>NC_080748.1:67610570-77610570 GCF_020826845.1 Diceros bicornis minor
AGGATGCAGAGATATACACAGATTGTTTCCACATCTTGGCTATTGTGAATAATACTGTAATGAATATGGGAGTGCAGATATCTAAGATACTGATTTCATTTCCTTTGAATATAAAGAAAGAGGTGGGATTATCTGATCATATGGTACTTATTTTAACTTTGTGAGGAACCTCCACACTGTTTTCCATAATGGCAATTTACATTCCTATCAATAGTATACAAGGGTTCCCTGTTTTCCATATCCTCACCAACACTTGTTATCACTTGTCTTTTTGATAACAGCCATCCTAACAGGCTGGTGGTAACTCATTATTGTTTTGACTTGTATTTCCCTGATGATTAATAATGTTGAGCACCTTTTCATATACCTCTTGGCCATTTGAATGTCTTCTTTCAAGAAATGTTTATTCAGGTCCATGGCCCATTTTTTAACTGGATTATTTGTTTTTTTTGCTATCAAGTTTTGTGAGCTCCTTATACATTTTGGATATTAAGCCCTTATTAGATGTACGGTTTGCAAATATTTTCTCCCATTCCATAGGCTGCCTTTTCACTCTGTTGAGTGTTTTCTTAGCTGTGCAGAAGCTTTTTAGTTTGAAATAGTCCCACTTGTCAATTTTTGCTTTTGTTGCCTATGTTTTGGGGGTCATATTCAAAAAATCATTACCAAGACAAATGTCAAGAAACATTTTGCCTATGTTTTCTCCTAGGAATGTTATGGTTTCAGGTCTCACATTAAAATCTTTAATCCATTTTGAGTTGATTTTTGTATATGGTGTGAGATAAAGATCCAATTATCATTCTTCTGCGTGTGAATATACAATTTTCCCAGTATCATTTATTGAAGAGATTACCCTTTCCCTATTGTATATTCTTGACACCCTTGTCGAAGATCTGTTGAAAGTAAACGCAGTTTTATTATTTCTGGGCTCTCTATTCTGTTCCATTGGTCTGTATGTCTGCGGTTTTTGTTTTTTGCCAGTGTCCTATTGTTCTTATTACCTAGCTTTGTAATATATTTTGAAATCAGGAAGTGTGACACCTCTTGCTTTGTACTTCTTATTCAGATTTCTTTGACTATTTGGGGTCTTTTGTGGTCCCATATGAATTTTAAGATTGTTGTCTCTGTTTCTGTAAAGAATGTCGTTGAGATTTTGATAGGAAAGCATTGAGTCTGCAGACGGTTTTGGGTAGTATGGATATTTTAACAATATTAATTCTTTCAATCCATGTACGTTGGCTGTCTTTCATTTACCTACGTCTTCTTTAATTTCCTTCATCAATGTTTATAATTTCCAGTTACAATATTTTCAACTCTTCAGTTAAGTCTATTCCTATAAGTCTATAAGCATTTTACTCTTTTTGTTGCAATTGTGAATGGGATTGTTTTCTTATTTCCCTTTTCAGATTGTTAATTCTTTGTGTACAGGAATGCCAGGTTTTTGTGTGTTGATTTTTTATCCTGCAACTTTACTGAATTAATGTATTAAGTCTAACAGTTTTTTCATTGAATCTTTAGGATTTTCTACAAAAGCTCTTTAGTGGTTAGAAGCTACTTGCTTTAACTTCACAACATCCTTATTCTGCTATTTATCTATTCAAAGTATACTTTAAATTAAGGTGATTAATCACTTTTGAGGCCTCCGATCAATAAATGCTTGTCCTTGACATAAAAGTGTAGGTGTTTAATAGATCCTTGCAATATGAAACAATAAAGGCCAGAGCTTAGTTCAGGTGCTGATTTTCTTCCTTAGACTGCAGGACTCTTGCCACCACGTCACTACTGACCAGTAGAAATATACTGACATTACCTGAGAGGGAGTACTTTGGTTTATTATCAGCTATTGTCACTCATTTTAACCCTGTGGTGGATTAATAAAACAGATAAGATTAAAATAATTTCCAGAGAAAACCCCCTTTAAAGTGGGGTTAGGAGGAAGGAAATAATGAGAAGAACAAACTGGATAGAGTGTCCTTGACAACCAAGGGTAGAGTGTGGACTAGAGATGCGAAACCAAGGGTATAAAAATGAACAAATTTACAAGTATTAAAAAAGAAAAACTCACACCACCAAAAACAAGGACACAGTTTGGATTGGTGACATTCTTAGAAGGAAATAAAATTTGCCTCATATGGTTAGTATGAAGAGATTGCTTTAGAGCTGTAGACAGGGTTAAAGAAGCAAATAGGGTGTAATGAGGCATCCAGATCCTAGCGATGTTAGGGAGCCATTACTAACTCTTCACTTGAAGGGAGAAGGACAGGAAATATTGTACCTTCCTTGGTGAGAACTTGAACAAGTGAGGAAGGACTACTCAGCCCCTAGCTGTGCAGAGAAGCAGCTGCAGACAAAAATGCACCCCCAAAGCAAAGGAGAAAGGATAATCTCTCATTACTCCTGCCCTCTAATCTCATGTTGGTGTTTTCCATTTTTTAAACCTAATCAGAAGCCAGTCAGCATGGGGTTCCTGGTGATACTGTCCATAGGGGTTGACCCCTGGTACTAAAGAGGACAGGGAGACCAAAAACAGATGGAGTGGGTAAGGAGAAAAGAACAACCACACAATTTATCTACTGCTCACATTTTCAAGGTTCACCATGAAGACTAGTTAGTTGGTCTTTTACATTTTTATGGATAACTTAATTAACTACAAGTGGTCTAGCATGCCCAGCCCCAGTTTGGCCGATCATTAGCACTCCATGCCAAACAATGCCCCGGCTTTGAAAGACAGAAGCACAGAGTCAATGGCGTTGTTGGTTTAAAACAAAAGGCACTGTAATTTGGGGAACTTACATTGCCTCACTTTCCTCACCTTCATTGGTGCTGAATTTCATCTTTTAGTTCTTATTTCATTTAATATTCTCATTTTTAGGTCCTACTTAACTGGATAGTGAATAAATTTTATTTTGTAAATTTTAAAGGAACTAAACATCTTTTTCCTTTTGAGGCAGTTTACATATAACTTGAATTTTGAAAAGTATGACCCAGTACCTGAAAGAGGAAGACTATCTGAACTCTGGAATGGATAATTTATTTTCTTCGTTATATAGTAGTACTCTGTCAAATGTTTATATTTTTTATCCTCAAGCTCACAAAAACCTCTAGATATAAAAATGGTGAAATCCGTCTTGATAGGCCACGAATGAAGGAAGCAGAGAGCTGTCTCCTTCCAACTTCTGCCCTCTTGTTAACACATTTTCATTGGTGTTATTTGTTTAAGAGACTTAATCTGAACTGTGTCCCGAGTCTCCTCTTTCAGTGACGTCTGGCATTAATAATACATTCATCAAAAAGTTGTATTAATGCTTTTTTCAGATTTTAAAGTTAAACTAATGATGTAGTGGAAATAATAGCATTATATTTGAAAGTAGAACATATCTGAGTTCAAATCCTAACCAGCCTTCTCTTTCAACCCTCGACCCATACCCACAAATCAACATGTCCACACACTCATATTCTTCCTTTCTGACTTTGGGCTTGTGCAACGGTAGCAATACTTGGCAGTGAATAGCCTCTTTTCCTTTCTGAGATTAAAGCAGGTATTTCTGATCCATGAGGATTCTTTCTTATTGAATAGAGATACAGCCAAAGATTTCTCTCGTCACTTCTCTGCAGCCAGAATGAGTTGATAGGTAGTTGCTAAAAAGCTGAAACTTATTTTTCTTCCCTGAGCTAGTTACTCAGCATTTTCAAATTTTGGATTCTTCAGTGGTAAACTGAAAGTAGGACACCTATAGCTAAAGTATTTATTTATATGCCATAAGACAATGTATGTAAAGTGTCTAACATTTTATAGGCGCTTAGTAAACATTAGCTTAGGTCCTACTTTCTCCCTCTGCTATGAACACCACCAAAAATAGCTACTTATACTATCTCATTGTCTCCATACCAGGTTATTGCATAATTGTTTATATATTTAAAATTAATAAAATCCACACAATCAACTTTTCACATTTATTTCATTTTACATAATTAAATTTATCAAAGTTGATATAAAATTTAGTGAATGACTAATTTATCACATATACATGTATGTTTCGCTCAACAATTCAATTCTAAAGTACAATTATTGAGCACTTACCATATAAACAATATCAGAGCTCCCTGGGAGAGACAGTGATGTTAAAAGAGGACTAAGGCAAAATGCTTGCATTAAAAAAGTTCAAAAATTGAGGGAGGAGAGATAGATACATAAATTACATACATTTAGCATCTTTGTTGATGTTCCCATTGTTTTTTACAATGGTTTAAGCAAAACTTTCTCATTCCACAGTCAATCTATAGAGGTTGATCTCATCTCAGATTAAATGTCACTACTCTAGCCATATTCAGGCTAGAATAACACATGGGCCTTAATGGAATACTCAAGAATTGCCAGTTTTTCACAGAGTTCCTTCACGTAACCCATGAGTGGCCCTGGGCCCTTTAAATTTGTACCCTTCAGTTGTTTTCAGATGTTCAGATAGCATCACAAACATTCTGTTCCTCTAATTTTGCAATTGTTATATGTTGAAAATATCTTTCTCTCTCTTTCTCTCACATGCACCTATACACATGCATAGTCTTCTAGAATAGTGCCAACTGTAAACAGGAAAATTAAGCACTTTCCCAATTGCCTCATAACTCACAAGTTCACATAACTGTAGTGGAGTTAGCATGGTCTCATTATTATGCAGTGCCATGATGCTTCGTCTCCTTCATCTTCCCACCCCCTCGTTTTAAATGTGCTATATGAGGTCTACCTGGAATAATAAATGGGCTAATGCTGACCCATATATCTCCTACAGCCTGCTACCTTACCTATGCTAAGACCAGCTGACGGCTCTGAAATTACTTCTCATAAGTAGTTGATTAAATTCTTAGCCAAGGGCCATTCTTCTCCCCAATCTCTCTATGGGGAAGAGGCAGTCATTTTCTTCTTCTAGTTACAAGAGCTTTTCAAGACGGAACAAGTGGTCTGTGATTTTGATTGCCATAGAGAGATCTAGTCATGTAAGGACTTAGAAGAGACCGTTGAATTTGTTAATTAGTAGGTCGTTGGTGAACTGAGCTCTCAAAGACTGTAGTTTCAGCAAATTGGCAGGAGGAAAAATAACAAAGAGTAAGTTGAGACTGGAAGAAAAGGCAGTGGAGGCAATAGTACTATTTTGAGAATTTTGCCAGTGAACAAATTGAAAGAAAGAGAAGGGATATTGGGGAAATACTGGTTTCAAAAGATGATATTTTAAGATATCAAATTTGAGAATGTTTAGTGTTCCTGACTAATCAACCATTATAGTTTTTTTTAAAAAAGAGCCTCAACTTTTAGAAAAATATTATTATAAACAGAGGCAATTTGTGTAGAAACCAACTTCTCTTCTGAGATGGTTAGATAATTGGTACATCTATGTTGGAGAGTGTGTACAAGTATTTTGAATGTTGGTCTGATTTTTTTCTTGGGACTTGTTCATATGTTGAAACCATAATCAAACTCCTAAGACAGGTTTGGCTCTTTGCCATACCATTATCCCTTCACTCTTAGGGTTGGAGGAAGTATTCCTTAAGTCTCTGTGAGTATATTGGGGCAGACCTGTAGAAGGGATGGAAAAATGAGAGCATGCATAGTTCTGGCAAAGTTCCAATGGCCTGACAGCTGCGGTTCTTAAAAGGCCACCCAAGTGTTATACAATGGGGACTTTATGTTCATTTCATCTCCATCTTAGCTCCACTCCACATACCAAGAATTCCTTATGGACAGGGCATGGAAGCAAACTGGCAACTCAAGAGAGCTTCCTTTCCTCATATCAAGGATGATGGCAATGAATTGGGCAGCATGCACCCTCTATCATCTCTTCTATGGTTCTCCACTAGACTTCAACCGCTACAAAACCTCACTCATGTGCTGAGGTCCTAAACCAATCTCTCGTGCCTCTAAGCATTGCACAGTGAGGGCTGGTGTGAAGCAACACAGCCACTGATCACCAGGGAATGTGGGCGTCGAGGTCAATTTGCCTCAGTCCAGGTCCTGCTCTGTTGTTTCCTAGCAAGCAATACAGCCAAATCACTTCACCTATAGAACTGTAAGTCTCCTTGTCTATGACATGGAGAAAATGGTGATATTTTCACCTGATGGTTTCTTGCGAAAAATGAATGAGATCATATAAGTGATGCACTTAGCATAGCCAATGGCACAGAATAAACACTCAATAAATTAAAAACTATTAATATTGTCTGTCTTCTACTTTTCTTTCTTTTTATTCTATCTTCTATCTGTATTAAAAAGAAATTCATACACAATCTCGTGGGGTCAGCCCTGTGGCCTAGTGGTTAAGTTCGGTGCACTCTGTTTTGGTGGCCTGGGTTCAGTTCCTGGGCGTGGACCTATACCACTTGGTGGCGGCTATGCTGTGACAGCAACCCACATACAAAATAGACGAAGAGGGGCCGGCCCTGTGGCATAGCAGTTAAGTTCACTCATTCCACTTCGGCGGCTCAGAGTTCACTGGTTCGGATCCTGGGCACGGACATCATCAAGCCATGCTGAGGCCGCCTCCCACATAGAGGAAACAGAAGGACCTATGACTAGGATATGCAACTATGTACTGGGGCTTTGGGGAGAAAAAAGAAAAAAGGGAAGATTGGCAACAGATGTTAGCTTAGGGCCAGTCTTCCTCAAAAAAAAAAAAAAAAGAATGTTCTTAAAAAAAGGATAGAGGAAGATTGGCACAGATGTTAGCTCAGGGTGAATCTTCCTCAGCAAAAACAAACAAACAAAAAAACAATTTCCCGTGTTCAGCAAAGTGTAGTTTATATTTGATCATCGAATAATTGTGAATTCATTGCTCAGCTCACATGAAAAGTGAGTCCAAAGTCTTTGGGAAAATCTACAGAAAAATAAGCCTGGCTAAGATTAATAATAACCAAACGAACAATGGAAAAATACACCTGTGTGTGAAGTGTTGCATGTTATATTTATCCATTTGTTAGTTACATTTCTAAAGATAAAAATTACAGAAGGTGAAACAATGAAAGGAAATCAGCAGTATGATGTACTAAAAGATGAGATGTTTTTTGTTTATGTTTGTTTTCAAGACAAGATTACATGGGTAAAGTATCATTTCCTATTACATTCTACAAAATGTGTTTGTCTTGAATTGCTTCTTAAGGAAAGGGTTGCACCATCAAATATGGCTGGAAAAAAAGTTGTGCTCTTTGCATGCTTGGAGATTTAGAAAGCAAATTGTTTTAAATAATCTGAAAAAAAAATCCTTAAAGAAATAAATTGCTTAATTTTATTTAAAATTTCCCCCCAAATATTGAAATCTCACAACACTCATGTTTTGTACAACGAACTCTATATAACACTGAACTAGTTTGAAGTAGTATTTCTTATTCCTTCTTTGACCAAACACTTTGATAAATTTCTAAATGTACAAAAGCTGTGCTCCTGCTGAAGACTCACATGGATGAAGTAGGAATTCAATTGTAATAGTAAAGATAATGGGAAAAAAAACACAGCAAGATCAGTCAACTGTGTTTTGTGCAGGTCAGTGGTCAGAGTTATGAGGAAAAGACAACTTGCTAGAAAAGTCTAGTTTCTTTTTTCATAAAATCCAAATATACTCTGCCATTTCTGCCTTGGAAAGTGTTTCATTTTCTGTAAAATCTGTTTATACCTTGCACCCTTTCCACGATCTCTAAGAGAAGTGGGTTAGGAGGGGCCGGAGTCATCGCCTAGCTCTTAGAGCTCTGACTCCATAACCCTTGGTGAAGCTCACCATTGGATATGTCTCCATGCTGCGCTATTACACTGCAATTTGACACTACTTTCTTGAAAAAGAAAAACAAATTACATGACTGTGCTGTTTAGAAAGCAGCATTTCCAGATAAAATCCGCTTTGATGTCTTCTATTCCATAGTGATTGAAGTGTTTACAATACCTATTTTAAGCAAAAAGCTGTTGGTCACGGCTTGGCACCAATTACAACCTTGAACCCCGTATATGTATTTCTATCATGATTATCATTTTTGAGATTGAAAATGCTTTTGAAACCTCAAGAAATTTAGTTGAACTTTTATTTTCCCACAAGTATATCATCCTAAAGGAGACTGTTTTACTCTCCAACAAAAAGTGAATCTAGATAGTTCTCTTTTTAAAAAGTAAGAGGAACTGGTTTATTTACACCATTATATTATTCATTCTTTTATGAACTTATTTAGTGTTAGAAAACTGAGTTTCAAAGATAAAGGTATAAATTTTCCATCTTCTGAAATCTTACAGATTAGTAAAGAAAACAGACTTTGTTTTGTTTATTGCAGTAACATTGGTTTACAACATTGTAAAAATTTCAGGTGTACATCATTATGCTTCTGTTTCTGCACGTATTATACCATGTTCTCATCTTCACCACCCAAATACTAATTACAACCCATCACCACACACATGTGCCTAATTATCGCTTTCACCCTCCTCCCTTCCCCCTTCCCCTCTGGTAACCCCCAATCCAATCTCTGTCTCTATGTGTTTGTTGTTGTTATTATCTACTACTTAATGAGTGAGCTCATACGGAAAACAGACTTTTAATCTAAATAATTCCAGTGAAGCTCGTGAAGTGCCATCACAGAGGAATGTACCAAGTGGCAAACATTGCGGTAGCACTTGAAATAAGCTATTCTCCTTAGCGTGGAAGGGAGTGAAGAGTGGAATAGACTGAGGTTGACCTAAGACAACCTTCCCAGAGGAGACGACTGAGATGGGGCTTAATGGGTCAATAGGATGTCTAAGGTTATGAAATAGGAAAACACAGAATCATGTGTAACCTATGGAAGTTTCACAGTTATTACAATATAAACGTTAGGTGCTATGATATGAAAAATATTGTCTATAAATTGAAAATAATTTATAAATTAACTAGATCTGTATGAGCTTGAGATGCCAGGTACATGGTTCCAGGCTGACACATAGATCTAAATCTTGGGAGTCTAGGTAGTTTGTTGAATTATTAACTCCTCTGGTACACAGAATCATAGACTGATCTAGAATACAGAAAAAGTAACTGGTTTGATGAAAACAAGATATAAGTTTTGATAATGCTGTGTTTCAGGTGCCTGTCAGTATGCAGATAGATTGTCTATTGGAGGAATTAGAGCCATTGGTTTAATCCTCAAAAAAGAGGTATGGGCTATAGTTAAAAATTCAGGAGAGATCATCTAATTTTTAATAAATAATTTTATAACAATTATAAAGTAGGCACTTGAATAGTTTTAGGAAAATATTTTGTGAACAAAGCAGAGAGTTTCTCTGTCTCCTTGGAGTTGACAATCTACTGGATGCAGAGAAAAATTTTTGCTTTCATGTGCACTATATGACACAATCTTCAAATTTATTCAATTCTAACCTTTCCTTTCATTGGAGCTATTTTACAACTCTGTAAGTTGTAGGTATCTGACAGTAGCGAAAAATAATGATTGTCAATAGATAAGCAACATTCTGTCCAATTCAGTCTGTTCAACTGACTTCCATCTAGCACCATGTAAATATCCTTCACTACCTCCATTTGCACACACTCATTTTGAAATTTCTAAACTATAAATGTGTCTCTGTTCTTTGGATTCTCCATTAACCTGGTTAAAACATCATCTTAATAAAGAGTTAAATAAAATCTTTCACAAATTTTTGGATTACGTCTGTGTGACACCTTCACACTCAAATTTTAATATGGAGAATACAAACGTTGAATATGCATTGACAATAAGGTACATCCTTTGAAATGAACCACAAGTCTAATTTGGTAGTGTGACATAGGGACACCAGCCTTTGTCCTCCTCATGGGACAGTACAAAGACTATGACAAGAACGTTTGGTAACAATCGGCCAGGTGAATAATGGGAGAGTTCAAACAGAAGAAACAGAAAGTTTAAGGACCTAGAGGCAAATAAAGAAATTGCTGAAGTTAAAGAATGGATTCCAAGTTGGACGGAAGGAAGAAAAGGGGAGAGTTTCAAGTATAAAGAGGCAGTCACAACCAACACTCATGCTCTTCCAAGGACATCTACTTCGTCTCAAGTGCAGTAGATTGATATTCAAAACTTTTAAGCCAGGAATGTGATGATGAATTTTGTCTTTTTTTTTTTCATTCTAGATGCTGATAGGAATATAAATTTGGTGGCGGCAAGGTGAATACATGGGAACTGATTAGGAATAAGTAGAGAAGAGATATTAAACCGATATTTATAAGAACAGCATCTTGAACATATAGTTCAATATGTATTTATTAAATGAATGAGTGTGATATGAGGAATTCAAAACAACTCCTAGAACTCTAGATTATAAAATGGGGTGATAGGTAGTGTTATTTACTAAGATAAAGTTTATCGTATGAAAAGCCTGAAATGTGCTTAAATATTGATAATACATAATAAAGAGAAAAGTTGAAGATAAAGAATAAAGAAAGAATAATCAATAATGTTCATCCAGAGAACCTAGAAGAAAATAAGATACAGAGCCCAGGATGAAAAGACCCTTTCTTTTTTCACTGTGAAAGAAGAGAGAGTATAGGGTACAAATTTATTTAGGTTGGTATATTCAGATGTGGAGACTTGAAGGAGTTGCTACATAATTGCCTCTATTTAATCTGAGAAACAGAAGGCAAAGTCATGTCTTGTGAAAGAGGAAGGAGGTAGCAGAGTCAGCACAGTTCAAGACAAATACAGAAAATTAAAATGGACATTGTGAAAATTATGACGGAGCGTCAAAAAGGGAATAATTGAATAACGTTGACATTTAACATTGCTGAGATCCAGTTGAGGTTGGCGATCGTGATGGCTCCTATGTCACAAGTTATACCGATCACTCCCAGAGCTGCCAAGCTGCCTGGGTGCCATCGAAACAGCAGTTGATATCCAGGTACCTATGGCTTGGGAGTTTCACCAATGATGTAACACAAGGAAAATCAAATAAGTGAGTTTAGGATATTAGAAAGAAAGGAGTCAAAATGATTCACCGTAGATCTAAACTTCACAGAGAAGGAAGTGAAATTAGAAGTTTTGTTCAATAAGGAGAAAGTAGGAAGATCAATATATTGATGGGGCTGATGAGGTCAAAGAACAGGTGAAATGGGAGAGATTGAGCGACTGGTCACAGAAATGATTTATAAACGAGTGAATTAAAGATACAGGAGTTTCTGATGAAAAGAAGGAGTTGGTTCATTTCAGTACCCACTCCCATTCTGCAACTCCCTAGCTTCATGGAATTGGGCTGGTTGCTTAATTTTCTAGACCCTTTTCCTTTCGGGTACAATAATATAAACCAGTGCTTCTCAATTTTAGTTTTATCACCTGGATGGCTTATTAAGCCACAGATTCCAGATATTGTGAATTTTTTGATTTGGGATGAGGCCTGAGAATATGCATTTTTCGCCAGTTTCCAAATAATGCCAGGGCATAATTTGAGTAGCACTGCTATGGACAGTGTGGTCTCACAGATATCACAACCTAATGATCTGCAGTAGGTAATCAAGTATCAGTTACTTTTCTCCTCTCAATGAATATTTACTTGTTGCTCTTATCTGAACATGTGAAGTGTAAAAGTGCAAAGAACTGTAATAACAGGATTAGTAGAAGGAATTTCAATTACCCAAGCCAGTTGCCCCTGAGTCGTTTCCAAGTTCTTCCTTTTGACGTTCCCAATCTCTCTTAGCCAAGTGATGAGAACCCAGACGAAGACTAGTGCAAAAGGAGACTTCACAAATATTTCTGAGGAGTTGTGATCTAAGCACTGATTTTGCACATCGAGATGACAAGGCTTTTGGAATTATCCTCTTTTACTCCCTGTTTATCTAGTGATACCTTTGCCAAATACATAGTCACTCTGATAATGCCTATATAACCATTTTCACCAATAGCTACATAATTCTTTTTCTGCTACCCTGGTCCCCATAAACGCAATTCAAAATTCTTTATAATTCATAAATAAATTATTTCAGCAAACATGAGCTAGGCTATAAAGAAGCAACAAAAAGCTGACTAGCTTTTGTTTTTCATCGAGCTAAGGGTATTGCTTCTTTGCTGCTTCCTTCCAAACAGATTTGAGTGATGTTAAAAAATATGTTCAAACAATGAAATTGCTAATATAGAATGCTTATAAATAACACTACGGAAATAATGGGGAACCACACATACCATCACATATACAGTCGCTGTAACTGAGCATTCAAGTTGGTTGTCAGCTTAGGTACAGACAAAACTGTAACAATGGTTTTATATAATTTTCATTTTTTAATAAAAGAAAAAAATCAATTATCCAGAGGATAATTAGTATTATTTCTTAGAAATGGCTTTTAAAAGGAATTTATCACTTGGGACCTTATTCAATGGATATTGAACAAAACAAAAGGTAATTCAGTTAAAATTTCTTTTGCAATTGAATAGAGAATTAGTGGTTATATAGAGTGAATGTTGAATTTAACCTGGGCTTTGTGCTCCCAGAGAGTAGTATTGGTTAAGAACTCCCCCTCCCACACATTTGTGTTCCAGAATGAGCCAACCTCAAAAGAACCACCCTACCCCATTATGACTTGCTGTCCATTCTTTCTCACGACTCCCTTGAGATTCAATGATGACTATCTGCCTCTAAAAAACCCCAGGTCTCATTCTTTTTCTTTGAGACCTTCCTCATTAATGATCATTCTTCCTATGCAATAGACTGAAGAAAATCATCCCCATAAACATTCAGGGCATGTTGTCTTTCACCTGATCTTAATGCAGCATAGGAATTGGATTTATAATATTAAAACATTTTTCTTTTCAGAATCTCAACCTTGCTCACCTGGCTAACTTATTTTTCCTATTGAAGAAAGTTTTAAAAATAAGTCAGACACCTAATTCCCATTACTTTAAAAAAAGAAAGTTTAATTTTTATACATTTATTTTGTGTCTCGAAGCTTTAAGCATTCCCAAGCCCTGATGTTCTATCTGTAACATATTTACTGTTGTACCTCAGAGAGAATAGCAAGTAATTTTTGTAAAGGTGAAGGGATAATGAGGTAAATCTGAAGAAAGAAAAAAGAAAAAGAGTAAAAGGGTAGCTTCTGGTTTTGTTTTTTTTCAGGTGTTCAGTCTCGACTTGCTAATTTTTTCAGAATCTTCTATGAGCTAAATATTTTGTGGTGGCCCATCCCACAGAAGTGAGTTCACCATGACACTTCTATTTGCATATTCTGGTTTACTGCCTGTACTGTCTGTCCTTTTCTGGTTATAATGGATTATGAAACAAGAAGTTCTGCTCTTCACATTTATAAATTTGGGTGTTGGCACTTCTAGTCCTTAGGTTTAACTTTCGATTCCCTTCTTTACTTCATTGTCCAGCTTACATACATTAAACACTTTTTTTCCCTTCGGAAAACATCAAAGATTTTCTTCACTCTGTTTTCCTTCCAATCGGGAACTAAAATGAGCTATTCTAGAAAACAGAGGCAGTACTCTATTCACATGAAAAACACTTTAGCCTTGCAGTCTTAGCTGGACTTCTACTCAGGTGCCTTAATCAGGACCTCTGCAGTCAATCCTAGGCAATCCCCATATTTCCTCCCCGTTCAGCCTCCAATCTGAGTACCAAATATTTGATAATCACCCACAGAATTTTCCATAGCAACCATATAAGCTAAGTGAATGTAATACCATTATAAAATATGGAGTATTCCACTTATTTACTGATGTAGAAATTAATCTGTCACCAACACATAAAACTTTAGTTGGTATAGAGTCAGAAATTTTTTTTAATTCCTGTATTTACTGTCAATCATTACTATATAATCATTCTCATAATTTGTTGCATGACAGCAGGTTTATTTCTAATAAAACTTGGTGAATTATATATTTGCTGTGATCAAGGAGACATAGCGTCCGTTTCATCGTAACATAAAGTCATTCTTTCTCTGCCATAGCAAGTTGTAGTGATTCTTAAATGGCCTTGAAAGAAAAAAAAATCATTTAAAATACTATCTTTTAAAATGTTATTTCCGTTCATATTACTTCTAAATCTCAAGAATAGCATTCTCATATTGTTTAATTATATTATGAATGATAATGCAAGAAAAAAGAGGTGTATAAAAGGAGTTGGAAATTTTAGTAAAATATTCCAAAGCCAAGCATTTATAACACTGCATGTAAATATCCTGGTGAAAACTGCTATATATTTCATAAAAACACTAGAAGAAATGCAAAAATGTTTTATCCATTCTAACTGTAGGCATTTTTATTAGCCACTTTACCATAAACAGATGCTCATTTTAGGTCTAATATTTACTTGTCAAGTTGATAATCAAGTAGAAATTATTCTTGGGTAAAATACATCATCATCTTACAAATATTTAGTTAAGTCTGAGTATAGCATAGTCTTGATGTTCACAGCGATGCAGGAGGAAGCATTTGAAACATTAGATAGTTGCCAGTTATAAGTACTCCTTTTAAAATACGAATTTTTACTAAAGTCAAATTAGATGCTTGTCCTGAGAATTTACTGTTCAAGTTGTCAATCTCCTTAGAAAGTATTATTTAGGGTGCTAAAATTTGAATGAAAAAAAGAATATGTAATTAGTACCACGACCTGGGGGAAAGAGGGAAAAACTATTGTGATTAGAAATCTGTCATTAGGGAACTCCATCTGTTGATGGGCTTATTAGTAACTTTAATTTTAAAAGTCAAGAATGAAAAAAAAAGACCAAAAAATAAGCTATTAAAAAAAGGCACAGTACCTGAAAATATAAACAATCCCTCTTACTTTACCTAGGCAGATTGAAATAAAAAATATATCTCCCCTATATAAAGATAAATAAAAATGAATTTACTCAAGAAATTTTGGGAAGCAATCATCAGCTGTTTATTGAATCTACGAGGATCCTACAGTGATAAACACATATTCCCTTTGACCAGTAATCCACTTTTCCTACAGAAATAAAAGGAGCAGTTACAGAACATCTCACGACATTGTGATAAGAAAAACAGGAAATACTCCCAATACTCATTACTAGGGAGCTAGACAGATAAATTTTACTATATCTATGTTACAAAACACTTGGAAGCATTTCAAATGAATGAAGTAGATCTATATGTATTAAAATGTTAACGGGAACATGATAAGTGAAAAAAACAAATACGAATACTATATTCAATATTTATAATAAAAATAAAGTATGTATATGTATATGGGTGTAGAGTGGATACACATCTCTACCTCAAACTCAAGTGTTCAAAAATATAACTTTTAAAATCTTTTCTGTAATTCGATTTAATCTTCATGTTGTCAGTTGCTGAAAATTTAATCTCAATGAATTGGGGAGTTCATCAGTCAGTCGAACCCAACCTCTCCTTCCCCAGGGAGCCATCTAATCCTGAGATTTTCCATAGTGCTAAGTCGCTGATAAAAAGTGTACATATAACCCCTGTTCCTTGGCATCTATTTATGCTGGAACCTGCTAGGATTTATTCATCATTTATTTGATCTTCTGTTGTCACTCCACACAGTTGGAATTTATAGTTCCCTTGACTGTGAGAGTAAATCTCTCACAGATAAGCAACTTTTGAGTAAGAAAGTTAGAGAGATGCTTATGCAGCAAAGTTAGCCATGTGAGACATGGCCAGGCAGTCACTCTCCTCCCAGGATTAAGGAACAAAACCATAGTAGGGGGAGACATAAAAATTACTCTTTTCTCCCTCAACTTAACATTAGCCAAAACTGGCTCAAGCCAAGATAGGTTCAGGGTAGAAATATAGACAAATTCCAACTAAAATTGTTACTGAAAAGCTCTTTGTAATGAATACACCCTTTAACATAAGGCAGAATTTTTATTTTATTTTTCATTTTGGCAGAAATTCTTCCAAAGCATTTGCCAAATTTAAGTGTGAGCTGGAAAGTCCAGCAGAAAGTAGCTGATAATGGGCTGAGAAACTGATCACAAATTTTGGCTGTCACACATTATGGGATGAGAAGACAAAAATTAGAGAACATTCAAACTAGAACAAATAATAGAAAAATTGAATAATCCTATATCTACTAAAATATAAATTTATAATTAAGACATTTCTAAATTATCAAATCCAAGATGTCTTCTCTGCCAAATTGTACACACACACACACACACACACACACACACTTTGTTCCCACTTCGTTTTATGGAGTCAGCAAATTCTTATTTCTAAAATCTGACAAAGATATCAAGAGAACAACAATCAAAGGCCAACTCCTCTCATAATCACAGATGAAAAATCCTAAACAATTTATTAGCAAATTGAATCCAGCTATATATAAAAAGAATAATATAAGCATCATGACCAATTGAAGTTTCTTCCAAGAGAATGCAAGAGTCAAATCATTTAATTTAATTCACCACATAGACAGAAAAATGAGGGAAAAATGATTATCTCAAGAGATACAGAAAACTAATTTGATAAAATTTAACACTCGTTAATGATAAAATTTGCTATTTGCAACAACATGGACCTTGAGGGTATTATGCTAAGTGAAATAAATCAGAGAAAGGCAAATATCATATGATCTCTCTTATATGTGGAATCTAAACTATAAATAAATAAATAAATAAATGAATAAATAAATAACAAGCTTACAGATATAGAGAACAGATTGGTGGTTGCCAGAGGCGGAGGGTGGGAAGGGTGGAAGAAATGAGTGAACTGTTTTTGTTGTTTTCTTTTTATTAGCTTAAATAAATTGAAAAAAAAAAAACATGTTCAACTAGTTCAAAGGAGATCAATAAGCTTTGTGAGATATTGGGTCTGTCTACAGTCAGATATCCAAAAAATAAATCTATTAGCAAACTAGCCTAAAACTAAGTTAGGGTTGTTTTTTGTTCTTCAATACGTAGGAGGTGTATGTACATCAGGATCTAGAAACCTTGGGGTCACTTTAGAATTCTGCTTACCACAGCTACCTATGAAAAATTGTCAGCAATCACCATACTCAATGGTGAAATATTTTTTCCCTAAGATTGGGCAGGAAATATGAATGTCCATTCTCACAACTTTTATTCAAAACTCTAATTCCTATCTGATGCAATAATGCAAGAATATGAAATGGAAAACACAAAGATTAGCAAGGAAGAGAGGCTGGCCTGGTGGCGTAGTGGTTAAGTTCATGCGTTCCACTTTAGCAGCCTGGGGTTCACAGGTTCTCAGGTTCGGATCCCAGGTGTGGACCTATACACCGCTTACCAAGCCATGCTGTGGCAGGCATCCCATGTATAAAGTAGAGGAAGATGGGCACGGATGTTAGCCCAGGGCCAATCTTCCTCAGCAAAAAGAGGAGGATTGGCAACAGATGTTAGCTCAGGGCTAATCTACCTCACCAAAAAAAAAAAAAAAAAGAGGAAGAAATAAAAATGTCATTCTTGCAGATTCAAGATTGTATATATAAAAATTTCAAAATAAACTCCCAGAAAACTAATAGAATCAATAATTGAATTTCTGAAGTGTGCTGAATGAAATATCAATATACAAAATTCAAATGTAGTTCAATATACCATTAACAACTAATTAAAATGAAATTAATAAATGAAACCATTTACCATAGCATCAAAAAACCTTAATACCTAGAAATAAACTTAATGAACGTTGTTCAAACATTCAACTCAGAAAACTACAAAATATTGAAAATGAAAGAAACCTAAATGCTGTCACTATCCGTGTTCACAGATTGGAATGTTCAATGTTTATAAATGTCAATTCTCCCAAAATTGCTGTAAAGGTTTAATGAGTTCTCAAACAAAACCTCAGAATTTTGTTTCGTTTTGTTTTTGAATCTGACAAGTAGATTCTAAAATTCATGGAAATCCAAACAACCAAAAAAATCCAAGAAGCTGCAGCATCAGCGATTAAGGCAATATGACATTGGCATTTGGCAAAAAAGAATATATAAATGCCCTTGAGACATGAAAAAGGTGCTCAAACTCATTAGCCATCAGGAAAACTCGATTTAAATCCCAATGATAAAGCACATCAACAGAAATGATCAAAATTATAATTTTATTTATTTATTTACTTTTTCCCCCAAAGCCCCAGTAGATAGTTGTATGTCATAGCTGCACATCCTTCTAGTTGCTGCATGTGGGACGCAGCCTCAGCATGGCCGGAGAAGCGGTGCATCGTGTGCGCCCAGTATCCGAACCCTGGGCCGCCATCAGCAGACCGCGCACACTTAACCGCTATGCCACGGGGCAGGCCCGAAATGATCAAAGTTAAGAAGACTAACAAATAATAAGTTACGGAGATGGTGGTACTATTTATGCTGAAGTTGGTGGGATTCTATATTTGTAAAACCATTATGGAAAACTATTCAGCAGTATCTTGTCAATTAGATGATTTGTACCTTCTAGAACCAGCAGTTCTACCCCTTGGCATATATAAATCATAGATGAGTAAAAATGTGTACAAAATTATATATATGTTTGTTTATAGAAGCATTATTTGTTATAGCCTCAAACTGGATATGAGCCAACTCTCTTGCAGTGGTAGAGCACATATATTTTGGTATGAGGATACAGTGGAATATTATATAATAAGAAAAAAGAAAAAAAAAACAAAACACGTTAAATGCCATAATGTGGTTGAATCACTTATATAATATTGCCTGAAAGAAGCCAGACCAAAAAAAGTAAATATTGTAAAATTTCAATCATATAAATTTCAAAAACAGGAAAAACTAATTCATGATGCTAGAAATTAGGATAGTGACTACCTTTGGAGATGACTGGCGATAGGAGTGGGATAAGCTCTGAGGGCTCCATTGGGGTCCTGGGATATTATACCATTTCTTGATCACTGTGTTGATTGCATGGGCATGTGTACTTTGGGAAAAGCTCCCAAACTTAAGATTTCTACAATTTTTAACATATTTTATTCTTCAATTAAAAACTTAAAAATTCAGGCTATAGTTAGCTAGATATCTTTAGAATGTTCTTTCTATTTTTGAAGGTGAAGAAAAGTTCAGATTAATATATTAGCATTATTCTGCTACCTCATGATATTAAAAAAATATCTCTAGGCAACTGGCATTTCACACTTCCCATACTTGTGTGACACCCAACCATACATCCTCCATGGCACCCCACATAGGATAAACAGTATTCCAGCTGTTCTCTGCCCTCTGAAATTTATTCCTGAATAAGACACAGCTGGCTTAAAAACAAATTTATTTTTACTGAGATGATGTTTAGAAGCAAACACCAAAGTCTTAAAATAGTGGCTAGTAGTGAGACACACAAAATAGAGGCTTACTTTACATATTACCCACACTCATACTGGTGTACAATCTGGTCATATATGACAACAAATTGTTTCCAAGAGATTAAAGTGCTGCATCCGAGATGCTTATAATCAAACCTGCACTGTGATCAAAGTAAAAAGTCCTACACCTGTAGCACATTCTATTTGACATATTCAAACATGACTCTCTTAGTAATAAAGGGCAGCAAAAAAATGTTCCCGCAATGGGTGGTAGTATAACCTGGAAGGACGAGTGTAAATGTCAGAACTGCATAGCAATTTGCCAGTCAGTGTATTCACAGATAATTCCACCTCCGTCCAGCCCCCACACACATTTTCCCAATATTCCTATCATCTCCATTAATTTTACTTGTAAATCCCTCTCCTTCACATAACCAATTATTTCACTGGTTTCAAGTTGATAGATGCTGTTTTATCTCTAGGGTTGATTTTATCTGCACACCTATAAACAGCAAGGCCACAGAGTTAATAAGGGTTGAGGGCCACCAAGGTCGACTTTATCTCTTCCATGTTTAACAGTATATTATACTACAGAGTAGATAGCAGATATTAAACAGATGATGACACAATTAAATACAGTTGTTATAAGTGCTAACGCCTTCTTTTAGTTAGTTTTCACTTTTCCCGTCTCCTTTCCAAATGGGTGGGGGACAGCCTGTACTTTGCTGAGCTCTGCTGCAAAACTGTTGATCCAAAATCACCCTACCATGTTCAATGATTATGTTGTCTTAGTACAGTGCCTCCTCCAAACTTACATCATGATCTGCTATTCTCAACATAAGGAAAACGATTCATTCCTTTTCTAGTTGAAGATTTGCCTTGTGACTCACTGCCCTTTGGCTATTCCCTGGTGTCTCATCACTATTCTGTACAGCAACCTTGTGGTAAATCAGGAGCCACAAACAACTGGCTTCCAGATATATATTTTTAAATATGTTTTAAAATTAGATATTTTATTTGATAGTTACACACATGCTTCTGAAATCACCTATAAAAATGGAAAACCAGCCAACAGTAGACTCAGCTCCACATGGCAACTTGACTGAGCCACGGACTTAGCAGAAGCCACCTTTCTCGGTAGGGCACACAGCCCAGTTAGCAACATCCTTCATATTGATAATGACTGCATAAGCATTTATTCTTACCACATCTCATTTATTTATGTTACCTCATGGCCACAATGAGCATTTGAACTGTTAACTCCTATTAAAATTCCTAACAGGCTACCTAACAGCTCTTGCAATTTCCTTCATTAAGAAAAATTTAGAAATTTCTCTTGCCTCTGAAACTAACTCCTTACCACTTGAGAAATGATTTGTCAATTAGCTATTAAAGCCAGCTTCCAGTTTATTCTGCTTGTGGGGCTGAAGATGTGTCATCTCTTCCTGGTTTATTTTCCATGATTCTCTTATTTGAGAGTAATTTGATAAAAACTAAGGTTTTGATTACTTCTTTCAAACCTCTTTTTCTTCACTGAAACCTGTTATTAAGGATATATATACTACACAATATTTTAGAAAGTTATCTTTTCACTTTCAGCCTGAAATCATATATATTAGTTTTCTATTGTGGCACAACAAATCATCAAAAACTTAGCAACTTAAAACAGAAGATATTTATCACCTTACAATTTCTGCAAATCAGTAGTCTGGGCATGGTTTACCTGTGTCCTCTGCTTAGGATCTCACAAAACTGCAATCAAGGTGTTCACCCCACTGATGCCCTACCAGAAAAAGAGTCTATTGCCGGGCCAGGTACCCCACCAGGGGCCCCGGGCCAGAGAAAGTGAGTTGTTGGGCACCCACAGGAAAGAATTCAAGCTACAGCCATAGAATAAAGTATAAAAACAGCTCTTTATTAAGCAATTAAGCAAGACTTAGGTAAGGGAAAGGGACAGGCTGCAAAGAGCCTGGGCTGTCTCTGAAAGCAGAGAGAGCAGCCTCGAGCTGGCTTGAGAGGGATTTTTTATGGGACTCTAGAAGGGAAGCGGGCGCTGAGGCTGGGGACTGGATCCCAGGACGCATGATCAGTTGGCTGATTGGTTCTGGAGTTGCGTGTTCAGTTTGTGGTCCCTCTGCAAACTGAGTGGTTTGCAGCAGGCATGGATGGGCTGCTGACTTGCTCTATCTTACAGGATGTGTGTCCGACTTTGGGCAGATGCGGCTTCCTGTATGTGCAGACTTGTTTCAACCTAGGGCCCCACCTTGCCCACCGTGATGCCAGTCCCAAGTCCACTCCCAAACTCACAGAGATGGTTAGCTGAATTCATTTCCATGCAACTGGTGCACTGGGGGCCCCAACTTCTTACTGGCTATTGACTGCAGGCCCCCTCAGCCCCTAGAGATCACTCAGACCCTGGAGGCCCTTGCAGTTCCCAAAGACTGCCCACAGTTCCTGGCCACATGGCCTTTCCCAACATGGCCACTTGCTTCATTAAGCCAGCAAAGTTTCTCTAGAGCAGCCTGCTAGCAAGGTGGAGTCTCATATATGACATAACTTATCAAGGAAGTGGCATCCATCTCTTCACTATATCCTATTGGAGAGAAGAAAGCCACACAGCCACGATGAACCACTTGATTCTGCAGCTGTACTGGGGCCTCACTGAGAGCGGAGAAGCCGGGCTGGACGCCACACTCCGCTGGCTCAGAAGGCTCCTTCCCCTCACGAGCTGCCTCTACGTCCTGGGCCTGAACCTGCAGGAGCAGCAGACCCGCGTGGGCCAGTGGTGCTGCTCTTCCTGGGCGTCTCCCTGCTGGTGGCCACCGTGGGCCTCACCCAGCAGCCCTTCAGTCTATGCGCCATAGCCTCCACGGGCCCCACTGCGGGTCCAAGTTTGGCTCCGAGGAGCCGAGACACTCCTGAGATAGCCGGCCGGGCCTGCCGGGGAGCATCGCCCACTGAGAGACCCAGATGGGGCTATGGGGTGGGCCTAGAACTCCACTCCTCTAGGGCCTCATCCCAGCGCGCATCCCCACACTCCTCCCACCTCTCTCCCGGACACACCCCCATGCCTCACACCACCCCCACTCCCCACGTCTCCCCCCACTTCTCCTCCCTTCACCTCCTCCCTCCTCCCGCCCTGCCTCCAGTCCCATGCGAGAACCCTCCCTCTGGACCACAGACCACTGGAGTCTCCCACACAGTGACGTTTCTGTGGGGCCTAATGTTCTCACCTGACAGTGGAAAACCAATACTTGTTGTCATTTCTTAAAGAATTGAGAATTGCTACAAAAATCTTAGGTAAATTAAAAGGATGAATAAGCTTACAGGTGTAAAGGCAGATCATTTTCCAACCAAAGGCAAGTAACCCAAGGTCTTCTGGGGAGAAAACATGGGGCAAGAAAGGAAACTAGGTTCTAAGGCCCGGACTTTAGGGCAATCAAGAGAAGGGGATTACACAAGGGAGTGAACACCAGGAACCGGAAAGGTCACTGTAGAGTCGTATCGTATAATATGGGGGTTTTCCTCAGCTGTTTTGAGGTACATTTGACAAATAAAAATTGTATACATTTAAGATGGACAATGTGATGTTTTGATATGTGTACATTATGAAATGATTACCCCCAATCAAGCTAACATATCCATCACCTCACATAATTATGATTTTTTTGTGTGGTGAAAACTTAAGACGAGCTCTCTTAGCAAATTTCAAGTATACAATGCAGTATTATTAGCTATAGTCAATATGTTTCTTGATCTGTTCCTTTTTAGCGTTAAAATTAACCACTACTGGATTAGTTACATTGGCTTCCCACAATGTTGAAGAAACAAATTAACCACCCTTAAAATATCTATTTGATGTAAACTATCACATTTCTTGATCCCTCTCTTGGTTAAGTGAAAATCAATGATCCCAATTTAGGAAATAAAAAGATGATCTTCTAGATAAATTAACTGACAAGCTATTTTCCAAATATAATATGCCAACATTTATTCGTGTAAATAGTAAAAAACAGAGTTACTGAAAATGATGACTGATGGATGCTATTACAGAAGAAACAAAATTCCTACTAATCTTTCACACAGATGAATAAATGTAAATATATAATTTGTAATCAATGAAGTCAGTGGAGTCAAATAAGGAAACACTGAAGCTTTAATATAGATCCATTGAAAAATAAAGAATTATATACTGTACATCCAGTCTGGATTTATGCACAGAAAATCAGATAGCTTCAAAGTAGAAACTTTTGGCAGTAGATTTTTATCATTGAGTTTTTATAAATAACCCAAATCTATAACAGTAAACAAATAATATGAAGGAACCCCAAGTGTAAATGCTTTCAAGAAACGTTGTAAAACATTCTTTTAGATTCTGCTCAGAAAATCTTATTCAATGTGTGTACGAGTCTTAGAGGAAGGGAGGGGGTGAGGGAAAACGTCAACCAGTCTATCAGAGCTGCAAAGTTTCTCAAGTGGTTCAGCTTAATCCATGTTTGAATTTAGTGACTAATATATTAAAATCTGTTTTTTTTCCTCCCTCTCTCTGTTGAAGTTAACAAAATATAGTGTAGTGGATAATAATGTGGCTTCTAGATTCAAACTTAACTGTGAGTGTTCACTTTAAAATATATTATATGATGGTTTGATAATTAATGAGATAATATACCTATTAAGTTGTATAACAATGCCTGGCACATAAAAAGTTCCCTCTTGACTGTTTTTATTGGGGGAAAAAATGCACACATGCACATATGCTTATGGATTCATCTGTGTATATGTGTGTGTATTGTACATATAGATACAGGTATACACATACACATGCTACCATATATAATATGCAAATATATAATATGTGAACATATTCCTTTTTCACATAAAAATTAATGAAAATATATAGGCCAATATATTGTTATACATTAAACATTTCACAGTAACTGAACACTCGAAATGTTGTATTGAATTAAGTGTTTAAGTAACAGTAGGACTTGACACCTTGCAAAAATCAAAGTGGAAGAGAAAAGTATCACTGGGGGAAACCACACTGCAGACTGTTTGATCCGCTCTGACTATTAGCTAAAGAATCTTAAATTGTCAAAGAGGAATAATTGTCAAATGCTTCCCTTTGTGCTGTTTAGATAGCTCTGCAGCTACCCTATCCAACCAAGTTTATAACTTACTTTAGTATTAGCTCTTATCTTGATATTCTTCAATTTTTGAGACTATGAAATGTTGTTATAAACTTTCCAAATAACAGCAATTTTATTCCTTCTAATGCAATTCTGCAAATTGTGTCTGTGTACTGTAAATTATGTTAAAAGCATATGCAGCAACACTTTACAATCTGAAGAATAACACATTTTTTTCTCTTAAATATACTATATTTTATTTGCAAAGTTGGGTATTTTAAATTTATCATTTATATAAATATCTACTCCAATAATATCTTGTAAAAATTTACTGTTAATTCGACCTCTCTCAGAAGAATGAGGCTAATTACGCTGTGATAAAATGCAATATGTTATCAAATGCTGGCAGGGATACAGAAAAAATGATGTCTTATATTTTCTGCTCTGGAAAATATTTTTTTGGTTTCTTAAAAGACAACAACAACAAAAACTAAAAATGCCCTTAATATATGACTCAGCAATCTAGCTGAGTTTATCCTAGAGAAAAGGAAACTTATATGGATACAAAAATGTGCATGTGACACTTTATTTGTAACAACCCCAAACTGAAAATCAGCTAACGTCCTCCAGCAGGATAGACCAACCGTGATGCATCCATGTCATGGAACACTACTTGACAATAAACAGGAACAAACAATTTGTACACACAATGACTTGGATTAATCTCAAGGGAATTATGCTGAAAGAAAAAAGCATATCTCAAAAGAGTATATACTGCGTGATTGCATTTATTTGACACTCTTTAAATGACAAAATTATAAGGATAAGCTGGGAGGACATGTGAGAGAAAAGTGTAAATACAAAGAAGTAGCAAGAGGGATCTTGTGGTGATGGAACAGTTCTGTATCTTGATTGTGGTGGTAGTTACACAGATCTAGACGTGTGATTAAATTGCATAAAATTAGACACAACACACATACACACACATGAGTGCAGGTAAAACTGGTGAAATCTGAATAAGGAATCTGAATAAGGTCTGTGGATTGTACCAATGTCACTTTCTTGGTTTTGATATTGAATATGTGAAAGATAAACAGAGCCAGACATTAGTTAAAATGGTAAGGACGAACTTTAATTAGTATATACTATTATAATAGGGAAAAGAGTCCAGCGTGAACTGAATTCAACTTTTGTTTTTCAGAGGTGACTGGGTGTTTTAAAGGGAGAATGAGGGATTAGGGTGGGAGGCGACTAGGGGCTCAGTAGAGTCAGGGAAGTAAAAAATTCCTACAAGCTGAAAAGGGGAGGGTGGGTCTGTGTGAAACCAGTCTGGGTTTGCTACCTGGCCCTTATGGAAGTTAGGCTCCTACCCTCCCACAGAGCCTGGGAGGCGAGACGGGATCCTTATCTTCAGGTGTTGCCTGGAACAAACAGTAAGTTCTCTTGGCAGCCTTGAGTTTTCTCAAGCAGGCACTTTAAGGGAGGCCATGCCAGCCTGGGGATGAGGCCTTTAGCTGTTAGGAACTACGGTACTGGTGATGCCTCCTCCGTGTACTGGGTTGTGGGCCAGGCGCTGGTTAGGGGGATGGGGTGGGGCTGGATGGGAGGCCTGGGGGCTGCAAGAGTGTTTTCAGTTCCTCCTCCAATTGCCCATTCCCCTTTCCTCTCTCAGCCATCATCCCATTCAGAAAAGGAAGGAACAAAAGGTTCCAGACCTCTGGCTCTGACAGGACTAGTTGAGATGAGGGCTCAGAGGAGTCTGGCTAGAGTTTGGTCGATGAGAATCTTTGTCAACAGTAGTTACATGAGACATTACCATTGGGGAAAACTGAGTTAATGGCACACTATCTCTGTACTATCTTTGCATCTTCCTATGAATCTATAATTATTTCAAAATAAAAAGCTACAAATATTCAATGTGTTGTATGGTCATAATTTAAGGTTGTTAATTTTTAAGGTGTTTAGATTTTGCCATAATTGTTAGCGGTATATGGAGTAAAGAATTTCTTGATCAGCCAATATTCATCTAGGATCTATAAAAAGTCTTTTTCTCACCAATTTAGGTAGTGTGCCACATTTCAGGTACTTTGTTGATTTTTTATAATAAATAAATATATAGATGGTCACCTTATTGGTATTTATTAGGACTATCCAATTCTCTTTAATTTGACTCTATATTCACCCAAAATTTTATATTAGCTTTATTTGGTAAGAAGCAGAGCTACTGTTTTATACCCTGAGAGAGTATACACTTCACATCATAGTCTAAGAAAATAATACTTTTGCACCTTGAATTTGCTTCATTTATTTTGCAGTGTGAATCAATAAATTGGTATTCAGTTTCATTCAGTGTGGTCACCTTTGAGTTACAATATAGCAAATCAGTTTTCTAGATTAGGTTCTTCATTCCTGGAATCAGCATTCCAGACAAGAAAGCTGAAAGGCATATCCCACGCTAATGGTAATGATCTATGATCCTTTGAAGGTGTGCAAGAAGCTCCTTCCATTTTCTACATCTTATCTTTAAAAAATGAGTGTACATTATTTTTATTATCAACTTTTTTTACATCAAATAAACTTATTTCAAGAAATTAACATTTGAGAACTGAAGCAATGTTGCCTAAAAATGAAAGTGCTCGATATCAATGTCTTGCTATCAAAAGACAGTAAGTTTAAGAGAAGTGATTCTTTTAAAAAATGCAAGCTCTTTTTTGACTTCCTTTAAGCTCCAGCAAATGCAATGCAATAAATGAAAAGACTTTAAGAAATTTTGAAATTTAAGAGAACTTTTACAATAGTTTTTCTCCTATTTGAGTCATATGATTACTACTGACAGATGAGCTAAAGCCTAGGTTTTATCATACTCTGTCATCATAAGTAGTTTCTTAAAATTTTGAAATTATTCTGTAGTATCTTCTCAGATACTAAATAATAACCAACTGATGTATTTAAGCAAAATATTTTGAAACATAATCTGTTTACTGACTGATAATTAGTAAATATACATTTCCTTCTGAGCGTCAGAGAATCATAAGATTTGTTACTTCTGAAATGGAATGGTGATTAGTGGAAATCAAACTTCATTTCAGTGAAAACTAACATGGCATTGGTGTTTCAGGAATCGAACGAATGTATTGAAAAAAATGGTCATATCAATACATTTAAGCTGTTCATATGTGACACTGCTCCTGTCCTTCTACAGCAGTGTTTCTCATTTGAGGGTTATTTTGCATCCAGGGAACATTTGACAATATCTGAATACAATTTTGATTGATCCATTTTGATTTTCACTGCTACTGGCGTCTAGTAGGTAGAGGCCAGGGATGCTGCTAAACATCCCTCAGTGCCCAGAATAGTCGCCAAAACAAAGAATCATTTGACTCAAAGTATCAGTGGTGTTGAGATAGAGAACCTTATTCTACAGCCAGTTGTATGGACTTAATGCTTTCTAATCAATATAAGCAAATACTTAAAGGCAACTTAGAATAGATAGGAAATAGAAGGTCACTTGTCACAATTCGTTTGATCCAAACTCTCTATACTTGGAGTTTAGACAGGTTTGGTTAAGATAACTTGACCAAAGTCATTAAGCCCACTCTGGATATCTATAAACTAATCACTAGACAAGAACTCAGATATCTTGATTTTTAGGCTACCATACACAGGTTTTAAAAATGAAAATTTCAGAATTCAGGTCATTGCACCTGGAGTTGATAATCCTAGGCAAGAAGATAAAATGTGTGCTTAAATTCTTGATTTCAATGATGGTAGAACTTCAGCAACATTTTCTTTTTATCATACTCTGAAATGGAATTCAATTTTGAAAAGAGTTGAACATATCACTTTGATAAGATTAAACATTGTCAAAAGAAGTTATTTTAAAAGTAGTTTGATGAATTGAGCACATTTTGCACTACACTTTCAAAACTTATATTCATGATATATATATTTTTTTCATGGTGCAAATTCTAGCTTACTTCAAAATAATTTTACATTAATTACACCTATCTATGTATGCTTAGTACGATTTTTATCCTTTAATTTTTGCAGAGCTAATATAGGTCTCAGTAATCTTATTGTTAGGCTGGCAATTTTGTCCTTTTGAAAATTAGTATCTTAAAGCTCATTACAGTTTTGGATAGTGAAAAATGTGTATGTTATAGACCATACTATATAAAGTACTTGATAAATGATATTTTTTCCTTTTTTTTAGGTGCATTTTACTCTTTAGCAAACTGTGATTACAATAGCAAGAAGTGAGACATTTCTTAAGAGTTTTAAATCAATCTTTCTCTGACTTAATAACAACATTTAAGGTGATTTGCTTGTGGGAAATAGCCTTCAATCTGCATGTTGACAAAGTGGGGCTGGCAGTCAAGGGAAGCTACCACGGGGAGGAGAGGAAGATGAAGGAAAAGCCTTGTTGTTGGAGACTTGGGTCTCGTCAGGAATTGTACTAAAGTCAGACTTGACCTCAAGCCATTCAAATAGGAGACCCAAATACAATAGAATCTCTAGTCTGCTGTGAAAAATTCCTGAATAATGCTTAAAACTTACACAATCTTCTCTATTGCATTCTCTTCCTTTGTGAGGTATAATCACAATGGCATAGTGTCCCAGCACCTCAAGGGGCAGAGCCACACGTACATCACAAGGTCTGTATGTTGGCTCAAGTCCATGTCAGCACACTGTGAAAATAAGGAACAATATATAAATCTATACACTGTGCCAACAACAGCATATAAACTACCTGGAGTTCATCCAGCTCTGCACAGAGGGCACCTTTATACAGCAAGCCCAGAATATTCTTATGATGTCATGCTAATGAAGGATGCTAGCAAGGGTAGACACTTGTAGAATTTTTTGTGTGTGTGTGTGAGGAGGACTAGCCCTGAGCTAACATCCGATGCCAATCCTCCCTTTTTTTCTTGAGGAAGACTGGCCCTGGGCTAACATACGTGCCCATCTTCCTCTACTTTATATGGGACGCCGCCAAAGCGTGGCTTAGCAAGCGGTGCATCGGTGCGCACCCGGGATCCGAATCCGCGAACCGCGGGCCGCCGCAGTGGAGCCCGCGCACTTAACCGCTGAGCCACCAGGCAGCCCCCAACATTTGTAGAATTTTTGACGGTGATATTTAGCAAACCTTTCCAATCGTTTATGTTCTAGGTATCCTTTGTGTTACAAAAAGAAATATTTTGTGTTTGTTCTGTACTTTATTCATAGAATTGTATGAGAACACAATTTAAACTCATAATGCATAGAGATGTAGTAGGGACTATGTCAGATATATTAAAAAGCACTTGATGTAGGTAAGAGACAAGCTTATGTAAACGGACATAGATGATCACAATGAGAATTGTAAGAGAATGAAGAATAAGTTGAGGGGGGTACAAAAGACTGATAAAGTCAAGCTTAGCGGCTGTCTGGTTGTTCAGTACAAGGAATGTAGCTACAATCTTGGGTTACTAGAAACTGTCATTTAAGAAATTTCTACTCCTTACTTGGAAGTATTTCATTAAAAAAATAAATTGAGGTAACTCTGGGAAGATGAGCACTCTGTGAAGGATTGGATCTGGTAGCAACTGAGAACTGATAGCTGCCCAAATATTGCAGAAAGCCGGATGGAGAAGTTAATGATACAGCTGTTCAGAGCTGAACTCTGTGACCATGATCATAACTTGAGATTTTCCACGCTGTAACAAAATCTGATACCATTTCTGTACATACCAGATAGCTACTTGCCTGGTCAGTGACTTCCAGAGTAGGATGGAAGGGTAGGGGAGGAAGGTGAATGGAAGTGCGTGGAACCGTCCTGGATAAGGAGCAAAGGTAAATTCAAAGCTTATAGTCCTAAAGATGGAAAAATCTTTAATTGTGAAGTTGTTACTGGTGGTAAGAAAATCAGGAGAGAGCTCTCTGTCTGAAATGTCCCTTGTGTTTTCCTTACAATCACTTCCTATGAAACTGAGGCTGAGACAAGTTAAAAATACCAGAGTGGCTGATTCCTTAAAACCACTTTCACAAAAGAATAGCGATTCTGGGTTGTTTTGACCCTATCCATCAAGTCTAGAAGCATTTCCCTTTCTGATGTTTTAAAAAGAGAACTGGAAGCAGGTTTTCATATATTTTGAATGTGAAAAAAAGGGAGATGCTGTATATTCAAAAATGCATGCTTTATAGTACACAGCAAAATGCCACACCCCCATGCTATATTCCATTTTCAAATATAAGATCACTAATAAGAACAAAGAGCACAACAGTACCATTTAAATCACTGTCGGTACAATGTAAGATCTTTCAGAAACATTCCTTGTCTTACATAAAAAGTACTCTACATTTCAACCTAACACAGGAAAACTCCATTCAGTGTTTTGGATTTAACTTACAAAGCTTACTGTGTAGCTTTTTTTAAAGTCAAAACTGGTTTCATAACACTGTGCTTCGTGTCAGATTGGAATGTTTATTCTATGTTGCTATTGTTTCACAGAAAAAAAAGAGAACTTCTATAATAGAATCTGAGCTTATTTATTTATTTGCTGGTAGGATCCAACTGTTATAGTTACTGCAACAAGATGACTTTATAGCTGATGGAATTTGATGCCAAGCTTTTAGCTTGATGCCTCTGGCTAGATTTATATACCATACAATTTTATTCACTAAACGAGTGATTCATTTCTAAAACTACCTGTCAAAAGTTCTCTGATTAAGGAAAATTAGGTTTGTTACTTTGCATCAGCTACTAACGTCTCTATCGCTGACAATACTTTTCATCTAATTTGCTTTATTGTAATAGAGACACATCGGCTTTCCTATGCTTAGCTTTGCATAGTAAGTCTGTCTTCATCAATTAATCTGCAAACTGTATCTTTATATTTATTTAGTTATTTTATTTTTTATATTGAAACAATCTCAAACTTATGACTTGCAAACTTGCAATTATGAGAATGTGCAAGTAAGTTAAAGGAAATTGTTTCCCTTAACTGTGTTTTCAGCCCTGCACAGGTTCTTTTGTACTTCCTTCTACCACTTGCACAGGTGATTACACTTGCAATGACCTCGCAGTGCAGTCCCCTGAGCAACGCTTCCTTCGAGAACTGAGTCTCCTCCGGTTCTTGCCTGTGTTCGGCCCCTCCGCAGACCCTTCAAACAGTGATCTTTACATCACGTTTAGAGTTTGTTAACTGTGAGAGGGCTATTCCAGTAAAAACTATTCTGTTGTTACCAGAACCAGCCAAATTTCATTTTAAAACCAATAATCTTAAAAGCAAAAGAAGAATTTTAATATATAGAACTAAAGTTCTACACATTTTCTGCACTTTAAGAGAAAGTTAGAAAGGGATAGCTTAGCTTTCTGTGTGAAAATAATTTAATTCATCCGGTATAATCATGAGAATTTAGGCAAAAAAGCAGATTTGAAACACTGGAATTGTTTATATTTACAGATTCAGTGAGAGTGAGTGGAAAAAGAGGAAGGTAGAGAGAGGCATTTTATGATGAGGATAATTGCCTTTTTTATTTTTGTTCTACAAATGGAAGGAAAAGAAATAAATCTTCTAAAACTATTTATTCCTCACTGGTGCTTTATATACATTATTTTAGTTAATCCTTAAACAACTAACGTGCCTTAAAACAATTACTACTGTTTTATTGATTTTGTAGAAAGAATAATCTGAGTTTCAGAAAAATGAAATGACTGATTTGAGGTCTCACACTTACTTATTTGGGGGAATAGGATTTGAATCCCGATTTTGCTGAGTCTAGTGACCTTAATTCTTTAAGCCCTAACTTGTTAGCCTCATCTGCCTTATAGACAAAAGGATAAGTTCCCTTTTGATTGGGGCAGCAGAAGGTTTACTAATTTTCAGTGCAAAAATATGTCCCCATATATCTTTCAAAAGGTGTGAAATTCTTTTCTTTATCAATTTTGTTTTATTCATTTGTTTCCTTATGACTTCCTCCCTAGAATAAGACTTACTTGAATACCTACAGCTTTATTGAAACATGATTTCTGTAGTGTGAAATTAACTAAGGTTCAGCATTCTCTGAGGGGAAAGCTGGTAACTCAAAAATAAAAATAAATTATTTTTCATATTATCAGCTTTGTCACAGTCACAGTCACTATAGAAATATTAGAAAATGCAGTAACAAAAGATAAAAATAAAAACATCCATGATCCCTCTATCCAAAGGTAATAATTGATCATAATTTTTCTATAGGCTTCCTGGAACTAGTCTCTTTACATTTTTTAACTCTTTCAACAAATACACTTAGTGATGTACATTATGCTTTTATGTCAACAATAATTAAGGCCCATTATTTTTGGAAGTTGTTTATGATTGCTTTTCAGTCTTTTATGGTATATGATTCTAACAGATGTGCCTTTGTTAGCAAAATGAATAATACATGCTCTATTATAGTTTGAGAGTTTCTGCTTTTGTAAACAGCTTTTTGATGCCTCTTGGGGAAAAAGGTGCAAACAGCAGAGTAGTATGTAGTGAGTAGTGTTTTTTCCTTGTATTTATTTCTTTTATTTTGATTTTTTTAACAATCTTCTTTTATCATACCTTGGTGTTGAGTTCATTAATTATTGATTCAAGACAATGAGGAAGTACTGCAGTTTAAGAAACTGAGTGAATAATTTTCATTTGGTAGAATCCAACTTTCGTCATTTTGTTACAGATAGGTATAATACTATGGGAATGGAGACAGATGTGTTTCTATTATCACTGTAGGTAAGGATGTATTCATAATATATGTCATCATTTTTATTTTTCATAATATTTAGTTTTGCTCTCATTTCAAATTCATTATACTAGCTGAGAGTTTTGATAAATTTAAATGAATCACAAAACTAAAATATGTTTAAAAGTATTGGAATGCTTGCATATTATGTAGATAATTTTGATAGAACATCTTCAGAATTTGGGATAACATAACTAGAGTTACAAAAATGTATATATATGAAAGCTAATATGTACTATTCTGTAAACCTTTGCAAAATGCTACTTTTTTTCTATTAAAAAGTGAGTATTGTCTTTAATAGAGGGCCCTGCATGTCTATGAACAATAAATAAAACCTCTAAAAGTTAATAGTGAGATTTAACTTATCAAAACTGCTTTTCACATAACTTTGTCAGGATACAACTATTACATAAGTATATAAAATGCCAAAATAATTCTACGTTTGCATAGCTATTTATTTTAGTTATAGAAGTGTATGTCTCAGTAATAAATTAGCAAGGCTAAGATTTTAGACTCATGGCGTCTCAGTTGTCTATTGAATATTTTTAATTTAATCTCATCAGTTTACAGATGAGAAGAAAAAAATAAAAACAATTTCCATAGAAAAAAGTAGCTTGCTTACAAAGCAACTTAGTGAGCTAAACAACTATAGAAAGACAGGTGATAGATAGATAGATTTTGTGAAATCTATTTCTTTTTTTATCCTTTATATGTGTAATGTAATGTTGTAATACACTGAACTATCTCAACTAGTTAAATTTAATTCTAAATGTCAAAAAAGTCAAATTAATGAATCTAATTGTATCATTTACAAAATCTTCTTCTAATATAATGCTTGTAAAAAAAAATCAGTTCAACTATGGTTTATTTTGATGTGTTCCTTGTAATTCTTTAGAAAAGGATATAAAGAACAACTTAGTGCCATTATATATTTTATTTATTCATTTCTGTTATTTCAATTCTAGAAATTCATGAATTATAGTATATTAGAGAAATTTTAAATAAACACAGTAAATATCACAGTGTATACTATTTATAAAATTATGGTTTAAAATTTGACTGATAATGACAATATTATATTTTATACAATTTTCAGCTTTAAAATTGTTATATTCTACCAATTTTAAAGAGAAAGAGCTGTAATATATACTCTGATATTGTCATATTAAATTATTGAGTACTTTTCAGCATATCCATGTGTGTTTGCAAATGTTAATTGATCAAACCTTTCTATAGTTAAAATTTTTTGGTTTAAAGCACCCATTTTGCTTCAAAAACAGTTATTTTTCCTATCTTATGGGAAGTAAAATTGAAAAGAATAATCTGTCTTATAAATTGAAAATTCTTTTTGTTTGAATTCAAATAAGTCTTCTTCCACAATGTAGAATTTGAATTCTCTGAAACTTTTAGATGTGGTACTTGAAAAATATCCGTGACTTAAAAAGAGCTACTGAACTGTTTAGTTCATAAACAAGCAATTTGTATATTTAGTTTAAATATTTAAAAACCATCTTATGTATTAATCGTAAAATGAAGACAGAGGTGCAATCTCATTACATGCTTGAAAAAATACTGATCATTTACCTCGAGAAAGTTTAGGTTTACATGTATTTTTATCCATGCAATTCAAATAAATGGTCTTCTTAAATTTCACAAAAGTACTTATATATATTCTTTAAATCTACATTAAACAAACAAGAAATCCTTCCTATTTTGATTCCACAGCTATTGAACTGTAAGGTACAAATAACAAACTCATTATCACACTTCAGTTTGTTTTGGAGAATGATTATAACTTAGTGGAGTGAAGAGTATCAGTAGAAGAATTAATGTATAACTACCAAATGTAGCATGGAATATTTAGGCTGTAACTAGAAGAATATAAATGAAAGGTTATCACTGCTCTATTCAATTTACTCTTATTGCAAGAAAACTTTTGTGTGTAATTTCAAACTCTATAAATTCCCACAATTTATTGCTTATGGATTCAGCCCAGAAAATGTGCTGCATTCTGTTAAATTATTAGGAATTTCCTTCTAAAAACTATTAGGTACACAAAACTCTGTTTTTGCAGTTAGATGAACTAAATAAAGATTTATTGTTGTGTTTACTTTGCCTGAGGCTAAAAACTCTGACTTGATGAAACAAAGTTATTTTCCTAGTGTGAAATTTTATTGCTTTGATTAAATTGTTTCTTCTTTACATTATAGTAGCACAAGTTATTTATTACATGGGTAATAATATGGGTATGGGTATAATAACATGGGTATAAATACATGGGTATTTATTAAGCACCAACTCTCTTCCAGGTCCTCTGCTAGGCATTTTTATAAATGTCTTCTCAATTTGTATTAATAAAAGCAATCATTTATTACAAAAGCATTGTACGTTCATTTCTATTTATTTCACTCAATATTATATAGCTAATAGGAAGCATAGTGGTTTCACATATTTACTTAAATAAAAACTTTCAGATTCTGTCCAATATAACTATGTTTTGGGACATATTTATATAATCTAGAAAAATCTAAGCATTGCTGGAAGTTAATCTTCATATAGCAAGTTAGTAAAAGTATAACACTTTAAATCCATTCTTAATGTACTAGAATTACAGAATTTTAAATGCAATAGGTAATATATATAAAGTCCCCAAATCAAGAAACATCATTGTTATACATTTCATCATAAACTTCAAACTTCATTGTGCACACAAGAAGTAATTTTTAACACCTGTGTTGTTTTTTTGTTTTGTTTTGTTTTGTTGTCAGCAGTTCTTTTTAAATAATAGATTCTAGCCTTAGGTAAATTTATACTTTTGATTTAAATAGAAATATAAAAGCATGACATTCTCCTTTGTAGAAACTATTTTGCTGCTTTGTCTAGTTGTACCTTATTATTAGAGGGATGGTCTACGACTAGCCTTGCAAAGTCATCATGATAAAGGATCTCAGCTACAGCTATTCACCTCACATCAGAGAAGAATAACCTCCATAGAATTTGAAGATATATACCATATTTTTATATAAATCAAAACCGTTTCTAAAAATGGAGACATTTAAGAATGGAGACATAGTGTGTGGTTAGTAGCCCTTAATAAATTTCTCCCAAATTATCACTAATATATCTGTGACAACTCTGAGAAAAGCTGTATCTGATGAAACATATGAAAGAGTTAGACTAACAGTAAATAAAACTATTACCAGCATCTGAGGGTTTTCTGAGTTATAATCAGAAATCACTGGACCTATTCTCAAAATTTGAAATATTAGCTCACAAATTTTTGGCATTTGTAACATTTGCTACTTTCTATCCAGAAAGGTAGTTATAAAGAGATTTCAACTACACTAGCGGGCTCAGTTTCTTGGCCAATCCAGAAATTAGACAGGCAATTCTTTCCTAAAAATACAGTCTATTCAAGTATCCTGGTTCACTTCTCCCTCAGTAGCTCTCCTTGGATAATTGGTCTTTTTGTTTGAAGACCAATTCTAAAATATACAATAGTATCTGTCATTCAGCTTTGTAAAGTTAACATCCAACCCACTTTCTGGTCCTTCAAGATCTCACGTCTAATTCTCCAGGGAGGGGAAAAAGATAACAAAAATTTAAAAATGAATAAATACACAACCAAAAAGCCTATAACTAGATTTTTTTATAATTTACACTGAAGAAACAATGGATTTCACCCAGCAGTGTCTTGAAAACAAATCCTTGGATGACATTTTGAAACAGATCTGCAGTGCAATCGATATAAAATTTTCTGTTTAATAATTAGTAGAATTGTTACCTAACCCAGTGGGCTCGCCTCCTGGTGAGTTAAATAAGACTCAACAATAAACAAACACATAGGGACAGAGATTGGATTGGTGGTTATCAGAGGGGAAGGGGGGAGGGAGGAGGGTGAAATGGATAGTTCGGTACATGTATGTGATGATGGGTTGTAATTAGTATTTTGGTGGTGAACATGATGTAATCTATGCAGAAATAGAAGCATAATGATGTACACCTGAAATTTTTACAATGTTATAAATCAATGTTACTGCAATAAACAAAAAATTAAAAAAAAAAAAAAAAAAGACTCTACACCAGTGGAAGTTGTCTCACAAAGTGTGTTTGCAGCAAATAGGAGGCCATGAGGAATAATTTCCAAAGTCATGGTGTCCCCGAACAAAGGCAAGCAGGAAATTTTATTTAGTTGGGGAATGAATATTCAAAAGGGAGGGGCAGGTATTCATTGCACAGGCTCAGTTGGAGAACATGCGTCCACATAAGGAGGCCTAAGCTCCTCCTGGAGCGATCTCTACACTAAAAACAAGGCAAAGGTCATGGGCGTAGCTCTTGTGGTGAGGCTTGGTCAGTTTCAGGATGGTTGGTGGTTACATCTCCTTAACATACTAAAGGAAAAGAAATAACTTGGAAAAAGTTAATTGCTTCCAAACCCACCTTTGAGTTTCTCAAGACACTTAGTCCGTGACAGAATGAAGAGACTTGATGATCTCAGAGATGTGGTGAAAAAAGGTTTACACTCTTCTGTCAATAGTAGAAATGAAAAATTTAATGGAAAAAAATTTGGCTATGAGGCCAGCCCGGTGGTGTAGTGGTTAAGTTCGGCACACTCTGCTTCAGCAGCCCAAATTCACAGGTTTGGATCCTGGGCTCGGACCTACACCACTCATCAAGCCATGCTGTGATGGTGACCCACATACAAAATAGACAAAGGTTGGCACAGATGTTAACTCACGACCAATCTCCCTCACAAAAAAAAAAATTGGTTATGTAACTTATAGTCCAAATACAAAGGAAATTCAAAAGTGACGTGACTTTATGGAGTTAATGGAGCATTTGAAAAGTGATTCCAATTAGTCTTGACTGTTAGACTAATTTCCTTAGAAAGAGTAAGCTTAGTGAAAGTTGATTTCATGTCCATAATATGGTTGTTCAGGAGGTAATATTTACATCACTATATTGTACAAAAAATGTTTATGACATTTTATTTTATTTATTTATTTTTTTTTGTGAAGAAGATCAGTCCTGAGATAACATCCAATGCCAATCCTCCTTTTTGTGCTGAGGAAGATTGGCCCTGGGCTAACCTCCATGCCCATCTTCCTCTACTTTATATGGGATGCCACCACAGCATGGCTTGACAAGCGGTGCATTGGTGCGCACCCAGGATCTGAACATGCAAACCCCCAGGCTGCCAACACAGAGCATGCTCACTTACCTGCTATGCCACCGGGCCGGCCCCATAAGACTTTTATTTTTTAGAATCAATCAAAGACAGATCATGAAAGAATTATAGCTGTGTAATGAAATATAACTGTTATGAATACTGCCATTATGAAAGGAATGATGTCATTGACAAGCTGAGAGAAAAAGAAGAGAAGTAGAGAGATATAGGAGTACTAGTTTTATCATTTTGTATAAAGAGAAGTCAAAATGTACTATCTAAATTTGATGGATCAAAATTACATTTTAGATTTATAATAGTGATTAAAAGGAAAAACAAAACTAAAAATAAATCTAGCAAAGATTGAAAGGAAAGGGATGGTGAGAAGAGAAAATTGTGTAAGTCAGCCATCTCTCATCTCCTGTAGTAGAGAGTAAAAAGATAGGGTTTATGTGGATAAATAGAAAATAATGTATAAACATACTGCTTACAATTATATAGGTGACCACCAGAAGAAGTATGAGTAGAAATCATCAAATATCATTGTTTCCAAGAAATAGGATTGGGGATTAGGGAAAGTTTTCAACACTGTTCTTTTTTAAATTTTGAAATGCTTATAACAATTTTGGAATTTACGAAAAAAAAGGGGGAAAAAAAACAAGTACTGAGTTAATCATGGACCCCTATGAAACTGAGATGAATAAATATTAAATTAACTCTTTAATTGTATTTATGTAATCCATCCCTTAAAAAATAAAATAGAGTGTATAAATAGTGAATAGTCTTTTAAAAAAACTGTAACATTTGGCTCATGTTGTTTATTTATCCTTCTAATCATTAACTATTGAAAGCTACTGGATAGGGTTAAATAGCATGCTTCTTCAGGCTAGGATCACGTTTGTAAAAATACAGAACCGTGGTGGACAGCAGTACACAGAAGTGTGCATGGGACGGGGAAACAGCAACACCCAGGTGGCTGCAGTCAGCAGGGGTGTCAGATTCTGGAACAAAACAATTATGCATAGATAGAATAAATGTTTCTGCACCTTGGGAAATACTTTCCAAGTATGACTCAGCCAAGATGTTGTTTTCTCTCCACCAAAAGTAGGTCAATCTTTATAACTCCTCTCCTGGCATTGGAGCACAAAGATGAAATTGTTCGTTTGTGGTCAAAGGCAACTGTGACAGGCATAATTTAATCAAAACTGGAGAAGAGAAATAGCCCCCTTTAATTTTCCAGATGAGATGGGATTGGGCAGCAGACAATAGAAAAAAATGTATATAATCAGAGCTTTAGAAAATCAGATGATGAAGAACCTATACTTAGCCCCTGAATTTCTTGTAATTAATTATAAGCAAATAAATTGAGAAAACTTGGTAAAAAATTAGCTGTAAAAAGGAAATGATTCCTAACAAAGACTTTGATTTGAGACAAACAAATATTTTGAAATCTAGAACCAGAAAACAAAAAGAACAATAAACATCAAATGCAAATAGAAGTGTGAAGTTTCCCTGGATCACATCCCTCAAGAAGAGAAAGATCAATTCCCAGCTGAGGCTGAAAGAGTTAAAATAAAAATCACACTGTACTTAGATCTGTATATTAGTTTTAGGCATGGATGGATGTGAATTTATGTGTGTGTTTGTGTGTGGATGAATCTTGTTTGCTTGTGTGTCTGTTTGTGTATTCTGATACTAAATTATATATTGCCCATTGCTTGGCGTTAATGCAGTCATTCTCTAGTAATGCTTCTGTAATCTTGATTCTATAAAATTGGTGGAATACATACTATTAAAGACATAGAAATTTGGAAGTGTTTTAAATGATATTTTAAGTCAGAGTCTATCTAAAAAAGGTACGCAACATTCTTAAAGAATGTTGTCTGTAACAGGCAGAATAATGCCCACTAAAGATGTCTACATTCTAATCCCTGGAAGCTGAGAATATGTTACTATATGTGATAAAAAGGGACCTCACAAATGGAATTAAGGTTACAGATCTTAAAACATACAGAATATTCTGGATTATCCAGGCGGGCAAAATGGAATCATATGGGCCTTTACAAGTGGGAGAGGAAGGCAGAAGAGTGGGTCAGAGAAATGTGGCAGAAGAAGAAGTCAGATAGAAGATGGAAGAAAGGGCCATGAACCAAGAAATGTTCTAGAAACAGAGAGCAGAGAGCAGCCCTCAGTTGACTAGGAAATGGAGACCTCAGTTCTGCAAGGAAGGAGTTTCAGCAAGGAACTGAATTCTGCCAACAACTCAATAAGGAAGGAAACAGATTCTCCCCTACAGCCTCTAGAGAGTAACTCTACCTTCCCAACACTCATATTGTACCCCAGAGAAATCTATGCTGAGCTTCTAACACACAGAACTACAAGATAATAAATTTATATTGTTTTAAGATGCTAAATGTGTGATAATTTGTTATGGCATCAATAGAAAAATAGTTGTTTCCAAACCGTTACTCTACTATAATTTTGTGCCTGATTATATGCTGACTATGAATTTATTACGTGACCAGTGCTAGTAAAGGACATCATGTAAGTCTAATCTTCACAAAATTCTGTGTTCTAGATATCATTATTTCCATTTAACAGATGAGAAAACTGAAGTCTTACAAGGAAAAATAACTTTCTTAAAGCTACACAGCTGGTGAACTCTGTGACTAGTATTCAAAAACAGAGCTTGAAATCAGATTATGTTTTAAACCACTATGGCCTATATTTATATATTTATGTAAACATACTCCCTCACATACCCACACATATCTATTGCATCTCCATAAATCTCTAAGTAAGTAACATAATGCTTTATGGAATGCAGATCAACTATTTTATTAGAGTGCTTCTCCATTTGAATAAAAATTTGTTGTACAATATATATTTAAGTAAATGTAAATTACTTTGCTTAATTTCTTTGAATATATTTGCCTTAAACAGTTAGTAAATATTTTTACTGAATTTAAGACTAAATATTTACTATATAAATTTTAAAACTGCCTCAGATTAAAAGGAATTTTAGCAATATAAATAAAATATGTGCATTTCAATATATGTAACATAAAATAAGACCCAATATTAAATGAAGTTTGACAACCAGTCATAAGCTATAAATAAAATAATTCTGGGTCACAAATTCATAGAAATAACAGAACTGACAACTTTCATATACATATATCTGAGACTTAGTTTGCATTTTAAATAAAATGTTGCATTAACATTTATTATCTAAATTTTCCTGACGTTTATCCTAGTATTACCATAGCAGCACTTCCATCATTGCCGTCTTCCTCTCGGAGGGGACTGGGATAGCTCAGCTCAAGCTAGGAGGGCAGTCAAAGTGTGGATTGAGGTCTGGAGACGAAGAGTGGAAGCAAACCCTGGATCCTTGAGATAAGGTGAGACATCATGGTGCAGGGGTGAACTGAGGCCTTCTGTAGGAACAGAGGTGGCATCCAAAGAGAAAACAGAAGTTAGGGACATATAGACAAGAATTTTTTATTTTTTTTAAAGGAGACAAAATAAATGCTACTTAGCTGGATGAGAAAGAGTGTGAATGAGAGATTATAATTCAGGCAGAATGGTCAGGAAATGCACTAGAATGATGAAGAAATAGTCATGCCAATATCAAGGAGGTAGTGTCATATGCAAAGAAAAAAGGCAGTGTAATAATTCTAATGCCAAAATGAAAAATGTGGCTGGAAATGAGTGAATGAGTTGGGTGGGGAGAGTAATTAAGAGACGATGTAGGCAGGGACCAGACTATATAGCAACTTGTGGAACATGATAAATTGCTTGGATTCTATTTTGAGTTTAATGAACAGTCATCGGAAATTTTTTTTTCCTATTTCTTTTATTTACATGACCTGATTATATTTTACGATACATCTGATGTATTTTCAGAAGATAGTGCTGGCTGCAATACGGAGAGCAGATTATAGGGAGTCCAGAGTAGACGCAGTAGATATTCCTGCTATTGCAAGTGTCATGAGAGATGATGCTGATTGGATTAGGAGCTGAAGACAGGGCCTGTGAGTAGTGGATGCGAGGAAAAGAGAGAAATTGAGAATGAATTTTTTTGGTCTTGACCAATAAGCTGGATAGTGCCATTTACTTATTTGAAAATGACTGGTATAGGGAACAGACACTTAATAGATATCAATAATATTGACTTTACAGCAGAATTCCCTCTTAAGAAAACAGTAATGGCCTTGGAAGGGAGGGTGTGAATAATTGCTGCTATATCCACCTCTAGTAAGAAGAATTCTAAGATGACCCCCAAGATTCTCATTCCCTGGTATATGCATCCTGTATAATTCCCTCCCCTTCAGTGTGGGTGAAAGCAGTGAGTATGATGGGATATCACTTCCATGATTAGGTTGTCAACTAAGCAGTTCACTTTGAGGGTGGACCTGATCTAACCAGGTGAGATCTTTAAAAGAAGATAAAGTATCTTTGAAAGCTCTCCTGGAGGCCTGAAAAAAAGCAACTATGTATACTACCTGTGGAGGAGGCCACAAGGCTAAGATCTGAAGGAAGCCTCTAGAAGCCTCTAGGAGCCAAAAGCCAGCAATAAAACAGAGCTCTCAGTCCTACAACCACAAGGAACTGAATTCTGCCAACCATCTGAATGAGATTAAATGAGGACACTGAGCTTCAGATGAAAAAAGTCCCAATCTGGCACTTTGATTTCTGTTTTATGAGGTCCTAAAAAGACAGCCCAATTGTGTCAATCTTGGAACTTCTAATCTACAGAAACTGTGAGATAATAATTTTGTGTTATTTTAAGCCAATAAATTTGTGATAATTTGTCACAGCATTAGAAGAAAACTAATACAAATGTTGGTACTTGGAAGTGGGGTGCTGCTTATACAAACACCTAAAATTTGGGAGCAGCTTTGGAATCAGGAAATGGGTGGAGGTTGGAATAATTCTGAAGAGCATAAGAAAGAAAGCTTAAATTGCCTTGAACAGACTGCTGGTAGAAATCAGGACTTTAGGGGTTCTGCCTGAGAGGGCTCAAAATGAAGTCAAGAACATGTTATTGGAATTTGGAAGAAGGGGGATCCTTATCATGTAGTGGCAGAAAACTTAGCAAAACTGCACTTACACTGAAAGCAGAATTTTGAAATGATGAACTCAGGTGAGTAAAGAGGTTTCTACTAGAAACGTAATGTACAACATGTAGTGTACAACACGATGACTACAGTAAACATACCCATATGGTATATTTGAAAGTTGTTAAGAGAGTAAGTTCTAAGAGTTCTCATCACAAGGAAAAAACATTTTTTTCTTTTTCTTTTTTTTGTGTCTACATAAGATGACAGATGTTAATTAAACCTACTATTGTAATTATTTCACAATATGTGTAAGTCAAATCATTATGCTGTCTTCCTTAAACATACAGTGCTGTCTGTCAATTATATCTCAATAAAACTGGAAAAGAGAGATGAATTCCCATCAAGATCAGAAAATAAATCTATTAAGTGCTAAAATAAATAAATAAATGATAATTTTCAGGGAAAAAAAAAGAGGTTTCTAACCAAAGTGCTAAAGGTGCTACTTGATATCGTCTTGCTACTTATAGTAAAATGCATGAGGAGGGAGAGAAATTGAGAGGAGAGCCGTTAAAAAAGGAGGAATCAGGAATGGATGACTTTGAAAAATTTCAACCCCTCAGGATGGGAGAAGATTCTAAAGTTCAGAAAAAGCTGCTGGAAACTTGGCATAGAAAAAAGCCGTTGCGTCATTATATAACGTTTTGCTAAAATCTCAGAGAGATCAAAACTCAAAGTATTCATTAACACAAAGGACTATTTCAAGAGATTAAGGGTGTGCTTCACAGATTCTCTCAACCAAACTAGAGCGCCTCCAGGAAGCTCAAGAGTGTTGTCTCTCAGCCCACACTAAAAGCCAAAGATAGAGAAGAAATTATCTCAAAAATCTTATAAGTATGCCTTTGACTAATAGAATGAAACCTAGTGAAATTCACACAAGATCCAGAAAGTTCTTGAGATAATTGTTTCAGTAGAAACAATGCCAGCTTAGACTGAAAGATACAGAGTAAAGATGAAGATATATATATATATATCACATCTTCATTATCCATTCATCTGTTGATGGGCACGTAGATTACTTTCATATCTTGGCTATTGTGAATAATGCTGCAATAAATATGGAGTGCAGACATCTTTTCGACATCTTGTTTTCATTTCTTTTGGATATATACCCGGAAGTAGAACTGATGGATCATATGATAATTTTATTTTTAATTTTTTGAGGGTCTTCCATACCATTTTCCATAGTGGCTATACCAATTTACATTCCCACCAACGGTGCACAACGATTTCCTTTTCTCCACATCCACACCAATACTTTTTATCCCACTATTTTATGATAGCCATTCTAATAGGTGTAAGGTGATATCTCATTGGTTAAACCATCTCAAATGGTTTAACTGCCATTTCCCTGATGATTGGTGATGTTGAGCATCTTTTCATGTATCTGTTGGCCATTTGTGTGTCTTCTTTGGGAAAAAAATGCCTATTTAGTTCTTTTGCCCATTTTTTAATCAGATTGAGTTTTCTGTTGTTGTCGTTATTGAGCTATATTGTTTAAGGATACAAACTTGCAACTAGTCAACATATAAGTTCTGGAGATCTAATGTGCAACATACCAGTTATAATCAATGATACTGTGTTATAAACTTCAAAGTTGCTAAGAGACTAGATCTTAATTGTTCTCCCCACAAAAAAGAAATAATTATGCGATGTGATACAAGTGGTAGCTAATGCTATGGTGGTCATCATATTGCAATATATAAATGTATCAAGTCAACACGTTACACAACATGTCAACGTGTTATACTTAAACTTACACAATGTCATATGTCAATTATATCTCAATTTAAAAAAAATAAGCTGTTGGTCCCCCAAAATTCTAATGATAGGAACAAAGCTTAAAAAAACTATTTAGCTACAAACACATGCTGCCTTCCTTAAAAAAGGAAGAAAAGGTGGAGTCTAGTGCCCAGAGTCACAAGCTTTGGATAATTACTCCCAGGTTTGGAACCTAATCGTGAAACTGTTGGAGATTGCCTGGTAGGATTTCACAACCGACTTGAACCAACACTCCTTCTTACTTTCCTTTCTCTCCTTTTTGGACCCAGAATGTGTATAACTGTTACTCTATTCATGTCCCACTATTGTTCGTTGGGAGTGTTGAGGACACATAATTTGTCTCTTTAGTTTCACATATCCGCAGATGGAGAGGAATTGTGCCCAGCAGCTATACTTAGTGAATTACACACAAAAGTCTCATCCACATTTGATTTAGATAATGAAAATTTAGATTTTGTGCTAATGCTATAATAAGATGAGACTCTTGGGAGTGTTGCGGGAGGTGAATGTGATTTGCCTGTAGGAGAGACGTGAATCGCTGGGGGCCAGGAAGTGGACCCTGGTAGGCAGAATTCTAAGATGACCACCACGCTTCCCACTTACTGATGTACGTGTTCTGTATGCTTTCCCCTTCAATGTGGGCAGCACCAATGAAAATGATGGAATATCACTTCCATGATTAATCTATATAGTATGGAAAAGGGTTTTTTTTTCGATGTAATCAGGATCCCTACATAGTTGACTTTGAGTTAATCAATGGGAGATTAGCCCCTATATGCCTGATCTAATCAGGTGAGCTCTTTAAAAGAAAGTGAAGCATCACTGGGACACTGTCTTGCTAGCCTGGAAACAAACAAATGATCATATTGTAAACTGCCTATGGGAGAGGCCACAGGGCTAGGACCTGCTGGTGGCCTCTAGAAGTGAAGAGCAACCTCCAGTTGACAGCCAGCAAGAAGACAGGACCTTCATTCCTACACCTACAAGGAACTGGATTCTGGAAAGCAAACAAACAAAAACAGAAAGAGATCGGAAGAGGACCCTGAGCTCCAGTGGAGAATTTAGCCTCAGTGGGCACTATAGCTGGTGCTTTGATTTTAATCTTGTAAGACCCTGAGCAGAGAACCCAGTTATGCAGTGCCTGGACTTCTGACCTACAGAGACTGTGAGACAATAAATTTGTGTTATTTTAAGCACCAAGTTTGTGGTCATTTGTTACATAGCCGTTGAAAACTAATATGCCATCAATGGATGTTTTGAATGGGAATTGCAATTTTCCTACATTTCCACATCATGGGCCATTGACCCACACTAGGCCATCATTCAACCTCATCCCAAGGCAGGGTGACTGCTGGGGGCCGTATACTTCAATCAAGCTGACTACCTGGCATCTTTTACTTGGATTTCTTGCATTGAAATAAATGTCCTGTTTCTATTTGGAAAAGAGACCTTGGAACTTCCTGTGGCCGTTTCTCCTGCTGGATGAACAAAGCTATCAAACAGACAGAGTAAATGGAGCCAATAGCCAGAGAGAAGCATAAATAAATGACATAGAGAATATGAGGAAGGATGGTGTCTGTGTTACTGTTCTAACCCTTGTTGGCCTGTGAATGTCCCTGGATCATAAGTTGCCAAGACTTAATTATCTTCTGCTTTAACTTTATAAGCTACTCTGATATACACCCATTAAATTCATTTTTTAGTAATGTTTTTGATCAAATTGGGCCTCTGCTATTTGAAACCAAAAGGCTCCTGGCTTATATAATTTAAACTATTATAATTTTGTCTATTGATGACCATGACTAAAACCTACACAGCCATCAGTCCACATGTTTACTACTCTTTCAAATCTCCTGTATTCATTTTGGCAGATGTTCACTACCATCTTCCTCAATGAGAATTAAATTTTTAAATCTCTTTTTTTTTTTTTTATTGATGTTTTAATGGTTTCTAACATTGTGAAATTTTGGGTTGTACATTTTTGTTTGTCCATCACCACATATATGACTCCCTTCACCCCTTGTGCCCACCCCCACCCCCACTGCCCTGGTAACCACAGTCCAGTTTTCTCTGTCCATGTGTTGGTTTATATTCCACATATGAGTGAGATCATACAGTGTTTGGCTTTCTCTTTCTGGCTTATTTCACTTAACATAATACGCTCCAGGCCCATCCATGTTGTTGCAAATGGGACGATTTTGTCTTTTTTTATGGCTGAGTAGTATTCCATTGTATATACATACCACATTTTTTTAATCCAATCGTCAGTCGAGGGACACTTAGGTTGCTTCCACTTCTTGGCTATGGTGAATAATGCTGCAATGAACATAGGGGTGCATAAGCCTCTTTGGATTGTTGATTTCAGGTGCGTTGGATAGATTCCCAGTAGTGGGATAGCTGGATCATAGGGCATCTCCATTTTTAATTCTTTGAGGAATCTCCATACCGTTTTCCATAGAGGCTGCACCAATTTGCATTCCCACCAGCTGTGTATGAGGGTTCCTGTTTCTCCACATCCTCTCCAACATTTGTTGTTTTTTGTCTTGGTGATTATAGCCATTCTAACAGGCGTGAGGTGGTATCTTAGTGTTGTTTTGATTTGCATTTCCCTGATGATTAGTGATGTTGAGCATCTTTTCATGTGCCTATTGGCCATCTGTATATCTTCCTTGGAGAAGTGTCTGTTCATTTCCTCTGCCCATTTTTTGATCGGGTTGTTTGTTTTTTTGTTGTTCAATGGTGTGAGTTCTTTATATATTATGGAGATCAACCCCTTGTCAGATGTATGTTTTGCAAATATTCTTTCCCAGCTGGTTGGTTGTTTGTTCATCTTGATTCTGGTTTTGTTTGTCTTGTAGAAGCTCTTTAATCTGATAAAGTCCCACTTGTTTATTTTTTCTTTAGTTTCCCTAGTCTGGGTAGGCATGTCATCCGAAAAGATTCCTTTAAAACCAATGTCAAATAGTGTGTTGCCTATATTTTCTTCTATGAGTTTTATAGTTTCAGGTCTCACCTTCAGGTCTTTGATCCATTTTGAGTTAATTTTTGTGAATGGCGATAGCACGTGGTCCACTTTCATTCTTTTGCATGTGGCTGTCCAGTTTTCCCAACACCATTTATTGAAGAGACTTTCCTTTCTCCATTGCATGTTCTTAGCACCTTTGTGGAAAATTAGCTGTCCGTATATGTGTGGTTTTATTTGTGGGCTTTCAATTCTGTTCCATTCATCTGTGTGTCTGTTTTTGTACCAGTACCATGTTGTTTTGATTACTATTGCTTTGTAGTATGTTTTGAAGTCAGGAATTGTGATGCCTCCTGCTTTGTTCTTTTTTTTAGGATTTCTTTAGCTGTTCGGGGTCTTTTGTTGCCCCATATAAATTTTAGTATTCTTTTTTCTGTTTCTGTGAAGAATGTCATTGGGATTCTGATTGGGATTGCATTGAATCTGTAGATTGCTTTAGGTAATATAGACATTTTAACTATGTTTATTCTTCCAATCCACGTGCATGGGATATCTTTCCATTTCTTTATGTCATCATGGATTTCCCTCAATAATGTCTTGTAGTTCTCATTGTATAGGTCCTTCACCTCCTTGGTTAGATTTATTCCTAGGTATTTTATTCTTTTTGATGCAATTGTAAATGGTATTATCTTTTTGAGCTCTCTTTCTGTTAGTTCATTATTAGCATATAGAAATGCAACTGATTTTTGTAGATTGATTTTGTACCCTGCAACTTTGCTGTAGTTGTTGATTGTTTCTAATAGTTTTCCAACAGATTCTTTAGGGTTTTCTATATATACAATCATGTCATCTGCAAATAGTGAGAGTTTCACTTCTTCGTTACCTATTTGGATTCCTTTTATTCCTTTTTCTTGCCTAATTGCTCTGGCCAAAACCTCCAGTACTATGTTGAACAGGAGTGGTGAGAGTGGGCAGCCCTGCCTCGTTCCTGTTCTCAGAGGAATGGCTTTCAGTCTTTCCCCGTTGAGTATGATGTTAGCTGTGGGTTTGTCATATATGGCCTTTATTATGTTGAGGTACTTTCCTTCTATTCCCATTTTATTGAGAGTTTTTATCATAAATGGATGTTGTATCTTGTCAAATGCCTTCTCTGCGTCTATTGAGATGATAATGTGGTTTTTATTCTTTGTTTTGTTGATGTGATGTATCACGTTGATTGATTTGTGGATGTTGAACCATCCCTGCGTCTCTGGTATAAATCCCACTTGATCATGGTGTATGATCTTTTTAATGTATTGTTGTATTCGGTTTGCCAATATTTTGTTGAGGATTTTTGCATCAATGTTCATCAGCGATATTGGCCTGTAATTTTCCTTCTTTGTATTGTCTTGGTCTGGTTTTGGTATCAGGGTGATGTTGGCCTCATAGAATGATTTAGGAAGTGTTCCATCTTCCTCTATTTTTTGGAATAGTTTGAGGAGGATGGGTATTAAATCTTCTTTGAATGTGTGGTAAAATTCACTGGAGAAGCCATCTGGTCCTGGACTTTTATTTTTTGGGAGGTTTTTGATTACTATTTCAATCTCTTTACTTGTTATTGGTCTATTCAGATTCTCCATTTCTTCTTGGTTCAATTTTGGGAGGTTGTATAAGTCTAAGAATTTATCCATTTCTTCTAGATTGTCCAAGTTGTTGGCATATAATTTCTCATAGTATTCTCTTATAATCCTCTGTATTTCCATGGTATCCGTTGTAATTTCTCCTCTTTCATTTCTAATTTTATTTACTTGAGCCTTTTCTCTTTTTTTCTTAGTAAGCCTGGCTAAGGGTTTGTCAATTTTGTTTATCTTCTCGAAGAACCAACTCTTTGTTTCATTAATCCTTTCTACTGTTTTTTTGGTCTCAATATCATTTATTTCTGCTCTGATTTTTATTATTTCTCTCCTTCTGCTGGCTTTGGGCTTTGTTTGTTCTTCTTTTTCTAGTTCTGTTAGGTGTAATTTAAGGTTGCCTATTAGGGCTTTTTCTTGTTTGTTAAGGTGGGCTTGTATCGCTATGAGTTTCCCTCTCAGGACCGCTTTTGCTGCATCCCATATGGTTTGATATGGCATGTTATCATTTTCATTTGTTTCCAGATAGTTTTTGATTTCTCCTTTAATTTCATCAATGATCCATTGGTTGTTCAGTAGCATGTTGTTTAATCTCCACATTTTTGTCACTTTCCCAGTTTTTTTTTCATGGTTCATTTCCAGTTTCATAGCCTTATGGTCTGAAAAGATGCTTGTTATGATTTCAATCTTCTTAAATTTATTGAGGCTTGCTTTGTTTCCCAACATATGGTCTATCCTAGAGAATGTTCCATGCGCACTTGAGAAGAATGTGTAGTCAGCTGTTTTTGGATGGAGTGCTCTGTATATGTCTACTAGGTCCATCTCGTCCAGTTTTTCATTTAAGTCTAATATTTCTTTATTAACTTTTTGTCTGGATGATCTATCCATTGCTGTAAGTGGGGTGTTAAGATCCCCTACTATTATTGTGTTGTTGTTGATTTCTCCTTTTAGGTTTGTTAATAGTTGCTTTATGTACATTGGTGCTCCTATGTTGGGTGCATGTATATTTATAAGTGATATGTCTTCTTGATGGAGTGTCCCTTTTATCATTATATATTTCCCTTCTTTGTCTTTCTTAACCTGTTTTATCTTGAAGTCTACTTTGTCTGATATGAGTATGGCAACACCTGCTTTCTTTTGTTTGCCATTAGCTTGGAGTATTGTCTTCCATCCTTTCACTCTGAGCCTATGCTTGTATTTAGTGCTAAGATGTGTTTCCTGAAGGCAGCATATTGTTGGGTCTTGCTTTTTAATCCATCCTGCCACTCTGTATCTTTTGATTGGAGAGTTCAATTCATTTACATTTAGGGTAATTATTGATGTATGAGGGCTTAATGTTGCTGTTTTGTTACTTATTTTCTGGATCTTTTGCATTTCCTTTGTTTCTTGTCCCATTTGTTTTGGACTGCCAATTCAGTTTGGTTGTTCTGTCTTATGATTCTTCTAGTTTTCTCTTTGTTTATCATATGTGGTTTTGCTTTGATTATTTGTTTAGTGGTTACCTTGAGGTTTGGGCAAAAAATCTTGTGTATGAGATAGTCCATTATCTGATAGCCTCCTATTTCCTTATACTAAGTCAATTCAGTCACTTTCCTCTTCCCCTTCTAAGTTGCTCTTGTTATACCTTATACTATCTTGTGTTGTGGCTGTGGGTTTACAGTGATGAGGTTAAATTTATTTTTGGTGAATTTCTTCCTTTGATCTTTGAGTTTAGCATTTAAGTGGTTTCTAACCTATTCTAGTAAAGATCTACTATTTCTCTGATTTTGTCTACCTACTTTTCTCCTTCCTCCAAGCTTTGCGTTCCCTTTCTCTTCTTTTTTTCAGACCTGAGGGCCTTCTTGAGTATTTCTTGTAGTGGCGGTCTCGTGGCCATGAACTCCCTTAGCTTTTGTTTATCTGGGAGAGTTACTATTTCTCCAACATATTTGAAGGATATTTTTGCTGGATAGAGTATTCTTGGCTGAAAGTTTTTGTCTTTCAGTATTTTGAATATATCATTCCAGTCTCTTCTAGCCTGAAAAATTTCTGTTGAGAAATCCGCTGAGAGCCTCATGGGAGTTCCTTTGTACGTTATTTTTTGTTTTTGCCTAGCTGCCCTTAATATTGTTTCTTTGTCGTTGACCCTGGCTAGCCTTACCACTAGGTGTCATGGTGAAGGCCTTTGTCTGTTAATGTATATAGGTGTCCTGTTGGCTTTGCTTACTGGTATTTCCTGCTCCTTCCCCAGATTTGGGAAATTTTCAGCTATTATTTCCTTGAATAGGCTCTCTGTTCCTCTTTCCCTCTCCTCTCCCTCAGGAATACCTATAATTCTTATGTTACATTTTCTAATAGAGTCAGATATTTCTCGGAGTCTTTCTTCATTTCTTTTTAGTCTTAGTTCTCTCTCTTCTTCCATCTGGAGTATATCTGTATTCCCATCCTCTAAAGTACTAATTCTTTCCTCCATATTGTCAGCTCTGTTCTTTAAAGATTCCAGATTCTCCTTTACTCCTCCATTGTGTTCTTCATCTCCATCAGCACTGATTGGTTTTTCTTTATGATTTCAATCTCTTTTGTGAAGAAACTCCTAATCTCATTGAATTGTTTGTCTGTGTTGTCTCGTATTTTGCTGAGTGTTTTTATGATAGCTATTTTGAAATCTCTGTCATTTAGTTTATGGATTTCTGTGTCTTCGGGGTTGATTTCTGGGTGCTTGTCGTTTTGTTTCTGGTCTGGTGATTTCATATATTTTTGCATTGTGGTTCCTGTGTTGGTTTTGTTTTTCCTCATCCTGGAAGTCTCTGGTTGCAATTTCCACCTGCCGCCACTGTCTGGTGGTAAAGGGCTGTGTAGTCTAAGCCCCCTGTGCTCTGCCCCAGTTTTTCTGCTGCGATCTGCAGTTTTGTTTCCCCCCCCCCCGCTGCGATCCACGGGTCCAGTCGTTTGATCAGGACTGCCTCGAATCGCTAGGTCTGGTCTGGTCGAGCTGCAGACTCTGGTTTGCGGGGAGGGGGGAGCTCTCTCTTTTGCCCTCTGGGTCCCTGACGTGGGGGGCTTCTCGTTTGCCCCTCTTTATCCACTCTCTGGGGTGCTCAGATGTTGATGGTAGCCCTGTGACTCCTCTGAGTCCTCTGTGCGGGAGTTTCCCACTGGCTGAGAGAGTCCGAAGAGCCACGGTTTCCCCGTTGAGGGCCGCCCCTCCCCCCTCTCTGGGAGCCGCGCGGACCGGGATCCCTGATCTGATGGGGAGGGAGTGGAGTTCTCCTTATCTCTCCCCACTTCCTCCGGGGGCCCAGCACGTTCCGCTCTCAGATGTGCGGCAGTGTGGATCCCTCCGCTCTAGTTTTTCAGTGTCTGGGATTCCATTGTTGATCTGTGGCTGTTGCTTTTGTTGTATCTTGTTGGGGGAAGAGTTCACGGGAAAGCTCACTCCGCCATGATGCTCTAAATCTCTTTCTTTTATCCCTGGGTTTTTCTTTTCTCCCTTGAAAAGTTCCCTATAGCATTAAACTGCTTTTTACCTGTTCCTTTTTTTTTCTCTGCTTGTAGGGAACATGTCACTTTCCTCCATTTTCGGACTAACGGCATCTCTTTTATCCATTAAACTAAATGATTTCTATTGCCTCTGGGGCCTTTAGACTTATTCATTCCCTCCATATCATCAGTTCTCAAGCTTTCTCATCCTACTGATATTTCTTTTCTGTCCCCAAACATCCTCAGATCTTCCCTATGCCTTGCATCAATTATTTTAAGCCATGCTTGTCTCTCTTCTCTTTATTGCCAAGTCACTTCTATCTAACTATATTCAGTCTCTGCTTATTTCCTTAATAAATACTCCCCTCTGTATCAGTTAGAGTCCAGACTGACAACAGAATCTATCCAGCTATTTTAAAAGAGAGAATTTGATACAAAAATTTGTACTGGTATAAAGGTGTTAGTTACTAAAAAAGTAAATGGAAAACTCCAATGTAGCTTGGAGGTAGCAGCTGTAGAAAGCAACCATCACCCTAGGGCTGGGAGAAGTAAGGAAAGATGTTGGAATTATTAAAATTTAAAGACTTAGAGGAGGATGTCTACAGAGATGAAAGTAAGACCCTTGAGGAGGGGAATAGCTGTTCAGCTGATGCTAATGGACCTGAGCTTGGAGAAGGGCCCTGTAGGAGAGATCACTGCTTAGTTGTTTGTTTCTGAGAGGCAGTCACCATGAAGCTGGTATGTCAATCTTGGGAAAACTGGTAAGTGGATTCAGCTGCTGCTACAAAATGAGTACCTGTTTCAAGTGTGAACACGCGATATTGGGGTGACGCTCACATGAATTGCAAACCTAGAAGAAGCCCCCAGTAAGAAGACAGGAAGGAGCAAATCCCTTCTTCCTCTTTGAGCCACACAGCCTCCTTCAAGCACTGTTTGTGGGCAAATCCAACACGTGGTGTTCAGGATCCCAGCTCCAGCATCACAAAGCCAGTGTAGAAGGCTGAGTTTGGTGCTGAAAGACAATAGCTTAAACCTATTGCATTTTGGCTTTGGTGAGTACACTTCCATAACAATATCTTTTTAACTACAATTGCAGTATTTTTAGAGATCGCTTACAAGCTCACATCCAAAGACATTTTATCTGAATTTTCTCTTGTGTGATTACTGATCTTGAAAGAGCCCCAAATTGTCCTCTCTGATATTTAACTTATGGTTTACCAAATATATATCTAGGTATTAGCTGTCTAGGTTCTTAATTGATTTACCATTATCTCTTACCATTTTAATATATAACGTGTATTTATCCTTTCAACAAATATTAACATCAACAAATATTAATTCAAAGCCCATCATGGGCCAGCCACTGTGCTATTTGCCAGGTAAAAAATGATCAAGATTAATATGGTTCTGCCCCTGTGGGTTTTATTTGAAAAAAGAACTACACTGATAATTATTCAACTGCAATTTACAATAAAGACTACAAAGCTAAAGCCCAGTGTAAATGAGAGGTGACACACAGACATGCACACACACATATATGCACATATCTGTATATATACATATCTCTCTCCATGTGTGTGTATGTATGTATGTGTATACATGTGTGTGTATGCATATATATACATATCTCTCTCTGTGTATGTGCATATATATGCACACACATATATGTATATTTACATATAGATGTTCACTTATATATACTCCATGGCAGTGAGAGTGTGTGTGTGTGTATATGTTGTAATAAAATTACCTGATTTATATTTGAAGATCAGGCAGGGCTTTCCTGTAGCAATTTTATTTTTAACTTAATGAAGAGTTAACTCTGTAAAAGTATGTATGGAATCGAGAAGAGTTTCCAAGAAATGGGTAAAACAATGAGAAGGGGGATGTTTAATGCCGTAAATATCTTAAGTATTTAGATTATGATTTTATTTTTATGTCAGTTGCCTGCATCCACTGTAATTCTTCTGTTCTAGGTTTTCTTTTTTTTCAATTTTATACCTGTCTTTGATGTTGTTCACTCCTTTCTTTGTTTGAAGATCCTTGATTATCTGTTATAACAATACAAGAGAGCAAAAAAATACCTGTGCCGTCAGCTAATTAAATCTACAAAATTCATTTTGATAACCTATATGTATATCCCTGATCATATATCTATTCTAGCATTTTCAGGTTTGTATTTTCCCCTAATTTTGAAGTGCACTTATAAGTGATTGTTCATATAAGAGAAAATTAAAAAAAAAAAATGCAGTTCTCTGTGTATCGTAAAGAATTTAACCTTGCCCAAAGAGAGGTCTGCTCTTTGCCCTTGGCTTCTGGGAAGTAATTTCTATGCTCTTGGAATGTCCTGCCCTATAAAAGTATCTTTGTCCAGGGTCCTTGGGCCATAGCACCTAATCTAAAAGCGTGATTTATGGTGGGAATCTTTGAGGGACAAGGTATCAGCTCAGTACCTCCAGAGAGACTGGGGACTGAGGTCAGTCATGTGGACAGTCCACCGTGTCTACCTGACCGAGCCCAATAAAGACTCTGGACATCAAGGCTTGAGAGAGCTTCCCTGGTTGGTAGTGCTGTGTGCATATCGTCACGCGTCATTGCTAGGAGTTCCTGCTGTCCATGACTGCGGAAAAAGCAAAACTGGACATTCTGCATTTGGAATCTTCCTAGATGCTGCTCCATGCATCTGTTTCCTTGACTGATTTTGATCTGTGTATTTTCACTGTAGCAAACTGAAACCATGAATATAACAGCTTTCAGTGAGTTCTTCTAGAAAATTACCAAAACTGAGGGTGGTATTGTGGACCTCGAACTTGCTATTGATGACAGAAGTGAGGGTGGGCTTGGGGAATGTTCCCTAATTCATGCTCAGTTTATGGAAAAATATTTCAAACACTTTTAAACACAGGAAAAAATAATTTAATGTGGCAATATTTTAGGGTGGCTTTATTTCAGTACGTGTTTCTAATGATAAAGAAATTAAGGAGGACATATTATTTATGTCTTTATTAACATCACTTAAAATATTATCTTTGTGAATTATTGAAATATAACTCTAAAAGAAACATTATTGTCATTTTTAGACACTCCAGAAATTTTCCAAACAGTTCAGATTTCTAATATTGCTAATAAAAGTTAGCAAATCAAAGATGGAATAATGAAAATACTAGGCACTGCACAGAATTTCAGACCCAGGTCTTCTACAAATGAACTCATAAGGACTTCAGTATATCACTTAAACTTTTTTCCCTCTTCTATTTTAATTTTTATGAGGGGTGAGTGAGTGTACAACAATATAAGGCAATAGAAAACTATTTTCTTCAGGGATATTTTTATTCTAACACCTTCACTTCTAGGAATTTATCTTTTTGAACCAAATCAAATTATGTAGAAAAACATTAAGTAGAAATGATTGATTATCATAAAAGTCTAAAAAGAAAGTAAAAGTTGGCTATATAATACATAAAATAACTCAAAAGTACCTAAGAATGGATTATTTGTTGTTCACGTAGAACTATCCACTTGTATTAAGAATGCATTTCCTGAGCCAGAAAATCATTTGCATTACCTTCAAGCACTTCTACAAAATTTCACTCAGATTATATATCCTGTTTATAGGTAATAAACCACTACTATGCTCTTCCCCTAAGTGTTTTGGCCACTGTTCATTGGAAATACTTGTAATACGTTTTTCTTGTAATAGAACAGATCTTGATCCCATTCCAACAGATTACAGACTGCTCCTCACTGAGGCTTTAGAAGTCAAAGCACCCATCTTGATCAGTATTGTCAGAATAGAAAGAAATTGGGTAATCTAATTTACAACGACTACTGAACTTTAGTGCTATGAACGGGAATTGTTCTTAAGCAAAATTACTTGTTCAGGTCATTAGCAAAGCCATATCCTGAGGCTAAACACAGTATTCTATAGTTGGACCCAATAGTGCCCTTGTCAAAACTCCGAACCAGCATGAGGAAGGCCAATTCTAACTACTGATTTCCCTATTAATTTACTGCAAGTGTTATAATGACCAACCACTTTCACCTAAGTTACAACAAATAAATCTCCTCCACATGCCCCAGTACACAGTAGTGTCCTGATTCTGCATTCTGATTCTAGTAACCTATCCAGTTCCCTAATCATTTCCCAGAACTGGTTTCCTATATGGCTTTCTCTAGTTCATTCTCTAGAAGTTGAAGTTCATCCCCAAATACTAACTTGTAGTTATCTGTAGGAAGACAAACTAAATGATAAATGACAGCTTTTCTGCATTTATAATTATGTTTCTGTATGTTCTACTTGCCTGATGGAACACCACTGACTTGTGTCAGATTCCTTGCTGCTGAACATTTTCATGTTGAGTCCTCTGTTATATTGTACTCTACTCCCCAAACATAATCTACCCTTACCTCCTGTAATCTAGATGGTTTCTCTAGCATTTTTCCTGCTTTTTTAGGCAGAATGTCTCAACACTGATCTTAGGACACCATTAACACACTCCCACCCCTATATATAGATTAATTATCACATATAATTGATATATCCTGAATTATGGCTATACTTCATTAAAGGTGCATAACAATAAAATAAAATTATGAATCACAATAAAATAAAATTTAATGTAATATTCTTTCAGTACTCAATGAAGTCTATGAATATATCATAATAATTCTTTAGGAATTATCTTTGCTTTGATTTCATTCTCAGCAGTGCTGATCAGTGTGAAATCTCAATTCTCCTAGAAATAACCGAAAATTCAATTTAAGACATGGAATTTAGCTAGATCAAACCCAACAGAGGTTACAATATTTATGCTGAACATGAGGAAAAAAATCAATCAGAAAGGATGTAATGCTCATATATAGAGATATGAATCTCCAGGAACATCAAAGGAAAGTTGAATGATGAATTAGTTTGATTAAAGTAACAGAAAAATGTTTGAGTAGGAAGAGACCAGGGAAAATGATAGATAAGCTGCTATCATGCTCACTGGAAAACATGTTTCAAGAACACTGTTGCTGAATAAAGTGCAAACAAATAAAACGTTCTCAATCAGACGCAGACTCTCCCTCATTTGCAGTGAAAGTGCCCCTGAATATACGTTTGAAGCCAAACGTCAAGTGTCCAAGTAAGATTACATAGTAAATGGGTCCTCTTCCAAGGAAGCCAGTAAATAATTCTAAAAATTACTGCAATATTTGCCTCTTGCATGTTAAGCAAATTCAGAAGATGCGGCATAAAATTTATGAGAACTCAGATACCATGGGAGCAGAGGCTTTCCTCCATCTTTAAATCCCCATAGGCCATAATACTCTAAGTATCTGGAGTAACATACAGAATGTAAATTTCTTCTCCCACTGGACAACACATATGGCTTGTTGCCTTCCTATTCCTGTATGACCAGAACCTCAAGGAAAGGCTCTCTGCATTCTTGTTTACCCACAATTCCTGAGAGAATGGGGAGAGAAGATAAGGACCTGTAAGAACCAGCCAGCTTTGGATACATAGTAAGAAGAGATTCATGGGGTGCAGAGCTCTATAAGCACATCAAAAAGAAAGGGCAAGTAAGATTTAAGGCCATTTTGAGGTGGGGCTGGTGAATAGTCTGCATGTCAAGACTCCTCTTCCTTAAACCCCATCGTATAAACATTCTTCATATCTCAGTAGAAGCCATTTACTCTACTTTAACTAACTAGACAAGAGAACTACCGCAACAGAGCCCCAAAATGCATTTTGACAACTGAGGCATAAAAGACTAAATTGGACATAAAAATAATGTTAAGTAGTGTTAATGAAAATTATATGAAACTGTGAAGTAGTACAGACTGCATCAAAGTTAAATATAAAATACATTAAACTTAAGCATCAGGAAATGAGAGGCAGAGTATGTATATGCATTTTAGAAAAAAAAAAGAAATCTGATTATGACATAGGCAGAAAATAAGTAACAAATTGAAGAAATATAGGAAGAGGAGTTTATAAACATAATAGTCAATAGAGCCATAGATTTACATAGCTATGTAGGTATTAAATTGTTGAACAAAGTAGGATTTTTAATATTCTGTGAGAATACAGTTTTCTTTAAAGGATAGGGAAAAACTAAAATTTAATTTAATGTCTTTTCTTGATGCTTAGTGCCTAAATAAATTAAGAATGTTATCATTTCTGTGGGACCATGAGTAGAAGGGATGACCCCAAGTTTGGAGCTGCTGCTGTATGTTGTAATGATTAAAAATAAGGAAAGAACAAATCCTGTTTGTTTGATTCTGTATTTGTATTAACTGCATAGTGATATCAAACCGAACTGAAAGATACACTTTAAAACACAGCTAGGGGTCATTAAATAAGTGAAAACAAAATAAAGCAGCAAAAAACAAAATACAAAAGCAAAGGAAAAGGGGTAAAATTAGAAAAAAGGAAGAACTCTGAACAAGATAAATGACTACCAAAATGTCCCTGCCTTAATGTCATGCACGTTTAACTCTATGAAAGGCTCTTGTACACCTCTGGGGCTAGTCTCTCTTTCAAAACACTTATTTGTTACCCTACTACAGGTGAGTCACTGCAGACTAAGAGGGAAACAAAGGCTATTGATTTGAGGTTATTTAGACAGAAATGCCAAAGATGTGAGAAAACAATGGAAAATCAGAAAGTAGACCAAGAGTTATGATATTGAATAATGCATGTTCGTGCTTATAAGTATATCAACAATTATATTCTGTCTCAATATTCTCTTATTTATTAGACATATATATGTGTGCACGTCTAACTGTCAATATGTTTAGCTACCCATCTATATTATATCTATACTAACTTTTTCAACTTTGCATTCAAAATTATTAAAAGAGCATACCCCAGCACCCAGATCTTGGTTTCTAATACTATTTTCCAATAAAAGGAAATTCAGACTCCATAGAAAAAGTGGCTGATTTTAGAGCTGGGACAATGAACATACAAGATGATCCTGAAGCATCTTGCAGTGCCAGAAAGTAAGGAAGTGTTCAAAAAACAGAATGATGGAGGCGTGTAAACGTGTCACAGGAACCAACGTGAAACAACTCCTAGTGACCAAAATTGGAACAATTGGGAAAACAAAATAACATAGTATTGAATTATAATCCAGTGTATAAAATATTTATGAGTCTATACTGATATAAATAAATAAATTATTAAATAAATAAATAAACGAATGGGGCAGAATAAAACATTTTCTAATGCAGAAGAATTACACTGTATGAAGGAGGGGTATAACTCTTGAGTCCTTAAATGTGGGCTGCACATAGTGACTTCTTTCCAAGGAGTGCAGGATATAAAGGGGGGAAGTAACTTTATAGTGGAGAAATTGGACAAACACTCTCTCAGCCAGGTAGTCAAGGTTAACTTCAACAGTTGTAAAGTGTGTCAACAGCATATACCCTTGATATATGTCAGGAGAATGGCACTTCACCTTTGTGGTCTTCCTCCCCCAAATTCATAACCACAGTGTCACTGTGAGAAAAGCATCAGACCAATCCCAATTGAGGAGTATTCTACAAAATACATGACCAGTATTCCTGAAAACTGTCAAGGTCATCAAAAACAGGGAAAATTTGAAAAACTGTCACAACAAAGAGGAACCAACCTAAGTAGATGTGATTACTAAATGTAATGTGGTAACCTAGATGGGGTTCTGGGTCACATAAAGATATCAAGGGAAAAAACTGAAGAAGTATGAATAAACTATTGACCTTAGGATATAATAGCATATCAATATCAGTTCATTAATTGTGACAAATGTACCACAGTAATAACAATAGGAGAAATGAGGTGCAGTAAATATAAGAGGTCTCTGTAAAATTCTTGCAATATTTTTGTAAATCTAAAACTATTCTAAAAAATGAAGTTTATTAATGTTTAAATAATGCATGAAATAAAATATAAGATGAAAAGATTAAAATCAATTATATACATTTATTTCATATTGCATTAGATAAAGTACAAGGGCCATATTGTGTCAAATGTCTGCTGTTCTTATGATGATATAATGCACATAATGTGAGTTAGAGAGAAGCTATGAAGAAAGTAATATCAAAGAATTAGAATGACCACTGCACATATGAGCAACAGAACATCAACTCAGGATGCCTTAAGCAAATGTTGAAGGAATTGGACGGCATAGAGAGCATAGCCAAACCATAGCAAGAGCAGAGATGGAGTTAGCCTTGGGAATTACTACAATCAGTGATTCTAGTACCATCTACACTCAATCTCTCACCTCTATTGTTTTCAAGAAAGATATTGATCTTGTTATTTTAGTTAATCATTCTCTTTGACTGTTGGCATCTCCATGCACAATTACAGAGCCCCAGCAAAAGAATAAAGAGGACTCTTTCCAGCCAGGCTTAGTTGAAACAGCTTAGGCAAGATCACTGGTAGGCAAGTCTTGGGTCGTACGTCTAGCAGAGCCACTCATTGTGTCCAGAGTGGTGGACATGTGTCTATACATCAGCCTGTCACTGCAGCCAGGGAAGCAGAGTCGTGAAAGAGACAGCAGCTGCTATTCAGACAACATGGCTACAGCAGAGGGACACTTTCCCACAGGAAGGAGGTGGTGGTGCAGACAAGTGGGTATAGCTGAGGCCAAACTTTTGAACCAGATAGTCAATGTAAGTAATGTTTATACTATGAAATTTGTATAATTTATTATATTTATCATTTTCCCCATATTCCAGGAAGTTCAGAGTGAAATCTGAAAATTCCACTTATTAAATTTTTTTGTATTTATGTTTTCCATTTAAAATATTTTATTTAGTTTGTAATTGCTTATTAGCTGGAGTCTTCTTGGTCCATATACTTTCAGATCTGCCTCTCACATTTTCTTTTTCTTTTTTTTTCTTTTTTTTTTTTGGTGAGGAGGATTGGCCCTGAGCTAATATCTGTTGCCAATCTTCCTCTTTTTGCTGAGGAAGATTGGCTCTGAGCTAACATCTGTGCCCAACTTCATCCATTTTATATGTGGGACATCTGCCACAGTATAGCGTGATGAGTGGTGAGTCAGTCTGCACCCTGGATTAGAACCTGGGAACCCCGGGCCGCTGAAGCAGAGCACGAGAACCTAACCACTATGCCACCAGGCCAGCCCCACATTTTTTTTTAACCTGATTTTGTACATATATATGTTTTTTTTTTTTTTCATTTTTAATGAGCCATATCACCTGCTTTTTAGCATTAGGAAATCTATTAGTTTGAGTTCTCCAAGGAGCAGATGCCAAGACAGGATTTAGAAGTGCAAACAACTTATTGGAGGAAATGGCCATGAAGGAGCTAGCAGAGAAAGCAGGCGTTGGCAGAGAGAGCCTGCAGACTGCAGTACAGGACTGGCCCGTAATAGGACAGTGCAAGGGAAGAGGATTGTGCAGTTACAGAGTCTCGGCACAGTTTTAGAAAGTTTCTGCCAGAACAGTGGGGAGTCTGCAGCCAATGTTGCCTGTTAGAGCAGTTCGGTGGACTGCAGGAATGGGCCAGCAACTAGCACTGGGAACATGCCCAGGCACTGGCTGAGAGTAATCTGGGGAAATGGGATCTCAGCAGAAATGGGGTGCTGGATCCCCAAGGGTCACAGCTGGCACTGTCAATCAATCACACCTTATCCCTCATAGGATCTAAGCAGCACATTTTTATGGCTACGCCCAGGAGGAATAAGGTTATAAACAAGTAAAATATAGACTCCCCCAAATTCAACAATAATATAATTAAAAGTCATCAAGTAAAAGGCAAAGATAAATACCAACCATGGGCTGAGATGATAGGCTGGGAATCTCACAGAGGGATAAGCACAGGCAGGGGATGCAGTGTTCACAGGGGCAGAGCTGGGGTCTCAGTGGGGCTGAGTGCCAGCCTTGCCAACAGGTGGCAAATGATCCAGGTTTGTGTGCCAGCTGTTCAGAGGGGTTCTCGGCACCCGGAAACTTCAAAGAAAGCTGAGGTCAAGAGTATCTTTCCTGCTCTGGTTTGGAGGAGACCTTCTTCCTCTTCTTAGCAACTAGAAAGCCAATCAGAAGGAGTCCCTGGGTTGTTCACCAGGCACCCTCTTTTCTCTTCTCAGGTGTGACCCCTCCAAACTTTTAAATGACAGGATTAAGACAAATAGAAGGAAGTATATTACTCCCACAATTGCAAGTGTCCATCCAGAGCTTGATAGAAAGTAAGCATCAGAGAGTTTATGAGTGCACTCTGAGAATAGACCATAGAGGCTTTAATATAAGTACAATAGAGCTCATGTTTGTAGCTGATGATGCCCTGTGCCCCGCCAGAGAACAGACCATCCATTTTCAACATCCCATTGTCAAGAAGCTGGTTATGTGATTTTTAAATATGAGCTTCTTAATAACCTGATTGCATTAGGCAGAGTTCTCCAGAGAAACAGAACCAATAGGACCATATATAGATCTGTATAAAAGGAGATTTATTATAGAAATTGGCTGAAGTGGTTGCAGATCCTGAGAAGTTCCACGATCTGCCCCCTGCAAGCTGAGAACTAGGAAGCCTGATGGTATAATTCAGCCCAGGTCCAAAGGCCGAAGAACCAGGAACTCCTATACCCAGGGCAGGCGAAGATACATGCTCTAGCTGAAGAAGACAGAGACTTCATCTTTCCTCTGCTTTTTTGTTCTATTTGGCCCCCAGCAGATTGGATGATACCCACCCACATTGGTGAGGGAGGATCTCTTCATTCAGTCTACTGTTTCAAATGCTGATCTCTTCCAGACACACCCTCACAAATGCACTTACAAATAACGTTTTACCAGCTACCTGGGCATCCCTTAGCCCACTCAAGTTGACACATAAAATTAATCAACGTTCTGGTTATGGTATACCTACGGGTTCCAGGAATGGAAGAGGCAGTAATGAATGATTAGATGAATCGTCTCATGAAGGACTAAGTACCGATTGTTGGGCCTTGGATTCTACACAACAAAGAATGATAGTTAGGCAGTGCATGCCTTGCAGGCATGTTTTTATTATCACAATAAAAAAATAACATTCTAATCTTTCATTCCAATTCTCAAAACTGTTTTTTTATGGCCCTGTCTTTTTCAAAGAGGAAGACAAATGCAGGAAAGTAGTGGTAGGGGGGTGGTTTATTCCTTCTGTACCTGAAGACAAGATGATAACATCAGAGCCATTTCGGAACGAGCGAAAAAATATACAGTACAGACAGCAGGTGGTATCACATGTGTCAAATTAACTTTGTCCGAATAAATCTTTTCTCTACAATCCCCAGCTGTGTAGAAAAGTAGAAACCGATGAGAGTTTCCCCATGATGACATTTAAAAGCAAGATGCTATTGGTGATGCCTTGAGATAAAGCAGTAAGTTTATGTTTGAATGTTAGGAAACGTTCCCTTTTTTCTCTCCTTTATTTCTGCCACAGCATCTGTTGTGATTTCTTTCCTCTTTATTATTAAAATTCAATGCTGGTAGTTATAGTATAATCAGGATCAATGACGGATAATTTCCTCCCTTCTCTGCCTCCCTTGCTATTATTTCTTAGAATGGAATAGGAGCAGAGATATTTTTAGAAAATGAAATGTTAATGTCGGGGGAAGAGGAAGAATCTCCCTCTGCCATTTTCTTTAAAGTTTTTATGGCTGACCAAATAATTAACAAGACAGGTTAGCAGGAGAAAATAATACTAAGTTTAATAACATGTATACATGGGAGAAAGCAGGGACGCTGCGTTTCTCAACACAATAGCAGAAATTCTCGTCTTAAATACCATGTTCAGCCAATGACAAAGGAGGATTTTGGGGGTGGGGGGGAGTCAGTTATAGGAGATTACCACTAAAGCACAGTAAACAAGAGTAAGGTTATTATGCAGATTTAAGGCCTCACCTTCCACATTGATAAGCCTCTAGAAGTGAGGCCATCCCCCCCTCTTCCCAAAACAGAGGGAGATACCTTTACAAATGGAGATTTCCCTTATAAATGTAAATGTTTGTCTGGCAACTCCTTGCAGGGCCATCCAGAGAATGTGGCCAGAGAGACAGAACTTCTGATAAGATGGGCTTGTTGGTGCCTTTCCTACTGTAACATTTATCCTACATTATCTTTACAGCCATCATGATAGATCTGTTCCAGGAAGGAGCCACCATGTCAAATTCTTTAGGCTGTTAGTGGCGGAGGTCAAATGTCCTCAGAGAAAACAACCAAGGTAAAGAGATAGATTTCAGGGTGGCCAAATCTTGATTTCTCACACTAAGAATTGCTGAATTGGGAGGAATATTAAAGTTTACATACACAAACACCCTGTGTAATATTCTCAGAGGGGTTTCGTGGATTGCCCAAAGTGACAGCTATTGGGAGCCAGGGTTAGGGCTAATATCTCCATATTTTCAGCCCAGCAGCACCATTTCTTTACCAAATACAGGTGTCTTCACTTTTTCTGTGTCCTCATTAATCTTTCCGGTAACTCCCTCCTCCTCTGAATACTCTCACTTCTTGCAGAGGTGTGACTGACTTCCCCAAGTAGGCATTAGGGAAAACTTCTCCACTAAGTGTTAGCTAGTTTCTGACAATTTACCTTTGGTCCCTGCTCACATCTAAATGGAATTATCTCATTGACTTGGCACTCATAATTTACATGAAAACAGTTGTCTGGAGTGTCTAAATTCAAAGAACATGATAGGAAATGAAGACACATGTTTATGTCTAAGGGAGAAATATTTAGAAATGTGTGTATATAGTGGGTGTAAAACAGATTAAACGGTGAGGCTTTTCCAGGACACCTCTCCAATCATACAAAGTAGGTGGTTGCCTATTTGACCCAAGCCTAAAACCATCCCCAATTAGGAAGTAAAAACCATCTGAAATAGTGATACCTAACCAAGTGGGCTCGCCTCCTGGTGAGTTAAATAAGACTCTACACCAGTGGAAGTTGTCTCACAAAGTAAAATGTATTTGCAGCAAATAGGAGGTCATGAGGAACCATTTCCAAAGTCATGGCGCCCTCGAACAAAGGAGAGCAGGAACTTTTATTTGGTTGGGGAATGAATATTCAAAAGAGAGAGGCGGGTATTCTCTTGCACAAGCTCAGTTGGAGACCGTGCTTCCACATAATGAGGCCTAAGCTCCTCCTGGAGAGATCTTTGCGTTAAAAATAAGGCAAAGGTCATGGGCATAGCTCTTGCGGTGAGGCTTGGTTGGTTTCAGGATGGCTGCTGGTTACATCTCCTTAACATACAAAAGGGAAAGAAACAATTTGGAAAAAACAGTTAATTGCTTCTAAACCCACCTTTGAGTTTCTGGAGCCACCTAGTCAGTGACTGTAGGAATGAGGTTTCTTAAAGTTGGAAAAATCAATTTAGTCGAATAATTGATTTGTGTTCTCTTCTCTAGGTAAACATCATTAAAATGTGTCAAGAGAGCTGATTTAGTACTATTGAGAAGCTGAAGAAAATGAACATTAATTCTAGAAAACGGCATAGAATTGTAATCCAGTACAAAACATGCCTTATATTCCAAAAAATGCCTAATTCAATACATTCCATTTAAGTGCTTACTTATGGAATATCAAGGTGACAATCAGATATATCTCTTAAAGGTCATTATTTATGTGGGAGAAAACCAGGCTACAATCAAGCACTCTGTTTGCACACAGGAAGCACTCTATAGATTCATTAAACTGAATTACATTGAACCAATGAATACTGTGAGTTAAAGGAAGAGTACCTTGTTAGTAATAACTAAAACATTTGGAGGTAGTTGTGATATCGAACCTTTTAATCTTAAATTCGTGTGCCTGATGCACCAGAAGCCAAATATTGAGACATCAGTGCTTAGAAATGGAGAAAGATCTATTGGAATTGGCCAAAATGAGTAGGTGGGAGCCTGGGCTCGCTCAAATCCACCTCCCCAGGAACAGAAAACAGAGGGTTTTATAGAGCTAAGGGCCTTGGCAGGGGGAGCTTCAGGAAAACAAAGGGGTCACTCCTAATAAGCCCCTGGGCAATCTGACTTGTGGGCTTCAACAGCTGCTGAGTGAGGTAACCTCCCCAAAGCATTCTTTTTTCTGCAAAACAAGCTCACAAATCCTCTGGAAAACAATCTCACAAATTCTCCAGAAAACAAGCTCACAAATTCTCTAGGCCCCTGAGTCACCCCTTGAGTTAAACAGGAAAAACAGAAAATTGGTTTAATATCTACAGTACCCCTCAGGTACCCGACTTTGGTTGCATTGACCACCACAATGATCTAGTCCTGTATTAACTACTATTTTCCCCTTTTTTCTTAAGAAATGAAAAGCAAGGCAATACAAATGCAAACTTCCAGTCATCTTAAGTATATCATTGCAAACATTAAGGAGTCCAAATGAATTTTTGCCTCACTTGGAATGAAAAAGAGGAATATAGCTCAGCAAACCTGCCATGTTTTCAGCAGGCAAACATACATGCACATGCGTAAGCACACACAGGTACAGTTAGAATTAGTGAAATTTGGCACATTGTTCTGGTTGTCTACTCTTTGCTCCTAAAACTTCTACAGGGACTTAATGAGGTTCCTGAGGACCGTGAACTTATAGTAATATAAAAACTTTCCCCTTTTGTCATAAATCTCTATTGTGATATTCAAATAATTATAATATATTGTGTATATACTTTTAATTCTGTTCTGTGGGGGAAAAATTGCCAAAATATCTTTACCAGGAAATTAAATGAAGATATAGTTGTTTCTTTTTTTAATTAATTTCCTACTCCCCATACCTCAGATCTTCCATTTGTTTCACTCATACAAATAAAAAAGAAAATTAAACTTAAAAAAATTAAAGGATCTAAATTATACCAGTTCATTGCAGTATGGCCAATTTTGAACTTTTAGTTGAGAATAGTATGATTTAAATCACGTGAGAGGAAAATGTGTCTGTTGATTCATGATATTTTCTGTTATGCTTATATGTAAACAGAAATGTTAGTATAGGTCAATATATTTGCTTTCTAAAATTAAATGACAGAGATAAGTCATCCAAGAAAAAGCAGACTTTTTTTTTACTTTGACACTTCAAATGGCATTTGCAAGTGTGACTGATCATAATGTGATAAAATGGCTTCCTTCTGTCAGTCTCCATGTGAGAAGCACAATTGGAAATAGTGTGAAAAATTTTTCCCATGTTATTTATGTTTCCATTCAAAATCGGAGAACAACGGAACAACATTTTCTATGCATGAAAATGTGTTGAAAGAAAAAGGGAAACTCCGTCTCTGAGAATGGGTATTATTAGCTGTCCAATGTTCAGTAGAACGCATAGCTGAGAGCATTAGGTCTGTAATCAGCTGACCTGAGTTCCCACCACAGCCTCACCGCTTTCTAGCTGTGCCATCTCCAGCAAGTAACTTACTTTTTAAGGCTTAATTTTATGATGTATAAAAATGAGATAATAATTGCTTCTTAGAAATTTGTTATAGACATAAATGATGTTAGCACTGGCCTTGGCATATATTAATGAATTAATAATAGTTTTAACTTACTGTCATGAAATTAGAAGACAGAATATTTGTGGTTTTATCTAGCAATGTTCATTGCTAGCTCCGGCTATGAGCCGTATTTATATGAGCTTTTCACATACCTCTACTTTTCCCTCGAGAAAGAGTCAGGCACCTTTGGAAAAATCTAACACAATTTTCACACAGAACATTGCAAAATATTGAAATTTGAGCAGCAAAATCATTCCCCTCATTAACAATATTGTTTATACATAAAACTGTTTCCTAACTTGAAGGTCCAGTATCATGTTTGTGTGTGATGCTATCTAACTATTTAATATCTAAAAAAATACTGAGTTGTATAAAAAAAGGAGCTGGGGAGAAGCATAGAAAAAACTCCCTACTTTCTAGGAGTTTACTTCTTAATTTATGAATATGCTGAAGCATACAAATAGATGATTTACAAGAAACAGGAAAAGAAAAAAACAGCTAATATAGTGAGTATTTCAGATGTCATTGAAATTGTATATAAGATTCTTTAATATGAGGTAAAAATATGCTACTTGAGATGAACTTAAAAATATATTGATTATTTATTGTTTGTTTTAGACACAATGATCTCCACACAGAGACCTTAACAAGTCAAAATATACTATTCTGACCTGAATACCGTTATATACCACACAGGGCTTTGTAGATCTGTCACGATTCCTATTATATTAAGATAAAATTTCCTTGCATTAGGACCAGCATATTTCATGAAAACCACCATTATGTGTTTGATCTTACTAGGTGCTTGCTCCACTAAGGCAGATTTCATATGGATTTAAACATTCATAGCACAGATGTTGTGTGGCTTAGACATCACACTTCTGGAATACCCAGTGCTGTTTGTTTTGTCTAGCTGTTCAGACATGTATAATCATTTTTATAATTTTCACAAAGGTCATAGGGAATTTTCACCATTTGCAAATATACAGTTATGGGCACTCAGCAATATTAAAATGCCTTTGACTACATTTTAACAGAATGTTCGGGTGACTGACTAGGTTATAAAAAGATCTTTGAAAGTGTAAGTATAACATGATTGAAAGTTTGGCTATATTGATGATTATTCAATTAGAAAGCACCCAATAAAAAGATAAGTAAATTATATCTCCCTAAATTCAGAGGTAAAAATTAATGTAAGAAAAATGTTATACCGTATGCAGAAATATTTACTAATCAAGTTGCTTTTAGACTACCCCAAATACCAAAGCCATGCTTACATTGTTATAAGGAATCAATTTCTTCATGTCTTAAAATATTCAAAAGCAAATTTTTATTAAAGTAACCTCCTGCACTATGGAAGTATATAGTGGAGAGATGAACAATTGCATTGAGTAATATTAATGATCAGTAATTCAGAATCCTCCCTGAAATTTCCTTTAGTATGTGGAATAATACATTTTCCACATAATCCGTGCTATTATTTTTCCTCCACAAATTCTTAAAGGTAGTGGTATAATTTAAGCTTTTAGAAAATTCTAAAGCTCCAGATATATCCAGAGTGCACAAAAGGTTGCTTTGCCTTTGCTAGACAGACGTGGAAGGGAAAAATAGAGTAGCTACACTGTGGAGACAGTTGTCAGTTAGTTTAATTCTGGGTGAAATTCTATTGCAAATATTTAGTCCCTTAAATAATATATATTTTTACTTATGTGGGCCATTTTTATGCATGTGTCACATATTCTTAATTATAGGCTTTCTTAATTTACTTCTATGTTTAATACATCATGAGGACAAAGATAATAAATACTTTAAATACAAACTCTCAGGCTTTGCAATATATGTTTTTGCTGGAATTTTTAGAAAATAATATTCCTTGTCGCTTCTAATTCTTATACTGCAACAAAGTTTAAGAATGGTTATCCAAAGGTTTTGGTGCTACAGACCCAAAAGGCTATGGCTGCTTCTGATCTAGAGCAGAGGATGGACTAAAGTGGCCCTGGAAGGTTCTTCTTGGACATAAGAGTAAACCTACAGTGAATGCTGATGACTACACGAAATCTTGTCAATCTTGGCATGAAGAAAGGATCTGACGCTAAAAGAGCTGCATGAACTCCTGACAGAAAATGATTCTACCTCAAAGGCAAGACTTTTGTAGCTCCCCATTTTGTTTAGTCATAAATTCCAGAAAAACTAAATAAATCAAGCTAAGTGATATCCTAAGTATGATTCTATTTCCAGAGAGGTTACATTATAGAAACAAACAAACTGTAAACTTCATTATTATACCAGCTGCTTTATAAATTATTTTAAGGCTATCTTTATAGAACTCCATATAGTTTCTTCAATTTCATTATTTTTCTTCATAGTTGAATCAATAGTTGACTAGTTTAAGTCCAAGAATTGTCCATTTGAGACTAACAATTTTAGACATGCCTAATGAATTTCAATTTTGCTTGACTTTTATCGAAGATAAATGAACTATGCTTTTAAAATTGATATAAGAATTTTATACTTGTTTTCATTTTACACTCATTTTATTAAGTTATATGAGATAAGTTATATGAGAAGATGAATGAAATAAGTCATTCAAAAATACACATATACTGATGTACAAACTTAGTGACTTGGACAAAACTGAATCGTTAGAGCCAGCAGGCACAGCATCGTGTAATAGCTCAAAATAACCTTTCACTAGCTGAGCTATGAAAATCCGGTTCTGGCATACAAAAGGAGATAAGGGGGCCAATGTGCAATGTATGAGGGTTTTGTGAATGTTGGAGGAATGGAAGTGAAGGATATTTCACTAGACAAGCTCATCCCATCTCTTAAAGTAGAGAAAATTGTATTTGCACTTATAAAGAAAGAAAAATGTTAATCTGAATTACTAGATATGAGAACACAATATGCTATGAAAAACATAATTCTAAATGGTTTAAAGCTCATTTCCACTCCATCTTTTCTTGTCCTCTACATTTGTTATGTATGTTTACTATTTAGAAACTTCTATGAATTAATATTTTACTCATGTATAACTGTCACCCTCCTCACTACATTCTTTTTTTTTTTTTTTTTTTAAGATTTTATTTATTTTATTTTTTCCCCCCAAAGCCCCAGTGGATAGTTGTATGTCGTAGCTGCACATCCTTCTAGTTGCTGTATGTGGGACTCGACCTCAGGATGAACGGAGAAGTGGTGCTTCGATGCGCACCCGGGATCCGAACCCGGGCCACCAGCATCACAGCGCGCGCACTTAACCACCAAGCCACAGGGCCGGCCCTACATTCTTTTTTTAAATACAATACAAGTGGGCAATAGTTTGCATGTAGATATTTGATTCCAGTTAAAAAATAAAATTCTTCCCTACCTATTATTATCTTTCTATATTTTTCTGATTTTTCACAGTTCCTTATAGTGTATGGAAATCACTTCCATTTGAGAGATATCTCAGCGCTTTGAGATATAACATTTTTCTGGAGTAGGAGACAAACTTCAAATATAACTTTAAAGCCATTTTTGTGTTCTTAGAATTTTTTGCACCATTGGACTGTATCTTTCATTCTTTCTTGGCACAAAAATAAAGCTGAAAGCTAAGAAATCATAATGCATGTTTGAGGGAAAAAGACCAGTCAGATTACCAGGAATATAGAATTTAGATGAAGAAATAATGACAGATAATGTTAAAATGGAAAGCTGAGGGGCATATTACGGCAAATTTTAACTATAAAACGAAGGATCTTGGTTTAATTCAGTAAGCAATAAAGAGTCACTGAAAGTTCATTGGGCAAGAGTTGATGTGATTATGGAAGTTAAATATGACACAAATGATTGAGAGTCAAGAAGAAGTAAGTTAGAAGTACTTGTAGTAATTATAGGACAAAATGAAATGTGTATGAATAAGGTTGATACTATTAAGAACGTATAAGAAGTAAAGAAGAAAATAGAGTACTTTTTGCACAGATTGATAATGACTCCAGTGACATTCACTTAAGGCTTGAAAGGTTTACTCTTTTTATGTGAGTGAAGGAGATTCTGGATTTTCACAAGTTCTCAGGTGATGACGGTGATGCTGGTTCAAGAACCACACTCTGATTAACATGGTTTTAAACCATACCATGTGAACATATAATCATATGTTTCACTTGCTTAGAAAATAATAAAATTCAAAGCATTTATTTTTTTTTTGCTGGGAAACATTAGCTAACATCTGTTGCCACTCTTCCTTTCTCTTTTATTTTCCTCCCCAAAGCCCCACTACACAGTTGTATATATTCCAGTTGTAAGTCCTTCTAGTTCTTCTATGTGAGCCGCGGCCACAGCATGGCTACTGACAAGTAGGGTGGTTCCACACCCAGGAAAAAAATTCAGGCAGCAGGAGCAGAGCAGGCCAAACTTTAACCATTAGGCCATCAGGGCCAGCTCCACAGCATTTTAACAAGCTCTCCTGATGATTTCTTTGCAAGTTAGAGAGGAATATTTTCAAGAAAAACAACTTTTTCTTGAAAAACAAAATTTGTAGTTGTTCTTAAAAACATGGTGACAGTTTGAGTTCAAAATTCAGAATTCATTGTCTTTCTATCATCTGTCTATCCATCTATCATTATTTATCCGTCTATCTCTGTTTTCTACTCCATTTCAAATTTGGAGTTTACTTTTTTTTTTCTTTTCTGATAATTGAGTGGCGGTTTGGAAAGAAAGGTGATAAAACAATCAGTAAGTTAATCATCTGTTTTAAACTGGATGGAATGTATTAATGGAGGTTAAAAGATAAACATCTCACTGAAAAAGGTAGAAAGTTGAGTATACGCTGTGAAATAAGGCAAACAAAATTGCTCATGAGGGGAAAGACAAAGGCAGCTTCAAAGGCAGCAAGGAAAAAGTAGTTCCATAGGTATTATATCTGAATGAAAAGGGAAGGCAATTTGGATCAGAAAAAATTTCAAAGTTGAAACTTTAGAATTGTAACCAATTTGAACTACTTGAAGATGGTTAAAAATATGGAAGTCATTACACTGAGAAACTGGTTCTAATAATCTGATCTTTAAAAACTACATTTGTGGGCCGGCCCCGTGGCTTAGTGGTTAAGTGTAAACGCTCCGATGCTGGCAGCCCAGGTTTGGATCCTGGGCGTGCACCGAGGCGCTGCTTCTCCGGCCACGATGAGGCCACGTCCCACGTACAGCAACTAGAAGGATGTGCAGCTATGACATACAACTGTCTACTGGGGCTTTGGGGGGAAAACAATAAATAAATAAAATTATAAAAACTACATTTGTTTAGTTAGCAAAATATTTTCTGTTTGTATTTCTCATAACATAAAGGTAGTATCTTACATAATTTATCTTTTCAAGCAACTGTCTAATTGGGGAGAGAAAAGTCACAAATATGAAATACAGAATCATTAAAAGTTACACAGTGAAGCACGCTCCAGAGGGTTAGTAAAACTGAGTTTAGTCCTTCCAATTCCTCATATTTAAGGACCCAGAAGGCTGATTGTCAAAGAAAGCTGCATTTTCTGTTTTTAGATATTTGTTCTTACTAAAAAATTGATTAGATAATAAAAAATAGAAAGTAGAATTTGGAATAAACAAAATTTTAATATTATGATTACATTTTTATTATGAATACATTTTCATTATGAACATCAAATTAATTCTATTATCATTGTTGTTAAGTCTAATACTTTGAAGGTCAAGATGGGAATGTGATTATTTTAAAAAGAGAGACCTTTTAAAGTAATATGCTTTAAAGTCCTATGACTCTTTCAAAGATAAACTGGTATATATAAAGAACATTCCAATATCAAGGTAATATTAGTCTCAGAAAGTCTTATATAAAATAAGAATTTTCTATTTCTTGAATTTTGGAACAACCTAGTATAAAATTTGGTGGTTTGTAGATACCATTCCTATCTCATATCTTTAACCATTTTAAAGTCATTGTTTTATAACAAATAGCCAATTTATCTTCAATTAATTTTGAAAACATGTATTTTCCTAGAATATTGTCTGTTTAACCTAGGATATTAAATTTGTTAGTGAAAATATTCGCTTATGATTTTCAATTTATGTCATATTAGCTTATAATTATTGAGCATGCACATTAGGTTTATTTATGAGATAAGTATTCAGCACTTAAATGATGTAATATGCACATAAATTTTAAAAGTTAGGTAATGTTAATAAATCCAGTTTACACATGGGGACGTTAAGGCATAGTGTGGCTAAGTAACATATCACAAAGGTATTAAGAGACTGAATTGAAAGTCAAGTCCAGGAGGAAGGCACCAAAGCAAACAAATTTATCAACTCTTCTCACCTACTTTCATTCAACTACCCTTGCTATTTTTATCCCTAATATTGTTTAAATGAGCATTAAAATATTTTTTAATATTTGAGCACGTTTTAGAGTTTTATTTCTAATTCAATAATATTTTTAACTAAATAGTTTTTATTGTGCTTATCTTACTTATTCTTTATTATTCTTCTTATTTTTAGTTCAGTTGTAATCTGATCTCAATTTCATTAATGTTATACCTTCTGCTTTCTTTATTTGTCTTACTTCGAGTTAAATGTGTGACTTATTTACTTTTTTTTTTTTTTTGGTGGGAACACAAGTTCTATTCACTTTACAACTTTCAATTATATAGTACAATATTATCAACTATAGTCATTATCTTACACATTAGATCCTCAGAACTTGCTCATCTTATCACAGAAAGTTTGAGCTCTTTTACAATCCTCTCTCTATTTCTCCCAAACACCAGCCTTTGGCAAACACTTTTTCACTCTCTGTTTCTATGAGTTCATTTTTTTTTTTTTCAAGATTTCACACATAAATGATACCATGCAGTATTTTTCTTTCTCTGTCAGCTTATTTCACTTAGCATAATGTCCTGCAAGTTCGTCCATGTTGTCACAAATGGCAGGATTTCATTCTTTCTAAGGCTGAATGTTACTTTATTGTCTATGCATATACCACATTTTCTTTATCCATTCATACATTAACACACACTTAGGTTGTTTCCATACAGTGGGTATTGTGAATAATGCTGCAATGAACATAGGAATACAGATATCTCTTTGAGATAATGATTTCATTATCTTTGGATATATACCCAAGGGTGGAATTGTTGGATCATACGATAGCTCAATTTTAATTTCTTGAGGAACCTCCATACTGTTTTCCATAGTGGCTGTACCAGTTTACATTTTCACCAACAATACACAAGGATTCCCTTTTCTTCACATCTTCACCAGGATTTGCTATCTCTTATCTTTCAATAATAGCTATTTTAACAAGGGTGAGGTGATATCTTATTGTGATTTTGATTTGCATTTCCTTGATGATCAGGAATGTTGAGCACTTTTTCACATACCTGTTGGCAAATTATATGTTTTCTTTGGGAAAAAAATGTCTATTCATGTCCTTTGCCCATTTTTAAATTGGGTTATTTGTTTTTTGCTGTTGAGTTGTATGAGTTCCTTGTACACTTCTGACATTAATCTCTTATCTGATATGTGGTTTGCAAATATTTTCTCCCATTCAATAGGTTGCCTTTTCATTTTGTTGATGGTTTCCTTAGCTGTACAGAGGCTGTTTAGTTTGATTAGTCCCACTTGTTTATTTTTGCTTTTGTTGTCTTTGCTTTTGGTGTCAAATACCCCAAAAAAATAGTTGCCAGACCAAAGTCAAGTAGTTTACTCCCTATGTTTTCTTCTAGGAGTTTTACAGTTTCATGTCTTACATTCAAGTCTTTTAATCCTTTTGGAGTTGATTTTTCTGTATGCTGTAAGACAGAGGTCCAATTTCATTCTTTTACATGTGGCTACCCAGTTTTCCCAACACTATTTATTGAAGAGATTATCCTTTCTCCACTGTGTAGTCTTGTTGTCGTTGTTGAAAATTAACTGACTATATATACATGGATTTATTTCTGGGGTATCAATTCTATTCCAATTATCTATGTGTTTGCTTTTTACACCAATACCACAATGTTTTCATTACTATAGCTTTGTAACATAGTTTGAAATCAGGAAGCACAGTGCCTCCAGCTCTGTTCTTTCTCAAGATTTCTTGCCTATTTGTTCTCTTCAGTTGTTCCATCCCAATTTTGGGGTGTTTTATTTATTTATTTTTTTGCTGTTTGTGAAAAATAGCATTGGAATTTTGGTAGGGATTGAAATAAATCTGTGGATCACTTTGTATAAAATGGACATCTTAACAATATTAATTCTTCCAATCCATGAATACAGAATATCTTTCCATTTATCTATGCCTTCAATTTTTTTCATTAATGTTTTGTAGTTTTCAGTGCATACATCTTTCACCTCCTTGGTTAAATTTATTCCTAAGTATTTTATTCTTTTTGATGTTATTATACATGGGATTGCTTTCTTAATTTCTCTTTCTGAAAGTTCCTTGTGAGTATATGGAAACACAACTAATTTTTATATGTTGATTTTGTATCCTGCAACTTTACTGAATTCATTTATTCTAAAAGTTTTTTGGTAGAGTCTTTAGGGTTTTCTCTACATAATATTATGTCATCTGTAAACAGAGACAATATTATTTTTTCCTTTCCAATTTGGAGGCCTTTCATTTCTTTTTCTAAACCAATTGCTCTGGTTATGACTTCCAGAGCTATGTTGAATCGGACTCATGAGAGTGGGCACACTTGTCTTGTTCCTGATCTTAAAAGAAAAGCTTTCATCTTTTCACAGTTGAGAATGATGTCAGCTCTAGGCTTATCATATATGGGCTTTATTCTGTTGAGGTACATTCTCTCTATATTCACTTTGTTGAGAGTTTTTATCATGACAAGATGTTGAATTTTGTCAAATGCTTTTTCTGCGTTTATTGAGAGGACAATCAGATTTTTATATTTCATTCTATTAAATTTTTCAGTGCAGTTATTTTATTCTTCTTTTCTATGATTTCTGTTTGATACTTTTAATATTTTCTATCTTTTTGTTGAAATTCTTACTTTGTTATTGCATTGCTTTCCTGATCTTGGTGAGCATCTTGATGAACATTATTTTGAACTCTCTAAGAGGCAAATCACCTATCTTTGTTTCAATAATATTGGTTTCTGGTGATTTATCTGGTTCTTTTGTTTGGAACATGTTCCCTTATTTCTTCATTTCCTCGACTCTCTGTGCTAGTTTCTATGCACCAGATAAAACAGCTGCTTCTCCCAACCTTGATGGACTGGTCTCATGTAGGAGACGAACCTCATCAGTCAAGCCTGGCCCAAGCTCCTGGTTGCCTCTCAAACATTTGTGATTGTCCAAAATGCTGCTTTTGTTCTTAGTGGCTCCCAGTAGGTGGTGGTGTGCCAAGACCTGTCAGAGTCCCAAAAGGGAAGATTGCAGTCAGCAGCTAAATGCAGCCTGATTAGAAGCCGATGTTCAGGCAGCAGCTTGTAAAGTATGCAGTCAAACCCTTTCCAGGAAGAAACTGGGAGATGGCCATTTTTGCTGCTCCCTCTGCACTGAGCCCAGGTGTATCTCCACAGGGGGTGCTCCTGTGCCCTTTTAAAAACTCTTCCTTTGCTTGCTATAGTCCTGTGGGACTCCTGAAGGCAAGCCCAGTTGGCTGTCACAGCTAGATTTCAGTGTCCATCCCTTGGGTGGCAGCCTTAAAAGTTGGGGCACTAGACGTGTGGTAAGTTCCTTTCAGGGAGATACTGACAATCTGATTTTATTGTTGGAGCCAGCCAGCGAGAGAAGGCAGAGGAACTGCTCACTGGCTCTTCTAGCTCTGGGAGGGTCATGGTCTGCACCTAGCTGTGTGCTAATCGGAAGCCAGACTCTCAGGCAGCAGCTTGTAAAGTAGGCAGTCGAACTCCTTCCAGGGGGAAGACTGGAGATGGACGTTTTTGCCTCCTCCCTCTTCACTCTACAATCTGAGCCAGAAAGAAACCATCTAAAATAAATAGGCATAGATAAGAAATAGTAAAAATTAAAACTAAAAAAAATGAATGATATTAAAAATAAACCAGTTAGAGTGAGACAACAAATATGTATTAATATCTGACCAAGTGGAATCCAAGGCCAATTTCCATAAGCAACAAAAGAAAGACATTATATGGTAAGAATAACTACCATGCACAGAGAGGGAGAAAGCAGTAATCCAATGTTACATGCCGATAAATACTGTAACAAGATTTGCTCCCCCCAAAAACAAAAACTTTTAAAAGCGTAAACAAAATTAACAAAAGTCCAATAGTATAGGAATATTTTACTTCATTCAGCGTTCAAAAGATCAGATTAAAAAATATGAATATAGAAAAATATGTGTGTGTATATATATATGTATATGCATGTATATGTGTATGCATATATTTTTGAAAAAGTGAGGAAAAAACAAAAATAAAGCATGTCTTATCAGAAAGAACAACAGATTAAAAGGAAAATTCATTACTTTGAAAGTTTCATAAAATGATTCTAAATGATCAGTAAATAAAGATAAAATAAAAATCAATACTTTAACTTATCTAAAAGTCAATTAGAAGTAGGACACTTCATACGTTGGCAAGATCTTAAAAAAAAGAAAAATGCAATTAACCAAAAGAAAATAGAATGTGGGAATTGCTAATTATAAAATTAATGAAATTTATTAAAAAATTAATGTAGTACTAAAGAAGAATAAAACTAAATCCAATTATTGGAAAAGATCAATAATACAGATAAAATGTATGAGAAGAACTAAAACATAAATAAAAATATAAAAAGTAGAACTGGTGGGGTCTGCTGTGTGGCCTAGTGGTTAAGTTTAGCGTGCTCCACTTCTGCTGCCTGGGTTTTGTTCACAGGTGCGGACCTACACCACTCATCAGTGGCCATGTTGTGGCAGTGACCCACATACAAAATAGAGGAAAATTGGCACACATGTTAGCTCAGGGACAATCTTTCTCAAGCAAAAAGAAGAAGAGCGGCAACAGATGTTAGCTCAGGGTAAATCTTCCTCAGCAAAAATAAAGAAGAATTAGTAAAGAAAATATAACCACAGATAAGAAATCATAATGATGCTAAAATAAATTTCAAGGCAAACTAATTGTAACTCTGTCAGTCTATTTGAAATCTAGTGGTAATTGATAATTTTCTAGCAAAATGTATCTATAAAATGTTAGAAAGCACGAACTAACAAATAATCTTGAAAGAAAAAGGATAATAATAGATTAACCATTTTAAAAGTTCCCAAACTCTGATGATAAAGTTTTGGATAACAAATAATTTCTGTTCATTTACAATAGTCTGGATAATGGAAAAAAATAGTAAACATTTGCAACTGTTTTGTGAGCTTAACATTAATTAATACAAAACTTGACAAAGTAAATTGAAAAATTACAAATAAAATGACAAATGCACATACAAATATTATATATAAAATATTAATTGAATCCAGTAGAGAATCAAGATAATGCACCACGAAAGTTTATTCCTCCTATCTTTCCCCAAGAGTAAAAGGATAATTCAACATTAAGATTCTAGTAACATTATTCATTACATGAACTAACAGGGTTATCAATATGCAACAAAACATTTGGTAAAATTTAAGAGTGAATTGTAATATAATTTCTAAGCAAAATGAAAATAGAAAGAAACCACTTATTTATCATTAGGCTTACTTAGCAGTAAATGGCATACATTGGACAAAACTGTAAAATTCTAAGCCATTTCTCCATTAAAATAAGATGAGAGTCAGTGGTGCACTATAATCATTTTATTCAAAATCTCTTTTTATTTTCTCATGGTTAATATAATAAGACAAAAAAAAAAAAAAAGCATAGCCAGGATAAATATTGAAAAGAAGAGAAGAAATATCTTTATGTGATGAAAATAATTTTGAATACCTAAAACCTACCGGAAACAAAAATATCACAAATATAAAGACAACCTGAGGTGGTTGTATAGAAGACCAATACTTAGTAACTTTCCCTATGTTAACAACACATACTCGCTTGTCAGTATGCTAGTTATAAGTAGAAATTCATCTAAATCACGATGGTAACTAAAAAATGTTTAAGAATTAAGTATGAGACCAATAAGAACAAGAGTCTGTACTCATTTAAAGACAAAAAATGGGACCTGAAGGAGTGGAAAGATACATCAGGCTACCAGATGAAAACATATACATGCTAACTTTTTAGTAATTAATACGGACTTTAAATGTAATTCCAATCAGAAACAGAATGGATTTTTTTAAAAAGCTGGATAAAATTACTTTCAAGTTACTGTGGAGTAGAAAATGTCTGAATATCTTGGAAAATTTTGGAAGAATAATAATAAAGGTGTTTTTGACATAAGTATTTAAAAAAATTTTAAAGCTTTATATTAAAGCAGTTGGTACTGCACATGAAGAGATAGTGGAACAGAACATACAGTTCCAGATCCAAGTGGTTATGGAAACTAAATACATACCATGAATAAAGGAAAAAAGGGATAATTAATTCCATGAGAAAAAGGTAGTCGATTTAACAAGTGGTCCAGGAAAAACCGTCTCCTCATCTGGAGGAAAACCCCCAACTAAATCTCTACTTTGCTATATATCTAAGTTGATCCCTGGTGGATAAATTTTTAAACATAAAGTATTAAGCACTGAAAAAATTAGAAGGATATTTAACAGTGTTGGGGTGAACTCACCTCCATAAGCAAGAGTAAAACTATACAATCCCTGTAAGAAAAGAGGCATATGTAGACCACATGGAAATTAAATGTTTTTATGTGGCAAAATAAATCATAATTAAATTCAACAAAGAAAACAAAACAATAATCAAAATCCATTATATACATCTATAAAGGGTTAGTAACACTAAAAATAAGTATTCTTACACATTAATTCAAAAATTACAAACAACTCAATAAACAATGTTTAATAGGTATATACAAATAATTTACAGAGGAAAACAAATGTCCTCCTCATGAAGAAGGAAAAATGTCTAATATCTCTAGAAGTTACGATATACATATTCTAACAAGCAAAAATGATATGGTTTATCTTTCATTCATAAAAATGTAAACATTTTAAAGAGTGATAATATCCAACATCCGTAAAGATTCAGGGAAAGAGACATACTCATATATTGATATTAAGTGCTTAAAGTGTTATTTCAGTTTCAATGGAAATCTAGCAATATCTTTTAAAAACTAAGGCATAAAGCAGGCTTTGAGTCACAATTTTTCTTTTGGATATTTATCCTATTACAACTCAACCCCATCCCAATGTATAAAGATATAACATAAGGGTATTTATTACACCATTGTTTTGGATTTTTTAAAAAGACATAAATATTAATGTCCATCAGTTGAAGAACTAATAAGTTAAATGTCATTCGTTCATAACACAGAACTCTACTTTAAAAATGAGTAAGCTCTGTATAATTAACTTGAAAGAATGAAAAATGATAGTTTATCCAATTAAAAAAAGCAAGTTGTAAAGTTGGTATTGAATTTGAGGTCTGGAAAATTGATTTAATATAAGCCCACTCCTTTACCTCTAATGAACTCACAACCTTATACATTTAACCAGATTTCTCAACTCTTCTAGATATTAAAATCCAAAACCTGAAAAGTAGGTCATTTACCTCTATTAATATTGCACAAACCGACTATAATAGGTATTGCTGTACAGAATTAGTTAAACCATTTTCTTCTAAAGCTTAAGAAAGAGAGGAACATGACACATGTTAAAAGGTAAGTCTACCGGGCAGGTGTTAGTTCGCTGTCTGATCAGCAATTTTATATGAAATATAAGTTGTACAAAATTCAGGTACTGATTATTGCATCATTTATTTGTTACTCAGGCAGTTCCCCCATAGAGAGGATAAATGACTTGCACAAAAGCATGAAAGAACTATTTCACTGAAAATCTGTTATTAAAATGTTCCTCACAGAAAATGTCTAGAATATATTTAAGAAAGGCATGTTTCTTTCCCCATGTACTCCCTTGCCCTTCCACCCAAATGGCTTTCTTATCAGTTCTACCTGTTAAAATTCCGAACATCCTTCGTTGCCCATTTTGCCAATTAGGAACTCATAAGCCTTCCTCAGTCATCATGGCTCCAAGTTTTCTCTGCTCTCTGAAGACAGGTAGCTCTTTCCTTGTGCCTCTTGATCTCATTGGAGACCAAATATCTCATTATATTTCTTATCCTTTTACCTGGTAGAGCTATGGGCCTTGCCTTTGTGGATGGCCATGTAATGTAGTACAAAGAACATGAATCTTAGAGTCAGGCAGATATGAATTCAAATTCTGTATTTATATTTTCACTCCAAATGAAATTTTGAATAAGTCAAGTATTTTATCAGAGGTTAATTTTTCTCAGCTGTGATTAAAAACAAAAATAAATATCTCATATGTTTAACATTAAATGTGAACACAGAATATAATAATTCATTCTGTTTGTGTACTTCTCTGCTAGACTTAATTCATTGAAGTTGGGGACATGTTTTATTCATATTCATATCTGTCATACTGTTTATAGTACAAATATTTATAAATGCTTTTCAATAAAGATTTCTTTAAAAATAAATTTAATGGTTTATTTCATGTGAACAACAAAAAGCATTACTTTCTTGAGTTACAAAATTACACTGTGCAAGGTAACCATATTGATTTTATCCAGAGAAAATGCATTGAATATAACATATAAACATTTTAAAAGCATTCTATAATAGTTTTGTAATACCTATTTGTAATACATATGTCATGAACTTTATCTGATATTAATTTTCTCAATCTTATTTTCTGTTCAATGATGTTAGTTTGATACTTAAATGCTGTCTTAAATATTAAATGACGAGAACTATAATCAAAGTTTTACAAAGACTTATGTATAACCTCCACAACAATGTGAATTCTAACGTACAACTTAATTTGATAGCCACTGCAATAACATATATTTAAAGATCACTATTAAGTTTTGATATCCAAACTGATTAAGCTCACTTTCACTACTCCATTTTAACTGTTTATATTTGATCTAGAATAAAAATTATGTAACATCATTTTTGATGTGCCACTTTTCCTATTGAAGTTTTATCTATTTTACTTTTTTTCAAGTTTTGTAACATATGATACAGAGAGTTATTTTGTAAATACATCTTTCATGGTAAAAAAAGCAGAAACAAGGAGCTGGCCCTGTAGTCTACTGGTTAAGTTTGGTGCACTCCGCTTTGGCTGCCTGGGTTTGGTCCTGGGCACAGACCTATACCACTCATCGGTGACCATGCTGTCGCAGCAACCCACATACAAAATAGAGGAAGATTGGCACAGATTTTAGCTCAGGGCAAATATTCCTCAAGCAAAAATATGGAAGATTGGCAACAAATATTAGCTCAGGGCGAATCTTCCTCAGCAAAAGAAAAAAGAAAAAAAAATCAAAACCAAAATACAAATCTTTTCAGTTAAAAATTGGTGTGGGTTTTATTTTTGGTGCAATGGAAATAATCAACAATTGAGCAAAAATATTCTAAGATTACTTCACTGTTTAAAATGAAATGGAAGATTGGGGCTGGCCCGGTAAGCGGTTGGGTGTGGGCACTCAGCTGCGGCGGCCCGGGGTTCGCCGGTTCGGATCCCGGGCGCGCACTGACACACTGCTTGGCGGCCCATGCTGTGGTGGCGTCCCATATAAAGTGGAGGAAGATGGGCACGGAAGTTAACCCAGGGCCAATCTTCCTCAGCAAAAAAAGAGGAGGATTGGGAGATGTTAGCACAGGGCTGATCTCACAGAAAAAGAAAAAATAAATAAATAAAATGAAATGGAAGATCAAAATAATTTCATGGCTGATGATTAACTTTTTTTATAGGAAATAAACAACCAAAGCCAACATTCATTTTCATCAGTGGAGTAGTTCAGTTGAAAGTAGCTTGGTACACCTGGGTCACTCAGTTCATCACTCTGGTGTGGTCTCCTCTCCATCAACCAGTTAATCACCTGAAGTCTGAATCTCCAGCCATCAACCTCCTTCTACATCTTTCTGTCTTTATTTAGTAACTTTTTCACTGTGCAACTGAAGAGTTTCGATTTTTCCTAAGGCTTGGTTATCATCTGTAGCTGTTCTCAAACTATACATAAATCCTTGCTTTTAAAAAATGATCTCAGATAAAGATATTTTATTTTTGCATGGCTATCAAAATGTATTTCAGAGAGGAAACAGTAGGGTAAACGTAGTAAGGGAGGGAGGGAGCATCATATTTTTGAATTAGGAAAGATATTCAAGAACGACTTCAAATGATGCAAGAAGGGAAGTTTTAATTCCCCCTCTCACATATCCAATGTCACTCTGCTGAAAAGACCAAGATGAATGTGACCACATCTATTGCTTGCTCTAGCCTCCACACAAGAGGAGAAGTCACACATCTGACAATTCACGGGGATATTTTACCAGCGGTTGGGGTCAAGATGACAAAGGTGGCTAATTCACTAATTCTGATTATATTATCTCGTTGACCTGATTGGGCCCAGGGAGATGGAACTCATTTTTCTGTCTCTATGTAGTGAGTAGCCTCACTGGGAGCTGTTCTGCAAGCCAGTAATTCCCCTTCCAGAATGCACTGATTCTAGCTTTCTGCTTGCAAGTGGGTAAATACCCAAGGTTGACGTTACTTTGTGAACCCAGATATCATCAATTCAAGGTGGGAGGATGAGACTTATGCACCTATACTATCCATTTACTACCAGATACTCAGATTTGGAATGCTGACAGGTTATTTCTTGCCGACCTATTGAACCAATACATTGACACTCCCTTGGCAATTAGTGTACTATATAAAGAGCTAGGAGGGATATCAAATATTATATTCTGAATATAATTACCAAGTTTACACTTTACATCAATAGCTTAACTCTCATGAGATGATCTTTAGCAATGTTTCCTATAAAGAAGACACGGAACCTCAAATTCAAAAGTTGGCTGCACATGTCTGAGAAAGACACGGAGATTTTGATTCAGAATAAATTCGCTGTGAGTAAATACTCAAAATGTGTAATCTTAAGCATTATCATACAAAAATAATATGTAGAATGAGTGAAATTTTTAAGCACCACTCTCCTGTGTTCTGGTCAGGGTACTTTAAGTGTTGGGTTTATAAATACAGTCATTAATCCATACTTGTACTGAGCAAGTCAATGCATTTTTATTGTGATCTCTTATCTAAGAAGCATTGAGGACTAGATGTGAACAAGAGAGAACAACAGAAAATTAACAAGAAAATAGACAAATAATTAAACATACTGACAATGAATAGGAAGCAAGAAATTGAAATAAAATTATAGGGTCTGACAGATGGAAATCTAGAATTTTGGGGGACAGTTTACTGAGAAGTTGACAATCAGCCAAGTAAGGCTGAGAATAAGTCAGCATGGGATAAACAGTGAAGAGCATTTCAGGTTCTGAGTGAAAACTTGGAACTAGGAAAAAACTTGACATGTTAGAGAAATTGAACAGAGGGTAGGCATTGAGTCTAGAACACAATGAGTGAGCAGGAGAGTACAAGAAAGCAGAGGAGGAAGAGTCAGATCATGCTGTGCCCTCTTGGCTCTGACAAGAATAATATTGAATATTTACTGAGCAATTGCTGTGTGCCAGGTACTATTCCAAATGCTGTATATGAATTAACTCATTTATCCCTTACAACAACCTTTTGAGAAAGGAACTATTCCTATCAATATTTGACAATGAGGGACTGAAACTGAGAGTTTGAGTAAATAGTTCAAAACCGCATCACCAGTAAGTCTCTGAGTCAGGATTCTACACTAAGCAGGCTTACATAGAGCTTTCTCTCTTAACCACTCTGCCATGCTTCTTGTAACCAGTAGATTGCGTTGGTTTTGTTAAAGGAATAATGTGATATGCTTCAAAGGTTATAAACAGTTGATTAAATAGGACACAAGGATGATGGGGATTGTGACTCTTTTATCTCTAATGTTTACCATGGCGTATGCAAAAAAATGATTTAGAGGAGAATAGTAAAAGCAGGGAGATCAAAAAAGAAGCTGTCACATTCATTCAGACCTAGAAATAATGGTGTCTCAGATGGGGGTCCATGGCGATGTAGACAAGAGGAAGGACGAACCTCACATATGTATTTTGAGACTAGAAGTGTTAGGCCTTCTCAAGGTGAAGGAACGTGAGCAATCAAGAATGACACTGAAGATTTTGGCTGGAGCAATTATATGAATGATGTTTCCACTGACGGAGATGACAAAGACCAGAAGCATTGCCAGTTTGTAGTAGTGCTCATCTGAGCTGTCTATGAGGTATTCACGTTGTCAGTGGTTTACGAGAATTATTTTCACAGGTGAGTGGTTGGTAGTTAAGAGGAAATGGAATAGCTGAAAAAATTCAAGCTCAAGCTGGAAAAAAAGAGGCTGAAGGGAAACTACGATAACAGTATGAAAAGGCTTCATATAAAAGAATGATTCCTCCATATCAGCACCATTCAATAAGGTAACACTAGCCACATGTGGCTATTGTACACTTGAAAGTAGTCTAGTATGGCAAAGACACTGAATATTCAATTTTATTTCATTTTGATTCAGTTAAGTAATTTAAATAGGACCATGTGGCTAGGGGCTAATATATGAAGTAGAAATTTAGATATTGGCTTAGCCTAAGGTAGACATTCCCAGGGAACAAGGTGGAAATGTCTGAAAAGATAACAAAAAAATCATCCTAGATGAATATTAAGATTTCTTTACATGCTGAAATTTGTGTACTCTGAGACACTAACTCCTAAAGCTGATATGGCCCTCTTCTTTGAACTGCTACCACTTTTACAATCTGTTCATTTATCTTCACACAGTTATTAACCCAATCACAATGAAATTCTTAAGCAGAAGAATTCAGTGTTTGGGTTATTGTTGCTGGGTTATATATCATTGTTGTAACGCAGAGATTAAAATGATTGCGATGAGGAGATAGCAGGTGGCTATGCTATCTACTATAAAGCCCAATGGAACCTTGCTTTTCATCCTATTCTCTGGTAGCTGGGTCTGCTTGATTCGATAGAGAGAACTGCAAAGGCCATCCAAACACATGACTGCTCTGTGGGCACCTATCTGAAATACGAAGCAAATTACAAGCGCACAACTTCAAAGTATTCATTTTGCTTAGCCAAAGTTTAAACATTTAATCTTCATGGAAGGTCCCTTATTATTTTAAACATTTATTTAAATTTATTATTTATTGCCCATTTATTATCTATCATTCAGTACATTTATTTAAATTTATTATGTTTGCCTATTTTAATTAAAAGGATGTATATAAATGAATTTGTCTGAATTTCAGCATATTTGAGAGTGTGTTGTTTTTTTACAATCAAGTTGATTCTTAGCACCACACTGACTCTGTAGTGGAGAAACATCTTACCTACATAAAAAAAAGACATTTTATACTGTAGGCTCATTTTCCGAGATGTGATCAGGCTCCGGGTGGCAGAGTTGATAAATAGTCCAGAGACAACACAGATGGAAACTAAGACACATTGATTTGTCACCATATATTGCCCATGTGGACTACAGCTGAAAAATCTATCACATGAAGATCCCTGCACTAGGGTCATTTCCAGTCCTATATATCCTGAATAACATTATCAATCTGCCCTGAAAAACCCCTACTTGTCTTCACACATCTCCAGGTGTTGATGGCATCTTTCATCAATCAGAATATGTTGATAGCATATAAATGTCTGGTCATAGGTCCATAGGCTCTCTTATCGTGGTATGTTCATACCTCTTAGAACCTAAAGCTCCCACATGAATTTTAGGTAAATAATCTATCATTTTGTTCATGACAACATACATCCTTACTAGTGTATTTAACTAGGGTTCTTTGAGACCAATTTAGAATTTACTAGCTAGATAAAAATATATAAAGTGACTCTATATTATTCTGACACCAGATAAATATTTTCCATTGTAGGAAGTAATGGAGTTAGTATATCTGAGAAGTCGAGTGATTGGGCTCAAAGGGTGAAATATAAAAAATAATTCCTAGCAAGCAGAAGCTCTCTGCAACTATAGGAAAGAATAAGAACCCATGTAAGGCTACTAAGCTTTGTGCAAGAAGGACTCCAATGAGATCATGTGGCTGAGTCAAATAACAAGATTATTTTGAATTCAATGGCCCATTTTATAATTCAGATGGTCCATTATACATTCTTATTACCCACGTATTACAGAGTGGTCCATACCCATGACTAATCATTTTGTCATAAGCTAAACCGTTAGGGCCACAAACTATTTAGGGTGAAGTTTTCCATTTTATGATGAAAATAAGAATTTGACCAAAAGATCAATAAGTAACAATAAATATGAGCATTCTCTTCAATGTTCATTTAATCAATGCTATAAACTTTTGTAGCGTACATTTTTGGATTTTTTATTCTTTTCAAACTGACAGAAAATGATATATTTCAATATTAAATAACAAATACTTAATATTAATAGATTAATAATGAATTGATCATAAAGAGATGACACAAGCAAGAGTAAGGTTGTAAGCATTAGTCATTCACTTTGGAAATTAAACATATCTAGTGTTGGTAGAGATTTCAGGGTTAATATTTTCTTCCAAGGAAATAAAAAAATAAATTAAATTTTTTGTTTCTAAATTATAATGCAAGGGAGAGCCCTGCTGGCAGACTTTTCAGATGCAGCAAGTGGACTCATAATTGAAGTAAACTATCCTATAAAAAACAACAGTGAAATGTGTAATAGATTTGATTGCTTTTTGGCTCCATATCTTCCATATTCTAGAATGGAATCTCATTAGCTTTTGACTCAATGTGCACCTTGCTTTTGAAGCTATGTAGTACTTTTCCTGCAGTCAGCCTATTGGAATAATCTTAAAATGTGGAATTAACTTTCTGTGTAAATTTTATACATTTAGGAAAATAAGATACTGGGTCTATTTTCAAGTATGACAAAGCAATTATATTGAAATATCGAATTTATTAATATCTTTGTTAAAGAAGGTTAAAACATCTTGACTTCTTCACTGCGCTGTTTACTTCCTGTACCTAAAAGCTCTTTATACCTACCTCTAGATAACATTTTAAAGAAAGAAAACTTTGCACTAGACTAAGAGAAAATAGCTCATTTCCTGTGTAAAGTCACATTCAGGCAGGAGCTGAGTAAAGGAAAGGAACAGGAAGCTGGAGAGAGTGTAGTACGTTTTCTACTAGTTTTTCAATGTGGATTATTTTATTGTTATTTATTTGTTTGGAGTGAATGTGCAGAAACAGAAAAATATACATATTTAAACATAAGTGGAAACTTTTTCAGAATCAGGCTTTTAATGTTGTCTGCAACATGGCACTGCACGCCTCACTGCTCTTTACATTTGAGTGAATATTTCAGAGTTAACTATGTATTTAAGACAATGGGGGTAGCAACATCTCATACTTGAAGATATAAAGCTGAATAATGTATTAAAGCTTGAGGCATTGCCTTGAGAAACGGAAAATTGAAAGCTAGCAAATATATTAATACAAAGTCAAAAAAGAGAATAAGTATTTTATCATTAATCAGAATTTTAGAGTTGCTAGTATGGCAACACAGTAAGCAGAATTTCACCATAAAGGAACTGGTGAGCTACAGTATTAATATTTTATATTGTTTTAAAATGTTGACCTATGGAAGTTTTGAAACAGGGTGTTTAGAGCAAAATAGTTTCTTCTAAAATGGAGGGATTAGGAAATCACGTGGGAAACTTGAGAGATTTTTATTTATACTCAGTATTTATTAAAATAATTATGTTACATAATATGTTATAATACATTATTACATAATAAAATAAATATGATAAATAAGCAAAAGTTTATCATATTTATAGTTGTGAATAATCTTGTATAATAATTATGTTCTTCATGGTCTATGATGCTGTGTCTGCAGTAATCAGGATTTAGTATGTGCATAAGAATGATTTGATATGAAGACAGCGGCCTTTCTGGTTCTAGAAGTTGCTTTAGTTTAGTGTTATCCACAAAGAAATGGCCTGAATTAGGGCACTGAGAGCTTCAGAGTCTCTGAGAACAGAGAGGGAGAGGGGAGTTGGAGAGAATTTAGTAATTCAAAAACACAGCAGAGCTTCTGAGTACTCTTTGGAGAGGATTAAGTCCCTTTATAGGCAATCTCTGTCATTTGAGCTTTAAATATCCAAGCTTAGGCTTGAAATTATTTAGACTTCAATCCTTTGTCTCTTCCAATGATGAGGGAAAGAAAAAAAAGAGGGAAAGGAGGGGGAAGAGAAAGAGAAGAGAGGAAGGAGGAGGAGGTGGAGAGGAAAGAGGAGAAGAAAGGGAAAAAGAGTAAAGAAACAACAATCAAATTGTTAAGGGCAGCTCTGAATAGTCAATTCTTGCTGGGCCAATTCACCTTATTACATGGCTTTGTCTCCTTGCTGTTGCTGTGTGTGTGTGCGTGTGTGTGTGTGTGTGTGTGTGTATAATAAACATTGTATTAGAAAGAAGGGTCTGTGTTTATGGGAAATGAATCAGATTGTCCCCCACACCTTCTGTAGCCACACCTGAGCTAGAACCAGCGTTGTACCAGATGCAAAACCTGAGGAATGAGATAAATTATAACACTTTTTGCAATATAATGCCTGGTGCGATGTTGGCTTTACCTTTGTAAAATTCTGAAACAACTTTTCAAAGCTTGCCAGCAATATTCATAGTTTTCTAGATTCTCCTCCTTGATGATTATCATGGAGTATCTCCTTTCTACTTGCCCCATAGTGACTGGAATACCCCTCTTTCTGTTACTGAACCAAGTGATCTCGCCTCCTGGTGAGTTAAAGACTCCACACCAGTGGAAGTTGTCTCACAAAGTAAAGTATATTTGCAGCAAATAGGAAACCACGAGGAATCATTTCCAAAATCATGGCATCCCCAAACAAAAGGAAGTAGGAACTTTTATTTTGGTTGGGGAGTGAATACTCAAAAAGGAGAGGCTGGTATTCCCTTGCACAGGCTCAGTTGGAGAACATGCTTCCACATAACGAGGCCTAAACTCCTCCTGGAGAGATCTTTGCATTAAAAATAAGGCAAAAGTCATGGGCATAGCTCTTGTGGTGAGGCTTGGTCAGTTTCAAGATGGTTGGTGGTTACATCTCCCTTGAGTTTCTTGCTTGGTCAGTTTCAGGATGGTTGGTGGTTATATCTCCTTCACATACAAAAAGAAAAGAAACAACTTGGAAAAACAGTTAATTGCTTCCAAACCCACCTTTGAGTTTCTTGAGGTGCCTAGTCAGTGACATAACCACTCTACTCTGTCCATCTCACTTTGATGTGATACCTCCATGACCCCTTCATAGAGTAGTTAAGACTGCTTAAAATAGTCTTAAATAATTACAAAAACATGGAGTAAAATAACTAAGACTACTTTAACTCTTATTTTTAAAACATCAACAGCAGCAAGTAAGACATTAACATTAAAAACTTGTGTCATACAACAAATAAAAGCTTGACACTCAGAACATGCACCTGATCTATCCGAACGGAAGCCATCTGGTGTTCCCGACCAAAGTGACCTGACTCTGTGTCAATCCTGCTTTAAATACCACCTCAATGGATATCTGCAGTCTATATACATATACGCAGTTAAAACATTCATCAAAACTACAGCTCTGTATAGCCAACCTTCTACCAAGGAACTACAAAGTAACTTCATTAATAGACAGTTAAACCCAAATTTCCAAAAGAGAATTTTCTCCTCAACCCCAAACTGGAACTCCTCTTGTGTTCTCTTCAAATTGCAATATCTAGCATAGCATGAGGCACAGACATTGATTGTCATTTAAACCTGATGCCTGAAATCATTCTGTACTTCTCATTTTCACTATAGTTCATTTATGCACAGAGTCCCTTGATCTTTCTTACCACAACAATGAGTAAAGCTCTAACAACTTCTTGGTAATATCCCTTCAATAACCACACTGCTTCTAGAGTGGCCTGATTTCACTTCATCCCTATAATGTCACTAGACTGAAACCCCTAAAAAGCAAAATGACCACCTTGCTCATCTATTTAAAGTATCTAGATCAAACACATTAGTTTGCTTTATTTATAGCCTGCTCCCACCTTCTGTTCCAGTTCCATATCCTGGGCCTCTCCCATTTATAAGACACGTCATTCCCTCTCCCTCCCACCAAAAAAAAAACGGGGCTTCACCATTCTCAGTGCTCTTCGACTCTGCCAAATACATTTTCTCTGCTTGGAACACCCACTGTGTTTCCTTTGTAGCTAATCTCTATGATTTTGAAATCACATTCACTTGGACAATAAATACAATTTTCAATTTAGCAGGTTTGTGTTCTAGAATACATTTAATTCTCTGATATTCAGTTACTTCTTGTGTAAAATGGGGATAATTACAATGTTCTCATTGAGGATAGATCAGCAGTTTTTTCCTATAAAGTGACATATAGTAAATATTTTAGGCTTTGCACACCCTCAAGTGTCTGTCACAGCTACTCCACTCTGCTATTGTAGCATGAAAATGGTCATAAACAATATGTAATAGGTCTGGCTGTGTTCCAATAAATATTTACAAAAACGACTGAGGGCCAGATTTGGTCTGAGAACCTTAGTTTGTGTACTTCTCTCATAAAGTCATAACACTTCATGACATTTTCACTATATTCCTACTCAAAGATGTTAAACGCAAATCCATGAGCCAAAATTTTTATGTGAAAGTCAAGCAGCAAAATAAATTCAGAAAAATATACTGATATCAATTTTTCAAAACCTAAAGTATTTTCAAATACTATGGTTAAAAAGTTTTTCCATTACATTTCAAAATGTAGAATAAATTCGGAACATACACATCCATTAGTGGAATGAACAAAAATGAAACGTTTGTCTTTTTCTTTAAAGGAAATCTTCTGCCCTATGTGTATATAAGAATAATTAAAACAAGGATCAAATATTCTGAGTGTATTGAGAAAAAGCAACTTGCCTGACAGAATAAAGTAAACTCAGATCATATTTACATTTTAAATTGATATTTTAAATTATTGATTGGAATGAGTATTGAAAAACTGGCTTTATGTTATATTTGACTATTCCCTTATAAGTTGTCTATATTTTTAGATAGAAAAAGTTTTAGATCAATTGTTCTTTTATTATGAAAAAAATGCATGTAGTTGACTTGGGACTTATATAGGAGTTAGGTTTGAGAGTTCAACCCTATATTGCTTCTAACCTACTTAAAAGTTATTAGCTTTAACCTATGTTTCACAATTGCATACTCTCTTGGTAATCTGCCTGCAAAAGTAAATTAATCATTTTACTAATCTGCAAAATCCAAGGAAGTACTGGGCATTGAAAATAGCTACTATGTACATTTAGGAAAGAGAAAAAGTAACTGAGATATATGAGGCAATCTGTTGAGTGTGGGAAGTCCATTAGAATTACAAAATACTAAAAAGCTAAGAGAAGATGAATGAAAACACGGATACAAACCAGATGGCATTAGGGGCTAAAGAACTTGTCTTCTTCTTTTTCCAGAACTGATAGTTGAGGACCACAACTAGAAATGAAAGGTGTGTATCCCACATTCTAAGTTCAGAGACAGCATCTGCTGAGGGTAACCAACTCCCTATACATACTTGCTGAGAGGTGCCATTAAACAGAACCTGAATAGCAAAGCATCTCCCTCTCACCACTGTGAGAGGGTCTAACCCTTTTTTGGAGGAGATAGTATGTTTTTGAATAGCAGCCAGCATTTCCCCTCATCTTTCCTAGTAGTGGAGGAAAGATGTAGCAGGCTCCCTTCTTTAATCCAGGGGAGAAGCCCTAAGAGAATCATTCAGAACTGTCGGGCAGCTGTAAAGGGGGAGGCTTGATGACCTGGCCATGAATATAGAAAATATTAGGCGGAGACTGCTTGGAGGAGTGGGCAGGCAGAGAGGGACAAGGACCACCCTTTTGTTTACCTAGTGTCTGTGTTGTGTGGTGATAGAACCTGCTCATAACTCCAAAAGCCAGAGCGGAAACTTCTGGAAACTCCAGACTTGCCAGGGCTGCAGTGATCATTCAGAAGGTACTTCCAGATTTTCCAAAGGGCCACTAATGTCTAAAGAAGCTTCTTGGGACTATAACGTTATCAGCAAGGCCTGTGGAAGCGACCACTTATTCCCATTAAGCCCATAGACGTTAGGATGAATGCCTAAGTGGAATTTTGTACTGCAGCACTTTTAAGAACTATTAACATGATGATATAAACTCTGAGCACCTGAAGGGAAAGAAATTACATACAACATTCCCTAAACTTGCTTTGGCAAACAAAATTTGGATTGCATTGATACCGATATGATGGAAAACCCAAGATTCAAGGGAATAAAATAAAATTGTGAAATAAAAGATGATGCAAAATAGTTGAAAATTAAATTGAAAATTTATTTTCAGGATAACCTGAGTAACTCAATCCTATGAATAACTATGCAAACATATCCATATAACTTGACATCTCAGTATTTTGCCTTCCATACCCCAAAAATGATTGTGGAGATATTCCATTGAGATCTTTTTTTGTGAAATAATCATATATTTTAAATATATACAAGCCAAGATTTTACAGTTGTCCCTGTTATATTAAAATTACTGAAAACATCAGGTCATATTATGAATTTGGACACTATAATTTTTACTAACTTATGCAGAAACAAAAATTAGTATAGACAATTCAATGAATCATCAAGTAAATTTAGTAGGAAAAAATCAATCAACTATACTGTTTCTCTGTATTTTTAATAAGCTTCAAAGGTAGAAAGTCAATCTAGAAATCCTTAAGAATACACGGTCAATCATTGGGGATTAATGGAGTCACTTATGAAAAGAAGATAAATACATCTGAGACTTGTTATGTGAAAATGAAGTGGCGTATTTGTGTGAAAAGCATGCCAAATTTGTAGTTAAGAGATCTGGTTCAAGTATGACTTACATGGATTCAATATGTGAGCTTGGGCAAGGGATTAATCTTTCTGGGCTTCAGTGGTCACATCCATAATAAAAGGAAATTTAAAATTCAACAGCTTATCATTTTCTTTAACTTTTTAAACACTGGACACCACTCTGCAATCTAACTATTAAAAGAAGCCTAATGTTAGGCCTTAAGTGAGGACATCAGGTGGAGATGCCTAGTGCAGAATGTGGAGTTACTGCTTGCTCATTTCCTTCTTGATTTCCTTAAGCAACATCTTGAGAAATAGAAACAGAAATTCCATGGACCCATGGTGCACAGTTTGAAACTGAAATTACTTTTCTCTAATTTATATTCTTATCCTTCTTGCCCTACTTTATAATTCTCCGTATAACTTATCACGGTGTGACATACTACATTTATTTGTTATTCATTTATTTCATATGAACTTCCCTAAAATGTAAGCTTCCAGAGGGCATAGATTTTGTCATTTTAATCACCGCTCTTTTCTCAGTAATTGGATTAGTTTTGGGGTCATAGTAAATACTCAATAAACATTTAGCGAAAGAAAGAATGAAGATTTTTTCCTTTAATGATCTTTTCTTCCAGAGATTATTGACTTTTTAATATTGTTAATAAAACTATTCTTAAGTTCATTTAGAAAATGAATTTTAAAAAGTTTATTTTGTTAAAACTGTGGTGAAAACCAGAAAAACTAAAACTAGTGTTAAAATATTTACAAATTGTTAAGAAATGGAAATTGGAGAAGAGATAATTGTTTCCAGACATATTATAAGGATCTGATGGTAGAAAAGAAGACATATATTTTCCCATTAAATCAAGACAAATACTATTAAAAATGTAAAAAATAGGTTATGCCAAAGGCTAAGTGATATGAAAAATTTGAAAAAAATTTGGTCATGACAATATAAAAAGATCCTTAAGATACAAATAAAAAATAGAAATATCTTATTATATGTGTTCTTGTCATCTATTGCTGTGTAACAAATCACCTCAAAACATATTGGCATGAAGCAACGGCAATCATTTATTATGCTTTGTAATAATTTGTTATTTGGACTGAGTTTGGTGTTGAGGGCTCATTTCTGCTCCACATAGCATCACCAAGATGGCTCCACTGGGGCTTGATGATCCATTTCCAGGGTGACTAGTTCACCAGATTGGCCAGTCAGATTAGCCAGTTGGCACTGGCCTTCCTTTCTTGTCTGCAAGGGCCTCTCCATGAGGTGGCTGGAGCTTCCTCGTGGTGTAGTGACTGTGTTCCAAAAGAATCAGGTAGAAGCTTTATCATCTTTTCTCATATAGCCTCACAACTCACATCGTGTCACTGCTGCCCTAGTATCAAACCCCACCTCCAAATTCAAGGTGAGGGAAATTTCTTAATGAAAAGAGTATCCCAGTTACATTGTAAGAAGAACATGTGGGATGAATAATATTTATGTGGTCATTTTAGGAAAATGCAACCTTCTAGAGTAAGTAAGGGATAACAGTGACATGGAAGAGGGGGCACAATATGTACTGTCAGTGTGAGACAGGTCTTGTCCCCAAAGAATGATGTCGAGTGGATCAGATACTCTTAAAAGGCAAGTCTGAGCTCTTTTTAGGGAGTTTTATTTTTTTCTAGAAGGCACAAATCCTTTGAGATGGAAGTGACAATTCATGCTAAACACTGCCAGTGGATTTGGTGCACTTGCAAATAATAAATCAACTGTGTATAATAAAATTGCTGGATAAGAAGATATGTTTCAATAGGATCATTTAAATCCATTTCTCTCATCAGCTGGGAGCTAGAACACCAATAGCAAGAACAATTCTGTATGGATTCTGTGGATCAGGTGAATTGATGGTCAATTTCCCAGGCACCTCTACAGTCTGACTACTACCAAGTAGGGATAATTTGTAAGCTTTCACACAGGCAAAATATCATTATTTCTGCCTTTGCTATGTTGATAATTACATGGGCAGAGACTTCAAAGGGAGAAAGAAAGATTTAAAAAGTTTTCCTGAATTTAACATGGTTCAAAATAAAACTATCTGATAAATTACTTAAATTACTTTTATGGAGATACCATAGGTAAAGTATGTTTAGATAGATAGATAGATATGAGCTTGCTTAGAATCAGTTTAGTACATGAACAATCAACAGTGGTTTGAGTGGATTTTTTTTTTGGGAGTGAGGAAGATCAGTCCTGAGCTAACATCCGTTGCCAATCTTCCTCATTTTGCTGAAGAAGATTAGCCCTGAGCCAACGTCTGTGCCTATCTTCCTCTATTTAGTATATGGGATGCCGCCACAGGATGGCTTGGTGAGTGTGTAGGTCTGCACCTGGGATCCGAACCTGTGAACCCTGGGCTGCTGAAGTAGAGTGCACAAGCTTACCCCCTACGCCACTGGGCCAGCCCCCTGTTTTGTTTTTAACAAAGGCTTTATCTGAAAAAAAAATTTCTTAATAGCTCATGGACTGAAAACTGTCATGGATTTGAAAATGTGGGATATGAAGCTAGAAAATCTCTCAAATGTCTTTTTTGAAATATTCTGAAAAAAAGTAATGATGCTTAGATTTTTTCTCATTAAAGTATTTTTAAAAAGATAAAATTAATAGCACTTTATAAATCCCAGTCTGATTACATGAATCCTTAAATCCATAGAACCTTCCCTTGCTATGGTCAGAGAGAGAAATTGACAATAGAAGGGTCCAGAGAGATTTGACTTCCTTAGTTTTGAAGATAGAGGAAGGAGGCCAACAGATAAGAAATGTAGGTGGTCTCTAAGAGCTGGGAAAGTCAAGGAAATGGGTTCTCCAGAAGGAATGCAAGCCTGTCAACATTTTGAATAGCCTAGTGAGATCAACGTTGGACTTCTGACACCCAGAATTATAAGATAATAGATTTCTCTTATCTTAAGGCATTAAGTTTATGGTAAAAAATAATACACCATATAAGAAATAATGTTAAGAAATAACACTATGAATCTCTCTCTCTTTTTAAAAAAGTTTGGTGACTCTACATTGTGGTATTGTTTCTCTAAAACAAAGGCAACTAACTTGTGAAATATTAAAACAGTCAATGAATCCTTTAAACTTTTTCTCTAAGTCTTAAAATTATTTTCACCTTAAGGAAAATCCAGTAAATGTATTTCTACTCTACATATCATTTCAATAGCTTACATACAATTAGTATCCAATTTAATGCATTCCCCTTAGAGGGGGATCCCTCCAAATGGAGTTAAATATGCCTGCATTTGATGTCCTCAAAAATCCAGGCATATTCTTACATTGCCTTCTCCACAGCTATAGGGCATGTTGAAATTATTGTTACATTAATCAAGAATTTTTGAAGTAACTTATATTAATATCCTGAAAATTAATTGGGTGTTCAATATAGTGGTAGAGAAACTACTAACATTTTATTTTGTACACAAAGTTAGGGCACCCACTTTTACTATTGTTGTTATCTTTTAAAACATTTTGAAATGAGAGGAAATTTAATTAATCCCATTGATTACATATTCCCTGTATTAGTCTTCTAGGGATCCCATAACAGAATACACAGATTGGGTAGTTTAAGCAACAGTAATTTATTTCCTCACATCTTTGTGGGCTGGCAGGTGAAGATCAGGGTGCTGGCAGGGTTGGTTTCCGGTGAGACCTCTCTTCCTGACTCGCAGGCAGCTCCTTCTCTCTGTGTCCTCACAAGGCCTTTCCACTGTGCTTGCATACTCCTGGTGTCTCTTCCTGTTCTTGCAAGGACACCAGTCCTATCCGATTAGAACCCCACCCTTATGACCTTATTTCACCTTAATTACCTCCTTAAAAACCCGGTCTCCAAATACAGTCACATCAGAGGTTAGGGCTTCAACATCTGTATTTGAGTGGATGCAGTTCAGTCCATGACATTCCCTAACACTCTGACTGATCTAGTGGTGTGGAAACAGGAGATGCTCTAACTGTGTCTTCTAGGATATCTGTGCAAAGTAGCTGTTGTACAGTGATCTCAAATAATGGTTCACAGGGTGAATAGTTAGCCTGACTTGGGAAGGAATTCCAAAGTGTGTAAGTGGATGTACTGCTCTCATGGAAGTCCAGGATCACTATCTCTTTAATAATCTAAACAAATTTATAAAGATCATGTTTAAAAATCAGAGAAAGGAAGAGGGAGGGGGAAAGAGAATGAGGAGGAGGAGGAGGGAACGAGGGGGAGGAGAAGGGAAAGACGGAGGAGCAAAAGGGAAGGAGGGAGGAAGAGGGGGAGGGAGAGAGACTAATAACTATCACTAATTAGGGAACACGGGACTAGGAAAGAAAATAATTGATCGGGGCTGGCCCCGTGGCTTAGCGGTTAAGTGCTCGCGCTCAGCTACTGGTGGCCCGGGTTCGGATCCCAGGCGCGCACCGACGCACCACTTCCCCGGCCATGCTGAGGCCGCGTCCCACGTGCAGCAACTAGAAAGATGTGCAACTACGACATACAACTATCTACTGGGGCTTTGGGGGAAAAAAATAGGAGGAGGATTGGCAATAGATGTTAGCTCAGAGCGGGTCTTCCTCAGCAAAAAGAGGAGGATTAGCATGGATGTTAGCTCAGGGCTGATCTTCCCCCCCCAAAAAAAAAAATAAAATTGATCACAGCAGAAAAATATTCAAGAAGGGCAGCAGATCATGTGGAAGGTTGAGAGCCAGTATTTACTCATTTTAGAAAATATTTAAGTGTGGATTATGTGTCATTTTAAGAACTAGATTAAAATATGTTTGTAATGTCACAGTATGTGTTATAGCCTAGTTCATCACAAAATAATACCATTAACACAGTTATGAATGTTACCAGACTTTAAAGGACAAGGCAACAATCACAGTCAAGGTTGAGGAATATAGTCATGCCCGTGGCTATGAAGGCAAGTCTATAGCAAAGCAAAAAGGTAAATATCCTTTTTCAGATCCATGTAGAAAATGAATGACTGCATGGTTCCAGAACACTGAAAAAGAGCACCAATAATAAAGGAGAGAGGAACAAATTATACATTCTGAAGGGCAGCCCTAAATAATGTGAAAGAATTTTTATTATTATAGAACAATTCCGTTATATAGATAGGCTAGTGTTGCACGGAGCCAAAAATAAATTATTTTGAGGAAATACTCACTGGGGTTTAGGGGCTACTGTACAAGACTTTGAGTAGCCCTGCTGAAGCTCACTGCACCTACAGGTAAAATATCAATTCACACTTACGGTGGTAGGCAGAATAAAGGCCCTCCAAAGACATCCATATCCTAATTCCTGGAATCTGTGTATATGTTACTGTAAATGGTAAAAAGGGACTTTGCAGATGAAATTAAGATTATGGACCTTAAAATAGGGAGATTATTTTAGATTAACCAGATGGGACAAACAGAAACATAAGGGCCTTGAAAAACGCAAGTGGGAGGAAGAGGAGTCAGAGACGTGTGGTGGAAGAAGAGGCAGGAGAGCTATGAAGCATGAGAGGGACACAACTCAGTGTCGTAAACTTTGAAGATGGAAGAAGGGGACCACGAACCAGGGGATGCTGGTGACCACTTGGAAGTTTAGAACGCGCTCAGATTAAAGTGAGCGAGGAAATGGGAGCTCAATCATGATACTGCAAGGAGCTGGATTCCACCAACAAGCTGCATGAACCTGGAAATGGATTCTCCCCAGAGCATCCAGCAAGCAATGCTACCTTGCTGACCTCCTGATTTCAGCCCGGTAAGACCCATAGCTTACTTCTGATCTACAGAACTATGAGATAATAAATATGTATTGTTTCAAGCTGCTTATGGTAATTTTTTATAGCTGCAATAGAAAATTAATACAGATACGAATTACTGTTTCCCAAATCCCCCAGCATGAATAAAATATTACACATGGGGCCGGCCCAGTGGCATAGTGGTTAAGTTGGCACGCTCCTATTAATATAGGTGGAAAACAGGTCTTTCTATTGTTGTAAAATAGTCACAGAAATTATTAAGTGAATTTTCTTTTATAGTTACATACATGAGTCCTCTGAATTTTTTCATGAAGCCTTTATACTTATTACATTTTCGTCATGTACTTCTTTAAATTGCATTCCAGAATATCCCTGCTCCTAGGAAAGACTTAGCCTAGCTGGACAAGATTCCATCAACTGAACAGTTCTCTTTTGCTTTGCGTTTATCTAGGTGATGCAAACTGAGAGATTTATGGTAGAATAAGCTTTCCAGCCAATTATTAGTTTCCTAAATTAGTTTCTAAAAACCAAGTATAAGTTTTCCAAAATGCCCTCTGTGTTTTAAAGCCATATATAAAGAAATACAAATACATTTATAAACTTTATCACTCTCTCAATAATCATAATAACAATCGTCTAATTGCTTGTGTGCCTATTTTCATTAATGAACAACATGAATCTTTCTAATTTACTATGAACTCTATTTTGGCTTAACTTAATCTTGCTTGGACTTTTTTAGAAATGTAATAGCAAAACAAAGCTTTTTAGAAATTTTCTCCTAGTAAATTATTGCAAAACAGGAAATTAGAAGATATACAACATTATTTTCTAGACCATTATTTAATGAAAATGATTATTATTTATGTATTCAAACATATTTAATTAATTATTGATTTCTGTCCAATTATTTTTTCCTATTCATTTTTGTCATGTAATTAAGGAGAAAAAGAACTATGTAACAACATTTAGTTATTATGATATACATAAAGCTTTAAATTGTTTAGATTTAACAACAAGATTTACTTTGAGTGAAACATCAATAAGAAATGTAATAAGAAATTAAATAGTGTTTTAGAGAATATATAGGATAAATGGCTTTACAATGCTTTAAAATATCCACGTCTATTTCTGCTTTGTTTTCTTGATAGATAATCTTACTTTTGTTTTTGCTGTATCTTGCTCTTATCTTTACCTTCACATCTAGGACTTTAAGATTTGTTCCTGTTAAGCCATAAGAAAGTAGCTCCATTTCTCCACAGCCTCTCCAACACTTGTTATATCTTGTCTTTTTAATAATAGCCATTCGAGGGGGGTGAGGTGATATCTCATTGTGATTTTGATTTGCATTTTCCTTATAATTAGCGATGTTGAAAATCTTTTCATGTGCCTGTTGGTCATCTGTATATCTTCTCTGGAAAATTGCTCAGATCCTAATGGATAAAGATGTGGTATATGTGGTATATACGTATACAATAAAGTACTACTCAACCATAAACAAAGATGAAATCTTACCATTTGCGAGGTTTCATGGACCTTGAAGGTACTTTGCTAAGCGAAATTAATCAGACAGGGAAAGTCAAATACTGTACAATTTCACTCATATGTGGAAGATGAAATAACAACAACAACAACAAATAAACACACAGACAATGGAGAATAGATTGATGGTTACCAGAGGGGAATGGGAGGGAGGGGAGGGCAAAAGGGGCACATTTGTATCGTGACAGATGGCAACTAGACTTTTGGTGATGAACATAATGTAGTCAATACACAAGTCAAAATATAATGATATATACCTGAAATTTACATAATGTTATAAACCAATGTTACCTGAATTAAAAAAAAATGAATAACAGAGACTTTTGGAGTAAATTTACAATAAACAGCTTCTGAAGTTAAAAAAAAGTAGTTTTAGAAAACTTAACGGATTATCTGGCAATCTAACATAAGAGGACTGAAATTTTTTTTTAAATTCTTGTTTGAATTTATTTAGAAATATGGATGAAGACGTCTGTGAGTTCATTTATACATATAGATGCAAATATGGAAAGGATTTGAGTTTCATTCCATTTGTGGAGTCATTTCTATAACATTTTTTGATTATCACAGTAAAAGTTTAATAAAATTCTCCATAATTGTAAATATAATAGGTACCATGGAAAGTTTTCAGTCTATACTAATGTATCTAAAATTATTTCTCTATTTGTCGATTCATAGTAATAAAATTGGTAAAATAGACTTATTTTTCTATATCAACTAGTTTCCTAAATTCAAGATAGATTGATTTCATGGGAAAATCATTTTTCTGCCTTTTTCCCTGAGTTCACACTCTTATTATCAGGTCAATTGGTTAGAATTTTACAACCTCATACTCCAAATTTTCCCAGATAAATTTGCCAGAAGGAATGCATATATTTAATATTTATATTTATATAATCATCAATTTTGTTTTATAACACTCCATTAGCTAAATAAAAATTTAGCAATACTATATCTCTCTCCTAAATAATTTATATTAATACATTATTTCTGAGTAACTAATTACCCTAAAATTTAAAGGCTTAAAATAACACATCATATCACCCAATTTCTACAGGTCAGGAATCCAGGAGAAACATCTAAGTGCTCTGGATCCTGGTCAAACACCAGGTTGTAGCCAAGCTGTCGTCCATCATCACTGGCCTTGACTAGAATTGGAAAATTCATTTCCCAGCTAACTTCAACGGTTGTTAGAAGACCTCAGTTTCTTCTGGCTGTTGGCTAAAGACCTTCATTCTTTACCACGTAAACCTCTCCATAGGCTGTCTGATTGTCCTCATGATATGACAGCTGGCTTCTCCCAGAGTGACTGATAAAATTTAATAAGAGTCTTTTTAAAAATCTAATCATGGAAGTGATATTTCTTCACTTTTGCTGTATTCAGTTGGCTATCCAGACAAACCATGGTATGATATTGGAGAAGACTAAAGAACACTGTGAATGGCTAGAAGAGCTTTACAATCAATTGTACAAGCAACGATTGTATTATTTAATTTCAGTCAATTTCATATTATGTCTTGTTTTAACAAGGTTATTGGAAGAATATTTTGTCTCTTAAAACAAATTTAATATCAACTAAAAATCTCTAGAATAAAAATTGATTTAACTATTTCATAGAATAACTTTACTATCTTATAATTATTAAGCAGACATAAAATTTTAGTGGAAAAATAATTAATTTGTACAAATAAATATTACTACGCTTGGTCAGAAAAAAATATAGGATAGAGTTTCATTCAGTTCCCGCCATTTTCACCATTTTTATCATGAGAAATGCCTGAGAATTCCTACCCCCTCACTTTAGCTATCATAAACACACAGAAAATACGCAGTATCTTTGGGAATTGTGTTCAAGATTATGTTTGTGTTATTCTTAAAACCAATTCAAAATGTTATATATCCTTAGAAAAGCAAATTTATATTTATATAATATTTTTCTTAATATAAAGTCTATTATTTAAAGACATTGACAATTTAGGAAGAAAAAGTTTTATCAATGGCACACCAAAGACTCTCACTTAGTCCCTCCTTAGTTACTTAGTAGGTGGTTGGAACTATCTCAGTTCTCTTACTGCTCCTCTCTGCTTTTTCCTCCTCATGTACCAAATTGTATTCTGCTATAAAAGAACTTCATAAGAATGTTCTGTGGAGTCTTGACAGTACTGTGAAAATCACTGGTTTTAAATACTATTATTTTTGAAAAATTTATATGAAATGTTCATAGTGTTATCATACCAGAAAATATGTATGTCAAAAATTCATGTTCATGTATACATACATATATATATATGAAAACATACACACACACATACATGTTGATTTAAATACACACACACACATATCTCAGTCTTTCTAAGTCTTCATGATATGTCACAATTAAGCAACTTTTCTGTCTCTGCCAAAATTGAACTATCTGCAATGAGGCATAATGTCTTCATGTTTTATCTGCATTTGGTCAGTTTGTTGATCCATCTTCCAGCAGTGATTCACAAGAGCTTTTCTAAATAGATGAAAATTCTCAGTTCACAAAACAGATATCACAACTTATATAAAATATGTCTACATTGAGGTAACATCCACACAAAGTCAACGTAGAGGTACATATTTTGACTATAAGTTTCTGTTTAAAATTATTTTGATAATATAATTATGTATAACATTAAATTAGTACTTCTATTTTCATGCTTTCAGCCTCATTACGCACAAATTAAATTTCAACTAATCAAGTGAACCCCATAATGACTATTACAGATAGCATCAGCGTCTTCAGTGTCATGTTAAGATGTATCTAATTCTTCTGGTAAATGAGCTCATAGAAAATATAGACTTTTACTGAAAAATTGTGAAGTGCAGATATCAGATATTTTTGTGCTTAAAGTTATAAAAATTATCACCAACTTTTGTGTGTGTTCAAAAATGGGTTCATATTCTATGTACCCTTTGATCGTTATTCAAAATATTGATATTTGTCAAATTCCCACTGCCATCTGTGTACTGTTTGACCAAAGCATAATGAATGCTTAAAAAAAGCCATCTCATTTCTAATTCTGAAGTCTCATAACATGAATTACTTAATTTTCTGTTAGCTGCTTGGCATCACTTATCTTTTTGTAAATTTTGCATTTACAGTAATTATTCCAACAAGGTAACTCCATGAGGGCATTTTAAATTTATTTCCCAATGAGAGCTACCCTGATTGGCAGAAGAACAAGACAAATGGCAGATTGGAGTTTTAACATGATTTCATATTCATCTTGGCTGCCAACGCTAAACTTGTAATTAAGGGATAATCTCACAGCAAGACCAGACACATAAGCAAGTAAACATAATACAAGCCTATATTTATGGGGCACCTTTATTTAGTTCTTGATTCAGAGAAATATTTCTATAAGGGTTATGAAAATAATTACCATAATAACACACTGCACTTTAAGTAGGCACTTTTATGCTGAATCTGAACACATTATCTCACTCATTCTAAGAGAAATCCTTTTTTAAAAAAATGAGAAACAGGGGCCGGCCCGGTGGCGCAAGCGGTTGAGTGCACGCGCTCCGCTGCGGCGGCCCGGGGTTCGCTGGTTCGGATCCTGGGCGCGCACCGACGCACTGCTTGGTAAGCCATGCTGTGGCGGCGTCCCATATAAAGTGAAGGAAGATAGGCACAGATGTTAGCCCAGGGCCGTCTTCCTCAGCAAAAAAAGAGGAGGATTGGCGGATGTTAGCTCAGGGCTGATCTCCTCACAAAAAAAAAAAAAAAAAAAAAAAAAAATGAGAAACAATTCCAAAATCAACACTACAGTAAAAAAAAGTAAAATAAAACCAATTTCACAAAAAAACTGGGCTTTTGTGAGCTTAGGATCAGACAGACATTAGTTCACTCTCTAAGCCTGTCACATAACTTCTTTCTTAATCTTTCTTAAGATGCTGTAAAAAGGGCCTGCACTATGAAGATCAAATGAAAGATAACATAATGAGTTTTGTCAGGACTTATATGTATCTGAATTAGCCTCCTAACATAAGTAATTATACAGCAGGAAAATATACATGAAGTAATGTTTTAAGGTATTGAACACTTCATGGATGTGATGTTTTATGTAACAAAAATAAATAAGGCAAACTCATTATTCATTCCAGTATTCTAACCCGGGGTACTTTCCAAGTCAGAGCATAAAGAGATTGAGCCCAAACAAAAAGCAGTGTTCTAAATGGATGGAGGAAATAGAGAACAGAGAGTGGACTGCTTATGTGGCTGGAATTTAGGCTGTTTTCTGAAGAGGAGAAAGCTCTACAGATAAGTAGTTCCAGAAAGCTGAAGAGGGGTTTCCTTGAGATTGTGACTAAATGATAGGCCCTACATGCATGTGACAAGATTCTGTAAACTGAGGTCAAAGAACTACTGAGGTACCATGATTTCATCAGAGATGATGTACAACATTCAGTGCTGAAGGATATTTTAGATCCAGTCATTTACACTGGAGAGAACTTGCTGAAAATCTTGGGTATTCAGAAGAGACTCCAGAGAATTCAAGCCTCAGTCTATCCACAGAGTGATAGCTATATAAGAGGTGAACCAACAAAACCTAAAGCCAGAACTCAGCAAGATCAAGCTCATCAGTCAATAAATTAACTGCCTGACACAACCAAGTTCAATATTCTTTAAGAAAAAATAACAGCAAGCTGACTCAATAAACTCACGCACAATACTTGTCATTTACAAAATTACTGGATGTGCAAAAATTACAAAAGTGTGAAACATAACCCTGAGAAAAACAACCCAATGGAAAAAAACCCAAAGATAAACCAGATGGAACTATCAAACAAGGACTTTCAAACCGTAGTTATAAATAGGCTCAAGAATTTAAAAGAAATGATGAACACGAGTGAAAAGGTAGAGGGATTTCAACAGAAAAAAAAAGGAAACAATGAAAAGAAACCAAGTTAAAATTCTACAAATTAAAAGTAGAATATTGGAAAAGAAAACGTTCACAGGATATCCTTAATGTATGGCTGGACATTGAAGAACAAAGTTCAGTGAACATGAAAACATTAAATTAAATAGAAACTAAACTGATACACAGTTGGATAAAGATTGAAAAATAAATACACAGAGTCTTAGGTGACTTGCTTGATTGTATTTCACAGTATAACATATTTAATTAAAATCTCAGGAGATAAGATTGAGAATGGAACAGAGAAACTAATGTGAATAAATAGTGACTGCAATTTTGCAGAAAATATCAGGCAACAGAACCAAGAAGCTAAAAAAATACAACCAGTACAAATAAAAATTAACCACATCTAGGCATCTAATAATTACATTTATAAATATAGAGATAAAAAATCATAAAAATAGGCAGAGAAAAAAGATATATTATATACTGGGCACGTAAGGGAAGAATAACTACAGACTTCTGATGAGGAACAATACAAGCTAGGGAAAAAAAAAAAAAGAGGAGCAACTTGTTTAGAGAGGTGAAATAAAAATAAAAATGAAAACTTGTAACCCAGAAGTATAGAGTCAGTGAAAATATCATTTACAAATGGACAACAAATAAAAACATATTTCTGTGAATAAAAGCTAAAAGAATAAGTGTGAAAGAAATTCCTTCAAATTAAAGGAAATAGTGGTGGCTAGAAGCAGGGACATGCGTGAAGTAATGAAGAATAAGAAAAATGGTAATTATAAAGCAAAATTAATAACTAAAAATATAAAAGTATGTCACTAAAATTCATCAAGTCAATAAAGTGGATTAATAAAAACACTCAATTATTTTTATTATAAAAATAGGAAATGAGTAAAACAAAACAAAACACCATAGTACAAATAGGAAACAAAAAACCAGATGGTCAACAAAACTCAAATATTACAAATATTAAGTTAATGTAAATCAACTAAATGCCTCAATTAAAAGTCAGAGATTGTCAGACTAAAAGAGAAAGCAAATGTATGGTGTAAAATAGACATGTTCTTTAAAAAACAGACACATTACATGCAAATATTATGAGGCAGAAACTGGGCAATTAGTATAAATAAAAACCTGGAACAGCTATATCACCTTCAAAAAAATATATACAGAACAAGGAAAAGAAAGAGAGAGAGAGAGAAAGATACTTCATACTGAATAAAATGGTCAATTTATTGAGAAGACAATGCTAAATATTTAATGACAGCTTGAAAATACATGAAGCTAATTTTGACAGAGTGAAAGGAAGAAATAGATAAATTGACATCGTAGTTGGATATATTAACAGCTAATAAGTAGACAATACATCAGTAAGGATATATAAACATCTGAAAAATACAATACCCTTGAGTTAATTGATATTTACAGTATGCTAAATCCACCAACTGTGAAATACATATTCTTTCAAGTGCACATGGGATGTTCACCAAAATGCTGAATTACAAAGCAAGTCTCAATAGATTTCAAAAAATTGAAATCTTTCTTAGAACATTTTCTGATCAAAACTGAATTGAGGAGCATACCAGTGGCATAACAGTTAAGTTTGTGCGGTCTGCTTTGGCCGCCCAGGGATTGCCTGTTGGGATCCTGGATGCGAACCCACTCACTACTCATCAAGCCATGCTGAGGTGGCATACCACATAGAAGAACTAGAAGGACCTACAACTAGGATATGCAACTAGGGACTGGAACTTTGGAGGAAAAAAAAAAAAAAAGAGAAAGATTGGCAATAGATGTTAGCTCAGGGCCAATCTTCCAAAAAAAAAAAACTGAATTGAATTACAAATCATAAACAAAACAAAATCGACAAAATCCCACAAACATTTGGAAACTAATAATCCCACTTCTAAATAAGTAATAAGTTAAAAAATTTTCAGTGAAAAAAGGAAAAGATTTTGAACTGGGTAAGATTAAAAATGTAACACATAAATCTTTAGAATGCAGTTAAAGTAGTGCTTAGAGGGAAAGTTATAAGTATAAATACTTATATTAGAAAATAAGGAAGGTTCAAAATCAATGACCTAAAGTACCACCTTAAGTAGCTAGAAAAATGGGAGAAATAGGAGAAAAATAAAATAATACTGGAAATAATGGAAATAAGAATGGAAAACAAGAAAAATAAAAGTGGACAAACACAAGAAAAAGTAAATAAATGAAAGTTTGCTTTTTAAAAAAATAAACTTATAAATTTAGTAAACTCCAAGATAATCTTATCAAGAGATAAGGACAGCACAAATTACAAATTTTTTAGAATGGAACATGGGACATCACTTTAGATCTTACAGACTTTAAAAGAATAATAAAGGGATATTATTAACAGTTTTATAGAAATTAATCTGACTATTTTATGAAATGGCCAAATTCCTCAGAAGAAGCAAAATACCAAAATTCTGTGAGAACTGTATAAGCCTGAGTCTAAATTAGCCAAGGAAATTAGAAGTAACGTTATAGACAAATAGTTTTCATAGATGTGGATGCAAGAATCCTCAGAAAAATACTGACAAATTGAATCCAGCTAACAATAATAATAACAGTAATGAAAATAACATGTCTTGAACAAGTAGACTTTATCCAGGGAATGCAAGGTTAACTTAATATTTAAAAAACAATTAATTTCATTCACCATATTAATTGAATACAGCGTAAAAATAATCTGACACAATCTATGCAAATACCATTTATGACAAACAAAACAAAAAAAATTTCAGCAAATTGGAATAGAAAAATCTTTTCCACTCTGATAAAGGAAATTTATGGGAAATGAAGCTAATATCACACTAAATGGTGATAGAATGAATGTATTTCCCTTAATGATAAACATAAAACAAGGATATTATTTATAGTCAATATTGTATTAGACGTCAGAGCAAATGCAGTAAATCAATAAAATTATATAAAAATCATAGAGATTGGAGAGGAAGAAGTAAAATTTTATATTTGCAAATGATATTATTGTATACATGGAAAATGCTAAAGAATTTACTAAAAAAATGTAAACTGTGAATAGGAAGATTTAATGTGTTAAGAGATCAGTTCTCCCTAACTTGATCTATAAATTCAACACAATTCCAATCAAAATCTTAGTTGATTTTTTTAAGGAATTTAAAAGGTGAATCAAGAATTTATACAGTATAGAAAATCCAAGGACCTAGAATAGCTAAAACAAACTTGAAAGCAAGACAATGTTGGTGGATTTATAGCATCTATTTTCAAGATTCAATGTAAATTTAAACAGGATTCAAAAAAGTGTGATTTGGGCTTAACGAAGAGAAATAGTTTTTTGGAACCAATAGGAAGTCCAAGAATATAACCTCACTTACAAAATCAATTGATTTTTAAAAATCAGGTCCATAGAGGTATAATTTATCTAACAGTAAAATTCATCATTTTCAGGTGTACAATTGTGTATAAATGAATATGTTTGTGCAATTACCACCATAACCAAGTTTTAGAATATGTCCATCACCCCCAAAGAGTTTCCTTGTGCCCCTCGGTCAGTCTCTTCTCCCAGTATCTAGTCCTGGCAACAAATGATATGATTTGTTTTTGTGTGCTTTTGTTTTTCACACAATGTCATAGAAACAGAATCATACGGTATGCAGTATATGGTGTATGATTTGCTTCACTCAAGAAAAAGCTTTTAGATTTCATCCTTGTTCTTGTATCAGGGGTTCATTCCTCTATATTGCTTTTTATTCCATTGTATGGACATATCACAGTTTACCTATTTACCTGTCGATGGACATTTGGATTGTTTACCATTTTTGTCAATTATGAGTAAAGCTGCTACAAATATTCAAATACAATCCTTGTGTGGACATATGTTTTCATTTCCCTTGAGTAAATATCTAAGAGTGGGGTTTTGGGGTTACATGGTAAGGGTAGGTCTAACTCGGAGAAACTGCCAAAGTGGCTATTCCTAAGTAATAATATTGGACATCTGTTCATGTGCTCATTTGCATCTGTATCTCTTCTTTGGGGACTGTTCAAACATTTTGCCAAACATTATTTTGTTGTTTGTCTTATTATTGACTTATAAGAGCTCTCTATTTATTCTGGATACAAGCACTTTATCAGATGCATGTACTACAATTATTTTTCTCTCAGTCTGTGGCTTATCTTTTTATTTTGTTAACACTTTCTGTTGAAGAACAGAGTTTTCAATTTTGACGAAGGTCAATTTATCAGTTTTGCTTTTAAAGCTTGTGATTTTTGAGTCCTATCTAAAAACATCTTTGCCTAAACTAAGATCACAGAGATTTTTTCCTATATTTACCCCTTGAATTTTATACCAAAGCTACATGTTGGTCTATGATCAAATTCAAATTGATTTTTGCATATGGTGCAAGGTAAGGTTTGAAGTACCTTTTTGAAATGAATGTTCAGTTATTCTAGCAACATTTCATGAAAAAGACTATCATTTCTCCATTTGATCACTTTGGCATGTTTGCTGAAAGTCATAATTGATCATATATGTGAGATTCTATATCTGGACTCTTCTATTTGATTGTTTCATGCTTCTATCTGCATGTCAATAACACACTGGCTTGATACTACAAAAATTGTTTTTACTCCATCAAATGATGTTGTGACAACTATACATACATATGGGAAAAATATCCTGAAACTTACCTAACAACATACAAAAAGTAAAAAGAAATCAAAATGGATCAGAGACCTAAAAGTTAAGACTAAATCTACAAACCTTCAAGAAGATAACATAGGAATATTTTCATGATCTTGGGATAGGTGAGAAAATCTTAGGATAAAAAATTAAAAGTACTAACCCTTAAAGAAAAAAGTAATCAATTGGACTTTATCAAAATTAAAAATTTATTTTTGTCAAAAGATGCTCAAAATAATGAATGGGCCAGCATAGTGGCAGGAAATAATTGCAATACATATTTCTGACTAATGACTTTTATACACACTAGCACAATCCTGCCGAAAACTAGGTGAGATTTCTTGTAAACATACACCCACTCCTCAACTCAGCCATTTCATTCACAGATATGGACCCAAGAGAAATGAAAACGTTTACTCACAAAATTTTATGACAATATTTATAGCAGTTTCACTTATAATAACTAAAAACTAGAGACAACTCAAATAGCCATAAACAGGAGAATGGGCAAACAAATTTTGGTATATTCATATAAACTACTGATAAATTCAATGAGATTGTTAAATCTCAAAAATATTATATTGAGAATAAAAAACCAGATCACAAAAGTACAATCTGTATGGTTTTATTTGTATGAATTTCTGAAGCAAGAAAACTAATCTATGGTGATAGAAATGTACATAGTAGTTGCCTCTCTAGGAGTACAGTGATTGACCCAGAAGGGGCCGGAGAGAACTTTCTCAATTGATGGAAATGTTTTTTATCTTGATAGCACTATAGGTTATAGGGTGCTGCTTTTGTCCAAATTCAAAGAATTTACACTTCAGACATATGTGTTTTGATGTATATAAGTAAGAATTTAATGAAAAAGGAAAAAAATGATGGCATACCAAAACGCTTAGCCCAATGTATGGCACATATGAAATATTCAGTACAAGCTCTGTGTGTGTGTGTGTGTGTGTGTGTGTGTGCGCGCGCATGTGTGCACGTGTGTATGTGCATGACTTAAGAGTGAAAAATCTATGTGATAGAAAGAGTGCTTCTCCCTTGGTTTGCTAAATTAACATTAAAGCAAGTTAGTATCAAAGTGAAATTAGTATCAAAACAAAACATATATGTGGTAATACATAGGAAATAACATATCCTCAAATCCCTATGTCTCCTCTCCCAGTTCAATATGCTTCCTGCTGTAGTATGAAAGATGTGCCCTGTCCTAGTCACCAGTTAATGGATTTGTGAGTTCTTCCTAGGCACAAAATTGGTTTACTACAGCAACTTCTAAATAGCTATTGCTATGTGTAGTTTAAGTCTCAAGCTATTTTCTAAACTTCCACACCTCTATAGTACTTTATTCCTAGCTTACTTGTAAGTAGCAGGTTTTTATATTATATTAGTGAGAACAGAATTATAGATGGGTCAGAATCAAGGGAATGTAGGTTGTAAAATCACTGACTGTCTTAGTCCTTTCAGGCTGCTAAAAAAAATACCACAGACTGGGTGGCTTATAAAAAGCAGACATGTATTTCTCACAGTTCTGGAGGCTGGAAGTCTGAGGTCTTGGCACCAGTATGGTCAGATGAGTGCTCTCTTTCAGGTTGCAGACTTCTCCTTGTATCCTTGCATAGTGGAAGGGGCTGGGGAGCTCTGTGGGATCTCTTTTATAAGATACTAATTTCATTTATTTGGGCTCTATTCTCGTGACTTAATCACCTCGTAAAGGCCCCACCTACTAACACCATCACCTTTGGTGGTTAGGATTCAACATATGAATCTTGGGGGGACACAAACATAGCACTGACAGAGAAGACTATCATAAAAGTGTGGGAAGAAGTTCTAAGTGCAACAGGGATGATTTTGTACATAGGCCAGAGGAGTATCTTTTGATCCATATGGTGAAAATGTCAGGACAGAAAAAATACATCATAATTGTGTGGATAAGTGACCTGAGTTAAATCAACTATGAAAATGTATTCAGATATACTATGACCAATAGGGCCTTAACGTTCTCCTCACCTTGATCCTCACCTTGACTAAACTTTAGACAGGGTCCTTGTTGACTATAGGCCCTTGAACTTTCTTTTCTTAGAGCACTTACTTTAGAGAACACGTCATTGCAAATTCTTTCTTTGCCCTCTTTGAAATGTCTATAAATCTCCTTAAAGTCTCTTGCTTACTTTAAGACCCAGGCATGCATTTCCAAAGACCTGAGGACTACCTCTTTGAATTATAAATATTGAAGGAAATAACATCCCTATCTCTTAGTCTCTGTGGGATAGTAAGAGCCTGCCTTCAGTGGGTGCATTGCTCTAAGCTGTAAACCTACCTCTCGTCATGAAGATAGGAGAAAGTTTACTTTTCCTTTGGGTAAAGCCAATTAGCAAACAGAGGTGGCCGATGATCTCACTGCTACCACCCCCTTAGCTATTAAAAACTGTCCAGTCCTTTTTTCACAGAGTTCATTTCAGACTCTTTCCCCTTTGCAATAGTCTTGAATAGTCTTCTTTGCCTATTTAACTTTGTCCAGTGCCATTTTTACTTAACCATCTGCTGATTATCCTTGAGAGTTGTACTTCCCAGGACTTGACTTTATGCGCAGGGAGGTCTAGCTTGCTGTCATTAGATGTGGGAAGACTCCCTAAGCAGTGCTGCTTGAAACACAACATTGATGCTCTTATAGAGGAGTTGGTTTGGGGCAATCAGCTAGAGAAGAGGCACATTATCCTTTGGCAGTCAAAATCTGTCTTAGAACAAGCAATTATTAAGTGACAGTCTCTATTTCATCAATACTGTATGACATCTTCTCTCCCCAGATGCTGACAGGTCCTATTTGAGGAATTGTGTAAACAAGTGTGACTGACATTTAATGAGGCTGTTTCTAAAAGCCACATATATATGCAATGCTTATTTCTTTGTGACCACAGCTTCATAGTCATAGAAATCCTAGGAATCCATATTGCAAGATGCAACAGAACTTCTTAAATAATACTGCATCATCTATCTAGGCAGTTGGAGACTGACTCCTTCATTAGCAAGTCGATGTATTTCCAAGCCTCCTACTGACACTATTATGTTTGTATCAATGCATATTGTTCTCTAATTGGAGCTGAAGTATGCTCTTTAAATGTTCTAAAGTGGAATATTACTAGTTAAGTCAATAGATATCCTTAGAAAGTGTGTACATTTGCAAATGCATGTATCTTTATCCATCTTTTCCTTTTTCAAGAATTCCAGATCTGCAAATCAAGCATACCAGAGAACAAAAGTTCTAAATGGCTTAATTATTCTATCTGCTTTGAGGAAACGGAAAGAGACAGTGCTTGAGATAATCAACATTCAAGTTAGTTAGAGATATACAAGCTGGATTCATCACTTTGAATTGCTCTTGACATCTAATAATTTTTAGTTTGAAATAATTTTATTTTCTTTCATTTTCATGCTTTTAGGCTTTTTCAAAAGTATAACTTGTTCAATTACATCAGATAATCTCTATTATTAGAATGGTTTACAACTTTGAGATTCTTTCATACTTTTTTCTCTTACTATTTGCTGTATTTTTCCTTACTTTGAGAACTCTTTTTTTATTTAATTTAGGGGTACCATCAAACTGCTAAATAGTCATCAGATTATTATATTCATGCATAAGGCAGCCATATACAAGTAAAATATTAAGCTAAAGACATCATCATAATGGCAGCATGAGAGGATCCTTTTGTCTCTCTCCTTCCATCTACAGCAAGTAAGGCATCCATAACCCAACAAAAGCCACATTGCACAACACACTGGGATGCAGGAAAGGTCCACACATCATTACATATAAAGGTGGGTGGATTGGAGCACACAGAGGAGGCTAAACAGGGAAACAGCAGAGGATCCTGGATCTCCAGCCACAGTGGCTGAGCCAGTTGACCCCATCCCCAGAGAACTCAGTGGGCAGCAGTGTGGAGGCACACATGTGACTCCATTCAGACAGCTACAGCAGCAGCTGCACCCATGGGAAGCAGAAGCAGCAGCAGAGGTGGAGCCTGGTGATCCCAGGCCCCCCAGCCTTGCTTCAGAGCTTGGTAATGAAGGTGCACACAGGACATTTACATCCCAACTGCAGCAGTGCCTGTGGCCACAAACTTACTAGTGCTATAGTGCCACCTACTGAAAAACAAAAGAAAGGCTCCTAATCTCTAAGCAGTTGAAAAGTTTGAATCAAAACTAAGCTTTACCTAAATAAAAATGTGTTTGCTACAAGAAATGCACTGGCAGAGGAATAACTCAGCAAGCACCACAAAAAGCTATGGTACTATGACATTATAAAAAGAAAACAGTTCTCTAGAAACCAAATATAAAGTCATGGAAGATCATGATGTAATTGATAAAGAATTCAAAATAGCTGTTGTGAATAAACTCAAAAAACTACAAGAAACCTCAGAAAGTTCAATGAGCTCAGAAATAAAATCAATGAGCAAAAGGAATACTTTACAGAAAAGATTGAAACTCTAAAACAGAATCAAGCAGAAATATTGGAGCTGAAGAATAGATGAGATGAAGAATGCATTAGAAAGCATTGGAAACAGAGCAGAACATATGAAAGAGAGAATTAGTGAACTCAAAAATAGAAACTTAGAAATGACGTAGGTAGAAGAGGAGAGAGAACTAAGACTTTAAAAAAATGTAGAAAATCTATGAAAATTATCCAGCTCCTTTAGGAAGGGCAACATAATAATAATGGGTCTCAAAACAGCAGAGAGCATATTTGAAGAAATAATGGCTGAAAACTTCACAAACCTGGGAAGGAACTGCATATACAAATCCCTGTAGCTAACAGAACACCCAATTACCTCAATGCAAAAAAGACCTTCTCCAAAACACATGATAATTAAACTGTCAAAAATTAATGACAAGGAAAGATTATTAAAAGCAGCCAGAGAGAAAAAGAAAGCAACCTACAAGGGAATCCCATTAGTGTATCAGCAGATTTCTCAGCAGAAACCCTACAGGCCAGGAGAGAGTGGGAAGATATATTCAAAATACTGAGAGACAAAAATTGTCAGTCAAGAATATTCTATCTAGCAAATGTATCTTTCAGAGATGAAGGACAGATAAAGACTATATCAGACAAACAAAAGCTGAAGGAGTTCAATGCCACTAGAGCCCACTTACAAGAAATGTTGAAAGGAGCCCTCCTAGCTGAAACAAAAAAGGCAAAGGTATACAAAGCTTTGAGCAAGGTGATAAACGGATAGACAGAATCAGAAAATTGCATCTTTGTATCAGAATAGAATAGTATGCACTTAATTGTAACATAAAGGTTAAAGGGAAAGGAAGCATTAAAAATAACTATAACCACTTCAATTTGGTAATGAACTCACGATACAAAGGGGGTAATTTGTGACAACAAAAACATAAAAGGGGAAGAGGATAAGGACAGAACCTGACCTGAATATGCAAATGAAGATAAGAGCCTATCAGCAGAAAAAGGACTATCTTATTTATGAGATCTTTTATACAAACCACATGATAACCACAAAACAAAAATTCAGAGCAAAATCAGAAAACATAAAAAAAAAATGGAAACTGAGAAGTTCATTGCAGTAAACCACCAAACTGAAATGTCAGACAGAAACAGAAGGAAAAAGAAACAATGGAAATATAGAGCAATCAGAAAACAAAAGGTAAAATGGCATTATTAAATCCTCATATATCAATAATCACCATAAAAGTAACTGGATTCAATTCACCAATCAAAAGACACAGAGTGGTTTGATGGACTAAAAAGAAGACCCAAAAACATGTCTTCCAGAGATCCATCTCAGCTGTAAAGTAAAACATAGGCTCAAAGTAAAGGGATGGAAGATGATACTGTAAGCAAATGGCAATAAAAAAAAAAGCAGGTGTAGCCATATTTGTAATAGACAAAATAGACTTCAAGCCAAAAAAGATAACAAGAAACAAAGATGGACATTATATAATGATAAAGGGAAAATCCATCAAGAAGGCATAATGTTTATTAATATATATGAACCTAACATAGGAGCAGTAAAACATATAAAGCAATTATCAACAGACTTAAAGAGAGAAATTTACAGCAACACAATAATAGTAGGGACTTTAATACCCCATTTACATCAAAGATAGATTATCCAGACAGAAAGTCAACAAGGAAACATCAGCCTTAAATGAAACATTAGGGCAGATGAATTTAGTAGATATATATATATAGAACATTTCATCCAAAAGCAGCAGAATACACATTCTTCTCAAGTGCAAATGGAAAATTCTCAAAGATAGATCATATCTTGGGAAATGAAAGCTTCAATAAATTAAAGAAGATTGAAATAATATCAAGCATCTTTTTCCAACCAAAATGGTATGAAACTGAAATCAACTACAAGAAAAAAGCTGGAAAAGTCACAAATAGGTGGAGACTAAACAACATGCTACTGAACAACAATTGGATAAATGAAGAAATAAAAGGAGTAATCAAATAATACCTGGAAACAAATGAAAATAAAAACACAAAACACCAAAATCTATGGAATGCAGCAAAAGCAATACTAAGAGGCACATTTATAGCAATACAGGCCTACCTTAAAAAACTAGAAAAATTCCAAAATAACAATCTAACAATAAACCTAAAGGAACTAGGAAAAAAAAGAAAAAACAAAGCCCAAAATCAGTAGAAGGAAGGAAATTAAGTAAATCAGAGTGGAAATAAATAAGATAGAGACTAAAAAGACACTAGACAGCATCAAGGAAACCAAGAGCTGGTTCTTTAAAAAGATAAACAAAATTGACAAACTTTTAACAAGACTCACTAAGAAAAGGAAAGAAGGCTCAAATAAATAAAATTAGAAATGTAAAAGGAGAAATTACAACAGCTACCACAGAAATACAAAGGATTATAAGAGAATATATGAAAAGCTATATGCCAAAAAATTGGATAACCTAGAAGAAATTGATAAATTCCTAGTATCATACAACTTTCCAAACTGAATTAAGAAGAAATAGAGAATCTGTATAAAGCAATCACTAGTAAGGAGATTGAAACTGTAGTCAAAAACCCTTGCACAAAGCAAAAGTTTAGCACTAGATGATTTCTCTGGTGAATTCTACCAAACATTCAAAGAAGATTTAATACCTATCCTTCTCAAGTTATTCCAAAAAACTGAAGAAGATGGAATGCTTCCTAATACATTCTACAAGGCCAACATCACCCTGATCCCAAAACCAGATAAGAACAACACACAGAAGGAAAATTACAGGCCAATATCGCTGATGAATGTAGATGCAAAAATTCTCAACAAAATATTAGCAAATAGAATACAACAATACATTGAAAGGATCAGACACCATGATTAAGTGGGATTTATTCCAGGGATGCAAGGATGATTCAACATTCACAAATCAATCAATGTGATACACCACATTAGCAAAATGAAGGATAAAAATTACATCATCATCTCAATGGATGCAGAGAAAGTATTTGACAAGATTCAGCATCAATGTATGCAAAAGCTGTCAATAAAATGGGTATAGAATGAAAATACTTCAACATAATAAAGGCCATATATGACAAACCCACAGCTAACATCATACTCAATGTTGAAAAACTGGAAGCTATCCCCCTAAGAACATGAACAAGACAAAAATACCCTCTCTTGCCACTCTTATTCAACATGTTATTGGAAGTCCTAGCCAGATCAATTAGACAAGAAAAAGAAATAAAAGTTATGCAAGTTAGAAAAGAAGTCACTACTTGCAGATGACATGATTTTATACATATAAAACCCTGAAGGATCGACCAAAAAAGCTATTAGAAATACAAATACATAAAGTTGCAGGGTACAAAAAATCAGTTGCATTTCTATAAACTAACCATGAACTAGCAGAAAGAGAAATCAAGACTATAATTCCATTTTCAACCACAACAAAAAGAATAAAATACCTAAGAATAACTTAATCAAGAAGGTTAAAGACCTGTACACTGGAAATTATAAAACATTGTTGAAAGATTGAAGACATAAAGAAATGGAAAGATATTCAGTGCCCATGGATTGGAAGAAATAACGTAGTTAAAGTGTCCATATTACCTAAAACAATCTACAGATTCAATGTAATCTCTATCAAAATTTCAACAACATTTTTCACAGAAATAGATTAAAGAATCCTAAAATTTAGATGGAACACCAAAAGACCTCAAATAGTCAAAGTAATCCTCACAAAAAAACAAAACTGGAGGTATCATACTCCCTGATTTCAAAATATACTACAAAGCTATGGTAATCAAAACAGCATGGTATTGGCAAGAAAACAGACACACAGATGCAGAATGGAACAGAATTGAGAGCGCAGAAATAAACTCACACATCTACTGACAGGAGATTTTGACAAAGAGGCCAAGAACATATAAGGGAGACAGGAAAGGCTCTTCAATAAATGATGTTAGGAAAACTGGACAGCCTCATAAAAAAGGATAAAATTATACCACTATCTTATACCATACACAACAAAATGAACTCAAAATGGGTTAAAGACTTGAAGGTAAGACCTGAAACCAAAAAACTAGAAGAAAACATAGGCGGTGTGTTCTTTGACATTGGTCTTAGCAGTATCTTTTTGAATAGGTCTTCTCAGGCAAGGGAAACAAAAGAAAAAATAAACAGATGTGACTACATCAAACTAAAGTTCTTTTGGTCAGCAAAGGAAACCATCAACAAAATGAAAGACAATCTAAAAATTAGAAGATATTTGCAAGTAATATATATGATAAGGGGCTAATATCCAAAACATATAAACTATTCATACAACTCAACAACAAATAAACTAACCACCCAATTAAAAAATGGGCAGAGGATCTGACAGACATTTTTCCAAAGAAGACAAGTTGATGGCCAACAGGCACATGAAAAGGTGTTCAACATCAGTAATTATTAGGAAAACGAAAATCCAAACCAGAAGGAGATATCACCTCACATGTGTCAGAATGGCTATTATTAAAAAGACAAGAAATAACAAGTGTTGGAGAGGATGTGGAGAAAAGGAAACCCTTGTACACTGCTGGTGGAAATGTAAATTGGTGCAGCAACTGTGGAAAACAGCATGGAGATTCTTCAAAAAATTCAGAACAGAACTACCATATGATCCAGTTATTCCACTTCTGGATGTTTATCCAAAGAACACAAAAACACTAATTCAAAAAGATATATGCACCCCTATATTCATTGCAGCATTATTCACAATAGCCAAGACTTGGAAACAACCTAAATAGCCATTAGTAGATAATGAATAAAGATGTGATATATATACACAATGGAATACTACTCAGCCATAAAAAAGATGAAATCTTGCTTTTTGGGACAACATGGATGGACCTCTGTGGTATTATATTAAGCAAAATAAGTCAGATGTAGAAAGCCATATACTGTATGATTTTACTCTTGTGGAAGATAAACACATAGATACAGAGAACAGATTGGTAGTTACCAGGGGGAAGGGGTGGCAGGGGGAGGATGAAAGAGGTAAAGGGGCACATGGGTATGGTGACAGATGGTAACTAGACTTTTGATGGGGAACACAATGTGGTCCATACAGAAGGTGAAATGTAATGATGTACACCTGAAATTTATACAATGTTAGAAATCAATATTACCTCAATAAAAAATTAAAAAAATATTAAGTTAGAAATTAATATTTTGATATAATTGTTTTCCAATAATTTATTTATTTATAATATGCTTTGTTATCATTTTTGATTAGCGGGACAAATTAAAAACATACTTATCAAAATCCTGTCTAGATACTCACAAGGTCCAAATGAATTAACAATTCTCCCTTCTGGACACTCAAATAAAGAGAGGATACCTATGTATTTAAGCATTTTCAACAAAACTAAAGGCATATTTTAAGGAGGAACCGAGCTATCAACCCTCTACTCTTCCACCCCTAATCCTAAGGTAAAAGAACATGGAGATTTGGGTTTTTCTTTTTTTCTTACAATGGATGTTGCTTGCAACTAATGAGGTGTTCACCCTTTTATGAACCTGGAATGACTGGTCTGGGTCCCAGGTAAATGGGCTGGTAAGTTGGGTGACTTGTACTCATTGAGGAGCTTGTGAGTTGCTGAATTCTTTTTCACTGCATCACCTGAACAAACAAGGGGTTCCTCCGACTGGGACTTAATTCTTTCATATTACTTTCCTGAGTACCTACCTATGTTACAAGTTTGTTACATCAAAAGCTGGAACTTGTCTTTCATTGGTTTATTTCACACAAGACCTGATCATAGGAATGAAGGAAGTCATCTAATTGTTGGTCTTACCATTAAGGGAAACAAGTTTGGTATGACGTCATATATAGAATGCATAGGACAATTACAGAGATGTTTTTATTCAGTCCACCACGATAGGGAGAATGTTCATTAATGAGAAGCATCTCTAAGAAAAAGAAGGAGCCCTAGGATTTTATAGGGGCAGGTAAACAACGGAATCCTCAAGGAGTCTTAGGATGGAAGGATGAAAGTAGATATTATCTAAGAATATGCAGGGAGTGGGGGAAGCGGTGTGGTCCTTTGTGGTTAGCCTTTTCCTAAAACACAAATGAGTGGAGGGATTTCTTAACCACCTCACTTTTCCAGGACCAGAGATCAGAGATTGGATCAAGTTCAACATTGTCAATAGTTATAAAGGCAATTATCTGCAAGATCATGCTAGAGAGTGTGAAGTTATCTCCTGTTCATAATGTATCTGAAGCCTAAAATTATTTACCATCTGAATTGTTAACAAAAGAAGATTTTTTTCCAATGAAAGGAAGTATAACACCCCCTCCCCCATTTGGAGTAATAATTCTTATGCTTTTTCTACTTTCTAATAGAAATATTAAGAAACAACAGCATGATTCATTTCTTACAGACATATACATAATTTGTAGAAGAATATCTCATGCTTTTGTCAATTCCTTTGTTACAAGCAATATAAATTATTTTAGGGGAATGGGATGATTAAGATTCTTTAGTAACATATTTTGGGAAAACTAATGTCAGGTTTATAGGTTCTACATCTTCCAGCTGACAGAGACTCTCATATGGAAAATAGCCAATATCATTGTTATAAGATAGAGAATTTTCTAAGGGTTTCTGGGTATAGTAGTATCCCCTACTCATACATAGTTTTCTCTCTCCCTTCTACTTACACTGACAACTTGTATATTCCTAATGGTTAATATTTATTGAGTCTGTGCTAAGCATAAAAATGGTATAAGCATAAATAAATGCTCTTGAAATTGTTTTTTTATCTTCAGTCAGTGATATTTTTCATCCTGAAATCATTAAAAAATTTTTTCTTCCTGAAATTTCCTTTCTTTTCTCTTCTGTCAGTCATTCTAAATGTTCATTTATGGTTTTTGCTGCTATTATTCTTTGAATGTCTGAGGATGCCAGGATGATTGTTCATTTTTAGGAATGAAGAACCAAGACAATTAGTTAACATGTCTGAAATGGATTTCCTGTTTTTGTCAGCTTTTTCCATGAATGAAAGAATTGGCCACATATTTGTATTGTATTGGGATTAGAGACACAATTAGTATGCTTACTTTCAGGATATGAGTAAGAAATTGGCAGACAGGCTGTTACTCACCCTATGCTGAAGGAAAAGTGGCTTACACTAGGGACAACTCCTGAAAGCCATCCCTAGCTTCTCTTTGACAGGCCACCAATTTCAAAAATTTCTCTTCCGCTTTGGGAGAAAACTCTACTGCCACGTCTGCTGATGAGAGAGAGGTAAAGGGTGAAGCCTTCAAATTTTAATTAATCGCCTTCTTTCCTTCCAGATCCATTTGTTTTAACAATTAGTTTGATGACTAATGTTTCGTTAATTTTGATGCTTCACTAATTTAACATATATTTACTGACCAGCACTGCGCTTGTTTCTGAAAACACATCACTGAAGAAATTGTACATAAGTACACTCCTCATAGTACTCAGGTTTCATGGGGTTCAGAAAAGTAAACAGGTCATAGCAATAGAAGGTGGTAAGTTCTTCAGCAGATGACGTAAAGGATGCTAAGGAAGTAATAGTAAGGGCTTCTGGTGCAAATCTTGGGGACAATCATAGAGAGCAGAAACAGAGGATAATCAGGAGTCAGCAGGGCAAAGTGGGTAGGCTGGGAGAAGAAGAGTAATATTTAACAGAAAAGGAACTGCATGCATATATAAGGAACTTACCTCAATCCAGTGGAGTTGGTAAGAGTAAGATCAGGGAGCAGTGTGGGCAAAAGCCAAACTGAGTAATTAACAAATGAGGATGTGAAGACAGTGAGTGCAGGCGACTGCTCAATGGTTTGGTTGTGATGGGCAGTAAGGGACCCACTGCTGTTGGATAATAGGTCATAGAAAATGAATTCTCCTAGTCCTCCATAAGTCCCTTCATTCTGGCTACTGATGTTCACATTCAAGTCTCTGGAGTTAGTTACACACACAAAAAAAGTTAAACAATTTTCAAAATATGACCAGGAACCTTAGAGTGTATGCACTGATAAGAGACAGAAAAACTGTTTAGGGAGATGATGACATTTAGTGAACTGAGTTAGATTTAGTACAAGCTGATTTCTGTTGTATAAGCAGACATATAGTGGGGGACAGCCACGAGACAAATATCAGAGTGGGTAGCAGACTCTTTGCCAAAATGTCTTTCTTTCCAGATGGAAAGGGATATGGGATGGAGAGATGGGATGGAACTCCACTGAAAATTTGGTTCAAATGTCGAGACTGATAATGCCAAATATACACCATGAAGGTATGAAAAGTCTTACTACTGATCTAATAAGGCTTTCTGGAGAGGGCAAGAAGGGCTCTCAAGTAGGCCTGAAAATAGCTTGAGAGAGCAAGAAGAGGTGACTGGAATTGAGATTTATTCTGGGGTGGGGTCAGAGCAAGGGTTTCCTCACACGGGGCCATAGCTTGCATAGTTTAAACTTCTTGCTTGCATCAAAGGAAGAAGTGTCCAGGCTTTCTTATCAGCTTGTCCAGCCATGGAGCAGAAGGGGTTTAGGAGAGTGAGGGGCTGGAAAATTGTTAGCAATCAACATAAAAATTAATTCAACTCTTTATGTGGAAAGAAATCTTTCTAAAGCTCTGAATCTGATGAAATGTTTTTTCTGGTTCCATGTTGACATAGGATACTAAAATAAATTTAAAATAACAGAAATTTTAACCTTGAGTTCTTAAATCATTTTCTTAGAGGATAGGGGAGTCTTCTTTATTATGAACCACGTTTCAAGTAACCACCCTAATCTAAATGCAAACAAGGATTAACTTCTTAAACAAATTAATTTTAGTTGAAAGAGCAGCTGTCTGCTGAGACTAGTAACCTGAGCTCATCCCAAGATATAACTTTTTCCAAAGTTGTTTGAAGCAGGTAAGACAACAGATCGTCCATAACAAGTCATTGGCATTGAACTATAGTTTTCTGATTTTCAGGACCAGGTCAACACCAGAATCAGGACTCAGAAAGAGTAGAGTTAGACCATGAAAAAAATCAGCCTAAGAATCTAAATTCACAAGCAAAGAAGCTAGATCTGGGGGCCATCGTGTAGAAGTGAATGGAAAATGGAGTTGATCTAGCTATGGAAAATGAAAGAGGTTTTGTTTAGATTATTCCAAAGGGAAAAATGAAAGTCTTTTTGGGAAAGGCATCATAAAATCGACAGAATTATTGTTATCTAACATCTGAAGTTTGATAAGGTCATCTTTCAAGGACTCTCAACTAAGCAAAAAGTATAACCTTTAACACTATTCCTCCTTATTGAAATGGACAATCTTAGAATAATCAAAAAAACTGTTGTCTATATGATCAACAGATCTTTTACAAAAGGATACAAAGGCCTTCGAATCACCAGTGGGAAGGAACATTCCAATTTTAATAGTCCTCAACAGGCCATATTGCTTTAAGCTCATTGAAATTGCCTGCCTTATCTGGATTAAAAACATCAACAGAGATAGAACTGACAACATTTTGGAAAATGTTGTTGGGTTTAAACATTCATCTCCCATCTGATTTTTGAAAATATGCTTCTTGCTTTTAGAATCTTCAAGGACTCTTAGGTAGAGCAAATTTATAACTGAATTATTCCATAAAGAGAGATGGAGGAGTGTTAACTCAGACCCACTACTTATTGGTATGCAATAAGTAATACTTTAGTAATAAGTTAATGTGGTCATAGATGGTTAATGATTTAACCAGAAACCAGAACATCAGCGACACTCAGAGAGGTGATGAGACTCAAGATATCTCATTTTGGTTAATAGTGTTAAAAAAATGGGTTGCTGCTAAGCACAGATGTTATTTTGAAAACAGAAATATTTCAATATATTTTGTTATGGAATTAATGATAAAAAATCACCCCAAAAATCAACCAAATTTCTTAAAGTCAGAAGGCAAAATCAATGACTTCCTCCAAAAATATGGTAGACAAATTAATTTTCTATACTTGGATTGGCTAATTTGTGGACTTGACACTTGCATACATTTATTTTGACTTTTTTAATTACATTATGTTATTTTACATGAGAAGTACTAATATCAGTGGATTTGTTATGAGTGTATGTCAGGGGTCTCCAGTCCGGGTTTCACATCTACAGTTGCCACTGGTTGGCTATATGAAATTGGCAGGTTAATTAATCTCTTTCTGCCTCAGTTTCTTCATCTGTATAACGGGAATGATATTATACTTATATGATTGCTGAGAGAACTAAATATGTAATGTGCGCTAAATACCAGCAAAATGTCCACCACTCATAAACATCAAGATATTAGCTCTTTTTAAAACAATATTTTCCCTTTGTTTAACCCGAGGAAGACTCTTAAGATCAAAATACTGATTCTTCTTATCATGAGATTTATCTTCACTGTTTCCCATGCTTCAAATAATTGTCTTGAGCTTTGAATAGTCTTTTTGGCTATTTGATAATATGTTTAGGCTCATGGATGCTTCCCAAGAAAGTTGATCTTGTCATGTAGAATTCATAAGGAAGACATAAACTCCCTACTTGATAAAAATATAGTAATAAAAGAGAGGACTATATAACCTGTAGTCAAATGATAGATTTTCTTTTTGTCTCAAAAATCATTTGGCACATGGAAAGTACTTAAAAATAGTTGCCTATTATTATCATTTGATCATAGGTATAATTTTATTTATATAATTAATTTTTAACTACTTGGCATGTTGCAGTCTTAGATTGACATGCTAAAGTCTATGATTATATATTTTCTTTCATTTTCTCCTTTACTTCTGACAATTATTATTTACATGCTTTAATGCTAAATCCTTTCTTTCAGAAAGAGTTATGACTGCCAGTTTTTCATGCTGAAACTTAACATATTACTAAAAAAGATCTCTATATGTTCACATAATGTTTCACTTCTTTGCTTCTACTTGTGAATGTTAATCTTTCCATTCCTGAATTGTTTTTTTTTTTTTTTTAATTTATTTTTTTGTGAGGAAGATCAACCCTGAGCTAACATCCATGCTAATCCTCCTCTTTTTGCTGAGGAAGACTGACTCTGAGCTAACATCTATTGTCAATCCTCCTCGTTTTTTTTCTCCCCCCAAAGCCCCAGTAGATTGTTGTATGTCATAATTGCACAGCCTTCTAGTTGCTGTATGTGGGACGCGGCCTCAGCATGGGCAGAGAAGCAGTGCGTTGTTGTGCGCCCGGGATCCGAACCCAGGGTCACCAGTAGCGGAGTGCGTGCACTTAACAGCTAAGCCACGGGGCCGGCCCCCTGAATTGTTTTTAATGCAGGAATTGCGTGATATACATTCCATCTTTTAAACTTTCAATCCCTGGGTTTTTACACTTGCATGTTTACTTTTGTGATTCATGTGTTATATCTTATGCATTTTTATCAATTATTTATCTCTGGCAACTCCCTTGAATTCACTATTTTAGTCATTATTTCTCCTTCTCAATTTTCATTTTCTAATATAATCTGGAAATTGAGACCTATAACTGTAATACTATTGCTTCATATTACAGCTTTTAAATTTCCATTATGTTTTATAATTAAATTAAATAAATTACACAATTGTCTCTCTGTATATGCTGGTTTTGCGTTGGCGCATTCCACCAACCACGATCAAATTCCATGGTTGGTTGAAGCCGCGGATGGGAAACCCACAGATACGGATAGCTGACTGTATTCAGTGTACTGCCCTGTTTTATATAAAGGACTTGAGCATCTGCAGATTTTGGTATGCACGGGGGTTCCTGGAATCAATCCCCCGTGGATGCCGAGGGACGACTGTATATACATATATTTCTGTGTTGCTCATTAGTCAGCGTGTTTTCAGCACAAATTCACTGTGTGTGTATACTCTAGCACGTGAAAAATAACTAAGCCATATCTAATTATTGGATGAAAACCACCTTTGCTCCTTGAAATCCTCTATTGGTAGCACCACTGCTTTTTGTCCTTTGTGGATGCCAAAGATAAGTTGAAAGGGAACTTGATTTTTGCCTTGTTATAGATTATTCGATATTTCTCTGACTCTTTGGTGAAATGCTGTGCACCAGGGGGGCATTTTGTTTCTTGCCTTGTGTTTGACCTCAGTTCCATGCCAGGAAGAAAGTGTAGTTGTGTCTGGTCTCTTCCCTGGTGCTCTGACTCTCCATGTCATTGAAGAGCATCTAGTAAAGTCCAATGAACCTGTTTTTCTGTTGGTTTCACCATGTTTGTCCTTAGTTCTCCAACACAATGTCAGCTGACTGTAATTAATCTGCAGTTCCAAAAGCAGTTTCAAGCGGCCTATTTCCTGTTTGACCTTTTGTATGCCCTGGATTTTTTGTAACAGTGGATGAGATTCAGACGAGGTGAACACATTTTATGTCCTATATCACAACCCCTCAAATCACTAGAATTTCAGCACAACTGTAGTAAAAAGCTTTGAACACTATGCCCCACATCCCAGCACAAGTGTCCTCCACAGTGTCCACTTTTCTGCTGCAGATTTTTCTCTCAAGTATGAGGAAGGGCACTAAGCCCTTCAAAACATAAAGTTAATACCCCTGGGGCACAAGTCTCAACAGATAGGGGAAGGGAATTGATTGGTAAGGGCCCCAGCTTCCAATCCCCTGCAGGGATGATTTTGATAGTCATTCTGTAAGGTTTCACTTTGGATTTTCTTCCTTCCGTGTCTCACTCATGCCACTCCTTCCCTCCACTCTATGGGATTTACTCTCAAATAAATTACTAGCTCTGAGGTTTACATGTCAGGAACCATTTTTGATAGAACCCAAATTAAAAGCAGGACCTTCCAGTTTTCTCTTAATTTCTGCAACACCATGTAACTTTGTCATAGAGGAGAGTTTTGAGTTAGGCTTCACCATTTTCCTTCAGTATGGTACCAAATGTACTCTACCTAGCAGAAATTCATTGACATTTCTGGCATGTAACAAATATAAAGGTATGTTATTTTTATCATTGTCTTTTTCAATTTATTTGGCCATATTCAATATCTAGAATATAAGAGGTAGGAAATTCTGCTTCTGCCCAAGATGGAGTAACAGATATCGTATTTACCATCCATCCTTAAATAACCAAAAAAATTGCAAAAATAAAACAATGGTTTTTAGACATTTGATAATAGGCAATACAGAGCAGAGTAGTGATCCCTGAGAGGTGGGAAACGTGAAATTCCTATGATTGCCACCAGCTTAATGCCTGGAGATAAGGGTGGCATAGGCAGACCCAGTGGTATGCTTGAGTTGAGGGTTAAAGGCGGCCAAGATGGCTACAATCTACAGGGCAGAGTATCAGAGAGGAGAAACTTGCAGAGAGTGAGAACTCCAGAGCTCTTCAGAAAGTCTTTTTTAGCAGAGTGATTATCGGCACATGCATGTGAAGAAACTAACTGACCTGGAGCAATAATGCAAGAAAGAGAAATAACATAAGATTGGAAAGAAAGAACAACTGACTCTACTTGAAGATGACATGATTGTCTACATAAAGAATCTCCAAGAACCTACAAAAAAAGCTAGTAGAGCTAATAAGTGAGTTTAGCAAAGTTGCAGGATACAAGGTCAACATACAAAAATCAACTGTCTTTTTATATATTAGCAATGGACAATTGGAAATTAAATTTTAATAATAAAAACCATTTGCAATAGCACCAAGAAACATGAAATATTAGGTGTACATCGATAAAATACTTGCAACAACTGTACACTGAAAATTACAAAATGCTGAAGAAAGAAGCCAATGAAGACATGAAGAAACAGAAAGATATGTCATATTTGTGGATGGGAAGACTCAATATATAAAGGTATAAATTCTCCCAGAAATAGTATATAAAGTCAATGCAGCTCAAATCGAAATCACAATAAGATTTTGGCAGAAATTAATAAGTTGATTCTATAATTTATATGAAATGGCAAAAGAACTAGAGAAGTCAATTTTGAAAAAGAAGGATGAGGTTGAAAGACAGACTATAAATACATAGTAATCGAGATAGCATAATACTGGTAACAAAGAGAGACATGCAAATCAATGGAACAGAATAAAGAGCACAAAATACACCCACACACATAAGGGCAATTAATTTCTAACAAAAGTGCAAAGGCAATTAAATGCAGAGAAGGTTGTTTTTCAACAAATTGTTTTGGTACAATTAGAATTCCACGTTTAAAAAAACAAACCTCTATCCATATCTTGCATCATATTACAAATTAACTCAAAATTGATCATAGGCCTACATGTAATACCATAAAGCTTCTTGAAGAATACAGGACAAAATCATTGTGACTTTGGGTTAGGCAAAGAATTCTTAGATATGAAACCAAAAATGTAGTACATAAAAGAATAAATGATAAATTGAACTTCATCAAAATGAAGAACTTTTCTTCTTCAAAACCCATTGTTAACAGGATGAAAAGAAATGCCACGTACTGGGAGAAAAAATTTGCAAATCACATATTTATAAAGAATTTGCATTCATAATATATAAATAATTATCAAAACTCAGTAATTAAAAAAGCCAACAACATAATTTTAAAAATTGAACAAAAGATATGAATATATAACTCATCAAAGGAGATATAATAATGGCAAATAAGCACATCAAAATATGTATAACATCATTAGTCATTAGGGAAATACAAATATAAACCATTATGAAATACAATTATACATTTTTTAGAATGTTTAAAATAAATTTAAAAACCCAGAAATATTAAGGGTAGGCTAGAATATCTTGCAATTAGAATTCTCATACATTTCTGGTTGTGAATGGCAAATGATAAGCCACTTTGGAAAATGTTTTGTAGTTTTCTATAAAGTTAAATATGAACTTACTATAAACCCCAACAGTTATACTCCCAGATTTATGGAAAATGTATGCACACAAAAAACTGTACACAAAAAATGTTTATAACAAGTTTGTTCATAATCTCCCAAATGAGAAGAAATTCAAATGTTCTTCATCTGGTGAAGATATAAACAAACTGTGACGTAGCCAAAGAATAAAATTCTACTCATTGATAAAAAAGGAATAAACTACTATGAAAACTCCATGGAAGAATCTCTTATTTGTTTTGTATTGCTGCCATAACAAATTACCATGAATTTAGCAGCTTAAATCAGTGAATTAATTATCTTAAATTCTGTAGGTCAAGAGTCTGACATGGGTCTCCCTGGCTAACATCAAGGTGTTGGCAGGGCTGAATTCTGTTCTGGAGGCTCTAGGGGAGAATCTGTTTCCTTGATAATTGACAGAACTCAGTTCTTGTAATTGTAAGAAGAAGGTTCCCACTTCCTTGCTGTTTGTCAGCTGAGGGCTGTTCACAGTTTGTGGAAGCCACCCACATCCTTTGGCTCATGGTTCCCTTCTTCCATCTTTCAAACCAACAATTTCAATTTGAGTCTCCCCCATCATTTGAATCTCTCTGGCCTCTTCTTTCACAACTTTCTGACTCTTCTGCTTTCGTCTGCTTTTAAGGGCCCATGTCATTACATTGGATCCACTCAGATAATCCAGAATAATCTCACTATTTTAAGGTCAACTGATTAGCAACTTTAATTCCATCTGCAGAATTTCTTCTGCTGTGTAAGATAACATTCACAGATTCCAGGGATGATGGTGTACATATCTTTGGAGGACCATTATACAGCCTACTACAAATTTCAAATGCATTATGCTAAATTTAAAAAGTCAGATCAAAAGGCTGCATACTGTATGATTCTGTTTATATGAACTTCTGGATGATGTCAGCTAGAGGTACTGAAAGAAAGTAAATAATTTCTAGGGTGGGAGTAGAGGGAAAAAGTAGACCACAAATAGCCCTAGGGGAATTTTTGGTGTCGATGGAACTGTTTGATATCTTGATGTGGTGGTGGTTACTCAACTGTGTTTGTTAAATCCTGCAAAGCTATACACTAAAAATTATGAACTTTAGGGTATGTTATTTACACTTTAATTTAAAAATAAAGGAAAATATGGATATAATGGGAACACAGAATTAGTTTCATGTGCACAATTTATCGTCATATGTGGAAGTAAATTGAATATATATTAAAAATAAATGCATTCTAATAAAAACAAGATAAAAGGAAAGCGAAAGTGGTTTTACAAGGTAGGCATGAGATATTATAAGGATCTTCTCAACTGTAACATCTATGTGGGGTCCCCATCAAGACATCTTGAGATGCTTCTTTAGAATAGTACAGCCCTTAATCCTTAGCTGCTGCCTAGTTGCTCAACATTTTAAGACACAAGAAGAAGCTTGTGTAATTACTGCATTGAAATTCTTTTTAAACTCTTATGCAAAGTTGTCAATTAATTAGAAATTATAGGATATTCATGCCAGCTAATCTCATCTTGTTTCTTAAAATGTGTCCTGGACACTATCCATTGTGTGCCACTATCCAATTCAATATAATAGGCTTTCACAATTTTCTGAGGTGAGTTATAGTAACAGAAGTAGCATTATCATTTAATTATTTTTTATTTTCAATGATTTCTCAATATCAATAAATGTGTTTTAGTATGAGAATAGGCACAGTATGTTATACATTACCAGTGGAAGTAGACTGAGCATAGAGAATCAATTTGATTAAACTAATGGCACTCGTACCTGAAATGCCCTTGTGACTTTTCTTAAGTACATTCCTTCCTTTTAACCTGTTCCTTTCTGAAATTGGGCAAGTACAATTTGTTCCCATTGTTCAAAGTGTGAAGAAACGAATCTCATAAATTATTACAAACAAATTTCTTTCCTTCCATTTACTATGACTCATATGCTCCACAGGAAGTAATACACATGGAGGTCATTGCCAGTAGAAAAAAGCATTTTGAACTCCACTTGTTTTTGTCAGAGCCTCCTAATTTACTCCAAAGAAAGGGCTAGCAATTTTCACTGTCTTTTCAGCAAAATGTTATAATTCCACATATCATTCATTTAATTTTATTGTATATGTGACCATTTAAATGAATATCTTTCCAAATAACAGTTAGATCCTGTGGTTAAGTGTTTGAACCATATTACCTTGGGTGAGAAAACAGTGAGGCCAGACCCAGATCAAGACAGAGAAACTGGAAAGAATTTCATAGTTTTATTTTACTCACAGTTTCCTGGGGAGAGCACAGCTAACCACACGGGGCCACTCCGGGAAGCACCGTGGTCAGTCGCCACGGTGTGGAGTCGCAGAGAGAATGCAGCTGCGGGCAGGCGCCTTTATTGTGGTTTCCACAGGAAGGAAGGCTGAGACAGGTAAGGGAGTTGAAGATTGGCTAGCTATGCTTGAAAGCGGCTCCCCTGCAAACCTCATGTTCTCTGTGACTATTAGCGCACATTGTTTGGGACTATGTAATGTCTCCAGATGTTTTTGGGTGAGCCAGGGTTTACTTGGAAACAGCTGGTGACCATTTTATAAAGGTTAAAACATCAATTTACAGAAAAATAAAGTCTAATACATTAAGCCCACAAGAAAATAGAAAAAAATAAGATACTATTCAGATGATTATCTATACATTGTACTTGAGTAAATTCAATAGTAAAAGATTAATTTCTACACTTCCAGCTTCTTGCATTTTGATTAGATCAACAATTTTTATATTATAATGTTGACATTTTGGTATTGACAACATACATGAATAAAACTTTGTATTTTTCTGTTCATGTTGTAAAATTAATATTTGCATCCAAATAAAAATCTCTAAGTGAATAGATAACATTATATACATAATGTCTAAAACTATCCTCTCTGGAAAAAATTAAAACGTCATAATAGAGCTCATCAAAATAGAGGCATGCTTGGTGGTGTCTTAAAGGTCAGTAATCTAAATGTGTTAGATCTTGAAAAAAGTAAAACAGGAAGCCATACCAATATGAATACTTGGCTTATAGTTTTTAAATTAAAAATTAACATTTCCAACTTAATCTCTATAATTGAACACTTGAATCCTATCCAACACAACAATAAGAATAAAAGGCAATAAACACATAATGCAGACAATCTCACTATTGAGGTATCATGTAATGTAAAATATTCAAGAATTTTCTGAATAGTTTTTAAGAGTGAGTTTGGGAATGAACACAATTATAATATCTGTTGAATATATAAACTTATCCATGAACTACATTTTTTCTGTAGTATTCATTTTTTAGCATACAATAGGCATTTAGTCAAAATTTTCAGAAAAGCTGAGTTAAATATAAATGAAGAAGGAGGATGCTAGAGAAAGACACATTTAATATGTGTAGCCCTTCCGTTCCCCTCTCTATTGATAAACATATAAGTTCCAACTACACTTGCAAGTCACCTTACTGATCACAGAGACAAGCCTCTCTCCCCACATCCACCCTTCCTGCTTTGCACACCTCCACATCACTCCTCCATCACTCCCCATGCTTCTCCACACAGAAGGTTTCTATACACAGGCACTCTCGTGTGGATAATAAATTGTCAGACCATCCCCAAAATATCTCATCTACAGGTCTGGTGTCACTCGTCTCCTTTAACCCAAATGAAGTGCATTACCTGGAAGAGGCAACTGCCTCAAGTCCAACGCAATCATAAGATGGATAGGGAACGAGCTTTTGGATGACACAAAGGACAGGCAATATTCACAACTAGGGATGAAGATGTTAGATAAAAGAAGAACCGGAAGAAAGAGATAGAAGAAAGTATAATGTTATCTCAGCAACAACTGAACAGTGAAATTCATTTGGGTGAACCTTGAGTATATGGAAATAAAAGAAGAGACTTCACATTTTTCAGAATATTGCATATATCCTTTCTCCCCGATTGGAGCAGAAATTTTTCTGTCTACACTGATGGTACGCGATGGTAAGTGAATTACCGATACTAGGAAGTAACTCCTCTCATTTGTACAATCATAGGATCCAGAATTAGACAGTGCAGCGCTAGCATCCAGAACCAGAAACATGAAGGTAAATACAACCCATCCCAAACTGAGACCACAGTATCCTAGCCACTCTTTGCTTGAGGATTCTCCAATACTCGGTGAGAGAAGCCTATAGTTAACCCAGAACTGCATGATAATTTTACCCCCAAATTCTTGCAATATACTGTGTAAAAGGCTGAGGTGAACTATTAGCAATTATGTTTAATGTGACTTTAATAGTGGACATAAAAACAGAAAGGATGATAAGACAAATGACTGAGATTTGAATAAATAACATGATGAGGGGAACGGAAGGCAAAACTCAGGTAAACGAATAAAGGGACTAATGGTGTGTTATGTGGGAGAGGGATGACAGATACAAGAGGAATCAAATTAGGAGCCTTTCAGTCAAAACTGGGGAAGAATTTGTGAGTAACGTCTTGGCTACGGCGGTGGTGTGGTCTGCAGGTTTCAGCATGGCCAGCTGGACAGGAAGCCTGTAGCAGTATGAGGACCACGGAGGTTTGCCACAGAAGCAAGTATTCATGGATAAAACAATTTTCCACATGTTCAGGCACCCGGCATATATTAAAAGACACAGGAGAACAAAAACACTAAAAGCTTGATATTATAGCAAATAGGAATAGAATTTGCAATTTTATACCTTTCATTGAATTATAAGTTGTTTTGTTCTTTTACCATAATCTGTCCTACTAATACTAGAAAAATTATATTTTGGAGAAAGAACAAAATTGAGTTTATTGTAATAAATGTGTGCCAGTACAACACTTATAAGCACATAAAATTACTAAAAAGGTGTTCTTTTTTAGCTGAGCAACTGGAAACAAGCCACTACATCTCCAACCCACATGTCTGCTGAGCTCACCATGCGTTTGAAGTTCAATCCCTTGACCTCAAATCAATCTTGGAGTTCTCAAAAGGATGCTCACGTCTCCTCCCAAGCCAAGCTGCTGCCTACACAGGTTCCCTCTTCTATGTGTTTGCAGGCAACGAAGCTCCTCAGAGAAGCTTTACTTCTGCCGCAACCCCTTCTGAGAAGGACTGTGTTCTGAACAACTGTGCGGTATCTGAAGATTCACAGGCCTGAGCGTTCAGAGCACCAGAACAAAGTTTTGTGGAGAGGCGAAGAGAGTTCCTCCCCACAGCTGCGGAATGTGTTATCTCCAGATCCTCCTAAGGAGATACAGTTCAGCCCAGAGTCACAGACGTGCCTCAGGAGCATGGTTCCATCAGATTCTGCCTCTAACCCCTCTCACTCCACAGGCAATAAAAAAACAGTCCAAGAGAAAGTCTAAGGAGATGTTATTCTTCCTCTGAGGACAACACATGAGAACTGGAAACTCACTGTTACTATACATCAGTCTTTAAGTCATGTCTGGATTTATTAAGGATTTTTAAATACCAATAGCTGTGGTAGCACAGCATAGGAATAAAGAGAAACACAAAACCTAAATATAAAAAAAAATTGTAGTTCAAACTCTTGTTAAATGAATATACTTTAATTTTGAGTTGTCTGAATTGGGATTCCTCGCCAATATTCCGTAAGCGTCAGGGTCCTTCTCACTGATTCAGTGTGCTTCACAATTTCTCTCCCTATGGCCCCCTACTCCTTTTGCTAAGGAACTTGCTTGTTCTCATTTGGAATCTTATCTAGTCACCCATCAAATTGTTTTTCTTTGCAGAATCTGCTGCCCTGACACATTTTTGGCATTTCTGACTTTAAGATGGGCCAGGAGTTTCTCAAGTGGTTCAAGTGAAATCTGAAAAGAATAAGATGTGTTTCAAACACTTAACTCAAGTACACGCACACACATACCCCCCCCCCACAAAAGCTTGCTTTGCCATTTTAAATGTTTTATATGGCATATACAGTGGATTCTTTCAGTTATCTGTTTAAATGACAGGTAGATAGGATTTTACTCTTGTTTTCTATGAATCTATATATCTATATAGAGGAAAAACAGACAGTTTGAATGGAAATAAAGAAAATACTTAGACGGACCTATACTCTTAGCAGCCAGGGATAAGAAGATCTTTGTTTCCATTAGTGGTATGTTCAATGAGAGTATGCTTTCAATTCGGGAGAATTGAACTGATAAAGTGACCGGCTTAAATATGATTTGTATTCTATAGAACAATTCAATGATTGGGTACTCATTTTTTTAAACAGTGTTGCTTATTTATGCTGAAAGGAACCATGCTACTTTATCCCACACATCATTTGCCCTGTGAAATCTTATAAGACAAGACACAAAAAACCAAGACTTACTGAAAATTTAGCACACTAGAAGCCCAGTTCCTGCCTATTTGCCCACACGTATTTTCTAACTGCGTCATGGCAAAATGCTGCTTGCCTGGTATTTTACGCATTTGTCCTTATTTAGCCTATATCAGAATTTGGTTTTATAAAAAATGTGCTGTTATCTTTCAAATGCTTATTTTTATTTCATTGTTATACTACACACACACACACACACATATATAATAGCTATTTTCACATATTATATATACATATATGTAATCTATGTAAAAAATTTCCAATTTATGAAAAAAAATATTCGACATATATTTTCCCTTTTGTGGTTTAGAACAGTCCTGTGATTCATGTTATTATCCCTCTCTCAAAGTTGAGGAAACTAAAGTTAGGAGAGTTTAAATCCACTTGCTCAAGTTCAAACCAATCCAAACAGCCTACAAATGCCAGCCTAAGAACTTAAACCTAGTTTTCTAAAAGCACTTTCATCTCTTGCACTAAAACACAGCACTTTCATTGCTTAAGTTGCTTAAAGTCTTTTTAGGTCAGTCTTTACCTAGATGCATAAATTAAATCTTTTCTGATCCTTGAACATGTAGCTGGTTGTGCTACCAGTAGGTTCTGCTTATGGATTAAATTGTGTTTTTTATCTCTTGTAGCAGTCAAGTGCCAACTAATATACAGTAGAGTCAAGACAGAAATTCAGCCTGGGCTTAACCAAGAATAGCTTTCCTTAGATGGTTAGTCACTTTAGAATCCCTCCATGTAGGCTCTGGTAGAAGGCTTTTAGGTGAATAGCCCAGTGGTAAAGGAAGATGGGAATAGTGTATGCGTTGTATTTCAAGGTTTTAAAAAGAGAAGAAACTTTCTCTCTAAAGAATAATTGGTCACTGGAGACCCCAGTAGTCAACTAAACTGGCTATTTACCTAGAGGGTAACTCAATCTATGAACCAAAATCTCTAATTTATAAGAACTTTAGTGCTTTGGGATGTGGATAAACGGGAAATAAAAGCCTGGCTACTGAGTATAACACTAGAAATTGATTTTATTTTCCCTAAAGAAATCACTACAAAAGGCTTTTTGTCTAGTAACAGTATTTATTTCATCCTCTAGGTCCTGACTTTAGGAGCAGCACTTGTTTAACTTCTGTTGTTGTCATCCTTTGTACTTTGTTTCGGTTTTGTAAATTTCAAATGCAGAGGCTAGAGTTAATCGAATTGCAAAGTTATGCACACTATCATCAGAATCCATGCTAGACTCCTCTCATTTCATTTAATTACTACTGTATATTCCTATTTTTTTACTCCCATTTGTGTGTATGTATATGAATTCAAGAAAATATTATTCTGCTTTGATTTCATTCTGTTTTTTATTTTTACTGTATTTTAAGATCCATATTGTTCTGTGTATATCTAAAGCATTGCTTCTAACTGCTTTGTATTACATTTTTTCCTTTTTGTGTGTGTGTGAGGAAAATTGACGCTGAACTGACATCTATGTCCATCTTCCTCTATTTTGTATGTGAGACGCTGCCACAGCATGGCTTGATGAGCAGTGTGTAGGTCCATGCCTGGGATCTGCACCTCTGAACCCCAGGCCACCAAAGCAGAGCACGTGAACTTAACCACTATGTCACTGGCCTGGCCCCTGTATTACTTTTTTATGTGCATCCACCATTTTTGACCTGTCCACCACTTGTCAAGGAATCAAACATTCCCTCAGTGACTACTGCAGCTGTTTGGAGGGCTTGCAAGTCTGTCATAGATTTTTCCAGTAAGGAGAGGACACAGTAAGCCCACATACACAGCATGAGCAAGATCAGCAGGGTGTCAGTTACTCGTGACCCATAGAAGTCACTGTAATGGAGAGGCCAGAGGATAGATGACACAAGTGATTGATCACTTTGTCATGGAGGATCAAATTCTAACATATAATTAGGTTATTTTATAGCTTGCAGATGCACCTACAGGGCAGTGGCAAGGTGGCATACCGTATGCATCACTAGAACCAGAGAGATGCATAAGAGAGTGGACCACCTAAAAATAGGGTACCTCTCTGGAACACACAAGGGCAACTACTCTCAACACTGCTATCTCTCTATGTTCCGGGAAGGCCAAAGGGCATTCTGCTAAGACCTAGGTGAGACTGGGGTTGAGCTTGTCAACACCACCTTAGTGCAGACAAGTAAGATCAAAAGGATGACATGGCAGAGCTCCTCCCCTACACCACCCCACTAATAGGTACCCTGCTTGCCTACAACTCTCCAATCCTTGCTCATGTGTCTTCTAATAGCATGTAAGACTCTCCCTGATAAAAGTCAAATATATGCTTATATTTAATTTGACTGAGTTGTACTAAATTGCTCTGCAAAATTGCTATAGCAGTTTGTATGCTTAACATCAATGTACAGAAGTTTTATATCTCTGCTGTACTCCTGCCAACACCTAGCATTGTTTAGATTTCTAATTAGTATCGGTTTTACAGGTGTAAAGTGATAGTTTACATGTCATTAATTACTAATAAGTTCGAGTGTCTCTTTATATGCTTGTTACCCTGTCTGCCCCTGAAGACTCCATTTCGTTCCATTGAGTTATCTACCTTTTCTTATGCCAATACCATGCATTCGTTTCTAGGGCTTTGTTTTGCCTCCCAATAGTGTTAGTTTCCCTTCTTTTCTCCTCTTTTTTAAGGTTGAATTCACTCTTGAAAAACTTCTATCAGATTCTACCTCTAACCCCTCACTCTACAGGCCCTTCAAAACCAGTCCAACCCCAAACAGATGGGACAGATGCCAGGCTCGTGTATTCAGCTTCTTACTCCTCATTTCCACAAGGCTAAACACTTAACATCTCAAAGATACCGAGTCAAGTGCCATGCTCCTAATATTCCCCATCACAAACGTGGTCAACCTGTAGTCCTTATATTAGTAAAGGACTGTTTCACCCTTACAGTTCCTAAGACAAAAAAACTTTGAAGTTATTTGCATCTTCCTTCTTTCTCTCACAACATGCAACTATTTCATCACCAAATCCCATTAGTTATATGCTCTATCAAGTATATGGACAGTTCTTCACAACCCATTGTGACCATGTTCAGCCGGTCTCTTACATCTTAACTTTATTTATGTTATCTGATACATATTATCCTAATAACTTATTTAATTTTGTTTCATTTTTGTTCTTTGTTTAAGTCATCACTATTCTGTACTAAACAGAGGATGATTCATTATACGTAATGGAGAAAGTTTAAATGCATTCCCTTTGAAATCAGGAACAAAACAAGGGTATAAACTATCACCACAACCGTTTAATATAGCATTTGCAGTTTTGATCAATGTTCTGAGGAAAAAAAATAGCTGTAAATTTTGAAAGAAAAGAAAAAAATTATCATTATTTGTAGATGTTATGATCACCTAATTAGGAAAATTGGCAGAATCTATAGATTAATAAATGGCAGTAGTAAGAATTCAAAGGAGAGGTCCTGCTGGAGATTTAAATTAGGGAGTTTTTTTTTTTTTAACCTTTGTTTATTGCAGTAACATTGGTTTAGAACAGTGTATAAATTTCAGGTGTACATCATTATACTTCTATTTCCGCATAGATTACATCATGTTCACCACTCAAGTACCAATTACAACCCATCACCACACACATGTGCCGAATTATCCCTTTCGCCCTCCTCCCTCCCCCCCGTCCCCTCTGGTAACTTCCCACTGCTCATTCAGTTTTTCCTTGCACATTGGATAAAATTGTGAAAATGTCTCATTAATTTTCAGGTCACTATTTAGGGATTATATCTGTCTGTTCAGGCTACCATAAAAAATACTACAGACTGGGTGCCTTAAGTAACAGAAATTTATTTTCTCAAAGTTCTAGAGGCTAAAAGTCTCAGATGGTGATGCCGGCAGTGTTGATTTCTGGTGACGCCTCTCTTCCTGGTTTTCAATCAGTCTCCTCGCTGTGTCCTCACGTGGCCTTTCTTCTGTGTGTGCACAGAGACAGCTCTCTGGTATCTCTCCCTCTTCTTATAAGGATATCACTCCTATTGGAGTAGGGATCCATCTTTATGACTTCATTTACCCTTATTTATCTCCTTATAGGCCTTATCTCCAAATACAGTCACACTGGGGGTTAGGGCTTCAGCTGATCAATCTGAGGGGTGTGTTACAGTTCAGTCCATAACAGGGAGTCAAGAATCTTCTAATCACTTTGAGAAGAAAGTCTCAGGTGAGTAATTAAATGCTGATAAGAAAATCTCATCAGTAATTAAAATTTCAGGTGAGTTCCCACGTGTAGTAGTTCATTTAGAATTACAGCTGCTCTCACCATGAACTCTGCTTCAGGCTCAGCAGCAACGGTAAACGGGTGCTCACCACATCTTTACTTTAACCGCCCCGATCTCCTATGCCTCCTCCTTTCCTTAGTCTGCTTTCGTCCTCTGGATTGCAGTGGGAGTAAGGAGGAGATTTAAGGAGTAGAAAGATTCTTACTGACACTTTTTGAGTTGACATCAGATGTTCTTGGGTTTAGTAGGTGTTTATAGGTGACACTGTCATAGACTTATTTTACAGTTTCTTCAGGAGTCATCTCCCTCTCATTTGGCATATTTTTTGAGATTCATCCACGTTGTAGCATGTTTCAGTATGCCTTCCTTTCTACTGCTGAGTATTAACCCATCGTACGGATATTCCACATTTGTTGTTTACCTATCAACCAGTTGATAGACATTTGGATTGCTTCCAGTTTTTGTCTATGATGATTAACGCTACTACGAACTTCATGTACATATCTTTGTGTGGACATGTTTTCATCCTCTTGCAAAGATCACAAAAAGTAGAATTGCTGGACAGTATGTTAAATTCATGTTTAACTTTTTAAGAAACTGACAAACTCTTTTCCAAAGTTCAGTACCATTTTACATTCCTACCAGCAATGTATGAGTGTTTCCATTTCTCCACACCATCATCAACACTTTTTATTGTCTACCTTTTAGATTACAGCCATTACACTGGGTGTGGAGTAGACTCTCATTGTGGTTTTAATTTGAATTTTCTTAATGACCAATGATGTTGAGCATCTTCTCATGTACTTATTGGCCATTTGAATATCTTCCTTAGTGAAATGTCTATACAGATATTTTGCCAGATCTTTAATTGAGGTGTTTGTCTTCTTATTATCAAGTTGTAAGTGTTCTATATATGTATATTGCTAATATAAGTTATCTTATATATGATTTGCAAGTATTTGGTCCCAATTTGTTGCTTATTTCATTTTTTAATTGTGTATTTTGAAGTAAACAGGTTTTAATTTTGAAGTAGTACAATTTACTTTCTTTTTTTTCTGGATTGGACTTTGGTGTTGTATTTAAGAACTCTGTTACCTGAAGCCACAAAGATTTTATCCTATGCTTTCTTCTAGCAGTTTTATAGCTTTGGACCTTATATTTAGTTCTATGATCCATTTTGAGTTACATTTTGTGTATGGTGTGAGGTAAAGGTCTAAGTCCATTTCTTTGCATGTAGATATCCAATTGTCTTAGCATTATTTGTAGAAAAAAACTATCTTTCTCCATCAGGTTATCTTGGCACCACAGTAAAAAATAAATGTAAGGAATTATTTCTGAATTGCCAATTCTGTTCCTCTGAGCTAGCTACATGCCAATCCTGTGGCAATATTATACTATCTTGTTACCATAGGTCTATAGTAAGTTTTGAAATTGGATAATATAAAAGTTCTCCAATACTTTGCTCTTATTGAAATAATATAATCTGCCCTAGTCCAAAAATAATATGTTAAATTTCAAGGTAATATAAATATCTAGAGATATTAACAACTTATCCATTACATGCCATCTCACACTCGTAGTATATCTGAGATATTCAATTTACATAATATATTTGAAATGTATTTATAAATTTCCAGGCACCTTGCAATTATATAGTAATTTCTACTGTTATTATTAAGCATATTATAGGGAGCAAAATTTTGATGTTCACTAGACGAATATATACTTTTTTACTGTTAATACGCCAGGATCTGAACTGGGCCCTCATCCTCTTTCACATATATTATTGCAATAATTTTCTAACTTGTTTCCCTAATTACAATCTTTCTGTTATATGATTCATCTTGAACATGGACACCAAATTTGTCTTTTAAAAAACTATATTTGAACATAACTCTCCCTTGATTAAAACTTCTAGAGAATATCTACTATAAAAAATAAATAAAGAGGGGCCGGCCCGGTGGCGCAAGCGGTTAAGTGCGCGCGCTCCGCTGCGGCGGCCCGGGGTTCGCTGGTTCGGATCCCGGGCGCGCACCGAAGTACTGCTTGGTAAGCCATGCTGTGGCGGCATCCCATATAAAGTGGAGGAAGATAGGCACCGATGTTAGCCCAGGGCCGTCTTCCTCAGCAAAAAAAGAGGAGGATTGGCGGATGTTAGCTCAGGGCTGATCTCCTCACACACAAAAAAAATAATAAATAAATAAATAAATAAAGAGACAGAGTCCAAAAGCCCTTAACTAAAGTGTTAGGCATGTTGTTATTTGACCCAAGTTTACTATCTAGCCTCATATCCCACTATACAGCTGTTGCCTCAACACAAACTCTTTACCCCATCACGCATGGGTATCCCTTAGTAAAATCTGCATCCTTTAAGGAATATACAAAATACAAGGAAATTGTAAAGCTCTTTTTTCAACAATATAACTTGAATGTTTTTCCATGTTAGCACATATACAAAAACTTTGTCACTGAATATTTATTAAATATTAATTTTTACATACTATTCCACTATATATATATATACACCCGTAAGTACTTGAATATTTCAGCCATTCCCTTAATCAGAGGCATTTAGGTTATTTCTAATTTTTTGCTATTATAACCATTGTAAATTACATAGCAATGACATTCTTATACAGGTCTCTTTTGTATAAGGACACTTCTATTTCCAGAAGGTATATCATAAAGGAGTTACCAGATTATGTCACACACACATACTTACTAAACATTTTCTAAAATTTTAAATACACACACACACATTTAAACTCTGGAAAGTGCTTAGAAAGTGCGTGTTTGTGTTTAAAACTTTGGAAAGGGCTCTGAAGAGATATTCACCAAAATAATAAATGTGATTATCTCTGGGTGAGTGGGCAGGAGATCCTATTAGGGAGGATGGTCAAAGGAATTTTAGCCTTGTCTAAAACATATTTAGGTATATATATGAAGCACTGTTTGCAAAAATAGTTTAAAAACAGATAATAATGTATAAAAATGTGTATTTAAAGCATCTGTAATCTTAAAGGAAAACAAAAACCATTTGTAACAAAATTTCTGGTGCTATGATCATTTGTAGTGTATTAGATTTGCCAACTTTGAGAGAAAGAGAATGGACTAATCATGATTAAATCATGGCCACCAGAAATATTCTCCACTAATTTTTGTGTTCCTGAGATTATTTCTTATCGCTTTAGCAATTTTCTTAAATGTTCATGAAGTTGGTCATAACACTAACCTGCCACAGTTTGTCTGTTATTATTAAACTATTTTTTTGTGGGTAATGAGTTTAATATTTGAAATCTTCATTACATTGCATTGATTTAAAGGCACAACATTTCCAATAAAAGATGGTGTTGAACTAAACTCAGATACAAAGCAGAGCATATTCTTAACCTCGATATAAATGACGAAAATTTCATTAAACCAACTGCTCAGGCTTTTCAAGTAGTTGAATACAAATGTGAACCTTGTAAATAAATGCATATTAATATTGTTATGAAATAATATGTGGTTCAGTAACAAGAGTTATTAGGCTATTTGTTTCAAGGAACACTATACATCTAGGAAATGAGAATTTTGTCCTTAACTGTTGTCTTTCTGGACCAGTGCTTGGATACAGATTACTGCCAATTACACATGTAATGGAGTACATTTGCCGGTATTACTGGAGTAAGATTTGTCATTACAGTTTGCAAATGACCAATTTCCCTTCACAATTGTGTAGTAATAATTGTCAAAACGGAACATCAGCACAACCACTTAAGCACATTGTATATTTTTTTTCCTTTTCAAGGAAAACAAATGATCCCTAAAATCAGCTATTACCATGGCTAGTGAACTCTTTGTTGCAACATAAAGATCCCCTGAATTTCCCTCAGGACCAATCTCATTAAGTCCAAAGCATAATATAATTTAAATATCTGAGTTACGATCCACCAGCATTGCTTTCTACATAGAAGGCCTGTCAGGAAACAGGCAAGGACAGAAAATAGATTCTCTAATTTCACCATTTCTCTCACTCTCCTCTCTCCACGTTTACTAAGTTACCAAATGCTGCCCATTATTTTCTCCTTTCCCATCTTCTCCCTTTGCATTTTAATATCATCACTCATTCCATCACCTTCTCTTGAGTGCAAAAAGCCGCCTAGCTTTTCATCTTACGCTTAGTCTTCCCTTATCTGGTTACAAATGTGCTAACTTAGAGAAAATAATTTAAAACATAATCTTTTCCAACTTAAATATTTTTTCTTTAGTGTTTTCTCAATAATTTGTGGATAATATTGTCAAACTAGATTCACAAGTCAGGATGTTGCTTTATTCATTTAATCACTATTATTAAGTACCCTTCTTGGGTAATTTTCTCTAAAAATTTAATTCAAGGTTTATTGTTGTGTTTACATATTATGGTTTATAAGTGGCCTTCTTCAAACAAAACATGCTTTACTCAAAGGTAAGATGTAAATTTGATCTAGTCTTGATTGCCCCACTCTGAACTTCAGAATCTTCACTTCAGAGACCCAGAATCTTCACCAATCTGTACATCTATAGCTATGGATATTTGTATGGCTACTTTTCACTACATAGATTCATGTAAGTGTTTGAAGTGCAACTATGTTTCAATTATGACATAGCTCTTTGCCCCATTTTCCTTTGACTGCTTGGGCAACGCCATCCTCAAGTATCTTCTCCATCTATGCTATGTGGCAGGCCCCAATTCTACCATGATAATGGGTGAGAAGTTAGAAGGAGTGGCTGGTTGGTCATAATTTGTCCTTCAGCCTCTTGAATTACTTTTTTTTTAATAATAAACTTTTAAAATTTTAAAAGTTATAGATTTACAGAATTATTGTGAAGATAGAACAGAGAGTCCTTGTATACAATATATCCAGTATTCTCTATTAATAATATCTTATTTTAGGATGGTACATTTAACTAGGATGTTTGTTTTAGTATCGTTTGCGGTTTTTTGTATATTCTTTGAATACTACGGATACATGTCCTTTATTAGACATGTATTTTTATAATACTTACTCCCAGTTTTTGGCTTGTTTTTCCATTCTCTTAATTATGTTCTTTACAGAGTAGAAGTTTAAAATTTTAATAAAATCTAGGCTATCAATTTTTCCTTCTTGGATTGTGCTATTGGTATCATATTTACAAACTTATGACCAAAGTCAAGATAATGGAGATTTTTCCTATTTTTTAAAGGATTTCATAGTTGTTCGTTTTACATTTAGGTCTATGATCCATTTTGAGTTAATATTTGTGAAAGATGTAAGGTCTGTGTCAAGTTTCTTTCTTTTCTGTTTTTTTTTTTTCCCATACAGATGTCCACTTGTTCCAGCACTGTTTGGGAAGAACTGACATCTTATCAACATTGAGTCTTCCAATCGATGAACGCAGAACATCTCTTGATTTATTTAGATTGTCTTTGATATTTTTCGTCAGTGTTTTATAGCTTTTCATATACAGATCCTACATATATTTTGTGAGGTTAATACATAAGTATTTCGTTTTTCAGGCTGCTACTTTAAATAACGTATTGTTTTCAAATTCTGATCATTTATTGCTGGTATGAAGGAAAGTAATTGATTGTGTATGTTAACTTTGTGTTCTGCAACCTCTTCATTATTCCCAAGAGCTTTTGTTGTTATTTATCCTTTTGGATTTTCTATATAGACAATTATGTCATCTGCAAATAGAGATAGTTTTATTTCTTCTTCTCCAAACTGTATACCTTTTATTTACTTTTCTGGTCCTCTTGCACTTGTCAAGAATTCCAGTAGGATATTTAGTAGAAGTGATGAGATTGGACATCATTGAATTTTTCCTGATTTAAGAGGAAAGCATCTGTCTTCTCACAATTGTCTATGAAGTTAGCTAAAGTTTGTTTTGTTTTCCCTTCTTTTCCTAGTTTGTGGAGAATTTTAATCATGAATGGATATTAGGTTTTGTCAAATACTTTTTCTGTGTCTATTGATATAATCAGTAGATTCTTTAGTCTATGCATGTGTTTGATTGCATTGATTAATTTTTAAATGTTGAACCAAACTGCATACCAGGAATAAAATTCCTCTTTGTTGTGGATAATTCTCTTCATGAATTTTTATTTCCATATGCTAATATTTTATTGAGGATCTATGAGTCTATGTTCATGAAAGATATTGCTCTATAATGTTACTTTTTCGTAATGTCTTTATCTGGTTTTGGTGTCAGGTTAATGCTGGCCTCATGAAATGAATTAGGAAGAGTGCCCACTGTTTCTATTTTGTGGGGACTTGGTATAATTTCTTTCTTAAATGAACTCACTAGTGAAATTATATGGGCCAGTTGATTTTCTTTTTGGAAGGTTAGTTGTTGATTTTGGGGGGACAGTTAATTATTAATTCAATTTCCTCTTTGTATAAGTTTTGGTTTTGTGTCCTTCAAGGAATTGTTCCATTTTATCTAAATTATTTAATTTTGTACATAGAACTAGTCATAGCATTCCTTTATTATCCTCTTTACTGTTCATGAGATCAGTAATGATGACTGTTCATTCATTTTTGATATTGACAGTTGTGTCTTCTCTCTTATTTTTGTTGGATTGTTTGGCTATAAGATTATCAATTTTTTTGATATTTTCAAACAAACAACTTTTGATTTTGTTGATTTTCTCTATTGTTTTCTTGTTTTCATTTTGTTGATTTCTGCGCTAAGTTTTATTATTTCTTTCCTTCTACTTGTTTTTGGCTTAAATTTCTCTTTGTTCTCTAATTTCCTGGCATGGAAGCTTAGGTAATTGATTTTGGATCTTTCTCATTTCTAATATATGCGTTTAACATTATTGCCTGCTAAGCACTGCCTTTATACATCTGCTACATCATACAGTGTTTATACATTGCCATTGCATCTTGACTGAGTTCAAAATATTTTAAATTTCTCTTCGAACATTGTCTTTGGCACATGTGTTATTTTGAAATGTCTTGTTTAATTGCCAAATATTTGGGGATTTTCCAACTATCTTTCTTTTGACTTCTAGATAATTTTATTGTTGTCTGAGAACATATTTTGTACAATTTCTACTCTTTCATATTTGTTAAGGTGTTATGGCCAAAATGAGTTCTATCTTGGTGAAAGTTCCTTGCATGTTTAAAAGTAACTTGTATTCTGCTGTGATTAGATAATATGTTGTATAAATTTCAGTTAGATCAAGCGGATTGATAGTGCTGTTCAGGTCAACTATATCCTTACTGATTTTGTGCCTGCTTGATCTACCAAAATAGGAGGGGTTGAAGTTTCCAAGTGTAATAATGTATTTGCCTATTCTTCTTGTAGTTTTATCAGTTTTTGCCTCACGTATTACGATGCTCTGTTGTAGGTGCATATAGATTTAGGATTGGTATAACTTCTTGGAGAATTAACAGTCTTTCTATCATGTAGTACCTCGTTTTATCTCTGATCATTTTCCTTGTTCTAAAGCCTGCTTTTGCTGACATTACTATAGCTACTCCTGCTTTATTTTGACTGGTATTAACATGTTAAATCTTTCTCCATCCTTTGTCTTTTAATCGAATGAGAGGAATGCCTTTCCCCCACCACTCAGGGACAAGATTCTGATGAAGTCTTTCCTCCTGGAGAGTAGGCCTTTGTTGTGGAGTAGGTTCTCATCCTATTTTACAAAGATTTCTCTTCCCCTTCCCCTGCCAGAGTCATGCGGGGATCTTACTTGGCTCTGAACCATGAGATTCTGGTGGGGTTCCTAGAGATAAAAAGCATGAAAGTGTGAGAGACATTCTAAGATTGCAGCTCACTGGAGTTTCTCATTCTCTGGCTAGTCTACACTCAGCGCCCAGCAACTTGCCAAAATTTCCATTCACATGTTCCTACAAGTTTATAGTTCCAACAGCTTGTGCTTCAGGGAAGCAGATCTTGGTTGCAACTCTGGATTTTCCTGTCTCCTGATTTTGATATCATATTTTGTCCTGCAAACTCAATTTTCTGATGAATACAAGAAAGGTCATTGTTATTCAATTTATCCAACTTTTTCTTGCTGTGAAGATGGGAATGACAACTTCCCAGTTCTTTACATGCTGGAACTGAAACCAAAAGTCCATTCAATCACTTTTCAAAACACTTCTCCTTTTTTGAAAAGTCTACTGTAAAGACACTCAATTTGTTAAGCACATATTCGTGAGTTAGAGAGAATTAGGGTAAAATATCTGCACAATGCTCTTATGTACTATGTTGAATAATTTAACTCGTGATTTACTAAAACCAGGTACAATGGTATAACATTGCTTATGCTTGTAACATATTTGGAAATGAATATTAACTCAAAATTTTGACTCTAGATCCCATCTCCTTCAATAGTGAATTCAATCTGTTTTCCAAATAAATTTTAAGCCATCATCCCTAGAATCAATATAAACCATGAATAATATCATGGTTACTGCATATGCCCAGGAACTTAAGAGCCTGCAATATTTTGGGGTCGCCATGTGTGATGGTTAATTTTATGTGTCAGCTTGACTGGGCCAAGGAATGTTCAGATAGCTAATACAACATTATTTTTGTGTTAGCTATAAGGGTGTTTCCGGAACAGATTAGCATTTAAAACAGTAGACTGAGTAAAAAAGATCCACCCTCACCAATATCACCCAATACATTGGGTGCCTGAATAGAACAAAAAAGTGAAAGAATGGGGAATTCTGTCTATCTCTCATTGAGCTGGGTAATCCATGCATCTCCTCCTGCCCTCGGTCATGGGAGCTCCTGGTTCTAGGGACTTGGGACTTGGACTGAATTATATACTGTCATTCCTGTTTCTCCAGCTTGCAGATGGCAGACTGTGGGACTTCTCAGCTTCTGTAATCACATGAGCCAATTCCTATAATAAATCTATTTATGTGTCTATCTATCTATGTCAGTTTCCCCAGATAAACAGAACCAATAGGATATATACGTGTGTGTATATATATATATATATATATATATACACACACCCTCTGACTAATAAATTACACCATGCAGTACACAAAACAGTCTTTATGAATTACTGGAAGTAATTTTACTGTCTGTAGAGAAATTAATCTTTGTTTATATAATTTTTATACTTTCTTTTCATGTGTGTTAAAGGTTAGTTGATAAGCAGAATTCTGTGTATTTTTGGTGGAACTCACTGTTTATTTTTTGTTCTTTCTTTTCATTTTTGTCCTGAGCAAGAATAACAGTATGCATTGATGTATTTTGTAGTATTGAGAACAATTTTACACATTGCCACAGCGTGGTGAAATCCCTAAATACTTAGTAAATTATATATTAAATTAGTGCACTGCGGTGTTTATAGATTATGGAGAACACCTGTGTAGTCTACATTGTAGTACACAGTTCTAACATAATCATTTAAAAATAACATATAAAGAATCAAGTAAGCTACTTTTACATGAAACCAATGGTAAACCTTGGCTAATATTCAATGGAACTTTCAATTACAGAGAAGATGTAGTTTAGTGAATATAAAACCAATATAAAGCAAATTAACTCAAAATCACTCTTAAAAACTACATCTTACAATATAAATATCATCTGAACAGCTTAAATAATATATCTCTTTTATGGAAACTGAAGTTTTAGACATAGAATGTAATGCAGGTTGTTAACAATTTGAAAAAAAAACAAAAACAAAAAGTTGTTGTGTTTTTAGTTGGAAAGGCAAGGGAAGATGTGCACTCTTACCTAGGGGAATTTGGCAGAAAGATATCTCCTTGTGATTGACATTAATGGGGATTTCACATGTGTATTTGGGAAAGAAAATCTCCCTAATTAGTGTTTTCCTCCAATACATTTCATTTTTCATAAGGTTTTGTTGATGAGCTGTATCAGCAATACGGTTTTAGAAATGTTTACCAAAGAAAGAATGAATCATGAAAACATTTCTTCCTTTGCATTTAGTGAGAAATCCAATATAATTTCATTCATAATTAGAGTTAAATGATGCCATTAAAACACATAGTACAAAAAAGTAAACATATACATTTCCCATCCCAGAGTTCTAGGGCTTGGTATTTGAAAAGATGCTCTTTGTAGAGCTAGAAATTAAAATACATAAATAATGATTAATAAATACAGACAGAGGGGCCGGCCCCATGGCTTAGTGGTTAAGTGCGCGCGCTCCGCTCCTGGTGGCCCGGGTTCGGATCCCGGGCACACACCGACACACCGTCTCTCCGACCATGCTGAGGCCGCGTCCCACATACAGCAACTAGAAGGATGTGCAACTATTGCATACAACTATCTACTGGGGCTTTAGGGGTGAAAAAAAAAAGGAGGAGGATTGCCAATAGATGTTAGCTCAGAGCCAGTCTTCCTCAGCAAAAAGAGGAGGATTAGCATGGATGTTAGCTCAGGGCTGATCTTCCTCACACAAAAAAAAAAATAAATAATAAATAAATAAATAAATACAGACAGAGACTTTTTAACTTTCTAACATCTATAGTTCCACGAAGCACTCTAAAATCAAGTGCCTGTCATTACAAAGTATAAAATTATTTAAACTTATTACATAGAATCATTTTGTAAAAAAGTTTTCAAAGTTTTACAGATCTGATAAATTTGAAATGCCTCATTTTTTATGTTATTTTATTTATTGGCGTTATTGCCATGTCTTAGGTATATTTTTAGAAATGGGACTGTAATATTCTTATGTTTAATTGCTTTTTAAGTCTTTACAAAGCATCACATTGTATTTATATGGAAATTATTGAATATACCTGTCCCTGAGATGGTCAACTGATGCTTTCATTTTTTTTCATGTAATACAATAAGGCTTATTAGAGAAGTTTGGGTGCCTTTCATCCCTCACTCCTTGCCCATATTATTTTTCCTCTCCCCAATCTAGCTGTCATTTTCACTGTGAGAATCTTTTTAATTAATGATATATACATATATAATAGCTTCATATACAACATGTCTCTTTTAGGAAGCGTAATGGTCCCCTAAAGATATCCACATCATAACCTTGGAATCTGTGAATGAATTGTCTCACATGACAAAGGAAATTAAGGTTGGAAATGGAATTGAGGTTGCTAATCAGTGGACTTCAAAGTAAGACGATTACTGGGGCTGGCCCAGTGGTGTAGTGGTTAAGTTCATGTGCTCCACTTCAGTGGCTTGGGGTCCGTGGGTTCGGATCCTGGGCACAGATCTACACACTGCTCATCAAGCCATGCTGTGGCAGAATCCCACATATAAAATAGAGGAAGAGTAGCACAGATGTTAGCTCAGTGACAATCTTCCTCAAACAAAAACAGGAAGATTGGCAACAGATGCTAGCTCAGGGCTAATCTTCCTCACCAAAAAAATAAAATAAAATAAAAATAAGGAGATCATCCTTGATTATCCAGGTGGCCCAATGTAATCACAAAGGTCCGTAAGTCAAAGAGAGAGGCAGTAGCAGCAGTGCCCCAGAAATACTAAATGAAGAAGACCTGACTAGCCATTTCTATCATTGAATATGGAAGGGGTCATGAGCCAAGGAATGTGAACAGCTTCTAGAAACTGAAAAACAAGGAAATGGATTCTCCCCAAGGGCCTCCAGAAGGAACCCAGCCCTGCCAACACTTTGATTTGAGCCCAGTGGGACCCATTTGTGACTCTGGCACCCAGACTGAAAAAGGGTATATCTGTGTTGCTTTAAGCCGTCAAGTTTGGCATCAAGTTTAAGCCATCAAGTCACAGCAGCAAAAGGAACTAATACAGTATCCAAAATATAATTAATAATTCACCCAGACATGCTGACCATAAAATGAGTGATAAAGCCTTCCTCTTTCTCTTACTTTTCTCATTTTTCTAGACTCATCTTCCTACACCTGATTTCAAGTTTTTAGTTCGTCTTTCTCCACCCCATACACACTTATATTCAATTGTATATCTTTTAAAAATCCTTTTTGTTTGTCTGATTTTTGATTCCTATGTGCATTCTTGACAGTCAGGTTCTCCCCTTCATTGACCTAGACAGATTCAATGGCGTTCTGAAAATTCTTATGGTTTCTTTCCTTCTTTGCACTAAAATGTGCTTCATATGTCCAACAGGTCCTCAAGTGAAGACTTGATGTTTAAATAGCTCTTCTCACAAATGTTTGGTGAATCACAGTATACTCCCTTTAACATTTAGTAAAATTATACTGATGATGATAATAGTTACTCCTTATTGGATACAACACTGAATAAATAATGGGCAGCATTCTAAATGTTTTCCTTTCACCACCTTATTTTTGTTCTCAGGTAACTTACTAGTTACTTATTTCTCTATATTATGGATGAAAAAATTGAAATTGAGAAAATTGAAGCAATTACCTAAATGTCATCCAGCTAGATAACCACCCAGCTTTTGTTTGATATTAGAGACATGTGAATCTAAACCAATTCCATTTAATCTATGATATTATGGAATATACCAATGTCTAGCTAGCCCCAAATCATGCAAACTCTTCCCCTTTTCCCTACACCCATATAACTATAGAAGTTTGCCAGGCTAATTTCAGGTAGTTGATCCTTTGATAAATTTATTATTTTTAATTTAATAATAAATATATTTATATGTTTTTAAAACAAAAATATATATATTAAAAGGTTTCCAGAAAGAAGTCTCCTTTCCGCTTCACCCCTTCTAATCTGTTTCTCACACCCCATCAGTATTCTTTTTAAATTCTTGTGTAACCTTCTAATATTTTATGCAAATACAAAGAAATACAAACATACTCTTATTTTACCTTTCTTACACAAAAGGTAGCCTAACCATATGTAACTTTCAGCACCTTCTTTTTTTCTTGTGAAAAATTTCAAAACTACAGAAATGTGAGAGATAGTACAACGCTCACTCACATACCCTTCACTTAGATTCACCAATTGTTTGGTGAAAGATTTGGAACTGTTGTGAATAGCATTATTATTAATAACACTTCCAGAACCATATATTGGAACTCAAAAGAAGGCAATGAAACTGAGAAATAATTCCATGTTATTCAGGAATCTATTGCATTCCTGTTATCTGAAGGTAAAAATTTGTCATTTTAATAAATTGTCATGTGTTTGCCTAGGTCCTTCCACTGCTCAAACACATACCGCCTTTCTAGGAAGGGTCTGTTCTAGTACCGACAGCAGCATCACAGAAGCCTTCAAGATATCACTCCCCATTTGCCTTATGTAAGAGATGTTGGAGAAGCATTCCTCTGGGCTTGAACAATATTTGTGTGATGCATGACTTTCTAAATGTTGGGACCCAAGGAAGAGGCTCTTCTTCCCTGGGTTTAAAGGTAGCACTGAGTTTGGGAAAGAATAATAATGAATTTGAAAAAAAAAGTTTCTGTTTAGAAACGGGGAAGTAATTCTCCAAGGTAAAAATAACAAGTCAAATTGAAGCACTGACAAAGATAAAATGAAAGAAGAGAACTTAAGTGAGTGAACTGACAAATAAAAAGAAAAAACTAGTGTGCAGATCGAAGGAACTGAGCACTTTTTTTTAAAAGAAAAAGGGAGTTTCAGCCATACAGAGCACGCTTTCTTCTGAAATTCAATGAAATACAAGTGATGATATAAACTAATAACCACAATAATAAAAATATCAACGTTTTAATCTTCATGAATAATATGCTTTCTGTTTTCTAACTTCTATATCAAATGGCAGATATTAATGCATCAATAACTTCACAATTGGAAGAAATGCTGTATTAGACAGTGTTCTCCAGGGAAACAGAACCAATAAGAAGTAGATGAGATTTATTTTAAGGTATCGTCTCACGCAATTACAGAAGCTGGCATGTCCAAAATCTGCAGTCGGCCAGCACGCTGCAGACTAGGGACGAGCTGTGCTACAGTTCAAGGCTGCAGGTCGTCTGCGGGCAGAATTCCTTCTTGCTCAGAGGAGGTCAGTCTTTGTTCTACTAAGGCTTCAAGTGATTGGATGAAGCTCACCCACGTTATGGGGGACACTCTGCTTCACTCTAAAATCACTGATTTAAATGTTAATCTCATCTAAAAATACTCTACAGAAACATCCAGAATAATGTTTGACCATATCCTGGCATCATGGTTTAGCCAAATTGCCACATAAAATTAATGCTCACAGCTGCATTGTGCCCCATATCCAATTATTGTATTATATATATATCTTCCACACTTACAAGATACTCCAGAAGAGCAATTGGATTCTGATTTCAGAATCTTAACTTGACAACATTATAGTCACCCAAAAACATAGGATTACAGGGGTAGTGGAATGGAAGCAAAAGAAAAGAAGAACATTATCGAGAAATACGAGACAATTACCAATTAAAGTGTAATTATCAACATATTATTCTATCTAATCCTTCTGAGTCTTTGGCACCCTGTGACCCTCTGTCAGAGAATAGTTAGATCCATTAGGAATAGTTTGGCTACAAGTGACACAAAAGCAAAAAAGTGTGGCTGGAAATGCGTCAGTGTATTTTTGTTATCTAACAATAAGTCTGTCATTAAGCCCTTAAGGGCTAATTTAGAGTGTCAAAAAAGATCTCAAAAACCTAAGCTATTTTTGTCATTCTTTCTTGCCATTCATAGTATGTTGGCTTTTTTGAACTCATGCTTGTAGCCCTTCTATCAAAAAATGACCACCCCAGCTCCAGGAACATTGTCTAAAATTTAGTCAAAAAGAAAATTTAAAAGGTTAACACCAGTATTATCTGTCCCTTTTTATAAAAAATAAAATAGACATTCAAGAAGCTTCCCTCCAGAAGATTCTTCTTGAGTTTCTTTGGCCAAAGTATCAAATCAGGTCTCAGTTATGACAATGGTGGATGAATTTATATTGGACTAACCTTCCCACAGATGCAAACCATTATAAATCAAACCAAGAAAAAAAAAATACCAACTCTTTGAAGGCACTAGGTTTTGACCAAATGAACTTTCTTACTGCCAATAGATTTAGTCGTTGAAGAAAAGGTAACCCATCACACTGGAGTGCTCAAATCATTGGGCAGCTTGAAGAGAAGCAGCAAGGCACTAGCTTATTGGTCTGAGGAGGCAGATTTGGAGTCCAAGCTGACCAACTCTCTGGAACCTGAACATGAATATGTTACAGTGGAGAAAACTTCCAAATTCCCCTATAAATACTCCTCAATTTCCTGCATGCCCATTAAATTATACAAGTGCAGGTGAGACCTCAAGGAGCCCAATGGAAAGCAACATCTGGAAGGCTCAAGAAGCTGACCATATATCTCAGCTGTTACCACAGAAAGGGTCACAGAGTTTGGAGTTTGATTAAGAGGGGCTAAATTAAAGGAACTAAAATTAAAAGACCCATTGATAACACAGAACTGTCACATCACAGGGGTAACAAGAGTGTCTCAGTTCACTTTATTAAGATGTTAGTTTCTAACCTTCCACTGAAAACAGAGCCAGCTTCACGGATTTAGGACCCGTGCAATCACAAGAGACCACATGCTCAGAGGGAACGTGCTCTTGGAGATTAATGCTCTAGGGCTGTAGTCTTGAAATACTTAATAAGCTTATCTCGGAGCATGGTTAACACACAGTCTCCCTCCCACTGCCTCTCTACCTCCCTGGGATATATTCTGGACCACTTTCTGTTCCTGCTCTTGCCTCTGGCACCCAGGACCCTACCTGGCCTGCCCCTCCCAACTTCTACCCAGTTGCTGCTGCCCACTGCCATCCCCAGCAGAGGTCTGTGTGTGGAGAGAGTTGGGGTCAGGCAAGCATGTGTCATGTTGTCTCAGAGCAGGGCATGGCAGCAGCTGTCCAGCACCCTGATATATTCAGTGGGTGGCTTGGCAGGATCAAGCCTCTCTCCCATTTCTAATCCAGGTACCAAGCGTGTCCCAGTGCAGAGATTGCAATCTTTTCGGGGGGAGGTCATCTATCCACCGAGGTAGGACAGAAAGCTTCTAGAAGGAGATATAGCTGGCCTGATCTCCTCACCCTGTCTGCATCATGGCATAGTAATTTGGTTCAGTGGCTGTGCATGCAGGTGTACATATACCCAGCCATAGGACAGGCCCCTGGCTGCCTGTGAGAGTCTGTACTCTCCTGGCAATTATCTCCATGCTGCAGAAGCGCAACAATAAATAACAAAAAAAATCACCATGACAGATTAAAGAGAGCCTGGGGAACAAAGGAAAATGTTCTATATTTTAGTATCTTTAACAGAAATATCTTCCTGCTATTTGAACAAGGGGCATCATAGTTTCATTCTGCACTGGGTCCTATAAGCTATTTATCTCATCCTGAATGAAAAAGATCCTTTAAAAAATCACCAGTGCTTCATGCTTTGTCACATCCAGTGGTAAATCATTTGTCCTCGTCTAACTCAACCTCACAGCAGGATTTGACATAGTTGACCACGTCCTCATTCTTGACAATATTTCCTTCTTTGTTTTCCTGCTACATCGCTGGTTGCCTTGTGCAGTCTGCTCCGATGGTCCTCCTCTTCTGCATAATCGTTCAATGTTGCATTGACCTGAGCTCTAGGTTTAAGCCTTCTTTTTTTATAGGCAACAATTTTCCTGGTTCATCTCATCGACTGTCATACTATCAGATATCACCTGTATGCTGATTGATTCTCTGATTTATATATTCAGATTTGACCCTTCCATTGAGCTGTTGTCTTAACCTTTTTACGTGAATGTCTAATAGACATCTCAAATTTTCCCAAAAGGCCACTACCCTCACCCTCCAACCTTCCTCATTGCAGATGATATCATTATCCACACAATTGCACAGGCCCCAAATTTGGAGATCACACTTAATTCCTCTCTTTCCCTCTTACCCTATATCTAATTCATCAGCAAGTCCTAATAACTCTCCATACAATTGAGACTAAATTTGATCACGTTTCCTCTTTTTTATTGCTGCCACCTTCATCTTAGCTGCAGTCAACACTCAACTGGGAAATTTAATCCTACCTAATTTCCTGGTTTAATACCAACCTGTTATAAACAAATTTCCACATGGCAATCATTTAAATATGAAAATGTCAATTTTTAAAAATCTTGCAATAATGTCCATGGAAAATTTGAATAAAATCCAAACTAATGGACAAAATGACTTCCGATAATGTATCCCCGCTTATCTCTCTGACCCGCTAGTACTTTGCCAACAATATTATGGACATACTAGAATTTTCTGTTTTCCTCAAACATGCCAAAGCTTTTCCCATCTGAGGATATTTGCCATTGTTTTCCTCTCTACCTGGAATTCTCTTTCCTCATAGTGTTGCATTCCTGGCTGATGTCATCATTCAGCTCATAACTTAAATATTATTTCCTCAAAAAAGGCAAGCCAGCCTTGTGGGGCTTTCTCCAGCCTGACCCCCAATCACTCGCTGACACATTCAGCTGCTTTATTTCCTTATAGCACTCGTTATTGAATGATACTCTTTTTTTGTTTTTCTCCCTTCTCAGCTGGAATGTAAGATTAACAATGAAAGTAAGCATGTTTTTCTTGTCCATTTCTATATCAACAAATAACAGTGTTTCCAACATTAGTACTCAATAGAAGTTTCTTTCTTTTTATTTTATTTATTGAAATATAATAGACAAATAGAAATTGTATATATTTAACGTGTACAACGTGATGTTTTGATATGTGTTATACATTGTGAAATGCTCGCACAATCAAGTTAACACACCCATCATTTCACATAGCTACATTTTTTGTGAGGGAGGATGTGATGAGAACACTTAAGATCTACTTTCTTAGCAAATGTACAATATAGTATTATTAACTATAGTCTTTATGCTGTACATTAGATACTCAGGACTTATTAATCTTGTAAATGAAAGTTTGTACCCTTTGACCAACCTCTCCCCGTTTTCCCCTTTTCTCAGCCTCTGGTAAGCATTGTTCTACTCTCTGGTTCTAAGAATTCAGCTACGTTAGATTCCACATATAAGTGAGATCATATTGTATTTCTTTCTCTGTCTGGCTTATTTCACTTAGCATAATGTCTTCCAGGTTCATCCATGTTGTCACAAATGGCAAGATTTCCCTCTAAGTCTGAACAATATTTTAAACTTATACATATAATATATTAATAATATACATATATACATTTTCTTTATCTGTTCATCTCTCAAGAGACTCAGGTTGCTTCCATATTTTGGCTATTGTGAATAATGCTGCGATGAGCATGAGTGGAGATATCTCTTCAAGATACTAATTTAATTTCCTTTGTATATATATCCAGTAGTGGCATTGCTGACTAAATATACACATAAATTGCAGATGAAAGAGTTAATAAATAAACAGCCAATGTTAGATCCATATGATAGCAACGTATACTAAAATGTAAAAAAAGGCATCATTTCTAGATGTTTGTATTGTTCATGCTAAAATAATAAAAAACAAGAACAAATATTGCAGTGAATCAGGTGTAATGTAGTAATTTTACATTTAAATAATAAAAATTATATCAACATAAGCCAAATTCAATTCGTGAGTTTGCTGCTTAATGACTTGACAAATTCTGTACGTATTGTCACCAAGTTTAGTGGCCCTTTCGGGGGCCACTCGGACAGAGAAACAGTTCTCTGTCCCAAAATGTAGTGATGTATTCTTTACCTAGCAGATAATAGGACTTTTTTTTAGTATATCTTATAATAATTTTATTAGGATATTTCTCATTTGTTGACTTCCAAAAAACTTTTATTCAATATTATTCTAATTAACATAGGTTTTTTGTGTATGTGGGAGGGAAGTGATAAAAAGGAATGAAAAATTAACATTTAAAAAATTTTTAGGTACTATTCATACAAAAATATTTTCTGATCATCAATATGTAAAGTGTTCCACAGTGGTGTAGTTGTTACTAAGAAATTATGCTGTCTCTAATTTGGATGTCTCTTAGTAACTAGGTAACAGTTTTGCACGTAGGTTTCTGCATTTATCTTCTCACAGTTTCCTCAAGCGGATAAAGCTTATTTTCATTTTGAGGATGAGGAATTGTTCTGAATGCACCTGAATTACAATGATGCTACTGGTGTTTGTTCATTTATGTGCAAGTTAAATTCTCAACATTCTAAATGGGATAAATATGCATATACACACATACACAAATAAATACATTTATAGTATTAAAAACAAAACAAAACTTATACCACACATATGATATGATATGTTATATGATATGATAAGATATGGTATGTAGAGAATCTCCTATATGCGTGGGAATTTCTGTTTTAAACTTCCCAGATTAGTTTGGAATCAGGGAGTAGAGATATCAGATTACTCTGTCTGGGCAAATCCATTAACATGAGACCTTTTAGTTACTTGCCCATCTCACGTAAGGAAGAGTATATTTGAATTTATTTTGGGAAGGGAGAGCTTTTCAAAGAAACTTCTGGAGATTACATGCTGTTGGTAGGTGATAATATGTAGTGTTTAGTCCCTTTATGTCTATTTGCAATTCCCAATGGCTACTAAAATTCTTAATAATAGTTTTAAAAAAGTGAACAAGATACTTTTCCTTTTAGATTCAAAATTTTTGAACATCTTCCTGGAAAATTTTGAACATACTTCCAGTGAAGTGAGAATATAGTAAAGAACACATGGACCCTGAGGGAAATCTCATCATAAACTAATTACCTAATAAGAGCCCAGAGGTGCAGGCTGTTTACTGAATTCACAGCAGCATTTGGGTAGGCTGGGAAGGTCATTCTGGGCACAATATGTGTCAGATGCTTGGTCTTCTCCGAACCAGCCATCCTGGCACTACTGACATGCCTAGTGAGAACTGTTACATAGTTGTGAGTTGAGAAAGTTGATTGAATCGGTCCCTAAGAAATGTACTAATGGAAATCTAGGGTTATTTGTGATGAACTCTTAAGACTGAGTCTCAGAGTAGAGAGATAAGTGCAGCCTTCTACATATACCCTCAAAACCATGGATGAACAAATTAATAACACATGTCCAGTACTGAGTGTACAAAAGAGGACTAAATCTCTTTAACTATCACTTATAGGAACAATGCATACATTGGAGCTGAGAAATTTAGTAAATTAACACTTAAAGGCTCTAATTTTTGAAAACTGTGAGCAATATCCAAAATGAATATGCTATAATCCTGAAAGACAAAGGGAATTACACCTAGGTTTTGGAAATTGCATTGACACTGTTAAAATTATATAAAAATAATTGACTTTATTTTGAATTGATCATTGGTGAGAATATATTTTTTTCCCTTATTACAGAAATGTTGAGTCAGAATCATGTGCTGGTTAAAATAACAAATCAGGAATGTCCAAAGAACACAGATTTTATGCATATTATGGAAGTTAACTGAGCACACAGTTATGTCAGCAATAAATTTTGATTAAATTACTGCTCATGAATTTGCCAAGTCATTATGAATCATTAAATTTTCAATCACTTGTGCAAATCTGTAGTCATTAACATTTTTTTTCATTTTCTAATTTTTTGCACTAGTTATAATTGTAGGGATATGTATATAAATTTACTACCCATAGCAAGATAAGAAATGAAGCAATATATATGAAAGCAACATGTAATTAAATCCAAACTAGATCATTTGTTTATTGTACAAATAACACACCTACGTAATATTCTAAGCAATAAAACATTTTGATGAAGAATGAATGAAACGTGCTTGAAAATACTTTTATTATCTTGATCACTTGCCTTTAGCTATGACTTTGTAGTGAATAAAATCACCATCATTTTGCTCAATGATTTAAAAACTCACTGACAGTAAGTTAAGTTTGAAATTGTCTAAGGCCATCATGTACAAGTTATTCTACCACTCTTTTCAGAGAACCACTTAAATACTTCTGGAAATAAGACATAAAACTGGTACAATGAAATGAGTACTATCTTGCAAATCAATAAGGCCTTGAATTTCAGGTTGATTATCTCTTCTATGGGATTCAAAATCTACCTAGAAACTCAATTGTATCCACTGTCACCTACAAAAAAAATTTGTTTGTCTCCAAACCATTGGGCAAATAAATGTCTCCTGAAATGATGAATTCCACTGACAATTTGAGAAAAATATGATAATGAGGGTAATATAAAAATTGGCTATCAAATTTCACCATCCATTTTAATTTTATTTCATCCATTATATTCATTCCACCCTACATACACAGTTATTACTTACACCTATTCCATCCCAATTTGAGCTCATTGATGACCCTGGCAGCAACTGCACTCCTTTCAGAAACCAAAAGTATAAATTCAGGGAAGCCTGATGAAAATGAAAATCAAAAGTGAAGTGGCTGGCAGTGATTTCATGAAAAATGACACTTTTAGAGCTGTTGTATATGATTTCTTACATTTAAAAAAAACCTAAGAACATAAATATCTGTAGAAGTTACTTTTGATTGTCTCTCTCAAATGTGATTCAACTATCCTACAATTTTGAATGATTATTGACCAGAGTTCCAGGTGTGAATTCAGGCCTGACATTAGTTGTAGTCTTGAGATACTTGGAAGGTGGAAGTGGGGCATAATCATCTTCATCTGTTGCTGTTATTTATTCTCAGAGAGATGAAAGTTTCCTGTGGCAGCATTCCAATGTCATGTCTATTCTCCAGTTCCCTGTGACAAGAGACAGTTGCAATGGTTCCATCATTTTAATATGACTGTTTAATGTCTGGCCAGTGGCTTTGGATGTCTATTCTCCAGGCTCATGAGTGTGAGGGGTCATTGTACTAGGGTTTCTTGATGTTGACTTAGCTCCAGCGACAGCCTGAAAGCAAGTTGTTCCCCTAGAGGATGAGTTGTGAAGTGACCCCTCAAAGAGGCCCAGATTAAAACCTGATCTTCCAGTCCTTCAAACTATTCTTGAAGTATCTAAGTCCTTTTATTAAAATAGCTAGAGTGGTTTTTGTTTCTTTTGTTGAATTCTACTAATCAAATAATGACAATGAAGAATGACTAAACCATGAATAGCTAAAAAAAAATTGTATTATATCTAATTGAGTGATCAAGGGAATCAGTTCAATCCAGGCTGAGAGTTCAGAAGTTGGAATATGCACGGGGAAAGGTCAGTATTAATTAATGACAATTGGGTATAAAAAGTCTAGGAAAGGGCTGAAATTAGGAAAGATAAGACACTTAGTCTAAGTTACTCTGCAGAAAACAACCATCAGCATCAGCAAAATAGTAACGATAATGGTTAAAATCTATAATGTAAAGTCTATATAGAGGGCAAAAAGTCACGAAATAAATGGACTTAGGAAGTTGGATCTAGAATAAAGTCTCTTGAAGTAATAAGATTCAAGGCGAAGTTGCATTTTTTGGGACATCCACAGCCAAGTCTACAGATCACTTCTCAGGCCACACACCAACCCATATTCAAAACTCTCTGCTGATGAAGAATGGGCAGTGTTTCCCTAAGTTTGACATGCAGGAAAAATTTATATGTTCAGAGGCATTAAAAGGTGAGTAGCCAATTGATAAGTAATCCTGCAGTATCCTCTAATAACCTAGAGTTGGGAGTAGTACTTAAAAAAGCTCTCCGTGTACACAGGTAAAATAAATGGAGATTAATGCAGGGGAGATTAACAGGAATGGAAGTCCACTGGGTTGACAACTGCCATTGTTTTGAAGGAAGATAGGTTTTGTTCAACTGGTCAAGTCTCTGACTGTAGCAAGGAGCGATCTAAACCATGTCTTCCATCAGGATACTGCCCATCAGCAGATATCTCTATTTATCCTTGGTGAGCTGAAAGGTGTCATGGAAGTGCTGCTGCATGAATTATAGCTAGCAAAGATCATGACTAGTCACCAGGAGGTCAGTTGAGCTGAATGACAACAATATACTAACGGCTAGGTTACAATGTGATCATGAAGACAGTCCCTTGACACTTCCTTTTAGATGTTAGATGGTGTGGTATGATTGATGACCAAAAGAGCATGTAAAAGTAATTTAAGAGTGTTCCCTATTTCGATTAAAAATTGGGGCTGATACCAAAAATCGGGTGACTGGGTAGACCTCAGATAAGAACTGTTGGGGGATTAATAGATGTAGGTGTATGTCTGGAAGAGTAAAAATGGTTGCCATAGGAGGAGAGGAAGTATATCAACTAGTGAGCAAATCTACTAAAAACTGGGCAGTAACATAGGTATATGGAGAGAAGCTCACCAGAGGTGAAATCTAACCCAAATTACGTTATTTTAGGAATGCTCAGTATTAATTAATGGACTGTGACATTTTGTGTAGTTATGTGTGCCCACATATGGAAGGTTGTCAGTAAATCTCTTAGCCTTCCTAGGCAAATCGGAGCTAATTTTCACATAAGCTTCACAATGTATGATGTTGCTTCTGATAAGGGTGATTTGTAGTCCCTGTAGAGAGAGGAATCCACGTAAGAAGAATTTCTGGAAAAGAGGACATGGGAGAGAGGTCAGAGCCACTAAGGTGAACCTAAGAAGAATGACCTAAATTGGCAAGTTGTGTATAGAACTATGTAGGTGTAAGATTACATTTAATATTTATTTTCTTTATAATATTCTGACTACTCCAAAATTTTAAAAACGTTCATAAATTAAAAAACATTCAACTATAAGAACAGAACCCCCAAATAACTATGACTTTAATCAATAGGAAATGTATCAGATACATAACAAAAAATCAAAAATCAAAGATTAGTGATCCAGGGGTTATTCAGTAGTTTAAAAATATTATTGCAAACTCTTCTTCATCTCTAGAATTCTCACAATGTTGACTTTTTGTCCTTTGATAGCAAGACGGCTGTTATATATCTAAGTGTCACAATTATATTCACAGTCGGGAAGTAGGGAAAGCCAGCCAGGATGACAAAAACCCTGTCTTCATGGCTCATTCCTTTCATTAGCAAAGAAACTATCTCCCATCAGACTTCTTATGCCTATTCTGTCACGAAATGGCTATGTGACCCTCTACGGCAGCAAGAGAGGCTAGAAAAGGAATAATGACTTTAACAATTTTTGTGGTGAGACGTAGGCAAGATTGGCCAAGTGTGTCTGCTACAATGATTATACATGTGTTGTTTTTATAATTAAAGTTTAAAATACCTCAGACTATTAAAAAGTATAAAAATAAGGTAACACAATGCATTATAATGTCATGCCAATGTATACCCTTAGATATATACTTAAATAAAAAATATATTACCCACATATTTATAAATCCTCTAGGCACCCTATCTTCAGAGTCACACTCCTCCATCTCCATCACAGGCAAACGCTCACTTGAATTTGATGTTTATTAGTCCAATTCATTTGTTTTTATTTTTACTATTCACACTATACATACAAACACACATCTACACATGCGTGCATATATACACGATGTATATTAAAATACAAACAAATGTACAGCCATATGTCAAGGAAATATAACAAAACAGTAAGATACATTTCTTAGACACTAGATGGGCAAAAACTACAAAATCTTACAGTATCAACAGTTGATGAAGAGATGCAGAAACAGGAACACACATATGCTTCTGCTGAAAGTATAAATGCGTACAAATAATCCAGAGAACAATTTGGCATTATCAGTTAATTAAGAATGTGCATAAATTAAATCCTACGATTCTAGTTCTAGGTATAGACACTAGGAAAACTTTCCTATATGAGCCTTAGGAGGAATCAACAGTAAGAATCTTCACAACATTGTTTATAATAGAACCATTTGGAAACAATCTTCATTTTTGCAAGGGGAGAATTGGTAAATAATACATACTGTTTTCACTGCTTTGAAAGTGAATAAAACAGCTATTGATATTGTAGGGGAAGAGAGAGAATCCCCCTCTGCCCTTTCCCTTAAGGTAATTATGGATGGCCAAATAATTAACAAGACAGGTTAGCAGGAGAAAATAATACGAAGTTTAATAACGCGTATACATGGGAGAAACTCAGAAATGAACAGCTAGTCCCTCTGTCTAAACTGCTTGCTTAGGTATTGTAGCTAAAGGCAAGGAAGGTGTTGGGGGTGGATAGTGGTTTGGGATTTCAGAGGGGAAGAAGACAATTCACATGGAGATAGAAATGCAAATGTTTGTCTGACAACTCTTTTCCGGGCCACCTATAAAGAATGTGGCCAGGGAGAGACAGAATTTTTGATAAGAGGGGCTTGGTGCCTTTCCTATTGTAACATCTATTTTACCTTATATTACAGTCAACATGATAATAACTCCTTCCTGAAACAGATCTTTGTTTTAAATTCTTTAGGCATTTTGGGAGGGGAAACTCAAATGTTCTTCCTGAGTTTTCTGAGTCTTTATTGTCTTCAGCTCAAAATAATCCACATACCAGAGTGGTGTTTCTCAGAGTGGCTTGCCCTGAGCACCATCAATATTTGTAGATGAATATCACAAATATAATATTGAGCAGAAAAGCAATTGTCAAAGAATTTATTTAATACAATGTGCTTTATAAAGTTTAAATACATGGAAAGTAATATCATGTATTACTTTCATAGAGAAAAAGGATAGAAGAGGAGACATTATCTGAAATAAGTTGGGACAAGCAGTTAGGAAAAGGATATAAGAGATTAGGGGAGGAATATTGTCCCCGGGGAATCACTTGTGGTTTATTCTAATAATTTCTAACACTCACATGTGGACACATTGATATGAACACACATTAAATCCGTAATGAAGCCTATAAATTAGTAAGGAGAGAAGACATACACACCTGTGCATGCACACACACACACACACACAAAGAAAACCCCATAAGTTATATTAATTTACTGATTTCATTTAGTCAAAAGTATCAGAAATAAGCATGGTCCCTGAGAGCAAGAGTAGATGAAGCGTATTTGGGGGGTTGTTATTTAAGTTCAAATTATTTAAAGAAAACTATTTTAAATTGTATTGTATTTCAATGCAAATTATCTTGGTCCTCAATTTCAGTTACCTATTACTTTGTAACAAACCACTTCAAAACATAGAGGTTCAAAATAATAATAATTATTTTTTAAGATTCATTGAGCTGACCTGATGGCTCTTCTGCTTTACGTGGTGTTGACTTAGGCACAGGGATGGCTGCCATTACTGCCTGCCTGGCAACGTGGTGAAGTCTGCTGCCCAGGAACTCAGCCCAGTTTCTTCAGACTTTCCTCATGTGGGTCTCTCCATGTGGCTGCATGTAGATCCTCGGGGCATCATGGCTGATTTCAAAGAAGTATTCTGAGTGCTGAATGTAGATTTGTGGACCTCTTAATGTCTAGCCTTGGGAGTTAAACAGCATCACTTCTGCTGCATTCTGTCAGTTAAAACAAGTCACAGGGGCAGCCCAGATTCAAGAGGGGGGAAAATAGATCCCACAACTCTGTGGGAAAAGTGGCAAAGAATTTGTCACCATCTTTATTATACCAGAGTCTACCCTCAGTGGCTAATTATTTACATTTCACACATATGCAAAATACATTCCTTCCTTTCCAAGATCCTCAGAATACTGATCCATTAAGGCACCAGGATGAGGCTTGTGTTCCTGCACCTTGTCACTTAAATCATGTTCAGGTGCAAATGAGGCTATTTGTTTGTGTTTCCATGGATCTAGCAACCTGTGAATTTAAAAGGCCATTTATTGTTTCCCCACACATCAAACACACTATAGTGAAATAGGCACAGGATAACCAAAATATACACTCTTATTCAAAAACGAGGAGGTGCAGGAACTACAAAGAAGTCACTGGCGCATAATAATTTTTCTACCTAATCATATGATGTCGATTAACCAGAGGCAGGAAATGTTTCTTGATTAGACATCAATTCATCTCCCCGGCAATGACTATCCATGACTCTTGGCTCCACCCTCTGGGCTCTTGGTTCTGTCTTCTGACTCACTCTTCTTTTCCAAAGGAAATGTCTTATATTTGCCAATCTAGTTTTTGTCCATTAAAATTTGAAGCCAAAGGCCTGTTTTCACTTTTAACTGCTGTCTTTTTCAACTGAAACTGTTACAGCTCCTCTAAAAAACTATTGGCTTCAGATGTATCAAATTGTAAATCCACTCAATTAGAGAAATGTTCACATGCACAAATCTCTGTGAAGTAAGCATTTCTCTACTGTGGCCTGAGATTTGGAGTTGTGAGATATCGTCATTAAGATTCACAGAAGATTTTTATCTATCTGAATGAATCTATGAAACACACACACCCTTAAGAACCTTAGAAGCCCAGCAGTATAGTATAGATGTTCTAGGATGCACCTCCACAAATATTTCTGAGTTTGTCATGAAGGGTCATATAGCCACACACTTGACTTCATCATGACCTTGAGTATTTCTTTAACTGGCAGCGCTCAGTGTTTTATATTTTCCCTGAAGCACTTGCTTACTTTGAGTATCTTTTGCCAGATAAAAAGCCTAAGAATAAGAAACAGTTTTATTTTCCAACCATATGAGTCTTGGGATGGAAAAATTCCCTGCCGATTCTGTCTGAAACTTAACAATTCCTTCTTTAGGTCTTTCTTCTTTACAGTTATGCTTTACTATAGGTAGCTAACACAAGACAAATAACAGCTTTCAACTTTCTGACTGGAAATACACTTAGATCCTAAAATTGATTAGGTTCTTTATAAATCTTCTTTTATTTTCTTGCTGGTACATAACTCAGTTCCTACTTTATCAAACGTTGAATAGCAATTTCCTCACTCTCTCTAGCCCTCTCCCTGCTCCTCAGGCTTCAAACTGTGACTCACACACAAAGTCAATGTTTTTTTGTTTGCTTTTTGCTTTTCTTATAGTATCACAGAAGAAGGTGCCAATCTAGTGTCAGGTGCCAGTCTAGTCTAGCTATCAATTGCTGTGTTACAATAACTTCCTATCCCCAACTTATCTCCTTAAAGCAACAATAATTTATTATTTTTTATAATTTGGTGACAAGTGTATATTTTTTTTCCTGCTTCACTTGATGTCAGCTGGGGTGCAAAGATGGCTGGAAGGTCCAAATTGGCATTTCTATGATGGCTGGAAGTTTGGAGCACAATTGGGACTGTTGGAAGGGTGTCTCAGTTCTCAGCATGGTCCTCTCCACGTGGTTACTTGAGATTCATCACAACATGGCAACTACATTTCAAGAATAAGTTATTCACGCAGTGAAATCTTAAGCTTGAGATTCCTTAACACCCAGTCTCTGAAGTTAAAGAGTACAAATTCTGTCATATTTGCTTGCTCAATACATCTAAGGGCAATCCCAGAGTCAAGTGGAGAGGAAATAGACATCACCTTTCAATGGGAGGAGTGGCAAAGGATTTGCATCAATTTTACTTTACCAAAGGTGAATTTGTTTGCAAAGTTGGGGACTTTCTAGATCTGGACAAACAAACAAAAAAAACACCCAGAAAAACTCCAAAAACCTTAATGACTATTGTGCCACAAACTGTTCATACTTATGGCTTTCATCTTAATTCTGGATTAATTTATATTAAAAAAATCTGAACTTCCTGTATAAGGCATTTTTTAAACCAACATTGCTTATACTTATTTTTTAACCAAACAGTTTTCTTATTTTCACCAATACTGAAAAAGCAGCATCAATGCCCGGTTTTCTCTGAGCAGTATATCCTTACCTCCAACCATCCATCATTGTAGATCTCATTTTCCCCACACTCTAAAGGAAAAGAAAAGTGATCCATTTTATTTTTATTTTTACTTTTTTCTTATTACACGTACTCTTTGCTTGGTCCCGTATGGGAAAACATTCACAGGCTAAGTTTTCTCCCTTAGTGTATCTGTGGCTGGCAAAAATATGAAAGGATGGAACAGCTTGGACCATAATATGAATGCTTCTAATCTAGATATTTAATATTTCATGGAGAAAATTTGTACTTCACATTTTACCCAAATAAGCAAGATGTGCAGCAACACAGTCTCATCATATAAATGGAAATTAGTCCTCTGGGCTGCCTCTTCTCATCAGAAATGCCTCCTTCTCATTGCTTCATCGAGACCAAAGTTGTTAACAGACAGGATAATCTCGCTGACTTATTTTCTCCTAAATTCAATTTATGTGTAATGGGGAAACTGATTATTTTTGTTCTACTTCTTTTCCTTTCTTGAGATGATACATTTAGAAATAAAAAAATATATAAATTTTCTGTGCGTTCACATCTCATTGATCAGTTATCCTGATTGTTATGTTTGTGTCGCATAACATTTGCCATTCAGAGAAAAATTTTCCTTCTGTTTTCCTTTGCTCAATTCTAGAAGGAAGATAAGTACAGCAATAATATTTAGAAAATTCCATTTATACTATGGAATTAGTATTTCTTTTACCACTGCCAGGAAAATATGATGACTAGTAAAACTAGAGTGGAAGGAGCTGATTATGCTCTAGGGTCTTTACATGTAGTAGGGGACCTTCACAGTGAAGGAAAACCCAACAAAGGATGAAAGATAGGAAGCAGAATTATAGCCACAAGTCAATCAGAAAACAGAAATTGGAATAGTCAAAGACAGGAAAAAGCATGCCAAATTATTTTGATCTCCATAGTCACTTATAACATGATCGGGATATACACGCTGAGACTAAGAGCCCCAGCCACTATGAGAATGTCAGCTTCTTCTCAGGGATGTATGTCTGTTTGATTCAGGGAAAGAGTACACATCCAACAGTGTCTGAAATAAAGTAAGCACTTGATAACCAATTCTTTAAGTAATTATTTAATTAGGAGTAATACCAAATCTCTGCAATTTATAGTGTCTCCTATGGTGCCTAGACCGCAGAAGATCAATATCTTTTATCTTTCATAGACTAAACGACTTAAAAACATGTCATCCTGATTTAGATAGCTATTATTGTCCTAATGTTTCAAGATTTTTCAATTCAGGCCACACCACTGTCCAATCAATAAGAGTAACAGTCAGATTCCCCATTCCTAGTAGTTACCATCCCTATAGGATGGGATGGTCCCACACTGCTTTCCTATACATGATGCTCTGAGTTAGGAGTTTTATACTAAAAGGGAAGCTGAGCATGGCAGAAGCCAATAGCAATATTGCCCACATAATGTTAATAATGTGAGAAATATTTAAACCCTAATGTGTTTGCATAGGAGATATCTTTATACCAAACAAGATTGTTTTGGGCGAACTTAAAAGTACCTGTCAAGACAAAACTCAAATTTCAAGAAGAGTAGATCTGGGGCCGGTCCCGTGGCTTAGCGGTTAAGTGCGCGTGCTCCGCTACTGGCGGCCTGGGTTCGGATCCCGGGCGCACACTGATGCACCGCTTGTCCGGCCATGCTGAAGAGGCGCCCCACATACAGCAACTAGCAGGATGTGCAACTACAACATACAACTATCTACTGGGGCTTTGGGGAGAAAAAGGGAAAAAAAAAGGAGGAGGACTGGCAACAGATGTTAGCTCAGGGCCCGTCTTCCCCAGCAAAAAATAAAAAAGAAGAAGAAGAAAAAAAACAAGAGTAGATCAAAATCTCTGTAAACAATCTTCTACTCCACGTTTCAGTTCATCAGAGAACTATATTGTAAGTTTCCTTTTGAGACCGTCACCAGCAGTTATTGCATCTGAAGGACTCAATGACTTTAGCTGCATGGGTCATAACTCTCTGAATGGAGGGGCGACAGCAATCCTTGGCTATTGAAAGTATAGCGGCAGACTTGTTTTTCACTTTGGAGAAAGATAAAATATTACTTTTTATAAGTAAATATCTTCTTATCTGATTGAGATTTACTTTCCAGCTGAATTAAATGCCCATTACCTCTTTTAGATAATAAGTTTTGGAAAGAGTTCCAGAAGTAAAAATCTCTCTCATATACAAATAGTCAATCAGCATCCTGAAAATTGGAGTGCATCCACAAAGGGAAATTCAGGTTCTGAAAAAAAACACTTTTTTCTTTGTTAAAATTTTGGGTTACAGAGTGAACAAAAATTACAATCTCCTTTTTTCCCATAGACATTCACTATGCCAAACTATTAATATTTTACCTACATCCTAATCAAGTGAAGGCAGAAGAATCATAAATAAGAAAATGTAAGATTGAATGGTATGATTTTCAAAAAAAGATTTGGAGAGCCAACTTTTAAATATGTAGAAAATTTTGTTCTATGCCAGGAGTTGGCAAACTATGGTCCAGGGACCAAATCTGCCCCCTCTCGACGTCCACTCCCACATGATTTTGATAGTCCACCAGCTAAAAATGTATTTTTAAAAATATTTTAAATGGTTAATAAGTACCTACATAATATCCTAAATTTGCCTCTTGAGCTGGAAAATCTATAATATTGCTATCTTGCTCTTTATAAACAAATTCCATCCACCTTTGCTCTATGTATGCTCTATACCTTATTAATTCAGTCATTAACATAAAATCAACACATCTAACCTCAATCTCTTCTTTCTCAAATGATACCAGGAGAGTTTCACCATCTCATTTTTTAATAATCACAAAATTGGTCTTTGATCTACAATCTCATTTTGAAATTTACAGTAGCATTGCAAGAACTTTTATATCAGTGCAATAAAAATAACAGTAACAGTATATTAAGTTCATAAAGCAATTTCATTCATATTCTGATATATAATACTGACAAAATCCATGAATTAAACAGAGCTATCTCCATAAACCTGTTTTATAGCTGGAAGGGAAATTAGTCTCACAGAGGTTAAGTGATTGGCCCGGGGTTACAAGTCTTATAATTATGAAGGCTTTCCCTGCAACACTCTTTTTACATGGACTCATATCCCTCTTCAAATTAATCTGAACTCTTAGTTCATTTAGTTAATTATGCAAGAAAAATAATCATAAACTAGTTATGTGTATAATGCTGAAGCCAAAAGATAATGAATATAATGCAATTAGCAGTGTTTTGTCGCAGTTAATGAATAAATCATAACAATCAGGTTACCTGGTAGACACCCTAGTAAAATGAACAAGGAGAGTTAACTACACAACATGCACTATAGAAGATAAAATAGATTAATAGATTAATTAAGTGATCTTAACTACCAGTGAGAACAAAACCTTTAAATCAGCTACTTATTTTCATTAAATCTTTGACAAATTTTAACAATGTAATTTTTGCAATCATCTATCCAGTTACTAATGACTTCTATGTTAAATTTCAATTTCATTAAGTAATCCCAAGTCAAATTAACAATTGACTTGTCTTTTGATAATAAGTATGTCCTTTACATGATTCCAATGTCGTTATTACAATTACAAATTCATAAATTTAGAAAATTTACTTTTAATTTCCTAGGGAAATCAAAAGGTATATCATAAATCATAAAGAAAGACATCATTTAGGAGGGAAAATGGAATATGAAAGTTCACTATTGTGAAAGGCCAGGGAATGATTAAAATACAAATTATACACATTTTGCTGGAGTGATATTTTAAGATTGCATTAAGGCATAGCACCATATTTAGAATTTTTAAAAAGAATTAACTTGATGCTTATTTTTTTACATAGGATGACAGACCTATAAAGATACTTCTGTGAGTTCTTGATTTTATTTGATGCTTATATCAGAGGACTTGAAAATAGCTTTAAATAATTTTTCAGAAGGCCCAAGAATTTGGTTGTAATTTTAGAGTCTTAAATATCTGATTTTTTCTTCCAATTGTTTTTGGAAATAAACAACTTAGCAGAAAATATAATTAGTAGATCACAAACATTTTCCTCAATACTCCGTAAATGATATGCTAATTCTTTTCTTCCACTTATTGTGGAAAGGCTTCTTTCTTTTATTTTTTAACCACACATACAAAATCTTTATGTCCCCCAGCCACACCTAGTTTTTAATAATTCCTGGTATGTGTTTAAAAGAAAAGCATATTCCATTTGTGTTTCTGGTGCTTCTTAAGCATCTCTTTTGGTTATGGCTTTTTAAAGTTTTTCTGTTGTGTAGCACTCACCTTAAATCTAATTTTTTAATCCCTTTTTCTTCTTGTGCATTCTAGAACAGCATTTTAAGATTATCCTTCACATTGTTGGTTACATTTTCTTCATTGTCATTTCTGTTCCTATCCACATAAAATGAGTTTTTAAATTTCTATCAGACTTCTATTTTTTTATACGATTGTATTTCATCTCATCCAATTCCATTTCCATCGATAGCCTTTCATGACGTATTTATCTCTTGTTTCATGTTTTCCAAGTTTTTGTTGTTGTTGTTGAGAATAAAAAGCAGATGTCTTGAAATAAAGTTTCTATGTCCATTCTTCCAAAGCGTTGATGTCCTCTCAATTTGGAATGAGCTAGCGAGCAATCTTAACTGCAAAGTACATAATAATTCCTTTTTCTTTTTCCTTTTTAATTATTTTGAATAATAATTCAAATTCAAATAATTCAGGGAACATTCTATCCGGACCCAGTATTGGCCTGAAATTTTCCTTGACCCTCTTCTCTGATGACTCAGTGTCTCTTTGAATCTTTCTTTTAGGTCTTAAGATGGAAGACAATTAATACAACAGCTCCAAGTTAGCTTTCTGTGGTGTCCAGAGTAGTCATCTTACATGATTCATTAGGAAGTAAAAGGAATATTTTTCTGATTCTGTTTCTTGGTGATTTATGGCTTCTAATTTAAAGCAATACGTAGTTCAGGGCCGGCCCTGTGGTGTAGTGGTTAAGTGTGTGCGCTCCACTGCTGGCGGCCTGGGTTTGGATCCCGGGCGCACACCGATGCACCGTTTGTCAGGCCATGCTGTGGCGGCATCCCATATAAAGTGGAGGACGATGGGCACAGATGTTAGCCCACAGCCTATCTTCTTCAGCACAAAAAAAAAAAAAGGAGGAGGATTGGTATGGATGTTAGCTCAGGGCTGATCTTCCTCACACAAAAAAAATAAATAAATAAAGCAATACGTAGTTCAACTCTTGCCCAAAACAGTACATAAAAACTTGCAACTTCCAGACTATCAAAATTTTAATTTTTTTTCTCTCTGTGTCCCTTTTTATTACTGAATTCATATCCCAGGTTTTCAATGTGCCACCACCTCCTCATATCTGACCAGCAATGTTTAGAATCACATGTAGTTGTGACACTTACATCAATACGTGATAAGTGGAGAGTCGGGGCTTGAGGGGTTATACAGCCCTGGCCCTCTGAGACTGCGTCCAATCCTCCGTGAACAGCTTAGATTTTAAATTGAAATCTAAGCGTTCAAACTCACAGACAGTTCAAGCTGTACTTCCAAGTTCAAGTGCATATTCTAACCACTGTATCATCTACAGAGGATGAGGATCCACATTCCAGCTCTACGGCAATCCCAGAGTCTTTGTTTTAGAGGCTCAGAGTCACTGAACACGGCCACTCTCTTCCCAGATCCGGAGCATTTAAAGGCCAATGTACCGAGAGTATAGCCAGAAAAGTGAGATCAGCAACACTAATGGCAGCACAGCCTTAAGGCGTTTAGAAAACATGTGTTGGTTATAAACTTGGCTTTTTAGTGAAAATAACTCAATTAAAATAAGTTTAAGATAGAAAAGAATATATTAACTCACATCTCAAAAGTCCAAGAATAAAGCTGGATTAAGACCTAGCTTTATTTATAGACTCAGGTATTTCACCCAAATGGGAAGTCCTTTAATTTTGACATTTGCTTCATTTTAAACCACATGTGCCTGACATTTCAACAGCTCTGGCTCTACACTCTCCCAAGTTTGAATACAGTAAAGAACATTTCTTCTTCATATTTTCTGCAAACATCCTAGTAGTCACTCTGATTGAATGAACTTGAGTTATGTACCATTCACGAAACAACCACTGTGGCTGGGGAGATTTGATTCACTGGTTGGCAGGATTTGGTCATAAATCTCTCATGAAGCTGTCCGCAGCTCATGACTTTCTCAGTGTTACGGTTTGCATGGACTAGAAGTCAATACACAGTCTTCATTTTCTCTTCTTTGGTTGGTAGAGATAATAGCATCTTTAATAAAGTTCATTAAAATATCTTAAATTGTTGATTCCCTTAGAAGATGATACAGCATAGTCAGACTTTATTTTGGACCCTATCAATTGAAACATATCCCAAAATAATAGACTGTTATACACTTTTCCTTGTTTGGAATGACTCATAAAATTAAGCCAATAAATTAAAACGTTCTCACAACACTTGTGCCATGGTGGAAACTCTATAAGCCCAAGAAGAATAAGCCAACATGTTGTATAAAACGTGCTCTGTCACCCAGCGGCATTTGGAAAAAAAACATAGCAAAGTGGATAAAGGTAAGTATTCGGAACCTCGATGCCTGTGTTCAATACTGATCCTGCCTTTGGTAATTGCAGGGCTTGTGGCATTTAATCTAATCTATGTTCCCCCTCCATGGAAAAACCATGTCTGCATAATTCTCATATATGAGGTGGAACTAAACTTTGTCAAATTATAGTCTCAACCCTACTTTATTGATTGCATCTGTGACCTTAGAGATATGTTTCCTCAAAGCACTTCTTAAGAATTGTACTTCCAAAATATGCTAGCGAATCCAAACAGTTTATAAACCTCAAACCTTTCTAACTGTGACCAAAAGGTAGTTGGGGCTTCCTAAATATGCTGAGCAATTATTGTTTTACATCTTTGAGGTATATGGATGACTATCATTTAAAAGACATATTTCTTCTCTTTTATTTTATAGTATCAAACTCTGTTGATTTTATCCTGCCATCTCTCTGACCGTTCCAGGATGCTCTTTAACATTGATAATCTATAGTTTTACAGAACAGAGCTGTCAATAGAACTTCCTGTGATGAATTTGGCAGCCACCGGCCACATGTGGCTACTAAGCATCTGCAGTACAGCTAGTGCAACTGAGGATCTGTATTTAAAACTTTATCATATAACTACATGGCCTGTGGCTACTATATTGGACAGCAGAGTTCTCGACTATTCTTCTCTGACTCAGAAGGGTCTTATCTACTCTTGAGGTTTTAAATAGCCACTGCTGTTTTTCAACGGACCTCTTTGAAGTCTTCTCTTGTTTGCCCATGCAGTTCCGGTGAAAACTTCCACAAATGGTAATGCTTACATTTTCCTCAATATTTAGTCTTTTTTCTGCATTCCCTATATTGGTATACAACAGGCTTATTTTTTAATTACTTTATTTTGATTCTACATCTTAAATATCTCTTAAATCTGTAAGTTCCCTTCCCCCTCGTTGCCACCTCCCTAACCTAGGCTTTCCTAATCTTTCTCCTGGGCTACAATAGGAAAGCTTTTCATTGCTACCTTAGGTCTCTTGATGGGATCTTGAAATGCTGCAATGAAGGCTCAGCAAAATTTAACTTTTTAGAAAGACATTCACGACTATGCTTTTCTTCCTTTGTGCTCTCATTGCCCTTTCTCTAGATCTGCATTATCATACATAATCTTTTTGTCTGTTATATCTCACAGCTCCAATTGTTTTTACACTGTATAGTAATCTCCTTGAGAACAGAACCACAGGAAAATCATATATCAGAATGGTACTCATTGTGTAAGAGTCTTTCAATCACTAGTTGAAGGAATAAATATGTCTCCATTCAAAAAAGATTAAGTATCAACACTTTAATTCAAATAAATATATCACAGTGGAGAAATGCCAAGTAATAAAGGAAACATTTAGGAACTAGTGTGAGTTATACACACACAGAAAACATTTTAACAATCTAGGAAGATAACTCAGAGTTAAGGAGTCCTAGTAGAAGAAGGAAACCATAGCAGGTAAAGAAAAAATGCATACCTAAGTGTATGAACTATATTATTCTTTATTTTTATGTATTGAGTAATCAAAATGTTGTAACTATTTAAGTCATAATTCATTTTTGGACATAGCATAAGAAGGTTATTTTGATATAATGTTGCTTATTTTTACCACCCTCAGAGTAATATCAATATACTTAGGAAGAGGCTAAGATGATTGCAGGAATGTAGATGAACTTTCTGTAAGAGATTAGCTCTGCACTATAATCACATGACCCACGACTGTGTCAGGTAATGGACTCGAAGAAGTAAGTGCTGACTGGAAGCTCTGAGCAACCAGGGGGTTCAGAAACTGGAGGAGCTTCACTGTGGGAGGAGACTGGGATAGGAAAAAGCAATGTAAGGAAATATTATCAGTGCAAAAGTAGCAGATATTTTGGAGTAGATCTTGAGAACTAGTCAGACTACAGCCAAATGAGCATCTAGGACAAATCTTTGGAAATATCCAGAAGCACTACAGAGCCATAAAGATATTCCAACACACTCTTGGCCAAGTAATTATACCTCCTGTGTAATAATCTTAAATCTAAAAAAAATAGTTTAGGTAAAATTGGTATAGATAAAAATGTTTTCTGTCAGTCATTCACAGAAGGAAAATAATTATAAATATACAATATTTCTAACATAAGAGAGTAATAATTCATTCATTAATCTTTGACAAATGTCCTATATATTTATAAGCATATTTTAGTGCATCTAGAAAACTGATTTCTGATGACATTAATTTTTCTCTATCTCCTAGTAACACACTTAAGTACAATAAAGATTTAATAAATGTTTTTTGATGTCATAAAAATGTTTATATAATCTAGGCAAATAAAGGGCCTTCACAAAGTTTAATCATATATTTAATAGGACCATATATATGTAAAGCAAGTAAACAAGCTCATCACAAAAATATACATAAAAAATAACTTGAAATAAATATTCCAACACATGGTTTTCGTCATTGAGTGATTGGAATGTATTTGGATTTCGATTCTTTTTGTAATGTTTTTATTATTTTTTAAAATGTTCTGTAATGAACAGAAGTCAAAATACCACGAAAGTATAAAGTACAGTCAAATTGTTATTATGTGCTAGGAGAACCCTAACCAGTGCCGCAATTTGACTATAATCTAGTCTTGAAAAGAATTTGTAGAAGGCTTAAATTTTCATCAACTGCAAAGCAGAAGATCCATTTTGTAGAAATCCCTCAAACTTTGTTTGAGTTCAGAAATAAATTTCTTAGAAATTCTTTTTTTTCTTTTTATACTTCCAAGTGTTTGACTGAGTCTGCTGTATATAAGATATGACTCCATAATGTTTTAAAATCACTTGCCAGAAATATCACAGGATCATCCATAAAACTCTTAAAACCTACATAGCAAAACAGGATTGGGGAGAGTATTTTAAGCTTTTACTATCTTACCTCTGCACTCAAGGCACAGGCTCGAGCACTCTCCCACCTTCAGTGATAGGCAGCAAAGCAAAGGAAAGTATTAAAGCTTAGGAGAGGGAAAGGTATCTAAAAATTCCCATTTATTCATCTCCTTCCTTCCATTCTCACTTTTCCTAGTCCAGTCTTTGCTTCTTTTACTTATAATATACACATTTTTAAATAAAAAGGATTGTGGTGGACACCTGCTAAGGTGAGCCCCAATAAGTCACACACTTGTATAACTTCCTCTCCTTGAATATGGGCAGAACCTATGAATTGCTTCTAACCGATGTAAAAATGCAAAAATGAAGGGCTTTGAAGATGTAATTAAAGTCTCTAATCAGTTGACTTTGAGTTAATCAAAACAGAGATTGCCCTGGATGGCCTGACCTAATCAGCTGATCCTTTTAAAAGAGGGCTTTGCTTCTAGTTAGAGATTCAAAGTAACAGAAGCTTTCTCTCTCCATTACTGTCTTTAAAGTAGCCAGCTGCAGATTTCTACAGTCACAAGGAAATGAATTCTGTCAACAACCTGAGGGACTTAGAAGCAAGTCCTTCCCTAGACAAGCCTCCAGATGAGACCATAGGCCCACCAACACCTTGATTTCAGCCTTGTGAGACCTTAAGCAGAGAACTCAGCTTGGCCAGCTGACATCTCTGACCTGTAGAAAGTAGGAGATAATAAATAAGCATTGTTTAAAACCACAAAGTTTGGTGATTTGTTTCATAGCCTAGAAAATTATTACAAAGATGAAGTGGTTATATACGTATCTTTGAAGTAACACTTTGAAAGCTATGCTAATATTTTTATTCCACAAATATTATAAAGGCATTCTAAATACGTTCAATACATTTAATCCTTACAACAATCCTGTAGGTATATTAGCATTTTTTGCTGTTTGCTATCTTATTTGAGAAAATTGACATTCACCAAATTCAGACATATAGCTTCAGAGATAGTGGTTGCTACAGGATTAGGACACAGGTCTGTCTTATTTTAAAACTTATCTCTTGCCTATTGCCCTCCACTGGTGTTCATTCAATGATTGGTATGGGTGACACAATGCTCCTGTATTTGCAGGTAGATATAATTACATACACGGTTAAGGGATATCAGGCATAAAGGTGTTTGTTTTTCTTTGTCTTCTGTTTTTGCATTTTAATACTATTGTGCGTTTTGGAATAGAGTTCTAGCTGTATTTATATTGAAGGAAAATAAACTCATAATGGCAAGATGTTACTGACCTAAACGTTTTGTGGACAGAATAAGACAAATAATGTTGCAGGTCTAGTTTATCAGGCAAGGATGTTTGCGTTCAGGCTGGCAGTATGCCTTTCAGAAAGACCAAATTGCTAAGAATAGTGCAGAATTGGGGCACTGCTTAGAATACAGTGCAGGAGAAATATTCCATTAGTTATCACAAGTGAAATCACTATTTCTAATGATAAGATCAGTTGGGAGGACCCAAATAGGTTCTCTGAGAAAAGGTCTATGCCTTAATCATGCTACTGTGATTAATGGTTCTTGCTTTATTCCAGCATAGCTCTTTCCTTAAAGAGATAAAAAGAGAGGTGCATTGAAATTATGTAAGGTAAAAAATTGAATACAGTTTGTTTTTCATCAGTTTTTAGAGCCTGAAAATCACTATTCAAGTCGACTAACTCTTAAAAAAATAGAAACAGGAATATCGGGGGTGTTACGACAGAGTAATATATCCTGAACACATTATGATTCATCCTGTGGAAATCATCATAGAAGAAAAGAAATTGAATTGAGGTAGAGGCATTGTTACTAAATGGATGCCAGGAAATACACAGATTTGGTCTTGTTTTTCTTTAGTCAAAATGTGCCAGGATAAAATGATGACCAAGTTGGGTTTATATCAGCTACTTTTCCTACGTTCTAAGAATTTAGTGAAATTCAAATAAGATCGTGCAAGTTAAAACATTTGAGTATAAAGGCCTATATAATAGAAGGAATTATTGTTTTCAAATTAGACATTCAGCATACTGTTTTCTTCCCCAAAACATATTCAGAATTATAAAAATCACTTACTTACTTTAATTGGAATTGTAACAATAGGTTTTTCCTTTCAGCACCTCTCTAGACCATTTTATGGATTAAGCCCTCTCTGGAAACTTCAGTTTTATTAAAATCTTAAAATTCATACAAGTACCGTTTACTTTATCACACAAAGTTGCTTGTGTGATAATTCAGCATGTGTAGTTGCTATTTCCATTTAGAAATCATATAAAGTTAAAGTACTTAAAATTTTATGTTCTGAAGCTGAAATAAAAAATGCCCAGTGGTGGTAAAGGTTGTGATTGAAGAGGAATTAAATGAATGAAACTAGTAATACCCTAACAAAGTGCATCATTCTCATAAGATGAAAGGGCATTAGCAGTAGTAGGTGATGAACAGTTATAAGTATAGAAGCCTATTTGTTTTGCCATCATTCCCTTAACTGTGAAATCTACTCAAATTTGCTATTGTTTGTATCTCTTCTATACTCTCAAAAAGGTAAATAGACTAATTCCTGCCTCCCCATTGTTAAAATAAACAGCAGAAAGATAGAATCGATACATCCAGGCAATAGCCAAAGTGTTATTTTTCCAAATATAAATCACCTGCTCTCTTTTCCATTTTGTCAATACACAGCATCAGATCACCCAACATCTCCATTCTATTTTAATTTACTAAAGAAGATTAATGAGCATTTTTTTTTTTGTCTGACCCGACAGGTTGTTCCTGACTAACTTTATCTGTCTCTTCATTCATCTTTTGTAACCTTTGTGTTTTCATCCTGTTGATTTCATAGTTTGCTTCACACGGAACCAATTTTTACTTTTTTTCTCAAGATCAACATTCCACCTTCCTTTTGATGAAGACAGACTACCTTGATTTCCACTTTACTGAGAGTAAGAACATCAAGCAAAAACTATCCAATTTGCCATCTTTTCTATCTTTAATTCTCTCTCTTTATACTCATCAACTCCCATATTATTCGAGTCTCTTATGAAGCGTCCATGTTACTGGTAAGCCAAATCTTTCCTCTTTTGACCTCACTCCTTCAATTATCCTCTTTCCACATCTTCAACTTCACCTTCTCCCTTGGTATTTTTACTGCCACATAAAGTTAGGTTTGCCTCACCTCTATTTAAGGAAAACAGTCCTAGAGCTTCTAGTTTAAAGCAGTATCTGAGTAAGTTCTAGATTCATCCTCTTTTACAGAAAATAGAAATAGAAAAATACAAGATCTTTGAAAACTAAGTCTGATAGTCAGCCAATATCTCAAATATGGAAGTATTTCCACTGATAATGTGATATATGAAGTGCAGTCAAGCCTCAGCTTTGATGGCTGACATATGTTTCACCTCCTTGAAATGGAAAAATTCTGCTGATTTGCAATGAGATGGAGAGATGCTACACGCCCCTTCCATCCCCTGCCTCTACTGATGAGGTCAAGAGAATATTAGCTAGAAATGGAAGGAGACCTTGTGGCAGTGTATTCTGAGTATTTTAATGTGTGTGATTGTGTGTGTGTTTATATTTTCTGAAAATTTGTTCAGAATGACAAAAAATGAGCAGTAATTCAAGTAGTAATTAAAGCAGTAAAAGGAAATATCCATCCCTATATATGGTGATTGTCTGCTAGATAATGGAATCAGGTCATGAACCTTTCTGATATTTGAAAATCTGATTTTTTACCAACACATAATTGCACATAAAAAAGGACTGAGAACAAAGCACAAGCCAGAATTAAATTCCCAACATATCACATTTATCATACCTTTCCCCCACTGTCAATTCCTTTAATTCAGTATTTAATATGCTTTGGCCGTGGACCTCCTTGAGAATTGCCTATAAGGCCTTTAGTCATGTCACTTGCCTGATCTTAGGCCTTCTTTCTCCCAACACCCACGCTGTCCTCTACTTTAGCCTTAAGAATATGTCAAGCTAACAATATGTCAAGCATCGCTAGCATAACACCTTGCAAATAGTAGTCATTCAAAATATGTAAGCTCCATCCATTTCTACCGGATCTTGCTGATCTTAAGAAGGTGTTTACCTATCGGATGATTTTTATAACTGATACTAACCTATACTTCTTGAATGCCAAGAACATTCCCTAAGACTGTTTAAAATCTATTGTTTTTGAATGGGCCAGCATGACCCTCTCTGCCTCTCTAACATGGTTCGTGCTTTCTATTTTCCATACCATAAGATATATTTATATTGGTAAGTGCAAATAGTGGAAAAGTCTGGCACAACATGATGCCACTGAGGAAAATTACTGGCTTCCTAATCAATAATCCAAATATAGGGGCCCTTTAGAGAAGAAATATTCATTTGCTTAACATATTTTCAATCACCCAAGGTTTTCCTTCTTTTTCCTTTACTAAACTTAGTATAAGAGCTTTTTCCTCTAGCTCCATATTCTTATTTTCACGAGATACCTTCAGCAGTTCCAGGAGATAAGCACAGCAAAAGAGATTGCCCATTCCTTGTATCTATTTTTTATTAAGTCTGAGGAAGCCTCTAGAAGATCCCCTGAATTCCTCTGACATCGTATTGGCCGGAGTTAAATCACATGGTCACAGTTAAGTCAGTCTATAGCAAGGAAAATAGGACTCCCTGATTTGCTTAAAATAACCAGGACTCATATCCTGGTGGAGGATATGAGGGTTTGGAATGAGCTAATCCTGCTTGGATGTGAGTGGATACTGGAACAGAATTGGGGAGCTGTTAAGAAAGAGAAAGAGTAGGGGGAAATGGATGTTGAGTCAGCCACCAACAAAGTCTCACTCTCCCTTCCATCACTCAAAATTAAATCTCAAACAAATACACATGGCTTTACAAACACTTTTCTACTCCAGATGGAGATCAAGTCCTCAAGTCCTCTCAAAACTCTGAAAAAGTAGTAATCTGTACCAGTCATATGAAGCTTAAGATATACCATATTGTATTTTTAGTTATAACTTCATATGTGCATGCTGTCTCTAAAAGTGGGTGCTAAGTGCTCCGAAAACAAAAAAACAAGTGGATGTTAAGTGCTTTGAAAACAAGGTTTTTTTTACCTCTTCTGTTTTAACCTATGATAATATTTAACACAGGAAAACGACACAATAAATACACTGATTGAATTTAAGAAGTGTTATACTTCATTTTATGCTTTTTAAAAAACTATTACTCTTTTCATATTTCATAGTGAAATTTCAGAAAGAGCTGAAACCAGAGGGAAAATGAATAGCTGAGAAGAAACTATCAGAAATTCACACACACTCTACAGGAACAGTTTTTTTCCCGGGAAATTTTAAATGTGGGAATGCCAAAAACTATACAACAGGAAATATCTATTCACATAATACACAGCTATGCAATATATTCACCAATCAGTTAACACAAATATATGTTGTAAGATTTGTCAAGTACTATTATTTAATAACTATAGAAACTACTTATTCAATAGATTTTAAAACATAATTAACAGCAACGTTTTTCTGTGATGTTTACAGGACAGCAGCCAAAGCATAGAAGCAGATCAGTATGTAAGGATCCCTGTAGGTGGTCTTCCAAGGCCAGATCTTGCAAAAATGCGTAGATTTTTTTTCTCTCTTCTTTCACAATGTAGTAACTAGCAAGACTATTCTCACTCATGTTTAAGTAGGAAATATATCCACTAAGGTCATCAGGAATAAATTAACCAACTAAACCAAAGGTAGAAGTCTTAAATTATAAGTGATGAATGAGGTCTTAGCTAGTGTACATGACCAAGCTTGAGTTATGTGAGCGAATTGCATGCCTGTTTGACATAATTCTATCTGAAATAGAGATAGATAAATAGATAGATAGAGATAGGTACATATTTTTAAAATTATTAGGTTAGAATATTTTGTGAAATATGAGGAGATGGAGGGCTAACGTAAACATGGTTAATTTTAGAGATGATCTGCAGTTAGCAGTGGGGAGGAGAATGACCACATAGTTAAGGTGCAGGGAAAGCATTATGTGAGGTAGAAAAATAATATTTAAAACCAAATGATGCCTAGAGCAATGGTTACCAAATACATTCAGGCATTACCCCCTATAGCAAATGAAAACCTGTACCGATACCCCATACACAAGACAAATTACAGGAGAAATATTAAGACTGATATTAGGCTATGATGTTAAAATTTGTATATTTACTTGTCCACTTCCTTCTCTCATTCATAGACGTAGCTCTAGAAGAAATTACAAGGCTCTCCTGACACATCAAATAGCAGAATATGAAAAATCGGTGACGTTCAGTGAACCACGAGGACTCCTGAGATGAAATGAAATTAGCTATAGAAAATAGTAAAGGCAATTTTGGCAGAAGCATAAATCACAAAAGACTACTAGAATTTGAGAGGAACCAAAAATATTATTAGTGAAAATGAAATGTAAATCCAATAAATATCTCCTAATTAGTGCTTAATATATTAATACAATTGTCTTATATTGAAAAAAAATTCTTTCTTATAAATACTTTTAAGCAAATGTAATATGGGAAAAGAAAACAGCTCAGGAGAATAAAGCATAATGTAATTTTACCCACATATCTACCAAAGCTTCTGAAAACTTTTACATTAACTGTGAAGAACTAATTTTATTCAACTCTGAAGAGGAACGTAGAATACTGAGTTTCTCAAGTTAGGAAGAGAAAATGACATCTAATTACACTTTGATGTTGTTTTTGTGGAAGACAAAATAATTAAGAGGCTACATATATGTACTTCCTAGCTCTTTAATTATGTTCAAGGCCAGGAAACATAAAAATCTGAAAAAAATTCATGTGCATGAACAATCAAGTTGCTATTTACAATATATGATTTAGATTTGTGTTAAAGCCAGTATTGTAGAAAAAGCGAACAAAAATATATAGGCCAGATTAGAAATAAATGTTAGGTACAGCAGTATGAAAAAATTAGAGTGATAAAAGGTTTACTGAGTTATTATTCTGTGTAGGTGAATTAGGAATTAAGAATGGAAAAAAAAATACTGAAAAGGCAAGAGGAATATTTAAGGGAAAAATCAGAAAAGTATTCAAAAGTGGCCAGAAATTACCCATAAACCTAGGTTGAAAGGACAAATTAGAGTATTAATCCTTAAATAGCTAATTTTCTCAGAAAGAATAAAGCTTTCACTTGCTTGGGTTAAATTAGCTTCCTGGTCACGAGTCCTCATCTTGGAAATGAACGCACTGCCTTCAAAATAAAGCTAAGCACAGAATGGTAATTCCATAGAACAAGGGGATTTAAAACTGTGTGTGAGTTGAAAAGCTTATGAGTAAAGGTACATTTATCTGCCAAGATCTCAGTGTTGTGTTAAATCCCTAACATTCAGCACTGGAGATCTCAGGAGACTATTGCAGACTTTAATCAAAAGAATATTTTGCAGTTTGGTTTAAAAGGTCAAACTTGCTAACTTATCCTTATGTGATGGTAGTTTAGTAATGGTCTAGTAACTTGGCTTGTGAATTGTCATGACCCAGATCATTTTGTGGCAAGAGGAAATTGATGTGAATACTTTCAGCCTTACTCAACCATTAAAAAGAACATTAGCCCGGCTTTTGTGTCAAACAGAGTACAACTACTCACAGAAAGAAAGTCTAAGAAGTTGCGAATAGAACAGATCCAAGAATATTAAAGCGTCCTCTTTGTCATAAGCATCTGAACGTAGCACAGAAGTGTAAACGTGAGGCTGCTTCACCAAGAATGAAAAAAAACAGGTATGAACAAAAGGCAGAAGGTCCTTAGGGTGCATTTGGTTTCTGTGAGTGTCTGCATCCCTATTAGCGCTGAACATTTTCTCCAAAATGGGAAGAAAAAGAGAAGTGGTCTAATGCACCTCCACTATTTGCCTATCTAAATTGAGAGTATTATAGGTCCGTAAGGCAGGAATGGATGTTAGAGTTGTCCGGTTATGCAGATAATTAATGGAAGTTTTGGTATCACAAAACTAGGGGCAATGATCTACTGCTTTAAAGAACAATGTTCTCAGAAATTGAGGTGAGAAGGGAGAACTAGTTCGTCGGACGCTTTTGAACACACTGCATATGTGAAGACAGCAAGCATAACATCTGAATTATCTATATAACTCAGACTGCCTAATCTTAGTTCTCTGGACAAAGAATACAAACAAATGGGTCGGCACAAAGACCATTACATAATCAGGACGTTATTGAATTCAGGTTAGTTTCAGTCCTTGCAGTGCTACATGTGAAAGCAATGTTCTTTAAAAATTTTGCAGGTTTTAGTAACAGCGGTTACATAATTTTTATTTGCTTTTTATAAATACCTAGAATATACAGGTGAATATTTTTTAGATAAATGCACTGTGATAGTTTTAAAGCTATATCCATAAACTCTTGGATACTCCTCCCCTCAAGGGAAGAACTTAATAATTCCTCTCCACTTGGGTGTAGGCTGGTTTTAATGACTCGTTTCTAGAGAACAAAATATGACAGAAGTGATAGGATGCCACTTCTGAATTGGATTCTAAAAAGACTGTAGCTTCCCATTTTGAATTCTTTCTCTCTCTCTCCCCTCATCTCTCCCTCGCTCTTTCTCTTGAATTACTTGCTTTGGGGGAAGCTTGCTAACACAGTATAAGGATACTCTAGAAGCTCACGGAGAGGCCCACATGGCAAGGAACTGGGGCTTGTCAGGATTCAAACGACACTGGAAGCAGGTCCTTTCCCCGTCAAGCCATGAAAATATTGCAGCTGTGGTCAACAGCTTGATTGCAAGCCCATGAGAGACTATGAGCAATAAATTCCTAGCTAAGCTGCTCTTGGATTCCTGATTCATGAAAACTGAGATAATAAACATTCGCTATTTTAAGTCACCTATTTGAGGTAAATTGTTATGCAGGAAAAGGTAACATATCAAAATGCAATTAGGTTGAAACTAATACTGAACAGATATGCATGTTTATATAATTTCCACACACCATATCCATGTGAAGGAAGAGGGAACATAACCAAAGACAACAATCAAGTATTCTTCATTTTCATATTAAACCAGGAAACTATTCACCTGATTTCAGTCTAGGGAATTTAGAGAAACTATTGGACTTTAAAGGGCTGTTTTAATTTGCTGGACACTGGTGGCCAATCAAATTTTAAGCAGGAGTGAAATCACGGGTTTGGAGCCAGGTAAGGTGAATAGTTTGCTTTAGTTTTTTTTTTAATTTTTTTTTCCTTTGTGTGAATTTAATTAGGCAACCAGAGTTAAAAAGAAATGTTTAGATATCAAAAGCAAAAGGGAAAATATAACTTCCAAACACGTTTGAAGATATGATTTTACACATTTGCTATCAATATCAATTCAGATACATCATTCCAAGTTGTTTTTTTATTGGTTACCTCACATGATCTTTGGCATAGAGATACAAGAATCCTTAATGACCCACATGAGGGTAAAACAATTTTAATTGTGTTAATAAACCTTCTTGAACCTAGTCTGGCCCACTAAACTATCTGGCTGGGAAGACAGATGCAAACTGAGGTCACAGAGTGGGGAATCTTCCTTCCTTCTTTGCTTCTTTGCTTCTTTTCTTCCTTTGTTTCTTTCTTTCTGGAAGGTAGTGGGCCTTCCCCATAATGAAAGTGACCCCTATATCATCTTGAATAGCAGACTTCCATTTTATCTCTGTGATAAAAATAGGACACTTATGATTGAATGGAAACAAAAGTCAAGCATGTGCCTGAAGTAATAAAAATGAAAGAAGCATGTTGCTAGAATGAAAACCAGCTTCAACATTCATACACAACACTAAGTTTCAAACACGTATTAAATATTAGATAATCCTTTTATATCTTAATCCACCTAATTTTATCTATTGCTCTCAATCTAGTAAATATTTGAAATCTTTGTTTGATAATAACAGCTCCTCCTGTCAGGTGCATACTAGGCGTTTAGTGCAAACTATCTCATTTAATCATTACAAAAACCCCTAAGGGATAGAAGTTACTAAATCATTTTTAAGAGGAACCTGAGACTCAAAAAAATAGGCCAACATCACATACAGTCAAGTGGTCAGACTGTGGTTTCATCCCTAGCCTGTCTATTCAGAGTCTGTATTTATTTTGAGATTTTAAACTATCTCACATATAGAATAGGAGAAAAGTGCAGAATATGGGGTTTCATAATCTGGGTTCTATTTGTTACTCAGCCCTTAGATAGTGTGACATTTTCAAGAAAACCACTGAACAGGTATAGCCCTCAGCTTCTTCTCTGAAATGTTTGCTGTTTTGTTTTTATTTTGAAGAATACCAGAATAATTAAACTCATCAATTCCAACATTCTCAAATCAGGTTTTGTCAGGTAATGCACCTAAAAAGAGTCCCATGAGATCAATTGCTCACACCTCTCTGTATAAAGCCCTATATGAGAAATTTCTTTCAGAATGTAAAGCTAAAAAAATTGTTTTTTCTAAGATGCACATAATAACATAGCCATACTTTTAAACAGAACCATAAAATGGTGAAAAGCTTTGCCTGTAATAATGTTTAGAAGCCAATGTGATATGATTACATTTTCACCCCCTCTTGCAACTCTACGATTGCCTTTATCTGTTTTTTGCTTTGATTCATTACTTTGTTTAGTCTGTTTTATAAAATTTGTTTCATATATTTTGTATTTACATATAAATATATATTATTTATATATATAGTTATATTTTTCTGCCTCAGTTAATGTATCTTTTATGTATAGTAAATTTTTCACATTTTTCACTTTGTGAAATAAAGTGGGGATATAAATAAATAAATTGTCCTCTTCCTTTTCTTAAATTGTATAAGCAACACAACTCCAAAGCCAATCAGTCACCTGAACTGTGTTGAACAAAATTACCAAACAATAATTGTCAACTACTTAATAATACTAGGAGAATCATAAGAAGTCAATCAGAGTGGTTATTTTTAAACATACAACTTAAAAAATATGTCTGAATTTTTCATTTTTGAAACAAATTGTTTAGTCTTAGACTGTGATAATACTTTCAGTCACCTGGACTAAAAGTATTCACAAAAATCACATTTCTGTTTGTTGATGTAAGTCTTTTAAATTAAGTGAGACCCAAATCAACGAAGGCAACTACCTGAGACAATACAATCAAAACAGCTGGCTGATTGGGTTTTTCCATCTGTAGTTAACTACTGTATATGTATAGCTTCAACATTAAAATGCTAAAAGAATCTGAAAGAGATGCAAACTACATGCTGTTATTTTAGAAAGCAACTTTAATTTCATGCTTTTTTGCTACATTGTTTTGAAAGTTCTTTGAAGAAAGCGTGCATTATTAAAAAATGTTCATTTCAGTCTGTAGCTTCAGCTACGTGGGATTGCATGTAACAAAATTTACACAACCATGGAAGTCATCACTGTGTTCTAATTTATTAGAAAATTGCTTCTTGGCATAATTTTCCTGTCCATTCCATGTCCTTGAATGTATAGAATAAAATAACCCAAAAATTAAACTCCAATTTTAAATACCACCTTTTGATGGACAAATAGTTTAGACTTCTGAACTGAGTGTTCATTTTGTAAATCTTTTTAAATTAAAACATTTTATTGGTGTTAATCTAAGGCACAATACTGAATCATCATGCCTGGGCACTCTCTTCAAAATATAATGATGACTTTGTTAGTTTCCCTTACAATGTTTGAAGTGATAGTTATAGGCTTTGTTTATCATGAAGCATCTGTCTTTGGATAAGTGTTTCATAAAAAGTTCTGTAGAATCAGAAGTAAAATCTCAAGTAGTCACTGTACCAAAAGTACCAGAGTAAGGATCCTCCTTCCTCAAAGCCTTCCTGCAGGGGAGAGGAGCTGACTTTGACCTCTGAGGTGGAAATGCTATTGTGGCCCGAGGCGCTCCTTTGATCTGAACACCACTGTACTAAAGGTAAATTCTCCATGTGCTTCTTGGAAAGTAATTGACGGTTATTCCACTAGCGTTTGTTGTTGATATAAAGGACCGGCTAACTCTCCTAAAACTGAAATCTGTTTTCTTAAAAAGAAGAAGAAATATCAACAATTCAGAGTGATGCCAAGCTGCCTTCTTAGCATAGATTCTAGGGTTGTGGTTGACATCTTGGGTTTGGTGCCTGAAACACTGGAGCCCAAGTCCAGCCAGGGGACTTCCTCTGTCAACCTTCAGTTTCCTCTTCTATGACATTCCACCCACACTTTGATGGTCATTGTGAGGATGAAACTCAAGTAAGCTCACAAATCCCTTGACACAATGCATGACACCAGGTAAATGCTCAATGAATAATTAACAAGAATTTAAGTTTTCTGTGTAGCTCCCTTTTATAAAAAAAATTCTATCATTTTTCACTAGTAATTAAGCAAACTCCTGCACATACCTGGCTTCTTTTATCTTCTCAGCTTTTACCTTCATGACAGTAACTGCATGGAGTAACTTAAGTACTTATATTGGTTATTCTGTTACTTTGCTATTTTTAGTATCATCTTTTGTATTTCCTGAACAGCATAATAAAAAGAAACTGGATAATATAGTGCATACAATATCAGACCACAATCATTGAGAGAACAGGTTTCTGGTAAATAGTTGAACCTAAACCATCCCAGAATAGTAACAGCAACAAAAAGTATTAGAGAATAGGATTCACACCTTATAAAATCGTGGGCTAACTTTGAATAATTTTCCTAGAGAACAAACAGTACTTTGATAATCTTGATCAAGAACTTTTCCTACTCAATTTATTTTGGATGATTTTGCTTAAATGTGTACCATCTACCCAGGCTAGAAGGCAGAAATAAATCAGTTTGGTGCCAACTAAAACAATATTTACTTGAATTAAATTTAGCAAAGAATTTCAATGTTACAACATGGGTAAATTTTTCAAATATAGATACTTGCTGGGAAAAAATTATTTTATGCCTATTGCTTTCAGAGATGATTAAAATAGTTAGATGTGCAGCAATATTGATAATACTAGACTGTGCATCAGGAGATCTGATAGGTATCTCTGGAAGATCTCACGTGGATAAGCCTAGTTTTTCATATTCCTCAAAAGGAAATAATGGTATTTTTCCCCCTTGCATTGAAATATTATAAGAAAATAATAGTAATATTCTTTAATAAAATATTAGCTTTGTATTTTAATATTACCAAAGCTGAATTATAAGAATTCACGGAAAAGGGATGTATTGGAAGCCAAAATGACTACAGAGAACTGTCATTATTCCTTTAATTCAGAGTAGCAAATCTGTCTAGATGTTTATGGGCATCCTATTTCTGAACAATGAGTTAGAGATTGGAACCAAACGATCTCTCGTCTCTATTTCTGTTTCTTCTTTCTTTGTCTGGCTCTCTCTGTCTTGCAAATGGCAAAGTTTGTCATGTATACACAGAATGTAATATGAAATTTCAGTTTTTATGTGATCAGTCAATCATGTACATTTCCAGTCATATAGGTATGTAATCGATATTCATAAGAAAGTCAAAAATTCATGCATTTTTAATTCTCTTTGATTGACTGAAGTCATGTTTACTCTAGCCATACATATGTACTATGTTATGTTTAATTTTGTCATTATTAATATAAAGGAAATGTTGATGATTGATGAAAAGAAATGGACCTTACATGGGAAATGTAGACTCACCCATATGTCTCCTATGTTTTTACCAGTGGAATGTTCTTCTGATCGTGTAATGGAAAAGAATGGCTTACTGAAATGTGAATGGTGTACAAAATTAAGTTTATGAAACAGACAATTGTCCAGCTTCTAATATGATCCTATGATGATTTATTTCACAACATGCAATTCTGCCCCAGCTATAGTACGTAATATGGGCTGGGGCATATGTACAGCTCAGCAGCTGCTGCTATAGGTAAGGCGATTAGGGCAATCAATTCTGAGCAGCTTACATTACGTACACACAGAGAGATATAAATAGTTTAGAGGCTCAGTCTCAGTCTTTTTGTTTGATATGTTTGTTTGTAGTAGTAGGGACAATTGTCTTCAGCATTTCTTGGACAGTTTCTCACTTAGCCATGTTGATTCTAAAGATCAAGGAGATTTTCAAAAATCTTTCAGAAGAATGTAGATTGTGCTCTCTCCCTCTCTCTCTCTGTCTCCCTGTCTGTCTGTCTCTGTCTTTCACTCTTTCCACACACACACACACACACACACACACACACACACACACATCCCAGCATTCTAATCTCCATATTGAAAATTTCTAAACATCTTTTATTTCTGTGAATTGGTTTATAGCCAATAAACCTTGGTCACATAATAAAATGTAATTTAGTTTATGCATAGAAAATACAGCTTAAAAAATTACCATCTGTCTATTTGTAAAATAAAATTTTTTAAGTATTAGTATTAATAGAAATACTGTAGCTACAGTACCATAAAGAGATGCAGTAACCTATAAGTGGTAAGCAAATGGGACTTAAGATAAAGATAATACATTTTTGTGATTGTATTTCAAGTTATTTATAATTTTATTTTTTCTAAATCTGCATTCTCTGATTAGTCTGTTTATTTCCAGATGGCGTGATTAAGTTTCCAAATTTCTAAGATTCTGCTGTTATGGTTTAACTTGTTTTATTTATATCAGAACAGCTGACTTCAACAGCTGGTTTTTCCTGAAAGAGTTTCAGTCAATAATTTTCCATTTCAATCAATTCAGACCATCTGATTTACTATAGTAGAATAATTCTATGGAGCATTTTAGGAGCTTTCCTTGCACTTGAAATAAAAATTTGACATTGGATTTGCAAATTTTTTGCCCAATAGCTCTCTGAAACTTTCTAATAGACCCAAAATAGTACACACATCTCTTGCCACTGTTATTACCTATATGGATTCATTAATTGCTCTTATAATAGGCAATTGTACATATCTTTGCCACTTTTTATTAAATTCAGATGTCTCATGTTTCTTAGAAGCCAATTATACGTTATGTTGGCATATTTTTCCAGTTATGCTATTTAAGTAATTTTATAACTGAACATGTAAGTATACTGTACTGCTATATATACTAAATGATTCGATGCACTCAAAATTCAAACACATGAAAAAAGGAAGTGAAAATAAAAAAATATAATGAAAATTTCATGTAGTTAATGTAAAATGTATTTTAAAAATTCAAAAAAATGTTTTGACAATGCTCAACCATGGGGAGCAGCACAGGTAATCGGCAAAAGGGCAGACACTTGATTCAGAGATCCAATGTATGATTTTCAGCTCTACCACATGTTTGCTTTGATTGAGGGCAAGTAACTTTTCTTTCCTCCATTTCTTCAACTGTAAATTACTTTGAAAGTAAATCAGAGATCAATAATTCTTAAATAAACACAAACCTATGTTTGGAAATGGAAAAAGAACAATACACTTCTAAATATATTATAAACAGAATATACTTCTAAAGAATTCATAGGTCCAAGAGATAATAAATGACATAATAGACAAAATTTAGAAATAAAAATATGGAAATTATCACACACCAAAATTTGTCACTATACTGCAGCTTAAAGGTATTCAAGAGATTTATACCTCATATACTTATTTTTTATGAAGCAAACTGGACAATAATAAGCTAATTATCAAACAAAAATAATGTGCAAGAAATACATAAAGCAAATTATACAATTGATTGAAAAACATTAGAAAGACCTAAAAAAATAAATAGATACACTATGTTTACCTATAGGAAGATACAATATGATAAAGTCAGTTATATTGACATGAATCTATAAAAGCAATGCATTTCCAATCAAAATTCCCCATCTTATTTTTTAATCCCTTTGATGTGAGTAAATAAGTTAATATTAGTTTATATTCAAAAGAAAAGACCAAGAACAAAAATGTCAATTTTGAAGAAGAAAAAATGGAAATTCCATATACTAAGTGTTAAGTGTTATTATAAAATCATATATTGTGGTATTGGTGCATGTTGTCCAACGACAAAAAGAAAACTCCAGGCAAGACTAAGAATCTTAATGTCTGATAGAACGGAAAAATAAAAATTGGAAAAGATTGGTTCTTCTGTAAATTGATCTGATAACTGGCACCTATGTGGGAAAAAATAAATAGAGATTCCCACCTTCATACACAAACAATTCCAAATGGATTAAATAACTAAATGTTAACATAAAAATTTGAAATTTAAAGAATATAAAAATTCCTTTATGAATTTGTATATGAGAAATTTCCTTAAAATGATGCAAAAATCACAAAACAAATAAAAAGATTGGTTAACTATATCAATGCTAAAAAACACAAAGTCAAAACAAAAATTGGAGGAGAGGAGAAAGATATTTTAATTGTTCATTCTCTCCATCCAAAAAAGTAAATAACTATTAAAAATCTGAGAAAATAAAAAAAAATGGAGAAAATAAAAACAAAAAAATAAATAGGCAATACAATGAAAAGGAAATCCTAATGAAGAATATAAAATTGAGAAACTAAAAGGTCAATCTGACTAATAATTAGGGAAAAGAGAAAGCAAACCACTAAGATACAGCAATTCATACTATGTGGATGAATAAAACTTAAAAACCGAGAGTACCAGGTGTTGTCAAGAATATTCAACAATGTAAAATACATCATTGATTCCCTGTGGTCATATAGACCCTAAGGTTGCCCCCATGATCCCCGTACCTTGGTATTCATGCTCTGTATAATCCCTTCAGTGTGAGTAAGACTTGTAACTTCCTTTTAACCTATAGAATATGGACAGGTAATAAAATATTGCAGATGTAATTAAGGTTTCTCATTGGTTGATTTTGGGTTAACAAAAAGTGAGAATATCCTGAATTGGCCTGACTTAACCAATAGACCACACATAAAAGAGGGCTAGCCAGCCCTGGAGGTCTAGTGATTAAGATTCCTTGCTCTCACGGCTATAGCCTGAGTTTGTTTCCCTGTCAGGGAACCACACCACTTGTCTGTCGGTTGTCATACTGTGGTAGCTGCATGTTGCTGTGATGCTGAAAGTTACGCCGCCAGTATTTCAAATACCAGCAGGGTCAACTATGGTGGACAGTCTTCAGTGGAGCTCCCAGACTAAGATAGGCTAGGAAGAAGGACCTGGCCACCCACTTTCAAAACAATTGGCTATGAAAACCCTCTGAATAGCAGTGGAACATTTTCTGATACAGTGATGGAAGACGAAAAGATGGTGAAAAAGACCGGGCAGGTTTCTGGTCTGCTGTACATAGCGTTGCTAGGAGTAAGAATCCACTCGATGTCACTAACAAAAACAAAGGAGGGCTTGGCCTTCTCTGAGGTCAAAGATTCCAAGCAGGACAGACTCTCAATGTAGTCTTATTGAAGTAAGCAGCCATGTTGGACAGGCCTTCATGATAAGAGACTGGTGGCAGCCTCTAGGAAATGTAGGTGATTTCTAGAACAATTGGAGAACTTCTAGCCAATAGCTAGCCAAAAAAAAAAAAAAAAACAAAAGACAAAACAAACAAAAAAACCCAATCCAAACCCGCCATCATACATTTGCAAGAAAATGAATTCTGTCAACAGGAGGCTTGAAGTCAGATTCTTTTTCAGTTGATCCTTCAGATGAGAAATCAGTCCAGACAAAACCTTGATTGCAGCCTTGGAAGACCCTGGTCAGAAGATCCAGTTAAGCCATGTCCAAATTTCTGATGTGCAAAAGTTGTGAGATAATAAAAGTACATTGTTTCAAGTCACTAAGTTTGTGGTGACTTGTTACACAGCAATAGAAAACTAATACAACCACTTTACAAAAAAGTGACAACTTCTAGTGAAATTGGATACAGGCATACCTTACAGACCCACTATACACTTTTCTTATGTTTCTTATTTTCTGTCTGCCAACTAGAATGAAAAATCATGAAGACTGAGCATTTTTACTTTTTTGTTCATTTTCCACACCTATCTTTGACCCAGGATAGAGGGGCCCTTCCCTGAGCTCCATGCTTTAGGGGCTGGGTGGGTGCTGGCTCTCCTTGCATTGCTACAGATAGGCACAGAATCACCAGGAGTATGAGGATTCTAAATTTGAATCTGGACCTGGACTTTAAGAAGAGGAATTTGACCAGTCAGAAGATAAAGCACATTAGGAATTGTTACACTGATTTATAACAATTAAACATGGAGACAAGTGATACATGGGTCTCCATTCATACCTGTGTTTGGGGCTGTACATCTTTCAACAAGGGACTGGTTCGTGTCTTCTGCCTGTGGCAAACCCTGCCAGTGGTCTGCCCAACACCCATTTCCCCTAGTCATTCTTAGAAAGAAAACCCTGGCAGAGGCATTTGTCCTCTGAATGGATATGCCTACAACAGACAGAAGGGCATGCACATAGATGAATGATGACTCCATTTATACAGATAGGAAAACGTGGAGGAGGATCTGGTTTGGGTGGGATGTTAGAGATAAATATTTGAAATATTGAGTATGAAGTGTATAAGTTTTCAATTGCTGCCATAACAAATTACCACAAACCTAAAACAACACTATTTTATTGTCTTAGTTATTGTAGGTTGGAAGACTGGGTTTCACTGGACTAAAATCAAGGTGTCAGCAGGGCTGTGTTCCTTTCTGTAAGCTCTAGGAAGAATCTGTTTCTGTGCTTATTCACCTTTTGGCAGAATTCAGTTTCTTGCAGTTGAAGGACTGAGGCCCCCATTTCCCTGCTGGCTGTCAACTAGAGACCACTCTTAGCCCCTAGAGGACTCTCTCCAGTCCTCGGATATAGTCCCCACATCTCAGAACCAACAACAGAGAGTCACCTGGTTCTCATGTCACATCTCTCTGATCTTATTCCATAGTCACATCTCTCTCTGACCGTAACCGGGCAAGTTTCTCTCCTTTTAAGGACTCATGTGATTAGATTGGATTTACGCAAATAACTCAAAATAATCTCTGTACCTCAAGATCCATAACCTTAATCATATTTGTAATGTCCCCTTTTCCACATAAAGTAACATATTCACAAATTCCAGGAATTAAGACCTGATATCTTTTGGGGGGATATTTTTCTGCCAACCCCATTAAAGTTACAATGAGATAGCCAAGTTGATATATGCTGGACATGTGTAGATCTTGTATAATATGTCTAATAGCAACTCTAGCTTGTCATCTGATACTTTTTAAGACTAGGAATGTACTTCTATTAGAAAAACTGTACGACTGAGCTGAGTAAGTTCCAATCTTTTTCAATTTTTTTAGCATACTTGAAAGTTTCAAACAAATAAATTTCTTTTAGACATAGATCTTCATCTGCGTAATCTTAGTCTCCTGGGCCAACATTAAGATATCTTATGATATGGGTATCTGTCTTCTAGATTAATAAACCTCTAATGAATGGACAATGACCCTCCTATAAGAATTGGCTATTGCTTGGTCCATACCACCATATGCTTTGTTTCCTTTTATGGGAGGCATCATAAGCAATCTTGATGGTCCTCCAAGATAAACTTGTATAATATATACAACTTATCCTCCCTCTGCATCTTTATACAACTCCTGTATGTCAGAAGCAAGCTTGACCTTGACTAGTTCCCACCCCTCTAGGCAGTCTAATCTGTTACATCAGAAGAGGGACATATTTCCATGTGTATTTACACATAATTTGCATTCAGAAAAATGGAAGGAAAGAGTTGCTCAATTGTTATATCCACTGAAGGCAAAGGTAACCACCCCAAATCAAAAATTACTATTTGTGGATCAACAGTTTTATTTAACAAAGGAACAAATTTTGGTAAAAGCAATAAATGTTTCTCTGATTAGATGAAACAATTAGACAATATTGTCTCTATTGGCAATAGCCAATTCTTATTCCTAGACATATTCACTATCAGAAACACAAATTATCTTCACGACTTGTGTTTCTTCTTCTCAAGCATAAAATATTGTAATAACATTAATCTATAATTCCCAATTCCTGAACTAATACTTGCATTCTACTTTCTCATTCTCTGAGGCAGTGCTTCTCAAACTTGAGTGTTCTTCAGAAGTACCTGAAGAAATTGTTAAAACCCAAATTGCTGAGAGCCACCTCCAGAGTTTCTGATTTAGTAAATCTGTGTGCAGGCTTGAGAATTGGCATTTCTAATAAGTTTCCAGTTAATACCAATGGTTATATAGATAAAAAGAAATAGAATGTTGAGACTACCCTACCCATATTGAGAAGATATTTTATAAGGAAGATGGTTATATCCTCTAATTTCAAAAAGAGCAATATGTTTAAGCCAGTAGGTTATATATTGCAGGAAGAAGATTTTGAAATGTGAAAAATGGAGAAATAAAATGTGCAATATATACTATGTATTCTTTCTTTCCATATACATGCATTCATATGTACAACATATACCATACGCAAATGTGCATTTAAACACAGGCATGATGTGTGCTTACAAATAAGAGAGCAGAAACACAACAATAAAAAATATATAGAACAGAGCAGTATTCTCTTTCTCTTTCACTCTTATTCTTTCCTCTTATAGTCTCTGGAATTTTTAACATAAAATACATCAATGTTATGCCATGAGAGCAAAATGATATCAGTATTACCTGAAGAGAAGTTTCTTTCCTTGTAATTTCTTTAATGTAACGGTCATTTATAGTGTTCACAGGAAAAAAAGTCAAATGTGTCCCTCTAATATAGGCCATGAGGGATCATCTGATATCCCTGGTTTCAGACACAAGGGACAAACCTCGTTCGACGACATCAACTAAACTAGCCAAAGCAGGATTAAGCTGGGATTCTCTGCAGAATGCAGAGAGGTCAGAGAAAAGAGGGGGAGTCTAAGAAATAAGGAGATTCGAGGAAACTGCTTAAAGGAGATTGTGTGTAGACTGAAAACAGGCAGGAGCAAAGAGAAAAGCAATGCTTTCTACCACATCCGGGACTCTGGGTACTCAGGATCAACTATGAATGATAAAGGGTTCTTTTTGTTAATGGCCTATCTGCACCCGTGTGCCCTGCCAAATGCCATGGGCATAATGGAAACGTTATGTTTTTGTGTACTATCATCTGGAGTTGTTGAACTGTGGGGCAATAGTCAACAGCTTCACTTGAAAGCTTGCCATGAAATTGAGTCGAGCACACTACACCATTACATCCAAATTGCTAATGGAGGAGAGCCAGGGTATGAGAGTAGATCCAGAAACACAGTTCTGGTTCCCAGAGTATGCACTCAGTGAGAAAAGGATGCTATGTAGATCACTGGGTAGTGTAAGATTTAAGACTAAGTGTGCCAATGAGAAAACAAAAATCACACTTTAGAGTGTCCAGTCTTCTGGAAGTTTCCTGCCGGGAATTTTCTTCGGAAGTTATTGGGGCAATGGAAGTATCAAGATTCAGTTTGGATGGGGTGAGATTAGTGGCAGCTCTTCTTATCCTCCTAAGTTATGTGTTCAATTTAAGTAAAAATAGCAGTTTTAAGGAAAGTTTCCTTCTTAACCCATTTTACCAGTTGCCACTGCTTCATCTTTTTAGAGAGATGCTATTGAGCAAAAGTGAGAAAGAGCACATATTCCGTGTTCCTATAATTTCCAGTATTACTGGTCAAGAGTTAACTCAGCAGGTCTAGGTTGCTAAAACTCTTTGCATTCCAAAGGTCTTCAGGACTGGTTCTTGACCATCTCCTAGAAGATAATCGTTGAACCCTTGGAACATCTTGCCAGATAAAAGTGTCTTTATATATTTGAAATCTTGGAGCATGCCAGATGGTTTATACTAACAACGTAATTTATGATGAATGCCTTCTTTTTGTATTCCGGAGGCTTCAAATCACCCTGTATCAGTTTGACCTGTAAGGCGGAGGGGACTGGGTCTGAATAGCTGACATCAGTCATGTGGGAGCCACATGCCTAAGTGACTGACCTCCAATACCTTGGAAACCAAACACATTTCACGTGTGTTGTCACCCATTGTTCCTCGGAGAATTAAGCGCAACCTTGCAACTCCACTGAGAGAGGACAACTGGAAACTTGTGTCTAGTCTCTCCGGGACTCCACCATAAGCATCCTTTTGTTTTCCTGATTTTAATCTGTATCTTTCACTCTAATAAACCATAACCATGAGTGTAACAGCTCTTCTGAATTCAGGCAGCCCTTCTGAATCATCTGCCTGACAGTAGTCTTCAGGATACCTGACACAATTACTTTTAAAATAAAGCCTAATGATGGTAGCCTAGAGTGAAAGAAAAATGGATGGTGAGTGTTTTTGGAAAAACCAGTGGGAGGACTCAAGATATGACAAGGTATCTCACACACACACACACACACTCACACACACCGGGACACTGTGCTGGCGGTATTGGGGCAAGCAAGATATCAAATTCATAAAATTCAATATAAACTACATACTAAATGTACTAAAATTAAGGTTATTTATTTATTTGTTTACCTGTTTGTTTATTTTGGGTTATGGGTGAAATTTATGAATTTATTTATATTTGGTTATACATGAGACACTCACAGGTGACATTCTGCTATATGAAGTAAAGACCAAGCATGATGGGGTAGAGTCTGTCTTTTAAAGAGTAGAAACAGATACACCTGCTGACATAAGTACTAGATTACCCAGAAGAGATGGTAAAAAGGTCTTTCTGCTTTTCAAGAAAAAAATAATAGAGGAAGGTAAGATGAAGTGGGGAAGATAGCAGGTGTGGGGGGAAATCATCTCAATACCTCATTTAAACTGGTGATGCTGCTCTCAGGATCTCAGCTGGCCTGAATGCCACCTATGGGATCATTACAGTAAGTCACCCCATTCTCTAGATAATTTACTGCCATTTGCCAAAAATTGTCATAATAAATACACAAGTCTATGAGACTGTGATGTGAATGGTGCCCCCTAGAGCGTGCAGTGTGCAAGCTACATGACTGTAGGCAGCAGCCCAGGCTGTTCTCAAACAAGGCCTTGGTTGTTGTTGTTGTTGTTATTAATTGAAATATACTTGGCATATAACATTGTATAAAGGGTTGGTTTTTTAAAGTTCAGATCCATCAAACACATGGTAAGTGGAATTATTGAATCAAATTCAGGGAATATCTTGCATTTGAATCTTAGTTTTAGCCCCATCCTTTTATTTCTTTTCAGAGGTATTGGGTGTGGATGATTAAGAAAGGTTATTTTAGAAACTGTCTAGACATGACTAAAATCCAAGCTCATAATCTAACTCCAGTTAATTGTAAAGTCTGACTTTGTAATACTGATTAGGGTCAGTAATTGTCTGATCTCTGCTTAGCATTTCCTAATAATTGCAATGGCATGCATGAATTAACAGAAACATATGGCACTCAACCATACTTCTTTATTAATTGTTACTGAGATGATTTCAATGCTAATTAACATGAGCATACTCTAGAGGGCAATAAACAGTCTATAACTTCACAAGTATACCTCCTGTCTTACAAATACCTGGTTCAAAGAAGGTTTGTTTCCTGAATGGCATGCAGTAAATTGTGGTAAAATATGGCATATACTTGAAGGCATGTAATTTTAGTTTTCATTTTTAATTTTAATTAATTTTTTTAACTTTTGGATCCTGGGAGTAAATGATCATTTAAAATCACTTTTTTTGTAGCACATTATTTATGCATCTATTTATTTTCTCTTATGCATATTCCCCACTTGTATTCCCCTCTATCTTAAGTGTTTAATATATACCCTTGAGTTTTATGAATTCTTTTAAAACATGTAGCTTGGTGTGTATTTTGAATACATATTTACATAAATGGAATTTTGATATATTTTTCTATGTCACACTTTTTACTCAGCATTGGTTAAAGATCAAGTCACACTGCTTATCATACAAGTAGCGTTTTTGGCTTTTGAATGCCTCAGAGTATTTCATAGTTTACATCCTGCTATGCTCATCCATTCCTCAATAATTGGCCCTAGATTGCCCCCTACTCCTTACAACCAGGAAATGTTCCAATAAAAATCTAACTCCTAGCTTGTCTGGGAAATTCATGAGAATTCCTCTGGGATTTCTGAGCCATGAGTTATAAGGACGCTTAAGCTACCTAATACTGCCAAGTTGTTTTCCAGTATGGAAACCCCCATTAAAAGGCAAAGATTATCAGATTGAATTTAAAAAACCAAGACCCAACTATTTGCTATCTAAAAGAAATGTACTTTGAATAAAGACACAAATTAATTAAAAGCCAATAAATAAAAAACTATTTCATGCTAGAACTAATCAAAAGAAAGCTAAGTTAGCTGTATTAATATCAGACAAAGTATATTTCAGAGCAAAAATGTATATTACTATAATGAAAAAGTGATCAATTTATCGAGAGGACCTAACAATGCTAAATGTCTACACATCTATTAATCAAACCCCAAAATACATGAAGCTGCAACTAATAGAACTGCAATGAGAAATGAACAACACAACAATTACAATTTGGGATTTCCATACAACTCTAATAATAATTGATTGAAGAAGTACCTGTAAAATTAGTAAGAATATATTGACTAACTTTACTACAGTGATATATACAGAGCCCTCTACCTAACAAAAAATGAAATTCACATATTTTTTCAGGTGTACGTGGGATGTTTATTGACATAGATCTTAATCTAGGCCATAAAACAAATGTCAATTAATTTAACAGCATCTTCTCTGATCATAATGGAATTGAGTTAGAAATCAATAACAGATCTATATAAAATCACAAAACATTATGCAGCCAAATAACATACTTCTAAATAACACATGATTCAAAGAATAAATATAAAGAAAAATTATAAAGTATTTTAGTGGAATGAAAATGAGAACACAATATTTTACAACATGTAAGATGCTGCTGAAGCAGTAGGGCTACTTAAGAGATAATTAATTTATAGTGTTAAACGCCTATACTAGTAAAGCAAAAACATCTTGTTAAGTCACTCACCCCAGTAACCACCATAAGAAACTAGAAAAGAAGGGAAAACAAAATTCAAATGAGAAGAAGGGAAAGAACAAAGATCTGAGCAGAAATCAGTAAGCTAGAAAATAGAAACATAGAGAAATGAATGAAACCAAGAGCTGGTTCCTTGTGAAGATCAATGAAATTGATAAACCTTTAGTGAGACAAATAGGAGGAAAAAAAGAGAGGACAAAAGATATATGGGTCGGGAATGAGAGGGGATGCTAAAGAAATTTAATTACTCATTAAAACTCTTACCCCAGGGGGCCAGCGCGGTCGCGTCACAGCTGGGTTTGCACACACCTCTTCGGCAGCCTCTGGTTCACCCGTTCAGATCCCGGGCACAGACCTACTCACCGCTCATCAAGCCACACTGAGGCAGCATCCCACGTAGAAGAACTAGCAGGACCTACAACTAGGATATACCACTGTGTACTGGGGCTTTGAGGAGAAAAAAGAAAAAGAGGAAGATTGGCAACAGATGTTAACTCAGGGCCAGTATTTCTCAAAAAACAACAAGAACAACAACCAAACTAATTCACCTTGAAGAATTACATATTAAAAAAAACACCCCAAGGAATGCTCCTGATCCAGATGGCTTTATTGGTAGAATGAACAAAATATTTAAGACAGAAATACTACTAACTTAAAAAAAAACTCTTCAAAAAAATTGAAACAGAGTGAATAGTTCTTAACTCATTCTATTAGGTTAGCATTACCTTAACATCAAAACAAGACAAAGACACTACAAGAAAGAACAGTACAGACAAATATCCCTCATGAACCCAGATGCAAAAGTGCTAAACAAAATTTTAGCAAATTGAATCTATCTACCCATTTATCTAAATACTCCATGACTTAGTGTGGTTTATCTCACGAATGAAAGTTTAGTTAAACATCTGGAAAGCAATCAATGCAATTCACCAAATTAATAAACTAAAAAATAGGAAATAAAAGGCATCCAGAATGGAAAGGAAGAAATATAATTGTCTTTATTTGCAGATAGCAGTCATCTACAGTCATGCGAGGCATAATAACTTCAGTCAAGGATGGACCACATATATGATGGTGGTCCTTTAAGATTAGTACCATACATTGCGGCTGGCCTGGTGGCACAGCGATTAGGTGCATGGCCTTCACTTTGGTGGCCCAAGGTTCGCAGGTTCAGATCCCGGGCGTGCACTGACACACCGATTGTCAAGCCATGCTGTGGTGGTGTCCCATATAAAGTAGGGAAAGATGGGCACGGATATTAGTCCGGGGCCAATCTTCCTCAGCAGAAAAGAGGAGGATTGGCATTGAATGTTAGCTCAGGGCTAGTCTTCCTCACAAAAAAAAAAAAAGATTAGTACCATATAGCATAGGTGTGTAGTAGGCTATACTGTCTATGTTTGTGTAAGTACACTCTGTTGTTCACACAACCACAAAATCGCCTAATGATGCATTTCTTAGAACATATCCCCATCTTTAAGTGACACATGACTGTATATGGAAAATCCAATGAGATCCTTAAAAAGAGCTATTAGAACTAATAAATGAGTTCAGCAAGGTTGCAGAATAAAAGAGTAATATACAAAAATCAATTGGATTTTGTATGCTAGCAATGAACAACTGAAAACCGAGACAAAAATAGTATTTACCCTAGCATCAAAATACAAAATACTTAATACTTAAGGATAAATTTGACAAAAGGTGTGAAAAGCACAAAACATTGGTGAAAGAAATTCAAGGAGCTCTAAATAAATGGAAAACATATAATGTCCATGGTTCAGAAGAATTAACATTGTTAAAATGGCAATATTCCCCAAATTTATTTACAAATGGAACACAATCCTTGTTAATATTCTAGTTATCATTTTTCAGAAATCAATAAGCTGATTTTAAAATTCATATGGAAATGCAAAGGACATAGAAGAGCCAAAACAATCTTTTTTTTTTTTTTTGTGAGGAAGATCAGCCCTGAGCTAACATCCATGCTAATCCTCCTCTTTTTGCTGAGGAAGACTGGCTCTGAGCTAACATCTATTGCCAATCCCCCTCCTTTTTTTTTTTCCCCAAAGCCCCAGTAGATAGTTGTATGTCATAGCTGCACATCCTTCTAATTGCTGTATGTGGGACGGGGCCTCAGCATGGCCGGAGAAGCGGTGAGTCGGTACGCGCCCGGGATCCGAACCCGGGCCACCAGTAGCAGAGCGTGCGCACTTAACCGCTAAGCCACGGTGCTGGCCCCAAAACAATCTTAAAAGATAAGAACAAAGTTGGAAGACTAACAGTACCTGTTTTCAAGTTTCAGTTTAAAGATAGACAAATAGGTCAATGGAACAGAATAGGGACTTGGGAAAAACACCCTAACCTATGTGCATAACTGATTTTTGACACAGAGGCAAAGACAATTTAAGAGAGAAAGTATAGACTTTCTATAAATTGTGTTGGAAAAATTGGATATCCATATACATTTTTCTAAAGAATGTTGTTTCCACACTTCGCACCACATTAAAATGTTAACACAGAATGGATCATAGACACAAATGCAGGATCTGAAACTATAAAATTTCTAGAAGAAAAGGTAGTAGAAAATCTTTGTGACCTCAGGTAGGCAACTATTTTTTAGATACAACACCAAAACTGCAATCTGTCAAAAAAAATGATAAATTTGCTTCATCAAAATTAAAAACTTCTGCTCTGTGAAATATACTGCTAAGAGGAAAAACATAAGATATGGACTGTATAAAAAATATTTCCAAATTATATATGTGATAAAATACTTGTATCCAGAATATAAAAAAATTCAACTCAATAATAAAAATCAACAACCCAATTTAAAAAATGAACGAAATATATGAACAGATGCTTCATCAAAGAATACATATAGATAGAAAACAAGACATTAAATAAGCATACAAAAAAGATGCTCAAAACCGTTAGTCATTAGAGAAATGAAAATTAAAACCACAACATGGTATAATCACGCATCACTTAACGATGAGGACACATTCTAAGAAATGCGTCATTAGGTGATTTTGCCGTTGTGCAAACATCATAGTGTGTACTTATGCAAGCCTAGGTGGTATAGCCTACTACACACCTAGGCTATATGGTACCAATCTTATGGGACCACCCATTGCATATGTGGTCCGTTGGTGACTGAAAGGTCATTACGTAGCACATGACTGTGCTACTGCATATCTGTTAGAATGGCTGAAAGCAAAAAGACTGACCATACCAAGTGTGGACGAGCATATAGAGCAACTGGAATGCTCATACACTAATCATGGAAACATAAAATGGTACAACCGTTCTGGACCATTGTTTGACAGTTTCTTAAAAAGTTAAACATACATGAACTGTATGATTCAGTTGGTGCACCCTGTGTACTTACCCAAGAGAAGTGAAAGCATGTGTTTATACAATGACTTGTATATGAATGTTCATAAGAGCTTTATTTGTTACTACCAGAAACTAGAAATAACTCAAATACCCATCGATGAGATAAACACACTGTGGTATGTTCATGAAATGGAAAGCGCTGTTTACCAGCCCCAGCCTCAGTGAAGGACTATAAAACCCCTATTCATCCCTCAGTTGCTCCTTAGTTTCTCTGAAAGCTATTTCTTCTTCTTCTAGATACAACTGGATTCCCTCTCACTTGCTGTATATCCGTTATGTGAGGAATCTCTGCTATGATCCTTACATTGAGTACAAATATCTCTGTAGGCTACTAAGGCTTTAAACAGGAACAGGAAGCACTTCTTTATATTTGTCTTCCCAGCATGGAATATATGGCCTTGAAGTTTGTAGGTGTTTGTATTAGTGAAAAATGAATTTGGAAAGACCATTGTTCCATACCAAAAATGACAACAAGTTAGATAAGCTGGAAAATCAGATTTTATTAGAGAACTGAGGACACAAAGAGACCTAAATGACATAAATTTAATAAAGAAAATGACAAGCCATCCCTAGGAAGGAAATGGCCTGTGGCTGCTTTCGTCCCTGCCTGAGTGCCTTAGTTCTGCTTTTTCTCTAATGTGACTCACGTGTCTACATGGTAACAGTGCTTTTCCATTATACCTATCTCCAAAAATTTTAGAGAATGCTTTTTTTGTATCTACTCCTATTATTCTGCATTATCAGTCTACATAAGATAGAAGGAGATAAGCATAAAATCAATAGTTAAATAATAGCCTCCAAATATAAATACTCTGAAACCTAAATTTGTATACTAAAAATGCTAGATCTAGAGTTGACCTTGTAGATTAAATAGAATTTAAACATTATTTTCCATGAAAGCATCAAATAGATAATTTTACTCTTACAGAAAGCTTACAATTTTCTACTTGAAATGCAAATCTAAAGCTTAGGTATTTCACAGAAGCTATGATTTGCGATGTATATAGCAAAGAGATATATGTTTCATCAATCCTGCCATAAAATGGTAATCAGGGAATCAGCAACCTTAATCTCTTGCATATTTCAAATGCTGAGCAAACACTTTTTGGTAAAGGAAATCAATAGAAAAGGATACTAAAAAATTTAAGAAAGAGAAACCAGAGTCTGATTAAGGGGCGTAGGTGAGTCCTACATCGACTGTGTTATTAGGCAACTTTAAATACATAAAAGTTTAGCAGGAAGTTGGATGAAGGAATTATGATATGTTTATAGATACTATAATACATGGTTTTATGTCAAGAAATCAGAATATTCACAAAAATCACTCTTTAATCCACTGTAGCCCACTCTTTTGAATTTATTTGTGCAATTATTATATGTATATAGTGGTTTCCTTTAATATGTAACCTGATAATAAAAGAAATGTGGAACTAAGCAAAGAGTCATTTGACAAGCACCTTACATATGTATAGTTACTTAGTCATTTTGGAAGAAGGTAAATGGTAGGAAAATGGCTATGAACTCATGTATGTGATTTCATCTCATCCCAAATTACTCTTGTAAGTAGAGGACTTGATCAGCCAGATAAACCCAGTCTGACTGGGAAACTGTAAGATATGAGCAAATTCACCATGCAAGAAGCTGGGACCAATGTTTGTCTGAAGGACCCAATCCATCTTATCAATCCCTCTCTAAAACATGGTAATAATAGGAGTACCTATTTGGGAGGGTTATAGGAGGCTTAAATTAGGTATTATTTATAAAATACTTAGCATAATCATAGCCCATATTAGGCACTCCAGTTTTTTAGATAAATAAAATTAATAAACCAATGATGTTGAATCCTGAGTTGAAATTACAGTTTTAAAATGTACACTAAAATAATATTAGAAATGATAACTGAAATAAGACATTTTTTCATATCGTGTAGTTTCTGAGAATCTCACAGTAAATGATTAGACACTGAAATTGATTTTTAACATGTACCAAATCTATTTTCCTCTAACATTAATTGTTCCAGTGAGGCTTTGATGGGAGGTCACAGTCTTTCTGGCTTCACTATTAAATGAAGATATTAAAAGAGAAAAAACCTTTAGTCCTTTCCATCTCTTAATTTCTATGGTTCTGATTTTACTGTATAATAAATATAATATTTCATTTACCAGTGTAATTTTAAGTGACTAGAATGTACTTCATAATTAATTTCCTTGTAATTTCTAAAATTAATGTTTTAATAATATTTTGATAAAAAAGGATTTTCTACTACCACTAGTAGTCATTGATATCAGAGTAAAAATCATTTCAGGAAGGTTTGGTGGTTATAATAATTAAATAATAATAATTGCTAACATTTACTAAGCACTCTTGATTTACCAGGCAGTGCTAAGGACTTTATTTAATTACTTTATTTACTATTCTCTCAAATCATATCAGTAAACAGCTGCAGTATTTCCTCATCTGATCTGCTGTTTAGAGAGGTTAGGTAATATAACTTTAACGGCTGGAAATGGATCTTCCAAGTTTAGACAACAATGATAAACATGAGGATGAAGAATCTAGATTTATGCACAGTATAGTGAATGTAGACAACTCTAGTGCATTATAATTACCAAACTTGCTAAGAGACCAGATCTCAATTATCCCATCACAAAAAAAGAGATGATAATTATGTAACATGGTAGAGGTGCTATCTATTGCTACAATGTCAATCATATTACAACATATAAATGTAGCAAATCAACATGTTGTACACCATAAATTTATACAATGTTATAAGTCAAATATCTTTCAATTAAAAAAAAGAGTTTTACCCACAGGATACTTTGAGTGTTATTTCAAGGAATAGATGTAATAACTCGTTTGTAATGCACTTAAAGAAGTGTTTATCAACATATGTAATAACAATGTTTATTAAGGCAGTACTCATTTGCCATGAAGAGAACAATGTTAAAAAAAAAAAACAAAAAAGAGTCAAGGTTTATCAGAAAGATCATTACCTTGAAGTTGAAAGCAAACTTGAGGCCACTGAAAGAAAGTGCCTGTAGAATATGTTATTTGGACTGTCTAGTACAGTCTGAGGGCAGCTGAGGTCAGAGGTTAGAGATCCCTAGTGGGAGTCCTTGTCTTCATTCAATTGTATTAAACAGAGCATGTGCAGATCAAGCAGATGGTAAATGGTCAACTGGATTAGAATGACCAGATGGAATTGGATGACAAACGTGTAATAGTTTGAGGAAGAAGGCAATATGGATTTGAGTACATAGACCAACAAATCACCAGAGAACATAAAAACAACTGTACCAAAATAAAAGGGGGGAAAGATCTATGAAGAACAGTAGATTTCTCTTATTAAAGGATTAGATGACTAAAGAATCTGCCAGCCAAAATTTGATTGAATTAAAGATTTAAAAAATGATAAATAAAAGAATATAAACTGGTAATATATATCATGATAGTGCGTCATAATTTGAAGGAATGAGCTTATATTTTGTCAAATCTTAAAGAAAAGCGTGATTCCTTTTTAAAAGCCTAGATAGTAATATCTCCGTAGTCATATCTATCATTTGAATTTTTATAAAACTGAGAAATTTAACATTGGAGGTACACTATTTGATTATTATAGGCAAAAGAATTTAAAAACTATGAAAGAAGATGTCAGAATCATTGCTGATAATTTTCAAGCAACTGCAAAATAAAGTATTAATCAAAAATGATAAATTAAAAATCTTATTAAAATAACAGAAAGTATTAGAAAGAATTTACAATTCTTTCAACTATTACCAGAAGTAGCAAAAAAACAATGACCACTATAAACTTTTTTATTAAGCATTTTTATTTGGAATTTCTGTCTAAAGTAAAAACATATAAGAAATAAAAAGAGGTAAAAAATATTGGAAAGGTTAAATAAATTTATCATGTCTTGAGAATGATATGTGGTTACATAGACAAGATGACATAGTAAGAAAGCCCAAGACAATGAATTTAATATATTTTTAGAGAAGTTTTCTTTTAACTAAAGGGAGAGGATTCTGATCTTATTGTTTTATAAATGTTTGGTATCATTTGACATTCCAAATTAAGAAATCTTAAATTTAATCCCATATAGATATTATATATCAGCCTCTCAGTGTTTCAAATGAGGTTGGTTTTGACAGCTTAGGAAAAAGGATAACTCCTTTTGTATAGAATGTCATGTGCACCTCTTGATGTTTACCAGTTCTCCCTGCTCAAAACTAAATGCCCACCCCAACCTCAATCATTGGGACTTTCGAGAAAGCCCTGTATATTTCCAAACCACCAGTGTAGAGTAGGATGGGGAGACAGGGGCAGGAAGAAAGATGATAAGCACCTATCTGGAAGAAGCATATCTCTTTACAATATTAATTTTCTATTAATACAACATATATCTTATATTCTCAAGAAATTGTAAATGGCTCCAAGAAATGCTTTCAAGTACATCCATTCAAAAGCTATTCTCTGTCTATGAAATGAGAACATTATGTAAATGTGCCTTAATATAAATAAGGCTGATATTGGAGTATAACTAACACAAAGGTTTCTATCTCAACCTAAATTTATATGTTAATCTATTTTAATATTACACGTATGTATTAATAGGACTAGTTTCTAAAACTATTGTTATAGATTATAATCAGAAAATGATGTGTCCCAAAATTTGTAAATAGTTTAATAAGTTAAAGTTCATACTAGTAAGGAATAAGATTCAGTCAGAAATATATATGGGGTAGCTACTGTGTGACAGGCAATACAACGGACTTTTGAAAATGATAGCTACAATGTACTGATATATATATTACATACATACATAATTACATATAAACACATTATATATAACACATATATGTATATGTAACATATATTTTATCTGACTTCATCTTATAATGTCCTAAATTTAGACATTTTATCTGTTTTACAAATGGTGAATTTGTAGCTCAAAGAAATGTGTAACTTTTCTAAAATCACATTTAATATTTCACAGAAATGATATTTGAATACAAATTATTCTAATACCAGTACAGGGAAATTAATCATACAGTCAGTTTAGATAAGTTTCCAAATCAGGTTGAATATTTGGAACATAATATTAGGGAAAAAGAGTAATACAGAATTATGTTAAATGCATGTATAATATTATGATTGTGTATATCCATGTATATAATAAATTTATACAGACAAGAAAATATGTGAATAGGAAAAAATGCTCTCTGTACTTTTTTCTACGTGATAAAGAATGACTCCAAATTTTATAATGTTATTTTTGTATTTGTCATATTTCCTGAATTTAGTTGTGCTCAATAATGCTTACAAACTTTCTGAAAAATAGAAACTGGTAAACTGAATTTGTTTGTTAATTTAATGGCTATTGAAGAGGAATTAATAGATTTTCCAAGAAAAAAGCCAATCATATTATAAAATATTTATTAGGAATATAAGAAATATAATAAATAACCAGCATATCTAAACTTTTAAAAAATGTTTAGAATATTATAAAAATAACTAAATCATAATTCAATAGGATGAGTGAAAATAAAAGCTCTTCATCTCTGGGTAAATGTTACCAGAAGAACATTGGTTATCTAATCTGGTGTGGCAGAAAAACATTAATTTAACAACTGATACTGGAGCGCTTCTAAGGAGGGGATTGTATTGGTTCATGAAAATAATGAAATAGGCCTTTTGGAAGACAAAAGCTTCAGCGTCAAGGCCATGGGTAGAAAAAGATACTCAAGTCATAACTAAATGTCTTAGTAGAATAGCAAGAAATACAAAGGAATTTAGAGAAGGGGTAGTATTGAGCAAATTGAAAAAGTGAACCAACTTGGTGAGTCAGCTGAAGCTTAAGTTACTGAAAGTGAGAAAGGAAAGGGAGTTGAAAATCATTTTCATTTATTTATCATTATTAAGAATCCTTAGTCATTTATTTGTCTATTTATTCAGAAATATATTTTTTTCCAAATAATTTGTTTGCTGGGCATTATGATGAATGAGAGTGAAATTTAAAAGATATTCTGATGGGTCATACTGTGTATTGCTGTGGGGGAAAAGATTTGACAATAATGAAGTAGAAAAATAGATTAAAATATGTATTCAGGGGGCCAGCCCGGTGATGTAGTGGTTAAGTTTATGTGCTCTGCTTTGGTGGCCCAGGGTTCATGGGTTTGGATCCTGGGCTTGGACCTACACATCACTCATCAAGCCATGCTTTGGCGGCATCCCACATACAAAATAGAGGAAGACTGGAACAGATGTCAGCTCAGCAACAATCTTCCTCACCAAAAACAAAAATTAATATATATATGTATTCAGGATAAGAAAAGCAACATGAAATAATCAATAAAATCCATCTTGTGTTGAGCTGCTGGAAAGTGGAACATTCAGTACAGTGAACAGGAAAGGCCTCTCTGAGTTGGTCATATTTGCAATGAAAGTAAATATATAATGAGAAGTGAAGCTCTCCAGGTCCTGTGTTTGGAAAGCCCTGGGGTCTGTGTTTGGAAACATTTTGGAAAACTTCCTCCAAGTGCTAATGGAAGAAAAAGAGAATTTTAGTCAAGAGAGTGGCTTAATCCATCTGCTGCTGATTTCAAATCTAAAAAAAAAAAACTTTATTAATAAAACATATGTTTGCTGTGAGAGATATTTTTTGGGAGGAGATTGCTTATCATCAAGAAGAGGCTGTGTAACCCATTTGGCTCTACTTGAAGATCAAAATAAAATGACTCTTGTAAGATGGAAAAGAAAGAAGAAAAGCCAATAAATACCAGAAATTTTACCTGGAGCTGTTATGAACTTTTGTGTTCACATTTTCTAGATTTGGGGGTACGATATTACGTACATACATGACATATTCGATACAATGAATATCTTGTTTTTTTCATTTCAAAGTGGCTTGACATATGGTAAAGACACATAAAAACAAAAATTTCTTTAAATTGCTTATATTACAAATACGAATTTTAAAAGGAGGCAAAATGTGTAGTTAACTAATACCCTGCACCTGAGAATTTTAGCCCTAAATTGGACTGACATAAAGCCATATAATATCTTTTTGTAGTATAAATAACATTGGTAATGTTTCAAGGATGTGGACATAGCCAGTCACACTGAGTCTTCCATTTATGGGACAGTATCAGTTAGGATCTATTTAGCTGTAAGTAACAGAATACCGGATCATAGTACCTTTGATACTAAGATAATTATCTCACAATGCCAAAAGTCTGGAGATAGACAGTACTGTGGGTGGTTCCATAGGTCAAAAATATCATAAAGAAACCGAGCTCTTTTCTTCTTTCCATTTGTATTCTTAACATGTTACTTCTTTCTTCACGGTAGCAAGATAGCTGCCATAGCTCCAGTGATCATATCTTCACAGAACCTTTAAGAAAGAAGACCACCAAACAGATTTCTCTCCACCTCTCTCTATTTTTGTCAAGAAACAAAATATTTTTCCATAAAGCATCAAGGACTTCATCTTACCTCTCTGATTGTGTAGAACTGAGTGGCATAAGTTCCAGCGTTTCAGTCAGAGGCAAAATGGCAACAGATTGCTGTGGCTTGCCTGGATCCTTCCGTGGGGCTGGTTGCTTCGACATCCAACCAAAATCAGGAATCTGTCGGTGAAGAAGAGAGAACGACAAGAAAGTGACCAACAGTGCCTCCACAGTAAGGAAACAGGTATATATCAGAAAATAAATTGTTAAGTTGTTCAGAAAAAAATAGAGTCTGATTCTCCCAGGAAAGATTGGGAGAGTGTTTTCAATAGAGACGATTATCTAATGGAACATAATGTAAAGGAGGAAAAACACAATTATTGCTCTCTTCGTGGAAAAAAAGCAATAAGGAGATTGAGACCATCTAGAGGAAATAATCACTGTGAAATTTCTTGGGCAAATCACCATAACTTTATGATATGAAAAATGGGCTTTTTGTCACAAATTTTTATGATCACATATTATTTATAGGATTTTTTGATGATGAACTAACCAAAATAATAGGAAAATAATAGCAAGACATTTGAAAAACAACATAATTCAAAATAGACAACAATATTAGAATGGCTAAAATCCAGAATGCCGACAGCATCGAATCCTGGTGAAGATGTGGAACAGCAGTGTCTCATTCGTTGTTTGGTAAGAATGCTAAATAGTACAGTCACTTTGAAAGACAGCTCCACAGTTGCTTACAAAACTAAACAATTCCTACCATAGGATCCAGCAATTGCAGCCCTTGCTATTAACCAGATGAGTTGAAAACTTATGTCCACACTAAAACCTGCATGTGTGGACATAGCAGTCCACACTGCTTCATGATTCAAAAACTTTGAAGCAACTAAGATGTCCTTCAGTAGGTGAATGGATAAATCAATTGTGATAAATTCATAGAGTGGAATATTATTCAGTAGTAAAAAGATATGAGCTATCAAGCTATAAAAAGGTACAGAAGAAATTTAAATGCTTATAAGTGAAAGAAGGCAATCAGAAAAGCCTACATACTGCATAATACTGCAATATGACATTTTGGAAAAGGCAAAACTATGGAGAGAGTAAAAATATTAGTGGTTACCAGGGGTTTGTGTGGAGGGAGGAATGAATAGGTAGAGCATAGGGTATTTTTAGGGCAGTGAAACTATCCTGTATGATCCTATAACAAAGAATACATGTCATAATACCTTTGTCAAAAACCATGAAACACGCAACACCAAGAGTGAATCCTAACGTAAACTGCGGACTTTGGGGGATAATGATGTGTCAATGCTCCTGTACCAATTGTAGCAAATGTACCACCCTGGTGAGTGTGTGGGAGCAGGATGCATATGGCAACTCTGTGTGCTTTCCACTCAATTTTGCTGTGAAACTAAAAATGCTTAAAAAATAAAGCCTACGTTTTTAAAATAAACAAGTTTCAATTTTAAGGTTAATGGGAATGTACTTTAAAAGTATTACTCTTCAAAACTATTTCAAAATGTTTTCTGGCTTAGGCTGAGAATTTGGAGTATTTGTACATTTAATAGTGTGAGATAGAAACTAAATGTATATATTAGAAGCATCAATATTTAACACAATTATTGAATCACCAAAATTAGAAATTTATGTGATCCACCAACATTAGAAACTTTTGTAATCTACAATTAAAGTTAAGTTAGCATTATTAATCAAAATCAGGTATTGAGCATCTGATAAAATCAGTGAAACAAAATAGATGGAGAGAATAGTGTCACACTAAGTATTCTTTATAATAATTGAATAATGGTTATAGTTATGTGATTTTATTTGTATAAGTGTATATACACACATAAAGGTGAAGGAATTCTGACTCACTATTATTTCAAAAATGGAATCTATTCAAATTTATTATTTGGCTTATAAAATCAATGGGAAAAACATTAAGCCAAGATTGGAAAATATATAAGAACTAAAGTCAGATCCCAGAGGAATTATGATCTAAAGAGGTTACTACTGCTACTTTGGCACTTGGTACCTAACATTACTACTCTCATAGATTCCAAACAATCCAATTTTATTTGTGTGTCATTTGGTCTAGATTTAAATTGCTTAACAAGAATCCAAATTAAAATAATTGAAGAATGACATTTCAATCTCTCATATCTGAGGAGAATGGAGATAACTGTACAAAAGGAAGAATGTACCGGGAGTGGCACATAATAGTAAGTTAGAAGACAGAGGAGTATAAACCAACAGCCTAATGCAATAGCTTGGTTCTCACCAGCTTAAGTCTTCTGAAATGTATTACAATGGGCGACTTCATTAAAATACTTATTTAAAAAGAACAAGAAGTGGCTATTGTTCATAATTCATTATGATTGGACAATCGACAATATAAGTAGATGAGAACATTCCAAATTTGAAACGTTATTTCAAACTGGAAATATAATTATCTGCATGGCATGTTCTACTAGATTTAATGCGTTTGAGGACTCCTAGGGCAACTTGGAGTTGCCTCAGGAGTCTCAAAGGGGTTGTTGGATGGGGAGGCAGAGGGAGCAGGATTGCTGAGACTTCTGTTTTAATTAGAGCAGTTCTTTTACACTTTCTATGTTGGAGGTCTCCATAAAATCATTTTTACAAAAGACTTTGGGGGCTCCAAATTTTGAAAATCAATGATGTATAAAAATGGCACCTTTTAAGGAAACTCTTAAGAGACAGTTCTGTGTTTACATTTTGTTGCTTAAGAAAAATGATCCATTTTTTTCAGGTGAGCTATTTTTTATCAAGTGCTTACTATGGAACAGATACTTTGCTAGCACATTCTGTAAGCTATTTAATTTTTTTGTGTGTGTGTGAGGAAGATCAGCTCTGAGCTAACATCCATGCTAATCCTTCTCTTTTTTTTCGCTGAAGAAGGCTGGCCCTGGGCTAACATCTGTGCCCATCTTCCTCCACCTCATATGGGATGCCGCCACAGCATGGCTTGCCAAGCAGGTGTGTCAGTGCACGCCCGGGATCTGAACCCCCGGCCACCAGCAGCATTTAACCGCTACGCCATGGGGCCGGCCCCTGTAACCTATTTAATTTAAACAAGAGTTTAATTACTCCTTTTAAAGATAAGAAATACATACATATATATATATATATGTACATATATATACAAATATATATACATATATATATATGTATATATATGTACAAATATATATATATATATATTTAGTCATTTCAAAATTCAGTTTCATGTGTTTAGAACCTTGGGATTTTTTTGTTGACAATTAATTTTCATACAAACATCCTGGTCTACACTAATCCATAAGAGCTTTGGTACGGTTGGGTTGAAATAGTGGGAGGCTCGATAGATTTGTGGGACCAGCACAATACCCCCCTACTGTATTTACACAAGTGAAATCTCTTCATCATAGAACTCTGTTAGCAAGTCTATACTTTCTTGAAAAGCACTCTGGAATGCTATGTAGTATCTGGTATAGCTACTATAATTATAAAACGCCCACATTATTCCAGCCAAGATGAAAATAAATTTTTTCAGCAATCCTTTTATTGGCAACGAATTGCTTTCACTTCCTCTAACAGCTGTGAATCACTCATAATTAGTCTCCAGTTTCTAACCAAAAAAGGAGATTAAAAGGTATATAGAAGGTAAAGAATGCCTTCCTATTTCATGCTGTCTTTAGTTGCAATCACTGTAACCAGCCACCATCGTGATGTATTTGATTTACCGAAGTCTATATTCCTATGCACTTTAACCTCTGGTATCAGTTCTTCTTGGTTTAATCTTTGCTTGTAATTCTTTGCCTTGTTTCTGATCCTAGATATCCACTATTTTATCTTTTATGTTTTAGCCCTGTTCATACTTATAATTAAAAGATATTTAACTTTCCAGATTGCTGTCCATGATTCATCTGACTCCTAATTCCAATCCTTTATGCTTACAGAAAATAAACTAAAAATAGTTACCATATATATTTTTTCACATAATAAAATTTGCTTTATCTCTTGCTGTTAGCTTGTTAGAGTTGGCAGACCTATAGAATACACTTGCACCTTTTTGACTTCTGCCTTTTATCTTTCCTCTGTCCTTGACTTTGTGACACAGGTATGATGGCTGGAGATGCAGAAGCCATTTTGCAAGAATTAGGATGAATGCTACCGGCTAAGGAAGATGGAATGGAAGACTAAAAGGAATTGGGGTCACTGAGGACATAATGGAGCTGCCATATCTTGTCTTAATAGCCTTCCTTCATACTACTTATGCAACAGAAATAAATCCCTATTTGATAAAGTCAAGTTACTGGTTCATACAGCCTAATGCAATTCTAACTGATATGGCAACTGCAGGAATTTATTGACTTATTACAGAAGTTAGAAGTTGAGATGAAGAAAAAGATGTGCCAAATGAAGTGTAAGTTTATATTTACTCTACTTTTTCCTCTGTTGCCACAAATTACTACAAATTTCCCAAATTAAAAACTTATATGTTAGATATATTAGTAAAATAATACTTTTTACTTAATAAAATATTTTTAAGCACATTAACAAAAATTGATTGATTTTTTAATTATATGAATTATATGAACACATAAATATATTTTTTCCAAGATAAAGTTAAGCAATTACATTCACTTGAGGAATCTAGATTATGGAAAATTACTCCTCTGTTCATTTAGTCTATATTCAACTTAAAGCAGCTCACCTGGATTGTTATTCATGATTCAGTTTGTTTATGCATCCATTTTGGAAAAAAAAGAATTAAATATATTTTGTGTAATAAATATTTATATGGACTTTTTTGATAGCATTAGTTCTACAAATATCACCTGATTAACTCTGGAAATTTTGAAGTTTATGTATGAGTATTGTGAAATACATGGATCTGTGCATAAGGTTTGGATCAGATCTGCACAAAGTTACCCTAATTCTCGAAATGCAGCTGCAATAAGAGGATAGAAACACAAAGCAGTCACATGCTGAAGAAAGAAGTCAAACAGGATTTGTACCGTTAAATTATACAACTTGTCAGTTCTTAGGTTTTATAAAATAAGTGGACAAATATGATAACCTATTTTAAAACAGCTTAAATAGTTCTAGTGTTATAGGTCGCCTGGTTAAAAATCACACATACAAGCCATATAGACAGGGATTTTGCTCATGCTTTGTTGGTTCACAAGCCTGGGAGTTCCCTGGGTGAAATCTGAAACTGGCCCCTAGCACAAAGGGCAAAGAGAAACCAAAGAAAGAGGCAGGCCACTCCAGACTGGTAAGTGGCAGGTTTAATAAGCAAGAAACTTACGTAGGAGGCTTGTCTTTGGGCGGCCACAAGACGAGTAGATATCCACACCCGCTCACCAGAATCTTAAAAGTTTATAGAGACCTCAACTGGGTTCAGTCATGTATACTGTCTACAGATTCTCAAAAACATATTGCCCTCTCAAGCCTGTGCCTTTACAATAACTCCCAGTGTGGGAATGGGGGACAGAACATCCATTCCTAAGACTGAGAGGGAGTGGGGAGCCTCTGATTGCCCAGGTCCGGCTTGCAGGTCAACCTGCAGTCATGTCCTCTCAATGACCTCTTCCAACACGCTCATTAAACGAAAGTCATCACAAGAAAAAAATCCATAATCCTGAACATGTTTAAATCCTCTATGAGACCTTGGCCATACCTGCTTTTTCCTCCTAAGTGGACTTTGGTTTATTAGACACAATTTTGGAATGTACATTTTTTTATAATACCTCTTTTTTAAACCTTAAAAATGAAAAATTCAGCATTATATTTGAAATTGTCCTGGTGCTTATGACTATAATATTTTTCTCATTATCAGATTGCTTATCAAATTTAATCATAACTTAAAATTCCACAATGAATTTGGTCAAAGTAGACACACACACACACACACATACACACACACATATTCATACTATAAATATTCTAATTTTTCTTGTTATGTATGAATCCTAACTCATCCAAGTGATGATAACATTTTTGAGAGCAGAGATGATATCTTCTTCTTGTCAGTTCCCAACATGGATATACTAAACATTGCTCAATGCATTTACAATTCAATCAAAATTTATATCTTAGAATTGTATTAAATCTTTTGTACTGATTCATTTTTTCCAACTGTTTTTATTATGGTAAAATACACATAACATAAAATTTACCATCTGAACCATTTTTAAGTGTAGAGTTTAGCGGTATTAAATATATTCATAATGTTGTGCTATCATCACCATCATCCATCTCCAGAACTCTTTTCATCTTGTAAAACTAAAACTCTGTACCTATTAAACAATAACGCCATTCTCCCTTTCCCCCCGCCCCTGGCAACCACCATTCTACTTTGTGTCTCTATGATTTTGACTACTCTTTGTACCTCATATAAGTGAAATCATGCAGTATTTATCTTTTTGTGACTGGCTTAATTCACTTAACATAATATCCTTAAAGTTCATCCAATTTGTTGTATTTGTCAGAATTTCCTTCCTTTTTAAAGCTGAATAATATTCCATTGAATATATATATATTTTGTATACATACATTTTGCTTTTCCATTTATCTACCAAGGGACAGTTGGATTCTTCTACATTTTAAGCATTATGAATAATGCTGTTATGAACATGAGTAGACAAATATCTCTTTAAGACCTTACCTTCAATTATTCTAGGTACATACCTAGAGGTAGAGTTTTTGAATCATATGGTAATCTTATTTTTCATTTTTTGAGGAAATTTATTTACTTTTAATTTTTTGAGGAAAACTATTTTCCACAAATAGTGGAATGGATGGTAAATGGCTGTACCATTTTACATTCCCACCAACTGTGCACAAGTGTGCCAGTTCCCCCACATCCTCATCAACACTTGTAGTCATCCTAACGTTGTGAGGTGTTTTGTCCTCATTCTTAACTCAAGAAGTCACTATATGAGTTAACATTTTTACGTAAAATAAAACTTTTGTTTACATAGAGAATTATATATAAGAATTAACAGTGAAAAATATTTTCATAATTAATAAAAATAATTATATTGTTCTATTCATTCTTTTTCCTATTTTGGCATAAATTACCAAAAATTTCCCAAGGTAAAAGTGTATAGATATTCAATGTTAGATGTAGTTAGTGAAATAATACTTTCAATTATTTAAATATTTTTTAGGACGTTAACAAAGATCTATGGATTGATTATGTTGAAACGTCTCCAAAAAGAAAGTACTTAGAAAGGTAGCATGTAATATACAAATTAAGCAGACTTAGAAAGAAAATACTTAATTTAAATCTATGTGAGCTCTGTGTTCTTTTGGTTGACTATATTGTGTGAAATGTTAAAGAAATGCATACTAAGAAAATGATCAAATCCTTGGCATATACTATTAATAAGCACAGAAATATAGTAATGGAAGATATAGTAAAAGACGAAAGTGATACTGAGTTTTCATTGCTGCTGTGTCAATGCAAGTTAAGGCCACTAGTAACAGAGTATATAATAAAAGATGAAAGTAATGCTGAGTTTTCACTGATATATTTTCTGTCATAGGAAGTTTAAGCCATTGTTTTTCCAACAGCTCAAGTGGGAAAATAAATACCTTCTAGGCAAATAAAGTTTCTGTAGGCCAAGGTAATTTAGTATCTGCCGTGGTAAATGACATATGCAATTTTTCATCCTCTCTGAGACCACCTGAACAGCTGTCCTTGTGTGCCTAAATGGTTATTAAAATACCTTTTTGGAAGTGTTTACCTGAAGGCTATAGAAAAAGTGAGATGTCTTCTCAATTCTGGAGAAATTCAATTTAATAAAGTTGATTTTAAGCTCTATTACACTGCAACTCTATTGTCTCCATGGTTGTTTCAGATGGAAGAAATGAATGTCTCTGTTGGAAAACAGATCTGTTGTGTCAAAAGACAGTATTTGGATTCCCGTCATCATAACTGTGAAAATAATTCATGGGTAATCAATCTGTAGAGCCATGCCCAAAATATACAAAGACTCTTTAGAAGGGGGAGATAAATTAAAAACACAACTGGATTCTTGAAAATATTTTAATAAAGGTAATTTCTGTTCCTTGAATATACTGGATGTTTTCCTGCCTTTTCTGTGCCTGAAGCAGTTTTCCATTAGAAATTCGAGTGGAAATCTAGCTCACCTCCTTCATATATGTTCTAATCACATTCTTTTTATGAGGCCTATCTTTCTCTACTCCTAATCCTTCTTACTTTGTTTTATTTTTCCATTTTCCCATAATATTACTCTCCTTCTAACACAATGGATGATTTACTTACATGTTTTTATCGTCTGACTCCTTCTTATAGAATGTAAGTTTCACAAGGGCAGATGCTCAATAAGTATTTGTGGAGTTAACGAGTGAATGAATGAATAATTAATAAATCAGTAAATACTTAATATTTAGTATGTGCCAGGTCCTGTTCAGAGCAGGAGAGGTAGATATTTTCTCTGCCTTCATGTGGGAATCTTTCTAATGGGAAATATAGCTACTAGAATGTGATCAATAAATATGAAATGCTTGGGAGATTATGAGAGTATAATATCACATCATCTCATTTCAGAGAAGTTCAACTAAGGAATTGAGCTAAAATTTTATTCTGACAGATGAGTGAAAGTTCCTAAGAAGCTTAAGTACAGCTTTTTATTTTCAAAAATTGTTTGAGTCACCTTGTTTGTTGACCTAATATAATTTTCACATTATATTCCACATCTTTTCTGTCATAAACTTGGCTTCATTCTTTCTTTTGTACCCCATGTTCTTCAAAATAAAAGTGGAGTCATTTTATTGTAAGAGAGAGGTAGTCAAGACACATTTATAAATGAATGTTAAAACATGAAATTTAGATATGGCAAATATTTGTTTTATATGCAAGCAAAGGGGAGATGAGATTAGGAGTACTACATCTCTTATTTCTCTACAATAAATTTATCCACAACTGCTGATTAGATCAAATCCAGTAAAAAATAGTATAAAATGTGGCTAAAAATTTCCCTAAAATACAAGAACAGGTTTGGCTGTTTTCCTCATGATGTTGAAGTACAAATAGTCCATGAAACAGGTAGCAGTACACGCAAGAGACGTGCTGCGTGAGTATTTGGTTCCCGTCAGAGAGTCTGCTCCTCTTTACATCCCTTTCTTCTCTGGTGGAATGAAGCAAAGACTAGCAAAGTGAAAACTGTCGTAGAGGCAAGTTCCATCAGGCTTCCTGGGTTGCATTTGAATATGATCTGGAGAACGACAAACACATACAGCCTGCGGAAACTTCTAGGCCAGTTCAGAGAGTCACTTGTCTCCTCTCCAACAATCCTTTCACTCACGAGATAATTTGCTTTGACAAATATCATAACAGCCTCTCTATGAAAATCTAGAGAATAGGTCTGCTTGTACAATTGTGCAACTAATGTACTGGTAGCAACTGTTCTCTGTTATGTTGTGGGGAAAAAAAAAAGAAAATTCTGATATATATGTAAATATTTGATAACATTAAAAGATGAGAGAACAAAATGTGCGATCTGCTATTTCTGAGATTTGGGTCAACTCTAAGCCAAAAAGTACGTATTCTTTATTTTTTATCTGTCTAGCTTTATTTATTTATTTATTTTTTGTAGCAAGACAAAATAAAAGAGGGGCTGAGGCTGTGCAGTTCTCCAGAGAACAGACAGAGGTCTGATGAGCTCAGTAACTGGATGTGTGAAATGTCCTTCCTGGACATCCATTCAATATTCTTTTGACTGTACAGGGAGGAGAATGTTGATTAATCATCAAATATTTGATTACTTCTCCTCAAGATTTATATAAAACAAAGGACGCAATTTAATATGAAAGCTACAATTAACCCTATTAATCTTACAATCTTCCAATATCTCAGTCTTTTAGATTTAGGCTTTTCACTTCTTTATATAAGGAAGACTTGGAGAAATCATTATATGTATGTGATATAATTTGTGTACAAAATGGTGGGCATTTACTTATTCTTCATCAAAACTCTCAGGTGGGCTTATTATATTTTTTTTCTTAAGAACAATATATATTTGCATCTAAGATTCAAGCCAGGTGTTACTGTTACTTAGTTAGCTAGTTTATTTTTTAACTAGTTTATGTCTAACTATGGTCTTTGTGACTTACACCAGCTGTACACTGAAACAGCTGTGCCTCCCCATCTTCCACTCAGAGCAATTTCCAGGGACTCGTATTTAAAGGAGAGTGAAATGTTGTCTGTAATTATAACAGCAATCTGTTCCACAGTAGTTTTCACACTCTACTTACACTCCCTACTGTGTTTTTCCATTAGTTTTACCCTTTCTTCCATTTCTCTAATTTTGGTTTTAAGCCCATCAAACTGCAGGTTAACAGAATTAATTTTAAAATACATTACTTCTAGCACACTTGTTTTGAAGCACATATGATAGTTTACACTGATGTTTAAGATCAAACGAGTTATTTCTCCAAAGATCAAGGACAAAGTGAACTGTTGGGCCTTAGTGAGGATGGTCAGTCCTTGGTATTTATTTATCTTCTGCCATTGATGCCACCTGCCTTCTGATGACTAAGGAGGCAGGTGGAAGGAGAGGAGTGACTCATGTCAGCACAGAGGCCTTTTCAAACGTTCTCTCAATTCTTCTGCACGATTACTGTTTTACAGAAGAAAACAGAACCCGAAACAGTTAGCAAACATCTGCTTTCTTTAAGAAATTTGACGGAGCCGGCCTGGTGGCGCAATGGGTTAAGTGCGCGTGCTCCACTGCAGCGGCCTGGGGTTCGCCAGTTCGGATCCAGGGCACGCACGGGCACACCGCTTGGCAAGCCATGCTGTGGCGGCATCCCATATAAAGTGGAGGAAGATGGACACGGATGTTAGCCCAGGGCCAGTCTTCCTCAGCAAAAAAAAAAAAGGAGGATTGGCAGATGTTAGCACAGGGCTGATCTTCCTCACCAAAAAAAAAAAAAAAATTGGCAAGTAAATTAAATCTCTACTAACTTTGCAACGAAATATGAGCTCAATTTCCAAAATATAGCATAATGACATAATTTTAGAATTGTCTTTTGTCTTCTATTTAAACCTGGTTCTTAATTTCATGATTGGTTACAGGCTAAAGTAAAAGCATGTAAACAGTCTCTAAATATGATCTTAAGCAACTTTATGCCCCTCGTGCCATAATTTTGATATACTGGTAACATAAAGATTTTAAAATAATAATTTTTGTTTAATATTCAGACGTTTAATACCCAAAACATAAAAATGTCTTACAAACTAAACACGTCTTATTGTCAACTAGGTTGTTATTTAAAAAAGAAATACAAGAATAAAAGTCCATAAAGTATTTAAAATTTATTTTGTATATTATTGCTTCAAAATGTATTTTGTTACCTAAGATTCTAGTTCTTTTATCGCTCTTATTTTTCAGATTTTCAAAGTAAAGTAATTCATTTTCCACAGGAAAGTTAGCATATTTTGCCAATTTCCAAAAGACATAGCCTCAGTGATTTATCTGTTATTGATTTGAACAGATAGATTAAGGAAGAACTGCTATCTTTATAGTGTTTTTATTTGCTATTGAAATAGGATATTTTCTTCCAAAATATTATTTATCTTATAAAAGTATGCATATTAAAAGCTCTTGATTCTTAATTTAACCTGCCACCTTACTTAATTTGATTATTGACTCAAAAAATTTTGATTGTTTTAGATTTTCTATGCACATAATCAGATCAGCTAAAAATAATAAACTCTGCTCTGCCTTTTTTCATATTTACATCTTCTTAGCTCTAATAGCATTTTCCCTTGGTTCCAGAACAATGATAATAAAAGGTGGTTTTTGGCCTTCTTGTCTGTCTCCTAATCTTAAATAGAGTGCTTTCAGTGTTTTAATATTAAACTTTTTATTCTGATTTGAGATATTTCTCATATATTCTCTTATTGAATATGTGACACCAGGAAGAGAGAACTGGGGAGGAGTTATGGTGGGGGAGGGGAAATCATAACATTCCTTTTTAGCCATTGTCCTGATGACTTAGAATTTACACTTTCTCCAAAACCTATTTCTTTCTAAAATCCGAGTGTAGTAATATTTTTAATTAACCATCAGTATATACTACTACAAAACGTTTTAGCTCTTCTCCTACTCAGTTAAATTTTACATAAAGGATATAAACAGATACTTAATGATCTCTAGTCCCCATATCAAAATAAAAATGTAAAAGAAAAAGTATTCTTGAATAAAATTAATTAATGCATTTTTCTGTTTCCTATAAATATAAAATTATTTCCCTAGCACTACGTCATATACAGTGAATTTCAATGGCAGGAAATATACTAGGGTAGCCTGGTCTACATGTTTCCCCAATTGGATATGAACACTCTCCTTCATCAAGAAGGGGGTTTCCCCTTTAATTATGGTACCACTTTCTCCACAAATTTGTACAAAATGAATATGCTCAATCCTTGTAAAATTCTGACAATGGACTATAACATTGATTATTTCCCTTCCACACACAGAACCAGGTTGAAATATAGAGAATAACAGAAGTTTCAGAATCTGAGGGATGAAGCTGCTTGTTGTTCCTTCTCTCGTGTATAACCAGGAGCAGGAATAAATGCAATGGAATAAAAAGATGGAATAAATGACCACTAATGCCGTGTGTGTGTTTGTGTGTGTGTGTGTAAGTGAATGAAAGCAAATGAAGTATTTGTATTATGTACATACCTGTTAAGTATACATGGAACAACACTCAAAGTTAAGTCCCACAAACACCAAGCCATGGAAATTCATTCATTCATAAATAAAAACATTCCCCATCTATCCTCCCCCACCAATCATAGTTATTATGCATAAAGTAAAAATGGCTATTATTTCTTATTAGGTATAATAAAGTATATTCCCCAACAAAAGTTGCTTTAGTTATAATTCTTATTCAGCCTATATTTACTAAAACAAAGAGTAAGTCCTTATGATAGATACTTAGGTTTAATATAGTTTTATTCCTCTTTAAATTAGTAAACAAGAACATTTCTTGTTTTTTTTTTTATATGAAGCAAAGAGAATTCTTGTCAACCTCTCCCCTCAACAAGATGTCTTTGGGTAGAAATAAATACATTATTTTAAGGAGGGACATTTCTTGTCACATGGCACTTGTCTTCTGACAGTTATTTGGTGATGCATAGCTGAAAAGAGCTCTGTGCTTATGGTGAAAAATAATTCCAGGACTTGACAGGGAAGAATATATTTATTACAAATCTAGGGCAGGAGTCTGCAGAGATAAACAGAAGAAAGATAGTGAGCAAATTCATCATGACCAATATCATGTATTTTTCCCTCTGGACTGATAGCTGACGTTGCACTCTTCCAGCAAGCAACAAAACTGTAAAACCAGTGCTACAAAACAGAAGCACCTGTAAGTCAACAGGAGCACATTTTTGCTCAACAAGAGATCCTGACAACAACCAACTATCTGCCTGAGACACAGTTTGAGTTTTTAAGATGCTTCAGGTCCCCTTCCCTGACTCTAGCCTCATGCCCAGTAAAGCTTCCAGTGCCTGACGTCTTCAATCATGGAATTATAAACCATTAGAGCTCACCTGGTGGGCATTATCTGAGTCAATACTCAAACTTTCCAGATAAGGATAATGAGCGTAGGTTAACCAGATAACAGTTGAAGGTCATGCACCTACTTCAGAAAAGTGATCAAAATAAAATCTAGGTCTCAAAATTCTAATCTAGTGTTCCTTTTTCTATGCTATCTCCCCTAAGTAATTATTTTTCAAAGTAAAACTAAAAGTAATCAAATCAGAAAAAGCCTGTGAATTAACGTGCCAATTTGAAGAATACGATGACACTGATTTTCCCAAGTGAGCCTTCTTACCCTCATCCCCAAGCAATCAGCAGTAGTTTTAATTTTATGATGAATCTTCCATGCTTTTTTGCCAGATCTCCCTGGTGAATGAGTGGAGAAATCTTTGAGTTGGCAGCCCAAGTTTAGGAAAACAATCTGTAGTCCTGGGACAGAGTGAAGCTAACTGGCACATGTGGGGAGTGAAACCATGACCGTGGCCTCATTCGCACTGTGTGCTAAAAAACGGAACTACAAGCCAAGTGTGAAGGTGAACCAGGCATGGAGAAGGTCTGGGCACCTAGAATGGACGTGTTTTGCTTCACTGTGGAGGTTTTCCTGGGTGTAATTAAAACTTGATCCTTTCCAGCTGTAGTGGCACAGATTGTTTTAAGATAAACTCAATCTATAATTAAAAATCTCATTAATCATTTCCCAAATTATTTGTTGTAATATAAAATGGAAGTTGAAACCATTCCTGCTGTGGAAAATGGTTATAATATTAATAACCATGAATGTGACAGATGTTAATGGCAAAGGGACTTTTGAGTTACTGTTTATAGTTTTTCATTTTCATACCTCCCTCACTAAGCAAGCAATTGAATAGTCAAGTACTCTCTAATCCAATATGTTTTCACTTTTTAAAATATATTCAGAATTTTTTAATGTTTTCGTTGTTGTATGATAAGAATAGTGTATCTTTGTAGTTTCAAATTAAATTTATTACATAGGCTCAACATGCATAAATGTAACTGGATTAAAAATGAGATTGACTTTTTATGGTCATTGGCAATCCATCCGGATATTTATGCTTAATGTTTGTAGCTATCAGACTCTGAGCTTTTCTCCTTTCTAGGACTTCAATCTTCATATCAGCTTTAAGTTTACAAAGATAATAATGGAACTTGCCCCAAATAATAGGTGTAAACAACAGAACTCTAACTGGGTGACAATCTCAAATTTGATTCTATGATGAAGTTTCAATATTCTGAGTAACCAAATGTCGATTTCCCTGGGAGATACCCAGATTACACTTATTGTCTTCGAGACCCATCTGGTTTATTTAGTGTTTGTTTCTGATTTGGTTGTTTTTAAAAATCGTCATCAATAATTGCATTAACCTAGGATGGACTGGGATATCCCACTTTATACTTTTGTCTTCTGCCATTGTCCCTAGAGTAGTATGTGAGAGACTCATGGGTGGTGTGAACTGAGTTCTAACATATATTTAAATCTGAAAGACAACTAAAAACCCAGTTCTCATTTCCTGATCTTTCCCAGAACCAAGGGAACTGACATCTGTAAAGATAGCTTTCTTTTTTTCTCTAAGTATTGTATTTTGCTTGTGTTTTTGTTTTGAGGAAGATTGGCCCTGCACTAACATCCATTGCCAATCCTCCTCTTTTTTCTTTTTTTCTCCCCACAGCCCCAGTACATAGTTCTATATCATAGTTGTAAAGTTTTAGCTCTTCTATATAGGATGCTGCCTCAGCATGGCTTGATGAGTGGTGAGTAGGTCTGCACCCAGGATCCAAACAGGCGAAACCTGGGCTGCCGCAGTGGAACACATGAACTTAACTGCTATACCACCGGACCGGCCCCTAAAGATGGCTTTCTAACTAATAAAATGAAGTACACTGTTCCACGTGGCTGTCCTTGCCGACCACTTGATAAATATCTAGTTGTGCCATGGCCTTTGCTAAAGTTTAGAAGATATCAAAAGCCACCAGGGGTAATGGGAAATGCTGGAAATCGTATGTTAGTTATATTTGAAATATATGTATTATATAGAAACTGAGTAGCCCTGCAGTAGGACACATTGGTATGGATGCTTTTGTCATAGTGATTATTTTTATCATTTATGGTGCAAGGCTACAACTCTATATTCATTGTTTAGTCATGCTTTTGTTGTAGCAGTTTTGTATTGTAAGAAAGCATTCATAGCAATAAAGTCAAAAAAAGTATATATTTAATGGAAAATTAGGTTCTGAATTTCTATTGTTCCAAAAAGTTGATGTTGATGATGTAATTACAGAGAATGTTGGTCCACATTTACTGTCCAATGTAGTGACATGATTGAGCACAAGAAATGTAAGAGATCAAACCTACTGAATAAGAGTTAGTAGATGTGTGAAGAAGTACGTGCCAAAAGATAAGGATTTAGCAAGTTAATCTGCGGGAAGTGTGTTTATATATCGCTAAAATTTTCACTCAGTCAAAGATTGCTTTCTTAATTATTTTGTTCTATTTTCATCTTCAATTTTTCTTATGCACTATGAAAAATAGTTAATGTGCTCACTAAGTTTCAGAAGACCTCCATAGATAATGAAATTATTCCAGTTTTATATCAATGCCATCAGATACTTCAAATAAGAAGTTAGTTAACACCTAATTGTCACTGCAAATAATCAATAACCAATCTATAGATTAGAAAGATAAGATGATGTTTATCTGAGCCGAGCTGAGGACTAGCCCGTAAGTGTAATCTGCACCAGGGAAGAAAGCACTCCGGAGAAGCATGGTTTAGAACATGGTGATATCTCATTTCAGAACAGAGAACATACATCAAGCATAATAGGAATACAATTTCTTTTTCTCCAAGTCGCAAGGAGACATTTTGCTGCAGTTTAGCACCTACACAGCAAGTCAACTTGACTTTGGTTTTCTGGAAAGAAAATCCTCAAAGAAGTACAGGTATCTGGTATCAGAGTCAGAGAAAAGGAGATATTCATGCCTACCTTTAAAGAGTGCATTCTTTGCTTTTTGAAAATGTTTGAAGCAGATGTATAGTGTATGTTTGGTGGGCCATAAGTCAGGCTGCTCTGGGAAAAACAAATTTTAGGCCAAAACAGGATTAAATCAGAATGGCATCTCCATATACCTCAATATTGAAAACATTATTTTCATCATAATATACGTTACATTTTTTTCATCTGATCTATAAAATCAGAGCGAAGCCATTAGAATTTCATTCTGTCAAATGTTAAACATTGAACATCACTCTGAATGCTACTATAAAGTCAATATTAAAAATCAATTTTGGTGGAGCATGGTATCATGATAAAAAAAGTTCTTAAATTTAAAAATATATGGAGAAAAAAGTATACTTGAAACTGGTTTCAAGAAATGGACATAATTTACAATTACATTAGAATAAATTGCCATGTTCCAACAACTGAAATAGAAACTATAGTTATCAAAATTTAGAAAGACATACATACACACAAATATATATATATACACACATATGTATACACGCACACAGTCACACGTACTGAATGTAGGTAAATTACAAAATTTTAGTTACGTAAATCTTGAACAAAACAAAAATAATTTCTGCATGATATTATGTCTTTTTCTTCTAATGCCCATTATTAGTTGAATTTTAGAAACATCTGACCATTGGAAAGACAATTTTATAAATCACTCTAAAGAACCCAGCATGGTATTAGACATTTTTAAAACAACACTTTACATTTTAGTTGAAATTTGTTTGAAATCAGTTAGAAATTTTAATCAAAATATCAGTGAATGGAGAACTCAAATCTAATCCTTTTAAGCTTTTCATGTATTGCAGTTATTTAAAACAAAGCTTGAAATAAGAAAGAGCTAATAGGAATGGCTTTTTTCTCATATAAATATTTATCAAAGAAAGACACTATTGAATTTACAGACAAAAACAGTAGCTGCACATTTGGGCTGTAATATTTTCACATTGAAATAGAAAAACAAAAAAGAATTGATACTATTTTTTTTTTTACCAGGATTTTTTCTGAGCTTTTTTCAAACTAAAAGTATTCTGGTCTAAGGTTAAGAGTCCATTGAATGTGTCAAATATTTCTAATTAATTAAGCATACAATTCAACTGTGACGATGATCACAATCAAATTTATGAAAAAAATATTTTAGATAATAATCCTTTGAATATTGAAATGATATATTCATCAGAAATGTACAAATTACTTGGTATTACAGACACATATGGCTAGCAAAGTGATTAAAATAGTATGTAAATGTGTAACAAGAATAAGTATTCTGATTTGCTTATTTTTTGTTTAGACAATAGTATTTTTTAATTAAAAAATTAATGAACTGATTGATCAATCAGTTATTTTTTTTATGAGGTAGATTAGCCCTGAGCTAACATCTGTCGCCAATCCTCCTCTTTTTGCTGAGGAAGACTGGCCCTGGGCTAACATCTGTGCCCATCCTCCTCCACTTTATATGGGACGCTGTCACAGCATGGCTTGACAAACTGTGCATCGGTGCGTGCCCTGGATCCGAACCCAAGGCCGCCGGAGCAGAGTACACACACTTAACTGCTATGCCACTGGGCCGGCCTCACAATCAGTTATTTTTTAAATTTTGCTGTAACATACGCATTACTTGGTAGTTTCTGTAAATAATATTATTTAAAAATTTTTAACAAATTTATTTTGAGAGGACTTTACAAATATCAATTTAATAAACCAACTTGTTAGCCAAAATATTTCAAAAATTATGTAATTTCAATTATTTTCAGTGAAATCTTTTACTTTCAAAAGTACCCTAGTTTGGACAATGAATTATATGGTCAATTTATTAATAATACACATAGATCTCTTTTATTTTAATTTAACAAATATCATATCAACACATCAAAATCCCATTCCTTGATTTGAAGATTTAGAAACAAGATAAATAGAGGAGAATATTTCCAAGAGACCTTGAAAAAACCTTTTAAGATACTCATCCATTAATTTGTGATAAATAAAAACAGGAATTATTAGGAAAAAAATTGGTTATCCAACACTATAGCAGTTGTTATAAATAAGAATTTCCACGTAGTGCAGTCGTACTAATCAGGATAATCTAACTTCTCTTACAAATATCCCACAAATCCTCATGGCTTAACATAGGAAAAGGTTATGCCTCTTTCATGTCATATTACAATGCAGGCAAGCAATAGCCGCTGTTCTAAGCTGTTAATCATGGACCTGGGCCCCTTCCATCTCATAGCTCTGCCATGTTTAGGATCTTGGAATCCTTCACTTAATCGTTTGCATTCGGATAAAGAAAGAGAGAGCTTGAAAGAGTTCAGAGACGCATTAGAGGCCAAGCCTAGGAGGGGAACCATCATTTCCTTTTGTACACCACTAGTGAGGGCTCGATCACATGGCCTAAGCCATAATTTATCAGAAGTGTTTTATTTACACAGCTTTTCATGATCTTATGTATATATTTGTCTGTGTATATCAAGAGCTTGGTAGAGTGGGGCTTAATACATATTTAATTGAATTGTTTTCCTAATGTAGTATTTGCATCATACAACTTTTTATATAGTGATTCTTGCATACGTAAAAGATAGTTCTGCCTCTTATGGATTATAGAATTTTATAGCAGATTCGTAAGAAATGTGTCAGTATTTTCCACTGCCCCATCCCCCTACCGCTGATTTCTGTGTTAGTTTTGCCCAACTGGTTTAGTAACTCTGAGGAGCTGGGTTGTGCTTTGTATTTGGGTGATGTTTTAGCAGCAATTTTAGGCTAAAGTCTTCGTTCAATACCCCTTTACAAACTTATTAATCTTGTGGTGCTGGTGGTGAACAAACGATAAATTAGTATGACTTTATTATTGATCTGTCCAAAGCTTTTGTGCTACTTGGTCATGCTCTATTGTTAATACAGCTGAAGGCAATTAATTTTAGAAACAAGACAAGTTGTTAACACAGAACAGTTTGCAAGTCTTCCCATTGAAGACACTGAATGTTATTGTAAGGTGTTGGATCATTTCAATTTATTTTCTTTCAATTCTAAATTAGCAGAGTATTTAAATGTGTACTTGCTCTATTCCATGAATCCATTTGTTTGATCTTTCAAAATTGAGTGTCATCCTGGAGTTTAAACTGGAGGGTCAAATGTAAAAGTAACGAGCATCTCAAATTGTTTGGCAGACTAGACAGCATTGTATTGCTCACTTTCTTTTAATGCTTGGTCGTTGGAATCTTGAGTAGGCTGAGTATTTTAGCTAAAAAAATATTGGTTTCTCCTAACTCTTAGATGTATTTTCCTGCTTAAAGATTGATAATTTCTTCATATGCCCAGAATTCAAATTTCTGCCAATATCATAGATACACTGTTAACTATTATAGTAAAGAATTTATTAAAATGACAAAATAAACTTAATATTGATTGTACCATTCAGGTCTATAGAGTCTAAATTTTAAAAAATCTATTTAACTTGAATAAGTTAATGTTTCTTTAACATTTAAAAGCATGTAATTCTATGGAACTAAATTTTCCTTCTTATAACACTCATCCCAAAGAAAACGTGACATAAAACAAGTAAAACATATTATCCAACCTTCTCTGACTTTAATTCAATGCACTCAATTTTAATCTGTACACCTGACTTCTTAAAACAAAATTAGATTGGCTAAATCTGTAAAACATGGTATTTTGTAGGTGCTTACCCAAGGAATTCCATGACAAAGGATGAACACAATAGATGCAATGTATCTATCAGAACCATAGCTACAGCAAAGTTTTGGAAACATCAAAATTATATACACTTCCGTTACATTTCTGATACTTCTTTACTCTACCCAGATCATAAATATCAGCATCAAAATATTGGTTCAAATTTGAGAATGATTTTGAATGCTGTCCCCAGCATTTACAGTTAACTATTGCTACATCAAGTTAAGTATCAACACAGCTAACGAGTTAAAACAGTTAAGTACAAAACAACTGCATATAGGGACATATTTTCAAAATATGACAGAGTCTATTTTTATGAAATTGACTAAATTGACCAAATTATAGTATAAGTTGTATAGAGAGGAAGATATAGCCTTAATCGAATTTTCTTTACTCTGAATCTATCTAAAGCATACATTTCGAATTCTGTATTAGGCAGATATTTATATTGTGAAGATAAACACCAGAAGTAGCTTCATTGAGTTAAGTTATGCAATGCATTGGAAATAAATATGCAAGAAATTGTGTTTATACCGATCACAAATTAATAAAGCTTAAGAAACTCTGCTTATTTTAGGTGAATTACTCATTTAAATGTAGGCTTTCTTTCCTTTGTTTTCATCATGACAAAATTAAAGCAATGAATGTTATAGGATGTAAATGCAAAAAGAAGCAAGTATGTAAAAAGAAGCTACTTCTGTAGGCCTAATATAAAGACAAAATAGATGGAAATTTCTGAAGAGAACTAAAAATAAATGCAATTTATTTCATTTTAGTTGAAAAACTAAAAGAAATGTATTTTTGGATCTGTCCTGTTTAAAATGGTATTCTGGCTCTATTAGGTAATGGAGGAAGTTTATGGGAAATTGTGAAAACTTTCTACAGGAAAACAAAATACAATGCATTCCCACTGCAATTTTTTCCAAACAAGCCATGCGTATTTTGAAGACCATAAAATGTTGCTTGAGTAATGAATTCTGCACATGATAATGTCCTTTTATTTCTCCTAAAACTAATATCTATCTCCAAGGAGTTTCATTTAATTCTGGTATCATGGAATTTGATGATCTTACATGAAGCCTGGAAATAGAGATACTATTTTAATATGACAATTATATATTGCTTAAATTATATCTAAAAGATAAAACTTATGAGAATGTATATAATGTGTCAACAGTAGTAATGAATACATCAAACCCTTACATAAGGAACAGAAAATATGCCCAGATTATAAGAATAAATAGTTCAAATGTCTGAATTATTTTAAATGGACGTGTGTATTGAAATGTAATTCATTATGAATTAAGGTTTAAAAGTAAGAAAGTTAGATAAAAATTCAGTAAATATTTCTCTAATCAAAATGTTCTATCATTAATTATTCAAGTGAAAAAGTAAAATATTGGCTTTCCTCATGATTCAAGTACAGTAAGACATTTATTAACCACATAAATGCAATTTCATGTGCACTCTGTGGTTATAAACTTTGCTACCAGAGATGAAGGTACAAAATAGCCAGTGATTTATTCCGAACTTGAGTGAAGTATGAGTGGGTAAAAGTCAAGAGTTCAGGACATAGGATTCAACAGCGTTCCTTTTGTTTAAACTAAAGATAGAAGTTTTATATATATATACGAAAAGAGAGTACATATACAGAGCAGTTTTAAGATCTTGGAAAGGCCCCCATTTGGTTATCTTCATTCCTTGGGTAACTCTGGGAGCAATAGACACAGATCTCAGCCCTTATTGCTGAAATTTTTGAGCCAATGACTTTAAAGTTATGGGGCCAATCACAATGTTTGAATCCTATCTGGACTGGAAATTTGTTATGGCCTCTAGCATCATTTATGTATCTCCATCTGTGAAATATAATAGATAGTTTGATCGATTTTCTTCTGAGACATGGCTGTATGTAGAATCCACCCATTTATTAAATTAATTTCTGCTGTCATTTACTTAGCATACCTACTGATGTTTAGATTGTTTTCAATGTTCACTATTATAAACAATTAAATATTTTTCAAAAATAGTATTGTTCTATTAAAACTAAAGCCACATGTAAGATGTTTGATATTTATTGACAAATTTCCTTTAATAAATGTAGCACCAAATTATTCTGCCTTTAAAAATTTATGAATGTCCTATTTCTACATACTCATAATTAGCCTCAAAATATTTTTTCAAATTTACATGAAAAATGACTTAGCTACAAACATACATCTATACGCCATGATCAAAATCTAAACTGCATCAATTTAATGCTCTTTGGAGTGATATCAGCATGGCTTTCCTAGAATCACCATATCTCCTTGTATTACAAGTATTTATTATAAAACTCTTAAAACTTTAGATCAGGAAATTATGGCCATTCTATAACTTCGATAAGTATTTTAACTGATTCTACATTTTAGTTCGGTCTCTACCTGTCTTTCACCGAAATAAGATAAAGCAAGCAAGTTTTCAACCATGCAGCGAAATGTAAAAAAACAAAACAAAACAAAAAACAGTATAGAATGGCCATTAGGTACATGAAATTGACAGATTGACACACACTGGAGAGTCTGAATTTTGCCAGAGTCTTACCTGTGAAATAGAAAGTGATCTTATATAGTGCTTCTGATTCTGATAGTCCTCAAGCCTCTCTTAAAAATGTAAAAAAATCTCAGATTTCTCTCAGCATTACCGGCTCATAGTACATGTTTTCAGGACCCTCTGGCCTATTGGTCTATGTAAGAGCAGTTTCAGAATGAAATACATGTAGAAGCCAGACGGATGAATATGCAAAGGGTGAGGAAGCAAAGTTGGTGAACATAAAACATTGTTTCTAGAAACTTTACTTATAAAGTTAGAAGAGAGATACGTCATTGTCTAGAATTTAACTCTCAATGGAGAGTTTGATGATTTTGTTAGTTTGTTTAGTCTTTGTGATAGAGATCCTTAAGTATTATTACATACTTATGACAAAGATTCAGGAGAAAAAAAGATTCCACTAAAGAGAGAGAGCTGATGGAGCTAGGCTCACTCAGAAATCACAGGAGAGGATGAAGCCATAAGCAGAAGGGAAACAGTTAAGTGTGGATTAGAAAAGAGACATCAATTCCACTTAAACTGAAGGGAAAGAGAAAGGAGGAAATTTATTGGTGGAGAAAGCAAGTACTTAAGGGAATTCATGACAGATAGCCTCAATTACTTCTCCAAAGTAGGAGGCAAGGTTATCTGGTCAAAGAATGTTTGAAAGGGGGAGAAGTGTAGTGTAAAGCTTAATTGACTTCTGTAATGAATAAAAAATGAAAGCTGGCTGGGGATACGTTTTCAAACTGTGTTCAAAACTCAATCTGAAAATATTAAAAGTGTTGTTTAAAAGCAAACAAACAAGTCAAGCAAAGCCAAAAATCCATGTTCAAGTTGGTTGAGAATTGTTAAAATGTTTGAGAAACATTTAAGAAATGCTGCTTTAAAGAAATTCAAACAAGATTTTTTTTTTTTAAAACTGGAAAGGACTTGATATAATAAGGTTTATGGATTGTGAATAAGATACATATAGAGGAAATAAATGGAAAAAAAAGATGAGTAAGTTGAGTGTGCTGCTAGAAAAATGGTTAGAGTCATGAGGCAAGGGGATTAACCCATGTAGAGAAGGGAGTGAGTAGTGGAGGACATAAAAACAAGAGAAAAAAGAGAGATCCAGACATGGTCAGACTTGGTGAAGAGAAGGATAAAAACTTTGATCAGAGAGTTGACTAATGGGGAACGCCGTTATAGTGTGGGATAATGTAACTGAATGCTCAAGTACAGTGTTAAGGCCTTGCTGATGAGTTGCTGAGGTTAACTGGGGTTGATCATTTGCCACACTGTTTTAAAAAGGAATCTAGGGTTGAGGCTGGCTTAGCCTTGTGCATTCTGCAGATGTCAGGAATTCTGGAAACAGTTTGGAGAAGAGAAAGAATGTCTTGTAGGGCTGGCCCCATGGCTTAGCGGTTAAGTGCGTGCGCTCCGCTGCTGGCGGCCCGGGTTCAGATCCCGGGCGCACACCGACGTGCCGTTTCTCCGGCCACGCTGAGGCCGCGTCCCACATACAGCAACTAGAAGGATGTGCAACTATGATGTACAACTATCTACTGCGGCTGTGGGGGGAAAAAAATAAAAATAAAAAAAACAACAAAAAAAAAGAATTTCTTGTGGAAAAGGCCTTGATAAATGAAGAGGAGAAATCTAAACATTAGTAGGCCACACTAACAAATCCAAGGGGTATAAGTAAATGAAATGAACTTAGAAGGAAAAGATATTTTTGCCTGAGGGTAGAGTCTAGTGGCAACCCTGGAGAATTAAGAGAAACAGGTGCAAAGAGACTTGTGTATTCAGAATCACTTTGAATTTTATCTAACTGAATGTTACATAAAAGTGTGTATAATAACATTAATATATATCATTATTAAAATAGTAACTTGGATTGACCTCTTAATCCTTGTCAAACTTGTACTGTGTAACTAAATATGTATATGCCTTAGCTCAATAAATTCAATTTTAAGAAAGAAAGTGTTATTATGATTATTTATAGATAAGAAAATCAAGGCTTAAACATTTAAGTATCTTTTTGAAGGCCAAACAGCCAGGAAGGAAGAGAAGCCTGTATGAAAAAACCAGGTCTGTGTGATTGTAAAACTGCCTCTATTGGAGGGTGGAAGTAGGGGAGGGAGGAGGTAGAAAGCAAGAGAATTGAGGATTAAAAGGGTGATTACAGGGCCAGCCCGGTGGCGCAAGCGTTAAGTGCGTGCGCTCCGCTGCAGCGGCCCGGGGTTTGCTGGTTCGGATCCTGGGCGCGCACCGACGCACCACTTTGTCAAGCCACGCTGTGGCGTCCTCCCATATAAAGTGGAGGAAGATGGGCACGGATGTTAGCCCAGGGCCAGTCTTCCTCAGGAAAAAGATGAGGGTTGGCAGCTGTTAGCTCAGGGCCGATCTTCCTCACAAAAAAAATAAAAAGGGGTGATTATATGGTGATTAAAATGATAAAAATTTCTGTGAGAAAATTAGGGATAAGGAGTGAGATAATATTATAGTATAAGAAGAATCAGAATGGAATTTAGCTTGTTTTGTATTTTTTATTTTTGCATAAAGAAAGAACAACTTCTAGTACATTTGGGACAGAGCACATCAAGTAAAAGGGGCTTGTGGAGGAGAGATGAAAGTTAGGCCAAGATAAATTAGATCACTCGTCATAATATGAGATGAAATGAGAGACAAGGAATATTTAGAGCAAAGCGTTGAAGGAGAAGGAAAAATCAGTAACATATGTTAGTCTCTTGTCAGTTTTTAGATAAACATGGCCTTGGTTTTGAAAGAGTTGTAGTTCTTTTATTTGCATAAGTATCACTATTAAAAATTCATTCTTTGCACAGATATTTCTATTGAAAGGATTTCAATTAATTCAAAATGCATTAAATTATTTTTCTGTCAAGAATGATGAAGGCAGGAATGAAAATTACACAGTTATAAAGAAAGAAGAAATGAAGAAATAGAAAAGAGAATGAGAAAGGGAGGAAGGAAGAAAGAAGGGGAATGTTATTAGTTGATTAATATTATTGTTTGTTTAGTATCTTTTCATGTGTATATATTCTTTGGTGAAATGCAAATATTTTGCCCATTCTTAAATGTGTTTGGTATTTTCTTATCAATGAGTTTAGATAGTTCTTTATATATCTAGAAACAAGATCTTTATTTTGACATTCAAATTGAAACTATCTTTGCCCAGTCTGTGGCTTGTCTTTTCATTCACAGAGTAAGTGTTTAATTTTGATCAATTCCAACTTATTATTTTTTTTCTTTTATGAATCATGGATTTGATATCATATCAAAAACTCTTTGTCTAACCCAAGGTCATGAAGATTCTCTCTTATGTTATCTTCTAAGAGTTTTATAGTTTTACATTTCATATTTATCCCATTGATCCATTTTGAATTAATTTTGATATAACAGTGTAAGATATAGGTCAAGATTCTTTTCTTTTCTTTTTTTTTACATATGTATATCTAATTGTTCTAGCATTGTTTGTAGAAAAGACTGCTTTTTTCCTGCATTGTACTTACAACTTTTAGAAATCAATTGACCATATTTGTGTAGGTCTATTCCTGGACTCTCGATTATGTTCCATTGATTTCTGTGTCCATCCTTTCACTAATACCACATTGTCTTGATTAATGTATCTTCATAGCAAATCTCAAAATTTGTTAGCCTGATTCTTTCAATTTTGTTTTTCTTTTTCAAAACTCTTTGCTACTTTGATTCTTTTACCTCTCCATATAAATTTTAGAATCAGCTTGTTTATATCAACAAAGATTACTGCTTGTATTTTGACTGGATTTGTTTTCAATTTGTAGATCAATTAGGGGAGAATTAACATCTGAACTGTACTGAGTCTTCCAATTCATGAACCTTTTGATTTTTTTCAGCAGTGTTTTCAGCATATAGAGTCTGCACATATTTTGTTAAATTTATACTTAACTATTTCATTTTTTGGACTATTGTAAATGGTGCTGTTTTATTTTCAGAAAATCATATTTATTCAGAAAATGAAAATTTGATTTTATATTAGAAAATCAATTAATATAATTCAACATATTAAATGATTAATGAGAAAAATGACATTTAATAATTTCAATTAGAAAAATCATTTGATGAAATAACTTTATTCATTAAGATTTTTAAAAAATCTCAGCATAATGGAAATAGTAGGTAAGTTCTTTAAAATTATAAGTTGTAGCTACGAAAAAATATACAGCAAATATTATTAATGGGTAAAATTTTAAAATAATCCCTTAAAGTCAAGTACAAGACATAGGCTCCTATACTCCTTCCAGCCAAGGCAGCTGAGTAAGGCGAAATAGTGAAGTCAAAGACATATAAATTAGAAAGAGAGACACAAAAAGTTTTATATGCAGGTGATGCTTGTCAACATGGAAAATCCCAAAGGATCTAATTAGTAAGTATAGCAAGGTTGTTTGATTTTTTTAAAAAAATTATATATAAAACAATTCCATGTCTATACAACATCTGCCAATAGTATATAAATATTATGCAAAGTGAAATAAGTCAGAGGGAGAAGGTCAAATACTGTATGATTTCCTTCATTAAGTAGTAGATAATAACAACAATAAACAAACACATAGAGATAGAGATTGGATTGGTGGTTACCAGAGGGGAAGGGGGGAGGGAGGAGGGCGAAAGGGATAATTCAGCACATGTGTGTGGTGATGAGTTGTAATTAGTATTTGGGTGGTGAACATGATGTAATCTATGCAGAAATAGAAGTATAATGATGTACACCTAAAATTTATACAATGTTATAAACCAATGTTACTGCAATAAACAAAAAATTTAAAAAAATAAATAAAAAATAAAATAGAGTTAAAAAAAGTCTCTAGGCTTAAATATAATGAAAGATTTGGATGAATTTTTTTTTTTTTTGATGAGGAAGATCAGCCCTGAGCTAACATCCATGCCAATCCTCCTCTTTTTGCCGAGGAAGACTGGCCCTGGGCTAACACATATCCCCATCTTCCTCCACTTTATATGGGACGCCGCCACAGCAAGGCCCAACAAGCGGTGTATCGGTGTGAGCCTGGGATCCGAACCTGGGCTGCCAGCAGAGGAGCATGTGCGCTTAATTGCTTACGCCACAGGGCAGGCCCAGGATTTGGATGAATTTTATGAAGAAAATGATAAAACGTTGAAAAACATTAAAGAAAACTAAACAAAACAGAGACATCCCACTTAATAGCATCTAGTCTAAAAGCAGATATAACATAGAATGTGTTCATTATCAAATACTGCTTATTACTACTGCCAATATGATCTTTAGTGTCAGCGCCCCTGGTGTATTTTAGTAATTTAAGGAAAGCAGCATATGATCTCTTTAAATCAACTTGTCTTCCTAAAATGATTTAAGAAGTTAAAATTGCCTTTTTTCCCCCTATTTCATAAAAAAATATAACTCGGTTATAGAATAGTCAGTTGCTATGGGTCCTGCAGGCTTATTTTGTCACTACTTTGTAGCACACTTTTAGATATTGGTAGCTATCCTAAAGCATCACCCTGTTTTCTGGAGAAAATTAACCATGAATTGGTAATCAAATATTTCAAAAAAAAGTCATCTCAATTTACAAGAAAAAAAAGAATTTTCAGATTTGCTTACATAAGGCAGTGTCTCTGTATAGTCAGCTTTGTTGAACATGTATTTCTAGACTCAGAAAATCAGGATCTGATTCTTATACAATTATGAGCAGGCTCACAGGGTAGGCACAGTTCTAGGGCAGCACACACCAATGTGTGTTCTTTTCTGCCAGAACAGTAATTCTTGAAGACAGTAGTTCACATTGTATTTAAAGATAGTGGATACTTGGATTATTCTTAATTTGTTATTTTCTCTGCCATTTCCTTTATTTTAGAATCTAACTATTGGTAATATAGTTCAGAGGCTTTGAACTGTCACATTTTACCTCCTTTCCTGTGACAGTTATCCAAAGGTTTAATATGAAACAGGATAATTTTGCAAGGGGAGATTTGAAAACAAAAATTCTGCCACAATCACGTTAAGTATAAAACACTGAGACTTCTACTTTAAACTGTTTAATCATACAAAGGTACCATTTCCTTAGTACTTTGAAACATTGTTCTGTGGTGTCATTGTGTAAAGAAAGTACTTTGCTCTGTTGTATATTTTCAATGATCACATTAAATAGTAAAGCATGCATACAATAACATGCTCTTGAAAAAAAGTTATGTATAGAGGATCCACAAGTACACCCTTTTATAAAAAGTTAGAGTACTATGGTTTTTAGAGCTAGATAGGTAGAATTTAGTATATATGTATATATTTATAACTATTCACACACACAAACACACACATATAGTTTCCTTTCTCTGAAATTTCTTTTACATAGGGAAATTCATTAAATATTGAAAAAATAATGCATCAATAGCTACATGAGAATGTTCCTGATAAATCTTTGAATAAAGATGATGAAAATGTTAAGTAATGACTAGCACATCCATGGATAGTGCTTTCTATTATGCAATCAGGTCTCTAAAATTACTTTAAAACATTTAGCAAAATTTCTAACTTCTAAACAGTAAGGTGCCACATAGCATTCTCCTAGCTAAAGGCTCTAGAACTTGCTCAATTCAGCACCCTCCACTGGTTGAATTCCTAGAATTTTCCCCCACAGTTTCCTCAGTGCCTCACCTCACATCCTGGACACATTCATCTGCAAGAGATCAATGGACAGATAAGATTATGTTTTTCATTTCTTTTCCTTTTTCTTTTCTTTCCTTTTCAAATTCCAAAGAACAAGTTGAAATGTCAGAGAGATTATTTCTGATGGCATTAGAGGTGTGTAAATATGTGATGTGCATTCTCTGTTTTCCCCAAGCAAATGAGCAACTGCCGTTACACTTTGTTCCTGGTTAGTTAAGGCTGAGTATAAGGAGAAAGGATTGAATTATACCACAATATTTCCTGTATTCTGACTATAGGATTCTAAGGACAAGTTGTCCACATACGCTAATTCCAAGAACTTCTAAATAGCATCTAGGTAAACCAATACTGCAGAAAAGAGTCTCAAATTTAGATTTGACTTCTTATGCCATCTGGGACCAGAGAAATTGGATCCAGATTAGTTTTAGAGCCATTTCTTTTCTAATAAGATTAAATTGATTATGCTATGCTCTCAAAACCAGGCATCACTATTTGTTGGAAAACATCATTTCCTCTGTTTTTGCAGTTACAAATTAAAATAGCACTCCATTAGTGAGATGAACTTCTTCAGGTTACTAATTAATATAATATCCCATAAGTGAGTTCTGTTTGCTTTGTCATTTGGAAAAATTTAATTGTCTTTGGAGAATGTCCCAAATCTTTGGCTCAGAATACTCTGTTGTTTTATTTTTTTCCCTATAATTCTCTCCCCATCTAAAAATCTGTGCTTTATGCCTCTATCCACTTCTCGCTCCCCAATTTCAACTGAGATAATTGACTTTACTGCTATCCTGAGGTGAGGAGAAACGGTCAATGTTTTAGCTATACCGCTCTAAGCATCATATTTTACTTCTCCCCTTTCTGGTAAAAAATTATTCTGTTCGCCTTATAAGAACTCATTTGAATGTCATGTAAATGGGTCCATTTAAAAAGAAAAGAATCGATATCATTATTGCTGAGACCTACTCTATATTAAACCTGAAACACTTGTCCAATAGCAGAGAGGCGTTAAGTTGATTTATAACACCTTTGTCATTGGATTACTATTAGACTTGTCTCCAAAAGATCTTTAAACACCTTTCCTCTAAACATCTTTCCCTACATCATGTCAACAGTTCCTGGGAATTCTAATTTGAGATTAGGGTATGTTTTAGACTCACTATTGATAGATACCGGCTGGTAACAACTATTGGCCTCTGTTATAGACTCCTTGTCATGATATAGTTAGTACAACCTCTAGGCCATTAAAACTATATGGGTACGAAAGAGTTCATTAGAGAGGAAGAAGGCCAGTCAGGGGTACTACTCATTCTCCTAGGTCTGCTCTCTAATATTTCCCCAAAGGTTGTGAGTCTCATGCCAGCATGAGTTCCTGTAACGCTCTGTTATTTCTACATTTTTCTTAGAGTGACCCAGTAAAAATTTAATGTCTTCAAGGAAGGTGTTTTAATAGTTTCTCCAATAGAGAATAGTCCTTTGCAAATATCCTGTGGAAACCACCAACCCCAAGAAATTTTGTAATTCTCTGTAATTGCCATGGTAACATCAATTAAGCTGATTTTTTTTTCAGTTCTAGGTCTTACCTTGTGTGAAGATGTTATATACCTAGAGTATCACATCAAATAGTAGTGTCAGCCCTGCTTGACCCAGTACTATTCCACCATGTTCTTTGCCCATGTTCTTCCAGTCCTTCCCAGCACGTTTATGTATTTTAAATAAACAAACCGGTCTTGATAATTTATGTCTCCAAATAGATTTGTGTGATAAATGCTAAAATGTAGCAAGGGCCTGTAAATAGCTTGAGATATACTTTCCAAAAGAAAGATCTGCTTAGAATAGGTTAAAGCAGTGACAAGTTTTTCATAACTCCCCTTCCTCACAGAAATACTAAACATCACTGGTTCCTGAGTATGTTGTCCAGGACAATCCAAATCAGTGTATCTATCCAAATCTATTTTCGTGTAGTCATTCCATTACATACTTTCATTTTGTCTAATTTATTAGACAAATAAATGAGGGTGAGACACAGAGCTATAACATTCAGAGATTACCTCAGTAATCATCAAATATTTAGTATGTTCTTATAAATAAGTTCATGACTTCAAACCATGCAATCGCATTTGACTTCTCAAAAAAATGTGAGGCATCATTCCTCATCAAGATTATTATCTTGTGGCACATATTCTAAATTTAGGCCACATCCCTTTCATGGAGGAAATAAATGTTATTCTTGGCTTAGAGCTTCTTCTCAATTTCTCTTTGCATTACAAAAATGAAAGCTCTCAAACATTTATTTGGGAAGAAACGAAGGCAGGATCCAGTATACACAATTCCAGAGTAGGACCAGGAATGAATATTTTCAGCTTCTGCTTGATCTTTATCTTAATCTAAGAATTGAATTTATAATATTAATGGGAAAGGCACGTAAGTATTAGGTGTAGGCATGTTGCCTGAAGAAGATAGAATCTGTTCTAGTCTATGCATCTCTGCAGGTGTCTTGGATCCAGCCAAAATATGGAAGTGGTACTTACTCTCAACTGAACCCAGTTTCCACTCCTTCAGGAAATACTTGTCTGGTGATCACATAAAGCATTTATGAATAGGTTTAGGCAAACGAGCCACAAGGGACAGCCATTTTATAATATGATATTGTCTATATGTTTGTCTAGAATTATTTGAACATGGTGATAACATATAATGCACTATCTGGGATGACCATTCTTCAAAATCCTTCTGTCTTTGCCTCCAGCTCCAACTCCACTCAGGGCCCTGCCTGTTGTGAGGAGACTGGAAACTGTTCAAGAAATGACCTGAAATGAAACTGTTCCAGAAAGACAGAGGAAAGTCTCCCATCTTTGGAACATTTGCTATTTGCGGCATATTTTTAGTGCCCTCATCTCTCTGAGATACCAGAGATGATTTCTTATCACAATTCCCATCTCTGTGTTGGGGAAATCACAATGTTAAGAGGTTCAGTTAGCACTTGCTTTTTGGTTTACTCAATTTCTCTTACTTTTTCAGTCAACATTGGAAAGTTTGAGTAAGAGTATCCATAACCCACGTTCCCCAAACCCAGCTATCATACCTTTAAGGCATTATCTGTTGTATTTGCTCCTCTCCCTCACTGCCTGTCAGGGTCTGTACCGGAACTACCAGGAGACCTTCTTCCAAGTTATGTTGCCTCCTCTAAAGACTGAGAGCTGGTCTTTCTTCTCCATGTGCCTGACTAGTTTCAATAACTAGAAAAAAAATTGAAGAATGGTCACATAGTGTCAGGTTAAGTTCAGAATGGAGGTTTTACTTAACATAAACCCAGCCTGAAACTATATCAAGCTGGCGTATTTATGAGTCCAAAGCCATTTGGTCAGAAACCTCTGCACCAAAATCTCCAGCCAAGTGATGTATATGTATAGACAACTGTTTTTAGGCTTTCTGGTGGATATTCATGTTTTACTGCTTTATAGTTCCCTGGATCCTTCATGCCCAGGAATATTTGGACATTTTGACTCAGCCGTTATAGTGCTATTTCCTTTAAGGACTCACATGATCTCACAGGCTGGGCTTTTAGCACGTCACCAGCCTGTATCATATATCAGACTTTGACACTTGCTGTTCTGGCTGCAGGTCAGTAATGCTCCCTAACCACGAATAAGTGGCACTTCCTGAAAATAGCCCCAGCTTTCCATAACACCATTGCTCCGTTATAAAAAGCATAGTTTCTCCAAGGGTCTGCCCTACTATATGCTTAATGTTTGATCATTCAGAAGAAGCTTTGCACTCAAAAGGGGGCTTTATAAATAAAATGTATGATGAAATCCTCTAGGAGTTAAGCCAGCATTTTAAAGAAAGCTACATCAAGGTGTGCGATTTGTATGTCATATCTCAGTCCTTTCACATTTTCGCTCTAAATGACTCTTGGGAGCGCTATACGACAGAAACTACTAGTTTTCTATTCTAGCATTCTTTCTTTTCTGCTTTATAAGAAGGTTGTTCATATATTCCAGTTTGCCTAAGCAGAGTTGGGTTAAATCTCTTGTTCCATGATAATTCTTAGTAGAACTCAATTTCGCTATCAATACATGCTGGTTGTACAATAAATTCTGTGATCACCCTATTTATAATAAAACCATAGTTGACAGAATCAAAACTAAATTTCTCAGTCTCCCTTTCAGATAAGTAGGTGCATGTGACTATACTAAGTTCTGGATAAGAAGGTACAAACAGAAGTATTGCGTGGAACTTCTAAGAAATCTTGGAAACAAAAAGACACCCATTTTGCCTTCCCTATCTGCGGCTGCCAGTATAGAATATAGACATGACGACTAGCGTTTCAGCTGCCATCTTGGATCATGAAAAAACTTGACGATTGAAGCCGCGTGTACTAGTTAAGGTGAACTCTAGTAGCTATAACAAGGAGAATAGAAAAAAAAAAAACAATGGTTTAAAGATATGTAAATTGATTTCTTTCACTTAACAATTCTCAGGTGAGTGGTCCAGGAGAGTGAAATAACTTTGCTCTAAGTGGGCTTACTGGGACCCAGATTTCTTCTATGATTTTTCCACTACTCTCTAGCTCCTTGCTACTTAAAGTATAATCTGCAGGCCAGCCCCACTGATATCACCTGGGACCTTGGTAGAAATGCAGAATATCAGGCCCTACCCCAGACCTACAGAATCGAAATCTGCATTTTAGCAAGATCTCCAGGTAATTTGTGTTTCCATTAAATGTAAAAATTACTGCTCTACAATACTATTAACATTTGTATGGTCAAAAGTACAGAAAAAAAATTTTTTAAGTTGATTATTTAAAAATTCAAAAATTGAAGCTGTTTTTTCCCCACAAACTAATAACTTGTTAAGCTTACGAGATAACTCTATCCTAGAGAAAATGTGAAGTTTGGCTATTAATGAACAAGTCTGAAGGTGTGTATTATCTTTGCAAATAAATGCAATAAGGCAGGCTGGTGGCTTAGTCATAAAATTGTCGCTAGAAATTGAATCATATTATATAGGTCATACCAGAATGTGGCACTTGGCATAAAGAGAGTCTCTAAAGAAGTCTAAAAGAGATTCTCTTTTTGGAAAAGAAAAGTCAAAAGAACTTTGTGGGCATCTTTGCTTGCTGATAATTTTTGATGGACAGTTGGCCTGGTGATTTTAATTTGTTGGTGGTAGATATTTTTGTGTCCCTATAAATATTCCTGAGTACTATTCTGGGACACATCTAAGTTACTTGGGGACAGTTCCATCCTTTCAAGGCTGTTTTTAAGCTTTGCTAAGCAGTATAAGAATAGCTTTTAGTCTAGGTCTGATTTTGCCCGACCATCAAGGCAATGTCCTTCTGAGGATTCTACTCAACGAATTGAGAGGATTTTTCACTCTGGCTAGTGAGAACAAAAACTATTCCTGATCATATATGAACTCTAGGGCTTCTTACCTTAAACTATTTTAAGTTTTTCCTACCTGAGCCTTGGCTAGTTTCCTCACAGACATATTCACTGATCAGTGCCCAGCTGAAGACTAGTGGGGATACCTGCAGATAACCAGAGTTCCTCCTCTGGGCAGCTCTGTCCTCTATGGTAATCAGTTCTACAAACTCTTGTCACTTTGGTCACTCTTGTCCCCCAGACTCCCAACCCCTATCTCTCAACTCAGGGAGAGGTCTCCTAAATTAGTGGGAGGGCAGCCTTCTTCTTTTCAGGGAGTAAGCTGAGTGAACCTTAGAGCTAGCACCTCGTTCGTGCCTCCACTTCTCAGGTGTCACAGTCTTGCACTGCCTGATGTCCAGTGTATGAAAATCATTCCATCTACACTTTGGTGGGTTTTTAAATTGTTTCGGTCAGGAAGATATATTTGGTCTCTATTACTCCACCTTGATTAGTAGCAGAAGTGCTTCCACAATTATCTTTTGACTTTACTTCTCATATTACCTATATCATAAAATCTTAGAGGATTCTTTCAGTCCCCTAGTTGTTCATTGCTTTGTAGCATAGCTAGGGATGTCTCCCCCTTTCCTCACTTATGCATTGGTAATATAGTTTTGCATGGATTGCTTATAAAGACCATTTTTGTAGTTTTATGTCAGTCATAACAATCTTCATGGTATTCTTTTTTAATTAAATTAAATTCCTCTCCCTGTCTATTCTGTGTGGTTTTGCTATCATGTTCAGTTCCTTCAGTAAATGTCTTTATAACCCTAGAATTTTAATTCTTTAAAAATGTTCGTTCCTCATTTCGTGACATAATAAATTCAGACAGTGCTGACTAAATTATTGCTGTTGACAATAAAAACACGTACCTACCTGCACTTTCACTTACTGTATCACTCTACTTGCCCAAAGTTTATGTAATTATGTTTATATTGTTAGGTTAATCATATTTGCATTATGCTTTGCAATTGTGATTTTCTTTTATTTTTCTCTCTGGCTATTGATCATGAAAATGGATAAACATCTTTTACTATTGTGATGATGTAACTATTATTCATTTTAATACCATGAATCATGATTGGTCCACATAGAATTAAATAGAATTCTCTATCACTAAAACTATCACTTATAAGAAAAACCTATAACAACTTTTCAAAATCCAGCTGCATATTAGAATTATCTTGGAAGTTTTTAAAAAAATACAAAAGGCTCAGGTATTATTTTTTATCCAAAGCCCCATATGTGATTCTAATGAGCAGCCCTGTTTAAAAACAACTGGACTAGGGACCGACCTCGTGGCCTAGTGGTTAAGTTTGGTGCGCTCCACTTTGGCGGTCAGGGTTCAGTTCGTGGGTGTGGACCTACACCACTCGTCATCGGCCATGCTGTGGTGGCGACCCACATACAAAATAGAGTAAGATTGGCAGAGGTGTTAGCTCAGGGCAAATCTTCCTCAGCAAAAAAAACAAACAAAAAAACTGGACTATAGGATGCTTTTTTAATTTTTCTAGTCTGTTTTACTTTTTGTATTTCATGTTCAGTCACTCGTATTTCATTTAGTCTATCTTTTCCAATTTCTGTCTCTTTTGTTTTGTTATAGTCCTTTATCAAATACATTAGAAAATCTTTTATAGATATATAAATAGTATATGTGTTATATATATATTTTAGAAAACAAGGACTTTTACTTAGCTACAAATTTTATGACATTTCAATTCCACTTGTTTAACTAGATATGAATAGAATGCTAGGCTTCTAATTTATTTTCCCTCAAAACTTCGATATTGTTCCATTTACTCTGGAACTACTCTTACTGCTAAAAGTCTTGAAAGCTTATTATTTTAGTGATTTTTTTTTTAAATCTTGAATGAGGGTTAAAACTGCTAATCCAATTCTGAAAATACAAAGAAATACTAAGAAGTGGTAAATTAAGAAATTTAAGCTGTTTTCTCTTCCTAAAACGCCCACACATATTACTTTTCTTGGTGTTAGTTGAACGAAGGTAATAAATTTGCTTTTTAATATTAATTTTAATTTTCTTTGAGAGAAACCACATTCTTGAGGTACAGAATAAAAGCATCATATTCATATTGCACAAAGGAAATATAATATGCCCCTGTGAAAAAGGATTTGTTTTTCTTCACACACTATTAAACTCAGTCTCTAAATTTAGATTAAAAACACACCTGAATGAGACCTGTAGCCTAAAAACTGATTTATGATCCTAGGCAGTTGAACGTTCGGTAATTCATCGCTGATTACATGGCATCCATCTCTGGGTTGCAGATTATTACAATTTAATAGTCAAATAGATTGCCTGGTAGAACACTTCATCCTCAACCTTGTCTGACTTTTGGACAACTTAATTTGTTCTCTGTAAATAAACAATTTTTAAATACTGATCGCAAGCAATTTTTTCCTCTTTATGTAGGTAACAAAGAAATTGATAATGTGCCGTCAAAGGAGAATTCCTTTATACACCAAGAACTGTCAAAAATGGCCTCTTTGCTCCCTCACTTCGCTGTCCCTCCACACACAGGGTGTCTGTTGGTATGAAAGGTCACCTTTCCTTGGCCATTCTTGTGTCTGGTATCCCATGCATTTCTGAGGATCTAATTTTATGTCTTCAAGTTTTCAATGAAGACAAATATCATACTATTGCCCGGGTCCTGTGAAAATTAATTCTTGATCCTTTGTATCACCATTTTCAAATCTAAATGATGAACTCTCTGGGTCCTTGCCTTCCTTGCTGGCCCTCCAGTTCTCATTGGCCTCAATTTACACTCTGCTCCAGTTCATTAATTATGCTTACCACGAAATTTGGAGATACATAACACTGACTTCATGTTCATTGTCAACTCAGACATCTGCTGCTTCAAGCAGCAAACTTCAAGCAAACTTATGCATTGGTGTTAATGACGGGAGATTTCCTTGTGGCAGAGTTCAAACCCCTCCTCCCTCACTGAGCTCCAGCCGAACCTGTATCTGTTCATTTTTTTCAATTGTGCCATGCAGCTATGCATCTAGGAGTTGAACTGCTGTGCAATAAGGTGTGAAAATGTTCCAATTTACAAGAAAATACAAACACATTTCCCAAAGCAGGGGTTCCCCTTTAAATTCCTAATAGCTGTATTTGCAGGGTTCCTATTGAACCATTTCTTCTCAGATCCTTGGTATTGTCTGATTTCTTAATTGTAACTTGGTCTCTCATTATGGTCTTAGTTTGTTCTTCTTTAATTGCAAATGAAATTGAACAGGTTTTCTTACCATGGATGACTCCAAACTGATGATTTTCCTTGATGAATCCTCAGACCATGACATCCTGGAATACCTGATAGAAACAGAATTCCAGCTGGAGCCAATGTATCTGTGAGAAGATGAGGTTTATAAAAGAATGACCAAACCCATAATTACCTTCCTTAAAAAAAAACCAGGAGAGTTGTAAAATCTCCTAAAGTTTCTCCAAGAAAATACTCAGGGAGAGGTTTAAAACAGCAACAAAGGCCACCACCACCACCACCACCAAAAAAATTAACAGAACATTACACTTGGAAACAGTGTGAAGAATTCTGTTAGAATATTTTGCTCAAAAAACAGTTTCACTACGTTGGAGGATTTTTAGTGGAAAGATAGGGTTTACAAAGCAAAAAAGTACTTTGTGAATTAAATTACATCTAGAGAAATGTAAACATGTACAGATAAATACAAGCCACTGGCCATGAGATAGAAAAAAGTTCTGCCCTTAAGGTCAGGGTCTTAAACTTCTTCTAGGTGGCTGGATTTGAACAAACAGCCTCCAATCTTCTTGTTAAAAGACTCATATATGAATTTTGCTGGTTTTCTGAAACATTTGTTATAATTTCTTATCAAGTACATTTTATATTTTCAAAGGTCAATAAAAATATTATCATAGAAGAAAATTGGGAAATTTAAAGTTTTAGTTTAATTTTGAAGTGTATAATGATGTTGAGGTTTTAGATGGAACTGTTATGTTATTAAGAGCTTGAGCAACCGTATATTTAAGCCCATGAAAGATGTTGAAATTCTATACCTAAACTAAATAGTTACAGCTCGATGTGAGTGCATTATAAATCATTAGATTTCAAAAACTTATTAAACTGAAATATGCTACCATTGTTAAAACAGTTGTGTATGAATTTGTTAAATCTAGAAAATCAGAAAAAATATATGAATGAAAACAAAAGTTTTTGAGGAACTTTCTGGATAAAATAAATATGGAATACCTGATTTTTCGGACAAGTCTTGATTATTACAATAATATTTTATTTTTATACACTCTGGTTATTTTAAACATCCTCAATTGGATTTTGGAAGTTTGAAATATCATAGGATTGAAGAATGGATTTGTATTATTCAAATACCTCTTAGTAATTGGGAGTTCTACACTAAGATTGTCTGTATATACAAAATAAAATACTACAAAAAATCATATAAAATAAAGTCTGATTTTTACCCATGAGCCAAAAAAGGATTTAATACAAAAATACAAAAGCATGTGTTACATGTTTTTCTTAGACGATAATATAGCATAGCAAAATACTAGAAAAACTACTTGATCCTCTCACACAGTAAAATTAAGACAAATTAATACTTGATAAGCTAATATTAGGAAAATAAAATGTGTTAACACAAAATAAATCTTGATATTACTATAATAACACTGCATAATATTTTACACTAAGGGAATATAGTATATTATAAAAAAAGAAGAAAAGCTTTAAGATCAGAAAAGGGAGTAAGATAAATTAAAAAGCTTTAATTCAGAATAGAATTTGATCCAATTACAATTTAATTGAAAATAGGAAAATATAAATATCATACATTACAATATTAAATAGTAATATGTAGAAATAATTTATCTAATTAGAACATATACATAACTTATCTAATTACAACTCATATACAAGTATTTCTAACTCTGTAATACAATATAAGTAGATAAACCAGACAGTTGCAAAATGAAATTCTTACACAGAACTTTGGGAATTAACGTGATAGAATTTCCTTATTGTCTCAAAGTAGACTAGCAGATGGGCCCTTTTTCTCCTCCAGTAGCTGAATATGACCACCAAAAAACGACCATTGTGTTAGAGTTTCCACAAAGTTAGGACTTAGAATTGTCAAGTATAGTAATAACAATGCCCCTAAATGAAAAGAAAACTAAAATGATTGACTAAATGGTCCATTAGATAAGTAATTATAGAGTCACAGAAAATGACAGTTAATGAGACATCTTAGAAAAATAAAATTGTCTGTGCATACACAGTCAGGTGCATCAAAGAACCAAAGGAAATGCAGGCAGAATCTTGAGCTTTATTCAACAGTGTCATTCCTCACATTAATATTGAATTGCCATCTTCTATTTCCTTCTCACAAAAAGGATATAAGTAAGTATACCGTTTTCATTAGGAACCAACTTATCCATCCAAAAGAGGAGGTAGAAAAAAAATAGAATTAAAAAAAAGTAGGAGCACTTTAAAGTTGGATTTAACTGTACAAATTTTATCAAAATTACCTGTCTAGTTATCTGTCTGTTATTTAAAAATCCCCTCCAGATCTGTGCATGGAAATGGGCTCAGATCATTTCAGCCTATACTTAGATCCTGTTCTCTAATACTATTTTTCAATTAACAATAACCAGGGATCTTTGGAGAACTGGTTGATTTCATGTTTGGAGCAGGAGTGTACAAACAGAATCTGCAACATTAATATTTTAATGTTTAATTAAAAGCATTAATTAATGAAATAAAATTAAGGTTTAAAAAATTTACATTAAAATTTTTTGAATCAGAAAGGAATAAAGCTTCCAAGTATTAATAGGATGATGCCAAAGCATGTAGATGCCAACCAAAACAAGGCGTGAATATTTGAGCATCAAAAGGAGGATATTTAATTAAATATCTGTATATTTAATTGTATATACAGATTGTAAATACAGGCTGTATTTAATTAAAATACATTAAACCTATAAAAAGTTCATAATAATCAAGCAAAGGGTAAATTAACATAAAATATTTTAAAAGAAGATTAATATAAGAGAAAACAATTATTTTGAGCCCTCTTACGTGATATTGACACATTTATTTTATCAATAGAGTATATAGAAATTAGCACTATAAGCAAAAGTTGGAAGACTTTTCCTGACTCAGGGAGAATATCAGTTTAATGATCACATTTGTTGTAATAGTAAGTCAAATAAAACCAATTGAACACCATTTAAATTATCTTTATGTGTTCCATGAGCCTAAGAATATGAAAGGATGCAAGAACTCATGAGGCTAAAAGTCTTTACGTTAAATCTGTATAGCTAAGGATTCTGTTAAGTTCTAAGAAAGACATTTATGTAACTTAGTGTATCAACAAGAGTGGGAACTACAAATTTCTATAAATTGACAGATGATGAACTAATGGGTGTAGCTTAAATCCAACAATGTGTGCTAAGTGATTGTATACTTCCTGAAGTAATGGAATCATTCACATAAGCACTAAAGCTAGGCTTGAAAGCATCACATCCGGTTACAACATCTAGCCTAAATCTCTTGTAGTAGTACCTTCAATTAACTGGGATGGTAATAAACGTCTTATTGGGTAAGCATTTTTTAAACCTGAAACGATTTAGGACTAAGCAGAGAAATGTTTATGAGAATCAAACCTATAGTATTAATATTTTTGCATTAAGAAGAAAGTTTTGCATATTTGCTAATTTATATGCTTGTAATGCATAAAAGGTTTTGGCTTTTTAGAATGATAGTATTGTAACTTTAATTTGAAAGATGTATTTAAGTAAATAATTTAAACTTATAAATTTTATATGAAATGAATAGATAAACCCAGCTTGCCAGCTGAAAGTATCATCTTGTGAAAGCTTTAGCCGAGAGGGGAAAGTGATTATCCTGTATAGTCTACAACAAATTGAAGACCAAGGCGAAACCTTGAGGGACTGTATGAACACGCGCACCAAGCGCTCCAGGACTTGTGGTAGAGACCTGGAAAACACAAAGCTAATTCCTCACTGTCGTGGGGCATTCTTTCCAATGTCTTAACAACGGTTGCTGCAATGACAATTATTTCCGGAAAGCACTTTAGTATAATAAGATGTGAATTTGTGGAAGGTATAATCACGAAGGGAAGAAAAAGAAGAAGAAATCAAGGTCTCCATAATAAGGCAGCAACATGTGTTGATAGTTTGAAAAAGTTTCCATCTGGCCAAACTTTCTGAGTGTTTCCAAAGGTATTTTATCAATATTCTTTTACATTATCCTGAGTATCAGAAGGAGATGAAGGTGATTTAGGTTGCAAAAAGGAACTGCAATGTGATCCCAGGCTGGGGGATCTCATCCTTCTTTTTTGTGATGTGTTTTGGCATATGACAAAGGATTTTATAGGTATTTTTAAACTAATTATAAGCCTGTGCTTTTAATTTGTAACAAGAGATTTGTTGGTTCTTTTAAGGGCAAATTTTAACATAAAATTAATAGAATCCAAATTAAATTTTATATTAGGGAGTAGCATATTACTTTTTTTAATATAACATGTACTCTGTACATGTACTCTGTACATGTACTCTGTGGCACATTGGGGAATGAGGATGAGGGATCCCTGAGGATTTGGAGAGGTCACTTTTTGTGGCATCCAGGAAAGAAATTGTTATGGACTGAATGTATCCTGCCAAATTTCATATGTTGAAATTCTAATGAGACCATATTTGGGAGGTAGAGTTAACTTACTTCAGAGATTAAATGAATTAAACATTCATCCAGATAAATACTAAAATTTATTTGTACAAAGCTGAGAAAATGTATAACCAGTGATATATAATCAAATCTCATCCTTTAAAGTGTAATTTGATTACTTGTAGCATTTAATAAAACTGTTTTCCTTGCAAAGCATTTTACTTGTGAAATCTACACATACCATATAAGCAAGAAAAAAGACACTAACCAGATTTGATAAGGCATTGGCGTGATATGTTCATGCTCAATTCATGTTTCTATGATAGTTTACATCTTTTCTAGGTGACCACATACACAGAATCACAACATAATGTGAATTCCTTCCGAAAAATCAACTTTTACATTTTGTCCAACAAAATTCTTTTCATTCTATTCTATTTAAAAGTATTATGTCCTTCTTTATTATTTCATACTCTTCCTATTTTGTATCTGTCTGAGACAGGAAGTTCCACACCATATTGTAGGCTTAATTCTAAAAGTTTTTATTTATTTTCAGTTGATCTTCTTAGGAACTGTTCACCTCCTTGATATCTCTCACCTTCCAGCTCCCTAAGAGAAAGGACAGGGTCATTTCTCCCAGGCATTGCCTAGAATGAATTTCCACATAACTTTTTGAGTTTTTGAGCCAGGTCACATCATATGGCACAAATCAGACTACAGATCATGTTCCATTGAAGAAGATGTTCACCGTGCCCCATCAGCTGAGGCCAAGGTGATGGGATTCTACACAAGTTTAAAGAATTACCAAATGCATCTCTCTGGAAAGGGATCATTCATGTGGAAATTTCATTAAAGGAGTATGAGAAATGACAGCCCTGCAGAGCATCATAAGCTCTTTTTCAGAACACATGTGTACGCTCACACACAAATAACTATAACACTGCACATAGAAAAGTATAGTCTCCACAACTAGAAGAATAATAACTCCATTGTACACTCCACTGGGCAGCCCCTATTAGAGAATTCCGTCACCGTGAGTCCCTGATCTGTAACAAGCACTGCTGTGGAGCCTAGGACAGCAGTATATAAGACAAGCAGGTTTCCCGCCATCAAAAACTTACATTCTAATTGCAGCCTATGGGCAACAAACAAATAAATAAATGATCGAAAAGAACCATATAGAAAGTAAAAATAACGTAATATGATGGAAAGCTACTACTGGTACTAAGAAGCAAACTATATATGCTAAAATTTTCAGGAGAGAGCTTCAGGAAGTTGACAACAGACTTTGCACCTGACTGAGAAAGAGGCAACCATGCAAAGATCTGGGAAATGATGTCCCAAGAAGAAAGAACAGCAAGAATCAAAGCCCTGAGATTCAAACCAGCTAATTGTGCTTGGAGACCAGGAAAAGGAGCAGACACTTGGAGCATACTGAAAAAAAGAGCATCATGATGGAGGATAAGTCAAGGAGATAGGCAGGGGTGAAGAACATCAACTCTTGCAGATGACGGTCAGAATGTGTTTTTTATTCTAAGATTAATGACAAGCCCTTTGCACTTTAAAGCAGAAGTGTGCTGTGACCCAATAATACTTTAGAAATATTACATAGAGCTATAAGAGGAAATAGAAAAAATATAAGCAAAGCGAAAACAGAGGGCTGTTTTTGTAATCTAAGCCAGAAACTGTGTGACCTAGGATCAAGGCTATAGGGAGATAGATGGTGATGAAATATTGATTTTTTTACATATTATTTTGGAAATTGTGCTGATTGAACATACTAAAGAATTGGATATAGAGTCTGAGGGAAAGGAATCAAGTGTATCTCCTATGTTTGGGCTGGAGGGATTGGCGCGTAGTGGAGCCATCTAACAAGATAGGAATAGACTGTAGGAGATAACTCACCTGCATAGTTTTAGCCATATTTAATTAAGATTGATGGCTGGACCTCCATGTAGACATCCCAAACAGGCAGTGGGATATATGAACGTAGAGCTCAGTATATAAGTCCACACTAAAAGTACAAGCTCATCAGCACATGCACAGTATCTAAAGCCATGTAGTTCCACAGTGAAATCACCTAAAGATACTGTGTAAATAGAGAAAAATAGCAGAGTGCCCCATCAATATTTTGCTTATTACATAGAGAAGCCAGTTTTCTCTGGAGCTTCCTGTGGAATGTAATCATCTGGTGTAACTCGGCACTTAAGATTTCATTACATTTCTACCTCTCTGAGCCTCTGACTCCCTGCCAAGTAAGTTTGACATCTGGACCTCATTCAAAGAGGCATCCCAGGAGAGTAATGGGACTAGCTCAGATTTCTCGCTAGCACTTAAATCTGGGTCATTGAAGATTGTTCCCATGTCAGCCTTATATTTTTACACCCTCACCCTTCTGGTACAACACCCTCAAAACCTATCCCCTCATGTGTTCCCTTTATCCTGCCAGTACACGTTAGCCAGATCCCACAATTCATTTGGTGAATAAAATATTTCTTCCCTAAGCAAGATTTATTTTTTTCCATGAGGGCTATTCTGAGACTTGACTCTAGTCATTGATCTAGAGGCAACAAAGGGTAAAGAGTGAATTGATATGGCAAGATTCCTTATGCTTAACTTCATTAATAATCAGAGAAAGGAAAAATTTAAACCACAAAGAGATACCAGCAAAAAGATTTTGCATTAACAGATAATCAGAGTGTGAATGGTAAAAAGATTTTGGAAAACAGGCATTACCTAGTAAATTTAAACATGTGCAAACATGATGACCCAATATTTTCACTCCTCGGTGTATAGCCTAAAGAAAACCATGTGTATATGTGCCAGAATACATGTGTAAGAATGTTCATAGCATTCATAACGGCCCAAAACTGGAAACAAGGCAAATGTCTGTATATGGTAAACAAATGAATAAATTAATTTAATGAAATAAAAAATACAAAATATGCAAGATACACAAAAACATAAAAGAGAATAATTAAACTGCATTTCTATAAAGTTCAAAAACAGGCAAAACTGAATGGATGCAATCATACATAGTAAACTATAAATAAAAGCAAGAAAATGAACCTATAAAAGTCCAGGAATCTTGGGTAAGAAAGAAAAGTTTTATTGGGAAGAGAGACACGGTATAAGGAATAGGGGCCTGTAGGATTTTGACCGCCTCATTTGGGAAGGGCCAGTTCTCTTCAATTAAATGGAGTTTTTTGTGTATTAACCAAAACCCCAAAACCTTATCAGATGTTGCCTCCAGCAGTAGGGAGAAAAGTATAACTTTTCTGTATTGTAAATATACTTTATTATACCAATAAAATTCAAATATATTAATTATATTATTACCACAAAGACACCTTTAAAACACTTACCCACAATTATTGCATGCATTGAGCACCCATCTCAGTTGGCTCAGGACTGTCTAGTTTCAACACTGAAAGTTAAGGTCCCAGGAAACTTCTCAGTCCTGAGCAAACTGTCTAGTATTCATTAGAGTTATGAATTATTCACAGAGTTATGAAGATAAAAGCCCTCGAGATTTAACAGATTTTATGAATGAAGGTATCAAGGTTCTGTTTAGTCATTCTTCTCTAAGAAGTTTCACAAAATCATTCTGATGGAAAGTTTTGTACTATAATTATTTAGCTATTTTCTTCCTTTTAGTAACTATGAAAAACAGCTAATTGTTTCAAGTTTGAACATCACTGTCAAGTAAGTATGATGTGTTTCTGCAATGAGACAATGAAACCAACATGAATGGAGCTGAGTAAAAAGACTGAAAAGTTGAAGGCTCAGAACCATAACAGCTTTGCCAATATATGTATAATGGCTCTGTATTTTGATGGTAATTTTTAGGTACAGCTTGAATGTTACCACTTGTGGGTTAACCGCTAACAGAAATGTTCACAAAAAATAAGAAGCCACAAAAAGAAATGCAGGGTTTAGTAGCACTATTAGAAGACGTCTAACCTTCTACCAAAATAGAACAAATAAATTTAAATACATATAACAAAGGCGCAAAAAGAGAAATGCCAATGTTTAACATAATATATTTGAGGAATAAGTAAAGAGTTTCAGATTTGTGGTCTCTGAATATACTAATCAATTTTCAAATATGTAGATCAATACATATTTTAATGAAAACTAATAATTTAATATTTTAAAAATAATGTAAAAAAGCCTATAATATAGATTGCAAAATTAAGCAACTTAGCTTTTAATGTTAAATACTAATCTTGAAATGTGTATTCCTTTGTATTAACAGTGATGATATCTTTTCCTCTTTGATTCTATTTTTCTATCCTAACCAGAAAATCTTACAAGCTAACATGTTAAAAGTATATACTTGGGGCTGGCCCAGTGGCATGGTAGTTAAGTTCACATGCTCCGCTTCGGTGGCCCAGGGTTTACAGGTTCGAGTCCTGGATGAGGACCAATGCACGGTTCGTCAAGCCATGCTGTGGCAACGTCCCACATACAAAATGGAGGAAGATGGGCATGGATGTTAGCTCAGGGCCAATCTTACCAAAAAAAAAAAGAAACATGTACTTTTATTGAATAATCAACCATTTTTAATCGTAATATTCTATTACTGATTTAGAGTTTATCTGATAAGTCAGATAATTTTATGGGGCCAAGTTCAATTATCACCCCAACCCTTAAATCTTTCCTCTACCTCCTAGGTCTACCAATGAGCCAACCCATTTGCTGCACTACTGGATTCCACCCACTCTGGCCTCCTCAAAGATTTTATACCTGAAATTATAATCTTCTCTTTCTTTTGTCTCATCTCTGTATCTTCACTAATTTTTCTTTTCTTTGTCTTCATAAATAACTCCCAAAAGTACTTGTGATTCTTTATTGTACAGGAGGAGGAAATTTTCCTCTACCCTCTTGGTTCTTCTGGCTGGTCTAAGAATTAAATTGACATGAAACAGATTAATAAGAGAAATTAAATTTCATTAATTCGTATGTACTGGAACCCCAGATACATGAGAGGGTCAGAGAACCCACATATATAAGGGGTCCAGAGACAGAAAGATGAAGAGAGGTATTTATGCCATCTTGAGCCAAGGAATGGGATAGGGGCCTGGGGCTGCAGAGAAGAGGAGGGTAATTCACAGGATGATAAGAAGAGCAGATGTTCAGTAATTAGATGCTTGCCCTATCATACAGATAGGCCATAAAAAGGTTATTTCTGGTAATTACTCTCCTTATAGGCAAGGCCCTTAATTTAAATTCCTCAAGGTAGAGGTGAAAGTTTCTCTTGAGCCTGCAGGGTCTCAATTGCATTCAGCTCAAAATATTCCACATGCCAAAGTGGCACATCTTGAGGCGGCCTGCCCTGAACCCCATCATTATGTTCTCTTATTCATAATAAGTAAACTAAACAAATGAACAAATATATAATAAAATAAAATAAAAAATAAAGCCTCTCAAAATCTTCAAGAGATTGTAAATTGGTAGATTTGGGTGATGTGAAAATGACATCACTCCTCAAATTAATTAGGATGTTTTCCTTTTGGAAAAATCACCTATGATTGTTTTTATTAAGTAGGTTTGGTCAAGATCTTTGGGACATTTTCTGTAAGTCTGTGCTGAAGGAAAATTAATAATATCTATTAATCCCCTAGATAATCTTCTTTTTGTTTAGGAATCTTGCTCACTGGCATTCCACTAAAAAAAGGAGGAAAAGGGTGTCTTTTGTTTCCCAAAAAACCCAAAGAAACTTGTAATTGGATTTCAACTTAGGCCCAAATTTTGCCCTGGAAAATGTAATTAAATAGAATTAGAACACTCTCTCACACTTCCTGGTGTGTTAACCTCAGTAGACTACAATAACAATTTGTCATCTGCCCTTGGTCATTAAGTAACAACTGTAGCTCTGGGACACAGGGACATTGCTAGTGGCCATCGGGGAGAACACAGTGCAGGCGATATTTGAATTCTGCTTATCAGTGCATCTGAAGGAAAATAAAGGGAATGTGAAAACTTTTGGCTGGCCTTTCCTCATGATGATTAAAGATTATATTATCTTATGATTATAAGAAAAAAATATTGTCTGAGCTGTCTATTCTATTCTATTGGTTAAATTAAATAATATTGACTTGAATTGAATCCGTTTCTATACATACACTATGACCATGGTTATTATTGGGCAGGTTGGGGGCGATTGCTGTACAAGTACTCCTTGATTTATCAACTCTGTCTGATCTGAAAAAAAGTGTAAGGCTGTTTGCATTTGCCAAACAGAAAAATAAGTGATAACGGAAAAATTACCAACTTTATTAAGGAAATTTCTGTATATGCTAGTCATTGGTATATTTTTTAAAATACTCTATAGAACATAATACAGCAAGGAAAAGAGGAAAATGTCTGTTTTACAACACTGAATATCTGAATGCTATTACTTTTTGTTGAAATGTATTAGAAGATGACAAACAGCCCATCTTTAAATTGTTGAATTTATGAATAAGTGACCTTAAGATCTGAATTTTGATACTCAGAGTGTTTATTATACTGCAGACTGAGAAGTGTAGCTACTCTTCAGAGCATTCAGGCATTTGCTTACATCTTGAGAATATGCCTTTTATATGTGGTGTGATGTTGAACAACTTACTTAAATTTGGGATGAGAGAATTAAATTCATGGAGCATTGGTTGGGTTAAATGACAAAAATATCTATAAAGTTAGTCATACACCTGGCAAACATTATTATTAATAATTATACCATTGATATTTGCAAGAAGCTCTGAAAATAAAATGAAGACCATTGTGTAGTGTAACAGTGAAAAGAATGAGGCCACATTTTATTTTTTCTGTTGAAGCAGGAAAGATCGAAAGTATTCCACACTGTTTGATTTTTTTGTTTGTTTTTTCCATTGAATAAAATCAACTGATATTATGAAAATACAAAATAGCCTCCAAAAAACATAGTGTTCTGTTTAACATGTTGAGAATAGTTATTTGCAAAAAATTTAACTACTCTTACTTTTAAATATTTTGACTTTTAAATGAAAATGTAAATATATTTAAAATTTTTGATAAAAATTAAAACATTATTCCACTTGTACTTATTCATCATGTGGAAGAGAATCAAGGTAAAAACCATCATACAGAGTTTAAATTTTAAATCTTAATTATAAACCAGGCCAATGGGCAATTAAGGTGTACTTATTAAGTGGTTCTATTAAGACAAATTATCCTAATATGGTTCTTAAATTAGCTCAAAATTTACATAATATGCAATAATTATAAATATGAAAGGTCCTATCTACTGCTTCATTACCAACACCTCCTTTGCATATAGTAACTGAGGTTAGGAGGGCATATTCAAAATGTAATAATCATACAAATTGTCTCCTTTGCAACCTAATCTCTTATATTAAAGTACAAAGGTACAGACACAAATCTGCTTTTAGGACAAATAGTTACCACTGTAAGTCTTTATTTTAACATTAAACTTTTCTTCTGAAGAGTTTAGAAAATACCTAAGGACAGAATTCAGCATCATAATTAAATTTAATCCAACAAAATGCACACAAATCTCACATTTCCATCATAAAGCAGAACCCCAGGAAATAATTCTCCACTGCATGTTTTAATTTTCTTAGTGTAACTAGAGAAATCCAGGCTAATAAATGGCTAATCAACTTGGGTTAAATTATAACAAGAAATAGCAAATATCAAGAGGTATCAAGAGGCCCTGATGGCCTAGCAGTTAAAGCTCAGTGCTCTCACAGCTTTGGCAGCCAGGGTTCATTTCCCAGTTTCCCAGAACCACACCACCCGTCTGTCAGTTTCCACGCTGTGGCAGCAGCTCACATAGAAGAACCAGGAGGACTTCCAACTAGGATATACAACCATGCACTGGGGCTTTTGGGAGGAAAGAAAAAAAAAAAGAAAGATTGGCAACATATGTTACCCCAGGGCAAATCTTTCCCTGCAAAAAAAAAAAGTCTGTAGGCTCTATATGCATTATTTATGCTGAGTCCCAGTCATACAAGGAGATGGAGAGAGAAAGAAAGAAAAGCTCCCCTGTTCTTTTGCAGACAAGAGTGAAATAAGTCAGACAGAGAAAGACAAATACCTATGATCTCACTTATATGTAGAATCTACCACCACCATCAGCAACAACAAAGCCAAACTCATAAATACAGAAAGCAGATTGGTGGTTGCCAGGGGTAGGGGATGGGGGAGTGGAGGGGTGGGGGTGTGGGGCAGGGGTGGAGTGCGGGGGGGGCGAAATGGGCGAAGGTAATCAAAAGGTACAAGCTTCCAGTTATAAAATAACTAAGTCCTGGGGATGTAATGTACAGCATGGTGACTATAGATAATAATACTGTATTGTATATTCAAAAGTTGCTAAGAGAGAAGATCTTAAAAGTTCTCACCACAAGCAAAATAAATTGTAACTATGTGCAGTGACAGATGTTAACTAGACTTATTGTGGTGATTCTTTTGCAATACATACATATATTAAATCATTATGTTGTACACCCGAAACTAATATAATGTGTCAATTATGTCTCAATTAAAAGAATAAAAAATAGAGAGTCAAGAAGGTACAAAAGAAGGGAAAAGGGGTGGCTTGGTAATTTTTACGACATCCCCTAGGACTAAGTTAAAAATGATCTTGTGCTTCAACTTAAGGACAAGAAGGAGAAAGATATGCTACATCAAAATAAGGTTCAACAATTATACTAGACCTGTGGGGGACATGAAACTTGCTCGTAGATCACTTGACAGCTATTTGTTGGAAAATGACTCTTGTAATTCCGTGAGCCTGGTTCTAATATTTCTAAGGTATCGTAGGTTGTGAGAAAACAAAACAAAAAACAATAAGGGAATGAGGGAGCAAAGGGATGAGGGTTCAGAAGAAGGGTAGAATGAGCCACCCAGAACAATTATTGTTCTTCCTCCACACCTCTAACCAACAGAGTAAATAGGTAGAACACCAGCAATTATGCTTCACAGTGACCAAAAGAATTTAGAAAAATTATTCACACTGTTGCACTATCTAGGCTGCCATGTGAGAAATTTAATCATGAGTTTAAATACTTACAAAGTATATAATTCCCAACATATTACATTCCATTTTAAAATTACATTTACCTTTTACGTGTATACAATGTAATGTAATGCCATAGTGAAATTTGCTAACTATAATCATCCATTTAAAAATCAGACGTGAACAAGCTCTTGTTTAACAGGTGGTAATTTTACGATGTCGCCTTTTCATTTAAAACCTGTACTACCACCGTTTCCCCAACAAAATTTTATGCCAGCATCTTTCACTAATCCCTGTATCACAAACCCCTGAAATGAATGGTCCTTCATACATACTTACACCACAAACACTTGAAATGAAATTTTTATTTCTGTGATTAGAAGTCTCCAAGTTTTAAAAGAAATTATCCAGATTGAGTTTTCATTTCAATTATTAATACTAAATGATTAATAAAAACAACATGAAATGTTATAAATTTTGCTAACGATTAATTATTGAAAATGTTTTTCTTAATGACAGGGAAAACATAATATTTATTGCTAGATGAGACCCAAGTACATAATAAATTTTATAGCAATATATTTTTTAGATGCCAGCGCTGAGAAAGAACTTGTTCATGTAAATGAAATGGAAGGTGTTTTACAATATTTCATGCAATGATTTGAATTCCTTTAGAGATATAGGCTAGAAATCATACAGTGATTGATTATTACAAGTTAATTTTTATTGATTTATTGTCTCACAATAAAAATCAATTTGTCACTCCTTTCAATTTTGTTGAAAGTAAAAAGATTTCTTTCCCAATTATTAGAGTCAATCATGTTTTAGTTTCTTGGAATTATAGTATACCTGTTAATTTCCTCCTTGAAGGAACTTTTCCTTTAAACTAAAAAATATTTAGATAAAATATTCAGGTAAAAATAAAAATATTTACATAATTTTGGAAATCAAATTGTTTTTAAACTCCATACACATTTCCAAGTGTATGTTTTTTATTAAAACGTATATATTTTGTCACATGCTTTAAACACATTTTGAGGAAAACTTGGGAGCTGCAGGTTTAGTTCAGTGAAAATAAAAAATGTCTATCATATAAGCTAATCAGCAAACCCAGCCCTCGTTGTCTAACCAAGCAGCCAAATCAGAATTGCTTTCTATAATGAAAAGATTGAATTCATTTTAAATTTAAATGTTTGTTTTAATATAGACTCCTAGGATCACTATCTGTCTTCTAGTCCTCATTCAAGAAGAGAGAGAGAACTCACTCTCTCTTAAAAGATGGACAATAGGTCTCACTGAAATGAAAAAGATTTGGAATTTTTCCTTTATTGGGTATCTCAGGGATTTTTATACTCATAAAAACGCAGCATAGGGAGACTAAGTGTCGCCAAGAGGTTTATACTTCTTTTGTAGAGTGCAAGAGAGCGACTGGGAAGGAAGAGGTGGGGGAGAGAACCAATGGGCAGGAGTTCATGTGAAAGTTGAGGATCTCAACTGTCCATGCTCGTGTACTCTTTGGGAAATCTTGTGTACCTCCCAGGTGTAGGTATATCCAAATGTCAAAGCCAATGGGAGAAAGAACAGCTTTAGCTTATCTCCCACAATGTGACTGAAGATTATCGAGATCCAAGGGTGGTGGGAATGGAAGAGAGGCAGAGATTTCAGGCAAAGCAGGGAAGTTAAAAGAATCAGAGAACCAAATAAAGTGACCCAGATTGTAATGTAAGAAAAGAAGAAAGTTTTCTTGAAAGGACACCCTGCTGACTGAGGGCATGTCTTGTTTTGATGTCTTCAAATTCTGGGCAGGAGGGCTCCATATTCATATAGTCCACCGGAATGAGTTAGCTCATTCTCATATTTCAACTATGAGTTTCCTTGTGCTTTCCAGGAACATAACCCCCGCTGATAGTGAACAAATGCTGTAGTCCTTTGCATGTTTATGAGTTCCATTTCACACTGAAATGGTCAATAAATCCTGGCACTTGCTGAAATAATATGAATAATGTCATCACAAAAATTTTACCAATATATTGATATAGAGATGATTTTTTTTTTTTTTGCTCAGGCAAGAGTATTTTTGAGAGAATTAGACTTTTATTGTTGTTTGAAATTCAGATATAAATTCAAACCAAAGCGGGGGCATGCTGTTCTGTCAGCTGTAGTCCTTGACTTCAAGCTAAAATGCATTTAATGACTTATTGATCTACAGATGTTCATGTGAGTCTTCAAGGGGTTTATTAACTCCAGGGTACAAATTAGTATCAAGGTTGGATGATAGAGAGCTATAAATAGATAACTGAGAATTTTGAAATTTAATTTGACTGAGAAGAGGAAAATATGCAATATCTCAAATTCATTGCTAATCAGTAGACTTTTGTAGGGTTTTGAGTTGTTTTGCAGTAATAATTTATGATCTTATATAAATTCTTCTTTGAAAGAGTGGTATTCATTTAGTGCAACTAAATAGACCAGGAATGTAATCTGTCCTCATGAAATAGGACAATATTCTATCCCAGGTAGGAAAGGAATCCAGACCTTGGCTTATTATCATCCATGGAGCCAGAAGTAAAGGGACTGGACACACTTTTTCACAGACAATATCTTCACTATTTCAGTCATTTTACAAAAGCATATTAACATTCAAAAGAAATTTGATTGGCATTCATAATATTTCAAATAAAAATATTTAGGTAATATTTGGTATTATAAAGGGGCATTCTGGATACAAGAGCAATATTTTAGCAATTTTAGGTAATAGTATATTACCAAATATCTTTCATTTGGGGGAAAAAATTATTTATTTAATGATTTCAACTTTGTATATTATATGATTTTCAATGTCACTACATTTTAAATTTTTCTTAAAATATTGGCATAGGTTTTGACAGAAAATATAAAAAAATTCAGGGCCAGCCCAGTGGCATAGTGGTTAAGTTCACATGCTCCGCTTCGGCGGCCCAGGGTTTGCGAGTTCAGATCCCAGGCGCAGACCTATGCACCACTCTTCAAGCCGTGCCATGGCGGCACCCCTTATACAAACTAGAGGAAGATTGGCATGGATGTTATCTCAGGGACAATCTTCCTCAAGCAAAAAGAGGAAGATTGGCAACAGATGGTATCTCAGGGCTGATCTTCCTCACCAAAAAGGAAAAAAAATTCAAATATTTTTGTATGAATAAAATAATCAGAGAGTGACAATCCTGCACACATTTAGTTGTTACTAAGTATAATTTAAGAATTAAATTTTCATGTAGCAACAGTCTTAATACATTCTGTAGAGTTCCAGAAAGAGAGCAAAAACACTTTTTTTAATGAAATAAGACTTTGTTTATAATCTCATCTGAAACCAGCCAAACTTTAATCAGTACATGAAGAATAACAGCAAAGTGAAATTATAACTCCTTTTTGGACTTTCAGCATATAGTACCAAAATTTTATATTCATTTTCATTAATTGGGCATAACCTATAAAACAATCTAAGAAAAGATGATTAATCAGAAACTGAACTGGTATGTTAATTATGATCCATTGAAACATTTTATATCACAGCATAAGCTTTTTATATTATCTTCAGCTTGCAAAGCTAATGTTAATTACTGTATGGATTAATAGCTGTCAAGTGTGTCCTACTTTCAGTATAAATGAATATAAATTAGCTTCATATTTTGGCAATAAATAGAGTACATTACTTTTGGAATTCTTTTAACTCTATATGCACATATACTCATAGAATTTAGAGTAGCAGTTGTATATTTCTCTGAAAATAAATTTATTCTCAATTCTGAAGCAAGAAGAAATAACCTTGGTTCTGTTTCTCCTTCTAATTGAGATTGCTGATGGAGCAGACAGCAGGGTATGAGGCCGCCTATGAGTACACACTGTGGAGAATGAAGCAGGCCTAAGGCAACGACCCTGAGCTGCCACCACCAAAAACAATATATGTGATTTTCCCTTCACATACTGTTTTGCTCGTTAAAAATAAATAGGTATTAAAACATTTTATTTTTCCCATTAGTTATTCAAGGTTTAAAATCTAAGGTCATTTCACTTGAGACAAACCAAATAAACCTGAAAATTTTAAAACAGTGCAACAGTCATTGCAAGTAAATGTTAAGCTCCTCTTTCTCTTTTTCTCTTAATACATCGAAAACAGTTCATGGATCCTCCAGTACTAAGTTTGTGTTCTCTAGAAACCAAATAGCCTACAGTTTCTTTCCTACAGATTAAGGTTATCACTTTATTAGAGTCTTGCAACAACAAACCTAGAGTTTGCTTCCTTGATTCCAGTGTCTCTTTACTCTCATTTATCCCACAGTCCAATGCCAGAGCAGTATTTCTTAATTATTTTTGTAAAATATCATTATTTTATGCAGTATATCTCTCTTTCCTTAGCTGTTCAGTATTACTAGTAAACAAGCAAATAAAACCTAGGAACTGGAAAGAGACTGTTAACCCCAAATGATGGACGATTAGCTTCAACCGTGGTTATATTCCTCGTACATCAGACCAAAGAGATGGAGGCCTAGAAAGGCGTTGCCTCTTGTGTCTGGTCTCTGTCTTCCCACTCAGCATTCTTCTGTGAAGGCTTGTCTTGTCCCCAGTATTTGACACTAGTCATTTACGGCCAACTTCAGAAGAAATGTAAGCCCCAGTTGGACTATATCCCTAGCCAATGACCTCAAGAAGATGACGGAATCAGAGTACAGCATCATAAACTTGATTTTTTAAGACAGGAAACCAAGTTACTGTAGCAATTGTGTAGTTTTGCGAATTCCTTTGACCCCATATTAGTTTCCCAGGGTTGCCATAACAAATGACCATAAGCCAGGTGGCTTCAAACAACTGAAATTTATTCTCTCAAAAGTCTGAAAACAAGGTGTCATCAGGGTCATGCTTCCTCTAAAGCCTCTAGTGGAATATGTTTCCTTGCTTCTTCCAGCTTCTGGGGGCCTCAGGCATTTCTTCGCTTATAGATACATCATTCCAGTCTCTGCCTCTGTCTTCACGTGATGTTCTCCTTGTGTGTTTATGTCCAAAATTTCCCTCTTCTTGTAACAATACCTGTCCTATTAAATTAGTCCACGCACCCCACCAATGACGTTGTATTAATTCAATTATATCTGCCAAGACTAGGTTTCCAAATAAGGTCAAATTCACAAGCACCAGGGTTAGGACTTCAATATATCTATTTTGGAGGAGCACGATTCAATCCATAACAGACTTCATTTTTGGAAAAGCAGCTTAAGGGAAACATCCTCTGTAGTGTTTGGAGACAAATGATTCTGGATGATGAGTCACAAAATATAACTGCTGGAATAGAAGTTCTTCTGGGTTGGATAAAAGGTTATTTTTTGTTCCTTAAGTCCTGTCTCTCGTTTTCCTTTTATAGCATAGTCATATATGTTCACAGTACACTTTCAGAGGTGTTTTCAGGAACTTACCCTTATACTTTGGGAGGGGTTACTCTATTTTATATATATATATATATATATATATATATATATATATATATATATATATTTGATCTCACAACCTAAGAGAAATAACAAGAAATCCTAGTATAACTGAAAAAGAAGTCAAATAATGAGAGCTCTTGAAAGCATTATTTCTGGAGAAAAATTGGAGGAATTAGGGAGTTAAAAAAGAAAAGTCATTCAGTAACTGTTTTTGGATAGACTTTGTGTGTGTGATTTGGAAAGGGATTAAAGTGACTTTGCTCATCTTTAGGAGGCAGAAATAGCACAGAGGGGTAAAGGATACAAAGAGACAAATTTCAGTTCAATGTAAAGAATGATGCATTTTATGATATCCAGGCTCAAAATCAAATATGTATGACAGTAATCTTATTAGAAGAAGTCTTCAGAGGTAGATAATCCCTTCTATTAGGTTAAAAAAAATTAATAAGCACAGGCTATGTGACAGGGTCTGGGATGTGACCAACCCCCAGCCTGGAGATGTAAGTTTTGCTTTGATAAGCGGCTGGATTGGGCTGGCCCTGCTCTCCTGAAGAGTCCTCTCATCTCTAGAATTATGGCTCTGCTATACTACTAAACCTTCAAACACAGGTCCAACATGTTATTAAATTGTAAGCTAAACTAAATAAACATAGAATGAGTTTGATTATAAAATACAAAGTATAGTACAGAGGAATTGTCATAGTATATGAAGCCATTTTCTGACCAGATACATTTGCTCTCTACTAAAGAGCAAGGACATGGTTATTTTCTTCCCACCATATCCACAGCTTCGTTGAGAGTCCTGATGAGGATACAGGATTGTAATTTGTAAAATACCTGTCTCTCCAGCCTAAAGGAGAGGATATACGCTAACACATTGGATAATAGGAGATAGACTAATTATTTCTAACTCATTACTAGAAATTCGTTCATAGTTTATGTTGGTATCAATTTAGCTCTGAAAAGCAAATATGTAAATAGAATGCAAATCACAATAATCAATAAGCTAAATTGTTTGTAATAAATGTAGATATTGTACATTTCCTCTTGGCTCATCAGGAATGATTGGAGAATATAAACTATCTCATTGGAATTAATGCAGGCTCTCTACTGCCATTAGTATTTTCAAGTATTACTCCACTATTTTACAAAGTGAAATCATCAGGCATTAAAATGGAAAAACAGTGCTGAGTTAAGATGTAATTATCTACTGTAGCACATTAACACTTTCAAGCTTCGGATTCATAATTAAAGACCAAGAGAACCACCTAAGGCTTCCACAACCATCTGTCAATTTATCCTTATTGTTGAAGAATATGAGTAAATAGAAATTTTATTTCATTTTGAATTTAGTGAAAACATGGCTCAATATTATTAACTTCCAGCTAGAATGATGAAGAAAAAATGTGAGAAGACACAGATAGCTAGTATCTGAAATGAAAGTGATGTCATCATACAGACTTTCTGACATTTAAAAGATGATAGTGGAGTATTACACACTATTTTATACCCATAAATTTGACAACTTAGATGATCTGAACAAATGCTTTGAAATAGGCAAACCATTAAATTTTACTCAAGAAGAGACAATTTGAATAATCCTATACCTAGTAATTAAATTCCATTCATAGTTAAAAATCTTAAAAGAAAACTCCAGACCCAGCGGGCTTTACTGGTAAGTTATACCAAAAACTTTAGGAAGAATAATACCAATTCTACATAAACTGTTTCAGAATATAGAAAAGTAGTGAATGCTTCCCAATTCGCCTTAAAAGGCCAGCATTACACTGATACTAAAAGTAGACAAAACGTTAGAAAACCACACTATCCCTCATGAATAAAGATGTAAAACTCTTCAAACTATTAACAAACTAGATATAGCAATATATGAAAATGATAATACATCAATACCAAGTTGGGTTTATCTAAAAATATAAGCCTGGTTTGACGTCTGAAAACCCTTCAATGTAATTCAACACATCAACTAACTATAAGAGGGGGAAAAAACCACTTGACAATGTCATTATATGCAGAAAAACACATTTAACAAAACTGAACAGCCACTCGTGCTAAAATCTCTCAGTGAATAAAAATGGATGGGAACTTTCTCAAACTGATTAGGAGCATGTACAGAAAAACTACAGCTAATATTCCACTTAATGGTAAAAGAATGAATGCTTTGCCCATAAGGTTATGACCAAGGCAAAGATATTCACTTACCACTCTTATTGATCATCTGACTGGAATATCCAGCCAGTGCAGTAGTGCAAGAAAAAAACATAAAACAGGCAAAAATACTGGAAACAAAGAAAAAAATTGCACCTACTTTCAAATGGCATGATTGTTTATATAGAGAATCCCAAGCGTTGTTGAAGATAATGTTAACAGGAACAATTCTCAAAGATGACGAAAAAATATAATCATGTATGATTTAGTAAAAGAATTTTAAAATAGATAATAATTGTCAAAATTATAAGGACAATTTTACAAATACTTATTCAGAGTGGAAGAAAGTCGCATGCCTCTATTGATAATTGTTAGGCAGGCACACTACAAAAAGTAATGATATAGAAAATTTTAATAATAAAATTAACAAGTATAACTTTACCTAATGGATATACAAAAAATTTTACACTTACCCATTAGAAATATACATTTTTTTCAAGCACACCTGGAATATCTTTCCAAATTGACCACCTGTCAAGACACAAAGTTAATTTTAACAAATATGAAAGAATTAGTGTCATACACTCCACAAACTTTTAACTACAACACAAATCAATTAGAGATTCTAAAGAAAGGATGCATTCATATATAACTACATGAATGAATTAAAATGTATTTTAATATTCTATTAGTTACAAAAGAAATTATAGTGGAAATGAGAAAATATTTAGAGTTGAATAATAGTTGAAATATTCATATCAAAAAGTGTGGGATATGTATAAGCAGAGCTTGGAAAATTCTTGCCTTAAATCATTACATTTATAAATAGAAGAAAGACTAAAAATTCATGAGCTAATGTTTCAATATGAGAAATTAGGAAACAAAAGAAGAACAAGGGCAATACAAGAAGAAGAATTGGAAATAAGAAAATTAAAATTGTAAGTTAATGAACCGGAAAACACAGAGAACCTGGAGGAGGCCCAAATAAAGAAAATCCAGTGATTTGTTAAGATTTATAAACAGACTGCTGGTAATATGGATCAAGAAAACCAAGAGAATGAATTCCATTTAAACTTGATACATTAAACATATTTTAATCTCTAGTTTCTCTTGAAACTTCACTAATACCACAATAAAGGAATAAATACACACAAACAAAAACAAAGAGAATGAACAAGCAAAGAGACAGCAGACAAGAGATGTCAACATAATTTTGAACACGGATAACAGATGAACAGTAATTGAAACAGCAGAGAAGAGGAAAGATGGAATTCCAGCTAAGAATGGAACCAATCTGAATTGGCTAATTTACATTCCAGAATTCTGGGAAGGCTCTAGAATTGAGGACACCAGACTCTCTTTGCAGGATGAGGCTGAAAATAGATTGCCCCTCTTCTCCCAGAGCCAGACACACCTGCCTTCACACTGACAAGTCCTATATACATGTATATATATACAAATACACATCGTTTTCTAGATGGGAAATTCAATAATCATATAATTAGTTAAGTGTTTAAAAAAACAACAGGAGTCATGCATACAAGCAAATATTTCAAAAATTCTTCATGACAGGGTGCGTGCTATTCACTATTTCTAGCTAATACTGCATTTCTAATTCTCTCAGTTTGGGCTTAGGAAGAATGCTCCATACTTGCAGGCAATAACTTTTATCTCTTTAATTATTTAAAATATTACTGTACTGCATTATGCTTCCAACTGTTCTATTTTTTTCATTCTTAGGATACTATCCCTCCTGAGTGTGGTCTCGACTGACGCATCTCATGGGAGATGTTTCTTGATGCAGATTTTGTCTTTTATTGGGAGCTCATTTTCAGTGTCCTACCAATCATCATCCAACAACTGAGATCTACACAATTGGGATACTGGAAAAATCAAGGGAAAACATTGCGTCTGTTTCTGCTAGGCTTTCCAATGATATTACCAAAGCAGGGTCGGTTTTCGTATTAATTTCTGAGCATAGCATTTTCTTTAACATGTGAGTAATTTAAATTTATCATTCATGTCCGTGCATGGAGGAGCCTTGAGATTTGTATTTCTCATGGAAGACTTTTTTCTATTTTCCAACCAGATTCACAGGGATAGACCAGCTTCATTGTTTTCTCTGAGTAATAAGCAGAATATTTTTGTTTTCTTTTACGAGACAGCATGCTTTCTGAAGGACAGCTCCAACATTGGGTTCTTATCATAAACACTCCGGCGCCCTGCACACGTCCCCTGTACCATGTCAGGATATCAACCCCCCAGCTGCTGTGACTGTAGAATGCTGATGACGTACACCTGTCCCCTTTCCCCAACAAACTGCCTTTGGTTAAGGGGAGTCTTCTCACCTGAGAAGTTATGTAACTGCCATCCCCCAGGCCACAGCTAATACCCCACTGAAGCCGAACTATAAAAGCATAAACTCTTGCCCCAAGGGGTGGATTATTCTGTGATACGCTTTATATGCCAGAGTCTTCCCTGTGGGTTATGCCAAGGTTTTCCCCTTTTCTGTCCTGCTTTATTTGTTCCTTACAGGCTTTTCCTGAAGAGCATTCTTGAATAAATTTGCACCTGAATCCCTGTTTCCTGCTCTGTTTCCAGGGAACCCAGAACACAGGCCCATTTCCAAGAAGAATTCCTACTCTTCCCTTTCTCCATCCAGAGCTGCTGTGACAGCAGCTCAGGAGCTTCTGCAAAATGGAACTGCTCTTTCTTTTAAGGTCAAGTTTGAATTTAGTGTTGTTTTTGTTGTTACATTTTTATCTAGCAGTCCCGTTTGTAACAGGCAAGGTGGTTCTTATTAACTCATCCTGCTACACTATTGTTTTCGAACCACAAAGAAAGGTTTTCTATCTCTAAATTTATTCTTTGTTCCTCTGGATAATACAGTTATATTTGTCCCGTATAGTTCAAGCCATCTGTAAATTAGGATTAAAACTATTCACTTTATATAAAAGCTTTCTGACACTCACCTGAATCTCAGAGCTTAGAGAGGAGTTATTTGACCATGTAAAGCACTTCTGATTGAGACAAGGGGACAGAGAAAGATGAATAATTACCTCCGTACTAGGAATGGAAATTAGCACAGCACTTTTAGAAAGCAATTTGGCACTATGTACCATTGATATTAAAAATATTCACACAATTTTACTCAATTCTGCTTCTTTCCTAAGGAAACTTTTTAAGGAAAAAAAATTTTAAATAGAAAGAAAAACATGCATAAAATGGCAATGATATTTAGTATTACCATAGAGAATAATCAAAAACAACCTAAGTGCTGCCCGACAAATGAGTGTAAAATAAATATAAAAAAGCAACCCCAACAGGGTTCTTTAAGTAATTTATCCGATTTAAACAAGTCTCTGAGTTGGGCAGGCTCTGCTCTATATTCAGACACAAAAACAGCTAAGCTTTTCTGTAATCAATCTGATAAAAACAAATTGAACAAGTAACATTGTGATTGAAGAGGCCAAAGCCACTTGAGCAACTGCCTGTGATGATCAGTGCTGTAACAGCACCCTCAGAATTGAACTTTCAGGGTTGATAAATGCACGAATGAAAGAAAAGTCATCATAACAAGTCAAATCATTACCATTTATTTTATGGAATTAAATAATAAATGTGATCTAGGAGATGAAATATAGCTGGAGATGAGTCCTAAGATCTGCTTTCACTCTTAGATTAGGCCATCGTTGTTGATCTTAGTTGACATAAAGAGAAGTCTTGGTACTTAATTACATTCTTATTTGAACTTAGTATCTTTCTTCGCATTTTTTTTTTCCCTTGGAAACTTTTTTTTCTATTCTTGATTTTTCATCATTTTGTTTACTCTTTAGGGACTAACTCAAATGTAACTTATTAATAATTTCCTCACAAAATTCCCTTTCGTGTCACTACTGTGGTGTGTAAGATAATGTAGTGTACTAATTTATGAATAAATACATCTCTTTCACCTCCAGCAGGATTCAAGAGAAGGCAATCTACTTTGTCTTTATAACAGTATGTCTAGTAAACAGCAATAGTTAAATAAGTGTTGAGTTAACGTAAATTGAATTAAATGCAACATAATTGAATTTTATCCACTCAAATTTTATCACTCATATTTTGGTCATCATAATATACGCTTTCTTTGAAAGAACTGTGATTGGCAGATATTTGAGAGAACCAAATTATTGGGAAACAGGGTTTCAAGATTCCTTAAAATCCTGAGACTTGACATTAATTTTGTTGTTTTCTAATGCCTTGCTCTTTTGGACACTTCCAAATATGGGATTGTAGAAATGTGGACCATATTTTTACATATATTGAAAGCTGAAATACATTGGTACTAGAGAGTATCCTAGCCATGCAAGACTTATTAATATTATTAAATTGTTTTTAATGTGGGTGACTTACATGCGTTGTAAGAATTTTTCGTTCTGTCCATTTCCATTAACACTCTGAAGCTTGTTTTCTCCCACTACCACTCTATGAAAACTGCTATAATATCAATAATTATAATATAAAAATTTAGTACTTACTACATGCCTGCACTTTTTTCCTAAAGAGTTTGTTTAATGGTTAATTTAATTCTCCAAAAACTGAGTAATTGTCTTCTGCATATTATAAAATTTATTCACCTCTGATTTAATCACCCACCCCCATTGCCCCTGGTAACCACCATACAGTTTTCTCTGTCCATGTATTGGTTTAAATTCCACATATGAGTGAGATCATACAGTGTTTGTCTCTCTCCTTCTGGCTTACTTCACTTAACATAATACCCTCCAGGCCCATCCATGTTGTTGCAAATGGGATGATTTTGTCTTTTTTTATGGCTGGGTAGTATTCCATTGTATATATACCACATTTTCTTAATCCAATCATCAGTCGAGGGACACTTGGGTTGCTTCCACTTCTTGGCTATGGTGAATAATGCTGCAATGAACATAGGGGTGCATAAGCCTCTTTGGATTGTTGATTTCAGGTTCGTTGGATAGACTCCAAGTAGTGGGATGGCTGGGTCATAGGGCATCTCTATTTTTAATTCTTTGAGGAATCTCCATACCGTTTCCATAGAGGCTGCACCACTTTGCATTCCCACCAGCTGTGTATGAGGGTTCCTGTTTCTCCACATCCTCTCCAACACTTGTTGTTTTTTGTCTTGGTGATTATAGCCATTCTAACGGGCGTGAGGTGGTATCTTAGTGTTGTTTTGATTTGCATTTCCCTGTTGATTAGTGATGTTGAACATCTTTTCATGTGCCTATTGGCCATCTGTATATCTTCTTTGGAGAAGTGTCTGTTCATTTCCTCTGCCCATTTTTTGATCAGGTTGTTTGGTTTTTTGTTGTTCAGTTGTGTAAGTACTTCATATATTATGAAGATCAACCCCTTGTCAGATGTATTTTTTGCAAATATTCTCTCCCAGCTGGTGGGTGGTCTGTTCAACTTGATTCTGGATTCGTTTGTCTTATAGAAGCTCTTTAATCTGATAAAGTCCCACTTGTTTATTTTTTCTTTAGTTTCCCTAGTCTGGGTAGGCTTGTCATCTGAAAAGATTCCTTTATGACCAATGTCAAATAGTGTGTTGCCTATATTTTCTTCTATGAGTTTTCTAGTTTCAGGTCTCACCTTCAGATCTTTGATCCATTTTGAGTTAATTTTTGTGAATGGCGATAGCACATGGACCACTTTCATTCTTTTGCATGTGGCTGTCCAGTTTTCCCAACACCATTTACTGAAGAGACTTTCCTTTCTCCATTGTATGTTCTTAGCACCTTTGTCGAAAATTACCTGTCTGTATATGTGTGGTTTTAATTCTGGGCTTTCAATTCTGTTCCATTGAGCTGTGTGTCTGTTTTTGTACCAGTACCATGCTGTTTTGATTACTATTGCTTTGTAGTATGTTTTGAAGTCAGGGACTGTGATGTCCCCTGCTTTGTTCTTTTTTCTTAGGATTTCTTTAGCTATTCGGGGTCTTTTGTTGCCCCATATAAATTTTAGTATTCTTTTTTCTATTACTGTGAAGAACGTCAGTAGGATTCTGACTGGGATTGCATTGAATCTGTAGATTGCTTTAGGTAATATAGACATTTTAACTATGTTTATTCTTCCAATCCACGTGCATGGGATATCTTTCCATTTCTTTATGTCATCATTGATTTCTTTCAATAATGTCTTGTAGTTCTCATTGTATAAGTCATTCACCTCCTTGGTAAGATTTATTCCTAGGTATTTTATTCTTTTTGATGTGATTGTAAATGGTATTATCTTTTTGAACTCTCTTTCTGTTAGTTCATTATTAGCATACAGAAATGCAACTGATTTTTGTAGATTGATTTTGTACCCTGCAACTTTGCTGTAGTTGTTGATTATTTCTAATAGTTTTCCAATGGATTCTTTAGGGTTTTCTATATATACAATCATGTCATCTGCAAATAGTGAGAGTTTCACTTCTTCGTTACCTATTTGGATTCCTTTTATTCCTTTTTCTTGCCTAATTGCTCTGGCCAAAACCTCCAGTACTATGTTGAACAGGAGTGGTGAGAGTGGGCAGCCCTGCCTCGTTCCTGTTCTCAGAGGAATGGCTTTCAGTCTTTCCCCATTGAGTATGATGTTGGCTGTGGGTTTGTCATAAATAGCCTTTATTATGTTGAGGTACTTTCCTTCTATTCCCTTTTTGTTGAGAGTCTTTATCATAAATGGATGTTGTATCTTGTCAAATGCCTTCTTTGCATCTATTGAGATGACCATGTGGTTTTTATTCTTTGTTTTGTTGATGTGATGTATCACGTTGATTGATTTGCGGATGTTGAACCATCCCTGCGTTCCTGGTATAAATCCCACTTGATCATGGTGTATGATCTTTTTACTGTATTGCTGTATTTGGTTTGCCAATATTTTGTTGAGGATTTTTGCATCTATGTTCATCAGCGATATTGGCCTGTAATTTTCTTTCTTTGTATTGTATTTGTCTGGCTTTGGTATCAGGGTGACGTTGGCCTTGTAGAATGATTTAGGAAGTGTTCCATCTTCCTCTATTTTTTGGAATAGTTTGAGAAGGATGGGTATTAAATCTTCTTTGAATGTTTGGTAAAATTCACCGAAAAAGCCATTTGGTCCTGGACTTTTATTTTTTGGGAGGTTTTTGATTACTATTTCAATCTCTTTACTTGTGATTGGTCTATTCAGATTCTCCATTTCTTCTTGGTTCAGATTTGGGAGCTTGTATGAGTCTAAGAATTTATCCATTTCTTCTAGATTGTCCAATTTGTTGGCATATAATTTCTCATAGTATTCTCTTATAATCCTCTGTATTTCCGTGGTATCCATTGTAATTTCTCCTCTTTTATTTCTAATTTTATTTACTTGAGCCTTTTCTCTTTTTTTCTTAGTAAGCCTGGCTAAGAGTTTGTTGATTTTGTTTATCTTCTCAAAGAACCAACTCTTTGTTTCATTAATACTTTCTACTGTTTTTTTGGTCTCAATTTCATTTATTTCTGCTCTGATTTTTATTGTTTCTCTCCTTCTCGTAACTTTGGGCTTTGTTTGTTCTTCTTTTTCTAGTTCTGTTAGGTGTAATTTAAGGTTGCTTATTTGGGCTTTTTCTTGTTTGTTAAGGTGGGCTTGTATCGCTATGAGTTTCCCTCTCAGGACCGCTTTTGCTGCATCCCATATGGTTTGGTATGGCATATTTTCATTTTCGTTTGTTTCCAGATAGTTTTTGATTTCTCCTTTAATTTCATCAATGATCCATTGGTTGTTCAGTAGCATGTTGTTTAATCTCCACATTTTTGTCACTTTCCCAGTTTTTTTTTTCATGGTTCATTTCCAGTTTCACAGCATTATGGTCTGAAAAGATGCTTGTTATGATTTCAATCTTCTTAAATTTATTGAGGCTTGCTTTGTTTCCCAACATATGGTCTATCCTTGAGAATGTTCCATGCACGCTTGAGAAGAATGTGTAGTCAGCTGCTTTTGGATGGAGTGCTCTGTATATGTCTACTAGGTCCATCTCGTCCAGTTTTTCATTTAAGTCTACTATTTCTTTATTGACTTTTTGTCTGGATGATCTATCCATTGATGTAAGTGGGGTATTAAGATCCCCTACTATTATTGTGTTGTTGTTAAAGTCTCCTTTTAGGTTTGTTAATAGTTGCTTTATGTACATTGGTGCTCCTATGTTGGGTGCATATATATTTATAAGTGATAAGTCTTCTTGGTGGAGTGTCCCTTTTATCATTATATATTTCTCTTCTTTATCTGTCTTAACCTGTTTTATCTTGAAGTCTAGTTTGTCTGATATGAGTATGGCAACACCTGCTTTCTTTTGTTTGCCATTAGCTTGGAGTATTGTCTTCCATCCTTTCACGCTGAGCCTGTGCTTGTCTTTAGTGCTAAGATGTGTTTCCTGGATGCAGCATATTGTTGGGTCTTGCTTTTTAATCCATCCTGCCACTCTGTGTCTTTTGATTGGAGAGTTCAATCCATTTACATTTAGGGTAATTATTGATATATGAGGGCTTAATGTTGCTGTTTTGTCATTTATTTTCTGGTTCTTTTGCGTTTCCTTTGTTTCTTGTCCCATTTGTTTCAGACTGCCAATTCAGTTTGGTTGTTCTGTCTTATGATTCTTCTAGTTTTCTCTTTATTTATCATATGTGGTTTTGTTTTGATTATTTGTTTAGTGGTTACCTTGAGGTTTGTGTAAAACATCTTGTGTATGAGATATTCCATTATCTGATGGCCTCCTATTTCCTTATACAAAGTCAATTCAATCACTTTCCTCTTCCCCTTCTAAGTCATTCTTGTTATACCTTATTCTATCTTGTGTTGTGGCTGTGTGTTTACAGTGATGAGGTTGAATTTATTTTTGGTGAATTCTTTCCTTTGATCTTTGATTTTAGTATTTAAGTGGTTGCTAACCTATTCCGGTAAAGATCTACTATTTTTCTGAGTTTATCTACCTATTTTTCTCCTTGCTCCAAGCTTTGTATTCCCTTTCTCTTCTTTTTTTCAGGCCTGAGGGCCTTCTTGAGTATTTCCTCTAGTGGGGGTCTCATGGCCATGAACTCCCTTAGCTTTTGTTTATCTGGGAGAGTTACTATTTCTCCAACATATTTGAAGGATATTTTTGCTGCATAGAGTATTCTTGGCTGAAAGTTTTTGTCTTTTAGTATTTTGACTATATCATTCCAGTCTCTCCTAGCCTATAAAGTTTCTGTTGAGAAATCTGCTGACAGCCTGATGGGAGTTCCTTCGTACATTATTTTTTGTTTTTGTCTAGCTGCCCATAATATTGTTTCTTTGTCATTGACTCTGGCTAGCCTTACCACTAGGTGTCGTGGAGCGGTCCTTTGTCTGTTAATATATTTAGGTGACCTGTTGGCTTCGCTTACTGGTATTTCCTGCTCCTTCCCCAGATTTGGGAAATTTTCAGCTATTATTTCCTTGAATAGGCTCTCTGTTCCTCTTTCCCTCTCTTCTCCCTCAGGAATACCTATAATTCTTATGTTACATTTCCTAATAGAGTCAGATATTTCTTGGAGACTTTCTTCATTTCTTTTTACTCTTAGTTCTCTCTCCTCTTCCATCTGGAGCATATCTGTATTCCTATCCTCTAAAGTGCGAATTCTTTCCTCCATATTGTCAGGTTTGTTCTTTAAAGATTCCAGATTCTCCTTTATCTCCTCCATTGTGTTCTTCCATCTCCATCAGCACTGATTGGTTTATCTTTATGATTTCAATCTCTTTTGTGAAGAAACTCCTAATCTCATTGAATTGTTTGTGTTGTCTTGTATTTCGTTGAGTGTTTTTATGATAGCTATTTTGAAATCTCTGTCGTTTAGATTATGGATTTCTGTGTCTTCAGGGTTGGTTTCTGGGTGCTTGTCATTTTCCTTCTGGTCTGGTGATTTCATGTATCTTTGCATTGTGGTTCCTGTGTTGGCTTTGTTTCTCCTCATCCTGGAAATCTCTGGTTGCAATTTCCACCCGCCGCCACTGTGTGGTGGTAAAGGGCTGTGTAATCTAAGCCCCCTGTGCTCCGCCATGGTTTTTCCGCTGTGATCCGACCTGGATCACTTGGTCTGGTCTGGTCAGCTGAGCTGCAGAGTCCAGTTTGCAGGGAGGGGAGGGGCTCTCTCTTTTGCCCTCTGGGTCCCTGGTGTGGGGGGCTTCTCGTTCGCCCCTCATTATTCACTCTCTGGGGTGCTCAGATGATGATGGTAGCCCTGTGGCTCTTCTGAGTGCTCTGTGTGGGAGTTTGCCATTGACTGAGAGAGCCCAAAGGGCTACGGTTTCCCTGCAGAGGGTCACCCCTCCCTCTCTCTGGGAGCCATTTGGACCAGGATCACTGATTTGATAGGGAGGGAGAAGAGATCTCCTTACCTCTCCCCACTTCCTCTGGGGGCCCAGCACGTTCCACTCTCAGATGTGTGGTAGTGTGGATCTTTCCAATCTAGCTTTTCACTGTCTGGGATTCTGTTGTTGGTCTGTGACTGTTCTTTTTGTTGTATCTTATCCGGGGAAGAGTTCACGGGAAAGCTCACTCTGCCATGACGCTGTCGTCACTCCTCAACAGCTAAACACTTTTGAAGCCACTTCCAGATATTTGAGCTAAAATAATGAATCCAGAATTCTGTTTAGTGCACTTGTATCAAATGTCAAAGCATTTGGCCCAATCCTATATTGTGACCCTTCTTTCTTGGTCTAGTACCCTTAAAATCCATTCCCACACTCATTCCCCCAGTTCCTGCCGATATAAATTGCAGAAACCTGCAAAACCTAGCATTTTGTATGCATGAACATCCTCTGAGTTCAGACAAGTCCACCTGGAAATAGCTGAAATTTGATTTTAGCTAACCATCTCAAATCAAGGATGAGGAGTGCATGTGGGTCTTGGGAACAACGAGCATTCCCTGCTAAGCATCAACTTACTCTGGGGAAGTCATGACAGGGAACTCAGGTTAGGGATGGCCAACCTCCTGAGAAGGGAGAAGATTTATGCTTCTGTAGGCAATGATAGTTTATCCATGTTTGGGGGTTCAAAGTACTCAGATTCATTGGAATATGCCCAAATTGGCCCTTTCAATCCCTATGGTTCCACTCTTTCCACAATAATACATTAATGTTAACATAGACAACTGACAAAGCTGTGAATGAATTATAATTCAGCCACCCATGGGATAAGACTGTTTTCAAAACAGTTGAGCCTCAGCCACATGAAATAAAACATTATTTTTTCAATCATAGAAGTTCTCTAGTTTTCAACTCGAGTGGAGCTGGGAATTTAAATCCCAGATATTGTTGACTGTTTTCTTCCTTCAAGTTCTGCTTTGCACAAAGGAATAGTCAGCCCACGCCACAGTCTTGTACTCTTTATGTCCACTATTCTACTGCAGTAGGTACTTAACCTCTCAAATCCCTTCTTTATGAATGTGAGGTCAGGCAACTATGAGCGAACATTTAATTACTGTTTGCTACCGCATGCTGTGAACCCCTAGTGTCCTATTTTGTGTCCTATTTTGTACTGGCTGTGAGGTCATGATTAGCTTCAAATCTAATCAGATCAGCAAACAAATTCCAGTTTCCACTTTTAAATTTCCTTTTTTCCTAGATACATGTCTATTACCAAAAAATCAGTTCAGATAAACAGAAACCACTTGATATATTCTAGGTATTTTAGTACATGGATCAGGGGCTGAAACAGCCATTAGAAAAGCAAAGGTCAGTGAGAATTCCTTAGTCTGAAGCATCATTGAAGATGGTCTCAAGGCTTATCAGAAAGTTATAGTAAACCTCAGTCTCTGGGGAGCTCTCACTAGTTCTTTCAATCTGAAACAATAAAACAGGTGGTTTCCACAAACTCACTCATTAATCTGCTATGAATCTCATGTCTGTCCACACATCTAGCCCCACCTGTCTCTAGATTAATAAGGTCTCCTCCTCCTCCTTCCAAATCTGGTGTGAGCATCTTTCATTGGGAAATTACAACCTGGAACCATACAGGAAAGGCAAATATGCAAACCAGGGTTCCTGGTTTCTCTTCTGTGACCCAAAGAAAATCTTAAAAGGAGGAGGTGCTGATGCCAAGTTGACAGCAGATGATCAGCATAATCAATGTTCTTTTAATGTAATTTTTTCTTAAAACTCAGCTCCATCTATTATACAAAAACATTTTAGGCAGCCTTTAGTTTAAAAATACCTTCATAAGCATATAACAATACAAAATGAAATCGGCAAATGTGAGGCAAATTAAAAAAAAAAAAGGCAGTGGTTGAACTTTTCTCGTAAAAGGACAAATAATAAACATGTCCTGCTTTTCCAGCCATGCATTCTGTCTCAACTACTCCACTCTGTAGTGATATCACTAAAGCAGCCGTTGATAGTATACAAAAGAACACAGCTGTGTTTCAATAAAATTTTATTTATAAAAACAGGAGGAAGAGGCTGGATTTGACTTGAGAACCTTAGTTTAATCCCTGTGGTTGAGAAAAATTCTACTTGGACGCTTTGAGGGGAGGAAGGGGGAATTTCCTATTGCTTCCCGTGGTTGAGAAAAATTCTACTTGGACGCTTTGAGGGGAGGAAGGGGGAAGTTCCTATTGCTCCCTAGAATTCAAGAAAAAGGAAAAATACAATGGTCTTTTATAAAATCTGTTAATTAGAACATCAAAAGTATTTCGAAGGTTAATGCTGCTTCATTAAATTCTTCATGGAGTTTGTCATATTGATCCTTAAAACACAGATATTGTATATAACTATTCTCGAAAGTAGATTTGAGAATATGTAAAGCATTGTTGACATGATTTTTTTAATGCAGATTTTCAATAAAATCAAGCTTACAATAACCTCCAATCAGAGGTGAACTGCCCCTGCATTTAAACTGAGGTAGTAAATATAACTTTTCTGATAAAAATGAAGTGTGCTTAAATTTTAGAAAATCTAGTCATTCTTTATGCCCCTTAGAATGTCTTGAGCATCAACTGTTTTTTCAACATTTTTGTAATAGCCGGATAGCAGTGTGCCAATGGAAATTTAACAATTTCCTAGAAAATACGCTATCAGAAGATCATACTTTTAGTCTTGTTTTACTATCCACCCAGCTTTATGAAAATAGACATGTCACTTAACACTTGTTCTTGGCTGTAACAATTCTTAGAAATATTGGGAAAGTACTTTTTAAAAAGCTTTATATTTTGCAAGTGACAATATGTATTGATCTACTGAGTGAGACAGAAAGGAGCACTTAGAGATCTTTTGAAAAGACCAAGAGGGATTGATATTAAATTACTGTTGGCTGAAAAATATGTAAAGGGGGCATTTTTCAAACTAGTATTGAAATTGAGATTGAAGTTAGAACTGTTTAATTCTGGGTTTTTGTGCCTCTGAAATTCCAAAGTGCTCCAATAAAAATGGAAAAAAATCAATAAGTAGAAATATTTGGAAACGTTTGAGTCATTGATTTTTTTTTTTTTCTCCTGTCTTATTTGAATGTGTAAAATAAACATGCCTTTAGGGAGTGAATTGAAGAGGATGCAAACTGGAGCATGGACTATTCTAGAAAACAGCTGCTGTATCAGTATTTTGTTTTCTTTGTAACATTTTTTGACCCATTAAATGGATCTGAAATTAAGAGACAACAGGAAATAACTTCTAGACGTGGAAATAAGGCAAACTATTGTAAAATTCTTCTCGTCATTATAAAGTTCTTCATGGAAATCCATGGAAAGTGAGAAAGGAGTAAAATTAAGCTTAACGCCAAGTCAATACAGTGATGTTCATCAACACAGAAACATGTTTGTGCCAAGTCAAGGCCTGACTGGAGTAAGATCTTATGAGATTTCAGAACTAAGTTCTGTGCCCATCCCCTACTGCCAAAAGAAAGAGAAAAAGCTGGTTTATTTTATATACATCAAGTTTCTATGAAGAAATTAGTGAATTAAAATTTTCACAATATATATCACTTTCCCTTGTTCTGACTCATCAGCTTTACCTATTTCTTACAACCTGGAGGGATATGTATTTGTAACAGAGAGATAACACATATTAGAAATTGTAAAAATGTCCATGCTTTGACCTAGTACTTTCACAATATTTATATTTATTTTAAAGAGATACAGACAAACAAACATTTATCAAATTGTTCATTGTTTATAGTAATAAAAATATAAAAACTGATATATCCAAGTACTCAAGTTAGTAAATTATGGTTCATACAAATGACATAATAAGCAGCCGTTAAATACTGTTTTCTAAACAAATTTTGTAACAAGAAAATTCTGATGGTACATTAAATGAAATCATGCTGGAAAATAGTATGTGAAGTATACATAGTAGTAATACTTATCTGTTGGTAATACAGATGTTTTGTTTCACTTTGTAAATATTTTTATATTTGTTTCATAAGGCATCTCTGGGCCATCTCCTGGTACTTCTGTGCCTGGTGATAATGATGAATAGGCAATTGCAGTAACCATGAACTGAAAAGAGCAAGGGTTCAGACATCTCAGGGTTGAAGGTCAAGACAACTCCAACCTGGAAAGTTGCTTAGACCAGGAGAAATGCTAGTGATGGGTAAAAGAAGTCTAAAATGGGTAGTAGAAGAGAAAGATGATCAATATAAATTAATAGCCTTAAGTCAGTTACAGAAGCATCGATTGTAGCTTGTTACAAATTGGCTTGCATTTTTGCTTTAATAGATATGAAGGCTAACTTCAAGCTTAAAGACTCAGTTACAAAACAGACCAAGTGAACACAAGTGGATCTGAGTAGAGAAGGAGTGGGCTGTAGCAAACACCTTTGGTACCCCATATCACATCCCCTCAGCCCACCTCTGATACCAGCAATCGATATTGGAGAATTTCATTCAAGCTCAGACCCACCTGCCACCTCCCATCTCCCACCTCCCATACTGACCATACTTCTGCTCTCTGATCTGGGACTTTCACCAAGGCATTAAGTGCCTGTTGGATCCACACACAAATGCAGCCTAGAAGTGTTAAGGGCTTAATGCTCCCACAGTCAAGCTTCAATCCATCAGAGAAGGGATCTGGCAGATAGACACTCCACCTGACAGTCCTACAGATATTTCTGGAAGACCTTCTGTACACCTGTCCAGGGGCCTAGCGCAGAATAGGTCCCCATTTCCCACAGCAGTAGCTTTGAAACAAACACTTCTTTGGCTTTTCCTTCTTCCTTGTCTCTCTCTCTGATCTTGGATCACTTCCCAAATATACTTCCTAAACCCATGTCATCGCAGGCTTTTCTTTTGGGGGAACCCAAACTAAGCCACTGCCATATTAATTTTATGTGGTTAATATGATTGTAATTCTAATATTGGATAAGGATGGTATATTAAAGTAAGGGTATAGTCCTATTAGTGGTGTATAGATGTGAAAACTCTAAATAAAATATCAAGTAACAAAGCATACTAAAAATCATATAATTAAGTGATCCAGGAGTTATCCCAGGGATAAATAGATACAAATAATAAAGATAGAAAAACCAAAGTGTCATTTTTAAGTGATATAATCACCTCCACATAGAAAATCCAATAGATTTAACACAACAAATATTTCAAGCTAATGAGACAGTTCAGGAAATTTGCTAGATAAAAGATTAAATTATGTAATTGACAGCTTTATATACTATTAATATTAGAAAATTTAAAATAAGATACCACTCACAATCAAAATTTATATAAGTATCTATGAACTAACCAAAGAAGAAAGATACAAGGCTTTTATTGAGAAACACTTAAGACTCTTATAACAGACTTAATAAAGAAATGTCACTAATGCATGGTATTAATTTTAAGATGTTAATTTTCTTTTAATCTATAAATTCTATGAAATCCTATTCTAAATTTAGCAAATTATTTTTTTAGAAATCTTATCAAAATGAATCTAAAACCTTATAAAAGAATAACAATACACAAATAACCAGGAAAGAACAAATGGGAAGGGCTTGTCCAGTCAGATATGACATGTTGCATAGCTATGCAACAAAAACAGTGTTGTATAAACACAGGAAGGAATCTTCAGAAAATGGAACTGAAGAGAAAGCCTAGAGCAGAAGTATATTCCTGGGAATTGATATATGATAGGGGTGGCATTATTAATCAGTGTGGGGCAAGGATGGATTAGTCGACAGTGATGAGAAAATTGACTCCATCTATGGGAGAGAAGGCTGATTTCTAACACAGACAAATGAAAAAAACAAAATTCCACAAAATGAATTCATGACCTAAAAACAAAAATTGAAACTATAAATCAAATAGAAAAAACAAGAACAATATACGTACAACTGGAGAGATAAGAGATATCTTTTAAAACAATTCATAGATAGTACATATAATAAAGGCAAAAAATAATGGATTTGACTATGTTAAAGTTTTATTTTCAACTCAGTATGCTATAAATTTAAAATAAGAATGAGAAAATATTTGTGACATCTGAAAGTAAGGATTTAATACTTAAAACATATCAGGGTATCCTGTAATCACCAGGAAGAAGGTAGGAAAACCATAGAAAAGTAGCAGGTATAAAAAGTTGATTCATAGTAGAAAGCTAAATGGCTAAGAAAAAATGAAATGATGCTCAACTTCACAAGTAACTAGAGAAATGGAAATTAAAACCACCAACTTTACGTATTTTCATTCTGCACTATTTAGAAAGTTAAATTATATAGAATGTTGCCAAAGATATGGACAAACAAGAATCCTATAACCTGTTAGAGTACAAAATACCATATCCTCTCCAACCTTTAGAATGATCTTTATGACTACCATGCACTAAGATAGAGCAGGCTAATCTTTATTGAGCCAGATACTAATGCAAGCATTTTACATGTTTTATTTTATCTAATCAGCCCAACAGTCCTTTGAAGTATATACTAATATTCATATTATATAACCAAAGCTTAACGAAGAAAGAACTTCAAGATCACAGAGCAGATAAATGGCAAGATTAGAACTCAAACCCAGGGCTGTCTTGGAATTATCACTCTATGGTGTGAGGCTCCAGGCTGATGCCTGTGCTCTGATTTCTTTATTTCATTGCCCTGCACATAGAGTATTAATGTTTGGTCAATATAGAGATATATAACTCTTCTAAGGATTTCCTGTTACAATAAATGACTACATTGTAAGCTCTACAGTGGCAATTAATGTAAGTAACTTACCCACTGCTAGCTATTTCCCCACAGGCTTAGCATTGACAGTGGCGAAAATAAGATGCTCAATACTAGTGAGTGGAATTATACCTGAGTCTTGCCAAAATAATACACCACCAGAATTGCTCCCACCGCTCCCACCACCACCACCCACATATATGCACAGATGAGAAAAGGACTAGGTAAAATATTCCTAAATACTATCACTGTGATTATTTAATGTTCTACATTATAGCTCACATCATTTCATAAAGAGTTAGTGAGTTTGAAATCTAATGTACAAATATGGAAAAAGTGGTCTTTCTGAGTTCTCTGATCTTCACAAAGCTTTTCATATTGGCTGTGACAAACATGACAACTGAGATATTTTGTTGAATTTGTGGTATGTGTGTGCGAGCGAGTTCAGCCTTTGTAAAAATACTTTGTATATTTAGAAAGAGTGATATGTGGTTGCTTGTCAACATCCACAATAGAGTATGTAATTTGTTAGCTTGACATTTGATCTCTATTGTTGGCAGTAGTTTATTTATAATATCTATTTAATCAGTAAGCAGATATTGAGCTAGTTGATTAAAAACAGAGTAAATGTGGATTAATAAGGTATCCAGAAAAGGGAATTGAAGTTTAAACCTCTCCAACAAGACCCTAATTTATCGTTAGAGTGGGTCCTCACTAGAAGATACAGATTTCCTCCTATCTTTCTCTTGAGTAGCCTTTTAGAGAGTTGACTTTTCTTTTTTCAATATCTGGTTGAGTTCATCATGGAAAAATATTTTTAAATTGGGAAAATCTATTCTTATTGCTTTTTTTTCCCACCTGAAAGTCAAGAATTATTTTCTTTACCTTACCTCTCGGCATTAAAAGGCAGAACTCCACTTGATAAGCAGTAACCAAACCCATAAGGTGGTTAGAGACTGGTTCTAATGAGGCCAGGGTCAGAGGTAACGCAGCATACATGCCAATTAGCTTTATGCATAGAAATATATTATCCCATGACTACCCGCTGGGTTTCTACCTGGACACGAGTTCATAATATAGAATTTATTAGAGAATGCAATGACTCAGCAGAAACCTTCCACCATTAGCTGAGGCAGAGAGCGTTTTGAGTTCATGACCTCTTGCATATTGGCCAATTTTATCTTTAAGTAAAAGAAACATTTGAAGAGGTCAGGTGGTTTGCCTATGATTTGGATAGGTGTAAATTGGGTAATGTAAGAGCTAAAATACTTTGCAAAATACAGTGCAATTGTTCTTTTCTCCCCACCGTAGAATCTCAGCACCACTTTAATATCTGTGTGTTTACATAATATGTGCTTATGGTACAAAATTCAAAAGTTTCCAAAGGATATACATAAACTATGTATTTCACCCTTTCTTCCCTGTTGCCAAGACACAAAGTTCCCTCAGTAAATTTAACAACTGTAGCAGATTCTTGTTCATTTTTCTAGAGAAACTTATTGCATGTAAAAATATATACTATAACTTGTCTTTTTTTCTCCAACCTTCATAACAAATGTCTTTATTCTTTGACTCATTCATGTGACAGTGTAGGGAAACTACTACCTTCCCCAAATCATTGCCAAATAATGTTTATAAAGCTTACCCCAGGTAATGAAATGCTGAATCACAATTAGTGTTCCAAGGAATCCTTCATTAATTCTTTCATTCATTCAGTCCTCAAGTAATAATTTAGCAGCTATTACGCATCAAGTACTGTGAGCACTGTATATATATTCAAGTTGAATTTTCTAGTCATCTGTGTGCTACACAGATTAGTCTAATGACTTTTCCTAATGATAGAATTTCATGCAGGTGAGGTTTTAATAAGATTTGATACCTTCAGTTCTTTCAATTATTGATCTTATATCATCATTTGAATGCCCTTTTCATTGCTTTACTTTGAATAGGTAAAGAAAATTTGACGCCTATAAATACATACAACATTATTCAATTAGCACAAAATAAAGCTACTGTAACATCTCGCTTGTCCCCAGATGCTTTGTACTAGAGTTATCTTGTTCTCTAGGAATCCTCCCCATGAAAATGTCTTCCCTTAACACTATCCACCAAAGACTTTCAGCCAAGAGGCCAGTCAGGACTCAAGCCCAGCCCCACTTTTCACTCTGTTACCTTGCTACACAGCTGGGTGAATTTGGAGGAAGGAGCATCCTTTTTTGAAATAAACAATAGTCCGTGATGCTGTGTTAACCCAGAGGAGCATTGTTATAAATTTTAAAATGGGACAATATAATTTTGCAGTTCCTGTCATCAAAAGGTAAAGTCTATTTCCCTAACTTTGAATTTTGGCTGGCCTTGTGTATTGCTGTGACCAATTCAGAATGTGGCAGAAGTGACACGTTGAGAGTTCTAGAATTAGACCTTAAGGGGCTTTGCAGCTTTTTACCTTGCCCTCTTGAGTCACTACCCTAAGATTGCCATATAAAGAAACCAGTCCAGGCTGTGGGAGAATGAGAGACTACGTGAAGGTGAAGCAAGGTGCCCTAGGCCACATCCAGCATTGATTACTAGACAGGTGAGAGAGACCATCTTGAAGTTTCCACTCTGGCTGATCTGCCGGTTATATGCACTCTCAAGAGAAAGGCCAGGTAAACCAGCTGAGGAATTTCCCAGCCAATCCACAGATTCAGAGGAAAAAATAAATTGGTGATGTTGTAAGCTGTAAGGTTTCGAGTGCTTTACCAGTAATAATTGCTGCAGGTGTCTTTTCTCAATCCTTTTGTCAAGTCCAACATCCAAGGACAGAGGGATGTGGGTCTTTTTCTAGTTATTGGAAAGGTACCATATATGCTAGCACTGATACTTTAGTTCAAAACAATATCCAAGGAGTTAAAACATATTCAGATAGTATGAATCCCAGCTAAGAGCATCAAAGGGAATAGTTCTTGAGTGACTGATTCCTCCAGATATCTTGTAGAGGGATAGTAGTCTCACCTCTATGTGAAAGTTAATTCAACCAAATCATTTGCTTGTCAAATAAAAGGGGAGGTTATGCAATTACTAAGTTATTATAAGGAATACTTTTGGGGAGTACACACTAATGGCATGGAAAAACAAATGCTGCTAAAATTCATATCAAACAGCTACGCTTGGGGTCGGCCTATTGGCATTACGGTTAAGTTCATAAGCTCCGCTTCAGTGGCCTGGGGTTCAGGGGTTTGGATCCCGGGTGCAGACCTACACAATGCTCATCAAGCCATGCTGTTGTGGTAGCCCACATACAAAGCAGAAGAGGATTGGCACAGATTTTAGCTCAGGAACAATCTTTCTCAAGTAAAAAGAGTAAAGGTTGGCAACAGATGTTAGCTCAGGGCCAATCTTCCTCACCAAAAAACAAAACAAAACAAAAAAAAAACTACTCTTGGGCCATACAAGATCCTTTTGGATCTTTATGATTTGGTTTCTGTCCAAAGTTGTTTTTATTCAGAAAGAGGAGTATTCTATTTTGCTTTTTTCTATAATGCCATGAGCGTACAAAGAAAATCAACTTTTTGTATGGCCAAGAAAATGCCACAGTATTTTGGAATGTAAGTATCATGAATATGTTCAAGGAGAAATTCACAAACTTAGTAGTTATTACAGCAGTGACTTTACCATTAACTGGTACAGCTTGTGTGTGTGAAAGTATACCAGTTAGACCTTCTTTCCTATTTCTTTTCCCTTTCTCTTTTTTTTTTTTTTTAGGAAGATTAGCCCTGAGCTAACATCTATTGCCAATCCTCCTGTTTTTTTTTTGCTGTGGAAGATTGGCGTTGGGCTAACATCTGTACCCATCTTCCTCTACTTTATATGGGACGCTGCCACAGCATGGCTTGATGAGTGGTGTGTTCTTCCGTGCCTGGGATCCAAAACTGCAAACCCCAGACTGCCAAAGCAGAGTGCATGAACTTAACCGCTATGCCACCAGGCTGGCCCCCTATTTCTTTGGTTTTAATATTTCAAAACATAGTATCATTCACCAATTTTACCTTTTATCTGCATATAAAATATTATTTAATATCTCTCAATGCAAAAAGTAAAACAGTTTATTAAGTTATATAGATTATGTGCTTGTAACAGTTGTGTGATTTGATATTTTGATATTTGCTTATGAATGTCTATAATTTTAAGTGGTGTGGCTTTTAAATATATTTTAAATACTTGTTTTCTGAGTAAAGATATTAAAGGAAGTATTGAAAAAATTATTAGTAAATGAAAAATAAAATATATTTAGGAGATGGAAAAGGAAATACAAAATGGTTATATAAAATAACATGTTAAAAACTTGAGGAATAACAAATCATGTAGAAATTTTCATATAATTTTAAACTTAAGTATATTTTACTGAATCTTTATGACCAATTTCATCCCCAAACTAATTGGGAATGCTGAACTATTTACTTATTTTTGTTGATAACACATAAATCTGAAATGAAGGGCTTTGGATAAATTCAGTTTTCTGAAAATAAAAATAAACTTATCACACATATGAGAAGATTAAAGACACGTAAGAAAGCTCCCTGGAATCCCAACAAAATGACACATTAGACTGATATCCATCTAGAAATATCTAGTCTGATTTTTGAGAAGAAAAATATACGGCTGTTATCAATAATAATAATGAATTATCAAAATTAAGGTTCTACCTGGTTTGCCCGTTTGTCTTTTATATTAACTTTGGCTGAAAACAATGCTCAGAATCACAAATTTTCTGAAGAAATTTTTAAAAACCATCTCAATAATATCAGCATAAAGGGCCCATGCTCTGTAGAGGAGGCCTTCTATGCTAGGTTTAGAATTAGTTTTATGCTTGTGTTTACGTAGTATATTTAAGGAGTCTAGAACAGAATGTAACCAACAAAATGGACTTTATCTGGTCTTTTTGATGCAATCAACATGCCACTACCTAAACATAGCTATGTGTTGTTTTTTTGTTTTTCCCTGAGTGCGGCATGTTTTAGCACACAGGAAGGTATTGCAATTATTTTTTAATTGATATAATTGTCATAATATTAGTTTTAGGTACACAACATAATGATTAAATATTTGTATATGCTGTGACATGATCACCAAAATAAGTCTAGTTAACATCCATTACCACTCATAATTATATATTTTTTCTTGTGATGAGAATTCTAAGATCTACTTTCAGGAACTTTCAATTATACGGTACAGCATTAACTATAGTCACCATGCTGTACATTACATGTCCATGACTTATTTTATGACTATAAGCTTGTACCTTTTGACTGCCTTCACCCATTTCACCTACTCCCCAACCTCCTGCCTCTGGCAACCACCAATCTGCTCTCTGTTTCCATGAGTTGGGTTTTTTTGATTCTACCTTTGAATGAGATCATCAAGTATTTGTTTGTCTCTGTCTAACTTATTTCACTTAGCATAATGTCCGCAAGGTCCATCCATATTGTCACAAATGGTAGGATTTTATTCTTTTATGGCTGAATAACGTTCCACTATGTACGTATATACCACAATTTCTTTATCCATTCATCCATCAATGGACACTTAGATTGCTTTCGTGTCTGGGCTATTGTAAACAATGCTGCAATGAAGGTAGGGATGCAGATATCTTTTCGAGTTAAGTTTTTGTTTCCTTCAGAAAAATGCCCAGAAGTTGATTACTGGATCATACAGTAGTTCTCATTTTTTTGAGGAAACTCCATACTGTTTTCCATAGTGCTTGACCAGTTTACATTCCCACCAACATCGCGCAACCTTTTCTTCACAACTTCAAGTGCACTTATTTTTTGTTTTTTGATAGTAGCCATTCTGATAGGTGTCAGGTGATCTCTCATTGTGGTTTGACTTGCATTTCCCTGATGACTAGTGATGTTGAGCACCTTTTCATGTACCTGTTGGCCATCTGTCTGTCTTCTTTTGATACATGTCTGTTTACATCTGCTTCCCATTTTTAATCAGATTAGGTTTTTTTTGCTATTAAGTTGTATGAGTTCTTTATATATTTTGGATATTAACTCCTATCAGATACATGATTTGCAAATATTTTCTCTGATTCGATAGGTTGCCTTTTCATTTTGTTGATGGTTTCCTTGCTGTGCGGAAGGTTTTTAGTTTCATGTAGTCTAACTTGTTGGTTTATGCTTTTGTTGCCTTTGCTTTTGGTGTCAAATCCAAAAAATCATCGCCGAGACTGGTACCAAAGAGCTTATCACCTATCTTTTCTTCCAGGAATTTTATGCTTTCAGATCTTACATTCAAATATTTAATCCATTTTGAGTTAATTTTTGTGTATGGTTTTAGGTAGTATTCCTGTTTCATTCTCTTGCATGTGGCTGTCCAGTTTTTCCAACACCATTTATTGAATAGACTGTCCTTTCTCCAACGTATAATCTTGGCTCCTTTATCCTAAATTAGTTGACCATATTTGTGTAGGTTTACTTCTACGCACTCTGCTCTGTTCCATTGATCTATGTGTCAGCTTTATGCCAATGCTATACTGTTTTGATTACTATAGCTTTGTAATATTGTTTGAAATCAGGAAGCGTGACGCCTCCAGCTTTTGTTCTTCTTTCTCAATATTGCTTTGGCTATTCAGAGTCTTTTGTGGTTCCATACAAATTTTAGGATTGTTTGTTCTATTGCAGTTAAAATTGCCATTGGAATTTTGATAGGGATTGCATTGAATCTTAGATTTCTTTGGGTAATAGGGACATTTTAACAATATTCTTTCAATCTGTTAGTACAGAATATCTTCCCATTTATTTGTATAATCTTTAATTTATGTTATCAATATCATATAGTTTTCAGTGTGTAGGTCGTTCATCTCCTTGAGAAATTTATTTCTAGGTATTTCATTCTTCTGGATGCAATTTTAAATGGTGTTTTCTTAATTTCTCTTTCTGATAGTTTGTTATTATATAAAAATGCAAAGATTTTTGTAAATTGATTTTTGTGTCCTACAACTTTACTGAATTTGTTGGTTAGTTCTAGCTGGTTTCTTTTTGGTGGAGTCTTTAGAGTTTTCTATATGTAATATGTCATCTACAAATAGTCACAATTTTACTTCTTTCTTTCTGTTTTGGATGCCTTTTTTTTTTCTTTTTATTGCCTAATTGCTCTGGCTAGGACTTCTGATAATATGTTGCATAAAAGTAGTGAGAGTGGGCATACATGTCTTGTTCCTGATCTTAGAAGAAAAGCTTTCAGCTTTTCACTGAGTATCATGTTAGCTGTGGTCTTGTCATATGCGGCCTTTATTATGTTGAGAACATTCCCTCTATATCCTCTTTGTTGAGAATTTTTATCATAAATTGCTGTTTAGTTTTGTCTAATGCTTTTTCTGCATGTATTGAGATGATCTTATTTTTAGCCTTCATTTTTTTAAATGTGATATATCACACTTATTTGCAGATGTTGAACCATCCTTGCAACACTGGAATAAATCCCACTTGATCATGGCATGTGATCCTTTTAATGTATTGTCAAACTTGGTTTGCTAATATTTTGTTGAGGATTTTTGCATGTATGTTCTTCAGGGATATTGGCCTGTAATTTTTTTGTGTGTGTGTGTGAGGAAGATCTGCCCCGAGCTAACTTCTGCCAATCCTTCTCCTTTTTGCTGAGGAAGACTGGCCCTGGGCTAACATCCGTGCCCATCTTCCTCCACTTTATATGGGATGCTGCCACAGCGTGGCTTGACAAGTGGTGCATCGGTGCACTCCTGGGATCCGAACCAGCGAACCCTGGGCCACCGCAGCAGAGCATGCGCACTTAACTTCTTGCGCCACTGGGCCGGCCCCCCGTAATTTGTTTTTTCTTTTGTCTTTGGTTTTGGTTTCAGGGTAATGCTGGCCTCATAAAACGAGTTTGGAAATGTTCCTTCTTAATGTTTTTGGAAGAGTTTGAGAAAGATTGGTATTAATTATTTGAATGTTTGGTAGAACTCACCAATGAAACCATCTGGTCCTGGACTTTTGTTAATTGGCAGGTTTTAATTACTGATTCAATCTTCTTAGTAATAATCAGTCTATTCAGATTTTCTATTTCTTCATGATTTAGTTTTGGTAGGTTGTATGTTTCTAGGAATTTATCCATTTCTTCTAGGTTGTCAAATTTTTTGGCATATAATTGTTCATAGTAGTTTCTTATGATCCTTTGTATTTCTGTGGTATCAGTTCTAAAGTCTTCTCTTTCATTTCTGATATTATTATAATATAGACTATTAAATTATTAATAGATGTGTGTTTAATTAGAAGCCTACCCCTCAGGCCACAGCTTGAAAATAAGCTAATAGGCCCCTTTCACAGAAAGACTGGGGTGTGTTTCAGTGTGCTGTCTCTGTCCTGTGATCTGGGGGCAGGTAGTTAAGAACTGCTTCTCTGTTTGTTACAGTCCTATCAGATCTATGGGCGTAAGCCCCAATGGCCACTAGAGCTAGGTGATCAAGGGGTGTCCATTGGGCAGCAGGTGCAAAAACTAGGTCACCTGATATGTGCACTAGCACCTTTTCAGGAGATATTGGCAACCTGGAGCAAGGCAGAGGAAGATCTGCCGTCTGAGGTCTCCGGAGAGGATTATGGTAGTCCCGTAGATGTATATTAAATTAGATGCCTGCCCCTCAGGTTGAAGTTTTAAGATAAGCAAACAAGCATCTTTCATGAAAATACTGGGCACTTTTCAGTCGGTTGCCTCTGTGCTGGGTCCTTAGGTTAGTGAGCCTGGGTGAGCCCATGCGAGCCCTTTAAGAACTATTTCACAGTTCACTATAGCCTTGTGGGTCTTGTGGACTTAAGCCCTGTGGGCTTTCAAAGCTAGACGTTTTGAGTACTAGATGTTTCTCAGGTGAAAGTCTTAAAAGTTGAGGTGCCAGATTTGAGGGTTCAAACATTTTGCCTCTCAGGGAAAAACCTCAGGTTGTGAGTTCCCTCCCAATTGTGGGTCACCACAGTGCGGGTGGGGTTTATTGCAAGATTGTGACTTACCTTTTCCTACCTGCTTCCATGTGAGTTTTTTCACCCATTTGCGGGATGTATAGGAGTTGCTCAGCTAGTTTTTGGATTTCTTTCAGAGGAAATTGTTCCATATGTAGTTGTAGATTTGGTGTGTCCATTGGAGGAGGTGAATTCAGGATTCTCCTACATTGCCATCTTCAACTGGAACCACCACTGGTAAAAGTCTTAGTGATTATGATGTCACTACATTTATTGCTATTGGATTAGTAAGTCATCTAATGACATTACCCCATACCAGGGCCACGTAGGGGGAACAAACTACCTTGCCTGGATTTCCCAGAAACCATAAGTCTGAGGAAAGGTATTACGTGCTTCTAATTTATTACTCAGTGCAATTGCAGAAAGGAAGCATGTAAAATGGTAAGTGAGGCAGGGCAGGAAAGGAAGCCAATCTGATGGGTTGTCACTTACCTAGTCACTGTTTGATATTAAGCAAGATCCATTACTTGATATTGCCAAACTGTCTTCTGAGAAGATAAACAACTACTTCTCAGGATAGTTTATCTGGAGAAGGAAGGAAGAAAAATGTAATTCCCCTGTACTTTCTAATTGTATATGCAGTCAAGTCTTGCTATCTCTCAAAACTTCAGTAACTGGAGTTGGAAGTAAGGATGCATAGTTGAGATACGAGGCAAAGCATTGTTAGGCTCTGCATGCAGGTAATTGTCTGGTGTCAATGGAGTGTTAGTGATGGCAGAAGCTGCTGGATCAAGGACAAACAGGCAAAATCCTTAGAAACAGATTACCTCTGATATTAATTGGTGCATATCACTTCAAATACTACATATCATTTGAAACTACCCTAATCAAACTTTGAAAATAAGAAAACTGAGCCTCAAAGAGTTCCCAAGAACAGCTAGGAAGTAACAGAGCTGAGATTTATACCCAGGCCTGTCTGATTCTAATGCACATGCTTGCTCGACCCCTTGTCACTTATATAGGAAATGTATGCCAATACATGCCTAATATGTATATATATTCTATATACAAAGTACATACATTCTACTCCGGATTATAAACTTAACATCCTACAGACTGGTTGACATTCCACTAGATATCTATTTAACGTATCAAATTTCATGTTCTCTGAATGTCGCTGGTGACACATCCCTAAATATCCTTTCTCTAATATTCCCCCTTCCAATATATACAATCTTCTCTACAGTGCCTGATCCGGAAACCTAAGACCTCTATATGGCTCTTCCCTCATCTTCCAAAAATCTAATCAATAACATGTAGAAAACGCTAAAATTTAAAAGCACTTACTACAGCTCTGGAACTGCCCTAAATCTTTACACCAATCACGTTTAAGATTTACAGCAAACTAATAAATTAGGGACTCTTTTTATCATCGGTATTCAGATACAGAAACAAGGTGATTTGCCTATTCCCTCATAGCTAGAAAATAGTAAAGCTCAGACAGAAACACAGCACTAGGATTCTGTTTCTGAGAGGCTAATCACTAGGTTACTCAAAAAATCCTTTGATTCTACTAAATAGTTCTTGAATTATCCTCTTTAATCAGTGCTCACTAGCAACAACTCAGTCCAAGTTACCATCTTCCTGAACTTTTACAGAGCTCATAACTAATGCTCCATTATCAAATCTTACTCCTTTCCAGTCCATTCTCTAATTCTCAACATCACTTAGAATATAAATATGAAGATGTCCCTTCCTACATAATATCATTCAAAGGATTTCTATGGTTCTTGGAACAAGGCTGAACTCTGTTAACATGGCTCACAGTGGATTTACCATTCTAGATGTCGCTCATGACCATTTCTCCATATCATCTATCCAGAATCACTTTCAATCTAAATGATAGCCACATTCAAATCGTTTGTTCTTCAAAGATACCACACTGTCTCTCACGACAATATCATGCCCTCTACATTGCAACCTCCCGTCCCATCTCCAATAGTCTCATGCACATATTTTTCTGGTTTGTTCCATTGATCGTTACTTTACAAACAAACTTTATCAGAAAAGACTGATCCCAGAAAAATGTATCCTCCTGATTTATAAGACTCTTTAGCTACATATATCCCCATCATTATATTATTAATAACTATAATGTTATTTTTGTCCAGTGTCAGTGTTCCCTGTTTGATTATAAGCTCTCTGAGGGCAGGGACCATGTCTAACTTGCTCACCACTCTTCTTTGCTAGCACAGCACCAGGTACAGGAAAGTCTCTCTCTCTCTCTCGCACATGCGAATATACACACACACACACACATACACAAAAAAAACCACCTGCATGCACAAACATACACAGAAGTGCTTACACCATCCAATAAATTGATTTTGTATGGTTCTTCTGGAGCATGGTTTGGTGGTTAGATAAAACACCAACTGGGAAAAAATGGAGATAAACTTTAATTGGGTAACACTAGTTAGTGAGACATTTTCTTATGCTGACACGAGAAAATCAGCTTAGTAAATGTTGCTTCTAATTTGTCAAACTGTTTTCAACATCTTGTTGCCTGAAAGTTGTTTCTCTTTTTTTTTTCACCATTTTGTAACTTGCTTTATCACTTAATAATTTATCATTTCAGAGCCACTCAAATTATTTTGAATCTTAAGACAAAAATGCAAACAATAAAGAAAATAATCAAAGCATATAAAAAAATTAACATTTTCCTTCACCCTCCCTTTCTCTTTTAAAGTTCCACTCTCCATAGGTAACTGCTTTCAACTATTTCAATTTTAAGTTTTCTTTTTATTTATTTATTTATTTTAAATTTTTTGTTTATTGCAGTAACATTGGTTTATAACATTGTATAAATTTCAGGTGTACATCATTATACTTCTATTTCTGCATAGATTACATCATGTTCACCACCCAAATACTAGTTACAACCCATCACCACACACATGTGCCGAATTATCCCTTTCGCCCTCCTCCCTCCCCCCTTCCCCTCTGGTAACAACAAATCCTATCTCTGTCTCTATGTGTTTGTTTATTGTTGTTATTGTTTATTGTTGTTATTATCTACTACTTAATGAAGGAAATCATACGGTATTTGACCTTCTCCCTCTCACTTATTTCATGTTGCATAATACCCTCAATGTCCATCCACGTTTTCACAAATGGCTGGATTTCATCGTTTCTTATGGCTGAGTAGTATTCCATTGTACCACATTCCATATATATTCCATATATACCACAGCTTCTTTATCCATTCATCCCTTGATGGGCACTTAGGTTGCTTCCAAGTCTTGGCTATTGTGAATAACGCTGCAATGAACACAGGGGTGAATGTATCTTTATGCATTGGTGTTTTCAAGTTCTTTGGATAAATACCCAGCAGTGGAATAGCTGGATCATATGGTAGTCCTATCCTTGATTTTTTGAGGAATCTCCATACTGTTTTCTATAGTGGCTGCACCAGTTTGCACTCCCACCAACAGTGTATGAGCGTTCCCTTCTCTCCACATCCTCTCCAACACTGTTATTTCCTGTCTTGTTAATTATAGCCATTCTGGCAGGCGTGAGGTCCTATCTCATTGTAGTTTTGATTTGCATTTCCCTGATAGTTAATGATTTTGAACATCTTTTCATGTGCCTGTTGGCCATCTGTATATCTTCTTTGGAGAAATGTCTGTTCAGCTCTTTTGCCCATTTTTTAATTGGGTTGTTAGTTTTTTTGTTGTTGAGATGCATCAGTTCTTTATATATATTAGAGATTAACCCTTTATCAGATGCATGGTTTGCAAATATCTTCTCCCAATTGTTAGGTTGTCTTTTCTTCTTGTTGATGGTTTCCTTTGCTGTGCAGAAGCTTTTTAGTTTGATGTAGTCCCATTTGTTTATTTTTTCTATTGTTTCTCTTGCCTGGTGTTTGAAAATGTGTTGCTGAGACCGATGTTGAAGAGCGTGCTGCCTATGTTTTCTTCTAGAAGTTTCATAGTTTCAGATCTTATATTCAAGTCTTTAATCTATTTGGAGTTAATTTTTGTGTATGGTGTAAGGTAAGGGTCTACTTTCATTTTTTTGCATGTGGCTATCCAGTTTTCCCAACACCATTTGTTGAAGAGACTTTCTTTTCTCCATTGTATGTTCTTGGCTCCTTTGTCAAAGATTAGCTGTCCATACATGTGTGGGTTTATTTCTGGGCTTTCAATTCTATTGCATTGATCTGTGTGTCTGTTTTTGCGCCAGTACCATGCTATTTTGGTTACTATAGCTTTGTAGTATATTTTGAAATCAGGGAGTGTGATACCTCCAGCTTTATTCTTTTTTCTCAGGATTCCCTTAGCTATTCGGGGTCTTTTGTTGTTCCATATAAATTTTAGGATTCTTTGTTCTATTTCTGTGAAAAATGTTGTTGGAACTTTGATAGGGATTGCATTGAATCTATAGATGGCTTTAGGAAGTATGGACATTTTAACTACGTTAATTCTTCCAATCCAAGAGCATGGAATATCTTTCCATTTCTTTATGTCTTCTTCAATTTCTTTCAGCAATGTTTTATAGTTTTCCGTGTACAGCTCTTTCACCTCTTTGGTTAAGTTTATTCCTAGGTATTTTATTCTTTTTGTTGCAATTGTAAATGGGATGGTATTCTTAATTTCTCTTTCTGCTACTTCGTTGTTAAGTGTATAGAAATGCAACTAACTTTTGTATCTTGATTTTGTATCCTGGATCTTTACCGTATTCGTTTATTACTTCTAAACGTTTGCTGGTGGATTCTTTAGGGTTTTCTATATATAAAATCATGTCATCTGCAAATAGTGACAGTTTCACTTCTTCCTTTCCAATTTGGACCCATTTTATTTCTTTCTCTTGCCTGATTGCTCTGGCTAGGACTTCCAGTACTATGTTAAATAGGAGTGGTGACAGTGGGCATCCTTGTCTGGTTCCTGTTCTTAAAGGCATAGCTTTCAGTTTTTCACCATTGAGGATGATATTAGCTGTGAGTTTGTCATATATGGCCTTTATTATGTTGAGGTACTTTCCTTCTATGCCCATTTTATTCAGAGTTTTTGTCATAAATGAATGCTGTATCTTGTTAAATGCTTTCTCTGCATCTATTGAGATAATCATGTGATTTTTATTCTTCATTTTATTAATGTGGTGTATTACATTGATTGATTTGCGAATGTTGAACCATCCCTGCATACCTGGAATAAATCCCACTTGATCATGGTGTATAATCTTTTTAACATATTGTTGTATGCAATTTGCTAGTATTTTGTTGAGGATTTTTGCATCGATGTTCATCAGTGATATTGGCCTGTAATTTCCTTTCTTTTGTGTTGTCCTTGTCTGGTTTTGGTATCAGGGTAATGTCAGCTTCGTAGAATGAGTTAGGGAGCTTCCCTCCCTCCTCAATTTTTTGGAAGAGTTTGAGAAGGATAGGTATTAAGTCTTCTTTGAATGTTTGGTAGAATTCATCAGGGAAGCCGTCTGGTCCTGGACTTTTATTTTTGGGGAAGTTTGTGATTACTGTTTCGATCTCCTTACTGGTGATTGGTCTATTCAAATTCTCTACTTCTTCTTGATCCAGTTTTGGAAGGTTGTATGATTCTAAGAATTTATCCATTTCTTCCATATTGTCGAATTCGTTGGCATATAGCTTTTCATAGTATTCTCTTATAATCTTTTGTATTTCTGAGGTGTCTGTTGTAACCTCTCCTCTTTCATTTCTGATTTTACTTATTTGTGCCTGCTCTCTTTTTTTCTTGGTGAGTCTAGCTAAAGGTTTGTCAATTTTGTTGATCTTTTCAAAGAACCAGCTCTTGGTTTTATTAATTTTTTCTATTGTTTTTTTGGTCTCTATTTCATTTATTTCTGCTCTGATTTTTATTATTTCCCTTCTTCTACTGATTTTGGGCTTTGTTTGTTCTTCTTTTTCCAGTTCCTTTAGGTGCATTGTTAGATTGTTTATTTGAGATTTTTCTTGTTTGTTGAGATAGGCCTGTATCGCTATAAACTTCCCTCTTAGAACCGCTTTTGCTGTATCCCATAAATTCTGGCATGTCGTATTTTCATTTTCATTTGTCTCCAGGTATTTTTTGATTTCTTCTTTGATTTCTTCGTTAACCCAGTCGTTGTTCAGTAGCATTTTGTTTAATCTCCATGTATTTGTGGCTTTTCTGATTTTCTTCCTGTAGTTGATTTCTAGTTTCATACCGTTGTGGTCAGAAAAGATGCTTGGTATTATTTCAATCTTCTTAAATTTATGGAGACTCGTTTTGTGGCCTAATATGTGATCAATCCTGGAGAATGTTCCATGTGCATTTGAAAAGAATGTGTATTCTTCGGTTTTTGGATGGAATGCTCTGTATATATCTACTAGGTCCATCTGTCCTAGTGTGTCATTTAAGGCCAATGTTTCCTTATTGATTCTTCTGAAGTTGTTTCCCTATCTTTATTCAAGATCCTTCTTATTGTAAACATAACATTGGGTTTGTTCTTTCCCCAGTCTGTAAATTCCCCTATGTTGGTATGTACTTAAGTAAATACGTTCTAATAAACTTCTGATGATATATTTTAAATAATCTAAAGAAGCTTTTCTTCAATGAACTGAATTTAATTAATATTAAACATTAATAACTAAAAAAACTACTGGATTAGTCATCGAAGATAGTTCCAACCTTTTCACTTAGCATTGAAAAGTACTATTTCCTTCTCATAGCATCTAAATGGAACTATTCACTGCATGCTAAAGAAAGTATGAAAAATGTATGAAATAAACTTTAATTTTCACACATTAAAAGGAGAACACTTTGAAGTAAACACAATTATCTCAGTATTGTTGTCAATAAATATCTTAATGGTATTCCACTGGTTTGAATTTTAAATACCGCAATCAGAGCATAAATCCAGATGCTTTATTTAAGTGAAAGTCAATATTTAAAAATTCTGTCCCAATGCAGGTAATTTCAAGAAAACAACTTTCTCTTAAATCTACACATAACAACAAAATAAGAAATCTATTCTACAAAATTTTAATTTGGTCTGTCTCTATTGCATCAATACAGCATGCTGTGATTTCTTTGTAAAAATACATCTTAAAACAGTGATTTTTGAATTTTGGCAACATGTATAGTATGTTTTTGTGTATATCTTAGATAAAAATTCTTGATAGTGATTTCTTAAGAAATAGTAATCTTCGGTAATTTCTGAAAATAATTCAAAGTATTTAAACATGAATGGAAAACTATTATCTTAACTCTGAAAATAAGTCTGTTTGTAAGAGAAAGACAAATAGCTTTTGAATGCAACTATTAAAACATTCTACAAAATGTCTTTCCTCTTTCCCACTCCATCTCTTACCATGTCCTGATACTTGACAATGATAACTTCTTTGCTGTTTTCCCACCACAAATCTTATCTTCCTCAAAGGCCCTCTAGTCACCACTTGTCCTGTCTAAAATGCAGCCCTGACCATATTGCTTTGCCTATTTAAATTAGTTGATCCCCATTTGGTTACAGTAGAATGTTCCAACTTTTTAATGTAGCAGAAAATGTCTTCCATAAACTTACTTCTCACTTTCTTTCAATATAGCCAATATACAATGCTGGTGAAAGTGGGATAGCCCAGCATTGGTGAACCCTGGGGCTCTATTTCACCCAGGCTCATGGCCAGATCTGTTCTTTTAGCTCTTGGTCACACAAGGACTACAGCATCTCTAGGCTTCATGCTCTTTCATGACACCATCCAAAGGAAGGTATAGTTGACCTTTGCATGTCTCCCTTACCAGGGGGAAACCTTTCATGGAAACTGTATCCTCTATCCTCTCAGCAGAATTGCCGTTAAGTTTCATTGGCAAAGTCAGGGTTACATAACCACTCCTAAACTAATTACTATAGCTAGTAGTAATTAATTTAAACACTAGTGCTTTGACCAATTTTGACTAATTGTGATTAATTCCCTGGAGCATTATAGAAACCTGCCTATCCTGAATATAGTGGCACCTGAACAAAATTGGAGTTGAATTTATTTGGGAATAATAATAGAAATAGATGTCGGATATGCAAAAAATGATATTTGCCAAATTCTCTTAAAATTTCGAAAAGTTTGGTTACTGGCTTATCTGTCCCCAGAACTTTTCCCTTTGCTGGGTTACTTATCTCCCATTCCTTCACTTCAAATATCCAACATCCAATGTCATCTGTTATTCTTCACATTTTATACATTTTCGTATGTAAAACAAATATGGAGGTCTTCAATGATGCATCACTACTCAACTTTGAACAAGCTCATCTAAGGTACCAACTCTTCCTAGTGACCCAAGAAGGAGATAATTATAAATTTAATGTTTTGTCTCAGTCATATTTACAATCTTAAAACTCTAAACTGCTTTTAGGTTGCTGTCAAACCATACTTTTTCATGTCAGGCTTTGATTCTTCATCCCACTATGCTCATATATGTTTTCTCTATCCTACTTCTGCTACATTGGAGCTGCCAGATCATCTCTAACAAGACTTCTCTGACTTGACTTGTATTTGGTCACCCCACTCTATGCTTCCAAAATGCTCTGGACATATTTTTGCTATCGTCAAAATGTCTTTTATAAAATCAGAAATGACATGAACTTTTATGATGCATTTCTATTAATTTTGAAATGTAATGCATGAATTTTGAGATTTGTATAAGAAGCACATTAGTTCATTTCTCTACACTGTACAATGTAACCAAAAATGTCTGACTTTTTGTTGTAAAAATTTTAAGTTCATATGTAATATCTAAAAAAACAGTATAACACCAGTACTTGCCAATGCTAAAAATGGTGATTTGAAAATGACTGTTTAATTATTCATGTGTCTCTCCCTTTAAGAATATAAATTGAATTCATTATTTTTACAGTAGCAGATTATTGCAATCTTAACACTATAGGTAAGCTGTCATAGCATCTATTTGTTAGTGGCTGTTACCGGAATCCCTTATCCTATATTCCATAACTCTTCCTTTCGCTACTTCATTTTTTAGGTGTCTTATCTTTTTTTTAAATGTAACAAGATAATTTCAATAAAGATATCGATAAAAATAGCAAAACATTATATACTACATAATATTAAAAATAATATATCAATATGTGTCAAGGTGTCAATATGTGTCAGCATTTTACATGAACTAGCTCATTTAATCTTCACAAAGCACTTGAAAATAGGTATTATTAGTTACATTTTAAAGATGAGGACTGAGGTAACTTACCCACAGTCATGCAAGTTAGTGGTTTAATCAGAATTCAAACCAAGGCATTCTGTCTCCAGAGGATAGTAAATATCTCAAGAATTCATTGTTATATATTCAGCTCCAGAGAAACATTGAGAAATAAATTCCTTGTTTCACATCAGAATGAAGCAAAAATGGGAAGCTTGGAAAATAAGAGATCTTTCTCTCTTGACCTTTGGCACTTAATAAAGGCAATTTATTTCATAATGTCATTTACAAATTCACACACCTTCAGTGACTCCACATTACCTTGGGGTTAAAATCCAAATTCTTACAGGGCATTCAAGATAACCTATGACATGACCCCATCCAAATTTCTCAGAATCATCTCTAGTTGTCTCTGTTGTTAGGGGAATGTATAGTGAAATGAAGAGGCCGAGACTTTGGCTCTGAGTGATCTGAGGTAAGTCCGGGCTAAACTATCCTCCAATTCTGTTACACTGATCATCTTAAGTTTTATAATCACAACACTCTCATCTGGAAAGGAAATGATTCCTACTACATCTTGGGTGGTTGGCAAGATTGTACACAAGAACTTCACAGTGTTTTCCTGGTCCCTTCCAGGCAATTGATGCCAAGCAGCATTCTTTAGTGCAAGTGCATTTTCATGGTTTAGGTCCTCATTTCTAAGAGCACTAATCTGTCCGCAACACTGTCCTCTCAAATGCTCTGAAAACTTCTGTATCCTGTAGTGGATCTCTCCTACTTGTGAACTGTTATACTGTTTTCTACCAAAACCGCTTAATTGACAATTATGCAATGGTTTGTCATATTTCTCTCATCATTTCAAGTTTATTTCTATTTTACTATCTAACTTTTAACTTGTTTTTTTTTTTTGATGAGGAAGATTAGCCCTGAGCTAACATCCATTGCCAATCCTCCTCTTTTTACTGAGGAATATTGGTTCTGGGCTAACATCTGTGCCCATATTCCTCACTTTATATGTGGGACGCCTGCCACAGCATGGCTTGATGAGTGATGCATCAGTCCACACCTGGGAGCGGAACCTGCGAACCCCAGGCTGCTGAAGCAGAGCGCACGAACTTAAACACTATGCCACTGGGCCAGTCCCTTAACTTTTTAATTCATGATTTAATTTAAAAAAATTGTTTAATATTTGAAGTCAGGAATATAGATTGTGAAAATATGAGTACAAGTAATAAAATGATAAATTGACAGCATTTTGCTCATTTTACATATCATTTTGCTATATTGTAATCTTGGCTTAAAAATTATATCATATTTAAAGGTGTCTGAAAGAAGAAATTCATTGGGCACTCACCTTGTGCTAGAGGCTATACTACTCACCTTTTCATGTTATTTAATCCAAACAACCACCCCATGAGTTTACAGCTAGCACCTGGCACCCTGAAAGAGGGGTTGTGAAAAGGTAGGAAGACAATTGAACATGTACATGTGTGAATGATGAATAATCTGTATGGAAAGCAGCAGCATTTATCAGATTGAGTCCACTTCCAAAGTAGGGTCATTTTGTAGAACTACTATAAAGTATGTTAATGTATGATGAAGTTATGGTGAAAATTGTAGAATGCAGGTCAATTGAAGACATCATAATTACTACAATTATATATTCAAATTAATAATTATAAGCAATATTTATCTAGTGGCTCAAAATTACAGACACTCTGCCAAATACTATACCTGTATTACATCATTTAGTTCTCTCAAAAGTCACAGATAAGTACCATTATTTCCTCAATTTTACAAGCAAGAAAACTAAGATAAATATTAACTAAATTGCTCAAGGTTAAAGAGCTACAAAGTGGTACATACAAGAATTACAATATTAAATGTGGGTTTGATTGATTTTATACATGCCAAGAAGTGTTAAATACCATCCTATACTGCCTCTTATATCAGATTAGGTTATGGTCCATACAAGAAGGCATAAAAGAGGAAAAATAAAAGGGCAAAAAAGACTGCATGACTTACATGTGTGCTATATTTTACTCTATCAGTTTAGCCAAGAAGCATGGTCCACTTCTAATCTCACCACTAAAGAATGATTATAAAATTCAACAATGAGTAATAAAAGAGTTGAGAAAGGAATAGTCTGGGGGTTGTGTGTATATACAATCACCCGTGTAAGAACATATGTGAGATTATAAGTATAGCTGTATGATTTATCAGATATATCATAGCATATCAATCCACCCACTAGAATGTAGCCACTATGTGGGTAGATATTTTCATCTGTTTTATTCAATATTGTAGTTGCATTGCTTAGACAAATGCTTGGAACACGTTAGATATTCAAAAGTGTTTGAATAAAGATGTCTGTGAGTTCATGCATTTTTTTCTACCGCCTCCCCTAGAGTCCCACAGAACATGATTACACAAGGCGCTATCTTCTAGAGGTTAAAACAGTGCATTTCACACAGTACTGCATTGATTAACTCTCACTGAAACCACAGAAAATACAACAGACAAAATATACTCAGCATATTTTATCAAAGTGAAGAGAACAAAGGTGAAGAGCTGATTACACAAAACAGTCTTAAATTTCTGAAGGCTGACTTCAGAGTGGAATATGCAAGTGTTTTTCATTTTTAAGAGGTAGAGAATAAGAGAAAACAATTCACTTCGGCTGTGACTGGTCATTGTTCAACTAATGCCTAGAACGTGTGTGTTACCTACTGAGTCTGTTTTTAATCCTCATGGACTCCTCCACAAATTAAAGCCCACTTGACTCACAGGTCTGTGCCTGTCATGCTATATAGCCTACCAATCACCGCTACAAATACTTTTTACTGAATGCTGCCTTCAAGCCAGACATCATGGTAATCAACTTGCACCCATAATCTCATTTAATCTCCAAAACAGAACAGAAAAAACAGTGGAATGTATCATTAGTCTCATTTTACAAATGGGGAAACTAGGGTTTAGAGATTCAGGTCTGACTCCAGAGCCCATGTTCTAAGCCGGTGCTTCTCAAGCTTTCCTTCCAGTTTTCTTGATATAATTAACAAATTGCACTGTATAAGTTTAAGCATAATGATTTGATTTATGTATATTGTGAAATGATTACCATAATACATTCAGTTAATATCCATCATCTTCTATAGATACAAAATAGAAAAAAAGCTTTCCTTGTGATGAGAACTCTTAGGATTTACTCTCAACAACTTCCAAATAGACCACACAGCAGTGTTCACTATAGTCATCATGTTGTACGTCACATCCTTAGTAGTTAGAACAGGAAGTTTGTTCCATTTGACCAGCTTCATCCTGTCACCCATGCCCCACTGCTCTCCTGTCTCTGGAAACCACAAATCTGATCTTTTTCTATGAATCTACTTTTTAAAAATTTTATGTAAGTGATATCATACAGTATTTGTCATTGTCTGACATTTCACTTAACGTAATTGCTCTGCAGTTCCTTCCATGTTGTTGCAAATGTCAGAATTTTCATTTTTATGGCTGAATAATATTCTGGTGTGTGTGTGTGTGTGTGTGTGTGTGTGTGTGTGTATCTACAACTTCTTTATGAATTACCCATCAATGCACACTGAGGTTTGTCTCCTGTCTTGGCTATTGTAAGTAAGGCTGCAATGAACACAGGAGTGCAGATATCTCTTAGAGCTAATGTTTTCATTTCCTTTTGATATATTCCCAGAAGAGGAATCTGTGGAGCTTATGGTGCTTCTATTTGTAACTTATGTTTTTTGTGAGGAGGACTGGACCTGAGCTAACATCCATTGCCAAGCCTCCTCTTTTTGCTGAGGAAGATTAGCCCTGAGCTAACATCTGTGCCCATCTTCTTCTATTTTGTATGTGGGATGCTGCCATAGCATGGTTTGATGAGCGGTGCATATGTCCATGCCCAGGATTAGAACCCGTGAACCCCTGGCTGCTGAAGCAGAGCACATGAACTTAACCACTACACCACTGGGCAGGCTCCTATTTTTAACTTTTTAAGGAACCTCCATACTGTTTTCCCTATTGGCTGTACCGATTTACAACCCCACCAACAGTGGTTCCCTTTTCTCTACATCCTTGCCAGCATTTATCTTTTGTCTTTTTTATGCTAGCCATTCTAACAGACATGAGATGATATCTCATTGTGGTTTTGATTTGCATTTCCCTGACGATTAGTAACATTGAACACCTTTTTATGTACCTATTGGTCATCTGTATATCTTCTTTGGAAAAATGTCTATTGAGGTCCATTGCCCATTTTGTAATTGAATTGTTCTTTTGCCTTTGAGTTGTATGAGTTCTTTATATATTTTGGATATTAACTCCTTATCAGATATATGGTTTATAACTATTTTTTCTCATACTATAGTTTTTTTTCATTTTGTTGATCATTTCTTTTGCTGTGCAAAATCTTTTTAGTTTGATATAGCCCCACTTGTTTGATTTTGTTGCTTGTTGCTTGATTTTGTTGCTTTTGGTGTCATATCCAAAAAATCATTACCAATACCCATGTCATGGAGCTTTTTTCCTATGTTCTCCTCTAGGAGTTTCATGGTTTCTGGTCTTACATTTAAGTCTTTGATCCATTTTGAGTTAACTTTTGTGAGTGGTGTAGGGGGTCTAGTTTCTTTCCTAGCACTATTTATTGAAGAGACTATCTTTTCTCCATTGAGTATTCTTGGCTCCTTTTTCAAATATTAGTTCACCATATATGCCTGGGTTTATTTCTGGGTTTTATTCTATTCCATTGGTGTCTATGCATCTGTTTTTATGCCTGTACCATACTGTTTCCACTACTACAACTTTATAATACAGCTTGAAATCAGGAATTGTGATGTTTCTCATTTTGTTCTTAAGATTTCTTTGGCTATTTGGGGTCTTTTGTGGTTCCATATACATTTTAGGATTGTTTTTCTATGTCTGTGTAAAAGTGCTATTGGAATCTTGATAGAAATTGCATTGAATCTATGGATGTCTGTGGGTAGCATGGACATTTTAACAATATTAATTTTTCCAATCCGTGGACAGGGGGCACCTTTCTATTCATTTGTCTTCTTAGATTTCTTCCATCAATGTCTTGTAGTTCTCAGTGCAGAGATACCTCACTCCTTTGTTAAATTTATTCTTAAGTATTTTATTTTTGATGTTATTGTAAATGGGATTATCTTCTTTCTTTTTCAGGTAACCATTAGTGTGTAGAAATGCTACTGATCTTTGCATGTTAATTTTGTATCCTGAAACTTTCCTGAATTCGTTGATTAGATCTAATAGTTATTTTGGTGTCTTTAGGATTTTCTCTATATATAATCATGTCATCCACAAATAGAGTTAATTTTACTTCTTCCTTTCCAATTTTGAAGCGTTTTATTTCTTGTCTGATTGCTCTGGCTTCCAGTACTCTGTTGAATAGAAGGGGCGAGATTAGTTCTTGATCATGATCTTAGAGGAAAAGCTTTCAAGCTTTCACTATTGAGTATGATGTCAGTGCTTCTCAAGTTTTAATATGTGTATAAATCATCTAAAGGTGTTGGAAGATCCAGGTCTAGGGTGGCACCTCATGTTCTGCATTTTATCAATCTCCCAGGTGATGCTGCTGCTGTGGGATAGGGACCGTACTTCTAGCATTAACGCTTTAAATCACCATACTGAATCCAAGGGTTTTATGACTGGTAGGTGGGTGGATGGTTATGTATTCCATAACACTTATTTGCAATAAACGCAACTGAAAATATTTCAAGAAAACTTTAATCAGATTCAAGTAGAGTCAACCAGGCTATCATCGATAACCACCCTGTTCAATGATGTTATTGAAGTTTGGGCAATGTCCTTATTTCATATCACTAACATTGATGTCAATGTCATAAATTACACATACACATACTATCCTCTCAATGTCAGAAACTATTAAAGAATTTTTTGATATTTTTAAGTATTTTCAAAACTTGACATGCTTATTTGCTATCAACAAAAGAAATGCGATTTTAAATCAGAGCATGAAATAATATCTCTTTGCTTTTGCTCCTACCTGCTTTATTCCCTGGCCAATTTATTTATATTTTTATTTATTTGTATATATAACTGAGATTCATTAAGAGAATTTATATTGCTAACATAACAGCAAATACTTTTTTTCTCAAAGGTTTGCATTATGAAGTTTTTTGCTCCCATCCAACATTTTCCTGATGTGTTTAGGTACACAGCTTCCACGACAGTTACCAATTTTGTCAACGTGTGAACGAAAACTGTTTCTGAGCTAAGAAAACAAAAATCTGTCAACAACTTGCATAATTGGGGAAGCATTGTTTTAAAATTGTCTAACAACTCAAATTGGCTAAATGAAATTTTGATTCTTTGTCTTCTAAGACTGAAAATAAACAGGAACAAAATCCCCAAGGACGTTATATTTAATTTTTATAAACTCAAAAACAAATAGGTGATTAGGAAAGGAGGTTGTATTCATAACGTGAAGAAACAGTAAAACATCATGCTAATCCACAATCAAAACAATGCATGTCATTTCTGATTTTATAAAGGACATTTTGTTTTACTTCCTCAAAATACCTTGTTTTGCTATTGAAATATCAAATTTTAACCATATTCAGACTAACAATTTTTTTCACAACATATCTGCATACATGCTCCTATTACTGCAACTTGTAACATTGCTGATCATTGGGATGAACTTTTTTTCCTGAAGAATACAGTAAGTATGTCTGTATCCCCAAGTTAAGATTGATATTAAATATTAAAACAGCATGTTCACATTATATTAATGCATTATTTATTTATATTTTCTCTCAGAACACCACAAACTATTTTGATATTATCTAAAAGGTCACTTTTTTTCAACTAACTTATTCTTTATATTTGCTAACTATTGAAAGATGCTGAAGAAGGATTCTGGATTTAAAATGCTTTAAGTCCAAAGCAAAAGAATATGACTAATACCCATAAAATATGAAAAGATGAGACCATTCCTTTGATTATAATTAAAGAAATTTTTAGATAGACGAACATCCACTTTTTAAGAAAAAGCAAAGAGAAAATTTAGAAAACTTGTAATACCTGCTAAAACAACAAACAGCAGTGAAAGCGGCAGAGGTGGGAGTGGGGAGTCTACTTCATGCAAATTGGTGAGACATAAAATGAGCCCAGTACCTCTGAATCATTTGCATAATGTTCAAGCATAAATTCTTTTTTAATAATTCTGAATAGCAGACCAATGCTAATATGTATATATCAAATGGCTCTTGTTTCCAGGCACTATTCTAGAAATGTTAGATTGTTAAAAATAGAAAGATCTTGCAGGTTAGAATCAGACAGACATAGTTTTCCTCTGCAATTTTAGCTAATTTACTTAATCTGTCTGTCTTATTGCTAAAATAAAGACAATGATACCAGTCTGAAAGGGTCACTGTGAAAATTGAAGTAGTATATATAAATCTTAATCCTAAACAAAGTAATCCCTCTAAAAGAACTGGTATTCTTAACAAGTAAATAGGTTCAATTTTTCTTTCTTTTTTTTTTCTTTTGTGAGGAAGATTGGCTCTGAGCTAACATCTGTTACCAATCCTCCTCTTATTTTTCTGCTGAGGAATATTATCCATGAGCTAAGATCTGTGCCCATCTTCTTCTATTTTATATGTGGGATGCTGCCACACCTGGCTTGATGAGCGGTGTGTAGGTCCCCACCTGGGATTTGAACCTGTGCACCCTGGGCCGCTGAAGCAGAGTGCATGAACTTAACTACCACGCCACCAGGCCGGCACTGTTCAATTTTTCTTAAACTATTATTTATGAATATGAAAAATAGACTTTGGCAAATGGACCTAATCTTTGCTCAGGGTGAGCTGACGAGCTCATGAGGCCATCAGGGGGAATCACTGAGAGATGCTGTTCTGAATCCCACGTGTTTTCAAAGTTGGCAAACGTGACCACAAAACCTAGAAGAAACCTTCAAGAATTTCATATTTTCCTACTTTGCAATTAGTATATTGAAACTTATGAAAGTTATTTGACTGTTTTTGACCTAAAATAAATGGCATTTTATTAGGATCACTCTTCTATCACGTTGAATCCTATGTCTTTTCCTTGAGACATTTGAACCCCTGAGATGTGTAGCTGTCTATGATCCAAAGCACCTTCCCAACAGAAAGACCATGCAATTTAGAGGAGCAAGAAAGGAGACAGATTCCAGAATGGAGAGGATTAGAGAGGTTGCAGGCAAAAGCCTACAGGACAAAGAGGATCACATTCTCAAAGCCTGTCACCAGACCTCTGAAGTCTTCCCCAACTGCTCAGAATCCAGTCCTTGTGTGTCACACTGGTGTTTGTTGACTTCAAGCCCAGCAAAGCTCCACCTACAAATTCAGTCAAATCTCATCAACAAATGCTGGCTAGAGAGGAGCAGAGCAGGTGAGAGCGCAAAAGAGGATGTATCCTGCCCAGTCGGCCCCAGGTTTCTGAATAAACTGGTGCATGAAGTCTCTGGGGAGTTCACAGAACTTTGTGTCAATTCTACATCTGTTCTCTAGAGTTGATTCCTTTCTGTTTAATAATCTAGAAAACAAAACTTGTTTGGATCATCAAATATTTCTTCATAAATGGCTGAATTCTCTCTTTCTCACTTTCTCTCTTTATATATACACATTCATGTATATGTATTATACATATATGTATATATATTTATGAGATATCAAAGAATGTTGAGGTAATCTTTTAATCTTAAAATAATTATAGTACTTGATCTTCAAATGATTCTTTCATATCACGTACATCAATGAGTTAAAGGAAATACTACCTCAAGAAGATGCGATTGCCTGCTGTACTTTAGAGCTAAGATTTAAACAATTATAAGATGCCCATGATTTTCTGCAACATGTTCCTGCTGTTAATAAGAGAGGAATGGTGTCTTCTCTCACACAGTAATCAAGATGCGGGGGAGACTGAGAATATCTAGTACATGACTATGTGACCAAAAGTAATACAAGGTTGCACCAGTCAGCTGGCTGGGGTAAACTCTAGAGGGAGAAATTAATATTTTAATGGAAAATGGCATTTTTTTAAGTATAGAGGGCAGCGATTATAGTATCAGAACCAAGCAATAAGACTAAAACTAGAACAGAGACGGGAGTCCACATGGAGGCCATTTGATCCCAGCCCTCCACCATTTGCCGTACAGACACTTGGACAGCACCCTAAGCTGCTGTAACCTCTCTCTCTTTCTGGGATTCATTGTGAAACCTTTTCTGTGCTTCCTAGAAGGTAGAACCAGTGAAATGTCCCAATCAGGAGGACTATTTCACAAGGAAAACTGAGTAAGCTCAATTGAGATCATACCTACATTTAGTGTACAAAAGGACAAAACCTATCCAGAGTCTATAGGAAAGCAGAGAATTATTTAAAAGTATCAGGGGAGGGACACGGAATTTGAGGATATCCTTTACCTCATTTTACAATAAATGCGTTAAGCACCCACTGTATGCCAGAGACTATAACAGGCACAGTGAATACTTATCCAAACTCACTTCACAGAACTTGATACTTCGTGCATTACACTCTGGCAGCAATGCCCTTGTCTGTTCTTGGAACACATGAAGGCCTGGGCATGCACATGTTTCCCTCTTCCAAAAATTCTCACAAGAGTGATTCCGTCTTACTAAATTCTGTTTATTATCTTGGCGTTAGCTTAACTGATGCTTCTCCAGAGAAATCTTTCTTTGACATCCATCCCAAACCTATTATAATCTCTCCTCAAACTCTTTCCTATCTTTCATAACTCATATCAAATTTTGTACCTACATGTTTTTCCTATGACTATGTTTCATTGTCTGCCTCACCAATAGACTGGAAGGAAGTGGTTCTCAACCTTGGCTGCACATGATACCATTAGAGGCCTTTAGAAAAAAATTACTAATGCCAAGACCCCACTCATAGATTCAATTATTCTGGGCTGTGGTCTGGGCCTCAGAAATATTTAAGAACTTCCCAGATGATTCTGACATGTGGTAGATGAAGCTGACAATCTATGATGTAAAGTCTTTGAGACAAGGACTATATCTGCTAAGGCAAGGACTATATCTCTTTAGTGTACTGGACGTTGGGGGGGTGGTAATAGACCGCCTGCCACACACCAGAGACTCTCCAATGAAAACATGGGCTCTGACAGTGAGCAGCTCAAGAATAACAACCAGAATAAACATGTTTTTCAATTATGACTAAAAGGCTCATAGGTATTTGTCATAAAAGAAGGGTAGGAAGGCAGTTTTGCGCAAAATCAGAAGGATACCAAGCAGCAAGTAAGGCGTTATTTGGTTGGTCTGAGGGGGTTCAAGTTAACGAGTACAAATAGTTTAAAAATTCGCCCTCTTATTAGCTGTGTGAAATTTGGCAATTTTTTTACCCTGTTTGTGCCTCGGTTTCCTCATCAGAAAAAAGGCAATAATAACGATAGCTACCTCAAAGAGTTGTTGTGAAAATTTAATGAATAAATGAATAAATATGAGTATATAGTAAGTGCTAAGTAATTGCTAATCATTATCTGATGTCATTATCAGTAGCTGAGGATTTTATTCTGAAAATATGACTATGTATTAACCCATAGGGAGTGACATATATTCCAAGGGAAATTGCCCATCTTCGCCTATTGCTCTGAAAAAGGCAATGTGCAGCAACAAGTTGAAAATAATGCCCTGGACACTGTCCTAGTCTGATGAGGTCGTGAAGTCAGAGACCACGGGAATGAAGCCCAGCCACACAATCCATGAATGCATTTCTCTCCTCCAAAGAAAACCCTAGATTTGTCCTTTCTCTTTGCTTTGTGTTCTTATGACACACATTTTCTCCAAGATGTAAATTATCTGGGTAAACACATACATCTAAAAATTATTGGTAAATTATCAAGAAAATATGTTGATTCAGCAAAAAAAAAAAAAAAGTTTGGAGTTACTGGAGGTTTGAAAAGTAGGCAAGGTAAAAAAAAAAAACAATTTAAAAGCACGAATAAGAGAAGACTCCAAAATTCTATAGGACAATATTGAGAGTTTGTAAATACCAAGCTCTAAAAGCCTGTTTTTGTGATGTCATTCCAGTTATTAATACTCTTTCAAATGTATGCTGCCAAGGATTGCCAATTCATAGAATAAAATAGATGTAAATAACTAATTCAGCAACGATGTCCTTCAATTTCTCTCTAGAAAGAGTTAGTTGGAGAAGCTATACAGTAGCTTGAAATTTATTAAACATATGCTCTGTTCCTATAGATGACTTTTATTCAAACTCATTTTCTTGATACTGAGGAGAACAGAACCAAGGCCGGAAGTGCTGATGGACTTTTGTCAGAGCGCGCTTGAGAGCGCAGATCTCATATGAGCCAGGATGACTGCCACTGTTATTGACTAACAAGGAGAATTGGTACATTCAAAGGGCTGCCTTTTCCCAATCTCATAGTCTTCAACACCATTTTTATTGCAATGAATGCTCATTTTTTCCATAGAACTGAATAGTCTAATTCACAATGATGAGTCTGGTCGTCAGAGAGTATTAGTTCTAATTTGAGAGCATAATTAGAAATATTGCTGGGGAAGGTCATATTTCAGAAACAGTGATGCTAAATCCTTTCAGCTGGAAAGGTCTTCAAGCTGGAGACTTTCTTGCTCCACACATAACTGACTGGTAATTCTTTACCATCATTATGAATATGTGAACATTGCCAGGGTAACACAGGGAAAGTTTCAAAGCTGCTGGAATCAAGAACTTCAAATGTTTCCTCTCTAATGTAAAACATAAAGGTGATGAATGTCAACTCTTTAATTTTTAGAGTTTTAACAAAACTGGGAAAAGCAGGATAAAAACCTTGGTGTCAGAACTTTAGTTGGCTATTATTATAAAGTACCTTCTGCGTCCTGAAATTAAATTTAATGGGAAACCAGTCTTTAGAAAAGTCAGCAGTTTTTAGTGGACGGGTAACATCAACACGGACTTAATGTGTGAGCTTTACTTTTATGTCCCTTTTTTTCCCTCATCTGCACTCCTTCTCCTAAAATTATATTTTAATTATAATATAGGCAATATTACTATCCAATACCTGTTATTTTAGGGATGGGCTTTTTGTCGTCTCTGGAGTTTGATCAAAAGATTGCTGAGGGGCCAGCCTGCTGGCCGTAGCGGTTGGGTGCACGCGCTCCGCTTCGGCAAGCGGCCCGGCTTCGCAGGTTCAGATCCCGGTGCAGACCGAGGCACCGCTTGTCAAGCCATGCTATGGTGGCATCCCATGTAAAGTAGAGGAAGAAGGGCACGGATGTTAGCCCAGGGCCAATCTTCCTCAGCAAAAAGAGGAGGATAGGCATGGATGTTAGCTCAGGGCTAGTCTTCCTCACCAAAAAAAAAAAAAAAAAAAGATTGCTGAGATTTACTTTACGTCCTACCTTTATACTCCAAATAGAGAAAATGTTTTCTCTCTGAACATTCAAAACCTAAGGATTGGCTTAATCTAGAGTCTGTTATGCTTACTCACAGAACTATCACAAAACTCTCCTGCCTGCAATTTTTCATTCAATACAGTCAGAACATTTATACACCCACACCAGATTAACTGTAGCAACACTTGCTATTTGGGGGTCCGTCTGTCTGTCCTGCCTTGTAAACAGGTGATAGCTGATTAATTTGATCTAAAATGAGAGCTCCTGTTTCTGCTAGTTTAGTAACTAGTAACTTCGCTTAGCAGGAGAATTTGTCAGCACAACCATTGTCTGATAGCTGCACAAATATTACAACAGTAGTAACGTGATTTTGAAAGGCAAGTTAAACGACCTTAGACAACACTTTAGCTGCTTATATTTGCGCACTGCTTGATATAAAAGCTTTCTAAAATAATACTTAAGCTTTAAGTACATAAGTTAAATCATAACATATTTTTGTTTTCTGTAAGAAAATAATACTAATTTTAGAAATATTTATTAACATGATGGACATTGAAAGAATATAACGAACAAATGCAAACAATAAAACAGTCATTATCCTTCCAATAGACACATCCCAGTGACTTTTAAAAAAATGTCATTTAACACCATCCCATGAATTGCTTTAACTACACCTCTGTAAAATGAAACCAATTCCAATTTTGAAAGGGTCACATTTTGTCATTATTTATTTAGGATATAGAATCTCCTAGTAATTGCCTGAAGGAAATCACCATTTTAGGCTTCATCAGAGTTAGCGAACTCGATGTGTAGTTTTGGAAATGAGAATGGCCCAAGGGCTTTCGTCTCGACTTAAAGGCATGTAAGAATAATAACAATTTAGCAGTTGCGTTCTTAGATTGGACACTCTGAGATGGTACTGCCTAATGGTTTTCAGGGCATAACTGACTGGAATGGGTCAAAGGACAAAAGTCTATTAGAAGGATTTGTAATGGTTTAGATTTAAAATTACATGGTACCTAACACTTGCTGGAAACCCAATGAGTAAATAGAAGAAGTAGGGGTCTGATTTTCTCTCAATCACTCAAAGTGGTCCAAAGAAGTACTACTTTAAAGTTCAGTGGGGCGGACTACATCAATGGGGCAAACTTAATTTCCTAAAGCCAAATTTGGGGCAAAGAGTTCAGAGAAAAGAATAGCATGTTTATTGACTGGAGTCTTTTGGACGCCTAAATTAAAGATTTTGAATATAAAACTGAATTGCCTTCAAATAAGAAATAAGACATTTTGAAGCTTTAAAACTGGAAATGAAAATAGAAAGATACTGTTTTAGCTTGAGGTAGAAAAAATTGAAGAGAATGGGAAAAACCTTACCAATGTTAACACAAACTGTAGAAGTGAGAACTGTGATAATCTTTGATGAAATTTCTTGTTTCAGATAGTCATCATTTGACATCAGTTACTTTTTTTCTATTTTCAGAATTTTATAAGCTTTCTTTTTCCCCAAATTTTTCATATCTTATATATACTCTCCTTAAAATGCTAGATGACAGTAGAAATATTATGAGTTTTTATTTTGACTTTCATTTCTTTGTTTGATCCATGATAACCTCAGGGGAAAATAGTAACAATATGGCTTTTAAATTTTTAGGGAAAATTGTATCAGATCCTATTTTGGAAAAGATGAGCCAGTTAACATTTGATATTACATCTGACAACAAAACCCCCAATATAAACTGCTAAAGCAAGCACACATAGTCTTCCACGCTTTTTTTCCCTTTTTCTTTAAAGCAAAACATAAAATTGAGGGCTCTCTTCTCTCTTTAGCTAGAGCTAGGCTTTGCGGGCAGAAGTCATGTTTTTAGCAAGCGTAAGTTTCCCTCAGGCTGGCTGGTTGCTTTGAGGATGGAAAAAGATGATGAGTACATTACTATCCATGTGTGTGTGTTTAATACAGCCCAGGAGGCAAGTTACTCTGGGACAGAACTTCTGCAGCTATTACACTCTGATGTTGGCAGATAGATCTTCCTCAATCAGACCCCCATCATCCTGCAGGCCTTGCCCTTTAGGAAGAAAGGGCATGGCAGTGAACAGGAGCAATTGATGCTGTCAGCTCTCTTTGTCTCTCATCCGTGCTGGACTAGACAACCCCTCTCCCTCCCCTGGGGCTAGGCAACGAAGGACTGGATTATTGCCATAAATAAGAATTTTCTAATTTCTAAGTAATATTTATGAATTCAGTCTCTAACGATTATTCTGTAAATATCAAAAGACGCAGTCTCATTGAAAACAAAGGTATCTAATTTTTTTCAACTAATATTTATTGAATTACTAAAAAGGGCACTTAGTGAATAAAATGTTTAAATCTTGGCTCCTCCACTTAATTGCTATGTGAACTTGAATAATTTGCTCAATCTCTCTGTGCTTCAATTTCTTTGTATAATGGAAATGATAATTGTTGCTTCTTCCTAATGTAACTGCAAGAATTCAATAAAAAATACATGTAAAGAACTTTGAACAGCGAATAGCACCTTGTAATTGCTCCATAAATATTGTATTATCATTATTATTAAAGCTCCTAGGGATTTGTACACAGAATTATGACCAAAATTTTATACTAATGTGTGTGTTTGAATAGCCTTAAGATTTGTTTTTTTCATATAACTTTAGAGATGGTCTATGGTTTTAGTTCCTTTAAAAAGCATCTTAGCGTTTCTTAATGTGTAGCTTGGCATATATTGAACTATGTGATGTGATAGAGGTGTTAGCTAACACTCCAGCGGGGATCAAATTGCAATATATAAGTGTATCAAATCAACATGCTGTACACCTTACACTTAATGTTATATGTCAATCATATCTCAACAAAAAAGGTAGCTTATGGCACACATTTATGTTGGCACACACATATTTATTGCGGTACACAATACGTGATGCTGCAAATTTCCAGCATCAAAAAAGAAAAAGCAAGTATATAGAGGAGTAATAAAAATTTCTCTTAAAGATACTTACAGTCACTAAAAGCTTAACATTGGTCTGCATGTTTGCGGTATCACTTCGTGATGAAAAATGGACCAAGGATCTTAGAATGAGCACAGCTTCATACACACACTGGTCTAGCAAATATGCTCCTAACTTTGGGATGTTTTGTTGTGGTAAATTAAAAAGTGACCATGTGGTAGGCATATGTTTTCACTACTACCTCAAATTCCCAACACTTCTAGGATTTCTTGAAAAATCTTTAAATTTTGTATGTTCCTTGAGGATCTGTAAGTCTAATCAAGAACAAACATAGTAGATACCAAGGCTCTAATAAACGTTAAGTGAGTTGGTGAAGGTTTCTGTTTTTTTCTAATTGAAACAAATGGTTTCTCTTCATTCTCTTATCTTTCTTTTCTCAGCATCTGATAACGGTGATTACTTCCTCTCCTATAGGTCTTACCTCTCAACTTCTGTTAGACTGTTCCCTTTGCTCTCATCATATTTTTTTTTCTTTCTGTTTGTTTTTTTTTTCTTTCTTTTTTTTCATAACAGAAATGGCCTCACAAAGCTCTTTCCTTAAGTCTTTAGTGGTCTCTCCTCTCACTTACGTTCGCTGTGAAATCTTTCGCCTCAGTGGCTTCTACTAACACTTCTATACTCATTATTTTAAAATCTTCATCTCTAAGTTATGAACTCAGGTGTTTCCAGTTCTGTTTCAAACTTAAAATATATATATTTGGATATAGAGCCATCTTTTCAAGCTCAAAATGCCTGCTTATTGCTGGCCTCTTTGTCTTCAAAACTGGATCCCAGTGGGAGGTCTTCAGCTCTGTTATGGTGCTAACCCTCTTCAGACCAACTGGGTTGAAAACCAGGAAGACATTGATAACACGCCCCAAATTTACTTGGTTAAAGACAAGCTGTTACTAATTATGATTGTTTCTTCTTTGAAACATCACCAAGACTTGCTCTTTCTCCTTTGGTTCCAAAGTCACCAACTGAGTTAGAGACCTTTCAACTTTCAATATGGAGATTGCCTTCTAGTGTCCCTGCCTTTGGCATTTCCACAATCTTCTATAACAGACACACCATCCCCAAATTAATCTTGATGAAAACATTCATCATGTTGCTCTTCAGTTGCTCTCTGCGGTGTGCAGTGCCTCTTATGATCTTAAGCACCCGATAAATCATCTCCAGTCATTCTGCTCAAATACACCTTTCCACAACATACAACCCTTGTCCAATCACTGTTTCTAAAACTCCCACTTCCAAGCCCAGACTCAACCCACAACAGATCTACTGGCCTTCCTCCACTGTGCTTATTAGGTGCTGGTCACCCTTCAAAGCCCACAGCACACTCTTTCCTCCTTGTAGAGCTTCTGAAGTGAAATCATTTCAACTCTGACTTTTTTCCTTTTTCAATTTCTGAACTGCACTTAGAGGGAGCACTGGATGGTTAGGGACTTCTGGCTTCTATAGTGATGCTGATTATCCCAAGAGAATTTTAAATTTCTGAAGAAAAAGGTCAGGCCTTGGGCTCTCTTCATATCTTCACAGTATTAGCACAGTTTTAGGCACTTCAGAGGGGGCTCAATACACGTTAGTTGATTTTTTTTGGAGATATATAAGTAATCATAACAGGACACAAAGTCCCTTTTTTCCTCATGGATCTGTAATGTTACCTGTATCATATACTAAAATTACTTATTTTTATGAGTCTGATCTTGGGTTTTCTATAAAGCCTTATTGTTCAGTACCACACATTCATAATTATTAAAACTTGGTAATAAGTGTTGGATAGTTTTAATTTTTTATTTAAGCAGAAATATGTTAGAACACTAGTGTTTAGTTTAGCTGAAGCTCATGGGACTTGGCAAAACATTTTGCCGAATTTGAACTTATAAGCCTTCTTTCAGAGTACTTTAGCTAATTTCATTCCTTTACACTTACATGTGCACTGTAAGTAAACTTCTGTTGACTATAGAAAGTATACAAATAAGAGTATAGCTCACTGAATTTTCACACAGTGAACCTACTTTTGATGGTTCAAGTCCTAACATGGCTGTCCAGATTCCTGCCCCTGCTGTGCATGCCCTGTATGATCTTCAGGACTGTGAATATGATGGGTTTCACTCATGTGGTTGGAATATGGTATACCACAGCTGACCTTAAGAAAGAGATATTTTGATTGGGCCTGACCTAATCAAGTGAGCCCTTGAAAGGGACTTGGTTCTTCCTGAAGACAGAGATTCTAAACGTCAGAGGGATTTGGGCTAAGCGTTAGAATGCAAGGAAGATCCTTGTTGCTGTCTTTAAAGATAGAGCCATGTGGCAAGGAATGCAACTTTAGTCCTACATATTTGAGGAATAGAATTCTGCCACAACCATGTGGGCTTGGAAGAGTACCCTAAGCTCCAGATGAGAAAGCAGTCCATCTGGTAGCTTGATTTTAGCTTTAGGAGACCCTAGGTAGAGAACTCAGACACATACCATACCTGGACTTCTCACCTACAGAATTATGAGCTAGTTAATGGATGTTTTAAGCTGCTAAGTTTGCGGCAATGGAAAACTAATACATCACTCACTGTAGCCACCCCCCCCAAACATATTATTAGCAACCCAGGAGCCCCCCTGTTAAGTTCTGCCATAGTTATACCTTCTATCTCTTGAATTTCCTTTCTGACACTTCCCAGTTCCATGTATCTTGCTTTAACCTCCAGGAGTACATCCATCATTTCTAGAGACTGAGGAGTGCTGATAATGATGGAAGCAAACTGTATCCTCTCATCCACTCAGCCTCCTATCAGTATCTCACGACAATGAGAAATGCATTTGAAGAGAGGATACTTCCTGAAAGACCATCGTGATAAGAGCTGATACCCACAGGGGCCTCAGTGAGTGATCAAGTGTCTCTCAGGATACCATGAGAATGTACAGAAGGCTACAATCTCGAGCCCATGAGTAATTTTGTGCTTTCAACTTCTTCCGCCCAGAATGGAAAATGCTGTGATAATAAAAACCCAGCAGTCAGGAGATGGAGTCTATTTAAGCTTCTGCTGTTAACCATTTAAATAGTCTGTTTTCTGCCTTTGTGACACATGTATCACCAAAACCATCAAAAAATAGTCCCCTTTTTCTGCACTGTTTATACAGTCTATCTCTTAAGCATATCATATCATAGGAAAAATTTTATCTCAAGTACATATGATATACACACTTGAATCTTTACTTGTCTCTTGCTAATCTTAATATAGCTCCTCACATAAAACAGTACTATCAGTTTATTTTATTTTTTATAGGCTTCATACCTTTCCTCTTATTTCTAAACTCTTAACGGCAATAGCCACCCAGACATTGAAGCTCTGGGTAAAGTATAAAACATGTAAAAGACACTAGATTTTACACAATTTAGATGCTATTTTAATCTTTTCTGAACTGTCAAGCAAGTAAATGTTAAGGTACTAAATAAGTTTCAAGGATAATTAAAAGAGAAAAGCAAGCCTTTAAAATAAACCTGTCAACTTATGTTCCACAGGAAAATAAAAGGTTCTAATCCTTTCATAATGAACAGCAACAAAATTAAATTCTCTTCAGCTCAATCTAATTTTTAAAAAGGTAAAAGAAAAAATTAGCTAGAAAAAAAGTTTTGCGAAGACCCAAGAGCTTCAGCTAAACTAAACACTACCTCTCTAGCACATTTCTAATTAAATATGCAATTAAAATGTTCACTGCACCCTAAGGCCTCCCATCTTATTTAAATAGCTTCTTGTCCTACTTTAAAAGGCAAGTTACAACTTTCTAAGTATTTGTTAAAAGTCCTTTAGATTTTCTGTATGATTTCTCTAACAAACATTTCTCATTGAACTGCACCTCTTTCAAAATATGAACAATTTCTTAACATTTAATAAGCATAAACTGGACATCTCTAAGTAGCTGATATAAGTCAAAAAGCAAAAGTCTGTGAAAAATGAGTGCCTTTAAAGAAAATTTAGGTATAATTCAAATAACCAGGTATATTATGCATATTTTTGACTTAAGTACAAGTGGAAAACTATAAAATCAAATGTTCCAACTCATTGTAAATCAATTATACATTATCTAATAGAAATAAAGCTTTACATATTTCTATAATTTCAAATAATGCTTCTCTGTACCATGTTTTTAAATCATAAGTATGCCTATTTTTAGTCAGAACATCTTATGGGGCTAAAAATATCAAATTATGGATAATATCTTTGGAAAAAGTTCATTTCAGATTATAAGTATTTTTTAACAAATTACTTTTGAGACGAGTCAGGTTCAACATATAACAAGGGATAACTGACTGGTTAATTAGGTCTCTAAGATTTCCATTTTACCACATTCAACTGAGACAATAAAAATGACAATGGCTTTTTGTGTGTGTGTGTGAGGGAGATCAGCCCTGAGCTAACATTCATGCCAGTCTTCCTCTTTTTGCTGAGGAAGACTGGCTCTGAGCTAACATCTATTGCCAATCCTCCTCCTTTTTTCTTCCCCAAAGCCCCAGTAGATAGTTGTATGTCATAGTTGCACATCCTTCTAGTTGCTGTATGTGGGACCCGGCCTCAGCACAGCCGGAGAAGCGGTGCGCTGGTGCGGGCCGGGATCCAAACCGGGGCCGCCAGTAGCAGAGCTCGCGCACTTAACCGCTAAGCCACCAGGCCAGCCCACAATGCCTTTTATTTCTACAGATTTCATAGTAAAATTGTACTATTTGGACTTATCACTTAAAAATGTATGACAGTGGTTGGGTTAAAAAATATATGAATCTGTGGTTGTTCCTAGGAAGATGACAAACAATTGATTTTTTGGTTTTCTCCTTACAGGGCAACCCTGGTGATGACACAAGACAAATCCAAGTTTGTAAATTTCAGATCATAAATGAGAAATACTTGGGAAAAGCAAAGGTGCTTTTGTTTTTACAACACCCCCCCACGCCCCCCCCCACAGGTATTTCCCTGGAAGATCATTGGCCAACGTGTCACTTTTATGGGATGAAAAGAGAATACTACTAATGAGATTCCTGGTGGAGCCTAGGAGCTAATGTCAGTGCTGAAATACGTCTGAAGAGAAAAGCAGATAACAAGAGCATCATTTAGACAAGTCAGCCATGATGGTTCTTTCCTGCTGCATATCACCCCAGGCCAGGAAAACTGTTAGATATTGTTTTAAGAAAACTAGGAATCACTGTTGTGGTTAGAACAACTCAACATATTTGTAAGGTTTATGGAAGTGAGTGATATTTATAACATCTAACACTAGTGAGTCTTTAATATCTAGAATTTACATGAAGAATTACTGTACATCTAAAAGAAAAAGACAGGAAATCCAAAATAAAAATGGAGCAAGTTATCAACAGACGATATGCACATGAGGAAATCCAAAAAGCTAAAAATCAGAAAAATGCAGCGTCAGACAACATAAGCTTCCACCTTACATCTATCAAATTGACAAAAATTAAAAATGAGATAATACCAAATGATGGTAAAAACTGTGGAGAAAGATTAGACTGCTGGTGGGAGTTTTTATTATAACGCCGTTTCTGCAGAGCAATCTGTCAGCATTAGTGAAACTAAGAATGGGTAGACTATGTGACTCAGCTATCCCTCACATGGTGTAACTGCAGAGATCATCTCTCATATGGAGTAAAGGATCACATATAAGGATCTTTATCGCAGCAGCACTTGTGGTAGAAGCAGCCCAGGGCCACTTAAGTTTCCATCACTAGACATTGAATAGAATAGATGCATATTTCAGAATATGGAGTAATCAGAAGGAATACATCAGATGTGCAAGGAGAAATATGGCTACATCTTAAAACCATATTGAGTAAAAATAGAAGAGAAAGAAAACAATAAGATTTACAGCCTGAATAAATTTATGTAAATCATACATAAGACAAACTATATATACACATGTGAATTTTATTTAAAAACTCAGAGGGCTCGCTCGGTGGCATAGTGGTTGAGTGTGCATGCTCCACTTCAGTAGCCCAGGGTTCGCAGGTTTGGATCCCCAGCCTGCACCGATGACGGCTTGTCCAGCCGTGCTGTGGCCGTGTCCCATATAAAGTAGAGGAAAATAGGCACAGATGTTAGCCCAGGGCCAACCTTCCTAAGCAAAAAGAGGAGGATTGGCATCGGATGTTAGCTCAGGGCTAATCTTCCTCACAAAAAAAAAATATATATATATATAACTTAAGAGTAGATGCCTATGACGTGGAATGGAGTAGGGTTGGGGTACAAGGGAAGCCTTTCGTGGATTGATGATGATAATGGACAATAGTGTGACATAGACTGAAGGTTTTGACTAACTAAATTCTCTGCACTTGAGGTTGAAAATAAAGTTTGCTGATATTATAAAGTTCAACTACTACTACTGAAAATACTTACACCTACTCAAGAGCATAAACTGATTTAAGAACTTTATGGTCTATTTATATATAAACAATATACTCATTATAAATCTTTACCTTAAGTTATTCTTTCCTCCCAGCTTTCTTTATCAATCTTTTTGTTAGTCTAGTTTCAATTACTGTAGAGAAACTGAAAGCACTCAAACTTATGCCATAATTCAATCTTTTCACTAATCAAATAGACTGTTTTTTCAAAGTTAGACTGTTTTTCTCAAAGTTTGCCTTTATTTTACTCTTGCAGAATAAGAAAGTATTTAGAATTTGAGAGGTTTTTTGTTTCTAGAAACTCAAAGCTAGATTTATTCAGAAAATAAATACCAGTAATTCTTTAGAGATATGAATGACAAGAAAGTCATACCAAAAATAAAAACCCTGTGATTATGTAGGGACAATATTCTAGTAAATACTGAAATGTGAACAATTTTAATGGCATTAAAATCTATAATCATAAAGTCTTGTTTTGGTAAGAATAATTCAATAATTTTCCTCATTTAAAAATAGCATATCTGGTCTCAGCTACTGTACCATATATGATATGCTAACTTACTAGTAGGGTATTCTAAAGGAAACATCTTAAAATATTTCATATTTCTCTATTTTTCAGTTTAAAATCCTATAATTCTGTTTTCATAATATATATTAACATTACCAGTTAATATTAAACATTAATAGTCTTAGATGTAGAATCAACAAGAAAAAAGATATGTTGCCAAAATATACTTTATTTCCTAGGTATTTGCAGCTTAACAGGAACATTAGAGAGTTAATCTAACTTTAGTCTAAGGCTGAACGCAGGAAAAGAATGGCGTGCCCATCAATCTGTAATGTATACTTAGTTTTACTTTTGACCTCAACAGCAGGAATCACTACTGGTGAGGGAGTAAAAAATGGAACCCAGAACTGAATGTTAGGCCTAGATAATGTGCCTTAATAAGTCGTATTTCAGAAATTCATGAAAAGTCTTGGTATGTGTCCACAGAGATTATTCAAGTTGGCAGGAACTCATCTGGGAAAGGTAGAACTCCATGGCCAAAAACTAAGTGTGTGTCTAGCAAGGAACTAAGGATATTCAAAAAGCTGCACGCACTAAACTTCCCCTTGCCGGATATTCTCCAATACCCACTGCTGAAAGTCAATTCCTTTAGCTAATTACGGTGAAATGTAACTTGCACAAGATTTTTGTGCTAAACTGTTTATTTTTAACAAGGTTCTCTGAGGCTATTTCAACTTCCTCAAAGGAATTAAATATGGTTCGAGGTGAGCTGTGAAAAATGGATAGGAAAAATTGGCAAGAAAAAATGGAAGTGAAGGCAAGGCAGAGGAACAGCTTTAGCAAAATCACAAAAGTTTTAAAGTGTGGCACATGTTCAGAGAAGTGGGGCATTTATTCAGGAGAATATTGAGAGGTAAGACTGGAAAGTGGACTTGGGGTTACTTCAGGTATAATTTCAATGTCAACTAAAGCATTTGGATTTGAATGTTTATGCCAGCATTCTCAAGATTATTATTATTTCCCGTTGACCATACCCCCATATGTATATATTTAATCATTATATACATGTACTCATATATGATTACATAATATGTATGTTTATAGTAAAACAAATCCAAGGTTTTAAAAGATGGCATAAAAATACATAGAAAAAGAAATTCTAAGGGTGAGAACCCAAATGGATCATTATACACCTTCCTAGAGTGTGTATATTCCAATTCAGAGACCAAAGTTATAATAAATATTAATAAAGATTATTGAAGTAATATAGTGATCCAAAATATTACATATTGTCTGCTTTACCCAAGAGTGAAATTGTCTTCTGCTAGAAAAATTTTACAATAATTTGATATAACATAATTATATCATTTCAAGAAATTAAAGAAATACAAGGAACATATAAGACATAGACCAGAAAGAAACTACTCTCCAGGTGTACTATATAGCTCTGTATTTGTTTTACCTTAGAAACTCATATGAGGACAATTGCATGTGCACCACTTCTATGAAACTGGTTTAGGGCAGTGATTTTCAAGCTATCCTTTGTGTACCTGGGTAGGAGCCTCAGAGGCTCTGGCTGGAGGGAAGAAGTGTTGGGGAAGGTAGTTCTGGTGAATCTTTGGAACCCTGTTTCTAACATAGCATCTCTGATCACCTAACTTCCACAATGAGACTTCAGGGAGGTTGCGTTTGATAAAGTGTTCCCTTGCTTTTAAAGTAAAATGTAAAAACCATTTAAGCAGATTATAATGTCAAGATGGAGCAGCATTTCTCTACAATTAGATGTAATTTCAAGCTTAGTTTTGCTACACTTTCAGATCACCTGTCAACTACATGGTGGCAGTGTTGGTTCTCAATAGAAACTTACATTTTTCAATTATGTTGCTTAAAGAGCCTTAAAACACAGCTTAGTCTGCTAATATGGTCTAGCAATGGAGATATACAAATTGACTATTACATCACAATGCAAAGCTCTTACTTTTCTCTATTACACTAAACAAAAAATAAAACAAGAAAGAGAATATAATATCTATTACGGTGCAGAAGTAACTGCATTTCTTCCTTTGAAGGAAGCATATTAATCCAGTTAAGAGAAATGATTATTTAATGGAGTTTCATACTGGCACCAGAAAATTCCACTTATGTTCTTTGGTAAAAGCATCACATTTGGATCTTGATTCCTTTTACAGAAAAAAACATAATTAACAGCTGTGATTATGTCGAAATTACTTTTTTTGACATATAAAAAGTGCTTTTTGATTCTCATGAATATTAACTGATAACATGCAGTCGTCCTTCTTAAATATTAAAATTTACAATACCATTAAGCTGGCTATATAATTGCAATGAAGATATAAATATTATAGTTAATATGGTGACAATTAATATAATGTGACTGCTATAATAGTTCTTGACTGAATTTTGAGAAAATGTGGATAATAAAGAACAAATAAATATCAGAAGTTCTTGGAGATAATGCTATTCATTTGCTACCTTACATATGACTTGGTTGCAACTCATTACTCCCATAGCAATTATTTTTGTGTTGTTATTTTTTGACAGAAGATAAAGGCCATTATTTCTTATTTGATATTAGTGATTCAAAACATGGAGTCTTGAATTGCATAGTATCAAAATTTACAAAAATTATTCAAAATCGCTAATAGAAAAGCAGTTTTGCAAATCTATCTTCCCATTTTCTCTTCCAGAGTTAACATTTTCTATTAAGCAATGACCAGTTAATTCATAAGTTCTTTGTCTGAAGAAACAGACTGAACAGATGCTTTCACCTGTCCATCATCGTCAGGGTTATTGCCAAACGATACTGGATCATTTTAAACATTTCTCCTAAAACCTTATCAATTTAGCCTGTCTCCTTTGTAAACTTCTGAGATTTTATGTCAAGATATATTTAATTAAAATAGGTTTTAACAAATAATGGCTTTATGGAACAATCTTTTGGGCCACAAAGAGAGAGATGCAATGTCTTTTATTTTGATAATTTTTTTGGTGGGGAGGACTTTTCTCCCTGCATTAACTAGAGAAGGAAATACCTTTTTCCTTTATACCAACCAAGTTCCCAAGTCAAAGTCTAATAATCTTTACGAAGTATCTTGTCGAAGTGATTTATCCTTGTTATATTTTCGATATGAATTCTACTATGTGTGTTAACAGAAAATTTGGATCTGCACACTCTTGACTGATAAAATATTTTTCATGCCACAACAAAATCATGTCTTAAATACTTTTATCTTATGTAAAATTTGATAGAAATATTTACTTATAATTTTTTGTGTGTGTGTGAGGAAGATCAGCCCTGTGCTAACATCTGCCAATCCTCCTCTTTTTTTGCTGAGGAAGATTGGCCCTGGGCTAACCTCCGTGCCCATCTTTCTCCACTTTATATGGGATGCCACCACAGCATGGCTTGCCAAGCGGTGCGTTGGTGAGCGCCCAGAATCTGAACCAGGGAACCCCGAGCCGCTGCAGTGGAGCGCACGCACTTAATCGCTTGCGCCACCGGGCTGACCCCTAATTCTTTAATCTTATTTGGTATCTAATCCCACTAATACAGGATTTCTCAACCTCAGCGCTATTAGCATTTGGGACCAGATAGGTTTTTGTTGAGTTTACCTGCACATTCTGGGATATCAGCAGTATCGCTGGCCTGTATGGACTAGATGTCAATAGCACAGATGTACACACACACACGCGAGCACACGGATATGGTTACATAATAAAAAATGTGTCCAGATCTTTCCAAATGTTCCCTGGTGAGCAAAGTAGCCCCTGGTTGAAAACCACTGCTCTAATACATATTTTATAATAAATTGTGCTTTAGGCCACAAGTAGTAAGTTCCATTTATTTGGACTCTTTTGAACTTACAAAATTCCATATTTTTGCAACTAAATTTTATTCTTAGCAATAATAGAAAATTAATAACAAATATACATGATATTTGGTAGAAAAATAGAGTAATTACTAATGGAAAACTATTACTTGAATTTAATATAAAAATTAGATTTCACAATACGTTAGAATGGTAGTAGGTATTTATGGGTCTACACTGTGAAGTTATGTATAGTTGCAATAAACCAAATTAATACACATGAAAATTCCTCTTATATATATACATATATATACATGTATATATATATACCAGAAAAACTATTCATATCCGCCTACCATGAAAATAAGATTTTGAAATACCTGCCATGACTTCTTAATACATTACTATGCTCTCTATTACTCTATTGTGGACAAAGGAGGGAAGTGGGCATACAACCAAAACTTAAACATATGAACAAAAATTTAGGAGGAAGCAAAAGACCCTGGAAAAAGAAGTGGATTTTTCTAGAGAGGTTGGTCATCTTCACAGTTCTTTTTTATGGAGGATTTCTTTCTGCTTAAGATTGTAGGTCAATATGAATAACAGCTTCTAGAAGGAAGCCCAAGTTAGAGTTATGCTCTAGAAAAAGATTCTTTCCTTGATGGTCTTTTGTTTTTCTGACTCTCACTAATGTGCCATACTGTGTTTAAAGTTTAACAGCTTAGAAAGAAGTTATTGCTTTCTTATATAACTGAAACAGGTTTCCCTTAATTGGAAGAGCGATATCAAGAACAAATGCGAAAATACAAAGTGACAGGGCTAGATGTAACAACCATGGCAGAACTATTCCAGCAGCAACAATGGGACACCGCGATAACAGTTCTTAGGGTTATACTCTAGAAACGGGGCTCAAGTACAAGTATAGAGACTATAGGAAATCTGTACAGATAGCACTAAGAGACATCGACCTGCAAAAGAAAACATCTGACCAGTAGCTTTGCATGGGATTCAATAAGTAATGAAATAAAAGAGATTTTGCAGCATGACTGACACTACTTTTAAGCACTTGTGGTTAAAAGACAAAAATCGGTTCTTCAGTAAAGAGTGAATGCCTAATGTAACACTGTTCTAAAGGTAGTAAGCAAGTAGGGTTCTTAGAAACACCTTTGTTACAAGTGTTCTTACACACTTCTCTACATGCACTGCAGAATTTGTATAACTTCCATTCCCTGATATAACATTGTTCTCCATGTACCAAGCAAGCAAGTAGCATTCTTTTTTTTTTTAGGTCATTAACATACCATACTGTACAGTCATGAATTGCTTAACAATACCTTCCGAGAAATGGGTCATTAGGGGATTTTATTGTTGTGCAAACATCATAGAATATGCTCACAGAAACCTAGATGCTACAGCCTCCTGCACATCTAGGCTATATTGTTCTAATCTTATAGAACTACTGTGATATATGCGGTCCATTGTTGACCAAAATGTCGTTATGTGGTGCATGACTATACAGCCACGTAGAGAATTATATAGGAACACTTGCTATAAAGATGTTTCTAAGAATGCTAAAAAAAAATGAATAACTAAGGAATGCTATGCTTAGATACATATAAAAGATTTGAAGATATTTTATAGTGGTTACAGGTATATGTAGTACATACAGTTACATGATAGTTATACATACGCAGGCCTTCTTTTCCATCAATATCACTTGCTGTTATCTTGCTAAACCTAACTGCTAAATGACTCACATAAAGTGCAACTATGCCAGAATTTTGGTTATTTTCAATTCTTTGATTTATAAAATAATGCAGTGAAGTAGTACTCTTAGTTTGGAAACCAAGGAAACATTTGTTCAGAAACCCAGACAGCTTATCCTACCGAAATCTACCTACCTAAGCACAGATCTTTCTCTGATATTATTTACTCCCCTGCTCAATAAAAGTAACTACTATGTCTTCGGAGTAAGCTCTGTATGTCTATCCATCCATTCACCCAACCCTTCATTAAGTCATCCATCCATTCAATTGACAAGTATTTACTGAAACTTGGCTACATGCCAAGCATTATTCTAGGTACTGGAGATGTGTTTGTAAACAAAACTAAATTTCTACTCTATTACCAAACTTATGTTCTAGAGGAGAGAGGTACGAAAGGGGGAATATAGACAATAAATAATAAAGCAAATAATCAAAATTTATCCAGTGTAATATGTACTATGGTGGTGGTAATATATGCAATGGATACATTTTGCATGTACTTCTAAAGTAGCAATAAACATGCTCCATTTTAATGTGCTTGTTTCCATTTTTGACCACTGTGTTCCTTAGGAATTGCATGTGAGTGCTACTAACAAAGATCTGCTATGGTTTCTTTTTGTCTTTTTTTCTTAGTTATGATAGGGCCTGGTACTAGAAGACTTTATATTTACTTTTATTGAGGTATAATTGACACATAACATAGTAGTTTCAAGGATACAGCATAATGATATAATATGTGTATACATTGCAAAACGATCGCAATAAGTCACAATAAGTTCACATCTGTCACCTTACAGAGTTACAAAAATTTTTCTTGTGATGAAAATTTTAAGATCTACTGTCTTAGCAACTTTAAAATGTACAATACAGTATTATTGCCTGTGGTCACCATGCTGTACATTACACCCTCGGGACTTTGATGACTGGAAGTCTGTACTGTTTGACCATCCTCACCTATTTCACCCCCAAAGCCACGCTTCTGCCAGTTACCGATCTGTTCTCTGCGTCTATGAGTTTAGGATTGTTTTTTTTTTTGGATTTCACATATAAGAGAGATCATACTCACATATAAGAGAGATCATATTCGTCTTTCTCTGACTCGTTTTGCTTACATAATGCCCTTGATGTCCATCCATGTTGTTGCAAATGGCAAGGTTTCACTCTTTTTTATGGCTGAATAATATCCCATTATGTATGTATATACCACAATTTCTTTATCCGTTCATACACAATGAACACTTAGGTTGTTTCCATATCTTGGCTATTGTAAATAATGCTGCAATGAACATATGGATGTGTATATCTTTTCGAGTAGTGTTTTTGTTTTCTTCTTCATACAAATACCCAGAAGTGGAATTGCTGGATCATAGGGTAGTTTTATTTTCAGTTTTTTGAGGAACCTCCATACCATTTTTCATAATGGCTGTACCAATTTACATTCCCACCAACAGTGCACGAGGGGTCCCTTTTCTCCACATCCATTTTTTTTTTTTTTTGACGTTAGATACATCTTTTTATGTACAAACGGTCAATGGTAACTCCATCTGGAATTACTTTTTATAAATATCTGCAGCAAATCCTCCAAAAAGATGAGAATAAAAACTACTCTGCCCAAAGGGCCTATCTGTCCCCCAAAATGTTAACTTCTTGAGAGCCTCTTCTTAGCCAAACAGTTGCAGGGCCTCCTGGGAAGTGCAGAAGTGCTTTGGGACCAGGCAAGAATGTTCCCATCTCCCCAGAGAGCAGAGGTGACTTGAAGGTCATCAGTTGCCCAGGACCTGCGAGGGCTTAAACTGTTTATTCCCCAGATTTGGGTCTTCTTTGTCAAGCTGTTGATTAAGCCATCTCTCTGTTTCCTGGCAGTGGCCCAGAGGGAAGAAGGAAAGGAACCTACGGTAGTGTAAGGAAGTAAAACTAATAAAGACCTGCTATGGTGTCTTAAACAAATTAAGGGTTTATTTTCTCACATAAAAGAAGTCCAGTAGTCCAGTGCTTGAGCAATGTATCTGCAAGTCATCAGGCTGTTTTCTTCTTTCTGTTTAGTTATTCTTAGAACATAGCATTCTTCCTGAAGGTAGTAAGATGGATGCTGTAATCCACCTCCATGTCCTGCATTCCATGTAAGAGGAAGGAATAGCAAGGGGCAAAAAGATGCCCTCCTTGTTGAGGCAGCTTCTTAAAGACATTCCCTGGATTCATAATCCTAAGACTTTTGCTTACATCAAATTCGTCATTCCTAGCTACAAACAAGGATGAGAAATATAGTATTTTTATCTGAAAATATCACTGTCCAGAACAAAATCAGGGTTCTGTTATTAAGCAAGCAGGGATAGTGAATATTTAGGAAGTTCCCAGCAGTCCTAGCCACAGCATCCTAACCTTCAGACTTCTTTAACACAGCAGGGATTCTTTATTACTCCTCTGGGCAACTAGCACAATGTATGGCATATTAAAGATGCTCAGGAACTGGTAGAAGGAGCCCTGAGTGAATGAATAAATGGAGTCTTCTGTTACACTGGCAGTGGTTACTCCTCTGATGTCTGAAACAGGGCATGGTCCTAAGTTAAATAGTCTAAATATTGTACAAGGGCCTGTGGCTGTTACTGAGCACACAAAGATAGATAAAGCAGTCTTTTACATGGACTTTAAAATTCATTATAATCTCTAGATTAATGTATATCGATCTAGCCTAGCATATTGTAATACATGACAGATATAAGCAAATTGTTCTGGGTGTACTTAAAGAGAGGGCCTGGGAAGGCCAGATAATTAAATGAAAATGACTTGTTTATTCTCTTAGGTATCCGACACTTAAGTGTTAACTTTATGTGGTGTATTATTTCAATTTTAGAATACAAAATCCTACTATCTGCACAAGTTGTACATAATTTGAAAAAAATGCAAATGATATCCTTAGAGAATCTAGTTCATAAGACCAGAAGTATTTTCGTATTCTAGGCAAACATTCCAGACATATTCTGTGAGAGAGCTGTGTTTTTTACTTTCCTTGGTGGTAATATCTAACAAAAGGTCTACAGAGAAGCAGTACTTATGTCATAACTCTAAGATTTATGTAAGTCTTGCAGCTTTATATTTTTGGCTCTGCCTCCCAGAAAAGGATTAATCAAATCACCTAAGGATATTCTTCTTTGGTGGTAAACCCATAAGCTCTTGTCCCTCACCACAATGTAAAAGTTCTCCTCAATGATTAATGTCTGCTTTGAAATAAATAAACTTGATATACATACATATATACATATATATACATATGTTTTTATTTATGGAACACAAGAAGGAAAGACAGACCAACACACACGGAAACTGAAAAAAATTTCTCTGACAGTTTCCGTGGAGTGATGGAGTGATCATGATTGAGTTTTGTTTCAAGATAACAGGTAAATGTCACAGATTTTTTTAAAAATCTAAGAAAAAACAAAATTCTCATAAGGTAGAAAATACTAGATTTGCAAAAAGTGAAAAAGGGTTAGCATTTAGACTCCCAAGAAGGAGTAAGCTAAGACAAACTCAATAGTAATTCTAAGTACAGGAAGGGAATGATACAAATAACGGATATTAGTTCTTTTTTTTTTTTTTTTTGTGAGGAAGATCAGCCCTGAGCTAACATCCATGCTAATCCTCCTCTTTTTGCTGAGGAAGACCGGCTCTGAGCTAACATCTATTGCCAATACTCCTCCTTTTTTTCCCGAAAGCCCCAGTAGATAGTTGTATGTCATAGTTGCACATCCTTCTAGTTGCTGTATGTAGGACACGGCCTCAGCATGGCCGGACAAGCGGTGCCTCGGTGAGCGCTCGGGATCCAAACCCGGGCCGCCAGTAGGGCCGCCAGTAGTGGAGCGTGTGCACTCAACCGCTAAGCCACGGGGCCGGCCCCGGATATTAGCTGTTAACCACAATGTAATTTTTGATAAACTATGGAAAACTCAGCTTTTTCCCTAGGAAGATTGCCTGGGTTTCAAGTGTTAAAATTTTAAGTGTGTGCACTTTCTTATGTTTGATAAGTCTTATATTCGGCCGTAGAGTCATCACACATGATTAGAATTTGTCTTCTTCCACAGAATGAGATCTGATTTATACTTTACACTTGAAAAATGCATTATGCAGGTCTGTAAAATAAGCGTAGAAGACACGTATGCGTGATGATGCATGTGCTCATGAGTGTGCATGTGCGCTGCTGTACATATAGAGATTTACAGATATGAACAGCTCCCGCCAGATCTGATCTTTATTTCCTTGAAAATCAAACTTCTTAAGTAACCACCCCAGCAGTGGCTAAAGTGAAAGAAAACCACCAATTTAATCAATGTTTGTCTGTGTAGCTGTCTTGGAAATGCAGGGAACCCCTAGTCCTGTGAAAAATTTTCAATAAAATGTCCTGTTTCTATTTCCAAGGTAGTGCTTATTGTCTCATTGTAGGGCTAAGTAGAAAGTGGCCTTCTAAAAGTTTGCTTCACCTCAGTATTGAAAAAATTCTAGAATCTGTAGTGATACATCAGGACCCCCTTTTCCCCAGCATGATGTGAGTAGTATAGAGAAAAGCAGGACAGAATCAGTTATTACTCATTGTAATTATAGTTTGTAACAACCTTAAGCGTCTTAAATTTCACTTAACTCAGTGCCTGGCTACAGTATAGTTAGAAAAGTTTTTGTGGAATGAATGATTAAATATTATGCACCAAATCTAAAATGTGTAGAAAAATTATATGAGGCCTCTTAAATCTTATGAGACCTAAGAGAAATATTTTCCTAAGAACTACTCGAGTCAATGTCATCTATTATGTCCCCAGGTTAATTATAATACCAGTAAGTTTCAAAAGGCAGTGTTTCTATCTCCCATCCATAGAAGCAGATGATATCTTGTCAATTATCTGTACTCAGCACAGCAGAAATACACAGAGGCTAAAGAGAGCAATCCCAGTGTACAGCTTTCTCATCATCCAATTTGATATAAGGACAGAATTTGGATTATAAAAGGCAGAAATTTCCATAATTTAGTATGCATAACAATTACATGAAGTGATTATGAAAAGTAATAATTCCAAGACTTTGATCTCAGAGTCTCTGATTCGGTGGGTTAGGGCAGGGCCCCTAAATCTTTTTTAAAGAAAATTGTTCTTGTTAACACTTGATAAACACTGATATGTAGGAACAGAGTGACTGTGTATCCTTATTTCTCAGATATCAGCTTTTGACAATAAATGTCCACCAGGGACCTTGAAATCATATTCAGCTGTAAGAAGCAAGAGTACAGATATCCCATTTTGCTGACTAAGAGTAAATGTGCTTGTTTAAAATTAAACGAAGCAGAGGTTTGAGTTGACAATTATTAAAAATATTTAGGAATTAATAAGGATATGTGGCTGAAGAGGAACTGTACACAGTTTCAAGTTAAGGCTTTCATTAGAAAACATATTTGAGCATAAAGTTACAAATGCATGGGTCATAAAGGTACCATGATTCTGTGCCATGAAGTCTGGGCACAATAGTTTGGGCCCTTAAAAGTTTAAAAACAGGTGATACTAATTCCTAATATGGCCATAAAATGAAAAACAGATTCAATACACTCCACAAAACAAGGGCAACCATATTTGTGTGTATGTGTACACATGTACATTAAGTAAATTGGTTGACCTGATATATCATAATTTCTATTAAAGGTCAATTAACTTTTGGAAGACTGTGTTCAAAATTTTAATTTAAAAAACTGATCATGAACCACTGTTGCTATAAATATTTAAAGGATGAAATCATTTGTTAGTTGAGACTATTTTAAGTTAAAAAACAAAACAAAAGCATAAAAATGTATGCATTTTTCTATATTTGCCAGTTTTGAAAATAGAAAAATGTATATATATATATGTAAATATATAAATTTATACCTCAAGATTATCTGAAATTATCAAATCATGAAAGTGCAAGTTTAAAAAAAAATATTTTGGCCTCTCAAATTTATGTGGCCTGCTAGGAGACTGTTGCTATTGACCCTGAACCCCCCGGGGATATTAAGGTCTTTATGGGCATCATTTTCTGCCTGGTCTCTAATGATACCAAACAACTTTGCTATTGGTGGTCTCTCAGCATCAAAGTGTAGGGAAAGATCAATATAAGCTGCAAACAATCTCGTTGTTTTGACAGAGCATTCACAAGGTGAGAAAAAGTAAAATGTGCATCTCAGCTGTTGACTTCTGTATCTGGACTCATGGCTCCAAAAAAACAACATAATTTTAACACTGAAAATGAGGAAACTACCAAAGAATCATTATGAACCTGCATGCTTAAGGATAATTATGAGAGAAATTCTGATGCACTTGCATCTCAACCACCTTTTTTTTTTTTTTAATTTTAGGGTGTTTTTCCAGCTTTACTGAGGTATAAATGAGAAAAAATTGTATATATTTAGAGTGTTGTACAATATGGTGTTTTTCCATAAGTATGTCTTATATAATTATTATCACAATCAAGCTAATTAACATATCCATTATGTTACTATTTTTATGTGTATGTGGTGAGAACATGTAAGTTGGAGAGGGTGTAAAGAAGTGGGTACCCTTGTACACTGTCAGTGGAAATATAAAATGGTATAGCTGTCATGGAAATCAGTACAGAAGTTCCTCAAAAAATTAAAAATAGAGCTACTATACAATCCAGCAATCCCTAGTCTGGGTATATATTGAAAAGAAATGAAAACAGGATATAGAGGAGATATCTGCACTCCCATGTTCATTATTCACATCTCCCATTCCAAGATATGGAAACAACCTGTGTCTGTCAGTGGCTAAAAGGATAAAGAAATTGTGATATGGGGGTCGGCCGATGGCGTAGTTAAGTGTGCATGCTCCGCTGCGGCAGCCTGGTGTTCGCAGGTTCGGATCCCAGGTGCGCACCAATGCACCACTTGTCAAGTCATGCTGTGGCAGCGTCCCATATAAAGCAGAGGAAGATGGGCACAGATGTTAGCCCAGGGCCAATCTTCCTCAGCAAAAAGAGGAGGATTGGCATCTGATATTAGCTCAGGGCGGATCTTCCTCACAAAGAAAAAAAGAAAAAAGAAATTGTGCTGTATATACACAATGGACTATTATTCATCCTTAAAAAAAGAAGGAAATCCTGCCCTTGATGATCAAGTGGAGGAATCTGGAGGACATGATGCTAGCTGAAATAAAACAGACACAGAAAAAATTGCATGCTATCACTTATAAGGAGAATCTAAAAAAGTTAAACTTAGAGGAACAGAGTAGAATGGTGGCTGCTGGGGGAAATGGGGAGATGTTGGTCAAAGGGTACAAACTTTCGGTTATAAGATGAATAGGTTCTAGAGAGCTAATGTTCAGCATGGTAACCATAGTTAATAATTAATGTATACTTGAAATTTTTTAAGAGAATAGATCTTAAGTATTCTCAACCACCTCTTGATACAGTGGACTATCTGATAAGCAATTACTTTTCAAGCTGTGCACCAACATGATCTGACGCGGCTCCAGTGGGCTGCCCTTGTTCTGTTGTCAGTTCTTACAGACGTGCTTATACAGAGGTACAGTACTTGGAGCTGGCCTGGTGGTGCAGTGGTTGAGTTGGGCGTGCTATGCTTTGGCAGCTGGGGTTCACAGGTTCAGATCCCGGACACTGACCTATACCACTCATCAAGCCATGCTGTGGCAGTGTCCCACATACAAAATAAAGGAAGGTGGCCACGGATGTTAGCTCAGGGCCACTCTTCCTTGGGCAAGAAGAAAAAGATTGGCAACAGGTGTTCGCTAAAGTGGTACAGTACTGCATGTCTCAGGATGCTATCCCAAATTCGGCCAAAATTAAATTCTTAATCTTTCTCCCCAAACTAAGCCCTTCTTAGATTTTCCCATTTTGCATGTAAACTATCAACACATGATCATAAGAGTTTTAGATCATGAAAGCCAGAGACCAAATCCAGTCATCAGAAATAAACGGGACTTGAAAGAAACAAAAAAAAATGCAGGCAAGAGAAGAAAATTATTATTAATGTCCTTGAAGTAGAAAAATGTTTACATATGCAAAAAATGGTATAAAAATAAATGAAATATTGTAGAGGAAGTCTTCTTAAATTGAAAATATAATAGCAGGAAAAATAATAGAGTGGTTTTAAGAGTAAATTGAGGTGACTGCTTAGAAAATTGGACATTGACAATGCTCAGAAAATTAAAAGACAAAAATTGGAGGGAAGAAATAACAAAAATGGAGGTTAAGGAAGGAGGTTTATATCAAGCTAATAAGAATTAGAGAAAACAAGGGAAATTATAGGAGAGAAAATTAGAATGTAAATAGTGTAAACTTTCCGCACTGAAAGTGCCTACTCGGACCCAGTAAAACAAATGAAGAAAGACCACACCAAAACACCTTTTTGTGAAACTTTACAACAGGGAAACCAACACGGTCTTAAAAGTTGCAAAATAGGGAACAAGATGTTTCTGTACAAAGAACTGAGAACCTGAAATGCATCAAATTTTTAGAGTGACAGTGGAAGCTGGAAGACTCTGGGAAGATGCTTTCAAGAGGAAGAAAGATAATTTATCTACCCAACTAAATTAGTCATGAAATGTTAGGATAGAGAAAAGACATTTCAGACACACAAATTCACAAAGGTACCTCCCAATTACCCTTTCCCAGGTCACTACTTGAGGTGAGCTGCACCAAAATGGAGGAGTGCACCCAGAAAGAGTTTGGGAGGTCCAAACCCAGAGAAAGGAAAAGGCATTCTGCAGGATTAAAGCAGGAGGAGGCCCACAGAGCACCCAGTCCAGATGAGAACAGGCAGAAAGGAGCCTCAAGGGAAAACTGACTTGTTTGATAGTAGGGAGAAAAATGTTCAAAAGTTCTTTTAGAAATTGGGACAATTAGTGGTCAATTATGTTGAAAATTAAGTTTATAAATAAGAAAAGTCTAAGAAAACAATGTCTCCTACCTAAACAATATCTGCTTGGCTATTGCAATTTAAATACTAATCAAATCTTGTGACATAGCTCTTGCAAGACTAAGAGGAACAGAAGCATGTGTATATAGGTGTGCAGGGGGTGGGAGGAGTGAGCAGGAAGGGCTAAAAATGAAATCTTTGTTTACTATGGTAAGAAAAATCAATACAGAGCCCGCCCTGATGGCCTAGTGGGTAAAGTTCTGTGTGCTCCACTTCAGCGGCCCAGGTTTGGTTCCCAGACACAGAACCACACCATTCATCTGTCAATAGCCACGTCCTGGCAGTGGCTCACAGAGAAGAACTAGAAGGACTTACAGCTAGAATGTACAACTATGTACTAGGGCTTTAGGGAGGGGAAAAATAAAATCAATAAATAATAGTATAAGAGGTATAAGCACATTAATTGGAAATGTGGAAGTAAATACAGAAAAGCTTTCTCTGAGAGATTATAGTAGTCACTTCTGGGTATTGGGAATTTGGAGTAAAGAAGTGGTAAGATAGGGGACTGCTTATGCTTATTATATTTCATTTTTAAAATTGTAAAGAAGTGGTAAGATAGGGGACTGCTTATGTTTATTATATTTCATTTTTAAAATTGTGTATCCATATTACTTGTTCATAAACATAAATGATTTAAACAATACTTAGCTCTTAGCTAAATATTTTTAGCCAATACTAAATGTTCAAAAGATTTTTCATTAATGCTTTAAAATCTTTAGTGCCACACATGTCCACAAAGAAGTATGGATTTTATTGTAGCACTGTTTGTCACAGCAAAAGATTGGAATTAGACTAAATATCCATTCATAGGAGCATGGGGAAATAAAATACAATAATTTATACAATGGGATAATATGCATTTGTCAACACAAATGCAAATATTGATCTGGAACTCCCTCTAAAATTCATTGCTAAACCAAAAAATTAGAACAGTGTCTAATTTAGGTGCTACTGTTTGTGGGAAAGTGCATGTAGTATGTGTGTGGAGGGGAATATATATAATGTAATGTAGTGTATTATAGTGTAATATTGTACACTATAGTGTATATAAAGTATATTTAATCTATGTATCTAATATATATGCATATAATATGTTTATATAGCAACATATATGTAGATGTGTGTTTGTGTAGTATTTTGCAGACACAAAAAAGAAAAACTATCATGTGGTTCACAGAGTCAAAATAATACCCGGGTCATTACCTTGGCTGCACCACTTCCTTGCTCTGTCATTTAGGAGAGAAGTACTACTCTGTGCCTCAGGCCTCACTTCTATACTGTGGACACACTTATTCTTAGTTGATGGTTACTTACATATTTTGGTTGCCAAAGTGTTTCAACTTCAAAAATTTCTCTAATGACAGCTACTGAGATATCTGAACCAGATAAGCCCAACAGACAATTTCAATAAAAATCTTATTGCCTATATTTATCAAATACTTTTTTAATGTACCCAGTTATCCCAGTATCCTCATTCTTGTGATTGTATTCTAAGGAATAATTAGATATGAAAACTGCCACAAATTTTTCATCACAGTACTATAACAAAAATTAGAAACATTAAATTTCTAGTAATAAGCCATTATTTAAATACATCGGATTAAATATACAAAATAAGACATTTTTACTAAAACTACATATAAAAATACTGATAATATGTTAAAAGTAAAACCAAAATCTACAAAGACAAAACTATATACACCTTGTGGGTCAAATGTAAATAGTATCCACTTATGTAAGTATGTACATATTGATCTACTTTATGTGGATGCAAAGACACCAAAATGATAACAGTGGCTACCTGTGGTTAATGACAGTATTTGTCCTCCTCTCTCTACTTCTTTTTATCCACTTTAATTTCCTCCTCCTTCTTTATATTTCTAAATATGCTATATTGGGTGAAATGTTGCCTGAAAAAAGTATATTCATGATATGGAGCCACATATTATGCGTGCAGTGACCTTGACAGAGAGAATGGAGCCTTACTTTCTGCTGTCCTCCTATGCCACACCTCAACACGTCTACTTCTGACAGTGGCGTAGGTGTATCTGTCATCACCTGGGAAGACAGATGGCATGGTTTTATCACACCAGCACACAAACTGCCTCACGTGTTGGTAACAAATACCTAAATATAAACTTTGGTCATTAGCAAAAATAAGCTAGTACTCTGAATGTTTCCCAGTTAGCGAGAGTTAACTATTAGTAAAAGTTTATAATGGAGCCTGCTTTTGTAAATTCTGGAGAAAATCATTACACAGCAAAGCAAATGTTTGGCATAGATCCAAGGGCAAGGCAGCCTGAAGGCACAGGGCTGAGCTTTATAACCAGTCTTTTTTGTTTTGTTTTGTTTTGTTTTTGTGAGGAAGGTTAGCCCTGAGCTAACATCTATTGCAAATCCTGCTCCTTTTTTCCCCCTTTTTCTCCCCAGTAGATAGTTGTATGTCATAGTTGCACATCCTTCTAGTTGCTGTATGTGGGACCCGGCCTCAGCATGGCCCAACAAGCGGTGAGTCGGTGCACGCCCGGGATCCGAACCCGGGCCACCAGTAGCGGAGCGCGCGCACTTAACCACTAAGCCATGGGGCCGGCCAGCCAATCCTCCTCTCTTTGCTGAGGAAGATTGGCCCTGGGCTAACATCCATGCCCATCTTTCTCTACTTTATATGGGACACCGCCACAGCATGGCTTGATAAGCAGTGCCTAGGTCCATGCCCAGGATCAGAATCTGCAAACCCTGGGCTGCTAAGCAGAGCATGCAAGTTAACCACTATGCCACCATGCCAGCCCCATATAACCATTCTTAATTGTTTATGGCCCAATCAGCTATGGTAATAAGTATATTAACTTGTTACAAATTATAGTGATTTCTGGCAACTACTTTTGGAAGAGTAATCCATTACTTATCTTAGTCTGGATAATAAATTTATCCTATTTCCTAAAACCTCACGTTTTATAACCACTAAGTTGAAGTTACTGATAATTTTATATCAATTTGTATCATAAACCATCTTTTGGTTGTATCATAAACCATGAATTTGTATCAATTATCCCAATCTTATTAGGTTTAAAACAATTTTACATAGTTGAAAAAAAATATTTTCTAAATATCATGTACATAAAACTCACTTCCCTAACTCACTGGAGGGAGAAAAAAGCTAAGTTGAGTTCTCCTCAATGCACGAGACATATTTGTTCTTGTTTCAAATCATCTAAATTCTAAAGCTCATTGTACACTACCGATCTTGTTTCTATGGTTACCTTTTCTATGGGAAAGAAGAATGCATATTATTACACATAAACCCACTATTTTAAGAACGACCAAAAAGGGTAAGAAACCACACATGCTTTTCCATTGTTTTTAACCTAGGTCATCACAAGATTAGAGGGACAAAGGATAAGAGTGGGAAGTGAAAGTCAAAAGGAAAAAAAAAAACAAAAACAGAAAAAAAATGTACCCAGAAATCTTTGAACACAAGATAAAATTATTATACCCTCCAAGGAGATAAAGTAGACTGTGTATGTGTGTTGTGTGTGTGCGTGTGTGTACGTTAAAACCACGTAAATCGATAGGAAGGAGCAAGTTTGATGTAAAGACAATGAGTTTTAAGGATGACCTTCTGCAGTATAAACCTGAAAAAGGAAATTTTGCTTCTTTATATAACCATTAAGATAATACTAAATTCCTGTTGTTATTTCAAAGTTGATGAGCAATTATATGAAGGGAAAGAAAAGATCATAAAACAGAGAAAAATTGTGAATGCATCCTTAAGTGCTGTAGACAAAAAAAAAAGGTATACAATATGTAGTTTCTATCCTAAGGGTGATTGTCATGTGTTTGTATTTGGAAAATCAAGAGGAAATTACATGACATATTAGGTGTTAAAATGTAAGGGCATTAAAAAGGTGCAGTAGAAGAGGAGCAAAAGAGAGAGATCCAAGGAGTCAGTTTGTCATGCTGTAGTCACATGCCGCAAAGTGTTCAACAATATTTTAAATGTGTCACTAAAAGCAGTATTTATACTATCAAATGTTGGAGAGTATGTATGGAAATAAGAACCCACATTCCCTTTGGTAAGAGTATGAACCAAAGTAGCCTTTCCAGAGTACGATCTGTCATTTCTTAGTGAAACTGAGAAGAAACATTCCCTATGACCCAGCAATCCGTGCCTGAAAGAGGATATGAAGGCAGCTCTGTTTATGGTCATGGGGAATTGGAACAATGTTGTCCATGTCAGGGAGGTGGATTTGAGTCACATAGAATTCTATGGAATACTTTTCAGCAGTTAGATATATAAGAAGATACACATTTTGCTTTATGAACATCTTTTTGTGTACAAATAAAGAAAAGGAATGATTCTGAAACAATATCTTTATGTAAAATAATACACATGTACACATATCTACGGACATTTGTCAAACTCATTATAGAGGGAACCTAAATGAGAAAGGAGATGAGGAATGAGGAAAGGAGAAAGAGAATAGGGAGCCTTAAATGTATTAATCATGACAAAGGAGACTAATTCAGTCAACTCTCTAGCTCTCCACATTGAAGTAAAAAAAAAAAAGGTAATATATCATATGTGTTCCTGAATTTTTGAAAATCAATTTTTGTGAGGAAGCATTCCAATATCACCAAGTAGCTCTCAGTAACTGAGTGAAAAGAATTGACTAGGGCTTTCAAGCATCCCTACTAACTAAGGAACCTACCTGTTAGATCTTTGCAGTTTTCTTGGTAAATGTTTACTAGATATTTAACGCATTTATTATATCTTTTTCTAAGACAGATCTGTTCATTCTACAATGCTTGTGTTTATTTCTAAAAGTAAAAGTGCAAAGATTAGTAATCATAGAATTTAAGGACACTGAATACTCTCCACCTGGTTTGAGAACACGTGAAAAGGTTCTGTATGATAAGGTCCACTGTAAAACAATAAAATATCTATATCTCTATCTCTTTACTGAAAATCTCCCTTTATTTTCTAAGTAAAGAAATAATCTACCTGGAAGGAAATCATATTCTAATCTAGAACATTTTTACTTGAGTGCCAACCTAACAATGTTAAGATATGAAGGAGATTTGACAATTTATTTACATCAGTCCTGTAGGAAATTAGTTTCTTTATTAGTGTTGCTTTGAATTTCACAGAGACTGGAGAAAAATGGGCATATATTGAAATATGAAAGCCAGGTAGGTACTTAAGAAACTATAATAAAGTACAACTCCTGCCTTCAAGGATCTTATGCCTAATGTAGAAGATCAGCTAAAAAGCAAGTATTCTCAATATAGTGTGTTTGTATAGTGATGAGGAAGACATAATGCAAGATGTCATGTAAAATTTCACGGTCATAGGTTATCTTAGCTTTCTTTGAGAGAAAGAGATGCTCTACTGAGACCGAGGAACAATTTTAATATACCCAGGTAATGGGAGGGAAAAATGTATTCCTAGACAAGGGAAAAGAATCAGTAAATACAAATAGACAAGATATAACACAGTTCATTCTGTGAACTGCACGACTTCAGCATGGCAAGAATATAATATGCAAGATGGCAAGTTGCACAAAATGAAAAAGAGGTAAGCAGGGGCCAGATGTTAAAGGGCTTTAGATCACTATGTAATAAGGACCTCACCTTGGAGGCAATGAGAAGTCCTTTAAGCATGACACCAGTATGATCAAATTGTGCATCAGAAAAATCAATCTTCTATACGGAAAACTAATGGGAAGAGACATTTGTTTAAAAATATGGAGCTCTATTAAAACAGGCATGCATACCCTGAATGAAACAAAAAAACAAACATGAAAAGGCAAAACTATGGAGACAGTTAAAAGATTAGTGGTTGCCAGGGGTAAAGGGGGAGAGAGGGAAGAATAGAGAGAGCACAGAGGATTCTTAGGGCAGTGAAACTATTCTGTATGATTATACAATGGCGGACACATGTCATTATACGTTTGTCAAAACCCATTGAATGTAAAACACCAAGAGTGAACGCTAATGTAAACTATGGACTTTGGGTGATAATGATGTGTCAATGTAGGTTCATGGACATAACAAGTGTCCCACTGTGGTGCAGAATGTTAATAGCAGGGAAGGTTGTGGGTGTCCGGGAACAAGAATTATACAAGAACTCTCTGTACTTTTATTTAGTTTTGCTGTGAACCTAAAACTGCTCTAGTTATTTTTTAAATTAAACAACATGGATGAGGTAGAGATGTAAAGAAGAGGACATATTTGAGAGCTAGTAAGAATGAGGAATCTACAGGAATTGCTGGGTGATTAGATACAGAAGAACATAGGAGAAGAAGAAATGAAAGTATCACCCAAGTTTCTCACTTAAGGGACTGAAGCAAATGTGCTTAACATTCAAGCGTAAACGGAATAGAGGAGCAGAACCAAGCTTGGGGAAGCGGTGTGTGAGCAATCATTATTTCTGATCATACTGAATCTGTGCGACTCCTTAGACATTGCAGTAGAGATGGCTGGAAAAAAGTGGTGGAGAGAGGCATAGGCAAGGGACCTGAGGCCATGACCTCAGAAGAGCAAGCTCCAAAGATGAGCACAGCATCTGGACTGCACATTACACATTTAGTCACATAACATAGCTTTGAGTTATGACTGTGGTATCAGTAAGAGCATTCCTTCCTGACATTCAGACCATCTATGTAAATCCTGAAAGCAGAGAAATATCTCTGTGGAAGAAAGAGAATAATTTCCTACTTAGATGGTCACCTCTGATAAGCTATCTTTATTAGCAGAATCCTTGTAATAGAACAGGTAAGAGTAAGGTGCAATGGAAGGAAAGCTTTATAGTGAGAAGAACTGATAAGAATTACTCTAATTTTCATCAGAGGAGATTAAAATAAAATGTCAGTCCACTCCATCCCTGAGACAATAAAAAGATGGCCATTGAAAACTACTAAGCTGTGTGTGTGTGCCGTGTGTGCCCTGAACTAAGTGTTGGTGATCTATCCATTGTAAAAAGTTATTCAGAGCCTGTTAGCTCCATAGTCTTTTCTCAATATAGAATTAGGCTATGTTCCTATTGACGATAAAAATGCATTTGGAAAGATGTGTTTTCAGAAAAGTTCATTTAGTAAAAGGACTGGCATGTTCAGAACCCTTACCACTGAGAAGAATGAATTAGAATTCAGCCATCCATTTTCAGATGTGTTCATGGCTTGAAACCCAATATCCTTCTAGAGACTTGTAAAAAGAATTGAAAAGATGACCTTTGAAATCATAAACCCAAGAATGACCCAAGAAATAAAGTCCTCTTCTGTGGAAGGTGTGAAATTTTTGCCAAGGAAATAGTTGGGCTTTGGCTAAAAATAATTATTATTGAAGTCCTGCATGTAATGAGGAAGGTAAACTGAAGCGAGGCAGAGCTAGGTTAAGAGTGGAGAAGTTTCCAAGAGAACACACTCCTTATGAAGGACTAAATCTTCACTTTCCTTATTCAGGAAAAGAGACAACCTAATTTCATTAAAACTACAAATATTCTTCCTTATATGTGGATAATTCTGAAATTACTTGATTGTACCAGGGTTCTCCAGAGAAACAGAACCAATAGGATGTGTGTGTATATACAGAGAGAGAGATTTATTTTAAGGAATTAGCTCATGCAATTATGGAGACTGGCAAGTCTAAAATCTGCAAGGAGAGGTGGGAGTCAAGATGGCGGCGTAGGCAGACTCTGAACTCACCTCCTCCCGTGGACACAGCCAATTTACAACTACTCGTGGAAAAATTACCCCTGAGACAGAACTGAAAACTGGATGAGAGGAACTCCTGCAACAACGGACAATCCTAACTGAGGTGGGAGAGGCAGAGACTCCCTTCTGGAGAGGAAAAACGCCGCCTTCACAAGCCGCCAGCGTCACGGCCGCCGGGAGCAGCTCACAGGTACGCAGCCTCCCTGGAGGCGCGGGGCCCTGAGCCGGGGAGCGCCCCCGCTGTGGGCATTTTGTGGACCCAGCACAATCGAGACCAGCGGCATAATATCTGACTTTGCCTGCTACTAAAGCATTGGGGAGCACCCCCAGAAAACCCAGTTCACAAAGAAACTAAAACTGGCTCTTAAAGGGCCCGCACACAAACTCACCCATTCCAGAAAGCATCCTAAAATCACCAGAAAGAAAGGTGCACAGTGCTTTGGTGACAAGAGACTCACCTAATAGGCCCTGAGTGCATCTCGGTGAGGGGTGAGACCTCTCCAGGGACTGGGACATTGGCGGCGGCCATAGTTGTGGCCTGGTGTGGGCATGCTGACACAGGCGCCATTGGAGTTCTCCCTGAGGCCTGCTAGCCCAGGGTCTGCTCCACCCACTAGAGCACCGATTTAACCCAGCTCAGCCAGGGCAGGCAGCCCACCCTAGAGACTGGCCCCACCCAACAACAAGCCCTCAGGCAACGTGTGGGCCTGCATAGATTGGTGACTGGATTCTCTGCAGCCTGGCAACTGAGCCGACTTGAGTGGGCAGGGTGTGCACAAGGAGCCGGTGGAGAGTGTGGGGTGGTGGCGGAGTGTGTGGGGCTCCCGCCGTGGTGAGACTGGGTCCGGTGAGACTGGGTCTGCTTGGGGAGGTCGGGGCGCTCACACGGGGCAGGACTGTGTTGACTGTGTGTGTGGACCTGTGGGCAACAGGGCTTGTCAGCTGCAGAAGTCTTGTGCTTCTCAAAGACCCACATAGGAGGTTTGCCCCACCTTCCAAAGCCTGAAACAATTGGGTGCTCCTGTGCCTGAGGCCAGCCCCACCCAGCTGCAATCCTCAGAGAGCTGACAAGAGACCTAATAGGCTAGAGGCTTACAGCAATTGTAAGGCCCTGAGCCTAACAACCTGCCACGCTGGGGGCCTACTCAGTTAAAAGAAATACTGCAACACAAATGTGGTATTAGAACTTACAGCCAACTGTGCTGGGACTCCCCACACCTGATAAAGAGACTGATAAAGAGAGCTGGCCAGGAGCATAACTCAGCCTCCCTGGGCGCCTATAGGGAGAGCTAACAGGCCACAACAGAAGGACACACGTAGCCCACATAGGGGTCACCCCTGGAACATTGAGAACTGAGGGAAGCACACTGGAAGCCTCCTAAGGCATCACTTACATAAGGTCACCTATCCAAGAGCAGGAGACGTAGCTGACCTACCTAATACGTAGACACAAGCACAGGGAAAGAGGCAAAATGAGGAGGCAAAATAATACATTCCAAGTAAGGGAACAGGACAAAACCCCAGAAAAGGAACTAAGTGAAACAGAAATGAGCAACCTACCTGACAGAGAGTTCAAACTAAGAGTGTTAAGGATGCTCACTGATCTGGGGAGAAGAATAGATGAACTCAGTGAGAATGTCAACAAAGAAATGGAAGATATAAAAAAGAACCAATCAGAAATGAAGAATACAATACTGGAAATGAAAAATTCATTAGAGGGACTCAAAAGCAGAGTAGAGAATACAGAAGAACGGATCTGTGAGCTGGAAGAAAGACTAGAAGAAATTACCCAAGGTGAACAGGTAAAAGAGAAAAGAATTAAAAAGAGTGAGGACAGTCTAAGCGACCTCTGGGACAACATCAAGCGCACTAACATCCGTGTTATAGGTGTCCCAGAAGGAGAAAAGCGAGACAAGGGGGCAGAGAATCTATTTCAAGAAGTAATAGATGAAAACTTCCCTAACCTAAGGAAGGAAACAGACATCCAGGTACAGGAATCACAGAGAGCCCCAAACAAGATAAACCCAAAGAGGCCCACACCAAGACACATCATAATCAAAATGTCCAGAATTAAAGATAAAGAGAGAATCCTAAAAGCCGCAAGAGAATGTCAAGTTACATACAAAGGAAACCCCATAAGGCTATCAGCTGACTTCTCAGCAGAAACCTTACAGGCTAGAAGAGAATGGCACAATATATTTAAAGTGTTAAAAGGAAAAAACTTACAGCCAAGAATACTCTACCCAGCAAGGTTATCATTCAAAATGGAAGGAGAGATCAAAATTTTCCCAGATAAGCAAAAATTAAAGGAGTTTGTCACCAAGAAACCAGTGCTACAAGAAATGTTAAAGGGACTGATTTAAGGGGAAAAGAGAAGACCACAAATAGGAAAAATTATCTATTTCCATGATTAGAACGTAATGGATACAAATGCACAAAAAAGAAGTTAGATATGATATCAAAAACATAAAAGGAGGGAGGAGGGGAGTTAAAGAGTACAGCTTTCAAACAGAGGTCAAACTAAAGTGACCATCAATTCTGTATAGAAGAAGTAAGGAACAGAGAAGGACTACTAAAACACTGAGGAAAAAAAAAAAAAGTTAAAAAATGGCAGTAAGTACATACTTATCAATAGCTACTTTAAACGTCAATGGACTAAATGCTCCAATTAAAAGGCATAGGGTGGCTGACTGGATAAAAAAACAAGACCCATATATATGCTGCATACAAGAGACACACTTCAGACCTAAAGACACTCACAAACTGAAAGTGAAGGGATGGAAAAAGATACTCCATGCAAATGGCAATGAAAAGAAAGCTGGGGTAGCAGTACTCATATCAGACAAAATAGACTTTAAAACAAAAACTGTAAAAAGAGACAAAGAAGGGCATTACATAATGATAAAGGGAACAATCCAACAAGAGGATATAACACTTGTAAATATCTACGCACCCAATGTAGGTGCACCTAAATATATAAAGTAATTATTAACAGACATAAAAACAGAAATAGACAGTAACACAATAATAGTAGGGGATTTTAACACTCCACTTACACAAACGGATAGATCATCCAAACAGGAGATCAATAAGGAAACATTGGCCTTAAACGACACACTAGAACAGATGGACCTAGTAGATATATACAGAGCATTCCATCCAAAAACCGAAGAATACACGTTCTTTTCAAATGCACATGAAACATTCTCCAGGATTGATCACATATTAGGCCACCAAACAAGTCTCCATAAATTTAAGAAGATTGAAAGAATACCAAGCATCTTTTCTGACCACAACGGTATGAAACTAGAAATCAACTACAGGAAGAAAATCAGAAAAGCCACAAATACATGGAGATTAAACAAATGAAAATGAAAATACGACATGCCAGAATTTATGGGATACAGCAAAAGCGGTTCTAAGAGGGAAGTTTATAGCGATACAGGCCTATCTCAACAAACAAGAAAAATCTCAAATAAACAATTTAACAATGCACCTAAAGGAACTGGAAAAAGAAGAACAAACCAAGCCCAAAATCAGTAGAAGAAGGGAAATAATAAAAATCAGAGCAGAAATAAATGAAATAGAGACCAAAAAAACAATAGAAAAAATTAATAAAACAAGAGCTGGGTCTTTGAAAAGATCAACAAAATAGACAAACCTTTAGCTAGACTCACCAAGAAAAAAAGAGAGAAGGCACAAATAAGTAAAATCAGAAATGAAAGAGGAGAGGTTACAACAGACACCTCAGAAATACAAAAGATTATAAGAGAATACTATGAAAAGCTATATGCCAACGAATTCGACAATATGGAAGAAATGGATAAATTCTTAGAATCATACAACCTTCCAAAACTGGATCAAGAAGAAGTAGAGAATTTGAATAGACCAATCACCAGTAAGGAGATCGAAACAGTAATCACAAATCTCCCCAAAAATAAAAGTCCAGGACCAGACGGCTTCCCTGGTGAATTCTACCAAACATTCAAAGAAGACTTAATACCTGTCCTTCTCAAACTCTTCCAAAAAATTGAGGAGGGGGGAAGCTCCCTAACTCATTCTACGAAGCTGACATTACCCTGATACCAAAACCAGACAAGGACAACACAAAAAAAGAAAATTACAGGCCAATATCACTGATGAACATCGATGCAAAAATCCTCAACAAAATACTAGCAAATCGCATACAACAATACGTTAAAAAGATTATACACCATGATCAAGTGGGATTTATTCCAGGGATGCAGGGATGGTTTAACATTCGCAAATCAATCAACGTAATACACCACATTAATAAAATGAAGAACAAAACTCACATGATCATCTCAATAGATGCAGAGAAAGCATTTGACAAGATACAGCATCCATTTATGAAAAAAACTCTGAATAAAATGGATATAGAAGGAAAGTACTTCAACATAATAAAGACCATATATGAGAAACCCACAGCTAATATCATCCTCAATGGTGAAAAACTGAAAGCTATCCCTCTAAGAACAGGAACCAGACAAGGATGCCCACTGTCACCACTCCTATTTAACATAGTATTGGAAGTCCTAGCCAGAGCAATCAGGCAAGAGAAAGAAATAAAAGGGATCCAAATTGGAAAGGAAGAAGTGAAACTGTCACTATTTGCAGATGACATGATTTTATATATAGAAAACCCTAAAGAATCCACCAGAAAACTGTTAGAAGTAATAAACGAATATGGTAAAGTTGCAGGATACAAAATCAACATACAAAAATCAGTCGCATTTCTGTACGCTAACAACGAAGTAGCAGAAAGAGAAATTAAGAATACCATCCCATTTACAATTGCAACAAAAAGAATAAAATACCTAGGAATAAACTTAACCAAAGAGGTGAAAGATCTGTACACCGAAAACTATAAAACATTTCTGAAAGAAATTGAAGAAGACACAAAGAAATGGAAAGATATTCCATGCTCTTGGATTGGAAGAATTAACATAGTTAAGATGTCCATACTTCCTAAAGCCATCTATAGATTCAATGCAATCCCTATCAAAGTTCCAACAACATTTTTCACAGAAATAGAACAAAGAATCCTAAAATTTATATGGAACAACAAAAGACCCCGAATAGCTAAAGGAATCCTGAGAAAAAAGAACACAGCTGGAGGTATCACACTCCCTGATTTCAAAATATACTACAAAGCTATAGTAACCAAAACAGCATGGTACTGGCACAAAAACAGACACACAGATCAATGGAATAGAATCGAAAGCCCAGAAATAAACCCACACATCTGTGGACAGCTAATCTTTGACAAAGGAGCCAAGAACATACAATGGGGAAAAGAAAGTCTCTTCAACAAATGGTGTTGGGAAAACTGGATAGCCACATGCAAAAAAATGAAAGTAGACCCTTACCTTACACCATGCACAAAAATTAACTCCAAATAGATTAAAGACTTGGATGTAAGACCTGAAACTATGAAACTTCTAGAAGAAAACATAGGCAGTACGCTCTTCCACATCGGTCTTAGCAACATCTTTTCAAACACCACATCTGACCGGGCAAGAGAAACAATAGAAAAAATAAACAAATGGGACTACATCAAACTAAAAAGCTTCTGCACAGCAAAGGAAACCATCAACAAAATGAAAAGACAGCCTAACAATTGGGAGAAGATATTTGCAAACCATACATCTGATAAGGGCTTAATCTCCAAAATATATAAAGAACTTATGCATCTCAACAACAAAAACACTACCAACCCAATTAAAAAATGGGCAAAAGACCTGAACAGACATTTCTCCAAAGAAGATATACAGATGGCCAACAGACACATGAAAAGATGTTCAAAATCACTAACTATCAGGGAAATGCAAATCAAAACTACAATGAGATATCACCTCACGCCCGTCAGAATGGCTATAATTAACAAGACAGGAAACAATATGTGTTAGAGAGGATGTGGAGAAAAGGGAACTCCCATACACTGCTGGTGGGAGTGCAAACTGGTGCAGCCACTATGGAAAACAGTATGGAGATTCCTCAAAAAATCAAGGATAGAACTACCATATGATCCAGCTATTCCACTGTTGGGTATTTATCCAAAGAACTTGAAAACACCAATTTGCAAAGTTACATGCACCCCTGTGTTCATTGCAGCGTTACTCACAATAGCCAAGACTTGGAAGCAACCTAAGTGCCCATCAAGGGATGAATGGATAAAGAAGCTGTGGTATATATACACAATGGAATACTACTCAGCCATAAGAAAGGATGAAATCCAGCCATTTGTGACAACATGGATGGACATTGAGGGTATAATGCAAAGTGAAATAAGTCAGAGGGAGAAGGTCAAATACCGTATGATTTCCTTCATTAAGTAGTAGATAATAACAACAATAAACAAACACATAGGGACAGAGATTGGATTGGTGGTTACCAGAGGGGAAGGGGGGAGGGAGGAGGGTGAAAGGGATAATTCGGTACATGTGTGTGGTGATGGGTTGTAATTAGTATTTTGGTGGTGAACATGATGTAGTCCATGCAGAAATAGAAGTACAATGATGTATACCTGAAATTTTTACAATGTTATAAACCAATGTTACTGCAATAAACAAAAAATTAAAAAAAAAAAATAGATGCTAATAAATCCAAAAAAAATAAAAAAATAAAATAAAATCTGCAAGGAAAGCTGGCAGGCTGGAAACTCAAGGAATAGCCAACATTTTAGTTCAAATCCGAAGGCCATCTGCTGGCAGAATTCCCTCTTCTTCCAGGGATGTCCGTCTTTTTCTATTGATGCGTTCAACTGCTTGGATGAGGCCCACTCACATCCTAGAGAGTAATCTGCTTTACTCAAAATCTACTAATTTCAATTAATCTCAGCTAAAAATACCTTCACAAAAACACCTAGAGTAATGTTTAACCAAATATATGGGTACCATAGTCTAACCAAGTTGACACTTAAAATTACTTTTCTTCAAAACTTGTGAATTTAGTTCTCAGTGTAATAAATTGGTCTCTGGTGGTGGGTACAGGAAAAGGGTGGCCAAGAAAGGATGGATATGCTCTGCCCCACTTTCTTCTAGACTGACACTGAGAAATGGAGTGAGTGTGTCTAATATGCAGCATTGGGCCAGCAGAAGACAGCGTGACAGAGCAAGAAAATGCAGACTGCCCAGATGCCAGAGGTTATGAAAGCAAGTTTTCTGATTTCCCTATGAGTTTTGAAATGGGAGAAGTCTCTCATCTCCCAGTTGCTGAGTAAGAAGGGACTTGTGCCCCTAAAAGTACTTCGGATATATCTAAGTTTCAGACAAACCCTCTCTCTTTCTTTAGCGTATCAATAAGGTCTATATAAGTAGTGTCAAAATGGTAGATATCAATGAAATATCAAAAATATTTGTACATCCATGGTAGCCCAGTGTTGTAACTTCTGAGAAAATTTCCTTCTCTGCTAATAACGAATACTCTGGTCTCCAAGAACCTTGGAACTTTGCCTTTGGACTTATAATACGCTTTAATGTCTAGAGGTGGTATTCCTGCAACTGGTTCTAGCACCATCCAAACATGTGGCTATATGAAACCAATCCTAGAGAGGGTATTTTTATGTTGAGATAGTCAGTCATGGAAAACATAGCTCATCAGGCTTTTGAATAGCTCAGGTATTTTACAGTTCAAAGATCATTTCTCCGTCAGACTTTACATCATACGCTATGTCATAGTAATAGTCTTACTGTTTTAAAATGAGATTGAAGACTTTTTGAAATTTATTTTTTGTGAATCTGTCTCTTTTCCCCCAACCTACGAGGGATAAGAAGATATGAAACCTGAGCTAGTAGAAATCCCTTATAGTCAGCAATTTGGGCCATAATAATCTTAGCACAAGACAAATTCCCTGTTCTTATATGTTCCAGGGCATGGCAGGTACGGTTGAAAAGTTGAAAACCCCTTACCAAAGAACATGAGCCTGTTGCTCTAAAAACAAATCTACCTTCCTCACAGACACAAAACACCCAGCATGGAGTCAGTTGCACAGTCACAGTCCTAGTGTACAGTCGACCCCTGCCTCTTGTCTCTAGGGGTTTCTCAGGATCACCTGTGGGCAAGCTTTCAGGTGGAATGGCTAACATATAATCTGCAGTGAAGTTTACCATTCGGGTAAGAAACAAAATTAGTAAATGACCAATAGTAGCAGCAGGGTCACGTACTTCCCCTACCTGATTTCCATTCAGGGGACCTCTTGTGTCCTAGACCCACACAGCAGCTCCTTCCATCATCATGACCTGCCGCTCAAGTTGGAGCCAGATATTTTGATTTGGTGGAACAGGACATTTGGGGGTAGACAGAATCCCCAAAGGCTTAGAACTGGACTTGAGAAGGGGAGAAGATCTTGACCCAAAATCTTGAAAATGCATTAATGGCCTGCTAGATGTGAGTCTCACTGGCAGGATTCCATCAGTTCCTTGTGAATATTATGTTTCGTGTTGTAAGGTACATAGGTAAATTCTGACAACACCGCTGTTCCACAGTTAATGCAACTGATTCAAGGGCGATACTTAAAGACATGGAAATGCATCTGGAGACAGGATTTGAGGCCCTGCAAATTGGAATAATACAAAATGAGATATGTTTGTTGGCCTGGCTTTCTGGGGACAAAGTAGGATAAAGTAACCATTTAGGGCTGGATGTGTAGGAAATCAAGCTTCTGATCATAAAATGCCAAGTAAGAAGGGACCTTGCGCCCCTAAAAGGACTTTGGATATACCTAAGTTTCAGACAAACTCTCTCTAGCGTATCAATAAGTTCTATATAAGTAGCGTCAAATCTATGACAGATATCAATGAAATATCAAAAATATTTGTACATCCATGGTAGCCCAGTGTTGCAACTTCTAAGAAAATTTCCATCTTTGCTAATATAATCAATACTCTGGTCTCCAAGGACCTTGGAACTTGGCCTTCGGAACTTGGCCTTCAGAACTTGGCCTTGGTTACAATAGGGTTAACATTTCTTGGACATGGAATTCCTGCAAGAACCGTATCCAGTTTCTTAAACAGTTTTATTAATATCACCTATGAGCTATGTATATAACTCAGTGAATTTTGCAACACCATATGGCTAAGAACAAAGTCTAGGAACATAGTGTATTGTCAAATGTAGATACAGCATTTGCTAAAATTTAACTCTACTGAGCTGAGAAAATATTTAAGGGGCAATATCTATGTCCCCAAACAACTACGAATGACAGGTAAGTTTGGGCAGACAGAAAGCCGTATACAAAAGAAAAATTCTAGAGACACAGGCAAGGGGCCTACAGTGGATGTTGTGTGGCTGTGGGATCCCGGGGGAAAAAAATGAACATGTAATCAGCTTGAAGTAATTGCAGTAAGAGGAATGACTCATTTTGAGCAAGGACAGCCTTTGAAAGCAAAAGAGTCATAAACAGAGCTGGCAATGATTATTAACTTTCATTTGTGTGCTGCGCAATACATTCTAAAACATTTCCACATGTTTTGTCTCAGTCGAATTGGAAAACAATCCTGCAAGTTAGAAACGGCAGGTATTGTTCTGCCTGTTTTACATGCAAGGAAAGGAATACAGAGAGGTTAATTGAGCTGGCTGAGGTCGCATTGCTAGTTAGAGAACCAGCGAGGAATAGAACCTAGGTTTCCAGAATCTCAGTGTAATGTAATTTAACCACTCCTGGCTGCACACAGCAGTTTTGCTGAACAAAGAAATTCTTCACTCATATACAGCTTAGAGAACACTGGTGTTTTGAGCCGATCTTACCCTATTAATAACAGTGATGTCAGTTTCATCCTTCTCCAGCCATGAAATCACAGGACCCCAGAGGTCATGTGGTTCATCCACCATCAATTGTGCCACAACATTCATCAGTTCAAGATCACATTAACCTTTTCAGCAGCCCCATCAAACTTTATTCCTTTGATCTTGAAGCCAAGCATATACTTGAGAAATGTATGATGCATAGAATAACTTAGTTTTCTTAGAAAAATAGAATCTTCCCTAAAGAACATATTCTAACTGCTTTGCCTCAGGGGTGGGTAAGAAGAATATGAGGTATTTACAATGTGTATTATGATCTTGGACTATAGGTGTTTAAAAATCACCTTAAAAATAAAAAAATAGTTCATGTCTATTTTCCACTTTAACAAAATTTTCTATATTCCAGATATCTAAATCAAATTCCACAGCAATCAGTGCTAGAAAAGGAAGGAGAAAAACAGCTGCACTTAGGTGTCTAATCACAACCTGTCAATACCTGGTGTTGATCAGCAGTGGGCTCCACTTCTAATTGTCACACAATTGATTTTCCCAGGTAATGTGGGTGAAGTGGAGGAGAAAATCTCTTGTGTTTGCATCCAGGACAACTCTCCCTGCTTGGGACAACTGAACCCCAAATCAAAATAACTTCACCCCACATCCTAATTATATCAGTTCTCAATGTCTCCAGCATCAAAAATATCCCCTTTCTTCCTCCAGTTGAGCATCTCGAGCACAAGAAAATATAATCTAAAGGGGGAGTGAAAGAAGTGTGATCTGAATCGAGAGCTGTTTTGCATGAGGCAAAGCTGCTCTTTAGTTCACATTTAATATATTTCAGCTTTTGAAGATCTACATTTCTCTTCCTACAATGGTATTATCATTGATTGCACGACTCGTATGAATAAATGAGACTTAAAAGACAACTACATGACTCAAAGTCCTTTCACCAGTGAGAATGCTTGTAATCTGTCCTCCAGTTGGAGACTCAAAATACTGCTAGCAAAGCCTAAATTGTTTAATGTTCTGCCTCTTTCCTTACTGGCTTCCTAATGTTTTTGATCTAGTCAATTCAGCCCATTTCTGATTGATGAGCCCTCGTGCAATCTAGCTGCCACTTCCCTATAACCTGTAGCAATGTGACATTGCTTCACATTATATATCAAAATATTCACTTAGTTCCTTTGCTACACTTGAGTGGGTCACATTTTCTTTTTGTTTATTAAACAAAATCAATTCCACATATTTGAGTTCCAAAGTAAATGGCAAGACACTAATCTAAGTACTGTGGAGAATAAAAGGAATACAAGATATGGTAACTGAACTCAAAAAATGAGATTGATAAATGCTGAGCCCATACAATACTGTGCTATACTAGGCTTTTTAAATATAAAGATAGATGTACTACTCATTGTTTTAAATAAGAGTACACCAAGATGTACTCACTCGCTAAAAGTCACTCAGCGAGTGCACGGTGTATCTCTGGTTCCAAAGCCAGTGCTTGTTGCAGCACATTACAAAGTCTTCCAAAACACGTCCTATTATCTAGTTGAGAAATAAGCACAGAAATGATACAACAAAAAGGTACACAACAATAATGCAAATGAGATAATAAAGGCATCTCTTACTGATCATAGAGATACTAGTTACTATAGTAACTACACCCTAAGAGCATAGTAAAGCTGGAAATTATTTCAGGTGTACTTGTTTAAGAAAGCCTGTGGGAGAATTAAGAAAATTAAACTACTTCTTGAAGAATGGTAGAATTTGAATTGACGAGAATAATGGGCTGGGTATTCCTCAAGAGAGCAACTCTTGAGGAGTATGAGCAAAAACTCAGTAGTCATTTAAAGCAGTGTGCCCAGGTGTTTGAACAGAACGCAGGGCTTGCTTTACATGCCCCTTTCGGTCTTGAGGAGCAGACCGGCTGGAACATGGTGGCTCTAGACATAGCCAGAGCAAACATCCACCTAATAGGTATAGTGGAAGTCAGACTCAATAGCTTGACTACTTAAAAATATCCGCCTCAAATGGCTATATGATTGTTTGAAAATCTCATGAGTATCATCTTTCAACTTAAGTTTTTAGGTCCATATAGTTACTATGGCATTTCTTGACTAAATGTTCATATTTTCTTGAAGCTCTTTATACATTAACCACCATACTGTCACCAACATGTTTGTTTACAGATTGTCATGGACATGAGACGCCAATAGTTAATTCTGAGGCTTGAGAGAGGATCAACAAGCATAAGACTGCCTAAGGAAAATCAGCCTGTATGTAGGTGAGCAACGAGGAGAGAGATGAAGTCCCCTAAAATGGTGAGAGCAATCAGCACACTTGTTGGCAGAGTGGAAGAGATAGAAAGTACTTCAGGAAAAGCTAAAGATATACTGGTAACACACAGGGACATTTTAAGAGAAGATGGGATATGGGAGGGTATTTTGCAGGCAGTGTAACATAAAAGTCAACAAGTATGGTTATTATTTATTTCTTGGAGGTCTCTGATTCATTTTTGCAATTCTTACGTTTGGAGAAAGAATAGTACCTGGGAGTAATCTTTTTTATTGAGAAAAAATTGACATGTAACATTAGTTTTAGGTGTACAACATAATGATTTGTTATTTCTATATATTGTGATCACTACAATAAATCTAATATCCATCACCATTCATAGACTCTTAGCAACTTTCAAATACAATACAGTACAGTATTAACTAGAGTCACCTTGCTGTACATCACATCCCAATGACATTTATTTTACAACTGGATGTTTGTACCTTTTGACCACGTTTACTCGTTTTGCCCACTCTCCAACTCCCTGCCACTGGTAACCACCAATTTGTTCTCTGTGTCTATGAGGTTTTTTTTTTTTTTTTTAGATTCCACATATAAGTGATATCATACAGTATTTGTCTTTCTCTAACTTATTTCACTTAACATGGGTGGGTCTTGAGGGCATTATGCTATAACAAATGGCAATATTCCCTTTTTGTGGCTGAATAATATTCCATTGTATACATATACCACAATTTTTTACCAATTCAGCCATCAATGGACAATTAGGTTGCTTCCATGTCTTGAATGCTGTGATGAACATGAGGGTACAGATATTTTTTTCAGTTCATGTCTTTGTTTTATTCAGATAACTACTCAGAAGTGGAATGGCTGGACCATACAATAGTTTTATATTTTTAATTTTTTGAGGAAACTCCCAACTGTTTTCCATGATGGATACACCAGTTTCCATTGCCACCAACAGTTCTCAAAGGTTCCCTTTTCTTCACATCCTTGCTAACACTTGTTTTTTCTTGTCTTTTTGATAATAGCCATCTCACAGGTGTGAGGTGGTATCTCATTGTGGCTTTGATCTGCATTTCCCTGATGATTAGTGAGCACCTTCTCACGTAACTGTTTGTCATCTGTATGTCTTCTTTGGAAAAATATCTATTCAGATCCTCTGCCCATTTTTTAATTGGATTGTTTTGATTCGTTTTTACTATTAAGTTGTATAAGTTTTTTATATATTTTGGATATTAGGCACTTGCCAGATATATGATTTGTAAATATTTTCTCCCATTCAGTAAGTTGCCTTTTCATTTTGTTGATGCTTTCCTTTGCTGTGCAGAAGCTTTTTAGTTTGGTGTAGGTGACTTGGTTAATTTTGCTTTTGTTGCCCTTGCTTTTGCTGTCAAATCCAAAACATTGTCAAGACCAATGTCAAAGAGCTAACCGCCAATGTTTTCTTCTATGAGTTTTATGGTTTTAGGTCTTGAGTTCATGTCTTTAATCCATTTTGTTAATTTTTGTGTATGGTATAAGATAGTGGTCCAGTTTCATTTTTTTGCATGTGGCTGTCCAGTTTTCCCAACACTATTTATTGAAGAGACTATCCTTTCCCCATTGTATATTCTTGGCTTTTTGTCGTAAATTAATTGGCCATGCATGTGTAGGTTTATTTCTGGGATCTCTATTCTGTTCCACTGTCTATGTGTCCTTTTTGATGCCAATACCATACATTTTGATTACCATAGCTTTTTAATATAGCTTGAAATTAGGAAGCATGATGCCTCCAGCTTTATCCTTCTTTTTTAAAATTGCCTTGGCTATTTGGTTCCATACAAATTTTAAGATTGCTTGTTCTAGTTCTGCAAAAAATGCCATTGGAATTTGGCAGGGATTGCATTGAATTTGTAGATTGCTTTAGGTAATATGGATATTTTAACTGTGTTTAGTTTTCCAATCCATGAGCACAAAATATCTTTCCATTTCTTTGTGTCTTTTTAGATTTCTTTCAACAGTGTCTTATAGTTTTCAGTGTACAGCTCTTTCACTTTCTTGGTTAAATTTATTCCTAGGTATTTTATTCTTTCTGTTGCAGTTGTAAATGGGATTGTATTCTTTATTTCTCTTTCTGCTAGTTTGTTGTTAGTGTATAGAAATGCAACTGATTTTTGTATGTACCTTGTGACTTTACTGATTTGTTTTTTTGTGGATTCTTTAGGATTTTTTATATGTAAAATCTTGTCATTAAAAAATAGTGGCAGTTTTACTTCTTCCTTTCCAATTTGAATACATTTTATTTCTTTTTCTTGCCTAATTGCTCTGGCTAGAGTTTCCAATACTATGTTGAATAAGAGTGGCAAGAATGGGCATCCTTGTCTTGTTCCTGATCTTAGAGGAAAAATTTTCAGCTTTTAACCATTAAGTATGTTAGCTGTGAGCTTGTCATATGTGGCTTTTATCATGTTGAGGTACAGTCCCTCTATATCTATTTTGTTAAAGGTTTTATCATAAATGGATGTCGAATTTTGTCATATGCTTTCTCTGCATATATTGAGATGATCATATGATTTTTATCCTTCATTTTGTTAATGTGGTGTATCACATTGATTGGTCTGTGGATTTTGGATCATCTTTGCATCTCTGGAATAAATCCCACTTGATCATGGTGTATGATCGTTTTAATGTGCTGTTAAATTTGTTTTGCTAATATTTTGTTGAGAATTTTTGCATCTGTGTTCATCAGGGATCTTGACCTGTAACTTTCTTTTCTTGTGGTGGCCTTGTCTGGTTTTGGTATCAGGGTAATGCTAGACTAGAAAAATGAATTTGGAAATGTTCCTTCCCCTTCTATTTTTTGAAAGAGTTTGAGAATTGGTATTAATTCTTCTTTGAATGTTTGGTAGAATTCACCAGTGAATCTGTCTGGTCCTGAGTTTGTTTGTTGGGAGGTTTTTTATTACTGCTTCAATCTTCTTACTAGTAATTGGTCTGTTCAGATTTCCTATTCATGATTCAATCTTGGTAAGCTATATGTTTCTAGAAATTTATCCATTTCTTCTAGGTTGCCCGTGGGAATCTTAACTAAAGACATAGTGGATAAATCATAGTGAGAAAGGGTGAAATGAGATACAGAAATAATAATAGATTGTCAGTCATTATTACCTTTTTCAAATACCCACGTGCTGTGTTGCTTTTTCCTCCTTAACGTCTCTTTCCACATTTGCTATGATATCTGTATTTGTTTGTCTAATATAATAAATAGCAGTATTTCCTCTTTAGCAGTAATTCATCTTGAATATCTTTGCATACCCCAAGCACCTAACAGTTTTTATACACAATAGTCACTTAATAAATAGTTGGTGACTTCTGAAATCTATAATGTTCTTAAGTAATATCTGAGATTTTTGAAATATCTGAAATTTTTAGAAATTATTGAATACCTACTGGCACATAGAAGATGCCCAGTAACTATTTGTTGAATAAATAAAATGTATGAATGAAAAAAGAAGAGCATACACTTTCATAATTTGTATTATGTGCTATTCTACACGGATTACATATTTTTACGTATTACTCTTTTAATATTTATGACAACCTCACGATGTAGGTAAACGATTATTCCCTATTACAGATGAAATAACCTGAATGTCACATTGTTAGTAAATCATAGAGCCAATATTCAAGCCCAGGCACCCTGACACAAGTCATTTAACCACTATGGTAGGAATGAGTTAAGTTCAATAAATGAATAATTGGAACTACATAGTTTCTTAAGATATCAGTCATTTTTCTATGAAATCTTTAGCTCTAATCAGTTTTGCTATTTTATGCCACATTGTGACTCCTTAATGGAATTTTGATAAAATGAACATTAATAGTAAATGTTGAAATCTCTCGTTGAGCCCTACATCAATATATAATTATACAATATGTGTGATTTCCTCAATTTTAGGGATCCTATCTGGACAATGCAAATTAAAGTCTGTTGGCCAATGTCAATAGTAACAGCACCACAGAAAAGAGGAAAATCAACAATTGGGAGATTACATCATTAAGGATGCAATTTCCTCAACATCTTTTGAATGTACCTAACCAAAGATTGATAGCAAATTTAATGAGCAATCTGTTCTTATGCTGAATGTGCATGATGCTATTATAAGAAATAGAAACAACTGGAAATGTGTCAGAAATGCACTTTACAACATTAGTTGAAAATGCCATTGATTGATCAATATCACCCTGTGTTTGACCCCAAGAACTACTTTTGCAGTGTGCAAGACAAATGACGTGTGAAAGAAGGTTTCAGTAAAATCCATGTTTTTTTTTTTTTTTTTTTTTTTAAAGCAAACACTATTCTTTCATGGAGGAAATGTCGATGTTTCTTTGAAGCAATATGCCCATAAAATGTCTCCTGTCACATAAAGGAAAACAACTGTTGTGGTAAATTATGTTGTCTTATCTTTTGGATGTGCCAAGCATTCAATTGGTAAACTGCTGCATATATTCTTTTACTCTTATAGCTGTAAACTATATCTGATTTCTTCTAAATTGCAACTTATTTAATGGACATTTATTGAGAAATTATTTCTGCTTGACTTGACTGGTGAAACACAGGGAGAAACGGAGGTCATTTAATGCTTTATGGAATGCCATCCCAGACTGTGGGAGGAAGCAGCATGTAATGAATAGACGTTTACCCTGAGCGGATCCCAAATAATCCCCCTTAGTTTCCCCTTTTCACATCAACAAGTGCTAATGGATAGGTCTGACTGACTAAATTTAGTAAAAACTTCCATCACAGCAGCCAGAAGCAGAGAAGCAAATCATAACCATTATCATTTGGTTGAAATAAGAATTAGCACACTCACGGGCCTTAGCTTTTGACCTTGCTTAATTCACCCCTCCCTGCCCCTCCCCTCCTTGAGCATGAGTGAGGATAGAGGTGCTATTTGAGCCAAAGGAGTATTGAGAATACTACCAGGGCAAGGGACGGCAAAATTTCCTAAAGCATAAAGAGGATTAACTAGCTAATTCTGAGAGGGAATTAAAGGAGTTTATCTTGTTATGGTGAGCCAAGGACATGACCTTATTAATACCCTAAGAGTAAACATTGGCCATTTCAAAGAAAAAAAAAAACACAGAAAAAGATGGGAGAATTTGAAGAAGTATTATTAAATGTTCCAAATTAAAAGGAAGGCAAAAATTTTAAAATTATAAACTCTTATTATTTTTAAATATGAAAAATAATAGTACCCAAGAATTTACATTCAACATCAATAGTTCCCACTCCCTCCCTAACTTTGTCTCCAGAGGCAACTACATTTAACCATATCTGTTATTGGTTATCCTGATGGGAATGGCCATAATTCATATAGAGCTCTTTCATAATGTATTAGCTTTTTCCATTATCTTTAACTCTTGGAATGAAAGATGAGGGTGCAACTCATCTTATTTGCCACTTCCTCTATCTCTTCATGCCCACTTACCAAAATTTTAATTCACTTTTAGTGTTTCAATTGGTTATTTTGTAGATGATTCATATTCTCTGTTTCCTGTTTAGTCTCCTTTTAGACATTCTCTCTTAATTACTGACTGGGAATGAATACTAGCATCCCTATATCCACTCCACATTTCTTCCCCACTCTCTACTCCATTTTTGAACATTTGCAGCTCCCTATGCTTTCATGTTATCAGGGTGGATACTTTTTTCTTTAAAAATAATTTTGTATTTGGTCCTTCATCTGTAGATAATGTGTGAAGGTTGAAAACAAGTAAGCATTTACGTGAATTTGACTATATAAATATTTTTCATTGCACAATACACAGCAGAGGTAAAAAGTATTTCCTTTAACTTCTTAGCATCTCTCAGGTCCAATGTCAGGACAAGAATGACACAGAGGAATGCTCCTAACATCAAGGACAAATTCTATTTTCTTATAGTCCATTAATTGTTCCAAATAATGACACATTTTACTTGGTTTCATATATGTATACCTTGACTTTCTATTACTTGCATTTAGTTTGTTGTTTTGTTTTTCCTGGGTTTTCTAATTTTCAATTCTTTTATCTTGTGAAAATATAGGTTATTCATTCTACATATCACTAGTATCTTCCAGGGGTTTTTTTGCATTTAATTCTTTAGCCAATGTCTTTTTCAAATAACCATTCTGGAGCCACTGACGTTCAAGTCCTAATACAACTACTCTCAAGGTGCTATAGACTGAATATTTGTGTCCCCCCAAAATTCATGTGTTGAAACTTATTCCCCCAATGTGATAATAGTTGGGAGTGTGGCCTTTGGAAGTTAAGTCCACCATTATGATTGGGGTTGGTGCCCTTACAAAAGAGACCCCAGAGAGCTCCCTTGCCCCTTCTGCCATGTGAGGTTACAATGAAAAGATGGCTATCAACAAATCAGGAAGTGGGTTCTCACCAGACACCGAATCTGCCGGTGACTTGATCTTGGACTTCCCAGATTCCAGAACTGTGAGAAATAAATTTTTGTTGTTTATAAGCCACCCAATCTATGCTATTCTACTGGAGCAGCCCAAACAGTCTAAGACACAAGGGCTACTGCAGAACCATCTTCCCAGGATTTCATTTCCTTGAGCTCTTCTGTCATAGCCTCTGTTTCTGTAATTCCACAGCCTCTGTTCCCGCTTATGTTTTGCCTCTGTACTGAAATTGTGAACAAGGATAGTTGTTTAAGATGCTATCATTTACGAAGATGTATTTATTTGCAATTATAATTGATGCATTTATAATATAATTTTGTCTCAGTGTAGAATTCCAGGTTGAATATCATTTTTCCTTAGAAATTTGAGGTTATTCTGCCTTTGTCTTCTATAATGCAAAGTTGGTAAAAATACAGGTCTTATCCTTGCTCCCTCGGAGCTGACTTGCTTTTCCTCTTCAGTCTTCAAGTTTTTGAGAGCTGCTTCCTATTCCTAGTGCACTGAAAATTCAGAAAGTAAACCTATATGTAGGTCTTTTAAAATTCATGACGATTTGTGAATGCCTTCAATATAAATCATTTATTGGGTCTGACAAATTTTCTTTTCCTCCTTTAGTTCCTCCTCTTCCTAGCTCCTCCTTTTCTTTTTCCTTTTTATTTGTTCTAATTAATGGAAGTATACCAGACACATGCAGAGGTATATGGTATATATACATCGATAACTAGACTATTCAATGAATTATTGCAAAGTGAATACATCTCTGATATTTTGACCATCCAAGTCAAAAAATTAGATTACAAAAAACAAGATTCGCTTGCACAAATTCTAATTATTATACCTTTCATCCTATACAGTGTAACCTTTATTCCAACTTCTAAAGCTGTAAACAAATTTTACCTGGTTTCTTTTTTTAACTTTTACGAATGGAGTAATACAATATTTATACTTATATGCCTGGCTTCTTTCATTCAATATTAGTTTTATGAGATTAAACCATGTTGTTGAACGTAGTGGTAGTTCCTTTGATTATTTTATTTTAGCATACTGATAGGTATTAGATTACCTCATTGTGATGTTAATTTGCATTTTTCCATTATTAATATTTAATTAACTTTTCAAGCTTATGGAATATTTTGATGCCAGGTTTTGGTAATTCCCTGTTTAAATCTTTGGTCAATTTTCTATTAGCTTGTCTGCCTTTTTCATGCTGATGTGTAGCAGTTTCTAATATGTTCTGGATATGGGCCATTTCTGGGTTATGTTTGCTGCAAATATTGTCTTCTCTGGGGCTTCTTTTCTGTTTCACTCCTTTAATGGAGCCACTTCATAAACAGGATTCTTTAATTTTAATATTATCCAACTTATTTTCCTTTTTATTCAGGACTTTTTTGTCCTGTTTACCTAGTCCAAATTGATAAAGATATTTTTTGCTAGATTCTAAAAGCTTTAATGTTATGCCTTTCATATTTAAATCTACAATCAACATGAAATGGATTTTTGTGTATGATATGAGATAAAGGTCAAGTTTCATTTCTTTCATGAGAGGATCCAATTTATCCAGAACCTTTTATTGAAGAGAACCTATTCCCTATAATATTATGCGATACATTCTTGTCATAAATCAAGTATCCACATATGCGTGGGTCTCTTCTGTTCCATTGGTTTCTTTGATATCCTTTGTGCCAGTTTCATTCTGTATTAATTCAAGTAGTTTTAAAATATTTCTTGGTTTCTGGGAGACTAAATCTTTACACCTTGTTATTCTTCAAGAATGTCTCGAATATACTTTGCCCTTTGCGTTTTGACATACATTTTAGAATGGTTTTGACAAAATCCACTATAAAAACTATAGGAAATTAAATCACATTGCATTAAGACCATAAATTAATTTGGAGAAATTTGATATGTTTACAATTTTGAGTCTTTCAATATTTTAACATTGTATATTCCTCCACTGATTTAGGTGTTCCTTAAGGCTCCTAACGTTTTATGGCTTTTGTAAAGGATCTCCAAATGTTTCCTTAGATTTGTTCCTAGGTATTTGATAACTTTCAGTGATAGGGTAAATAGATTTAAAGTTTTTTTAAGCATTCGGATATAATGGGGACCTGATTTACCTTCCCAACTTTAACAACTACGGAATTCGACAAAATATCTGAAACAATGATTTCAGACATTGGAAACAGGCAAAGCAGGACTGAGTTCCCTTAGAGGAGGAATGCAAATGAGGTGAGCCTTACCACTGCCTCAGCTTGCTACTTGAGGCGGTTGCCACAGTGAGATAATGCAGGGATGTGGCACCCTACTGGAGTCTTGCGATGTTGCTGGGTTGAGAAGAATGAGATACGAATTCAAGGAGGCCGAATTAGCTAGAATCTGTAGGGCAGAATACTAGAGAGAAAGGAGCGGTATAGACAGAGAGTCCAGAGATTTGTAAAGGGAAACCCTTGAATATTTGGCTAAGTACTAATTTGGGTATGCCTAAGAAGAAATTACCTGAGAGAGACCTATTAGAAAGAAGTAGGTCAAAAGATTCCTGCAGCTCACACAGAGCTGAGAATAATTTGCGTCCTACCAGCCAGAGTGGAAAGACCTTATAAGCTATAAGACATTGGGCAGAATCCTAAGAAGTGTATCATCTTAGTTGGAGGCTAAATTAGGCCTATACCTAAAGAATGCCAAAGCCCTGCCGTAACAAAGACTATAGGTAAAACTCAAAAGGACCAAACTGATTTCAAGTAATTTAACTGAATACCAGAACAACGTCCAATACCCAACAATGTAAAAATCAAAATATACAACATCCTATCAAAATTTACCAGGCATGCAAAAATCAGAAAAATATGGTCGCTAGCTAAAGATAAAAATCAATATAAACACACCCAGAAATGATACAGATGATGAAATTAGTAGCTGTTATAAATATGCTCCATATGTTCAAGAAGGTAGAGGAAATTGTGAACATAATTAGAAAAACATTATATAAATTTTACTTTTAGTTGCTTATTGGTTATGTGTAAAGATAAAATTAAATTTTACATATTGACATTGAGTGGATGGCACAGAGATGAGTAGGTCAGACGGCCCTTCAAAAAACGACTTGCTGCCTTTTGCAAAAAGTATGGTTTAACTGACAGCTTCTAGTTATTAGTTCTTTCTGAATCTGCCTCAGCATTTGATCTGAGGTCACACATTTTACAGAATGGCCCCTGGCCAATGACTAAACAAGAAGATAGTAGCTGAAGTCACAATGTTCTTCAGTAGCCCCTAGACGATGGCTGAGCAAAGCAGTGATATAGGGCTTTTCCATTTCCCTTAATGGGGAGGAGTTCCTTATGCTAAGCGGGAGGAGAAAGAATATGTGCAATCTTGGTTCAAATGTGAATTAAAACAAATGTGAGTTGGCTCAGTACATGGGAATGAATTGAAATAAAATATAGCCGTAGTAGAATACCACTCAGGGTTATCCTTAAAAAGCAGCACTGATGGAAAATCCTCCCAATGAGCAGAACTTTTGACAATTTACCTGATCTTTCATTTTGTGTAAAAAGAGAAGTGACCTAAGGTTAGAATGTACACATACTAATGGGAAGAAACCAATGGCTTGGTCAGGGGCCGGCTCAGGAAGATTAGAAGACTAGGGACAAGAAGATCTTGGGTAGAGGTATCTGGATGGACTTTTAGGGGAAAGAACTTAGTGTGAAGATCATTGTACTTCACGCTAATGCCTACCAGATAGGATTCATCATGGAAAAGGCACTAAACACCCAAGTTGGTAAGTCTCTGTCATTGTCCAACATGAATATGAATGGAGTCACTGTGGTGGTTCCCGCTCACCAAATCTAACCTACCCACTACTTTTGTCAAATGTTTAACCTGCTGAAGAGAGACCAGCACTGGGCCCTTGTTACAGCACCATCTTTTGAGTAAATCCACTGGTCACTTGGTGGCAAGGTAACACAGTGGACTGCTTTTAATCTAGAATTAAATTTTGACTAGAAATTTCCAAATATTTTGTACGTCTTGCTTTTCCTGCCTGCAAACCTTCAGCAAGTGCCACTATTGGAGAGCATATAGATTGTTTGATTCACTACCGGTGGATCACATATAACCTTTAATCAGACAAGGAACCCATTTGACAGCAATTAGTCTATGACCATGGCATCCACTGGTTCCATCATGTACCACATCAACCAGAAGATGCTGGCCTGCTGGAATGATGAAACTGTTGATAGCACAGCTTAGGTGAGAGTCTGGAGAGGATACTTCTATTATGTTGTCTGCACCTTCCTCCACGAAACAGTATACTTCCTAAATCAACCATCATTATGAAGTTACACCCCCAGTAGATAGACTAGAAATGTCTAAGAAACAGTGAGTGAAAGCAGGAAAGGTCCCACTTACCATCACTCCTAGTAACTCTCTTGGGGAATTTGTTTCTTTCCCCCAGGACTCTGCCCTCTGCAGGTTTAGAGGTCTTGCTTTCTCAAAGGGAAGCACTTCCACCAGGAGACCCAGCAAGGTTACCATTGAACTTTAAACTGCCACCTGGGTACTTTGAGTTCCTTGTGCTTAGGGAATAGAAAGCAAGAGAAGGAATCACCATTCTGTCAAGGGTAATTGACCCTGGTCAGCAAGAGAAGGTAGAGTTGCTGTTACAGATGGTCATAGAGAGAAATGTGTTTGAAACCAAATGATCCAGTTAGGTATTTCCTGGTACTTGCTTGCTCTATCTTAATGGTAAATGGACAAGGGCGACAGCCATGTCTTGAGAAAGTTATGGTGAGGAGGCTCAAATACTTTAGGGATGAGGTCTTGTTTCATTGTGCCAAGTTAGCCATTTAGACTAGAACAGGTACAATCTGAGAGTGAAGGGGATCTAAAATGGATAATAGAGGGAACAGAAGATAAATATTAGTTGCACCCTAGAGGCATGCAGACCCATAGAAACTGTAATTAATTGCATTAACCTTCCTCTTATAATTTTCCTTTGGTTAAAGAAGCCCATCAGTATCATGAGCTGTTCCCAGAACTCATACTAAGTGAATCTGAGTGGTGCAAGGGGTCACTAGAGTGGACACTGCTGCATTACCCTTCAGGACTGAAGGATTAATTTCCCAGGCTGTTGCTGGAAGTATTGCCAGCTGTTAACCCTCAGCTATCAGCCTTCTCTAGGAATTCCCCTCAGCTGAAAAGAGCTGCATTGACCAAGGTCAGGACCTTTCCCAGGCAGCCTGCATCCAACGACTGCTTGAGAGTTATAAAAGCCCACTCTATTGCCCCAATCAGGGACAAATCTGAAGGCACACAATAGCTTCAGAGCTTCTCTTGGAATCAACTGAGGCCTTTGTATTATATTGCAAGCCCAATTTCTCTGCTCAAACCTGCTTTCTTCCCTTCCCCTTCCGGATGTTGATCCTAACAGTACTCCCTAATGAAGTTCCAACATGCCTAATCTTGCCCTCAGTCTACTTCCTGGGAAAATCAAACTAGCTCCACATCATTGCAGTCAACTTCCTCCTTCACATGCTTCTGGAAACTCTCTATTCCAGAAATCAATCACAGTCTCTTGCCATGGGAGATCATCTCCTTTTACTTCACCATGTATGTTTATTTCCTTTTATATTACTCCTTAACTTTCATTTTTTAAATTTGTATATTTTGACCCCCCTCCCCCCCACTTATTTCAACCACCCGCCTCTCCCCTGCCTCTGGCAATCATCAATCTGTTCTCTTTACCTATGAGGTCAGTTTTTTTGTTTTTTGTTTTTGTAAATTCCACAAATAAGATCATATGGTATTTGTCTTTCTCTGTCTGACATTTCACTTAGAATAATGCCCTCAAGATCCATCCATGTTGTCGCAAATGGCAACATTTCCTTTTTATGGCTAAATAATATTACGTTGTGCGTGTTTGTGTGTGTGTGGGTGTACCACATTTTCTTTATCCATTTGCATTTTTCTGTTGGTGAACACTTAGGTGGTTTCCACATCTTGGCTATTGTAAATAATGCTGCAATGAACATGGAGTGCATATATCTTTTCAAATTAGTGTTTTCTTTCTCTTCAGATAAATACCAAGAAGTGGAATTGTTGGATCATATGATAATTTTATTTTTAGTTTTTACACAACCTCCATACTGTTTTCCATAGTGGTTGCATGAATTTACATTCCCACCAACAGTGAACAAGGTTTCCCTTTTCCCCACATCGTCTCCAACACTCATTATTTTTTGTCTTTTTGAGACTAGCCATAGTAACTGATGTGAGGTGATACCTCCTTGCGGTTTTGATTTGTATTTCCCTGATGATTAATGGTGTCAAGCACCTTTTCATGTGCCTGTTGGCAATCTCTATATCTTCTTTGGAAAGATATCTATTTAGATCCTCTGCTCATTTTTTAATTGGATTTTATTTTTTTGCTATTGAGTTATATGAGTTTTTTATATATTTTGGATATTAGCCCCTTATCAGATATATGATTTGCAAATATTTCCTCCCATTCAGTAGATTATTTTTTCATTTTGTTGTTGGTTTTCTTTGTGTGCAGAAGCCTTTAATTTTAATGTAGTGCCACTTGTTTATTTCTGCTTCTGTTGCCTTTGAGTTTGGTGTCAGATCCAAAAAGTCACTGCCAAGACCTATTTTAAAGAGCTTAAGGCCAATGTCTTCTTTTAGGAGTTTTGTGGTTTCGGGTCTTACATTCAAGTCTTCATTTTGAGTTGATTTTTGTGTATGGTATAAGATAGTGGTCCAGTTTCTTTTTTTGGTCCACTTTTGCATGTGGCTGTCCAGTTTTCCCAACACCATTTATTGAAGAGACTGTCCTTTCCCCATGATATATTCTTGCATCCTTCGTCATAAATTAATTGCCCATCTATATGTGGATTTATTCCTGGGCTCTCTATTCTGTTCCATTGATCTATATGTCTTTTTTGATGCCAATACCATACATTTTGATTACTAGAGCTTTGTGATACAGTTTGAAATCAGGGAGCATGATGCCTCCAGCTTTGTCCTTCTTTCTCAAGATTGCTTTGGCTATTCAAGGTCTTTTGCGGTTCCATACAAATTTTAGGATTGCTTGTTCTATTTCTGTGAAAAATGCCATTGGAATTTTGATAGGGACTGCTTTGGATCTGTGGATTACTTTGTGTAATATGGACATTTTAACAATATTCTTCTAATCCATGAGCATGGAATATCTTTCTGTTTATTTGCATTTTCAATTTCTTTCATAAATGTCTTATAGTTTCAGTGTACAGGTCTTCTACCTCGTTGGTTAAATTTATTCCCGGGTATGTCAATCCTTTGGATGCAGTTGTAAATGGGATTTTTTTCCTTAATTTCTCTTTCTGTTAGTTCATTATTAATGTGTAGAATGCAACATACTTTTGTGTATTGATTTTCATATTCTGCAACTTTACTGAATTCATTGATTAGTTCTAACAGTTTTTTGGTAGAATCTTTAGTGTTTTCTATATATATCATGTTATCTGCAAATAGTGACAATTTTACTTCTTTCTTTCTGATTTGGATGCCTTTTATTTCTTTTTCTTGCCTAATTGCTCTGGTGAGGACTGCCAATACTATTCCGAATAAAAATGTCAAGAGTGGGCCTCCTTGTCTTGTTGCTGATCTTAAAGGAAAAGCTTTCAGCTTTTCACCATTGAGTATGATGTTAGCTGTCACATATGATCTTTATTATGTTGAGGTGCATCCTCTCTATACCTACTTTGTTGAGAGTTTTTATTATAAATGGATGTTGATTTTTTTCAAATGCTTCCTCTGCATGTAACAAGATATGATTTTTTATCCTTCATTTTGTTAATGTGTGTATCACATTGATTTGTGGATGTTGGACCATCCTCGCATCCCTTGAGTAAATTCCACTTGCTGATAGTGTATGACCCTTTTAATGTATTGTTGAATTTGGTTTGTTAATATTTTGAGGATTTTTGCGGATGTTCATCAGGGATAATGGCCTGTAATTTTCTTGTGATGTCCTTGTCTGGTTTTGATATCAGGGTAATGCTGGCCTTACAAAATGAGTTTGGAAGTATTCTCTCTTCTGTTTTTTGGTAGAGTCTGAAAGGATTGGTTTAAATGTTTTTTTAAGAAGGCTTTGAGAAGGATTCTTTAAATGTTTGGTAGAATTAACCAAATTAACTTTAATTTAATTAACTTTTATTTTAATAATGCTTTTGGAAAAATGGATATGTGTATTCCTTAACCCAGATCTTTCAGCAAAAAAAAATTAAGTTTAGTCCATGGGCTGATAATTCTACACTCAAACATTAAATAACAGTTTTATGTGAATTTAGATCATTGATCAAAATTTAAACAAAAAAAAATCTCCAAGTCTTTATAAGGATGTAATTCTGTGATAGAAAGTGACCAATAGCTTTTACAAAGGACAGAAATTTGGAAAGATGACATATGAGAGCAATAAAAGAAATGCCATTGTTTAAATATGGTTATGTTTGAAGTAGCACAACTATGTTATAAAGGGCGACACAAGTAATCTATTACAAAGAGTTTTGCTGCTTAAGTTGTTTATTTTTGAAGCCTAAAATATTGCATTTATGGCTCTGCTTGGTGTACTGTACTAATACAATATCTCTTATTTGCTAATGTTTATATATTATAAATACTCTACATAAAGAAGTAAAGTTAAAATACCTATATTTTTCTATCTACACATTTCAAAATATATTTCCACAAACCTGTAAATAAAATTAAATTTGATTTATATATAGACAGGTCAGTAACTCAGAAACTCTCTCCAGAGTGGCAAATTATCTTGAAATAATTCCTTTGGCACATTTCCATTTCATAGGCAATGAGATCAGCTGCAATATAGCATATCTTCTATACTACCAGTAACCCAGAACTTTCAAATTTTTAAATAAAGGTCCCCTGTATGTTCAAAATACATGTTATAACTATGGTACTGAAACAACCAGCAATGCATTTGAGACAGAAATTTTTCAACACTGTCAAGAATGTTTTGGAAAAAAATTCTAGTTCTACATATGATCATTTTAAAAAACTATAATTCATGCACAGTGAATAACTTTAGTAATAGAATGTACAGACTTATTTATAAGAAACAAGCCTTATGAAAAAGCGTGCTTGGGAGTCAATGGTAGTTGTTCTCTTTTATAAATAAAGCATATAGGATGGAGTCAAGAGTGGGGCTGTTGTAGGTGCTTATTTTTGTTTCATGATCCCACATGGTTCATCTACACAGATGTGTTAATCCAGTCTCTGTTTCTGCACTGGGAATCATTCACTCGAGTTTTGCCTCTCTCTTGCTAGTAGTAGAGGGTTTTCTTTCAAAATTCCTGCCAATCAATCACACAATTTCTGAATTAGTAAGGAGTGTTTGTACAAGTTAGAAACTGCAAAATGGCCTAAGAAATACCCCAGAATCTAGCCTTAGACCTACCACATAATAGGTGCTCAATAAGATTCATATGGTTCATGTAAGTCGAGATCTGTTGGACTTTCTGTTGACTTGTAAAATGGTCAATGTGAAGGCACAGCTTTTGTGACTACATGTACTTTGCTGCTCAAATATTAATGGAATGAATGTGGAATGATAAAATAATAGTTCACTATATGTAAATATATATTTTTAAATGGGATCCTTTGAAATGTATTCCCAATTGAAAAAAACTGAATGTTTAAGTCTGTGCTTCACCATGTACATCTTCACTTGTTTCATCTGTGATAAAAACTAAAATAATCATATTGGAATTAGGTTCTTAGCCTATTATTTACAATCCAATCACAAATGAAATGTTTAGAATGTACAGGTAAATTGAAGGGATAAGATGTATGACAAACTCAGGCTCCGGTGTTAATGCCTGAAAAGATTAATGGCATAATGAATAAATATTTTGCTCTTATGCAGAATATGTTTTTAGTTGGTAATAACTCTTCATCTTTCTCACAAATATGTAATTTTATCAATGAAATTAATTCTCTAGAATATTTGTTTATGTATTCTCTAATGCAAGTTTCATTATTTAATGTGGACACATTTTTTTTTTTTCCTCCCCAAAGACCCAGTACATAGTTGTATATTCTAGTTATAAATCCTTCTTTCTTCTATGTGAGCTGCTGCCACAGCATGGCTACTGACAGACCGGTGGTGTGGGTCCACGACTGGGAACCCAACCCAGGCCACCAAAGCTGTGAGACTGCCGAACTTTAACCACTAAGCCATCAGGGCTGGCCCTGCAGGCGCTTCTTAAATTTAAAAAATTACATGTGTAAGAACAAGCAGCGACATACCCAAACAGAAACCTCTGAAGGATTCATGTTCTCTGTTTTATTTCCTTCAGAACGTCAAAATCTTGAAGTAATACTTACAATTGACCATGCAATTCAGAATCTATAAACATGTAAAACTCCTATTTAACTAGGCCCTTAATAACAATAAAATGAATATATGAGAACCCACATTTTGTAATGAGTTCATCTTACATGAACTGTACTCACTTACAGAAAATAAGCCAAAAGTATTTGATTCTTGTGCCACATCTCTAGCAAGTACTTACCAAGTAGCTAATAGTATGAATGTATTAGTTTTCTCAGGCAGCCTTGACAAAATACCACAGACAGGGTGGCTTAAACGACAGAATTTAATTTTTTCACAGTTCTGGAGGCTAGAAGCCCAAGATCAACGTGTTGGCAGGTTTGGTTTCATTTCAGGCCTCTCTCCTTGGCTTGCAGATAGCCATCTTCTTTCCCACTGTGTCTTCACATGGTCTTTTCTCTTGTTGACCTTAAACAAATAGATAGCCAGTTATTTCTCCAGCAAAAATGAGTTTATTCTGGATCAGCAAAGAATTGCAATTCTGGGTCCACAACCATGGCAGGCCATGTGCAAGTCTCCTGCAGCAAAGGGAGGAAAAACTCTTTTATAGAGAAGAGAAGGAAGTTGAGAGGGCTGTAGTAAACAAAGAGTCCATTGGAGGATACTAGGAGTTCAAGTGTAGTGCTTTTTCATTGGCTAAGTTGCGACAGTCACTCATTAGCTGAGCTTCTTGCTGGGCAAGAAGAGGAAGTCTTTCTTCTTCCTGTTGGGCTCTACCATTGACCTAGGGCATGTGAGCCCCTGATTTGGGCCTCTCCACTCCAATGTAATGAGGTTTCTGTTTATTAATTTGACATTTTCCCCTTTGGATCTTTCTCTGAAAGCATCGCTGATCAAGAGTCAGGTTTTCCTAGTTTCAGCAGCCTTTGTCCCTCGATGCCAGGAAGGACCTTTCCTTGGTGTTGTGTCCCACATTGTACAGAATGTACACAGATTGGAAATTTATTGTGTCCACATTTGAGTAACAAGAAGGGGTAGAAGAGAGAACTCTCAGGCATTTTTCTTTTATAAAGTCCGTTTGTTACCAAGATCATAGGCATTGAAGATCATTTGAAGCATTATGTCATCATCAAAGCTTTAGCAGACAAAATTCCAACAGCTCTGGTCTGGATATGTTGGGAAAGCTGTCTCATCAGATGTTGTCTGCTTTAATTCTGGGATATCTTTACTTTCAGGTCACCAGGTGATAAGCAGGTCCAGTCAGAGTTTGGTGCTTTCTTTAGGTGTGTTACATGAATCCTAGAGTCTATTCCCTGGAGTTTTGCAGCACAAGGGGCATTTCCAGTGAGGCTGCAAAGAATCCTTCTAGAGATGTCTTTTCCAGTAGATGAAATCTCTAGGTTGCAAGGTGTGGTGCTTAAGGTGCTTAAGGTCTTTGTCTTCCTAGAGTGCACTGTGAAAAGTTTGTTCTATCAAAACTTGGTTATTTCTTATAGAAGCAATTAGGCCTTTGGAATATTATAACATATCTCCTTTTTATCAGCTGTGAGTCAAAAGAGGCAAGAGCCAAGTGCATTGGGCATCCTGTGAGTATCTCAAATAATGAGAGTTTGAGTTACAAAGGGGCTGGATCTGAGACTTAGACGGACCAACAGTAATGCTTTTGGCCAAGGTTTTGGAGGGTCTCTACAAATTTCTCCAATTGAATCTTAATAATCTCATTAGTGCATTAGACTAAACCAGAGGATTGAGGGTGATAAGTGCTGTGGAAGTGTTGTAAAACTGGCCAAATAGTGCAGACTTGTTGAAATACCTGATCAGTAAAGTGGGTTCCTCAATCACTATGAAGTTCAAGAGGAGTTCCTCAGGTAGAGATAATCCTTTCCAAAATGACTTTAGCCACAGAATAGGCCGTAGCTTGTCTGCAAGGGAAGGCCTCAGTCCAGTGAGAAAACATACAAACCATGACTAAAATATATTTATATCTGTGAAGCATAAGTTGTAAGAAATCCATTTGCCAAACTTTGAATGATCCATTAGGAAGTTTAAAATGTCCAGGAGCGGTACAAACAAGTTCCCTGGGTTGTATTTTGGACAAGTGAGCTGGCACTTTTTGTGGCCTTGTTAATTTCCTCACCAATGTTGATTCAGGAAGGCCATCATTTTGTCAGTATACCAGTGGTTTAATGCAGGCACAGTGGAATGGGAATTTTAGAGCCTCTGGTAGGACTGGGTTGACCAGATCTTTCTCTTTTTATCAAACCAACAATTGTTGAATTTCCAATCTTGTTTTACCTTTTCTGAAGCCAATTCTTGGGCTTCTTTAGCTAGTTTTTCTAAGTTATCATTTGGGAAAATATCTCTTTGGTCCATGACAGAGGCTTGGCAGCTGTTGGTTCCTTTAAGAGCTGCATTCCTTGAAGAGATGTCAGCAAGATGATTTTCTTTAGCCTCCAGAGAGTCAAGTTTAGAATGCCCCAAGATCTTAATAGCTATAGCAGCAGGAAAAAGTATAGCATCCAATAATTCATGAACATAGGGGCCATGTTTAATTTTATTTCCATTGGAAGTAACGAAGCCACGTTGCTTCCACGACATTCCAAAATCATGAGCTACTCCAAAATTGTATCTCCTATTGGTATAAATATAGGTAGTTTTGCCCTTGGCTAAAGTACAAGTCCATGTAAGAGCATATAATTCATCTGTTGGGCTGAAGTAGCCATAGGTAAAGTTGCTGCCTCAACAATATCTAAAGGAGTTGCAAAGCACACCCAGCACAGTATTTGCCATTGTCACCTTTAAATAAGAACTGTTAGTAAACCACAAGAAGTTCGTTTTACCCAAAGGAGTTTCCTGCAGATCTTCAGGAGGTGATAAATCAGCATTTGGAAGTCGTGAGGGACTTTATCAGTAACAGAGGGGAGAAAAGCAGCAGGGTTAAGGTTATTACAACATAAAAGAGTTAGATGAGGAGCAGTTAACAGAAGGATTTCATAGGAGGTGAGGTGGCTGACTGAAAAATGTTGAGTGTGATGAGAATTCAAGAGGGCTTCCACATCATGAGGTACAAAAGTGGTTAAAGGGGATTCCACAATAATTTTCTCATCAGCCTTAACCAAAAGGGCAGTGGCAATAATGGCTCTAAGGCAAGGGGTGAGTATCCCCATGCTACAGTGTCCAGTTGCTGGCTATAATATCTTAGAGGTCGATGGTGGTTCCTGTGTTTCTGGGTGAGTACTCCAAGGGCATTCCCTTCCTTTTCATATACAAAAAGGGAATCTGGTAATTCAGGTGTCGAACAGCAGGTAGGTTTATCAAACTCTCCTTTAAGGTTTTAAATGCTGTGTTGTCTCATTCTTCCCATAAAATTGGATCAGGGTTGTTATTCTTTAATAAAACATACAGAAGTTTGGCCATAAGAGAGAAATTTGGAATCCAATTTCAGCAATAACCAACTAACCTGAGAAAACCTCACAGTTGGTGCTTAGTCCTAGGTTTTGGGTAACTTAGAACACTATCAAGCCTATCGGGATCTAGGTGATAGCCCTTGTTCTGATATAAGATGCCCTGAATATCGAACCTGGGTTTGGGCAAACTGAAATTTTTCCTTGACAACTTTATTTTCCTTTAAGGCTAAAATCTTTACCAAGTGAATGCTGTCTTCCCAGGAGGAGGCTTGTGAAGGAGAGTAAGAAGAAAATCATCCACATACTGTAACAAAGTAGAATCCCTAGGGAACCTGATATCATCTAGATCAGCCTTCAGGATTTGTGAAACATAGCAAGATCTCTCAGTAATACCTTGAAGTGGTACTGTTCAGGTGAATTGTTTTCCTTCTCATGTGAAGGCCAAAATGTATTGGCTAGTTTTATCAACTGGAATGCTAAAGAATGCACTGCATCAATTCATTATAGTAAAGAATTTTCTTCCATTGGGAATGGATGTTAATAGCGTATGAGAGTTAGGAACAACAGAGTGTTGAGGAATAACAATGTTGTTTATTGCTTGGAGGTCCTGGACAAACCTCCACCCTTGGCTCTTGGCTTTTTTCATAGGTAAAACAGGAGTATTACAGGAACTAGTATAAAGAATAATGAGGCCTTGAGCCTTGCAATCTTCTATTATGGGCTTTATACCTTGAAGGGCTTCTTATAAGGTATTGATTAATTCTGAGGAGAGGTTTTGAGGGATCTATTTGAATCTTGATGGGAGGTGCACTGTGAATTTTACCAATAGCAATTGAAGATTTTGCCCATAAAGGGGGTGTCCCTGATTCAATAGGGACAAATAATCACTGTTTCCAGAATCAGCTCTCGTACTGAGAGATGGAGCAAATAACAGATCTCTAAGGGTCATTTAATTCACTTAGTTGGCTGCTTTGATGGCTACTGTCAAATTCTAGAATTGTTTCCCCCTTTCAGGAGAAAAAAATTCTGGAATTATACTTTTCCAATAAGTCTTGGCCTAATAAATGAATAGAGGTGGAGGAACTAACGAGAAAAGGATATGAGTCTCTCAAAGGGCCTAAACAAAAGACAGTAGGTTCAGAGACAGGAAGCTTTTGAGGTTTATTAGAAATCCCCACTATTTGAACTATTTTAGTACTTCAAAACAAGGACTGCTTTACAGTAGGGGGGGTAGAGCATCAAGAGTTTAGTTCCGGTGTCAGTTAGGACAGGAAGGGATTCATCTCCAATCTGGAGAAGTGTTTCTCCCAGCCAATGAACAGAGAGCATTGGGAAGAGCCTCTGTAGCTCCTTAGGGCCCTGTCCTTGGGAATTTGGAGGACACTGGAAAGGCTGTTTAGAAGGCTGAAGGTGCCTGAAGTGCTTAAATATGTAATGATCTCTTTTCCAATGTCCTGGCTCTTTGCAATAATAACAGAACCTAGGAGAATTTGGTTTCCTTTAGGGGCCTTCACTTGCTGGAGTTGAAGAGTAAGAATTTTAGTGGTATTTCTTTTAGGTGACTCTTCTAGGGTGTGAGAGAGTTGGTTTGCTAGATTAAATCTGGAGCAAACATAGTTTCCCATTCCATCTGGGTCCTTTTCATTAGAAGGGAAAGATCTTGGTTCAGTACATCAGTAAACATAGAGTTAAAAGCTACTTGAGTGGAACCAACATCTGAAAGAAGACCAGAATTTTCTTCAAAAAAATCTGAAGTTGATTGTAATAGTCCTGAATAGGTTCATCAAGTTTTTGTGCACAAATCTGAATTTTGTTCCAATCAACAGCCTTTAAGAAAGCCCTAGGAATTTTCTGATGAAGTTGCCTAGTGGTTGCCCAAGCCTGATGATACAACAGGTCAATGGGTTGGTCTCTCAGTTGTAATTCTAGAGACCTTTCAAGATTTTACCAATTAGCAGTTTTCATTCAATGCTAGGCCTGGCCTTCACCAACAAGTATATGAACTAGCTGATAAAAGTCAGAGAAACCAGGTTGATAAGTGTGAATGACTATATTAAACTCCTCAGCAAATCTGTGAGGATCTTCAGTTACTTTGGAAAAATCTTTGACTGTGGCTGGCAGTTCAGCATTAATCCAAGGAGTATAAGAAATTAAGAGTTTAGCCTCTTTGGATCCTTAGAAGGCTTAATTTTAAAGGTTCTGATAGGTTCAGAGGAAGAGGGAGTAGGGAGAGGTTCAGGGAAAAGGGGGAGTTCATTGAGTGAGTTAGTATGGGGGAACTGAGGGTATAAAGGTGCTGTAGACGGTATAGAAGGGAAGGAGGAAGATGCTGCTGGAGGTGGGGCCTGAGCATGAGGAGGCAGGGGAGAGGAACGTGATGGCACCAGAGGCAGACCCCGAGACAAAGAAGCCAGGGACGAGGAACACGAGGCTTCGGAAGCCGTTTTATCTTTCCTTATTTGCCTCAAGGTAATCTTAAAACTTTATTTTCAAAGAGGCAATTTTAGACTCCTGGTAATGTCTGGAAGCCTCAAAATACCAATCAAAATAGGCACTCCGTTCAGTTTTGGAAATTACAGAGCTATGGTTGTCTAATTTGGTTTTAAGGAAAATAGTTCAAAATCTCCCCACAATGGTCAGGGTTCTAAATTACTTTTGGTTGTCAGTCCATTTAGTTAGAAATGTGCATGAGGAATGACTGTGGTTTTTAAACATGAAATTGGCCCAGGTCCCCGTAGGGGGACACCCGCAAAATACTTAGATAACTGAGATCCCATTTCTCAGAGGTTTTTCACTAAAGTAAAAGAATAATTTTCAAGCAGCCTAGACAGCTTAAACAGCTCGCAACTCATACAGCTTGAACAGCTCAGACAGCCTGCAGGCTTACTACCAGCCAGTTCCAATAGGCACTGTTCAATTTCAGTCAAATGGGTGGAAGGCTGAATCAACACAGTTCCTGTGGGAATCAGACTGAAAGTTGATCAGTGCAGTTCCAGTGACACAGCCTGCTCCCAAATGAGTCAGGCCAAAGCACCAGCTAAGTTCCAAGTAGGAACGGTCTGGTTCCAAAGGAATCGGACCAAAGACTTAGCACAGTTCTGGTAGAAACAGCCTGATTTCAAAAGAGTCAAACCGAAGTGCCAACTGAGTACTCACAGACAAGCAAGGCTTTAACCAGAAAAGGACCAAGCCTTAAAATCTTGAATAAAGTCTGGAGTGCCTCAAACACAAGGAAGGTGGAAGCTCAGATCCAGGAGAAAAGACCCTCAAACTTCAGGATGGGCGATAAAAGCAGTGAACTCAATGGGCTCTGTTGTGGGTACCGCACCTGTTTGCTCACCAGCCTTGGAGTTGTCAGGGCTCTTCTCTGGATCCCCATATGGGCCACCAACATGTTGACCTTACCAAATAGACAGCCAGTTATTTCTCCAGCAAAAGTGGGTTTATTCAGGATCAGCAAAGAATTGCAATTTGGAGTCTGCAACCATGGCAAGCCATGTGCAAGTTCCCTGTAGCAAGAGGAAGAGAAACTCTTCTAGAGAGGAGAAGAGTAAGTTGGGAGAGCTATGGTAAACAGAGTCCTTGGCAGAGACTAGGAGTTCAAGTGTAGTGGTTTTTCATTGGCTGAGTTGTGATAGTCTTTCATTGGTTGAGCTTCTTGCTCGACAAGAAGAGGAAGTCTGTCTCCTTCCTCTTAGGATCTACTATCATTGCAGTGCATGAGAGCTCCCCACTCTGGCCTTCCAACTCCATTTTAAATGATGCTTCTGTTTATTGATTTTCACATGCTGTAAGCACATCTGTGCCCTAAGCTCCTCTTATAAGGACACCAGTTATATTGGATTGGGCTCACACATCTGACCTCATTGTACCTTCATTACCTCTTAAAGGACTTATCTCCAAATACTGTCACATTCTGAGGTATGAGAGGTTATGACTTCAACATATAAATTTGGAGGAGAACACAGTTCAGCTCATACCAGTAATCCCTAATTATTCTGGCTAAGATAATAAACTCTGCTTCCTGGTATCTTCCTCGGGTCCCACAGTGCTCTCATCTCCCATCCTCTGGATTGCCCTGGAATGTTCACTTCTGTTTTTCTAGGCCCTTTAAATTGCAGAGAGTTCTTAGTCTTTTTTGCTAAATTCAGGGATGGTGAGGTAACCAGTTCTTTCCTTAAATTGTGCAGTGTTGTTTTGCATTCCTTTCCTTCACTTGCTAATTTCCTCCATCAGCGTCGGCATTTTCTTTAGCCTGAAATGATGAGAGCAATTTTAAAGTTCTTTCCTGTTTGGAGTCCATCCAAACTAAATCTGGGAACTGGAATCTACTTTCCCATTTAATTGGATCAAAGCAAGTCCTATATTGCACCTGCAGCCACAGTAACTGCTTAGTGCAGTTATTAGGTGATCGATGCGGGCCCAACAGCATGGGAGTTAAGCAAGGCCACAGAGTTAGTACATAAATGGAGTTTAATGTGAAGTCCCTACCTGAAAAATAAATCACTAGTAATAATTTCTGGAACTAGACACTTAAATAATATTTTCTTCAAAATATTTTTCTTTCTGTTAACAAAGTAATGATATTTGTATGTGTTAGAAGTGTGTGAACGCATTTCTTTTGAAATACTGATGTAACTAATTGAATTTCAGTTATCAAGAACTTCTCAAGCCACAAAAGTAATCATACAAATTACTAGCATTTACTACCCTAAAGTGTAGGTCTAATCTTTTGACAAACAATCCTAGTTCATATAATATGGGCAATGATTAAATGTAAATGCATTTTTCAATATGTATGACTTATTTACAGTGGTTAATCATTTTATAATTAACTCTAATGAACAAATAGATGACAATTTCATACTTTTTACAAATATTCTCAGTGATATGCAGAACTATAAAGCTATTCCATCATAAATTTAATAATATCACACTTCCATTCTGAAATACAAGATTGCGATGAATTATTATCCTGGGTCTTCACAGCTCTATGAATCTGTACGTTCAGAAAAGATTGATACCTCATATGTACTTTATTATTTTTGAACATATCTGAATCAGTACCATCTGGAAGCTAATGCTTGGGTTCCTCCTCATGAGTTTTTGTGTCTCACAGCCTAAAACATGAGTTCAGTGTTGTTTAGAAGTGCTCTGCACAGAATACCAATTTAGAAAGTGGAATGGTTAGTTTTATGTGTCAACTTAGCTGGGCTGTGATACCCATGTGGGAGATCAAAATTTGGCCACCCTGAAATATATCTCTTTACCTTGATTGTTTTCTCTGAAGGACATTTGACCTCCCCCACTAACTGCCTAAAGAATTTGACATGGTGGCTCCTTCCTGGAACAGATCTTCTATCATGATGGCTATAAAGATAATGTAAAATAGATGTTACAATGGGAGGGGCACCAAGCCCCTTTTATCAAAAACTCTGTCTCTCCCTGACCACATTATCTATAGATGACCCCGAAAAGAGTTGTCCTCCTGCCCTCTGAAGTCCCAGGCCACTACCCACCCCCAACCCGCTCCTCACCTTTAGCTGCAATACTTAAGCAAGCAGCTTGGACAGAGGGACGAGTTGCTCATTTCTGAGTTTCTCCCATGTATACATGTTATTAAACTTGGTATTATTTTCTCCTGCTAACCTGTCTTGTTGATTATTTGGCCAGCCATAAGAAGCTTAAGGGAAAGGACAGAGGGAGAGTCTCCCTCTTCCCCCGACACCCAGATACGTGGTCAAACAGTATTCTGTGACAGTGTTTTTGGAAGAGATTAACATTTAAATTGGTGGACTTTGAGTAAAGTAGATTACCCTCCATAATGTGGGTGGGCCTCAACCCATCAGTTGAAGGCCTGAATAGAAAAAGACTGGCCTCCCCCAAGCAAGAGGGAATTCTGCCAGCAAATGACCTTCAGGCTTGAACTGCAACCTTGGCTCTTCCTGGGGCTCCAGCCTGCTGGCCCACCCTGCAATTTTAGAGTTGCCAGCCTCCATAATTTCGTGAACCCATTCCTTAAAATAAATCTCTCTTTCTCTGTTTCTATACATACATACATATATATACATACATACTCACATATATACACATATATATACATATTCACATATACACACACACATACACGCCCATACATATGAGAGAGAGAGGGAGGTGTGTATACGCATCTATTCGTACACACATCCTGTTGGTTCTGCTTTACTGGAGAACCCCGAATAATATAGAGAGCATCTCCAGACACTTTATAAAACAAAACAACAAAAATGAAGAATAGGAAAAGGCAAAGTGAAAGAAAAGATGGTAGAGATAAAGAGATGAAAAGAAGAGAAATATTTTTTTAAAAGAGTACAAAATTAAGAGAAAAGGAATGTAAACAAAGGTAGATCTAGCCGTTCATGAAGGAGAAATGTTTTGCATTTTGTGGAAGAAAACCTGCTTCCAAGAGTGGTTTATTTGCAATCAGAGAAAACGTATCTAGGTCATTCTGAAGCAGCAATAGTTACCACTTATCATAAACCGTTTGTATTCTCATTTAATCCTTACCACAACTGTATGTGGTAGGTATTATTTCCTTTTTTATAATAAGGAAATAAAAATTCAAACATGTTAATTAATACTCCAAAGTTCCAGAGTTACTAAGTCGAAGATGGTTCAAAATCAAATCTGTGACTCTAAAACCTACATTTTTCACAACTCACTTGTTTGTTTCTATAAGGGTGGACTATGTTATTTGGATAAAAATAGGATCAACAACTCTATAAATAAAGCTTCCATGACCACAACATAATATAATAATATAATATGGTTGGATTTCACTCCCTTAGATAGATTTCACTTACATTTATAAGTGACCGTATTGGTTGAAAATGTTTCAACACATTTTTATTAAAAATTCATCTTCACAATCTGTTCCTATTAATCTATCAGAAAGGTATGGGAGTATATAAATTAATAATATCACTGAATAAATTAGTACTTAATTACATTGTTCAATGATATTATTTTAAGAGAAAAGAACAAAGGTATGTGGTTAATATATTTAGTCCTAAAGAACTAATACTTGACCATCTGTTGGGAACCCATCTTCGGGCCTGAGTTCTTACCTAATTTTTTAAACATTATCTGGCAAAAGGTAAATTTAGCATGAGCTGGAAAATATGCAGCCCTTCCTAAGTTTTATAAGTTTGGAAAAGATCAGAAATACTTATGAAGAAATAAACATAGAATCATTATGTTTTACAGTTGGAAGGTACCTATTGGGTAATCTGATACACTTTTTCAGATGAGGAATTGAAGTCTCTGAGGTGAAAAGTGACTTGCTTGCGGTTATAAGGTGCACATAAACAATAAATGCAGAGGGAGATTGAAAAGTATATTTAAAAGTAAAACTCTTTATATTAATCATTATTTTTCAAAGTCACATTGACTTATACTAGAATGTAAAAAAAACAATTATGAATCTTCAATAGCTAATCAAAACAAAAGAACATATAAAATAAAATATCCAAATGCAGTCATAAAGGAGAATTGAAACTTTCGAAAGCAAATTATCTTTAAATAGATGAGAGTCAAGATCCTGACAAAAGAGAACATAGTGATAAAATGTTTGCAGAGCCATGCCTTTTACAAAGAATAAATGTCTTAAAAATATTCTTTTAAACTTAAACTGCTTTTAAATGATTTAGAAGTTATTGTAACATAAAATTCTTTTGATTCCAATTAACTTTAATTATAAATTTTTTTTGTAGACTATATCTTTCAAGTTGTGGAATTATTTCGAACTTTAAAAAATGCCCTTGTACTTAATCTCTGGATAAATCATGAACTCAATCAGAAATTTGTAAAGGTTTATTAAAGAACATTAAGTAGGAGCTCTCTAGGACCATTGCAAATAATCATTTGATGGCAGCTGTTTCTCAGCATAGATTATAAAATAAACATGCATGAACTCGAGAGTTGGATGTTCTAGTCTGCAACAACCAATACAATAATCAATATAAACCTATACAGGGAATGAGAGAGTCTGCTTTTTAAAGCCTTCTCTCTACAATACCCCACCCTCAAACTCATATCTTAAAGGCAGCATAAGGCCAATAATCACAGATACACTTCTTTGGGTTCCTCCAAATATCCCCTCCTGACATCACTTCCAAGTTTATATCCAGTTCGTTCCAGTTTGGCACCTTTTCTGACTTTTGATTTGCACCCCAAATAATCTTGCATTTCAATTTACAAAAAGTGTCCATTGCTTTCTTCAACTTTGATTCTTGGGCTCAGACTCAACACAAGATTTCTGCCTGTTAAAAAGTTAGTGTTCATCCTCAAACAACTTTTAGACCTAGAAAATGAGGTTATACCCTACATAAAATTTATAACCCTCTTTCTTTAATTATTGATATATTATGAATATTTTCTATGTCAGTATATTACTGCAATAAGCACTAGGAACTGTTCTGTGTACTTTATGTGTGTAGCCTAATTCAATCCTCACAAAAATCCCCTTGCTTCTTAATTCACTGAGAAAATTAAAGCCTCCAGCAGACAACTTGACAGATTCCTACCAATAAAATGGTCCCCTCTACCAGCATCCGTTCCTCATTTTCCTCTTCCCATCCGTTATCAGAGACGATTTTACCAAACTTCTATGTAAATCCAGCCCCTCTACAGGAACACTAGATCTCATCGTGTCTCACGCGCTTAAGGACATCACTTCAGCGATGCTCTTCTCTCTCTTCTGTATCATATTTTTTTTCCTCTCTACTGGATGATTTTCATCAAATGGACCATTTGACCCATCTCTAATGAGCTTTATGAGGACCCGACGGCCCCTGCCTCTTCATTTCTCTGCTCCCCTTTGCAGCAAAACTCTTCAAAAGTTTTGTTATGCTCTCTCTAATTCCTCCCCTCCCAGGCTCTCTTAACTCACTCCATTAGGCCAGGAAGCCACGGAAACTGCGCTTATCCAATTGCCAGTGATCATCTGTTGCTAATCTAATAGTCAATTTTCTATCTTCATCTTAATACATAAAAATTAGATCATTAGATCCAGTTGATACCTCTCTCTCTCTCTCTCTCCATTTTTTAAATTTATCTTTCAGGACACCACAATTTACTTTTTTTTTTTTCCCTACCTTATTGGTTGTTTCTTCACAGTCTCCTTTGCTGGTTCTATCTTTTATACTCTAGAACTTAATGTTGCAATGCATCAAAACTAAGTCCTTGTTTTCTTATATAATATTTACACTCTTTCTCATGGACAATATTCATTTTCATAGTTTCAAATACCATCCATATGCTGATGATACCCAGAAATTTACCCTTAACTTTCCCATGATCTCCAGCCTAAATGCATAATTGCCTATTCAACATTTCCATTGGATGCTTAATAAACATCTCAAATTCAGTATGTCTGTAACTGATCCTTCTCATCTGCTTTCTCTCTTCACACCTGCTCTTTCCTTCTTTCTCCTTCCCCATCTCAGTTGCTGGCATAGCCACCTTTCCAGTTGCATAGGTCAAAAATATTGGAGTTATCTTTAACTCCTGTTATTCTCTCTTATTTAAATTCAATATAGTAATCAAATCCTGTTTTCTTTACCTCTAAAATGTATCCAGAATTCAAAAACTTCTTACCATGACCATTGCTACCTCCTTGGGTCAAAATATGTTGCCATTTGTCATCTGAATTGCTGCAAATTTTTAGCCTCCAAAATAATCTCTGCTTCTGCCCTTGTCCTATACCATCTATTTTCATGCCATTAACCAGAGTAATTCTTTTTTTTTTTTCCTTACAGCTTTGAGGTATAATACATATTAAAAAAACTGCATATATTTAATGTATATGATTTGATGAGTTTGGTTATATACATATACCCATGATACAACCATCACAATCAAGGTATTGGGACTGTATAATGGTTCAGCTGCTATGGGAAACAGTATGGAGGTTTTTCAAAAATTAAAAATAGAATCGCAATATGACCCAGCAACTCTACTCCTGGGTATATATGTAAAAAAGCTGAAATCAGCATCTCGAGATATCTGCACTACTATGTTCATTGCAGCATTATTCACAATAGCCACAAGATATGGAAGCAATGCAAATGTCCAGCTACAAAAGAAGGGGTAAAGAAAATGTGATATATGTGTACAATGGAATGTTATTCCGTCTTAAAGAAGGGAATCTTGCCATTTGCAACAACATGGATGGACCTGGAAGACATTATGCTGAGTGAAATAAGTCAGTTACAGAAGGACAACACTGCATGATTCTCCTTACATGAGATAGCTAAAATAGTCAAACTTATAGAGTAATTATTTTAAAATACAAGTTGGATGATGTCTTTTCTATATGCAAAAACCTGCTCTGCATTTCACTCAAAGTAAAGTTATAGTTCTGCACAAGGCCACCAAGGTCCATCGTTTTCCAGTCCACTTACCTCACTGACCTTTTCTCCAAGGACTCCTTCGCCACTCACTACGTTCCAGCCATGTGGACCATCCTTTATTTCTGGCAATACATCACAGATGGTCGGCCGCCAGAGGGCCTTTACTCTGCTATTCCTTCTACCTAGGACACTCCCTTCCCAGATCTCTAAATCTCTCTCCTTCCATGTTTGCTTATATTTCACCTTTTCAACCAGGTTTACTCAGACCATACTCCCTAATTCTGCCAACAAGCCCTATTCTCACCCCAGCACTTATGATTCCTGCATACTTATCGTCTAAAATAGTAAATAATTTACTTGTTGTTAATTACGCTTCTTATTTTATGACATCCCCTCAGAAATTTCCCAATCTCTCTATTTTGTGATCCATTATATTCACTGATATATCCCAAGTCTCTAATTCACCTCTTGCAACATAATAGACATGAAATAAACATTTGACAAATGACTGAATATTAATAATGGGCACTTATACATTTTTTTAATTTGTGAACTCTATGCTCTATTTTCTTTGTAAAATTTTTCCATTCTTACTAATTTTTATTTAGAATGCTCTTAATTTCTAAGGATGTTATTTTACTTATTAATCAAGTTTTATCTGGAGGTTATTTTGATATAAAAAATCGAGTAAGATATTTTATAATGGTCAGCCAACTGTTTCTATACCATTTGTTAAGTAATTCATTCTTTCCCCATCCTGGAAACCAAGTGTAGAAGGTGTATAAGGAGAAGGCAAAATGAACTGAGCCTAGAGCTGATAGAGGGAGAAAGCGATGGCTGATGATAAGTAACTGGGTTTAGCAACTTATTATCCATAGGCTGCATATATGCATCTGGGTCTATTTCTGGACTTCCTGTATTGTTCCCTTATCGTATACAGTCCATTATTCCCATCCCAGAAGTTTGACTGATTCTTTTACTTTTTTTTTTTTTTGAGGAAGATTGGCCCTGAGCTAACATCTGTTGCCAATCTTCCTCCTTTTTTCTCCCCAAAGCCCTGGTAGATAGTTGTATGTCATAGTTGTACATCCTTCTAGTTGCTCTGTGTGGGATGCCGCCTCAGCACGGCTTGATGAGCGGGGAGTAGATCTGTGCCAGGATCCGAACCACGAACCCCAGGCCACCGAAGTACAACACACAAACTTAACCGCTGCACCACCGGGCCAGCCCCTTGACCGATTCTTTTATTTTATTTTTTATTTATTTATTTATTTTGTGAGGAAGATCGGCCGTGAGCTAACATCTGCACCAATCCTCCTCTTTTTGATGAGGAAGACTGGTCCTGCGCTAACATCCGTGCCCATCTTCCTCCACTTTATGTGGGACACCGCCACAGCACGGCCTGACAAGCACTGCATCAGTGCCCACCCAGGATCCGAACCCCCGCCGCCAGCAGTGGAGGGCGAGCACTTAACCGCTACACAACGGGGCGGCCCTGACCGATTCTTTTAAAACGTAACACCTTTCCTTTGCTCAAAAAACTCTTCCTACATTTCATTCAGAGTAAAAGCTATGTATGTCCATCTATTCTTTTGCTAATAACTTATCTTTAAAATGGTTAATTTTATAGTAAAATTTATATATTTATTATAAATTATTTATTTACTCCTTCTCAAAATGTACTATTGCTTTTGCACCTGGGTTCAACGATTATTTTGTCAGCCCGTTCTTAAACTTCAATTAGCATGTATGGATTAATTTTCCATGAGGTCTAAGAAAGGCCTCTAATGATGAGCTGGCTTGAATAGCATAGGTTGACACCCAGTGAGTTAGGTTGGATGATGGATCACTGGCCGCCAACACCTACTTCTCAGTAGATCAGTGGCTGTGAACTGGCCACACCTACCACAAAGAACATGAATGTCCCACTCGTCTGGAAAGGAGAAAACAGGAGAAGTGAAGCCTGAACTAACATTGTATGTGACTACCAGGAGAAAGCAGACATTTTGTGCCTAATGATTCCATATCCCTTCCTTTCAAAGAGTACATAACCTACCACCCCACGTCGCTGCATCAGGTCCAGCTTGGCTTCCTTCTTATAGGCATAGGTCTAGGTGAAATAGGCAGGAAGCTAGATATGAGCTGGGAGCAAGGTGACTCCGCCAGGTGCAGCTTCCTAATTACCAGCCAGCGGCTCTTTGGTAGTGCAGCACTCCCCCTGACCCTGACGGAGAGTAGCCCCAAACCTTATTATACCCTCATTTGCATTGTAGTTTTGAGCCCCCTTGTGGGGGATCACCGCCATCACAGTTCGAGAGATGCCTATGTAAGGAAAAAATCTCCCCCTCCTGATGTGGGGGTGGAGACAATGCCCAGATTGGAACACGTTCCAACACCCTCCCCCTCCCCCGGGGCGCGACCTTCTAAAGCCACCAATCACCACCACTGCGGGGCAGTTGCTCCCCTCAAGCCTGCCCGCCCCTCCCCTTGGAGGTGTACTTTCTCTTTGCTAATAAATCCTCCTCTGTTAAAACTTCTGCTGTGTGTCTGCTCAAATTCTTTTGTGTCTGTGGACCAAGAACCTGGGACCCCACCGCACCGATCCTACCGGTGCTGGTGACATAGGGATAACCAGCCCATCCATGAATCCTCCGAAACAGGCTACCCCAGCATCACAGGTGGAACCCCAACACTGATGGCTTTAGGCATCTTCTAAAGCAGTGGTCAGCAACCTTTTGTTTTTTGGTAAAGAACCAGATAGTATATATCTTAGGCTTTACAGCCCTCATAGAGTCTCTCTTGAATCTCCTCCACATTTTCCTCTCTCTTCCTCCTTCTCCTCCACCTTCTCCTTCTCCTCCTTTCCTCTTTAAAAATTTAAAAACCACTTCTAGCCCACAGGCTAGAAATAGACCAGAGGTTTGGCCCATAGGTTATGGTTTGCCAACTCCTGATTGATATGTCTTATTTATATTTTTATCAACAAATATCTTTTCCTGTTACTACCATAATGTCTGGAGAGTACCTTAAACAGATAACTTACGATTCAGCTGACCCTCAAGAAATAAATTATTTACTCTTCTAAGCCATCTTCAAATTCCCCAGTGTGGTAGCCATGGAAATGCACTGCTCAGATCTCATGCTGTGGGGAACATAGTTAACTGACAGCCCAGCTGCCACCCCTCTGTATCCACCACTGCATTTGTGCTGAGGCCACACTGCCCTCAGGCTGGTCTCAGTCAATAAGTGAGCATGGTAGAGATACCACTAAAGCTTTTCCCGCAAGACATGGGTCTCCTATGATGGGCGACTTAGAGTTAAGGATTCCCCATTAGCCTGGCTTCACCTTTCTTAGAAATATGCTGCAGTCTGAGACTCTTCCTATCCAAACCTTTCTTCCCCGTCTCTTTTCCCTGGTGTCAGACTTGCATTGTGATTAAGACTTTCTCTGTTCCTTCCTTTTATATTTCACAGGCATTTCCCCCAATAAAGTCTCTTAGACATCTGATCCCACTTGACATCTATTTCTAAGAAGACCCCAACTAACACATCAGATGATTCTGCCTCTGAGGAAATAATTTGCTTCATGTTTTTTTCTCTTCTTCACCAGGTTAAAATATAATAATTTGCTTTGGCTGCCATAACAAAGTACCACAAACTGGGTGGCTTACACAACAAAAATTTATTGCATCACAGTTCCAGAGACTAAAAGTACAAGCTCAATCTGTCCGCAGGTATGGTTCCTTTAGCGGCCTTTTGGGGAAAATCTGTTCCCTGCCCCTCTTCTAGCTTCTGGTGACTTGCTGGTATTCTTGGGTGTTCCCTACAGATGGTGTTCTCCTCGTGTCTTCACATCATCTTCCCTCTGTACATTGTCCCTCTCTTCACGTGACACTCTTTTTATAAGGCCTCCAGTCATATTGGATTAGAGTCTCACCCTACTCCAGTATGACCTCATCTTAACTAATTGCATTTGTGATGCTCTATTTCCAAATAAGGTTACATTCTGAGGTATTGGGGGTTAGGACTTCAGCATATGAATTTTCAAGAGGCACAACTCAACCCAATACACCAAAAATGACACCTAACCTCCTCCTCAGTGATTACATGAACAAAACAAAAATTACCCCCATAAACAATAGTCAATGCTTGAGAATGACATGGTTAGAATTTTAATATTCATCACAGAACAAAAATTGAAGATTGCCTGTTTGAAATTCTTAAAAGACATTTCAGCCAACCACCTCCAAGAGACAGGTTGCCTCAAGAGACAATCATCCACTTAGTCCCCCCTCCCAAGATTTCACTGGTTTATCTTGCCCTCATATGTCTCTCTCCTCTTCAACCTCTTCTCCTTTCCTTGAAGAGAAACAAATCCTTCTCATTTTCCCTTTCATATCTGACAACCATTGTTCTAGAGTAAAAATGGGACTATTTGCTATATAGGTCTAGTAACCTTGGATGCAAAATGCATCTTGAAATAATATTTTACTGTCCTCCTTCAGGTAGGAGACAAGCAATATAGAATGTTATCACAGGAGCTTATGGAGTATACAACAGAAATTTATTGCTTCATAAGACTGATAGCTCCAAAATACAGTGAACCACAAACGGGACATGGCACATTTTATAGTAGGGCAATTTTTCTTATAAACATTTTTATCATAAAGTTTTCTCCTCTTTAGAAAAATATTAGTATTGATAGTTGATAATGTTTTAATGTCAAGCAAAATAAAAACAAATTATAATTATCCTTCCATAACTTCTCGCATTTTCATAACTATTTAACTCCCTCTCTGAGTTAACAGTACCTCCAGTTTTGTATATGGAGGACTATTCAGAATAGCATAGGGTATTCAATCAACTGACAAACATTTCCTGTCTCAAGTAGAGCTGTAATACTCTTGGAATCCAAATATATCAAGTTAATGCAAACTAACAATCTCAGTAGATAACATCCCCTATGGATTGCAGGAATTTCATCCATCTTGCGCTGAGATTTTATATCCTATCTGAATACCAATTTTGGATAACTGGACTCTTTCAGAGAAAGAAATTAAGACATTTAAGTAGAGCAGCAAGACAACCATTTTGCTATTACCTGATCCTTATGTGGCTCAGGATTAAGTGTTAGTCATACCGAATTCAAGTAGAACACAAGCTTTACCTAGCCGCTTGCCCCTGTTAAAAACTACCATATTGCCATAGCATGGGATCCTATAGGTACACTGGACATCAATACGAACTTACAAACCATGTCAAAGAAATTTCCCAACAGACTATTGCTTTCCTCATTGGAATCTGGAATTAGATGTTAATACAGTCATGTGCTGCATAAAGACATTTCAGTCAATGATGGACCTCATGTACACTGGTGGTCTCATAAGATTGGTACCATATAGCCTAGATGTGTAGTAGGCTATACTATTTAGGTTTGTTTAAGTACTTTCTATGATATTTGCACAATGACGAAATCGCCTAACAACGCATCTCTCAGAACTATCCCCGTTGTTAAGCAACACATCACTGTGTAGTAAACTGACGTTGCATTTCCTAATACATGCAAGGCTAGCTTGCTTTCCTCTCAATTATTGGAGCTTATAAATCTAAGAGTTATCTCAAACTCTTCCTTTTCCTTCACACCTCACTTCATCTTTACCCTATTTAAAGACCCCATCTTGATTTTTTCGATTTCCACTGCTTTCACTACTGCCCATCCCCTCTCCTCACAACTGCAATTTTTAAATGATAAAATGGCCAGAAAGAAATTTAAATGTATTATACTCTTGTTATAAGCATTCATGCTTTGCTTTATGCTTTACATGAGTGACTGATGCTATCTCCACACCACCACACATCAGCATGGCAGCATTCTGGATTGTAGACAACTTTTAAAAATAATCAAATTCCCCTTCTTCATATACTTTCAAATAATGTCCAAATTCTTAGCTTCCTCTTTAAAACAAAATAAAAAGCTTCTGTATTTGTTGGTTCCCATTTCTCTTTCCCAATTCTCTACTTTTTTTCCATTTTTTAGAGATAAAATATAAGATCCACGCTATAGAATATGTAAAGTTTATTTGTTGATATCTGCCATAAAAATAATGCAATGAATGCCCACCCTCTGGGTTAGGCCATAGAGCAGAGCATCAATGGAGTATCTGAAGTCCCCGGTAATCTCTTTCAGGACTATATTCCCAATTGTCTGCCTAGAGGTAAAATTCTGTCCTTGGGCTTTCTATTTTTAGAAGTGGTAGACTGGCTTATTTCAGATCAACTCATAGTGAAGGGAAGAAAAATAAACACAAAAATTGAAAAGATATTTTAAATTAATCTGTTTGAAGGAATTAAAATGCTAACAAGGCAAAAGTGTTCTTGAAGGTATAGGGAAGCACAGACCAGATGATCCTAACATCCTAGGCCTTTCTTCTGAGCATTTGCCTCAATTTAATCAGAAGTCATGAGGCTAAAAACCAATGCTGAATGTGGTAAGTGGCAGGTTTAGTAGCTGAGAAAATCTTTTAAGCCCCTTATGCAAAAAGGAAACAAAACTAATTTGCAGGGCTTACCAAGAGGAGAGGCCTTGGTAAATACTCGGATTTTAGTTGAGAATGCCAGGAAAAGAGTGAATGAGAAGTAGGTAAGCTTAGCTTCAAATCAACTTAAACTCTACTTGGATTAAGGAGATTTGCTCCTCCACTAACTACCTGCTAAAAGCGAAAAGAAATTCTCTCTAGAGAAGATGACCCAGATCCTCAATTTCTCTATAATATTTCATATGCATCTGGAATTTAATCAAAATTCACCAGGAATACCCACAGATAAAAAAATGAATAACAAAAAGCAAAGAGAAAAATACAATAAAAATAAAGATCAAGATTGGTTTAATATAAGATACTGACTTTTACTAATTGATTAAAATGTTCAAGACATTAGACAAAAAAATGGACAATATTTTCAAAGAACTCTACAGTTATAAAAATAAGCTTTAAAAACTAAATGGATTATAATTGTAAAGCTACAAAATATAACAACTGAATTTGAGATCTCAATCTAAGAGTTCAAAGGGAGATTTTATACAGCTGAAGAGAGGATTCGTGAACTGGAAGATAAGCCAAAATAAAATATCCAGACTGAAGCCCTGGGGGAAAGTTGCCTCATTAATGAGATGGTCCCTTAACACTTCAGATAGAGTAGCATTCTCCATCACTCTCTTATTCTGCTGTTGAATTTTTTTTTCTGACTTTCATTTATGGGGTCTCTTTTCCTCATCTAAGTCATTTATATTTTGATATTAGTTATAAATTTATGAGAATTCTTTAATGCCAGAGATGAGGGTGATTCCTGTAGGAAAAAAACTTGTATTTGCTTCTACTGGACATTTGAAGACATTTCCCATCCAGGATCCACTTAAATACTGAATAAGACTGAGAAAAGAATCTCTCATAGAATTAATTTAGGACCCAAAATGCGTGTCTATGACTTGTGGTCTCAAAACTCAATTTATGTATTTTCTCTTGCACCAGATCTAATTCTGTGACAGATAACTATTTTTTTCACCCTTGGTAGGGTATATATTTTTTTCTAAATCACAATTTTAGTCAACATATAGCTCTACATGTATCCCAGCTTGATGCTAGGGTCTCTAATGCAGCTGCACCCAATTTCATGACCTAGGTTTTGTGTTACCTCCTATCTTCCTTGGCAGTTACAAATAATGCTCTTGGCAAATGAAAATCAATAGAAACTCTTCGTACACTGGTTGCTACATGACTGGCTTACCTCTTTGGAAATAGTATTCCTTTTTTGTTTTGTTTTGTTTTGGCCTTCAAAAATATCCTTTATATTCTTAGTTCAACTATGTAAAAAAGTTTTTAAATATTTAGGAAGTTTGAATAAATGTTTTGTTAAATATTTTGTATGTTTCAGTAGGAAAGATTTTTACAATACCAGGAACTTTTGGTAGGAAAGATTTTTAGCCTACCAAATTGCTGCTCTGCTACTCAAACTGTCCTGATTGCTTTCATCAAGTGCGCCGTGTTGCTGAATCTAATGATAAGTTCTGAGTCTTCATCTTGCTTGATTATTAGTGGCACATGACTTAGTTGATCACTTCTTCCTTCTTGATGCACTTTCTCTCCCTTTCTTCCAGGACACTCTCTCTTGATTTTCTTCCTTCCTCACTGGCCATTCCTCTTCTGCAGGTGCTAATATTAGACCGTCCTCATTTTCTCAACTCTAAAGAAAACTCAAAGGCTCTCTACTCAATCTTATTCTATATTCTATACATTATTTCTCTGGGTGATATCATACAGTGCCGTGCTCAAAATACCATCTATGCACTGATGGTTACTAGTGTGTATCTCCAGCCTCAACTTTCTCTTGAATTAAAGACGTGTAACAATTGACCATCTGAAATCTCCATTTGCATATCTAAAGAGCATCTCAAACACAGGTCCTCAATCTGTTCCTCCTGCTATATTCTGCTTTCAGTAAACGGCACCTCTATTTCTTGAGATGCTTAGGCCAAAAAATTGTTACTCATCCCTGGTCCTCTTTTCAAATATCTCACATGTGATCCATATGAAAATACTGTCACTTGTCCCTTCCAAATATGTGGAATCCAACCACTTCTACCACTGCAGTACTACCACCTTAGTTCAAGCCATGTCTGTTATTCATGTAGATTATTCCAATAGTATCATTACATTCACTTTCACTTATATAATGCTCACTTATCCTCTGTAGAACAGCTAGAGTCATCCTATTAATAGGGAGGTAAAACCTTATCACACCTACATCCAACACCTCTAATGTATTTTTTTTATTACCCAGAATAAAATTCAAATCCTTTCCATGATTAACAAGGCTTTACGGCATTTGGTCCCTGATGACTCTGCTGATCTCATCCCTCCCAGTCTAACCCTTATCCATCATGTTTCAGCCACACTGCACTCTTGGCTATTCCGTGAACCTGCTAAGCACACTCCCACCTCAGGTAGTTTGCACCTGCTATCTTCTCTGCGTGGACTTTCGACACTACAAAGCCACATGGGAACCTGACCAACAGTTTTCTCCTCAGTGACACCCACCCCAACCACTTTATTTAAAATAGTGACCTCCATCAATCTCTATCCCCTAACTCTACTGTAGTTGCATCCATGGAATTCATTGCCCTGTCATGTACTGTGAATAGATTTCTTTATTTTTTTAATTGCTTTTCCTTCTCAAAATTTCAATCTTGACGTAAATGTAGAATTTTTCTCTTGTTTTCCCTACTATATCACAAGATCCAGAGCAGAGCCTGGCACAGAGAAAATGTTCAAAAAACAAAACATAATTTAATACATATAATCTCATTGTATAGAATAGGAGACGAAGGCTAAGATAATTTTGTATGTTTCCCCATGTCTTGGAGATAGTAAGTAAATAGCTAGAAATTAAATCCTTTTCAATTTTAAAACAACAAAACAAAACAAAAGATGATACTTCCCATTGCCCCTTGTTGCACTCATAAAAATTTCTTTGTATGGTATTCATGACTTCACAGTCTGACCTCCAATCTGTCTTTTGAACATCATCTCATATTATGAATTACTTTCTTATGTAAGCCCTATCTAAACTCCAGCTCTGTTGCTCTAGCTGCCTTTCTCCAAAGAGGCCGTGCCCTTGTGCACTTCGATGCTCTGCTTCATACTTTCCTCTTAACCTGGAGTGATCTCTTTCCCTATTTCTGACTAATGAAATCTTCCTCTTTCCTTGACTCAGGTCAAATACCACTTATACCACTAAGTCGGTTCCCGTCATCTCAGTAAAAATTAATCTCTTTCCCTCCCAGAGGGAGGGAAAAGAGCACTTAGTTTTTATGGAACTTTTGGAGCTTTACACTATGTGCCTTGTATTAAATGTAAAATGTGCCTGCACGTTCCCCTCATGAGAAACTAAGCTTCTTGAGGACAGTGGTTTCTTTTTAACCACATTTACATTCTTCCTTTAGGTCTTAACAGTGTTCCATATACTCAGTCAGCATTCAATTAAATATAGCAGAAGTTCTTTTAATTACCCGGTCATAACCAGTTGTCCCAATAAGGAAAATATCCAATTATTCTCATTTTTAATGTTAATGTTGGGATGCATAAAGTTATAAACTTGGACTTCCTTTTATCTGACTGGCTTGTATGTTACTATAATGATCAATAATACAACCAATAGCATTTATATACAACACGCTTTCAAGTAAATCCACATTATTTAAAAATAAATAGAGAACAGCTATTAAGAGAAAAAATAATACATGAAGAGGTGAACATGGAGAAATCAAATGTGTGTGCCTAGAAGGGAAATCCTCACTGAGACATGAGGGGAAGCTAGGTCTTCTCAGTCCCTTTAATTCTTTGATTCTGCTCATTCTAAGTCCAGTGGATTTTCAGTTTCTATTGTATGTATTTACTTATTCTTCAACCTTTAGGAAGTTGGAGTACATATTTATGGTAAAGCAGATATTTTGATGTAGTTAACACTAACTTTTTGGAGATACTATAAGCAGGTAAATATGACAAAGAGTTCAGACTAGAGAATACCTTAGCCTGCTATGATATTTGTATTTATTCCTTATGCACATGAAGAGCCGATGAAGGATTTTGAGCAGAAAAATAACTTTAACCATATTCGAGACCTGAGAATTTAAGATTCGATTCATCAGAAAACATAAACTGTCTAGGGAATAAATTTGAGTCAAGGAATGTGCTGGCAGAGAAAAGAATGAAGGCCTCATTCTCAGCAGCAGATCAGTAATAGTGGAGGAGGAGAGAAAAACCCATAAAGATTGTGCCAACTTAGACCATAGACCCTACAAAAATAATTTATTAAAGTATATGCTAATTCTGGTTTCATCAGCTCTTACTGAGTGCTGGCTATAAAGCTTGTAGCTAAGAATATAATGCCATTAAAGTGTAAAATAATGAATTTTTTTACATAGTCAAGGAGATGAAAGAAAAATCACAGTTGAGAAGGAAGAGTAGGGGTTAACTGAGAGATGAAGAAGAAAAGGAAGGGTATTTCATATTGAGGGAACAGCATGTGCAATTCCAGCGGCAGGGCAGAACCTGGCAGGTTTGAGAAACTGGAAGTCTGGTAGTGACTTCAGAAGACAGTAGGAAGGTTCATGGTGTGAGATGAGACTGAAGAGACAGGAAAGGACTGGACAAGGAAGGATGCTGTAGACCACGTTAAGAAGAATTTATCTGTTAATACAACAGGATTTAGACATTCAACCACCTTTGTATTGGTTTTACTTTCTTTTCTTGAATGCATAAAAAAGATAGAGGGCAAATATTTTTCCTCACATCCTGGGAATATTTGAAGTTAAAACCCTTTCTGTCCTTCAAGTCAGGGGAAAAGACACAAATTCATATTCTAATTTTGATGAAATGTCAAAAGAGAAAAGAAAGGATAAAGTTTTTTGCTTGTTTGTCCCTGCCTCCCCATTCCTTCCAACCCATTGGAAAGATAAAGATGATGTGGACCCAGAAACTCTAGAATTGACTGGGGGGAGGGGATGTTACATTATAAGAACTGGGAAACCTGAAAAATGTGATAGGAAAACAATGAGAAAAACAAGAGGATCCAGAAGGAAATAAGTGAGTTGGGCTTGCAAAATATATATACGTGAGACCTTCTCAAGCATTCAGGACCAAATACAGGGCCATCTGATTTTCAGTCAGGCCATGGGATTTGCATGACTATCTCCAGTCACCCATTATGGCCACCCTATAGCACTTGTACCCAGTACCTCTAGCATGCTTGAGGGAGGAAAGTCTCCTGTACATTAGGGGATTGGGATTGCACTAAATAAACTTGAGACTACTGGAGTGATTACTGACACCTTATTTTTGCTTTAAAAAAATGACAAGGCAAGAAATAGTTTTAATATTATATTTGTATTTCAAAAGAAGCACTCTGGCTGCAGAATGGTAAAAGAGCTGACTCAAGGAGATGCACACAGCATTTGCAGGCTATTGTAATAGGCATATCTACAGATTTTGCACCATTGAGGTAGCAGGGGAAATGGAAAAATATTTTTGGATATGAAAAGATAACTAGGTAATTTTAAAAGAATTACTGACAACTTATCGATTGGACATTGAAGAAAAGAGTATTGAGCTAAAGGATGCCATGCAATCTGAATTAGGAGGAAAACTAGTGAGCATGATGTTAGACAAGCAGAGCAGAAAGTTTTCAAATGATGTCTTTGTGTTGGTGTCCATCAGGAAGTTGCGAATGTAGATCTGAAACACAATTTAAAGTTGGAGGTTAGTGATTGTTCCTCTGCAAGTGATCAAAATAACAAAGAACAAAAAATGTAGTAAAGGTGAGTTGCTATAATTTACGAACATTGTTCCATCTAGTTTTCAAAATAATACTACAGGATAAATAATATCAGGACACCAATTTATAGATGGAAAAAGTGAGGCTTATAGAGTGTAATTTGTCTAGGGTCTGATTTCAAAGTTTGTCTTCTTTAATTACTGTCATTTTCTGCCTCTCTTAGTGGCTGAGGTTGCCCAGAAACAGGAAAAGAATCTTCAGCCAAGGAGAATGAAAAAGAAGACTGAGAAGCACATGAAGAAAGCCAGAAGACTAACGTACTTTTGAAATTAAAGGTGGAGATTGGATCGTTTTGAATGTTGGTTTTAATGAAGTTTGTTAACCTTGTAAAGTGCTTCAAAGATGCACAGGATGAGGAATGAGAACAAGTTATTTCCATGTAGTCATTCAGAAAATTTTGAGTGACCAATCTGTGCCAGATACTCTTCCACATGCTGTAAATATAACAGTGAACAACATAGAGAAAAATCACCTTCCTAATGGAGATTAAATTCTAGTATGAGATAGACACTAGACATATAAACCATCATGCAATTTAAGACCATGATTTGACACTTATCAGTGAGGAGCCCACTGGAACTACCCAAGTGAAGTAGACTCTGTGGGTTGGAAGCCAGATGGCCATGAGTTGGAGAATGAGGAGGAGGGGGTGCTGGAGTGGGGTAAAGGGACCACGGATTATTGCTGCACGTTGTATGTTAGGAGAAAGAATATAATACACAAATTGCTGGGGAATGTTGACAGCATGTACAAAAAACACACTGAGATATGACTAGGTGCATTTGAGGGTCCCTTGGATACATATGACCACCTCCTTTTGTGCGGTTTCCAACTAACAGGGAGGTCAAAGTGGGAAGGTTTAAGTATTGGTTCTCAAAATTTAGTGTTCGTTGGAATCACCTGGAGGACTTATAAAACAGAGTACTGGGTCCATTCTGAGAGTTTCTGATTCAGTAGATCTGGGGTGGGGCTCAAGAATTTTTATCATGAGTTCCCAGGTGATGCTGAGGCTGCGGGTTGGTGGATGACACCTTGAGAATAATAGCTTAAATAAAAGTAGATTTTGTAAATAATCACAACAGTGCAGACTTTAATCACATTTCTTGTTTTCTCTCCCAACCAGGTCTTAATCAGAGGCAACAAGAAGATCTTGAGTTAACTTGAGAAATTCTGTTTTTATCTAATTATGTATTTAGAAAACTGAATGTAAATCTTCAAAAGGCTGGTTTACTCTATCCCCGTAAAAGTCCCCATGTCTCATTATAACATTATAACATCTGTCTAAATCACTCCGGTGATTCTCTGGCTGGTAAATCCCAATCTCCTTGTCCATTTGTGAACACTTCCTTGACCTCTATATCATTTTGTACACATTTCAGTGTTTCTATTGCCATGTAACTCTGGCTAGATTCTTTTATCTTTCAGGTCAAAGCCTAAACGCCATTTCATTTGGTGAGCTCTATCTGACCCGCTTCAGGCTAGGTCCAGATTCTTTTGTTATAAGTGAGTACTGGACATTGAGTTTTTGTTTTGTAAACATTTTTGAGGTAAATATATATAAATACATATAAGTATATATATATAAACGCAAAAATATATGTATATATGTATATATAATGTATATATATGAAAATATGCAAAGGTATTCAGATCCATATATTTTCTAGAAGTTACCACACTTGTGTACCAGCCACCATCCAGATCAGGAATCAGAATATTACCAGAACACCATCTTCCATCTTGTGCCCCATTAAAGATTTGGACAGGAAGTCTTAGTGCCCTTAGTTCCATGCACATGTAGGCAAAATCTGCTGTGCTTTAGATCCAGATTTCTTCTGGCTGGGACCTGTCCTCTGCCCTTCACTAGAAGGCAGGTCTAGGCTTTTCCTAGTGAATGCCTTTCCTGAATCGTGGCCAATATTTAGTGATTCTAGAGCCCAGCCTGAGGCAACATGAACATGGACTTTTGAGTCAACAAGAAAATTACATTAAGCTCTTGGAGCCACAGTACCCTCTTGAAAGATCTGGAGTTTAAAACATCCACTTTATGGGATTTTTGTAAGAATTATATGATACAGAATATGTAAAGTGCCCAGCACAAAATTGGCGCTATTTAAATATTAATTATCTTTCTTTCTTTCCAGTACTTTACTTTGCTGTCTAAGGAAGATTCTCTGTTCTTCCATAACTCTATGAAATATTTCTGTTCTTGTTCTTTCTCTGCTGTCTTATAGAGATGGAAAATATTTTCTTAGGAGATAGACTTAGGAATCTTTTTGACCATCTAATAACAACATCTACCATTTATTTTGCGTCTAATATGAGTCGAGTATGGTTGGTCAATTTAGATTGATTATCTCCAACCTTCATAACCTTGCTTCAAGGTAGATATAATTATCTCGGAGATGTTAAGTGACTTATTCTGTGGAGAAAGCTCAGACTCTTGAAAGCAGGATTCGTCCTTAGGTACCTGCCATTCCTCCATGCTTCACTGCTTCTGTGTGCATTGTGTCATACGAAGGTTGGGTGCCCATGAGAAACACTGAATGAAATCAGGAAGAACAGTCATTTATTTGAATACTCCAAATTGGTAAAAATTCATGTTTTTAAAAATATCTTGAATATAACTGAATCTTTTCATTTTAAATTACTTATTTGTGTTGCAAATATTTAAGCAGTGCTTAAACAATCTCTAACTGAAATCAAATGGTGGTGGTATAATTGCTCTATGAATGGAGCAATAGGCTTCAACCCCTCTGGAAGAACACTGCATTTGTCAATTCCATACCATCTCTGAAGGAATAATAAGTTACATGAGTAAAGCGCCTTTTTAAACATTGACTTCTAATCTCTACACTCCATTCTAGTTCTATCATATTATGCCTCTCTGAGAATAAAGATATACTTTCAGTACAAGTTGCCATTCAGTCCACAATTTTAATAAAATTGTGGTTGATAAATATCTTCAAACAGGCATATTGCTATGTATGTCAAGAGTACTGTGATTCAATGTAAGTGGTTTTGATATATTTGAGTTTCTGTACCTGAATGTTGTACATTTGTGAGCATAATAATTCCAGAGTACTTTTGCAACAGTGAAAGACTGTTATACTGCAAATCTTTCTATCCCTTGCTATGTGTTCGGTTTTTCTTATTTGTTTATGTTTAACTAAAACTTAATAATGCCAATGATTCTAACTTAGTTTTTTGAAATTTTGAATGAAGATAGAGATTAAATACATATACACCCTATAAAGGAGGTTATATTACTCTGATCTTCTTATTTATTATGATCTAAACTAGGTTTTGTGAGATAAGTATTATACTATTAGATTAATAAAAATCTATGTGAAAAATATTACTCTTAATTACAAAATTCCAATCGTATATTTTTAATATGTATTATTTCAATTTTATGTAATGAATCTAGGTTTTTGAAAGGATCAACTGCTATTTTAAATTTTAAATTTTTGGGGTAGTGAGACATGAATAAAAGTAGGATATCACATTTACAACTTGTGAGCAAATATCAAATGAAGTAATCTGAAATTTTCTGGAACAGTTTATTTGATGAATGCATTATGAACTCTTTTTGAAAGTGAAAATTCTTAAGATGACCTCTTTTGCATTAATTATTCTACAAATAGGTATAAGAGAAAACTTTAAAGTCAAATGATGAAAAGTATTTTTTTGCTGAGGAAGATGTGCCCTGAGCTAACATCTGTCACCAATCTGCCTCTTTTTGCTTGAGGAAGATTCGCCCTGAACTAACATCTGTGGCAAAATTTCCTCTATTTTGTATGTGGGTTGCCACCACAGCACAGCCACTGACAAGTTGTATAGGTCAGCACCTGGGAACTGAACCCAGACCACCAAAGTGGAGGACACCAATCTCAACCACTAGGCAGCCAGGACTGGCTCTAAAAAGTATTTTTGAGAATTTTTTACCCTTATTTTTTTTTATGGGTCACCTCATGCATTTTAACAAGGCATGCACTAAATTAATGCATATTTAGCCTTGATACTAGTAATAGACAAACTTCAAATGATTCAGTTAAATCTCTGAACCCCAAATATTGTAGTATAAGATGTCTAGCACGTATGGAACATAGATTCTCAAAATTTTAAGTATCTCTTGCTAATCTTATCTAATTTTCGAATTCCAAAATAACATCTTGAGGGTATTTCATGTACTAAATAATAGGAAGAGTCATCAGTCTTGTAATTCAATATTAAAGCCCTTAAACCTGTGGGACACAGAAATCAAGGTAATTGATAATCAGAAGAGAACACCATTAAACTCTATAGTTGATTTATCTCTCTGATTTCTGTTAAATTCTTCAAATTCTTCAAAAACTAAGAAATAGCTGAAGAAAACCTTCAATAACAGTTGCATAATTTATTCAATAGCCATTTCATAGATTTTTTATTTAGTATATATTACATGGCAGAAATGACACTGAGGAGAGTGAAAAATAAAGACAAGTTTCTTGGCTTCATGGAATTCACAGCTGGTAGGTTATACATATATTCAAGAGATAATTACATAAATTTTATCAACACAATTGCTCACATGAAGAAAAGGTAAAATGTTATGAGATATTATAACAGGGAACCCGCAAAATAGCCTAGGGAGTCAGGGACAGATTTCCAGAATGGTAGGATTTAATCTCAGATCTGAAAGGTGATTCAAAATTTTCAAGGTTAAAAGGAATAGGGAAAGCTTTTTGACAGATGGATACGTATAGGAAATGTTCTGAGGAGGGAAGTGGAGGGTTCATTTTAAGTAAAGAAATGGAGACTGAAGTGGGTGGAACAGAGTTGCAAGACTTCATTAAGAGGAAGCTGACAAGAATCCACCAGGAAACTATTAGAAATAATCAACAACTACAGCAAAGTTGCAGGGTACAAAATCAACTACAAAAAGAAGTTGCATTTATATACACTAACTATAAAGTAGTAAAAAGAGAAGTCAAGAAAATAATCCCATTTATAATCACAACAAAAAGAATAAAAGATCCAGGAATAAATTTAACCAAGGACGTGAAAGACCCATACACTGAAAACTTGATTTATTTATTTATTGAAATAAATCAAAGACATAAAGAAATGGAAAGATATTCTATGCCTATGGATTAGAAGAATAAATATAGTTAAAATGTCTATATTACCTAAAGCAATCTACAGATTCAATGCAATCCCAATCAGAATCCCAATGACACTCTTCATGGAAATAGAACAAAGAATCCTAAAATTTATATGGGACAACAAAAGACCCTGAATAGCCAAAGCAATCCTGAGAAAAAAGAACAAAACTGGAGGCATCACAATCTCCCATTTCAAAATATACTACAGAGGTATAGTAACCAAAACAGCATAGTATTGGCAAAAACACAGACACACAGATCAATGGAATAGAATTGAAAGCCCAGAAATAAACCCACACATTTATAGACAGCTAATCTTCAACAAAGGAGCCAAGAACATACAATTGAGAAAGGAAAGTCTCTTCAATAAATAGTGTTGGGAAAACTGGACAGCCACATGCAAAGGAATGAAAGTAGACCCTTATCTTACACCATAAACAAAAATTAACTCAAAATGGATTAAAGACTTGAATGTAAGACCTGAAACCATAAAACTCCTAGAAGAAAATATAGGCAGTACACACTTTGACATCAGTTTTAGCAGTATCTTCTCGAATACTATGTCTACTCAGGCAAGAGAAACAAAAGAAAAAATAAACAAATGGGACTACCTCAGATTAAAAAGCTTCTGCAAGGTAAAGGAAACCATGAACAAAATGAAAGGACAACCCACCAACTGGGAGAAAATATTTGCAAATCATATATCTGACAAGGGGATATATGAGGATAATCTCCAAAATATATAAAGAACTCATATATCTCAACAACAAACAAACAACCCAATTAAAAAATGGGCAAAAGATCGGAACAGACATTTTTACAAAGAAGATATACAGATGGCCAAGAGGCACATGAAAAAATGTTCAACATCACTAATTATTAGGGAAATGCATATCAAAACTACAATGAGAATTCACCTTACGCATGTCAGAATGGCTATTATTAACAAGACAAAAAATAACAAATGTTGGAGAGGATGTGGAGAAAAGAGAACCCTCATACACGGCTGGTGGTAATGAAAACTGGGGCAGCCACTATGGAAAATAGTATGGAGATTTCTCAAAAAATTAAAAATAGAAATACCATATGATCCAGCTAAAACCACTACTGGGTATTTATCCACAGAACATGAAGTCAACAATGCAAAAAGATTTATGCACTCTCTTCATAAGAGAAGTTCATTGCAGCATTATTCACAGTAGCCAAGATGGGGAAGCAACCCAAGTGCCCAACAATGGATGAATGGTTAAAGAAGATGTGGTGTATATACATACAATGGAATACTACTCAGCCATAAAAAAGACAAAACCGTGCCATTTTCAACAACATGGATGGACCTTGAGGTTATTATGTTAAGCAGAATAAGCCAGACAGAGAAAAACAAACACTGTATGATGTCACTCATATGGAAGATAAACAAAAACATGGATGAGGAGAACACGTTAGTGGTTACCAGAGGGGAAAAAGGTGGTGGTGGGGGCAAAAGGGGTAAAGGGGCACATATATATGGTGACAGACAAAAACTGGGCTATTGTGGGTGAGCAAGATGCAGTATATACAGAAACTGATCTATATAATAGTGTACACCTGAAGTTACACAATGTTATAAACCAATATGACCTCAATAAAATAATTATAATTAAAATAAAATAAAATGAAGCTGATGAGCTAGGCACTGGTGAATACAATGGGCTTTTGTCAGTCAAGGTAAAGACTTTGGATGCTAACCTAAGACAAATGGGAAGTCAAAGCATATTGAGAACTAGCATGAGAAAATTTGCAGGTTATATTTTTTTCAAGATTATTCTAGCTTCCCTATGAACAATGGGTTAGAGCAAAGTAAAAGAAGATGTAAGAAGACAAACTCAGAGGCCACTGTAGTCACATGGGCAGTGTTGTTAGCTTGACCTGATTATAATGAAAAGAGAGAGAAGTAGACAGATTTGAGATAATCTGATAGAGTGGGATTCAGTGATTGATTGGATACGAGAGAGAATCAGTCATCAAGTATATCTAGGATAACGCCGAGTAATGAGGCTATCAATGGTGAAAGGAAACATTGGAGGAAGGATGGATGGGGAGGGCAAGGAGAAGGAAGAGGATAATCAAGTGTTCAAATTTGGACAGATTGTGTGTGAGACGCCTGAGAATTACGGAAGTGGACTGCAGCATAGGCAGTCAGATACACTTGCGTAGAGCTCAGTAATGGGGTCTCACCTACAGTGACAAATGTGGAGTTGGTAGACGTTGTAGGGGAGGAAAAATCATTTTTCCTCTACCTTTCTGGGTTCTTGGCTGAGACCTCAGTAATAAAACACAGATTAACAAGAGAAAAACAGAAGTTTATTAACATGTGTATCTCGTGTATACATTGGAGATACCCGGGGAAAAGAGGTGGCTTTAGAATTCAGAATTAAATACCATCTTAATAGGGAAAAGAGAGGGAGGATGTAGGCCTTTTAGCAGAGAGTAAATGATTTTTAGGAAAGATGAATGTCCCCTTAGAAGAATAGATGGGAGGTATATAATAGTTTATGACAAAGTTTGTCTGGGTGCGGTGTGGATTTCTAGTTTCCTCTCCTGTGATAAGAGTCAGTCTTCCTTGGTTGATAAAACTCTCTCAGGGAGATGATCTAAGACAATTGAGTTCCTTTTGGAGGATTTATCTTTAGGCAGACAAGGGGATCTCAGAGAAAACCTCTGCCTGCATTTGCTGTTTTTCAAGTGCCTACAGCACAAAATAATTAATATGCCAAAGGGGCATATTTTGGGGAGCATATTCTACCCCTCTTCAACATATAGATTTTTTCTTTTTTTTGATCCATGGGAGGAGATGAGATGCCTCCCATGGAATAAGGGATAGTATAGTTTGAAAACACAAGAGTGAATAGGAGAAAGGCCTGAGGAACTTTCATATTTAAAATTTTCACACGTATTGAGAAACCAGGAAGAGTAACAAAGAAGGAAGGATATAAATAAACAATGACAAGTGCAGTGACTGAGAAGCCAAACTGTTTCATAATGGAGGGAGCAGTCAGCAGAATCCAGTTCCTGATTTTACGTGATTGAAGTCATTGGCGACTTGAGCAGGAGCCGTCACATCAATTTTATTGGCCTGCAAGTAATTTATGGGGTATGGAAGGAGAAGAAATGGAGAATAGTAGCTGAAAAGAGGACATGGGTTTTTAGAATAATTTTTCTGACAAGCCCTATATTATGTTGAAATGATAATTGGAAAAATACACCAAAGAGAAAGAGTTGAAAGATACAACGAGGTGCAAGTCACATTTGACAGTAGATACAGTTCATGAGAAGGAAGCAACGAAGAGATGAAAGAACATATGGGTGAATAGAAAAGCATATTCTGAATATGTTTTATGGAAAGGATGCTTCTTCTAGGTGATTAGAAGGGGAAGTGGATAAGAATAGATATTGATGATGGCGGGTTTATATATTTCAGTGTTTCCGAGTTTTCTAATGTTTTTTTTTTCCAGTGAAGACATGATCATCTTTAGTTTGACGGGACCATAAGCAATACGAGTGGTGATAATGAGAGAGACAATGCTTAAAATGTTGGAATACAGGGAGAAAATTAAAGGAATTTATGTGAATAATTCCTTTATTCTGGAAATAATTGTTTTCATACAAACTGTTGCTGATGCTCTTGTTTTTGCTTTCCTCACCCACCTCCCAAGTCATCCATCCTGTCCCCACCACACACACAAATTGCCACCTGTCTCCCCTTCTCATTGGCCAGGAAGACTTATGCAAGTTTCGGCCAGGATAAAGCATGGTCTTGTGTCTGAGTGTTGGTGATGTTAACAATAATTGTTCTGATTCTCTCTCTTTATGCTTCCGTGTAGACAGACCATGCTGGTTGGCTGGACCAGTACAAATTCCGAGTTCTTTTCTTGATTCAACAACATTCTCTCAGGTGCTCTGCTCACTCTGTACCAGGCACTTAGTTTAGCATAAAGTGATGAACCAAAATGACAGATTATTTAAACCATCGTACCTTCAAGAAGTAGACATGTCCACTGTCTCAAGACACATGGAAAGGTGTTCCTAATCACTTAAATTCTTTCTTTTAATTCTGTTCAGCGTACATGAGATAATAAGCATACAGTAAATAATCCACAACTTCTTAGAAAAGAAACAAATGCAGTAGCATATATTACTCCATTTAAAATTAGGGGTGGTGAACATGATGTAATCTATGCAGAAATAGAAGTACAATGATGTACACCTGAAATTTTTACAATGTTATAAACCAATGTTACTGCAATAAACAAAAAATAAAAATAAATAAATAAATAAATAAATAAATAAATAAAAATAAAAACATAAAATAAAATAAAATAAAATTAGGGGTGAGGGGCGTCCCCGTGGCTTAGCGGTTAAATGTGCGTGCTCCGCTACTGGCCCCGGGCGCGCACCGACGCACCACTTCTCCGGCCATGCTGAGGCCGTGTCGCACATACAGGAACTAGAAGGATGTGCAACTATGGCATACAGCTATCTACTGGGGCTTTAGGGGAAAAAAAAAGGAGGAGGATTGGATTGGCAATAGATGTTAGCTCAGAGCCAGTCTTCCTCAGCAAAAAGAGGAGGATTAGCATGGATGTTAGCTCAGGGCTTATCTTCCTCTCAAAAAAAAAAAAATTAGGGGTGAACTTGAGCCTCTCCACATCCTTGGCTTTAAGGCACCAAAAGTAAAAACTGAGAATTGTCCTATTTATTTTGGACTTTGGAACTGTGGAATGTAATACCTATCCCAACACCAGTGCAGATAAAATATCTAGCCACTCAGGGCTATTTTTATATATCTATGGTAAACTTTTATTTTGGCTGCTAAGTGTATGTTACTAAGCAGTTTATATTGTTGTGCTGGATAAATATATCAAAACTGTTAAATTTCTTGCACATTCACATTTTATTATGTGCAAATTCTGTCCACTAGCCAAGAAAATCTACCAAGAATTAAAAAAAGTTTTTAAGAAGCCAATTTTTGTCTTCTCACTTGATCAAAATGTAAATGCGTTACAGGACACTTGCTAGAAAGCTAAAAAGTATATAAATTACTGTCTGTGTATGGAAAAACCAGACCATATCTGTTACAGCAAATGAGTATGCTACATGATGAACTGATATATTTTTATTTACTTTCATTTTCTCTCTGGCCTGGGAAATACCAAAAAACATGCAGGTTTACAGAGAAATCTACAGAGAAAGAGGCTCTATCCCCAATAATGTTCTTTCCAGAGTTAGTCGATAGAAAATCTCTTCTCTGCAACAACAGCCACATTGTAAAGACTTTTCCATGTCCTTTTTCTTTTTCCAGGGGAAATCACCCGGGCAACGTGAAACAGCAATGCATCTTCTGGAGAAAGAGTTAAGAGCCGCCCTTGGAACAGTGACAGTAGAAATAGAGCTCCACTCCATGGGGAATGAACTGTGTCTCGTATTATTTTACTTCTGGTAATTCTTTCCACAACATGGTTTATCGTGAAATCATAATTGCTTTTTGAACAAAACAATGGCTGTACAATTTTGTCATAAAACTTGGAACTAATTTTGGATGTGTTGACACTCTTTGGTAATTTATTTCAATAGGTCATTGGATTTAACTTTAAGTAGGACTCTAAATTATGACAATTAATTTTGAAACATTGAGTAATTATTGTTCCAAGTCAGACTGTCTTGGTTCGAACACTGCCTTTCCCACTTACTAATTTTTTGACCTTTGGTATATCATATAAACTCCCTCTACTTTGGTTTCCTCATCTATAAAGTGAGACTAATGTTACTGGCTAATTTATCACTCTAAGCATTAATAAAGCTAATATACGTCAAAGGCTCAGCTCAAGGCCAAGCACATATAAGTACATCTATCATCATTGTCATCATCATTGTCATTTTATTTAACGACATTGACGTATTTAATGTCATTATATTTAATGAGCCTATTATACACTTCATTTCTTCTATGTAGTTGTTGTAATCTTATCTTACACAATTTATAAGGTAAGAGTGAATATGGTATCTGGATTCAAAATTTTTACTTCTTAAGCAAGATGAAAATTCCAATCAGTAAAAATCCTTTTTGAATAGTTTTAACTAAACTGAATTTTTCTTTTGCTGAAAGTACGTTCAACTGGTGTAATTTGGTTTTGAATGCCCTAATGCATTTATCTTGTTTACAGAAGGTTTACACATGACATACAGCAGATTTGGTCAAAGTAAGGTGATAGTTTTATTCTTCTGCAAGATGCTAAATATACACATAGTAAAGAAAGGAAATGCATTAGGAATCTAGGGACAGAATTCAATGCTAAATAGTAATTGAAAAATATGTGTTGCTTGGAAACTGCAGAGAACACTGCTTTGTTTCTAGTGAAGGGTAATACAAATCATGCATTAAAACAGTGGAACCTTTTTAAAATTTCAACAGTGCGATTGATGAGAGTTTTAATAAGCTCTGACACATAACTTAGAATAGTACATTTCAATCATATAGATGGTTCACCAGGATAACCCCCGAGCACTGATAGATTTATATTGAGGTTTGGTTACATACCTTATGAGGCTTCAGGATATGGTTGCATAAACTGGACAAAGATTAAGGGTAATAAAATATTCCTTCTAAGAATAATCACTCTTTCAGAAAAAACTGCACGTAATCAGAGGTGTCATGCACCATTGGGTTTTGTGCATAGCCGTTTGGTGACATTTGCAATGGGATGCAGATATTAAACAACGTAACATGATAATTTGTCACTTGGCAGGAGGAGTGAGTCCTTTCACTCCCTCCCAATTTCAAAACATGGTGACTCCTAAAGTTAATGAAAATAAAGAGAGCCACAAAGAGAGAGCAAAAATCACAATGCAGTGGCACTGACTACTCATCCTTTGTTTGGCTGCTTGAGGGATGAAATTCAAACACTTAAAGACAAGGCCCCTGAATTGTGAGATGTTCACACCATCATTAATTTCTCCATCCTGAAGACTAACTATAAGCAAGTCTTCTCCTATGGTCCTGAAAGATCTTCCAAATTGGAAAATAATTGATCTGCACATAGAGCATTTCTGAGGCCTTGATATTTTGGAAATCCATTCTTTATTGGAGCCAAAACTTAATCTGATCATTTCTTAGCAAATTACAGCCCAGCATTATGCTTCTTGTTTACACATTAGTCATCAGAAGTTGTCTTTTAGCTCATCTTAAATCATTTCCTATCAATTATAATTACATGTCTTTATAGTCATGTGCCGCGTAATGACATTTTGGTCAACGATGGACCACATATACAATGGTGGTCCCACAAGATTAATACCATGTAGCCTAGGAATGTAGTAGGCTGTACCTTCTAGATCTGTGTAAGCATACTCTATGATCCCACAACAACAAGACCATCTAATGATGCATTTCTCAGAATGGATCCCTGTCGTTAAGTGATGCACAACTGTAGTTTAATAGAGAGGAAAACATTTATTGACTCCTATTGTGTACCAGCCACCCTACTTACTTTATTTTAGTTTTTAACTGCTCACAGTGAACTGGTGAGTTAGAAATCAATGAAATTAATTTCATGATAATAAGTTCTCAAACATTAAAACTGTAAATATGCCCAGAAGTTAGAGTAACTTTTGAATGGATTTTGTTAACAAGAGATTTTGGTACCTTTTCCCTACTAATAAAAGAATAGGGTTAAGAATACATGTATAAGGGGCCGGCCAGGTGGCGCAGTGGTTAAGTGCGCGCGCTCCGCTTTGGCAGCCCGGGGTTCACCGGTTCGGATCCCGGGCGCGCACTGATGCACTGCTTGTCAAGCCATGCTGTGATGGCGTCCCATATAAAGTAGAGGAAGATGGGCATGGATGTTAGCCCAGGGCCGGTCTTCCTCAGCAAAAAGAGGAGGATTGGCAGATGTTAGCTCAGGGCCAATCTTCCTCACAAAAAAAAAAAAAAAAGAATACATGTATAAGGTAATGAAAAGTTATAACTTTGACATGAAATTGATAAGATCCAGAATGTAAAGGTAATAATACTACAAATGTTACAGTAATTTAAAACTCTAAGGACAATTATCTGTAAAAACCATCCAAAAAGAATTTTGTTACATGTACTATATTAAAAATAATTTTCAGATTATTTTTCCAATTGTTTTGACTACCTATTTTTCAGATTGGAAAACATTCCTGGTATTTCCTTAAACTTTAATTTGCAATGTTTTGACACTTTACAATAATGAAGAGTATAAAAATAGATATTTATGTGGTGATTTCTGGTAAATAAAATATTTTCTTGTTTTTTTTCATTTAAGTTTTACAATTGAATACTTGAACATTTAGGATAAGACTAGGTTATTGTGAGGTAACTGACATCACAAAAGCCTTACTGACTCAGAAGAACAAAGATTTCTTTCTTTCTCAAGCTAGAATATCCTGGAGTAGGAGGGAGCTCTTTTAATTGTAGTCTCTCAGGGGCCAGTCTGAGGGAAGCAACCACCATCTCAAATATTGCCATGGCAGAGGGGAAACAAAAGTGGGAACAGGAGTCTTGTACCTACCGTTAAGTACTGTATTGTGTATTTGAAAGTTGCTAAGAGAGTAAATCTTAAAAGTTCTCATCACAAGAAAAAAAATTTTAACTATGTGAGGTGATGTTAACTAAACTTACTACGGTAATCATTTTGCAATATATACATATATGGAATCAAACTATTACAATGTTATATGTCAATTATATTAATAAAGCTGAAAAAAAAATTGTGCCTAATACATGATATTCAACACTTCTCACAACTCATTGGCCAGAACTGGTTCAACTATGAGAAGAACAGGAATAACAATCTATCTTTGTTCTTGGGAGGGGGAAGACCCAGAAATAAGAGTTGAATAACTCTTATAACCGCCGCTGATAGGTTTTATTTTTAGCATTGTCTTACAGATAAAGAGACAAGACAGGTACTTAGAAAATTTAAGTGGCTTGTTCAAGATCACTTAGTAATTAAATTTCAGAAACAGGATTCAAATACATATTTGTAAATTCCAAATTCAGTGTTCTTTCCATTATAACTTTGGTTATAACTATTCATTCCACATCTATTTTTAAAATGTGTGTAAAGAGTTTGTAACAATTGGTTTGTACGTAACCAGCCATAATATTTTTTCTCTCTTGTTCTAGACAATTGTTTTGACTACAACCATTAGTGCATAACATAGAAATCTGACATATAGCAAGTCTCAAACAGAACTCATAAAATTCTGCTCCAGTCTTCTCCTCTTCTACCTCAGGCATTTGGTATGATTACCCACTTAGCTACACATTTCAGGTCTATCCTTAACTTCCTAATTTCTTGCATTCGAGCCATGTTACCAGACCCTAAGGATTGTGTCTCGGAAATGTGACTTCAGTGGTGTGTTTCTTTCCTCTTCAGCACTAGCGCTTTCTTTCAGGTGTAAAAGAAAAAGTGCACCAGACACTTGTTTAAAAACTTCAAGACAGACTTGATTCAAGATTATCGCAATAGAGGTCAAGGCTGTTGCAACAGAGGAGAGAGATTGAACTCGGCTGAAACAAAAGGTGGGAGAGTTTAAAGTCCTGGGGTGAGCAAGTGGGGAAGTACTGGAGGACATTAGTGGGGAGGGTTGATCAATGTGATTAGGCCATCTGTGTTTGCTAGTTGGCACTACTGAAGTTGGGCTCCTAGGGAAGAAGTCAGGGGCTTGGAGTCAGGAAGAAGCCTGTCTAAGATTTCGTCAAGCTGAGGAGAACGTTAAGACTGTCTTGGTCACCAGTTCTCATTTCCCCTCCCCACACCATGGCAACAGCAGCTTTCCCTGCCGCTGGTGTCTCCCCATTCCCATCTGTGTTCTTCCCTATCTTCTGAGATTTAGCCTCCTCCAGCAAGGTCATGTCACTCTTTTCCGTAAAAAATAATTCCTGATCACCCCTCCTTAAAATGTAAAATATGATGTTTACCACTCCAGATGTCTATCACTCAATCTGCCCCATATGTACATCTCATATCCCACCACACTGATCTTCTCATTGTTCTCTAAAAATACATTTTCGGGGCCGGCCCGGTGGCGCAAGCGGTTAAGTGCGCGCTCTCCGCTGCGGCGGCCCGGGGTTCGCTGGTTCGGATCCCGGGCGCGCACCGATGCACTGCTTGGTAAGCCATGCTGTGGCGTCACTGCTTGGTAAGCCATGCTGTGGCGGCGTCCCATATAAAGTGGAGGAAGATAGGCACCGATGTTAGCCCAGGGCCGTCTTCCTCAGCAAAAAAGGAGGAGGATTGGCGGATGTTAGCTCAGGGCTGATCTCCTCACAAAAAAAAAAAAAAAAAAAATACATTTTCATTACTCTTTATCGTTGCACATTCCATGCACTCCTAAAATGGTCTTTATTCTCTTCTCTTACTAGAACTTCAAGACCAGCTCAAATTTCACCTTCTTGATGATCTTTACATTTTCTAGATATGGTTAGTTTCTCCACTATCTGGCCCCACATGTACATAAAACTCTGTTCGTCCTTCAATAGGACCAGATTGTTCTCTTATTTGTCAATTCATGATCCTGCCTGATCTTCTGGTGCCAAGCACCTCTAGGACAAGGACTCTGTATTATTTAGCTTTATATCTTCAGTACTTACCAATTGCCCTGTACATAGTAGTTGCTCAGTAAACATTTTTAGAATATCCTTTGCTATTGAATAGTTCATATACAATGGTAAATTAATTTTATAACTTGTTTTTTCAAGAAATTCATTATACAAGTATATTCAATAGATGTGTTTAGCATCTTCTATATACAAATAGGGGAGATCAAGTTCATATCCTTGACAAAGTTCAAGCTCCTTAAGGAGCTTACTATTTAATGGTATACCAGGAGATGTTTCATGATTCATTGAAGAGGAGAATGAACAAGTGTAATATGGACATTGCCAGAGACCTCAGAGATCACTTCAGTTTCTCAGAGGAGGGAGCAGGGCAGGGTAGGCTGAAAGTGAAGGGAACTAGTTCAGACCAGTTCCTGGGTTGGAAGCATTCTACACAGAAAGAACAGCACTTGTGAAGGCATTGAGACATGGGAAAATAGAGCATCTTCTGGGAACTGTAAGTAATTGAGTATTCTTGGAGCATAGAATGTGAATAATGGTGGGGGGGTGGGTAAGAAGGAGAGCAAAAGTCTGAACTAATTAGTCAAGGAAAGTCCATGAGGACCTACAATGCCATCCAAGGCAATTTAGAATTTATCTTGTCATGATGACAAAACTGAAGCCCAAAGTCTTTATATGATTTGTTCAAGCTCAAATAGCTCGATAATGAGGGGAGGAGATAAAACCTTGCTGACAGCTTGACACTTAATGACTGTTTGTTTCTTCAGAATATGTTGTAATCAGTAATTAACATTGAATCCTGAAATCCCTATGAGATAGAGCTAAGTTTGCTTCACTTTTCAAGATGAGGCTGATTAACAGAACTGACGAGTGAAAGCCACAATAGCATCCTTTTGAATTAACATTAGGCAGAGTTCACTGCTCAGTTTATTTTTCTATCTTTTGCCTCTCTCAGTAAATTATATGTTTACATCTTTGAATCAAGACCCCAATATTCCATCTACACCTGATTTTTAAAATTCATATAATTTTCTGACCTGAAATTACATGATAGATTTGTTATCCAACTGAGAATCTGCTAACAATGAAACAAATACCTGATAAGCATGTTGAAAAAAAATACAATATAGGAAGAGTCAATACATTTTCCTATACCTGTGTATTACCTGACAGAGAAGAAAAATGTGATGTAGTAGTCCTACAATTAACTAATAAAGAACAACTATCAGTAACTTTTTCAAGTGAAAACTATCTTTTAGTGACATGGTATGCTTCCCAGGTGGAATGCCTCCGTGCACATTGCAAATGAACATCTCTCTTATGAATAACATGGATTTTTTGAAAACATTTTTAAATGATCTATGGAAAAATAAACTAACCCTAAAGGCAAATTGCTTAAATGAAATGATTATAATGCTATCTGGGAGTGGTTGATGCTCAGAGAATTTACAGTACTCGTCTTACTGTATCATCAGGAGGATCAGCTTGCATCTGAAAGCTTTTGAAATGATTTTCATTTCTTTGCCCTTGAGACATGTGGGGATGCTGGGGAGCAGTGAGATAATTGCAATGGGATTTTTTCCCCTCCTAGAATATGAATTCACTCTAGAAATCTTCCACTTCAGTGATAAAGAGTAGATGTTTTGATCAAAATAATATGAATAATAATACACAGCAGGAATCCTCCTCCCTCTAAAAATAAAATGCTTTCTTTTATTATACAGACCAAAAGCTTCATGTTAGAGAGGATGCTCATAAACTTTGAGCTAATCTTTGAAGGAAAGAAAAATTCTTGGTTGACCTTTTGTCAAGGTTCTTCTTACCAATTAATTTAACATTTTCACACCGTCAGAGAGGATTGTTTAAGATTGTGTGTTTTACTCCCTCCTCCGCATTATTTTTTATTGCGAGGAAACATGTTTGTAGCGTCATATAAGCTGAAATATGATGATTTTAAATATTTCAGTTATTTCCACTTTATTCAATCATTTAAAAAAATTTTAATCATGCTATATGTTTTATAATATACTTATAGAGCAGAGTAGTGAATATATATAACATAAATTTTACTTATATGAGCAGTGGGCTCTGTTTTTGTTAACTGATGTGTGTTACCAAAATTTGAAGCCCTCTGCTCTATAAAACTTCTCAAGTTCTAGAAATTAACTTTAAAAATATTTCTAGGCCCATTTTGTCTCTTCCCTAACAACATTTATGGATTAAAGATACTAATGCTCTCTTAATTCATGAATCAAATGGCATCTTTTCATTCCTGTTTTTCCTCTTGGCATTAGATTTGACTTATTCACTATTTCATTTTTTTTGAAACACTATTGAAACTTGGCCCCTTGGATAACACTTTGTTGATTTTCCTCTTTTTGCTCTGCAGTTTCTTTCCACTCATCCTCCTGAGCATTGGTTCTCAGCCTAAAAGCAATGTTTCTGAGAATTTCATCTTTAGTTGTCTTCTCTTCTATATTTGTTCCCTTGTCTACCACAACCACATTCATTATTTCGCCATCTAAGGAACAAAAATTCTCAACACAACCTGCTCCTGTTTTCACACACTCATCTCAAGCTCTGCATATTCAAAACCCAACTCAAAATCTTCCTGCATCAAATGTGTTCTCTTTTTGTACTCACTACCTGAGAAAATGAAATAATCATTCACCAATTACCCAAGCCACAAATGTGATTGTTATCCTAGATTCTTCCTTTTTCCTTTGTCTCTCTGCCGCATCTCAAATCAGTAGTAAGGCCTGCACAATTTTAATCATTTTTTTAATCCTTATCTTCTCCATCCTAATTCTTTATGTTCTGGCCCCATAACATTTTTCATGTAGATTATTAGAACTAAGTGACTTTCCTCTTTCCCATCTTGCCTCAGTTAGTCCCTCCTCACAATATTTGAATCATCTTTCAGTGATGAGTCTAATTATTTTATCCTTTTGCTTAAAAACATTATCTCTGGAGGCTGGCCTGGTGACATAGTGGTTAAGTTCAGCATGCTCTGCTTCGGCAGCCCAAGTTCATGGGTTCCGATCCTGGGTGCAGACCTACACCACTCAACAGCCATGCTGTTGCAGCAACCCACATATAAAATAGAGGAAAGATTGGCCACAGATGTTAGCTCAGGGCCAATCTCCCTCACAAAAAAAAAAGTTACCTCTGAATTAGCATTCACTAAATGATTAAAATACGACCTTATCAACACACTCAGGACTTTCTATGATCTAAAACCCACTTCTTTTAGTCTTGTTTCTACCTGCTCTGCACAATAGGACCTAAATCAATACCTGCATCAATTATGTACAAGGTCTCAAGATAGAGGTGATTATTTAGTTAACAACTGAAAATTCGATTTAAAATACTATTTTAACTATTGTATTGAAAGATGACATTAATGGAATACAAGAAATAACATTTACAATTTAGGCAATATCTAATATCTGTTATCAGGTCAACCACCTACATCATCATCAATTACTGCTGCTTAATTTGGGAGCTAAGCAGCGGAAGTTGGAGTGTCTCAAAATGTTACATCTACCATCACTGAACAGGAGTAATCATAATGCTGCGCTTTGGTAAAGACGTTGTCTTGCTTTATCCCTTTTAAACTTCAGAAGACATGCCATTATTTAATTTTGACCTATGTTATGCCATTCCAATGGGAGAATCAAAGATATTACACTTTCCAATGATATTGTTAACAAACCAGGTTCATTTTGCCCACCACATGATTATGCCAATCAGCAAGTGAGAAGTTTGCAAAGAGAAAGAGTTTATTCATAAGGCAGCCAAGCAAGGAAATGGGAGAACCAATCTCAAATCTGCCTCCCAGAAAAATGAGGAATAGGGATATTTATGGGATAAAGGGGCAGGGTAGTCTGAAGTGGGAATAGATGATTGGAGTAAGGAGAAGTAAGGTAATTGATGATCTGCACAAGCATAGTAGTCAAACCTTATGGCTCTTCATAGGACACATGTTCAGAAAATGGTGGCATTACCATGATCTGAGGGTGGAGTTTTCAGCTCCTTGATGTCAAAGGGTCACCTATCAGTCATCCACACAGGCCCAGTTGATGAGTCAGTGGTCTTAACCAGCCTAAACTATACAAGGAGCCAACTATCAGTTCCTGAAAAACTCTAGCACCTGTTACCACGGTGACCCAGGCATCAGAGATGTTAGCCATAGGGTGGGTTTTAGTAATGCATTATCAAACTACTTTGGCAAACAGACAACTGAGTAGAGTTAAAGCAAGTTGGCCCCCAGTTTCAATATGTTTTAATTTTATTTTTGAAAAAAGGGAAGAAAATCCTCAGATACTTTAATGATTTGCTCTTTAGTCTTCCTAACCCAAGAAATACTAAATCCAGGGTTGATTTTGATAATGACAGTGAATACAAGCTCCTGCCACAGTTTTTTTTACATAAATTATCCTAGTTACGATATATTCGTAATATTTTGTGAGCTATTTGAGAACTGATAAAAATAGAGTAATTTATATAAAACACAAGAATTTTCATAGTGTTTTAGATGGACTTCCCATTTTTGGTGGAGTTGACTGTCTTTTAGGAAAAGTTCACACCCAGGCTTGTAGAAATTTCTCTTAATTCAAGTGTGTTAATCATTGAGAAACTCATTTCACATGAGACACAAATATTTAAATAACCTAAACTCATTTAGTACTTTGTGCAATATTAATTTTAAAACACATTCTCTTTGGTATAATTTGTTTTCCATGTATGATTTGCTTGATTCCTCTACATAATTCCAGAGATTCTGCTCTACTACGTTATTTCCCTCTTCCCTTATCTTAATCCAATCATCATTTTATTTTATAAATTTTCTTTGTAGATCAACCAAGTTTTACTTGTAATTTCTTAAAGAGGCAGACAAAAAATCCAACAAACTTATTCCATTTTCTGGAAATAATGTTTTAATCAAGAATCAGGCATATTAGACATTATTCTTCACAGCTATAGTAGTAATGGATTTACTTGAGAGCCGTCTGGTCTTTTACATACAGTTGTAACCAGGTTTTGTAGAAAACTAAGCTGTGAATCAATGCTTTTCTGCAGTTTGCGATTTCAATTCAGGAGCACTAGCTAACCCACAGGTTTTCAGCATGATTACATTTATCTATATTTAAAGTACAAAGGAATCAACGTGCTGGAAAGTAATTGCTCTGTTGCCATAGGGAAAGAGATTAGGAAAACTGTGCGTTTAAGGAAGAAACTGCCTGGGTAGTAATCCCTTTTATTATCTGCTCTAAGCCATAAATGATTCTATCCCTAGCCTAATAAATAATTATGTCATGAACTGTAAGGTCAGAGGACTTTAGCAAGATTGCTAAGAAGTAGAACTATTGTAAACTTTCCATATTCCTAAAGTCATATTATTTCTTCTGAAAGTATGTATTTGACAGCACTGAATGCAATGCAGACGCTAATGCACACAGCAGGGGAGAGCAATTATCAACACCATTCATTTATTAGGTGATCTCTAAGGCCCCTTCTAACTTTAAAATTCTATGCCTATGTCTAAATTAGAGTTATTTTCATTTGAATTGACAAAGCTAATCATATGTTTTAATTAAGATATGTTCCTTTCATTAAACGACTGTGTGTCAGATCAGGGAATTATGTTACTGGGGAACCCAAAATTTGTCTGGAAAGCCAGAGTTATAGAGCAGGCAAAATTGAGACAGATAACTGAAATCTCACAAAACAAGTTTGCTGGCAGAGCCTGTGCTAAGGCTTTTGTCAATTGAGCAGAGGGAATACACAAATCTATAGACAAGACCAGATGAGAACAAGAATCAGCAGAGGTAAAAATGGAATAAACATATAAGGCCAATTAAGGTTTCATGAAAAGGCAGACAAAGCAAGCTCTGGACTGTGAGTCTAATACTATTTTTACTCTTGGGCCTTTCAGATTTTCCCTCATCAGTTTTGCTTCCAAGATGAGCTCTGTTAAGCTTTATTTATTCTAGCACTATTAAAGTAACTTTGGATCCATTCTGCCAGTTCAGAAATCCTTAATAATCATGTACAGGAACAATTCTAGATAATATGGACAAATCATGAGCACATTATAAAAGCTGGGTTTGGGGGTAGGGTGGGTGTTAGGATCCCCTGTGGAATGGCTATGTAGTTGCTAATAATTTGGTGAGTTTCAAGTCTTCTCATTGTCATTTTCTACTTCCAGGACACAGACCTCCACTCTGGGGCTGAAATAGAGTACCAATAATCAGGCATTTGGCTAGAAACTAAAGGAAAATAATCAGCTTTAATGAATAAATGATGAATTTGACTCAACCTCTCTGGAATGTCATATCTCTTTCTTACCTATGTAAAGCCCACCATCTCTCAAACCCCACTTCTGATAGAAAAAGCTTCGAATCCCGCTTGTAATAGAAAAAGCTTCAATGAGCTTCCCTGACCAAGACGGCCTCCTCTAACTCTGCATTCCTCTTTCATTCTTACTAGGGTCACTTGCTGCCTTATAGTAGCTCTTACATTGTTTTCTTGAATGATTTAGTTCTTTAGTGTTATGGTAGATGTGTATGACTTCTCATCAACAAGACCACTACCTCTTTAAGGAAATTAACCATGAATTGTGAGATATTTACAATAGCATTGTTTCCGAGGTGGTGGGGATTCTGTCTATCATGTTCAATGTTATATTACCAAAGAATGCACCCAACAAATACTTGTGGAATACATGAATAAAAGTGAGGGCAAGGAGTAGAGGACAATTCCCAGTTCTGAATAGAGCAAATGAGTAGATATTTCCATTATTGAAACCAAGAAGCAAAGGAAAGTAAGTGTAAGAGAAAAAGATAAATCTTATTTCAAAAATATTAAATATTCTATGTCCATGCAATGTTCGAGTGTGATGAACACATCACTCCTCACAGATGTATAATATATATTTCTTCCTCCAGGTGCTAAGTTTCATAATGGAAGAAACCATGATTTTTATGTTTGCTTCTATACAACCAGTATTGGAACAGTGCCTATCACCCACCAGGTACTCAATAAATCTTGACTACATCAACAACTAAGTTAATTTAGTTAATTCATATTATATGCATTCCCTCTTTTATTAGTATTAAGAAGTCATCCTTTATATAGTTAATAATAACATGCAGTGTTTTCTTGTGTCAGGTACCATTCTAAGCACTTTAATATATTAACTAATTCAATCCTCAGAACAACACTATGAAATATTCACTATTATTATTCCTATTGTACACTTGAAGACAACAAAGCACAGGTAGGTTAATTGTCCAAGGTCACCAAACTGATAGATTTTGCGGCTGGAATCTCAATGCAAATAGTCTTTCTCTATAAGCCATGCTGTTACCCATCATCTTACTTTTTTCTGTTATTTCTGTCAGTATAAATAATCCATAATTAATCTGTAAATCAAAATTTGGGTGAGTTTATTCTATGAACCAATTTTGATGACTATAGCCCAGGAGAAAACCTTAACCAAGGAAGGTAGCACTCCGAAGAAGGAGGGTGCGCAGCATGGTTATATATCGTCTTGGAACAGGAACATACATCAAATACGACAGTGTGTCTTTTACCACAGTCACAAGATGTTTTGCTAGCACAGAAGGTCAGTGGTCATAAAATGAGCACAGCAGGTTAGTGGTCAGCAGGTCAGTGGCCACAAAATGAGCACAGTAGGTCAACAATTAATCCTTAGTTTCTGCGAAGATATGCTTGTCTTTAAAGAAATGCTGATATGGGAGGAGGATACATCCCTATCTTTGAGGCCATCATTCTTGGTTTTGGGACATTGTCAATGTTTAAAGTAGATGTACAATGCATGTTTGACAGGTCACATCAGGCCTTTCCGGAAAAACAAGTTCAGGCCGAATTAGTTTTAAACCAAACGGCTTCTTCATATATGTCAATATTTTAACTTTTCTTATTAATGTTCATTTATTCATCACTTCCATAATGAAAATAATGCTTTACGATCTATGTTGGCTAGATTTTAAGCAAAATAATTGGCAAATGAAAAAGAGTCCAAGAGAATTTATTCCCATATATACTTTGGAAAAAGAGAAGTATGGAAAAATGAGAGAGAAAGAATTCCACTGGTAAAACCAAGCAGCATAAGAAGACCTATTAGAAGTTAGCATTGAGAAGAGGAAACAGAGAAACGTTTTCTATCTTAAATAGCTCACCCTGGCAGCAATATAAATGTCCATTTTATTCAAGGAAAGAACTTGAATTAGCAGGCTATTGCAATTCCCCAGAAAAGAAGGCACTTAAGGAAGCGAGGAATGGAACAAGGTGAGGCTGAGGAAATTTAAAAAGAACTGGAGGGACATAATGAGGGAAAAGACATGGAAAATGAGAAATAAGAGTGAGTGTGTCTCAGCCTTCTGTGTTTGATTACTACCTGGATGCTAGACCTATGATCATAAAGATATAGGGGAATCGGGATCATATTTTGTTATCTGTGATTACGAGTTCAGTTTGGGATTAAGATACTTATGTGTATCTCCAGCCTCTTTTCTGGAGCAACATATATTTAATCGCCTCCTGGTAGGAGTGATATATTTTGTCACTCCTACCAGTTTCTCTTTCAAACCCCTCAAATTCAACACGTGCAAAACTGGATTCACAAGCTCTCTCCAAACCTGCTGCTATTCTGGTGTTCCCAGTCTTAGGAAAGGGGACCGTCTCCTACCTAGTGGTCCCATCTGGATGTGGGGACTTCCTTAACTTTACCTTTTCTCCGTCTTCACATGCACACAATCACCAAATCCATGTTCCTAATACAATTGAATACATTCATGGTTTTCTGTCCCTGATTTTAAATCCTCATTATTTTACATCTAGATTTAGTGCTACTTTGGTAGACGAGTAGGTGTTAACTGAAAGAAAGGTGAGAAAGCGGAACTTGCTCTTCTCTGTTAAAAAATTTCTTGCTTACCCTCACTTCACAAATCAACACTTTACTTACACTTAGAACTCAGCTGAAAATTGCTTCTGCTAGGAGACCTTTTCTAACTTCAAAGCTAGGGTAGGTCGCTCAATTATATGTTCTCATGGCACCTTTTTCTAACATTTAACACCTCTACAATTACTTGTTCAGGGTCTGTCTTTCAGACTAAATTGTAAATACCATAAGGATGTGGTCTGTCTCTATCTTGCGCACCTCTGTTTCCCCAGTGCCTGGCAATAATAGATGTTCAATAATTCATTAAATGAATGAACGAAAAGAGGTTAAGCAAGATAACACCAAAAAAACATCTATTTGTTTTCCTAACATGAGAATCATTGGTGATTTATGCAAGAGCAATTTCAATGTGGGAGTTGTACCAGGAGGCATAAATGGTAAATAAAAGGAAAATGAATTGAGTAGTTCAAATATATTTCTAGAAAGTGCTGCTGACATTTTACAGGAGTTGGAAGAGGAAATTGTAACAATTGGTTAAAATGAAAGTACCCTCTATTCATTGACAGTTTCCCACTGACTTGAACACTTGAGAGGTGGCATGCTTGCAACCTTGTAAACAACGGAATCAGCAAAAAGTATTGCAGTAATGGTTTGTTAAATTTCTTTGAAGATGTCCAATATAAAACACAGATTTTTCTAATTCTCAGCTGGAGCAAAATGGGAATTATAAAATCATCACTTATAAACATGATGCATTTGATAACTCTCAAATGATTTCCCATAGCCCAAAAAACACTTTTACATCCTAAGGGTCAGACATAGTCATAGAGTAGCCATAATCAGAGGAAAAATTTTCAAGGCTTTAACCCCCAAAAGACACAGAACAATCTGGCAAACTCCCAGGCAACCAATGCAGCAGAGAAGCTTCTGGAGGTTGCATTTGACCTGCTTTTTTCCCTTGGGAGCCTCATATTCAAGTTGGCCCCAAGATTCCCCCAAGCTAATCTTGTCACAGGACTCAAGAGAATAGCAAAAGGGTATAATTGATATTTCTTTGCAGCTAAAATTCTTCTAAGGACGAAGAAAATATATCTAGAAAGTAATTCTTACAACAGATATTATTCTCCTTTATTTAAAAAATGTTTTTTCTTTGTATACCTTGTTCTTTCCCAAGTGAATTTTAATACATAACCATTGCCCTTTTACTCCAACAAAATAGTGTTGAATATAGATTAGAATAAGTCACTCAGAAATTTAAAATCTAAACTGAAAAGGGTAACTTCAAATGAAATGTTAACTCATTTTGAATTTTTGTCACTCTGGGGATCTGGACTAGATAGGCACTCCCTTTTAAGTGGATCTAGTCATATGACAGATGCCCTTTTACTCCTTTCAAATTTTTTTTTGAATTGTAGATTGAAATAATATATTAAGGGATTTCAATTTTATTCAACATTCACTATCTCAAAGGAAGAATTAAAACACAACAGATTACTAAGTATATTGGTATGAGCATAATAGCTTTACTCAGTAAAGAGTCAGTGAGGCTACAATTTCTGCATAATGAATATGTTTAACAATTAAGCTGCTGAAAATGAAATGAATTAGGTGTTATTATTTAATAATGTATAAATGTGACAATGAGGTTTCTAGTTCCTATTTCTAATATTTAAAATTTGAGGAGGTGGGGCAGGGCAGGAAAGGCCCCTCAAAAGAATTTGAAGTGGGCACTGTTCTTCTTTTTTTTTTTTTTAATGAGAAAGATCAGCCCTGAGCTAACATCCATGCCAATCCTCCTCTTTTTTTGCTGAGGAAGACTGGCCCTGAGCTAACATCCGTGCCCATATTCCACAACTTTATGTGGGACGCCGCCACAGCATGGCCTGACAAGCGGTGCATTGGTGTGCGCCCAAGATCTGAGCCCAGGCGGCCAGCAGCGGAGCTCGCACACTTAACCACTACACCATGGGGCCGGCCCCGAAGTGGGTACTGTTCTAATGATTAGGACAATCAATATTCGTCTGTTCTTCTCTGTCTACCAATTATCTTTATAATTTGTCTCATTAAGATGTTTTTATTTTAATACAAAAATGCGGATTAATACCTATTTTTTCTCAGTGTGTATTAAAACTAACATACTAAATTCTTTAGAGGTTTCAGTCATGAAAAATTGGGTTATCTTGTTGGAAATTATGAGGATAATTCCACTAACTGTGAGGATTCTTAACCTAAGGAGTAGGCAATAAATGACTCTATGTGTATATTTATCATATCAATTAACTTTTGGAGCCCAATTTGCTGACCTGTAGATAAAAGGAGTTCTTGGAGGAACTCTTTAGAAAATTTTTGTTAGAATGGAAGAATTTTCTCCCTTATATGATTTTGCAAGTTACTATCTGAGTTCTTTTGGTCTAGCATAGCACTATTTTGTTAAGGAAAATATGCCCAGTCAAGGAAAGAGTGGTATTGTGGATACACGTAGAATAAATGTGGAAGTCATCTAAAACCAATAGTGCTGTGCTCCAGTGTGGCCTCAATTTTCTCTCTCTCATGGCATAGCTGGTTGTTACTATACACCTCTTTCTGCCAACAACATTCCTCCACTTAAGAGTAATTCCTTCTCTGCATAACTTTGACTTGAACACTTTCCATTGTGTGTTTTTTAATCCTAACTATTCCTCATAACCATTCATTTAATATTCTTATATAGCTAACTTATTCTCTCAGATTTAATTAGTTCAAATTTCACTGAGAGTAATTTACTCATCTTTTATTTCAACCACACCTAACCAGGCTCCTGGGTAAAGTATTTACTTTGAATTTGTCAGCTGTACCCAAGGTGCTATAGGGCAATGTATGGTAAAAAATGTGCCCACCAACAGAAGTGCACATAAGATAGTTTAGCTCTATTATAGGAGTAGGGATCTGAATAAACTTACCTCTTATAAGAAGAGGAAATGGACTTATCAGATACTGTCAGTTAGAAAATTGTAAATATTTTTATTTGGATAAAATAATTTGCAATAGTGGGAAAAAACAGAAATTCTCTGAAATGTATGAAGAGTTTTTATTATAATAGAGTTTTATATAATTTTTCACTGTAATCAATTTAAAAATATTGAAAATATATTTTGTATTTAAAATTTTGAGTTATAAATTATTTTAGTAATTCCATTCCCTCCATTATTAAGAAACAATAGTAATTTTACTGAAGCGTTTTCAGCACTTCATAATCATGACATGGGTGCTAAGATGATTTTTGCTATAGATCAAATCAGATACAAACCCTTAATAAAAACATTTTTAGATATCACAAATGACACTTTAAGAAATATATAACAACAAACAGATGTAATTGTGACTTTTCTACAACAGGATGTATTGTCGATGAAATAATGTACCAATTCTTAGGATGTTTTTCTTCCAACATATCCTTTAATTGCAGAAACCTTCGATATTAATCTCAATTCGCATTTTATTCTCATATAGTTGCTTTATTATTCCTTGTTAGAATATTTAATTCTGAAATATATATTTGTTTAACTCATACACTTCTACTCCTCATTTGTTTGTTTGGGTTTTTTTTAACTTTATAGTCTTCTCCTCTTGATGAGGACAGGTCACAACTGCTTTTGCCTAAATCAGGTTGCATATCCATTCAATATGCCAGGTCTGAACTTTAGACATATTGTTTTACATACTGTCTTTTATTACCCTAATTTCTAGGCTGTGCATATTTTTCCAAACTGGCATTCCATTGTACTGTACATTTTTCTGCTATTCCTAAAATTACCATTTTCTTTCTCGTCTTTTCCTTTTACCTCAACACCTTTTCAGTAATGTTTTCTCGAAAGGAATTCTCAAGCTCAAATAACCATAATGGTAGGAAAGATTTTTTTTTAATTAGTTATAAGTTGATAGTTAAAATTTGCATCCTTAAATGTGAGCTTATATAGAAAAGTCAGATGTGGTAGCTGACAAAGTGCAAAGTAAATTGTTCTAATCAAGGCACCTTTTTATTACTTTACACTATAGATTAGTTTATCTGTAAATGTATGATGCTTCTGCAATATTAATATCTGTCTTTTCTTGTTTCTAAATTCCTGTTTATTCCTTTTGGAAATCTCTAGTAGAAGAGAAATGAATTGGCAGATTATAAATAGTATCTCAATACAACATTGTAATAACATCATATTAAAATATAATTATTATTTATTTCCAAATACACTTCATGAGAATAAAGTAAAATATGGGGGGAAGTAGTATTAATTGATTCAGAAAATAAAATAGACTACTTTTAGCACTTAAGACTTAAAATTTAAACTTTTAAAAATTACTAACTTCAAAAATTACTAACTTTCTTCTAGTAAAGGTCGCTATCTACCATTGAACTCTAGCAGAATCTTTTTCAGATTTATAATGAAACAATAACGTTCAAGATCACATGCTTTACAAAATACATATAGAGTGCTTCATGAATTTGTGTGTCATCCTTTTCAAGAGCCCAGCTAATCTTCTCTGAGCCACTCTAACTTCAGTGTATGTGCTGCCAAAGCAAGCATGATTTTTAAATAATTTTTTCTTATTAGTTTCAACCACCATTAGACACTTAATTTTATAATATAATATATGCAGTTTCATAGGCAACAATACTTTCATTTACATCAATACTGAGACATGATAATTATCACTTATAACAATGTTGATATGACAAATGTTTGTTGCTGAAGCGAACCTAGTCTATGGTATTTTGTTACTGCAGCCTGAACTGACTAACGTAGCTTTCGGCACTGAGAAGTGGGGTGCTGCAGTAACAAAAACCTACAAATGTGCAAGTGCCTTTGGAACTGCCTATGGGTAGAAGCTGGAAGAGTTTTGAGGTGCGTGCTTGAAAAAGCCTACATTGCCATGAAGCGACTGTTAAAGGTGATCCCGGTGAGGGCTCGGAAAGAGAAGAGTAGAGCTGTAGAGAAAGCTGCCATCTTTTTGTAGAATACATAAATCATGTGTAGAATGTTGGTGGAAATATGGATGGTAAATACGATTCGGATGAGGTCAATGGACAATGGAGAAAAGGTAATTCTTGTTATAAAATGGCAAAGAACTTGGCTGAATTAAGTTTGTGTTCTAGCATTTTACGGAAGGTAGAATTTGTGAGTAATAAAATTAGATACTTAGCTGAGGAGATTTCTAAGCAAAGAGGCTTAGCTCCTCATGACTGCTGATAGTAAAATGCAGGGAGAAATAAATTGAAGAAGGAATTGTAAAGCAATAAGCAAAAAGGAAGTAGAACATAAAGATTTGAAAAATTCTCACCTTATCCGTTTTGCGAAAAAAAATGAGAATGCAAGTTCTGAGGAGGACACCAAGGGTGTGGCTGACCAACTGTTTTGATAAGGAGATTAGAGTGAGTAGTATCAAAATTGACTTTAGTGGAGTCATCTAAAAACGAAGTCAGAGCTGCCTTTCCAGAGAAACCGCCTTGCTGTCTTGAACGTTGGGCTGGGTTAATCTTTTGGACTGGGCCAAAATCACAATTGTTTTACTAGAAATTGTTTGAGAAGTCAGCAGAAACATGGACATGCTGATCACAAAGACTGATGATTACAGGCTTTCTATCTGAAGATAGAATCAGTAATCAGTAATGTAGAGCCAAGAGCAGTTTAGCTTGTCAGCACCAATGAACTCTTCTTAAAAACATCTTACCTCATATTTTCCCATTTCACCTTAAAAACCCTGAGCCCCTCTTCTGTAATTGGGGCACGGTTTGGGTTTCCTCCTGAATCTGCTCCCCAAATTGCAATTCTTTGATCCCAAATAAACACTTTGCCTCTTAAGCTGGTTTCTATTTTGAAAAGTTCACATAATACAAACCGTGGACCTAATCAGCCATCTTAATAGAAACCAGGAATAGAGATGGAATTATACCAGCAGAAATACTGCCAGCTGGGACTAAAGAGAACAGAGAACATGGGATGGAATGAAGGAAGGCTGTCAGACTTGTTAGATTCTACAGGACAGTATAATAAAGTTCTTTGGCTGTGAACTCGTGTTATTCTTCAAGAAAAGGGAAGAACGGCCCTGAAGGCGAACCATTAGCATTAGGACAACGACCTCAGGTCAGACAGCCTCAGACAGAAGCCACGGAAGCTAAGCTGCCTAGAGCCATGGGGTGCAACCCATGCCCAGCAACATATCATCATTTATATTAATATTGATGTGATATTATTTTCTTGGCAACAGTGTTCACAATCTATTTTTTTACCTTTTTTACATAGAACATCAACTACAGAATTAAGACTTTCTTTATAAATATTAAATATTACAAAGCACTTTATACTATTGCCAATAGATAAATGTACTCTACTTGAATAAAAACTTGGCAGAGAATGAAATCATCTTTATTCTAGTCCTATCTTTATCATTAATTATCTGTGATTTTTGGCTGGGCACTGTCATTCTCTGCCTTGAAATCTTCATCAGAGCAATAATTCTTAACCTACATGCTTCCTAGTGTTGTTGTGAGCAAAATAACTCTGGTAATATTGTAATTTGGAAATGCAGTGAATGATAAAATATAAGATCTATTATTGCTGGTGTAATTTTAGTAGTTAAAATAAATTTGATTATTTGAGTAATGAAAGTCATACTTAAATATAGCTGCTTCTTTGCTGGATATGCAATTAAATTTGCTGTGAGTATGTGACTTCTTGGTTCTTAAAAATATTTAGAGCAGAAAATGTTTTTAAAATTATTACCACTTATATAAGAATTTAAGTTCTAAAGGTAAAGGTGTGTTAGCTTTAGCCTCAGGAAAACCTGCTTCTAATTGTTTGTCTCCCACCTGGTAATGTCACTTAAGGTGTAAAGAATGAGGTGTGAGTTTGATTTTACATTAATCATGAAAACATCGCCTTGACATTTGAAGGGGAAAAAAACATTTTATAGGGATTGCAAACGAGCACTTAAGATATGGAAATTCTCCTTGATGAAAAAACAAAACGTTCTTCTTTTATCTTTTAAAAATGCCAACTTTCTTTTCCATAGTAACGTATGTCAGAGTACCCTGCACAGATTCGGGGTGAAGAAGCCAGCCCATAATTCTTCAGATTACCATTGAGTTTTGCTGTGAACTAAAGCCATTTTTTATCTTGAAAGATAGACAAATAGGAAGCAACTTTCAAAATATCTGCTTTGGGAATGAGGAAACTATGCTTTGAAGAAAAACAGTAGACAAATCAACCATTTTTTAATTGATGTTTATTTATTTTCATGGGATTATAAATTTTGGGGGTGACTAACAGATGCATATATTCTCTTCAAATAGTAGTTCATAAAGTGTGAGCTATAGAGGAGTTTCAACTGGGAGAATGACACTAAGGTGAAGAGAGGCATTGGAAGGGTCTGGAAATCCATGTGCATGACTATAGACTGAATATCTCATTTTTCAAGTGTGTGCTGATATATATTTATTTGCTGATATATATAAATATCTATTTATCTATATACACTCAACTTCATGTGGTGTTTGCTAGTATCAGTTTTCTTAATGTGAGGGTACTAAAATTACAACTATTATCCATTGAATAGCTACATATTTTTTAGAAAAATTTAACTACTGTTAAATTAATTAAACAAGGAGGCCATTAGACTGAGGTGGCTCTGATGCCCTGGCTGACTTGGTAAGCAAACCAAAATCAAAGCCTGCAAATGCCTCAAGGTTACAAAATTGAAACCTAAGGACAGCCAATCACAAATAGCCAACTAGGCTTTAAGCTCTAGCCAATCAATCATTTCCTTGCTTTACTTCCACCTTATCTCTATGAGAGTCTCTCCCAAGCTCCTAATGGCTTCCAGTTTGGCACTGCCTGTTCAAATCAGTTTCTGCTCAAACTCGTAAACATTTTAATATGCCTCAGTTTATCTTTTAATACCACTGTCTACAACTAATGCTGATGTTAAGAATTGAGAGGGTACAAAGCTTGGGGAAGGAGTTGTCAATACAAATTTGTAAACAAAATATAGTTAGATGAAATCATCATTCTTGGTACATGTTAGGAAAGTTACTTCAGTCCCCAAATCCATGTCATACATGTTTAGTTTTAAGAAGGATAATCATTTACACATTTGGTATGTTCACAGGTGTGTAAAAATGTAAACTAAACGCAAAAGACATCCATAGAGAGAGGGAGATAATATAAATATCAGTAACAGTTATGTTCGGATGGTGAAACTATTCAATTGTTTTCAATTTCCTCGTAGAATTTCCAATAATTTATATAAAAAGTATAAATTGCTCTTACATGGAAAAGAAAAAATTTAAGTAAGCTAAAACACTCTGCATAGCAAAAATTGAATCTCTTTTTTCACATTTTTATTTTTTATTTTTGGCTTTCCTTAGGTTGCTATAGGACTTATAGTAGTACAATCACAGCTTCCTAGGGCTGGAGGATATTCAGGATACCTTAAACAGTACTGTTTTAAGGTATGTGGGATAAACTAAAGAATAAGACAATTGTGGTACATTTACTTGCAGAACTTAAACTCTAAAAGGATGATGGAAATTACATTTATAATAAACAATACAATCAGGAGGGTAAAATCTAGAACTAAAGGAAAATAATGAGTTGTAATAAATATGATAAAGATTCGATACCCTTAATGAACAAAGAGCTCATGAGATTGACAACAAAAGCACAAAAACACAAGTCTTAAAAATTGCCAGACTCAGGAATAGACAAAAATGTGAGCAATGAACCTGGAAAAAGAGGCCAGTATTTAATTTCATTTCACATAAATACAACAAAGCACAACTCTCTCACTCTATCTCATTCTCTCTCTCAATCAGCCAAGATAAGGTTGGTAAGGATAGGTTCAGTCTGACTCCCCCGAAAAAGCTTTCTGGATGCAAGTTAACAATTTTTTTAATATTACAAAGTTCACTACAATATAAGCAAATAATTTTTCTCATAAATAACTAAGTACAAAAGTAGTCAGAAATTCAATATTTCCAGCAAAGGCATTTAATAAATAGTTATTTACACGTGTAACAAGGGTAATATAAAAAAAATTAGTATGCTCCTTCCCTGTGCAGTTTCATATGCTGATGGTCTTCATGTTTTCCTGAGGCCTTCTTCTGTGGGGAGGAGAGGAGTAGAGATGAAGAAGGTTGAAGGATAGGATTGTTAGAGCAAAGAGTTTAGTTCACCTCTGGTATTCAAAATAGGATTTTTGAGTGTGTCAGAAAAGTTTTTGAATGCCAAGATTTGTGAGGAAAAACATATTTTTCTGAATTTCTTAGGACATATCAAAGGCAGGTGCCAGAGGGACAAACCATGGGGAATTTCCCATTATTGAAGACCTCTCTTCTGCTCCTGACATAGGCCATGAGGCAGCAGGAGATACATGAGAAGGTCCAGAAGCAATAATGTTGGTCATATCCTGTGGCCCCCAAGTGGCCCTCAATGGACACAGAATCTCTCACTGTGTGGTGCTGCAGAGATGCCAGCAACTGAAGTCTCGAAGCAGGACAAAGAGGCAAATGGCTGGGACATGGGTTCCAACAACAGGTATACCAGCTCTTCACTCCCAAATGTCAATGAAACACTGTCATGCTTTAGTTGTCACAAATCAGGATCCAGACCAATCAAGCCATTTCACTACAGAAACCAGAGAGGACACAAAGGATGCCGTATGCATCTGAAGAATTCTTTCCCACTTTGGTAAACAGGAAGCCCCGATTACGAAGTCTTATGCTAGCGGAAGCCTCTTAAAATTGACGCTCACAAGTAAGACTTAACTTTTTTTTTTTTTTTTTTAAAGATTTTATTTATTTTTTTCTCCCCAAAGCCCCAGTAGATAGTTGTATGTCATAGCTGCACATCCTTCCAGTTGCTGCATGTGGGACTCGGCCCCAGGATGGACGGAGAAGTGGTGCCTCGGTGCGCGCCCGGGATCCGAACCCGGGCCACCAGCATCGGAGCGCGCGCACTTAACCACCAAGCCACGGGGCCGGCCCAAGACTTAACTTTTTTTACAGAGAGCAGGTACCACATTTAACAGTATTTTCCATCTTTATTTTAGGCCACTCCCACTACTGGTTTTGATCTTATTCTTGATTACATTTGAAGTGCTTACAGTTACTTAGACCTGTCATGAATTACATCTTCACGCGGGGAGTAATCTTTTTATTTAAGGCTGTAGTGGGTAGGTTTCCTTTTTCTCCTTTTTTAACAATACCAAACAATGAATAAATTTTGTTTTATAATAAAATTTAGACATCCTCAATACACTTTTATGTCACTGCTAACTTTAGAGCATGAATTATTAAAAATTTATTTGGGATGCATTTTTTCCTGTGACAGCAAAACATGATTCAGACACTTTACATTGTCCTCTCCGACAAAGGTGATAGTAGTACTTAATTTTGAATTTAAATGCCAGGATTTCAGTGGATGATGCTACACGACTCTTCAATCATGAATGTTTACAATGCTGTTAAATAACAACTGCGTTTGATTTCACAATTATATGACAATAAAATATTACTGAACCAAAGCACATGCTTCTATATAAATAATTATATTGTATCCTAATGAATACTTGAACTTATTAAAATTTACTCAAAATTGCAATATCACAATGTGTTGATCAAAACATTAAAATTAAATGAAGTAATGCTAGAAAAATCAATTTTAACTTCTCATATACCGAAACTAATGCAGAAAATATTTCTTATGCTACAACATACTATACTTACCACGCTGGTGCACAGGGTCTCTATTATTATGCAAATTTTCATTCTTGGTTAATGTCTTGATTATTTTACAATATTTGTATACAAAGGAACACTGGCAAAATATGAGATCCGATAAAATTAATACCAGAGTTACTAGATATAAAATTTCATCTATCCAGAAGGTAAACTAAAGATATGTCTTTACAAGATGAATTTCCCCATTTTAGAAGAGAGGTAGACAGTAGAGTCGATTCTACAACAGATTGATATCTGGTGATTACAGAGTCCTTAGCCTCTGCCTTGAGAGATGGACCTCATCTCCTCAAATGCCGGCTTTGATTAAAAGGAAGACAAATGAAAACCATTTTCTTGGGTCTTTCCTGCCCATTTCTGAACCGACATACACATTTAAATTCCATTTATTTTTCTTTCCTAAGTGCTTATACCTTCCACCCCCAGAACATATTGTCAGCTCTCTTTCAGTCTCTGCAGTAGCTCAGACCCAGTGAAAAGAATGCGTGAGATCATTCTGTTTCAAAACTAATTAGAAAAAGACGAGGAGCAGTAACTTTCTTGGAAGAATAAGCCAGAAAGAACTTGGATAAGAGAGAGGTCTCAGGGGAATCCTAACTGGAAAAATCGGGAAAGGTCGGAAATAGCTTGCTCTATATTTGCATATGAAAAAGTTCTGGATTGGTGGAAGACCCCAGAGACTTTGAATCAGAATTTATGGGTTTTTATTCCAGCTCCGACACTTTGCTGTGTGTCACCTCTGTGGGACTTATAACTTCTCATGAAAGAGAGATAATATCTATCTCACAGGTTTTGAGGATTACCTCAGATAATTAGTATAACAGGACTTTATAAAATAGATTGTAGTATGCTAGTGTAAGTTATTAAGTTAGAAAGGCGGTGGCTCAATATTCTTGTTAAATGACTAATTTACTCACATCAGTACTTTTGGAAATAACTATACAATTGGCCATTATTACATTTTATTTTTAATAAATGCTTTCCTACATGTGTTCTTCTCCTCTGAGTTCATGAAAAACAATGACTGGACAAGTCAATTCACTTAACATTATTGAGGTCTCACTGTATGTCAGGCATTGTGCTAGGAAATTTGAATGCATTATTTTCCTATGTAATCTTTACAATAACTTTATAAGGGTAAGATTTTCTCTACACATAGGAAATTGTGGCCTGGAGAAGTGAATCAGAGTAATATTTTTATATATAAAACCTCTGTGTTTTTCCCCCATATATTTCTTGTCCCTCATTCATCTGTAGCGAGGGTATTTTATGCCTAATGCCTCAGGAATGGTAAGACACCATAGAATTTTGTAATTTCTGATTAAAAAATCCCCATTTCTTTCTCAAACTGTAGTCCAAAGAGTAACTAATAAGAGTAGTTATTTTTTTTTCATTTTCTAATATATAATAGAAAGTTTTGCACATATCTTACATTATTTCATTTAATACTCTGAAAAACACTAGGAGATATGTGCTATGATTATATACATTTTATAGAGCCTTACCGGTGATTTTATAAAACCTTACACAGGCCTGAAATAAGGTACATTTCCCAGGTCACATCGATATTAAGAAATAGAATGAGGCTTCAAAACCCTCTCAGCTTCGCCCCCAAGGAAAGACCTGAGAGACTGGAGAGGTTCTTAGGTTCTTAGGTTCTTCTGCCTTTGAGATGAGTCCAACTAAAGAGGAAATGGTTTTTAAAATAAATAGCAGATCAGGAGATCCCAGGATAGAGCGCATCTGTGCCCTTGGAATGCGGTTAGACACTGCAGCAACTGCAAGAGCCCCGAGTACTTCTAAATCCGCCATCAAACCAGAGTAGAACACATGTTAGCATGGTACATCCAGGCAGACGGCCAAAATGTAGCTTGTTGAGCTCATACCATAATCATGTGTACCCGCGTTACCAGCAAAGTAGTCTAATTTTTCCTGATCCATAGAAAAACACAGAAAGGGAACATATCATTTAGCAACAATGTTGCTAAATTTCTTAGAGCTCCAAAAGAGCTCAAGATCAGCCCAATCTCCACAGGGCCTCTGAAGTGGGGAGGATGGCGGAGTGGGGGAGTGGAAATACCAGAATTAACCAAGAGAGCTGCCCAGACGTGAGATGCCCGTAACAGTGACTGCATGCGGAAATTGGAGGACACAACGGGATAACCACAAAAATAGGTTTTTCATGAAGCTATTGAAACTTAAGGTTAAGGGCTTCCAACTTGCATGAGTTCCTCCAAGGACATGAAATGTGTTGAAATTACCCTATTATTTTCCAATATTTAATTGAAGAATAAATTACAAAATTATAATCCACAGATTTAAAGCGTAGAGTTCAATGAACTTTGACAAATTTATACCCTCATGCAACCACCAATCATATCAAGACAGAACTTTTCCATCATCCTGGAAAGTTATCTTGTGCCCCCATCTGTTATATCCCACACTCAGAGGCCAACACTCTTCCTATTTGTTCTATTGCTTTTTTTTCTAGATTGTTTTGGCTGTCCTAAGTGGATGTATTTCCATATAAATTTTAGAATCGCCTTGTTAACTTCTACAGAAGACTTTTTTTTTTAAATTTTTTGTTTATTGCAGTAACATAGGTTTATGACATTGTAAAAATTTCAGGTGTACATCATTGTACTTCTATTTCTGCATAGATTACATCATGTTCACCACCAAAATACTAATTATAGCCCATCACCACACACATGTACCGAATTATCCCTTTCATCCTCCTCCCTCCTCCCTCCCCCCTTCCCCTCTGGTAACCACCAATCCAATCTCTGTCCCTATGTGTTTGTTTATTGTTGTTATTATCTACTACTTAATGAATGAAATCATACGGTATTTGACCTTCTCCCTCTGACTTATTTCACTTTGCATTATACCCTCAACGTCCATCCATGTTGTCACAAATGGCTGGATTTCATCGTTTCTTATGGCTGAGTAGTATTCCATTGTGTATATATACCACAACTTCTTTATCCATTCGTCCCTTGATGGGCACTTAGGTTGCTTCCAAGTAAAACTTTTAACTTGGCAAGAATTAAACTCTAAATTCCATCTCCTTAGTACTCAGTACCTGCTGATATCTCAACTCACTTTCAGCCTTCAAGCTGTTGCTTTTTCTGAGGAGCTTGGGGGTCTCACCCAATGCATGCATAATTCAAGAAACAGCCAAGGGTCTCGGGGGAGTGTGTGTGTAGGTTTTGGGTACATCCATTTATGATTCCCTCTTTTATGGTATTCTTTTCTCATTTTCCACCTGCTTTTGATCTTGAACTCTGGCCTCTGACTTCTCAGTCCATTATAACTTTACTGCTTGAGATCTATTTTACAGGTACTGTTTGGCAGAAAAAAGCTAGATAGATCTGCGGGTCACCCAGTCTCTTTCCCTTCTTTCAAGGATCAAATACCCACTGGTTTCTGCCTAATTTTGGTCACCCTACAGTATCTTCACAGTTAGTTTTTGAAAATAATTTGTCTAGCTAGAAAGTGTAATTATCTTTGGAAGACATTTTAGTTTTCTATACAATACTCTGACATTTCTATAAGCTGGACCTATCATTTTCTTTTTAAAAAATTCACAGAAATAATATATTTTAACTGCAATCTCTTGAGAACACTGCCTCTTTCCACACTGACTTCCACTCTACCACACTTCCACTCATGTAGGCTATCATTAGAGTTTCAGGCTCTTTAGGGATCTGGCAAAGGAAAAGTGGAGTTGGCAATACATACAGTTTGAGTTGACTGAGATATATTTAGGTAATTCTCAAATATATTATTGCCAGCATCCTGTGAATGAATGGCTTCCTGGAATATTCTTACTGCCCATTGCCCTTTCTCAGCTTATATAATAACCTGAGTGTGTAGTGCCAGAGGTTACCTGGCACAAGAAATATATGGGTAGTGGGTGAGGACAAGATTTGAAATATTCAAAACCAGAAGATATTTCCTTTTTTTCCCTTTAATAGACTTTATTTTTTAGAACACTTTTAGATTTAAAGGAAAATTGTGAAGGTAGAACAGAGGGTTTCCATACACCACATACCCAGTTTCTCTTATTATTAGCATCATATACTCGTACAATACATTTGTTATAATTAATGAACCAAAATTGATATATTATTAGTCAAAGCTCATACTTTACTGATTTTTTTTTTAGTTTGTGCCTAATGACCTTTTTCTGTTTCAGAATGCCATCCAGGATACCACATTACATTTAGTCATCATGTCTCAGAGACTCCTCTTAGCTGTGAGCATTTCTCAGATTTTCCTTGTTTCTGATGATCTTGACAATTTTGAGGAGTACTGGTGAGGCATTTTGTAGAATGTCCCTCAGCTGGAATTTATCTGACGATTTCCTCATGACTATGTTGGTGTTAACGGGTTTTGGGGACACAGGAAGACCAGAGGTAAAGTGACATTTTCATGACTTCATGCCAGGATACTTGCTGTCAAGATGATTTCTCACTGCTAATATCGACCTTAATCGTCTGACTGAGGTAACCTTTCTCAGCTTTCTCCACTGTAGCTTCTCTTCCCGCTGTCTCCTCCTTTCCAGACTGTGCTCTGTGGAAGGAAGTCACTACGCATCGCCCATTCTAGGAGTGAAGAGCTATGTTCCACATTCTTCATATGGAGTATCTACATAAATTATTTGGAGTCCTGCATGGGAGATTTGTATCTTCTCCCCCACTTGCTGATTTATTTAATCATTTATGTATATTAGTGTGAACTCATGGATATTTATTTTTTACTTTGCATTTAATCCGATACTACTTTCTTAATTTTTTTTGCTCAAATTGTTCCAGGTTTGACCATTGGGATCTCTTCCAGCTGGCTCCTGTGTCCCTTTGACATACACCCATTCCCATACTGGAAACCAGAAGATACTCTGTAAAAGTTTCTAGTCTAGTTATCTCTGTCAGGAGTTTGTAACCACCAAGAATGTACTCCATGGCTTAGTGTAAACAATTATTAACGTCACATATAAAGATAAATATATCAGAATCACACCATATAGAATTTATCAGAACCCCCTTTTTATAGGTCACATCCCTCTAGTAAACAGGGAGTTTGCCTTCAGGTAAAATCTTTTATGATCCCGATTATCAATGAAAAATAACAAAACGTGATCAAGAGGGAAACACAAATTATCTTTCTATATTCTCTCCAATAATTATATTAAAAAATTCTTGTCATTTGAAGGGGGAATTAAAATGGGGTCAAAATTGTAGGAAAAGAGGCTTGTAAAAGTATGAATTCTCATTCCTCTGGAGTTGATGATGTTTATGGTGTTGATCAGCTTTTTTCTAGTTGTAAATTGTGTGATGTATTTTCTCATTCTAAATAAATGTTTGCTTTGTACTGAATTTTGTGTCCATAATTTTGTAATATTTTCATTAAAGCCTCCCCTGCTCACCACTAAATATACTATTTTCAGTACATACAAGACCTGGCCCCACCCCTGGGTAACACATGGCTCAGTCAGTCTACAGGCACAGCCGATAGCTGAGGATCATGTCTCCCCAAACCCTTAGTTAGACACCACGTAGGTCTCCAGTGCTCAGAAGCAACTGTAGAACAAAGGGGGCAAAGAATCTGAATTAATGGAGGGTTGTTTGTTTGTTTTTCAACATCCCATGGAATGGAGCTTGTAAAGAAAATTAAGTTCAGCTATAGATAAGTAAATTTACACTTACTATTTGGCCTGAGATCAAGTACTCATTATGGAGGTTAAATAAATTCCTTAAGCCCACAGAACTGGTAAATAGTGGAGCAGGATTTCCAAAATAAGTCTTTGGGTTTCAAAATAAAGTCTTTAATACTAGAATAATGAAAATACAGATATGCCAGCATAATTTTAAAATTTACATGTATTCCTATAGTTCCTTTGAATATACGGATATATACATGTGAGCATGAGAAGTCTTGTAAGAAAAGATAATTTTGAGAAATGATGAAGTTATATACTTTATCTGATCGAGGTTATTTTTTGTTTGATATAACAAACACGTATGTGATGCCTACTCTGTACAAGTTACCATTCAGAAGTTTTTACAAAAGTCAAGGACACAACCTTCATAACAATCTAACATGAGTGTTGTTTCATCCCCTTTTACAGTGTCAGGAACTGTGATGGGTCGGATCTTTTACCTTGCTTTCTAACTAATTGGTTAGCCTGACATAGTTTCGTCAATGCTGACAGAAAACACACACCTCATGGCTTAGAGACAAAGGATTCCATTTCTAATGACAGCAGCAGCATCATTTTAGTTCCCATCTTCCCCTCAAATCCCAAGGGGGAGATGCCCAGGCAGGATCAGTTGGATGCTGTGCAAACAGTGGGTTTGTATCACAAGTAAATAACACCAACCTTAGTAAAACTTCTATAAAGGTGACTGCTAGCACACCTGCCCAACTTCTGAGTCGGAGAGACTCATTACCTATATTATCCTAATCAGGAAACAAATTTGCCTTCTCACCCACAGGGCAACCCTATCTCTATCTTTCAAGACTATTTGCTACTCAAACACCCTTGAAAAGTTAAGCCAGAACAAATCTGTCACAAGACATGTGGAATCACCATGGAGAATTGTCCCCCAACATACAGATGAGGAAACTGAGGTTGAGAAGTAATTTGTTCATGATTGCTCAGTTAGTAAGTGGTAGACTTGGGATTACAAAGCTGGAAAGTCAGGCTCCAAAGTCCATGTTCTTAACCACTACTGGGTTTTCCTTCTTTGTATTAATTCTCCAAGTCTGGAGGGGAACATCACTAAAAGCTCACCGATTAGTCAACTTCTGCCTTTCTGTTAGGCATCAGGCACTATTTGTCTGCTTCTGTTCCCAAGGAGAGATATAATGAATCCCCCTTACAAATCCTTACGAATCCCTCCCTTAAATACCTCTACAAGAACGTCTCTTATTTATTCTTCAAGACCCTACCAGGAATGGTGGCATCAGACTTACCTTCTTCTCTACCTAGGAGCACAGTCTTTCTGAAAGTCTTTCTCACACAGTGCTGGTTCTGCAAATAACACAAAGTGACAGAATCATAAAATGCTGCACTGAAAGGGATCTCTTGTCCAATTTTATACATTCCAGATGAGGAACATAAGACCCGAAGCAGTTAACTGAAACGCTCACAGTCATACATTTAGTTAGTAACAGAACCAGCGTGATCGAACCTCTGCTTCCTAACTTCCACTCTCTGTGCTTTTCACCATATAGCGTGGTAAGTAAGATAAACGTCTCACGTTCAAATTTGATGCCAGAGTTTTCTGTCCCTGAATTGTTTGAAAAGACAATATCAAGTCTTCTTGTGGAGCACGAAGGAGAAGCACAAGCAAAAATGGACGCTTGACAGATTTCTTTAAAATCTAAGTACAATGATTTTAAAAGCCCAAATGTAATTAACTGGTTTTTTTTTTTTAATTCCCAGCTTTTAACTGGACTCAAATTACTCACCAAGACAGAGAACATTTTCTGGACCAATGAAGCAATTACAGAAATACTTTCTGTTCTGTAAAATGAAATAGCCCCAGGGGGAAGACTTATTTATATCTATTTCCCCTGCAGCTTTTTAATTTTTTTTCTGAAATGAATTTCAAAGAGAAATAAAATTTTGGGACTGGGTGTCTCAATTATGTGAATGCATTAATTATATATGGAAAAGATCCTATTTTATATTTTTTCTTTCTGTTTTTCCTTATGGCTAGGAGAATTTCTTAGATACATGTGTTTTTCAGGGTTCTGAGAAGGTGGTGTTTTATAAATGTGCAACACTTAGAAATACAGTTCTATTAACTGTGTCCTCTATCACTCCTCGAGGTACGGTTATTTTGTAATGGGTGATACATTTTTAGTATCAGTGAGATACAATACTAAAAGATTCCACAGACTTTCCACCTAATTTGAAAACACTACCACATTGTGGTTATTTGGCTGAGGTTTACAGTGGAGGAAGTTTAAAAGCTGATATTCTCCCTCTGCAGGACTACAAAAATTACTGTTCTTTAAAAACCAAGTGTATTTTTCACTGTTGGAAATTAATATTGTCTGCAGTATTACTTTTTAATCAAGATAATTTTTTGTATACATATATATGCACACAATAACGCAGAACAATAATGCTACTGTATGGTTATTTTGGAAACATATGGTTTATACCAAAAATTTTTAAAAATATAAAAGTGCTTCTGAACACTTGAAACATTCGAAATTTTTGGAACATCTGACAAAACCCCTGGGACTCATTTCAACCACGATTGTCAAGTAGAGGAAATAGGTATACATATCGGCTCTTCTCTTCATTCAGTGAGCCAGTGCTCTCACATTCTCATAGCTCTTTCCCTAAATCAAAGCCTTTTCTCAGATTAATTATCGTAACATAGCCAAGTCCTACTTCAAGATAACTCATTTTAGGATATTTTTATTTTAAAGAAAGAAGAAAATGAAATCCTTTAAATGGAAAGAATTAAGGACCAATATTTTCCAGCAGGCCAGCGCTTGAAGAGACTTGGGACATTCTTGAGCATTTCTGCAATTCTGCCCCGCTGTAGCCACTTTAAGTTAAGGCTGTCACTTGCAAGCATCCCGGGGCAGTAGTCTCTGCCCCCTTCCACAGGACTCTGGGCTGTAGCCACTCATTTTCCAGGCCCCTCATGTTCCGCATAACGACTAAATATTGTTGGAAATTTAACAATTTTACTTCAATTTTTGATATACTGTCAATTAATACACTGTAAAAATACAGTTGACACTTGGTTGATTGTTGTCACCTTAGCACCGTCAATAGTCTCTTCAAAACCTGCCATCTACGTTTCTCATTCTCCCTCTACTGCTCGTGGCTATTTGCTGATGTGAGGACCCCGTGGGAGATCTGCAAGGTGGAAGGAAAGCAGAAGCCAGGATTTTCAGAGCCTCAGGCCACCACGGATGAGACCCGCTCCCAGAGCACTTCCTGCCATGCGGTTTGCAGCCTTCCCCAGGATGTGGGGCTTCCTTCCTCCTGTCCAGACTTCATGCTGTTGTAGTGAGTAAGTGGTTGTAGTATCTGATTTCTGGCTGCTACCTTCCTAATCGTCAGCTCCTTCCACGTTGGTGGAAACTCTAATCCCCTAAGGTGAAAAACACAACGTATCGATATATTTTTTAGATTTCTGTATATAAAAATTTTTTCTAAAAAAACCTCATGTAAAAATGTTCTGATTTATTTGCATAATTTCTAGGTACTTCCTAATATAATTACATAGAAAATACAGAAATATAAGATATTTATATTTACATAATTTCTAGGTGTTTTTCTAATGTAGACTCACGTGCCAAAGAACGACATTTGATAGACCACATATATGACAGTGGTCCCATAAGATTAGTACCATATAGCCTAGGTGTGCAGTAGGCTATACTATCTAGGTTGTGTAAGTATACTCTATAACATTTGCACAATGATGAAATCACCTAAAGAAGCATTTCTCAGAATGTATCCCTGTCATTAAGCCACATATGACTGCAGTTCTATATAACATATATAAACAATATTGAATATATCAATATCTTCTATTTCTTATTAAGCCAAAAACATTATTACCTCACTAAATCCTTTCAAACAAGAATTCTAATTTTAACCAAGATCTTCTCTTTTCATTTTGCTGGAAGTGAATGGTACATGAAGAAATTGTTACATCAGTGAGTAAGACTATTCTCATCGGTCAGATTGAAGAGAAGAGTGATCCATAAAAAGCTAAGCGAAGTTTATTTACTGGATAAAATGCTAATTTCAAAGTTTTCTCACACAAATTTCCTACTCTTAAAATGTTTATGCTCACCCTGCATCATGTTATATATGAAATAATATGAGTTAAGAATTGCCTTTTTCGAAACCTGCGTTTTTATCAAACAAGCTGTGCCATTTTCAAAGGCCATTTCACAGTACGTTTATATGAAACAACTCACGTATCAAGGATTTTCTTATTGTGGCAATAACATGAATGAAGCTAATGCTTTGAAAAGGACAGTCAGTGTTGTAGTCAAGCTGGCCTTCCTTGTGTTGCAATGAAGAATCATAAAGCATTGTTAAATCAATAAATCCCATGTGCTACCACTCACCGGGAAATGCACTAAATAGTTGTCCTGGTGGGAGGCCACATTATCAAAGTTCAGTACATAAAATTCAGAGGATCTGCATTGTGTTAAGAACTGAGAGCTCAAACGTGTAACTACTCTCTGTGTTCTGTATCTAAAGCATCTTTACTCAATAACGGTTTACCCAATAGACATTTGGCCAAAACATAAATGTTTCCATCTTAAAATCAATCAATATATTCTTTAATATATACATTAAAGAAAGAATTTCTGTGATAAAGAATAAATTTAAAACTTGATCAATACATTTTAAGTCCAATTTTACTACTTAAAATTTTAGTAGTCAAATTTTAAAAGTTTGATGATATATAGTGCAGGAATTAAGTTTTTAATACTGCCAGCTCCTAGCTACTCTCCGCTTAGCTATCCACTACGCCTTTTACACTTCCACATCCAAATAGATGCTTTGAAATTGGCTCACTAGATATCACTATGTTTTACAGAGGAACATAAGTCTGAAAAAAATGTTTTTCAGTAACATGTTTTTTTAAGAAAACAAGTTGTTGTTCTCATTTGTACCTTGGGTAGCTCTCAAAATCAACTTGTTTTCAATTATTCAAAATATTTGGTGTTTTAGCACAATCATTTCAGCAAACCTGATTAAATCTTTAACCTCCATAAACTCAGCACTCTGAGGAATTACCTTGTTTTAGAACAAGTTTACTCTTATTGTTAAAAAGCATATTTTACACTTAATGCATTTTTGAAAACCTGTTATTATGAAGTTTGATTTGTGAAAACAAAATACGTTGTTAATGCCTCACTTACTTTAACACTTCATTTTTTCATACTTTTTTATGTTCTTCTTTAGACTGGATGGGAGATGATTTATTATAGATGTGATTTTGGAAATTTTCCTCCTCAGAAAACTTTGAGGTGGCAAAGTTACTGTTTTAATTTTATATTATCCTCAAATATGTGAGGAACTCTTAATAGGGCTTTTCTTGAAAGAATCACAGTCTATGTGGAAATAAATAATTATAAGATATAGTTTTAAAAAGTTATTCTTTTTAATTTCATAAATTTCATAGTATAATAAATAATTATCTTTACTAAACTTTTTATATGCATAATTTTGCATAAAAGGGGATATAATGTTCATAATAAATTACCCGGCTAACATATTCTTTTTTAATATTTATATTAACTGTCAGTCTATTTTGTTAATTATTAAAACATTTGAAAGTTCTTAATAATTGCTTTATTATTATAGTTAATGGCTATCACAATCATCCTTAAATATTGTACTATTTTACTTAGAATATGCCTTTTTCTTTGACTGACAGAATATCAAAACAAAAGCACATACGGTGATTTTTCACTACAAGTTGCATCTATAATTCTTACTTATTTTGAGTGAGTATTTTCTTACTCAGGCCATGTCTCTATTACCGACATTGTGTTACTGATGAGATACAATGGTAGCCTGTGTGCTAACATCATCATCAATCACATCCTAGTTCAGGGATGTCAGAAATGACAATAAAGTTGACATTTCTCTATTTTGTCTTCCAAAGGCTAAGAATGGAATAGAAGCTAAATTGCAGATTTTGTTGATGACCATGGCCAGAATCAAACTTGAAGCATGTATTCTTCCCTGTATGCCTTTCACAAGTGATCTTAAGTGTTGATTCCTGTAAGGTGCTAGTCTAGGCTGGAGGTACAGTGGTAAACAAAACACATAGCACAGCACTTTATCCATTCTGGATCTGGGGAAGGAGAGGCAGGCAATAAAAAGTAAAGAAGTAAATACATAATTTGGTCAGATAGTAATAAGAGCTGTGAAGAAAGGAAAAGGAAGCTGAGAGGCTAGAGTGAGGGGTGTTGTTTTACAAATCGTCGTCAGGAAGGTCTCTGAGGAGTTAACCATTGGGAAGAAACATATCTTTCTTAATCAGCAATCCATCATCCAGGTCTCTCCATACCACAGTCTTAGCTTTGTTGAAGAATGTCTGCCTATATCTTTGGGGGAATCCCTGAGTGCACCCAAAGATATTTTTATGTACCTGCCTTCTAAATTCAATGAAAATCTGCCCAGGCATTTTGCAAAATTTAGTTTATGGATTTACATGTCTGATTCACTATGTTTTCTATATGTGCTTTACATATCCATTTAAATAAGTGTCCAGCTGTTGGCCTTTTATATGTTAGAATCTCTCCAGTTAGGTACCTTTATTAGTCTAAGGAAGCAAATTACAACCTGTCCATTTAAACAAGAATTATTATGATGTAACCATTTGAAATTTTAAGGGAATAGAATTACCATGAAGAGGAGGGTAATGAATACTGCATTTCCTTTCAGCCCTTAATGAGCCTGTGCAGTGTCAGGTAAAAACTGGAAGAGCAATGCCTTTCATTGACTGTAGGTGAGACAGGATTTCCAGATTTTGAAAACCATGAAAAGAGCTTTTCTTCATTCTTCATTTCCCACATCTATTCCATCACAGAGATCTATGCTAACTTGATCTTCTCCCACCACCTCCACATCCAATCCACCAATAAATCCAGTTATCTTACTCCAAAACACGTACCAAATCTTTCTGGTTCTCTATTATAGAAATATGCCTGTGTCTGAGCCACCATCATCTCCCTCCTAGACTATTAGAATATTATAATCAGTAGAGGGGATTATTATTTACTCTATCTGGGACTTGTGGGATTCAAGGTTTAGGTTGCAAATCAAGGAACAGTGTGGAAGAAGTAACTACTTATATGACCACTGTGTACCCTGTATAATTGTGTCTCTCTTATTACCGTGCATTTCTTGTCTTTTGTGGTCAAGCATATAGCCCAGGCTGGATTTAGTGTGGTCTGGTGAGTTGAGAGAGGAACCCGCCTGTAGCTTGGAGCGAACACACACCCACAGGAAGAACAAGCAGTTGATCTGGGGGGCGTGAGGGGCTCAGCAGCAGCAGCAGGAGTTCTGAAGGAGGTCAGCAATTGCCTGGACAGTTCTGTGGAGCATACAAGCATTGCTCATAACATCTTGAAATTTTTTAGGAAGAGAAACTGAACAGAAGAATAGACTTCAGACTAAATATCGTTTGAAAGGTAAAAACTCTGAGACTGCTTGGAAATTAAAGTGTTGTTTCTGTAGTCAGAAGGCTACTGAAATTTGGGCACAGACTCATTATGCAATATTCTGAATTTAGCATCACTGTTAAGAGCAATCTGGGAATATTTACAAGTTTACAGCTATTGATAGAGATAGGCCACAATGAGAAATATTTATTTAAATAGAAGACTAAAGAAATTAGAGAGTTCTATCAGTGAATCTTTAATCTCCACCATGAGCCTATTTCTTCAACAATTATATCCCTGATTAAATGCCACCAGGCTCAGTCTTGCAGCAGTCTTGATTAAGCTAAGATATAACTCAGTAAGGCATATGGATTGAATTCTTTCATATCATTTGAGCTGAATAGCTTCAATTGGTCTCTTAGAGACCCATCAGCTAAATGAACTGCCTAAGTGTCCTTGCCATGGGGCAACAGTCTAAACTTTAAACACAATTCCAGAAGTTTTGCTTCAGATGTATATAAAATCCTAAAGAATTGGAATAATTTTGCTTTCACATATTTGAGAAATTTGATTTGATTCTCTTAATCTAGAAGGTGATTTGTGGTCAAATTCTCTCCAAAAAATTATTGCTCATTAAAAAAATTCTGTTAGTATTCAACTGGAGTCCTCAATAAATAATAAACAATAGTTACTTCAGCTATAGATTTTCAACCAAAGATGATGAATCACAGTTTTAAAGATTGTACAGTTAAAATTCAGTTGATGATTAAGCAAATCTCTTCAGACAATTATGCCAATGACTCACTGTTTTAAATGCCTGAAATAGGAAAATCCTCTTTAGCTTCATAAAACAGAATATATTTCTATCTTCTATAAATATTTTTTCAAAAAGGATACATGAAAGTAATAGGAATATTGCCATTTGTATAGCAAAGATATAATAAATTATTCTCTTTGATTAACATGTGTTAGTTTTCCTTCCTATGAAGCAAAGCCAGTTTTAACAGTTTTATAAGTTTTAAAAGCCAGGCCAAAACATTCAATGCTTAAAGTTTGTGTTTAAAGAATCTATACCCAGACTGCCTTTGAAGTTTATATAGATTGAAGTATATAGATTTTTTAATAGGACAAGATGTCATAAATTAGCCAGGGCAGATTGTATATGCTTATGTAGTCATGCACGCTATAACGACCTTTCCCTCAACAATGGATCCCATATATGAAGGTGGTCCCGTAAGATTAGTACCATATAGCCTAGGTGTGTAGTAGGCTGTACCATCTAGGCTTGTATAAGCACACTCTATGATGTTCCCACAATGATGAAATCGCCTAACGACGCATTTCTCAGAATGTATTCCCATCATTAAGCCATGCCTGACTGTAATAGCATTACTCCAATCTTGTTGACGAGCCTGAGCTCACCTTTCATAAAAGGGGAGACTTGGGCTGTATGTACATATCACAACTCTTATAAAATATGTGAAAGCTTTTGCTTTATTTCAATTCAAGGGGGAAAACAAAACCATGCAAGTTTAGAAGAAAAAAACTCTCAATATCCCCATGTATTCTATATTAGGCAATCTGATTTTGTAGGAAAACAGTAAAAGCAAAAAGAAAGAAAACAAGCTTAAGAGTAGAAAAAATCTCAGTGCCTTTTTTCAAGATGGTTGTTTAGTAAAAAGATTATTGCTGGAACAGCTGCAAGAAAGACCAGCACAAAGATGGGGCTCTAGTTAGCATATGCTCTACTGCTTACTAAAATGGAAGGAATCACAGTGATAAACGTACAAAGGAAGAGAGGGTAAGGCACCTATGCAACAGTCGATAATGTCAAATGTCTGTTCTTACTCAACCCTATTTGAACAACCATGCATGATTTGTCCTGAAATTACTACTCCAGGCTTGCTGCTTTCTTCCTTAGATTTCTTATTGCCACCTCTACGTGGCGTTAAACCAGGGGTGAACAATGGTGGCCCTGCAGCGTCATAAAGTGGAACCCTTTGCTAAGTCTCTCTGTAACTGCAGAGCGAGAACGCTGATTAGCTGTAGAGTGTTACTGCGAGGGAACTCAACTGGCAAACAATTTCTCTTTCATTATCCCAGGTGATTAGAAGAAGGAAAAAGCAATGTAATTTTCAGAGTGATTTTGTCATTTAAAACATACATGAAACTTAGTGTGGCCTTAAAATTTATGGAAATATAAATGCTCTTCTGGAAAGCAAACACAAGATAGTCTTTGAAAGGAAAACCAAGATTTATTTTGACCTTTAGCTAAAAGCTATTTCCCAAAAGCAGTATTTTTGGAATGGAAAAGAAAATAATGAGAAGACTCTTGAGTTTTAGTTTTCGTTTCTGTGCAACTCTGTTACAATAGTTATCTACTGCTATGTAAAAAGTGACCCCTAAACTTCGAGGTTTAAAACCAAAAACTTTTATCTCACAGTGCTTGTGTGTTAGGAATCTGAGCACAGCTTAGCTGGGTGCCTCTGGCTCAAGGTCTTTCATGATGTTTCAGTAAGCTGTTGGGCTAGTCTGAGGCAGAATACTACTATGCTAAGCTCATGCACATGGTTCATGGTAGGCCTCAGCTTCTTATCAGATAGGCCTTTCCATACTGCCTGAGTGACGTCACAACATGGCGGCTGGTGCTGTGAGAGAGAGAGCGCATACAAGGAAGCACTCATGACAGAAGCCAAGTCTTTTTGGAATCTAATCTTGGAAGTGACATCCCATCGCTTGTGCTGCCTTCTCTTGTTAGCAGTCCGTAAATCCAGTCCACACTCAACGGGAGGCAATTATACCAGAGGAAGAACACCAGGAGGCCAGGATCATTGGGGGCCATTTTAGAGGCTGCTTACAACATCTATGTTTCTTTTTTTTTCTTTTCACATTTACTACTTTTAGTTTAGGAAGAAGCAAATCCTTATTCTATCTAATAGCAAGCATTGAAACAAAATCTTCTTCCTAAACAAACCACATGAATATAACATTCTTGTATTTAAGAGCACATGGCATAATTCTGTGTAGAAAATATCTAAATTATATTTCATAATACATATTCACATACACATACCCCATGCATGTTTTATCTTAGGTTTAGAAGGAAATTTAAATTTATTTATTTTAAGTGCCAATTTGTTAGCTCCTAGACCAGATTATGTTTGAATACTGTTAGGCAATCGGTTCCTCTGAGTACAACACTGTTGTAGGCATTTTGATAGAAAGATTTAAAGTAATATGTATGAGTAGGAAAATGCAATAGGCTTTTTTAAAAAGTTAGATGTAAATTAGAAAGGTAAGGTATTCTAGAAACAGCTCTAGATAGACTAATTCCAGTTTCATATCTGCCACTTCCTGTCTATGACCACAGGCAAGTTGCATAGCATCGCTAGATTAGCATCTTAGTTTATTCAGGCTGCTATAACAAAATGCCACAGATTGGATGGCTTATAAAGAACAGAAATTTATTTCTCACAGTTCTGGGCACTGGAAGTCCAAAATCAGGGTGCCAGGGAGGTGGGGTTCTGGTGGAGGCCCTCTTCCATTTGGAGACTGCCAATTTCTCGCTGTGTCTTTTCGTAGTGGAAGGGAAAAGCTAGCTCTCTGGGGTCTCTTTTATAAGGACATTAATCCCTTTCCTGGGGGCTCTGCCTTCATGTCCTAATCACTTCCCAAAGGTCCCACTTTCCAATATCGTCAACTTGGTCATTAGGTTTTCAATATATGAATTTGCTTGCAGGGGACTCAGACATTCAGACCATAGCAGTTAGTTTCCTCATTTCTAATAAGTGGGTTAAACCAATAACTTTTAAGTTTTCTTTTTATTGAAAATGATATTATTTTGCAGTGAAACATACCCAAAGGGAAGAAAGAAGGCAATGAAGAAAATAATATTCTTTCATATGTAAGAATGTTCAGAATTTTAACTTTTTAACCTTAATATTCTTAGCACTATAGCCACTAAAAATACTAGTAGCTAGTGAAAATGTTTGCACTGTGTACCACTGGCCTTAAGAAGAATCATTTTTACTGCATTTCAGTTTATTGAAAATATGAAACATTAAATTCTCCATACATTAAGATGTGTTTATTCAACTTTATTATAAATTCCCTTTACCCATTTTATTTTTAAAAGTATTAATATTTATCATTTATAATAACTATTAAAATAAATTACTATTAAAATCATATTTTTATTAAAAAGATAGTATATTTTCCACCTGCATTTCAAATTTATGACATTTACTTAGTCCATACAGAAGCAATATCTTTTTGTTCCAGTTTAAAAATATTTGTAGTAATATTTATCACTGTTGCAATAAACTTGAATGGGAAATAATTTGTGGAAAGATAGACTAACAAACTACTTGTGTAGAACAACAATGTCATTCCCAACAAATTTAGTTATTTGTAACACGAAAATATTATTAAACATGAGCACACATTCAGTGTTTGACTTATCAAGGGAAATATTTCGTGTGCAGAAAAGAAGCTGCCCATTCATGAGAAGCATAACATTGAAAACTGATCATTGATTAATATATTTTTACCAAATTTCATATTTCAATACTGTTAGTGAATGTTAAAAAGAAATAATAAATTAAACAAGACTTAAGGTTAACTTACATATGCTGAATAATGCCTATTAGAAAGTACTAGAATCAGACATACTCATTTTTATCAGCTTTTTATTAACAGACATCTACCATTAAGTATTTTTACTTCTAATTGTTTAATTCTAATTTAACTCTTTGCTTCTTTTCAGAAAAAAGAAAATCAACGGGAAGTCCTATATGTGTTATTTTTCAGCTTCACCGTTGAAAAAAATCAGTCAATTTATTTAAGTGATGATGTTATATTCAATATCAAATGTCAAGATTATTAAAATAATTCATAGGCTATGTAATGGAAATATATTTTAATGATATACAATAATATATAAAGTATGAAAATTTAAAGTACAACTTCTATATTGTTCATAAATTAATAAAATATCTTAAAAAAAAAAATTAATGGATAGCCTTAACAGCAGATGTGAGATGGCAGGAGATGGCAGAGAAAAATAATAGTAAACTAAAGATAGATCAAATAAATTATTAAATCTGATGATCAAACTAAGGATCAATAAAGAGAAGTCAATAAATCTAAATAGAAGAAAAATTAAAAGCAAAACAATGAAGTATGGGACAGTATCAACTATTTTATCATATGTGTATTTTGAATCTTAAAAATAGAGTGGAGAGAGAATGGAGTAGGAAAAATATTGGAAAAATATTGGCTACAGATTTCCCAAATTTGGTGAAAAACATAAATTTACAAATTAAAGAATCACAGTGAATCTATTGCAGGATAAATCCCTGCACTATAAGAAATGCTAACAAAAGCTTTCAGGCTAAAGGAAAATGACACCAGAAGGAAGGAATGAAGCACCAGAAAATATATTTTTTTCCTTTATTAATAAGTTTCAAAGATATATGACTATTTAAATATAAAGTTACAACATTGTGGGGCTTATATGTAGATGTAGTGTATCTAAAATAATAGCAAAAACATGGGGGAAATGGTTCTTACTGTTGCAAAGTTCTCTATTTTGTATGAAGTGGCACAATAGTAACTCTAAGCGGACTGTTATAAGTAGAAGATGCATATAGTAACCCCTAGAGCAACCACACACACACAAAAATACAAAGAGGTATGGCTAAAATGCCAATAAAGGAATTAAAATAAGGTATTAAATAATGTACAATTAATCCAAAAGTAAGCGAAGAAAGAATTAATGGAAAAAAAATGGGTGGGGCAATAGAAAATAAAATTGCATAAAAGGCAGACTTGAATCCAAATATATTAAAAATTATATTAAATGTAAATAGACTAAGCATTCCAATTAAATGCAGAGATTGTTAGGTAGTGTTATGGACTGAATTGTATCCCCCCAAAATTCATGTTGAAGTGCTAAACATGGGAAGCTCACTATGTGATCATATTTGGAGATAAGCTTTTTAAAGATATTATTAAGTTAAACTGAGGTCAAGATGAGTCATCCATAATGACTGATGTCCTTATAAAAAGAGGAAATTTGGACACAGACATGCGCACACAGAGGGAAGGCAGCCATCTCAAGCCAAAGAGAGAGGCCTCAGAAGAAACCAAACCTGCCAACACCTTGATCTTGAACTTATAGCTTCCAGAACCATGAGAAAATAAATTTCTGTTGTTTAAACCACTCAGTCTGTGGTATTTTGTTTTGGCAGCTCTTGCAAATGAATACAGACAGCATGAAAAAGCAAAACTCAACTCTATGCTATCTAAAAGAGATACATTTTAAATATAAAGCAAATTGAATCAGTATTATAAAAACAATAACACATGAAGTTGAAGTTGGTTAATATTTGTGAATCAATATAACTTACCAATTAATAAAAGAAAATACATATGATCATCTCAAAAGATGTAGGAAAAAATCACAAGAATGGTCTGGAAAGACATTCAGAATTGAAAAATACATTTATCCTCAAGGAGGGAACAGAGAATTGGTCAGGTAGTCAAGGAGGACTTACAATTATTAGTATAGTTTAATTTTTTTTTCCTTTTAAGCTTGTGTTCTTGATTTACTAATCATTTTAAAATAAAAAATATTGGAATAATAATACCTATCATTTACTAATGTCTAATTCTAATACTTAACAAGGATTCAAAAAACATTTTGTGGTGGAGGAATGAATGAATGAATAAATGAATAAAGAAATAGTATTTTACAAATAGCACCATTTTTAAAATATGATGCTCACCACATTTAGCTCAGCATTATGAGCTAATAAAAGGCATTTCTTATTAAAAAGTATTATTTCTATTAAATTTTATTATTTTTGACCCAACTGTTATGCAGGACATTACATTTCAATTTTTAAGAATTTTATCATTTTTTTCTTTAGATTATTACTTATTCCTTTGTTTTTAAACTCATGTCATCATTAAGAAAATAAGGCACTTTTATTAATGATAATACATGCATGCTTGAAAAAAAGTATTACTTGTTCAAATGCTATAAATTCAATATATGTGAAATAATTTAGCCTTAATTCCAGCTTTTGTAATTCTTTTTTCTCAACCATCTGTAATAAATTTTAAATAATATTTTCCAAACAGTAAATGATTAAAAAACTCATTGAATAATAGAGAAAAGTCTGTTGCCTTTTCAAGTCACAGATAATTGTTACATATACTCTAAGAAGATTTTTTACAGGCTGTACCTCTCAGCTTATGATTAAAAGATCTTTATCCACAAACTTGCTGTCTATTGTCTGTCCACATGTCAATAATGGGCTTTATTGTCTGTCCACATGTCATGCTCCTTATATTTACATACCACTTCAAGTTTCCCAGAACTAGTTTCTGCTTTTCTGAGAGAAAAGATAGAAAGAAAACTTCAAGAGACACAGAATACATTATTGATAAATATACAAATTTTTATGCAGTGTCCTCCATGCCTACCGAGGTCCCCTCCATGGGGAAGTAAAATGACTCTCCATCCAGACAAGATTTATGCTTACCTGTTTTCTGAAGCAAATAGATCCAACCACAACCAACAATTCAGATTACTTGCACTATAACTAATCAACCAAAGATAAAACCATAACCCTCTACTACTCAATTCCTATTATAAAGTTTTTTGAGAGACATAAAGTTTTTTGAGAGACATGAAGTTTTCTGAACGTTGCCTGAAGGATATTCAGACTCTCTATTTTTCTAGATATTCTTAAATTCCTGGATTATCAAGATAAGAACATATTATAACCCATCTCCATCTACCACCACCGCCACCCCGACCCCCTTCCCAATATTTACTGTATGTACAATATGACTGAAATATATTGAAGGAGGGAAAGGGCATGTGAACTGACCCTGGATAGGAAGGTAGGGGCCACCATTATAGCTCAGGTTTTATTCTAAGGACAAAGAGATCCATTGAACGCCTTTAAGTGGGGAATGAAATATTCTGATTTATATTTCGAAGAGATAACTTCGTTTTCTGAAGAGAAAAGAGATTATTAAAGGGACCAAGAGTGAAGATAGAGAGTTTATTTAAAAGGTTTTTGCAACAGTCCATAAAGAGATGATTTTAGCTTGGATTGAGGTGTGATATGAGGAGTGACAGGCAGTAAAGACAGAAAGATGAGAATGGAATCAAAATTTATCTTATACCTACAACCGATAGGACTTGATGTTGAATTAAATGTGGATAGTAAAAGAAAGGAATAAAAAAAATTTTAAACACAAATTGAGTGACTCACAGTTATCCATTTTATCTTTCCAATCCAGTTTCATCACACTTGTTAATAAATAAAATAATTCAAGCAAGCATTGGTGTAATGCATAATAAAGTATTCCTGCATATACATTATCATCTTGCTCCCTAGCAACAGCTCTGTAAGGCAGATTTTATTAGCCTCAATTTATAGGTAGGAAGTGAAGGCTCCGAGAAGTTCAGAGAGCGACCATGAGCACACAATAAGTTGCTTATTATGACTTTGACCCAGGTATACTGATTCTGAATACTGTAAGTGTTTCACTAATCACACTGCCTCCCAAGTCAAGCTTAACAGTGCCTGATTTAGAAACATAAGGGACAATGAGAACTATACAAAATGCTGCATTAGGTTAGCTCTTTATAAATAATAACCTAGCCTTGAGCATCATTATCTTTACCCTTATAAAATAGTTTAGATTCCTATTTAAAAAAAGGAAATCATATATTTCCTGAGTACTGCGATTCCTACATGTTCCTAAGCAAGGCAAGTTTGGAGCACCCTTAGGAAAAATATGCAGGCAGCATTTGCTTAAAACAGTTGTATATTTAACCTAAAATCTAAAGAATGACTCATAAAATGTAAATTCAAAACTCTATACTCAATGTTGGAGATTATTTATAGAGTCTATCATAGAATCATGGAGTCCAACATGGAAGGGACATTAAGTCACACTTCATGTCATAAACATGCTTAATGTACATGAAGAAGTGTTTTTCAGTCTATAGTGGATAAAGAGATGACACAAGAATGAGACAATAAGAGCAAGAGAAAGAAAGATGGATGGGCACATGAGTCCCTTTGTCTTGTTACACTGAGTGCTGTCAGATATAAAGTTTTATAAGTTTTGGTTAATCGATTGAAGAAAGTTTCCAATTTGGTGATGAGAGAATAGATAACATTAGAAGCATCATTTAATTTCAGAGCTCTCAACTCATGGCTAGAGCCAACAACTGGTTTAGGACTGCCTGTCCCAAATGCTGCCGTCCACTTCATTTTATTGAGAGGTTTAAGAAAAATAATCTCACCATAATATTTTTTTGGAATTGAGGTATAATACATAAACACAGCTACCAATTATGTCAGTTTTAAAGAAAGACCTGAAATAAATGGAGTAGTAAAAGGAATATGATCCCATATTTGAGGCAAGATATCAAATGCCCCTTATTAAAAATAGACAAGGAGGAGATAAAAGATACATCCTGCACAAAGACTTGATCAATATCATGAATAAGTTGCACAGCAGAATAGTGTTTTGCTTTAGCAACTTGAAATATGTCTACTGATGAATGTGTTCCTGTTGAAAAAATAATCTGTGAGTTGGTTAGTGAATCACAGCATTACATTCGTAGTCAAAAACATTTCTTTTACCTGCCTAACTGGACCAATGGTGCAGTGCACCAACATCCCTTTCTCAGCACTATGTTATGTAAGTTGATGGACGGTGCTCTTAGTACTTGAGTTCTCATGGGCAAGATAACTTTAACCATTACTTCGAATGACTCACTGCATAGCATCTTGATAGCAAAATTTATGTCTACTTTTCTCATTTTGTAGAATTGAGTCTCTGGTAATTTTAATATTTTATTAGTTTTATTCTGTTCTGAATAAATTTGTTTTAAGGTGTATTTTGTAAGGCAACAGTGAATAAGAAATGCAGATCCTCCATGTTTAATTACTTTAAATATCTGTTGGTGAATTACTTCCTGCTTTTACATATATATTTGCTTATTTTTATTTCTCTGGTAAGAACTGGATTCTTGCAAGACCTGAATGTAGGATAAAAGGTTATTTCACTTTTTTCCTTACTGTTAAACACGCTAAAATTTTCCATATTCCCCATAAGCTGTGAATCAAAACCCAAAACGAGGCTCCCTATCAGAAAACAAACACTGCATTTTTATACATGGCTGCCAAATACTTGTCAAATCTATGAGTTCCTTTAACCACTCTCCCTGTTTCACTATCATCTATAAAGGGGAAAATGAGTAGATGTGTTGTTTCCTTGAATATATTTGAAAATCCATTGTTGCTTGAGGGAGAGTATTTTTTATATGTTGACATTTATGTCTTCTTTTGAGATTTTGTATTTATTTATAACTTGTCTCCTCTTATTTTTATTGTCTCACTAATCTTTCCCCTTAGCAGTTCCTTTATTTTTTTTTTAGAAATACCTGGTTTTTCAGAGAATTACTTTTTACAGGGACTGTAGAGCTAAACTGGCCTCAGCCATCCTTTTAGCTCATCAGCTGTCTGGGGATGAATTGGAGGCCTTAGAAATGTTGCTTAACGTAAAGCTGATGCTTCAAAGAAATCTCTAGAAGACATTCTATTAGGAAACAATCATGTTTAAATATTCATAGCTTTAAAAAATATTTCCAGCCATTTTACTTCATATAAAAATTGGAGTTTTATTTCTTTGCAGTTAATCTGCTCTTTTACAATATTCCAAGTCAAATTCTTATAACATGCAAATATTTATTTTTATAATGCTTGAACATTTGAAAATAGTTGTAGTTTCTTCTGGAATATGCATGGCATTGATTTAAGTGAAAAAGATATTACATATTAACCCTTCTTTTCCAAAACTTAAATGCCTTACATTTGTAGGAATACTTTATGAATACATAGACCATGTTGCGCAATAACATTCGTTGACAGTCTAAGTATCTGAATATTGTGTTATAATTATAGTCTTTCAAAGGCTGTGCATGTTTACCTAACCTGTCTTCCTTAGAATCGTCTTTTTTGCAAGCTTTTGTAAATCTGCCTGTAGTAAGCTCACTTTTAGATTTTCTTCTTATCAGGAAATGTTTCATCTCTCATAAATCCTTTCTAAAAAAACTCATAACAAACCCTCATATTGGTTGGTGATAATGAGTTTCATACTAAATTCTATTAAATATTTAATTAATAATTTTTTCTTTAATATATCAATTCCTGGATATTTCAGTGGAACTAAAAGAGTAGTGTATTGCCAAGAAAGATCCCTTGTGTGTGAGTTGCTGGATTACTCATTAACTACCTATTCTCAGCACTTGGGATCCATGTTCCTATTGCTGCTGATTGAGAAATCCATTTCACCAACATTGAGGTTAAGACTATGCCCTTAAGAATGGAATTTCACCTCTTATTTTACCTTTAGGTAGAGGAAATGATTGAGCTGTTGATGGACTTTTAAAGGAACAATTACATGAAGACATTCTTAACTTTAACCCACAGATATTTTTCACCTAAAACAGTAACACATTTAACAACTGACAATAACCAAAATTTCACTAGGACTTAATGGCGGCCACCAAAATGGATGGAATGGACATGAAATTTTTTTTGGATGTTATTATTCTAACTGCCACTAATTCTAGTTTTTTAGTCCAGTGATTGCTACCATGGACTCTGTGAGGTTGTACCACTCTGCCTCATCCAAAGGAACGGTAGATTCAAAAGAAATGGCAACAGTTCCCTTTATTTCAAAGTCATCTTTTCTCTAGCATAGTTCAAGCAAAGCTCTTGCTTTCCAGGTTTAGTAAGCAAAGGTTGCTACCAGAGAAGGAGATGGATAAATTGATCTAGACTAACAGGAGAAAGCAGTGGTATAAAAAGGAGAAGCACTTTCTAAGTGGTAGAGTAGCTCTTTGGTCTTTCTCCCTCATTCCTGATAAAAGTAAAATGTTGTGAGACCCCAGAGAGCTCTGTATGGTGCTGGCCTGAGACTATGCATGGTGCCAGCAAGGTGGGCACAAGTAACTGCAAAAGATCAAGGGAAAAAATGGATAACAGAGAGGGTGAAGACAACATCATTTACATTCTTGGAGAAGCTGATCACAAGATGTGTGTCGCCCTACTAAAATCCATCGGTATATCCATGCAGTCAGATATCATCAGGACACAGTGTAAGGGCTACACTGATCATGTTGGCTCTGATCCTGGCTTTTCATCACCATCCTGAGGTGAATGACAATCTTCAATGCACGCATGGTATTAAGCACCAACAAGTGAATATTGACAAGAAATACTCAAGAAATTGCCTGGAGCCATTATACCAAATAACCACAACTCCATAAACTGAAGAGTGTGAGGTGAACTCGCCCACGTCCCCTTTATTAGTTAGAAGTAGGTTTGGTTATATATAAGAGAAACCCCAAAATAACTAGTAAATCATCTGGTAATTTAACAAGATAGAGGGTTGTTTCTCTCACATAAAATCCATTTGTCCTGGAATGGCATGGTCTCTGCTCTACAAAATCATCAGGAAACATTTGTCTCCTTCCAGCTCACTGCTCTGTCATCCCAAAGTCAGTAGCCCTCTTTATCACAATCTAAGGCCACACCCAGTAGCAATAAAGACTGGGAGATTGTCTTAGTTTGTTCAGGCTTCCATAACAAAATACCATAGATTGGGTGGCTTAATTTATAGAAATGTATTTTCTCACAGTTCTAGCGGCTGGAAGTCTGAGATTAGGGTGACAGCATGGTCGAGCTCTGGTGAGGGCTCTCTTCCTGACTTGCACATGACCGTCTTTTCACTGTGTTGTCACATGTGGAGAGAGACTGAGAGCAAGCTCTCCAGTGTCTCCTCTTACAAGGGCGCTATCCCATCATGAAAATTCCACCCACACGACCTCATCAAAACTTCATTACCTCCCAAAGGTCCCATTTCCAAATACCATCACATTGGGTATTAGGGCTTCAACATATGAATTTTGAGGGGACACAAGCTAGGCATAACATAAATGCAGTCCCCGATCTAGGTGGCCACACTTTTAGGTGATAAATAAATGTATAGAGAATGAAATATTGGGGGACATCCTATAGTTTCAGGAGTTGAAAAATAAGCTATACTGATTCCGGAATCGCTGGCTTCCAGACACCGGGTGGTTGAAGTCCTAACAGTTCAACTATGTCCTATTTCAAGAGTCTTTAATTAGGTGTCAATGGTCCCCCAGCACAGAGGTTAGCAAACTATTGCCCATGGCCAAATCTGGCACACCTCCTACTTTTGAAAATAAACTTTATTAGAACACAGTAGTGCCCATTTATTAGAACACAGTAGTGCCCATTTATTTGCTTATTATCTATGGCTGCTTTTGTGCTAGAGCAGCAGAGTTGAGTAGTGCAACTAAGACTATACGACCCAAAAGCCAAGAATATTATCTGGCCCTTTACAGAAAGGTTTGCCCACCCCTGCCCTAAAGCATCCATACACATGCTTTACGACTTTGTGAACCCTGTGAAATGGCAAACAGAATGATGTAGGCATTTATTGTGGAGTGGGGCCAAAATGTGTACTTCATCTTTCAAAGCCCGTTTCCCGTCTATCCTAGTGGGTATATAGAAGCACTCAGCCTCCAGAATAGTAAGGGGTAGCCAGCAGCCAAAACTGGAACCACAGTTCAACTTTCCATTTTCATTTCCTAAACACTCACAGGCCATGAGATGCCAAGAATTCCCACAGGCAATTCCAGTACCAGAAGCTTTCATACCACCATCTCCACTCACTCTCGTATAAATCACATCAACATGACAAATCCTTAGGAGTATGCCAAATGAGCTAGACCAAGCTCAAAGAATTGATCCAGGCTTAGGACTAACAAGAAACCCTTAGATCCAGCTGTGGTTACTTCCATTTAGTTTTGCTACTCATCCAGGAAATAAGCAATATAAATAATATACACGTGGTCACAGCCTTGCCTTTCTATACTTCCCCTGTTACTCCCCATGGCACACCTCAGTTTTGGAGGTCTTGGTAGTCTCAATGGAGAGTGAGGAGTCAGCCTGATGAATGAAGCCCAGAGACTTGGGCTTATTGTCTTTTTTTCTTGGGCACAAGTGTACTCTATGGACGATCTTATTACAGTAGTGACTATTTCTTGCTATGCTACATGTACATATATGTGTCATTCCTTGCTCCTCCATCAGAACCACACAAGATAAGTTAGCAAGCCTGGCCATGGCCTACCTCAGAGACTGCCTGAAATTATATATAAAATTATCTACATATCATTACATCTTTATTTTTCTGAAGAGAAGTGTCATTCCTTTCATCAGATTCTCAAAGTGATCTGTGACCCAAAATGTAAAGAAGAAAACAAACAAAACAAAAAAATCTCCCACTATTGCAGAAGGCTCCCTAAACCTAACCCTAACCTTAACCCTTCTCAACACATATGTGATCCACTGGAAAAGCTAATAGATTCTCTATAAACCTTGAGGGAATACGGAGCAGGGATTCACTTACTTGTAAGACCATGCTAATCTGTCCATAAAAAGACAAGTAGTGTGTGAATTCACAAAGTGTTTGGAGTCATGTAGTTTAGTGACATAAAAGTAACCATTACAAAAAACATCTAGTTAGAATGCCGTGTGAGACACCAATAGAATTTGAACTTCATAGAGCCATTTTACACCTTTCAAAAATTATTTGTAAATATTGACATTTTGAGATTATTAACTAAAGCTGCAAGAAACTCATTTGCAGCTCTAATTCTGTGAGCATATTCAATTGTTTTTGAATCACTTTGCCAGTTTGGGTGTTCATTGAAAAAAGATATCATGATACCATAAAAATACTACTTTGCTTTGTAGCTACAATTATTTTAAATTATTTTTAAGGCTGTTGTCTATCCTCCATTCTTTCTCTTTTCGTTGTTTTTTAATAAGATAAAGCTTTATTCACTGAACTTTCTGCTTGAATGTCAATGGCTTTCTTTTTCTATCAGCTAAAGACTCATAAGACCATTTTCTTTTTTAACAATAGATTAAACTATAGAAATGAGAGCTGCCAATACCGTCACTACTTAGACAATGTGTTCTATATCTTGATTATTTCAAAATAACATCAGTTGACTCTGTCCTATAAAGGCATGTAGTGTAACAATGTTCAAGTTCCAGAAGGAAAGGTAAGGCAAGGTCAAGGTTACACTTTTTTTTTAATTACACAAGTCTTATTAAGTTTGTTTTAGGCTGGCGTGAAGAAAGGCATTAATGTGTCGGAAAGATTATACCTTTGCCTGCTAAGCCTCTGAAGATCATTTACATAAAACTTACATTAAAATTTATTTTTGTAGCTTGGTAGGCCAATCTTTCATTTTTATACAACAATCTCTTAACACCTTGGATTTGCATATCTTATAAAATGTTTTTTAAAAATGGTTTCACATCTATTAATTCACAGCAACCCTCTGAGCATGGCAATTATGCTCTCTTTTTACGGATTAAAATTTTGAGGCTCAGAGAAGTTAGAGAGAAACCTGACCTGATTCATCAAAATCTTCGGTTTTGTGCTCTTTTCCTAAACTACACTCTTATAAAATGTCTCTATTCTTATATACAAAAGAATAAAATAATTCTCATATATTGAATATATACACGCATTTATCATCATTAGGAAACCGAAAATATATTGATTACTAGTTCAACCTATACACAAAGAAAAAGTTAGACTTAACTAAGAAAGAAGACAATGAATTTCAAATTTCCTAGTAAACATTAAATTGGTTCAGTTTTTAAACTAACATAACTAATGTATTGTATTTTGGTCATTGTTATTTCATGGATATTTTGACATGTGGATGTTTTAAGCTCAAATACTTATTTCTTCTCAGTTTTTATTTACCATTAGTAAGCATCTCATTCTTATGTTTTTCCTTGTCCAAGTATCACCATTGATGCTGGAAAGAGTGAAGGAAGGAAGGTGAAGTTTGCAGGAAAAAAATGTTATTGTCTCAGAATCACAGAGATGAATATTTAAATCAGATCAATATAAATAGAGGCTTTCTTTTGAATATTAAAGCTGCAATGACTTTGTTTTCCTTTAATTATATTCTGTTTTCCATTTAAATTTAATAGGTATATATGGGAACTAGAACCTCTATATATGGTAGGAGAATAAGGTCAATTATCTAATTAAGAACCTCTGAGGATTATAGAACCTTGATACAGCTTTTAGTAATGTTAACAATTCCAGCTCACCTGAATATAAGTCAACAGTGATAAATAAGTCAACTCTGTTCCATTTTCTCTTAGCATTTTAGTCTTTATAATCACTGTTTGTTCCTACTAAGCCAATAACCAAAAATAATTCAGCTATTTGGTTTTCTGAGTAATTCAAAGATGTGTCAACTAATTAGGCTATCTGAAAATAGAATTGTAATTAAAACAATGTGTACTGAAGAGGTAATGTCTTAGTATTTATGATTTTTAGAACACCTGTAAAGGTACTGTAAATCTGCAGCACAATAGGACTTAGCATAATAAAAATGTTAGAATTTATAAAATGTCATCAAATGCTTGTGGCTCACTTCTATAAAAAACATGAATAATTCTCAATACTATATACAGAATTAGATTTTGCTGCTCTGATTCCATTTAAATAAATGTGTTTATGAGTCACCAATTTCATTTTCCTCTACTTATACGTGATGACCTTTCACTTATAAGCTGGAAAGCAATCAACTCTGGGTACAGAATGAGATAAAGGAAAACAAATTTAAATATTTATAGTAAACGTTTACGATGGTTTGTGCATTAACGATTCCAAAAACATTTTTGTTTAGAGAAAAAAGATGTATAAAGTCCATTCACTCCACAAATATTTATTCAGAAGTTGCCATGTGCCTATTCAAGCATGCGACATGGTTCCAATGAAAATTAGACAATAAAACATATGGACAACAAAATAATGTCCAATGCTCTTTATTTTAACGTCTCATGTATTTTTTAAAAAGGTACATTAACTCAGAGAATGATAATTGCCAATATGTAGTGATTCTTCCAAATTTCTACCTATTATTTCTTTATATACTTCACAGTTTTCAGCAGGTATTCATTAGGATGATTTGATGGGACATATACTACAAAATGGAAGTAATCATGAAAACAATGTTAAAAACCAAAAGGATACAGCTTACTGCTGATTATGTCGAATGTGCTTCTGTTCTCATATTTTTTAATTTCCTTTAAAATCCATCTCAATACTCCCTCCAATTCCCTCTATATTGTAATTTATTCTGGGCCTTGTATCAAGAGCACACTACGTAGTACTCTATGACCTTGCATGTACATCTGTCTTAGAACTCATTTCACCATGTCTTGCGTGTTTACATGGCTGTTGTCTGCTCGCATGATAATATCAGGATATGCCTTTATTCCGTTGATTCCTATAGTGCCTGAGCAATAATTTGTGCATGATGGATGTTCAATAAATAGTTGGGAAGTGAACCCATCACACCACTACTTTGTACAAAAACCTATGATGACTCTCCATTGCCAACTGCATTTTGACTTATCTAAGCAAGCAAAGCCCTTAACAATCTGGCTCCAGACAACTTTTCAAACTTCTTCAGTCACTTCACTTCACACTTTCTAAAATCCATTGACAGTGAACAACTCAATTGTCTTGCACTTTCTCACTTTGCTTTGCTCAAGCTGTTCTAATCTGTCTTAAATATCTGCTTTCCTACTCCTTTGCCTGGCCAATCTCATTCATATTTCAAGCCCCAACTTGATTGTCATCTTTTTTCTATAATGTATTCCAAATATTACTTCCCTTTATTTGCTTATCACTTGATATTTATTTCTATCTTGTAAGATCAAATGGAATTTAGAGTTACATCTGGTTTGCTTTGAGCACCATTGTACGCAGAAAGAGAGTTTATGTTTCTCTCCTAGAGTAGGTTATTTGTTGAAAAAGATCCATGGCTCAAAGTAACTCTCAGATCTTAACATTTACATGTCTCTGTTCAGTCAAGTAGAGTGAAGAGCACAAGCCTCAGATTCAAATGGTTGTTTAGATTCCATCCCCTTTTCTTACTAGTTATGATATAAATAAGTTACATAATACTTAAGAATTAGAGTTTCTTCGTTTTTAAATCATCTCTACACTACAGGGTTATGGTCAAAGTTGTACATCTTAAATCTAACAATTTTGTTTGTCAATCATACTTCAATCACACTAGGAAAAAAGTCCCAAGTTCGTTACAAGTAAGCAAGTATGCAACAAACTTTAGATCCTATTACATGAAAAGTGATGCCTTCAGAGCTGCTATAGATCTTATTTCTTCTTTTTAGTATATAAACATGGTTTAGAGCCAGTTTTGGAGTCAGACTTCTTGGGCATAGACCATAACTCTGCCTCTGAAGTCTTGGGCAATTTATTTTACCTCTCTGTGCCTTACAACTTATACAGGGTTGTTGTGAAGATTAAAGAAGGTAGTATGTATAGAGCACTTGGAACAGTCTTTGATATACAGTAAATGTGAGATATATGTATTAGCTATTATTATTGTTCTTATTATTTACTTTAAAATAGGATCACCTTATTAACTATACTATATTAATCAACACTTTATACATGCAACTTACAGAACAGTAACTCAAAATAACTTAATGAAAAATTTAAAAGAGCGAGATTCCTGAAACTGGGAAAGACAGTGGGGAGATCTCAGGATCAAAGAGCCTGGGCTTTACTCTTGAGATTCAGTACCACCATGGTACAGTATGCATCTCTCACCTGCTTTTTTTTTAGCCAGTTTTATATCTTGCCTTTATTTTCACCTATTGTGGATAAACCGTCTTCAAATGTCAAGGAATATATCTTAAGCAGCCATACTTCATTACGACCAAAAAAGGAAAAATTAATTTTTTTCTCCTTTGTTTCCATATGCCAACACCAGAGAACAGCTCACATGCCCACTTCTTGGGTTAATCACTCTTTGATGGGGAATGGGATAATCTGATTATCCAGGTCTGACTATGGTGCTGAGCTCTGTTATTTTCAGTCCTTCTAGAACCATGTAGCATAGGGGATGGGTGCTTTTAAGAAAAGAAAAAAAAAAAAGGGATTCTATTTAGCCAAAAACAATAGACATCTATTACAGCTACTTTCTAGAACAGAGAACAACCTAGAATGGAGAAAACATTGCCAACCTCATGATAAAGGTAATAAGAACTTGTTTGTTCTCACCAACCTTCATGTAAGGCATGTAGTTTCTCCAATCAGAGCCAAAATGGTCATTTCTCAACAAATATTGGTTTAGAATTAAAATACAGTAATTTCTGAGAGTCTATGCTGATGGAGGTTATGCCAAGGAGAAGCCAGTGAGCAACTGAAGTGATAGTGGTATTAGGGCAAGGCAATAAAATACATAAGAAAACTCATTGAAGACCAGAAATTGATCACTTGCCAATCATGTTTACTTCATTCTGGTGAAATGCAAGTATAAATAGGCAGCTCCACATTGTTTGAATATTTCTGATAAATTTGATCACAATCCCAGTTTCACTCTCTAGAAGAAAATTCACATGAATAATATTCCCCAAATTGGACAAAATTGAATCTAAAGAACATCCCAGCTAGGTTTAAAATATGCCACATGAAGAAGGAAGAAAGATATCCAACAGGGTTTGCATCAATATAAAGGAACTAATCCCAAGAGAAATGTTTTAACAGCACAGTGGGCTTTTTTTTTTAAATGATAGTAGATAATGTGCCATTACTCTTCTTTGGATAGGCAGTCAATAAACGTTTGTTGATAAGGAGAATTTATTTAGTTTGGCTCCAAATATAGACAGAGCAATAGAAAAATTGAATCTGATAACAATAATATAGATAGAGGGTACATCTGTAGAAATTCTGCTACATCTCTACTACTGTGGAAAGTAATTTATTCTGCCAGAAGCATATCACAGTAAACCAAAGGAACTCTGATGTAACTTAGGTTGCAATTCCCCGTGAACATGTATTTGCTACAGTAATTATCTCTGATTAGGAAAATAACAATAAAAATCCCCATGTTCTTACCAGGGATTCATGTTGTCAGCTCTCCCAGTGGGAATGGTCATGATGGTCTTAAAATTATAGCTGTTTCTATGGACAACGCAGCTGTGTTTTATTTTAGAAAACACCAGAGTCAAGAGACTGTAAGAAAGGAATTATCCTAATTCTATCAACCTGTTCCCAGGGATCTACTAAGAAGGAACTAGTGTAGGTGCCAAAGATTGTTCGTAGTTGACTAGCGGTTTTGGTTGCTGATCCTGGACAGTGGCAGCCATCTGTTCCCCAAAATTGTTTGTTGAAAAGATATATAAAAACAATTAGCAAGTTGGAATTCTATAGACTAAGCCAAGAAAATTCAATTCAGTTGAATTTAGTGCAAAACAAGGTTCATTTTAGATAAAGGAGGGAACAGAATGGGATTTGTCAGAAGCCTTTGGAAGTCAAAACACACAACAATGATTCAGTGGTGCAAAAATTTGAAAGAGAGAGGTGGTGTTCTTTGACAAGAAAAACTATGTGGGTGATGAAAAGATTATGATACTAACAAATAGAAAAGCGAAGGGTGATGAAAAGGACAAGGTTAAAGATGTAAACAAGGCAGTTTCTGCAGTATTCATAGTGTATTCCTCAGGACACACTGCAATAAAAAGCCTTTATAACCAGGTTCAGTAATGTCACTCGTGAGTCATACTTCATCCTAAATAGAGAGACAGAGCCATTGAAAACAAGCTACTAAAACTCAGCCAATTTGCAAGCAAAGTATGATGATTAATCCAATGTAAGTCTGTGGGACAGAGAGTACACGGAGGCTGATAGTAATTGTATGTCATACACCACTTTGGATAATAGACTGCAAGATGAATGCTGAAGAAAAACCTTGAGGATACAATAATAAACGTCTTAAAACGATGTAAAAGAGAAAAAGAGAGCACAAGAGAGAGAATAGCTATTCAACAGGTGCACAGATAATGGAGGAGATGCTGTTAAGCAAAGGCCCATAAGACGAAGAGCCAAATGGACGGTAAACTCCAATGTACCAAGAATCAAAGTCTTTGCACCTATACAGTGTGGAATGGACAGTTGGCTTATCAGGTTTCTCAGCCACTTTAATTTAAGTAAAAAAGGCATCACTGTAACTCTCTTTGAAATCAATCAATAAATTGTATTTGGAGGAGGTCTTACTGTGAAAGATCTACTTCCCTAAATGCAAAGCAAAACAGACAAACAAAAATGAAGTACATGAAGTCTTTAACTAACGCTCAAAAAGTAGAGGATCTGGTTTGGCCCTATGTTATCAATAAAGTGTAGAAGTATGGAAATTTCTTCTTATAAGTTTACATGGTTAATTATAGTAGACGCAATTGATTCTCATAAATTGTACCATCATACTCTTCCCTGTTCTGCTCAGGAAAGTCTTTAGCTATTGACGAACAGTTTTTACTTTCCTTTCCTTCTTTTTTTTCCTTTTTTTCAAAGCAGTAAAATGATCGAATATGTTTTTCACTGACAGTTGCTGGCGGACTCGATTGACCAAATAAACTCTTGCCTTTTAAAGATCTGTATCAAACAACTGAAAGCTTTTCAAGATCAGCAACATTTATAAATGTCTGCATATTCTACACCTAGACCCACAACCACATTTTAAAAGAACGTGCTAAACTGAAAAAAAAGTTTGATAGTGTAGGTCTAAATTATAACTACATTTAAAAAATTATACTTAAATCCTAAACAAGTTGTCAGTGTGTTAAGATAAAATCTGTTGGATGGCGTATCATAATGATGACTTCAAAACATTTATATTGCATATTTCTGCCACTTAGGACCTTGCTGACTCATTAGAATGACTAATCCTTCAAGTTCATGCAGTCACCTTGCTCTTGGTAAAAGTCACTCTGTTAGAGACTGAACTAAACTAGCCAATGAAACAAGTTGTTTTCACTTAGAAGAAAAATATAGCAAATTGCTACAGAATAAATTCAACATTAAGTATTTTAAGATCATATTCAATAAGAATCTGAGATTTCCTTCTCAATTCCATGTTTGGGATGAATATATTTTTGTATAGTTTCTTTATTTTCTCATTTCTATTAATCTTGTCCTTACGTTTTAGCCTGAGCATATTGTAACAATTTTACAAAACAAGATTTATTGCCTCAGTTAAAAGCTGACTTCCCAAAAAGAAGATTTAAGAAATATTTAAAATTTCATGGCTTTGGTGGCTTAAATATATTAAGAAGAATCTTTGCTTTGTCCTAAATGTAAATAGTAGTTAGTCATTTTGTCTATTGTGAAACCAAAAAAGTGCTACTAAACAGAAGAAGCTATCTATGCTTCCAATCCCCTTACTACTGTTATAGACTGTTAATTATTATTTGATAATTATTTTATTCTATCATACAATATTGTTTTCTTAGCATTATTTTCTTATTATGATGTATTAGAGATGATACAATCAATTATATTACATAAAATAAAATAACTAAAAATCTGATTTATGTTTGGAAAGATTTTGGCATTAACAGGCATCAGAGTTAAAACTGAATATAGAATAAGCTTGAGTATAAAATTAAACTTGAGCATATAAACTAGCAGAGACACACAGAATCATTTCACTGACTCTAGTTTTGAAACTCCCAAAGTTGTCTACTTCTCTCCATTTTCACAGCTACCAGCCTACACTAAGCCAGCCACTTTGAAACCTTTTGATTTTATTTATAAAAATTGTTCCCATAACACTTAGTATAAAATCCAAACTATTTACTATGACTTACAAGATTCCTACATGTTTTGGGCTCTGTCTACCTCTGATCTCATTTCCTATCACTTTTATTCCCTACTATCTTCAGGCACACATGCCTTCTTTCTGTTCATCAAGCAGCCCACCTCTTCCATCCCAGGATGTTTGTACTAACTCTTTCTTCTTCTTGGAATGTTCTTCATCTCTAATCTCCACCAGCCTCTTTTCATCAGTCAAGTGTCAGCTCCAAAATCACCTTCTCAGAGAGTGTTTTGCTGATATCTCTCATCTAATGTTGCCAGTTGCCAAATCATTCTCTATCACGTAACTCTTTGTTCTTTTTTAACAGCATTTAGCAGTCTCTAAAGTTATAATATTTGTTAATTTCATTATTTGTTAATTACCTGACCCCTCCCAGGAGAAAGGGCATTTTGTCTGTCTTGTTTGCTATTGTATCCTCGGTTGCTAGTACAATGTCCAGCACATAGTAAGTGCTCAGTAAATATTCATTGAATAAATGAATCATTTAGCATAGGAAATGAAATCAGAACTCAGAGTGAGGTTCAGGAGAAACTGTGTAAATGTTTATATTAATTTTTAAAAGGCACTTAGAGAACATTTTTTTAAAAAGGAAAATGAGGATTTCAGGTGCAGGACAGCAGCCTGTCAACATCTCATGAAAATGCATAAAAGAAATAATGAGAAATGTCAGCATGTTGCGAGACAGTGCTTCATGGGTGGTGTTTGCATTTCTGCACTTCTTAAGGCAGCTTTTCTTTTCTGGACTGTCTTTTCAAGGATATTTGTATAAGAACAACCTTGGAAGATAGAAGAAGTATCTCCCTTTGGGACAAAGGACAGGTTTGTTTGCTGTACAGGAGAATAAAGGTTAATTTTTCCCTCCAAGTCAAAAGTTGGGCAGGTTTGCTAGACGCTCCCTTTATAAGATTGGAGAGTGCCTAAACTCTGAGTTCCCCAGCTGTGGCACAAACCCACTCTATATATGCAGCATCTACTGGGGCCTCCACATTGCCCCCATGGACTTGTAGGGGTAGGGGAACTGATGCAAGCATGAGACTCATGCTGCCTGCAGGAACATGAGTAATAAAGTCCGTCGTCTCTGACACAGGAGTCTCGTGTCCTCTGTCAGCATATATAATGCTGTGCAGGCTAACTTGTAAAGCTGGGTAAACTTTTAGGCCCTTCACAGTTCTTGACACAATGATACCATAAGCTGATGTATTAGAAAAAAAAAAGTGACCATATAGTTGAATCCAGTGGAAATTACCACTAAAAATGCCACTGATGGAATGCTTTTTTAAAAAATACATCTGTGGGTTATACATTTCCCATGTACTAAATCAAGTCAGCAATGATGACTCCCAACTCTCCTATTGTCTGCTGCTAATCTGGGTTTTAAAGGCTCTATTGACCTCCAGATCTGTACCGGAATTATTGCTGAGCAGGCCAAAGCTTCAAACAGGCCCTTCTCTTCCCACATTCTCCCAGCAACACCACTTCTTAGGAGACTACAGTTTGCTTTTAAAAATCCAACAAAATATTGTTGTGAGAGCTAACTGTATCAATCTTTATAAAACTTTGAGAACCATGTCTAGTGATTTGCATACACTATATATGGTTTGTTAGGTTTAAAAGACAACACATACAATTATTTTTTAAAAAAGGAAACACTGAATTTGAAAAGAGAATGGAAATTCTGCAATTATTAGGTTTTCTGGAGAAGATATTTAAAATCTTCCCACATTCACTCAACGAACACTCACTAAATATCTGCAAAGTATGTGTTTATGTCACACTATGCTTTTGTTCTGTATAGAAATACAAAGATGACCTAACCTTGAAATTGGTCTTCCTTTCATATAGCAAATATTTATTTAACAACCACTCTGTACCAGGCACTATTCTAGGTACTGGCCATTCGACAGCGTGCGAAGTGGACACACATTTCTGACCTCTAGCAGCTTAAATTCTAGTGAAGTGGTTGGACATACTGCGGAGGAGAGGATAATAGGGGTTCCAGATAATAAACAAATACATGAAAAACTAATAGATTGTGAGAGGGCGATAAGAAACAGGAAACACAGGGAAGATAGGAGCAATTTTATGTTGACTGCTCAGAGGAAGAAGCACCGAAGTTCACCATCTGACTAGAGAAACAGACTTCTAGATGAGTAAGTGCAGTCTCTTGGCCAAGGTGCAGGATAACACACCAGTTCTCATCTATTTGTCTGCTAGGGCTGCCGTAACACAATACCACAGACTGGCTGGCTTAAACAACAGACATTCATTTTCTCACCCATTTTGGAGGCTAGAAGTCCAAGGTCAAGATGTGGGCAGAGTTAGTTTCTTCTGAGGGCTCCCTCCTTGGCTTGCAGGTGGTTGCCTTCTGGCTGTGTCCTCACCTGGCCTTTCCTCTGGCTCACGCATTGCTGGTGTCTCTCTGTGTGTCCTAATTTCCTCTGCTTATAAGGAGACCAGTCATATTGGAGTAGGGCCCACACTAAAGGCCTCATTTTAACTTACTCACCTCTTTAAAGGTCCTATTCACATTCTGAGGTACTGGGCTTTGGGATATCAATATATGGATTTGAGGGGACACAATTCAGCCCATAATTTTTTCTTAGAGTTGGAAAGAAACAGCTGGGGATTAAAACCCTGGTTTTATCTTCTTGCAACACTAGTCTCTGAAACATAGTGAATTATCGTACATAACGTAACTAGTCCGTGCTATGCTAAATTCATAGACAGCACCTGGTTTTCCAGATTATTTATTTGAATCCCTGAAGTTGCAGCTGCTCCAGGAGGGATGTGGCTTGGCACATACGCCCAGTGAGGCTTCTTGGCAAGCATAATATGTGATAGTTAAGGGAAGGATGGACTTCCCTTCCAGTCTCTGCCTGCTTTGGCTTTGTCTCTTGCAACAGAGCACACCCTATGCGTGGAGTAGACTGGCAGCTGTCCTGAGATATCGCCAGACCTCCCTGTGCAACTGCTGTTTGTCTGTGTGTGCATATGCTGCCTGCTTTGTGTCCTTCAGATCTAAGTACAATCACTGTTGGGAACATAGGAAGCATTTTTGTTCTTTTTTAACATTCTGATCTTAAGCCAATTGGTATTAAAGTAAAGGCTAGGTAGGGGGAAGGGGGAAGGGGGAAGAACAAGCAGTCACAAAAAGTGACTCAACAAACAGGTGTTGGACATGTTCACCAAGTACAAAAGGATTGCCTTTGCAAATTGGTGTTTTCAAGTTCTTTGGATAAATACCCAAGAGTGGAATAGCTGGATCATATGGTAGTTCTATCCTTGATTTTTTGAGGAATCTCCATACTGTTTTCCATAGTGGCTGGACCAGTTTGCAGTGTATGAGAGTTCCCTTCTCTTCGCATCCTCTCCAACACATGTTGTTTCCTGTCTTGTTAATTATAGCCATTCTGACATGCACCCCTGTGTTCATTGCAGCGTTATTCACAATAGCCAAGACTTGGAAGCAACCTAAGTGCCCATCGAGGGACGAATGGATAAAGAAGCTGTGGTATATATACACAATGGAATACTACTCAGCCATAAGAAACGATGAAATCCAGCCATTTGTGACAACATGGATGGACATTGAGGGTATAATGCAAAGTGAAATAAGTCAGAGGGAGAAGGTCAAATACCGTATGATTTCCTTCATTAAGTAGTAGATAATAACAACAATAAACAAACACATAGGGACAGAGATTGGATTGGTGGTTACCAGAGGGGAAGGGGGGAGGGAGGAGGGTGAAAGGGATAATTCGGTACATGTGTGTGGTGATGGGTTGTAATTAGTATTTTGGTGGTGAACATGATGTAATCTATGCAGAAATAGAAGTACAATGATGTACACCTGAAATTTTTACAATGTTATAAACCAATGTTACTGCAATAAACAAAAAATTAAAAAAAAAAAAAAAGAAGGATTGCCTTTTCAGGGCTGACACAGGAAGCAGCATTAGCAAAGCATGAAGGTATTAAACTACTGCATAAGCTACAGATTGGGAACTACAAGGGATTCAGTATAGAATAGCATACATGAGGGGCACAAATCAAGAGATTAAAGAGCAAAATGGGGGTTGAGATCAATGAGGGTTCTTTAGGGTATGCTAAGAATTTGATTCCTATTTGGTAGTCATGGGATGTCAATTTAATTGAAAGGTTTTAAGCTGAAGAAATTGATGATCAAATTTGCATTTTTGAAAATGAATTCTAATGGCCAGATAATGGACTATTTTAAGTGCTTTCTTCTTTAATAGTCAGAGAGGGTCTTTTAAGACACCATTAAATCAAGGTACTATAATCCGAAATATTTGTTTCCCTGTGCCCTTCAGAAATGAGATGCTTTCAAATGATTCAGTGCAGGAAACAAGAGAATGAACATGAAACATTTTTAAAATGAGGTGTGCTTATCACATTAGGACACTGTGTCTTGAATCTTGGCATGCCTCTGATTTAGATGCAGGTGGAGAGAAATTTTTCCAATGGCATATCAGGAGATGTGTGCTGTGGGGGATCAGAATTGGCCACCCCAAAATGTCTTTCTTTGGCATGAGGATTGTTTTGGGCTAATAAGGATTATTACTTTTAAAAACTGCAGACATGGAAGAAGCTCTGAAAAGTAGAATTTATCGTTTGTAAGAGACATTTACATTTGTAAGGGAAATCTCCATCTATAAAGGTATCTCCCTCTCTGTACCAGAGAGAAAGAGGAATGACCTTATCTCTAGAAACTCTTATCAATATAGAAGGCAAGGACTTAAGTCTTCATAATAACCTTACTCTTGTTTACTATGCTTTTCTGGTAATCTCCCATAACTGACCTCCTCCCCACCCTACTAACTGTCTAAAAGAAATTTAAGATAGAACTCCTGTCCCCAGGACAGGCCGTCACCATAAATAGACTGGGAGGGTCCTTGCTAAGCTCATTCTTATCCAAGTTCTGTTTACCAAACATTTGCTTTTCCATTTCCATGTGAATTGCCTTCCTCCCCTTTGAAGTCCCAAACCACTACCCCCAACATCCTCCTTTGTCTTTAGCTGAAGATGGTATTTAAGATGAGAGCCTCTGCCATTTTGTTGAGTTACCCAGTTTCCTGGGTCTCTCCCATGTATACGTGTTATAATGCTTTCTTTGTGTCCTGTTATTCTGTCTCATGTCATTTTAATTCATAGCCCAGCCAGAAGGAGCCAGAGTGGGTAGAGAATATGTCTTCCTCCCCTACAGTACAAAGATACTTATTAAAACATAGCCAAATCTTGACCCAAAGTATCCCTCAGTAAGAGAATGGATAAATATTTGTGATATTTTCATACAATTGAATCAGAGATATAGACATGTATAGGAAAGAGCTCACAAACATAACGTGCAGTGAAAAATTAAGTTGCTTCATACAGATTGACAGCATTCATGTAAATTTGTGAAAACATAAAGCAACGAAACAATGGATATGTAGATTTTCAGTAAAAGTGTATAAACATTGTCTGACGGATTACACACCATTTTCATCACAGTGGTTACCTCTGAGAGGGAAGATGAGGAATGAACTTTGATGCAGGAGAAAAAAAAGGAAATGCTACTACTTTGTTTCTCAACTCTTTAAAAGATGACAAAATACAAGCTGTGGCAGCATCCCATATAAAGTAGAGGAAGATGGGCACGGATGTTAGCCCAGGGCCAGTCTTCCTCAGCAAAAAAGAGGAGGATTGATATCAGATGTTAGCTCAAGGCTGATCTTCCTCACACACGCACACACACACACACAAAAGATGACAAAATATAGACATAGTTAATTATTGGTAGTGAGTACACAGTTCTTTCAATCTCTGTACTTTTCTGATTGTCTAAACGTTTCAAAATTATTTTTTTAAAGAGAAATTTTTTCTCACCTGTAATCGTTTATATTTAATATTATATTATACTCTATATTTTCCCCTGCACTCACAAGTTCATTGCCTCATAACTTCCCTATGATGTCAATGGGTTAAAATGAGTATCTTTATTCTTATTTCATCAACTAAGGCTCAAAGAGGTGAAGTGCCTCACCTCTACCTTTTCCTATAATTATTAAAAGGTGAAGTTGAAGTTTAATCCCAGCATTTCTGAAACCAGAGAGAGTGCCCCTCTTGCTCTCCTGCAGTCATCTGTCAGCATTATGAGACTTTCTACTGAATTTATCCAGAATTGGCAAAAGACACTTTAAGAAATCTCAACGTGGCCCTTCTGCTCTCCTCACTCTATATTTTGTTTTTTTTTGTCTTGTTAAGAAAACTTGAGGCACTGGTGCTCTCGAATTTAGGTGATGGCATATGATGCAGTAGATGAGGGCCCTGCCTGACCTCGAATTTCAGCTTTGCCATATTCTAGCGTTGTGGGCTTCAGCAAGCTCCTTAGTTAATCTCTGCCTCAGTTTCCTTGTCAGTAACATAGGGGAAATCATAGTACCTAGGCATAAGGTTGTTGAGAATGGACTGGATAATCCATAAAGTGCTTAGCATGGGTCCTATTAGAACTATCACAATGTGGGGTAGTTGAAGAGAGTTCTCGTGTGATACCAACCCCAGGCTGGTGAGGAGAAAGTCATGGGATTAACCTCTGGGTGAGCTAGTTTACATTCTCTGTTAAATGGCTGTCCACATAGGGAGTCTCAGAAAGGGGATGAGGCAAGACACACTGTAAATAGACAGATTAGCACAAGCACATTACACTGCTACAAAAAAAAAAAAACATATGTTTAAGTAAGTGTAAGCTTCATTTTGTATTCATTTTGTTTTTAATAAAAAATTAAACTATGAAAAGAGGGTAGAAGAAAGGAGATAAAGGTAGTCACCTCCCATAAAAAAAGAAAAAAGAAAAGAAATCTCATTAAATATATTGGCCAGTTGATTTTTTAAAATGTTTCCAGTCTATTCTGGTATATATCATAGAATACATCCTGAGAACACATGAAAACATAGTGATGCCCACGCACCTTCACACATAAATGCGATGCCTGAAAAAGCTAACTCTAGCCATTGAAAGCAAAACAGATTCTGAAACCTTCTTAATGCTTTAGAGAACATTCTGTAAAAGAAAATAAGTATGAATAGCTGGTAGTAGAGCTCATCCAAAATTCCTTCATTAGAATTAGCTTTAGAAATCCAAATTTCCAAAAAAAGAAATCAATGCCATATTTTCAAAGATGGGTCAATAATTTAAAAGATGAGGCTGTGCACATTGTTTTTAGTACTGTTGTAGAAACAGTGTCACTTTTAGCTCACTCTGATCTTCAAAAGCAGGTGACCTTGTTTGGATTTCAATAGAAAAATCTCTCATGAATTTACATGGCCATGTTAGCTGTATAGTGTTGATTGCAAAGAAATAAAACCAAATAATGCCATAAAACAGCCTTCCAAGCACATTGCCTTTTTCATCTATTTGCATAAAGATGGACTGCAAATTGTTATGTGCATGTAGTTAAACTCCAAAATTCAAAAGAAAGAATAAAAATCCTGCTTGGGTTTCCCATGGCTCAAAAAGCATAACCTATACAATAATCTCACAAAGCAACTTTAAGAGAGGAAGCAAAAAGAAAGCATATCAAACTTGCTGAATATTAGCACTTTGTTTGTTGTGTATTTCATGCAACACTAAAACAAACACTTGTCATCTAAAATATCCTTTTTATGTAAGAAATGTGGAAATAAATGTTACGGACACACTGGATTTGGTAAGAGAAGGATAAGTAAAATTACTGTAATTTCTCAACTAATTCTTCAAGTGAGGAATGAAAATAAAAATGAAATTAAGCAAAAAAAGAATAAAGTATAGAATACTTGTTCATTAGTTTCTTAGGAAAAGAAAAGAATTCCCATTCATGTGACTTTGAGATTTCTTTCTTTTGATATCTAAATGTCTTTTTTGTATGCATGCTATGTAAGTCCATATACTTTATGCTTCTGTGAAAGATTTGTGTGTTTTAAATATGTCATTGCTGAGTTAGTATTTTAATTATATTTATGCAATTTGAGTTTAATGTGTGATTCTCATGGGAATTTTAGGATGGCTGAAATAAAGATGTCTCTAGATAATTCACATGCATTTCACTATTGGTGTATACAACAGTTATCACGCAAATCATTCTGGTTTTCTTTCTCCCAAAATGTTTTGAAGTAAGGGCTGTTTTATTTCATACTCCTGGAGACTATACTAGATCGATTTTCTTTTCCTCTATATCAATTACAAAGAAAAGACATAAGAGATATGCCTCTTCTTTTAATTTGTTATATGATCAAGGACTGTTAATTTGCCTCTTGGGGATGGTTGAGTTCTTTAAATAAGGGATTTCATCTTTGGTAATGGAGTTTTCAATCTTTGATGTTCAATGACACTGTAAATTCTTCAGAGGTGTCTTATAGATGGGTCACTCTGTGGACAAAGGTAAAGCTGAGTTGCTGGCACCTCAGGACCCCGGCTCACTTGAGCCCAAGTGGTTATTGTTCTTTAAATATATTTTTTACAATTAGAATAAGTGATCCACTAGTAAAAAATACCTATTACCACCTTTTTCCATAGTTGCTATGATCTCTTCAGCTGTAAGAATCTGTAGATTATTTTCTATAGCTGATGAATTTGCAAGTGAAATACTGTTAGTAATAAAAAGCTAATATATAGCACTTTCTAAACACAAAGAACTCTTCCAAAGACTGTAGATAAGTTAATTCATTTAGATCTCACAGAAACCTTTTCAAAAATAGTTATATTAACATACCTCCAGGTAACATATCTGCAACCTTTTGTTAATATTCATTATTCATTAATATTTTTACAAATAATATTCTTACAAAAGCTCATACAAATATTTTAGAAAACCACTGAGACCCTCCAAAAAATTAACAAACTCATACTGCTAGAGTTTATTAATATTCAGATTTAAATTTAAAAAACAGTTTCAGCTACCAAATTAGCAAATATGAGAATTTGGTAGTGTTCCATTCCTCTGGGAGGTGATGAAAAGGAGATTTTCCAGTTTCCGGTGAGAGGAGAAAGTGGTAAGTTTCCGGAAAGTAATTTGTCAATAACTATCAACGGCTTTAAAAATGATATATAATACTTTCAGAAATTTCCCCAAAAGAGATCACCGTATGTAAAACTATTTAAGAACATGATCGTTTATTACAGTGTTAAATGTAATTCCAAACTAATATAAAAAAATCTAAATAGGGAAATTGAAAGTAAAATATGGAACATTCATTTTATGAAAAATTATAAGAATCATGTTAACTTCTAAATTTTTAGGTTTTTGGAACAAATTACATCCTTATAAAAATGAAGAGACATTTTATATATAATAAAAACATATCAACTGAATATAAGTGTACATCCACACACATATATATGGAGAATAAAAAAGTGACTCTAAAAGTACTGTAAACAGCCGGTCACCTGAGAGCCCACTGGAGAGAAGATTAAATTCGGATTGAATTCCCAGTGTCGTGTCATACACTAGTCCAGATTATCCCCCTCCACATAGCTTCTGGAACTTCTCAAATTCTGCACAATTTCTTCTCTCCCCTATCTTTCTGTGGACTCCCGTTCCAGCTTTGCTGACACAGTTTCACTCGCATGAAGCTAAACACGAAGTACAACTCTTTCTCTGTCTCTCTCCCCTCAACAAATGTACTCGCCTATAGCATGTTGAGAGTTGATTAATTTTACTAAAATTTTGAAGGAACCGAGGGTAGGGTCATTTCATACTGTGTCAGATCTTTTACCCTTCCACCTCCTCCGTCCCTACCTCTTCCCAAATCTCCTTTCTAGAATCACCAGAAAACGTTTCCACTTCTCACATGTGATGGTTCTACTGGTTTGGAGACCCCCGGAGGTTTCAGCTTGACCTTATGTGAATTTGTTAAGAAATTTCTTTTGAACAAATATAATAGTCTTTAAGAGGATTCCTGAAGATACACATTTCTTCACTTCAGTTTGTGATTATTAATAAACATTTTTCTTTAAATGGTAAATACAACTTATATGGTTAGAAAAAAGATCATTCACTCCTATTGAAAACTCTTTCTGATTCAGATGATGTGAGCCATTTGACCTGGTCTTCTGTATATATCTTACCTAAGAATGACACCTCCAGCCCGGGGCTGCACGAACTGCCTTGCTTTCCGGATGTGTAGGGGGATTTCTTACCTGCTCCCCACCAACGCTGCAGTTCAGATCACTGAGCTGTCCTTGCTACACACCAGATCCGGTCTCTCTCTCTTGCTTACTTGCTCGCTCTCACTCTTTAACCAAGCTCCGGGGTTGAATGATAGCATTCATGCAGTCAGAGGGATAAATTTGAACTGACAAAGGAAAAAGATAGAAGAGCAATCTTCATCCTCCTATCATTTGTCTCCCTCACAGCGATATTTGGGTTTCTTCAGCTCCCTGCTATGATCACCTTGCAATGCAGTTTGTTGCTCCCTGTTCTCCCTGCCACTGCCTTCTCTTCTCTCTTTTCCTCTCTCTCTTTCTGTAGTAGCACAAAACCTACTTAAAAGGTTATCATGTGTACCTGCGTGTGCACACACATACACATACACACATGCATGCACCTCTACATACAAACAATGGCGTATATCATTTTAAACACTTGAAGTGGTGTAGCCACGCAGCTTTTTATCCGCGGGCCTTAGTCTGTGTAACCAGGGAAGATGGGTGGTTTGCCATCCAAAGAGCTCTTGCACCAAGATGTGAACATATGATACATAACTGAAACGGATTATTTTAATTAACACATTTATTCTTGGATTAATACTTTACTCAATGTCTTACCACCTATGTCCACTTGGGATGCCAAGTATGGGGCCATGACAACAGCCCATTCAGGATCCCCTTTCCTTGTTTTCTGAGCTCAATTTAATACCTAACCTTGTCACTTTCTCCTACATTGCACAATTTGAGAAGTATTTTTAAAACATACATGCACCAAATAATGAACTATGTGCTGTGGTTGCTTTAAATTGGAGCCTCCTAGTCCTACCTAAACTATAAAAGGTTAAATAAGTGGAGAGGGATAGAATCCTCCAGGCCAGGGACTCCAGTCCTGGACACCGCCTCAGTGTCAGAGCTCCAGCTTCCTCACTTCCTGTTTAGGCTAGAATATGGAGGAGAGACACCATACCATCAGAGACAGCACACCAACAGCTAGAAGAAGATGTCTGCATCTCTTTTTATTTAAATAGAGAGGTAGTTGGATTGTCCCTTTGGCTTTCAGAAAATGCACGGGGAAAAGTAAAATCTAAATGGCATGTTGAGGAGGAAGGTGTCCAGATAACAAGAACCGGAACAACGGATCCCACAAGAGTCATACTCATTCAAATCAATCTCAGTGAGGACATACTTGAAAAGGGAGGAAAGACTGCCCACTATCCTAATTTATCCTTTCCTCCCATTCTATTCTCAGTAAGGTGAGGAGAAATGTGAGGAAAAAAAGAAGCAACAAGATCCATGTGGTGCTGTACCGTGTCAATTGTTCTTATATTTACAGCTTTTGTTTCCTTTTCTCACATCCCCAGACTCTCACTAAGAATATCTACTTTGAGACTCTTTGAAAAGTGTAGCCAAACTAGGACTCCCCCATTTAGGACTTGGTTTCTCCCTCTAAGGCATTCATGTCTCATTGCGGTCCGCATTCCACTGTCTAATAGGTAGGAGGGAAGAAAACCCCCCGTTCCCAGTGGAACATGTGTACTGCATTTGCAAAGTTAAAGTTTTGAGGCAATATCATCCTAAATATGATGCTTAAGACTTTAAATGCTTTTAATGTAGTTATTTCAGGCATGGTCTATATTTGAAATAGGCCTGTCAAGGATAGAAAGGGAACACAACCATCATTTATCTGAGTTTCAGATTATAGATTTACAAATAAACACAGACACTACGAGACTGGATTATCTGCATTTTAAAGGGGATTAGTATGAACTAAATGCTTCATAGTGCAGATTTTCTGGCAAATTTTATCACAGTGGATGATAATGTTTAGACTAGGAATCCCTGTTTAGAGGAATTCTGTCAATACAAACCAGGAAAACTCTAATGGTTTTCTCTCTACAACTGCAACTAACATTTTCTTGTTTGACTTTACAAATGTGTATGACATCAATTGCCAATGTCTCTAAGGATTTATTTATCCAGAAAGGAAACACTTTGATTCATAAAGCCAATTTATATTTTAATTACTAACTTGGCAAGACACTTGGTCAAACTGCCAGTACCGTAACAAGTAAGATCGATAATTTAAAAAAGAAATGTGAAGTTAGGAATTTCTCAAACCACCCATTATTTACTGGTTGCTTACTTCAATTTAATTAAATCTGTTATAAATAGTTGAATGGGCACCAGAATAGGTGAAAAATTATTATTTTCTTGAATATTCTGACATCCATCAGTGCCAACATTATAGAGTAGAATTCATGAGTTCAATCTAAAAATAAAACAACTCCAGATCATTTATGCTTGATCTAAACTGAGGAATGGAATAAGAGAGGAATTGGTGCAGGTAACAGGTTTACGTTTTTAAATAACCATGAACTCATTCACACATTGCCTGATATTCCAGTGAAGCCCTATGTGATTCAAAGGGAGTCCACAAATATCTAAGACATGGTCATTTCCCTTAAGAAGTGCATGGCCAATTTAAGGAGATAATTTCAATATAAAGTTAATTATAATACTACATGGTAAGTTCAATATCAGAAATGTGACGATTGTGAGATTGTGAGAGCATCCAGAATCACAGAATGATCAGAAAGGGAGACATTAACCCTGAAGGATTGATATGAACAAGAAAATGGGGAAGGGACACATTTCACAGAGAAAGGAAGGCACAAGCAAGGAAAAAGATAAGCCATTTCATCAAACATTTTTAAAAACCATTGCAAAATAGGCACTTTCGCATAATACAGGCTTAGGAAGAAGCCCAAAGTCTTCTGTGACCCATTATCCATCCACCAACTTTGTTTTTGTTTTAGATTATTTAATGACGGTCGACTCTATGTGAATAGCTCTATGTAGATACCTATAGTATGCTGTGGGAGAGAGAACATTAGACTGCAGACAAGGAAACCTGAATATAATGCAAGTTCTTCTCCTAACATGTTTTGTGACCCAGGGCGTGTATCTACATACATTCTGGCGTAGTAATGTAGCAGTTAATATTAGCAAAGGACTCCTGAATGTATATTTGCTACCACCTAATAGTGGATCCTGGGCCTCTGTGTCCTCCTACTCTTCTGTATTTAACCTATTAAATGGAGAATTTAATTATCAGTAGTAAAGCAAGATTGTAAAGATAAGTAAAAAAGTTGAACACAAAAATCTTTGACCCTCTTGGAAAAAAAGCTATTACATAAGTAATATTCTTTCTGGGAATAATATTGCAAAGTTAGGATGTTAGAGATAATTAAGACATTCCTGTAATGTATTCAATCTGCTTCACGTAGACAATCTCTGGTCACCTTTCAGATTTCTGGAGAGAACTTCTTAAGACTTGGATCAAGGCCATAGGCTTGTGAACCTACTATTTTGATTATCTTTTTAAACTTTGTCTCACTTATGAGAAGTGATTTTCTCATGAAATTCCACCTCTATGTGCCACTATAAGACACCCATACCTTATTACCAGAGGAATGTTTATTCACACTTGCTCAGACAAATTAGCATTTGCACGCTAATACACTCATTTGGTTGGAACCAATTTGAATATCAATGCAAAAAGAGAAAGGTGAAGGGGTACAGGACCAAGGTAGAAATCAAAAAGTTTTACAATTTAGCAAAATCTGAATAAAGAGATTTTTTTTTTCTTCCCTCCTTTTTAAGGGCTCTGGATTGGAATCACTAAAAATCTTACTTGATAGCCAATCACACTGAGTGCTCCAGACTGCACAAGGGAAAATTCTCTCAACATCAGTGTGACCCATGGCCACACCATTTCTAAATACTACCATACCCTTTCGTGTGGTATCCAACAAAGTCAGAGCAGAAGCAACAAGTTTGTGCTATGTGACCAGGAATAAATCTATTTTTTATTGCAATGTGCAAAGGACACGTAGTGTGTCCAAAATTCATCTCCAAATTAGAAGTCCAAAATCCACTTTAAAAAGTGGTGATAGGACCTGGCTTTGCAAGGCTAAGATCTACTGAGTCCTAGAAGAAGAATACAGGATCCGTGCCTTTCTCTGCTTTTATGCATGATCACTTTCTAAACCAGAGACTTATTATGTCTACTGATAGGATAGAACTAAAACAGTTGAAGTGAGGAATTCATTCCTTCCTGATGCCCGATTCTGTTTCAAGCAGCAAATCACTAGGAATTTTCAGAAGAACCATAAAAAAAAAAAAAAGCAAAAAATGTCTTCATTAGACAGAGAGAAGAGAATATAACACAGATAATTTTTCATTATTTTCATTACTAACAAAGATACAAATCATGTTCAAGATCTGACAGAACTTTGCTTCGTTGTATAATCTGTGGGGCCATAACTCTTTATCTCCTCTGTTAAATTGATTTAATATTCAATATATTGGGTCACAATTATTTTCTTTCCTTAGTGTAACTGCTCCATATTTTCTAGTGTTTTCGTACTCTTAAGAAAATGACTTTGTCTAGCAACTATGAATGTCAAAGTAGATTTCCTTGTTTTTTTTTCTACTTGCTTCAACACTTTGCAGAGAAATCTAATAGTGTTAAAAATAAGAAATCTTACCACATTTTCAGCTCATAGAAGAGGTTTTAGAGGTATTTAAAAAATAGAAACACTTACTTCAAAAATTATCAAAATTTCTGAATTATATCTGCTGTGCACAACAGATTGAATGGCTCTTCTTGAACAATGGGTTAACTTAAGTGTTCTATTCCCCATTTGTAGTGCTATCAGGAACATATAAATGTGTTTTGTTTTCTATTGATTTGTTCCTCTTATCAAGTAAAGATTTATGTCTTATTTCCTAAACAGCCTTGAAATACCAACTGCTTCTTTGGTTCTAGACATTTCAATAGAAACTGTGTAAACCAAGTGTTTCGGTTTCTTCAACCTCGTCACTAATGTCAGTGCGTTTTAATGTCTTCTTTTCTATCTATTAAAGAAATTAAACAAATTAGCATATGTCCACAAGCCAGAGACTTTTAAAAAAATCAATCTCAACCTTAAGACATCAGGAAACAAACCAAAAAGAACCAAGGCAGCTCTTGATTTATAAATTACATCAATATTATGTTCCCAGAGTTATTAGTGAGTTGTGTGGAAGATTGAATATCTTTGTATTTTAAAAATCCTTTCCATAATGTTTATTTTCTATGAAAACCTAAAAAATTAAAGAAAATATCTCCATAATTCAGCTTTACCAGAGTGTACTAGAAAAACTCAATGATGTTCCAATTCAGGAAGTCAACCACATCTTCCTCCTTAGTGTATACTCAGCTATGGAAGAAGTATGTTCCCTTCCTATACTCAACTTTTATAGCAGAAACGCTCAAGGATCTCAAGGCTTTGGCTGTAGCAGGCAGCCAAAGAAGTGAAGGGTTCATTGATTTCCCAGTCAAAGCAGAGGGATGCCTGTAATCAGCATTCACAGATGAAGCACAGAGAATAAAGGAGAGTTTCTGGGCTGCTAAAGCAGGGAGCTGGATGCCCAGTGAAATCATACATATATACCATATATATATGTGTGTATGTATTAGTTAGGGTTCTCCAGAGAACCAATAGGATGTTTATGTATGTATTTATATATAAAGAGATTTATTATAAGGCATTGGCTCATGTAATTATGTAGGCTGGCAAGTGCCAGGATCTACAGGGTGAGTTGGTAAGCTGGAGACACAGGAGAGCCAATGGTTTAGTTCTAGTCCAAGTTCAAGGGCCTGAGAACAAGGAGAGTGGATGGTTTAGTTCCAGTCTGAAGTTACATTAGCCTCAAGATCCGGGAAAAGCCTATGTTTCAGTTCCAATCCAAAGGCAGGAAAAAAGCCAGTGTCCCAGTTTGAAAGCCACTGGACAGGAAGAATTCTTTCTTACTTGGTGGAAGGTCTGCCTTTTTGTTTTATTCAGGCCTTCAACTGATGGAATGAGGCCCACTCACATTGAGGAAGGCAATCTGCTTTACTCAGTCTACTGGTTTAAATGTTAATCTCATCCAAAAATACTCTCACAGAAGCCCCTAGAATTATGCTTGACCAAATATCTGGGCACCTCATGGCTTAGTCAAGTTAACACAATAAAATAACCATCACAACGTGCCAAACATTAATAAATCAGAAATAGAGGAGCTAGGTGTACTCTCTTTTTCTTCTCAAGGATATCTCTGTTCTTTAGAGTTGTTGTTGTTATATCTTTTCTTCATGGACACTTACCACAGTAAAGACCTGAGGGTAAGGATGCAGGGATAGGGGAGTAGAAAATGAAAGTAACAGAGTTTGCACAATTCTAAATACTAAACCTTAGTTCTTCAAGAACTGCGTACACTCAGGCTGATATTATTTCTTGCGGAACTACAGTAGTCCCCCCTTATCTGTGGTTTCCCATTCCACAGCTAGTTTCAGTTACCTGCAGTCAACTGCAAGTCTGAAAATATTAAATGGAAAATCCCAGAAATAAAAGATTCACAAGTTTTAAATTGTACGCTATTCTGAGTAGCGTGAAGAAATCTTGAGCCATCCCACTTCGTCCTGCCCAGGACATGAATCATAGCTTTGTCCAGCATATTCACTCTGTATACATTCCTTAGTAGCCCTTTCGGTTATCAAATCAACCGCTGTGGTATCACAGTGCTTGTGTTCAAGCAACCCTTATGTTACTTAATAATGGCCCCAAAGCAAACTTTATTATTAGTTATCATTGTTAATCTCTTACTATGCTTAATTTATAAATTAAACTTTATCATAGGTATGTATGTATAGGAAAAAACATAGTACGTGTAGGGTTTGGTACTATCTGTGGTTTCAGGCACCCAACGGGAGTCTTGGAACAAATCCCCCACAGATAATGGGGGCCTATTGTGTATAAACTAAGAAGAGTTTGGAGGCAGATTTTTTTATTGTGTTTTTTCAAGTAATTCTGGTAAAGAGAATATTATAGTTATAGGGCAAGCAAACATTTAAATTGAAAACCATCAGATAATAAAGACCACTGCTTTAGTCTACTACACGAGAGGTAACTATTACTCATTTCCAAAGCTGTTAGCAACTTGGAGTGTGGGGTTGGAGAAGCTCTTCTGATATAGTTAGTCGTACTCAAAAAGAACTACTACCTTCAAAAGAGACAAACTTAGGCCTGGTAATGAACTCATTACCTCCATTAATATCTTATATAAGCAAAAAATCCTCATATAAATACCAAGACATGGTTCTACACTCCCAGAGTGTCTGGTTTGTGTCATGAACAATCAAGGGTCACTTTCTAAAGTCTTGACCACCCTGTCAAGGAACAAGACAGAAGATGCATAACAGGAGCCAAAGAAGCTAGAATAACGGTTGACAAACTATAGCCATGGGCTAGCCACCTGTTTTTGTAAATAATTTTTTCCTGGAACATAGCCATGCTCATTCCTTTCCAATATTGTCTATGGCAGCTTTCACATTATGACAACAGAGTTGAGTGGTTATGACAGACCCCGTATGGCCAACAAATTAAAAAATATTTACTCTCTGAGTCTTAACACAAAAAGTTTGAGAGGCAGATTATTGACCAAATAACTTTTCAATGTTTACTATATACTAGGTGCCAGGATTATAGAAGTGGGGAAACAAAAAATAAAGATCCCTGACCTTCTAGAGCTTACCTTCCAGAGTCAGCTCGTACTCTATCATTCCAGTTCCATTTAATCTCCCCCTGGTCCCTTCTCCCTTTTATAAAAATAGTTCAGTTATTTTAGAGTTGCTCTTAGTAACACAAAACTTCCAGTCATGTGTTTTATTCTCCTTTTGAATTAATATCTAAGTTGCGTTGCTACTCACAGGATTTTGTGAGACTTGAAAGCATATAATATTTTCCAAAGAATTTTACTCTTTCTTAGAAAAGGGGGGTTGGAACAGGATAGTGACATATGTTTCATAACAAAAAAAGACTTGTTCGCCACCTAGAGGCCACACTGGGCATCACTGGACTGTTTAGTCCTCCCATCATTACCTGTGCTGAAACAGAGCTCAACCGCCTGAAATGTAGGCTAACGACCATACCCACTGCACCATTGATGCATGAAGACTATATAAGAGGATGCACAAAAAATATTCAGCACAGTGACTGGCACAAGGCAAATAAACAACAAAGATTTACTTTTCAAGTGTCAAATTTTGCAATATATTCAGATACACTTAAACCTAACGTAAATTCATTGTCTTCATTTCTAGCTTATTAAGATACCAACTTCCCTATGTTATTCAGCATCTCCACCAATTTCCATACAACTGTTCTCTTTCACTTTCTTAACAGGAAACTGTAAGCTGCTTGAGGGTGTCAGTGCTTCACCCATAAAACCCGTCTGTTTTTAAAATGGTATTTATGATGAAGTCAGCACTCAAGAAATCTCTTTTGAATTGAATTAAGCAAACAGTGGGATTCATGAAAAATAATCTAACAAGTGCATAGTTGAATAGATATTTTTAAAGATCCCCAAATCTTATTTTATGGAAGAAACAAGTAGGGTTACTTTTTTTAAGACTCATGTTACAAAAATATATGCTATGTGTCTGCCTATTAGAAGCAGCATTTTGTCATTTGGAAATAATGAGGGTATCGCAGAACTTAAGCACAGCAATTATGTTATTTGTCTCATAGTGTTTATGTAATCATTGATACAGTCGTTGCTGCACAACTGAGAGAAGCATAATTTTGTCGTCGTTGACTAATAAGATGACATTTAGTAAAGAAAGTTTTTACTAAGGACAGGAGATGCCCCCAAGAGTGTGGAGGATGCACTTCTTTATTTCAGGTTAATGTGACCCATTAATACATTTCAGAGTTTGTGGTGCATTTGAAATTGGTTTATTAAATTCTTCTGCAAAGATAAAAAATCTTCAAAAGTGTCATAATCCATTTTAAAGGAAATTCTGAAAATTAAAGCAAGGGAGCCCCCTTGTGGACTAATTCTAATGCTATGTACAATAAATTACCTGTTAAATCAATGATTTCACTAGTATTTATGAGATAAATTCAATAGTGACTGAAGAGAAATAATTTATTTTCAGGTGAATCCCATCAGAAATGGAATATAAACTATTTTGTTATATATATTTATATGTACCTATTCAATATGATGCAAAGTAATTCCTAAAGCCAGCACTGCTTGGATGAATCCTGGATTTGGCAAAAACAAACTCTCCTATCCCCAAGTGGTTTTCCCAACAAAGCCGCCCAAAGGATTTATTCCAGAATCAGTGGCTCGTTCAAGAACTCAAAAGCATAATTGGCATTGGAAATCAAATATGTTTCTCTGCAAGACAGTGAATTTAAACAAAGGTGGTGAATTCAGTTTGTTGAATAAATGAGTACCTGTTATGTAAAAATGTACCTGTTAATGCTTCTACCTGGAAAGCCGCTTTAAAAAATACATAAAAATGTATTCTATTACCTTAGTGAAACTTTTCTCCTCTTGAAAGTTCAGAATGAAGTGAAAAACAACTGTAACTAGATTTATGAGCAGTGACATAGAAACAAATGCACTTCCTTGAGACTTGGCTCCTCTCTCTCTCATCTCAGCTGCAGATCTTAAAGCAAACTTTTTTTTAAGTCTAGTTTTATTTTTGCCCTTCTATCCTCATTTCCCCCATGGCACTATATTTGGACCAAAGAATAAAAATCAGTGAAAGTAAATAGTTACAAAAATAACAGCTATAATTATTAGTTTTTCACAGTTTAATATCATAAACAATCTTTATGCACACTTTTTTAAAAAAGAGGCCTGCATGCCCTGGTAATAGTTTATAAATTTATTGAATTTGTATTGCATTGGAGAATTGCTCAGATGTTAGTGGGTAGGCATAAACTCAATTTGATTTATTCCATTTGAACACAACTTCTGATCTCTGTTAGAAACTTCTTCTAGTGTTGTCTTTTCCTCAGTAAGTGGTACTAGTTGTCCGTGTTTTCTTTTTTTAAAGTATAAAAACATGCGGTTTAAAATCATGCAAATGTCTGTGATTCCCTTTGCACAAAATATTGTAATTTTTCTCTGGTGTAGATTGCTTTTTTTAGAGTAAAATATTTCCATAAAGGGAAGAAGATAATATAATAGTGACAGAGTGACAGCTAAACGGTTCTGCATATTAAATTAATCTAAATTCAGGAGATTGGAAGCAGTCTAAGGAGCTGGGAGAGATGAGAGATATTGAAGGGTTGAGACTATGTGCAATCTACAGCAGATAGAGGGAACTGCCATTCAGTATGAAATTTCTGGCTCTTGGAATGGGTGGTCAAATAATTTTAAGCATCGAAAAGTCTAATCCTATTTCAGGTTTTTGTTTTTTTTTTTTTTTTTTTTACTGTGTGATAGACCACTCTTCCCATCACCAAGAAGCCTCTGCAGAAGTTACTAAATCAAAAATGTCTGTGTGAGCGTTGTATTGAAGAAAGCACGGAAAATGAACTGCAATACATGCCTATTGAAGTTTGGGGCAAAGAAAGAGTCAGCAATGGGAAGTGCAATGTGTCAGACCAAACCTCCAAAAGCAGCAGAAAATCAAGTTAAAAATTAACCATCAGAACATAAACCCTCAAGAATTCAAAGAAATTATGGGGACTGTATAGGCTTCCTACGGAACATGGGGTCATTGGACAGGATAACCCCAAGTGACAGCCCGATTCCACAAATATTGCAAATTCCTCTGATCGAGACTACTGGCACAGCCTGATAATTGTTCTACCTATACCTCTATCCCCCTAAAAGAAACATTATTTTAACCCCAAGCTTAAAATGTTTCGGTGGCTTCAAACCACTCCTGAAAGAAAGCCTCTGCCTACACCTGCAGCTCCTTTGCATTCCACTTTACAACTTTGTCTTTGTGTTCCAGCCATTTTGACCTCTCAGCGTCTCTAATGTGCAAATTCCATCATACCTCAGACCCATGGCCTGTGCTATCCCTAGAATAGCAGCACTCTTCATTATTTGACATATGTAAGCCTTTTCATGACATCTCTGCTTTCTTTCCAACTGTCAGCAAACTAAGAGCAAGGCGTGTGCTCCATCATTGGGTGACCTGTCAGTAATATATCTGCTTATGCGATACTCCTTTGGCCCATCACAGGAGAAATCCACATCATGTACACCCTCTCTCATTTTAACAACATTAACAGAAAAGAAAACCGGCTTTTGAAGGATTATCACTTAGCATCTTCCTCTGGTGCTGCTGTGCCTTTTATGGCTGCCTGTGAAAACGATTTCACAGATGTCTTCACCTTAGCATGTGTTTCCTGTTAGACTGTCCTTCTCCCTTGTCCATCAACCATCCAGGGTCCTTGGAGGGAATAGTTGTTCAGAAGCCCCATTTCATGAAGTAATCATTAATCTAGCTTGAAGTGATAGGTTACCTTCCTTCAACTTTCAAGACCAATCCCATCATGCCGTATGGCCATTCATATCTAATTTCCAGACGCCCAAAGCTCTCAGAGCACTCATATTTTAGTCTTCTGTGTATCCTCTAATCTGAGTTCTATAAAACCTTTCCACTATGCTCTCTGAAACTCCTGTGCAATGACCAACAAACCCCTATAATCCTCAAATTTGTTTAGGTTTTCTATCACCTTCTTACCTCAACTGAGACCTGACTTGCATGACAATCCTGTTTCCTGAAGCTCTCTCACCTGGAGCTTTAGTTGTGCTCACACTCAAAATTGAGTTATGGAATCTCCTTATTACAAGACTTTAAGGATATATTTAGTAATCAATACAATGAATGAAGGATATTGAATAGTGATTGCCTCCAGGTATCTGAAATATTTCCAACTTCTCTGATTTTTTTTCTGCCCCAAACACCAAATAAAATTCATGTGGACCCATATGTTTTCTTTCTTAGTTTCTTATTGGATATCAATGTTAAATGCCTACCAAAAAAATAAAATCTCTTGGTTTCTCTTCTACTCCACAACGATTTCTAAATTAAATGGTATTATTAACGGTGTCTGGCATTCTAGACCATAATGCAGTTTCAGAGTAATGTTTTCCTCCTCAGATGAATGAAATTAAACAGACAATGTCAATAATTCCCCTTTTGGTATTCTAATATAGGCTGTGGAAAGAATTGTTTCCTTTACCTTAACACTGATTGTTCAAAATAAGCAATAGTTTCCACTTCAGGTATAAAAAGGAAACACATGTATGGAGCATCTAACACAACAGTAGCAACAGCGCATAACATTTAAGCACCTGGAGCATCCAGCCACTTCAGCATCCAGCCATCATTCAGAAGGGGCTTGAAATGTATATGGAAATGGAAAAGATATTATTTAGGAAGAATTGAAATTGTTAAGAAACACACTGACAGTGATTGTTAGCACAGAGAATGGAAGGAGTACAAGAAAACTAGTTTGAAACTGTAACTTTTGGTAGATAGTTAGGCAAAAGCAATTACCTATAATCTTCAAATTTATTTAACTTTTTTCATCTCCTTTTTACCTTAACTGAACACCAGCTTCTGGGAGAATACTGTTTCCCTGCAGCCCTCTGAGTTGGAGACTTGGCCTTCATTACACCTACGTAGGCCAGAATCTGGAGGCAGGAGGATGGTCCTGCTTGGTCTAATTGCAGCTTCCAGTCTGTTTTGTTCTCCTGTGTCTGTCAAAGCACGCCCTGTCTGGAAGGACATTCCCTGGCTACTCCTCCCGCTGGTGATCTAAACTGACCTCCCCGTTATTCCTCTTCATTTGCTAAAGACATTAACTCTTGCTCATTTCTTTCTCTCTATCCCTACTCTTAACCTCATTCTTGATAATATCATCACTTGTGGAAAATCCAGCAAACGATAATATATAACATTTTTATAGTGCTTACAATATGACTGGTGTAGTTAAGAAGTTTATGTAAATAGACTCATTTAATCATTGCAACAATCCTATTCAGTAGGAACTATTATTATCTCCGTTATACAGATGAGGAAACTGAGACACAGAGATGTTAAGGAACTCACTTGGTCCTTCTCTAATAAGAAGAGACAGGATTTGACCCTGTGAGATCTGGCTCCAGAGTCTGTACAGTTAGCCACTAACATGTAGGTAAGGATCACAGCTTTTGCTATTTGAACATCATTATGTTGTGCTTCCATACTTAGTCTCTCCAGAAAAATAGTATTTCCTTTTCCTATGTTCTATAAATTCAAGAACCCTCACATTTTGGTTATTTCCATTTTAGATCCTCTGTGATCTCAATCCCCCAAAATAGATTATATTATTTCCAGTGTGAGTGAATCAGGACAAACAAGAGTGGGGCAAATTTCTCTGCTGATATGGACACTAATAATTATATTAACAAAGTCTTAGCTTGCAAAATCATTTTAGCATTCATGATGAAATAAATGTGGGAATGCAAATATAGTTTGCATTGAAGTTAATATATCAAATGCGGCTTAAGATTCCCTAAATATTTGCTTAAGGTATGTTATAAATGTATCTCTGTGATTTGAGCAGCCGTAAAAAAGGGATAATCAAAATATGTTATAATTCACAAGGATCTTAAGATTAAAGCAAGTCATTTTCTCAGGGGAAGCACAACCTTTAACAAAAATGAGATGAGAAAGACATTTCCCCAATGGTTCCAATTAAGAGGACATTGTGAAATATCATAAACTACCTCGTCAGCAGCTATGTGCAAGTAAAGCACAAAGATTCATAGAGATAGTTTCTTAAAATATCCTGCAAATGTAAGCCAATGGCCTTGCATCAATGTACAAATGAGTAATGTTCCCCAAGGGACTAATATAATGTAGCCTTTGTAAATGCTTCTAATTAATGAAATTTATTTTTATTTCTCAGGTGATAGCAAAATTCATGTTTAATCATTTTATTTCAATTAGTTGTATCTCATATGTGTTCATTTGTTATCCATTTGTTAAATATCCATATATCCATTTATCTATATATCCATTTGTTAAATACTTGCAACCTAGATTTTGTGTATTATTAGAAAAACTAACAAATATGCTTCCAATTTTTAGAAGAGGAATAAGTTTTGTAAACCATATCATTGTCATATGTCATTAAATATTGGTTAATAATAGGAGAGTTGAAGATGGAGGTCTGTGTTTAAATAACAGTGTACTACATCCTAATTAAGACCATTCTTTTGAAGTCAAAGTGCCTACATTAAAATCCAGACCCTTACACTTAGTTGCTGTGTGACCTTGGGCAAGTCTACTTCTCTCTGTCTCAACTTTCTCATTTGCAAAATTAGAATAAGATTAGTACATAACTCATGTAGTATTAATAAGAATTATGAGTTATTATAGGTAAGACACTTAGTAAAATGTCTAGCAAAGGGTGAACTCAATAAATATTAGTTGCAATGGTAATGATGATGATGATCTGAATGGTTAAGTTATCCAGCTTCCTTAACTTTTCAGCTTTCTCAGCAGTATAATGGAGGTAACATTACTCAACTATAGTTTTTTGTAAGAATTAAAATATAAAGGCAGCATATAAAAAGCATGTAGTTCAGTTCTTGGTATGTAAGAAGCACTCAATATAGGGTAGTTATCATCTGTTTTTCAACAAACTTTAATATATGTCTATTATTAACAAAGCACTTTGCTAGTTCTAGAACAAAGTGGGATATGAGTCTTGGAGGATTTAGTCTCACTGATCTGTGGAGCACAGCAGATGACCAGGAGTAGCAGAATTCCAGCAGCATATTAGATGCCAGAAATGAAAGCTGGTCTTTACTTCCTTTCTCATCCTCAGATGTTTGCAAGCAGAGCAGAAAAACACGACATGATCCTCCCCTGGGCCATAGAGGAGACATTTACTCCACGAGTCGGGTTGCCTGTCTATCTCCAGTGTGCACGTGGGTGGTCTGGTCAGCTCACGCCTGTTCCGGTGAGATCCAGGTGGGTCACTCTGCAGCAGGAGGAGAGGTGGGTAAGGTGTAGCTCTTCTTCACAGGACCAAGGTACCTGAACAAACCAGAGTCCTTTGGCACCTTTCCTTGGAGTGGCCGAATGATCCAGAACTTATGTTGACCACATTCGGCTAGATTTTAACTCTCATCTGAGGTTCATTTGTGAAACATTAAAGAGTGTGAAAGCAGCTGAGAGTGAAAGAAGCTAATCTGAAAAGACTACATACTGTATGATTCCAACTACATGACATTACCGAAAAGGAAAAACTATAAAGACAGTAAAAAATCTGTGGTTGACAAGCGTGAGCAGAGAGAGGAGCGATGAATAGGCACAGCACGGATTTCTAGGGCAGTGAAAATACTCTGTATGATACCATAAGGTTGTATACATGTCATTATGTATTTGTACCAAACCATAGAATGTACAACACCAAGAGTGAACTGTAATGTAAACTATGAACTTCGGGTAATAATGATGTGTAAGTGTAGGTTCATCAATTGTAACAAATGTAACCACTCTGGTTGATAGTGGGGGAGGTTGTGTGTGTGTGGGCAGAGGACACATGGGAAATCTCTGTACCTTCCCCTCAGTTTTGCTGTGAACCTTAAACTGCTCTAAGATCAGAAATCTTAATACAAAATTTTAAAAAATTAAATCAAATAGGATCATATAATAATTCATAGAGGAAAGATTTCAATGCCCAGAGCATTTTTTTTATTTTTTGTGAGGAAGATCAGCCCTGAGCTAACATCCATGCTAATCCTCCTCTTTTTTGCTGAGGAAGACGGGCTCTGCGCTAACATCTATTGCCAATCCTCCTCCTTTTTTTTCCCCAAAGCCCCAGTAGATAGTTGTATGTCATAGTTGCACATCCTGCTAGTTGCTGTATGTGGACGCGGCCTCCGCATGGCCCAAGAAGCGGTGCGTCGGTGCGCACCCGGGATCCGAACCCGGGCTGCCAGCAGCGGAGCGCGCACACTTAACCACTAAGCCACGGGGCCGGCCCTGCCCAGAGCATTTAAGTGTCTCAAAAATATTTGACACAACTGTATTTCGCATATGAAAAACATAACAATAACAATGCAATTATTTAGAAGACTCTACTGCTATTATTGTAATCTTGAAAAATCTTATAAAGTTGTAAAACAAATTTTAAGAAGCACCTGAGCACAGTATGTGTATGTCTGTATGTTAACGTATATATGTGTGTCGGCATATGTGTCCACGTGTTTTGGGGAACACAGTGCAGTTGGGAATGGAACTAGGGGACTAGAGAGGTAGTCTCTGGTGTGGGCATACTGCACACATGCCTTGCTGAAGAAACCGGACTTGAGTATTTAGCCCACTGTTCTTAAGAATCACTGTATTTGGAATCATATGGGATCCTAATTTTAAAAATTACTATGGCCAGCCCTAACCTTAAAAATTCCATATTTAATGGGTTTAGGGAGGGACCTGGGCATGAATATTTTTCAAAAGTTTTCCAGGTATGATGTATAGCCAGTGTTGAAAATCAATGTTTTAGACAATGAAAAGCAGCATAAAGATTTTAATTAGCTGAGTAACATGATGTGATTGGCCTTTTAGAAAGATCTGTCAGCAGTGCAGAGTAGATGGGGTACAACTGAATATAGTAGCATGCAATTTATTAGAAACATCAAATTGTTAGAAAACAATCTAAAACCAATAACCAGAAAACAGTTAATTGAGAGGAAATATACCTCTAACTCCATCTCTGTATTATTCTTTATTGACTGGATAAATTGAATTGCTCACACATCACAGAAGACAATTTATTTGTTTTTTGAATTATGTGGCTTCTAAGATCGCAACCCACTCTGAGATACAGTGAATTTTAGTTCCTGGGTTTAGAAGTGTGTTCCCTACTAAACATTAGATCTTACACATAAGTTAAATGTTATATAATTGGACTTCTGTACAAAATGTAAAATCATTTTCATATTTTTTGAAATTATGTTCATTAACTAACGATGGGATATAAATGAAAAATCACAGGTAGCAGTGAGGATACCTATTAGAGACAATATTAAGACATCAATGTTACTGAATTACAGTATGTTGAAAGGGATGGGGAGATTTATGGAAAAAAAGTCCTAACATTAGATTAATTATAGGAGGGTAACCATTATTAAGCCCTAGGTTATTTCATACATAAGTTAAGTACATATTTATTAATGTTGGAGAAGTACATTTTTTCTAAAATTTTATTCTCTCCTAATCTTGCACTGAGAACTGAAAGTTTATTGTTCATTCATTTGGTTGAAGGAACTGTTCCAATTTTAATTGAATAAAAGATCAAGTAAGGGACTGTATCAGATACTAAGACCTTAATATAATCTGATTATCTATAAAATCACAACTAAAAGAGGGGAGATCACTTTACGGGTGACACATTGAAGAGGCAAGTTTAAATGTGCAAAGAGGAAAGATTAGAGATGGAGATCCAGGATATCAAAATAATCAACAATCCTGGATAGAGGAAATCACAAGTAACATCTTGAAAGGAGAGACAAAGAGAAAGGGAAACTGAAACAGAATTAAGAGGGTCCCGAAACCAAATAAGAGTTGTGAAGTTTTAGAACTAGAAGGAATCTTAGAGATTCGCTGTGCAATACAATTAGTCTGAATCAGCACTTGGACTCAAACTTAAAGCCTTCTCAATCCAAGTTCAAAGGGCTTTTCTCTTATATGTGACCACCTTTCCAGCATATAAAATATTCTTTCTTGAAATATATAAACAACACACACACTCCTCTGGGCTTGTTTTAGGCCAATACTGCTTATAAAGCACAGAATTATGGCTGAAAATATGTTCAGGACTTCTTTCTCTAATACGGTATAGACTCAAGCCTAAACATAATAGAAGAGTGATAATCTAGTCTATGTAACAGGAAAAACTTTCTTCGCCCCAGGGAGAGAAGAGTCCATCTTTGCCCATATAAGAGGAATCCCCCACTTCAGAATTGTAGAGTGCTGGTAGGAAAGAGCTTTCATTTTCGGAGCTTCTCACCTCTGCCTGCACGTAAATGCTACCACCTAAGAGGTACATAAAAAATACCCAGTTAGTCCCACTCTCAGATACTCTTATTCGATTTGTTGGACCACGGTTGAGAACCATTGCATGGGTGGGCCTGGAGAAATGCTCTATAAATTTCCCTGTCTTTCCAGCTGCACACAGCCCCCTCTCCACACTGTGGGCGGAATGAGCTAAATCAGCTGCTGTCTGTCTGCAGATCCTGATAATGCTTGGCTGGGTCATCCCAAGATTGTGGATAAGTGTTAGGAAATATTTGGCCACAAATCGAGGAATAATATCAAATCTATTTACACTTTTGGTGGGATCCCATTCTTGATCAATCAGCTGGTTCAGAACCTATAGGAGGAAAAGTGGTGCAGTCAGTGGTCATCTTCACAACCTGTTTGTTAAAGCCTGAGCCACCAGAGAAAGATATTTTGCAAAATTGTTAAATAGGATGTCACATTGCTTAACATATATGGTTCACGATCCTTAAGTTAGTATATCTAAGAAGTTAAATGTAAATGGTATTTCAGCCAGGAATAAAAAGATCAATCTTTATGTCAAATTTACATATTACTTACACCAACAGACTTTAAAGCCATCCCCTTAAAAAAATGTAAAATATTTGAATAGTGGAATATATCTATATCTATAATATCTATCCATTTACCTATTTATCTATCAAGAGAGGGAACATTTTATTTCTCAGTTAAAAACATATACATGCATATTAATATCTTTTGTTTATGTGTTTCCAAAAACCCTTATTTGCCAAATGATCAAAATGAACAGGGAGACTATAACTAGAAAGAAATGCTATAGAAATTGCCCAGAAGTGAAAATTTGAATATGCCTAAGTGTTGATTCCCAGAACTAAATCAACAATTTATTTTCAGTCATTGTTTGGGTAAGGTAGCCTTTAAATTTTCCTAAAATTGACTGTATTTATTCAGACTAATTATTTTCTTAAGTTTACAGTTACTCTTTACTTATGTTTCAATTAAATATGTAAACCATAGTAAGACTGTATTATCAAACAAGGCAAAGTGGATAATTCATACTGAATATAAAAGGGCAAGTTTATTCTTCTGGGAAATTAGATATTTAAATAAATTTGAATTTTATTAAGTAGTCTGCCTATATAACACATGCACACACATGTATATAATACACAGTCTATTCAGTGAAATCAGTTTGTAGGTTTACTGTCCGTTTAAGTTTGCTTGCATTTCAATGGACACATAGTTGTCTATTATTCTAACAAAATAGCAAACTTCATACATATAATTGTGTATGTATAAATATACATATATGTGTGTGTGTTAGTGCTAACATATTGCGTGCATCCAAGCTCTATCTAACCATGTTTTTATTTATTTATTTATTTATTTATTTATTTGGTGAGGAAGATTGGGCCTGAGCTAACATCTGTTGCCAATCTTCCTCTTTTTGCTGAGGAGGATTGGCCCTGAGCTAACATTTGTGCCAATCATCGTCTATTTTGTATGTGAGACACTGCCACAGCATGGCTTGATGGGCAGTGCATAGGTCCGTGCCCAGAATCTGAACCTGCAAACCCTGGGCCACCAAAGCAGAGTGCACGATCTTAACGACCATGCCACCAGACCAGCCCCTCTAACCATGTTTTTAAATAGAGGACTTTAGCTTAGGAATTCATATTTACCTTGGAAATAACATTTATCAAAGACTGCTTTTGGAAGGCATGTATTCATTACCTTACTTCTCTGCAGAAAACGTATCCCAGTTGTTGCCTTCTCCACTTGTAGTTACTCCACACTGACCATTTCAAGTTTAAACTTCATCACTCCTGCAAGGTAATTCTCAACAGAAGGTCAATCTATTTCTCAACAGTATTTCAACCCTTCGTGTCTTATTTCCTGAAGTTGAATAGTGGCACTCAGGACAGACACTGGCAAAGACAAGATACCTGTCTTTAATGCTTTCCTTGACTCCAGAAAAGTCTCTCCACATCTGCTGCTTCCTTTTCTGCTCTTCTTCATTCAATCAGGGACTTAGGAGTGCTTTCTGCCCCGGCAGCCTGAATCCTCAATAAGGGCCCGTATAAGCCTGCCTCTCATAAACCTAGAAATATCATCCCACTTTCTCTTTATACAAATACTGCACCTTATTGTACATGGTGCTACTTTCAACTAGCTGTGACACTGTGCAAGATACAAAAAATATATGTTTGTTGAGGTAGCATTTTCCAAAGTGGTAAACTGTATAATATTAATCCCGGTAAATCCCCTGGTGTGGAAGTGCGGAGACCCAGGGTGGGGGTGAGGAAAGTTTCTAAAAAAGCTTGAGAAGTTTACAGTCACAATCCATAATTGCACATCAAAAGTCCTGTGTGCTTCAGTAAAGAAATCTGTTTAAACTTGTAAATTCAATGTGTCCTAAAACAACTTGTCCATAAATTTATTTTTGTCATCTAACACCTATTAACATCCTTACAAGAAAGAGTGATATGTGTACTCTTGCTCCAATTAACATAAAATCGTTGCCTCTGATATTATGTGTTATGCCATTTACTCTACCAAGCATCGCATCTGAACTAGTCTCCCAGAGGACCCAGTTGGCGGAAACAAGCACTCTCACATATACATTGCATAGACATTACAGTTTATTGGCATGAGCTAAAAGGATGAATTCTCAGCTGAGCCTAGCAGGCTCAGTGATGTGGGCTCCTCGGGACTCCCACTTCCAAGCTTCCATACTTCCAACCCCGTCACCTGGAACTCCAACTTTTGGCAAACCGTTTGACCTGGCTCAGAGATTTAGATATTTCTAACTTTGCCTCCAGTTTTGTCTTGCTTTCTGAACCACAAATTTTGTAACAATGACTAGGAATCACGCATGTCCAGTCACACCACAACTGCACAAGGAGAACCAGCCTGCGGACCTGTGCAGTCACATAATCAGTTATTTCCAGGCCTTGATGGAAGTGATCACACTTCATCCATTCAGTCTTGTGCTTGCCTACTGCACTGTCCACATAAGAATGTTCTCTGCAATTTAAATTCCAGGAAAAATATTGTCTCCCCTCATATTGTTCTTTTTTGTGTGTGATGAAAGCTTCATCACATTTTAACAGAACATTTCCTTCTTTTCTTAGTCTGACAAGGAGCTTAGAGATAGGTTTTATGTTCAGTTGGAGCAGCGTGTTCTGGGTGTGTGACTTTTTGTTTTGTTTTCTTTAATGAGCCAACTCAAAATGTGTTTATTCAAAATGGAAATATGAACTACTCAAACAACCCAGATCTATTTTGAAACAGACAAATGAAAATAAAGCTAGCTGGAGTATAAAATTCATTTAAACACATCCAATTTTCAGCAGTTGTCAGAAAATTATTAGAATTTTTGAAGAAATCTATTATTTCTACATTTATAATGCTGAAGAATAAATTTTTAATGATAACTCTGAAGATTATTAACAAAAATTAAATTTGTCTAATATCCATTTACATGCTAAGTATATTTAATACATTCTAATCCTTTTGTATTTGGTAATTTACTTGTGTATATATAGCCTGATGTATAGATGTAGTAAAATACCAGGATTTGACTTTTATACTTTTTATTTTCTTGGGATGCAATGTACATGTCCCTGTAGAAATGTTTACATTGTAGTTAGTAACTGACTCCATATAACTGAAAAAACCATATATTTACTCAGGAATACAGAAACAGATATTACTAAGGGACTCTCGCTCATGTAGATGCACACACACACACACACACACACACACACACGTGGAAAAAACATCCCCTCATTCTCTTCAACACTGGCTGAAGTCTCCAAGAGCATTCAATGGTAGGGAGCATAACAGAAATCCTCTTAAGTTGGTTTCAGACCTGGTTCTCAGGACAAAGTCAGCCGTGGACTGGTATAGGAAATGAAGATTCTGTCAACATAGGAGAGGGTCAGGAGTTCACTCTGAAGAGTAGGGAAACTCAGTGCCTATCACATGTGTTTCCAGTGGCCTTCAGAGAGAAGGGATAAGATCTCCAGGGGATAGATGAGAGAGGGCCTTCAACTTCTGTGATTTTCAGGATAGAGAATGTTCACAATGGAGTGGGAAGGCTGGGTTCTCAAAACCTCAGAACCAGCTTGAAGCATCTGCTGAATCTGACATGGAAATAGTGGCTCCAATATTTCTGTTGCTAAACATTCTGAAGAAATAAGAATCTGTTGGAATACTAAGAGACCTCATCATCATATCTGGATTCAAAACATCTTTTTCTTTTATTCTGTCAAAAGGTGATTAGAAATGAAATCGGAAATGAAACCATATATGCTTCTTTCATAGACTGACCATCTCCCTTTAACAGAATATCCTTGCCTACACTATAACTAATGAGCCTTTTCTGTTCCCTTTTTATATGGTTCAATCTTATCATTTTAATTATATGTGAAATTTACTATTATTTGCCTCCTATATCAAGCTGTTTCTGTTGTAATGTCATCAAATTCTATTTGGTTATTTAATATCACCTCTTGATCAGCAATTACATGTGCATTGGAGTTGCTTACAAATGATATTTAAGACAGAGAAAGCAGGGAAAAAAATGCTAGAATCTAGAACAGTAAAAATGTTACTTCAAATTTATCTCTATGCTAGTCCCAGATGTCTGTTAAAATAGGAGTGTCAAGTATGTTAACAGAGGAGAATTATATTACAAACAGAGTTTAAATAATAAAAATGATCATTCAAGAAAGTCTCCTTCAGACCTGTACTTAAAGTGATTTATTCAGGATGAAAAAGTACTTTAATTTGTCTCTATTCATCTTTGATCTTACTTTTGAAAGCCCGTTACAAATCTAATTCTGCATGTTGTCAGCTGCTTGAACCCAGCTCTTCCATTTATGAACTTGAACTTCAACTCTATATTGTCAGAAGAGTGGTGCGTTATTGCAGTGCTAGCAGTGTGAGCTATTTTAATGGAAACTATTTTATATTTATGATTTCAAATGAAAATCAATTATAAGTCCAGTATAAATCACAAATTGATTAATGTGAGTTTCTTGCCAGTTTCAGAGGTTTTCAAGGGCTCAGGCTACAGATGGCTAAGTGCAGTGTTTTTATCAGTAACTTTTTAGAATTTTGAAATGGTCAAAACTGTGGACATTAAACTTTGGTGGCCACATTTTGGACCTTTCACAAGGTAAAGGATTCAGTCATCAGGAGGCAATTACATTCGATTTACTAAATTCGCTTCTCTATATTATTTTAGTAAGTTATCTCTACTGAAAACACATCATTTTTATTACTGTTATTGCATTACACATTTTCATGATTATAAGTTAGTTAATGATCTTTATTTGATTATTCAAAGAGAAAAGAACAAACATGATTTCTAGCTTTGTTAACCATTAGTGAACCCTTAAACTTAATAATCAAAAGGATCACTTTGTTTAAATTAATACAATAATCTACAAGATATAATTGCTATAAGGGAAAATGATAATAATAATTGTTGTATTTTAGTTTAATTAAAAATTATTTCCTGGAAAATGAAAAGTTTCTGAATTATTTCTTTGTAACTATATATCAACCCCAGTCATTAATGGATCTACTATTAATTTTAGCCCCTAAAGACACCCCCAGGAAAGAGATCTTGAAACCTGTCAATGGTATCTACTTTTCTTTCACCATAATCCCTCATGTGTTAATCTCTAAGCCTTTCAGTTTCCATCAAGTATAGTTGTATAGAGAGCTCAGATCCACTTACAGGCTATGTCTGAATGGTAAAGTTTTCTTATCTAAAATGAAAGAAAGAAGGGAGGGAGAGGAAGGGAGAAGGAGAGAGGGAAAAGGAGAGGGAGAGAGAGGGGGAGAGAGAAAGAAAAGGAAGGAAAGAAGGAAGGAAGGAAGGAAGGAAGGAAGGAAGGAAGGAAGGAAGGAAGGAAGGAAGGAAGGAAGGGAGGGAAGAAAAGAAAGAAAAGAAAGAAAGAGAGAAAGAAAGAGAGAAAGAAAGAGAGAAAGAAAGAAAGAAAGAAGAAAGAAAGAAAGAAAGAAAGAAAGAAAGAAAGAAAGAAAGAAAGAAAGAAAGAAAGAAAGAAAGAAAGAAAGAAAGAAAGAAAGAAAGAAAGAAAGAAAGGAAGAAAGGAAGGAAGGAAGGAAGGAAGGAAGGAAGGAAGGAAAGAAGGAAGAAAGAAAGAGAAAGAAAGAAAGGGAGAGAGAGAAAGAGAGAAAGAGAGAGAGAGAAAGAGAGAGAGAGAGAAAGAAAGAAAGAGAGAGAGAGAGAAAGAAAGAGAAAGAGAGAGCGAGAGAAAGGAAGGAAGGAAGGAAAAGAAAGGAAGAAAAGAAAGAAAGGAGGGAGGGAGGAAGGAAGGAAAGAAAGAAAAGAGAAGGTAGGGTGGGAAACAGGGAGGGAAGAAGAAAGAAGGAAAGGAAGGAAGGAAGTGAGGGAAAGAAAAAAGGAAGGAAGGAAGAAAGAAACAACTCACAACTTAGGGTTTTTTATAAGAATTAAAATAAAATATAAAGAATCATTTACAGTACCTGGTAAGTAGTGAGAACTCAATACATAGTCAATATCACCAGCATTGCTATTATAAATGTACTGGTAAAAGTGTTTGAAATGGAGTGTGAGTCTCTAAAAAATCTACTATTAATGTCCTGGAGCCCAGCTTCCATTCCTATCTTTTAACCTTACTTATTAGTGAACTGATCATCCCAGATCAGTGTATCCGTGTGTCTCACTTAGCACGATTCTGCTTTGACTAAGATTATGTGGGGGAAAAAAAAGAAAAATTTTAAAACTTTGCCTACATTATTGAGGTGAAATGAAACAGGAAGCAATGTAAGAATTTATGAAATTTTAATATGTAAATGTATTTTTCTCTCAAAAAAAGCAACTCAAGTAAAAATATATTTGTGCAGGGGCCTGACCATTATTAGTAGGAGCAAAAATGATGATTAGTTTTGAGTGCATAGTTACTCAAGGGAAGGGCCTGGAGGAAAAGTTTAGATCTCAATTTATACACAGCAGGCTAATACTATCAACAATAAAGAAATTTTTTAGATCCTGAGCTCCTCTTAAGTCTGGGACTAAAATAATACTTCCTCATTATAGCTGATTTGACCTAAAAATGGCTGCTTAAATCAGTGAGGGAAAAGATTTTGTTAACAGACATTGTTAAACCTTGTTATCATGGGGAATGGAGGAGGAGGGAGAATGATTTCATCTGGATGGAATAAAAGTATTGCCCTTTACCATTTCCAAAAGCACAATTCTCCATCTTTCTCAAATGAACTAGTATTGATTATTGGGGTCACGTACTTGAACGGTAGCCTGGGTTCTTGTCTGGGATTTCAAGAACGTTATTTTACATGTGAAGCAGACAACTGAGGTAGAGTTACTCAGTTATTGTTAATTACTATAATACCCTTCATCTTTCAGCCATATCTGTACCATACAATGCTTTGATTTTCATTGATCTTTCTAATCATCTTTGACTTGGGTCAATAGGAATTGATTATAAGCTCAACTGGATAATATGGCTATCTAATTATGGAGGTCCCAAAAGATCTATATTTTAATTCTCCTATTAAACTAAAAGTCAGGAAAAATTGTCTTCTTACAGGTTAGATAAAAGGATATTAAACATAATTGTCCCTCATCTTTTTTTCCTAGTTCTTGAGACCACTTTGGCCTAATTTGGATGTCTGACTCCCTGGCACAGAGAATATGATGTTTGGAACAAAATTTGAATGTCAAATTCTTTAGATGAGTTATGAACACATACAAAGTGGAAAGTAAACATAATGACCTTCAAAATACAATCTGTAGCTAATCTAAGTGACTGTGGAGGAGAGACATCTTGGTAACTAACCCTCTCTGCAATTCTTCAGTTCTAAGTTTAAGCCAGTACTGGTGATGCTGAGGTGATAAATGAGGACCACTTGTTCCTGTGCGCACTGCACCATGTTCAGCAGCGTTCTTGTGTATTGTTTTACACCAAGATTGATGATGTGCACTTGTCTAAGATGAGGTGGCCCCCAGTAGAGGCAACGAATGTCTCCAACCATGTGTATATAAGCCTGAACAGGAAGGGAGGCCTTTGAGCTTTCAAAATATCCAGTGTGACCCCCTCGTTCACTCGGTCTTATGATTTGGAATTGTGTGTCCAATTCTGAAGTCTTTGCAGTGTGCCTAGAAAATTAAACCTCTGTCTGTCGTTAAAAGTAGTGTGGATTGGGGCCAGCCTGGTAACATAGTGGTTAAGTTCACATGCTCTGCTTCAGCGGCCCAGGGGGTTCACAGGTTCAGATCCCAGGCGCGGACCTAAGCACTACATATCAAGCCATGCTGTGGCAGGCATCCCACACAAAACAGAGGAAGATGGGCATGATGTTAGCCCAGGGACAGTCTTCCTCAGCAAAAAGAGGAGGATTGGCAACAGATGTTAGCTCAGGGCTAATCTTCCTCACCACACACACAAAAAAAAAGTGCTGTGAATTTCCCTTCTGTATATCCTAACTGGCTGGTTTCTTTCTGCATCCTTTATATGAACAAACATACTTGATTTACCTAGGTCACTTGTGTCTGGTCTCCTTCAGTCTAAATCTCTTATTTACATTAGTAGAATACTTTGATTCTGAGGTCTCTCATTATTTCAACTGATTCACTCAACAACTCCCACGAGTTGAACAAAATACATAGTTCTATTCTGATTTTACATTGGACACACTCTGTCATAGATAGATTGAGAAAATTATGTGAAGTCTTAATGTAGGTAAAAGGCAGATCTGAGATGTCAGGAAGGCGTAGAGATTCAAGTCCAGCACACTTTCTACCATATCCCACTGTCTGTGAGGATTTACAGAACATAACCTTCAAACAATCAGCAACATAGTTATAAAGATCAAAAGCAATGATACGTGTGAAAATGGTTTTTGCATGTAAAACCATTCAAGATCCTTCAGTTTGTAGAAGAATACAACCTTCTACAAACCTTCCTCTGCCCTTGCCTTCAGCCCCTAAGTAGCTTTGTGTTGGAACAAAAAAATAGAAACAAACTTCCATTGTTTCAATTTTATTTTAAAAATATCTAGGGTAAAAAATGACAATGACTTTAAACTTAATCTAAATAATTATGGGGTGGGACGTGGGGGATGAGTGTTTTGAGAGGCATACATGTCATTGAAGAAAACAGGAAATCAGATAGTGATGACATCATAAGTATTAATATTGGTTTCCGACTAGTACTTTTAGAGGGAAAATTGAATAAGGCAAGGATAAAATTATACCAAATATAAACTCACCTTGGAAAGCTCTGTTTGGAAAGAGTCAATTGATACAGATAAATCTAATAATGCTAAATCAAAAACAATATACCTGGATACGAATTTTGTAGATTAAAGTCTGAGGCAAAAATACTCACTTCTTTCAAAGAGCTTTCTGAATAAATATTTTCCAAGAAAAGATACTTGAGTCTTTGATTTTCTATTGGTTATCTTTTAAAGTATCTTTTCACAAGCCAAGTTAAGATAATGAATACAAAATGTGCTTATGTTACTATTAATGTTGACTTTATCTTCTAAAAGCTTCACTCCATCAACACATGGTCTATAAGCGACCAGGGGGCAGGACCTGTTTGTTCTCTGTTCATATCCAGTTTGCTCATAGTATCTGGCACTTAGGGATCTTTTTGTAAAAGCTTAATAAATAATTGAAGAAAGCTAAGTCTAAAAACTTAAATGGATTTCCTATTCTTTTAACTAACACCTACTATCTAAGAAGGACCTTTATTGGGTACAAATATGTGTCTTTGTAAATAACATTAAATGCTCTTTATAAACCTACGTGTAAATTCTAGAAATGACTGTTTCCAACTCCTCCTGTGATGAAAAGGAGAAATCATATCATATTGTCTAAAAAGCTGGTAATCTCGATATAGTTTATTTTTATTACATAACATTTATTCTTAGAATGTAATAAACTTTCAAATGCCTATTTTACATGATATACTTCATCCAAAAAACTCATTTGTTATATGTATATACAGAATATAGCAGGCACTCCCAATGGTGCAAAAGAAATGAGACTTGTCCTTGCACTTCAATTCTAACCCCCAATGTGATAGCATTAGGAGGTGGGGTCTTAGGAAGTAATTAAGTTTAGATGAGGTCAGAAGGGTAGGGTCAATGCTGGCACCAGATATTGGACTTCCCAGCTTTCAGAACTGTGAGAAATAAATGTCTATCGTTTAAACCCCCCATCTATGGTATTTTGTTACAGCAGCTTGAGTAGGTTTAGTCAGTAGGTATCATAGGGAATATCAGATAGTCTTAGTGTGTGCAAGGGATTTAATTGGAAGTGAATATAATTTAACATCTTTATATTTACAAATATTTTTAACAAATAGTTTATCCTCTGGAAAAATAATAAGTAGCAATAAAAATTAATAGTTTATAGCTATAGTGATACAATTATACTAAAGGCTAGTTTTACATACAAGAAAACTGAATGTGAAAGAGAGTAACAAAACCAAATTTTCTAAATCCAAATCTCAAGTCACTTCCTCGAAAGGAATATGCAGACTTGTTCAAGAGAAGTTTTTAGAGTAAGATTTTTCAAATTGTGACTACTAGAGCATATATAGGTATATAAAAAAGTTCCCTATGAGAATAGCAATTTGTGTTTATTTATCGTGTTAAAGAAAAAAATAGTGTATCAACACAGTTTACGTGCAGCATAAATTTTATAATTTACCAATTGGATATAAATTCTTCAGCTGCCACATTACATGCCCTGGGTTGCACAGAAGTATAGCAAGGGCAGAAAGGGCACCAGAAAATACCCCAATAGTGGGTCTACAAGCTGTCAAATCTGTGAGTCAGTTCTGTTTTTAAAAAGTTAAGAAATGAAGAAAGAAGGAAAGAGGGAGATGGAAAAAGGGAGAAGAGGGAGGGAGGAAGGGAGGAAGAAAGAGAAGAAGGAAGGTAGATGGGTAAAAAGAATATTTAAACAAACATTTATTAAATAGCTACTATCTGTGAGACTATGTAAGTCATGGATGAGGAGGAGGGAGGAAAAAGCCCTTAAGGTGCTAATTTTAGAGGCACAAACAATTGTATCTTTTTATCCAACTGATTATTTAGTATTGCACGGTCATAGTCTAAGAAGTTTATCTTAACCATGGTTCAACTTAAATATTCCAAAACGCAAGCTATCTAACTTAAAATTTAATAATTTATGAAAAGACAACACACTCACCCACCCACCCACACACACATTCCTTTGATTCATAAAGTCATAAATCACAGTCAAACTTGATGTTGTTCCCAAGGCAAACCTCTGATACCATGAGTAGATGCATATTTGCTCTCAAATTACATTAATCTCAGAGTATTAGCTAAATAATACATTCCAGTCTCCCTCCACCAGTTTTGGGAAGAGACACGACATTGAAATAAAAAAAACGATATAAGAACAAAGACACAACGTCATAAACACGTGCACTCCCAGCCTAACCCTCACGTATTTCACTCCCCAAATGCAACTACATCATATGCCTACCTTACAACTGAGATGAATTCTATCACTTAACTCTAATTAACCAAATTAGAAGAGTTGAAACTTTCAGAGGAATTTACTTAGTCTCATCTAAATCTGGTTTTAAACTAAATCAGGCCTCATAATACTTTTCATTAGGGCAATTTTCACTTTGAGACCTATCTCCAAAACCAGAATGAAAGATGTCCTAAAATTGTCTTGGTGTCTTCTCGCTGCACCATAGCCACATCTCCATAATTATATGTGTGGATATGGAGCCATTAGTTGATTGCAACCCCGAAGTCACCCTATCTCTGCACTTCAGATTTTGGAAATGAATACATTTCTACATGGTTTGTGCCAGTTTGAGACAGATTTTCCATTATATAAAGCCAAACATATCCTAATCAATTCACAGAGTTTCCCAAAAGGATAATCATTATGTCCAGAAGCATGTGGTGCAGGCTAGACAGGAAGAAGTACGCACTTGGAACTATAAACTGGCTCGAGGTAGAAAGAGTTGACTATACCTGACGAGCTGAAGTCCAACTCAGTGGGAAGAATACAGACAACAGATGGCAACGCAAGTAAACATTTGGCCTCCCGACTGTTCAACACAATGTAATGAAGGTGCCTCTACAGGCAGTACTCTGAAACTCAGCGGAGCAAGTGATAAATCTGTCACAATGTTCTGTCCCAGCTACAGAGCCGGTGTTTAGGAATAATTATCCAATTCTTAGAAGGAGAGACAGATAAGAGCAAAACAGAAATCCAGCCTTTGACTGATTCTGCTACTAGTTAGATGACAAAAGCAGAACTTGAGTATCAGTAATAACAGTGAGAGAGAGAAGAAGAAGGAGAGGGAGAGGGAAGGGAGATTTGTATGAACAAGGGGGCAAACTCTGTTAACTGGGGACAAATTTGGAGTAGGAGTTAGTCTCGTAGAAAAATTAACTTGCTCTTGAGTTACCTGATTGAGCATTTTAAATCACTTTGACTAAAGTCAGGCTTGGTCCTAGAGGCTAGAACAAGGCAGAAGGAATGTATTGATGCGGTCAAGTATCTCTTCAGTAGAAGGGCAGGAATTCAGGAAATGAGAAGCTGCTAGGTCCTAAAATGATGGCAGAGTTATCTGGAAAGTTTGTGATTCCTTCATAACCAACTGACCTTAACAATTTGACACTTGGAACTCACCCTCGTTCTTGGACTTTTCACAGGCCTGTGTAGTTATTACCAACATTTCAATTTAATCCCACAGCTGATCAGCTAGGAGGATTGGACCTAGAGACAACTTAAAATTTAAAAAATAAATTGAATCCTGAAAGAAGTGCACCAAAGAGAATGGGAGATGACAGATAAATGAGAACACAAGTTGTTCCTCTATTTTTCCTGCATTTGCTAAGCTCCTTCTTAACACATTGTAGCAGGCTCAAAGTATATGAACTACAACTAAAACTAGTAATAGAAAAAAAGCTTTTAAAAAGTTGTCTATGTTTGAACTACCTTCATCATAGGCCACCGAAACTACTAGTAAGATAAGACATAGATAACTATCATTGTCTAAACTGATTTTTAGGGGCCGGCCCGGTGGTGCAAGCAGTTAAGTGCGCGCACTCCGCTGCGGCGGCCGGGGGGTCACCGGTTCAGATCCCGGGCGCGCAGTGACGCACCGCTTGGCAAGCCATGCTGTGGTGGCGTCTCATATAAAGTGGAGGAAGATGGGCACGGATGTTAGCCCAGGGCAAGTCTTCCTCAGCAAAATGAGGAGGATTGGCAGATGTTAGCTCAGGGAAGATCTTATTCACAAAAAAATAAATAAATAAAATAAAATAAATGATTTTTCAAACTAATTTTTTTGCATGAATTTTGCATTAATATCCAGACCATCTGAAGTTCAAGCCCCTATCAGCGTTGTTTCCCCCAACCTTTCCCTACTTCCTAACATGACTTCTAGATTCAAGAGAAAAACATGGCACAGTTCATTGCCTGACTGCTAGTATTTGCTGGTTGCTTGCCTTGTATACCTGGCACGGTCTCCTGCTGATGAATTCAGAGGCTGCTGAAAGACGTGGAGCGTTGTCTTAGCACTGGCGGTCTATGATTATAGCTCCCGGGATCACAGTTATGTTCCCTGGTCCATTGGCTCCATCTCTATATTTGCAGGCACTACACATCTCTGATTCTTGGGCACAGGCTTCGCATGTTGCTTCAGTTCAGATGTCTATTTTGCAACTCCATATTCAGAGTCGCCCCACCCCTCAAAATGACAGCTTCGTGAGAGGCATGAAACCCTCATCTCAGCTACTTTTGCTCCTCCGTGTGTGTCACTAAGAACTTCTAGATCGAATGTATCACAATGAAAATCCACAGGGAAGTAGCGTTGTTATTTCTGGCTGGAAAAGCAGTACACCAGATGGACTGCCAACTTCCATCAATGCCATAATACGCCTTGCACAGTTAGACAATGTGGGTTTCAACCACGATTTGTCAGTGAAAGCCAAAACATACATTTCTCATACCCTGTCCTTTTGGAGTCTCCATTACATCATAACTCCTCTTGAAACCATGTAAAGGGACCTTGCTTCAGTTTGCTGAGAGATTTAGAGGTAGCAGATACGAGAATTCCCTTGTGTCAAATCCTCAGTCCTCTCAATTCTACGGCTTAAATGCAAACTAAAATTCAAATTTCTAAAATTTCTTTTGATAAATATGGTTTAGGGGAAGATGGTTAGATTGTTACCTTTATATGGACTGAAAAATCAACAAAAAGTTACCTTCTTTCTCTTCAAATTCCTTTTTATCCATCCCAAACCTCTTCAAGGTAGTGAAATATGTCTTGATATTTCAAAAAAGTGCAAAAAAAAAAAAAGAGAGAGAGAAGGTGATTCATGTATTTTAAAATTATTATTTGTATTTGATTGGTTAAGTGCATTTATAATGTTCCTGAGTAGTCCAATAAGCTCATTAAATTATAAACAACTTCTCTCATCAAATCACCAATTATCAAACATTTGACAAGTATATAGCATAATTTTAAGGCCTTATTTGGGCTGTTGATCACTTTCTCATACACGAAATTTCTGTATCTACTAATTGTCCTTTCTTTCTCTCTAGCTATTTCTTCTCTCATTCTTCTGGAGGGCTTCTCATTTTCAAACACCACATCCCAAGACCTGAGTTTCAAAATTCTGTGTGTATTACCATTTTGCTATACAACTGAAATTTCAAACTCAGGAAGTCAAGACCATAATGAGTACTCAAAATATTATTTAAATTAAAACTTTATTTTTGTCATATTAATATCTATACCTAGTTTTTAAAAAATAGTATTGCAAGATTTACACAGAAAAATAGCCATCTCTTACATCAACACTCAAAACCCCTACATCCTATTTCCCAATGTCAATCATTTTCCACTTTTTTAGCTAGTCTTATTGTTTGCCTCCATATTTCTCTAAAATATGCTTATACAGCTGTATCTGGGATTTCTCAATTTTGTTATGTATTATCATTCCAAATTATTTATACCCCTTATCTACCTTCATGTTATAAAAGAAAATTAAATGGTTCTATTGCTAGCACCATTGTTGCTTGGGTTTTCCGTTACTTGCAGTCAAAAGCAATCTTAAATGACACATGATGACAACATTATTGGGGAATTCTGTCTTCTGCTTCACCCAACTACCTACCTCTGTCCTTCAAAACTCAGGTCTGAAGTTTTCTCTTCCTGTGAAGTCTACACTATCACCACTATTACCCTACACAGACACACACAAATACACAGTTTGTATTCTGTTCTCCCATAACACCACAGGAATATCTTTATCATTGCTCTCACTTCATTATGTTAAAATTGTTAACCACTTGTCTGACTTTCCTAAGAGACTACAACTACTAAATAGTGTAGTTGAGTGTCATTCAGCTTTTTATTATTATGGATAATATGGGAGATTTTTAGAAATCATTCAATACACATTTACTGAGTTGAATTTTTCAGAGTTCCTGGTTCCAGTACTTGTTAATCTTGCTATGCCTCAAACTACTTCATAGGTGCCTCACGCTTCTACTATCAATAGCAACTCACTACGGCAAGAGTGTCAGAGAAATTGGTAAGAAGGCATTTTATTTAGGGTTTTATCGTAATCTTGGAGGAGAAAGAAAGGTGCATGTATAGTTTGAAACTTTCTCCCTCCAGAAGATTCAAATATGCCCCCCCACAAACTACCCCAGATGACAGTGACTATTCTAAATATCTCACCAAAAGATAATGAGGTGTTGAATCTCAAATTTATATCTCTATAACAGTTCTCTTAACTGAACTCAAATCATGCTGAATGTCTCCAATTAGATTCCCATACACTTCAAACTCAGAATTTCCAAAACTTCCTTTTAAAACCTGCTACTTTTCCTGGAAATACGATCTCTGTTAACATAGCCATAATTTAACTAGTGACTCTGCTCAGAATTGACAATCATTCTTAGGTTTCTCTCTTTTCATTATACACTGTGCACAATCTGTGTTGTCAAATTCTAACTCAATTACGTCTTCTAAGTCTTTCACAAATCCAAATCCTCTCTAGTCTCAGCTGACGCCATGTAAGTTTCCTACCAGAATTCTTAGGCCTCCTGACTGCTTCTAGTCCTGCCCAATTCTACAGTGCTGTCAGAGTGACCAGTGAAAATCTGGTCATACAACTTTCTTGCTTAAAAGTCTTTGAAAACACTTGGAAACAAACATAATAAATCTTCTTAGTTTCAGCTCTGACTCACATTGCAAAGAGTTATCTCACGCCAGGCTGATAGAGGTGATGCAATGCAAAATGTCAACTAATGAACACCATTTAAATTTGCCTAGACAAATGGTTTCTCATTGTGAAAAAAAAATACCATTCTAAAAAGTGGCTGTGGTCCAGCAGTGTGAAAAATGTTGAATCCCACTCAGGTTTGCATTCCCACTACAGGGCTCCTCACTGCTTCCTAGGACACTGAAGCCCATTCTCGTGCCGACACTGCGCATGTTCACAAGCAAAGGGATTGGGTGTTGGCAACCTGGACGGGACTTCTGGCTGTTTCTTCGCCTTTGGGAAAGGAACAGAATCAACCCTAGATTTTATTCCTTTTGAGCAGCTCCAGAAGTTTATGTCTCTCAGCTTTATCTCAAGGCACTCCCCACCATGGTGAGATGGAGCTCTTTGCCCCCTCCCTTCTCCACTCTGCACTATAGCAAGATTAAACTTAAGCTTATGACTTAAACAAGCCTGAACATCAGCCTTACAATAGGAGTAGAGTGGGGAATGGATGACAGGAAAGAATGAATACCTGGTTGTCCCAAATTGTATATGTGTCTAAATAAATTCATTCAATCTCAAGATAGGAGTGAAAGTGAAGGATTCCCTGAGTCCAGGAATTCTTGGCTACCCAGTCTACACAAACAGCCCCAGTACTGATCCAGGCTCTCAATTCACATTTACAGAAGGTTTCCACTCATGCACTGTGAATCACACCCCATTTCACTCCTATGATAGGCAGCTATCCCCAGGGAACAGCTGAATATGGGATGTTCACAAACTCCTTGGAGTTACCAAAAGAACTGCAAATCAATCAAAAATAGATTGTTTTTCAAAACAGAGATGATTTTGGAACAAATTGTGACAGTCTGCTTGAGTCTCTATTCTTAACATAACCAATTAATTGTGGCTACCTCTATGTTAACACCATTATTTATTTTTTTTTCCTCTTTCACCTTAGGTACATTATTCTCATCCACTCCAGCTTCTACATACTTCTCTTTACTTTCCTTCTGTTAATTACTCATTCGTCCAAGAGTGACTTTTCACCATAATCGAGCTTTTGACAAAAATTGAACATTACTCTTAACCCTTGAAAAGGGTTTCCTTTTGCATCATTTTCTGTTCAAAGTAAAATTAACGATAGCAACTATTCTTAGAACGGTGTCAACCTTTGTAAATTTCACCCCCAAAAACCCTTTTCAAAGGTTATAAGCAAACAAATGAATATTATAGTTAAACAAAATTATTTTGTCCACTCTCAATTTAAATTTATGTTTTATGATTATTTGCTCCACATTACAAATGTTTTCATTTTATCTTAGATAACCTCTTATTTTCTTAATTTAGGGAAAAATCTTAAAACTATCTAACGTGACTCAGCAGGATATCTCAAAGTATTATTCTTACCTGTAAATTTTTAGGAGCATTTCACTGTTTGCTCTTGGTCAAATCCAGGGAAAATTTTAGGTTTTGAAGAAAAAACTCTTTATTTTAACTCACTTGGACTCACTACCTGGAAAGAAATATAGTGATGTCTTTAACTCAGAATTTATGGATTGACTTCAAGATGTCAATGAACCTTCCAAAATTATACGAAAAATATTTGTGAATATTCATACGCAATTGTTTTTCTTAGGATAAGAGTTTATAAATTTCAAAAGATTCTCAAAAATGCTTTTTTAAAAAGTCTATATCATTAAATCTGTCACATGAGATACACACCTGGGAAGAATAGTGAGCATTACATTAGATAAGCATAAATATTCTTTTAAACTTGGGCTTATAGTATGTTTTCTTTGACAATATTATCACGTATCTTTACAAAAACCTCTCTTTATAATAGTACTGAAAAAATGACACTATAATTTTCATATCAAAGTCTAAATGGATTTGGACAGATTCATTGTTTAAACTCACTCATGCTAAGAAAACGGTTATAAAAATCATGTCTTTAAGAAAGTAGTAAAGTTGATTGTCGAAAATTCAGGCTAATAACCCAATAACATTCTGATGGTTTTCCCTGTGAATTACTATTTTTTTTCATGTTCTGGATTTTTTAAGTGATATATATTTTAAGTGGCATATATTATTCTATACGTTTATAAATTTTGAAAAGCTTATTATCCAATCTGATCCATACCACACCAAAGTTGTCAGGACACTATTTTTCTCAATAGGCAGGTCTCAAAGTTTAAATGACTTCTAGTCAAAATCACAGATAAAGTAAATTACGGAGCTGAGTCTCATACCAAGGAATTTTAATATCGAGTCTAGCCTTTTTTGTCTATAACCACTCTGTCTTTTTGGGAAGACAGAGGCAAAGAACTTACTTTTATTGTTGTCTCCAGGAGATACTCACGATTCCTAATACTTTATTAAGAGAAACGTCATTATATGCTATCATAATACAATGAAATGGTATCATAAGTTAATTTTCCAAGTAATTATTTTACTTAATTAAACATCAATTAATATATGTGCATATATACACACACAAACATACATATATACATACAAAATTTTGATAGAAGATTTTAAAAAATATATATTTACTTTGTTCAACAGAATTATTAAGGACACTCTATCTTTCTCATGACGAACCAGGAGCATCTCTTTGATGATTATTTATGGTGTTAGGCTGCAACTCGATAGTGTGCAGTGGAACCATGAGTAAGGATCTCTTTGCTCCCCATAGCAAATGTCCACAGAATGAATTACAAATGTTGATCTTATCTCTTCTCTTGTCTTTCTCAACACTAGGTGTTAAATCTCAATGTTTTCTTTTCTTCGTCCTCTCATTCTGTTTCCTCTATTTGCCTGTCTCACCATCCCAATAGATTTCTAATAGCCTATTAGCAGTTAACTAAGGGAAATCCAGATAACCAAACTTGTTAGATCAGTTAACTGCATTTCACATTGTTAACCCTTTTCTTCCTGGAGACTTGAAGGTGAAGTTCATGATCCGTCATGAGACATGACTTTATACAATTCCTGTTCAGGGCTGATTGCATATATGAGACATTACTATTATGCTATATCGTGCATAGTTAGGGAAATATAACCAATAGGAAGGGTTACAGAGGACAACATAAAACAGATTACCTTTCACATGCTAAATGGATTAATTTTTCTCCATCTTCCTTTGCACATAACACATGCATTCTTTTGACTGTCATAGAAATGAATGAAATATACATGTTACCCCACTACCTTTGATCATATTGTAGAAATGTTGGTGACAGAAAGACCTAGAAGGACTTTCTATTTCAGCTTACCTTCTATTAGTATTTCTCAGAGTGGAGGTTGGTAATACCAAGGGTCTCTCTATTGGCCTGCAAGGTGATTCCTGTAGTATATTGTCTATATTATGAGAAAGTACATTTTATTTTAGACAAAAATAAACATTTAAATTATGGCAATTTGCCTTTTTTCTCTTCCCATTTTATATATACATGCCAGATAGAAGGTAAGCAATAATAAACATTTATTGTCTTAAAAACAATAAAATTTACATGAGAAAAGCACACATTTTACTTTTAATTTTTTATCCTTCTAAAAACATTTACGGTGATTATCAAAAGCATACAAATTATTTTGCACCTACCAAAATGTTTTACAAATACATTTAAATGATATATTATTGCTCAATATATGTCAAAGAAAACCCTCAATAACTTACCACCATTCACTTTAATGAGTGTAAATAGTGCTGAAAACACGAGGCATGTTGTGCCTGATCAGAGTTTAAGCTGAACTCCATATTTGGAGGAACCAAAAATCTTCAAATAAATAAACATATTTGTTGTGCAATTATTTGTTTCTGTTGCATCTAGATCTGAATCATTCCTCAGATTTGCAGTTCTTATAAACAATGATGATTTTAAATATAGGCAGATGCCAACAATCGGAAATTTGTAAGCCCTCTTGAGATGAGGTCCAGAAGTCATAATTCCAGTGACAGTCTTGCAGCCAACCCCTTCCTGCCTCTTGGGTGATCTTGGGTGCGGGGCTGAGAGCACAGGTTCTAGCAGCTGTAGCAAACAAGCAGCTCATAACTTGAGGCACTCCCTGGGAGGAGGGAAACTAGGCCAGCTAACCTAGGCCACCGAGGGAAATATTTGCCCCACGGCTTGGCCTATTCCTGGTAATATTTCACAGTTTTGTTTTCCTTTGGTGTTAAGACCCAAGGCCCTGCTGAGCCATGTCATAGGCTTAGGCAACAGGAAAGATCAATAATACTGATCATATCTTTATTTTAAAATTTTTGTAGTCTGTTCATCACTTTTTGCATTTTGTAGTAACTTCTATTTTTTAAAATACTGCATTACAATATTGTTTATCTTGATTGCTAAGTTTTTGTGGTGCCCCTTAAGTTTTGCATCTGAGGCAGGCGCCTCACAATCTCTGTTGGTGGAATACTGATCCAGTGTCTTTGGGGTGAAGCCTAAGAATCTGTATTTTATTTTATTTTTATTTTTTTGGTGAGGAAGATAGTCCCTGAGCTAACATCTGTGCCAATCTTCCTCTATTTTGTATGTAGGACACCAGCACAGCATGGCTTGATGAGTGGTGTGTAGGTCTGTGCTGGGGATCCAACACTGAGAATCCCGGGCCACTGAAGTGTAGCATGTGACCTTAACCACTACACCACCGGGCTCGCCCCAGGAATATGTATTTTTAAAAAATGATTTTAGGTGCAAGCCGGATGGTGCAGAGATTAAGTCCCCACACTCTGCTTTGGTGGCCTGGGGTTTGCAGGTTCGGATCCCGGGCATGCACCGATGCACTGCTTGTTAAGCCATGCTGTGGGAGCATCCCATATAAAGTAGAGGAAGATGGGTATGCATGTTAGCTCAGGGCCAATCTTCCTCAGAAAAAGAGGAGGATTGGCATCGGATCTTAGCTCAGGGCTGATCTTCCTCAGCAAAAAAAAAAAAAGAAAAAAACAAAAAGATTTTAGAGTGTGGTCCATAGACTCCTACATCAGAACTTACAGAATCACCAGTGCCTCATCTGCTTCACCCTAGACTCATCCTTATATTAATCAGAGAGCTCCTTAAGTAGAGTCACCAAGTTCCTTTTGTATCTCTGTCAAAGCCTAGATTAATAGGAAGCATTGAGTAGATTTGTATTAAATATATATTGACATTGCTTTTTGTGGCTTTTCATCTGTTTCTATAGAATCTAGACAAGTGGTATTCAAAAAATGGTCCCCAAAGAAGTCACTGCATCTTTGTTTTTTTCAATATCTTTGCTAAGACTTTTCAAACTGTCATCACTTTCTGTTTGAAATACCTCTGAAAGTGAAAAAGCCAGGGGCAAAGTGGAATGAAACATTATACTTTGCTGTTAGCATAATGTGGGTATCAATTATACACAGTGAAAATACAGTGTTTGAAAACATTTTACTTTATAGTTTGCTTTTTCATTTAAAAATATTTATTAAATATTTATTGAATACCCAATCTTGGGTGAGATTACAAAAAAATGAAAAATATACTAGGAAATAAGAAACAATCTAAGCTGAGGTTTGGTAATGTAACGCTTGAAAAATAAACCCAAGGAAACTATAAAATATTTATTAGTTCAAAACCACGTCAGATAGTCTAAAATTTCTAAGGTTTCGTGAGATCTCATTAATGCATGGAAAATTTGGCTGTAAATCCATTATTTCCAATTTATAAACTAAAGGTAACATTTAAATTCACAAAACTTATGCAGGAAACAAGTGCAAAACTGAAAAAGTTTCACATCACAAACTTTAAAACTCATTTAAAGAGTTTTGCACAGTACAGCAGATTGTGACAAATCATAAATAAGATTAAACAAAATATGAAATACAGAGGCACAGGATTAAACACCAATGCTTTTATCTCTTTCACATTTTTACATTAAAAGTGAAATGTCAAGACTTGAGCATCAGTTGATCCAGGAATTCCCACGTTCTTATAGTGCTATGAAAGCATTAATTCTGAAGTCTTTGGAAAATCTTAAAATTACCCAAACCTTTGGACAATCCTAAGAAAGCTATAAGTTGAAGAAATACTATTACAGCAACAATTTACTCATTAACAAAACCCTAAATATTAAGTCATCTATGTCTCCACCTCCTTCCTCTTATCCACACAGGAAAAATGTAAGAAAAGCACAGACAGGAGATGAAGACTGATATGCAACTCCTAGGAGATTCATTTAACCTAGAGCAAAGATTTAGTGAATCCCGCCTATATTCTGAGACCTGTGCTGGTGGTCAAATTGGATTCACAGATAGATCCTCAATATCCAACTCTCCAAAGTTGCAGGGCCTCTCCTTTATGAATCTGGCCTAGTCAAGTTCAGAATAACTAACTGATAGGGTCATGTGGGTTGGAGCCAGAGCAGAGGGCCAGGGACATCTTTTCTCCTCCATAATTGGAAGCATACACTCCCTGGTGTTAAAGCAAGATTAAAACTTAATAAATAAATGAACAAGCAGAACCAAACTCCACATCATCAATTTTTACCAAAATGCATTAATTTTATAGTATCTGTTACAGATTCACAACACGTTTCCTTCTCATAAGTGTGAGGTCTCCTTGTGTTTCTCTTCTCCAGGATCAATCATGTCATTACTCCTTTGCTCTGTTCTCGCTCTCGTCTTTTGCATTCTACACACTATAACAGGTAGGCATATTCACTCTCAAGTTCTCTATCAGCCATAGGTTGATCATGCTCTCCCCAAAATATCTCCAGCACAGAATTTACTCTTAAATTCTAGGTTTTTATTTATACTAATGTCCAATCTTGACCTAGAAATCAGAGCCATCTCTGAAGTCCAAAATTGAATTCATTATTTTTTCCCCCAACTATGTTCTTTATGTTTCTTACGGGTCAGTGACATACATATCCACCCAATCTCCCAAGCCAGCAGTCATTCTTCAGTCTCCCCCACACCATGAGATGGAAACAGAAGTGGCATCCACAAAATGTGTTAAGAACAATGTATAGATAATCAAATTGATGCCATTGTGCACTTAATTTTATTCATGACTTTATAGTCATTATTTACCCTACAGCTAAATTGGCAAAAAACAATTTAAAAAACTTAATTACATGAGGGTTTGTATATGATTTATAATTTTGTTCACTTCTTTTAATTCAAATGCTTATTGAATTTTTTCTAAAAATGTACCAAAAATACAAATATGCTGTAGAAATTTTTAACCATTTTCGTGTAAAGAATAATACTTTCACTTATATGTCATTAATACTTCCCATTTTCAGGGAAACCTAGATAAAGAGACTTGCTGAGTAACTAATTATGTTTTTTATTGCTTTTAGCCAATTTAGGCTTCTATGAGGAGATCTGTCTGAGACTAGTTAATTTTTCATCATGTGCCTAATAGAATTTAGGCGCTTTGTTAATTCTGCATCTTGCCATGTAGTTTCCTACCTTTATTTAACTAATTCCCTGTAATCCTTTTGTTCCACTTCTAATAACATCAGATGGCAAACTGTACAAAGTGTTTGTCTAGAATGTGGAGCTAAGGTATTATCTTTAGTATCTGATTCTCTCTAACGAATAACTGGCAATATTTCTTAAACACCTTAGTAATCTCCACTGGGCAAAACAACAGTTTGTTTGAGTGAGGAAGGTTGAAAGAACCTCCTCTGCCCTCATCTTGAATTCCTTGCTACAGAAAGAGACTAACTACAAAATAAAACTTCACCACTAGAGCCTAAAGAGCTTTAGATTCCCCATCCAAGTGGAATGTGCGTAAATACCACACACAGGTTTCTTAATAAAATGCATTTTTTTTCCCAAAAGGATATTACATTCTAGGGATAGATTTCATCTGAAAGCTGACTTCTCCTAAATAAAGAGAGTAGCTTTTAAAGATAAATTCCCCTCTCCTACACTTTACCAACTCCACCACCATAACCCAGAGATAAGAGATGTAATAGAAAGAAAATATGGAAAGCAGACAGAGCAGAGATCTGCAAGGAGACAGTGTACTTTGGACAAAAGCAAATCTTCTCAGAAATATTGTTGATAAAGACCTTGTACTTTGAGGAAAACTTGGAGCAAATTTACTAAGAAATACACTGCTGTCAGAAATAAAAGCTAAAATAAGGAAGCAATCATTAAAATGCATAGTGTTGAATGTGAACAGAAAAGGAAAAGAAATATATGAATAAATGAACGATGTAAAATCAACACTGCTAAAGAATGTTTAGCCAGATGCTGGTCAACAGAAATTTTCCTTAGACATACATGGCTAAGAGTTTCATTTCTTTTAGTGAGGAAGAATTGGGAGATAGCACACACATAGTGTGAAATGTGCTTAAGCTCCTATATAGTAATTTTATATGTTTATTATAATTATAGTGTGGTTCATTCTTTCTCGAATATTTTTATAAATTCCACATTCTAGTGCCCAAACTGGAGAAATCAGGTGAATGACACATACTTGTTGAACGCTAGCTCCCCCAAAAATATCATTCAAACAACCTGCTAATCAGACAAAGCTAGGTGTGCATTATCTTACAACAGAGGGCACTGCTATGCCAAAATCTTAGCCTCCCAGAAGGAGCAAGTTGAAGTCAGGATATTCATAACTTTATGGAATTTGATTTAAGGCAAATCTTTCAGTAAGTGTGGTAGGCAGGGGGTGAGAAAGGGGATGGGCTTGATTAGCACTGGGTCAGGGTTATAATATACTAGTTTAGGATTGATGGACATGGCAAGGCCTGCATTTTGAGGTAAAGATGCTTCAGAGTTTAGGGAGTAAACAATCTGTTGCTGTTATCTTTTTAAGAGTTCAACAGTTTGATGTTCATCTAAATGACTTTCTCCATAACAATGAAGTTACTTGCAACCTTTATCTTCCTGAGACAGTGGTTCCTAGAATAACAAAATCATGTTGATAACATCAGTGAAATGGTAAAGTGTGAGTATTTAATTTACTTTAGTATATAAACATTAATCTATGTGGATATAGTTGTTTTTGGTTTTAAAGCTACATGAATAAAGCTGTATTTTATAGTTCAGCTTCTGCTGGTCTACATTCAAGTTGCTGAGTTAGTCTCTCTCTTTCTTTCTCTGACTTATATCCAGGGATTCAGAGAAGACTGCAAGAAAGATAGGGCACTTGAGAGAGGCTGTAAAACTTATATTGCACATAAAACATGTAAGGGAGTAATGGAAATTCCTCACAAGGTAACAGAACAAACAAAAGTGCAGATTTTGGAAATTTTAGGATATGATAAGGGAACAGAGTAGTCCATTGTCCTAAATGGTTGTAATTAACATTGATAGAGCTCTTTTTATTTTCAAAGAAGCAAAGTGTATGTATTAGGAAATATCAGTGTAATAAAAAGCAAGGCTTAAATGCCAGCTCTACAGACTTTTGCTTAATATACTATTTCACCTAAAAGGAAAGTAGGTCAGTGATCTCCTGTGAAATTCCTACTTCCTCTTATAATATGGAATGTGGCCTTCATTTTCCCTTCTAAAATTTTAACCAAATGAGATACAAGGAAATATTTTTCTATCTAATGTTTCATGGCAGCTATCTGATTTGCCTTATACAAGTTCAAAAAAATTCTTTTATCTAGCTTTCCATTAAATATCTAATTTCTCCTTAGAAATTTAAAATTGACTTTTCAGTGTAAATTACTTTCCATTTTCTGAGTGTCCAGTGACATGATTAACTGAGGGAATTGCTGATAAATGTGGAAGATAGAGTGTGTTCGACTATGTCTATCACAGTATGTGATACCTGGTAGACATTCAAATTGTTTTTCCAAACACTCATAGTTTCATACCAATAAGAACAGAACTCTAAAGACATGTTATTCCTGAAAATGGTAACAATTTCTCCTACATCTTTATTAGCAAGATTCCATCATCTTCGTTTCCTTCTCTGATCTCAAATTGAGAACTTTGTGTTAGAACCTTGAGGGGACATTTTGGATTGCTTTATGTAGGTATCCTAGTGCAGTGAGTTCAGAATGGAAGCGACCCATTACAACACATGTCCATCAGCAGATTTGGAGACTGGAGTAGACCCGAAGCAATATTAAATGCACTTGTCAGAAGTTACAGCACTGGTGTGAATTATGAATCAAAGTTATCTCATTCTTGTTGCACACAAGAGAGGAACCTGATAATACATGTTATAAAACTATGAAAATGAAAACAAACTATTGGTTCTCTCTGAAAAAGCAGTGTGGTGCAGAGGGTTCCAACAGGAAAAGCTGAAGTCAACTTACTCACTTCTCCACCTAAAATGTGTGAGTCGTGAATATTAAATAAGAAGAAAATCAAGAATAAAAATATCTCCAAGATATCAAAAATTTTAAAGAAATTAGATCCATTTAATCACATTGAAATAGTAATGCAATAAACATAAAATGAAAGCAGTAAGTTAACACTGAAGATAATTTGGTAACAGACAATCCATTGCCAAGAGATATGAATTAACATAATAAAGTTGAAAGAGAGGGAATGATAAAAAGTGAAAACATAAGGGAAGAAATGGCTGTTAAAAAAAGAAAGTACAAATTCGGTACATGTGTGTGGTGATGGGTTGTAATTAGTATTTTGGTGGTGAACATGATGTAATCTATGCAGAAATAGAAGTACAATGATGTACACCTGAAATTTTTACAATGTCATAAACCAATGTTACTGCAATAAACAAAAAATTTAAAAAAAAAGAAAATTACAAAATGAGAATCAGAAAATAGTGTGTAAATAAAAAAAGAAAACCAGTGAACTATTAACAGCAAAAAAACAATATTATGCCACAGAAGCCAGAACAATGCAAACCAGTAAAATAATGTTAAAAAAAGCCGGAACAATGTAAACCAGTAAAATAACGTTAAAAAGGTTCAAAAACAAGCAAAAATTATTAAAAGTGAAGCATATTTAAAATGAAAGTTCAGTGAAAAGTATTGGATCGTGACAGTAAACTGAGCACATGCATCTTTTTAATCTTCTGCCTAAACTCACTTGAAATGACAGAAAAATATTTTTTAAATGTATAAATCCATAATAATGCTGGATAGCAAAAATAGTGCCTAAGGTATAAGAAAAATATTGAGCAATTCTTAAAGAGAGAAAGCAAACAGGACTGGATTGAGAAATAGGCGAGACCCAGAGAAGTCTCATCCAGACACAGTGGTAAGCAGAACTCCACGGAGGTGGGAGAATTTTGAAAAGCACACCAACGTCATAATCAGAGGAGTCCTTCAGAATTAATTGAGAAAATGCCTTTAGGAAAGCTGGGAAAATGAGCATCTCTCTTCCCTTCTCATTCTGCTAAACTGAGTACAGTCATCAAGTTGGCTCAGAGCTAAAGCCACCATTGTTGGCCCTGGGGCCTGAAAGACAGGGCCATCCAGCAGGCCATCAATGGGCGAAGAACCTTCTCCCAGGAGGATACCTCTTAAAAGACAAACTACTGGTCCACCACTTCTGACAGCATACTTTACTCCTCTCCCTTAATCACCAACTTTATATAATGAGAACTTGCAGGGCCGGCCCCGGGGCTTAGCAGTTGGGTGCGCACGCTCTGCTACTGGTGGCCCGGGTTCGGATTCCGGGCACGCACAGACACACTGCTTCTCCGGCCATGCTGAGGCCGCATCCCACATACAGCAACTAGAAGGATCTGCAACTGTGACATACAACTATCTACCAGGGCTTTGGGGAAAAATAAAAAGGAGGAGGATTGGCAATAGATGTTAGCTCAGAGCTGGTCTTTCTCAGCAAAAAGAGGAGGATTAGCATGGATGTTAGCTCAGGGCTGATCTTCCTCACAAAAAAAAAAAAAAGAACTTACAAATACAAATAGGACAATTGGTATTGTCAGACAAATAAATAAATAATTAACAAGAAACATGAAATTTTTTAGATAAAATGAAATATAAATAGGCTTCCATCTGAACCAAAAAATAAAAATAAAAATAAGGAGGAGAACTGGCACCAAAAAAACAGAACTAATACAGAAAACAGAAGACGGCAGAGAATTCCAATGAACATTCCAGGTGTGATCGAAGGAACTCTACATGTACAGGCTGTTATAAAAGAGAATCAATTAAAGATCATAAAAAGTAAAGATACAGTTTTTTGGGGGGGGAAAAACCTCACAGAATGGGCTCAATGGCAAACTAGAAATAGTTGAAGAAAAAAGTTGTATTACTCTTAAATAAGCTTGAAAATCATACTCAAAAGGGTAAAGTGAAAATATATGAAAGAAAGATGAGAGACAAGAAGGACACCACCAGAACCTCAAATATCTGTCTAAAGAGAGTCAAAGACGGAAGCAATAGACAGAAGGTGCAGGAGGAGACAATTAAAAACATAAGGAGGAGGGGAGATGTGAAATCCAGAGCAGAAGCTACATGAGTCTTCTCATTGAACAGGAACTAAAACCGTAAAGAAAAGGAATCAAACCTAAGCATACTGTAGTGACTATCTGAACATCATAGATAAGAATAAGGATTGGATGTGGGGACATCCAACCTTTCATCCGGCAGTAATTAATACTAGAAGAAAGAGAAAGAATATCTTTAAACCTCTAATGGAATATGAGCATATAGTTCTATAATCACCCAAATTATCATTCTTGGGAGAGAACAAAAATATTTTTTCAAACATACAAAATAACTCAGAATGACTCCTATACATAAATCCTGTATGAAAAAAAGTTAGAAATGTCCTAGTGAATAAAAGTCATAAATGGTTATGTCAAGATTCACCAACCCAAATACATAGCAGTGTTTTTTTTACAAAGCAGAGAACAATGTAAATGATGTAGGAAGAGAGTAAATGAACGAGAATGGTGGGCAGTACAATCGTTTTAAAACACCAGGCAAGGAATAAAAAAATGATTCATTGATCTATTTCTAGCTATTGACAACCAGTGCATAAATAATATCTGAATTACACGACCTTTAAAAATACGTGAAACAAAAATTGATAAAAACTCAAGGAAGAGCTGAAAAATCCACAATTGTAGTGGGAGGCGAGTGTGATATTCTGGTAGCCATATGAAGGAATCATATCAAAAACGAAGGGATCGACTACGTCAAATGCTACTAAATAGATCAAGTATGGTGAGAACTGAGAATTCACCACAGAAATTAGCAACATGCAGGTCATTAGTAACCCTGAGGCTATTTAGGGGAAAGGTGGAGATAAAAGCTACATGGGAGTGAGTTCTAGAGAAAATAGAAGGGAAATTGAAGACTGCTAGTACAGAAAACTGTTTTCAAGGAGTTTTGCAAATAATAGAAGCAAAACAAAGGGGTGATATCCAGAGAAAAATTGAGTTTAAGAAATGGGCAGGGGGGACAGGAAGTGATAATAGGATTGAGGTAAACATAGGTAGTATCTTTTGTTTTGTTTCAATATTTTGCATTAGGAATGCGTTCGGGCATTACTTTTATAATTTTAAAAAATCATTAAGATATTAAGAGTGTTTTGTTTCTGGTTTTTCTTTTTTAGATAATTGGAGAAATAGCTTATTTGTATGCTGATGGTAATAATGAAATAGAGGGCAGAAATTTGACAATATATAAGTCACGGAAGAAAATTGCCAGAATAATGATTTTAAGTAAGACAGGACACGATGTGGCACAGCAGGGGATGAGTTGATGTTAGAAACACAAAGAGTTGAATCATTGGAATAGGAGGGAAGTGAGGGTACCTTGTCACAAAGGCAGGTAGGAGGATACACTGTGGTGGGAATACACTGAATTTCTCTGATTGCTTCATTTTGCTCAGTGAAATAGGAAGATCAAGAGTGCAGAAGAGGAAGAGAGATTTGATTCTTGAGGAGAGAGGAATAAATATAAAATAATTATCTGGTGCTTATAAGAGTGTTCTAGAGAAGTATAAATTATCCTTGCTAGTAGGTGTTAAAGCCCATTAAAAGTTAGTGATTATGAATTTAAAGTGGGACCAATAAATTGGTTGTGGGTTTTCCTGCAGCCACATTTAGTTACACAAGGATAGACACTGAATGTGTTGAGAGTTGGATGTAACCTATGTTGCGATTTAGCCAAAAGAGTATGACATAGTGACAGACGCACAAGGGAATTGTGGTGTGTGCAAGAAAGTGGTCACTGTTATTGACCATGGAGTAAAAACTGAGTAGGGAAGAAAGTGAGCACAACTCTGTGAATATACTTAAAATTATTGAATTTTGCAGTTTGATTGATTAATTTGATGGTATGTGAACTATATTTCAAAAAATTGTTACCAAAATAACTAAGAGAGAGGAGTGGAAAGGGAAGGGAGGAAAAGAAAGGAAGTTGAGGAAATGGAATGATGGTGTAGCAGAACAGGGAAGTGAAAAAAGGAAATATGCCCCCCAGACCAACAACCATTAACATTTAACTTAAGCAACATTTCCTCAGATATGTCCTCATTTTTACCTAATGTGCAATGTTTGGTGACTTTCAAACGCGGGAAGTTCTAAATTTTTTATTAATTTCTATTTTTAGAGTCTGTGTATAATGTTTATACATTTTGGGTGATGACAGATATTTTTATCATAATAAGACCTCACCAATAAAACATTTAAAATGCTAAGAAGACTGATAAAAGATTTTGGAGGCTGATTGAAATATCATTAACAGTTTGGTAGGTTGCAGGGATGAGTTGAAGAAAAAACAGTTTGTGTATCCATCATGTTTAACTTGTGTGGGAACTCTCTTTCTCCTGGTTCCGTGTTTCCTGTGCAGGGACTTCTAACGTAACGCTGGAGGTCTCTTGCCCCAGCCCTACGCTCGTGTCTTCCTGGGGCAGGAGTGATTTATCTGACTATTGAATTTGGAAAACTGGGCCCATGGAGTCAGCCCTGCCCTTCACTTCTTTCTATAGGAGAACCTATCTATGCCAGGAAGCAAACATTCTCTCTTTCTCTATGCCATAATTTTTATAGGGTCAGTCCCTGCAGAGAAAGATGCCTGAAGTATTTCAGTGGTCTCCATTTCTGGACAACACAACTTGAGTTCACACAGCTCATAGGTAGAAGAACTGGAATTTGAACCCCGCGGCGTGACTTTATAGCTTGCCATCCTAGACATCAGACTACACGGCATCTGTGAGTGGTGTCAGGAAACTGGAATGAATACCCACATGATAAAGTAAATGAGGAAGAAAATTCACCTCCTTGCTTGATAATGTAAAGCGTGTAACAGTTACTAGGGTGCAATTAGTTGCATTTGCTTTTGTTTTAGTTCTAATCTGGTAACCATGCTACTATAGTTCTTAACACACCGGGGGAGGTGCCTGTTCCAGTGAACTTGATACTTCACGTTGCAGGGAAATAGGAATTGAATACATGTAGTAGGTCAGTTTCAGAGAGTGGATCAAGAGAGATCAAGGATCAGAATGTAACAGGAGGAGAGTTTGGAGTCACACAATCAATGAAATTTTATCAAGTACTCCAAAGTATTTAATCTATATAGAGTCATAAGCATATTAGAAGTCAATATGAAACAAGAGGAAAAAGGGTTTCAAGGGAAAGGAGACGAACCATTTGAGAATAGAGCCACGAAAGGTAAGGAAAGAAAAAAAAAAAAAGAAAAGAAAAGCTTGTATTCAGAATGAGACATTGGACAACTGAAGGATATAGATTTCATCATGAGACCCAAAGCAAGACAGCTTTTAAAAATTAATCAGAGAACAGGAGATCAATGACCCTGTTTCAACCCACTCCAGTTAAACAGCATAGTGAAAGCTGTTCAGCTATATTCAGAGAAGGGAAAAGCAACCAAACAGAGCTGATCCATGTATCAGAAAGAAGTCAGAAATATAAAACGATTTTGTTAGTGAAAATTATAGTTTATTTTGTCCTAATAAATTTGTCCCACCAATATTTAAAATGAAATAAAAAATCTTATTTTGTTCTTTGTAACAATAGTATAGTATACTGTACTATTTACAAAGTTAAAAAACCTTTAAAGAGAGGATTAAGTTGATTGTCTTAATGAGAATCTAATATTTTAGCTGTGATATGTATTGATAGTGAGCTATGCTTCCCCACCTTGGCAGTATAATTCAAACTAGCAAATTCATTCACATAGGTCAAAAAGGAAAAGAAGTATCCATACCAGCAATACAAGCAATCATCCCCCATTTTATGTTTACAGGGTTTTAACACCATAATGAAGTTTAGATCACAGTTCCCTGAAATATATGATTATGATGCCAAAGCCCAGTGGCAAGGAAATAACCAAGCAATATGCCTAATTTGTTTCCTTGTACAATTGATCTTGTGGAATGTACTAGAGTCAAAAATAATCTCTGCTACTTGCCTTCTTGCAAATACACTACAGATTGAATATTTCTTGTGAGTTTTTAATGAAAGACTGATTTTAATTACATTCTCTTGCTATGCAAATTAAGTTTGAATCAGCTGGTTTATTAATATCATACCTGGGGTAGCAAAATAAATACACCACCTAAATTTTATTAAACATGTTTAGAGTTTTGAAATATTACAGAATGTGAATTTTTAATTATGATACAAATTAACAGATTGTCTTATTACTTGATATAATGTTTGTTGTTAGCTGATGTAAACACTTGCAAATATCGTGCATATGCAGGATTTCTTTCTTTTGTTGACATTAACAAGAAAAATCTCTTTATAAAGTTCATTTTCATTTACAACTGTAGATTAGTCCTGAGCGTTTTTCCTCATCACGTGTGAATCATTAATCATACAAAATGAATGCAGCATCACTTTTTGCTCTCTGGGTTGATGTGCTTTGTGATGAATACTTATTACCACAAATCTTTCTAAAAGAGCTCCTAATAGCATCCAATAAATTGTAACATCAGTGAGTAAAATTTAAAGTGTACTCTTTTCCACCAGCTTTTATATTTGAAGGCAGCATCATCAATTTTCACACGGACAATTTAAAACACAAGCATGTAAAAACAAATAACCATACCGTCAGTAAAGCAAAGCAGATTTTCTACTGTCTTGTTTCTAAAGAGGATTCCACCACGCCCTTTGTTTTTTTGATTTTTGGTTTGTTCCCCCATTCACATACCATTAGATCCTGCTCCTCAATAATTAGTTTTTTTTGCTTTGGTAAAACAAATTTTCAGTAATTTTTTTGTTCAGATCCAGAGTATTTTCAAACATTAAATCAAAGATGAAAAAAATAATTTTGAAAACTAAGATCTTTTTATCATTGTATGGTAAGTTTTTAAAGGAGCTTTAATGCATCTACTTTAGACACTTTAAACTCATTTATATTGAGCAATTCTGATGGGTTTAAATAGCAGGATTTAGAAGCCATGTATATATGTAATGAAAAAAGCCTGATTGTCTCATAATCACCTAAGCTGGTATCTGTTTGCACACTCCCAAAGTGAACCTGGACTGAACATCCTACTTGTGAGAGCATCTTGAAGAACATGACAAAGATTTGTAGATCAAAATACAAAAACAAATTTAAAAAATACCAAAGGGCAAATAAAAATTATCTCACAAAATTTTATTATGGTTATAATTATTAAACTGCACTTTGGAGCCTTCTAAAATTAATTTGCTCTTACCAATTACTAAATTTTGACCTTCCTATTTAAAGTCAGCATGTTTTATACAAGGCATAATTTCCAGGAAACATTAAGATCATTTAAGGCACAATATGGAAGAAATTTTCATATATATGTTCTCCATTGATTTTTGTGGCTGTTTTTGCTTCAACTTGAAGTAGTTTTAGAATCATCATAAAAAGATAAAAATGTCAGGTTCTAAAATTTTCTACAATTGAGACACTTAGACCAAAATAATCATTGAGTCTTTCACTGGTGGAAAAAGAATCATGAATAGAAGAAAGTTATTCAAAATTTTTAAGCACTACATGATTATTATAACAATAGTAATAATTTGCTGAATTTCTGCTACTATGACCTCAGTACCATTTTAAGCTTTAACTCCATTGATCTCTTTGAGTCCAGATAATAACTTGTAAGGAAGGTTTTTATAGGCCTATTTTGTAAATGAGTAAAATGAGGCTCAGAGCGCTCGTGTGGTCACCCTCAGAACACGCTTCTAAATAAGTGGCACAGGGCAAAATCGGAATGCAGAATGGTCTGTATTCAAACCCAGTTCTTCCATCAGATGTTTTCTTATTCTTCTTATCTTCATTTCCCTTAGCTTTAGAATTATAGGTGTGGTTTTAGGTTCCTTCTACAAATAGACAGGAAAGTATATACTCAGATACATAGTGTAGATATAACAGCTCATTGAAGTCTAGAGCTGACCGATTCAGAAGAACCACATCACAGAGGATTTGCTGTGTGTTTTGTTAAAGTAACTTCTACATTTACAGAGACCAACTTTGAGAGAATATTATAATTTTCAATGTTACCACTTTTTAATAAACTGGAAAATATATAATAAGTAAAATTGATTTAAATGTATTGTTTTATACTTAATACGTATTTTCAGGAGAATATTTACATTATCAAATAATTCAATTGGTCCTAAAGATTTTCTATGATTCAGTGAAATGTGATTAAGAATTGCTAATACTATTTTCTTATCTATGATAAAGTATATATTAAAATGTAATTTGAGTCTTTTAAAAACACGTTATAAACACAATATATGACATTATATATGTGTGTGTATATATACATATATGCATATATATAATGCAAATTTTAGGAATTATAAAAACTTATTATGTGCTTAGTTCCACTGTTCAACACATCCTTCCGAATACATGCATAAATTACATACATATTTTTTAAAATAGTTGAATTTATTCATTGCTTTTGGATATATTATGAACAAAGTATAATACTGATTTAGTTATTTGAAGATATTGCCACGTTATAAAATCAAATCTCAAATTGATATTGTCAGCATTATCAGCAGTAGTAATTATGTAGTGCAATAAGGAAAAAAATAGAAACAATAAATATAAAAGTTCAAGTTTTGAAATATCAGGAAGAAAAACTTATGAAGTATCATACTAGTAATACACTACTGTGGTGATGATAACCAAGTACCAATTTCTAAGTAGGTAATTGTCACTCAGAGCATAAACGCTGCTGTGAGTGGTATTATGTTCCTACTCTTGGATAAGTTATCGGAGGATGTATAAACATAGGAAGAATCTCTGTGGGTTAAAATGGAAGCAGAGTTGCCACCAGTTTCTTCCATCTAAAGGCGCCTAGGCAAGGAATAAGAGTAGAGGGGTCTTTACACTTGCTTCTTTATTCCCATGAATAACTGAGAGACAGCCTTGGATGGACTTGCAATGTACAATTCGGCTTAAGCTGCCTCCTAACCCTTCTCAAATTTGTTCACATAAGTATCTGTATTGGCAGAGGAGGGTGGGCACTTATCTCTAGGACCTGGGAAATGGAGCCCAAGGAGACCCAGGAAGCATAGTGTTTCCGTGGAGCCTCATAATTTACCCAAAATTTCATATATCCCTGCATTTGTAATATTTTCTATTTACCTAATGTAAAAATAATGTAAAATTGTCAGTTAAAGCCTTAATCTCCCCCAATTTCACTATTGATACTTCGTAAAGGTACATTTAGGAAAATCCATATGTGAGAGATATGATTTTAATATTTACTTTCAGATATCCTGAAGCCTTAAGGTTCAAAGTTTCCAATGCATATTAATTCACCTTGGTTTTCATTATTTAATGTAAAAATGTAAAATGAATATTTGCAAAATATGGAATACTGTTGAAGATTTTTCATTTTTGGTAAAATTTTATGCTTACTTTGTTGAATAAGATCTTTGGTTTGTATGAGTTTTATTTTGAATTACTTGATTGGAATTGTTTTTCTAAAAATCATCTAAAGTTAGGAGAAAAATTATTAAAATACCTATATAAATATATTTACAGATGTAACCTACAGGCATATTTGAAATCCATATAACTTAAAGCAAAACTAAGTCTTTTTCTTCATGTTTTCAGATTTGAGTTAATCTTGATGCTATTGTGAAGACACTTAAGGAGGAATGGCAGATTGTGAATCTGGAATTTTTCTTTTAATATTCATCAGTTTCCATTATATCTTCATTTTTGCAGGTCTCCATGATCTGTGCTGATAAAATATTCTCTTAAAAATATGTTTTACTATAAGCACTGTTCAGTGGCAGGTGATAATATTGAGCTATGCTAGTGCTCACACGTAAACCATGCTTATCCCTTTAAACTTAAAAAAAAAAAAATGTAGATTTTCTCCATGTCTTTTTCAAAGTCTGTATTTAAAATTTTAATAGGCTTCCAAAATTCATTCATAATTTTTGAATGCTCTGACAGTTATTCTAACTAGTAGATTATTTAAATGAAGTAAGCTGTTTAATCCTTTCTGTGTTTAAAATAATAGATTTCACCACAACATAATTTCAATTTTGACTGTATCTTCTTCCATTGAAATAAATGTGTAATTAGACCACTCACAGTAGGCTATAAACAACCTTTTTAAAAAGGGCAAGTTTTTTATCTTATCAGTTTTACAGTTTTTAGAATATGGAAAAGACTTATTCATTCATGTGGTAAATGAACACCTGAAAGCTCTCTGCTAGGTCCTGGAGAGAGATTTTAAAAGTAAAAAACAAACAAAAAAACCTCTGACATCAAGAAAAGTCAAGTTTACTAGAGAAAACAAACAAGTTCCAGACATAAAAGGTCAACTAACGCTAACTCATCGTTGTCACTCAAGGCGGACTTTTCACATGAGGTAGCACTATGCAGAGTCTCATGCAAGTCGGAAACAAGAATTAGAGAAAAGCTGACCAGCTACCATGGTTCTTCACCACTGGTGTATACAACAGCAGGCAATGGCCACGGAAGAAAGGCTTTCCAGACAGAGAAAACGAAACCTAAATTTTCTGCAAAAATTCAAGAAATGTGTTAGCATTTTGTTCTGGAGTAATGAGGCAAATGACATATTATTTTCATTTGAGAAAAGTTACTCTAGCAACACTGTTGAAAATGGGTTATAAGAAAGAAGCAGGAGCGAATGAGACCTATTCAAAGCCTGTTACATTCAAAACAGAAATAATAAGGACCTGAATACAGATGTAATAGTGGGAATGGAGAGGAGAGAAGAATCAGGAGATATTCTAGAAGAGGATTTGATGGCCTACTGATGCAGGGAATGAGAGAGAAAGAAGAATCTAGGGTAAGCATATGCATTTGTCTTGGATGACCGGCCAGACTGTGGTTCTCTTCACTGAGCTGAGACAAAAACAGATTGAGGGTCTTGTAAGAAGGTAACTAATGAGTTTCATTTCAATTACATTGAATTTGAAGGATTTGTGGACTATCCAAGAAGAGAAGTCCAACAAGAGGCTGATGTATTGTTGTAAAATTGAAAAGAAAAATGTGGCATGGCAGCATACGTTTGGTACATAGTTATAACAATGATATTGTAGCCAGTGAGAACTTAAATGATACCAGAGATATCAATGAGGAAAAAAAAGAAAGCAAATCACAGAACCTTAGATGATACCCATATTTAAGAATCTGGCAAGGAAAGAGGCAGCTGTGAAAGAGAATAAAATGTATGGAAGCTCTTTTTTTGTACCCACCAGACACTGCTTCCCTGAACAAATGAACATTGTCAGCTACATAGAATTTCCTTGGAAAAATGTCCATTTATTTCAGTGATGCTGTCATTGCTCAAAGCACTTTATTAAGTTCTCTTTCATCTTACCTCTGGACTGGCAGCATTTTCTTTTTAATATAGTCAATGGTGGCAAAACTTTATCCTTTGACAATAAATGCGTTTCTTTAGAAAAAGCTCAGACACCAAGATGTAACTACCTAGTAATGATCCTTATTTTTCCTTAAGTGTATTATAAACTGACTGTAGAGGTAATTGCAAGGTGAGGAGTTTGAAATTAAAGATAAAAAAACACATTTTAATCATCTTCCAAAAAGTACATATTCTCCCAAAGTGACTTCTTTGAAAGACATTTTAGTATGTAAGTTTATTGTATTATTTACAGAAATATAGCCAAACCTTACACATTACTATATTAAATAATCTGACCTCTAAATAATCTCACTGAATCTACTCAATTTAATGGGGCTTCTGTCTCTTATACAAACCTGTCAACCGTCTTATTGAGATTAACGACTCAATGTAAATGCAGACTCCGTTTAAAACTTTCATTAAAATTCTCACACACCCTTACCTTTTTAGACATTACTTTATTGCTTGTGCACTACTGGCTAATCTTATTTTGCATGAGTATCTATCTTATTATAAAGACACTGAGGAGTGGATATGTCACTTGTTCTAAAAGTTAACAGCTCTTGGTAATCCTTTTCTTGTTTGTCCCTTAAATCCTGTCCATTGTTGCAACTTAAATACATTTCCAATGTAATTAGTGCTTCATCTAAGAGATATTTATTTTGGAAACTCTAAGGTGCAAAGATCACCTATTATATACCAAGATACCAACAAATTGTTCTCAATGATGAGAGTAAACTAGAATGAGTTTTGGTTTCTATCTTTGCTCAGCTCATAAGACAGGTTATGTTGGAGGCAGCATTGGACTGTACATCCCTAAATCTGCAAATAAACTGTCAGACAATCAAGTCTTCATTTTCCCATTTATCATGTTAAAGAGCTTCATGGTTGATATTTAGGATTCCTAGATTTCAAAGAACAAGTTTAGAACAGGCTTACAATACTAATGTTCTAACTTTATAATCCTTCCATGTAGTCTATACAAGTCTACTACTATTATGAAAGGCCATTGCACCCATACAGTGGTCTTCTTAATCCTGAACTTTTGTCAAATTAATTTCTAGGAAAAAAATATCTATTCCGATTTTATTTTAGCTCTTATTTTTATTTTTGGCATGTAAACATTGATCGAATTTGGCTTATTGAACATTAAGAAATATTTATTTTTAGTATGACTTCAAATAGTAAAATTAATGTATCTAGAACTTTCTCCTTATTGAAAAGAAGTTTGCTAAATGGAAGATTTAAGGTTAATGAACTGCCTGGTGAGCTTACCAAAAGCTTGGATATGATTTCTTCTCAAATCAGCATTTGGAAATGTTCAAACAAAGGCTGTTTGGCCTTGTACAGAAGATTCTTGATTGGTTAAAAGATTGGACTAGGTAAAGGCTAATGTCCCCACTAACTCTATGATGTTGTGATTGCTCCCACATAATTTAAACTGAAACTGTTAGTACTCCATTCAACTTCTGCTTTCTTTCTAAATCTCTATGTCAGAGTAATCTTATACATTAATTTAACTGTCGTGCTTAAACTCTGAACTCCTGGATTATATCTAATGCATTTTTTTAGCCCTAGTACAGCATTCCATAGACAGGCACTTAGAAATGTTGGTCTTGTCAGTCTGTTTCCACAAAAAAAGGGAAAGGCAAGGAAATGATGAGACTCTGGCGCCAGTTACTGGTGAGTGGTATTTTATCTTGATCACTGGACACTTGACTGTGACAAAACTTCAAGTTTCAACCGTTTCTACTGAAAGCTTACATATGTTTCTGTACCTGTCATGTCTTGTGATTCCTCTTTTGGTTGTCCATCCCCAAGTGCTCAATGTTTTTCCACAATCTCTGATTCTATAGTCCCCTTGCAGTTTGCTAACATATCATATATTACGCAAAATCTGCCACAACCACACATTTTAATCAGATGCCCCGCCTTTTCCTTGCACAGCCTGTATAGTCATCAGAGCCAGTTGTTAAGGTATCTTAACTCTATCCATTTCTTAACAAAGTATCCGCCTCCATATGGTCACCAAACGAAATGCATTGATTAAAAACATTCTGCTGATATCCATACCAGCGCAACAATAAAGCAATAAAACCTTACAGAATGAAGAAAATGTTTAGTGCATTTACTCTTCTACTCTAAAAACTATGAGGTCCTGCCTTATTCACTACTAAATAAAGGACAGAGGTAAGAGAATACTTCTGAGTACATTTATGCTTGCATGTGATGTACTTCATTATAGGAACACTGAATTGCAGAAGTAAGTCATTATATGAGGAGCATTTTTAAGGCTATTCAGGTCAAACAATCCCAGCCATTGGGTAAATAAATAGGAAACACAGGATCTTATAAAAGAAGAAGGAAAGAGAAGATGCATAAGGAAGGTAACATTTGTTGTGCGTAAGTTATGTGCCAGAGGCCATGCATCTTAAGATGAGGTTATTACAACTAGATAGTCCTCAGACACACAGCAACCATACTAGAGGGAGCACATAGACTGGTTGGCTCAAGTTTCAACCAGCTTACTATTGTAGTTACTTTTCTTTTAGAACAAGGGTTCCTGATTTTGAATTGGTCCCTTGAGTTTGGGGGGTTATTGAATCTTAAGTTCTCACCCATCCTTCAGTGCTCACTAGCCCCACTTTACCCATAGCCCAACATGAGAGACTCCCTATTCCAACCCCAATGCCATGAACCCCATCAGTAGCCTAGACTCTGTTTGGTCCATGTATCAGTCGGGATGGAATGTTACGTGTTGGTAACAACTCTCAAATTCTCAGTGGCTTATCTCAACCTCAATTGTTGTCTCTTGCATAATCCTATAGGCCCAGCAGGAGGTGGCAGTACGGCTGATAATCACTCAGGGCCCAGCAGAATACTGAAGTTCAACCCCCATAGCAGCCTCCATGAACACCACAGCAGGTGGAGAGAGTGCTGCAGAGTCTAATCCTGGAAATTAAATGCACCCATCTAAAACTACACACATGCTTCTGCAAACATCTCACTAGACAGGCATGTCAATGGCTGTGTCCTAGGCCTAGGAGAGTGAGGAAGTGTAATCCTGCCATGGCTCATCAGGGGAGGAAAAAACAAATGTTTTAGACAGCCCTATCAAGATCCCTACCCCACCGCCCCCACAACCACTAAAACCACTAGCACTCCACACCCACATACAGACACACACACCCTTCTTCTGTTTCTCCTTTCCCTCTCAACTAGGGCATAAGAGATCAGATGTATATAACTATCTCACTGTTCACAACAGACAATGAGGTCAATATTAATAACTCGAACTTCTCAAATCAGAGAAATGAGGCTTATAGAAATCCAGGGCCCTGTACATGTTATAGGCCCAACATTAAAACCCAGATCTTTTTGGCTTAAAACTCTCGGTGAGTGTCCAATTTCCACAAGAAAACATCTAAACTCTTCAGTATGCTCTGCGTAGTCCTCCAAGACTGGCTCCTTTATCACTCTCTATAGTCGGTTCTTACTGCCCTCAGCCCTTACGCTTTCCTAGACAGCCATAAGAAAACCCTCGTGATTTACTTGGGCTTCATTTTGTCATGCCTTTACTCAAGTGGTGATGCCATTTTGGACCATTCTTCTCTCCTGTCCTCCTGACAAACACTAATCTACTTTTAATACACAGCTCACAATCCATGCCCTCTCTGAAGGATTTTCTGATGTTTGCTCTCACACAGAAGTTAAATAAGCTATCTGTTCTTTAGGTTCCTATTGTGCCCAGTGTATGTATACTTTTATTAAGCTGATTTTTGTTGCATTTACTGTCTTTCATACCTGTCACTATTATACACAAGGTGACTTAGAGATATCTCTTACTCATTTTCATAACTGAGGTCTGCGTGTCTGTGTTGATGGTTAAGACACATGCTTTTATTCAATGGTGAGTGAACACAGAATAAACAGGAAGTGAAGTGGTAAGACAGAGACCCTGGAAGCCAGACTGTCTCCCATGGAAACCTGCCTCCTTCATTACCATTGTCTGACATTGTCCAAATAAACCTCTCTGGTTTCATTTCTTCATCTGTAAAAGTAAGGTGATAATATCATCTTTCTATTGTTCTGTCAGGATTATTGTGAGGATCAAATAAGAACACATGTAAAGATTTTAAGGGAGTAATTATTGAAATCAAAAGTAGCAGTGGCGACAGTAATTTTCATAGTGCTACCAATAGAGATAATCTGTGACATCTCTCTCCAATTCTTTGAAGCTATTCTAAATCTGTGTCTTTAGATCAGACCTATTCCAAATGGTAATGGGTCAAAATTACACTGAACTGGATGAATAATAATTATTATATCACTCAATTTATGCATTCAGAAGACACTGTGTATGTTATGTGACCAACTTATCCTAAAAAATGTAACTTGGTTCCACAGAGATTGTATCGTTCAGATAATTTTTTCCTGATTTGCTATCTGTTCATGTAGAATTACTTTCTCCTGTAGCAGTATGTATCCCAATACTAATGGGTATGAAATAGTTAAACAGCAATCCTAAGCCCTAAAGTTAGAAACTGAGAATATTCTCCCCATCCATTACAGTCACAGACAGGCAGGGGACAGCCATAAAAGAAGAAGAGCTTGAGTAATGGAAGAGTTACTTAGCCTGGAAGGTGTCACTATCTCCTGTCTAACATTAGAATGCTCTTTTAAAAAAAATGCTTAGAGGGAAATGCATACGCTTTCGCAGATATTTGCAGGCGTTCTAGGACACTTGAAGAAAGTCACTCTTGAGAGTTTACTTCCTGTAGTTTCTGTTTTATGTGAGTTGAGTTGTTTTACAGCAGTTAGGAACAGAAATGGAAATAAAGAAAACAGATATAAATATATATATGTCTGTATATCAAAGCCTGTTCTATAAGGACTGAATTTTGGACAAATAAAAAAAGAAAGAACTTTCTGACCAAGGCACAAAGGTACAGAGCATTGGATAATTTTGTTCTTGTTGTTGTTAGTGCCAGGCGTCAGTTCTGGCTCCTGGTGCCCCTGTGTCCAGCAGAGCGGAACCCTGCCCGGTCTTTTCGCACCGTCCTCCATTCCAGGGCTGTCAGACAATGCTTCACTGATATTCATAGGCTTTTTATGGCAAATTTCTTTGGAAGTGGGTGACCAGGTCCTTCTTCCTTGTCTGTGTAGTCTGGAAGCTCTGCTGAAACCTGTCCACCCAGGGTGACTCTACTGGTATTTGAAATACCGGTGGCACAGCTTTTAGCATGACAGCAACAGGCAGCCACCACAGTATGACAACCAACAGACAAGGGATGCAGTTCCATGACGAGGAAATGCACCCAGGCTGTGACAGTGAGAGTGCAGAATCTTAACCACTAGACCACCACCTTGCAGGGTTAGAAAAGCAAAAAGAAGGCTTCCAAAACGACTGAAGAAGCAAGCAGGATAAGGACAGATGCCAATCATATTTCTGGCTAATATTTCCTTGGTCTACAAGGGTGATGGCATTGGTGGTTAATACTAGAATCACACTCTAGTACTGACTGTATATTAGCCAAAGCTTAAAGAAAGACATTGCCAAGGTGTATGCAGTGTACTTCACAGATGGTGATAAGTTTCATTTAACATGTTTATTTTTTTAAAAACTTGCACTATAGAAACTTTTCTCAGATTACTAAGAGTAGGTTTTAAACTAGGGGAACCAGAATTATGCATTGTCAATAACTAGGCTTCACAGTTTTTCTTTCCTAACAGAGACCAGATTTTATTCTCCAAACGCTTAATTTTAGGTAAATTGGAACTTCATTCGGCACTACCATAACATTGCACAAAAGAGAATAAAGCTTTCTTGAAATAAATATATGGGTGAAGGAATAAATTATTGAAAGAATTTAGGGATAGTAATTAATTCCCTTCAAATATTAAACACTCCACTAACGTGAGATTAGGAAAAATTCAAAATATAATTTTTACACTAATTTTTAATGCTAGGAAAATGACAGTGAATATTATGGACATGACTATTGTCTACATAACATTACACTTCTCTATTATCCAGGACCCATTGTACAAAAAACAAAATTGCCCCATCTCTTTATGCCAATAAATGTAGTTTATAAAATTCTTATTTACTCAAATTACTAATGGCTATGTAATAGTAATATTAATATTAAAGCTTAAAGGTATACCCCTTCTGGAATTCCATTTTATTGTCTCATTTTCATCAAATGTGGTGATTGTTCTTGATGTTCTTGAGTCGCTGGAATGCTCTGAGAGATAGTTTCATGCATGTGTCCTTCTAAACTATGAGAAAATTGTCCAGATGAAGGTATTCTCTTAACTGTGAGAGAATGGGACAAATTATGATAATAAAAATTTGTTTGATAATTTATTTTTTTCATTTTCTAAAAATATTTTTTGAGAGCAACTGCCCAAATGTATCATTCCATAAATTGTGTTCCTCTTAATTAATAGAAAAATTATGATTACAGGAATAATTTTAAGGTCACAAAATAAAGAAAAATACCCTGCAATTCACCTTTTCCTTTGACTTATCTCTTAAGTTCAAGTAGTTGTTGAAATCAAGTTCAATTACATTTCTCAAATATTTACCTTTTAAAAGCCCTGGGCTTACTGAAGCATTTCTCAAAGGTAATTTGGATTTCTGCTCATTATATCTCTATGATTAAAGTGCCTCCAGTGAAATTTGCAATGAGAATCTGGAAAGAGACAAATTCATTTTATTATGAATAGAATATTTCATGAGCTGCTCATGACTATATTGAACTAAATCTTATCTAATCTATACTTGTAATAGAACAAACTAGACTGTAAGAAATAACCAAAATTCCATGCTGAAGAATTTAAAGGGATAAAAACTAAAGGTAAGAAATCGATAAATAAATTTAGCATCAAACTGAAAATCCTCATTTGGTGTCCAGTTCTCCTGCTATAAATATTGTTGTTAAAATTGTAATTTTCACGTGCACTGTTTACAGCCCAGAAGGTGATTCTTGCCTAAGAGGCATAAAGTTTAACAAAACCTGTTGCAAATAATCCATTTATGTCTGCACGCCTTGTAGGAATTCTGGAAATTATTTCCTTTATTTCATACATTAGAGATATAAGTGGATTTTTAAAAGAAAAGTTAAATTTTTTCTTTCTTCTCTGTTTAATGAAGGAGCCAAAAAAGCTAGAGTGCAGCATGATGGAATCCTTCATTTGGGGGCAAAAAGCTAAATATAACAAATATGGCCTTATCCTTTTGAGGAATTTTCATTGGAATTGTGAATTGCTACATTGAAGAAACTTTGGATTTTATAGCTATATGTTCTTACATAATGAGAGGGACTATTTTAGGAAGGCTGTCATCTGCAAGTGCAGGAAACTGCTCATGGATGTTACTCTTAAGAGAATGACTCAAATATTTTTTAATCAAGACATACCTAACATTTCAATACCATGAATTAAATCTTAAGTTTATAAACAATGTTGCATTATGAAGGAATGTCTCATTTTCCTAGAAATTGGCAACATTTAAAAATAGCAATATTGGAAGCCTTTCTTGGTCCTCGAAATCATAAATGATCTCACAATCTTCTAATTTTCAACGACATTGTATTTCTTTGCACACCTCTCACTTAATGTTGTGAATGTACTTCGGTGTGTACCTGCCATATCTGCTCTATTGTACTGCCTCTCCTTAAAGATGAGAAGTAGCATTCATCTTTTTTTTATACCTCACAGAGTGCGGCAGTGTCTCGCCTACAGTGAATACTCAATAACTGTTTCTGGCATCAAAGGCTGAAGGAAAAAATTATCAAAATTCAGACTGCTGCCCTGGAGAAAACTGAATGTAGCTCCCTGGTAATAATCCTCCACATCCAGAGTAGGTTTTGAAGCAAAATAGCTTCTTGACTTTGAGGAATCCAAACAGATAGAGAAGTACCGCCATTGACCTTCAAAATTGCTGTTTCTTTGTGTGGGTGTGTGTGTTTATGCGGGTGTCAGAATCACCTAAGGAGTTTTTCTTTTTCAAAATACAAATAAGTGAACCACTGTCTCCACCCAGAGTTCCTTGTATCTTGAGAAGGTGGGTAAGGTGAGCGGATGTGAAAATCAGGATATGCATGTTTTGAAAAAATTCCCTACATGATCTAAAGTTCATCATTTCTTCCCTCTCTTTAGGGCTACTGTCCTAAAATTTTGGCTTAACTAAAAATGTCATATGGAGAATTAGTCGAATGCAGATTGTCTAGAAATAATCTATTTTTCCCAAGGATCTTTGTGACCTTGGTCAACAGTGTGTATTTCAATGTATATTAGTAGAATTACATACCTGACACACACATTGATATATAAACATACATTATTAGAGTGGCATGAAGCATTTGTAGTCCTCTATAGATGTCAATGTCATCTTGACAGTAAATTATACAGGATAAGCCCATTGGAGCAGATATAGTAAGACTTTATAGGAGAAGCACAAAATTATAAAATTAATTATATCAAATTCAAAAATTAAAAATATTTTCATTTAAAAATAGAAATTTTAATAATGGAAAAAAAACTATATGACTCCAAAGAGCAACATTAAAATAATGGCAATACAAATTTGATTTTGAATACAAATGAGATTTTTGTCATATTGTCCCATTAATTTACCTACTTGAAAACTTAACTGCTTTAGTGTTTAATTTCAAAACATATTTTTTTCAATTTTTATGGCTGTAAAACAATCTGTTCAAGACACTTATATTAGTCAAGTCAGTCAAATAAATAATCAAGAAAACAGAGCGGTGTAATGTACAGCCTGGTGACTATAGTTAATAATACTGTATTTTATATTTGAAAGTTGCTTAAGAGAATAAATCTTAAAATTTTCACAAGAAAACAGATTTTTGTAACTATGTTACGTGACGAATGTTAACTAGACTTATTGTGGTGATTATTTCACAGTCTATACAAATATCGAATCAGTATGTTGTACACTTGAAGCTAATGTAATGTTATAGGTCAATTATACCTCAAAAAAAACCGCCCTAATTCCAAAAGCCTAAAAAAAAGAAAACAGAAGGGAATTCAAATATACTGATTAACTATTACTCTCTGGAGACTATGGTAGGTTCTTTGAAATACTGTGCCTCGTGTAATCCTACCAGCAATCCTCTGAGATAAGTACTGCCACCCCATTCTAAAGACGAGAAGACTAAGGCTCTGGGGAGTTGGTGAACTGATGCACAAGTTCATTTACTTAATAGTGACAGAATCAAGATTGAAAATCAAGTCTTAATACCCTAAAACTCATACTCTTTCCACTGTTACTATACACCAAGGATTACTATACACCAAGGGTTTGCAAATGATGACTCACTGGCCAAATCTAGTCTGCCCCCTGTTTTTGTACGGCCTGTGAGCTAAGAATGATTTTACATTTTTAAATGATTTTTTTTAATACAAAAGAAGAATAATATTTTCTGACACATAAAAATTATATGAAATTCAGTTTTCAATGCCCATAAATAAAGTTTTATTGAAACACAACCATATCCATCCATTTAAATGTGGTGTATGGCTGTTTTCATGCTACAGCATCAGAGTTGAGTAGTTACAATAGAGACTGTATGGCCAACAAAGCTGAAAGTATTTTCTCTCCGTCTCCTTCCAGAAAAATTTTGCAGACTGCAGCTATATATTGTTGCTTCCTTATTAACACATGTTTTTGCTTGTAGATGTGGCCTAAATACAAAGTAGACCCAAAGGAAAAATAAAGTGAAGAAAGTATTATTCCAAAGAGATACAGATGAGTAATATTTTTAAAGAGCAATAATGCATGAGATACAATCACTCACTCTGCGTTTTCCTTTCCACGCAATTTTAGAGTTCATTGGTTTGAAAGCTTCTGTGAAGGCTTGCAGCACTTAATTCACGCATGCATTAAACCTCTCAAGTTTACTTGGCCTGAGTGTTGTAAAAAAGATCTTGGAGGCAATTTATCACATAAGAATTTGTCACTGATTAACTCTTTTTTAGATGTGTCACGGAGCAGAAAAGTGAATTCAAAAGTGACAATTTTGATGGTATTTCCACCAAGAAGTGGAGAATCTGCCAGCTGATTCTAAAAGGATTTGTATTTTCTGCCACAGCATATCCTTTCCTGAGGCACAACCTCAAATCCCATCCCACCCCCAGCAAACAGGTTTTGTGGAGCATGAAGCTTATAAAAATTAAGGGACCCTTTTTAAGAAAAAGAATACAAAATTATAATACAAAATTATACATAAGGTCTTGGAAGGAGCCCAGACAAGTGAGGGGCCCTGAAACTTAACCTTCATTAGGTGCAAGAAAATCATCTTTTGCCCCAACAGAAAAGAGAGAGGGTGGAGGCATCACAGATAGGGAGTGGCTGTATTCATCAATAGGCTTGTGATGCAAAGATATAAATTTAACAGATTTGATTGCAAAGCAAATTTTCCATATTTCAGTAGCATTCTGAATAGGAAAGTATCTTTTATATAACTTTAACTTATTTACCAAGAAAGGTCCTGCTAAATCTTCCCATTCTCTCAGAAAACTATCCAGGTGAGGATACAGGACCCTACACTACACGGTGAGGATACACTGCACCACAGCTGAGGATGACAGCTACACTAGCATATGAAAGAGATGGCTGAAGAAGTGTGATTCTTTCTAGGTTCACTTCAGTTCACTCCTGCTCTGCTTTCTTCCAGTTCTTTTTGAGGTTTAAACTCAGAACGACGAACTAGAGCACACACTTGCTCTCTGCAGGGCTCCCTGCGTGCCCAAAGCTTCAGAGAAGCAACCCAGTCTTCTGGCAGCTTGGACTCCATTCACCCACTTCAGAACAAGTGCCAGCGCTTCTGGTTTCTATCCTCTTCTTTACTTGCTTCCAAGTTTTTCCTTCACTCTCTTCACCTTTAATTCCAGATTTCTTCTAAACCTGAGAAGATTTTTTTGTGGGAAGTAGTTGACTAGATTCTCTGAACTGGAGCCAGAATAAAATAGGAAAGAAGTCGACCAGATGGTAGGAAAGTAAAAGTGACTACTAGGCCAGGGTTGAAGCCAGATCTGAAAAAGCAACAGAGTTGGAACGTCTGAGGTAAAAGGCCCCAGTGACGATCTTGCTGACAGACGTGGTCGCTGAGACCACCAGGAAAGTAGATGAAGGCTTTTTGCTGCCTATTTTCCTTTGAGTTAAGCAAAGGCTTTTAAATGTCAAAGAGAAGCATGGAGTAAAGGAAAGAACACAGGCTGAAGATATGATGAGAATTCAGCCTGAATACCAGTTTACTACTTACTTCGTTACTACTTACCAGCTATTTGAGCTCTCAAAAATCAGCGTTTGTTTCTTTGTTTTTAGCTATAAACATTGGTAATGATTCCTCCCAGAGAAGGGTGTTGTCAATAGGAAATGAGACAAAGGATATATAGGGCCCCGAAATCATTACCGATCCAACCACATTTGAGGCCATTAGGCACCATAGATTTCAGAATGTTACCTCTCCAACCAGTTACTTGCAATCTCCAAGGTTCCCAGCATGCTTTCTGAGCCCAGTCCTAAGCACACTTCACCCCATTATCCTGGAGACCTGCCTGGCATCTCTGGATTTGGATCTGTGCTGAGTGTTCTCCATTTGTACCTCCCACTCAGATCCTTCAATGACCCTTCTCTGCCCTGCTCAGGGCTCTGCTGACTGCATCACCCTGGATCCCTTGGTTGTTGACTTCTGTTGTGTTCCCCACTAGTAGGCATCAGCAGGAGATGGGGAAGTGGGAGGAGAGAGACCCCCGGGCACTTACTCTCCCAGCTCTCTTCCTGCAAGGCCTTATCCCTTTGTAACTACAGCTCCTACTGGGCGGCCCCTCTTCAGCTGCTCCAGCTCTCTCTGTGCTCCAGGAGTGACATTATCACTCCTCTTTGTCCCTTAAACCCTGAAGGAAGTTATGGCTTCCTAAAATTCTACTCCCTAGATGTCTCATTAAGTACTTATTTTTGTTCTTTGAAGTAGTCCCTTCATTACTGCCCACGATTCTTTTAAACAGTCCCTTCATTAAATTACCTTAATTTGAGCCATCTAAATTAAATTCTTTTAGTTGGGACCCTGCCTGATATAGATTCCACGTCTAAGAGAGCTGGGGCTTTTTGTTTGTTGCTTGATAGTCAGTGCTCAGCCAGATCGTATTTAGGTAAATATATCCATAACGAAGTTACTTTGTAACATCACGGTTTATCAAGAAAGTTTCCCTTCTTTCTCCAAACTCAGGTTTTCAGAAAAACACATCCAATCACGAAGAAGTCATTAGAAAAGAAATAGGACACCCTTTTAAGGGGTCAAACCAACATTGATCATCACAGGGTCATAGATGTTTCAGTCACATCCCACTGTCTTTGGACATTTTATCTTGTAGAAATAAGGGTTATATTTTATATTCAATGACATAATAACATATCATCTGTTTAATTATACATGATATATGAAAAATAATCTGGCCTCCACTGACTTCACTGTATACATCACTGCATTTTAGACTTGTCAGCAAATTCAATTTATTTACCTTTCAATTTAATAAAGTTATTTCAAATTTCATAGATGTGGAAATAAATTGAAATATAGATTTTAGAAAGCTTATTTTAACATCAAATCTCATTTGAAAACTTACTTGTATTTCAAGGAAATGAGGACTCTGGTCCATAGTTCTTACTATTTCTGTACATGTTAGGAAATAAATACTAAAAAGTAAAAAACAAAAGGATGTGCTCATCAAAATATAGTTTACAATTCCAGGGGGTAAAGCTAATACAACAAAATAATCAAATATTCAGTCAAGTTCTTTTATCATCTCTATCTCCTGTGATACTAATACATGCCAAGTAATTTTAAATCCAAAAAAAAGTTACAACTTCTAGAGCCCTAATTAATGAGCAGTCTGTATGTAGCTGCTAGAAACATCAAAAATATTTATTTCAAAATCTAGATTCAGGAGAGGAGAAATGATTTTGAACTTGGCATGGGTCCTAATTTAGTCAGCTTTCCTATTTGAAGTCTTCCTTTGTCACCCTCTTCCAAAGTCTAATGTAAGTACATGTTGGCAAGCTTCCCTCATGCTTTTATGTGCATTTCAGATATTAGCAGGGAGGAAAGAGGAAAGAGTCAGTGTATACTCAAAGCCACCAGTCTAGTGTCAAATAAAAGAAGGACTACTTGGGACTTTCGGAGGAGTCATGTTTCAGTTGAGGCCATGGCACAATCCTAGTGGGCACCACAGACATGGCAGCCTTGGCTCTGAGACTAGAATGATACAGCACTCCCTGGAGTACATCCTTGTGGAGATGCAGGCTATGCACAGCAGTGCTGACTGTCTCATTGAGGAGGTAACAATTATGTTATCAAGGACGTCAACACATTTTCTTGTATTTAGAGGTACATCTGGTAAAATTAGAATCAGAGAAGATGAAAAAGGATTTCTTCTTATGCATAAGATAGAGCAAGCAGTAAAACAACATATAGTAGAGTTTATTCTTGCATATGCCCAAATCTTTCCCTGGTAGACTATAACCACACTTGAGGTTTTCCTATATAAAGTAGGCTCTCCAACCACGAGTTTTCAATTGAATTGAACACGTCCAGTTGTAAACTTTGATGGATTTCCTCTTTTCTGTATTCTCTGTTTCTGGCTGTACAACATTTCAATGCCTACTAAATTAAGAATTCTAGAATTCTTAACATTTTTGCTAATTTTCTAGATGTCTGATTAAACCAAATAGCGATCGCTATTGGTATAATATGAGTTTGTAAATGGCATCATTTATATCCCGTTGACAGAGTTTGTACAATTTTAACAGTCAAGTCTTGATTTAAAAATTGAGGCATTTCACATAATCTAGATTTCTACTTTTTTTATAAAATGAGAAGATCTCACAACACAGAGTCTCTATTCCTGTAAGACAACAAACAGCTGGAGATGGGGGCTAGCCACCATTCCGTTTTCTTGAGAGACTATTTTTTGCTTTCTGTAACACCACACATTCTTTGTTTTCTTTCTGATTCACTGATGGTTCTTCCCCCATCATTTTGTCATCCCCTTCCAATTTTAAATGTAAGAATTCCTCAGCACTCAGTTCTAAGTTCTGAAGAAGATTCTTTTTTTTTTATTCTCATTACAAATGTTGTCCCTAGGCACATTCATTCACTCAACACACATATATATAATATGTATATTTATATATATCAGCAACCCACAAAGGTCTATTCCAAACCAGTCTACTTCCACTGTTTCCATTGTTCTTTTTCTTGTACACTTATTTTATCACTTGAATAAATAATACCACTTTCTGTTACCCAGCTATGGCAAAACTGATTTCACTATCTGGAAGATTCTTCCCTTGCTCCTTTGCTTGTTTCCTACCCATCTTGCAAATTTCTCTCTTAGCCTAGATTTTATTCTTCAAGAAAAACTTCTCTGAACTCCAGATAAGATGATGTCTTTCTATTGTCTTCTTTTATAATAACTTACATGTCCCCTTTTGTAGCACTTATCAAATTATAACAAATTATTTGTGTAATTATTTGCTTAATATAGATCTTAATATAGACTGTAAAGTAAATTCAAACAGATCCTATTTGTGTTTTTCACTGCGTGTCTTTGCATTTAGCACATTTTGACATATAACGTGCTCATAATAAATATTTATCGACTTTGACATAGGTTATTAGAATAATTTATATGAGATCTTTTAGCATCCTTTGAGAAATTCAAAAACCTCTCTTTCCTAATCAAACTTAAAGATAATCCAGATAATTTTAAATAAGTGGGCAGGTAAAGTGATTATGGACCATGACTAGTGACTGTATTACACTACTTTATACATAAATACATTATTTTTCTCTGAAAAAGATAACAACACATTATCCTAAAGACTCTGTCATCATGGAATTAACAAACATTCCAAATCTCTGAGCAGTAATTATGAAGCACTAGTCACTAACAGTTTCTGTGAAATTAATAATTATTTTAAAAATGATACTGTTCACAAAAAAGAGAATAATGATGTTTAAAATGCATATAATATCCATGTTTGTATTGAGAAAAGTTTTAGAGTAATTCCCAAAATATTTTATTTCTTTTTTTAACATGAAATGAATCAAGTTTGTTAAATGTTTTGTGTCATTATCTTAACAGTGCAAATGTTTCGCCAAGCACATGCATGGTCAGGGTCATCAAGTGCCTCAAATTATTTATTTCAAGAAGTAGGATAAAAATAAATTCATGCTGACATATAGTTGTCTGTTGATGATTGAGAACTGGAGACCTGGAGGCTTCTTAGAAAAATAAGGCATAGAGCAAAAAAAAGTTTGGCATCTTGAGATAGTCTGTTGAGCACTAAGCTATCATTCTTTTCTTCTATTGCCTAAAGACCTGGAACACTGGCATGTTCACTTGGCCAAAGACAGATGGCTGCCCACACATTCTCCCTAGGCTTATCACTTGTTCTCCCAACACCAACCACCCAAGGAGTTTGGCCCACTCACCATCTGTGGATGTATGACATCTTCCTCACTGTATGAGTTTTAAGACAAGAGACTGAGTGCTTTGGACTATTCATGGTTCTTTTTAAGTATGTAAGCAATATAGGTCACCATCTTTGCTAGTCAGGGTGGGCTAAGTCAGGCTGCAAGAACAAACACCACCCTATCTCACTGGTTTAACACAACAAATGTTTATATCTCACTCACCCTAAATGTCCAAATGGAGCAGCATAGGGTCAGCTCCTTGTTGTCACTCAGAGCCCCAGGCTCGTGAAAGTTCCATCTCAGCCCTTGCTACTACAGTCGCCACCTGGGAAAAAGAAGTTTAAAGCCAAATGCATACAATTAAATCCTCACACGAGGTACTGACATACTTCTATAAAATGCAATGATGTTGGAGTATTGATGTCTTTTAAGGTAAAGCTAAGATATGTGAGGCTGAGATATTTGAGATTTTTTTAGATTTTATTTTATTTTGTTTTGGGGGGAATGCAAGTCATTGTTTTATTTTACAAAATCTGGAAGCTAAAGGTGGGAGTTACATATGCCTGCTGATTCATGGCCTGTGTAGATAGCATGTGATCCATAGTGGAAGACTCTTTTGTGAATATTTCTAATGCAATTATACTAAAACTCTTATTTTAATCTTTTTTAATGAGAATTGTCCATCCCTTTTGTATTTCTGTATATACGTACTTTTATATATTTATATGAAACCTCCTACATATGTTAAAATAAAACCTCCTACATAACTTTTTTGGTATAGACGGTCACAGCAGATCAGATGCTTAAACAACAATGGAGTCCAGAGCTTTCACTCATGAACATGCATGTATATTTGTGGTGTGTTACTCACCTTACCATCTCATTTGGGGCTTTATGAGAACTAAAATGATATAAAATACACAAAAATGCCTAGGTAATCATTCAAAGGTACCAACAAATTATGCATTATGTTTTTCTGAATTCTTTCTCTGTCTTCTTTCTCTTTTATCTCTGACCTTCAGTCCAACCACCCAAAATTGACTTGAAAGTGTGCAAGTTCAGATAAACCTTCTGTCAGAATTATCAGTGTATAGAAAAAAAGAAAGGGGCTTCTGAAAAAAGCAACAACAACAATAATGAAAACTCTGTCCTTACAAGGTGCTATAGGGGTTTTGATATTATAAGACTCCTGGAATTGTAATTAAAATTCCTCATATTTCAAAGATTTGTATTGTTTTCTAAGAATACAAAGTTCTAAAAAAATAAAATAAAATGAACGAAAGAAATAAGAGAATCTTCTCATATGCACCAAAACAAGTTTTCATGTTTTAGCTTTTTTTAAAAAAAAATAAAAACACATTTAAGCATTTCAAACACCACCCTCAGTCTTCCTCCTCTGGGCAGCATTTGCTGTTGATTTCCAACTACATGGCCGTCCATTTTTCTTACTAACAGAATCCCAATTTTGTGTAGGTAACAATAAGACACAGCCTTAAGGGAGGAATATTGACTGGCTTAATAAATCACAGTCATTCCATTATTTTTTTGACAGTGGTCTAGCGGTGGGCTGTTCATTCACCTCATTCATTCAGCGAATATTTATTAAGTACTTACTACGTACCAAAGAATGGACAACACCATCAAAATCCCAGCCTTCATGGAGCTCACATTCTAATGAGAGGAGAAAGGTAATAAAAAAGTAAATTATATCATGCATCAGATGATAAAAATTACTATAAAAAATCATGCAAAGAGAGAGGAAAGGGAGTACTAAGTAGGTGGAAAGGGAGGCTGAACCAAAACTTGAAGTAGGTGAGGCAGCAGCATGAGGATATCTGAGAAATAGAGTTTCAGGAGAAGAAAAAAACCCACTGTAAGGCCCAGGTGCAAGAGCGTGCCTGGTGTGTGCTAAGAATTAGGGATGTGGGAAAACCGTAGGGGATATGAGGGTGAGTAGATGAAAATAAGGGTGACGAAATGATGGCTGTTAGATTGTGTAGAGATTTTGGCTGTTTCTCTGAGTGAGATGGGAATCCATTGGAAGATTTTGGCGGAGAAGTCATGTGGTTTGACTTCAATTTTTAAGGTTCATTTTGGTGGTGTAGATGAGAATAGTCTCAAGAGGCAAAGTAAAGATGGGTGAAGGAATGCAAACTATAAGGCTATTCCCATCATTTGTTTAGAGAGGAGGGTAATTTGGACCAGGTAGTAGTAGAGTGGGAAGAAATATTCTCGAAGGTAGAGCCAACATTACTTGTTTATGGATTAGATAAGAGATGTGAAAGAAAAGAAAATTCAAGAATGATTCTAAAGTCTTCAACATGATAACTAGAACTAAGTTGTTGACTTTTACTAAGACGGCAAAGTTTGGGAGAGTAGGAATAACAGGCACTGGAAATGCCCTTTAGGCATCAATAAAGAGATATTGCAAAGGCCTCAGACATAGAAGTCTGAATTTCAGACGAAAGGTTCTGGCGACATGTAAATTTGGAAGTCGTTAGTATATGGATGATATAAAAAGTGAGTATTAACACTCACCAAGAGGGTGAGTGTTAATAGTGTAAAGAAGTAGTACAAGAACTGAGCCTTGAAGTACTCCAAAGTTTATATATCAGAAGGATAAGGAGGAGCCAGAAAATGAAATTGAGAAGCAATCAATAAAGGAGAGTATGATGTCCACAAAGCCAAATGAAGAAATTATTTTTATTTATTTTTTTAATTTTATTTATTTATTTATTTTCCCCCCAAAGCCCCAGTAGATAGTTGTGTGTCATAGCTGCACATCCTTCTAGTTGCTGTATGTGGGACGCGGCCTCAGCATGGCCGGAGAAGCGGTGCGTCGGTGCGCGCCCGGGATCCGAACCCGGGCCACTGGCAGCGGAGCGCGGGCACTTAACTGCTAAGCCATGGGGCCTGCCTAGAAATTATTTTTAAAAAATAGTGATCAACTCTATCAAACGCTGTTGAAAGTTGACATAAAATGAGACCTGAGAACTAGCCTGAGCAAAGTGGCAATCCCTGGTGACAAAAAGAGCCCTTTGGGTGAAATGATGAGGAGAAAGCTTGGCTGAAATGGGTTTACCAACGAAAGAAGTAGAGAGATTGAATGCAGTCAATATAAACAAGTGCAAGAAGCTTCCGTTAAAAATAAATGGAGAAAAGGTAAAGCAGTTATAGAGGAAATAGGGTCAAGACAGTTGTATTTTACTTTGTTTTTTGAGATAGGAAAAATAAAATTGGCATGAAATGAAATTGGACCAATGAAAATGGTCCAAAGACATGGCAAAACTGATAATGTAGGAAATATTGAAAGATGTTTCTAGAGCAATGCCTTTGGATAGGCAGATGAGAACTAGAAAGATTGATCATTGATAATAGACCATTCAGTTCATCCACAGTAACTGGTATGTGAGGATATGATCACAAGGCAAGCAGATGGGTAGATGTGTCTGTGCCAACTTATGAGGACGCTTTCATGAAATAGAGGTGAGATGATATATTTTCTCCACTCAAAAATCTGTAATAACTGACAATTTCATATAGAATCATGTAGAATTTTTCAAATATTCCGTGATTTAAAAAATATTTATTGAATTCATGCTTTGCACAAAATATTTTTCTAGGCACTGGCAATACCCTGGAAATAAAATTCTAATTTTTGTAAAAGTGGGGCAAACACAAAAATGTCACAAGGTACAGAACAAACCCAGCCTTAATAGGGAAAGCAGGAATGAGGTTTAGAGAGAAGAGGCACCTGGATCACCATTTTCTCATCATCTATAGACATGGGATGAAAGGGAGCTTGAGGTCTTCTGGTGATGATTTGAACCTGCCATTCCAGATTCATCCCTCATTCAGTCTGTCCTCACATACTTAGCTTCATTGACAGCAAACCCAACCACTCCTAGTACAAAACCACACCAACACTACCGTATACATATATAGGTCTTTTTTCATATTCTTTCCCTATCCCAGATACCCTTTCCCCATCATAATTTACCAATATTTAAGACCTTAAATAAAAGCTACCTCTTTAATACCTTTGTTCTTCAAATAAAGTATATTATCTTAGAATTTACAGTATGTTACTTATGATTCCACTTATTATTATTTCTTCCAAATTGAAATTATTGAAATAATCTGTATTTTGAGTACCAAATATTGATCAGGCATTGTGCTAGGTTACACAAAGAAAAGACACAGTGTCTTTCCTCAAGAGGGTTTCTCCATGTCCACCTCCCCCACAAACTTGTTAGTGCTTGATTCATCTTTGTATTCCCTACAGAACTTCCCAGAGCACCTTCAACATGTGAGGTGTTCAGTTAAATGTGTTCAACCGACGGAATATTGTTCAGTCATGAGAAAGAAGGAAATCCTGCCATTTAAGACAACCTAGATGGACCTTGAGGGCGTTATGCTAAGGAAAGTACGTCAGACAGAGAAAGATAAATAATGGATGATCTCACTTAGATGTAGAATCTCAAAAAGCTGAACTCATAAAAACAGAGTAGAATGATGGTTACCAGAGGCTGGGGGTAGGAGAATTGGGGAGATGTTGTTTAGGGGTATAGACTTGCGACTAGTGGATAAAAACGGCCTAGAGAGCTAATGCACAGCATAGAGAATACAGTCAACAATACTGTATTGTAAATTCAAAGTTGCTAAGAGACTAGATCCTAACTGTTCCCACCACAAAAAAGAAATGATAATTATGTGACATGATGGAGGCGTTAGCTAATGCTACGGTGGTGATCATATTGCAATCTATAAATGTATCAAATCAATGTGTTGTACATCTTAAACTTACACAATACTATATGTCAATTACACTCAATAAAAATAAAAAATTTTAAAAATTAAAAATAAATTGAAAAATTTATTTAATCATATCTCAGTATCTAGAGATGGAGAAAGGGAACCAAAAAGATATTAAGTGCTATGAGCTAGGCATTGTGTAGGTAGATGTTTTTACATAATCCTCATAACAATCATTCACATCAAATAATTTGATCAATTTAGTAAAATTAGCCTACTGCTATGAAAATTATAGGCATTTTAAAAAGAGCCATTAAGAGATGAACTGAAAAAAAGTAATTTGTGGAGAGATGCAGATTATAGGAGAAAAACAAGACTCTGGAATAAGCCAAAAAAGTTTGGAGCAGTGAAGCCAAATGAGCTGTCTTGCTGAGCAAGTCTTATCCACTCCGTCTCAGCGGACACGACAATGCCTGGCCGTGGACACTCACTTATTGTTTCCATTTTTTTATTTTTATTTTTTATTTTTTGCGAGGAAGATTAGCCCAGAGGTAACATCCGATGAGAATCCTCCTCTTTTTGCTGAGGAAGATCAGCCCTGGGCTAGCATCTGTGCCCATCTTCCTCTACTTTGTATGTGGGACACCTGCCACAGCATGGCACGATAAGCGGTGCATAGGTCCTCGGCCGGGATCTGAACCTGCGAACCCCAGGCCACCGAAGCAGAGTGTGTGAACTCAACCACTACGCCACACAGCCGGCCTTTTTGTTTCCATTTTTTTAACTTTATGTAAATGTAGAATAAATTCTTAAGGAAGTTTATTAACTCTTTTATATCAGAGGGGTAACATTTGCTGCATCTCTTTTTCAAAACAGGTATTCCACAGAAAGGAAAATATAATTAGATGATTATATTTCATATTTATAAAATTTTATTCTAACCTACTACTAGGTAAAATTGCAGGTTTTTCTTGCAATATGGTGCTCAAATGAACTTCATATATACTTTTATTAGTGTACTGTTTTGAAGGTGGTATTAAATCTTTAGAAGGAAAGTCAAAATACCAACATGTCATTCCTGATGGTTGCACTTGAATAACTAAGTTAACATGCTGCGGGCATTATAACCTAAATCATAACCCAACTGAACTGATTATAAAGAGGCACTGATAAATGAGCTGTTTTAATAAGAATTTATTTGTGAATTTGTTATCAGAGTTTCTTCCATTAATGGCAAATGATTAGGATGCTGAATCAGATCAAGATGACAGGGCTGCCAAGCAACATCTTTTCCTTCAGAAGAGAACACAAGAGTGTTTGGAAGAAAGCGAGGCAATGTTCTTTAATGAACACAAATTCCCTTTCAAATTATTCCACTGCTCACAGAAAGACTGTTATTTTAAAAAAAGTCGTAGTTATAAAAGTCAGTAACGGTTTCATTTCTTAGACTCAAAAAGGCAATGAACATGACCCCTATTTCCACTTTGGCATTTAGCACGTTTTGTCTTTGAGCATAGTCTACGAAGTGGAGAGGGTCATCTTGCTATAAGCATCCAAGTGAAAACTATGATTTGATTACTATTTGCTAATGAGTTACATTAGAAGCTGAGCCAAAGACTGAAAAGGGAAATCCGTAAAATCACTCCAAGTCCTCAGATCTCTGAGGTCACCAGAACTTGGAGCCTCAAAGCTGTCCTATGGATGTGCACATGCATATTTTCCTGTCACGCCCAGGTGCCACGATGACAGACGCTGTGGAGAGACACAGATGGCACTTCAATCTCACCATGATCTCTAGTTATCCTTCGTCTATTTCCTTCTTCTAACTCATGATCCAGAACTAAAGTCAACATCCTTTGCATCTCAGGGATGTTTTTGTAATTATTAAGAAAACTTTAATATTTGACCAGCATTCCATTAGAAAATAATTATTTTCTCTAAAATAAGTGAAAAAGTTACCCAGGTTTTGAAATATTTATACCGTTTAGTATTTTGGTACACCAAGTGTTTATAATAAAATTGAATCATATATATCATGAATGTATATATATATTTTCAAAAGGTACCAATCTAAACACTCCCTATGCTCTGCTTAAAGAAAGAAACTTAATCATGTTTCGAAGATTTCATATGTAATTATGGCCACAGGAGTCACAAACCTTGAAATTTCCCCTCTCAAGACCAATTTCATTTAGAGTCAGTGTATCCTCTAAATTAAATTTCTCTTCTGATAGAAAAGTAGAAAATCAAATTGCAACTAACCAACAGGATATATGTGGACTTAATCTAGTTGATTGGTTTCGTGTTAAAGTTAAAATCAAAATGTTTTTTAATTCAAACCTCATTGTATCCATATTTTTTGACTGTACCACATGATTAACTCCTCAATTGATGCCAGTAAACAGGTATGAATCTCAATCTGACTTACTGATCCTGCATTTTTAAAAGTGAACCATAGAAATGAAACTGATATGATATTGAAATTTCTTATGAATAGGACCAAAAATGAGACTTTTCTAACAACTGATATGACCGAAAAGTTACAGGATTTGACTCAGTTGTTGCAAAGAAATCAATTAATCAGCAGAAAAGAGAGATTCAAAAAGGCACAGATAGGAGACAGTTACTGAAAAAAAAGTTTCCTATTTACATCCCAGTGAGTTGAAATTCCTCAATAAACTGATTATAATTATATACGCTGTAGATATACAATGAGATTCTCACCAGTTTGCTAACACCACAGCCTGTGGGACTCTTGGTTTAAATTATATTCAGCAAATGAAGAGGAGGTAAAGGTGCCAAATCCTTAGAAAGAAATATATGAAACAAAATATCTATCCATTTGTGTTACATTTCTAATAATTATCCTATTTTTGTGTGTATGTGAGTATGACAAATGTAATATATAGTTCTTTTACTATATCTTTAAAGGTGAGTAAGATTTCTTTGCCATACAGCAAAAACCTAAGCATATTTCTCTCTCATGTTGAATCTTAGAATAGCAATCTCTTTGGAGACTGGTTGTCTGAAATTCTCTCTTGCATGACCATTCAGGCTTAAACATAACCCAGCTAAAGCTGAGTCATTGATTGACACTAGACACTGGGGCAGACAGATGAATTTCTCTGGTTTAAAGTTTAATGGAACAGATCTTTTGATCTCTGATTCTGTAAGGAATCTGAAGTTCATTTTCTCCTCCAGGGTTCTTTGGTGCTAGTACATTGTCACCCACAGATCTCATTTTCACGAGTAGGATGTAATGTGGTGAGGTCAACATTGCTTAACTAATACAGTGGTCTATATTCGTGCTTTACTTGATCACTGCCATTTCTAAGGGTGCTTAATCTATCCAATACAAATGTGGCATAAGTTCTTCTAAGATGTAAGGTTGGGCATGATGTCTTATATGATTATAAACTAGATAATAATCCTGTAATTCAGCATTTACTCTCCTATTTCTGAAATGACTACAAAATCATTTTAATGTGAATATCAAATAGTCAAAAATTTTTAAAAAAGGAATAAGACTATCCTTTACTTTCTCATGGTCCAGTCTTGTTCCTGACATCAGCTTCTACAGGCTCTGACCAATACCTGAATCAGTGGTGAAGGAGAAAGAGAAAATATAAGAAGTCATATTCCCTACTGTACAGCTCATTTTGTAGTTCTAGTCTAGTCTCAAGGATGCAACCACAAGACTCATAAAATCTAGTTGAAATTTCTCTGATTCTGCATGTTTATTGAAGTCTTTTATTGATTAGTCAAGAATTATGCACACACACACAGGCACACACATGCATACATGCACACAGAATATTAGGTCCTTCATGAGACAGAGCTTACTTTTTTTTCTCTTTACAATAACCCAAGGTCCACTCCAGTTCATAATGACTTAATCAAAGTGGAAGACTTGTTAGGTGAAAAAATACGTACTGCTCATTTTTGTTTTTGTTTTTGTTTTGGTGAGGAAGATCAGCCCTGAGCTAACACCCGATGCCAATCCTCCTCTTTTTGCTGAGGAAGATTGGCCCTGGGCTAACATCCATGCCCATCTTCCCCTACTTTATATAGGATGCCACCGCAGCATGGCTTGACAAGTGGTGCGTTGATGTGCACCCGAGATCTGAACCTGCAAACCCCGGGCCGCCAAAGCGGAACGTGAGCACTTAATGGCTATGCCACAGGCCGGCCCCGTGTACTGCCTGTTTTTAACTGTATTTCCTTCTGTGTAGAATATTTTTATAAAGATCTATGCTCTCTCTCTTTGCCAGTAAATCGAAAGATAAGATACATTTGGGTACTTTTCCCAAATTTCAATCATATTCAAATAAGACAATTTTTAATAGAAAACAACTTAATGAAATTGTTATAAAAATATAGTATTAAATTTCACAATATCAATTCTTCTCTAATCATCATCTATGAGGTTTCTTTTCTTAAAACATGTAGCATTCTTTGACCAAAAATGATCAAGTATTTGTTTTAACAGAGCTTTTGAGAGAGTGCAAACTACTGATAAGGCCAGTAAAGCTGAGCTTTTAAACTTTTTGCATTTCAGTTGCATAATCAAAGCCTGATGACAGCACATCACACACTCAGAGAATGCCATGGGCATTGCACAGAAAATGAAAATTAGTTCTAAAAGCCTTTTCGTTCTCTGTGGCATCGGATGTTCCTCTCCTGGCTGTAAATGAAAGAGGATCAGAAACAAAATGAAAAAAAATGTAATGACTGTGAGTGAAAGCAAAAGCCAGAGAAAACTGAGAGCACTGAGGGTTGAAATAGAAGAGTGAGCAGCTGTAATTAGCTCCAATGCTGTATGAGAATAAAAAACAAAACCACTTTAAAAAATATAAACAGGCAGAATGCCAGCTGAGATAGTGACTAGTGCTATAACAAACCTTGGTAAATAGTGAGCAATATGAAAGTAAATAGACCTTCCGGATAAAAGTTTGAAATCAATTCCGTTGGCTACATTTTTCATAAATTACCATCTGTAATAAAAGTCGTTCTGCTATATTACTTTTTACATAAGACAACATTTAATACTAAAGGTTGTTTTAAATAAAGGCAGAATATCATCCCATATCCTCCACTAAACAGACACATCAGGCAGTTTTAATTACCTTCTGTTTGGGGAAAAGTGAAATATCCTGTGTTTACAGATATTTTCATTTTAAGAAAATAGTGAAGGATAATCGAGGTAGCAAAAGAGCCTTCTCCTCAATGCTCAGCATTGGTTTTTCCCCTGCTTGAAACCTGGTCTTCTTATTCAATTAACCAACCTGATCTTGCAAAAGTGTTAAACTAAATCAAAACTTGCCTATGCATTTCTTATTTGTGCATGTTGAAGCTAGAACTCTTCCAACATGAAACCATGCATTTTTATGGAAGGTTTCATTTTGGTCATTTCACTAAGTTTAGGTGAAAACATGCTCAGGCTATGTCAGTAGGAGGCACACGTGAGTGTGTTAACATGACCCTTAATATGTTCAAGGCAACCATTTCCTTAAAATAAAGTAACTTGGTCTTCTTCCAGATCTGTTTAAGACAGACACAGGGACAAAAATAGTTTGAGACTGCTGCTATAGTCCTTCATTTTCTTTTTCTACCCACAGCATCTACAAAGCTGTTAAATTTTTGCAGAAAGGGCTGTTCCTCTCACGTGACTATATGAATAAAGTCTAATTCACATTCTAAGTCACATTCTAAGGAGTACGTTCTGTAAGGAAGGGTGAGACCAGGGAGCGACTCTTTCCATTCTCCAATGGTATTTTGCGATTTTTTCAATTGATAAAATAAGCCTGTGATCGTGCATGAGTCTAACTCGAAGATGGAACACTGATATATGAATGAGGAAAAAGCATCTTCGTTTAAGTTGGGGGCTATGAATCCCCTAAGCTATCCCTATCCTTTCTTATTTTTCTTTAACTCATCATCACTTGATATATGTTTGTTTACTGACAGTTTCCCCCATGAAAATGTAAGAACCATGAGAGAAGGAATTTGTTTTGCTCCCTGCTACATTCCCAACACCTAAAACTCATTGGAAGAGCTCACAAATATTTTGTGAGTGATTAAATGGAGAAAAACCAAAACTGATAACTTGTCATGCCTGAATTTTGTGTGTACGCATCCAAATTCTTCACTTTCTGAAAACAGCTTTCTTAAAATCCTGCAGGATTAACTGTACATCATAACTGTATGTTAGAATGATTGACTATAGTTCTTACTCTAGTCCACCTCTCTGTTGTACTTCATATAACTACCAACTTTTATTTTTAAATTTTATTGGATTCAGTCATACTCCATCTTCCTTAGTCCTTTTAATTAGTATCTGAAAACTCATTCCTTTGTCCTTTACTGAATTCTTTATAGGATTAATTGTGGGCATGCCCTAAGCATAATCTTTGCTATATGACTCTTCTCATCCTGTACCAACTCCATAGGAAGCCTGCCCACCCTCTTGGCTTCAGTCTTCATATCTATACTGACGACTTCAAATATTTTCCTTCAGCAATGATTTAGCTCCAAAATTTCTTTCTCTATAAGAAACAATATGGTGGGAATTTCCATTCGTATTGCCCTTACCAGTTCTCTCTCCAGACCTGTGTAATTTTCTTCATGGAGTCATTACTTTTCTTTGTATTATTCCTAAGACCTACAGTATCTAATCACTGTCTAAATTTTATTCATATTTTGTACAAACATTTCTAACTAAAAATCCCTTGCCCCCATTTCCCCTGTCTTGAGATGTGGTACCTAGACACTTAACATCATCTTTATGGCCTTCTTGCGTTACTGCTCTCCTCTGCAATCTTTCTAGAATGATTAGAGCACTGCTTCAATCATTCAGCTTCCCTGCTGATTATAAAAGACTCATGGTATTGATGCTTATGAGAGTCTACATTCTTGGCACAGGTTTCAATGCCCATTACAAACAGGGTCTCAACCTCCCTTAACAGTTTTTCTCATAACTCTCTTTCCTGAATTGTCATCTGTAGCCTACCCAGCTGACTTAATTGTGTTTTCCTATTTACAAGTTTGCTAATAGTCCTCTGTGGAAAAATTTGCCGGTAATTTACATCTTATTGTAAGATAAGATGTATCAAATCTTATTCATTCTTCAAGAGACAGTTCAAACATAATAGCCTTCATGACCTCCATTAAAAGCCCCCTGACAAACAGAGCTGGAAATACTCTGCTTACTGAGTGCCTTAGCATGGTTTTATTACTCATTGAAGGTCTGTAATATATGACTTGGAATGTGCTCCATCTTTTCCTGAGTGTCTGCTTTCTGTCTTATACTAGATTAAAATTCCTTCAGAGCAGATCCTGTGCATTCCTTATCTATTCTTTTCCCTTAGTGCTTTGCACATAGTAGATATGTGTTCAATTAAAATAGATTATTAGTAGTAAGTTGAAATAAAATGTCTATTATTATGTTTAATTCAATGGTACACCATAAATTGAGTCATTCTTTAGGTATTTAGGCATTAAAAATGTCATATACATTTACATAGGAAAACAAGACCTTAACCTCTATAATATTCAATCCATAGGAAAAATATTATATAAATTTCTTATTCTTTTGGTGTATATATCATCATATGATTCCCATTCCAGTTCTCTGTTCTTCAACAATTTTTAAAAGTCAGATTTCTCAGCAGTTGCTCAAGAAGTTGTATCTAGGGCTTTCAATTTTGTAACGTCCCCAGTGGAACTGAACTATTATTAACTTCTGGGACTGCTAAAATCATTTGTATAGTTAATTTTTTTCTAAATTCATTGCTTTTTAAATTTCTTGGTATAATTTAGTGATATTTACACCATATACAAGGAATATCATCCCCCATAAATCACCTATTTTGGGACAAATTTGCCCAGTATATATGGAAGCATCCAGGAGCAAAGCAGGTGATCTATAGAAAGTGATGCCTTCAAGGCCCATCTTAGCCCCAAGCAGGAAGTTTAATAGTGACTCAAGCAGCAAAATTGGATTTCATTTATCTTTTCCAGCTATCAAGGCTGAATTTTCAACCTTCGAATTTTCCTCTATTAGCATTAGAAATCTAAAAGCTCTAGTTTCCTTCATATAAACAGAAGGTCACTTGCTCTGCATCTTCTCTCATCAAAATATTACCTATAAAGAAGGAAAGGTCATAGAATTTCATCTACATGTAACTCAGAGCAAATAAGTGCCTGCCACAAGACACTAGACTACATATTTTCGGAAGAGGAATTAACATATTTTACAAGGCTTTAGTGCATATAACATACTAAATATTAAAAAAACTCTTATTATGCTATTATGCAAACGTTCCTCTCCAAGCGTAATATGCAAAATTGTCCTAATATTCTGGATTGCATGTGAAAATTAAACATTTGATGAAAATCTCTAACATTTTTAAGATCCAATAAACAAGCATTTAATTAGTTCTTACTATTCACCCCTTGTTATACTCCCTGCCTTATACCCACCTCACGCCTTATGTTAGTGACCGCATTACAAGTTTGGCGCTGTCACAGGTATTCCTTTGTGTCTGGCAATTGTCTGACTCCAAATTCTCTTTTATTTCACTTCAAAACATTTGTTTGTGTTTCTTTCATCTATTAGATGACAAATATTTCAAGATTTGCAACCACGTCTTATTTGTCTTTGAACTTCAGCACCTAGAAATATTAGAACATGGTTAGTGTCAAGTCGAAGTTTGCTAAATTGAACTGAGTCAGTGTTGGAGGGAAAGGGAGCAATCCTGTCCCAGAACTTCCTGAAATTCTGTAGTCTACAGTTTGTTCCTGACTTCTTAAGCAAATCTTTGATTCAGCAATTCTACGATCTCCCCTTAATTCTACTTATTTTAACAACTCCAGCTCCTTACTTGACTCCAATAGTTATTCATTAAGTTAACAGCGAATCCAAAGCCCACTGTTAATGGCACAAAGAAAGGTTGGAACTTCTCGCCTCTTTTCCGTTAAAGCCTCTATATCCACGTTTACCTTGGAATAAAAATAAACTTTTCACTCTTACCAAATTTAGTCTATCAAGGCCTTTCCCAGACTTTTCAATAATAAATATCGGCCCATATCAAAGCATGATATATAGATATAATGAGATCCCATGACTTGGAGAAAGAAATAAGAACAAATATTTTATTTGAAACTCAATATATGCTCTGCTCTTTGCTACACATATCATGTATTATGTGGAGAAACCAGAGCTTATATACAATACAAGAATCTATAATCGCATTTCAGCAATGGGATTTCAGAGTGTAAATAGATTTTCTACATAAAAATTATGATATATTTTAAGAGGAGTACTTCATAATGTTACAATAGTCAATTCAGCAGGAAGATATCATAACTGTAAATTTATATAAATTTAATTACATGAGATAAAAATAAATGAATCAAAAAATGAATAAAAACAGTATTAATAGATATATCTACATACTTATTCAGAAATTTCAACATATGGCTCTCAGGCTGATAGAACAAACACACAAAAAACCCCCAGAAAGATATGGATTTGAGCAGTACAATTAGAAATCAATAAAATAACTTTAAAAATCTCAAATATTTGGAAATCAAGTAACATACTTCTAAATAACTGAAAATGGAAATTAGAAAATATTTTGAATTTTAACGATAATGAAAATTTAACACATTAAAACATTTGGAATACAGGTAAATTATTGCTTAGAACAAAATTTACAACAATAAATGTATATACTAAAGCCAGAAATCAATGATCTAAGCATTTCAAGAAGTTAGGAAAAAAAGAGTAAATTAAAATAAAATAAAATAAAAGGAAGAAAAAATAATAGCAAATATCAATGGAATTGAAAATAAATATATAATAGAGAAACTCAGCAAAGCCAAAATTTGGTGCTTTAAAATGGTTAATATAATTGATAAACTTCTACCAATACCAATCAAGAAAAAAGAGAGAGTAATCACTATCAACAACAGAAATGAAAAGGAGATACACTGTAGATCTTACGGACATTGAAAAGGTAACAAGGGGCTGGCATTGTGGCATAGTGGTTAAAATTCAGCGTGCCCTGCTTTGGAGGCCCTAGTTCGTGAGTTTAGATCCAGAGCGTGGACCTCTACCACTCGTCAGCCGTGCTGTGGTGGAGAGCCACATACAAAGTGGAGGAAGACTGGCATAGACATTAGCTCAGGGCTAATCTTCCTTAAGCGAAAAAAAAAAAGAGGAAGATTGGCAACAGATGTTACCTCAGGGTGAATCCTCCTCAGCAAAAAAAAGAAAAAGTGATAAAAGTATACTGCAAAGAAATTCATGCCAATAAATTTGAAAAATGATATGAAATGTACAAATTTCTTGAAAACACAAATTTAAAAACTGAAACAAAAATAAAAATAAAATATATCTTTAAATGCATTTATAACTAAAAATCTTCCCATGAAAATCTCCTTCCAAAGAGGGATCAACATGTTTTATAATATCAGCTCATCCTTAGTACTGAAACGTGATATGGCCTTTCTAAGAAAGGAAAATTGCATGCCAAACTCTTCCATGATTATAGAAGAAAAACTCCTATCCCAGATTGTAGTCAACTGAATTCATCAGAATAGAAAGTACCGAGGCTGCAAGACCCAGTAGCGTTTATTTCAGGAATGGAAGTTTGGTTTAACATTGGAAAAGCAATCAATGCTGTTCACATTTAACAGGGAAAAAAGGAAAAATAACATCATCACAACACATGCAGAAAAAACATTGCTTGATAAAATTAAAAATTGACTCATTAAAATGTTTTCTTTCTTTCACAATATAGTAATATAAGGGAACTTCCTAATTCTGATAATGGGTATCAACTCCCCCTCAAAAAAGCAAAAATAATTTCTGTAGCCACAGAAATCATTGCAGTCTTTGGGTTTTTATTATTTAAAATCTATAACATAAAAGATAATTAAGAAGATATTCAGTAGAAGACATATTTAGACTTAGACATTTTGCTAAATAATTTATATTGAAATGCATAAAGTATCTACAAGTAGAGCCAAGATGATTTTCTTTTTCCATGAGAACAAGTATGAATAGCATTTTATATTACTCCTTTTATTTTAAAAAAAAGAGATTTTTTATAATGTCTGTCTTCTGAAAAAGTTGTATAAAAATGTAAAATCTTTAAGATATTTACTTTAGAAAACAATGAATTTTTAACGTTCCTTGATTTGACTCCACAAATAATGTGCTTATTTCTCCACATTTCCCATCATTTAGCGATTAAAAATTAAACGTCATACTGTTTGGGATACTTACCCTTTTTTGCATCTTATATTCAAGTCAATTATTTTCATATACTGCTATTTCTTTGAAAGTCTAGCTAAGTTAAGCTAACATTTACACCACTTAAGAAATTTATTCATCACTGTAATATTGTGTAATATTATATTACAAAGTCCTTAGAAACTTCTAATTTCCCATCCATTATTGATTTGAGTTTTACTTAAAAAAGATCTACATACTCACTAAAATAATAGAAATTGAAAACATATTGCTTAAAGAACATAAATCAGTATACTTTTAGATTTAATAATTTATTAAATAAGGAATTTGCTATTGTCACATGGGGTAAAATTTCATTTGTAATGAATTTTTAAGAGTAAAATATCCATCTAGACATCGATTTCCCCTAATTTTCTCTAAATCCTTCTAAGACATAGTAATCGAATAACATATATTAATTAAAGTTCAATTCATCTCTAATATACATCAGAAAAACTCACATCAAAGAAGAAATTATGGAAATTTTACAGTTACAAATGTGAAATCAAGCAATATTCAGTCATCAGAGAAATATCTTGATCCAGAAGAATCCTCAGTGTGTCCCTCACAGAAAGAAGTGGGATGGATGCGTTAATTTTGTACTTATTGATTGCCAAGATATAACTGCAAAGAGCGGAAAATTCAATGAGGACACAGAAAAGCACCAGTGGAAAGCTAACTCAAGCAGGTATCATGTCGTTGGTCTGTTGTCATCCTCCTCATGCCATAAAACTGGTACTTTTTTACCTCTTTCCTATTATTGAAAAATAGTTTTCATACTATCTTGGAAGGTTTCCAAATATAATGGAGATTTACTTTGTGTAATCTGATATGTAGTCAAAATTGTTAGAACATAGTTATTCTGTAAAAACTTACAGCTTTAATCCATTAGGAACTTATTTTACCCTTTGATGATGGTGACACTGTGTTACCCAATGCCATATGACTTTTTAGGGCCTCCTACAGAAAAGGTATGCATCCTTGCCTCAGGTGCATTGGCTTTGGTTTATCCAAATTGTCCCAATACCATTGATCGTTTCTTTCCACTCTTTGAAAGTGTTGACTTTACCTTATAGTCTTCCATTAACTATTTAACAAATTAATAATTATTAAATAATAATTTAATAAAAATTTAATAATTGAATAGGTATTTTGTTCAGAAAATGAGTAAATGAGTGAATTATATACTAAATTCTTACATATGCTCGTATTTGTTACTAGATCTTTCTATTCTCTTCTATGACTCACCAGCTATATACTAAATACTACATATGAATCAAAAAAATGAGTAAATAAATCTTCCTGCTTTCAGAGAGATTATAATTTAGTTACTCGTTACAACTAATATTCAGATGAAATTTTACAAATTTATAAACATTGCTTAGTTTAATCCATGGCAATTGACTTACAAATAAATAAGCAAACAACAAATATAGTTCCTGCCTTATTGTTAGTATGTGTTTGCCTGCTTAGAAAATCTGTACACACCTTGGATATTTTATCATTAGCTGCTCTTAAAGTAAAATAATGGTCCTCCTTTGGATGGACTGTAACAGCACAAATGCCAAGGAAAAGACCTAGGCTACCTGAGGAGAAAGTATAAAAGTACAACGTGTTTCTTCACTGAAGAACAAAGTACAGGGTCCAGTACTGATCTTCTCAGAGTGGATTCCTTACCAGGCATCCAACTAAAGCCGGAGCAGAAATTAGAGAGGAAATCAATATTTCACCACTGAGTATTTTTAGAGTTTAAAATTACAGGACACAGAGGGCTCTGACAGAGAGCAAGTGAATGGCGCACAGTGTGTGTGTGCGTCTGAAATGTCTAAAAATACTTCACTTGACAAAGCAGTAGAAGAGGTTATCCAGAGTAGCCAGCTTTGATAACTGTTTTTAACTTGTCTTTCCTTTAGATTTGAACAGAGAGACAAAATGTTGTGCCCTGTGTAGGTAATGTCCACTAAAAATTATGTGCTTGCATTGGGTCCATTTTTTAAAATATATTTTAATTACACACAATGTCTGTTACTTGTAAAATAATTAGAAAAATGCAAGCTGGTTCAAAGAAGTTGTCCATTATTCAAATAACCAGAAATTATCACAGGTAATATCACAGGTACAAAATAGACTGAGAGTCTCAACTAACTTTATTTATATCATAAATGGAATTTCAGACTGTAATCTTTAATGAGATTATAATATTCTATTACATGAGAGTGCTATAATTTATTTCAATAATTCCCAACAATTCCCTGTGACATTGAAAAGATATCCAGTGTGGTGGTTTTATAATGTCCTTGTGATGAATGTCCTCATGGTGAGTTTTTTGAATTTATTATACTATATCCTTAAATTCTGATCAAGATCAAATGCTAGAGTAAAAGTCCTGATATTTAAGGTTAAATCATCATCAGAAAATTTAAAACAATTTATTTCCCATCTGCACCAGGAATTACCATTATATTATTAATTTGCATTTTTTACTACTTGGGCTGAATATGTGTGTGTTGCTGGTCATTCTTATTTATGATTTTGTGAATTGTCTGCATCTTTGGTGATAGCTATATTCTTGTTCCCAAATATTTGCTCCTCTTCTTTGTGTGTGGATTATACAGCTCCACCTAACCTTATATGATTTTTCAGGGCCTCCTGTAAAAGGTATATCCACCCTTACCTCATTGGTATTGAGATTGGTTTATTCATTGTGTATTGTATATATGTCTAATTTTCTATATATTATAATATTTTGACATCTTAAAAAACCTATCTGGCTGAGGGACGACTGTCCCTCCTGAAGCTAGCTAATTTTTTTTGATTTAAACAACAAACATTTGTTTCTCACAGTTCTAGTGGCTGAGAAGTCCAAGATCAAGGTATTGGCATATCCAACGTCTGGTGAGAGCCTAATCCTGGTGTGCAGATGTCTGTCTTCTCATTGTAGACTCCCATGGTGGAGAGCAGAGAGGAAGCAAGCTCTCTCATGTTTCTTTTTATAACAGCACTAGTCTCATTCAGGGCTCCACTTTCCTGACTTAATTACCTCCCAAAAGTCCCACCTCCAAACAACATCACATTGGGGATTAGGACACACATATGAATTTGAGTGGGGGGCACACAGACATTCAGTCCAAAGCAGTCCAATAGTTTCCCTTTTTCAGTAAATATGTACTTCATCCAACACATTTTTTTTCCAACTAGAAACTGAAGACTCTTCTTTGATTCTCTCCATTCTTCCACTAGGCTCAAAAACTAAAGGTGCAAGAACGGTCAGGTCTATCTTCAAAATATGCTAGCCAATTCTTAGAGATGACAAAGGACCCAGCAGGGAGCACGTCTTTGATATACAACCTACCCAACCTAGAGCCCTACCTCCTCTACCTGGCCCTTGCACACCAGGAGACACTATTTCTCTGCCTTAATCATCCCAGGGCCAGGTACCAGGTAACTAGAGACAGCCCTACATTTCAAATTTGGGACTATTTCTAGTGTACCAGATTATTCATAATATATTTAATTGATATTGCTCTGGGAAAATTTATTCTAAATTTCAGATGGAGATGCCTGAAACACCTCGCTCTCTACATTGGTGGCATACCAAGCAGGATATATTAGGGCATGCTAACAACTCCAAAATCTTGGCACTCCTAACAGGTTTTTATTTTTTATCTCACACTGCACGTCCTTTACATGCTGTCTAGAGGTTTTGCTCTATGCCTTCTCTGGGATCCAGGCTGACGGAATAGTCACCATCTGAAAAAATGTAGAGAGAAAGAGATGAATGATAAATTACACAGCGGCTCTTAAATATACCACCCAGAAAAAGCACGTTATCTCCACTAGCATTTCATGGACCAAAGCAATTCATATGACCACAGTTAACTCTAAGGGGAAATGAAGTACAATCCTGTTACCATACTGGAAGGAACGTCTTAATATTTGTGGAACAGTTCTAATGACCACCACTTGTGACAATACCTGAATATTAGACTTCCTGGTCAGGGGCTAGATGGAGATTGCAGGTATGTTGGTGTAGAGAGAGTAATAAAGTGGGTGAGAGAAAAGAGAAGAAAGATTCTTAGGACCCTGTAACTCTTTAACCACTCGGTCCTCTGAAACAGCACAGTAGAAAGACCTCTGTAGCTAAACCACAACATCAATGAGTAATTTCTAGAAACACTCCCAGGATATGTGTATATTAATTTGTTTGTTTGCTTGTTTTTGTTATGTTTTGTTAGACCCATGGTGATACTTTTTCTCAATTTCTGAGGGAAAAAAAAACCTTCCACGCTAAACTACTTAGAAACCAAAAAGCCTCATTCACTGTCTCGAAACAGATAGTTCCTAAGTATAATTCGTTTGCTTTACCAGGTCAGGTTTAAGATATAGTAGTAGTGATATATTATTGTGTTGGTAGCCTGTAAGCATGGTGAGGGTGAAGTAATCGGCCAGCCATAAATTGGAGATAGAACAATTATTTAATTTCATTCTATGCACAAAGAACCTTTATAATTTCAAACATAAAACTTGAAAGGAAAATAATCCCACTCTCCTCTCTTTTAACACAATGCACATTAAACTTAATGAAAAGAAGTTTTTCATTTTGAAAAGAGAATCATTTGAGAAATGAGAATGTCATAAGAAAAGAAAATGAAAATTGGAATCTAAACTCCAATGAATGTCTTCTCTGGTTGACTCAATGTCATTCATTGAATAATGTGAGTATACCAGAGTTGTCACAATTGCCAAGAGTCTGCAAATATCCTTGTCCTGTGTCATAGGATGAAAATGAAAGAACTTAGAAATATGTATTAAGTACAAGACTCTAGGCACTACTCCAGAGTCTGACCTCAATATACATTACAAGAATATACATGATTAAGATAGTTAAAATGTGTACTTTTCTAAAATAATATGCATATTTAACATATAACCAACAAATATAAAAAGTCACAATGAATAATTTCAAGTGCAGTGGATAATTAGATGGGGAGCAATGAAGAGTATTTTCTTCTATCTGACAGACATTTGACCCTTTCGCACATGAAAAGATAGAAATAACCCCAAGTCCTTCCCATAGGCTTCTTTGTGATTTGCAATATATTTCTTAACTACCATGAGACACATGGCTACTCAGAAAGTACCTTAGTTATGGAACTAAAGATCTGCTTAATTAGTTTTACCCTGGCTTGTGTCTGCCTTGTGTTCATTTAGACATGAACATCGTGCTTTGTTGGTCTCATGCCTGATCTCCATAGTTCCGAGAAATCAATCAGATACCTAGGAAAATTCTGTTTTAGACTTTGCTTCAAGGAGGCAGTGCCCCTGTGTGGAAGTGTAGATAAAATAGTAGTTGTTTGTCCTATGGTTCACTATATCTACCTTACATAGCAGCCTACCTTAAGTGGGCTTGCTGTGAGTTACCATGTGGTAAAGCAAATTATGAGGTGGATAGAGCTTTGATGTCTGAAAGCTTGGGGAAAGGTGACCACTGTCCCAGCAAGTGTGGAACCTCTCAAGGCTATGGAAATGTTTAGGTCCATATCTCAAGTCACAACTGTTCTGGATTGTGAGAAAACGATAAGAAAAGCTTATTATCGTCTCTCTCCCTGATGCCCTGTACCTAAATGCTTATCCCACATCCTAACTTGATTGAAAATATGATCACTTTACTGCATGGTTATGAACAATATGTAGTTATTGGCTTCATGTGTCTTGGAAATTTCCAAACAACCCCCATTTTTTGTGCCCAAAATACCAAATAAGATTCATTTAGACCCATATGTTTTCTTCCTCAGCTTTGTGAAAGCCAATTTTCCTTGAAATAAATTGTGAGATCATAGTCTGGGAACAAAGAAGAAATGAAAAGTGGGGAAGATGTACAACAATTACCACTCCCTAGTTTTCCCAACTGCTATGTTCACAGTGGTTAGCAAACTACTACAAAGAAAGGAAAACCATGACACAGGCAAGTATAGTTTCTTCATTTCTTTGGAGAGAAAATGACAGTCTGATTGACCTCAGCTCACCCGCTAGCACATCTCAGGGTATTGAAGGTGTAAAGATCCAGAAGCAACATTAGTTCTCCATTTCTCCGAGTAGAAATAAAAACACACCAATTTTAGAAGATGAGAGTAGAAAAGTATTACAGGAAATAATCTACTGTGTCTATTACCCCAAAAAAGCCTGAATCTGACTCAGAAATAAAGCTGCTGAAGTAGAGTTCTGTCCCTTCCTTTTTAAAAGACAGATATCAATGAGACTTTTCTCACTCTTATCTGTTTATCTTCAGCATCATATTCCAATGTAGGATTTGCTCTTTTGACTCATATTAAGTTTGTGACCTCTTTCTTGTTAGTCTTCTTATTTGCCACATTAATGTTCTTCATATTCATAAAAAGAAGTGAATGAAAGATATTTTTCCTGTCTGTTAGAAATGAGTCATGACCTCTTATATGGAAGTATGAAATACACAAAGTGAATTGTCCTGTGATAGTAATTTGGCAAAATTGACTTTGTTATTCTGAGTTAATGACCATAAAGTGCTCTTCTGCAATAGTGACTATTTCTCCTAAATCTTCGATATGAGGTATTCAATAATGATTTTAAAGGAACTCATAGTTGTGTATGACAGTCACATCCCAAGATGTATAATATTGCCATAGAAGTATATTTCAGACAATGTTATAAGATGAAGATAATAAAACTATATTATTTGCAGTTTGGAGAATCCTTAATGAATATTGAGGAAAGGTATTGTGAGGATATTAAATTTTCTTCAGGAGATGCAATTTGTAGTAATTATACTAAAAATATTAATGATTAAAACACTATGTGTCAGAGGCTGACTAGCTGATTAGAAAACCTATTTCCTCTTCTTCCTGGGTCAGAGTTAGACTATATTATTTAGGCTCCACTGAACCGAGATGTGGCCATGTGACTGATGTCTATTCAGCAGAATGTGAATGGAAATGATGTGTGCTATCTCCCAGCCTGGCCATAGAAACTTCTTGTGTATAGTGCTGCATACTCTTTCTCCATCTATTGTTCCTGAAGAGCAGAATCACCAGATAGAAGGAGCTGAGACATTGAATAACCACATGAATGGGTGCTTGCTAGGAATCACTATTTAGGACTTCATGTGAGCAGTAAACAAACTTCCATTGTTTGGGAATAATAAAAGAAGAACTTTCATATCCTATGTGACTGGCTAAGCTCCTGTCAGACCAGCCTTCTCACAGATAGCAGCTATGAACTTCTGACAAAATACAAAAAAAAATTATCTAAAGACCCTGGATACTGAACAAAAACAGACAGACTCTGTGGGGGGCCATCAAAGAAGCAAACGACATGAGACAACATGCACTGATTTGACAGTGTGTTGTAGTTGACGCTGGGCACGGTGGCTAAAATTCCTATAGAAAATCCCCATCTTTCTAGCCTGAAAAAGCAGAGGACAGAATTCTGGAAAGTGATAGGGGAATCTTGGAAGAGTGGGAGACAGAGAGGGGAAGCCACAAATTCCGTGTAAAAAACTCCGGCTGATCCGGGAAGTATGTATGCACGTGACAGATTCAAAGCAGCCCGGGTAAAGATAAAATAACTGAGCTGAGATTTGAAGTACCACCCAAGAGACTGTTTTTGATTATCAAAGTTAATTGTCTGCTAAACAAAAAATTAGCACTCTTTGGAAGACCATAACAGAATCCAGAGCCTACGTGACATGACATTCACAATGTTCAAGGTACAATCTAAACTTATTCAATGTAGAAAAGAGATAGGAAAACATGACCCATCTCAAGAGGAAAAAACAATAGAAGAATAGCACAATCATGTTAAAAATATTAATGAAAGTAAATCAGTTAGGTTAATGCTATCTTCTGATAGATACAACCTCAGTAACTATTATTAGCTTAATGAATACACATTACCCATATTCATTAAAGACTAAAACATTAATTTGTTTGTAGACAGACAAATGAGATAGATTCATCAAAAATGATTCTTAGAAACTAAGCTCAAAAAATGAAAATCAAAGGAAACAATCAACAAAGTGAAAAAGCAACCTATGGAATGGGAGAAAATATTTGCAAACCATATATCCAATAAGGAATTCATTTCCAAAATATATAAGGAACTCCTATAATTCAATAGCAAAAAAATAAATAACCCTATTAAAAAATGAGCAAAGGATTTGAATAGAATTTCTCAAAAGAAGACATGCAAATGGCCAATGGTATATGAAAAAATACTCAACATCACTAATGATCAAGGAAATTCAAATCAAAACCATGATGATATATCACCTCACACCTATTAGGATGGCTATTATCAAGGAAAGAAAAGAAAAGATAGCAAGCATTGGCAAAAATGTGGCTAATTTATAATCTTTATACACAGCTAGTGAGAATGTAAAATGTTGCAGCCACTATGGAAAACAGTATGGAGGCTTCTCAAAAAATTAAAAATAGAACTACCATATGATCCAGCAATCCCACTTCTCTGTGTATGGATTTAAAAAAATTGAAATCAGGATTTCAAAGAGATATCTGCACTCTCATGTTCATTGCAGCATTATTCACAGCAGCAAAAACATGGAGACAACTCAAATGTCCATTGACACACAAATGGATAAATAAAATTTGATATATACATACAATGGAATGTTATTCAGCCTTAAAAAAGAAGGAAATTCTACCATTTACAACAACGAGGATGGACCCAGAAGGCATTATACTAAGTGAAATAAGTCGGGCACAGAAGGACAGATACTACATGATTGCACTTACATGAGGTATCTAAAATAATCAAATTCACAGAAACAGGGAATAGAATGGTGTTTGCAGGGGATGGGGGAGGGTGAAATGAGGAGCTCTTAAAAAACATTCTTATAAACTGAATTCAAGAAATGAAAAAAAGCTCACCTCTAATATGTTTGAAACATATGAATAAAGGAAGACCACAAATGAAACTGACAGGATAATTTTTTCATGCAAGAAGAGGTGGATTATATCATACTGAAACCATCATTTGTTGAGGGTCTAATATATTCCAGACACTGGTAAGTGGTTTGGGCAGGTAATATAATATTGTAACTTTAAAAAAATTCAGTCAGTGTTAACACTGTGTCATTACAATTTACTAATTTTATCACTTTCTCATATGTAATAGAACGAAAATAACACAATATCTTTTAGGATTCAATAGAGAAAAACAAAAATTCCTCTAAGTATTTCCATATTGAAAGAGATTTATTACAAGGAATTTGATGCTTACAAACTCATTAGAAGCATCGGGGAGCAAAATTCACAGGGCTGCTATTGGATTTCAAGTCATGCGACTGCAGTTGCGAGAGATCAGAAAACTGCTGCTGCTCCTCAGAGGTGAGACAGCCTCCTGACATAGCTGCCAGTTTCCCAAGCGCCCACAGCCCCAAATCTGGGAACCAGGCAGTGTGACACTGAGTTCAGCCACTACAAAATCCAGTCAGCAGAAGTCTGCTTATCAGCTGCTACCACTAAAGAAGAAAAAATCACTCTGCATCCTTTCACCTTTCAAATCTTGCATAAGTAAATTTCCATGGCAAAACCTAAGCCATAACCAAAACCTGGCAGCAAGAGAGTCTGAGTCTGGGGAATATAGTTCTAAGACTTCTAGCCCCTGCAATAAAGATGAACATGCCAAATGATTGAGAATTTAGCCAACACACAAAATCCAGGACTACAAGCTAATTCACAGGGCTATTGTAAACACGAAATGAGAAGAAATATATAATAGGCCCTCAAAAATACTAACTTTCTTTCCCTACTCATAACCACAAATATGTAGGTTCCCAGATGAATCTTACAGTCTAGCCTTAAGAATCTGGTTTTATCTCGTGAATTCACAGGACAATGACCCTATTCAATAGAAGAAAAAGTTTTTGTGAATAATTTAGAAGAAGAACCAAGTTTTTCTGAAGAGGCTAGAAAAGTTCTTCTGAAGAACCTGGAAGTTGATGATGGAAAAAGACAATATGGTCTCTATCCTCCAGATAGGAAGCAGATTTGATTCATTTGGAGAGAGGTTAGGAACTGAAATGAAAAGAGTGGCTTTGGGAAGTGTGCAATATTCAAGGATCAAGCATTTCACAAAGATTTGGTTCTTTGGACAACTTCAGTCTCATATTTGGGGAAAGAGATATTTTCTGTGTTGCTACTGAGATTGGCTCGACATAATAAGAATTAAAGAAATATACAGCCACTTGACAATTCAAAGGTTTTACATCTTGGGTAACATCAGGAGATGGGACCCTGGAAAGGAACCAGCAGCTTCATGGAGCATCTTTGAGGCAAAAGCCACTGCAACATGCTTGCCTCAAGTTGCTACCTAGGCAGGAAATAGCTACAAGTTATTTGACAGTGGAAGAACGTGAGGCGCTTATCATAGGTATATGAAAATATCCAGAGACTTTCATAAATAGCTGGGAAGTTTTAGGAAAGGAGAGAAGCTAAGGCCCTGCTGTTATTCAAGTGGAAGTTGATGAGCCAGTAATATCAAGCGTTAAATTTAACATGACTATTCTTTGTTAGTCACATAAACTCAAGACCTGTGGAGATTTGGGTTACACACATAGGGACTCGGTGCAATTTCTGTCTTGTCTATGACCCAACATTAGGCACATATCCTTTCAATTTATATTTGGGACCAAGTTCTGGTAACAGGAGCTTGGGCTATGGTATTTAACATTTCTTAAATTCTTCCTGGCAAATTAGGCAAATTCCTCTAGCTTCTGAAGAGAAAATATTCTTTCCTAGTGAGCTTAGGAAAAGGGCCTAACAGAAGCTGCTATAGAATAATAAATTCTATTTGGGTATATGAAAGGGACTTGAAGTTCTGGAGGAGAGGCAAAGGCTACAATCACTAATAATCAGTATTTCTTCTGTGTCCCCTATTCTTCTGGAAGGGCTTTCTTGTTCTGATTTAAAAGTCAGGCCAATAGTTTCCTTTGACATAGCATTTAGTGTGAGCAGTAATTCTCCCATTTAATACTACTATCTTTGAGGTCCTCTTATTATCTGCATTTTACAAGTGAGGAGATAGGCTTAGAAAGGTTAAGTCACTTGTCCGAGTACTCTATTTATGTGAGTTACAAATTACATTCGTCTCAGAAGCATTGAACTGAATATATAAGCTCTTCCACATCTTAAATTATAGAAAAATATACTTAATACCAGATAAGATTTTTTCTAGAAAGTTTATCTAGATATGTATCAGGATTTTAATCTGCATTGCTTTATTATTACTATTATGGTGATGATCAAACTCTATCAAGTAGAAATATGTAGAAGGTGAAATTACCTCAAAACCCTAATTCCAAAGGAAAAACCACTCTTAATTTGATATATATTCTTCCGGGTAAATGTGTATATTTCAATTTACAAAATACTGCATGTATATAGCTATGCCATTTTTTCCCCCTTGGTCAATCTCCTTATGAATGGAATTGTTTCTAATTATTTTGCTGTTTCAAAAAATGCTGCAATTGATTTTGAAATTTCTTCTAAGAAATCAGTTTATGTATGAAATATTTATTGCATTCTCTGTTTAATCTTCAATTAGTGTGTTTTCAAAAAAGGGCGTATTTTTTCATACTCCAGTGATAAGAGTAAAATATTGGGGGCCGACCCGGTGGCATAGCAGTTAAGTTCGCACTTTCAGCTTCGGCAGCCCAGGGTTCACCAGTTCGGATCCTGGGTGCGGACCTACTCACTGCTCATGAAGCCATGCTGAAGAGGTGTCCCACATAAAAGAGCTACGACTCTACAGCTATGATACACAACTATGTACTGGAGCTTTGGGGAGAAAAACAAAAGAAAAAGAGGAAGATTGGCGACAGACGTTCACTTGGCCAATCTTCGAAAAAAAAAAAAAGAGTAAAATATTGGTTATTTAGCAACCAGGAGTTTGCCTGCACGTAACCAATAAGCATACCCACAAATCACTGTTTACCTTAATGACTGAAATAAGGAAAAAAATCCCTGGATGATTTATGAAAAAAAAAAGGATGGAGAGTGAAAGTAATGAAGGAAGTGCTTGTGTGAATGATTTCTATGTCTCTAATGGACCGAAATCCTTTAATTAAATTTGCTATAAGTGGGATTTTAATTATTATTTCTACTGAAATTTAACTTCTCTGGTTATGTGAATAATTTTATAAAGGTACCTACATAAATCTGTAGCAACATCATGGCCAATTCCTCCCTATCTAGCAATTTAGTTTAACACATTTCCATGAATTAAATTCCTGTAATGATTGCAGACATAGGAGAAAAGATGAGATCCAATAAAATAGATCTACTAGGTGAAAACATTTTCTGGAATAGACTAATAATAATAAAATAATATTACATACTCCCATACAGTTTTTCTATATCAATTTTTCCATTATACCTAACAGACCGTAATAGTTTCTGTCTTCTTTGGGAGAATCATTTTCAGACTCTATGCATCCCCACAAGATTTACAAATCTCAGAAACTACATGACCAAAGGCACACTGGGGCTAATCTAACAACTCTGTGAATTTTCAGAATAAGTGGGACAGATATGAGAGGGAGAATACCTGGATAAATAAATGCATAAATGGATGGATAAATGTGATAAATGGATAGATAGGTTGGCAGGAAGGTAGGTAGATAGAGAGATAGATAGATGATAGATAGATAGATAGATAGATAGATAGATAGATAGATAGATAATAGGTAGATAGATAGATAGATAGATAGACAATAGGTAGATAGATAGATAGATAGATAGATAGATAGATAGATAGATATGACGTTTTAAACCAAATGTTTGTATGTTCACTGCACCATAATAAGGCCTTTATATAAATTGTCTTTCTTAAGCTTTACAGGAATCCCATGAAGTAGGCATCTTAAATGAGAAGTGGAAATTGAGGCTTAAAGCTGAATTGCCCAAGATCTTACACTTAATAAATGGCGTGCCCAGTATTCGAACTTGAAATTTAGGATCACAGACACTCACTTATGCATTCAATATAATTGAGTGACTATCATGAGCCAGTACTGCTCAAGACATCACAGATCAAGCAGGGAACAAAACAGACCATGCCTCTGCTCTCATACAGTTTACGATCTACTGAAGAGAAGAGACAATAAAAATATAGGTGTCTAAAGTATCAGGGGCTAATGAACACTATGAAAAAAGTAAAAACAAGGTGAGAGAAGAGATCATGAAGGCAGGGAGTCTGAGACTATTTTTGTAGGAAAGGAAGACATCTGAGTAGAGACCTGACTGAAGTGTGGCACTGCCATCAAGCTATCTGGATGAAGAGCATGTCTTGCAAAAGGAAAAGGTCAAAGATTCTCAGGTGGGTGTTTGCTGGATGTGTGAGAAAAACTTCAAGGAGATGAGCACTTGCTGGAGAGGAATGAGTCAGGGTGTTGCAGGAGGCAGGGTGGTACGAGGTGAAGCACAGAAGTTGTCAGGGAAAGACCACACAGTTCTTCATTTGGCATTTTATTCTCACTGATGTGGGAAGCCATTTGAGAGCTATGGGAAGAGAGACATATTAACCCCATGTTAATAGGGTAACTGTGGCTACTGTGGGGAGAGCTGACGGTAGGGAGGCAAAGAAGAGACAAGTTAGGAGAGTGATTCTCAACCCTACCAATCCCAGTGCATAAAAAATAAAAATGCCTTCTTTACTATTCTAATAAATCTAAACTACCTACACAACTGATTACCAAAATAAATCAACATTTAAAATAATTTAAAAATTCAAGATTCAAAAGCCCTATTTATAATACCAAAGGTCAATAAATGGAAAATAATTTATTTTAAAAACCATGTATTTCAATAAATGTCTTTTCCTGCAAGAATATATTCGAAAACAGTGACTCGGGGTCAGATTTTGACACCCATTTGTATGCATGCAAAATGTGAAAGCTAAAAGGGCCAACCAATACAGGTGTTTTATCCTGGCAACTCAAAGACCAAGAACACCATGGGCAATGTCATTTTTCTGATGAAAAAATCCTAATAAAGTTTCAAACAACACCAGGTATAACTTTCCTTCAATCTACACAGCAAGTATATCCCTGGAAAATTCCAGGTGCATTTAAAAAATTTAAAAATTCACTTTGTGTTGATAAGTAAAGTGGAATTAGATTCTAGATTCAGAAATGACCATGAATGTGGAACATTTAAAAGTAAACCAGAATGGAGGGTAATTATTTTTTTCTGGAGGACTGTCCTGCGCATTGAAGGGCATCTAACATCACTGGTCTCTTCCCACTGATATCTTCTTCAACCCCTGTGACTAATGAATATGGCTCACCAAGTTTTGCAAATACTTTAAGGGAAGGTATTACCCACATTGGGAATCAGTGAGTCAGGAGACTAAAGCAAAAGGCCAGATGAAAGCACAGTGGTGAGAAGTGGCAGATTCAGGACGTGAAGTTAGAAATTACAAGATTTGCCAATGATCGCATGTAGGGTGAGAGGGAAAGAGAGAAGTCAAGAGTGACTCCAAGTATTCCAGCTTGAAAACTTGGGGAATGGAGTTGCATACATATGGAGTTGTCCATTTGGAGACAAAAGCCCTTAATTGCTATGTTACATCGTCTCTTCACGTGTGGTAATTATGAGGCCATTGGGAAGGCCCCTCCTGCCCAGATACTTCCTCACCAACTATACTTAGTGCCTAGAAATACTATGGGTTTTGTTAATTATGAAAATATTTTCTAAAATACAGTAAATTAGATGGAAAATTTTCATAATAATATTCCTTTAATATTCAGTAGAATTAAGAACATTAAGGGAATGAGTATTTTAATGAGAAAGAAAAAAAGTGCTGGATGTGTACTTCTAAAGGAAAACTGATCTGGTTAGGGTATGCATGAGGACTCATAATGGGCAGTGAAAGAGGGGCTGAAACTATGAAAGGAATGTAAAAAGAAGTGGAAGGAGAATGGTGACAAACTTTGTTGGCGTTGTTATTTTGCTTAAGACTGATCATAACCAATGATGTACCTGTGGCCACTGTGACATATGACAGCTAAGTTTCACTGAGCAGCAACCCATCTCCAATAGAAGAAAAATAACTAAGTTGACTTCAAATCAAGAAAAATAGGGAAAGTTGTCTCAGTTTCCCCCATGAGCCTAAGAACAGACGGATCTACCATCTCCCCCTTAAGGATAGGCAATGTAGTCACAGACTACTGTAAATCATGGCGTAGCTGCCCATGAGTCCACAGTGGGCGTCTTTCCCCTTTAGGTCAAAGGAGTTTACTAAATTCTGTCCTTGATCTGCCCACCTTCCTGTCCTCTAACCAAGCCACAAACATATCAAAAGAGATAATCCCAGGAAAATCTTTCTGGGTTATTATCATACTCCATCCTCTGAAGTCGTATTTCTCAATGTAAATTTGAATGAGACAAAAGTCAATGCTTTAATTTCAATATGTTATCTCAATACATCCATATACAGAATACTCTAAAATAATTCGCGGTATTATTTCTCAGAACACTTGAAAACAAACTCTGCTTTCCTTTCACTTTCCCTGGGTCAGTTTCATTTACATAACAATATTGGTTGCAAAAGAGGACTCCTTGTTGGTGAAACAACTCCAGAGCTTGAAGCAGCTGCAACGAAAACCAGAAAATAGCATGATATTACCCTCTGTGAAACACAGAAAATGGGTGCTTCTGGAATGGTTTATATCCAGCACTACTATTTGACAAGTGTGATGTTGAACTGCATTAAAAATTAATTTATATAATGCAGTAGTCATATAAAACTAAGCATAAAACACAGTAGGGGAAATTGCATTTTCTTACTGTTCAGACTATTGTTACAGTCTTTTGGTACCTCATGCTTTCTTCCTACTTAGTAGATTGATGTTTATTTTCCCAGGGCTCATCGACTGCCCGCAATAGCATTACTAACTTGTCTACTGTTATGCTGCCCTCAGAAGTAGTAAATCTTGCTGACCACGAAAGGGTCTTTAGCTTCAAGAGACTACTCATAATCTCCTGACAGGAGTTTAATCAAAATTCAGAAATGATGCCTGAATGCTTGCTCCTGGCAAACACAGTCTATGTTAAACCTAGGTCCAGCTTTGGTTTTGATCTCATGATGTAGGGCCAGGGATAACTTAACTTCAAAGTGTTATTTTCCTTTGTTTTCATGTATGCAGTCTGTATAAATAAATGTCTCATTTCTCCCCTAAGTCTCGCTGAAGAAGGCTATTTGCCAAATAGGCCCATTCACCTTTTCCCCTAGTCATTTGCTGCTTACTCTTTAATCTTCTTGTGCTTGTCATAAGTCATGAAACTATTAGTTTGATTCCATTTTTCCAAAACACCCACAACATTGTTCTACAAAAAACTATAAGGATTGAAAACATATTATTTAAAAGCGATTTTCCCTTCCTTTTCTGTTTGATGCCAGTTCTGTTTCTTTTATTCTTGGCTCTCAGTATATGCTCACATCCATTAAGCCACCTCTTGCTGCTCCCACACCTTCTGCAAAGGCTTGCCTCGGCGCTTCTTCCATGGAAGCTCCTCTTTAGACTTTCAGCTGATGAATAGCAAGAATTTGTCAGTCAGAAGGAGATGGTTCCAAAGCTGACCAGACATCATGTGCTGTCATAGTTCTCTACATTCTCCCGTCCGCCCACCTTGGCCAAATGTAGCCTTTTTTGATTTTCACTTCTATTTTAGAAGGAATCTCAAAGACTGAGGCTCATTCTTAGCTGAAACCTAAGCAAAGAGGAAGAATAAGGAACAGATACATTTTGGAAATTCAGCAAAAAGAAGTTATTTCAATATCTTTTTGTTTAAAAACATATGTTCATGTTGCATGGATAGGAACGAGAGCATCAGGAACTGAATTTTGGAACTAAGGACATTGTAAGTGTTTAGTAAGTTATAAACCCCTTATGGATTTCATAATTCAACCTGGATTTTAAAGGATCAGAGGTATGCTCTCTCTTTTTGGCAAAGCTAAACTTATGGTTTCCAAATAACTACAATTATTCATATTTTTAATTTCCCTAGAGGAAAAAAATCTACTTTATTCCACCTAGTCATTCACATTCTCACCTAGATTTTTGCATTGATTACGATGAGGTATTTTGCTTACTCAACCTATTTCTGCAAATACCTTACAGTCTCCCAGAAACATTATGTGATGCAGAGCAGTGGACGTCAACCACGGTTCATTCCCAAGCAAGAGGAGCTTTAAAAACTTAAGGTTGAGACAGCTCCTCATTTCTAAATCTCCCTGGAGATGCTGATAATCATTTATGTCTCCAGTTGAAAATCACTGATATAAATGTTTCTGTGGTGTGCAGGTTCAAAAATTTAAAACTAGATTAAAATATTTCTGCATCTATTGCCATTTTATTGCACTTTTTATATTAAAAAATTCCAAAAACATCAAGTAAAGACTCTTCTTATTTATTTGAAATCATCTGCTATTATTATCCTCCTCCCCAAAAATAGAGCCACCGACATTGCCTATTTCAACATTATTTCGAATAAAGTTCCTCCCAGATATAAAAGTGGAGTTAGAAATTTAAAAGCCACACTGGAAGTTTTGATCATCTGAACCGAGGGATCTGGAGTTGACTGGTAAATCTTCCTGGATAGCCTCTGAAATATACTAATCACAGGCCACAGGCTCCGTGGACATTCAATAAATAACAATCAATGAAGTTGAAAATATGTTGCTTTAAGTTGACTCTCTAGTTTTAAATAACCACTTTCAAAACTGCACCTTAAATATGTCATGAACATAAAGAATATTTATGAGTGACAGGTCTCTTCATTCCTTCCAAACAAGTGATTTATTTCTGGCAGACAATGCTGGGTCTCCAATATTCAGGTTTTCATTTCTGAAGTCCAACATAAGAATAGGAAAACACCCTAAATAGTTATTACTACTGTCAATCAAAAGAGTAAGTTAAAATTTAAATAATAGAGATTGATTTTATCTATATTGGAAAAGATTAAAAGAAAATAAAAAAATAATTATCAAGAACCATGTCCTGGTGAAATTATTTAAATAAAGGAATAAAGTTGGAAACACTGAAACTACAAACATAGATAAATGTAAAATGCTTTGAGAGAGTGGCAACAAAGGAATGTGATAGTCATGGCTTATTCATTCTGGTATCTGATTTTAGGACTACAACTCATAAATATTAATCAGAAAAGTGAGTTTTGATTATAGTATAGGAAAAAATTACCTACTTTTGCCTTAATAAAACACTTGGATAATTTATAAAATTGAGGCATGAAATCTTTTTATTAAAAATATTTTAAGGATACATTTAAGAATGATTACAGTAAAATGGTTTGATCAGTTTGCCATGAATCTAAGTAGAGCCTCCTACTTGACACTCTGAATTCCTGGGTCTTCTCCTGCACTGGAACACTCATTAGCAAGGCTTCTCTTAAGTCAAGTAAGGCCTCCATTTATTTATTTTACTAATAAATTAATATATTTTTAAAAGTACCAAAACAAGATTTTAAAAAATGGTTTTTTCCTAAAATCCTTAAGAACGTAAACAAGTGATTTTACTAGATGTGTTATGTATCTATTCCATAATTCAATTCTACAATTATCATAATAATTGCATTAGAAAATAACCAGCCTACTATTACATAAGGGGGAAAAAGGAAATAAATATTAAATACCTACCAATAAATAATAAATCTTTTAGTTCCTCTTCTACTCCACAATGATTTCTAAATTAAATGGTATTCTTGTTGATCTTTGATATTTTAGATGATGATGCATTTTTAGAGTAATGTGTTTTTCTCATCACATGAAATCCAAAACCTAGATTTTGTCAATCATTCCCTATTTGGCCCTCCAATATAGACTGTGGAAAGAATTGTTACCGCCACATTGACACTGACTATGTAAAACAAGCAGTGGCCTCCACTTCAGGTTTAAAAAGGAAGCGCATATATGGAGCATCTAACACAACAGTAGCAACAACGGGTAGGTCAAAAGATTTAAGCACATGGAGAATTTAGGTATCTAGCTATTATTCAGAAGAGACTTGAAATGTATATGAAAATGAAAGAAATATTATTTAGAAAAAAATGAAATCATTAAGAAACAAACCTAGAGCAATTGTCAGCACAGAGAATGGAAGGAGTGCGTAGAAATTACTTTCAAAGCTATAGTTGTAGATAGTTAGGCAACAGCATTCCCTAGGTTTAAGAAATAGACTACAAACAAGAATGAAAAGCAGAACGCTAAAAACACCCATGATCAATGTTATCTTTTGGATTCAAAATATCAATTTTAATAACTGTACTAATAAATAATTTAAACAATTTCTGTTCTATCATAAGATGCTAATAAAATAATGTAATATTATTATGACATTTGATTATGTTGCCAACAATATTTTCATATTTAAAAACAAAAGACTGTTTAGCTAAATTTTTTTTAGGAAACTGATTTCTGAAATCTCAGAAAAATTTTGTATGAGTAAATCACACACTATGTTTCATATTAAGATACTCTACAACACGCACGCACACACACATCACAGAATCAGAGTCTGCCATGCTATTTGTGCTTTTGCAATACCCCTTCTCTGTTCCTCCAATGCTGTGCTCTTTTGTTTGTAACTGCAAATAACTGAAATATTCTTTTCCCCACTCCTTGTCCACTTGGTAAGATCACAGGCATCCTTCAAAATTCAGCTGAAGTGACCTCTCCTTTATGAAGCAAACCTAACCTCTTCCCCACCATGGGCAGGATCGTGGCCACCCCCAACCACCTTTTCGTAGTTTCCTATACTCCTGTGGGCTTTCTGTAGGGTACTAAAATTTGTTATAGGAGAAGCTAGGAAGAGAAAATTGCAAAAATGGTTATCATCTGGAATTCCAGTTATACGACTTATGAATTTATTAGGTGTGTAACTTCAATCAAGTTGTTCAACAACTCTGAGCATCCATCTCTTCATCTTTAAAGTGGAGCTAAGTATGCTCACTTACAGGCTACACTAAAGGGTACGTGTAAAGCACAGTATCTGTCCTGTGTAAACAAGAAAGGATAGTTATCATGACAATGATGAGGATGAAGATGAGGATGATGATATGCCCTCACTAGACTGTGAGGTCCTTGAATCTTTGAAGACTTAAAGAAAACCTTAGGGATCTTGTGACCTCCGGGGGCCTAGGACATACCACTTTACAGATTATCAACAAATCTTTGTTGAATTCTAAAAAATCAACCATAAGCAGCTGCTCAGGAGAGGAAGTGTGGCAAATAAGGAAAAAAAGTGCATGAAGAGGACAAATAATTCAAGGCCACATGTGGAAGGTAAACTTAGATTTTTATCTAACGGTCAATAGGTAACCATTGACATTTAAAACAAGGAATCAACATGATAAATATTACCATTTTAGAAATATGGGCAGCAGTCTGGAAAACAGATTGAAATATTTTTATTCTATGTATACAAATGGAAATATTTATTAGCTGCAGCCGTGAGTTCTCATTTCCATTACATTAGTCTCCCCTCGTCTATGGGGAATATGTTCCAAGACCCCCAATCGATGGCTGAAACCACAGAGAGTACCAAACCCTGTATATATTATATTTTTTCTATACATACATACCTATGACAATTTATAAATTAGGCACAGTAAGAGATTAACAACAATAACTAATAATAAAATAGAACAATTATAACAATATACTGTAACAAAAGTTACCATGGGTCTTAGCAACCTCAACATATGATATTTTTTTCTTTCCTAATTAAGTCATGAACTTTCACCTTTTCACTTACAGGAAGCACTTTACAGCCTCTCTTTGGCATATCTGAATTGCCAGTATCACTACTCTTGCACCTTGGGTCCATTATTAAGTAAAGTAAGGATTACTGGAACACAAGCACTGCGATACCAGGACAGTCATCTGACAACCGAGATTCCTACTAACGGGCAGGTAGCATACACAGTGTGGATACAGACAAACGGATGATTCACGTCCCAGGAGGGACGGAGCAAGACAGCACAAGATTTCATCATGCTACTCAGAATGGCACTTAATTTAAAATTTATGAATTGTTTATTTCTGTAATTTTCCACTTAATATTTTCTGACCACGGTTGACCACAGGTACTGAAGCAACGGAAAGCAAAGCTGCCAGTAAGGGGGCACTCCTGTATTGTGGATTTCAGAAAAAGAATTAAATTTTAAATTATTATTTTTAAGGACATTTTTGTTTGTTTTGTTCTATTTATTAAATATTGTTAAATCTAGGATTTGCATCTTTTTCCTTTGTATATTTTACACTCTCTGCCATACATATTTTTTTTGCAAGGGTGAAAGATGAAGAGAATATATGTGAAGTTGAAAATCCATTAAAATACTTGTAATCAATGTTAAAAGCTAAGTAATTACAGAAAAATAATGTAGAATTATAATAATTTTCTAGTTGCCATTCACAAGGGAAGAAAACTTGACAAGAATAGAAAGGTCCCTTGGTAGATTAGTATGGCATTAAACAACATTTCATTCGCATTTCTGCATTAGGAGATAAGAATTAGTAACTTTCATGCTTTTTGACGCACTCAATACTCTGTAGAACTATCCTTGAGCCTCAGAGGCTATTTACCTTTCTTTGCAACGTACACACGTGTCAATCTTTAAAGACCTGGAGAATTTGAACAATAAATCCTCTAAAGCAAATTGTGTAGTAGGTTTACATGTATCAGTTTGCTAATGTATTTAATCTTTCTCGTTACCATTATTCCTACAATCAAAGCAAACTGTCAACTGTGAGATGGACTTTAATTTTTAAAAATAGAAAAGCTAGGGATCCTTACAAATAAAATTCCATTTTTATTAAAACATTAAGCATGAAATATTGGCTTACTATCCATTGCAGTTGGATGATATCACTTTCTCCATTTAACAATATTTTAATCGATCACGACATCAAATAAATTTAACCTCTGAGCAGGTCTTTTGTTGAATATTTCAATGAATCTCAGCTATATAGTTTTCTTTGGAAAATAGGTGACTGAGACCAAGAAAATTTATCCTTACTTAGTTATAATGTGACCATAATAATAATTAAAATAGTCATTTTATTGTAATTTCTTAGGTGCTATGGGCTGGCTCCACCGGGAATGTAGAAATAAAAGAAACGGTTTGCTCTCTAGGAGTCAATGGAAAGAGGAAGAAGGATCAAGGGTGCAGGAATAGAATCTCACATATTTAACTATACAAACATTGTGTAAGGTAGAGGAATGCTTGTGAGCCCTGGAAGCAGAGGGAAATAGTCACCAAGGCACTATGAATGGCCACGTCCCCAATATAGAGGCGAAGGAAGCTGTAAGTGTTCTAGATCCAGCGATAGAGATGAACGTAGGCAATCGTAGCCAAGGGACTTTAGATATTTTGATCCCAAAATGAAAAATAAAATAAAAATTGATGGATTGGATTCATCAAAATTGATAATTTTTGCTCTTCAAAAGTTAATGTTAAGAAAACGAAGACCAGCCACAGACTAGAAGAAAATATGTGCAAAACATATAAGTGATAACAGGTGATATCCAGAATCTAAGAAGAATTCTAAGTTGAATAAGAATAAGAATTAAGAATTAAGAATTGTCTCAATAATAAGGAGACAATCTGATTCAGAAAAGGTGAAAAGATCTGAATAGACATTTCACCAAAGAAGATATATAAATGAAATGTGCACATGAAAGAAGTTTAACACCATTAGTAATTAGGAAAATGCAAAGTAAATAATACAAAGAGATACCACTACATACCCATTAGAATGGCTAAAGTCAAAAATATTGACAATACCCAGTGTTGGCAAAGATACGGAAAAACTGTAACCCTCATGTATTGCAGATAAGAATGTAAAATAGTATAAGCACTTTGGAAAACAGTTTAGTAGCCTCTTAAAAAATTAAGCATACACTTAACCATATGGCCCGCAAGAAATTAAAATAAATGTTTAAACAAACACACACATAAATGTTTATAGCATCTTTATTCATAATAGCCAAAATATAGAAGCAATAAAAATATACATCAACTGCTCAATGAATAAACAAAAGATAGTCATCCATATATTGGAATTGTACTCAGAAATGAAAAGAAAAAGACTCCTGACACATGCAACAGTATGGAAGAATCTGAAAAATATGCTAAATTAAAGATGTCAGGCACAAAAACTGTATATAATTTCATTTATAAGAGATTTCTAGAAAATGTAAAAAGCCATCAAAATATAAAGCAAATCAGTGATTGTTGGGGTGAAGGATGGGAGTGAGGATTGGCAAATGGGCAGGAAGAAACTTTTGGCAGATGATGGAAATGCTATAAAACTGAATTGTAGTGATGGTTGCACAACTGTACAAATTTAGTAAAACTCCTCAAACTGTACATTTAAAGTGGAGGAATTTGGAGGCTATAAATTATCCCTCAATAAAGCTGTTAAAAATATTAGTAAGACATAAAAGCCAAGGAATCTCTATTTTGGTCTTATAAGAGAAATAAATATTATATAGAAGCTCATGGGGTGTGGAATATTTTTAGAAAATAAGGAAATTCAAGTGACAATGTGAGAAACATCAAATTATAATCAATCAATAGTTGAATGTTTCCTAATTCTACCCCCCAACTGGCTCATTTTTTAAACTATGAGACACCACTGAATTAATTGAGATAATTTATGCTGAATTAATTAATCCTAAATTTAAAATCAAGAAATAAATATATTCCGGTGATATCTGGAAGAAGATTTTAGATGATATGGTAAAAATTTAACAGAAACAGTCACCTGAAGGAAATATATATTAAGAATCACCTATCACAGCTCTGAATCATGTTTTTAACCATGGTTTCAATCACAGCTTAAAGTATATAGAGTCCAATTTAAGTCATGATAATTCGTAATAACATGATATAGACAGTACAAGTAGTGTACAAGTGACACTTCCCAGTATATAATCTACCAATGAAAATTAGAACTAACTGGGGGATTAAAACATCCTTTTCTCACTCTGATCCATACTCTCACAGTATGATCACATACTTCGCAAAACCATCAACACAACTTATTTTGATCCAGAAATTCATGTGTAAACCAGTTCGCTAAAAGACAATTCCCCAGAGGTATCTCAGGTTTCTCTAGTGCCATCTTGCAGGAAGGCGCTACTGTCCTCTGGTTAGAGTATCTTCTGAAGTATGTCTGGATAGTGAATAGTCTTGGAAGATGGAGATAGCATCTCTCTGAAGCGAAGGGTGGGTTTGCTGACTGCCTATAAGAAAAGATTCAAGTTCCAAGCTCAGAACCTTCTCTTTTAACACAACCTTTTGTGTGTGCAGACAATACCTGTCCCTCTTTGGGTCACCTTGTGGGATCAGGGACTTGGAGAAGTGGAGTAAATGATGGCACTCTGACTTCTGTTCTGCTGGAAGTAATAAAGTCCTTTGTCTCTGTCACAGGAGTCTCGTGGCTTCTGCCAGCATCCATGAAACTGGAGCAGGTTAACTTATTAGCTTGCAGGTAAGGTAAAATCTCAGACTCTTCACAGTTCTTGACACAATTCCACTTTAAGCCTTCCTTATTTGGTTATCAACTTTATTCCAGATCCCAAATGTATTTTGGAAATAGTTAAAACTGTGCAATACTATATAATTTAGTCATTTTACAAAAACAGGTTCTTGTAAATTTATATTCAATAATTTTTACTTGTTCTACTCTTTTGGTATTATTTCCTAAAATAAAAGTTTTGCTAGAAAATATCAGCTAATAAAAAATGTTATACAATTAATATAAAACATTAAAGATAAAAATATACAAAGAATATCAGCAAGATTATACATTTACTCCAAATTTTTCAATCTTTTTAAACTAGATTAATTTCTTAATTGCATAATTTGAAAATGAAATATACATTTTTCTTTTCTTTTTTTTTTTTTTTGAGGAAGATCAACTAACATCCAATGGCAATCCCCCTCTTTTTTACTGAGGAAGATTGTCCCTGGGCTAACATCCGTGCCCATCGTCCTCTACTTTATAAGGGACACTGCCACAGTATGGCTTGATAAGTGTTGCGTCAGTGTGCACCCGGGATCCGAACCTGTGAACCCCGGGCCACCAAGTGGAGGGCGAGCACCTAACCACTGTGCCACCAGGCCAGCCCTCAAACACACATTTTTCTGAAGATCAAGAATACACATTGCACCTAAATCTAAGAAAAAGCTAATGTTCATTAAACTAATACTCATCCTTAAAATGGTACAAATTTAAAGATATGCCAACAATAAATATTAGAAACAGTGGAACAAAATTACCACAATTTATCTTTTGCCAATTTAAATGAACATTATTTTGATAAGCTAAAAGTCTTAAGAGGTAGTCTTAAGAAAAGGGGTCAATGTCTCTTTGTTTGAAGATTACTGGTTCAGGGACTTTGCTGTGACATGTACTTAGCAAAGCAGTCATTACTGAATCTGGTTTCTGGGTTGAATCAATAGTCATTGATAAAATGCCTTCAAAAGAACATGTATCATTTTGTGGAATTTTGAAAGTGCTACTTGCTATAATGTAAATGTCCTTAACCTTTATGGAGTAAAAACTAAGTGCATTATTGTCCCTATAATGACTAGAATGATAATTATTAAACTGTATTTCTAGGAGACTAAACCTATTTTTTTCCACTGACACCTCAATATCAACACAATTATTTTGCTTTGGTGAAAATAAAAGTCAAGTTTAGAGTGTCGGAGCCTGGATATAGTTAATCTCTAAAGGCAAGGACTTTTTCCTTTAGGACTTAACCTCAAGGACTCTGGTTTGGAGCATTTTAAAGAATTCTCTCAGGAATTATACACACACACATATGTACATGGAAAGGTACTCACGTATAGAGTTAAATTTATTAGTTAAATATACAAATAATCAAAGACACAAATTATATGGACAAACATGGCTAAAAGATATTAAGCTTCATATTAACAACTATATGTATAACCAATATCTTTCTTTTTAAGTTCTTTAAGAAACACATAGGTGCTATAGGATGAAACAAAAGAGTAAAGACAATTCTGAAAGTCTTAATTATATAATAATATTACATTTTCTTTTCCATATTACATTTATGTTTTAGATATAACTATATATTCCATATTATGTATTTTATTATTATTTTGCTTCTCATCTGTGAATTCATATGCTAAAATGCAGTGATGTGAAAATAAAATATAAAAGTTTCTAAATAGTTTAAAATTTTGTATGTTTTTTTGTCTTGGAAACTATTTTTTGATAACAGAAATCATATCCAAAGAAATTTAAACTCAGTCAATACCTGACTCCCTTTATATATAAATATATGAATATATGTACATGCATATACATAACTGTGAGCTTCAATATATAAACTCAGTTGGGGGAGAGAGGTCAGAAAAATGTTAGCCTAAGTTTTATCACAGGAACTTCAAGACAAACTGTGCTCAAGACCCACACGTAACAGTAATCCTTTCCTCCCCAAGTTGTTTTTGACATGAGTATATATTACCTAAATGCACAGACCCTTGATCATTCAGTTTAGGAAACTTAATGGATTTTTTCTTTATCCCATTTGCCCAAATTGATTAACTAGCAAAGTACAGCTGAATTCAATAGTGAGGTGATATAAAAACAATTGGTGAATCAACTATAAAATCAATTTTCTTCAGTCTTAAAGTATTGAATATGATAGTTAGCTAGATTCGATTTATTCAAGAATTATAATTTTCTGTCTTTGACTAAGAGCTGTCCAACCAGTCTTGGCTAGGACAGAAAGAGCTAATAGATAATGAAATATAAGCAAGAAGGCAATATGGTGTAACGGTTACATATTTGGTATGGAGCTTTGGTGTCAAAGAGACATAAGCAGATCTGATTCCCAAATCCAGCACTCATTGTCTATGGGAGCTGGAAGTTGGTTAAGCTCTCTGATCTTCAGAGGAAAAAGAAACCATTTAAAACCTATACTACTTATTGGTCCTTCTGCCGTTAGCATGTTGTTAGGCTGGGAATGGGAGGCATCATTCATATTAAAAGGAAAATAAATTTCTAAACTGCTCCATTCAACCTACCTGTGGCTGAGAGGGAATAGGATAAGAAGACTGACCTCTCAAAATCTCGGCCAGTTCTCTGATGTTCCTGAGTGACACTGAGAGTAGATGACTGTGTCTTCAACAAGAATATAAATACATGTTTGGATATGCAAGTGTTAGTCCAGATTCTAGTTAGAGGTAGAAAGATAGATTGTTCTAGCTGATAATATCAGGACAATTAATTTCATAAGCCCCCATGGAGGGCACCCTAAAGAAAAGTGAAATGAGTTAAGGAATGAGGCAGCACGTTGGGAAAAACAATTTTTGAAGAGTCCGGAGCCTATAAATAAGACATCCTATGAGAAATTTGGTATAGTAAGAAGCCTTTTAGAAATAGGGATGTCTAATATTCAATTTTAAGTTGTTGTCCCAGTTTTTCGGCAATGTAAACCTTCTCCAAAACCAAGACAGATCGATTTTGTAAAAGTAGCCTGTGGATCTGTGCCTGTTGCTTTCACCATACTCCATCAGCCCACCTTCAACATCAAGCACATCGTGGAGGACAGTTCTGAGTAAGCCTAGACATGCCGACCAGTGCCCCCATCGCTTGCTGGCACCCCCTCCCTTGGGGCATTCTTCCCCAGGGCCTTCTCAAATGCCACTGGAGCTTCTTCATCTTAATACTCTCCAGCCTAGAAGCAGGTAAGTGTGCACCGCCATGTCAACCTTCAGCCACTGGGGGCAGGAGATGGCAAATAGCTGCTCAGACTGCTGGCATGGATGTGGACCACTCTGCGAGGCATTCTGCATGCATCGCAGAGAGCTCCAGTGGAGTGGAGCCCTCATTGCTCGCCACAGCAACATCAACAACATACCTCACGTGGGCTTTTCCTCCTTCCCTGCCTTACACCTCCTATCCCCTCACTCTTGCTGCCTGCGAACATCTCCCAAACAGACTACTAAGGTCTTGCCCATCTGTGACTCTGCTTTCAACAGACTCCAAACCAAGATGCTTTGTGTAAACTGTTCTAGGGGGCAAACGGGAAAAGAAGCTGAGTTCCGTGCCTGAGCCAGTGCATGGCTGAGAGGGCCAGCAGGCTGGGGGAGAGAGAAGGCCTAGCCGAAACGAGGACTCCAAGCCGGGATCTTGAGGAGCATCGACATTCCTGGGGCGAGTGTAACAGAAGGATTGAGTCAATCTTATTTATATCTCAAATCACAGGGCAACCTTCACTAACTTACAGTTAAATAGTAGGCTCATGATAAGTGGAAGAAGATTAACTTAATAAAGCTGATTCTGATGGTAAGAATTTTGCATTCTGAACCAGATTATTACTGTCAAGATCTTCAGTTTCAGAGTCAGCTAACGAATCTCCAAACTTCAGTTTGCATTATTATCAGGTATAACTTTTAGTGAGCTATTCGCCAATTAGTAGGTGGCACATTTTGAATCTTGGGGCCATTCTATGTGTTGGTGACAATCTGTCTTCTAAAACTTATTATTTCCTGAAATTCCCATTCATGTACTATGTTTGAGCCACATTATTAGCTACGTATACCTTGTATTTTACCTGTTCTATATTTAGAATATCCTTCATTCTCATCGGCTTTTTCCCCAATACCTAGCTCTCTTTCCAGGCCTGCCTGAAATAGTATGTAGTCCATAAAACCTTCCCAAACCACACCAGACTGGATCTATGAGTTTCATGGTAGTCACTTACCTCTTGGTATAGTTATTTACAATTTTCACTTTCTCCCATATCACAGGATGATATCTACGCTTTATTCATCTTTTACTTACATATTTGGGATTTCTGCATAGAGTCCAAGGTTAGACTTGATCAATTTTAGTCTCCTTCAGTATGTTGGGTAAATTTTTACTACAGAGAGTGTTACTACCAGCCTTTTTTGTTGGCCTCCAAATTTCAATATGCCCCATTCCACATCCACATTTCATGCACCCTATTCTGAAGCCTCAATCTGACTCTTGCCCTTTAAATAAATATCTACTTGTCACCAACATTTGTTTTCACCCGGATTCTCCTATATCCTCTTATTCACAGGGTAAAAATACCTACCAGTTTGCCCAGGACATATCCAGTTTAAGCCTGTTGTATAAGTATAATTATAGTATCTCCTTTTACTCTCAAAAGTTTCCAGGTTTGGAGGGTAAATTATATAGTCACCTTATTTATGCAGCTTGCATGCTTTGCTGCTTTTCCTTCTCCTCTGAGCTTCGCTGATTCCCACACTGCATTGCATATTATACATCCACAATTGCAGAATATATAATATTTTTAAAGTGAGGGAAATTGTCATGTAAAATGATGTAATGTAATCAGTTTGCTCTGGGCATACAGAAAGACTTTCCATGGACCAACATTATAAATTTCTGAGCACTATTAAGTCTGAAAAGTAGACACAAACCAGAATGCGTAGGAAGAGAGATTGCATTTGGCACAGCTTCAAAAACATCATTTCAGGAAGAAAAATCCAATTCAATTTTCAGAATGACTGGTTAAACCAATCCATGACAGGTCTATATAATCAATATCTACTGCCACTTACCTTGGCAGCATTCCTGGAGAGATCATTTTCCAAAATTGTCCTCTTCTCAGCCACTTTCCATTGTGTTTTATGTAAATTATTTTGGCTTGGCTACTGTACCCTCTTTTTTTTTTTGCTTCTACTACAATAAAGAACTTAACCAATGTATTGCATTACGTATGAAAGAATAGATATTTCTCAATCCCTGTATGCATTTAATTTCTTTGTGTAGTCAGTTTTAATATTATTCTAAGCTATAAGAGATAGGTCAAAATATTTTCAGAATCTCTTGTAGATAATTGTCACCCAACACTAAAACCAAGCATTTCTATCTCTGTTATCTACCCCACTCTCACAAAGCAGCATGCAACCTCCTGCCCTACTGTTTGCTCCAGACATCTGCCTTGAAGAAATTAGCGTTTTATTTTGCTGGTCAGCAAAGTCTTTGGTAGCAGATACAGCCATTGGTTAAAGCTCTGTTGGTTTTCTCCAAAATGCCTGCCTGACAAATGCCCTCTTTCAAGGGATGATCACTCAGTTAATTTGAGCCTACTAAAGAGAAATGTGTCAGGAACTGCTTTTGCTTCCCTGCTTAAACATTCCTCATAACCCTCGGCCGCTTCTCATTGCTTTGAGAACCAAATCCAAACCTAGAACCCTCTGCATGGTCTGGCTACTGTCCTCCTCTCCAACCCCACCTCATCCACTCTCTCCTCGGTTCACCATGTTCCAGCCACACCAGCCTGCTGAAAGAACACGCCGATCCCTTTCCCTTCTCTGCTGGGAAGGCAGTTCTCTCAGCCCTTCAGGTAACAGGCTAATAGTCCTGCTCCAGTTCTCAGCTCAAGCATCACCTTCCCAGAGAGGCCTCCCCTGACTGCACTCCAGTTAGTTTCCTTCATTTCCTTCTTAATCCCTCCATAGCTCTTATCAGAGTTAATTTTCTTATATGCTTGCTTACTTAGTTGTTGTCTGTCTATCCATTAGGGACTGTGTCTGTCTTTTTTATCCCAACATCCCAGTGTCTAGAACATAATAGGTGATCAGTGAATGTCTGTTACATGAATGACAGCCCTAAACAAGACTAACGCAGGCAATGTTTCTAATGGTATCATTTTGTCTGCCTCCATTTCTGCTAGTATCTAGCATCTCTCTAGCAAACTTTCAATTCCCACTAAAAATCACTGGATCTCAACCTTGGTTGCTGGGAGCAACGAATTAAAGCAGCCAACCTCTGATGTGGGGAGGGCTACCTGGAGGAATGCAAAGAAAGTAAAGGACATTGTTTAATCCTCACGTCAATCCTCCAGATAAACAGACCTATAATGTTTAATGGAAGAAACAGACTTTATCTCTGAAATGCCCTTAGTAGGCTATCCCTGGCTAACAATTACCTGTAGTAAAAAGAAACTAAGATCTATAAGTCATGGATAATGTTACATCTGCTATATCACATATAAAATGGATCTGTTTAGTAATTTGTTTGCTCTACTGTGGGAGGTGATTTCCACAAACCTCACAGAAGAAAGTTTGAAGTCTCATCTGTTATTCTGGGTAAAAAGTGCATGTCCAATGAGGGAAGATAGGACCTGAGGAACCACCCTTAAGTCTCTATTCCTCTTTTACTCCATCTGAGCATCTTGGTGGCCTATATCACTGAAAGTATGTAGTAAAGCTTGGTGCTGAGTAAGATCTCTGATTTAGGAGACTCTGATTTAACTATCCAATTGTGTATTAACTCACCTGTGTGTTAGAATCCCATGGGGAATTTAAAAAATCCCAAAGTCCAATAATTTAATAGCAGGGGAGAGGAAATGAGCCTCCTGAAGTTTTCCTATCATTTAATCCTGGCCTGGGGAAGTGAAAATATAACCAAGTGCTTCAGGTGATAACAGTTGCAGTGGTTGAATAGTGGCCCCCCTGAATGTGTGCCTGCATCCTAACCCATGCAACTTGTTGTCCTAGTCAGCTAGGGCCGCCAGAACAATAGCATAGGCTGGGTGGCTAAAACAATAGACCTTTATGTTCTCACAGTCCTGGATGCTTCATAATGAACGTACCAACAGATTCAGTTCCTGGCGAGGACCTTCTTCCTAACTTGCAGATGGTTGCTTTCTTGCTGTGTTTTCATATTCCAGAGAGAGAGGGAGCAAGCTCTCCTGTACCTCTTTTTATAAGGGCACTAAACCCATCATGAGGGTTCCATCCTCATTACCTTATCTAGGCCGAATTACTTCCCAAAGGCCCCATCTCCAAATACCATCACATTGGAGGTTAAGGTTTCAACATATGAATTTTGAGTGGACACAATTCAGTCCATAGTACCTGTGAATGTGATCTTATATGGAAAAAGGTCTTTAAGGTTAAAGATCTTAAGAAGAGATCTTCCTGGATTATCCAGATGGGCCCTAAATCCAGTGACAGGTGTCCCTATAAAAGAAAGGAAGAGGGAGATTAAACACATGGAGGAGAAGGCCATGCAAACACAGAGGCAGAGACTGGAGTTAGGTAACCTCAAGCTGAGGAACACCTGTAGCCACCAGAAGCTGGAAAATGCTGGGATCAATTCTCCCTTTGAGCCATCAGAGGCAGCACAGCCCTGCTGACACCTTGATTTTGAACTTCTGGTATCCAGAACTGTGAGACAATAAATTTCTGTTTTAAGCCAGAAAGAAAAAAAGTGCCAATGCCCAAATTCCACCCCTAACCAATTAAATCAGTATCTTCTGAAGGTGAAGTCCTAGCACTGCTACTATTAAAAGCCCCTGAGGTAGCAACTCTGCCATATAATCAAGGTTGAGAAGCATAAACATTAAGGGTTACCCCTTCCAAAGAGCTTTTCATTTTTATAAGAGTTTCTTCATTTTGAAAGACCAAAAATGTTCTTGATCTTCTAAAAACATAATGTCCAGTGGCAGATTATATGTACCAAGGAATGTCTTGGAAACTAGGGGTGGTGACAATATATGTTAGAGGCGTCTGGTTCCTTTAAAACCTGTTGTCACTTCTATTATAACTGAAAAATAATTTCTAAAAAGACATTTGAAAAGTAGGTTTCATAATAGGCATTATGAAACAATGAAGCATTTCTATTTCTTGGTATTGCACTAAAAATAATAATTCTAAATTAGCCTTTAGAGTAACATCAAACAGCTGGGTGTTTTCTTTCTTTTATGTTATAATTTCCTATAGTTTTTCCTTTCCAATCTATTATTATGATCAATAGTGAATAAATCTACTATATCAAGTGAAATGAAGAATCAAAATGATCATAGCCTTACAGAGAAATAAAGACTAACCCCAATCCTTCCATTTTAACCTGCCGTCAGAAGGCAGTGCAGAAGGTCACCTCTTCATCTCTGTTTTTTAAGAAAAGAATTAGTCATACATATTGTTAAATTGGCTTCATCGCCAAAGAATAAATGAGAGATGAACTGCATTGAACAAAGGCACATCTCTAAACTCAGAAAGCTATTTTCTTGCAACAGGAAATCAATGTAAAGCAGTCTTACAACATTGCATGACATTAAATGTCTATAATCACTTTATTCTGCTTAAGTGGTATAGATGTGTACCTCCAGCATTCTCCCTTTATTCTGCTTAAGTGGTATAGATGTGTACCTCCAGCATTCTCCCTCCATAATCTCTCCCTAGGAAAACCCATCTCCTTTCACAACCGCAGGGATCACTTATAAACTAATAGCTCTCAAATCTCCATCTCTATCCCGACATCCCTTCTGAGCTCCAGAGGCTGTATGGTGCAGCGGTTAAGGAAGCACAAACAGGCTTTGGAGTCAGAGGGTCTATGTTTAATTCCCAGCCACCACCCATAGGCCGAATTACTTATCTTTAATAAGTCTCCCTTTCATCATTCTTAAATTGAGAAAAATGCATGCAGCCCAGTGCCTGGCAACAAGTAAGTACTTGATAAACCTTATATTTACTATAATTATTATCCTTAAGCCTATCCACACAGATGTCCCAGGAATACGTCAAACGCAAAATTATCCAAAGTTGAATTCATTATTTTCCCCAAATACTCGATTCATCTCTGTGATCACTACTGTGTTCATTAACACCATCATCCTACCAATTATGTGGCCCCCAGGGAATCATTTTTTCATTCCTCCTTCTCCCTAATTTCCCACTTAACGTTTGGTTGCCACAGCCTGTCGCTCTACCTCTGCAGTGACTCATTAATCCATGTTCATCCATCCCCATTGACCTGACCTGAGTTCAGGTCATCATGACTTCAATATTGCAACCTCCTGCTAACTGCCTTCTAGGCTCCAATCTCTTGCCTTCACATTGCTGCCCGACTTATTCCAGAAACACAGATCTGAACTGGAAATGACTTTCCGGTGCATTCAAATGTTTGACTTAACATGTCATTCAAGGACTTTCAAAACCAGGCCTCAACCAACCTATCCAGCCTCATCTTTCCTACAGTCTTCTGAGGAGGATCTCAATCTCACTACTCATGATAAAGGATACTAAAAAGCGTCACCCACTCCTGTGGGCATTCTCAGAGACAAATATGATTACCCGACCGCTGACAGTAAATCTATCCCTCAAGCAAACAGGATAGAATGCAAGTGAGAGTGATATTATTATATACATAATCTTCATGTGATTCTAATTTATATCTTTTAAAGCAAATTATGTGTAAACTTTGGTGCTTTATAATTAGTTTTTAAAGGATTACCAGATTTTTTGTCTCTCATTCAATCTTAATAAGCTTTTAGGTGATTATATTATGGATGAGTAATGCTGGCCAACAACCTAAAATTCAAATTAAGCCTAAAAGGTCCTTGTGATCCCACCTAGTACACTCTTTTCTTTCAGCATTCTCCCCAAAACACCTTATCCCATAACCCACGACCTCCCATCTCTTGAAAACCTAAGCATATGGCATTCCCTCTGCCTCCTATGCCTGATTTGCCCTTCCTTATCCTTATGTATTTACACTTATTCATCCTTTCACTTCCGGCTTAATTACTACCCTGTCTTTGAACGTTCTCTGACTCCCTGGAAGAGTAGGTGCACATTCCTCCGTTTATCTGAACTCCAGGCTGTCCTGAAATTCTAAGCACAGGGCTCAGCTTGGACTAACACCTCAACTGCAAATTGCAACATCCAGGTTAATCGAAGAGAAAGAGTCTAGGAAAGAAACTGATGCTGAAAACCAGAAAAATGTACAACTGAAATGACTGCAGAGAGAGAGTCTAAGTATAAGACGACTGGATAGAAATCACAATTTCAAGCCAGAGAAATATTGAGGAGAATATACATGGAATGATTGAGCCTGCAGAGATTATTGAAGGGCTGGATTTCAGCCATCAGCTCTTCTCATGAGTCGCGTGGGCCCTCAGCCAAGAATGGAGGAAAAGCTCTTAGAGGCCATTCTGGCACGCCAGAGTGATTATACATTCCCTACTTTGTGGGAACTCACAATATTTTTTCTGAAACAAACTGATGATGGAGAAAAAATTCTCTAGGGGAGAGAATTAACTGTAAATGTGTGAATAGTGAAAAGAAAAATAAAACTTTACATTAATAAACTGGAATAGAAAAAAATGGGGGGGCAAAAATATATCTTTATATATCTTTAATACCAATACTTTAATATATCTTTAATGACTAATATAATTTAGGCATGCTAATGTATGGAAATTTCAAAACAGTATTAGGAGCCCCTTGGTATTTCTAGGCCAAGGCCAGAAAACATGGCTCTTAAACTTTTCAAGGTAGAAAATGGTTCATCCTATTATAGAAGTTGTCCAATTTTTCCTTGCTGACTCAAAATAGAGTTAAAGTAAAAATTTCAAAATCAGGCCATAATAAGGCAACTAAAACATCAAGAAAATTCTGCTTCCAACTGGCAGAAAGTTCCTTACATTTAAACATAAAATTTCAAGCAAATTTTCTTTCATTTTAAATGCAGTGATCTCTATTGAAATTATTCTTCATAATATTTTAAATAAATTTAAAATGTTTAAATAAAACTTATTGCTGTCAAATAAATGATCTCAACCTCATCAAAACAGATGAAGAACAAATTAGAGCCCAATATTTGATATGCATATAATGATTAGATAGATGGATAGATAAATACTTAGATATTTGATTGATAGATATTAACCAATTTTTAGTTTGTTTTTTAAAATATGTTTCAATTCATTATATTAATATTTTAGTAGATCTTCTCCACAAAAAGGTATTTGTGCAAAGGTGGCAGCCTGAAATCTATTCTGTGTCTCCCTAGCCAAGTCGCATGTCCTAGTTCAGAGCTACATCCTGGAGAAAGCAGCATCTTTTTCTAATTTACACCAAGGCTAGTAACAGATTTTATAGTTCTATAAAAACTCAAGTGTCTACAACATTTTTAATGCAAAACCAAAGAAATGACATAACATTTGACATGTGATAGCCCCTTACGTTGAGAGGAAGTATCCATTCATTCACACGTCCATGCATGTATACGTGGGACAAATATTGACTGAGCACCTACTATGTGCCAGTGCTCTCCCAGGTGTGGTGGACACAGTCCAGAGCAAAACAGAAAGAAATCTCTGTTCTCACGGAGCTTACATTCTAGTGAGGAGAGACAGACTCTGAATAGGACAAATTAGTAAAACATAAAGCATCCAGAAAACAAAGATAAAGCAGAAGAAGAAATGCTAAGGAGAAATATGAGTACATAAATAATAAGAAAAAAATAAAACAGGGGAAGGGGATAAAGAGAATGAGGAGATTGGGGAGGTAATTACAATTTTAGAGAGAGTAGAGTAGGCCTACACTAAAGATATCATTTGAGTGAAAACCTAAAGGAAATGAAGAATAAGCTATGCACTCATCTGGGGGAAAAAGTGGTCCAGGTAGAAAGTGGAGCATGTGCAAAGGCCTTGAGGTGGGATTACACCTGGTGAGTTGGAGAGTTAGTACTGCCAGACATACATAGTACTTACAATATGCAAGGCACTGTTCTAATAATTTGCCATATCAATACCCATTTAGTCTTCACAGCAATCTTATAATAGAGGGGCTACTATTATTCCCATTTTATAAATGAGTAAGGTGAGGCATAGGTAGGTAGGTAACTTGCTCAAGATCACACAACTACTCAGTGGAAAATTCAAACCCGGTCACTTTGGCCCCTGGGCTGAGGCTGACAACCACTCTGCTATAATATATCTTAGTAATTCAGTGATTTCTTTTCACCAGTGAATGCAGATTATGACTATATCTACAATAAAAAAAAATAGAAAGAAGAAAAAATTTTAATAATCCTGTAAAGTTGATCAACACTACAGGCCAACCCAGAAAATCCAGAGCAAGGTAGACATCCATCCACCAATTCCTGTGTGATGAGCATTGCTCCTTGCATAGCATTAGCTTTTCTCATTGGTTCAAGTCTTAGAAATGATGTAAAATTTAAAACAGAACAAGCGTAAAAAATTACTCAATTTTGATTATTACGATTCTGGGACACAGCTATATTAATTGCTTACTTAAAAAATATTAGACAGGTAAATAGCAGAATAGTTCATAGCAATTCTACAGCAAGATTTTCTGAGTATGAATCACAGCTCCATTACTTATCATCTGTGATGTCAACAAGCCACTTAACCTCTCTGGATTTCAAAGTCTTCTTGTGAGAAATATGGATAGTAATAGTAGTTACCCATAAGGTTTTTTGTGAGGATTAATTGCCTTAGCAGTGCCTATAGTCAGGAAGGTGAAGTGTTAATTTTACTATTACTTTAGTGGCAGTGCAGTGTACTATGTAAGCAGCAGACTCTAGTGGTAGGCTGTATGGATTGGAAACCCAGATTAACCACTTCTCAGCTTTGTGACTTGGACAATTTACTTAACCCCTCATTGCCTCAGTTTCTCATATGTAAAGTGGGAATAATAACACTAACAACTTCACAGTGTTGTTGGAAGGATTAAATGAGTTAATATATGTAAAATGCTTGGACCAGTAATGGCGCATAATAAGTATTACTTTTTTGCTGAATTAACATTATTATTATGTGTCATTTAGCTTCAATAAGAAAGTTAATTGGTTTTCTTTGCATTTTGGTTCAAGAAGCCATGAACAAATTGTGACTCCTTCTTAAATACTTTTCTTTTTATTGTTATCCAGCATGAAAATGTTTATAATATGCTTCTCTCTGTCATTTAGAAAGAATCCAACCAATTAACAAGTATACTCAGAGTTCAGGCATTTTACTTAATATAGAGAAAATGTTGAGTGTTGTGCGAAATTATTTAGCCACTTCCCTGAAAACTGTGTTCCTGCAAACTTCCTTCTCTCCCCTTGTTACTAACATGAAAATTCAGGTAGATTTAATTTCACGTTCCCCATCTGTAATAACCATCATCTTACTGAGAGAGCGCTTTCAGTATTCAGTCATATTTGACAGTAAAACCCTGATAACATATAAAGATCTATGATGTATAATTTTTTTTCCTTATTATAGGACAGTTTAGGGCCTCTACTTAATTATATACAATGGGAAAAAAATGGAACCTTCGCTGTAATGAGCCATACTGATGACAATTACTATTTGCAGTGAACATGTCCTTATCAAGATTCTGTCTCCGTGCCTCCACGTCTAAACTGCCATGGAATTGCTTTGGAGCCCTTCAGACATTAGCCTAGGTGTTTTTTACAGAGAACATTACCTTTACCCTTACTCAAATGGGAGAAAAACCTGCCAAAAGCCTAAATTGCTGTGTAATCAGCTTGGTTGTCACACTCAGCAGATTTGGCAAGACAGAGCAAATGTTGCAACAAATATCCACTCCAGATGCTGCCCTACGAAGGAAAACACGTTGGCCCTATTCCAGGCTTACCACTAGCCTAGGGGGAAAAAGGTCCATGCAGAAAGTACTTGCAATGTGCAAAGTACTTTGAAATGTCACTGCAAGACTATTGTGTTAAGGAATTCTGAATATGGAAATTGCATCTCAGACCCCATAACAGTTTTAGTTAGCATAATGATCTCAATATGAGTGATTTTATCAAAAAGTAATTCTACTATGTGACTCCAAAGCTGATGTGGTTATTTTGCCTTATTTTGAAAGCTTCTATAAAGATTGTCATTTCCTATCTCTACAGATACCTTTTAAAATCTGAAATTCAACCATCCTATTATGTTAAAGAGTGAAGCAGAAATTACCAATTGATGTTATCATTTAAAATAAATGGACAACAGTTGACAAAAGGATCATCTTTCTCAGTTGACAAAAGGAAATCTCTGGTATTTGAGAGAAAGGATTTTTTTGTTGTAACCAGGAGAGCACAATTTTTATTAAGTTATCATAACTTGTTTCTGATCAACACTTTTTGAACATTTTCCAATTCGTATTCTCCGGAGGGACTCTACAAATTTTCTGCAGAGTCTATTTAGAGCAATGGTACTTAGCCTTCTTTGGTTTTTCAAAACTTCAAGAATCTTAAAATTATAGGTCCAGTGTATGGATAATATACATACCAAAAGACTACGCATATGATAAGAGGGGTCAGTTCCAGATATCAGAAAAAAAAAAAATTCTCTACTCAAGAAACCATGCATTTTCCTTCTTCTTTTCAATATTTTAAAAACATTACTTAGAAAACATTTTCTGTGGGTTCCATTTTATCAGATTATGGCTCCAAAAAGTGATGTGTTGGACTACAACTCGTAACAGTGACTGAATCACCTCACCATCTCTGAAGTTCTACTGATTACAGTAGGACATTTTCTGACATTCAATTTGTTTAGAATTAGAGTTTGTCTCTTCTCCATTCATTACTTTTGCTTTCATCTCTAGTAGCTGTTACCAGGAAATTAGCAGCCTGGTATTCAAAGAAAGAGGTCAAAATATAGTATTTCTGGAGGCATTGAGAAAACTACCAAAATCCAGAAGACACACCATAGTCCAGGCCCTGTCTAACATACTTAACATAGAAATACACTCATTTATTTAGAATATGAAAAAGCACATAATTAAGTTTAATTGCAAGCATGAAATGTCATATAATGTAGAGTTGAGAAGAAAAAAGTTTTCCAAATCTGTAGCATCATTTAGGAAATTCTGTAAGAATAATCACTTCCAGAGGTCTAGAGAGAAATTGGAAAGCAAGTCTTTTTTGCCCAAGGATCGTCAACGTTATTGGGAGAACTGATAGTGCCCAGCTCCCCGGAGATTCAATTTCGGGAGAGTCCAAGTTCAGGGCCCTCTCAGGAACACTCGCCTATTTTTAATTCTTATAGTTTCTTCTCCATTTCTTCCCCTGTGAACAAACTGGTTAAACCATTACCTCATTTCAGTCAAAAAAACTGCTTTCACATCGATTCCTGCATACACCCTAAAATTCTTAAGTCCTCTAGATTCTAGATCTTGATATTTATAGAATGGACTGTGGAACTCAGAGAGCCTTTTTCTCTCGAGTCTGATCCTTAAATGAAAATCTGACTTTCAAGACTACTCTTTCTGCTGTACTCTTTAAACATGGTGTGCTATAAATAAAAATATATTTGTTCTTTGACTCTAGTTCCTTGCACAGAGCTCCTGAAATCCTGAGAATTTCCTGAGCAATAGGAGTGTCTTGTGTTATTCATAAGGAGCACCTTTGGATCACATCTGAGTTTATGATAATGAAGTGAGGTGATGTAGGGTGGAGCCCTTATTTAGCCTCAGAATGGGTGCTGATCACCAGAAAGACCAAATGATTAGGGAGTTGGAACTTTCAGCCCTACTCCCTGACCTCTGGGGAGTGAAGGGAGGGCTGGAGACTGAGTTCTATAAAAACTCTTCAATGAGATTCGGAGAGCTTCCAGGTTGGTAAACACACCAAGATGCTGAGAGGAAAGATGTGCACCCAGAGAAGGTATAAAAGCTTCACACACCTCTTCCCCCATACCTTGCCCGACGAATCTCTCCCATTTGCCTCTTCCTTCATTGTATCCTTTATAATAAATCAGTAAAGGTAAGTAAAGTGTATTCCTGAGTTCTATGAGCCATTCTATCAAATTGTTGAACCTGAGGAGGTAGTTGTGGGAACCCCTGATTTACAGCCAGTTATCAGAAGATGGCCCAAGACTTGTGACTGGCATCTGAAGTGGAGGGAAGTCCTGTGGGACTGAGCCCTTAATCTGTGGGATCTGTGCTAACTCCTGGTAGTTAGTGTCAGAATTGAATGGAATTGTTGGACACCAGCTGGTGTCTGGAGAATCAGAGAACTAGTTGTTGGTGTCAGGATTTTGAAAATCTAAACTAAGCAAAACTAAGCACTGCCTTCATCGTTTTTTGCTGTATTGCCACTGCACCCCTCTCCCATTTGTATCCGAAGCATGTATGATTCAGCATCACTGAATGAAGCACTATAAAGCAATGAGTATTACTTGAGGTGGAAAATCTGTGTTATAGACTGAATTGTATCCCTCTAAAATTTATATATTGAAGCTCTAACCTCCAATGGGACTATATTTGGAGATAGGGCCTTTAAGTGGGGTAATTAAGGTTAAATGAGGTCATATGGGTGAGATCCTAATCCAAAGGGCTAATGTCCTTACAAGAAGAGGAAGAGACATGAAAGATCTCTCTCTCTGTCTCTCTCTCAACACATACACAAAGGAAAGGCCATCGGCATGACAGGAAGAGAGCTCTCACCAGAAACCACATTTGCCACCACTTTGATTTTGTACTTTTAGCCTCCAGAACTGTGAGAAAATAAATTTCTGTTGTTTAAGCTACCCAATCCTGGTATTCTGTTATGGCAGCCTGGGCTGATTAATTTAATCTGATAGAATTTCAAAAATATTAACACACTTTGGTCAACATCTAAATCTTTTTTAGCCTAAAGATTGACATTTTTCCCTACAGATAAAACCATATTGTAATATCAGGGATGGGGCAGGTGATTCAATTATTTCAACTCAAGCACTTCTATTAGCTCCCTGCTAAAAGAATTCTATCATCCCAATTTTAGAAATATTGATTTTTTATTTTAAGCCATAACACTATAAACTAGAATTTTCAACTCAAAATTCAATCATTCATTCACATTTCGATATAAGTATTACCGTGCCAACAGGAAAATAAACATGTTTCCTGCCTTCAAGTTGTTTACAGTTTTATGAAAGGACAGACATTACCCAAATAACCAGACAATTCCCAGAGATTCAAGTGGGCTTGGTAACACAAGCGCATTATTCCGCTTGTACTGATACCAGGTTGATGCACAAAGACAAGTACAGAGTCCCGTGAGAGCTCCTTTTTTCATAAAATGCACAGAAATATACTTAATCTTGTCAGACATATATTATGCTTCAGAAATGCATTGAGGTTACATAGTTTTGTAATCAGCATTTTTTATGAGAATTCAAGAATATCTTATAAAAAGGCCAATAGAACTAGATGCATTCATTTATGAAGAAAGATTGAAAACAGTAAATGCCTATAGCTTGATCAAATAAAAACTGAAAGGGAATATGGCAGTAGAAATAAACTCGAAGTGTTTATAAAAGAAAGCAATTTCAATAATGAGATAAAAGTAAGGAAATAATTTTCACGTCATGGAAAATGAGCACCAGCTTTGTTATTAAAGTAGAGAGGCAGTTAAAGCTCTTTAAAATGGTGCATGAACTCAGAAATGAGGGAACAAAATCCTAAGGACAACCTATTTGGTCACTAAAAGCAAAGTAGCCATGGGACAGTTTACCTGTTCATGGTTATCACCACTCAAAGCATTTATGGTGATAGGGACATTGGGAGAGTTTTCTAATATTTCAGGAAAAAGATGATGGGGAAAAAAAATTAAGGCAAGTTAGACCAAGAATTCTCAAAGCCACAGACTGTGTATTCTGGATCTGACTTGTCATCCTTTCTTAGAAAATTCAAGGCAAAATAAAGGATTTTCTGTCTGCTGTGAGAATTCAGGCTCAGGACCCTATTAATGATGGTGCCAGAAATGGCATGGTGACCCCCTTATATCACATGTAAAACAGTCTTCTTGCTGGTTGATATGGGGAAAGGTAAAGAGCCGAGTTTTTCCATGGATCTCTAAAAAATACCTCACCAACTATTTCCCAATCCACTTACCATCCTCAACAAATAAAGTAGATTTACCTAGAACTAGGAACAGTTGAGGTGAATTATAATATTCCTAATTTTTTTTTATTTTTTCATTACATGATTTTAAATTGAGCCTGCAGTTAAATTGGATCAGTTGAGAAAACCAAAGACCTCTTAAAATTACACATAAGAAAGAAAAATATTCCAATAAATATTTTAAATAGCACTAAAATATTAATAGTACAATGTAATGTTTGCTTTTCTCTAAAATAAGCTCATTTTTAAAGATGTTTCAAAAAGAAAAGAAAATGGAAGTATTTATGCAAGCACGTTGCTCTAGCCCAAAGCTAACCTGGGGCTTAATGCCTAAAGCTTTCTATGCGTAAACAGCAAAGGTAAGATGGCGACCTTTTGGTTAGACTTACAAAGGAAGTTCCTGAGAATATGAATTAATACATTTAAGCAAACTATTAACTATTAATGCCAAAGTTATTTCCCGACATCTTCAAAAACCAAGATAAACATTGCAACCGTGAACTCTAAGATACAGCTCTTCCATGTCCTCCTGAAGTTTCTACTGTAGCTACATTTGTCCAAATGGGACAGCCACGGATTTTAAAATTCTCCCATCACACCACCTCTGCCTCTTAAGCAGAAAGACCACCCAAAAGAAGACTTTGATCTAAAAATGATAGTGTACATTAAAAGATTAAAGAGTAAGCAACAGCAGTGGTCAAGGTGAAAGCCTTCGATCCTCATGCATTAGTCCCTTTGGGATATTCAAAAAATAGGAACCAGGGTCCAAGTATTCAGTGCGAAAGAAATATGCAAGAATTTAGATTCATAGGCTTCTCAAACTCTGTTAATTTCATGATGTCCTTTTTTCCACTGTGACATTCTAAATTAATTTGGGAATTCTTTTAGTTTAGTAAACTGTTCTGGATTGTCATTAAACTCGAGAATTTATATCATAATTTGGGGAGAAAATGTTGTTTGCCATTTTTAATCATTTATTAATTTTAAATCAAAAAACATTATTTTAATAAAGAATTATTCAAAATAAACAATACCTCAGAAAATGCTGTGCATTAGAAGTAGTAATAGATTTTTAGAATTAGTAGAAATCAAGACAAAAGTTGTTGGTTGATTTTCTTTAAGTGATTCCTAGGAATGCATAGATTGGTCTTGGTTATTTTTACCTTATCTTAGAGCGGTGGTTAAAATTTTGGACTCTGCAGTGGTTTTTAAACCATGTTCCAAAAACTCCTGGGGAGAGTTCCACAGAGAATCATGAATTCCACAAATGTTGGATTTTAATTAGAATTTAAAATCGACATTAAAGTATTTTTAAAGCAAACACAGGCACACACGTTCCAAAAGAAATTAGATGGACAGATAGACATGGGCTCAAATTCTGATTCTACTATTGACCAGCTGTTTGGCATTGAATAACGCACTGAATCTTTCACGTTCTCAATTTTCCTGTCTAGCAATCGAGTCATTGACAGGATTACATGAGATGCTGCAGGGAGGCGATATAGCACAGCGCTTCAGAGCACAGGTCCTGTAACCAGATTTCTCTTAAGTGTGGTCCCCGGGCCTGCAGCATCAGATTCACCTGGGAACCTGCTAGAAAAGCAAATTCTTAGGCCCCACTCCAGACCTACTAACAGTGGGACCATCAATTAGTGATTTGACAAGCTCTACAGGTGATTCTGATGTACACTAGAGTTGAGACCACTTCCCTAGATTCAGTCTCCTTGGGTCTGAATCCCAGCTTGGCCATTTAATAGCCATAGGCAAGTTACTAAATTTCTATAATCCGTGTAAAGTGTTTGAAATATAGTAATAAATGTTAGCTATTATTAAAGTGCTTAGGATAGTGCTGAACCATATTAAACATCTAAGTAAACATTAGCCAATAGCATGATTATGACCTTAATCATTATTTTTATTACTCTTGTGTCATTGTGAAACAGGATCAAGTAATAATAAGCTTAAATACGTTCAACTTTAATAAAATGCTTCAATTACATTCAAGCTGAAGGTGAGGAAACAAGAAATTGAAAGCTTATGGCTACATTTGGAAATTTCTATGTATTCTTAAAATTAAGACTCACTGAAAGGTGTCCAATTTAATTATTTTTAAGTTCTAAAGAATTTGTATTGCCTTTTCTTCATATGATCAAACTTGTTGGAGGCAGACACACTGAAAATAAAACTGATCGACCATGATCACTCACGTGGTTTTGAAATTCAAAGATTAGAAAGACACAACGTTCCTTCTAATCTGCTGATCTTATTCCTTTTGTAGTCCAAATGTCCACACAGTGTCAGGCTTGAATGCTAAGTATGGCACACAAGTATTTTTTTCATCCTTTTTATCTTATAAAGGTTCAAATGTGCCAATACGCATATGGACTGACATTTAGTTCCTTAATGCTGTGACAAATACGAACTATTGAGGATTAAGATGCAGAGAATGGAGATGTTCCTGCTTGGGTGAGATGGTCAGGAATACAAGAGCAAGCATCTGCTTCTTTACAGCCCAGGGCCCTGGAACTTCACAGCAATCTGATCACACCATCTGTAAGCATGAGAAATGCTTTTGAAGTGTCTTAATTTGCAGTTTATCATATTTATTATGTTTGTCATTATCTTTTTCTGTAATAATAGCACATTAAAGTTCATAGAGCCTGGAATTTTCTGTGCCGGAAGATTTTTGACTACTTGTTCAAGCTCCTTCTTTCTTAGATTTGTTACGCCCTATCATTTTTTTAAGACTTTGTCCATTTTATCTAAATTTTCAAATGTGTTGGCCTAAAGGTTGCTCATAAATTCTTCACATTATCTTTTTTAAGTCACTGTAACATCTGGAATTAGGCCTCCTTTTTCATTCTGGTATCAGTTATTTGTGACTTCTACTTTATTGATTAGTATCATTGATCAAATTTTGTCTATCTTTATTACCTTTTCAAAGAACAACATTTCATCTTTGTTCAAACTTCCTAGCGTTCATTTCTATAACATTAATTTCTGCTTTCATCTACATTACTGTTATGTTCCTCTTTATCTGGACTTGTTTTGTTACAAACTTATAACTTATGAGATTCATGTTTAGCTCATGAATTTTCAACTGGTTTGCTAAGTAAACAATGTTTTAGCTGTTTTCTAATAGTTTAAGACATAGTAGTATTTTCCTAAAAATTGTCTTCATTTTTCATCATTTTCTGTACCTAGGATGATTTATTTCTTAGCACATGGATTCTTTTAGTTAATTTCTTAATTTCCAAAGATATGGAAATTGTTTTGTTTTAAGGGGCAAAATTATGCTCAGAGACTGAGACTGTCTTTGTGAGTAGCTTATTTAACACAGGGTCACTGTAAGATTTGTAATAGTTTTTCAAACCAACAGCATATAGGATAATGTCTCTTCATAAGCCAATAAAGAAATAAGATATATTCCAAACCAAGGATAGATTAATCACACTATTGTTCCAGGCAAGGGGAGATGAAATGAATAAAGTTCAAATTTATTTTGAGGTGTACCATTTTTTTAATTGAGGTCATAATGGCTTACAATATTGTGTAAATTTCTGGTGTACATCACTATACTTCAGTTTCTGTATGGCCTGCATCATGTTCACCACCAACAGTCCAGTTTTTTGGTTTTTTTTGGTGAGGAAGATCAGCCTTGAGCTAACATCCATGCCAATCCTCCTCTTTTTTTTTTGTTTGCTGAGGAAGACTGGCCCTGAGCTAATATCCATGCGGATCTTCCTCCACTTTATGGGGGACACCGCCACAGCATGGCCTGACAAGCAGTGCGTTGGTGTGCACCTGGGATCCGAAGCCTGGCCACCAGCAGCGGAGCGCACGCACTTAACCACTAAGCCACGGGGCAGCCCCCCAACAGTCCAGTTTTTATCTGTCACCATCCCACGTCTATTCAGGTAAGGGAAACAAAAGAAAAAAGAAACAAATGGGACTATATCACAGGTGTACCTTTTTATACAAGAGGCACTCGGAAGAGATGGCTTGACCAACGGAGAGCTGACTTCCAGCTGCCAGTGCAAAATAAAAGTCCCTTGTTGCTAGGGCACGTTGCTAGGATCCACTGCTCTGGTGTTGACAGGTAGGCTGATCTCCTTCAAGGGGCCACTGTGAGGTTTGTCATCACCACCCATAAGGGAGTTGTCCTTCCCAGGAGCTAATGTCCTTCCCAGTAGGAGCTAATGCCCCAACGTCTTTGTAGAGTTTATTTATGTCAGCAAAGTGTCGCCTTGCAAAGACCAAAATCCTCAGATATTCCTCACAAACTCGGGGTATTTATAGTCTAAATGTCCCCTCACCATAGTTGCTTCTCCATATGTTCTTGCTGATCAGCCCCCAGCAGTGTTCCTCATCAGCTGAGCTACTGAGTTCTTATCAACGACAATAGATGAGATGATGAAATCCTGACTGCACTTACTTCCTACTTATAGCAAAACAACTTTTTTCTTGTCTTTGTCATAAACAAGTGGATTAAAACGACCTGACTTAAGTCATAAACAAGTGGACTTGAAATCATATCAAACCAATACACAACAGAAATATTCTACTTATGGGGCTGGCCCTGTGGCTTAGCGGTTAAGTGCGTGCACTCCGATGCTGGCGGCCCAGGTTCGGTCCCGAGTGCACACCGAGACACCACTTGTCCCTCCATGCTGAGGCCGCGTCCCACATACAGCAACTAGAAGGATGTGCAGCTATGACATACAACTATCTACTGGGGCTTTGGGGGACAAAATAAAATAAATAAAATTAAAAAAAAAAGAAATACTCTACTTAATTTTATTATTGATTGCTAACTGAATTCTGGGTTAGTCATATAGATCTGATAGCAATCCTTCGAAATACATGGAAACTTGCATTATGGTCAAGTTTTGTGTGATCAACTTCTGTAAATATCTTAATATCCCATTCAGATGATTTTACTTAAGAACCATTTTATCTAAATTGGGTCAATTACATTTAATGCAATTACTTATCTATTTGTATTTAAGTCTACCATCTTATTTTGTTTGTTTTTTATTTTATTGAGGCGACATTGGTTTATAACACTATATAAATTTCAGGTGTACATCATTATATTGTGACTTCTGTATAGACTACATTGTGTTCACCGCCAAAAGTCTAGTTTCCATCCATCACCACACACATGTGCCTAATCACCCCTTTTGCCCTCCTCCCTCCCCACTTCTCCTCTGGTAACCAATCTCTGTCTCTATGTGCTCTATTAGCTTCATGTACTTGTATATCCAGTTCCTTCCCCAGGTTTAGGAAGTTCTCAGCTATTATTTCTTTAAATAAGCCCTCTACTCCTTTGTCCCTCTTTTCTCCTTCTGGGATACCCATTATCCTTATGTTGCTTTTCCTAATTGGGTCAGATATTTCTCATAGAATTTCTTCATTTTTTAGAAACGAAGTTTTCTCTCCTCTTCCACCTGAGTCATTTCTAGATTTCTATCTTTGAGCTTGCTAATTCTCTCTTCCACATGGTCTGCTCTATTTCCAATGCTTTCTACTTTATTTTTCATTGCATTAATTGTGTTCTTCATCTCCAGAATTTTTGTTTTTTTTTTAAGTGTTTCAAACTCTTTGGTGAAGTACTCCTGTTCATTAATTTTATTCCTAGCTCATTGAACAATCTTTCTGAGTTTTCTTGTAACTTATTGAGTTTCTTCATGATAGCTGTTGTGAATTCTCTGTCAGCTTTATCATAATCTTCTGTGATTTCAAGTTTGATTTCTGAAGAGTTGTCATTTACTTTCTGTTCTGCCTTGTTACTATAGTTCTTCATGATGCTTGGTGAATTGATTCTCTGCTGGCGCATTGTGGTAGTAGATATCTTTGTTCTTTGGGTAAGGCTTTGGTTACTTTGATTATGAGTTGCTTCTGGTTGTATTTGAGAGCCAGCACTTTCCACCCTGCACTGCCTCTGCCAGAGGTTTCGTCCGTGCCCTCCTTCTGCTACTTGTGCGTCCAAGGTTGCTGATGCCTTGCTGCTTATGATGTAACTGCAGTTGCAGGTGTTGCCAATGGGGTCACCAGTCTGCGAGCACCTCTGCTGCTTCCAGGGTCACCTGACTTTCATGTTCCCCCATTGGCTCTCTGTGGACACTCCGCAGGCTTGGGTGCTGCTGCCACATGCACTATCTATATGGCTGCTCCCAGGTTATCTGGGGGTGCTGGCAGCACCACTGCTGGGGGTACTGGATTCACAGATGTCACTGCTGCTACTAGGGGCCCAGAGTCTGATATGCTGCTCTCACTGCTGGGAGCGCTGATGTTAGGGATGCCATCATTGGGGGCTGGGTCACAGGTAGTACTGTGGCTCCTAAAGCCTCAGATTGCAGATGCCACCTGCCACTCCTGGGGGAGGGGAAGGGGCTGCTGCTCCTGCAGCCTCTGGTTTCCAGCACCATTGTGCTTTTTGAAACCTCAGGTCAGGGCACCCCTGCGGAGGGTATCTGCATTTCGAATCACTGCTGCTGCTGGAAAGAACTGCATCAAAGTCACGACCACCAGGGGAGGGGGAAGGGGCTGTTCCCCTAGTTCCACTGCTTCCTAGAGGTCCAGTCCACCCACCCCCAGATGTATATATGTATGGATCTCTCAGGAATTCTGGTGTGCTGTGCAGGGAGTCCTTTTTGGTCAATAGATGTCCTACTCGTTGTAACTTTGAGGGAAGAGACAAGAGGAACAACTCACTCTGCCATCTTGCTGACGTGCTAGTTTAAGCTTTGTAATGACCCTGCTTCTTAAATGTTTCTTTTTCAATCCTTCCTTTTCTTCTTTTCAAAGGATTATATTAATGTCATAGTGTATTAAAATGATAAGAATTAAAACACATGACAACACTAATGCATAAGTTGGGATGAGAATAAGTGTAGAGTAAAATCCTTATATTAGCCAGGAAGAGACAAATTTTGTTGATTAGTATTAGAAAAATTAAAGATGCATGTTGTAATTTACAAGAAAACCAGTAAAAGATATAAAGTACATAACTTCCAAACTATTGGAGGGAAAACATGGAAGAATGAAATATATTCATCAACCCATGTTTATTGTTCTTCATGTCTTTACTGAACATGTACCTTCATGATCCAACACAACCTCCCATACCTTCTAACTTGTCTCTCTGCAAAGTGTGCTCTAGGTGATATTTTCTGATCTTTCCTCTACCTAATTCTACTTCAGCTGTGTGTAATCAGTTGTTAAACCTATCCATTGAGTCTTCAATATTTGTTATCGTAATTTTTATTTCTAGAAGTATTTCATGAGTTTTCAAATCTGCTTGGTTAACTTTTATACTTTTGTGTTCTCTTCAGCTATACACGTTTGTCTTTTACATCTTTGAACCTAAAAAGAATAGTTGTTTCCTAATCTTTGGCTGATATTTCCAATATATGGAGAGTTTTGAGGTCTATTTCAGCTTTCAATTTTTTCTGCCAATTCTCTCCCTGTGCATTTTTTCTATGTGTGTATGTTTATTTGTGTCTAGTCCTGCTTAATGTGCTTCAAAAAGATATTTGTGGGGAATCTTTGATACCTAGAACAAAGTGACATTTTTTAGATAAGATTTCTATTTACTTCTGCCAGAAGCTTAGGGAAACTACAAGTCTGGCGCTTTTTCAAAATAACTTATTGAACTGCCTCTCCAGGGTTTTTGAACTACACAGCTGATGTGAATTTGGGCTGCAAAACTTCATCAGAACCATCTAATTGGGATCACTTCTAAGGGACTTATTTTCACCCCTGACCAGTTGACAACTAAGGCAACATTTTTTTTATAGGCTCATAGGTGCTGGGTGTGGAGTCTAATTGTTGCTCACTTCTTCCTGAAAAACATATGGATAGATCAGTATGCACTGTCAGAGATTAGCAAACTCTTCTGGCCATGGACCAATTGGCTTCAATAGTAATAGAGATGACATTTTGACCTCTTACTCTTGTCCCATGAGTTATTTCTCATTTGGTTCTCAATTTAGATAAGAAAGAAAATGTATACCTCGTGTTTAGTTTTATTTATTTCTTTATGGTTTTTAAATGTCTATCTCTATTTAAGATAATGACATTTTTATAGATGTGAACTATAGGCACACGTCTTCTTTGTCAGAATATGATTTAGTCATTATTATTTGCCACTAAAATATGTATAACTCACATCATTTCCACCTTATATTAACATCATTGACATACTCATTCAACTAATGTTTATTGAGTGTCTGCTGTCTGCCATTACTACTCACAGTGTGGCTTCTATCACTTTAGGAATTTCTTAGAAATATTGAGTGACTAGACCAGTTTCAAATTTTCTTAAAAATCAAGATGGATGTTAAAGTGTAATTTTCAGTCATGAAGAATATGATCTAAAACTCAAGAATAATGCATTATCAAATAATAAAAAGAATAAAAGTCTTATGATCCTAAATTTTGTAGGAATCTAATATGAATTTCTTATGTTTTTTTGATATTGTTCAAAAATATTTTGTTTTGAGAAGAAAAATGTTAAAAAGAAGACACAAATCAAACTTGAGCTCTAGCAAGGACATCTAAAAAGAGTGTGATGAAAAGTAAAATCTTCACATTAGTATTTAAACGTGTCACATTTTTGTGCCTCATGAACTCAGTATTCGTTTGTGACATAGAAGTAATATTAGGAGCACATAAAAGGTTTCCTCAAAACTTATTTTTAAAGCATATGGAGCACTTGATAAACTTTTGGATAAATGGAAACTTCAATGAACAAAAGGTTATCTAAACATAAACTCCCCTGAAAACAACTGTAGGACCTAATTTCAAAGCATTCTAGTACATAATTGAAGCAGTAATTACCTGACTTCAGGATTAACAGGAGCAGGCATTCATTTTTTTTCAGCATATCACATAATTTTTACCTAAGAAAATATTCCCTTTACATTTCTAACAACAGTTTTGACGGGTAGGAACAAGAAGCATTTGCACTATAATTTTTTAGTGCATTTTAATAAAGTGAATGTTTTCTAAATGTCATAGTTTAAATTTCCTGGGGCCTGAAATCTCCTTTGAAATGAAATTTAAAGCCTTTTTCAAATAAGAAGACTAATCTTACAGTCAAAAACACTTTATATTCCCAGACATTATTAACCTTGGAGTACTGCTTGCAATACGGTAATATTTTCTGACATATTAAGATTAAATTTGTCTTTATATAATTATGTTAAAGAATACATTTAAAATAGATCAGATTGCAAGAGAAGTGGTAAGTGTGTGCAATAGTAGAATTTCCATTTACTAATAATAAATTTAACTACTCATTTATATGGTAATGTTAATACGTATTTGAGCAAATCACTTCTAAGGAAAACTATTTTTGGATTAATCATGGTGCTTAATGTCAAAAATGGTAACTGCACAATAATCTAAAAAAGAATTGGCATTAACTTCCTATACCACTTTTAAATATGGAAAAGCACATAATTATTTTTTATTGATAAAGCGCAAAATCCTTTTTATATAATCAAGTGTTATTTTAATGCACCCCAAAATGTTTTAAAATGTGGTTTAAAAATACATTAGTTGTACCTTTTTTTTTTTTGTGAGGAGATCAGCCCTGTGCTAACATCCGCCAATTCTCCTCTTTTTTTGCTGAGGAAGACGGCCCTGGGCTAACATCTGTGCCCATCTTCCTCCACTTTATATGGGACGCCGCCACAGCATGGCCTGCCAAGCAGTGCGTCGGTGCGCGCCCGGGATCTGAACCAGCGAACCCCGGGCCGCCGCTGCGGAGCGCGCGCACCTAACCGCTTGCGCCACCGGGCCGGCCCCACATTAGTTGTACCTTTGAACAACTTGTTTTCACAGTTTGTTTTTAATTACAATTAGATGTACATGAAATTTTTTGCAAGAAGAATGCATGGAGATTGGCCATTTTTCTGACATGAGATGTCAATGCCAAAAACCATTTCAAATATCAAAGGCAACAATTCAATCACGTTTTTATCTTCTTCAAGTCATTGAAATCAATGACAATGGAAAGTATTATGTATTTTTCTCAATTTTTGTTCCTTCATAATAGGACTAATAGGAATTTGTCCTATTTTCATGATCCTAATGTTTTAAAACATAATCAAAAATGACAAGCCAGACATGAAAAAAAATAATGAAGACTAGACCATTAACCTCATACTCGTCCATGAGCATGAAAACTCAGCCTCTTCTACGGTAATAAATGTTCCACACCAATTACTGACTTCCAGCCCTCTTCTCAGGGCTTTTTCACCCTACAGGCTCTTCTTTGACAATTACCAATTCTTCTGGGCCTTTGGCCCCACCTGCTGGTTGGTTATGAAAGTTGATGACCAGATGCTCAATCCTTCTCTCTCAGAAATTTATTTACAGACATGACTTCCTTCACTTTGTTTATATATTTGTTTCTGCTTTTTTGATACACGTTGTCCATACTTTGGTTAATTTCAACACAGTAAATATTTGTGTTACCCAGAGATACAGCTCCCTGTAAATCCTGTTTGTCCTTCCTCTTGCTTTCTCTGTGCTGTCCCTATGCCTCAGGAAAAATCTCCTTTCTTCTTAACCATCAATCGCATCATCAATTTCTCATCACCAGTCTCTCAATCTCTCTATTTTCATTGGAGAACCAAAAATGACATGGCTGATAAAACATAGTATTGATATTACTAACAACCTGAATCAAAAAAACGAAAAACTATAGAGCATACCTTAAGCCCTCCAAAGAATTGAAAATTTCCCCCTAATTCTTCACAAAACTGTCCAAATGCCTCTTCTAAATAAACTAATATTCCTCAGCTTCAATATTCAAGATGCACAGAAATATTCTCTATTTTTTTCCCATTGTATATGCTCGATTTTTTCAATTATATTAAGGGGAAATTTTGCATAGAGTGTGTGTGTGTGCACACATGTGTGTGAGCATACATGTATGTGCATCGCATGCATGTGCGAGCGTCTGTGTGTGTTTGTTAACTGGTTTTATTCTCTTACTTAATATTCAGAGCATAATTTCTATTAAAAAACACTCTCCAAGTTGCAGTAAACCAACTTAAATAACCTATGTTTATACTGGATACTGCTTATATTAAAGCCTTTTATCTTTATTCTCAGTTTAATTTCTCCCCAGTAAGAGAACATTTTGTTTAATACTTCAAGCACAAGAACACAAATAGCAATTTACAATAAAAATGTTTATGCTGACTTACTTCTCCCAAAGACCCACTTGCACATTTTTAATGTTATAATGTGTATTAAAAGTATTGATTTTTCCCAGAGGAATTAATACTGCACCATAGAGCACCTTTCTTCAGGTCAAATAAGATCCATGAGCAAGAGGTCTCCTTTAAAATAGGTTTATGTAAATGGCAACTGCACTTAAGGCTACTGTTATTATAAGATCATTTTCATTTTAATCACTTAAAAAGCAAACTCTATGTCCAACTAAATCCTTGAACCAAAGAACAAAATATTGACTTTAATCATCTAAACTTAAGTCATCATTCTGAGTTCTTTTGTTGCTTACAAATGCTTCATAGAGCATTATTTGTGGTGGAATTCCATTAGGATACTCACATGATTGCTGAAACAACTAAATATCCTGGGCTGGAAAGGAGTCAATCCTGATACTTGCTCTTCTATTTAAGTTTTCAGCATAGGGAAAAATGTTTTTGCTAATTATAGGCACAGAATGCTCTGCTGTACTTGGTCTGTTCCAGTAGAAGGATTGCTCAACTGGGAAGAAGAAGATTTGAGCTTTTATTGTTTTGGGGGGGATTGTTCAGCACTTTACAGTATTTGAAGCTCTTTCATATATTTTACTTCGTTAAATATATTCCTGAGTTCAGCCTCTCTAATGGACTTGAACATTGTAAAACTTTTCTTTAATTTCAGTCTCTAAATCCATAAATCTAGAAAAAGGATAACGAAAAAATGTTTTTTTCCTAAAACGAATAAAAATTTGCACTACTTTGGGAGCTATCTTTACTTTTTCGTTGCTGTTGTTGGCCCTACTCAAATATATTGCCTCATGGTATTGACATAGAAGATACAATTGTATTGCATAAAATAAAAATTGACCAATATAGGGAAATGGATATGGAGGAGAATGAAACTGTTGCTATTTTTAAATTATACATTCTGAAATCTTATTATTATGTAGAGTTTTAACCAAAATTATTTTTGTAAGAAGAATTATCACTATCACCAAATAATATCTCTTCAAAACTGTAACAATAATTGTTTGTTTCCTCATTAGTCATATAGTTATATCAAACCTCGATAGAAGATGTTAACGTAGCACTGAGAACCATGGTTTATTTAGAGAGCTATTTATAAATGTTGAAATATACGGTAAAAAATTAATATTTGACAGCCATTTGAAAGCACATCACACAAACAGTGACTTTTGTTTTAAATAAAGATAAGCTGATTTTAATATTTGCTACATGTTATATGACTCAGATGGCACTGTAGAAAAGTTATTATAGTCACTTGAATGCTTCAGAAAATGTGCAAAGCTCTATTACATTTACTAGCTCTTGAAAAATACCATTCAGACGTGACCTATAGTGACATGTTTCCACCACACATTTGTCACTCATATGCTTTATGTTCAGCCAAATTTAAAAGTGAAATACGTCATTGGAGCATAAAGACTCTGAGTCAGACTTCTAAACCATGAGCTATCAAGGTGAGCTGGTTTTATTTTGCAGAGTATCTTCCCAGCAAAATCAAACAGAAACATTCTCTTTATCACTGCCTACCAAATGCCTATTAACTCTTCTAATCGAATTAGCATACTACTATCTATATAGATTATAATAAAGTTTGTATTAGTTACTCAGTCTGCTACAAAAAAATACCACAGACCGAGTGGCTTAGGCAACAGAAATTTATTTCTCGCAGTGCTGGAGACTAGGAGTCCAAGATCAGGTGCGGGTCAATTCCATTCCTGGTAAGGGCTTTCTTTCTAGCTTGCAAACGGCTGTCTTCTTGCTGTGTCCTCACATGGTAGAGAGAGAAGGAGAGAGAGAGCACTCTCTTGCGTCTCTTCTTATAAGGGCACTAATACTAATCAAATCATGAAGGCTCCATCCTCATGACCTAATCACCTCTCAAGCCCTTATATCCAAATATCACTACATTGGGGGTTAAGGCTTAAACGTATGAATTTTAGCGGGACACAATTCAGTCCAAATCAAAGCTGGTTCTTAACTGTGACACATCCCCCAGAGAATTGATAAAATTCATTAATGGCTATAGTAGTCTCTCCACCTCTCACCAGTGCTTCCCCAATATACCCAAAATGTGTATATTGAATCTTTGAGACAATTATTTTTTGTTCCTATTAAAGCCATTAAAGAAAAAATAAAGCGTTAATAGGGGTCTCTTGTAAAGTTACTAAATGCCTGCAACATATGTTCTCCATCTTGTCGGAATAGAAAAGGCTGTCCCACTAATACTTAAGCCTATCTATCCTATGAATAGTATGAAAACCAAACAGGATGTCAAGAACATCTCTAAATTGTCTGCTTAATATGATATCTATTTTAGGCTCCAAAAATATACATTCTAATTAATGGAACCCACTAACAGACCTAGGAGACGTTTAAAAGCCTATGACAGCCAAATGTGTTTGGGACCTCATTAAGATTAAGATTATGCATTGATGACTGTAAGAAATGCTCTCACTGGCAATGGCATGCAATTTCAGTTCTACTGGAAGTAACACACGCTTCTAAGGAATTACTTGGGTAACATCTCTTTCCACCAAGTAATTACTTTTTTATGTTTTGACATGGATGACACTCGTTGATGGCAAAGTCTTAAAACGTTACAAATGCATAAATCACTGTCAAACACTCTCAATTACATAATTTGAGGTATTTTTATACTGACATCATCATTATCAAAAAAGTACTTAAGTTACTCTGCTAAGAGAATTACATGAATGCCTTTTAGTAAGGAGGGTTTCCATACTGAAAATAATAACACACTTGTGAATACACGGAGAAAGGACCTAAGAACTGAAAAAATAAGGTATTAAATCAAGAGGATGTTGAAGAGTAAGTCAGAGTCAAGTGTATTTTGAAAGTGAGAGTGACACTTTGTTGATGAGGTGAAGTTCAACGATATAGAGAAGCTATATTCAGTCCTACAGATATGTGAGTATGATATCTCAAATGGATGCTATCATATCAAGTTCATGTTCCTGTATAGACCCAGTCCACCAATGTGTATGACCAGAAAATAGAATGGCTTATATACACTAATGACTGGAAACATGGTGCAAGAACCAAAACACGTATATTGAATTTAAAATGCACTACTATTATGAAGAGAAGAGGATTACTTTCTTGATTATATTTTAATATGAGTTGGCATTTCCAGAACACATACTGCTTATTGAAAGGAAAGATGCTTTAGAAATATGCTAATGCCATCCAAATATGAAAGACACAACGGGATTTGGTCTGTCATCATACACACACACACACCACTGGAGACTTTGGATCTTGAATCCGCTCCCCTTTCACAGAGGCTTCCTCTCACAGAATGCACTTACACCTTTCCTTTGAAACTACTTGCCCTGACTCTGTCTACAGCAGCCTGCCAGTGTGATTTGCAGGAGCTAGCAGTCAAGTTCAGTACACAGCTGTTTTCCATAGAGTTAACCACAATTTTCTTCTCACATCTTAGAGAAATAAATTGCCAGGACTGAAACTTTGTTATTCCTGATCTGGTCACAGCATTAAAAGCTTAATGGGCCTCATATTCTCTGATGAACTGTGCCCACAAGTTCGCAGGGGCAGAGAAGTCCCTGGGTGAGCAGGGCGTCATCACTGGGCAGTCAGAGATGGAAGATATATGGAAAAAGGAAAAACAAAATGGACATGCGAGAATAGGAAGAAAAAGAAAACAGACAGTAGTGACCTAGAGAAGAAGAAGATAACAAGCAAAAGAAGCAGGAGAAACGTGTTTTGCACATTGTGGTACCATTTTTTTGTGTTACGAGGTGGGAAAAAGAACTTTCACAGTCTCGGCAGAGTGTTCAAATGGACCGTGTGTTGCTATAAGAAAGCCCAGAAAAACTGCTTTCACTGCAAAATTCTGCAGCAGCAACAAATGACAAAGACTACCCCCATCTGAGTGCTTACTGTGTACTAGATCCTGGAGGTGGCATACGGATACGTTTTCTGGTTTCCTATCTTTAAACCAAAACTGTAATGTGGTTATTTATGCTCACTTCACGGATAGAGACACAGAGGATCAGATCATTTAAGTAACTTGCCAAAAACAACAGAGCTCTTACACAGAAAAGTCCAAGACTCCCGCTACACCATTTTGACAGATTTGTTTACAATATTCTACATTTGCCTTATTTCTGATACATTAAGGCAGCATTTAGTAGTTGTTTTTAAGGTACAGAGCCCCTGTGAAAGTGTTTCTGATTGCTATCCATTGCTTAATCTGTGTAGTAAAGAGGGGTCCACTTTGAGGGATCTGCCTTTCTTCCTTTCCAATCAAGGAGGACTGGTAAAGGCAGATGAATGTGTCCAATCACAGACTCTCTCAGCCACAATGATTGATGCAGAGATAGCCACATGGACCAGCATGGTTCAGCCTGTGGTTTTCCTATTATTTCTCTAATGGAAACTGGTAGAAGTGTTGATTATGAGACTGTAAAATCTGGATTATGAGACTGTAAAGTCTAGAGCTGCCTGGTTAACTGTCTGTGACTTAACCAAGTAGAATAAGGCCTTCAGGTAGTGGATGAAGTACGGAAAGAGGCAGATTCCTGACAGCATTTGAATCTCTAATTCCAAGCATCTCTACGTCTAAGAATGCCCTTCTTAGAGTTTTGCCATGTGAGTCAATATTTCTCAATTTTATCTGTTAGCAATAGTGATATATAGTCATTTTAAATAAGAAGAATCCTGACTTACATAAAAGTGAACTCCTGATAAAAAAAAATGCATACAAATTTTTTAAAATGGCAAAAAAATTTTTTTCATTGCATAGGAAATTGATTCATTTGCCCAGAACATAGAAAAATATATTTACTTTTTTTTTTTATTTAGATAGCTTTTATTTTTTTTTTCTATTTCTGCATAGATTACATCATGTTCACCACCAAAATACTAATTACAACCCATCACCACACACATGTACCGAATTATCCCTTTCACCCTCCTCCCTCCCCCCTTCCCCTCTGGTAACCACCAATCCAATCTCTGTCCCTATGTGTTTGTTTATTGTTGTTATTATCTACTACTTAATGAAGGAAATCATACGGTATTTGACCTTCTCCCTCTGACTTATATATTTACTTTTAAAGGAGACTGTGTTGCTTTTCATAGAAAAAAATAAATAATACACATTTCTTATGAAAATAAACAAAGATAAAGTGAGAAAGGAAAGAAAAGAAGATTCAAATCATGCAAATAAAATAATATGTGGGATTCTGTTTTTTAAATGCTATGAGAAAACATTGAATGTCAATTCTAAATTTTTGATTGGTAAAAATAAGCTCTTATAGCCTTGACCCACAAGGTAGATAAGAGAAACTGTACTCAAATCTGCCATTCTACTTTATTTCAGGTGAGGACAAGCTTGTTTAAAGGAATAGCAGGCTTCTGCAGTACTCTCAGGATTGAATTCTGCTCACGTCCTTCCGTCAATGAGGTCATCTTTGGCTGGGTCTGCATATTGATATTGATATGTTATATCATCATGAAAAACACTGGAAATCCCCATTTCATTTAGGTTAAGGGACATGGACTACTGCCTGTTTTTATTTGACCTCTTCACCCTGTTGTCTACCCTCAATTCACATTCTTGAGGCAAATCTAGGGACATCAAGGAAATGAATTGAAAACCACTGACCAGGAGGACAGGTGGTGTGTTCTAAGGCAGCACCTTACACAGAGTAGTGAATTTCTAGTATAAAATATCCAAGAAGAATAAATATGGACCAAGTAATTGTTCTGTTGTATGCAAAACATAAGTATATTTCTTTAAAGACACTATATATGTACTAAAGAGATGAAGTCTCTGGAGTAGGTGAGGACTACAGAAATATTGTGCAATGTGATGCCATTACCTTCAGTAATCTGAGTTTTCTTCATGCTAAATACATGAAGAATTTGACAAATTTATTTCAGGTATTAGAATTAAAATTGGTGAACATTTATAAACTTTAAATACGCCATATTCAAGTTATGTTTTGCTGTGTTTATTTAGAAAAGTCCAGTTTTTTTCTGATTATTCAGTGTCATATTTTTATTTAAATACTTTAATTCACATGAACAATTATGTTGTCATTTAAGAATGGATTGTAGCCATGTAAAGTTAAATTCTACCCAGCAGTCAACAAGACAATGATTTGTTCAAGAAAAATACCAAGATTTGCAAATTGCTTTAAAAAAACAGTTAATGCTTCAGATGACAATTTGTTTTCTTTTTATAGATTATAAAGAAGTTGAATTATTGTCATGAACAAAGATTGGTGAAGGAAATGGCTGTACCAACTTTATTTGCATTAACTACTATTATCTTGCTGTTATACTATTATGATGACCAGGATCTTTCCTTTGTGAGACAAAATAAAATAATTTTTAGCAGGTTATTCCCAGAAGAATAAATATAAGTTGTCAATAAACATATGAAACTATGCTTATTCTCACAAATAAAGGAATACAAATTAATTAAGAAAAACTTAACGAAATTAAACATGTCTAAGTGAAAAACGCAATAAAGTATAAAACCCTCATTTATTCATTCAATAAATATATATTGAGCACATATTATCTGTCAAGCATTATGTACCCTGGAGAAGTAGGTAAGAAAACAAGCAAATCCCTGCCCTCATAAAGCCTACATTCTAGAAGGGAAAACTGACAACAAACATGTAAACAAACAAATAAATGATTTAAATTTTGAAAGTTTTCAGTGTTATGAAGAAAATCAGGAATATAAAGCAGCTAAAAGGTTAGGTAGTCAACAGGGCATGTATCTTAGATAAGAAAGAAGGTGACATTGGAGCAAAGACCCGAATGATGATGATGGATCAGCCATAAAAATATCTGGAATAGGCCATTCTAGATAGAAGGAGTAACAAAGATAAAGCCTTGGAGGAAAGAATATGACTGGTTTACCAAGGAGTTGAGAGATGACCAGTGTGACTACAGCATAATGAGCAAAGAGAAGAGTAGTAGGACACATCAGAGATGAGGGCATGAACCAGATCACTTATGGCCTTCTAGACCACAGCAAAGACTTGGGATACTACCCTACATTAAATAGGAGGTCTTTGGATGCTTTTTATTAGGAGATTTACAGGATCTGATGTACTTTTTTTTTTTTAAAAAAGCACTCTTTCACCTGCGTGGAGACTGTACTGTAAAGGGGCATGGGTAGAAGCTGAGGAATCAGTGAAGAAGGTGTTGATAAAGTCCCCATGGTTAGTGATGGTGGCTTAGATTAGGCTAGTGGAAGGGGAAGCTGTGAGAAGTGGCCAGATTTGAGATACAGTGAGGGAAAAAGAAAGATCAGGATGACTCCTAGATCTTGGCCTTTGTAAGTAAGTGAAAGGCAGATACATAACTAAGATGGAAAACATTGAGTGAAGAGAAAAGGGGGGAGGCAGAGCCAAGAGTTCTATTTTGAATTATTAGGTTGAGACATTGGCCAGAAATGTTGGACGTTAGAGTGGAAATTTTAGGGAGACGGTTATATATATAAGTCTGAGGTTCAAGTAAGGAATTGGGGTTAGTGATATAAATTGGGGGGGATATCAGATTATAGATGGCATTTAAAATCATGGGGTTGGAGAGAATCGGAAAGAGAGGGTATACTTACAGAAAAGAAAAATATCTAGAATTAAGTCCAAGGATCCTTCAATATTTAAGAGGGCAGAAAGAGGAGACGCCTATAAATGATAGGATGTGAATAAGTAGCAAGGTGAAAAATAAAAACAATAAATATGTTTAAAGTCCAAAGTAAGAAAATATTTCTGTGCAGTGTAATTATGAGAGAAGACCTCTTTGTAGTAAAGAACCTTGAATATCAGGTTGAATTTGGAATTTCTATCACCCTGGGTTCAGGTATTCATAAGTGCAGATATTAACCCACATACTTTTCAATCAACTATGGTAAGAGCTTTATGATTCTTTGTGAAGAACTTATTTTCATTTCTTTTATGGTATCTAAAGTACACTTGAGAAGTGACCAAGGGATGGTAAATCCTTGGGGGTAGGCATTATATAGGTTCAGACTCACTTGAAGTTTCTTTGAATTTTCTAACAAATTCTTTGAAGATAAGATAAAAACGCCCTTTTTATTTCATGCCTTTCCATCACATATTTGCCTTCTCATATGCCACAGTGTCAGAAGGAATCTTTTAAAAGTCCTCTAGGGGTCAGGTTAAAAGAAGACTTTTAGGAGAGTGACATCAGCATCATGGCAGAGTGAGTTGTTCCCTTTGTCTCTCCCCTCTAAGTTACAACTAAACAGACATTCATTAACCAACAGGGGATTCCCTACACAGCACAATAGGACGCCTGAGAGATCCACACAGCCATACATCTGAAGGTAGGTGGACAGAATCCCTGGGAAGCAATGGAACTAGGTGAACAGACCCCACTGTCTCCCCGGTGGCAATGATCCAGGTTGCAGGCCCTCACACAGCAGCCAGCATGAACATAAGAGGAGATAAGGGCATCCTGGCCTATGTGCAAAGGTTTTTAGAGTGGTAGCCCGGCCCGCAGTAGCACCCACCATGCTGCGGCGGCCCTGCCTATGGGAATGCTCCCCACTGAGTGCTCAGCCCCCATGAAGGAGCCCTGCCCACCAAGTGCAGCAGCTCAGCTGAACTGCCCACAAGTGTAGAGCTGGATTTCAAGTGAAAGAAAGTGCCCCTCCCCTCCCATCTAGCACAGCAGCTCAGCGAGTCCCCTGCTGAGTGCAGCGGTCCTGCCTGCATGAGAACAAGCCGCCAGCAGAGCACAGAGGCCCCCGCCTATGCATGCATGCATGACCTGCCAAGTGGCTGCGGCCAGTGCACAAACACAGAGCAACCTTACTACCACAAATGGGTGGGATCAGAAAACACAACTCACATCCCCGGCCTAGTGGTGGCAGGTGGAATCTGTGACCTGATACTACCACAAATGCTCTGGCAAAGGATCAATTCATCAAACACCATGAGGAACTACAATGAGACTTAAGAGCAGAAGGAAAATGACAACTACAGAAACCAATTCTGAAGTCATAGAAATTTACAATCTAAATGACAGAGAATGCAAAATAGTTGTCATAAAGAAACTCAATGAGTTACAAGAAAACTCAGAAAGACAGCTCAAGGATTTCAGGGACAAAATTAATGAGGGGAAGGAATACTGAACCAAAGAGATGGAAACTCTAAAAATAATCAAGCAAAAATTCTTGATATGAAGAACACAATTAATGAGATGAAAAATAATCTAGAAACCATAAAAAATAGAGCTGATTTTCTGGAGGACAGAATTAGTGATTTAGAGGATAGAAATCTAGAAATGCTTCAGGGGGAGGAGGAGAGAGAACTAAGGTTTTTAAAAAATGAAGAAATTCTTCAAGAAATATCCAACTCAATTAGGAAAAACAACACAAGGATTATAGGTATTCCAGAGGGAAAAGACAGGGAGAAAGGAGCAGAAATCTTGTTCAAAGAAATAATACCTGAGAACTTCCCATACCTGGAGAAGAAGCTGGACTTACAAGTACATGAAGCTGATAGAACTCCTAATTATGTCAATGCAAAAAGACCTTCTCCAAGACATATAATATCAAAACTGGCAAAAATCAATGACAAAGAAAAGAAACAGTAAGGGCTGCAAAGCAGAAGAAAATAACCTACAAAGGATCCCCTAACAGGCTTTCAGCAGATTTCTCAGCAGAAACCTTACAGGCTAGGAGAGAACGGAATGATATATTCAAAATACTGAAAGACAAAAACTGTCAACCAAGAATACTCTATCCTTCAGATATGATGGAGAAATAAAAGCTTTCCCAGATAAACAAAAGCTGAGGGAGTTCATCTCCACTATACCTGCCTTACAAGAAATGTTAAAGGAGCCCTCCCATCCAAAACTAAAAACCAAAAGTTTACAAAACCTTAAGCAAGGAGATAAATAAACAGATATAATCAGAAAATTGCAGCTCTATATCAGAATAGGTTAGTAAACATTTAATTATAACATAAAAGATAAAGGGGGAAAAGCATCAAAACTAACTATAAACACTTCAATTTAGTCACAAACTCACAACACAAAAAAGAACAATTTGCAACAACAATAACTCAGAAGAGGAAGTGGAAAGGCATGGAACTGTTTTGGCTAATGGAGACAAGAGGCTATCAGAAACAGGACTATTTCATCTATGAGATCTTTTATACAAACTTTACGGTAACCACTAAACAAAAAATCAGAGCAAAGTCACAAATCATAAATAATGAGAAAATCATCACAGAAAACCACCAAATTAAAATGGCAGTCAGAAATATAAGGGAAAAGAAACAATGGAAATATAGAACAACCAGAAAACAAGAGATAAAATAGCAGTATTAAGCCCTCATATATCAATAATCACTCTAAATGTAAATGCATTGAATTCTCCAATCAAAAGACACAGAGTGGCTGGAGGGATTAAAAAAAAAGACCCAACAACATGCTGCCCCAGAAAACACATCACACCTCTAAAGACAAGCATAGGCTCAGAGTAAAGGGATGGAAGATGATACTCCAAACAAATGGCAAGAAAAGGAGGCAGGTGTTGCCATACTTAGACAAAGCAGACTTCAATATAAAAAAGACAATGAGATACAAAGAAAGGCAGTATATAATGATAAAAAGGACATTCCACCAAGAGGGCATAACACTTATGAATATATATGGACCTAATACAGGAGCATCAAAGTATATAAAGTAACTGTTAACAGACCTAAAGGGAGAAATTGACAGCAACACAATAATAGTAGGGGACCTCAACACCCCACTTACATCAATGGATAGATCATCCAGGCAGAAAGTCAACAAGGAAACAGTGACCTTAAATGAAATACTAGACCAGATGGACTTCATAGATATACCTAGAACATTCCATCCAAAAACAGTAGAATACACATTCTCCTTAAGTGCATGTGGAACAGTCTCAAAGATTGGCCATATGTTGGGAAACAAGGCAAGCCTCAATAAATTTAAGAAGATCGAAATCATCTCAAGCAGCTTTTCCAACCACAATGCTATGAAACTAGAAATCAACTACAAGAAAAAGGCTGAGAAAGTCACAAATATGTGGAGACTAAACAACGTGCTAGTGAACAACTATTCAATCAATGAAGAAATCAAAGAAGAAATCAAAAAATACGTAGAGACAAGTGAAAATGCACACACAACATACCAACTCGTATGGGATGCAAAAAAAGCAATACTAAGAGAGAAATTTAGAGCAATACAGGCCTACATCAAAGAACAAGAAAAATCTCAAATAAATAATCTTAAACTACACCTAACAGAATCGGAAAAAGAAGAACAAACAAAGCCCAAAGTTGGCAGAAAGAGGGAAATAATAAAAACTAGAGCAGAAATAAATGAAATAGAGACTAAAAAAACAATAGAAAGGATCAATGAAACTAAGATCTTGTTCTTTGAGAAGATAAACAAAATTGACAAACCCTTAGCCAGACTCACTAAGAAAAAAAGAGAGAAGGCTCAAATAAATAAAATTAAAAATGAAAGAGGAGAAATTACAATGGACACCCCAGAAATACAAAGGATTTTAAGAGAATACTATGAAAAACTATATGCCCACAAATTGGATAACCTAGAAGAAATGGATAAATTCTTAGACTCGTACAATCTCCCAAAACTGAATCAAGAAGAAACAGAGAATCTGAATAGTAAAGAGATTGAAACAGTAATCAAAAACTTCCCAAAAAACAAAAGACCAGAACAAGATGGCTTCTCTAGAGAATTCTACCAAATATTCAAAGATTTAATAGCTATCCTTCTCAAACTACTCCAAAAAACTGAAGAAGACAGAATGTTTCCTCACTCATTCTATGAGCCAACATTACCCCGATACCAAAACCAGACAAGGACAAGATAAAGAAGGAAAATTACAGGCCAATATCGCTGATGAACATAGATGCAAAATCCTCAACAAAATGTTGGCAAATTGAATACAACAATACATTAAAAGGCTCATACACGTGATCAAGTGGGATTTATACCAGGAGTGCAGGGATGGTTCAACATCCACAAACCAATTAATGTGATACATCACATTAACAAAATGAGGAATAAAAAAATCCCGTGATCATCTCAATAGATGCAGAGAAAGCATTTGATGAGATCCATCATCCATTTATGATAAAAACTCTCAATAAAATGGGTATTGAAGGAAAGTAGCTCATCATAATAAAGGCTGTATATGACAAACCCACAGCCAACATCATACTTAATGGTGAAAAGTTGAAAGGCATCCCTTTGAGAATAGGAAAAAGACAAGGGTGTCCAGTCTCTCCACTCCTATTCAACATAGTACTGGAGGTTATGGCAGATGACATGATTTTATATGTAGAAAACCATAAAGAATCCACCAGAAAACTAATAGAAATAATCAACAACTACCACAAAGTTGCAGGGTACAAAATCAACTTACAAAAATCAGTTGCATTTCTATATACTCACAACAGACTAGCAGAAAGAGAAGTCAAGAGTACAACCCTATTTACAATCACAATAAAAAGAATAAAATATCTAGGAATCAACTTAACCAAAGAGGTGAAAACCTATATAATGAAAACTATAAGACATTATTGAAACAAATTGAAGAAGACGTAAAGAAATGGAAAGATATTTCATGCTTATGGATTGGAAGAATAAACATAGTTAAAATGTCCATATTACCTAAAGCAAACTTCAGATTCAATGGAATCCCAATCAGAATCCCAATGACATTTTTCATGGAAATAAAACAAAGAATCCTAAAATTTATGTGGAACAACAAAAGACCACAAATAGCCAACAGAATCCTGAGAAAATAGAACAATGCTGGAGGCATCACAATCCCTGAATTCAAAATATACTACAAAGCTATAGTAATCAAAACAGCATGGTACTGGCACAAAAACAGACACACAGATCAATGGAACAGAATTGAAAGCCTAGAAATAAAACCACACATCTATGGATAACTAATCCTCAACAAAGGATTCAAGAACATACGATGGAGAAAGGAAATTCTCTTCTATAGATGGTGTTGGGAAAACTGGACAGCCACATGCAAAAGAATGAAAGTAGACCATTATCTTACACCATACACAAAAATTAAGTCAAAATGGAGTTAAGACTTGAGTGTAAGACCTGAAACCATGAAACTCCTAGAAGAAAATATAGGCAGTATACTATTTGACATTGGTCTTGGTAGCATCTTTTGGAATACCATGTCTCGTCAGGCAAGGGAAACAAAAGAAAAAAATAAACAAATGGGACTACATCAAACTAAAAGCTTCTGCAAGGCAAAGGAAATAATGAACAAAATGGAAAGACAACCCACCAACTAGGAGGAAATATTTGCAAATCATATGTCCAACAAGAGATTAATTTCCAAAATATATAAAGAACTCATACAACTCAACAACAAAAAAAATGAAAAACTTGATCAAAAAATATGCAGAGGATATGAACAGACATTTTTCCAAAGAAGATGGCCAACAGGCACGTGAAAAGATGCTCGACATCACTAATTAGTAGGGAAATTCAAATCAAAACTACAATGAGATATCAGCTGACACCAGTTAGAATGGCTATAATTACCAAGACAAAAAATAACAAATGTTGGAGACGATGTGGAGAAAAGGAAACCCTCAAACACTGCAGGTAGGAATGCCAACTGGTGCAGCCACTGTGGTAAACAATATGGAGATTTATCAAAAAGTTAAAAACAGAAGTACCATACAATTCAGCTATCCCACTACTGGATGTGTATCCAAAGAACATGAAATCAACAATACAAAGAGATCTATGCACCCCTATGTTCATTGCAGCATTATTCACAATAGCCAAGACATGGAAGCAACCCAAGTGCCCATCAACTGATGAATGGATAAAAAAGATGTGGTATATATGTAAAATGCAATACTACTGAGCCATAAAAAAGACAAAATCATCCCATTTGTGACAACATGGATGGATCTTGAGTATATTATGTTAAGTGAAATAAGCCAGACAGAGAAAGACAAACACCATATGATTCCACTCAAATGTGGAAGATAAATAAACACGTGGACAAAGAGAACATATTAGTGGTTACCAGAGGGGAAAAGAGTTGGGGGTGGGCGTAAGGGCAAAGGGTCACATATGTATGGTGACAGATAAAAACGACACTATTGGTGGTGAGCACGATGAAGTCTATACAGCAACTGATATATAATAATGTAAACTTGAAATTACACAATTATAAACCAATATGACCTCAATAAAATAATTTTTTAAAAAAAAACAAAGAAGATTTTTAATCTGATACTAGACTCCAGTCTCAGACTTTACTTTAAGTGCAGGGCACAATGGTTCTGAGCCTTTCAGCACCATGAAGAGAGAAGCCGGTAGAACCAGCCCCATGGGTTGATGGAGCAGGGAGGCACCAGTGAGATTTGAAAATAACAAAGCTTCACACACACACACACACACGCACACCTGTCTCTATATCTACCCCACATCCACAAAAATGAGCTTTTAGAGTACAACTTGGTAGTGAAATCTTTACTTCCTAAACACCAACAGCACCAAGTGAAAATGTATTATAGGAGAAGTGAAATGAACACAGGCAAGGCCATCCAGCATAGACAAAATCCGTTACAGACAAGGATGTTGAGATGTGATACTCTGGTGAACAATTTACAGGTTCAATTCAATGTTGTCACATTATTTCATAAATATTTTGTGTCTTTCTCTAATTAAAAATCCTTATTTTTCCAAACACTATGGACACACTAACATGTCTTATCTAAAAGAGAAGAAAAAAATCCTCTGAATAGCCTAAATAGACAGAAGCATTTCATCACAAGTACTAAACCCAACCACGTCATTGACTAAAAACAAACAACAAAAAAAACCATCTTAAACAAGGGTTAGGTAAACTATGGCCCATGGGCTAAATCTGCCTCCCCATCTGTTGTTGTAAACAAAATTTTATTTACTGTTTATTTACATATAGTCCACAACTGCTTTCATGCTGCCATGGCAGAGTTGAATACTTGCAACTGAGAACATGTGGCCCCAGAGCCTAAAATATTTACTAGCTGGCTCTTCACAGAAAAAGGCTGCCAACCCTGTCTTAGAACTTCTCTTAGTGCCTATATACTACTATTTTATGCACAGCTCTAACAAATGGTATTATTTACTCTTTCAGACTGAAACAGTAAAAGGGAAGGGAACAAACATTTGTAAATGAAAGCATTAACCTTCCTTCCTCCCCTTTTCCCTGACAGACACTGAGCATAATAATGGCCCTTGGCTAAGTGTTTAATTGACTCCTTACTAGAACAATTACTTCAAACTTTCATTTTTGAAACTAAAGATACAGCCATAAAGAGGTATGTGGCTCCTTTCTAATTCCCAGAGGGCTCAATAGAGTACCCATAGCAATTAGGGAAAGAACTAAACACCATTACTCATGATAAAGTGACTGACTGACTCTATGGAAAGGCTAGTGCCTTGAAAAATTATGAAGCAGTTTGGAAAACATTTATTTTTCTCCTCAATATAGATTGAGCCTACTGTCTATGATAATTAGTTTTATTCTTAGCACATATGTGTGAATGTGTCCAACAATTCTGATCTTTTACTCTTTGAAAATGTGAGAGCAGAAACAGACGGCTGAAACTGATGGAGGTGGAGAATGAGAGGCGAAGACCTAATCTTGGCTAGACTGCACGGCTCACAGTGCAGAGCCCCTCTCCCTACTCCATTCCCTAGACCTTGGGATGACTGCAGCCAGCATCACGGATTTGGCCACAGGCTCACGGCGTTAGTCCAGTTTTGTTACGAACCAGGTTCCTTTTGCCCACTGCACAATTATGCCAATCACCGAGAGGACGGGTTTGCAAAGAGAAAGGATTTAATCACAGAGCAGCCAAGTGAGGAGGCAGGAGAACCAATCTCAAATCCACCTCCCTGAAAAATGGAGATTACGGATATTTATGGGATAAGGGGGCGGGGTGGTCTGAAGTGTGGGAATAGATGATTGGAGGAGAGAAGAAGTGAGATAAAATGGTGGCGTTACCATGATGAGGGTGGAGTTTTCAGCTCTGTGACATCAAAGGGCCAGTTATCGGTCATCTGTGCAGGCCCAGTTGATGAGTTGGTGGTCTCAACCCACCTGAACCAGACAACCAGTAGACTCTCAGGTCCTGAAAAACTTAGGCACCTCACCCATTATCATGGTGACCCAAGCATCAGAGATGTTATCTATAGGGTGGGCTTTAGCAATGTATTATCTAACTACTTTTGCAGAGAGACAACTAATTTAGTATAGCTAAAGCAAGTTGGCCCCCGGTTTTAGTTTTAGTGACTCTGATTGGAGAAATATATGATGGGAAGAGGGGACTGGATCCTTCAGCAAAAGTACTTCACTGGGTAAGTCTTGAACAGGACAAAGGATGGGTAGGGATCTACATTTAAAAAGAAAAAGTAGGAAGATCTTTGACAGATAGAGATGCAAAAAAGGGGAAAGAGGAATCAGCATAGGAATTAGGGATTTGCCTGTGATTTCTTAGGTAATTTTCCTTTGGAATCTGCAGAAAATCATATTTCATGCACAGCTTTAACTATTTCTTTTCTTTGTTTTTTAGGGACAAATCGTGAAAGACTTTTAAATAGAACAGAAAGATTACCAATGGTTTCAATGGAAGAGCAGGGTTTGTCTAGCATTCTCTGCAGGATTACCTGAAGATTTGAGGCTGCTGTGCCTTTCATAAGACAGAGGCGTCTTCTGTTAGCCTGCCTACATTGCTCTGCATAGCACAGTCTCCTCTGCAATATGTGGACATTGCCATCCCATGCAACAACAAGGGAGCTCACTCAGCAGGTCTGCTGTGGTGGGTGCTGGCCAGGGAAGTTCTGCGCATGTGCGGCAACATCTCCCTTGCACACCCATGGGCGGTCACACCTGATCTCAACTTCTGCAGAGATCCTGAAGAGACTGAAAAGGGGGAGCAGGTTGCTGCTGTAAAGGCTGTGACCCAGGAAGATTTTCAGGGTGAATGGACTGCTCCAGCTCCCCAGTTTACTCGACTCATCCAGAGGTCGCAGACTGTCTGAAGGTACACAGGTGCCCTCTGCACCTATCCAGCAGTTGCCTACTGGGGACTGCAGTGCTCAGCCTGCCACTGAGGTCTGGGCTGCAGCTCCCACTGCTCAGGCCACTGAATGGGTAGGAACAGCCACTGAGTGGTCTTAAGTTATTCTTCCACAGACTCTTAGACAGAAAATGGAAATAAGGCTGACAGAAAATATACAGTTTCTAAAATTTATGTCCATTTAAAAAAAAAAGTAACAATAGGTACCTGATGGTCCTTATCCAGCCCCAACTGTGCCAGGCCTGACCTCCCAGGGCCATATCCTACATCAAATATACCCTTTCTAGACCTTCTGAGACCTTATGTTGCACCTATAGGTCCAGCTGCAGCTGGTCCTTTAGGGTTACGGGGATCCAAGTCTTCTGGACTATGGGCACCAGGAATGGGAGGGCATTATCCTTCCCCTAATATGCCATACCCATCTCTAGGGCCATATCCCACTCCTCCTCCTCCTCAAGCACCAGGGGCAGCACCACCTGTTCCAAGGGACACTGTTCCACCAGGAACCTGGCGACCACCAGCACCACATGCTGCCCGTGCAGGATGATACCCCACACCAGGACTCTAGCCTACTCCCAATAATCCTTTTCAAGTGACTTTAGTATCTTCTCGTGCTCCATCAATGACTGGTGGTCCCCAATTCTTACCATTAATAATTATCATTTGCTTTCTGAAGTACATATATATTCATATGAATGCATATATAAAAATTGCTGGTTTCACTATCCTTAGAGGGCATTCATGAAAGAACAAGTCTTGCACCTCTCAGAGAAGATATCTGCCTCTTGTACTAGGATGTATAGTACATCAGATGGATACAATCACATAAAAATATAAAAGTAAAAAAAATGATATTTACAACTCTGTAAAGTATAGATAACTGATACTAGTGCAAATGACTTTTGTCCATATATATGCAAATAACTTCTGTCTAAAGGAATGACAATTGATTTCTCTTGGACACTCCCTCTTCTACCTTCCCATTAAAAAAAAATTTTGAGGGGCCGGCCCGGTGGCGCAAGCGGTTAAGTGCGCGCACTCCGCTGCGGCGGCCCGGGGTTCGCTGGTTCGGATCCCGGGCGCGCACCGACGCACTGCTTGGTAAGCCATGCTGTGGCGGCGTCCCATATAAAGTGGAGGAAGATAGGCACAGATGTTAGCCCAGGGCCGTCTTCCTCAGCAAAAAAAGAGGAGAATTGGCGGATGTTAGCTCAGGGCTGATCTCCTCACAAAAAAAAAAAAAAAAAAATTTTGAGTCTATTTGTAAATCCATTTCAGCATTCGTGATTAACCTTGATATGTGTGGCACTTTCAATTTTCCTTTGAACTAATTGTAATATCTTATTGGATTCTTCTTTAATTAATGAGATTAAAAAATAAACTTTGACATGCATTCATTTCATATTTTTACAAGTGTCATGGTTGTTAAAAGTTACATGGAGGCATATTAAAATTTTTGAGAGTTTATTTGAGTAAAAATCGATTTGAATCAGGCAAGTGGTTAGGACTATCCACTGACAGCTAGGAGAGACTTTTATAAAGAAAAGGCAGAAGTAAACCAGGGAGATTATTGATTGGCTAGAGCTTAGAGCCCAGTTGGCTATTTGTGATTGGCTGTCCTTAGGTTTCTATTTTGTAACCTTGAGGCATTTGCAGGCTTAGACTTTGTTTTGCTTAGGTAGGCTGCCATGACGTTACAGCCACATCAGTCTAATGGCCTCCTGTTTAATTAATTTAACATATTTTATCCTTTTTTTTAAAAAAAATTTCTTTAATGGTTGTAATCCCATTTTAATAATTCCGACTCTACAGGAAAAAATTCCTATTACCTGTCTAATGTGTAGTGGTGACGGTGGGAAGCTGATTAAAAGGACAAAGTGGAAAAGGCAGAAGTGGCCTGCTCATGTCCACCTCTCGACTCGCCCTCTGGAGAGAGAGTGCAGTTTCCTAGTCTACAGCACTGAGTGGTGCTCCACAATGAGGAAGAACACACCACACTGAGAATCAACAGTCCAATGGAGAGCTCTGGATATCCATTCAGGTAGAAGTTCGGATCTCCACTTATCCACTAGAGAACAGGGACCTCCATGAGACGGACAACTAGGGAAGACAGATACTTGAATTAGACGTGTATTGAGATATATATGTGTACTCTACCGAGTTGTTTGTGAACCCACATTTAATCTTCATTAAAAGCACACAGAGCAAATTTGTTTATCTCCTTCTGCAGATTTGGAAACTGATGCTTGAAAACACTGAACACAAATCAAACACCAATATGGAAGTAAAAATAAAGTCACAATTTCAAGCATTAACAGTATGTCTCTCATTGTAGTACCTGGTACTCACTATGTGGGACCTCCAGCAAACTGCCCCAGGGAGTTCGGGCAGATCTGTCTCACATACACCTCTGGGCATAGTTCTTTCATAGCCATGCAATGCCGACGATTCTGCTTATCCACGATTCTGCTTATGCACTCCCTGTGGCTTCAACTCCCTGTGAAAATTCTCCTGCAAAGACCTCCAAACCCCAAAAAAACTCCATGATAGCATTTGCTGCTGCTGCCGCCACTGCCATTATTGCTATCTTCTTGCTTAAGCTTCACTATGGAAGTGTTATACTCAAGTTTAGCGGTTAAGTGCGCGTGCTCCGCTACTGGTGGCCCGGGTTCGGATCCCAGGCGCGCACCGACGCACCGCTTCTCTGTCCATGCTGAGGCCGCATCCTACATACAGCAACTAGAAGGATGTGCAACTGTGACATACAACTATCTACTGGGGCTTTGGGGAAAAAAAAAAAGGAGGAGGATTGGCAATAGATGTTAGCTCAGAGCCTGTCTTCTTCAGCAAAAAGAGGAGGATTAGCATGGATGTTAGCTCGGGGCTGAACTTCCTCACACACACACACAAAAAAAGTTGTTCCACTGGGTCAAGACATGCTGCACAAAATGCAAAATGTAGTGCTGGTCCTGACATCGGCCTGGAGACTGGTACTGGGGACTCCAAAGCAGCTCAAACTGCAGCTGCTGCTGGCACTGTGGATTCCCCAAAGAAGGATCAATGACTCTGCTGAAAGTGTTTTTCTGAAGGAGGGAAAGGTCTTTCATTCCCCTTCTTGCTACACTCAAATAATAATTCCAAAACTGCTTCCTTGAGTCTCTTACAGAGATTGTGAATGAAAATTATTCATAAGTGTATATAGCTAGAGACAGCTTGTTTATTTTTCACACACCATAGCTTTCCATATATTTTAAGTTGGGCATAATCCCATGGGGAGCTGAGCTGGAGAACAAATGATCTGAGTGGTAGAAATTATGCCAGGCTCAAAAGCATAGTTCTCTTGAGTAATTTAGTATAAAAGAAAATTCCCCTGTATCACTCACCATCTCCTAAGAGTATAGCTGAATTACAGTTCACTGTATTAATATTGGTTCATTTCATAATTCCAAGGCTTTAAAGAGTACAGTTCTGGTCAATAGACTGTTTAAAATAATGAGGAAGTGTGTAATTTTTTCAAACTTTAATTCAAAATGGTTTTAATAAACTAAAGTCTTGGTGCCTAAAACAATGAGCTTTTGTTATTGGGTAATCAGTCACATGGAACACCTCTTTCACTGAAGATTCTGGATAATGAGGCATCAGTAGAAAACAGGAATAGTATCATATTTATTTTCATGATGTTCACCACAAAGTAGAAATCAATGTTCAATTGACTGCTGAATTTGGAAGAGGAATATGAGTTCAATACAAACAACTGAGAGGAAAATAATTAAATATAAGCAGTCAATATGTGGCTATAACAAACCATATCTACTCAAGCTATGGATAGTATGATAGAATTCATCCCAATGGACAGACCCTAAATTCTGAGAGAGATTGGAAAGAAAGCAGCAAGCACTTCCATAGGAAAAGCAAGTCCTAGTTCCAGATGGGGTAGACTAGAAATGTTTTGTAGGGTGATTCATCAGGTATTATGCCCTTGTGAGACGGCAATGAAAAAGCTTAGTGTTGCCCAGGAATGCTTGCCTTTCCTAAGACCCTAAGATTGATACATGATGACTTGAGGGAGAAGAAAAAAACATCAGCAAACTATGGCCAGCGAGCCAAATCCTGCCTATGAACTGTGACTGTTTTTGTAAAGAAAGTTTAATTGGAACACAGCAACGCCCATTCATTTGCATATTGTCTATGGCTGCAACAAGGGCAGAGTTGATTAATTGCCAGAGACGGCAGGGTCCTTCACAGAAAAAGTTTGGTAATCCCTGTCTTAGGATATCAAGTACAAGGTGAAATCTGCGTCACCCATGAAAGACTTCTCTGAAAACCTCTGAATTAACAAGTCTTGGCAGGGGTTACTACCTACCTACCTTACCCTTAGAACCAGATAACTAGACTTTGGGGAACTAAATTCCCAGACGACTTCATTCTATATCCAAGCTTATCCCACCAGGTGCTAGGAAGCTTCCTTGCTCTCCTCTGTACTGTAGATCAAGTACTTCTTATTATATACTGTTTCCTATTAAAATCTATTCCTGTTAAGGAGAGATTATTGTTCTAAAAATTATTTCAGTTGAATACACTGATGTTGCTAACCTGAGCATTCCCTGTAAAAGATGACAGCTGCAAAAATTAAAATAAATAGTATCTTAACCAGCGTGAGATGCCATAACAAAATTCCATCAGCAAGGGGGCTTAAACCACAGAAATTTATTTCTCACAGTCCTGAAGTCTGGAAAGTTCAAGATCAAAGTGCTGGCCAATTCAGAACCTAGTGGGAACTCTCTTCCTGGTGCGTACACACAGCTGCCTTCTCACTGTGTCCTCACATAACCTCTTCTTTGTGCCCATGTGTATAAAGAGAACCAGTGAGCTCTCTGGGCTCTCTTCTCGTAAAGGCACTAATCTCATCACGAGGCCCCACCTTCATGACCTCAGAAAATAACATTTGCAGAACTTTTTCACAAATCAGATAAAGTTGTAGTTCAAGCTTGCTTTGAAAAGCAACTACTACAAAGTTTATTTTCTCCCTTCTTTAAGGTTGTTGATAGTCACTGATTATTATTTTAGTTGGCAGATATCCTGCACCAACTTAGGGCTGTGTCATTATTTATTAGCATGCAAATTTCTTCTTAAATTGAGCACTTGAATTCATTCTAGATGTAAAAAGAGAGGTTACAATTGTCAAAGCACTTTTTTCTGTATATTAAAAATGTATACTTATTTATTTATTGTATCAAGCTTCTACTTTTGAGATAGTTTTAAAACAGTTCATTTTCTGATGACACTTACATGCAGAATTTTAGTTTAATTTGTTTCTAAAAGTGACTTCACCTAATCTAACATTTTGGTAGGGGTGGCTCTGACAAAAAAAATTTATAGATGTGATGAAATCTTTTTAATAGGTGAAAGTGTGGCAGACTTTCTCCTGCAGCCCTGCCATGAATGACAGCAGATGGATCAGGAATTCCCACTCATCTCTGGAATTTAATTGAAGAGATATTGACACATGGAATCAATGAGCTGTGGGCAGCCAAGTGAAAGAGTAAAGCCAAGTTAAAATCGTGGAGAGCAAAACAGACCAGACTTACGAATAAAGGCCTAAAGGAAACCATTTTGTCCAACGGATACTGAAAGAACAAACCTGGTTCCAGACAGAAGACTTGATTCCAGTGACAGTCTCCATAAGACCTGACTGTATTTATCCAAACCTTTAAAATAAACCTCCCTTTTTATTTAAGAAATCTTGAGCAAGTTTCAGTTCCTTGCAACCAATAATCTCTGTCTAGAATAGAAATTGGTGACAAGAACACAGTAGCAAGATAGAGATTCTCAAAGGTATGAATTCGCCTATCATTTGGAGAAACTAGATGTTTCTCAGATAGGGGAGGACAGAGATTAGAAGGGCTAGGATATTATCTGTAGGGTACACTGAGGACTCGCCTAATTAATTTATTTACTATAACCTGGTTGGATCTAGATCAGACCACTGAATGAAATTTGGGCGGGCTAGGTTGCAGCATATAAGGTAAATGTGGGTATTCCTTATGACATTAAATCAAGTTTTAGTTAGGAAAAGATTTGCTCTAGTCCCAGCAGGCGACCCTTTACACTGCTGAGTGCAGACAGTGAAAAGCAAGATGCTCACTCTGTGTAAAGGCATGTAGGACTGTCATTAGGAGAAAGAAAAAGGGGCCAAGAGTAAGGGCAACTCCCTAGTAGGGGGGAGAAGGTTTGGTATTATGTCCTATGGGAAAATAGCTGTTAGAGATTCCCAGAAGAACCAGGGATTTAGGGAGTTAGGGAGTCAAATGGATCAGGGAGTCAGGGAAAAGGCATTTAAACAGCAAATCTGGTTCACATTGCAAAACCAGACATAGCAACAAAGAGGACACTCTAAGACTTCTGCGACTTCGGAATAACCTCACCATTTGTTAATTTCATTAATGCACATGTGTCTTCTTATAAGGGTAAATTCTTTAAAAATAAATAGGAAGGTAAGTACTTTTTTAAAAAAATATACCTGGATTAGGAATCTTGTGTTCTATCCCACAGTGTCTTCGAGAAGAGAACAAAATCACAAGGAAGATTAAGTGATATTAACCGAAAAAGTAGGTCAAAACTTGAGGTATCTAAGAAGTAAAGAAGATGAGAAGAAGGCAAGATTAGACCTCAAAAGTCGTCCTGAGATACTAACTGGCAAGAAACTCCTTTTTTCCCTACAAGAAGACTGTAGAAGCTAAAGGGACAGGAGGTGAGAGGGAGAAGAGGTGAGGGGACACAAAATTTATACTAAAGCAACTCAGAAGATAGAAATATGAGGCAAAGGCAGCATTCCCATTAGTTTCCAAAACATGCTTTTGGAAAGCATTGTTCTCTACTTTGGGACAATTTTAAATATCTGACATCTGAGGGAAACACCTATACTGTTTAAAACTGTTCTTCAGTCTCCCATTAAAGTGAAATTTGAAATAAATAACTTTTTTCCCCTCTGACAATTCAAGTAACATGATTACAGACTATTCACATAGTTACTTTGCACTAACAAAATCTATCTTCAAAAGTTTAGGATTTCTCTGCTCTTTTCATTGTATAAGATAATCTCTCAGTTGGTGGTGCTTAAATTGGGTCAGAAGACAAACCTTGCCAAAAAAAAAAAAAAAAAGGAAAGGATTTCTACTTAGGCTCTGACATAATTCATTGTATTTGCAACTCTACATAAAAAGAAGATGAAACTCAAACTTATAAATGCACTTTTATATGGCTGTCAAGAAACACAAACACAGCCTCTATTTATCTGATGACATTGGAGAGAAAAGTAGCTCCCAAATGATTTGAGGTTAAATCTACAAAGACGAGGTGAATTGCAAAGGGAAGCATTTAACTGGTGAAACCGATCAGCACGGACAAAAAATCAAGGAGACATTGTCACTTTTTCGTCCTCAATAAAAGGTTTATACTATTGGGCTTTGGGGACAAAGTATCTTAATAATTACATCAATGTTTACTTCGTTTGCCAGTCTACATATCACTAAATCACTATTTGACATGAATCTGATTGTGGATGATTCTAAACAATCTCAGCTCAAATCTTCACTTTCCTTTGTACTTATTACACTGCATTGTTGGTATCTGCTCACTTACCTGTCTCCCTCACCTGTCTGTGAATTCGTTGAGGATAAATCCAGTGTAAAGGATACTGGATAAATCTAGTGTAGTGGTTCTCAAAGTCTGGTTCTGGGACCAGCAGCATCAGCATCAGCATTACCCGGGAAATGGTTAGAAATGCAAATTCTTGGGCCCCATCCTAGACCTGGAGCCCAGGACTCTGCTTTAAAGAGTTCTCCTGGTGATTCAGATGCTCACTCATGGTTTTGAGAACCACTGATGACGAATCACATTCAAGCACTGATGACAATTCCTGGCATAGTGTAGAGTCTCACTGGGAAAATTAGGCCTGTGGGGAAACCCACCTTGTGCTGCTTTCAGCACACTCACTATATACAGTGTCCTCTTGTCCCAGATCCCACCTACCATATAGAAAAGTGAGGTATTAACCTGTTCACACTGTGGAAGCATATTTTTCCTTTCTTGGATATTTTCAACACCAAAAGAAAAACATTAGAGATAGTAATACCTACTGTCTTGTGCAGGATTCAATCTTATTCAATTTCCTTTTAGACCAGAGGTGTCAGCGAGAGCTTCTGATTTAGGTAACAGTTGTCTGTACTCTCATAACACCCTGAACTGCATTAGGGCATTTTCTAGATTTTCTCCTCTCATTCACTGTATGCTCTTAATGGCAATTACTATACTCATTTCTTAGGTCTCAAGAGCCTAGAACCAGAAATAGCATGAAGTAGATGTGATTCAATACATATTAAATGAATGAACCCTATAGAAAATCAACTTTTCATTCACAATTAGCTAGTACTGAAATTTATAAATAAATACTTTGGTAATAAGTTTCATCTTCAGAATTTCCCTACATTGATACAGGTTGGAAAATATTAAACCCATTCACATTAGATAATGCTTATTACCAAAGTGTTCAGTCACTCTTTGCTGAGAAAACACAACATTCTGGGGCTCTGGGGATTAAAAGAATTTTACTAACAGGGTTATTATTCATAATTATGCCCATTCTATTCAAGATAATCAGCTACATGAAAGCAATAGGCAAAGAGTCAGAAAATAACACATATTAACAGAAGCATAACTTTATCGTCAATGTTCTTAGGTCACTAGGAAACAAGGCAGGTTCGCTAGAGACATCCAGGTAGCTATTTACTTATTCCAGATTTAAGTGAAGATGCCCACTCCAGCTTCACTGGCTAGTTGGTTAAATGTGACCAACCACAGCAACCCCTGTAGTTGTTAACAAGACTCACTACCCTAACTCTTCCTATCTTCCCACCTAGTCATACTCAAAGGGATGGAAAAGAGCTTCAAAGGCCAGGACACATTCTTCTCCAAACCACCCTTCTATATTGCAGAATATAAAAAATATTCACTCCCACAGAAAATTCTTTGATCTACAGAGTTTCATTGAGCATAATTTCAGAATACAGTCTCCCAAATTTGTATAACTAATTCTGGTTGCTCACCTTTATTCCAAATACCAAGTTTACTTTTTTACTATCTAGAGAGCATCTTTCTTATTTCACAGCACAGAAAACCAAACCTATGTAAAACAATGCCTTTCTTTCCAACTATAAACATTATTCTTCACTATTGATAAATTCATTATTTTCCAGCCTCATGTCTATGAATTTTCTCATGTATTACAGAAAACTGTCCCTGCAAAGAGATCCTTTACAGCCAAATTATTTCCAAAATCCTACCCATTCTATCTCTCATTATATCTCAATCCATCCCATAAAGAAATGATCTCTGCCCTGAAGGAGTTTAAAATGTAAGAAAAGTCAAATTCTTTTTCCCAAGCCACTTTTCTTTTTCTGCCTGATGGAATTCTGCTTATTCTTTAGGTAACCTAATTTGTGAAACTACCTCCCTTTTTATTGATATCCTCTTCTGATTCAACCCATGGCTGTAGGTACCATCTATATGCCGATGATTCACGAATGCATACCTCATCCCTCCTGAGCTCCAGACCGATATAATCCACTTAGCATTAGACATCTCAATATAACTTTCATACTCAAGTCTTTCCATATATACAGTTGCCAAAGCAAAACACCTGAATATATCCTCACATCTCACCTCCCTCTTCCCCTTTACAGTCACACCATTTCCCAAATCTTGCCCATTCCAATGAATTCTATCTCAACTCTATATGCTTGACTCTATCTCTGTGGCCGCCACCGTAGGCCAAGCCACTTTTATTTCTTACCTGGATCATTGGAATAGACACTTAAATGGGCCCCAATGCCCACACTTATATCTTGCAATCCAGCAGACTGGCATCTATAACCACAAATCTGATCATGTCACTCCCAAATTGTAACCTGCCCATGGTTTCCTATTGCCTTTATGAAGAGGATTCTATATCTTTAATATGATCTATAAGGCCTTACTTGTAGTCTGAACTCTTTACCGAGGCTTAGAAAGCCCTACCTCTCCAGTTTTTTCTCCCACCAGTCACCTCTTCACTCTGTGACTCAGCGAAACTGGCTTTCATTTTCTCACTTAAGTCATTTGCTTGCTCCATCTCAGGATCTTTACTCAGACTGCGTCCTTTTCATATTTATTCCCTATCAACCAGCTTCAACTTAAATATCACTTTCTCAAAGATATTATGTCAGGTTGTATTTTTCCAAAAACGGCCATGACACAGCAATATTTATCATCTTATATGTTTTGCCCGAACCTCATCCCTTATCTATGAAGAGCTGGAGTCTATTTCCCCTCCCCTTGAACCCAGGCTGTCTTGTGACTTCTCTAACCAGTAGAGCACGGCAGAAGTGATGCTATGTGACTTCTGGGGCTATGTCATAAAAGGGATGCAGCTTCTGCCTGGATTTTCTTGGGACACTTGCCTTTGGAACTCATCATAATGCTGTGAGGACACCCAAGCACATGCAGAGGCCTTATGTAGTTGTTCTGTCCAGCAGTCCTAGCTAAGATCTTAGTCAACAGCCAGCATCAAGTACCAGACACGTGAATGAAGGTCCTTTGGACGATTCCAGACTCTATGCTCTGAATCCTCCAGCTAAGTCCCCAGATATTAAGGAGCAGAGACCAGTCATCCCACTGTATCCTATTTGAATGCTTGATCCACTGAATCTGTGAGCATGATAGTGATTGTTTGATGCCACTAAATTTGAAATTAATTTGTTATGCTTCCCTAGTAATTGGAAGAGATGCTTCCCCTGGTTATTCTCTGAGACTAGGTCCTGCTACCGTACACATTCATAGCTTTCATGGTATTTTAATTATGTCTTTAATGTTTATCTTCTCGTTTAGTTTGGAAGCTTTATGAGGCTATGGATCTTACCAGCTTTGTTCACTACTATATTCACAGTGTAGATATCTAGTAAATATTTGTAAAATTATTGAATAAAATTCTGTTAAAGATAATTAAAGAAAGAGGAGCTTGGTATTCAGAAATTGAAAATGAAGCTAAAATGAGTAGCAGAGAAATAGAGTGGCTTTTCAATAAATTTTTTTTCTTTTTGGTGAGGAAGATTGGCCTTGAGCTAACATCTGTGCCACTCTTCCTCTATTTTGTATGTGAGTCGGCACCACAGCGTGGCTTGACAAGCAGTGTAATCCATGCCCAGGATCCGGGCCAGCAAACCTGGGCCACTGAAGTAGACTGTGCCGAACTTAACTACTATGCCACGAGGCCAGCTCCTCAATAAATCTTTTAGAAACAAATGAAGGTAAAAGACTATACTGCTGTGCTTTGGAATTACATGGTGGTGGTATTTGCATTTGTGAGATAGGAGGAAGCTAAGGCTTAAGTAAGATGAGTTGACAGCATATATTTTGACATAAAACAGAGCTAAGACCATAAAACCCTGGGAACTGGGAAGAGATAAAAAAATACCTGAGTAAGTTGAAAAAAAAAAAAAGTCACCCAAAGCTTTTTAAAAATCAAATATCCAAGTGACGTTGTCACTAGAGAAATGACAAAAGGGACAAAAGGACATGGAGGTAGGAACTAGTATCAGAACCCTGGCATCAGCAGCTCTAAGTAACCGAATCAAAAAAATCACGATTACATTGAGGCCAAAACACAGAAACAAGCATCAAAGAGCTTCTCTGCCTGAATGCTATCTTCAACAAAGAAAACAAATTATAAATATTTCATTGAAACTGACAAGGATAGAGATCTTAACACTTTCCTCCACATCAAATATGGTAAATTAAAATTAATAATACAGCTGTCTTTTCTAATAATATCAGATGTGAAACCACATAGGTTAGTTTGCTAAAGCCATTTTCACTACAAGGTCTTAAGTTCTTCAAACCTGATTTTCCCTTTTATTAAATTTTTCAAGATTCTAATTCTCAACATATCCTTATTTTAAGCTGATTTATATTGTGATAAACAAGAATTTACAAAATTAGTTTAATACAGTATTTAGAATGAAGGAAAATATGCCTGTAAAAAAAGAAATGGATGAGCATGCACACTTTATTTAGGTTACCAAGAAAACCTTGAATGAAACTACTTTCATGGCCATTTAAAAATCTCAATGGGATTGAAAAATGGATAAATAAACATCCTAGATACATAAAAATCTATAAAGGAAAATCAGCATTTCTTCTGGAGAAAGAAAGGGGAACAATAAGGTATTCCAAAGATTGTGCTAAAATAGATTCAAACTGTAACTAATGTAGAAGAGAAGACGCAATAAATTCTCTAAAACTATACTTCAAAATCAAGCACTTTGACATCATAAAATGCCCAGTCAAATGGGTTTGTCTTGAAAGACATCTACAGTGGATAGAAAATGTCAGCAAAGCTTTATTATAAGCATATGTAAGATAATGTATTAAGCAAAAAGTAATACAAATCTCATTTACAATCTAATTGGGTCTGAGCAATCAGCAAAACTCAGGAAACAGAGAGGACTTCTTAGATTGACACACCCTAAAGGCATTGATGTAACGCACCCCTTTTAGCTAGTGCCTTTAAACAGAAAGTCTTCCAAAACATCACACTGAAAAAGTACCCAGGCGTATAGCCTCTACTCAAAAACTAATTCCTGAACTGCCTAAATCAATCCCACAGCTCATCCAGTCTTGCTCTAATTTCCCAGCCACGAACCTCAGTATTCATTTGGCTTTATGCTAGTGCTTCAGCTCTCAGATTTGACAACCTAAGCTAGCTCCAGCTAACATCCTGCCCATCTGCTCACTGCAAGCATCACCAGCAAACCTCCTAATACTATTCTGGCTAGATGTGGCCTATCCCCATGGGGAGCCCCCTACCAAAGTGTCGGGCGCCTCACAGGAAAGGCTAGAGGTAATGTTCTGCTGAGGCCAAAAGGACCAAAAAAGCAATAGGCATTATTATTGACACGTGCTATGGAAATTTTTTTCTTTTTTTTTTTTTAGTCAGAATATATCTCATTTTATGTAACGAAAACAAAAAGGAAATTAAGATTTACCTTGCTGAATTTTGGTTGCATGCATTCTTTCCATACAGAATCAATGCCAGAAAGATTATCCAAATTTTGCCTATTTTGTTTTTATTTGCCATGAATATAAACTTCACCATCCTTATTTCTTAGCGGTTACAATCACATCACTGTATAATGTTCCTGGTTTAAATTACAGTATTGTCAAATTAGCAAGAACATAAACAGGCAAGAATAGCAATAGAATTGTTAAGCATATATGCTTTCTAAATTACAATATGTGTAATAACACGTTCATTCTTCGAAAAATATTGGTATCACATAACTGAAAAACAGCAATTGAACGTAAATGTCTTATGTCTTTCTGTGTCTTTTAATTCCCCTTGCAGAACACCAGTATCTAAACTGTTCTTCATGGTTTATAATTACAAAGTGCCATACGCCTTTCTTTTAATTAAAATGATTTCTATATTATATCCAGTTTGTTTTATTAAAACATAAACCAAAAATAAAATAGGAAAAAAAGCCTGATTGAATTGACGATGAGATTAACAAACAGGCATGACTTAATTCTGCCTGAGCCTATTTGTTCCTATGAAATGCTTCTTTTTTATTCCATACGACATCACCAAAACCTGTCTGAATCAGAGGTGTCTGTGATGGAATGCTACAATTCCCTCTAACACCCACGGTGTCCTAAACACAACAAAGGCAGATTTTTAAAACAGGTTGAGACCGTTTGTTCATGCCTTCAATATACAAGCTTTCAAACTTATTCCAATTTGGTGCATAGTATGCTTCTGCCATCTACTGGAATAATGATATAATGCAGTTGCAATAATTTGTGCAGCAATAACTGTCGAAACAGTGGTGACTAAACCCGATTAACCAGACACTTTCAAAACGGTTTCTCAGGGCTCTAATACATATATAGACAGAGGAAACAGTCTCTTTCAAGATTTCTAGGAAAGAGATCTTTCAAAATTAGAGACCTTCATGGATGCCTGAGAACCTTTCCTTTGTCTTAAGATTACTTTCTCTTTCCAAAGGCTCTTTTAGAATGCAAGCATGTCGGTTTAAAATATGCAACACCATAGAGAGACAAGAGAAAAAAGTCTGGATTTCTAAAAGCTAAGGTTTAGATAATAGAGGGAAAAAATGCATAGTCAGACTTAAGCATTTTTCTTTTCAGTAAGCATGAATTTTTGTTGAAGATTAATTCTGACTTTTTCCATAAATATGATCAATCTAACAACTTCTTTATTCGACAGGAGAAGGTTTCCCATAGTCTTCTTACATTCAGAGAACACTTGCAGCATTCCGCCGCATTTTGAACGTACAATAACATTTTAATCTTGCAATTCTCTGAGTTTGGCGGATCAACATTATTACCATCATCTGAGTGGAAGGAAACCCAAGTATAGAGAATTGGAGCAGGCAGACTCTAAAATGGGCCCCAATGATCCCACCTCCTGGTGTTCATACCCTTGTGTAATTCTCTCCTTTTGACTGTGGGCTGGACCTGGAGACTTGCCCTAACAAACAGAATACAGCAGAAGTAATGGAATGTCACTCTGAGCAGGTTATAAAAAGCTTGACCTCTCCCTCTCCTTCTCCCTCTGGCTCTTCTCTCTTTCTTCCTCCAATGAAGCGATGAAGTGAGCCGCCATCTTGCGAGCTCCCCTGTGGAGGAGGCACAAGCAGCAGAGGGAGATGTCTGACCAACAGCCACTGAGGAAAGAGATTCTCGGTCCAACGACCACCGGGAAACTGAATCCTGCCAAAATCACATGAGTGAGTGTGGAAGGGGATCTTTCCTCAGTTGAACTTTGAGGTGACTGCATTGAGGTGACTGCAGCCCTGGCATTATCTTCGTGGCCACACTGTGAGCAACCATAAGCCAAAGAAGCAGACTAAGCCATACACGGATATTTCATGCACAGAAACCATAGAATCATAAATGTGTTTTAAATTTTAAGCTAATAAGTTTTAGGGTAATTTGGTATGCAGCAATAGATAACTAATACAAGTATGTTAAGTGATTTTTCCCATAGATACCAGCCTGGCTAATGATATAAAGGGAACAAACACTTTTAAGTTATCTCAGTAAATCAATAAAAAGTCTTATCCCAGCAAAATAAAAATTATGCAGAAACAAATGATGCAATGCAACAACAGTTTACTGAGCACCTAATCTTTGAAAGATCTAGATTTGGTAAACAAGAAAAAAAATCAATATTGAATGGAAATACTAATGGACTAAATGTGTACCCCTAAAATTCATATGTTGAAACCTAATCCCCAAGGTGATGGTATCAGGAGGTGAGGCTTTTGGGAGGTGATTAGGTCATGATGGCAGAGCTCTCATGAATGGGATTAGTGCCCTTATAAAAGAGACCCCAGGGAATCCCTTGCCCCTTTCACCAGGTGAGATTACAGTGAAAAGACAGCCCTCTGTGGAATAGGAAGCAGGCTCTCAGCAGACATTGAATCTGTCCAGCCTTGATCTTGGAGTTCCCAGCCTCCAGAACTATAACAAGTAAATTCTTGTTGTTTATAAGCAACCTAGTCTATGGTATGTTTTTTAGTGGCAGTCCAAAAAGAATAAGACAGAAAGTAATATAGGTAAAGATGAATTAATAGAGGGGTTAAGAGGGCTCAAAGAATATCCTCCCTGGGTAAAGGTTGGAAAGGACATGGTTGGGCAGACAGCTTTTGAAATAGGCCTTGTAAGGAAGGCCAGGATTTCAAAAGGGGAAGAGAATTCTGAGTAATATTTAAAGCATGTGAAAATGTACAGAAGTAAGAAAACGAGGTGTATTTAAGTAAGAGTAAGTGGTTCGTACATGGGAAGATACTGGGGAATAAATCTGCAGCAGTCAAATGGACGATTAGAGAGTCCTGAATGCCAGGTCTGAGAAGTGTGCACTTAATTAATTCTGCAAGGATCCATTGAAATTGCTTGAGAAGGAGAAGGCTTTAACCAAATTAACATCTTAAAAGAATTGTTTTGCAACAAAATGAAGGATGGGTCCAGATACTGTCAAGAAAAATTGTGAAAGATGTTGAAATGGACCAGAAAGGTTACTGGGTGACTTCAATATTAAACTACGCATGTTGAGAGCAGGACTCAGGCGTGCTAGGACCCATGGGCCAAATCTGGCCAGTGGTTTATTTTTGTACAGCATTTGAGCTATGAATGGTTTTTATATTATTAAAAGGTTGTAAAGCAAAACAAAACAAAACCAAGATCAGTGAGTGACAGAGACTGTATATGGCCCACGAAGTCTAAAATGTTTACTATCTGGTCCTTTACAGAAAACATTTGCCAACCTCTGTTCCAAAGAACATCCTTCCAGGTTCTGAATCTAAGGGATTTGCACCTTTCGTGGTCTTTAGAGCTGTTTTACAATTCTGTAAATTGCAGATAACTGATAGCACTGCAAATCTGCAAATGACTCATCTATTAGCATGCAAACCAATTCTGTCTGATGGAGAGATTTTATTTCTCCTCCCTAGCCCTATTTCCCCCATCCCTGTAGAAAGGAGTCGGTTTTCTTTCAATCTGTAAAATCATTTCATGGCCTATATATCTCTGCTCTTTGAATTATCTTTGAACTGGTTGTAACATCTAACTGGTTACCTCATAAATTCATGAGTTAAATAAAATCTTTGACATGCATTCATTTTATGTTTTTTATGAGAGTCGGAACTTGGCCTTTTTATAAATGTATCCTTTAACAGTAGGAAAAGAAAAAGATGATAAATCAGAGACAATCAAAGCTGTCTCTAAGACCTACACACATCCTAACGTATCATTAAACACCATGGAGCTCTGGGTGTCTGATTGATTAAGTTTAGCAACTCCCCAAGTATATGGTGGAGGTTAGAGACCAGGCAAGCAACTCAGCCCTTATTGATGGTAGGGGTGTCCTGGGTGTTATAAGATGAAGACCAAGTAAAGTCCTGTGACACAGAGTACCATCACTCTTACCCAGTAGTCACCCAGTGAGGGACTAGAGGAAGGAAGAACCTCTTCCAGTAAAAATACTAGCATAAAACCTGGTTGAGGCAAAGACAGTCATGGTAGGGAAGCCAAATCTTGTACTTGGGCACATCAGCAATGCCCCTCACAGTCATCCTTTGCCAAGTCTACCCATAAGGCAAATATTGGCAGCCTCTCCCTGCTTGAAAGGCCTCCTCTCTCTCCACTCTTCTCCTCTAATCTTTTTAGGCCAGGACATGTCTTCCTACCTCAGATGTTTTTCCTTCCTTCTGTTTCTTCGAACACTCTTTTTTCTCCCTTCTAACTGCTATGCAGAACTCCTCTCCACTAGTTCTTTCTCAATTGACTCTGATGGTCCAAGGAACAATTCAGCAAATAACTGTTTATCTTTGCTCTACAGCAGAAGGATTTAATCCTTAAACTCTAGTGAGTTGGTAGGTGGGTGGGTGTTTGGGTGTTACAGGATGGTGAAAGTGAGATATTTAAATTCACAAAGGTGGAAGCGGTTTATTTTCCCTATTAGAAAAGTCTGAATTAACTTATCCTGCTCCACATGTGCTATGGCAATGGAATTAGAAGAAAACAAGGTGGATTAAGAAGACATTATGAAGGTAAAATATTCATAAATAGGAATTTTATAGACTATTGTGGAAGAAATGTAAGAATTGGTATAAAAGATATTCCAGTATGTCAAGCCTGGTCCATTGATAGTGATGTTAACAGATATGGGGAATTCAGGTCAAGGAACTGGTTTGGAAGGTGGTTGGAGAGATTAGGACGTGACTTTTCTCAATGTAAAGACCAATTATAATAGTCATTATAGAAAAATTTCAAGATAGTGATTAGGCATTGGGTAAAATTAATTCCCATCTATACCATAGGTAAATCATGGTTTGGAGTACTTGTATTTTTTACCTATTTATAAAGTGGAAATTTTTCGTGACCTCATGAAACTTTTCTACTGGTTTATCCCTGCATTTGAACAAGAACGAAAAAAAATGTTATGTTCATATACTTACTATGTTTGAAATGTAATTATGGGATACTCCCTATTTTTTAAAAAGCTAGCCCATATAGGAAAGTATGATTCTGATCTTTTATTAATCTCTGAAAATTGTAATATCATCACTCATTTTTATTAACTGAGTCCATGGATAATGCATCTCTGCTAAATTAGTCAGCAACTTTAGAAGATTTTTAGCCGTGGAAACTAACATCTGGGGGTAGATGGAATAAGTCATATTTAATTTACGTTATCAGACTAAGTTTATATTTTACTGTTGTAATGCAGATATTGACAAAAGACCTCATGATTTCTAACTTAGTTTTCTCTATACATGAATTTTTTTTTTTTTTTTTTTTGCTTTTCATCTGTGGCCAGAAACGGATGTTCTGAGTCCTAAATTTTCCTATACCTCTAAAGACAAGTTAGTTAAAAAAAATTTAAACCCATCTAAAAGCCTGATTCTATCTAGTTTAATGTACCATACAATTTGTTTCAGAGTCAAACATTCCCCATTTCTCCCCTTTCCCTCATTATTTTGTACAAAATACAACTTCATTTGCAAAAGAGAGGTATTAAGTTTTTTGAGAAAAAGGATTATATTCAGACCCTTGGCAAACCTATGGAAATCAGCACTCAGTCAAATGAATAATATGAATCCTAGTTTCAGGACTTGCTTTAGGCAAAAGATGTCAAATAGGAAATCTCTCCTCATCTCCCTGGAGACCAGGGTGGAAATCTGACAGAGTAGAAACCAGAAAACACATTACCCTCAAACTGAAATACTTTGTAGGCCCCAGCTATTTCCTATTCACTTTAAGAAAATTAAGAGCCACACACTGCATGACAATTAATCCCTTTCAAAGAAATTTGCTTTTGTACAGATCCAATGGTGAACAAAAGATTAATCTTCAAGTAAAATACCAAGAAAAATCATAAACACATTTTTTTCTACCTGTTCTAATGAATTAAACATTCCTTTTTGAGGTAAAACAAAACCTTAGCTGCTTTGCAATGGCCTAGAGCAAATATAGGGACATGCTCTCAAATTTTTTTCATGCAACTGGTTTATTACAGTTCTTCAGCATGACCAAGAGCCCACTCCAAGCTAAATCATTTCACTCCTGTCAAAACTGGAATTTACTAAACAGTATTTAAAATTCAAAACAATATTCAAAGTGAATCCTTAATGAATTATTATACTTTTTTTTTTTAACAGAAACTTTGTATGCTGAAGCAAAGTACTAAGGATCTCTTAGGTGTTGCATGCAATTAATCATAAAGATTTTTTCTGGGAAAATAAATCTATTTGGTTTCCTTGTTGTTGTTGTTGTTGTTGTTTTTGAAGAGGAAGATTGGCCCTGAGCTAACATCTGTGCCCATCTTGCTCTATTTTTTATGTGGGACTCCTGCTATAGCCTTGCTTGATGAGAGGTGTGTAGTTCCACGCCTGGGATCTGAACCTGCGAACCTCGGACCACTGAAGTGGAGCAAATGAACTTAACCACTACACCACTGGGCCAGCCACTATAGTTTTTTAAATTAGAGTATTAAGGAGTCTTTTAATCATGTGTCATGATAATTAAAATTTAAATTTGTAAGCAGAACACACAAATCTTTTGACTACTGAATCTGTCTATTTCATGTGTAGCTACACAAGTCAATGCCTTCTAAATTTCTATGCTGGCAAATCTTCACAAACTCTGCTGACTTTCTCTCCTTGCAAAATAATTTTTTATATTCCACAAGCAACAACTGTAGTGCATCAGAGGAAGCCTTACCTCTAAATCAAACTGATATTAAGCATAGCGGTTAAATTATCTGTAATTATTTAGTTTAGTCTGACATTATCAACAATATTTTAATTTTACCTTTTGTCTCCCTTTTTTTCTTAAACTCTTCTAGGTACTCAGGCAAATACAAACATTGCCTAATTTACTTAAGAAATGATTACCTTAAGCAGATCCCAATATTTTGAGATTACAAAAATTATAGATATTTGTTTTGGGGAGAAGGTTGTTGGGAGAGGAGAAAAAGCAAGAACTTTGGTTTGAGAACACTTCATTCAAATTTGAGCTCTGTCATTAGTGGCAAGTGATCTCTCTGAGCCTTAATTTTCTCCTCTGTAAAATGGGGCAACAATATGGACTTGGCAGATTTTATAGGCTTGAAGAGCTGGTCACATAAAGGAACAAGCACATGCAGTTAGTAGTTCAATAAATGGTGATTCCTTTTCTGCTGATATATAAGCCATGAAAGTTTGACAAGAAATGACTTGGATCCACATGCTTTTATTTGAGAGAAATATTTCTTCTGGTTTCTGACTTAGATTCTTGGAATAGAAGAATTTATCAATAGGGCAGGGAACATTTCAACTCTGCTTCATTATTTTTGTTTAGAAGAGACTCTAATTACAAAATTCTGGTGCATTCAAGTCTAGTTATCTTGCACTGCCTAACACTGGCCAGCATGGCCCAGGACAAATCCACTCACCAGATAGATAATTCTGAGCAAATGAACCTGGCTGTGAGTTAATAGTTATCAATTACTGTGTGATAACAAAAGCTAGAATTATAAGCTCACCTCTCTCACAATTGACTACAAATATTGGTAGAAAAAATTCAACAACCTTGTGATTTGACATGTCAGAGTTAATATAAATAACCACATATCCCCAACTTCTCTGACATAAACAGTCAGTTTATGTTTAGTTGAGTTATAAACAGAGAGACATGGTGGTTTAGCAGAAAAATCATGGAGCCAAATGGCCAAAGATTGGGTTTCCAACCCTCCCTCCAGCTACCAGATTCTGAATATATCATTTAGAATCTTTGATTTGCAGTTTCTTTATCAATAAAATAACAACAAAGCCACCTATCATGTCTTTCTTACACAGTTATTAGGAAGACAAAACATGAAAGCACTTTTAAAATTCCAAAGTGCTAAACAGAAATGTAAAGCAGTTGATCTCAGTGAACTCAGTATGAAAATTTACTATAGAGAATATGTGCATCTATTTCCATTCCAGAAGATAAAACAACATAATACTTGGTCTATGTCCAGAAGAGGAAAATTGCCCCCACTCTACCCTACTTGATTTCTTCTGGCTGGACTAATAAAAAAAACTCGAGACAGATTAACAGGAGAAAAACCAATTTAGTATGTATGCATGGGAGATCAAAAAACTGATGCTCAGAGAGTGGGCAAAACAAGCAGTATATATACATTTCTATACAAAGAAACAATGAATTTCTGAGGATTTGACAGGACAAAGAAACTTAGGTTTGGGTGCTTACTTAGTAAGGAATTTAAGCAGAGTTTAGTAAATGAATTAGTAAAAAGGTAACAAGGTTTTTTTATATAGGCTTATCCGACCTGAATTCCCTATCTCTGGTGATAAGGATGCAAAGAGAGTACCTTTCACAAGGGAAATTTATTTCCTGTTTTCAGGGGGAACAAAGAGAGGAGGGTCAGAATGCCCTTTTTGCATTGGCTGCTTCTCAAATAACTAATTCAAAATAATCAATTTTCCATTGTGGGATATTTTGGGGCGGCCTGCCCTGGGCTCAGTACCTACATGACCAAAATATCAGAAAGAACTATATTTTGCCAAAAAGACAAATTTGCATGGGAATGAAATGAATATCTTCTTGTATGCATTGACTACTTAATTTACCTTTTAGAATAAACATGTTTACCTCCCAATGAAAGTAAAACTAAAGCAAAATGAACCTGTTAGAAAAAGAGGCAAAGATTTGTTACCAAAATAAAAAAAAGTGCAAAATGAACCATGAAGGAACAAACTGAGGCACATTTTGCCTTTATGCCAAGGACTGAACTTGGTTATTAGCACATCAGATCAGAGAGATTTGATTCTTGAAAAGTACTCACCACTGTTTGCCTTGCCAGCAGCAAGGGTTTAACTGCATGGCTTTAGGTGGGATAATCCACGCCACTTTGCTAGCAGCAAAAAGAGAGACTTGATGCTGACAAAAAAAAAAAAGCCTAAATCCCACAATTTGAGAAGTGTTATATCTAAGAGTGAATTTATAACAATTTGTTCATCTCATAAATGTAGAAATCCTGTAAAATATATGTCTTAAATTAAAGAATAGCACTAATAGCTATTTAGGAATAAATTTGACATACAACAAGGGAATTTTTAAAAGACATTCATTTCTACTCAAATTTACATCCAGAAAATTATTTCTCACTTTCTCATATAGGCTAAATATATAAAAATGATTTTTCATAATTGAGACCTTATATAAAAGAGAATCTAATAAAATATAAAGTACATCAGATTAGAGAATAGTCTTTAAATGTCTATAAGTAAAACCCAGATCTCAGAGTAAATGCAGGAAATTGAGGAAAGTGACAAAGCTAACATCTCTTGAGCATTTGCTATGTACCTGACTCAGTGCTTGGTTTTCATATACACTTCATTTACCCCTCAGAAAAAACATTTATATAGTAAAAAATGATCAGTGTTTGGCGAGGTTGGGGTTAGGCAGAGGGATGAATAGGCAGAGCACAGAGTATTTTTAGGGCAATGAAAATACTCTGTATGATAATATACAGATGGATATATGTCATTATACATTTGTCCAAACACATAGAATGTACAACACCAGAAGTAAACCCTGAGGTAGAGTCTATGGACTTTGGGTGATTATGATGTGTCTATGTAGGTTCATCAGTGGCAACAAATGTACCACACTGGTGGGGGATGTTAATAATGAGAGAGGCTATGCATGTGTGAGGGGCAGAGGGTATGTGAGAAATCTCTGTACCTCCCCCTCGATTTTTTTGTGAACCTAAAACTGCTCTAAAAAAATAACTTTTTTAACAAAAAGATTCTCATACTAGATAAAAAATAAACATATTTAAAAATTTTTTTAAACAATATTGAGAGATTTGAATTAATGGTATCAAATCCAACACTTAGGTTGGGCACTGACTCAGCAATTTTCAGACTCCTTTATTGGAAATTGACAGATGCCAGGCAAGATTCAAGCTAACCAGTGGTCCCAGACCTCCTACTTCTAAGTGGGAGCTGCTGTAATAAAAATCTAAAATATGTAGCATGTGAGACCAAGCAGGGGGCAGAGCCTAGGAAAATAATGAGGAAACGGTTAGAGGAAGCTGAAAAAATGGCAAAGAAACTGCTTCAGGAAGCTGGAGAAATGACAACCTCTATTATGTACTGGCAAAACAATTGGTAATACTGCCTCCTGTGATAACGTGGAAGATAGATGTACCTAATGAACTACTGGATTTGGCAAAGAGATCTCCAGGTAAAATACTGAAAGTGTTGCATTTAGCGGGTTAAGTGCTGGTTCAAATGCATTTAGCTGTATATTATAAAGTAGTACAAGAAAGAGGATAACTGGAGTGAGATGGGGAAATAGCCAGTTTGAAAGTAGAATTTAGACTAAATAGAGGGGCATAACTTGAGGTGAGAGGAGCATATTTTGCGTGTGTGAGAAATGTGAACAAATGTGGCTATTAGGGCAGATTTTATTAAATTAACTGCACTAATTGACCCAGTTCTTCAATCCTCTCTGTATTCACATTCTTCACCGTGTGATATTGAGTATTGTCTCAGTAAAAATGCAGACACTATGTCCACACTCCTTGAATCTGGGCTGGCTTATAACGTGCTTTGACCAATAGAATGTGGCAAAAGTAACAACATATTAGTTCCAAATCTAAGCTGAAAGAAGTCTTGTGGGTTTATTCTTGCTTTCTTTGGTTCCTCTACTTTCAGCATAAAAATATAGGCTAGCTTGCTGGAGAATAAGACATGTAAAACAGAGCTGAGTTGCCTCAGTCATTCCAGCTGAGACTATCTTGGATTAGCTGACCTGCAGCCAATAGTTCAAGTGAGTGAGCCCAGCCAACACCAAATTAACTGTTCAGCCAAGCTCATCCTAAGCAACTGACATACTTAATGTTTTAAACTAGTAAATTTTGAGGTGGTTTATTATGCAGCATTATCATGGCAATGGATAACTAATACAGAAAGGAAGTGTTCTGATTTATACTCTTTCGTGAAGCAATAAATTCTCCATGAAAAAACAGACAAATCATCAAAGATCTAAAGATAAAATTAAACAGCATGAAGTTAACTAAAAGAATAACAAAGACCATACACCTTATACATTATCAGAATAAAAAGACACACAAAAACACAAAAACCAAAAACAGAGATCACATAACAAAACTTAGAAAAAAAGAAAAGTATTAAACATTAGATTCCAAAACCTCAAGAATATGCTATATACAAAGTGTACAAGTAAAACAAGGTGATTCATAAAAGCTGAAGGTGGAAAACTAAGATGAGCAAAAAACTACAAGGCAATTACAAAAGGAGAGAAAATAAGAAGAAGTATTAAAAAAAGAATCATCAGCATCAGGAGTCTCTATTAATATTGGGAAAACTCAATCAAGAAAAAACCATTACATAAGACAAAGAAAAATGCTTTATAATAGTAAAGAATATAAAGCACAATAAAAATCTTCAATCAACCTCTATGCACCAAATAATATATCGACGAAACTCATAATGCAAAAACTCTGGGAAATACAGTAATAGGTAATAGAAACACAATATTAATACCTGAATCTATCTCAGCTCTCAAAGGTCACATAATAAATCAAGTAAATGAAAAATTACTAATAATTTTAGGACACTGAATGGCCAAATTAATAAGCCTTATCTGATAAATACAAAATGTTTTCAACATCAGGAAGTCAGAAACTCTATCTTATTTCCATGTGTCTGTGAATATTTTAAAAATTAAATAAATATTAATGTGCAAAGAAAGGCATAATAACTTACAAAGTGGACATAGTATCAAAAATGCTTTCTGTTCACAATGCAGTTTAGTTACAATATTTTTTAAACAGTAATTTAAAAAACAAAAACACATCTGAAATTAAAAGAAAAATATTAACTATTGGATCAAAGAGGAAATCAAAATCCAAACTGAAGAATTTGTGAAAATACTAAGTATGAAACATATCAGAACTTACAAGATTCAGCAAAACCAATGTTATTCTCTATGAAATTTCATAGTCTTAAGTAACCGTATTACTAAAACTGAAAATACTAATATAATAGTGGCTATCCCAATTGTAATGGAAATATTTTTGACGTTTCACCATTAAACATGATGCTATCTCCTGATTTGGTATATGTTTGTTCTGTTTCACCCCCAGCTGGATGTTTTGCAATACATTTCTCACACTAACTACCTAGAGTTAGCATCAGACCCCACAAGATTAAAGGCTTAAACCTCCTCAAGACTGCCCTGACTTCAGATGCCAGCTGCATTTTGGGAGATTGCCAGACAACCTGATCTTCCAACCAACTGACTACAAATTGGAGGGTTCCCATAATCCCTCAGATTTGATAATTCATCAGAGTGACTTACAGAACTGAGGAAACTGCTATATTTATCATTATAATTTATTATAAAGGATACAGATAGGGTGAGGTCTGGGAGGGAATGCAGAGTTCCCATGCCATCTCCACGTGGAGTCATGGCATGTCACCCTCTGGGCACATCAATGTAGTCTTCAACCAAGAAGCTCCACTGAGCTTCTCATTGGGGTTTCATAACTTAGGTATGATTGATTAAATCATCAGCCATGTGATTGAACTCAATCTCCAGCCCCACTCTGTTTCCTAGAGGTTAGACTAGCTCAAAGTCTTCAATCTTCTAATCATGTGCTTGGTCTTTTGGGGACCAGCCCCATCCTGAAGCTATCTAGGGGTACACCATGAGTCACTCCATTAGCATATCAGAGACACTTCTATCACTCAGGAAATTCCAAGGGTTTTGCAGCTCTTAGACAAAGACCAGATATATTTGTTCATTATTTATATACTTTATTGATATATCACAATGTTTCATCATGCTAAGGAAATTTCCCATCAGAACCAATCAAGGTCACAGAAGAAAAACAGATAGTACACTGAAATTAGGATAGTTTTATTTTAACAAAGGGACTATTTATTAAGGTGAGTCTGGAGAATCAAGGAACCTCAAAAGATATTTCAGTAAACGTGGGATTATTCCCAAGATAGAAAGGACAAGGGATTGATGCATTTACCAGAACTCAGAGGGAGAGAGTCATGTAGAAAAGCACCTTGAAAGTAGCAGTGACAATTTTTTGAGAGACACAGCCTGACAATGCTTCAGAGAGGGAAACAGGAACTAAATATTCCGATCTCACTCTCCTCTCACTCTAAGATCTCCTCCTGGGTGGTAGGTGTCTCCACTGGCCAAACCCACCAAGACTCTAGAGATTGAAAGAGTCCTTTGATGGAGTCTATACAGGCCAACACCCTGGGGCACAGAAGAGGGTGAAGAATGATCTGGAAGAGCAAAAGCAATATATACAGCACACCATAAAGATTGGGTGTTACGTTTTCTATAAAGCTATCTCAATATCCATGGACAATGATCTTTTGGGTTCACATTTGGTCTATTAATATAGTAAAAGCTGCCTAAAATGGAAACATTCTTAGATTTCTAGAAAGAAGCTCTCTTGGTCATGATGTATTGTTTTTTCCTGGATTCTGTTGGCTAACTTTAAGGTTTTTTGCATCGATGTGCGTAAGAAAGATGACTCTGCCTTTTTCTTATTGTTCCTGATACCTTCCTTTTGCATGAATAAGGACTCATTAAAGTGTTTTGCAAACACAAATACAAAAGATACTAAACAAAGAAGGTGGAAACCCTAGTGTCCACCTTTAGCAATATAAAGAACCAAATCTTGGAAGGTTTTCAAACTCAGGTTTTCCTTCTCCACCAACCATCACTTTAAGGAAAATGGTAAGGGTGGAGAGAGATTCTACAGGGACCATAGCTTTTTTTTTTTTCTTTTATTTTTGGTGAGGAAGATTGGCTCTGAGCTAACATCTGTTGCTAATTTTCCTCTTTTTGCTTGAGGAAGATTGCTGCAGAGCTAACATCTGTGCCAATCTTCCCTTATTTTGTATGTGGGATGCCACAGCAACATGGCTTGATGAGCAGTGTGTAGGTCCATGCCCAGGATCCAAACTTGTGAACCCCGGGCCGCTGAAGTGGAGCGCACCAACTTAACCACTGTGCCACCAGGTCAGCCCCCATAACTTTTTTTTTTGATCCTTCTTAGACTTACATTATGGGCATGTTAGAGCAGATACTTCCTCGACTGACCCATGTTAGGGCCAATAAACACTGCCCTTTCTTTCACCCTGTAGTTTTCCCAAAGCCTCAATGTTAGAATAATTGATTGTCCTGGTAAATAGAAAGCTCAACGTCCTAATTTAGGAGTTGCTCACGATTAAATTCATTACTGTATAAAAAGCTACCATCACAGCCTCTGCTGCAGTCTAAGTCCTAGTTACCTCCCTTCTTCTTTTATGGAAGGATTGCAATGGTTAATTCTAGAGAGGGAAATTCAGGTAGTCTATAGCTTTGGTCATCTGGCTATTCTGTGTATGTGTATATACTTGACTAATTTTGATAACTACAAGATCTTAAAGAACAAAAGTGCATGTGAGCACACACACACCCCATCCATCTGCCTATCCATACTATTAGACCATTTCATTCCTTTTTTCCTCTTTTCTCTTTAAGTCGTGTGCTTAATAGAGAATTGGTAGAAATAACAATTGGTCTACTCCTCTTTGAGGAAAATGACTATCTCTAATTTTTAGCCCATTGATAAAATTATGCAGTTGAACTTTGAGTACCTAATTTTCCAAGTAGTGCTAAGGCAAAGTCAAGGATAGGTTTCACTGGCAAACAGGAGTGATTTTATGTTCCTCTCTCTCTTATCCAAAATTTTAATTGAATGGGTCAGATGCATCCAATACAAACAGTTTGCAATTTTTAAAATGGATTTGTACAATCAGTGGAAAATATTTCTTAGTTGTTCTACTGACTATACAGTAGTTATTTCAAAAAATCTCTTTTACATTAATTTTAGGGATATTAAATCTTTCTGGAAGATAAACTTGGTGATAAATATTCAGGACCATTCAATAAGTAAAGGGACAATGCCATGTTTTGATATAAAACCAACAGTTAAAATAGTGCAGCCTATTTCTCACTTAAAACCACTGCTATATACACTTCCATCTTCATGCCCACCTTTTACTTTGGTGTATTGACAGGGATGTTAAAAATACAACCAGCATATAGATCAACACGGACTCTCCTAAATGTTCTGAGAGTCTTCTTCCAAAAGACATGCATGCATGCATTGCAAAAGCCTATGTGTTTATAATTTACTATAGTTCAGATGCTGGCCTATATATTCTTGGTGCTAGTCAGACACTATGGAAATATTTAATGGTAAAGACAAACCAAGGATTTCTAGCCAGTCGCTTTCAACTGAGATCCATACAGTGTAATGATGATTTAGGATGCTTCTTAGTTTAACTTAAGTAATTTTCCCTTCTCTACTTTGAGATTGTAAGTCTGACTAATTGATTTACACCCTCTAGAACTGCTTCTTCTTGCTAAGTATAATTGCTATGTCTGGATTCTCCTATGCCCCACGTAATTTTATGGAGGGCTTACCTACTGATCTCATTATACTTCCAACTCTGATGCATCAGACTCCACGCTGTTATTTACCTACTTCAGTGTACTTGATAAATTAAATCCAGGCCTTGCTAAATTTACCCCACTTGAGGCACAAATATCACAATTTAATATGGATTAAATTAAACAAATAGGTATTTTGCTTCTTCCACCATGGAATATATATTAGTTGACTTCAATTTGACCACTGAAACACCAATACCAAAGGAAAAGTATTAAGGCTATTTGTGAAATAGATGAGTTTGGGAAAAGGGTATTCTAGGATAATCTTTTAAGTGAAAAACTGAAAATGTTCTATCATGACTTAATCAGCTCTGGACTATAAAAATGGAAGCATGGAAGATGAAAAGGAAAACAAGAAGGATAAAAGTAGTAAAGAAGTGAAGAATAATTGCTACCAGGTGCTAACATCCAATTGTAAAACCAGTTGCTTTGATAAATGTAGACTTGCCCAATGAACTTCAGCCCTAACAAAGAGAGTCTACTTTTTCACTTAGACCAGATTATTTCAGTCCCATTAAGAAAACCAATCCAGGGCCGGCCCCGTGGCTTGGTGGTTAAGTGCGCGTGCTGCGATGCTGGCGGCCCGGGTTCGGATCCCGGGTGCGCATCGAGGCACTGCTTCTCCGTCCATCCTGAGGCCGAGTCCCACATACAGCAACTAGAAGGATGTGCAGCTACAACATACAACTATCTACTGGGGCTTTGGGGGGAGAAAATAAAATAAAAAAAAAAATAAAATAAATAAAATCTTCAAAAAGGTTTTAAAAAAAAAAAAAAAAGAAAACCAATCCAATTTGATGAACTTTTCTGTTGCTTTGCTCCTGTGCTCATAGCTAGAGGGAGGGACAATCCACAGGCTCTTTGTCAATGGTACCACACTTCTTTGAAGTTTGTTAGGGTTCTAGTACCCTATGAAGGTTTTGTCTTTTGACTGTTGTCTCCGAATAAACCCTTTGAGCAAACTCATTTGCATTGGCATTGAGGCTTCACTCACCTGGCACAGTCCAAGAACAAGTGTTCTCATCTTTCTTACTTTATGTTTCGAACACTTCTTGGCAGAAAATGCCCTGATCTACCTGCAGCATACCCTCTTTAGGATATGGAAGAATGGAAAAGGTTTAAGTCACATCTGAGATTTGAATATTAAGTAAAGCACAGCCTGTGCCAGGGGAAATTACCCCTCCAATCGATGCTTTAGGACATGGCATGGACTTTTTTTTTTTTCCTACAAAGAATTCTTAGATGCTAACAAAAGTGTACATTTCTATCTTGGGTTGGTGTCACTTAGGGGGAAAAACAAAACAGAAAATTTTTAGATTTTCATAAATATAAAAATCTATCAGAAACTGAGTTCCCTTTAACCTACAGTAGGGAGGTTTCTTGACAGATATGAAACAAGACAATAAAACACTTTGTGTCTATATTAGATATCCATTCCTGAGTAACAAAATTCTCCAAAACTTAGTAACTTAAAGTGATAAAATGTATGAATTTTCAGTTTTGGTGGGTGAGGAATTTGGAAGTGGCTTAGCTGAGTGGTCTAGCTCAGCTTCTCTTGTGAGTTGATATTGGCTGAGGCTGCAGAAATCTAATAATGACTTGACTGGGGCCCAGAATCCTCTTCTACAATGGCTGACTCTTATGGCTGTTAGCAGAAGGTCAACACTCACATAGTTGTTGGCAGAAACCCCTTGCTGGCTTTTGACAAGAGCCCTCAGTTCCTTGCTACATGGACCGTTCCACAGGACTGCTTTAATGTCCTCGTGACATGGCAGCTGGTTTCCCCTAGCATGAGTAATTCAAGAAAGAGAGCAAAGAGAAGATCACAATGCCTTTTGTCTCAGAAGTCACACACCACCATCACTTCCACCATATACTATTTGTCAGAAATGAATCACTAAGCCCAGTCCAGATTCAAGGGAGTGGAGTTAAAGGAAAGAATATCAAAAAATTTATAGACATATTTTAAAACCACCACAGTGTCCATCTTGCCTACTAATATTTTGACAGGTGAAACAATGTTATACTTGTACTTTTAAGATGGCCTCCATAATCCCAACTTCTGGTCTTCATGCCTTTGTGTAATCCTCTTTCCTGAGTGTGGGCAGAAACTGTGACTTACTTCTACCCAATGGAATGTGGGAAATGTGATGGGATGTACACAATTACATGAGTGTTCCCTGTTTTGCTAGGGTCCCTCTATGTCTGTTGCTGGCTTTGAAGAAGCAAGCTGGCCTGAATCCTACTGCCATAAAGAAATGAGTTTTGTCGTAACCTGAGTGAGCTTGGAAGCAGAACTTTCTCCAGTTGAGCATCCAGATGAGAATGCAGCCTTGGACGATACCTTTATTGCAGCCTTGCAGAGGACCCAGCTAAACTATTCCTGGACTTCTGCCCCACAGACACTTTGAGATAATGAGTGTTGCTTTAAGCCACTAAGTCTGTGGTAATTTTTTATGTAGCAAAACTAATACAGTAACTGAAGCCAGGAAAACAAACACTGACCCTTTTTTTTTTTTTTTTACTGTTTTAAGCAATAGTACCTTGTAGAAATAAATCACTTCACATCTCAGGGCCTTGATTTACTTATCTGTTATAAAGGGGGTAATTTTAGTAAGTCAAAAATGCTGCAGTCACTTTATGTCATGAAACATTACATGAGAGATCAATAGACAAAACAACTAACATAGAACTCTTCTCATTATGTAGTGGGAGGAGCCCTCAAATATCTACCCTCCCACTGTATAACCCAAGAGTTATGCACAGATGGAATATTTTTAGATCAGATTGCTTGAAAAGTGTCTGGATTCTTCTAGCTTAATCGTGCCATGATTTTAGGACAACCTCAAAAGAGAAAGAAAAATGGAGAAGGATTATACACACTCATTGACCAAGCGGACAAGGGAAATTATAGTCACACTGTATAAAATTTCTTTTACTACCAGATGGCATAGCCCCTACCACTACCCACGCTTTCCTTCTTATGTCTTTCTGAAGTGTGTAGTAAACACAAATAGCGTAGAGGTTCAATGCCATCATCCTTCATGTTGTGTGTGTAGATGTGTGTGTGTGTGTGTGTTGTTTGGGGACAGGGATTGACAGCACAGGTAACAGTCCTACTAAATTTCACCTATAGCCGCAATTCTTCACTCTTCCCCGTATCTACACCAATTGCTAAGGAAGTGTGCCATTCCTCTAAAAGTGGAATATATTCACCTGCCCCTCACATTCGGGCTTGGCCATGTAACTTGCTTTGCTTTATGGCATATGAGCAGAAGGGACAGAGTGCCAGTTCCAAGACTAGACCTTAAGATACCTCACATCTTTTCTCATGTTCTCTTGTGCCTCTGCCATTTCCAAGTGAAGAACATGCCCTAACTAGCCAGCTGGTCCATGGAGGATGAAAGACCCATGAGCAGAGCTTTCCCAGACAACCTACAGACCTGTAGTTAAAAGCAAAATTACTCAAGCTGGCCCAGCCTGAAGAAGTGGTGCTCACCTGAGTCAGCCTAAATCAGCCAAGTCTACTGACCTTTGTAGCCAAGTCTACAGATCTTTGCAAATTACTGATTGTTGTTTTAAGTCATCAAGTGTTGGGGTAGTTTGATATATAGCATTATTGGTTATAGCTAATATACATGCTGAGCAAAGGTGTTAGGAAAGAAAAGTCTCTCTCTCTTGAACTTAGCTTCTCAAAATTCGCTATACACCTTCCCTTACCTGTGCTAATAATTTAAACCTCTTAACAGCTTTACCACTGGAAGTGTCTGTCTGCTTAACCAGCGATTCTATACCAGAGAAGTATCGTTAAAATTGTTCTCTAATGGAAAAATGTCAATATTGAAAACCTTGAAAGGCCAAGGAAAACATAAAATTGATTTTATAAATATAGAGAATTAATGATCATTAAGATATTCTGAATAGCCGATCTCTCTAAGTGTACAACAACATCACTATCAAACAGAAGGTTTTAGGAGATGATTGTTTAATGCATACACATTTAACATTGTTATGCCTTCTTGGTGGATATCTTTTATCTTCTTTTATCATTATGGAGAGTTCTTTTTTGTCTCTGGTCATTTTCTTTGCTCTGAAGTCTATGTCTGATATTAACACAGCCCCTTCTGCTCTCTTTTGATTAATGATTGCATGATATATGTTTTTCCATTGTTTTACTTTCAATCTACCTATATATATATATTTTAAGTGAATTTCTTATAGACAGAATATAATCTGATAATTTTTTATTTACTCTATCAAACCCTGTTTTGTAATTAACGTATTTAAACCTTTATAGTAGTGAGGTTATTGATATGTTAGAACTTGTCTGCCATTTTTTTTGTTGTTGGTGGTAAAGAAGATTAGCCCTGAGCTAACATCCGCTGCTATTCCCCCTCTTTTTGCTGAGGAAGATTGGCCCTGGGCCAACATCTGTGCCCATCTTACTCTATGTTATATGTGGGATGCCTGCCACAGCGTGGCTTGATGAGTGGTGTGTAGGTTCGCACCCGGGATCTGAACCTGCAAACCCTAGGCTGCCAAAGTGGAGTGCGTGAACCCAACCACTATGCCACCAGGCCGACCCCCATTTTGTTTTATTTTTTTGTTTTCTGTTTGTTTTCTTGGTTTTCTTTTTCCTGCCTTCTTGTGGCTTACCTGAATGTATTTTAGAGCTCCACTTAGATTTATCTATAGTGTTTTTGAATATACCTGCCACATTTTTTTAACAGCTGCGTAGAACTCCATTGTATCAATGTGCCATAATTTATTTAATCAACTCCTAGTTCGTTTCTTCTTCACAGGCATAGCCTCTTTGAATGGATCTGACATCTGTAACTCCAGACTGTTTTCAACTATGATACTCACTATATTAAAAAATATTTTTTCTAAAATAGTATTTACAGTTTCTTTTTCCCAATAAAAGTGATGATATTATTGACAAAGTTACGACCTCCTTAGACCTCATTTTCTCATGTGCAGTGTAACATATACAAATACACTTGTGTTTTCTCAGGCCATACTGGTTGTAAAATAAAAATAGAATCACACTGGGCTGGCCCAGTTGTATAGTGGTTAAGTTCACGTGCTCCCCTTTGGTGGCCAGGGGTTCGCGAATTCAGATCACAGGCACGGACCTCTATCAAGCTATGCTGTGGCAGGCATCCCATATATAAAGTAGAGGAAGATGGGCACAGATGTTAGCCCAGAGCCAATCTTTCTCAGCAAAAAGAGGAGGTTGGCAACGGATGTTAGCTCAGGGCTAATCTTCCTCATCAAAAAAAATAATAATAGTAATAGAATCACATTAATAGCAGTACAGATTGTTTTGCCTCTGATGGCAGCCTCTATTATGAGACTTCTGAAATACTCCCCACACATATTTTTCTCAATGGCCCTGGCCATGTTCCTTGCATCCACTAACATAGCCCTCTCCACAACAATGTGGCAGGAACTATTTTTCTCTTCTTTCTTGGCTCCAGTTTCCTGAGGTGATGCAGCAGATATATCTGATGCCCATTGGGCCATTTGAAGGATTCTTAATACCACTAGTGCAATTTCTCCTAAAGAAATTTTTCTTGCAATGTTATCAAACGGTGCTGGAGATTTTGGGGTAATAGAAATAGAATTGCTATTTTTTGGTTGAGGGGTTGGTTTTATGTTTTTAAGGATGTGTCAACGGAATACAAAATTCAGTGGATAATTTTTTGTTACTCAGCTAACTTTAGAAGTATAGACCTCAAATGGTTTATAATTAATGATAATTATAATTAATCAATTTAACTATCATAGTTCCTATGTCTCAAACTGTGTGTTGCATGGTCACAATCAAAATTTCCATACCATTGTTTTTATTCAATATAGTAGGCCTATGATTCATTCATAATCAGATACATAATTGGTCAAATCAATCAGTTAATCAGTAATCGTCAGCTAAGGTATTTAGAAAATATTGACTCAGTCAAGTAGCAATAGATTCAATGGTCCTGCATTGCAGTTTGACTATATCATCAAAAAGCAGCAGATGCATTATTACATTTCTTTTGAATTGGTGAGAAGTCAGTATTCAAACCATTAAATAAGGTGTTAACACTCTAATTCAAAATTCTTCAGCTTCAGGGCATTGAATTGAATCTTCTAACAGTGTAAAAGATTTTTTTTCAGGTAATTTTCCATTCCATTACCATATGTGATGCACAAGAGTATAGCTACACATCAAGTCGGCTTTGGGGCTGATAGGTTTTTTACTGAGTATTTATAGAGCATATTATTCCACGTTGTAAGGCTCAGCACATCACGCAGATCTTTTCAAATTTATTATTATGACTTCCCTGCAAGAGGCACATCCATTTTAACGAGGAGAAAACCTGAGACAACTTTGACTTTTTGACACAGAGAATCAGCACTCACATGCGAACTTCTTAACCAGCAAGTCCAATATGCCATTCCTTCCCCCGTAAAGCCTCATCAGGTTGTCTTCAGCCCACCACGCTGAGAGAACAATAATTCTCCTACAAATGTACATTTCATGGGCAACTTGCATTAACATGATGTCTGGCAGGAAGAAATGGCAGCTTTGTAGTAACATATAAGTTTTTATTGGTTTGAAAACGGTCATACAATTTGCAGGTGACATTTTACCATAGATATCATTCAAACCTTCTTATAATGGTTGAATGCGTAGGCTCCAGTCTGGAGTCAGAGAGCTTGGTTTAAAATCCTGGCTTGGCCACTTATTAGGCCTTTGACCATAGACAAGTTACATTTTTATTAGGCCTCAGTTTCTTCATCTGTAAAATGGGAATAGTTTCAATACCAACGCTCATATATTTGAGAAATGACTAAATAATATTATTCACATAAAGAATTGAGCAGAATTCCTAACATTTAGGGCTCAATAAATGTTAAAAATTATTATTGTTATTATATTTATAAGCTGACATACTGTCAGGCTTGCTAGTACACTTTCATAATAATTGCACTGGAACATGTGGTCAGAGATTACTTGAGGAAAGAGGAAAAGAGAAAAATAAAAAATTCTAAACGTTAAAGTCATACAAGATCTGTTGTTTTATTGCCTGGGTATTGATGTTATAAAAATATAACACTCAAAAGCCCACATCATCTATAAAGGAACACAAAACAGGCATTTCTATCTTTATAAACAGACAGATAAATCTAGGAAGTGAACGTGTACAATAAACAGGAAAGTAAGCTTTAGAAACACACATTTAAATCTTCGTTCTCAACTTAACATTTTCCAAAAGTGCATCTTTTTTATTTTAGTCTTTAAAAACCAGCATGTACCTTACTAAATGGGTTTTATTTCTGCCTCTTTAGATGCCATTATGTTTGCTTACTGAGCCACTTCTTGGGTTTAAGAAATAAAACAAACACATTGCTTTCCAGAGTTCAAAATCAATTGTCTCTTTAAATTAACACCCATCTCTCCAGCAGAGGGAGCAAATAACTTTTTGTATTTTCATTTCTACCAAAAGAACTTCTCTGAATTCCAATGTGCTATTGGATAAAACATTTTGAATATGAGGCTATATTAAGGAATAAGTTTGTAACAGAAATGTATTCAAGTAAACTCGCTAGCATATATTAAATGCAGATGAAATATTCATATGCATAGGTCCTAAGCTTTTCATTTTTCTAGAGGCGCTATATCTGTGAAAATTTAATTCAAAACATTAGCCAGAGAAAAATTATTTTTAAGGTCTTGAAATACTGAAGTACATATAGTGCATTTTCAACCATAATCTGTTCTAGAGTCTTTTGGTTTTGTGATTTTTTTACCTGCCTCTTAGAAAACTAGTAGTAGCAGCAGCTTGTCAAATAAACAGTATAAAAAATTGTTACACATTCTGGGATAAGGATCTGGGATAATCTGTTCATGGATTAATCGTATAATATTAAATTCACATTGGAATATCATGATTTAATTATTTAGGCTTCAAAATAACAATTTTTAGGTTGTGATTTCTCTTATATTTAAAACAAATCATTTAAATAATTTTTTAAATGGCTTTAAACTTTGATTTAATAAAATAAAAATTCTATAGTGAGTTTTTTTAATCCTATCTTATCTAGTTTTTTTTTCTTAGTCTTAGGAATAATGAATTAACAGTCTTAAGAATTAATAATTATTTATTCTGAGAGATCCTAATAAGGCCTAAAAATTTATTATAGACTTTAAGTAAGACCTTTCATTTTTACTGCAAAGATTTTTTTATGTGTACCTAACGCATTTAGTGTTTATAAGTTCTTAATATGTATCCTGGAACTAGGACTAATATGTTAAATTTCTTGAGTCAGCCACTCCATATTTTTTACATTTTTTTTAGTTTCATAATAACAAATCTTTCTTTAAGTATAACTTTCAAATGTGACTTTGACTCTGTCATCGATATAAAGGCACTTGGAGACGTTAAGATGCCTACTGTTGCTGAGATGTATTTAACCACAGCAACTCAGATGCAAGCAGCCTCCAACGCTGGTAGTACTTCTTTTTTTTTTTTGTGAGGAAGACCATCCCTGAGCTAACATCCATGCTAATCCTCCTCTTTTTGCTGAGGAAGACCGTCTCTGAGCTAACATCTATTGCCAATCCTCCTCCTTTTTTTACCCAAAGCCCCAATAGATAGTTGTATGTCATAGCTGCACATCCTTCTAGTTGCTGTATGTGGGACGTGGCCTCAGCATGGCCGGAGAAGCTGTGCGTCAGTGCGCGCCCGGGACCCGAGCCGGGCGACCAGTAACAGAGGGCACGTGCTTAACGGCTAAGCCACAGGGCCGGCCCTGGTAGTACTTCTTACTTCTATTTTAATTACAAAGATGAGAGAGAGGAGCACATAACTAGTTAAATACTCCACTCTGACACCACCCTCAACGTGACAGAATGTACCTACTACAATAGAAAATTGTCACCTTCAGTGAAAAGGTTTACCAGGGCTTATTCACTAGGACCTTAGTTCCTGATGTTTGTTCTTCAAAGAGACTTCCATTTGCTTGTTCCAGTAAATGTGAAAAATAATGCTTTCCTCCCCAATTCCAAATACCTGCAGGAATCTGACGATGATTTCCACTATTTTATTGTTAAAAGTCCTTGCCTCATAACTGGGGGTGTCTCCTCTACGCTGGAGAAAATATACAAGGCATAGAAATAATCCTTTTCTCAATGAGTGCCACCTCTGTGCTTCTTGTCCAAAGATGGAAACACGTTAAGCCCTGAACCCTCTCTCTCCTTCACCAACGTGTCAAAACAGTCACCAAACACCTTGTTTCTCCCTCCAAAGTCTCCTGAATCTGTCTACCGCTTTCTCCTTTCCTACTGCACTACCCTCACCAAGGGCACTCTCTCAACTTGGGCTAAATGGCCCCAGACCAGCTCATTCCAGGTCACTCTGCACACTGCAGCCAAAATTATTTCATTAAAATGCAAGTCCCATCATATTAAGCTCCTGTTTCAATCCTGATTTCTAACTGCCCTCAGTATAAAGTCTAAACATCTTCACTTGGCTTTCAAGAACCTTAATGATTTGGACCTGCTTGACTTGCCAGTTTTCTTTCTGCTATTGCTTTATGTTCTAAGATAAGTGATCGTTTATTTCAGTCTTTGGACCTCTTCTCAACTTTATTAACAATTTCCCCAAGTCAGGCTTTCTCGAACTCGGCTCTACTGACATTTTAGATCCAATAATTCTTTGTTTGGGAGGCTCTCCTGTTCATTGTAGGATGTTTAGCAGCATCGTTGGCCTCTACCCACCTGAAGTCAGTAGCATTCAGCCCCCAGACAACCAAAAATGTCTCCAAATCTTGCTAAACATCCCATGGAGCCAACATCATCTTCCATTGAGAATCACTGCCCTAAGTGAACAGCCCCAATCCTTGATTTTATACACCAAATATGATAAGAGTTTTCAAAGATAGATCTCTTCTCTCCCTCACTCCCCCTTCCTCTCTCCCTCTGCTCCTCCTTCCTCTCTCTCTCTCTCTTATAGCAGTCTAGGGGTAATATGATATGATATTATCATATCAAGTGACATGGTAACTCCAGGATTGTCAGGAACCCAGGTTCCTTCTTTGGTTTAATCAAACTGAGAGTTTTTCCCTCATCCACTTAGTCTAAGACAGTTCACTACCAATGTGTCCACATTCTAGCCAACAGGAAGAAAAATACCAGGAAAAGTGAATGTGTCCTTTCCTTTTAAGGGCGTAACTCAAACACACACATCACTTCCACTAGCTTCAAAGGAGGTTGGAAAATATAAAAATCAAGTTTCCAATGCAAAAATAATAATATCAATAAAAATAGATAAATAAAATCAAAGTAGGGAGAACGCATATCAGGGAACAACCAGCAGTTTTTGCCATAAACTGCCCCCTAGACCACCAAAACATCTGATATGTACCTTTCTTTTCTTAAGAAAAATACATTCACCTCTTGTCCAAGGAAAACAACCACAACATTCCAGCCAGTTACTGCACGCAGATCAAAGTCCAGGATCTCTGAGAGATGGTCTTCTCCATAAGTGCCACATGTTGCTTCTCCTGATCAGGAGACTACGAAGTAAAAGGACAGTAATATGTTCCCCATCACTCTGTAAACACATATGCTCACAAACCAACACCTGATGATGTCCTGGGAATAGGATAACTGTAATCTTAAAAATAATAAAGAAAGAAGAACTTTCCTCAAAAAGAGAGAAGAATAGGGAATGCACAGTAATCTCTGGTCCACAGGAATTATCAACTCCTGCTGGGCAGAAAATGAGATGACTCCTGCCCAGAAAAAGGCATAGCTCCTGGCCTGGGGAAGTCCATCTGGCAGCCCCTGCTTCCTGCACCCCTAATTTTACTTCCAGGAGCTTCTTCGTTCTTCTTATTCTCTGTGGTCATGTCAAAAGTGGGAAAGAAAGGGAAGTATGCCCTTCCCAGGGGCTATATTCTTTTGCAGCCTGTTTCCTGCTTTTGGAGGTTTGGGTCCCTGAAGGTTACTTTAGAGCTGAAATAGCCACAGGTTTCTGTAGGTCAGGCTGATGGTTTCTTTGCTTATAGTAAATTTCTTGTGCTAGTCTCCATTAGCAAAATTTCAATAAGAAATTTTGAGACTGAAGACTTTTATTTACTAGCCTCTTGCCTTTCCAATCTCCCTCTTTCTTAATTTTGGCTTTCTTTAGAATGTGAAAGAATGGGCTTCAGAAGGAAGGCAATCTGTATAATCTGATCTTTGTTGCTGACTGACGAAAATATACAACAGGAGAAAATCATAGAGCCATAGTATTATCTCCTACTAACGCTACCTCCTCAGAGCTGCCCTTTATAACTGCTTCAATTTGGGGTAAGATGTAGTTGGTTTTTTCAGCTCTGCAGATTTACTAGACCCTCACTCAACATATTTTACTAGACCCTCAGGCGACATAGATCATAAAGATTCTTGTGGATATTTTTTTCTCTCTTCACCAGCATCTAAAAGTGAGTGTGACTCTTAGCAAGTGTTTTTCAGTGAGCTTTAAAAGTTGACTAACTACACAAGGCCTGTGGAAAGGGCCACGTGAGAGGCAGGCTTGGTGTGGGACGTCCGAAGGAGAGATCACTGTGGAAATTGCCACAAAACTGCTACAAAATTCCCGAAGAGGGGATAGGATTTATGGAGAATTTTCAGTGCCATGGACTTGTTTTTTAAACTTCAGTTATGTTGTTTAACCTTCAGATCAATCCCATGAAATAGATGATATATTGCCAAATTTACAAATGACAAAACTGAATTTTAAAGTTTCCTTCCGTTAAAAAGTAAAATTCAATTGAGTAAATTTTAAATCTTATTGGCTTTATTGAAAGATTCATGAATCAAGCAGCATCCATTCTAGTAGATAGAAAGGAGTTCCAAGGAGCTATATACAATGAAAGACTTATAGGTAGAAGGGAGCAGGACCAAGGAAGTTATACTAGGCAAAAAAGGAAGTTTGGTTATTGCAAAGTTATTTTCCTTTAGGGGATGGCAGGGGCCTATCATGCAGATTACCTAACTAGTGCTGATCAGGCAATTCCTCATTGACTGGTTTAAAATCCAATTTCTGGGAGATCTGAAACTGTAGTTAAATTAAGTCCCAATTTGGTGACCTGGGGCTTAGCAGAAGCGACTCCATTTTGGGCCTGTTATCTTGTTTTTAATACTTTCCATTGTTGCACAGTTAGTTAGAGGTAGAGCTTGGATTCAAACCCACTGCTTTCAAATTTCAAAACCTTTGATCTTCTCATTCTTTAGAACTGCCTCTTGTGATTTAGACAGACCAAAGAGAAGCAGGGAGAGTATTCTAAACACAGAGACAAGCTAGGAACAAATGGTGCAGAAGGAAGAAAGAAGCAGAACGTTTGGAAGAGAGTTATGTGTGTAGATCAGCCTGGAGTGGGGGAAAGAGGAGCTTTGTATAGAAAAGAAGAAATTAATGACAGATTAAATTGAAAAGACCCTGACGTCAAAAGGTATTTCAAGTAATTTGATGACTAATGCTCCTTGAATGAGCCTCCACTTTGCTGACTTCCAATACAGAGGAAGTTGTGTTGAAGCAAGCCTTCATTTTATGGATAGACATTTTAATGCTTGCCCTTTTATGAGATAATTATTGCTTGATTATCTGGAATAACGGTATGTTATTGTTTTTACTACTTTAAAGGGAAAAGTTGAAATTTCCTTTCTTTTACAAATATAATTCACGTTGTTTAACATCTATTTCCATCATTCATTTTATTGCTACTGCCACAAATAACAATGAAGTAAATAATGTTTTTCATTTTCCTTGAAAAATTGTTATGGAAAAGTTACTTTATTCAGCGTTAGAGGGTGGAATTATAGGGTTTTTTTTTTCTCTGAATGCTTTTATCTAACATAAAAAATACAAAAGATGCACAAACGAGTTGATTATCTTGGTACCCATTTTAGCAAGCTCGTTTCATTACTGGTGAATTCATTACCATAGAGGAGTTTCTAAAGAAAAATTAGAGTATTTGAGGGTCACAATTAGATAAATGGATCTTGGTAATTAGACTCTTTTGGAAAGATAATATATTTGTCAGACGTATTTAGGGAAGTTTATTTAATAAATATCCCCAGGAGAAGTTAGTTCTTCTTTTATTTAATCGTGATGGGTTTCTATACATATCCTGAGGATATTAGGGAATTTCCTGTTCTGTTAATGGGCTGCTCCAAATTTTCTCTTAGTTTCAGAAATGACAGAGATCTCATCGCAGCCTTAATGACTATTTAAAGAATACTGAATGGAGTAGGTGATTAGCAACAGGAAATAGGCTTTATGTAATTGAAATTTATCTTGGGTCAAACAGACAGAGAAGGGAGAGAGGAAAGGTTGCAAGGCCTTACAGTTTCTTACTTGCTATTGGATATTCAAGACTGAAAAGGGATGTGTTTGCTCTTAAATCAATGCTGTTATCTGGCTCAACTGAATCTCCCTTTTAGCCTACAGGCTTTTTCAGACTAGCTCACGTAGACAAAGCCATTTCATCATGCATTCAAAGGGAACCATAGTCACCAAAAACCAGTAAAAGTCCTGAAATTTATAAAATATGTAGAAAGAATGTATTGGTGTTGTCATCAGTCAAACAGTCAATCAATAACACATAATCACACGTGGCACTTTTCAGAGAAACACCACTTGTCTAAAAACATATAAAACAAACAAATATGTTTTGTTTTTATGTACACATATTTATGAGTCTATTTGCAGAGCTAAACTTTGGCCAATGTAATGACATGAAGAATTTATATGATCTAAAAACGGAAAAGAAAATACAAGAAACTAATAGGGTTTATTACAAGTGTGGGTAGTTACATGTCAAGAATAAGTTCAGTCTAGAATCAAATGAAATCAAAGCCAGAATAAGACAATGCATGTAAAATTACTTGATGCACTTTAAAGCCTTCACAAATGTGAATTAAACGTCTTAAATCTTGTTGAGATTCAAGTAGGCACATATAAATAGACAAAATAATATTTGAGGAACCATCATTACTTTCATTTCTCAAATTCAATCAGACTGATCCTTCAATGATCATTCTGGTAAGATAAGAGGCAGGACACAAAATTTCTCTAGCAATTGGAGTAATAAAAAGAGCAATTTGAGGGTTTTTTTTTTTTAATGTGCTGCCATTGAGATAATTTGCAGGAAAAGTACAGGCTAAAAGGACTGTAGGTGGATTCTTCCAGCAAAATGCAGAAATGGAGGTGACAGATTGCAGGCAGCCCAGAGTAACGGGAAAAGGAGAGGCTCAGGCATATGTCAGACGTTTTTTTTCGGTGAGGAAGATGGGCCCTGAGCTAATATCTATTGCCAATCCTCCTCTTTCTGCTGAGGAAGATTGGCCCTGAGCTAACATCTGTGCCCATCAGCCTCCATTTTGTATGTGGGATGCCGCCACAGCATGGGTTGGTGAGCGGTGATCGGCCTGCAAACCCCTGGCCGCCAAAGCAGAGCACGAGAACTTAACCACTACACCACCGGGCCAGCCCGTGTCAGACCTTTTTCAATCCACCTCCTCCAACAGCCATGATTTTGGGTAAATTATTTAATATCTCACAGCCTGGGTTTCCTAATCTCTGAAGCCACGATGATGATGCATGTCTCAGTAGAGGTAATGAGACAATGACCTGAGCAAACGTGACTAAGCAAAAGTGCTTAACACAGTTCCTGACACATAATAGATGTTTTTAAAAAAAACGATATTCCTTTTCCAGCCAAATGAAATACGAAGAACTTGTTCTTAGAAAACATTTGGAAAACTACAAAACCAAAGTGACATTGTTGCAAGCAGAGAACACAAGTTCGCATTTACCCCTTTTGTTAAGTCTGTCAATTACTATGCGACAAAGTACCACCAGAAAAACCTGTCCACAGAGCTTAACTACTTAGACTACTGCAGTAAGTACTTAGTAGTATATCAAAAAGGGAAAAATAGAGGCTATTTATAGGATTCTAGGGCCTGGGCTGGGCTAGCTGCAGGGAGAGAAGTGCTGGAAGAGGGCAGAGTTTATTAGATTGTTAAACGTAGCAGTGAGACAACCTTGAAGGAAGGCTGGAGGAGCAAACCTTTAATCTCGACGAGTAAGCTCTTTGGCTCAGGAGATTTCCGGAGCATGCAGATAAGTTATTTTTCCTTGCTCCTAGAACTGTTTAACATAGGGACAGAATCACATTCACTTCGGTTATTAGACCTCACCCAGTGGTTTTTCATTCTCCCTCAACAAGAAAGATACTATTTTTTTTATATTTGCATTAAATAGTGATTCCATATAAAAATTAATGTGTGATATATAACAGGGACATCTTATTCTTGATTTTACAGCAAATGTTTCCTGTAATTCCCCAATACTCTTGAAATTATGTAATAATTCTACAATTTTTCTATTTCTATTATGTTTTTTATCTTAATTTATTCCTTCTGCTGTCCTAATTTTTGTTTTTTACTTTTTGTAATTTCTTGTATAGAAGGATTAATTTACATATTTTGATTATTTTTTATTATTTTAAGGATCTATAGCAATAGATGTTTTTCCTCTGAGCACTGATTTAGCTGTTTCCACAGGTTCTTATGTATAGTATCTTTATTAATTGTACTTTGCAGATTATCCGCAATTTGACTTTTTTATGACCCGAAAGTTCAAAAGAGTTGTTAAATTTTCCTGTGATATAGTTTTACTTTTATTAACTTTTGTTACCTATATTCTTTCATTACTATTTTTAGCTTAAATTATACTGTGATGAGATAATCTTTTTTGGAATTTATTAATGTTCTCATTTTGACCTAACATATAGTTAATTTTTGTAGCTATCTCAAGGGAACTTATATTCTTTCCATTTCAGGGTGTTACTAATAATTTAACTTATGTTTTCTCATCCTTATTTATCTTCCATGGAGAGATAGTGTAAAAACTCCTAACATTACTGTGTTTCTGACTTTTTTCCCTTATAATTTCATAAGGCTTGCTACATGAATGTTGCTGCTATTTGGCTCATTCCTAATTATTAGATATTCATTATGGACTGTATCCTTTATTACAATAAAGTATACTTCTTCCTTTCTTTTTGTTTGTTTGTTTGGGGGGGGGTTGTATTTTATTTATTTTGTTGTCGTTGCTCTGTATTCCTCCCCTGGGAACACCCTCTCCAATGCTCGGTAGACATAAGTTAGGTCAACTACAGCTACATGTGGCTTCAGGGTGAGAATATGACACAGGGGTGGCCAGCAAGAGTGTCAGTAGATGCTACAAGGAGAGGATTAAGCCCTCAGCCAGACCAATGAGCAAGAGAACAGGATTCTAAACAATGAGAAATGAGTCTGTCTAGTTTTTGTTGCTAAACTGGCAGATGATAAGCCTAGAGATGCTGTGGGCTACCTCACTACCACTACGAGACAGCTTGCCTGAGAATGAAACCCACAGAAACTCAAGTTACATGGAGACAACATTTATGAGGAACTAGATGAAGTCGGAACCTCAGTTTTCTGTACCTTCTGACATTTTAGTTCTATGATCCAATAATTGCCGTCCTCTCTAGGGTGATTTAACTAGTTTAAGTTTCTGTCAGCTGTCTGCCCCCTAACACACACACACACATAATCCATCCATGATAGGTAGTAATTGTTCTACTGTCTATTTTTTTTCCTCAATGTGTTAGGTCAGAGTTAATTTTCAAAAAGATTAAAAATATGAATATCGAACAAATGTGCAATGAGCATTTGTGAACGATTTCTTTAATTTCTTAATGGAGAGGCAAGCAGGACAATATAGCTGCATCAAAGGAGGATAGCAGACGTTTGCATTATGGTCAGGGAAAGAAGGTAAGCTGCAATATTATTTTAATTTAGATTTAAAACAGTTAATATCTTTTAGTGCTGTGGAATAATAAATCCGGGGGTTACTTTTTTCAACCAGAAAAAAATCAATTGCCAATCTAAAGCACAAAAGTTATTTGCAACTTATCAATTTTCTGCAAGTTAACATCTAACGCTATAGAGTATAGTATGGCCTTTAGCTATTGTAAATAGAAAGAAGAAACAAATTACACATAATTAGAGATGACTCGGGTAGTCTTGTGCTAGTAAATCATCGAAAGGCTACGCAGTAATATTTTACTTTCTTTGCATGTTTTGGACACATTTTAAATGTTACTCCATTAGTAAGTGAAGATATGACAAGTCTCACTTGCCAGAGTGGGTGGAGTGTTTTCAGAGCCCTTTCCTATCCAATTAAGGGATGAAGGTCAGGGCTTCATCGTGGGCTGGATCAAGTCTCCAAATGCACAGAATGAAAAGTTTACCTAAGAGAAAGAGGAGCAGCGGCCAGAGTTGGGGGCCCTGCTCTGCTGGGTGGAGTTCCAATAGCAACCAAAGCAAGGGCCTCTGGAAGTCCTCCGGCTCCTGGTTTGGCTGATGGAGCGCTGACGGGAACAGGAAGGAGGGTGGAGAGGGAGGCCAGAGTTCCCCTTCCGTGGGCAGGCTTTGCCCCACCTAAAGCAGCACGCAGCTTCTCTTCCCACAGCATTTCTATGCTCGCTCTCCTCCCTCCTTCAAGCCTAGGGATGGAAATACACCCCACTGCCAGTACTGCACTCGTCCCAGGGGTCCCCTGCTCTCTGTCCTCACCTCTGTAAATAATCCCTTCCTTAAACTCGCCTCAAATTACTCAGCGTGGTGTGCCATGTTTCCTGCAGGACCCTCACTAATACAAACGCTTATCTGTAAAACAGATTAGCAGGATCTACCCCTCTATTCTTTATAGGCAACTACTTCATTAAATAATATTTCATCAGCTTTATGGCTGCTCCTGGAGTAGTTACAGTCCTGCAACCGACCTTGTCAGCACTCGGCCTCCGTCTCCACACCTCTCCGCTGGTTTCTTTCATTTTCACGCCTAAGCCAGCACCTGCTTTCTTTATTGGAGGACCACCCTCCAGTGGCAGAACCCCTTTGCCTGTACACAGGCGAAGACGGAAGTGCCTAGAAGTTTATGCACCCCCACCTCTTCGCAGCAGCGGTTAATCAGTGGTCAATGGTGTGGTGGATAAATACTTCAGCTCCCTCATCGTTGGTGGGGACAAATCTGAGGTGTCACGTACCCTTTATCCAGATACACTCTGCTGGATTGTGCCAGTTATTCTCCGTGGGACTTGATATCACAGCTTGCTTGGATTCCTCCTTTCCATTCCCCTCCCTTCCCCTCTCCTCCCCTGCTCCCCTCTCCTCCCCTCTTCTTCCTCCCTTTCCCCATTTCAGTTCCCCACTCATCATCTATGTGTTTTTCCTGGATACGTTTCCTAACAAACCACTTTTACCCAAATCCTCGTCTCAGGGTCTGCTTTAGGGCAACCCAATCTAGATCAGGAACTGCATGACATGTATCAGAAAATAAATTTTTAAGAATATACAATGATAGAAAAAATTAAAATTCCTTTATAACCATTACAGGCAAATAGATAGATGTCTGAAAGAAATCCAAGTCAGGTAAATTTTTTTGTTGTTCAATAGTGATTTAAGATAATTAATTTTTAGCATTGACAGAATTTTCTAAAAAGCTATGCTCAAGGGAAGAATTAACTCGCTTTCTCTGATATCTTTTTAATGCCAAGACATTAAATTCTAGAAGCCTGAGCTTTAATATGGCGTTATCCATTACCTATGGGAGTGGCACTGCGAAGGGTAAAGAGGAACATTCTGCTGCCTTTTCATAGATCTACAGGAATAGAAAGAAAGTAGTTGGTGCTCAGTGAACTGGTTACATTTTGAGAAGTCTTGGGGTCCCTTTTTTCCATACTCCGGGCCCTCCAGCTCTGACTCATCTATAATCTCTCTAGAGGAGAACAAGCATCTTTGTAAAATCAGAGTAATGGATGGAGAAGAGACCAAAAAGACATGGTTCATTATTTTCCTATTTCAGCCTTTCCTTTGATAAATGAGATGATCAAGTCCCAAGAGTTTAATTGGTTTACACAAAACCGTTCAGCTGCTTCATGGAAGGGCAGGGACTAAGACCTGGGTCTGCAAAGTTCTAGTTAAGTGTGTTTTCCACTGCGATTACTATCTATTCCACTTTTGAAATTATCTAAGTATTCTTCAAGATTCTGAGAGAGGCAAATTTAATCTTTCACCACCTTTTCATGTTTTTTCAATTGATGCAATTATATCAGAAAGTTAAGTGATTTGCTTAATTTAATTGCCAAAGTTGACTGAGGTTAATTATTTATGAAGTCATTGGAATGTTTACCTTCTTTGTTATGAGCCTGACTTAAAAGCGAGGGTTGGAGGAGTGTGAGCCACCCTCCCTTTCCTTCCAGAAGGAGCCCCCTCCAAGAAGGGAGTCACGCCTCACCAGCAAACCAACTACTTTGAGAAGAATGTTTATCATAAAAAGCCATGTTTTATAACAAAAATGTAAGATATTTTCAAGTCAAGATATATTCAAGTCAACAAAAGAAACAGTTACTTTCTTGCCTCAACTTTTCTCTATGTTTATTTAGAGTCAAAAATATGATTTTCCCTGCTTTAATTTCTAAGCAATTTGTCAATTTAGAATGAATTAAATGAAAGAATAATTGCATTGTTTCTACACCTAAGAAGATAGCACTGATGTAAATAACTTTTTCAAAAAAGATAGTCTGATAAATCCATGTACCTAAACTATTTCCACTGGCACGTCATTGCTATATTTTTCCAAACCTAATAAGCAAACACGAGATCTATATGCGAGTCCTCCCTGCGCGCTGGCCTCTATCGTAGTGAATATTGTGTGTGGCTCTGGTTTTGGTCTTGGTTTACACCTGGCTAGTTTTGACATATTTATAAAAGCCATTCTAAGAAGTTTACATGTATGTCAGTGACTCTAAGTTAAAAGTAAGAGTATATAGTATATGTTGGTCTCTTTACAAACAAATCTTAATGATAAAGTTAAAAAATATTTTACAAATACATTTAAAAGGTATCAGATTTTGCTTGTGCTTTTTGACCAGTGTGAATAGCATACATATTCTAAATACAGCATAAATATTCTAAATATTCTAAACTCTAATTATCTTGTAAAGCTTCCTTTCCAAGAGAAGAAAGGCCACTGTTAATAAGAAAGTTTTAATTACTTACAAATTAAAATGCAGAAATTTTATACTGTCCTGTGATAAATCTACGCATTCTATTTCTGTAAAATTTGCTTCTACCTATATGCAAAACTGACATTATTTGTCAGAGGAAGTTACAGAGGAGTAATTAACATTGGGGAAAAAAGAACTATAAATACAAACAATATAATATCACTTAGAAAGCAATCACCTCATAGTTAGAGCCATTCTGCAGAAATTTAGTTCATATGTTTGTTGTTTTTGTTATGTGCAGATACAAAATTATCTTTGAAATGAGACTTCTATTAGTCTCTTCCAACATTAACCCTTATAGCAGAGACTTGAGCCTGATGTGAGAGTTCAAACCCAAATCCAACACTCACCAGATCTGTGACCTAGGGCAGATTAATAACCCCTCTGAACCTCAGTTTCCTCATCTATAGAATGGAGATGTTAGTAATAGTAGTTACCTCATGGTGCTGGTGTGAGGATTAAAATAAATCAATATATGGGAATAATGAGAATAATACCTGGCACAGAGTTACACAACGTATGTTTTTATTATTATTATTATTCCCAGTGTATCATAAGTGCTCAATAAACATTTGTTGAATTAAATGCTCCTTTAAAATAGAATAATACGTAGCATCCCTGATCAGACAATATTACACAAAATATTCTCACATTTGGTAAATATGCAAGTTCTAAGACAGTAAGAAGTTCAGAAACTCTGCTCCAGAGTCTGGTATTTACAAAGCAGGAAGTTGTTTATGCAGCATTTTCTGAGGGGCTCTGAGAACCACACACCATTCCCACAAATTCTGCCCTAGTGCCTGAAGCCCACCCAATACTACTTTGGCTAAACCATTGAAAGTCCCTTTTAAAAGACAAATGCTAAAAGCAAAAAGAGGTAATGTTACATATTAAAACACAGTCAACCACTTACAATAAGATGGGGAATTAAAATAACACCTACTGATAGTTTAGCTATATCGTTTATTAGATTAGTCAACCAGTTAAAAACATTCTGTGGGATTATATCAGACAAAGAACAACGATGCTAACAGGAGAGTGCTGGAAGGGCTCTATGATAGGTAGGAGGAATAAATTGCCTACTTAACTTTTTTCAGAGGCTAGTACACATCTGTCATCTCAGAATGCCATCAATACTATTTTAAAACAAGAATTTTCAACCTCAGGATGTATGCAGTAGCGCGTCTGGCTTTTGAAGTCACTGACAAAAAGATCTGATAATGTTCCATGTTATGACACTTCCATTATCCCTCAAAATAAAGACTTTCTTGCTTTAAAAAAGTGGTTCCATGCTTCAAAGGAAAAGCTTGTCTCCACCTAACACTGGAGGTTTAGTTTCTACTGTGTGCAGAGTACAAATTGCAGAGCAGGAGTTGGCGTGCATCAGTTGGTGACACAATTAGAGAAACTGACACCGGGTCACCAGGGCAGAGACTGCCACTATGTAACCTTGACCTGTTACATTCAAAGGTGGAGGAAGAACTTAGAAACAACTGGTGTGCTGTGAGAAGCAAATGGCACTGGTTTTTCAGTACACACCTATTGAACCAATTCCAGAAAGTTCACAGTGCCATAGTATTACTTTGAGATCCAAGGTCTAGGTTAATATGCTCTGGGTGTGTGTTATAACAGGAACTGAAGGTTGGAAGATATGTAATAACCCATTGATACTTCTACTAATTAATGTTATATAAATTTGGGGCATTGGATCTATGTATAACATTCCTCTTCTTCCTTCCCAGGATCTGATAAAACAGACACAGGAGTCAGACTAACAGAGATTAAAGTGCCAGCTCTCTTACTGCTAAAAGCTAGTTCAGAGGACACGAGGCAGGTGTGCTGACAGAGGCTTGCTAACACTCATGTGAATTTACCTTTCACCCTTCCCAACCCCAAGATGTGGCCAGAAGCAAAGTCAACTCTACTGCTCATGGGAGAGAGCAGACTAGAGTGAGCCAAACACGCCAGTTCTTCACTGATAAATTAGAGAACTCACCCCTCTTCCTATGGAGAGAGTCCAGGGAAAACATGTCCAGTCTGTGGTTTTCAGCTGGGGTACAGATAGGGGACTTTGGGAAATGTATGTGGATGCTCCTGGCATTTATCAGGTGAGTGCCACAGTTGCCACACATTCTGCAAACAAGCACTACAGTCCCAGGCAACGACCACCTATCCTGCCTAAAATCCCATAGCACTCCTGTTGAGAATGTCTGCTTGGAACCCTTCCACAAGGAGACAGGAGCAAGGATCAAGTCCCCACAGTTTTGTGAGTGGGCATGTGTGTGTATCTGCACCTATGGGAACACAGCTAAGTAATGTGAACTATTACTTCCTTTTTTAAAAAATTAAGGTACAATTTACATTGAATAATTGTCACCCTTTTTAGTGGACAGTTCTGAGACTTGACTGCCACCAAGATATAGAACAATTCTATCACCTCCAAAAATTCCCCAGGCCTTTTGCGGTTAACCCCTCTTACCCCAAGTCCCTAGCAACTACTGATCTGTTTTCTGTCCACATAATTTTGTCTTTTCCAGAACATCCTGTAAATGGAAGCATAACTTTGAATCTATCCTTCACTTAACACAGCACATTTGCAATTCATCCAGGTTGTTGCATGGATCAGTGGTCCATTCCTTTTTATTGCTCAGTAATATTCCATCGTGTGGATGAACCACAGTTTGCTTATCCATTCCCCAGTAAAGTGGCATTTCATGTGAGATTTTAACCTTTAGAGATTTAGGTTGCAGTTAAATATATATCTATTAAAAAGACAGGTCCAAGCCTGAACTTGCTGCATCTCTTCCCCTATTCTCTATCAATTCCTCCAGAAACCCATTCTGATTCAGGTGACCCCACTTGGTGAACCCAACTTCTCGTTCATGCTACTATCACATCACTTACTACATTGTAATAGTCAGTTTCTCCTAATAGACTTCAAACTCACTGGGGTAGGTGTGGTGTCTCACTTAATATTCCATCCAAGGCACAAGTATAATTGGAGAATATAGGGTGTTAATTAATATTTATTGAATGAATGTTTGAACAAATGAATGACGAATGAAAGAGCTCTTCTACGTGATGTATCATTAACAATGATTTTAATAGTATCTCAGCTAACAACTCAAATATTTTGTCCTCCAGTCGCATAGAAAGCAGAAAATTTGAAACCACATGATCTGCAAAAGGGTTGGTTGCTCAGACATCAATTTAATTTCTCAGTGCCTAAGAAGTATACCAGAAGAGTTTTACCAAGACTTGACAAGCAACTGTTATTTATGACTGTAATTCTTTCACTCGGGGGCACCTTTTTTACTTATATGCTGTGAGTCCTGTGAGTCCTCCTACTCAATCCACTAGGGGTGGTCTTGGGAACCTGGCATACTCAGAAAGGGGTGGAAAAAATAAAAATACAGTTTATTTCAATATACTTTTTTCCAATCCAATATTTTTGATAACTTTTTCATCATATCAATTTTTCTAAAATATATTTTAAGTGTAATTCCATCCAAACCTTGAACTGGCATGTTTTGATTACTCCATTTATGGAAAATGTTTACAATATAGCCTAATTGGCAAAATCTGACTTGCCTTCTATAAGAAGTAAATCACTTTATAATATTCATTACTGAAGGTTGTCTCATAGAGATTAAACTGACAGAGATCAAAATATATACATTTTATCCACATTTATAATTTTAGAAAATTAGTAGAAAAATATACAGTTTCTCTTTACTATGCAATGAAGTACAATGTAAATAAATATGCTATGCACAGCTAAAATTAAAGTTATTTATAAGATGGAGAAGATAGGTCATGGTATTCTTTGAAAAATGTTTATATGCAGATATTGAAGTCCTAGATTCAACTTTGCGGAATAATTAAATAACAATCAATACCCATTAACAATTAAATAACAATCAGAAACAACTAAACTAACTACATACATCATGATCAAACTTTTTTAACATACTCAATGAAATAGCAAGTCATGTACCCTTAAAACAAATCCATCCCTGAGCTATTATGTGATTTTAGACTTTGTCTATAGGTGACAGAAAGTATACATATTATATAAGGTGAAGTAGGATAAGGTTAGCTAAAATTGGAATAAATATTTCATAATACGACATTTTGAATCTGAAAGAAATTATAACAAAGTCTTAGCCAACGAATCATGAAAAATTTGGTAGCTCTTGAAAATATTCCAGTTAGAGTTTAAAAGTCAATGTCAATAATCTATTTTGCTTTGGCTTTTGAAGGTAATTTTTTAAAAATTTTTCAAGGATGTATATTGAGAATCGTGGAAAAGAATGGTCTATTTTTACATACATGGGAAAAACATTTTCATTGCTCATAATTTCTTACCGATATTTACTTAGCTGTGCTTTCATAAGAATCTCCTTCAAAAGTAGTGCATTTTTCATAATAGGACAGAATATGGAAAAAAGAAAAAAACCTTTGAATAAATATGGCCATTAATCCCACAGCACCACTCTACCAAATATCTGAATTCAGAAGATAGCGTGAGATCCCACACAGACCAAAATACCCTGCTTTCTAATGCCATGCTGTATGCTTAAGAGAATATGCACGAGGAGGGAAAGAAGGACATCTCTAAGGGTTTTTCGTGCTTTGTCAGTGGTTAAAGCTTCCACAGAGGTATCCAAAGGAGTCTAAAGCTCCATAATAAGATTTGGAATGAGGAGGGATGCTTTACTTTGATAAAATGGAAGGAGGATTATTGTGAAAGCAGTCACAAACTAATTTTAAGAAAGAGTTCATATGAAAGTGGAAGATCTGAAAAATGTCCTTTAAAACACCTGGGCTCTCTTACTCCTTGGAAAGTTTTCTTACACTCCCAGATTATATGTGTTCCAGTTTGAAGACCACTGGTGACAAGAAGTGCTTTCCTAAATATTCCTAGGATTCTTTTCTAACTTAACTCCTACATCCAGTTGCAAGTAGGAATACACTGCTGCCCAATTTGCCGTGGGTAATACAGGGTAAATTTGGAAAGGGAGGCTTGTGCTGAACTCATTTCCTGGCCTTTCTTTTTAGTGGTTTCTGTGGTTCTTGTCGGATTCCACACCACTCGACCCGCAATTTGCTGGCCATTTTCAACGGTGTCTTCTCAGCCTAGGCAGCAGCTCTGCTAACCTACCTATGACAGTAATGTGATTTGCCCTGTCCAAGAGATACAGTATTATCAGATATAAAATCTCTAATGGCACAAATACACACCCCCAACATTAATGTAGTGATTTATGTTTCTAAATCTTACTGTGCATGGCATTATAATGCATGCAAATATATGCGTTTCCAACTTGGAAAAAGTGAGATTTTGTGTTTCTTATGTTGAAGCTTGGGTTCTTTTATACAAGAATTCATGTGACTTAAAAGATAAAATGTTGAAAACTACTGGTTTAGGAAATAGAAAATTAATTTCATAATCTCTGGTCAGTGAGTGCTGAATTTTGAACCATGCCTTCCTATAATTTAGTCAGTAATTGTCCCAAACTAGAAATGAAGTGTATTATCCTTAATATGTTTCTAATAAACCTTTACTAAATGTATAATATTAAGGTTATCCAATCATCTGGCATCCAGAACTAGTATAATCACTCTGTAAGGTGGTGAAAGTAGTAAAATGAATTAAGGAAGCTAACTGAGGTTACACAGAGATACGCTAGTATATCTAGAAATAAAATCCAAGACAACTTTTGGTTCAGTAATTTATCATCCTACTAAGCCACATCTTTTGTAGTTAACAATTATGCATTCCCTCTCCTATATTGTATATACTCTTTGAACCAACAGTCCTTCAAAGTGATTATTTGGAATCTATTTCAAAAATTGGCCTTCACTTTGTTGTATGTGATATTTTCAGCATGCCCAAAAGTGAAAGAGCAGAAAGAAAGGCGAGAGGAAGATAAAAAAGAATTATTGTGAAAATCTGGATACAAATGACTAGCATGTTAAAAAAGATTATTACTGTCTACCAAGGAAAAATCACTACAATTTAAACAGCAGATATTTATTTGGGAGATTAGAATGGCAATTTGGGACACACAGATTCTGGTAGAAACCGAAAACATGTTCTGATTACAAGAGAGGGGCTTAGGGTTTTTATGGGAAAAAGGGAGGATGAGGTGAGTTGTACTAAAGAAGAGTTCATTGGTGCTCGACGAGGTAAGGCTAGGTTTGTACTTCATACACTGGCTTGAGATTCCGTCATCAGGCAAAAGGCTAGACTTGTACTTCACTGATTGGTTAGCGATTTGGTCATCAGCAAAGTCCAGTTCTGACAGACAAGATATTTTTGTCCTTACTGACTTCTTGGACTGTTAGTGATTTGGTCCATTTTGGAAGATAAAGAAAACAAGACATACAAGGCAATTTCTCTGAAATTAGGCTCTATTTTAATATGGCTCCACTCATGTCATCTTTCACATTACATTTAAAAATAACCCATTCTACCTGTTAAAAGAAAGAAAAAGAATTGTTATTGCTTATAACACCCTAATATTAAGTCATAATATTTCTGCTATGCAAGGTTCAATATAGTAACAATGGTATTCTCATACGACAACAAAGTTAGCACCAACTGACAAATAGAATTGAGAATAAATGGATCTCTAACAGATTACTAAAAAAGTCTAGAAAAACAACTTTCTATTTAATTTATATTTATAATTTGTTAGTGTCCCAATTCAGCCCATTCAAAAGAAATATGTTTCTAATGCACATCTATAAGCCAAATATAAAGAAAAAGAAATTGGTAAAAACTATGCATTCTATGGTCATTTTATTTAATTTTTTTTTTTTTTTTTTTTTGCTGTATTAAGCACGTCCTTATCTAGCTCTTTAGAAACCAATTCTTTATTCAGGATGGCAGTTTCAGGAATTATGTATAAAGTTACTGCATATTTCTTGCTTAAAATTTTAATGGGTTTATTTTACAGTTTCTAAAGGATAATTCAGACCAATCTTATACACAATAATGTGCACTTTTTTCAAAAGAACTGATATTTATATGCTTTGCTAATTTCTCAGAAAACACAGCTATCCCAATCTCTATAAAATGAATAGTAAGAAGTTATGAAACCATCTATTTTCTATCTATAAGGTCAAATGAAAATATTAGGGAAAACTTGGGGTAAATGAACAAGTTGGGAAATATGCAAAAAGAAAAATTGATCAGTTTACTTGAACTTCTTTTCCTTGCAAATATTCAATAGACTCAACACATAGTGGTTATGCAGACATTAAATAAGCTGAGAAAACCTCCAAATATTTGAAATTCACATTTTTCCTCAGCCCTAAGTTCCTCTGAGAATTGCACTCAACTCGGAAATGCTTGGGAATGCAGCTCCTAATTCCCCCAAAGAGAAGTTTCTTTCCATTTTGATTTTCTCAGCCACAAACTAATCAGTCTTAATTACTCCCAGCTGTGATTTCTTCTCCCAGGGGTTGCTTCCTGCTGGCACCCAAGTAGTACAGAATCATGTAGTTTTGTAAAATTCCAATAAATACAGGGGAGCTTCTAGAACCTAATTTACTATACAAGAGTTCAAGCACTGTAACTATCAAGTAAACTTTCACTCAAGTGTGAAAGCTGACCACATAATGAAGAGCACTCTTTTTCACAGAGGTGACAAGATATTGTGCAATTGAAGAGTATATTTTCTACCATTAGGAATTACAATAGAATATTATTTATATTTTTTTGTAATGAGTCCGTGTGTGTGAATATATATATTATATATATGTTTGTATATATATGTTTGTATATATACATATATATGAAATTATTTGTGGTATGAAAACATTTTTCTTATATACTTGGAGTTTTGACTTAAATTATTATTATAAAAGAGATAAATAAAATAGTTCAAAACTACAAGATGCTGTGTTGAAACAAAGCACTTTGAGGGGCCAGCCCAGTGGTGCAGCGGTTAAGAGTGTGGGCTCTGCTTCGGCAGCCCAGCGTTCGCAAGTTTGGATCCTGGGCGTGCACCAACGCACCGCTTGTCAAGCCGTGCTGTGGCAGCGTCCCATATAAAGTAGAGGAAGATGGGCACAGATGTTAGTCCAGGGCCAATCTTCCACAGCAAAAAAGGAGGAGGATTGGCATCAGATGTTAGCTCGGGGCTGATCTTCCTCGCAAAAAAAAAAAAAAAAAAACCACTTTGTGATAACACCAAGAAAGGGAATTAAAATGGGACATATTGCCACATTAAGGTCTTCATAAAATTGAGTAATTGGCTCTTCCTTACATTTTTTACTATTTAATCCCCAAAAATGACAAAAAAAATTATAAAAATCTTTTTCAAATTTTTTAATCCTAGTTATCCAAAGATTTTGAAATGACGTCATCTGAAAAGAATATCAAGATTTTGTTTTCTAGTTTTCTCATGGTGCAAACTCAACCATTTAGTTATTTTTAATGACTCAATCTCTATTAATTGTTTTTGCACAAAGATAGAAAAAGAAGCAACAAAAAAAGATTAGAAGCAATTAACTACATCTGAAAGTGATTTAAGAAGTGACTGTAGGCTTTTTTATTAAAACCAGTGAATCTGAAGTTTCAATTAATGAACCACAATTCATGGCTATTAGCTTGACTAATAAACTCTGTTACCAGGCAGAAAACTGAGGGTAATGAAGACAAAGTATCAAACCTTGCCAACAAGTTGCCACTGGCAGAAATTGAGCAAGTTCAAAATGACCAAATAAGAAAGTTTGCAAAACAACATTAAGGAAACCACAAAAATAATTGTTGTTTCGTAGCTATGGTCTTAATGAACTTACTCCATATTACAATACAGGGTTTATTGATGTTCATACAGTACGTATGTAGAATCAACATGCTATAATATACACACAGTGCTGTATAAGGCACTGTAGAATTTTACCATAATGAGAAAAAACAAAAAATTCGTTAAAATATTTACACATTTTCAGAGTTATATGGAGAGTTTCTTGGTGTTATTTTTGTTTCCAAAAGTAATTTTATAAATAATAATTCACCGTCCTATGGCTAAATATGTGCCATATTTATACTAATCTCAATGCTCTGAAAACCCACTGATTAGACAGAAATCAAACCTAGAAAATCTAAACTAGGAGAAGAAATGTATAATTCATGCTATACCAATGCTCCCATAAAGAACAACTACCACAAGCAGATAAAATGCAAAAATCATTTATTTAAAGCATCATATTGCCGCAGAAGCAACAAAAACTAGCAACTAATGGCAGGACCATGGAGAAGTGAGCTGATGATCTGCAGCCATTCTTTTTGGGGGGCATTTGTCAATTTGGAGCACTAAGAAGAGGAGAAGAATCTGGTTTAGCTTAGGCACAGGGCCACTACGGGGAGGGCAAAACCAGTGGAGTATTCAGTGGTTGTACAGCACTGGAGAAGCAGGATTGTAGAGTTGAGGAGCCTCAGACATATAGTCTGTTTACTCCAAAGAAATACTGAATTCTAAAACTGCCCAGGAGAGAGACAAAACAGCTAAGCCAAATACCTCTATAAAGTAAAGCAGATTGTTCCACAGTATTGTGATTCTGAAAGTAAAAGACCCTCCAGAGGAAGTGGTTCTAGCGAACACAATATTTTCAGTTGAAAGTCTTGGAAGGAGTGGTGCATTGTTGATCTACAGCTATATTTTCCATTTTTTTCAACGAGTAAATGAAGGGATTAAGAATCCATTCTTGTCCCTGGCTAAGGACTGAGGTTCAGGGAAACCAGCAGCGATTTTAATGGTCACATAGGGTAAATGTGACAAAGTTGAAAACTTGAGGGTTTCTCCTTTAAGACAGATGCTGAATTATGAAGATGGCTGAAGAAGGAAGCTAATAAGGATTGTCACAGAATTTTCTTCATTTAGTCATTGCAAAGGACAGAAACATCCTCCAAGTATAAGGAACCCAGTGAACAACTTGAAAAATTGGGAAGTCTAGGGTCAAAGACAAAGAACAAACCAGAGGTAGACTGAGTTTATCCAAAATCCACTCAGCTTAGAAATGGAAGATTAAAGTGCCAAGCCCCTTTTCTGTTTGCTAAACTGAGGCAATTGTGATGCTTCTGTCATGAAGATAACCTAATCTGGTGCCTCTGTGGTTTTCTATGCACATTGTGTGGTATTCAATCAAAACCATTAGGCACCAATTAACTGATTACCAAGGGATGCAACTTCAGAAAGTGATCCATGTATTAGAGTTAGCAGACACATACTTTAAAATAATAATGATTAATATGTTGATAAAAATAGAGGAGAGAAGGAGAAAAGGGGTAAAAAGATAATTTAAACAGAGAATTGAGATATCTATAAAATAAACAATTAAAAGTTTAATTCTATAACTGATAATATATCTAAAATTAAGAAATCTTAATTTAATATCTAAATTAAGAAATTGGTTGGGTTTACTGAGAGATTGGACACAGTAAAGGACAAGATTAGTAAAGTGGAAGATAGGTCAAAAGAAAATACACTAAATGAAGTACAGGGAGAAAAAAAGACTGGAAAATAAAGAAAAGAGCATAAAAAGTGTAAAGGGCATAGTGAAAATGTCTTAAATATGTGAAATTGGAGAAGTGAAAAATGAGATAGAAGAAATATTAGAGAAACATGGCTGAGAATTGAACAAAATTAATGGGAAAGATTGATAAACATGTTTGGGGAGCTCTACAAACCCAAAGCAAGATAATTACACGGTAAATCATATCTAGGCATATTGTGATAAAACTGTTGAAAAACAAAGACTAAGGGAAAATTCCTAAAAACAGCTATAGAAAAAAGACACAATACCTTCAAAGGAACAACCTTAAGGATGACAGCAGATTTCTAACAGAAATCATGGAAGCCAAAAGACAAGGGAATGGTGTCTTTAAAATGCAAGGAAAAGGAATAAATAAATAACTGCTATCCTAAACGTATATGTCTGGTGAATAATGTCCTTTAAAAATAACTATGAAACAAAGTCATTTTCAGGCAAATAAAATCTAAGAGTACATTGACAGAGGACCTTCACAAAAAAAATACAAATGTGAATTCATTACAAAAAAGAAAAATTACCTCAAGCAAAAACAAATAAAAGTAGGAAAAAGCAAAAAGTAACAGAAAGAATTAAAAAGTCTTAGAAAAGCTTTTAAAAATTGGGCAACTACAAGCAAATATCAACTGTACAATATAATAATAAATCTTGAGAAGTTAAAAAAATGTATTGACTTGTCAACTAAGTGTAATGTGCTGTCCTGGATAGGATCCTAGAACAGACAAAGATCATTAGGTAAAAACTAAGAAAGTCTGAAAAAAGTATGGACTTTCATTTATAAATTGGTTCATTAATTGTGACAAATGTATCATAATAATGTAATATGAGGGGACACTGGGTGTGAGTAATATAGAAACTGCCTGTAGTATCTTTACAATTTTTCTGTAAATCTAAAACAAAAAGTAAAATTAAAAGTTTATTAAAATACATAAAATTAAAATGAATGACAATAACACAAAATTCGGGAAGAGTATAAGAAAGTATTCTAAGATTCTAGCATTATCAGGCAAGTGGTAAAAATAATAATTTAAAGTAGAGCCTAATAAAGATGTAGGCTGCACTCTCTAGAGTAACACTGTGTAGCAGAATTTTCTGCAATGATAGAAATGTCCTATATCTGTACTGAAAATACCTTAGCCACTAGCCATCTGAGACGAGTGACCACTTGAAATGTGGCCTGTGCTGCTCAGGAACTGAAATTTTCATTTTATTTGAATTTAAATAGACACCTATGGCTAGTGGCTACCACGTTGGGCAACATAATTCCAGAATAACCTAAAAGATTGTAAAAACATATGTAATCAACTAGTTCTTAGTAGGAAAAAATCAAATAATAAAAAATTATATTTGTTAATCCAATTTATAGCAAGGAAAGAGAGAAAACATAACAAAACACAGGTTGGCCAAAAAGAAAACAAATAGTAAAAGGGTAGCTATAAACTCAACTGCATCAATATTACATTAAATGAATTTGGACTGAATACTCCAAATAAAAGATAAACTACATGCTGCTTACACCCAAATATATACTATTTATAAAAAGAAAAACACACTTTAAATACAAAGACATAGAAAATTTGGAAAAAAAAAAAGGATAAAAAAAATATACTATGCCAACTAACAATAATAGATGATAGATAGATGATGATGACTGATAGATAGATAGGTAGATAGATAGATAGATAGATAGACAGACAGACAGATAAGTAGTTCTATCAATATCAGGTAAATTAGATTTTAAGGCAAGATGGATTCCTACACATAAAGAAGGATATTTAATAATACTAAAGAGGTCAATCAACACAAAGATATCATAATCCTAAATCTATATGTATCCAAAAACATAGCTTCAAAAAATATAAGCAGAGTTTGACAGAAACAAAAGGAGAAGGATGCAATTCCTTAATCATATAGAAAGATTTTAACACAGATCTCTAGATAGCTGGTAGAAAACTGACACAAAAACCTGACAATTAAGAAACCTTACCTAATTAGTATATGTAAAATGTTATAGCAATGACGGAACTAAAATTAGTTTCAAATACTTATGGGCTATTTGCCAAAATTGATCGTAATCTGGGCCATAATGAAAGACTCAACAAATTTTAAAATACTGAAATCATTCGGAGTATGTTCTGACAACAGAAATATTTTCAAAGATATATCTATAAGAAAAAGACAGACAGGGGGCCGGCCCGGTGGCATAGCGGCCCAGGGTTTGCTGGTTTGGATCCTGGGCATGGACCTACTCACCGCTCATCAAGCCATGGTGAGGCAGCATCCCATATAGAAGAGCTACAACTCTACAACTATGATATACAACTGTGTATGGGGGCTTTGGGGAGAAAAAAGAAAAAGAGGAAGATTGGCAACAGATGTTAGCACAGAGCCAATCTTCCTCAAAAAAAAAAAAAAGACAAACCAAAAGGAAAATAGGCCCCCCAGAATTAAAGAAACATTTCGTAAAAGAGGATATCAAACTGTCCAAGAAATATATGAAAAAATTCCCAACATCATTAGTCATCAGCAAAATGCAAATTAAAACCACAATGAGATGCTATTATAAATACACAAGGTTGGCTAAAATGAAAAAATAAAGATGGTATCAAGCGTTAGCAGGGACATGGAACAAGTAGAACTTTCATACACTGTGGATGGAAATGTAAATTGGTACAGCCATTTTGGAAAACTGTCAAGTACAATTGTATATAAGCTGTGTATAGGCATACTCTTATGACCCTGTAATTTCATCCATAGTTATACAAAGAACAAAAATTTGTACAAAGGCTTACCAAAACACATATGCTAGGGGGCTGGCCCTTGGCCGAGTGGTTCAAGTTCCACGCGCTCCGCTTCGGCAGCCCAGGTTCTCGGGTTTGGATGCCGGTAGTGGACCTACTCCACGCATCAGCCACGCTGTGGAGGCATCCCGCATACAAAATAGGGGAAGATTAGCACAGACATTAGCTCAGGGCTAATCCTCTTCAAGCAAAAAAAAAAAAAAAAACCAGGAAGATTGGCAATGGATGTTAGCTCAGGATGAATCTACCTCACCAAAAAAAGAAAAAAAAAAAAAAAAACCCAAAGCAAAGAAAAGCCACATATGCTAAAATGTTTACAGCAGCATTATTCCTGGTAGCCCCAAGCTGGAAAAAAAATCCATCATCAGTAGAATGGATAAGTAATTTGTGCTATACTCATGCTGTGGATTACTATAGGGCAATAAGAAATGAACAAACTACAGGCAACAGGAATAAATCTCAGACACAAAATGTTGAGTAAAGGAAGCCAGATACAAAAAATGTCTCCTGTATGATTACATGTATATAAAGTTCAAAATCGGGCAAAACTAAGCTGTGTCAATCTTGAGGGTGTATTGACTAGAAGGGGGAATGAGGAGGTTTCTGGGATGCTGGTAGTATTCTATTTCTTGATCTGGGTTCTAGTGTCACAGATGTGTTCATTTTGTGGAAATTCTTTGAGTTCCACAATTATGATTATTCTTCTTTTCTGTATGTATATATATTTTACTAAAATATTTACATAAAAGTAAAAAAAAGAGAATAAAGAATTCTAGTTTTTGCTCAAGATACCTCTCTCTAGATATTTAGATCTGAATATATCTGAAACTTTCTCTGGAGGGTGCTTAAATTGATGGCCTTTGGAAGAGCTCTCATACTGATCACTATATCTGGCCAAGTAGAAAAATAAAAGCAAGTGAGAAAAGAAGTGGCTTTAAAATGCCAGGCAAAGGAGCTTCCTTTGCAAGTTTTCCTTTTCTGCTGTCACTCACTCCTGACTGAGCTGAGGTTTGAATATGGAGGTATTGATTGTGAAAGTATCTTTAGAGAAGTTGACTATTCAGCCTCTGTTTTACATCAGGCTAATCTTGGCCTGAAATTTAATATGTATATTTCGTATAAAATTAAGATATATATTTCAGATTTAAGCATCCTCCAGAGTTAGTTGCAGATATATTCCATGCACCCCAACTTTACCATTTTTACACATCTTAGGAATAGTCTCTTTCTCCCCAGGAGTCCTGACATGAGGGATGTATCTCACAGATGATCAGTTTCCACCAGTGGTTCTGCAGCCACTTTGTTTCAGTTCTCAGTTCTCATTTTCCGTAAATTGATATAGTTCTTTGTTCCATATCTATCCTGCTGCTGATCTCCACATTTCTGGTGATTTTTTTTCTATCTTAGGAAATAAGGAAGTGATTTTCACTTCTTACCTTCAGGTCTCTAGGGCGTGGGGGTGGTGATATTACAGAACAGTGCTCCCAGTTGCATAGCCTTTTATTGTTATCTCAGCCCTTTTCTTCTCAAAGCCCATAGGCATTGCTGACCTTCTGGATTTGGGAGTATTAAAGTGCAGCTCCATGCTATACCTAGAACTCACCCCTCCTGACATCCGTCCCCACCTGTTCATGCTGACCTGCCAGACTCCTTTCTCATTCATAGTAACTTTCCATCAGAAACCCTTCGTGTCCAGCCTTACCTCCAGGTCCATCAGTCTATCAATCTGTTTTTATACAGCTAAATCCTTATTATATATAAGGTCAAGTTCTTTCTCAAGGGTGTGGTAGGTCCCATATAAATCAAGGAACGTTCCTGAACATTCCTAAATTAAGAATTTCCCTAAATATCTTATGGGTTAGGACACTTGTCTGCCAAATGCCAAAAATTACTGCCTATCTCTACTCACAAGTATATCAAAGTCTCACCTTTGTACTTTCTAAGACACCAAAATAAGTGCCAAAAATCAATTTTGCAGAGCAGGCAAGGGAGAAATCAATGCAGAGTGTTGTAAGAGCAGCATCTTAAATTTCAGTCCAAGATTAGCCTGATGTAAAATAGAGGCTGAATAGACAACTTCTCCAAAGATACCTTCCCAATCGATACCTCCATGTTCAAATCTCAGCTCAATCAGGAGTGAGTGACAGCAGAAAAGGAAAATTTGCTAAGGATGCCCCCTTTGCCTAGCTTTTTTAAGCCATTCCTTTTCTCACTTGTTTTTATTTCTCCTTCTTGGTCAGATATGGCAATCACTATGAGAGTTCTTCCAAAAGTCATCAATTTGAATTGCAACCAGTGATTAAAAAAAGAACTGAGAAACATTGAAAATCACTCACATTGCCTTCTTAGATCTTCCTTTCCCAGATCTGTAAGACGATACCGTTCTCGTGCATCTAAGATATTGAATTGGTTCCAGTGAATTACATTCATTTATACATTTCTTTACCTTCAGCTCCAGTTTTGAGAAAACACAGTTTGTTCATGATAACTTAAGTGTTTGGGGTAAGAGGAAATCCCCAAATCTTAGTGGCTTAAAAAATGTTTTATTCCTTGCTTAAGCACGTTGCCTGTGGGTCTGGCTGATGCTTCAGGGGATCCATCTTCTACGTAACGGCTCAGCGTTGCACATCCATGTCAATATTTGCTTCCAGGACCACATGGCAAGGGTGAAAGCACAGAAGCTTCTCGCAGTTAAAGGATTCATCCTGGAAGAAACAGGGGTCACTTCTGCTCATGCTTCATTAGGAATGTAAGTCAATGGCCACACCTAACCTTAAGAGGGCAGAGAAGTAAGTGTCATGCCTCCCTGTAATCTTGTCCTAATAGAAGGCAAAAACAAACTATTGGTCAAATAAAAAATATGTTGAGCAACTAATGCCTTATACCAGTCACCCAATCTAGACCAAGTCTTAATCTTTAAATAATATAAAGGAGAAAGAAATAAGTAAACATGAAGAAAGGGGACCTAGATAAGGAGGGGAAAACAGATTTCTACTCTATTAGTGAGTCAATTTGGCATAGCTTCATAGAACACCCACTTGAGAAGAATTCTTAGGCCAACCTTATCTCAATGGGGAAGAGTGATTTAACAGGTCAATGACATCAGCTATGAACACCAGAATGAGGAGTAGTGCTGTGTCACAGATTGACTTTTTGGCCCAAATTTCAATCCCCTTCCAGCATGTATACCATTGAATGCGCTCACAGAGGGCAGAGTGTACTTCTCCAACCCTCACCTGGAGGTTGGCCCTGTAACTGGTTTTGGCCAATAGCACATGGGTAGAAGTGTGTAATTTCTGAGCCAAGACCTTAATGTCCCCCTGTGTTGCCACTTGCTCTCTCACATCTCTGCCATTATCATGAGAAGAACATATCCAGGGAGTGCTTTGGTCCCAGGAAAAGGATAAAAGAAATGTGAAAGGGAACCATCCTGGTCCCCGCAGCCTGAAGCAGAGCTGCCCCAGGCATACCATAAACCTGTGCAGATAGAAGCAAAGCCACAAAGCTGAGCCCCAGCCTACATCAGCTGAACTTCCACCAACCTTCAGAGAGGCAAGAACAGTTACAAATGATTGTTGTTTTAAGCCATGGAATTTCTGGGTAATTTGTTAAGCACCAACAACTAATCAGTATATGGTATGTGTGCCCAACACTGACCATTCATAAATTACGGTGAATGAAAAAAAACCAGAATCTAGGGGAAAAAAGGATGGAAAACTGTCATACAAAGAAAAAGAAAAACCATTCTTGAGGATTAGGAAAGAAAAATAAAGACAAGTATATTTAATGTGACTATTTTCTGAACAATCAAGGTACATGAACTAAGTATATGTTCTGGTTTGTGACATATTTACATGAAAAAATTTCAAAGTTACAAAATTTGACATTTTTATATAAGAATTGATTGTATTTTAAAATCAGAAAAAAATAAATGAAATTGGAACCCAAGAATATACATGAAAGGCCAATAACAATCAGTCTACAAAATTACAAGCTTGAACATGATGTTATTACAAAATCTTGTTGTATTAGATTTAAAGGGATGCCTGAGTATTGAAGGAGGTGACTTTTGGAAAAAACAAAAAAAAATTCATTATTTCAAACAGTAAAATCATAGAATTCAGTGACTTTGTAAAATATATAAAAATTTAAATAGTTTTTCAAGGTAAATTTCAGAATGACAATTTTTCAAATGAGATAATGAGATATTTAAGAAAGCTAATTTTGAAATACCTTCTGAAATGGAGACTGATGTCAAGAGAGTAGCCAGGCCCTAGCTAACATAGGGGAGCAAATATTGATTTGGCAGGGTTATGAATCCAACCCAAACTTTTATATTTTCATAAATAGACAAGGATGAAAACCAATGAAAGGAGTAGTGAGAGGGTCGGGTGTACATGGGAATTAACAGTTAATGACTTGGTCAAGTGACCCCAGGATGTTTTTCTTTCACTGCTGTTACTATGAGACTCAAATTTCTGTATAGATTGCATTGTGTTCACCACCAATAGTCTAGTTTTTATCTGTCACCATACACATGTGCCCCTTTACCCCTTTTACCGTCTCCCACCCCTTTTCCTCTGGTAACCACTAACCTGTTCTCCTTATCCATGTGTTTGTTTATCTTCCACATATGAGTGAAATCATGTGGTATTTGTCTTTCTCTTTCTGACTTATTTTGCTTAGCATAATACCCTCAAGGCCTACCCATGTTGTTGCAAATGGGATGATTTTGTCTTGTTTATGGCTGAGTAGTATTCCATTGTGTATATGTATCACATCTTTATCCATTCACCTGTTGTTGGATATTCAGGTTGCTTCCACATCTTGGCTATTGTGAATAATGCTGCGATGAACATAGGGATGCATAAATCTTTTTCAATTGTTGATTTCATATACTTTGGATAAATACCCAGTAGTGGAATTGCTGGGTCATACGGTATTTCTATTTTTAGTTTTTTGAGGAATCTCCATACTGCTTTCCATAGCCGCCACACCAGTTTGCATTCCTACCAGCAGTGTGGGATGCTTTTTAAAATACAGGTGCCCAGGTCCCACCTCAGATTCCATTGGTCTGATATTGGTATTTTTTAAAAGATCTCTATGCCATTTTAAAGTGTAACCAGGGTTAATAATCATTCTACTTTCACTTACTCCAAGTATACCTAGGTCATTTAATGATTAGTTACAGTTAGCAACTCTCCAATCCCAGGCTGTTCTGGTCTCATTGCATTCAACCTAATTGGGTCATGTGCTCTGATAAAACCTGGAGGAACTGTCATGTTATTAAATATTTACAAAGTAACATAGTGATATTTTTATAAGCTGTGTCTCACAGTAGTCAAGGTGGACTACACGACAAAGGCAAAAAATTACCAGTTAACCCCGAAAAGAATCTGCTATATCTATAGAAATGATTATTTATGCAAAAAATACTAGGTTCCAGTTACATGAAACAGAATACATGTTTAATTTCAGCACTGTGCTATGGAAGGGACTAAAAAACAGAAAAGAACTCTGATGTCAGAGGTTTCAAAAGATTTTTCAACTTTTGAAAAATAGAATACATTCTAACTATAAATAACATAATATTGAAGTTGTATTTACTGGTGATTTATAAAACAGTCTCAGAAAAAATATTAGCTGAATATCAACTAAAGTCCAGGTGTAGTAGCTAACATGGAATACAAAAGGGCACAAGACTGACCCTTTTACCAAAAAGAAGGAAGGAGGAAGGAAGGAAAGAAAGAAGAGAGGGAGAGAGGTGGGGAGGAAGAGAGAGAGAGTTAAAAAGGGGAAAACAAGCAAATAAAAACAATGAAACAATTTGAAACTACTTGCCAACTTTGCTACTTGATTGAAGTGATTACTTTAAAGAACTCCTTTTGGAGTTATTTTCAGTAAATAAATTGAGGTGCTTGCAGCTATAGGACATCTCTAATGCTCTTACATCAAGTGTAGCCTGCAAAACAGCAGGTATAAAATGAGTAGTAAGATCCTGAGCAGCTGTAGCAAGAAAACAATGTTTAACAGTAAGGACTGAGCTATCCATGTTTCTCTTCCGAAGGGCAATCTGATTATAACCCTTTTCCAGATTTGGAAGTTACTCATCCGACTAAAGGGGGGAAAGTCAGCCTCCTCTGACCACAGCTGGGCAGATGATAGAACAAACAGGCAGCAGGCAACACAAGCAGCGGGACCCAACAAGTTTTCTGCCCTGACAAACACAGAGGATAGGGGAGGAGAGGAATGAAAATGGTAACAGAAGCTTTTTTTATGCCAGAAATGTAAGAGTGCCTTTGTTATAAAACTCAGGCGTTGATTTCCTGTTTCCATAACTTGTGATTGGTGAGTTATTTTTACATTTATCTTAATGAGGTTACACCCTGCTCTGAGATTTCATAAGCTGTTTTCCTGCCTATGAAACAAACAAAATATTCTTCTCTCTGATTCCATTTCTTCATTGACCTTGGGAAAGCTGAACAAGAGAATGGTCTGGGTTACACATTAACCTATGTGTCTAAGATTGTGTGGGGAGAGAGAGCAATCAGGCTTTGTCAACTCTGAGAAGTTCTTTACCAAGTCTCATAGGTACTTGGTTCAGTGTTATTTGCTGACTTTTATTTGTACCTTGAAAAGTTACAAAGGACCAGAGAGTAAGCATTTCCTCAATTGTGGAGGAAAAGCGTAAATATATATTTGGCCTTGAGTGATGCATCTCAAATCAATTCTGACAAAAATCTTGCGTGAGTGAATAAAAATTAATGGAACATGAGTCATAGTGGGCATCAAATATTCAAATTAATAAAGAGCATAGCCAAGTCTACACATTTATTTTATTCTTCAGTTATTACCTGCATGCCGCAGTCGACAGAGGAATTTGCAATGTGTCCTTTATTGCTGCCATGCTGCTTCTGGTGCTGGCTTGGGAATTAAGGATTCATGCCTCTACATAATGATATATGATTAGCACTGTGAAAGTAATTGAACTCTTCGTTCTAGACAATCCGTTGCAGTGTCAGCAAGAAGCTGGAACAACTGTGTCATTTAACAGAGTTATGCTGTAAGTGAGAAAAACCTCTGATCCCTGCACAATTAACTTCCTAATAATTTTTAGGTTCTCAAGATTAAATGAGAGAATTAATATAACAGACTATGTAAATGTGCATCAGAGAAATAAAGTAATGCAAAGGCACTAAAAGGGATGGGAAATTTAAGGAAATTAACAATTGCTCTCAAATATAATAAGAGACAGGTGTCAGGCTGTTAAAAGGATGATTGTTGTAATGGAGCAGCTGAGAATGGTAAACGCACAGCTGTTACAAAGATTAGTTGTACAGTAACAGAGAATATTTGTTTTTGCTGTGCACTCTACTAAACTAAATTATATCACAACAAGCTCATAAAGAATCCTGGAAGGTGAAATCATAATGATATTGACACTTATTTTACATAATAAAATACAATAAATCATTTATCATAATTTTATACCTTCAAAATCTCAGCAAACGAGCTTTATTATTATGAAATTTCTCAATCTTCTTCATTAAACGTATGAAATATCTCAACGATCATTCCAAGACAACAATAAAGCAATTGCATTATATTGCATTAAGTTCAAAATGGTCAGATTTTGAAAGTAATATGTTCTCTTTGAAGCTCAAACACCCTTTTATTCTGGGCATTTGGTTTTATCAAAATGTTGTTGTAGTCAGTGCAGAGTGATAAGTTGTGTTTCAAATAACTCTGTAAACTGTGGTGAGCATTCCTCCTAGATAAGGACTTTATTTGGTTCAGTCTCAGACTCACACGGAGCTTTAGAGAAAAAAAGAAGAGATTTCTTCCTAATTATTCTCAAGTGAATTTTCTGCTTGTTACAACACCATATAATTAATGTAATTAATATCCTCTTATACAACATAGAACATAAAGCAGGAAGAAAAAAAACAATCAAAATAGAGATTTGGCTACATCTGTGGCTGTCTACAGTATTCCTTTTTTTAAAGAGTCTGTGAATGAAAATGGATTCCAGTTAGTCATTCACAACTTTTTGGAAAAATGTGTATATTCCTTGGTGGCGGGGAACTGGGTTTGTTCAGTGAGGCTTTTGTTCATAATATTTTGTTTAGATAAATGATAAAATTTCTTTTTCACACCTCTCTAAGTCAATACCATCTCATGTGAGTTCCATTCACATTGGCAAGTGGAGGCTAGTTCTACCAGGGGAAATGAAAATCAAAATATCAATATATCTGAGTTGATAAATTACTTTGAGAGTTGGTCTCAAACACCATTCTCATGCAACTTTTGAAACTCTTCTATGTGTTTAGTACACGTTTGACGACTGGCTGTATAAACATTCCTCACCCTAACAATATTAAATTGACCAGACACAAGATACCAGCCATTAATTTTTTTGTCAGTGATTAGAAATTTTTGTTTCTACCTGGATAGATTTAAATGAAGTATTCGTCTTTTATTATTAAAGTTAATTTGATACTGCAGAATTCAAATGCTTAAGATTTTATTCTTTGGGTTTCCTTTGCCTTGTTTTTGTCTGTGTATTTTTGATTTTTGCTGGAGTGAGGTTGCCTTGCAGTTAAGCTTCCACTGGTCTTGAATAACCACTGGCCCATTGAATTTGGATCCAAGGTTTGACAGACATGAACACTTTCTGGCTAGTTTCCTTGCTGATTCATATTTGAATAATCAAAGAGACCAATGTGAAGTGATGATGAATTTTTCTATTACTGAACTGTTCTCCTTATGAGGAAGGAAAAAGAAAAAGCAGTATATGAACTGTGATAAAGAAATAGTTTTGGGTTAGCTTTTTCTAAACATTTCTAAAAGTGTGGTTGAACTTTTTCCATACTTTCAAGAGCAGTTACTTCACTTATGGATTCTAAAACCTTAATAGAATTTTACTTACAAGAGAGTGGAATAATTAAAGAAAAATTATATTGTTGCTGCTGAAACAGATGACTGTCAAGAGTATTCTTCAGGGTGACATCAGCTTTTTGAGAAGATGAATCTGGTTATGGCATATTTAATATTATACAGCAATCAGTTGACTTTTCCATTATCTCTGCCGTTGAAATTATAAAATAAGTTTCTCTAGATCTTTTGTTTTTCATCAAAGTAACTTCCAGTTGAACAAAGGAGCTGAAATTCTTAGTAAGTTTATAGATATATAAAAACGTATGTGCACAACAAAAAAAGACTATCATATTCAGTTCTGGAATTATGACAAATTCTAGAGCATAAAAAAGCATAAAGTTGAGTCCTAGAAGCAAGAAAATTCAGGATTTGGACTCTGCATTACATCGGCACCAAGGAACATGGTGAGGCATTCTGAAATCCCTGTAGTTCTTTATATGCCCTGTCTCCCTTACCTTATTTGAATGTGTTAGTTATCTGTTTACTTCCTTTTTCTCCCTTGCTCTCTGCCTGATGCTTATTTCCCAAAATGTACCAATAGCATAAGAGTAAGCTTTTGTTTTTCTCATAGTTCTAGGCCCTGCAATGCCCAATAGATTGCCTTTCATTTAACCAGTTCACAAATAAATTTAAATGAATTGATCAGATGATCACCCATGGATTCAAAGCTGGAGAACAAAGTCCAAGATAATGCCCAGAAACCAAAAACCAAAAAGGAAGAAGGTATTCAGAAAGCAGTAGGGAAAATGAAAGAGAAATAGCAGAAGCTCTAAAAAATAAAAAGAGGCAAGCAAACAGGCTTCAGGATGGTTGCAGCAATTGGAGAATCAAGACAAAGTGGTATTCATTTCACTCAATACCCAAGCAGTAATCAAGTGCCGGGTGGCATGATGAACACTGGGTGACAGCAGTGGATAAGACAAACATCTTCTCTGACCTCCTGCAGTTTGTTGCCTAGTGGAAATTCCTAGAAGGAAATAAACATTGTGCTTGGGTAGATGGTAATGGTGGACAAGGTGTGGGGTGGTCAGCCAGGACTTCTGTGAAGATGATATTTATCCTGAGATCTAAAAGGTGAGAAAAAAAAGAACAACCATTCAAAAAGTGGGAAGAAATGCATTCCAAGCAGAGTGAACATGTGCCAAGTTCCTGAGGTGACAGAAAAGTTGGAATGTCCAAGGAACCGGAAATAAAAGCCAATGAGGCCAGAGGAGTAAGTGAGAGGGGGTTTGGCAGAAGATGAAGTTGGAGAAAGAGGCAGAGCAAGACAACGCAGAGTCTTGGAAACCAAGGTAAAGATTTTATTCCAAGTGCAATTGGAGAATTTCACACCTATTCCAAGTAGAGCAGAGGTCATGATCTAATTTAACTTAAAAGAAAAAACAAGATTTATTGCCAAAACCACCTCTCTGGTTGTTACATCAAGATTAGATTTTAAGAAAAACTAAAGTGGAAGTGAGTAGGCCAGTTGGAAAGCCATGGAAGCATCTCTGATGGGAGATGATGGCAGCCTCAATTGGGCAATCACAGTGGAGACAGTGAAAAGAAGAGCTCTTTGATTGAAAAGCATTTGCTGAAGGATTAGATAGTGGAGACGGGAGTGAGGCAAGTGATGAACCAAGGCTGACTTTTAGATTCCTGGGTTGAAAGACTAGGTGAAAGTTCACACATTTACTGAGATGGGGAACCCAACAAAAGGGAGAAAATACCGAGTTTGTGTAGAAGTATGAATCAGTAGTCCACTTTTAGATATGTTCATGTGGAGATGCCTATTAGAGGACTAAGTATATTTGTCTGTATATGTGAATTTAGAAATCACAGGAGATGTCTTGGCTGAGATTTTAGTTTGGAAATCAGCAGCACAAAATAGTATTTAAAGGAATAAAAATGTATGAGATCACCCAGAGAGAGAAGAGACAAAGGTAGAGAAAAGATCCAACTACCACCAGCAATCAGATATGTCATGACCATTGCTCTAAGTCATTCTGTCTCTGCCCTATGCAGACCTCCTTGAACCTTTCCAACTAGGATCAGCTACATGCAACAGGGCATAGTCCTCATATGGTTTTCCAGTGGAAACAGAAGATTTTGTGATGACTGGGGGACATGTATGGCTAGAAAATAATACCAGGTATTAATAATTTGAAGTTTCTGTCTTAGTGCCACCAACATGGCTTTTGATTAAGAAACATCATGCTATCTGACTCTAAGTCCAAAGCTTCATCTGCAATCTGGGCAAGAGGAAAGCGTTCCTCGATGTAAACATTCAAGCTATACGCCAATCCTATAAAAGCCTTAAGATTCCTGGCTGCAGTCGACTAAAATTATTAATGAAATGTTGGTCTTTTGTGCCCCAAGTCACCACTCTATCTTTCCCACTGCCCACTGGGTGTGATTTTCCTTCCTTGGTCAACATCAAATCTCAGGAATGGATCCAAAGTTAATTCTGACATGGACAAAAATGACTGATAACTTTTAAAATATTACATTTCCCTGAGGAATTTTCTTTTCAACAAAAATTTGGAAAATTATGGTGGCATTGAAAACATTAAAGGTGGAATTGAAGACTTCAATCGTGGAATTTCAGCTGATTCCATTCAGGAGAGATTAACGGGAGTGGAGGATGGAGAGGTTTTATGCTACTATTGGTAGTATTAACATAATCAATGAAAAACACACTTTGGAAGCAGAGAATACAGATTTAGCTAAAATGCATGTCTTAGATATCATATCCCCTTCGATGATGATAAAACCACCTTACCCTGACCCAACTGAATTCTGTATAAAGATAAAAATGAAGTGTCAAGTTTTTTCCCAACAAAATTATTTTGTCTCTTAAAGAACTGAAAAATACGTCTCTCATAGGGTAAAAATAATGATGATGATGCTTAAGGTTTGTTTCATATTTATGTATTTATTTTTCTCACTCCAAAAAGGGATATGAGATTACTTTAAAAATTGCCTTCAGAAACCTTCCTCTTAGGAGAAACAAAAGCAGTACACACTAGAAAGTACTAGATTTAAAAGTAGAGCAGAGGCCCTATTATTTGAAACACAGGTCAAGGCAACGCAGCCAATAAAGCCATTGGCTGGGGTAAAATTTAACTGACCCTTTCAAGCTTGAAAGAGATCTTCAATCAAAATGTTTCTCTCTAGGTAGAGGAAGAGCCCAGCAATGAACTGATTTGATAGTAAAACCCACCGAAATAGCTCTCACTGGGGAAGCGAGCTAAAACTAAAACAACAATAAAAACCACTACAATTGTGGTAAGTGGACTTGTTGAGCTGTATTTCTCTACTTCAAAGGATACCACAGATAAGAGGATTTTTTTTTTAAGTAAAACAAGTCAGATGGACAAAATTTTTTTTTTAGGAATAATGTTATTTCTTATTCCTGTTATGCTAAATTGACTCAGTTGTTGATTCTCTTCTCACCAGATTTTAGACATCTCTTACATAATATTCAAATAAAAAGGCGCTATTTTTTGACACAAAAGGACATTTATGGTTTGCTTTAATGCATTTGCTATCAATGTCACTGACCTACCTTGAGGGCTGAATCCACTAGTAAATGTTCCCCCACAATAAATGAGTCATAGTAAATATGATGTTCCCTTGTGCTTCTTGGGAAATGGAAACATTTTTCTCTGGAAGTTGAGGATATGGTTTTCATCTTAGTGAAGTATCTTTCAGTGAGTCTATTTTGTTTTCCAAGCCGTTGGCTTCTTTAGCCACAATCATGGCCAATGCACAGGGCTATCAAGCTGGACACGTTAAAATCAATGGGTGGTTTGAAATGATTCAACAAGGTGAGGCCCGTGTGTCTTCTTAGTTGCAAAATGAAGAACAACAAAAATTATTACTTTACTTCTACTGATTCAGGTTGGAAGCAAATCTGATTGGTGCACAAATCTCTCACAAAGAAATATTAATAGATGCCGTAATTCTGATACCTCCTCGAGTTGTGATAAGTGAGTCAGAGGCCAACAACAAACCCAGCTCCATTATTAAGTTCACACTTGAGTAGAACCACAGTTAAGCATTCACTGCATGAATTCAAACCACAGCAGACAATCGGATTCAGTGATAACCAAAAATAAAAGTGGAGTTTAAAAAATAAAAGATGAAAACTATAGAATACAAGGCTTTCTATCATAAAAAGTTACTTTTACTAAAATATGTATTTATTGGATTTGATCACAATTTATATGTCTATAATATGAACTATCAATGAGGCCAAAGATTATACCATCTGACTGAATTAAAGTATAAAAGTAATTTTCCAGATAATTCTGTAAATGACTATTCCTCTTTCCTGGAATCTGAATTAAGGTACAAGTATTCCCCTCTCTTTCTTTTTCTATCCCTAATTGTCACAGTTATTTTTAAAATTTGCTCGATTCTTCACTTCGATAATGCAGATCTCTCCCAATTATCAAATTTTCTCAAATAATTTTGTGATCCTTAGAAAGCCTATATAAAGCACTGAATACATAGACCAGAAGATCACAGTGGTTTCCATTATGAATAAGTATAAACACATCCATTGACTGAACTGTTGAATAAATGGACAATACCAGTTTTGAGTGGCACTGGCTTAGGAAAATGTGCAGTGAAAGGAAGAAAGGGAAAAATTACCCAGAAAAAAATTAGCTTGCCAATTGATGGAAAACTGAAACGTTTTCAAAGTAATATCTAAGTAATTTTGATGTAAGAGTTTCACCTGACTTTTAGCTGTTTCAACATAAAACATAATTTCTACACACACACACACACACACACACACCTCATGCATTTAATTTTTTGTGCCTTTGTCTTAAGCCTTGCATCTGTTTTAGACCCATCAAAGAGATCTTTTGGGGACATGAATTTTCTAGTCGTCAGACATGAATAATGGAGTCATGTTCACTTAGCATGTCACTGGCCTTGTTCATGGAAACATATATTGTAGTCTAGATCAATGTTCTTTCCTCAGTTAATACGTACAGCTGTGCCCCATCCATCAGCTGAGTGGATATTATTAACACAGATGTTAACAATAAAAAACAACTATAAAGTGAAAATACTGATTAAAAAAAAATGTTGCACGCCCCTCAAAGCTAATTGTTACTGAGAACTTTTGTGCATGTGTGTGAGGAAAATTAGCCCTGAGCTAACATCCATTGCCAATCCACCTCTTTTTTGCTGAGGAAGATTGACCTTAGGCTAACATCCATGCCCATCTTCCTCTACTTTATATGGCACGCCGCCACGGCACGGCCAAACAAGCGGTGCATCGAACCGCACCTGGGATCTGACCCTGCGAACCGCAGGCTGCCAAAGTGGAGCGTGCGAACTTAACCACTATTCCACTGGGCCAGCCCCTGACTTGAGCATTTTTAAAGCTTGTTCCAAGCAAAACCATTTAGCACAGTATAACTGGAACTATGATAATTCAAACCCAAACACTGGTTTGCTGAAAGCAAAGGTTGAAAGCATTTGACTTAAAATGCTCAACTTCTTACTTCAATTTATGTGTGTAAACATGGTCTAGGGTGTATAAGTTGTCCCCATGATAAAAGCACCATTTTAGTTGGAAAACACTTTCAATAGGTTGAGCAATAAGTAGTGCAAATTACGTAGCCAGCAAGGATAGCCACAAAGAACAGTGTAACTGCTTGAGATCTAGATAAAGCGAAAAAATTCAGGGGGCTGGTCAAGTTTCTGAAATGACTTTTCTGAATAGATTTACTAGTGGACCCACTGCCACTTTGCCTCATACTGTGAAAAGTTGTCTAGCCCACATCAAGTCTCACCTCAGAAGAACATTTTTAAGATTTACGAGTGTATTTTGAGCTGTTAGGATTGTCATTTGATTTATGATCTGTGTAGTGAATTTTCTAGTAATATGCAGGGTGCAGGCACTCAAAAGCAAAGAACACGTTATTTTTTAATCATTTTCCTTCAAAATACAGAAAGATATGAAGATGCGATTGGAATAATGCTACGTTGTATACCATTCCCTGACTGGTCTCTCCTCCCCTTCACTCCCCATACCCCACTCTGCCCAAGGTCGTGCGTCATAGTCCATCCTGTAGGCATGTTATGCTTTCACTACAGTTTGCTGCTGCAACATCTTTGATCTATGTGCTCACTGTGTTTATGTTCCATATATTTTCATGAGAAATCAATGATGCGATTTTTTTCTAAAAGGATCAAGAGGCCTGAGGATTTAAGGGAGGTTATCATACAAAGTGACAGTATTTACAATCAGAGAAGTTTAAAAATTTTACAAGGGCTCTCCATATTCTCACTTCATAAGCATGGTTTTTAAGTTGATAGAGAAGACACTTTGAGTATTTACATCATCAGAAAAAGAGGATGGAACAAATAGGGCTGATGAATTCCCTTCAGCACGCATCTACTCCCTTCTTTTGACGGTAAAGTCATAGAACCGTTACTTTCATCTTGTTTAAACTAACAGGAAGCCTCAAACACTTTTCTGACGGTAGAAGGATCTTTGAAGATTTGGCCAAATAGATAAAGCCATGAGAGATATTCAAAATTTAATCAGATGTCATTATTATATTTGCAAAAGTTGTACGGCCCCAAAGAGATACAAAGAATATGAAATTAATGCAGAATCCCCAAAATTTTGAAAGTCTTCGTAACTTGCAAAGGAGGCCATTTAAATATTAAGAGCCAAAGAAATGCAGAGTCCAATCAAATAATAGAGCATCAAGCATAGGAATGTCAGATTCCCGTGAGTAGCCCTAGAAAATAGACTTCTGAGGCTACTAGGGGAAGGCCTCTAAATATGAGAGATTGTAAATAGGGTTTAGGGTGTCCCATTAATGTCATGAAAAATAGTCCAGTGAATATTCTGTCAAATGTCCCTGGTCATTATGCAATCATAATCAACTGGGAAGATATCCCCAAATGTTTGAAATGATACAATTGTTTATTCAACAAATAAGATTTGTTAAACCCAGGGAAGACGTAAAATTAAGTACAGAAAGGCCTAAGAGAATCAAACATGTGGTGTTAATATTTTTATATTAAGATATCTGGGCTTTTAGTTTTTACAATTTGTAATGATGAAGAGAATTTGTCCTATTAGAACAGCCCTGTGATTCCAATTTAATGTGTGTTGCTGAATAATTGATTTCAACTTGTGATTTAAAGTTGAAAAGTATAAGTGAAATGCTAATGAAAACTATTGGACATTTAATGGAACTTACAAATAACCATTTTAATAAGTTTAATAAGTAAAAGGATTACTGAATACTTGAAAGTTGGTCAGTCAGAAAATCAAATTACTTAAAAAGTGCATATGTATATTAAATGAGAATTTAGTTTAAAGTATTTGCTAATCTTTGTTTTAAATAGCACAATCATTAAATAAACATCTCTTTAAAGTATTATTAAATTTTTCTAGTTTTATAACTATATAAGTGGATTTATAAGCCTAACAAAAAACTAAATTTTAAAATTTGTAAGTTTCATAAATTTAATATTAATTTTTTAACAAAAATTTCTGAATAATCCTTGTGTGCACATACACACACAGCTGTTAAACGTTTACCAGCATTCCATCTTACATAGGGCATAATATATTCCTAAGATATATACTATAAACATATTTTTGTCATGTTCTTAAAGTATTGAAAGAAATTTTGGACAACAAACCTTCAAAATGTTCCTGTAGGTCATTGCTAATGTGTTACCCCACTGTACTCAAGAAGAGAGAAGAACGCTTTGGCAGGCTCAATGAGAAATCAATAAAACACTCTGCCTTCCAGTACAGGCTTGACCCATTAAATTACATTCCATTAATTGTTAAAAATAACTGTCAGCATATATTTTCAACTGTTGGATGAGAGACTAATTAAATGACTTCTTATTCTATTTTATATGTATATGAATATGTATGTAACTTTTTTATAAATAGAATTAAGAAAATTCCTACGTGAACATACCAAAATAGACACAATATAAAATATCTCCCCTGCTCCCAACCTCATACTCTTGTACCAGTCACTTTTGTTTGTTAGAAAGATACTTTATTGACCTGTTCCAGAGTTTTGGTGGACTCCAGACTTTTACTGGGTTAACTGGAATAATGGGTCGCGAATTTTGTCTACAAAATCTAAATTGGTTTATATAAGAAAGAACAGAGCTACACTAGGGAGAAAATAAGAAAACAAGTGATCTGGAAGAAAGTGTGGTAATGTAGTTGGCTAGAGTTTTGAGAGACACAAGGGAAATAAATTTGAGAAATAACTGCCACTATGAAGGAAAGTGATATATAAAAGAGATTTTAAAAATTAATAGCAATAATAAACATTTATTGATTATTAATTATGTAATAGGTACTGTTCTAAGTGGCTTACATGTATGAATTCAACTTAATTCTCACAACAACCCTATAAGATAGTAATATAATCTTAGCATCCTCTACATTACATATGAGAAAATTCTGGAACATGGAAAATAAGAATCTTGCTTCAGCTAGAAAGTGGCAGAGTTGGAATTCGTACCCAGGCAGTCTGGCTCTTAGCTCATTCATGTAACCATTAGACTGTAAATAGTTTACTTCCAAAATGTGCTTTATAGCCATAGCAAAAATATTCACAGAAAACATCAACAAAGACATTTTACTTTCCAATACTTTTGGAATTAAAATTTGTGTTTCTTTGAATCATGTTAGCACATTTGAACTGGCCTCAATAGAGTACAGTTTTATTCAAATTATGCAAGCAAGATTAAAGGAATCTGAAAACCAGTACCCTAGTCACTGTGACATTCAAAGAAAATTAAACATAAAATGAATTGTGCTACTTAATGTGCTGTGGTTAAAAGCTAAAAATTCGACAAAATTCTATTGGCATCTGTATTTTTTGCAACTTATAGGTATACAGTTTTGCACAACTTATAGGTATACAATTGCACACCAAAAACCTCTACAAATGGTCTCATACTCTTTTTTTAATAATGGCAGTTATAAGAGTAAAACCTTGTAGGCTGGATAAGACTCAAGAAATATAAATTCAAAGTTTATTTTGCGTGAGGTAAGAACTCATGGAAATAACGCCTAACCTTTCTAGGCATATGCTATCATTGGGAAAACATCCATTTAGGTTGCTTATAGCTCAAAGTCCAGTCTTTGACCTGTACTCAAAGGTTTATGTGCTGGAAATGCTGTAAATTAATGAAGTGGATATTCCATTTAAGCATTAGCAGCAGAGTACCAGAAAAAGGCCAGAAGGAAAGTAAGAGATGAACCTGGGCTCAGACAAAAAGCAGAGCAGAAGACTAATCTGAGATTGTAATCTTTGCCTTTTGCACAGTCACCCTCCCCACCCCCAAGTCCTTTTAGCCTTTATCTGTAAAAGGGAATGGTATTTCGTCAATGCAATTATCAATTGCAAGATTCACCACTGGTTCACGTAGAGGTAATTTTATTTTAAATCAGCCTATTAAACTGACACAATACTTTCTTATAACAGAATTTTTATTTCATACTTGTTGAAAAAATTGAGACTTACATATGTATATAATGCTTTTCATATCTCACTCTTTTGCACTCATAAAAAGGAAAATAGAATAAAAATAAATTGGTAAAGGAATTCCACAGCGTCTTCACAGGATCTTACTCTTTTGGATCACTCTCAACAAACAGTCATTGATACCTCTGTTTTTCCCATAAAATATCACCTTCTATGTCATCCAGAGCACTAGCGATGCTCTTAAAATATGTCCCAATATTGTCTTTGGGGTCTTCTTCCAAGCTTCTGACATTATGCAGGTTTTGATGCTGGCAGTTTCTTGATCTTAACTGAAGATGATAATGGAGGGATTCAGGTGACCATTGAGACCTTCTGCTATAGACTGTTTGCATACCCCCAAAATTTGTACGTTGAAACAAAATCCCCAGTGTGATGGTATTTGGAGGTGGGGCCTTTGGGAAGCGATAAAGTACTATCCAATTTAAAGTTTAGGAGTAGAAGCTTTATAATCCCTTCTCTAAGACCTCGGGACAGATGTGTTTCAGAATTCTTAATTTTCTTTTAATTTTATAAAGATAATATCACAAATGTCCATATCCTGTGTAACCCCAATAACATCTAGAGTGGCACCCTATAATCAAATGTGTTAATATTTCTGCACTAACATGTATGAATTATAATGTTAAGAGGGACAAAGGCTATAAATGGCCTCACTTAAATTCAAGCTGGATTTTGCCACCCAAGGAGATCAGTTCAGGTGAGTTTTGCCACCAAGTGAGTTACACAAATCTTTTAGTTTTCTAAGCTAATGGAACTCAGAATTGCAGAGGGTTGTGGATATATGTTAAGCATAAAGATTCCAGTTTTTGCATAGAGTTTTAGGCATGAACTAGAAGGTGAATGGTATTTTAGAAGGATGAAGGGAGTGGGAGCTTTTCTCAGTTCCCAAGTAATCACATCTCATTTGGAGAAACGGACAACATGCACACTTGAGGTCGGCCACTTGGCTCTGAATTTTTTCCTCATTTGCATAATCTTGCTCCTTCTTAAAATTCCTCATCTCAGTAAATGGTATCACAAACTACCCAATTGCTCAAGCCAAAAACCTTGTAGTTGTCCTCTATTCCTTTCTCATCTGTCCTCATATCAAGAAGCCTTATCAACTCTGCCTCCAAAATATGCCCTTTTGGAGCATAAATGTTATAGGGCCTATAACATCCACTCTCTCCATCTCCACAGCTACTGCCCCAAGCCAAGCCACATCATGTCTTCTCTGAATTAAAATAACTTCCTAATCCGTCTCCTGTTTCTACTCTTATCTCCCTTCAGCCATTCTCCTCATGGCAGAAAGAGTAATCTTTAAATTGCGAATCAGATGTTTCATTCTCCTGTTTAAAAACCCCCCATATTTACTGTGAGCAACAAGGCTTTGCACGGCCCAGACCTCCCCTCCTCCCACTCTCCTGTCACTTACTGTGCTTTATTCTCCCTCATCAGCTTTCTTTCTGTTCTGCAAACAAGCGAGCTCCTTCCTCCTTTATAGCCTTTTGCATTTACTGCTTCCTTGGGGACACAGCTGAGGATACTGAGTCCCCACACATTTGCCTCACTGGCTCCTTCTTGTCCTGTAGTTGTCAGCTCAGATGGCAGTTCCTCATTCAGGATTTCCCTGGCTCCCAATCTAAAGTAGATCAAATCCTCAATCACTCAGCATATGACCCTGGTTGATTTTCTTCAGGGTACTTACCATTATTTGAAGTTATCTTAGTGATTTGCTTCTTATTTACTGGGCTGTCTCTGTCTTCTAGAATGTAAACTCCATACAAGCAAGGACTGTTCACCATTGTCTCTCCACTGCCCAGACCATTGCCTGGCATATGGGAGAGGCTCGTTAAATATTATTTCAAATGAATGTATGAAAGCCAAGTTATTGAAAGTTTAACATGTTAATTCTAGTATTGCAGTCACTCAAATTACGAGTGTTCCTGGTTCACCTAGGCTGTGCTCACACAAATTAGAGCAGACTATGGACATTTCAGAGAATGGTGACATGTTCAGAATACCAGAGCATGGGGATATTTTTAGTTAATTAGACATTTTGGCTACCTTAATCACTACTGGGGGTCTGTAACTTGGGTTACATTTAATGAATGCTTTCTATGAGCCATAAGTTGCTATAGGACTTAAATATATGACATCATTTCATCCTTCCATCAACTCTGAGAAGATTAAGTGACTTGCCCAATGTCTCCTATCTAAAATGCAGTGATGCTGGGATTGAATTCCAGATTCCTCAGAGCACAAACCTGTGGAAATGAGTGTAATCACTCAATTTATATTGAAAAGAATTTAACACTCTTTTAATGATTCAAATGCAATTACGAAAATATTGCTCTTCTATAACACAATAAAAAAGTAGTTATTTGAGTTCTATGAGTCTTAAAGAAGACAAGGATAGAAGAGTTTAATGTATGTTTATATTGGAAAGGTTATTTTCTCTGTGGAAAAACCCTAAGAGTTGGGGCCTCCAGGTTTATTTCCTATTGTGCTTATAGAAGATATAAACAAATTAAGAAAATCCTCTCATGAAAATCACCTGGTTTGCAAGCCTATCATTTTAATAAGGAGACCAAAAATCTGCCTTCCCATGTGTCCTTGACTTGAAGGGAGACATATTTTCAGTAAGAAATTAAAATGTTCTGGTATAATGTTTCTAAGAATATTAACCCTGTTATAGTGAAGAAAATCCAGATTACTCATCAGGACAGAACAATTTTTATATAATTCGATTAAAACTATGTAAGAGGAAAATGTATCGCAACCAAATTGGTGTTGACAAGTCTCATGAATAAATCAACAGGTGACCTAGATAAAAGCCTCGCACTGTCTCATGGGCTATTTATGTGCCTATTTAAAGACTGTCCCACTGCTTTGAGCTAAATAACACTTTTTTTTGGCTTATTTTCTCATTTCTTTTTTATGTTGCAATAAAGTGTAAGTTTCCTCAAAAATGACATTAACACAAAAAAAATAGAAATTAATCAAAAAGTCATCTTGAGGTTTTATTTTCAACTCTTCTTGTCAACACTTCTCTTTAATGCTGACTATATTTAGTGAAACTTCCTTTATAAGTGTGTAATGACGCTTTCAGCTATAACGATCCCTGTTAATATTAACGGCTAAAGTTTGAGTTGTGATTGTAAATGACAAAAGTGTTTTTTTTTTTTTTTGTGAGGAGATCAGCCCTGAGCTAACATCCGCCAATCCTCCTCTTTTTTTGCTGAGGAAGACGGCCCTGGGCTAACATCTGTGCCTATCTTCCTCCACTTTATATGGGACGCCGCCACAGCATGGCTTACCAAGCAGTGCGTCGGTGCGCGCCCGGGATCCGAACCAGCGAACCCCGGGCCGCCGCAGCGGAGCGCGCGCACTTAACCGCTTGCGCCACCGGGCCGGCCCCGTGTTTTGTTTTTTGAAGTGTCAAATTCTTCCTTAATTGCTGGCTTTACGCAATGGCTACAATCATTCCAAAAAAGCAATTTTTAAAAAGCCATTTCAAAAAAAAAGCATTACCTAAGGTAATTTTAATATAAAGGTTTTTAAAATTATAAATACCCCAAAACATGCTAAGTATAGAAAATTTAGGACTGCAGAATAGTTATTAGAAACATCTGAATGTCTTTTCTCATATTTCTTTATGAAATCTTGTAATGGCAAAAAGATAAGTAAATAAAGGTTAATTTTCTGAAAGATACAAAACAAAGAAATCTAAACAATTCATGTGTGAGTCCCATGACCACATAAAAATTATTGTATTCATGGTCATAACCATAGAGGAAAAAAACTTGTATTTGAAAATGTTTCTAATGGATGTAATAATATTATTACATAATGATGCCATTACGTACCTTCCAGAGTATATCACTTCAGTGATTTTCAGTAACTTAATTTTGCTAGATCTTTGTTTCCCTGTTTCTCAATCTCAAGTCCACCACACATTGAAGGGAAAGCTGTCTTTGAAAGAAGTTCAGTTTGTGGCTGATAGACAACACGCAGGCTAGCCTGAGTGGGGCTTATGTTGAGCCCTAGCTTGTTAACTCAAAGAAAGAGGGCTGGATAACCAGCACCCCCCAAAACTAGGCTATGTCTTTTACCAACATATCAAGAAACACGCTTGGAGGCCCAGCTCCTCAAGTTCCTCCATAGGGAGGGTACTATTGACATTCCTTATCACATTTAACCCTCCTAATAACCCTGTCTGTTAGGTTCTGCTGTGGTTCTCATGTTACAGAGAGAAGATACTGAGGCTCAGACAGGCGGTGGGTTTGAACTAAAGGCCTCTTGGATTGCAGGTTCATTCAACTGATCACACTTCTTTCCAAACACTGGAGAACTGAGAGATTTGTAGAGGGGTAAAGAGGGCCAAGGCAATGATTCTCAGTCATTTTATGAATAAATAATAGAATATATACGTGTATGGGTGTGTGTGGGTATGTATGTATATGTGTATATACACGTATATATGAAGAGTGAGAATATACATATATATATGAAATAATAAACCAGTGGTTTTGGCAGAAATACCAAGTTTTAAGAACAAATGTAAAAAAATGTAAATATGAAGATTGAAACACAGGAGGATTAATGCTACGATTGCTTATTCAGAAAAGAGGATTTTTTTCGGTAAATTTCCATACTTGAAATCATCTCTTCACAAGAATTTAGATCATCCTTCATTCACATTAAGAGAAAATTAATTGCTTTCCATTTCAATTTATTTTTTCTTCAAGCTAGCCGTTTTTTCCCTAATGTTATAGACTCATGCTTCATAGACACTATTAACTAAAAAAAGTTTAAGTTAATGACAAGGAAGGAATGAATGGATTACGAGTTTGAACTTCATCCTCAAATTGCCTGGATTACAATCAGTTGGACCTCAGTTTTCTCTCCTATAAAGTGGAAGTTGTGAGGATTAAATGCGAAGATACAAATAAAGCACTTAAGACATCTGATAAACATTAAGTTAGAGCTTTTACATCAAAATAACATGCAGGGAGCCAGCCCGGTGTTGTAGTGGTTGAGTTCGTGCTCTCTACTTCGGTGGCCTGGGGTTCGCAGGTTTGGATCCCAGGCACGAACTTACACACCGCTTATCAAGCCATGCTGTGGCAGGTGCCCCACATATAAAGCAGAGGAAGATGGGCACGGATGTTAGCCCAGGGCCAATGTTCCTCAGCAAAAAGAGGAGGATTGGCAACAGATATTAGCTCAGGGCTAATCTTCCTCACAAAAAATAAATAAATAAATAACATGCAGAAGTGATCATTTGAGTGTCTTAGATAATAAAACTACTTCAATTCTCAACAGTTCATGCTAGGTCTTCATTGGATCTTCATTGAATCAATTCTCTAGCAAATAAAATATTGATTGCCAATTTCCCTAAATCTTCAAATAATAAGGCATTCTTAAAGGCAAATGATACTCTATAGGTACAAATGCCCCATGCCTCTTGATCTTAAAACCACACTCCAAACCACTCATGAATCACTTCATTTAGGTATTCGGAAGTATGAAACCAGCATAACACAGTCTAACGATATCCCTAATGTTACATCATAAAAGATTTACTCGTAAAAAGACAACAGAATCATGATAAGCATTTTCCTTTATGTGCAACATGAAGTATGGCTATTTTGAAAGCCTGAAAAGAATAATGACCTTTAGATATCAAGCATTTTACCTCTGAAATTCTTGGTTTCGTGAGGGTTAGATTAGGATGATATGATTGACCAATTAGTGCCCAGGACTCCGAGGGTAACTGTACTGCCCCAAGTAGGAGCCCCAAAGCAGCAGCTAGCATTTAGCCATTCAGGGCAAAAGGCTCTTTGCCTGCGTATTTATAATCCCTGGCTGTTAGCTGCCTGAAAGGGCCCACATCTCCCGATGACCAGGCCTATCAAAGAATGAAGATGCGGCAGATTCCACCCCTAGGACCTGTGAAATCTGGGGGGAGGTTTGCATTGCTTTCATTGCTCAGCTGGTTTTGCTTTCTGTGCTGCTAGAACTTTGCCATATGATTAGGGAGACTTTCACTTACAATTCAAGCATTATAACATGTGCGTGTGTTCATTGCTCCGCGTGATTAACTCAAACCTGAAGAGAGTTGGCTTTGTTCTTAGTTAAGTTGTCAGTAATACAGGAATTACTTTAGGTGCCTACAGGAATTTCAGAGATCAAGGTATGGTGGCATAATATAATATCTGTGAGGGCAGGGAGTCTGACTCATTTGTCAACACCTAGAATAGGGCAGAGACAAATGCTCAGTAAATAACTGTTGACTGACTGAGTGAAGAAAAGAATAAGGCAAAGCCCTAAAGTTAGTGACTTAGGCAGGAAAAGAAAAAGAAGGCTCAATGTGTAGGTGGAAGGAAAGAAAGAACTAGATACCTATTAGGTTAGTACATATAACAACGTGGTTCCAAAAGGCATGGGAAATGAAATATCCAACTAATTTAACACACGTTTATTAGTCACCTTTATGTGTTAGTTCCCTATTTCCCACATTTCAGCCATTGTTTTAGCTCCTTCACAATTTGCCATATTTAGGCAGCAACTGTGTGTTATTTTTCTTAAATGAACCTTAAATGGACTCACATTTTAAAAATATGCCTCATTCTACACAATGTTACTTGTCAGATCCTGGGTTCAATGCTCTATCAATGTTTCTCAAACCTTGATATGTGCACGTCACCTGGGTATAAAGATAAAATGAAGATTCCAGGGCAGTAGGTCTGGGTGGGGCCTGTCTCTGCATTTCTCACGAGCTCCCAGTTAAGACTGAGAACCATACTTTGAATATCAAGAAGCTATATAGAGAGAAAGCATATATACACATATATATATATATACACTTAAATACTTAACTAGCAATGTTTTAAACTTATCTTCGTATCTTTATAAAATCATCTCATATATCCCATCAGCAGGTTTGAAAAAACTGCTTTAAATATCCTTCACTTTCAGGGAACTCACTGTCAAGAAGGAAGATATTTATGTAAGAAACCAAGATAACATGTGCTATGGGCTATTCTGTACAAAATGCTCTGAGAAAACCCTGTAAATTCTGGGGAAGGTCATGGAAGAAGCATGTCTCTGAGCATGACAGAGGGTGAGGAGAAGCTTTCTCAGGGGAGTCCAGAATGTAGGCTGTCTCCTGCCACACCTGTGGTTGTCAAGGCAGTGCCCCACACATAGGAGCCCAGCCATGGGCTGTGTGGGCACTCCCCTGGCCCTCTAGACTGCCTTCACAGGACTGCATCAGCCAGGAGTAGGGGTCTTTTTGGAATCATCTTCTCCCAGATGGGGAAGGGTGGCTTTTTGGGAATTTATCTGCTTCAAAAAGGCCCCCTTTTCTAATCTATCTCCTAAAGAGGCATCTGTATTCTGATTTGCACAGACATCGTAGAGCCACACATACGTGAATTATGAGCATAATTTCTTGCCAAGTGTGTTTCAATTTCTCCCCCTTTCTCAACTTCCTCTCCCATTATTATAAGGTAAAGGGATGGATAGTTTGGTGGGTGGGGTAAAAAGGCTCCAGTCCTGGCCCTCAGAGACAGAGTAGCCTCTCTTCAGTTGTCTTCCTATTACTCTCTGCTACGGACAGAATAATGCCCGGGATGGGCATTATTAGGCAAGATGCCCATATTCTAATCCCCAGAACCTGTGAATATGTTGTGCTACATGACACAGGGGGATTACAGTTGCAGATGGAATTAACGTGGCTAATTGGCTGACCTTAAAATAGCGTATCCTGGAATATCCAGGTGAGTTGTATGTAATCACAAGTTTCCTCAAAAGTAGAAAAGGGAGACAGGAGAGGAGGTCAGGGTGTTGTGATGTGAAAAGGACTGGACGTGACACATTTTCACTGGAGGAAGGGGCCACAAGCCAAGGACTGTAGGCAGCCTCTAGAAGCTGGACAAGGGTAGGCAACAGATTCTCCCCAGAAGCCTCGAGAAGTAATGCAGCCCTGTCAACACCTTGATTTTAGCCCAGTGAGACCCATGTCAGACTTCTGACCTACAGAACTGTAAAATAATAAATTTGTGTTGTTTTAAGCCATTAAGCCTGTGGTGCTTTGTAACAGCAGCAGTGGGAAATGAATGTCTCCTCTCTTGTGCTGGAGACCTCTCTGTTTTGCCTCTTGTTGTTTGTAGGATGCTACTCTTTCCTGGTTCCACATTTCCTTCACAATCTCTTTTGTGAGCTTCTCTTTATTATCTAAAAATCTGTTCTTCCCCGGGTTACACAGTTAGTTCTTTTTTCTCACTGTACAGGAATCACGTATTTGCTGAACATGGCCCAGATTCAGCTTGCTGATGTGTTTTCTTTGGCCTACACGGTGTTTTTCACAAGCCAAATTGACATGCATTTAGGTGAGACATGTGTCCTCTAGTTTTCCGTAATTCACATGACTCCATGCTGTCTTTCACCTGACCTACTTCCCTGGTTTATGTTATTTGCTTTGTCCTTAAAGCTTTTGAGTTGAAGATCTCTCTCCAAAAGCATGAATGTGTAATGAGATGTTAAGATGTTATATTAAAAGCGATTCTTGGGTCAAATAGGTTTAGGGAATGCTAAGTTAGACAAAGTTAGATATGGCAGGAAGTGATGGCCTTGATTATGCTAATTATCATGTATCTGTGTACCTACAGGTTATAGCTGTATACAGCATGTAGCTGAATATAGCATGCAGCATCTCCCAAACTTATGTCTCCACGGAATCTTAACTGATGGAGTATCTTATGGGTGGGATGTTCCAAATATATACATTGAGATGTGGTGTTCAACACACTCTTTTCACCTGTCCCCACTACTATAACCATTACCCGTGGCTTGATGGCTTCCCCAAGCTATAAATGTAATAGATCAAACACTATAAAGCATGCACTGTGTGTCACATATTGTTCCAAGCTGATTCACGACCCTGATGTGATCATGGGCACTAGTCTTATCCTTATTTTGCAGGTGAAGAAACTGAGGCACGAGGAACTTGTCAGGTGTCCAATGTCACACAAATAGAAAGTTGCAAAGCTGGAATTTGAACTCAACTTGTTCCCGAGTCTGTGTGCTCAACCCACACCCACATCTAGCACTCATCCTGCTCTTGAGCTGGATCTGTGGGTCCAATATAAGAAAACCCTTTCCACAGAGGTAGCCGTAAAATATCATAAGCCATCTCAGATCAGGTTGCATTCACTGCCCCTGGAGATATTCAAGATGAGGTTGGGGGACTTCTTATAAGGGAATTTTATGGGAGGCACAACTATTGAAGACATCTAATCCAACCAGAAGGTCTTTTCAAATATGAGATTCTGAAAGGATAGAGAGTCTATTCTGGCTAGGAAGGTAACATGAGCAAAGGTAAGGAATGTTGTTTGGGAGTAGACCAGACTGGCTGTTATGAAAAATTCACAGAGAAGAATAACTACAGGTAATGTTTGATCTTAATCCTTTAAACTGATGGGGAGCCCTGAAAAGTATCTCATCAGGAAAGTGATAAAGTGTTTTTTATATGCAAAGTGATTTGAAGGAAATTGATCAGACCATAGTCTTGATTTAGAGTGATCACTCAAGTCCGGCCTCCTTTGCATCTTCTCTTCCTCCCCCTTTCCACTAGGTGGCACCAGAACTCAAAATCAGCCGTCTCTGTTCTAAGACGTTATTGTAGGACTAGTTGTATAAAGTTATTTGATGAGATGTGAACATATCAAAAAATATTTTTATTGCCAATTCCTAAGCTGCCTCTTCATTCATCCTGGGGTATTTTTCCAGTAGTTAACAATTTTCGGCTTAACTGACTGTAACCTTCTGAAGAAGAGCTTCTGGGGACCATGCCAGGTTAGAGTGTGCTGTAGACCAACGTCATAAAGAGTCCTGCATAAACTGCTAATGGCCAGCTGGAAGTTGATACAGTGGAATTTATTCAACTCTTGATGACTTCAATAAGGAGGGAACTGTTCTAATTCACAAGACGGGGAGGATTTTCAGGTGGCCAGTTGAATTACCTCCTTGACACCGAACTCTAGTTGGAACGTGGAAGGGAGGCGAAAGCCTGAGCTCACATTACCTAATTCTTCAGGAAAGAAATATGAGAGCCCAGCGCGGTGTGCCTCCTTCACTTCTGAATGCCTTTTCTCGGTATAAACTAGTTTACTAGGAAGAGGGCTCCTCCTTTACATATTTCTTAATTGAAACTTTTTCTTATTCCACAGTTCTGCTTTTGTTTTGTCTTTTTAAAGAATGTGGAGAAAGGTGGCTTTCAATTTGTTGGAAAGTCTTCTACAAGTCTACATAAGAAGCAATAATTTCTGGTCACTTGTAAATATGTATGTAGTGACAAAAGTACCCATAAATCAAGATTCCTATTTTAAACATCTAAGACTAGTTCATGTGATTCTTAGAATCAAAAGGCAAATGGCAGATTGCCCAAATTACAGGTAAGTGGACACATGGCATTTTTCCCTAAATCCTTCAAACTGAAATTTGAGGAGGAAACACCAGGTTAGTGAACATGTCACAAAGGAGGTATTGTTTAAAGATAAATAGACTTTTGTCTAAATACCATAGTCTCAATTTTTCCTTGAATCCAGAGAAAGAGAAAAAAATGTGTGTATTCTACCTAATTTTGTTTACTTGAAATTTTTATGCTTTAGTTTTTCTAAACCTGCATCTTCTAAAATGGGCAGTAGAAGAGACAGGCTAAAATAGATGATAGACTTATGGACTTGGATAAATAATTAATGGCCTGGAGTAATTAGCTGGAAGATGTTTAATCATTAATCTGTCTGAGTCATCACAAGCATTTGAGCTTACCCACAAAATATTGCACTAATTATGAGTGTACATATTTTGTCAAGATGGAAAATAATATATGATGAGAATCAGCACTTTGAAAAGTTAAAATATGAAACAAATCTGTTTGGGCTACCCTTGGTTTGTTAAAGATAAATGGAATTTCACTTTTCTTTATCTTATTTAATAAGAAAAAAATTGTATAAATTCCATCTGTATGTATAATCAAGAAGTCAAACTAGTTGGCAAAGTAGTTGGCTAGTTTTGTCTTTCTTCAGTGACTTTTTCCAGGGGGGAAAAAAAGAGAAAAAGAAAAAACAAAAACACCTCATTATTAAAGTATCTGGCGAACAATTAGGGTTCTTTCAGAGGACTTAAGGGGAAAAAATGTCCTTTAACATAATGCTAAGTTTTGCAATTTATGGCTGTGTTCTTCAATGTGGTGTTTTCCAATACAATTTTATTACAGGCTTTAAATTATGCTTTCACAGGAAAGGTCTGTCTTTAAACTTTTAGGTCAGAATTGTTCAGATCTTTTCACACTGAATCAATCAGGTTTAAAGCTGGCAAAATCCTTGACAGCCTTGTAAATCTTTCAAAAGATGTTATCCAATTACTCTTCATGGGCCACAGGATTCTACAGCGTGACTATTTCCTTCTCTATGAGGAATTAAGTGTTCATGAGAGGTTAGAAACCAATGGAGTTGAAAAGTAAGGTTTTGCACTTTTTCTCCAGTTCACATGGTATAGATATAGCTGCAGCTACTAATATATTGTGAGATCTGCCACAGACATTCTGACCTAAACAGCAGCCTTGGCATCATTCAAGTTTTACTTGTCTTAAATTAGCAAAAAAAAAAAAAAAAATTATAATAATACCAGAATGGTTCCTGTTACAAAACCTTATTTGGACCTGTATTAGGAATTTAGCATAAAGATATATCCCAAATAGAAAGCAAAGAGATCACTATTGCTCTTAGTTGTTTTTTCCAGAAAAACAAATTTTTAGGTACCTCAATAAATACACGTGGGGTGGAAAAAGAAAATAAAGATTGAATGCATTTCTTTGGTCTTGGCTTTGATTTTCTAAAAAATATGCTTATTTTCCATCTAAAAAGCACATATTAATCTCTGTTAGTTCTTCCTCCTCTGGGTTGCCGATATAGAATACTAATAAAAGGCTAAGGAGACTTTCAATTTATATAAAAGCCTATTTCATGCCACTTGGTTTCAAGGGGAAAAATAATCATGGGCAGAATCATTTTGAAATAATTTTTCAAGGAAGAATGTGAACACGTGTATAGATTCCTTCACGGAAGTTAGAGGAGCACTGCTCTCCTTTGTGATGTAAAAAGCCGAGTGGAGGTTATGGGATTCCAGTTGCACCTTTGACCTCAAGGCCTCTGGAGTCATTCACTTGTCATGACATTTGACCTTTGGCAAATCACAACCCTGACTGTCTGTTTCGCTTGATTTTTACTACCTATAACAAAAGGTCTTTCCCTCTCTGGAATACATAAGCAGAAGTCACATAAATGTTTGAAAATAGTTTGTCAGCCAACAGTCTTGCAGAGAGAGATGTATCAAAAAACAACAACAAAAAACACAAAACATGAAGAAAAATGCTCTAACATTTAAAGCTTGGTGAAATTAAGAAATCAATTTACTTATTTATTTATAGGAATTGAGTGAAATACATTAATTTCAGGGACTACTGTGTGAACACTTGGCCACATGTTCCCTCTTTGAAATCTTTGTTTTCTTTGATTTTAAGTGTGATATAGCAAGAGGTAGGAAGGTCATTGCTTTTATAAATTGTTCTTCTGATTCTTTGCAGGCCAGTCATTAAGAATTGCAGGCATCCCCCCTGCAGCTATGTGTTCATCAACACTTCCTTTTAGCCTATCTAGATTGCTTCCATCTCCAAAGAAATGCAACTCCTCTTCCCAGGATTGTGAGTGAAAGGTGAATATGTGTAAATCCTGGGAGTAAAATGTAGTATTGCAGCCAACTCAAGTACAGATGAGGAACCTAGGCAGTTCATAGTTTTCAAAAGGTATGTAGGAGCTCTCCAGATTGGATATTCAGTTACTTAATACATACAATTCTAAGCCCCAAACCACTTAGTCTCTCTCATATCAACTGTTAAGAATCTAATACACACTACTGATTGGTAACCATCCAATGATTTGAGTTTTCACAAGTTTTCATTTCTAATACTCTAGTTTGTTGGCTTGCTTGTTTGTTTTAAGCAAATAATAGAAAAAAAAGCTTGAAGATATGGATTAATAAAAGTGTCTAGAGGGCTCAGCACAGCAAAGGGTGACATCCACTTTTTGACCAAAATGAGAACAAATGGAATCTCTTGAATTATAACATGCTAGGATTTGTCTACTTTGAGAAATGCTTTGATGGTTATTTATTTCCCAGCCAGCTTGGAGATTCTTATTTTTTCTTTTTCCATTAAGATAGAAGTATTTTCGTATTTATTTCGGGGACAGTTTTATTTTTAGCTATTTTCTGGCTTTTTAGCATTCGCTCACAATCTTGACAGGTTTTTTTTTCTGACAATTTCTCTTTCTCCAAGGATCAAAAGAAGTGCTTGCTACTTTGAAAATACAGTGACAATTGGCACAGTGATGAAGTTAGTTCCAGGTGGGCCAATCTACCTGGTTCATTCAAAATTTAGAAGAAAAATTAAGTTTGTCAAATACTCGAACAAGTCTAGTTAAAACCTTTGCAACAAAGATTTTTCAGTATTTGCAAATCATTTTTAACAGAGTTGAAAACAAAATTTCTTTTAAAAATCTTAACAAAAATCTGTTTATAGAAGTATGTTTGCAAGCTATAGTTTTCATGATTTCTAGACAGAAAGGATTCAATAAAAAGGTGTCCAAATGTTAAATATTACCCTCCCTGAGTTAGTGGTAGGATAAATTGAATAGACTGCAAGTGTAGAGTGATATGCTATGCTATCTGAATATACTGTGACATACTAGGTGACATACTATGTTACCTGAATGTACTTTTTCCTAATTTTTACACCTATCACAGAAATACCAAAAACTTCCTACAGCAGTCCGGATCCTTTCCCCTCAGATCTCAGTCAAGGATCCTATGGGCTTCAAATTTGAACTTGCAGAATTTAGTCTTCATTACCTTTCCACTGGAATATTTATGACTTCCAACAGAGCTAGGCTTTAATAGCACTTAACTATGTGGAAATTTTGAGAATTTGTTGCATTCTTACCTGAAAATGTTTTTAAGTCTGAAAGTTGAGTCAATAGAAAATAAGTTAATTCCTTAATTTCACAGAAATCTGTAACACATGTCATTTGAGTAAGATAACTAAATGATGAACATTATCCATGATTTAATTTTTTCCCCTATGTTAAGCTATTTGAATAATATTGTTGCTCACTTTCTCCTTCCTCCTGAGGGATGGGGTCCAGAATTTTTATGGCTATGATTTAAAAATAATAATACTATAAAAGATAATAAATAAACAAATTTTACTTAAACTTTTACATTTTAATATTGATGGCAATATTTCTTAAGACTCTTTTGATCTCACTATGTATCTACTATGGACTTCCTCCAGAGCAAGATTTTTTTTTTCTTTTTTGGTGAGGAAGATTCGCCCTGAGTCAACATTTGTTACAAATCTTCTTCTTTTTGCTTGAGGAAGATTGTCCCTGAGCTAACATCTGTGCCAATCTTCTATTTTATGTGTGGGATGCCGCCACAGCATGGCTTGATGAGCGGTGTGTAGGTCTGCACCTGGGATCCAAACCCATGAACCCTGGGCCATCACAGTGGAGTGTGCAAACTTAACCACTATGCAACCAGGCTGGACAACAGAGCAAGATATTTTTGAAATGCAAAACATCACCCTGACTGCTCTCCTCTCTCACCAACTTACTCTAACCTCCTACTCCCAGTCCTGCTAAAAATATTTCAGTGGCTAGCCATTTGGATAGAGAAGAGTTTTTCAACCTTACTATTATTGACAATATGGATGGGATAATTCTTTGTTGTGGGGGACTGTCTTTTTTCATTTTAGAAGGTTTAGCCTGATCTCTACCCTCTAAATGCCAATATCACCCCTCCTCAAATGGTGACAACCAAAAATGTCTCCAGACATCACCAAATGTCCCCACAGGGGCAGAGTTGCCCCCAACTGAGAACCACTGAGATAGAGATTAAATCCTTAAGAAGTATCCACATGGTATTTTCCTACCTACCAAAATCAGTATTAGTCAGGGTTCTCCAGAGCAATAGAACCAATAGGACGTGTAATATACTTAGAAAGAGATTCATTATAAGGAAATGGCTCACGAGATTGTGGAGGCTGGCAAGTTCAAATCTGCAGTGAGTGTCAGCAGGCTGGAGACCCAGGAGAGCCACCGGTGCAGATAAAGTCAAAGGCAATGCTGGAGAATTCACCTCCCTCAGTGATCCCTTCCCATGATCCCCAGCCTTCAGGCACACAGACCTTCTTGCAGTTCCTTAAAGGTGTGTTTTTTCCTATCTTGGGTCTTTGCACATGATGTGCCTACTCCTGGAATGCTTTTTCCCACCACACCCTGCCTTTAGGCAACTAATTCCTCCTCTCAGCTCACCTTCACCTGCACTTCCTGAATATGTATTCTCCCTATAATTTGCTTTCATAGCGTTAATGCATCTTCTTCAAAGCACTTACCATTGAAAAGTGTTTGGGGCTTTTTAATTTCTCTCTTGCTCTCTATCCCCTGCATCTAACATACAGTAGGTATTCATCAAATATTTGTTGGCTTACTCAATAAATGAATTAACATTTACCCAAAATATAGTCTCTTTTCTCAGATGATTATTGGCTTACTGAGTGATGTTGCAATGGTCTAAATCACAAACTTGTATGCCATGAATGTTAGAAAGTCAGTATAGCAATACAGTTTGCTTATTTAACAAACTGTCATTGTCAGCTGCCCATGGGACTGTTGGAGAAGTTACTAATGCCCTAGATCCCACTGCCATTGTTTCTTATCTCAACTCTTTGAGCACTGTAACATGCATCACTTTATATATTGTAGCATAAAATGTGTAGTGAGCGTTTGTAAATGCACCCTGCACATTTTGGAATTTAATGATTTAGGGAAAAGTCGACATGCCAATTATCAATTTATTGCCTCTGAGCTCCAAATTTACCCTTCATTGCCCTGCTTTGTGATACTGGAGTTGGAACCCTTGAGGATCTCTCCTTTGCCAGCTGGCACCATGTTAAGCTTTGCCAGTAGAAGGTGTCGGAGGGACAGCGCCAAAGTAACAGACTTTTCTTGATTTGATTGCTTCCTCTCATCTTGCTCCTAGGGTGTGGCTGCTAAAGGCGAGTGTGAGGGAGATCCAGTGACACACACCCTCCAGCAAGTTTTGCTGGGATCCCAGTGGAAGGCTTTCTGAACGCCAGTCCCTGTGCAGGTTTCCCTCCTCACCAGCCCCTGCCAGCTGGCTGTGACCAGATTTGGCCTGAGGCAATCCTGTGAACTTCTCTGCCTTCCAGGGGGTCCAGCCACACCCTGTTCAGTGAGGTCTAAATCTCAGCTTTGGAGAAGATGCCTCCCTCCAAATGTGTTCCTTCATTGGGTACTATCTCTGAGCCCTCTGCTACTCTTTGAGTGCTCTTTTATCCCCTCTTAGTGGCTACTCACCAGCTACTAGTTAATAATTCTTTATATTAAGTGTTGCCTTTTCAAATTAGTAGTGTGGATTCTGCTTCCTTCCTGGATTCTGTCTGCTACAGTAGATAATGTTTGAAAAGTTTGAATACGTATGCACAAACACATGTACCCGGTCTTATTTCAAGAATATTCTGCCTTTATAAGATGAAAAATGTTAGCAAGCAGAGCTTTTTAAGGACCTACTGTAATGATCAGAATTCAAGAAACAGAATTTAACTGCTGGATAAAGCCCAAGAGCTCACCCAGACCCTTGTTTTCCAGTTGAAGCATCTCGGTCACTGAGAGGTTAAGTGACTTCATTTATGGAGTGGCAGAGTGGATGCAGGACCCAAGGGACCTGATAGGAGGCAGCTCCTCCACGAAATGCCCAGCCCACTGTGAGGATGCTCTCCAGGAGCTTCACCAGATGACTCACTGGCTTTTTTATGAGGACCCAAGGGAGAGAGAAATTTCTCTCAAGCCTAAGTACCGGGAATAATTATGCTTCTTCTGAATGACTGATCCAGATTTAGCTCTAGACAATGTGAATCATGTAAATGCTTGGTTTCCATTGTGGCCAGAAAGCTCAAGGGCAAAGCAGTGGCTGTCTCCTGGCAAGGGGCAGCACCTCGTGACACTCACACATTTTGCATTCCCGCCCTCTTCTGGCTTAATCTCAGTTGCTATCTACCCTGCTTTTTCCTTTGCCTTGACTGCCTCACATACATCAAACACTTTAAAACATCCATTTAAGAATAGATTGGCACTAAACAAAATATTGAAGTACAAGCCCTCGATTTTCCCTATGCTAATGTCAGCATTCCTTTCATTACAGTGCTTGCTGACAATGGAAAAGAGTTTAAATGCTTGCCTCCTCCCAAGAATGGGCACACCTCAGATGCCTATAGGCAATTTGTTCAGATATTTCAAAATTTCCCCTGCCACTTGCTTATCTAATTAATATGTTTAGTTAATTGCCAGTCATATCCAAATAATAAAAATTGTTAGACTTACCAAGTTCATAGCAATTCTTTCAATACAAAGGCGTCCAAATTGATAAAGCTTGACTATAACAAAGCTGACCACAGGCTCAGAAAGGATCATTTTTTAATTTTTTTCTTATCTGGTCATTGAATTATAGTGTCAAAATTGTTTTGTTTCAAAGATGGTCATTTAGCAATATTTTGCAAAATGTAGGGGAAAAAAATCTCTGTCCTTTTTCTTTACTTTTGTGCTGTTATGATTTTTTTTCTTGCTGAATAAGCACCTTTCTTTTTGTGAGTCTCAAAAGGATGGTGAGAGATGGCTATTCAAAACCTTGTTTACACCTGGCTCCCCTCATGTTTCTGTGCTTCTGCAGCCTGACTTCTACACTTACCATTTATCATGGGCAGTGACTCAGACTTTGTAGGGGCAAAATAAATATTTGCTGAATAAATCCTCAGAGCTGCTACCAAAAATGGGAAACAAAGAAGCAATCACAGAACATAAAGTAACTGCAGCTGTGGAAATAGAGAAACTGCATGATATTTCTGCTTTTCTCCTCATAATTCCTCCAAAGAGGGAAAGATTTTTTTTCTCTGCACTGAAGCTGAAAAATGATATACTTTTGACTTTGTCTGATTTCAAAGAAACAATTCTAAACAATGTTTTTCTTGTTTTCTTTTATTTCAGAGAAACTCAGATACTTAATGCCGTTGGTAAATATGCATTCTCTTCTTTAAGTAGCTATGTGAGAATCTGCCAAAGCTTTTATGCAAATATACCTGATAACCTTTGACTCATATTCCAGAAAGCCTTCAGTGAAACGAAGTCAGGCCAATTGACCTACAGACCAACTAAATGGGGGGAAATTCTGGGAAAGGCGCCACAGAAACAAATGGAAGAAATTAGAATGAAGCGACAAGGAGCTAATGCCTCTGCTCTCCTCTGTGTAACGAATATATTAAGACAGAGCCTTCCTGTGGTCTCTTACATTGACTAAGCATGGTTCACAGAAAAGCAGGCCAGTCCTTTAAACCATCAGATTTTTCATTTATTTCAGAAAATATAAGATCACTTTTCCATGTGATTCAATTGGCTTATTGGGTTAATGCCCTTCATGGCTTCAGATATATTCTTGTGCCTATTTCTATTACCCAGGTCTTAGATCTTCAAAACTAAAGTCTGTGTTTCTCTTAGGGCTCTTCTGGAACAAATAGCTCTTCTGGAACAGAATCAATGAGGACTGACCCCTCATCTTTGAACACCCTCAATTCTTCATGCAACTGAGCTAGCAGAAATCAAATTGACAAACACATTAGGAAAGACACATTTCAAATACCATTATCCTATCAATTGATATTTATTAAAAGAGGCTACTAAATTTTCAAGTATATATCAGTCTTGAAAGTGAGTTGTTTTTGAAATTATTCGTAGGAAAATATGCCTATGTTTTTCAATGTTATTAATCATGTGGAAATTTCTGATGATCACTTTTAAGACATTTTAATAAGTCTTTGCTGGAAGTTTGTAAACCTTTGCTTAAGGAAAGCACATACGTTGTAAGTGTAAGTTCTTATGGCGTGGTGATGTAAGATCAGGCAGTGATATAAATGGCAGAGGTAGAGCAAAAACAGAGCTTTTTAGACCCTGACTGTGCACAGACAGGGTCCCTGGGAGGCAATGGAAGCTATGTTGGAATATGCTGCAGTTACATCTGCTCTTGCCCTTGCCCTGTGTAGTCAGCTCACGTCTATAAAATGTGTAATCCTTGAGTAATTAAATCAGGACCCTAATCTTCCCACTAGAGAGCTTCTTGTTGGCATTGGCAGTGGCACTGACCCTGTAGGAAGCATTACTTGAGCTTCCCCTTGACAACCACACAAGTTCCTCAGAGCCATCTGCAGGATAACGTGAGCAAGTAAATACGAAGAGAAGCATGGCTTGCACAGTACTTAATAATATAAATATGACAATTGCTGTTGCTATTTTGACTCTTCCAGAATTACAATGGGAGTAAAGCATCATGGAAAAAGCAATGGCTTGAGTGTGCTTAGCTTTGGCGTGAAAGTAGATACGGGTTGGTGCAGTTAAAAATAAATGATTCTGTTGCCATGGTTTCCTTCTTTATAAATTCTTTTCAGCATGAATTGCTGTTGTTGTGTTTAATTTTAGAGTCATGCAGATTTTCGACAAATAAGAATTCCTATACATCTGAGAAATGGTTTGTAAAAAGCTGTAGGAATAGGTTTTTGGCAGTCTGGCTTAAACATTTCTGAGCAAAATAACCTGCAGGGTTCTGGTTTTAGACAGCTACCAAAGGAAAGTGAATAAAGAAAATGAGAACATAGAGAACGCCTAAGACTATGTTTAACCTTTTGATTAAAACATGAGTTCATGTTATTGCAACATCTGAGGGCGTGTGGAGTATGGGGGACTGCCTTTCAGAACCATAGGGAGACAGGTGTCCCTCCTATGGAGTAGCTCTCTTGACAACCAACCCATAAAGGATTATAGGTAACAAACATTAATTTAGATAAATATGCATTTATTAATATCAAAGTCCCTAATGTGTTTTCAAAATCTGTGATATTACCTCAAATAAAATTCAATTTTCTTGAATAGGGTGTCAGAATTACTTATAATTTATACCTGCTCTAAAATAGCTTTTCAAAAATTTAATAACGGGTACTTCATACTTGGAAGACATAAATGACGACTTGACATAAGTTTTGTTTTTGCTGTTTGTTTTCTTTTTCTAAGGATTTTGAGGTTAATCTTAAGAATCTAGCAAAATGAAAAATTCAGAAGTTAGAATGCATTAATTTAAGATGGAATTCATTATAACTGAAAGGAAACAAGTGAATCATATTTGTCTTTATAAACTTATTTTCTAATTCTGTTACTCTGATTTATTATAGTAATTAATCAACTATTTTGTTAATTGTACATTTAGTGTTTTAGTCATTCTAATTCCATTTTTACTTTTTCTTTAAGAAAAACCCTGAAAACTCAGAAATAAAAAGTGATTCTTGCAGTATTTTAGTCCAACTAAAGTTGAAACAGTATTTCCCTTGATGTATCCTAAATTTAAATTTACACATACAAATTTTGGAGGGTTTTTGGGTGTGTATATGTGCATGCATTTTGGGGAAGGGCAGGGGATTTGATGATTAAGATAGCTCAACTAATAGCACAAACTGCCCGAGTTGATGGGATAATTATATCAATCTCAGCTTCTCTCTGTAGGTGTGAAGGAGTTGCCTCATGTTTTATAATATTTCTATAGTATAACAATCAGACAAAAAAATATTGTGAAAATTCAGAGCTTTTGAAATTTCCATGCATAGATCAGAGCCCCTCCTTGCTAAACTTTATCAAGCATCTGCTCTTTCTAGGGAGGTGGAATGGCGAGGAACATGCTTCTTTGATTTGCTCTGAGCTTTGCTTATGGCTGACTTAGAAGAACAGCTGACCTCGTTTTCTTGATGGCAGCTTGCCTCTGCCCTGCAGCTAAAAATCACATGGGCCTTTGGACTGTTGCCAACAGTTCTGTGACTATTAAGTTATTTGGCTTTGCCATGAAAATCGAGGTAAATACCTCTGGCTGTGACAGACAAGTGTAGATTGCTCTTCTCACCAAGAACAACTTGACAAGCTTGATAAAACACTTTTTAAGAATCTGCTTGAAGGTTTTGGAGAGCTCTCAGGGCAACTAGGCTTCAGCGGCCAAGATCTCAAAGGGGAAAGGAATTCATTGAGATGAGCCTCACATTTTATGCCACTTTCCCCTTGAGCTATCTGCCTTCCTAAACAGCATATACATAAAGGCTGAGAAGTTTAGGAGAATGTGGATATGAAGAAACAGAGAAGATGAGCAGAGTTTTCTACAGTCTCACAGGACTGGAATCCAAAAATTGGAGTCCAGGACCTGGAAGGCCAAGATTCTGGAAAGAAGGTAAGCCCAGAGAAGTGAACCCAGCAATCTGAGATCAGACCTAGAGAGAAAATAGATAGCAGATGCAGATATAGTACAGATAATAGAGCTATGAGGCACAGATTTTACAATAACTCAAGAAAACTTTTGATGTTTTATTAATGAAAACGTTCATTAATAAAATGAAGAATTTTATTAATACTATACACTGAATGTTTGTGTATCTCAAAATTCATAGGTTGAAACCTAACCCCTAATGTGATGGTGTTTGGAGATGGGGCCTTTGGGAAGTGATTAGCTCATGAGGGTGAAGCCCACAGGAATGGGATTAGTGCCCTTTTGAAAGAGACCCAGAGAGCAACCTTACCCCTTCCACCATGTGAGGACACAATGAGAAGACAGCCATCTATGAACCAGGAAGCAGCCCTCACCAGACACCAAATCTGCCAGCACCTTGATCTTGGACTTCCCAGCCTTCAAAACTGTAATAAATAAATCACTGTTGTTTATAAGCCACCCTGTCTGTGTATTTTGTTATAGCAGCCTGAACAGAGTACGATAATAAGAAAATTGAAATCTATTCATAGAAGGAACCAAATGAGATCTCTAAAACTAAAAATTATGATAAATTGGAATTAAGAATGCAATAGACAGGCATAATAATAGGTTAGACACAACTGAAGAAAGGAAAATGACCTGGGAAATAGGTCCAAGGAAAAAAATATCCAGATTAAAGTATAGAGAGAACAAAGCTGAAAAAGAGACTAGGAGAATACAAGATATCAAAATCTAATATACGTGATTAGAGTCCCACAAGGGAAAACAGGAACAAATCAGAAAGACCCACTGTTTGAAGACATAATGCCAAGAAGTGTTTAAAACTAATAAAAAATATCAAGGCACAGATTCAAAAACCAATATGAACCCCAAGTATGATAACTACAAAGAAAAACACACCTAGGCAAATCACTAAAATTTGCTGGAAAAAAAAAAAGAGAAAGAAAAGTGATAACCTTCAAAGCAGCTAGAGAAAAGTTACAAGCTTTTACTTTCAAGGAGCAAAATAATCCCTATAATAAATTTCTCAATAGAAATAAATGAAGTCAGAAAACAATAAAATTACATCTTTTAAGTTAAAAAAAAAACTGCCAATGTAGAAATGTATAACCAGTGAAAACATTCTTCCAAAATGAAGACAAATAAAGACACTTCTAGATTAATTAAAACTGTAACAAATTGTTGCCAACAGACCTACATAAAATAAATATTAAAAATAATGTTTTCAAGCCAAAGGGAAATTATAACTGATGGAAGCACAGAAATGAATAAAAAGTAATGAAATCTTAAATATATGGTAAATCTAAATAAATATTGACTGAAAATAATTATAATAATTTCACCTTCTGTGGTTAAAAAGTACTTAGAATTAAAATGCAAGACAACAATAACTCAAAAGGCAAGAGGTGACAATAAATGGTATTAAAATGTTTTAAGATTCTTATATAGACTAAGAAGTGATAAAGATTTGATTTATATTAGACTGTTGTAGGTCGAGTCATATTATGATTTTTTATATAATTAATTAACTAATATGTAACTAAAAAGTTGAAGGAAAATGGAATGATAAAATATTTTATGAAATCCAAAGGATGCAAAAAAAAATTAAAAACCCACACAAAAAAGACATAGAACAGGCAGAGCAAGTAGAAAACAAAGAGTAAGATGACCAATCACGTGTCAGATAGATCCGGCTTACATCCCATATCAGTGGCCGAAGACAAGGGTAAAGAAGTTCAATGGCTTTGGAAAACTTTTTGACAATTTCTTATAAAGTTAAATGTACATCTATCCGATGACCCATAAATTTTATCTCATTGTACTTCTCCCAAAGGAAATAGGAATGTACGTACGTACAAATGCTTATAACAACTTTATTCTGGAAACAACTGTATTGTATGTCAACAGGAAAACAGTCACACAATGTAATTTTACTCAGCAATAAAAAAGAATATGCTGCTGATACATGCTAAGCGTGTATCATATATATCACGTGGAGCAAAGGAAACTATACACAAAGGTACATGCTATGTAATTCATTTATAGGAAGTACATACCTAACCTAATCTATGGTGCAAGAGCTCAGAATAATGGTCTTCTGTGGGAGTGGAGATTGCCTGTAATGTGGCCTGTGGAACTCTATGGGATGATGGATATGTTCTATATTTTGATTGACGTGTTGTTACATGGGTATTTACATTTGTAAAAACTCATATATTATACACTTAAGATACATCCCACTGTATGTAATTTTACTTCAATAAAAAATGAAAAGCAAACAACAAAAATATAGACACAAAGATAAGTGAACTACATACTCTAAATTAAAAAAAAAACTACCAGACTGGATTAAAAAAATCCAAAATAAATGCTGCTTATGTGATACATTTATAGACACATAAAAAGACAAATAAAGGTTTAAAGTAAAAGCACACAAAAAAAGATATTCCATACGAACAGTAATTCAAAGAAAACTAGCACATATAAATTAATATCAGAGAAAGTAGAATTTAAGGGAAGAAGCGTTACTAAACATAAAAAGAGATATTTCTTCACATTCCTCCACAAAGAAGATAAAACAACTCTAAATTTATATGCATTTAATAATATATACCTTCAATATATACTGCAAAATCGCCAGACCATAAGGAGAAGTAGAAATGTCATAATGAGAGATTTTAAATAGCTACCTCAGTAATGGAAAGAAAAATCAGAACAAAACAACATTAATATTATAAAAGATTTGAACAATACTTTCAACACGCTTGACCTAACTGCGCTAATAGACAACAAAGCACCAACGACTGCAGAATGTACATTCTTTTTCAAGCAGACATTGAGTAGTTATCAAAACAAGCCATATGCTGATCTATAAAGCAAGCTGCAACAAATTTCAAAGGATTTTAATCAGACGGAATATTTTCTCTGAATACAAAGGTAGAAATCAATAACAGTCAAATCACTATAAAACCAACTTATGTTTGGAAGTTAAGTAATATATCATGAAAAAAAAACTGAAATTCTTACATACTAAAGGTGGGAGTCCAAATTAATACCATCACTTTTGAAAACTGATAGTAGCCAATGAAACTGAAAATATGCATGTCCATCGATGAGGCAACTCCACTCCTAAGAATGTACTCAAGAGAAATGCATACATATGTTCATCAAAACACATGTACATGATGACAACACTACCTGAAATAGTCTCAAACCGGTTAACATTCCCCTTAAATGATTATCAAACCATTACAATGGATAATGGTGGCATATTCATAATATTCACGCAATATATTGTCATTTGAAAATGAATGCACTACCGATACACACAACAACTTGGATAATTATCAATTTTGAGTAAATAACATGAAAGTATATATTCCTTGTGATCCTGTCCATATCAAGTTCCTCTACATAAATTATGTTGATGGATATCAGGATAGTAACTTTTAGGGAATAAGGGAATTGTTAATAACTATGAGAGGGCAAAAGGGGGCTTTGGGGTACCAGCAATGTTCTACTTCCTGACCTGGGCTGTGACTAACCAATGTATTCATTTTGTGAAAATTCTTCAAGCTTTACACTTAGGATTTATACAGTTTTCTGAATGTGTATATATATATTATTTAAACTAAAAAGTTGACAAAATAAAAGCATGAGGCAAATTCTTTTAAATATCTTCAGTAATGGCAAATGTTCTCTTCTTTGAAGACTTGACTGAACTTTTTGAAAAACATCAAAGGTAATTTTGAAGTCATCTGGTGAATAAAGCGGATGATTAAACCAAGGAACGGTGGTTTGACCGAAAAGGAATTGTAGCTGTCACATAAAGAGATTGATTCTTTTATGAGGCTCAGAAAGTGGCCATAATAATATCATTTCAAAGGAGGATTTCCAAAAATTTTTATGAATGGAAAACTGGGAGGAATAAGTGTGACTGTTGGTGTGAAATCATGCCATTTGTTCACATAGGTATGGATGTGTATATTTAACCATGTTTTCATATATAGCTTCTCATTTTGACCATTCCAAAAATCTGCTGAAGGGTTATAATTACTCTGTGAAGGGAGGCATTGTTATCCCATCATTTTTTTCTTTTCTCGAAGAAAGAGATGGGGAGGAATTGCAAAAAGATGGTCAAAAGGTACAAACTTCCAGTTATAAGGTAAATAAGTACTAGGGATGAAAGGTACAGCGTGACGACTATAGTTAACACTGCTGTGTGATACATAGGAAAGCTGTTAAGAGAGTAGAGCCCGAGTGCTCATCACAAGAAGAAATTTTTTTTTCTTTTCTTTTTATTGTATCTATATGAGATGATGGATGTTAAGTAAACCTATTGTGGTAATCATTTCACAATATAGGTACATCAAACACCATGCTGTACACTTCAAACTTATACAGTGATGTATGTCAATTATTTCTCAATAAAACAGGAAAAATATATTAGAATTGCCAAAAAAAAAAAAAAGAGAGAGAGAGAGAGAGATGGAGGTAGGTAAGATACCCAGGCAATGAACTACCCAAGGTTACACACAGGAAGAAAGTGCTAGAGGGTGAATGTGTCTGGGGTCTTCTAATTCCTGCCCACTTTCTAGTCCTATGCATTCTCCAGAGTAATAATGGTATCTGTATCTCTTTTTATCTTTGAGCTGTGTCAGTATCTACACTACTCTTTTTTGTGCAATGTAGCACGTCAAGCTTCTGATCTTATATTAAACTAATAAATGATTTTTAGTATTTGTAAGGCAGCAATTTTAATGTTATAAAATCAAGCAATTTTGTATCTAGGTTTGTATCATCTGTGCACAATAAGTCAATAAGAAATTTTAAAAATCAATATTTTTCTTGTACCATTGCCTACAACACCTTATAAAATGAAGCTTTTAGAGCCAGCCCTCATGGCCTAGTAGTTAAAGTTAGGCACTCTCACCGCTTTGGCAGCCTGGGTTCTTTTCCCCATCGCAGAACCACACCACTTGTCTGTCAGCTGCCATGAGGTGGCAGTGTCTCACACGGAAGAACTAGAAGGACTTACTACTAGGATATACAACCATGCACTGGGGCTTTGGGGAGACCAAAAAAAAAGAGGAAGATTGGCAACAGATGTTAGCTCTTCCTCCGCAAGAAAAAAATCAAGCTTTTATTTTGGGGTAAATTTATCTGATTCCATTATTTTGTCATGCAGAATTGTGCAGCTGTTTAAATTCAAGTACAGAGTTCCTCTTTTCAAGTTTGTTAACACATTTACTAGTATTTGGATGATATCCCAAGCTACTTCTGATGAATTACCCTGTCCTCAGAGAACTACGTTGGAGCCTAGAAATATAACTTGCTTCCCTGTACTATGCATTTTATATTGCAGATGACCAAAAGATTTTTGTAAGAAGTATTAATGAATGAATGATTAATGACACATGGCGCTTTGATTAGAAGAGAGGCTCAGAGCATCCCACTACTTCAGGATTGTACCTTGGACATGAGAGGTATTTTCTCTGCCCTTTCTAACAAATTATGCAATTGTACTAGGCAATATGAGACGTGCTCCTGCTGCCACACCTTCAGATATAAGTGGGTGATTCTCATTTTTACTGTTAATTTGAGTTTTGTAGCTTTTTGATGTTTTTATTCCATTTTTCATTGTGTAGAATCCACATGACCTATAGAAGACAATTGCTAGTAGATATAACCAGAGCCAAATTAAGCTTTGCTGATATATTTCAGAAAATAATATTATCTTGGATTTCTTAGAATAAGTATGGAAAGACAATTATTTTTCTTTATCTTTCTTGTTCCATGTTTACAGTTGTGAGTTTAAAAAAATGGTGGCATATAAATTTATATGCAAAGAGCCCATGGCTAAACAATTTTTGCAGAATTTAAAGACTTCTTATATTTTCATCATTTTGAATCTCTCCAACTTCAGTGTATCAGTCCCAACAGGAAAGAAATGGCTAACTCAAAGGATTATGAAGAGAATATTACAGGGATATGGGCAAGGTTAAAATGGAACCATCCTACAAAAGGAAACATGCACTTACCACACAACCTAACGACTGTCCTCTTGGGAATTTATCCCAGAGAAATAAAAACTTATGGTCACACAGAAACCTCTACATGAATGTTCATAGAAACTGTATTCTTAGAGCACAGTGCAAGGCAGGGAAAGGCAGAGTTGACCAGGGGAACAAGGAGTGGGGGGCAAAAGAAGAAACCTGCACATCTCTGCCCTATGTGGATACCTTCTTCTAGTATTTTCCAGAGTAAGATTTTTCTCTTAAAAGTAATTATTTTTCTGAAAGACGCTTCTGCCTGGCTGGTTCTGTGATCAGTATTATTCTACTTGGTGTGAACATGTGTTTATCGTTTTTGTTCAGTAAACAAATACCATGTAAACTGGATACATTTCATTTATTAAATTTTAATAAAAAGTATTTATTAAGCCCTCAAAATAAGCAGGGTACTGTGGTAAGTCTTTTCAGAGATACAATTAACAATGGGGGAGAGGGGGTTCCCTGATCTCAAAGTTATCCATAATCCTGTATATAAGACAGAAATATTTACCAAAAAACACCAGTATATGGAACAAATTGAAGGAGAGCTCTGTGTCTTTAATCAGATGTAAAAGCCTAAATTGAAATATTGATGTCATTAGCATATAGTTTTAAAATTCCATCACAATTGTGGAAATGTTTGTGGTGGGGGTGAAATGAGAGCTGTGATACTTCTGAATCTCATTCAGGAATGTAGTTAATGGAGTCCTGACATGGCTTTGTATTTCTGAGGCAAATTAGGTTTTCTTCCACTTTCCAATAGAAATGCAAGATGACTTTTGCAGCGGTCACCTCCTCCCCCTTCCCTCCTTGTGTTGCAACTATCTGGAATTATATCAATCTTTCAACCTTAATCCCTGACCAAATCTTCTACTATTTTCCTGCCATGTCGCATTTGAAGACAAACAAACTTAAAACTTGATTATTGTTTTTAACAAGATAGAAAAGATTATGTATATCATCTATCAATTTTGAAATGTAGGCCACATAGGACATCAATATGACATGAAAGTATATTTTTCATATAAATTACAACTTTTTTGTAAAGAAGGAAAGATTCAACTGGGACTGTTCTAAATGAAATAAATATACTATAACCAACGTTGCAGTGTTTCTATCTGTGAAAATGAAATAGATCTGCATATCCTCTAAAATATTTATTTAGATTTTTTCCTTAAAACTGTGTTTTCTTGCATTTGATTGTCACCGGCAAATATAAAAAGTGATAAGTTTTTCTAAAGACTGGAACTAAACAAGAACTCTTATTAAGCAGCACGAATCCAACAGTCATTGTTCTTTGTACTCACTTTCCTTGCACAATGACTTCTAATTTGCCTGACTGTTACTTATAAAGTAAAAGGAAGATTCTGGCTTATAATCAACATGATTTGCTCAGTTTTACAAAAATAGTGTGGTTTAAATAATTTATGCAACACGAAGACGTTGTGGGAGATCAAGATTTGGCCACCCTGAAATATATCTCTTTACCTTGATTGTTTTCTCTGAAGGACATTTGACCTCCCCCACTAACTGCCTAAAGAATTTGACATGGTGGCTCCTTCCTGGAACAGATCTTCTATCATGATGGCTATAAAGATAATGTAAAATAGATGTTACAATGGGAGGGGCACCAAGCCCCTTTTATCAAAAACTCTGTCTCTCCCTGACCACATTATCTATAGATGACCCCAAAGAGAATTGTCCTCCTGCCCTCTGAAGTCCCAGGCCACTAACCACCCCCAACACGCTCCTCGCCTTTAGCTGCAATACTTAAGCAGGCAGCTTAGACAGAGGGACGAGTTGCTCATTTCTGAGTTTCTCCCATGTATACATGTTATTAAACTTGGTATTATTTTCTCCTGCTAACCTGTCTTGTTGATTATTTGGCCAGCCAGAAGAACCTTAAGGAAAAGGGCAGAGGCAGATTCTCCCTCTTCCCCCTACAACGTCAAAGACAGTTCATATTTTACTTTTCTAAGATAGATTTGCTTTGCAATTCAATCTAAATAGTACATTTGAGTCTATTGGTCTTTAATAAAAGATAGTGGATATTTTTATCACAGTATCTCCTAGAATAATACCACTACTCTGCATTTTAAAAGTACCCTTATCTTGAAAAAGTTTGCATAGTTTTCATCTCACTTTATCCTAATTCAGGAGCAGCAGAAATCCATCTTGCGGATGAAGCAGTGAGACAGAGACAAATGATTTGTTGTCCAAAGTGACGTTTGTAGCAGGGGCTGGCCATGCGTGAACCTAACACCCTAACGTCTAGTGCAGCTCGCCGGCGGTGGCCACACCGCTCAAGTAGCCAACGCCTCATAAGCAAGAGAGACTTAAAAGCTCCTATCTCCGTCTGCAATCCTAGCAGCCGGTGGTCACTGCCGTTCTGAACATGGCTGCTGCAGGCACGCTTAAAATTAGAAACTCAGGAAGTAACTAGAAAGGGGTTGAGCTTGTTTTCTGGGGAAAGAGGAAGTAGGCGGATTCCACCTAACAGTATGCTAAACTTTTCACTCCTGGAAGTCAAACTTTTCTCCCAAAATGACAATTCTCTAAAATAAATAAATAGCCCCTCCCATCCTGCGTATTGCCAGAGAACTCCGCGGAAAAAGAACTGCGGCCCAAGGGCGTGTGCTGCGCATGCTGGACAGGCTAGAGCGAGGGATGGAAAGAGAGAAGGGGCAGCGACAGACAGAAAGCCAGAGGGCAGACGATGAGGACACAGGGGTGGATGAGAAAAGAGTCCAGTTTAACGAAAATGGGGAACTTACAAAGATTTGCTGCAAAGGCTAGAAAGCCCTCATAGCGATACTCCTTGAAGATGAAGTCACCGCAGCAGAAGCCCGTAAGCCCTCTGAAAGGAAAAGGAAGGAGGATCAAGAAGGGTAGGGCAAGACCTGTTTGTTATTAACTCACAAATGAGGAAGAATAGGAAGATATAAGTCTACTATCAAACAACCTATCTGTGAACACTTCAACTAAAATGTTCAATCAATTTTTTAGTCAATGTCCGTTGTACTCAATTGTTCCCTTTTTGTTACAAATCCCAAAGAAGTAACCTCAATCTGTTATCCTTTGTGAAACTGCTGATCCTGGGTGGCCTCTGAAACAAAGCAGAAGCAAACACATTTTGAGGAAGGAAAGTAAAAAGTAACATCAAGTCCAGTGTTTTGGGAACTGGATGATTCTGGAGATGACTCGGTTGTCAGCTCCTGTCTCCTTTATCTCTTTAGTCTCAGATTAGGAAGAAAAACCTGTTCTCCCTGACTGCATTCTTTTTCAGAAATTTTCCTTTCTCATACCCAGATGGTGCCCTTTGAACTTAAAAGCCAAAGAATTTTGTTCCCCACTGTAAATTGTCCCCACGGTCATGTTGCTTTTCCATTTAGCTGCCAAGCTGGGGAGAATTGGCAGTTATACTGGACAATTAGCACTTTGAAATATTATACCACCACATATGTAACAGGTTAGCACAGTGCCTGGACATGAGAGCACTCCACAAATGTTAGTGCCTTCCTCCCCTCTGGGCACTCAACCAGGCAAGGTCTTTTTGCACTTCTGCCACCGAAACAGAGGGAAAGGAGAAGGGAAAGTTGGTGTTTGGTGTCCTAAAAGGGGAGAGATACTGAAGAAAAGAAAAATATGAAAGGATGTTGCTGGACCCTTATTTTAAAACTCAGTTTTAGATTTATAAGGCATTAAGAAAAGCCCAAAAAAATCAAAGAGAGAAAAAGACAACAGGAAATGGAAATATTAATATTGAACCCCCTGGAAGCAAAGACCTTTATCTCTGGTTGTAAAACAATCCATGCCCTAAACACTTACAGCCCAAAGTATTACAGACACTAACCAAAGACCTATTAGTGGACTGTCTCTATTAATAATTAGGGATGGTTGTAAATTTTTCCCTAGCACTTTATTTAGTACAATCCAAAATGTTATCACCTAGGAGAAATAAGCAATAGCAAGACTGTTATTTATATAATCTGTGAAAATAAGCACCAGCTCACTCCTCTAGTCCCTGAATAAAACCAGACATATGGTGGGTATTAAAAAGCAAATGTAGTCTATCGCAACTTCATAGATTTTTGTTTGTTTTTCCATGGAAACTCTCACTTAAAGGGAATTTCTCTGCTTAAGTCCGCCTTTAAGAAATGAATTCTCTTAAATGCTACTCACTCTTCAAAAATCCTTAAATCCAGAGGAAGGTGGCTCCTAAAAGTACTCAGATTAACCTGGGAGTAATATGGTAATTTAGCTAGCAGAGAATTGAGTGGGCCTTGCCAGCTATTCCCCATAATGGTTTCCTGACCAGAAGTGAGAATAGCCTCTAGCTTTGCCCAGAGCTAATAAGTCAAAACAAATTTAAGCCAAAATTTAAATAGGACATACATAATCCAGACGGTTATACAGAAAAAAAATTGTGTTGGATTTGGTTGAGCTTTCAGACTTTGATGAAAAGAAGACTAGACGAGGAGTTGGAAGATGTGGGTATTAGTCTCAGACCTGTGAACTTGAACAGTACCTCTCTAATTCTCACTTTCCTCATCTACAAGATAGAATAAGGGAATCTACTGCACCTATCTTTATGTGCTAAAGAATTTCGTAACTATAGTCAGATATATATTATTATTCACAGTTAGATGGTATTCATTTAATAAACACATTTTGAGAGTTCCTCCCTCCAAAAGGATTTTATTCCATTTGAATGTTTATTATTATTAGGTGTCGCCAAAAGCTTTGGTGTTTCTGGAAAGAATAAGAAGGGTTAAATCTCAGGTATTACAAAGCCCCCTTTATTCCTCTGACCTCGAAGCCCTCCGTTCTGGAAGTCCCGCCTATCCTTTCCATGCAGACTCCTTGATCTCACTTGGGGTAGGAAAAAGATGCTTCTAAATTTAGTCTAAGTGGATTTAACATATGGCATCATACCTTCCCGGGTCAAGAGGTCCCAGTGTTTCTGGAAAACTGGAAAACAGACTTTGCTGGGTGGTAGAAATTGGAGAAGGCAGACCATTCAACTATTTGGAGAAAAACAGTGACTTGAGGATTTGTTTTTTTAAGCTAAATTTCTAAAAGAAAGCTATGTCCTAATGCTAAAAGGCATCCTGACTTAGGCCTTTGAGATATTTCCCTGACGGCATCTAAGATGTATTAAATTATTTGTCATCTGGTCCATATGCCAAATGGACTCTGCTCCAAGAGAGTCAATCAGGCTTGGACCTGGCAAATTATCCTTATTGGATTTGAGGATAAAAATAAATAGAAGCACAAGGAGAGTTAGAAGAGGTTTTTCTTTTCAAAAGCCAAAGGGTTAGAGTCAATAACGAGGCAAAAGAGAAAGGAATAAGAAAAACAAAAATAACAGTGAAATTGAATGAGACTTTTAAATTAGGAACAATTTTTAATAAAGAATGTGATTCAAACCTTTTAAGTTTCTTAATAACAAAGACATGCCTTTACTTTTAGGTGAGAATGGGTGGTTTTGTAGTAGCAAATGACAGCAATGTGTATTTCTGTGAACCCTAAATACCCATGAGTAAGAAACTGGCAGGATCTGCCATATTTCCTTGTTGCTTAAGTAAGGCATAAGGATTCAAAAAGCCATACAACATGCTTTTATGTCTGTCATGGGATAGCCACAATTACTAACATTCTTATAAGTGTTTTTTTCCTAGTTGTACCGAAGACATAAAAAGTGTCCAGGAAAATAGCAGCTTTAGAGACTGGAGTGGTGTAAAATCCAAAATGAAGGTGTGCATTTGGGTCTGTGCAATAAAAGGACTGTAGTAGGTGCCATTTAAACTATGTGAACACTGCCATCTAATGCACTGCTTCAAATCAGCAAGTGCTTTGGGAAGTTACACTGGGAAGTCAGAGAAACTGAAAATATCCACCTATTTAGGAATGCTCTTATCAGGATCTTACTTTAAGTTAAATTGAATATAGTATTTCAATAAATCTTGGCTCTTGTGACTTATTTTTCAGCACACCGACAGTATTTATTTTCTGAATACATGCCACCCCTATCTTTTCTCATTTTCAAGGAATAGAGTTTTTTTAGTTTACCAGTACTGTGTAGCAAATAGTATTTAAATTAAGAAATTTTCTATCTGAGGACTATTTTGTAGCTTGGAGAAAATAGGTAATCAAAATCTATCATTTCAAAAAATCCAGACATAGAAAAGATCCAACAATGTGTCTTTACTCAATGTGGGATGTGATTAAAATGTCGGATGTTGTGTTGGAAGCTATCAATCCTGTATTCCCTATGGCCATTTTCATTGCTTCAAGATGACTTAGAAAAAAAATTTGAAAAACTGTTTACCCTGATTGAGGTAAAAGAAACATGACACACACAGACATACACAGACACACACACACACAAAATAACAAAACTATTGTAACTTCCTCTAGTCTTTACATAAGGAATATTTAGGAAAGAAATACTTAAAGATGTATGAACCACTTCGTATATTGGCATTTTGTTAAATGGCTTTACTAAAACTTCAAATGAGTCTGACACAATCATTTATATAAGATCTATAAGCAACTAAATGTAAGTAATCCTGTATTCTTTGGTTTCGCTACCAGGAAATAGCTGATGGTTATCTTGCTGCAACAATTCCCACCCTGGAGTAACTGAAAATTGCATTTACGAAGAAAGGATGAGAAGTGGGCCAAAGGAGAGATGGTGCAGTAAATTTGATAAGTTTGGGGAAAGCGTGCTGCTGTAAACTTCCCCAGCCCCAGCTGAGACCAGTCCTCTGTGTTAGCTGAAGATGTGTGAGGGTCAAGGATTTAGAGGCAGCTGTTTACATTGACAATGGTAGAATGTCTAGAAAATGATTGCATTTGTGCATTCATTAATTCACTCAGTTTGCTGAGCTGAGACCAGTGAGAGATGGAGACATCAATGAGTTCATGTTCCTGTACTTTAAAACCTGAACACCAGTAAGAGAAAGAAGACATCATCATAAATATATAATATATGACAGGCTTTGAAAAGAGTTTAGTACTTAGCAGAGTAGGCACCCAGTAGTTATTTTTTTAATGTTTGGATGTGTGGATAATCATTTGGATAAATAAATAAGTGAATTATGAATTAGTGCCATAAGAGAGGTTATAGGAGTTCAGAGAAAAGACAAATTATCTCTGTTAATTTTGGTAAGATGGGGAGTGGAGAAAAGATACAGGGGTTTAAGAAAGAATCCAGAGTTGGTATTTGTGCAGCACATTGAATGATTGGTAATATAAACCCAAGTAGGGATGATAGTAAGGAAGGTCACTGTAGGCAGAAGAAATAATAAAGGGTTGGAGACAGGAATTTGTTCTGGATGAATGCATTTCTGTTTGCCTGAATGATAAATGATGTAAAAAGAAGGGGGAAACTCCTACCTCCCATTATATACAAAAATTAGCTCAAAATAGATCAATGACCTAAATATGAGAACCAAAACCATAAAACATTTAGAAGAAAATATAGAGGTGAATCTTCATGACATTGGATTTGACAATGGATTCTTAGAAATGACAGCAAAAGCATGAACAAAAAAATTAAAATACATAAATTAGACCAGCAAAATTAAAAACTTTTGTGTATCAAAAGACATTATCAAGAAAGTGAAAAGCCAACCTACAGAATGGAAGGAAATATTTGTAAATCATATATCTGACAAGGGTTTGCTATGCAGAATATACAAAGAACTCTTGGAACTCAACAACAAAAATACAAACTACTCAAAGAATGGGCAAAGAATTTAAAGAGACATGTCTCAAAAGCACATTAAAAGATGCTCCACATCATTAGCCATTAGGAGAATGTAAATTAAAACTATAACGATATATCACTTAACACCCACTAAGATAGCTATAATTAAAACAAAGTTACATGTGTTGTCAAGGATGTGGAGAAATTGATACCCTCGTCCATTGCTGGTGGAAATGGAGAAGGATTCAGCCACTATGGAAAATAGTTTGACAGCTCCTCAAAAAGTTAAACATAGAATTTCCATATGACCCAGAAATTCTACTCCTAGGTAAGCAGTCGTCCGTTGGTATCCACAGAGGATTGGTTCTAGGACCCGATCCCCACCTCCTGTGGATACCAAAATCCATGGATGCTCAAGTCCCTTATATAAAATGGCATAGTATTTGCATATAACCTACACACATCCTCCCATATACTTTAAATGATTTCTAGATTACTTTTAATACTTGTATGTAAATGTATGTAAATAGTTGTTATACTGTATTGTTTAGGGAATAATGATAAGAAAAAAAAAGTCTGTACGTGTTCAGCACAAATGCAACCATCATAGGCCTTTCAATCTGCGGTGGGTTGAATCCACGGATGCAGAACCCAAGGATATGGAGGGCCAACTGTACATCCAAAATATGTGAAAACAGGTGTTCAAACAACTACATATACATGCATGCCCATAGCAGCACTATGTACAATAGCCAAAAAGAGGCCAAATGTCCATCAATGGGTGAAAGGATAAACAAAATGCAGTATATCCATACAATGGAATATTATTTGGCCATGAAAAAAATGAAGTACTGATACATACTGTAACACTGATGAAACTCAAAAACATTATGCTAAGTGAAAGAACCTAGACACACGGACATATTGTATGATTCCGTAGATATGAAATATCCAGAAGAGTTAAATCCATAGAAAGAGAAATCAGATGATGGTTGCCAGGGGATGAGGGGAGCAGGAAAGGAGAGTAACTGCTTAATTGGTGCGGGGTTTCCTTTTGGAGTGATGAAAATGTTTCAGAACTAGAGAGAGAAGTGGTGATTGCACAACATTGTGAGTGTGCCAAGTGTCACTGAATTGTTCACTTTAAAATGGCTAATTTTATGTTGTGTGAATTTCACCTCAATAAAAACATTTATTAAGAAAAGAAGAGGGAAGGATAGAAAATGTAAAGGTAAGTTGGAAATTTTATTCACTTTCAATAAGACGGGCATGCAGGGAAGAGTCACTGACTGTAGGTTCTTGGGTAGAAGAGCTACATGATCATCTCTGTGCTGGGCGAAGTTTGACGTAGCTGCAGTGTGTGGTACAGATTAGATGCAGTTACAGGAAGCAAAGTTACTCATTCGTAATTTAAAAACTATTTCTGTAGAAGTCTATAAAAGTCCAACCTATGCTGGTGGCTGCAACAGGCATGGAAATGCCAGCTTAGATGTCAGATATTGACAAAGTAGTATGATATACTCAAATCAATTTGTCTAAGCCATCTACAGTGGGGGTATAATTTGCAGAGATTATTTCCAGTTACTTTTCCTTATAATTGGACGATATTGCCCAAATTGACAGAAAAATACAAGTGGAATGGCTCTCACTGGAGAGTAGTGTAGATAGGTTTTCTATTCATTCATTTGCACAAGGCATAGGAAAGAACGATCACAACGGTAGTCATATTTTAGTATACATCTCTGAAACTTTGCCATTTATACTCAATTTCTTCTCTTGTAGAGAAGAACAAAAGTATTCACTTAGCAAATATTTCTAGAGCATATATAATATACATATACATTATACAATATACATTGTGCCAGGCACAATGATAGACACTGAGTTCATAGAGATGAACAAGTTGAGCTTACAGTCTAGTGAAACGTGAGTAAACAGGAAATAATAATGTAATTAAAAGGTGAGGATGAGGGTAAGTTCAGTCACCACCAGATGTGTGAAAGTTTTCACCTGAAACAGTTTGGGATGATGGGCAGTGGGATGGGGTGGGAGTGAGAAAGGGGTTGGACTTTGGGAAAGCTTCCTTGAAGGAAGTCACAGCTGAAACCCAGAGGGACAAGACCTATTACACCGAGGAGGGCAGAGTTGTGAGCAGAGGAACCAGCAAGGTTTCTGTTCAGGTACCTGAGAATTAGTGAGCGGAGTGTGTATATAACAGTGAGCCTGCTACCAATGAGGAAGGAAACAACTGTTTTCACCTGACAACTGACAGGTAGGTTTTGTCTTACAGGTGACAGAAGTTACCTTTATGTCAACTAGAATGATGGTGCTCCGTTTTCAGGAGTTACAGCTACCTGCCCTTGGGCTCTAAGCAGAGGTTCTAGACTGGACACCAAATTTGGGAGCCCTCACCTATAAGTGACCCATAAAAATTCTCCCTACAATGGAATATTATTCAGCCATGAAAAGAAAGGAAATTCTGCCATTTGAAACAAGCTGTATGAACCTGGAGGACATTATGCTAAGTGAAATAAGGCAGACACAGAAAGACAAATACTTTATGATCTTACTTATACATGGAATGTAAAAAAGTTGAATTCACAGAACCAGAGAGTAGAATAGTGGTTACCAGGACTGGGAGGTGGGGGAAATGGGGAGATGTTTGTCAAAGGGCACAAATTTTCAGTTATAAGATGAATAAGTTCTGGGGATCTAATGTACAGCATGGTGACTATAGTTAGTAATAATGTATTATATACCTGGAATTTGCTAAAAGAGTAGATCTTAGGTGTTTTCATCATACATACACATAAAATGTAACTATATGAGATGACGAATGTGTTCATTAACTTGATTGCGGTAATCATTTCACAATGTATACATATATTAAATCATCATAAAAATATATACAATTTTTATTTGTTGGTTACACCTCAATACAGCTGGCAATTTTTTAAAAAGTCCTGCCTGATCCATACTCTGATTCACACTCATTTCCCTTGTTGTTTAGTGATGTTGGACTTACACGAGGATTTTTATCTGGTCTGTTTTGGCTTCCATCCTTTCACAGTATTGGCTTGCTTTTTTTTTTTTCATTTTTTTTTGTGTGTGTGAGGAAGATCAGCACTGAGCTAACATCTGATGCCAATCCTCCTCTTTTTGCTGAGGATGATTGGCCCTGAGCTAACATCCGTGCCCGTCTTCCTCTATTTTATATGGGACGCCGCTACAGCATGCTCTTCAAGCAGTGCGTCAGTGCACACCCGGGATCCGAACCAGCAAACCCTGGGCCACCGCAGCGAAGTGTGTGCACTTAACCACTGGCACCACCAGGCCAGCCCCTATATTGGCTTGCTTTTAATGTTTTAGCTAATGAGTAATGTTTTTGCTTATTTTTTAATATTTTATATTTTACTTTTAAATGAGGAATAGGAACCAAAACAACATGTTGAATGTGATGAACACATTTCAGCTCACACAAATTAATCATTTTATGACTAAAGGTTGTTCTTCTTCTTTCACTAAGTCCCCAGTCAGCATGGCAATCTATATTGGGGGAAAACGTTATGTTGAAAATATCTAAATGCTTTCTTTCAGGAAGATATTCAAGTAACTTTCTGGGGGAGATTTTATCCATGCCAGGCCTCCGATAGCTTTTTCATTCAGTATCCATCCAACTCTCCACTCCACTGTGGGCTACGGAACTGGATTTCATGGCATTAACTATATTCATTTACTTCCTTACTTACGTATAATTTAAGTTGGTAGTAATCACCAGCTCTTACTTATGCTCTACAGGTGGATTATGGATGGTTTATTTGCTACTATTTTTTTTAACTTTTTTTTTTTTTTTGCTGGGAAAGATTCTTCCTGAGCTACCATTTGTTGCCAATCTTCCTCTTTTTTTTAAATTTTTTTCCTCTCCAAAGCCCCAGTACATAGTTGTATATTCTAGTTTTAAGTTCTTCTATTTCTTCTATGTGAGCCACTGCCACAGCGTGGCTACTGATAGACAAGTGGTGTGGTTCTGCACCTGGGAACCCAACCCAGGCCACCGAAGAGGAGCATGCTGAACTTTAACCCCTAGGCCATCAGGGCTGGCTCCTACCATTTTTGATATATATGGTTTTTCAGAGAAAGTGTAGGGAGACTCAGTTTAAATAGCCACCATTATCCTACAGAATCTTACATGTTCTTAAAAATATGATAAAATTCTGTATTCTAAGTTTTAACCCTGAACTAACCGAAGAATGCTTTATTCTGAATTGCTTTGTAAACTTTCAGTATTCAAATATAGCAAGATTAAATGAAAATATTTATTTCAAAACTACTGTGAGCTACCTGTTGTCTTTCTGTGATGCTGGCAATACTCTGTTACTATAGCATAGGCCTTTATGATTATTGATCAGCTGCTGCATAATGTAATGGGTTTACTTCTAAAGTAGAAATTTTATTTCTGGTAACTTCTAAAGGTAAGAATTTATCCCAACCAAGGTACAAGTTGGAAAGAATATATTATTTCAAATGCTTTAAAAAGTAATTCTCATCAGCTTTTTTCCCAACATCTTTTCCTTCTCTATCTTACCTTTCTCTTTATTCTCTTTCTATCCTAAATCTCTATCCTAATTCTCCAAGAGATCCTTACCTCTTCCCTCTCAACCATTGCATCTCTCTGGGCTAGCTATTAGAAATCCCAACTGGGGAATTGTTCATTTCCATGGAGCTTAACCACATTTTTTTAAATTTGAAAGATGTTCTCAGTCATAAAGAGATTAATAAGATCTGTTATATTAAGAATTTATGGCTACAATCATGTAAGTCATATATTTGGAATCATAAACATGAATGTAAAATAGCAGATTACAACCTCTCCACCCATAATCTATAAGAAAATAATTTCCATTACACAAATATTCCCACTAAGAAATTTACATTCTAAAATACTTAGTTACAGTTTTTACATTTCTGTTAGATGTTTGAATATTCTTTTATAGTTTTTGCTTTTGACTAATGCTCTTGGAGAAAAATACTTTGAACCTGCTCGCCTCATTTTAGATGATGCTAAACAGAGTTAATGCCACTTGGTTACACACTTAAGAGCTATACTTACTGAGGAGGTATAGACCCTGCCACATTTCAGCATCACAAAAGACAGAGAGGAAAATAGGAGAAATGCCACTTCTTCTTTCTGCTTTTATTCATCAGGCTGATCCCTGCTTTGCTATAGCTGTTCTAGTTTCTACTTTTCAGCTTCCCTAGTTGGTCAATTTCTTTCCCCAAAATGTTGGCTATACAGTAACCATTACAACCGGAATACTTCCAGGCCACCCTTATTCTCCTTCTCCTTCCTCTGGTCTATTTTGGGAAGGAGAAGCTGTTTCATGTCAATTATTGAGTCATTTCCTCTCTGTACCTATTTCCTTATCCCATCTGAGACCTCTGCTCCGTTGGTTGGCAATTACCCTAACCCATTCATGCCCCACAAAGTCATTAAATCAAGGAGACATGCAACATTCTTTACTGGAGGTTTGGAACAAACCACTTTAAATTAAATACTAGACATTTCACCCTTAAAAGTCCCTTAACCATGCCCATCTCTAGAGAATGTTTATACTCTTCTACTTGGGAAACCTCCTACCATATTCCAAGACCTCATCTGTTCCTCTTACTTCTTCTGGGCAGCTCCCACCATTTAATTTCTCTTCATTTTATTTGCAGCCAATTTACCAATCTTCTGTTTTGCTGTCTCCTTTCAAATCATGTAAACATTAGCTCCCAAGGTCAAACCATTAAAAATTTTCTTAAACAAGTCTCCAGAGAAAAATTATGCCACTTCCTTAGGGGCAAAAGCAGCTATGTTATTTGTAGTTTTAACTAGCTTATTTTTTTCCTCCCTGTTCCTTTATTTTATTCAAAAACAGCTAATGTAGTCCTTTATGTCAGGGTCATCATAACCACAGATAGTCCATGAATACCCTCAAGCTTTAGAAGTGCTGTTATAAGAGAAAAGATTTATAGCAACCTAACTCGAGGTCATTGAAGATACAACAGTGATGAAAGAATTAAAATACTCATTTTCTGTTTCGATATAAACCAATTCAGAGATTTAAAAAGGCAACACTTCTCTTTTTCTATTTCCAAGTTGGAGCAGTGCAGAAACTTTAAGCTGTGACTAAACCATTAATTGCACAGTACACTAAATAAATTAAATAAGCGAATGCCTTGTAAAAGTACAAGGCAATCATGCTTATGATTAGGGAAGCTGAGGTGAGGAACACCCAGAGAGAGAGCTGACGGAAGTATTAAAGACTCCATATGCGACCCACCTGGCTGGGAAAGAAATCCAGAGAAGCAGTCAAAGGAATAAATCAGAAAAGTAGATCAAAAAGAAAGTTTGAGAGTGAGATAAATGTAAGTGAATTAGAAGATAAGAAAAAACCTTTTCTATTATATGACCAAGATTCTGACGGAGCTAAAATGTAAGATAACAACAGTAAAGAAAAAATACCTATAAGTATCAAGAGTCTGTATATTTCCTGTATATAATTAGTCTGTTTACAAGTTTTTCTAAAGTGTAGCAGTCAATATCAGTACAGGTCCTTGGTAGTAAGCAACAGAAATCAACTCGGGGCTGGCCCGGTGGTGTAGTGGTTAAGTTCACACACTCTGCCTCGGCGGCCCAGATTTCACAGGTTTGGATCCCAGGCGAGGACATATGCACTGCTCGTCAAGCCATGCTGTGGCAGCATCCTATATACAAAATAGAGGAAGATGGGCACAGATGTTAGCTCAGAGCTAATCTTCCTCAGCAAAAATAGGAAAATTGGCAATGGATGTTAGCTCAGAGCCAATCTTCCCCATCAAAAAAAAGAAAGAAAGAAAGAAATCAACTCAAAGTTAAGGAAAAAGAGAAATTATTAAAGGAATCCAGTATCTCAAATATTTGATTTGAGGGAGGTGGAGGGCAGCTGGAGAATTAGTCTCAGAAATGGACAGCATCCAAGGGAAGGGAGGTAGGCCAAGGCCCACGACTGAATAGTTTAATTAGGATGCTGTCTTAGTAACAGCACTCCCTATGGGCACTCAAGACTCAACTTCTCTATTGCTTCCATCACCACTGCAGAAAATTTCTTATCAGCCGCTTTTTCCCTTAAGATTCAAAGGTTCAATGCTCCAAGCATGAACATCTCCTCTTGACTGAGCCTGTGTCACCTGATCACTTGTAGGGAGACAGAGTCAAATGCCATGACTCTTACCACAGCTCACAGAGTGTGGGGGATTTCCTCAAAGACAGAAGCCTCTTCTCTACCCTCCCACCAAATAAAACACATCAAATGACCTCCATAAGTACTGAATGTTTGACAGTGCTATCAATTTAACTTAGTTGGATTAATAAATAAAAATAGCTAGAATTCAGTTTTCCTGATTGATCTTCCTCTCATGAAAAAGGTGGGGAGGAGACACAATAATGTGTCAAAGCCAAGAGTGAAGGCTTTAAAGTCCAGGATTTAAATCTCAGTTATAACATTTACTATCTTTGAACTTGGGTAAATTTGTTACAGCTTCATATTGGTGATAGTTAAAATGGAAATGAAAATGCTGTTCATCTCATAGAGTTATTCTGAGGATGAAATGAAAAAATGCATATCACTTGCTTACCGTTTTGCCTGGGACATGAGCAAGTGCCCATAAAACATCAGCAATTCTTACCACTTAGACTGTGTAGCTCCACTCCCTTCCCACGGTGGTGCCCACACGTGTTACAAAGGCAGCTACTCTGAACAAATTCTTGATCTTTTAATTCCTCTTCCTCCCAGAGCTGACAAGAATCCTGACATAAGCCTCTTTCCTGCATCCAGTGATCTTGACTGCTTATCTGAAGTTTTCTAGTCATCTCCCTTTATCTTGAGCCTCAATTTCCTTGGGCAGTTGCCTTGTGAATAAAAGGAATTCTGTCTTTGTCTGTATTCTTGAGTTCTGTATTGGGTTAAAAAAAAAAAAAAAACTATTCCCACAGCCCTTTCTAGGACTAGAGCCTTGTTTTGTATCTTGCTAGCCATTTGGCCACCAATCTCTAGCTCTCTAGTGGCTGGATCCCACTACCATGAACATGAGCTCGGAAACAAGATGGTCTTGGCTTTGAATCAAGCTCAATCACTCATAAATTGTGTGACCTTAGAAAAGTTACTTAACCTCTCTGGGCCTCACTGGCATTATCGTACAATAAGGATGCTAACAAATCTGGCACAAAAAAAATGTCTTTGATTATTGTCTCAATGTGTATTATCTATGTGTAGGCAGAAGCTTCTGGTGGGATACTGTAATAGAAACGGCTCTACAACTGGTCTTTATTTTCTCGGGAGAGGTTGCAGTAAGAAGTTAATAGATGTGACCATCAGAGACTCTCTAAGAAACTAAGATTAAGGTCACTCCATTTAGGAACTTTATAAAATTGTTATAAGACCCATGGCAAGAAGAAAGCCTTCCTCTATTCACCTCAGCCGGGACCCTGTGGATCATAATCGAAGATGCAACCACAAGGTGGCAGTAAACACAACAACAGGACAACGTTACCATATTGGATCCCATCATAGGATTGCAGCTAGTTCCTCCCAATCTCTGGGATCTGTTCTATCCAAAAGCTGATCCCAACCCTGTCTACACAATGAAATCATTTGCAGAATTTTTCAAAGACACCAATCTCCAGTGCCTACCCTCAAAATTCTAATGTATAATTGGATGAAAGAGGGAAAGAAATATAATTTACAATATAATTTTGTTTTAGAAAGGAAGGTAGAGAGAAAGGAATCACTGTCCTAGGAAGTTACTGTTTGAGGTCATCCAGGTCATTACTCTGCTTCCTAGAAGTGCCCTGAAATCTGTGCAGAAAAGATAAAACCCCTAGATAAGTTGTTTATGTGCTCTAATAGCTCAAAACCTTTAGAATCCAGAAACTCTTACTTGAGTTTAATCTAAATCCCTCCAGTTGAAAGCTAAGTCCCATTATTCCAATGTTTAGCTCAGAGGAAACAAGACCTGCTCACAATGCTCAGATTTAACCTTATCTATCCTTGAGGTGTCACTTCAGTTTACATAAGTGAGTTCTTTTTGTGCTTAATTAAATTGTTTTGCCATTTCTACTGGACTGTCGCGTGAATCAGCTCACATGCAACTCAGGGCAGTACGCTTCTTGTTTCCTAACCCAGGTTTTGTTGTGAGAGCAAGCTGCCCTGGCCTGAGGGCCATTATGGGGGTGGGATAGCAGGACCCAGCATTTGGCCTCCACTCAGAGCAACTATTACTTTGGCCTTGGGCCACAAGTACCTGGTAGTAACCTGACTTTATTAAACCTTTCTGCTAATCTTGGGAAATGCAAAATGAGTCTTTGGCAATCTTCAGTCTGACTCAGTGTGCCTTTAAACCAAGGTGAAAGATAATAGTCACTGTTACTGAGTATCTAGTATATGCCAAAGATGCTGTAACAATTAAAGGAGAGAAATTATGGACAGAGCACAGTGCCAGGTACATAGTCATCTCAACAGATGGTGACTAGTGTAGGCATTATTGCTAATCTCAAAAGTGTCTCTGAAAGGATGACATGATTATTCTCATTTTACAAGGATGAAATCAAGGTTCAGATAGGTCCTATAAGTGGCCCAAGGTTAAACAGTTCGTGAATGGCGGAGCAACCATTAAACACAGGGCAATGTTTTAACAACAGAGCCTTGCCCAGGACTGAGAGGGCAGAACATTTGCAACCGTTTGTGGTGGTTTCCCATGGTTGGGAATGGGGTTGAGTGGAGATTATAATGACTTACTTCCTTTTCTTTTGCATAGGATCTCAAACCACCTAAAATTAATCCTCCAGCAGACTACTGGTGTTAGTTGTGTGTGTATATGTGCAAGTGCACACGTGGTATGCATATGTAGACAAATGTGATTTATTGGTTTAGTGGTAATAGTAGAGAGAGGCAGGTGATGCGTTCGTTGAGTTGTAGCAATAGCACAAATTGATTACATTCAAAGAGATTAATCAATATCTTTCATTTCAATTCTCTAAATATTCATTATCAAGGGCATATTATGTGCTTGATAGTATGTGCTAAGTTCCTTAGAGAATATAAAAGAAGAACATGGCAGAGTCCTAGCACTCAGAAATCTCTGATGTACTTAAAACTCACTGTGAAATAGAAAATCAAAGAATATGAGAATTTGCTCATTAAAACACTAAATTAAACACAAAATTAAATACCAAAATGTATAACAGATACCTTCAGGATGAATTGAGTGCAAGGAAAGAGTTGAATCTTCTTCAAGGAAAGCTCCATGAGGGAAGAGGGACGGGAGATGAGGGCTGAGGATTTAAAGTTAAATAGAGAAAAGTGTGTGAATATCCTTTCCTTTCATCCCAGGCCTCTTAGGAATCAGCCTGAGCAAAGCATTTAAGTCAGAAATTCATTTAATTATTCATTCATTAGACGAGTAAACCTATGTGCCAGATTTCTGGTAGGAAGAGAAATAAGCATGATGTGTGCAGGGAACAATGAAGAAGCTTACTTGATGGAACAGAGTTTGAAAGGGAGTTATAAGGAAAAGAACAGATAGGGTGGGGTGAAATTCTGGATGCCCTGAGAGACAGAAACAAGATGGCCCATGAGAAACTGCTCTAAATTCTTGAAGAGGAGAAAGAAAGGTCCAATGAAAATGGTGTTAGAGAAAAATTTATCTGGGAGCAGTGTTCAGGTTCCTTGGTGCCAAGCCAGTACACATACATATGCATACATATCCATACATTCATACAAATATGTGTGTATATGTATATATATATAGAGAGAGAGAGAGAGAAATCATTGGTTTGCTTGAAAAACCTATGTGGTCATGCTAAATCTTCAAATAAATAATATTGGAATATGGCAATGGAGACTCTCAAAGGCAAAAACAGAGCCAATAATCCTCAACTCTGGTTTTCAATTGATATTAGATAGCCCTAGTCTAGCCCCTTCTGTGGAATGTTCTCTAATCCCATCGTCCATAACATAGGGATGGTTTCCCATTACCAGTAAACAGAGACTATCAGGAAGTTTTTCATCTGCACGCAGAAATCCATGTAGTTAGTTAAAGAGGGGATCTTTTTTTCCCCAGAGACATAAGGCAATGGAGTGAGAAAGCAAAATCTTTTCAACGAAATAAAAGAAGTTCAAATAGCTTCTTGTGCTTCACAGCTACTAAAAAGACACAGAGAGCAAATCTTATTTTCCTCCTGTCAGACCTAAGGTCTCATTCCTTAAGGAATCCATGACATCCAAGTTAATTAGAATAAATCTGCACTAAATTGCAGTTGGCTTCATTAAATGACAGAAAAACATATTAGAATGACTCTCTGGGGGGAGAGGGGGATATGAAAATTGCCAAAGAAGGGTTTTAATTTTAGAATACCAGCAAGAATTTCACCCAGCAGCAAACATAATTTCACTAAAGCTGCGTGAAAACATTGTATACCTAAACAGTTATAAATCTTTGCTTGTAAAAAATAACAGTAAATGCAGGACTTCTAGTGAATAAAAAAGAAGTTTAAATCTATATCCAGCATTGGCTTGGCTGCTAACAGATTTGGTCTAAATCTTAGTTTAAGACCTTCTTGCTCAGCTCCGGACCATGTGGGTTTGCTTTTCCTGTTATGGGTTTATCAAATATGAAAGCAAACATCCCAACCACTATCACTTAAACAAAAGGAGATGTATGACACTTAACCTCAACATGCCTATGGGCACTCTAGAAGCTTCAGCAGAGCTAGAAGTGGGCTGAGACTTCAAAATGTGGCTGTCGCTCCTAAGATCACTCTGCCCTTTCCTGTTGCTGCACAGTCATCAGTAGGGACAGCAGCAGGCAGGGGACTGCAGCCAAGGAAAGGAGTTCAGAAACACTAGACAGACAAAGCCGTTGTAGCCAATCCAATGCCTCCAACAATTTCACTAGTTTGGTTTACTAGTTTTGTAGAAACGGAAGCTATCACTTCGAATAAATCCTGGCCAATTTTTACTGGTTATCTCCAGCTTCTTATATTTGCTCTTCCAATTGCTCATATAAGAAGGGGACAGCACAGTCAGCTATGGGTTGGCAATGTAAGGGACTGGCATTTGTTCTTTGCAACATTGATAGGAATCATGGGAAGAAAGGAGTTCAGATGATCAGACAATAGAGTGCTTTAGAGCAATATTATATCCCTGTGCTTTTCCAGTGCTGACACATTGGCTGGTATTACTTCTTTCTGAAATACACAGCCATCCCTCTCCTTTCAAAGGCAGAGAAGATATGCCAACCTAGCCATGTGCAATGGAGGATGCTTAGCTTGTCTGCGTTTATTTGCACTGGTGTGTTAACAGAGTAGACCTAATCTGATTTAACAGATTACTACCAAATCTACAAAGAAAAAGATGCACATCAATTGTTCACATCAAGTCCTTGTACCTAGATTATACTCATTACCATTTAGTAAGTTCTACATTCCACTGTCCTCAATAAATGCAGTTCTAGTGTCCCAGAGGAAGGCATGTTGTAGGCCAAAGGTGAGACTATCAGTTCTCCATTTGCAGATGGCAAATGGACAAGAAGTAAATAAGAAGGCATATAATACACAGCCCTAAACTGGGCCTTACATGGAATAATAAAGAAAAACATAGCCCTAAGGTTTGGAGGGTTTTTTTTTTCCTAATTGAGGAAAACAGAATAGATATACGCAAAATACAAATCAAATGTAACAGTAAGATCACCAACTGACTTTATCACCCTCCATTCTGGTCACATTGCATTTACAAAATATAGTTTGTTCGATGAGGTAATGTACATACTCCTAAAAAAAAACACAAACAAACTCACACTCTGCAAAATCATATATGAAAAATAACCAGAGATTATGCAGTTATGGGAAGACCACTCACAATCTACGCAATCTATAACAAGAATGCTAACAAAAACCATAACAATCTCGATAAAAATATTAGCTCAGTTAAAAAGACATTGACATTCCTAATAAATAAAGAGATACTAAGTGAAAAGTAGAGTAATGGAAGAGGATGTAAGGAAGAATTGAGGCTGCTAAGTTGTAGAAACAAGATCAAAATGTATAAACGTTGGGGAGAGTTGCAAAATAAGAACTTCCAAGACAAAGCATGAGGCCACATTGAGTCAAGAGGAAGAATATAGAGTAATGAACAACATGTACAGGACTCTATTCTTCTACAATAACCTTGTTAATGTATTTTGCATTCAGCTGCTAAGACTTAATATGTAAAACACACTTGATGTGTGTCAATGCTGGTGTAAACAGGAACACCTTGGGGCTAATCACACATGGACCAACACATCTGATTGATGAGTTATAATGACATCCTTCCTCTATCTACCCACTATGTATAAGCTAGTTCACAATACAGAAACAAAAGTTTTAGCAGAACAGATCAAATGTTATGGTTTATTATATTTTCTTATCCAAACCCTCATTTAACTTCATATCAATTTCTCCCATGGTTACCAATGATGTTACCAATATCTGAATTGCATTTTTTTGCTCCATCTTATGTTTGAATAGCAAGTTGAAGAATATTTCCTTCACCATCAAAAAATACTTCATCAGCTTTCAGGGCCCTCTCTTCTGTCAACGTGTGGCTGGAGAGAGAACCAACTAGTCAGTTAGAGAGACGAGATATAGGAGAGGAGTAACCTTCGTCTTCTTTCACGAAAGTGAAACCAGAGAGTTAGATCTGGAAGTCATGACTAGGGTGGGAAGCGAGGGAGGAGACACCAAGTTTTACCAGAATAACAAGTACAAATCTTGTCCTACCATCTAAAGGGCTAAGTGGAGAATGGGTGGCCTCCATATAAGAATAGTACGAGGCAAAGTCAAAGAAACAGGAAAACAAGAATGAGAAAAACAAGTAGGCAAAGTGGATGCAGTCTGGCCAGGATTCATCCATGATCTACACGAAATCCAAGAACAGACTTGTGTGGGAAGGTGGGACTCATTTTAGAAAGATTAAATATGGTGAGCAATAGGCCACAACTGCCTCTTTTCTCCCTGAATTGTGACTACAAGCTGACCATCAAACTCTGATCCTTCTTTTCACAGTATAGACAGTGGTCCTAGGTACATCCCCGCCTAATCACGGACCTTATATCTTAAGTTTACTTACCGTTAGGTGCGTCCATATGACCTTGCTTGTGGCAGAAGAATATAGACAGAAGTGAAGGATGCCTTTTCAGCCTCATAGTAAAATAAGGCTATGCCTTAAAACCATAAACATAGCTTTTCCATGCTCTCTCTCCCCTTCTTTCTTGCTGCAAACCAGACATGGCAGCAGTCCAGCTTCCTCATTGCCCTGGGGATGCTGGAACTTGAAATTAATAGAAACATGGGTACCAAATAACTTCAAGGAGTAGAGCTGCCCTTCTGACCTACAAATATTACCTGAGAAAGAAATCATCTTCTGTATTCTTTAAGCCTCCATCCTTTGGGGTATGGTTTTATCTCTAATAATACACCTTCTAAGACATTCCATAGTCTATATAGTCATATTAATTAATTAATTTTAAACTAATTTATTAATCAAAAAGCAGATTTGAATATTCAATGTCTTGCCATTCTTGACCAAAATAAAGCAAATCTCTTATGTACCTGTTAAACAAGCTTACATGAGCTGTTCTTTCCCAGTAATAAGTTTCTGTTGAGGCTGTTCCCTCATCTGAATGACATTCTTGAACATCTTCAGCTGTTCCAAATGGTCATCATTACAACTTTTGAGAAAGGGGAGGATACGACAAAGCAAATTCTTACTTCATTTGGAAGAATAAATGAGGTAGAATACACAGGGATTTTTTTTACAAGGACATCCTTGCCCTTGGAAATATTAAAATGCTCTTTATGAAACTACAATAGTTTTTAAAAGGAAGATGCTGGTCAAGGAAGAGATGGGTGGATACATGAAACAGAATATATAGACATTTAGGTATAATTATAGGTAAAGGTAGCATCTCAAATCAAGAAAAAAGACAAGTTGTTAATAAAAATTGTGTTGGGACTAGCTCTCCATTTGGAAAAAGCAGCTAAAAGCAATCCCTACCTTATCTCTTAGAGCAAAATTATTTCCAGACCAACTAGAGGTTTAAATGAAAAATAAACATATGAATTTCATAGTGAATAATTTAGCTGATTTATCTAATAAGACGGGAAAAGAATTTTTTATTTTTTGCGAGGAGGACTAGCCCTGAGCTAACATCCAATGCCAATCCTCCCCTTTTTTCTTGAGGAAGATTGGCCCTGGGCTAACATCCGTGCCCATTATCCTCTACTTTATATGGGATGCCACAGCATGGCTTAACAAGCAGTGCGTCGGTGCACGCCTGGGATCCGAACCTGCGAACCCTGGGCCACCGCAGCAGAGGGCGCGCACTTTAACCACTTGCTCCACTGGGCCGGCCCCAGGAAAAGAATTTTTGATAATGACAAAGCAGAACCTCCACAAGGAAAAATTAGTAATAGATTTGATGTATAAACATTTAAAACTTCAGTACCCCAAATGTTTTTAATTCAAAGGAAAATAAAACAAAATAGGAAAATGTATACAAAAGATATCGATGTCCTTAAAACACATAACATTCTTACAAGTTATTAAGAAAAACATACTGGTGGAAAAATGAACGAAGGATTTGAATAATCAAGTCATAGAAAAATCAATTAAAATTGACTGTGAGCATATAAATATGTTCAGCTTTGCTGGCAATTCAAAATTTCAGACCAAAACAAAAATGAGAGGCTATATTTCAAATATCAGATTGGTAGAGAGGCACATCCCACCAGCAGGAGAACTCGAAGACTGAGAGAGTGAATGTGTATTAAGGTTTATGAAGCTCTCTTCTCACTTGGACCACCTGTGCCAGAGAGGCCTCTCTTCCACAGACTTACAGGAACTCTAACTTTCCCAGGTGTTCTGATCCTCAGCGGGCTCAGTAGACATGCCTTTAGTCACGCCTACAGTTACCTATCACTTTTTCTTCAAATCTGGGATTCTAGAAGGTCTTTTCTGGTGCTCATATATTTAAATATGATCATGTATTTAAAAATATCACTCATCATCAAATAATGATTTCCTTTTTGCTAGAACTAAATGACAACTCTATACAGAAGGTTTTTTGGCTAATTAGGGGAAAAAAGCCTGGAGGAGTGGGGATGCCAGCAGGATGAATTTCAGACCACAAGAGAACATCACTGTTAATGAGGTCACCTCTGCTTGAATGTTCTTCCCCCCCGGATCATCTCTCTGGATCATCTGCCTGCAAGGCAGACCCTTCTTCTTTTCAGAGTAACTCCCCATATGAGACTGCATCTGTCGAATTTCCCATTGTCTCAGGATAAGTAAATCAATCAAACTGATCCCTGCTAATGAGACAGTGGGTGTACCTTTTAACTTTTGGAAAAATGTCTTAATTTAAACAGGTGGTTCAAATGGTGGTATTTGCCAGCACCGTGACATGGGTTTCAACCCTGGCAGCTGATGAGAATCACCTGAGAATGACACCAGAGCAGATTTTAAAACATATCAAAATGGCCAGGTCTCATGCCAAAACAATTAATTCAGAATGTCTGGCAACGGGGCTGGGGCATACTTTGTTGTTGTTTTGTTTGTGTCTTAAAGCTCTGGAGGTGATTCTAATTATAGTGTCCAGTGAATATTAAGGGTCAATCCCTAGGACACTGGTTCTCCAAGTATAGTCCCCAGATCAGCATCAAGATCACCTGAGAACTGGTTAGAAATCCAGATTCTCAGGCTCCATTCCAATCTTACGGAATCTGAAACTCCAAGGGTGGGACCCAAGCCTCTCTGTTAGCAATACCTCCAGGTGATTCTGACATGCAAGCTCAAGTTTGAGAACCGCTGCGTTAGGACAGTCATTCCACTGGCATTTTGTGAGTCCTTCCTGCGTCCAGGCACTCACTCAACATATAAACATGAAATGAAGGTTAAAAAAAAAATCTAATTCAGTGTGATAAGAATCATTAGGAGAGATTAACAATGCACTATAAAAGTCCAGAGGAAGGAACCATTAAGTCTCGTTGTGGGAAGGCTTTTCATACAGCCCCTTCAGCAGCCTCTCCAATCATAATATGGCCATAAGATCTGACCTTGATCGTGGACAAGACAATATCTGATGGGCCATCACAGACCACAGACTGGCGATTGAAAACACAAATATCCTGTTTACTTTCTACCTTCTGATGAGAGATCTGCTACCCCAGTCACGCAAAGTGAGCCCAAGATCAAGAGAAATAATGGTAAATTACGTTTCCTTCTGCTCCGAAGCCACTGATCTCACCCGCTGGATCCCCCTCCACCTCTAGCATCTTTCCCAGGAGTTAACCGCTCAAGTTTTGCCAAATTAAAAGGTTTTGGCATAGCATGTCCAGCCTTGAGCAACCTAAGCCAGATATACACACACGGTCCCAGAGTGTGCGCCGTCCCAGAAGCTGACCAGTCAAGTTTTGCCAAATTTAAAGGCTTTGGCCCAGCATGTCCAGCATTGAGCAAGCGAAGCCAGATACACACACACACACACACACACTCACACACACACACGGTCGCCGGGTGTGCACTGTCCCTTCCTGTCCAGGGGCTCCTCAGAAGCGAAGCCCAGCTCCTGCCCTGCAACACAGAAAGAAGGAAAGGAGCAAGCGAGAAGAAGCAAAAAGGCTGATCTGCTGCTTTCCAACGAAGAAGCTTCCGGAGGACGGAGCCACTTCCCCGGCCGCTCGCCCGCGCGCCCCGGGCCCAGGCACGCCTCTGTCGCCGCCGCCGGGCGCGCCCTCCGAGGGCGCAGTACCCAAGCCCGCGCCGCGCGCGTCCGGGGAACGCGGGGACGCGCCCCAGCTCAGGAACCGACGGTCCGCGTTCGGACCTGGGCCTGGGGTGTGGTGGACCCCCGCCTCCCGCGGAACAGCAGCCCGGCGCGGGCGGCCCCCACTGGCCAGAGTCGGCCCCGCTCCAGCCCTTCTGTCCTTGGCCGCAGGGACGCGCTGCGCCGGGAAGCAGGGCGGGGGCGCACGGCTCCAGGCACCTCTCGGCCTCCTTGGCTCTCCTCCCTTTCCTGCCCCACCTCGTGCCCCTTCTTCCACGTTCTCCCCTTGGCTTGTTGCTCCTTTTCTGGACCATCGTGCAGCTCTCCTCCCAGACGCTGGCTTTAACAGTGGGAGGGAGCCGCTGGCCTGCTGGCCTCGTGATCTTGCACATTCCTGAAAGCACCTTCCAAGTAGGGTTGAAAAAGAAAAAGCAAAGGATAAAGCTGCTGGAGAGAATCAACGGAAATTATATTAGCAATCTCCCACCCACCCCTACATTCGCGCCTGAAAACGGAGTCCAAGAGAATCACCAGCGCTGGGCAAAATTATCAAGTAGACTAAATAAATGCCCAGCGTTGGGTTCCTAAGGAAAAGGCGCTCTGGATGTATCTTTTGGAGGAAGAGGGAGGAGAGGTCCCACAAGGCGGAGAACAATGGTGTTCAGTTCTGACTGCAGGTAATAACCACCTAGCAGACAAGGAGGTGTGATGGAGGGGTGTGTGTGTGTACATGAAGTACTGGGGTCTAGGCTCGGGGCTTCGATACATGTCAACCATTTAAAAATATAAAAACCATTGTTATGCTCTGCCTAGACGTAATTTGGGGTTTTTTGTTTTGTTTTGATTTTTTTAAATTCTTTAAGTGATTCCGTGATGCTGTCATGATTCAGAACCACTCCTCTAAAGCAGTTTTCCAAGTGTGGCCTCAGGACCAGCAGCATCACCATCACATGGGAGCTTATTAGAAAGGCAGATCCTCAGATTCCCATCCGAGATGAACTGAGTCAGAAACTCTCCCTGTGAGGCCCAGCAATCTGTTTCAACAAGCCTTTCAGGTGATTCTGATGCACGATAAAGTCTGAGAACTGCTTCGGGCTGGCCTGTACACCCCAGAAAGCAAGAGTGATCTGAATATTTGTAAAGGTCTGTCTACAAACAAAGAAGACTATGCAACGGACCTATGTGGCCCACAAAACCAAAAATGTTTGCTCTACCACCACTTACAGAAAAAGACCCCATTCTAGACTAGAAGGTCATGGCGGGGGACTCTGTAAGCCCACCAGACACTGGCAGCATGAGGGCACTGAGAAATTTTGTGAGGAAGTGAGGTGCTGGGGAGTGCAGGGAAAGGATGGGAAAGTGTCAAGGGTAGAGAGAGGGAAATACATTTTCTTCTCATTCATGTGAAAGAGCAGGCTTGCTTAAGGGATGTGCTAAAATGACTTGAGGTCAAAGTAAGATCTCTCTCTTTTTTGTAGACGTGCATTATTATTGACATCAGCAAACAGGTGTGTAGGATAGGTCTTATGTATGGCATATGTGAGCTACAGCAGGCTTCCAAGTGGAGTATGAAGTCAGCTAGTTCCAGATTCAGCCCCCACTAAGCAGCCCTGTGTCTACACCAGGCTGTTTGTTTGTAGGCTTGCTTTCCCTAAGCTCCTTGAAGACAGAAAATGGAGGCCGTATTTATCTTCGTATTTATCACTTGAAACACTGTGATAGGCACGCAGTAAGTACTTAAATGTGTACATACTCAATAATTTTTTAAATTCCTATATATGGTTCTCCAAGATATACTGCCAACTCTTCACATCTGTGCTAGGTTAGGTGTTTGGAGAAACTCTATCAACTGTCAGATAGAGAGGAGACTGAATAAAATAAAGGCTTCAGGGCATCCAAAATAGTGTTATATATAAAATTTATTTTTAAAGGAAATAATGTCTGTCTTTAATACAACAGTATACCCCTGCAGAATATGGGGTATATTTTTAACCACTCAAAATAAATATTTCATTAAAGAAGTTTATTGTTGGTTAATGTTGTTAGTGGTATTTCTTCACCTAATGATTCACCTCTGTGCTCACCATTCTTCATAAGGCTGGCAAACTAAATGTGTATGCTTAGATTTCAGTTTTAAAGACCAGAATTTTAGCATGCATTTCTATTGAATGATGCTATTTCTAGGTACTGGCTGACAGCCATTACTAATACTACTTGGCTCTGGTGAGGATAAGATGAATTCTATTAAAAGAAAAAAATCCTAAATAGCAGATACGTTCACAAGTTACTCTCCATTTAGCATTCAATCTGTTTTAAAACGTGATTCTTTTAATCCAGAATTAATGTAATATTATTGCATTTCAGCAAAGTATTATGTATTTTAATAAAAAGCTAAAATTTTTTTGGCCAAAATGTCATACTGTAATTTTGGGGAAAGGCAATAATTTTGAGCTTGGTTAGCCTTTTTCTGAAAAAGAAAAAATATACCATTGATTCAAAAGCAAATGTTTGTTTGCTCAAACTTAATCACACCGGAATTAATAGTCATGTTTCAAAGTCAATTCCTGCTGTCCAGACGCCTTCCTTGCTATTAAATTAAGAACAGGTGTAGCAACACCAGCATAATGTATTAGTGAAGCCTTGTTTGTTTTGTTTTTTTTTTTAAGATCTAGAAATTCAAGATTGTCAAGTGTAGGGTACCTAGGTAAATCCAGTTGGACGCAGCTATCACATGAAGTCTCATTTATGCCTGTAGTTATAAAAACACATCTTTAACTTGAGTCTTTAGCAGAAGTAATTTTTAAAAATCTACCAAATGACAATATCCCTTCATGAAAATAATAATGAATGTATGAAAGTGTAGGTTAAAGATACCTAAAAGATTGGGGTGCTTATGAATGCTGGAATAATATATTGAGAACACTACGAAACAGCAAAAGTCACCAATGAAGAAAGTGAAGACCATCATTTTATTAAAGGCATACAAATACCATATACAATTTTGCCTTGAACTTTGAGTAAACACTTTTGCCTATGAAATCCAGGTTGTTTTGCTGGATATTTAGCACCACATTTTCCTAAGCAAAAGGTAAATTTTTAAAAATATGGCAGGAGGAAAGATACACATAACGAAAAAAATACAGAATATGCCCCAGGGTCAAAACAGATCCAAGCCTATATTTCAAACTCTCTTATCAGTCGCTATCTACTTTTGGGTACCTGGATCCAGTAATACCACAGTAATATCCCTATGGATATTAGTTTGCTGAATGTTTCTAAAAGGTCACGAGGTCCATCTAAGGGTGGAGATTACTAAGGTAAGAGTCTCCCCAGCTGTAACATATGGTACCTACTCTCGTAATCAGATCTTCTTGGTAGGTTGGGCCTCCCAGGGCTACCTCTTGTTGGCCTTGTAAATGTCCATCCAGTTGCCATGTTGGAGTGTCTCCTTATGATATAGATCAGCTGAATGGTCACAAAATTTGGGGGTTGGAGGATTACTTTGCTTTGGATCTCCTCCCCAAAAAGCATCCCAAGGGACCATTTTAAATCCATCCCCATTTCAAGAGAAGAAAGTAAGCTATTAGAGCAGACAAGGCCAACCAACTGCATGTTCCACCCTTTGTTTTTGGGAGAGTCTCCAACATCCTTATAATATACTCCCTTTTACTAAAGCTAGCTTAATCATGTTCTGTTTTCCACAACCAAATAACTCCCAAGTCAATAAAGAATTCAAGATGGAATCATGACCAAAAGACTGAGCTACTTTGAAGGAGGTTAGGAGAAAGTTACTATTGGGAAGATGTATGGGTGTCCAACTATATCAGTTAGGGACCAGTCAAGAAACACAACCCATGTCAGATAGTTCCATAGGGTGAAAAAGGGCGAGCATGGAATTAGGGAGGCCACCCAGGGATTAGCAAGGAGATATTACCACCTGTGGGCCTGGAGAACCAGAGGGAGGAGATAATGTTAATAGGGCACAAGAGGGATGTAGGATCACAGAGGAAGGTACCGCCTAGCAGAGCTAGAATCACAGGAGAGATGCAACTATGGTCAGAAATCCATCCAAAATGAGAGGATCAGGGTTGAGAGAAATTCCCTGGCTTTTACCCACCTGTTCACCTTCTATCTCCTGCCTCTGTGTCTCACTGGCCAAACCTAAATGGAAGCTGGTTGGCAAAAGAGCTAGGGAAATTCACTTGGCAGGAGTCAGCCCCGTATTATACAGAGTGGAATGTGAGAAAGGTGGAGAATGGATCAGAGAGCAAAGAGGTTGACCAGAAATCCATCAGTCACCCATACTAGTTACTAGATCTGTATCAGTAAGGCTGGTAGACCAAAACTACTTAAACATGGCCTGCTTTGGTAAGGATTGACTCATGATCTATATAAGCCTGGACCTGAAGTATCTGCTGAAAATATCAGCAATTCACATGAACTCAGTGGAAGGCATGCCTAGACTTTGATTAGATTCATATGAAGATATTAAGTAGTCAGATACCATCTGAAAATATTGTTTCATCAACATAGTAGGAGCAAAAAATGTGGTTCCTACCTTCAATTAATTGTCTGGCTTTGGGGCAATGATGTAAATGGTACCATGCTTCAGAGAAGGGAGGGAGGAATATAAAGTGAACTAATATTCATTGAGCTCCGACTATGTTCTCCAGTCTGAACTGAATGCTTTATAAACACTGCCTCATTTAATCTTTATAAAACCTTGTGTTAGGACTAATTCTCCGTGAGACTCGCATGATTGTGCATATTTTATGAGCAGAGTCACTCCCAGCTTCCAGGGTATCTTTGTATGGAGAATAGCCTTGAAAGACAGAGATAATGTCTCCCTTTAGAGCAGAGGGTTTTTTCCTTTGCAGTTTTGTGGGGTTTTTTTTTTTTTTTTTTTTTTTTACTGTATAATAAAGATAAAGTCTTACTCTGGGACAAAGGTCAGACATGTTCGCTTACAGTCCATTATAAAAGATCTGGATTCTTTAAGTTTGGGATTCCTGAGCTGTGTTGCAAACTCACTTAGTACACAGCATCCACTTGGGCTGCTCACATCACTGAGCAGACTTGAGTGGCAAGGGGGGCTATCAATGAACATGAAACTCGGGCTGCCTGATATGCTGTGAGTAGTAAAGTTCCTTAGTCTCTGACCCAGGAGGCTTGTGTCTTCTGCCAGCATCCTTGAAACTGTAGCAGGCTAACTTGTTAGCTTGTAAGTAGAATAAAATATCAGACCATTCCCAGTTCTTGACACTAGAGATGGGACTAGAGTAAAGCAAGAGAGACAACTTGGGCATGAAGTTTAAGGAGACATTCACTCTCAGGATCTGGCAAGGGCCTTCCCTGCAGGTACCTTTCTTAACTCACTCTAGTCCTGGCCTTACTTGACATCTTGTATAGTAAGTTTTTTTTAATGATTAAGTATTTTACTCATTTTATAGATAAATTTTATAGATGTTTTTAGCCCAAGTTCTGTCCCCATCCAAATCACATTTTCCAATATGTATATATATCCATGGCCAGCCCTGTTAGTCTAGTCGTTAAGACTCGGCACTCTCACTGCTGAGCCCCAGGTTCGTCCAGGTTTATTTCCAGTCAGGGAACCACACCACCCATCTGTTTGTTGTCATACTATGGCAGCTGCATGTTGCTGTGATGCTGAAAGCTATGCCCTTATATTTCAAATACCAGCAGGGTCACCCAGGGTGGACATGTTTCAGTGGAGCTTCCAGACTAAGACAGACTAGGTAGAAGGACCTGGCCACCCACTTCCAAAAAATTGGCCATGAAAACACTATGAATAGCAGCAGAGCGTTGTCTGATACAGCGCGGGAAGGTGAGAAGGATGGTGCAAAAAGATCTGGCAGGGGTCTGCTCTGCTGTACACAGGGTCGCTAGGAGTCAGAATCGACTCGACGGCACTGACAACAAATATATATTCATGCATAAATGGTTGGAGGTATGGAGGAGCTGAAGTGGCAATGGCACCAACAATTGTTAAAGAGAAACAGAATTGTCTGATAGAAAAAATAAAACAAGCATTTGAACCGTCAACAGCTGACTGCCATTGTCATCTGTGATACCATCTTGACTTTGGAGTTCAGAACGCACAGCACCCCTTTCACCACAAACAAATCTCAGTCTACGGGGCTCTGCTGCCTGGCAACACTAATGTATTACCTGGCCTTCACACCGCAGACATCAGAACTCCCTTTGGAGATTTCTAAGTTGAAGAGATATGCACACTATAGAAAATTGGTTGCTATGAAAGAATAACTTGGTTTGAGCAAAAATGCTTTGCAGACCATGAAGGAAAGTGTCAGAGCTGTAAACACTAATGGACCTTGTAAACAGAGGTTTCAAACATTATATCCAACCACTGTGGCAGATGAGTCACATTTTTTTTGTTTGTTTTTAGTGTCAGATGCAAGCACTGAGAAAAAGCATCACTGGCAGCCTCATTGAATGCTAATGATAAATTTTATGGAATATAAGAGGAAAGGGGCTGTCAGGGAGACTTAAAATGATACTTTCATTCAGATCACTTAAAGTTAAAAAAACATCCTTCCTAAATGAGGTGCTTAACTCTCTATTAGAAAAGTTAATTTGGGAATGTTTAAGTGAAAAACCTGAATTCCATTAATAGATATTAACATTAGAATCCGATGTTGTTCCATTTGATAATATAGATGGATGGGAGTAACAAAGGCTGACGAGGTCAAATTAAAACGTTTAAGTGAATGTTATAGCTTAGAAAATTAAAAGATATAAAACACTAAGTCACATCCAGAGCTCCTGAAAGCCCAGCCTTGGAGTGATGAAAATTATCCTATATTTAATTTTGATTAGATGATATCACAGGCATAAAGACGGAAAGATCCATTTACATGAATATAAACATTCACATATAAATATAAATATATAAATACGAATATATACATGTATGTATGTGTGTACACGTGTGTGTGTGTGTATAGACACACATACACGTAGCACACCCAGACCCCACTAGGTCCAGCAGGCACTGTTCTATAAAGAAGGCTACTTGTTTTGTTTGCATATCTTGCGACCCAGTACCTTTACAGAGATCATCAGGTAAAATCCTTTCAGTCCTACTGTATCAATCCAAAAGTATCTTTAAAATTACCTAGAAGGGTTCTTTAACTTAAAGCTTTATGAAACAATAAAAGACTTAACGGAGAATGATTGAACGGAGTAAAAGACTTACTTTCGGTTTTACTAATCGGTTAACTTATGCACTGACACTGAATTACCTCGGGCAAGTTACTTACCATCTCTTAACTTCAGTTTTCTCCTGAGGAATGTTAATAGGAAAGAATACCTTACTATTATTGTGGATTAAATGAAATAATGCAAATAAAGTGCTTGGCAGGTACCCAACTTTTTAAAATGTTAGCTATTATTTTTTTTATCATGTGTATCATAGAAAATAAACTTTCTCCTCACTGAACATTGGTGAAAACCATTAGCTATGTATGATGCTAAGCATCTGATCTACAGTTCTTCTCCTTTGATGATGGGATTCTGCTTACCATCTTTGGAGTCCCTCACAATGTTCCTATTCTGCCCTTCATGGGGGTCGGATGCCTCCCAGCGCCAGGGCTGAGACTTCTCAGATGTTATCTGCAATATCTCAAAAGCTCACATTTCAATATCCCAGTCTTTGTCTCCCATGGTAACTGATCTTCCACCTCTCCTCCAGAGTGCCCCTCTGAATGCCTGCCAAGGATTACTCATGCCCCTGAAAATGGCTTCTCCCTCGATACGTTCATCCTGTGGCTTCCTGTTCCTCTCTAGAGGGCTGCATGCCTGACGCCTCTGTGTGCTGCCAGATCTCTGTCCTGTACTCTGCTTTGCTGCAGGGATGGAGGAACCTGATTCCATAACATTTCTAGTAGGAAGAGTCACCTCTGAGTTTGGTCATTGCTGAAAAGAATCCCCCACTGTGTGGCATGTAAACCACGATGCCGCCTGTTTGGCTCCATTGAACATCAACCTGCCTGGTGACAGCAGCCAAGAGAGCTCACTTTTTACGAATTTCATTCCTGATATTTTGAGTCTTGCAAAATACTTGAGACAGAAAAAATCAGACTGATTTTATAGAAACACACTCTAGGGGGTTTATAGTTACAAATGCAGTGTCATATCCCACCCTCTCACCAGCAAACATTTATATAGTTCTTTCTATATGCCAGGTACTGTTGTAAGCATTTTACATATAAGAATTCTCTTAATCCTTAACAGCAAGAATATGAGATAAAAACCAGTATTACCACCATTTTACAGGTAAGGAATTTCAGGCACAGAGGGGTTAAATCAGTTACCCATGAACAGAGTTATTAAATAGTGACTGAGCAGGGATTCTAGTCAGAGATGTCACCTATTCCCTTTCAAATGGTACTTTTTAAATAAGATTGCACATGACCATTATAAATAATACTTAATACTGGCCATTCTCTAGCTGTGAAACTTAATCGTTGACATACATGTAGTTTATCCACAAGAAGAGAAAAACTATTTAAAAATTGCAAAAGAAACATTTTGGACATTTAACAGTAGAAATAACCAACTGGAAATAAAGTCACTTGTTTTTTAGCAGCTTCTCTAAAACAAAAATAAATACAAGAGGCAAAGATTACAAAACCAGACCTGCAGCACGTTTTATGCTTTCCCTTCGCAGAAGTAGAAAATGCAGGATAAATAACTATTGCATGAAACGTTCCTCGGAGAATTATGAGTACCTTTAGAAATAGCTGCAACTAAGTCAGCTCTGAATGTCTTGATTAATACTGCCATCTAATGCCCGATGGAGAAATCCAAATTTAGGTTAGACTCTGAATATGTCCTAGTGCTGTCCTCCAAAATTACTAACAGAAAGGCAGCACAAATTGTATTATTGGCCAGGATCCTCTAACTGCATCCATCATTTTGAGATAAATTTTAGAAAGCAAGGAGAGGCTAAGGTTCTAACATTACAGGCCAGCTTTAGGCACCTTTGATTTCAAGGTATGGTGGCTCATTATAAAAACTGATTTCATTATGACCTCCCACAATGTATAAGACAAAACACCACACAGTAGTGACAGTAAAACCCTGTTGATATAATCAACATTTATTCTAGTTTCTATTCAAATCTCTAGATTTTTCCCCTCTTTCATCTTCTTAAAAAGTGTATCAATAAAACATTTCTTCCCTTGGATAAAACATTTCTTTAAAAATATACCAAAAGGAAATGCAGAAGTTAAGGAAAGCCAAAAGTGTGAAAGTAAAACCAGGTACTGAATGCATAAAGAGAGGCACAGTCTGCTTGCACATTCACATATATGTATTAATGTAAATGTTGTAAATTTTTCCATTTTCAACTTTTCTGGATTATATCTCAATACTTGATTGAAAATTACTTCTGGGTATATGTATGTTGTGTGATCCTGGCTTAAATTTTAGCTAGGATATAAAAGATAAAAAGGAAAATTTATTCATAATAATTTATAAATTTGTAGGTTAAAGATCCTTGACTCTTCTTCAAAACCTCCTATAGTTTTTACATGTTTATTTAATTTTTACATAAATTTAAAATATTCTACATATTATTGCATTTTTATCATCCAAGTCTTGGCTAATGAAATTCTCAGCGAGACTTCCAAAAATTATATCCTCATTCCTGTCAACATGGTTGAGCAATTTTTAGATAACTATGGCTATAAAAGCCACATCTATTTTACACCTAGAAGAACTCAATTCATGGCTTAAACCTCATTTGATCTTCCAACTTCCTGAAAGTAAGAATGCTTCGGTTAGTATGACCAAACCACAAGGAGACTATCGGTTAATCAGTTTCACAAGGAGAGTTCTCACACTGTGAGGGCCTGGAACGTGGCTCCACCCAGAGCCCATGTGGCATAAGGAAGGACAACTTGAGCAGAGCACGGGCAGAATTTCAGGGCCAGCATGAAGGATGCTTAGGTGAGCCTGCCATGGTTTATCCACCGAGCCTCCTGCTTCCCTTTGCCTTCAGCTCTACCTCCTTCCCTGCCCTGCTAAGGCTGAAAAGGAAGCTACGGTCGCTGTTTGTGAAGGGCAGAAGGGCAGAAGACCCTCCAGGGCTACATCTGTCTCTGGATACAGACCAATTCCGTCCTACATTTACCCAAGTATCTAGGGAAAATAGGAGAAAATGGTATCTATGCAGTTTCAAACCAGTTTTTTTTTTAAAGGGTCAATTTATTGTTAAAAGTGATTCTGCAAACTGACATATTGTCAAATCTGTAACTAAGTGGCTATTTTCAGAATAGCAAGTGACTTGAGCCCGTTCATTCTCCTCTGTTCAAATCAGTTTGTGGTTGGCACAGCCGAAATCACTTGCTGGAGTACTTGGAATTGAGCACAAAGAAAAGGAAATAGCTTGACCTGACATTAATTAATATAATGTTGCTGGGAGCAACTTAGCTTGCTAGATGCAAGATCAAAATTCTTTGAGATTTAACCTTCTGGTATGAAGTACTTCTAAGCAATTTTCAGCAACTCCATGTGGGATTCTTAAAATGCAGAACTAACATTATTAGAATAATGGCTATGACTCAAGAACGAGAAAGAGGCAGAGGATCATCCTGACAGACAAAAATAACGGGCAAAGTAAATTATTAGCTGGATACTTGTTATACATGAACTCAACCATCTCACTTATATTTATACACAAAGCATAATGTAAAAGGAAAAACAACTGCCCTGGAATCCACTAAAATGAGCACAATAGTAGTTACTAGGGAAAAATGATTTTGATTGTATCATTAAATTTAACGCATTCACTTTAGGCACTGAACACAACCCTCCATTGGGCCTTTTATCACAGGCTTAATGTGAAGAGCGCAAAAAAAACTTGCAAGCTAACGTTTTTAGCATCTTGGGCTCTCCTCACTTTGTGGTTGGAATATTGAAAATACACACTCAGGAAAAAAATCAGCATTGCATTCCTTAAAAGAGCCTCAAAAATAATGTGGAAATGTGAGAAAGAATAAAGGGGGAAAAGAAACCACTTGTACTGATTTTCTGCCTGTTCAGGTTAGTGAATTTCATTGGCAGCAGGGACTGCAGAGGCCCATTCTCTCTCTAGATTCTGTGAAAGACAGAAACCAAAGTATAGGTCACTTGAAAAGGTCTGCTCCCGTGAATCATTTACCACAAACTGACATGAACGTTGCAGTTTTGTGTAAGTAATGATTGTCCATGTTTTGAGAAAATTACGTCTTATTTTGTTGCCCTGGTTTTCTGCCCTAAAGAACAGAAATATATACCCAATACTTAAAGTTGACCATTTTGTGTAGTGGTTCCTAATCTTCTTAGTCTTGTTGTTACGTATCCCTTTGAGAATCTGATGTTCTCTTCAGAAAAATCCACATACTCTTCCCTTCTGCATGTTTCAGGGAGGCACAGAGACTTTCTTCAATTTAACAATTTGATAATGTATAAAATAATGACTAAATATGATACTAGAAGTATGTTTGGATGGTTCAGGGCCACTATGCACAGCCCCATGTAGATTATGAGGTGAATGGTATCCTGGCCCTGAGGAGGTTCAAATCCTGACACCACTGTTCATTAGCTCTGTGACCTTGGTCAAGTTCTTATTCTCAGTTTCTTCATCTTAAACCCTATATCACTATTTTGAGTATCACAAAGATTAATGCCTATAAAATTCTTTTACACAGAAGGAGCCAGGTACATCGTAAGCAAATAGTAAATATAAGCTGTTATCATTATGTCCAGGTTGGAGCTAGTACAATCTCATTGAATGACATTCCAAGCTATTTCTCTAATCTTTCATTGCCAGCCTCTTGGATATTTTTTCTACCTGGTTGCATTATGCACATAGTATTTCCTATTCCCTCTCCCTGGAATGTTCTCTTTACCCACAGCCCTTCTCATCCTCATAAAACCCTACTCAGTATTTAATACTCAACTCAAATATCCCCTCCCCTGGGATGACCTCCCCAATTCCCTTGGACAGAGTTAGCTGTTACTTTTCTGTGCTCATAGCATGTGTTATCTATGGATTTACTTCATCAAATTATATTGAAATTTTAAATCCACCTTTTTACTCTTTTAGATTGTGACATTTATATTTCTATTCCCAAGAAAAGACTGACAAGAAATCAAATTTTTGATAATAGATGGAAGGAAGGAAGGAAAGAAGAAAGGGAAAGAGAGAGTAAAGGAGGAAGAAAGAAAAGAAGGAAGGCTGGTTGTATAGGCTGCCTTACATCAAAACTGGATAAAAGTAAACCCATTATCCTCTCTCCACATCCAAACCTCCTGTGCAGTTCTCTCTATTTTTTTCAATGCTGTCATTATCACTTACTCCCAGGCTCAAAACTTCAGTCTTATTTTACTCTTTCTTCCTCAACCCCTTGAAAGTTAATTAATTTGGAAGCTACCCCATCTTTTTTTATGGAATGTCTTCATCCATCCACCTCTTGTTATTCTTTTTGCACTAATAGTTTAGAATTTGTGCCTAAGCTATTTTCAAAACCTCCCTAATTGCTCTCCCATATTCAGTCTCTCCTTACTAAAAATTAATTTTCCTAGAAAAAAACTAATTATGTCATTTTCTTGCTAGAAAACCTTCAAGGGCTCCCCATTGCCTGACATTCATCAGTCTCCAAAGTGTGGCCCCAGCTAACCTTTATAGCATTCTCTTGTCACATTTCTTTTACGCCACACCTTTGCTCTCTTACAGCGTATCACATCTTTGTTCCTGGTCATTCTCTTCTTCTCCAATGTCTTTCCTTTTATTAGCTCATATAAGTCTTTTAATTAATAGTGTTTTATTTATCTAAGACTTAAGACCAGTGATTCCTAGTCCACTGAGTACTAGAAATCATTTTAATGTCAAAAAAAATTAACTGTTGAAGATCTCCAGGTCTGTCATGAACAATGAAGATTCTAAGATTTTAACCTACTTCCAAGCTAATAAGTTAGACTGTTACTGTTGCATGGATGCTGACAGAAGGCAAGAGACTCCTAGATCAGAGACAAAGGACTTTTTAAACCTCGTAGCACAATTAACTCACAGCATGAGCATCAGCATATTTGTGTTCATAGTCTTTGCCCTTAGTCCCACCACGGCAATGTTACAGGTCCAGATAGATATTACCCATGCGGCAGGTTTGCTTCACAAATGAGAATCCCAGGGACAAGGCCCAGAATTATTTTTGTGTAAGCAGCAACATTTGTAGCAAGTAACAGCCAGTCCTCCTCCCTCCAGAGAGTACACAGTTACAAGGAAGTCAGCTGTGGTCCTCTTGATCTACTAGTTGCCTATATGATTAGCTACAGAAACAGCTAGGATTAGGAGATGGATAAGCCTTGCAGTCTGGCACACTCAGCAGTGAGCAGGAATATTCAGGGCTTGTGGTGGACCGTCTCTCTTAATATTGAGTGACAAACTTCACGACAAACAACTAGTATACATTCATAAACTTTTATTTTGTTAGTCATAAGAGTATCTCATTACATTTTAAAAGTAATTATATGTGTAATTTGTAAAACATGTTACTCAATCTACAGATAACGCAACTTGCATTTCTGTGGTCCTTAGGGGTCTTTAATACATATAAGTTGAAACTACTAATTTTTATTGTAAAGCTCTTTGAAGGCTCAGACCACGTTTTGATGTCTTTTTATTTCCCCTGGCCTACCACCATGTTTCATTTATCTTAGGTATTTCGTAAATATTTGTTGTTGTTTTTTTTCAAGGAATATTACTTCATTTATTCAGAGATATGTTCTGTGCCAGGCACTGTTCTAGAAGCTCAGAAATACAGTAGTGATCAAAATAGACCAAAACAGAAAAATACACCTCTCAAGGGACTTACATTCTAGTGGCATGAAGATAATAAGCAAAATAGTAAGTAAAATATACAGCATACATATTATGAAGAAATATAGGGCAGTAAGTAGGAATAGGAAATTCATATGAGGTAGCTCAATTAAAAAGATGACAATCAAAGAAGGCTACACTGACAAAACCAGCACTTCGTGTTAAGACCTCAATGTCTCTCCTTGGACAAAGCATGGAGGTCCTATCCCAGGAAGGGAACAGGAATTCAGCTACCCCACAGTTGTCCTGACCCGGCTCAGCCCCTGGCAGCTCCTCAAAGAGGCCCACTCTGGCCATTCCTCTCAAAGATGATCACCAGGCTTACTTTCAGGGAAGATGCAGCCATTGTGGGGTTCCCAGCGTAGGGACAGGTTTGGCCTGAGGTTACTCTCCTCAGGTGACTAGCTCGGGTGCACCTGCTGAGAAGTTTCAGCCACTCTATTTACTAATAGGAAAGAGTTATGAGCTAGATAATAGGAAAAGCAAAGGGCAGAACCGTGAGAGGAACATCATCATTGGCCAGTAAATATTTGTTAAAGAAGAAAATGAAGGTAAATAGAATTTGCAAATAAATTGGAGTTGAAAACTGTAGGGATAAGTTGCCTTAAACAATATCAATGAAGATAGCTGACTTTAAAAATAATATGAGACAAAGACTAGCTGTGTACAGATCTAGGATGTTGGGAAGTAGATTCATGTATGAGTTTCTGAGTTAGTGAGAAAAATTCAAAAAGAAGAAGGGAAGAGGTAGAGCAACACTCATTTCCACGCCATTACCTTCCCAGGAATTAGTATAATAGTCAAAATTTCCATTTCCTCATTACTAAATTCCAGAGAAGTATCAATTTTATGATACCCAATTGTATTTACCTCCAGTTGAGGTAAATCATAAGCTCTCGGAGGAGAGTAGGTATATGCCTTATTTACCTTCGTATACTCAAGCCTAGTGTGTTCACATACGTCATCCCACTGGATTGTCCCAACAGCTCATGGAGGTAGGTATCATTATTGCCATTATTCAATGGTGGAACTGAGGCTCAGTGAATTTATGTGACTTGACGAAAGTCACAGAACTGGTAAGGTTTTTACATTGTAGTTAAGGTACAGATAATGAATTTCAGCTATCCAAACTTAAACCCTGCCTCTATCACTATTTGTGTGACTTTTCTGTGCCCCAATTTCATGATAAATAAAATGGAAATAATAACAGTACCTCATGGGTTTTTGAGAATTAAATGAAATAATATTTACAAGGAACTTTGAACAGTGATGAGAATGTAATAAATGCTCAATAAACCTATGAATTATTATGACGTCTATAAATGCTGTGCTCCAGATCCTATAGGAACAATTTCAATCACAAAATATTTTAAAGATAATATTTAGGAAATATCTAGGATATCACATATTTCTGTTTTCACACATTTGTCCTAATGATGTATTCTAGTAAGATTGAGTATGAAGAGTTAGTCTGACAATGAGGTCCTTCAATATTTAATTTTTCATTATTATGTTTTCAGTTTGTCTGCCTAAGGAGTCTTTGTCTGGTCAGAGCATGCTTTTGTGTCATGGCACTACACACAACATATAAGAAATAAAGCTTCCAATTTGGTCTTTTTATATTAAAATTGCTTTAAAATGGGAAAGTTGAGATTTCAGTGGATAGTTAAGATATGATTGTACTTTTATTTGATGTGCAATAGAAGTCACACCAAATATGTTAAAAGTCTCGAGGAGTAACATTCAATAACCAACGAAAGTTACTTGCAATAGGTAACCATTGTATGTAGTAATAACACCATGGCTGAGCTCAAATAGCAGTTGAATATTAATCAGGAGTTATAGATTCTAGTTTAGAAGTTTTTCTCCTAACAAATTGTGTTTTACATTATCTCTTGGGTCTCAGTCTCCTCATCTGCAAAATATAGGGGTAAGGCTAACTTTTGTAGTGGATGCTATTGGGGCCCCGCTACAGTAGACAGCAAAAAATGGCTACACATTTTTTTAGTTCCTTCCATCAAGATGTGGAGTCCATTTTCTCATTCCTTGAATCTGGGCCGGCCCTGTGACTTCCTTTGACTAACAGAATTTGGCAAAAGTGTCTTTGCACCTGGTCCAAGCCTAGGCCTCGAGAAGCCTTATGGCTTCCACGCTTGCGCTGAGAACCGTTCCTCCCCATGCAAGCCAGCCTGAGCTACCCTGACGGATCAGGGCCAGCAAACTTTCTCCAGTAAAGAGCCAGATGGAAAATATTTTAGGCTTTGGGGATCATATAGTCTCCGTCGCAACTACTCAACTCTGCCATTTTACTAATAAAGCAGACAAAGACAATACACAAATGAATGAGCGTAGCTGGACTCCAATAAAACTTTATTTACAAAAACAAGCAGCAAACTGGATTTCCTGTTGGTAGATCCCTGTGACAGATGATGACAAATGATATGAAGAGAGGCCGCAACCACCCCAACTGTTCCAGACATCCCAACCGAGGCACCAGACATGGGAGAGAGGCCAGTTGAGAACAGCTGAAACTTCCTAAGACCTGAGAGATTGTCCAGCTGAGCTCCCACCAAATGGCCAACCTAAAGAAATGTAAAATGTAATAAATCTCTACAGTTTTAAGCCACTAAGTGGTTTGTTTCACCACAAAAACTAAATAATACACACATTTTAATCTTCTTTACTACCAGTCCTGAGTGCCCATTGTCCAGCTGCTTTGAGGGTTCAGAGCTGCCCCATACTCTGAAGATGGCACTCCACCCTGGGGCAGTCCACCATAAATGACTGATGGGGAGTACAGCTGGGCAACCCCCTGCCTCAAGGTGGAACCACCTCTGTGCTGCAATTCAGGCTCCAGAAGGCTCCCTCTGGGAATAGGCTGAAGCTAGTTTCCTGTGAAATCTTGCTCAACTTGCTTAAGGCCTATCCTGCTTCCCTTGCTCACCTTCTCCTGCAAGTGCCCCATGATAAACCACTTGTGAAAACCTCCATCTCAAGTTCTGCTTTTAGGGAACCTGACTAAGAAAGCTTCCAAGAATTCTTTTGTTCTCAGTCATAATCAGGATGCAACTTGGGATAAAAAACTGAAATGCAAATACATAGGGCAATGTAATAAGCCAAAAAACTAAATTGAACCCACTTTAAGAAATGGCAAGAACCCTTCCTCCACCATGCAAGCCAGCCTGAGCTATCCTGATAGATCAGGGTCAGCAAATGTTTTCTGTAAAGAGCCAGATGGTAAATATTTTAGACTATGGGGATCATACGGTCTCTGTCACAACTACTCAACTCTGCCAATTTAGTAATGAAGTAGACATAGACAATACATAAAGGATTAGCCAATCATGGGGGTGATCTACTACCCCCCATATGCCTTGTCTGAATCTAGAAGTGCAAGTAGGGGAAGGGAAACTGGAAGTAGAATTTCTTGGAATAAAATTGAAATTCTGGTAATTTCACCCCACCTAATATGATTTTCTTAAAATTAATGAAGTCAACTAAATTTTTGACATAAGTTTATTATATTGTTTCTAAAAAATCTGTCCTATTGGACATGGTCCCAGCATCATGCTTCTAGATAATGGTAGTCCCAAATCCTGTCTTCTCTATTCACTTCCTTTTCACTCACAGACAGGAAAAACGAACTAATCCACCCCATCATGGAAAACTTGAGACTGTTAATGAATTTATGCACATAAATTACATTGAGATCACCAGACGAATGGTAATTTATAAATACAATATACCTATCATCATTATTATGCAAACAGCACTCTGAGTATTTTGAATTAAAAAAAGAGAAGAGGAAAGAAATATTACCATCAGCAGGTTCCCTGCAAACTGGGAATTGGGTAGCTGGCAAAAGGAGAGATCTGAAGGCAATCTAAAGAAAAAGTAATGACAGCAGCAGGGTTTCCATTTCAAGAGAAGAGAAATAAGGAATTGTCAGAGAGGAAACGTTAATAACTAGCCGAGGGAAGTATGTGGAAAGAATCTCTAAATGATGTGAGATAGAAATAGAAAGACTGAAAGCCTAAATCAAGAGGCTAGAAAGGAAAAACATGAGAAAAATAAAGTGCATTTATTGGAACAGATGAAGGTGATTCTCCCATCTTGTTATGTCTTCTGGAGATTGAAACACCCAGAAAAAGAATGTAGTGAAGAATAAAATCAGGGATATCTGATAAACATGTACTGCAATTTATACATTCTTAGCCATTGTATAGTTAAAAAAGTTTTTTTAAGTAATATTTTCATTTTAAAATGCCATCATTTCAATTGCTTGATTTTTTTTAGTCATAATTATTATTCAAATAAAAATGGTTCTGTCGCACTTGCTTTCTTAAAGGAAAGAAGAAAGAAAGAAGAGAGAGGGAGAGCATCTCAAAATACAGACTTCTTTTTGAAACTCTGAGCACTTCATCTAAATTTTCCTTATTTCAGTTTCCTCATCTGTAAATGAAAAGATCAGACATTTTAAAATTCAATAATTCTTAGGAAAAATCTGAGTTTCTATTACATGAGTAGTAACTGGAGGAAATGTTCTAAATGGCATTTTAAAGTCAAATTGCTGTTTGTAACCTTAGAATACAACTTAGAAAAGCAATACTTTCTGCATTGCCTGAAATCATAAACTAAAAGTACTCAAAAAAGCTAATTTGGTACAGCTGGAAACAGATCTAAGGATGTATGTTAATCTAATGACTGTTTAGTATAGGAAATTATAGCTTAAATAATTTATACAAATTTGGATATTCATTAAGGCTTTACAACATTTCAAAATGAGTTATTTTAAGATCAGGAACTGAAAACAGTGGCATTTTCCTTCACAGAAACTGAAGATAAGTAAATGGCAAAGCATAATTAATCTACAGTTTACTTCATTTTCGTGTTTATGGAAACCAAGAGTTATGGAAAATAATAAAGCATTTTGAGTTAAATGTGTGTGGATATTGACAGGGAATGAAAAACTATGCAAAACTGAAAAAAGAATCAACTAGATTCCCTTTAAAATCAGCAGGAAGGATTAGGGCAGAGTTTTCATCAATAGACTTGATTTAGTCATAATCAAGAGGAAGGAGGTAAAAAGGAGAGTGAGGATAAAGAGGGCAAAAAAGAAGAGATAATTAGGAAGGAATGTCCCAGAAGAAGTGGAAGGTGGCAGTGGTAAGAATCCTGTATTCACAAGGAGGGGGATCAACCCAGGCATGCAGAGAAACAAGAGTTCTTCAGAGACAGGAGGGGAGGCAAATATAGTTAACCACTAGTTGCCAAGGCATTTGCTTTTTCACGGGCTCCGATTCTGGTCTTCTTGTCTGGTTCTAAACCACTCCTTCTTGGCCCCCAGTATGTGGAAGTGCTTCTTGATCTCACACAGTTCAACTGCCTCTTCCTGTGTTCCAAGCCCTATTTCCATTCTGATTACCACCCCCTGGGTACTGGTCCTTCATGGATCTGATTGGGTTCCATGATTGATTTCTGATTTGAATTCCCCAAATTACATGGATAGTCCCATCTGAAATTTCCTCTATTTTTCACTTTCCTGAAACTGCCCACCTCCATTCCCAAAGTTGTGACTATTTAGTCATTACAATATGTCTGAATTGGCTAATCAAGATGTTTGATATATGCTACAGTCTAGATTGTTGTGATATAAAACACACATGTATTATTCCCTTAGTCTTCAATGTGAAGTGTTTGCACTTAAATTGCTTATTACTTAGGTATCAATACATTATATAATATATAATCAACTATGCATATTATGTATGAATATATTATATGCATATATGTGTATAATTGTATTAATAACAATGTTAGAGATTTAAAATAAATTAGCATGTTATTAATAGCAAAACTAAGTATTTTAAAAATTACTTTAGTGCTTGAGTTTCTTGCTCATAGCTACTCAAAAACTTTCTATTAAATGCAAGATAACGTTCTCAATTTCCTATGATTATTTTGTTGCCAAATATTAAGCTTTGTCATTTTAATAGAAGGATGAGAACTACTTTTCTAATTAACAAAATGAATCTCTCTCACCTGGGATTCTTTGTTGAAACTTATGTAAAAGATTTGAAAGGAAATGGACATTAAAATGTTATTTTGGTTGTATGAAGAATTTGCTTCATGTTTAACAGTCATCTGGACCAATTTAGTTGTAACTGATGTCCTCATAAAATTGAAGTTTCAGTAGCATCTACATTCTTCCTTAGGGCATCTAGTAATCATTTAAAAATGGAATAATATGGAATGAAGCTTAACTAATAAATGAAGTTGCCCTGTTATTCATAAGTTTGTGTTTAAATATTAGTGGACATTTCAAATGAAAAGAATATGGTTTAATTAAATTTTGTTATCTTTCTAATTTTACTAGCAGTTTAAAAAAGAAAATGAAACACGACTGAAAAACAAAGGTCATTTAATTTCCTTTGCATTGTTCAGTAATCTTTTTTTAATACTTTAATGAGAAATAACATTCATGTCAAAATTTATGTATATTTCTTGCACTTTAATGTCTTTACTTTATAAAATATACTCTCATTACTGATGCTAAATATAAAAATAAACCACAAATGATCTATAAATCACTTCTTAAAAATAATATGCAATTATAACTTCAAATGTTATAAATGCAGAGGAAAACTGTTAGAACTCTTGATTTTTGTGGCAAAAAGTAACATCTTTATGCTGTTTTTACAAAGAAAAAAATACTGATTCCTGTACATATACATGTACAGTATACTGTGATATATATGTGGAATGTAATAAATATAATAATATATACCTATATCTCACTATTTCTATTCAACAACAATAATCATTCATTTAATTATTATATATTAAGTGCCTACAATATACCAGGCACTATGCTGGAGAAAATGATTTGACATTTAAGATAACTAAAGATCGGGCATGACAAAGTCTCCTTTTACATGAACTTCACCTTTGAACTCCTTCTAATGAAGAAAATTAACCTTAACATTTTGTATATGCAAGGTACAGTAGACTCAGTATGGGTTTTGACTCCAGATTGAACTGGCTTCAAATAATTGTTGTCATTTACGGGATATGTGATTTACGTAAGTTACTTAAACTTTCCAAGCCTCAGTTTCCTCATTGGTGAAATAGGAAAAATAATATAGTATTTTTTTTTAGGGTCTTTGTTGCATGATGATTAAACACATCAAGAGACACATTGCTTAGCGTGATATCTAATACATCATAAATACTCCTCAAAAGATAGTTCTTATTAAATCTCAATGCAGTGATTCAGGAAAGATCATGTGTGGTATTAGTTGTATTAGTTTCCTATTGTATTAGTTTCCTATTGCTGCAGTAACAAATTACCACAAATTTAGCAGCTTAAACAATACAAATTTATGATCTTACAGTTCTGTAGATCATAAACCCAACACAAGTCTCACCAGGCTAAAATCAAAGGGACTGCATTCCTTTCTGGAGGCTCTAGGGAAGAATCTGTTTGCTTGCCTTTTCCAGCTTCCAGAGACCACTTGCATTCCTTGACTTGTGACCCCTTTAAAAAAGGCAGTAACAATGAATTGAGTCCTCACATTCTTGTCTCCGTCCACAGCCAGAAAATGTTCTCTTCTTTTAGGACTCATGTGGTTAGATTGGATCCACACATAATCCAGGATAATATCCCCCATCTCAAGGTTTGTAACCTTAATCACATCAGCAAATCCCTTTTGCCAAGTAAGGTAGTGTATTCACAGGTTCTGTGGCTTACAGCATTGACATCTTTAGAGAACCATTATTCTGCCCACTCCAGGCACGATGGGACCAACTGGAAGGTGCCCATATTGTGGCACAAGTGGCAGGAACTCAAATGTAACTGCTGCTTGTACTGAACTTTCCTGGCAACATGTAAATGAATCCTAAAGAAACTTTCAACTCTTCTCCTACTTACATGAAAGCATGCTTACAGTAAATGCTATTAAATTAGAAGCAATCATAATGCTCTTTGACTATCTACAAGGGAACAGTGTGCAAGGGGAATCAGAATTAAAAATAAGCCCATTTATGCTGAAAGCCTTGGGCTCTCTGAAACTACCTTCACCTCATATCATGATATCCAATGGCCGCAACTACCTGGAGTGTTACTGTTTAACCATTGTATGCTTTCTGGAAATGTCACACTGTATATTCTTCTGAACAGTCTTAGCAAGATGACGTGACTGGTTTAGGCAGCTTCATCTGGATAAAGTAAATGGATGATTCTAAGTGGATCTACCTAAGTAGCTTAGTCATGCCACTATCTCACATTTTCTATCTCATGAACAAAGATGGAATAAACAATTCAAGTAAGTCATTTGGCCACTATATTTACTTCCCTTCATCTTATAAAGGAAATAATATACTTGCCATTTTAATGAGCATTGAAATTGAGTGGAAAATCCATTTGACCAAGTCTTAAAATCAAAAAATTTAACATGACTTCATTAAAAGTTTACAAATATTTTTGGCATTTATCTACAAAATTCCAGACACTAAGTTAAGCACCAGAGCCTCAATAGATGAAATCAATATGTTCACTGCACTCAAAGAGTCTACGCTATACTGAAGGTTGAAAACCTAGAGACTCTACCATCCTAACCTCTCATTTAAGCAATAAGGATCTGAATTCCAAAAAGACTTGAATGCAATCGGTTCCACCTTTGATGCATGATCCACCTTCGTATACACTAAAGTAGAATTCATTAGCAAGATTGAGTTTTCGAGATTAGAGAGGTCGGGGCATTAAGCAGAATATTGACTTCAATTATCCTAGTAATCCAATAAACGTGGTGCAAAAGATACCAAGCACATTAAATTATTAGAGAAGCAATAATAGAAGTAGCTAGGGCTCCCTCGTCAAACACACTGGGTTTTCATTCCAGTCCAGTATGTTAGCTTGTCATCTGCAGCAAACTGCTCGTCCTTTCTAAACTTCAGATACTTCATTTGCAAAGCATGGAGGCAATGTGAAAGAGAAGGTAAGAATCCAGCCCTCTGGCTTCCGTATCACATGGGTTTGAATCCTGATTCTGCCATCTTCAAACTAGGCGATCATGAACACATCAAATCCTGTAACATTAATCCCACTAATATGAAAATAATAATACCTGCTTCAAAGTTTTGTTACATGAAGTAAATGGGGTATATAGAGCACTTAGGGCAGTGTCTGAATGACAGCAAGCAGTCAGTAGATGGTAACTAGTATTATTACAAATTTGTTTGAAAATGTATTGTGAAGATTAATAATCAATGAAAACAAATTTCCCCATAAATGGCAATGTTATGAATTTCTGCATTTTAATAATAATTCTACATTTTCAAAGTTTCTATAATTATGAACCCTTCCCTCATGCTCCAACAACTGTATGGTTAATTTTTGCCTATTTTACAAAGTAGGAATTTGACTTGGGAAAGGTACAAATTGTTCAGGATCATATATTAAAGTGGGAATGGAGAAAGAATTCAAACTCAGTGACCCCTGGCTCTCTATTTGCTGCTTTACCTGTTAAATTATGTCACCTTGGCAGTTTCACAGTACACTAGAAACATTTTCAAGGAAGAATATTTATATACACAACTCTTGGCACCATAAATATTTGTCTGAATTTATCCTGCTCCAGGCCAATCAACACCTTATGAAACTTGTCATTTAAAAGGCTTAGATTTTTATTCATGCAATGTTAATATAATGGAAAACAATTCAGTATCTCCAGCAGGAATGATTTTACAGGCATTAAGAAGGTGGCACACTGCATAAACTTTGCCTTTCTTGACATTTTTAAACAACTAATATAGTTTTAAAATATGTACATTTTCGTATCATTTAAATAGTGAAACTATTAATGATAAACAAGGTTTGTAAGAAACATGAATTTGAAGCATTTTATTTACATTGAGTTAGGTACATGTAAACTGATAAATGCTAATGGGAGTTACCAACATGCATTCCTTTCATAGCAATGGAAGAACACTCTGTACAATTCCAAATAACCCTTTTAACCTTGTGAAAAATGAGTAAGGAACTGGAGTGTGTAGAGAACTAAAGCATAAGAGCAGAAATAAATGAGCTTACTCCAGCTCATTCTCAGGCTAAATAGTAAGACATAATTCCAAACAAGTCCATTTCATGAGGGCTTACACTTCCATGCACTTTCCTCCTGGACTAGTCAATACACAATGTCCTTATTTCCTACTACTCATTTCTCCACAACAATTGTCTGGCTTCCTTCCTTATCTCATATCCTTTTGTAATAGCATATTAAATAAGAAATATAACTAGGAAGTATTTACTAATCTATTCCACAAGTATGTATTTAATACCAGGTGCCATTTATAACAATAAACAAAATGGCTATCCCCGCTCTCCAGAAACTTATAGTCCAGCAGGGAGAGCAGAAAATTAAGTAGGAGATTGCAATACAGTGTGATAACAGTAAAGGTATTCAATGTGATAAGGGCTAAGACATGGGTAAGTGAAGTGTTTTGAAAATACATGGAAGTAAAATGTAAATAACTAGAAGGAATTTAACACTAGGCAGAGCACCTATTGAGCTAGGCACTGAGTTAGGACACTACGAAATATAAATTTAGTCCCTGAGGCCCAAGAACTTCATGTGATTGAGAAGATAGATCCCATATCTCTCTCTTCTTTTCTCCAGAACCAAATTGCCTCCTAGACATCTCCACTTGGATGTCCCACCCATAGCTAAAATTTTATTATGTGCAATACTGAATTCATTTTCTCTTTCTGTCCCCACTCCTGATCCTTACCTCCTGCATTCTCTGTCTTGGCAACTGGCCCTAACCCATCCAGTTACTAGATTAGAACTGGGGAAGGCAAGTTTAGGGGCCCTTCCTGCCTCTCCTCTCACTCTAATCTAAAAGCATAGAATGATGTTAGGGATGGTGAGCGGTAGGGAGGTGGGACTAGTTCACGAAGGCTTTGAATGACAGGCTGAAAATCATGGACATTATCCTGTAGACAATCGTGAGTCATTAAATCATGGCCAACATTGCCTTCTCATGTTGATTAAATGAAAGAACATATTTATAATGTACTTAGTGAATTATCATTAGTGATAAATATGTATTAGTTGATTTTAATATCTGCCTAGGAAATATTTTTAGGGAGAACATTTTTTAAATCATAAAGTAGCATTCTAAAGCCAAACATTAATGAGAAGAGATCATCATTTAAATAAAAAAATATATACATGTGTGTATACATATACATAGATAGCATATTCTAAAGCCAAATACAAAACGCTATAAAAAATTTTTTTAAATAAGCATATCAGATAATACACATCAAATAGTGTTGTCTCTTGAAATTGGCCATTTCAGTGGACCATATAGATAAAAGTTTAAGAGCAAGAACTCTTGCAGCAAATAGAGCTTCATTGACATCCTGCCTGTGCCAATTGCCTACTCTGATTTTAGGGAATTTAGCCTCTTTGAGTCTCAATTTCCTCACCTATGAAATGCATATTAACCCAAACTTTTTTGTGATAAAATAATGTAATTGAAGCACTGAGTATATAGTAAGAATTCAACAAATGATTACTACAACTATACTCACTTCCAGAGAGAAGCCAAGGAGGAAAATAACATTTTGCCTGAGAAGAGGTCATTTTAAAGCTTCATTTGGCTTCTCGAGCATTTCAGGAAACAGCTATTAATAACTATATGACATATTATGACAAGATGGTGGAATATGATAGACTAAAAATTATCCAGATACAAACACTTGAAATTCTGGATAAAATTTACCTAAATGGATAGCTGAATGTCCAAGAAATGGAAATAAACACGAGTCAGAGACAAAAGAGAGTTGAAAACTAATGCAGTAGATGAATATACTGACAGGAAGCTATCTTTACCTGTGAGTGGCTGATATGGACAGTCTTTGTAAACTTACGACTTGGGTTTAAATATCCATGAGGGACAAGAAACAAAGTTGGGCCCAAACAAAGTAGGAAATTAGAACTAAAACCCCTGCATACATCCAGGACCTCAAAATGTTTCACTCTCAGTGAAAAGTAGACTAGAAAAAAATGAACTCACAAACTCAACAAGATAACAAAGAAACTGTCTATGCCATGAGTTTTGGGGGTGGGTGGGGAGATAATAAATCTTCCTTGAAAATCTAAAACCATGGGCCAGCACATTGGATGGGTTTTGGTTTCAAAATTTTCCTACCCAGTTTGTCTAGGAACTCCCAAGCAAAGAAATTAACAACAACAAAGTGATTCTGAGCATTTGATAACTTGTTGAGTGTCTGATAGAAACAAAAACAAAACTGTACTGGAGGCCTAAGACTTCCACTCAAGCTCGCTACGTTGTTACAGGTACCCTAAAGATACAATGATGATGATAGGTTTAAAATTATTTGTATATATACTCCACCATGAGCAATGATTAGCAAAGACAACAACCAAAAGGATTAGAACCCCCACAAACTTTATATAATATAAGCCTCTAATAAACCTTTAGAAGTGAACATGTCTAATATTATATTAAGAGAAGAATCAAACACTAAGAACAGAACACAACATAATAGAAAAAAATTAGGTAGATGTGAAAAAGAACAATTAAAACTTCTAAAATTGGAAAATGTAATCATAGAAATTAAATCTTAATCGGCAGATTACACAGCAGATAAAACACAATATAAGACACAATTAATGAACTCAAAGATGAGGCAGATCCAAGAAAATTACCTAGGATGCATCACAGAGAGATAAAGAGTTAGGAAAATGGAAGACAATTTAAGAGCCAAAGAAAAAAAAATGAGAAGGTCTAATATACAAATAATTGGAATTCTAGATGATGATAAAAGAAAGAATACAGGAGAAGTATTACGCAAAAAGATAATGACTGACAATGTTCCTGAATTGATCAAATATTCAGACTGTCATTTATGAGTCAGAAAGCATTCAAGATTAATAAACGGATGGATAGATGATAGATGATGATGATGACGGTGGTGATGATGACAGATAGATATATAGACAGACATATAGATAGATAGATAGATAGATAGATAGATAGATAGATAGATAGATAGATGGATGATAGTTAAACTGTAGAGTAACATTCATTGACAAGATATTTAAAGCAACCAGCAAAAAAAAGACAGATTATTTACAAAGGGTGAATAATTAGGTTGACAGCAAATTTCTAAGTAATAAAAGACAGAAGACATTAACTTCAATAGCTTGAAGATAGTAAACTGTTAGCCTTGATTCCTATACTTTCCATAAGACAAATAACTATGCATACTATTGAAAAAAAGAACTACACACTACATTTATTTCTTTGGGGGAATTTCAAAACCAGATATATCTTTATTTGACCACAGTACTTTATGTACAGTCCTTCTAAAAGGCAGAAAAGTGGAATAAAAATACAAAATAAGATTCCCTTGAAGCCCTGTAACTCAGTAATTCAGGAATTTAAATACTTCACCTTTTTTTTTCTGCTGAGGAAGATTTGCCCTGAGCTAACACCTATTGCCAATCTTCTTCATTTTGTATGTGAGCTGCCATCACAGCATGGCCACTGACAAGTGGTATAGATGGACACCTGGGGAACTGGGCTCTGGTGGCTGAAGCAGAGCACGCCGAACTTAACCACTAGGCAACTGAGGCTGGCCCAATACTTCCTCTTTTAAGATGCTGATTTGAAGAGTGAGTGGTATTTAAATGAAAAAATGATATCAATATTCTATAAAAAGCACATGTGGATTTTTGTGACAGTAAGGTCAAAAAGATCATTCCAAAAGGAACTTACTAAATCACTCAAGAATGGTTAGTTCAATTGAATTGTATGTAAAATTTTCTTTTTAAAATTTTGCTGACTGAGAAAAGTCTTCTCAGGTCACATGTATAACACAAAAGGAGTAGAAGTGAGGACACTCCACCTCTTTATTCCAAGTTTGTATAGTCGAAGGAGGTAGCTATGTTCTCTGACTCGTAAATCCCCTTCCCATTTCCTCTTGGTGAATGTGAGTGAGTATCTGACCTAATTCATAAACAACCTTATATAAATGGAGAAAATGATGATTACCTGTCAATCAGTTTCTCTTTTCTGAGAATTTATTTTTTTATTTTTTATTTTTTTGTGAGGAATGTCGGCCCTGAGCTAACATCCATGCCAATCCTCCTCTTTTTGCTGAGGAAGACCAGCCCTAAGCTAACATCTATTGCCAATCCTCCTCCTTTTTCTCCCTTTTTCTCCTCAAAGCCCCAGTAGATAGTTGTATGTCATAGTTGCACATCCTCCTAGTTGCTGTATGTGGCACGCGGCCTCAGCATGGCTGGACAAGCAGTGATCTGAACCCAAGCCGCCAGTAGCAGAGTGCGTGCACTTAACCACTAAGCCCCGGGGCCGGCCCCCTCTGAGAATTTAAACAATAAGTTTGAGAAGACAATTGTTGGTTTAGTAACAGTAGGAGGAAAAATAAGAAAACACAGAAGAACAGAGACCAGAGAGATTTATTAAAGGCAAAACACTAGAAAAAAGGTGATGGAATTTCTGCTGCTAAAGCACAACAAAGGCCCTGCCAGGCTGGTTTCTTCCTGTGGATCCTCAGGCATGTGACTGTTGGGAGAACCAGGCCATCTCCTGCTCCTGATCTAGCATGTGCATTGTTACCCAAGTTGGCCTGTAAGAGTCTCTGCTCATTACAACCTAAATGCATGACACACTTACATTATCTCATTTAATACTCTCTATAGGCCTACAAGTTAGGCCTTATTATCTCTATTTTAAAGACTAGAAAACTGAGCTACAGAGAGTTTAAGTAATTTGCCTTAGGTCAAAGAGCTGCTGAGTAGCAACATCAGGAGTTGAATCGACAATAGACTTACTCCAAAGCCTGTGTTCTTTTGACACATACAAGTCCCAATTTCTTCACCCATAAAACAAGAGGATTGGGGAATTTCGTCTCTTCCCCTCCACCTTTAAAACAGCACGGCTATCATAGATTTCTCAAACGTTAGTTCTTCAAACTCAAAGTTGAAAAGTGACAGACATAGCATACTGTGCAAATGTATTCCTGAGATATTAATGCTACCTACCAAGCAGAATCCTTACATTTCTAGGATACCGAAAGTAATAAGTGAAAACACTACTGAAAACAGGATTTTTTTTTATGCCATTGCCATTTTAAGGTAAAATGGTTACGATTTCTAAGTCACAGTAAATTAGAACAAGAAAAAGATGTTAGTGATAATAACCTTCAGGTGTGTCCTTATGAAAACCCTCTGCAATTGTGTTTAGTATGCTAGTTAATCACCATTGAAAAATATTATTTTGCAGTTTTACTAAACTGAAAAGGAGAAAATAAAAATTTGTGTCTATAATTTTAGAATTTCATAGATTTAGACTCTAGTGATCACCTTATCTGGCATTCATATTTTAAAGGTGAAGAAAACAGACTCAGGAAAATTAATTGACTTTTCCATGGTTCCTCCATTTTGAAAATACTATATATTCTCACTGGGAGAAGGGGTGCTCATCCAGACTCCGTAGGTCTCAAAACAAACAACAAACAAAAACTACAACAAACAATTAGTATGAACTCTCTCCTAGGGATGAATGTTGTACTTAATTTCTCCTTAAAATATTACACGAGTAAGACCAGCAGTACGCAGTAGACATCGGGAAGTTTTTATGGCGTAACTTTAATTGGTTTGAAAATCAGCAGCAACTGATCTTGCTCTATTTATAACATTAAATGGTCGGATTTCAAGCTTTTCTTACATTCAGCCACCAAAAGATATGCCAGCTCTGAGTTATTAGGAAGTACTGCCCTATTTAAAAAATGAAAGCTGAAGAGCCAATTAAAGACGTCTTATTAAAATTTTTGAAGTGTTTAATGGTAAGATATTTTTATCTTATGCTTGCTGAAATCTTCCTAGAGGAACTTACGTGAAGTGGATGGCTGGCTAGGAAGAAAGGAGTATTTGGAGTGTGTCTTTGTGGGTCCTTCATGTCAAAGAGCTACTGAGGGGTACCCAGCTGCGCTCTGGTGGGCAGCTAATAATGTACCACATTCTATTGCCTGAACTCAAGGCCAAGGTAGAGGAGCACACTATGGAAGCCAGCAAAGAACTGACCACAACCAGCTATGAGGGTCTACTTTTGTGCTTTTACTCTGCTTATGCAGACAGCCCTATTTCTGCTATGGCTGCAGCCGGAGGGTAGATGGGCAGCCTTAATCCACAGACCTAGGATGATGAGTTTATAGTTGGATTGGTGTGTGGGCCACTTAGAGTCTGATGATTTTAGATACCTCATATAGGTGGAATCATGTAGTTTTTGTCTTTCTGAGATTGGCTTATTTCAGTTAGCATAATGTCCTCAAGGTTCATCAATGTTGCTGCATATTGCAGGATTTCCTTCATTTTTAAGGCTGAATAGTATTCCACATTTTCTTTATCCATTCGTCTGTCAATGGACACAGGTTGTTTCCACATCTTGGCTATTATAAATAGTGCTGCAATGAACATAGGAGTGCTAATATCTCTTCAAGATCCTGATTTCAATTCTTTTGGATAAACACTCACAAGTGAGATTGGTGGAACATTTGGTAATTCAATTTTTAATTTTTTGAGGAACCTCCAGACTGTTTTCCATAGCAGCTGCATCATTTTGCATTCCCACCAAGAGCATAAAGGGTTCTCCTCATCCTCACCAATACTTGTTGTCTTTTTTTTTGTTTGTTTATTTTCTTTTTTTGATGAGAGCCATCCTGACAGGTGTGAGAGAATATCTCATTGTGGTGTGATTCTGCATTTTCCTTCTTTGAAGAAATGTCTATTCAAGTCCTTGGCCCAATTTTTAATCAGGTTATTAGTTTTTTTACTATTGAATTATAGGAGCTCTTTATATATTTTAGAGATTAAACCTTTATCAGATATATGGTTTGCAAATATTTTCTCCCACTCCATAGGTTACCTTTTGTGTTTCAGTTATAATGTATAACTGTGTTTGTGTAGAGGCTTATGATGTAAAATGTATTTCTTACCATATGTCATGGTAATAAAGTTTGAAAAATATTGCTATAGCATGTGCTATAATATTATCATTGGCTATCCATAATTTATTAGCATTTAAATTTTACTTAGTTTTTCTTATTGATGTGCTCATTTTGGTTATTTATATTTTTCTAGAATACAAAAGCCAGCTTTTATATTAACATATTAATAAAGTTGTTCAAATATTTACTATTTTAGTCAGCTCTAATATCTATTGTGATAGTCTTGATTCTTTGCATTTCTATTTTCTCTTTCTTTCTTTGTTAGACTTGCCAGAGTTTGGTCAAACTTAGTTTTGGGTTTATCAGTTCTATTCTTCTATTGTTTGCATTATCTTTTTCATTTTCATTCTCCTTTATTCCTTATCACTAATTTGTGCTTCATTTGTGAATTCTTGAGTTGAACTTTTAGTTCATTTATTTTCATTCATTCCCAATAACAGAAGCATTGTGGCTATGACTTTGCTTCAATTATAGCCTTGGGTACCACCCATTTATTTCAATGTTTAAATATATTTTCTAAATAGATTATTTTATATTTCTGATTTCCACTCTGCATAAAATCTAGGAGAGGTTTTTTTATGTATTTATATTTAGATATGTTTTTCAAATTGTCTTTTAATCCTTTGTTGCAAATTTTTAGCTTTATTAATTGTGATCAGAACACGTGACTAGTAGATTTTCTACTTTTCAAACATGTTGGAGTTTTGTTTGTGTTCTTGTATAAAGTCTATTTTGTAAATGTGCCATGGACTCTTGAAAAGTTTTTCTCTGTTGATGGGCTCTGACCTAATCAATTAAATTACTTTGTCTCCACTATAATTTTTACTTTAAAAATGTAATTACAGAGGATTAAAAATGTTTTTTCCAAACCAAACAATTGGTTAAATTCCATGAACATTATAAAATATTTCTAGTTTACATATGTATAAGTATTTTTAACATTTTACATACATTTAACAGATACATGGACTGCCTGATAAGCAGGGTTAACAATTTCAATAACTGTAGTTGAATATTTTTAAAAAAAAGAATGGGGAAATAACATTAATTCATTTATATGAAATAAATCTTTACAGATTACCAACTGTATTCAAAATATATACTATATATCAAACAAGATCCTCAGATTAAGAAACTAAATAAGCTTATATTGTATAACTTCCTCTCATTTTTCTTCACGAACTACAGTGATGTCTTTAATTTTATTTTTTCCTGGCACTTGTCACGACAAAGAAAGAAACAATAAAGCTTTTTAAAAGACTGGAAACAGACTAAGCATTAAAATCCAGGATAAATATATTCCTTTGTTCAGAACTACAAACAAATATATAAAACAGCCAAAATTCGTTATCCTCACAAGCACCTTCAGGCTATTGTAAGAACTGAAAGGCAACCAAAGACGTATTTGTTTTCTGACAAGTACTCAAGTACTATAACACTAACATGAAATGATATGACAGTTACTCTCCCAGTATGAATACTTTCATTTCATAAACCATTTTAAACTCTAAATTATTAAATGACTGAAATTTGGTTTTTAAATGATGGGATTAAATAAAGTCACAGAAGCTAAGAAGTAAGCAAATACATGGAGAAAAATAATACTTGTCAAGTTACATGCTCGTGAATCTGGACATGATGGAGAATCAGAAATTAAGACTGAAATGGGTAAAATCATGGGGTGTACAGCCAAGCTTTCAGGAGAAGGAGCATAGATTCAGTCATGACTTTGTTTTTAAACTCTGAGTGAGTTGCATGACCTCTCAGGCCTTCGATCTCTCTTTTATCACACAAGGGTGATCTCTATATGAGGAACAAAGAATAATTAGCTAATGCTCACTGAATGGTGAATGTGCACAGGCCCTGTTCTAAGCATTTTACATATACGGACTCATTCAGTCCTCACGAAAACCTTATGAGGTAGGTAATCATATCTCTCCATTTGACAGATGAGAAAAAGAAGGCAGAATAAGATCCATTTACTTGCCTGAGGTTCTTCTGTCCTAAAAGATAGGCAATTTGAATACAGACAATCCATCTCCTGAGCCTGCCTTTTGTGTGTGTATAAGTGTGTGTGTGTGGTAAAATATATGTAACATAAAATTTACCATTTTAATCATTTCAAGTGTACAATTCAATGTTATTGAGTACATTCACCATATTGTACAACCGTCACCACTATCCATTTCCACAACTTTTTCATCACCCCAAACAGAAATTCTATACCCTTTATACTATAAATCCTTATTTCTCCCTCCCACCTGCCCCATAGCCTGTCTTTTTAACTACCATTGCCTTCTTTTGAGTAAATGAAAGAAAACTGAATCTCTTTTTAATAAAGAGATACAAAAAACTTAGAAAGAAAGAAACAAACAAACAGAAAACCCTGAGAGTTTATCACCAAAAATCCTTCACAATGGAAAGTCTAAAGGATGTGTTTTAGGCAGCATGAAAATAATCCCAGAGGAGAGGTCTGAGTGCAAGAAGGAGAAATCACAAAGACATTGTTAAATTTGTGATTAAATCTAAACAAGTGTTGAATGTATAAAATAATAATAATATTTAATTTCTGGCATTAAAAATGTAAGAGAACTAGGGGCCGGCTCAGTGGCGTAGTGGTTAAGTTTGCACACTCCTCTTTGGTAGCCCAGGTTTCACAGGTTCGGATCCCAGGCGTGAACCTATCAAGGCACCACTTATCAAGCCATGCTGTGGCAGGTGTCCCACATATAAAGCTGAGGAAGAGGGGCACGGATGTTAGCCCAGGGCCAATCTTCCTCAGGAAAAAGAGGAGGATTGGCAACAGATGTTAGCTCAGGGCTAATCTTCCTCACCAAAAAAAAAAAAAAAAGTCAGAGAACTAAAATATCAGACAATAGTGGTATGTAAATTGGAAAAAGGTATGATCAGAGTTAAAGCATTCTAAGAATTTTTTATAATTTTTGATAATCCTAAACTTTGTTAAATATACAGGTTAAAAGAAATAGAATAACTTCTAGAAGAACAGACACAGAAAGCATAACTGCTGAACAAGGTGCAAAGAAAAAAGTAAAATGATAAAAAAAGAGGATATAAATTCAGTCTAAGAGAAGACAAGAAAGGTAAAGAAACAAACACACACACCTACAAAAACAAAACTAAACCAAAAATGATTGATACAGTTATAGTGGTACTTAGAGCATAATATATAACTGAAACATTTACATTAGAAAAGTAAAATCTTTCAACATTAATGAGTTTAGCATGCAACCCAAACATTTAGAAAAAGAACAGAAAAGCAAACACAAAGGAAGCAGAAAGAAAGGAATATCAAAGACAAACTCATAACCTAATGAAAAGAAAAACATACGATAACAAGAATCAACAAAGCCAAATTTGAAAAAATTTGAAAAAGTTAATAATACATAAAAACCTCTGGCTTGATCACTTAAGAGACAAATAGAAGACACTACATAAAAAAGATATTTATAATAAAAAGGAAACATAATTATAAATGCTACAGAAATTAAACACGACACTAAGTTATTAGGAGCAACGTTAATGTGAAATATTTTGAAAATGTAGACAGATAAATTCTTAAAAAATGAAAATGCCAAAACTGACTCAAGAAGTAAGAAAAAAGTTCAATAGTCCTATAACCATTAAGGAAATTAAATCAGTAGTTAAAAATTTTCCCCAAAACAGAATATCAGGCCCAAATAGCTTTATAGCAGATAATTCCAATTGTCCACAAGCTTTCAGAGAATTGAAAAAAAGGATATCCTCCCCATTACATTTTATGGAGCTCTCAAGCTGTGCTATCAAAGAAAAACCAGAAAAAAATTATGTACCACTCTCACCTATGAGAGTAAGTTCAGAAAATTGAGCACAGCATGTTTTAAAAAGATAATACATCACGACCCAGCTGGAATTATTCCGAAAACATAGGATCATATTAATAATAGAAACATTACTAACATTACTCACTGCATTAACAGAATAAAAATGGAAAAACACTTAATGGTGAAATGTTGAATGTATTCTCTTTAAGATAAAGCAACTTTATGACAAGGACAACCATTACCATCACCTCTGTTACCAAAAAAAGTAAAATAAAATAAAATTGCATCCATACTTTACATCATACACACAAATCAATTTTAAATGGATTAAAGACTAAAATTTGTTAGTTTTTGAAGACAGTATGGGAGCATATCTTTATGTCCTCAGTTTGAAAAGGATTTCTTAAGACTATAAGTTCAAACTATAAAGAAAACAATTGATAAACTCAACTTCATTACTTGAAAACTTCATTTTCAAGTTTCTGTTCACCAAAAGATACTATAAAAGCAGTAAAGTAAGAACCACAAGTAGGAAAATATGTGCTGTATGTATAACTGACTGAGGGTTAGTCTGTAATATGTAAAGAACTTCTATAGGTCCATATGAAAAAGAAAATCCAACAAAAACATGGACAAAGGGGCACTTTCTGAAGTTTCACAATCATGGAAGAGATTATACTTTATTATGTAATCACAATGTCATCTGGTCTCCCAGCCCCCTTAAATCTAAATAAGATTGATTCAAACTCCCATTCCATGGATTGTGGAAATTCAAAACCTTCCCTAAATATATCCAAATTCCTGGGAATGGAGCAGATGAGGGTGTGCCTTAAATTCTCACAATCTCTTCTGATATGATTTTCTGGCTCAGGTTGAATTCTTTCCACGCTGTCTGTCTCACGGCTCTCTCTCTCTCTTTTTAAGAAATATAATTGACATACAACATTATATTAGTTTCAGGTGTACAACATAATGTTTTGATACTTGTATATATTGTGAAATGATCACCACAATAAGTCTAGTTAACATCCATCATCATCCATAGTCACAGTTTTTTTCTTGTGATGAGAACTTTTAAGATCTACTCTCTTAGCATGCTCTTCGTCTCATGATTCTTTTACATATTGGTCCCAGTGTCGTTCCAAATGTGAAACAAAGGGCCCTCTTCTAATCCCGCTGTCATAAGCAGCAACAAAGTCAAGCTTGTTAACTACAGCAAAACTTGCACTGGAGATCCGGAGTCTCAAGTTTTCAGCCACTTCCCCTAAGTGACTCTAACGGGCAGATTTATGCCATGTAGCACCCAGCCTCTAACCTTTCCAGCTTCTCTGAGTCCCCCTTTCACCACCACCACCACCTTCTCTGCTCCTCTCTCTTCACCTGGCTCACAGAAGCCCAACGATTCCTTCTTTACTTTTACTCCTGCCAATATTCACACCCTCAGGGTCTCACCTGCCTCAGTGAATGTTGCATGAACACAAACAGTACTTCCCTAAAAGGAATTCTGGAGCTAGCTGTTAAGATAACGTATTTTCATCTGTTGTATTTAAGGGAAAGAAACGGGACATGTGCCAGGATCTGTAGTAAGCAGTGATCCTTACAAAGAGAGCCCATATTATGAGATTTTTGAGAACACTCACAATCTGTTAGAAATTGATTTGAAAAGTGAGCTATATTAGACTACACCTCCACATGCCTAACTTTTTGACTATATTCTGGCAAATTACTATTTGTTTAGACATATCTTTTTTGTGTGTTTAATGTTCGATCTCTTTCTTCTATAAGTTTCACCAATCTACCTATCTATCTATTCATCATATAATTCTAGGTGACTTATTTTAGATTAGAAATCGATCTTTTTAACATAGTTTAACATTATTTATTTTTATATGAACTTTAAAAAGCATATTTTTTCGATTGAAATACTTCTGCATTTTAGGGTTGACTGATTACTATAGTATTTTCCAAGTAATTTTTAAACTTGATTTTTTAAAATTAAACATGCTGTATAGACACATATCTTTGATCCATCTCACTCATCCCCAACCCCAAGCAGTTTCCATTGGTGTGGTATCTAGCTTGGATGCCACCATCTGCCCTTCTCCAGATAACGGCTAGTAAGGATAGGAAATGGTGACCAAAGTGGTTCCTTAGTCATGACTGTGATTGACAAGTTTCCTAAACCACTTCCTCTTCAGGTAATAAATGTCCCTTGGTTTGTGACTTCCTTATGTCACACAGCACTTAAAATTATTCTCAAAACCAAATGACATTCCATTGATAAAGAAGAACAAATGACAAATTTTTAATCAAAATTAAAAAGTATTATCATTATAAATACTTGGAACAAAGTTTTAGGCACTTTTGCTATTACAGTGGAACTGAATTTGACTTTAAACAGTGATATTAAAAGTAATGCTTTTGTTCCTTCACTATCCCACCTCTCTTTAAACACTTTCATTGCCTTGCCTTAGGCTTCATACTTAACACTTGGGAATTGACAGCTAGCAAAACTCACACAGATAACTGTTTCTTTCCACAGTTTTCTAGGACTTCTTACAAGTAGTTTTTCACTATAATGATGTTTACAAATTGTGACATGGAAACTTGATTGGCTGCTCAAAGGAAAATGGATTTCTTATTATGAGATTTTAAGACTTCACATTCTGAGACTTTAACACCATCCATGTAGGAGAGGAGAAATTACACAACCTAACAAGGTCTATAATAGTTACTCTGACAAAAAGCGAGACCTCCCTGTCACCTTGTTTCACAGTAGCTAGAGTAGTCATAACCACAAACTATTCGAGGTTTAGTTTGGAAGAACAAAGGCGGCTTACCTAAAATAACTAATTAAAAATTCAGCCTGAGGCAACCCATTTTGAAAATTTCTAGTCTTCTAAATTCCAGTAAGGCAGGAAATATGTTAAGAAGTTATGCCCTTGGTAGAATTCAAGATTTCCTCTCTTGACAGAAAAGTAGATGAGAATAGAAAAATGAATCCTAAAGTTTTTCAGGTATTTTGGCCTGTCTCTTTTCTCAGCAAGTATCTCATCTAGGAATACTGAAACAAGAAGCAGGGAAACTAGGTATGCAAAGAATCACAACACTAAATTGTCTCTTCCAGGACCTAAAAATGGCCCCTGAAATTAGATGCAGCCATCATGCAAAGAATACAGTCTCCATAGCTCTTGAAAAAATATATATAGTCTTTTTACAATGGTTACTAATGTTTTAATCTTAAAAATAGCCGTCAATCTAGAGATGAGCCCTATAATTTGCAAATAAATATTTTCTGTTTTAAAAAAGTATAGTTGTTCTGAAAAAGGCTATATACTATATAATTTCAACTATATGACATTCTGGAAAAAGCAAAACTATGGAGACAGTAAAAAGATGAGTGGTTGTCAAGAGCTGGGGGAAGGGAGAAATGAATAGGTGGAACAGAGAAGATTTTTAGGGCAATACTATATGATACTTTAATGGCAAATTCATGTCATTATACATTTATCAAAATCCATAGAATGTACAACACCAAGAGTGAATTCTAATGTAAGTTATGGACTTAGGGTGATAATGATGTGTCAATGTAGGTTCGTCAGCTGTAACAAATGTACCACTCAGGTGCTCAATGTTGATGTGGGGGAGACTGTGCATATGTGGGGGCTGAGAGTATATGGGAACTCTCTGTACTTTCAACCCATATTTGCTCTGAAGCTAAAACTGCTCTAAAAAATAAAGTCTATTAAAAAAAGTAGAGCTGGAAGCTGAGAAGGTAACAAAGAGATGGCAGTTACTGTTCTACAAAACCTCATATTAAGGAATCATAAGTAATTGTAATAAATATCTTAAGAGGAACTATATATGACAGCAGGAATAAAGGTTAGCCTCAAATGGAAATTTTTGTACAAAAACCCATAACCATCTGATTGCATGCAAAACAGAAGCATTATAAAGGGTCATGTGATTATCCACACATGTTCTGTCATAAGAACAAGAGGTTACAAAAGAAGTGGGCTTGCTCAGTATGTCCAGTTTTCGAACAGAACCTTTCTTTAGCAATAAGACTTCCTCAACTGAAAATAGAACTTTTGAGTTCAAGTTTGAATCTATTCCCTTTTTCAATCTTGTTGAGTCATTTCCTCTCTTTAATCTTGTTCTGAGAAACCAGAACACTGAAAGGCACAAAAAGGTTGGAATTTCAGGTTGTCTGGAGCATTTCAGAATGTGCATGCTGGTATAACACTCATCTGAAAAGAAATAGCAACCTCGTTTGATTCATTCTCATGGAATTGACTCATAATCTATGTTCTTTCTTTTTTTTTTTGAAATCCATTTTTTAATTTATTTTAATGACACCCCCTTGATGTAGCCATCTTAGGAATTACCACCTCCATTGTAAGGACCAAAAAGAGAAGAGTTAGCCATAAGATCACACAGGCCATCTAATGCCAAAGGAATGTGTTGGAGAATAAAAACCCATGGGAAAACTAACTTTGACTCCATGTATATAAAAACATGGAACTCCTCCTTATGTGGTCAACTTAAAATTTTATATATTCTCTATATGATAAGTTCCTTCAAAGAAGTTCCTTCAAAGAACTCCTGGTACACAGGAATTGCTTGCTCCTAAATCCATGCTCTCTTCCCTAGCGTTCTACATCCCATGAGCTCTCTAAACAAGTTTCTTTAATAATAATTATAAAAAACTGAAAAACTAGACATTTCATATTATATGACTATACTTCTAACTTTTCTTGTGTATATAAAGGCCTTTTAAGTCAGTATGGAATGAAAATAGCTTTACAGGACTTCTGATTTCCAATGAGATAGTTATGGAGAGAATAAGTTAAGCATTCCTTGAGTTTCTCTAGGATGCAGAGATAGTTGGTGTATACCTATGAATATTTTAAGAGATGTTTAACTGGAGTCAAGTTTTGGAAAACTTGCATGCCTAAAAGATCAAAACTGGAGAAATGCCATAAAGTGAATGAAGAATGTGATTGAATACAGAAAGACATTCTATACCATATGAGGGTAAATCTAAAAGCTATTTAAAAATGAGAAATAGAAAACAATGCTAGGTTCAAGTTTGATTAAAACATCTTTCAATATTTCTAGCTATTACACATAGGCAGAAGAATGCTGAGTATGAAACATTACTCAATGAAAAAATACCTGTATTCTTCATAGAAAGAGAACTTTAGAAATTACATATTTTTCACAAAAGCTTCATAAATAATCTCATCATGTGATTTATAAAAGTACAGAAGGTTCCAATATCCTCTAGTTCAGTAGAAAGCAAACAGATCTAAAGGTATTACATAAGATAATATATGTATATGTAAAATTTATTTTCCCCATTTCTGAACGGCCAAATGTTAACTGTAAGAAGTTCCAAAGCCATTCAATTCTACAAAATATGTGCATAAAATAAAAGCTTCTATATTTCAAATTATTCAAACTTTTTCAGAAAAATAAATAACAGAAACAGATTATGTTTATCTGAAGACACAAGCACTGACAAGAGCAGGAGGAGAGATTGATGACCAAGAGTCTCTTTCTATCTCCTAACATTATGATGGATGGTAGAGCTAAGCCACAAATCAAAGAGATACAATGCAATTTATAGTATTTTTTTAAAGTTATTCATCCCATTCTTTAAATTCTGAAAATGACAGAACATTTATTCTTTCATGAAATTATGTTCACAATGAAAATTTTCGAAGAAAAATGTTACTAGACACAGGTTGGTTTTCCCACTTCCCACTTTTATGGCCCTTAGTTTATGTGCCACCCAGATCCCTTACGGCCCCAAGCTCAGCTTTCTAGCAAAGCAAATGACACATATAGAATGGATCCTATGTCTCATTGTTTTATTGTATTACAGAGAATAAAACTGGAAGATACAAACTGCTTCAAATCCTAGGGGTTAGACCACCCCCCATCAGAGGGGTCTAAAGGTTGCCACAAATGATGTGAGGACCTGAGGAGATGGCGATTTGCTCTCTGCCCCCATTTTCATGACACTAGCTCTGCTTTTGGTTTACTTACTGGGCTTCTCTGTAAGTGCTTGGTTAAAGAATGGGTTCAGCTGCAAGAGAGATCAAAAAGACTGTCTTAGATAATTTAATCTCTGCATTTAAACTCTGTCTTATTTCTATCTCCATTAATATACTAAGGAAAAGAAGAATTACTAGATCAGCAGTAGAAGGCAAGAGACCATGTGAGGGTTTGATCAATCTACGTTATGCTAAATAACTCCAAGTATTTCATAAAGAAAGTGCAAAAATAGCAGATGTAGATTGGGGAAACCATAGGCATAATCATTGAAGAAATTTCCTCATTCCCACCTTTGTAAGCTTATTTCCCTTCTACTCACACGCCTTCTGATGCCCAATATCTTGTATTTTCTTTTTTTGTGTCCACATTTGCACCCTTATCCCAATAGCTTACTTTATTTCAACTTAAGTTAGTAAGTTGCTATTTGCATTGTAAAGCCTTATTTTTGATGTATTGTCCTATTAACTAAAGGCGTGGAAACATGATTTTGAGATCTAGAGTAGATCAAATACCTCTGAATCACACTTCTAAGGAAGATTGACTCTGATAAACTTTGTAAAGACTATCAAAGTATAAAATATATCTGTTTATTTTCCAACAAATATTTATTGTGCTTTTACTGAGATCCACATAAACCTTTTAAGGAGACTCAAAATCTCAAGGGGGAGGTGTAACTGGTGCAGGTGTGGCTTTCAGCCTTAGAAACCCAGAATCTTTATTTTCTCCATTTACTCAGAAGCAGGAGGGCTCTGTAAATGTAGAGCAAAGATCAGAGGATTTGGAGTCAAAGATGTAGGCTTGAGTTCTGGCTACACCTCTTATTAGCTGTTTGTGTTCTTAAGCAAGTGACTTAATCCCCCCCCAAAAAAAGGTCAAGAAATAATACCTGCCTCATGGAGTTGTTGTGAAGATCAGACGAGGTGGTGCATATAAAAGGGTTTTACGTACTGTCCTGGGCTAAACACGTGTTGGTTAGATTGGCTTCTGGCGGGAGAGCGACTCCCCAAAGAAAGGAGACTTCTACGTGCCAGTGGACACCCAGCAGGGATTCCCCGCAGGCGGCCTTTGAAGGCTGATAAGCATCTCCAACAGCTGCATAAGAGAATACAGGGACCCAGCAAGAGGGCAAGGGTCATGCCCTTTGCCCTTTTGCTCTCAGCTCAAAGGACATCTGCTAGAGCTCCCCTGCGGGGAAATATAACTCTAAGGAGGGAGGCCCAGGGAATATTTCAAGGGATCCTAACTCCAAGAGCCCGAACACCCTTGAGGGCGTTAGCTTTTTGGAACTTAAACTTATTTTTACTTATTTTATATTATGATTTTTAATTAATTTAGTTTTATCCTCTACTTTGCTAGAATTTAAAACAGTTTATATTTAACATGTATATGAATACCTATAATTTACACTGTTCATAGATATTTATATATACATTTTTTACAATATATGCATTTGTTGGATATGTGCATATATACTATAAACCTGCGTGTTGTATATCCTATATAACATGTGGGTGGAATATATAGAGAAAAAAAACCTGAAAGAATATTTACCAAAAGTTTAGCAATGTTTAGCTTCTGGAAGATAAAATTATGAATGACTTATTTTCGTTTTGCTTATCTCTATTTTTCAAGTGTTTCCTTCAAAAACAAATTTCTTTTAGAATGAGAAAGTCACAAAATTTTCTGATTAAAATATGTTGCTTGCATTAGTTCAGTCTGTTTTAAATTATCTTTTACATCTATTAAGTGATTTAATGAACTCTAATTTTTTTTGTTTCTATTTCATTCTACTTTTGTTTACTTCATTTGGACTTTCTCCTAAGTTGTTTATTTTGCCTATTTCTTTTAGTACTTTCGACTGTATTTTCTTTTATTTCCTCTTCTTTTTCTTGTCATTTAATGTCCTGTCACCGTTTGTTGTATTTCCCATTTGCTATCTTTTACTGAATATGGAAAGCACAAAGCAGAAGATTGTGTCCTTAAGGACTGCTCATGACTTGACCAAGGAGACTTGACCTTTTCCCTTCCAGTTAGCCCTGTGGTCACCTCCTCTGACCCCCTAGGCAGAACTGCCTAGTTTTTCAAGTTCTAAGCTGGAAAACTAGAGATGTTAACAGACTAGAATTATCCAGTAAGCGAATATTAAATCCATCCCTAGTATCAGTAAAGATGATTTCAAAGCATAAGTATGTCTTCAGCTAACATCTGTATATCTCTGAGGCAGGTGTCTCTCCAGAGCCAAGAGCCATGGATCTACGTGCCTATCTACAGCTCCACTCAGGTGTCCTACAATCAACTCAAAGTCAACACACCAAAATGGAACCTATCATTCCCTCACCCCTCCAGGAAAAACTGTCCCTCCTTGTTCCCCTTTTTCCTAGAGAAAGAAAACTCTTTGCATGACCCTCAGCACCCAGCAGGGATTAGTGACATTGCCATCCAAACATCCTAGGTCAGAAACTTGGGAATTATCCTATACTCTCCATCCTCCCCCAGTTCCCATATCCAAATTCTCTAATTCTGCCTCTTTAATGCCTGTCCAAGTGTGTGCTTTCCAAATTGGAATATGAGGACATCCATGTACAGTGACATCATACGAGGCAATATATGAAGGCACAGAATGAACATAATAATCTTTCTGGAATACTCTCTCCCCTCGTCATCTTCATTATAATAAGTAATTTAACATGTCAAATTTTATGAAAATAAATGCATATATTTTTTACATTTGAAATGAGCATGTGTTTTAAAGATGGTGTATAAAAATTCAAAGAAAAGTGGGCTTATGGAGGGATGATTATGGCTCAGTTGCTGTGACCCCCAAAGTTACACAAGTACTTCCCTGTAATACTGGGGTGCTTTGGCAGAAAGTTTTTAGAATAATTTTTCATAGTAATTCTTGTGTCCTTAAGGATTGCTCATGACTTGACCAAAACGTTCCCTCCTCTTCTCATGCTGTCACAGCCGCTCTTCATTTCTGCCAGAAGCTATTGTGGTAGGCTCCCATCTGCTCTGGCTCTCACCTTGCTCAGCTCCAAACCACCCCGCACACTGCCCTCGAAGACGTGTGCAAAACACTAAACTGATCTTGTCATTTCTATGTATGAAATCATTCAACGGCATCTACTTCTTGCAGAATAAAATAAAAGCTCCTTAGTATGACATAGAATGCTCTTCAAATCTGGCCCCTGCCTCCTTGATGTTCTCAGCTTTACTCTCTTCCCTCCCATCCTATGAATTGCAGTTTGCCAAGCATATGCTTTCTCACAGACCAATGCTTTTGCACACAAAGTGGCTCTCCTGTATCCTCCATTTACCTGCTTCATCTAACACACTGTAATCTAACAGACTATAATATTATATTATAATGTAATATCCAGCTTCACTTCCAAAAGTCTGTTCTGGAGTCTCCAGAATTGTTTAAATTCCTCTCTCTTTGGTGCATGCACAGCATTCATTCTTGGTAACCTTAAATCCCAACCCGTGTCCCTTTATGTAGAGCTCCTTAAAGCAAGGATTGTGTATTGTTCATTTCTAAAGTCTATTCTACACTGTAGTCTCTATGAGACAATTGCTAAGGGTACTCTCTTTTGAACCAGTAGGTCTCAAACGCAGTCCCTAGCCAAACAGTATCAGAATCATCTAGAATATTTTTTAAATTTAAGGATTCCTTTGTCTCTGCAATTTTGACTCAATAGGCCTAAATTAAAGCCCTAGGGACTATATCAAAAATAAAAAATGATAATAATTTTAAAATGCCCCAGGTCCTTCTGATGCAGTTTATCCATGGACTGGCATTTGGACCCACTGCATTCAACCACTGTGATCATCTTGGCAGGATTTAAATATTAACAATAACAACAACAACAAACATAAATTTATTATTAAAACATTTACATATGCTTTCTTAAAATGGGTTAATTTAACAGTATTCTTTTTATTTCAGTGTATTATTTCCACAGTTGGCTTTCATTTTATATTGACTATTAGTATGAACTTCAATAAGGAGGCCTTCTTCTAATTTTGTGTTCAAATTCTTCAGAGCTTCTTACTATAGATTCCAAATCCCTAACTACTGTGGTTATGAGAGTTATACACCATCCACTTACAAAAATAACCTAGAAATTCATTTTCAAAATAGCTGCATAGATGTTAGAGGAGGAACATGAGTCTATTTCTTTTAGTAAAGAATCTCTTAACAACTGCTGACTGCTTTTCTGCCAAGTTTCTGGCATTGGCATCTTTATAGGAGAATAGAGAGATGGTTCAATGAAAATGACAAACAATCTCACAATAATAAACAAGTAAACAAACAAAAACTTAAGGAGTTCTTCTAACATCCAAAGTTAATTTCCATTAATCACGTTGGTACTGAAACAGATAAATACATGGGGTGTGACATTTAGCAAAGTGACTTTTTAAAAACAAACCCACCACATGTCATAAATCCAAATAAGTGTTGTCCTTTTATAATACTTGTTTTCAATGGAGGCTTTAGACATTTTTCCATTGCTGCTGTCATAACCTAAGATCATGGATCTCTTTTGAAACTAAAAGAAAATGACTTGAAAAATGCAAAGATAACAAATTGTGTTGATAATAGCTTTGAATTTTGGAAAGAGCCAGGCTCCAAAATAGCTCCAACTCTGAGGAAAAGTTGAAAAAAAGGCAAGAAAATTGGTTATACAGTGAAACTAATTTTTTGATCTAGTTTTAATTCAGTTCCAAAGCCGATTACAAAAGTATATATCTAAAAAGTTTCACAAAATGATACTATCATTTCAATAAGAATAAAGCTTCCTATTATGCACTCTGATTTTGATAATATTTATTTAGATTTTTACACTAGAAGGTGAGTAAAGTCAATCACGTTACTTCATACTCACACTTCATACATTTTGGGATAGAAATTATTAGTTTAATATTGGGCTTTTTAACTACTTTACACACTTATATAGTTTCAAAATTAAACAAATCTTTAAAAAGAAAAAAGGAAGCTTTTCCAATTTGCATAAGCATAGCCAAACAAACAGATGGCTACTGTCTCTGTTCTTCTCCCAGTCCTGCTCTCTACGTAGATTTTCTGTAGTGTTCAAAGCAGTTCTTCATTTGAGAGCAAGAATTTAGAAAAGGGAATATTCAAGGTGCTAACTAAAACAACTACTTTCATAGAGAGCAGAAAGCTCTTGGAATGATAAAAATAAGCTCTGTAGAAGGCTTGGGAAATATAGCACTGTGTCTGAGGTGTATCATTGTTGGATGCACAAAGTTTGCATAAAATGGAGAATTGGTGGAAGGCAGGAACCAAGACCTTCTGTAGTCCTTGGGTCTGATCCATCCTTGGGCAAAACTGAAAAGCAGACCATGTTTTGAAGCTCCTCTCTTTCCCTTTAATTATCACATCCCCTTCCCCTAATGATCCTTATTAACCTAATAGCTAATGATTACTTAGGGAATAGAAATGAATCAACTCTAGCGAATAAGGCAATAAGTGAGCTGGAGACAAAAATATTTACCTTCACTACAGGAGTAATTTCCCTATTGCTCCTTAATGGCCATAGCAGCCTTGAGATTGTTATTTCATTCTCTAATGCTAAGTCTTATCCCGAAGGTATATTTATACATTCATACAGTGTTTTTAAAGAGAAAATAATGCTCAAAATTCAAGACAAGAGAACTCAATCTCAAATCTGTGGTCCTTTCCTAACTTGAAGAGACACTCTTGTACAGGGAGACTTTTGAGCTCACTATCCTGACTCACACCAGGCTGGGGGCCAGCAATTCTGCCTCCTGGTGGCACTTGCTCACCCTGTTCCAGATACCCATGCTGCTTTCCCTGCCATGTGAGAAGATGGTTTATCAAATATGATAGTGACATCTAAATTAGAAAAAATAATTCTTTAGCCTTGATCTTGGATGACTGAGCCAGTTTTCCTGCTCTTTTCTGCTTGTTTGTAGCAGTAATCAAGCTGTTTTTGCTAAATAAGCATCTTTGCATCTCAGTGTTACTATGACAGGAGAACTGCAACAAAGAGAAGGAAGTCATTCTTGCAATGACTGAGAGTCATTTAATTTGAAAGTTTGAAGGGATGATACCCTGTTTGGAGAACATCACATTGCATTTGAGATGTGTCATCGTTGGATGCACAGAGTATGTATAAGGTGTGAATCATGGAGAAAGGGAAGTGCAAAGGAACCAAGACCCATTTAGACCCTCAATCTGATAACAGAATTCCTGATTGCTGCTATTCTCTAACCAACTCTCAGTTTGAGCTTGATTCAGTATTTGTTACACTTCCCTAAATCATCTGTTTCCCCCCCACCTCCAAAATAAGAAGAATAATAAATAAAGCATGCAATCCAAAATAAGAATAGTTATAAAATTGAAGATTTGAGTTGAGGAACACCACTGTGAATGTTACCCACATTTTATCTTCTGTCTCTCTCCCAGGTTGGTGTAATTTAGGAAATCAGAAGTTACAACTATGTTTTATACACATTCATATTTTGATAATGCAAATGTATATTGTGGACTTTGTAAATAAAACTATACATTTAGTCCAAATCAATCCTTCCAAAGTGATTTTTTCTCTCATCTTCTGATAGAATATACTAAAAGTAATATTGCCACTGAAGGAAAGAATCCAAATTTATTCTTCAGAGCTAAATAGAAATAATACTAATTTATGTGACTTTCAACTCAATAAAGTAATAAAGTGAGAGCGTTGCCTTAATTTCTAGTTCAAAGACATATTTTAGTATGACATAATCATAAATATTCAAGTAATAATAATGGTAACAATAAGCGCCTGTCCTTTTGCATGCAGAAATGAGTTTCCTAACTACACATACTGAAAGCTCTAGGAAAAAAATTATAAGTTCAAATTAAGTGTGCTGATGGCACTATTTTGATTCCCCTTTAGGTAGTCTTTCCTGGTTCCTGGAACAGTTTCCCATTTCCCACTCCCTCAGCTCGCAAACAGTAAACCCCAGGAACACAGCATCTCCCTGCCTCTTTTCCTTTCCCCCTGACTTTCCCAGCAATTCCTCAGGCCCACCAACTGCAGAACGCACACCACCTCCAGCTCTAAGTCACCACACCTTCAGATTTAGCTATCTATAGTTCCTTCCAGCATGAGCTTGACAAGATACATTTAAGCTGTCTAGCTTCTACAGAGGATGGGCTTTAGTTTTATGTCACTCTCCGTATTATGCACCATGATGTGTTATCTTTTCTCTGACTCTAAACTCCCCATTTGTACCCTGAATCATCTTTCCAACCACCTTGACCCAGACCCAGTCCCCCAGTACTCACCACTGTCTTTCAGCATTGTTTTCCAAATCAATTTACTCTGTCACAATGGTGCCCTCTTTCTGATAATGGGGGACCTGATCTTTACCGTTCTTCAATTTTGAAACTGTAACCCAATTTGTAAGACTATCCTTCTTGTTCTTCTTATGAGAACTGTGTTCTAGTCACTCATCCAAGTATCTAAGAATGAGCAGATAGTCTTGCTTTGTTGCTATAATCAAGGAAAATTTAGTGTATCAACTCTGTGCAGTTAGGAAATAACATGGGTACTATGGGTGCAGATTATTCAGTCAATTTAGCTAAAATAGAAAATCTCTTAAAATTCATACTTTTTAAGCAAAATCAGTCATAGAACTTCAAATTCACTTCTCTAATTCCCCAAAGCATATTGGCATGATCTATATTTCCATTAACAATGATGGCTGGTAGACCTGGCTTCAGTCCTTGGAAATTTTATTTTCATAAACAACTTCTCTATCCACATCACAGCTTACACCCAATTTCAGGCTAGGGTTCTTAGTTCTTTGTCAAGAACTGTGAAGAGTCTGAAATTTTTACCCTACTTGCAAGCTAATGAGAGATCCTGCTAGTTTCATGGATGCTGGCAGAAGACAAGAGACTCCTGGACTAGAGACAAAGCAGTTTATTACTCACAGAAAGACCAATAGTCAGAGTGTCAATTTTCTTGTGCTGGCTCCTAAGCCACAATTTTCATAGGACAAGGCAGAGAGGACCAGGTGACAGCTGTATCCTGAGTGGATTGCATTACAGGAAAGTAACACTGAGTTTAGGGATTAACCTTGTATAACAGGTAGTAAGGATAACTGCCTTTTGCTCCAGAGACAGACACTATCTCCATCTTCCAAGCCTTTTTGCTACACAAACACCCTTTAAAAGATAGTCCAGAACAAAGCCAGTTAGTCCTTCTACTCACAAGATGTGCAGAAAGGGAAGAAATCCATGGAGAATTGTCCCCCAACATTTACCCCTCATTTCTACATTATTTTGTCTTCTGGTGAATTTTCTCTTAAGTACACCACTTTATCAGCCACAATGACTGATCTAACCAATACTGGCTGGAACCAAATCAATTGTCAGGGCCCCCCAACTGGGACCTACATCAATTGGGTGACACAAGTTGACAGTGCTTCCAACACGACCTCTCGCATGACTGGTAAGCCATAGGCTTCCCAGTTCAATTCAAATAATCGAATCTATTGTTTTGGGGGAGACTGTCTATCTTAGCCAGTTCAGCCTGCCTTTACAAAATACCATAGACTGGGTGGCTTAAACAACATAAATTTATTTCTCACAGTCTAGAGTCTGGGAAGTCCGAGATCAGGATGCCAGCAGAGTTGGGTTCTGATGGAAGCCCTCTCTCTAGTTTGTAGACAACTGTCTCCTTGCTGTATCCTCATATGGTAAAGAAAGATCATCTCTATCTTATCTCTTCTTATAAGGGCACTAATCCCATTCATGAGGACTCCACTCTCATGACGTAATTACTTCCTAAAAGCCCCATCTCCAAATGCAATCACATTGGGAATTAGAGCTTCAACATATGAATTTTGATTGGACACAAACATTCAGTCCATAGCACTGCCTGAGGGTCACCAGTCCAACCTGCCTGTTTTTCCAGGCCGCCAAAATGGCTACAGGGATAGGGTTTGAAAAGACATCTTGAGGTACTGACAGGTGTTTTGCATGGAAGGTTCAGGGGCTTGGGACATCCTTGATGTTTCCAATACACTCTGGGGACTGGAGATCAAATTATGATCAGAGCCATGTGGAAGAGATGGCAGACCCAGGAGTTAGTTAACTTTAAGGCACTCCCGACAGTTTGGGAGAGCCACACCATAATGTTTTCATGGGTGAGGAAAGCTCCAGGATGAATTCTGAAAGACAGAGATCATTAATGTCCCTCCTTCCCCAGTACCTCTCAGAGTCTACAGTGTCCCACACCAGGTTGTTGCTCTTCTTTCACACTCTCTCTCAAAAAAAGGGGATTGTGCCCTATTCCACTACATATGACCTTACCTTTTTTCCAATCATCCCCTACTTGCATTCAGGTCTTTCATCAAGAAGGGTCAGGCACAAGAGGGACAAGAGCATTTTCATAAATCTTAGAGATACCTATTATATTCCCTATTTTGGCCTATGTGGGCCATTTTTTGGAAAATCAGTGATAAACGTACTCAGCCAAGTGGTCACTATCTGTAAGATCTTTGACCATGTCAATTCAACAAGAGAATACAGGTGACTGAGCCAAATAAAGTTTGATTCTCCTGGACTAGGCTGCCACCCAAAGGGTGTATGAACCAGACTAGAGTGGGGATGTCATTAAAGAAAAGAAGGAAGCATCACACCCAGGATGGTCAAGATAGAATCTCTTATTTTCAAAATAGGTCTGTATAACTCTCCTACTCAAATTTTTTCACCTTAATCATAACCCAGGAAGGATCTGAAAGGAGGTAATCCCCTCTAAGGATATCCTCTAAGGATAGTGTATTCAGTGATCAAACTGCTTTACTAAGATATGTGGATCAGGAGGAGATGAGGGAGGTAGATTCAAACCATGTTTTTGAGTCAATGTGTGAGGCAGTGATTCCATTGCTCAAAATATCAGAGGGCAGTGAATCGTCCAGAGCATTGAAGGTCTATCGAATATTTTGACTATCAGCCCATTGTCATGCAGCTTTTTGTAATAGAGGCTCTCCATTGTCAGACTACAAATGGTCTGGAAAGGCAAAAATATGATTTAGACTAGTTCAAGGGCCACAATGGTGTGGCCAGAGTTTTCTAATAAAACTGCAACAACTCCAACCTGACAAGTGTTAACAGCAATCAGGACACACCACTAGTCCCAGAAAGGGGGTCATAAGTCAGATAGTCTATCAGGAGCAGGCATCAGCTATACCCCATGCAACTTTTACAAGAGTTGCAAATCCGTCATGCAGTAGTAGCCTCTGCATCAGAAACATAGAGTCCTTTACTCTGTGTCCAGTCTATGATGGTCATTATGTTGTGAGGTCTGGTATGACGATGGATACAGGCAGTGGATCTGTCACTCAAGGGCAGTGCAGGCTCAATCAGCAGCTTGATTGCAGTTAATTTTGTGGGAAGAGATCCTTAAAATAGACACCTACATAAGTGACTCAGATGACTCAATCAGCAGCCATGATTTGTATCTTCTACTCACGGCTCCAAAGAGAAGCATCTTTAATCTTTCAGTCTGTAGTTTTCCAAGTGGCAGTCTAAATAGCCAAGAGTTCTAGAAGGGAGTGGTACAATATACTTAAAGAGCTGAAAGAAAAAACCTACAGCCAAGAATTCTCTACCAAGAAAGGTTATAGTTCAGAACGGAAGAAGAGAGAAAGTGTTTCCCAGACAAGCAAAAACTAAAGGAGTTTATCACCAAGAAACCAGTTTTACAAGAGACCTATTTAAATGGAAAAGAGAAGACCACAGATAGGAATAAGAAAATTATCAAAAAGAAAAGCAATAAAATCACTGGTAAAGGGAAATACACAATAAAGGTAGCAGACCAACCACCTATGAAGCTAATATGAAGGTCACAGGCAGAAGCACTAAAATTATCTATTTCCATGATAAGAGGGTAATGGATACACATGCAGAAAAAAAAAGGTTAGATATGATATCAAAAACATAAAATGTGGGAAGAGGGGAGTAAAAGAGTAGAGCAAGAGGTCAAACTAAAGAGACCATCAACTTAATATAGATTGTTATATACATAGGTTATTATATATGAACCTCAACAAATCACAAACCAGAAACGTATAATAAATATACAAAAAATTAAGAGAAAGGAGCCCAAACGTAATACTAAAGAAAGCCATCAAACCACAAGGGAAGAGAGCAAGAGAAGAAGAAAGGAACAGAGAAGAACCGCTAAAACACCCAGAAAAAAAGTAACAAAATGGCAGTAAGTACATTCTTATCAATAGCTACTTTAAATGTCAATGGACTAAATGCTCCAATCAAAAGGCATAAGATGGTTGATTGGATAAAAAAACAAGACCCTTATACATGCTGCATAAAAGAGACACACTTAAGACCTAAAGACACTCACAAACTGAAAGTGAAGGGATAGAAAAAGATACCCCATGCAAACGACAATGAAAAGAAAGCTGGGGGTGGGGCTGGCCCAGTGGCACAAGTGGTTAAGTGCACACACTCAGCTATGGCAGCCCAGGGTTCGCCAGTTCAGATCCTGGGTGCGCACCGATGCACTGCTTGTCAAGCCATGCTGTGGTGGCATCCCATATAAAGTGGAGGAAGATGGGCATGGATGTTAGCCCAGGGCCAGTCTTCCTCAGCAAAAAAAAAAAGAGGAGGATTGGCAGATGTTAGCACAAGGCTGATCTCCTCACAAAAAAAAAAAAGAAAAGAAAAGAAAGTTGGGGTAGCAATACTTAACTTATATCAGACAAAATAGACTTTAAAACAAAAACTGTAACAAGAGACAAAGATGGGCACTACATAATGATAAAGGGAACAATCCAACAAGAGGATATAACACTTGTAAATATCTATGCACTCAACATAGGAGCACCTAAATATATAAAGCAATTATTAACAGACATAAAACGATAAATAGACAGTAAAACAATGATAGAAGGGGACTTGAATACTTCACTTACACCAATGGATGGATCATCCAAACAAAAGATCAATAAAGAAACATTGGCCTTAAATGACACATTAGACCAGTTGGACTCAGTAGATATATAGAGAACATTCCATCCAAAAACCATAGAATAAACAATCTTTTCAAATGCACATGGAATATTCTCTAGCATAGATCACATATTAGGCCTCAAAACAAGTCTCAATAAACTTAAGAGTGAAATAATACCAAGAATCTTTTCTGACTACAACAGTATGAAACTAGAAATCAACTGCAGGAAGAAAATTAGAAAATCAACAAATATGTAGAGATTAAACAAAATGGTACTGAACAATGATTGGGTCAATGAATAAATCAAAAAATACCTGAAGACAAATGAAAATGAAAATATGACACGCCAAAATTTATGGGATATGGCAAAAGCAGTTCTAAGAGGGAAGTTTATAGCAATATAGGCCTACCTCAACAAACAAGAAAAATCTCAAATAAACAATCTAACAGTGTACCTAAAGGAACTGGAAAAAGAAGAACAAACAAAGCCCCAAATCAATAGAAGGAAGGAAATAACAAAAATCAGAGCAGAAATAAATGAAATAGATACCAAAAAAAAAAAAAGAAAAAATCAATGAAACTAAGAGCTGGTTCTCTGAAAAGACAAACAAAATTGACAAGCCTTTAGCTAGACTCATCAAAAAAAAAGAGAGAGAAGGCTCAAATAAATAAAATTGGAAATGAAAGAGGAGACTTTACGAGGACACCTCAGAAATAAAAAAGATTATAAGAGAATACTACAAAAAGCTATATGCCAACAAATTGGATTATCTAGAAGAAATGGGTAAATTCTTAGAATTATACAACCTTCCAAAAGTGAATCAAGAAGAAATAGACAATTTCGATAGACCAATCACCAGTAGGGAGATTGAAACAGTAATCAAAACTTCCCAAAAAATTAAAGTCCAGGACTAGACAGCTTCCCTGGTGAATTTTACCAAACATTCAAAGAAGACTTAGTACCTATCCTTCTCAAACTGTTCCAAAAAATTGAAGAGGATGGGAAGCTTCCTATCACATTCTATGAAGCCAACATTACGCTGATGATACCAAAACCAGACAAGGACAACACAACAAAAGAAAATTACAGGCCAATATCACTGATGAACATTGATGCAAAAATCTTCAACAAAAGACTAGCAAATCAAATACAATATATTAAAAAGATCATACACCATGATCAAGTGGGATTTATTCCAGGCATGCAGGGATGGTTCAACATCTGCAAATCAATCAATGTGATACACCAAGTTAACAAAATGAAGAATAAAAATCACATGATCATCTCAATAGACCCAGAGAAAGCATTTGGCAAGATACAGCACCCATCTATGATAAAAAACCCTGAATAAAATGGGTATAGAAAGAAAGTACCTCAACATAATAAAGACCATGTATGACAAACCCACAGCTAATATCATTCTCAATGGAGAAGAACTGAAAGCTATCCCTCTAAGAACAAGAACCAGACAAGGAGGCCCTCTTTCACCACTCTTATTTAACATAGTGTTGGAAGTCCTAGCCAGAGCAATCAGCCAAGAAAAAGAAATAAAAGGAATCCAAATTGGCAAGGAAGAAGTGAAACTGTCACTATTTGCAGATGATATGATATTATATATAGAAAATCCTAAAGAATCCACCAAAAAACTTTGAGAAATAATAAACGAATATGGTAAAGTTGCAAGATACAAAATCAACATACAAATATCAATTGCTTTTCTATACACTAACAATGAAGTAGCAAAAAGAGAAATTAAGAATACTATCCCATTTACAATGGCAACAAAAAGAATAAAATACCTAGGAATAAAGTTAACCTAAGATATGAAGTATCCTACACTGAAAACTATAAAACATTGTTGAAAGAAATAGAAGAAGACCCAAAGAAAGGGAAAGATATTCCATACTCACGGATTGGAAGAATTAACATAGTTAGAATGTCCATACTTCCTAAAGCAATCTACAGATTCAATGCAATCCCTATCAAAGTTCCAATGACATTTTCACAGAAATAGAACAAAGAATCCTAAAATTTATATGAAACAACAAAAGACCCTGAATAACCAAAGGAATGTTGAGAAAAAAGAACAAACCTGGAGTTATCACACTCCCTGATTTCAAAATATACTACAAAACTATTATAATCAAAACAGCATGGTACTAGCACAAAAACAGACACACAGAACAATGGAACAGAATGGAGAGCCCAGAAATAAAACTACACATCTATGGACAGCTTATCTTTGACAAAGGAGCCAAGAACATACAATGGAGAAAGAAAAGTATCTTTCATAAATGGTGCTGGAAAAACTGGACAGCCACATGCAAAAGAATGAAAATAGACCATTATCTTATGCCATACACAAAAATTAACTCAAAATGGATTAAAGACTTGAATGTAAGACCTGAAACCATGAACCTTCTAGAAAAAAACATAAGCAGTACACTACTCGACATTGGTCTTAGCAGCATATTTTCAAGTAGCATGTCTGACCAGGCAAGGGAAATAATAGAAAAAATAAACAAATGGAACTACATCAAATTAAAAAGCTTCTGCACAGTAAAGGAAACCATCAACAAAACGAAAAGACAACCTAACAATTGAGAGAAGATATTTGCAAACCATATATCTGATAAAGAGTTAATCTCCAAAATACATAAAGAACTCACACATGTCAAGAACAAAAAAACTAACCACCCAATTAAAAAATGGGCAAAAATTCTGAACAGACATTTCTCCAAAGAAGATATACAGATAGCCAACAGGCACACGAAAAGATGTTCGACATCACTAATTACCAGGGAAATGTAAATCAAAACTACAATAAGATATCACCTCACACCCATCAGAATGGCTATAACTAGCAAGAGAGGAAATAACAAGTGTTGGAGAGGATGTGGAGAAAAGGGAAATCTCATACACTGCCGGTGGGAGTGCAACCTGCTACAGCCACTACAGAAAATAGTACGGAAATTCCTTTAAAAATTAAGAATAGAACTACCATACAATCCAGCTATTCCACTGATGGGTATTTATCCAAAGAACGTGAAAACACGAATGCATAAAGATATGTGCACCCCTATCTTCATTGCAGCGTTATTCACAATAGCCAAGACTTGAAAGTAACGTAGGTGCCCATCAAGGGATGAATGGATAAAGAAGATGTGATATATATACACAATGGAATTCTACTTAGCCATAAAAATGATGAAATCTGGCCATTTGTGACAACATGGATGGACCTTGAGGGTATTATGCTAAGCAAAATACGTAAGAGGGAGAAGGTCAAATACCATAAGATCTCACTCACAAGTAGAAGATAGAAACAACATCAAGCAAACACATAGAGACAGAGATTGGACTAGTGGTTACCAGAGGGGAAAGGGAGCGGGAGGAGGGTGAAAGGAGTGATTAGGCACATGTGTATGGTGATGGATTGTAATTAGTCTTTGAGTGGTGAACATGATGTAATCTACACAGAAATCAAAATATAATGATGTAATCCGAAATTAATATAATGTTATAAACCAATGTTATCACAATAAAAAAATAAAAAGCAAATAAATAAATAGCCAAGAGTCAGTACAAATGTAACGAGGTTTATCAAGAAGAGTATTGACCAGGGCTATGAGTTCTGCCCACTGACTGGAGTGATCACTTCCATTTCTGATTCTGCATTGCTTGCTTTAGAGTTGAACAGCTACAGCAACCCACTGGATACCATTAAGTTTCAATTTAGCTGAACCATCGGTGAACCAAGCACAGGCATTTGGGGGAACCTCGGAGAATTGAAGGCCTCCTTGAGCCAATGGCTTTGCTTTAGGTGGGTAAATGGAGGATAAAATTTCCCTCCAACTGATGGCTGCCTTTCCCAGCTCATTAGAAATTGAGTCCAAGTTGACTCACCCTAAAATGAGAATGTCAGGCTGGAGAGTTACAAGGCATCCATGGGTCAGACATTCAGTTTCAAAAAAACCTTAGTAGCAAACTGCTTTGCATTCCCAAATGCATGTACCTGGTAGCTAGGTTAGGTAGATAATGATTCCCAAACTCCAAGGGCCACTTCCGGGTGGAGGCTGGCTCCCATTGCCAGAGACTCCAACAGGAAAACTCATCATTCACGGAGATTGTCATCAGTGAAATCTTTTTGGACAGCCTCCAAAGATGCCTGTTTATTCAAGCCCTACACAAAGGATGCCACTTTGCAGAGTAGACGATATAAAGGACCAAGCAGAATATCCAAATGAGGTGCATACTGTCTCCAATATCCAAAAAATCCAGTAAGTTATTTGGCCTCCTCTTTGGTGGAGAAGCCTGAAGAGACAATACTTTTTCCTTAACTGCTGGAAGGATTGAGTGTGGTGTTAATCCATCCACATAATCTCTAAAAACTTTATCTTACTACACACCCAGCACTCTGTGCTTAGGAACTATTCAGTAAACATTTCTGAGTTTCAAGATCACTGTGAGGAGCAAACCTCAAGTAGTAGCTCTCTTCTGCTGAATTAATTACTAATTATATCATTCGATTGCCCTTCACATTCATCTATCGATAGCTACAGAGGACCTTCTTAATATATTGGATGTCCAAAATAAACAAAATGTCTGTGAAAAGTCAACACAGGGTTAAAAGTCAAGCCATCAGCATCCTACAGCAGGATAAATAATGGTAAGTGTTGGGACGTGCACACTAAATTTGAAAAGAGGTGCAATTTTGAAAGAGTTTTCCAAAATAAGAATGAGGTCAGCACTCTAAGCACCAAAATGTTTGTTTCCTGGACAGTACTGGCCATCAGGATTAGCTATACAATCCAGAAAAGACAAATGCATAGAGACAGAAAGCATATTAGTGGTTGCTAGGGTCTGGGGGAGGAAGACAATGGGGAGTGATGACTTAATAAATACACGGTTACCTTTTGTAGTGATGATCAAGTTCTAGAAATAATGCCACTGAACTGTACACTTTAAAATGGCTAAAATAGTGAATTTTATGTTTATATGTATTTTACCACAATAACAAAAAAAGATTATCCATACAATTGAGCATGAGTCGTTAAATTGGGGGCTCCAAACCCATTCTAGGGATGGTATGGGGGGAAAATATGATAAATGGTAAGACAAGAAGGAGGTATAAGTCTAAGAGTATCTAGAAGAAAGGAGGAGTAGATACCTATACTAAGCGAAATCAAATTTGTTAGAACTTTATGTGTTACTGTGCAACCAAAATTTCACTATTCTTAAAAATGTTCAAACATATGTAATTTAGTAGAAGACGACTTGCAGCATATAATTAAATTACCCATCAGGTCAAGACTCTAAATAGCACAATTTGGCTATCTTTTACATTTCAATTTACCATGATAAGGAATAATAATATTCTTTGTGAAATATAGAATTTACATAAGTGCACTGATTGTCTTGAATTCTAAACCCTAGTAATAGCATTGAGGGTTTATTCTTAGTTGTGCCTTCTGTACAATAGGATTATAGCTCAGGGGCACGGTGAAATAAATGATTTCTTCTAATATATAGTTCCACCAATAAATATTTATCCCTGTTGGATACTCCAACTTTGCTTTTTAAGAGTGAGATTCAACAAAATTATGTAACTGGTGACTGTGCCAAGAACCCTGCAGCCACCCTGTAAATCTTAATAGAATCAAAATGCAAACATGGGGACCAAGAATACCTCGAAGTTTTTGCTGAATTAGGATCACCTCCTTCATGGATACAATATAAGAAACACTACAGCCTAAAGAAGCCCTGTTTTTGTTCAGTTCTATCAAGATATGTTAACTCAGGGAGACAGTCTAGAGATATTTTAGTTTTGAGACCATCTACCCTTTTTTTTTTTTTTTTTGGTGAGGAAGATCAGCCCTGAGCTAACATCCATGCCAATCCTCCTCTTTCTGCTGAGGAAGATCGGCTCTGAGCTAACATCTATTACCAATCCTCCTCCTTTTTTTTTCCCTTTTTCTCCCCAAAGCCCCGGTAGATAGTTGTATGTCATAATCGCACATTCTTCTATTTGCTGTACGTGGGACGCTGCCTCAGCATGGCCGGACAAGCAGTGTGTCGGTGCGCGCCCGGGATTGGAACCCCGGCCGCCAGTAGCGGTGCGTGCGCACTTAACCACTAAGCCATGGGACCAGCCCCCATCTCTCTCTTTGAATGAGCTTTATTTAAATGAATGAATTTAAGCTGAAGCTATAAAAACTGGTCGACAGTAACTGATTATTTGGTCAACTAGCTTCTTCCTCCTCTTGGTTTCTGGAGCAATTTTTATGCTTAAATGACCAAATACAGTCATGATATTATAGGGTCTTCTTCCTTCATTAGACTGTGAGATCCATGAGGGCAAGGATTATGTCTTACTTATATAGTCATCCCAGGATCTGACCACAGAGTCAGTTAGCACTGAATAAATATTTCTTAATAAAGACAGCCTGCACATAAGCAAAACTTTTAATCGGAAAGTCTACCATGTCCACCGTGGTCAGTTAATGTCTCTAAATCTGATGATAAGAGAAATGAGTATATTCCCTACAGGCATATCAGGAAAGAGGGTCCTACCTCAGCTCTTAAAGGGTCCCAGGGTAAAAAAAGACAGATTAGGGGAATTCAGCATATTTTATGGACTTTGTGATGGCTTCTCAGATTCCACAGGAGCCAGTTTGCTTGATTTGCTTGGTATTCACTAACCAAATTTGCAACAAGGAATCCTACCTAAAATCCTGTCCAAGGGGGAGAAATCTTCTGTTTTATAGGTAAACTGGTTGTAATACCATCTCCAACATCCACTCCATTCCGTCATGTTCCTTTACCATAACAACAATCACTCATAATGAACAGTAGACAGAAGGTTTCAGCTGAGTGACATTTTGGATCCTCTCTTTTTATGATCTCCCATCATGGAAGAACCATGAATCAGGCCATTCATATTCCAGAGGTTTCTGACCATTCCAGACTCCTTGCCCCTGCCTTTCCCCACTCCTATTCTAAGCTAAGTCCAATATTCTGCTTTGAACATCCCAAGTTTCCTAAAGTGTAGGTGTTAGTTGGGTTAAACAAGGATAGTTTCTGATCAAGATGGCTATAAAACTGGATAAGAGAAAGATGCAAGGTGGCTTAGAGAGTATTCTACAGCAATTAGCTGAAAAACAAAGAAAACCAAGAAGAGCCAGTGCACAAAACACATTTATTTTCAGATTCCTAGTCAGAACAGAAAAATAATAATAATAATAAAAATACCATGAATAACTTTTGTTGAGTGTTTACTATGTGCCAGGAACTATGATAAATATTTTATGTATATAGACACATTTAATTTTCACCTCAAACTCACGAGGTAGCTAATATTATTATCTTCATTTATGGTTGAAGAAACAGAGGCAGAGAGTGGTTAAAACCTTGTGCAAAGTTAATCTGAGCTGTAAATGGTGAAGGCCAGAATGAGGCTGAGGAAGTCCACACTCTTGCACCAGACAGCTTCTCCCAGAGCTGTGCAAACCCTCCTGCTCTTCAGCACATTTCAGTCCTATTCTGTGTGACTATTATGCCTTCAGGTTGTTTAATATTAATCAAATATATAATGGTTCAACTTTGTGAAAAGCAGAAAAAACTTCTACCAAACTGGAACTGAGAAACTATCCAATCACTCTCTCTCATCCTTTTTCTTCCCCTGAAAAAGGCTGGGCAACCCAGTAGCTGAAAAATACTGATGTCACTTGAAAGAAATTGCTTCTTGTTCTGCCCTCTTCTTCTCCAATTTTTGGGCCTCAACCAGTTGGAAACTGGTATGAATGTGCATAATGATGACCTCTGAATGATCATCATGAAATGACTTTCCCCGGTAATGTTAGATTTATCTGATGATTTTCATACCCTTCATTCTAAAATGCTATTATCCTGAGTGCATGCAGGGGACAGTACACTTAGTCATAAGTGATGGATGAATTCATTATCTTCAGCCAATTTTAATGGGTCATCTAGAAAGAAAATCACCAGTCAGTTTTGGCTATTGAGCATTGCTATCTCACGTACCTTATTAAGCCAAATATAAAAATGGGTGGTTTTTCATTTTCCTATTAGACAACAAAGGTCACCTATCACAAGCTTGAGAGACATTCAGGTTTATTTCTCTTTGGTCTGAAAAAATGGATAGCGTTGAAGTTTTTTATCTTTTTCCATTGTGAACTGAATATTTCAGAACTATGCACCCCACAAAGAGGGAAGTGCTTCACAGGAATTCAGAATAAGGAGCTTTCTCCGCAGAGAAATAGAGGTTGACATTAACGTATCCCCTGGATGACACTGTTAATCTAATGGCACTATTGAATTCTAGAGCTTCAGCCCCATCATTAACAGTTGGAAGTAAACACATTGGTGTGGCATGTAAGTAGGTATGCCCGTGAGTATCACAGGCTTTTTTCTACCCTCAGCTACTAGAAATTGAAAACATTTAATACACATGAAAGACCACTTTTCATGTCTCAACCTATCTTTCCTGTTTTTGGTTGGGAAATCCTGACTTCTTATCTTTTAAATTATCATTTTTCATTTGACTCATCAACTTGAACTTTTTCTCTCAGACTGATTCTGAATACTTGCAGCTGTTGATTATAATAATGGCAAACAGGTATATACTTCAGGATCCACGTTTGCTACTAGCTAAGCCTTCCTTGCTGTCCCCCCAGTCATGTCACATTGACTTGACGTTATTTTAATACATCTATATATTGAATAATTATCTTGCATTGTCATGAAAATGCCATGATTGACAAATTCTTTGTTAGCAAATTGTTAAATTCTACAATGAGGATTTTTAAAGATAATTAAGAAGTAAGGAGACAAGAATGTTATAAATATTCTAATGTCAATATGTTATACCAAAATAACCTAGAAAAAAAATTGGAGCTATACTGTGATTCTTGGGTAGAATTAAAATGGAAGTAACTGCCTGAATGCTCAGAAAATAATGGCAGATTTATTTGATAGCTATTTGATCCAGTTCATCATTTTAACATTCTTGATTAGGAAATGATCACTTTGCTTATTTTTGTATTGCTGTTACTAATTGTATGTAGTAGCAAAGCCATTACTTCAAAAATAAAAAAAATCTTAGGTGAAACTTCAATAAATAAATACATAAGAGCAGAGTTGATCTGTGGAATGGGGAAGTTCTGGGAAGAAGTCTTAACCCAGCCTACCCTCTGTGGAGGCCTCAGGGATCTCTCTGGAACACCAGAACTCCACAAAATCCTGGAATCAGTGAGCTGGCCCAAAAATCTTAAGAAATAGACATAACTTAGGAAGTTGTCCTTATTCAATGATTCCTGCTTAAAAGATGATCTTTTATGTACACTTGCCTGAAAAGTCAATACATACTTCACTACATTTTTCTGTATATAGCTACCTGACTGGAAGCTTCTTTGAGGCTTACGGTTTCTAGTTTTTAAATTTAGCTCTCTAAAAATTAAAAAATATCATCAAATTTATTCTAAAATAAAGTAGTCAGCAAATAATCAGAATTTGAAAGTTATGACTACTATTTCAGAAAGCATATTTCTTCCTGCTGTTTAGTTATACAACTAAATAAATTTATTAAATGACTCATGACACTAAATAATTTTCTATAAAAATTAACTGGAATACATGTGAATTTCATTAGGTTTGAATTTTTTCTTCAATAACCTGAACAATAACTATATATATACATATTAGTCTATTATTTTAATTAAGGTTTATTATTTAAGAATTCCTTGAGACCTTGTGTGACATTTCCTGTCAATTTATAAGTGTGGATACAATGTTCAAGATTACTTTAACTAAAATCAGTTAAACTCTTACCAAGTAAAGAGTGGACACGGTTACATTCTTTTCTCAGAGTTAATGAAGTTAATGGAGATAGAGTAGCTTGCTTTTAGTTCAATTGAAAAACATGCTACTTATCAAAACAGCAGAGCATAGGTAAAGAATGAAATTGATAGTTCTAAAAAGCTTTAAAGTTGTAAAAAGCTACAAAAATTATTAATTAGAACAAAAATATTTCCATGTCTTTCTCCCATTTCCTCCATGAATTGAATCTATCATCAACAAACAATGATTTCCTTAGGAATGCTCACCGATATGAAAACTCAGGTAAAAGCACATTTCATTTTTCAAACTTAGAGTTATCTATAAGTATTGAAATATGCCTAAGACCTTATTTCTAAAGCGGATAGAATATTGTCCATAATAAGGAAAAAAGCCTTTCCATATTATAACTTACTAAAATAAATTTTAACAGAAGTTACCAAGGATTTTAAACAGATGTAAGTTACTTCTACCATATCCTATGTTTATGAATATGGCCAAAAAAATGTTAGAGAAGGTTTTAAGCAGTAGCAGATAACACAAGTCCATCTGTTTATGTCATCTGCTACTCTTTATGTGACACAGTAAGGATTATAAAAGGAAAATCAAATTCACATTGCGTTTATCTAAGAGGCTTCTATAATTGAATTTTAATAAGAGATTTTTTTATTTCTTTTCTCTTTTTTCTTTTAACTCTAGTTACTAATTAAAACAGTAAACTGATATTTTTAATGTCTCCTTCACTTAAAGTAATATTATTGTTATTTACTAACCCAATTTTATACTTTCAAATTAGTATTTTTTTTTATTTTACTAATTTTTCAGCCTATCATTGTGGAAACACATAAGAACACACCTGTTTGAAATAGTTCTCTGTTTTTAGTTATTTTTAAGCTGTATGTTAATATTCAATAGTATACACATGATCTAACAATATAGAGTCAGATTTCTCAGCACTCTAATTTAGGTCTTATCACTTTATTTATCCATTGTAGAACCTTCCTAACTGTTGTCCCAGGCTATAATCCTCAAGCTCTAATGTTTCTGATCCAAGTCAAAGTCCACCTAAAACTTCATCTTAAGGGGTATATTATGACCACTAGGAGGAGTACAACATTCCTCCCCACCCCTCACTCCCAAATCCACCCTCAAGGACGCCTGAGTCAACACCAGACTCACTGGGCAACAACAACACTAGGAGATGGAGTAGGAGACACATAAGGCTGGAGAAGGTCAATAGTTTGGAGGTAGCATGGAGCCACGCTATCTTTGATGAGCCTCATCAGAGGGCTTATTACCCATATAGATAATGCAGCGAGTGAGTCTGGAGCGCCTTCCTGATGGGAAAGGGTCTCCCATCTACTGGGAGCCTTGGGGCAACTCTAGTGAAAGGAGGCGAGAAATAAATATTAGCCAAAGCAGCTCCAGGCTTTAGGGTGTGCTTTTCTTTGGGATGTCTTTCTTCCTTGATCTTCCTTTCTTCTTTTTCCCTCCTCGCCCTCTACCCTTAGTTCTCTTCCTCTTCTTCCTCCTTTTTCTTCTTCTATTTATTCATTCATTCAACAGATATCCATGAGTGAACACCAGTGCTGTGCCAGGCACAGTATTAGATACAAATATAGGATGGATCACAAGACATGTGTGGTCTCTTCCCTTGTGAAGCTTTCAGTAGGTCAAGGAATATAGATATTAAACAAATAGTTATAACCATGATGATATAAGGAAGGAGGAAGACCAGAATGTGAGGGAAGCAATAATAGAGGCCCTAATATAGTCTGCAAAAAGAAAAAGCCACTTGGAAGCACTGACATGTAAGCTAAAATCTGAAAAGATCACAAATTAACCAGATGATATGGTAGGAGTGGGAGTGAGGAGAAGGAGTGTTGCACACAGAGAAATATGCTGAAAATTCCAAAAGAGAGTGAAAAAAAGAATGAGAAAGAGAGAAAAGGTTGATGGATGCCAGGAACCGAAAAAAATTAAACCTAGCAAGAACAATGAGTAAAGGAGAGCCCGTAAGGAGAGAGAAGCATCAGGTACAGAGCAGAAAATAACTAATAGTGCAAGATACTGGTAAGTGGGAAAGGATAGTCTCTGAAGCAACAATAGAGGGCATAGCCTTATCCAAGAAAGAAATATCTCTGCCAGTGTGACAGGAGGGAAGGAAGAAAGGAAGGTTTGTGGTTTGGTGGTGGAAAGTTGAGGGAGCACCTCTTTTAGGACTATTTTTTCCATGGAGTAGGGGGTGAGCTCATTTGCTGTGAGTGAGGGGGTGGAGATTTGATATAATTGTGTGGAGCACAGAAGCACGAGTCAATTGGGAAATACATTAAGATTACCAGACAGTGTTGAGGGCCTAGGTGAGGTGATGGCTGTACGTTTATAATGGTACCAATCTTCTCAGTTACGTAATTTTCTCCGGCAAGTGTTATCTAGAAGAATAATGGCATTGAGAGGTTAGAAGTTGGATTCATCCAGGAATGATGACTTGACAGAAGGTGTGATGAAAAAAAAAAAAAGCGAGAAGTATTGGCAGGAGAGTTGCTGAAGTGATAGTCAAGACAATTTACCACTAAAACCAAGGAGAGAAAACTAGAAGGGGCTGGTGGATAGGGAGTATGAAAAATGAACAATTGACTAAAGAACTAAAGTAATTGAATAAGCAAACAATTCTTGTTCCCTAGAAGATTACAGTTTATCAGAGGAGCCATAAAACAAACAAATAAACAAAACAGCCATGATAGTGATAAATACCACGGAGAGAATTAAAATATAGTGAAGTTATATAGAGTGACAGGGTGGCTATTTTACCTTGAGTAGTCTGGGTATCTGAGGAGACATCATTTAAGTTGAAGTATGAATGACAAGAAACATTCAGTTTTGATACATGAAGGGAAAGAGGAATCCAGAAAAATGATAGAGCAAGTGCAGATGCACTAATATGGGAGTGAGCTTGCAATGGAAAGAAGGCACACAACACTCACAATGGTGAACGAACAAGAAGAATAATGAGAATGAAATCCAAGTGACACAGGCCACATTGCATGCAGCTTAACAGAAAAAGACAAGGAGCTTGCTCTTTTTTTTAAGTTAGAAGATTAAAATGGAAGAGTGATCTGCTTTATGCTTTAAAAGTTGATTATGCCTGCTATGTGTAGACCATGAACAGTAAGAATCACGGAAATGAGGCTATTGGTAGTCATTCCAGTGATCCAGGGAGAATTCTACCATTCCAGAAGGTAGAAGAGTCCAAAGACTAATAATGACAAGGTGAGAGTTGGAATATGTTTTAATGACTTGAATGGAAGGAATAAGAAAAAGAAAATAGGTATAAGCTTGGGACTGAAGCAACGAGAGTAAAGTGAATTCATTTTCTGAGGGTAGAAGACAAAGAAGCAACTGGTTTAAGGACAGAAATAATGAATTCAGTTTGGGTAATATTAAGTTTGAGTTGTTTGTTAGTTCTCTAAATGGGTATCGGTTGTGCAGTAGGACAAACGAGTTGAAATTCTTGTTAGGACTGCAGATACAAATTTGGAAATAATGAGCATAGAAATGTCAGAGGAAGTGACGAGGAGTAGCAAGAGGGATGGGGAGCTGAAGTGAGATTGAGTTCTTTGGACATGAAAAGGCCAGTGAACTGAAAGGCCACGTTCTGGATGTTCCATTCACTCGCACAGGCTATAGAGGTGGTGTGGTCAAGGGGAGAACCAGGCTTTTGTTAAGACCAAAAAACTATGGAGACTCAGGGAGGGCAAAATTGATGGAGAGTTTGGTGAAAGAGCTGGGGAGAGAAAACAGAGTTTTCTGGGAAACAGACTATAGAAATACGGAGAGGTTTACATTTTAACCAGGGAGGGAGGAAATCTGGAATATGCAGAGTGGTGGTTGGAGTTCTAACATTTCTCTAAATTCTTGGAGAATTTAGCTGTGGCTTGGAAGGCAATGATAAGTGTGTCCCTTTCCTTATGCTCTATGGCTGAGTCAGCAAACTACACTTGCTGGCCAAATCCTACTCACCACCGGTTTTTGTAAATAAAGTTTTATTGGGACACAACCATGCCCCTTCATTTACATTATGCCTATGGCTGCTTTCACACTACAACAGCAAAGTTGAGTGGTTGTGACAAAGGTTGTATGGCTCACAAAACTAGAAATACCATCTAGCACTCTACAGAAAATGTTTTCTGATTCCTAGTCTATGGGATTGAAGGGTAAGAGCAATGACCAGGGAAATCAAATGTGAGCCTCATGGTCTGGGCCACAGATTGGGTGGCTCCTGTGGCCTTTCAACACATGCTTTTTTTGGACCTTCAAAGGAAGATATGCAGTACTCACATAACCTAGACTAAGCCTCATATAACATGATGACATATTGTAGAGTGCTTTCCATTACACGCATCCTCAAATAAACCCTGATCTTCCTCACCACCTGTAGAGAAGGATGGGACTCCGGTTATACCTCAAAGGAAGACACTGCAACCGTTGGTCACAATGCTAATTGCACGGAAGCTCAGTTGCTACTGTTGCCAACTTAATTCTCTTGGTGCTTAGCAGAAAATGGTACTCTTTCTATGTCTTGGTCAGATGAGAAGAATCTCACAGCAAAGTTCCCTGGAATCCAATGCATTTCAGTTGTTTTAATTCGTATACACAAAGCTATTGCCTGAAAGCAAAAACATACCGCCCATGTGGCTCAGCTGGTATAAGCTTCAACATTAGTGTGGCAAAATCTAGAAAACTAAGGTTTAAGTGTAGCTAGGGTCACACACTCAAAATGCTACAACACTAGGCAGGACCATAAATGAACAGCATGGACCAGATGTTAGCCTATAGGGTGGAATGGGAGTTCTAGCACACTGAAGACCCCTTGCCCTCTCTCAACTCCAGCTTTGTAGTCACGGGGGAATGAAAATCTAACCAAATAAACTGATTATTCAAAAACAGTCATAATTTCAGATTTTGGTGTTAAATTTCTGGTTTCTTTTAAGCACTGTCATTGCCAAACAAAACCTTTCAACCCTGGCCCATACATTGCTAATTGTAACCCAGTTTCTAGAAGGAAGAAGAGAAAGAAGCCAATTAGCCTGTTCTTGTATAGAACTGAGTCCTGAGTCTCAAAACCAGCCTTTGTTGCACCTATGTGTGGAATACTTTAGCTCACTAGGAAACTAGCAAGAGGTTACAATCCCAGATCTCAGTCCAGTACTAAGGTTCCTCTTCATAGCTTTCCTCTTGGGTTGCTGAACTCAACCAAATATTAGTCAGGCCTCTATACTAAGCCCGAGAGAAAGCACCAGCAGATGCCCAAAATTCTCAAATCTTTGAAGCCCCTCTGCTGTCACATTTTCAAAAGAAAGAACGCAGAGGAAAAAGACAAGCCAAATTCTTCAGCATGATATTCAAGGTCCTCTATAATCTGATTTCAGTAAACCTTTCAAACCTATCTTCAGTTCTTCTGTACTCCATTCAATTAGAATGCTACCTGTACTCAAACATACTATGCATTTTAATCTCTACATCAGCCTCCCTCCACCTATCTGAATAGAATACTTTACGTCATTTTTTGTGATCTCTTCATTGTATTGTTTGTTACCTCACATTTTGTACTTCCTGATAAGGTTGTTTTTAATTTTCCCTGAGTATATTTGATTTCGTCATCAGTGGGTTAATCTGGGCCCTCCAAGAATAAGATGTCGAGACGAGAATAAACGTGCAAAAATTTTTATTGGGGGAAATGCCTGTGAAAGAAAATAGGAAGCAGGCTGGAGAAGGCTGAGAGAACCATCCAAATGCAATGCAAGCTTGATCCCAAAGGCAGGAGAATGGGAAGAAAGGTCAAGTGAAAGTGTGTTAGATTGCCATGCCATCAGAGGGAGGTCCAGCAATACTCAGAGGGAGTCCTTGGGCCAAAGGTGGCTGGCATAGGAATCCCACGTCTCCCAGGAATAGGCCTGCCTCAGTTATCTCAGCTGTACTCAGCCAGTGGCTGGGAACAGACTCTAAGAAGCATGGACTCACTGCAAACGTGGCAGCGATGGACTTCAGAGCCCAGCAGCAGAGGTCCTTGGTCAATTAGGCTCACTGTAGTTGGAGGACTGAGAGGCACATTCTCATGGCTGCCATTAAGGGGATAATAACCTCTTTAAAGATAGAAAGCATCTCCAATATACTTCTTTTCTCTTCCACAGCAATTAACAAAGTGCCATGCTCAATAATGACAAACAAACATATATACATAGCTATACATAAATAAACCAACAAATAAATAAATAAATCACAAGATAATGTATAAGTATTTAGGTTTAGGTTCAACTTGTTTGTTCTTTTTCTTCTCCCAGCTTTATTGAGATGTTATTGAGATATAACATATGTAATTTTAAGGTGTACAATGCAATGATTTGATACACATATATAATGCAAAGTGATTACCACAATAAAGTTAGTAAACACCTCTATCCCCTCACATAATTACCTTTTTCACTCATAATATTTAAGATCTATTCTCTTAACAACTCTCAAGTATATAACACAGTATTGTTAACTATAGTCACCATGCTGTACATCAGATCCCCAGAACTTATTCATCTTACAGCTGGAAGTTTGTACCCTTTGACCAACATCTCCCACCTCCTTCCCCCACTCCCCACCCCTGGCAACCACCATTCTACTCTGTGTTTCCCCCAATAAAAATCTTTCTATGAGTTTGGCTTTTTTAGAATTTTTAGATATGCTGCTTTCTTAAAATGGAGAAATACTACAAGCATGGCTATCTTCCCTCTATTAATAAATCTACTTTACTGGGGCCGGCTCGGTGGCATAGTGGTTAAGTTCATGCGCTCTCCTTCGGCGGCCCCAGGTTCACAGGTTTGGATCCCAAGCATGGACCTACACACCTCCTGTCAAGCCATGCTGTGGCAGGCGCCCCGCATATAAAGTGGAGGAAAGTGGGCACAGATGTTAGCCCAGGGCCAATCTTCCTCAGCAAAAAGAGGAGGATTGGCAATGGATGTTAGCTCAGGGCTAATCTTCCTCACCAAAACAATAAAAAATAAATGAATCTACTTTACTAATCTAACATTATCTCATTTAATTTCTCAACTATCTCCATATTTCTTTATTTTTATTTAAAAAATCGATCAACAGGACAAGCAGCAACAAGCATTACATCTGTAGGGACCAAAAAGCTGCCCCAGTGGCTTGAAAGAATTATTCCACATCCCTAACACCCAACATGCCATTATGTACTCCCAAAAAGCAAGGGAACCCAAAAGGAGACTAGAGCTTATTTGAAGTATTTCAATAAACACACACTATTCTTTGAACATACGTAATATTGTAAGTGTTCCTTATTTTTTATTTGTGTGTGTGTGTTCCTTATTTTTTACCTAATCTACACGTAGAGGTCATGACAATATCACTTTGATTCTTACTGCATCCTTCCCACACTTTCATTAAACTAATTATCTTGAGATATAATTAGCTAATTACTGAGAAAGGTAGATAATGATAGTGAATGGAATGTAAGACAAGCATTAATGAAGAACAACAGGATCCAAATAGTCCAGTCAGGGAGAAGACATTCAGAGCTGCCAGAGAGACAAAGAATATTCAATAACCTTTTGATCAGTTGCACTTGAATCAGAACTAACAATGCTACACTGTGTTATTGCAACTGGGTAGGGATCCAAGTCCTCAATTTTTCCATCCTAACAAAGCTCCTTTACATTTCAGGGTACTGAATGATGTACTAAAGTACCCCGGTGCAGACCCATTGCAATTTGTCAACTGGACTTTTCAGTCTCTCTCTTTTTTGCCTCTTTAGAAAGTATTATGTGGCAAAGACTTGTTTTCATTTGTAGCTATTGTCAAAGCAACAGAATTTATTAAAATTAAGTTACAACAAGTTTCTGAAGGCCCAATATTCTAAACTTTAGATTGTTCACAGTAAGGTAGGGGCATATTTATTTGAAATGAAAAAAAAAAAAAAGGTTGAAAATAGATTTTTAATTAACTGGCTCTAGATCAGAGCATTTCTCAAATGAAAATACAATAGGGAATCTAATCAGATAGGTTATTTACCCAGAATAATTGCCTCCATGCTATAGCAAAGTACTTTAAAATGTGGTTTTGCTGCAATGTTTTTCAGTTATCTGAGTGAGTTCAACTGGCTAAAGTGTGAAACTAATGTAACATGCATCATAATAAAATCCCTGTAGAACCAACAGCCTCATCTGAGAAAAACTCCGCCAAGATCAAAACCAACCATGAGACCCCATCTCTTCTAATCACTGGATTGGTAGTCAGAGTAGTTTGACACCAAAACTTACTGCACAATGTACATATCATATTATTTCAGAGCCATTCACTTGCTCAAATTCCCCATTTGAATGCGAGCTCATTTTGAGGAGAGATTTAGCCTACCTCACCTTTTATCCCCTGCCTAGTGTCTAATAAGCCCTCAATAAATGTTAGTTGATTTAAAATTTAAACAGTGCAGAAGAACACTCAGACTGATTTAATTCAAGATATTATTTATTTATGCTGTACAAGGCACAGAGCTGGCTACAAGAGAAAAGGGAACCCATAGGTACCATCTGGGAATGTATAATCTTCTTGGAAAGACAAGACTGTCACCCTTGAAACATCTACAGTCACGTAGAGGGGTTTGTAAACTTTGTGTGTTCATAAGTGATACAAGCAGTGGATGCTGACAGAGTTCAGAGAAAGGAGAAATCTGTGTGAGGCAGAGTGATCAGCAAAGGCAAAGAAGAAGAAAGGGCATCCACTAGGTGGAACAAGGTGAGTCACACATTCACAGGACCGTTGGGAAATGGGTCTGTCTGGAGTGGATGATTCATGATAAGGAGTAAAGAGAGTAAGAGTGGAGAGGTAAGGTTGGAAATAAAGGTGAAAAGTCCTGAAGCTATTCTAAGTATGGAAAGTGTAATGGAAAAAGCACTGAACTAAATCAGGAGATCTTGTTCTAGACCTCACTTTGGCCTCTGCTTGCTCTGACATTGAGTGAGGACGTGCACCTCTCTGGCTTCAGTTTCCTCAAGCATAAAGCAAGGAAGGCCAAAAGATCACTACAGCTCAGATGTCTTGGAAGAGAGAATCCTGAGGAGAGAAATTATGAGCAAGAGAATAGCATGAAGAATGAAAGGTTCGGCGAGATTGGTCTGGTGGTAATGCATAGAAATGGGCTCGGTATGGCCAAGTGAGGGTTTATAATATAAAGCAATTACCAGAGGATGAAATGCTGGCATAAGGGGCTAGCAAAAGAAATGGAAAGATAGGGAAAATTTTGAAGGAAATATCAATCAGATTTGATGACTAGTAGAAGCACTGACTCAAACATAGTGCCATTATTTTGAACCTAGGAGATTGTATCATAGAATCTAATTAGAATAAAACTATATTAAGGGCAAAGCCAATGTGATACAAAATCAAATAAAAGTTTGCTTTTGGCTCTATCTGCCGTAAATACCTTCCCTTCACTGCAAGAACTGCCCTTCAGTTTCCTCCTTAGGTTCCACACTACGGATCCCTAGAGTCTGAACTTGCTTAGAAGCTTCGATATCCCCACTTCTATCCCTTGCTCATTTGAGTGCTACCAACATAGCACCTCCTTCTGTGTCCACCACACCTGGGCCTTCTTCCAGATTAGTTCAGCTTCTCATACCGAAGCTAAATTTGAGTCTTTTCTCCCATATCAGTTCTCCATTCTCAAGTCAATGAAATCTGACTGAAAATTAATGCTTTACCAAGAAAATTATCACGGTTTGAGAATTAACTATGTGTCCGAGTCCTTGATCATCACAACCACCTTTAAGGTACTGTATTAGTTTTCTCTGGCTGTGTAACAAATTACCACAAACGCAATGGCTTAAAACAACATCCATTTATTAGCTCACAGTTCTGTAGGTCAAAAGTGTGGTCAAGGCATGGCTGCTCCCTCTGCTTAGGATCTCACAAGGCTCAAATCAAGGTGTTGGTCACCTTCAAGATCCTTACAGCCTCCCAATCTAGTTTCTTCATCAGCAAAATATAAGGATAAATAGTGCTTGCCTCATATACATCTTATAAAGATTAAATGAAATAATTCATGTAAAGCTTTAGCACAATGCACAAATACCTGGCTCATAAATAGTGGCCTTTTTCTTTCCTTTTTTTAAATGCGATTCAGAAATCTAACTAACTTTTCTAGAATCACACAGCTACAAAGTGGAGGACCTGGGATTCAACTCCTAGTCTTTCACTTCAGAACCTACCCTCGGGCCACCAGCTAGTGGTTACTCTAGCTCTCTTTATAGCCTCCTGCAACACTTCACAAACATTAAATAGTTATCAATTCACTGATTGACTAGTTGCTTAAAAACGCTGATACAAAAAATATTATTCAACATAACTAAGGAATAAGTTTCATGGACTTTAAATACATTCTGCTTACACTTCTTTACTGCTAATATTAAGCCTCCTATGAAATTATTCTCTAAGCATTCAATATTTATTGAATTATTTTGTGAATGACATGGAATGATTACTTTGTAAAGAAAGCAAATCCATTTTTTTTCAGATCACCGAGGGGTCAAGATATTACTGCATATGATATTCTAAAGAGATGCTATCATTTAACTAGACTATTGTATCTGGGATTAAAGTGTTCTTAATCTTACCAAATACAACTCACTTTACCTATACATCTGGAAGTCAGCTCACTCCTACCGAGAAACAAAGACTGGGACACTTAACGTATCATCGGCAGCACTAATAGGGCTCAAGGTTATTCAAAAGGGTACAAAAACAGAAATTTCATAGAAAGTTTCTTAAGTCACCATCTCTAGCAGGAAACAACTAGGAAAGCAGACTGGACAGAACAGCAACTAAGATGAGGGAGGTCATGTCATGCTAAGGTAAAATAGATGACACATAGACTTAAATTATTAATTAAACCTAAAATCCTTAAGATGTCTTTCCGATAGAGTGGAGTGAGATACTTATAAATATCATCACCAAATTTTATTCTCCCCACATCAATTTAGACCTTTGGCATTTTGCTTTTAATACTCTGTAACATACAATATATTTGGACCCATAGAATACTTTCTTAGAATTAACAACCTTAAAATAATAAAACCTTAGGTTGGTGTATCATTTTAGTACTTATGAAATATTTTAACTTATGTTATTATTTAAGTTACATTATTTCTCACGAAAGTCCAGGAAAGTGGTCAGAGCATATATTATAACCTCTTTTACAGCTGGCTAAGCTGAAGCAACTCAGTCAACATAGCACAGGTAGAAAAAAAGGCAGAACCAGCTTCAATCTACCACATTCCAATGCTGTTTTATATATTTGCAGTATCTGATAATTTACTGAGTATTTAATATTATGCTTAAATCATTCTGCTTCAATTGAATTTAAATATCAAACCACAAGAAATTTGTTGGTACACTGTTAGTTATTCCATTAGATCCTGTTAATTCAAAAATGTAGAATTGAAATATAACCACATCATGATGGCTGTACTGCTACTGATTTTTTTTAGCCATTTGGAATAGTGTCATATATAATATATTATTCATTTCATATTAAAAACTTTTATCTACACCTTTTTCTCCCTCCTCCAACCTCTAACATTCATTGTCTCCACTGATGATCTTGCTTCTTATTTCATAGAAAAAGTAGAAGCAGTCAAAAGAGAGCTTCCCAGTGCTCCCGGCTTCAAACCTACCAATCTTTCTGCATCTGTGCCTTTACATCCTCCTTGCACGTGGGGTGAACTATCTAAGACAACGGCTTCACTTGTGTAGGATCACAACCTTTATCAAATCAAGCAACACTCCTGGAATTCTCCCCTCTCTTTTCTGCATCTTCAGTTGTTCCCACACCAGGGGATCATTTCCACCAGCATGTACACTTGCTACTCTACCTTCCCCCTGAAAAGCAAAAGCCTCCCTCTTCCCACTTCTGCTTTTTAACTTCCACTTCTTATCTAGCTCAATAAATGAGAGCTCCAGTTTTCCAGTGGCTCTGATGAAAACCCCTGCAACCATCCTTCTTGCCTCCCTTCCCCTCGCACTCCACTGTATTCCCTCAGCAAATACTGACAGCACTACCTCAAACATAAATCAAGTCTGACCACTTCCCACTATCCCACCACCACCACTCCAGGCCAGAGACTTCCCATCGCGAATGAAATCCGAAGTCCTTGTCAGGTTTTACATGGTCCTTTATTATCTGACACCAGGCTTCCTCTCTAGCCACATCTCCAACCACATTCTGCTTCTCTAGTTCACTCACCCCAGCCTCATTCAAGTTCCTGGAACAGGCCAAGCAAGCTTCTGCCTCATGCCCTTTGCATTAACTGTCCTCTGAAAGAAATGTTCTGCCACAAAAAACACAGGTACCTCCCCCACTTCACCTCAATTGTATCTCCTCAGAAAGGCCTTCCTGGAACCATCTTGAACACTTTTTATCACATTTACCTGCTTCATTTTTATATATTATATACTTGTTGGTTTATTAATATCTTTAGCTTTTTTTTTTTTACATATCTTTTATTTTTTATTCAGTTGTTGACTTACATATTTATTTGTTGACTTTCCTGTCTTCACCCCACCAGAATGGATGCTCCATACAGGCAGGGGGATTTGTCTGTTATGCTCACTGCTCCATCTCTCATGCTTAGCACAGTGCTTAATACATAATAAGTATCTCAACATATTTGTAAAGTAAATAATGTGAATGTTTCCCTTTGATCTTTCAATCATTCATTTAACTCTCACCCATTCACATGTAAGCACTGTCCAACCATGATGCAATAAGCTCTGTGTCAGGTGCTGGGTATATAAGGGAAAATAAGATACACATGCTTCTTGCCCTTTTGAAATTTAAAGAATGGTAAAGGACATAGACAAAGGAATAAGCAATGAAAGCCCAGTATGTGTACTCTAATATGGGAAGGGCAGCATGCTTTAGGAACACAAAAGGACAACATCTCTCTAATGATCAAAGAATTGTGTCTGTAAGAATTGGCAGATAAGTTGAGATCTGAAGAAAGAGTAAAATTTAAGAGTTGGAATTGGTAGGTGATGATAGAGATTAGTTTCCCATTAGTATGAAGAAAATGGAAAAATTCAAATAAACTTGTTTTGAATGTCCCCAAATTTTACTTCTTAACCAATTTAATCCCCAAATGATTGATCTGATCAAGAAAATTATATCTATTTTTCTGAAAGCTATTCCTCTGAGAGTGGAAACAAGACAAAGATCCACTCTTATTCAACATAGTACTGGAAGCTTTAGCCAGAGCAATTAGGCAAGAAAAAGAAAAAAAAAAAGGATCCAAATTGAAAAAGGAAGAAGTGAAACTATCACTATTTGCAGATAACATGATTCTCTACACATAAAACCCTAAAGAATCCACCAAAAAACTATTAGAAATAATTGACAAATACAGTAAATTTGCAGGATACAAAATCAACATACAAAAATCAGTTGCATTTCTTTTTCTTTTTTTTTTTTGCTGAAGGAAGATTCTCCCTGAGCTAACATCTGTGCCAATCTTCCTCTACTTTGTATGTGGGTTGCCACCACAGCACGGCTGAACAAGTGGTGTAGGTCTGTGCCCAGGATCCAAACCAGTGAACCCAGGCCGCCAAAGCTGAGTGCACCAAACTTTAACCACTATGCCACGGGGCTGGCCCCCTAAGTTACATTTCTACACACTGATTTTTATTAGTGTGTAGCAGAACAAACTAGCAGAACAAGAAGTCAGGGATACAATCCCACTTACAATCACAATAAAAAGAACAAAATACCTAGGAACAAATTTAACCAATGAGGTGAAAGACCTATACACTGAAAACTATAAGACATTATTGAAAGACATCAAAGAAGACATAAAGAAATATAAAGATATTCCATGCTCCTGGATGGGAAGAATAAACATAGTTAATAGATTCAATGCAATCCCAATCAGAATCCCAATGACATTCTTCACAGAAACAAAGAATCCTAAAATTTATATGGAACAGCAAAAGACCTCAAATAGCCAAAGCAATCCTGAGAAAAAAGAACAAAGTTGGAGGTATCAGTCTCTGAATTCAAATTATACTACAAAGTTGTAGTAATCAAAACAGCATGGTACTGGCACAAAAACAGACACACAAATCAATGGAACAGAATTGAGAGCCCAGAAATAAACCCACACATCTACGGACAGCTAATCTTTGACAAAGGAGCCAAGAACATACAACGGAGAAAGGAAAGTCTCTTCAATAAATGGTGCTGGGAAAACTGGACAACCACGTGCAAAACAATGAAAGTAGATCATTATCTTATACCATACACAAAAATTAACTCAAAATGGGTTAAAGACTTGAAAGTAAGACCTGAAACCATAAAAATCCTAGAAGAAAATATAGGCAGTACACTCTTTGACTAGGTCTTAGCAGTATCTTTTCGAATACCATGTCTACTCAGGCAAGGGAAATAAAAGAAAAAACAAACAAATGGGACTACATCAGATTAAAAAGCTTCTGCATAGTGAAAGAAACCATCAGTAAAATGAAAAGACAATTCACCAACTGGGAGAAAATATTTGCAAATTATATATCTGACAAGGGGTTAATTTCCAAAATATATAAAGAACGCATACAAATCAACAATAAAAAAATGAAAAACTCGATGGAAAAATGGGCAGAGGATGTAACAGACATTTTTCCAAAGAAGATATACAGATGGCCAACAGGCACAGGAAAAGATATTCAACATCACTAATTATTAGGGAAATGCAAATCAAAACTACAGTGAGATATCACCTCACATCTATCAGAATGGCTATAATTAACAAGACAAGAAATAACAAGTGTTGGGGAGGATGTAGAGAAAATGGAACCCTCATACACTGCTGGTGGGAATGCAAAGTGGTGCAGCCACTTGGAAAATAGTACGAGATTTCTCAAAAAACTGAAAATAGAAATACCATATGATCTAGCCATTCGACTACTGAGTATTTATCCAAAGAATATGAAATCAACAATTCAAAAAGATTTATGCACCCCTATGTTCATTGCAGCATTATTCACAATAGCCAAGACATGGAAGCAACCCAAGTGCCCATCAACAGATGAATGGATAAAGAAGATGTGATATATATATATATACACACACAGACACACACACACACACACACACACACACAATGGACTACTACTCAGCCATAAAAAGACAAAATCATGCCATTTGCAACAACATGGATGGACTTTGAGGGTATTATACTAAGCAAAATAAGTCAGACAGACAAAGACAAATACAATATGATTTCACTCATATGTGGAAGATAAACAAGTAAACACATAGATAAGGAGAACAGGTTAGTGGTTACCAGAGGAGAAGACGGAGGGGGGAGGACGAAAAAGGTAAAGGGGCACATGTGTATGGTGATGGAAAACACTAGACTATTGGTGGTGAACACAATGTAGTCTATACAGAAACTGAAATATAATAATGTACACCTGAAATTTACATAATGTTATAAGCCAACATGGCCTCAATAAAATAAAATAATTTTAAAAAAGAAAATTGTATCTGTTTTTACTTGGTAATCTCACTTTATACTTCAGATCAAAGACATTCAGATTTCTTTTTTAAAAGAAAAAAGGTCAAAAAAAGAAAGAACTCATAAATAAACTATTTTTTTCTTTGAATCAGATCATATCATGCCCTACCAAATCCATTTAATTCAATAGATAGTTACTAAGCACATGCCATTTTCATAAAAGCAAATAAGTCAGGATGCCTTCCCCGCCAGAGTGTATAATTTTGTAGAGAACATAAGATCTGTGTGCAAATAATTAAAATACAAAACAATAAATGAAAAAATACCTTAGGATTTGTTCAAATTGCTTTGAAACTGGAGAAGACAAGGATGAGAGATTATTTGATTGGCTAAATGAGTTTACCACATATCCAAATAGAGAAAAATCTAATTACTAAATCCTTCAGGAATGTAGAAATTTTAAAATTCCTAGAAGCCACTGGAGAATCAAGGCAAAAAAATATTCTTCAAAAGAAAGGTCAAGAATATAAAAAAGAGAATTAAGGAAAAGGTGATATAGATAGCTTTTGTTTCGTCTCTTCTGAGACAGAAGGTGGAATTTCAATAATGAAGATAAAGAATAACTATGCCATCTTGTTTATATTTTAAGCTAAAATGAAGAGTAGGTTATTAATCTTCACCTATAACTATCAAAGGTAAAGTCCCAGGCTGTGTGGATGTTCTCATATGAGAAACCAGAGCTATCTCATCTGTTGTTTACACATTTTCAACAAAATGTATGCAGAGTAATCTAAAAGCTTGAATGAAAATAAACCTTTCTGATATATTTTTTACTGTTGGCTAGCATGTTTGAGAACTCAATTCCTCTATTATCTTTCCTTATGACACAGTAACATGAAAATTAGAAGCCCATCCATATTTAGCAGAATAGAACTTTCATAGTGCTGAATATAATTTCTTGGGAGATTTTAGCCGGAAAATATTCTTCATTTCCAGAAACGGTTATATGAAAATTGTAGTAGCAGATCTTAGGTTGATTCCTTATGACATAGTGCCATCTAGAGAGTAAAGCTGATGTTGCTACAAGCTACATTAACCACATCTAGCTTCTAAACTATAACATTACATTTTATAGCTATTAAGTTCAGTAGGGTGCATCTATATGGAGTACACTTGAAATAAATTAATGAGTACACACACGAACGAATTTACATCTAGTACGTTGACATCTGATAATCACATTGTGTGGCCTCTCCTCTGGGTAGTATTCTATTCATTCATGTGTTAATATGTCTAGTAGTTTAGTGACATACTGTAGCATTGAGGGAAGTTATAAGGAGGTACAAGAATATGCATTTCATTGGATTTTGTAAGGAGGTGTAATTGAATGTCTACAAAGAAGCAAGACAGTTTCATCACAAATGTGAAATATTTATTAAGTATCTACTATGAGTAAGGCATTGCCCTTATTATATGTGTAAGTTTCCTGAGGCTGCTATAACAAATTACCACACACTTGATGGCTTAAAGTAATAGAAATTTACTCTATTATGGTTCTAAAGTCTAGAAGTCTGAAATCAGGGTCTAGGCAGGCTGCACTCCCTCTGGAGGCTCTAGGGGAGAATGTTGCCTTGCCTCAAGCTTCTGGAGGCTGTCGACATGTCTTGGATTCCTTGGCTTGTGGCTGCATCACTCCAATTTCTGCTTTTGTCTTCCCATCATCTCCTCTGTGTCTGGCTATGGCCTCATCACTCCAGTCTTTGCTTCTGTATTCGCATTTCCTCCTCCTGTTCTGTCTGTGTATCTCTCCTCTGTGTGTTTCTCCTCTATGTGTCTATTATAAGGACACTTCTCATTGGATTTAGGGCTCATCTGGATAATCCAGGCTGATCTCCTCATCTCAAGACTTTTAATTACATCTGCAAAGACCCTTTTTCCAAATAAGGCAACATTCACACATTCCAGGGATTTGATGTATCTTTTGCGGGCCACCTTTCAACCCACTGCACTATGTTTCTAAAAAGTCAGGAAAATAAATGGAAAAGTAAATGGCTTCTACTTCAATAAGCTTACAGCATAATTGGGGGCGGGGGGAGAGTTATATGCATAGATAAACAATTACCCAGATCAGAATTTCTCAATCTTGGCAATATTGACATTTGAGGCCAGATAATTCTTTGTTGTGGGAGGCTGTCCACTGCATTTAGAATATTCAGCATCCCTGGCCTCTACCCATCAGGTGCCAGAAGCACCCACTTCTTAGTCATGACTACTAAAAATGTTTCCAGACATTGCTAAGTGTCCCATGGGGGGCAAAATTGCCCCTGCGTAAGAACAAGATCTCGTTTATCAAGAAATGACATCAGCAACATGGCAGAATAAGATGTCCCTAGCTTGTACCCTTGCCTCAACAACAATATTTGGCATCCATGAAAAAAAGTGCCTCTGTGAGAGCTTTGGAATCCAGATAGGAGAATATGAAACCCCGGTGCAGTCCAAGACTGAGGAGAGCTGTGTTGAAAAGCCAAGCTTACAACCAGGTGGCTGACTCACCAACCACGGTCCCAGCTCCAGACCCGGAAACAGCCCCGTACCCCTGAGGACTTGGCTACAGCCCCATCTGGCTAGGGGTCTGTCACCAGCACCATAGGCCAAGGGACCCAGGACAAGTCATGCCCACCCATACATCAAGTCATAGACATCCAGACCTTGGTCCCGGCTGCGCACCCTGAAGTAGCCGGTGAACCAGCTCCAGCCCCTGTTGGCCACAGTCCAGAAGCCCCTGGAGGTTAGCTTGCCAAACTTGATCAGACTATAAATTCTAGAAGGGCCCTGTAACTGGGGTCCCATCCCAGCCACAGTAGGTAAACAGTCTTGTTGGCATAGGGACCCTACAAGAAACAGTCTTGTCTGCACCTGGAATCCTGAAAAGGGCCCTAAACTTGGCTCAAGCCCCCTCACAGCCCTGGTCTGCCAGCAGTTCTGAGGGTCCAAGGTCCCAGCGGGACCCACTCCCATTTGCACCCCTAGAGATCCTGACCATCCAACCCCATCACGGCCACAATCCACCAGCAGAACTGCCAGCCCAGGAACCTAGTAGAAGAAACTCCTGTCTACATTCACAGAGATCCTCAAAGGGCCCTATACTCGGCTCCAGACCTACTAGCTACAATCAGAGACCTGTCCAACCCACCTAGGAACCTGGGGAAAGACACTCCCATCTGTGCCTTCAGAGCCAGACCTGCAGACCTCAATCTTGCTTATTGGTTTTTCTTTTTTAATTCTTTTTGCAGAAGTAGACAATGCGGCACAATGTCACATTCAATTTTTTGACTGTAATACTAAAAGTATAAGCAACAAAAGCAAAAATAAATGAGTGGGTCTACCCCAAACTAAAAAGCTTCTGCACAACAAAAGAAAAAATCAACAAAGTGAAGAAGCAATCTGCAGAACGGGAGAAAATATTTGCAAAGTATATATCAGGTAAGGGGTTAATCTCCAAAATATAAAAGGAACTCATACAACTCAATAGCAAAAAACACAAATAATCAGATTAAAGAATGAGCAGAGGACCTGAATAGACACTTTTCCAGAGAAGATATGCAAATGGTCAACAGTCTGGGTATATATCCGAAGGAAATAAAATCACTATCTTAAAGAGATATCCGCACCCCCGTGTTCATTGCAGCATTATTCACAGTAGCCAAGATATGGAAACAACCTCAGTGTCCATCAATGGATGAATGGATAAAGAAAATGTGCTATGTATATACAATGGAATATTATTCAGCCATGAGAAAAAATGAAATCCTGCCGTTTGCAACAACCTTGATGGACCCTTAGAGGATTGTGCAAAGTGAATTAAGTCAGACAGAGAAAGACAAATACTGTATGATCTCACTTGCATTTGGAATCTAAAAAAGAAACAAACAAAAATGGCCAAACTCATAGAACCAGAGAGTAGAATGGTGATTGCCACAGCTGGGGGTGGGAGAAATGGGATGATGTCAAATGGTACACAAACTTTCAGTTATAAGATGAATAAGTTCTGGGGATCTAATATTCAACATGGTGACTGCAGTTAACAATAACATATTATTTACTTGAAAGTCACTAAGAGAGTAGATCTTAAATATTCTCACCACACACACACAAAGTTGTCATTGTGTGAGGAGATGGAAGTCTTTAACTTTATTCTTACCAACCTTATTGAATCATTTCACAATATACACGTGTATCAAATCACCATTGTACACTTTAAACTTGCGTAATATTGTAAGTCAATTATCTCTCAATAAAGCCAGAAAATTAAAAGAACAAGTTGTCTAGATTATCATAAACAAATACCATGAGATAGAAGTTTGGAGGGGGAAGAAATCAAAATGGACTGGGATATTTAAAGAGGGTTTCATGGAGGAAATGAAAAGTGAACTAGTTACTGGATGAAAAAACAGCACTTGGAATTGTGGAGCGGGTCATGGAAAGCATTACTGGCTAATGTCCTCTTACTGAAAAGTACTATGAGCTTATTAAGACCAAGGATCATACCTTACTCATCTCAATGTGCCAAGTTCCCACCACAGTCTCTGGCACAGAGTAACTCTCAAAAAGGTCTATTGAGTGAGTCAATGAGCTGATATTAATAGATTGGAGTCAGAAGTGAAGAATCCTGGATGATAGACTAGGAAATTTTCAATTTATTTTGTTAGTTATGGGGAAATAGTGAAGGATTTTGGGTAGGAACGATGATCTGAGTAAAGACAGCAGTGGTATATAAAAAATATTGGAGACGCCAGAAAAAAGATCAAGAAAGATCATCTAGGAAATTATTAAAATAGTCTTGCTGTGAAGTAATGAGTTCTGGGACCAAGAAAATGACACTGGGAATTAAAATGAGGTAACAATGACAAGAAAAAATCATTGTCAGTTTCTTATTATTGGATTTGGAGAAGATGGAGAAAAAGACACAAAGGAAAATTTTCAAGTCAGGGTGACTAAGAGGATAGAGTTTGCTCATTTGAAGAAATAAGGAAGTCCAGAGAGAGAGAAAGATGATGAGTTTGAGATGAGGGAGCACATCCAATAGTAGCTGTTCATTGAGATGCAGGACAGATTATCTTTTATTTTTGGGTTATATTCAAAAGTGATTGTAGTTGAGAATGGAGCAAAATAAATATGAGATAATTTGTGATCAATTTTAGGAATTGCTTGCTAAATATTATTCCCATAGAAATTCACAAGACATTTTGGATCACTAAAAAAAGTTCTTTTTGCAAAGATTTCTGAAGCAGTTAGTCTCAACTCAGAATCATGAATTCTATTTTATTCAGCGACTCTCATCTTAGACTGAAAGGGTAGGCAATTCAGATTACTGCATTATTCATACTCTAACACGCCAGTCACTGTTTCCTCTGGATACGTTGATGTTCAGGACAAAAAACAACTTCAAGTCAACAGTTATTTTAACGTGACAAGCAAGTTTGAAAATACAGTTTATGTAAAAAAAAAAAAAGGCAAAAATCTTTTTAAATCCATTAAAAAACTGGAGTTTTTTCATTGTTGCAAGTAGTTCACGCAAACTAGCTATTAATGACTTGTAAAAACAATTGTAAACCTAGTTAAGTTAATTTTTTTCATTCTATAATTCTATAATTTTTTTCATTTTATAATTCTATAATTCTATATTCTATAATTTTTAGGTTGTCATCCTTTATAAGCATTTTAATATTATACATCACCATATTTTTTTTGAAAGTGGAGCATTGTATACTTAATTAAGAAAATAATTTCATATCAAAAAATAATCACTAGGCTAGGAATTGGTGAATGAAGATCAGAGACAATTCAAACTCAAAATTTGCCCTTAAAGAAAATGGGGATTTTCTTTTACTATAATGGTGATTACCTAATTATCTTATTGTCTGTGTAGGAGCAGTTTTAAAATCATAACTTGGTATTCCGCTAGTCAATATGTGTGTACACACACTGAATTCTGCTGTTTAGATTTGGACAATAATTAAAAATAAGAATCAACTATCATAATCAGAACTAAAGCCATTAATTTTGTTGGACTTCATGATTAAATTTTTTCTGTCTATTTATGAAAGAGAAAGGTATGCATCGCTAAAAATTATACCTGGGTAGCAATATGAAATAAGATGAGAATTAAGATTGACTGAAAATAACTCTTTACATTTAAATCCAAAAAACTAATAAATAAAAAGCTTTTTAAAAAAAAAAAAAGTTCAGTGCTTCTTATAAATGCTCCTTAATCACATACTCAAGAGACTTTCCCCCAAGAGCCATTAATTTGTCCAATAAATTTAATTAATTAATTAATTAACAAACAAGTAAAATAAAATTGTCATTATTCTCACCATCCTATTCTAGAATTTATCTGAATTTAAAGCATTACAAATGAACCCTATTTCTAATGCCAGGCTTCACTGGGAACCCCAATACGTGTAAGACAGGAAGGACAGGTCAGCTCCTGAGGTCTGGGGGCTTTGGTTAATCAATACAGGAGGTTGCATTTTATTTCCTACATAAGCCTCCTCGATTTTGTGCCCTAGAGCATTACTCTAAGGTTAGATCTGGGATGGAAGAGGGCACGCCTTTCTCCTGTATAGTGGAAGAAGAGTTATTGTGAACTCAGGCAGGTTCTCAGGCAGACTAATTTTAGGAAAGAATACCAGAACTTCAGAATCTAGAAACTGATTCCTTTAAAACCATTCAGTGTGAGCACTCCTTTCATGCGCCCCCAGGCTCAGCGTTACTGGTATAAATGATGAATCGAACTGGGTCAGTTGTTAAGTGAAGATGCAGGCACTGCATGAGGGGTGGGGACTCTGTGAAGCAGAGAGCACGGAAGGCCAGATCTAAAGAGTGCTCAGACTACTGCTGCCTTTGGGAACAGAGGCAGTGTTGGCTTATCTTCAAATTTAAGAAAATCCTGGAATCCTAATTTTTATGTCAAATAACCTGACTTTAAAATATTAACTAAAAACCTCTGAAAAATATATTATGCACACCACAGTGCTGACCTGGTGGCATAGTGGTTTAAGTTCGTGCCCTCTGCTTCAGCCGCCTGGTGTTCATGGGTTCGGATCCGGGGCGCAGACCTACGCACTGCTCATAAAGCCAAGCTGTGGTGGCATCCCACATACAAATTAGAAGAAGATTGACACAGGTGTTAGCTAAGGGACAATCTTCCTCAAGCAAAAAGAGGAAGATAGGCAACAGATGTTAGCTCAAGGCCAATCTTCATCACCAAAACATATATATACATATATATATATTATGCACACCAAACAGACCACTACTGTTACTGATTCAACCCAGTTCGTGCTTTCTGCCATTAATTGTTTTGTTCTTGTAGTTGTCTGCTTAAAATAAATAGCTTTCATTTCAAGGTATGAGATATAATGATTATAACACCATATAACAGAAGTTTATATCATCTCTTGATATAAACATGATAGTTTTTTCTAGGTCAATTATAAATGAAGTTAATGAAAATTCTGAATAAATCCTGGTAGCTGTCATTTAGAAAATTCATTCATTCGTTTAGCAGACATTTACTGAATGTCTATTATTTGCAGGTATATCCTGGGCATCCTCAAGATAGAAATAAGAAAAATACATGGACTTTCAATTTAATATGAGCATAAAGCTTGCAAATAAGTAGCAATGATATAAATTTATGTGCCTTATCAATTAGAATGAAAATTTTTTTGTGTGTGAGGAAGATCAGGCCTGAGCTAACATCCATGCTAATCCTCCTCTTTTTGCTGAGGAAGACCGGCTCTGAGCTAACATCTATTGCCAATCCTCCTCCTTTTGTTTTTTTTTTCCCCAAAGCCCCAGCATATAGTTGTACATCATAGTTGCACATCCTTCTAGTTGCTGTATGTAGGAGGCGGCCTCAGCATGGCCGGAGAAGCGGTGCGTCCGTGCGCGCCCAGGATCCGAACCCGGGCCGCCAGTAGTGGAGCGTGCTCTCTTAACTGCTAAGCCACGGGGCCGGCCCCTAGAGAGAAATTCTTAAAGCAGGAAAGTGGACTCAAAGAGAAATATATGATTATCCCAACTAGAATACATTATTCACTAACACTGTCTCGGAAAAACAAAAAAGTAATTGCCACTCTAAAAATGGATGTAGTTGGGTCTAACAACGTTAGATTATGAGCACTAAATATTTCTGCACAATGTTTAGACAAAAAAAAACTAACAGCAAAAGAAGACAATTGCTACCAGTTTTAAAAACATTAAACATTTCTATGACATATATTTTATGTCATAGAAATAAACTTTTTATATCCAATAGAAAATTTATTTCCTGCACACTAAAATATGAATACTACTTTATAAGAGTACCCTTTCATAAAAACCATGCTAATAAAAGACAATGGCAGGATATATAAAATTTCCATTGCCTTTCAAGTTGCAGGCACTCAAAAATATTAAGTAATAGAAAACTGGGAAAAAGAGAAATAATCTCAAGCTTCCAATTCTGCAGGGAGAAAGAAAAAAAAATTGACAATTTTTATCCTTTTATTTAGTGAGTCTATATATGATATTCTTTCTGCCTTGTTTCTTCTGCAAAGTACCAGATAAATTACTTGGCGTGTGTTTAAGGATCACGTTGTAGGAAATAAGTAAATTCTAGGTTCTCACTAGTGTTGAGAGTGGAATGGCAGGTGGGATCATTCATATTATTTAAATTGTCGTTTTGCTTCCTATCTTCCTTCCTACAAGTATTAGTGAATTCACATAACATTCTTCACTATGCATGTATAGTGTGATGTCATTGTAAAGATAGATAAGCTTCCTTATTAGTAACATAAGGAAAATAACATCTTTCTCAGAACTATTGGGAAGATTAAATGAGATAATATGTATACAGTACTTAGGGCTGTGCCTTTCACATGGGAGCCACATAATAAATTACAGCTATCACTCGTTTAGTTCAGTAAATAATTTTTCCTACAATAAATGTTAGTGATATGAACAAAGTATTACCTTTCAATTTTGGAGGAAGGGGCAAGGTCTCCCCCAGTCCCAAAACACACACAAAGCTATTTTCATAAGGGAATAATCTGATCAATCTTACGTTTTAGAAGAATGCACTAATATATTCTCTGTTTGCCTCCCCAGATCCACTCTCTCCATTTTCCACCCTGCTCTGTGCCCTGGAAGGCCAACTTTTATGGACTACATCCCCTGGGCTCCCTGGCTTTCAGCTTGGGTTTGACTAATGAAAGGCATGAGCAGGAGACCGAAGGGGAAGAGGAATATAAGGTCAGCATTTATTTCCCCCTTTCCTTCCAGGCTATGGATCGGCAACAGCCGTCTTCCTCTACCAACGGCCACAGCTCTTGTCACCTGGCCTCCTACAGCTAGAACTCTCTCCTTCTTTTGAGAAGTGCTTCTTTCTCTGGCCCCTACAGATAACTGCTCCCCTTTATTGCATGGAGGATGGACTGGAACCAGCAGGGAAACCACTTAGAGTGTACTTGCAGACAGGAAATATTGAGGATCTGCCCAAAGCAGTGGGTAACAAGTCAGGGAAAACAAGACAGACATAAGATGCATTTAGAATATATATAGTATAGGATAGAAAAGAAATTGTAACTAATTGGATGAAAGAATAAGGGAGAGAATAAGTGCAGGAGGACACCCAAGTATTTTGCTTTAGCTAACGAATGAAGATTGACACCATTCACAGAGACAAGGAGGTCATATCATCTAATTTGCTTTTCTTTCCTGGTTTCTATTATCATTCATTTGGAAAGCAATCATTTGCTTCTTTGCGTTACCTCTTGTATTCTATCCCTCATTTACTAGGACCTCACCTTTAGGAGACTGTGAAAATTATTTGGATACATGGCTTTAGTTTTGAGTAGTCAAAAATTTTAGAACACTATTTTTTAATTTTTAAAAAAAGTTTTAAACAGCTCTTTGTAAGTGCTGTTGAGTCAATTCCAACTCCTAGCGACCCAGAGTACAGCAGAGTGGAACCCCGCTTGGTCTTTTTGCGCCACCCTCTCACCTTCTGGTGCTATGTCAGACAATGCTCCGCTGCTTTTCATAGGCCTTTCTTTCTCAGAAGTGAGTGGCCAAGTCCTTCTTTTTAGTCTGTCTTAGTCTGGAAGCTCTGCTGAAACCTGTTCATCCTAGGTGACCCTGCTGGTATTTGAAATACTGATGGCATAGCTTTCAGCATCACAGCAACACACAGCCATCACAGTATGACAACTGACAGATGGGTGGCGTAGTTTCCTGACTGGGAAGCGAACCTGGGTCTCGGAGGTCAGAGCTCTGAGTCCTAACCACTAGACCACAAGGGCTGGCTTAAACAGCTCTATTGAGGTAAAATTGACATAAAATAAACTGCATTTATTTGAAGTGTACAAAGTGATAAGTTTTGACATATGTACACCTGTGGCACCATCACCACAAGCAACATAATTATCACATGCAGGACCACCATAAGTTTCCTGTTGGCCTTTCGTATTCCTGCCTTCACACACCCCTTCTCACACCCCACTCTACCCCAGGCCCAGCAACAACTGATCTGCTTTCTGTCACTATAGAGCAGGATGTATTTTCTATAAATTTATATCAGGTTTATATATTTATGTTTATAAAAGAAATATATTTATGGATTTATATAAATAGTACATGTGTTTTTTTCCTGGCTTCTTTCACTCAGCATAATTATTTTGAGATTCATCCATGTTATGGTGTGTGTTTGTCTAGTGTGAGTAGGATTTAACTGTATGAATATACCACAATTGTTTATACATTCACCTGTTGATGGACATTGTGTTGTTTTCAGGACTTTTTTTTATATGGATACATAGGTTTGATGAAAATGATTGTATTTCTACATAAACTCCTAATCCTGCCACAAAAATTAGCAGATGCTCACACCCTGAGAATCTAAAAATCAAAAGATAAAACTAAATAAAGTTGGGCCTCTGCAAAAGCTTTTATTACTTTGTGTTTTTATGATTGTTTCTGTTTTTAAGCAAACTGAATTAGTGTGCACCCAGCACTAAGGTTCATTCTAAATGAAAACTGAAAAAAACATATCATCACTCCCTTGCATTAAGGATACAATGAACTAAACAGAAAATACCTTGATGGTGGTTTAACTATTTCAGTTTTATCCTTATATCTAGCATTATATGCATGCAGGGTACTATATTCGATAGAAAAATCTTTGTATTCTTTCAATCCAGTGGCCTGAAAACAGTAGACAAAAACATAAGTATATCATGAAAATAGAGAAGTAACAATGAAAAATGTGTTGAATCAAATTTGTAGGCTTCTGTAAATTTTGGTGGGCCTAAAGATTGAGAAATCATTTGAATACTAATATTGAATTTCAGTGTAACTTTGTGGTATATTGGACCTCAATGTCTAGACTGCTCTTGATTTTTCTCAAGTTTTCTTTAGGTTCCTAACTCCTGTTGTTGTAATAGTTATCTGGAGATTATTCAATGAAGAATTATATATATGGAGAAGGTCATAGTTGTTTTAAATAAGCTTTTTCTTCTGTATGGTTTTCAGAGTGATTTTCTTCTGTGCCTGGAGGAGAATGAAAAACAGTCATTCCTCCAACAGGAAGCCTAGAGAAATATCCAGCTCAGCTATGTGGTCACGTGCAGCTTCCTGTTACATTCCAGGAATTGCTCTTGGGTGTAAACAATCATCTTCCAGGGGACAGGCCATGGCTGTATCTGCCTTGGGTATCACTCTAGACTTGTAGAGCATATGAAATATCTGGCTATAGCTGTTAATTAATTCTGATATAACAGCGAGTCTCCATTTGTTGAATGTGTCAAATTTTGTCAAGCTCATTCTAGTAAGCACAACTTTTAGGCAAGCAGAGTGCATTGTTGATTAGATTCTGTGCATCTTTTACCCCCCAAATAAACATTATTTGATTGATTGTTTGAAAGGAGAATTTCCACAAATCTATTAAGCTTTCCAGCATCTGCCAACAATAAACATAATAAGCAAGGACCTACCTATAAAAATGCTCACAGCATCATCAGAATATAAGAATATTTAATTTGAGAAATTATTCAAAAATGAAACACAACCTTCTGAATAATATATATTATGTTGATCATGACTTAGGACTTCACTGCATAAAGATATAGAAATGTATATTCAGTGACTAGGTGGAGATGCAGATAAAACATGAGTTAATCCCAAATTTGAGTAAGAGTATGAACTGTGTTTTCCAATATGGGAGCTACTAGCCATGTGTGGCTATGTCAATGTGAATGCAAATTAATTAAAATGAAATAAAATCAGTATTTCAATTCCTCAGTCTCACCAGCCACATTTCAAGGGCTCAATAGCTACATATGGAGAGTGACTATCATAGTACACAGCATAGATATTAAACATTTCTATCATCACAGAAATTTCTATTGAACCAGGATGATGTAGAAAATATAATTACCTTAAGAATGATTAAAGGAGCTAGGATTATAGCTCTTAGAAACAAAGATATGAGCGACTTTTACAGCAGAGTGAAGAATTTTTATGCTGTTTCTAATCATCTAAAAAAATATTTGAGTGACTCATCCATTTTTTAAACTATTTGATTAGAAGTTTTAACTATCATTATATACTGCAAAGGGGCAAAACTTGATTTTGTGGGACCTTAAGTTTATATAATTTGGGGGACAATTTTGAGGAAAAGAAAAACAAAATTAGGCACTCCAGAGAACATTTTCACAGAATGATAAAAGAAAACACAACAAATTACAAATTTTAAAAAACTGACAAATATCACAAACATCAAAAATTCAAGTAGCAGCATTTTCATTGACTTTCTAACATGCTGTTATATTCCCTACATTTTGCCTCTTCATATAACAATGTTCCAATATCATTTTATTGACAGAGAATACAGAAACAATTCAATCTGTCATCTAACATGGTCAGTTAAATTTGTTTTTTATTACTGAATTAGGATGCACAAAAACATGTGACTTCGTGGGGCCAGCCCGGTGGTGCAAGCGGTTAAGTGTGCACACTCCGCTGTGGTGGCCCGGGGTTCGCTGGTTCGGATCCCAGGCGTGCACCGACCCACTGCTTGTCAGGCCATGCTGTGGCGGTGTCCCACATAAAGTGGAGGAAGACGGGCATGGATGTTAGCCTAGCGCCAGTCTTCCTCAGCAAAAAGAGGAGGATTGGCAGATGTTAGCTCAGGGCCAATCTTTCTCACACACACACACAAAAAAATGTGACTTCACATAGACATATAGTTTTTTTAGTACTTGCAGGTTTGTGCCCTACAAACAGATATTTTGATAAATTCTACATTGTGTGATTCAAATATATGTGATGCATTAATAATTTTATAGGCTGCATTTTCAAGTATTCCTGATAGAGGAGTATTTCTATTTTGAATAGATGTTCGTGAAAACTAATTCCCAGCTTATAACTTACTGTTGAAAAATGGAAGCATTTCCTACAGATTAGCTTCTAGTTCCATACACTTCAACCTTTATTTGTCCCACTTCCCACATAGGTCCAATGGCAAGTGCCATGGGACAAACTCATATTGTTTTACAACGTCGGGCCCTGAATCTTCATTTCATGATATGAGGTAAGTCACCAGTGGGAAGTATGTAGGAGTATGCCTAGAAACAACTCCTACTGTGAAATAACTAGCAACAACTGAAATACATATAGAAGCGACCAGGAACCACGAAAAATATTATGTTCCACCACACTCAAACTAAATGTATCTAACACTCAACTTTCCTTCAGCTGGATCCCAACAATGCCCATGGCAATTCTATTATTGCCATCACCAACGGAAAGCATGACAGAGAGTACATATGAATACAAAGTGATAGCAGTTTAACTAGTGCAATTAAAATAACTTACTTTTGCAAATTTTACAAAAAAATATGACCATGTGACACAATGCAGGCTCCCTCCCAAAGTCTTGGAAGGGATTTATGTAAGTGAGAAGACAAGAAGCTAAACTCCATTAATTTCATAGTAAATCCATCTCTGATAAAGGATGCGTTCTTCACCAACACATTCAGTAGTAAAGATTGAAATATAAGGATTCTGATTAAATATAAGATAGATTTCCTGACATGGTTGCTGAATGGTGACATTATGACTTAATAGATGTAGACTCACAAGTTTAATATTCAAGAAGCAGTTTATTTCTTTTTAGTTCTTTTGTCTTTGCTTAAAATATACTACCACAAGATAAACGGTAGCTTCTAACATCTTTGTGATCTAATATCCCCATTTGCCTAACATAAGGTAGCTGAAAGAGGGTCAAAGTGATATATGTCTACATTAAATAATTCTTTATGATATCAGAGAAACATAGCCATTACTGAGTGAAGTACATTTCAAAGAAGTAAATTCTAGAAGAAACTAAAGGTAACACTAGCCATCCATTTTACTTATCCTCAATTTTTACTGATGTTTTACTGAACTCTTGTTCTATCCTTTGCTAAGAACAGAAGAGTTTTTTCTAGTCTCTCTGTTGTCAGGTTACATACAGAACTCTGGTATTATGTGGCTACAAAAGCATTTGGTTTTTTCCTTTCTAGAAAGAGATAGCCAAAGTTTTTGTCATTTTCTTTTTCTTTCCCAGTCCCATGTAACACACAGAAAACCCAGCTACCCCTGGAGTATGGTGGGTAGATATTGACAAACAGAATCTCATCAACAGTCCCCTTTCTCCAGCCTTCCTACACTGGTGAAAAGAAAAAGACCATAGAAACTCAGTAACCATTCTCCTCCTAATCAAGTTTTCTCTCCCGCAATTGTTGTTCCAGATTTACATTACACAGAGTATTCTCACTCTAAACTTCTTCATCCTTCCACTCTAAAATCACCAAATTAATAACTTAGCCCCGTTCGTTTGTTTCTATGGCAACCATCACACAGTGGAACAGACACGTTGCTCCTTGATAAACTCACCTTATGAACAAGCATATAGTTTAACATTTTAAGTTTATATTAGAACAAAACTTTAAGCCGATGCATCTGATCAGAGCACATCAAATTTCCTAAAAAGTGATATGAAATGGTTTCTCCATAAATGGAAAATATAACTAGCTAAGACTGAACTTTTGCAAATTGTGGTTTCTAAAATAGTTTTAAAATCAATACATATTCCCCAATAACCAAAAACATTGCACATAGAGTCTACAAAAGTAACTAGACCCTTCTCTTATAGAGGACTGAAACCTAGTTGAAGAAAAGGACATTAAAGGTCCTTTGGGTAATAATAACATTAAGTTGAAAATAACCACAAAAGTCAGAAAAAAATCACACAAAAATATAACTGTAATATGATTGAACACAGATTTAGAAAAATTATCCAAAGGAAAGAGTTTGAGTTATAGTTTTGGGGGTGGATAGTATGACATGAACCAAAGCAAAGAGGCAGAAAAGCCTAAGACATTTTTAAAGAGAAGGGTGATCTACTTTATTTCTGGTCCAAAGTTAACCATGGGGAATATCAGAAGAAAAACATAAAATAAATATAGGGACGAGAATGTAGATGAGGGGCTTGAATTCAAGCAAAGCATTTGATTCTACAGATAATGCAAATCCACTGGGGGAAAAACCCTTATAGATTAAAGAAGCAATGAGTATAATATTTTAGAAGAAGTAATCTGGCAGTACTATCAACATCATACCAAATATAGAAGAAAGATCGGAGGCAAAGAAATTTGTTCTATTATTGGAATCCTGTATGTTGAAGCATTCTTGTGTTCTGAGAAAAATTTATGTGGTCATAAGGAAATATTTTATATTCATTAAGTCATATGAAGCAGCATTTTATTTAAGAATTTTATGTCTATATACATTGGTGAGGTTGATCTATGGTTTTCTTTATAGTGGAATCCTAATCTTTTTATCAATGATATAATTTATTGAGTGCTTCCTATATGTCTAAAACTATGCCAATTATTTTCCAACCATTTGTATGTTCATGCTTCTTTCTTTCTTATTTACGGGAGATGACATTTAAGCCTTCAGGTGGTCACTTGCCCAAAACTACACAGTTAATAAGGGGCAGAGCAAGAAATTGAATTCAGATTGGCTCATTCAGAAGCTGATGCTCTGACCACTATGCTATGCCATCTTATAGAATAAATCAAAAGCTTTCTGATCTTTCTATTTTTTCTAAAACTAATTGCATATAAGAAAAAGTATCAGTTTCTTTAAATGGTATAGGAATTCTCCAGAGAATCCACTATGTCTAGCTGTGTTTGCATGGTGCACAGTATTGGGATATAAACCTTCACATTGTTTAACTCAAATGTATCCACAAAGCACCTACTCTGTTCTAGACACCTAATGCTAGAGATAAAGAAATGCTATGACCTCATCCCTCTTCTTAGTAGCTCACTTTCTGATGAGGAAAATAAGATTTCAATCAAGTACATTAAAATATCTGAAATGAAAAATTTCCTACAGGAGATCAGCTGCAGATTTGAACAGGCAGAAGAGAGAATTAGCAAAATCTTAGGCAGATCCATTGAAATTACCCAGTCTGAAGAACAGAAAGTAAAAAGAACTTAAAAAATGAACAGAGCCTCAGATAACTGATGGATACCATCAAACATATCAACATATTTATAATGGGATCCCCAGTAGAAGAAGAGAGAGATAAATGGGAGAAAGAATATTTGAAGAAATGGTGGCTGAAAACATCCCAAATTTGAAAAACACTAATCTGCAAATACAAGAATCTCAACAAACTCGAAGTAGGATAAACTCAGAGATCCACACCTAAACACATCCTAATCTGTCAAAAGACAAAGAGAGAATCTTAAAAGCAGCAACACAGAAGCAACTCATCATATACAAGGGCTCCTTCATAAGATTAACACCTAGTTTCTCCTCAGAAATCAAGAAGCCACAAGGCAATGGGATGATATATAGCTATGGCCCACATATTATTGTTTCAGTCAACAACAGACCACATATACAACAGTGGTCCCATAAGATTAGTACCATATATAGCCTAGGTGTGTAGTAGGCTATACTATCTAGGTTTGTGTAAGTACAGCCTATGATGTTCACACAATGGTGAAATCACTTAACCACACATTTTTCAGAACACCACATCTCTGTCATTAAGCGACATATAACTATATGCAAAGTGCTGAAGGAAAATATTGTCAAATGAGAATTTTATATCCAGCAAAACAAACCTTCAAAAGCCAAAGGAGAAATTAAGGCATTCCCGGATAAGCAAAAGCTAAAAAGAATGTTTCACTAGCAGACTATCTCTACAATAACTACAAAAAGGAGTCCTGCAGGTTGAAATAAAAGGATATCAGACTAACTCGAATCCACATGAAAAAAGAAAGAGCACTAATAAAAGTAATGACATAAATATAAAAGACAAGATAAATGTATTTTTTGTTTTTTTCTGTTTTTTACTCTTATCTGTTAAAAAACAACTACATAAGGTAAAAATGATGAAACCGTGTTGATGAACTTATAATACATATAGATGTAAAGGAGGCAGGAAGAAATGGAGCTATACAGAAGCAAAGCTTTGTATAGTATTAAAATTAAATTAGTATTAATAAATTAAGATGATAATTATAACTGTAGGGTTTCATATATTTATATAAGAAAGAAATGACAAAAGAATTAAAATGGTCTGTTGAAAATTATTTACTTAACACAAAAGAAGGCAATAAAGAAGAAGCAAGGAATGAATAAGACATACGTAATTGAAGGGATAAATAGACAATTCAACAATAATTCATGCAGACTACATACCCCTCTTCCCATAATGGATAGAACACCTTGAGGTGAGATCTATTCACAATTCACATTCTACCAAATGTCTAAATAAGAATTAATGACAGTTCTTCACAAATTCATCCTTACTGTTGCTTCCTTAGATCACTTTCCAAATAAACATCTGTATACAAGTAGATCAAGTTCTGCTCTCGGGAAAACTCAAGCTAAGACAAGAATTACTTCCAGGAATTTCCATAACAGCATTGTCTGTAACGGCCAAAAAACAAAGAAAGAAAGAAATAACAGAAATGTCAATTGACACAAGAATGGAAAAATAAATTGTGGTATATACAGAATAGAATTAAGTACTGGAATTAAAAGGACATATGAGGTAAGGCACAAAAGAATATATACAGTATAGTTCCATTTATATAGAGTTCAAAAACAGCCCAAACTCAGCAGTACATTGTTTTTGTTTAGGGGATATGTTCACATGTGGTAAGACTATAAAGAACATCAAAGACATGATCAACGCATCATTCAGTGGTTCCTCCTGGGGATGAAGAAAGAGGGCTTCAAAGTTATTGGTGATATATTTCTTAAGCTGAGTTGTGGGTACATGGGTGTTGGTTTTACTATTTTTTTACAGCATACATATATCTTTATACCATGCGTATATCATATTTATACTTCTATACGAATGCATGATATATTTATTAGCCACCAATAAAAGTAGTTTATTTTTATTTATTTGTTTGTTTGTTTGTTTTGCTGGGAAAGATTCGCCCTGAGCTAACATCTGTTGCCAATCTTCCTCTCTTTTTTTTTTTTTCTCTCCCCAAAGCCTCAGTACCTCGTTCTATATTCTAGTTGTAAGTCCTTCTAGGTCTTCTATGTGAGCTGCCGGCACAGCATGGCTACTGACAGATGAGTGATGTGGTTCCACACCCGGTAACCGAACCCGGGTTGCCAAAGGAGAGAGCACCAAACTTCAACCACTAGGCTCTCAGGGCTGGCTCAGCAGTTAAGTTTTTAAAACAAAAAATATTAGCTTGAAGCAGAAAAAGTGGGTTTTTAAAATATAAGCTTTGTTAAATGATACACTCATTTAACTTTAAAAGAAAAAATGAAACTGCAAGTTGTTTTATCAGCAGCATTTTCAAATTCAACTAGGGAAAATCCTAAGAAGAGAAAAACTGTTTCTTCCCTAGGCAGTATACATTTTGAAATCTACCAATGGGGAAATATCTGCCAGAAATGAACTTCACAAGGAAATAAATTTTATAATTTACCATCTAGATGGCTGCCAAACTTTAGTGACTGAAGCTATAAACCAAGAGGCAGCAGATTTAAGGTGTTTTTTTCTTCCCCTTCACCTTCCCGTTTGCCAACTGGATACAAGCCAAGATCTTTGGATGACTAGATTTTTCACTCTATAAGATGAAGACAATACTTGCCATCTCCCAAACAGAGGTTATGAGGATTAATCTGTCCATAAAGCACTTGAAGGTCCTTGCAATAAAGATTAAAGCCATCTATAAAATTTGTTGTATTTTATAGGTGTGAGTTTGCAAGACTAGTTACCTTGAAACTATTTATTCCCTAAGAATTAGGTCTGTAGTTTAAGATTCTATGACACCAAATATGTGGTTCAATCTTAGTTAGGAATTCCATGGTCTTGAATAACTAAGCTTCCCATTGACATAGTTAATTAAGAGAGACGACAGCAATTTTCCACTTACTATTTTTGCATGCATTTACCCTTCCTGAAATATGGTTGAAATTATAAATACGGAAGCTGATCCCTACTTGCTCCTAGACACGATCCTAGAAGTGGCACAGGATGGGTAGTATTGCTGGTTTAAAATCTAGCAATCTAAATGTTACATAAAAAGTGGGCGTAAATATTTAGCTCAAAAAATGCCCCTGACCTAGCCAAGGATGCTTTTTAAAAAAAATTAAAAATTATGTTATCAACATTACAGTTTACTGATTAAATGCTGGTTACATATTAGTATTTGCATATTATATTGGCATTAGGAAGAAAATACCTTTTAATAATTCATTTCTGTCTCTTATCTAAATTTAACAATTCTTATTCACTACCTTGTAAGGGTCTTTTTACTTTCAAGATTTAAGACATTGAAAAACAGCTCCCTGCCCCAAGCCTCTGCAGCTTCAGGGTTAGGAGGCATCATTTTAGCTTTTAGAGACATTGAAGTATCATGGTCTTTCCCATTTCATTTGCAGTTTAGCAACATCTTTGAATACATTTAAAAGCTCATTTCTCTTTCCATCTAACTTCTCTTATTCATTTTTTTATTCATTTATTCATTCATTCAACAGACATTTATGCCCACCTACTGTGTGTGGAAGCTTTGCTAAATGAAGAGATACAAATAAAACATCTTCCCTGCCTTCAGGGAAATTCACAGTCTAATAGGCAAGACAGAGCAGGAAATACAATTCAGCATGCTTTTTTTAAATCAACAGTTCAAAGGAAAACCAAATGCATTTTTGTGGCATCCATATGTCAATGATCATGTCAAACCCCTACTTAAAACTTCTCCACGGCTTCCATAGATTTTAGGAGAAACTTGAACTTGGTACACAGGACTGTCATGAGCATCCCTTGCCCACCATCACCAGGACAGCCCTCTCCTGCAGCCACATTGACTTCTCACAGACCAAGTGTGCCATGCGTGTCTCTCTCTTCCTTGGCTTGTGCTGTGCCCTCCACGTGGCATGTCTGCTTGTACTGCCTCTTTTGCTAGACAATTCTTATTCCTCGGGTCTCAACTTAGGAGTCTTCTCTAGAAAGCCATCTCTGACTCCTTTAGTTTTAGTTAGATACCTCTCCTCTTTGCTCCCATGGAATTGTGTGTGTATCTTATAGCATTTATCTTTCCCTTTAAGTAATTTTCTCTGGTAGACTATTCAGTCTTTGAAAGCAACAGTATGTTATTCATCTTTGACCCTATTACCTATCAAAGTGATTTCTTACATAGTATCTACTCAATAAACTCTACTGACGTAATGCCTTACAAAATGAATGGACAATTATACCTGTATATAAAGATACAGCTGATAGAAGAAAACATAGGAAGTATAAGAGCACATAGGAAAAGCACCTAACTCCAAACATGTATGAATTTGGGGGTGGGCAAAGGGTTGAAAGCTCCCTGCAGAGGTGGTGTTTCCTGTGCCAAGCTTGGAAGGGTGGCTAGGGATAAGCCCGGCACAGTGATAGAGGGAGGAATACTTGGATACGAATAGCGTCTTCATGCTGAGCGAACAACATGTAATGCCACACTGAAGCGAAAGTGAGTGTATCCAAGTCGCCCATGGGAATTGACCTTTCGCTGCTGCTTTACAAAATAAGACAGAACCTCCCCACCACCAAAAGTGGATCATGAGGTAGTAACATTGTCCCTTTGGTCCTACCTACTACTGGGTTATAACTGTCTGCCTGACTAGGTCAGAAGTTCTCCACCTCCTTCTCATTCTTTCTCTCCTTCCTTCCCTGCCTCTCCTTTCCTTCTTCTCGGCTTCTCTATCCCTCTCTCTCCCATCCTCATCTTCCTTTTCTTATGTTCCTCCTTTCTGTAAAAACAATGGCTGATTACAAGCATTTTTCCTCTCACAGTTCAGAACTTTTGGGGACCTTACAGATTATCCTGACCAACTCCATTTTACAGAATAGGAACATGGGGATCAAGACAGATACGACTCTTCTACCTTCTTACAGCAATGATTCTTAGTTTTACAGCAAAACACAGGACTCAAGTCTCCTAACTTCTACTGTAATAACTTCAGACATTGTACTATCAAACTGCTATAACCCTCCTGAATTTTAAAAATCTATTAAAGCCCTGGGGAATAGTTTTAAAGTGCTGGTTCCTTACAGTACAACAATAGTTTTTCCCGATACGGACTGTGATATTGACTTCCTGGAGATTGCAATAATGTAAATGTGGGAAACGATATTATTTTGACAATGGAAATGTAAAACAAAAATATATCCTTCTTGTTAAAATATATATTTTTACATCAAAGCACCATGTATGTCGCAGAGTAGGAAATTACTGTATTAATGGCTGGCATAGGCATTCATCTTAGGAATTCTGCATTAGAATGGCTGGGTTCATGTGAAATGAGGAATAAGAAAGAGTACCAGGTGGAGCCAGCAAGACATTTGAGAAACGGCCTCATACCCCTTGACATCTCAGCTCTTCAGTAAAATTATTAGACTCTTGAAATGTTTGGTGTGGAGTGATCTTTGAAGGAAACTGATGAACACCAGGCCTGTTTGCTCAAGTTCGTTTAAATTAGAAGTGAGAAGGCACTCAGTGTGGCAGCCCCTATTGATTCCTGTCCGATAACCATACCCCCTTCTTCTTAATTAACAGAACTTCCTTTTTTTCAAGGTGAAATGTGTCCAGGTACACAATTCTCACCAATGAAATGTAACTGGAGGACTGCTGGGGATTTTGGTTTCTTTATATAGGTGAGACCCTTCAACCCCTTCTTTTCCTTTTTCCCACTGGCAATGTAGTCAGGAGACTGAAGGTGAAGCAGTCATCTTGCATTCAGGAGGATAAAGGCCATACACTGAGAATGGAAGGGCAGAAAGAAGAAAAGAGCCTGAGGCAGTGACTACATTGTAGAGCTAGACTGAGAAAAACAATCCCCTATTTGATTGCATGTCTGTTACACAGGGCTAAAAGAGGTCCCAACTGATATATACATAAATGTGGGAAAGGGTGAGACAGGACCACGAGGAAGTAAGCTGCAGAGGAATTTATGGAAATCATGGGAGAGCTTTGAATTCTCAGACCATGAGTTGGGGAGTGCAAACAAGTTGTACCCAAAATCTGAGGAAAACGGAGGTTTCAGTGTACGTCTTTGCAGCGTGGAGTAGCAAGGATTTCAATTTAAAGTGGATCTATGTTTACCCTAAGACTTGAGTATGTCTGGGCAAACCTATAGGTCCTAGGAGGTAAGGACGGCAGGAGTCTATTTAATGAGAGTCCAAGGAGTCTTTTGGAGAAGAACTCATTCTTAGAGGAGGAAACATAGATGTGTAGGAGATCACTTCAAGGATAAAGGGTTGTCGTCAGAGGGAAAACATTATGCACAGTATTTTTATATTAGATTGCTCTCTGGCCAAATGCCCAAGGACACCTGCCTGAGTCCTAGGACAAAGAGGCTGCAAAAGAAAAAAGTAAAACTAAAATGAGCTTTTTCTATATACCCTCCTGTGACAGGAGTAATGGTGCTGAAGATAGTCATGGCAGTGGTGGTAAAAACCTTGGTGTAAGAACCAGGCATTGCAATGACAGACATTGCAATTTCAGTGCTCACAAGTGCAGCCATTAGACATCCTAGTGCAGAGCTCTAAATGTACCCTACACATAACATGACCACAGACACTACCTGTGGTAGGCAGAATTCTAAAGATGAACCCCTCTCCCAAGATTCCTATTACCAGGTTATTCAAACACGATCAGTTCTTGCTGTGAAGGGACTCCGAGGATAGAATTAAGGTTACTAATCAGCTGATCTTAAAATAGGGTGGGCCCAAGGTAATCACACGATATTTTAAAAGCCAAAGAGAAAGGTAGAAGAGTAAGGCAGGAGAAATGAAACAGAAGGGGAAGTCAGAGATATTCAAAGCGTGAGAAGGACCTGGTCTGCCTCTGCTGGCTTTAATGACGTAGGGGGCCACAAGCCAGGGAATGCAGGTGGTCTCCAGAAGCTGAGAATGGCTCCCACTGCTAGCCAGCAAGGAAAAAGAATCTCAGGCCTCTGGCCACCTAGAACTGAATATTTCTGAAAACCTGAATCAGCTTGGAACAAATTCTTCCCCAGACCCTCCCATAAGGAACATGGCTTCCCGATACATTTCACATTAGCTCAGTGAACTCCATGCTGGACTTCTGACCTATCAAATTGTAAGATAATAAATTTTGTTTTGAGCTGCTAAGTTTGTGGTACCTTGTTACGGCAGCAACAGTTTACTAATACACTATCCTACTGTATTGCAATTATTTCTCTGTCTCCACTACCAAATTCCTATCTCATACGGCAAGGAGGATATTTTTGTCATGCAGTTATTTTCTTGTTTATTTCTTCTACTACTAGCTAAAGCTTCTCATCTATATGTTTTGCTATTTCGATATAGAAATGCTAGTGCTTTTCCCTTAAAATATTCAGAATTTGTTTTCAAATACATTTGCAAGAACAATGGTATTTGGTTATTGCTAAGGTCTTTTCGCACATGAAACGTATATTAGTCTACTTAGGCTGCCATAAGAAAATATCACAGACTGGGTGGTTTAAATAACAGACATTTATTTTCTCACATTTCTGAAGGCTAGAAGTCTAAGATCAAGGTGCAGCAAGGTTAGTTTCTGGTGAGGCCTCTCTTCCTGACTTGCACACTTTCTTGCTGTGTCCTCACATGGACTTTTCTCTGTGCACAAGCACAAAGAAAGAGAAATCTTTGGTGTCTCTTCCTCTACTTAAAAGGACATCAGTTCTATGAGGTTAGGGCCCAACCCTTATGACCTCGTTTAACCTTAATTATCTTAATTACCTCCCAAATGCAGTCACATTTGAGGTTAGGGCTTCAGTGTATGAATTTCGAGGGTCACAATTCAGTCCGTAACAGGACAATAAGGTCTAGCCTTATTTGCATCTCACGTAATAAGAGTTATGCTTAAAATGGGCATGTAAATGTTGTGCTTATTTACACTTCCAATAGATATTGTTTACTACAGATACACTAGTTGCTCCTTACTATCAAGTTCATTGGAGAGAGCTGCAAAGACAACGTTATGCCTCTTTCAATCCTCAGTGATTCAAAGTTCGATGTCTTTTTATTATCTTTTGTAGTTTTATTGTTGTCATATTGGTATTTAGTTCATGTTCCAGTACAAAATATATTGAAAAATTTCTTTGTTTTGGAAAAAAAAGCAAAAAATGGTATTAAACAATTTTTTTGAAAAGGTCAATAGAGGGCAGCCCAGTGGCATAGTGGTTAAGTTCGCATGCTCTGCTTTGGGTTCGAGGGTTTAGACCCCGGGCATGGACCTACACACTGCTCATCAAGCTATGCTGTGGTGGTGTCCCACACACAAAACAGAGGAAGATTGGCACAGATGTTAGCTCAGGGACAATCTTCCTCACCAAAAAAGGTCAATAGTGTCACGGTTGAGAAAACTCTGCTCTAGATTAAGTTTCTAGGAACAACTTCTAGTCCCTACTCTACCTCTGCAGCAGCTGGGAAAGGCTATCAGCTGCAGTGTCAGGACCTTCACCATCTCTGCCAGAGTCTGCACCAACCGAAAATGGAGGCTCCCACACTGCTTCTCTGCTCAAGAGACACAGTTCTAAATCAAATCCTCACAGAGTGCATCCAATTAGTGGAACCTAAACCACATCAAGAACCCTAAGGAGGATGGACTGGCAAAGGCAGGTTTTAGTTTTTTGTTCTCTGTGTAGTTGAAGACATTTGGAAAAGACAATGAGCAAATCAAACCAAGGTATCTGCCACAGATGCTTATATAGAGAAACACATAAAAAATATTACGAGTATTAATCCTCATTTTCTGTGAATTATTGGTAACCTGCATGTTGATTATGCTATTTCTGAAGTCTTTGGTTACTTAAAAAGAACAAATTTCAACTCTGGTACTGTTTCAATAGTCATTCTCTAAAAACCCCTATTTTGAGAGAAGTGAAACTTACCATAATTTATTTCAAAAAGAGTTGTTGCAAAAATAGCCACTCTCCGTATATTCTTGCCAAGCAATACCAGCTAATATTAAATATCTAGAATTTTTAAACTGATCTTTCAAATAACACAATTGAGTCTGGTCATCAAACTAATCTACCCTTTAAACTGTATTATTTATTCTCTTTTTCTTAGGCATAGTCACACTCTGGAGAAGTGAAAAGGAATTTCTATTTTACTTTTCAGTCAACACTTTCTGGAACCTATTTGTTAAATCTTTAGAAACTGAATAGTTAGTACCCAAAAAAGCTTTAGGCAAGTAATTCTTGCTTTGGATTTGTGATTATCAAGATAATGTTTAATTAAGAATCACAGAAATAGTTTCAAATGAGAATCCCAGATGATAACACAATGATCATTTAAATCAGAAGTTAGCGATTTCTTTTTCTGTAAACGGCTAGATAGTAAATATTTTAGGCTTTGTGGGTCATAAGGTCTCTTCTGTCACAACTATGTAACTTTGTCACAGTAGCACAAAAGCAGACATAGACAATAGGAGTGGGTGTGGCTGTGTTCCAATAAAGCTTTATTTACAAAAAAATAAATCCAGTGGGGGTTGGATTTAGCCCATGGGTTTTAGTTTGTGGAGCCCTGATTTAAATCAAAGTGTGTTTCTGGTACCACCAGCATCCGCATCATCTGGGAGCTAGAAACACAAATTTTTAGATTTCACTGCAGAAGCACTGAATCAGCAACTTTGGGGGTGAGGTCACAATCTGTGCCATAACAAGCCCTCCATGTGATTCTGAAGTTTGAGCACTGGTGAGTTAAACTACTAATAATGTGTGTTAATGTAGATTTTCATCAACATATGTCAGCTTTTCTTATATAACATTGATTATAAACTATTAAAAACAGTGATAGTTTCCAATTTTATAAGGACCATATGGAGTTTTTATAGCATTATTGTACAAATTGAGCCAGAATGCTGTATTCATGATACACATGCACGAAGACTTTAACTTATTCCACTTTCTGTCCTCTACTCCAAGCAGCACATAGTAGGTGCTCAAGAAAGACTTGTCAAATAAACAAAATCAAAAATAAGAAAAGAAGGGGCCGGCCCAGTGGCATGTGGTTAAGTTCACATACTTCACTTCAACAGCCCAAGGTTGGGGGGTTCAGATCCCAGGTGCAGACCTACACACCGCTCACCAAGCCATGATGTGGCAGCATCCCATATACAAAATAGAGGAAAATTGGCACAAATATTAGCTCAGGGCTGATCTTCCTCACCAAAAAAAGAAGAAAAAAAAAGAAAAGGTGAAAAATAATATACTTACTGATTTTCCTCAGAAGTATGGATTGACAAGGAAATTGATGAACCATGTTTATCGCAATTCTTTTGCTTTCTTAAATATTGAATGAATGAATAAATGAATGACTAAAAGAGAAAGTAAGAAAAACAATCTAATTTTTCTGTGAATCTTAATATTCTGTCTGCCTAAATAATTTACAAGTGGCAGAAATACAAATCTGCATAACTTTAAGCACTGAAAGAAGCTTATGGAATAAAAGTCAAAGGTTCACGTTCTTCCTTCCAATTTGAAATTTCTCATGATTCTCTATCTCCAAAAAGTGAAAACAAAGTATCAAGTACTTGGAAGTAAGAAAGATTTCTGAAATATAAATGCAATTCAGGGATAAAGCTACCAAGGGAAAACAATGTGAATGGTTCCTCAAACAAGTTACTGCTTTCTTCATACCCACCCTCACCTCCTACCCTAAACTGTGTCCTCCTTAAGCCAAACCTGAGCCCTTAAGGGTGCCCCATGGAAACAGGCTGGACTTAGTCCAGACACGGTAAACCTACATCCTCCAGTAGAGGGCATTTTTCCACTTGTTTGGGACAAGTCTCAATCCAGCAAATGTCAGTTGCAGAATGTTTCCAGACATCGTGGTCTCTAGAAATCCTCCATAGAGCAGCTCCATTCAGTGCTCCAGAATTTACCTGTTAGTTTTTTCCTCACAGTTGAGTTATTACTTTTTAACACTGTGATGTCACATAGTAGGTGTTTAATCAATATTTGTTAAATGAATGTGTGAACCCACTACATTTATATATGTATACATACATATATATATCTATCAGTGTTTTTTGTATATATAATTATAATAAACTAGACACTGTAATAAAAATAGTATTCTTCTATCTATCTTTGGAACTTTTAGCACGTATTCAGTCCTTATGACATTACTCAGAGTGACATCAGCAAGATGGTGGGATGGGATATACCAGCCTTTGTCCTCCTACAAAAAACAAAAATTATACAGCTATTCACAGCAAAAATAGCCTTGGGAGCGCTCAGGAGTGCAATTAAGGACCTACTGTAACATAATGGAGCAAAAAATGGAGAATAACTATACAGAAATGATCGCTAGGGTGATCAACATGAATAGCCAAGGTGTTTCTGAGAAAGAAGAACAAAACTGTAGGCATCACACTTCCTGATTTCAAACTACACTATAAAGCTACAGTAATCAAAACAGTACGGTACTGGGATAAAAATGGACACATAGACCAATGGAATAGATTACGGAGCCCAGAAATAAACCCATGCATCTATGGTCAATTTATCTTTGACAAGGGTGCAAGAACACCCAATGGGGAAAAGATAGTCTCTTCAATAAATGGTGTTGGAGTAGATATGTAGATAAACTGGATATCTACATGCAAAAGAATGGATCTGGACCCCTATCTTACACCACTCACAAAAATTAACTTGAAATAGATTAAGACTTACATGTAAGATCTGAAACCATAAAACTCCTATGAGAAAACCTAGGGAAAAAGCTTCTTGACATTGGTCTTGCAAGGATTTTTTTGGATATGACACCAAAAACCCAAGCAACAAAATAAAAAATCAATAAGTGGGACTATTTCAAACCAAAAAGGTTCTGCACAGCAAAATAAACAATCAACAAAGTGAAAAGACAGCCTATGAAATAGAAGAAAATATTTTTAAACCATCTATCTGATAAGGGGTTAATATCTAAAATGTATAAGGAACTCATACAATTCAGTAGCAAAATAATAACAATAATAATCTGATTTAAAAATGGGCAGAGAACCCGTACAGATGTTTTTCCAAAGAAGATATACAAATGGCAAACAGGTACATGAAAAGACACTCAAGATCACTGACCATCAGGGAAATGCAAATCAAAACCACAGTGAGATGTTGCCTCACACCTATTAGGATGTCTATTATCAAAAAGACAAGAGATAACACAGCTGGCAAGAACGTGGAGAAAAGGGAACCCTTGTGCACTATTGGTGGGATTATAATTTGGTACAGCCACCATGGAAAGCAGCCTGGAGGTTCCTCAAAAAATTAAAAATAGGGGCCGGCCCACCCGGTGGCGCAAGGGGTTAAGCGCGTGCGCTCCGCTGCAGCGGCCCGGGGTTCGCTGGTTCGGATCCTGGGCGTGCACAGACGCACCGCTTGGCAAGCCATGCTGTGGTGGCATCCCATATAAAGTGGAGGAAGATGGGCATGGATGTTAGCCCAGGGACAGTCTTCCTCAGCCAAAAAAAAAAAAGAGGAGGATTGGCAGATGTTAGCACAGGGCTGATCTTCCTCACAAAAAAAAATTTTTTTAAATAGAATACCACATAACCCAGCAATCCTACTTCTGGATATACATCTGAAGGAAATGAAATCAATATCTCAACAAAATATCTGCACTCCCACGTTCATTGCAGCATTATTCACAATAGCCATGATATGGAAACAACCTAAGTCTGTTGACAGAAGAATGGATAAAGAAAATGTGGGATATATGTATATACATATGTGTGTGTGTGTGTGTGTGTATATATATATATATATATATATATATATATATAAAATATATAGTGAAATATTATTCAGCCATGAAAAAGAAAGAAATCCTGCCATTTGTGACAACATGGATGAACCTGGAAGGCATTAGGCTAAATTAAATAAGCCAGACAGAGAAACATAAATAGTATCATTTACATGTGGAATCTAAAAAAAAAAAGAAGTCAAATTCGTAGAAACAAAGAATAGAATGGTGGTTGCCAGGAAGCAAGGAAAAATGGGTAGATGTTGGTCAAGGGGTGCAAACTTTCAGTTATAAGATGAATAAGTTCTGAGGATCTAAGGTATAGAATGAAATTGAAATGGTTGTCAATTATCTGGATATTTATAAATACTGAATCTAGTTGTTTAGAACCAAGCAGATAATTCATATGTTTGAGTTATTTATTGAATTATCTGACTTTTTGGAGTATATAGAAATATCTTGAAATTTTAGCTATACAAGGAAAATTTGGTTTCAAGATATACTTAAGGAATTGATAATTCATATATTTGAGTTATTTATTGAATTATCTGACTTTTTGGGGTATATAGAAATATCTTGAAATTTTAGCTATACAAGGAAAATTTGGTTTCAAGATATACTTAAGGAATTGATTATTAAATAACTTTAACCATTACTAATTTCTGTATGAAAATCTATTTGAATTCAATTAGGATTTTTGTACAAAGTTCACTATGTGTATGTAAAGCGTTGGAGTCTTTTCATAATACAATTTCACAAATAAAAAAGGTCTAGGTTATTATAAATGTGTGCTGTTTGCTTTTATTAACAGACTTCAAAGCGATGACAACAGTACATAATTAATACAACATTATGAAACCATTATTTTGCCTACCAATTGTGCTAGCAGATGGCTGCCCCTTAAAACATTAATGTTGGGGATGTGGGCTAACTTAGAATTTAAAGGGCTTATCCACTGTTGGTATATGTTTCAAAAATCTCACCGCTGAAAATACTTTAGATATCTTGTCGGAAATTAAATGGAAATATTTCAGAATTGCCCGTCATATTCTCCAAGCAAGAATAACATCAAGGCTTTCATCTTTGGGTCAGCACAGTGTGTCATTTAGCTAAGTCAACTGAAATCTTTTTATGTAAATTATGGAACAGAAACATTCACTTATTAACTGAATATCAATGAACAGAAGAAGTATTTGTTACAACCAATAAAGAAATCTTGTGTCTATGGGAGAAAAAGGTTGTGTTTCAATATCTTTGCAAGCATCAGCCCTGTGTTTGTTTAAGATAAGAACTGTTATATTAACTATTCATTAGAGGCAATAGTAAATTATTTGAAAAAGTGAAATAAATAGTGAAAAACTGAAATAAAAGTGAAGTAAATAAAATGAAAAAGTTTTTATTGATTTTTTTAAGAAGCTGTCTTTAAAAATATCTTATTAATAGTTCTCTAGGAGAAATTATAATCAAATAAATATCTTTTTGTGAACTTTCTCAAAATATTATATACCAATTGTTCTATTAATAATCCTTAAATCAGTGTTTTCCAGATAACAGGTAAAAACATAAATAACACATAATCATCTAAAAATAACATTTAAAGCAACAAAACATAATGCTTCATAAGAAGAAAGTTACATGCTGATTCTTTTCAAATTTTGAACTATTTAATATAGTAAGCTTCATTTTTGCCTAAATTTTTATTTCATTAAAATAATTTTAGCAGAGTTAATTTTTTTTTTTTATAAATGTTATCTTTCTTCTTTTTTTGCTGGGAAAGATTTGCCCTGAGCTAACATCTGCTGCCAATCTTCCTCTTTTTTTTTTCTTTTTTTGTCCTCCCCAAAGCCCCAGTACATAATTGTATATTCTAGTTGTAAGTCTTTCTAGTTCTTCCTTGTGAGCCACCACCACAGCATGGTTACTGACAGACGAGTGGTATGGTTCTACGCCCAGGAACCAAACCCGGACCTCCAAAGCAGAATGTGCTGAATTTTAAACACTAGGCCATCAGGGCTGGCCCCTGCTTTAATTTTTAAAATAGTTTTAAGATATAGATTTTTAAATTATGGATTTGGAAATAATTTCAAACTTACAAAAAAGTTGCAAAAGAACGAGAACAGTAAAAAAAATCCATATACCCTTTCACTTATTGTTAAAATCTTATCTCATTCGCTTTATAATTAGATCTGTGTATGTGTGTGTGTACATGTGTGCATGTGCGTGTTTTCTGAAACATTTGAGGGTAAGTAATATACTTTATGACCCTTTCCCCTAAATATCTCAGTGTGTATTTTCTACCTTGAATAAGGGTATTGTATTACTTCACCACAGTACAATTATTAACTTCAGCAATTAACATAGATAAGTTACTTTTAGTGAACAATCATTCTTACAATTCTGTCAATGGACTCAGTAATGTCTTTTATAATATTTTCTCCCTGGTACAGGATCCAGACTAGAGTCAGAAATGGCATTTAGTTATTAAACCTCATTAGCCTTCTTTAGGAGACTAAGAATGGAACATTTCCTTAGCCTTTCTTTGTCTCTTATGACATTGACACTTTCAAAGAATAGAGTCCTCCTTTTTTCCAATAGAGCATTTCTCATTTTAGATTTGTCCGATGTTTCCTCATGATTAGAATCAGGGTATGCATTTCCAGTTAGCATATTGCATTGGTGATGTTGCATCCTCTCAGGGTGACATACAATGTCCATCTGCCCCTCATTGGTGATATTAATTTTGGTCACTAGTCAAGGTGTCATCTGATTCCTCCATGGTGTAATTACTACTTTTTCTCCATGTAACTAAGAAATAGTCTGTAGGATGACTGTTTAAGACCATGCAAATACCCTGATCCTCTAGATTTAGTAATCACTTATGATTCTTTCCTCATCAGATCTTCACTGTGATGGTAGCAAAGGCTGATTTTCCAACTCCAGCATTCCCTCCACATTTACCAGTTGACCTTCAGCATTCTACTGTAAAAGCCTTCCTTCTCCAGCATTCATTCATTCATTCATCTGTCTATCAACTGCTTATCAGAGTGAGCTCATGCATTTCATTGTTTTTTTCAGTGGTTTATAATTCATTACTGGATCTAATTATTTTGGTGCTCAAATCTTCCCATATTTGGCCAGTAGGAGCCCTTTCAAGCTGGATCCTGTGTCTTATAACACATGTACTTCTTTTTTTCTTTTCTATTCCTCCCTTCCTTCCATTCTTTCTTTCTTCCTTCCTTCCCTCCTTCATTTCTTTCTTACCTTATAGCATAACAGGATTGTTATTACAGGCTCATCTTATACCCACTCTATCTCCTCCCAGGAATCAGCCATTTTTCCAAAAAGTCCCAGTTCTTTATGGCGTGGCATGGTGTTAGAGACCAATATCTAGGTGTTGGGTGTGGTCTCCAAATGTATTTTGAATAATGGCTAAAAACTAGTTAAATCCTGTCAAACAGTTGAATTAGTTCTTTGACTAAATGAGATCTGGCTTATGTAGGTAATGCCTAGTTCTATTTTACTATACATTGAGATTTCATACAGATAGGAAAAATATCATGGAGCTTTTCTGACCCCTTGAAAAAACTTTTTTTAAAAGATATTTACGCTTACACCATGATGGTACTCTTTTATGGTACATATAGACCATCAGATATTTCAAGATATTTCTTTACATGGTTCAGACCAATCCAAAAGGAAAATTCATTCTGTGACAAAATGGGAAGTTCCTGTAACTCTTTTGATGAAGGAAAAAATTATTTCATATTTTCATGCTCTAATTTCCCCTAAGGTCCCAACCTACCGCAAAAAGAAATTGAAACTCCACATTTGCATATCTACACATATCCATATGAGTTTCACTTTAACATGTCTCATCAGGGCATGAAATTAAATGTAAGGATTTGTCACATCCTCTCCAAGGTGAGATATTTAGTGGTGAGGCTTCTTTACAAGTTGTTGCATTGTCTTGGGAACACCCTTTGTGATCCCCACTTTTAAAAAGACTAGAATATGGTACCCCTGACTAGCTTAGTTGTAATACTCATTATATTGGTGATTTCTTGACTGATGACTATCTTCCCTGTTAGAGTGGAGGCTCCTGAGTGCAGAGGCCACCATGTCCCTAGGGCTTATTATACTGTAGAACTCAAAGATTTGTTAACCGATTGAAAGAACCACGGTCCAACATGGGACATGTAGACAGTATTGTTATGAATCTTCAGTGCATAGGTGTATGTCTCAGCTGGAAACCAAAGACCACATTGCAATCTCAGTGGAGGAGTTGGGAAAACTAAGGAAAATTTTGTGGGGTAAATTAGAAGTTACTTCAGCTTAGTGCTTTATTACTTCATGAATTTCCACCATTTTGACTGGTGAAGCTTTTGGTTTACTCAAATATCCATCCTTGTCCCAGAGTTCTTTCTGTGAATAATTAATAGACAATGGTGAATCCATGAGAAGCACAGGCCTCATCAAACCCACAACCACTAATGGAATGTATGTAATAAAGAATTAGAGGTTAAGGTAGATCCAAAAGAGACTGAAATTTTTTTAAATCCTAGTTAATAATGCAGTTTTTAAAAAGTTATTAGGTAATAACATAACCTGGCATTGTAAAGACTTTATGCCTTTCCTAATAGAATTAGTATGGCCCTACCAGAAATGCTATTTCAAATTCTGATCACAAATATCTCTTTCTTAGATTTTAGGAGACATTATATAGACCAACTTTGAATTTTTGGTTTTGAAAGCAGCATGTTATCTTTTCCACTCACTGTTTAAAAAGAGAATTGAACCAGGAACCAGGGTGGCAGAATTAGGACTAATGAGTAGAAGTGAAAGAATAGTCAATAGCAGACCATTATAAGGAAAACTTTTCTGATAATCAATGTTATTGTTTTAAGGAAGTAATGAGGAATTATTTTTTCCTTTCTCTTCAGAAACTAAATAAGATAGAAGCCAAGAAGATGAGATATTGGAAGTATATATATATAAAGAAAAGGCTAGTTGACTATTTAGGAAGGACGGATATATGCAGAGAATATATGTATAGTGCAGTTGGTAGACCAGATGATAGCAATAGTGTTAATAATGACAATACAATAATAGCTCTAATATTTTAGCATGTATCCCGTGCACAATGGTGTAAACACATACACAGACAGTCTTATTTAAACAAATCTTTCTAAATATATTTTCATAATGATCTAGAAAAGTAGATATTACTATCCCTGTGTTATAGAGGAAGGTACTGAGACTAAGTGAAGTTAAGAAAGTCAGTAAACGAAGGAATCAAGATTTAAACTTGCTACTCCAAAAGCAATGAAATCTTCTAATTAATAATATAGATTCTAGATATCTAAGAAATTTACAACTTATATTTATACAATGAAGATTTTCTCCCATGTCATGCTCTGCACAAATTCTGAGTATTCTTTTTAAATCAATTCTTTATTGGACATTTATTCAAGCAAGTGAATGGTATCTTCAAAATAATAATACTAGTAATAATAATAAAAGCTAAGAGTTAATGGTGCTTACAATGTACCAAGCACTGTTCTAATGTGTACCCCTTAGCCAAGTCTCACCGTTATCCATAGTAAACATATAATTCAATATTAAAAATATGTGTACATATATCATGTATGGATATAGATTCAGAAAAGTTTTTACCTCATTAACTCCATTTCACTAATTAAATAACCTAAGCCAAAAATATAAGAAATAATATAATCAAAACAAATTTCTTAGAGCCCTATATGAGGCACAATTCCCTCCTTATAGAAATTTCCCATAGGGAAATTAAGTGGGTTTTCTGTGGGGATTTCAGAAGTATTGGGGAAAATGTCCAACTTGCAAACTGCTGGACAAAATGAATATTTCTGTTTAGAACTCTCTATATTAACTAATATCCTATCTATTGAAAAGCACTGTCTTTCTAATATCATCCTTTAACAAACATTCCACATTAAAAATTATAAGCCAATTATAGGCCAAAAATGGGAGACAGAGACATGAAGTAGTTGGGATACTATTTCTTATTTTATAGTACATGAACCTGCTGGAGAAAAGAAAGACCACCAGTTTCTTTAGCATTTTCTTCCCTAACATCATTGTGCTCTATCAAATATTTTCCTTCACAGAATTGTAGAACAAACATCCAATAAACTCCTTAGAACATTCCTTCATTCACTCATCCATTGGTTCCCTTCGTCAATACCTACTGTATATTATGCACTATTTCAGACCTGAGGGACAGAGTTATAAATGAAAGAGACAAAGTCCCTGTCCTCCTAGAATTAATATTCCAGCACAACTTTAAAGACAACAACACATGAAAATATGGAATTTAATGCCAGGTTTTTAAAAAGTGCATTAAGAAAAATAAAGCAGTATAATTATTTCTCTCATGATTTTAATGTAAAATTGAATTGTGACACAAAAGACACCAGTAAAGTTACGTCATTAGTCTGTCTACAAAGTGAAGGTGGCATGTAATTACATATTTCTGAGTCCTTCTCTGCAGTGTAATTCTAAATTGTCATTTGATGAAAGAAAGAAAACACTTGGAATGTTTTATGGTTTCATTTGAATTGCAAGAGACCTGCAATACCACTTCTGAGAAAATTCTTATTAATCAAGACTTTTGTAAGGAAGAGGATTAACCCGTTCAGCCTGTTATTTCCCATAAATGCCTGGCTTCACAGGACACTCCCTTTATACTCAGAGACAGCTTGCCAGGAGAACTTAACTGTATTTCCATGAATACAAATATATACCCTTTCTCTTAAGTGAGTTTCGGTAAGCAGCAAGTATATTTTCACTTTTATAAAGTATTATCTTCAGAAAGGCAAAATGCTACTCTCAGATAGGTCCGGTTCTGCTCCTTTTGGGTGTTGCTAACAGAGATTTTGTTAATTGCAGAACTGCTCCCAATTTTTTCTTTTTGCTCCCACAATTAGTCTATTTGACTAATTAAATTCACTTGACTCTTGTGACTAATCTTATACTATACTTCATCCCAGATTTGAGATTTATTAGAGTTCTAGTGCACTGAAAATCAGCCAAATCCCTCAGCCTCAGCTCTCACTCAGGGAGAATACTAAGGACAGTCCTACAGTTGGATGGTTTGGATTTTCATGAAGAAGGATCTTTTGTTTTCCTCCCAGGAACTAAACAAAACGTGTCACTAGGCCAACTCCTAGAGCCAAAGTGAAGGAGTCAAGCAGAGGCCACTTAACTGAGAAATAGGCAAGTTTTTAAAGTGAAGAAAGAAAAAAACAGAAAACTGTCCTTCTTGTACTCTTGGATCATGATCATTTTAATGCTACCTGTGTTTTCTATAATAATTCCATTTTTTCTCCTTTAATAATTCATTTTGTAGAAATGTGGTGATGGCACCCTGCTTCAACTGTATTAATTATCCAACCCACATATTTCCTAACTTACACATCTTTTGTCTCATAACTGAGTTCACTTGATGCCTAGCTCCAGATTATACCCCAGCCCAAGCTTCGGAGCATCATCTGTGATGATATCTATCACAGTAGATATCTGTGACAGTGGATATTTATTCAGCCCCAGCCACACGTTCTGAGACTCATCATTATGGGTGCTAGTCCAGTGCCGGCACGGTGTCCTAGGTCTGACAGACCAGGGCCTGCTTTTGCGTCTGTTTCTGCATTCTTATTCTGCCTAATACTCAGTCCCCCCTAGAACTGAAGCCCTTCCAAGCTCTTACCAATTCCTGTTCCAGCATCTGGAACTCTTTCCTCAAATTTCTTGCTGATGTCTGGATCACTGTTGTCCATAGAATAGAACAGTAATACATTTAGGTAGGCAGTCGGAGGGCTCAGACAAATCTGGAGAATTGCATGATTATAACATTGTTCTTCTAAAATTAGCCTCATCACCAATTTCTTTCCGGAAATTTTATACTATTCGACCTAAGATAGTACATTATAAAATCAAAACATCTCATGCATTTTTTACTTTAACCATAGAATTCCTCATGAAATGTTTTTCCTTCAACTCAAAGTATTTGTTCTTCAAAGGATGTAATCAGAAAGGAAAATTGTAACGATACTCTGAAAAACAGATGCAAAGTTTCAGCTTTGTTTATATTTATTGAGATAATACTTTCACTGGCTCAAGTAAATATCAATGTAAAAGTTTTTCTATTCAAAATAGAAGAAGAGAACCAAACATTTTGAAATCTCAGTATCTTAAAGAGAGTAAGATATAAACATTGCCCTGTAAAGAATGTTAAAAAATATTGAAATCTCTTTAAAAATATTCATATTTCTGGGAAATAAGGCAACTAACAAAATGAAATTATGTCCTATTGTTTGACATGATGGAGAGCCAAGATAGTCCATAATTGAATATATAAAGACGTTTTACCAAGTCAAGAAACTAATATCTTATCTATCCGTGTTCTAGTACTTCATTGCAAGATTCTTATTATCAGAATCAGGCAGAAGAGTCTCACAAGTAGACAAGAAAAAGAAGAAATGAAGAAAGAATATTGCCAAATAGTACTATTTGGGCAGGCAAATTTACATGAGTATTCATGTAAATACCACAATATTAAAATAACTCTTTTTTTTTTTTTTATGAGGAAGATCAGCCCTGAGCTACCATCCATGCCAATCCTCCTCTTGTTGCTGAGGAAGACTGACCCTGAGCTAACAACCATGCCCATCTTCCTCCACTTTATGTGGGACACCGCCAAAGCATGGCCTGACAAGCGGTGCGTTGGTTCACCCGGAATCTGAACCCGGGTCGCCAGCAGCGGAGCACATGCACTTAACCGCTACACCACGGGGCCAGCCCCAGAATAATTCTGTCTTCAATCAAATTTTAAAAGTTTAAGCATCAGCCATGTATTTTATGTAATTCTTTATATCCTAAAAATACAAATTATTTGTTTCTGTATTGTTCAAATAATAATGAAGACTTGATAATTCCTGATACTGAGATATGGGAGAAATTTTTCCTATGTATACTCGTTAAAAGGATATAGTAATATAAAAAGCATTCCCTTAAGGACATCCTTATAATAAATACAGCTATTTCTTTTAACCTCACTCAATGTAAAAACAATGGTTATACAGTAAAAACAAAAAATGCTCCATAACAGAGACTCTATGGAGATTAATGGGTTTGTAAAACAATATAGTCTAGGTATACATTTCTGTTGGTCTTGTTTAATCCATGAACACATTTTGGAGCAGTTTTTCTAAACTTTTTTGGAAATCAGATAGTGATGAGAATTTGGCGGGGGGAGCTGGTGAATAGAATAACTCCAAAGAGAAATGCAAATAAGCACAATATGTTGCATTATAATTTGTACCATATTTTAATAAATTCCGTGATGCACAACCAAGGACTGCATAGACTATTGTTTTTCAAATTGCAAATCCTCACCCATCAGAAGTTCAAGAATTAAGTTAATCGGCTGGAACTGGCAGTTTAAAAAACAAAAGGTTCGACAGTAGTGGTGTAATTTTGGAATCTCTCTTAATTCATCCATAAAAACAGACCAGACAGGCAAACAAGAATAGCAAAACCTGGGGCTGGCCAGGTGGCATATTGGTTAAGTTCACGTGCTCTGCTTGGGTGGCGGCCCAGGGTTCGCGGGTTCAGATCCTGGGCATGGACATACACACAGCTCATCAAGTCACCCTGTGGTGGCATCCCATATACAAAATAGAGGAAGATGGGCACAGATGTTAGCTCAGGGCTAATCTTCCTCAGCAAAAAGAGGAAGATGGGTAATGGATGTTAGCTCAGGGCCAATCTTCCTCACCAAAAATAAAGAAAGAAAGAATAGCAAAACCAAAAACTTTTGGACAACACCTATGACAAAACTTCACAAATGTGAATAAAGCAGACAGGGACAAACTGTACAAGAGCCAGATGGAATGAGCATCGGAGAGGCAGGAAGTGGAGAGAAGGGAATGAGCTTGATGGCACTAAGAATAATAAACATCCAAATTGCCAGAGGGGGTTCCCTGGAAATTGAGCGAGGCCAATTTGAGAACAGAAGCCGAAACCATGCAGTTTTTGCAAGGCCCGATTCATAAAGAAGGCAGGGTACTGAAACGTGATGTGGTCTGATGGGGCTCAAGTAGTCTGAAGCCTATAGACTATTAAACTAACACACCAAAACACCTTCTAATTTTAAAAGAACAATATTATAATCACACAAAGAAAATAGCTTTTCTTTCAAATGAAATATTGACAATTATGACCGGGCAGCAATACCAAGACTATTCATCCCTAAGAATTACCTAAAGTTCTACCGTATTTCACCGATTCTAAGAGGCATAATTTTTCGCCTTTTAACATCTCTAATCCAGCATGTCTTTCATATTTTACAGGGTCTTACAATTATATCAGCACTTTTCCTGTGTTCATGCATTAAATAAATGGTTAAATTATGTGTCTTACAATCGATAGCACCTTAGACATTAAGACAAGTAGTATTTTCCTGTTATCTGCTCAACGGTCAATCATATGCTTTACCAATGAAGGAGTCGTTATTTTCTGGTCAAAGTAAAGAAGTTTGAGCGGTACAATAGAATTCAATGCTACCTTGACTCCGAGGCAGTAAACATTATAAACAATTACTATTTGAGATAAAGAAAAAAAATACCTCTTAGGGCCAGCCCGGTGGCGCAAGCGGTTAAGTGCGCACGTTCCGTTGCGGCGGCCCGGTGTTCGCTGGTTCGGATCCCGGGTGCGCACCGATGCACTGCTTGGCAAGCCATGCTGTGGCGGCGTCCCATATAAAGTGGAGGAAGATAGGCACAGATGTTAGCCCAGGGCCGTCTTCCTCAGCAAAAAAAGAGGAGGATTGGCGGATGTTAGCACAGGGCTGATCTCCTCACAAAAAAAAAAAAAAAAAAAAAAAAAAAAAAAAAATACCTCTTAGTTATACAACACTATACAGGAAAATATTTGATCACTTGGATTGTACTTTTTAATGTTTTGCAATATTTCAAGAGCTCAATAGCTGAGATAGTAACATTTATAATTATGATTTACTGATTGTTTTATAAATGTTGGTCTTATGGAAATTATGGGCAAAGTAGGAAGTTGAATAAAATTGAATACTAAATCCACAGTACTAATACCATTTACATCACTGGTGCTTGCTGCCATTATGTGAATTTTTTCTCTGATGCTAGTAAACACAAGAAAACATGATGACTTACTTGAAGTTAATGAATATGTTAAAGTAAAATAATATAAATAGGAATTATAACTTAGAGTATTGTTGTGACTGTCAGACGTTTTTTTATGTGATTATGTGATACTTTTAATCAGCCAATGTATTAGTCTGGGCCCAATAAAGAGACAAAAATCACACAGTAATTTAAACAGGAGATGTTTAACATAAAGAATTATTAAGTTATGATAAGAGAGTAGCTATAAAGATGTAAATAGAATACTAAAGTCTACCCTAAGGTTGAGGAAGGGTACTCAAGGAAGGACAAATTTAAAAGAAGGGCCCCCTTTTGAAGTCTGAGGTTCAGACCTAATTGGAAAAGGCATGATTGTAGCCCACTGGATGGCAGAGAAGTTGGCTGCACTGCTGGGTCAGAGGTGGTCCACAGTCACCAGAAAAGCAAGAAACAATCCTTCAGGGTGCAGGAGAGCCACAGCTAATGGTAGGGTGTACAAAGGGAGTAGAGGCTGCTGCTGCAGGAGAGAAGCCTAGAGTGTGCAGTGTCAACATGAGGAAAGCTGCAGAAAGATGGTTACCATGCTCAGGCAAGCATACAAGGTTCCCATGGAACTATGCGCTCTGGGTGCAGGATCAGGCAGAGCTGCACTGCGTGTCTTCACACAACCACACCGCTAAGTTACTATGCAGCAGAAGCAAGAAAGGAAAACCACATACACAGGAACCATAAGAAGTTACTCCTTTCCTCCTACAATGTCCCTCCCACTCCCTCTACTGGCTAAATTTACATCATGCTGACTGGAAAGAAAAATGCTTGCAGAGTTCAGTATGGACTCTCAGAACAGGTAGTGAAGGGTGAATTTGGAGCTGAGAGGCAATAAACTGATAACTGATAACTGGCACAGGAAGCAATTAAAGATATCTTTGAAGTGTCTGCTATAAGAAAGGTATTGTAAGCCCTGGGTTAGATGCTAGGGAAAATCACTATCATTAGGAAGCTGTATTGTGTAGCAGGAAGAGGGGAATGAAAAGGAGAGAAACAAATAGAAAGAAACAATGCTTATGGAGAATATGCCTAGAAACCCAGGGTCACAAGTAGTTGGGGGTAAAGCAACTTTCACTTGTATAGTATTTAAGAATTTTATAAAATGCTATATATTATCTCATTTTGATCCTTACAATCATCCTGTGAGGTTAGTTGAGTTATTAGTATTATTACCAACTGATAAATGAGGAAACTGTGGCCCAGAGACATCATAGACTTACCAGATCCCCAAAACTAGAGAATATCAGAGAATTTGATCTTAAATTCTTAGAAACGCATGTCTAGCACTATGGTACTTAACCTTGCTTTGACAATGAAATTAGACTAGAGCTGTTTCAGAGTCCCATTACCCAGAAACACATTGCAAATTACAAATGAGTCTATCAGCAAACTATTAAGAGTGTACTCTAACGTCTAGCCATCTTTGTAATTCACTGAGACAGCAGCTACCTCTCTCTTCCAGAAATGTTCTAGAAAACTCCACCCTTTTTCAGCAACCTCAATACACATACATACACACTCACAAACACACAAACCGCAAACTGCCTGGGCACATAGGTGGTGCCTATCATGGAAACTTTCAGAAGTCTAGCTGTCTGGATTATTTCACTTAGCATAAAACCCTCAAGGTCCGTCACAAGTGGCAAGATTTCATTCTCTTTTGTGGCTGAGTACTATTCCATTGTATATGTCTATATATACCACATCTTCTTTATCCATTTATCCAAGACAAATACCACATTTCACTTATGTGTGGAATCTAAAGAACAGAACAAACAAACAAGACAAAACAAAACTCAGCACTCACAGATACGGAGAACAGATTGGTGGTTGCCAGAGGGGACAGGAGTTAGAAGGGAAGCGAAATGGGTAAAGGGGATTACGAAGTACAAACTTATAAAGTTCGTTATAAAATAAATAAGTCATCGGGATGTAATGTACAGCATGGGGAATATAGTCAATAATATTGTATTAACTTAGCAAGGTGACAGACAGCAACTAGACTTATTGTGGTGAACATTTCCCAGTATATATAAATGTTGAATCACTATGTTGTAAACCTGAAACTAATATAATACTGTATGTTAATTATACCTCAATAAAAATTTAAAAAGCTCTAGCTGTGAACATCTTTAAACCTTATAAAAATAACCCCAGCTGTTTTTTTAAAAAAATTTTTAATGTGCATCCATCCTACGAAGAATTAATAGAGCACACAAAGGTAAAATTCAACAACTCACAAATGCTAATTAGATTTGCTAGGTATTAATATGCCTGCTATTTTCCCTCACTCAATGAGTTCTTTCCTTGTTTAAATAATTTCTAATGTCATGTAATTAATCTCACACGCAATCCGTGTAGCCTTTCAAACTTACTTAAATCTTTAGTTCTGCTGACTACATCTTGTTCTAAGTATTTAAATTGTGCCTGAGGGTTGAACATATGAGAACTAAGGCCAACAACATCCAAATCTGTCTCTGACTAAAATATCCAGATAATAAAAAAATACTCTATTTCGTTTGAATAACACAGATAACTTCCTCTACTTTTCAAGTCACTTTAGATATTTTCTAAACAAACAATCACCATCAACTGTGGGGTTGTTGATTTTTTTTTAATCTTTCTTTGGGTATTTACGGTACAAATAAATTTTAGTTGTTATGGCACTTGCTGTCCAGTTGTGTGTGATGTACATCCTATGCTTTCCCTCCCTTTAGTTCCCTGCGTAGGCATTTCATTATTACCAAATTCCACGACTAGCGAGTTAGTCAGGATAAGAGTAAGTCAGTGAAACTAAAAATTGCTACTTGAGAGACTGTGGTAAAAATTTTAGAAAGAAGCTTAAACCACTGAATAATTTATAGTTAGGGTCTCTGACTGTCTAGTGAACAACAGCAGAAATAATTTTTAAATATATAGTCTTCAAAATCATCCTTTATATGAACGGACATGATTATGATAATAAAGAAAAAGGAATGAAGAGCATATTTTTCTGCTGCTCCCCATTCTTTCCTCCTGTATAACTTCTTTCATATCTGCATAAATCTCATACTTGAGATAATTTTCAATAGTGCAAAATTTAATACAAGTTTTCTAAATTATTTGAAATAAAATCGCTTTTTAAAAAAAATCTGAGGCTCTAAATACAAGAAGCATTTACTATGGGATTTTCTTGACAGGATTTTTTTTATTAAAATTTTTTTATTTGCATAAAGAATGTGTAGCACATAATTTATAAATAATAACAAAATATACAAGACTTTATTGTAAATCCCATATGGCCAACTGATTCCTACAAAATGCTTTCATTGATTTTTTTTATTAATTATTTTATCGAGGTCATACTGGCTTATAACATTGTGTAAATTTCGGGTGTACATTATTATATTTCAGTTTCAGTACAGACTGCATAGGATTATTTTTAACAATAAGTGTTCTTTGTTTGTTTGTTTTTAATCATGTTGTTTTAACATTTGAAGAACAATTTCCTGTGGTGTCTCTGCAAATCTGCAAACGCCATATCGGTGATGGCAGGGAGAGCCAGACGGTGTTACATGGAATGAATAGTCTAGGTTATAAATGATGGAGCGAAAGTGGCTCTGTCAGAGAATATGAAATAGAAAATAAACTCGTGCATTTAATAGAACAAAGGTCATTTCCACTGAGTGGGAGAAGATAATTCCACGTGTTCACACTAAAAACAAAAGACATTTGAAAATGAAAACTTCGCAAGAGTAATCCCAAGACACAGGTGGAGCTTTTAGAAGAGTGCTGTTCAATCATCCTCTACTGTGGTTTCTGCAGATACCTCTCCATCTAGCCTGACAAGCAGGGGATTTTTGCCCCACTCCTACCTGCTTATCAACATAGATTTTCAGGTAAAGAAAGTGTTAACATATTTGTTATTGTTGGATGATATCTCCTTTTCTTTACCATTTTTTAAATTTTGCAAATTTTTACCATTGCAAATTTTGATTTTGTTGAAACAGTTAAAACATTTTCTCATCTTAAATAACTAAACATGTTGGATTTTACCTTTTTTTTTTTTGGTTTTCAGGTAAACCCTAATGTTTGCAATTGACACAAAGTGATAGCACATAGTCAATTGAGTCCCCCAGCTGTGTGTGTTATATATGATTTTCTAAGGCGTCTAGAATTTTAAAGCCAGTGTATTTAGTACCATGTCCTGTGTCTGATGTCAACCACAACTTGAAACTAAAATATATTTTTCAATCTTTTAAGTTATCTAGATTTCATCATTATCATTAATTCTGAATAGATCAGTTGGGATCATTCTGGGCAAAAAAACTTTTCAACTATCATCTATTTTCATTAACATTACTTGAGAAATTTTGGCAATTGTTTTTTATAAAAATCCGTTTGGATTATAATTCCCATACATAGGGATGTAATGACTTTCTGTAAAAAAGAGTTTGCATGCTTTCCCGGTGGATAATATAATTCTCACCTTTGTTGGCATGCGCCTACTACTAATTTAAAGTCTGTAAATTTAAAATAATTATTTCAAAGTGTATATATTGTGAGAGTTATGAATTAGGAAGCACAGGAGATTCAGATATGAATAGTTATGTTACTTTGGATCGTGAAAAAAATGCAATTTTTTAAAGACTTTTTCTCGTGCAATGCCATTCAGAAAAAAAGATTTAGGTTCAGTTTATATGCACAACGTGCTTCATCCTTGCCTTGACTATTAAAACCACTAATTAGCAGCTGTTCGATTACTTAAAATAGTCAAGCTGTGCATGCTGTAGCTAAGGACAGAAGGCACAAGTAAAATAAAACTGGTAGTAAATCCATTGTTTCCCTTTTGAAGGACAGTTGTTCAATAGGATCTTATGTCTTGATTCATTGTCACAGTGTGAGCCTGGATCCTACTAAGAAACTATAAATTCACAAATACTTGTCAAACGTAAATGTGTTTTCTTTATACTGTTAAAAATGTTAGTAAAGAACAAAACTGAATTACTAAAATAACATCTATTGGTTGATTATGTATTAATTAATAAATGTTAAAGTACAGTACTTAATTTCTCTTTCAATGTTAGCATCACTCCTTGCAAAATTCTGTAGCAAAATAATAAATTCATGTTGAATTTTAGATTTATATACACACGAAATATTTGGGAGAAAATAGTAGAATTGGTTAAATAATCTCTTCATAGCTAATAATTAATAATTATTTTCAAGTTAAGTATTATTTGCTAAATACTTTTCCAAAACATTGTAAATTTTTTACAATTTTTTTTTGTAGAAATAGCATCATTTAATTATATATGGCAGAAATGAACAATTATAATATGTTTATAACAGAATATATTTTGTTGATTTCAACTAGGTCACATAAAATATTTTCTTTGTCATTTTTTGTAGGTTCTATATTTCTTGGAATCATTCATTTTTGCTAGCTGGAAATTAGGATCAAAATGTTACATACCTAAAATGTATCAAAACCTTTAAATTAGAAGCATTTGATAGAACAATTAAATCCAGATTCTTTTGAATAAAGTGTCTTTTTCACATTTGGCAAATAAGTCACTTTGTCTTAAACCCTTTAAAAAAGATTTCATTAACATGATCTAGAATAATGAGGACATAAAAGTTGTTTATTGTTTAAAAAAAATGCATATATTTTTATTTCTTAAAGTACAAAACATCAGCAGTAATTCACAGAATAGAAGGAATGTTATTTCAAGAAACATTTAAATTAGAAAATGTTTGACAGTCTTATGATATCAAAGGGAAATAATAATAGAATTAACAGAAAGATTTCCCCCAAAATCCGTAGTCAGCTATCATTTTTGCACTGATTACAGTTTTTAGAAAACAAGGAGAAAATGACCTTGAGGTGTGTTATCCTACATACACTATACCATATATTCTGGAATACCTTCATACTCAGCAATTAAGTTCAAAGATTTAATTAAGAGGAACAAGAATATGTTCTTCTTTTTTTTTTCAGGTCTACTACTTAATTTTTCCTTATTTAACCAACACATCTCACATTAGCATAAACAGAATTGTGTGTAATCCCTGGCTCTCCTCTTCCCATGGGGAATGTAAGACATCAGGGAAATAAACAGCAAAGCTGCTTCTCTTCCTGCAACTGCAGCTATTCTACAGCAATTCAGGATACAGATAAATCTACACATGCCTGTGTTGTTTTGAAAAGTTGAATTTAAACATCCATACACAGCTGGTCAGAGTATAAACTGCTAAAACCAATGTGGAAAAATAATTTTACTTTACTTGGTAAAGTTGAGTATATGCATACCGTATGACCATTCCTGTGTATAACACTACAGTCTGGAGAAAATCCTTCTCCTGTGCACCGGGAGGGCATGCCCAAGTTCATAGCTATGTTGTTCAACACAGCAAAAAAAAAAGAAAAAGAAAAAAAAAAACCTGTAAATAATTCAAAAGTCCAATGACAGTGGACAAGACAAATAAATTGCAGCATACTTATACACTGGAACATTTTATGGGATGGAAAATCAGTGCATCACAGTTATGGGCATCGATGAGGAAGATTTTTAAAAAACAAATATTAAATGAAAAATTAAGTAACAGAGGAATACAATATGATTTCAATTTCAAAAACAGGCAGACACACATTGTTTAGGAATACATCCAAAGGCAGTGAAATTATAAAGAAAAATAAGGCAATGATTAGCACCAAATTCAGAGTAGAGACTACTCCTAGGAATGAGGGAAAGGAGTGCAAAGTGGAAGAATGTACACTCAGGTGACTTCAAACGTTCCTGAAACGTTTTGTTTCTCAAGCTGGGTGGTGGGTACCCAAGGGCTCAGTTTTTTGTTTTTTTTTGTTTTTGTTTTTCATAACGGCATTTGGTTTTTGAAATTTACATATGTACTATATTTCACAGTGAAACAAAAAATGAGGGGAAAAGAAATTGAATTTAGTTACAGACGTAGTTAGCAAATTGCTAATAACTTTTTGACTGGTTTCAAAGTAGCCTATTGGCTAAATTTTGTCTTCCCCCAATCAATAAACAAGCACACATGCAAAAAAAGTGTGTGTTATAGTGCAGAGTAAACCAAGTGAGGTAGTCATCCTAATGCGCATGGAACTAAATCTAAATCTGTCAGAGCTAAATTACAGTACAGATGAGAGTTTCGGGCAGTAGTTCTCAACAAAATTACAGTGGATCTCAGCCAAGAAAAGGAAGGAAGAAGCTGAGAGTGGACGATATTCACTGAGGATAGATGTCAGAACGGTGGTTGGGGAGGGTTTGAAAAAACTGTCCCCCGAGTTGTGTTGTACCCCTTAAAAAGCAAGATTCCCTTCCTCCTCCTCTCCTTCATCTCCACCAATCCCCCTCTCTCGCCCCCTAAACTGGTCTGGAGGACAACTTTAAATATCTACTCATTTACATTTTTATCTTTCAAATCAAAGATCCCCATCATCACATTCATTCACACCTTGAACAATTATTTATCGAGCATCTACAACATGCTAGGCACCAACTTTCCAAATAAAGCAGTGAACACAACAAACAAAAACTCAAAATTCAGAAAACTCAAAAACATCTAAATAAAGTAGAAGCCACTTATCGGATAGGATTGACACCATTTGTTAGTCTGTTAGTGGAAAAACACATTTATCTGTTTTAAATTAAAATACTGAAGGTTTATACATATACATAGACATATTTCATCCACCAATCTTGTGATGGACAGTCTAGTCCTTTTCCTTGAGTATGAGTACATTGATTGGAACTCTGCATCATTTTTCTTACCTAAGCCATTTACATTATGCGTTGTGTACAATTTCCAGGCTCAGGTTCTTTCATATGGAAGAAGGACTTAAGATAGACTAAAAGTTATAATTACAGACACGAGCTGAGAGCAGAGTTTTTTGGGTTTTGTCGTTTTTTTTCCTCCAGACTCAATCTCCCACAACCAACTTAACGGTCATTTTGTTACTTGCCTTTCATGGAGCATTCTAAAAAATTCGATTCAGTTTCCCTAGAAATAACTATTTTCTTTTCAAATTTATCTTGTATCTATTCACGTAATTTTTAATTTAATTTAAATTACATAAAATAATAACTGACGTAACTGGTTTGTGAACTGACATCGTTTTGGATTTAAACTCTCAGATTGTTGATAAGCACACATTTCAGCTGCTGGAAGCAAAGATGAGCCAATTTACCTACAGAGAAGAACCCACTAGCCTTAAACATTCAGTGCCTTCACTGAAAGAAATGGAGAAATTCTGTTAACCCAGCGTCGGTTAAGGGGAGGCTGTTTAAGAGAACGTGTACTATCAAATCAACAACAGCAACAATAACAAGAGTCGTGAGCAACGGAACACATATTCTGGAAAATACTGTGGAAAGAAGGTTCCTGTGTGGAACATTTTAACCTCTAAGATCAAATTGATATGCAGTTTGGGGGACTTAAATTCTGCCTAAAACCCCGTGGTTTTCAGTCTGTGACTCAGTTTAACAGGTGCAAAATCCCCAGGACATTCCTAGCCTACCACTACTACATGGTGTAAAAAAAAAAAAAACCAAAAAATGAATATTTTCTGTTAATACAGAAATATTTTCTGTTAATACAGAAAATATTCATTAAAATTAGCGAGAAGGATGGCGTTTCTGATGAGTCCGCAAGAGTAGATGGCTTTTGATTAGTTACTGACAAAGTAAATGTCAGAAATCTATTGGCCTCATCCTATTAAAGACTGCACATGGAAGAGGAAAGCCCACACGGTCCTAATCCACATTCTGAAAACTGAAATGATAGCCAAAAGCTACCTAAATTCCGAGTTTCCCAGTAGCCCTGTAGAATCTGCAATGCTGATGCTTTTTGTGCAAATATGGACCCCAAACCAAGGTGCAGACTTGACACCAGGGATTTCTCCGGCAGCACCAACCGGAAAAGACACAGCAAAAAGCGGTCCGAGTGACCCAGTGGAAGTGGGAGAGGAAGGCCTCTCAGCTCGCCCAGTTTGGGGACAAACGTCCTCACCTAGTAATGGAACCAGCAAGGGCGGGATCCTCCCAGGCGAGCTGCCAGCCAGAGCTGGAGGCAATCACCTGCGCCCAGCGGTTTTGTGATGTTTCCGGAAAGAAGTTACTTTGAAACTGTTAAAGAATAAAAACATAAAAATGCAAAAGCAAAATAATAGAAATGAGTACATTGTAATAAATTTAAAAAATAAATCAGTATAAAAGTGCAAAACAAACCAGCCTGGGAGGTGCCCCGCCCTCCTCCCACCTATGGGGGGTCAAGATTGGGTAGAAAGGAGAGGGTCTGAGAGCCTGGAGGCCAAGCCCCCCTGGTGGCCCCACGGCCAAGGACGCAGTGCAGCCCAGGCCAAGGAGGCGAGGGACTGCGCCTACCTCGAGGTCCAGGGCTTCTCTCCGGAAGTGAAATCGCACCTGGGACCTTGGATTCTCATGACTGTCCCAGTCGCAAGCCTCGCCTCCGGGAATCGGTAAGGCCGGCTCCTCTCCACGGCACCTGGGGACCGAAGTCTCGAGGCCCCGGGGCGTGTGGGAGCCGCGTGCTGGACTGGACGCATACTGCACTCAGGCCACCCAGATTTCCAGCTCAAGGTTTGGACCAGGCGGCCTCTCCCACCCATCTCCACTCCTCCCTCCTCGCTGAACCTTCTCTCACCCACCCGCTTTGGGTTGTAGAAATGTTCTTCCCGTCGCTCCTGAAGCACCAGAGCTCAGATTTTTTTTTTCCAACCTGTAGATTCCTTTCACTATTCCTCGTCTTCTGGTCCTTTCCACTCACCCCGTGTACACACACATCCTTATTCACAGACCTTGCCTTGCAGGCTGTATCTCTGAGGGTGTTCATATAACTGTTTCCAAAGCTCACCTTAATTTTGTCTGTTTTTCCCCCTCAGGAGGTTGAAGTGCAGTGCTATTCACCATAAATATAAGGAGAGGAATGCTACTGTGGGCTGTATGGCAGCACCGGGTGCCTCTAGGCCCATGTCCAGCGGGACCTGGAGTTTCTGTTGCCTTCCTCAGACAGCTGTGAGCAGGCTGCTACTGGCCAGTTGAACTCCAATTTAAAATGGAAACTTCTCCGTAACACACCTGCCATCAGATGTGTGCAACAGACGGCCTTTGTTTGACTGATCCAGTGATTTCCTTCCTGAACTTTTAAAAGTGTTGAATGGCATAGAGTTATGTTTTTATTTGAAATAAATTTTAAAATAATTGAGTTTTAAGAATTTCACAGCATTGAGTGGAATAACTGGAGACATAGTTGTGTTAAGGTAAAATCAAGGTTTGGGGGAAAAAAACAAGGTTTGGAACCACTGGTATGCACAATCCTAGGCATTTGGATTTCAGTCCTGTCTTTTATTTATGTTTTCAATTTCTATTTTAATTTTATTCACTTAATAAAAACAAATGCTGCTCCCTAAACATCACCATTATTGTCCTTTCAAAAGGGGCATTTTAATCCCACAGAAATAAGAAGGCTATAATCTCACAATAAAGTCTAAAACACTGAATTGATTGAATTTAAACCTTACAAAAAACTCACTGATGTTAGGCATATTGTTCCTTATTTTTGCCTTTCCTCAGTGTAAACTTTGGCATGGAATGGCATCAATGTGATGGCTGGTATTTATGAGCCACATTGTCCTAAATCATTTGATTGCTAAATACGTAAACCAAGGTTCCCCAGTTGCTTGCTTACATCACTGCTCTCATCCACCAGCACCTCACTGAGGAAAAAGCTCTCCTTTCCTCCTTCCTAGGTATAGGCACTTATGCTAATCATGAAGAGAAAAGAAGCTTGATTAGGCTATTTTCAGAGGTGTGTTCTTCGGTCTGCCTTTTGAAGGACGTACAATTAAGAGGAAAAGCATGTTTATGGGAAATTGCTGGTAGGGTGCTGTTGCAGCACCATTCTCCATAATGGCGATTTCTGATTTGGGATACAGAAGAGTGAACACCAAGGCAGCGTGCCACTGGGGCAGTACAAGTGGAGAGGAAAAGGACTTGTCTCTGGGACATTTCAACAGCAGTCTGTGTGTTCAGTGGAGAAGTTGACTAGAGATCTGTCAATATACTAACCCACCCATATAGTAGGGATGCATAAATAAATGATTCTTTTTGAGATTTCTTTGTGTATGTTGACTTCATGAACTGATTTATTAAAATCGGTACATCATAATGAAATCAGCCAAGTCTGGGTCTGATTCTTGGCTCAGCCACTTGCTTGTGCTGAGAACTTGAATAAGTTCTGTCACTTCTCTGAGCCTCAGGTTCATCTTTTGTAAAACAACGGTAATCTCTATTTTACTAAGTCCATGTAAGAAGTAAAACTACTAACTGTTATATGAAAGGATATTTTCTTGACGTGAACATATTTGTGAAAATTTCTATACATATTTACGCAATGAATTAGATAAATTATAAACATTAGGAAGGATGAAGCACGTCCTTCATGTGTTTATAATGTGCCTGTAAACATGAGGAAGGATGGAACTATACTAGTTCCTGCCTTCCCTTTATGTTTTAGGGGGAAATTAAGGAAGGAAGTCTACTGGTTGTACCTTTTACACGAGAATAACCACTTCAGAGGGTGTGGCAAAATGCACACATCCACGGATTTCCATCCTCTTCCATTTCCTCCGGCTTCGCTTGATCTATCTGTTCTGAGGTGATCACTTAAGGAAAGGTCATGGAAAAGGCCAGTCTTCATGCCTGTCAGAGACAACACTGCTTGCTAAGTGCTATCAGGACTTTCCGCGGTCTTAATGGAGCCAAAATGGAGATGGTGGCAAGAAGATGTGGGTTTCAACAGCAGCCACGACAACCACATCCTTTACTAGAGAGGCAGCGATATGTGGAGGCTTGGAGCAGCGACTCAATAGCCAGACTGCCTGAATGTTAATCCTGGCTCCACCACTTACTATGTGACCTTGGAAAAGTTAGTTAACCTATTTATGCCTCAGTTTCCTCATCTATAAAATGTGGGCCATCACAATACTAGGAACTACTTTAGGAAATTTTTATGAGGGTTAAATGAGTTAATATTTGTAAAGTACCTATAAAAGTGTAAGCACTATGTGAATATTTGATGATTCTTAAAAAGTTATACTTCTAAGAAAGCTGTGTAATGATAGAGTGAATGAAATGCTTAAGCATTCTTTACCTAATTGCCAAGGTTGTTTTTGTTTCGCTTTCTTTTGTTTTGGTATTAGCTTTTGGCTTAGTTCTTTTCTATTCCCAGGAGAACTATGTTTAAACAATCTCAAATACTGATTGAACCAGAAGAAAGCCTCAGTCAGTTATTAACCTAGCCTCCATTCAGTCTGGTTTTTCCATTGATGTCTAACGAGATTCTTATCTCAGAAAGGAAATCACTGGTAAGAGTTATGTTTGAGTATAGTTATTTAACATATGAATGGTGCACTCTTTATCAATATTGCCCACAACCAACTGAGGATGTGTGTGGGTCCAGAGAGATGCCTTCTCACCTCCAAAGTTACTGATACACTTACTAGACATATAATTTGATTCTCTCCTTCCTCCTTACTTATAAGTAGGCCAATAGAGTTTGGAATGAATTAAAAACATAGAGGTCTATTGATGGTAACTATACTCATCCTTTTCTTAAAGCATAAGCCTGATCATTTCCCTCCCTCCATGAGCATCCAAAGCTATTCAAAATCCCCCTCATGTTTCTATCTATTTTTGTAGACTGCAGAACAATGGTTCATCAAATTTTGCCAAGACATACAAGAAAGAGTCCGACTGCTTGGATCATCCCCACGAGTCCATATCCGTATTTTTTTATAGACTTCAGTATAAAAAACGTAGACAAAACAGGTAATGTACAATTCCAAGCAAGCTGATAGCTCCTCTACCCTTCTCTCTTAACCCTCAGTGTCCACCAGAGAAAAAAGGAAAACTTAGGGTATCTAGAGTATCCAAAATTTTATTTTGTCCATTAAGAACATTAACAAAAAAATTTCCATCATCTTAATTTCCAAAGAAAAGCAGAACAATAAAATGGACATATTTAAGAGTAAATAACAGTCCTGAACATGGAATGCATTTAGGTTTCTTAAAATAACTACATGGTCCTTATTTTCCTCTTTTCATCATGGGTTAGTGAACCTTGTATCATCTGTTAAGAGACCAGTGTAGAAAACACTGCCTTAGATTATGTTATCTATAATACACTTAGTCTGTTCAGGTTGCATATGGTAGTTTATGGGAAAAATACCTTAGACTTAAACAACATAGGCTTAAACAACAAACATTTACTTCTCCGTTCTGGAGACTGCAAAGTCCAGGATCAAGGTGCCAGCAAATTTGGTGTCTGGTGAGAGCCCACTTTCTGATTCATAGACTGCCATTTTCTGGCTGTTTCTCATGGTGGAAGAGGGTGGAGAACACTCCAGGGTCTCTTTTATGAGGGTACTTATCCCATTCATGAGAACTCCACCCTCATGACCTAATCACCTCCCAAAGGCCCCAACTCCTAATACCATCACATTGGGCGTTAGGATTTCAACATATGAATTTTGGGATACACAAACATTCAGTCCATAACAACAGTTTCAGCATATACAGCCCCACACCTTCTGAGCACTCTATTATCATCCCTTCACCCCAAGAGATACCAGATCTTACAAACTGACCTCAATTTTAGGAAATGGTGCAAGGAATTTACTATATTATAAACCCAAGTCAATCTAACTTCCTTTAAAACATCACATATTACAAACAAACTTGCTAAATGCTATAGTAATCAGTGTTTTACATTGCATACTTGGAATTAGACTTCATGAAAATGTGACATGTAAATTAGCAACTTGATGTGAATAGTGTGCATTAATATACAAACAAATGTAAAGTGGTTGACTCGCATTCTAATTGTGTTAACATACATACTTTAAACCTATTAACATAAAACACTTACGTGTGCATTTTATTCTGAAATCTCCTCAATGGAAGGCCAAGGCCTTTTCTTTAAGTATAGTTTCAATGATTAGAATTTTATTGACTAGATCATGCCCTTCACATATAAACCATATTCCAATGCATCTTTTGAAATTTCTAATATTGGTTTCCGTAAAAATGAAAAAAAAAAATTGGCAAAATAATATGAGAATCTCTATAGATTTGGTTTGTTTTCTTCATAATCTTTTACAGTGTTTCATGCACATCTAAGTTAACAGTTTTTTTTTTTTTAAATCATATTGTCTGTAGGGAGTCTTTCTAAAGCATTCAACTTAGTTTTCCTAGAAACAACAATTTTCCCTTAAGTAAAATTTAATGCAATCATGTAATTACAATAACAACTAGCATAAATCGGTTTGCAAACAAACACAACTAATTTTTGGCAAGCCCCTAAATCTGACTGGTGGGAGCAGAAGTGTAGAACTTACTGGAAGGAAGCCTACTAGCTCTAGTGAATACTCTGTGACCCAATGGGTCAGTATGTTTTGCAGAGGAAAGAGTTTTGATTAATGTATTGAGCATAAGAAAACATATGTTTGAGTTAAGTATTTTCTCATTTAATTTCATTAACTACTAGAAAAACTAATCATGAATAGCATACTAACATTTTAGCATTGCCACATCATTAAATGACACAGAGAAAGTTATAATGATGAAATTCTTTACAAAAATAATTATTTAAAACAAAATTGTATCTGGAATATCTTGGCTTAAAAAACAGAGACTATGGGTCTGGGACTGCAATCCATCCTGTTCACTACTCAAATTCTCAAGCTGACCATAGGCAAACCGTAACATAGACAAACTTTGTTTCCCCATTTTGCCCTTTCTATGTCCTCTTTCAAAAACTTATTATTTTTATCACTCTTCTCACTTACTACTTCTGTCAATTCCATAATAAATATTTTAAGATGCTTCCTAGCTGGTCAAGGGCCCTTACTATTTGACATCCAAAATTCTCCCCTCTCAAAGCTCTCCCACATTCAAACTTAGCTATTCTCTGCTTTAGTCCTTCAGATTCTATTTTTGCTAGATTAATAGGCTAATAGTTAATGTATATAAATATACATATATTAATATGGTTAATAAAATGAATATCTAACGTACTTTCATGAGTTCTAAGGTCATATGTGGATGTCTATTCAGATAATCTCTGACCAAAAAAAAAGGTGTGATTAATGGTAGGGATTTTAATAGATGCTATGGAAGACTTTGGAGTTGGGAGAAAATTTTCAGTGACTGTGCTTTTTAACCCTTTTTACAAATTAATACTATGGAAGCCACACAATCATTCCAAACATTAGGGCTGACTCTTAATTCCTTGGACCAAAGACCTACATAAAACTATCTCTACTAAAGACGCAGGGAGAATTTACAGGTTGCCTCTAAACTCAAAAACACCTTTATTTTATTTTGATCCAGAAAGTCTGTCTGTGTGTATGTGTGCGCGCGTGTATGTGTATTTTTAGCATGCTTGTTAAAGTATAAGTTTCCGATGGAAAAGGAGCATGCTATATATAATTTCTGGAGGAGTACTGATCCCATTTTAGGTCCAGCCAAAGAGGTTATTCTTAATAGAATAGCTGGAGTCTCGCCCTTATTAACAGGCACCTAGGCAACTATAACCCACAAGCCACTGGCACCGTATTTCCCCCAAAAGCTAGAGGCAAATATTGAAGCAGACAAAACCTAAAAATGTAAAGCTGTCCACTCCTACACGTTTTGGCTGAACCTTTTCCTTCCCTCTCTTCCTCCCCCAAACTCCATAAATCAGGGATAGATTGGCTTCAGTCTCAGGTCGTGCCGGTTTATAGCAAGCACAGTTAAATCTTTGTTATTTTGAAGATAAAGCCTAGGTTAATGAACAGTAGTACATATCTCATCTCATTTATTCAGTTCCTCTCAAGCATTTCTAAAGCTCTCTGTTTTCTTCCTTTGACTTTCAAGTTATATGAGCCGCACTTTTAATCTAAGAAAAAAATAATTCCACAAATTCTGACTGAGACAATGTCACTTTTACAAGTTTATCCTCACCTCTTTAAAGTGGAATTATTTTTAAAAGTTCTTTTCAATTGTTCAATTATTTTTAATAAAATAATTTATTACATCTCCTTACATTATCCAACAGGGCTTATTTTTTAACTATTTGTCATTTTTCTTTATCCATCAGAAAGTGATAATTAAACAAGCATGCCAAAAACACGTACGTGCGTATATATACAGGCTTTCTGGATCAAAATAAAATAAAGTTTTTTTCTAGTTTTAAATGTAATTCCTGAATTTGCGCTGCTTCTTTGGTGAGATGGTTTTGCAGTAAGTCTTCCATGCTAGGAATTAGGAGTCAGCTCTAATGATTAGGTGCCTGCCAAAGTATGCTTCTGAACTGTCATAGTTTTTACAGTTTTGAAGCCTTAGAGAAAGATTATATGTTTCCTTCGGTGTAAACCACTAAAGGGAATTATAAAATCGACATTTTTCTAAAGACTCTTTCAAAATGTATTGACACTGTGGTTGATGGCCTGCATTGCTAATGGTTTGCAACCAAGATTTGCAAAGACTGCTGATTATATACAGAGGTCATTTTAGAAGACTATTTAAAGGCTTTTAGTTGGTAAAAGGGCTATGTTTCTAAAAATACTTAATTAGAGGGTCTACCAATACAAAGAGGCAAGTTAAAGAGTTCCATTGATGGAGATTCCTGCATCCATCAGGGTTAGCCTGTCTCTGATTGTTGCATTGCATAAATAAATTAATCCTTGGAAAATCACAGGATCACAGCCAGTGGGACAACACGGTATATAATTATGCAATTAACTGAGGTGTTACCATTTTTCTGTACCTACTATGAGTAATAATAAAGTAACGTCTCCCAGAATGAGGATAGAATCTTGGAAATAGTAGTCTTTTTCTTTCATGCATACACACACACCACTTAAAATGAAATCAATTTAAGAAGACAACGTAAACAGCATTTAGAATTTTTGTTCTCTGTTGTTGTTTTTCTCCCACGTGACGTTTTCGTTTCCCAGTTTGGCAGAGGGATGGGCTGGTGCAAAGGATGTTAGGGAGACTGGAGTGGAAATGACTGAGTAAAACAAAATTGGAATTAAGAAAAAGATGGATCAAAGAAGCAGAATCTTTGGGTTGTGAAGAAACTAAAAGAGATGGCTGCCCTTATAGACCTTATATTGGAGCAGGGAAAGGCAGAAAGTAAACAATAAACATAATAAGAAAATAAATTAAATTGAATGTTTTAAGACGATAAGTGCTAAAAAAAAAAAAAGTAGAACAAGAAAAGATTGGGGAGATTTGCAGTTTTAAATAGATTCTACAAAGAACAAGGGAAAACAATACTTGACTTCAATTTTGGGGGTGGAGGTAGAGGGGTTAGGAGACAGGTCTAGCGAAAGAACCTTAAGAGACTTTTGGATGAGTCCTTGTTCTTAAATAAATAAGGAGAGAAATCAGCATTCCCTGCCCTCCTCCTGCATTCCCTTCACCCATCCAGCAAACTCTGGCAACTCTCTGAACCTCAGTTCTCTGTACAAACAATGCTGAAATGGTACAGGCACATCAGTGAAGATCCACTTTTTGCATATTTATTTTAAAAACATATAGACACATACAAAGAAACCCTGTATCCCGCATCTTCTCACTGCAAGGCTTTGTGCTGGCTATTTTCCCACACAATACTTATATACATGTCCATTCTATGGTTAGCTCTCCTTGAAAACAAGCTCTCTGTGTTACACATTTCTGTATCTTACTCAAGGATTATTTGTTGCCTGAATACATGAATTCATTCATTCATTCATTCATTACTGAACGTCGAATTTGGCCAAAGGAAAGAAAAGAAAAAATTTGTTCTATCATGCTCCAAAGGATGCAAAGTCAAGTTCAATTTAGAGCAAATATATCAATTTAGAGGCAATTTGGAAGTTATTTTTCAGTCCCATAAATCTTAAACCAGAGAGAAAAGACTTTGGAAGAAAATGTTTCTCCTCCCCTTTGTACTAATTGCATGACTAGGTTCAAATGTATTATTTATCTTGCTTCATGAACATACAACTTAACCAATTCTGTATGTCTTACATGTATGAACAATGTGTGTGTGGGTATGTAGAAGAGTCTATATGGAGAGATTTTTAGGTACTTTGATAGTAAAATAGCCACTTTATGGTGAAAAAATTACAACTTCTTCAATTATTATTTACTCTTATAAAATAGAATGTTTTGAGAATCTGGTTCAATGTGTATAACAATATAATTTAGAATTTTTTCAACAACAGAAAGAACTAGCTGTTGGCAAATAATCTTATCACAATATATTTAACTTTATGTTACTGTTAATAATAATAATAGCTAATGTTTATTGAGTCCTTGTGTACTATTTATGACTTTCAACCATTGACATATATGTCATTTAATTTTTAAAAACAATCCAATAAAATAGATATTATTAATAGTCTTAATTTAAACATGAGGAAATTGAGAGGTAGAAGGTTGTCCATGATTACAGGCTAGCAAGTAGAACTGTTGGGACACCCACACAGGTCTTTATTGCTCTAAATTACATTCTTTAAACATTGGTATATGTTGTTCCTACTTTACTAAATAGTTTTGGAAATACCAGATGTTTTATGGACCACCTGAGAAGGTTTTGAGATGCCTTTGAGACTTCAGGAGAAGTCAAAAGGGATTACTTGCTCTGTATTATATTCTCAATTTTCTCTTGTCTAGAATTGGCAATGAAAATAATTCTTGACTTTTATCTCTTCTTCTAGCAATCAGAACAACGGCAACTTTGGTATTCATTGAATCTCTGTTGGAATTGAAGAAAGTGAGATTTTTTTAAAAAAACGGGCACTTTTTTTGTTATTTCTTTTAAAGACGTACTGAAGGAGGATTTGGTGCCTTGGAAATGTTCAGATTTAAATTATTTGATTTTTCTTCAATACATTCATGTTGACCAATTCCTAATGACTAGTAATGCCATGCAAAATTAGCAATACTGTTCTACCTAGCTTGGCAGTTTTTAGGTTAACAAAAATACAGGATATTCCTAAGTAGTCAAAATGAAAATGAAAAATATATGTAGTGTTTTAAATCTCTAAATCTAGTTGAGTTGATATTATTTGAATGTACTCTAAAATACATCCAATGTGATAGTACATCTATGAAGTACTGTTACAATGCAGCAGTTAGTCTGAAAAGATTAAAAAAAGCCAGAGAAGGTACTGCCTCCAGGATCAGGTGAAGGGCCAGTACACACAGAGGAGAGCTCTGGAAAATGTGGCCTTTGGTAGTTTGTCTTAGAATCCACCCATGCTTAGTTTCTTATTGCTCTGTCAGTCTAACCTTTACTTACCTGTTCTCTCCTATTGATTCAGGACCACCAGTCGTCAGTATACTCCCTGAAAAGGAAATATTTAAGAAACTCCTTGTTGAGACAGAAATCTGTCACCATTTCAGTTTTACCAGGTAGTGTTATGATTACTGGTGCTCTGCATTGACTTTTTTCATGCTATAATCCTCACCTGCCTTCCACAGGTCCACAGGGAAGTGTGGGTTTTTTGTGTGTTTTTTTGTGGGGGTGGGGGGTGGGTCTCTTCTAATCCTAATATCTTCTTTGCATTTCCCATGTCCCCAATTTGATAAGCTAGATACCATATACACAGATGACTACTGATCATTTGATTGTTCTCATGCAGGCAAATCCATATGTGGTTATCACTATCAGTTATATCAGCTTCCCAAATTAGAGACTGTGATCACTTACCTTCACAAGCAAGTACATGTGAATCAATGGTTATACTAATATTCAATTCAGTTGGTTAATAGTCAAAATACAATCTGCTATAATCTGTCAAATCTCTTTCAGAGTTCCAGTCAAAATTTTGTCTGCTGGAAACATCCATTTCTATCCCATATCTGCTTAGGTTTTATGTCAGGGATACATGATATGGTATGTAGTTCCCAGGAAATTGGATGTATCAACCTCTATCTAGCCCACAACTGAACTTCCCCACTTGGCCATTTGTAAAGAGCTAATTTTGATATCAGAGAATGATATCGAATGATACCTAATGACTCATTGATAATGGAAAAAGGCAGTCTCCAATGTGCTTTAATACAGAGAAGTTTCATTTGGTAGCCACAGATGCTCTGGGAATCACTAAGCCATCCCAGATTGAATGTGTCTTCCCAAGATCCATTAAATGACACCAGCAGCTGATTGAGCGATTCATCTCTCTTTCTGTTTCTGTGATCCTGAGTCAGCTGGTTAACCAACATCAACCTCTCCAGTTTTTTCGTTCTGCCTTCTTGCCATTTTGATCACCCTACCCCCAGCCATTATCAATATTTTATCCCTTAGTCCTAACTCACTTCTGATTTCAGAGCTCAAAAGCCTAATAATCTTGACAGATTCTAGCATCAGTATCTCCACTCTTTTTAAATCCTGGTTTCCCAATCTCTAGCCTCCCACTGGTGCCTACAAAGACTTCAACTACGTCCCTTTGTATAATCCTACATGAGTGTAAATAAAAACAAAAAAGTCCATCTCGCTTTTCAGATAGAATTAGAAGATTTAATTATTAAATATGTCTCTAAGGATACATTCGTAAAACGGAAATTACATTCTGTATAATTTCTACGTATATGTATAACCAAGTACAAACATTGATATATAACGACAGTATAAAATGCTTTCATGTTTGCGATGTCCAGAGATGTGGAAAGTATAAGCCTCAAGTCCCCTAGAATGCATGGTAATTAAAATTGGCATAATAAACATAGTTTACCGGGGAAAAAATGATTTTTTCTACATGATTCTGCAGCTAGGACTTTCACATTCATTAATTACTTTGACAATTTTTGAGCAATACTCTGTGGCAATTATTTTAGATGAACATACATGAGACTTCAAAATAGCTCATTCTTTTTGCTACTATTAGGCACTAACCTTGAACACTGGATATTGAAATAACCAGCTGCTATAGCTAATGTTAGATGTGGGTCTAAACAATGCCTATTGGAACAGCCAGCTCACCCGGATAGTGTAAGATATTAGTCATCTCTTAAACATTTAATATTGAAAAAGAGAATTCTCTTGGCTAATGTTAGAGGTTGGTCTTTTCTTGAATATTGGATATCGTAAAAGCCAGCTCTTCTGGCTAATGTTAGGCATTAGAAGTTTCTTAAATATTACCTGTGACTGATTTGTCTGTCCTGTCCATGACTCCAGCTGCAACTAGCTCATCTATGCATGATCATTTAGGGAACACACAAAAGTCAGCAACGGACAATATTCGAGTATTTAACCACACCGTCCTTCTACGTGTCTCGTTAATCCCTGCTCTTCTGTTTGCCGTGGGTTTTGACACTGATTCCTTCCTCTTTGTTGTTGTTGTTGCTGTCCATACTGTTGTTTTGAAATTGAAAGATAATATACATAGAAGAAAGGGCATAAAATACACTAATCAAAGGCATGTAACAATGACATTTTTTTTACACCCATGTAACCACCCTTTAGATCAAAAATATAGACTATTTCCAGCACCCACTTCCTAAGCTATTTTCCACACCCCATTCCCACCATTCCCATCCTCTGATCTGTCACTCCTTATTTTGATATCCTGTGTGGACTTTTATGGCTCATAAACTTCAGCTTCCCTCAACCCTTCCTATCTTGACTTGGCTTTAAACATTCTCTTGGCTTAATTTTACTTGCAGCTCCCAATACCAGCTGCCATGACCTCCCAGCCAGAGAAGGCGAACAATTTGCTTTAAATATTTTACAAGCAAATTTTAACACTGAACACATCTAAGTATATATGGCTAAATCTAATATCATTTGCTTTTAAAATTATACCCACACGATTTTGGGAAATTCCTATAAACAAATGTGTCAGACATAGCTGGTCTTCCTACCACCACAATGCCATCATGCACAAATTCTCAGAAAACAAAGAAACTCATTTCACATTGTCAAGGATGATTTCTAAGGCTTGAGTGGATATTGATTTCTCTTTGAACAATTGTAGTGTAGAGCCCCCCTACACTCTCCATATTGTTCTTAACTGGCCCTTACACTTTTACCCTTTCAGACACAGAAATGTCATCATTTGTTCCAATTCAGTTTTGGTTTAACCCAGTCAAAACTTTGTAATATACTTCCTTGTTTTGAACAATGGCATGTGAAAAATAAGCTAATATATTGAAATTTACTGCCTGCCTATGGAAAAGGCTTAATTAATTGGCAATTAGGGGAGCAAGGGTGCCTTGGTTTGCAAGATTTTTCAAAAATGTATCCCCTTTTTTGGAAGACATTTAATAACACTTCTGTGTTTTTATAATTGTATTGGTTTATATATTCATTAGGCATTTATAGAAACAGAGCAAGTGAACATCACTAATCTTCAATCTGAACACATTGTCATCCCACCTTTAAAGTGACTTCAGAAAAGCAAATTATTTATTTACAATTATAATTCACATAACCAATTACAATTTACATAAAAATAATTTTTCATCATCTTGATATACAAAGAAAGTATTAGGCCTGAATGGTAAGGTGACTATAGGTACTCAAGTGTAGTTTTGTAAAATAATAAGACAACTGTGAAATCTCTGTTATTTTAACCAATCTTAAAGAGGTAATTATAGAATCAATATCTTAAGTTGTTTCTGGAACTATTAGCTAGCAAAATAGACCTCGATGATAGGCTGAATCAACTTGTTTCCTCTTATATAAACTGAGGTTAAAGCCTATATTTGAAAGCAAGAATATAAAGAAAACCTAAGAAGCTTTTAGGAAATTAAATAAAATTGATTAAAAGCGTTAGCATTTGGTAATTACTCCTACCTGGGACCCGTCTTTTTGTTGTCTGTCTTTTATTATTTTTAAAATTTAATGATCTCTATCTACTCCTTTCTCACAGCTAAGTGATCAAGAAAAAAAATTAAACTTATATCTAAATATGTCCACTTCAGAGAATTTTTTCAAATGCAGCACAATCCATGTTTGAAATGATTTTCCATTGTTAAGTAGATTTATTAGTTAAATTAAACTGCAACCCCAGAGAGCAAAAATATAACAATGTTCTAAAGTTTCCAGTGCACCTTATAAACCAAGGCTGCTACAGTTAATGTACGTAAGTTTTTCAAAATTATTTCTGAAGGTTTTGTCTGTTTCTTTGAACCTTTATGCCCATAACTCTTTGGTGAAGGATTTGAAATATCCTGGGTCAGTTTCTCATGGTTTCTCTGTTTGTATTAGTAATGCACGTATGCAATATGGACGGACACCAGCACAAGCACCTACCAAGATTAACCAGCTAAAGGTACTGAGTAGTCAAGCACTTTTATCTAATGCAAGAACTAAGTACCACAGCTTGTCAGTTCTGATTTAACTCAAGCACGACCTGGGAATTTTTTTAAAAAAGATGTTCAGGTCCCACTTTTGACCAACTAAATTAGAATATCTGCAAGTAAGGGCCAGACATTTGCATGTTTTAAAGGCTCCTTGGATGATTGTAAAGTATAGCCATGTTGAGAACCAATGAATTAAGTTAGGGACAAGAAATTTAAAAAAAGCTTCTTATAATTTTGATGTTGCACCCTTCTAGTAAAAACAAGTGAAAAACTAGTGAAATACTTTATTATAATTTACTATAATGATACATTGCCTTAAAATGTTTAATTAAAAATGTATTAAATTTGTTTTCTAAAAGCCATACAATTTTACATATATTGATAAACCTCAACGCATACTGGATTTCTTTAAGGGTAGAAACTGTCTCTTTATTGTGACAAATAGTACCTAGCATGTTTAGTTTTCTTAATTAAATAATCATCAGTTACTCCCATGTGGTTCTACAGAGTACCCAGTGACAATTTCAAAGATACAAAAAGAAGAAACCACTTTCTTCAAATTGCTTCTTTATTCAAATCCACACACTTATTCATCTTTCCTTCTATAATTTATAATTTCTTAATTTCTAAACCATAGATGGGACTATCAGGTTAAATGATCATGGTCTTTGTGTTCATTATAAATTTACTGTCACTAATAGCACCTTGGAATGTCATTTGTAGCGAATAATCTATGTATTCACATTATGCATGATTATCAAATAACATATACAAAATACAGATGTTCTAAATTCTTAACTAAGGAAATAAAATAACTTGACATCAGTGGAATTATTTTATTAGACATTGGAAGGAATAATATAAACAAATAAAATAAAATCCTGAAGACTTGAATCTTTCCACTTATTTGCAGAAGATTCATGGTAATCAGTAATAGCCTGTAATTCTTGAACTTTTCATAAGCATAGACTGTCTTATTTCTTGTTATAACTCGACCAGTGCCAGAAGAATAGCAGGCACTTAATAGATGATTGTTAAATTGGACTGAATATTTTAAAAATCCTAACTATAAAACATAATTAATATGGTAGGACTAAACTATGCATTTTCAGACATTTACAAATATATATTAGAAAAATCCAAAATTTCATCATTGAATTTGTCATTGATCACTATTTGCTACATTTTAAAAAAGAGTTCAAAATGTTCTCGATTTATAACCAGTTAATTTTCCAAAGTCAAAGTGGTGTTTAATTTATTTCCCTTTCTGATAAAATTCAAATACTGCAAGAAAATAATAAATAACTATAGGAATCTATGTTAAAAATGCCAAATTTACAAAATTTGAAATATACTTAATTTCAATAGCAAACATAGGCTATCTCTGAATCGCTATTTAAATTATATATGGATTTAGGTTTAAAATAACACTGATAGTCGTCATTTGTTTTTGATTCCTGTATCATTCCTAAGTTTTCATGTCTATAATGTGAAGGTGATTATTGCTTGACTAGTTTCTTAAAATCCTATAATTACGCCACAAAACAAGAATATTTTAACTGAATTTATCTTTCAAAAATTCAATACAATTAAGTAAATTGAGGCTGACATAGTCAAACAGGAAAAGGTAGAGAATAAAATTCTGAGTGTCATTAATAAGGTCAAGAACTTTTTATATGTTCTAAATTCATAACTTCTGTGCCCAAAAGGCTCTGAAGCATATGAGTGAAAAGTGAAAAATACAGATATTTGTCTACTACTTGTTATATACTGTGTAAACAGTCAGCTATATAGAACTGTTCTGATGTTGAACTGAGCTTTTCATTTCATTTAAAATGTTCTGGATTTTGTAAAACAGTACCGTGTGTTTTAGCTAACTTGAGAAGGCTGTGTGTCTACTTTGGCATTTCAGATAGTTTTATTTTTACATTCTTTGGTTGCAGAAGGCATTTGTTAGCAGTTCAGATATTTTTCTGATCTCCAAAATCACAACCACAAAATCTTCACTTTAGTTATAAAGTATACCTAGCTGTGGCCCCTGAAATTGAGGAAGGTGAGTTTCTAGTTAGTCAGTAGTGACTTCAAAAAAATATAAAGTTGGCTAAACTTCAAATTCATTGGAATTGAAAAGTTTTCAATTATTCTGATTATACTTACAATAATTTATTAATTTTGAAAGGAAGTATGAGCGAACCCCTTAAAAATAAAATGTAATCTACTAATTGTGAAACTTTCTGGGATTTCCAAGTAAGTAGGTTTAAATTAATTTACATCTTCCAAAATCCTGATTACCGTAAAAAATGTATACTTTAAGAATTAAATTTCTCACACTGTAGTCACAGAAAACAGTTGCTTGCCTTGTAGATTCCCACAGAAATATTGTTAGATGGCTAAAAACAGCCTTTTAAAACTAAGAACATTGCAGTGATGTCTTTAATTAGAAAGAAACTATGAGATAAATAACTCTCTCCTGCTAAGGAACCTGTATATAGGTGGGATTTCCCATGATTCACAGAGTGTGATGAACACTTACTCATAGCACCCCTCCCCACAGACATTCTAATTTAAAGCAGAAGATAGAGTTTTAGAGAAAAAGGAATTGACATATCAGTCAATGCTGACCAAAAGTAACATAAATTAGACTTTTAATAAAATTAGCAATCAGTTTTCCTCTTTAAAAGACTCGAGTGACTACTATAGAAAGATTAAATGTAAAATTTCAGATTCGGCCATCTATTTTGAGTTGTAAAGCAGAAATATCTAGAAAATAGAGCTTTAATATAAAAGGGTAGCAAAAACAAGAGTTAATCCATTACTTTCCATATCACTAGTTTGACAATTGAATTTAAGCAAAGCATGATAAAATGAGTCAGAAAGATAGTAAATAAGTAATATTGTCAAGATTTGAATATCGAAAATTTTAACACTTGGACATAATAGACATATTCTGGTAATATGTTTTTCACAGTTGACTTGTAAAATCACGAAATAGTGGTATGTGCTTTCCAACAAATACTTACTGGATTATTTAAAACCAATTTAAAATTACTGTATTTGTAGCAAATGTTATGAATCCCCACTTCTTTGAACAATTATGTTTCTGAGAATTCTGGAATTTCCTAAACCACAATGTGTAGAAGGAGGTGCTCCAGAGTGGCCTCCTTTTTTCAGCTTTGTGGTTGTTTATGAGGTTCTTTCCGAGCCCTATTTCTACAGGAGAGCCAAGAGTTCTTACTAAATGCAGCAGGGTATGGGAGGAGGATCAGGTACTACAGCTGTGAAACCTCTGCTCGGGCATGCGTTTTGGTTTACACACGGCCGGGCTAAGGAAACAAATTTCAACGATTTGTGCATTCATGTCTCGGGTGTAATGCATTTATCTCTGAGTCTAAAACGATCTTTGCACTGAGTAATCCCGTTTCGATGTGAGAGTAAGTCACTGGATTTTACTTAGCTTTGGTTCACGTTGGCATGAAGCAGGCCCTTAATTACCACTGAGATCCATCAAGGGCAAGGAAAGTAATACACAGTAATCACATCGCGTATACGTCGAGTCCCAGGGAGCGCAGGGCTCTCAGGAAGCCGCAGGAAGCGTGCGCTTCCAGGAGTGTGTGCGACGCGCGGGGGTCTGCACGCGCGCCGAGCTTGTTAACGGAGGGCGTGCCGGAGGCGTGGCGCGAGGTGTCCGGGCGAGGCGCTCCGCGAGGCGGGCGGCAGTGGGCGGGCGGCGGGGCAGCGCGGCCCGAGGAAGGCAGCGCGGCGCCGCGAGCGGCTCCCGGCTCCCGCTCTCCCGGCCGCCTAGCCCGAGCCGCCGTGGGCGGGGCCTGCGGTGATTGGCGGGCGGGCGGGGAGGTCGGAAGTACTTTGTTTTTTATGCTAATGAGGGAGTGGGGCTTGTCCGTATTTACGTTGAGGCGGGAGCCGCCGCCCTTCATTCACCCACATGGTCCTTCGAGGTGCCGCCGCTGCCGCCTGACCTGCGCCTTCGCGCCACTTCGCGCCCTCGGGCGAGGCCGAGGGGGTGGGGACGACCCCCGCCGCGCCGCCGAGGCTCGCGTCCCTCGCAAAGCCCCTCCGCGGGGCGGGCCGGCCGGCCGGCCGCACCCCCGGCCTGGGGCCTCCGGTCGTAGTAAAACGGAGGCGGGTGGGGAGGCGGGCGCGAGAGCCCGCGGCGGGCGAGGCGAAGATGGTGGCGGCTACTCCTCCCGGTGAGTCTGCCCGCCCCTCCGCCGACTGAGGGAAACCTGTTGTGTGCGGCCCGGGTCCGGAGGGCGGCCGGGCGGGTGGGGCGGAGCGGCCCGGCGCGGCGTGGCGGCTGCGGCGTGGCCGGGGGCCGGGGCGGGTCTCGGGCCCTTGGCCGCCCCGGCGTGTGGCAGCCGCGGCTCGCTGCCCCGTCGCTCGCACGCGGGCCGGCCGAGGGGTAGGGCCGGGCCGGGCCGGGCGAGTGGGAGGGGGCGGCGGCCGCGCCCGGCCCCGCGCGGACCCTGCCTGGGCCGGCCCCGGCGGGCGGCGCACACAATGGCCCCTCGAGGGCGGGCGCGCGAGGCCCGCGCCCCCTCCGGGGTTCGGCGGGCACGCGGGGCGCGGCGGCCCCGGCCAGGGAAAGTTTCTCTCGGGGGCGAGAGTTAAAGCGCCTCCAGAACAAAGCGGCGGCGGCGGCGGCGGCGGCACATGGGGCAGGCCGCGGGCCGGGAGGGGGCGCGCCCACGAGGTACCTGCGCGCCGGCGGGCGGCGCGGCGTGGGCGCGAGCCCGCGGGCCCCCAAACTTTGTGCGCGGGAGGGCGGGCGCGCGGAGGGCGCGGGAGCTCGGGGCGCCGCGGCCTGGGCGCCACCCCCACTCCGCGTGGGCTTTGTTACCCCGCGTGGGCAGCCACCGGGCAGGGCGCGCAACTTCCCGGGCCGTGGCCCGCGGACCAGGCCCTGGCCGGCCCCGGCGGCGGCGTGGAGGCGCCTTCGTCCGCCCGCCGGCTGGGAGCGCGGCGCGGGAGGGCCGGGCCGGCTCGGCGGGAGCGGCGGCCGCGCCGCCATGTTCCTGCGGGGCGGGCTGCGCGGGGGTGAGGGCGGGGGACATGGCGGCGACTGCGCGCCGCGGCCGATTGTTCCCGGCTTAGGCCTCGGGCCGCGTGCGACGGGCACCGCAGTCGCGGAGCCTCCGCCCCTCTGGGCCGGGCTCGGGGGGGCTGGGGGACACAAAGGAGGGGCGGCGCGCCCGCGTCCCCGGCGCGCTCGGGCCTCGGCGCCGCCGGTCGCCGCGCGGCTGCCGCCGGGAAACGGGTGGGGGGGTTGCCGCGTCCAGCAGGGCCCAGCTCTGATCCACCGCCCCCTGGTGGCCGCGCGGGGAGCCGCAGGGCCGCGCGCCCCCTTGTGCGACATGTGCTGCTGGCCCGGGCTCCATGAGCGTGGCGGGCACTTTGCAGTCTCGGGTGTTCCTGCTCCTTTTTCTGTTCCTAAGCCGGAGGAGAGGGGACGGGAACTGGGGAAGGCAGGCTCGTTTCTGCAATATCACCAAAAAATCACAAAGATTAGCAAAATGCCGTCCGGACCTCATCACTTGGGGAAACAACTCTTTATCCCGGCTTGCAGCCACGAGGTCTTGATTGGGGGAGGGGCGGTGAAGAATAGTCCCTTTGCTGCTGCTTTTCGCTCTCATTGGAGCCGTACAGCCGAGTTAACGATTGCTGTTGATCATACTGGAGTATTTCAGGTTTTTTTTTTAACATAAGACACGAATCTACTACTTGTGGGTGTTTTTAAACTTTATTCTCTTACACATTTTCACCCATACATTGTTGGTCTTTTAAACTCTGCTAGTATTGCCTGGCTATGTTATCCTCGGTTTTGCAAATGAATGTAATTAGTTGATATAAGGGGGTTGGAAAAGAGAAAATTTAAATATGGATTTGTAGGGTGGTAGTAATTTTGAGCAAATATGTTTGTCTTTTTTCCCTATGTCCCCCTCCCCCATCCTAGTCATACACGTGGACCTAACTGCACCAGAAGCTTTTCTAAGGATACTTGCTGGAAAGGAAGTTTTCCCGAGTGGGTAAGTGTATTCTAATTTTTTTTGTTAACTTTTCTTAAAAACAGATGTCTCTTGACTTGCATAAATAAGATGGGATTGGGTTTTCAAAGAGTGAAATAGGTATTTTGTACTTTGTCCATTTACCTTTTCTAGAAAATTAACTCCGTATGGGTCAGCTAATTTTTACGTTAGTAAAAGTACGGTGCAAAAATCGTTATAAATCTTTGGAAACTGATGCAGGGTTTACAAAATGTAATTTTAGAACTCCTTTAAATTGGGTGATAAAATAGATCTAATCTGGAGTAAGTTTTCAGGGTTTAAAATAATTTAAACACATATTTAAGTTCTACAACCAGTTAATGCACTTGAAAGGTAGTCTGAAGAGTAATTTTATTAATCAGTTTACCAAGTATTTGCTAATTGGAAACCGGAAGAAAAGAAAAATGTTTTGCCACGTGGATGTGAAGATTTCCTCTGAAAGGTACTTGAGTCAAATTGCCCTGTTGATAAATTAGTTCTCATTCATATGCGTCAGATTTTCACTTTTTAAGTCATGCCTTGGGGAATGGCCTGGTAAAGGAAGAGCCACCACTTTGTCTTACAGTGTTAGAATGATGGTTAGTTATGATTGTCTTGTGAAAAAGATTTTTCTTCTAATTTTAATGTCTAAATGTGCTTCTAAATGGAACTTGCAGGTTTAAGATAATTAAACTCATTCTGCTTTCTACCATTAGGGATTATGCTGGATTTTGTATGTTTTATAGCTGTTAGAGTTTGAGGTGTTATTCTGTCTAATTATTTATTTCAAATTTAGCAGGAATACAGAGAACTTCACCTTGTAAAACTGAAGATTGTGACCAGTCAGAATAATGTCAAAGTGCTTACAGTGCAGGTAGTGATATGTGCATCTACTGCAGTGAAGGCACTTGTAGCATTATGGTGACAGCTGCCTCGGGGAGCCAAGGGGGGCTTTGAAGCGCAGGGCCTGCTGGTGTTGAGTGCTTTTTGTTCTAAGGTGCATCTAGTGCAGATAGTGAAGTAGATTAGCATCTACTGCCCTAAGTGCTCCTTCTGGCATAAGAAGTTATGTTTTCATCCAATAATTCAAGCCAAGCAAGTATATAGGTGTTTTGATAACTTTTTGTTTGCAGTCTTCTGTTAGTTTTGCATAGTTGCACTACAAGAAGAATGTAGTTGTGCAAATCTATGCAAAACTGATGGTGGCCTGCTATTTCCTTCAAGTGATTTTTACTAATTTTGTGTACTTTTATTGTGTCGATGTAGAATCTGCCTGGTGTATCTGATGGTGACAGCTTCTGTAGCACTAAAGTGCTTATAGTGCAGGTAGTGTTTAGTTATCTACTGCATTATGAGCACTTAAAGTACTGCTAGCTGTAGAACTCCAGCCTCGGCCTGTCGCCCAATCAAACTGTCCAGTTACTGAACACTGTTCTATGGTTAGTTTTGCAGGTTTGCATCCAGCTGTGTGATATTCTGCTGTGCAAATCCATGCAAAACTGACTGTGGTAGTGAAAAGTCTGTAGAAAAGGAAGGGAAAATCAAACCCCTTTCTACACAGGTTGGGATCGGTTGCAATGCTGTGTTTCTGTATGGTATTGCACTTGTCCCGGCCTGTTGAGTTTGGTGGGGATTGTGACCAGAAGATTTTGAAAATTAAATATTACTGAAGATTCACCTTCTACTTTTAAATGTTCCAGAGATGTGAAATAAAAAATCTTTGTAATTTTAATTACTTTGTCACTGTAAAAATCATACATACAACTCTTTGTTCCTTGAAATCAAGGTTTATCATATTTTTGTACTAAAACATTCTACCTCTGAGGTTGCATGTCAGATTTGACTGTTAAGTTTTTATTGTATTTTTTTTGTCGAATTAGATTTATTTCGTTATCAAGTATTTTATTATGAATGTCTGTAAAGGAAATTTACTTTAATAAATGACTGATGATAATCTGTAAAGTTTGAGGATATGCTTTTTTGCTACCGGATATTTTACTTGATCTAAAAGTTAATTAATAAGTCATGTTACTTGTACATTATTCAAGTATTTAAATTTGGTGAAAATGCTATTCTGTTTAAAGCAATGTGTAAAGAAAGTTTTTTTTTATTTTTTAACACATGGAATTTACATGTGGGAGGGGAGGTTGTGTTGTTTCTGGTAACCAAATACTATTTTACCAGTACTGGTGTTCTTGATGTTAACTGGTTATGTACTAGTTTTCATAGTAATTAATGATATATAAACTGTTAGTGATCTGTAGACTGTTCTTTGCTTTCTGGAACTTAAAAAATATAAGTTAAAAAGAAAACAAGGCATGCTGATGATAAAGGGAGTGACAGATATGTGTTATGCATACACATCTGTAATGCCAAGAGTGTTCCCTGCTGCCTTCAGAAACCACTTTCGCAAGGATGACAGTTGGTTCTAGGCTTATGTGACTTATGTCACTGGAGGGGAACCTAAGAAGTGGCAGTTACAGTATTTTTTCCAACATTTCTGCCTTTTCTTTTCATGTGTTTTGTCTCTAGCCTGGGTTTCATATGTGTGTAAAAATGTGGGTTAACTTAAGAAGGATCAGATTTAAAAGGATCAATTGTTAAATTGGACCCAAGCTGAATTTTGGAGGAAAGATGCTATCTTAGTAATATGAAATAAATATCTGTCACCTTATTTGTTACACCACCTGATAAATTTAGAAAGCATTTTTTAAATAGGTTATGTGAAGTCAAACAAGAAAAGTTTAACTTCTAATGTATCCCTTCTTTAAGAAATTTAAGGAGTTTAATTATGGGTCCCTGAATAGAAAGGTAAGAGTTTCAGTTATGGAGTTGATGAAAAGGTAAATTTTCAGAATGAGAAAATATTAAGAATTATGTAGTGATTTATGAAATGGAAATCTAATTGTTCTTTGGTTTGAGTTCTTAAACCTTTTGAATTGAAGGAGACCTGAAAATTGTTTTGTTTTGGTTATTTAATGACAGACATTGCTTTAAACTAAATGTTGTAAAAGTCCCATATGTTAGCATGGCTTATAGTAGTCTGCAAAACTGCGCTGTGGTTATAAGTGAGAAGAGTGATGTTTACATCTGTCAAACCATATAAAGCTTTTGGGGAAATAGGCTTGTATAATTCTTTGAAGTGGAAGTGATAAGAAGCATGCCAGTTGATTTCTGTAGTACACTAAAACGTAAGTCAAATAAATTTTAAAAACAAAACCTTTAGAAAAATGGTTAACTGTTTCTCTCTAGATACAGAACTTCTGTTGTATTTGTGTTCAGAACTTAGTTGGACTTTAGCTGGGACTTATATCTAGTAAACAAGTTAATAAGTGTGTATGTTTTCTTGGGTTGGCAGTGAGGCTGAGGTTGTATAGGGTTTAGTAGGAATTGCATTTTGTTTGTTTCTGGCTTTACAATGTGGCAAATTTTATGTTCTTGATCCTGTTAAGATTTTCTTAGGCATGACAACATAGTAGTTTTCAAGTAGCACTAACAAAATGCCATGCAGGTTAGTTCTCAACTGATTTTGTTGCCTGGATGAAGCAAGGCTTTGCTTGTAATATTTTTTATCACTATTCTCTTTGTTTTTCCTCCAGAATCTCAAATCCCCGTCTTTGCCAACCCCAGCAGGTCGTGCGGTGCACACAGTGGCCCCTCAAGGAGGGGACTCAGGAGGCATATAAAGGTTGACATTATTAATTTAGCTATTTTGAGATAGAAATAAGTGAACAAATTGATTGTAGCTGATAATTGCTTCATCTCTAATTGACCTTGGAAAAAACAGTTTGGACCTTTTTTCTTAGTGTTTTAACCCTGAAATTGCTTAAGACTTAGGATACTGGCACTTCAGGTTTGATTGCCTTCAAACTATTGGAAAAAATTAACCTCTTCATATTCTTTTGCATGTTATGTATGTACAATTGTCTCGTGTGTTTAAAAGGAAAGCACTTAAGGTTTTACAAATTATTCTTTTTCAAAGTTGCTTGCAAAGTAGTGGTGATTTTACTAAAAACTTTGAGATCTTCATTTTACAGGCAAACCTGTCTAAGCAGAGCAAGCCAGACTTGGGTTTTTCCCTGTAGTTTGAAGAACCCTACAGAATGATTCCTGACAAAATGCAACCTGCAACTGCCTGGAGAACAATTCATTGTCACATCAAAGTTTATTATGTATTTAATGAAATACTGTTCTCAGTAATTCATGACCCGGTGTAGTTTGTCTATGAGAGAACTAGGAATCTGAACTGAGCACTAAAGGTAAGGGGAGCTCAGTGTAAAGGCCAATTTTTGGTGTCTGACTGGAAATGAGATCATCATGCCTGCTTGAGACTTTGCAGATTGTCCTTTGCTTTAGAGGTTGTTTTACAGCTTACATTGTGCTTAAAGTCTGAATTAATGTAGTTTTCTGTTTTGATAAAGTTCAGAATGTAATATTCTTAATGAGTTTTAAAGGATAACTAAGATGGATGTATCTCCCGTGAATTTGAAGACTATGGAAAAATTGTTAAAGAAGGTTTAGTTTTCTTTTTCCAATAATTTGAACACAGACATAGCGTTCAGAGATGCCTGCTTTTGTATCTGCAATTTAGGTATGCTGTTTGTTTTAGTGCATTTAATGTAAATAAATTACGTGTTTTAAAATTACTTGTTAAGAAATTGTCCAGAATGAGCATATTGAAATAAAAATCTTAAGGTTATTCTTAGTTGTGGCAGTTTTTCTGGTTTTCTTGTTTTTTTTTTTTTTTTTTTTTTTACTATAAATGTTCTAAACATCTTTGCTTATTACTTGAGGTAATTGGGGAAGTGGGGAGAGGTACTGAAGTGATTCACCTGTATTATCTTACTTTGGTATCTATGGCATCTGTATTTGTATCCTAATTTTACAGATGAGGAAATGAGATGAGCAATATTTATGTGTAAGAAGGATATAAAACTGGTAAATGGATCCTAAATTCAAACTTATGTCAGTCTATAAAAAAGGGTATTCTCTACCTATTTTGAATCTGACAAATGCTCAAATCACCCTTAAAGTTACTTAATTTAGAGATTGAGTTGGGTTTTTAATATATTAACCTAAAATCTGATTAGATGGGCTCCAAGTGTAAAATGTTTATTTTAAATCATAGGTCATAGGCACTTAAAACCCAGCCAGTTGAGATTTTACTAATTAAGTCTAAAGCGGCTCCATTTGGTTCTTACTGGGATATTGCACACGTTAATAAAGTTTTTTTTACCTATTAATTCATTGAAAAATGTTTGAGGAAACCATAAAGTGTGAAAAGTCTTAACTGCTTTTAGTAAATACCCAAATATTTGTTGATACTAGGGGTGAATCTTTCTTAATGGACCTGTAGTATATTTGAAACAGATTGAGATGAGTTCAGCGATTTCTGAGTGTTCAAAAAAATTATAGTAATTTTTAAAATAAGGTACTAGGTTGTGTTTGTGGCCAGTAAAGCCACTCTGAAGCAACAGTTCCAGTCTTGTGCAATTTTGAGTACTTTAAAAAACCATGTCCCTGTTTACATGTTTGTTTATAAGTTTATATACTATGAAATTGTTAATAGATATGGTAATGTTGACTTCAATTTAAATAGACTAAAAGACATTGAAAGGTTCTTATATTCCACTGGTAAACTTGAAAGAAATCATTCTTATATACTTAGTTGAGATATAATGATCTGTATGGGAATACCATTATTCAGCAGATGAGAGGAGCTGGGATCTCTGAATGTTGCAAGAGTAGTAGATGAAAATTGTCTACATTTAGGTCAAGTATGTATGCCCCTCCAGCCACTACATGGTTTTAGGCAGTGCATCAAGTCCCGTTACATCCCTCACATAAATTCAAGAATGCAAAGGCCATGTTGAGTGAAGACTACTGTTGGATACGTTTATAAGATAAGGTTCTTAACCACAGTTGGGCATTATAATTAATTACCTGAGGATAATTTTCAAAATATAAAGTCCTGGAACTTTGGTATGGATGCATTAGATAGGATCTTTGGGGAGTGAGTAGGGCTGGATGCTAGGAAGACAACCATTTTGAGAAATCTGTTAATTTTGATATATTTAAGAATATGACTACTGCCGTAAATTGTCGAGAATGACGAGCCATGGGAAGAATATGCAGAAGGCAGAATAACATCAAAGCAACACCTTGGAATTTGTATGGAGGTAAGATGCTCACTAAATAGGACTGGAGAACAGACTTTGCTTCATATACTGAAGTTCTATAGCTGACTGTTTTGCTTGGCATGATACCTTTCAGCTGATGCCAACCTTATATTTGCTTCTGAATCCACAGGCTTTTCCTCACTCCCAACTTTAGGTGGTAGTAACTCCCCTCTCTGCTCCAAGGATACTTTGTTTTGGTAACAGCACCTAATACACCAAGTGTGTAATGGTCTTTGCTGATGTGGATTTCCTTGAGGGTTGCCTCTTGTAATCACACTGGTCTACAGGTTCATTCCATACAAGTGATTTTCTAGTCTTCTTTCCAGACTCAAAGGAATATACCTCTCATTCTTTGATATCTAAAATTTCTTAAACATTTAAATAAAAAGGATGTTATTTTTGCCATGTTCTGAACATTTCTGATCTCTGATTTTGCCCTTGACTGCACTGTTACTCGTGACATAATAGACTGCTGCTTCTAAAATATGAAACTTCATTGAGCCCCCAGCTCACTCGATTGCCTTTATACAATGGCTTTTGGTTGAAGGGCTCTGCGTCCCTCGTCCCCACCTTTTACTCTCTCCAGGATGACTTCAAGGACTTTGCACTTGTTCTTCCTGTAGCTTGGAAAAATTTCCCCCACCTACCTATGTATAATTTTTTTTCGTACAGTCTGCACAACTGTCAAGTCAAACTAGCTCTCCTTAACCGCCAACTGTAGTCCCCTTCCCTGGGTCATGTTTCCTAATAGACTAGTGGCATCACCTGGGATCTTGTTAGAACTGCAGGATCTGAGGCCCTTTCGCAAGCCTGAATTGCCATCTTCATTTGTTTTAGGTTTTATGCCCCTCATTCCCCTCTAGGATACTCCATGAGGGCAGGGATTTGAAGATGTGTGGTTCGTTGATGCCTAGTCAACACCTAAAACTGTACCCAGCATGTAGAAGGTCCTTGATAAGTCTTGCATAAATGAGTGGAGGTGCCTGTGGGTGAATACGACTGCTAGAGTGAGGCAGGCTCAGTGGAAGTTAACAGCAAAAACGAAAGAAGGCATTGATCTGCTAGTATGTATGAGACTTATAAAAGAATCATTGTAAGATGCCTTATTGATAAGCTTATCAAATATCTAGTAGAAGAGATCAGTGTAGTGTTTGTGAGTAGGAGATGGGTAAGTAAAGGATTTACAGTATCCAGTAATTCTCTGGCAAAAATGAAAGCCTTAGTGTCTGAAGTGTTAAGAAAATAAAAGACCTTCCCTTCTGCATTCCATTTGCATGGCAGTGTAATGGTGATGTTGAAAGTATGTAAATGTTGAATTGGACTCATCTAAAAAATGAGCAACTGATGTTCAGGCCGCTGGGGTAAAGGAGAAGAGCACCCACCAAACTAATTATTGAGGAAGGTGAACATGGTGGGAAGTTGTGCTTAGATGCAGGATAGTTCTCAACATAATTGTGTTGCCTGAGTGAAGTAAGGCTGTCTTGTAATATTTTTTATCGCTATTCTGTTTTGTTCTCCAGAGTCTCAAGTCCTCATTTTTTGGTTACTAAACAACTTAGCATTCTTAGAACATCACGGTACTGACTGAAACACTAGAGTGTTCTAACTTTTGGCTTCACCGCTAGCAGAAGGTTTCAAGAATGCAAGTAGTCCTACACTGGTATACGTGCCTTGAATAAATTTTGAATTTTCTCTCTGGTGTCCTGAGGCGAAGAAAGCATCAGTAAAGCCAGTAGCTTGAGGAAATGTTCTTTGTGATGTAAGAAAAGGGTGATAGTAAGGAGGAGTTGAAGGAAAACCAGGTACGTTCTCAGATTAATTTTAGGAAACGACATACAGAAATTGGTATGGCAATTGATTTCCTCAAAACTAGACATAACTTCTTGTAGTACATCTAGTTTGTGGGCCCCAGGAATACCTCAACTCCGATTTGAAGACTTCTAAGTTACCACGTGGTACTTGGCTACTTGGCTATACTTAAGGAGTATAGTGTAATGGTTAAGAGGGAAACTTCTTGTTCAAGTACCAGCTTACCCCATTAGGTTAGGCAAGTTATTGTTTGTGTTTGGCTTTTCCAACTTGGTCAGTGAGATAAATAGCTGTCATAGCTATCCCAGTTCATGTCCTGCTAGAAACAAGCCTCCATTCCACCTGCATTTGAAACAGTTTCAGCTTCACTTAGCTTGGACAAGTTTAGGTGTCAGAGCCACCTGAACCTAGTCTAAGGGATAAGATCATTTTAAAGCCTGATCCTTATGCATCATCTCTATCGTCAGTGACAAAGTCAGCTTTCCCTCAGCACACAGGATACCTAGACAGGGTGGTGGGGTGAATAACAAAAGGATGATAAAAGAGTACAATACTGAGTTGGGGAATACATCTCTGTTGGTCCCAAACATGATTCCGGTGAGGGGCGGGGTGGGAGGAGTAGATTGGGAGTCCACACGGGTCTCACCAGTTTAAAATTAAGGTACTGGGGGCTCTACAGGATCTGTTGCCTTGCTTTTTCCCAGCTTCTAGAGCCTGCTGGTGGTCCTTAGATCATGGCTCCTTTTCTCCATCTTCAGATCCAGCAACAGTCGGCTGAGTCCTCACATCACACTATGCTGACCTCGTAGCCTTCATTTTCCACTTTTAAAGGCACTTGTGGTTGCATTGAACACACACAGATATTCCAAAACTCATATTTTAAGGCCAGCTGATTAGCAGCCTTAATTCCATCTGCCACCTTAATTCCCCTTTACCGTGTAAACTATTTGAAGGTTCTGGGGATTAGGACTCAGATGTTTGAGGGGGCCTGTTGTACTGCTTACTATGCTTCCTCTCATCATCTTGTGGAATTATGTCAGTTTTGAACATTGTTATAGTTCCAGACCTGAATAACTACTTAGGATTTCTTTCAGACAGCTTAAGTAAAATTAATGAATTAAGGAAAAGACTTAACAACCCAGTGAGAAAAAAATGGTACAAACTCAGACTCTTTAGAGTTTTCCTCCCCAGGATTTAAATTCCAGCTTATAGAGGTTTGAAGAGAAAATGACTATTCATAAATTCAATTGTCATTCTTGTCTGAGTAAAAGGAAGATTTTCTCAGATGGGAAAGGCTCAGTATATACTTGTCACAAATCCATTCAAGAAAAAAGTTGTAGAACTACACCAGTCAGCTAACAGGTTATTTAAAGAACTCCAGAATGAGGGAGCCAGGAAATAAAAATGTTAGCCAATAAAACACGTAAACATTAAAGGGCTGCTTTAAGAAGTGAAAATACAGGATGTAGAGACCACCAGGGTCTAAAACCTGAAAATTAGCAAAAACTGGGAAATGAGCCTTAGAGACATGTAGAAGGTAAATAAGCAATCTATCCTTTGCTTTGTTAGAGTGCAGAAATGGTTTGAATGTTATTTCTTTTTGAATAATGCTTTTTGAATAATGCTTTTATTTCAAAGCAACCACTAGCAGAATAAAAGACTAAACTAGAAAAAGAGCTAAGAAAACAACCCACAAAGCAAAAGACAAGAAAGGAGGAAATAGAAGAGCATTTTAATAGAAATTCAGCACAAAATATTTTTAAGTAGTTTGTGTTTTAACTCAGTTATACTTAAGTTTCATAACCTGCAAGCCTTGGTGATTTGTAGCCTTTGGAAATGTATCCAGGTGGTGATTTGGCTGTGCTCAAAGTCCTGGCCCTTACCTTGGTGCTCTCTGGCCCGCCAGTAAGACCTGTTACACCTCAGCTCCTTGAAAACAACAGATCTGGTTTTGTATTCCCCTAAATGGTTGCAAAATGGGCATTCAATAAATATCTATTGAATGAATGTAAGATCACTCCCAAATATTTTACATTAGTGTATTCTCTGATGCACTGCAATATGTATTTCCACACCATCCTTAAAATTCTCATCTGATGCCAAATTTTGTCTAGAAGTCGAGGCTGAAGATTGCGCTTCCTTTGATGGAAAGGATAGAAAAAGACAGTGTGTCTATGGTGGGGGGTGGGCAGGCAGTGGATATCAAGAAAAAGCTATCCCCACACCTGTCTGTGATGTGTAAGGGTGACATGGATGGCTGAGGGGTAGGTATGATCTGGTGGGTTCTGGGAGTTTTAATAGTGGGTCATAGTATGATGAAAAGGGTTCAGAACAGGTCTCTGGCAGAAGTAACTCAGAACCAGTTTCTTGCTTTGTAACTTAGGAAATGGGAAATGGGTCCATGACCTCAGGACCACTGTCTTCTTTTTTACTTTTTGGCTGTTATCCACCAGATCGCTGTACTCTGGGAAGTAAGCTGCTTAATAAGCTGACAAATATTTGTGAAAATATATATTCATAACCGTATACTAAAGGCTGTGTGTCCTCAAGGAGATTGCAGGTGATTTTGAGATGTCTCACATGTGTAAAATTAGAATTAGTAAAATGAAGTGGTAGCTGACACTAAATGAAAGGCTCAGAAATTAAGTGCTACTGGAGTTCAAGGGGAAATGACTAATACAGTATGTGCATTTGGCACAGATTATAACACAATCTAATTTAGCATACATTAATGCAGTAATCAAGTTTTTTACCAATTTGGTCATGGTATGTTGATCCTTGCTTTTAATAGGAGGAATCTAATATTTTACAAATTTTTCCAGCCAAAAATGGAACATGGAGTTTAGTACCAAGTAAAACTGTTCAGTCATAGTTGATTGCTGTTACTGTCGAGATTAAATTCTTGGTTTCCTTGCTTATACAGAATTTGAGACATCTCACCGCTATAGAAGTGCCTTGTCTTAAAATGGTGATGAAATAGTAAAATATCCAAGACCCTAAGCACATATTTTATTCATTTTAAAGACTTGTTCAGGGGTCGGCCCGGTGGCTTAGCGGTTAAGTGTGCGCGCTCCGCTGCTGGCGGCCCGGGTTCGGATCCCGGGTGCGCACGGACGCACTGCTTCTCCGGCCATGCTGAGGCCGCGTCCCACATACAGCAGCTAGAAGGAAGTGCAGCTATGACATACAACTATCTACTGGGGCTTTTGGGGGGAGAAATAAATAAAATTATAAAAAAAAAAAAAAAAAAAGGCTTGTTCAACCCTGCTGATGTTTGAAGACTTAATATTTTAATCATAGGTCTGTCTCCAAAAGGATGCCATCCAAAAGTAATTTTCACTTTTTGTATAGGGTTATTACTTTGTATTCATTTGATTTATTAAAAAAAATTAAGGGATAGCAATACATTTATACAGTCATGTAATTCAACTTTAAGTTACAGGTTTCTTACACATATTCAGTTCTGGATAATGATAGAATCTAGAATAAGGAAGCACTGATGAAACTTAAACAAACCTACCAGGAAAACGTTAAAGTCATAGTTTAATAATTCAGTGAGGTTACAGTGCAGAAATTAAATAATCATGTTATATAATGCCATTATGTTAAATAGCTGAGAATGACTTAGCCATGACCTTTGCCCACTTTTTTAAAATACAATACTAGCTAAACACAGAGCACATGCTACTAAGATGCTGAAGAAAATTTTGAGATTAATGATTGATTTTTACACTTGAACCATGTTAAGTCTAAGTGCTGCTGACGCTGTTCTGTCTTGAACTCATGGAATAATTGGGCCAAGTTTGAGGAAATCAATCTCTACTAAATAGTTAACCATAAGGTATATTTGTTCTAGCAAACAAAATGCTTTCAAAATGTTCCACTTTTGAAACTGTTTGAGTTTTTTATGTTGACCCAATGACTTTGTTTGCAGAGGTAAACTGAAGTGGAGTTAAGCAATTGCCTGACAAATGTGATCACTGAGATGACCATACGCAATAAAATGAAGGAACTGCTTTTTAGACAATTTACTTAATGACAGTGGACCTTTACTCTTCCTAGATCTTGAGCAGTTTTTGTTTGTTCCAAGGGTTGTTGGAGTTATAGTCCTGCATTCTTTGCCTCCCTCCCTTCCTTTCTTTCTCCTGCTCTCTCTCTTCTTTTCCTCTCTCCCTTTCCTTCTCTCTCCTTTCTTCCCTCCTTTTTTCCCTCCCTCCCTCCCTCCCTCTCTTTATCTGTCTATCCATTTATCAATCATCAATGATATGCACATGGTTAAGGATTTTTTGTCTAGTAATTATTAACCTATCCTTATAAAATTTTAAGTATTGAAGTATTACTTAAAGTAATTTATTATTAGCCGTATCCTTATGAAACTTTAAGTATAAATTAAATATTTAAATACTTAAAAATATTAAGTATTTAAGAATACTTGAAGTATTACCTTTAAGTATTCAAGGTAATCAGAATACTTATTTAGTTTCAATTGGATGTTTTACATTCATATGGAAAACGCAGAGGCAAAAGTGTTATTTAAAACATGATAGATTTTGAAACATGAAAACTAAAATTATTTTCTACTGGATTCATTAACTTATTACCACCTGAATTAACTGCTTATTTATTGGACCGTAATCATAATATTTCGTATTTCCTAGTCATCTCAATTTCAAAGTGCCTGGAATTTGCATGGTCTAATCTGTCTTGATGCCATCTTAACCTGAGAGTTTAAATAAAGGTCTTTCAAAGATTTTTTAATCTCGTGAACCCATGTCTTAGGAACGGTGAGTTTAAAAGATTGCATAATGATGTCAAAGAAAAGCTTCTTGTCTTTCAAGACCGGGAAAGATTCCCTGGAATGTGGACAGCTGGTGTTTGGGGGGGAGCAAGAAGTGGCAGAAACCACTGCTCTTTCCTGTCTTTTGGGGGGGTTGGGCACAGGTAGGAGGTAGCAGAAATCCCACATATATTAAGAGTTCCACAGCTGGCCTTGTCCCCTCGCTCAGATGACAGGCCTGAAAAAGACTCACCAGACCTCTTGCCACTCACTGTGGCATGGGAGATAGGTAGAGTGGTTCCTGTGCATTTAAGGAGGTTTAGGAGTGTGGGAAGGATCCCTGTATGCCTGAAAGAGAGGCATACTTGAAAAGGCCTTCAGTCAGGCGCAAGAGACAGCCCAGCAGTGACAGACATGGCCTGATATCCAAAAACCAGTGTGGAAAAAGCCTGTCCCCACTCTGAATTTGTAGCTGAAATGCATTCTAGCTACATGTGTACCAGGGATTGAAGACGGAAGATATTAAGAAAGCATTATTGGAAGAGCTTGGTCCAGAATCATTTAATACAGTAAGTGGGTTAGAAAAGAGGAGGTGGTAGTTACAGGAGGAATGAGGGCTTGAGAAGCAGTCTTTGTGACCAATATGAACTCGAATTTCTGAGCCCACAATAAAGTGAGAGGAGATGTGGCTGATCCCCACTGGTGAAATAAAAGTGGATACTGCTAAAAACAAACAAAAGGACCTATGCCTCCTTATTCTCTGACCCTTGACCCCCACAGCAAGGGAATACCCCTTACAGCCACTCCACCTCTACTCATCTATGCAGTAGAAACAATGCAGTAGTAGACAAATCAATCTGCCCTGGTGCAGAACTGCATAGGGCAGCAGAACGGCAATTCCATTGTGTAGAAACTTGAAGAATTATTTTTTGTAACCTTAAAATTCCTATTGAGCAGCTTGAGTAATTTTGTTATAGGCCATTTAGTTGTCCTTTAACCTTTCATATAGGACTTGTAAATGTCCTTATGTTAACTTTATTTAAAGTTAATAGTAGCTAACAATTATTGACCCCGTGTCAGGCACTGGGTATTTATTTAATCCCAACAGCAACACTATCAGATAACTGCTATAATTACTGTTTCCATTTTACAGATTAGGAAATTGAGGCAGAGAGATATGCAGCGCACTCAGTTCACAGGTCTGATAAGTGGAGGAGCCAGAATTTAAATCTAGACAGTCTGGTTCTAGAACCAGTTCTCTTAATGGCTATACTGCCTTCTAGAACAGCTTATACATTATGATAATTATGCTAAGAAAATTTAAATAGCAAAACATTAACATTACTTATTGTTGAACAGAAGAATTTGAAGGGATTTAATATGATTTTATACTTTTCCCAAATGTAGGATAACCATATTTCTGTTAGAATCAGAAAAAATAAGTATATTTTTAATGAAAACTGTGGAAAGAATTACATAGAGTAATCTCACCAGAAAGACAGAAACATACAGAAATGTCCATTGCAATGTTATCTGAGTGGTGAGATTTTTCAGTGACTTTTTTTTTCTTTTTCTGTACTTTCATTTTATTTTTTAGTATTTGATTTTAAACCCCTAGTTTTAAAAACAAAGTAAAAATTATATGTGGGTTTTATGCTAAAAATTGATAATCTCAATATAATCATTGGTTTTCTGGAGAAAAACATTACCAAAAATGATTCATAAAATATAGAAATTGTTAATAGAGCAGTAACCAAGAAACACTTTAAAGTGTAGCTAAATAATTACTCCCATTGAAGACTTTGAGCCTAGAAAATTTAGGCTATTGAGTTATTTTAAATTTCTGAGGATAAGCCAATTCCAATGTTATAAACTCTTAAAGCACAGAGGAAAAGGTAAAAGGCTTCCTAATACATTTCTTCAAGTTAGCACTAACATCTGAGAAAAATACAAAAATATAACGGTGGATAATCTCACTTATGATAGATGCAAAAGAACTACATAAATATAATGCAAATAACATCGTGACAAGTTTAATATATTAAAACAGGTGCCGTCACCCTATGACTTAGCTCGGCTTTGGTAGTGTGAATAAACTCACTGAAATAGAACACAGAAATAATTGGCATAGCTTAGAAAAGGGGAAGCACAATTATCATTATTAGTATTCAAAATGATTCTCTTCTTTGGAAACCGAAAGAAAATTAGTAGAAAAATTATGAAAGCTAATAGAGACTTCAGTGAGGTAGTTGAACAGAAAGTTAAAATATAAAAATCAATGGTTTTCTTAGATACTCACATAGAAGTTACCAAAAGAAAAAAAGACTGCAAAATAGTGACAATGGTATAAATTATCTAGAAAAAATCTTGAGACATGCAGAGTGAAAGGTAAAAAAATTTAAACACTAGATTCATAAAAGTTGCATAAATAGAGTGCTAGCTAGGTTTCTCTATGAGAAAAAACAGTAATGTATCAGTCTTCCCATACTCCATTATTGAGTCAACACTGCTCCAATAAAAACCCCGTGGAATTTACTTTTGGACTTGGCAAAAATAATTCTAGTCTCCATCTGGAAGAACAAACAGGTAAGAAGATGAGAAAAAGTCAAACAACGTGGGAAATATACTAGGTACTAAATGTTTTATGAAGTTACACTAATAAAATGAGACACACTGGCAACACTCAAGATAAATCAATGAAACAACATAAATAGGCTTCCAACAGTCATTGTTATATATAAGAATCCAAAAATATATAATTAAGAAAAATGCCAGAATCAAAATTAAAATACAAACACTACACTAAAGAAAATGTTTGAAAAAAATACAGGAAATAGAGTGACTATTCTTAATATAAAAAGCAATCATAAGAAAAATCATGAAGTTCTCTAAGAAATGAATAGGCAAAAGATAGGTGTTGATAATTCAAGAAAAATGAAAAGTGGCAAATAAATATAATGTGCTGGTTGAGAGAAATGGCAGAATCAGTGTCAGGCATGGCAGTACTGGGGCTTATTTATATGACCTAATACCCAGAGATTTTTACTTGGTGGCGAAGGAAACATTTTTAGAAAATTCTTAATATACATTACTATATTTTCTGTTTGTGTTTGTGGCAGAGACTGCTTATGTCACCCCAATATCTGTTTTTCTCAGTCCCGTCTAGGAACAAGATCAGCCAAGTTTTACCTGGGCACATGGCTACCTAGCTAGAGACTACTGGCTCCTTCGCAGTTAAGAGTGGCTAGGTGACTAAATTCTTGTTAATGAAAAGGAAACAGAAGTGATCTGTGCAACTGCCAGGTCACATCCTTTAAAGCAATGTGCTTATCTTCCTCTATCTTTTTTCCCCACCATTTGGGATGAAATATGGGCCTGGTGCTGGTGAGTCAGCTTTGACTATGCAGAGGAGCAGAGTGTGAAACTCTAGGGGTAGAGAGAGCAACAGAGTGAAAGGAACCTGAAGCCCTCGATGACGTTTTGGAGCAGAGCCTTCTACTTAAATGGGGTGGCCCTGATATTAGAGTCCAGGACAAAGGCCTACATGCAAGTAGTTTATTTTAGAAGTGGTCCCAGGAGCAGGAACGAGGGAGAGGGGAGTGAAACAGGAAAGGAGTTATCAAGTTGGCCACTACTAGAATTGCTTGGTGTTCCATCCCGTGAAACCCTCTGGAGACCTTTAGGAAATGTATTCCAAAACTGTCTGCCTAGGGAGGAAAAGGAGGAATCATTTTTCCTATTGGTTCTCATCCTTTACTGACTAAAGTGTCTCCAGGGTGTTAACCACCCCCCTCTTCTGGATAATATTTACGTATTGATATCTATTGGATTCACTTGGGTGGAAAGAGAGAGCGACACCACACAGGCCCAAGGTGAGGCATTGTGTGCTCCATAAAACTGGTCAGCTTGTGTGGATTTCCTTGCCTCGGGAGTGGCTGGAGTTAGAGGTGTGATTAAGGAGATTTAAAAGGGGCTGGCCACGTGGCTTAGAGGTTAAGTGCACGCACTCCGCTACTGGCGGCCCAGGTTCGGATCCTGGGTGCGCACTGACTCACCGCTTGTCCGGCCATGCTGAGGCGGTGTCCCCCCACATACAGCAACTAGAAGGATGTGCAACTATGACATACAACTATCTACTGGGGCTTTGGGGAGAAAAAGGGAAAAAAAGGAGGAGGATTGGCAACAGATGTTAGCTCAGGGCTGGTCTTCCTCAGCAAAAAGAGGAGGATTGGCATGGATGTTAGCTCAGGGCTGATCTTCCTCACACACACACAAAAAACGACAGTGCACAAGAGTTTCCAACACACTGCACACTTAGCACCACTCAGATCTGCTTGTGTCCTGCATTGGTCCCAGTGCATCACAGGGTGCCTTTAGATATGTCTGGCCACAATCTCAGCAAGCACTTAATATGAGAGGGTTACTGCTGCTAGTCCTGCCTCTGTCATTGATATTCATCATTACTTTCTTCATCACATTTTATAGATCTCTTGATCTGTCTCGCAGCTTGCATTTCAGCTGATCTTGGTTGCTTGCTTGGTGGGATTATCCAGGCCTTCAACCCTGAGGAGACTGACCTCTTACTTGCCATGTTATGTTTGGGCCGCAGTTGCTATAATTGCTCATTCATCGTGGTCAACGGGCATAAAGGCATGAAGAGACACCCTAATGAATCCCCTGGGCTCGATATACATTCTTCACTCACCTCATTTCGTACCAGCGACTCCAGCTCGTGGTGATCAGGATAAATTACATTCACCATTGCAGTAACTCTTTTTTTTTTCTGCCAATTTGTCCCCTGCGTTAAAGAGCCCAAAGTTACCAGGTGGTTTTTTTAGCATCCGGAGGGGAATACGCTCAACAACTCACTTCAAGTGTGTGCCAATTATCAACTTATGTCCTTCAGCTCCAAATTTACCCTTCACTGCCTGTTTTGCAAAAATGAGAGCTTGCTCTTGAAGTATTCTTCCCTGCCAGCTGGCACAATATTAAGCTTTGTCAATAGAAGGTGCTCAAGAGAGATTGCAAGAGAAAGGGATTTTCTTTCCTGGTTCTGGCATGCTCACCTGGCAGGCTCTTCTCCATTGCCCAGCTCCTTCAGTGTATAACAGTCAGCAGCACCCAGAGGCTGCAGTTTCCTTGGCCAGTTTCAGACTGGAATACTTAGAGCAAGACACTGCCCCATGAATAGCTACCAGAGGGTGGATTTCTGGTAAATTCAACTGACTTTACTCCACTTAACTGCCATTCAGTAAGCCATGCTGAATCACTCTCCAACAAAGTCTGGATCTCAGTCCTTGGAGGGCCTCTTCCTTGGGGCTCTATCTCAGCCCCAGGGGTAGTGGCTGCTTCTTGTATCTCTATTCCTATATTCTTTTTTTTTTTTTTTTTGTGAGGAAGATCAGCCCTGAGCTAGCATCCGTGCTAATCCTCCTCTGTTTGCTGAGGAATACTGGCTCTGAGCTAACATCTGTTGCCAATCCTCCTCCTTTTTGCTTCCCCCAAAGCCCCAGTAGATAGTTGTGTGTCATAGTTGCACATCCTTCTAGTTGCTGTATGTGGGACGCAGCCTCAGCATGGCCGGAGAAGCGGGGCGTCGGTGCGCGCCCGGGATCCGAACCTGGGCCACCAGTAGCGGAGCGCACACACTCAACTGCTAAGCCACGGGGCCAGCCCCAATTCCTATATTCTTTAGAGTTCTGTTTACTTCTTACTAGACAATTCCTTGTTATTCCAAACCCTTGTTTAGTTAGTGATTCTTTATATTAAACTTTCCCTGTTCAAATTATTGTGTGGTTTCTATCTTCTGATTGGACCTAGACTGATATAAGATGATACCACAGTAGATAATGGAGAAGAATGAATCTCCCTGGGGGCAAGACCAGTGGCTGTGGGGACCAGTGGACAAACTAGTTCCTTCCAGAGATTAGAACCAGAGCCTAACCAAGGAATTGACTTTATTGCTTGGGGAAGAAGTCTTCTCAATTCCTGCCAAATAGAATATCATAGTGAGTGCCATGTTTCCCATTCTTGTAGAATGGTAATTTTTATTGCAGCTCTTTATCCTACTTCACAATTTCGTATTGAGATGTATGAGAGCACAAGTAACTTGTCTGTTAGATAACAAATTGCTAATTCTTGAAGAACCACCTCCAGATCAGGTAGAGAGAAATAACATCACTCGGAGATCCTCTTTTGAACTGGGCACAGTAACTAGATGAACTTTAAGCTGCATTCCTTGCGGAGGGCCTGTGTTTTCTGTCTGGGAAGACTGGTGTGTGTGGATATTTGAGGGCTAGAGGCCAAAGGCAGAGACTACTGTTTTCCAATATTCTTTCCCCATTTTCCTTTTAATAATAAAACTCCTTGAGTTTTTGGTAAGTGCTTGCCCAGCCAGAGACAATATTTTTCTAGTCTGTTTTGTAGGTATGTAAGGCTGGGTTCTTGACAATGGGATGTCAGGGGAAGAGATACATGTAATATTCCAGTCTCGATCTTAACACAGTTAGGTATATGCTCCCACCTCTCTCTTTACCTTGGTCTTGAATAAAGACAGTGTGCTGGCAAGCCAGTTTGGAATATGTAGTGCAAGTGAAACTCTCAAGGGGTTCAAAGAATCCCACATAGAAAATCTGGGTTCCTGAATGTCCTTGTGAAGCAGAGTCTCCTCCTTGCCCTGGATTGCCTGCTTACCTCTGGACTGATAGGTGAGAGAAAAATAAAGTTATTGTTTTGTTTTTATGAGCTAATGAATTCTTGGTCTTTTTGTTACATCAGCTTAGCCTGTTCCCTAACTAACACATTCTTTCTCATCTTCCTTTCAAATTAAGCATGTTATTTTCCTACCATCTGACATGGAACTTTTACAGTATTTCTTTCCCTTGAGTTTACCCCTCCCATTTTTTGCAGAGAGAAGAGTTTGCAGAAATCTTTGGCTTCATCTCATTACTCTTTACTGTCACTGCCTGCAGGCAGAGCCCATAATGTAAATGTAAAATCGTGTTCAGTGTAAGTTCCCTTGAGTGTGTAATTATAACGCATTCCAGGGTGCACCTAAATAGGAAGAATCTGTTTCTCCAACCTAAGATTGCTTTTGGTGTCAATCACACAGTGAGATATAGACAGAGGCAATAGCTATAGTAACTAACACTAAATGAGGCAGACCATAATATAAAAAATTATCCATTTTCATTGTTAATGATCTTCAGATAATATGGAGCCCTAAGGGTGGGATGGGAGAATTCTAATTTATTTTGGAGATCTGCAAAATATTTCATAAGGACATAGTATTTTTGTTCATCTTCAAAAGCACTAAGTGATTTAGATCTGTTTTATACTGAACACAAAGTGATGATTAAAACATTGTCGGTATTTTCTGTTGTCAAATCACAAATACTCATCAAAGTGTAGATAGCAACTAATAGTTATGAAAATCCTTTAATGTATATAAAAATACTGAAATATATTTTAAAAATACATAAATACTCATACATGTATAAAACCTTTAAAACATGCACACAACAGCAGTCATTGCAAAAGTGATTGTTGATGGTCAACTATTTTATTGACTAAATTCAAATATACTTATTTTGAAGCTCAAACTCTTAATGAAGTAAAGCTTCATAAATAAATAAACAATTTCATAATTTACTTCATCTAAAATAGATTATTCTGATTGAATTTTAAACACATATCACAAGACTCAGAGAAGTTTGGATCTAGAATCTTTACATAGGGGGAAGTAGTTTGTGAATCATTTAGTAAAATATTCAAGTAATTAAAAATAAATGCCTTTGATTTCTAAAATGAATAAATTTAATTGCTGACACTAACTTAACACCTTTGAAAATATATCTTGGAAAAGTAAAGAAGTATAATTAATTTTAGAACTAGGAATCAAATAGAGGTAAAAAGTTTAGACACAGTGCAGTGTTTCCCAAATTTTAATCATTTTTAAACCACATTCATGATTTTTGGCATACCCATATAACACCTAAAATAATATTTACTTAATCATTTTATTATATTTCATTCCATTCCATTTTTACTTAAATACATTTAATTTTTAAAAACCAGCATCATGGTTTTACTTGCCATAAATATAATATTTATTATACATACTGTATCAACACATAATATTATTTTCTAACTATCTACTTAAGTAAAAAATATTCTTAGGTGTGCTATCTAAAGTCATTTCACTTAGCCCACATACCACACTTTGGTTAATGAAGTCGCAAGTCTGTTATTTAACGAAGTTTTTTATGTCCATCTTTTCAGGAATGTTTTATTTGCCCAAAACAAATTGAATAACATACTTTACAATTATCTTTGAGGTAAGAAAATAATTGTCAGCATAACATTGAACAATATTTTAGGTTTTTGTGATTATATTTATGCATATCTGTAGATTGCCAATTTGCAAACAAGAACTCTGAAAAATTCAAATTATATTTATTGAGAAATAAAACAATAAGAAAGCCAGATTATTCTACAAAATGCAATTCACCATTTTCAATGACTATGACACATCTTACTATAGGGCAGTGGATTTGGATTTGGAGACAAAGTATTTATGATAGGATTTTTCTATCATCCGATGTCTTGGATCACCATCTGTTTACAAATATGTTTATGGACCAAAATGCTGGATGGAGTCAAGTTTCAACCTCATCCAATTCTTGGAGTTTTGCCCAGATCAAATGTGCTTGGTAAGCTGGAGCACTATACATGCTTCTGATGGACTAAAGCTGAGTAATGAAACCTCAATACTCCTTAAACCCACTCGAGTTGTTCAGAGTACAGTGGAGAGTCCTAGCATGACCATGTGCAGCAAGTGTGTGCACAAAAGTCCCTTAAGGTTCCATCAACCCCATGCTTTCCCAGTGTGCTGAAAGGGATCTGTTCAGGCCGCCTTTGGAGGTATATTCTTTTTCTATTGCTGTGTAACAGGTTACCACAAATTTAGAAGTTTATAACAACATCCATTTATTAGCTCACAGTTCTGTAGGTCAGAAGTTCAACCACAGTGTGGCTGGGTTCTGCTCAAGCTAAAATCAGGGTGTCAGCCAGCCACGTTCTCTTGTGGAGTTAGAGTCCTTTTCCTAGCTCATTCTCGTTATTGGCAAAGTTCTTTCCTTTGCTGTCGCAGGACTGACGTCCCTGTTTCCTTGCTGTCTGTCAGTTGGTAACAGATCTAAACTCCTAGAGGCTGCTCCAAGTTCATTACCACGAGGTCCTCCCCATCTCAGCAATGGAGAATAGTCCTTCAAATCTTTCCAAGTTGCTTCTGTGAGCAGCCAGAGAGAATTCTCTGCTTTTAAAGAGTTCCTCTGATTGGGTCAAGCCCTCCAGGATGATCTCCCTATCTCAAGGTTAATGGTATCATATACACAACCTAATCAGAGGAGTAAAACACATGAAATTCAGTCCTGGGGATATGCAGGGTGTTCACACCAGGGACAGGAAATATTGGGGACATCTTAGAATCCTGTCTACCACAGACACTTTTGTCACTTTCACTTTCAGCTTTACAGATTTCTTTGGCTTCTATCCTCACACCCAAGCCTTTTCTTTCTTTCTTTTTTTTTTTTTTTCACAAAAGAAACTCAGAAAAACTCAAACTGTCACTAAATTAGTCTATGTGTAATAAAATATACATAAAAGATGTGTATTCCTGGGCTTGCAAACGTGTTTCAAGGTGACAACAAATAAGCTTGGATGCTATTCATCATTCTCATTGGAAATGTAGCTTCAACTAAACCATCACTTAATGATGAAACACTTTTGTGACACTATAGTAGCTGACGGTATGGTTATAATAATAAGGACATTGTATTAATTCAATATGATTTCCGTCTAACTAATGTCAGGCCTACTGTGTAAGCAAGTGACAGGTTTATTTCAATACTAATACTAGTTTATTTATGGTATTCTTTCTACAAATTAAATGTATTTTTTAGGTTCTATGGTATGAGTATGCAAATAGTAAAAGATTCAATTAATTATTTATGATTTGGTTCACCTATCCTGAAATGCCTTATCTCCCCCTCCATGTCTGATTATTAACTGGATTGTCATAGTAACTAATTCTCAGCCAAAAGCTTTGCTTTATCAAAGTTTATATGAAAAGGTAATTTTCAAGAACACAAGTACGTCTGATTTGGAGGTGCTCCCTAAAACACTAAAATTTATTACTAAATCTAAAATGGCTAATTTCAAATCAGGATAAAGACTAATGATGGAAAATAAAATACTCAATAGTGTATTGTAGTGTGGTGAAAAGAATAATAGTCAGACACCAGAGAAGCTACTTAAGTAACTTATCTGAGTCTTAGTTTTTTTACTATAAAAGCAGGGTGATTGTCCAACTTTATTGAGTTGTGAGAACTGAATGAGTTTAACAAATGTATAGTCTATAATAAATGTTCAATAAATACTTCCCTTCTTCAAAAGTAAATAAGCTAATTTGTTAAATTAATAAACTGTAAAATGGGAGAAGTCACAGTTTAGATGGACAGAGAACACTCCACAGATTTAATTTGATTTGTAAAAATTTGTAGATTCAACTGCTATAACTGAGATAGTCAGAATAACAGTGGCTTACATAATACTTAAGTACTTCTAAGTATTTGAAACAAAGGACATTTAATAGTGGAATCAGTTAGATGACGGAATAGTTGAGAGAAGTCAAGCGGATGATATGTCAACCCAGAGATGAGCAAAAGCAGGGAGTAGCATCTCCCTACCCTGGAAGGACAAAGGGAGGATGAAGTGTTCCAGAAACCCAGGGGATGGGGTTGTCAAGGAAATGCAGCCAGAGATGCCACTCGATGCAGAGGGAGAAATACCCTGGTTTCTTCCTTCGAACAAAAGGCAGATCACAGGGGAACATAAGAAATAGCCCACAGAGTTTGAGAAGAGCAAAAAGGCAATGAGAGTATCTGAGGGCAAGCAGACCATGGACTGGCATGCTAATTGGTGGAACTAAGAGAAACGTAATTGACCAACAACTCAGATTTTAGGTAATTCAAGAGAAGCCTGGATCCTGAAAATATTGTGATGATTATTTCTCTTAATTGTGTTTTCTCAGAGCTTCAGAACCACCACCAACAAAAAGAGAGCCGTCAAAGATAGAGACTTCTTCCCCAAGCCCCTCTCAGGCAAGGCTGGGGAAGGGAGCCGCAAGACTAGCAGCCTGAGTTACAGTAATCAGGAATGTGGGCCCTGCTATTCCTGGCCGCAAGACGTGGAGTAACAAATCAGTATGGCCTCACTTGCGCTCTTTTTCCAAATGTGAGAATTCTGCCTGTCTTCATCATTATATTTGATATTTTGGCATGCAGAAGAGTGTGTTTTCCAAAGGTGATCACAATAATATATATCCCATCCTCATGTTCTCATTATAGTCTGTTGCTGACGTGGGTCCACTGAGAGGTGTAGGGGGTCTGTGCTTTCTCTCTTTGAATCTGGGAGAGCCTGTGAACGTGAAGAAGGCAAAACTGTGAATTTTGAGGCTGTGTCAAAAGAGATACAGCTTCTGCCTGGTCCTCCTGGGATGCTTGCCCTCGGAACAAAGCCACCATGCTCTGAGTAAGTTAAGTACCCATATGAAGAATCCATGTGTCAGTATCCCAGTTGAGAGTCGGTATCAACCTAATGTGAGTAACTGAGTCTTCAGATGATGCCAGCCTTCAGCTTTCAAGCCATTTCAGCCAACTCCAAGAGAAATAGAAATAACATGTCCTCACCAAGCCCTTCGCAAATTGCAGACTCATGAACAAAATAAATGTCACTGTTTTAAGCCACTAAGTTTTGGAGTGGTTTGTGACTCAACAGCAGATAACCAGAACATAAGGTGTTTAAACTTATAGTTTAGTCAAACGTTGCCGGACGTGACAAATCACTTTGGATTTAGAAAAATACGCTTCTCAAGAGATCCTGGACATACCATTTTTTTTTTTTTTTTTTACATTTTTATTGATATTTTAATGGTTTCTAACATTGTGAGATTTTGGGTTGTACATTTTTGTTTGTCCTTCACCCCATATATGACTCCCTTCACCCCTTGTGCCCACCCCCCACCCCCCACCCCCACTTCCCGGGTAACCACAGTCCAGTTTTCTCTGTCCATGTGTTGGTTTATATTCCACATATGAGTGAGATCATACAGTGTTTGTCTTTCTCTTTCTGGCTTATTTCACTTAACATAATACGCTCCAGGCCCATCCATGTTGTTGCAAATGGGACGATTTTGTCTTTTTTTATGGCTGAGTAGTATTCCATTGTATATATATACCACATTTTCTTAATCCAATCGTCAGTCGAGGGACACTTAGGTTGCTTCCACTTCTTGGCTATGGTGAATAATGCTGCAATGAACATAGGGGTGCATAAGCCTCTTTGGATTGTTGATTTCAGGTGCGTTGGATAGATTCCCAGTAGTGGGATGGCTGGATCATAGGGCATCTCTATTTTTAATTCTTTGAGGAATCTCCATACCGTTTTCCATAGAGGCTGCACCAATTTGCATTCCCACCAGCTGTGTATGAGGGTTCCTGTTTCTCCACATCCTCTCCAACATTTGTTGTTTTTTGTCTTGGTGATTATAGCCATTCTAACGGGCGTGAGGTGGTATCTTAGTGTTGTTTTGATTTGCATTTCCCTGATGATTAGTGATGTTGAGCATCTTTTCATGTGCCTATTGGCCATCTGTATATCTTCCTTGGAGAAGTGTCTGTTCATTTCCTCTGCCCATTTTTTGATCGGGTTGTTTGTTTTTTTGTTGTTCAATTGTGTGAGTTCTTTATATATTATGGAGATCAACCCCTTGTCAGATGTATGTTTTGCAAATATTCTCTCCCAGCTGGTTGGTTGTTTGTTCATCTTGATTCTGATTTCATTTGTCTTATAAAAGCTCTTTAGTCTGATAAAGTCCCACTTGTTTATTTTTTCTTTAGTTTCCCTAGTCTGGGTAGGCATGTCATCCGAAAAGATTCCTTTAAACCCAATGTCAAATAGTGTGTTGCCTATATTTTCTTCTATGAGTTTTATAGTTTCAGGTCTCACCTTCAGGTCTTTGATCCATTTTGAGTTAATTTTTGTGTATGGCGATAGCACATGGTCCACTTTCATTCTTTTGCATGTGGATGTCCAGTTTTCCCAACACCATTTATTGAAGAGACTTTCCTTTCTCCATTGCATGAGGTCCTGGACATACCATTTTATGTAGTGGCTGGAATTGATTTTGTATTCTCTCTCTCTGGAGAAGTGGAAGTGCATTTCAGTTGTAAGTGGAATAATTGTATTTACTATATTAGGCAGAGGAAATGTGGGAATTGTTTGTGCATGTCTAAAATGATGTTATAACTGGATCTTTCCTGTCTCCATTTTGACAGAAGCACCAATGATCAATATCAGATTACCTAAGTGAGGGGGACAGATCCCAGCTTCATACTGATTTATTCAACGTAGAGTGCCTTTTATGTGCTACTCGTTATTCTAGGTGCTGGGGATGGAGGAGTGAACAAAGCAGTTGAAATTTTCTGCCCACCTGAAGCTTACATATGCAGAATTAGAAAGGTTTTATACTCTAAAAACCTGTTCCTTAAGGAATATAAAAAGGAGTCAGGGTTGGTAAAGAGCAGTTTGGTTAAGAGATTTTATTGGAGATTTTGTTGGCCTGTGCATTGGTAAGGAGAGGGCAGGTTATATTATAATAACAAATATGCACAGATGAACCAGAGGTGAGACATGTGTAGGATGTCACAGATCTTGTCCAATAAGGGTCAAGAAACTTCAGCAGAAATAGAATGAGAATGAACAAATATGGTTCTAAGGGTGTGGAAGGAATGGCAGAAGACCATCTGGAAGAGAGATTCGTCTGCCTGCCTGGGTCAAGGGCACTCTGGGAGAGAGACAGTGTGTTAAGGAAGCTCTGAAGAGAGAAAAGGTGGGAGAGAGAGCAGAAGGACACACTCATGTCCCCCCTCGACCTCCCTCTTCCCCTTCCTCGTGGCATGCCTCCACAGAGAACAGATCCAAGCTTAGGACATAAGAATTTTTGATGCTAAATTAAGTTTAAAATTTTTAAAAATATTTGTACCAGGCATTCTAATTTTTAAATTGAAACTGTATTTACCACTAACAGTAACTGAAAAATTTTTATTTTCTGGGAATGAGTGTGACCACAAAAATCATCGGCCTGCCCAAGTATTCTTTCCAGGTAAGAGAAGATTACCTGAACTGAGTAAATTTTGAAGCTAAGGTAAGAGACATAGTTAATTGTCATTGTGATCACAATCTTTACTTCATGCTTGTTCAACGCACCCAGTTTACATCTGTGGGGTAAAGGATGTCTTTTTCTAGATAGACAATGGATAGTTCTACACTTTTCCTACTCTATTGCTGCTAAGAATACTCCGTTTCCCAGTGGGGGGTGAATTAAATGGGGATCATTCCACCTATCTTTGGTCATAAAAGTGACCACCTGACCCAGTCTCAGTGAGAATAATGGGTATAGCAGGATCAGCATTTGACCCAAGAGTCCATGAGACTCTACTTTTGTAACTATAGAGGAGGAGCTGCATCTTTCTGTTGGGGTTACTAGGCTGTGGGTAGCCATTTTTTCCACAATGTGTTGGGGGATAGAGAGAGAGAGAAAGAGTGAAAGCCTACCTCACTATATCATTTTAATCCCAGATCCGTGAAGATTTACCATGAAAAATTTCACTTATGTGAAGCAACCAAATTTAAGTTTTTATTTAAACTAATTTGAGTTGTCACTTGCAGCAAAAAGAATTATGACCACTATCAGTACCACATTTGAAGAGGAATAAGTGTATGCCTCATTGTTAGCAGCATGTCTCTGAAACAATGCTTCTTAGTCTCCATGGATCTTGGATCCTTTGAAAATCTAATGAAATCCAAGGATTCCTTGTGTTTACACATTAACACAATTAACTCAATTATATTGGGATTTGATTTTCTCCCCATAGATAATGAAACAACATTTATAAAGAATTATATCTTCCTCACACTTTTTCAAAAATTGAAAGTGAATGAAAAATTATTAAATAAGGTAAAAAGTAAATTCAAGAACAAGGCTGCTGCTGTTTGGCTGGAATGCAAACTTGACACAGTGGAGTGGTTTTTGATTTGTTCCTCTTTGGCAAGTTGGGTGTCCTATGACAGAAGGCAGAAGACATCTTCAAGTGTGGCTTGCAGTGCTTATAGGTGTCTGCAGATTTCTCTTTGGAGTGAATTTTCAGGACTCTGTCATTTTCGTCCATAGGGAGGATTTTCTCCTGTGCTGGACCATCCACAAACTTGTTTGCTTTCAGTATCCCTTTCCAGAGAGGCAGCTTGTGCCTAGAGATAAGTGATTTTTCATCAGTACTTATAATGTCACTTCAAGGCCTCCAATCCAAGGATTTACCTCATTCATGTGGCTGAAAATATCTGTCAAATAACCCAATCCACGAATCAACTCTTCCTGTCAAATGGACATGGAATTTGGGTTGTTTGTCTCCACTTAATAGTAAAACTTCTGTGAAAGGTTTATTTAAATATGTGAAGACTTTTGGAAAGTCAGCAATTATATATTACATTTCTTGTTATGATAAAACCTCTTGAAAGGTAGCAATTCAAGGCGCTGCTTTAGTTGTCGACTGACAGCAAACATGCCAATGTAGAAAGCTTGTGATCTCGAGTCCCAGTGACATGTGGCACTTTTCTTGATTCAACACAAGTCCAGATGAGTTCCAACTACGCAGGTGCTCCCCTGTGCTTGGAGTAGCAGAATGTTTCCTCTAGCTGAAATTTTCTTTGGCAAAGTCATTATCTTGAAGATCCTGATACCAAATAGGTAATTCTTTTCTGATGATATCAGTGTGAAAAACCAGGAGCTGACTGCGCTGCTGTTTAATGGTTTCATCCGATTGTAAGTTGAAGGGAAAAATACAAATAACTAACGTTAATTTAAATTTATTCAAAATTAGAATTTGTTTTAATTATGCTTAAGTACATATACACAAATTGACTGAATTTGACTAAACCACTTTAATAACATTTAATCTAATAACTGGTCATAAGATGACAGTGGTTTTAAATCAGGTGCTTTGAAAGATAATATAATATTTTTTCTTTTAGCCCCTATTGGCAGGGATTTCTTTTATATTCATGTAAATATAAGAGAATTTTCAATTTGTTTGAGATATAAGGCAAATCTCTTTCTGCGATACCAAAACGGTAACATGTACTCTATCATTTTGGAATGGTTGCTAATTTTACTAGCTAAATATTAAATTGTCAAGCTTCCATAACAAATATTATTCTTGAATATGAGCCATGCTTCTGAGTTTATGAATATCAGTGTTCAATCAACGGTTACACATATAATAGTATATATCTTTACTATTGACTCTAGAATATTGACTCCAGAATGTAAATATCTTTTATTCTTTCCTAATGATTAAATTAGTGTTATTCATGTTACTTATATACCAAAACATAATATTTTAGAAAATTGATATTCTCCTAATGGCATCAACACATATGAAGGACTTGGGTGATGAATAAATAAATAAATAATTACAATTAGCAAATTTCTGTGTGTCACATTTATCCTTCAATAATATAATAATAATAATAATAATACTATCTCTTCAGAATGACTTTCTCTTTGGCTTAAGTGTCATGTTCTCAAATTTATACCAAGTCATTACAAAAAATAGCTGCATAAAAACTTGCTTTTGTATGTGTACTACACATTTTATTAATACCTTGTCTTTCCTGCAACTTAATATACCAGTTGAGACAAGTCCTGGGAGAAGAGAAAGAAGGAAAGAAAGGCAAGAAGGAAGAAAGGAAGAAAGGTAAGCAAGCAAGAAAGAAAAGTGAGCAAGAACTTTGCCTCCTAAGGAAGTGGTAGTCTTTTTCCTTTCAGAAAATGAGGTGGTGCCTGTTTACTTGTCTGTCTCCCTACTTGGGCTCTGAATTCCTTGAGGGCAGAAAACATTTTCTTCACTTGTGTTTTCCTGTTGCCTAGCATAGAAGCTTGTACACTGTAGATATTCAGGAATATTTGGTACATAAATGAACGAACAAGTCACGTTTCTTTTTTTGTCCTGGCAAAAAAGTTTAACACTTTTGCTTCCTCTTCCTCTTTTTGGGGGGCTGATTTTCTATTCAGGTTATTTCAACCTATTTGTTATATTTAATGTGATGGAAAGTGCACAGACTCTGAAGCCAGATTGCTTGAGTTCAGATCCCGACTCCATCTAAGTCTGCTCACTAATAATAATAATAATATTATTATTAGTTTGTTTATTTTTTGCTGTTTCTTAACATCCTTTTAAAATCCAGTCAAACTCCTGTCCTCATTATCCCAGAAGGAAATCAAATTACAATTTTTCTGTCTTCTTTCATTTTGTTCTCGTTTCCTAGAACATCTTTCTCTTTCTCTTCTATTTGTCCAAGTTATATTTATTCTTCAAAGCCCTGACAGGTCCCTTCTCTTCAGTGAAAACTTCCCTGCTGCATCGAGATTTCTTCGAACCTGTTGGCACCCATTACAAAATTTAAACCCATATGCTCATTCTGTAATTTTCATTCCCCCGTCAGTCTTGCCTCCACAACTAGTCTATAATTTCCATCAGGGTGGAAATCATGTCTCTGCCTCTTCTGTATAACACTAAACAGCCTGGTTCTCTATTCTACCTGTAACATATACTTTCATACTTTATTGTTTTTCCATTTGAAATTGTATTGATGGTAACGTTATATGTTACAAAACTTTCACGTGTATTAGTTACCCATCAACATCTAGAATTATTTTTTATAAGAATAATTCTTAATGTAAAATTACACCATAAACAAAACATTTTAAAATGAGACAGTTTCAAATAGATTTATTTAAAAGATAATAAATCAGAATAAAATTTTGAGATGACATTAAGTTTTAAACATACTAATTGCATTTGAATATAGATATTTACCAACAAACTGATAGTTCTAGGAAATTTTCTGAGGGAAGATTTATTTGTCATATAATTCAGGCCAGAATTAGAGAACCTAAAATATTGATTTCTAAGAAGATTGTTTGATTCCACAAAGGTAAACAGAAGCTTGTACAGTATCCTTAAAATTTCAGAATATCTTTTTAAACATTACAGTTATTCAGTTTTGCTAAAGATATGTCAAAATAAAGACTGCTTAAATTTCCAAACACAGTTTTCATGTGTCTCTCCCCAAATGACTTGTGAAACCAGGATTCCATCTTCTCGCCATCCTCTTCTAGTGCTATCACCAGTACAAATATGGCAGGTTTCGTTTCGATGTTCTCTAAGCACAGCAACTGGGATATTTCTTTCAGATGTCACCACATCTCTAAGGTTCATTTTTTTAGAGAAGAATAAGATTAGTATTTGGTGGTAGTTCATATGTGGATGATACTGGAGAGTTTCAGGGTTCTCTGTGGCCACAACCGTCACAGATAAGAGCCATGGCCTACCCTTCTCTGCAGGGCAAGGTTCCCCAGAGCTATGGTGATGTCCTTCCTGGGCTTGTCAAACACATGTGAAAGACACACTGGAGGGACTGAATTCTAAGGTTGGACCTATGCCCTACGGTTGGGCATTTGAAGATTTAAGTTTGCTAAGTTGGTGGTTTTGCCTCTGTCACCCAGCTCCAGGCAGAAGACTCAGACCTCCTAATTCATCAGGCCAAGTAAGCCTTAAAAATTTTCCACTGAACCAGCCAGAGGACTCTGGGTCTCTAGTGGGAGCCAAGAGGGTCCATCAGGCCTCAGCTGCCCTTTAGCAAGGCCACTTTGTTCTGAATGAAGCACCTGCCAGCACTGGGGGAATCGATACTAGCCATAATTGTCATTAGAACACTCCTGCACGATAAAGGGCCCTGCAGAGCCATATCCCACAGATACTGATACGTTTTTAAAAATCATAAAAAATGTCTCCAACTTACAAGCATTTGTTTAAAAAAATATGTATAATCTGCTGTATTTTCTGTTACAAGAAAGATTTATTTTTGGTATTTTCTGATTTCTACCAATTAAAATTGTCAAACAGCGTAACTATATGTGACTCATTAATATTTATTTGAAATCTTTTAGTCTGTACACAGTTTTCTATGTACTTATCAGTATTCTTTTTTCATTAAATATTTCCATCTATTTTCCTGATAGAATTTACTGAGCTGTGAGCCAATATATTTTTCCTGGATGAACAAACCACATTAATTTAAAATAGAAATTGTACGTATTGTCTATATGTTATTTTCAGTGTGTTTTCCTTCATGGAATTCTCTTTCTCCCAGATGTTTATTTCTCATTCTGTGAAGGATAGAATTAGCTGAGTATTGCCACTTTTGAACAGTTGGTGGCTCCCATGCTTTGCAACTGTCTTGTAAGCATGGCGCCAAAATAAGAAAGCTCTCTTTTAACTGTTCAATGAAGAATTTGAAAACAAAAATGCATTTGAGTAAATATGGTGCATTTAATCAGAAACTAAAAGTTATGTCAGATATGAATTCAGAAGAAAAGTTTTCATACTAACATGATTCAAACTATGTAATATAGTGTGAATACATATTAGTATATTCACTAAGTGCACTTCAAGGATCAAAAGTATTTTGCTACAATTAGAATGTAAGCCACACGTGTAATTTAAAATTTTCTAGCAGCCACATTTAAAAAAAGAATAACAAGAAATGGGTAATTAACATTAATAATAAATTTTATAATAGTAAATTTATAATAATAAATTTAACCCAATACACCTAAAATATTATCATTTCAACATGTAATCAATATAAAAATTACTAAGGAGATATTTTACATGCTGTTTTTTTCAACACCCAGTGTGTATTTTATGCTCATAGCATACCTCTATTTGAACTAGCCACATGTCAAGTGCTCCAATAGCTGCATGTAGTTAAGTGGCTACTGTATTGATGAGCTCAGGTCCAAAGCAAGTAAGGGCAACTCTTCTATTCAGATTAGATGCATTCTATGAATATTGAATGGAAAATAATTTTTGTAAATGAATTTCTGTAGAGGAAATCTTATTTTTGCAGTAATTTTTGTCCTAATTATAAACCTCTTTTCCTACAGAAAATCATCCAGGAGAGTTGGCTTACAATTTTGATGAGATAGGAATGAAACATGTGGCTTAACTAGCAGCATATTAGCTTGTGTTACTGGCATTTCTGGAGATTTTAATTACTAAAGAATTTTTAGATTTCTCTAGAGCTATTGCTCTCAATATTTTAGACAGATTGTAAAATTTCCCCTATGCTTGAATTCCATTTCTGATTCTGCCCTTCCAGGTTTCCAGAGTTTACCTTGCCATACTCTTTCATTTGGCATGTAGAAGGTCTATTCAGATTCAGTGGTTGTGTCACCCTTTTCAGGCTGCTGTTATCTAGATTGTAAGGAACATGGCTTCTGGTCGAACTGGCTGGGTTTGAGTTCTCCGCTAATTGGTTGTGTGATCTTGAACCAATTATGTACTCCTTGTGCTTCAGCTGACATCTAAAAAATGCAGAGAATTATAATACCTGACTTGTGAGTTTTGGTGAAGATTAAACAAGACATGTTAGTGTTAGTTATCTAATCTATAATAAACATCATTTTTTTAAAATAATTTTATTTATTTACTTTTTTCCCCCAAAGCCCCAGTAGATAGTTGTATGTCATAGCTGCACATCCTTTTAGTTGCTGTATGTGGGACGCAGCCTCAGCATGGCCGGAGAAACGGTGCGTCGGTGCGCGACCGGGATCCGAACCCGGGCCGCCAGCAGTGGAGCGCGCGCACTTAACTGCTAAGCCACGGGGCCGGCCCTATAATAAACCTCAACTTCACATTTCTTAGTTCAATGTTTAGATCCTGTAAAATATACCAGCATCCTGTCATCAATTCTATAGTATTTAGCAAAATAAAATGACTTGACACAAGACTTTAATGTTTTTATTGTAGACTGAGGAATTTCATTGGAAGTTGCTTCTTATTTACAGAAATAACTTAATAAAATACAGTCTAGGTCACTTTTCCTCAGAGTGCAGAATAGAATCTTCTGAATATTTCACAGGGAAAGTGCTGAGGAAGCACAGCAACTGAAGCGCATGGCTCTAGACAGTGTTTTGTAAAGAATGGTTTCAAATTAAATACATGATTTTCTTATTTCTCCCCTGTGTGTTTATTCATCATCATATAGGATCTATTCTGTTGCTAGAGAAGGCAAAAATTCAACTTTTTAAATGTAATGGGTCTGTGCATCCACACAATATATCCTCTGGGTAATGATGGTGTGCTAGGTATTATGGTTGTTATATCACGATTACTTAGAAAAAAATGAGGCATTTAAAATGTTTGAGAATAGCAAATTGGTTCTGAGTCTTGGTGAATAAACTTTACTTGCTACTTAAACACGTAGAAATTAAACATGCTTTTCAAGCTAGTCAAGAATGTTTATTACTTCCTCAATTGTAAACCAGCTTTCACATCAAAAAAATCTAGAACATCTGGAAAAACAAGTCATCTGTACCATTTGCTATAGTCTAATTCAAGAATAATGCTCAAGGGAGAAAAAGGAAACAAAAACCAATAAGTTGTAACAATTCCAAAAACAACTACTAGAAAAATATTTGTTTAATTATTAGTATCTTGAATTTTTCAATTGATAAGCATTTCTGTGGCTACAACTGTTGGATGTATTTCTGGACAATAAAAATCTGGAATAAGTCAGTAACTAGAAACATATTGTGAAGGATATCCTGTAGAATAACTTAAGATAAAATTGTACAATAAGAATATGCTGTATTCATGTTTTAATTTTTAATTCCATTAAAGTATTCATGAATGGATTATATGTCTGCATTCAATAAATATTTATTATATATCTACAATGTGTAGGTACCTGAGATCTTTTAACTAACTTCATTCCCTTATTATACATTTGCATCTCTTTTGTATTTAACTACCATGTTCTTTAAAGGAATGGACTAATACATTGTAGCCCCCAGAGTTTTCTGGAGAATGAATGGGCTATGGGAAGTTGAAGCTTGGATTAGGCTGAAGGTAGAAAGAATGATGAAGAGTAAATCCCAGAAACTTTCTAAGAATTGATATAATGATGACTACTTAGGATGCTAAAAGAGAAAGGAATATCAGTGACATAATACAATAAGATGATACTGATTCAGTGTAAAATGTTGTGATGAAAGGTGATAAAACTGAGGCACTTAGATAAGATGGTTTTCTTTTTCTTAATGATGAGAGCATTATTGGGAGAGTAGACGGCTGATGGAATCAGTTGTTAAAGAGGTTTCTGGGAAAGTGAAGCAGGCGGGCAGTTAAGGATGAACGGACAGATTATAAGCAGAAAATAGAGCCAAGACATTGTTTGATGGCAAATATTTTGTTATGAGTCATAAATAGTTGGCTATGGAGCTCCCCAAAACAGAACTCCATAGCCTGCGAGGGCAGACAAATTCTGTGAGCACATTCAAAGTTCATTTGATCCATGTTTTCTGCTTCTAATTAAAATCTCATGGTAAGGAAAAAGTTTTAACTTTAACTGTAAATGTATAGATGTTTTTACAGTTTTTATTTTGCATTTACAGATTTACCAGAAAGGTAAATAAGAGTTAAAATATTAAAGTTATTTTTATTTGATCAAATTTTAAAATTACTAGATATGATATTTTATCCAAGGTATTCAATAATTCTTGTGAGAATCGGAAATGTAAAATAAAGGAAGCCATAGAGTTCGATGGCCCAAGTTGACTCTCTTTCCCCAAGCCTCAGTGCAAATTAACTAAAACCAAAAAGTCATCTCAGCTTTTCATACTTCTACTTCCATTTTACTGAATTTCTTTAAGTGTGTGTGTGTATTGTGTGTGTGCATATTTCCCTCTTACATGATTCCTTGATTAGAGTAGCTCATTTCCAATGCATGTTATTTGGCCTTAAAACAAAATATTCACTTTGAAACTTGCTGGTTATTTGAGAACAAATACTAATATTCTAAATCAACCACACTCCCTCTTGTGCTAAATGCTTTGAGGATGCAGAAATGAACTCTTCATTGATTCTGTACACTAAGACTTCACTCTAGTGGAGGTGATAAATCAAGACATGAAGTATAATACCCAATAAGGTGATGATAAATGCCTTCCAAGAGGAGCAAATGAAGCAATATGAGAATTGAGGAGGGGATCATTGCTTACATATAAGGCAAACTGATTTCATGAACAATAAGTATAAACTGAGGCATGTTTAGGGACTGGGAAGAAAGATCTAGCAACAAATATCTTAGTCAAAGGCACAAAGATGGGAAGAGGAAGTGATTCAGTTTGACTTGAACAAAGTACATGTGAAAAGGAAGAGTGGAAAACAACTCTGAAGAGGTAGTTTGGGGCTCAGCTTAAGAAGGATCTGGAATGGTAGGCTATGTAGTGGATAATAGTATGTCACTGAGGCATTTAATGAGCAGTGACAGTGGTAGGGCAACACTTATGGGCACAGGCAGATCAGACAGACCTGCGTTGCAGGTCTGGTTCTGCTGCTCACTGCCTTCGTCACCTCATCAAATTGTTTAACCTCTCTGAACTTTGATTTCTTTTATCTGTGTACCAGAGATTATAATACCCACAGGCTACAATGTGGATTAAATGAAAAAATGAGTCTTAAACCACAGTCTCTGGCATATAGTAAGTGGTAAAAAAATGCTACTGCTAATATTAGTAATGCTAATAAGCATAATAAGAGAGCCTTGGCTTTTGCATTATGTGAAATCATTTTAATTTCTGAATTATCCAAATCATGAGACAAAACCACCCACTGCCATTCTATTGCAGAACTAGACTTATTTTCTATGTTGTCACTAAAACTGTCTATCTCGTTTTGATTTATATATATTTTGGTGCTGTATTTATAGACTTGTAGAATATGAAAACTAAAAAATTAATTATGTGTATAATTTTTTCAAACCTACCAAAATAGTGAGGATGGGTCTTAATTCATTTAAGCAATTAAAATTTTTTGCTTATTGTTTTTCAAGAGCCCTTTTTTAAACCCAAAAACATTAAAATAAAATTTATAAGATTTCATAGCTATAAGAGATGGAACAGATCGTTCAGCTCAGCTCCTCTAGAGAAACTGGAAGCTCTGAGAGGCTTGGTGGCTGTTCAAGATAACAGAATATTAAAGATGAAGGAAAATTTTGATTAGGGCCAGGGGCTGACGATTCTCCTTCCTCATTATCTGCTTTTTGTTAGTAATGTGATTAAAAGTGATTTTCTTTCTCAGAAACTCCACGCAGAAAATACTGCAAAGAAACTTATGAGGATTCTCTGGTTAAGTAATAATAAATTAACAAAGATAACATTTTATTTTACTTGTAGCATTATCCCAATTAGTATACAAACAGCAGAAAAATATCAGTAACGCTTATCCTTTAGTCCCTTTGGCCCCTTTTAAATAGTTGTTGAGATTTACTGTTTATATTTCCACGATTGACTGTTCAGAGTAACTTGGTTTTGCCTCCTCTCTGCTACCTCTCTGACTCCCAGTCAGACAAGTTACTGGAGGGGAGGAAAGTACTGAGGTCTCGAGCACAGGAGCAAGGGGCCTGGGGAGCAGAGGAAGCCACAGGGAAGAAGGGCAGAGAAGGGAGCTGAGCGTGTTTTTAATAATATGAAGGGCCTGGTCTGCTTCCATTTAAGTACTGCCCCACTGACTTAGGCTCTTGAAATTGCGTTAAGGCACATTAATCAATTTGGATATAAAGATTCATATTTAATAAAAATTTACTGAGCTGCAAAATGGGCAGTCATAAGCTCCCGTTAAATATCTGAAAATCTCTTGTGATGGGAATGTGAGGCAAGTGCTAGCCTTCCTTTCAGAACTCCTCCTTTCTTCCACTAACATTTCAGTATACTTCCTTTCCTTCGTCTAATGTTGGGGAATGTAGATTTCTTTTTTTAGGACAGTGTGGAATTTTATTTGTATAAAATGCTTATTTTCAGGTTACAACTGCAGATTTGGAAAATACTTGAAACTATAAAAAAGAAAGGAATAAGCCAGAAATAACCAGTTAGTGTATTTTATCATCCCCTTTTCTATGCAGTTTTTACTACAGCTGCAATCATATTCTATATACATTTTTAATGTTAGTTTTCCCATCCAACATTTCTCAAATTATTTGAAACTTTTAAAATATACTTTTTATTGACTACATAACACCATCATATGATGATGTGATACATGGAGTGAATGAGAGTGAGGACACGAGTCTACGCCTTCCAAACCCTATGATTTTTAACATCCCCCCTTAGATACAATGACTTATCATAAGGAGATATTTGTGCTTTACTTTCAAATTTTTATTTTATTAAATTGCATTTTGAAATATTCAGAAGGACACGTGTTCAGCAATTACACAAGAAAAACAACTTTCTTCTTGAGCCTCGTGCGTTGTGATGCTATTGTAGCCTTTCTTTGTGCCCTCTGATCAGGGCAGACATAACCCTTTATGGTCCTTATTTGTTTATGTGCTTGTCTATCCTTCTGAATTGTAAATTTTTTGAACGTGATTCAGTTCTGCATCTCTAGTTCTGTACTTGGAACAGAGCCTGGCTTGCAGGTGCTTTGATGTTTCAATGAATCAATGAAATGATTCAGGGCATACTGAGTGTTGATAAAGAAGTCAGTGGGGTTTGGTCCAAATGAGTGGTTTAGGTAATGCTTTTTGATTTTGAGGGAACATTCACTGTGTTAAATGAGCGGACAGGAGTGGTACTGGAAATCTAGTATAATTGTTTCTCCAATTTTTCTCTACGTAACATCTGAGAAATGAGAATAAGGAATAACAAATGCAGAAAATGTGTTTTGAACTCTTAAATTTGTAATGTAAACTTTTTTTTCTTCTGAGAGAGGCATAAGCTAATTAGTGAAAGCTAAGGCACAGTTTAAAAACATGTTACTTTATGATTGTAGAGAAAGCTTCTTAAAGTATCATTTGTGATTATTTACATTTATTTGGATTAAAAAAGATAAAGCAGGCTGATAGAATCTGTGTATTGCAGATATTTCTCTGCAGAATATTTATGTTTTCCTCTTCATAAGGGGCAATAGAGATCATTTATGTTTAGTTTCCATAGTTAGTATGCCGTGAACCAAGTAATCAATATTTTGATTTGCGTAGTACGTGTTATGCTCAATAGATGTTTGTTGAGTGAATGGAATGATTTATATTTGAAAGTGAATAATGAATGTTATGAATGTTGGTATGGTTTTAGTTTTAAAATTATACTTTTATAAAAGTAATAATAATTTTCCTAGGTTACTAGCCAAACTTTGATACATTAAGACTAATTCTATGGCTATTAGATCAGTAAACAATATGACTTAAAATTCGCAGTTTATGTCTAGCTATCTACTCTCAAATTCCTGAAGAGCAAATATTAGACATATTATCATTATTAAATTATCATCAGTTAGCCTTCATAATCGTACTCAAGTGGAATGAGTATGAATATAGGCATTCACTCCTATTAGTTTACTTTCTAACAAGGCATTATACATCTAAGTCTCCTATAATAATTGGTTAGCCTTTCAAGATGCTACACCTAGCCTTTCTTTCATGCATTGATTCAGCACCATTTACTGCATTCCTAGATCCTATGGGAAATCTGGAGCCACTTAAGATTTTCTTAGGGAAATAAAGCATGACCATGTGATAACTTAAATAATGATATATAACTGATCAACAAATAATAATTGGCACAATTATATGCTATAGGAATCCAGAAGTGGAAAAGAATAATGTGAGTTGTGAGGCTGGAAAAGTCTTCATGATGAATGAGAAACTTGAGCTTTTAAAGAAATGGAGAGAGGAGGGAGGAAGTAATTCTAGAATTAACTGATGCTTAAGAGTAAAAATGAACAATGTACATTTTGGGGTGGGTAAATGGTGGATTTCTCCCCATCTGGAAGAAACAGAGGGTTTCATGTAGGAAGAACAGTAGATTAGAACAAAGGAAAGGCTATTCACTAAGTCTAAATATTCAGCTTGCATAAGCATTCTATGAGAATTATTCTATTTCCTAAACAAAGAATCCATTTTAGGATAAGGCCCAGGAATCTGCATTCTAATACTCCAGCTTAATGTGATGCAGGTATTCCCTGAACTATACCTGAAGAAACACAGGGGTGGATGCTAGAGTCTGCTTTACCATCAATTAATAACTTTTTTTGATTAGAGAACAGGTCTGAGACAAACTTACTGACCTGGGCCCAGGATGGAGGATGATTTAGTTAGGAAGAGACTGTAGGGGATGAGCCCTCTCTGGGAACTAATGCAATAAACTGGTAATTTAATGAGAAAGGGTGGGGCAGTTGGAATGAAAAAGATGAATATGAGAGATAGGTGGATAAATTGGCAAGTCTTGTAATTTATATTACATAGACACATTAGAGGAGGGAGGAGATACAAAACATTCTGGACTAGAAAGGATGATTTTAATAATCAAAACAACAGACCTCAGGGTCTTGTGTTTGTTAAATTAATAAGGAAATCAATGGATGAAGGAGAGTATGAACCAGGGAGAAGATGATAAGGTCCCGTTGGTTAAAAAAAAAAAGAGTTTGAGATAATGAGAGGATACCCAAATTAAAAAGCAGAGGAGGTGGGTGAAAGGGCAGACCTGGAGGGAAAGGCCTGTAAATACTTAGCACAGATGCCAGAAGTGAAGGCATGAGAACGAATAAGCCCTTAGTATTCATTTCCTAGGACTGCCATAACCAATTACCACAAACTCGGTGGCTTAACACAGCATATTTTTCTTTTCTCTCATAGTTCAAGAGGCCAGAAGTCTGAAATTACGGTGTTGGCAGGCTTGGGTTCTTCTGGAGCCTCTGAGGGAGGAATCGTCCCATGCCTCTCTTCTAGCTTCTGGTGGTTGTCAGCAATCCTCAGCATTCCTTGGATTGTAGCTGCATCAACTCTCATCTCTGCCTCCATCTTCACATCACTTTTGTCTCTGTCTCTGTGTCCTCTCCTCTTCTCGTAAGGATACCAGTCACTGGATTAAGAGCTCACCCATGATCAAAGATGATTTCATCTGGAGATCCTTAATTAATTACATATTCAACGAGCCTATTTCCAAATGAAGTCACTTTCTGAGGCTCTGGGTGAATACAAATTTGAGGAGGACATTATTCACCCAGTATACCCTCTTAGGAATGATATGTAGGAAAAAAAGAGCAAGTCCTAAGGTGTAAGCCTTGGGAAATACTGACGATTAGGAGGCAGGAGAAAGGGGAGAAATAGACAAAAGAATAGAGAAAGAAATGCTGGAGAGCTAAGAGAATGAGGACAGTGCACTGTCAGGAAAGCTGAAGAGGTTAGAGACTTCAGGAAAGAGGTTCAGCAGATATGAGCACAAAATTGGCCACTAGGTTTTGGACCAATGTGACTGATGAACATTGGGAGAGCAGTTACAAGATCATTTGAGAATATGGGCAGAAAAAGGAGAGTGAGGAAAAACTACCATGATATATAGGAAACAGATCAAATGGAGATTTCTTTTTTTTCCCTAAGACGGGAAAGACTTGAATACAATTCTCCTCCAGGAGCAGAAAGTTGGCAATTATGTAAAAACTCCCCCGACACATCCAGAGAGAGGATGGTTCTCTCTTCTCACAAAATCTGGATCAAGAAGAGAACTCAAAAAGTGATCAGAGCAAGGGATTTCTTCTTTCTGCTGGAGAGCATAAACTGCTTATACCTTTTCATATGCAAATATAAAGAATTAGGTCGAAGGCTAATTAAATTGCAAAGACATTTGTAAAGTAATATCACATCTAGGACCTTATTTATAAATAGCAAAGATTAAACATATGATAAAAGGAATCTTCAGATGGAACAATTAAAGATCAATTATGACGATGCTACCCAGCAGTGAAAGCCTCTGGAAGAACTTCCTACTCGTTAATCAAAGATAATTATCAATTATGAGGCTTTATCATTAGTAGAGTGTCTACACTTCGCATCTTAAAAAGCTGATGATAATTAGTCTCCAGTTCTTGCTCTAAGTGCTCATTATGTTCAGAGAGGAGTGACTCTTTCCTTTTAAAAATGACTTTTAGCTCATGACCTTGGACAGCTTAGACTCTCCTGTTCCTACACTGAGTTGAGATAATGCTCATGTTTTTTCTTTACTCAAAAAATAGTTTGATAGGTGTGTAAATGCTAAATAATATGAAGAAACTGTACTGTGAATACGGGGAGGACAAAAGATTTTAGTTTTCAATAGTTGTTGGGTTCAGAGGAGCAGGTTTATTATCCTAATTACATCTAGGATATAACTAAATAGATCAGGAATTAATGATAGGTAGTTTTCCAATGGAGAAGAATAATAATGTCTATTTATTGAGTGATTATATGAGCCAAGAATTGTACAAAACACTTCATATATATTATCTTAGTTAACACTATCAATAACATTATATGATAATTATTATATTTTCCCCTCAAGGAAAGACAGTGTCAAAGTGGTTTAACAACTTGTCCAAAATGACACAGATTATGAATAATTATTCTGGAGACTATTTGATGAATTAAAGTATTAAAATTCATCCTATTTGAGGATATTAATATTTAAGATATTGTAATATCAGAAGTTGCAGGAAAACAATTAGGAAAATAATTCTTTAACTCTTGATTAAATAATTAATTTGATATTAACATTAAACTTTTAAGACATCCACTTCACATTTTTATGATAAAAAGTAAATGAAAAGAAGTGAAGCAGACATCAGAGATTTAATGAAAGTCAAACACTGGTTGATGCAATGATGCATAAATAATTTTAGTTGGGAAGTGACAACCTGGTTTTAAGGATACTATTCCATCAGATAGTGATATTTTGCACTTTGAAAGTAATAGAAAAATCTAGTAATTAAGTTGAAGTTAAAAGGTTGACTGCTGCTTAAAAAATAATCAAAGAATTCTGATGGAGATAATACAGGACATATGAGAATGTCAAACTTATGGGGGCCAAAGTCATTCACTAAAGTTATGGAATGCCCTCAGTATGCAGTCACTCACTGCTCAGAGGGTAGAAGTGGGTATGGCAGGCTCTTGACCTCACAAGGTTCATAGTCTGGGAGATAAACTTTTGTTTGGTTCTCATATTAAACAATCTGCAATAAACAGGTACAAAGTATTTTGTTTTTTGTTTTTTTTGCTTGGTTTGTTTCTGGAAAACATTATTTAAGGAGGAATATTATGTATTCCATAAAGAAACAACTGAATTTATTTGTTAATGCAATTGTCTTTCCTTAAAATATTGTTATAGTTAATGATGGAACTGAATTTTGGATGTGAATTTTGCTCTATTTGGAAACCAAAAATAGTTGGGGTCATATTAGTTGGTGCAAAATCTACATCTGAAAATGAGAGAAATTTGTATTATATTCATGTCCACTATAATGTACTGTAATTTACATGTGTAAAGTATATCACAACTTTGAAGGACACTGTTTTCACATTCTTATATATGGACTAGAAGAAAATTATTTGAAGAAATTTAGTTTCATAAACTCATTGAGTGTTCCAGATTTCGTCTTTTAGTGTCTTTTCTAATACTTTCATCCTCATTTAGAAAGCAAGTAATATTTTTATTTCTCAGTAAATTCTCTGAAAGAAATAAAATGTCTTTCATTAGAAATTACAAATACAAAACCTGTAACATTAAATACAGTATGAAATACTTTTGAAATTTCCGCACAGGAACAGTTTATTTATCTAATGCTTTTTGTGAAATAGTTACATTCTTTCCTTGAAGCATAATTGCTATGAGATAATGACATAAGTGCATCTAAAATATTTCAAAATTGTCGACAAACATGTACTGGTGATTACGAGGATTTTCAAACTGAAAATACACATTAGCAGCAGATAGATATTTTTAGAAAATGTTTGCTTGAAAATGTGTTTGCTGCTCAAAGTTTCCCACTGACTTCCGTGTAAATTTCAATGTGGTGTCTGGTTGTATTTGATGAATGCTGCACTTTGCTCTGAGTTCTCTCCCTCAAGCAGCCTTTTCTCAGCCATTGCTCTCTTGATCTGAGGAGACATGAGAAGAGAATCCCTCAATTTCCTCATGATTACTTGGTGGCAGAAATTCGTTACTAGGGTCCACGAGGACTGACCTCCAATTTGGCTCCCTTTAATAGGGCAGCTGGGGAATAGAGCCTGCTTTGGGAGAGAAAGAAGGTAGGGCAAGACAAAAGGCAGGATTTTTTTGGGAAATAGCTAACTGGAAGCGCTTGACTGAGGATATTCTTGCTCTAACCACCTCCTATTCACACCATTGATGAAGGAGGGTCCACCCCTTCCTGATTAATATGAGATGGCCAAACATATGACACGGGAAAGATGAGATGTACAGTAGTTTACTGGTCACATACACTCACAGTCCTCACAGGGAGGAGGACACTGCATGCCAGGCAGGGCTCACGAGGGATGCACTTGGGAGCAGAGTGAACCAAGAGGGGCTGTGCGAGGAAGGCTTTGTAGTGACGAGAGAGTTAGGTGACCCTTGGTTCCCATGGAAGGATGTGATTTGACTTGTTTGATAATTTCATGGGCTGGTAGAGAGGAGAGGAAACCGGTTAAGTTGATAATAAGGTGGGCTGGAGCTGGTCTGGCTGATAAGGGAGCTAGCTAGGGAGGGAGCACTTTTGCTGGGTGGGGGGCATATCTGGCAAGAACAGAACTTACAGCTAGGTTTTTGGGACCCCAAGAGGCTCAAAGATGTCAAGGCAGCACATGGAATTTTAGTCCTTACAATACAATTCTCATGATTAAAAGTTTAGCGGAGGGAGGAGGGAGGAGCAAGTGGTACCTTGGCCAGCTGCTGAGGGAGGTCCTGTTGGGCCAGGGTGAGAGCCACTGCAGGTCGCTGGACCACTATAATGATGAGGTCCAGCTGGCTGTCCGCAAGTAATACCAGTAAGCACCAGAGTTTCTACCCATATATGACAGGTTGAGTCAAGGCATCACAAAACAAGAGTCTAGTTTGTCAGAGGCAGGAGAGTGTAGTGGCTAAGGGAGTGCAGAAGTTGGCATGCCTTGCCTACATTTGGGCTCTTATGAGATCTGTGGCTTCTGGAAGGTTATTTAATCTCTTTGTACTTCTGTTTCCTCAGTAGTAGTACAATAGTAACTGTCTCATGGGGTGGTTGAAATGTTAAATGAGATATTAGCTGTAAGCACTTAATAACTATTAGCTATTATTATTGATTGGGTACAGAAGTTACCCCAGCCACCTTCTGAGGGTGACTTAGCCTAAAGCAGTGGTGAGGACTGAGGACAATATGATACCATTGAGATCACCTAAACCATACTGAATTTTCTTTATTTCTCTGTACAAAGCCTTGAGTCAACGCACTGTAAACAGTTACTTAGAAGCTTTGCATTTAGAAAATTAGGTGTATTTTAAATAATGACCATTAGCAATTCTCCTAAGAGTATCGATATTTTGAAAGCAAAACACTGTGCCTCTTACATAAAAGACATTTGATAAATATTTACTGAATAACCTTTGAAAAATGAGGCATTATTACTATCAAATTATGGAACTCCTCCCTTGTGTCATCTGTAATATTTACAGGTAAATTGAACAAAAGATAAGTTACAATACAGTGTGTAGAGGTTGCTCTAGAATGTTCATATAAAAGGCACTTTGGTATTGTATTCTGGTTGGAAAAAGGACACTTGTCTTGAAGCTTCACAGCATGGCCGGCACATACTGTTTGTTTGGGTGGCTGGCACAGAGATACCAAGAGGAAAAGAAGCCCTTCCAAACCACTTGATGGCTCATCCACTGTGGTAGCAGGAGGGAATAGAGGCAGAAACAAAATATTTATTTTTAGTAAATAGTAATGTATTCTTCTTGTTCTTCACATAGATATAGCTGACTTCCAAGCAGCCTTTCCATGCTTGGTGGCTAGAGAAGGAATTTATGGGGAAGGTTTTTTTTTTTCCCCCTAGAATACATATATAAAGCTTTGCTTGAAGTTCTTGAATTTAAAAGCAGCTAATTTTTTCAATTCACATCTATTAAGAGAGCTTCTTAAAAAAAAAATCTGGTATTCATGGACTTGATGTCAAAAGCCAAGTGAGCACTATTTCACTGAAGGAGTATCTCAGCCATTGCCCTGCAATGGTTTTAAAGCAAGCAATCTACTGTGGAAAGTGCTGCCTTTGATATCAAATGGTCATTAAAAGTCCCATGACACTTAACTAGGACTTAAAATTATTCATCTCTATCTCTCGGCAAGGGTCCAAATTTGAGAATAAATTTTCTTTAAGTGGTTAAGGCATTTGTAACCCGCCCCCCCCCCCCACCCGGCCTGATGCTTTTAGGTAGTTTTGTTTTACTGGAGGAGTACTGTCTTCAGGTGACTGTAGATGAAGAGACACTTGTCCCTCACAGGCTGAGTCAGTCACATTTAGAAAATGCACCTGGTCCATTGGTTTATGGTTTCTAATGCATTCCTTTTGTCAATTGTAAATTGACAAAATTCCTTTGTCATTTTGAAATTGCTTAACGTCTTCATTTTTCTTTCTTCTTTGTGAGAAACTCCCTGAGCACTCTTACCTTAGTAGTTCTTTGTGAAATGTTTTGAAGAAATTCCAGAAGTGGTAAGGCTCAGAGGGGCCCTAACGATACAAAGTGCTGAAGCAAAATGATGCTAAAGGGTGAGAAGAGAGTACACTGGACTTCACTGTGATAATCAGGACGTGATAAGGTTTGAATGTAATTCTCATGAATTTCTAAATTCCTTCAAAAAATTGTAGTTAATGTTACAGAAAAATGTTCCAAAGCAGTCACGTAAAGCAATTTTAAAAAAGTTAACTTCTCATGTACACTCTTTTAAAACATGATAAATGCCATCAAGTCTCTCAATTGGGATCTTAACTATAGTTTTTGCTTTCGTGTTGTGCCCAGATCCCATTTCATGCAATGTGAATACAAATTCCTATGTATTGAGGACCTTGATTTATAGGGAAATAGTTCATTTTAGTTCCAGTTGGCGTTTCTCATCCCTTATCTCCTGTGAGCCTCTTCATACATTCGTTCTTCTTTTCATCAGACTGTTGTTCCCCAGAATGGACTGGGTTTCGTTTTATTTATTTGTTTCTTCGCTCCAGGCAGCGCGGCTCTGATAGCTCTCCGGCGTGGGCCCAGCGTTGACAGCAGCTGGGCGGGCGTGGCCCCGGGCGGTGCGCCGGGGGCGTGTCTGGGGGCGAGGCCTGGCCGCGGGGCGGGGCTTGACAGCGGGCGGGGGCGGGGCTTGCCCGTGGAACGCAGCCGGCGGGCGCGTCCCAGGTTGGTGGCTTCGAGCCGAGCCCGCCGCATCGGCGGTGACCAGAGCCGGATGCTCGCGGACTCCGTGCGGCTCCAGCCGTTCTCCTTGCCTGCGCAGCGCCAGTTCGCCCTCGCCAGAGAGGGGGACCTGGCGGCGCTCTGCCCGGGAACTCTGGTGTCTCAGCCTCGGGGTTCCTCTGGAGAAAGCCAAGCGCTCCCAGGTGAAGCTGGCATCCCAGAGCGGTCCCGGAACGCCCGCCGCTAGACCGCACCTCTTGGGAACCTCAACCGCCGAACCTTTTCCAGCGCCTGCAACGCAGGGCGCGCGGGGAGAGTGGGGTCCGCGGCGGGGGAAGGGGTGCCCAGGACACCGATGATGGACGCACAGACCTGGCGCGTGGGCTGTCGCTGTCTCCTCCTTCTGGCTCTCGTCGGGTCTACCCGAAGCGAGGGCGTGCAGAGCTGCGAAGAAGTTCGGAAACTTTTCCAGTGGCGCCTCGTGGGAGCTGTCAAGGGGCTGCCGGATTCGCCGCGGGCAGGTAAGGCGCGGCTGGCCGGCGCAGAGCAGCGCGCCTGGGCGCGGGCCGGGGCGTCTTGAGCGCCGGCCCTGTGCTCCCCAGGCTCCGGGGGTGGTCCTTCGTGGGCAGATGCCCTTTCAGGCCCTCCGACCGTGCGAGGTGAATCCCGGGGAGGCCTCTGGGGAAGCTTGGTGTGAACATCCAGAGCGCGGCGCAGCTCCGGGGACTCCCTGCCTCCTCCTGCGGCTCAGCCGAGCTCTGGGCGTTTGCTTCCCGCCCGGGCTCTTAGTCTCGGCTGCTGCGTTGGAAGCGGCCGGTAAAGCTGACAGCTGCGGACGGCGCGGCCTGACCGCGCTTCTGTTGCGAGTGGGAATTTCACCGGTGTCCCGCCGGGGGGCCTCGGTTTGCCTCTTTCTCGTGTAGGGCACGGAGTTGGGTTGGTCTCTCCAAGTTTGATACTAAAACCACAAACCTGCGTTATACTCCTTTGTTGGAGAATGGTGCACTGACAGGGGCAGCCGGTCTCCTCTGTGCTTATGACTCGGACCCCGTACACCCACACTAGCGTGACCCTTAGCCTCCCCTCCGCGCGCTGGCACCAAGCCCTCCTTGCCGGAACCGCCGGGTAGTTTCAACGCCTGAAAGGTGTGACGGCAACAGGCGATCACACTGAGTGTGTTCGGGAGCCGCTTAACATGGATGAAATATGCCAGGGATTGAAGGGGAAAGAAGACAGTGAGTGTGGCCAACGTAGAGTCTGTAAGCGCCTTTTGCCGGCACCTCTACCCCTGATCCCCGTCCCCAAGGGGCAAATTTCCTTCTGCTGGCGGGATTTCCAGTTTCCCTTCCGTCTGGAAGAATAGGTCTTAGTTGTCAAACGTAATAGCAGGTGTCTGGAGCTAAGATCTTACTGAAGCAATGCACCCTGACTATAAAGCCAAAGCAGACGAATGCTGTAAGCTTATTGGTTGAACAAAGAACTTGTGGAGGATGCTTGGCTGTAAAATCCGTCCTCTGCTCGAGTTTTTCGGGTGAGAAGACTTGCTCTTAGCAGTATGGAACTGTAGCTATTTTGCTTGATTGTTTTGCTGGTTGTGGACTCAGTTCTCGAGTCATCCCACAAGGAAAATCTGGGCATTTGGGAACACTGAGTCCATTTCAGTTTACATGACCAGGCTTTTAAACAAACACATGAAATTTTATTTGAATATATTCTGTGCTAGGTGCTTTTTCTATGCCACTTGAAAGAACATAGTTGATATTCTCAGCTTAGGGCAATTCTTCTGTTCTCAAACAATAGTAGCCCCTTATAAACCTGTTTTCTTACTTCAGTGTGTTCTTTTCATTAAAAATAAACTTCTCTTATCAGTAGTCAATACAACTAAAGTGGGTGTGTACGTTGGGGAGAGGGATGCTGTGAGGACATTGAGCTGTGAAATCCTCACCTCTTTTATTAGATTTAACCCCAAATACCATACTCTTGGCAATGTTCAGGGAATGTTGATTGCTCCCCAGTAAGGCCTTGACTTCACCCACCTCTTATACCTCAGTATTTCTGGTACCCACTGAGCAACACATTGACTAGAAGTTGTTACATTTCTACAACCTTGTGCATGCCATCTCTTTTGAAGAGGAACTTTCTGGAATATCAATCACTGGCATAGCATTTTACCAGGATGTAAGGGGAAAATGAAGGTCTGCCCTACAGAGAAGGAAATGGTTGTACTTATTTGCATTTGATAAACATGACACACAAAAAGAGCCAGGATGGCAAGCACCTGCTTTTCTAGGACATTCTGGATTGTTTCCTCACTGCTGGTACCTTTCTTCATCTGTGGCCTAGGGGGACAGAGGAATCACAGCAGCACCTACTGAAGGGGCCGGGCAGGGTTGCGCTCTTAGAGACACCAGTGGTGCTGGTGAAAAGACGTGCTAAAGTCCTTTGATATTTACGTTAAGACAAAGTCACATGGAAGTATTATTCTGAATTAGAATCCCCCAATGAAAAGCATTCACAAATATCTTTGATATAATTCTGAATTTTTCTTTTCTCTGTACTGTTGGTCATTGTTTTATTTGAGTAATTAAATGTAATATTAAACTGCTTCTTTTAACATTGATGTTTCTCTTCTTCCCATACAAAAAATCTCATTTACTCAATCAAATTGAGTAAACCTCACATACCACCTGCTTCATAAATACCTTTCTTTATTTTTGTATTTATATATGGTCTATAATATTTAGCTTGATTACCGTATAGTACTTGGCTATCTTATTTTCTAAAATTATCCTCAATCTCAAGAGAGAACATAGTTAATATCTAAGTAGTCATTCTCACATAAGAATACAAATATTCTTTGTAGCAAATGTATGTATTTAGCGCATAGGCTTTCTTTGATTAAAACTAATACATTTAAATTTGATCTTTGTTTTCCTTGAAAGTTTATTCTTTTAGTGCTTTCTTGCATTTCTTGTCCACGAGTGGTTAATTCCTGAGACATCTAGCCAAAATGCCATTTTTATACTATAAGCAGGTGGAATAACTTTTTACAGTTTCTTCCTACATTTGTGTTGTTTACGTCTTCTGAAAACTGTGTTAACCCATTTGAAATTATGAAAATGGTGAGAACAGCCGTGTAAGCCGTTTCTCAGATTCCCTCACCTTTTGTTCTCTACCCTGCTCCAATTCTTTTCAGCCTGTTGAGCTCCTCAGGATGTTTGGATGAGAAATGTAAAAAAACGGAGAGAAGGTGTAAATGTGATTAGAATTACAGATTTCCCTGTGTTCTGGTTCTATTTCCTAAGTAGTAGTCAAGGTGCCCTTTGCTCTTGTTTATTTTATTCAGAAAAGAACAGTGAAAGTGTCTTTTAAAGGTCCTTTTATTTTTATTTTATTTATTGAGGAGGAAGGATAATGCTTTCCCATTGAAATTCTCTTCACACATGCATTGTTCACACATGCATTAGTATTTCCTTTCTTAAAGAAGATAATTCAGAAAGGAGAAGCTTATAAAAAAGTCCAAGACTACGTTCAGATAATTTATATACCCAATGGTTTTTAAAATGTGGATGTTCGTTGATACAGAGAAGTTTGTGAAAGATAACTTTTTTTTTTGGTAGCTTTTGACTATAAATGGGATAATAAAAATAAACTTGATGTGGTAAAAAGAAATTCTAATACTATTGGACACTTGAAGTGGTGCTCTATAGTTGTTTTTTTTTTTTTAAGTGGTTTCATTATAAGTGAATTTTATAATCACTTCAAGGACAGTGTTTTTTCACTCATACCCAAAATCTACCTGGTAACCTTGGAGTTTGGAATTATAGACGTTTGAGTTTCAAAACTTGGGTTCTGCCACCTGTAGCTCTGTGTTCTAGGTTAATCAGTTATCCTCTTTGAACCTCTGTTTCCTCATCTGTGAAATGGGAATATTAGTTCTTAAAGGGTTGTTGCATAAAATGAAATGCAATAACGTATGTATATAAAATAGCGCAAATCCAAGCACATAGTGAGTGCTCAAAAATGTGTTATTGTCATTACAATTTTTTATTTTGAGTCTTGATTTTATGGACTTGGCCTTTAAGGGCAAAATATTAGTTTTAGATCTCCATATATCAGATTTTTTTTTGTAATAACTAGATTTTTTTTTAAAGTCAAATATTTGATTCTAAAATTAGGAAATACATTTCTACCGGAAATGGTATTTATTAGGTTATGGTGAATATTTTGTTTCTTTTCATGAACTAATGGAAAGTCTAAGAAATAAACGAGGCTGCCCCACTGCTAGCTGCAGCATCCATCACCACTGCCTCCACTGCCAACACCACCGTTCTGCTGTCTGTATTCAGGGAGCTGACATAGTGCATGCAAGGTGATAAAGGGATTCATATAATTGAATGACTGGTGGCCATAGTCATTTGTTGACAGTAATCTCAAATTGGGACTCTTGTTTCTCATGAACTAACCCCTTGTGCTGCTTGAATTTCAAATTTCCAAAGCCATAAAAGGGACCATAGTCTGATGTTGGGACAGATTATTAATGTCAGAATTGCCCTGTGTTGAAGCCCACCAGCCAGCCAAGAACCCCCAGAAACAAAACCTATAGTCAAACAAGTTAACTTCATTTTGCTTGCTGCAGTGAAGGAGCTCGCAGAGCACAGGAACTGTGGATGTCTTGCTAAGAGGCAGTTGAGAGGGGCTTTTTATAGGCTTTGGGCTTGTGCTCCGTGATTATAAGGACAGTTTAATGAAGCAGGGCAATTCAGAAATTGGGTGTCTTTGCAATTTATCTAGGCGTTGGGAAGATTAAGGTGGGGGTAGTTGTCATTAATAAAGAAGCAGTAGGCACTCTTGTTGGTCAAAAGAGGGGCATGTTTAGTCATTTTTGTGGTTGCAGGGTGTCCTTGTGGCTATCCTGCTGCATCACACATCTCAAGTGGTTTTGTCTCATCATTGTTTTTTATTCTGTGCACGTTGTCTGTGTTGAGTTGTGAACGTCAAGACCTACTTCCGGTGTCAGGGCAGCTTATCACTTCCTCTCTGGGAAATCCGGTGTGTGCTTTGATGTCTAAGAGAATCATGTGTTTCATTTTTACCCAGGCCTTTAGTGAAGCTTAATGATGGGGAAGCAAGTATGATTTTCTGGTTTAGGGCCATAGAGTACGACTGTCCCTCAGGGGCCTGAATTGTACTAATCACACCCTATTCCCTCCTAGTCAGTTTACTAACAAATATAAATGTTGCATGTGTCCCCATCCTCCCTCCATCCCACAATTTAAGTTCCTTTTTGCCAAGTGTCCAACATCCTGTATTTGTATAATTGGCTTTAGGAGGGGTGCATTTTGGGGAACTTAAGAATAGCATTTTATAATTAGTCCCCCCTCCCCGCAACCATGTTTCCAGCTTTTCGAGACTTTCTAGAATATGGATTTTTGTCTTGTGTCTGTGTGTGTTTGTTTCTGTAATTTACTTTCCAGATTTGATAAGAACACTTTCTAAGTCTATAACATTTCTTTTATCATTAATTGGTATAAGATCAAGAGCAACATTCCAACAACCAGATGCCTCTCCTGAATAGACATGATTTATAAATCCATGGCTTCTTGGTATAAGTACTCAAGAAACCACAAATCCATTTTGTTAAAACGGAGTCATGAGAGACTTCAGTCATATGCCTTGTTGAAATAGATTGTCTGTGAATGTGGTACCTGATCTACTCAGTTAAATAACAATAGCAATTAATTTTAATAGAGAATAGCCGTTTTCTGTTATCTACCTGTGTTTTATAAAAGCCTGGCTTTAACTAGAAGAAAAGACAACACCAATTATGCCCTCAATTCTTCTACTTTTCAGCTTTAGAATTTCAAGTTTTGCTAATGATACTGCTAAAACCGTCTTAAAATGATCAGTCATTCTTCTAGGAATCACAATAAGTGGACAGCTTTTGATTTGCAGTATCAGGTTCACATATGGCTGCCATGTAAGTTGAATGTATAATGCACTTTTATAGGAAGAAAATGAGACTTTATACTTTCATGTTTCTATGACATAATACGTGTTCTTTTGAAAATTTAAAGTACTGAAAAGTACAAAGAAAGCAAAATAATTTTACTGTCCAGAAATAACCACCAATAACTCTTTGCATTATCTTTTCAATGCTCTCATTAATCCTCTGCTAAGCACATAAACATTTTTTGAAAGAATGTAGAATCATGTCATCTTTCTTTGTAGCTAATTATGAACAGATCAGTATTTCTCATGAAATTAAACATCCTTCTAAGAATTTTTTTAGTGACTGTATAGTCACTATTTGGTGCCTGGAATAGTGCCTGGCACAGAATAAGAGTTGAATTACTTGTTCAGTAACTTAGTAAAGCTTCTGGAAGCATCTTATTACATCTTTGGAACCTCTCTGATTCTTAAGTTAAACTCCAGAAGTCAGTCCAGGATATTGAACATCCAAGATTCTGCTATCAATATACAATGATATTTTTTTTTATGTTTTATGATGTTGTATAAATGAGTTAAAGGTTGGCCCCTATTTCTTTGTGTGTGTGAGGAAGATTAGCCCTGAGCTAACATCCGTTGCCAATCTTCCTCTTTTTGCTGAGGAAGACTGCTCCTGGGCGAACATCTGTGCTCATCTTCCTCTACTTTACATGGGGTGCTGCCACAGCATGGCTTGATGAGCGGTGTGCAGGTCCATGCCTGGGACCCAAACCCGTGAGGCCTGGGCTGCCAAAGTGGAGCACCCAAACTCAACCACTATGCCACCAGGCCTGAACTCCCCCTATGGTTTTCCCTTCTTTATAGCAGGTTGGGACCATTAGCCCAAAGCCCACCAGTGGCAAACTCAAATTTTTACACATCCAGTTGCTTTAAATGTAGCTCAAGAAAGCATATTTTTAGCCATTTAGAGCCTACCTGCTTTGCATGCTCCACAAAACTGCACCCAACATCTGCTTGCCATAGGTAAAACAAACTCTGGGGCTGTGGAAGACCCCAAGCTGCTGACTCAGAGCTGACTCAGAGACTTCCCATCTTGCTGCTGAGTGATATCACCTAGACATGTGAGCCCCTCTCTAATTCCCCTCTCTCCTGGGAATTCCTTTGCCTTCTTCCTCTTCTGGGTGGTGGTCCTGCACCACTGTCTCTGGAAGGTCTCTTGCTGTGAGGGACATCCTCTTTCATGCAGTCTGTCAAAGTGCCACCCAAATAAAGCTCATTGTGTAACACTGCCATCTTTTCCTTGATCAGCCGTGAAATCCTCAAACTCACCACATATAGATCAATACTTGTTATTTCTAGTATAAGGTAGAGACTCAGAGCAGCAATACTGATTTTAAATCTATTTCTTTCCCTCTATTAGATTATAAACTAGAGAGCAGGATCTGTAATTGATTTATCATTTTGTTCTGTGATTAGGCCAAAATTAATAAATAAATAATAATTAATAAAATAGAATTAATCTTATATGTATAGTTGCCTCATAGGCTCAATTTATTGAGTTTATGTTTTTTATGCTTAATTTTAATAGAATGACAACTGTAGAAGGTGCAGTTTTAAAGAATATATTCTGATCTGGCCTCAGTTGTGTTGTTGAGTAAATGGTTTTTGTGGTGTTAACATTTTCTTATGCAATTCTGCCACAAATTCTATAAAGTTATCCAACCCTTTTAAGTTTAAATTTAAAGGAATTTTTATCTACATTATCTAACATTTTTAAAGTGGAGTAAGTGGATTGTTAAACAAATGTCTGGAAGAAAGTTTCCTCAAATGTCCTGCAAGGAAAGGAAGATTATTTAACATTTAAGGGATTCATTTGCACAGTTTTTATCATCATGTAGGCGGTGTGACTGACCTGCCTTAGAACATTCATTGATCTATCATTGGGAGAATGGAGAAAAATAAAGTTTACCAAATATAATTTACATTTGGGTCTGGATTGCGTGGGTTGTGTTTTATTTGAATATATTTCTTGCAAATGGTGTCTTTCCATGGGGAAATTAATAGTAAGGAACTAGAAAATGATTCAGTTTTTCCATCTCCCACCCTTGTTTATTCCATGTCGGGAGTAAAGTACATATCACTTATCTATGGACTTATTCCTGAGCTGGGAAGATTTATTAAAAGATACTGACTTGGGGGTCCAGACTCCATGCAGACCAAATAGAGAGACCACAGCCTTTCAGAATAAGCAGACTAATACTTGAAGCTAAATCACAAAACATGATGTATAGTAGCAGGTATATCTGTCTCTGAAGTATTTTCAACAATTTCAATTTTAGAAATACCTAGTCTTTAGACCTCTTTTCAATGATGTCTTAGAAAAAAGTTTTTTTTTTTTCTGTATGAAGTGTGGTTGGCTATTTATTTGGGATATCTTACAAGAAGTATTAGGAAATTTTACCCTAGAAGGATTATTTAAGCCAGTGCTAATGAGACATGGATATTTTGATATGGTTCAACTATTAACTTAAATCTGTTTCAAATACAGTCATATTTAAAAGTTAGTAAACATTTCTTGTTTCATAATTTAAATTGTTTATTACTCTTATTAGGTTAGTGAGTTTGAATTACTAGTTTTTCTCTCCTGTGCTATGATAACTAAATTTATTTTAATTTTTATAATTCTACATGGCAATATAATTAAATAATCTTTGAAGCTATCTTTTTAGAGACCATAGTCCTTTACTTTTCCTAGTCTTAGAGTTTTGAGGAACTTGAGTTCATGATTTCTTCAATATTATTTTGGGAGAGGGTAAGAACTGAGATGGGAGTTGGAGAAAAAAACACATCAAGAGTGTGTTTTTATTGATCAAATGAATGTAAAAGTTATTTCTGGATGTCCTCGTTCATTGCATATATCTTCTTTAAATGGAAGATTGTCGATATTAAATTATCTGTTCAGATTTATTTGCTTTTTGAATGACTCTCTTATTTAGTAAGGTTATGGCAAGTTACATTTGGTTCATTTTCTTTTGATCATTGAAAATGTCTGTGTTTAATGAGCTGAAACTTAAGTAGGTCAATAAAATGAAGAGATTAACAATCTGTTCTCACCAGGCTTGGAATAAATTTTACTCTGGAAAAAAAAAGTCATTTTTATAAAAGATTTTTTGATCAACTTAAAAGGTGAAGGAAATAGGAATAACATTGAAAGAGTCAAAAAACTAAGAAGTCTAGGAGTGCTTCAGGGTACTATTTGTCAGGTGAAGATATGTGAATATGTGTTTTTACAGTTAAGAGCTTTAGTTACAAAACAAAACTAAATTTGACTTTTTACTTTTCTAAGTTTAGAGGAACAAATAAGCTTTAGATTATTAAAAATTTCATATTTAATTCATCTTTAGAAATATCTTACATACAAACCAAGGAAAAATAGTAGGTACGACAAAGGATTGAAATGTTGTCATAAGATAAATGGAAAGAGCAGATATTTTAACTTTCAGTGTGTCTCATACAATGGTCACATATTTTAGGGAATAAATGAATTTATGGTTCTGAAATAGCTTAGTCTTGACTCCATCGCTTATTACCTATGTGATCTTTAGCAAACAACTCAACCTCTCAGAAAATGTTTTTCTTTCTTCACAGGGAGAGTGATACAGGCTTGTTCCTTTTCCCTTTCATTGGTTTCTGAGGACCACATGGTATGGTGACAAAGCTTTTTAAGCAGTAATATAATCAACAAATGCTACATAATTAATTCTATTACAAATGTTCTTAGATAAAAACTACTTTATGCTGGATCAGGAAGCAGGCAAAGAAATCATAGTAGAAATCCTTTTCCTTCATGCTAATAAAATACCAAACTGTCAAATATTTTTCTCCTATCACTCACCCTCAAAGTATTAATCCTGTAGTCTTGGAAACATAGTGCATGTTTTCATTCTTTATTTTAGTTAATAAATTAAATAATTTGTTATTTTTGGTTTAATTCTATGATAAAATCAAATTTGTTTATTCACATTATGTAGTTTAAGAACTAAAGACTGTTTTTTTGCCAAATAATGTTATTTAAACTAGTTCAATTAAAGTCGAGAGGGAGGTACTTTGCCTGGAAATAAGCTATGTAAATGCGAGCAGAGATAGGTTCTACAACATATGATTGACTTCATCAGGTGAATAGGAGTTAAATCTCTACTGTGTTTTATCATGTTCCTGCAAGTCTTAGTACTGACAGGTCTTTGTGTGTCCCCTGGATTGGAGATAAGAACTTTTCTTCCCTGTGAAAGGCACAGAGGTGGAGCGTGCTGGCAAGTCTCTGTTTGCCCCTTCAGATGGACTCTCCACCTGCTCTGCTCCTGGACTATATCAATGACATTTTGCCCCTGGCAGTCAATGGGAAGCAATGGCTGGAGAAGAAGACTGGGCAAGTGGGGTGTGGTGGTTCCCAAGTCTCGCCTTGTGGAGTCACTGCAACCTGGCAATGTCCCTTTACCTAAGCACACAGCTCCTGTCAGGTGACCTCACAACTCGCTCCGGATTCTGGTAACTACTTTCTCCTCTTGGCCCCTTAAGAGGCAGTAACAGCTCCTTCACCACAGCTATTAGTTAGGGAGTACTGCAGTATCCCTTGTAGTTTTCCTATACCCTGTGCTTTATAAAAATTTTATTAAATAATCCTATTTGGGAGTACCAATCTATTTCCTTCCAGGATCCTGTATGATAAAACTATATACTTTAGATATTTAAACCCATAACTTTCAGAGATAATTTGATTTGTAATTAAAGTATGTAGAAACATAAATATGTTCTAGAATTAATTTATAAATGTTTTTAGAAGTTCCAGTCATTGATGATTTCTCTACTCACATTCAATTGCCTTATGATCATGCTTTTGTTAGTTAATTCTTTCTTTCCCTCCCTTTTTCCTCACCCCTTTTATGAAGAATAACTCTTTAGGTTTCAGTTGGGAATATGACTGAAGTGATAACACCCCAGAATAACACAGTAGTTTAATCCCCATTCAGTCCACCAATTCAACCAGTCATCAAATTCTCATAGATTCCTTTTCACAAATGTCCCTATAATTTCTCTATCTACCATCGTTGCTACCACCGTGCTTTAATCTAGTTCCTTTTCATGGCTGGATTACTCATTCAGCCTACACCTACTCTTGGTCCTTGCCAGTCCATTTCCCAATTGATTCCCAATAAAACTAAATCTTATCTTTTTTTCTTATATTAAATCCTTCAATAATTTCCCATTGTTTTTCTTAAAAAAAAAAGAATATGATTATATTTGAACACGTAACTTCTGTATAATTAAAAAAGTAAACATCACAGTGAAATTAATTGGGAAGAAAAACCTATGGCCTTTCATCTGTAATGCACAGCAACCAAAAGGTTAGCATCCTTAATCATAAATGAACTTTTATAAATTGGTAACAAAGGCACTAATATTCCAAGAGAAATGAAAAAAAACATAGAGGAAGTTCAAATAATATAAATGGCTGATAAGGCTATGTGGAGATGATTGAGCTCAACATTATCAGAGGAAAACCAATTTCTTAGGACTATCACATTGTTAAAGATTAAAAATATCTAATGACATGATATTTAATGTTCCTGTGATTGTAGGAAATAGAGTACTCTCATCTAATACAGAGAGAAGACTGATGAAAACTGTCTCTACATATGGGAGAATTCTGCAGTTATCACTCAAAATTTAAATTTTGTATACTGTTTTTCTTTGGTGAGGAAGATTGGCCCTGAACTAACATCTGTTGCCAATCTTCCTCATTTTGCTTCTGGAAGATTGTCGTTGAGCTAACATCTGTGACAATCATCCTCTATTTTGTATGTGGGATGCCACCACAGCATGGCTTGACAAGCAATGTGTAGGTCCATGCCTGAGATCCAAACCCACAAACCCTGGACAGCCAAAGTGGAGCACATGAACTTAACCACTGTGCCACTGGGCTGGCCTCCAAGTTTTGTGTACCTTTCGCCTAGCAATTCCAATTTATAGGAAAGTATTGCACAAAGTAAATGGGTAAAGTTAAACAAATGTGTATATATTCATTGCACAAAAAATTTGCAGCTAATGTCACTGTCTGTTAATGTCTATTAAATGATAAATTATTAATCATGTGGATATTAAACCAAGAGAGGTAAAGCTTTATAATGGAAGTAGAACAAGTGACTTACGGCATTATTGAAAGGAAAAAACAAACTATGGCCCAATTAAAAAGAAATAAGCCAAAATAAAAGGAACCTACTTGTGTATCGATTTATGTATGAACATACCCCAAAACAAAGTGCACAAAATGCCATTAATAGTAGTTAGCCTTGAGGAGTCGATTGGGAGGAGGAAAAAGCAGTTAAGAAATAAAAATATTATACTTTACAAATTTCTGTGTCTTTTGAATTCTTGAAAAAGATGATTTTTTTTTAATGAATCAGAATTTTAAGTTTACCCTGTGATAAGTGAAATTTACAAATGAATGTGATTTACACCTAAAGGAACACTGAGATGAAGCCTTTACAATTCTGCCATCCTGAGCTTCTCTGTGTAATAATGCCTTCAGGGCTCCTGGGCTTGAGTCCAATGGCAGCAATGAAAACAGGAAATCCATTGCTCTTTATCCTAATGGTATTGACTTTCATGCAGCTTTTTAGACCTTCACGACCTGGCTCCTTCTTCTTCAGCTTCATAAGCTCTCTTTCTCCCCATTTGGAAGGGTCGGTTTTTGATTCTGAGCTACCATAAATAAAAATTATTCCTCACAGATTATCCCTGGAGCTACTGAGGTGTTCTAAACTAAATTCAGAGCTGGGAATTATTTCTAAAGTCATCTCTGAATCAGAGTACCTAATTATGGCCATGTCTTTAAGGGCAAATAGAAACATCTGTTGCTTGGACTGTTATGAGAGTTTATTGGTCTTGTTTCCAGTTTTGTCTTCATTGGAAGCCATTTTCGATAGTGCTTCAAAGGTGATGTTCCTAAGTGATAAACCTGGAAACATTGACCTTCTAAACCAGTTGATGCTTTCAGATTCAAGTAACAGAAACCCAACTAAAATTGTCTTACACTATAAAAGAAATGCATTGAAAGTATGTTGAGGCATCTCAAGGGATAGTGAAGACAAAGGAAGGGCAGAGACGCAGATGGGCTAAAGAAATGAAGTTTGGGACTAGAATGTTTGCAAATCTCTTACTCTTTGTGGCTTTAGGGTGTTTTCCTGTTGCACAGCAACTTCTTCATATAGCATAAAATACGACTGCCATGTAGCTTCTCCCCAAAGGGAGAAACTGACCCAACTCTCTTGGTTGCAAGTTAAAAAATTTCAAGAAGAGGATCACTTTATAGAGTATGGCAACTTTTTCATTAACTATAAAGATGAAGTGGGGGGAAGGGAAGGGGAAGGAGGAGAAAAGCTAGAAAAGCTAAGTCATACGTACAAATCCGGAGGTGTTTGACACACATCTTGAAACATCTTTCATGGCTCTCCAACGCTTTTGGCAAGGTTCCAACTCTCATGTGTTGCATTTAAATTTCTCAGTGATATAATTCCTGCCTCCTTTCCCAGCCTTGTCTCCTACAGTCCTTCTACTCTCTCCTATCTCACGTCTCTGTTGGGAGAGGTCATCCACCTTGGGCCCTGAGCGTCCTGCATGTTTTTACTGGGTATGCTGAGAATGCAAGGCCCTAACTTCCCTTTACTTGGGCCATTTCTCAGTGTTGTATTTGCAACAAGCAACCTTGAAAAATTGTTTCTCCCAGGACAAAGAGCAAGATTGTTTCAGCTTGCTGTAAAAGTGACCAATCCCCCACAAGATCAGTGTTCCTCCCCTGTAATGCAATCCGTTTCATGTGCGGACATCCATCTAGAACCCCTGTGGAGCAGGGTGACCAACGTCATACTCATGCTGCTGGCTTGCTGTGCTGTGAGTCTCTTGTCTTCCGTCAGCATCCATGAAACAGTAGCATGCTAGTGTGTTTATTTGCAAGCAGGGAAAACTCCCAGACCCTTCACAACTCCCCAACAGCTTCCCCCAGCTCACAGCATACAGAGACCTGACACTCCATTTCAGCTACACCTCAATACTTTTGGTTTCCCCAGTGAATCATGCCTTTTCATACATCTTGCATATTGTTGCCTCTTTCTGGAATATCATTCCCTCTTTTTCCTCCAATTTTGTCTGACCACTTTGAGTTCAAATTTGTTTTGCTACTTATCAGCTTTGTGAACCTTAGAGAGATTTAAGCATAATAAACTCAATTTCTCATTTATAAAATAGAGATATTTTCTACTTTATATGTGTATGTTTGGTAATGAGAGTATAGAGCATCTAGTTAAAAAATTATTCAAGATATTGCTCAAAATCTCCTCTGACCCCCTCACTTGTCTCTCCAAGAAGAGGAAAACATTTCTTCCTCTGTGTTCCCATAGAACTTAGTACATACTTCTTTCATAGCACTTTTTCACATTAATTAAATTTTTTACAAATGTGTTTTCCCCTACATTAAGCCCTGGAGGGACAAAACTGCATTCTCTCCTTCTTGGTATCCTTAATAACTATCACAATGTCTTGTACAGAACAGATGTTTAATCAATATTTGATGAATTCATTTGATTTATTAATCAAAATAAAGAACAGGAAATTACTCTGCAATTTAGCACAGGTGGAAGGAAGACTCAGCATCTCCTGAACTGTCCCCCGAGAAGGGGGGCCAGGAGCCCATTTACACCATAGGGCTGCCTACTCGCACCCACCACAGAGAAACATACACATTTATCAGTCTTTAAGAGGTCATTTTTAAAACTCTGGTTGAGATGACCTAAAAAAGAATAACCATCAAAACCCAAAACTGTATTCTGCTGCATATTATTAAACAGCTAGTAGAGCTGTTTAATTAGTGTTCCTAGCAAAAAGGATCTCACTAGCTTGGGAGAAATGCTGCATCCTGAACATGTTTCTTTTCTTTCTTTTCTTTTCTTTTTTTTGTGAAGAAGATCAGCCCTGAGCTAACATCCATGCCAATCCTCCTCTTTTTGCTGAGGAAGACTGGCGGTGAGCTCACATCCATGCCTATCTTCCTCCGCTTTATATGGGACACCACCATAGCATGGCTTGACAAGCGGTGCCTCGGTGCACGCCCCGGGATCCGAACCCAGGCCGCCGGCAGCGGAGCGCGCGCACTTAACCGCTACGCCATGGGGCCGATCCCCTGAACATGTTTCTTAAAGAGTCACAATACATATTTACATATTAAAGCTCTGAGAAGTACTACACTTGAGAGAATTTATTTATTTAATTATTAAGAAAACAAATTTATTTGCATAGGGCAAGAGTTTTTTGACTTAGCTCACTTTTTATCATTCCACTGGGACATTTTTTAATTAATACCAGTTAGAGAAGCCCTCTGAAGAAGTAGATGGAACAGATGGAGAGACTTAGAAGGCAGAATTGTTAGAACCTTTAAAGGGGAAGAAAGAGTCTAGTATGATTCCCAGTTGTTTTTTTTTTTTTTTATTGGAGTAGGAGATAGTCTGTAGGGAGGAAGGTGTAACATTGGGCATGTCAATATTGAGGCTGCTGTAGCACATCAAAGTGGAATGTATAATAGACAGTGGGAAATATGGGTACAAATATCACTTGAGAGTAGCATGGATAAAGATTTGGGGATCATTAGGTGTGTAGTGAATTCCTGGGATAAGAAGATGGTGCAGGGACAGAACAGAGAGACAGAACCTGAGGCAGCACAAATAATTAAAAATTAAGAGAAAGAAGACAAGCCAGTGGTGGTCTAGAAGTCAAGGAAGGGGAAGAGTTCTGAGAACGGGGGAGTAAATAGTGTCAGATTCCACAAAGAAGTCAAGAGTGGTTAGAAATGCATAAATATCTCTTGGGTTTGACAACTTGAAGTTCACCAGTTACCTAGGTGTATGTATCTATCGAGAAGTGGTAGGGTCAGAATTGAGATTGTAGGACTACGTGAGAATGTAGTGGAAACGTGAACTCAGACCACCCTTTCAAGAAACTTCATTCTGCAAAGAAGAGAAAAAGCTGGAGTAAAATTAGTCGTTCTCATGTATAGGTTGGTTTTGCACAGTACACACTTTATGAACATGTTGATAGGTTAAGAAAGTGATGGAATGAGTGCAGAAGAGGTGAGTGAGTGAGGCAGCAATTAGGTACACGAGGCCTTTTTTACTATCGTTAGGATTTTGGACTTTATCCCAATAGCAATAGAAAGCCATGGGAAATCTTTCAGCATAAGATCCATGATGAGATTTGCATTTTTAAAAGACCTTTCTTGTCTGTAGAGTATCCATGTAAAAAACTTCTTTTCTAGCTGTGAGATTAGTATGATGGTAGTACAGATGGAAAGAAGCAGATTTAAAAATTATTTAAGAGGTAGAATCAATATGATTATGATTTCTTTCTTCTACTTATCTTGCAACTTCCCATATATTTTTAAAGTTGTCCATCCAGCTGAAATCAGTCCCGAAAGACAAGAGGAACATATTGACTTTGGATTCATGGCTGTTTGGATAACCTTAATTTTATTGCATGTTGTATGTGGCTATTCATATGACGTATGCTTCTCGCTGCATAGTTAATATATTCTTATACTGTAGGCCCCTTCTAACTATCTATTTGTGAGTGAGTTATAAAACTTTTAGAGGAGCTAATAATTTTAGTTAGGAGTCAAGCCACTCAGTGTCTTGTTTTCAGTTAGCTATAGATTTCTATTTATGTATGTATGTGTATCCTAGCTCTTCCAACATTAGTTTAAATCAATGTACAAAGGTTCATATAGTCTGAAAATAATAGTAGGAAAGGAATTGAATCCAAGTATAGAAATAATATGAAAAATAAGAGTCAGGAAAATAATATGATATCAGGTATAAGGTTAAGACATGAAATATATGTACATTTTGGTAGAATAGGCATCAACACTTGTGAGCTGGACTGAAAATTTTGGCTCTGAGTTTCCTGTTAGTCACTACAAAGAATAATGCAATTAGTTACATGATTCAGAGCAATTATTAGAGAGAAAGAATAAGTAATTAACATCACCTTCCATAGTCATCAGGGATGAACTAGTAAACAAACACTTTCAAGGATTTTACAATCATCCACCTTTTTCTCTTAGCCTCAATTCAAAGAATCTACTAGCTTATTTTCTTGTTTATTGTGGGGTAGAAACTTCTCTAAAGGTCATAAAGAACTCTTTGCAGTTATTTTGGGATGCAATGGTCCTTTTTTACAATTATGTATTGTGTTGCATGCCTCTTCAGAAGTTTTATTCTAATTACAAAGGGTACTTATGAAGGGGATAATCAAACTTTCTAAGGTAGAATTCAGAATGTTAACATTTTAACTTTATTTTTTCCCCTTTCATCCTCCAAATTATGATAAAAGTGAGTAAATCAATAAAACAAGGAAAAATTGTATCCTTTGTTGAAAACTACAGTAGAATATTATCCAAATACCAAAGTATTTGACAAATCTCTGCATGATAAAGTTCATGGAAGACAAGAATGAGGGAAGCACCAATAAGCTTAGAGTTTGCTGTAACTTGTGGAAGAACTGTTACTCCAGAAATAAATGTCACCCTTAATGCAGCCCTACTAACACCCTTTGGCTCAGAGCTATAGGGTTCACTAGGGATGGTAGACCATGAGACAGTGGATGAGAGGGAAAGTATTGATTATATTGATGTCTTCTGAAGTGTGCGTGTGTTGGAATTCACAAAGTACGTGCATCTTAACAAGGGTGGCATGCTAAGTAAAGCAGGGCCACTGCTATAGTTGTTCCTAACAAAGGCAAGAGTACTAGCTGGAGAAGGAAGCATCACTCGGGAGACCACAAGAAACACAGTGAAGAAAACTGGGCAGAGCCTTGAAATTTCCTGTTCCACAGCATTTTCCTGATAGTGAGCTTTCCCTATCCCGCCTGAACTCCTGAGTCTCTCAGCAGTAAAGAAGCATTACAGAAGACACTTCACATTCCTTTCTGGGCCTGAAAGTCAAGAAGAGAAATTTAAAAATTATGACAAACTCTATTGCAACTCCAAATACATTCATAAGACAGATAACTTCTATAAGCATCCATGTAAAAATGGAAAAACAGTTGGACTTATAAAAGACTCAGCATTTCAGTCTGAGAGATGTATAGTAAAAAAGTACCTTCTGTTCTCTAATTCATATTTCATGTTGCATTCATAAGACACGTGCATATCTTGAAAAATAATCAGAGAACAGAAAAGGAACTTGAAGATAAAATTCACGATTTTCTTAAAGAATATAGTGAAACTTATGAAAGATAGACTAGACAGAATCTGAATTACTGAATTAGAAGATATGCTTGAGAAATACTTCCTGAATTATGAAGAAAAGGTTAAAGGAATGTAAACTATGAACAAGAAGACAAGAAGAACGAAAGAGTCAAAAGATGCAGTGCATGATAAAAATTTCAGAATGAGAGAGAAAAGCATAGGAAAGGTAATATCAGATAGTAGAAGAAATATTACTGAATCGAAGACTTGAAGCATTATAGTATAATGTTTAAGTGCGTGGGCTCTGGAGACTTGCTGCCAGATTTCAAGTCTTAGCTTGGCCATTTGTCGGACATTTATATTATTGTTGTTTTTGTGGCTGTTTTTATTATTGAAATAATTTGTATTCTGGTAAAATTTTTGAACTTATATAGGATTTTAAAAAGTCATTTAAACTTACAGTCAGAAGAAGATAGGTTATTGAAAGGACAAATAGCCAAGTTGATGTTGGACTTCTCCGCAATACTGAAATCTAGAAGATATAGACTTTGGAAGGAAAATGTATTTAAGATAGTAGGCATTCTCAGATACACATAGGCTTAAAAAGGCTACTGTATGCATATGATTCCTTTTTTTTTTTACTTAAAAGTTTCCAAGTCGTGAGGAGTAATTACAGATAAAATATTAATTTGTAATAAACACTGGAAGTAAAATGATCAATGATAGGAAAAAAACCCAAATCATTATAATTATTTTGTAAACAAGATTCCTGACCTCAATTTTGTATAATTCTTTTGAATAATGATTCTAAATCATAAACCTGGTATTACATTTCTAGAAGTAATGAGAAATATGAAATCTTGCACCATACTAGAAGCAGGGTGGGAACTCATAGCAATTGATTGGTTTCATTTAGAGTAGATTTCCGAGGACTTACAGGATCCCGGGGACTTGCAGTGGCAAGTAGTTCTATTTCATTATGACATCACTGGACCTTCTTGGGACAAGAATGACTCTTTTGGTGGGGATGGTGGCATGCTTAGATGGTAAAGTGCAGTGGGGGAAGACTGGCAGAATCCAGTGTTTAAAGACGTGGCTCGGAATTTTGTTAGCCCTTCTGGACATCATGGTCATGACTGACATCCCAAGGGTTTAGGGGATACTAGAGTATAGAGGCTGGTAATCTGATATGGATCGGGGAACAGAAATTGATCCCATTGTTGGAAATGGAATAAACAGTAGGAGTATAATTTAGTTACTGGAATTCAGATATTAAGTGTAAGTCAGGACAAGCAAAGGTACTAAAAATGTTGAACCAATGCAGAATGGATTTTGGGGACTTAATCCTTGACTAGGATTCAATTAATACTAGAATCTGTAGTGAGACAGAGCCTGCAGGTAGAAATAGGGTGTCTCAGTTGAATCAAGGGCAGGCATCTAAATGGATTAATTTTAAAATGAGGTATTTGTCATTTAAATGGGAGGTTTAGCTATCATGGCTATGTGATAAGAGAAAAGCAAATATCACTGACAGCCTGCTGTACCCCAGGAACTTGCTAGGATTTTTAATCCATCATTTTATTAATTTTTAACTTATTGGATATAATAGTAAAGCTTTTCTCTAAGAAATGTAACCAATTTTCGAGGTGCTATTTACCTTTTTTATTTTTCTAGATTTCAATATTTGAGTTAACACTGTTTCAGATGTAGAGTCTACTACTCTATAATTTACCCATTTCCTGGGTGAAATAGATTAGTATGTTTATTTGCTACAACTATTTAATCATTAGGGAAGAACTTCTAGTTCCTCATATTTCTTCTCTCTAAATTCAAAAGCAATATGTTTTGTTATTGCTAAATTTTGAGTAGTTCTGAAGGAACTTAGTTGAACATAAAGCTTTTTAAGGCACATTTTTTGTGTGCCTTACCAATTTTAAGTTTGTTTTAGAAAAAAATACCTATCTTATCTATAGTATATTTAAAAATTATCTAGTTTATGAGCATCTATTTTAATAAAAATATTTTTAGTTACTCTTCAAGGCAACTCATAGACTAATACAGAATGACCAGTTTTTTTCATTCTTTCTTTTCTTATTTGTCTTTGACAAACACTAATTAGTAGCTGGATAAAGGAGAAATTACAAAGTTCTTGTCCTCAAGAAGCTGACAGCATAGAGGAGGGAAGTAGATATGGAATAAAATTATAATAAAATATTTTACATGTTATGATAGTGATTTGGACAGGGCTGAATGGAGATCAAAGTAGGGATTGGCTAATCCTAACAAGGGCCCTCAGAAAGGAATAAGTTGAATATGGAAAGATAAGAAAGATTTTAGTAGAAAGAATAGAGGAGGAGAGGGGTCAAGGGCATCCTAGCCTGAGGGAGAAATGGTGTAAAGGCTTGGACATGATGGAATAGCATTCTGTGTTTAGAGGATCCTAACTAATTTAGTGTGACTGGAGTCAATGGCATGAGATGAAGCAAAGTGGGAGATGAGACAGAGGTCAATGGCTCTCAAATTTTAGTATGCAAAACAAGATCTTGTAGTGTCCCTTAGAAATAAAGATCTTGTCATTCCCCTAAACATCCTGATTCAACCAGTTTGGGAATCTTCATTTTCATGAAGCAGTTTGCCTTCTCCCCATTAATGATCTGGAAGCAAAAATCTATAGACTATTTTTTTTAAATTTTTTGAGAAACACTGTTTTCAGGAGCAGGAACACATGGTATAATTTTAAGCTGGGGTAGCACAGTCAAATTTTTGTGTTAGATTGTTCACCCTAGCAGCAGTATAAAAGATGATATGAAACAGTGCAAGATTAGAGGAACTACTTTGTTTAGGGAACAGGCTAAAATGCTATAACAGAGACCACAGTATACAGTGGCTTAAATAAGATTCTATTTTTTTGTGTGTAACCTTCTGGAGTTGAACAGTCCAGTGCTGCCGGGGTGGCTTTGCCATATTAGACATGTGGCTCCTGAGGTTCCTCTAGGAGTTGCCATTAGAAAGCCAGTGAAAAAGAAGAGGGATGGTGGGAACAAGAGAAAGTCTAGCATAAATATTTTTAAAGATGCCCTGAGGGTATATTTATATCCCTTTGGCCTGAATATAGTCACAGATCAGGGATCGAGGCCAGGACAGGCCTTGAATGTGTACTTGGGGCCATTTGAATGGAGAATTTCAAGGTCATAGCTTCTGGGGCCATGGTGTGGAAGAGGGGTCTTGGGCGCATTCATATGGGCCGTGGGGACTTCTCACTACATTAAGAGCTGGAGGCCCAGGGCAGGGTCCCCTCTTGCCTGGATCTAAGAGTAGTATTGTCCATAAGAAAGTAGCTAGGAGAAAGATAGAAGGTGAAACTAAAGGAGCAGGAGGAAAGAATGAAATGAATGAGATGCCTAAAGCTATGGGAGGTGTGATGATTAATTTTATGTCAGTTTGGGCCACAAGATGCCCAGATAGCTGGTTAAACATTATTTCTGGATGTGTCTGTTAAGGTGTTTCCAGAAGAGATTCCATTTGAGTTGGTGGACTGAGTAAAGCAGACGGCCCTCCCCAATGTGGATAGGCATCCAAGACGTTGAGGGCCTAAATAGAACAAGGCAGAGGAAGCTTGAATTCTCTCTCTGCCTGACTACTTGAGTAGTCTTGGACTGGGACTTACACCATTGACGCTCCTGGTTGTCAGGCTTTCAGACTCGGACTGGAATTTACACCACCAGCTTTCCTAGGTGTCCAGATTGCAGGTGGCAGAATGTGGGACTTCTCAGCCTCCATAATCACATAAGCCAATTCTTTATAATAAATCATATATATCTCCTATTCGTTCTGTTCTCTGGGGAACCCTGACTAATACAGGATGAATTGGATCTAACTTCAACAGAAGAGACATACATTTTTGTGAGATGAGAAGTGAAGATGGGTTTAGATATAGAAATATTTGAAGGTGTGGAGGTAGAAAGATCTAAAGCCATTTGCTCTTTAATTTAGCAGGTATTTATGTTTGCTCAGGTTTCAGGTTTCAATAATAGAATTACTGCTGGGAAGTTTATTCTGTTGCCTATGAAAAAATCTGCCCCAGACAATTGGGGTAGGAGAATGATGCTGATGAAATGATCTCAGTGGGAAACAAAATGCCTATTGTACTTGGTAGGACTGAGAGATATGGGAAACTTTGGAAACACATTTCTTAAAGCCAATGCATTCTAGCAGGTTGGGGATTGAATTGAGGGTATTAGTTTGCTTACTCTCCACTATTCATATGTATGTATATCTGCTCTACAGTTCAAGACAGTTCATTTTCATTTAAAAATAAATGTAAAATTTAGTATAATTTAATTGTAAAATAATAGAATTTTAATTTAACTTAATTTGTTATTACTCTTTCAGTTTTCTTTAAGGATATCAAGTGTGGAGTTATTATGCTTCTCAGTTTGTGGCACATTTATTAGCAGCCTATGCTAGAACTTTCTCAATTTATTTTATAATATCCCTTTTTCTCTATCCCAATCATCTTTTCTATACTCTATACTCCCCTCTGCTTGCCAAAACCACTCTAATTTCTTTAGTATATTTCCTCATATGTACAATATCTTTTAAAATATCAGTAGTGTTACATATATGTAATTTATTGTGCCAAAGATGTCATTCTGTTCTTTGCATTTGTCATTCAAAGATGCTTTTAAAATTCATCCTTATCGCCATATGGATCTCTAGCTCATTGCTTCTTGTGCCACATATATCTAACATGCACCTCCCTCCTTTTACTCATCCGTCATCCTGGTGGGGGTAGCCTGTTTGGCTTCAGTTTCCTTCACCACAAACTCTCTGTGATTAACTCGTACTTGCATTTTTCATCTTAGGACTGGGTCATAAAATTTACATATTCTTAATCCATGTCACCCAGTGGTACTCCAGAATAACCATGCCATTCTATACCCTTACCAGCCAAACATGGAGTTTTTATTTTCTTTTTAAATTCTGAGAGATGTCCTTGGACAGATGGCAGCATAAGTGGACATTTTCAATATCTCATCTCCCAATGTCCATGGAAATTTTCAATAAAAAGCAAAAACAGAAAAAGAAGACTTCATTTACATCACTACCAAGAAAAGCTTCAATGTGTAACAAACTCTAGAGACTATTAGATGTCAAACAAAGTGCTATGGGTGTTGAGTAGAGAGAAAATGAAATGGAATGAGCTGCATATCTCAAGTCTCTAGGGCTTACCATTTTGTGGGAATAAATGGCATTATGTGGATAATTAAGCCCATATTTCATGACTAATAAGCATCTGCCTGACACTGTAGAAACTCTGTCGGTTGTTTTTTTCCCATCCTTAGTAAGTGTCCCCATGAGACCCCAAGGTGTGTTTTAGTAGTCATTTATCAATTTTCAGTTGCTATCGTCCATAACAGTACTCTAGTTTCTTTTATTTGTTTGTTTAAAATCAAACTACCCCCTGTCTCAGATATGCAGTTTGAGTGGGATTGATCCAACCTTGAACTCCTGAGTATCTTAAACCAATCAACATACTTAGTGTTTTGGTCACAGCGATTTTCAGATATGGGCACATGAGCCAGCCAGAGCCAATAAAATATGAAGAGAAGTTTGCAGGCACTTCTGAAATAAAGAAGTTTTCTCTTTTCTTCTGTAAGGTCTATCTGAAGTATATTTTCTCTTCTCCTGAGTGATGTAGACTGAATCACAGCAGCCATTTTCCCACATAAGGCTGAGTTTCTGGGAGTGCCCACCATGAGGAAAAGAAGGATGAACACAAATCTATGGAAGACAGAGTGGAGAGACAGAGAGGAGGCAGGTCTTCTGTGAAACTATTTCAAAGCACCTATGTCAAAGGTTGCCTAAAATTATATGTACTTTATATTTTTAGTTTTCTAAACCAACTAAATCCCTTATGGTTTTTGCTGATTTGAGGTAGATTTTTTATTTATTTATTTATTTATTTGAGGAAGATCAGCCCTGAGCTAACACCAGCCAATCCTCCTCATTTTGCTGAGGCGGACTGGCCCTGGGCTAACATCCATGCCCATCTTCCTCCAGTTTATATGGGACACCGCCACAGCATGGCTTGACAAGCAGTGCGTCAATGCACACCGGGGATCCAAACCCCAGGGCACCGCAGTAGAACGTGCGCACTTAACCACTACGCCACCAGGCTGGCCCCGATTTTTATTTATTTTTATTCACCAGCATCTGGGTGACACAGTTCCCTTTAAGGTATGTGTTAAATAAACTTGTTGGCAGTGGGGGTTTCCTATAGCAGAGCTGGTGAAATGACAAGTAATAGAGTTTATTTTTAACACAGTATTTATTTCTAGGTATACAAAAAATCCTGGTGATTGGGTTGGGATAGTTTTTTTTTTTTGATGAGGAAGATTAGCCCTGAGCTAACAGCTGTTGCCAATCCTCCTCTTTTTGCTGAGGAAGATTGGCCCCGGGCTAACGTCCGTGCCCATCTTCCTCTACTTTATATGTGGGATGCCCGCCACAGCATGGCTTGATAAGCAGTGCGTAGGTCCACACTTGGGATCTGAACCTGTGAACCATGGGCCGCTGAAGCTGAGCACGAGAACTTAACCACTACGCCACCCTGCGTTGGGGCAGTTTTGAGTGATAGTCACCATTCTCTACCCAAAACCACTCTGCCTTCCCACCCACAATTTCTAAGACTGGCTTATTTGGCTGGGCTTTTCAACTGTCGTGTATTTCAGGGTTCCTGAGATCCTTCTATATAACTTATTGATCAATCCATCCTTTCCTGTTACCTCCTTCGCTAGAGTATTAGCTTAGGCGCTTGGGTTGCAAGAAACACAAACTAACTTGGGCTGTCTAATAAAAAAATAATTTATTGTAAGCCTTTAGGTCTATCTCATGAAACCCCAAAGTATAGGAATAATTGGACCCAGAAAAGGACTCAAGTAGAAGTTTTCTCTTCATTTCTCTACTCTGTATGCTCTGCTTTTTGTCTCCATGGTAAAATAGCCTGGACACTTCACTCCAAAATTATATATAAAACAGCTCTGATGGGAAACAGACTAGACTTTTTCTATGTTCTAATTCTAAATTCTCAGATGAAAGAATCCAGTTGGTTCTGTTTCAGTCGCATATTCACCTTCAGTTCCACAAACTCTAATCAGATGTGAGGTCATGTGACACACCTGAGGCTGGCAGAGGCCTCCTCTGTGGAGGTGTTGAGAGAGCAGTTCTCAGAGGGAAGGGGGGTTATTGTGAGGTGGACGGATCCCACGGGAATCGTGGCTGGATAAGTCGTTTTGGTCTGAGCTCCATTTGTGGTTGCGAGTCTCCTTCCCTCCCTCCTCCTGAGCCCTACACCACCAGCCAGGTCTTTAGCCTGTGTACATCAGTGGATGCAAATAGATCCTTGAAGATCGAGAGAGAACGCTTAAATTTCATGGGCCAGATAGTTCAGAATCTCAGATTCAGCCGGGTATGGGAGAGCTCTGCTGCACAGGCCTTGTTTCCTTTAGGGAAATAGTGTGGATTGTTGGCTATAGAACATTTGCGGGCTCTTTTAAAACTGAGGGGATGAGGTTGCAGTTCATTTTTTTCATCTCTCAAGTAGCAGGCTATACTGCTGCTGTTTCTTAAAATATATATGTACTAATATATACTGAGTCCTTTTGTCTCCTGAGCTGGTTAACATGTCATAGACTGTTGACTCCAAATTCATGACTTCAAGTTTGAGAAAGCATTATGTTTAGCATACCTTTTGTCTGCTTCATGGACATAGAATATGTACTTTCATATTAGAAATGCTTCTTATTGGTTATAAAAGTCAGGATTTAAATATGTGATTTTGTGTGAATGTTAATCAACCATGGCTGGAAAAACACCTCTGAGTATATTATCTGTTGAAGGATCACTGATGCCGTTTATATATGTGAGGGACAGCAGTACTGTTCACCGGTGAATATTATGTTGACCCTTTTTGTCTAAATTTGTAGATTGCCAAATGTTACTTATTTTTTATTGAATCCAGAACCATAAAAACTCATAATATCTGAAACACTTAATACTCTTCTGAAAAATTTTTTATTTTAATGAATAACATCAATATATACTTTTATAGAACAATGCCTATATTCCATAAAAGAAAAAAGATGAATCTATAAATTACAGTGATACATTTTTATGAGGAATATTTGTAAAAATGTAAATACAGTAATCACAAATACTATTTCAGAAGGTTAATCGAACCGGTTTTTAATGTCCTCAGCAATGCGCTCGTCCTGGACCTATCTTTAAAACTATCTCATTAATTTCAAGCCACGAAAGTGCCTTCTTGGCTTCTTACAAAATATTTATGTGCAAGTAAGGGGAAGGGGAAGGACACATACTTTACTGAAGATCTTTTGTTCCAGGCACTGTGCTGGTTACATACAATATGCTGAGAAACAAGGCAAAGGTGGTCTTTGTCCTATTGGAGCTTGCAGTCTTGGGAGAGAAACACAAATGAAATACAATCAATTAAGTACACAAAAGCAACTGTTCAGGAAAACACCAGGATGCAGGGTGATCTCAGGACTGTTAGGCAGCACTTCTGGTCAGGGTTGGAAGAGGTTAGAAAGGAATGGGCATTAAAACTGTTAAACGGGGTGTTAGCACAACAGCTTTCAGTGAGTTGAACTGACCTGATAATTACTCCTTGTAGTTAATAGGATCCCAGATGCAGTGTGATTGCTCATGTAGTCGCTGTCTATTGAGAGGCAATAAAACAAACAAAATGGTAGCCAGATGATTATAGATCTTTGAAAAGTATAGGCTTCTTAAATGTGGCTACTTTTCCCAACACAGCTGCTCTCTCCCTTCTTAAAACACTTCCAGGACACCACACTTTTTTCCTCTACCCCCCTTTTATCTTTCTACCCCATTGACTGCTCCTTCTCAGGCTCTTTTGAGGGGCTTCTTCTCTGCTCCAATTCATACTGCCATGCCTTTGTCTTGGTCAGTTGTTCTCACTCAGAGGCAATTATGTCCAAGGGGACACCTAGCAATGTCTGGGGATATCTTGGTTGTCACTTCTGGGGGCTTGTGTTCCTGGCATCTAGTGAGTAGAGTTCAGGAATGCTGCTAAACATCCTACCACATACAGGACAACTCCCCCCACCAAAAAAAGAATTATCTGGCCCCAAGTGTCAATAGTGCTGAGATTGAGAAACCCTCTAAATTTTACAAACTAAACTCTTTCCTTAGATGATTTTATTGGAACCCACAGTATTTAATATCATTTTGTATTTCAAGGTCCCAAACTTATATCTTCAATCTGGATCTCTTTTTTAGACTCCAGACTTGCATATTCAAATATTACTTCTACACCTTCAATTGGATGTCCAATAGACTTCTCATTTCCAAATCTGAATTCTGTTTTTTCCTTGCAAACCTGCTCCTCCTTGTGCGTTCTTTCTGTTAATGGTACCACGTATGTATCTTCAGATCAAAATCTAAGGGTTATCCTTAGAGGTAATTCCTCTCTCTTTCTCCCTGCCAAATCCCATCCAAGACATCTATTCCAAGTTATCTTCTACCTTCAATATACGTATGTCTAATCTAACCCCCTCTGATCACTTTGACTCTAGTCCTGACTCTTATTTGCAACACAGGAATACTGATTCTTAACATGGCAATTAGAGTGAACTTTTAAGTAACAAATCAAATCAAGTTACTCCCCTACTTCCTATCATCATTATAATAAATTCCCTAAGTGTGATCTACAAGGCTTTATGTGAACTGACCTCATCTCCTGTCTTTCTCCCCTTTGTTCACATATTGGATTTCTTGCCTTTTCTTTTGTTTTTTTTTTTTTTAGAAATCTTTTTTTTTTTTTTTTTGTGAGAAAGATCAGCCCTGAGCTAACATCCATGCTAATCCTCCTCTTTTTGCTGAGGAAGACCGGCTCTGAGCTAACATCTATTGCCAATCCTCCTCCTTCCCCACCCCCCAAAGCCCCAGTAGATAGTTGTACGTCATAGTTGCACGTCCTTCTAGTTGCTGTATGTGGGACACGGCCTCAGCATGGCCGGAGAAGTGGTGCCTCGGAGCGCGCCCGGGATCCGAACCCGGGTTGCCAGTAGCGGAGCGCGCGTACTTAACCGATAAGCCACGAGGCCAGCCCACCTTTTCTTTTTATCTTTGATTTTTAGTAGTTTGACTATAATGTGTCCAGGCATGATTTTCTTAGTATTTATTTTGCTTAGAGTTCAATAAGCTTTTTAAATCTGTTAATTTGTGGTTTTCACCAAATTTGGGAAATTTACAGTCATTATTTCATTAAGTATTTTATCTGCCCTATTTTCTCGCTTTTTGCCTTCGGGTACTCCAATCATATCTCTGTTAGATTTTCTGATATTCTTCCACAGCTCTCTGAGGCACTATTTACGTATGTATTTATTTATTTTCAATCTTTTTCTCCGTCTTCTTCAGGTTGGATATTTTCTATTGATCTAGCTTTAAGTTCTTTGACTCTTTCCTCTGTCATCTCTATTCGACAGCTATCAAGCCCATCCAGTGAAATTTTTATTTCACGTATTTTGTTTTTCAGTTACACAATTTCCATTTTGTTCTTTTTTTATAGTTTCTTTTTCTCTCCTAAGATTTCTTATCCTATAGTTTATTCTGAGCACATGTTCCTTTCACTTCATTGAACATAGTTGTAATAGCTGCTTTGGGGCTTTTTTCTGTTTATTCTAACACCTGGATCATCTCAGGTTGGTCTTTATTGTCTTATCTCTTGAAAATGGGTCACAATATACTGATTCTTAATATGTCCAGTAATTTCAGATTGTCCCCTGGACACTATGAATGTTATGTTATGGTGATTCTGGATTCAATTATATTCCTCCAAAGAGTGTTAATATGTTTGTCTTAGGAGAAAATTAACTTAGTTGGACTCAAACTTTCAGCTGTGTCTATTGGGCAGGAACTTAAATTTAGTTAATTTCTTTCATCTTTAGCTTTCCAATAGCTGGGCTGCTTACAGTCTGCACCTGCCATGTGAGGTGTAGTTCAGGGGTTAACTAGAGATTTGGGCAGAGTTTACCAACAGAAATTGGGGTTTCCTCTCTCTAGCTCTCTCTTCCCTGGTATCCCTCCCTCACTTTCCAGCGGCTGTGATTGCCCTGATCTTCATCTTCTAGTTCTGCAGTCCAGAAAGACTGAGTTTCCTATTGGAATTTTAGTCACTTTATACATGGACTACCCTCAGGTTGAAAGCCACAGAGATGAGGGACTAACCCTATGCTTTTCTCTTCTTCCAAATATTGACTTTCTTCCAGAATATTTCTTCTTTTATTCATTCTCTAAAGCTTTCAGGTCATTGTTGTGTTTTGTCCAGAGTTCATGATTGCTCTCTGTGGACTGCACTGCCATACTGCAAGTGGAACCCTTCTTGTTATTTCTTGGACATATAAAGTTTATTTCCACTTTAGAGAAGGGAACTGGAACAGCCACTAAAAGGATGTTATTAGACCCTCCATTTAGTATCAAGTCCTTTGAAAGTTCTAGAATAAACCATAAAAGAGATTGGAATAATTTGACCTGCTATAACCCTTGGAAATATTGTTACTGTTGTATTGGCTAGATTTCTTTATATGGCAGGTGACAGAGGAACCTGTGGTAGGTCCAGGCTTCACTCTGAGCTGGAAAATGACTATGGCATCTGCAAACCTTGCATCCTTGCATCATTAAATTGAGTTTCAGCAGAAGACAGAAAGCTTTGCTTTCTTGGAGACCTCCACAAATATCTCTGCATTTCTTTCCTGTGACTGGTTGTCTATCTCTGAATCCATTGTTGTGTTGACAGGATAGGATACTGTGTTTTGGCCAATCAAAACTCATCCTTATGTGTGCATCAATTTCATCTAAATAACATGTATGTGAGTGAGGAAGAGATAGAGCTTCAAAGGAAATTCCAGGAGAGGGAACAGCTGCTGGCCAGCTCTCAGCAGATCCAATGCCATCGTCATCATTCTTGCTAGAGTCTTAGAAGCTAGATGGACTTCAGTATTTTTTATTCTACCTGGATGAAGGAATATATTTGACTCAGTCAAAACCATTTTACCATGATGATATTTTGTAAACTTTCAGTTTCAGAATGTATGGCAAGAAGACATCTCAGAAAAGATAGAAGGAGCAAGTTTACCAGTATTGCCTCTCTACTCTGAATTCCAAGGGCCTGTTTCTGTCTGGTGAGAATTTGGTATTTTATGACATGTAACATCCAATCTGGTGAACCTAATATATATCTTGATCTTAGTGTCTTGGCACCAAAGGCCCTTTTCGGTGTCATCCATCAATAAAGCTGACATGTGCTACAAATATACAAATCTTGTAAGTTGACTAAGGAAGAGGTAGATGAAATGAAAAGACAATATATATTATCAACCAGCAGTCCTATTTTAAAAACCGTTTTTATGATAAAATAAAGCAGAGATTCTGGAAACCCTTGGATATAAGCTTATTTGATTGGTTGTAATCCATTGCAATTATTATTATTGAAGCTCAAATTGTCCCATGTTTGGCTGGTGTAAACCTTTTGAAGTTGGCTTCTGTTATGGACAAAATTGTGTTCCCCCAAATTCATAAATTGAAACACTAATCCCCAATAAGACTGTATTTGGAGATTTAAGGAGATAATTAGTGTTAAACTAGGTCATAAGGATAGGCCCTGATCCCATAGGACTGTGTCCATATAAGAAGAGAGAAAGACACTGGGAGTGCACATGAACAGAGGAGGTCATGTGAGGATGCAGAGAGAAGGCGGCTGTCTGTAAGCCATGGAGAGAGGCCTCAAGAGAAACCAAACCTGCTAGCACCTTGATTTTGAACTTCCAGCCTCCAGAACCATGAGAAAATAAATTTCTGTTGTTTAAGCCACCAGTCTGTGGTATTTTCTTATGGCAACCCTTAGCAGACTAATACAGCTCCCGAGTCCTTTTGATATGACCCTTGTAGTTATTTGACAGCTTCTTTGCTATTTGGTGGACAAAATGTTTTAGCTAGTCTGCCATCTTATATATTTCCTGCCCCAGACCTAGAAAGCCATGCTTTCTTCTGGAGAGAAATGGTATTTCAAGACTATAATCTGGGCGTGAGGGATGCCCTTTGCTACTCGGTTGGTTAGTCATTGTTTCTAGGCCTTTTCAGTGAAGCTAAGAAATATATATTTTTTAAAGGTAAAATTCTTCATGATTTCGTATTGATACTTCAATTCAGATTCAAGATTGCAGAGCTTCACTTAACATCTTTATTATGTCTGCATCTCCTTTGTTCCACATAAAAAAATCCTAATTTTCAAGGATACAGGCTAGAGTTAGAGAATAGAATTTGAATATTCCATAATTACTTATTTGTTTTATCCTGTATGACACTCACAACAGTTTCAGCATACATGAAATACAGTTTTTTAGCATTTGTCTTGTTTTCTTCTTCAGGGGCTTACATTATTAACAGTATTTGTTGTCATTGTCTTTCAAATCCTTTCATTCTTTTTGATTTTTCACAATTTCTTATTTTCCATCTTCTGTTTCTTTTAAGGCATTACCTTTGTGTGATTGGCCCCTGTGTTCCTTCTAGTGTAGTCTTAATTTCAGAATTTTTTTCTTTCATCTTTCTTTCCAGAATACTGTTACCTCATATCTGAGTTTTTCTAGTTCTGATTTGTGTTATTCTTTCATGTTTTGTGTCGTTATCTTTTAGGTTGTTTTAAAATAGCATGGTTACATTTTTATCTTTTTTTTGGTGGGGGCATGTCTTTCTGGCATGCTTTCCTTGTCTGTGGGGATGTTACTCTGTTCCTTATTCTCTTTTTTATTATAATAACTCTGTGTGACATTTTATCTCAATATTTTGTTGTTCATTTTATGTGAATTTAGTTTTTTTCTGGACATTTAGATTGAGACAGGCTTCAGAATAGCTTTTGTAACTTTACAGAGCCTCCTCTTCTGTTGCTTTTGTGTAGTGTTTAAAAGTATGGCTACTTGTTTTCTGAAATTTCCTGGGTTTACTTCTCTTCCCACTTTGATCTAGACCTTCTCTATCTATGTCTCTTGGATCCATCTTTTGTTGAATTTTAATTCCATTTCCAGAAGTTTCTTTTCTGTTTGGGGTTCTTTCCTGGAAAGGAGCCTGCTGGATCTGATTTGAGAGTTCATAGGGGTCTGGATTGCTCCTGCTCATTCATTCATTTCCATCCAGAGTCCTTTGCACACATCTAATATCAAGGGGACAAAACTCTCCCAGTTTCAGTGGCTATTCTCCAGTTCATCCACTGTGCCTTCCTGTGAATACCTGTTGGCTGTTTTGGGGTTCTTCTGTCCTCAGGTCCTCGGACATTACTCCACTGCTTCGCTCTTCTCCCTTCTGCCCAGATTCTGCTACTGTGAAGATCTGTGGCTGTTTTCCCCACCCTGTTTGTATTTTTAAGTTTGTTGGGATATTATGTCATCTAGTTTTGTTGTATTTTTTGATTTATTTTCTGGTTGTTCTATCTGGTTCATGTATGGATTTGGAGATGGTAAAAACTATGCTGCCACTGCCACCATCTTTCCAGAATGCCTCCCAATGTTCCTATTAACATATTAAAAAAACATACAGAAGCAAATTGATGGCTGTAACAGTTTCTTATGCTGGAGAACAGAAAGGAAGACATATTAATGAATACTGCTGCTTCTGGGTGAGAAATCAAGAAAAGCCTTGACAATTCTGGTTGAAGGCCCCTTCAGCAAGGAGCCTGCTGTTTTATTTTTAATTTAATTTTCATTTTAGTCCTTTAATTCTTGTGGAGTTTCATTTTACCATTCAGAACATGTCTGCTGCTCCTGAGCCTGAGTTGTCTACTCTGCTGCTTCCTAGCGTCCTCGGTTATGCCATATCTTTGAAGCCAGGCTTTGAAATATTTTTAAAACGCGTCTTGTTACCAAGTAGTGTCTATATGGGTTCCGTCTGGCTTTCCTTTCTTGTGATGCTTGTTCTATTTACAATGAGAGAACCGTCACCTGAGAGTTTTATCAACAAGCATCTTTTTATATCTTTTGTGTTTATACTGTGAACAAAATGTAAGATATGGTCCTTTCCATAAGGTTGTTTAGTTCATCCTGTCTGTCTTTTGGGCTGATACAGGAAGCAAGGCAACTAGTTTCTTGTGGACTCCTTTCCCCTCCACTGGGACCCCAACTCTTAAGTTACTTAAGCATATCTTGTAAGTGATACTGATGAAAATGTTGTGCCGATTAGACATAGCTAAATCTTTGAATTATAGTCCTGATTTGGTTTGGAGTTTAGTTTTATATTGTCGTTACCCACTTCCAAGATTCTAAATAAAAGTCTGCGTTAATCAATGCAGATCCTCATCAACTTGAGGAATGTATTTACACTAAATCGTCTACATTGCTATCTATGCTTATTCAGAGTTGCTGAGACATGATGGTTTCTCTCCCACATTGTGTGTAGGGTAGCAGTCAAGATGTAGCATCTTTCTAAGTGTACTTCCCACCATTTAAAATTTGGCGAAAAGGCAAATGCCAACTCTATAACTTTATATTTTAGCCTATTTTATTTTTGGATAAAATTCCTTAAATGGTTCCTAACCTAAAATTTATTTTCTTGCAACTTACCAAATAGATGATTTCTTTCAAAACAGGAGTAGAAAATGGCCAGTTATGTCTGTAGACAAACAATTTATAGATTCAAGACTGTTGCTTTCCTCTCAGTAGAGTGATGGTGAGGAAGATAGCTTGGGAATCACTCTTCCTGTTTCCAAACACCAGCTCTACCATTTTGTACTACATACATCTGTGACCTGGGCAGTTTTCAAAGCCTTTTTTTGTCTGCATTTCCTCACACATAAGATGCGGCAGTGGGGCCGGCCCAGTGGTGTAGTGGTTAAGTTTGCCCTCCGCTTGGGCGGCCCAGGGTTCGCAAGTTCGGATCCCGGGCGTGGACCTACGCACCACTCATCAAGCCATGCTGTGGCAACATCCCATGTAAAGTAGAGGAAGACAGGCATGGATGTTAGCCCAGGGCCAATCTTCCTCAGCAAAAAGAGGAGGATTGGCAACGAATGTTAGCTCAGGGCTAATCTTCCTCACACACACAAATGTGGCAGTAATGGTCCCTGTATCATAGGGTCGTAATATGAAGATTAAATGACATAATACATCTATATAGTGGATCCTCAATTATTGGTTTAATGAATGAAAATGGAATGTTTATGATTTATTAGGCACTGTGCTGGATAACTGGGATATAATAATGAGCAAAAATTCCTCCACTTGGAGCTTTACAGTATAGATGAGGGAACTAATTAATTAGTAATCATATTAAGGAGTGCTACATTGTAACCACGGTTCCTGCAATGGAGAGGTATGAGGCACTCCAAGAGCATATAATGGGGGTGTGAGAGGTCTGGGAGGTTAAGGAAAGTTCCCATTGGAAGACTGAGTTAAGATTTAAAGAAAAATAAATGGGAATGAATTAGGTGAAGGTGTGTGTTTGCTGCGTGTGTGGGTGAGCACATGTAGGGCTAGAGTGTCCCAGACAGAAGGAACAGTGTGAGGAATGGCTCAGGGGCAAGAGGGGACTTGGGGAATATGAGGAACTGAAGTAAGGCTGGTGTGTGAAAGGAAGAGTACAATGGGCGATGTTACTTGAGATGAGGCTGGGGTGCTAGAGAGGGAAGGAGCAGTCACAACTTGGGGCCTTTAGAGGCAGTGTTTAGGAATGTGGTCTAGCAAAACAATGTTAGGTATTTGAATTCTGCAGAGAGACTTGCAGTGATCTGTTATTATTGTTGTTACCAATATTTTTATTCCCTGGCAGTCTTGCCCATACTAAATGTTTATGCACTTTAATATTTATTCATTAGTTCTTTCTCCCAATCTCTATTATTGTTCTTCTCTGAGCTCTAGTTCCTCAATCCTTTCATTTAGGAATAAAGCTGAGAAGATAGCTTTGTTTACTTTCAATCAATTTTACTGATTGAAGTGGAATTTGCCTTTGTATAACTTTAGGCAAGATAAATAAAAAACAATTGCCAAAATGTTACCTGCTGTGACACATATAAATATTTTATTCTTAGCTTTTGTGAACTGCTCAAATGCTGTCATTTGTTTTTTGTCTAAACAAACTAAAGCCAAAATGATTAGAAATTTTGGTGTCCCATGTTGGCAGGAAGCTCAGAGTGATTTTACGTGTTTTGATCTTACCCAGAACCAACTTTTGGAAATGTGAGGCCTGAGGCCGACTTTGTGTGAAAAAGTAGGAGGAGTTTGAAAGGTGGCTGTTATATGTATCTACTTCTGTGTGTGTGCGCGCGCGTCCCCACACGCACACATGTGCACATGTGTATTTTATGTTTGCTGATCTACAATCGGTCACTGAATAGCTAAAGTGGGAGCTGTGAACCTTCCCAGAGATCAAGGGCCATGACTCTTCTTCCTACCCTAAAATAAGGGAATAATGTATTATATAGGCCATGTAAATAAAATTGTCCCAATCTTGGCATAAAACCTGAAGAGCCTTGGGGTGCGCTGGGGCTCATCCATGATGCTCCATCAGGGTTATCATCGTTAGGCACTATTCCGTGCTCTGCACCTTTTCCTCCGTTCTCTAGCATACCTGCTATGTATAAACGTGCTTGCCCGGGGATCCTATCCAGGATGCGAGTTGTTAATCATATTTGCAAATTTTTTTAACCACAACTATTACATACGTGTGGTGACTTCACATTTCATGTAATATTTATTTTTTAGGAGTTTTCTGAATATGGCTATAAAACTAAAAAGTACTTTTAATAGTAGGAATTGTCTTTAGTACGTTAGGTGATGAGTAGAATTTTGGATTCTGGGTTTGGGCCCGTGGGGGTCTGGATGCCCCATCTTATCATTATTGCTGATAGTAGCTTATTCCACAAGAAGCACAAACGTAATGGTGAGCTGAGAAATCACGTGAAGATTTTTACCTTTATTTAATGTACAAAAGTCAATTTTATTTCCTCAGGAAAAACGATTGTGTTAGCCCATATACTTCTCTATAACATATTTAGTTTAAATAATTCTGGCTGAATTAATTAAATAAGCAAAAAAATAAAAGTTTTCTGATTTAGCTCTGTACTTAATAGTTAATTTGTTTTCTATTATATAGTCTATTTGTTGGTTAATAGTAATTAGTTAATTGAGAGGACCTACTTAATATTTGATCAAAATGTTAATAAAATATTTGAGCAAAGACTTAAAGCTTGAGAATATTCTGTTTTATGTTGGGTTAATGGACAATCGATAACTTTTCTTATAGCAGGTGCTCTAGTAAATCAGTTCCTCACATGGAACGTGAACCCCATATGTGCAGTGCTGATCAAGAATGCCTGACATATAATACGTAATGCCTGTTAAATGAACAAGTAATTATTCTGAAAAATATTATATGTGTTCCAGGACCTGATCTTCAGGTTTGCACATCCACAAAACCTACATGTTGCTCCAGGAAGATGGAGGAGCGATATCAGATGGCAGCTCGCCAAGATATGCAGCAGGTGCTTCAAACCTCCAGCTCTACATTAAAGTTTCTAATCTCTCAAAATGCAGCCGCTTTTCAAGGTAAAGGTATCATGGGTTCTGAAACTAAGGACAAGCCTTCTTGTGTAGTCTGTCTATTATCATTATACTGGTAAACTTGGCTGGGTTTACTTCGTATTTGCATATTATTCTGGTATAAAATGAGGTATTAGCTTTTTCTAACCTTCAGAACTTGTTTCTGAGGTCATCCTGGGGCATACATATTGAGTTGGACTGGGAAACTGTTATATTAGTGAAATGGTCCTTGGAAATACATGTCCTTCTAGGGTTCTTCCAGGTCCCCCAATATTCTGACCTATGGTTTTACTTCAATATGAATAGACATAATTATTAGATTTCATTAAAACAGTCTGTAACATAAAGTCTCATTGCTTTTAACTGGGTAATTTTAGACATTTATTTATTTATTTATTTATTTATTTATTTATTTATTTATTTTTTTTGTGAGGAAGATCAGCCCTGAGCTAACATCCATGCTAATCCTCCTCTTTTTGGCTGAGGAAGACCGGCTCTGAGTTAACATCTATTGCCAATCCTCCTCCTTTTTTTTCCCCAAAGCCCCAGTAGATAGTTATATGTCATAGTTGCACATCCTTCTAGTTGCTGTATGTGGGACGCGGCCTCAGCATGGCCAGAGAAGCGGTGTGTCAGTGCGCGCCCGGGATCCGAACCCAGGCCGCCAGTAGCGGAGCGCGAGCACTTAACCACTAAGCCACAGGGCTGGCCATAGATATATTTTTAAAAACACGATTTGAATAACTGTTTATCTAATTTTTCTCACTGCAACCTGATGTGGTTTTCGTAACACCAGTGTGATATATCTAAGTGCAGGCAAATCTGATAAATAGTAAAATAAACAATATTAATTGTATATTTAAGGGTCAGTTAAGACCAGAATTCAACCTTAATTCAAACAATATGTTCAGAAATAAAATTAATGGGTTATAAAATTACAGGGCATATTGGACAGTAGGTGATCTTTTTCTTATTTTAGTCATCTCTTCTATAAAGTTACTTGTTACAACAATAAAATAGCTTAATTTATTTTTCCTTTTAGAAAGCATTAGCTATTCTGTATATGATTAGAATGAAAGTATATTACACTGCTTTTCAAACAAATTTATTGTTTTTTTCCAAAGCCAAATATATAACTTCTGTTAGTATTCCTTTTTCTTAAGTATATTAACGTCAATCTATTTAAATGATTTGCACTGTTTATATACATAACTAAATCAAAAAGCTGATAAATTTTTAAAATGTACTTATTTAATAAAATAAATGCAATAAATCAGGATAAAATTTAAGTTGAGTTAAAATGTAATTCATGATGAATTGATGACATTTTTGTAGAAATTGTGAAATGTCAGATTTTAAGATGTTATTAATTTAGCGATTTTTAAAGATTTCTTATTTCTCTTATGGGATTTATTCATGTGAAATTGTTGGAGGAATACATATTGATTTGCCTTTTAAGTGAAGCTTTGTGATTTGAACTTGCAGAACTAGAAGACTTTAACCATCCACAGAAAGCGATGTTGTGATTTTTTCTTATGAAAATTATAGCAAGTACAAAATGGAAAATACATTTTAGAGATAAAGGGGGAGTGAATAGACCAGTCTGATCATAACAGGGAGTTGTGGATGGGGATTGTAGATCATATGCTTGAAAAAGTGAGCTAGATTCACGTGGAAGAAGTCTTAAAACACCAACTTGAGTTTGAGCGAGTCACTAGATTTTTGAACAGGGAAGCTTAACTATGATTTCTCATCTTTTAATAGGAAAACAATATCCCTCCAAGTAAGAATATATGGCCAAAGAAGATCATCTTTGGCCATGTTTTGGATAGCAGTGTTAACTATATAAGTGAAAACAAGTGCCAGCAGTTACTAATACGCACTCAATGAATGTTAGTTAAACATTTTCCACTGTCTTCAAAGATACTGTAACAGACTTTTAACATATTCTTGGATAAATTAATCAGGGTAGAGCACATTAAGTTCAAAAGATTGGGAAAAATACAAAACCTGTAATATTTAGACTTTTAACATGGGTTTAGGCTGCTGAAAAGTTTTGGTGGTATTGCTAAAAATTTGGTGACAAACTATATCAGTAGTAGAAATACATGCGATTGTCTCTATCTACCAGAGTATCAGATAATGTTATGTACACGTCTGTTATTTTGTGTTTAATGAATTGTACCTGCTATATTAAATAGGTTGAGTTTTGTTTATTTAAATATAAATTATAAAAAATGAAAAAGGTAGAGTCTTTCTTAAATATGATGTGTTATAATAAATTATCATTTTCTCCCTTTGTGGAATGTCGAGTTTTATTTAAGAATCAGGAGAAGGCAAGACAAATTTAGAAGAAACTTGCCTAAAGGCTAACTTTTCTGGTACAAATTCTCTTACAAGAAGAATACTTGCTTTTAATTTAAAGAATAGAATAAATAGCTTTAGGCTTAGTTCCATAAAAACAAGCTTAAATATATATGCTAAAAGCAATTTGGGAGATCACATTTGTTGTACAATAGCTAAGCAGGCTACTTTATCAATAAGTAAAATGCCCTCCAACTAGTTTCTGTGCAATCAGAATATCTGAAAACAATTCAGTCTTTATTTTTCTAAGAAGAAAGAATCCAACACGTTTTATTGGAAAATTTATTCTGCTTGAGAGAAATGTAATGGGGAAATCAATTGACTTCTCAAATGGTATAAGTAGATTTGCTACATTTTGATCTTTTGATTTTTAAATATTTAATTTGTATTTCCTACTTCAACAATATTAAGCCTATTTTTTTTAGTGGTATTCTGAGTTATGAAAGACTTTGGACTGGGATGTAGTATGCTCCCTTCTCTTATGGATCTTATGGAATCCCACGGAGGCATGTTTTTGAAGCAATCCTTTGGATATGGCCAATGGGGATGATCACTTGGGTCTCTAGAGTTAGTGGGCACCGCATTACTGAGAGATGAAGGAATTTTTCAGGGGAGAGAGGAAACAGTTCTGGCGATTGATGATATAGGACATAAAGTCATCCTATGTACGATCCACATTCAGCTCTGGAATTTAGCATTGGAAGGTATATGCCAGTGGGGCTGGAATTAGCCTACTGGACAATGCTTCCACTTGTTTTTTTTTTACGGAATTTATTGGTGTTTGTTTTAGTCATATTTCTTTATAATAAACAAAACAACCAAACAAAAATCTGTTTTTGGAAGGGGTTTCACTGTAATTATGACCCGGGGCTTCACTATATCCAAAAGGTAGTCATTCATGCAGCATGCAGTGTTTTATAAGAAAAAAGGAATGAGCTGATATTCCTGTGTCTGTTGCTGTGTATAAATAAGTGGTGTTGTTTGCAAAGAGGCGTTGTCACAGTGCAGACAATAACTGTTGGTCGTTTTCGGGGGCTTGCTAGTGTTCATGAATAAGGCAGAGCAGCCGGAAATAATGCGAAAGAGTCTGTTTCCCATCAGCTGCATTACTATGCGTGTGGAATTGCCTGCTTTAAAAATATTTTCGAAACATTTTTTATAAATGTTTTATTTATTTATACACTAAAATATGGTGTGACTCATGAGGAAATAGGGGAGATTGACAGAGAATATGTCACCTACCGTAAAAAAGCAACTCATCCAGTTTTCAAATTTGTCAAATTTTTAGTCTACATTCAAATAAGATAATAGAGTTTAGTTTATTTAATTTAAAATGATACAAAATTTTCAGCATCACTTTCAAAAATAAAATGAAGGAATATTTGGGAGAACACTATTGGAAGCTTGTATTTTGTTTAAACGTTGAGAAGATAAGGTTAAGAAGTTATATCTGTCCTTAGAGATATACTTTTCCCTATTTCTCTCATCTTCCAATAGCTCACATATTTCAAAAATATATGGTACATACTACTATTTATTTTATAACTTTATTATAATGTTCCTGTTTTATAAATAGCATTTAAAAATGTACATTGTTACAAAACACTGAGTGATACATGATATTTAGAACAGGAAAGATTTAATGTTTATGATTTCATTCTCTTGGCTAATTAAATTTTCATTTCTTGATTATAAGCACTGGAAAGATTGGCAAGCTTGTCCTCTTGGGTCAAAATGTTAGATTTAGGATTTTAATAAAAAATACATTCCTATTTTTAATGAAATATAGGAATATGTTCAAAATTAAATATTTTATTTTAAAAAGCAGATGAATTAAGAATGAGAATATAGTGAATGGATCTTTCTCCTTTACACTAACAGATATTGGCTACTGTTAAGTGTGTAGGTAGTGTCTAGCTACTGTAAAACTAGTTTCAAGTGTGTGTATATGTATATAAATATATAGTCAAAGGCACAAGAATATAGTGAATATTTGAATATATTAATTACAGGAGAGGAAATAGATTTATATAAATGTTATAGTATTAAGTATGGAGTACAGTAATTTTATTTTGTTCACTTCAGCTGTGCTTTGTCGAGGTAGATAATATTTAACATTATTCCTTAAAAGAGCGTTATGTGGAAGGATAAAGGAATAATGCTCTTTCTAACACTGAGAATTACCTGATCAAAAGTTCAAGGGTACCGGAGCAGGTAGCCTTAGGCTGGCAGTGGTGAGGAGACTTTTGTTTTTCTCTCTCTAGCACCTAGAGCAAACACTCAGCAAAGGTAATTAAATGAACTGTGTGAAAAAATAAATGAATGAGTGGTACTTAGCAAGAAGATGGTTCTGAAATAAAATGAGAGATTTCCTCCCTCCCCCTTCCCTTCTTCCTTTTTTCTTTTCTTTATTCCTCTGTTGATGCATTTACTCTATCTGTGGAGTACCTACTAGGCGCCAGCACTGTCACGTGCTTGCATTATGCAGTGTCCAAATTTTAAATCTATTTTATTTTCATTGGCTCCTTCAGACTTCTAATATGCCAACATCTGTTTATTGATTTTATAAACTAGAAAGGAACATGTCATGGTGTTTCTGTCAATGGCATTCAGAATGTGATGGCATGTTTTTCCCTTCAGTTTTAGGCGGTGCGTGGCTCTGTGTGTTATCTCATACAGCAGCTATGAGTGCGATGGGTCTTTATCCAACTGTCCTTTATCTCTGAAATGGTAAAAATTGCTTCTTTTGAATCTGTGTCAGCAGGCTGCTATTAATTATGAAAATGGGTAATTTTCCGGTATTCTAGATAAAAGTTGCAAGAGCTTACATTACTTTTTAGCTGGAAATAAAGCTTGCTTTGCATGAAGCATTATCTTACAGACCTAAGATCAGGTTTGTTTTGCAAAATTTCTTTTTTAAACTTTAGAAAGTAAACTTTTAATTGTTTTAATTCTGACTGATGATAGGTTATGATAATATCACCCATTGCCATGGTAATCACACCTAGAAAGCACTGTAACTTGCTCATAGTAGGCTAAACAATTGTCTTGATTTCATATTAAATACATTTTCAGTTAAATATTTTCAGTGTGAGGACTGTACATTTGTTGGCTAGAAGATGAGTTGACATTTCATCAGATTCTTTATCATTTGTTATCTTTATATTAGTTTAATCTAACTTTGGCATAAGGGATCACAAGGGATGATTCTTAAAAGCTACCTATGTGTTGAGTAAAGGACAGGACATGTGGGAGGTTACAGCTAGCTATGCTTTTGAGATTTATCTATCCCTCTCTCTCTTATTCATCCATGTAAGTTGATTTATAAAATTTCTTTTATAAATGCGACATTGATTCATTCTCCTTTTGATGGACATTTCAATAATTTCCAATTGATTTTTGCACTTATAATGCTGCCATGAACATTCTTGTTCATGTCTCCATGGGCATATGTTTTTCTAAGGTTTGTACAGAAAGTGAGATTGTGGCTTATAGGCCATGCACCTTCTCAACTTGACTAGATATTGCTGAATTGCTTTTCTAAGGAGCTGAGCCAATTTAAACTCCCACAAGATGTTGGTGTGCTTTGTCATTGTTCCACATCCTTCCCCACAGTTAGTATTGTCAGAATTTTAAAAGATTTGCTGAACTGATAGATATGAAATGGTATCTTGTTTGCAAAATGTGTGGTTTCCTGATTATTATGGAGTCTGAATGTCTTTTCACAAACAGTTATTTTATATGTTCTTTATTTTCCCTTTTGAATATATCCTGTGAACCTGTATATGTACTTAGAGTGTTTTTGTATGTATTTAAATGTTTTCTTCTAGGTGCACGTGTCAACTTGGATTGCCACGTCTTAAAATTTTAGCTAAAATGATTCAAATTTCTTTCCGTATTTTGTAGAAATCCATGCCCTCCACAAGTTTTCTGCACATTCTCAGGCTTGCAGTCACATGGTTACTCCTGCCTCTGCTCCCTTGCTTTCTTCGTTTGCTTTTGTATCTCTTTCCTATCAGTAATTCAGTATGAAATTTTTTTTCTCAATTACCACTTCTATGGACACATACATACATGCAGATGCATTAACCTAAGATATATGTGTAAAATCAGTTTTATGAAATGGTGATGATAAAGGAAGATAAAATCTAAAAATCACAAATAATTTCAAATTAAACATTGATTTCTGTCTTTGCGAGTGTTTTCCAGCTCTCTCTTCATCATCAATCCACGATGCTACCATCTTTACTTCATCTCCTGCTCTTCTCTCCCCCACTTCCTTGTGTAGACCTCTCCTCTCCTCCCCAGATGGTGACATAATGTACCTTGTAGTTCTTTACATTTATTTTTTGAGCACGGAAATACTAAATAACCATCATATGGCTCTGAGGGTGAATTTAAACTGAGCATCCTTCTTTTTAGTTTAAAAAATATTTTTATTTTAAAAATGTTTTTCCCAGCTTATTGCCATATAATTGATGTATAACATTGTGTAAATTTAAAGTGTACAAAGAGTTGATTTGATACACTTATATGTTATATGATTACCCCCACAGTGGTAGCTAATGCCTCCATCACGTAATGTAATTACCATTTCTTTTTGTGGTGAGAACATTTAACTGTTAGCAACTTTCTACACTCTTAGCAACTTTCAAGCGTATAATACAATATTGTTAACTATAATCATCATGGTATACATTAGATCCCCAGAACTTATTCATCTTTTAACTGGAAGTTTGTACCCTTTGATCAACATCTACCCATTTGCCCCACCTCCCAGTCCCTCACAACCACCATTCCACTCTCTAAACTAAGTACTTTTGATCATCCTACTGTCTATTAGATATTTTGGGAGCAATGAATTTCCAAAATCCAACATAGATATAAAGTACAGTGATCTTTTATAAAGTATAGACAAGGTATATAACTTTTTTTCCTAGTGTTATGTAAATTGACCCCATTTTATGCTTTCAAGTGTTAATGTTGGCAATATTTGTAATCCATGAGAATAAATAATTATTAGCTACTTTTTTTTTTGAGGAAGATTGGCCCTGAGCTAACATCTATTGCCAATCTTCCTCCTCTTTTCCTTTTGTTTCTCCCCAAAGCCCCAGTAGATAGCTGTATGGCATAGTTGTACATCCTTCTAGTTGCTCTATGTGGGACGTTGCCTGAGCATGGCTTGTGAGCAGTGTGTAGGTCCGCACCCATGATCCGAACCAGTGAACCCCGGGCTGCCCAAGCAGAGCAGGCGCACTTAACTGCTACGCCACCAGGCCGGCCCCTATTAGCTACTTTTAAAATGGAGCTTATTTATCTTAGAAATGTTTACTTCTGAAAGCAATAATAGGCCATTAAAGCTAATCGAGAATTTTTATAAGATCTGAAATATATTTTATTTAAATGATTTTTCTAATTTTGCTTATAACTAAATATTTAAAAAAAAGGAAAATAGGCTGAATTAAAATAACATTTTTCTAAATATTGTGTAGCAATATACTTCAAAGGAAATTTGTAATGTAACTATTATGTGGTTGACACTCATTTTGTAATTTTATATTTACGAATTCCTTTAAAAACCTTTTACCCCATGGAACAAACCTTTCCATTATCTTGATAATGCTATCTAAAACTCACACATGCTAAAAAGTGAAATTCATGCTTTTTCTTTTCTTGTTAAACCCTATGCACTTAATGTCTGAATACGGATTTTTTTTTTTTTTTTTCGCCAATGATGTCGGCTAATATATTTTATGAAAGTGTGTTGTGGAATTAATATTTCTATATAGTAAAAAGTTTTAATATTGAAAATAGGTTATTTCCCTATTTATAAGACGCCGGGGGAAAGACAAAGATTGAGGGATCATTTGAATATATCTAAATTCACTTAATGTGAAGAACAAAATTACAGTAACAATTTCATTTTATGCTTTTAGTGTTCTATTATGATTATAAATTTCATTAACAAATTTTGTTGAAATATATCCTGATGCACTTACCAGCTCTTCTGATTGGTCATTTTTTTTTATAGTTTTTGGTCAACATACTATATTTCATTTTAGGAAGGGTGATTTATCCCCATTAAATATCCAATGTAACTGATTAGTGAAAAAATAAACATCAGCAATATTTTGAGAACTTAAAGTTTTATGTGTTTTAAGGCCCTACAAAATTTTATCTAGATGGTTACTGCTATGATTTAATGATCAGTTTACTTTGATTATTTTTACAGGAAAGAATAAAATAACGACACTAGTAAAATATTTAAGAAATTATTTTAAAACCCAATAAAGTATCTGTTTTCACATTGTACATATTACCTCATAAGTAATGGTTTGTCATGAGATATTAATTTATGTCTCAACATGGTTGTTGTGTGTCATATGCCCCAAGAAAACATTTTGTTGTCCCTCTGCCTTATTGTTAGAGCCCCGGTTTTTTGGATGATCACCCTCGATGGCAATGTGCTTAGGGACAGTGAACACTGCTGCAGCTATAGGGGATGGCATGAAAAGAAATAGGAAGTCTGTATATGGTGGTGAAGTCTTGAAATAGCTATTGCGGGATATGGGAAAGGAAATGAACAAAAATCCAGTTAGAGGGGCCAGCCCCGTGGATTAGCGGTTAAGTGCACGCGCTCCGCTACTGGCGGCCCGGATTCGGATCCCGGGCTCGCACTGATGCACCGCTTGTCCGGCCATGCTGAGGCGGCGTCCCACATATAGCAACTAGAAGGTTGTGCAACTATGACATACAACTATCTATGGGGCTTTGGGGAAAAAAAGAGAAAAAAAGGAGGAGGATTGGCAATAGATGTGAGCTCAGAGCCGGTCTTCCTCAGCAAAAAGAGGAGGATTGGCATGGATGTTAGCTCAGGGCTGATCTTCCTCACACACACAAAAAAATCCAGTTAGAGGGCTAATGTTTGAGACAAGTAATTAATAGTAAAACCAGTATGCATGATGGTATGGCTGTTTTCGTTTTTAGCCCTTTTAATTTTTGCCTGAGGAAAATGTACAAGTAGAGTAGTGCTGATACGTGGTTTAGCACGGTTGTTGGGGACTCATTCATCCATCCAACGAATATTCATGGGGCAACCTCTATGTGCCAGCCTTGTTTTAAGTGCTTGAGATGCCTCAGTGAGTGCAACAAAGATTCCTCTCCTCGTAGTTTGTATTTCATCCGGGGAAGTAGAAAATAAAGATAACACAGATATAAGTTAGGATGTATTAAGTGCTTTGGGTAAGTGTAGCATAGAGCAGGGGGCGAGGGATTGATAATAGTGGAGGGTTGCAGTTTTCAATTGGATAGTCAGGAAAAAGGTGACATTTGAGCAAAGATTTGAAGAAAGTGAAGAGGCTGACTATGTGGATGTCTGGGAGAAAAACGTTCTAGGAAAAGGGAGTAGCTCTAGGGTAGGAGTGTGCCTCAAATGTCAGAGGAATACTAACAGGGAGGCCAGTGTGGCTGCAGCACAGTGGGTGATATGGGGGTGTCTGGAAAGGCTCATAGAGGCGACAGGGGCAGGTCACCTGGGGCCTCTTAGACTTTTACTCTGAAATAGAAGGTTTGCCATAGGTGTGGGTTGATTTAAAAATAATTACTCTATCTAGTTGTTGAGGGGCCTGTAAACCCAGCCTGTTGAGTGGCTAGGGTGGGCCTGGAAGCCCGGTTAGGAGATTATTATAATAATCCAGAAGAGATATCGTGGTAACTTAGACCTGGGTGGTGGCAGTGTGGTGGTAAGAATTGATCAACTTCTGGCTATATTATGAACATCAGTGGGCTCTGGGCAGAGTAGAAAAGGAATTGAGGCCAAGAGGGGGCTGATTATGGTAAAATATACCAAGGGTGTGTCTGGAGGGTAAGAACCTGATGTGTAATGGAGGCGAGGTAAAGATGCTGAGGCTGTAAGACGGGTTTCCACATGGACTTTGGAATCTCTGAGTCTGTTGGCAGAGTTGGAGTGAGACAAACTGTCACCTGTCTCTAAAGTTCTCAGTGAAAGAGGGATGTTGGTGGGTGTAACAGGGCATTGGTTGATTATCCAATGGGGGCTAATTTTTTTTTTTCCTAGAACCATTTTATTGAGGCATGATTGATATACAAAAAGCTGTACATATTTTTTGCATGTAACTTGATGAGTTTGGACATGAACCATCACCACAATTTATGCATAAATATGTTGGAGGAGGCTGATCTTTGCCATGGGTTTAGAAGAGTAATGGTCTGAAGGAGCCAGGAGATGTCCCACTCATTCCTACTATCTGTCTCTGTAAAGTAGTAGAGATGTTGTTTCTATAGTAACAGATATCTAAATATGAAAATAAAATTAATTTTGATAGAATAACTCATGATTCAACAAAATGAAAAATGTTGTCAAAATTTAGCATAATTTTTAAAAGTGAAGGGCCTTATAAAGAAATGAATAATACACAAAAAAGATTGACTTGCATGAAATTTGTATGCAAATTTTGAGAATTGACTGGAGAAAGCACGTAATGAAACTATTTTGAATAAAGTTGTATAATAGTAATTATAGTCAAAATCATGAGTTTGTATATGAGAAATTTATTTTAAACTAATTTTAATTATAAAAAATATAACATGGTTACATAAAATAAAATACTTCATTAGTCAATAACTCAGCAAATATGGTTTTGTGATGAATTTAAAGCTCTTGGGACTCAATTTTGAAGTCTTGGTGGTAATTCTCATAACACCAAGAACATATTTGCCATTTTAATATGAATCAAAATGAACTAAGTTCTGTTTATCAAGCAATATTAATCGTTTCATTAACTACTTTTTATTGTATCATCTCTTATCTAATTAGAAATACCTACAGTTCATGCACCTGGCATTATTGTCAAATTTAAAATTTTTAAATGATATAATTCATTGTAAATTATGAAATACAGCTTATCAAAAATGTGGAAATGTTCTTAGTAGTTAAACTTTTTTTTCTATAGCCTTGGGGGAAAAGCAGATTAAGATGAAAATATTAAACCATCATCCATAATATTTAATTGGTAAAGTGGTAAGATATAATGGAAATAAGATACGTCTCTTTCCTCAGACAGGTAGAGGACTTAAATTTTATAGCCATTCCTCAATGTAGTTGTTCATGACGGGAAATTATCCATGCATATCTCCATGCTTTTAGCATAAAATATATCTAGCAATAAATGGAATGTATATGTTATAGCTTTTATGCAGAAGGCAAAGGGCTTGAAATGGCATCTCAAGATCCAGAGTCATAATAGTAAATAAATGGTAATTGTTGGATAGCTATGCTGTGTTTCTTTTATTCCAGGGTAATTCTGCCTGTGGGCTAACTTTTGTGTAAACAAAGATAATTGAACTTTTGCACCGTAAAGGATATTGTTCTCTTGTACTATTTGTTTGACTCCGTCTCTTCAGGGTATAAACTTGAATGTTAACTTAAGAAACATATCCAATTTTTTTTTCTGTAAGTGGGAATAAATTGAAAATACTCCATAGTAGAACAAACATTGGTCTTTGTTGTGGGAAAACATTTGTTGTTGTGTTGGATAGGCAGTATGCTTAAGAGTTTAAAAATGGGAGTCCAAGTCAGAGGGTCTGGGTTTGAATCCTATCTCCCAAGTTGCTAGCTGGGCCTCCATTACCTTGACTGTAGAATGGGATAGTAATAGTACCTTCTTCTAGGCTGCAACTGATGAGGATTGGCTGAGGTAATCCCTATAGAGTAACTAGCATGGTGGCTGGTACATAATAAGCACTCACTATACGTTAGCTACTTTTCAAAACGTATCAGGGTAGAAATTGTCTAATGGTGCTTCTGTAAGTGTGTTATGGGGAATTGTATGGAGTCAATTGTCACATTATCAGAAGGGCTATAGTGGCCACGCAGGAGAAGTGCCTTGAGATCCAAAGTCCTAGGTCTCTCCTTGGATTACTGCACCTGATGGTGTTGCCATGAGTCGTGTTGCAAGTGTTTGGGATTATGGCCAAACGCGCTCTCTATGATGGTAAAGAAAAGCCATTGCGAAAAGTTATTTGGTGAATAGTAATAATTGGTACATTTTAAAGCACGATTTTCCAGTGCCCAGCTGGTAATTGAATGAAATTCCAGATTTCATTAAATGGTCTTAAATTGTCATATTTGACTCTCACTGTGGTAGAAACTAACGTAAACACCAAAATCTAGGGTTTGACTCACAGAATGATGCAAAGGGACATAGTCCATGGGAAAGTATCCAATAGCTGAATGAAAGCCTTAATCTTCTTGGTGTCCTTCTCCAAATGAGAATATTTTCACATACGAAGGCTTTTAATTTTTATCACTGATTCATTCTGATCACATTCAGGGATATTTGCAGTTTATGTTGGCATATCTTAACAAAACCAAGCCTTTAGATTACGCATTTGTGAATTATTAGGTAGAACCACTAACTTCAGACTGGTCCTTTCACAACAGCATGGAATAAATAAATAAATGCATAGCCTTCAGACAATGTGAAACCCTTCAACTTCATTATTGGTAGAATACGGCAAAAAATTTCGTCTAAGATTTCATTGAACTACTTTGGAGGCCACTGCTCATTGAGATAATTTTTAGTTTGGTCCAAATGTTGCTAATCATTGTTTCATAAAATTATGTAACTATCTGATAGTTGCATTTCCTACCTGCTGAAAATGTAAAATATTATTATTACTTGTCTTCAAGGCATTTTAGGTGTTTCCTCTCTATGTGAGGAAAGACAATCTGGAGAGTGATGAATACTTATAGTCTTTGGAAAGTATGATTTGGAAAGTCTCCAAGGGGTGGGGCAAAGGTGTCCATTGGTTCAAGAAGGAACAATAAATCCTCTGTTCACGTTCTGATTTTTAAAATCTGGGTTTAATGTGCTTAATTTCTAGCTGTAGTCCCAGGGCAATACTTTAGGATGACCTAGGCCAACTGCATAAATTGTTTTTATTACAAACCTTCAAAGTAGGTTTAAATTAAATTTTCTATGTATTTGGCAACTCCTACTCAATGTATTTAGTGTATTTGTTATTTTAATGAGTTCGTATATTTTGAATTCAAATTAAGAATATATTTAACAATTGGTAGTCTACACTGGTGCATCTGTTCTGGACAGCAATGTGACAACACTTAGTTAAAATATGTGTTCTCTCTCCCTCTCTCTCTCTCATCTTTCTGATCCTTCTCCTGGTTATATATATTGGAAAATTTTTTTAGAGACCATTTCGGGGACATGTACAAGCATGTTAATTGTAGTATTTGTTGTAATAGATGAGAGTTGAGACAATCTGGGTATCTGTAGCTCAGGGAAAGGTAAAGAAGAGGCACAGAAAATGCATTATGTAATAGTATGGGTCATCAGGAATAGTCAACTGGATGCATATATAATGACATGGATAGACTTTAAAAACAAGGTAGAGTGAAGAAAGGAAGAAAGAAAATGAAGTATATAGCACAACACCATATATGTATCTTAAAAATACATGGGACAAAATATTCTATTTATTTTACTAGAACACTTACAAATCAAAAAGTTCACGTTAAGCATGTTAGAATGATTGCTTAAGGGTATATGATTGTATAATTCACCATACAACCTCATTAATTTTAAGGGGTATGAGAAATATGAAGAATAGCTAGGAAAAAGGAAAGTGAAATACTTATATATAAATCTACCAAAACATTTATATGATCTGGATGCTGACAATGCTGATGAGAAAAATCAAAGAACCTAAATAAATAGAGAGACATACCATGTTCATGAATTGGGAGACTCAACATAGTAGAGATGACAGGTTTACTTAAATCACTCTAGAGGCTTAATATAATTTCTATCACAATCCTTGCAGGCTTTGTGTAGACATATTTAAGCTTTCTCTAAAATTTGTATGGAAAGGCACAAGACCTAAAAATAGCTAAAACAATTTTTAAAAAGAAGATTAAAGTGGGAGGAATCATTCTATCTGATGATGAGGCTTACTATGTAGCTACAGTAATTGAGAGTGTGGTTTTGGCAGAGGGGTGGACACCTAGAACAGATTAGAGAACCCAAAAATAGACCCTCACAGCTATGCCCAACTGATTTTTGATAGGTGCAAAAGCTATTTAATGGAGGAAGGTTATTCTTTTCAACACATTTTACTGAGCAATTGGACATCCATAGGCAAAAAGCAATATTTTTGTATTGAAATGTCTAAATATTTCAGCCCAAAGATTTTCACAGATTTTGCTTTTTCTGCCCTCATTTAGAGAACCCTTCTTTAATTTTTTTTCCATAAGGCAAAACTTGACTTATTAAATGTCATCTCTGTGATTCTTTTGAATATTTATCAAACCTAAATGCTATTAATCATAGACCTTCTCAATTTCAGTGCATTCTAGTAGAGGGTATAAATTTATTCAAATAAGAATAGTAGCTTCATCAAAAGCTTCTTCCCAGAAGTTGAATTAATCCAAATAAAATTTAAATCATGAACATTGTTTGAGATCCTGTTGTTTAATTGGTTCAGTTCTTCTCTTGCTTTTTTCATTAGGGACAAATTTCAGTGGCTTTTTGTTTCAAATGGTCACAAGAATTGAAATACATTAAAAGTTTTATAAAACTGAGGGTTTTTTTGGTGTACATTTGTTAAATATTTGATTTAAGATTCCAAGTGATTTCTTCTGGCTGTAGGATGACCAGTTAGGCTATGTAATAGTTAGAGTGAGAGAAAAGACAAAGGAGTGAGTTTTGGTAGTGACGATAGAGAGTTGGGAGAAAGAAACTCTAAGTATATTTAGAAGAAAAGTTTAACAGAACTGGATGACTGAATGACTATGGAGTGGGAATAGGAAGAGGAGGAACCTGGAATCAACACTGAGTCTTGCAGGAGAATACTCTCAAGGACTGATTTACGATGTCCTCATTTTCTTTACTTCTATCTTAATTTTTAATGAAGTTCTTTTGAAAATTCAATTCAACTCCAAGTTTGTGGGTAAGCTACTATAGAGAACTCATCCATTCCTTCATAGATACTTTATTTAGTATATATCAAATGTGGGCACTGTGCTGTATTCAGGCAGTCTTTGCTTGGTACAACTTTGTATTGATTGAAACTCGTGCATATCTGAACAGCCTTGCTTTACATAGCTCCATTGATCTTAGTTACCAGAGAACTGTGCAAAATGAGGGCTGCCTGTTTTTCAGCTAGAGATAGGCCTGAAAATTATGACAGTTCTCAAGAAGCTTAAAATCTATCCTGGAAAATAGACAAATGATTACCTTACAGTATGCTATGTTGGAGTTAAGATAAGATCTCATAGAGAAGACATCTGATGTGGATTGCTGGGGAAGGAGGTTGGGGAAAAAGTTCTGAAAATTGTGACATCAGGTGAAGAACAATGGTCTGGTGATTCTTGTCCCTAGAGATGGAGAAAAAGTCTGGAGAGCTTTTTCGTAATCAGGGTTTTGTCTATGTTGATGCTATTTTTCAAGATCATTCTTTAAGATTTAGTTATCCTTTATCTTTTTGTTTTAAAGAAGGTCTGTTTCAATCTTTTAAAATTCTCTTTTGCTACTTTTTAAAAATTTCTTTTATTTGTTTCTGATTTCTTAAGATGACTATTAATTTTTTTGAAACTTTAAGTTTCCTTCTTTGGTAATGAAACTATTGTAGGGGATAAATTTTCCTTAGGTTACAGCTTTGCTGTAACACATAGATTTTACTATGAAGTGTTCTTTTCATTTTGTTTTACATGGTCTGAAATTTTACTTTTGATTTTCTTCTTTGAGATTATCTACACAGTTTTCAGTTAGGATTGACTGTTTACTGTAGTTTCAAGGACTGCGAAATATCAGTGACTCACATCCACAAAGAGGTTATGTGTCTTTTATGTGTAGGTGATGGCTCTTCCTGCCCAGGCTGCAGGAGCAGCCCTATCTGAGATGTTGTTGCTCTAGTGGCAGAGGGAAAGATGGTCTCGGCCCCAAATGCGTCTGCTTTCACTCACATTTCATGTGCCAAGGCAAGTCCTGTGGCCAGGCCTGATATCAAAGCATGGTGTTCGCTAATGCTTGGACAGGGAGGGCAGAACATATTTTGTATGAAAATTTAATCTACCCTAAAGAACGTTGGTATGTGTTGGATTGTATTCCCCCCAAAAAGGTATGCTGGAGTCCTAACCTCAGAATGTGAGTTTGTTTGAAAATAGAGTCTTTAGAGAGGTAATCAAGTTAAAATGAGGTCCTTAGTACGGGACCTAATCCTATATGACTGGGATCCTTATAAAAAAGGCAAATTTAGACAAAGAGACTGACACATACATGGGAGAAAACCATCTACAAGCTACGGAATGTCTGAGCGTACCAGAAGATAGAGAGGATGCATGAAACAGATTCTCTCTCACAGCTCACAGAAGGAACCAAACCTGCCAACATCTTGATCTCAGACTTCTGGTCTCCAGATTCTGAGACAGTAAGTTTCTGTTCTTTAAGTTACCAAGTTTGTTGTGCTTTGTTACTGCAGCCCCAGGACACCAATACAAATATATTTCAAAATTTTCAAGATATGCTTAGATTCTTCTTATTTATTTCTAATTTTATTATATTTTTATTAGAAAATTTAGCCAATAGAATCTCTACTACTCAATATTTAATTTTTTTCATGTTTAGAATCATGATCAGTTTTACAAATTTGTTTCAAATAGCAAATAGTCTGCTCGAAAAATTTCACTCAAATTTCAAAGGTTATCACTTTTTTTCTATTCAAGAATTTAAATAACAGTTTTACCATCTTCTAACTTACTGCATTCAGAGTTTTGTAAACCTTAATTATATAAAAATTTAGATTAATCTTTCCAAAAAGTAAATAAATCCCTAGGGTTTTGAAGTTTACCATTATGTTAATGTTTTCGCTTCTTTTATTAGTATTAAATTGCAGTGACCAGAATGATTAAAAGTATACTAGGTTGATTATGTCATTGTAAATGTTTGTTTTTAGTGCCTTACCCATGAACATACCTTCTTTTTTTCTTTCATTCCTTCTTTCTTTTTTTATTCCCTTTTTTTATACCTGAAGCAGCACAATGATTTGCTTCAGAAAGCTATCTTCAAGGCCTGCCTACGAGATCCCTCCATCTCTGTCAAACAGTCCCTTAGAAGTTACAAGACAAGAAAGTGATCATTACTACTGAAATCTTCCTTTCCTTACAGATGGGGCTGAGACTGACAGCGATATCACAGCTCAGCTGGGAAAGGAAATGGGGAAAAAGAATTGGACGGGAGAAGGAAGACGGAAAGTAATAGATTACACTCTGCTTTGTTTTCAGGAAAAAATTAGATGCCATTAGAAGGCATATTGAATTTAAGTCCATGATTTGTGATCCACTGAAATTATCCACATTATTCTGAATTGTGCAAATATTATTTTATGACCTGATCTTGAATCAGGTAAGAGAATGGTTCTAACTTATGTGTATTTTGCCCTTTCTATTTCAAACACTATAACCTTGATGCTATTTTAACTTACATGTTTATACATGTGAAAGTGTCTAAAATAATTAATATAACCAATTTTGTGCCTTCAGGATTAGCTGTTTGCAAACAACAAACAAGCTTCTGTAAGAAACTGGAGCACATCTTTCCAGTTGGACTATATTAGAATTCCATCTACATTTTAATTTGGTTCCTGCTGTGTGGATATATTAGACTGAATCTATTACCTGGCTCAGTGGCCCTCTCAGACAATTTCCCTTTCTCCTTCTGATTTTATTGTAAGTGATTGTCAACATACTGTAGAAGTCTGCAAATCCAATTTTGATCACTCTCATGAGGCACTGATAACTATGACCTTACATTAAAATAAAACAAACAAGAACTGAGGGAGTATAGTGATATTTAATAGATTACCTTTTGATTAAAGGTGCTTGTTATGGAGTGTTGTGTGAGGCTTGCTACCTGTACATTTCTTCTTTACTGGTCCTTCATTTGGGTGTTGTGCAGAAGACAATTCTATAAGCAATCACCCCCTTGGGGCAGGACCTGGTTTTATGTTTTAACATTCCTGGTTTATGTTTAATGTTACTTTGAGTTGCCTCTTTTCCTGGTGATCATGAACCACCTGTTGTTTTTTCGTTTGGAGATGATGTTTCTCTAAGTATTTATTATAATTTCAGCTTTAAATATAGTCTTTCCATGCATTTAATACATTTAATTCTTACTGTGAAACAGATTAATGGACCTTTGGTGTAAAGCTTAGGAACATTAATTTAGTTCACTCTGGCTTATTTAACTGAGTTGCAGTCTTACTGGGGTATACTTTCTCAGGACATGTCTAGAAGTTAAGAGAGATGATGTCAGATGGTAATAGCATGGCATTTCATTTTCTCATGCTGCCCAACAGTTTGATGAAGAGCACTCTTAAGGAAAAATAAATACTAGTTATTCATCCCATTTGCAGCTTGATATTCTCACCTCCATCTTCAGAACTGTCCTGTCATCGCTTTGTGTCTGGTACCTTGTTTTGACGCTTCATCCTGACTATGATCATTTCTTCCTAAATTCTCTTCATCTTTTTTTCTTATTTTTGTTTCTTTAAATATTCCATTCTTAATATAGTCTCTGTCTCCCAGCGGCCTGCTATATATATTTCTACCTGAATATCCTGCTAGCACATTAAATGTTATGTTTGAATGTAAATTTCTCATCCTTTTCTGAAAAACAACTTTTCATCCCAACTTCCCCATCTCTGTGCATGGTATTGCCATTTTTTTCCTGAGTCTTTGGCTCAGAACTTCAGGGCCATCAGTGACTTAAATCTCTTGCTTATCTTTTGCATGGAAATTAAAAATGAACTTTTCTTCTCAAACTTACTCTTTCTTTCCTATTCCTCCTGATACTTTAGTACTGCAAGAGCCTCTTGACTGGACTTACAACTTCAGTTCTTGTCCTCTGCTGATCCCAAGTAACCTAACAGATTAAGATTTTAAATTATAATATTCATGTGTCATTTTCCAATTTGGTATTCTTTAGTGCTTTGCAGTTTCTTGCTGCTTAAAATGCTATCCAATATTCATAGCTTTAAATGTCCACTATAATCTCTGTTATATCTATCCAAAATTAGTTCTTATTCATTTCACAACATCTTCTCTCCACCAGTAGGTCCTGTTCCCAGAATGCTATTTGTTCAGTATCGTTACTTAAGAACAGGAGTTATACTTATATTTATAACCATATTGCTGTAGACTGAATGTTTGGATCCTCCCCCAAATTCCTATGTTGAAACCTAATCCTCAGTGTGGTGGTATTATGAGGTGGGGACTTTGGGAGATGATCAGGTCATGAGGATGAAGTCTCAATGAATGGGATATTAGTGCCCTTATAAAAGAGGCCCCAGAGAGCTCCCTCACCCTTCTACCATGTGAGGATGTAATGTGAAGATGGCCACCTATGAACCAGGAAATAGGTCCTCACCAAACGCCGAATCAGCTTGCCCCTTGATCTTGGACTTTCCAGCCTCTAGAACTGTATGAAATAAATTTCTGTTGTTTATAAGCCACCCAGTCTATGGTATTCTGTTATAGCAGCCCGAACAGACTAAGACACATGTGTATATCACTTTCCTCAACACACTATCTAATCCATGGTAGATGTTGAATTAATGTGATTATTTTTGGTCATTGGTTTTCAGTGTCAGTCAGGGTCATCTTTAGATGGGTGGGATAGTGATTTATTTTTATTTTGCGTGTTAGACCTTAAGGGCATGGTCTCTGGAATCACATCATGGGTTTAACTCTAGCTCTTGTTTTGTGACCTTAGACAATTTACCTAATGTCTCTGTGCCTTAGCTTCCTCATCTGTAAAATGGAGGTAGCAACTGTATTAACCTAAAAGAGTTGTTAAGAGGACTAAATAAGGGAATACATGTACAGGACTTTAAGAGTGACAGATACATAGTCAGTGCTCAATTAGATATCAATAAGATTTTGCATATGTAACATATTTTTCTAGGTTGATGTTACTAAGAACATTTCCAGTAGCTTGGCAAATTATGTAGGGAGAAAATCTTAGTTGGGGCACGCAATTTTTTATTTTATTCTTAGTCATTGTCCATGTATGTGTTTTTATTATAAGGTTATGTATAGATACGTAAATATTTTTGTCTTGTTGAATCAAACTGGTATCTGAAAATATTATGAAATATTCTGAAAGTGCTGATGATAGTAGGAATACTGAATTTACTAAATGTTTATCAAGATTAATAATACTATTTATTAATACTGTTATTACTACTCCTACCATCACCATCACCACCATCATTTAATGAACACTGATCATTTGTCATTTGAATTTTTTTAGTAATCTGTAATTGACCCACTAGATACTAAGTAAAAATTTGTTGTAGAATATGCATACATAAATTCTTCCCACAAGAGTATATACCTGTCAAATGATAAAGAATAAAAATTATCATTTTAAAAATTATCTAGTGGGAAGGCTGCCCGTTTCATGTATTATCCATACTTCTTAAGCTTTCTCTATCTCCTTCCCCACCATTATCTCAAATATTTTTGTCTATTAAGTGTAGAATTTGCTTGGAGTTGTTCTTTACAGTTCAGGATCTTATTCTTCCATCACTTTTAATACGTGAAAGACAATATTTAAAGTAATTCAAATTTTAAATGGCTTTTCCTAGAATCTGGTGATATCTTTTAAAATATTTTGAGTAGTTTTAAAAAAAATCACCCCTTAATAAGGAGAAGAAGCTGAGTTTTGCTGCTTTTTAGCAGAATAGAAAAAGTTCTCTGCAGGTTGACTTTGTGCCTTGGTGACTGATCTCATCAAAGTGAGGAGTTGGGAGAATGAAGGATATAATTTCACTGTTGAATTCAGTTGAGTGAGCTTATGTTTAATATTTCTTCTGGACTGGAGATTCTGTGAGGTGCTAAACATGCAGGGAGCACTAAGACTTAGGTGCTTCCTCCACGACTCTCATATTCTAATAAGGAAGATAGTGAATAATCACCATAGAGAGGGGTCAACCTGGCAATAGAAATATGGATCAGACAGTGGAGGATTGGCTTTATTAGGAGAAGAAACATAAACAGAGTTAGTTGCAAAATGCTTCCTGGCTGGGGTACAGTAGAAGGTTTGCTTTTTTTGTTTTTCAATTTAATTGCAATTTGGTTGGTATATTTCTTTTTATTTCCATATATTTGATATTAAGCACGAATTTTTTTCTGGCTGCTGTAAAATTGCTGTACCAAATCTTCTTAGCCATGACACAGTCATATACGTCACTGTAAACTTGAGTTTTATCTCCTTCGCAGGTGATATTTAGAGTTTGGCATCCATCAACAAAGCTTCAAAACAGAATATTACTAGCAAAGAAAAGGAGCTTAAACAGGCAGTTCAGAATTTTATTTATACTCCAAGAATAGTAAGGAACCTGTTTATGACAGCTATTTCTCTCCTTTCAGGTTAAGATGCTTCTCTTTCAGCAGTATTAGTTGAGCAAGGATACTATGGAGAAATAGGTTTTTTTTTTTTCCTAGAGCACTCCAGGCTATCAATTTTATAGACTGCATAATTCTTGACAAGAATGGAGTTTGAAGCAAGCTGTTAGTATTAATTATTGCTCGTTAACTGGATCTTCACTCTGCATGAAAGAATATTGCAGGTTTTTTTTCTCATTCTAAAAATCATGTTGCTTATATTAAAATTGAAATGCATTTAGGGAAGTTGGGAGTTGAGATGCCCATGGTGGACTGTGGCGAGAGTAGGCATGTTGAAAGCTTTGCTTGTGTAGTACTGTGCCAATGCCATTGTGATTTTTTCAGTAAAAATAAATTAGATTGCTCAACAGAAAAAATTATATAATAAGTCATTTGTGATGGAGATAGTTTGCATATTTTGTACTTTATAAATCTGTCTTCTTCTTGGCAAGAGTCCTTGGTCAATGTGTACATTTAGAAGATCTTGGAAGAATACAGTACCAAAAATATTCATGTCCCTGAACTCAAATCAATTTCTTGTCTTTACAGGATATTAATTAAATTATTAACTTGGTTTATCAATATCTATCTGAATAAAAACTATAATAGTGACATGCAATTTTTCACTCTCTTTCTTATACTTACATAAGGATAGGAGATACAGATTTTTGCATGTGATTATATGAGTACTTCTTCCTTAATAGTTGAGCTAATGTCTATCAATTTCTCAATCTCTCTCCACATCTACTTTTGTGAGTCTGATATATGTGATTATGCTTACATAAACAATGAAAATAATATAAGAAAGAAAATGCACTAGTTGCTGATTTACAGCCATAATTTGTCTATAGCCAATTTGGATGGCCATTTGTAACAATTCTAATCTTTTAGAGGTGCTAAAAAAAGGGCAAGGGAAAAGAATGTTTGCTAAACATTGTTGTATTAGTGGGGCCCCAGTTTTCAGAGGCTCCCACAGATGTAGTTGATAATTTTTTTCATTAAATAAGAAAATTTTTGGTAACAGTAGTGTTGGAATTAAGACAGTATAAAATGTGATCGACAAGGTGTTTCTTCACTATTAAAATACTTCTTTTGGGGGCCACTGCTACACAAGTTTGTAGCATATAAGGCCATAAGAAGGATGACATACCAATCCTCTGTTTAATGTCCTTAATTCACAACATATAAATAACAAGAAAACAAGAACCAAAGAAACAGGACATAGAGCAAAAGGATTTTAAATGTAAAGAGTATTACTGTAACTTAAAATATTCTGAGTAGAGTTACTTTATTTTTCCCTTCTAGAGAAGTTGATCTTAATATACATCTTCTTTTCCTAATTATATGGGGTGGCACAAAATGCATGCCAGCTGTTGCTTTGTTTCTTATTCTATCGCTTTCTTGTGCTGTTTCTGAATATTTTCTCAATAAATAGCCAAATTTTGGTCACTTTTGGACCCTTTTCCATCAGAAATAAAACTTTTCATTTATAAGTATATAAACTTGAACATAAGCTGAAGAAAAAGGCATTTGGAAGGCATGTTAACGCTGTTATTGTGTGTTCTCTATGAGAGTTTCCATTCTAGTAAGAAAGACGTCTTGGTGTTAAGTTTTCTTTCTTTTTTTTTAGTGTGGGAAAAATTGTGTAAAAATAAGGGTAAAAAAGTATATGGTTTATCAGTCAATTATCGCTATATAGCAAGCAGCCACAAAATCTCAGAGGCGTCCAACCATAGCTTTTATTTCTTGCTCATGTGTCTGCAGATCAGCTGGAGTTTGGCTGATCTAGGCTTGGTTTATCTTGGTTTGGCTCCGAACTCGATTGGGTTGAGGCAGATCTGTTCCAGGCTTTGGCTTGTGGGTATGTGCTTAGATCTGTTTCCCATGTACTCATCTTGGGGCTCAGTTGAAGAGAAAGTAACTACTCAGGAGAAAGCTCTTCTTTTGGTTGTTGGCAGAATTGTAAGAGAGCAAGTGGAAACACGCAGTGCCTCTTAAAGATGAGGCTCAGACTGGCCTACTGTCACTTCTGTCTATATTCCAGTGGTCAAAGCAAGTGGGTCGATGAGGGAGTATATTTCTCCCACGGAATTAGAGGATGTAGGGAGTGAAGGAGCTCATCTACCACATATGAAATGTAATAAGTAATGTAGCACAAATTCAAATTCTTTAAGAGGTTGGAAATAAGTGAATTTCTTGATATGACCAATCACTGTCACTTACTAAGCGCTAAAATGGGCGTGCACTATGTGAAAATCATGCCTGCATTCTGCCTGCACTCTGGCTTTCTCAACCATGACACTACTGACATTTGGAGTTGAGTGTCCCCTTTATTTTGGGGGGCTGTCCTGTGCATTGTAGAATGTTTAGCAGCATCTCTGGCCTTTACCCACTAGATGCCAGTAGCATCTTCCCTCGTCCCAACCATAACAGCCAAAAGTATCTCCAGACATTGCCATATGCCCCCTGGGGAGCAAAATCACCCACAGTTGAGAACCACTGACTTATCTTGTGCTGGCAGTCTTTGAAATAGGGGATCACTTCAGTTTACAGATGGAGAAGTTAAGGCTCAGAAACGCTACTTTTCCCAGGGTTACACTGAGATAAATAAGAGATTTGGGATCTCTCTAATTCCAAAACACATGGATTTAACCATATTGCCAAAGGCTAATAAAGAAGATACCTTTGAATTGGATTTTCCTTCAAAAGTGGGGACAGAAAAGGCAATTCTAATATGCGACTGTAAGGTCTATAAAAGGTGTGCTCAGAGAGTTATGAGAGAATGGTGAGAACAGAGCAGGATTACTCTGCTCACTTTAATTAAGGCAAACCATTGCAGGATTAGATGAACTACTAATAGGACAAATGATAATTAACCAGATGAAGGAAGACAGGATGGGCCTCACTAAGTAGACGACACAGTGTATATAGAATCTTATATACAAAGAGCACAAGAAAATGGAAATGGTTGAAGCAAAGAATGTAACAGGGAAAATGGATGGAAATGAAGGCAAAGGCAAAGCCAACAGTGATTTATGCTGTGCTGTGGATTCTGAACTTTAATCCTGAAGGCAGTGTTGGACACACACACAGGAATTTTAAACAGGGAAATTACAGAATCATATTTGAATTTTATAACATCGATCTGTCCTGTGAAGGATGGATTAGAAGGGGGATTATAGATGACAGGAAAATGTGCTCTAGAAGCAAGAAAGTTATGTGGAAGGATATATATTGAATGATTAAGAATATTTATCTTTGGATGAAGATTATGGTTTTAATTTTCCTTTTTATTATCTTTATTTTGAATTTTCTGCCGTGAAAAAAATGCTGTTTTTGTAATAAGTACTACATTTTATTAAAAAAAAAATAGAACATTATAGCAATTTGGGCAAGAATGATAAGGCCCTGAACTATACAGTGGCAGAATGGTGGAGAAGGACTGATTGATCTGAGAGTGGTTTAGGAGGTAAAATTGTCAGGGCTTGGACATGTGTGTTTTGGAGCCATGGCTGAGGGAAAAGAAAGAGTCCAAGAAAGTCCTTGGGTTTCTTGCTTGAGCAGTTCATAGACAAGGAGGTTTAAGAAGATGGGACAACAGTTTAGGGGAGAGGATAAATTTTATTTTGAATGTGGTATGAGTGACGTGCTTCTGGGCATCTACTTGGAGGAGGTACCCAACTGTCCATTAGAAAGAGGAATCCAGTATTCAGGAGAGGTTTTGGTGGACATACAGATTTGGGAATAACAAAAAGATAGAGTTATCTTTTGGGGTGAAATTATCCAGGAAGAAGGCACACCTTGGGAAAAGAGAAGGGCTGTGCATGGATTCCTGGTGGTAAAAATGAGGCAGACAAGGGGCTTGAAGAATGCCCAGCCAAGGCAGTGTCAGGGAAGCAAGGGCGAATTCTCAGGAGAATGGAGTAGGAAACTGAAAGGACAGAGAGGCTAAATGTGATGCCGAGCTCTCTTTTATATTTAGCATTTAGGTCTTTAGTAACCAGGGCAAAGCCACTTCAGAAGCACTGCTGGTTAAAGTCAGAAGTAAAATAGCAGTGGGTTTTGGTAACAAAATAGAGGCCTGGAGAGAAAACCATTCTTTTAAGATGTTGACTTTAAAAAGAAAGTGGGAAAGTAGATGGTCTTTTGACGCACAAAAAGACTCTCCAAGTTATTCATGTTTCTTTCGTATAGAAAAATTTCCTGAGGATTTAGAGAAAAAAAATTATTCATATTTAGATGATATAATTCAATGTTAAGGGAACTTTTAATATGAAAATTGTCTGTTTTGTGGGTTTTTTCATTTTGCTTCACTGTTAAATTTATCTATATTTTGAAAAGTCAATAACCTTGAGAAAAGACAGTTAATCTTTGTACCTTAAATTTAGCATTACTCTTTTCATTAAAGAAGGGAATGAATCCACTAAAATGAGAAGAAAAGGTATCTTTTTGAAGGGCTTGACTGTTGACTTGTGTATGCATTCATAAATTTATTTTGTATCTCCAAAGAATCACTTAAATATGTTATGAAAATGAACAATTTCCTACCTATTTTATTTCACTGTCTTCTCTTTCTCTCAGTCACTTTTTTCTTCTCATCTTTAAATTTTTTTTTCTAATGCTTAAAAATATAAGGAGAAATAAAAGTAATTATTATTATTTAAGATATGTTAGGGCATTTTTATACTACCAATTATTAAGTATTTTTGTTGTAGTTTTAGCATCTAAACTTTTATTTACTATATGTATTATTTTTCGATTGTTTACCACATTTTATTTTGAAACTTTTATTTTAAAAGTTTCCAGTTGGGGGCCAGCTCGGTGGTGTAGTGGTTAAGTTCATGCACTTTGCTTTGGTGGCCCAGGGTTCATGGGTTTGGATCCCAGCCGGGAGTAGGGGGGAGCTACACACTGCTCAACACATCAAGCCATGCTGTGGTGGCGTCCCACGTACAAAAGAGAGGAAGACTGGCAATAGATGTTAGCTTAGGGCCAATCTTCTTCACCAAAAAAAAAAAAATGTTCTTATTGTAAATGCTTGGATTTTGAATGCTCATAGAAATATATTTTTATTAAACTATTTCCTTTTTCTTCTCCTAATGTAATTGATGTACTACTGTACATATGAGAGAAGCACAGTAATATAAAAATCAGCTATGAATCAGGAGTATTGGGTATAGATCAGTGGGTTTGCTAACAGTATGACTTTGGTCAAGTCATTTATCCTTCACTTGAATTAATATTTCACTTGTTAGAAAGAAATTCTTGAGATTTTATCACTGTTCGTCATTTACATCTGAAAACTAAATAAATCTTATGTCATGAGAACGTCTAAATTTTCGTTAAAGGAGTAAGTTTTAAAATGGGAGAAGAGGTACATGGTTGTGGAGAGTGCAATAACATAGGTGAGTAGAGACCTAATTGTACACTGTCTGTGTTTCTGGGGCAGGGGGTGCATTCAGCATCCTTTGACAGCAATTATGAAGGTACTTGGGCTTCTGAGGGTAGAAGTAAAGAGAAACAGGATCTGGTAACAGATAATGGAAAAAGTGATGGAAGGTTGCTAAAGCTTAGAAATTCACAAGTAATATAATCTACTTAAAATTTTCGTTATGGGTAACTACGTATATGACATTTGAGCCATGCAGTTTAAATATAATTGTATTGTTTGTTTTGTAGCAGAAAATTAACCAATTCCCAATATGAGCTCTTAGGAATAATAGGAAATTCAACAATGTTATTGAATTAAAAAGAGTGTGACTTCATTTTCTAAATTCAGCATACCTCCCAATACTAATTAATGATAAATTTATAATTTATTTTATTCGAATGACATTGAATATATTTAAACTGTATGATGAGAGAAAGTAGAAAAGAATTTGTTTTTCTGTGGCTCTTACATTCTCAGTGATATGTAAACTTTAAATGTAAAATCTGCCAAAATTATGTGCAACAAAAAAGAAATTAATCCTTTGGACTATATAAATTTGCAGAATTAGAAATGAGTATAAGTTTTATGCTTTAACTACTGTTTATATGGAGACTGCAGCCCTAATACATTATTCTATGGAAATGGAGTCTCGAATATTTAGAAACTTTTTGACTAAGAAAGGCACTTTATTTACTTCAACTTGGCAGACTTTATACACTTGACTTATTTCAGACTCCTGCTGTGAAATGTATGTTTTGTAAACTGTAAACATATCTTCATTTATGGACCACAAATTCTGTACTATGGACAGGAGATTTCTCCTAAAATAGATGATTGCTTTTACAGTATAGAGAGAGGAATAGAACACTAATCAATTAATTTTCTAAATTTCCCTTGCTGAGGGTTTCACCCAGTGTTAAGTCCCTCACCATATGTACACGTCTTTCTATAAAGAGTGATGTGTGGTAAGAGACAGTTGACCTGCCATTACTTGGATTCATAGGAAAACCACTTTCTATAACTCATTGCCAAGTCCAGCATGACCATCCGTTACTTACTCCTAAAACGCTCTTTTGTAAAATTTTCTAAATAATTTACTAGAGCTTCCGTAAATATTGCAGTTAGATTTCTATCAAGACATATTGAGTAGAAATTCTGTTAGAGTCTTTCTTGAAAAGACAGGCTGAAAAGACGGGAGACAGAATATTTCAGACTTTGGGAATAACTCGGAAAGAAGCTTGGTATATTTTAAATAGCCTTTAGTGTTGCTAATTTTTAGTTTTTTGGAATTTATTCTGTCTATTTTAGGACATTATAGACTGATGTTATCATAATAATTTGCAGATCTGTAGTTTCTATTGATTGTAAGCAACTATATCTGACTCTGTTGTGCTTAAGCTAAAGAGGGGATGAGTTGGAAAAATTGTGAGATGTTTTCATTCAGAAGAAAATATTGAACTGAGCTTTAAGAAAGAAAAGAAAAGGCAATGTCAGGGTCCTCATTAGCCAAAGTTTGTGGACATTTTCTCTAGAACTCTGTTCTAAACGTGACAGCACCAACCACTCCCAGTCTCTTTTCTTTTCTGTTGAAATTTCAAATTCTGGGAGAGAGAATCATACTGGGTCAGTTTGAGTCAGGTATCTGTTCCACTGGATCAATCAGCTGTAGCCAGTGGCCAAGACCACATTGTACACATGACCACTAGGGGAGTTGGACAGTCACCCATTTTGTGTCCAGTGTTCTCTAACCCTTGGCTACCCAAGCATGTGTGTTTACACCAGCCCTTCCTCCTTGGAGACAATGCACAGTCACTTCAGCTACTGCACTGAGAGTCAGTGTCGTGGGACTACTATTCTCTGAGTCCAGGATCTCTTTTTTTTTTTTTTTAAATATATTTTTTTAAATTTTTTGTTTATTGCAGTAACATTGGTTTATAACATTGTATAAATTTCAGGTGTACATCATTATACTTCTATTTATGCATAGATTATATCATGTTCACCACCCAACTGCTAACTACAACCCATCACCACACACTTGTGCCGAATTATCCCTTTCGCCCTCCCCTCTCCCCCCTTCCCCTCTGGTAACCACCAATCCAATCTCTGTCTCTATGTGTTTGTTTGTTGTTGTTATTATCTACTACTTAATGAGGGAAATCATACGGTATTTGACCTTCTCCCTCTGACTTATTTCACTTTGCATGATACCCTCAATGTCCATCCATGTTGTCTTGATGATTTTTATTTCTTTACAAATTTCATTATGATCTTATCTTGAATGTCTATAAATATGGTATAATAGTAAGAGAAAAATGAAAGATGTAGAAGTAAATTATACATTATGTATATATATCCATGTACTTAGTGAATACATATATTTTAAGTATATAAATATGTTCTTTATACATATATGTACACATATGTATATGTATACATAAATTTTACCCACATACATTTCTATGCAAAAAGGACGAGTGTGAGAAATTATAATACGGGAACTACAAAAAAGAATTTTTAAGAAATAGCTACAGTCCTTGATTCTGCAAAAGGACCAGAATCATAGCTATCCAGAGTCAGAGAGTAAGTCTCTGTGAACAATTTCAAGTTTTTCTAGCATTTGGCCTGTAACTTCATTAGTCGGGGGAGGAGGGATCTTTAGCCATAACTTTATTTTTAAAGGGTTGCAGCCCTTGGTAGTTGTGCCTGTGTAGAGTGACAGTAGTATAAGCAGAGATCACCTAGGTTATACCCATATTCCCTCTAGTTCTTAGGGTACTTAGGAAATCTCATTCTTCCTTGATGAAAAGTACCAGTTACTCTAACCAACATTGTTATTTCCCTTTCTACTTGTTCCTCAGTGATTGAGAATTCCCAGATTGCCAGGTGGCAGTCTCAGTTGGAACGATGATCTTCTCATGTTCTATCCTGGAGTTATTCTCCCTTTTTTCTAAAACCTCCAGATCAACAGAACCCAAATTGTGGGGTTGCTTGGACCAGGGCAGATGGGCCTTGGTGAAGGATAATCCATGTTTGTGCCTAACCACTATGGCTTCTTACTTCATAAGCTCATTAAGCAAACATCCAGCTCTTTTTGCAATGGGAAAAATATCCTCAGTGCGTTATTCTGCTACGTGGTTACTAACAGCCTTTTCTTCAGAGAATGTGTTCTGGTGAGCATTCATGTGGGACATTTGGGTCCCCAAATCTCTTTGTAGTATTTCTAGTCAAACATTATCCATTGTACAGGTTTCTTATATAAATCCTGACTCTACCCCATTGCTCCTCCCAGGCAAAGTGAAAGATCTTAAATGACTATTCAAACTTTTGCATGCAGAAAGTATTTGCCTTCTGCACTATTCTTCAGTATAGTCCCTGAGACAAGCTATAATCTTAAAGTAGTACAATTTGGACTTGTGCCAGCATATCGCATGACTATAAACCCAATTTGTGGTGGGGAACTCCTTTGTTACTCTGGGTTTGGGTTGAGAAAGATTCACAGGTATGGCTGGAGTCATATTCCTGGTGATGCACACAGCTTCTTACAACTTTCTCCTGCCCTTGGGGGCTCTCTCAGGCCTGAGTGCATAGACCACTTCTGCTTGATTCTGGAAAGCTGATGAGTAACCCTGACTTTACAGCTAAGTTGATCTAAGAGCACCTAGTTTATGATGGCAGCCTGGGTTGAACAGTCACCCAATGTCCCATCCAACATTGGAGCCAATAGATGATACCTGCTGAAGGACACATGGCCTTAATCCTAAACCCCAAGTGCCTCTTCTAGATTCTTCCATCAGAGCTTGACATAAACTTCCTGTACCATCCAGGCCTGAATGGCAGAACTATATGTACTGGAACCTGGGCCAGGTAGAGATCTTTTTTAGCCTTTGCACCTGACTCAAATTTGACGGCCTTTTAAAGGACATAGTAAAAGGCTAAGAGCAGAATATCCAAAATCCAAGATCTCATCTGTCACTATGACTCCTTGGCAAGACTAATTCATTTTGGAGAAGATATCCCAACATGTCAGCTATGCTTCTTAAAGTGTGATTTAGGAACTGGCAACATGTCACTTAGGAACTTGTTAGAAATGCAGATAATCTCAGACTTACTGAATCAGAATCTGTATTTTAATAATATGCCCAGATGATTTGTATGCATATTGACATTGGAGAAGCACTTCCTTAGATGATTTGACCACAGGGATTTCATTCAAGTGGGAGCCTCCTTGTTTCCCAGGGATTTATCTCCATCCCCTGCCATGCTCTTTCCTGCTCTTTAGATCTTATCAGCATGGCATCATTAATTTAATGGATATGTCTGCTGCTCTGTGGGAAGGTCAGAGAAATGCTGTTCTCCTTCAGATAATTGACAATTGCTTTTTGTGTTTCCTGTGTATGAGAATGGAAAAAATTGTTGCCATATAAAATATTGGAAGCTCTATGAATTTGCTTCAGTTAGAAGACCACATCTAGGATTGATTGTAGCTGAATTGAAGTCACCCTCTGATTGTGTTTATTATGATCATAATAAACCATAGTAATTTTTATTTTATTTAAAAACCAATAGGGGCCGGCCCGGTGGCGCAAGCGGTTAGGTGCGCGCGCTCCGCTGCGGCGGCCCGGGGTTCGCTGGTTCGGATCCCGGGCGCGCACCGACGCACTGCTTGGTAAGCCATGCTGTGGCGGCGTCCCATATAGGGTGGAGGAAGATGGGCACCGATGTTGGCCCAGGGCCGTCTTCCTCAGCAAAAAAAAAGGAGGAGGATTGGCGGATGTTAGCTCAGGGCTGATCTCCTCACAAAAAAAAAAAAAAAAAAAAAAAAAAAACCAATAAATCACAGCAATTTTTATTTAGATAAAAATATTGTTAGTATTTTACCATAGCTTAATTACTGAATTGGAGCACAATGATCCAAGGTCCACAGGAATTAGTTTTAACATAGATCTGTTATCCAATATAACCTCAAAGTTTGGGCATTCCTCTTTTTGCAGGACATAGTCTTCTAGTTAAAAGCCTTTTTTTGGTAAGGCTTAAAGGAAAATTCATAGTACAGTCTGATGTAGGTAAACCTGAGTTCTCCCTCATTATATCTGGTCTCTTCTTCATGCAAAAGGCTCTGGGTCTGTGACCTAGGAGTTAGACTAGAAGCTCTATTCTCTAGGCTAGTGGCTCATGTAAGGCCTTTGTATATTAACACTGGTATTTTTGTATTTTACAATTAATCAAGACCTTAGGAAATGTCTAATTATTTTATTTCTGGAGATCTCTTGATTAATTAATCATATTCAGGAATCTTTGTATGTCAGACTATTCTGTGTATTCTCATGACAGCTCCAGCCCTATTGCTTATTATGATGCTAATCATTAAATGAGGCCACCTAAGCTTGGCCATTCTGGGCTCCTATGACTTCCACTGGGATTGGGTTCACATTAAGTTTACCCACTAACATTCCTGACCTAGAGGTAATAACTGGTCAAGCACTACTGAAAATTTGGATTGTCTTAACTTGTCTTAATACTATCCTCCTAATTTCAAGGGCGTAGTGGAGAATATTATAGATTAATATCAAATTATATACATCATATCTTCCCTGAATTTATCATCATCATTAATATTACCATCATATTCATTTTTAGAGGCAGCATTGCCAAATTAAAGCTAAGTTTTACTTTTTTTATTTTTTATTTTTTTAAATTTGTTATTTATTGCAGTAACATTGGTTTCTAACATTGTATAAATTTCAGGTGTACATCATTATGCTTCTATTTCTGCATAGATTACATCATGTTCACCACCCAAATACTAATTACAACCCATCACCACACACATGTGCCGAATTATCCCTTTCGCCCTCCCCCCTCCCCCTTTCCCCTCTGGTAACCACCAATCCAATCTCTGTCTCTATGTGCTTGTTTATTGTTGTTATTATCTACTATTTAATGAAGGAAATCATACGGTATTTGACCTTCTCCCTCTGACTTATTTCACTTTGCATAATACCCGAAATGTCCATCCATGTTGTCACTTTAAAAAGTGGCAATTTATTTGCTGTTGTAATAAATTACTTCTGTAGAATGTATTATTTCATTAAATGAGCCCCCTTCTCTAAAATGTTTTGGCACTCTTTTTTTGGTGTTCACACTGTGATATCTCTTTGGCTTTTTAGGCTAATTTTCGATGTATTGAAGAGGGCACTGTGACATATTCAGAATCGTATGACGAAGAAGGAAAAGCACTAGGGTCAAGAACAAATCACCAGGTCTTGGCTGTGTCTCCTACTAGCTCAGTGACCCAGGAAGGATTCTCAAACTCTCTGTACTTCAATTTCTTTTTAAAAAAAGAAATGAAGAAAATATTCTGCCTACCTGATAGGATTATTGCTTTTGTTACTTAAGATAAATATAAAAATAAATTTTAAGTTTTATATATAAGCCAAGAAATCTTTATTGAGCACATATTATGAGCCAAGCTCTGTCATAGTCACTTAAAATTGATGTGAAGCACTTTACAATAAGCTTTTCATTAGGCCTCTAAATTCTGAGAGAGCTTAATTAAATTTGGTAAATTTAATAGGAAACAAAATTACTTTGAAGACTGTTACAATATGTATATACCTATTTGCTTATATATATGTACGTGTGTATTAATGTATATTTCTATTGACTTGGGAGAGGAGTTGGAGAGACTGCGGCAAAGAAGAGGCATTTTTCTTCTTGCTTTCACATTTTTTTACTAGGAAATTAAAGAACTTGAGTTTAAAATAGTGGAGATGTCTTTAGGGATGAGGACAAACTCCAAAAATGGAAAACAGGGTACTCTCTGATTGAATAAACATGTATTGAATGCTTGCTATAGTACTAGATATTTAATGGGTACAATGACATTATTTGTGCTTTTCCTCCCCTGCAGAAGCTGTCTTCAGAAAGTTTCTCTACAATCAGTGAACACTGCTATATTCTATACTTGCTTCTCAGAGTGTGGTCTATGAACCAGCAACCTGGGCATCACCTGAGAGCTTGTGAGAAATGCAGAATCTCAGGCCCTCCCCCAGACCTACTGAATCAGAATCCTCAGTTTAACAAGATCACCAGGAGATCCATGTGTACTTTAAAGTTTGAGAAGCACTGCTCTGGATCACATATGTAATCTTAGGTTCAAATTTGAAATTTTTCCAAATAATTTGGTATGTTTGTTTTTATACCTCCACAAACTCCTCCCTCTTCTTCTTTTATGTGTTGATTTTTTCAACTTTTCCCATGTCAGAACAGAAAAGATTGAAAACAAGTGAACTAATTAACAGTGATAGCAACCCACTCTGATCTTTTTTCCTTCTTCTAACTAAGATCCTATAATGTTCAGTTCCATCTGTCTATAGTTACCTGGGTAACCAAGATTCTAGCACTAGTAATTCCTCTTTTCTCTTCTGGTTAGACTAACCACTGGCCTCATTCCAATTCCCACCCCTACCGTGCTCCTTCATGATAAATTGGTCTTTGCCAATGAATCACTTTTTTAACAGAACCCTGCAATTTACAATTTGCCTCTCTATTCAAGCCAAACTGCTTCTCAAATAGACATTGACCCTTCTTTTTCCCCTCACTGAAGCTTTTAAATACATTTGAATAAAACTTAATGTAGCAAAATAGTTTTAACTATGTTAAATCCGTTGTTAAATCCATTCTTTTTAGGGGCCTTTCTGGAGAGCTTCAAATAATACTGTACAGTCATGCACCATGTAATGATGTTTCAGTCAATGACAGACCACGTTTACGATGGTGATGGTCACATTAAATTAGTACCATACAGCCTAGATGTGTAGTAGGCCATCTCATCTAGGCTTGTGTAAGTACACTCTATGATGTTCGCACAAGGACGAAATTACCTGACGATGCACTTCTCAGAACATATCCTCTTTGTTAACGGACACATGACTGTATTGTCAGCTGCAAAGTTGGTTATTTGTTAGATTAACTTTGATACCAGCTTGCCAGGTCTAGGGAGGAGAAAAAGCTAAGAAATAATTAGAAAATTTCTAAGACTAGCTATCTCCTGGTCTTGGTGCCTTTGAAACAAGACAAGACAAAGCCAGGATGAACCCTGCTCAGTTAAGCCTATCTTTGAGGAAAGTGAAAACAAGCAAGCAAACAAACAAACCCAATAGAATATGATAGCCTTAAAATAAACTCTATGTAGGAGGGACGTGAATGCTTACTACCTAGTTATGAGTATGAGAAAGAAGATGAGTAAATTGGAATGTGACATCAGTTTTTGAACTCAGAGGGTTTATTCTGGAGGAGTAAAGCAAAGATGCTTCTGTTCATTGTAGCGACACAGTGAACAGAGACACAGGTGTGGGCTGGGTTGGGTTGAAGAATGGTTTCTAGATTCTCTTACAGGCTGCCTGAGGTGATTCTCTGTATCAAGACTATATTCCTACGGAACAAAATCTGTGACTTATATGGGGTTGAGGGACTAAAGATTGTATGGGGTGTATCTGAGAAATAAAAATATCCAAATTCAGCTTTGACTCAGGCTTCATATCCTTATTTAGCACCAAGTGTTTCCCAGAACGGCTTATTTTTGAGGTAAGAGGTTTAAACTTTAATTATGTCATTGGGAAATCTGTCGCTTCTATTTCTCCTTTATGCATCAGACATTATACATCAGATAAAGCTCGTCTTTCGTATTCCTTCAGGCCCCATTTCTCATCCTTGATTTTTGTCCCCACTGCAAGAACCCGATATGTTAATATTATCCTCCCAAATAGTGTCATCAGAAAGTATTTGCCAAGCAACTACCATGTGTAATGTTTTAACATTGGGCATTCAAAGAGGCTTTTTGGGGGATAGTTACACTATAGCTGAGGAGATGGGTCTATAAAACAATGTACAAGATAGTCTGCTCAGAGAAATTGCAGTATACACACATTTAATTCCACTGTAAGTTTTTGAGTAGAGGGAAGGAGATCAAGAGAGAAGTACATATAATAAATTAAATGGTTCCATTCACGGAGACAATATGACCCAGTGAGTTACACACAGCAAGAGAAATGGACCTGTTCTTCCAAGTTTCCATAGTCCTATTATGGTATATATGGTCATCATGAGTTTCTCAGTGTGAAACATCACTTTGAGCTGAGTTTAATGTAGAACTGAAATCTTTTATAGGTTAAGAGTTTTGAAAGAGTAATTTAGACTATACTAAACTTGATTTTTACTTTACACCCTGACAATCTTATAAGATACTCTTTCATGGGGCCGGCCGGGTGGCACAAATGGTTAAGTGCGCGCGCGCTCCGCTGCGGCGGCCTGGGGTTCGCCGGTTCGGATCCCGGCCGCGCACCGATGCACCGCTTGTCAAGCCATGCTGTGGTGGCGTCCCATATAAAGTGGAGAAAGATGGGCATGGATGTTAGCCCAGGGCCAGTCTTCCTCAGCAAAAAGAGGAGGATTGGCAGATGCTAGCTCAGGGCCAATCTTCCTCACAAAATAAATAAATAAATAAATAAGATACTCCTTCATAATGCCAAAATGTGTCCATTATTATGGACGATTAGAAGAGTGAAGCGGTTCCCTCAGGGAAGTTGGGACAATTTGAGTTGGGTTTTAAAGGTAAGATAGACATACATGGCACAAAATAAAGTCTGAGTAGTGTTGAATAAAATATGGATGAATAAGCAAGTTAATTAGCTAAGTTAGCTAATTAGCTAAGTTGTAGTTAAATTAGATTCAACCAAATTCTTTTTGCTTTTAAAATTATTTCACTTTAAATAATGAGTATTCACAAAAACCATTTAAATTATTTTCCATGCTACTTCAACTTTTTTCCTTATTTGTTTATCCCAAAAAAACATATTTTAAAATTGTTTTAGTTACCATCATATATGATATCCTATAGTTTAAGAGAGCCAAGCCTCCCCCACTCCCTTTCCTTTTGAAATAAGACAAGTGTTCATGTTAAGAACGTTTTAGCAAAAGCTAATTGCTCTGGAAAAAGAGAAATATAGTTACATATACAAAAATACTTGCTATTACTGCTATCAATCTAATTGTCTTTGAGTAGAGAAATAGGAAAATTAGGGCCAGGAATGGAAAGGAGATTAACTTTTCAATGTACACTCTGAAGTATCTTTGGAAATTTGTACCACACACATATATGAACTATTAAAAGAAAAAGGGGGGATCACCTAAGTTGGTGATAGTGTAACACTTTTTATATACCCATGTGCTTTGTATGTTTAGTTAAATGCCAAATGAATAGTACAGACTGATCATTTGGTAAAGGATAATAATAATTATTATGGTAAGGGATGGTATGTGTAAAGGAACATTTATTTTTGCACAAGTTTGAAGAATTGGAGGGAAATCACATTGGAGTGAGGGAGTTTAAGAATAAAATGCTACAGTATGATGATGGATGGAACTAGAATAAAATGGGTGAATTGGAGAGAGATGTACCAGGGTGAGTCATCAGGTACTTTTCTTAATGGTGGAGAGAAGAAACTTCAAGCTTTCAGTCCTGGACACTGAGAAAAATGAGAATGCCACTGAGAAATAAGAAACTTCAGAGTTAGTTCTAGGGGAAAGGTAATGATTTGGGATTTTAAATAAAACAGGCAGGTGGAAGACTAGGACATTTAGGTAGCACTCCCTCTGAGTTTTGTTTCTTGTTATTTTATTTAATTTCCAATCATTATCAAGACTTTTTAGCCCTTAGTTTCAATTAGTTAGCTTGGGTAGGTATCTATCATACAATATGGTAAAGTAATTATGAATACATGTTCATTGACTGTTGGTGTTATTACCCAATTTGCATTGTAAATCAAAGCTTCAATTCCTTAGCACAATAGGAGAAATATATGTGTTTGAAGAGAAGATGGATATAGGTCTAACTTATTTTGCAGTCTAAGTCCAACCTGGAGAGAAATAACTGAATGTACAAATTGCTTCATTCAAGGAAAATAGTCAAAACTTTTTTCTTTGTTTCCTCTTTGCTCTGCAGAGTATGCACCATTGGTCATATAACCTAGTTTTACATTCTAGAACCACATGTCCAGCTGCTCTCAACTTTTCACTTTTCCTGAAACATGCCATGTCCATTACTCCTTGCCTTTGCACATGCAATCTGGAATAATATTTCACTACTCCCTTTAACGTTTTGTCTTTTCAAACTTCTATTCTTCTTTCAAGATTCAGTTCAAATGTCCCTGAGAGACTTTTTTTCACTGTATTCATTTCTGTAACAAGTTATCACAAACCGAGCAACTTAATGTAGCAAAAATTTATTTTCTCACAGTTGTGGAGCCAGAAGTCCAAAATCAAAGTGTTACTACTCCTTCCAGAGGCTCTAGAGAGATTCCATTCCTTGCCTTTTCCAGCTTCTGGTGGCTCCAGGTGTTTAGTGGCTTGTGACTACATAAGTCCAAGCTCTGCCTCCATCTTCACATCTCCTCTGTATTGATGTCTTTGCTTCTTCTGTCTCTTATAATTCACTGCATTTAGGGTCCACCTGAGTAATCCAGGATGTTCTCATCTCAAGATCCTTAATTACGTCTTCAAAGACCATTTTCAAAAATAAAGTCACATTCACAGGTTCTGGGTGGACCTATCTTTTCGGGGACCACTATTCAACCCACCACACTCACCAAACCCACAGTTCATTCATTCATCCATTTGATGTCTGGTGAGTACCTAACAATCTATTCCTCTGCTATCATTCCAGAGGGCTTGGTTCATATCTCTATTTTAGTACTTACTATATTACAGTAAAGTTATATATTCTGCCCCAATAGGTTAGAAAGTTCCTTGATGGATACTGTTTGATTTATCTTTTCTGATTCTTTGAAAATTGAAAACTCTGGCTCATTGTCATTCCCTCGGAACACTACTTCTTGGTGGTCATAATTCTTGGTGATTTAAATAATAACAAAGGCAATCTTGCCAATATGCTAACTTTTTGACTACGTAATGTCCTTTCTTTCAATGATCTTGTCTTTTTTCTCATCTCAAGCCTTCATTCCATGGATGTACCCTGATCCTTATCACGACAAATAACTGTAACTACTCCAAAATTTCAGTTTCAAGCATAGCACCCTCCTATGGTTACCACCTACTGTTTTTCCCAGATGCTTCTCTTGAGAACTACTTCTTAACGATTCCTTGACATCATTAGTCCTACCCCCTTTTCACTGTTGCTCTCAGCCCTCATGCACTCACGTTCCTCCTTATCTAACCAGATTTATTGCCAATCATTATAATCATTCTCTTCTTTTGCTTTGTCATACTCCCTTGTTTTTTGCCCCATTTTCTCCCCTTTACTCACTCCTATCAGCATACTAATAAGCTCTTCTTTTTCCCGTCAAAACAAAATATCTTTTGAAGAGATATTTTCCCCTTCTGCAGCTCCACTTTTTTTTTTTCATTTTACAGAATGTCTTTAAAAGAGCTGTCTATATTTGCTGTCTACAATTTCTCTCATCCTGATCTCTTTTGAATCCATTGCAACAGACTTTCACCTATGCCACTTCAAAGAAACACTTCTTATCAGCATCCCCAGTGATCTCCACATTGTTAAGTCCATTGTTAAATCCAATTTTCTGTCTTTGCCTTAATTGACTTGTCAGCAGCACAAGACAGGGTGATCACTGCCTTCTCTCTGAAATTTGTTTCTTTCACTTGACTTTCAGGATATCACATTTTCTTGGTTTTTCTACTTCCTTAATGACTGACTGCTGTTCCTTAGGGTCTATAGCTTGTTCTTCTCGTCTCCTTCAGTGTTATCTCTAAATAATGACAATGTTCAAGTCTTAATTCTCCTCTTATTTTCATCTGTACTCACTTTTTAAAATGATCTTACCAAGTCTTATGGTTTTAAGTATCAAAATCACTATCTTATTCCTGGACCTCTATCCCAACCTGCTGGTGAATATATCCAACTGAATACTTGACCTCTTCACTTGAATTTCTAATAGATATCTCAAACTCCAAACTGAGCCCCTGACCTTATTCCCCAAACTTGCTTCACTGAAAATCTTCCTTGTCTCAATTCATGGAAGTTCTGGAGACATCCTTGATTCTGATCTTTCTCTCATACCTGTACCCAATCTGAACATATATTATTGGCTCTAGTTCAAATATATCCATACTCTGACTACATGTGCTCCACTGCTACCAGACTGGTCCAAGCCGCTGTATTTTTTTAATCTAGATTCTTACGCTATGCTGGCTGTTCTCCCTGTTTCTGTCCTTGACCCCTACAGTCTATTCTCCATACAGCAGCTGGAACGGGAGCTGTTAAACGTGATATTATGTTTCTCCTCTGCTTAAATTCCTCCAATGGCTCCCGTTTCATTTGGGGTAAAAGAGCCCTGCTATGGTTTTCAAGGCTCCACTCAATCCAGACATCTCTCTGATTTTGTCTGTAGCTTCTCTCCCATGTTCTCACTCTGTCCAGCAGCAAAGGCCTCCTTGCTTTTCTCAGCCCATTAGCAGTCTAACTTCAGGGCTTCGACATTTGCTCTTTCCTCTGCCTGGAATATTCTTCCCCAAGACAGCTTGCAAAGCTTTGCATTTTCTTATAATGTCTTCTCTGACTATGATATTTAAAATTATGTCCCCAACACTCCCTTACAAAACAAGGAAACAAAGAAACACTTGTAAAGAATGAATCCTGTACTCTTTTTGTAGCTAAATCTAAATGGAGGATAAGTAGATGATTGGGAAATGCAGTATTAGTGTTAAGAAAAAATTCTTAAAACAAAATTGCATTCTGTAAAGGAATAAAAATAAAACCTTGAAACTGAAATTACAAACTATATCAGCAGATATGTTCCAAGAATACTTGGTAAATGGCATGTTCTTGACTTGAAGTTGGGTCTTCTCATTCTAAATGTCCTAATTAACTAATTTCTTCCCTCCCTTACTCCCTGCTTTACTCACATACTTACTGTTTCTCTGCTTATTTTCTTCCCCTTTATACATATGTGAATAAACAATTAATGTACTTTTTTCCATCCTCTAGGTTATTTATTTATTTAGTTTTTTAATAAGGAATATTGGCTCTGAGCTAACATCTGTGCCAGTCTTCCTCTGTTTTGTATGTGGGACCCCTGCCACAGCATGGCTTGATAAGTGGTGTGTAGGTCCGCATCCGGGATCTGAACCCATGAACCCTGGGCCACTGAAGCGGAGCACGCAAACTTAACCATTACACCACCAGGCTGGCCCCCCTCTAGATTATTTTTGTATGATATTTAAAACCGATAATTGCCCTTTATGGAACAATGCTTGTTATAACTATGAAGAAACGTGTATGGGCATTTATAATTATACTTTACAGTTTTATACATAGATCTAGCTTTGAGTCATTTTAATCATATTTCTGTCCAAACAAACTTGATTTAAAATCTTTATATAGATTATTATGTGTCAAATATCTTACTGAAGTCAGATATAGTTTACGCTTCTGATTTTTTTTTTCAACCAGTGAATTCTCTAAAGAAAAAAAAGTCATCAAATTATTCTGGCCTGGCTACTTTGTTAGTTCCTGTAATGTTCTCTGAATAATGGCTCATTATTCCTCTACTTGTTGGAATTCCTTTAGAAAGGATGACACAATAATTATTTAGTTGTTCTAAGTATCCCTTTCTCCCCTTCATGATCCAAATTCATATATTTATTGCATTTTTCTTGATTTTATAATTGCAGTATACACTCATTCTCCTAACCATGTACAAATTAATCTGAACAAATTAGTCCACAAAAATTGATACCATTCTTCATTAAGTAGCATATATTGAGGCACAGTGTTGAGGAGCTGAAGGTAAAAAACTGGAAATGTTGCCTCGTAAGGAAGTCAGGGCAACAGTTTTGGGATCATGTTTCATAGTATCAGTGTCAATATTTATAAAGAGATGAATTTAATCTGTTTAAAGTAAAAATGGGAATAAGTTATTTCTGCCATTTACCCCAATGTTTATTTTAATATGAAGGTTTATTCCCCTGCCTAATATTCTCCAATGACTTCTAAATTGCACATAAACTAATATTCAAACTCCTCACTATGGTTTCTAGGCCCTTTTTCATCCTAAGGCTGTTTCCTCTGCGTAGTGCTCCCTCACACAGCCCCTGGTTTTGTCTTGGCTACTTCCTTTTTATTGTTGAAGTCTTGGCTTTCAGAGATATGTATCTAAAGTCCCTTTTTTGTTTACTTCATAATGCTTATCACATTTTAAAAATTATTTTTTATTTATTGTTTTATTTTTTTTTGTTGCCCCCAGGAATTTTATGTTGCATGTTCTGTTGACTGACTGACTGACTGAAAACATAAAGGAGAAAAAAAGAGCAATCTACCTTGGGCAGAGGGAACTGGATGCGTTTAGAGGTATAATGGGCCATGATTTGATGGTTTGTATTAGAAGTCGAAGGTAAGGACTCCACCATGACTAGAATGTAAACTGAAGGTAGGGCAACCAGGGGCATGGGGAGATGAAAGGGCAGAAATGTAGGTTGAGGAATCTGGGAGAGCATCATGTTTTTAACCATGGTAGTAAAATAATCATATTTGTGTTTTACCCCAATATCACCTCACACCTGTCAGAATGGCTATGATTAACAAGACAAGAAATAACAAGTGTTGGAGAGGATGCGGAGAAAAGGGACCCTTCCTATACTGCTGGTGGGACTGCAAACTGGTGCGGCCACTGTGGAAAACAGTATGGAGATTTCTCAAAAAATTTAAAATAGAAATACTATGTGATCCACCTATCCCACTACTGGGTATTTATCCAAAGAACATGAAATCAATAGTTCAAAAAGATATATGCACCCCTATGTTCATCACAGCATTATTCACAATAGCCAAGATGTGGAAGCAGCCTAAGTGCCCATCATCAGATGAATGAATAAAGATGTGGTATATATATATATATATATATATATATATATATATACCACACACACAATAGAATACTACAGCAACATGGGTGGACCTTGGGGGTATTATGCTAAGTGAAATAAGTCAGACAGAGAAAGACAAATACTGTATGATTTCACATATGTGGAAGATAAACAAACACACACATAGATAAGGAGAACAGATTAGTGGTTACCAAAGGAGAAGGGGGTGGGGGGAGGGCGAAAGGGATAAAGGGACACATATGTATGGTGATGGATAAAAACTAGACTATTGGTGGTGAACATGATGCAGTCTATACAGAAACTGAAATACAGTGATTACATCTGTAATTTACACAATGTTGTAAGCCAATATGACCTCAATAAAATAATTTTAAAAAAATCTTATTTGTGTTTTAAAAAGATAACTCCTAGAAGGGTGGAGGATGAGTGACTGGTGACCAGTGTAGTACCAGGGGAGTCAATTAGGAAGCTGCTTCAATAATTAAGGTGACTGATGTTAAGGGATGGAACTCAGGGATCCAGAGGAAATGAGAGAAATGGGACCGAAGACGATTTTTTGGAGGTAGTGTTGGGTGGACACGGACACTGTTAAGCTGTGGTCTGCAAGGGAGGGAGAAAAAGTCAAAGATGACTTTGGAGTTCTACTTCAGGTAATGGACCCTTGTTATTATCCAAGCATGGGAAGACAGTATTAGGTATAACGAGTTCAGGTTTGGCATGGTTGAATTTGATGGATCAGTGTATTATTCCAAGTGGAGATGTTCAATAATGTGTGCTTGGGTCTTGACAGACAAAAATCTGAATCCTGAGCAAGGAAGTGAACACTGAAACAAGAGAGTGAGAAAAATGCAAGGGTGAGAAAGTCAGGGATAAAACTTAGAGAAGAGAAAGAGAAACACCATGGTTTTCCTACTAACTCTTTACACACTTCTTAGTCACTTTTGCTGTATTTTCCTCATCCAATATGTCTGGAAAATCAAGCTTTCCTTAACATTTTGGCTTCACCAGCTTTCCCCTCACTTCTTTTTGCATATGGTTCACAGTTGCTTTGATTTTTGTTTTTAATAACTCCTGCCTTACTTCTGCAAAGCCATGTAAATTGCAGTGGCATTGAGATGAGTTTGTTTTCCATTCAGCCCTCCCTGTTTGGTTACCTCTTTCTTCTGTCAGGCTTGGCTGGCACAGTTGCCCTTCTGCCTCCTTGCAGGAGCAGCTCTATTACGGGCAGCCATCCTAATCTCAGCTCTTTAGGCTGGTCATTGCTAATACCTCAATCTAAAATGGACATATTGAGTCACTTTCTGTTACATTAGGTTGCATTAATTTTCTATATAAAAATCACCGCTGTCCAAAACACATTGTTTGTGTTTGTTTATTGTCTGTCTCAATCCATAAGAAGCGAGCTCCCTGAGAGCCAGTACTACTGGTTTTGTACTCTGGACTCCTTTTTGTGTTTCATTTGTGCTTAACGTTTTCTTTCCCAGGAAACTCTTTCCTTAGATATCCTCTTGGATCATGCCCTCATTTCCCTTTAGTTCTTTGCTCACATACGTGCTTATCAGACAAGCTTTCTCTGTCTATCCGATATCAAATAGACCCCCACTTCCATTCTTATCACCATCTATACCCCTCTTTTTCTTAACAGCTCTGACATATTTTTTATGTGTTTGGTGTTTGTCTCTCGCCATTAGAATCATCAAGGGACTTTATTTTCTTCACTACTGTGTCTTTAGAAATTAGAATGGTTCCTGGAACATAGAATTTACTCAATATTTGATGAGTAAATGACAGAATCTGTAAAAATAGAGGTCTTGTTTGCCAGGCAGTGGAGTTAAGAGCCTCAGTCAGCCAATCTGGCCATCTAATTCTTCCTGCTGGCGAATCCTCCTTTTTGCTTGTTATCCATTGGACACACATGAGATGGGTGTTGGGGAGGATTCCCATGCGAAGAACAATACCTAAGAATATATAGAAACATACCTAAGAATGTATAGGATAATAATTGAATGATCACTCTTACCACTGAGATATTTAAATACAATTGACTTAAACCCAGTTTCACCATCCATGGAAGTTCAAGGCCCTTTCCCAAATTTCTGTAAACTCACAGGCTGGTAGTGGGGGCCTTATGTTCCCATGTCCTCCTCTACCTTCTGGACTTCTTTTTTTTTTTTTTTTGGTGAGCAAGATTAGCTCTGAGCTAACATCTATTGCCAATCCTCCCCTTTTTGCTGAGGAAGATTGGCCCTGGGCCAACATCCATGCCCATCTTCCTCTACTTTATATATGGGATGCCTACCACAGCGTGACTTGATAAGCAGTGCATAGGTCCATGCCCGTGATCCGAACCTGTGAACCCCAGGTCGTCTAAATGGAGCACATGCACCTAACCGCTACGCCACTGGGCCGGCCCCTACCTTCTGGACTTTTAACTCCTTGTGTGCTAGCTCTGTGCTATGGCACATCCATTCACATGTGAAAATCAACCGTTTGCTCAAGTTTCCCAAAATAAAAACTAAAATAAACCAACTAATTAACCCTACACTAAATCAGTTACACTCCTTCTGGCTGTTTCCATTTTTCAACATTTTGTTAACCATTCTTATCTGCTATTGTCTCTTTTCTTATTCTTTGCCCTTTACACTTTTTTGTTTCCCTCACTATCATTTTAGCAGTTTTGGTAGGGGAAATCCATAAATGTATGAATTTAGGATGCCATTTTAACTGGAAACCTCTTGCCTTGTAACTCCTTTTTTAAAAAGAGAGTAACTTTCCAGATACTCTTAGCTTCTCAAATAGTCTTTTGATTACATCTTGGATAATACTAAGGTTTTAAGTAGTTTAAAAGTGCTGATATATATTTTCATTTAGCTTTCTCTTTGTAGAATGGAATTTATTACGAAAGAAGGAAGAACACTAATATTTTTTGTGTTTCTATTATGTGCTATGGACTTTGCATAGTTTCCGTCTCATTTAACAATTCACAGCAACTCCATTAGGCATATATCCTATTACTCCTATTTTATAGAAGAGAAAATTGAGGATCAGAGAAACAAATTTCTTTGCCTGAGATTGGAGAGTAAATCAGTAGCATATTAAATCAAGGTTTTCTGACTCTCAAGTCCATCCTCTTACACTACATTCCATTTCTTCTTAAGAGTAGACTTGTTACTCTTTAAAGATGATTAATTATTTTACTAATTTAAATAGAGATTCGTAAAAGTAATTCTAAACAAAATAGATGTATTTAAGATTGAGAAGAAAACGAAAAATGGTTATCCCTCAGTTTCACCCTCTTTATTAATGTTTAAGACCGTTAATCTTGCTCTCTTGTTCCTATGGGCTTTAGTATTGAGTTTCCCTGTTCTATTGCAGTGTAGTCGGGTTTCCAAATATTTCATCTTAATTGTCTCTTGCTCATCCTATTAACAGGATACTGCGAGATATCACAAAATTGCATAAAATTCTGAAAGCATGAAAGAGCTATGTGCCAATAGGCTCTTTGAGTTTATGCATAGTATAGAAGCAGAGTAGTTAACAGACAAGTAAGTAAAATTTACTTGTATATGATGAAGTGGAAAACAGAGTGTATGAGAAAGGCAAGAGATTTAAATCAAGTTATAGGAAATAATGACTTTGAATAAAATATTCTTAAGCATATTTAAAATAAAAGCATGTAAATGTCAATATAAATTTTAAAATATAATGGATTATCCATGGGTGGCTTTTATTAATAACTTAGATCATAAAACATGATGTTTTGACTTTTCCTTGCTTATTTAATTGACTGATATTTTCTTGTTATATCAGTTATCCAAGTAAGAGTTTGAATACTATTATAAAAGCAAAACTGCCTACTATAAGAAAAAAATGAAAAATATAATGAACGACATAGAAAATTCAAGTCCAATTGTCCCTTAATTCTCATCCCATAGCCCCAAAGCTAAACACAGTTAGTATTTTGGTGTATATATATTCTTATATATACCAAATATGTATATACTCAATTTTTAAATATGTGCATGCTTGTGAATAAGCACTCATATGCAAAAATGAAATTATGTTGTATATACTTTTCTCTCCTGGCATCTGAAAAATGTTTAAAGTGAGATGAATACTGAAAACACTGAGAGTGTACTTAATTGAAAAGCACTAACACTCTCTTTCAAGTGTTTTTCAGTCTTAAAATTTACCCTATGACGCTAAAACAACATATATTTAAAGGAAGTAAATTTCTTAGACAATGTCTTGAACCTGAATGAAAGAGATAATAAAAAATATAAGGTAAAGGTTGTGACCTTTTCTTTCATGTTATTAGATTTTAGGCATTTTTAAAGATTATTATCAGATGATCAAGATACCTAATATTTTCCAAATAGGGAAAATTGGACTAAAAACAGTCCACGTAAAAAAAGAATCATGGTTTCAGCTAATGACAAAACTTATTAGTTCAACAGAGTATGAATTGAATGTGAGAAATGTTAACCCCAAATTAGACTGCATTTATAGAACTGAAGTGATGGGTACAAGGGAGGATGTTATGTTCCAATCATCTGCAATTCTGAAAAGATGTCTGGTAGAACATAGTCCGTTCAAGAAACCATCTTATTAGATGAACATTGGCAATTAGGGCTTATGAAAAGGATGGCAGCCATGATGACATTATAGTGGAAAACTGTGCCATATGAAGACTGACCGAAGGAACTGAGGGTGTTTAGTTTTTTAAATAAGTTTTGTTGGTATGACTACACGCAAACTAGGGACAATGGAATTTATAGGAAAGTAGCTTTAAACACAGTGGAAGGAGGACAAGAATTTCCATTTATTGAGTACCTACCCTGTGTCAGGCAACATAAGAGATGTGGTATGCATATTTGATCAAGGTGGAATTTCAAATGAGTTTTCAAAAAGATGGATTAGTCACCAAATATGCTTCAGACAACTGATTAGGAAAATATATTTGACTCATTACTTCACATTTCTTAAAAGAAATGTAAAAAATATAAAATATTAAGGATCTAAATGTAAAAAATTTCTGTGTAAATACACAATTTATATAGAATCACAGCTATTCTATAAATTAAGCACATTTTAAAGATAAGGCAACTGAGGATCTGTGACATTAATTAATTTGCTCAAAGAAAACATTATAAGGTTAGAAAACATCAGAGCTGGGGTTAGCGCTGCCCTGACCCCAATGTTCGCGTTCCAGCTTCCATACTATGGTGCATAACATAGTAATTAATCAAATCCGAAGTGTCACATGTTGCCTAGTAAAATGGTTTGAGAGATTTCTGAGCCTTGAGGATTGAGACAGAGTCTGGAGTACCATCATATCTTAAGTTGTTGTTGAAGTGATTTCTAGAGGAAGTAGGAGGTTGTACAAGTTGATCTCTCATATTCCCTACAAGCCTAAGATACTATTGTTTTTACATCCCCAAAAATAAAAGGTATAGTAAGGAGAATTTCTTAAATATTTTATTATTAAAGTGAAACTCAAAAGCATGCAATGCTCAGAGCTATAAAAATGTCTATCTCAGATCAAACTACTACCTAAACTGGACCTCACATTCAAACAAATTTGGGTTCCAAGTGATGACAGTCCCAATATATTTTACCAAGTTGCTTCAATTAGTTCTTTAAAAGTGCTCAAAAAGAAAGCCTAAACATTTTCATATTTTAAGAGATCAAATAATGAGATATTCATATATTCATAGGCATTCTTATGAAAAGTTTCACTATTTAAGAAATTATGCGACAATGTATATTCATGAGAAATAGATGTGGTTGATAACCTCATTTTTGAATCCCAGGAAAGCAATATGTCATCTTAAGACCTTATTTTCATGTTATGTGAAAATAGCATTAATATAACCCCCAAATGCTCAAAGAAAGCTTTATGTTAAGATGTTTTCTACATAGATTTCTTTATTCTCTTTCCTAAAGTAACGTTTTAATTCAAAGCCATATTTAATCTCATGGGAATACTTAAAATTAGTCATGATCTGTTTTAGCATATTCATGTACTTGCCTTATATTGGGCCTATAGCCAAGTAATATTTATTTAATAATTAGTGTATAATTTACAAAAGTTTCTAGTACATATATCAGCTATATCTAAAGAGGTTTCAGTACACAAGATTAATTCTTTAGATGTAAAATATATTAATAATTTGGTCGCACTATTTCTGATCCCAGCGGGTGATAAATGTCGTTATCTAAGCAAGCCAAGATTATGTTCATCATTATCATTTATAACATCACCATTCCTGCATAATTTCTAATGGTATTTGAAGTATTTACCTCTTACCTTTTTTCTCTGTTTACATACTCCTTTATGTATAAAGCATATATATATATAAAGTTCTTTTTTATTGTTACTTCTCCGTGTTACTAAACATTCTTTTGAAAAATATTTGATAGCTACAGAAGATTATGTACATATATTATTTTATTATAAAATCATGCTCTTTCCAATGTTAAATTATAAACACAATAATTATAGCTGTTATCTATATTGTGTTTATTTTGCGCTAGGAGCTGCTCTAAGTCTTTAGAGATATCATCTTGTTTAATCTGCACAACAACCTCATAGGTAGGTGCTGTTATTTTCCTCATTATACAGATGTGAAAACTGAGGCACAGAGAGGTTGTGTGATTTGCCCCAAGTCATGCAGCTGGGAAGTTGCAGCGTTTGAATTTGAAACCAGGATGTCTGTTTCCAGAATCCTCACTGGTAACCATTATGCCTGGCAAACTCTTGAAATGTGAAGTGGAATAAACATCCAGGGATGTGCAGTTTCTACCCAATACCTTAGTTTTTCTTTCTGAAAAAATTCTAAACATGTATAAAGATCTTGGCATATATTGCCAAATTGTTTCCCAGAAAGGTGTTAATTTATACGCCATCAAGATTATTCCACAGATTCTATTTTCCTGTATCCTCTCCTGTAATGGACACATCTACTTTTTAGTTTTTGTTAATTTTACTGAAAAAATTTCTATTAATTTGCATTTATTGTATTTTGAAGGATATTAACTTTTCCAACTGTTTTTATTAGCTAATTATATTTCTTTTGTGAATTATTAGTTCATTACATGTCATTATTTTCCTATTGTGGTATTGATTAATAACGTTTATCTTAATCCTTTATGTATTATATGTTCTGTAACTAGGTACCATCTTTTTCTTTTGAGATTTCTTATAATGTACTGTGTTTATGCATAGAAAGGCTTCCTATACCCGGAGATCAGCTATTTGTTTCAGTATGATCCTTTCTAGGCTATTTGTATTGATTTTTTTTTAAAATATACTTTTATTCATTTAGGTTATATTTGAGTTTGTAGTTAACCTCTTGTCTCAGAAGCATTTACTTTCTCCTTTCTTATGATGTTACTTTTCCAAGACATGAAATATATATACAAACCACATACTCTCACTTATTCACATATATTCCCGTTTCTTTGCTATCTCATTTACTTAGAATTCAGTATACTATAGTGAAAAAGAAAAAGTCACTGGAACCAGACTGCCTGGATTCAAGTGCAGAATCAACACTCATTAGCTACACTACTATTGCCAGTGTTTTCAATCTCCTTATTTATTAAATGGAGATAGTATTAGTATCTACCTAAAAGCATTCTTGAGAAGATGAATTGACTAGCACATACTAAGTAGCATAGAACTTATAGTTATTACTCATTATGCTTAAATTTATAAGATTTGGGTATAATAGTTAATTTTTTTCCTTAAATTTTTGATAGAATATATTTGATAGAATTTACCAGTAAAACTATCTGGGCATGCATTTGGGGTGTGTGTGTGTATGTGTGTGTGGAATGGCTTTTAACTGAAAAATCATTTCAGTTTATTTAAAGGATATATTAAATTTTTATTTATTTCTCTGTAAGTTCTCGTAGTTTGTGCTTTTCAAGGAATTTGCTATTTTATCTAAATTGTTGAATTTTTCACATAAAATTGTTTGTAATATCCTTTTATTATCCTTTTAAGGTCTGTAGGATCTATAGTAGTGCCATTTCTTTTATTTTTGATATTTGTAATTTGTCTATTTTCTCTTTTTTTCTTGATTATTCTTGATCAGTCTTGAAGTTGACTGATTCTTTCCTTTCCTATATCCACTCTGCTGAAGCCCGTCATAGGAATTTTCATCTTTATATTGTGTGTGTATGTTTTTTAGGATTTCTATTAGACCTTTTTTATAGTTTCCATTTCTCCGCTAAAATACTCTATTTTTTGTGATTCTTGTCTACTTTTTCCTCTAGATCTTTTGACATATTAAGTTGTAGTTATTTTAATATCTATGCCTTATAGTTCCAACATCGGGGCCATCTCTAGTTTCAGTTTTGTTGCCTACTTTATATATCGACAGTGGGTCATTTTTTTATTGCCTCCAGTTTAACTCATGAACAGCAAATGGAAGTCTCCAGAAAAGAGCTGGTGAATGGGTGCAGATTTGTCTTGTGTCCAGGACTCCAGAAATTCATGAACAATGTAAGATATGTGTGTGTAAATATATATAACAAAATATATATATATATACACATATAAATAAGAAATATATACAAATACACAATGGAATATCATTGAGCCTTAAAAGAGAAAGAAATCCTGCCATTTGTGACAACATGGATGAACCTGGAGGACATTATGTTAAGTGAAATAATCTAGACACTGAAAGACAAATACTGCATGATTTCACTTATATGTGGAATCTAAAATAGTCAAATACATAGAAGCAGAGAGTAGAATAATGGTTACCAGGGGCTGGGGGAGGGGGAAATGGGGAGATGTTGATCAAAGGGTACAAACTTTCAATTATGCAAAATAAGTTTTGGAGATCCACCATACAAACCAGGGCCTATGATTAAGCATTGCATGCTTTAAAATTTGCTAAGAGAGTAAATCCTATGTTAAGTGCTCTTATCACAAACGGAAAAAAACAGATGGCAGGAGGAAACTTCTAGAGGTGATGGATAAGTTTATGACCTTGATAGTGATGATGGTTTCATGGGTGTAAACATCTCCAAACGCATCAAGTTGTATACATTAAATATCTACAGCTTTTTCTATGTCAAATCATACCTCAATAAAGTGAGTTAAAAAATTATATGACAACATACATTTAAATATAATTTTTTAAAAGTTCATTTTTTCAAACAAAAATCTAAAATAATGGAGAATTGATATTCAGAGCTACACATTGATTCAGTCAAAACTTTATAGCTCATTTTAATAGATGGAGAGTTTCAGATTCCTAAAGAGGCAGTGGCATTCTTAGGCCATACAATGAGCAGATTGCAAATGTGCAAATAGTGCTCACACGATCTGACTTTAGTCTTGATCCTTTTCACACTGTGTCATGTTCTCACAAAATTTTATTAGCCCTCTAATGTCCTGGAGATTTGGTTTGCAGTATGAGATCTTTTGAAAGTAGTTTATTAACTTTCATAACCTTTTCAGTGAAGTAGTTAAAATGGGATATGTTATTTTATTCTTTCTGGAAGGGATTGACCTGTTGAAAGTAGCTTAGTGACTTCTCTTCACATATCCTATGTAATAGTGTCTTGTGGTAGATAAGTTATGTCCAGTCATTGTACCCTGCTGCTTGTCCTGTACCACTGAAAAGGAAAGAAAAGCTGAATCATGACCCTTCTTTTCCTTTATTCATTTGCACATTTTTACCTTAAATTACCCATTTATATTTTTATGATATGGGAATTACATACTCATCAGATAGGATGATAATGAGGATTTGTAGATGGGGCAGGTTAGTGTTTACCTGTGTAGCTAAAGCTTGAATTTTTTTTTTTATAATTTTATTTATTTTTTCCCTCAAAGCCCCAGTAGATAGTTGTATGTCATAGCTGCACTTCCTTCTAGTTGCTGTATGTGGGACGCGGCCTCAGCATGGCGGGAGAAGCAGTGCGTCGGTGAGCGCCGGGGATCCGAACCTGGGCCGCCAGCAGCGGAGCGCGCACACTTAACTGCTAAGCCACAGGGCCAGCCCGAAAGTTTGAATGTTTTTAACAGGAAGGTAATTACTGTGTAATTTCAAACTGGTTTTGGATAAAACTCTAGAGTACATTAGATTGAAAAAAGAAAAAGTTAGTTCCAAGAGAACTAATAAAAAGAGAACTTATAAAAAAAATCAGTGAGATAGAGAATTTATCAAAATTTAATGAAATAAAATTAGGAAAATTTGGGGTTCTGGGAACACAGTAATAGAAATTGCTAATGAAGGACAGGCAATATGCATTGACTGACTGGAGATGGGTGGGATCTAGCTAGAGATTTCATCCTACAATCCTGACATACTGGAAGTAGTGGACCAATAAAAAGAACACCATGTTATATAAAGGGCTCTTAGCTTACAGAGATCTTTATGTTCACATCTTGTTATAGCCTGAAATATAAATTGATTTTACAAACAAACAAGCAAATACATAGATATGGAGAACAGATTGGTGGTTACGAGGGAAAGGGACTGGGGGGAGGGCGAAAAGGGTAAAGGGGCACTTGTGTATGGTGATGGATGGAAAGTAGACTTTTAGTGGTAAACACAATGCAGTCTATCTAGAAGCCGAAATATAATGATGTACACCTGAAATTTACATGTTATAAACCAATGTGACCTCAATAAAATTAGAAAGAAGGAAATGAAAAGACAACCTAAAAAAATAGATTTTTGAAGTGTTAATTAAATAATGAAAAATGAAAATGCCTAGAGTGGTATAAATGATTACTATATACATTAGATAGATTGCCTACCTTAATAAATATTTTAATAAGGAAATGTTCCATGTGTGGTGGTTAATTTTATGTGTCAACTTGGCAAGTTTCTGGCGTCCAGATGTTTGGTTAAACACCAGTCTAGATGTTGCTGGGAAAGTATTATTTAGATATGATTAACATTTAAATCAGTAGACTTTGAGTGAAGCAGATTACCCTCCGCAACGTGAGTTAGCCTCATCTAGTCAGTCGAAGACTTTAAAGAAAGACAGAAGTCCCCTGAGGAAGAGGGAATTCTGCCTCCAGACTATCTTAGGACTCATGCCTGCAGCATCAACTCTTTTCTGGGTATCTAACCAGCAGACCTGCCCTGCAGATTTTGGAATTGTCAGCCCCCGCAATGACGTGAGCCAATTCCTTAAAATAAATCTTTCTCTGTGTATATACAGCCTATTGGTTCTGTTTCTCTGGAGAACTCTGACTAATATAATGTGAATAGCTTATTTTTAAACAACAATAAAATAAACCTGTCACTGCTTGCTACATTATGGTGGTTTAACAGACAGGCAACAAATTAGTGATTTTCTGTAGAAATGATGATTTGGGGTTTTTTGGTAACTATTAAAGTTAAAACCAAAAATCATTATAATTTAATGATTGTTTGGGGATTTGGGCATTTAAGTTAGTTTTCATAATCTAATTTCAAATTTCAAAAGTTACATTTTTATGTAATAAACTATAACTCTTTAATTGATATTCTCGTGAAGATTTAAAATAAGCCCCCAAACTGAATTGTAATGATGATTAAATCATCCTTTGCCACCTGGAATGAGGCCAAATCACTTGTTTACATTTGTTGTCTACCCTACTGTTTCTCTTTTATTTTTCTTCACATGAATAAACAGAAGATGTTCAGTTTCTAGAATTGTCAGATTGGCAGTGTTCCATAAGAACTGAAAGTAATTCAGAAAGATTAATGTAAAACACAGTCTTAACACAATACATATCTTAGTGGGGTTCCTCTGCTTTTCATTTAAGTTCCACAATATTCAAGGTTGTTCTAGGAGTAGAAGCTGAAGCCACTGTTAGAATGTGAGAGAGAAATATAAACACATGCCAAAGAATACTGCCAATGCCTTTTTATACTGATGGCTTAGTTAAATGGAAGAGACATCACGGGGACAGATAGAAATACTGTTTCTTTCCTTCCCTTCCTCCTTTGTTAAAATTTTCATTTTTTGTCGGCATTGAGGGCCTCTTATATACTTTTGTCTATAACAATGACGTTTAACTTTAAAAACGTGTATAGTTTCAATACAAATCAAATATAGTTTTCCTCTATAGCTGTGCATTCTTTTGTTAATAACATATGACCTTTTTGATGTAGAATAAAAGAAATGTCAAATAAGGATCACATAGTTTAAAAATTCCAGGGAAAACTAAAAATAGGGACAATCTTTGAGCAGTCTGTAAAGTGAACTGTTAAAGGAACGAATAATTTTTCAGGTCCTTTAAAATTCACGTCACATCCCCTCTCTAAGCACTAACATTTTGCCATTGAGAAAACTGAAGTCCAGAAGTTTTACACTGTGTTAGTCGTAGAGCTGGGGTTAGAACCTCCACATCTTTGGACTCTTGGTTTAACGCCTTGGCTCTGATGCCCCACAGCTGAAATTCTCACTTTAAACGCATATTCTGGCATAGTGTGTTTCTTTATGTTACCACTCAGTTCAGCATGGTATCAATTTTTGATTGATGCATTGTGGTCATGATTAACATTAAGGTATCCAAATTTCATTTCAGCAAATGAAGATACTTAACTATGAAATAAAAATAATTCAGATCGTTCCAGGTAGATTTTTAATAAGAAGTAAATTTCTACTGCTCCCTACCCAACTGGATTTCTAGAATATGTAGACTACCTTATTTTTCAAAGAGAAATGCCATTAATTATCTTCTGTTGGTACACTGACTAAGGGCTTATTTTTTTAGGTTATTTTTCCTGCTTTCTGCCTTACTTCTTCCTGGGCTAGACTAGGTCGGAGTTAGTTCTTTGGGTCTCTACACATCTGGGAATCAACTGCTGCCCCCTGGCTAATGGGGCTGAGGGCTGCTCTCAGTTTTTAGAGGAGAGAACATGTATTTATCCTTTCCCAGAGGCATTTGCTTCCCATAGCATCTTACACTTAGTAAGAGTGAAATATATAAATGACTATTTGTTTAGTTAAATACTTGTTCCCATTTTCTCAAAAAAAAGTCAAAATAATTGAAATTACATGCAGGTCTTCTACATTACTTATCTTAAAAAAAATTCACTCTTGTATTACTGATGAAAAGATGTAATCCTGCCATTGCTGTCAAAGTCAGGTATGCAAATGCAGATATTGAAGTTCCTGTAGTGTACTACATTGAGTGTCAGAAACATGTTTATTAATATTTATGTACATCATTATTGTCTTCTTGATTTTGCATCTTTCTTTCCCTTCTGCTTGTATGCATACAGCTTATTTCTGTATCCAGAGAAGCTGTATGTCTTTCACTTGGAAATGAAAAGTCCATAGACTTAGAGGGATTTTACTTTTTTCCCTCATAAATATTAATATTCTGTGAGCAAAAATTCTTTCTAGAGCAACTTGAAGGATTTAGTATAGGTAATTGTGCAATCAATAAAAAACTAAAAGGATGTTGTTCATAGGTTAATATTTTACATGCATCAATGAATTTTAAATGTTATTTGGTACTGAATATTGAAATCGACTCATGGTATATACCATTGTTTAGGTTATATACAACTTTGGGAACTTATTAATTAATAATTGGCTATATTAAATGTTAGCACCAGCAAAACCCATACTTCTGAAACCATCTTCATTTCTGCCTTATTTCTTGAAACTGTGGTTATTACAGAACTGCAAACTTTAGAAATAACGTTATTATTTACTTTTTATATGCTACTTCTTTCTGAAAATTAACTGTGGCATTTTTACCGAGATGCGGGATAAAATGAGTAAGGTTACTGCAGTGATTGGAGGGGAAAGGAGCCACAGCATGTTGTTTGCTCAGAAATTCAGTTATTCAGTTGGTATTGTCTCAGTTTCTTCTCAGTGTAAGAGCTACTTTTGATTTAATATAAATAGAGCTCTGGGTCCATTTTTCACTTCACTGCAATTACTGTAGTGTTTTTCTAACAACAGTGTTGCGCTTAGAAGTTAACAAAATTGGACCTTCAATCAGCAATTCAGGCAAGGGAAAATAACAATATCAGTATATGGTTTATGATATTTACTACATAAAAGAGACATAAACTATTTTGAAGATCAGAAGAAGGGAAACACTAAACATTTGTCTTTTACCCCTCAAGATGCAAAAATAGAATTTATATAGCAAAAAGTAGGGTCTTCTCCAGGGGAAGTGATTAGCTGAGAAGATAGCGTGGCGGTTGAGTACATGGTGATGATAAAATGGGAGGGCAAGATGAAAAACTTTTTCCTCAGTTAATATCAAAAAGTATGGCCCTTCTAAAATTTTTGTTTAGAGGATGTTCAAAATGCTATCTGAATTCACTCATTTGGTGGAGGGGCTGGGGTGGGGACAGAGGGAGAGAAGTTTTTATGTATATATGAGATACACTGCTGCATCTTTTAAAACTATATCTAAAATAGTCATTATTTTTTCCAACATTTATTAAACTCTCCAGCAGTATTAATGTCTACTGTGGTAGATATTGGGAATACATGAATTTGATTTGCCCTAAGTTGAAGAACTTTCTACTTTCAGGGAAGGAGAGTGGTGAGACAAAGTAATCACAGCCTCGCGTGATGGTAGGGCAGCATGGGTACTGGTCTGTTGAAATATAGAGAAGGCAACACTTACTTCTTCCAAAAAAATGAAACACAGGAATCAGAAATGTATTCTTTTCTCAGAAACTGATTATAAGAAGCTAGATCGAAGACTTAAGAGTCCAGAAACCTAGATTTAATTTTTGCCTTTATCTTAGCTTTATGTGATTGACAAGGAGTTTTGCCTTTCTAAGGGGGACTGAGGAACTTGTCAAATGAACACAAGTCTCTATGTCAGGGGCTATGACACTTGTCACTTTCATAGCTGCCTTTCTTTGCTTAATATAAGAGTTTTGAGACTAGTGAATCAAAGCTTATTTTATTGTCATTGTATTATAGATATGAAATGTCAATGTAATTAGTATTCATGGAACAAAACTACTTTTTGGTTTATGAAATAGACATTTTGTTTGGCTTCTCAATGTTTAACTTGTCAGACAGCTTAGATATTTGTATATTTATTTATTTTGTTCATGTCTGTCCTGCCTTCTTAAACATTGAGTTTCCTGTTAGTTAAAATTACTTTTAAAGTTACTTAAGTTACTTAAAAGATAATGTATAAAGACATATATGTTATTAGATTTTTCTCAGTTTTATTAAATTTATCTTGAAGGGAAAATAAAGAAGAGGAAGTAAAATCATTAAAAGCACAAGCTTTGGAGTGAGACCCAGGTTTAAGCTGCAGCTGTGTTCATTTCTAGCTTTGTGCTTTGAGAAAATTTGTGTCTCTATGTTTTAGGTTTTTTAATATGTAAAATGGAATACTGAAAGTCTATACCTCATAGGGCTGTTAAACGAGAATTAAGGCATAGGTTGCCATTGTGCCCATCAAAAGTAACCATGCAGTAAGTGCTAGTTTTTAATAACAACAATAACAGCAGCATTGTTAGCTTGATAGATAGATAGATAGATAGATAGATAGATAGATAGATAGATAGATAGATGATAGATAGTGTTTGAACATCTGAAAGATGTAGAGAGTGGTTTTCCCTTGTTTTAAAAAATATGTCTTTTTTCTGACTTCTTGCCGTAGTAGCCAGCAGGACCCTTGTAGGTGTCCTGGTGATTTTCCCTTGAGGACTTAGGCTGTGGAACAACATCCCGGTTACTTCCCTTTTATTGTCTGCTATTAGGACCTCATGTGTCTGGGTCCCATGTCGCTCTGAGCTGAGGCTTCAGCTCCTGGCTCAGCAGTCTTGACCTTTGTCCTACTCTGAACGCTAAGCTTGCCTTCCTCTTTTTCCTTGCCCAGTTAGGGGCACTGATAGGGACACATAACAACATGCTGAGCCCTCAAATCCCCAGGTGGCCTGAACCTCACAGTAGCATTTCACTGAAAACCATCTTTGCTCTGTCTTGTATTACGTGAAAATGTTGTAGGAATTGCTGTAGAGTTGTACTTTTTTGCAAAACTTTCTGCAGCAGTTTTTCTAACTTCAACACACATGCAGAGGATTTTTTTTTTCCTTTCTTTGATCTTTTGTGAAAAATCTAACATTCAAATCATTGTTACTGTCCATTCATACAGTCATTCCAATATGCAGTCACCTTTAGATACTGGCTTGCTGGAGGTGATCAGGAATTTTGTGAGCAAGTTGATGTCATTTGGTAGCTTGAAATCAGTCAGGGGGGTAGTATTTACACCATTATCAGCAAATGCTACAAATCAGGTCTTTCCTCTCTCACCCAGAACTGGTTTGACCTCTAGGGCGGGACCTCTGACACCAGTATTCTAACATTTAGGGCTGGAGTAATAGTCGATGCTTATTATGCCTTCCTCATTTTAAAAAAGAAAAATTTTATAAAAGTCCTAAATTTTCTCTCTATTGATTTCACCGTTAGTCTTACCTACTCCCATGCCAAAGAGCCACCATCCTCTTTTATATCTCATCGTCCTCTTTAATAATAGACTGAGTGCATCTTGACATTTGAGAAATCCAGTACATTTAATTTACTACACCCCAAACCAGACCGTGATTATTCTAGTCCCCACAGGATGTGAGTCACCAAGGGAGCAAGGTATTGAGAATATGGAGATTGCTTTTCTTGAGCAAAAGTAAACTTTGCAGCAAAGATGTCATTTAATTCATATGAAAATGTTTAAATTTAATGACTATAACCTCAAAGCAGGCCATATACTTATTTCTGGTAATTTATTATGTTAGCATAAAATCTTATTTGGAGCACAATGTTGAACACTGGTTCTTTGTTTTGTTTTGTTTTGTTTTTTGTGAGGAAGATCAGCCCTGAGCTAACATCCATGCTAATCCCCCTCTTTTTGCTGAGGAAGACTGGCTCTGAGCTAACATCTATTGCCAATCCTCCTCCTTTTATTTCCCCAAAGCCCCAGTAGATAGTTGTATGTCAGAGTTGCACATCCTTCTAGTTGCTGTATGTGGGACGCGGCCTCAGCATGGCCGGAGAAACGATGCGTCCGTGCGAGCCCGGGATCCGAACCCGGGCCGCCAGCAGCGGAGCGTGCGCACTCAACCGCTAAGCCACAGGGCCGGCCCGTGAACACTGGTTCTTTGGTACCACTGTTTGGATCAGTTTCTCAGAGATTCCTGTTTGGTGTATTCTCCTTATGATATTCACTCTCTCTTGCTGCTGATATTGAATCCCCATTTGTCCACATTTAGGGAGATATTTTAGAACATTTATCTTCAATTCTTTAGTGACTATTGGCTCCAGCTCTGAAGAATGCCACTAGAAGAGTGATCTGACTGAGGTAAGCTTCACAATATCTTTGAGTCAAGATGATTTGATTTAGAGCCTAAATGTACGTAATTGTAGCACATTGTGTTTTAAGTCTGATTTTGTGGTATTGGAGTTTGCACAAAAATGATTTACAAATAGTGGTCTCTTGTTTCACTCTAAGACAGCTTGATACTTATTGAATAGCTACAGTTATCCAAGTGATTCTAAAACCTTGAAATGACTTTATAGAAGTCATTTTGAATAAAGCAAAGATCATAGGATTTTTTTTGGTACAAAAATTCAGTGCTAACCTAGTGACTTTTTCTGAGGTACTGGGGGGAAACTGGCTATTAGGAAAAATCCTAGTTCTCTCCTTTTAAAACTCACAAAGGCAAGGTACTTGTTAGTATAAATGTTGAAAGCTGTTACCCTAGGTTCCTTTAGGAACTCTTCCTTCATTCTTGTGGGAAAAGCAGAGGGAGGTGGTGTGTCATTATTAGGTACACTTGTAAAATGTTAGAAGACAGACGTCTTTATACTCAGTCCTTATTCAAAGCATAGCTGTGTTTATGTACTTCTCTTTCTCCTTGTTCATAGACAAAAGTAGCAGCTTGAATAGAAACTGTGCAAAGTGTACTTGAAACAGGAGCTAGTATATGAGATTAAACTTAGAGAGGAAATACTTTGGATCAGACTTTTCATTTTTAGTCAGTTTCAACTTGATGATTTTTCATACTTCTAGACTCGGGATGGTGGCTAAAACACTTTGTTTCATTCTTTCCATGAGTGTCTTGGAAAGACTTTTTCACTAAGAAGACTAAATATGCTACTTGCAGCAAGGTTTTTGTCACAAAAACATTTTTGTGTGGGTTCAGCTAACTGTGGTTTTTTATTCTATTCAAATAGTTATTGAGCATTTAATGATTTGGCATGGGAATTAGGCAAGTGATTGTAAGAAACTCAATTAATTGCTTACTGGAAAAAATAAAGAGGGGCAGATTAAGGAAATTGACACTTGAGTGAAGAGTTTAATATGATTTTGACAAAAAAAATGCTGAATATTCATTTTATACACGCTATTATTAAAGCTTTGCCTGAGAACAATTAAATTGCAAATGGTCTTGAAAGGGTAATAATTCAGCATTTGTATAATCCAAATGCAAGAAGATGCTCCAAGATCAACCAACCAAATGATTCTAAATGGAGACAAGTACTAAACAGACTTAAGGTCCAAAATAAGTGGACTGTGTGGTTAATTGTAATCTTCATCTCATTTATTCAATTACCTATCTTGTTTTTTGTCAATAAAGTTTCTAATGATAAGAAACCTTTGAAAATCTTTATTTCCCATGGAACATGGTACATTCATTTGCATCAGTTTTTTTGGCCATTTATCTTGAATGCCTATGAGTCATTTTAGGCTTCAGTGAAATTAGTAGGTAAGAAAAAAGAAATAATAAACTGGTACCCCTTATTAAAAGATGTATAATCTAGTGGAGAAGAACAGAAAATACATACAAGATTAATAAATTACTGATGGAGAAAGGAAATTAAAGATTGTGGATGGTCAGAATAACTCATGTATTCTGGAAGACAAGAAATTTTGAGAATAAGGAGTTAGATGGTTACTCTGTGAATTGGAAAGATGGGGATTTTTGAACTATGATTTGAGTCTTAGGAGGTGAGAAGAGAACCATATAGGCAGATTCAAAAGTGGGAATGGATATGATGACTGTGGGCAAGAGCTAGACATGGGCTGTGAAGTGAGAGTAGCCAGGTGATTTTTCCAAGTCCTTTCCAAGTCTTTCCTGTTCTTTCTAATTTATTTCCAGTGATTTTCAAAGAAATGTTATAATCATTGGGCAGGAGAAAATTGAAAGGCTGTAATTGTCATTAATAGCTCTATTTTTATGTTCTCTATGGGTCAGCTTATATCTTGTATAAAAAACCCACATGGTAATCTGTCATCAAAAGTGCCCTTAGTTCCTATCTGTGAACTAAGATTTGGGGCTATGTGAAGAAACGAAACTATCTCAGCCTTTGACCTTGTGGAACTGTCAGTCCCAGGGAAGACAGATGCTAAACAATGGCGAAGAATGCTACACAAGTGGACTTCCAGAGGGTCTGGAACCGTTACAAAGGGGTAACTAACATAGTCAGCAAAGACCTCCCTGAGGAAGCAAAACTTAAACAGGTCTATGAATGTGATTGAGTAAACTCCATAAATATTTTTCTAAGCACCTGTTCAGTACATAGATATTAATTTAGAGGTAATTATGGACTTGAATCATGTATGTGATTCTGAAATCATCAGAGAGTCAACATCTAGAATAGTGCAGTTAATGAAAATGGGGATGGGGGATATTTCAGAAAAATATTCTCAGTGATTTATTATTTTTAATGAAATAAGAAGTAGCATTTCTTTGCAGCTGCTCCCCTCTGACAATTTGCATTGAAACACAATAATACAATTATTTTTTTGTGAAAAAGAGCAGTCTGCCCTGCTGAGAAAACAAAGCCGCTTTTGTCCTGAAAGGCCATTATAGATTGTGTATTGCTCATCTAAAGATGGGATACTTCATGATTATATATTATGATTTAAGTATAAATTAACTTTGGAAGAACAGAAAATAATTTTGTATTACTAAAATTGAAAACCCAAAAGTGGGCATATTCCTTCTCTTCCTTATTCTCTTCATCTCTCATTATTCAGAGAAACCCCATGTGTATACGTGTATAAAAACACAGATAGTAACAAAAAACTTACAAATTAATTGCACATTTACATACATTTTTTAAATGTTGTTTTATCTTTGCCACTTATTGTTTGTGTTACTATACTGAGTAAACTTCTATATTAATAACAAAAAGTAGTGATAATAAGCACCCTTCTCTTAGTTCTGGTTTTAACAGACAAGATTCCAGTCTTTTACTTTTTTTAAGTAAATACTGTAAGCTTGAGATAGATTTTCTTTATTCTATCTTATCCTAGTTTACTACGAGAGTTTATCATGAATAGGTGCTGAATATTACCAAATATTGTGATTTTTTTCCTTTGACCCCTAATAGACTGTATTAAGTGTCTTAATGTTAAACCTGTTTTAATTTTCTAGGATTAAACTTTAGTTCATCATGGTACATTCTTTCTGTATATTGCTGAAAAATTTTCCATCTATATTCTTGCGTGAAATGGATTTTATTTTCCTTTTTGAATATTGTCTTTGTCCATTTTTATGTATCAGAGTTAAATGCATTGGGCTATAGTGACAATTTCTCTGATAGTATTGAAACAAAATAATCCAGGCCTCTCCTACCCCACATAGAACAAAGAAAATGTGAAATCACGAAAAAAGGCTCCCTTTAAGGAAGGAATTAACTATTTATTAAAAGAAGCTATGGGGGCTGGCCCTGTGGCCTAGTGGTGAAGTGGCCAGTGCACTCTGCTTTGACCCCAGGTTCGGTTCCTGGGTGCGGACCTACACCACTCGTCAGTGGCCATGCTGTGATGGTGACCCACAAACAAAATAGAGAAAGATTGGCACAGATATTAGCTCAGGGCCAATCTTCCTCAGCAAAATTAAAAAAAAATGAAACTATGAGGTCAATCTCTTGTGTCTTAAAGTCTGCTACAGTACATGTTTGTGAAATGAGAATTAGCTATTAGCTATAGGTAAAAAGGTGAATTATGTCAGTACAATATCAAAATCATATTGTTATGTTTATGATATTTTCAAATACATTCCTGTGTTTGTGTCACAGCCAGTGTTTGCACAGGACACTAACACAGCTGAGTGTAGCAGGTGATGAAGGAACACAGTACTGAAACAGCCTCCAGAATCCTCACGTCTTGCCTCATGGGGTCTGTCCTGGAAGTGTTGAAAGCATAGTTGTCCCCAATTTTTATACACTTTTTCTTTGTCTCCGCTCTTTGCACAACCTTACATCATGCTACTTTCACTTCTTTAAAAAGATAAATTCATATAATAAATGAAACATTTATTTGTTAAGAATTTAATGTCTTTTTAGCTATGTTGATACTTTATATAGTTTATAATTAATTGTCTTTGTTTTTTCCCTCTTGTTACTAGTGCATATTTTTCTTACAATCTCTCTTGATCTCAGTACATGATTTTGCAGAGTATAAGGTTTATTTTTATGTTTTAGTAAAAATGCCTGTACTTTGTCTACTTATGTATGATCTGATAAATTTCTTCGGTGTACTGATAAGATATTGAATTTATAACCTCATGAATTAAACTGGCCTTGGTTAATTATTCAGGTTGAAGTGAAGGTCTGAAAGAGTTTAAATTTGATCATGCTCTGTTCTCTGCAATAAGTGAAGATTATCTCCTTTTTTGTTATTGTTTAATTAACTGTAAAGAGATAAAGATTCTTTTCAAATCATTTGATACAGAGCCTATATTTCCTATCTCAAATGCAAACCTCTATGTTGTTATAGATACCAAAAATTTTGAAACGTGTTAGATAATTGTGTTATATCATAAACTGTGGCTAATATGAAGAAACTGAGAGTCCATAGTTTGTATTGTTCATCACCTAAGATGAATTTACTGGATATTAGTTCTCAAATATTATCATAACTTCAGTGTAATTTCTGGTATCTGAAATTTTAGTCTGGTATATTGCCTATTATTTATAGTGGTTAAAAAAAATAGTTCCCAGTGAAATTTAAATAGGCTGGTATAATAGATTTAAATGTTCTTTGAACATTTAAAAAATTTACTTACAAAACCATTAGTTAATTGATTCTTTTAGGAATTTCATCTTTTGTTAATGTTGGTAATTTTATATTTTTAATATTCTAAAATTGATATTTTTATTTCCTCTTAGACTCAAAATTTTTTGTTTTATTTTTCACTTTTAGCTACTTTGATTTTCATGAAGACACTACAGTTATTCTACCTATTCTAGTTACTCTAGTCACCTTGTATGATGGTCAGAAATTGTGCACTGTGTGACTTTTGTTTTGCAATTACGTGTGTGTGTGTGTTAATCTTTGTGGTCTCTAACATATGATATAAATTTATAAATGTTTCATGGGCATTAACATTATATGTTTTTAAGGTACAAATCAACATATAGCCATTAAAGATGTCTTATTAAGTTGTTATTCAAAAAAGTTGTTCATATTTCTTTTATCTGTATTATTCTTTGTCTTACTTCAGCTGTTGTACCTGGAGAGTTATATCTTTCATCTTATTCTTGTGTTTTGGTATTTTTGCTTTATATATTTGGATGCTTTATTTTTCAGCACTGTACTGGTTATCCATTACTGAAAAACAAATTACCCCCAAACTTAGCAGCAAAACCCCCAAATTTTTATTATTCACATGGTTTCTGACAGGCAAGGATATGGGGGTGCGTCTAGTTCAGAGATCTCATGAGGTTCCAGTTAAGACATGGGCCTAGGTTGCAGTCTTGGCTGGGGCTGGAGGGTCTGCTTCTAAGAAGACCCACTCATGGGGTTGTTGGCAGGAGGCCTGTTTCTAGCTGTCTCAGTAGTCAACACAGGTGGCCTCAATTCCTCTCCACATGGGCCTCATAGCAGGGCTCTTCACAACATGGTGCTAACTTCCCCCAGAGTGAGCAGGGAGGAAGGATTAGTGGCTTTTATGACCTAGTCTCCAAATGGCACGCCGTCACTTCTGCTTTATTCTGTTCATTAGAAGTGAGTCACTAGGGCCGGCCCCATGGCTTAGCGGTTAAGTGTGCACGCTTCGCTACTGGCGGCCCGGGTTGGGATCTGGGCGCTCACCGACGCACCGCTTCTCCGGCCATGCTGAGGCCGCGTCCACATACAGCAACTAGAAGGATGTGCAACTATGATGTACAACTATCTACTGGGGCTTTGGGGAAAAAAAAGGAGGAGGATTGGCAATAGATGTCAGCTCAGAGCCGGTCTTCCTCAGCAAAAAAGAGGAGGATTAACACGGATGTTAGCTCAGGGCTGATCTTCCTCACAAAAAACAAAAAAATGAGTCACTAAGTCCACCACACATTCAAGGGAGGAGAATTAGTTTTCACCTTTTGAAGGGAGGAGTATTTAAAAATTTGTAGACATATTTTAAAACTGCCTCAAGCACCTACAGATTCATGTTTATGAATCTCTTTATTGTAGATTTCACTTTCCTCTCTCTAAAGTTGATGACTGCAAAATGAACCTCTAGATCTAATTTAATAAAAAGCTTTTGGAGGTGGACGCTAAACTCTGTGGAAAATTCTTTTGTTTGTCTAATTTGATTGATACATATTTATACATCTTTTCATTTTGCTTCAAGTTAATATTTTGAAGATAGCCTTAAAATTAATTTTGATCTGTGAGTCTAAATTAATTTTGATCTGTGAGTCTAAATTTGAGTAGGAGGAATTTATTTATATTTATTTTCATAAATTCACATTTTTATCAATGTCTTTTCTTTATCCCTATTTTTTAAAGTATAGGTTTATGTTTTCTTACTGTCATCTCCTCTTTCTTGTCTTTCTGAGTAGAGTATATCATTTCTAAGCTTTTTTCTTATTCTTTTAATTGAAAAGATATATGGCTTTTTTTTTTTATCAGTAATTACCTTAAGTTGAAAACATTTTTAAAATCAGTGTTTTAATCAGCTCCATCAATACTACGGATATCTGAATGCATATAGTTGATTTATAGCAAAATTCTTATCGCTTTTTTGCTTTAAAATAATATGGATCATATTCTTAGATATATATATCCTATGTGTTTAATTATTATTTAGATAATATTCTGGGTTAGTATGTCTCAAAGTCCTTTTGTTTAGCATACTTTGATATTAGCTCGATTGCTAGTATTTGGATAATATTACTCTGGATTATTATCCCCTGAAACCCTTTGACTTAGAATAGATTCATATCATCTAAGAGGATATATTAAAATGGCCGTGGCAATGAAACAATCAATTTTTCAATGAATAATGCAAACATTTCCTTGCAGATCATTTGGGATAATGTCATGATCTCAGTAAAATGAAAATTAATATATCTATTATACCTTCATAACTACAGATCTATAGTAGAAGAAAATAGCTGCTCTGTATTTACTTTTGAAAGCATTATGTAAATAAATGGTACAACATAAATAATATATAATATAAAGCAATATAGAAACTGAAATTTCGATGTCTTCAAATGGCTCTAGGTCAAGTTTATGTCTAATTGAGTGTCAGAAACCAACATAATTGTGTATTATTGAGTAAACAGAAAGCTAGATTAAAATTAACATTAGGTATGATGCAAAAAAGACTGTTGCAAATAATAAGGCAGGCCCTACCTCAACTTCTGTTAAGAAATTTAGTAATTTGATGATCAACAATTTCGATAAGACTGAAAAATTCTGAAAAATATATGCTGCTTTTAGTCATGTGCTATTTAATTATTTTTTGTAAGGATTTTCTTTTCACTGCCAGACTATTTTGTGCAAATAGCTCAGAGACATTTAAAGATGCCGTCCTGCTATGTGTGCCAAGTTGTGCTTTGGAAATATTTTTGCTTCTTTTCAATTAAACAAGTAAAAGTCAAGTAGTTTGTCTGGATCAATTGGAAAAAATGACCAGCAAAATGAGACTGGGCAAAGTGGACAAATGCTAGATCAAGAAGGACCTTGTAAACCGTATTGAGGATTATGGACTTTGACATAAAGATGGTTGAAACCATTGAAAGATTTTAATTAAGTGATCCACTTTGCATTTAAAAAGATCACCCTGCTTAGAATTAAGAAAAAATTGGAGTAGGTAGAGTGGATTCAGGTAGATCTAATTTGCAGGCTATTTTAGCAGTCATGGCTTCAATGATCTTGGCTTGGACTAGAGAAAGGACAGTAAGAATGGAAAGAAGATGAAAAGTTCCAGTAGTAATAAGGATGTAGATAGATAAGTTTTGGATGTGTGGAATGAGAGAAAGGAGGTGAAAGAATGAATCCCAGGTTTCTACCTTGAGCTACTGGGTGAATTTTCTAAGAGAGGAAACTGTGGAGGGAGAGTATGTTTGGGAGAGGAATAGAGAAGATAGAATATCTTCTGTGTCACAGGATGTGGTAGATACATGTACTAGATACATCCTGTGACACATCCAATTAGAGATGTTTAGGAGATATTCATATTGGTCTGAAACTTAGGATGGTACCTTGGAATGGAGATAGATAATAGAATATAAGCATAAAATTTGAATCTGAAACCATTAGGATGCATTATATTACCTTAGAGAGAGTTTAGGAGGAGAAGAAAGGGAACTAAGAACCCTCATTGGGATCCAACATATGAATGCCATTACACACACTGACTGATATTAACAGCTTTTCGTTTTTACACAGTAGGAAGTTGGACATCAGAAATATCTGGAAGCCATACACAACCACACTATATCTCTGCAGGCTTTTGTTTTTATTCTATTTTTACCAGTTTAGCTTTCTAAATGGTATATGCAGTTAGGAGTTTTCTATTAGTGTTATTTGGTGGACCAATAAATCAGTAGATTATTGAATTATGGCATGAAATTAATTAGGCAGAGCTTAATAAAGCCAAAGTTAGAGAGATCTTTCCAGATGTCATCAGATAATCTGGAAAATAGGCAACTTGATTAGATAAGATGGATTTAAAGAACTCAAAGAATGTGACATCAATATTTAATTTAGTCAAGTATTTTCAATGAGAACATATTTTAACTATTGATGGTAGAATGCTAGAGAATTTTCATTATTTCATATTAAGGGAAAGTATTAATAATGTTTATTTAATTCAGAAGAAACTGAAGAGGAATAAAGGGAAAGAAAGGGAGAAATGACAACAAAAATATTCTGACAAGAGTTTAGGGTACGTTTAAGCATTCATTGTGGCTGTTCTTGTTGACAGGAAGTACAGTGAAAAGAATACACACCCTAGTGTGAATGGCACATGAGAATTGTAGTTGTAGTTCTGCCATTAGGGATTAGGCCTTGGACCAATTTTTTAACTTCTCTGAGATCTAGTTTTCTCATCTGTGAAATGGGGCTAATAATTACATCCTGGGTCATTGTGAAGACTGGATGAACTACCTGAAGCTAAGCATTTCATATCGTGCTTGGTACCTGGTAAATCATCAGGAATGAGAATCATCTGTAAAGTAGGTGGGTTGATATTTAAGTGCCTTTGGGCTCTAAAGTTTTGTGGTTCAGTGAATAGAGAGTAAAATCTTTAGTCTAGGAAATCAGAGTAAAATGGAAAATTGCTCAGAGTTGAAAAATTATTATTGTCATTATAATACATTTATTGTCTAATCATCCATTATATTTTTATAGGAATTATAAAAAGAACAAGGAAGATACTCTCCTAATCTCTGTTTAATATCTTCCGGAGTAAGGTAGACAAGACAAAGAAAAGTTTCACAGAGCATCCGTGAAATGGAAAGAGTTAAACAGCATATGTCATCAGAGACAATATACGTGAAAATACTTGGAATGGTTTAATCCCATGGCATATTAGGAACCAATGTGATAATTGAATTACAGATATGTTAATTTTGGAAGAGAGATTAAAGAATAAAATGGGAATAGCAAAGAGTGGCCCTGAGAATTCTAGGTTTATATATGGTAGAGTGAAAGATAACTTCATTTATTTTTGCTCATTCTGCAAATACATGAAAAAATAAAATTTTTGAATTTTGAATTTGAATTTAAAGATTTGATGAAAATGTATTTGATTCTTTTTTAATGGTATAATGAGAAATATCATTCATGGGAAAAATATGGTCAAGGTGAGGTGTTTCTTTAAGGTGACATATATGTGCATATGTCAATATATATAGGTACATATTGATTTGAAATCTTTTTACCTTGAGACATGCTGTTATACATAAAATAGTTTAAGTCTGAATAGATAATTATCTTACTCATTAATAGATAAGTGTCTATTTATGTGCTGTTAAATGCTTTAGACTAGCAAGTTAAGCCTAAAAGATAAGACAAACATTAACAGACATTAATCCTGGGAAGTTAAGTGAATGTAAGAATCTAATTTTATTTTAGTACAGAAGATGTCCTGGATTATTATTGTTCTATTACAATCATTCTGAACATGGTTTATTATATTATATTATCTTGATATTATTTTTAATGATCAATATTCTCGTCTTAGAGATGAAGGGGGGTCTCCAGGAAGGTTGTTAATTGCCTCAATGGTGTGGCCCCATGTCCTTGATTCCATGTTTTTCCCTAACAGTATTTGAAAAGCTTAGTTTGTGGCACAGTTGTTTGGGTGATGGACACAGCTCTGTGGATAGGTAGCTCTTTATAGTTCTATCTAACATGTAAGAAATATTGTGTTTTCACCAATTCTAAAACGTGTATTTTCTTTAAAATATTTTACCATCTCTGAAATCAGAATACATCGTAGAATTGATGTATTAGATTAACTTTGACGGTACATCCTAGTTTAATTGGTGGAACTTTCCCTTTCTAAACAGAACACAAAATAATGGTTAATACTACAGGCTTAAATTCAGTGAAATATGGTAACCTATGTGTGTATTGAAGTGTAGATATAATTGATGTGGGGATGCATTTGAGTGGAATGTGATAATCTGGGTCAGTCTAGGGAAATGACTTCGAAGTAGATAACATTTGTTCCTTACGTCTTTCCTTTGACTCTTACAAGATTATGATGCAAATTAAAGGTTTAGTTCAAGTCAGCCATCATTATCTATCTCATTTCTGTAGAGCATGAAGATAGATGCATGCCCTGATTTTTTGGAAGGCAGAAATAGCATACTACTTAGGTAGTTTTACCCAAGTTTATCTAACAGGTAAACCCCTCCCAGGCAGGAACAGTGTATAACATTTATTACCCACCCCCCAGCCCTTTTTAAAACAGTGTTTAGTAAATGCTTATAGAACTGAACCCAATGCAGCATACACCTAGGGATAAAAATCAGTCTTCTGTCAGCTAGTTCAATCTGTCTGTGAGAAAAATTGCTGTCAGAAACTTTAGGAAGTTTTCTGATATGGTATTAGTTTGTCAATGAATTTGATAGATGAATTTTTGCATTCTTTGCTCTATTTTGTATGGCATTATTTTATATAAAACTTTCATATCATTTTAGAAGATTCAAAGTGAAATAAATATTTTGACATTTTCTTTCATTAAGAAAAAATTATGTATTTCTAATGACATGGTTTAGCAATAATTATGTGTTTTCATTAAAGAAAAAACAACTCTTATGGAAACTGCAAAAGGAATAAAAAATTCTCTTAATAATTGCAGCTGGAACCAGTTTGACTTTTAAGAAGAGTGAAATTAAGGAGTGTTTGTTTAATATAGCCAAAGAAATTAGAAATGCATGAAATAATAAATTACAGGGATGTTATCATCTATTATAATAGAAATTTCATTGTTTTGAAACTTCAGCTTTAAATGGGGTTTGGAACTTGGGATTTCTTAAATATTCATTAAATTTCTGTGTGAATTCAAATTTAATACAACCTATTTCTTACTCTTGATTATCAGTCCCCTTTACCACTACTTTTTGTCTAGTAAATAAATATTTAACCATGATAACACTGGGCCTTCCTGCTTGCTTCCCAAAACTTGATAAAGAATAAAAAATGACAAGAGCTTTTTAATTTTTTAAGCTGGGTGTTTTTACCTGTGAGGCAAGGAAACATGTACTTAAGCGCGAGTGTGCGTGCGCGCATACCCACACACTCTCAGTGAAGAAATTCATTAAATAATTTGCCAAAAGGGCAAAGTTAGGGGATTTTATGTGGTAAAAAAAAAAGTAGAATTTAGGTGGATATGCTAATTAAAAATTGAAACTTTGTTCTCGAGATAGGACAAATGAATCCACTGGTCTTTATATAGTTGGTTAAAAGAGATCTTATTGTTCAAAACAAATCCTCTTGTTCTCTGGTCAGGAAAGAGTCTTCATTTAGGTCTAGTGAGGGTCTGGTGTGTTCAAGTCAAGTGACCCAAGTTCCGGGTCTTTTTGTAGCTTCAGCTTGTTAGGACCTGCCATGTTGAAGCAGAGCATTCATTTTTCATATTACCTCTCCACACTGTTGAATTTAAAACAAACCCATATCCAAATCCAAAAGGCCTTGAAAAATAAGTCATTACTGAAATTGCTGAGGAGGAGAGAGAGACACTTAACCCTTAAGCAGAAGCCCTAACAATCATCTTCACTTCTCTTCTAGCTCTTTTAGCCCATCTCCCCCTTCCATGTCTCCAAACAAGAAGCAAACAAAAAAACAAAACTTTAGCTCACACAGGCTCTTATTTTGAGGGAAACACTACCAAGGAATGGGCTCTATCTTCCTTTATTCTGGTTCTGAACTTCCCTTTTATTACTTTTTCTAATCAAACTTTTAATTTTGAGATAATTGTAGATTCTCATGCAATTCTAAGAAATCATGCAGCCACATCCAATGACCCTTTACTCAGTTTTCCCCAATGCTGACATTTTATAAAACTCCAATGCAGTATCACAGCCAGGATATCGACACTGATAAAGCCAAGATACAGAATGATTTATCACTACGAAGATCTCTCATGTTGCCCTTTTATAGCCATACCCACCTCTCTTCCACTATCCCTGACCCCTGGCAACCACTAGTCTGTTCCCCATTTCTATAGTTTTGTCATTTCAAGAATGCTGTGTAAATGGAATCATACAGTATGTGACCTTTGGGGATTGGCTGTTTTTGACTCAGCATAATTCCCTTGAGATTTGTCCAAGTTGTCGTGTATATCAATAGTTTATTCATTTCTATTGCTGAGTAGCATTCTATGGTATGGATGTTCCAGAGTTTGTTTAGCCATTCAGTCACTGAAGAACAACTGGGTTATTTCCAGTTTTGTCAATTAGGAATAAAGCGGCTATGAACATTTGTGTACATAGATTTTTGAGTGAACATAGTTTTTATTACTCTGAGATGAATACCCAAGAGTGCAATTCCTGGGTCATATGATAATTGCATATTTAGTTGCATAAGAAGCTAGCAAATTGTTTTTCAGAGTGGCTGTACCATTTTATATTCCCACCAGCAATGTATGAGTGATTCAGTTTCTCTGTGTCTTTGTCAGCATTTTTTTGTGTCATTACAATTTTTCACTTTAGCTGTTCTGGTAGGTGTGTACTGATATCGTGTTATGGTTTTAATTTCCATTTCTCTTACGGCTAATGAGATTGAACATCTTTCTCATGTGCTTATTTTTCTGCCTTTTTAATATATATTAATTTACCTTTTCTACTTACTCACCATATCATCCATTACCCTGATCAGCAAATCTAAGGTTCAGCCCCCATATATTTCATGTCTGCCTCTGGTTCCTGAGAAGCTGCATAAAAGGCCTCATTGTTGCCTCTTGGGATGATGACTTCCCACCCCGAGAGAGCTGATGTCTAGGTCCAGTCTTGGTCACCTGTTGGTCTCATAGCTGTCAGTCGTTGAGGCAGAGAGTGCAGAATTTTCCTGACTTCAAACCTCTACTGAATGCTGCATTTAGGGCTTGAAAAAGCACCATTTGTACCCAGTATCTCATAGAGCCTTCTCATTTAAACAGATTCTTCATTTGTTCTCCACGACTGCTTGAACAAGAGCATGGACTAAGTAATCAGCCCAGGAATAAGTACAATGCAAGAAAAGGATGTTCTTAGAAGGCAAGCATAATATACATAGAGGCATTTCTGCCTTAGGCTAAACAGCCTTTTACACTAACCAGAAGCAAGTTCTTGATTGGATTATGGATTCTATCGTTGACTGTCAACTCCCCCAAAGACCACCAGAAAAACCTAGGCTTGGAGCAAGCTAAGTGAATGAGTCTCCCTGCAGTAGGGGAGAACACTATTCTGAGAGAGTCTTAGAGTCTCAGAAGAGGGAAGTCAGGGGAGCACATTTTTAGGGTTTTAGGCCATGGCCTGGACTGGATGGTTTTAAGATGGACCTTGCAGAGCAGGAAACTGGTTGGAATTGAGAGAGTTTTTACTTAATAGCCATAACTTTGAGATTGGTGGATGCGGAGGTCAGGCTATCAAAACATGTCTTAATAAGCAAGATGTTGCTCCTGGTGAGTAACATGTTTGGGTGCCCAGTCTTATCATCTAGGAGCAGGTAATTCCTGGAGCACACAACCAGGTTATTTTTGCTTAGTCTCAGGATTGGTTAACTTAGAGACAGGAAACTATACCTGGTCCTAGTACTGTTATTACATGGAAAGGGAATTATGCTGTTTTCAGGTCTCATTACTTTAAATATGCATAAGGAGTAAATTGCACCTGTTGCCAGTTGTAAGTTTATTGCCTCTCAGTTCCAAATCCACCCATGATTGTCTGGCTTGTGATACTGGAGCTGGACCATGTGAAAATTTCTCCTTTGCCCGCTGGCATAATGTTAAGCATTGTTAGGAGAAGGTGCTGGAAGGACACTACAGGAAGAAGGGACTTCTGTTCCTGGTTCCAGTGTGATTCCCTGTGCTTGCTCCTGTGGTGCTTGATTAGCATGCAGGCCGTCCAGTGACACTCATCCCCAGTGAATTTCAGTGGCAACATTGTTTCAAGAAGCTACCTGGGGGAGTTTCTCTGGCAACCCTGAAAATCATTTCCCAGTGACACCTCGAGAGTCTTGTAGGTCTCAATGACTTCTGTTGGCCTCCCCAAAAGGTAGTTTTATTTTTTGCTAGCCCCAGCTCCCAGCACCTCAGCCACCTTTGCTTTCATCCAGAAGGCCAGCGATATCTGGATCCCAGTCCTGGAAGGGGTTGGGCTCTTCTATATTTCTTCCTTCCTTGAGTGCTCTGCCTCAGTCTTATATCTGCTATTCTTATATCCTTTAGAGTGCTCTTTACCCCTTTATGGTTAATCTCCTGTTAATTCTTTATATTGAACTGTGTCTAGCCAAATTGCTATGTGGTTTTTGTCTGCTAACTAGACCCTGACTGATACAGAATTGCTAATGTGTTGGTCTCAAGAGATACACCCACAGAGATTGGAATTTGGGATTAGTTTGGTCATTTGTTAGGATTTGGACACAATGCTGAGCACTTTGCCAAAGGGAAGTGGGATGCCAGTGTCTATTGCATGCAGTGGCATCATAATTAGTCAAGTTATCACCTATTGTTGATTGTGATAAAGAGCCAGCTGAAGCAAGTGCCTTGGAAGCCCACACAGCTGCAGCTTTTGAATGTTGTGGCAGTAATGACGGCTACGAGTACTGTGGTGTGGAATGGATTCTACCTAGCACACAGGAGTGCTTACAAAAAGAAAAAGATGAGCTCAGGGCCTTGAACTCTTAGCTAAAATCATGGTCTGACAACCAGAAGCTTCCATTACAGCTCTAAAAATTCTCTTATTTGTTATACTACAGGGCTGAAATTGCTAAAATTAAACATAGAATTGCATTGTACCAGTTGTTAATTTTTAATGCCAGTTAATTTACAGTCTTCCCACATTTCTCATTTGAAAGTTAGAGCATTAATTGGGAAAGACTAGAGTCCTGAACTTGGAATGGGGACAGATGGTTGAACCCTCAAGAAAATGACTGTTTTGAACCCTGAGTCACTCTGAGCCTCCCTTACCACTGAAGTAGCTTGCCCTCCTGTGTCTGAGGAGACTGCCTTGTCTTTGCTTGAAAATTTTGTGATAACCTCACCTGGGGAAGATGCTTTAAAAGTGGGTGTTCATTCCCTTCGCTGATCTTGGTTATTTCTAGGTTCACTGCAAAGGGGAAATCTCAGCATGCTCCAGGGGACAAGTCCACACTATGACCCAAGGGTAAATAGTTTACATACAAAAAAAAAAAAAATTGCCAGACTTTGCCATTGTATATTTTCAGAACTCTGGGGAACATGCGTAAGAGTGGATCCAAGTTTATTAGGCCAAACAGGGCAGAATATAATAGTAAATAAGACTGAACTTATTGATATGAGTGTACTTACTAGAGAGTCCAGATTTAAAGTGTTAGCTTGTGAAACCACTCGTAACATATACAGCTTTAATGTGTAATGCTATCTACTTTGTACCCATTACAGAGCCTTTGAAATTGTCTTGTACATAGTAACTCAATACACATTTACTGAATTGAATTGAAATCGCAGTGCCTGACTGCTAAAACCAAATGTGTTATCAAAAGAGAAAAAGAATAATAGTAAATAAATAATAGAGAATTTACACTGCAAGTAAAAAGGGTAAAAGAGATCACAGCCAGCTGAAAATATCTGATAATTTATGGATCAGTAAAATGTGGAAAAGATGAACTATATCATGAAAAGCCATACAATAATGTATACCTTGTCACCTTCATAATTACATGGTGAAATTCTTCACTAAACATTTAGAAAAAGAAATCATAAATAAAAATGTGTTTTCTAGCTAATATATGTCCTATGACTGAATATTACGTCTAACAGTTCTTACTAGTTCCTAAGTGAATAAGGTTACTGGAAAAGTAACCAGTTACGTTCCTGGAAATAACCCAGAAACTTAAAAGGCTCCCGTGGATAGGACTATGTGTGCGAGATCTCTGTTTCTGGAACCAAACTTGTCTTGAACTCATCTTTAATTTACAAATGAAGGCCACATATTAGAAAATTTTGTTAGAAAATATATATTATTATGCATCATAGAGGAAAAAATCTGTTTCTCCACTTAAAGTAATTCTCTATTTTACCTTTTTATTTTAAAAATGTCATTTACTATAGTGAATTATGTTTAGGTTTAACGTTCATTGCCACAAGACAATAATAGCTAACAATACTTCTGGTGTCAAGTTTTGTCAAATCCTTGTTTCTAATTTTACTCTGTGCTAAAAATTGTAAGTAACTACTTTGAAATTACACAAGCCGGCAGGTTACTCTGTGTTATTTCATCATGGAGGCTATATTTAAGAAACTCCAGGTCAACCTGTTAGTCACTGAATATGCAGGTTCCCATACACAAACATATGCACACGCCCAGATACACACTGCCTGCTAATTAATGTCTAAACGAGGAAAAATAATATCACGAGTTGTGGTTTTCCATTCTTTGTAGTAGCAAGAAAGATACTCTGCATCAGACACTAATACACATCAGAAAATGAAAATGGGTTTAGATTTCCATAAGTATTTTTTGTTTTTTGCTGAGGAAGATTCACTCTGAGCTATCATCTGTTGCCAATCTTCCTCTTTTTGTGTGTGAGCCACAGCCACAGCATGGCCACTGATAGGCAATTGGTGTAGCTCTGTGCCCGGAAACCGAACCCGGGCCGCCGAAGCAGAGTGTGCCGAACTTAACCACTAGGCTGCCGGGGCTGGCCCTCCATAAGTATTTTTGATGCTGGCATATATTGCATATCTCAGACATCTTTCAGTGCTGATATCTGCAAACAAGATTGCATACTTAATTTAATGAAACTATTAACACCTTCACAGAAGTTGAAGAAATGCTCTAACTTAAAAATGGAATGACTTAATGGCTATGCATTCATTCAGTCATGACACATAAATACTTATAGCAAATTGACATAGTGAGGGATATATTCACATACACACACACACTGTCTGATACATGTATCATCAGAGGAGCACCAGACGGTGTAATCCTTATTTCTGTTGACAACACCAGCAAAGATCTTGGCCTCCCTGCTCTCAGCAGGCTGTCCCCTTCTCTCTGACCAATACCCCCCTCAGCAATGCTGCTTGCCTCCTCTCAGGGTCTCACTAGAATTTCAGCTGGATTCTCTCATCAGGACTAATGCTTAATGCCTCTGTAACTAGAGTCAGAAGGGAGCGTTTGCCTCTGGTCTCCACTCCCACCCCCAGCCAACTCCCTTTAGGGCCTCCACAAATTGCCTTGTTTTTGGTACCCCATCAAAGAGTCTGGAAAAAGTTCCACAGAGATGAGTAAAAAAACATTTAAATGGCAACACCCAGTACCTTGCTCAAACATTTTCCTTGCCAATGCTGACTGTGTCCAAATCAAGGAACTTGCTTTTGATGCTTTCTGCCTTTGAATGAATTCTTCTCCCTCTATCGCCTACCACCTCCCTACCCTGCTTACCATCATCTTATTGGTGACTTCTACTCTTAGGAGAAGATTCCATCTTTAAGCCACAGCATATTGTGTTAATTAAATGTCAAGTATGATCTATACCAGAACTCCTTAACTGGTGGATCATGGCCCACTGGTATGTCATGAAGAGGTAACAGATATGCTAACATATTGATCCGTTGACCCCTTGGGACACCCTGGCAGGGTCTGGTTACATCTGGGCACAAACAGGCTTGTCTCTTTAATTCTATATAAAAGGTTAGTACTATTAGGAGGCTTATACTTTCTATCATTTCAAGTAGCATCCTTGGGATATAGACAGATATGAATAATGTAGATAAAGATTTAGCAATTTAAGAAAATAATTGGCAGACATGAATGAATTTTAACATATTTGCAGAGCAATCTCAAGGGCATGTAACTCAGAATAGCATGTGGCAGAATAAATCATATGCAGACTGTTTTTTAATCTCTGCCGCCTTAATGGACTAGTGAGTTTCCTTATAGGTATCCCTGAGATATGAGTGTAGATGAAGATTAATGATATGTTTGAATTTCTTTCCAGGTATCAAATATGGGCTTTTGCATTCTCAAAATTATCAGGTATAATATTGATTTTTGTTTAGTCATTAAGTGATTTACTAGTCTTCCCAATATGTTACCTTCCATTTATACTAAAACACAAATAAAATTCAAATATTCCTATTTTTAAATTAAATAAAATAATTAAAGGAAGTAAACTAAAGACTTTTTTTCTAGGTCATGGTCAATTCTGATGTTTAAATATTTATATTTTAATGAAAAATTGCTTAAATAATGTACAGTTGTTAGAGAAAGTTTTGAGATGTTGCTTTTATCATTTAGCATGCTTTAGGGTTGAAGTGGTAATAGAGTTGTTAACTAACTAATTGTTAGTGGCGTAAAAAATAGGGATACAATGGGGCCGGCCCAGTGGCACAAGCGGTTAGGTGCACGTGCTCCGCTGCGGCGGCCCGGGGTTCACTGGTTCAGATCCCGGGCGTGCACCAACACACCTCTTGTCAGGCCATGCTGTGGCAGTGTCCCATATAAAGTGGAGGAAGATGGGCACGGATGTTAGCCCAGGGCCAGTCTTCCTCAAGCAAAAAGAGGAGGATTGACAGATGTTAGCTCAGGGCTGGTCTTCCTCACAAGAAAATAAAAAAATAAAAAAGCGATATTAATCCTGCCATGAGTTTGTACTTAAAGCATATGTATATGATTGAATTTTTTTTTTTTGCAAGGAAGATCGGCCCTGAGCTAACATCTGCCAATCCTCCTCTTTTTGCTGAGGAAGACTGGCCCTGGGCTAACATCCATGCCCATCTTCCTCCACTTTATATGGGACGCCGCCACAGCATGGCTCGACAAGCAGTACATCGGTGTGCGCCCAGGATCCGAACTGGTGAACCCTGGGTGGCCGCAGCCGAGCGCACGCACTTAACCACTTGCGCCACCAGGCCAGCCCCATGACTGAATTTTTTGAAAGACAACTTTTGAGGTTCTAGTAATCTATGCAGAAATAGAAGTATAATGATGTACACCTGAAATTTATACAATGTTATAAACCAATGTTACTGCAATAAACAAAAAATTAAAAAAAAATTGCTTTTCCGAAACTACAAATAAAAATTCCAGGAATATTTAATTTGGGGATCAAAACATTATTCTATATGATATTTAAAAGAGACTTTTTACAACAGTGTTTTGTATTTCTGAGAAGGGAATACAGCTTTGCAAATAACTTCTTACCTCAACTCATGTATTTGAAAGTCGGCTCACTTCTACTTCGGATATATGGGCTGGGCACATAAAGTTTTTAGGCAGACGTCAAAGAACATTTGTTCAACTTGTTGCTCCAGAAGAGGCAATAAATAAGTAGGAAAGTGATTTGGGGAGGGCGTACTTATTGGCAAGGGATCCTATGCAAGATCCAGGAAATGTTAAGGTGGAAGGACAGTGTTAAGATTAACCAAACATCTACTTACAGTTTTGACTGTTTGTCCTAGGCATGGTGCCTGGCACACAAACACGTATTACCTCTTATTACTTCTATTATTAACAGTAGATAGCTACATATTTTGAAGGACTCCATTCATTTCGTAGAACTTCTGTAACAAATTACCACAAACTGGGTGACTTCAAACAACAGAAATTTATTTTCTCATAGTTCTAGAAGCCAGAAGTCTAAAATCAAGGTGTGAGCAGGGTTAGTTCCCTCTGCAGTTTCTGAGAGTGAATCTGTTCCATGCTTCTCTCCTAGCTTCTGGCGGCTGTTGACAATTCTTGATGTTCTTTGGCTTGTAGATCCATTGCTCCATTCTCTGCCTCCATCTTCCTATTGCCTTCTCTTTTGTGACTGTCTTCTCTTCTTATTATAGGAACATTTGTTAATGGATTTAGAGCCCACTCGATAATCCAAGATGATCTCATCTCAAGATTTTTGACTTAATTACATCTGCAAAGACCATTTTTCCAAATAGAGTCACATTCACAGGTTCTAGGTGGACGTATCTTTTGGGGAGTGACCATTCAACCTACCACAGACTCAAAAAATGTGTTAGTCAGTTCTGAATTTCTTAGCAAAATAGATCTAAAAATTTTCATGTGAGTGAGAATGACTTGGATCACTGATTAAAAATGCAAGTTTCTGAGACATTTCCCAGAGATCTGATTACGTAACTATAGGGCCAGGTACGTGAATGTTCAGGAAGCACATGGATGTTTCTGATGCAAATAAGCCTTAGATGCATTTTGAGAAACTTACTCACAGCAGACTAATCCTAGGAGAGGCAAAATAAAATATTTACCTAGAACTTTGCTTTAGTAAAAGGAAAAGCACATCACAGATCCATAAGACATTATTATATTTTAATACAAATTTGTTAGCGATGTAAGAGTTTTTTAATTTTGAAAACTAATTTGTCAACCAAAACATTAATTGAGTATTATTCAGGGTAAACAATTTTGAGAGTATTATTATAAAATTAATTGAAATATTTTTCTTCTAATTCTTAGCTAGCAAAATAAATCTTGAAAGCATTTAGCAGTAATGGGAAATGAGAAGCAAATGTATTAGAAAACAGAATTTGAGACTATGTTTTCTTGAACTCTCTCCACTGGCTGCTGTCATCACTTCTGTTTCAGATCCTGTGTTAGGATCTTTCTCAGGGCCAGCTCTGTCCCATAAGCACACTTCTCCATCTATACAGACTTGAAAAGTCAGATTATCAGAATTAAAGTCACTTAAAGGAAGCTTGGAAATTTCTTTATTTGTTATAATAGTTCAAGCTGGTATGTGTGAAGGAGGCTGTGTGTGTGCGCGCGCACATGTACACGTGTGGTGATATGTTTTAAAAGCAAATATTTTTATTTTTTGTTTAGATGCTCTTTACCCTCAGTACATTTCTGGGTCTCTCATGTTGCTAATTTAAATCAAGCAACTAACTCCCTCCTTTTCAAAGTATGATCTGTGACCAGCAGCATAGCCATGACCTGGGAGCTTATTGCAAATGCAGAATCTCAGGCCTCATCCAGAACTTCTGAATCAGAATCTGTATTTTAACAAACTTGTCCAGGGGATTCCTGGGCTCATTAAAGTTTGAGAAGCTGAACAAACTTATGCAATGCTTCAGCAGATCAGCAGTCGCTTTTAATACAGGAGACAATCCTTGTAACGGTTCCTAAGTTCACCTTTCCCAATGTGACTTCTGGAACTCAAACTTTTGACGTGACATTGAGTTACTTTTTTCTGCATTGGCTTATGTACTAATCTTGTCTTAAGAAATCTATAAAAATTGAGATAAAAGTTATATTTTATGGGGCATGAAAACATACATCAGAACTTGAGAACTACTTGAAATATCAGGATACAGTCCTTAGTGGTGCGCAGCTAGGCTGCTAGCAAGGTTTAGATATATGAAGTCCCGAGTCGTATGTCACATTGCTAGGAAAAGAGTAGAGCTTTTATTGAATAATGGAATGCAGCATTAGTGTTTTCCTGCAGTATAAAGATGGGTGCTTTCTCAGAATTTTCCAAATATTTTGCCTTTAATATTGTGTAAGTTTGTTAAAGATCAGTATGAACTAGAAAGGCCACCAGTACTTTTCTTAGAATCAATTTTACATAGCAAATAATGTACAGTATTTTATTTCTTCTTTAATGAAAGGTGTGCCCATGAACTTTTATAACATAGAATATACGCTGTAAATTCTTTTTGTGTGTGTGTGTATGTGAGGAAGATCAGCCCTGAGCTAACATCCATGCCAATCTTCTTTTTTACTGAGGAAGATTGACCCTAGGCTAACATCTGTGCCCATCTTCCTCTACTTTATATGGGACTCCGCCACAGCATGGCCTGACAAGCGGTGCATCAGTCCGTGCCAGGGGTCCAAACCTGCAAACCCCGGCCGCCGCAGCGGAGTGCGCGCACTTAACCGCTGTGCCACCGGCCAGCCCCTCGGTTTATATTCTTGAACACTAGTTAGGATGGAATTAAGACTTGGTTACAGATAGTCTCCTAAATAGATAAATGTGGTGAGATGAAGTTTTAAAATGAATGGACTCTAATGAGAAAGTAAGTGTTCTAATAAAAATGACAACTTGTCCTTCCTCAAAATTTTGTCTTGTATATGTGTGTGTGTGTGTGTGTATCTGTATCTTTCTGTACTTTGTCACTACATCCTGCCACTTGGTTTGTCATCTCTAGAAAATAGATAAGGGCAGGAAACTGATGAAAGTTGTCTCAAAAATTGCAAGAAAAATGACGCTATCTTCAAGGGTAAGTATTTACCTTATTCTTATTTTAAGCTTAGAAATTTAAAATTGGTAACTATAATGTAAGAAAAAATTTCGAAAGTCTGTATACATTTTGAGTACAGTCTGAACAAAATTCTGTTTGACATTTTGTTTTCTGGAACTCATTTAAAGCTAAGTAGCTCAAGAATGCAATATTGGAAATATGGAGATTTAGTTTCCGGTTCATTATGAGCTGTGTGACTTTAGATAAATTACTTAAAATGCCTGGGCTTTAGTTTCCATACTATAAAATACAATATTATTTAGCTCTAACATACTTTGTAATTCTAACAGTCCATAAGCTAGAAGTAGACCAGAACCAGATGCCTCAGGCAATGCCAAATGCCAGAATCAGGTGACACATTAATAGAAATATAGGAAATACAGATGGTTTCTGGAATTTGATTCTACAGGGTCAACAATAGGGCCAGTACGGGACCAATAATTCAAGCATTGATATTAAAAGTCTTCCCAGGCGAGAAGTATGAATGAATATGTAATCAGAAAACAGAGTCCATTTGCCTGTTAGAAATCAGACCAAAAATATTAGAAAGCCATAGAGATGCTGTAGCAAGAGGAAGTATGTCATAGGTACATGCCTACAATGTGCCAAGCATTCATTTTATTTTTGCATCTCAATTGCTGTGAAGGTACAGGAGCTTCCCCCAATGCATAAATAAATGATCTGAACCATGATGGTTAAGTAACTGGCCCAATACCACATTAAATTAGGATTTGGACTCTGGCTGTGTTCTAATATTACTACTGACTAGTTACAACAGTGATTGCCAAACCTAGTTGGACATTAGATTTCCCTTGGCGCAGTTTAAAAATAGAGATTGCTGGGCTTCATCCTAGACTACTGGAATCAAAACTCTGGGCAGTAGGCTGTGGAATTTGTTTTGCTAGAGAGTTCTCGAAAAAACTTTGCGGCCGGACTGGTTTAAGAAAGATGATGGTCCCAAGTCTGTGCAGAAGGGAAAGAGGACTGAGGAATCGTAGCTGTGTTTACTGTAATCTGTAATATGTGATTATTGAGGCAGGTCTTGACTACAGCTTCTGAAGTTTTACTTCCCATGAGTATCTTAATTCTATCCATCTCAAGCTCTACAATCATTCCTCCAATTTTACCACATTGAAATTATTGGTGAGTATTCAGATACCAAAAGTTAAAAAAAAAATCTATTTCATTTTCTTTCTTTCTTGGAAGAAAGCCTCTTAAATGATAGTATAAAATAGTTAAGTTTCTAACCATAATCACATTTATTGAAATCAATGAAATATAAGCCCCACATGAGTCAGATTGTGTTTGTTCCATGAATTTGAAGCTTACTGCTAATTGACACTTTGAAAAGTCCTAGTGCTGCCCATTTAAAGATAGGGTACATTGAAAATGCATTTTTAAAAGAGCCATTTGCAACTGGAAAATAGGGATGTGGAGAATAACAGACCTATACAAGAAAATACCCTTTAGCTAGCATAGAATCTTTTTTCCTAAGGAGAACACAACATTTTATATGCATGTTAAAACCATACTCACTGGCAGAAAAGTTCTATTGACTAGCAATATGATGTTTAATCCAATAGCCTGCAGCTTTTTTTGTTCCTCTCTATATGTTAATTAGTCATTCCTTAAAAAGTTTTTTAGTTTTGATGAAATAGAAAATGTATGAGGCCAATTTGGTGGCTACAAAATGAGAAAGCAGTGACTTTTTCCATTGCTAATATTTTGAGGAATGGGGCTATTTTCTTTAAGAGCATGCTTATAAGTGGCCATACATTTGAAAAACTATTTTTATACTATATCCATTATGGTTTTCATGCTTTCTAGTTTCCACATTATTTTCAGTGCCAAAAAAGGGTTCTAAAAGAATAAAGGGAATAACAAATAACTGAAGCAATATTCAATAAGATTATTTAAATGTCAATAATCCAATAATTTAGGCCAAATTTATTCTGTATAAAAACTTGTAATATAAAAATATCAATGAAGAGGTAGAAATATCCTGAATTTTGTCAGTCAAAAACAGTGTAGGCAAAGTCAGAGGCTAAAAGTAGATAGAGAAAAGTAAAAGAAACATAAATAACTAAAACTAGTTAATATAAGCAAATTAGAAAAAAATGCTTGTTTCATCAATTAGGTTCCCAGCAGGTACCAGCACTGAGTGTTGGGATTTTTGAAGCAACTTTTCAGTTTATAAAGGTGTGTGCCATATGAAAAGAACCATGGGAGTTGTTAAAGCACTCAGGGTTTAGCAGCATCAGGAAGACATTACACCTCTAGGTGCAAAGGAAAAAGGTGTGTTACTAGATCCTGCTGAGAGCTGGAGCTGTGAAAAGGGCTCCTTCTTCCAGGAACTGTTGTCATAAAGGTACACAGCCCAGCCAGATTATCACAGAAGCAGAGGAAGCAGAAGTCACCTGTGATTGCCTCCTGCTGGCCAAACTCAACTGGAAGCCACCCATGAAAAGAAACTTCCAGATGCTTTGAATTTACATATAACTCCCAATGTCACACTTCGCAGATTCACAGCTGATTGCTTACAGTTTTCAGCCTTTGGTCCATCTGCAATTTTTCTTTTTTTTGCATGTGAAAAGACATAAGTTATATGTTTCCCTCCTTTTCTTGTGTCAGAATCTTTGTATAGATTCTGTAGTCCACTCCCTCCCATTCCTTACTCATATTTGCGTGGGACTCTACTGCTCAGCCTTGTGTTTTCTCTAAAATAATGTGGGTAGATTCTTGGTTCTTCTTCTTATCTCTCTTGGCATCATATGGATTTTCCTGCTGTAAGTTGACTGAAGGGCTGGATGATGTGGGCTTGCTTTTAGCCACTTAACTGTCAGATGAAAGTTGTGGAAGTAATTGGATCCTTGGGCAATTAAACTTGGGAAATGTGGTTCATTTTCTCCATACATTTATTCAACAAGTGCCAATGAATCTGAACTCAGCTAGCTAAAGAGGATACACTGGCCAAGTAGGGAGAACTATTTGAATTATTAATTGTCTTTCCACCACTCCTCCACACCCCTAGGCTCAGCAGTGCCTTGGCCACTTTGGAAAGAAGACCCCTTGGAGAAAAGCCTATGGACATTGTCTTTCATGAGCCGCTAATATGTTCTTTTGCGTGCCACCTTCCATGGCTGTTGTTGATGCATCCGTATGCAATTTACTCCTCACTTACTGTTCTCTGTCACTCTTCCTCTCTTCCTCCATGTACTGTGCCAGAAACCTTCAGATTACATGTCCTCCTAAACCCCTTGCTGTGACAAGCTTCTGTTATTATTGTGAAACTTTGGTCAGAAAGAAAGTGACACTGGTAGCACTATGAGCTTCCTCTTCCTCTTCTAAATGCTTGTTACTATGGAAACCTAAAAAAAAAAAACCTGTTGATTTAAGGTTGGAAATGAAGCTCTAAAACAGCACTTCTCGTCTTTTCCATGAACTCCTGACACCTCGTATGTTGTAGTTTAAGATAGGTCCACAAATTCTTTGATACTCCTTTCAAAAGTTGAAGCCTAATTCCCCTTCTCTTCAGTGTGAGCTGGACTGAGTGACTTGTTTCTATGGAATAAGGCAGAAATGATAGTGTGTGATTTCTGTGGCTAGGTTGTAAAAGACATTGTGACTTCTGCCTTTCTCTCTCTCATCTTGAATCACTTGCTCCGGTGTAAGCCTGCTACCAAGTTGTAAGGATGCTCAAGCAGACCTATGGAGAGGTCCACATAGTAAGCTCCTGAAGCCTTCTGCTCACAACAGCAAGGAACTGACATCTTCTGCCACAAGCCATGTGAGTGAGCCTTGTTGGAAGCAGATCCTCCAGCTCTAGTCAAGCTTTCAGATGATAGCAGCCCTGGCCAAAGTCTTAACTGCAATCTCATGAGAGACCCTGAACCAGAACCACATAGCTAAACTACTCCTGATTCACTGTCAAAAGCTGTGACATAATAAATGTTTGTTGTTTATTTGTCTGTGTGTGAGGAGCACTAGCCCTGAGCTAACATCTGATGCCAATCCTCCCCTGTTTTTTTTCTTGAAGAAGAGTGGCCCTGGGCTAACATCCATGCCCATCTTCCTCTACTTTATATGGGACGCCACCACAGCATGGCTTACCAAGCGGTGCGTCAGTGCGTGCCTGGGATCCGAACCTGTGAATCCCGGGCCACCGAAGCGGAACATGCGCACTTAACTGCTTGCGCCACCGGGCCTGCTCCCAGCAAATGTTTGTTATTTTAAACTAATAAGTTCTGGGTAATTTTTCGTGCAGCACTAGATTAGTAATACACTGTTTATATTTTTATTCCAGAATTTACTTCTCTTTTTATCATTTCACCACCCTCTCTTGGAAGAGAGTAGTTGCTAATTTCCCAGGACCTTCTTCCTGGAAAATAAGTTTGGTTCAAATTTCACTGTATTCCTCAAAGTTCTTGGTATGAACCTAACGCAGATTCTGTATTTTAGGATGATGAAATTTTCTTCTCTAATCCCCCTTCCTTTTTTCATTTGATTTGTTTCTAGAAAGAAAAATGTATAATCTGGTCTCTACTGTGTTTTTGAGTCTTACACTTCTTTGTAACCTGTGCTAATGCTTGATATCCACTTTTAAAATATTTTCTAAATTAATAAGTAATTAATGAATTTGAATTTTAAAGTCTTTCTCTGAAAACAAAACAAAACAAAACAAAAAGTTTCATGTCTCCTTTTGTAATTATTCTAAGATTTTTGGAAAGGCTATGGCAATTGCCATTGCCTGTCTTACCTGTGATTCAACCACAGAGGACTATTTAAGTTTCCCGCAGAGGTCATGGCATTATACATCTGCTCTGGATGTCTCTTTGGTCTGGAGTGTACTCTCAGCTAAACACTTGCTCTTTCAAAACTCAGCACAAGCGTCACCTTCTTTGTCTACTCATCTTGTCATTCCCACCTTCTTATTCTTTTGGACCTCAGCTTTACCCATGCATACTTTTATGAGAATGCCTTTAACATTTTATTGTGCTTACCTTGCCCATATGTCTTTTCCTCTTGTCAGTTCTATCAGGCCAGGGGATCATGTCTGATCCATTGTGCCATCCTCAGCTCTGTCATCTATCACCTGACCCATGTTAAATACTTGCTGTCTCTTTACCCATTTTACTGTGCCTCCTTGTGTTCTTACTTCTTAAGGTCTTATAATTTAGAGTTTGCATCATGATATCTTTCTGTAATTTTATTTGATAAGATGTAAGAGCTTGAAAATTAGAGCCTTAGAATCCTGTCAATGTTCTTCTTGGGTGATAATTTTGTATCATATGAGACATAATGTTTCAATTAATACATTTTAGCATAATTAATTTCAATACTTAAGGTTTGCACTTTAAAAATTTTCAATGAAAAATGTATATCACCAAATAGATTAGAGTATTTCCCTCCTTAAAATATTGTATGTGAGTAAAAATGGTTGCTTTTTTTTTTTTTTTTTTTTTGTGAGGAAGTTCAGCCCTGAGCTAACATCCATGCTAATCCTCCTCTTTTTGCTGAGGAAGACCGGCTCTGAGCTAACATCTATTGCCAATCCTCCTCCTTTTTTTCCCCCAATGCCCCAGTAGATAGTTGTATGTCATAGCTGCACATCCTTCTAGTTGCTGTATGTGGGACGCGGCCTCAGCATGGCCGGACAAGCGGTGTGTCAGGGTGCGCCCGGGATCTGAACCCGGGCCGCCAGCAGCGGAGCGCACACACTTAACCGCCAAGCCATGGGGCTGGCTCCGGTTGCTTCTTAAAGGAAATTTTTAACAGCCTTACCCAGGCCTTGAGAATTTTTCTTTAGTTTTCCTACGTGAGATCTAGCCACAGACATGATCCTGGCTTTTCTTTCACCTCAGTTTCCCCTCTTCCACTCCACACTCCCACCCACCCCCTTTCCAATTCTCTGCCATGCGCAGAGTCATTGATGTTCTTAGAGTCAGAAGCTTGTGAAGTTCGTTATTATTCTGCCTTTATTCATTATATTATATATGTGTATGTGTGTGTATGTGTGTTCAGTTTTTACTGTGTAGTATTATATGTACTCTAAAAAACATAGAGAATTTTAGAGGAAATAAAATGTAGGTACGTAACTAGAGTGAAACAATGTAACGCCACCTTAGCCCCATCATCATTGTCTTTGTAGTATGGATTCCAGATTTGGTGTTTTCGGCTTTGAATCTGACTCTGTGCCAAGACTCCCTTTCACCTCAGATCTTGGTTCTCCTCTTGCTGCGGTCTCCTTGCCTTTACGTATAGTGGCTGGTACTGGCTTGCTGGTCTCTACTCCAGCTCTAGCTATTGCTTGTGTCACAACTAATTTCTGAGAAGGATATATATTCACTGACGTATTTTATAATTGTGTATTTATTTATAACATCAATCCGCCTGTACTTAAAATGTTTATAATTTCAATTCTGCACAGTTTGTGAGGACTTTATGCTCTAAAAATAATTAAATTATCAATGCAGAATTTTGACATTTAAAACTCGATGTGACAACCTCTCAGTAACCAACTTAATTTGAAGAAAATTTCAAAATTCCACACACACACAGATACACACATACTCCTCAAAAAACATGAGGGACTAGGTAAATTAGACAATCTCTTACTGAGAAGAAGTAGAAAATCTCAAAAACATATACACACAAAAAAATCTAAAAAACATTTGCTTGAAGGCATCAGAGAGCTAATAAGTTAGTAAATAATATAGGAACAAAGCCCAACAGAAAAATGAAATGCAAAATGGTAAGCTTGGCTTAGGGAGGCTTTCCCTCTTGTGTTTCCTGATTCTGCAAGAGGCAGCTGAAAGGCTAAGACACTCTGCAGAGATTTTGACAGATTCACAGGGTTAAGGGAACAAAATTTGGAAGTTAGGCCTTGCCAAAGCAGGGACTTGGACTCCAAAAGTCTATGCTCTAGAAATAAGCTTATAGTAGAAGAAAGTTATCTCTTATAGGATTGGAAGCCAAGCATTGAGTAATCTCAATTTCTGATTATATCAAGGTGACATGGGCTTCCTAACATTCCTAGAAAACTCCAAAAATCAAAAGAAAATATTCTCTGGAGAAAGAAAATGTTACATAAGACTTCTTTTCCATATACAACATCTGGTCCTCAAACAAACAAACCAAAAAACAGGCAAATGAAAACACAGGAAGATATGTTAGAAAACCAAAGAAACAAAGACGGAGACTCACAGAAGTTTCAGGTAATGGAAATATTAAACATAAACTTATAAAAAAATGCTGTGTGATAATTTTCAGGAAAAGGAAGGACAAAATTCAGATTTTCAGCAGAGACATGCGAAAGAAAAAGAAACAAATGGGAAATTCTAGAACCTGAAAAATAAAATAATTGAAATTAAGAATTTGATGGATGAGTTTAACAGCAGACTAGAAGAAGCTGAAGAGAAGATTAGTAAATTGGAATAGGTCAAAACAAAATATTTGGAGTCAAAATGATGGAAAATATATGAAAGAGAGATGAGAAAATTTAACATCTCTAATAGGAATCTGAAAAGGAGAGAGCAGAGAGAAGGGGCTGAAACAATATGTAAAGGAATAAGAGTTGAGAAATTTTGATGATGGATGAAAGACATCAAACCACAAATGAACCCCAAGTAGAATAAGGAGAGAAAAAAACACCTAGCCACATCATAGTAAAACTGGTGAAAACCAAAGACAAAGAAAAAAAATCTTAAAAGCAGCTAAGGGACAACCACTGAGACCATTTCAAGGAGCAGTGATTGGATCAGTGACTAGTCAATCATCAACAGAGAAAAACAGAAACCAGTAGACAATGAAATGCTGTCTTCAAAGTACTAAGTGAAAATAACTTAGAATAAGTACCAAGCGAAAATAATAGAGTAACAGAATTCTATACACATCAGAAATATCCATCAAAATGAAGATGAAATATAGCCATATTTTCAGGCAAATTAAGAGAACTTGTCATCAGTAAACCTACACTAAAAATAAGTCTATTCTTTAGGCATAAAGAAAAATGATCATTTATAGAAACTAAAAAATCAGAAAAGACTCAGGTGCCATGAAAAACCTAAATATATGGGTAAAATGTAAATGAGTGCTCTTCGAAAAAAAGGTTAACACAGCAGGCCTGAGATTGCTATCCTTAGAAAAGTCTGCTTACAGACATTTTGGCACATGTTAGGCAGGGGGTACCTATGTGACCAGTCCACAATAAACAGACAAAAAACAAAACCCCAATACAAATCTTGGGCACTGAATTTCTAGTGGGCTTCTTTGAAGAGAAACAGCGCACACGTGTTGTTGCATTTTCGTTGTTGGGGAAGAGCACACTGCGCGTGACCTCTCATGGGAGGGAGTGAGCATAAGGAAGCCTGCACGTGAATTCCTTCAGACTTCTCTTGCTTCTTTGTCATTATAATCTAGCTGCACATACTTACTACACAGATGTAATAAATCTTCTCTGTGAGTTCAACTACATGCCGAGTTTTTTGAGTCCCTCTAGTGAATCTCCAGATGTGAGGGTGTTCTTGGGGATTTCAGACAAAAATACCATCTGTTAAAATAATAGTTAAAATGCCCCGTAGGGTTTAAAACATATATAGCATTAAAATACACAATAGTAGCATATAAGAAAGGAGTCAAATGGCATTTAAGCATTCTGAGGTCCTTTACTATCTAGAAAAATATAAAGGTGTAATTTATATTAGACTTTTCTAGGTCAAGAATGTATATTTGAATCTCTAGGATAACTACTAAAAGAATAATAAAAGAATGGAAGACTACCAAGATAATACAGGGAAAATAGTATAATAAAAAAAATTAATCTAAAAAATGTCAAGTATGAAAGGAAATAGAACATAAAAAAGGTGGGGCAAATAGAAAGCAAATGATAAGTTAGTGGACTAAATTCACATATCTCAATAGATGAGTTAAGGTTAAATATGTTAAGTGCTCAAATTAACAGTGAACGATATGGAACTGGAAAAAACTCCTAATTATATGCTGCTTATAGGAGACAATCTAAAATGAAAGAATATAGAAAGATTGAAAGTAAAAATGATAGAAAAAATATATACAATACAAACATTACCCTAAAAATAAACAAATAAATCTAATCAAAATAAAAACTACACCAACCCAAACACTGTTGTGGCAATATTAATATCTGAAAAATTTGTCTTTAAGACACAAAGCATTACTAAAAACAAAAGGAAACATTTTGTAATGATCAAAGTTTCAGTTTACTATGAAGTGTAGACACTCAATAGCATAGCTTTAAAATATATAAAATTAAAATAAACTTATTGAAGAGGAAGATAAAAATAAATTAGTACGAATACAGTAGATTTAAATGATGTGATTAACAATTTGGAAAGACATAGCTAGAATACTGCCCATACTTTAGAATATGCATTCATTTAAAGTGCACACAGGCATTTACAAAATGTGACTGTATTCTGGGCAATAATGTGAGTTTGAACAAAATTAAAAAGATTGAAATGATGCGTCATTGTTTTCTGTTTACTGAAAAATTGTCAGAATAATAAGATACCATAAAAATCCCTTATGTTTGGAAATTAAAATCTACTTTAAATAAGAGAAAAACCTAATGAGCGTTAGAAAATATTTTCAGTGGAAAAATGAAGGAAAAGAGGAAATAGCAGGTATTTGGGATGCAGAGGGAATTTAGAGTGATAAGTGGATTTCTTACCAGTAAAGAAAAATAGAAAATCAATTATCTAGGTGTCCATCTCAAAGAGAGTAGAAAGAAGGAGATAATAGTGGTAAGAACAGAATAAATAAAAAGCAAAATAGAAAGTACTAACAAAGTGAAAAGTTGGTTGTTTGAACAGTCTAATAAAAATGACACACTTTTTCCCCTCGGCTAGACTGAGCAGGGAGACAAGAGAAAAAACACAATTTATTATTCAGGAAAGAAACAGGGGATATATATACCTCTGAAGAATAATGCACAAAAATTAGGCAGCATTATTTTCAGGAATATAAATTTGATTTAACACCAAAATATCATTTAATGTAATTTTCTACATTAAGAGATCAAAGAGGGAAAAAATCATAGGATCATCTCAATATGTGCAAAGCACATTTGAAAATATTCGACATCCATTTATGGTAAAAACATTTACCATCTGCAAATGGAAGTGAATTTGATAAAGGCAGTAGAAAAAATGTCCTATGGCAAACATCATATTTAATAATGTAATATTGATAATGTTCTCTCTTACATTGGAAAGGCGACAATGATACCCACTATCACCACTTTTATTCAAATGTTATCAGATGTGTTAGTAAAATAAGGCAAGCAAAAGATATAAAGAGTATACAATTGGAACGAAACAAACCAAACTGTTATTTACCAATATTATGATTTTTAAAATTCCATAATAATTTACATATTTGAACTATTAAAGTTAATAAATGAATTTAGCCAAAGCCATGGATGTAAGGTCAATATTAAAACATCATTTGAATATACCAACAATAAAATAAAGTTTACCAAAGATATAAACTAAAAATGTAATATAATAACAATAAAATGAAATTCAAAAGAGAGATGCCATTCACAATAGCACCAACAATATCAAATACCTAGGACTGATAAAACTGCTTCACGGGACAGTGAAATATTATTGAGAAAAAACTGATCTATAAACTCAAAACAATCCAAATCAAAATTTTGTCAGTTTTTTTTGTTTTTTAGTAGAAATTGAAATGCTTCAAAATGTATATGTAAATGAAAAGGGACAAGAATAGGTAAGATAGCTGAGATTCTTGAAGGGGGAGGTGGGAGGACTTACCCTTTCTGAAATCAAGACTTTGAATAAGGCTACAGTCCATAATACAGGGTACTACGGGTTCCCAGTGGGACAGAATACAGAGCGCAGAAACACATCTATAAATATATGAAAACTTGATTTAAGATAATTTTTTTGTTTGTTTAATAAAAGTTCCTGATTCAGTTGAACAATCCAAAGGGAAAATTTAAACTTGACCCCTATCCCATCCACACAAAAAAATCAATTCTATGTGAAATGTTGATTTGAATGTAAAATATTAGTGAATATTTTCATAACTTTGGAATAAGGAATAATTTCTTAAGCAAGACATAAAAATCGTTAACCATAGAAGAGAAGACTGAGAATTTGGACTACATGAAAACTAAGAACTTATGTTAATAAAGACTGCAGTAGAGAATGAAATGTACGTCACAGATGGGAGAAGATATTTGCAACATATGTGTTAAAAAACAGGCAAAAAATTTGACAGACACTCTACAAAGCAGAGTATCCAAATGGCCGATATCATACAAAAAGTGTTCAACCCAGGAGCCGGCCCAGTGGTGCAAGCGGTTAAGTGCGCGCGCTCCGCTGCGGCGGCCCAGGGTTCACCTGTTCGGATCCCGGGCACGCACTGATGCACCGCTTGTTAAGCCATGCTGTGGCGGTGTCCCATATAAAGTGTAGGAAGTAGAGGAAGATGGGCAAGGATGTTAGCCCAGGGCCAGTCTTCCTCAGCAAAAAAGAAGAGGATTGGGATCGAATGTTAGCTCAGGGCTGGTCTTCCTCACCAAAAAAAAAAAAAAGTGTTCAACCTCAATTAGTAGCAGAGAAGTGCAAATCAATGGCTCAGATTTTAAAAGACTGACAGTACTAAATATTGGCAAAGACGGTGAATTCTCATACACTACAGGTGGGAATATAAATGATTCACATAATCATTTTGGATACAGTTTACTAATATTGAACATATCCATAATCTAACCTAGCAATTCTACTTTTGAGTATATACCCAACAGAAATGCATATACATGAAAACCAAGAGTGGTATAGAAAAATGTTCATAAAAACATTGTTTGTAATAGTCAGAAAGTAGAGACAACTTACATGTCCATCAATACCAAAATGAATGAATAGATTGTAGTATACTCTTATGATGAAACACTATGCAGCAACGAATATGAATGAACTGCAGCTACCCTAGGAAACATGGATGAATCTTACAATCATAATGTTGAGCGAAAGGAACTATATATATGGTATGATTCTATTAATACAAAGTTCAAAAATATGCAAAACTAATATATGGTGTTTGAATCAGAATAGTACTTACATATGGGGAGGAATGAGGGGTTGTAATAAGAAGGCCCTCAAAGAGAGCTTCTGCAATGCTGATGATGCTCTTTTCATGAGTGTTCACGCTGAGCTGTACACTATTTATGTGTGTATTATATTTTTAAAACTTAAAAAGAATACACACAGAATTCAAAGTTGAGCTCTGTCTATTCAATTCTGTCTACATTTTTTGAGGTAATTTTTAAAAATATTAAGTATTTAATTATTATTTTTATTTAAAGATTTTGTCATATCAATACGTTAAAAGGTGACAACTTGGGGTAAATTTTGAAAAAAGAAAACAAGAACTTATATTCTTCTTTAAAAAATGGATTTCTCACTCTTATCGAAGATCTGCTTGTACAGTCGTCCCTCGGTGTCCGTCGAGGATTGGTTTCAGGACCCACGCGGATACCAAAATCCGTGGATGCTGAAGTCTCTTAGTCGGCCCTCCGTAACCGCGGATTTCAACCCTGGTTGAATCCGCAGATACAGAGGACCAATGGCTTTGCCTCTTTTTCAAACTTAATCACATGGTTCTGCTCTAAATATGATAGACAATTTGTTTGCTGGCTTAAAATAGAGTCTGGTTTTATTTAGACAATATTGCCTGTGATTAGTATGAGGATTTTAAATGAAAATATTTGGCAGCTATGTAACCTTACAAAGAAAAATGGAAATTAATTTAGATACATGTTTAAAATAAATTTAGAGGAACAGGGTAGGTATATTAGATTTGAAGGAAGGAACTCTCATAGCAACAAAAATCAAAATTAGTGTCTCTAATAGTGACAAGCTGAAACAGAGAGAGGTCACAAGCAATTTCTAATATGTTTCAATAGAATTTGCACAAGAACATTGACTTGCAAGCTGCTATAATCGTGTCTAGTTACAGGTAACCTATTGTTTTACTAAGCAATTCACTTAAACTTCTTGTCTTCCTTGATTTTTTAGGATGCTATATGGATGTGTTAGTAACAAAAAAGGTTGACAATTTATATTTTAGGCTACTTATAGTGTTATTTGAAGGTGAACTGAGTTATTTATTTACAGATAGACCTTACTTCAGGGTCATTTAATACACATAGAGTATAAATACACGACTAAATAGAGAATTTTTTTTTGAATGTCTTCTTGTAAGCAGTAGAGTTTCTTAGTACCTGCTAAATGATATAATCATGGGTTTTTCAAGTGTCTATTTATGCATAAAATGATAATAGTGAGATAAAATAATAATAAGGTACATTTTTATTGATATCATTGTATAAAAAACCTTCTTATTTAAGAAAATAAGCATTATATCAAAATAGTTTGTGTAATAAACTGTTCTTTCCATTTAACCTTCAAGTCTGTCTCCCTTGCTTCCTTTTTTCCTTCCTTCTTTCTTCCTACATTTAGACAATCATCCAGCAGATTTTTTTTTTTGTGGCTTCTTCCTTGTATTCTCTTTTATGAAACATTTTATAGACTGTTACAGTACACACTGATGTTTCTTGTCTTAGGATATCACTTACTTTTTTGAAAGGTCATCATTTTATTATTATTATTAGCTTTTTTATGAATGCTCTTTTTCTAATGAACTTATAAATTTCTGAAAGCAAGAACTGCCTTTTCTTGTTCTCCCACATATCAAGGAACACGGAATGTACTCAAGACATTCTCATTGAACAGAGTTGCATGTAAAAATTTAAGCTTCTATGAGTAAAGGCCAACATTTTTTGGGAGATCATTGTTTATAAAACTTCTCCTGCATTGTGTATTATCCTTGCTATATTGCTATTAAAGTAATGAGATTTCTGATTCAGTACTCATAATGTGGAACCTCACAGTAAATTATAAAGATCGTAAAAATTATAAAGAACAACTCCAAATCAGCTTCAATGCTCGTTGCACATTCAAACCACTACAGATCCACTATGCTGCCTTACACAAATTGAGTGTATTTGCAAGGCTTAATTGACCAGTAGATACTAACAGCATTGGTGTGCTCTTCTTTTTACTGAGTTGGAGAAGCATCATTTCAACTAGAGGTGCCTTGCATTTCCACCGAGTGGCTAATACTAATCATACATCAGAAATCTATACATGCAGTCAGGGTAAATATTCTTAAGCTTCAAATTTGCATATGACCTTTAGGATTAACTTTCCCACTTTCTGGGCATGTGCTACCTGGCCATGTGTAGGACCATCAGATTGTTCTGAAGGGTGTACTAGTTGAGAAGAAGTCTCAGGAGTCACACTGCCCAACATTGACCACATGGCCTTGGGAAAGTTTCTTAACTTCTCTGAGCCTCATTTTCCATATGTAAGTGGACATAATGGGAGTGCCATTTTTAATGGGAGAGTTAGGATGAATTGAGAAGATAACTAGCCTGACTTATAAGTGTTATTTTACTTGCCTAGGCTTTGAGCAGAAATGAGTGTTTTTGGAGAGAGCTGATGTGTTCTTCTAGCCCGTGATTTCTTGGAATGATTGGCCCAAGTTATGTTTTTTCAATCAGTGAATAAATGAGTGTTTGAATTTGATAAGCATCTTATTTCTAGTTTACTGTAATATGAATCTGTTTCAGTTAAATAATGTAAGACCTGATAAATAGCAGAGATTCTCCTTGCAACCATAATTAACCAAGAAATATGCTCTCACCAAGAATTTAAAAAATCAAGGAATGTTACTTGACAGGCCAAATAAGAATAACAGCTTTATTTTTGAACAAATTGTTGTTTGAGAGAGAGTCTCATATTCCATTTATTATACAATTAACTGTCCTATGTTTTGGAATGAACAAGAATTTAATATATTCCATGCTATAATGTTTCTTCATAGCTTTTTCCTAGGAATTTATTTTCTCTTGAAGTCAATGTAGATTATATTTTGTAGTCAGAGGCAAAGGATTAAAAAATAATGTTATGTCATCTTAATATAGAAGAAAAGGGTTTTTAAGAGCTATGATTAGTTTCTGCAACTCAATGTCTGGATATATGTCAATAGTGTGTGGCTAAAGATGATGTCTTCAAAAGCTTTTGGTAGTTTAGTGTGTGTGTTTTTGAGATATCGAACATATGGTTTGGTGATTTCTATACAAGGAATTTATTGTTCCCTTGATCTTGTCTATTTCTGTTAGTCTTTGATTGAAAACAGAACTGACAGAATTGTCAATGTAAGTGGAAACATACTTAAATAATATGTCTCTCCCCGAGCTTTGTCGATTTGGCCTTTAAACATTGATCTGTTACTAGGTTCATAAGCCTGACTGTCAAGTCCTTTCACTAATTTAGTTTTAGAAGATCTTATGTCTTATGTTGCCTAAATAGTCAGATACAGAAATGAACCTACAGAGCAGCTATTTTTTTTTTCTTTTCCCTTATTCCAAACTGGAATGTTTATTCATTAACAGTTAGCCTTTTAATAAGACTTAAAGTTTATAAATATCCCTTTAATACCACTTTAGCTCCCTCATCACAAATTTTTATCTCTAGTATTACTTTGATTTTTGTTCAGTTTGAATTATTTTCTAATTTTTATTGTGGTTTATTATCTAACTTCTGAATTATTTAGGCATGTGTTTTAAGTTTCAAAAACATGAAGTTTTTATGTTCTCTTCTTGTTATTGGCTTCTCCTCTCTCTTACCTTTTCAAAGTTGTCTCTTGTAATATCGCCATTCTCTTCTCAACTGTACATAGTTTTCTCCTGTACTATCTGAACTTCCATTTAAGCATATGCATTTGTTCTAGTTTGTTTTATGTTTCAAAAAGCAAACAAACCTTTGACCCCCACATTACTCTTTGTACAACTGATTTCTTAGCTCTCCTTTACAGCAAAGGTATTTGAAGGAGCCCTTAGAGTTGATGTTTCCACTTTGTCACCTCCTATTCTCTTAATCCATTTAGGCAGGCTGCTATCCTCACCATTCTCCTACAATTTCCAGTGGTGATGTTTTTTGGACAGATTTTCTGTCCACTTGTTCTGTCAGTTACTGAGAGCAGGGTATTGAAACCTCTGATTTCCATTGTAGATTTTTCTTTTTTCTCTTTGCAATTCTATCATTTTTTACTTCAGGTGTTTTGAATTCTGTTATTGAGTGTATAAACATTTTGTTGTTAGTATCATCAGGTTAATTGCAACTCCTGGCGACCTTGTGTACAGCACAGCGGAACCCTGCCTGGTCTTTTTGCACCATCCTCTCTTCTTCCTGTGCTGTATCAGACAATGCTCTCTGCTGCTATTCATAGGGTTTTCATGACCATTTTTTTTGGAAGTGGGTGGCCAGGTCGTTCTTCCTAGTCTGTCTAGTTTGGAAGCTCTGCTGAAACCTGTCCACCATGGGTGACCCTGCTGGTATCTGAAGTACTGGTGGGATAGCTTTCAGCATCACAACAACACGCAGCTGCACAGTATGACAACTGGCAGACGAGTGGTGTGGTTCCCTGATCAGGACACAAACCTTGGCCGTGGCAGTGTGAGTGCCGAATCTTAACCAATAGACCACCAGGGCGGGTACATAAACATTAATGATTGTTATATTCTCCTGATGAATTGACCCCTTTATCATTATGAAATCATCTTCTTTACATTTGATAATATTCTTTGCTGTGAAATCTACTTTGTCTAATATTCACATATCCATTCTAGTTTTCTTTTGATTAGTGTTAATGTGATACATCTTTTTCCATCCTCATACTTTTAGCCTATTGTTGTCTTTGTATTTAAAGTGTGTTTCTCGTAGGCAGCATATAATTGGGTCTCACTTATTTTATCCAATCTGATAATCTCTGCCTTTAAATTAGTATGTTTAGATCATTTACATTTTATGTGATTTAACATATGGTTAGGTTTAATTCTATTATCAGTTTTAATGTCATTCCTGCTAATTATATTTGTTAGTTCGGCACTGGTTTTGGTTTATTAAGTTTTTTGATTATGGGTTGTGTTTTCCTGCTTCTTTATGCGACTGATAATTTTTGATTGAATATCAGACATTGTGAATTTGACCTTCTTGGGTGCTGAATATTTTTATATTTCTGTAAATATTCTTGAGATGTGTTCTGGAATACAGTTAAGTTTTATCTTTTTGAGTCTTCCTTTTTAGATTTGTAGGTGAACAAGAGTGATGTTTAGTCCAGGGTTAATTATTCTCCAGCATGAGGCAAGATTCTCTGTGTACACTACCCAGCGCCCCATGAATTACAAGGCTTTCCAGTGTTGCTGGTAGGGACAGACACTATCTTCTGTGTGAGTGCTGTGCATTCCCTCTAATTCTTTGGGTGGCTCTTTCCTTTGCCTTTGTCAGTAACCTTATTATGCATGGACTGATCAGTCTTCTGATGAAAACGCCACGGAGACCCTCTGCAGATCTCTGGAGTTCTCTCTGTGCTGCTCTCTCATTTTTTGTTACCCTGTCTTGTGAATTCTAGCTACTTTGATTCTCCAGACTCTCAGCAGTGTCTCCTTAACTCAGCACATCTTCCTGGCTGTGAGTTCCCCTTCTCAGTACAAGGCCTGGAAACTCTCAAAGCAGTAAACTGGGGCAATGGTAGAACTTATTCTCCCCTCCTCTCCAGATCTCAAGGATCACTGTACTTCATTGCCTGGCATCCACCATCTTGAAAATCCTTGGTTCACATCTTTTGTTTATTTTTTATTATTGTTCACTTCTGGTAGGATGGAAAATCCAGTCCTTGTTACTCAATCTTGGCCAGAAGCAAAACTAAAAATCATTTTTTAGTTTTCTTTAGTATGACTACTTTCTCAGAATTAATTCTCCCATTTATGATATAGGTTAACTGTCTTTCCAGAATTGAACTTAGTCACATTTAGCAAATCTTATTTTGAGCTCATCTTCTGAGGGAGATTTTCCATCATATACCCTTCCAGTGAGTTAGTTTTGAGCCTGCCAGTAGCCTGGCATTGCTGGGTGCACAAACTCAGATTGTATCAGTGCCTTGACTCTTGCGTTTTGCCCAGTGTTATTTGTGTAGTTATGAGACATACCCCCAGATACCTCCCAAGAAATATAAGCCTATTTCAAATCAGACTCACTAAGGTTGTAACTACATCCCGGCCACAGCGAGCAATTTATTTTTGTTAGGTGGATGAGGAGTGGGCACTTTTCCTGTCCTCATTCATGGCAGAAGCTTCAATTCTAGTTTCTGCCCTGGGGTCCAAAATGAGGCCTATTCCTGATGGCCTTACCTCTAATGCCCACTGTCCTGTCTTCCCTATGAGCTATTGATCTCAGCTCCTGTCTAATTCCTCTGAGTTCGCTATTCATTTCTGGTTTTTGGAGATTTTCTTTCCTTGGATCTTTCAAACATGAAATATTTTCTATTAATCTTGTGTTTTTGGAGCAGAAAGGGAGGGAGTTCCATTTATGTTTCATCTACTATTCCACCCAGAATGGAAAAAAGCTTTTGAAAAGATGGTAGAAAATGGAGACCATGGAGGAGAGAACAGTAATTTCAGTAACCCTGATTCTGTATGTTTTGAAACTGTCATCATTTTGCATTTCTTTACTTTTATTTTTTTGAGAGCTTTTGTGCTTATCTTGGCAAGGAGTCCACTTAAAGATTTTAGAAAATTCAGAGCTTAATTCATGAAGGATAGTAAAGATTTTGCTGAAGCTGTTGCTGTTCTGGTGTTTTTAAAAATTCTGGTAATAACTGGAAAAGGGTAAAGAGTGGCTTGTGAGGTATTTGTAATAGTGCACTTTTTTTATATTGCATAGCGTGAGAGTTACCATCTAGTAAAATTGAAAAAACCCATTAAATGATATAGATATTTATAAATATGTTATAGGTAGAACTATTTCACTAAGAATTGTTCACATGGAATATGGGAAATGAGTAAGTATCTGATTATAATATCTGAAAATGAAAAAGATTTTGGTCGTGGTCAATCTATGCCTGACCTTGTTTTTCAAAATTCTTTCTTTGCTGATCAGGCTGGCACTCTAGGATGCCCAAAGTCCTTGTATGCTTTGGTCCATTTCTACCTTGATGTGTTTTGTAGTCTGTTGTTTTAAACAAAGGCAATAATTTCATATTAAAGATATTGCCCTAAATTTAATGTGCTAGTTGAAATTTTTCAATAATTATAAAAAATGTTCCATAATTGTTAAGAGTCATTCTTAGTATCATGTTTTACCCAGCTTTTTTAATGCCTAAAAATTTAAAAATCTCCCATGGAATATTGTTCCATAGGTGTAATTTTCCTTAAACAGGGATACTGTTGAGTAATTGAACTTGTTTTCTCATTCTGCTAAATATCAGTCTTTCTCTCATCTTGTTGCACCTTAGACATTTTTATATAGGTACTAAAAATGTAACTGCTCTTAACATTTGCATGTTTAATACACTCAAGTCCCTGCCTTTATAAATAAAGTTTCAGTCCAGTTTCATCTTATCATGAAGCAAGCTTGATTAGCATAATTATTATGCTAATTATAATATAATCAATTATATTATAATTGATTAGCATAATTATTATCTTTGAGCATTTGGACACAGAGTAGCCTTAAGTAAACACCATCATTAAAAATATCTATTTACATAATTGATTCACATAAGAGTCTAGTTCTTCACAGAAATTATTAAACAAAATAATGTGCACATCTAAAACTCAATACTATAATCATGAGGAAAAACAAACAAGTAAAAACATTAAATTCAGTAATTATAGGAGCCATTCACTTTTATAAAGTAATGAAATTCATTTACATCTGGTACAAAAGAAAATCCATCTCATTAATTCATAATCATATAGTCCTCCATTTTGGGGTGGAATGTGGAGGAGTGGTAATTATGTGTTCATTCATGACAACACTTTATAAATTAGATAATCTATATGTAAATATATTGAGGCTCTCCAGCGCCTAAAAGCAAAATGATGATGTGGTTTGTTAAAACTAAAAATGTCTTGGGAGTCATCTAATTAGTGGAAATATTCCAAAAATCTACATGGAAAAAATAAGCAGGATACATATCGAAAGCAACAATGATTGTGTTTTTCTTTTAAAGTTTGACTTCTTATAACTAAATATAGCTAATGATCTAACCAAAACATGGGAAATTATTTATTTAATAACAATTATTTATGTCAGATTTTGCCAACAATTTTTATAGCTAACATGTTAAAATAATGAATATAATGCAACAGATTGGGGCATAATTACAGACTTAAACTCTTGTGTCTGTTATCTATTTCAGTATTCACAGCATTGATTTAATGTGTGATTTTAATATCATCATAGAAATATGTTATATACTTTTGGCAGACCTTGGTCTTTCCTTCTATTATTAACTTCATTCTATTCATTGGGAAATATAGACTCAAAACATAAAAGAAGGGGGTCCACTTATCTTCATCTTAACCTATAATAATTAAGGTATTCATTTATTAATATATGATGAATTAAGCTATGTCTGGAATGTTTCAGACATTGTGCTAGGTCCTGTAGAAATAACAAAGAGAAATGAACATGGCCAGAAGACTCTGTTCTTAAGGAGTTTTTCATTCTGAAGACATCTCCAAGATTTATTAAGGTTCTTTGAACCAAAAATGAGTATCCAGTGGATAGTTTGACAGTTATTATTTTAAAACAACCAATCAACAACTATTTATAGAAATTTAGTCCTAACTATGTGCTTGGGACTGTGGGGTACCAAAAGTATATGACTATTTGATCCACCGATAGTATGAAGAAAATACTACCTAATGACATACTTGCCCAATCCTGTACCTATGTTTTTCTCACAAAGTATAGCAGTGGATGTTTCAAATATCTCTCAGTAAAGCTTGGGGATAAAAGAATGGAGAAAGATGGGAACTAAAGGTCATCAATGAGGTAGAGTCAACAGGAAACATGTCAAGTCTTCTCAACTAACCCCTCTTCACTGTCCAGGCAACAAGCTATATGTTAGTAGTTAAGAGGGAGAAACGCTGTACAACCTTGGCTCTAGTGTCTCCTTTACCTTTTTCTTCAAGATTTACCCATGGGAGGACGAAGCACACGCATTCACTGTACTCGTGGATAGTTGGGTATTTTCCTTGTTCATTCAGGAAATATTTGTGTGTCCAGCACTGTTCTAGACTCTGTAAGCAGCTGACCCAGATACACTGGAGTCTATTTGCAAGCATGTGGTGTATTTACCTAATTTATTACAGCAGTTGTTTCAGATAAAATAAATTGTAACCCATACTGAAATCAAATGTAGCCATCTTCTTAGTGATGTGACTTGTATTTATCCATCTTTGTGAAATAATAAGCAATTAACCAATGATTAGAATGCAGGAGATAATTTGTAATGATGGATGTAATAATGGAATTTAATTAACTTCAAATAAATATTTTAGTGAGGATTCATTTATATACCCAGATATTTATTTATAATATAATAGCTTTTCTATTTTTGTTATTATCCACTGCATCAGAAATAATGCAGCCAAGTTAATATCAATTTTAAAAGCCATGATCTAAAAAGTCATAGCTTTTTAGTGTTTGTAGCATTTGTATCAGGATTAGTACACAGGTCAAGAAAAGACAGACAATCCAGTGTGATTGATGATATTGTTTTCCAATTCCTAAACACATTGCTCTGATTCTTTCAGACAGATTTGTATGAGATTGGCTATTTTGTAGGAAATTGGATATTTCTTAATTGATTTAGGGTTGTCATTTAAAAAACATAGTTCAAGAAATTACTCTTTGTAATTATTAAAATAAATAATCTTCTTTCTTCATTTGTTGTTTGAATTATAATAGTCAAAAGGATATTGATGAATAGCTATCAGACCTGTAGCAAGGAACTGAGATATGCCTGGAATGTGGAGTTCAGTGTGCTTCCTAAACTCACTCAACTCATAACTGTTTGATTCTACCAATTAGATGGGGAATAACGTTTCTCTCTGAAAAGTAACCGCTACAGTATGGGTATGGAAATATTTGAGCATGACTTCAGTAGAGGGTGGGTAGTACAAAAGAAGGCTTCTGAGACTTCATTACAAGGGAAACAAACTGTGATGAGGGAGCTTGAGTTGGCCACATATCCTAGGAACCAGAGGACAGGCCTAGTTCAGGGCAGAGAGAGATCACTCTTGTTTGAACTAGTTCTCATCCAGACCACCTGGCAGGGAAGAAAGGCTATGTGTGAAATGTTGAAGAGCTCTCTCCATAAATGTTGTAGTGCCTCTGATCCAAGCAGCTTGGCTACGGAGCTTCTCTAAGGAGAAGAGTTGCTTTAGTCATGAGTAACAACAGCCTCGCCAGCTTGCTGAGTGGGGCTGGAACAATGACTAGTGGCTCAAAAGTGCATAGTTTTGGCTCATGATATTAGTGGACAGGGAACATCAGGATGCAGTCCACAGCTGGTGCCAGAAGTGGTCCATGGCTCATCAGGAAAACTCACAAAACTCCCAGCGGCACTTGCGGTGGTACTACGGCTGACGGTGTATCCTTGAAGGTTGCCAAGGCCAGAATGCTGCAGGTGTTAATTACTAATCTCACTGAGATTTATATGTAAAGATTAATGTGATCTAATCACTAAACACAGGCTGGTTACATATATAATTTTTTATTTTTCTATGAAGCTGTGAAGGACATATTTTTTGCAGAGAAATTTGAGATCGAGTGTAAGATCATTTTACTTTATGTGTCTCCTTAGTGAAGCAAAAACTACTACCGAGTTTTTATGAAAATGAATGAATACGTATGTATAAAGATGTATTTTTTATTTTTTATTATATAATAAAAGAGCAACTAGACTACTAGACTAAAATTACTTTAATATGGAGCATCTTTTGGCAAAGGGTCTTCTCTTTTTTGTACCATTTTCAGATTTAAAGAGATATTGGCACTAAAAATGTTAATCTTACTGACTGCAATTAAACTTTTATCTGCATAACATTTTTCTTTATGGGTAGTATTTGATGACATAAATATAGATAAGAACACTGAAATTGCCCCAAACTGTAGACATTTTAATATTTCTGTATTAGTTGCTATTTCTGTGTAACAAATTACCACAAACTTAATGGCCTAGAAAACACATTTATCATCTCTAAAATTTTGAGGATCAGGAGTGCAGGCATGGCCTCAATGGGTTCTCAGCTGAGGGTTTCTTAAGGCTGCAGTCTAGATGTTGGCTGGGCTGCAGTCTCATCTGGAGGCTTGATTGGAGAAGAATCTACTTCTAACCTCACTCAGGTTGTTGACAGAGTTCAGTTTCTTGTGGTTGTAGGGTTGAGGACCACAGCTTCTTGCTGGCTATCAGCTAGAGGCCACCTTCAGATCCTAGAGGTTGCCCTCTGCTCCAAGAGGACGCCTGCTCTTCCTAAAGGTTGCTCATATTTCCTTGCTACAATGTACTTTCCAGCCTGGCCACTTACTTCATCAAGCTACTAGAAAGACAGTCTTAAACAATTTAACGTAATCACAGAAGTGAGATCTTATTACTTTAGTCATATTCTTTTGGTTGGAAGCAAGTCATAGGTTCTGCCCACACTAAGGGAAAAGGATTATATGATGACATGGATCCCAGGAGATGGAGATCATGGGGGTTACCCTAGGGTTTGCTTAGCACAATTTCTTTATGGTTTATGTAGAACATATTTGTTGTAACAAACTCATTGTTTTCCTAGACATGTATTATATCAAATGCGAGTTGCAATAATAATCTGAAGCTTAGAAAGCTTTTATTGTCACACTTTTTTTTTGTTTAAAAATGTTGGTTGTAAGACTTTTTGTATCTTTATCCTGACCCTATAAAATCTCGCCCCACTGCTCATATGTATAATGTTAAATATCTATAGTAGAATTACCTACTAAACTTTCTGAATTTTATTAATACCTATTTTTTAGTACTATCTGGAGTAAATGGAACTTTCCTTGATTGGAAGTTAATGATGGCTTAAAAGTCATTTATTCTTTATTTTTAATTAATTAGACATTCTAAGGACATGTTTGAAATATAACACTGATTGTAAATACGGAGTTCTGTTTTACCATATTAGTAATGATACGTGTGCAGAACTTAAAACTACAAGCATACCTTGAAATTTTGGCAGATGTTGGCTCTGCAAACCATGTCAAACTGTGCTTCGGTGGGTGTTTGCTGAAGCCATAATTTCATAAATCCTAACATTCTTATCAGATTTTGGAGTGTGATAGAAATATTTTTTCCTCAAGTAAATTAAATATTTTACACTTTCCACTTATGATTTTACACATTCTGGGGAAAGAGCTTCTACCTGCCTCACGTGCTTTGCCTGTCAAAGAGGAGAAGGATGACAGCGTAACTGAGAGAGCCCTCCCTTCCCCGGATCCAGCAGGTCTCACACGCAGTACACAGATGATAATGGCAGCTCACGAAACAGTCTTTGGGGTTGAAGGACAAATGAAATAAATACCTTTTATTGCTGTTATATGTCTAAATTTAAGCAAAGGTTTTTAGTAGAAGGCAGAATAATTGCATAAACAAAGTTTCATTTTCTGACTTGTTCCAAGATGGAGTCCTTGGCCAATATAAGAGTAGTTTAGTGTTCCTGGCCACTCTGTTGAACAGTGAAAGATTTTCCCCCAAAGACAGAGAAAGTCTGCATTTCAAATTTCCTATCATTTATATCCTAAAAGTATGTAATAAATTAAGGGATAAGCTTTCATTTGATCCCAGATGGAAGAAGTAGAGGGGCGAGAAAGTAGAGTTGGAAGTAATACTTAATATTGCTTTAGAATTTTTTTTTTCTGAGTTTAATGATAATTCTCAGAGGTTCTTTTGAAGGAGGCCATTTGTAGTTCAATGGTATTATCCCCAAATCATATATTTATTGTAGTGATACTTTATCAGAAATTTTTATATTTTTAATATTATTAAACAAATTGGATTGTTTTATATAACTTCTTATATGATTTTTTACAAGGAAATTATAAGTCATTATAAAACAGTGTTTCTCAAGTGATATGTGCAGGGTAGATGGGGATAAGGTGGTGAGGTGTGATAACTTCCAGGAAATTCATTGATTTTTCAGCAGTCAGTTGTGTAGCATCCATTATGCTCTTACAAGTGCTAGGACTGGAATGCAAGAGGAAACAAGAGAATTGTTGCCTGCCATTATAGAACAGGAAAAAGGAGAGTGGATCTCATTTTCCTAGGACAAAATGCTATACAGTATTTTAAATCTTTACAAAATTTGGTATGCCTTTAGGCTAGTATGTGATGCTTCACTTCTTGCATGTGTTATATGTAGGTTGTTGCATATAGAATGGTAGTGTACACTCACATGCTTATTTTTCCCTTGTGGATGTTTCATGACAGCAGCTGCAGCAGTTGGACATGTTATGCAGGGGCTAGACATAATTTCAGGGATGTACACATACACACAAAGCAGCTTCTACCATCCTGAATGCCTCTAGTTACCCAGGCTGTTCAGGGGGATTGGAGTGTGAGCCAAGAGAAAATGTTAGAATTGAACAGATGTGAGTGAAAGAAAACCAATATTTGTTCATTTGAATCATATTTAGTTTTGCTTAAGAAGATTTGGAAAGTTCTATGTTGGGATAGGCTGAGCTGGTTTCAGCGGCATTTGGTGTTAACGACTGAACATCAGTCCTGTGTATTTGATTTCCTCTTTGATGATAGATATGGAAACAGGCAGTTAAATTTGTTTATTTAGGATTTGTGTCCCAGAAAAGATTTTGTTTAGAATGATTTAATAAGACTCTTAATAAAAAATTAAATTCAATGTGACAACTTTGCAGGTGTGTGCCATCGAGATGTAAAATTTAGATTTGACCAGCAATCCCTAATCCCAAGTGTGTCCTTGTCAAGGAAAGAATCCCTAATCAAAAGTGTGTCCTTTCAGGCATATTAAGTGAGGTAAATATTTTGTTGAAGAGATTCCACCACTGTGATGCCAGTTAACGGAGCCAGGTCTCTGAAATTAGCGGGCCATGTAATTTTGTATCCGATGAGATCCAGGGTACTGTGTCGTGTTAGGCTGCAGTGGGTGAAGCTCTGAGAGCCAGGAGTGATAGAGAATGCTAACACGATCAATTAGCTTCTTTCTGGCAGTACCTTGGGATAAATGGAAGCAGAGGGCAAACAGGATAGAACTGCGAAATAGCCAAAAGCATGAGAGGCAGAGATCAAAAACAGTTCATTTGGCAACAAACTTAGTTTATCTGCAGGATTTGGGGTTTTATTGATTTGTTTGTTTGTTTAAGTTCTCATAATAAAAGCTCACAAAATTCCGATAGTTTCCGATTCTTGATCAGAAACTAATCTAGCAGTAAATAAAATCTTATATATGTATATTTTATGTATACGTAGGAAAACCTTAGATAGAGATTAGATAGTCTGATGATATTCTTTTCCACGTCACAGCATCATCGACAACAGCAGCAGCTGCTCTGTGCTGATCATTTATCATAAGTCTGGCACTTTTCATATATCATGTCACATGCTTTATTCAAAACAGCTTATGATTGTGTTATTATTTAACCACTTTGACAGATGAGCAGTCATACCTGGGGAGGTGTGGAGGTGGCGTGAGGTCAGCCTTATAACCAGATAAATTACCTCAATCTCAGTCTTACTCAATCTTAGCTTCTCCTCTGCTCTGCTGGACTGAGCCACTTAAGGCCTTAGCATAGAGTATGCCATGTCGGTATAATCTTTCATCAAAGATTTCAGCCTGTTATTTTGGACATTCTTAGGCCACATTAATCTTGAATTCAAGATTAAAGTAAACCTGTACTCCATCAACTAGCACACATTAATTTTGCTATTTTAAAATGATCTCTCCTTCTGAACCTTATTCTCCATGCTCTTCTCAACGAATGTCACCCAACTCAGTAGCTTCATTTACCATCTATATGCTGATGATTATAAAATGTATGTTTCTAAGACTTCTTTTCCAAGCTCTAGTTACAGATACTGTATCAGTTGGGGTCTAGCCAGTGGAACAGGAACTATGCTAAGTACTTCAAAAAGAGGAAATTTAGTATAGGAATTGGTCCCACAGGTGTCGAAGGCTAGAAGAGCAAAAATAGAAAGATGCGGTAACCCAGAGATTGATACATGCAGCAAGCAGTGACATTTCTTTAGTTTTTTTCTTTTTTTCAATTGCAAATGAGAGAAACTCAAATTAGCTTAAGCACAGAAGGGACTGCCTTGGGTCATAGACTTGAGAGGGAATTACTTTAGTTTAACTCCTTGGAATCAAAGGCAGAAGAGTAGGTAGCTGAGGCTTAGGAAGTAGAACTAGGACTTGATTTCTTCGGGATATATTCATTTATTCTTATTCCTTCTCATTCTCTCCCTCTGCCTCTCCCCCCACCACTTTCTCCCTCCCTCCCTCCCTTCCTCCTTTCTCCCCTAATTCCTCTCCCCCTCTCTCATGTTTATTTGGGTTTATGCCAAAAACTGAATGTCTCTCCATTTATCAGGGAAGATGGCAACCACATTGTCATATTCTTCCAGTTAAACCACTTGGTAGAAAAATAACTATTATATTTAATAACTGTTATATTAAGATATATCAATATCTTAATCCACTGTGAAGGACTTGCTGACATTTGGAACAATTTATGTTGCCAAAGGAATGGTACTCTGTGGATTAGCCAGCCCTGGGTCAAATGGCTATTCTTGTGGTAAGTGGGTGAGGAGATGGAATTGGGGAAGCGAGGTTTCCTAAATGAAAGGATGGTAATCAGGCAAAAACATCATATGCCCACACAATGTTACTATTATTGTTATGTTGTCTATGGAAAAATAAGAAGCCTATGGTATACAACATTATAAATAAATATTCCAATCCTTGTTATATATCGATTAAGAACAATAGTTGAGCTAAACTAAATATATTCTTATTGTTCCATATCTTCTGTGGTCGTTCTTTCTCATCTTCACATTGAATTCTGGAGTTCTGCATATCCCTCACGCAGAACTTACCATATTTCAGAAACCACGAGCTTGAAATGAGCTAAAATATGTTTTCTAGAACTTCTAATTATGCATTTTTATATAAAACAATCTCTGTTTCTCCATTTTCCTTATTACAAATAATGCAACAAATAAAAATCATTTATTGAATGCAGACCATATGCTAGATCCTCTCTTCATCTTAATTTCAACCTGAATCTTTTTGTAATTTTATTGGAAGAGATTTGATTGTTTTTAAAAATTCTTCAAAGCTACCTATTTGTATACATTCATTATGTGGAATTCATTCATTCATTCAGTCACTCAGTCAATAACTATTAAGTACTTTCCATGTGCGATGTTGGTGTCAGCTGATGGTGGTTATTATCAAATGAGTATGTATTTATTACAAAGGCACTATTTGGCATAATTATCAAGGTTTTTATTTTTTACTCAGCACCTCATGACAGTGTATACATTTTAATTGTTAGAACAGTAGGAAGACAGATTACAAGTTGATTATAAAATCTTTACATATGTAATTGCTGAATCCAAAATTTATTTTTATATTCCACAATATAAATTTTATCAACTTTCTGTCATTCTAGGAAACAATAAGCATAGGGGTTTTTTTTTGCTTGTTTGTTTTTTTATTTTATTTTATTTTTTGCCTCTGAAGGCACTTTGCTTTATTTCTGTCCACTTTTTATCCATAATTCATTTTAATCACATTCCTTGAATTTCAGGTTCATTTTATTCTTATAACTTTCATTATAAGTAGCAGCAAACAAAGGGATAGTCTTAAGAAAAAGGCATTATCTTTAAAAGTGACAGTGCCTTTACAGTCATGTCAACATCCCATCAGGAGTTTGTTAGAGTGTATGGTTCTGAGTCTGAAATTCTCATCTCTTGGTTGCTTTCATTTCTCCGATTATCTTGCAGTAGGTATAGCTTTACTGTTTTGTTGATTTCATTTAATTCTTCAGGGAATTTGTTCACCTGTGAATTAAAAACAAAATGTATTTTTGCTATTACTGCATCCCAAACCTGGAATAAATGTGGCTAATGCTAAATTTCTAAATTAAAAGAATAATGACACTTCAGTTATTTCTACCTCTTCTGTCCAGTGGTCCAAATAGTGGGGAGAGGTGGTTTTGTTAGAAGTGTTCTTGCCAGTGGAGAGTTTTACATTTGGAGCTAAGGGGATTGCTTAAATGTTGAGTCATCTAAGATTTTTCGTCAAGTTGAAGGGAAGATTTTATGAATTAAGGGGTCTTAATTCCAGTTTCCAGCAAATGAGATTTTCGAAGTGACAGTGTTGATGAGATTTGTTTTTTTCTCTATCAGCATGTCTGTTAGAAATTACCAGGGAGTCTAGATCTCCCTCGGTGGTTATGAAAAATTTGTCAGATTAGTTAGAATGTTCAGTAATATAACGACATTAGTTAACCAAATTGCTTCCTTAATGAGGGCATATGACATTGAGCTTTTAAGTGATAGCCTAAAGATTTTTAAAGATATGTAGATTAGGAGATTCAACAAATGAAAACTAGTAAAAGAATATAAAAATTCTTTGCTAAGCAATTACGAAACATCTTTGTTGTATGAATTTCTTATAACAACTCTCTGAGTGGTCAAGGCTATTAGTCTTGTAGGACAACAAATGTTCTTTGCCCAAGGTCATGATGTAAAATGATAAAGATAAAATATGTAGCCTGCTTTTCTCTCAGTCTCCAAAGTCCCTTTAGTAGCCAAAGCTGGGTTCAATTCCTCACCTCCAGCCTCAGCCTAACTTCAGATTCTGGATCCAGGCTTATTTCCAGTTAGAAAAAATTTTAAAGAACCTTTGGTCATTAGTTCATCAGAAAGTCAGTCTACTGCTGGCGCTTCTTTAATCTTAAACTCCAATCAGGACTTTTCCTCATTCTTTAGGTCTAATCTCCTGGTTTCTATTTCAGTTTCAGTTCATGGGAACATGTATTAGTCAAATGTGTCTAAACCCACGGTTTGCTTCCTTCCCAGTTCTAATTCCTTGAGAACTGTGATCCTGACTGTCACCTGAGTCCACAGTCCATGTGGCTATAATCCTAATCCATATTCCTTGACTATCCTGATGCCTATCACCTCGGCCGGGTGATCTGCCTACTGTTTTCTGCTGACTCCCCTGATGCTCTGTGCTTCCTTCCTGATGACTCTGCTGCCTGTCCACCAGCCGGGCCTTCCCTGCACCATCTGCCGCGAGAATCCACTCCGATCACCTCTTCCACGTTAAAGCTCTCTGAGCTCTAGCCACATCTAAAAAGTCCTATTTAAATGGCAATCGTTGCATTGACAACAGTAGCCTCCCTGTTATTTAGCCATTTTGCCTCTAGCTTTCACTCTTTTTTTTTTTATTTTTCCCCCCAAAGCCCCAGTAGATAGTTGTATATCACAGCTGCACATCCTCCTAGTTGCTGTTTGTGGGACACGGCCTCAGCATGGCCGGAGAAGCAGTGAGTCGGTGCACGCCTGGGATCCGAACCCGGGCTGCCAGCAGCGGAGCACACGCACTTAACCGCTAAGCCACGGGGCCGGCCCTAGCTTTCACTCTTAGTTGTATGTTTTTAAACTTTGGAAACTCGCTATTTCATGCAAAGGTGGGGAATGCTAAACAAGAGATAAGTGATAGTCTGGTTTGGCTGGGACAGCCTCGTCTCCTCTCATAAGTGGTAAGGTATTCCTCGGGTGACTGAGATAATATGAATGATAGATTCCACTTATATAGCCCTCACTATGTGCCAGATTCTTTTCTAAGTACTTTTCAGGTATTAACACACATAGTAAATTACAAAACCTGCCATCAGAGGAGGCTAGGCAATGTTACATATTAAGTGCAGTAGCACAGTCAAATCTCTTAGATTTCACTAAATTGTGCCTCAGTTAAGCCTCTCCTCACGTTTCAACATTACCAACATTTAGCTTTGGGAGAAAAGGCAAATGCCACAATTATACGGATTCTACAGAGCAAATATGAAGAAGGAAATGTACACAATTCTACCTAACTTTATGAAAAGTAAAAAAGTGAGAGTAAAATGTTCAAATATAAAAGAGAATCTGGGATGTTAATAGGCGGTAATACCTATGGATTAAAACAAACAAACCAAACCCAGGATATTAGAAAGCTGTAAACACGACTACTTCTCCTGTCGGGGTAAAAAGGGGGAAACGAATGCAGCCCAATGTAATGAGACATTTACAATATTCTTAAATATTAAGCAGATCACATTTTATTCCAATTTCTTTTCTTCATTATTTTTAAAAGCATTTTGAATGAATGTGTACTGGTGATTTTCGTTAATATTAGTAATGAGTATAACAAAATAATGGGGACGTTTATAACAGCCTCACACTCAGAGAACCCAGAGTCTGTCGGGGGATATGGAGGAGGAAACAGGTTACAATGCAGACTGGCAAGTGCAGTAGCATAAATTGGGCTTTCGATTCAGACAATCCTGGGTTCAGATCTCAGCTCCACCACCTACTAATTGGGTTACTTTGGACAAATAATTTTCTATCAACCTCAGTTTCTTCATCTATAAAATGAGGTAATAATTGTACCTGATATAGGGTTGTGTAGCTTACATAAATTTCAGGCAAATACAGTCTATGAAATATATAATATAGCCATATCCCCAATTTGCCTGGCACTTAGACAAGGATATAGGTTGGAAGATTATGCAATACAGTTTCTTATAGAAAATTCTACAATCCTAAAATCTCTGGAAAATGAAATATTTTTGGAAATATTTTATTGCAAAACATCACAGAAAGAACTACAAGAGGAGGAGGAAGAAGGTAGGGAAGATGAAAAATCAGCTTTGACATATTGAGCCTGCAGCACCTCTGAACTATGACATTGAAATGTCCAGTAGGTTTTGGATATAAGGATCTGGGATGTATGGTATAAATGGGATTGGAAAGGTTTGAGTAGGAATGGTCAACATATTCATGGTAAGTAAAACTAAGGGAGTAGGTGACATCTCCCAGAGAGAGTGTTGAGAGAGAGGAGAGGACAGAACCCTAAGACTACCAACATTTAAAATAGAAGTCAGGCGAAGGAGCAGATAAACGAGCCTGAGAGAGTATCTTAGAGATACAAGAGACCGGGTAGGTGTAATGTCAACAGCTAGTGGAAGATGATGCTTCAAACAGGAGTGAGTGGACCCCATTATCACATGCCAATGAAAATTTAAATAAGATAAGAGCTGAAACAGATATGCTAGAGAGTATGTTAGTCTGACAGTTTCTAATTCCTATGTGAAATAAATATTAAGATCAACTGCTGAGAATAAGAGGAAACTAGAAGAGAACACTGACTATGGAAATAAAGCTGCTGTGCAGGATTGAGGGACTAGTAGATGTGGGAGATCATGAAGGCTTGACCAATGTCTATAGCAATATATTATGAATATTTAAGATATTCCTATCTTTACATCTTCTCAACTGGAGCCTAGATATTACTGAAAGACTGAAGACTGGGCAGGTCCAAGGCAAGTTTTTAAAACTGATACTCATATCTCCTTTTCTTTTCAGTGTCTATTCCTTTTTCACATCTATCTTTCCATCTATCCATCTACTCATTGATCCATCCATCCATCCATTAGTGTATCCATCCTCCACCATCCTAAGTTTGTCTAGACATCCTTCCATTAGTCAAATGTTTAGTGATTGACCCACCATGAGGCACCGGGAATATGAAAAACAGCACAATGATTATTTCTGTTCTCACAGGGTTCAGCTCAGCGAAGACAGAAGTTTATTTCTCTCTCTCATAAGATCATGAGTGAATAGTTCAAGCTCAAGTTCAGGCTCTTTCCAGCTGTTTACCATCTTATATCCCTAGAGTACTGGCCTTGTGCGTATGGCACAAGATAGCTGACTTCATGTTCGCATTCTAACCAGGGGAAGGGGGAAGATATGGAAAAGTACACTCCTTCCCTTAAAGTCAAAATATGACTTAGAAGTTGAATATATCACCTCCATTCATATCCTAATAGCCAGAAAAAGAAAATCACATTTTGCCACACCTAGTTTCAAGGAAGACTCAAGATGAAGTCTTTATTTTGCATGATCATATGACCAGCTAAGAAATCTAGGGAAAGAAAGGAGAAGCCAGATATGAAGGAGCTAATAGAAGTTTCTCACATATAGAGCTTATGTTCTGATTGGAGTTACACGCAGGTGAGTTGACAATTAGCATAACTTGCAGAAAGGTCACAGTGATAGGGTGTGATGGGAGTTCATAGGATTTCCCCATCTACAAGATTTCCACTGCATGGTCCTTTCTGAAGATCTCTGTCTCCAAAACTAGCACTGCAGGGTTTCCCGTATCTCAACGTTCTTTCCCCATTACACTGTACATTTCTTGTTTCCTCAGAGTAACTACATTTTGAGGAGAGAGTCAATGATTAATTCATCCTAACATGTCCATTGCTAATCACTTCTTTATTGCCCCTCCCTCTTTCTTCATAATTCTAGTATATTTTCAAATGTCTTTAATTGGTGGACTTTTAGGGTAACCTGGAAAGATATTTTCAGACAGAACTGGTTAATCTGAGAATCAAGTTTATTATTAAAATTTGAAGCTTAGAGAGTCCAAGAAAGAATTGATTGAAATATTACTAAATACAATATTACTAAAAACAATCCACTGATCATATTGATGTGGTGAAAATGAAAAAGTTTAAAAAAGAATTCCTGGTAATTAAAAGAATCTTGTAGCAAGGGGTGTTATATTGCCTCAGACAAGAGTAGATACAGCCTCTGGCCAACGAATTTGCTTCCTATGACTGTCAGTTGCTTATTCTTGATTCATTATGGAACTAGGTACTTTGACAATAAATATTTCCGTCAGATTGGTTTAATTTTAAAGAACTAGAACTCATATGAGCTACTTAAGATACATTTCTTCAAACTAAACAGATCAAGCCTTGGTAAAATGACTCTAGATACAGAATCTACCAAGTGTAGAAACATAGGGGACCTCTCAGTGTTTCTCACAAAGATGTCTCTGGGCTTGATGAACTACGGGAAAGCCTCAGAAAGTCTGGGATTAACAGTAACACTATTAAATGCAGATTATCTCATTAAATAACGTAATTCAATTTCTGTTTCACTGTATCTACCTGGCTATTTTGCCATCTCACGTTCATTAAAGATTTTTAGCACTCGTAATTTTCCCTATTGAAGTAAATTGTTTATCTCTGCTTATTTTTCTGATTTGAGTCATTTTTTAAGCATTTAAACTCAATAATTTTGTCAATTCCTAAGTGTAAAACTATTCACATAGCACTGAAAAGAACAGATCATATATTTAATTGCTAGTAATTTAAATTTTTTAAGTGATATTTTCTAAAATGGTAAGTAAATTTAGAACATTATTATTATGATTGGTTCAATTTTGGCAGCTTTAGGTAATTTCTCTGTATAAGATATTGGGTATTTATTGCTTTTTAACAATCATATCTGACTTTTCAAGAGATGAGTAATAATCCCTTGAAGGTGTCAACTTGAGAGCCTTTACCCTGATTTTGACACTGCTATCTTTGTACAAAACTTTTTTGGGGGAATTGGTTCTAATTTTCCATTTAAAATGATAATATAATTTAATATAACCAGAAGTTTTATTAAAACAGAAGAGAACAGTCAAGTCAGGTCAACTGGTTGGATCTTTTCAGTGTTAAGCCCACTGGTGTATTGGCTGATTATTGATTTGGTTTGTCATATGTCAGGGTTGGGTACATTGATGAAATAAATATCATCATCCTTTGCTTTAAAGATGCTCGTGATTTTGTTAAGAAGCAAAATAGTTAAACATAATTATAATATGTTGCAATTATTGACTCAATGTATCAGAGTGAAGAGAGAGAAGCAATTTATTCTGGAAAGGCTAGGGAAGACCATGTAGAGAAGATACTGTTGAATTTGGACTTTTAAGAATAAATAGCATTTCAGTAGGCAGAGAAGCAGAAGTTAGTGTGTAGAGGAAGGAAGGATATTAAGGGAGAGAAACATGCGTGAACAAGGCATAGCGTGGTGTGGTTAGGCAATGGCTGGATACCAGGTGTTACTAGAATATATTCCTGTTGGGAAGAAGTAGAAGTAAAGAAGAAGTAGTCAAGTCAGTTGCAAAAGGGCTTCAGTAGGAAGCTAAGGTATTCTGTAAAGAGCTCTTGACAAAGGACCTTTTGATTTAATTTTCATATGCAAGATTGTTTTGTTGACAAATTCTTTCCTCCCTCCCTCCCTTCCTGCCTTAGTAAATTTATTTGAATGTTCCTTTCTAGCTGCTAGGGATAAAGAAATAAACAAAGCAAAAAAAAAAGTCTTATCAGCATGGTGCTTACATTCTAGAAGCAGAGTTTACATTACAGATCATGTAAATGGCAAGATAATAAGTATTTTAGGCTTTACAAGCCATATAGTTTCTGTTGCAACTACTCAAGTCTGCCCTTATAGTGAGAAAGCAGCCATAGACAATACACAAACAAGTGGGCATATCTCCTTTCCAGTAAAACTTTATTTACACACTGAAGTTTGAATTTCATATAAATCTTATGTGTCAGAAAATATTCTTTTTCTTCTTTTGTTTTTTCTCCAACCGTTGAAAATTGTAAAAATCATTCATATCTAGCAGGGTTGCCAAAACAGGCACGCTAGGTTTGACCCACAGGCTGTAGTTGGTCTAACCCTGTTAGAAAGGTTTAGATTAACGGAGATGTTAGACACAGATATTAGCTAGATGAATCAAAACTAGTTTACAGGGGCCTGCCCTGTGGCGTAGTGGTTAAGTTCGCGTGCTCCGCTTTGGTGGCCTGGGGTTCACAGGTTTGGATCCTGGACGTGGACCTACGCACCACTTATCAAGCCATGTTGTGGCAGGCGTCCCACATATAGAGTAGAGGAAGATGGGCATGAATGTTAGCGCAGGGCCAATCTTCCTCAGCAAAAAGAGGAGGATTGGCAACAGATGTTAGCTCAGGGCTGATCTTCCTCACCGAAAAAAAAAAAACTGGTTTACATATTTAAAGGATTTAGAATATAGTCAGTGCAACCAGCTTATAAAGCAGAGAGACTCATCAATTCTGCAGGAGAGACGTGGAAGTGCAAGCTGTTGGGCCTTGGGCAGTCTTGGACATTAATGGTTGAGCAAGTGAAAGTTACATCAGATCTTCTGGAAATTCAATTGCCCTCTTCCATGTCCAAGCTTATATTCTTATGGCATTTCTGTATATAGGCTAGTCTGGCTATGTCCTGCGATTACCTCATCTGAGCCAGGTCCCTCTTGTGAATCTTGGTATTATATAATAGTCAGTGTCCTCTCAGGCATGATCGCCATTCATCTCTCTCAGCATACCTGTGTGAACACAGCCTGGTTCAAGTACTTTTCTCAAATGAGGAGCACAGAATTATAACGAGTGCTAGTTTCTGAGAATAAGCTATTGGGCCTTCAGACCAGCTGCAAGACCTTGCCGACACATTTTGATAACATGTTTTTATCTGCTCACAATATTATTGTGTTTCATTGTTGAAGTTCTGAAGTCATTGCTACTTGGGATCCAAGCCCAGCTCTGCCTATGCTAGCTGTGTGACACTAAGCAAGTTATTGAACCTGTCTCAGCCTCAGTTTCCTTATTTGTAAAATGGGAATAATACTCTTACATAACTTCTAAGGCTGTTGCATGAAATGAAATAGTCCTCATAATCCTCATCAAGCACATGGTAAAGTATCTGGTATGTAGTAAAACAAAGAAATAAAAATTCACTATTGTTACTATCATTATGATTATAGAAAATGAGAGGAAATTCAGCATTCTTTTCCAAGTGGAGTTTTAGCTATTGTTTTTAAGATTGGATGAATATTAGAAAGAGGAGAGGATTAACTTACTTAGAAAAATCTTGACCTAAAATCCTAAAAAATCATTTAGAATATTACAGATAACTTAATACAAGGGGAAATTAACTGTGAGCTGTGTCCTTTTGAAAGAACACAATCAACTATTAAACATTTCAAAAATTTAATTTGAGAAAGGTTAATTACCTTTACTGTGTCAACTATATTTTTAAATGAAGGATTCTTAATTCTTCTGAAAACATGTCCCAAACAGAGTCACTTGTTAATTTAATACTGTGTGTAATAGACCCCCAAGTCCTGTAAAATGAGTCAAACCGCTGTAATATATCTTAATGTGAAGGCTCACCACAGCCGCTGTTGACTTCGGCTGCTAAAATTAGAGTATGCTCTTTTCAACTTTCTCCCCATTGTATTAGAATTTGCCTTGGTCTGACACCAGTAAGAGAGTTTTTATTTACTTTCTATTGCTGGGAAGGATTTTAATTGGTTTCATGGCTCTTAGTCAAGTGTCACTTTATTTCTCAACAAATGATTCAGACCTGTGGGAATCATGCCATAATTTAACTGTAGAAAAGTTTAGGACCTGGGAATGTCACATAAAAAGAGTACACAATGGAGAGAAGGTTGTGCTGATCTTTATAAGAATGAGCGAAATGCTACCAATTCACCCATGTAGGTTTTGTGCTTTGAAGCTTCTCCAACCAAAAGAGAAGGCTAAGTTATCACTGTACATTTTCTTTTCCTATCGTCTTTATGCCCAGTGGCACGTATTTATACACATATGTTAACAGAAATATGTTGTATGTGTATGTACAATTAGGGCTTTATGTCCGTGGAATTTACTTCTTTGTTCAAATTGCACTGATTCATCCACGGCCATTAAATCTACAACCAACCTTTGAGTGAGTTATTTCTCTTGCCCTCAGTTTTCTCATGGGTGAGATAAAGCTTATATCTTGAAACAGGTTATTGGAAGGATTGAGATAATAGGTATAAAATGGCTAGTTCAGTGCCTGAGTCAGTAGGTACTTAATAACTGCTTGATTTCTTCCCTTGCGTCTTTCCTATGCCTTTACTTCTACCTTCTGGCCCAAATCATGCTTTAACTACCATTGGGTCTCTTCTTTCATTTCTAAAATCACCATGTAATTTATTATCACTTTTAATCAAAAACAGACAAATAAACTAAATATGATAATACTTTTTCAGAGATTCTCTAGTTGTAAGTATTATCAGCTACCCTAAAGATAGGCATTAATATAAACAGAATAATCTAATTATGAAATGAGCATGAGTCTCCAGGTTTTTATTGTGTTTATGATTGAAAATGATAGTGTAGATGTCATGTCTATTAAGGGATGAGTGTTTTGATAAAATGACAACAACCTCAAATTATTTCCTCCTTGGGCACCTGTGAAGATGGGCTTACAGTTTTTACTTACCATCATCATGTGGAGACCCTTATGTTCTGCTTGTCTCTCTGGTGAGCTGTCAAATTCATTTATCCCAGTTGACATCTCCCATATAATAAGATGGTCTTAGTTACTCACAATCCTTCTGCCCTCCAAAAATATGCTCCTTTGTTGCTATGGTGTCTCTGACTATGCTGGCTGCCGGACCCTGTAGACTTTTCCTTGTCTTCCAAGCCTTTTGGCTGGTAAGCCTGTTTTTTCACTTAATGTTCAGAATTATTTGTAGATAATGCTGATGAAATGGGTCTAGAGGTTGAAATTGGTCTCACATAGACATGGCTACTGGGCATGGCTATTGCACTGCCAAACTTTAGTTTGCTTCAAGACTTTTGCTACATTGGATCCCAAAGTTGGTCTGCTGAGTTGCCAGAGGACGGACAATATATGCTTAAAATTTTATAATAATAAAATTTTATAATTGGACATTTCTGGGGAATCTCCTCCAGGCCAATATCAGGTCTGGGAATGAAAGTTTAACATAGCAGAGATGTCCACAGGCAGAATGATCTGTGTCCAGCATTGCCACAACAGCTGTAAGAGGTCCTGTGTCATACTGTGTGAGGAAACAGTCCAGATCACTCTGCTTAGTTCCATCATGTCTGACTAGCTTACTGTATTAGTAAAAGGTGGCTTCAGTGAAAAGAAACAAACAAACGTAAAGCATAGTCTGTCTAACAGGAAGATTTTCTGGGCTGAATATAATTTTTTTTAGTGCTCTCTTTAAAAAATAGCAGCTGACATGTTGAAAATGTTTTATTATCCATATATTTTTTTATTATTCCATTTTAATTTCTTTATTGGCTTTTGGCTATACCTTTCTTTTTAATTTTTATTTTATTGTGGTCAGAACATTTAACAAGAGATCTACTCTCTCGGATTTTTAAGTATACAATATAATATTGTTAACTATGTTGTACAGCAGATCTCTAGAAATTATTCATCTTGCATTACTGAGACTTTATATTGTTGATTAACAACTCTCCATGTGCCCCTCCCCCCGTTCCTGGCAACCGTTGTTCTACTCCCTGCTTCTGTGAATTTGACTATTTTAGATACCTCATATAAGTGGAATCATGCAGTATTTATCCTTCTATGTCTGGGTTATTTCACTTAGCATAATGTCTTCTAAGCTCATCCATGTTGTCTCAAATGACAGGATTTCCTTCTTTTTTAAGGCTGAATAATATAATACCACATTTTCTTATCCATTCATCCATTGATGGACATTTAGGTTTTTTCCACATCTTGGCTATTGTGAATAATGTTGCAATGAACATGGGAGTGCTAATATCTCTTCGAGATTCTGATTTCAAATTAGAATGGCTCCTATAAAAAAAAAGACAAGCGTTTGCAAGGATGTGGAGAAATTGGAATCCTTGTACATTGTTGGTGGGAATGTAAAATGATGCAGATGCTATATAAAACAGTATGGAGTTTCCATAACATATTAAAAATAGAATTACCAAATGACGCAGCAATTCCATGTCCCTTTCATCTGGTAACAGCACATTCATTTCAGTCCATGTGGTTCAAATGAGGTTAACCTCGACCCTAGGTATGAGTGTGTGATGAAGCCTGGCCAAGCTCATGCTCCTTTGATTCAGCTACAGAGAGACACATTAGAGCCAACGAGAGAAATTCTGTGATTTCTTTTCAAGAATTGTTGGAACGAAGACGCTGTCTTTCTGTGGTTGTGTCTGATAAAGGAGAAGGAAAGCCTGTAGTTGCTGTCCGCCAACTTGCCATCAGTAGGAGAGAGCTTGCTTGAGAATGACATGAATTGAGAAGAAAGCAAGGCATATGTGAACCTGTGAATCTTCCCATGCTTGGTATTTTCCCTTCTAATTAAGTGTTCTGTCTAACATTCATTTTTTTGGGGGAGTGGTGTTTGACCCTATTGATGTGCCATAATTTATCAATCATCTATCTAATATTTTGTCTGAAATGAACAGCCGTGTGTATAAGTGTTGGTATTTCTCTAAGATATAGAAATGGCATTGCTAACTCAAAGTGTGTAAAGGCGTTTTAAGACTTTTCATACGGTAGGCAATGAATTTTATATATTGGGTTTTGCTAGGACGTTCTGGATTAGGACTTTGATATTGTTTCCCAGTTGAAAATATTCACAAACTGTTATGAAAAAGTTTAAATATAATTGAATGAATTATTTTTCTTAGAAATGTAAGAAACAGAAATCATCTCTAATGTGGTGTTAAAACTAAGTCAAGAAAGCTGATGTGTTGCACAGCCGCATATCGGCTAAGTGGGATCTTCAGGCAGCTGTGTCTAGCGTGAAATGCTTTTGTGCTTTTAGACACCACTGGAGCAGCAGACAACCTGAGCATGAGTGATTCAGGTATGAGTTATATGACTATGAAATGGGAAGAGTGAAGGAGAGCTGGCTATCCATGTCTGGGTCTTCCCCGTTGTTTACTGCAACTCTTTCCCCCAAGTGGAGAGGGGTTATCAGTGTAGCTCAAGGTATGTACAACTCCCCCCGCCATCCCCCTCCACACACACCAACACACACACTCCTAATATCATGGGAGTTAGGCTTCCCTGCTGTCATCAGGAGTTCCACTAACATGCTAGTACGTTGACCTGGCTCTCAGGGAGGCCTTCCTATAACTCTTACCTTTCTACCGCTCAGCTTCTCCCCTCTTCAAGGCTCACAGCTCCTCTCTGAAGTATGCTCTCATTTTGTCTCCTCACATCCTGAAGTACTCCCTTGCTAAACTGAACAACATCGCTTTTTTTTTCTTCTAGCTGAAGAGGTAATGCTAATTACATTTATGTAAGTACAGAAAATGTGTTCATTGTAATTGACACTTTCTAATTGAAAAAACGTAAAAATGGATGTTATAGTAGAGCACCGTACAGCAGCTTTGTAACAAAAAAAAGGAAATAAAAAAATCGGGTTCTCATTGTAGCTGTTCCATGTACTACCTGTGAGATCTTTGTTAAATTATTTAACACTTCTCAAGTCTGTGTCAGCTTTTTCAAGTCTTTGTCAGCTTTTGCAGCTAAGGAGACCAGCAGAAAAGAAGCTTCTTCCAGATACATAGACAAGGTATTGATTTTACAAATGGCAAAGAATGACCCAAGTGGTCAGGGACCCCTGTGCTATTGCTGCTGTTTACATGCCCTGAGGCCCATGATGATGTAAGGGAACAAAAGGGCCAGTGCAAAAAGAATTCCAGAGTACAGAGAAGACGAACAAACAGAACAGCCCAAAGTGACAGCACCTAACAAAACAGAAATGCTGGTATAGACTATTCTCCCTGTTATATCTCTCTATATTTCTCTCTCTCCCTCTGTCTCTGCATGAGAATTTTAAGTAAAATTAGATGGGCAAAAACAAAAAGACTTCCTAAAATTGAAAAAAGAATTGAAATATTTATCAAATGAATTTGAAGGAGAAGATGACCAAGTTGAGATCATAATTAATGATTAGGAAGACATGGTGGAAGAAATAACTTAAAACATGAAACAAAAATATAAAGCATTGAAATTATGAAGGTAAAGACAAGAAATATGGAGGGTAGATTAAGGAGACCTAACATGTAAATATTAGGAGTTTTATAAGAAGAAAAAGTTTTAGATGTAAGTGAAGCAATAATTTAAAAAATATATATATGGAAGAGACTTTCCCTGAGCTGAGTTCTTGAGTCTGTAGATTAAAATCTCATTTCTGGGTATATATCTAAAGGAAATGAAATCACTATCCTGAAGAGATACCTGCACTCCCATGTCATTGCAGCATTATTTACGATAGTCAAGATATGGAAACAAAAAGGTATCTGTTAACACGTGAATGGGTAAAGAAAATGTGGTACGTGTATATATATAATGGAATACTATTCAGCCTTAAAAAAGAAGGAAATCCTGCAATTTGTGACAAATGGATGAACCCAGAAGACATTGTGCTAAGTGAAATAAGCCGGACACAGAAAGACAAATACGGCATGAACTTACTTACATGAGGAATCTAAAAAGTCAAACTCATAGAAACAGAGAGTAGAAAGCTGGTTACCAGGGCACCAGGGCACAGTGGTGGGGGTAGGGAAAATGGGAAGATGTTGGTCAAAGGGTACAAAGGTTCAGTTACAAGATGAATAAGTTCTGGATACCTAATGTACAGTATGATGACTATAATTAATAATACTGTATTGTGTACTTGAAATTTGCTAAGAGAGTAGATCTCAAGTATTCTCACCACACACATAGAAGGTAACTTCGTGAGCTGATGGATACGTTAATCAGCTTGATTGTGGTGTTCATTTCACAGTGTATATGTACGTCAAAGCGTCACATTGTATACCTTAAATATATTTTTATTTGTCAGTTGTACCTCAAAAATACTGGAAAAAAATCCCCATGAATTCTAAGTATGATTGAGGAGAAAAGACACATACCTCAGTAAATCCTGATAAAATTCCTGAACTGTAGGGATTAAGAGAAATTATGCAACTTTGTAGGCTGGAAGAATGTAGTTTCAAAATAAAAAAAGGTTAGAGAGATTTGGATTCTCATCTGCAACCTTGAAATTTGACAGACAGTTATAGATTACGGAGAGAAAAGCACTGTACCACAAGAGTCCAATACCCAGCTAAACTATAATTCACCTGTTAGGTTAGTGGTGGCTAGGATAAAGTATTTTGGATGTTCAATGATTCAGAGAGTATGTCATTTATGTACTTCATGAGAGATAATTGCTTGAGAATGTACTCCAACAAAATAATAATGTATCAGATCAGAGACCTTAAGATAGAGGAAGAAGAAGGAGGTGAGAGTACAGAAAGGTGAGTAATAAGACTTGATCTATCTTTATATCTATCAATCTATCTATCTAAATAGATAATAATAGGAGGAAGGGATATGTATTATTTAAATGCCAAATATTGATCACTGAAAAAGAAAAGATGTCAAAGAAAGCTATTAATAATCTGGAACTAAATTTATTATATTATTTAAGCAAAATGTGGGCATGCGCAGTGAGTTAAGGGATTTGGGGGATGATGAAGGGAAAAGATATGACCATGAGGTAGCAGTAGCACACAGCAAGCTTTATTTGAGTGGCAATTTGACAGGTTTACAAGTGAGGCATGACCCTTACAGCATGAGACCTTCTAGAGACAGCGGTGAGGGGCACCACCCAAAAGGGGAAAAGGGCAAGGGAGAGGGAGATCATATGTCTAGGTCATGTCACTCAGGAGGATGGCAAGGAGACTCTGGGTCAGAGAACTCCAAAGGGAAGCAGTGGTGTGGGGTCTTTTATAGCCCCTGAGGTTTGTCTTATCTATGGCTGGTGGATGTTGGATACACTTGCATGGGGTATGCATAACAGGAATGTTGTAAATGGCTACAAATCATTTACAACATGTAAATGACTAAAAATATTTGAGTTACATTTAAAACAATTTGATGTACAAAAAATTTGAGTTCAGTGTTGGCAGGCTTTTGAGCTAACAGTATCAGCCTACTGTGCAGAAGCAAACATAGAGCCAATACCCCAAGGTTATCTTTGACTCCTATATATAACAAGTTGGTGATGGGGGGCACATACACTAAATGGCTAAACTTAGGGGAGAAAGAATGGGAAGTAAGAGTATTATAAATGTTTTATCTTATGGGGATTGGATATAGGAAGCAATAGGGAAATATATTTTCCTAATGGATAAGAAGCATCATGCTTTTTTATAACTGAGAAATATTTCATTGTAAGTGGTAGTAAAGGGAAAATAAACTGATAGAATAGAAAAGCGGAGTGGAATTCCAAAATTAACAAGGAGCAAGCAAACAAGCAAGAGAGAATGATTAGCAGTTTGATCAGGTCAGCAAAATATTGGAACAGGAAAAATATTCTAAAAAGGAAACATACAATGAAACAAATAGACAATTATTTCAATTGTTATACTAAATGTGAACAGGCTGAATTCAGTTTCCTATGAAAAGGTAGAGACTGTCAAAAATCTACACCTGTCGTATGCCATTTATGAGAAGCACAATAGTAGTGATATTAGTATCAGACAGAAAGGTCAAAAGCACTTAGCAATATATAGAGAGATACTATGCAATAATAAAATGCCTAGTTTTCAAAGAAAATATAGTTGTCAAAAATCCAAATTCACCGAAAAGCATAGCTGCTAAATACGCATGGAAAGAACTATTAAAAGTTCAAAGAGAACTTGATAAAAATACAATTATAGTGGGAGATATTAATATGCCTATTTTGGAGTCAGATCTAGTAGACAAAATAATTGAGGACATACAGGATTTGAAGGATATCAATAAACAACATATAAAAGTGATGTATATCTTCTTTGGAGAAATGTCTGTTCAGGTCTTTTGCCCATTTTTTAATTCGGTTGTTAGTTTTTTTGTTGTTGAGATGTAAGAGTTCTTTATATATTTTGGAGATTAACCCCTTATCAGATATATGGTTTGCAAATATCTTCTCCCAATTGTTAGGTTGTCTTTTCGTTTTGTTGATGGTTTCCTTTGCTATGCAGAAGCTTTTTAGTTTGATGTAGTCCCATTTGTTTATTTTTTCTATTGTTTCTCTTGCCTGGTCAGACACGGTACTCGAAAATATGTTGCTAAGACCATGAAAACACTAATGCATAAAGATACATGCATCCCTGTGTTCATTGCAGCATTATTCACAATAGCAAAGATTTGGAAGCAACCTAAGTGCCCATCAAGGGACAAATGGATAAAGAAGATGTTGTATATATACATAATGGAATACTACTCAGACATAAGAAACGATGAAATCCATCCATTTGTGACAACATGGATGGACACTGAGGGTATTATGCTAAATGAAATAAATCAGAGGTAGAAGTTCAAATACCGTACGATCTCACTCATAAGTAGAAGAGGACAACAACAACAAACAAACACAAAGAGACAGAGATTGGATTGGTGGTTGCCAGAGGGGAAGTGGGGGAGGGAGGAGGGTGAAAGGGATGATTAGGCACACCTGTGTGGTGATGGATTGTAACTAGTCTTTGGGTGGTGAACATGATGTAATCTATGCAGAGACAAAAGTATAATGATGTACCCTTGAAATTTATACAATGTTATAAACCAGTGTTACCACGATAAAAAAATAAATTAAAAAAAACGATGCATAGAAATTTACATTTTCAAATAGAAATATTGTTTTATATATCTATAAATTATTCACAATAAACCATTTATTCGGCAATGAGGATAACTAGTATGAAAGGTATAACTTTTACAAGTGACATGTTACATTTTGTATTGAATTAAAGTATAATTAGTAATAAATAAGGAGACTGCAATCTCCTCAATGACTGGAAATTAAGAACCACACTACTAAATTAATTATGGATCTAAACAGAATTTGAAACCAAATTATAAACTATTTTGAAAACATCGTAAAGGAGACTACTTCATAAAACCAAATAGCCTCAGCAAAATCTCTACCTAAGGAATAACTTCAATCATCCAAAAAAGGAAATTTATGCTTTTTTTTTGAAGTTACAAGAAAGCACAACAAAAAATAAAGTAGGTAAAGGGAAATACTAACCTTAAGTCCTGTAATAAAAGTGAAATAGGAAGGATAAATAAAGTAAAACTATTTTTCTTTGAGTGTTCGAGAAAATCAATAAAACCCTGTTGAACTAAAGGAAAAAGAGAACACTATATATGCTTAGGAATGAGAAACGTCACAAATCTACACATACTGCAGAGATTAACAATATAAGGAAACACTATATGCAGCATAAAAAATAATCAATAAAAATCCTAAAAGAAGTTTAGGTTACTGTGTATGTATAGACTCAGAGTTGGGAAGATCTGAGGAACCAAGACAGAGAACTTAGAAGATAATCAAGAAAAGAGACACATTTTGCCATAAAACAATTGAAATTTTTATGGCAAAAAATATTGTAAATGAAGTCAAAGGAAAAAATTATAGATTTGTATAACATTTTTCTTTCTTTTTGTGGGGGAGTGTGAAGAAAGTATGGAAGGATATATATCCTTGGCTGTTACAACTGGTCATATAGTGGTGGGGAAAATGTGGTTTGAGTTGAGGGGTGGAATAATTTAGAACCTGCAAACACTGAACAATCAAGTCCTTGAATCAAGCGAGTATCTCATCCTAACAAAAACTGGAGAGAACAAGTGTGAGAAAGACTTCTAAAGTATTTAAAACTTGAAACTACTTCTTTAGCCACATTGATTAGGAAGAGTGAGTTGGAGACCCTTATCACTCCACATTGTATATCCTTTATAAAATATATATGTATGTTGTATAAAGTAGTTGTTGAATATAGTAATACATTGATGAGCCCACCAAAAAGTGCCTTGTATAGCATGTGAACTTAATAAATACTAGTCTTCCTTTTCTTCAAATCTCAATTTTACTATTCATGAAGCTATTCTCTTATCCGATTTTAAGCAGGTCTTTCAATTTCACTTATGGTATATTTTGAAGTGGTAACGGCCCCATTAACTGCTTAAGAGCCCTACTAGTATCAAAGTGATTGTATTTTGCTGTGAAATAATAACTGGTTTCCTAAGAAGCAATCACTGGTTTCCTAAGAAAAGGTCATGACTATTTTCCTTTTCTACCTAAAATCCTGGGTTAGAAGAAACCTTGATTTGTCTTTGTGGGAAGGAATCCTTTCAAATTTTGTGTTTCAAGGATGCTAGTATGGACTGACATTTGTTACAATGAACACAAATCAACATCATATGTCAGTTTGACAGATAAGGTCAATAGCACATTTCTAAAACGGAGGCACTACATATTAGTAGAAACACAGAAAACCCGATTTGGGCCTGGCTCAGCCATTTACTGACAGGGGGTCTAGGACATGTTCCTGAATTTCTCTGAGTCTCAGTTACACAAAAGGGTCATCCTGGTCTAACTACTTAAAGGGATGGTTGTGAAAGTCAAATGACTACTTTATGTAAGAGGGCTTTGTTAGCAAGAACTCTTCTAACACACAGGGAGTATTACAGTCACTACTCAGGTACAACCTTACTTTTAGGCTGACCGTCTCTAGGGACCCCTATGTTCTTCTGGTGTCCTGCCTTCTGCTCTGTCCAGTTGGTCTTATGGTCAACTCTGCCTGAAATTACATTCTAAAATAGTGTTTTTAAACAGTGTGATTGAGTAGCTTTTTTTTTTTTTTGAAAGGATTTTCTTTAATCTTTTCTGTTAGAACTTAGAATTTACTTGTCATTCTCCAAATATATCTAGAAGGAATTTATCAGCAGTACAAAATTTGAATCTCTAGAGATGATGTTTGAATAATAAAAAAGATTATTTCATTTTTGTCCTTGGCATGAAGGTATACCATATTAGGGAGATCTACAATTGGGTTAAATCTTGATACAGGTACTCAAAATACGAAATAAAGTTAGTCTATTTGGAATCATTTAAATTCTGTAAAATGTGATTTCATAAAATGACTAAAGACATAATTTTCATGAGCAATAGATGCCATATAGCCTTCTGGAGGAGATGATGTAAAGGTGTAATAAAATATTATGTTCCTCCTAACAGTGTTCTTGAACATCAATATATTTTGTAATTCTAAGTAATTACTACAAGGAGATGTTTACTGGTACTACAGAAATTCTATTTCTGTTATAAAGAAAACTACTTGTACTCAATACTTGAACTTTATGTCTTTGAACTCTTTCTTTAATCACAATTTACAGAATTTTAATAAATCTAAATAAAATAATTCAGCTTTTATTTTTTTTCTATAATCTACACAAGACCATATTAATAGGGTAGTTCTCTCTTTGTGAAAGAAGTTAACTATTTATTTTGATGGTTCCTATGTATTAATAATACCTCACAGCTTCTACAATGCTGTATTTCAGCATTCTGAACTTTACCATAACATGATCTGACTATAACATAAATTATTAAAAAGTTTTATTTATTTTTTTATGAGGAAGATTAGCTCTGAGCTAACATCCGTTGCCAATCCTCCTCCTTTTGCTGAGGACAATTGGCCCCGGGCTAATGTCTATGCCCATCTTCCTCTATATGGGAAGTAGTTCCTTTGTATGGGACACTGCCACAGCATGGCTTAATAAGCGGTACGTTGGTCGGTCCATGCCTGGGATCCGAAAACCTGCTAACCCCGGGAGCGGAGCGCATGAACTTAACCGCTATGCTGCTGGGCCGGCCCCTAAAAAGTTTTTAGCCCGTTAATTGCTTGATCTTAGTTGTAGATTTAATTTTTTCTATTAGGTCATCACAATAGTTTATAATAATTATCAATATTACTGCTTTGTTAATAAGAATAAGCAAAATAATGCCATTAACTGCAATCTTAGTTTCAAATGAAGGGCAATGTAGACTATTTAGTGTCATAATTCACAGTTTTTTTGCAATTAGGTTGTATATATCATTTAGCTATGTCTATCTATATCTACCTATCATTTCTATCTATCTATCCATCTATCTGTCTTCTACCAGTTGAAGTAAAATAGAATATAAAATTCCAAGTCCCCCATAACACGATATGGGGGAACAGCATGGGCTTTGGAATGAGACAAGACTAGATTTCAGCTTTATTACTTATTAGTGTTGTGATAACTTTTAAGCTGCTAGATTTCTCTGTCTCAGTTGCTTTATCAATAAGTAACACAGATAGCGACTAAGTCCATCTCTTTTCATTTCAGAGGATAGCATTGTCTACCCAGTGGTTGTCAAACCTAACATGCAAATCAGTTCCATGGGGATCTTGTTCAAATATCGATTCTGATTCAGTAGGTCTGAGGTGGGGCCCAAGAGTCTGCATTTCTAATAAGCAGAGGGCCCACGTGGCGCAGATTGAGTAGCAAGGTTGTCATGTATACCGGGAGGCAAGCAGATCTGATTCAGTGCTGAAGTGCTCTTCTCACATCTAAAATGGGGATAATGACGTACCCTTTAAAGAGTTATTGTGGCGATTAGAGATAATAGATATGTAAAATGCCCACCGTGGCTTCTGCCACGTGGTAGGAGCTCAGGAAGCATCATCACTGTGCTCTGTGTGTAAATAAATCATTTGTATTTGGCACTAAGGCAGGTCACAGCTGGGAGTACTATAGGAATCATTTTATCCAGACCCCTTTTTTTTACAGAGGAGGAAACTAAGACTTCTAGAAGGCAAGTTTTCAGAGGACAGAAACCCAGACCTCATGATTCTGAGCTTAACATTTTTTCCGTCCCATCTTAGTGCCTTCTTTGTCCTAAAAGCTGCATAAGTTTGAGATCTAAAAGATGCAGTAAGGAATGATCTAAATTTGATTTTTCAAAGAGGACTAGGATTTAGAAGCCATTTAAACGTACAAAAGGAAATTCCAACAAAGTTAAAAGATGTCAGTGAGAACTTGGACTTCCTTGTGCTATAGTTCCTTACTGTTTTGAATCACTTTTTTTGTCGCTCAAGGTGGAAAATGACACATTAATGTAAAAATGACTTTCAAAGCTACAGTATGTATTAAGGAAAATCTTGTGCAGTGAGCCAGATAGGCTATGACTATCTGGTGAACTACATTGTCAAGGTTGGCATGTGTATTTTCAGCACCTCATTTTACCTTTCTGTGACCATTTCCAATGACCACCTATATTGCCAGGCACAGAATTTTCTATTGCCTACTAGATTTTCCCTCTCCAGGGAGACAATGATCTAATATACTCATTCAAGCTTTAGGAATCAAATAATAATTCCTTGTAGGTATACTTGTATTAAAAACAAAAATATCAAACACACTTCAAAGAATAGGAAATGTGTTCAGGTTCATTTTTAGGGCCTTCTTGGTTTCTTTCAAGTAATATGGAAACTCTATCTGCTTTGCCTCTTTGGAAGACTAGCTTCTATTAACATTTTGCGTTAACAATAAAAGGCAACCTCTGAAGGATTATTTTTTAGATAAGATTTCATGGAATACTTAGACCTTAAATAATGGATTGGTGATTGGAGAACAGAATCAGCACTGAGGTGCTCAATAAATAATGCTACCTTGTCTTTCTCTCCCCACTCTGCTCAGGTTTAGAAACAATTTAGAGATAGAGATAAAGACAGGCGGGTGTATATATATATAATATATATATATATATTTATATATATATAATATATATAAAATATATATATAAAAATATCATCCTATTACTGATACAGATGAATTTAGGAAATTCCGGTCATCTAGCCAAGTGGGTTTGCTGATGCTTTGCCCTTGAAGAGACTCAGGCCCTTTAATTAGAGAGACCCAGTTACAGTGAATGGCTGCTCTGAACAGTATGAGATCTCCCCACAAGAGGGCCTCCTTCTGTAAATTACAGAATGGAAGAGCGTGCTTTCTGTGGGCAGGCTGGCTGCCAAAGGGGGTAGAGGGAAAAAGAGCTGAGCTACCCGCGCTCAATACCTGCTCCGAAATTCTCCAATCAGAAAATTCACATTTCCTCCTCTGGGGGAGAATTGAGAGGAGGGAAAAACGGAGTCCAGAAGTTACTTTAATGAATGTGTCTTAACAAGGAATAGGAGATAAATGATGTTCCATAACATTTGGCATGCGGCTTTGTTCTCTTAATCCATTGGCTTAACCATAGCTCCAATATCAGTTTTCAAAAGGTTACATTTTTTTTGTCTCTGTTTGCCTGATTCCTCGGTCTATCTCAATTAGTTTTGTACCTGGGCAGGAAACAGGAGATCTGTTTATTGGAATAGCTGGAATTCATTATCTTGTATGTTGGGTCAGAAAATTTGAGAAAGACACAGAGAGTGGAATTTAGGGATAAAATTACTAGTATGTACATGATGGGTGACTTAGGCCTTAGATATTAGCGAGTAAGTGCCACTTGGGTTTCTGGCTTGTGTTGTGCACTTTAAAACATTTGCGTGGTTGGTTTTTAACTAGTGGAGCCTAGTCAAGTAGCTTCATGCCTTACGCTTAATAAGCATGGACCGCTGTATGTAGATCTTGATGCTATACTTTATGGTCTTTGCCCAAACATATGTGACTGTTTTAATACTGGCAAGTAAGCAGGATATGTCTTTAAAAAACACTAGCCATTTAGGAGGCCAGCGAATGTATGCTGCTGGTATGAACTAAACTACACAGGCACAGTTAGAACCTGGTATTGCAGTCAAGAAACAGACAGGCATTAAAAACACCAAAAATAAGTGTTTTAGTCCTCAAAACAAATAATGCTTCATTAAAAAAAATCTCTGAAGATAGCCAAGAACTACATGTGTTATAGAGCACCACTGTGAAATGTAAGCCGTAAACTGTGGGTAGGCAATGCAAAAAAAGAGGCTTCAATTCCTCTTATTGAAATTGGGACAAAATGAGTGAACTGGTATTTAAAAATTCTGATGTTTATTTCTAGAAATAAAGAGCATTCAAGGATTCAAGGAGGAATCAGAGAGTTTGGAAAATACTCTTCAGTTTTATTATTGGGACAGGAATATTAAAAGAATAAAATGAAAGAGAGGAAGATAGGCTGATTAAGCTGGAAGAAGAGAGAGATTTCATTAAGGATGGCTTTTGACAACTTAGAGCACAAACTGGAGAGCTATGAAAGGGAATTGAGATGGTGGAGAAAGAGAAAGGATATGCAGCAACATCTCAAATGCTCAGGTGGTGGGCATTAGGAAATAGGGATCTGTTAGGTCTTACTAGATCAGAAACACTAACTAGACATAATAAAGCCCAAGAGAGGTAAAATCTCAGAGAGTCAGCTGTAACAATTACTCTAAAGGAGTAAAGGAAACCATTGAGAGATAGCCTTTTTAAGCTACACTTTGAAAGAGAGTAGAAGTGGTTGCTAGGAGTTGGAGAAGAGAGAAATGGAGAGCGTTGATCAAGGGGTGCAAAGTTTCAGTTATACAAGATGAATAAGTTCTGGAGATCTAATATAGAGCAATGTGATTGTAATTAACGATACTGTATGGTAGGCTTGAAATTTGCTAAGGGGTTAGATTTTAAGTGTTCTCACCACAAAAATAAAAGAAGGAAAATGTTAACTATGTGAGGTGATGGATATTGTGCTGCTTATTTCACAATGTATACATATATCAAAACATCAAATTGTATACCTTAAGTATATATGGCATTTATTTTTCAGTTATACCTCAATGAAGCTGGGGGAAAAAGCCACATCTGTCCTTTGAAGCACAATTTAGACTGTTTATCAAAAAGCTATGTGTAGTTATTCTCTCCCACTTCAGACTTTGTAAAAACAGATTTCTTTTCTTAAGAACTTTTCTATTTGACTTTAGAGTTGGAGTTTTAAAGACTTAACCACCAAAGAATATAAGTACATGAATGGAAAATTAAATATCTTTACAATGTGAAAAAACAAAACAAAACTGAAGCTTGAAAGATCACAGTAGGAGCCCTGAGAGTGTGTTGGCTGTACCAAGTAAGTATAAAAATCTGAACATGTTTGAGAGAGGAAGACAACATCAGTGTAAAATGATCAGAGAATTGTTAGATGATTGGTGTGCAAGGTGACACATTTACTGTAAGTCATAATACAGGAATTGCCTATATCTTTAGGGAACATACCCTTAGGATTCTAAGGGAAGGGGCAAAACCAGAAAGACAGGTTTATTAGAGGGGATCAAGGCAAGACAATGACAGTTTGAGTCCAAGCTAGGTTTAGATGTTCAAACAATACTTTTGATAGTCTCAGTGCTTCTTGACTTAATCTCATTATGGCCGATGAAAACGAGAGAGTTTTGTTAGAAAATAAAATATCTGGGCCAGAAAACAAAGGGAAATACGATAAAAAGAAGGCTTTTGAAAACAGCAAGCAGCCCTGCCCTACCTGAGTTAGAGAAAGAAAGGGGCCAACCTCAAAGTGAAGTAAGTCATTTAAAACATAGCTGAGCCTTCTTGGAAAGAAATAGAAAACAGCAGAGAGAAAGGAAATGTTAGAGGCATAGTCCATACTGCAAGAAAATATGTAGCAAAAAAACCTTAATTCCTGGAACGATGGCAAGCTGTTGAAGTAAGGATCATCCGAGGATCGTAGCAGAGGGCTTTGTCCTCATTAAACCCCCAGGGTAACGGATTTTAGAAAGACCATCTGCATCTTCTGCTCAGGGATCTGAAGAGACGATTCTCCAGTTGATACATGTGTGGGAATAAGTCTAAGAGACAGGTTACTTAAGTCTTAGCAGTTTCCTAGGAAAAGGCAGTGATCACAGCCACCGTGGCCTAGGACAGAGCTTACACTCCACTAAGCCTGAAGGTGCTAGAAATATAGAGCTCAAATAAAAAAGAAGATTGAGAAGTTTTGATTGTTCAGGGACGAGAAGAAAGGTGCTATAGATAAGACCTGGTCACCGGGTTTGCCACCAAACTTTGCAGGAAAACAAGAATGCATTCTCTGACAGAAGATAGTAGGCATAGATCAATGTCTCCCTCCAGTTACGGTAAACGCAAAGGGCCAACTTTAACCTTTTGGTGCAAAATTACTCTTGATTGGGTTTCAGTTCCCATTATATACATATATATGTGTATATATGTATATATGGTGGTGTAGCAATTATATGTATATGTATGTTTATGTATATATGTGTATATATAATATATCTTATGTATGCATATATAGATATGTAGATGTGTATATATATATCCTCTGGACATCTGGCATAGATGGATGGCATCCTGGGGAAGCTGAAAATCTACTCCTCCTCCCTCAGGTATCACCAAATGTTGCTCTGGTCTTTGGTAAAAGTACTGAGTTCTAGGAATGTCATTTTTTTTTGAACAGCTGCTCTAATGGCTGGGGATTGCCTTGATTTCTAAATTTTGTGAGTGCAGAGCCACTGTCCTGATAGTCTTGTGTGTTCCATGAACTCCTCAGACTCTTTAATAGTGAGACACATAGGTGATTTTGGTGTTGAACTAATTTAAATTTGGAGATGCCTCTTGTGTAAGACAGCTCAGGCTGGTGCTCCTTAAGGAAATCCAGTTTACCCAAGCATCAAGAACTTCTCTGGTTGAGACTAAGAAGAAGAAATTGGAGGACTGGAACTTATATTTGGACTTCCAGTTTGTCTTAAGTCTGGGAATTCAACATCAACTCAAGAGAGCAGGAGAATTTGACTTTGAACTTTAAATATTTTGAACAATTTCTTTTTCCTGAAAATTTGATAACGGAGGCTGTTTTCAAGTTTGGCGTGTCTTTATGTTATTAATTTTGTTATGAGACCTTTGAGTGTATTGGATGATATGGCTGGACATCATTTGGGATTGGGATTAGAATAGACAGTGACTTTTCAGCATAGTACAGAATGGCATTGTATTTAATTATTTTTTTTGTGTTTGTGAAATCTCATACCCTTTCAGAGTCAAAATTTCCATTGCCCACAGGCAGTCTCAAAAAGGACAGGGGCCAGCCCCGTGGTGGAGCAATTGAGTTTGCGCGTCTTGCTTCAGCGGCCCTGGGTTTGCCAGTTCGGATCCTGGGACCTACTCACCGCTCATCAGGCCATGCTGAGGTGGCATCCCACATAGAGGAACTAGAAGGACTCACAACTAGGATATACAACTATGTATTGGGTCTTTGGGGAGAAAAAAGAAAAAGAGGAAGATTGGCAACAGATGTTAGCCCAGGGCCAATCTTCCTCAAAGCAAACAAACAAAAAAGAACAAAAACCTGCAGTTATTGGCATGAAGGCAGTGTTGCCATGAATTTGGGAGCATGGCAGCCCCGATGATTCATGATTGAGAAAATGAAGTCTGGGGACTTTTAGAGTGAAAGGACTTCTTTTCCCTTGGCTTCTCTCTTCATTCTCTGCCCTACTCCTTTCCCTCAGAGGAGGAGAGTGACTTATCTGATTGGTGGTTTTGGAGTCAGAGTTGAGCATACTGAGCTCAGGCTCTTCCTCTTTCTCTCTCTTTGGGGTCTGGTAGCCTGCAGAGAACACACATTCTGCTCTGCTCCTTTATGGACTAGGATTTACTGAGGCAGCTCCCCATGGAGTAGCCTCTAATTATGCAGCTGTGCCCAGGCCTGGCTGGATATTCCTACAGTAAATTAGGCAAATATACTTAGTAAGTCCATTCAGCCAAACACTTAAGCCATATATGTCAGTATTGCTTTTATCAATAATAAAACAGGCATTTGTTCTCCATCTGGCTGACTCTTATGACTGTCTCTCAATTAGTGTCAAAATTGGGTAGGGAATGAAAATATCATTTATGGGGTTCCTCAAACCTCACCTTTGAGAATCATGACATTTCCCAATGGTATAGATTATTTTGTTAATATTTTTAAAGTAGAATTTTTCTCATTATTCATTTATAACCTATTTCTAAAACCTCTAAGGTTGATTAGGCTTAGGATACTTTAGTAAGTATAACAGATTTGGTGTTTAAATGAAAAAGACACAGAAACATATAGAATCAGGCTTTTGACTGGCAAGAAATCTTTGAAGTTGTGTATCCCAACTCGCTCTTATTTTTTTTTTTAGTGATTGAAGAAATTGAGACCAAGAGAGGATAAGATACTAACTTAGGTCACAATTTGTGGCAGAACAATTTCTTCTTTTCTTCTCTAACCTTGACATGAGCTGAGTTTTTACTTGCGGTTGAATTAGAACAAAAATAAATGATTTCCAAAGTCTTATAAATCTAGGAAATGCTTTTAAAACAAATCACCTAATTTAGCTCACTCTTCCAATCAAGTACACTCTGTTGTTTATGGCATCCTCTTTACCCTTTTGAAAGTAATTTTTTCTCTATCTTCTTTATTTCACTTGATAAATACTGATGTCTTTCTGTGTTTCTACTGGAGCTTGAAATTAATATAGTTTTCTATACCAATATTACCAATTATGTGAGCCTCATGATGGCTATAAGGCTTAACTAATGTTGAAGAGCAGCATAGGGGTAGATTACATTGTTAAGAGGAATGTGCCATTTAATAAACACATATGATTAGGCCGGAAAGACAGAATTATTTGGTCACAGAGGTGATCTTGCCACTTGCCCATTCTGGGGTCACCAACATCTCCCTCAACACCTTCAAGAATTTACACTTCTTAACTACTGGTTCTCTCTCATTTCACCATGTGTCTTTGTTGCAGAATGTATCCTAATTTTTTATTTCTTTGTTAGCCTATGATGCTACTCCCTGAAGTTAGAATTTTAGAGTAAGTAAGAATTTGGGGTAGAATGAAAGATGACCATGTTGAGACACAGGGAACTGGCTTGCCCAGATTTGCATATCCGCTAATGGGAGAACCCAGAGTAGGATCCCAAACTCTTAATTCCTATTTTAATATTCTGTTCAGCCCTTTTATGTATGTATTTTCCAGAAAGTAAGTCTTTTTTCTTTTGCATATAAGCCTAATATAAACCCATATAGAAACTTCCAGCAATAGAGAGAAGTGTAAAAATGAAAATACCAATTGTATACAATTCCACAATTCAGAGTGAACCTGAATTGACCTCTAGTGTATATCTCTCCAGATCTCTCCCTCTGCCTATTTATACCTATCATCCTAGGGATTTGTCCAAGTTAGTATAAATACCCATGCATCACTATTTTAAATATCAATATGATAGTCCATTTTACAGATATACCTTATTATGTTTAAACATCCACCTGTTGCTTGACATGTTTGCACCATCAGTATTTTCCTTTATTTATCTGTTTTTTTCTGGCAATTAAAATATTACTGAATATTTGTTTTAATATCTTTATTATATAATTGTATTTTGCTTATATATTTTATTTATCTGGGATGCATTGTAACGAAGGCCGTAGGGTAGAATTTCAGCTTTATATTTTCCAAGATATTTCCCAACTACTTACTGAATTGCCTTTTTCTCGCCCCACTGATGCATTGATGTCAAGTATTCAGAGGTTTATACTTGCAGATAAACTTCAGAATTATCATATCAATTTTACATTTTCCACCCCCTTGGGATTGTGTTGAATTTATAGATTTCATTTAGGGAGGAAACTGACATCTTTACAATGTAGAGTCTTATTCAAGAAGAAGATGATATCACTGCACTTAATGTGAGTCTTCTTTATCTCCCTCAGTAGTTTTATAGTTTTCTTCATTATAGTTTCTGCACATTCTTATTGCTTATTTCCTTTTTTGGTTGTTACCATTAGATCTATACAATTCATTTATATTTATATTTAACAATGTTAGAGAATCTGTATTTTTTTTATTGTTTGGGATTTTCAACTATATAATAACATATCTGAAAATAATCATCTTTTTCAATCCTGCCAATACTCATACTTCTATTTTATTCTCTTTTGTTAATTGAACTATGAAGCACTTACATTACAGTGTGAATGATAATACTGTTTACAAGTATCTTTACTTTGTTTCTGATTTTAGTACAAATGGTGGTGGTGTTTTATCACTTAGCATGATGACTGTGTCAAGCATATGGTCAATTAAGTATATGACTTATAACCCTTATAATATGGAAGTTTTGTTTTCAATAAAATCATATATGATATGTGTCATGTGTATGTGTATATATGTATGTATGTATATACTTATGTGTATATATACACTATATATGTTTATAGGTATGCATATGTGTATGTGTGTATATACATATATAGACATATTTACATGCATGTATGTATATACATCCTTTTAAAATAAATTCGAGTTGCCCTGAAATAATTCTTTTTTTCTCTGATCACAGGAAACACATAGTGGCATTTTGTAATCATGGATATAACATGGATAAATAGGAATGATTTGTGGGTTGTGGTAAGACGATCTTCTCCACTGTACCAAGTATATCTTCCAATGTCATGTTTTGCTGCTTAAATTCTGACTGAAAAGATTTCTTCTTTTAATTAACGAATGTGCCTTTTATCAATGACTCATTCATTAATTTAAATTAATGGGGCGAATTATTCAAGTAGGTTTGACACCTTAGTATAAATTAGAAAATCATATCTTGAATATGTTGTGGAAAAGATGAGATCTATATGGGCAGTTTAAGGGGACACTTACAACTTAGGAAATTCTCTTATTTCTTTCTGGGAACCTGGGAGTAAAAGAGAATATTTGAGGTTGAGAAAAGTTTGGTAAAATTGGATTTGAGAGTAAGAAAGTTGTACTTTTCATAAGGTGTATTTACATTTTTGTCTAGGTTTATGTTCAAATATCTCCTCTTCTAAAAGAACAAGGGATAAATCCATGCTCGAGGCTAGAGATTTATGTAATATGTGTGAATGGGTGACCTTAAAATATTAAATGTTTTATAGAAGAAGAAATTCCCAAGGAACAGTGGAACTTTCCTTTTATTATGCCTACTGACTATGGACAAAGGCTATTTGGTCATGCGGGATGGAAGGATGCAGAAAACAAATGAGTTGATGAGTCTGGGAAGAAGTAAGAATTGGTAATGGAGTTCAAGAAAAGCTACAACAGCATGAAAAATAACCTAAAACAGGGGAAAAGACTAGAAAAGTATGCAGATTAGAAGAATATTGGAACACCCAGACCAAAGACCTTACTGCTAAGATGAAGAGAGAATGGTGGTGGTGAGAAAGGTACTTGCCAGAAAAGAGAACTCAGAAGACTTTTGCTACTGTGGTGGCGGAAACAGTTTTGACCCAAAAAGTCCAGTTTAATTTTGATCCCTAAATTGGATTTTGTTTTCCAGAGATCAAGAAGGAGTGAGCACACCTTGGATTGGGACAAGGGTCTGCTCATTCCTTAAGAACTCCTCTGTGAGGAGAGCTGATCACTCACGCCTTCCACTCTGCACTTCTCTACCTGGGACTAACTGATTTGGTGATGGCTGATAAGATGGAATCTCCTCATGCCTTAGCAGAGCAGAGCCCTCTAAGACTGTCACCCAAGGGGCCGGGCTGCCGTTGGTCTAACTCTCAGCTCCCGGAACCTTGTATTTCTAACCTCAAGACTAGTCTAATATATATACATATATATGTATGCAAATTGTGACTTCTCTTCTCTGTTCTCCAATTTTTAAATCTTTGTATTTTTCCTTACTAATCTATTTCCAACACCCTTTATTCCTTTTATTTGATTTACAATGGACATTTCTAAATTTGTTAGTTATTACTGAAATGTAGAACTCTAAATTGATGAGTGAGTTTAAAAATCTTTTTTTAAACAAAGAGGCACTATTAGTTTTTAAAATAATATTCTGAAAATGGAAAAAAAAATATGATCTTATACCTAATTGTCCAATTTCCTTAGTTTTAATTTTTCTGAAAAATGGTGTATCAACTTTTGGGATGAATTAGGCTACATATAAGCTAAAACTCAGAAAAAAAGAGCACTTGAATTTGAGTTCTTTTCTTCCTCAAAAAATAATAAAAAAAGAGATGATACTTAAAGAAAATAAAAAAATCTGAGGAAATACTAAGTTTGAGTCCATCTTGTGTCAAAGATGATTACAAACAAACAACATTTTCTGCATGCTTTCCATTAGCAAGTATATATGTTCCATCGGCATGTATATTAAAAAAACTGCTGCAAACTTTACCTTGTTGTATTTCAGTAGGCAGTATTTTAGTAGGCAATATTAGAGACAATACTTTAGTAGGCAAAGAAGTTTGGCTCATCTTTTCTCTAGCCCCTTTGTCTTAATTCCTTTCCATCACAGCTATGTAGAATATTATCAAATTTGTCAGAAGAAATAATTGTTATAGTTAATATAGATCTAAATGTTTTGGATTGGCAAGATTCTTTCACAGTTTTACCTCAAATATGTCCAAAAATGGTGGTCAATGTTATATACAAGATAGAGAGGTAAGAGGGCAAAGTCTGGATCAAGAGGAACGTTGAGTGCTTTCCTAAGGAGTTGCCCTGGAGGCGATAGGGAACATTTGAAGGATTTTGAATTGGAGTTGGGTGGATTAGAGGCATCAATCCCATTGAAAGAGAGTTATTGAGAAATAATGAGGGTTGAACTAAGGCTGATACTAAAGATAGATTGCAGAGAATGAATACTAGAGAGTAAAGTCATGGAAACAACAGGCCTGGTAAAGGCAGAGGGATTAATCATGCATTTACGGCTTAATTTAATGCTATTCACAAATGTAGGCACCTTAACAGAAGGACCAAGTTATGTTTTGAAAGTATCTAGGACACATCTAAGAGGAGATACTTGGTGGAAAATTTGACCTAGTGATTCCAAGGGTGGTATAGGTCAAATAATTTGGGGGATCATCAGTATATAGACTAGACTTCCTTAAACTTCAAAGAATGACGGTTCTTCTGTGTATATATGTATGCATACTTTTTTTTCCCAAAGGACTATCTAGATTTTCATTTGAGTCTCAGAAACTGTGACCCTAGAAAGTTTAAGAAACACTGGTAGAGTTGTTGACTGAAGCCATGGTTTTGATAAAATCACTGGAGTGAAGGAGGAAGGGAGAATGTAAATACAGTGAGGAGACCATAGGCCTGAGGGTGAAAAAAACAACCTTTACCTGGCTAGGGAGCCAGTGGAAGAAAAGCGACACAGGAAGAGACTGAGGAGGAGTGGCTGAAGAGAGGTGAGGAAAACTAGAGATGAATGATACCACAGAAGCCCAGGAAGGGAGAGTTCCAAGAACGATGGTGTGGTTAGCCACCATCACTACCACAGAAAGTTCAACCACTGCAGAAAGTTCTAGAAAGATAAATACAAAAAGTATCCATGGAACTTGGCGATATGGAGGTGGTTGGTGATACCAGAGAGAAGAGTAATGGAAGTGAAAACCAGATGGCACTGGGAGGAAGATGAATTAGAGGGGACATCAGGTTAAAGAAGAGCTTTGCTTTTGAGCATGTTTTATTCTAAGGAGTTAGAAGCATTAGCAAGGGAACCATTGACTGGAGATAAAAACCCAGAGAGGTGATTGCTAGAGTCTGGGTTCTGGGGATGTAGGGGAGGACCAGATGTAAATACACGAGCAAGTTGTTGAGTCTGGGACAAAAAGAGCAATTTCCAATTCTCCAGAGACAGGAGGGGAGTTGGAATCATGGTTGTAGATGAAGATAAGCTCTTGGTTGGCATATAAGTAACTTGAGGCCTTGATATTGAAGGCCGCTTCCAGATAAAAGGCAGGAATTTAGCATTCCATTTCTCGTGGTGGGTAATTTTTCCCTCAGCAGTATACTATAACCTGAGTATGGCAATGGAGGAGAGCCATGATAGGATGGTTTTAGTGATAGGTTTTTTTAAAGACAGGTGTGGCAGAAAAGCAAGAATATGCGAGTTGTGCATAATAAGCTGGATAGAGAAAAACATAAAGACTGATTGGGTGAACAAAACTGGAGACTGGTAATCAGGAAAATAGTAAGTCCAACATCAACTAATACTTCTGTTGTCAGTAGGAGAGTGCAAGTCCTGTAACAATAGAAGTTGTGGTCAAAGAGTGGAATTTAAGTTTTAACTTCATGACATAGCTAAGGCATCACTGTCCAGCCTAGGGAGCCACTGGTCATAAGTGTCTATTGACCACTTGAAATTACTAGTATGAATTGAGATGTACTGTTGTGTAAAATACACTCCAGATCTCGAAGATTTTATATGACAAAAAGAATGTAAGATATTTCATTTATAATACTTTATATTGATGATGCACTAAAAATATATCTCAGTTATATGGGCTGTATTAATTTTCTAGGGCTGCTATAACAAAGTACCACAAACTTGGTGGCATAAACAACAGAAATTTATTGTCTCACAGTTCTGGAGGCTAGAATTCTGAAATCAAGGTGTCAGCAGGGTTGGCTCCTTCCAAGGGCTGTGAGGAGAAACCTGTCCCATGTCTCTCCCCTAACTTCTGGTGGTTTGCTGGCAATCTTTGGCGTTCCTTGGTTTGTAGTAGTGTCATCTGATCTCTGCCTTCATCTTTACATGGTGATTTTTCTGTGTCTGTGTCTGTGTCCAAATTTCCCCTTCTTGTAAAGGCACAAATCATATAGGGTTAGGGGCCCACTCTACTCCCATATAACCTCATCCTAACTTAACTAATTTTATCTTCAATGACCCTATTTCCAAGTAATTTCACATACTAAGCTACTGAGGGTTAGGAATTAAATAAATTTTGAGGGGACACAATTCAATCCATCTATTTTATATAGATGGTCTATGTAAAATAGATTAGTAAAATTAATTTCACCTATTTCTTTTTACTTTTTTATTGTGGCTACTAGAAACTTTAAAATTGCACATGTGGGTCATGTTATAATTCTATTGTACAGTGCCTCTTTATAATACTAGTTAACACTAATAGAGCACTTGATGTAGACAGGGACTCTTCTAAGACTCTTACATATATTAAATCATTTAACCTCTTAAACAACTCTACTTGATACATGTTATTGTTTGCCTCTCGTTTTAGAGGGATGAGGGAGTCTACCCAAGACTGCGTAGTGAGTAACAGAGTCAACATGTGAACGCAGGCATCCTGGCTCCAGAGTCTACACTCTGATCTGCTCTAGAAAGTGCCTTTTTATGGAGAAATTAATATATTTTGTCAGTCTTGGGAAACTTAAAAATATCATTTCGTCATATTACTTGGCACTGGGTAATTTCTACTAATCTCCCTTTTTCATTTCCAGTTTTCTTTGGTCTCTGGGTCAGAAGATAGCTTCTTACCTCTAGCTTCCTTTAGTAATCAATACCTATGTTTTTCCTGTTATTCAATGTGTATTTTATTATGTACTTTGTGTACTTATATACTTTTTACAGCAGAGCTACATATTTTTGCAATTTTAACTCGTCTTCTGTTTTAAAACCTCTAGCTATTACTAGGAAGCAAATCTTCTATATTTGTGGAATTCTCTTAAGAAAAATAACACACCACATACTTTAAAATGGCATTTATATTTGTGGTTATGTAAAGACACTCTTTGAAAAGGTCATGGCAAAAACCAAGGAATGAGTTGTGACAAAAATTCAAAATACACTGTTTATTAAGGTAAAATAACATAAAGCCTTTTCACACGAAGTGAGAAAGACATTTAAAAACAAATTTGGTGGGCAATGGTAAATTTAAATGATTTGTTTAATTAAATATCAGGCTTCCTTATCATAAAGCTGTGCATTTATATGTTGAAAGGTGGCTGAATGGAAGGATTTGAGAAGTTTACTTTCTTTTTCTGGCTTTATCACTTGTTATATGACCTTGCCCTTTGATAGACAAAATGAATCAAGGCAAATTGAGTAGGAGGCCAGAGGAAGCTCTTTCAACTGGTAGTTCGGGGACTCATGTTCTTTCCTCTGACATTAGTACAATATCCCATTTTTCTACCTTCTCTAGAGCTTCATCTTTGACCTTGGTATTCTTCATCTTGACTTTGAAACCTGGACTTTATTTTACCCTTACTGCCCCCAATTTTGCCCCTTGAATTTGACCTCTGCATTTCTCACTTGGACATAGTAATTTGGTCTTGACTTTCACCATGCTTTTCCCGGTGAGTATTTTATACTCTGACTCCATGAGCTTGTGCCTTCAATACAGCTAAAATTCCAATTAACCCTACCAGTGCAGCTTGGTAAGAAGACCCAGACATTGCCCCTGTTCCTGATAGTCGAACCCTTCAATCCCTTTGTTAATGGCTACTTCATGAGAATTTATGACAATAAATGATTTTAGAAATTTGTGTGATAGTGTGAGGCTTTTATGATAAAGGGTTTCCGTATCCTATGATTGTGTATACATATTGATGAAGCTTTTACATGAAAAATGAAGTCTAGTCAATCATCCAAATTTATTTTTCTGTTTCTATGGAACACCCACGTTGTCATGTGGGACAGTACTTCTTAAATTTTAGCAAATTTGCTAAAATTTCCAAAAAATCACCCACAGAAATTGTTATAATACAGCCTTCTGGATCATATCCCAGAGACTCTGACTCAGTCAATTTGTGGAGGACCCACAAATTTGCACTTCTATCAAGACCCCTGATGATGTTGATGGTGTCCTTCTGAAGACCACGCTTTGGATAGCGTTGATATAGACCAAACCTCTAGGTGATCATTTAGCCCAAATTACTTGGTAACTTGTCAGTAGTAGGTAATATGTCAACCCCATTCGTCTAAGAAAACATAAAAATAAAATCAGAATATTGGTAATTTTTTGGTTTCCAAATGTTATATTATACATATGTATAATGAAAGAAGAGTGGCTAAACTCATCAGTGGCTCTGGTAAAAGGATTTTCAAAGGGCTTTCAAAGCCCAGAAACCCTATATTAAGGAAAAAGATGGCTGAGGTTATTTGAAGCAAAGTACCTTAAAAAATGATCTTTCCCTAAAATATGCAACTAGTTATATTCACCAAATCTCCATTTCAACACTGATTTACAGCTGCTTTAAAGACTCCTGATACGGAAAAGGAATCCTCCTTATGGTTGGTTGGAAACTTTTTTTCTTGTCACATTTAGGGAAATGTGCTTTTATATTTATTGTTATATGTAGCATTAACATTGAGATAAATTCTGTATTTCAACTATCGATATAATTTCCACTGTCAGAAAATTAAGTAATATAATGACATTTAGATATAGTTATCTGCATTAGATTATAGTTATATAAAGCTATTATTAAATAATGAAAATATAAATTATGTTTTTTTAATGACACAAGTAGATAAAGAACTCAAAATTCTTGATCTAACATTTCATAAACGACTTTATATGTTTATTTTTCAAAGTCAATAAAATATTTGTTGAGTACATACTGTTAGCCCAGCAACCAGCTAGGTAATCAGAGACATACAAGACACAGAAGGCATTGATTCTACCTTCAGTTCATGCTCGTGGTATAGTGTAGGCAGACTCCCAATCCACTCTACAAGGCAATATGCATTAGGCGTTTGAAAAAGGATAGAAATGTGATTTGAAACCAGACTAAAAAGAGGTGTAGAAGTCATGGAAATACGTGTACGTGTCTGTGAGTGAGAGTGGGTGGAGGTAAAGGGGAAGAAGAATTAGGGAGTATTTACAATTCAAACTAGCGATCACATTATACATTCTGAAAATATTGTTTGTTTTAAACTTTCATAACTTATGAAATTATTATTATCCATTAAAATTAAGAGGATGTTAAAAACAAGGTAGGGAGAGAAAATGTTTATGAGAGAAGTAGCGTACTAAGGAACATAGGATAATATGTGTGTGTGTAGCCAAATTCATGTATGACATTCATTCATATGATACATAAGTGCTTACCAGTTCTTGTGCGAGGTATACGTTTGGCAAACATATTAAGAATAAATATACAAACCTCCGTATAAATCATCCATGAAAGATACTGGTTGCCTCATGGAGAAAGCATGCCCCTATAGGTTAACCCTGTCATTGACAGCACAGTATAACATTCTGCTTTTGACTCTTTTATTAAAATTAATATTTCATGTCATTATTTAAAGCAAAAGCTTATCCTTGAATGTATTATTTAATAGAACCTTTTAGGTTTGCATTGTATATGTAGCAGGCTTGGGAATTGGCCTCACAGTTCTCCAACTACTGACCTGTGAGCTGACCTGACTCAGGGCCCAGGTGCTGAGCTCTGACATCTATTACTGCATTCCTGCAGAGGTCACACCTCCACGGGCAGCCCACTGTCCGTCTTGAGTGAGCGTGGCAGGGAGACTAAATCAGGCCTGTTTCTAGGAGGCACGGAAGAGTTACCTTCCTGTGACTACCAACTTTGCCTCCTGGCTCCCCTGACAGCCTTGCTGAATCTTCCTTAGGCTACAGCAGCCTGGGACACTGCCCCCCAACCTTCTCTTCCCTCCTTTACTCCTGGTCAGATTTGCATCATGGTCTGAAATCTCTCTCAGTGTTTCCTGGCTCCCTCCCAATTTTGTCTCACTGGCATACCCCTAGTAAGATCCTTGCAAGTATCCCATCTTGACATCTCCTTCTTAGAGGACCCTGCCTAACTGTATTGGTCAGACTTCTCTAGAGAAATAGAAACAATGGGATATATAATAAGGAATCGGTTCACATGATTATGGAGGCTGAGAAGTCCCATGATCTGCTGTTTGCAAGCTGGAGACTCAGGAGAGCCAGTAATACAGCTCTAGTTCAGGTCCGAAGGCCTGAAAACCAAGTGAACTGGTGGTGGAAGCTCCAGTCTGAGGGCGGAAGACTGATGTCCCAGCTCAAGCAATCAGGCAGAGAGAGCAAATTCTCTCTCCCTCTGCCTCTTTGCTCTATTTAGGCCCTCAGAAGAGGGGGTGATGCCCACTCACACTGCGGAGGGCCCCATTCTTTACTCACTTCACTGATTCGTATGCTAATCTCTTCTAGAAACATACTCACAGACACACCCAGAAATAATGTTTAACCAGATATCTGGGCCGCCCTTGAACCAGTTAAGTTTAACACATAAAACTAACTAACACATTGTATCAGGGACTGTACAACTGTGCACCAATGAGGCATACACTCAAACAAATTTGAGACCACTAACGAGGGCCTGTAATCTTGTTCTCTGACTGCAGTGTCAATCATGAAATCCAAAATGTGCTTACCCGCTGCTGGAACCCGTCCAGCTCAAGGAGCCTTCTCTGTGAAACTTTCTTTAAATTTCGATTTACTCAATGGTGATCTTCTTTCCTTTGAACTTCTTGATAAGAGTATATACACTAGTATGGAAAAGTACCTTAGTGTGCACAGTGCTATCTTTATTCTGGGATGCTTGCTTCCCTTTAGCCTTTTCATTCATTTATCCAACATTTATTGCAAATTGATTTTATTTCAGGTATGATCCTAGACACTGGAGCACATGCGCTATGTGTTGGGCATAAAGATTTATTACAAGAGGGGCACAATTTTTCTTCCATTAAAAAGCAAGATGATATTGTCTTCAATTGCATTAAGGTAGTTTTTTTTTTCTTTGTAATGGAGAAACAAATTAAGTTCTGTAAAAAAAATAAAGTAAAATACGAAATTGTCCTTCTGTTGTATATTAAACAATGAGAAAGTCAACTCTATTTCTTGATACATGCAGTTGGTTTTTCTGGAGGCAGGGAGTGGTTCAGAGGTCTCTTAAGGTTCAAGTCACTTTTATTATTTTATTTTACAAGTATACTACGTTTACTGTGAAAAAATATAAATATAGACAAAGTAACAGAAACAAAATAAGTAAATTCTCTATAACTCAAGCATCCAGAAATAATCACTGTTAACTTTGTGCTGTATATCCTTCCAGATGTCTTACCATAAAACATACACACACACATACTCCCACACATGCCCATACACATATTCAGATATATTACCATCCTTCATTTTTTCATACAATTATTGAAAATGTATTCATTCATCCATCCTGTTCCCACCATCCTGGAACTTAAGTTTCAGTACAGTGTAGTATCTGTGCAGTTGGGTGACATCTCTCTCTGTCCTGTACTACCATTTGTCATCGGACACGCCCATTACACAGCTGAGACTGGTTCTTTGTCTTTAACATGGGGCAATAACTGTAACTACCACAGTTACAGTAGTACTAGTGTACTAGTGACTGGACAACAAGCTCACATTCAGCACAGTGTCCAGTCTATAGGAGGTGCCGGACCATCGTTTTTATTACTACACTTACTAGTTGCTGCTCCCTGATATTACTTAGAGATCACTAACTACCATAAAATTGATCAGTTCTCAATGCTATTCACTCTGGATTATGTGCAAACTGCCCTGTGAGTGTAATCAGGACTTATGTTTGGAACCGAAGTGGATTGTTCTCTCCACAGCATGTATCACGCAGAGCACATCCTTGCTGACCAGCGGCCACGGAGACCTTTCGTGTACCTGAGTTGTGGCATCTGGGAACATAACTGCAGAACTCCATCATTTGCCCCTGCCGCACCCCAGTGCCTTCTCAAATGAATTTTAGTGTATCCCACATGACTTTTTCTTCAGATCATCCTAAACATACCATCTAAATTTGGTGGAATTTTTTCCAGGCAGTAACAAATCACCAGAAACTTAATTTCATTGCTATTGATTACTATAGTTAGGTTTATAAAATGCACAGCTTTCTTAAAAACTTTTTATTTTGAAATAATTGTAGACTCACAGGAAGTTGTAAAAATAGTACATAGAGTCCCTTCAACCCTCCACCCAGCTTCCTCCAAAGGTGACACTCTACATACTGTAGTGCAATAGCAAAACCAGAAAATCAACATTAGAACAATACTGTTAACTGGATTATGGACCATATTCAGTTTTCACATGTACTTATGTGTGTGTACATGTGTGTGTGTTCTATGCAATTTGATCACATGTTTAGGGCTGTATAACCACCACCACAATCAAGATACAGAACTGTTCCATCACCCCAAAGGAACTCCCTCTTGCTGTCTGTTATAGTTGCACCCATCCCCCCACCGGAGTTCCTGTGCCCAACCACCATCTATTCTCCATCTTTATAGTTTTGTCCTTTTAAGAATGTTAAATGCAATCATTCAGTATGTAACCTTTGGAAATGGACTTTTTCCAGAAATCATACTCTTTCAAAACATACTCTTTTCTCTTGACTATATACCACGAACATCTTTCCAATAAACTTGCTTTCTCATCTATTTTCATTTGTTCTTTTATTTGGGAAAACAAAAAAATTTGAAACAAAACAATACAAGTCAAGATGAAAAAACTTGGAAAGAAAAATAAAATTTCCAAAAATATAAAAAATAATGAAAATACTTGGTTTACAACCTTCACTTAATTAACACCAATAAAACAATTTTAATTTAATCTGAAAGTACAAGCAGGTATTTGGTCTTCATTATCTCTGACTACTCCATATTAGACCCCAGGGAAAGCAAATAGAAAAAGAACTATGAATGCCAATGACACAAAATTCTCATAAGCTTTTTAACATAAAAGACAGAAAGCCATTTGCTCTACATTGGAAAAAATTTTTCTTAATTTTAATGAAATTGTAAAAGAGCTTTCATTTAAGTTGATGCCTTCTATCCAGCAATTTTCAGCAAAGACTTTCTCTTCAAAGTCGTTATTAATATTGAGTATATTTCTAACATTGCTGAATATTCAGTAAGTCATTGATATAAATTCAAGTAATTCAAATGTCAGGCTGAGTTCTCAGTAGTGATTTACATGGGTAAGAGTTTTATGAGAGTGCATTATTAGTTTGCTGACTGCCTTAATATATAAAGGTTATAAAAAGAATTTTATCCAAGTTATGAATTTTAGCATACCACCAGGTAAATATAAATACCTAGGAGAATGCATGTGGCTTTAAAACTTCTGCAGAAATGGTCAAAGAGTGATTCAGCTTCTCAAATTATGGACACCCTTTTTTCTCATTAAATGGTATATGTAGTCTTCTCACATTCTGAATGAAAACATATCTGATAGCTGTTTTGATAGTATTATATAATCCTGAGATTCACATTGGTTTATCAGTACCACCCTTCTCTGATATCTCCACCAACACCCTGAGTGTAACTATATGTGTACTTTGGGCATTTCAATTTATAAAACCATTCATATATTTTTAAATTATCTGCTTAAGAAACTTGACAGTGTAGATATTATTGTAATTCAGATGGTGCAGGCAAGAGTCTCAGAGGATGATTAAATTTGGGTATTTCACTGTCTGTCAGAGATTTGATTTTTTGATTTACATGTTTAAGCTCATGACTTTATTAGTTTCCCCAGAATCAATCAGTTGGGTGTCAGACTTAAGAGAAACTGATTTATAAAATAAATGTATTATATTAATTATGGAATTCTAAACATGTGTTTTCAAATAGCATACTCTCTTGGTAACAGGTAGTAGGTTGTCTTCTCAGGAGATTAAGTTATGGAGAAGGTTGCTTGTTGGACAATGAATTAACATAAAGCGATTTGGATGTTTCTCAAGACACTGGTTCTGCAGCTTTTTTTTTTTTTTTTTTTTGTGAGGAGATCAGCCCTGAGCTAACATCCGCCAATCTTCCTCTTTTTTTTTTTGCTGAGGAAGACGGCCCTGGGCTAACATCTGTGCCCATCCTCCTCCACTTTATATGGGACGCCGCCACAGCATGGCTTACCAAGCAGTGCGTCGGTGCGCGCCCGGGATCCGAACCAGCGAACCCCGGGCCGCCGCAGCGGAGCGCACGCACTTAACCACTTGCGCCACCGGGCCGGCCCCTGGTTCTGCAGCTTTTGTTTGAGAACTTGGGAACTAGAAAGATAACAGTTTCCTTGCCCCTATACCAGGGATTCTGATTCAGGAGGTCTGGCCTCCAGAATCTATTAATAAGCATATCAAGGTTATTCCTATGCCATTAAGCAGAGAAAAATGGATGTAAGTGGTATGCCCATCAATCTGTTGTAGTTTGACAGTCAACTCAAAAGGCATTTTCACACAGCACTGTTCATATGAGTCAAAACATCCTTTTCCAGGACAGTGTTGAAAACACTTTCCTTCCTTTCTCCTCCCTCCCTCCTTCTCTCATTCTTTTTCTAATAATTCTCATCAGTTTTATAAATTAAAACATCATAGACAATTTACAATTAACTAAATTACATTTTATACCAGATGTTGCATTTTTAAGAGCTTTAAAGGTACAATTGACATACAATAAACTGCACATACTTTAAATGTACAATTTGATACATTTTGACATATGTATAAACAGGTGAAACCATCATCAATATCAAGATAGTTAACATATCCATTCAAAAAATATCCAATCTGGACCAGCCCTGGTGGCCTTGTGGTTAACTTCAGCGCTCTCTGCTTTGGCAGACTGAGTTCACTTCCCGGGCACGGATCTACACTGCTCTGTTAGTGGCCATGCTGTGCTGGCAGCCCATATACTAAAAAATAGAGGAACATTGGCGTGGATGTTAGCTCACAGCGAATCTTCCTCAGGAAAAAGAAAAATATTCAAACCTAAAACCCAGAAGTTTTCCTGTGCCCCTTAGTAATTCCTCCCTCCCACCCATCCTCACCCTCCTATCTTCAGGTGACCATTGCTCTGCTTTGGATGTTAAATGAATCGCTTTCTGATGTGATTTAAGAAGGCATTACTAGCTTGCTGAGATTTTAGAGGCATCCTAAGATTTTGAGTTGGATGTTTCCCAGGGCAGATTCACTTTCTAAGTTGAATGTTGGTGGATTCCTGGCCACACACAGTGAAAATTAGTATCACCTTTTTGTAGGGCAACATGATATGTGTCCATATTATTTAAAATCTCTGTGAACTTTGACCCAGAAATTCAACCTTGAAGAATATAGTCAGGCATGGGCTTAGAGATATTTGTATGAAGATGTTCATTGAAGAGATCATTGTAATTTTAAAAAAAAGGAAAATTCATAAATATCTTTAAATAAGGGACTAAGTAAATAATGGAACATCTGTACGGTAGAATAATATTCAGCTATTAAAATTATTTTATACATTATTGTTTATTGTTGTAGATATTTATAACATACACTCATGAAATTCAATCACTGGGCACAGTATATTTACATATTATGAACTGTCAAAAAAATATATATATAAATATTTGGAAGGACATATTTTAGATCAATAGTACCTCTGGTTAGTTGAACTCAGAGTATTTTAATATTTTTCCTCATTTGTTTATATTTTCTAATTTTTCTGCAGTGAAATAATGTTTTGGAAACAAAATATTATTGAAAATTATATTTCATATAATGAACTTAGCATAATGCCTAACTCTTCACATTTTTAGAGTGATTTCTTTTTTCTTTATTCTTCGTTATTTTTTGTATGCTTTTACTCCAGTATTAAGGCTTAATATTGGCCTGTCTTTGATATTCTTTCTTCTCATGTGTACTCACAGAGAGAATCAACTGCTTTCTTTATTATATTCTCAAGGCAGTACTTATATGTCTATAATTGTATCTATTATATAGTATTGCAGTGATTTGTTTACATATGTCTCGTCTACTGTGGAACTGAAATCCAGTTGATGGCACTAAATATGTCTTGTTGATTTTTGTTTGCTTCGGGGTACTTAATAAATACTTACTCAGAGACTGGAAGACTGAATGAATGACCTGCTCCATGTATCAGGTGCAAACGAAAATGAGATCAACTAAGTGGCAGTTTTTACATATAGATTTAGATTATTTCAGATTGTGTGATGTTGAAGGTTTCATTCATTCTCTTTCATTTTAAAATCATCATAAAATTAATTAACTTAAAAATAGTTCTGAGAATTTAACACAAAATATACAGAAACTGTTATTTCTTAGGCCAATTCTTAGAAAACATATATTAACACATTCTAAAATTTATGAAAAATCTTGACCCTTCAATTTGGAGCAATTTGCTGTGTATAAGCAATGATTAGTGAAACTGTATGTATAACCTCATTAATATATAGTTGAAAAGAATTTTCAATTTAATATGTCCATTTTATAACAAAAATGATTTGAACAATTATATAATAAAAGGTACATACCCCAAGGGATATTTAAAATATTGATAAACACAAAACCAATAAATATTTTGTACTAGGTAGATTTCATAATGTATACTTTGCTAAGAGGAGTTGAAAATTTTTTTTTGGTTTTCATCTTTATCACTAAGTAGGATACAAAATATTGATAAAAATATCCCTAAAGATGAGTTCTAAAACAGTAATGAACATTGCAGTATGTTTGACTTTAGGAAAAAAACCGTCTAAAATGCTTGTTACCTTAAGATAAAATTAAAAAAGAAATTATGGATTTAATTACCTGATTGAGGTACCTGCTAATTTGTCAGAGAGAATATTGTCTAGCATTCCCAGAGGAATCTCTCATTTCTGGTGAAAGAAATTATAAAGTCTGTTAACTAAACAGCACAGCAGCATCTTATTTACTAGAGCCACAAATAAATACAAATCATAACTGAGGAGACCTCCGAATACCTGAAGTTCCTGTTAGAGATGATTATGTCAATTGAGAAATGCATTCCGTAGAGTCAGCCTCCACACTTTATTCTGACCCTTCAAAATTCACCATGCGTTATCACCTCCCACTACTTTTACTAACCAGTTTGAAAGTCAATGTGGTCTTTTGTACTCTTTTTTCAGAAATAACAATAATAGAGACAATGTGGAGTAATTAGGACATTTACATTGACTGTTGAATTTAATGTCCTATTATCTTCTTAGCTATACGTGGTATCTATAGGTGTACATGTAATTTTTTGAAATAGCGTTATTGGCATCACGTATGAGTATCACCTAAAGTTAAGTGGCAAGAAACAATTCACACACAAAAAAAATGCTATGCAAAAATATAACCAATCATGGGAATGGAAACAATGATTACTGAGCTTTAGATTTGCTAGAAGGATGGGTATGTAAAATAGACCATGGCCTAATACCTGCTTAAGTTTCATAAAATGTAGTAGAGTAGGAGAGCTCTGTGTTGGGTGGGAATGAGATTTTCTTCAAAGACATTATTACAAAGAGATAAATGTGCAGTCTTGGAAAAAATATTAAAAAAACAGCAAAAATATGTATAGCGCAGAAACACGACATTATGAAATCACATCAGTTTTAAAATCTCAAAACCTCTGTTAAAGCGTCCCAGACTCTCCCACCCATGACTGATCCATGGCTGGCCCAAAGCGAAATTAAACTTCCTTCTTTGTAAGTACTAATTTTTGGATCATCTCAAAAATTACGTTTGTCTTTCCTGCCATACCAGTTAGTTGTTTATTTATTCACCAAATATTTATTGAGTACTTGTAATATGCTAGGAATAGAGCTAGGTACTGATAATACAAAACTAAACAAAGAGGGCGGGCAATACAGCTTAGCAATCAAGAACTCAGGGTTTGTAGTGGAGATCTGTCTGGTGGGTCCCGGGAGAGTTGCTTAACCTCTGTGTCTCGCAGTTTCCTCACTAGAAAATGGGGAAGACAAGCATTATCTGCTTCACAAGGTTAGTGTGCAGAAGAAATGAAAGAATGTATACGTGTGTGTATATATGTATGTATGTGTGTATAAACACATAATACCTCTTTACACTTCACTGCAGATGCTGGGAAGCCACTGAACTTCTCAAGCAAGACCATGATAGTATCAGATTTGCATTTTTGAAACATGACACTGGCAGGAGAAAGAAGGTAGATTAAAAGGGTGAGATTGGAAGTAGGGAGACAAGTTAGTTGGCTGCTGTAATTGATAAGAGATAATAAAGGCTTGTACTGGGGAAGATAGCTGGGGTGAAGGGTCATCTCTTCTCAATGGAGAGAGAAGAGTAAAGGAAAGGCAGGAATCCAGGATCACATTCAAAGTTTCTTGTGAAACTAGATGGATTCTGGTGCTATTAACCTGAAAGAAAAGGATTAAGCCACTGGATCTGAAAGGGGCACGGGTGGGGGTGGATTTGGCCTCCCAGGGGACATTTGGCAACGTCTGCAGATATTTTTGGTTGTCACAATTTGGAGCGGGTTGGGAGTTCTATTGACATCTATTGAGTAGAGGTCAAGGATGCTGCTCAATATGCTACAATGCACACGACAGCCCTCACAACAAAGAATCATCCCACCCATATCATCGAGGTTGAGAAACCCTACATTAGGGAAATAGAAGCAAGATTTAGGCAATTGGGTAGAGAAACGAGATGTTAAACTAAGGTTTGTATGGTTTGAATTCAAAGTGCCTATTAAACATGGTGATCATTCCGCTTAAGTTACATGATTTGTTAAAAATCAAGTGGTAGAGTGCTGGGATAAACTTGAAAAATTAGTTGCAGCCACAAATCAAGGGACACAGGTTATGTATAAATAGTACAGAAAGATTCAGTTATGCTATGTGCAGAGAGTATGGTTCTTTTGGAACATAAATTAAATATATATAATTTATATTATACATATACATATAAACAGTACTATCCGTATAAAAAGGAAGAACAGTGTGGTCTTTGGCTACTTTGGATGTGTTCAAATAAAGTTATTTAGCTATTTTATTAAATTGAGGAATGTCCTATGTTTTCATGTTCTAAGAAATAACATAGGATACATATCACTTTCTTTAGGAACTTTCTCTCTCTATAAAATATTTTAAAACTTTAAATGGTTAATATATATGTAAGTAGATGATGGCCTGGAGTAGAGAAAGCAAATTGAAAGAGGTGGAAAAAGATCATGTTTAAAAGCAAAACTTGTTTCAGTTCCCACTTATCACAAGGTTATACCACCTCACACTTTTCTTAGATTCTTCCTAAAGGGTGCACAGTCTACAGATTAGGCAATCTTGATAAAATTCAGCTCAATTCTAGTAGTAAATAGAAATGTAACATTAGTGTGCTCATCTTATCTGTAGTATACTTGTTGTTCTCAAATTGGTTTGTTTTATATTTTTAGAAAAATATTTTTGGAAAACGCTTAAATCTATTCTTTTCAAAAATCTGTTAGTTTCTAAGATTTAATTAGTAAGGCCAACTAACTCAGATAATTGATTCCAAAGTTGAAAATTTTGAGCCAATTATCCACCCAAATTGACCTTTCTGGTGTAATACTAGTTGAATTGCTATACTCAGCTTATGTTTAATGACAGTATCTGACTATGTTTAATTATTGTCTCTGAATAATGTTTAATGAGCTCCTATGTTTAATTACTGTTTCTGACTAACGTAATTACTCTTCAGTAATCTCTGTCATTATCAGCTAAGTGACTTAAGCTCTGTGGGCCTGTCCTCACCCTGATTCTCCAGGCTTCCTGCTTCGTGGATCCCTTTTGTGTACTGTGTGCCAGCCCTTGGCCTTCTGAATTCCCTTAATGAGCAAAGCTGCTTCCTACTTTGGGGCCTTCACACTTGCATACCCTCCTTCCTTCTGCTCTGACCTTTAGGTCTCAGTTCATGACACTCCTGAAGAACAATTTCTTCTCTGGTTTTCCAGAATACTTCCTTTATGGTCTTACTCCCTTTTAATGTTAGCATATCGTTGTGCAATTTGCCTTTATACCAGGTACTGCAATTGGATTTATTTGTAATCTGTGTTTATTTAATTTTATGCCACAAGCTCTACGTAGTAACTCACCATTATGTACTCTGCTACATTTGTTGAATAAATAAATGAATGTGAATGAATGAATGACTCTGTCAATCACAAAAATGAAATGAAGGCATTTAATTGCCAATACTGTATACATGCAGGCTTCTAAAGCCATTACATTAGCACAGTGATTGAAAATACAAATACCTATAAAAACCAGAAGGCAAAAAAATAAGTAAAATATCGGGTGTAAGCCACTAGGGATTATAGAGAGGACTTTCAGGACACTTGTGAAGTACATAACCCATGCCATTGGCATTCAGATCCAATACTTTCAACACTCTGGATGCCAATGAATAATAAATTAAGCTCATGGGTACAGTATGTCAGTTCTCAGAAGCTGGGAGCAGTGGCAGCCTCGGAACACTAATGTTAGACAGATGGTTGCTCATGGTCACATAGCATAGCTATGCTTAGATGTCACCAAGCCAAAGACCCAAATGTGCCTATGAATATTCAAGAATATTTATGCAGTTATGCTCTAAGATGTATCATTCATTTAAACAGTGTTAAGTTACAATATGTATGAAAATAGAACAAGTGTAAGAGTAGTCTTGTTCAAGGAATCGCAATAGAAATTTATACTTAAGATCCAAAATAAACTTGGATCTAGCATTTACAAAGAGTTAGGTAAGACTATGTGGAGGCAGCCTCTAATGTGGCCTCCAATGGTCCTCACCTCCTGGTATTCACACCCTTGTGTAAAGCCCTTCATTTGACTGTAGACTGGACTTACTGTCTCAGTTCTAATAAAAAGAATATGGCAGAAGGGACGGGATGTTACTTTTAAGATTTAGTTAAAGAAAGACTCTGGCTTAGATCTTGGGTGGTCTCTCTTGTCGTCTGTCATATCACTCATTCTGTGGGAAGCCAGCTGCCACCTTGTGAGTCTGGAAATAGATGAAGACTACTCAATGAAAACAAACAAAGGTTATTTATTCAGAGCTTGCTATAGCAAGGGAGTCAGTCCCTGTCAGTTGAGTTTGGCAGAGGCTCAAAGGCAGGCAGAGGAATGGGAGAGCTTGATAGAGGGAAAAGAGGGAAAGCTCTATGTGTGCACTTATTGGAGGCTGTTGGCCTGGGGGAGCTGGAGATCACCTAGCTAGGAGTGAGGCATCCTATGTGATTGGTTAGGAGAGCATATTTGGCTTTCTCTGGTTGGTCCTAAATTGGAAGTAGGGGCAAAAACTAGGGAAGCTGACAGTCTTGGCCATTTTGGGGCTATTGCTCCAGAGATTGTGGTTTGACTTCCTGGACAGTTTGCTGCAGAGGTTATGGTTTGGCTTCCTGGACTGGTTGCTGCAGGTTGTGGCTCAGAGATCTACTTTTATATAGGATCTGGTTGTTGCCCATTTGTATATTCAGTCCCTTGTGAGGCAGCCCTGTGGAGAGAGCCACATAAGTGAGCCTTGGAAGCAGATTTTCTGAGGCCTGCCAATAGCTATATGACTGAGCTTGGAAGCAGATCTTCACCCAGTGGAGCTTTGACATGACCGCACCCCTGGAAGACCTCTTGATTGCAGCCCTGAGGAAGAACCTCAACTGAGACTCCTTAGCTAAATTGCTGTCTGATTCCTGACCAACATAAACTGTGGGATAATAAATGTTTGTAAATTATGGGGTCTTTTGTTATGCAACAATAGTTAATTAATACAGATGAGAAGATATTGTCTTTTGTCAATCAGATCACTAAGAATTTTAGCTCAAGAACATAAGTAGTTTTATCTGGGAGGCATAGGCAATTGCAGTATTTCTCCGAAGGCACTGTTCCACTTTAAGAAATATAAAAAAATTTAAGTCAGAAAGAGTTAAGTCACTACTCCTTCTTAAACATTCTCCTCCTCTTCTGTTGTCTATTTTATTTAATGACAACATCATCTACCTAGCCCAGTAGCCAAAAATCTTGTCATTGATTTTTTAACCAAATATTTATTGAGTCTCTACTATGTACAAGGCAATGTTCTGTCACTTAGAATACAACAAATTCACCTGCCCTTGTGGAGTTTATATTCCAGTGAGAAAAAGAGAAAATAATAAACAGAATTCTCGTGTGGGGCAAGTTCTACATCATCACCTGGTATGGGATAAAGAATAGGCTTTGATGAGACACACGGTCAGCCAAGGGTCAGCAGGAGAAGCATGGGTCCCCAGTTCTCCCATAGTCCAACAGGGACTACTGCTGGACGTAAGATGGGTCTGTGTCCCAGGAAAGGTATGTAGCTCTTCCTTCTTACTGTGAGATCAAGTGAACAATTTTGTTTGCTTTTGGGAGGGACTACTTGAGCACCCGGACCATCTGGGCAGTAGTTTAGAGTTGGTGTCTAGGAAAACCAGCCACCCAGCATGTGGAGATCTTCAGGCCCTCATTCTAGGAGAAGTTTCAGGTCCTCATTCTGGGAGAAGAATCCACTGGGCCTATGGGTTTCCATGGGACTTGAGTTCAGGTGCAGCCCCTCCAGCCAGGATTAGGGGGCTCCCCACCCCTTTGTCACAGAGCTCCTAGAATCACTTTTTGACAATTCTTCTTATGGCTGTGCTGTCATAAATAAGTCATTTATACAGTATGTTATGTGATACATGCTACAGAAAAAGAAAAACTACAGCACACTATGTAGGGCTAGTGAGTACAGGGTGGAGGGAGGGTTGTTATTTTAAACAGATCTGCTGGAGAAAGCCTCACTGAGAAGCTGACATTTCTGCAAAGATTTGAAAGAGGGAGTTAGCCCTAAGGATATCTGGGGAAGAGAATTTCTGGTAAAGAAAATAGCCAGAGGAAAGGCTCTAAGTTAAGAATGTACTTGATGTGTTTGAAGAATGGTAAGGAGGCTAGCATATCTGGGGTGGAATAAGTGAAGGCGAGACTAGTGAAAGAAACAGCAAGAAAAGTAATGAGGGGACAGATCATACAAGGCCTTGTGGGATTTTTTATGAACCTTTTTTTTATTTGAGGGAATCGGGGAGAAATCAGAAGTTTGTCAGCATCAAATTGACACAGGCTTACATTTTAGAAATTTCACTGTGCTGTTGTTTTGAGCACAGTCTAGACATGTCTGGAGTTCAGGAAAGAGGTCTAGACTGGAGATATGCAACTGGGAGTCATTGGCTCATGTATAGTATTTAGAACCATGAGACTGGATGAGATCACCAAAAAGCGAGTGTAGCTAGAGAAAAGAAGAGGACTGAGGCCCGAGTCCTGGGCCCTCTAAAATTAGAAGGATGGAGGAAGAGGGGAAACAGCAAAGGAGCCTGAGAAGAGAATGACCAGTGAGACAAGAGGAAAACCAAGAAAGTCTAGTGGACTGGAAATCAAGTAAAGAAAATGCACCAAGGAGTAGGGAATGAGCTCCTGTTAAATGCTGCTGATTTGTCACCACTGATGGTGATTGAAATTCACCAATGGATTTGGCAACCAAATGGAGGTCACCAGTGAAGTTTACAGGATTCATTTTCCTGGAATAGTGGAGGCAAAAGCCTAATAAAAGTGAGTTTTACAGAGAAATGGAAAAGATATTTGGAGAGAATAATAATAAATAATAATTATAAATTTGAGTAAATTTGATACAAAAGATTTCAGAGAATTGGGGCAGTAGCTGGCAGCAAAATTAGGGGTATGAAAAGGATTATTTTTAATATCTAAGTAAAAAATCTCTCAACACCTGCCGACAATTGGATATCAAGTCTTGTCTCTGATTCTACTTTTATCTTTTAACATTATTTTTCTCCGTGTCTACTATCATTCTCCTGGAGATTTTCGTCTGGTCCTATGTTATCTCTCACTTGGCCTATGACCTAACATCTCACTCTGTCCCTTATTACTGTATCACCATCCCTCGATTACCATATCATCCTCCTGCTTCAACTCCTGCCAGGACTCTTGCTACAAAATATACCATTTGTGATGTCATTACTCTAGCTAGTTTAAGTCTTTAAATGGCTTCCCAAATACAGATTGGCTGTATCTCCTAACCAGGCTGGAACTTTAGCAACACGGAGAAAAAGATGGATAAACCAGACTGTGAGAGGAAACTAGAACTAGATTGTGCAGTAGGGCTGGCCTGCCGGATGGGGCGACTTTTGCAAGATTTATGGTGTCTAAGAAGTTGTGGAGAGCACTGCTCCTAATCAGGATCTTCCAAAAGTCAAAGGCCTGATTTTATGGGTAAGGATATGAAAGCTCTTGGCTTATTCTCCCTAATGTTGTTCAGTCTAGTTATACAGAGTGTTGGATTTAGGACCACAGATGATTTTACATACTCACATTTTGGGGAACATAAGATTCCTAAAATTCTGCCAGGTTTAGTTCTCAGTGGTTCAGTTTTCACCTGCAGATAGAAGGTTTTCAACCCGAGCGTTAGTTGGCATTTGTATCTCATTCCATAAATGTACCAATATATGCTCATCTACATTATGAATATATCTATATTTTTCTCTACAAATATATATGTATATTATGCTTATTTTTTAGCATTTTTTTCTTTTTCTTGATTTTGAACCTGGTTTTATTTTATTGTAAATGATATAAAGTCATTAAATTTGCTGATGCCGGGATATGGCTGCTGTAATGACATTGTTAACCATTACTGATTCCAGATATATTTTTGTGCACTTACTATGAACCAGGAACTGATTGTATAATCACTGTAATTTGATGAAAAAGATACCTTGTTTGTTTTTTAAGGCCTCTCATGTCTTATGATCAGAGATGACTTAATGTAATAATATCACACTTTGTAAAACAGTGTTCCACAATACAGTATAACTCTATGACTTTTTATAACATCTGGTGACATTTTAAAAAATGGTAGCACAAATCAGGCAGGTTAATCATACTTGGAAAGATCAGATGTTCCTAATCATATGCTGATTGCTCAGCTCCTGTTTCAGCCAGAGGGAAAGAGCTCAGAAGCTTCCTATAACATCATGTGATTCACCTCGGTGAAGTGTCTCTGCTTGCGTGATGATTCTATTTAAAGCATTTATCCCTTAGTAGTGGATTTGTCCCTTGTGTTTTGTGCTCCATAGGTCACCTCCATGATCATCTATTTGAGAAATGTTTTATTTTTCTGTTTTGAGTTATATTTGGTTTACTTACCACTCTTAGAGTCAAATTACTCTCATTTTCCTTTTCTAAATTTTAAGTGATGGTGTTTTTCTAAATTTATACTCTCTCTAAACAGATTCATTCATTTTATATACACATGACTTGCATCAGTAAACATTTCACGTAAGTTTTTGTGAAAATCAGGACCTAACATTCCATGCTCTGTGTTGAGATTAATATCTGTATATTGCTTAGATGTTATGATGACTGAGACATACACTCTTTAGTGTTTTTCATTTTTTTCACTGTTCAAATTTTACATTAGTTAGCTATCTAGAGGTGATACTAAACAGCGACATTAACCACAGGCTTTGCTTATCATCCTGTGTCTCCTCTAAGATACGAATCACATGCTTTCTACGATTGATGCACATTCTGAAACTGAGCTGGAAGGTCCCCACTTCATTCTCATATTAGGCATGTAGTTAATTGGTATTTTGATTGAACCAGCAGAAGAATAAAAATGCCTATGAATCAAAGGGAATTATTCTCATTAGATATGAAACAAAGAAAGCACTGGTTTCAAGAACAAATATTATTCAAAAATATTCTCATTAAAAGAAATTGCTCTCTCTGGTATAATAAAATTCTTCTAAAGAGAAGCATCTGGCAGAATCATATAACTTACTGTAGCATAACATTTGGGATGAATTAAGTTGCTTCATGTCACAAAATCCTTTCAAGGTTTCTCAATATTTTTTCTTCATTTCAACTTATCTGTGTCTCACAGGTCTCCAATTAGGTCATTTTTTACTCAGTATTTCTTTAAAGGCATTGCATTATGAGTATTATATAGAAGTTACAGTCCCTTGAAGGTTCGAAATATTGTTAAATGGAATTAGTTCAAGCCCGTGTGTGGAATGTGAAAGTCTTTCTGTGCTAGATTCACCTGCACAATTTTCCATATTAAGAGGTGGGAAGATTGAACTATGATTGCTAAGACAGATGTACTATGGAAGTGGACATTGAGGAAAATAAAGATGGTCATTTGAGCTTATGTGTTTACTATTCACCAATGTGTAAACCTGATATCACCCAACATTTGAGCACTATTGAGGTAATTGTTACGTAGTTGAAAGAGCATTAAAAGTAAACTTGCCAATGGATCTTAAAGTTGGAAGGAATTTTAGAGATCATCTTATCCTCTAGTCTCTCTATCATCTCAGATCAATTGTTTAAATGACTCCTCTAACAGGGCACCTTCCTTTTCAAGGAAGCCCATTACATTTTCAGAAAGCTTATATTAAACTAAGATATGCCCTTTGTTTTCAGATCTAGAAAACTCTTTAGACCCATCTTCTATATAAGGGCCTTTAAACTTCTGAAGGCAACTTCCACATAAATCTTAAATATTTTTTAAGTGTAGCATAACACTGTAAGAAACCTTAAGGGGAGTGAAAGGATGACAGCATTGCCTCTCCGGAGAACGTATTGGAATAAATGGAAATAGTATGAGTTTTAGGTCAAAGACTATGGCTAGAACTCCAACTTCAATATTTACAAGCTTTGAGGCACTATTTTTAAAACATCTTTAGTTGTGGATAATATTTCTACTAATTTAGTTAGAAAAATTTAAAAAGATTTTATACAAAAAGCGTTTAAATATCTGGAGTAAGTCACAGTATTTTTTTTAAATAAATAGACACAGGCTTAAGTGTAATTAGAGAGTATGATTAACTATAAATAAATTGACATGGATCTTTGCTGCTCATGTGGCGCAGGGACAGGCGGTACTGGCATCATTATTGATTTGTTCCTGGGAACGTGTTAGACAAGCAGAATTTCAGACCCTACGCCAGACCTACTGAATCATGAGCTTCATTTAACAAGAGGCTAAGGTGATTCATACTCAAGCACTGGCATATATTACAGATGAGTAAAAGAAAGCCAGAAAATAGAAAAGTCATGAGAGTAGTTGAGAAACCCTTCTTCAGAATGTGGGGACCAAGTAGGTGAGGAAGAGTTTTGGAATCATTCTCTGTTGGAGGACTAGCAGTGCAAAAGCCTAGAGGTGGAAATTATGGGACAGTGAAGAGAGTGACCTAATATTGTTGATACCTGTTGGGGAATAAAAGTACATGAGGCTAGAGGATCTTGAAAATGAAGTGCAAGTTTTTATATTTAATGTGGTGAGAAACATTATATAGAGGTTCTTCAGTGTGTGACAAGATTGAAGAAGTGCTTGAGGACTGTGAAACTCACAACTCTGTATAAGTTGGACTATACTGGAAAATAAGACAATAAAGGAGAGTAATTTACTTGAAGTAAATCCAGACAGGAAATTATAAGACCCTGGTCTAGAATGGTAGCCATGAAAAAAGAATGAAACCACCATTCCTCAATTCCTCAGTTCATTTTATTATCCATATTTTTATTCCACAAAAAATGTTCTTGTACATCTATTATACTTTTGTGTATTGGTGAGTCTATTTCTATGGAGTGTATTCCCAGGACTCTTGTTGCTTGTTTAAAAGTATTGGTTTTGGTTTGTTTGTTTGTTTGTTTGTTTTGTTTTGATGATTGTTTTCAAAAAGGTTGTAGGGTTTCTATTTTCACTAGCAGCAGAAAAGGGTACACTTTCTTTTGAAATACTGCCAGCAGTAGATCATATAATTCTTTAATTTTGTCAATTCAGTGGATGTATAGTTATATCTCATCATTATTTTGATGTGTGTTTCCTTGACTCAGATTTTTTCCTGGCTATTTAAATGTACTCTTCTGTGAGTTTTCTCTTCAAAACCTTTGCCCATGCTGTCTTTATTGTTACCAACTGGAAGGTGTTCTCTGAATATTCTTAGTGTTAACCGTTTTATGTCTTCTACTCTAGGAATAGTGTTTCCCAATTTGTTGATGATCACTTAACTAAAGGAGGGTATATTCTGTTAAGCAAAAGCACTTAACATTTTTTATAAGCAAATACGTATTTCTTTTCTTTTAATTTTCAGATTTTTCATCTGGACTAGAAATATCTCTCAATTTCTTGTTGAATATGTGGTGTCAGATATTCTTCTAAAAATCTGTTTTATTTTTTAAATAATTACATCTTTAATACCAATGAAAATTATTATTCCTTTGCTATAAGGCAGGTTTCCAACTATATTTTCTTACAGATGTGTAGACAGTTGTACAATTATTACTTTCAAAATAGCTACAAGATTTATCATTTACTATATTCCTTTATATGTTGGAGCCTATTTTCTGGGCCCTCTATTATTTTCCTGATTTATAAATCTAGACTTATGCTAATGCCATGTGGTTTGTATTTTGTATACCATTTTAATATCTAGTAAGGTTAGCGCCTTTCAGTGTCTGTCTTTTTTATCACTCAGAGGACTATTCTTAGACATTTAATCAAGGTAAAATATAATTTTAATTGAAATTGTATTTAATTTATATATTAGTTTTAGAAGAAGTGGTTTTTATACTATTAAATATTCCCACCCAATAACATGGTATGTCTTTCAATTTATTCAGATTCTGTTTTATATCATTTAATAGTTATAGTTTTTTAAAATTTCTATATCGCTTACTAATTTTATTCTAAATATTTTAGCATTTTATTCAGGGAGGCGAGGAAGCAAAATGTATATTTTCAGTTTTCTGTTTCTAGATGTTTACTGCTATATCAGAGAAATGCTTGTGATTTCTCTCTAACTTATCTCTAGCACGTTTCCAACATACCTTAGTTCTATGGCCCGAGCTGCTTGGGTTTTTTTTAGATATAAAATCACATAATACTTCACCATTTCTTTTTCAATTCACTTGACTAGACTATTCAAAAGAATTTTGAATGTAAATGGTCACGATAGGTATTATTGTTTTGTTCCTGATTTGAAAGAAATGGCTGTAACATTTCACCATTTAGAGTTATGTTTGCTGTTTGTTTTTGAGAACTAGTCTGTCATGTTTAAGTACAGTCCTTCTATTTCTAACTTACTTAGAGATTTGATAACTTACAATGGTGGAATTATATCAAATGATTTTTTTTTGCATCTGTTGATCTGTGGTCATGTGATTTTTCTCTTTTCAGTCATTGACATAATTGATTATGATATTAAATTTCTTTTTATTTAACCATTCTTGCCCCCCTGGAATAAATATTTGCTCTCAATATATTATTTTGTAAAATGCTAACTCTAGTGATGAATTAACTACATTAACTACAAGTAACTGGATACTAACATATATATATATTTGCTTTCTCTTTCATTTTATTTTATATTTCTCCCATGATAATGATTCCTCTTAAACTAAAACTATAGTAGGTTTTCGAAAGGGAGAATCAGGAGTGTCACAGATGAGTGGAGCCAGCTTGGTCTTGACCAGATTCCGGAAGTTATTGGTGGCTGAGAGCTGCAGCCGTCAGATGAGTAGGTTTGACTTGACACCGTAGAGGTGGTGGGTGGCATGGGATGATTCTCTTGGTCCACTGGGGATTAATAGCTAAAGTTTCATTCCTCATACTTTCTAACATCTAATCAATGCTGCTGTTGTTGAGGATTAAGTGTATATAGGCCAAGGCACACAGCATCTCAGCTTCCTGCTCCATTGGATCCTCCAGATCTAGGGCCAGCTCTTGGTGGGAGAGCATGTCTGGGACCTACAGGTAGTGGAGCACATGTTTAGTGAACCCTATAAGGTTGGGTTTGTCCTGGGGTAGTCTAAATCTGCTCCACAGAAGAATGCATTGCCATGAGGCCTAGAGAACTAGGAGATCCCAGCAAACCTTGCATAAGCTCCTCATCTTTACTGTGGGATGAGGCCCAGATTCCCCTGGGGGTGCTGGGGTGAGGGGGAGTGCATCCTGCAGCAGTGATGGTGGCTACAGCTAAGATATGGACTCCTGAATACTAAGAATGTTTCTTTTCTTCTTTGTTCTGTTGTTTTTTCTTTCGTTAACACTGTCTTGATCAGGCTTTGTTATTAATATTTGATGGCTTTATTAAATGAACTGTGAAGGCTTCCACCTTTTACTGTAGTTGAGAATAGAAATATCTGCTACTTATATTTTACATAGAACTCAGGTGTGAAGTCTAGTGGTTCTGGATCCTGTCTTCCTTTTTCTTTTCCTCATGAACCCATGTGTAAATCTAGACTGCCGTTTATGGTCTCACATAGTTCACCGTGTACAGCAGTGCAGTCTGAACATTTCACAAAGGTGCCTGGCCTAAGGGGCGAGGGGACGCTACATTCAGCTAGGGCCTTGCTTGCTCTTTAAGTTCATGGCTCTGGCATAGATCAGCATGTACCTTTTCCTATTTCACACAAAGCCACAGTATCAGCTAGCAGCACATAGCCAGAGCTAAATGAAATTATGCAAGCTGTTTCATCTCTCTGAGCCTGTTTCCTTATCAGTTAAATTAATTGTTTGGTACTGCCTGCTTTTCATTCCAAATTCTCAAATACATGTGTAACAATTACTGGAATATTTAACATTATTTTATTATATTTGTCACTTAATGATAATATTTTTTGTTATTCACATTTTAGAATAATCTTAGAATATATCCTAATTTTTCCTGTTGTTTCTACCTCTTTTGATATACTTTCTAAGAAAAAAAAGACATTGCAAAGTCAGCGGAATGAATTGCTCTTGTCAAAAATAAAGATAATTCCAGATCATAATAACAATTTAAAAGTCCAGTTACTTCTTGTTAATCATTACCTTCTTATTTATGGAAAAACCTTTAACATCTGTACAACTAATATAAGAATAAAATAGAAAATGTTTAATAAATGTAGCTTAATCACTGTCCTATGTATTTATAAATGAATGCAGTAATTGTGGTGGCATTTTCTAGCAAGGAGAATTCAACAAATCCATTTTTATAAAGTGAAAATAAGTGTCAGGGTGAAATAGCACACATTGATTAACTACTTAATACACCATTGGCTTTACAAGGCCTAACAGAGGAATACTTTCAAATGATAGTGCTTAAATTAAAAAAAAAAAATATTGTGCAATCCTGCAGAGTAATTACAAATGCATTAGGAAACGCAACAGCTGTGCTTAGAATGCAGACCAGGAAAGATTGTGACGTATGGTTCCAGTATCATCATTAGAATGCGTGTGCATTGGATGGAGGACTGAGTTGTGTAACTGTGGTCCCTGACAGTCATATTTAGATGGTGTAGAAAGTGTGAATTGCAACCATACTGCAAACAACAGTGAGACTAAACACGGTTCTTTCAGAGGACCATGATACAATTCTGAATGATTAACAGTGATTGCAGGGAATAATGTTAAGTGAGTCAGAATGTGATTTCAATTCCTAGACAAATCAGACAGACCAGTCCACAACAGAATTGTGAATGAATATTTAAGGTGTGATCAAGCAACAGTGAGCAGACACTAATTTAAAGTGGGAACTTTGGCCACAATAAAGATTTCAACAGCTCTACTGGTTAATTATTATCCACTGACCATCTAAGAAAAATCTCATAGCATACACTAAAAGAAGAGCTAGAGAAAAAATTAGTAGTACCTTACCGATATGTTAACATCTGAAAAGGCAAAATGAAACTAGGAGAGAGGTTCATCAAAACCAAAAGAAAGATGATTTTTTTTTTTTTTTGAGGAAGATTAGCCTTGAGCTAACATCTGTTGCCAATCCTCCTCTTTTTACTGAGGAAGATTGGCCCTGGGCTAACGTCCATGACCATCTTTCTCTACTTTATATGGGATGCCGCCACAGCGTGGCTTGGGGAACAGTGCGCAGGTCCACGCCCAGGATCCGCCTGCAAACCCCTGGCCGCTGAAGTGGAGCACGCTAACTTAACCGCTAGGCCATCGGCCAGCCCCCGAAAGGTGATTTTTCTAAGGGATAAATTAGGTCAAAAAAGGGGATTATTGATTATCTCTGGATTCTCTACTAAGTGTCAGTAGAAGTAACATTTCCATCAAAACTACAACTAAAGTTTCCTTTTGAGAACAGCCATTGTCACTGGAGGATCAACAATCTACTGTGACTCTGAGACTCTTTGATAGGAAAAGACGTGTCTGCTTGTGTATGTGTTTGAAGGTGAGACACTGTCATGGAATTTGATGATTCATGTCTTTTGAAAATCTGAATTCTGACTTTGTCAGTAATTCATCTTAAGCCTGCCTTGCTAAGATCACCAAATATCACGTATGTCAGTTGTTCTGTTGGGCACTGAATGAATCCAGAGTAAAGGAAGGATCACCACAGGGTAATTGGACTAGAATGGGTTTCTAGGGAGAATTGGGGTATGAGCTAGTGTTTGTAAGGACTGTGAAGAGAGGTTCATCTGGCTGTTGTAGAATCACATGTTGGCACTTGAATGATACAAGGGAGGCCCTAGATACAAAGCTTTAAATGCCAGGAAATCACTTTGGTTTGCTCTTTGACAATAGAGAAACTTTCTGTATTTTGGGGAGTGCATATGTATAACAGTGTTTGGTGATTATTAATCTATGAGTGTTCTGCATGGATTACAATTAGGAGAAAGCTCAGTGTTGAGTCTATTGCAATGATCAAGGAGATGAATGCGTAGATCAGAGTGGTGGCCACGGTATAAAAGGTATTAAAATTTGGCAAAATGGTGTGAACCAGGAGAAAGAATCAAACACAACTCTAATGTTGGTGTGGGATAGTCAGGGGTGGGAGATAAGAATCAGAGAGCTCATTTTGGAAGATTAAAGCCAAACAAAATCCTACTGAAAAACCCACAACGTATTCTATATAATAAAAAAAATTCGATTGTCAACTAGAAACATTGGTGGCTGTAGTACCTCCAGCTGCCTACCACCAATCATTGTGTTTTCTCTTCTGATCTGCTTCAATCGATATTTTGAATGCTCAGAACCTCATTTTTTGTCAGCTCCTGAGGTGATGCCCACTTGAGGGTATGTGTTAAACTGTGATATGAAATAGCTTCTGGGACTGTTCTTCAGCCCCTGAGAACAGCTTCAACATGATTATCTCTCCCAGACTGCAGGCAGTTCTGAAAAAATGAACTAGCTTGACAAGAAATTGCCAAAATATTTCCTTTTGTGATGAAACTGATAGAATTTTTTTTAAACTATAACCCTCCTTTACTCTCCTATAACAAAAGCGTACAAAAAGGCGACTTAAATTAACATGTGTGTATGTACATGTAGTATGACAGCTAGTGTTCATATCATTTAGTATTACTTCTTAAAATTTGATATTAGTAAACAAACAAATCCCAGGAGGTGATCACAAAGGAGAATTAGATTTAATTTAGCAATGAGCTTTGCTTGAGATATGTAGGTGTAATTAGTGCATTGAGTGCAAGTTAACCCTAATTAATTTGATTAACTTGGGCAACATTTGCTTTGGTTGGTATAATAAACATAAGCCTAAGGATGATTTTTAAAATTTAGCTTAATTTTTATGTCTACTACTTTCATGTCTACACAGTCACAGTTAAGTAATGTGTGATGCTAGGTGATAGGAATTGTCTTGAGACTTGAGTACGTGTGTTTTGAGCTGCATCATATTTAGTCAAAAGACGGTCTGTATCCTCCACCTCCATACCCCCTAAGAAAGGATATTTATAATATTTATAATATTTCACTTTATAATTCAAGTGAATAAATATTATTTTATGACTGATTATCTGTTCTTCTATTCTAACCAAATTGATCAGATAACTATCAGTTGTTTACTTTGGGCTTCCTAGCCTGGGTTATATGGTCCCTATTAGAAGAATGTATTACAAACAGCTCGGAGAAAGAGGAAGAGCTCACCCTTCCTTATGGAAAGATGGAGAAAGTTGCTGCATCTGGGTGTGATTTGAGAGCTTCATAGGGTGATGATGGAGGAAGAAGCTTGCCTACTGCCAAGCCAGCACAGGAAATACCACCAGAAAGAAGGAAGGCCATTACTCCTTTTTTATATTAGTTTTTATTGCTTTTTGATTTTTTTAAATTATTTTCATGCCTTTCCATGAGACTTCTTGATCTAAGAGGATGTAGCACCTGCCCATAGTAGGTACTCAATTATTATTTGTTGATTGGGTAAAGACGGAAGTGTTCATATTCTCATGATAACAAAAAGAAGTCCTAACATCACCATCGTAATAGCACTTATTTGTATTGTTGTCTTTCCTGTTCTTGCATTGACTTAGAAACAGCAAAATAAAATCCATTCATCTGCCGGACAGGTGTCCCAGACTAAACTTTCTTTGCTTACAGCACAAGCCAGAGAATGATATTTTAAATTGATTATAGTAGACGTACCAACTGGAAGACATAACAACTGGAAGAGTTAAACTCAGATTTTTTTCCTTTGTTCCTGACCTGGATATTTTGGTATTGTCAGTATTAATAAACTGGTCATTATATGAGCTGAAGTTTTTGAACAGTAGATTGAAATAAAGAAGTAAATTAGTAAGGTAAATCATAGAAATTCCTGGATATTTATGCTTCATTTATATTTTGCTGGCAATTTTAATTGTGTGTTCACATACACATGGATAACTTGCATTTTCAAGTTATAGAAAATAATAGAAACATAATTTCATTTACATCAAAGAATTGAAGGTTTATATATCTTTCTGCCCTCGTCCCTTTGTTCTCTGCCTTCCCTTTCCTTTCTTCTTTCCCTCCTTCCTTCCTTTCAAACTTCTATATGACTTTTAGTATAATACATTGGTCATCAATAAAACATCATCCCGTAGTATGTAAGAGTTGATAATCCTCTAAAAGGTACTCAATTTTTCCCTATAAAGAAGTTAACAAAAAGATATAAATACTCACTTAAGTAAGGAATATGGTAAACCAGTTTCTTGAAAAAATTGTCTAGGGCGGATACAAAAATAAGTGCGTATGTTTTCCTTAAAGAAGAAAAAAAAAGCTTTACCTAGCTTAAATTGATAACTCAACAAATGTTTTTCCTGAGAGTATTCTTTATGTCAAACACTCTGGAAGATATTAGATGTTTCAGATGAATAAGACCCAGCACTTGTTTCCTAAGTACTCATGATTCAGTGGGGGTGGGAGGGTGGGGTTGGGTGAGAAAGAGAGAGAGAGAAACAGATAAGTAAAATGAGGAATGCTGAAATCAAGTGCTAGAGAATGTCAAGGTAGCACAGAGGCTAAGTATTTTACTCACTGTGGGGAGGGATTTTGGAAGAGGTGATGCTTGAAGGAATTAGGAGAGAGATAGATGAAAGGAAGGGGCAGGGATGTACCAAAAGGGAAGGTAATATAAGCAAGATTGTGTTAGTTTACCAGAGACAGAGGGAGGGGATCAAGGGGATTTAGATTTTTAGACGCTCTCATCAATGAAATGATTACCTTCCCATAGGCAATAAAAAACAATAATGTACTGAATTGGAATGTGTCTAAGACGGTTAGATAATTTTCATATTTTCTTTCCCTTGTCATTTTGATCATCTTCTTTTTCAGGGGAGAATATAAAATATCAAAAAACTTTCCAAAATCATTTGCCCTTCTGTGTTTCCTCTGCTTTGCAGGATATACTAAATCTATGCTGGGACTTCCCACTGGGTAACTTAGCACTGGTATTAGTGGCAAAGGAGATCCAAGGACAGAGCAGATCAGCTAAACCAATATTTGTGGGGCATCTGCTCTGGGCCAGCCCTGCAGCACTTGCTGGGGAGACCATCATTCCTGCTCCCAGGAAGCTCACAGCTGAGTGGAGAAGACCAAGAAAGAAACAAAGGATAACGATGCAGTTTCAAAGGTGCTCCCTGGGCCAGCCTGGTGGCATAGTGATTAAATTTGTGTGCTCCGCTTTGGTGGCCCTGGGTTCATGGGCCTAGATCCCAGGCGCAGACCTACACTGCTCATCAAGCCATGCTATGGCGGTGACCCACATATAAAATAGAGAAAGATTGGCACAGATGTTAGCTCAGGGACAATTTTCCTCAAGCAACAAAAAGAGGAAGATTGGCAACAGATGTGAACTCAAGGCCAATCTTCCTCAGCAACAACAACGAAAAGGGTGCTCCCACAGAGGTACTGCCTCATGTGTGCACAGTTCCAAATGGGGAAGAGTTTGTGTGCTAAGTGACAGTTCCCGAAGAGACAAGTTCGACTTTTTCCTGGCCCAGAGCTAACAATCTGATTTTTACATTTTTCTTCCTTGCAACCGTGAGACTGAATATGAGGACTATTTTATGAAGAAATGAAAGCACTGCCTATTAAGTAATACAATGATAACATTTTATTCCACAGATTTTATATGTAAATCTTCAAAGAATAACTTCAGCAGCCGTGTGATCACTTTATTATACAAGTGTAAATGTGATTTATATACATAATGTGAGGAAGAAAATCTAATAGCAGATGAGAGTTTCATTTAGGACTTTGTACTTCTTCCTTTATTTATTAGAAAACTCAGTATACTCTCTGATAGGTACTGCTCAAGGTTCTTTAAAAAGATTAACTGATATAATTCTAATGTTGACTCTGTGAAGTAGACACTATTACTCTCGCTGTTTTATAAAGAGGGAAACAGGGACACAGAAAAGTTAAATAACTTGACCAAAGTCCAGGTGGTGGGTGGCAAAGCCAGAATTAGAATCAAGGCAATGGCCGTGGAGTGTAGATTGTGGGTTCTACACAACTACACTGATATGTAAGTTTGAGATTACTAGGGCTTCAGTCTTCTGGGCTCATGCTTTTTTTAACATCCAATTAAATGTGTTAAATCTTTATATAATTTTCCATAATAAACTCAATACCCACCCCACTATTTTTAAGTATTCCCAGAGAATTTACATTCATATTACTACTTCTGTCCCCAGATTCCAACTCCTGTTGACATTTTGACACTTGTTTGCTTTCTTCCTTCCTGAAGATGCTGCCCTTACTTCACTTCCACATTGCTGGAGCAGAGAGGTCAAGACTTTCTCCTTCAAACCTCCCAGATCTCCCAGTACATCATTAACCCACTGTTGTTGTATATAACAGAGCTTTAACAAGAGTTCGGGGATAGTAGGGTGAACAATAGCACAAAGCAGAAGCTTCTGTCTCTAGACATTTAAAAATCATTCCTGTCAATGGAAATTTCTTGCCAAATCCTTTCATAACCCGTTTCAACTTCCTGCCATTTTGCCAGAGCCACTTCCTTTCACATATTGCTTCCAAACTGGAGTAGGCAGGGGCCACCCCAAATCCCTACCCCTTTTTTATGCAGAAAATTTTACAATATTTATTCTTTTTTTTTTTTCATCTTGACTAGTGCAGGAGACCTTGCCTTTCACAATCAAGAAGACCACAATGGTGCTTTTACTAACCAAACAGCTCTCAACATCTGAGTGGTGAATCATAGCAGTCATTCACTATCAACTTTTTTCCCAAGAACTATTTTCATTACATTAAAAAAAATTGTCAAGTAAGAAAAAAAAAAAAAACTATTGGGCATATGGGAGACCAAAATGGAATAAAACACAAGGTGTCTCCTTAAACAAGTTAAACCTAATTAAATTTACAGTAAGCCCAATGATTTAACAAAGAAACCATAATAAGTATTTTTGACAGATTGAATTCACAATTCTCCATGATTCTGACTTAAGATATATAACATTAAATACTGTATGTACTGATAGGAACTAAGAGTTTTGAGTGGTTGGATGTACTGGAAAAAGGACTGCCATAGTAACATTCCATTTTTTGCTCAATAAACAATTATTATATACCTATTATGTTCCAGGTCTGGCGCTTAGAAGGAGAAGTACATGATGAATAAAGTATAGTCCTTTACCTCACAAACTGTAGATATAGTGGGACATATAGGAACAGTAGCAAATCATTAGAAAATAGTGCAATATGTATCATGTACAAAGTGATATGTACGCAGTGGTATAAAATAGTAGAATATACAAGTAGCAGCCTGATCTGATTGGGTCAGGGAGATCTGTGCATAAGATGCTGTTTGCTCTTAAGGATGAGTATAAGTGTTCCGGGTGAAAAAGGATAGAAGGAAGGGAACGTGTGAAGGCTTGGAAGAGGAAAACAGCATCACGTTTCTGTGTTCTGAGCATGAACTGTATGTGTGTTGAAAGCAGAAGAGAGGGTGAGGGGAAGAGGAGAGGAGAGACAGAGCAGTAGCCAAGATGAGAGTGGAAGAATAGGTTAAGTCTCACACAAGAGAGAACACCATATGTCTCACTCCAGGGTGTTTAGACTTTTAGAAACACTAGGGCCAGGTTTTCCAATGCTTGTTAAAGTTCAGATATCTGGACCCCATCCTGACCTACTGAATCTGAAAGCCTTGAATGAATCAGAAACCTGAAGTAACTTGTATGCATATTAGGGTTTAAGGAACTCTGCTATAGGCAAGGGGAGCCTTTGGCTATTTTAATGTGCATAATGCTGGGTCATACTTGGCACTTCAGACCAATATATTGTAGTGTATATTGTATGTGTATTTAGAAACATAATGAAAAAAATTAGTCTTTATATAGCTTGAAAGCTATATGGTACCCTGGGTGGCAACTTAGAGGGTTTAACTAGATGAAATTATAGAAAGTGTCTACTAAAATACCATTGGTGAAACTTTACCAAGTGTATTTTTTTTTCTTTTATCCCCTCCCTCATGCACAATAAATCCTGTCTGAATAATTTAATCATTCTGGAACGTTAAAACAGGCTTTGTGCTTTGAGGATAACTAAAGATTTTCTTAACTGTAATGAGGCATTTGAAAATGCTGTGCCACAAATTGTATGTGGGGGAAAATGTGACTTCATTTAAACTACCAAACTGGCTTTAAGTTTTATGCGGAGAATGGTTTTAATAAGAAGCTGATATTTGGTATGGCTAGAGTGGTAAACAAGCTGGCGCTTAACATCGTGAGGTTTAGTAAGGTAGGTAGAGGGACAACTACTCTTTAAGGCTGTTGATGGAATCAAGAATACAATCTGTATGTTTGTCTAAAACACTTCACTATATGGGTAAGGAACAGCTTGCATATGTGAAAGTGGAATCTGAATTAAAATTGAAAATAGTAAAATGAAATGAATTGCAACGTTGACAAGTGTAGACTACATCACAAACAAAATGGGAAAATCTGTTGAAACAAATAATGCTAATGATTGTATTGGAGTTCGTCGTAAAAAAAGGATGTAGGAAGCATTGTGGATAATAGTTTCAAAATGAAAGAAAATATGCTAGGATTTATAAGTACAAGCGCAATACAAGGAAATATGACTCATCCTTTTATTAAGGCTCAACATTGACTAATATCTTCCTAAATGATGGGTTCTACTTTTTAATGATATTCAAATATATGGCTACACCTCTACACAGAAAACAAAGTCAATTTCCACTAGAGCAAATTTAAAAAAAATAGATTTTAACTGCAGCTTTATGGTATTTGATGCATTAGCTACAAAGCTACTATGTTTTGACTGAATTAAACATAGTAGCGGGGCATGAAAAACGTTCATGAACTTCTTTATCTGAAGGGCTTGTTTGTGTTTGTTAACTCTTAGCAGAAAGGAGCCTAAAGTTCCTGAGCTGATTATAAGGCGTTTGGGAGATGAATTTTACTATATCTGTCAAAGTATTTTGCATTCCTGTTACACTGATATTCCAAACACTTTGATCTTGCTCTGCAAAATTGTAGCAATAAGCTTTTCCACTTTTATTTAACAATCTTTTGAATAAGGGCAGCATTTGGAGTGGGAACTTGGTAAATTTTCATAAAGAATATTCATATTATTTCTAAATTCTTATCTTTGAAATCATATTTTTTAAAATTTAGCTTTTTAAAGGATATCATTGGAAGCACAATTTTAAAAAAATAGATTTTTAGCAAATTTATAAAGGGCTGTTAGCATCCCATAGCTAAATCACATAATTGTTACATCCTATCCTTTCTGCTTTTGACTACTGTTATTATTGGAATATTTTCTGATAACATCTATGAAAGCAAAGGAATGGATGTTGTAGTAAAACAGACTCTTCTAGGTCTGATTGATTTTGTGCTTTATAGCCCATTTCATTTATCAGAAAGTATTGCAATTTTTCCTCCTTCTATTTCAAAAGAATGTAATGGTCTAAAAGATTGCCTGCCTTCTGAGGGAGTTTCTCTCTTTGTCAAGGTAGAAACAGTATATTTGTTAAACTGCCTGTAACTTTGGAGTGAGTACTTTCAATTCATTTCTTTCTCTATTTGCTGGCCTGTAACTATAGGAAGCACTCAAAGATTACACTTGGCAATATGATCTAGGAGATCTGTAGGACCACGGCTAGGATGTTCTAAAATCAAGAGATTCCACAATGGAATTAAAATCATGTTTTGTTCGTTCCCTAATATTAGAACATCAGATGGTTAGAACTCATCAATATTTTACTTTAGTATGAAGATATATAATGACTATTCTTGTATTGTCCAATTAAATTCCTTAGCCATTATTATAAAAATAATACAAACAAACAAATGTATTTTTAACATTGTACTGTATGCAAATATCCCAGGAACCATGAAATGGGGAAGATGTAAGATGCTAAGACACACGTTTGTACTTTACTATTTGCGGGAAAAATATCTACCAAAATTTTTTTAGAAGAGGGTGTAAATTAAAGACATTTCTTAGACAAATAAATATGGTCAATGACTTGCAATAATTTGACTTAATGAGATAAATAAACATAATTAAATATGATGACAAAGTAAATCGAACCACTATAGCTATTTAGAGGATACTAGCAGTTTTAGCTGGAGACCATTTGCTTTCGTACATTTGTGGATTGTATAGAGCCTGCTTTAAAAGCAAAGATTGAGGTTAGTATAGTTTTATAGTTAGAGGGACTATAGGTCCAATTAATTCAGTTTAATTTAGAATACCGTGTGCCACTTCGTAAAATGTCTTTCCTGGCACCTGGATGTCCTTTTAGGCATGTTTTGGAGACCTTGTAATATAAATAAAATTTTGTTGATTTGCTCAGGTCTATGGGATATGGACTTGGTTCTGGAGTGAATGTTGTATTTAAATAAGTAGGTAAAAGGCAGGATGAAAACATTTAGAATGCTCACTATTGGAATGAGGAAAGAAAGGCCTGAGAAACCAATGGGAGCTGTTTTAGTAATCCAGGTTGGATGAGATAGATTATCAGGCAATATATGGCAACGGGAGAGATTAAAAAACAACGAAGAATACTTATTGATGACTAGCTAGATATAGGAAATAAAAGTCCCATGCCCTTGAGTCAGGTTGCTCAGAAGGCTGATCCTATATTAGGATTATGAAGTTGGGAAGTTAGAAAGATGCTGAGAAAAGTAGAAGGGAATAGTAAGCAAAAGGATATCAATATCCAGGTTGATGTTAGGCATTGAAAAATAGTTAGATCTCCAGGTAAGATATTTTTACTTCAGCAACAATTCTCAAAGTATAATTTAGGATTCCTAAAATCTTTTCAGGATATATGGGAGATCAAAACAGTTTTCACAATACTAATACATGATTTTCCCATTTCTCTGCCCAATTCTCTGCATTGATAGTGCAAATGCAATGGTGAGCAAAACTGTAGGAGCTTTAGCACAGATTAAATCAGTGGCACCAGACTGTGCTTGTAGTCATTGTATTCTTTACGTCTGAAAACTTGCAGGAAAAAAAATCCAGTTTTATTTAAGAATGTTCTATTATTAATTTTGTTAAATATCAACCCTCAATTACATATATTCTCTATATCCATGTGATGATATGAGAATACATAAAGCATGTCTTCTGCATGCTGAATTATAATGGCTGGCTTGATGAAAGGCACTTATGCAATTGTTTGAATTGCAACCTGAACTAGCCACTCTTTCCTGAACACATTTTTTTTTTTTTAATACAAAAAACATGATTGACAGACAAACTGTGATGATTCAGCTTTGGATATTTGGCAGACATTTTCTCAAAGTTGACCAAAATAAGCCTGACACTTCAAGAAAAGCAATTTATATTGTTTGTTGCCAATGATAACATTTGAGCTTTCAAGAGAAAATGGGAATTTTAGAAAATTTATAGCCACCACCATAAACTTGAAAGCTTCCTAATATTTACAGAAATGATGAAGTGTGTCAGCATTGGGAAAATCTGCATAATGCGTGAACTAATATTTTTTCGAATATCAGTGCTTGAGTTACAAAATCGTCCTTAGATAACAGAACCATGCATAGTGAAATATAGACCAATGGGACATTGCAACTAACCATGCAGAAAAACCACTTGTCAAGTTTTGGTGTAATATCAAAGAACGTTAACAATTATCTGAAAATGTGATTAAATATACCTTTCTTTGCCAACTCCATATCTGTGTGAGGCTGGATATTCTTCATTTACCTCAACCAAAACAACATATTGTAACAAATTCAATCCAGAAGCAGATATGAGGATCCAGCTCTCTTTGAGTAAGCCAGATGTTAATGAAATTTGCGATAATGTAAAATAATGCCACTCTTCACACTAACATTTTTTGTCTTGGAAAATACAATTATTTTTCACAAAATATGTAATTTATTCTAGTGTAATAAGTTTGTTATGGTTATTTATAAGTGGACTGAATAATTTGAAATAATTATCAATTTTTAATTTTTAAAATAATAAGTGTAAATAATATAATAATATGTAAATATAAATATTCAAAATAATATATAAAATTATATATAAATGTAACCCTCCAAGACAAAAGCTCTATAGGTGTCTCAATAACTTTAAGAATATTAAGGATCCTGAGAATAAAAACTTTGGGAAATATTGAGCAACATATGTAAATTTGGTACTCATCAGCTTGGGAGTTTCACTTGATGTTGTAAAAGTGGTGTTATATTTTGAATGAGGTAATATGGAACAAGAACCAGGGCTTTGAAAAATCTAGCTAGGATTTAAAGTAACAAGAGAAAGAAAAAAATTTTCACCCATAGAGGATGTAGGAGAACCACTGTCACCAGATTTAGGTGCTAGAGTAACCAGAAGAGTGCCAGCTCTGAGAAGAAGCCATTGCATTTAGTCAGGAAGAGGTTGATAGAGACCTCTGAACCATTTCCATGGCTCAGTACAACCCCTAATCTGACTCAATCAGTTATCCGTGCCTGCCTAAATCTTCCCCCATTCTCTAATGGAATTTACAGATCAGCAGCAGCAACAATTCCTATATCCTCAACACTTGTCTCTGAAAAGAACTTGACCTTCCTGTTCTAACTAAATCTTAGTGCATCTTCTCTTACAGTCTCTTGAAGTATAGACCCTTATTGGAGGATTGGAGGCGGTAGAAGAGTAAGAGTGTTTATTTCCTTCTTCATATGTGTTTGATGTTAAAGATCTTACATAGTATTTTTCTTTCCCAGAGATTAGGATGAAGTTTCCAGTTCATAATTACAAATATTAGAAAATCATCAGCTGATTTGACTCCAACACAACACATGTAGGGCTTTCTCTTCATTTATTTTTGCTATATTAATAGTAATAGTATTGGTTAATAGTATTAGTTAATTTCCAAAAAGAGGAATATTTACAATAGTTAGTTTGGATTATCTCACGTAATGGCTCAATATGGGAAATTAACAGTGAAATCTTTGCATTTTATTCAGGTATGTAAATAAAGTTGTTTTATTTTATTTTTGGCTTAAGTATATACCAAACAACCCGTTTTCAGTTAATTTAAACAGACTTTCAGACTATTTAAAAAGAGACCATATATCCTAGTGATTCAGAACCCAGACTCTGGAGCCAGATACCTTGGATTCGAATCTAGGCTCTGCCACTTTCTATGTAAACCATGAGCAAATCACTCACATTTTCAGAGCTTCAGCTTGATCATCTTTAAAATGGGAATAATAGTAATAATTATTATATTAACATATAAATACCATTGTGTTATATATTAAATTATTATATAATATAATATGTTGTTGATAACATATAATCAACAATATTAATTAATATGTAATATGTAATATTTATATATTAAATACAATACATAATATTTATATATCAAATACATAAATATTATATATTAGAATATAAATATCATTATATTAATATATAAATATTATTATTATTACAGTAAGGGTACCCACACCGTGGGTAGAATCAAGTGAATTAATTTACCAAAAGAGCTTAATGAAACATGTAACTCATGACAAGTACATAGCAGAAGTGAGGGATTATTATTATTATGATTCCTTAACATATTTTGAGCACTTTCCACCTGCAGGCACTGTGCAAAAATGTAGCACATACAAATTCATTTAATTCCCGCAACCACCCTGCGAGATAAGCACCACTATTCTACCTATTTTCTGATGAGAATAAATGAGGCATAGAGAAATTAGGAAATTTATAGTCATATAACTAGCATTCAACTGGAGTGGATTTGAACCTGAATCTGTCAGAATGTGTTGAGGCCTCCCATGGGCCAAGAGTTAGAAGATATAAAGATGAACAGGACATGATCCCTGTCTCAAGGGACCCGTGATCCCTCAGGAAAAGCAGCGGGTTACAATGAATCTTAAAACATCTTTCTAGTGCAGGATGTAAACATAAGAGGAGGGAGACATCACCAGGCATCATCCTGTACTTCATTTCATTTGAATCTCACAGGCACCCTGTTCCACAATCAGAATAGGCACTATCACATACATTTTATTAAAGATAAAATTGATGTTTAGGGCGGCTAACTGGGTCATACAATTAGTACATGGAAGAGCCTGTGCTAAAATCATTGCCTCCTGAGTTTGCAAGTCAAGTGTCGAGACCTTTTGTCTTCCATCTTCAGTATTTAGTAGGCTGAATATTGGCCTGCAAAGGTATCAGGAACTAATCCCTGAACCTGTAAATGTTACTTATAAGGAAAAAAGTTCTTTGCAGATGGGATTAATTAAGGATCTTGAGATGGGGAGATTATCCTGGATTTCTGGGTGGGCCCTAAGTGCTCTCACATATATCCATAAAAGAGGGAGGCAGAGGAGATTTGAGATGCACATGGAGAAGACATTGTGGCCTTGAAGATAGAAATTATGCATCCACCTGCTAAGGAATACCAGCAGCCGCCAGAAGCTAGAAGAGGCAAGGAACAGATTCTCTTCTAGAGCTTCTGGAGGGAGCTCGGCCTGGCCTATCTTGATAGCAGCCCAGTGGTTCTGATTTTTTACTTTTGGCATCCAAAATAGTGAGAGAATAAATTTCTGTTGTCTTAAGCCACTATATTTGTGGTAATGTGATACAGGAGTAATAGGAATCTAATTCCAGTATCCTCCAGTAGTTGGGGGAGGTGTATTCCTTAATCCACATTGTCACTCCCATTCTCCTCAAGAAAATCCCCTTTGGCACCTGCCACAAGACTCATGACATGCTAGCATTGCATACTGCCATTTATCAGATTTCTGGTTATCATCTCTCACCAACTCAAGTTTTTAATACCAGTTAACTCATTTTCCCTTTACTTCTCTTGCCATCATTCTTGGCAACTTCAGTATCCACTCTTCTACCCAATATTCTGGTCTCCACACATGCCTTAGATCACATTCTTTTGCTTATTCAAAGAATTTCCTCCCACAATCCTCGTGCTCCCTGCTCAGTCATCAATTTTTATTTGTCCATCAAATTTCTCCTATCAGCATACGAACATCCAGTAAATTCTCCCTCCTCTTAAAAATAAAAACCTTTGCCCTCGTGTATCCCTCCAGTGCCTGCCTTCCTGCCTTGATTCTCTACTTTCGTTATAGCAAACATTGCCAGAGAGTAGTCTGTATATTGCCTCAATTTCTGTTCTCTCTTGTGCTCGCGTTCTGCTGAGGCAGCTCTTGTCAAGGTCAGTAAGAGCCCATCTCTTGTCAGTTTCCATGGTCGTTTGTTATTCCTCATCTCAGTTGACCTCTTAATAGCATTTGATATGATGGATTACTTTCTTCTACTTGAATCATTTTCTTCCCTTGGTTTCTGGCACACTCCACTTTCCCGATTTTCTCTTTACTTCACTGCCTTCTTATTCTCATTCTTCCTGCTGGCTACTCCCCTTTTTCTGAATCTCTGCATTCTTTCCTATCTTCTCTCCTTAGGTTATTTCTTTCAGAACCATGACTTTACTCTCCATGCTGATCACTCTCAGATTTGTATCACCAGCCTCAACTTTTCCTCTGAGATCCAAATTATTTCATCTGTGTACTGATAAACTTCATTCAAATTTCTAATTGGCGTTTCAGTCCTAACATGTCCAAAATAGGACTTTTAATTTCCCACTTGCATCACAAACACGGTGCCTCTATAGTCTTCCCTATCTCAGTTAATGGCACCACCATGCGTCCAGCTGCTGAGGCACAGGCTTCAGAGTTATTCTTCCTTTATTCATTTCCCGTACACCCCTCTGCCATAAAACAACAAGTCCTTTTGGCTATTATTCAAACATATGACCAGTGTGATCACTTTTTGTAACTTTCTCCACCACCACTGTAGTCCAGCCCACCAATGTGTGTCACTCATACTGTTTCTGTAGCCTGTCAACTGGACACCCTGCTTTCACTCCTGCCCCTGCCCCAATAGTCGATTCTCAGCCCGCAGCCACTGTGATCCTTTAATATGCAAACAAGATCAAATTTCTCCATATTTAACATTCTCCAGTAGCTTCCTATTCCCCGTGTTAAACCCAAATCCCTTACCATGGTCTGTGAGGCTGCTGTCATCTGCCCTCTGTCTACTTCTCTGACCTTTCCCTCCTCCTCTCATTCACTGGTCTCCAATCAATCACATTGACTTTCCTCTATTTTTTTCAAAGTCAACAAGCTTCTTCACACATCAAAACCTTGCATTCCAGTTCCTCTGAACCTTTGAACCATGTCTTATCTTCTTATGGCTGGCTCTCATTTCCATCACTGAGGTCTCTACTCCAACATTGCCTCCTCAGAGAAGGTTTTCCTGCTCACCTTATCTCAGATGATCAATCTACAAAAAATTAATTTGTCCAAACCAATTTGCTAAAATCAATTTTTTTTTAATTTGCCAAATAACCAAATATTATATATAGTTTGGATATATTTGGTAAATTTATAGTTTGCTATTGGGAATAGATTAATCAGGGAATTTACTTTTGATTAACTGTCTTTTAATGAATTGGTTATGGACAAATTGACCTCAAGCCATCCAAGACAGTGCTCCCATCACTTTCTATCCTTTACTCTCTTTTTTTTCTCCATAGTATTTGCTTAACACAACTTACATTTATTTACTTGTTTGTTTTTACTTTCTTTCCTACGCTTTAGATTCTAAGCCTCATGAGGGCAGAAACTTGTATGGCTTGTTCAGTGTTAGCTTTAAGGTCTATAACAGGTGCTCAAAAATATTGAATGGATGAATGCAGTAATGAGTGGCAAAATAAACTGGACTAGAATAAGTTGAAGAAGGAATGGGCAACGTGTCAACATAAGCTGAAAATGTAGAACATCTCATTTTCTTGAGATGTCAAAAAGAGAAAATGAGAGCAGAGATTATAAGGTAAAGTGACATAAAGGCTTTTTGTTTACTTAAGTAAAGGAGAACAATGTGTTAGAGTATGAAATTAACCAAAAAACAAAAACAAAAGAGGAAGGAGAACCACAAATAAAGGATATTGATGTTTTAGTTCTGGATAAAAATAGATGATTATATAAATTAATGATAAAAGACTCACTGGAATCACTTAGTTTTATACGACTGTTTTGTGTTTCTAGATTGTGTTTCTGGGTTTATTTTAAAGATTATTAAAAGATTTTATTTAAAATTGTTACCCTACAAAAATTCCTGAAACAATCTACAATGAGTTGTTTGCCACTGATTTGATCTGTTACATAAGTGCTTAACTGAGTTTAAATTCTCGCTAAATTCATACATTGATTTTCAGAACCTAAATAATTATAAAATGATATTAGAAATAAATGTGAATCACCATGATAACCAAATTAATGGGGAGTAAAATGAGGGAGGAGAAAAATTGAGAAACCATTTTACCATGCAGTGTTTGTCCCAGGAGACCAGATTAATTACTAATATGTTAATTCTTGGTGATACAGATTAATATCACACTAACTATATATTTGTATAGATGACTAATTTCTGAAGAATGATATTGTAAATCATACTGCATAACATTTAAAAATGTCATTAAATTAATATTCCAGAAAACTTTTATTACACATTTTACTTTACGAAAAAATTGAGGAAATAAGCAAATATCATAGGGATGAATTCAGCATAAACACTTCCAGACTGGAGAAATATGTAATTGTTTCTTTTATTTAAATATGCATGTCTTTAGAGTGGCTATAATAGTTTTCTGATAATTAAAGGAATTATTAAATGTGGTCATATTAAAATTATTGGAAGGCATTTTTGTTCAAAAAAATCAAAGGGAATTACAATTCATTGTAATATGTGTGTGTTAAAAACTAGTTGAGAAATTGCCCTTAAAATGATCTACCTGTCTATTCATCTATCTATAATTCAGTAAAGAGGGATATATAGTTTCTGGCACAAACTAGCTCTGAAGTGGCAGAGTAGTAATGAATTATCGGCTGCAGTAAGAAAATCTGTGACTTGAGAATTATAATGCACAAATATGTAAATTTACTCTGAAAATTTCTCTTCGACCCAGATACGCGCTGTAAAATCATCTGCTTATCCATGGTTGATATGATTTAATCTTTCTTCATCTCTTTCATTGCTATGTTTGAGGATAACTGTGGTCTTAAATTGTAATAAACACTTCAAATTTTGTATCTCAAAATGTTCACATATTAAAAATAATAAAAAATATGAAAAGGGTCATAAAATGTCTGTTCATGTCATGCTGGTGAGGTTATTATAACAGTTATTTCGTGATCATTTTGTTTTGAAGTCAGCTTTATCTTTAAAACAATGAAAGCCCTATAAATATTGTTTCTCCCATTGCAAAAAGCTACTTGTATATAAATCTTTACTGATTTTGCAATTTGTCAGATTTAATTTTAAATTGACATCACCTGATTTTATCGCCACCAGTTTTATTTAAGTTTAAATCCTTGATTTAAGGGTCAGTAATCATTTGTATATATAATAAAATGTCTCTAAAGGGAATGTGGGTTGGAAAAAGTTGATATAAAGTTTCTAGTCATAGATATTTTGTTATTAAATTTTCACAGAATGTTAATGTTGAAAATTGAAGTGGATGCAGATAAACTTCATGAGTTCCAACTTCACTTCCTACTAAATGAGATAACACATAAATTAATTTTCTCATAAAGCTGGAAGAAATTATATTTTTATTCAATCAGTAATTAGATTGCAACTTTTTATTCAATCTACCACTCTCAGGGCATTAAAAGGAAAGTTGGAAGTTTTCTACCTTGATAGGCTTGATCTGATATCACTGAAAAGAAGAGCTTATTGAAATTCCCAATGAAAAACAGCAAAAATTTTTTTCTAGTCTATTCCTTAAATTTCTTAAGCAGGCCTAGCAAATTTTTATTTATTTTCAATATATGTTACAATTTTTGACACATCAATAGAAAGCTATTACTTGTATAGCTTGTATGAGGGGTATTTTTTATTTATTAAAACTTTGTAATGGAAGGAACTGTATAGTTCCTCGGTAATAGTTAAGCAGATATGATGAAGTATTCAGCACTTAACCTACCTTTAATTTATAAATACTGATTTTATATGTGGATTATTCTTTTGCAGAGCTGCAAAATATTTTGTTCTTTTGACAATTCTTTTGACAAGTTTAAATTTTTGTTAAAATCATAATGTTAATTGCGTAAAATGGAAATACGCAACTTGATAGGGAACACAGTAGGAGAACAAAGTGATAGTTTTGCAAGTTCAGAGTTAATACAAACAACTAATTTTAGTAAATTTGACTTCTGATTTTACCAACTTTTCACAAAAAAAGTATTAACAAAATCATCCAATGGATTGGCTTCTAAATTGTTCAGTTTCTGATATAAGAGTTCATATATTAAAATTTTATGAAGCCATTAGGACCAAAAATCACCAAAGTATGTTTATCCCTAAGCATTAAAGAATCAGCTCTTTGTAGAACAATTGCTTACAGTTTTCATCATTGATTGGATTTAAGAAATGTTTAGGATCACAAATATATGCATTCAAAAATACATACCTAACATATGTTTAGGTAATTCAATTAACTGGAATGTGTCATTATCACATTTAATATAGATTGAAAGAAAAATCCTTATATTGTGATGAGTTAATAGCATAGTGAAAAACTATTGCAGAATAAGTCTGTTTTTAGAAGCCATTTATGTTTATATATTCAGGAAATAATCAGAATACTAATATTTGAGAACATGTAATCTCATTCGAAGGGTAGTTAAATCAATACGTAGTTCTGAAAACTAAAAGTTTGATGCACGCAACGTTAGGGAAAAGTTTTAAAATGTCTCTGTAATATGATTGCTAAAATTTTTATCAGTTTTTTAAGTTGTTTTGTTTAAAAAATAAAACTAAATCAGAGGAAAACTAGTTTGAAATCAAAAAAATTGTAGACTTTTTTCAGAAATTTATTTTTAATTACTAACTCAAACAGTAATCAAATTAGTTTGTTGCCAATAGTGCAGAGCAACCTTACAAAAGAAATAACGATATTTGAAAGTACTATACTCATTTTTATTTCAAATGGATGCTCCTGGATATTAAATATATTCCCCTCAATATTCCTTTTAGAAAATAAATTAATGTGCAAAACTTGTTAGTTATAGCCACTGGAAAGATAAATTCCATATGTTCCGGAATCACTATGTTATCAATTAATGTGACTGGAATTTATAAAGAAACATTTTATCTTTTACTTTAAAAAATTTGTGTGTTTAAGCATCATTTAGAGTTGGCAGAAATCAGATGGAATGTATGTACTGCCTGGGGTAGCCTTCAACCTTTACTGCACTGAGAATCATATGGCAGGTCTCAGTCACACAAACACAGCTACAGCACACTCCTTAGAAAACCTGGTGGAAAGCATGTAAGAGTGCCTGTGATATATGGATATCTTTGAATCTATCCTTGTTTTACCTTAAAAAAAAATCATTTGCAAACATTGCTATTTAACCATTATTGGTAAATAAAATCATTGGCAACCTACCTCACAATTCATAGCCATACTCAAGTTGTAGAGAAAAATGAGCCTATATTATTGAGAAAAATATAAGCTTAGCAGTTTTATGTTAGTTCCAACCACGAAGGTTTGATTCATTTTTCACACTCACTTTTGTGGATCTGCGAAAGCAGAGAGTAGTGGCTGAGACTGCAGCTACGAGGTCAGACTGTCATGATGGAATGCTTGTTGAATCACTCTACAAGAGCAGAGCGAATACTTTATAGATTATATGCAATTGCAATGTTTCAAAAACTGGCCAGGTCAAAAGAATCACTTGGGCTGCATGTTAAATATAGGGTTCCTGGACCAAGACAGGTCCAGGCCTAATGAGATAGAATCCTGCAGAGACCTGGCTGCCTGTCTCTTCTCCACACAGCCCAGGTGATCAGGCTGGTTGGGGAAACCTGGTGTTAATGCTGTCTCACTTGGCAGAGCAGCTAATCTCAATTTAAACCTTCAGTTACCATCTTATTTTCATTCTTTCACATTTTTATTGAGTATGTATTATGTAGCTTTTATTCTAGCGGGCACTGGAGATGCATAGATAACATATAAGTCCTGCCTGGTTAACAATCTAGGGTTTGTAGTGCTCTATGTTGCAACAGAGTGGCAACTGCCTTTAAAAGCTGTTGCATTTGATTGCAGGGTACATATACTCTCTTAGTTCTGGCTACTATAACAGAATACCATAGACTGAGTGGCTTAGAAATACAGAAATTTATTTCTCACATTTCTGGAGGCTGAAAAGTCCAAGATCAAGGTGTCAGGCAGACTCATTGTCTGGTGAGTGTCTACTTCCTGGTTCACAGACTGCCATCTTCTCACTGTGTCCTCACATGGCAGAAAGGTCAAAGGAGCTCTCTGGGGTCTCTTTTATAAGGGAACTAATTCCATTCACGAGGACTCCACCCTCATGACCTAATCACCTCCCAAATGCCCCACTTCCAAATACCATCACATTGGAGATTAGGTTTCAACACTTGAATTTTGGGGGAAACACAAACATTTAGTCTATAACATGCCCCTTGATATGTCACACTAAAGCCTGGAACCCAACATGAATCAGTCTCAGAACAGAATCAAAATACATGCTATAGTCATATGCCACATAACAACGTCAACAATGGACCACATATACAATGGTGGTCCCATAAGATTAGTACCACAGAGCCTAGATGTGTAGTGGGCTATACCATTTAGGTTTGTGTAAGTATACTCTACGATGTTTGCACAAGGGCAAAATTGCCTAATGGTGCATTTCTCAGAATGTATTCCTGTCAGTAAGTGATGCATGACTGTGTTGTATTCTATCTGTCTGTGATCTTCATGAAAGTGTTTTTTTGTTTGTTTGTTTTTGGACACTATGCATATTCATGAACAATTCCACTTCATTAGTAGCTCTCCCCGCGCCTCTGCTCTTTATTATTTCATTTTATTTTACTATTGTTCCATCTATTTTTATAATATATTCAATGGTTTGATTACTGAGTTATTGTGTGGTCTTTTATAACCTAATTAAAAATAACTATGAGATTCGGGTCATGGAAGATAATTTTATTGACGTATTTTAGAATTAATTATATATTAATACAGTCCAGTATCATTATTTCGGCTAATTATAAAAGGTAATTACTAGAATATCCAAGGTGGTTGACTGCTGCCTAAAGCTATCATTTTGAAATACAATTTTTACTTGGCGAATACTAAAACCTCCCATTTTTAGATTTCTCCTTTGATTTGTGGATAAATTATTCTCAGTTCTTTCTACGGATAAATTGATTTGGAAACATCTGTTACTTAAGTAAGAAAATAAAATGTCCCACAGTTAAGTCTTTGAACATAAGATGCTAAGAACAACAGATGATAATTGAGAAGGTGGTCACACAATTATTTATTTTCAATAGTTAATAACACTCATGACTTTCCCACTGCTTAACAAGGCTTGACAATTTAGGGGCAGTTTAATCATGAAATGTTTTACTTTCTTTTTAATTTGAACATACTAGGTCTGAGGATTGTCAGGTTTCCGTTTGGGAATTTAGCCTCTCTTTGCACTAACTAGTGTATAAATCTACTAGCATTCATTCTGGGGGAAAAAATATGATGAAAACAGAGTAGGTGTTGAAACAAGTATTTAATGTCATTGTCTTTTATAAATAATGAACTCATGATCAGAAATTATTTTCTCAGTGACACTTTTTTCCTATCCTTAGTGGGTTATGAATCACTATGGAATAAAATAAGTAAGCAACTGTCATACATGTAACTTCTTTTTGATTTCTATACTTTTTAAAAGTGTTTGATTTCAGGAAATACATCCTATTAAACCTGCCTCGTGTGTAGCGCCCACTGTTGACTAGCTATTATCCTTGGAAAGCTCAATTGGGTTTAGTAGGCTGAGCATTCCCATTCAGATCCTTAGGTTAGTTTTGATGCATTAAGCTCATTTACTGTCTAGAGCAGATGGATGAACAGTTTTAATGTGAATACTAAGCCTTTTCATCCTTTACCTCTGCTTTTGTTACAGAAACCCTTGAAACTCTCATCAGACAAGCAGAAAATTACACCAGTACACTTTTTTGCAACACCTACAGGAACATGGCCTTAGAGGCTGCTGCTTCAGTTCACGAGTTCTTCACTGATGTAGGGCTCTACTTATTTGGTGTGGATGTTAATCCTGAAGAATTTGTAAACAGATTCTTTGACAGTCTTTTCCCTCTAGTCTACAATCATCTCATTAACCCTGATGTGACTGACAGCAGCCTGGAATACTCAGAGTGCATCCGGATGGCTCGCCGGGATGTTAGTCCATTTGGAAATATTCCCAAAAGAGTAATGGGGCAGATGGGGAGGTCGCTGCTACCCAGCCGCACATTTCTACAGGCCCTGAATCTGGGCATTGAAGTCGTCAATACCACAGACCATCTGCACTTCTCCAAAGAGTGCAGCAGAGCCCTTCTGAGGATGCAGTATTGCCCTCACTGCCAGGGCCTGACTCTCAGTAAGCCTTGTATGGGGTACTGCCTCAACGTTGTGAGAGGCTGCTTGGCACACACGGCAGAGCTTAATCCACACTGGCATGCATACATCCGGTCATTGGAAGAGCTATCGGACGCCATGCATGGAACATATGACATTGAACACTTGCTCCTGAACTTCCACTTGCTTGTTAATGATGCTGTGATGCAGGCTCACTTCAATGGACAAAACTTATCTGAACGGGTAAGCGGCCACTCGACATTTCTTGTCTGATTTCTTACAACTTAAGGATTAGCCACATACATAGAGTTTATTGAGTCTAAGTGTATCATTATGTACTTTAAAATTATGGCAGCTTAGCAAGGTAATACTTTAAGAAATAGTAGCAGAATGCATGGATTGTCATATTCGATTCAAGATATATTTTTTATATCTAACATCAAAAATTTGGTTAGGTAAAATATCACTTTTTACTCTAAGTAGAAACCTTTTCATAGGCTTGGTTCAATGAGGTAGAGAGGGCTCAGGTTTAAAATCAAGACTGGCATGAATTTGAATCTTCAGTCTGGCAGTAATTTACAGATCCCTTAGCTTCTTTGAGCCTCAATTTCCGCATTGATAAAAACAGAAGAGAAGAGTAACACCTAACTTTTGGAGTATTCTTTTTGGGGAAAATAGGCAATATGTATGCAAACTACCTAGTATGGTGCCCAGTACTCAAAAAATGGGTAGTTATTGTTAGTGTTTCAAAGGTACTCAGCTTTAAAATAGAAAATATCGGTTATATATTCGTTAAGTGAATACTTGATAGCTTAATGTTCAAAAGTATTTCTTTGAAGACTCTCCAGAATCTGTCACAGTGATGGTGTGATGATTTTTCAAAACGTGGTAGATACAGCATCATGATGTTTTTATTCCAAGAAGACTTTAAGAAACAAAATCATCAAATCAAAGGACATGCGAATTTTCTATTTCTCCCACCTTCTGTAGAGCTATTTTCTTAAACATTCACAGGCTCCCTTGTAATAGTTCTCATATCCCACACAGTGAAATAGGACATGCTGCTGATGTTTATCCTGAATCTTTTCTCACGAAATAAAATTAGACTCCTCAGTGCCAACGGAATACATCTCCCCACCTGGCACTGATTTACTAAATTAATAAGCATTCTCATTATTAGCGTTATAAGTCAGTACCTTTAACTAATTTCAGTTGGAAATTGGGTCTGAAAATCTATATGTCCAACCACCTTCTCCCCTTTTCTTCTTAACTTTCAGGGTTTTTGCAGAGCCTGTGTGTGATTATATGGTGCCTTTATGCAAATTAGAAATGGTGCTCTCTTTAGGTGGAAGCCACACCATGATATGGCTTGGCAAGTAGACTGTGAGCTGGATTTCAACTCCCATTCCCCATCCATTCAGCTGGGCGTTCTTATACAGTGAATAAGATTCCCAACTGTATGTCATGGTCCTGGTCTTTTTTGCAATCTCTCATCCCTTTATGGAGTTCAGACACGTGCCAGAACTTTTTGAAAGGGAGATTGAAAAAACACTCAAAATGAGAGTATAAAGACTTCTGAGGTTTCAAGTATTTCATAGTTATGAGAAATAAGCATTTAGATCTAGGAAACAAAATGTCAGTATTATGATATTGAGTATCTCCAGAATGGAAAACAGGCACAAGAAATCTGAAACCAAGTCCAGATTTGATTATTAATTCGGGGAATGCCATTTAATCATTCAGGGCCAGAGTTTTCTAACGTATATAAGTGAATAGATTTTTAAGATCTTTTTTATTATGTGTTTTGGAGACCTGGAGAACCTTTTGTATCCTTTAAACTCATCATATAGACATCATATAAACTTTCTATATCAAAGACTTAAATAACACAGGTATGTAGTTAGACGTGTTTTCAAGTACTGAGTTTGCTACTCCTTAGACATGTGACTTGGGCAAGCTGCTAAAACCCTTTGAGTCTGATTTGCCTCGATGAAGAAGAGGGAGTAATGGTTTAAGGGAGATAATGTCAGTAAGGATCTGACAAGTCACTTGGTACCTGAAAACTGGCTTTTTTCTTTCCCTGTTCTGAGGCCAGCCCTGAGCAAACGGTGAAGCAGTTTATTTGAGCATCTCAGAGGATTAGAATCATCATCGTGCTTGTGTTTTCTAAACAAGTCTTAAACAAAAGTTTTGTTATATGAAACTCCTTGGTGGATTTTCAAAGACCATTCTTTTCTTTTAAGCAAAGAGTTCAATTTCATATAATAAATAGTCTTATGACTATCTTGAGAAACGTCAATTATTACTAATAAATTGTAGATTTTTTTCCTGAATAAAACGACTGACATTCTCGTTTTTACTTATGGTGACAGAACAAGGAGAAACTGGCTTTAAATTCCTTGAAAATTGACTTAATATTTATTTCTGCCAAGTTCAAAGTGATTTATAAACTGTTTATCAAGCTTTGATAACCAGTTCACACATCAACGAATTGAACAAATTCAAAATAAATTACTGGAGAGCCAGCAAATACTGACCTTTTCACGTTCCCAAAGCAATCTCTGAGATCTAGTACTTTCAAGTCTAGTCCTAGTAAATACATATTTCCACTTTAAGAAATCCACAGAGGTACCTAATGTATCATATTTCTATTGAATGAATTTCAACTGGCAAAAATAATGTTCTTTGTTTCCTGAGAAAATCATAAGTATCTTCTATTTGGCAAATCATTACAGAAACAAAATCTAATTTACAATAGAGTATTTTAATTTTATAATTATTCTTGGGATTAAGACAAAGCTTATATTAACAGAACATTAACAGAGTCAGCAAAGTATAAATATTAGAAGCACAGGCTCTACTGTTGATTGGATTTCACATCTGTCTCTATCACTTACCAGCTGTGAGTTTGGGCATTTGATTATTTAATCTCCCTTTGTTTCAGTTTCCTCTTTGGTAAAATGGGACAATAACAATACCTACATCATAGAGTTCTTGTGGGAGTAAAATCTGCTTTCACAACTAGATTAGTGTCTTGTACATGGTAAGTGTTTAAATCCTACTAATCATTATCACACTATATTATTTATAAATACTTCATTAATTTTTCTGGTGTTTTATATGCTTGTCAGGAAAGCATTTATTTATTTTGTAAATAAAAACTTGATTTTTTTTGAAATTGTATTTGGTATTAATTGTATTTAGTAATGAATAATGAATTATTATTATTTATTTATATTATTTATATTATATCATTTATTATTTAATTTATAACAATAATTTAATGTTTTAACTTATCAAAAGAACAAGAAGGCAGGACTTAGGTTAATTTCAATGTTTCAACATCTTCCAAATGGAATAACTGTTACCAAGAAACTCAGCTGAATGTTGATTCTACACAATTTTACAAACAAAAGGGTTTTTTTCCAACTTTGAGATTTAATTGACAGAATAAAATTCTTCTTTAAATATATAGTAGTATCTACCAGTGAAACCGTGTGGTCCTGGGCTTTTCTTTGTTGAGAGGTTTTTGATTACTGATTCAATCTTCTTATTCATTACTAATTTGTTCAGATTTTCTATTTTTTCCTGATTCAGTCTTGGTGGGTTCTATGTTTCCAGGAATTTATCCGTTTCTTCTAGGTTCTCCAATTTATTGGTGTATAATTGTTCATAGTAATCTCATGATCCTTTATATTTCTGTGGTGTCAGTTTTAATGTCTCCTTTTTCACATATAATTTTATTTACGTGAGTCTTCTCTCTTTTTTTCTTAGTCTAGCTAAAGGTGTGTCATTGTTTTGTCTTTTCAAAAGCAAGCTCTTAACTTGTTTTGATACTGTCTATTGTTTTTCTGGTTTTTATTTCATTTATTTCTGCTCTGATCTTTGTTATTTCCTTCCTTCTGGTGACTTTGAACTTAATTTGTTCATCTTTTTCTAGTTTCTTGAGGTGTAAAGGTCATTTATTTGTGACTTTTTTTTTCTTTAATGTAGGTATTTATCACTATAAACTTTCTTCCTAGAACTGCTTTTGCTGCATCTCATAAGTTTTGGTACACTATGTTTCCACATCTGGAGGTAGGGGGCTCCCACCAGATTGTATGGCACTGTGCCCGGGTTGGGGTTTATGGGGAGAGTGTGTCTCAACCTTTCCTACCTGTTTTGATGTGGATATTTTCTCACACACTCAATGTGTAGGAGTCATTCAGCTAGTTTCTGGATTTCTTTCAGAGGAAATTGCTCCATGTGAAGCTGTCCATTCAGTTCATTTGTGGGAAGAGGGGAGTTCCTATGGAACCTAGAAGCTTCCTATGTTGTCATTTTGGGAATTACTACCACAAAAGGTTTTTTTTTTTTAAGTCTGTAATGGGATTAAAAGCATAATTTCCAACAATAAAACTCCTACACTGTATTTTTAAATAGATAATTAGTTTTTCACATATCTTACCTATGTACTATTAGTAGAGATTCAGCTGGTTGCATCCAAATTACTTTAGAATAGCTACGTACTTCAGTTTTAATACCTATCAAAATTGAGTTTAAGGTGAATTGTACACACTAATGCACTCTAATTAACCTATGTGGTTGAGATAACTGATATCTCATCACTTTCTCTATGCACATCCACATCTGAATCTGTGGAATGAAAGCATAGTAGATTAATCATGTGTTCTTAGGTATCTCAATGATGTCTTTGTATATAAACTGAAAGGAAAATTAAAACAATAGCCTAAATTATTTGTGATAAGGCAACTAATTTTTTTTATGTTTCTTTTATTATGTGGTATATGTTTTCCTAAAAATCACCATGTATGGGATTTTGCATAATAGGGATTATGGGACAAATAAGACTGAGGCAAAATACTCAAAACTGCAGTCTCCAAAGTAACCCAAATAAAATACAATGCCATCCTAATTTTAAATATCTTAAATCGTAATTTACATTCTAGAGTAAATACAACACTTGAAGTTGACAAAAGTCATGACGTTTGCTTAGTGGCAGTCAACATAGTGTAGTGTGAGGGCTTTTGAGTGGTGAAGAAGAGGTGACAGACTGCATGTTCTTTTTGGGACCATAACACTTTTACATTGATAAAAGAGTAACATGTCCTTCTCCCTAGCAAAATGATATGTACACTGACCCACAAGCCCATGCAAAATATTGCGTGTAATTCAAGGGACTTTACAGCTCCTGTGATGACCCAGGCCTAAGGTAAGAATCCCTGGGTTAAAGACAGACCATGATTCCATAGCTAATTCCTAGAGTTTTAGAGATGAGAGGTTTAAAAATGGCTGTAATTAATTTGAAATTCGTTTTGGATATGTGGAGTGTGTTCTGTTGACCATGACACAGATCATAATGTGTGAACTTTAGACGGATAAGAGATTGGAATTTATAATAAAGTAAGTAGAATCTCTGGGCTTGCTGCAGGTTTCACTATACACAAAAAGCTGAGAAGACATTATTTCTGAAGCAAACTTTTTTTGAGGTGGGGAGCTTTCATTCATGTACATTTTTGTACTTGGCTGCCACAGAATAAAACACTGTGGTCAGAGTTATAAATCAGCTCCCTGTGGAGAATGTCTATGGGTAGTTGTGCAAAACTTCATTGGAAATACATTCATAATGTATTTAAAGATATCATCTTTACCTCTGCCTAATTTTTGTTTAACCGATGTGATGGGTTAATGTTGAACGTGTGATTAGTAGATTGCTCAAATGTGCTGGCTCTTCCGAGAAGTAAGACTGGAGTTTGACAAGAGAAAAGGGAGAAGCATAAGAATTAAATTGGTAACTACTGAAGGGGGAAAATTTAAGCTTCTAGAGTAAAAGGCAGCTCAGGAAGAATCCAGTCAAAGTGGGCTAACCAAAAAAAAAAGAAAAATCTATTTCTATTCAATTCTTTATATGATTTCTTGTTAAGATCACTATTTTAACTACACAGCTCTGTGTTCCTCTCCTGGAGGACCTGCTGATTCAGGATAGAGTTGGCCAGACTGGAGGGATCCTAGGGGTTGACAACTGATGGACACTGGGCATGGATCTTTTCATTGCCTCACCATCACAGCCAGATGCTTCTCCTTCCTCAGGGTTCCGGCCTTGGACTATTCCTGGTTGTGCTTTCAGGCCTCCGGCAAACGCACTTTGTGGAAAATCAGGAATGAAAGGATAGTTTTCAGAACCTTTAAGTTCTCCCTCAACTTTTGCGTCATGTATGCATTTGCTTCGTTATTGAGGTTTCCCTGAGCTAACAGAGCTGTTATCCCCAAAACACGAGCTTTTGTTTCCTAAGAATAAGAAAGTTTTGATAATACCCAGTTTTTAATTTTTCTGAAATAATTTTTGCTTGAATTTTTTAAGTGTATAGCTGTTCATATGCATCACTGATATTTTCAACTGGTTTGGAATGATTCTTCTCTGCCTTAAATGGAGTAAATTCTCTCTGAATTGGATACTGCCCCAAAATTTGTTACTTTTTCTTATTGCAGTTCAGCCAGCACTAGATGTTTCTGCTGGAACTTTTGCCTCTCCCTTTCTACTGGAGTGTTTTCTGAATACACAAAGTTTTCTCGGTTGGAGATTTTTCAAGTGATTTTTAAGTGCGTGGATAATTTTAGCTTTGCAGTTAATTTTGTGCACATTTACTTTCCTTTTTTTCCAAGAATTTGTAAACTGGTATTTAACTCAGTCTCATAAGTCAGCAATCCTTTGGCTTCATGGATTAAGAGGTCTCCATTTTCTGATGCCTTTGATATATCCAGCTCTACGTTCCCACAAGCCATGTTGTCTTCCCCAAGGACAGCAGCCCAATGTCTCATCTCTAGCAAGTGTCCACCTAGAGACTTGGTCTGACTCTCTTTATTATTAAGAATTCAGTCACAGGTAGGGTTTTCTGAGATTTTTTTTTTCTCTTTAGTAATTTTGCCCATTCTTTCCTTCCATTTTCGAGATTCTTATAGAAGCAGCTTTATACTTCTCCAAAGATTGGAATGTTCCTCCAAAGCCTCTGTTAGTGCTGTCTGAAGCTGGTCTCCCTTCTTCTGATGAATTTTGAAGGCTGTTTTGGTTGCAGCACCTTGATGTTTGATTTGCTTGGATGCATCTTCTACGGAGTTAGCCTTGCTTTTAATGTCATTCCTTGGGGATCTGAACCCGAGCTAAACTCCCTTGACAGGACCCCCACTGCTGGGCACAGAGCCTCCAGGATCAGCATCATACAGAACATCATGGCTATCAGTGTACCCTCTATGGGCCCTGAGGCCACTGATGGCTCACCTCATATTGTCATGACTCTGTAGCCACAAAAGACCGTACAGCCCTGCATTGAGAATTCTGCCCAGAATCTCCATGGTGCTTAGAAACCAGCATAGATCTCAGTGGAAGTGGAAGAAGTCCAACAGTGCCTCCCAACCTTTCTTACATCTTGACCGACAACGTCAATGGTCATCTTACATGACACTGGGGGTATGGACTAGGCTCTGTAGGCCAAAGAGGATGGTCAGTAGCTCTGTGCACGCTAGGCCTTTCCTGGCTGCCCCAAGAACTAAACAGGAAATGTCATTCTACATCTGTAATTTGTTCTTGGTCACTGGTTGGGAAGCTCCACAGTGGAGGGTTGCAGGCATCCAATTCTGGCCACTGATACTCTTTTTCTTCAATAAACTTTTCATTTTGTGGCCTTGGAAACCTAATCTAGCCCAAGCTGATGAGAGAAGACCCCAACTCTCAGTGCCCCATTTGGTTTGTGTCTGGCTGACCATCAATGTGTGTGGGGGAGTGTATGAGAGGCATTAAACCCTGTATAGAGTTTCTACTCACCTCTCTATTTTCACATTTAATAACTCAGGAATAAATAATGAGAATTTTTGAAGTCTTCACATTTCTAGAATGTGCAGTCTAGCCATGTGATCTTTTGCCCCACTCTCATTTTTCTCCTCTGGCTGAGCCCACAGAGACTGCACGGACCAGAAGGATTAATGGCTGACATCTAACTCTTCAGCAGCCATGTTTTTAGACAGGTAGAACCTCCCACTTTTTAAGACTGAAGCTTGCTCACGCCTTCCATTTTCAGCCACTCTCTGTGTTCATTTGGAGACGAGAATAAGTAGATGAGGCACTGCTGCAGTTGCTGCTGTAATCGTTGCAAAATTACCCAAGGGAAATATAAATAGTGATAGAAATAGAAAGCCAGGAAAAGTGCATGGTAGGATATGAGAGGGTTGATGTTAAGATATGTACTGAACTCTTTAATGACCTTTGAGCTGTATTGTCTGTATAATATGGGTAGTCTGATTTGAAGAAGATCCCGCCTCATTCCATCAACCAACAGTACATGTTTGATATTGGATATCACAATTGAGCAAGGAGCCTTGCATTCCAAGGTGACCTCCAGGTTTTGATCCAGGAATAGGAAATATTTATCCTTTGGATAGAGGACTCTAACAACAATCTACCATATTGCCAAATGCTGTGTAGTTATAATTTCCATCAATAAAGTAGTTAGTATTGAGAAAAATTATCCAAAAAATGAAAGTAAGTCAATACATTACTCCATGCTTTTTCAGTGATTTAACAGCCAAACCACCTGAGTCATCTCTAAGCACATGTAATTCTTTCTTTTTTACTTACAATTTTACTTACTATAGGGGCCATACTATGCTCTGTAAAGTTAGGGGTTAATTTGTAGAAGATTGATATGTTGCAAACAATTTTTGTCCTGTTGAATTACCAGTTTTTATCTGACTGAGAAAAAAACTGAAAAGTTATTGTTTTATTTACCTGAAAAATATTAATCATATTTTAAATCTGACAGAGTAATATTCCAATGTTCCTTCTTTCACTAAGTGTAATGCTAATCAGTGATATTCACCTTTCAAGTAGCTTTATTGTGCTATTCATTCCCTCAATAAGAATTGAACAAATCTTTCGCAACTGCTCATTGCATGCTAGTTTTAGAGTCATTTTGTGTGTGTGTGTGTGTGTGTGTTTGTGTGAGGCAGATTGGCCCTAAGCTAACATCTATGCCCATCTTCCTCTATTTTGTATGTGGGATGCCACCACAGCGTGGCTTGATGAGCGGTGTGTCAGTCAGCGCCCGGGATTCAAACCTGTGAACTCCGGGCCACCGAAGCAGAGTGTGTGAACTTAACCACAGCGCCACCCGGCCAGCCCCCTAGAGTCATATTTTTTGTTTTGAAAATTATACTTTGATCTAACAATGATAAAAAAATGCACTATAAAAAATATTGTGCTTCTAATGGATGGGGTTATTTTGGTATGAAGGACGGAAACTCAAATTCATTTAAACCCTCCTAAGGAAGGGGGTGAATATTAGGCCATATAACTAAAAAGTCAAATGGTACAGATGACTGAAGGTCTGACTTGATCTAGTTCCCCATAAATGTTATCAGGATTCTTCTCTACCTCTCAATGAAGCTTTGGTCTGGTGGTTTGTTTTTCAGGCTGGCTATCCCTAGGTGGTAACAAGGTAGGCCATAAAACCTCTAGGTTCATCATCTTCCAGTTTAGCAAGAAAAAATAGGACTTATTTTTCATTGATCAAAATCCCCTATGCTCTTGTTCATTGCTTTGGTTTTGGGCCTCTTCATCTTCCTGAACTTCATCTACTGACACACTGACTGTCCACCATCGGGTTATATTCCCACACTAGAGCCACACGCAGAGTCAGCAGAGATTTGGAGAGGGTGTTCTCAGAAGATGAATACAAGACAGTAACAAAAACAGAAAACAAAAACTAAAAATGAAACAAACAAGAAATTAAGAAGTATACTTTATAATAAAGGATGCAATCCATAATGAATATCTGTTAGGAATATGGCAAATAGCATCAACATACATGTAGCAATAAAGTAAGGTACAAACATAATAGAAATAAATATACAAATTAAAGATAAAACATAATAGAAATAGAAAAATGAAAAATTTTAGGACTGTTATAGAATTCCAAGAGCATAATGGAATTACTGGAAGCATTTGCTTTAAAATCAGAAATAAGATGTCCCTCTTATGTATTACACTCTCCAAGTTAATGTTTACATGGAGGCACTAATTACTACAATTAGGCAACACATCAATAAAAAATAATCTAATAAAAATGGACAAAGGGTTTAAATAGACATTCTCCAAAGAAAGTATATAATAATGGCTAATAAACACATGAAAAGCTGTTCTACCTCATTAGTCATTAGGGACATGCAACTCAAAATCACCATGAGACAATAACACTTCCACCCTAGGCCACCCCCTAGGATGGCCATAATATAAATGATAGACAATAACAAGTGTTGGTGAGGCTGTGGAGCAATTTGAACACTCATACATTGCTGGAGGGATTGTATGATGGTGCAACCACTTTGGAAAACAGTTTGTCACTTCCTCATAGTTAAACATAGAGTTACCGGATGACCCAGCAATTCCATGTCAAGGTATATACCCAAGAGAATTTAATACATATGTTCACAAAAAACTTACGTATAGATATTCATGGCAGCTTTATTCATAATAGCCAAAGAGCGGACCTAAATGTTCACCAACCGATGAATGGATAAATAAAATGTTTTATAGCCATATGGTGAAATATTATTAGTCAATAAAAAAGAAATGAAGTACTGATACATGCTACAATGTGATTGGACCTTGAAAACATTATGCTGTGTGAAAAAAATTAGTCACAAAAGGCCACATATTATATGATTCTGTTCATATGAAATGTCCAGAATAGCAAATCCATTGAGCCAGAAAGTAGATTAGTGGTTACCAGGGGCTGGGGAGCATGAGGGAATGGGGAATTATTGCTAATGTATACGGGATTATTTTGGGAGGAGAGTGATAAAAATATTGTAAAATTACCTAGTGGTGATTGTTGTTGCACATCTCTGTCAATAAAGTAAAATTCCCTGAATTTTCATTTCATTTCAAAAAAGGTGAATTTTATAGTACATGAATTATATAACAATAAAGCTGTTATAAAAAGTTATAATGTATAATTTTGAAAATTGTCTCATACAAATTGAAAACCAGTATTTTCCAGTGAATAATTTCCATTTATAGGTTTGTTCTTTTTGTTGGCATGTGTTTCTTGAGACTTTGGGAACTCAGAGGAACAATGTGTCTTTTCATTTTTCATCCAAGTGACACACTAAAAATGTTTTTAGAAACATTTTATCATTAGTGCTACAAGGTCCTTCAGGGAAAAATTTCCCCCATATATTAAAACATTTGTTTTCCCCATAGACAGGAAAATTTCAGACCTTGAAAAACGATTTTTCTCATTCAAGAAACTTTTGGGTCAGATAAAAATGAGTAGATGAATAATCTCTTTCATTTATCCAAACATTCAGCAAATATATATTGAGTGCTTTCAATGTACCAGCACTGCTAAATATTAGATATATATCAACTGCTCATGCAGCTTCACTGTGGATCCTACAATAGAATAACTCACTTGTCCATACCACTTTAGCATCTCTAGGATACTCTCCACACAGAATTCAGAATAATCTTTCCAAAATATGAAATAGATTATGCTTGAAATCTTTCAGTGGCTTCCTATTGACCTTAGAATAAAATCTAAAAGCCTTTTTATTGACCTTTAGTGCTTTGCAGATCTGGCCTTTACTATCACTTTACCCTCATCTCGAACCACTCGTAATAATTCTTTGCTCTAGCCATGCTGGGGTTCTCCTGGTTCCTTAAGCACGCAATCCTGCCTCTTCACTCTTGTCAGTTACATTTTTCTGAATGAAATAGACTCTTCCCCAACCATGCCCCGAAACACCTTTAGCTAGCTCATGCTAATGCTGCTCCTCATATTGGTCTCATCTTAGTTACTACCAATTCCAGGAAGCTTTCCCTGACCTCTGTAGAAAAGGTTAGGTAACTCTGTAATATATACTAGTAACACCATAACTTGTCCTTTACAGCATTTTGCATACATGCAGTTATTTATTCATTTATATTTTATATTGAATTGTATGTGCCAAGAGGGTAGGGACTGTCTGTTGTGTTCCTTGCTGTATCCCTAGAGTCTAAGTCTTGATTGACAAATGAATTCCTCTATGAATACCTGTTGATCAACAGTAAATCTGGCTGTTCTCTTGCATTTCCTGGGCTATTGGAATTGTCTCCAAATTGATGCCTCTGCTCCACCTTTGCCTTTGGGTCTATTTGCAAAAATCCAAACTCCTCAGCATGGTGTAGAAGGTCCTCTGTGTCAGGATACCACCCCTTTCTCACTCCTCCATCTCATTCCCCTTCTCCTGACCCTCCTTGCTCTCATGTTCCATAGTACATCACCACGTCCCCTCAACCTCACGTTGACTTGAATATTCTTCTGCCATGTGCCTCTCACCAATAAAACTGAAAACTTGTCTAGAGAATTTACTGGATCTTTTTCATATCTTTATATCCCCAGTGCCTATTAAAGTGTCTGGCCATAGTTGTTGAACTGAAATGACCTCCAAACTCCACAGTAGAAACTTCTTGATTAATGCACTGAATTAGATTTAATTTCAGGCATTTACAATTTTTCACTGAATCTTAAATCACTAACATTTCATATCTCCCACGAGAACACAGCAAGACAATTGTGATAATCTATGATTCTTTTAATGAATGCATAAAATGCTTCAATTTAAGCTACCTGTAGATAAATATTCTGGCATTATTAATATTATATCTGCATTTATCTTAAGCCCAGTCAAAAATCCCACTTATCAAATTAGGTTATTGGAAATAAGCGCAAAACAAAGATAATAAATATTAAAAACACATTTTGATAGAAGTGCATATAACCTACTCTACATAGTTCTGGGAGTGGTCCTATGGCATGCTTCCCACCTTTCAGTTCTCAGTCCAGGAAGGCAAACATCAGGCGTTTGGGCTTCTCATTCCACACACTGGTTTGGTACTAGGGCAACGAGAGCTGCTCAGGAGCTAGAGCAGGACTGAGGCCAACTGTCAACCTAGATGCCCTTTAGATTCTACAGATCCATATCTGGTTTACAGAATCCCCACGGTTCATCTAAGGAAGTTTTATAAGCAGCCTTCTGTAGTTCATTAGTGTTCTTTTAGATGTTAGTAGTAGGTGTTCTTTGAAAGAGTGTTACGTGATCTTAAGTTTGGGGAAAAACTTCATACAATATCCATATCCTAGAGAGTATTATAGGTTATTTCCACGCGGATTAGTGTGTCAAAGACTCTAATAAATCCTGCTATTTAAAAATATCCATTAACTATATTAAGTAGAGCATTTCTAATATGTGGTTAGCCAACACCTCATTTTTGCCTGGGGTAAAAATTCATGTGTGTGACTTTTTAATAATGTGTGAAACACACATTATGAATTTTCTGCAAAAAACACTTTAGAAAATGCTGCTCGGAGGTATGTTTTATGATTTATTTGGGGCTTTGGCCACAAGTAAACTACTTTTGGGGGAAGTTGAAGGATATGTAACCTGGTATCTGGCCAGGTTGCTTCAAGTTTAAAGCTAGACCTTTGATAGCTATGATCCTCAGATGGATCCCCTCACATCATAAAAGAGTCAGTCACCCTAAAATTTACCACGGGCTCTGGGAACACAATCCAGAAACCGAATTCCTTTGAAAATTCCATGTAAATTTGATTGAATTGTATTTTTCCCAGGTGTTGCAATATGAAAATAGAAAACTAGACATTCTCTTGACTTTCTAAAAGTGGTCTATGTCCATAAGGAGATGAGAGTAAACGTGTTTGAGACAAATATCTTTGCCTGTATATTATTCTTCTAGCTTTACACTAACCATTTTTATTCAATTCCTTATCTATGTAAACTGAGTGTTATAATATTCACGAGGACCATTAGGATGAATTCTCTAGTTCAGAGCATACACTAAAAGCAATGTAAAACTTCCAGTTTAGGGGCCAGATGTTTATATTTGCAGCAATATTCTAACCACAACACTGGGAACAAATAAATATCCAACAATGGGGGAAAGTTGCATAAATTAAGATACACCCACACCATGGAGGATTATGCAAGCATCATAGATAATGAATTTAAGCTGTATCAATTGACGTGAAAGGATTTTTATGTGATATTATGGGATTGAGAAAATGAAATGAATAGAAGCACGTGTAATATGATCATATTTTTATAAAGCATTTGATTTTTACATAGACTATCTTTATATTTATAAATACATATGTATATGTACATAGGTGTTAATGTGTTTATGTGAAAAATGCATGTGCACATGGACATGGAGAAAAATAGAAAAGGATGCATAATAGTTTGCTGCACTTGCTTATCTGGGAAGGAAAAATGAGCGGCGATGTAATAGGGAGAGTGGGAGTAAGAGAAGCAAGCAAAATAATAGGAAAAATCTATGGCATTAAAAAAAAATAGAACGTGGCACTATGATACAATGTCCATTCAGGACATATTATGTGAATGTGTGTATGTGTGTGTATCTCTATGTACACATACATAAATGACAAAAAGTAAAACTGTCATTTGTATGTAGCTATTGTATTCTGGGTATGTTTGTGAAATAAGTGACATTTTAGTGACAAGAGAAAGTTTTGCAGAGATATATACAATATAATTCTAATTTAGTGAAAACAGAAAAAGAATAAAATACATGTAGGTGTGTATATCTTCTTGTACATATTTGTAAAATTGAGAAGAATGTTATAGAAAGTTACGACTCAGCCAATTTGCTCTCCCTTCTCTGAGGTACCCACCATTAGGAATTGGTTATGTATTCTTCCAGACCTTTGAAATTCATGTATTTGCATAAATAAATGTAACAATAGAAATATGTTGTATTTTAATTTGAATACCATAAATATCTTACTTTACTTATTTCTCACATTGCTTTTTTACTCATAATATGTCTTGATATTTTCCTTTTAACTATTATGTACTATTCCAAATTATAATGTACTATGATTATGCAGTCACTAGAGAATGATGGACATTAATTTCTAATTTTTCATTTTATCAAAAATAAATAGTTTATTCAGCATCCTTGTACATGCCTCCTTGTTCTTAAGTGCAGTTGTCTCCTTAGGTGAAATATAGTTAGCTAGAATTGCTGGCTGGTAGAGACTATACACTTAAAAACTTAATGGAAACAGCCAACTCTCCCCTGCCAACAGTAGATGTATCCATTTACACTCACACTCACAATGTAGGAGATCATCCCACCCCTTTGCCAATATTTGATACTATCAGGCTTTTAAATGTTTTTTCGTTGAGTGGATAAAAATTGTATTTTTAATTTCACAGATAACTATTGAGATTAATCAACTTTCATGTGTTTTTTGCCATTTATATTTCTTTCTCTGACTTAGGTATTCAATCCTTTGTCTGCTTTCTTTTTTCCATTGGGTCATTTGTCTTTTTCAACTATTCTGAATAATAAGCATTTGCCTATTAAATATGTTGAAACTATTTTCCCAGTCAGCAGTGTCTCTTTGAAGTAACTTGCTAACAATTTTCTGACAAAGCAATTTTCTGACCATGAATGTTACATGGAATGTTTCTTATAAGTCAGTAGATGTGAAAAATACTGAAGGCAGAAAAATCTATAACTCCTTACCATGGTAACAGGAAGACACAATGTTATACTTGAGTACTCTATGAAAGTGGATATTTAAATATCCCTAGAATTGTCATTTGACTGTTTCTAACAAATGAGGTAGTTGAGAAGAAACATATTAATTCATTTGCATAGATGTGTATTAGCTTTGTTCTGGGGGGTAGGGGGAGGCATTGATAGCTATTAGGAACAACAGAAAACACAACCTAGCAAAATACTTCCTCTGCTCTACTCTAAACTTGCTGTAGGACAAATCATATTGAGATGTGCAAACCAAATGCCTGCAAGGTTGACGAATAACCTCAAGTTGGGAGATCAAGGGTGACTTAACTTCACAGGTGATATTTTAACTGAACCTTGAAAGATGGTAACATTTAGACAAGTAGGAAAGAAGAAAACTACAAAGACTGAAAAGTACAGAGTAACTCGGGGGACTATGAGTAATACATTTAGCTAAAACACAAAGTGTTTAAAGTGGAGTGCTGGGAAATTTCGAGGTTCTGCTGTAAATTCACCTGAAATGCTTTAGTTTGTACTCATTAGGAAATGGAAGGAACCACCGAAGGCTTTGGATCAGAGAAGCAGTGTGTTGGGAACAGTGCTTTAGGAAGATTAATCTGGAAGCCTGGAGGGAAGGATTAGAGCTGAGAGAGTGTTGGAAACAAAGTCAGCAAGGAAGCTCTTGCATCTATTGAAGGAAGAGCTAATGAAAGCCCATTCTAGGGTGATAGAATTTCCAATGCAGGGAGAAGTAAAAAAAGAAAGAGACCTGATGAAAGTAGAATAGCCTTTGTTTGAACATTTTAAACTTCTAGCTGATGCCATTTCTAAAGCATCTTCAAATATTTTCAACTTTGAACAAGTTGAATGTCGTCATATTGATTTATTCTCCTTTTTTATTTTTATCTAGTTATTACATTTAAAAATATTGACTTTTAGAATTTAGGATTCTTACTCCCTTTGGTAAATGAAATGGTCAATTTTAATTTTATGTCTCCAGGAATATTACCTAGCCTTTTGATGTCCCCTATTTTTAAACTTGATTTTGAGTTGCTTCTCTGTCCTTCCCTGTGGTTTCTCACCACCTCAGTATTGAGATTGTCCTTGCTGGCTGGCCCTCTTCTCATTGTGGCAGAGCCCAGTAGTTTGTAAAATATATGACTGTCTAACTCAAGGGGTTTAAACTGTCACAAAGCCCAATGATCATATGAGGGAAAATAGGTGTTTTTTCCCATAGACCATAGTGAAAAACGTAACTGATTCAAGCTTTGCTTAGTATAACCAAGTTAATATCCACTGTTTAGAATTCTATCCCATCCCCATCCCCTCAGCCTCATGGTAGGATTCCTCTCATTTTTTTCTTTCCACCAATGATTCAAGGTTTGTCTAAAACCATCCTTGGTGCCCCTGGTTAGCAGTGATTTTCTCTGGGCTCCTATACAACTTATTGCTTATAACATTCTTTTGACACGTAGCTTACACTCTGCCATAAATAAGATTGATATTTATCAATTGGTTTCATTGTTGGAAATCCTATCTCCGTGGCTAGGTTATAAACTCCTTGAAGACAAGACATTAGAGACTTGGCAAAATGCATTCTAGTTCTAGTTTTTATTGCTCTTATCAATGATCTTTCACACTGTTAGAAAAGATCTACATTTAGAGATTTTTACAAAACCCCCACAGCTGTACTGTGAATTAAGTATGTCCATTTTACCTATGTCAAAAGATAGAGCTTATAAATGATTTCCTAAAGTCAGATTGTACATTTTCTCCTAAAACCTGCAACTGCCAGTTGCTCTAGTAACTCAGCATCGTGCTGACCATCACCAGTGGTGTGGCCACCTTTCCCAGATGCTCCAAGCTGCCATACTCCTCCAACCACTCCCACATCATTAAACATGTGTGCTCTGTTTATCAGGATCAACTCTGTTAAGTCTTCCTTCTCCACTTGTATCAGTGACCATCGGGAGTCCAAGACTCTCGGATTATCCAAGATCATTAGTCCAACCTATGCATCTGGTAATCTGACTCTATTTCTAATCACTCTTGCCTTCTCGACCTATCACCAATACTTGCCCCATCCTTGAAATGTGCAATTCACGTATCTCACATTATGGTCATCACTTCCTATCATTCCAGTTCACTTACTTTTGTATTTCTAATTCAAAATAATTATTTGTCTTTGGAAATTTTCAACATATTTACTCTCTTCCTCCTTTTTTTTTTGCCCTTGTTTCTCTGCTTAATCTGCATTCTATGATCTAGCATCTTCAATGCATGTGAATGCAATTTTAATCAGCCATGGATAATTGCAGAAGGGAAGGACAGAAAGAGAAAGAGGGGGAATAATTGATTGCCTTGGTCAATTTTCAGTCTCTCCCTATTCCTGACTACAAAAAAGCTCAATTAGGACAAAATTAGTCCACAATTCTGGGTTGATTTTCCTTTTCTCATTTGATTACGATGGCACTGTAGTATCAGTCTAGTAGTTTTACATAAAAGACTGGATTTTTATGAAGATTTCATGTATCTAAACATTGTCACTTTGGCCCACAAGTTGGATTTTTCTCTAAGAGTCCTGAACTAAATGGTTTTAAATAGACCCATACAGTAAGTTTAATTAATGATTATGAATAAGATTGAAATACAGAAGCTCCCTCTGGTGGTTCAATTTACAGGAGTACCAAAAAAGCAAAGCAGAATCAAGATCCTGCCTGCAGTGGACCAAATACAAGATCGCAGAAATATTGTTCTGCTTCTCCCTGCCCTGCGTCTCCTCTTCCTTCCTTTTCTCTTTTAATTTTGAATATGAAATGAGTTATAGTGGCAACCTTTATGATGATAGCTACAGAAATCCATATGGACAGGCAACTTCTGGAAAATTAAAAGGAAAGACAAAGAGAAGCCAGCCACCCAAGGCCAGACATCCTGTGGCTCCTAGTAACTCCCTTTTTAAAAGGACCTTCTTTACTCTTCGCTAACTATAGAGTGAACCTGTCTCTAGCCCTTGCAAAGTGGAGACAGTAGATGTTTTCTCCCTTATTGAACTTGAACATTGTTCTATTTGCTTTTTCCCAGGAACTGGGCACCTTGTACAAATTTAGAATTCTTCTTATGGGTAACTTACATTTAAAGGCAGTGCTTTAGAGCCTTAATAATTTATAATTTACTATAAATATTCCTTGTTGCAGTATTAGAATGTACTAGTGTTTTAAAAGTGGTATTATAGTTATAACTTTTATATCATTTCTGTAGCTGGCTTTTGTTGTACCTTGAACTTCTGAGTAACATGCGTATTATTTGGATGGTGGTTGTTCCATAGTTTTAGGGTGCGATATTTTGTAATCACTTGTTTTTTTCACTTCCATTAATACAAACTTGGCAAAAGCTTTTATAATAATATACTATCACCATAGCATAATTCTAATCACTGTGAAGTTGATTTTTCTCACCGAAAGTAACTTTGGATGGGAAAATATCTGGCTTACTAATGGAAATCATCAGGAAAATAGAATATATTTTATAAATAGCTCCTTTAAGTTCAATTTTTCTGAACTTCACCTCTGATCATATAATTTTACTATATTATTAATTTTTTAAATTAATATTGTTTAATTATTATTTAATTAATTTTATTTAAAAGTTTATCAATATTCATTCAACATGTTTTTATACTTTCATTGAAGAGCTGTTGCATTATGTTGAAAAATATGCTAGGAACATGTTTTGGATGGAATCTACCCGATTTAAAGATTGAGTTCATAAATTATATTATGATGTAGGGGGACACTATGGTATGCATCTATAGGATGAAAATATATATACCTCTTTAGTCAAAATACAATGACACATGAAGGAAATTAATATATTTGATAATTTAAAAGACATTAAACAAGATTTTTATTAGGTTTTTAAGAGTTTTACATACCTGCTTTCCCCTTTTATTATTTGCACGTAATTATAGTCATTTAACTACATGTATCAAAGCAGAATAAAGCTACAATAAAGACTATTTATGATGTTAACAACAATTTGTGTGATCATTAAAAGATATGTTATTTAATCAAGCCTGATTTTGGCATTGTATTAGTCGTAGTTCTCCAGAGAAAGAGAACTAGTAGGATATATTTATATATGAAGAGATTTATTATGAGGAATTAGCTCATGTGATTATGGAGTCTGAGAAGTCTCATGATCTGCCATCTGCAAGCTAGAGACCCAGGAAAGCTGGTGGCATAATTCAGTTCAAGTCTGAAGGCCTGAGAACCAGGGCAAGAGAAGATGAGATGACACGTCTCAGTTCTAGCAGTGAGGTGGGGGCAGGGGTGTGGGGTATATTCTTGCTTCCTCTGTCTTTTGTTCTATTCAGGTCCTCAGTAGATTGGATGATGCCCACTTAGATCGAAGAGGGTAATTTACTCTACTGAGTCTACTGACCATTTCAAATGCTAATCTAATCTGGAAATAGCCTCACAGATACAGCCAGAAATAACGTTTAATCTGGGCACCCTGTCAAGGTGACGTATAAAATTAACCATCACAGCCATTCAATATGCAGTTATAATATCATGATTAAAACCAATATTGATCAATTGCCTCCTACGTGAAAAGCACGGAAGGTGATATTAAAATTCTGATAACTTTTAAAAGTTTTTTACAATACCAAAGTAATACTTATTCACTAAAATATTCTAAAATGCAGTTTAAAAAAATAAATGTGGATTAGAAAGGTTTTGATTTGATATCAAAATGGATATCAGATGAAACTACAGATCAGTAGCAATATGAAAAACATTTTTATATTAAAAACAAATCTAATTTTTTGGAGAAAATATTGAGAATTCATAAATCCGAGAACATGAACATGTAACATGTTCATTTATAATGAAATCTGACACAACTTTTCTCTTCCAATTCTGTTAATCAGGTATTTGAACAGACCAAAATTATTTTATTGTGATAGTTTGTAGATCAGGGAGTTACTGACTATTCTTTTTTATAATGTTATCTGGACTTTTGTGAAAGAGAGGAAAATCTTACATTATTATCTCACAAAATTGGAACTTGGGGGTATGTATCATGGGAGGACTTCTTTTTATAAATCAATTATTCTGGTTTTTCTCCTAAAGCCATGTCAGAAATCAAGTTGTCTAATATCTTTATAGTTCCTCCTTTCTCCTCACCTCCATTAATTCCCTGGAATCTTAAAGAGAATAACAGCCGTGTTTCCTCTCATCCACACTGATAGGGAAAATGGGATTGTCCTGTCTCTTCATATATCTAAGTCATCTTCAACTTAAATTATTTTATTCATGTAGGACACTTAGGAACCAGGTCTTACATAATGTGAATCCCTCACAGTAGATATGAAGATAAGAATAGTAAGGCCACTAATAAGCATAAAGAAGAGACTATTGATTCAATAGTAGGCAGTAGGCACTAATGAGATGCAGTTTTAGCCAAGTTGTTTTCCTGCTCTGGGCTTCAATTTTCTCACTTGTAGATTAAGATTAGATATCTTCTGTATGACTTCCAGCTCTATTGTCTAAAGTCCTTCCTCCCTCCCTGCCTCCCTCCATCCCTTTCTTCCTACACCTCCTTCCCTCCCTCCCTTCCTCCCTTTCTTCCTTTCTTCCTTCCTTTTTTCCCTGTATCCCTTCCTTTCCTCTTCCTCTTTCCCAGTTCCTCTTCTTTCTCCTCTTTTTTTAAAAAATTTTTTTCATATATTATCTGAGTTCTTTTTCTCCTGCCCCTGGAAGATTTTCCTTCTGACTTTCTTTACATTCTATATATATTTTGGAATTTCAGCCATTTTTGTGGCTTTAACTATTGGCTCTATGCAGGTGAGTCTAATCATTAACTTGCTCTTTATCTCCAATTCATTGTTTAGAACTACCTTTTAGAATTACCTCCAAATCAAAGTTCTAAATGAGAATTTATCTCCTGTCCAATGGAACAGATAAACCAAAAAAAAAAGAGTTATTTTACTGTCTAACTTCCACATATCAGATGTTAGATCTTTATTCATCCTGGTTACCAGATTCAAAGTTGCTAACAACTTTAATTCTCCTTTTTTACCTCTTATAGTGAATCAACCAGTAGCCAAATTGCATTCATTCCACTCATAAAAGAGTATTCCCTTTCCCTTTCTCTCTGATTTCATGGGTTCTTATTGAATTTATTGTAATATTCTCTTGCCTTACCTGTGGGAAATGTCTTCTTTTCTACAAGATCTTCCTAAAACAAGTCTCTGATAATGCTGTTACTTTGCTTGCTAATCATGAATGTATTACCATAGTCTGAAAAATGAAGTATAAACCTCATGATCCTGACACTTAAGCCCCCCTACCCACATGATGTAATCCGGATCAACCTACTTTTCTAAGTTCTCACTGGAATAAAGCTGAGATCATGGATTTCATCTATGTCTGGAAAAGTTCGCCTTATTCTGATTTGTGGTACCACATTTTATACCTAATACCAGCCAGCTCTTTCACAAATTGCTTCTGAGTTTCATAGGGAACTGGGCAAGAAAAAATAAGCTCAAATTTGTTGTCATAACTGGAAAAAATTGCCAATAGTGTGCTTCCTCCAGATAGTTTAAAAGTAGCTTTTAATATAATGGAGCAAAGCACATTTGACTCCAAACTACCTGGTTTTCTTTTTTTTTTTTCTATTATTATTGTTATTATTTTCAAGCATGCTTGCAGAGCTATTCCTTATGTAATTTCTTTTAATCACCTCTCATTTTAACACCAAGCATCCTAGATGCGGCTTGAAGAAAATCAGTCAGTCACCATTACCTACATGGTTATTTAATGTCCACATTTGCCTCATCCTCTGAACCAGATTGTTTAATAAACACTCATAGTGCCTCTGCATTCCTTGCTTTTCAGTTGGTAATATTTTAAACAGTTTTCTCTTCAATTTTTATGTTAATAAACATTTTAAAAGACTGATGCAAAAGAAATGGTAGCTCTGCTTATGGGAGTCAAATGAAAATGAAAAATTTAAGTTGTTCTTTACAGGGCTTTTTGAGATTATTAGCTAAAAGCCTTGAATATTTGACGATTTGAATAGGACTGAGTGAAAAGCGAGAGAGAGGCTCTAAGAGAAGTTTATACTTCTGTATGTAGTGTCAAGATTACAGTGAGAATGGGGAAAGTTGGCTAAGTGTCAAGGAGTTGTTGAAACAAATGCTTGATCATAGTGAGAGAAGTGTTATGGGTCATTTCAAGGTGAAGACAGGAACCTGAAAATCAGTGGGAAGCCGGAGATGGAACTAAGGCAGGAGTAGATAAGCATCAGGGAGCAAAACAATTTTTTCTGAGACACTTCAGTCTGATTGCAGGGGAGAACGGTAGAGGCCAGGCAGGAGAATGAGGAGGAAATTGCAGTGTAAGTCAAAGATGAAAAATTGTCAAAGTAAGTGTGACGATTTTTTCAATAGCAAAAAGGTGCTAATATTGAAATGTGCCACTCAAGTCAGCTCACCTCAGGGGAGCTAAGGTGACAGGCTAATGTGCTGGTAACATATGGTTTTCCATTCCCTTTCAATAACGTGTGAAGTTGAGCTCCTGATAGCAAGTCAACAGATACAGAAAGCTTTGAAATGTATTTGTGTTTACTGGAATCTGCAATATATGCTTGTATCTTTGGATACAATCAAAGAAAACTTATAAGTCTATGGCTTGTACATTTCTTTTGTATTTATAAAAAAATTGCAAAGATAATAGTGGGAATAAAGATCTTGGTGAGGCTGGACATGCAGAAAAGTGAAAGTAGACCATTACCTTATACCATATACAAAAATTAACTCAAAATGGATTAAAGACATGAATGTAAGACCTGAAACTATGAAACTTCTAGAAGAAAACATAGGCAGTACGCTCTTCGACATCGGTCTTAGCAACATATTTTCAAGCACCATGTCTGACCAAGCAAGAGAAACAATAGAAAAAATGAACAAATGGGACTACATCAAACTAAAAAGCTTCTGCACAGCAAAGGAAACCATCAACAAAACAAAAAGACAACCTAACAATTGGGAGAAGATATTTGCAAACCATACATCTGATAAGGGCTTAATCTCCAAAATATATAAAGAACTCATGCATCTCAACAACAAAAAACCTAACAACCCAATTAAAAAATGGGCAAAAGACCTGAAGAGACATTTCTCCAAAGAAGATATACAGATGGCCAACAGACACATGAAAAGATGTTCAACATCATTAACTGTCGCTGAAATGCAAACCAAAACTACAATGAGATATCACCTCATGCCCGTCAGAATGGCTATAATTAACAACAAGACAGGAAACAAAAAGTGTTGGAGAAGATGTAGAGAGAAGGGAACACTCATACACTCCTGGTGGGAGTGCAAACTAGTGCAGCCTCTATGGAAAACAGTATGGAGATTCCTCAAAAAATTAAGGATAGAACTACCATATAATCCAGCTATTCCATTGCTGGGTATTTATCCAAAGAACTTAAAAACACCAATTCGTAAAGATACATGCACCCCTGTGTTCATTGCAGCATTATTCACAATAGCCAAGGCTTGGAAGCAACCCAAGTGCCCATCAAGGGATGAATGGATAAAGAAGATGTGGTATATATACACAATGGAATACTACTCAGCCATAAGAAATGATGAAATCCAGCCATTTGTGACAACATGGATGGACATTGAGGGTATAATGCAAAGTGAAATAAGTCAGAGGAAGAAGGTCAAATACTGTATGATCTCACTCATTAAGTAGTAGATAATAACAACAACAACAAACAAACACATAGAGACAGAGATTGGATTGGTGGTTACCAGAGGGGAAGTGGGGAGGGAGGAGGGTGAAAGGGATAATTTGGCACATGTATGTGGTGATGGGTTGTAATTAGTATTTGGGTGGTGAACATGATGTAATCTATGCAGAAATAAAAGTATAATGAGGTACACCTGAAATTTATACAATGTTATAAACCAATGTTACTGCAATAAACAAAAAATTAAAAAAAAAAAAAGAGATCTTGTGAGGCTGGTATTTTCAGCTCTCCATCTGCCTTCCTAGGACACACAGCAGATATGGTCTTGGGTCCAACATGGGAGGCACAGGGTGAGATAAGATTTCCGTTAACTCACAACTGCAAAGTGGTTTTATTTTCTCAAGTTCCAAGGATGAGAAAACTGAGATTCATAGAAATTCATAGAAATAATTTGCCTAGAGCCCTATGGTTAGTCACATCGGATCATGATTGTAGAGTCTGTTTCCCTTTTACTGTTCTCCTTTATTTCAAAATATTTTGTAGTATTGCTAAATAATCTTACTTGACATTTCCATCATCAACTTACATCATCTTCCCTTGGTTCTTGTTACTAGGAGTTGTTGATAGTGAAAATACTTTCCTCCTTTTTTAATGAATATTTTAGCACCTTGCTAATATATTTACACTCCTCTATCACTATTTTTCAGCTTCAATGATTGGAAATTCACTTTGAGCCTTTTAACACCTTGGCCTTACACTTCCTGACTTCTCACGTTCAATCACCTGCCAAGCCTTGTTGATTTCTTTTCAAAATAGACTTTATTTTTCAGAGAAGTTTTAGGTTCACATCAAAATTGAGTGGAAGATACAGAGATTTCTCATATACCCCTGCCCTCCACATGCATAACCTACCTCATTACCAAACAGAGTGGGACATTTGTACCGTCGATGAACCTACATTGACACAGCATTATTACCCAACGCTCATAGTTTACATTACAGTTCACTCTATTCTATGGGTTTGGACAAATTTATAGTGACATATATCCACCATTATAGTATCATTCGGAGTAGTTTGCCCTAAAAATCCTCTGTGCTCTGCCTGTCTCCCCCTCCCTCTTTCTTAATTTCTGGACACCACTGATCATTTTACTGCTTCCACAGGTTTGCCTTTTCCAGAATGTGATATAGTTGGAGTCATACAGTTTGTAGCCTTTTCAGATTGGCTTCCTTCACTTAGTAATATGCATTTAAGTTTCCTTCATAGTTTTCCCAGCTTATTAGCTTATTTCTGTTGAGTGCTGAATAATATTCTGTTGAGTACTACAATTTTGTCCATTCACCTACTGAAAGGCATCTTGGTTTCTTCCAAGTTTTGGCGATTAGGAATAAAGCTGCTATAAATGTCCATGTGCAAGTTTTTGTGTGGACAGAAGTTTTCAACTTCTTTAGACATTTTTAGTTTTGTAAGAAACCTCCAAACTATCTTCCAAAGTGTCTGTACCATTTTGCATTCCCACCAGCAATGAATGAGAATTCTTGTTGCTGTACATCCTGCACAGCATTTGGGGTTGTCAGTATTCTTGATTTGGCCCTGTTGATTTTACTTCTTTCTGTAATTCATGAATCCTTCTCTTTGTAGACACTGTCACTACTGTAGTTCAGAATAAAATTTTCTTTTCTCAGGACTGCTTCAGGAATTTATTAACAGTTTTACCTGTCTTTAATAGGTCTCTCACTCTAGTCCAACTCACACTGTGCTGCCAGATTCATTTGCTAAATATCAGCTCTGGTATTTTACTTTTCCATTCAACAGCCGTCAGATGCTTTTGTCTAATAAATAAAACTGAGTTTGGCATTTAAAATCCTCCAAGATCTGTCTCCAACCTAAGCTTCAAACATAATTTTGTTTTACTATTAACCTTCATGACCCCTTCTTTCCAGACAAACCAAATTTTTATCATTTTCTATGTCGGCCTCATGTTTTCTCGCACCTACCTCTCTCAGGTTTTTCCCTCTGCCTTTCATCATTGTTCTTTGTTCTGAACAACATTATATATCTAATCAGTCTCCATGCTACTGTCTCTCCTTCTTGTGCACCTCTTATACCTGCTTCTTCCTTTTCATCACTTCTGCCACTGACGTTGGACCCCAGCATTTCTCTAGTGCTCTACTGAAAGACCTTTCATCTCCCACTCTGTGTGCTGCTATCATGATGATTTTTCTTCTGTGGAAATCTCAAGCTACCTTTTCCTTGCTTGGAAACTTCTGCTTGCTTTCTATTTTCTGGAGCAAGTTCTTTGACTTGGTATCAAAGTCATATCATGGCATTTTTATGTCTGACCTCTTGCTATACCACTTTCTTTCATTACGTACATTTTATTCTATGTGAACATGTTGAGTTGTACATTTCTTTGCTTTTCTACTCTCTCCTGAACTTTTCCTCTGCTTTGTCCGCCTGACAAACTCCTACTTTATCCTTTAATCTGCTGTTTAGACGTGACCTCCTGAAGCTCTTTCTTCCCTGAGGACCCCAAATAGAGTTAATCTGTCCATTTTCTAGGTGTTACAGTGTAACATATTTCTGTCTATTTCTACGGGTGCTCTGTCTTGTTGTATTACAATTGTTATTTTACATGTCTGACTTCCATCTGAATTGTGTGCACAGGCCACACCTTATTCATGTTTGTATCTCTAGCATGTAACAGAATGGGGGTGCAATAAATATTTGTATATTTATAATTTGGTTGAATTGAAATAAACTTCAACATATTCAGGCCCAAGAGATGCTGCAAGTCTCATTCCAATGGAGTAGTCTTTCCCATGGTGGTCTTTTCTGATTTATTTATTCACCCATCACCCCAATTAGAAACGATCTCCCCTTCCTCTAGATGTCCATAACGCCTTGTCAGTCCCACTTTTTTTGTGTATGTGAGGAAGATTGGCCCTATGCTAACATCTGTCCCAATCTTCCTCTATTTTATATGTAGGATGACACCATAGCATGGCTTGATGAGCAGTATGAGGGTCGGCGCCTGGGATCCAAATCAGTGAACCCTGGGCCACCAAGTGGAGCCTGCGAACTTAACCACTATGCCACGGGGCCTGCCCCTCAGTCCCACTTTTTTGACACACACAACTTGCATTTTGATATTTGGGAGAAATTCTTTTTTCTTTTCTTCTAAATTGTTAGCTCTTTTAGGGGAAAATTCTGTTTCTCATCTTTTATCTCTTATAACGTCTAGTATAAGTTCTTTGCAAATATTAGAATCAAAATAAATATAGGTTAAATAAATGAAATGGTGCATAACTCCTGTACGTTCATTGCATGGAAAATCAAAGAAATTTAGAACTTTAAGGGAACTTTGGAGTAATTTACTCTAACTTCTTCATCTTACATATAAGGGAATCAAGTTCAAAGAAGTTCTGCCACTGTTTTTAGGATCTTAGTGCTTAAGGAGGAAAAATTAGGACAAGAACCAAAGTCTCCTGAATCCCAGGCGATGCTTTTATATATTTTCAATTATGCTACTCTGCCTCCTTAAGTGTATAAGGTATCATATGAATCTTTTTTGATGTTTTATATGGTAACATGTCCAATCAATTACTTAATTTTTCAATGGTAATTATGTAAATTATAAAAAGATCTTTGCTAGATAAGTATTTAAAAAAATACATTCCATTTAGATAAATTATTTTTTTTAAAAAAAGACTATCATAACCCTCAAAATCAAATCAAATTGAGGAATAAGATATAGAATTATGACAAAATGAAATCTTTATATAAACATATTCATTGTTATTTCTAAGAAAGGACCTTAAGAAGAAAAATTACCCTTAGAACTTATTTAGAAACTGACAGCGTATTCAATAGCAAATTATTTTATTTTAAAAATCAGTTCAAGTATGTGATTAGTCATACATATAAATACAAACCATAAGTAATATTTACTTTGGTTAAGTAGTCTTATTTATACAAACAGGCTAGTTTATTAATATAGTTCTCGGAATGATTTTGCACATGTATTTTTATTCATATATTTTGCACATATATACATGCAAATATATAAATGTGCGTAGCATCATTTTATCATACTTGCCATTCCATACAGATAATTTGACTCCACCTGTTTAAAAAATTGACAAACATTTTACGTCTTAAATGTTAATATTGAAGTATAAGTAAGGATAGGTCATTGTTTTGGGATCTAATAAACGTTACGTTCTCAGAAAGCCTGGAGGATGGTTTCTAACTGTCTTTTAATATTTTTTATTTAAAAGGTAAATAAGATTTGTGGCCGTCCAATCAGAACACCCACACAAAGCCCTCGTTGTTCTTTTGATCGGAACAAAGAGAAGAATGGAATGAAGATCTCTACAAGAAATGGTGAAGAGACACTTGCCAACAGAAGAAAGTAAGACATTTGTTTTACAACCAGAAAGAGAAAAGAAAGTAAGCCATTAATTTTACAACAGAATAGAATGTATTCAGTTACATAGAACAAAATACACTATTGAAGAAAAAAAGATCAACATTAATTACTTTTAAAATTCAATGTTTCCTCCTATTCCATTAATTAGGCAGATAGCTTCAATTTGTGAGACCAATAAAAATTCCTGTGATAAGAGACATTTTCTATAATACAATATGTCAGACCCTAGCCACATGTGATCATTGTGCACTTAAAATGTGGCTAGTACACAAAGTTGTACAGCAGATCTCTAGGACTTATTCATCTTGCTTACTGAAACTTTATGCCCATTGATTAGTAACTCCCCATTTCCCCCTTCCTATGGGCAACAATACAGTATTGTACACCTCAAAATTTGTTAAAAGAATAGATCTCATGGTAAGTATTCTTACCACAATAAAAATAAAATTTTTTAGAAATGCGGCTAGTGTGACTGAGGATTTAATTTTTAATTTTATTTAATTTTAATTAATTTTAGTCCAAATTCCACATGTAGCTAGTGGCAACTGTATTTGACAATGCAAGGCAGAAGAGTGTTCATTTTTTTCTTCTTTTCTAGGCTTAAAATAGCTAAATAAATCTTTATTATTTCTAATTGCAAGTGTACAGAAATTACAGAGCCACACAGTCTTAGAACACCAACAACTTTCTCTGTACATTATTATATAGTTAAAATTCACAGTTTGAGGGTTGTAAATGATGTAATGAGTATTACTGAATGTTAAGCATCTGTTAAATAAATGGTTGCATAAGAAGAAGTTTCTGTACCTTTTATCTGGAATGCTGCAAATGGCCGTTGATTCAAAATGATAAACACTGAGTGGCTTGCTTCTATAACTCATATTTCTACCACTATGCCCATAATTATTTCACATGTTAAATTAAAGCCTTCATTGATGTCCTTTTGCTTGATAATTGGCAGTTGAAATGAAAAACTCTTGAATTTGGAGGAAACTATTATTTTATTTATTTTTGTGTTCAGTTGACAAGTGTATGTCCTAGCAAATACTAGATTCTCAGTGGCTGTTTTTTAATTGAACTGAAATTGAGAATTCTATATTCATTTATTAATTCAAATAATTATTTCTAATAATACCTTATGGAGAATTCAGTATTTTACATAGCTTCACTCTCTATAACGTAAAATCTGTTTCTTTTTTCGAGGGACAGTGCTCCTAATTGCTTCATTGTCTCCTCAGATGGGCTATAATTTGGGATAAAGATCTGGACCATTGCTAGCTATTTGCCACAGCTTGAAAGAATTAGCACTTTGTTTGCATGTAAAGTAGCTGTTTGTTTTTTTTCTCTAGCATCTATAGTGATCAGCAGTAATTTCTTGCATTTGAGAAATCAGTATGCTTTGGTTAGCATATAGTCTATAGTGTATAGTGGTTCTTTTTTTTAATTGAGGTCATATTGGTTTATAACATGTAAATTTCAGGTGTACATTTTTCAAATATATATCAGTTATCAATTTATATATCAGTTTCTGTATAGACTGCATCGTACTCACCACCAAAAGTCTAGTTTTTATCTGTTACCATACATATGTGTCCCTTTACCCCTTTTGCCCTCCCCCCACCCCCTTCCCCTCTGGTAACCACTAATCTGTTCTCCTTATCCATGTGTCTGTTTGTCTTCCACATATGAGTGAAATCATACGGTTTATGTGTTTCTCTGTCTGGCTTATTACGCTTAGCATAATACCTTCAAAGTCCATCCATGGCGTCACAAATGGCACAATCTTGTCTTTTTTATGGTTGGGTAGTATTCCATTATATATACTATATATATATGTATATATATAACATCTTTATCCATTCATCCAATGATGGGCACTTGGGTTGCTTCCACATCTTGGCTATTGTGAATAATGCCGTGATAAACATAGAGGTGCATAAATCTCTTTGAATTGTGGATTTCATGTTCTTTGGATGAATACCCAGTAGTGGGATAGCTGGATCATATAGTATTTCTATTTTTAATTTTTTGAGAAATCTTCATACTGTTTTCCATATTGGCTACACCAGTTTGCATTACCACCAACAGTGTGTGAGAGTTCCCTTTTCTCCACATCCTTCCCAACATTTTTTATTTCTTCCCTTGTTAATTATAGCCATTCTGACAAGTGTAAGATAATATCTCATTGTAGTTTTGATTTGCATTTCCCTAATAATTATTGATGTTGACCATCTGTATATCTTCTTTGGAAAAATGTCTGTTCATATCCTCTGCCTATTTTTTGATCCAGTGGTTCATTTTTTTGTTGTTGAGCTGTATGGGTTCTTTATATATTTTGGAAATTAACCCCTTGTCAGATATATGGTTTGCAAATATTTTCTGCCAGTTAGTGAGCTGTCTTTTTGTTTTGTTGATGGTTTCCTTTGCCTGGCAGAAGCTTTTTAGTATGTGTAGTCCCATTTGTTTATTTTTTCTTTTGTTTCCCTTCCCTGAGTAGACATGGTATTTCAAAAGATACTGCTAAGACCAATATCAAAGACTGTACTGCCTATATTTTCTTCTAGAAGTTTTATGGTTTCAGGTCTCACACTCGAGTCCTGAATCCATTTTGAGTGAATTTTTGTGTATGGTGTATGATAATAGTATACTTTTATTCTTTTGCACATGGCTGTCCAGTTTTCCCAGCACCATTTATTGAAGAGACTTTCCTTTCTCCATCGCATGTTCTTGACTCCTTTATCAAACATTAGCCATCCATAGATGTGTGGTTTTATTTCCGGGCTCTCAATTCTGTTCCACTGATCTGTGTGTCTGTTTTTTCTGCCAGTACCATGTTGTTTTGATTAATATAGCTTTGTAGTATATTTTGAAGTCAGGGAGTGTGATACCTCTAGCTTTGTTCTTTTTTCTCAGGACTGCTTTGGCTATTCAGGGTCTTTTGTTATTCCATATAAATTTTAGGATTCTTTGTTCTATTTCTGTGAAAAATGTCATTGGGATTCTGACTGAGATTGCATTAAACCTGTAGATTGATTTAGGTAAATGGACATTTTAACTATGTTTATTCTTCCAATCTGTGAGCATGGAATATCTTTCCATTTCTTTATGTCTACTTTGATTTCTTTCAATATTGTCTTATAGTGTTCAGTGTATATAAGTCTCTCGCTTCCACCATGATTCAGTAGGATTTACTTCAGGGATGCAGGGATGGTTTAACATCCACAAATCAATCAATGTGATACACCACATTAGCAAAATGAGGAATAAAAATCACATGATCTTCTCAATAGATGCAGAGAAAGCGTTTGACAAGATCCAACATCCATTTATGATAAAAACTCTCAATAAAATGTATATGGAAGGAAAGTACATCAATATAATAAAGGCCCTATATGACAATCCCATAGCCAACATCATACTTAACAGTGAAAAACTGAAAGCCATCCCTCTGAGAACAGGAACAAGACAAAAGTGTCCACTCTCACCACTCTAATTCAACATAGTACTGGAAGTTTTGACCAGAGCAATTAGGCAAGAAAAAGAAATAAAAGGTATCCAAAGTGGAAAGTAAGAATTAAAACTCTCACTGTTTGCAGATGACATGATTCTATATATAGAAAACCCTAAAGAATCCATCAGAAAACTATTAGAAGTAATCAACAACTACAGCAAAGTTGCAGGGTACAAAATCAAGATACAAAAATCCGCTGCATTTCTGTACACTACTAATGAATTAGCAGAAAGAGAAGTCAAGAATACAATTCCATTTACAATCACAACAAAAAGAATAAAATATCTAGGAATAAATTTAATCAAGTTACTGGTTCTTATAAAAGAACCCAGCAGAGGAAGATCTTAAGTTCTTAAAGGTCATGTCTATTTCACCACCAAAACAACCAGTTGTTGGAAAAACAAAACAAACCCAACACTTAACATGATTTATTCACTAGAAAAACTAAGCCAATGCAGGCAAAATGTTACAAAATGGCTCAGGAATAATAAGGGGTCACATGAATTGAAAGTTTTATAAGTATCTATTCTGGCCATTGAATAGATCTCTTTGTCTCCAGTCTTTCAAACTCATTAATTCTATGTCCCTTACCAGCCAGCCGCCATTAGCCATTGCCTGTGAGTCAGAGTAGATCCATCACAGGCCAATCTCAAAACACACAAAGTGAACAACCAGAGGTACTGCACTGGAGCCCACTTAAGCATTTCATTTTTACACACTTTTTGTTGCCACTCCTGAATAGGGCTTAATTGTTGTGGTAGTATATTTCTGCTTGATGCCTATATATTGTGCAGACCTATCCATAAACTAGACCTGAATTTTATTTATTCTTCATCACTGATCATTCCTCATGAGGTCATAAGTTTTGACTGAAGTAGGTGGGGAAATGTAGCAGGAGTAGATGCTGAGTGAGTCTGGGCTACTTTCCATGCATCTTACTTGTGCTTTTTCCCCCTGCTTGAGCCTGTTTCCAATAGATCACTTCCACTTGATGATCTATTGCTTCTATACAAGCCTGATCTTGTAGCCTGGCACATCAGATAGCACTTAACTCATCAAGCACATCTCAAATTGCAGATTACACTTGCTAGATCATGGTCAAGTGTATAGTTTCTGTCAGAGCCCAGTTGCAAACCTACCAACCAACCAAACAAACAAACAGTTTTTAGCAAAAAAAGGAATGACTTTACTCAAAAACCCTTGATGTTTATACAGTCATGCACCCCATAGGCATGTTTTGGTCAACAAGGGAACCGCATATAAGACAGTGGTTCCATGAGATTAGTACCATAGAGCCTATGTGTGTAGTAGGTTGTACCATCTAGGTTTGTTGAAGTACAGTCTGATGTTTACACAACGATGAAATCACCTAATGATGCATTTCTCAAAACGTATTTCTGTCGTTAAGAAACACATGATTGTACTATTATTCTTCTAATAGGGCTTTCCAGAATCTCTGTAGAGCATCTTTATTTGCCATTGGTACTTCAGGCATCATTGAATGTATGAGCTGGGTCATCTGGACTGAATATCAGAACAGCTTGCAAAACACCAAGTTACAGAGATTTTTCTCTCATACAAAAGCTCCTTGAGGCTACTTTATAAATGAGTTACATCAATACATTGAAGTGTTTAATATGTTTTTTCTAATATGCAAAGAGACCCAAAATTCCTTGTGCCTCTGCCTTGAGTGCTAGGTCATCTTAAATGCAGAAGTTTGCCTTTTACATTAGAAGAATAGCCCAATAAGATTCAGACTACTAGACATTTAGAAACCCCACTGAATTGTCAGGCATTCAAAATGTCAATAATTTTTTTCCACCAGAGGCATGCACATGTCTACTAAAGTATCTAAGACAATGTGATCAATATTTTATTATCAGCATGGTGTCCTGTAGATGTTCAGATGATCAAGACTGTTGTCTGTCACAGGCTGGGAGAATTGCCCTGAAATGAAGGGGTTCTTGCCAGCTGAAAGTGAAATACATCTAATTGTCCTTACTAATTGGTAAAGAGATAAAAGCATTTGCCAAATCATTAGCTGGATAGCAGGTGGCAGGACATGTTTTGATCTGCTCCAGCAGACATACTAAGGAGTATGTAATTGAAGTCACCCTCTGACTCAGGTTATGATAATCCAACCATTCTCCAAGTCCACCTCAGTGTGCACAGACCACTCAAACAAGCAAGGTGAATGATCACCGCCACTGCATCTTTCACGTCTTTGATGATGACTCTAATTCCTGAGTCGCAATTCCTGAGGAATATTGTGATATTGTGATTTATAATAAGAAATATATATTTGGTCTTTGACTCAGTTCTTGGTGCAGAGCTCCTAAAACCCTTGGAATTTCTTAAGGGATGAGAGCAAAAAGATGTCTTCTGTTATGTTAATGAGATGACTTTGGAACCCACTTAAGGATGGGGGCTGGTTGCCAGGAGAGCCAACCATGTGATTAGAGGGTTGGAACTTTCAGTCCCACCCCCCAACCTTAGGAGGGGAGAGGGCCTGAAGGTCGGGGCAATTGCCAATGTCAGATGAATTAATCAATCATGCCTAGGTAATGAATCCTCCATAAAAACCCAAAAGGATGGAATTAGGAGAGCTTCCATGTTGGTGAACATGTGGAGATGCTGGGAAGGTGCTGCTCCTGGGGAAGGCATGGAAACTTCGTGCCCTTTCCCCATGCCTTGGCCTATGCATCTCTTCTATCTGGCTGTTTCTGAGTTATACCTTTTTATTTATTTTTTTATTTTTTTAAATTTTTTTTAAACAGTTTGATTTATTTATTTATTTTTTTGTGAGCAAGATCAGCCCTGAGCTAACATCCTTGCTAATCCTCCTCTTTTTGCTGAGGAAGATGGGCTCTGATTCAACATCTATTGCCAATCCTCCTCCTTTTTTTTTCCCCCAAAGCCCCAGTAGATAGTTGTATGTCATAGTTGCACAACCTTCTAGTTGCTGTATGTGGGACGTGGCCTCAGCATGGCCGGAGAAGCGGTGCGTCGGTGCTTGCAGGGGATCCAAACCCGGGCTGCCAGTAGCGGAGTGCGGGCACTCAACCGCTAAGTCACGGGGCGGGCCCCTATACCTTTTTATAATAAACTGGTGATCTACTAAGTAAAATGTTTCTCTGAGTTCTGTGAGCCACTCTAGCAAATTAATCGAACTCAAGGAAGGAAGGGGTCATGGGAACCTCTCATTTATAGCCAGTTGGTCAGAAGTACACGTAACAACCTAGACTTACAACTGGCGTCTGAAGTCTAAGGAGGGGGCCCTAGGACATCCAATCTGTAGCTAGTGGCTCAGAGGCACAGGTAACAACCTGGGCTTGTGACTGACATCTGAAGTGGGTGGGTGGGGCAGTCTGGTAGGGAAAGAACCCTTAACCTATGGAATATGCTGTTATCTCCGGGTAGATAGTGTTAGAATTGAGTTGAATTTTCGGACATTCTACTGGTGTCAGAGAATTGCTTGGTGTGGAGACCCTCCCCCGCCACCATTCCCCCCTACATTGGAATTGGTACCAGAACCAAGATAGATATGATATTCCTTTGTTTTACTATTTTCGTAGGGAGAGGTAGTTTTAGGGATTTCAATTTGGCCCTTACTCCATGAGTTGAGGAATCAGTGTGGGGTCTGTGCAAGGGGCAAGTGTATCTATTCCAACTACATATTCAGAAGTGTGAAATAAACAGGGTGCATCTGTGGACTCACTGAGCCCAACGTGAGACAGACTGAGCGTAAAATTTAATTTTCATTTGACCTTTATAAGCCCGATTTAGACTGACAGAGTAGAATGGTATTCCGGGTCTTCAGGATTAAAGTCAACTCAGGGCTAGTGTCTAATAATTCCTGGGAAGCAAAAGGGCCACAGGTCACTTTAGGGAAGAGAGGAAGGTAGAATTATACCACATAACTGTTGTGCTTATGCAGGGATATTTCGCAAGGGAACCTAACCTCACTACAGTCAAGGTAGTCTGAAGCTGGGAACTGGGAACTAAGTGAGAGACTGTGAATTTCTTTTGTGGCAAATAAAGTGACATTTCTTTTTGTATTTTTCATTTCTAGGGATGTTTTTATTCTTTTTTTTTTAATTCATATCCCACTCTTTTTTTTTTTTTGTGAGGAAGAGTGTCCCTGAGCTAACATCTGTTTCCAATCTTCCTCTTTTTCCTTGAGGAAGATTGTCCCTGAGCTAACATCTGTGCCAGTCTTCCTCCATTTTGTATGTGGGATGCTGCCACAGCATGGCTTGATGAGCAGTGTGTAGGTCCGTGCCCAGAATCTAAACCCTTGAACCCTGGGCCACTGAAGCAGAGTGCATGAACTTAACCACAATGCCACTGGGCCAGCCCCTGCTGTTTTCTTTTTTTTAATTACTTTTGCTTTGAAGGATTTTGTAAACTCTTGTAAGCTGCTGTATTTACTCTTGTTTTTCAAAATTCTGTTAGATATTTGTGGAATTTATCTTTCCAAATAATATTTTTCTTGAGTTTTGATTGGAGTTATATTGACTACACAGATTGATCTGTTTATAGTGTCATATGTGGCTGCTTTTCTGAATTCCATTTCTAATGGTTGGTCTGTTCATAGGACTGAGTTTTCTATGTGGATGATCATATAGTACACTGGGATAGCCATTCTGGCAAGAAGCTTGCTGTACCTGGTAAAACTCATATACTCTATGCACTACATCTACCTTCTTAAGATGTATCCCAGAGAAACTCTTGCTCATATCCACAAGGGGCATTCTTGTATATTTGTGGTAGCTGAGAGTTAGAGGCAAACTATATGTCCATAACACAAAAAAATGAAAAAGTAAAATGTAAGACTTTGAAACATTGTAAAGCAATCAGAAGGAAAGAACATATTTTCATACAGCAAAAATTATTGTGAGTAGAGAGGAAAAAGTATTAAATAGTATGAGAATAATAGTGTAATGCTGCTTATAGAAATTAAAAACATATATATAATTAAAATCAGTATACATTTTTCAAGGAAAGGATATGGCAAAATACTTGTATTAAATATGTTAGAATGGCTATTTATAGAAGGACAGGAAAGGAATGAGGGATGAAGAAAAAAATAAGATGATAAAATAAATAAATGTGTAGGTGCTCAAGGATAAATTATGATAGTATGCTAGGAATTGAGGAGTATGCTTAACTCAACTCTCTGTATCTGAGAAAATATGTGTATATTTGTGTATGCCTGTAAAGACACACATATACACTATTAAAGTTTAGATGAAGTGGTTTTTTTTATGTTTCCCTAATTAAAAAAATAGTTAAAACTCCCTCAATCAAAATTTTCATGAGAGCTGATGATACTCAACTTTTCAATAACTATTTTTTGCCTTTTCATATGCTAAGCATAGATAATTTTTCATAATAGTGTATAGTAGATATATTGAATATCCAGACAGAGATAAAATGTAATTTGCCAAGAAAAATTGTTGACTTGTTTGGATTTGGATTTTCATTCAGAATTAAAATAAAATGAAAGTTTATTATAAAAAAAATAATTAAGGGCTGGCCTGGTGGCGCAAGAGATTAAGTGCGCGCGCTCTGCTGCAGCAACCTGGGTTCGCCGGTTCAGCTCCTGGGTGTGCACTGACGCACTGCTTGTTGAGCCATGCTGTGGCGGCATCCCATACAAAGTAGAGGAAGATGGGCACGGATGTTAGCTCAGGGCCAGTCTTCCTCAGAAAAAAGAGAAAGATTGGCATCAGATGTTAGCTCAGGGCTGATCTTCCTCACCAAAAAAAAAAAAAAAAAAAACTAGACAAGGAAGAACTGAATTTCCAGTTGACCCACCAAATAATTAGCAAAACCACTGCTTTGTGCAATTCATAAAAAAGTGAAATTAAAAAACCTAACATTTTTCTGAGTTTGTTTTCATAAATTAGCATTATATCCATGATAGTGATACCTATTCTTAGGTATACTTTATTTATTTACTTTGGGCAATTCCCAGGAAAAGTAGCAGGAACTACTTGCTATACATTTAAACCAATGTAAAACTATTAAAAGAAAACTATAGAAAAAAAGAATCTAACAGTTTCTATAGCTTAATATAATTGCTCTAGTTTCTCAAAAAATAGAGATTGTAAAATGCATCAGTGTTTTTGCCAATATAAATGAAGATAAACACCGTTCTATGTTTACTAAAAATTGAAAACTGTATTTTTACATATAAATGTCATAGTCTTTTAAAATTAAATTGTCATAGTTTGCTTCAGATTTAATTTCTTTATTGGTATATCTTCAAAAAAATGTTGTTGTTTAAAATTATGTTAGATTTTTGGCACCCTGACTTTAAAAACATGTATTTTCAGGTCTTTGTGACAGAGTAAGAGCTTAATATACATAGTTTTCCATTATTCAAACAAGTCTTTTGCAGTTATAACCACTGCTGATTTATAAATATTTTGACCAGCTACTTTTTTTTTTTTTTTGGCTAGCTAACAGTGATTAAGTGATGATTAATCAGTTTTATTTTTTAATTGAGCATTTAGTCCATTTTTCACAGTGATATACAGTATCATGAAGTAGTTGGTTTAAGGCTACCATTTTGTTCTTCATTTTCTCTTTACCCCGTGTTTTTTTATTTTTTATTCCTCCTTTCTTGCCTTTGGAGTTTAACAGGTAGTTATGATTTTTTTATCCTTATAGTTTTTTAGTTTAGCATTTCTTTATTATTCTCTTAATGGTTATTGTAGAGATCAAAATATGCATTTTCAATTTTTACTATCTACTTTAAATTAGATCTTTTACCACTTCATTGAACAATAGCAGATCTTTAAAACAGTTTCACTTTGTTACTCTCTTCCTATCTTTTGTGCTATTTTTGTCAACAAATATCTTACTTCTAACAACATTTTAACAACTCCCAAGACATTATTGTTATTGTTGTTTTTAAATAGTCAATGTTTACCTATAATTACTCACATATATTATTATTTCTGGTGCTCTTTTGTTTTTGTTTTTATTTTTCAGTTCCATGTGTCCATGTAGAATCATTTTGCTTTAGCCTTAGTATATCTTTCATTGCTTATTACTAGTGATGAATTCTCTCATCTTGTGTTTGTCTGAACACATCTTCATTTTTGAAGAATATTTTCAGTAGGTCTAGAATTATAAATTGTTTCCAGCTACTGTTTTTAAAACTATAAATGTCCAAGCCATAATTAAGTTCATGACATGACACTGTGTAAATAGTATGGACGGTTTAGTGGAAAAATTTAATACGAGAGGGAACTAAGGTAGTGGATGCTGCTGGTATCCTACTTGCATCCCTTCATCTGGCCATTTTATCTGCTACCTGGCTGCTGTGTCCTGGCTGCTGATAACGCACAGCTGCCCTATTCTCTGGGGAATTGCCCTCAACATCTAGGAGCTGTCTATATTTGTTATCTATTGCTACCTAACAAACCATTCCAAAACTTAGTGGCTTAAAGCAACAATAAGCATCTGTTATGCAATTTTCTGTGGGTCAGGAAGTTGGGAGCTGCTTAGCTGGGGGGTTTTGGCTCAGGGTCTCTAGGGAGATTGCTGTCAAGATGTCAGCTGGGGCTGCTGTCCTCTAAAGGCTTGAGTGGGACTGGAGTCTCATCTCCCAAGATGGCTCACTCACACAGCTGTTGGCAGGAGGTCCTGGTTTCTTGTCACAATGACCTCTCCATTGGACTGCTTGAGTTTTCTCACAGCATTGTGGCTGGCTTCCCTTAGGGCAAGCCGTCCAAGAGAGAGTAAGGGGGAAGCTGCAATGTCTTTTGTGATCTAGCTTCAGAAATCTCACACTGTGTCCTGCAGGTTACACAGGTCTGTTCTATTCAGTGTGGAGGGGGCCTGCACAAAGGCATGAAGGGAAAAGTGTTGAGGGGTCATCCTGGAGACTGGCTACCACACAATCTCATCCACCTGGGGGAGCAGGTTAAATTCCCACCTGCCTCCCAAACTTGGTAGCAGTGCTCACGCGTAGACTGAATGACACACGGGCATAAAAGGCTTGCCCCTTGCTCAAATGTGTGGTGAAATTCATGCTTCAGCACTTCCTATGGAATCTGGCTGAAGCTGAGACAACATTCCTACTTAACTTCTTCCTCCCCACTCTACCTAGCTTCCCTCGATACCTCTCTCTCAAGAGCATCCTTCAATGAATCATCTGCACCCAAATTCGTGTCTCAGGCTCTGCTTCTAGGGCATCTGACCTAGACATGTCTGAAAAAGAACCTAAAATAAATGCAGAATAAGTGTTAAACTAAGGCAGAATTATACTATCCTGTGCTAAATATAGACATTTCTCTCTATAGTCCCAAATTCCTAACCCTTTTGTTTTTATTTTTCCTCTCCCTTCTCCCTCTGTCTTCATTTCATAGAGATCCATTCTATTGAACACATTGCCTTCTCTTTATTCTATTTGTAACCTTTGAAGAAGGAAATTTTACTTATTAAAATCTGTCTCTGGATCTAAAACTTGTTCTAAGCTTGCTAGTGGAGTATGTCAGTCTTCTTTTAGGTTGGAAAAAGAGGAACTAAACCATAGAGTTGAATTCTTTTGATCATATTTTGGAGCTGTACTTATTCAAGTGACCCCATTTTTCCTATTTATGTAGCATGCTAATAATGAGGTAATTGGAGACTTTGAGTTATTGAAGCATACCATTGACAAAGGACTCCAAAAGTTGAGGAAGGCAAGGAAGAGCTGCTGCTCCTTTAAACATCTAGCGAAGCATCACTATTTAGACTTTTCTGGGCAGAAACCAAATCAGCACAGCTGTAAAGGACATTGCACTCATATAGCTGTCTAAACCACCCCAGGCAGAGTGATTTCCCTGTGGCAGTTCCTGCTCTCTGTTTGATTTCTTGAAGTTAGCTGGTAAGAATAAGCTATTAGCAAGCTTAAATCCGTGATAATTAGCTGTACATTATTATTTCAAAGTGGTGTGGCTGGGCCAATTAAGTGGGTAATTAGGAAAACCCCAGGACAATAAATTAAGACAGAGTCTCAACACCAGTGCCCCATCTGTTCTCCAGCAAGCATTCCAATTCCAATTAGCCAACCCTCTCATTTCAGAATATGCCAATTAGGAGGATTGGCTGCATGCATAGGTGTGCATTGGGGTAACAGAGACTGTCTTAGGTGATTAGTAAAAGTAAAATATTTTTAATTTCAGAGATGATTTTGATATGAAGGTGAGGAAAGAAGAAGTTTTAAAAATAATGGATTTTTAATGTTTGAAACAGTATAATGTAAATTGTTTTATGAGTTTTTGTTTCTCTCAGTTTTCTCTTTAGAACTTAATTGGAATATTGTGTCACCAGGCAGTTCCATTTTGTTCTAATATGATTATTAAATCTTGATTTGAGTGAGAATTTTGCCACTTGGAACATTAGCCATTTTATTTATTGAGAATGGGAACTAAAGAGGACACTTGAAATTGTGTAGTTTAAGGAGAGGAACGAGTCAGGGTATGATTCTCATTTAGGACGTGACTGTCTATGAAAGCAAATTAATTGTTACCCTGTACATCACAAAAGAACACAGTGAAGTGGTTAAAAATAGTTAATGAAACATAGGAAAAATTTTAAACCTACTGAATGAAGAACACAATATTATTTAGGATTATTGCCAAGATAGCTGGAATGGGTTCATATTAAATAGGATCAGTTAGCTTAAAATACATGAACTTATAGCTACCTAGTTAAATCTTATTTAACACAATACTCTTGATCTCCTGATGTGTTTGGGTGTATGTGTTTGTTTCTATGGATAAATCAGTATTGATGTACTGGGCTTAATGATTAATTGTGTATACACATACTCAGTGGATGAAAATATCCATAGGTCAGGAAAAAGTCAACTCTTTGAGGAAAATTTAGTATCATTTATGGCGCGGGAGAAAGCAATTTCCAATCTATTTCCTAAAAGGAAGTTAGTGCTTCTTTGAGGTGCCATTGTTATTTATTACCTGTAAGTTTAATTTACTAAAATAAAGGTCATGTTCCCTTCAATGAGAACATTTCTGTTTAATTTAAACCAGAGCTTAGTGAGTGGTGGTAGTGAGGGCACTGGGGGCAGGGCAGGCCAAGGCAAGGCTCTGGATAGGGGGCCAGAGGGCCAGGCCAGAGCAGGACTAAGGAAACATGAGCTACAAGGCAGGCCAGCTTCAAGACCTACATGAATAATGAAGAGCAGGACCCCGGGGGGTCAAAAACCAGGCACACAGGAAGAAGGAATGCCAGAGGCAGAGCAAACATGTGGCAAAAGTTTAGGCTAGTGGTGCTTAACCCTTGGGGGTCATGTATCCCACTGAGGATCTGATAAAACTTGCCAGAAAAAGAAAGTTCATAAACAAATACATGCAACATTTTGTTGCATTGAAAAGCAATTTGCTCCACCTAAAATTAATATTAAAAATAAAGTCTTTAAATTGAGTTTGCTCTGACTTTTTAGATGTTCATGGAAAAATTAATGACCATTTCATGAAATATCCGAAACTAAATCCAAACAATGAAAAATTAAGCTAATATTCAACAATATTTGTGCTGAAAGGAGAGATGGCTTCAACTACTTGGTATAAACTAGAAGTTGAAATTGTGATTGGTCTTAGATGTGGCTATGTGCATATGTTTGGTATCAAACAGATGCTCACTTTTGTTTTGATGGTAACAATTATTGAAAATTATAGAAAGCAAACTTATGTGGCTATCACTGGCTGCAATTAGAACTCTGATAGCTTGCATGCTTAGAGGAGGATAGGTTTATATCAGGGAGCATGAGATTTATTCTAAACTCTTCTAGTTACATTGATGGTCCATAATGCTTTGGTCCTCAAGTTAATTTTTGGCATCTGTAATATTGAGGTTGTCAAATTTAAGTTAATGTGAGTAGAAATAAATCTCCCCAAATTTCTCACTTCAGAGCAAATAAAAATAGATACATTTTTCTCAGCCATAGGAAGAACAACCTTTAAACTGGACAGTTTTCAAATTGGTTCTCCAAAAACCTTCTATTTCCCAGTAGCAGCTTTGCCAGATGAGTTAGAAGCTTTTCAACAGTGTTTATAATCGTGACTGTAGGGTTATCTCATTTATATGGCTCAAAATATTGCCCCACCAAGAAAACGGAACTGTGAATGAAATTCTCCCTAATATATCTGAGACTACGTTTTCTTTCTTTCTTTTTTTTTTTCCTTCACAAAAAGTGAATCTTCTATCATTTTTCTTTTGGAAAGTCAGTGAACATCTACAGAATTGAAAAGAACCTCAAATTGAGTTCCCATTTTTTTCACTCAATTTTTTTAAGAGGTGAGGAAAATTTAAATTTGTCATATTGAAATTGATGATTTTTAGAGGAGTGCATAAAAGCTATTTCAGAATTTTTAGCAGAATCTATGGAGCCTAAATCAGGATGATGCGTGAGGCTCATTTCTTTTACTAAAGTAGCAAAATTAATTGTTTTTAGAAGCATTATGTGTGCTCCATCTACAGCAAGAGTACCAAGCACTTTCTTCCACTTGGTTGTGCATAGCAAAGAACATTTCCATCAGTTTAAATCTATCAATGGCATTTGAAGTGTCTACATGATGCATACAGACAATAGGGAAAAATAGGGAGCAGGTAGCACCAAGAGATATTCGTAGTTTTATCCAGTTGCATGATGAATGGAAATGACAAAGCTGCCCAATTCTTCCGCAATTGTCCTCAAAATAGAAGAAATGTGTTTCTAGAGTGGATTATATCATTTGATAGAAACACTGCTTTTCCTTCTTTTTTTTTTTTCCAATCTTCACTGGAAGACAAAAATTTACATCAACAATTTCCAGGGCACACCATGATCTCTAGAATCATGTGTGGAATCTTTTGCTTGGATGTGCAACTGATAAAAGTTAGAAGGTAGTTTCAGGATGATTCTTTTGTTTAGGCCCATATTCACAGAGTTATAGACTTTCAGATCAAGTTTACATCTAAAAAACATGATTCATTCTGTTCAATGACATTTGAAGATCAACAGGTCTAAGGAATCTTGTTAGACATGGAACACTGCAACTTTGGTGTTCTGAAAATTGAGTAAACCCAAAGGATTTATAATCTTCATTGTATTTGGTGTGTCTACATTTTCAGTGTAAGCTAAGCTTTATACAGACAGAGATATATGAATAATCATAATGGAGGGATGTATTATTTTAATTCCTATCACATGGACAATATTTTAGATGTCATAATTGAGTAAAAGTGGTCAGACAGTATTCAACCCTGGCCAGCAATATTCTGTGCCACCATCAGAAATTGGGAATACAATAATACCTGGGTTACATGTAACATTTAAAAGCAATTTTTTTCCAAAATGAGAATTTCTAGAATAATAGGAATAACATGGAAGACTAAAATACCTCATTTTCTCTGAACCCTATTAATTAGAGATTTCTTGACTTTAAAGCCCATCTTTATATTAGTGTCCAGGAGCACAGTATTTGCAGTGAGAGATATACAGTAACTGAAAATGCACGTGAGAACAATTTGTACCAGGCATATATTGTCCTTCAGTCAGATAAGTTCATGGATGGAGGTAACGAGGAATATCAGATTGAAATCACAAAGTGAAAAAAAGAAAAGAAGGAATGAGGAGGAAGCTTATTTATTAATGTTATGCTAAGGCTGAGAGTGGAAAATATTGTCCAGAGTATGTTCTCTTTTCTCCTAAGTCATGGAGTTTATAGTTAAGATTTTAGCAACCACAGAAAATATCATACTGCAAAAGAGGAACATTTAAGATTTGACCTAAAATGCTGAATCTCAAAGTATAGGTATTATGTTTCTTTGTGGAATAACCTATATTAGAATCATTAGATTTGCAAATATTCCATTTGGCTAAACCTTCTTGTTGACCTTGACCCACTCATGTGCTAGACATTTTTTTCTTTCGGAAAACCAATAGCATGTTTCCTGAAACTAGTAGAACTCAACAAATAATTGTCTATTTTTTATTAAAATCAACAAAAAGTTATGAGGTAGGAGAAATTATATCACATCTCTTTTGGGATGGGTGTTCAATTTCCTTAATACTATCTGACTTGTTTAAATATTGGACACTTGGTCCTGTGTTTATTTTTATAAATGATTTAAAGTCTTTGTTTAAAGTTCTTTTTAATGGAGAACAGAGTCAGTGCTTTTTAAGGTACGTTTTTACAACATGGGAAAACGAGATGAGAGCTAGTTTTGAAAACCTAGTTTTGACATCAGGTTTAAATCATTCTTTTTAGAGGAGGATGCTTTCAGAAAGGGTGCTTTTTACTGGGACATAAATAGTAGTGTGTTGGGTTTGGAAGGTTATTAAAAGTGAGGAATAGAGGAGTCTATTCTAATTGTATAGATGGCTATGAACGTCCAGCTGTGGGCTAGTATAAAATCCCCACCAGAGAGTGTTAAACGTGCCGCCCTGTCACCAAGAATCCTCTGCAAAGGGAATCTGAGCATATTAGCATATTTCCAGTGCTTCTTCCCTTTTCCCCTTCCCATTACTTTTCCTGGTGCTCCCCAACCTACTGCCCATCTTAACCCCTTCAGCTTTGTTGAGAAAGCACAGCAGATCTTCTAAGGAAGGGAAGTCATGTCACATGAACAAGAAGACTTCCTATGAGGAGGAAAAAACCTGGAATCATTTAGTTAGGAAAAAAAAATCCTTCTCTTTGAGAATGGTGTCAATCCTTAGGTCACTGCACATTCTATAACGTGCAGTGGGTTCAGGTGGGGTTCAGGAAGCAGACTTTATGAGTTACTTTTAAAAAAAAAATGTTTTTTTTCTTTTTAATCCAAGATGAATGCAATGTGCTTGGAACACATTTACATTTGTGATCAATGTGCCTGGTGCCATTTATTGCATTGTTTCTTACTGTTATACCCACCCTCTCCTCTCATCTCTCCATGCGTCACACAGTCTATAGAAAGGTGCCCAGAAACAGATTTTAATTCTCCCTATAGCCAATCTAAGTGTATAAATTTAATTATTTTCAAGCATTTACAACAAGAACTGTTATTACTGAGGAATAGAAATCTAAATATTTTTCTATTCTAATGATACATAAAAATCTTTTGTCAAACAGAATATCTTAGTTGAGAATAAAGTAAAACGATTAAATATAGATTCAGAATAGCAAGAGAAAATAACTCTTATCTAGAAACGTGTAATTATGTATTTCCTCGGCCGAGCGGGAGACTGACATTTTTAATGTCTACTGTTTGACAACTGTGGTCAGACATCTCTACGGGGTTGAGCTGCTCATTAGTGCCACATTAACCTTAACTTTGCCTCAGGACATTAACTAGCAAACTGCACATTTGACCTTTGTTCTACAGATATTTTCAAACAGTGTGCAAGGCACTGCTTTTAATTTGGGTTCCATATTATGTGTGGACTGACTTTAGAGGTAAAAAAAAAAAAAAATCAATGCAAGTCATTAAATAAAGAAATGTGTGGTCTGAAACATTCCACAGAGAAAAGTTCCATTTGAAAATAATATTCTTCTCCAATACTTTTCCAGATAATTAGCTTTGGTCAAAATTTGAAATAGTCTCTTTTATATTGTGTTCAATGGAAAAAAAAAGAGAGGGAGTGCAATATGTGACAGTTTGTAAACATTTTAAAATTGAAACAAATTCCCCCCAGAGGAAGACATAAGATTGAGAGGTATGCCTTTTGAACGTAGCTCTGTTTCCAGCGACGTCTAGTGAAATGAAATGCAAAATCAAATGTAGATCGGAGCCACATGCTTAAGTGAAAACATCTCCTTAGAAGATCAGCACAAGTTTGCAACACGTGCTTGCCACCTTTCAAACCATACGTATGAGGAACATGTCAGCCTTATAGATTAAAAAGTAAGTTAGCTTAGTGGAATATTTTGATCGAGTATGCTAGTGTTGCTATATCCAGGTTATGGAATATTATACAGCTATATAGAAATAAGTAAGACGTATTTATTAACCTAAAAAGGGTTCGTGATATATTTGTCAAGTGAGAAAAGCCAACTGCATGTATGTGTATAGCTTGGTCCCAGTTTTGTGAAACCAAACCATCTCTATGTGTCTCTTTATCTCTATCTGTCTGTCTGTCTACTTTTGGTTATGTGTTAGTGTGCACATAGAAGAAGCTGAAGAAAGCACGCTAGGCTGTTAACATTGGTTCCATCAGGAGGGAGGGATGGAAACACTATGGAGGGACAGATATTAAATTGTTCTTCATATGCCTTTTCATTATTTTACTACTCACAAAAAGATATGTTACTTTTATCATCAAAAATGGTTAAAGTCAATTATGATGGTACAGCCAATCAGAGGTCACTCAGTTTTACAGTAGTAACTGGGCATTCCTATGTCAACCGAACCAGAAACGACAACTTCAGGGTGAGTTGCATTTCCTTTCATATTTTTTTACCGCGTGACACATCAGGAGATCTTTCCGGCACTGCTGGCCTCAAGGGCATGGGAAGCAATGAAGCAATAACTATGCTGGTCCGTGTTTCTCCCTTGCCTTCAGTAAGCCCAGGACAAACAAGGCTGCAAGCTATGAATGAGCAATTGTGCTACAGCCTTTTTCCTCTTTCCTGCACTAGCACAGTGTACAAAGCTGTTCATTAGCCAGTCATCAGAATTTACCCCACTCTCTGCTTTCCCCACCAGACTTTTCAGATTCAAAGAAATATATAGACAAATCCTGCCAAAACATATTGCATTCTAAATGTGGATTTTGGCAGGAGGAAGTGTTTTCTAGTCTAACAGTATACCAATAAGTGTGTTCTGTTAAAAATGTGATACTGTCTGTAAAATTTTAAAAACAGATGGAAATATTCTTCTATATATTCGTTCAACTTAGATTTGTCAAATATTCAATATCAGCCTGACATTGCTCAGTGATAGCATTTTAAAATTACTTAATTAAACAAAGATGTCAAGGTCTGCATTGACGAAATGTCTGACTAAACTAACTTGGTCACTTTCCACAAGTCTCCTCTCTTCTCTGGCTTTCACTTTCCTTAGTTATAAAATAAGACAGTTGGACTAAATCACTGGTTTCAATCCTGGCTGCACATTAGGATCCTGTAGGAGGCTTTCAGGAAAATCCAGATGCCTGGGTCCTACTCCAGACCAATAAATCTGACTGTCTGAGGGAGAAATGCAGGCATACAGTTTAAATGTTTCCTTGGTGGTGATAAAGTGCAGTGAGGACAGAGAACTGCTGGAACAGATGATCTCTAAGGCTCTTTCTAACTCTGTTTTTATAACACAGCATATCTGTGATGTATTAATTATGATAGCTATCTTTATAGCACTGTGACTAAATATTAATGTGTTGCTACATATTAATTTCAGCATCACATATGTATAGAATCTATCTTGAGCCTGTTTTGTAGAGTCTGGCACAGCTTACAGTTCTGCCCTTTAGATTTCTTCCATTTTTTAATGCAACACACCAGGAAGGTCTCTGATATTTCTCCTTAATCGAAGAATGGATCCCCTAATTTAAAGTTTCCCAAGTCAACTGTGCTCCTTGAGGAATTTAATTATCGTTTCATTTCAAAAAATGGGTTTTTGTAGAAACTTCTAATTCTGGAAGCTGTTAAAAACTAACACTGCATCTGGACCAATTCAGCAAGAATTTGTTGAGTGCTTGTTGGGTACCAAACTGTGATCCAAACCCTGGGGTTATAAGGAAGCCATGGCTCTTGCCTTTAGAGAACACACACTCCAATCAGAGAGACCCACTTGCAAACAGAGGAATTATAGTATCTGATAGCGGGGCTGTAACACAGAGCTAAGTGCTGTGTGAGAAAGAAGGATGAACCCACAAAAGCTGGACAGGTTGGTCATGCAAGGAGTTAGAAAGGAAATGAGATTGAAGCTGGATTTTGAAGGAGGGCTAGAAGGTTGCGAGAGTGAAGTAGGAGGAGAAGGCAATTCTGGGTAGAGGAAACTGTGTAAACTTGAAATCTTATTCAGTAAATATTGAGATATCTTATGCAATATAAGTGTGTGGGGTGTGTGGGTGGAGGGAAGGGGGACTGTCACGGGAGGCTAAGGGGCAAAGAACAGAGAGATTATGTGCCATGGTAAGCCATTTTCTGAATGATTAGGATTTTAAAGCAGGAAAGTGATCTGGCTGATTTCTAAAGCTAATTCTGGTTACAGCGTGGGGCATGCAGTGGAGGGCAAAACTAGAGGCAGGGATATCATTTGTTAGATTGTTGCAAGCCCAAATGAGAAAGTGTAAATTTGTGTATGGCCCTGACATATAGGCATTGAATAAACCTTCTGACAAGGAATGTTTTCCTGTTTTTTTAAAAAATATTTTCAAACTGTTACTCTTAATAGTTATATTTGATTTCTGTGATCTAGGTATGTCTCAAGACCAAGATAACCAACTGACATATGTAACACAGCTCCTCAAGGATAGTTAGCCGGGACTTCTAACATCTCCCTGCCTTTCTTATGCTCCTAATATTAACTGAAAATAGTCTCCTGACTATAGAAAAATAGTTGTATAGACATAGTCACCTCCCAGCAACTTAAATTTTGAATCATCCGTAGAATACAATATTTTATTCATTAAGACATGTCATGTATAACTGGAAAAGGAGGCATGATATGTAATAGGATGAACATTGAGCTGGGAACTGAAGTATGGATTCTTGTAATGGGACCAACATTAATTGGCTCTGTGGTGGTAGATAAATCTTTTTGACCTCACCATAGCTACTAGTGCTTTAATCCCTTAATTTCCCACCAATTCAACTATTTTTTTTTTTCTATATCTAATGTAGATCTCCTGGTCCTTCAATGCAACCACTTTTTGCAACAGTACTCTTAATTCCTGTGACCTAAAAACTGCCAAACACAGAATATAGAGTTCCAAAGTAGGATCTTCCCTCAAATTTCTATCCTCACAAACCAAACTTTATCTGAACATTCACGTAGACTTTCTTCCATTATTTTAGTCTCAGAGAATTTTCTCCAAAGCTAACCACTCAATTTTAGTAATCTTTCCTCTGTCTTCCTTTCAGAATTTGTGATCCATCAGTTATTAATTTGCTTTTCCTATCTTTGTATCAATTAAGAGAGACTAAATTATGATGTGGTAGCAAACAACCCCAACCTATTTTGGTTTAGGACAAAAAAAAATGTGCTTTTGTTCACAATCTATGCCCATTTCAGACCAGCAGGGAGCGCTGCTCAAGTTGCCCTGGCTTTAAGCCTCAGAATGATAGAGCAGCCTTCTTGTGAAACATTGCCTGTCATCAGGGGAGAGGGAAACAGAAGCTGGTAAAGCCACATTGGTTCTTAAAAGTTTAAGCCTGGAGGGAACATACATCACCTCTGCACACATTTACTAGAACCCAGAGCAAATCACATACCAAAGCTAACTTCAAAGAGGCTTTGTGACCAGAAGGTAGAGAATTGGAATAGTTGGGAACAAGCTAATGATCACATACCATTGTTATCTTCTTCTCTTTCACACACAAATATTTTCAAATCTCTGTATTCAAACAAACATACACACAAATAAAATTCCATTAATTTTTCTTTTTGGGACACTCCACTTCTAGTTTCTCACCTTCTCTTTAATACCTATCATACTGCAAATCTGAAGTGTATTACTCTACTTCAAATGCTTTAATTATTGTATTAGTTTGCTAGGGCTGCCGTAACGAAATACAACAGACTGGGTGGCTTAAACAGCAGAAATCGATTTTCTCACAGTTCTGGAGGCTAGAAGTCCAAGACCAAGGTGTTGGCAGGGTTACTTTCTCCTGCGTTTCTCCCACTGAGTTGCAGTTGGCCACCTTCTCCCTGTGCCTCACATGGTCTTTTCTCTGTGTACATGCACCCCTAGTGTCTCTTCCTCTTCTTATTAGGACACCAGTCATATTGGATTAGGACCCACCAATATGATCTCATTTGAGCCTAATTACCTCTTTAAAGGCCCTGTCTCCAAATACAGTCTTATTGAGTGTTAAGGTTCCAACATATGAATTTTGAAGGGACACAATTCAGTCTATAATAATTATGGTCACCACATATAAAGGACATTTTCAGTATTTTAGTCAACCTTTCATAATAGCATTTTACACTGTGGAGAATCTCTCTAACTTCAAATTCTCTCATTCTTAGTGTTCATAGCACTTAACATTGAAGTTTTTCTTCTTTTGCCCTTTCTACTTCTGAGTCCCTTTGGCTTTTTCTTAGGACATATTATTTGCCTGAGAGATTTCATCCATATTCATGACTCCAGTCACCACCTCTGTGGATGGTGAATCTCACATCACATGTTCAGTCCACTGATTCCAAGGTTACATAGCCAACAGCAGACTTCCATGGTAGTCATGGCTCCTGTGCCAGTAGCCTCGGCATCATCTGAGTGCGTCTTTGAAACGTAGAATCTTGGGCCCTACCCCAGAACCATTGAATCTGAAATCTGCATTTTGGCAAGATCCACAGATGATGTTACACATATTAAGTTTGAAGATAGCGTTCTGCTTGCTTTCTCTGTATGTTTCAAAGAGATCTCAAACTGAACATGTTGAAAGTGGAATTAATTATTAATTAATTAGCTTTCATTTATTAATTTGATAACTATTTATTGAATCTGCTATCTGCCTTCACTACTGCTTTAGGATCTATAGTGGCGTACAAAACAAACCAAAATAATCCCTACCTCCCTGAATCTTTAATTCTAGAGTAAGAGGCAGATCAGAAAAAATTAAACATAATAAATAGATACATTACATGCTAGAATAGAAAGTGATATGTGCCATATGGAAAGATGACCATATTGAGCAGGATGAGGGCATCATAAGTATAGTGTGGGACAGCAAGAAGGTGAGATTTCCCTTCCTTTATTTCTTATCTCAGTGAATAATGCAATCAACCCCTTAGTCACCTCAGAGGAAAACAAAGACAATTAGAAGTTATCTTAAATAGTACTTTATCTTAAAACTTGTACTTTACCTGTCAATTCTAGATTCCCAATATCTTTCAAATCTATCACTTTTCATGATGCTCACTGGCAGGTCTTTTTTCACATCCTCATATTTTCTCTCCCTGACTCTTGGGTATAGCTCCCTAAGCGACCTCACTGCTTTCTATTTCCACAATACTGACATGATGACATCACTTGCTTGCTGGAAAACTTCTAATGGCTCCCACTGCCATCTGCATAAAACTGAAATATCTTATGATGATCAGTAAAGGTGATTATAATCTGGCCTTTTCCTACATTTTAACCATAATTCCCATAAGCACACTTCCTATGAGCTAAACTAAACTGCATACTAGTCTTCGAACACACAATATTATCTTTCCTCTTTATCTTTGCTTATCCTGTTTTTATTGTTGTTGTTATTATTGCTTGCTTGTTTGTTTTTTTTGCACGGAACACTAAAATGTTACCTTGTTTTGTAAATATTTCCTGATTCCTTCTCTGTCCTCAAATGTGGTACTGTTAATATTGTATTATTATTATGGATTTTCAGCAGAATGTGTATTCTTAGAAGGCAGGGACTGTCTTATTTAGCTGTGAATCCCTAGTGCCAACACAGAGCTTGTACTCAGTGGTGTTTAGTACTTTGTGACAGCTAACTCATAGCTGATGGTTACAGAATGAGTGGAAATCTTCTAGGATACAGTCATTTAGGAGAGGATGCATGCAAAGGCATGGAGGTGTATTGGGGAACAGCAAGTATCTCACTTTTGTGGAGCCCTAAAGTGTGGTTTGGGTTGCTGCTGAAATTGGGCTGAGAGGGTGCCTTATATGCCTTTCCAGGAAGTTTGTATCTCCTGCTGTAGAGAATAGAGAGCCACTGATGGCTTTAAAGTGAGTGACATAATCTGTGGAATATCAGATATGAATTTTAAAAGGTGGCTTTCATGGAGGATAGGAAGTGATTGTTAAGAAACAAGATTGGAGGTCTGTCATCTTAGAGCAATATTTCCAGAGAGAGGTGATAAGGGTTGAGCTAAGGCAACGGCAGGAGCACTGAGAAAGGAGACTGGAAAAGAAAGATGTAAAGCTTTCTGCATTACGATCTGTGAGTTGTGAAGGGAGAAATGAAAGAAGGGCATCCTTCGCCAAGGTTGGAGTAGGAGGTTTGGGGTCCATAAAAAAATCTATCCAGTTTTACAGCATCAATTTGGAGGTCTCAATATTCCATCTATTTGCACTAGGCCTCTTCATTTCTAGAAGACTCTTTGATTCCAAACAGGTGGTCATTTATAGGGAGTAGAATTCAGGGCAAGAGTTACCCATCTTTCTGTTCATGAAGCCCCACTTCTCTAGGAAAGAACCTGTCAGCTTCATCAATTATGTTTTAGTAGCTGCGACATGAGAATTGGTATTTGTTCATGCATTCTAGTTAGTAGGGATATAGCCATCAGGGAGGGACTTATTTTCTAGTAGAGGAAACTGACTTAGAGTATAAATAAGTACTGTGCTAGCAAGAAATTAAAGCATGCTTGTAAGTTAGAGGTGAGTCAGATTTATGCTTCCTGCGACCATTTTGTTATCACTAGTCTGGTCAAGCTTTGCTAAAAATTTGATTAAGTACTCACTAAATACTTGCCGTGGGAACTTCTGATCTCCTCTATGGTTTCAGATGTTACATATTTGAAAATTACATTTATCCTTCTGACAGATTAGTGGTTATTTACAACTCCAGTAATTTCCACAAATAGTTCTTTGAGACCAATAAGTTCTTTGAAAACCAAAACTGTATAAAGTTAATACAGTTGAGCATCAGTGCTGTCAAAATCAGGTTTAACTTTTTTAAATGTTGTTTTTTCCAGCTATAATACAGAGCCAGCCCTCCTCTTTGATCTCATTTTAAAAGAAATTATTTTTAGAATATCAATGGGAGATGCAATTTCGTAATTGGTACATTTTAACTACTCATCCATGAATTTCTGATGTTTGCTTTCCTTCCAGTATTTCCTTCTCCTGTCCCTGCCTCCTAGTCCAGAGGGCATTTCCTCTGTATCAGGCTAGTGGCTTTTCATTTCTTTTTCCAAAACAATTGTTTATGTAAAAAAATTCAGCACTAACGTCTTTAGAACTTGGTCTTTTGAAATGCTGAATCTCAAGTTCTTGGCACCTGAAAGGCTTAGTTTTAAAACTGAAAAGTCTTGGCTTTATAAATTAAAAACAAGCAAACTTTTTTGTTGAATTTTCTCTTTCCATAATTGAAGGGAAAGGGAAGTAGTAGAAGAAAAAACCTTAGTTAATGTATTACATATTATTTCTTCCAATTACTTTTATTTTCATGCTTCTGAAATATGTTGCATATCTGGATTTTTCATATTTAGTAAAGACATATCACTTTATATCCTTAGACACCAAAGAGAAGAGTAAGAAGGAAAATCAACCAAGTTTACTAAACTTTTAATCAGTAAGAAATCAATTAGCTTATTATAAGACTCTGACATTTCTATATGGAAAAGAAAGTAATTAGTATCACTGTGGTTTAGATGCCAGCAACTAGTGAGGACTTTTAGGGAAGCTAAATGAAGTTGTGTGTGTGTGTGTGTGTGTGTGTGAGTATACTATTCACAACTTCTTGGAACTGGAGTTATACAAGATTCATACCCAGTGAAAATTTTTATTCAAAAGAATAAATTCAAATACTAGCTTTTTTAAAACATAGTTTTTATGTTGAGCGTTAGAAAAGTATTGAAAACAAGTACAGAAAGTAAAAAAAATTGCATTCTAAACATTATGCATAACAAATTATACCATTTATATTAGCGTGTGTTATGGATGTTTTATTGTAATTGTTTTCTTTATTTTTCCATTCAGAGAATTTATCAACAGCCTTCGACTGTACAGGACATTCTATGGGGGCCTGGCCGATCAGCTTTGTGTTAATGAATTGGCTGCTGCTGATGGACTGCCATGCTGGAATGGAGAAGATATAGTAAAAAGGTATTTTATGTGCAGGGGTCTGTGAGAACATAATGGCTACTTTCATCCTTGCTTTCTTTTCCCAGATCTTGAATGGATTACTTCCGTTTTAACTTTGCCACACAGGTTAGAGAGTATGTTAATTCCTTCTCTTTAGTTTGTTAAAAATAAATTTGATCCTTTTTGACATTTTAAAAATATGATGGCATTCCATGGTGTTTTGTAAGTTCTCTCTTCTTTTCTACCTATCTATGACTTACCCAGCGATCTCATTTTTTCCATCAAGTATTACTTACCTTCTATCCAATCTGTCTGTCTTGTTTATCAAATATCTTATTTTTTTATGTTTAACTTTACAAGTATTAGAAAGTGAGGAAATTTGGTGAAATGTGAATACCTATGCAAAGATTCATTGATATATGGATGTGTCTCAGCAGTGTTAATATGTCCATCCTACAGTTGGCTCTTTGAGAGAGACTGGGTGTGTGTGTATATCTATGTAAGAGTGGGGGCACTTTTATGTATGTCTGTTTGAGGCATTGTTTATTGTATGTTGTCAGTTATTCTCAAACTCGAGAGTGAAATTTAACTTTTACTTTTTTTTCCTCACTTTCTAGAATTTCTTTGACTGCTTCTTTTCCTTTGCTTCCTATAACCGATCGTACTCTCGAGTAATCCCCTGAGCTTGAGAAAGTCCTCAATTCTCCCTCTGTAATATATAATGGTGGTCATTATAATTGGTTGAGAATTAGTCCTTTGATTTCCAGTGCTGGTGATTATTATAGAATGTAGGCTTATGTTGTATTTGGATTTGAATGTTTTAGTGTATTTTATTTTGAGCAAACTGCAAAAAGAAAGATATGGTTTCAAGCTTTCTGACTTACAAACACCCCTATTCCGCATGTAGATAAGTGATTTAGTTACTACAAGAGTGATGAGTCTATTTAAAATGTCGTTTAGCAAATTACATTTACTATGATAAACATATACTATAATTAATTTTAATATACATTTATATCATTAAAACTGTTTATATATTTCTGGGTGATCATATTCATTATAGTTAACAGTTACATTTCTGATATATCAAATGATTATTTTGCAGTTAATATCTGAATATATCATAGAAATTCTTAGAATTCACAGAAAAAAATGATTAAAGACAAGAATGGTAATTAAATTTAAATAAAATATTGGGTGACACGGCTAACGCTCTTTTTTCATTGTGCTCCTTATGTGTTGGAATGTATTTTCTAAATACATCATTTTTGCCTTTATTGAGAGCAGTCATAGCATGCATAGTGCTTTGAGTTCTATAGTATTCATGTCAATAAGATTTCTGCCACTTAAATCTAATAATTAAATTCTACTTTGACTTATACTTTCTGTTTTTACATTGTTCAGACTGGAATTGATCTTGTATATTATTGATTTTTCTATAAGGACTAATGAGAATCCCATGGTGATTAATGAAAGAGTTAGTATATAATATGAATCTATTTAATATGTTATATTCCATTATGCTATATCATTTGGTTCTAGTGCTGCAAGAACCTTAGTTTCAATTTGTCCTATTCCTCTATTTGGTCTGGGGCTTGTGTAATAGCAAATGCTGTTGGAGAAATCAATGATTTGGGAAAATATTTTAGAGGGATAGTATTTTCAACTCAAAGAACAAATTTTCTTCTACATTATATATTTTTTAAGGCCTCATTCATGGTTTATGAATAAAGAAAGCTCATCTTTAGCAAGAATCCTCTATGGAAAATGTCCACAATTCTGATAAAATGAGATTCTCGTTATTTGAATTTGCCTCCAGCTCACGTTTCCTATAGCACCCAGCCTCCTGTCCATCAGCCACTTCCAAGTGCACTGAGCAACTCCATGCTCCTGTTGAACAACTTCCACTCTGCCCCAATGTTTTCTCAAGCTACCCTTCTACCTCATCGCCTTAACTGACATTTTCCCTTCCCTGAGGATATTTCTTCTGTTTCAACCCTATCTTATGGTCTCCAACCTACTCCTGCTTCCCTGGACTCCCCAGGACAGTAGACAAGCCTCACACACTTTGGATCCCTGTAGCCATCTCTAGGCTGCTTCCAAAATGAACATTTTCAGTCTTACTATTTTCTAGCAATGAGCTAGGGTGTCACAAGCATTATCTCATTTAATTATCCCAAAACTTTACTCCTGAACGCTGCAAAGTAAGTTGATAGGGTGAAATCACTTTTCTATTTGATGTTGGGAAAACTCTGTGGTGTACTTTGACTTTTTTAAAATGTAACATATTGTAATTTAATTTATGGGTCAGCCAATTCTTGATATAAATTTAAAACAGGATTTTTTTTTCAGTTAAAAGTCAATGCTCAAATCTAAATATCCATCATATCTGGTTGATTGATTATGATATATTCACAATGAAATATTATGTGGCAGTTAAAACTTATGCATATTTATATCTGCTAATGTGTAATAATTTCAAATAATTATTAATTAAAAATACTTAAAAATAGGAGAGTACATATTTTACAAGCTGATTTGAATAAATAAAAAAATACCACTAAGTAAAGCCAGTAGGTCGCCTAAATACGACAACAGGCAAAGGCCCACTCCACAGCATGTAGTGGTAAGGCTGGCTAAAGTCAATGACAAAGAAACAATATTAAGGACAGCTAGACAAAAACAAAAAATAACGTACAAAGGAACTCCCATCAGGCTCTCAGTGGATTTCTCAACAGAAACTTTACAGACTAGGAGAGATTGGAATGATATATTCAAAATACTGAAAGACAAAAACTTTCAGCCAAGAATACTCTATCCAGCCAAAATATCCTTCAAATATGATGGAGAAATAGTAACTTTCCCAGATAAACAAAAGTTAAGGGAGTTCATGGCCATGAGACCCCCACTACAAGAAATACTTAAGAAGGCCCTCAGAACTGAAAAAAAGAAAAGAAAGGGAATACAAAGCTTGGAGCAAGGAGAAAAAAGGGTAGACAAAATCAGACAAATAGTAGATCTTTACCGGAATAGGTTAGCAATCACTTAAACACAATCAAAGATCAAAGGAAAGAGTTCACCAAAAATAAATATAACCTCATGACGGTAAACACACACCCACAGCACAAGATAGAATAATGTATAACAAGAACAACTTAGAAGGGGAAGAGGAAAGTGATTGCATTGACTTAGTATAAGGAAATAAGAGGCCATCAGAGAATGGACTATCTCATACGTAAGATTTTTTATACAAACCTCAAGGTAACCACTAAACAAATAATCAAAACAAAATAACATATGATAAACAAAGAGAAAACTAGAAGCGTCTTAAGACAGAACAACCAAACTGAATTGGCAGTCTGAAACAAATGGGACAAGAAACAAAGGAAATGCAAAAGAACCGGAAAATAAGTGGCAAAACAGCAACATTAAGCCCTCATATATCAATAATTACCGTAAATGTAAATGGATTGAACTCTCCAATCAAAAGATACAGAGTGGCAGGATGGATTAAAAAGCAAGACCCAACAATATGCTGCCTCCAGGAAACACATCTCAGCTCTAAAGACAAGCATAGGCTCAGAGTGAAAGGATGGAAGACAATACTCCAAGCTAATGGCAAACAAAAGAAAGCAGGTGTTGCCATACTTATATGAGACATAGTAGATTTCAAGATAAAACAGATTAAAAGAGACAAAGAAGGAAATATATAATGGTAAACGGGACACTCCACCAAGAGGACATATCATTTATACATATATATGCACCCAACATAGGAGCACCAATGTACATAAAGCAACTATTAACAAACCTAAAAGGAAACACTAACAATAACACAATAATAGTAGGGGATCTTAATACCCCACTTTCATCAATGGATAGATCATCCAGACAAAATGTCAATAAAGAAATAGTGGACTTAAATGAAAAACTGGACGAGATGGACCTAGTAGACATATACAGAGAACTCCATCCAAAAACAGCTGACTACACATTCTTCTCAAGCGCACATGTAACATTCTCAAGGATAGGCCACGTGTTGGGAAACAAAGCAAGCCTCAATAAATTTAAGAAGATTGAAATCATAACAAGGATCTTTTCAGACCATAATGCTATGAAACTGGAAATCAACCATGAAAAAAACCCGGGAAAGTGACAAAAATGTGGAGATTAAACAACAAGCTACTGAACAACCAATGGATCATTGATGAAATTAAAGGAGAAATCAAAAACTATCTGGAACAAACAAAAATGAAATATGCCATACCAAATCATACGGATGCAGTAAAAGCGGTCCTGAGAGGGAAACTCATAGCGATACAAGCCCACCTTAACAAACAAGAAAAAGCCCAAACAAGCTACCTTAAATTACACCTAACAGAACTAGAAAAAGAAGAACAAACAAAGCCCAAAGTCAGCAGAAGGAGAGAAATAATAAAAATCAGAGCAGAAATAAATGAAATTGAGACCAAAAAAATGGTAGAAAGGATTAATGAAACAAACAGTTGGTTCTTTGAGAAGATAAACAAAATTGACAAACCCTTAGCCAGACTTACTAAGAAAAAAAGAGAAAAGGCTCAAGTAAATAAAATTAGAAATGAAAGAGGAGAAATTACAATGGATACCACGGAAATACAAAGGATTGTGAGAGAATACTATGAGAAATTATATACCAACAAATTGGACAACCTAGAAGAAATGGATAAATTCTTAGACTCATACAACCTCCCAAAACTGAACCAAGAAGAAATGGAGAATCTGAGTAGACCAATCACAAGTAAAGAGATTGAAATAGTAATCAAAAGCCTCCCAAAAAATAAAAGTCCAGGACCAGATGGCTTCTCCGGTGAATTTTACCAAACATTCGAAGAAGAATTAATACCCATCCTTCTCAAACTATTCCTAAAAATAGAGGAAGATGGAACACTTCCTAAATCATTCTACAACGCCAACATCACCCTGACACCAAAGCCAAACAAAGACAATACAAGGATGGAAAATTACAGGCCAATATCGCTGATGAACATAGATGCAAAAATCCTTGACAAAATATTGGCAAACCGAATACAGCAATACATTAAAAAGATAATACACCATGATCAAGTGGGATTTATACCAGGGATGCAAGGATGGTTCAACATCCACAAATCAATCAACATGATATACCACATCAACAAAACAAAGAATAAAACCCACATGGTCCTCTCAATAGATGCAGAGAAGGCATTTGACGAGACACAACATCCATTTATGATAAAAACTCTCAACAAAATGGGTATAGAAGGAACGTACCTCAACCTCAACCTATTTATGACAAACCCACAGCCAACATCATACTCAACGGGGAAAGACTGAAAGCCATTCCTCTGAGAATAGGAACGAGGCAGGGCTGCCCACTCTCACCACTCCTATTCAACATAGTACTGGAGGTTTTGGCCAGAGCCATTAGGCAAGAAAAAGGAATAAAAGGCATCCAAATAGGCAATGAAGAAGTGAAACTCTCACTATTTGCAGACGACACGATTTTATATATAGAAAACCCTAAAGAATCTGTTGGAAAACTGTTAGAAATAATCAACAGCTACTGCAAAGTCTCAGGGTACAAAATCAATCTGCAAAAATCAGTTGCATTTCTGTATGCTAATAACGAACTAACAGAAAGAGAGCTCAAAAAGATAATACCATTTACAACTGCATCAAAAAAAATAAAATACCTAGGAATAAATCTTACCAATGAGGTGAAAGACCTATACAATGAAAACTACAAGACATTATTGAAAGAAATCAATGATGACTTAAAGAAATGGAAAGACATCCCATGCACATGTATTGGAAGAATAAACATAGTTAAAATGTCTATATTACCTAAAGCAATATACAGATTCAATGCAATCTCAGTCAGAATCCCAATGACATTCTTCATGGAAATAGAAGAATACTAAAATTCGTATGGGGCAACAAAAGACCCCGAATAGCTAAAGCAATCCTAAGAAAAAAGAACAAAGTTGGAGGCATCACAATCCCTGACTTCAAAACATACTACAAAGCAATAGTAATCATAACAGCATGGTGCTGGTACAAAAACAGACACACAGATCAATGGAACAGAATTGAAAGTCCAGAAATAAAAACACACATATACAGACAGCTAATTTTTGACAAAGGAGCTAAGAACATACAATGGAGAAAGGAAAGTCTCTTCAATAAATGATGTTGGGAAAACTGGACAGCCACACGCAAAAGAATGAAAGTAGACCATCTACTATCGCCGTTCACAAAACTTAACTCAAAATGGATCAAAGACCTGAAGGTGAGACCTGAAACTATAAAACTCATAGAAGGGGGCCGGCCCCGTGGCTTAGCGGTTAAGTGCACGCACGCACTGGCGGCCTGGGTTCGGATCCCTGGTGCGCACCGACGCACTGCTTCTCCAGACATGCTGAGACCATGTCGCACATACAGCAGCTAGAAGGATGTGCAACTACGACATATAACTATCTACTGGGGCTTTGGGGAAAATAAGGAGGTGGATTGGCAATAGATGTTAGCTCAGAGCCGGTCTTCCTCAGCAAAAAAAGGAGGATTAACATGGATGTTAGCTCAGGGCTTATCTTCCTCACACACACACACAAATAATAAAATAAAATAAAACTCATAGAAGAAAATATAGGCAGTATACTATTTGACATTGGTCATAAAGGAATCTTTTCGGATAACATGCCTACCCAGACTAGGGAAACTAAAGAAAAGTAAGCAAATGGGACTTCATCAGATTAAAGAGCTTCTACAAGACAAATGAAACCAGAATCAAAATGAACAGACAACCCACTTGCTGGGAGAAAATATTTGCAAAACATATATCTGCCAAGGGGTTAATCTCCATGATATATAAAGAACTCACACAACTGAACAATAAAAAACAAACAACCAGATCAAAAAATGGGCAGAGGAAATGAACAGACACTTCTCCAAAGAAGATATACAGATGGCCAATAGGCACATGAAAAGATGTTCAACATCACTAATCATCAGGAAAATGCAAATCAAAACAACACTAAGATAGCACCTCACGCCCGTTGGAATGGCTATAATCACCAAGACAAAAAACAACAAATGTTGGAGACGATGTGGAGAAACAGGAACCCTCATACACAGCTGGTGGGAATGCAAACTGGTGCAGCCTCTATGGAAAACAGTATGGAGATTCCTCAAAGAATTAAAAAGAGAGATGCCCTGTGATTCCCTGTGTTGGGAATCTATCCAACAAACCTGAAATCAACAATCCAAAGAGGTTTATGCACCCCTATATTCATTGCAGCGTTATTCACTATAGCCAAGAAGTGGAAGCAACCTAAGTGTCCCTCGACTAATGATTGGATCAAGAAGATGTGGTATATATATACAATGGAATACTACTCAGCCATAAAAGAAGACAAAATCGTCCCATTTGCAACAACATGGATGGGCCTGGAGGGTATTATGTTAAGTGAAATAAGCCAGAAAGGCAAACACTGTATGATCTCACTCATATGTGGAATATAAATCAACACATGGACAGAGAAAACTGTATTGTGGTTATCAGGGGCAACGGGGGTAGGGGGTGGGCACAAGGGGTGAAGGGAGACATATATATGGTGATGGACAAACAAAAATGTACAACCCAAAATTTCACAATGTTATAAACTATTAAAACGTCAATTAAAGAAAATAAAAGATAATATGACGAACCCTCAAAAAAAAAATCAGGTCTCAAGATTGTTCTGAATTTCATTAATGTAACAACTAGTTGCTTTTACTGTGTTGCTTGTGCAAAGGCAGTATTGTTCAATAGTGAACTACTGAATTTATCTAAGAATGCTTTAATATAAAGCAAGCGCTGATGAATGTTACAATCTTGAATTATTACCTGCTTTCTACTTCAGAAAAAACAAAATATAAGCAGTAATTGGTGTGTGAAAGCACTAAGATCCTCATATAAGATTCATTTGAGAGGTGTTCAGTTAGTTGAGAGAAATAATCCCATCGAATTTTGAAGAAATGAATATCAAGTGAATGTATACCACATTTGGGGATGATAGAGTTTTTTCCCTTTTTATGGTGTATTATAATACTCATTAAGTTCATTCTAGAGAAATTATGCCAAACACATCAATAGGATAAATTAGTGGTGAAGTTTGAGCCTATCATTCATTATAAGAGTAAAGTGATTATTTTCGCAAGATTTCTTTTCCTGAAGGCATTTTTTGGGGAGGTGATTGATAAGATTATTTATCTGCACAGACATGCTGCCTTGAAGAATAGGAGAGCCATACAGACAGATTCAATTTTATGGCAGTCTTATAAAATTGGGTGAAATCACCTTCGTGCTCATCAAAAGAGGTGGAATTCCTTTGTGATTGTAGATGAAAATCTCAAATATCTGTAGTATGTAAGGAGAGTTTAATTCATGAAATAACATCTATTTTAATTCAAATGATTTTAAAGACTGCGTGCATACCACATACTGTACAGCAACATTGAGGTCAATGGTTCAAATAATTTCTGATTTAAGGTGAAAATGTATGACAGAAATCCATGTAGTCTCCATCTCTTATTTTTTTTATAATTTTATTTATTTATTTTTCCCCCCAAAGCCCCAGTAGATAGTTGTGTGTCATAGTTGCACATCCTTCTAGTTACTGTATGTGGGACTCTTGGCCTTAGCATGGCCGGAGAAGCAGCGCGTCGGTGCGCGCCCGGGATCCGAACCCAGGCCGCCAGCGGCGGAATGCGCGCACTTAACCGCTAAGCCAGGGGGCCGGCCCACCATCTCTTAAAGTCCCTCTTATCTACCCCTCTCGTCACCTCATCATAAAGCAAAATTGTTCTCTGAAAGGCATGTCAGTCCCTACTCTTATTCTCCATTCTCTGTGATTGCAAATTGATTGTTTGATGGTTTGCACTCATCCTTCTGAGCATTGAAGTTTGGCTGACAGCTACTTAATTACCAGGGCTTCCTCTTCCCTTTTAGTTAATAGACAGATAATCCAGTAACTCTCCTTCAGTCTCTAGGAATTTATGCCCACCACCACAACTCTTAAACTAGCCAGTAGCTGTTAAATATCTTAGTAAAATTAATAAACCACCTGATTTCTGCCTCATCTTGATTTAATGTTCCTGAATGCTTCTTTTGTGATCCATTGTTGTCTAACTCTCATGGTAAGGTTCCCCTTGTCAGCATATTAAAATTGATTTTTTTTTAATCAGATAAAATATAAAACCTTAGATTTCTCTGAGATTTTACACTTATCTATTATCGGTTTCCTTTCCGCCCAGACAATGACATTTTTCCTGGATTAACCTTAATTCTTTTTAAAATTTTTAACCTTAACTTTTTTTTCTTTTACCCATTACCTATCTGGAAAGCCACTTCATCTTTGATCTTTCTTCTTCTTCTTGACCTTGCTGCATCCAATTTTATTTTATTTATCATTTTTTTAGCACTTGGCCTAGTTTCCAAATGTTGTGGACTACATTTTAAAAACAATCAGATCTCAAGATTGTTCTGAATTTCATTAATGTAACAACTAGTTGCTTTTCCTATATTGCCTGAGCAAAGGTTCTTCATGACTTGAACACCAATCCCTTCTCTATTTCTTTTTTTTCTTGCAATTTCTACCTATCCAATCAAGTTTCTAATATTGTTGAACTATACCGTCACGATAATCATCTTTGTTATCATATTTATGGCCTATTTTACTTGGTTCATATATATATATATATATGTGTATATATATATATTTTTTTGGGGGGTGAGGAAGATTGGCCCTGAGCTAACATCTGTTGCCAATCTTTCTCTTTCTGCTTGAGGGACATTGGTTCTGAGCTAACATCTGTGCCAGTCTTCCTCTGTTTTGTATGTGGGACACTGTCACAGCATGGCTTGACAAGCGGTGTGCAGGTCCGGGCCCAGGATCTGAACCCACGAAACTCGGGCTGCTGAAGAGAAGGGTGTGAACTTAATCACTACACCGCTGGGCTGGCCCCTATCTTACTTGGTTCAGAATTGGAGATTGCTTAAAATGTGTGATTAGGAGACCCCATCACAGCAATCTACCATAGACCTTGAAATTCCCACTGTTAACAGAATCATTTTCAACTAAGTTATGTTCTCCATTAAACTGTATATAGAGCTTTGCCAAATTTCCACTTTCATCTTGAGTCTTAGTGGAATGAATCCTCTCATTTGTGTTTTATTGTAACTTCTAAATCCACCATGACACCTGTAATACTTTTTGCATTTATATGTCATACATCTTCTTTCTTCTTATAAACTGTAATTTCTTTTATAACAGAGTTCCTGTATTATCTGAGAGGCTAAGAATGATTAATATCATTGAACACCTAATATCATTGAACACCTTAGTGAGAACTAAGAGACTTGGTGATTTGGCGATAACACTTTGGTGGGCAATATGTGGGTCCAAAATGAAATTGAGTGCCCAAAAGAGGAGAAGAAAGGAGATGAATCATAGAAGTCTCTACTGTGGCTGAATTTTTTTCCTGACGTAACCTTAAGATCATGCGTGTCTCACTGTGTGAGACATAGAAAAATATCTATAGATATTTTTGTGGAACTAGAGTCTAAAGAATCCTAAAAAGCTCATTTGTTCTGGGTTAGAGACATATTAGGTGTGGTGTCTACCACAGATGAGGCACCCAGGTTGGGGGTGGATGAAAGTCCCAAGGCCTGCCCAAGATCAAAAGTCTGAGTTTACAATCTTCAGTAAAGGAAAAACTTCTGCTCTTTTGTGACAGAAATAAAAAGTGTGGTTTTAGATATATTATAAGGGACTGTCAAATCCATCAAATTGTAGAACACGTATTCTAGGTACAATGGGACAAGTACAGAGATCGCTGATGTATCAGGTTTGGAATGAACATAAAATTTGCGGAGTTCTTGGCTATATACTGTCTCTTTCTGCCTTACTCCAATCCATTTGCTTGGCAGATAATTTTTATTTAAATGGTAATGTCTGAAGTAGTTATCCCAAAGTTTGGTTCCATAGAAAATAATACAGTAGATGGGTGCAAAGGGATGCACATTTTAGAAACTTTGCTCCAAGTCCTGACATTCCTAATTAGTGTTAAAGGCTAGGAAAAGATCTATCCTTCTCAGGTCAATATACAGATTTTGGTCTTTTGAAAAAAATGCTCCATTAATTTGGCAATAATTGCACGGTATTTCATCTGCTGAACTGAGAAAGTTCTTCTTAATCTTTCTTCACTGACTTACTGGCTTAGTAGTCAATGTCTCTTGTTAAGCATGCAATCATTGCATTCAAGGAGCTAGACTCAGGAAGATGAAAGTAGAAACTGTTTCATTAAACCCACTCAGATGGTGCTTTTACCTTGTCACTAGAATGAAATCATGGACAATTCTCAGAACTTTTTTGGTCACTATTAGTGCCTGAAGGATCTTTCATTATCATTAGTCCCATAAAAAGTCTAAATTCAGTAATGAAAAGGTCTAGTCCAACTTAATATTCAGAACTCTGAACTGCACTTAAAGGATTGTTTCTCCCCTTCCCCAGGTACTGCTTCAGTCTAGAAGGCACTTATACTGGAGGGTGCTATGTGTGAACGACTTCAGGTCCATGTGCCAACCTTGTATTCTCCTTGTCCTCCAACCAATGTTTCTGACTCCCCTATGTTTGGAGTTGGAGGGATGATGGAGCAGAAGTGAGAAAGAAGGAATAAGAGAAAGGGATGCCCTTTTTGAGTGATAATTTTATATCTCTCATTAATGCTTCCTAGCATGGCAGGCATTAAGAGCTAATGTTCTAGAGTTTTTGTGTCCTCAAGACAATGCCTCTCCCCCATACTTCTCCAGCTGATGGTAAACCTCTGGCTTCTTTCTGCTGAGATCTTCTAGTGCGGTCCTTTTCTCCTGCATAGTCCACTCTGGATAACAGACACTTTGATTTTCTCTCCTGCTTTTGGTAGAAGTGCAGCCTATGTCCAGGGCAGCTGCTTCCTTTTACTCTGCTGCTAGGCAGGCAACTTCTGCTATAAGCACGGGCTGCCTTCCATTTTCTTAGGCATGGATCAACCACCAGTCCTTTTAAGGCTTCGTACTCCAAGGATCTCTCAAAGCCTCTCTCACTTAGGATGAATGAATGACAGAATGCCACAGCAGTCCAATAAGTTTCTTCAAAGAAATTCTCTTCTTTGGCCTCTTTGACCTCAATTCTTTCATACAATTAAGGTGGATGTCAAGATGAGGGACTAAAACCCAGTGTTTAGCTCTCTGGTTTTCATGTCTAGCACCTCAGTTTGGAATGCCATCTATTGACTTGTTCTCGGCTTGTTCTCAGAAACAGAAAGAGTGCTATTTTAGCATCCTCTCACAAGTATTTGGAAGTGGTAGGTAGAAGACAGAAAACTAGATTCCGTGTTCAAGATATTGCCATAGACTTTGAATGGGATACAAAGGTAAGTAAGACGTTGTCCTCAACTTTGAGGGACTTAGAATCTAAAAACGGGTGTTAAACATGTTCACAGTGCATACACAGCAAAACAAACAGATGCTGTGAAATAAGAGAAACACAAAAAATCCAACAGGCTTCAAATAAGGGCAAAATCTCATTTGATTGAAGAAATTATTTAAAATAACTTGTCTGAAATGTTTATGGATGAAATGAGATGATGTCTGAATTTACTTTAAAATAATTCAGTGAATGGGGGAAGAGGCTCATACTATATATAAAACAAGGTTTTCTGTGTGTGGATAATCATGGAAGCTATATTATGGATACAGGGGTGTTTATTCTCTGTATTTGTATATATGTGAAAATTCTAGAATAAATACAAAAGTATAATAAGGCATAATAAAAATAATGTTATCAGGTGTCTACTCTGTCATACACACTGGTTTAGACACTGGGGTTACAGTGATGGACAAGACAGACATAAGCTACTTCTCATGTAGATTAGGATAGAGGATATGAACACTGAACAAATAATTACAAGTGTGAATAGTTTACAAAATCTTTAAGGTTGCATGGAATTTTAATCAGCAGACTTGGAAGCAGAAAGCAGAGTGGGAGCAAATGCATTCTTGAATGAAACGCTCCAAGTTTGGTGGCCTATTAACTGCCTTATTTTCATTAGTGTATAACCTTCTTTAAAGGTTAGACACTTTCTTTCACTCGAGCTTCATAGGTGTGTCCTGACTACTTAGTATTAAGCCTTCTCTTGTTCATTATGTCCAGCCATTCATTCAGAGAGCCAGTAAAGCCCAGACATTGGGAACATATGCTCAGGGGGCAGGCTACCAAGGTTTGCAGTAAAGGTTAGCCACTTACTAGGGATGTGAATTCAGGCACATCCATTAACCTCTAACTGTATCAGTTTCCTTATCTTTAAAATATGGCTAATAATAATACCTACCTCATATTTGAGAATCAAATAAATTATTCACATAAACAATTTAGAACATAAGCTATCACATAGTAAACATCCAACAACTGTTAAATCTTCCCATTATTAAACAATATATGCTCATTTACTTCAGTAGGAATGAAACCCTATTGTATTGAGCTTCTCTCTTCATTGGATGGGTTCTATCATGGATCAGAAGTCTTCCATTTGGAAAACAAAGATGTATGTGAAGGTTAGTTTATAAGTCAGTAAAAATTAATATTAAGGATTTTGTTTTGGGAGTAAGATATAGTCCCTTATTAATATTTTAAATGATTATTTCATTGAGGCTAGAAGTAGAGAAAACATATCTTAATAGGTAGTTTATCTAATACTCCAATTGTGGAGAATTGTGGTCTGTCTTATTCTCATGCAGCACATCAGTTTTCTCAAGGGGGAACTAAAAGTTAAGATACAAAGAAAAGCACCAAAAAGGTAAAAGAAAAATGTTTTACTCCAAAGCAGTAGTTTGAGAGTAGTCAGTCACTGGCTATAGTGTCATAGAGTTGATCACAATGAACTACCAGTTGACTGGAAGTAAATCTCTGAAGCCATGCTAAATTTCAGTACATCACACAGCAGAGTGTTTTGGTGACATGACAATTTCAAGGCTGCCACACTTATCGTCATTTCTCTCCATCCACTGAATTCCCAAAGGAAATACATATTATAAACAGAATCCCTAGAACAAAATGAGGTTGAATGTCAGTCATCACCATGTGTCTAACTACTCAGTTTCTCACCAAACTGACACAGTACACGTAAACTGTTTTTAACAGGTTACTTTCTTCCATCAGAGATTGTGTGTAGAGGAAGATTAAAAAAACAAAAGGTAGCGAGGTAAAAGTTCACTGAAGTGGAAACCTAAAGGACCTTTTCCCATATGTTTGGCACAGAAGTTGTTATCTCTTTGGGGGTACAGATTTCATTACAGTTCCATAGACTTGTGACTTCCAGATTGTGTTACTGCAAAACAGCAGCTTCAAGGGCCCCAGGATGCTTATTCTTACTTTAACCAGAGCAGTTCCTTATTTATCCTTCATTTTCACATTGAGCTTACACGTTAAAAACTGTTCCCTTTTCAGTAAAATAGGTGTAAGTTTGCTAAACTGTAAAGATGACACATTTTTTCTTAATCTAGTTCATGTATTTCCATATCATAGCATATGAATTTATCAGTGAATGATTCCTTATATTTTAAAATAAAATGCTAGAAGAGAGATGGAGGAAGTCACTTATTCATAATACTTTCTTCCTCAAATAGATTCCAATGTAATCTCACATATTTTATAAGAACAGCTCATCAGTTATCATCACAGTTTATTGTCCAACCATCAATATCCTATTTTCTGATGCATTTTTCAAAACAAATATATAAACTTTGTTGGATATTGTTGAAATAGATTTTCAAAATCTGATTTTAAAGTACTTGTATGTTAATGAATGTAACATTTGAAATATATTGACCTTTATGTTTTGACTTGCATGATTAATATAATTATTCATGTCATTGTTCTAAAGATTTCATTTTCTCATGACCATACTAAAATGAGAACATGTTTTAATTTTTTTTGGTTTGTTTTCCTGGGGATATAGATGAATGCAGATTATTCTTTTTTTGAGTATTTGTTTGTTAATCCACTTTCAAAGTTCTATCTTTAATCAGTTTTATGTGTAATGGCAGCCAATCAGTTTTATGTGTAATGGCGGCCACAAAGAGTTCAAGTATAAATCTTTGAGGTATTGAGTAAGAAACCCAAGAGTCTTAGAATCATGAAGGAAATAAAGCTCAAGTTTGGAAAGTAGCCTAAAAGTCAGTTTATCTTACACTATACAAAACTCTAAACAATGGTTGGGAGAAGGGGAAATACAAATAAGAAAAGTTTGCTCTCTATACACTTCAATAGAGTGCTTAAAACTTTTATGTCTATATTATAATCAGAAAAACAGTATTTCCATTTTAAGAAATGCTTTATAATTCTTGAGTTCTCTCTACCAGCCTCAGCCAATCTGCACCAGAATTGGTACAAAGTTGCACAATTCTTTGCCCCATTCTGTGCAGTTCTGATAGCAAGAAAGCCCTCCTTCCTAATAAACTGAAGACTCTTTGCTAGTCAGTGAGGCATTAATATATCATGTGTAATGATTCAAACATTTCATATAAATTTTATATAAATTAAATATGAAATGACAATTAATTATGGATGTGGATTAAATGGTCCTTTTTTGGATTATTCTGGGCAGAATCTAGGCATTTTTAGGTATATTGGATCAGTAAATCAACAGCATTTTAGAGTAATATATTTATTTTGTGTCAGAAAAAATTAATATCTTTTTTTAAAGAGTGTGGAATATTTAAATATAAGGAGTATTGTAAAGTAGTAAAAAATGTATGGTGCTGTTGGTTTGCGTCATTGCCACCTAGTCTGAAGTCATGCTTCTCAAACTGGGAAACATGTGTCTTCAAAGGGAAGTAGTGATGCTCTGTGGTGTAGAAAGAGCCACAGCATAAACATGAAACCTGCAGTGAGAGTGCTTTCTATGTGATGGGCATATAGTAATGTATTAGATGTATTAGTTGGGCTTCTCCAGAGAAATAGAACCAATAGTTATCTATCTATCTATCTATCTATCTATCTATCTATCTATCTATCTACCTACCTACCTACCTATCTATCGAGATTTTAAGGAATTGGCTCATGCATTTGAGGGGCTGGCAAGTCTGCGATCTGCAGGGCAAGCTGGCAGCCTGGAAATTCCAGCAGGAGTCAGAGTTGCAGTCTTGAGTCCAAAGGCAGTCTGGAGGAAGAATTCCTTCCTCTTCTGGGGACCTCAGTCTTTTCTTTTAAGGCCTTCAACTGATTGGATGAAGCTTACCCACATCATGGAGACAATCTACTTTACCCAAAGCCTACTGTTTTAAATGTTAATCACATCTGAAGAATACCTTCATAGCAATACCTAAACTAGTCTTTGACAAAACTACTGGGTACCATAGCCTGGCACATAAAATTAACCATCACGGGTATTGCTCCAGGTGATGAACAAGAAAACAATTTTGTGCTCTTGTGGAGCTGATGTTCTAGAGATGGGGTGATGGAGGAGGCTGTGTTAGATTAAGTCTCCTCTCTGGAGAAACCACATTGGAGCTGAAAAGGTGGGAAGGTATAATTTTTCCAAGTAGAGAGATCATCATGCCTCATGTGTCTGAGGAACGGGAGAAAAACCAGCATGTGTAGAGCAGAATGATGCAAGTGATGTGGGAAGATTGTCTGGAATGAGACTGTGGATGGGGCAGGTGTCAGATCACATAGGTCAGGGAAGAAGTTTAAATTTTATTCTAGGTGCTTTGAGAAGTCATTGGCGCTATCAAGCAAAGACTGATATGATCTGGATGCTCCATGGAGAGTAATTTTGAATATAAAGTTGAGAGTCAACAGAATCTTACTATTTCGTATTGGCCAATCTCTGTGAAGTACGTGTGAGAGAGAGAATGAAAAAGAGAAAGAGACAGCACATGTACCTCTCAAGAATAAAAAGTTATCCACAGTGAATGCAAATCTGTCACATTTATGTTAACTGGGAAATTTAAATCTTATTTGCAGAACAATACACATTATAAGAAAACTGCAAGTGTATAGCCACACTGAGAATAAAACATGCACAACATACATCACAGAGGGACTTTTTTTCCCCCTGAAGGAAGTGCTTCCTCAAATGAATTAGAAAAACACTGAAAATCTAATGGAAAATTAGCAAAATGCATGAATTAATAGATCACTGAAACCTATCAGGGGCTTTTAAACATATGAAAAAATACCCCCAACCATCCAAGTTAAATTAAAGGGTTTCTAACACAAATTAAATCAAATAAATGCAAATTAAATTTAAAAATGTTTTTTCACTTATTATGCTAATAAAGATCACTAAATTTGAGAATTCATGGCATTGACCAAGGTGTGGAGAAAAAGGTATTTCCATACCCCAACAGGAGGGGCAATTATTCTGTATGTTTGAAGGACAATCGGATCACTTATATCAGTATTTCAAGTGCATATGACCTTTGAATAGCTGTTTCACATGTAGGAATTCATCCTCAGATATACTAACACATGTAAACCAAAGAGTACGCATTGCACATAGTTTATGGTAGCATAAGGTAGGGATAACCAAAATGCCTGTTAATAGGGAAATAATTAATGGTTGTGGTATATTAAAAAAATAGAATATTATTAAATTTTTAAAAAGAAAGATATAGTTGTACAGGTAGTGATATGCAAATAGCTATAGAAGAAGAGGACTAGAGGGTATGTATAGGAAGAAGAAATGATTGCTATAATTCTCTGTGCTTTTATAATTTATTTACCATGAGTTTTCAGTTCTTTTCAAAAAAAACAAAAAAAACCAATTGAAAAGCAAATTATTCATGTAAATATTAAAGGAAAATTATTGTCTATCTTTCTGAAATACAGAAAGATGTCTTGCTTAGGAACAATATCTTGAAATGTCCCTGCATTTCAAGTAAAATACAAGCAAATTGTCAAATGAAATAAAAGCCAATAAAAATTTCTGAAATATTTTGTCAATGTAAAGTTTAGAATCATTTGAGAAATGAATTGTTCTAGACTGAAAGCTTTGAAATTCGTATGTTGAAAACTAACCTCCAATGTGATGGTAGTAGGAGGTGGGGCCTTTGGGAGGTGATTAGGCTTTGCCCTCATGACTGGGATTGGCGCCCTTATAAAAGAGACCCTAGAGAGCTCCCTCACCCCTTCCCCCATGTGGGGCACAGTGAAAAGATGACCACTGATAAACCAGGACTTGAGCTCTCACCAGACACTGAATCTGCTGGCAACTTCATCTTGGATTTCCCAGCCTCCAGAACTGTGAGAAATAAATGTTTGTTGTTTATAAGCCACCCAGTTTATGGTATTTCTGTTACAGCAGCCCGAATGGAAGAAGATAGGGTGAATAAGGAAAGACCTTCTTTGGTAGTGAGGGCTGTTCTTGCCTGTTTGGTTATCTTATTACAGTTTTTATCCTTGGATGATTTATTATATTTTACAGTAAAATGCAAGAGAGACGTGGCACAATCTTCATACTGGACATTCATGTATAGAGACCATGTGAGTGGTGTGGTAAAAAATTAAGTCAATCTCAGACATTGAAAAGGAATGTGATGACTAATGGCAATTGGATAAAAAACATAACTTTTTTCTGAGTTTTGTCATACAAAATCATACAATCAGGAATGCTGTTGTCCAATACATAGTTGATTATACATTTGCTTTTATTTTCTGAAATTTATATATTGGTTTGCCTTATTTTTATTTTCATCTAAGCACTCTACTTTTCCTTTAAAAATGTTTTTAAGGGGCCAGCCCAGTGGCATAGTGGTTAAGTTCGTGCGCTCTGCTTCAGTGGCCCCAGGTTTGCGGGTTCGGATCCCGGGTGCAGACCTGACACATGGCTTGTCAAGCCATGTAGTGGTGGCTTCCCATACAAAGTGGAGGAAGATGGGCATGGATGTTAGCCCAGGGCCAATCTTCCTCAGTAAAAAGAGGAGGATTGGCAACAGATGTTAGCTTAGGGCTGATCTTCCTCACACACAAACATAAAAATGTTTTCAAAAATTTTTTCATTTAATTAGTTGAGAAAAAAGCCTGTTTTTCCATGTTCCCTAACTCATTAGTGAGGAAGAAAGATATTTCTTTAAGAGAAATAGTAATTATATTACATAAAGATCTCAGCTTTAAGAAGATGTACGAAAATGTAGATAAGGAGAAATGCAATGTGACGCTCCCTGGAGGCAACAGTGGAAGAACTTATACCCTTTCGATTTTTTTTTTATTTCCCAAAGATTTTGTGCAGTTGTGATTCTCAAATTCTTAGGTCCCCACCCTAGACCTCTACTGAATCAGAAACCCTGGGTGTGAGGCCCAGGAATCTGTGCCCTCCAGATGATTCTGATGCACACTCAAGTGTGAGAACCACTGCTATAGGGTATTACAATTATTTTTTGAGTAATTGTCATTTTTCCTAAAAGTTTAAACTTTTTAAAGAAGTAGAAAAGAGCCTATTTCCCTCATAAAGAAGTTTAGATTCCATGATATGATATATCTCATTGTACAAATAGTGTGATTCTTGTTTGGATAAAGATTTTAGAGCAGATTTGGTATGTAATAGAATTCCATTTTGATATACAGAGCATTTTCTACATAATAGATTTGGCATAACAGATGGCTGAAGCCCTTACACAGCCAGAATTTTAAGTATTGCATGTTTCTGGAAGAAAAGCATTGATCACATCCTCCTTAGATATTTAGTATCACCGATGCAGTTTAATCATTTAATCTACGTTTGGATCTGTAGCAGTGCTCAGAGGTGAAGTGTTTTAAAATTACTACTCTTTCATACAAATATACAAAATACAATATATAGACTTTTCCATAACAATAGCTATCTCGGGATTTCTAAATACTGACTGTAATAGACTGCTGAGTAAATGAAAATAAATATCAGGTAAATATCAGTCATACTTGTTCTTAGAATAGCATCTCCAGAAAAAAAAACTAGAAGTGAATTTCATGGTTTATTAATGATAGTATTTCATTTAAAAGAAATGTTAGGCATGAAATATTGTCTCTAAACAGGGTTGAATATTATATATAGTTTTTAGTGTATGTAGTTTGGATAAAGATTTCTGTTTAGAACTTGTTTTCAATATCATCTGGTTCTACAATTTTTAAATATTCTTTGGCCAAAAGTGCTATGTCTAGTTCAGATCCTCAGATCAAGCTATTTGTAGATTGTAAAAGCTTCAGGACTGGGCAGCTAATTAGGAATTTATTCATGCAAGATGCAAGTCAGCTTCTCTTTGGGACTTTATCCAAGTCAACACAGCAAGCCTCCAGAGACATACACAAACCTGATCCATTAGCACGTATATCGACATAATTTATCATGCTTTTTAATGTGTGTCTTTGGGGAACTATTCACCAACAAACTTTATTATTATTTATTTATCTTAAAAAAATTTTAATGCTGTTCCTGGGAAAACACATGTATTGTTTTGGGATGCCTAATTAGCAGTTTCCTGTTCATTTTACTTGCAAATGTATTGCTTTCCTCTCTAGAAGTTTTATAACAGCTCAGACGACAAATTGTTCAGCTTCGTGAAGATTTCACCAACTAAACCAACTGTTTAGTTTTTAATTCGAAAGAAACTGAAGAGCAACTTACAGGTGGTACAATATGGAGGGCAATACTGGGGGTTCAGAGGGTTCTTACTGAAAAAATGTGCAAGTCAGGAATCTGTCTGTCTCTTGTCTATCTTGATGAGGCAGATGATTTCCAACTGCATACAAATGAGTCCAAATCACTTGACATCTTGAACAGTGTAAGCTGCTTCAAAAGAAATTCCCTATTTAAGAGAAACGAAAAACAAACACATAGATAAGGAGAGCAGATTGGTAGTTCCCAGAGGCGAAAGGGGTGAGGCGAGGGATAAAGGGGCACCTATGTATGGTGACAGATGGAAACTAGACTTTTGGTGGTGAACACGATGCAGTCTATACAGAAGCCAAAATATAATGATGTACACCTGAAGTTTACAAATGTTATAAACCAATGTGACCCCAATCAAATAATTTTTAAAAAATTGTAATAGGAAAAAAATCCAAATCAATCTGTTCCTGAAATAAAAGCATACTCTCCAGGCAAAAAAATAAAAAATTCTATTATGAGATTTTAGTTTTCTCTCTGTTGAACAATGTTTAACAAATGTGTATTCGGTGCCTACTGTGTGCCAGGCTCTGGGCTACAGCCTTAAAACTTCATAGCAGTGATCCCTGCCTTCTTGGGAATTATAGCACTTGTGATAGTCGGCAGTGGGTGCTGGGATAGTGAAGGTACTATGGGAGTATATTGGAGAGGCATCTGGAAGTCAGGCAGTAAGGGATCCAGTGGATTCTGCTGGTTCCTCCATCCCTCTCCCTCCCCTTGACCTGCAGCATGCCCATCCTCCTAGTGCTGGAAGTGTTGGTCCTCAACAACTCACAGTTGTAACTTTCTCCACAAAATTGTCACCTGGCCTAGAATCCACGCACTGCTCCTCAAACCCCCTCCCCAGGCCTCAGTCATGAGGCAATGACTGAGGTCCACAGCGCAGCCCCACTGCCTCAAAGTGGAATCAACTCCACGCTGCAATTTGTGCTTCAGCGCTTCCTTTTGGGATCAGAGGAAGCTAGGCTGCAGCTGAGAGCCCATTCTTGCATAGCTTTATCTTGGCTCCATCCTGTATCCCTTAGTCCCCTTTACTTGACGACACTTCCTCAGTGAATCTCTTGGACAGAATCTGCTTCTAAGGAACCTGACTTGACAGAGTGATTTTCACAGAGACCTGTAGGGTAAGTAGGAGCTAGCTAGAGGAAGAGGGGTAAGGGAAGAGAGAGTATTTCATGAAGAGAAAACTCCAGCTATGAAGGCGCATGGGGGAAAAAAGAGTTCTGGCTAAAGAGTAAAGTGATATGAGTATAGGTTAGGATTAGATGGTTGGTAGGAGGTGGGAGAAAAGAGGTGGTAATGAGAGATGAAACTGAAAAGGTTAAAAATCTTTGCAAGTCAAGTTACATCTATATCTAATTAATGACAAAAAATTATGAAAAATCTAGAATATCGCCTACACTTTAGTTTACATAAAATATGTGACATTTGAAATTATGTATTTAAAATATTTCAAAATAGTACTCCCAAATTAATTCCTTTGAATTTCTTTGAATATACTACAGCAAAGAGGGGCTGCTATCATGGAATTACTTGTAACCTGCCCTCTATGTTCACCCCGCTGATCTCAGCCCACAGTTACAAGGATACAGCAAGCTGCCAGTAGGTAGTGTTGCCAACCTGCTGAAATTCTCATTATCTTTTCTAAAGGAGTGTCTCCAAAATGCAGTGCGAAGAGCATGGTATAAATCTGTAAAGCATCATTTTTAACAATCAGATGGAAAACATGTATTTAGTATAACGTTGTCCATAATAGAGCTTATTGTAACACAAGTTTTAAACATGTTGGTTCTGATATAGTCCAAAACCTGACAGTAAATTTCAAAAGCATCATTACTGTGTATGTCACTAAAGACAGGTGTATATTATAGTTTCAGTGAAACAAATTTTAAAAATCTGTGTAAAATATGGAAAAATTAATTCTGCATTACGTCTGACTGCCAAACATGGGACTAAATTCAGGATTATTTTCTCAAACTTAACACTTCTCTACCATTTGAATTGTAACTAATGTTACACTTCTACTTGTTTGAACTTTAAATTGCCATAATTTGTGACTTTCCACAAATACACTGATCTGAAACTATATACAGAAATAGAGTACTGATTGGGAGTTTAACTTGCAGTCGTGTTCCTCCTATAATTCTCAGATCAGTACCTCATTCTACCACCATCTCTGTTTGCACTCAGGCCCTCATTTTTCCCCCTAGATTTTTGTAATAGACTCTTAATCCATCCATCTGCCACTTTCCTTACAGATTCATTCCGCATACAGCTGATTGCTATTAAAATAAATCAACGATGCAATTTCTTGCTTATAGACCTCTTCACAGTATAAACTTTTTCAGCACCTCTAGACTTAGCTCTTTCTACTCTGTCCAACACATCTCTAATCCAAGCATACCAATCACCCTTTCTCATCTCTGTGGTTTGGGGCAAACATTTCATTCTTGGAGTTTTCTCTTCCCAATCCTTCAAAATGAAGAGTAAATGTTACCTTTTTATAATCAATCAACTGACCATTTCCTTCTCTGGGGTCCCTTACATTTGGTATATGCCCCTGGGATAGCATTTGCCTAAGACATACTTTGATCACTTGCTCAGATATCTGTCTCTTTCACTAGACTATTCCATGAGTGAGAGTCCCAGGTTTCATCTATGTGAGATTCAGGTGTGTCTGGCAAAGTGAAAGGGAGAGCATAGGTGGCTAGGACTCTCCTTACTGGAAGAATCATCTAGATCTAAGAAGGAGCATGCACAATGAGCCCTGTGAATACAGAATTCATCCAGTTTCAAATGCACCCTAGTGTCTGCCACTCAAATTTATTTCACAGCTTAGTCCCCATTGTCTGAAGTCAGTGGAAATATCGGAGTGTGGGACACTGAGACACTACACCTCAGACCACCAGGCAGTTTTTTGACTGCTGAGCATTTATATATGTATTCATATATCCATGATAGCACCTAGAAGATCAGTGGAGGACCAAAGGAAGCTGAGATTGTGGTCCCTGGCAGAGACCACCGTGCTGGGTGCAGCAGTATTGTTGGTACAGTGGCTTTGGTGCCTGCCCAAACAGGGGTAGACTTCTGCGACACCTCTTGGGGATTCTCAGAAACACCTGATTTCGAGGGCTATTTAGGAAACTCAGATCTAGCTTTTTGTAGGCAGTGATCATTAGGGTGGAAATTAAGTTAATGTGGCCTTGTTTGTTTCTACAGCCTTGTAAAGTCTGAGGAGAGTCTACACCGCAATATTAGAATTGTCTAGTTAATTACAGTAGAGAACATTACTGCTTAACTCGGAGCCAGGCCGTAGCTAAGCACTTTGTATTATCTCTTGTTAATACTTATTAAGGGGGTACTTCTGTTTTCAGAAGAGGAAAATAAGGATGGACATATTAAGTCACAAATGCAAGATCCTATCATCAGTAATTAGCAGAGCTAAAACTGGAAATGATGCCAGATCTCATGTTATTTTCATTGTTATACTCTGGTGCTAGTCCCTAATAAACTACATGTGTCCATGGTGAGCAACTGAATGAATAGATGTGAAAATAACTAGTGTATTTTTTCATTCAAGAAACAGCACAACAGATGTCTACACTGAAAGTGTGATTAATTTTCAAATGCCCGTGGAATGACCCACATGAGTAATAAGACAATGTTGAAGTCTAGTTTACTAGTCAAATTCCAATGCAGTGCCAAAAATACCATTTATGCAACCATCAGAAAAAAATTACATCTCTCTCCATAATCCTTCAAAGCTTTTTTTAGTCCCTGCCAACACACACCTACTCGAACATTATAACGTGTAACTGCCCAATAAAATTGCTTTTAAAGCCCTTCCTGCTAACCTTTAACCCTGAGGACTGTGCATAATTTATTATCCTATAAACAATCAAATCTTTTCTTTTTTCATTTTTGGGGGATTTCCTTTCTTCCTCATCCTCCACCAACACTACATCTTTACTGGATAATATTGAGTCAAGACATTTTTATTATTTGTCATTTTCAAGTGAGAGGTATGCTCCTTGTTCTTAATTAACTTTTAATGAAAGTAGAGTATGTTATCCACAACAAAATCGTTGCTTGTATTTTTTTTTCTTCTTGTACCCTTTGTTGATTTCTCTTTCTTCTTTGAACTAGTGTCCACTGTAAGAAAAAGAAGTTTCCTGCTTCTGTTCTTAGTTATGTTATTATATTTTTGGAATGTTGTGATCTGAAGTGTAGTTAACTCCTTCATCTTCATATATGGGTAGAGTGGAGCTATTTAATGTGACGTAACATAAAAACGTGAATCTATGCTATGTGGAAATGATGGAAGATTATCAAATATCGATGGCCAATTCCAGAACTAATTCTGTTAACTCATTACTTAAATGTATAGGAACAATTATGTTCTTTGATGGCCTCATAAAGTTGTTGATATATATCTTAAATTTACAGGCCTTACCCAAAATTTGTTGTGTATTACATAACGAATTACTTTGATGGAAAAATAGATCTGTTTTTTTGTAAATTTAGATCTTAGGTAGGAGCCTGAAAACTCTGTTTGCTTTTATTCAATCCCTGGACCTACACTTCTTGCTCTTTTGTTTTCCTCAATGTCTTCACTCTGCTTCACTTACCTAAGAACATTTCCTAAAATCTCATTTCCTTCAAGACAATTTCAGGGTATAGTTAGATGACTTCCTCTTCAAAGTAACATCTTGCAGTGGTACCTGTTCAACTACTGGGAGTTCAAGGGCTGTGCTCAATTCCACACCATTGTAGGCTGCCTTTTCTGAGCACCTCAGAAAGTCTGGTAAAGCTCTGCCCGCAACAGCACTGTCGTAAGGGTGATGCACGTGCTCTTAAATTGTGAGGACAGCTAAAAGCATCGTCTCAAATACCCATCTTGTTACATCATAGTCTGGAACTCCTGTAGGCAAGATTTTCTTAGCGGATTTTCAGGATTTTTAAAAAAACAAAATGTGCCTTATCTGTGAAAAACCTCACCAGGTGGCCAAATTGGTACTTTCGTTCTCTTCACAACATCTTATAGGATAAACCAGAGCAAAATCTTCAGGAACTCAGGCAGTGTTCACCTTATTAAAGATTTGGCTGAGTAACCCGTGTAATGAAGCATACAAACCAAAAGTTAAAACTGAGCATTCAAACCAAAGATTCTGGAGTTAATCTCCATCTCCTTCACTTTCAGATTCAAAAGGTTACTAGTTTCATACCATGACAAGTAATTTCCTGGCCTTCTCCTGCAACTCTCCATCTCCATTCCTTCTGTATTAGACTAGAATCTCATTTGTCTCTGGGCTCCCTGCCACCCACTTAGTTCTTCACTCCATCCTGGCATACCTTACACAGTGGTTTTCCAAAAATATAAATATAGTCATTAAACTGCTCTGTTTAAAATTCTCTAATGCCTCCCGATTGCCTTCCTTATGCACTTCAAACTTCTGCATTTGACACTAAAGCCCTCCAAGATCTAGCATCCACCTTTATGTGTCTAAACCTTCACTTCCTGTTCTTTTCATCTACCATGTGTACTTTACACTCAATCAATGCATAACTAATTATATTTCCCATACCCACCATTTGATTTTATGCCCCAGGACTATGCTCCTCCTTCTGTCAGGCATGACCCTTACCCCTTTGCCTATCTTAAAAATATCCTATTTCTCCTTCAGCACCTGCCTTCCAAGAGCATTCCTCAGAGAATCTTTCCCAGATCTCTTTTGTATTAATTCTGCACCTTGTATGTTCTTCCATTTTTGCACTTTTCATTATATTTTTAAATTCATTACTATTTTTTTTTGTATTTTCTCTCACTTCTGTCCTTCTTTAAGCTTCTTGTTTCAGAAATTCTGTATTATACATCATTGTTTCCTCAACAGCTAGTATGGGGACCTGAAGTCCGTGCACGTTGTGAAGATTTGCTAAAATGTCAGAATTGCTATTTAGGGGTGCTTCCAGTAAAATTCAGCTATGAGGTTGAATAACAGTAAATAGATCAAATTTTTTTCTAGTGACATTTTTACTTGATCAATTACATTTAATTTCATTCTTTAATTTTATCTTTCTATTTTATTATGTTTATGATTCAACATTACTTTTTTTCAAGGTCAGTGCTACAAATAGAATAAATGTTAGAAAAACAAATCATTTTTTGTGATGAAAGAAACATATAAGCCTTCTTATTCTTACTCCACATATAGTAGACCCTCCGTATAATCTTCTATCACTCATGGTTTAAGAGAAAGAATCACTTTTTTAAAATTGGAAGTGAAGAGTATAGGAAAAAAGTAATGCATGGCTAAGTGGGAGAGAGCTTTCTCTGGTATTCGAGGGTATGTAATCTTTTATTTTTGTTCCTCCAGTTGATTTGCAGTGGCTTACAAGCTCGGGGCCTGTGCACGGGCTTAATGATAGCAGAGTGATGATTCCATTTCCATAGCCATTCATTGCTGTGACCTTGCTTGTTGTTGAGCCTGATATGCCACTGGCTCTCCTAAGACAGTATGCTTGTCACAGAGGCTGGCTGTTGTCACTTTGAAGCTGAGTTTGCTTGTCCAACACTGATTTAAGGAATTATATCTAAAGAAGTCAACCCAGCAAAGCACATGCTATACTTATATGACAATGCATGTGCTGTACTGAGAATGGTTCAGTGCTGTCACATTTTATAGAAAAGACAGGACACTGATTTAGTTTATCATTCACTAACAAAGTCTAACCTTTTATTTATAAGATATCCTTTAGGAAAGCATCACACAGAAGAAGCAAAAGGTAATATGTGGATCATTTGCATGTGATGAAGTCAAATACTGTAAACAAAATTCATCCATTTTTGTCATAGAATAAGTAATTGATATTATTTGCTTTGTGTCTGCTAAATGCCACGGACAATAATAGACAACTTTGCCTGAATTAGTTCTTTCTTTCCCTTTTACCAACTCTATGAAATAGATTTACTTTACTCATTTTGCATATGAGGAAACTGCAGCAGAGATAGGTAAAAGAATCCACCCACTTCATAAATTTATTAAGTTTCAGGGCTGTGGATTAAAACTAATTCTGCCTATTTCCAAAGCTTGTGATTTTTAATCTTGGCAATCTCACATTCAATAATCTGCTGTAAACAGTACCCTTCTACTCTTCTTCAATTCTGCTTTCCTTAAATGAAGGTACCATCAAAGGAACACCTTAGAAGCTAAATTTTAAAAAATTTATTACACTCTCTGCTAGCCCAGATGAATGAGATCACCATTGCTACCTTAGATAATTTTTTCTCAAAATATGTTAAAATATTATTTATTGAAAGAATATATTTTAAATTATACAATCATAAATTATTTTATATTTTCTTTACATGCAGAATGAATTTTTTCCTAAGATCCTCTTAAATTCCCTTTGAAATGCTGAGACTAGTCTGTGAGTTGCCAGCAATCCTAGTGTTTCTATATCCTTGGTTGCCATCCAGTGGTGGCAGTCATATACTTTGGTGCATAACAGAGAAAGAAGAAAACCCTCTACTTTCCAAGCTCACTGTTTCTTATAATTCAAAAGTAAATAGTAGATGTTAATTTTGTGGAAGTAATTTAGAGAAGTGTTAGCCATGGGCCACCATTGAGTCCAATAAAGATAAAAAAATATATCTAGATCTCTAGATATTATCAAAAACAACTAGTTCTTTGTAAGGAAAAATTGTCCTTTTATTTTTCTCAGAAAATTTACAGCCAACATTTCTCCCTTCAGAAAAATCATTAAAAATAAAATATTTGTGTTAAAATTCCTGTCAAAGTCAATAATTAGCAAATCCGTATGTTAGTGACTGATGCAGTCAAATCAATGCTGGATTTCTCACATATTTCTCAAATATATCTCACCAATGGGAGGAAGCACTGGTTAATACTCTGAATAAAGAATTTGAAATAATAAAATGTATTTAGATCATTTTTTACCAGGTTAGCAAGTTGCAGTCTGTGGCATGGATATAATTTATAGGAAGTGCTTTAAAGCAATAGCTTCCAGAGACATCATAGACCCTCTGTGAACAGACGTGAGCAACATTTATTGCCATAGAACAAAATAGGATTTATTTAAGCCACTCAAAGTAAGGAAATAAAATGGACACTCCCAACAGTTAAATAGTACAGTCTTAATCTGTCAAAATGTGAGATAAATTTTATTTGAGATTGTCTTTTAGTTTGAAGATGAGAAAATTGGTATCAAACTAACTATTAGAAAAATATTCTTCATCTGAGTGAAAAATTGTGTCTCTAAGTAGATATTAATTTTATTCTGCTTGCTTTAACAAAGTGTGGAAAATGGGATGGATAAAGCATAGAAACGTTATTCCACTCAAAATTACTTAATCTCCAAAAATATATCAAAGTAGCAACAATGTAATTTTTCAAAATGTTTTTCCATAACTTTTTGTTTAAAAATTTCAAACTTACAGAAGTACAAGGAATATTAAATCCCCTTTGTTTAGATTAAGCAACTGTTATCATTTTGCTACGTTTGTATTTCCTCTCTCTATCTCCATATATATATCCATATACATATGGATTATGTGTATATATATATATACACACACATGCATACACACACACGTCCTCTTAATTTCTTCTGCAGAACTATTTGAAAATAAGTTGCTAACTTTTAATACTTTATCCTAAATATTTTATTACTTGAGCACTTTGATATCCGTATTATCTAAGAACAACAAAAAAATCCAACACATAACCAGAATATTAGACAATAAATGTAATATTTATATAATATTATCTAATATGCAGTCCATATTCCAGTTATCCCTCATTTTATCCAAAGTATTCTTTATACCTTTCTCTTTTTTAAAAAAATTTAAGATCAGGTCAATATTAATGCATTGCATTTGGTAGTCATCTATCTTTAGTCTCCTTTTATATAGTACACTCTCTCCATATCAACTTTATTTTAACTTGACGTAGACGTTTTTAAATTGTTTGTGGTTGTCTTATAGACTGTGCTCCAAGGTAGACTGTGCAATAGTTTCCTCATGATTAGATTCAGGTTAAACATACTTGATGAGCATCCTACATAGACAATATGTGCTGCCCACTACGTCACACCAGTACATACTTCATGCCAATTTGCTACATTACTGACAATGTGATATTCATGATGCACACACACAGATCCGGTGTCTGCTAGTTCTTTACATTTTAATGGTACTTTCTGCTTTGTTATTAATAAATAATCTGTGGAGTAATACTTTGAAATTGTATAAATATCCTATTTTAATACAATATTTCACTTAATTAAATATAATATAACATTAACTTTTAAACACTAAACATAAAAATCACTATGGTAGTTTCCAGTAAAGAGAAAATATTTTGGTGATGGTGAAACTGTTAGAAATATATACTATAGAAAAAAAAGTACACGAGTCTCAAGTGGGGAAGGAGAAGCACATTTTAAATGCTGCAAAGTTACTCGAACTTTGCACAGTAAAAGACATCAAAATATGAAAAATGGATCCATCTGGACTTTCTATTTTATTGTATAAACATATGGAAGAGATGTTTTTAATTGTTATTTTTAAAACTTATTTTCACCTGCCTGATTTACCTGTCACTATTTATTAGTAGAGTACAGTTATGCCAAAATTAATTAAGCAGCAATATCACTAAAACAGTTAGGGATATTGACATACCAAGAACATTAATCAGTGTTTTGGTCATGTGTCTAATAAATTAATAGTTGGAGCACAGCACTAAAATTCATTTAGCAACCATAGTAATTAGGTTACCACAATTTGCATCTTAGAATCAAAACTGAAGACAAATTTTAATGTATTTGGATTTATGGAATCATTGTTTCAAAGAAATTTTCCAATAATTTTATAATTACTGTCATATATGGTGGTGCTTAGCATTATAGATAGCAAGGAGAGTTTTACTTAAAACAGCATGGGTCAAATTTAGAAAAACTGAAAAACAAATTTCTTTAAAAGCCTTGGGTTGAAATGCGTTGTGTGTTTACACATCACAAAGGAATGAGTGTGTAATCATTAAACAACAAAACCCCACAGAGCCAGTTAGCAAACAGGTTTTAGCTTCAGCTGTTGCAGTCCAGTCTGCTATATTTCCCAGTGGAAAGCAATTAGCTAATAGAGCAAAGGAATTTGAGAAAAGAAAATATTACAGCTAACATTCTTCCCAGTATCATCATTTCCTCCACAGACACAACAGTCATTTTTATCAGGTACTTTTTTGAAACAAATGACAGAGTTCATTGCAATGATAGACAACCAACATATCTAGCATTTATAGCACTTGCATAGGTGTAGTAATTTAGAAGTTAAGTGCAAAATAATTATATCATTAGAAATATATCGTGTTTGTCAAGCAAAGCAGAAAGTCATTGAGAAATTGCACGGAGAATGACTCAGAGCTCTCTGAATATTGCCTATCAGGCCAGAACCAAGGAAGTGAGCCATGGGCTGGAGCGTGGTCTGGTGTAAAACAGAGGAAAGAGAATTCAGATTAAGACCAGAGGCAAAACAGAAGTAACATATAGAAGCCAGCTCATACTGTCTAGGAAAGAGCTGGTTGTTAAATTTTCACAAATTTTTAAAGCTAGTTTACTTTATATTGTTAGCTTAAAATTGCCATGGGGGTAGTTTCTACACCACAGTAATTAACAATTGCTACAATTGGAGGCTCCCTCCATAATCTTAGAGAGCTAGTTGTTGAGCATTCTCCAGCTTATTTGGATAATAAGCTGGTTTTAAATAATATAAAATTTATATGTATTATATATATATTTATAAATAATATTATTTGGATAATAATAATAGTAATAATGGTAATAGCCTAATTGAGAGTAGTTGATTAACCATACTATGGCTATAACCATATGTGATTTTTAGTTTAAATTTATTTAAAAATAAATTTATTTATTCACTGATTAACAATAACCAGATTAGAAAATGTATAATGTTGCTAGTCATTAAGAAGCAGCTTTCACCTCCCACCACTCAACCAAAACTGCTTTCTCTAATGTCACCGATGACTTTCACATTGCTAAATCCATTGGTCATTTCTCAGGTATCTTCGTAATTGACCTATCAGCATTTGACACGTTTTATTTCTCCCTACTTCTTCGTGTAGTTCACTTCTTCATGCGACTCTGCAGATATCACATACTCTTTGCTGTCATTCTACCTCAGTGGTTGTCTTGTCACCATCTCACTTATTAGTTCCTTCTCTTCTCTCTGCCCTGTTAATATTGAAGCACCAGAGAGCTCAGGCCTTGGTTTTTTTCTCTTCTCCATTTGCACTAGAGTTTCTCAACCATGGCACTGCTGACATTTTGGTTCAGATAATTCTTTATTGTGTGAGGCTGTCCTGTGCATTTTAAGATATGTGGTAGAGTCCCTGGCTTCTACCTACTAGACGCCGCTAGCACCTCACTCCTCAATTGTGGCAACCCAAAATGTCTCCAGACATTGTCAAATGTCCTCTGGGGGGCAAAATTGCCTCCAGTTGAAAACTACTAACTTACACACTTTGCATTCTTGGTAATCTCATTCAGTCTTACACCTTTAAGTACATCAATTTGGTGTTGATTAATACATTTGTTTTACAACCCAATCTTCTTTCACAAATCCCACACTTGTATATCTAACTGCCTACTTGACATCTTCAGTTCGATGTCTGTAGATACTGAAACTGAAGACATTCAAAACCAAACTGATCTTCCCTCCTAAACCTTCAAACTCAGCCTTCTCCATCTTTTGATACTAACTCCAACCTTCAAAATACTGTAGACTGGTGGTATGGCTGGCTTAAACACCAACATTTATATTTCATCGTTCTGGAGGCTGGGAAGTCCAAGGTTAAAGTGCCAGCTGATACAATATCTGGTAAGGGCTCTCTTGTTGGGTTGCAGATGGCTACATTCTTGCTGTATTCTCACATGGCTGAGAGAGAGATCTTCTGTGTCTTCCTCTTTTAAAAGGGAATTAATCTTATCACAAGGGCTCTACCCTCATGACCTGAACTCATTACTTTCCAAAAGCCCCACTTCCAGACACCATCACATTGGAGATTAGGGCTTCAACACGTGAATTTTGGGAAGACACAAACATTTAGTCTATAGCAATGCATTTCTTTTGCAATAGGAAAAAAAATAGAAACAGAAAGTGTCTTTTCCCATGTAACTAATTTAGACCAATTCACTTGCATTTTTGATGACTATCTTGCTGCATAATCTTTGATGGGGAATCCAAAATTATTTTAAATTTATTTTACCTTGTGGTGCTACTGGTTAAAATAGTGATATTGTACATTTGCTATTATTAAAAAGAAATCATTTTTGGAAGCTTTCTTGGGTTTTTCAAATTTGTCATATTTTGGAAGGCAAAATCTCTGAGAAGATATTATTGAAGTTGAAGAAATTGTAAAGTGGGGGCCAGCCCAGTGGCGTAGTGGTTAAGTGCGTACGCTCTGCTGCGACGGCCCAGGGTTCAGATCCTGGGCACGCACCAACATACCTCTTGTCAAGCCACGCTGTGGTGGCATCCCATATAAAGTGGAGGAAGATGGGCACAGATGTTAGCCCAGGGCCAGTTTTCCTCAGCAAAAAGAGGAGGATTGGTGACAGATCTTAGCTCAGGGCTGATCTTCCTCACACACAAAAAAAATTTTAAAGTGTATAGTAGAGGAAACATGACCTTGTTTATTAAATTTCAGAATATTGCCGTAGAAATAACACTTACCTATTAAAAACAATAAATTTGGGGTCAGGCCTGGTGGCCTAGTGGTTAAGTTCTGCGCACTCTGCTTCGGCGGCCCGGGTTCGGTTCCTGGCCGTGGATCTACACCACTGGTCGGTGGCCATGCTGCGGCGCCAGCCCACATACAAAAGAGAGGGAGATTTGTAACCGATGTTAGCTCAGGGCGAATCTTCCTCAAGCAAAAAGAGGAGGATTGGCAACGGATGATAGCTCAGGGTGAATCTTCCTCAGCAAAACAAAACAAAACAATAAACTTGGGGAAAATAAAAGGAAATACTGTGTTACATGGAGGGCAGTAACTTTTAAACAGTTATTTTACAATATAATACATATTGAAATCTTACTTTTAAGTGAACTTAAGGATAATGTAATTCATAAAAGGATAATAAGAAAAGTTAATGTTAGGGATCATTTTATTATTTTCTAGATTATCAAAATAGAACTGTGCATTTACTCAAAATGTCCTTTGGTAACATCATAAAAAATAATATTGGGAGGCTGGCCCCATGGCATAGTGGTTAAGTTCAGCACAGCCCACTTCAGCGGCCCGGGTTTGTGAGTTTGGATCCCAGGTGTGGACCTACACCATTAGTCACCCATGCTGAGGTGGTGACCCGCATACAAAATAGAAGATTGGCATGGATGTTAGCTCAGGGCTAATCTTCCTCAAGCAAAAAAAGAGGAAGATTGGCAACAGATGTTAGCTCAGGGCGAATCTTCCTCAGTGAAAAAAGTAAAATAAAATAATGTTATTCAGGCTGCTCAATATGTCTGATCTTAAATAGTATTTATAATGTATCAAGGTGAAGCACAAAATGAAAACAGCTTTTCCAGGTAATTTGAACTGAAAATACAAAGTCATTTAACATAATTCTTTCACTCGTGAGAATTTTGGAAAGACATAAAATCTTTGTCTCAGAGCAGTACTTTAAATATAAGTTAGTGATGCTTCTCTAGTATATTCAACTTATCCATTCATTTACTTCCCATTAACTCTTGCACGCAGACATTCATTCATGTAAGTATATTTATATTCCCTGTATGTTCCAGGACCCCTTCTAGTTGCTGAGGATGCAGATTTGAACAAAATCAGCAAAGCTCCTATGCTCATGAGCTATATTCAGTGACATAACGTTGGCGATAATTTCTGTGATGTAAAACCAGGACTTTAAAAGAGAAAGAGTGATGTGCCAGTAGCATATTATTTTAGATAGTATTTTTGCAGATTTTATTTTTATTTAAAAGGAAGAACCAAATTTTCCTTTAGCGTGTTCAGAACATTTAGTGTTTCCTCAAATAATCAAATGAAAATCATCTGATACAGAGTGATAAATTGAGAACTTGTAATTACCTCTCCTCATTCTAAATATTTAATAATATATATTATAGATGCAGTAGAATAGTCTCTTTGTGGTAGCAAACTAGTTTTTAGGTTCTTGAAATACAAATATATGTTAATATATTCTAAGTAGCTATTCATTCCTTCTCAACTACATTTCCTGTAATGAATGGTTGTACTAATGACAAAATAATTTGAGACAAATTTATCTGACATACTGATGTTCTTCATACAGAGCTTCTTCCCATTTTTTTTTTTTTTTGGTGCTTACATGACTTCAAATGAACTAACTTTGTGTGAATGCCAGTGTCTTTGACAAATTCTAGAAAAGGGTGATGATCTTTTAACCAGACTTTAAAAAAGACTGTGGATTATTATTGGCCTCATAGTGTCAAACACAAAAGTGCTACTTGCTGACTGATTCTAAAAATAAAAGCCATGAGAACCAGAACAAATGTGGCTCACAGAGACAAGCCTCTCTCTATAATCCTAATACTTTCTTTTTTCTCTGCTACTAGTACTGGAGGAACAAAGGAAAGAGATGGTGTAGCCAGAGCCCAAGGGCCCTTTGGAGGAAGCTGGGTTCATGGTAGAGGCTGCCGGGAGGAAGTCAGGAAGGAAGGCAGATGATGAGCCAGTGCTATAGGAACTGGAACCATGGAAAAGGCACAGATACTGCCTTGATGCCCCGGAAGGAGAGAAAAATAGATCTATCCTGGCTTCTCCCACACTGTAGCACTCCAGTATCCTCTCAGCATCTTTCAATGGTCTCACTTACCTGGCAGCCAGTTTGCAAGGAAACATAGCTTACAGGGTGAAAAAGCAGGGATTGAATCTGAGATTTAGGCAGTAAATGACGGTACAACCCAGCCCTATTGTAACTAAGTCTCCATCTTTATCTTTCTACCCATATTTTATTCACTAACAACCACAACAACTTTATGAAATAACTCTCCATCGTACAATCAAAAATTCTCTCTATCTCCCTACATAACAGGAGAGATCCAGTGCCCCATCAGTCATCATCTACATTGTGAGGTCCAGCATCTCAACCTAGATGATGTATCAGGTCTGGATGTAGTTTCTCACATCTGGTGACTTATAAGCTAAACATAAAACGGGAGAATGTCAAAGGGAAAAAAATAAATAATTGGTTAAAATATGCAGCTATATTCATAACTCAAACTTGGGGCTCCAGTGCTTGTTTCTGTAATTGGTTACAAGGTCGTATTGATAACTATCACTTCCTTCTTTCATCATCCACTTCATGTTGTCCTTGCTCTCAGAGAGAACCTCGGAGACTAAGAGCTTTTGCCTGGTTGGATGACTCAAACTTTTACTCCTAAGGTTCTGAATCCTCGGTGTTCCTTCTTTTATTGTATTGCTATAGTCTTTCATTAAATTTTACTATTGAATACAGAAGTAATAAGAGATGCCTCAGTGAAACTTCTGGTTATAGAAATAGCCTTCCCTGAACCTACTATGTAGTGGCAACCCAGTCATCTCTTGAAAATCAGGATCAATCACTCCATCTAGTATAATAACACCTGCTTTCTATGCCTGTCGGTTTCATAGCACGAGAAGAACACAAAATAGCGAAATGATAGTCTCAACTTCCAATTCATTCAAATCTCTGTGTATCTTTCAGAGGAAGCATTCCTCCCTTAGTGGAGGTTATTTTCTGGGACTGCTCAAACAGGGAAGTTGGCCACTTTTAAAAGGCAATTTTTAAACTTTTTCTAATTAAACATCTCAGTACATGAACATAACACTATTTTACTGCTTAACATATTAATTGTAATTATTAGTTTATAGATATGTCTTCCCCATTATCCAGTGAGATCATTGGGCTCAGTAGCTTGCATTATACATCTTTGTGTTCTAGAATCTCATATAGAGGGCAGCAACTGAATACAGAGTAAATGAATCAGAATGCATGTAAGCGTAAAGGAAGGGAGGGAAGAAGGAAAGTTGGTTTAGTTTATTGCAGAAGTATGACGAGATCTAAAATCATTATCTTTTTCTGGATGATCCACAGATGTCTGCTTGGATTAAGTTAGAGTAAGAATGATGTTATGACAGTTCTGCCACCATATATGTATTTTTTATTTTTTTACTATCTTCCAACAATGAACACTTATTGATTGGCAATTTGGCTCCAGCATTAACTGATGATATACTTTGAGATTTGTGGAACAAATTTTATTTCTTTTAAAAAATATATATGGGTTGATAATTATTATTATTATTTTATTATTCTCATGTAAGCCATACACTAAAAGGTGAAATACTAGCAAAGGATTTATTATGAAAAGCAACAGTTTCCCTGAACTACCTTAGCCTAATCTGAAAGGCAGCAAACTATAGCTCTCTCTTCGGGGACCTTTTTGTTGTACCTTCATATCACTAAATAGATACTTTTATTGCTACTTCCTGGTATATCTATTCTAGACATGATTTATTGATTATTCTTGTGATGGATGCCCATGAAGAACTCTTGGCTTCCTCACTTTTCCTTCCCACCATTATCCATCTAGTTATATAAATATACTTAGTTCTTCCCAGGTATCTTAGTTACTTTAAATAAAATGCTCACACCTTTAATTTCTGACTTGCCACATCTTGTGACTATAACTGGTAGATGAGCTGCTTACCCTGCCCTCTGTCCCCTGCCCTCTGCATCCTGCATGTTGACCGTGTGCCCTTCCTTGGCTACAGCCCGTTCTGTGCCCACTCCAGGCTTTCTCTGCCTGCTTTACTGTGCACCACCTTTTCACAGGCTGTCTTTCAGAAATGTGTTGAAATTTTGTCTTTCCTGTTGGTGCATTACTGATCTCTGTGTTGTGGGTTTAAACCTTTAATTCTTTATTTCCATTGTAATAAGTCATCAGAGAGAGAGAAAATAAATATCTTCATTTGACTAGGTTAAACCAGAGCATCACTTGTTTCTTTTAGTTTTTATTGGTTTGCTTTAGGCTTTGCTCTCTAATCTGCTTTTCTTTTGTCTTTTTTTTTTTAATGGTAGGTCTTGACTTGATTTTTATCTTTTTCCAAGGATAAAAACCCCTAAGTTAACTGCTGTTTTTTTCCATTGGTTTATCAAGTTGTATAATTAGTATTCACCCTTTCTATTTCTTACCTATGCTTCATAAACTTCAGTTTCATCTCATGTATCATAGCATTACTCTACTTTAATAAGTTGAGCTATACTATTTATCAATGATTATAATTTCTTAACTCTATATAATAGGTTATAGTTAACAGCACAAGCTCACATAAATTATCTCATTTTTAAAAATAGAGTTTTGATGTTTGCCTTAAGAAAAAATGCATATTTATCTTTTCCCACAAAAATTCACCTTTGATATAAAAGCATAATTAACCTCCAGAATCCCCAATTCTAGATTACTTTCCTCTTCTTGATGTGCTCTCATTTATTATGTCATTTAGAGAACATTTGTTTGAGTATAGTGTCGGGTAAAATACTGTATTTATATTGACATGAACATTATTTCTATAAAAATGGTGGCATTTTTATTGATATAAAATAATTTTTTTATCAGTTAAAAGAAAAATAGGAAAACATTAATATTGAGAACACATTTTTTCCTCCATATCCTTTATTAATAAACAAACACAAGCACAATTCCTAGTTTTTAGTTTTCTTCTTCATATGAGTCATCTGAGGTCATTTCAACAAATTGCTGCTCCTTAGGAATTCCTCAACTAAGGCAAATAACAAAATTTAGCCAAGATGTTTAGAAAAAAGATATTTGACATTCAACTTATACATGAGAAAAAAGATTCTTGAAAGGCAAAATTAAGAGCTCTACATCTGCCCTCAAAATTAGAGCCAACAGTTAGAATGTGTTTCCTCTGTAGCTGATGTTGACAGAGTGATTTTTCTGCTAGGTGAGCAGCACGAAACACAAGGAAAACTGTGACCCTGAGGAAAGCAGGTGGCATGCTGACAGCTGAGCCGCTTGTGATAACTCAGCTGGCCCTGCGGTCCTGTGATTTGGTTGTGTTCACATCAAAAGAGCCCCCATGAGATGGCTTGGATTGACAACTTGGTTGACACATAGCTACAGCTTCTGCAAATATTTACATTAGGCATCAGAGAGACGGATAAGCACATATTATGGGGTGTCGAGTAAATAGGAAGATGTGCGTTAGGGAGATTATCTTGCTTTTCCAAATAACAGGGGGAGGATTTTTGTCAAAAGAGTGATTTCAAAAGTGTAGGATAATCCAAAAAGTGTGATAAACAAATATGCCAGGAATGGAAAGAAGATGTTGTTTTAAATCTCTTAAAATTTTACTTTACATATGCATTTTTTTGAAAAATTTCCAAATTTATTCTCCTCTTTATGCATATAGTTTTTGAGTTTACATTTTCCCCCACCCTCAGCTTATAAAATGTTTTATGGCAAAGTCTATAATAATAGAGGCCTGGGCATATCAGAGATTCTATGTTAATTATGATACATTCTATGTTCAATAAATATACAATGTGGGATTTACCCTAGTTTTTTGAATATTGTAGGTCCTCCAAAATTGTGGAGTAAATTTACTGAAGACGTAGGTTCTTTGCAAGAATGGCAACATGATTACAATTTAAACACAAATTCAATTCTTTTATATTTCAGATGGTGTTTTATTTAATATCAAATTTAAAAAATGAGGACTATTGCTCACCAAAGGGTTGGTATCTTTTATTAATATTTAAGAGTTTATTTTTAACAGTTCAAAGAAAATAATTGTAGAAAAATGGTAATAGTGGGAACACAATTCCCTCACCCATATTCTTTATTAATGATAAAATGAAAGCACCAACCCCAGCTTTTTATTTCTTCAACTTCTTAATAATTAAGGTCATTTTATAATTTTTTTAAACTTTATTCATTATATAACAAAGTCACATGTCTTTGAAATTGAAAGAAATTGCCATTTTCATTTATAATTTATAAATGCCTTAGAGACAATAACTGGTGACCTGATGATTTTTATATTGACTAAAAAAATGTTGAACTTAAATTTAAAAAAAATTCACCCAAAAGAAAACAAAACAAAATGGTTCAATGAGAAAATCATTCAGACATATACACCTTGATATTATTTGCAGAAAAATAAAGGTATAACATTTATAAATTTATGAACCTAAAAGTGAATGATATTTGTTTTGGATTTGTAAGAGATGAGATTTGCCTGTTTAAGTAGCTATGTGTGTGTCTCACTTGCTTTTCCATTGTATATTCTTTCCATGTAAGGAAACAAGCACCCAAATCTTAAGGGTCAGAAGTTTAAAACAGTAAACATATGTCACTCAAGTTCATGATGCACTAATGAGACTGAGAGCAAGGAATATGTAGGAGCCCTGCAGATCATCCCCTTTCAGCCTTCTTCATTAGCTCACAGCAATCCAATTTCCTCTTGCAATATCTTCATTGATTATATTTCCTATAATTGAATCACTAATGTGGCTATTTTTGTGCAGAGTTCAGGTTATGTTCAATTTCTTTTGTTAATAGTGATAAAAATAAAACCCCTGTGTCTCACACTTAGGGATAAGACTCTAAGTAGTCAAATGGCAAGCATTCTGCCAAGAAAATTTTTAGAGATAGTATTAATTTTAAAAGTGAAATTTCTTTTCTCTATATATTTTAAAATATAATCTTGTTTGTTTCTAATGGTTTGGATGCAGTCTGGCAGATTTTTAGATATGTTAAGTCTAGAGCTATATTTTTATTTAATCTTTTTATCTTTATGTGTAATATGTATACTTACACATTTCAAAGTTATTACCTCATTTGTTTCCACAGTATCTTTACGATACAAAATAGACTGGAATATCTTGAGCTCTTAACCATAATGTTAAATTTTTCTCCTTTTAAATTTTTGAAATCACATTAACATTTTATATTGTTATATATTTATTATTCAAGTCTGGAACCATCTACATACCTGTTAGGTTTTAGTCCAGAGGCCAATCTTTCTGCTATTTTCTCTTATCTTTTAAATTCCCTTAAGTTGAAATAATGTGGGAAGATTTTGAAAGCCCAGTCATTGAATAAAAAATGTCAAGACAATTAATAGTAAGAAAGCAACTCTTGATGGTTTTATCTAAATCCAAACCAGATGTTGAGAAGGAATAAATCCCTATGACATCCAAGTCTATGTGTTTTTTTGTTCCTCAGAAATGAGTGGTTTGTTTATTTCTTTGATTTTACTTTTGAAACCTCAGCCATCTGACATTGTGTACACATGGTTTGGTTTTTGAAAACTCAGCCATCTGACATTGTGAACACATTTCAGAGTTTAGAATTGTTTGTTGGCTTGAGTTAGATCAAATTTTACACAGCATTCACAATTTTCCTTGACACAATTCTTTCTTGTGTTTCTTATATGTGTTATTCCCCACTGAACAAAGTCTCTGGCTTTCTCAAAGAAATATGTCTCTGAAAGTGTGGATTGTACAATGTAACTGATGACATAAATTCAAATTGATGGTCCACAAACAATAAAAACAGAAGTAAAGTGATTCAACTTTTGTGTATCTTCATGTCACAATTTTTTAATGCCACATAACTACATCCTGGTAGTGGAACTATTTCTCATAGCTAACAATTATTGAATGCTTGCTATGGACTAGATACTGTGGTCACATTTTGTGGTGAAGACCACTGTTGTTATTACCATTTTCACACTGCAGAGCTGATATGTACCTAGTCATTTGTTGCACCAGGATTTGAGTCCAATCAGTCTCAACCCAGTGCCCACATTCCAAATCCATGCATACCACATTTCCATGGGGAGTACCACAGTTCCACAGGGAGGCCGTAGCTCTGTGTGGTGGGACATTTCAGCACACTACATTCCTGAACAAGAAGGTTTCTTCGTTGGATGCATTTTCTGCCTTCCCTCCATGGGCGTGTATTAGGCAGATGACCCTATAGCCTAAAAATATAGACATTCAACACAGAACTATTTATTTGTATATTTACATGTCAGATCTTATAGAGCAATATGTAAATGATCAGAAGACATAGCAGGTAGCTCTGAGTATTAGTATGAAATTAAGAAAAGAGCCCTGGACTTAGCATCAGAAGACCTGGACTTATATTCGGTCTTCTACATGATGAATGATTTAGGCAGGTTAGCTGAGCATTGCTGAGTCTCAGTTTCCTCATTCATAAAAAGAGGTAATCATACTTTTCTCTGACTGGATTGTTGTGGTGATGAAGTGAACTAATTAATGTAAAACTAAGTGTAGACCAATTGAAATATAGTAGGAAACAAATATATGATATTTATAGCAATAAATATAGGATAAATATAGGAAGTCTTTGCTTCCTTCTTACAAAGCAGATGGTTTAAAAATTGTTAAAATTATCTATAAAACGTATTTAGAAACACAAAGATTTTAGCAATGAGTTATCTAATTTTTGGTAATTGTAGTTGAAACCAGAAATAATTGTTAATTTTTAAATCTTTGTTTATAAGAATTATTGTTGATAAATAATTTTAATACTATAAATTTTAAAATGTGACTTTAAATGATTCATCCTGGCCATAAAATTTAATAAATAGAGATGGTTTAAAATATATTTTTTTAATTATGGAATTGTGGCCTGTTAGAGGGTTATGAAATCAATTTAAAAACTACCTTTATTTTTTTAATTGAGAAAAAAGAAAACAGAATAAAGCAGAATGTGTCACTCATAGTGAACCTAAGTATTATTTTTGTGAACCTAAGTATTATTTTGGTTTTACACACACACACGCACACACTCACATGCCTATTCCTGGTTGTATGTATGTACTGGTTTGTGATATAAATATTTCTTTTTACCATGGATTTCAGCATTTAGAAAAGTCACTATTTTAAGGGCCAATTAATCTCTGAACACTATGTTTATTCGCTTGTTTTTATCAGAAAGATGAAGCAGTATTGCTAACAGTATTGTGTATACTCAAGCATGGTCTTTTCTTTCCCGTAGTCCGTTGCCACCCAATGTGCCAACATATCCTCTACAATTATGATGATTTTTATCCCAGTGCCCATCAACCAGCTATCATGACAAGTAATTTAGAAGAATTTCTTGACATCTCTTGCTTAAGGTTAATGTTTTATTTAACTGATGCATTCTCTTTGCTACTAGTTGTTGTTAGCCATCAAAAGGAGACTTGGTGAATTAAAAAAAGAGATGGATTATTCTTTTTCTTATTTGCTCTTTGCCTGATAATTATTGCTAATCTTAATGGTTTTTGATGTGCTAAAATGATATCATGAGAACAGTTCAATAATTGCAAAGTACATTAGGGTAACAAGTTATTACACCATCTTGAGTCCCTAAGAGAGGGCAAAAGTGCAAGAAAGACCTTCCCATTAGGTTGAAATTTTACTGGAGCTATATGCATGTGAGCCTTCTCTCAGGCTGAGGCAATTGAAGGCAAAGAGATGAAATTGCTATACAGGACCTGGGGGGCCAGATTGAAACGAGGGCCATCTGGGTCCTCTCACAAGTGTCAGGTAGTGCAGTGTGCAGAGGGTGAAAGCACGGTGTTGAGTTCTGTTTCATTGTGGACTTTTAGACCTTGGGGGAGTCATCGCTTCTCCAAACCACATGGTGGAGCATAGCCTTCACCCATCTCTCTTTCTCTCTCTTCTGCCTTTAACAAACCGGCAGAGGAGTGGGCAGCTCAAAAAAAATGATTGGGCCAAGAGAGAGGGTGTGATATGTTTGACTTTTTACTTTTAAAAATATTTTAATAGTACAACTTTACAAACTCCACTGCCAACCCCTGGGTTCTACCCTCCAACTCCATGCAAAACTGAGCTGAAAATATTTAAATCTAAAGCTAAAAATGAGAGGCGGGGTGATAGTTTGCCTGTAGAAAATCTTTGCTATTTCTTTTAATCCCTTGATACTTATTTTATGCATATCTTAAGAGCTGCTGGAAGGGAAAATTTAACATTTTATTTTCCAAATTAAAAAGTTGTATTTTGCTACCATTAAGATACCCTAGGCTTTGCTTTAATGCATCATTAATTAGCACTTTAAATGGTCAAAGGGACTTATTCAGTACTCATGTATCTTGCAACACACAAGAGGCGTATATTAAAGAAAGACTAAAACATACCCAGGAGTCCCTTATTGCCATATTAAAACATTTATAAATGGGACTTTAATTTAAAGTGCTGCTAAAATGAAAATGAAATGCTATATTGATTCTCAGGCCAGATGCTCTTTAGAAAATGCAGTGTATGTATTATTCCCACTCCCAATTATACTTCAGTCGTGACCTGGAAGTACTCAAAGATAATTCTCTGATGACCACATACAAGCCTGTAAGGCAATTAAACTAAAGATTCCTAGGATGACTTTTGTACACTAGGTGGCAGAGGGTTTCTAGGAATATCCCTCTTGTAGCAAATACCATAGTTTTGCTTAGCTTTGCAACTGAAGACAAAATTCATTAAAATTTTGCTCTTCAATAGTGAACTAAAATTCTCCTTTTTTACTAAAATATGGGGAAATATTTAGTAAAATTTAAACTGAAGGTTTGGTTTGTGTGAATCATTAAGGAATGCAATATATTTTCTCTTTAGCGAATTCTTTTCTGTACAATAGCAGATATAGGGTTTTGTTCTTAATTTTTGATTTAATTTTTTATTACTTTGTTTAATTCCATTTTATCTTTATTTTAAATTTTACTTTAAAATAACCAAAAATCCATTCTTAAATAGCATGATTCAAATGAGTTCGTGACAGGGTATGATGCCTCACATTCTTACAACACCTCTTTATTTTTTAAAGACCTTTCACGTGAATTATTTTGTTGGAGCCTTGGAACAATCTCGGGATGTATGATCCCACTTTTACAGAACAGGAAATAAAGTTGAGACAAGGCAAGTAACTTCTCCAAGATTCCGTAGTAAATTGCAGAAGTAGACCCAAAATGCTGCTGTTTTTTTTTTTAATTCCTGGTTTGTACTTGAGCACAAGAAAATTCAATAGAAAATTTAGCTAAAAATGAGCTAGGAGCTGTAATTATATTAATTAGCGGGAGTGGGAAGTGGAAGTACACTATGTTTTTTTTGAAATGTGGCATATATACAGTATTTAGCAGGGAAGGGGGAGAAAGAGGCCAAGCAAATGAAATGACTTATTTAAAAATATTACCAGCAGTACTCCAAATTATCAGAATTTTATATTACATCAGAATTCTTACTCGCATCATATTGGTGGGAGTATTTATAGTAGGCTTTCAATGCATCTTCTTTTTTCAGGTGTTCAAAGAGAGGGTGTACTTTTTGTAATAGATCGATGTTTCTCCAAGCCTGCTTCTCAGACCAACTAATATCAGATTCACCCAGGGTTTATTAAAACACAGACTTCTAGGTCCTACTCTACACCTATTTAAGCACAGTCATTGGAAATTGACCCAGTTATTTTCATTTTCAAAAAACATCCAAGATGTGGCCACTAAGTTTTGAGAAGCAATAGATTTTACTTGTTTTGATATACTACAGATACAAGCAGAAGTTATCTAAACAGGGTTATGATCACCCCAAATCTCCTTCTCAAATATCATAAATTATCACGTAAATTTTATTCCCTATGAAAAAAGGAGATTATATAATAAATTAATAAGTAATTTAGACTTGTAAATTAAGGGAGTGGACACACAGGCTCACACACAGAACATACATATAGAAGGTGCATTGCAATGGAAGGATTTCTAGATAAATGGCTGTAAATGTCCTCAGTCAAATATTAGCTAATAAGGCAATATTACCCTTCGGAAAATAATTTGAGAAACACCACCAATTTTTACCTCTGCTGCGAATTTTTACCTCTGATTCCTAAGTGATCTCAGAACTAGCCATTTTACTTCCCTGCATTTGTTTTAGTGTAAATTTGGCAGATTTAATTACTGGTGGTATGAGTAGTATTTTTGAGGGATAAAAATATGTTATGCATTTTAGTGAATAATTATAAAAGCACATATGTCAAATGAATTGATCAGCTAAACAATATAGGCATGAACGTAAAGGAAATCAATCAAGTGGAAGATCTTTCATATAAAGAAATATTGTTCAGCATTTGTTTTGGGAGATATTCAGAGGAGCAACAAGGAAAATAAAAGTTGCAAATAATTTTGGAGATGATATATGTTTAAAAATTATTAAGTATATTTTTGTTTCTTTTTAACCACAAGATTTCTTAAAGCAATTCATATGCCAATGTACAGTGAATTCTTTGGAGGCAGTTGTATACTTCACTGAGTTCTGCTGTTTCATGACTTCAAATATGACATAATAGCCCAGGAGGTCCTAAATACAATAAGAAAGAAAGAAGAGTGCACCAAAATCCTTGGTTATTGATTATAGCTCTGCTGGCCCTCATTTTGTGCCTTCCTATATTTGTCATTACTATAGATTCTGACACATTCCACCTGTTAAGAACTCAGCTCTCTGTTTGCACCTTTGAATTGACACTGATCTCATGGACTGTGGTTAGTTCTCCTACAGTTTCCTGGATGATACTCTTAGTTGTGTATTTGAAATCTCATGACTTCATGACAGCTCCTTGCTATCTGGGTTGCTATCCATGATTCGAAGACAGAGACAGCAAAATGGGAAGTCTGGATCTGCTAACTCACACTACAAAAGAGAAAATTGAAAATATTATACTCACATGTGATTTTCTTTCGACTCCTGCCCATGAAACCTTGCATTGTTGTGATGACTCCTTGAAACCTCTTCAATTCTTACTGTGTCCTCAGACCTAAATTCTCCAGAGTGGTACCTTCATGCTTCTCCTTAGGACATGGCATGCCATTGAGGGAGCCTGAGGTAGCTCCCCTCATGGAAATATTCATGGAAATAGGACTAAACTAAAAATTCCACGCACCAGTAAACCACTTCCAAGCCAGTGCTAGCATTGTTTTATATCTCTGTATTCCAGTACTTAGCTTTCCAGCTCTTGCCTAACACAAAGAAGGCCCTCAGAAACACTGTGTGAGAGGAATTGACTAGAAAAATTAGATAAATTAGTTGAAAGCAATGGCTAGAGAAAATCATATAATCATGACTAGTTGTCAAAAATGCAAACTGTATACTCTGAAGGACATGATCTAAGATTTAATTTTTTAAGGTTAAAAAAGGATATCTTTACTGTATCTCTAAAGAACATGATTAAGCCCTCATCAATTTCTGTACCTGTTTAATATGCTTTGACATTATATTTGTACATTGTCAGATACTAAAACTTACAATAATTCACTGAGAGTTTAGCACCTTTAATCTGGTGCTTTACTATCAGTATTCAACAGTTATTTTAGCTGCTACTGAAATATTTTAAATGCACTGCTATTTAATCGCAGTAATTATCCTGTCCACAGAGTTTCCAATGACAGAGAATGACTTTATGACTGACAGCTGGTGATGAATTAAGTTTCTCCTGACAGTAGTGTGGCTAACAAATAAGTGAGAGTTCTTTCACTTTTTCTTTGCTTTGCCTTGCCAAGTGTCAAAACTGTAAGTAATCTGTCCACTGGCTGACGTTTGGGTTGGTGAAACTATAATTGTCTTGTTGGTTGTAGCTCCATTAGAGAAAAAATATATAATCAAACAGAATGTCAGATCAGATGAATTCCTCCACTATATTGCTTACTTTTGCTTATTATGGAATTAACTGTAAATTTAGTACCCTTTTTTGATTTCCTCAGAATATGTTATAATAATTGAGTTCATTTTCCTACACATAAAATTCCCATCTTCTGCTTTGTTTTTTTTTAAAAGAGAAACTTTTAGCACAGAATGCATATGTCCCAAAGATATAGTGAAATATATAAATTGCCTATACTGAATGGTTTTTCGTATATATTAGAAAGTATTATGCATACATGACATAAAAGTAAAATGAAAAATAACTTTTATAATGTAAATCTGGTCTTTGTTAAGAAACAGGCATCAAGAAATAGTTCATTAGTTTTTTGGGTGTATATCCCTATGAGCCTTTAGGGAAGGTTACGCTGTGAAATCTAAGATTCAGAGGTGCTGATTTTTCTTAGAGAATTATGTGCAATTAAAAAATAACACTTTATTTAATGGGTGATGGTGTATAGTTGTCCTAAATTGTTCCATTACAAGGGAAAAAGTCATATCTTATTCCACACCAAAACTAAGAGAAGTTTGGAGATAATTCAAAAAATGATAAAACAATTTTTTTCAGGGAATTAATTGCTGTAATAGCAAAGTGCTAAACCTGATGTTGTGAGTTTATCATATATGATGACTAAGCCTTGAGACCTCATTTTCCTCATCCTCGTGGTAAGATAGCAAATGACAATTATGGATTGCTTATTATGTTCTAGAATTTCTATTAGATATTTAATATAAGTTATATTACTTAATACCTCCTCCAGGTCAAAGAGACATTTATTATTCCCCTTATTTTACACAGTAGGTCATAAAATTTAGAGATTAAGTCATTTACCCAGTATTATAGAGCCAGTGAATGGCTGAGCTTAGATTTAAATCCAAATCTGACTACAAAGCCAGTGTTATTTCTGTAAACTCTACCGTTATATAGTTACAACAATCATTCAGTTACTATCCACTTCATTTAATTTTATACCCACTACTCACCTAATACCACAAACATAAAGCAACTTTATACTTAAAGTATTTTTGAGAAATTACTTCTTTTAAAAATGTGATAGTAGGTCATTTATTTCCCTGTTACAAATTGCCTTGAATAAAATGCTTATGGGCAAAACAAAATCATTATTAATATCCACTAAAGTATGGACTGTATTAAATAATCATGTTCCAAATAGGAAGCCCCAAAATGTTGATCTCTGGATATGAATCTGTACGTAAAGGACAGACGCACGTTGATGATATCTGCTTTCCTGAATGATGTGACTGCATCACGCTAACGTCTGAGTACACACTGAGACACTTGCACTCGCACAGCATTTTCTCAGTAGAACCACAATGTGGAGCTGTGATGCAAATGAGTCAGAGCAGACGCTCTGAGACAGTTTGCTGAATCTGATGAAACAAAACAGATCAGACAGACTGTGAATAAAGTGGGAGTGCAGCGCCTGAAAGCTGGCTTTATGAGCTGAATTGGAAAAATCTGTACGTTCAATGAAGAAAATATTTATGAATGTGTCACCTGAGATGAAATTAACCAGCATAGACTCAGCCTAATGCTTGTAGAAGTCCAGGTTGTCAATACAAAAATGTTGCTTTAGAGTCTATTAAATCTTCCTGTCTGTGTCTCACTGTGAAATCATGCCCCTCTATATTCATATGTGCTTTTTCTGAAACATGCATTTTTGTTGCTTTGAAACTATGGAATAAAGGAGCACTGCTAGGAATATGAAAAAATAAGAAAACCAAAAATATTGTTTATTAGAAAAAATATTTACAAAGCGCTATAACACTAGCTAATTTATGCTCCGTAACAAACTTGTGATGTGATTCAAACATGTATTATTATTCCTGTTTTCCAAATGGGGAAACAAAGGCCCAGAAAGTTTAAATAAATTGCCTAAATTTAAATCTATTAGCAGAATCAGCATTAAGCTCCAATTTTCCTCTTCTAATTCCAGCATTTCTTCTATTTTTGTTTGGTATATTGTCCAATATTCCACACTTTGCTGTGTTGTTTCAGTTCCTCGTCTGCTGTTATTTATTGCCCCTTCCAGCCTTCCTGTCCTATTCACCAGCAGATAGAGAGGGTAACTTTCTTGATTTCTGTTAATCCTATGTCACCAATCACTTAATGGTTGGAGTAATGTAAACCTCTATCGCAGAAATGGAGACAGGGTTGAAAAATCATAAAGCTCTTTTATTCCTTCTGTCCTAGTTTCCAAGAATATATTTGTAAAAATATCTTGACCTCTTTGGATTGCTGTCAGGAAATACGGAGCCCAGATGAAGTCTATATTCATTGTCTCCCACATGTGTTTTGCCTGTTAAAAATATATTTTCTGCAGTCTAAGACCAAAGTGTGATATAGCAGCTACATTTCTGTGATTTGAAGCAGAAATTCCATAGTGAGGCATTTCAATCTGTAGATATGTATATTTGTTCTTTAAACCTGAAAATATTCTGATACTTATGACCTCTTGTAGTTTGTGCAGATCTGTTTTGATCCTCTTTTGTGATGAATATTGAAAGGAGCTTTTTGACACGTATAAAACAGGGTTTATGTGTGCATGTTTACTTAAAAAAATTTTTTTTGCTAGGTCCAAGAAGCCTTCTTTCTTTCGTTTTTTTTTTTTTCCTTTTGAATTACTTTGGCGCACCTGTTGTGATCCTGCTGAAATATCTTTTGCTTCTCTGGAGCTGTGAGAGGAGCTTTGTACCTTTGAAATTTTCGTTAGCTTTTGACTGGCTGCCAAGATTTCGGGTGCTGTGGTGTGGTACAGAGGCAGCCATGCATTGGGCTGCCAAGCCTCAAACTTGTTCAGCATGACAGGGAGAACTCTAGACCTCACTGGAGTAAAGAGTATTTGCAGAACAGAATCATATTTTTCACTAGAAGGTTGGTGCAAAGGTGGGGTTAGTCCTGGGCGACCCAGAAGCCAGTAGAGTCAATAGCAGAAGTATCCTCACATTTGTTTTTAGGGTCAGGGGTAGGGGAAAGAGGAGGGGGCAGATGAGGCTTGCCAAGTATTGGATATAAAGGATGATATTTAGAAAAAGTGCCAAGCACTCACCTTATTCAAATTTCTCTCATTATCTCCTCTGTGTGTGAAAGCAAGACATCTTGGATTAGAAATAACCTAATTAATTTAGAAAACCAAATTAATAAAAAAAAATGTCGAGCGTTTTTTCAGACAGCTAATTTAGTGTTAAAATACCTCCTCCCCCCAAGTTAAATCCTATCAATATGTACACTGGTTTTGATAAGTTAATCAATATGTAGGCTAAGGTTTTTAGATTATCTTAACTTAAAGGTTTAATATAGTTTCCAGAGATACCTCTAAGTACTCTTGAAATTTTATCACATATACATCTATATCTATTTCTCTATATGTCTCTCTCTCTATGTATAGGTCCATATCTATCTATCTATCCCCCATTTATGGGCTTTGTAAATTCAGTTTTAACAAGATATATGGGGCAAAGGAGGCTGACACCATAACATTCAGTGTTTTTACAAATATAATATTGAAATTCATTCTGGAGTTGTTGGAATGCAATAGTTTTTGATTGCTTGTGTCCTACTGCCACTGCATTTGTAGACTGAATGCTATTATACATGAGGATGGCTAACACCCAGGGTCTACTTTTCTCTATGGCATGCATTTGAAAGACTTCAAGAACATTATAGACATTATTTGCATTCCAAATTATCTTCAATGGTAATTTAAAAAGACCAACACAAATATGTGTGCCATAGAATGACTAGAAAGGCTACCACCTTCCTTGAAGAGAGAGACTGTAGCAGACTAGAACATGCATTGTTCTTGGTGGATAAGTGAGGAAAAGCAATGCAACTCTGTTTACTCCGCTATTTTCCTCTAATTATTCTAAAACTTGTATTTTTATAATATTGTTTCCACAAAAAATTGATATACATGGTGTAATAGGCGATGTGCTGGCCCCACAGACACATAAATCATCTGATCTAAGGTAATGAAAATCTGGACCTTATGACTCCTAAGTGAGCACTTGTGATGCATCCTGAGCTGCTCTCAACATGCTGGTTCTGGGTCTAGTAGGGCCTCCCCACCCTGCACGGGACCCGATTTCTCACTTAAGACTAAAACAGAGTAGCGTCTCCACCTAGATTTGTGTGTTTTCACTCAGTTTCCATCTAAATAGAATAGACTTTTTTCACGAGTTGGAAATGTTTTATTTTTCCTAAAGCAAAGAATAGTTCATATTAGATCTCCTCTTTCTCTTCCTCTCTCTTTTCTTCCTTCTCTTCCTCTACTTCTTCCTTCTCTCATCCCACTCCACCCTCGAACTTCCTCTGCTACCATGAGAGCACATCATGAAATACTTGTTGAGTACTTGGTTGATTATGTCAGGATAGCAAAGGAATATTATTCATTGGCCTCTTCCTCCAGAAGCTTACCTAGGTAAATAGTGTTACACAATGTAAGTGCTCTGGTCCTGAGAGAGATCAGAGGGAGAGATCAATAAGGGCTAAGTCAGCCAGAAAGGGCTTCATTTAATGAATATTTAATGATGATTTACTGTGTGTAATTTATTTGTGTTTGACTGTACTGCCTCCCAGTCTGACCCTTCTGCTACTGTAAGCTCTTCATGGGCAAAGACTGTGTTTGTCTTGTTCAAATTTGTGTGCCCTCTGCCTATGACACACAGGTGGCATTGGAGAGTATTTGTTGAATGAATGCATGCATATGCAATGAATGCATAAATGAATGGCTATCGGAGAATTGTACGAGATGCTTCTTTCTTCCCTTGATAGACAAATAGCATGAGTTAGAGGAGTATGAAAGGTGTGATGGATTTAGTTTCAGAGAGGGGAAAGATGCTGTCAATTGGGATTACTCATTGCTGGTTCCTAGTCTGTCTAGTTAAACAAAGGGTGAATTTACCCAGCATTGAAATAGAGGGGAAGATAATTAACTGCTTAGTCATTTATATGCCTTCATCCCAGGAACCAGCTGTTTCCTGGATCATATTTTATTACAATTTTTATTTATAGTTTGTCTGTGCAAGAAAAACATCCGGTGCCGCAGAGCTCAGCAGTTTGTGTGTAATAAGACATTTTAAAGTTATATAGAAGACACTTTCTGTGAGTCACTCTAGAAAATCGAGAGTGCCAGATCCTCTCACTCCTTTTTAAAGCTGTGGAGGATGTCCCCTGGGGTTTATGGTTGTGGTAGAATGGAAAGAGGATTAGTCTGGAGGTTACATATTACGGGTCTGAATCCTTACTCTACCACTTTTTAGCAGTGTGACCTTGGTAAATTAACCTGGGTTTGACTCAGTTAAAACTTGCCTCACAGGGTGAGGAGGTGTGAGAATTAAAGGTGAGAAAGATGTCAAGCGCATGTGCTCAGCACTTATCTCTTTCTTTCCGCATCTTTCCTGTATGAGTAATTTTTGTTCTGAAAGTTTATTCACGCAATTTAGAAATTAACTCAATTGGAATTATTTTACCTGTGCTAATTTTGAATTTTAGCTTGATTTTAAGTACTTTGTGGGGAGGCTCATATCATACACTATTCCATTTTATTTTGTAATTTACCCCAAAATACGAAAATTTAATGCCATCTCTAGATGTATTCTATCTTTAGGTGTAGAAATTGAACTCCCTAGGATTATAAATTCATGGATTTCCCGTTGCATTTTCACAGTACATCACTAGAATGAATTGTTTTTACAATATATTGTAGCCCAAAGAGAACAGATCTTATAAAGTTTAAAGAATCAAGGTAACTACGTCGTTTGGAATCCTTTCTTATAGCATTTATTTTGAATTTTTTCAGAGAAACTTGTGGAAATGTGCAGTCATGCCTGTAGATGGCACCATTGTACCAGACAGAATAAGGCCATGATTAAGTATGCGAGTTCCTTCCCAGAACAGCCAAACTGTTTAGTGTCAAGTGCATGCTTAAGAATCCACGATACCAGTTTTTGGAATTGGGAAATGATGTGTGGGAAGAAGATATGCATTTTTTGAAGAGAAAAAAAGTGAAAAATCATGTACAACCTGATGAGATTCATAGTAATTTTGTTCATTTTTAAAAGATATTTAGAGGAGAAAAGGGAAGTTGATAAAAAGTCCAGATGGAAGACTTTACTATTATTTTCTGGAAACATTTAATTAAACTATAGAGGACCACAAGTCATTGGATTTTCACTGATCAATGTCAGTCCTAAGCCACCCAAATAAAATTCTGCAATTTCCCCTCTTTCTTCAACATACGTTATGTGATAAAGATTTTTTTATGCATATTTTTTTCATTTTTTTTATGACTAGTTTTCTTTCTGGTTTATGTAAGCTGTTCACGTATTTTCTTCTTTTTTTAAAATCTGTGATTGGATCTATGTGTTTATAATCCTAGCCAGGATAATACTATTTCATTTTTTACATACATTCGTGTGGTTTATGAATCATTAAGATAAATTTCATCTAAAAGGGTGTTTTTGTAAGCTGATTATTGGGATACATTATTGAAATAAACTGTGCAGTATTGTAGTGAAAATCAGCATCTGGGGAACAGGATTACCAAACAGAATTGATTTATGACATGGGGATGTTGTTTATGTTTTCATTCTAAATTGCAGTTGGTGGAGAGAAATTTGAAGACAAGGACCATATTGTTTACCCCAATATCTGTAAATTTTTTATTTGTTCATTATCGGGTACCAGAATGTCCAGTGGCCTGTATAGTACAACTACTGGGCCATATCTGCTTTCAACAAATCACACTGAGACAAACGTTGCATCAGAACTCATTGATACAAATAGCAAATTGCACTCAACTATTTATTATGAATAATAGTACTTATATATAATTGATATTGTTAAATGATCCTAATAAAGAAATTTTTACATAAATCTGATTATAGCTACAATTATGGAAGTGTTATAGTTCGGATTATTTATATTTATCATCAAATATGACCCATAGCATAAGACGTATATGTGCAATTTAATGAGTGCATATAACGTGAACCCAATGTAAACACCATCAAATCAAAAGATAGAATTTTGCCAGCAATATAGAAACGCCCCCACCAAGAAACATGGGCCTCTTGCCAGACTGCAAACCCCCTCTGTTTTCCCGGATGTAACCAATATTACTGACTTTACTGGGAATCATTCCCTTGCATTTTAAAATAAATATATTTTTCATCTATGTATGCATCGTCAAATAACAGAGTTTTGCCTGCTCTTGAACAGTTATCATACTATATGTATTATTTTATGTCTGACATCTGATGCTCAATATTACGTTTGTGAGATCCATCTATTTTAATATGTGCAGCCGTGGTTTATTCATTTTAATTGCTGAATATTTTATGACTGTAACACAATTTATTGATCTCTTCTAGTACTGATGGACATTTGGGTGTTTCCACGTTGGGCCTATTAAGAACAATACTGCCAAGAGCTGTCTCGTATATATATATTTATATAAATACTGTTGCACACGTGTATGTTTCTCCGCAGTGTATACTGGGCAGTAAAATTGCTGGATTGTAAGTTTTTCATATTCTGAGATTTACTAGATAATGCCACATGGCATTTCAGTCTGGTTGTACTAATTTATCCTCCCACCAGCACGAAGCGAGGCTTCTTGTTGTCCACATCCTCATGAACATATGTATTGTCAGACTTTAAAGTTTTTGCTCACTCAGGGAGTTTGTAGCCGCATCTTGTTTTCATTTACATTTCCCTCATTATTGATGGTTACTGGCTGTTTGTATTCCCTCTTTGTAAAGTGCCTATTTTTTACCTAGGTTGTCCTCTCTTTTTCTTAATACTTGTAGGAGTTTTTGCAGTTGTTACTGCTGTTTTTGTTTTGCTAGTCCTTCTTTAATTATATTTTTCTAAAAGCTCCCAGGCTGTGGTTTGTATTTTCCCTATCTTGATGGTGAATTTTGATGCACAGATGTTCTTGATATTCATATAGTAGACTTTATTGATCATTTACTTTATGATTAGTGCTTTGTGGTTTAAAAAATGAGTCTTTACCCTGGGAAATAAAGATATGCTCTTGAACAATTTTCTCAAAATATTATGGATATGTGTCACATAAAGATGCACCTGGACCTGAATTTTGTACACAATGGGCCATGTAAGTCCCATTTATTGTGTTGTCTATTTAAGTGAATTCCCACTTGACTCTAAACCATTTTCTGCAAAGCCTGTTTTTCTCCAGTACTCAACAGTGCTAAATATCTCATTTATCAGGTGTCCACAAATAACTGGGTCTGTTTCTGAGCTTTTTATTTTGTTCCATTGGTCCCAATATCTGTCCTTGTGCCAATACCGTGGTTTGTTAATTAGTGGATCTTTATAACAAGTCTGCGTGTCTACTTGTGCCTTGTTCTTCAAGAGTGTTTTTTTCGTGCGTGTGAGGAAGATTAGCCCTGAGCTAACACCTATTGCCAACCCTCCTCTTTTTTGCTGAGGAAGTTTGGTTCCTAGGCTAACGTCTGTGCCCATCTTCCTCTACTTTATCTGGGATGCCACCACAGCATGGCTTGATGAACGGTGCGTAGGTCTGCGCCAGGGATCTGAACCTGTGAACTCCAGGCAGCCAGAAGTGGAGCATGTGGACTTAACCACTCTGCCACCAGGATAGCCTCCTCAAGAGTATTTTGATGCTTGCAGTTTCATATATATTTTAAAATCAGCTTGTCAAATTCTACCAAATTTATTAGGACTTTTAATGGGATTATGTTGCATTCACATCTTTACAATATTTCAACTGGCAAGCAATGAACATGATATATATCTTGACTAGTTAAACCCTTTTAATTTCTTTAATATTTCTCAGTAAAATTTTATAATTTTCTCGGATGATGTCTTACACATATAGTTATTCTCAGAATACCTAAATCAATTGATGCTATTATAATTTATTAAAACTTTGTTTTCCTCATCATTGCTGGTAAATAGGAATGCAAGTTATTTTCTATGCCAATTTTATATCCAATAACCTTGTAGAACTCCTTAGTTAATTCTAGAAATGTACCTGTAAGTTCTTTTGTATACAATAGTATCATCTGGGAAAAAGTCATTTTTTTTCCTTTCCAATTTTTAGACATTTTATTTATTTTTCTTGCTTTGCTGCATTGTCTAAAACTTCCTACATGTTGGATGCAAGTCAAGATAATAGTTCTTCTCATCTTGATTTCAAAATCAAAGTGATAGTTTTAGTTATTCACCAGTAAATGTGATGTGTTCTGTAGATTTTATATGTCTTATGTCAGATAAAGAGATTCCTTTCTATTCTTAGTTTGCTAATAATTTTTATAATGAATGGATATTGAATTTTATCAAATGGAATTTCTTAATGTGTTATGATGATCGTGTGATTCTTTCTAATCTGTCGATATCATTAATTATACTAATTGATTAACGCTAATCTTTGTTCCTAGGCTACATCCAACTTAGACATTACATGTTATCGTTTTTGTACATTGCTGAAATAAATTTGTTAATATGTTTATGGGATTTTTGCATTTCTGGTATGAATGGGGGCAAGCCTGAAGTTTTTAAATATGCAAAAAATACGGGAATTAAAGTAAAAATCAAGGTGTAATGTGTCATATACATACAAAATAGAAAATATTTTTCTTTAATTGTGAAATTCTATATTTTTTCCTAGTAAATATAAAAAGATTTTATGTGGGATTTTAATACTATCTTGTAATTCTAAAGATTTATATAACTTGCCTCACTGGTGATATTCATGAAGTATGTTCAAGTGTGAAGTTTAATGCTTTATTTCTTATCTCATCCAGAACTTGTGTCTTTCTATACGCATGGCTTCAAAGGAAATTGAGGCAAATTAAATTCCATCCTCTCCCACTCTTCCAAAAATAGTCAGTGAAATTCAACATCATCCAAGTTTCATTGTCCATTTTTTCCCTAACAAATGCATCAGGTACTCAAGTGCTATAAAACAGCTCAAGTTGATGGTTGACAGCTTGAGTTGACTGTGACATGAATAGCTTGTAATGTTGAGGTGTCTGGAGACTATATACTTGCTCTTCATTTGTGGTTTGAGAAAGATATCTATGCAATCCCACTCTGTGTTCTACCAATTCAGTTACACTTGTACTCTGCTTTGTGGACAGAACACCGGCAGAGAATTAATTTTTCCCAAGAAAGTCACAAAGCACAAAAGGAATATAAGATGAAGGCTTTTCATCTTAAAATATTAAAAATGTATTAGAGACAAATGATACCTATATAAAACATTTTTAACATGGTGTAAAATAGTATGTGATCTCTTGCCAAAACAGATAATATAGCAAACAAATATTTTACAGTTCAGAAAAGGGAAAGATTTGTTATAAGTGATAGGACTTGAACTAGGACTTTCTGGATTTGTTTGAGACGATAGAGACAAGAGGACAGTATAAGGGGGGGGTATAGTATAAATAATATTCTGTTTTTTCCTATCATTGTAAATCTTCTGAATCTTCCAAGGAAGAGTATACCTAATGAGTAACATATTGAGTGATTGCTATTGTCTCAGCCCTGTTGTAGCCTTTACATGTATTATCATATTTAATCCTTGGAGCAACCCTGCAAGATAGCACTATTACAGATGAAGAAACAGGAGTAGAGATGTCAAGGAAACTTGCCAAATGACTGGTGAGTGCTAAGGGATGGCAGAGAGTTGATTCCAGGGATCCCCCTCAAACACTGATGCTCTGAACTATCATGATATTTTCCTGCTAAATGGTGATCTCAAAAAACAGAAAAGTTTATTGTTGAAGGAGAATGAAAACAATAATCACGGGTACCTCAAATCTAGAATGTTCCCTCACTCACTCTCTCGAAATCACCTGATTCTGACCCTAAGACTAAGTAGCTTTCTTTTTTTATTACAAGTTTTAGAAACTTCATGTTAGAATACATGTATTAAATCAAAGATCTTTTTCAGCTTAGTATTATTCCCTTGTGTCTATGAAGTTTTCTTAGAGTCATTAACAATTATAAACATCATAGAATCATTTATTTAAACAAAGATACAATTCCTTAAATGTTTAGCTTCTGACATCTACTAAACCAGTGTAGAGACTAGCGTCTGTATTGTGAGTAGACGATGGTAGAAAACTAAGAAGGAAAAGGATGAAAGAACAAACTATGTTAATGGAAATAGCACTTTCTACAGGTTTAAACTGCTAAATTATGAAAAAGTGGGAACTAAGGAAATGTGTTCCATCACCCAATCCTTTCAGTGGATGTTGTCAAAAGTTTTATATGTTATGCCACTAACCCTCAAACTGCCAATATATGGAAAAGAACTATCATGTGGACATTCCACAGACTTAGAGTTTCACTCACCATAACCTATACCTGCATGTAAAAATTACATTATTAGCAAAATATGTCCTTTTTTTATTTGATGCTCCAATATGATATGAATTCTGACTCAACAGACCCCCATAACAATCCTAAATTAGTGTATAATAACAGAAGAGTATAAGAAATTAAATCGATGCTCCCACTTCAACTTAATCAAATAATTGTTCAGTAATATCCTTAGATGTTAGAGTCAGAGCTGAGACCAGAACTAGTTTCTTCTCACTCCTGATCCACGATGTACCTTCTTTGAATCTTTTTTACTGTCTGTAAGTTGCGATGGATGGTTCATTTGATCCCTAATCTTTTATTAATCTCTTAAAAATTATGACCCAAACTGTACAAAGCATCATAAATTGCATAAAACCAATTTATAGTATAAAAGATGAGTAGTTTAGAGTAGAATCCAGTGTCATAATCCCTCTTTGTCCATTGTTATATGTAATGGACATTAATTTCTGTTTAATCAGTCCTTTCAATATTTCCAGAATTAATGTTTATAATCTCATATATAATATCTGACATTTATCCTTCTATTTCTAAGACTATTTTCTCAATGGCTGGACCACTTTGAAATATCAATATGGTGTGTACATTCTGCAATTTTCTAATCGAGACCGTTCTTCTGGACTCGTGGCCTAGTACAGAATGCATTAGCTAGGTAAAACAATAAGTAATCATATATGATTTAATAAAACCAATGCAGTTAAAACCTTCAGCGAAGGAATAAGACTGTGTAAGTCTAATTCACTCTTCTCAATGCCTAAAACAATATGATATGTGATTATGTGCTATGTAAAAGATTTTGAGGAACATAAAACTACATTTTGGAACCAATCCAACAGAAATGAAATAAATGGATGCAGAGAAAGACAGAAGGATCAAATTGTAATTGAATTATGTTGGTAGGACATTTTTAAGGAAGAAAATTAAGACATTAAGTTGAGGGAAGTAGAAGGAGAGAGACTGAGGAAAGAAAGTTCAGAAAGCATTTGAACACCACATAGTGTTTTAATTATAAGAGTATTATAAGACTCAGCACTCACTATAGATTCGTAGTGGTCCAATTTTGTAACATGAGGAAGTGAAATGTGTTAGGCAGACTAAGGTTCTAATAATATCTCAGATACATAATAGTTTAAGTTGATGGGTAAGTTACTTTAAGTTTTCTGAACTTTAGTCTCCTTATCTGTGAAAATGGAAGTCATATTTACTTTACAGAGTGCTGTGAAAATAAAATACTATAATGTATTTAAAAATGCCTGTCTCAGTGTTAGGTACATGGTATACCACCAATAAATGTTCACTCGCTTTCTCCTTCCCATTTTGTGTTGTTGGGATTATTTATCCAGCTGTAACAGATCAAGTCTGGCATAAATATATCATGAGACAGTTTTTAAAATTCTTTTGCAAGAAGATTAAATTTTTAGTGTCTCAGAATAAAATTCTATTTAATAGTTATTGTAAAATCTAATATCTATTCAGTACTTTCTATGTATATCATATGTTCTTCATGAGATATCACATATAACCTTCACAGCAATTTTATGTTATTACTATCATCCTCTTTTGTAGATATGATAATTACATATAGGGACTGGGTGATAAGGCAGAATTAAAAACCAAGTTTGTCTGATTCTGAAGCCCATGACCTTAACCACTAAATTATACTGCTTAATTGATACTCATCAATGGTGTTAACATTTTCAAATTACAGATTTAAGATGTATTTGTTTGAAAGAAAGAGGCGGATGGATAGAAGGAATAGCAAGAGAGTGTGACATGACTGTGGTTGATTTTTACTCCATGTCTAACTTTTTGAACTTGCCCAAGCAGCAATATCTCTCAACCTTACTTATTGCAATGTAAAATGGGATAAATATGCTTACCTCCAATGCTGTTTTCAGTATTAAATGAAATTATATGCTTGGTGTCCAAGCATGTGTGTCTGTATAGGGTATAGCATAGCACTATTCCTGGCAGAGTAAGAAAATGAGCTGCCCATTTTTATAGACTGAAAATATTTGAATCATAATGCCTTATGATGACTGAAATAAAAAATGAACCAGTTGGTTCCAATTCCAGTAATAGTAGCAAAGCTGGAACTAAAAATTATGAACTCTGGGGAAAATACAAAAACTGCTATTTGAAGGCATAAGAAAATGATCAAAAGAAAGCCAAAACTAGTGGGGATTTGACCCTCAAAGAGGAGAATTGTGCTGAGTGAGATTCATCTTTATAAGGCTTTTTGTCAGAAGGCACTCCCAGCTCACATGACACTTAGTGGCTAGAACTCAAGCCAAAAACCACAGTCTTACTGGCTTGATGAGTCAGATGATGAGATTTGAGTCTACAAGAGGGGCTTGAAAGTGAAAGGGGAATCCAATAAGAGAGGAAACAACAGAGGGAAGAAATCTCAAATTTGCATATGATCTCTTCTTCAATCTTTGGCTCACTCCTGAACTGTGTTTGCGTGAGGGAGACTCCAAACATCCCAGCATATCATATAGCTGGAAGGCTAACAGAACCGAGCAGTGAGCTTAGCTGCTGTCCACCACAAGGGAGACAGAGCTTGGATCAGTCCAGCTAAGTTAACTGCTTGCCATAACTAAAAACAGTGTTCTTCAGAGGAAGATAACAGAATCCAGAGTTTATAATATATCTGTAAAGTTCAGTTTAAAATAAACAAAATATGTGCAAAGAAATATGAGAAATAGGACTTACAGTCAAGAGAAAAGACAGCTAGTATTAAATAAACCATAAACTCAAGATGTCCACATGTTGCAATTAGCAGATAAGGACTTTAAAGTAGCCATATTAACTATGATTAAGCACTTAAAGGAAAATATGTTTATATTCAGAGAGCAGATGTGAAATATCTATATCTATCTACCTACCTACCTATCTACACATCTATCTATCTACATATCAAGAGTACCAAATGGAAATTGTAGAATTTAACAATAAAATGTCTAAAAACAAACATTTACTAGGATTATTTTAAGAATATTGGAGAAAGGTTTGGAAAGAGTAAGTAAATTTAAATTTAAATCGATAGCAATTATCTTAACTGAAGAAAAGAGAATGATTTCAAAACCCCAGAAACTCAGGGACATGTGAGGTCCTATGACACAGTTTGCCACACTTGTAATTGGAGATGCAGAAGAAGAAAAAATATGTGGCAGGAAATATATTCGAAGAAATAATAGGCAAGGATTTCTGAATGTGGTATAAAACAAACAACTTAAAGAACAAAGTAGATCAGCAAATGCAAAGCTTGATTAAAGAAACATAAATGACCTTAAAGGTACCAGAGCAAAACTTTCAAAAATCGAAGATGAATAGAAAAATTTGAAAAGTAGATAAAAAAGATGCATTACATACTGGGAACAATAACTATTTTCTTCAGAAACAATATAAGACAAAAGGCAATGGAAATATATTTTTAAAATGTTATAAGAAAAATCATACCTGTCTACTAAGAATTCTGTACTCAGTTAAACATATCTAAATAATTGGAGAAAAATACCATGTCTATGAATTGGAACATTTAATATTGTTGAAATGTAAATTCTCCCCTAAATTAATATATGGATTCAGTGCAATACCAATCAAAATCTCAACAGCCTGTTTTATAGAAATGACGAATTAATTCAAAAATCCATATGGAAACATAAAGGACGTAGAATAACCAAAATAATACTGAAAACAATGCCTATGATTGCAGAATTTACGCTACCTGACACCAAAATTTAAATTAAAGCTACAGTATTGAAGACAGCACGGAATTGGCATTAGAATAAACAAACATGTCACTGAAACAAAAGAGTAAGTTCAATTAACTTTCAACATAGTTGCTAAGTAATTCAATTAGTAAAGGAAAGTACTGTCCACAAATCTTAAAACACCATTCAATTGAATGTATATTTGTGTGTGTGTGTGTGTGTGTGTGTGTGTGTGTCACACCATACAAAAATCAATTCATGATGGATCATAGATTTAAACATAAACATAAAATCTATAAAACTTTTTAAAAAATACAGAAATATATCTTCTTAGGGCATAAAAAACCATCGCCATAACATTTAAAAATGCTATTAAAACTTGCTATTTACTAAAAATACTATTAAAATTTTTAAAAATGCATCTAAAGTAAATGTATGTTCATTAAAAAAAACACTTATAAAGTGAGCACAAAACCATAGACTGGAATAAATATGTATAAAAACTATACTGAGCAAAGGTCTTATATCTAGAATATAAAAGGAACTCCTACAAATTAACAATAAAAAAGACAATTCAATAGAATGGGTAAGACTTGACTAGACACTTAGTTCACAAAGGAAGATATATGAATGGTCAATTAGCAAATAAAAATGGCTCAAAATTATTAGTCATCAGGGAAATGTAAATCAAAACCATTATGAGATACCATTTCAGACACATTAGAATGGCTAAATTTAAAAAGACTTACCCAACCAATTGTTGCTGAGTATGTGGAGTTACTCATACATTGTGATTGAGGTTTAGAATGCTCTAATGACTTCAGAATGTGTTTTAACATTTTCTCATGGAGTTATACATACCCTTACTCATTCACTTGGCAATTTTATCCCTAGATATTTACCGATGAATTATTAAAACATACTTCCACACAAAGACTTGTTCTGAATATTCACAGCATCATTATTTTAAAAAGCCAAAAGTGGGAAAATAAAAATATCCATCAACAGCAAAAAGAATAAACAAATCGTGGTACAGTTATACAATAAATTCTATGTATTAATAGAAAGGAACAAAACTACTAATACATGCAACAACATGACTGAATCTCAAAAACATTATGCTGAGTGAAATAAGACAAGACAAGGAGTACATACGGTGTGATTCCATTTATATGAAGTGTTCAAACATGGAAATATAATTTGATGCTGAAAGAAACAGAACATTGGTGCGTGGTGGAGGGTGGACATTCTGGGGTGATGTTAACGTTCTATGTCTTGATAGGAGTATGGATTATGAAAGTACATGTTGAACAAAACTCATGTAATGGAACATGTAATATTTGTGCATTTCACTGTATGTAACCACTCACCACTGCCTCCATCCCATCAGACACACACAGTCAATAACTATAAACAAATATTGAACACAATTAGTATTTTTTTTTTTGTAATGGCATGTGTCAGCAATCCTGAAAACACTTTCTGGTATTTTAGTCTTGATCTAATGAACAAATACATTGAGGATAATGGGAGCCATTTCCCAACTGCTAGATACTTTGATACTAATATGGAAAAGGGAAAGGCTAAAATGAATTTTGTTTTATTGTAGAGTATTGGAATTGGAACTATAAGTATCAATTCATGGTTTTTGATAGATATGTAGATGATAGATGGTAGATAGATAGATACTCAGAAACACAAACACTTTCTAGCTCTGTTTATTGAGAGTACCTAGGAGCAGTATCACATCAATAGAAATTGCCATCCTAGTGTTTAAATATCATTCTCCAACAAAAGTAACCAGAGTTCCTTGGAGAAATGGAGGGTCCCAGGGTCTGGGCAGGGCAAGTACAAGATAAGCCTAGAACTTCTTGTGCTAGAAAATAAAGAATTTCTCAAAGAATGAAAAGAACATGTTACAAGCACCCAGGATCCAGATTGAAGAGGTTCCAAAATGGACAAATCTAGTACAATTTGAGTATCAGACACAAATAAAAACAGTAAAAGATCAAATCCATTTAATAAAATGGGAATCTGTGAGTCCAAACCAGTATAAATGAATAAATGAGTGAATGAATAAATGGAAAAGAAAGAACAGCTCTTCCTTGCAATAGAGTATCAACAAACAAATGTAGAAGAAATGAAGAGGTTGGAAAATCACTATGTTGTAACTATTGTAGTATAATTGATTCAGCCAAGAATTATCAACATGTGCTACAACTAATGGGTAAAATTTTGATGAGGAGCATCATATGGACATAGTGTAGAAGTATTTATTAATTATGAAAGAGGCAAATATGAATTTTACAGTGGATAAATCTAATGTACAGCACCTCAATCCAATCATTAAAGTTATTATTATCATCAATATTGGGATAAACTGACATCATGTTCTTCCTGATACGATACCTAGAAGGACACATATTACTTCTTTGACATTCTTACCAAAAGGGCATAAACTTACTCTAATCAGGAGAAAACAACAGTTAAACTCAACATGAAGGGGACTTTACCAAAGAAGTGAGCTGTGCTCTTCAAATATTCCAAGGGGAAGAATGACAAAGAAAAGCTGAGAAACACATGCTTCTAGATTAAAGTGGACTAAAGAGATACGGCACCTAAAAACAGGATCCTGGATTCGATCCTGGACTGGGGAAAAAGAAAAGATATGATGGAAATCATTGGGACAGAATTATATTAATGTTAAATTTCCTGATTTTGATCATGATTGTGTGGTTAAATAAGACAATTCCCTTGTTCTCAGGAAATAAACATTAAAGTATGTGTATGTGGGAGACAGAGAATGAGAGTGATAAATTAAATAAAGCAAAATGTAAATAATTAGTGACTCTTCTTAAAAGGTATAGTAGAGTCTTTGTATGATTTTTGCAAATTTTCTATAAATTTGAAATAATATAAAAATAAATAGTTAAAAAATAAAAATGCACACTTAACTTTTTCTGTTACTATTTACATCTTCTTGGTTCTGTTGCTCTGGAGAACCCTGACTATTAATCTCTTTTTGAAAAAAAATATACTGGGCAGGCCCGGTGGCTTAGCGGTTAAGTGCGCGTGCTCCACTACTGGCGGCCTGGGTTTGGATCCCCGGCTCGCACCGACGCACCGCTTCTCCAGCCATGCTGAGGCTGCGTCCCACATACAGCAACTAGAAGGATGTGCAACTATGACATACAACTATCTACTGGGGCTTTGGGGGAAAAAAGAGGAGGACTATTGGCAATAGATGTTAGCTCAGAGCCGGTCTTCCTAAAAAAAAAAAAAGAAAGAAAAAAATATACTTACCTGTTTAGGAAATCAACAATTATATTACATTAATTAAATAAAGGAAATTAGTTAAAATCCTTTATGACAGAGGAAATGAAAGACTTTGGTCATAAATATTTTAGATCTACAACTTCCCAGTGCCTAAAGCACACCATTTACTAATGTCTTGACCTACTGTGATTGTACTGCTTTGGAGTTTCTTTATTTTTTTATTTTTATTTTTTTTTAATTTTCAGCAATTCTATTATTACCCAACAAAATACTGAATCTTACATTTTGAATAAACAACTTAAGCCTAGATTCCTCCTTCAATTTAGCATTGGGTTAACGATATAGTATGAAATTTTAGAACCCATTCTTTTTTTTTTTTGGTCATTATTAGTGTTTATTCTTTTTTTTTAATTTTTTGTTTATTGCAGTAACATTGGTTTACAACGTTGTACAAATTTCAGGTGTACATCATTATGCTTCTATTTCTGTATAGATTACATCATGTTCACCGCGCAAATACTAATTACAACCCATCACCACACACATGTGCAGAATTATCCCTTTCACGCTCCTCCCTCCCCCCTTCCCTCTGGTAACCACAAATCCAGTCTCTGTCCCTATGTGTTTGTTTATTGTTGTTATTATCTACTACTTAATGAAGGAAATCATACGGTATTTGACCTTCTCCCTCCAAGCTATAGTAACAAAAACACCATGGTACTGGCTCAAAAACAGACACACAGATCAATGGAATAGAATCAAAAGCCCAGAAATAAACCCACACATCTATGGACAGCTAATCTTTGACAAAGGAGCCAAGAACATACAATGGGGAAAAGAAAGTCTCTTCAACAAATAGTGTTGGGAAAACTGGATAGCCACATGCAAAAAAATGAAAGTAGACCCTTACCTTACACCATACACAAAAATTAACTCAAAATGGATTAAAGACTTGAATGTAAGACCTGAAACTATGAAACTTCTAGAAGAAGACATAGTCGGTATGCTCTTCGACATTGGTCTTAGCAACATATTTTCAAGCACCATGTCTGACTGGGCAAGAGAAACAATAAAAAAAATAAACAAATGGAGTTTCTTTAAAGACTAAAACAAATGCATTGGAAGTAGTGATGGGAGAGTGGTGAGGGAGGAAGCCAGATGGAAGAAAATACTAATTACTAAGAATGTATTTAAATATTGAATGTTACTTTGTGCTCATTTCATCAGAAAAATATTGATAGTAAATAATCTTTTAATGTTGTAATTAGAAAATATTGAATAGTGATATAATATAGGAGGTTCACATTATTATTGGTATTGATATTATTATATAGCAGATTGATATTATAATTATTATATTATTATTATTACACCAATATCCAAGTAGTTATTTCTCAGGAAATCACTACTTTTTATACAGTTGACCTCTATTCCTTTTCATTTGAACTTTTCAGTTTTCGTCCCCTGATGGTTTACACTAAATTTATGAACACTTTCTTCATCTGCAGTGCAGCATATTTTCTTGCTCTGTTTCTGCCACAGGGGCATGCATTTAGATTTGGTGCCACTGCAGATTTACTTATTGGGGTAAGAATATTTATTCTCCCCAAAATATAGCCCTTCATATTACTATTAATTAGTTTCAATTATAAATATATTCTGAGCAACTCACAGATTAGTTCTTTTTGATATAACAAATACATTTACAAAAACATGGGTGTTCTTTAATCTTGAATTTATTTTACAACATAAATGCCTAATTTAATCTTAAAATAAGTTTTAATGCACTTTTAAATATCACCCAAGATGTATCTTGAGGTTTATTTTATGTTTTAAAAAAGACTCTTTGTGTTCATATTTACCAGCATATTTATGTTCACATATTTACATTCTTTATAATCCTTAGTTTTATGCCAAGTGATGGATTTTTACTAACTGGGACAAAATATTCATATTCAAACCATTTTATTTACTACTTAAAAATATTTTTATTGTTCTCAAATGAAAAAGAAATCTGCTTCCATAACGTGTGTCAGTTAGATTGTTTGGTTTCCTAGAATAATTTGGCAAATATTTTATCAAGTTGAATAGTTTAGGGGTTTGAATAATTGAAGGTTTTTAAAATCCTTATATCAGAAATTAAAACTACAGTATGTGATAATTTGACATTTGAAATAAAATATATATATTTCTCTTATTCCTGAGGCAAATTTAAAATTTCCTGAATTGTTTTTGTCTGTCTTGAATTTCTGAGAAATCAAGTGAATGTGTAAATTACTATTTATCAGAAATCCCTATTTTAAAAGAGGACCTTGTCAAGATCCCATTCTACAGGAAAGCAAAATTAACCAAAAACTTTTTGATCTGATTGCCTTTCATGTGTGAGGTTCAGTTATGGTTCTGTTATTGGGAATCAGAAAAGTTATTCCCTGAATGACAATATGGGTCAAGATCACCTTTATGCTTGTTAGAGAAGATGCTCATCCAGAGACCTTTAGCTTAATGACCCAGCTTCTTCTGCATAAGTTACAGTCTAGGACCACGGCAGAAACTCTTGAAGCTTCATTAGCCTTTTATGCCACAGGGGAAACGTTAACTTGACAAAAAAGGAAAGAAAGAAACAAAATCTCAAGTTGTGATCCCAAAGAGCCCCTATTCTGTTGGCTTTCCATCATTCTTTAGCTGTGGAACACTACACAGAGTTGTGTTTTGGTAAATTTTGTACAACTTCTGCTGTCATTTAACTTTTACACCTGTCTAACTCTGTTAAACAGTATTACATATTAATAACTTTTGTGTAATTAGACAGTTATTATGCCATACTCATCACACCCTGAAGTAGAATCACCTTCCCTGCAAAGTGGAAGCTGGCTCTAAGAAGACTGGGCAGGCAGGCAGGTATAAGTCTGAATCTCAGGAGAGAAAGGAGAGACAAATCTGTGAATTTGGATGTCATGATGATAGGTGAAAAATTGACATGGATGAGGTCACCCAGGGAGAGTGTTTAGAATCAGAAATCCAGTAAGCTGACAATATGACCTTTGAATCACCAAAGCAGAGCAGCAGGAGAGGTGGTAGATGAACGTGGAGAGAATAATGTACTGAACCTGAGAGAGGACACATTCCTCAGAAAAGTGACAAATGGAGCAAGAGAGGCCAATTTTCAGACATATTGAAGAGTGTAGTTTAGTTTTGGCACTTAGAAGATCAGTGGATACCTCAAATGAGAAACATTTCAGTGATATTCTGTGGATTAAACCCGATAGTCATGAACTGAGGGATAAATAGGAGTTTTTCGTTTTTTAAGACTTTTTGTTTTTAGAGCAGTTTTAGGTTCACAGAAAAATTAAGAGGAAGATACAGAAATTTCCCATAGGCCCTCTGACCCCATATATGCATAGCTTCCCCCATTATCAACATCCCCCATCAGAGTGGTACATTTGTTACAACTGATGTACTTACATTGACACATTATCATCACCTGAAATCCATAGTTTACCATAGGTTTCACTCTTGGCGTATATTCTATGGATTTCAACAAATGTATAATGACATCAGTCCATCATTTTAGTATCATCCAAGTAGTTTCTTTGCCCTAAAAATACTCTCTGCTTCAACTATTTATCCCTCCATCCCTCCCTAACTTCTGGCAACCACTGATCTTTTTACTGTCTCCATGGTTTACATTTTCCAGAATGTCATATAGTTGGAATCATATAGTACTTAGCTTTTTCAGATTGGCTTCTTTCACTTTAGTAATATGCATTTAAGTTTCCTCCATGTCTTTTCACGGCATGATAGCTCATTTCTTTTTAGTGCTGAATGATATTCCATTGTTCGTATGTGCCACAGTTTCTTTATCCATTCACCTACTGAAGGACATCTTGGTTGCTTCCGAGTTTTGGCAATTATGAATACAGCTGCTATAAACACACTTGTTTAGGTTTTCTGTGGACATGAGTTTTCAGCTCCTTTGGGTAAATACCAAGGAGTGCAATTGCTAGATCATGTGGTAAGAGTATGTTTAGTTTTGTAAGAAACTGCCAAACTGTCTTTCAAAGTAGCCGCATCATTTTGCATTCCCAGCAATAATGTATGAGAGTTCTGGTTGCTCCACATCCTCGCCAACATTTGGTGTTGTCAGTGTTCCAGATTTTGGCCATTCTAAAGGGTCTGCAGTGGTGAAAAATAGGACTTTAACAAATAATTGCAATTACAGTCTGGTGGACTTTTATTTCAAGAATTTTGCTGTGAAAGAAAAGTAAGAGATGGGATGGTAAATGGGTTAGATTCAGCTAGTACACAATGAAATGCCTGTGTTTGTTGTAAAAACTTTGAAATTTTTAACTTTTAAGATTTGAGAATTAATAACAACGGAAAATGTGGTAGATAGCCACTGCCCAAGCTTTCCTAAGGTCCCCTGCCATCCCAGCTGCCCTGGACACTCCAGAGGAACTCAGTGACCACCTCAGGATCCACTAACTAAAAGGACTACTTAGTTCAGTGGGGGCCTCAGGCCCTGATTCGGCCTCTGTTTAGAAACTAATGCATGCACATTAGCCTACTGTGCTGGTCTGGGTTGAAAGAAGAGCTTCAGAAATGCATAAATACACATTTATTTCAACCCATGATCCTGGAATCTATACCAAAATTGCCTATACTTTGTTGCCCTGGAGTCTTAAAAATTCTGCCAGTTTATTAACCCTGAAGTAAAAGAATTATAAGTCATCAGAAAAGGGTGGCCATGACTTCTTTTGAGATAGTATTATTCAGTATTATCAGGAAGGTCTCAGAATTTACTGAAACAAAATTATATATCCACCTAATGAAAATGAGTAAAGGCTAATTTAGAGGTGATGGTAACTATTTACTTCTATCATGGTGTGGTATTTGCTTTTTATAATTTCTCTCCTTCTAGATTCTTCTTTCCGTATGTGTTAGCAATAGTGAATTATTCATTCCTGAGATCTGGCATACATATACATTTCTTTCTGTAATAATTCAAGACACTCTATTGAATTAGAATTCCTTTCCCCCATCTCTACCTGTGAAAGTCATATTCAACTGCCAGGACTCAGCTCGATGGCAATTCTTTCCTGAAGTGTTTCCTGTTTTTAAATTTATTCCCATTTTTATCAATTATATATTATATTTTGTATTATCACTATAGTTGCACATCACTGTCTCCCTTACTAGATTTTAGGAGTTTTGAGATCAGAAACTTTGTCTTACTCATCTTTCTGTTTAGCACCCATTTGTATTATCTGACATCTAGCTCAATGCATCACACAGAGAAGATACTCAATAACAGTTGAATGAATGAAAATACGTGCAGATGATGGAATAGGCTAGCCAGGTTAGGGAAGGTGCAGCTGTCAATGTCCACTGCTGGTTATCAATCCTGGGAAAACTGTGTTAAGGGGTTCAGGATATAATGAAGCATGCAGCAGGTCAGAACATCCTTCTTTAAAACCTTCTGAGAATAAAACAGACAAATAGACTACACAAACAAAATATGAGACTTCAAGGGAAGCTGGCCTTGTTTGTTCTCCTCCCCTGAAAGTTAATCACATTTGACCACGTGATTTCATGTTTAAAATACATTTTCTATTCACACCATCCCATATATGCAGTTGGAGAAATTTTACTTAATTTTTATAATTTTTAATGCTGGTCACACAATGATTTCTAGATTCTTATATTTATGCTTCTTAAAAGTACATTTAGATCCTTTTAAATATTGACCAATATTCAAATATCAATTTTAAAGACTTGGGATATATTTCTGAATTAACAGTAAATATTATGTTGGTTAGAAAAATTTCTGTTGGTAACAGCACAATGTGAGTCCAGAGAAATGTGCCTTATTTTTAATGCTCAGGTAGTGCATTAACTTTTATAAATTCTTTCATCTCGTAACTGTAGATATATCTCTGAGAACCAGAAAAAATGTGATCATAACATTTTGAATTGATTATTATCTACTACTTCTGGAGTTGTAAAATATATATATTTTTTTATTTTTAAAGAAGTGTGAAAGCTAGTCTCTCTGCAGATGCTAATACATACAGAACAATCCGTATATGAATTCTCAAGGAGCCTGGAGGGAAGGGCTTTTTCACACAGACAGATGAATTAGGATACTTAGCTGACAGGGTCATCACTACATTTCTTATTGGAAAAATGGATTTCTACTGCAGGGCTGGAAAATATTAAAAAATCCTCAAGTAGGCTGTAGCATTCAATGAATCATGTCATAAATTGAATGGGAAGAGAATCTGAGCATGTCTTGCAGAATATGGAGTGAGAAAGGGGCCTGCAACATCAGGTATGCTAGATAAAGAAAAATACCTTATGTCAGCAAGGAGAGCTTTTGGGCTTGAGGTAGAAAATTAAATGGTTACATTTAAGTGAGTGCTTCAGTAGCATTTTACATAAAAAATTCATCTGTTTTTCAAAGTAATACACTGTGCTAATGCTATGTATATCATCTAAATTATTTTGCCCTGCTTAAAGATTATGGATGGAAATTCAGTCGTTGTAGAAGTAGTCAGCTCTAACAAGGTGGCCGATGCATAATACTAATGGTATTTACTCTTTGCAGAAATAACTTAAAAGGCATTGAATTTATGCTAGTAATTTAGAATAGCTTAGAGAATCAAATGAAGGAAGGAAAGAAGAAGGAAAAAAGGAGGAAGGAAGGAAAGTAATGGAGTGGGCTATCTTAAGTACAACAAACATAAGTAAAACTGACAAAATATTTCAATGAGTTTTGAACACGTGGACAGATTGAGGTTCTGTTTAATTTGTCAAGATGCACTTTCTTTTTGGGATATTTTAGTGTCCACTGAGCTTCGTGATTCATACTCTCTACAGCACAATAAAAGTTTCAGTTTGTGCTAGGGAAGATCAACCATTTTGAAGAAATGTTTGCATTTTGATTCCGTCCTTTCACTCTATGAGAGTGTGGACTTATTTAGAGCAGGAATTTTGACATTTTCTTTGATTTTTGTACATACAATGCATCTCTAAGCCTGGAAGAATCACATCACCTTCTAAGAATCACAAAGGGTTTCTTCTCTAGCTTAGAAATATTTTGGTTTAGAGTAAAGGAATGTGAACATGTTTAGAAAAAAGGAATTCATTTAATGTTTATCTGATTGATGGCGTAATGGAAACAAAGGGGAGGTAAAGGGTGGAAGAATAGAAACATTTTATTTCAAAAAATTATCTTTAAAAAAATATTTTGTTTTTCCTTAAATGTTTAAAAAATCCATGATTTGAATAGCACTGCCAATCGTGAATACCATTTTTTTAAGAAAACTCATGAGGCAAGCTTGACTCATAAGAATGATATTTATTTATATTCTCAGTGACAGCCTATATTTTAATTTTATGCAAGTTGCTCGAGATTTTCAAAACATCTGAGCTGAGGCTAATGTTAAAAATGATGAGATATGAGCTTTAAAATTTGAGTTACCTTTCAGGATGCATTTTAATTCATCTTATCATCTGGATAAATGGAGTCCTCCTAAGACCTTAACATGAAAGTAGATTAACATAACGTGAATTGCATCATCTTATGTCAATTAATGCTTTTATCTTATTAGCCATGTTATTTTGTTTGGCAGTACTTCATCGACTGTTTTACTATGGGAGTTTATTGTCCATTTTTTCTTTTCATATTTTTAAGTTTTTTTTTGAATAGAAAACATAAATCTGCTGCAGTCATGATTGTTGACTGTGTTGTTCATTATTTTTAGAATTGAATTCCAAACATTTATTGAGCAAGTATTTTGTGTAAAGCCCTGTACTACACACCAGAAGAAACATAAAAAGTGATGATTAGTGCTCCTCCTGCTTCTTGGTATTTATAGTCAACATTCTAGGAAGGACAAATATATACACAAAACTACAAATATGCCAAAAGTCCAACTTTTTAATAATAAAGATATAAAAATATATCATGGAGTCCTGAGGAAGGGAGAATACATTGGCTGAAATGCTACATAAAAGGTGAGTCACTGGAATTTAGCCATATAAGAAGTGACACAGGCCAGTGTGTGAAGGAGTAGGGGCATTACAAGAAGAGGGAGAAACGTGAACAAAGCCACTGAATTCTGCAAACGTGGTGTATTTTTGGAATTGCAAATAGACTGCTCTTGGTAGACCATAGATTGTCTGAGAAGTTGGCAGAAAATGTGACAAAAACATTATTTTCTTCAACTTTTAATAGTCTTTGGATGCTGTTTTAAGATAAATGGGGAAATTTTTTATAAAAAAAATATGGAGATCTGCAAAACTCTTAAATAGGGAAGTGATAGAGTCAACACATTTTTAGAAAAACAACTGTACTGGCTGTATGAAACATATGTGTCTGGCCCAGCAGACGGAAGGAAGGGGGACACATTTGGAGGCATCTGAAATGTTTCTAGTGAAACATAAACTTTCCAGATGCAATGCTAATGAAAAGGAGGAAAAAGCCGCAACAATAAAATGCAGTTCCTATTGCCATGACTTGGTGACTGACTGGCGTAAGAAGTAAGGGAGAATATAAAGGATTAAAGATGAATGAACTCCAAGACTTCATGCTTTGGTGGCTCCATGGACTGTGATGTTTTTGATAGATAAGGAAAACAGAAGATGATCAGGTTTTGGCAAAATACTATTTTAGATATAGGAAAATAATATGCATTTGGGAGTTTTGCATTTATCTGGTACTGAAGCCTCCTGGTAATTTTTACCAGGATAAATTGTAAAGGATAAGAGAATGGAACAGATGGTCCAACCAAACATAATGAGAAAGAATGAAAGGAATATACTGAAAACCGTAAGAGAATCTTATTTTAAATATTTTTGAAAAATAGGGTTTCAAGAAGGATAGTGGCAATCAACAAATTTGGAAGTAACATAGGGTCTTAGAAGGATGAAGATTGAGAAGAGGTTGCTGGATTTGGAAAGCAGATCTTCATTGACCTTTGTTTAATTTTGGGTTCCCTGAAGCTGAGATTCTAGTGAAGTGATGTATTGAGGGAGTGCACTCTGAAGAAACTTCTGATGTTATCAGGGAATCATGATAGGGGAGGGAAACAAACTCAAATGGAGTCAAGTGTAAGCCTGATTCCAAGGTGAGCTCTAGAGTGTATTGCACCAGAGTCTTGTCTTGAGGCAAATGGCATGGGTTTAGAGCCCTACGTCTATCAGTCATTGGCTATGAGCAAAACCTCATCACTGGACTGGCCAGTGATTGCAAGCATAAACCTCCAGGCAGAGGTTTCCTTCAGCCAAGGGCATTCATCCAGAGAAGGGTGTTGGTATGACTCCTCAGCAGCCAACAATCTAGCAGTTGGGGGGAGGACCCTGGTCCTCTGGCTTGATCAATGGGATTTGGTATGGTGTACACAAAGTCTTCTACAATCTTTAAGAGAGCTGTCTTGGGGCCGGCCCGGTGGCGCAAGCGGTTAAGTGCGCGCGCTCCGCTGCGGCGGCCCGGGGTTCGCTGGTTCGGATCCCGGGCGCGCACCGACGCACTGCTTGGTAAGCCATGCTGTGGCGGCGTCCCATATAAAGTGGAGGAAGATAGGCACAGATGTTAGCCCAGGGCCGTCTTCCTCAGCAAAAAAAAAAAAAGAGGAGGATTGGCGGATGTTAGCTCAGGGCTGATCTCCTCACAAAAAAAAAAAAAAGAGAGCTGTCTCATTTGAGTTGTGGATGCAGACACCAGATTGCAGTGGTCTGAGGAATGAGACGAAGGGTACACGATAGCTGGAAGGGAAATTAGGGACAGTCTGTTTCCATGTTTTTTATATTAAAGGAGACTTGTTAACTTTTGAGAGACCTAGAGTAAAACAGGAGAAAGGAATATGGTTCCTATTAGGGCAAAAATGAATCATACCAAAGATAACGTGAAGTGTTGAGCTTTGGAATGTCAAAGTTCCTTTAATAAATGGTTGACTTCTTGTCAATAGAGGTCACTGGTAATGCGAAGATTCTGTTATGTTTCATTTTGTCATAATAGAAAGGGTGGTTTTAGAACTGTGGTGTCCTGGTAAATTTTTAACAATTGTCTCTCCGGGGAAAATTAAAAAGTCCTAATTTGTAGTATTTGCCTATTTCTGTGTTATAAAGATGTGAATACTTTCATCATGGCTGATTTCAAGCTACCAATGTGACCTCAACTGGCTTGCAAAAGTCCTGAAAATGTAACAATCACCACTGCTTTGGAATAACCTTTGATTGCTGGGTGAATTTTCAAATTAACTTTAGTGAGAAAAAAATCAAGGATACTGTTCTTGAAACCTCTGCCTCTAATATTAAAAAAAGTAATAGACCATCTCTGGGTAGAAGATTTGAAGAATATAGGATTTACTCATAAAGTCAAACATAACACAAGGCTTTTATTTTAGAGTGGCCCTGACAGTTAGTATGCAGTGATCATCCACAGAGATGTACGCTCATAATAAACTCATGGATTCTATTTTTATCATACAATAATTAATGTCTTTAATGTTTGGCCTTTGATATTTTTATGTTTGTTTCTTTGTTTTAAATACAGTGAAGCTTGTTTATTTATTGGGTTCTAGTTTCACATCTCAACACAATTCTTAGATATTTTTGAACTCTGAAAATCGGTACGAGTTTGATTTTTTTAGTCACTTAACCTTAATGAGTAAATACAATTTTGCCTTAACCGAGAAGGCACAGACAAGGGTTCTTTGCTCTTCTCCTGCAATCCTGTTCTACCTGCAAGACTTTATGAAGAAAGGAACCATTCCCTCAACAGACTACAAAGTATTGATAAAAAATAATAAATATTATTAACATGTTTGAGTGCTCTTCCTGTATTTTCTAACTTAATCTTATAACAACCCTTTAAGGGGATATTGTTATTATTCTCCCTTAAGAGATAAAACCAGTTTAAAAAGATTTTTCGTTTACCAGATGCATGATTTGAAAAGAGTTATTTAAATTTTCTATGCTTCTGTTTTTTTATCAGTAAAATGGAGACAGTAGTACCCAATTCCTAGGGAATTCGTAGGTCATAGTTAAATTGAGATCATGGTTAATAATCCTTTAACTAAGGCTCTAATCATCATCGTTCACATCATCACGATCTCTACCCCTGTTGGCTGAAAGAGGCATAGTGAAGAGTGAAATCTATGCACAATTAAATGAACATATAGGAAAATGTTTCTTCTTTCTTCTATTAGACCTCCCCATACATTATATGAAAAGTGCACATATGGCTGCAAGAAACTTTACACTTTACTTAGCCTCTCCTCTGAAATGCACATGTAATTTACTAAATCATACAAGCAAACTAAATTCTGATATAGCATCAGATTCATTTCCCAACCTCTCAAATTAACTTATCACCCTAAAGTGCATGTTTTATGTTAAAGAATAAAACCAGCAACTATTATACCATCTTTGTAATGTACTAAATGCTAGTTTCACCCAATTCTTCCAGTGCAACAACTTTGAGTTGTACATATGGATTTTATTGCAAGTTTCACTCTTTTATTAGTCATGGGTTCAATAAATTAGTATTTCCTTGGAATAGATGTAAACATGTAAACTGAATGTGATGTTCAAATAAGAACTTTGGAGTAAGTGCAGCAGCTTTAGGAAACTGAGATCTTTTGTTAAGTGCAAATTCAGAGAGAAGTAACCACTTGCATGCATAGGCTTCCCCATCCATTGACATTTGAATGGCTCTTCACTGAAGACGAAATGGAGAGACGCTAAGCATAATTTCTAAAAACTTGGATACTTCTGCAAGTGTAATCAACTGTTATTTCTCCTTTAAGCCCTCTTCCCTTTCTTTTCATCAGATTGGCCAATCTCATCTCAAAGGTTTTGGAAGTACTCTAGGGTAGATAAAGGTTCTCAATATTTATGGGAATCAAGGTGGCTGTTGAGAAAATGGATAATATTAATGGAAGATGTATGTTTATCCCAAAATTAAAGAAATTGTTGAAATGAAGACTAAGTTCAAAGAAGATGACATAATCTTCATTATAATTTTGTGCAGTTGAGATAGTTGTGAAAGTATGGTTGATAATTAGTAATGCAATTACTGTAAGCAGGGACTCTTTAAACACAGACTCCATTTCAGGTGGCAGTTACACAGGTTTCTATATTTACACTGATTCTAAGTGTGTATATATATCTACACACTTAGATAAGAACAGATTATGGCTCTTACTGTAAGCACATCGTAGCTCAATTAAAAAAATATGCTCTAATTCAAAAAGAAACTACATAGATTTGGACATGGTCTGCTTTCTCTCAGCTGTGGAGAATTATATTTCTGGATTATTTTTTTTTTAAACGAAATTGCATATTTTTATTTTTATTTTTTTATTTCTTTTTTTGAGGAAGATTGGCCCTGAGCTAACATCTGTTGCCAATCTTCCCCTTTTTTCTTTTTTTCCCCAAAGCCCCAGTACGTAGCTGTATATCCTAGTTGTAGGTCCTTCTAGTGGGATGCCGCCTCAGCATAGCTCAATGAGCTATGAGTATGTCCGTGCCCAGGATCTGAACCAGTGAACCCTGGGCTGCCAAAGCAGAATGTGTGAATTTACTCTGCCACTGGGCTGGCCCCTTGGATTATTATTTAGTGCAGAAAAGTGATAATTGTCCATAAGATTTGATGTAACACTTGCTTTGGTTCCAAATTTCAAAGTAAGGAAGTTAGTAATATCAAAAGAATAATGAGAAACATAAACTCTGGTTAAAATATATTTTAGTAAATTTAACAGGAAGGAGACAAGGGAGTATTTAGAAATTGTTTAATAATTAAAAAAAAATTCTCTTATTCTTGCTGGTGGTATAATTAGAAATTACACCTCCTGGTTCAGTTACCTCTGAGATTATTTTTTAAAGAAAGACACATGTTGGCAAGAAATTTTAACTCATCTTATTTTCAAAATGAATACCCTTTAATGATTATTAAGTCTGATTTTTGAAAAAATAGTTATTCTGTATAGTCTTATAGTAGAAAAGATGTCCTTGGGTGCAATACTCTTTCCATCACTTTGGAAACCATCATTCTAGTTGAGCAAAGTACTTTTCATATTTAGTATATAAGTAGTCCCTTTCTTATTGATAATGCTGTTATCACATCATTATTTTGGGTAACTTAATCTTTGGATAGTGAAGAAATCAGTTTACAGTAGGGAATAGACTGCCTCTTTTCCATCTTAAACTTTTCATACAAGAATCATAATTATTAATTGGAAAAAGTTTGATACCAAGTATTTGAATGTCAGTTTTTATTTAAATGTCAATTTTATCCTGTATTTAGTAACACCTTAAAAAAATGATTTGCTCTATTTTGTTAAGGAGAAAGAACAATACTTTATTTAGAATGACCTCCTAAGTTTGTTGGATGAATTTGGCCAAAAATTATTTATTCAATTTTTTAGTTGAAAGAATATTTATTGGATGTTCTTGCATATGATGGTAGAAATACAAACAGTAGTAGAAACATGGAATAAAAACTGTAAGTGGGCTCGTCCCTGTCCTCAGGAGCTTGTAATAAGAGGGGAGGGTTGAAGTAAATGCAGTGAGAGAGAAGTGCATTTGGGAACATCCCTAGGTGCCTTGCCTACAGGGAAGGCTTTCTGGAGGAGGCTGTCCTTAACAAGAGTGGGAAGAGGAAAGTGGAAATGGAGGAGAAAGAGAAAGTAGAAGGGGAGAAGGAAGAGGGCAGAGAGAAGGGTGTTTTAGAGTAGTTCAACTTGTTTCATAAGTGAGGTTATCTGTTGGTAACTAAATTAGGGAAATACAATATTTGAACAAATCTCTTAAACCATAGTGTAAAGATTTCCGATAGGAGTCTTCTATAGAGATTTCCAAAGATTGATCCATTCCGAGTTCTGTGTACATGAAAGTAAATTGTTATGCAAATAATTTACAAGATATTACAATAGTAGCCTTGTATAATGAATAGCTTTTAAAAAAAAACAATCCAGATATTCCTGAAAAGATATTGTCATACAGTATGGCTATTTTCAAAGTTTAATCATACTGATTGCAGATATTTTTTTTTTTTAATTTTTTGTTTATTGCAGTAACATTGGTTTATAACATTGTAAAAATTTCAGGTGTACATCATTGTACTTCTATTTCTGCATAGATTACATCATGTTCACCACCAAAATACTAATTACAACCCATCACCACACACATGTACCGAATTATCCCTTTCACCCTCCTCCCTCCCCCCTTCCCCTCTGGTAACCACCAATCCAATCTCTGTCCCTATGTGTTTGTTTACTGTTGTTATTATCTACTACTTAATGAAGGAAATCATGCGGTATTTGACCTTCTCCCTCTGACTTATTTCACTTTGCATTATACCCTCAATGTCCATCCATGATGTCACAAATGGCTGGATTTCATTGTTTCTTATGGCTGAGTAGTATTCCATTGTGTATATATACCACAGCTTCTTTATCCATTCGTCTCTTGATGGGCACTTAGGTTGCTTCCAAGTCTTGGCTATTGTGAATAACGCTGCAATGAACACATGGGTGCAGGTACCTTTACAGATTGGTGTTTTCAAGTTCTTTGGATAAATACCCAGCAGTGGGATGGCTGGATCATATGGTAGTTCTATCCTTGATTTTTTGAGGAATCTCCATACTGTTTTCCATAGTGGCTGCACCACTTTGCACTCCCACCAGCAGTGTATGAGAGTTCCCTTCTCTCCACATCCTCTCCAACACATGTTGTTTCCTGTCTTGTTAATTATAGCCATTCTGACGGGCGTCAGGTGATATCTCATTGTAGTTTTGATTTGCATTTCCCTGATAGTTAATGATTTTGAACATCTTTTCATGTGTCTGTTGGCCATCTGTATATCTTCTTTGGAGAAATGTCTGTTCAGTCCTTTGCCCATTTTTTAATTGGGTTGGTAGTTTTTTTGTTGGTGAGATGCATGAGTTCTTTATATATTTTGGAGATTAAGCCCTTATCAGAAGTATGGGTTGCAAATATCTTCTCCCAATTGTTAGGTTGTCTTTTCGTTTTGTTGATGGTGTCCTTTGCTGTGCAGAAGCTTTTTAGTTTGATGTAGTCCCATTTGTTTATTTTTTCTATTGTTTCTCTTGTCCGGTCAGATGTGGTGTTTGAGAAGATGTTGCTAAGACTGATGTCGAAGAGCGTACTGCGTATGTTTTCTTCTAGAAGTTTCACAGTTTCAGGTCTTACATTCAAGTCTTTAATCCATTTGGAGTTAATTTTTGTGTATGGTGTAAGGTAAGGGTCTACTTTCATTTTTTTGCATATGGCTATCCAGTTTTCCCAACACCATTTGTTGAAGAGACTTTCTTTTCCCCATTGTATGTTCTTGGCTCCTTTGTCAAAGATTAGCTGTCCATAGATGTGTGGGTTTATTTCTGGGCTTTCGATTCTATTCCATTGATCTGTGTGTCTGTTTTTGTGCCGGTACCATGCTGTTTTGGTTACTATAGCTTTGTAGTATATTTTGAAATCAGGGAGTGTGATACCTCCAGCTTTGTTCTTTTTTCTCAGGATTCCTTTAGCTATTCGGGGTCTTTTGTTGTTCCATATAAATTTTAGGATTCTTTGTTCTATTTCTGTGAAAAATGCTGTTGGAACTTTGATAGGGATTGCATTGAATCTATAGATGGTTTTAGGAAGTATGGACATCTTAACTATGTTAATTCTTCCAATCCAAGATCACGGAATATCTTTCCATTTCTTTGTGTCTTCTTCAATTTCTTTCAGAAATGTTTTATAGTTTTCGGTGTACAGATCTTTCACCTCTTTGGTTAAGTTTATTCCTAGGTATTTTATTCTTTTTGTTGCAATTGTAAATGGGATGGTATTCTTAATTTCTCTTTCTGCTACTTCGTTGTTAGTGTACAGAAATGCAACTGATTTTTGTATGTTGATTTTGTATCCTGCAACTTTACCATATTCGTTTATTACTTCTAAAAGTTTTCTGGTGTATTCTTTAGGGTTTTCTATATATAAAATCATGTCATCTGCAAATAGTGACAGTTTCACTTCTTCCTTTCCAATTTGGATCCCTTTTATTTCTTTCTCTTGCCTGATTGCTCTGGCTAGGACTTCCAGTACTATGTTAAATAGGAGTGGTGACAGTGGGCATCCTTGTCTGGTTCCTCTTCTTAGAGGGATGGCTTTCAGTTTTTCACCATTGAGGATGATATTAGCTGTGTGTTTCTCATATATGGTCTTTATTATGTTGAGGTACTTTCCTTCTATACCCATTTTATTCAGAGTTTTTATCATAAATGGATGCTGTATCTTGTCAAATGCTTTCTCTGCATCTATTGAGATGATCATGTGATTTTTATTCTTCATTTTATTAATGTGGTGTATTACGTTGATTGATTTGCGAATGTTAAACCATCCCTGCATCCCTGGAATAAATCCCACTTGATCATGGTGTATAATCTTTTTAACGTATTGTTGTATGCGATTTGCTAGTATTTTATTGAGGATTTTTGCATCGATGTTCATCAGTGATATTGGCCTGTAATTTTCTTTTTTTTGTGTTGTCCTTGTCTGGTTTTGGTATCAGGGTAATGTCAGCTTCGTAGAATGAGTTAGGGAGCTTCCCCCCCTCCTCAATTTTTTGGAAGAGTTTGAGAAGGATAGGTATTAAGTCTTTTTTGAATGTTTGGTAGAATTCACCAGGGAAGCCGTCTGGTCCTGGACTTTTATTTTTGGGGAGGTTTGTGATTACTGTTTCGATCTCCTTACTGGTGATTGGTCTATTCAAATTCTCTACTTCTTCTTGATCCAGTTTTGGAAGGTTGTATGATTCTAAGAATTTATCCATTTCTTCCAGATTGTCGAATTGGTTGGCATATAGCTTTTCATAGTATTCTCTTATAATCTTTTGTATTTCTGAGGTGTCTGTTGTAACCTCTCCTCTTTCATTTCTGATTTTACTTACTTGTGCCTTCTCTCTTTTTTTCTTGGTGAGTCTAGCTAAAGGTTTGTCTATTTTGTTGATCTTTTCAAAGAACCAGCTCTTGGTTTTATTAATTTTTTCTATTGTTTTTTTAGTCTCTATTTCATTTATTTCTGCTCTGATTTTTATTATTTCCCTTCTTCTACTGATTTTGGGCTTTGTTTGTTCTTCTTTTTCCAATTCCTTCAAGTGCATTGTTAGATTGTTTATTTGAGATTTTTCGTGTTTGTTGAGATAGGCCTGTATCGCTATAAACTTCCCTCTCAGAACTGCTTTTGCTGTATCCCATAAATTCTGGAATGTCGTATTTTCATTTTCATTTGTCTCCAGGTATTTTTTGATTTCTTCTTTGATTTCTTCATTAACCCAGTCGTTGTTCAGTAGCATTTTGTTTAATCTCCACGTATTTGTGGCTTTTCTGATTTTCTTCCTATAGTTGATTTCTAGTTTCATACCGTTGTGGTCAGAAAAGATGCTTGGTATTATTTCAATCTTCTTAAATTTATGGAGACTTGTTTTGTGGCCTAATATGTGATCAATCCTGGAGAATGTTCCATGTGCCTTTGAAAAGAACGTGTATTCTTCGGTTTTTGGATGGAATGCTCTGTATATATCTACTAGGTCCATCTGTTGTAGTGTGTCGTTTAAGGCCAATGTTTCCTTATTGATCTTCTCTTTGGATGATCTATCCATTGGTGTAAGTGGAGTGTTAAAGTCCCCTACTATTATTGTGTTACTGTCTATTTCTGTTTTTATGTCTGTTAATAATTGCTTTATATATTTAGGTGAACCTACATTGGGTGCGTAGATATTTACAAGTGTTATATCCTCTTGTTGGATTGTTCCCTTGATCATTATGTAATGCCCTTCTTTGTCTCTTTTTACAGTTTTTGTTTTAAAGTTTATTTTGTCTGATATGAGTACTGCTACCCCAGCTTTCTTTTCATTGCCATTTGCGTGGAGTATCTTTTTCCATCCTTTCACTTTCAGTTTGTGAGTGTCTTTAGGTCTGAAGTGTGTCTCTTGTATGCAGCATATATATGGGTCTTGTTTTTTTATCCATTCAGCCACCCTATGCCTTTTAATTGGAGCATTTAGTCCATTGACGTTTAAAGTAGCTATTGATAAGTATGCACTTACTGCCATTTTTTAACTTTTTTTTTTTTCTCAGTGTTTTAGTAGTCCTTCTCTGTTCCTTTCTTCTTCTATACAGAATTGATGGTCACTTTAGTTTGACCTCTGTCTGAAAGCTGTACTCTTTAACTCCCCTCCTCCCTCATGTTTTTGATATCATATCTAACCTCTTTGTTGTGCATTTGTATCCATTACATTCTAATCATGGAAATAGATAATTTTTCCTATTTGTGGTCTTTTCTTTTCCCCTTAAATCAGTCCCTTTAACATTTCTTGTAGCACTGGTTTCTTGGTGACAAACTCCTTTAATTTTTGCTTATCTGGGAAAATTTTGATCTCTCCTTCCATTTTGAATGATAACCTTGCTGGGTAGAGTATTCTTGGCTGTAGTTTTTTTCTTTTTAGCACTTTAAATATATCATGCCATTCTCTTCTAGCCTGTAAGGTTTCTGCTGAGAAGTCAGCTCATAGCCTTATGGGGTTTCCTTTGTACGTAACTTGACATTCTCTTGCGGCTTTTAGGATTCTCTCTTTATCTTTAATTCTGGACATTTTGATTATGATGTGTCTTGGTGGGGGCCTCTTTGGGTTTATCTTGTTTGGGGCTCTCTGTGATTCCTGTACCTGGATGTCTGTTTCTTTCCTTAGGTTAGGGAAGTTTTCATCTATTATTTCTTGAAATAGATTCTCTGACCCCTTGTCTCGCTCTTCTCCTTCTGGGACACCTATAACACGGATGTTAGTGCGCTTGATGTTGTCCCAGAGGTCCCTTAGACTGTCCTCAGTCTTTTTAATTCTTTTCTCTTTTACCTGTTCACCTTGGGTAATTTCTTCTAGTCTTTCGTCCAGCTCACAGATCCGTTCTTCTGTATCCTCTACTCTGCTTTTGAGTCCCTCTAATGAATTTTTCATTTCCAGTATTGTATTCTTCATTTCTGATTGGTTCTTTTTTATATCTTCCATTTCTTTGTTGACATTCTCACTGAGTTCATCTATTCTTCTCCCCAGATCAGTGAGCATCCTTAACACTCTTAGTTTGAACTCTCTGTTGGGTGGTTGCTCATTTCTGTTTCACTTAGTTCCTTTTCTGGGGTTTTGTCCTGTTCCCTTACTTGGAATGTATTCTTTTGCCTCTTCATTTTGCCTCTTTCCTTGTGCTTGTGTCTACGTATTAGGTAGGTCAGCTACGTCTCCTGCTCTTGGATAGACGACCTTATGTAAGTGATGGCTTAGGAGGCTTCCAGTGTGCTTCCCTCAGTTCTCAATGTTCCAGGCGTGACCCCTATGTGGGCTACGTGTGTCCTTCTGTTGTGGCCTGTTTGCTCTCCCTGTAGGCGCCCAGGGAGGCTGAGTCATGCTCCTGGCAAGCTGTTGTAATGCTCAGCTGCTTGTAGTTGTTGTGGGCCCTTCAGTCTCTTTATCAGGTGTGGGGATCCCCAGCACAGTTGGCTGCAAGTTCTAATACCACATTTGTGTTGCAGTATTTCTTTTAAGTGAGTAGGCCCCCACCGTGGCAGGTTGTTAGGCTCAGGGCCTTACAATTGCTGTAAGCCTCTAGCCTATTAGGTCTCTTGTCAGCTCTCTGAGGATTGCAGCTGGGTGGGGCTGGCCTCAGGCACAGGAGCACCCAATTGTTTTAGGTTTTGGAAGGTGGAGCAAACCTCCTATGTGGGTCTTTGAGAAGTACAAGTCTTCTGCGGCTGAGAAGCCCTGCCACCCACAGGTCCACACACACAGTCAACACAGTCCTGCCCCATGTGAGTGCCCCGACCTCCCCAAGCGGACCCAGTCTCTCCACGGCGGGAGCCCCACACACTCTGCCACCGCCCCACACTCTCCACCCACTCCTTGTGCACACCCTGCCCCGCTCAAGTCGGCTCAGTTGCCAGGCTGCAGAGAATCCAGTCACCAATCTATGCAGGCCCACAAGTTGCCTGAGGGCTTGTTGTTGGGTGGGGCCAGTCTCTAGGGTGGGCTGCCTGCCCTGGCTGAGCTGGATTAAATCGGTGCTCTAGCGGGTGGGGCAGACCCTGGGCTAGCAGGCCTCAGGGAGAACTCCAATGGCGTCTGTGTCAGCACGCTCACACCAGGCCTCAACAATGGCCGCCGCCAATGTCCCAGTCCCTGGAGAGGTCTCACTCCTCACCGAGATGCACTCAGGGCCTATTAGGTGAGTCTCTTGTCACCAAAGCAGTGTGCACCTTTCTTTCTGGTGATTTTAGGGTGCTTCCTGAAACGGGTGAGTTTGCGCGCGGGCCCTTTAAGAGCCAGTTTTAGTTTCTTTGTGAACCGGGTTTTCTGGGGGTGCTCCCCAATGTTTTAGTTGCAGGCACAGTCAGATATTATGCCGCTGGTCTCGATTGTGCTGGGTCCACAAAATGCCCCCAGCGGGGGCGCTCCCCGGCTCAGGACCCCGCGCCTCCAGGGAGGGTGCGCACGTGTGAGCTGCTCCCGGCGGCCGTGAAGCTGGCGGCTTGTGAAGGCGGCGTTTTTTCTCTCCAGAAGGGAGCCTCCGCCTCTTCCACCTCAGTTAGGATTGTCCGTTGTTGCAGGAGTTCCTCTCATCCAGTTTTCAGTTCTGTCTCAGGGGTAATTTTTCCACGAGTAGTTGTAAATTGGCTGTTTCCACGGGAGGAGGTGAGTTCAGAGTCTGCCTACGCCGCCATCTTGACTCCTCTCCTGATTGCAGATATTTTATTTATTATCTTGAATCCAGTATTGCTTAAATGTGAAACCATTTTTAGAGATGCTGTGTAAAAATTATCTTTTGGTTTATTAAAAGAAAGAGGTCAACTCCTCTTAGCTTGTCCTACTAACTCTGCAACTCTTACATCTCTCCCTTCCACCCATGTGCCTCAAAGCCATCCATCTATCCTTGGTGTGATGATGTATGCATTTACTCCAGTTGAGTCTCCACATACATGCCTGTTTCAAAGCCATGCAACTTGCAGCACACTGCCGCCTGCCCGTTAAGTAGAGTGACATAACGTATATTCCTACACTCAGAATTACCAGTGATTTTGTGTCTGACTTTCCAAGCTTGTTTACCCCGGACACTTCTCTATAGAGGCACCATCTCCCCTGACAAGACTGCTTTAGAAAGGAAAATGAATGAATTTGCAATCCATTGTCTATGAACCACACATGGTTTAGTAGCCCTACAGACACCTGTAAAAATATATATATATCTATATATTTAAAGGATAATACCTTCCAGTGTTTTTTATATCTAGCCAAATCCTATCTTCAAACAAAATTTTTTGTTGAACCTTGATAAGTAAAATGATGAAAACTTCTGCATTCTGTTTGAATTATTGGAGGGGATCTCAAGCATTCTCTGCTCACCTGCTTAGCTGCCCTCTAAGTTACATCCCTGAGTATCTACAGAGAACAGTTTGAAAATTACTGCCTCAGGTCAAAGAAACAGAGTATCAGTTTCTAGTAGTATAATGCAGGCATCTTCACCTGAATATTGAGACTAATATCTCCTGATGGAGGGAAAACTCCCAAAATCATACAAACTGTAAAAATCTTTTATATTTATGCAGCTGTGGTGCATTATGATGCATATATTCAGGAAGAAAGTGGTCGTTTTTACTTAATTGATTCTGAAGTATACAGGAGATGGTGTCATATGATCTTGGAGTATTAGAGCTGAAAAGAACTAAGAAATCAGATAATTCATGCTTTCAATTTAAAGATGAGACAATTAAGGGACAAAATTTAAAGAGGGTTGCTCAAGGTCTAGCAGAGTAGGGGCAGAGGTGAGTCAGGCATTTAGATATCTTTATTCTCTCTTCCAGTACACCAAACTGGGGCACTTCATATATTGTTATTGCTGGACCTTCTATCTTACATCTTATATCAGATCAATATTTGTTTGAAAGTTACAACGCTAATATTTTGTTGAGATATCATCATATTCAAATGTTAGCAATGCAATATAAATATCATTAAATTAACCAAAACCATCACTATATCTCTATCTTCTATGCTTTTAGTTAAATCTGCATTAACTCTATAACCAGGGACAATTTTACCCCTCAAGTGACGTTTTTCTATGTCTAGAGCTATTTTTGCTTGTCATAACAAAGAATTTTCCAGCCCCAAATGTCAATAGTGCCGAAGTTGATAAGCCCACTGTAGGGGATTTAGTGTTGCCCTCTGCAACAACTAAACATACGAATGATATGTTTCCTCTACCAGTTGAAAAAAAGCCTGAGCTTCCCTATCATACTGGATTTCAAATTTTAGGGTTGTCCCTAGGTTACAGTATTTCATATTTTGGTGAAGAGTTCCAAATGTTCTCGTCTTTATTATATAGAGTTTGATCCTCTTCTCTTTTGTCCTAAGTTTTTTTTTAAGTCTAACCTCACAAGATGACAATGCTTTTCCTTTTTGACTTTTCAAGCTCCATTTGTGAGACATGTCTCTAGATATATTAAAAAACCTGACTAATGGTTTTAGATGGGGTTCCATCATAGATCTACACTAGAATAAAGTTGTGTTTTCTATTTTTTATGTCTTCTTGTATTTTTTTGCCTTTTGGGTTCTATTCTTATTAATGATTTATAATTTCATGTAATGATAAATAATGCTTGTTTGTACATTGAAAAAAATATTTATTGAGTCCAGGGAATACAAGCTAGATACCTACCTACCCTTTTGGAGCTTAGTCTTGTGGAGGATATACATAAATGAACTTAGAAACAAGATCTGATATGGCGATAAAGAATGTAGCAGCTACTATGAATGTACATAGTGGGATCGGATAATCCAGACTTCAGTAATCAGGGAAGTGATGTTTGAGCTGAGACCTGATGAATGAAGTGGGGGAAATGTATTGTTTCTGACAGAGGAAAAAATGTGTTTAAACACTTAAGACATGAGACGCAGTCAGTGCCCCATAGAATTTAAAATACCTTTATGAGATAATGCAGAGCTTGGAAAGCTTCGTTTCATATATATTCACTCATTAATTAACATTTATTGAATGCCTACTCTAGGACTAGCACTGTTCTAGGCATTAGAAGAATAGCACTGGACAAAACAACTGAAGTTTTTGCCTTCACATAGCTTACATTCTAGTGTGGTGGTTTATTAGTATTATTTATCTATACAGGTTACTTTTCATTAACAGGTTTCCCCCTTGTGTACAGTCAAAGTGATGAATGCAATAGAAGTGTTTCTGTAGACTGAGCAATGCCTTGAGTGGTAAGATCATGGAATATATTTAAAAAATAACAAAAATAATGCTAAGTTGTTGCTAATTTGAGAAACACTAGAAATTCATTCAAGAAATTTTGATATCCAGTTCCTAACTCCTCAAGCTATCCTTGTGGGTATTCTCAAGGTATCCTTTCTCTGTCTGGGAATATAAGGCTTGTGGGGGATGAGACTTTTCCCCTTGTAGAGGGTTTATTTCATTTTATTCTTTTTCAGTTAAGGTATCACAGGAGATTTGGCAGATACATTGATCAACAGAACTTACAGAAGGGTCATTTTTTAAAGCAGCATAGAAATTAAGGCAGCTCTTGGAAAAGTGACTCCCTGCCCTTACACTAAGACCCATTAAGATTTTACACTGGCATTGCAGCATGGAGAACTTTACAGTAGCTTCCACCGGATTAGATATGGCTAAAGAATTAATAGAGGATTAGTTCATAGTATTCTTAAAAACTGCATTCATAGGAAATTTAGGGAATTTCTAGAAATGTAATCAAGTAATTGTATTTTTTTTACAATAGTTCTAAATAATGAATGTTTTCCAACAACAACATGCATGAAGTCAACTTTGAAATATTTAACTTAAAAAGATTTTATAATTCCTTGAAACCGTATTTCAAATTTCCTGATTTCAGCTTAGTCATGTTAGAATAAAAATAAAGTCATTCAAGAAACTTATAGTAGAGATAGCTGTTTCGAGGTCATACCATTTTATTGGATACAATCAGAAAATGTGGTGTGGTTGGCAAACCCTACATTGGGTTTTGAAATTACTGTGCTACCAGTATGTTCCAATCAATGAGAACCTTTCAGCCATGAACTTTTATTGATTTGTATTCCTCGGAGTAACATAAATAGCTTTCCTTAAGTCTTCCAATTTCACTATCGTTATTTTTTCTGAAATCTCTTCTGTTAGAAGGTTTATTTATGCACTTACTCTGTTGCTTTCCAACTCCTTCACGGTTTGAGCCAAAAACAGGTACCAGTGTTCTATATCAAGTAGGAAAACAAAAAGAGTTAAGGTATGACTGATTAAATTATTCTAGGAACAGTTGAATTATACCATGAATAGTTTAATCAGAACAATACATTTAGCTTTTTAAGAGTAAAGAAAGATACTGAAAATTTCAAACAAAAAAGCAAAAAGAGCAAGTATTCTCACATCAATTTATACTAAGAATTAATTCATTCTAATAAAGAACTGGAATGTTTAAACTGCTTCTTTTCACTTTTAAAATATATATGTGAAATCTAACCCTCAAATTCATACTATTGATAGATGTATTTTCAAAATTTGTTGAAAAAATAGAAGTTTAGTTTCTAGACATACCATATAATGGTCAAAATAGAAATTCAACACTTGCCAAGACACACTTGATTATTCTCTACTCTCTAAGATGTTAACTGTTTTATATTGCCTAGAAGTGTGAATAAATGTATTAAATAGCAATCACATTGCACATTGAAAGTATAATTAAATTGAAATATTTATGTTGCTGTTTTTAAAAACATCCATTTGAATTGTTTTTTATCCTGTTTTCAAACTTTAAAGTCTAAATTTCAGAAAATATGATAGTAAAAATTATTACAGCAGACAGATAATAGATATTGACAGATTTTATCTTCCGTGAGATGAGTTTTAACATGCTTTTCTAACTGGCTTCTAGTAACCGTGGAAGAAAGCAAAAAAAAATATATGTATATATATATGCAGCTTCAAACTTCATTGACTTTTTAGCTCTTAACATTATAGTCTTATATCTAAGCAATGAAATCTTGTTTAATCTTCCTTAAAAATATCTGTAAAAATCTATACTTTTCCACTAGCCATTACAACCATGGCAATCTGTATTCAAACATGCATATAAAATGAGTCACTCTTTCCTGATATAATAGAGTTATGGAAAATTAGCCCTAATGGAACAAGGACTGCTTACTTTGTACTAATCACAGTACTTTCTACTGTGAAATAGTAGCAACATTCTGAATTCAATATATGGATAAGAATCAAAATTGGCAATAATCCCTAATAATTTAAAATTAACATATAGATTCAAATCTTTGATTAATGCAACCAAAGCAGTTATTACTAGGACATAAGGAATGGGAAAGCGTGATTGTTTTTCTTGATGTAAATCTCAGGCTTAGTGGTTTCCAAAATGCCTTCACTCTGAAAACATAAAATAAATTCTGTTGCTTCTCGATCTCCGATAGACGCGTGAATTATACTTTATATATGATGCTTTCCTTGATTCAGTTTAGCTATTGAGTTTTCCATTTTAGTTTTTCATCATCATTTGAACATTATATTTTATTTTTAAATGTTATCTTACTGAGGGAAAATTTACATATATTGAAATGCATAGATGTTAAAAGTACAGCTCAATGACTTTTGAGAAATATGTACACCCATATAGTCCAAACCTAATCAAAATATAGAATATTTCTACACCCCATATAGTTCCCTATGTCCCTTTCCAGTCATTCCCCAACTCCCACAGGCAATGACATTTCTGAAGTCTATCTTCACGTATTAATTTAGTCTGTTCTTGGACTTCATATACTTTGAGTCTGGCTATTTTTGTTCCATATATATTTTTAAGATTCGTTCATGTTGTATGTATCAGTAGTTCATTATTTTTACTGCTAAGTAGTATTCCATAGTTTGAATATACTAGACTTTTTAATTTATTTTCTTATGGATAGATATTAGTTTTCTTTTTGTATATTTCAGTTACTTTTAGTAATGCTGTTATGAACATTTGTGTAAAAGCCTTTTTGTGGACGTATTTCCATTTTTCTTGTGTAAATGCCTAGGAGTGGAATTGCTGAATGATAGAATATTTGTATGTTTAACTTTGTAAGTAACTGGAACAGTTTTCAAGAGTGTGCATACTCTTTTGGTCTTCCATCAGCAAATGATGAAAGTTTGAGTTGCTTCATATGTTCATCAACATTCAGTGTTGTCATTTCTTCCATCTCATTGGGTGAGGTAGTATCTCTTTGTGGTTTTAATCTTCATTTTCCATATGATTACCGAGACTGGACATATTTTCAAGTGCATCTTGGTCATTTGTATATTTTCTTTTTTGAAGGGTCTGTTCAAGTCCTTTGGTTATTTCCAAATTTGGTTGTCTTTTTTTATTGATGTATAGGATTTCTTTATATATTCAGGCTATAAGCTCTTGGTCAGGTATATTTTGAATATGTTATCTCAGTCTGTGGCTTGTCTTTTTATTTTCTTAACAAAGTCTTTTGATGAGAAGATTTTTTTTTTGTTTTGAAGGAATCCTACTATTAATTTTTCTTCTTTAATATTTATTGTTGTATATGTCCTGTCTAAAAATCTTTCCTTCCTCAAGATGAGGAAGATATTCTCCTATGCTTTATTCTAGAATCTTTATAGTTTTAGAGTTAACATATCTATTATACACCTGAAATTAATTTGTTTGTATAGTGTGATATAAGGCTTTATTTTCTTTTTTTTCTGTATATTCATGAAGTTGTTCCACCATCTTTTGTTGGAAAGATTTTTCCTTTCCAATTTGAATTGTCTTGATCCCTTTGTTGAAAATCAAATGACAAAATATGTGTCAGTATATTTCTATTCTGCTCCACTGATCTGCTTATCTTCACTTAGACCAACACTACATTGTCTCAACTAGAAAAGCTTTTGATAAGTATTGAGCTAGAATATTAAGTTCTTCATTTTTGTTCTTCTCTATCATGATTTTTTTTTTCTATTCTTGGTCCTGTGCATTTCCATATACATTTTAAGATCAACTTCTCAATTTCTTCAAAATGTCTGAGAGGATTTTGATTGGATTAAATCTAATAACAAATTGGGTAGAATTGGCACCTTAAGACTATTGCATCTTCTAACTGAAGAACACGGATTTAGGTCTTATTTAATTTCTCTCAGCAATGGTTAGTAGCTTTACTGGAAAAGCTGAAATTATTATTTTTTTAATAAATTTATTTGTTAAAATTTAATAAAAAATTATTTTTTCTTAAACTATTTTTTGATGCTAATCAATAGAATTGTATATAGATATAGAATTTCATTTTTGCATATTGGTCTTGTGTCCTCTTTTAAATTTCTTATGATTTTCTACATAAATGATCATGCTGTATGTGAAGAAAGATGGTTTTTTGGCCTCTTTTCCAAATTTTGTATTTTATTCTTTTTTCTTGCTTTACTATACTGGCTCAGACTTCCAGTACAATGTTAAGTAGACGTTGCAAGGACATCTATACTTGCCTTGTTTCCAGTGTTAAGGAGAACTCAATCAGTATATAATCATTAAGCACAATATTTGAGGTAAGATTACGTAGATGCACGTCTATAAGACTGAGGAAGTTTCCCTCTATTCTTAATCTGCTGTGAGATTTTATCATGAATACTTGTTTAATTTTGTCAAAGGTGTCTTCTCCATCTATTGAGATCATCAAATAGATTTGTCTTTTTTATTCTCTTAATCAGTTCCAATGCATTGATTTTTTTTTTTTTTTGGATGTTCAACTTTCATTACCACAGTAAATCCCACTTACTCATCATGCATTCATTATCTTTTTAATATATTGCTGGATTTGATTTTCTAATATCTTAAAATAATTTTTTGCATCTATGTTCATGAGTTATAATTGTTTGTAATTGTTTTGGTAATGTCTTTGCCAAATTTTGGTATTAGAGTGGTGCTGGCATCGTAAATCAAATGAGTATGTTTATCCTCTTTGCCTACTTTCTGAAACAATTTATATACAATTGACATTATTTATTCCTTAAATGTTTGATAGAATTTATCAATCTGTCTATGATTGAAGTTTTCAAACTATGAGTTTAATTTATTTAGTAGATATAGAATAATTCAGATTATCTATTTCTTCTTAACTAAGATTTGGAAATTTGTCTTTTTCAAGAGCTTTATCATCTTTCAAATTTGTTAGCATAAAGTCGTTCATAATATTCAATTATTATCACTCATATTTGCAGGATCTGTAGTGATATTCCCTCTTCCATCTTTTTTCTTAATTAGTCTTGCTAAAGTTTAACAATTTTATTAATCTTTTCAAAGGAACAACTTTTCAATTTGTAAAATTTTCTTTTAGTATTTGTCTTCCATTTCATTTATTTCTTCTATTATCTGTTACTTTATTTTTTCCACTTACTTTTATTTAATTTGCTTATAATTACCTTGTTTTTTAGTTGTTTGTTAAACTTATGTATATTTTTCCAATACAAGCATTTAAAGTGATCAAACTATCCTCTAAACAGAAATTTAACTCCACCATGTAACTGTTATTTTATGATATTTTCATCATTTGTTTTGTTATTTTTTTACTCCCTTTTGATGTCTTTCATGAACTATAAGATACTTAAAAGTATTCTGATTAATTTACAAATATTTTGGGCTTTTCTAACTATCTTTTCTGTCATTGATTCAAATTAAATTTTACTCCAGTCAGAGAATATACTCTATAAGATCTAGAACTTGAAATTTATTGGAACTTCCTGTTTGGATCAGCATATGGCCTATCACGTGAATGTATTTTTTTATTGTGGTAAAATACACATAAAATGAAATTTACTATCCTAATCCATTTTTAAGTGTACTGTTCAGTGGTATAAGTATATTCATACTGTTGTGCAACCAATACCACCATTCATCTCCCCTGACTCTTTTCATCTTGCAAAACTGAAACTCTGTACCCATTAAACAATAACTTTCCAGCCTCTGGCAACCACCTCCATTCTACTTTCCTTTTTTTTTTTAATCTCGCTTTCCCTCCTACACGGCAGCCTCTGGTAACCACCATTCTACTCTCTGTTACTATGAATTCACTTTTCTTGTGTGTGTGAGGAAGATCAGCCCTTAGCTAACATCTGATACCAATCCTCCTCTTTCTCGCTGCAGAAGACTGGCCCTGGGCTAACATCCGTGCCCATCTTCCTTTACTTTACATGGGACGCCATCACAGCATGGCTTAACAAGTGGTGCGTCAGGTGCGTGCCCGGGGTCCAGGGTGGGGAACCCTGGGCCTCCAAAGCAGAGCGCGTACACTTAACCGCTGGGCCATTGGGCAGGCTCCTATATATATATATTTTTTTTTTATTCCACATATAACTGAGATCATGCAATATGTCTCTCTGTGTCTGGCTTATTTCACTTAGCACAATGTTCTCCAGGTTCATCCATGTTGTTGCAAATATAAGGATTTCCTTGTTTTTAAAGGCTGAATGATATTCCATTGTGTATATATGCCACATTTCTATATTCATTCATTCATCAGTAGACATCCAGGTTATTTCCATTTCTTGGCTATTGTGCATAATGTTGCAATGAACATGGTAGTGCAGATATCTCTTCAAGATTCTGATTTCAATTCCTTTGGATATATATCCAGAAGTGGAATTGTTGCACCATATGGTAGTTCTATTTTTAATTTCTGGAGGAACTGCCATTTGTTTCCATAATGGCTGTACCAACTTACATTCCCACCAACAGTGCACAGGGGTTCCCTTTCCTCCACGTTCTTGCCAATACTTTTCTTGTTTTTTTAATAATAGCCATCCTAACAGGTGTGAGGTGATTTCTCCTTGTGGTTTTGATTTGCATTTCCCTGATGATTAGTGATGCTGAGAACCTTTTCAAATACTTGTTGGCCATTTATATGTCCTCTTTAGAAAAATGTCTATTCAAGTCCTTGCCCAATTTAAAAATTTAATTTCTGTACCATACAGATTTTTGTCAGTAAGCCAAAAAATTTTTCTATTATTTTGTATTCAGTGAATTTACATAGATATTATGTACGTATATCTATCTTTATATCTATATCTATCTGTGTTAAATGAAACTTATTGCTAATTTTTTCTACTTGTCCAACTTGTTTTTTTATTTGTTCCTTTTTCATTTCTTATTCTCTTTCCTTATTTTTGTTTAATTGAATTTTTACTTTTTATGTTTAATTCATCTATTGCATAGTTAGTTGCATATCTTTGTATTACTTATTGTTAACTTATTTTCATTGATTACAACAGTCATCAATTTATCCTTGACTAACCTAAATTCTGCTTAGTGGTAATATTTTTATTACTTCAGATACAATGTAGAAAAGTGACAAGAGTACGTTTCCTTTATTCCTTCCCTATCCTATGTGATTTTTTTGTGATATAACTTTATCCACGCACATCATAAACTCCATCATAAAATGTTATCATTTTTCTTTCAGTCAGTCAGTTGCCTTTCAAAGAAATTAAGAGATAAAAAATCTAGTCTTTTATATTTACCCTCAGACATCATTTCTGTGCTCTTCATTTCTTTCTCTAGAATTGAATTTTGATTTTGTGTCATTTTCCTTTAGTCTGAAAAACTTCTATTAGCATTTCTCGTATTGCAGGTTTACTGGTAACAAATTAACCCATTTTTTTCCTGAAAAAGTCTTAATTTTACCTTCATCTTAGAAGGATATTTTAAGTATATATATAGAAATCTGGGTTTACATTTTTTTCCTTTAATTACTTCACTGTTTTCTGGCCTCATTTTTTTTAATAAGAAAACTATCATCTGTATCATTGCTTCTCTGCATAATATTTCCTTATTTCTCATTTTTCTTTTAAGATTGTCTCTGTATGTTTGGTTTTTACCAGGTTGAAGATGGTGTTCATAGGTTCTTTTCTCTCTGTATTTTTTCTGCTTAAACTTTGCTGAGATTCCTGGATCCTGAACCATTTGATATTAAGCTGCCAATCTGATGACCCATCATCCCCAAATACTTGAGTAGAGTGCTTCTCAACCAGGGCCAATTTTGCCATTTAAGGAAAATTTGATAATATCAGGAAACATTTTTGTTTTGTTTCTGGGGCAGGGAGAGGGGAGAGAGTGGAGGGATTACTGGTATTTAGTTGGTAGAGGCCCAGTATGTTGCTAAATATCCTGCAATTCACAGGAAACTCCCACAACAAAGAATTATCTGTCCCCAAAGTCAATAATGATAGTGCCAAGATTTTTTAAAAAACCCTGCTTTAGTGTATATTTCTTACAAACAAATATATATATATATATATAATTTTCTGGTTTGTTGACTGTATTGTGCATGTATTGGGCATAGGTGTGTGTGCGCAATACATGCACAATACAACCATGAAAACTAGAAAATTAACAGTAGGACGTTCCTACAACCTAATCCTCATACCTTCGTTAAAGTTTCAACAGCAGTCTCAATAATAGCAAAGAGATAGAGTTCAGAATGTTGCGTTGCCTTTAATTGTCAAGTCTTTTTAGTGTCCTTGTGTCAGGAAGAGATCTTCAAATTTTCCTTAACTTGACCGTGACTTATTTGAACATTTCTGGCCAATGTTTCCTTTCCTTTTTGCTTTCTTTCTCATTCTTTCTTTCTTTCAACTTTCTAAGTTTATTTTTCTTTTTAGAATACCTCAATTACGTTTTCTGATGTTTTCTTGTGATTGGATTCAAGTAATACATTTTGACAAGAATATCACAGAATTGACGCTACGTTCTTTTCATTGCATGCTATCAAGGTGGTGCATGATTTCAATATATCTCATTATTGATGACACTTATTTTGACAGGTTTATCAAGGTGGTACCTACCAGATATCTACCCTGTTAGTCTCTATCACCAGACTCTGTTCTTTTATCTTATGTTACTTTTCTTAAAAGACAATAAGAATTTTATCTGTTTCTTTACCTGTTTTTGTCTATTATCTCAAGCAAGTGGTTTTATTCCTTACTGTACTTATAGTTATGGTACCTAGTGCAAAACTTCGAACATATTGTCTGCAACTGAATCTACTTCTGACACAAAGTAGTCTTCCAATAATGATTTTCTCTGTAGTGATATCACCAACTACTTAGTTGTTCAAGCTGAGACTTCCCGCTAGAACTGACTAAAGCCCTTGCATCTTCTCTTATTACCTGTAGCCTATTATATTGGTGAACTAAAGATATAACAAGAAGTTAACTGGGCCTTCTGGTTAAGATCTGAGAGAAAAAAATCCTACGACAAGGAGATGAGCAGTGAGGGATCAAAGTGGAAACTCTTTTTTGGCACAGACCCAGCCTGGATCCATCGCTCCTCTTTTAACGATGAGTGAATGGAAAAATCTCATCATTGGATAGAGTTAGTTTCTAGTACATAAAAAAGAGAAATGCCTATAGCTCACAAATCATAGAAGAGAAAACATCATGCTTTATAAAGATAACTACAGGAAGCAGAAATGAAGTATAAAGAGCATTGACTTTGTGCTGTCATGTTGTTTTGCTTTTTTAAAGGAAAAATGAGAAACAAAGATGGAATGAACAAATAAGAGTATAAGATGTTTAAAAAAAGCATAGTGAGCAAAGAACAATAAGAAGACATATAAATGGCTGAATTTTCAGATATGCAAAGTCTTGGATTGTAAACCACTTTTGTTACTGTTCCTGAAAGATTTACATAAAGTCATTTTTTAGCCAATTAAACATGTGAATTAAAAACTAAATTTTCGGGAAATAGAAATATAAATGTTGTGTCAACAAAGCACAGGAATAAATGTAAATCAGGGCTTAATTCTAATTATTTCTTTAATCATACACTATAAATGTAAATCAGAATATGATTGCCATAAGAGAAGATGTATGATCTAAAAGTAATAACTTAACAATTACCACCAGAGTCCAAAATCCGGGAGTTGGCAGGAAGAGAGAAGAGTGAAATTAAATTTTTAAAAACTTTCTCTTACATAAAGGGTATAAAATAGATTTGGTTTTATCCCTTATACTAACAGGGAAATATAGTATATCTAAAACTTTAAGGTATTTAATTGAGAACATGTACATTCTAGATTGTAATCAGGAATGACATATACTTTATTTGACAAAATATGGTAGACATATAGAAATGAAAATCTTAAAAATAAGATGATAAAAGTAAAGCCAAAGATATCATTTACAAGAGTAATTTTAATGGATAATTGATCTCAATTGGGTCAAAAAAACCTGCAAAACCAAATATATATTGTTAATATAAGACAAACCCAAAATGAAGGAATTTAGAGAATTTTAAAGAAAGAGGATGTAAAAAAGATGCACTAAGTGGAAGCAAAATGAAAGCAGCAATCAGATATTAAAATTTAACTAGTATAATGCAATTTTTAAAAGCATTAGGAAAGAATGGGTCACTCTTTATTGATGAAGCCTGCATCTGGCCATAAAATCATATAACACTCAAGTACTTTTATGTGCTAAATAATATGCCATTTAAATGTCATGTACCATTTAAGAAAGCTATTAACAGGCAACATTAAAGGAGATAGGATTCAAATAATAGTAGAAGCTATGAATGCATCACTCAGTTTTTCCTACACCAGGAAGACAAAAAATATAAGTTGAGGGGCCGGCCCAGTGGCGCAAGCGGTTAAGTGCGCGCGCTCTGCTGCGGCGGCCCGGGGTTCGCTGGTTCGGATCCCGGGAGCGCACCGACGCACTGCTTGGTAAGCCATGCTGTGGCGGCGTCCCATATAAAGTGGAGGAAGATAGGCACAGATGTTAGCCCAGGGCCGTCTTCCTCAGCAAAAAAAAAAAAAAAAAAAGAGGAGGATTGGCGGATGTTAGCTCAGGGCTGATCTCCTCACCAAAAAAAAAAAAAAAAAAAAAATTTCAAAAAAAAAAAAAATATAAGTTGAGTTGATTAAACAAATAGTGAACTCAATACTTTCCAAACATACATTGTAACCAGGAGTGCCCCTAGATGTATATAAAATACCTTTGCTTAATAAGCCTTTGCACAAATGTTAGTAGAAATTATAGAAGTCATGGCTCTAGCCACATTCAAATATGAAATAAAATAAAATTTAAATTTGTAAAAAGTGCACAATTGAACTTCCTAAGGAAAAATCAGAGATGACATTTTGATTTAAGAATATCAATCACTGCATTATTTATAACAGCAAAAGTAAGTTACCAAAATGATTGATTAAAAACAGTCAGATTTTACTAATACAACTCTTCGCTAGCTACAAGTTATTGAACATTATTTATGTCTGCACTGATGCAGATGTGCAAAGATTGTCTGAACACATAAACTTATATCAAAGATTATACTTATTTCATTCTTATTGAACTTGATTCTTATGAAGTTGATGGTTTTTGTAATGAATGATAAAAGGAAATTTTGTGTCTTATTGAAGAGTTTGTGTGTTTGTGTAGGTATGCCTGTGTGCCGAAGTTTTGGAGATTAAGGAAAGGGTTGAGTTTAAATAATTTTATTTTCAATCTCAACGCTTGAATTGAAGATGTTACCTTTCTTTGTAATATTTGCAGAATTTCATAATGACTTTTACTTTTGTTAATCATTGATACTTGAATATGTGAATAAGGTTTATATATATAGGTTCAAACAAATCATACACTTTCTCAGTCTAATTATAAATCTGAAGCTTTTTTCTGTCTTTACTCTTACAGAAAAATATTCGTTATTGTCTGTAAATTATGGAATTACTGTGTCCTTCAGATGTAGTAGAGCTTTATGAGGTATTAAGTGCAAATAGCTCATGGTATATATTCTATAGAATTGGACCCAGGTAGCAACTCTGGCCAGAGTATTTATAAATAATAAGTTATAATTACTTATAGTAACAAGTAATATGTTATCTTTAGCAAAACAATTATAGGGGGCTATATGAGGTGACTAAAAATGTGTAAAAATCTGTTTAAATTTTCCTTTTAAGTAACATTAAGTGCCATTACAATGTTAAAAGACAGTACATTTATTGATCACTTGTGAAACTTGGATTTAAAAGTAAAACATCTCATTTAAAAAGAAGATAGAATATCCCGAGTTTTCAAGTTAAACAATTAGAAATATATTCAGGAAAGGATATTTAGAACCACTATTTTGAAAATTTGGTTCTGGGATGCAGAAATCAAAGCTATCAACACAAAATATAACAAGCACATCTCTACAATTTGATTTTGTCTTAATTTTCAAGTAAAAATGTCAATGAATTGTTTATTTATTACTTTGTTTAACAAACATGGAAAATCTCCAAATTTTAAAAAGTTTTTTTCTGCTCATCTTTGTTTTCTACTTTTTCTGAAATGAGCATGCGGCCCTTGTACAAATAAATACTATTAATTGAAACAAATAAATGAAGACCTTCCTTGATAAGGATCAAGTCACATAGACATTGGTTTAGCTAATGCACCAACTGATACGAAAATCTGCAACAAGGGTGAAGTGGAGAGAAGATAAGAAAAAAAAAATAAAGAAGAAAGAAACACATTTAAGAAGGTGCTCTTAGAAAGAGTCACCTCTTATTCCTCTTAGAAGTGGTAACTTCACTCCACTAAAACCACGTTTTCTTTAAAGCTTCTGAATTTTTTAAAATTTCAAATACTTCAAGATCCTTTTGCAGAAAGCATCAAGTAATGTCTGCTACTCATTCAAACATTTTTGCTTTTCCTCTCTTTTATTTTTCTTATTATGTCTCCTCATTTCTTTCTCTCCCTCCTTCTCTCCCTTCTCCCTTCCCTTTTCTCTCTCTCTGTCTCCTGAGACTTTCCATCTCTCCATCTTATTCCTGCACCACATACCACATAATTTTAACTGACCTCAAATTTATGCTAAAACTCTTAAAATCACATTTAAGAATCATTTAAAGAATTAAAATATTTAAGTATCACAAATAATAATTTGATCGAAGGATGAAATGAATGCCCTTCTCAAAAAGGGCGAGGAACTAAACATAACTTTAAACAATAAATTTCTATCAATTTTGACAGTGTACATCTTTCAAATTACAATTTGATTTCTAAATTCACTTAATTGTTGTGGTTGCTTTTTCCATTCCCTCTTACTAATAATGAAGTTTATGTGTTACTTTAAATGTACTTTAAAAATTCATTTTTAGCTATATTTTCAGGCACTGCTAGTTCCCACTATTGAGGTAAAGGTGTCACCATTGAAACACTCCTGCTGAGGTAGCTGTCCTCTGATTTTCTTTCTGCCCACTGTACGGGGGAAAGAGGGAATCATCTCACCTTGCAATACATGTTTGCTTGAACTTTGATCTCCCACACTTGTTATAGAAAAGACAAAAGAAGTGGCTGTCCAGGGCAGATTACCCGTTGTAGAAATGATGTCAGTTCAGCGTTTTCCTCTGTGTCAATTACTACGAAAAATAAAGGAAAGAGTGAAGTTAAAAAAGAGAGAGAGAGGTTAAACATAATATTTTAATTTAATAAAGATTTAAGGGCATGTGAATCTTCAAATGTTATCTAAAGTGTCATTTTTTGTGTTCTTGCTCGTATCACAAAAAGGCAGTGATTTCAGTCTCATTGGGACTTAACCAAATTTCAAATCTATGAAAAGTTAGCTCTCAAAATTAAACTAGAGTGCTTTGTCATTGATTCAACAATGTAAAATCACATGAGTTGCGGATTATTTAGAAATTCAAATAAGTTATTTAAATGAGGAAAATCAATTCAAAATTTAGTTTAAAAAATACAGATACTTGTGGTCAAATATTTTTAATTTTATCATAAATGAGCAAAAAATTATATAGCATTTCAAAGAAAATGGTTTTTCCTATTAGAAATGCTAATAAATATAATTCATGTTGCTGCAATATTTGGAGCAAATTTATAAATTTCAAAAGCGAAAATAGCTAAATTTCTAAATGTTATTGCTGGCAAATCGTATACTTTTCAACAAGTAAACTGGTTAAAATGTGATGGGAAATATGTATAGTTTTATAGCTACTGGAAAATGGTGTATTTAAACTGTTGTATTGAAATCAGGGTGATATTATTCAAGGAACTACCCTGTTGTGACATCACGCACAAGAGTAGTCTGCCAAGGAGGCTGAGAAAGAGTAGCCACTGAGAAAGGAGGTCAACGAAAAGTAAGCTGTGTCACAAAGGGAAAAGAATTACCACGGAGGGACTGGTCAACCATATCAAAAACAGTAAGATGAGATGACCAGAAAGGTGAAACCAGAAGGTGACCATGGGATTTGACAACATGAAGCTCACTGGAGACTTTGAAAAATATAAATTTCAGAGAATTTATGTGATAGAAATTTTGTAAAGGAAATTGAGAGTAATAGGTTAAGAACTGTAAACAAGAAATTTGGCTGGAAAGGAACCCAAAAATGAGGTAGAGGTTGGGGTGGATGTGGGGTATCTATGTTTCTTTACTTTTTTTGTTTGTCTTATGTGGAAGATACTAAGGTTGGTTTCTACAGTGAGTGACCAAGAGAGGGATGGCAGGAAATAGAGAGGCTCTAAGATAAGGAACAAGTTCCTTGATAAGACTGGAGAGATTGACCTTGGAGAGGAGGAGGGATATTTTCTCTATTGAAAAGGGAGGAAAGAAAAAGAAGATCAATGTGGCTACAGGTAGATATGTGAAATTGTCCAGGGATAGTGTTTCTTTCCACCACACAATATAAGCTCTTTATATGGAGATTATAAACTGTTTTCTGGGCAAAGCCAGCACATCAGAAGAAAGATAAATGTACCATACTACCCCAATAGCTTGTGAAAATTGGTTTTAATAAATTAGGTTTTAATTTTTATTTATTATTCAATATATTTGCTCTTCTTTGTTGTTGCTACATTCTGATAATAACTTGCACATTTTCTTCTATGCTATCATGAGATTGTAATTTTGGTACCTCTAATACCTCTTTATAAATAATGAAGCCCATGTATTGATTAGATTTCGATAATATCAGTATAGCATGACTTGTTGAGATCTTTTTTTTTTTTCTGCTTTCTTGCATGCCCCCATTGAAAAAAAAAATCTGCCCAATAAGAGACACATGGTCTAAAATACTACCTCAAATACTCAGATTCACCAAGGTTAATTGAATATCTTTCTCTTTTTCATACTATCACTATTCCTACCTCCCTAAAGATGAAGAACTCCCTCATGCACTATATAGTATTAAATGCTTCAGGAACAAGAGAATGGCCTGTTAGAAAAGGAGTAGATAAAGCTACTTAAACAAGTGACAGCAAACCCTGTCCCAAGCCTTAATTTATCACTCCTGAGGGTTTTCTACAAGAGTGAAGCATGATAAAATAGTATTTAAAATATTAGAAAGTAAGGAGAAAATCTCAACCACACTAAGCTCTTATGAAATTATTATAGTACTTCACTTCAAGGGCTAGACTTTGTGTTTATGATTATAACAGTGATTAAGTGTACGTAGTACTCAAAAGCATAAGACATGATATTTTTCATGCAGTTGATTTTATCCGTACTAACCGTGTGCTTACCATGAATGAAGACTCTTCAGAGAAACAATGAGTAAGTTCCTTCATCAACTGGAGTCTTCACACTAGAGACATCCACTCTGCAAAACTGTGTAATAAAAATGCAATCAATGTTCTTGGGAAGAATTAAGAGTTTAGGAATTTATTATCCATAACATACAGGGTGAGTTAATATAGTTATCAGTATATTTGAATAAATTTTCTTTTGGTTTCTTTGGTTTTCATAATTGGTAACCAATTATGTGTTAGAAGAACATAGTTTTGATTAATTTATTCAAATTGATCAATGTTCCATGCGGAAAGAAATATAAATTTACCTGTTAGAATATATAGCAATAGAGCATGATACTATCTTTTAAACTTAGAAAATATGACGAATGCATAGCTTCTAATGTATTTTTTGGCTCAGATTCACAAATTACAAGGTTACACTCCAGTGTTCTTAAGTCTGTAATAAATTTAATGCATTAATTACATTGGTATTTGTGCAATCTCATGTCTACAATTCAGTTTATTTTCTTCAGTCACTATCAAAGAAATTTTACATGTCTAAAATGATTTGGTTTTGGAAATATATCCACTCTCTTTTACACAGTAACAGTGTGAGGCAGAGATAAATGCATTTTATGGTTCTACAGAGTTAGTACAGAGCCTAAAACTAATTTATTTTGCCAATAATAGGGAGCCTTCTTAAGGCATTTGTTGGAAAGGATAAAAATGGTAAAGAAGGAATATAAAATTCTAGTAACATAGATAAGAAAATAAATAGGTCAGAGAAGGCAAGATAATAGTAGAAAGATGAGAAGAAATGGGAATGGGTGGTTGTGACCATCTACCTGTAATAGAAACACTGAACACGTAAACACTCTGAAGATACTCTAGGACAGAGGTTGCCAGGGGTGGATCGAGTCACTTCATCTCTCTGGGAATCATTTCCCTCTTCCGTAAAAATGCAAGAATTAAACTAGATGATGGTTAAGGTTCCTCCCTTCTGGCTGTAAATTGCTATTATTTTGTTAGTATCTCAACTGTGGTTCCAAAGTATAGCTGGCTAGGTGTGAAATAGCAAAGTATATGTGAGATACCTCAAAATAGACTAAATAACAACTATAGTAAGAAAAAAAGCCTGGAGAATCATTTCATTGAAGTAAAAATACTGGTAAGGATTTCCACACCAGGGTTATCAATAAAGTTATGGAAATCAAATATAACTTCTGAGAGCCTTTAAAACATTTGGGAAGATATCCACAATAAATGATAAACGAGGAGAAGTAAGCATTCTTTTTGTTTTGTTTGTTTTCTTTTTTTAATCAGCACAAAAAGAAAACATGTTTATGTTTTAAATTTGTTTATTTGTTAGAAATAAGGGTATAGAACCTGAAAATTTTTGAAATATTATAACCAAGAGAATGAGGATTTTAATGTGTGTATATATATTTTTATATATATGATGTGTGTAATATATATATACACATGCACAAAATATAGGCACATATGTATGCATATACGTGATATTAAACATAACAAATATATATATTAATGTGCATTACCTTATTAAAGTTGATTTATTTCTCACAATAACTCTATAAAGTATTATACAGTATAACTTGCCTAGTGTCCATCTAGATTAAAAGTGATGGAGGAGGAATATGGATACTGATTGCCTGATCTCTAGCTTACGTTCTCTATCATTATGATTTATCAATATGGTTAGCATATATTTAGTACAGAAAAAGAAGTCAAGAAGAAACGTGGCAAAAGGTATTTGATAGATACTGCAGTGGTGTTTAATAAAAAAGGTCTGTAGAACCACAAAGTGTGATGCTTCCAGCTAAAGATTCAGACATCCTGATTCCAAATTATGTTTCAAAGTTATAGTAATCAAAACAGTATGGTACTGGCATAAAAACGGACACATAGACCAATGGAATGGAAAAGAGAACAGAAATAAGCCCACACATATATGGTCAACTGATCTTGGACGAGACTGCCAAGAATATATTTTGAGGAAAAGATAGTCTCTTCAATAAACAGTGTTGGAAAAACTGGATATTCACATGCGAACGTGATATTGGAGCCACCCTTATATTCTACACAAAAATCGACTCAAAATGGATTAAAGACTTAAATGTAAGACCTGAAACCATATAATTCCTAGAAAAAATTGTAGAGAAAAGGCTCCTTGACACTAGTCTTGGAAATGATTTTTTGGATATGACACCGAAAGTACAGGTAACAAAAGCAAAAATAAATAAGTGGAACTACATTAAACTAAAAAGCTTCTGCACAACAATGGAAACAATCAACAAAATTAAAAGTAAACCTATGGAATGGAAGAAAATATTTGCAAACCATATGTCTTACAAGGGGTTAGTATCTGAGCTATATAAAAAATTCCTACAGCTCAATAGCAAAAAACAAATAATTAAAAAATGAGCTGATTAAAAAATGAGCAAAGGACTTGAATAGAGATTTTTCCAAAGACGACATACAAATGACCAGCAAGTATATGAAAAGGTGTTCAGCATCACTAATCATCAGAGAAATACAGATCAAAACCACAATGAGATATCACCTCACACCTGTTAGGATGGCTATTAAAAAAGAGAGAGAAAAGTGTTCGAGGGGATGTGGAGGAAAAGGAACTCTGTTACACTTTTGATGGAAATGGAAATTGGTGCAGCCACTATGGAAAACAGTATGTAGACTCCTCAAAAAGCGAAAAATAGAACTACCATATGATCCAACAATCTCACCTTGGGGGTATTAATCCAAAAGAACCTAATTCAAGATTTCAAAGGATTATCTACACTCCTATGTTCACTGCAGCGTTATTCACAAAAGCCAGGATGTGAAAACAACCTAAATGTCTATTGATGGATTAATAGATAAGGAAGTTGTGATAAATATATAGAAGTTGTGATAGATATATATACCCATACACATATACTCAATGGAATATTATTCAGCCATAAAAATGATAAAAATCCTTCCATTTGTGACAACATGGGTGAACCTGGAAGATATTATGCTAAGTGAAATGAGCCAAACAGAAAGACGAATACTGTATTATCTCATCTGTATGTAGAATCTAAAATAATCAAACTCATAGAAGTAGAGAGCAGAATAGTGATTTCCAGGGGCTGGGAAGGTGGGAAAATGGGGAGGTGATGGTCAAAGGGTGCAAAATTTCAAGTATGCAAGATAAGTAAGTTTTGGAGATCTACTATTCAGCATAGTGCCTATAGCTAACAATACTGTATTGTATACATAGAAGTTTCTAAGAGTGTAGGTCTTCTACTAAATGTTCTTACCACAAACACACAAATAATAATAAACAGGGTGGAAGGAAACTTTGTGAGGTGAGGGATGTGTCTATGGCCTTGATAATGGTTTCATGGGTGTATAGTTATCCCCAAACTCATTAAGTGAATCACACTTCAACAAAGTGGCTTAAAAAAAATAACGAGGCCCATGGAAGAAAGATGCTGAGAAATTTGTTTTTGTTTCTGTTTTTTTGTGAGAAAACATCCCCAGCTTGGCATTCTTAATAACTCCAGTGAGTTCACTCATTTGTAAAGAGGGACAAAAAAGAAAATTTAGTGACATTGTATTTATAAAATCAGCAAATAACTAAGAAAATAAAACAAGAAATGGTTTCAAGATATTAATTTATTAATGCACAATCACTTACTTTATAGTTTATTTTACACCAAAAGGGAAACAAATAGATGCAGTATTTTTCTTTTATATCAAGGTTACTGATTCATTTAAAATATTTTTTACATTAAAAATGATATGCAATTAGTATAGACAATCTAGAAAATTTTGAATCTTTTAAAAAGGCATAAAAAATGTATCCAAATCTAGTCTTCACTCTTAGTATTTTGGTATGTTTCCTTCCAGCATTTCTAGGAAGCATTATTTTGCATAGTGATTAAGAGCATAGACTCTTTAGCTAGACTGTCTGGACTTAAATTCAAAGTCACCAAATCAGGACAAGTTATTGAATGTCTCTGTGCCTCAGTTTCCTCGCCTATAAAATGTGAATAATAATGTTATGCATATCCCTGTGTTCTCATGTGGATTAAATGAGTTTAAATATACAAACTACTTGAAGGCCTGCCTGGAAGATAGTAGGCACAAAATAAGTAGGATGATGCATGTCCTGTGTCTCCAGGAGATTCTCAATTTAAGCCTCTTGTCCTCAACCATTTATTAGTAGTCCCGCTTTCACTCTCAGTAACGCCCTGGTATGGACAATAAATTTTATAGTCACCATATAACTTGAAAATGTGTTATTAATTTTTCTAGAGTTACAAATAATTATCATATGGCTGAGGTAATATTACATAAAGTTTTAGTATTGCTTTTGTCACCCTAACATAATACAGCCATAACTTCCCCATGTCAATTTCTTTATAAATAATTTTTAACATTTGTATAGATTTCCTAGATTGAAAGTGCCATAATTCACCTATGTATACTTCTATTGTTTTTAATTCTGCCCACCAAAATAATGCTATGATGAATTTCTTTGTCCTCGTATTTTGACCAGTCTTCTGTTGATTTATTTACCATGGTAAAATTTAAATTATTGAGTTGAAAGTAATGAACATTTGTTAGGATTTTGATAACGGTATATATATCTTCAGCTATGGAGAATTTCAAAGTACAGCCCAAGTAAGAAAAAAAGCAACCAAACTCTCTTTGCCCAGACTTTTGCTGAAACAGCATTTCAGAGTTGACATTACACAGAAACTTAGGTTGATTCTTTCATTTGACCTTTATTTGCTGACTGCCCTTCTTACCTTGTGTTGGTAATAATATTCAAGTTTCTCATCTGCTTGGTATTCCTACCCCATATCGTAGCTGTCATTTTGTGCTAATTTTCTATAAATTATCTAGCAAAAACAAACCACTCAATAACAAAGAATGAATTGAGTGTATGCTCCTTTGACTCTGATTTCTGGAGCTGGAGATCTCCTGTGGCTAAAGAAAATATTCAACATGTCAGTGTTACGTCAAACATCAGTTCCGAAATTATCAGGTAATCTCAAATCTCCAAGGTTGTCGCTGTGGGTTCCAAGAGATTTGCAGCATTGTTTTAAAGAAAATAGGAAATGTCAGACTTGTGTCTCTAAGGTTTGGTCCCCTGAGTAATGGGTGGTGTGTGTCCTTTATTGGATGCCCTTTTGTCTGGATAAAGCAAAATATTCATTCCGTGTTTGCAATCTTTCCTCTCCTATTTGAGTCTAATTAGCCTTGACAATTTCATATCTTCTCTGGGTTTGCATTTTCCAAGAATAGTAACCTTTGTTTTTATAGCTGCTCTTAGCATACAATAAGGTACTTTTTAATGGTAATTAATACTTGGTAGAGCCACTAAATATGTATGTTAAAGAGAAAACCTTATTTTTAAAAAGAATGAGATTTTGAAAAACTTCTGATACAGTGTCAGTGCAAGGGTTGCTGCTGCTTAATTTAATAGGATTCTTTTCAGCAAGAAATTTGTATTTCATTTAATCACGTTGTTTAAAAAATGTTTTTCCGGGGGCCGGCCCGGTGGCGCAAGCGGTTAAGTGCGCGCGCTCCGCTGCGACGGCCCGGGGTTCGCTGGTTCGGATCCCGGGCGCGCACCGAAGTACTGCTTGGTAAGCCATGCTGTGGCGGCGTCCCATATAAAGTGGAGGAAGATAGGCACCGATGTTAGCCCACCGATGTTAGCCCAGGGCCGTCTTCCTCAGCAAAAAAAGAGGAGGATTGGCGGATGTTAGCTCAGGGCTGATCTCCTCACACACACACACAAAAAAATGTTTTTCCTCTGATAAGATTTCTTATCTTTGTTCCCCATTGTTCCATTTTCAAGGATTAAATTCACTATTTCTAAGACATTCCCTTCTTTAATTTGTCTTGCAAATTTTCTCTTTTTCTTCTTGAATCATGTTCTCTAGGATTTCAGTTTGGATTACATTTTTTTAACTTTTTTTTTGAAATAATTATAGACTCACAAGAAGTTGCAAACAAAATGCAGAGACCCCATACATCCATTATCCAGATTCCTCCAATGATATTTTGTACAGCTGCAGTGCATTATCAAAACCAAGAAATTGATATTGGCATAATACAATTAACTAGACTAGTGAATTACTCAGGATTTTGTATTATTTTGAAGCAGTTTCTGTAATAATATGAGCTATCTGCGGGTAATGTTCTTATAAGCAGTAACTAAACTTCTTATTTCAAAAGTATTAATTTCAATGTTTTTTTTATTTTGTATATCTCCTTTATATCTACAATTGGAGAAAAATGAAGTATCCTAAAATGAATATTTTTGTATTCCTTCTATAGATCAAAATAATAGTAACTAATATTTGTTAAAATGCCTTATTATTGGCAATATACGTGTATGGCTTCACTTAGTACTCACAGCCACCCTGAAAATTATCATGGAAGCCAGTGTGGCTGGAGCACAATGAGGGAGAGGAAGAGTAGTAGTAGATGATGCTAGAGAAATAGAAGAGAAGAGGCAGATCATGGAGGGAGGGGCTTGTAGGCCACTGTGAGGACTTTGGCTTTTCTTCTAACTGACATGGGATCCATTGAAAGGTTTTGAGCGAGAAGTGACAGGGTCTGAATTATGTTTAATACGACCTCTCTGGCCCTTGTGTTAAGAATAGCCGGAGGGGATCAGTGGCAGAAGCTGGGAGACCGATTAGGAGGCTTTGGTAATAATCAGGTGAGGAAATAGGTGTGGCCTAGACTAGAGTGGTCATGTTGGAAGTTTGGAGGTGGTGTCACCTGTGGTCTGAATCTGGTCACTTTGAGTATAGCCTACAGGAATTTTTAATGCTATCTCTTGAGCTCATACAGTGTTAGATGAGGGATGTAGAATGCTTTTCCTTCCCTTTGCCCCTAACAATTCTCAATATCTAGTAGTATAACTTGGAATGTGAAGTATAATTGCATTTATTAAATATTTATTTTTTTCTCATAATCATACTTTAAAAATATTATGGTAAACAATTATAAAATATGTAAAATGAACTTTATAGTTAATTAAACCAATTGTCTCCTTTCAGGAGTTTGGATTCACAACTTCCTAATTCTTGAAACTAAATTTTGATTATTTTTCCCCAATATGTGCCTATATGTCTTCGAGTAAATTATTATGGGAAGGACAAATCAGTGGGATATATACAGATGCCGTCCCTTTGCATTCAACCTTGGTAAAGACAAACTGATAGGTGTAAAATTCTTGGTTATATTCTTATTCTCTTAAAAGCTTCATGTCTTCTAATATGTTAACATAGCAGAAGAAAGGTCTAAAGCAAGCCTGACATAATTTATTTGTAAGGAATTGGTTTTTTTTTTCTGTCTGTATATAAGAGGATATTTTCCTTATTTTTGAGATTTTGGAGTTTGGCTAGTTTCTGTCTAAACATAGATAACTCTTCACTGTTTCCTCACCACTACTACCACCACCAGAATCTGGTTAACCTTTTTTTTTTTTGGTGAGGAGGATTCGCCCTGAGCTAACATTTGTTGCCAATATTCCTCTTTTTTTTGTCTGAGGAAGATTAGCCCTGAGCTAACATCTGTGCCAATCTTCCTCCATTTTGTATGTGGGTCACTGCCTCAGCACAGCTGCTGAGTGGTACGTCTGTGCCTGGGATCCAAACTCATGAAGCAGGGCACCGAAGCGGAGCATGCCAAACCCACGTGCCTACACGACAGGGCCGGCCCCTGGTTAGTCCTTTTATTCTTCATGTTTCAGTGGTAGCTTTGACTATTGTTTCAGATTGAGTTACTCCTGTTTCTTTCTCAGGTACACAAATTACTCTTGAGTCAAAACTTCAGTATCCGGCAACTTCATCTACCACCTTCTCTGTCATAATTTTGTCTCTCTCTTTCCCCCTGGCTCTGATTCAGTTACTGCTGGAACTTTCCAGTGTATCAGTTTTCTTCTCCACTGATTCCATTATGAATGGAAATTCTGCTATTGCATTTTAGTTTTCATATACACCTCCTAATCTCAGCCATCTCCCATTTTACCATTGGGGCCCATTTTGTCATTATAACTTTCATCTCCTGTTTCATAAATGACTTACCTTTTTACATACTCTTCATAGGTTAAGTGTCTAAAGCAATTTTCTATTTCTTCTGGTTCAACAGTTGAATCTTTTTTAGGGATATTCTCTCCCCCTGAGTCTTCAACATGGTGTTCCCTTTCCTTTTTTTGCAGGATGATTTTTGGGGGGTGGGGGGGTGTATGTGTGTGTTTTCTGTTTTATTTTCCCCACTCTCTTTTTCTAGAAGTTAGTGATATTTACCAAAATCAGGGTTTGATATCAAAAAGAAATAACCCCTTTTCTATTAGTTTGTTTGATTACCTTCAAGATGATGGCTGAGTTCCTTTTTTGATCTAACTGGAGAGCAGGTTGATATGCACAGCTCTTCTCAGTAGCCAGCAAGCATTTATTGGAATAGCTCAACTAAGCTAAGACAGATAACTAATGTATCCTGTCTGGTTCAAGGTGCAAGACATATTATCATACTCAGCATGCACACATAGCGGGGCACAGGGGTGGTGGCAAGGAGGAGTACTGTTTGTAAATTATATATGTTACTGCCTTCTGGGTGGAGATTCTAAAGGAAGGCTGTATTTTATTTGGAAATTAATTTTAAATAGCCTGTTGGCATGGTGCAAGTCACTTGTTTATCAGTAGTTTCCTGTTTTTCTTTATAATCTCACTCCATTGTTCCCTAAACTTCATTAAAATCCCATTATACTAAACAGCAATGAGTAACATGTGCAAAGGAAGAGAAAGAAAGGAAAAGAGGCTGAGTTCATGCTTGGGTGGGGGGAAGCAGCAGAAGGAGAGATGAATGCTGAGAATCTAATGTGATTAAGACCTGAGTCACTCGGGTTATAAATCACTTCTAGCGCTCAGGCATCTCTACTGCCTCCCCAGCAAGGCTTTTCTTGAGGGAACTACGATGCCTGGCCTGGCAGGCCCCTGCTGCATCTTGTTCTTTTATTGTAGCTTCGGTCTCCTAGGGAGTCTATACCGTGTGAGCTATGTGGGAGTGGCTAGTCCCTGGACCCTCAGAAAGCGGGCCTGGAGCTGCAGAGGAATAGGTGCTCATTCTCTGGATACTGCAGGAGTGACCCAGGCGACAGGCTAGGGAGAGCCAGCTACCGTCCTACATGATCTGTGTATGGAAGGAATTCTTCTGTCTTGTGAGATAAAATATGGATGAGATGGTTTAACTTAATTGTCCTTATAGGTAGTCTACATATTGAGTGTCAGTTTTAGTATTGCTTGTGTTGTTTTTTCTGTTTTACTAATTGTTTTCTTATTTTTTTTTTTCTAATGAGAATTTGGATGGGACTCTAGTACAGACCATCATCCAGAAGCTATTTAAAACTGGACCAAATCAGCATTAAAATGAAATTACACATTCATGGGATTTGTTACCAATTTCAGGAATGTTTAGAAATGACTCATATAACTTTTATAAGGACCAATTCTGGATAAGAGACACTATTGCCTGAAATTATTTTTTAGTTTACTTTTGTATCAGTCATAAATTTGCTTAGGTAGCGTATGTGTTGAACTCTCATATTCCAAGCATTTTGCCAAGCCCTGGAACTAGAGGATGATTAGGACAGACACACTACTTGATCTCAGGAATTTACAGTCTGGAAGGGAATTACAGGCATTAAACAAATCATTGTACAATTAATTACTTAATTACAGTAATGATATATGCATCCTAGAAAACAAAGTGTTATCAAATAGTAGGTGCAATGAGAGAGAATAACCTAGAAGGGGTACGCTAGTTGGTGGTTTATTAGTTTCTTCCGGCTGCTGTAACAAATTACCACAAAGTGAGTGGCATAAAACCACAGAAATTTATTCTCTCACAGTTCTGGAGGTCAGAAGTTCGAATCAGTATCACTGGGCCAAAATTAAATTGTCAGTAAGGCTGAGCTCCCTCTAGTGGTTCTAGGGGAGAATCATTCCTTGCATCTTCCAGCTTGTGGCATTCTTGGGTTTGTGCCAGCATCACTCCAATCCCGGCCTTGTGGTCTCATTGCTGTCTCCTTTTCCTTCTGTAAAAAAGAAGTCGCTCTATGCCTTCAACTTAAAGGGATACATGCGATTGCATTGAGGACCCAACCTGGATAATTTGGGGTAATCTATCCCAAATCCTTAATCACATCGCAAAAATCTTCTTAAAACTTAGTGCAGCTGACTGAGGAAAGAGTCTAAAGCAGTAGAAGTTTTCAGACAGGGAGGACAGAGTGTGTAAACCCTGAGGGACCTGACAGAAATCGTTTAAGTGACTGAAAGAGGGGAAGCGGAGGGAAAGCATAGAGAGTGAGGGAGAGATTGTCGAAATTCGCCTAGAGGTGTGGAATCTCTAGGTCATCTGGACCAGAAGCATCCATTCTATTTGGGCTTGGGAGGCCATCCGAAGCATCCTGCATTGTGTGTATGCATATTTTTCAGATAGTGAGTCAACCAAGTGTGTTCCTGGGGTAATCACAACTATTAGGAATCTACAAGTCCCTAGGCACGTATAGTTTAGCCTGGGAACTAAGTCCAGCTGTTTTCTGTACTACACAACTGGGTTTGCCAAGAAACAGCTGGAGAAGCAATTTTCTCATATAGGCAAGTGGACACAAATTAAAATCGTTACATAAGTGGATTGTCTCAGGACTATTTGGTAGTAAGAATTTGGCTGTGGGTGGTTAAGATGAGGCACGAACTGAAAGCTTAGTTATTTCCTCACCACCTCCTCCTCCTGCCTCTTGGTAATAACTATGATTTGAAACCTATCAGTTTTATTTTGAGATTCAACAGACCACAAAACGGAATTGTTGAACAGAACTTTAAATTAGAATTGGAGACAAGATTGAAACTGGATATTAAAACTGATATATGTTCAAATTCTAATCGTTTTCTAAATGCTAACTAATTTCTGCAGGATTATTTTTGTTAAGAAAAGTTATTCACAAATCTTTTAAAACTTCAGATCTCTTCCAGGGGGCCCAGGAACTTTACTTTTTTACTATTGAAAATGAAAGTAAATAAAGTAAATATAGAAATAGCAGCAGTGCTATATATATATAATGTATATCTAAATATATAGGTTATATATATAAATGTTTATATATATTTTTTAATCCATTTAGTTCTTATTATGTTATTATGCCTGGTTTTCATAAATATCCTAATTTGATCATGCCTAAAATAAGAGCAGACAGAGAAACGTTCATAATAAAAGCTACGAAATGCAGAGTTTTTGGATCTCTTCACAGGCTCCCATCCCCAGTCCAAAAATACATGGACCACATATCAAGACTATCCAATTCATAGAGCACTGGTAATGGGACTGATTTAAACTTTGAAATTTGCATCTGTCAAATAATTTCCTTTATGGAATAAAAAGCTACAAATTTCCAAAAGTGTGGGAAGGAAAAAGAAAATGATTCCATTAAATGTAGGATCAATAAATCTATCAGAAAATATTTAATTAACTATCAGTTAAAATATATCTTACCATTATTACTGCCCTTCTCCTTCTCGTTGGTGTGTGTTTGTAAATTGCTCATCTGTGTTCCTACTTGCTGTGTAGGACAGGGAGACAGCACCATTCTTCAGACCAAATCTCTGCTTTGTGATTAACTGAAGTCACTTTGACCCTGAGATTTTTTTCTACAGTGCTTCAGTACATTACCCAGAGAATATATTCTCTATGAGTAGTAGAATAAAATATCAATTAAAAACAAAAATAAATTCAAGGAAATATTAACCATCTGCTCTTCTAAGTTCTCCAAGGCTACATTTTTCACCAAGTCAGATAACCAGGTCCCAGTAGAAATGGCTACTCAGAACTACAATTTAATATCATATAGGTAGCTTTTAACAAAGACGAATATAAGAGAGGGTCATGTGTACTTACATCTTTGAAAGCTTTGAAATTGCTATCGAAGATTATTTTTGTTGTATTGTTCATTATCGGTTACTTAAAGACTCATGCATTTTGCTTGGGAGTTTAGAGATGCCAAACAAATGGCTGCTGACATATGCAGACACTACTTTTGTTGCCCGATGAAACCTATTTGAATTCTGTCTTTTCTTTTGGCCTTCACCAAAAAGAGGCTTAGAGCTAAGTTTTAGGCTGAGGTGTCATATCTCCTTCCTAGGTCTGCTTATATACTTGTCACCTGCTTTCCCTTCATTATTCTGTCATTTTGCCCTTTCTCTTATAGTGTCTGTGCCTTTTATTAAAAGCTGTCTCAAAAACTTTTCTAGAAATATACAGTGCATAAGTACAAAATGATGTAATAAATGTACTTCTTAATTTGTTTTAAAAGATGCTTGGATTAGACTAGATGACCTCTAAAGTCCTTTCCAGCTCTAAATTGATGTTACTGTCATCAAAGACAGACAAAAAAATCTATTAGGCTGTAGGCCATGAGATGAGTGCCAAGTTCTGTATTCCTGGTATAGGTGTATTTCTTCTTGAGAGCAGAGTGCTAGATTCAGCAACCTGCTAAGAGTCCTCAGTCTCATGGTGATAAAACAAGAGAACTGATTGATAAAAAAATAATAATATGATCTCAGTTAAAATCTCTTTTCACTCTTAAGCATTGACAAAAAATAAATAGAAAACAGAAGAGCTTAATTATTTCTTTTGAGGCATTTATATAAATTTGAACAACTAAGCTGAGCTTAATGAGTGTAGCTAATTTAATGAAATTAGTCACATTTGAATATTGTCACAATCTTGCTACCACATTAGCATTAAATGTGATTCAAATTTATTCTGTGCACCTATATGGGTCCCCAAAGCATTGGCTGTCAACACCTTCATGATAAACTAGGCCTTCAAAGCTTTCAGAAAACTTTTACATTCAGAGCAGGTGATTGGGTTGCTGCTTCAGAAGGAGAATAGAACATTTTTTAAGGTATATTTCCCGTTTGTATGAATTTAGAGCATAGGAAATTATCAATAACATTGTTTATTTTTGCTAATAAGATAAAAGTCATTGGAAATATAGAAATGCTAGATACTGTGTACTGAAAATTTCCAAAGCTGATTAAGATGTTTTCCTTAAGGCCAACTGAATTGTAATGGAAAAACCCAAGCTATAATTTGAGGTGTGTTTGTGAAATAGAAACATTATTTTATAGTAAGTAAAATTTTTCTTCAGGAAAATAGAATATGACTTCAATGATAGAGATTTATATACAAAGTCTATTGATTCATTGAAGTTCAAAGGAAAATTTGTTTTCATTCAGGCAGCTTCCAATTTCTTTGTAATACTTTGTGTAGTTGGTTGGATAGTGTTCCGCCCAAATTCATGTCCACCTGGAACCTCAGAATGTGACCTTATTTGGAAATAGGGTCTTTACAAATGTAATTAAGATAAGAAATGAAATGAGGTCATGCCAGGTTAGGGTGAGCCCTAAATCCAATGTAAGTGTTCTTATAAATTACAGAAAAGGACACACAGACACACAGAGAAGAAGGTTATGTGAAAGTGGAGGCAGAAATTGGAGTGATGGAACCACAAGCCAAAGGATGCCAAGGATCATAGAGAGCCACGAGAAGCTAGGAAGAAGTGAGGAAAAATCTTCCCTGGGAGCTTCAGAGGGAGTAAAGCCTTTCCGACACCTTGATTTCAGGCGTCTAGCCTCCAGAACAAGTTTGTGTTAGTTTGTTATGGTGACCCTAGGAAACTAATACACTCTGAATTTCAGAGATTCTTTCTCTCTGATTTTATTATGTTACATATTGGTAGGAAGTACCCGGGTGTTTCATTTGCATAATGTGTTGGTAATCTTAGAATTATTGTATCTTGCAACTAATTTTAAGGTATTTTTTGATACAGTTGGTAGTTTTGTATCTGAAATTTAATTAACGTTGCTGTCAATTGCATTTTAAAAAATACAAAAAAAAAAAAAAGCTGTACTCTGTAAGATTCTAGAAACATTTAGGATTTAGTAATGTCTCTAATAAAAGGTTGAATAAATGAAATTTATACCCTAAATCATTTAGACTTATTTGTGGCTCAAAACAGTATTTAATTTATTACTACTTAGATAATAATTATCCCCTAAATAGCATTTACTTTGCTATACTGATGTCAAACAGTGAAGTGAGACAGAAAATCAGTGCAAAGTGGTGATTATCAATCATCATAAATCCATGAAAGATAGCCTGTATCTTACTGAGAAGAGTTTAATTTTGAAATGTGTGTCTTGGAAAATGGAAGTTAGTATAACATTTCATAACTCATTTAACAGTATGTGCAATTGATTATAGTTAGAACTGATCATTTAAAATCTGATGGTTACTTTAAATCAAATGAGGGTAAGTATAATGGCACAAGTACAAATGTATGCCTTGTCAATCGAAGAGTTAGGGTAAAGATTGATTAATATCCATTCTTCAATGAATTCTTGTTTTCTAACTCTTTCTAGACATATTATTTGATTTATTGTAGTGATATGATAAAAATTCCTTGTTGGTTGCTATACAAAGCATGACATTACCTTATGGAAATAATGTTAATGAGTGTCATCCATAGGATATCACAAAATATGATATCCCTAGTAGGAAATTAGTTATATATAAATAAAAATAAAGACCATCGTAAGATCTCTATTAATTTTCTTTATTTTGACTTCATTATTTAAGTTCAGAAACATAGATCTCCAATTTAGACATTATTTATCTATAATTATAAAGCCAAATAAATGGTAGAGATTGACTTAAAAAATAGTTTATGGCTCAACAATTGAAGTGAGATGGTGGAATCACAAAAGGTTTAATCATTTTGAATTGATTCTATAGATGTCTGCATTCTCTAAATCCCATATAAGCCTCTTACCTACCATGAAAGGTTATTCTCATAAACCTGGCACATCAAATCAATCATATGATTCCTTTCTGTGCTGAGAGTTCAAAGATTAAGACCTTCACTGTAGGGGAGAATGGCTTTATAGAAGCATGTCCATGAAGCAACACTTAGCAGTAGTATCATGTGTCGCCCAAGTCTTTGAGGAAAACTTACAAAAAACAAACCTCTGGTATACTCACTTTCACATTTCACACCAGAACCAGGAAGGAAGGCCCAGAAATGGTTTGAAAGGAAAATTGTTCTTGAAGAAGAGGTTCATGAATGACTACCTACAGCATACTTCTCAGACCTCCTTTTAGCCCGAGATAGCAACATATTTACCAGAGCCAAAGACACCTCAGTGTTTTGCCCCTAGAAATTAAGAGACTCAAGACTCTGGAAATGAAATGAATTTTAATATCTAGTCACCTAACCATGTCATACCAAAAAGTAATAAGCAAACAGACAAAAAAGTAAAACATCTACTACTGCTGCTACTATTACTGCCACCACCACCAACAACAGCTATGTGGTCCCCATGTTGGTCTCAGTCTTCAACCTCTAACAGAGATGGCAATAATGGTAAATAGAGAAAGCTCCTCATCAGGTGTTTTTCTCATCTCTTATCAATTATTATGTTCTTACATTCTGTCCCAGTGAAGTTATCAAAGACTTCTAAGACATACCACTTTAACTGATCTGTAATAAATTCCAGGGTCAGATTCCAGATAGTTTTCCCCTTGAAATTGTAGAAGTGAACATCAGAATGCCATACTTTTGATGTGAATCTGAAACAAATCCTACGGCATTCTAAATAAATTTGAATTAATATCAGCCAATAGGGCATACCATGAGTTTCAAATAAGTAATGTTAGTAAAGTTAGGAGAAATGACTTCCTAGTAACATACTGTGTATAGATTTACGAGCACTTCTTTTTCATATTTCATATGTTGAACACAAGGAGAACTGGAATCTTGTTAATCATCATTTTAAAACATTTTTATAGAATGTAAATATATCAGTGCTTGCCTTTTTTCCATGTTAATGAAAAACGAGACGTACTTGGGGAGCGCGTATTCCTATTAAACTGCTGTCATCCATTACCAGACCTGCTTAGAAGAAATAAGCACAGATGGTGGGTCTATTACTTTTTTAACAAAAAATTTGCCTCTCTATTTTTTGTGTTTTGTTCCCTCCTTCTCATTGAAATGTGAGCAATTTTTCAAGTCAAGAAACCTCTGTAGGGATCCTTGAAATGTTTTATCCATCACTTGTGCATTTAGGAGCAAAAAGAGTGATTAATGATTTATTAAAATTTCATAATGAGAAAAACTCAAATAAAAAGTCTTTGTTAGAAAAAATTTGATTTAGAAACCATATTTTTTGCATGCAAATTAAAGTTGCAGGCAGTAAGTTTTTATATCAAACTAGGATCCTAAATTACTCATTTAGTGATGACAAAACCATTTAGCCCATGTTAAAAATACCTATGTGGATCTTTTGTTTGTACAAAGTTTAATGCAAACTTGTCTGTTGTATACACATTAAAAAAAAGAGTACAAGGAATTTTTAATATAAATGTTTTATTTAGGTTGAAAATACATGTATACAGTAAAGTATCCCAATCTTAACTGTAAGGTTTAATACTTCTTTTTAAGATAAAATGAGCACTCCTGTGTAACCCACACTCAAATCAAGAAACATGCTGTTATGAGAACCCCAGAAATCCCCTTCAACCTTCTAGACACTGTCTCCTAGAGTAGCACTTATGGTGATTTAGAGCATCATTGACTAGTTTTTGAACTATTTATAAATGGAATCGTAGAGTAAGTTCCATATCTTGCTTCTTTCATTCAATATTTAGCTTATAAAATTTTGAGTACAGTTGTAATTCATTCATTCTCATTGCTATATAGTATTTCATTACAAAATATACTACCATTTATTTGTCCACACTAATGTTTATGGACATTTGGGTGTGTCCAGTTTGGTGCTATTTTGTGTAGTACTTCTCTGAGCATTCTTATACCTGTCTTTTGGTTGAGTATATGCCCAGGGTCATAGGATATTTTTACCTTTAGCATACATGTCAAATAGTGGGTTTTTTTTTTATCAGTTTACACTCCCATCCACAGTGGGAGAGGCTTCCAATTGCTCCATATCCTTGAGTAGTATCATCTATCTTTTACATTTAAACCACTCTAGTTTGTATGTACCACTATTGCATTGTGGTTCTTAACCTTACAAAAACAGAAAAGAATAACTGATTTTAATAAATTATATTTTACTTGAAATACCTTAAATGTCCTACTTTTCATCATGTTTTCTTACCTAAATGATACATAAGAATAATGATCCTGAAATATTCAATAATATATTTGTTTGGAATGAGATTCTTGGTCAATTATAATTCTGATATAAGTTTTATCTAAATCTTTAGAATTTTGTAAGTGTGTTATTAACTGTGATAATTAAGAGCAAACCTAAGCAATCCTTCAGATTAATGTGAAATAACATTACTGCATCTTAAAAGAAAGTTTCATAGTCTGTAAATAAACCATGATGTGAACGAAGTAACAGCTTATTTAAAATTAAGACATGAGTCTCAGTTTCCATTGCTTGCAATATGTCTGCATTTCTAGAGAAATGTATGAAAATCTTACGGCAAACTTGCAGTCTGTTAGTTTCCTCTCACCTTTCCAGCGACTGTTACTTCACTCTTCAGTTGGTAATATACAACTGTTCATTGAGGAGATTTTTGAAAAAAACACTACATCCCCTTTTATAGTTAAAGCAAATAACAATAATAACACTTTGCACCATGCTAACTGTATCTCTAATTTATTGGTTTCTGGAGCTTTCACTAATAATTATTGAGTGATCGTATTTGCAGCTCACATTCCCTGGGTTCATATCCTTGCTGCACACTAACAAACAGTGTTGTCTTGGGAATGTTACTTAACCTATTTAGATCCCAGATCCCAGATGTGTGTGGTATGGGAATAATTATACTACAAATATTATATGATGTATTAGCCTGTGGCCTCCAAGGCAGATGCCAAAAAGGGATTAAACATGAGAGGATTTTATTAAGGGAAATGACTATGGGAGAAAATGGGGAGGAAACTGTGTAAGGATTGAAGAGTTGTTGGTTAGGAAGCAGGTGTGACCCAGAGTAAAGGAGAGAGGAAAGGAAGCTCGAGTCGAAGCGTACTGACATGATTTGCAATCTAAGGAAGGGTCAGCAAGGGCTTCACGGAATCCTGAGCCAAAATTGGCCATCAGAGGAGCCCCATGTCTTCTAGAGATGGACCTGCATTAGCATCCTTGTTGCGCTCAGTCATTCGTGGGGGGCAGATGGAGAGATAGCAAAGCAGAAGATGCCTTTAGTCAATTAAGCTTTCTGTACTTTGAAGACTATAAAGCACATTCTCGTGGCCACAATGAATGATTACCAAGAAGATGAACTGACAAACTCTAAAGACAGTAATTAAAACAGTGCCTGAATCATAGGCATGCATTTATCCATTTATTTATTTATATTATTTATCATCATTATTAATAATCAAGACATTAATAAAGGAGACACATGTGCAATATGCTTGAAATATTTGAAAGAAAAATATAACAGTCCTCCAAAAGAGTTAAGAGAAGACTAATATTTATAGTTTACTTGGGTTCTGTCTAACTAAAGAACATTATTACACATTAATAGCATATGCATAGTTGCTTTCCTTCTACTATTTGTTATTGGTATATGTTGCCAAGTCCCTAATGTATAATGGAATACCGAACTCTAAACTGCTCTATTGATGCATAAAGAAGTGGGTTCAAGGTTGTTTTAAATATAAAAAGATTTTACTATCATTATTTTGTCATGTCCCATTGATATTATCAATATCAAAGACTTCTATCATTTATTATCATTAGAAAGACCTAATTTGGAATTGTTTGATCCACTTTTTAAAATTGATCTTTGTGTGTGCACAATCTTGGGAAGAACTGGATATTCCTTCAAACTGCTTTTGTAAGGCCATCTCCACTGTGGAACCTCCTTTTACCTTTTCAAAGAGTTTCCATTGCTGAAGAAAATTCAGAGAGTGCATGTGGATAGTTCTGATACTCTGCTCAAATAGAGGAAAGGAAAATTACATTAAACACAATGTGAAGATACTTGCTGAAAAGTCTTTGAGGCCTCTTTATTGTGATATTTTAATCAAACAAATTACTTAGAGAGAAGTCTTAAACATAGAGAGGATGGAATCTTCAGGTAGTGGCTTCCTGTCTCTCACTTTCCCCCATTTGTAACCATCTTTTGTAGATAAAAGCCTGGTTTTTCTTTCCTGTGTGTGTTATTCACATGCCTTTGCCTTTTCCCTTCTGGGATGTCATCCTTTGCCTTGAAGTTGGCATTAACTACACCATCTATAATCTATTCTCATCTTAATACTTCAAGGGCTACCTCAAGCTATAACTTCTCTTTTAGTTTTTCCCCAAGTGCCTTAGTCAAAATGGACTTCTCCATATGCTCAATGTCTACCACCTATGTTCAGGCCATCATTCTTCTGCATTAAATTAAGACAGAGAAACATTCTGAATTTTATAAGTTGCTTTACCAATTGCTCTTTAAGGGAAAAAAAGCTGATAGTCCATTAAAATACTGATGTAGCTTCATAATAGCAGTAGTTAGAAGTAAAGAACATTAGTTGATGTGGTTGAAATAAAGAAATTTCTCAGATATCAGAGAAAAGTATAGCTAACTCTTCCCTAAAAGGGCATAAAATTAGTGTACATCCACGTTTACTAAATAATTAGCCTCAGTCTTGAAAACCATACAAAGCACAACTCTCAGATCATTATATCGGAAGAACAAGAATATTTCTTGAATGCTTGTAATCTGTGTTTTGACTGGGGACCATACAGTGGATTTTGCAATGCTTTATTTAGGTAGATAGTGTGGCAGATGATACTCTGTCCAACCTCTCACTTGGCATAACAACTCCTTCTAGCTATCCCCATACCACACTGAACATCTTCTTCATTTTTAGTGATGTGCTTTAACTGTTCACTTGTCTTTATGCTACACCACACTGTCAGGAAAATAAGGATAATTATATTGCTTGAATCTAGTAAGTATTTTTAAAATAAAGTAAAATGTAGTGAACGAAGGCATGAATGAACAAGTTAATTGATACATTATATTCCCAGGTAGATAATGAGTATTGTGAGGACAAGTATTGAGTGTTATACCTCCATGTAATCCCAGTTACCTAGTACAGGACTTGAATATAGTAGGAGGCACTTAATACATCTTTGTGACTGATAAATTTAAATATTTTTATGAATACTAAGTTGACATTATATGCTTGTCCTTTTGGGAAGGTAGTGATTTGCAATGACTTTAACCACTTGTGGAACCACCGGTTTACATACAGCGTGATTTACCTTGCTTAGGCGAACCTTGATGAAAACAGATTGTGTTTCCTCTCCAGGAAGATTTTGCCGGTTTTGGTTGTTTATCTATAATGTTTATGATTTTGACTTGAGCAATTAAAATACATATATAGTTTTTGTGCAGTCCAATATGTGAAAAGTATTATTGGGACTCATCTATATGCTGTATAAAATGAAGTAAATTGATGCAGATAATATTCATTCAGACAAGTCTAATTCAACAAGAATTGGTAACAAAGTGAGATGTATATTACCTCCTTTGAGTATATTGGTAAGTATTATTAAATACACAATTAATTTTTGGTTGATTCTTTAGAGAGAAAACATTAGAATAGTCTATATTTGCATGCTAAGCATTTTACCAGGAAAAACATTACAGCTGTGCCAGGCTCTGTTCGAAGAAAAGATACATTGTTATATACTCTTTTAAAGTAGTGAAGTTTGGAACTCAAATCTGTTCAAATAGTTGTGGCAGATAATACTCTGACCAGGTTGCTAAGTCATATATCTTTCACTTTTCACTTTGTTAGCTATACTCAGCATGTGGTTGGAAATGGGATCAAAGCCCAGTCTGGAAATCCTGAAGTCAAAGTCAGAGGAGCTGATCCTGTGATAAATCAGATTATTGATAAACTGAAGCATGTCATTCAGGTAAGTGCTGACTTTCTATTTATTGGTATACTCAGTGGTAAATAATAGTGTTTACTTTTCATTTATGTAATAAATTTGTTAATCCTGCCTGATAATCCTACCTTAAATTAAGTATTGGAATAATTTATTTGTATTTAGGGTTTTGGAAATACTTGGTTCAGTGATTTTCAGATAGAGTCAATGTGCTGCAGTATTTTATTGGGTTGGCAATCTGTGTCTGCGAAAGGAGCCTCAGGCTCAGCATTTTAATAAGTAATGAGAATCTCAGGATGAGTTTCATCCCCAAAGAATAAACTTTAGACATAGGAACTACTGTGACCATTAACTTCAACACATAGCAGAGCATGGAAGATGCCAAAGTCACCTTCCAGGTAACTCTGAGCCTTGCTATGAAGGTTTTTGCTGCATTTTCAGCAAAATTTAAGTCATAAATGAATAATATGCGTGTCTTATATTTATTTTCCATACCACCTTTTACATGTTATCTTATAATCTACCTAATAATTGTTTATGAAATATGTTTGTTTTATCTTTAATAATATTATTTAATCAAGTGAGTATATTACTGCTAATACATGGCATATGAAGCATGAAGATATTGATCAAAAGAATATTTCATTGAACTATTGTATTACTTAGAAACAAATATTATGGTACATGTTATAAAGATCACCCTCCATTCTGCATAAACTGGGGTTTGGGGTAAGAAGGACTATTTTTCTGGTTATTAGTATTTTTATAACAATTTATATGTGCATATATTTTCATTTTTATCTAAACAAAACTTTGTATGAATAGTTGATACTTTCTAGTATTACGTGTCAGAAACTATACCTAAACATAGTACTGAGTTTTTATTGATATTAAGTATTATAGGGTCATTGGTATGCTTCCCATAATTGTTCTGCAAAACTTAAGTTTATGTGGGGCTATTTCTTAAGATTCGGTTTTTACGAGAGTCTCTACATCTTGAGCAAAGGATATGTAAGCAGGACATGGGGGCCTGTAGCCAATCCCCTAGATTTCTCCCCTCCAAGAGGCAATAATGGCTACTTTGCTTATTCTATGACTGGTGCATTGGGAAAACAGAGCACTCACCCTGGGTCGCAGAGCCAAAAATAAGTTCCATTGAGAAAAGTGTAAGAGAAAAGGATTGTCACGATTACTAGTAAGTTAAACCTCACAGCCTCTAGTGAGTTAAACCAATTCCCTCAAAGAGGAACCTCCAAGGTAAAGTAAGCAGGTGCCTTATGCTGCTAGTGGGCCAAGTGCTGAGACATTTCTTGGAACTGAGTAATCTTGGGATTCAGTCAGGAGCTGAAGTGACAGTGAAGGAGGGGTCAGAGTGAGCAGTGGAAGCTGGACCAGAGCCTATGGTCCTAGGGCAAAATGGCTGAGGTCAGCGTGGAGAAAGCCTATTCTTGGAAGCAACAGTATTAAGCCCATCAGTGAATGTCACTCAGGTACTCAGAGGGAAGGAAGTGACTCTTCCTGTCAAATTTTTGGAAACTTGCTGCCCCATAACAATAAAAAAAAAAAGAACTCCTGGTGACATAAATCTTGACTCAGTGAAAACCTAATTAGGATTCAGGGAAATTAGGGATATGAGTTTAATTCTTGAATTTCCAGTTGCTCATAATTAATCTATTAGGAACTCAAACACCTAAGCAAACTAAATTTTTAAGTATCTGCTGATGTTTATGTGTCTTTGTTGGGGGTTCCCAGAAAAGAGACTCTGGGCCAGATATTTGTGTGCAGGAGATTTATGACAGGGTGCCCTTGCAATCTGAAAAGGACTGGAGGAAGTCGCGCTGTACAGAGGGAGCAATCAAACTTTATTGTGGCTGTAACAGAAGCCTCATCTGAACCCAGTACAAACTCTGGAACTGGGAGAGCTCTTTCAGGGGGTCGTGAATTGAGACAAGGAGATGGGTCTTTATTTCCCTACATTGACCAGTCTTTGGATGAGGGCTACAGGAGTGAAGGTGGAGGTATGTTATCTCAGTTTGGAGTCACCACCAACTAAGACATCAGCAGCCAACAATATTACCTGCAGCTGGAGGAACGAAAGCCTTGATCTAGGTGGCACCTCACAGCATTATGCGCTATAATATGCTATGTAGATCTAGATTATTCAAAACTGGAATAATGTATTGCACAATTGATCATAAAATCAAAAGAGCTTTAATATTATTCAGTTCCTCTCATCGAGACACAGCAAAATCTTAGTGGTCTCCAAAGTGGGATAAGCGTTGCCCAGGGAGTGCATAAGCTGACCCACTGGAGGGCGGGAAGGAAAAGTAGAACTTCAGTGTATATTTATTCTATCTCATTCTGTTAATTTTTTTTTTTTTGGTTGTAGGAAGGTGTATAAAATACGTAACAATGCAATGGCACATGCATGTAGTTTAGAAACATAAATATATGTGTCACGTGGGTGTGCATTCAGACTGTTTTTGTGGAATATATACATGAGAAAACAGATGGAAAACCCTGTTATAGGTAAGGATGGAGCTGCTCTATAGGAAAGAGTGAACAGATATGAGAAAAAATATTCACAAAGAAGTAAGTAGATACTCAAAATACAGTGTTTATAAAAACTCTTAGAAGAAAGATTCATTCAGCATAACATTTCTCCCTTCCTGTTTCATAGGTTTCAAAGCCATACCGTTTTCAAGGTAGCAGAGGGAAATAATCCCACTTTTTTTAGCTCTTGTGTTAAATTGAGCCCCATTCTTTCATCTTTATATTCGTGTGCATATCTCCAATTATTCATGCTTAAGTTTTCTTCTAGGGTTACAAGAGAATATCAAATAAAATGCTACCTTTGAGATCTATCTTTTTAAAATCTACTAGGATAATATGTCTGAAATTTAGATTTTTTTAGAAGATAGCAGAAAGTCATATTTTATACAGGTGTCTCTAAAATATTCACCTTTAATGTCTTAGAACATGCTCTTTCCTAAACCAGCTATCCTGGAGAGGAAGAGAAATTTTTGATTTTGCCAGACTTCTGACTGCTGATAATATGTGTGCCCTGGTAGGGGTGGCTATTGTACTGTCAATATCAAAGGGCAGTTAAAAGGGCCCACTATAGTGTTGCATCTGAAAAGATTCAGAAAATTGTCTTCCATGAGTGAGAATTTCTTAATTTGGGCATAATGTGGGGCAAGGGAGGAAGTAGAAGTAGGAACACATTTCAGAATCCAATCTATGGATTTAGAGGATCACTTATTTGTGTTTGGATAAAACTTGATCTGTTTTTTATTGTGATGGATATTAAGTGCATTTGTTAGTGTACTATGAAAATGCCATCTCTTATCCCAGAGTTAAGCAAATGTTCCTCTTGTCTTTTTTTTTCCATATGTAAGTATATGAAAATAAGCCAGCCATATTTATTAGCAAAACTTGGCTCCATACATTAGCCCCAAAATACTTTTCTTCTTGGCCTGCCATTGAATAGCACCTCATTTTCTACCATGTAACCTCTGCAATTAGAGTTACCAAACAAATGGGTAAGGATTTAACTTTGAAAACACCACTTTTTAAATGTCTTAATAATTAATTTATTCAAAACATTTCACCATACTTATTCAGTTCCCACTATGGGCTTGGTTCTACACAAGGCACTGAGGTTACAGAGGGACAAAGCAAATACAATTCTGCTCTCATGGGATTGACATTCTAAGAAAAAACAAACAAACAAATATGATAACTGTAAATGACAAACATTTTAGAGAAAACAAAACAGGATGAGGTGGGGTAGGTACTTAAGAAGACTGTGCTAGTGGAGGCTACTCAAAGGGGATGTTTGGGTTGATACTGAATGAGGAGAATTATTATTGAAAAATCTGGGAGAATTGTGTTTGGGGCAGAGGGAATAATACATTCAAGGACTGTGGCAGGAATTAGGGTTATCGTATTCAGAGAACAAACAGAAAGCCATGTGGCTGGAACAGAATCAGTGAAGGGGACAGAAAGACAGAAGCCAAATTAAGGGGAGTCTGATACGCTCTTGTAGGGAGTGTATATTTTATTCTAAGTGGGACAGGAAACCATTTAAAGACTGTAGGCAGAGGATGATACAATTTAATCAATGTTTTATAAAGATAATTTTGGCTTCACTAAGGAAAATGGACCCTGAAGAGCAAGAGTAGAAGAAGAAAGGAATAGAGGCAGAAGATCATGGTGGTTGGGACCAGCATAAAAAGGGTAGATAATAAGAGAAGTGGATAGATCTAGATAAATATGGGAAGTGCAGTTATCAGGATTTGTCGATGGATTAGAAATTGGTGTGAAAGAGAAACCAAGGACAATAACGAGGTTTGGTGGGATGATAGTGTCATTAAGTGAAAAAAGGAATTCTGGGAGTAGAGCAGGTCTGGAGTTTGGTCGTTGCGTTTGATTAGAAATTACGGTTCTGTTAAATTGGAGATGCCTATTAGACACCCAAAAGGAACATCCAGAATTCAGTGGCAACCACAGAGCTGGAGGTGTACATTTGGGAGCACCAGCATGTAGATTGTATTCAAGTCGTGAGACTGTACGAGGTTGCCATTTTCTTGTTAGAGAATAAATTCACAACAAAACTATTAGAGGAGAATATAAAACAGCAGAAGCATATGAAAACGTGTGTTGTAAAAACCTACAAATGGAGAAAGCATTTATTAAATGTATGTGGTACCTTGTAGATAGGCAGTTGATCTAGGACAGACAAGATGTTTAGTCACATTACCTTCTTCTTACTGAAGAATAATCAATGTTCATTAAAGAAAATGGAATTTTATTATTTTAGGAAATTGTACAAAGAGTGGAAAATAAATGTTCTACCACTTTGAAAACAACAAACAAGCTTTGGGATACTCAAGTATATATATAAATAGATCAATACTTTGACTTTTTTTATAAAACAAAATTGAGATCAAAGAGTAAATTTGGTTTTGTGTCCCAAACTATTCACCTAAGAACGCATAACAAATTAGTTTCCATAACATTAAATGTTCTGCAATATGGTTGCTAGTGCCTGCATTTTATTCTATCATACAGAAAGACTATAATTTTATTTAATCCAACCACCTAAAGTTGGATATTTAGGTTGTTACCAATTTTTCACAATAATCAAGACTGCTAATAGGAATATACCTAGACATAAATCTTTTTACTTTCTTGTCTTGTGATACATTTCTAGACGTTGTAACCAAGAATCTGTTTATTAATAATTTTAAGTATTTTGATAAATGTTACTAAATTTTTCTCCAGGAAAATTATAGGAATTTTTACATGAAGCGAACTATGTATGTGAACTTTCCTTGCATGTTGAGGGTGTAGATGGGAGCTGGGCAGTGACCACACATTGGCGTAGGGAGCATCATGGAGTTCTAGAGACCAAGGTAGCAGTACTTTAAAAATGTTAGCCTGAGCTAGTGCCACCTGGGGGTACTCAAAGAATGGCCAAAATAAATATTTTAATTAGAAAATAGTTTATAACAAGTTTCAAGGTTTCCTAGAGAAAAGTCATAGCAAAAACAACTTTAATTTTATTTAGTTGTTTAGGACAAGCTCTATATTTAAGTCCTGCCTAGAAAAAAAAATTGCTGAGAAGATCTGATATAAATGGAGACCTATGGATTATAGCTTAGTCCTCCTGGAATATCTCAGGCACTCCACAGTCCCCTCACTGCCTCTGCAAGTCCTTCTGAATTGGGAATAGGAACCTTGGAGAAAAGAGGGAAGTCATGGCGCTCCTCCATCTGTGATTCTGACACCTTTCTCTAGACAAGCCATTGTACAAACCCTCAGAGACACTTTCCAGCAATTTCCTACATTCCAAAGTCTGTGCTTGAGGTGGATAATGCTTGTACCTTTGAAAATTATGTGTTGTAGATATGGTATGGCCAATAGCCAGTGAGGAATTTTCTATAGCGAGGAATTTTAAAGGATAAACATGACTTTCTTACATGTTTGCATCAGACTGAATTGCCCTTTGATAATAGACTGGAAACAACACTTGATTCCTCTTAGTATATCTGAGAGGAAATGTATGAACATTTTAATTCAGATTTTCTCTCCTAGCAAACTTATTTTGAAACTTCTTGTTGTTCATATTGACTAAGTTTGTTTAGGGCAAAGTTGTCAGCAAAAAAGTCACAGTTCTGCAGCAATTTATCTTTAAGCGTTAAATAACATCTATCATTTTTCAAAGAAAATGATGTCAGCAGTTAAAATCCTAACTGCTGAGCACTGTGAGTTGTGAACAATAATGACTCACTGCTCAGAAATTACTTTACCTACTTTCAATGTGAAACATAAAAAGTAATATCACAGCAATTTTCTGTAATTCTTTTATTGCAAAACCAATAAATGTTACAGTGTTTTTAAAAGTAGTAGATTTAAGTAACATTTTATTTCTTCAAAACTAACAATTCCAAAACATACAAGAATATTATCAGTGTCTATTAAATATTCATTTTTATAGAGAGACTAAAACTTCTTTAGAAAGATGTCTCCATGTATAAAATAAATGTGATTTTTAAATGTGAGAAAAGCAATAATCATAACCATTTGCTTAAAACCACAAAATATATAGATATTTTATAATATGTATTTAAGTAATCACAACCTACTGGATTCAAGCAGAAATGAAAGACTCACTTATTTTATGTAGAAAAAGAGTGTGCTAAATTGCCTCTTTTCCTTTTTCTCATTCTGTTCCTAGGATACAAAAATGATAAATAGTAACTTTAGAGCTATATTAGACTGAGATAAGGTTCTAATTTAAATCTAAATGGATGCTTGTAAGGGTAGTGTGTATAAATATAAAAAATGACAGGATTTTAAAAACGATATTAGTATCTCAAATTTTCTGAATTCTGAAAACTATCCAAACTTTTTTCGTTAAACCACTTACTATAAAACTTTTTAGAAACTTTTTCTAACAGTGATGTAGAACCAGTTAATCATAAGTGATTGGTAAATTGCTAATTGTGATCTATTTGATCGTCGAGTGTCAGCTGATTCTGTGAAATTCCTCTGCTTCTACCAACTCCTTTCCTTGCTCAGGGAATTGCCACAGCACCTTATTTCCTCCCCCCTCATCTCCGCTACACACCAATGTTATGTGCCCAGGCTTACAATATTAATATTCCAGAAAGACAGGTACTTTTTGATTTTGCATTAGCAATGCAGTAGTGACCACAGCACATTTAGTTATCTTTTGGTTCAGAATAATGTATTTGAAATGCACTCAATAACTTAGAGTGGTCATCTAATTTAACAATTAGTTTGTCTGAGTAAATTCAATGGAAGGTTGCCTTCTGACTTCACTATTGGCCATTTCATTTAAAAAAATCGATTGTCAGCATAAAACCAACCATTTCAATTAGTGTACAATCAACTGGAAATTGAAGTTTAAAAACTCTTTTAGGAAGTAATGGGATTTGTGTTGGCCATTGATAATTCATTTTTTATTATTTAAAGAGTAGTATGTAATTGAATTGCTTTATGTTGGATAAAAATTTGACTTTATATTCACTCTGATGCTGCTGATCGTGCATGCTATCATTACCTATTAAGATTTGAGCTGCTTATCTGCCAGGTTTCCTGTTTGTAAAACATTTCGAAAGAACTTTGCACACTAGAACTTTTATACATTTTATTTAGGTGATTAGGACAAATGATAGCCATTTATAAGCCAAAATCTTTAAGCTTCCTGTTTAATAAATAATGCGAAATATGGTGTATTTCACAAAATGAGATTCCAAATTATAGCTAGCTCCCACTAAATTCAGATTTATTTTTAAAACTTGAAATCACTGGTATTTAAATTCTCTCAGGAATTATGAAATCTCAAATGTAAATATACAGCATTATATTATAAACAACTATTATAAACAACAATATATGAACAATTATATATTTACTAATTGACAATTAGTAGACTAACTGTCCATTCAGTAACTTCAGAGAACTAAAAAGACAAAAATTCCCTTTAGTTTCAATAAAATATGCTTGCCAGAATATAGCAATGTGCTAAAAGAGCATGACTTTTGAGTTAGCACAAAGCATATAACTAAATGCCAGCTCTCATAGGCACTAACTGTATGTCTGTAGTCACCTTACTTAACAGCTTTAAGCCTCAAAATAATTTTGATATATAATCAAAAAGATAATAGCAAGTGTTGTAGAGTGTGGAGAAAGTGAAACCCTCAAACGCTGCTGGTGGAATGGAAAATTGTGCAACTACTCTGGAAAATAGATAATTCCTCAAAAGGTTAAACACAGAGTTACCATATGACCCAAGAGAAAAGAAAACATGTGTACACACAAAAACTTGTACATTAATGTTGATAGCAGCCTTATTCGTGATATCCAAAAAATGGAAACAACTCGAATGTCCATCAACTGATGAATGGATAAATAAAATGAGATATATCCATACAGTGAAATATTGCTCAGCAGTAAAAAAGACTGAATTACTGATAAATGTTGCAACCTAGAAGAACCTTGAGAACATTATGCTAAGTAAAAGCAGCCAGTCACAAAATATCACATATTGTATGAATCCACTTATACGATAAATTTTAATAAATATATTTTACTATTTTTTTGGACATCAATTTTCATTTGTATATGGAACATTCCCTTATACTGGCAATAACTGTTAGTATACTGAAGGCTTATCCTACCTGACTCTGATGGTCTTGGGAATATGGTGCTAAATAAGATAATTATTTCTTGATATCTGTGTGTCTGTAAAATTTTATCAGTTTCTGCTTTTTTTACTTCCTCACACACTGTTCATTCTCCAACACATTGCCATCTGATTGCCTCTTTCATTCCACTGAAATGTTCTTGCTAAGCTCACTGATTATCTTTTACTGTTCAGAATCTAATAGCCTTTCATCAATTCTTATCTCTCTTGAACATTTAACAGAAATTATCTATGTTGCTACCCCCTTCTCTTTGCTCTCACTCTCCTACTATCCCACCAGCCTCTCTGATTACTCCCATCCCAGGATCTTTGTGCCTTTCTTTAATTCCTTTAAATGCTATGTTCTTCTGGGAACTCACCCAATCCCTTTTCTCTTCTCATTCTCCCTGTTTCTTTGCATCTTCCTCTCTCATGTCTTCATGATAGCCATATATTTATCTTTGTCCTAGATGTTTTCCATGGGTCTCAGATACTTCAATCTACCTTCTGGGCAGGGACCATGAAATTTCAAATTCAACATGGCCAGAAGAGAGCTCCATCCTAATTGTCACTCTCACGCTATAAATTGCCCCCACTTCTGCTCTTCCTGGTTGCCTAAACCAATATCTTGGATGCCATGTTTAATTCTCCTTTTCACTTATCTCTAATCCATCATCACAGTCTTTTAATTTTATTTCCTAGATATCTCTTTAATTTATCTACCTCTCTTTACTGCTGTTGTGCTACTTGAGACCACCACTGATTCCTATCTAGATTAGAACAATAATTTCCAAACTTGTTTTATAATCAGTGGTCTAGAAAATATCCTGAGACAATTATCTATAGTTGCTACTTCTAATTCCTCTCCTACACTCATTGCACGACACACTGCTGTCTCGTTTAGGTATCCACAACCCCACTGAAATAGTCTCACAAAAGTCACTATTTATCTCTTGAGGCAAAATCCAATAGACAATTATCAGTCTATTGGTAGACTGATCATGTCAATACTCATTTAAAACCATTCAACTAAACATTGTGCTGTTATGATGAAACCCAATCCCTTGGATTTTTGCTTAAATGTGGAAATTTTGGCCACATCCATTTCTTCTCTTTTCCAATATATTTCTAAAATATAAATAAGTGTATGTAAATATATTAACTCTCAAGGAAAATGAAAAATCCAATACATTTTCCATGCCAATGGAAATTGACATGTATAGCATGAGTTGCAATCCAAATATACGCAGAGACGTTTACTTATAAGAAGTCAGGCAATTCATCTGGCAACAATTGGGGTACATGGAAGTGCCAGATAGCAGTAAAGATAGAGATGGAGTGTAGGACTAAATACATGTGTATTGTTTAACTCCCAAGTCAACACTGCACCCCAAATAACTCACCTCCTCTTTCTCCCTTGTAGTCAGGTGGTACATTTTCTGGAAAAAATAGTGTACCAGAAAAGTTCCTGGTTCATAACTACAGCAAGAATAGAGATCAGAATGAATGACAGGGCAGGAAATAGAGGAACTAATTGAAAAGTCATGTAGTGACCTGCCTGTTTTCAAAATGCTGGCATGCAGATACCCACTGCCATGTAGAAAATTAGATGACTCTTCTTTGAAGAAACTGATCAATTCTAGAGAAAATTATTCCATATACTGATTGGCCTCCAACCATTGAGAAGGTAACTTATCCCCCTATTATACCCTAGCCACATAGAGTAACTTCCAGGTAGGTTCTCATGCCCAGTATCCGTGGACAATCAAGGATCACTGTAGACTTAAGGGAAATATGAAAAAATTTAAACGTGAAAGCAAAAAACAAACAAAAAAGAAATGAGAAAATATAGACAACAGAGAGTGTAAAGAAGTGCCCAAAAACTATATGAATATCCTCCAAAAAATGAGAGAATAGATTGCATTCCTAAAATAACAGTACATTGCTTCCAAAGGATCAATAAAAGAATAAGAAAGAACTTCAGAAGATAAAAGTATATGAAAATGGAAAATTCAATAGAAGGGGTTTGAAGATAAAGTCAAGGAAATATTCCAAAAAATAATCACACAAAAAAGAGAAGGAAATAGAGACTAAAATGATGAGACTTCAGAGTTTTACTCCAGGAGATTCATGCAATAAGAATTTCAGAGGAAAGAACCAAACTAATAGAGAGAAGGAATTTATCAAATAAATAATGTATCATTTTTTTTCAGAAATAAAGAGTCATCACACAGTGACCATCACAATGAATGAAAACACACACACTTGACAATAATTGTGAAAATTCTGAATACTGAAGAGATGTTAAAATCTTCCAGAAAAAGAAACCAAACAAACAAAATACATACAAATGCACACAAAGAATGAGGATTAGATTTGTAGTTGCTTATCAACAGGAATACTAAAAGACAATGGAAAAGTCATACTTTCAAATTATGAGGCCATTGATTTCAGACCTGAAATTCTATCCCGAGCTAAATTAGCAATCGAGTATGAGGCTAGATTAGAGATATTTTCAGATAGGTAAGGATACACAAATTTATATTTTGTATACTTTTTGTATAAAGCCATTGGCAAAAAAAGAATAGTCAAGAAATAAGAAGTATAGAGTCTAGGAAACATGATATTGAGTACACCAGAATAGGGAAAAGGATGACTGTTGTGGGAGGGAATTTTGCAAGCCAAAACAATAAAAAATTCAATAAAGTGATGTGTTGGAATGTATGGAAAAAGTATTAAGCATTTGACATATCTGCTGAAGCATTTGAGGAAAAAATGAGATAGATACATAGAAAGATGTGATAGATACAAGGCAAACTATGTAAATTGATAGATACTGTGGCAATTACAGATTACAGGAAAGCAAAAAGCTTTACATGAAAAGAAATATAATCATAGTATACTATTGCCATAAAGTGAATAATATATTTATGGACACAACTATTATTTTGCTCAAACTATATTAGTTGGATGAGAAAAAGGAAAGCGGACTTGGTGGTATAACAAAAAATCAATAAATATTGCCGAGAATTGAAGCAGAAAAACTGCCTATTTAATAAAAGTTATTTATATATACAAGGTTAATACCAGAAAAATAAACCAGGCTGATTGTTACTGCCTACATGGGCAGGAAACATGGTGTATAAAATGCTTGAGCATAGGAATGCTATTTTTTTTTTGACATAAACCTTTTGGTACTAAACTTTTTACTAGGTATGTTTGTTACTCTGAAAAATGTAAATATAATTTTAGAAACTAAAGGCAAACTCTGTGTCATGATTTATATAGGCCTGCGTAATCTAGTCTTCCATATCTCCAGCGTCATTAGCTAATTCTTCCCCTTTCCCACACAAACCCGACATTTACTCTCCCCAAACATACACTCCTCAATGTGTCAGTTCTTTCCATATTCCAGGCTCTCTCTTACACCTAAGTCTTCCATGCTGTCTTTTTTATTAAAAAATAAAACAAATTATTACTATTTTTACATGGAAGAAAACAATTGTACTGTGTTTTCCCTGCTACTCATAGTCATCCATTATGTCTCAGTTTCTCCCGACAAAGGACGTGTATACTCTTACGTTCTCCTTGGCACTCTGTAACTGACTTATGAGAGTACTTCTCTAGAAAAGAAAAATCAAGGAATTAAAAAACCAGGGTATTGGATAATATCCACAGTGGACACTCTCTGTGTCCATTTTCTGTACCCAAATATCTTGGTTAGTCTGCTGTTCTTATTTCTGATCCTAAACTTTATCTTCCTTTCCTCTGTCTGATTTTAGTGTTTTGAGCAATATCTCACAAACCTGGCTAATTTTTCAGTATGAACTTGGCCTATCTTGTTGCTCTGATTAAATGCTCCAGAGAAACCCCTCCTCTAGCTCTGTCTGAATGTTAATTCAAGTTCATAATTTTACCACCCTCACTGAATTCTGGGTTCCTAGGGTCGTAGTAGTTCATAAGGCTTCCCAATCAAACAGCCCAGCTTTTTTCTTCTTGTTATTGTTTTCTGAGCCATGTGCAGTCCTCTCCTGGAAGCTGTCACAATTTGACGCCAGCTATCCAAAAGTTGGGCATGCCAAAGAGAATTCACCTAATGATCGTTTGTAGCACTCCTTTGCTATACATAGTTTTTGACTGGCTCATGCACATTCTCAGCTTTCTGCAGTTTTATTACGAGTCCATAATGCTTTGCAGACTCAGTAATTGTACTCTGTAATCACTTGAATGTCATTTTATGCATGTGCTTTGAAGATTTAATTCATCAGAGCAGAGGAGTTTCTGAACATATTTCTTGTAGTTCAGCAGCTCTCAACCAGATGGCCCCCTATAGTTTTGAAACAGTTAATGCACCTTGAAAGTAGGCTGACTTATGAGAGGAATATAGTCAGGGGGGACCAATGTGAAAGTTTCTTAGGTATAGGATATTGAAGAAGTGAAATAAATACGGTATAAAGACTCATTAAAAACTAAACTAAGTAAAAGTTCTATGATAAAATTAAAATATGGATTATAATAATCTTAAGAAATGTGATAATTCTTATGAATATAAGTTCTGCCTTTGTTATGCGTTTGATATTGATGTGATGGAAACTTAATTGGTTTCATTAGAAATACAATAAATCATGAATTTTATAGTAATGAGTTTGAATAGGCATTTATATACCTTTTTACAAAGCAGGTCAGTTACAATTTCTGAAAATGATCAGTTTGAAATTTTATATCCAGAAATGTATTATCAAAGCAGGCCTGAAACTCATTAAACAGATGGTAAAATCTAATTTAACTTCCTTTAATGTTCTTTTTCTTGTCATCTTATAAAAGCAAATGAGCTTGTCAGCTTTTAATTATAAAAGTGTAATTTGAATTTATTAGATATATATACCAAAACAAGGTAGTTGCTAAATTTATTCTATCCTAGTGACTTCCTATTGTACATATTCATTTTTGATGATTAATTTAATGATAAGGAAATCCTTTCAAGGTTTTTTGTAAAAGAATCACATTATCAGAAGTTTAAAATTTCTAGAAAATAAATATGTTCTTAAGGTACTTAGTGGATCTTGAAATGTAGACCTAATTCATAAGAGTTTTTTATATATTTGATTTGCACCCATTAAAATATATAGAGTTTAAATTTCATAATTTTCCATCTTAAAAATCTGAAACATCTCTCAAACATATGAAAGCAAGTTATTTATATGCTTAAATTCTGATTTAAGTAACTGTATTGTGTTTTTCCATTGATGAAAATTGAATAACAAAATTATTTTATGTCATCCAAGAGCACAATAGCCTTATTAGAAAACTAATTTTCAATGTCTATTTCACAACTATGCTCATACCTAGTGAATTTTTTTGGTCTACACTAATTCATTGAAATGTCATGATTTACCCATTCTTAAAAAGACCTCTTTGTCTGACATTTTAAAATGTATTGCATTTGATGCATTTGATGATGTATCACATCTCAACCTATAAATCCATTTCTTGAATTTGTAACAAGGAAAAAAGTTTAAGGTATTATCCATTTAAAATAAACCTTTATGTATAATGCCATTTGTGATGCCTTTTGACTACCATCCCCATTATGTCATGGGACACACCTATGTTTCCTCATTGTGTCAAGCAGAGTGCACGGAAAGATAAGAAATGTTCAATATATATCTATTGAATAAATGAATGAAATTTATAATTAAGTTGATCACTATACATAAAATTTAAATGGAGCAGGAGAGTGAATATCCCTAATTATCAAATATTAACAGTAAGTATTTAAAATCATTCTAATTACAAATAATATGCTTTAAATCTTGGAGCATAACTTAAAAATTCCTGTACTGTTTTACCCATTCATCCATTCATTCATTCATTGAACAAACATTGATTTAGCACCTTCTAGGTGCCAGTTATAGTATTAGATACAGGGAGTACAAAAAATGATTGAATGAGGGCATTGATGAAGGTGATTATATTCTAGGAATAATGATTATTGCAATTATGAACTAGTCTGCTTCTGAGTAAGTGGAGGAGAGAAGACTGACAATATTTCTATACTTTAGTCAACAAATATTATTGAGGTTCTATATGGATCAAGAGATTTCCTAAGTAGTGGGTATACAAAATTGAATAAGACTGTACATGCTTGTAGTAACATATTCCCAGAATAAAAAGATACAGGAATTTACTTTGTAGGTTTTATAGCAAGATTTCTGATCTAGCCTCAGAGAACTAGTCATGGTTCTAGGAACCTAGAAGACATTCAGTTGAGATTGAATATAAAATGAATTACCAGAGGAATTTTGGTGTAATACTGTGGTACCATTTACTTCAATTAGAATACAGTCATAATTTATTTTAAAAGATATTATGGGGGCCGACTCAGTGGCACAGCAGTTAAGTTTGTGTGCTCTGCTTTGGTGGCCCAGGGTTCTTGGGTTCAGATCCTGGGAGCGGACCTACACACTGCTTATCAAGCCATGCTGTGGCAGTGTCCCATATACAAAATAGAGGAAGATGGGCACAGATGTTAGCTTAGGGTCACTCTTCCTCAAGCAAAAAGAGAAAGATTGGCAACAGGTGTTAGCTCAGGGCCAATCTTCCTCACCAAAAAAATAAATAAATAAATAAAAAACTATGTAAAACTTAATGAAATATATCAAGAAGCATTTGTTTTTCTTGTTTGTGCACCTGTGGTCAGCTGTAATTTAGCTGATCTAGGCTGGGCTTGGCTGGGATTTGCTTGAAGTTCAAATCTGTTGCAAGTGTCAGTCATCCTCCTCAGATCACAGAACCTGAAGCATGTTATTGTTATGGCAAAAGCCAGGAGTACAAGCCTACCTGTACAAAAACATGCCAACCTTCTGCTGCATTAGATCCTCTAAGATACCTCTTTGGCCAAAACAAAGTCATACAGTAAAAATCGAAATCAAGCAGTAGAGAAGTGTATGCTTCCCCCAGGGATGGAGATGGAGGAGAGAATGAACAATTGCCCTAAATGATCTAATCTACCAAAATCTTGAAGATTTTAAAGTAACAAAGTCATCAGCATTGTTTTCATTTGTCTGAATAAGGCTTTGAATAGACACAGTGCAATACAAATGTACTATTTGAACTCTTCATATTCATGATACTCCTACCTATTTTCCACTTTGATGTTATTTTTATAAACCTTCTTTGTGTACAAATCTGAAAACTTTATACTTAAATTTATTAGATTAGAAAAGGCGTATCAACTTAAATCATCATATAAGAAACATTTCTCAATATTTTTAATGTTTTGTGCTATTGTTAATATTTTGATAGAAAAATACTTGGAATGATAGAATGTATTTCTGTCAGATATTGATTTATTTTAACGAACTACAAAAATCAGAATAAATTACTAACAGAGAAATTACACTTGAAATACTAGTCTGAGCTGCAAATGAGATTAGATTATTATGTTAAACATTTGGACTCTAATTGTTTTGTTAGGATTGGTTTATTAAAGCATAATTAGTAACATTATCAGTAGAAAAACATGTGCTATAATTAAATCATTTAAATAATCATTTCTTGATCCTTAATATGCTAGATTTCTCAATTCATTTAAGTAGATAAGAGTTCTCTGTAAATACAATTTATTATCAGTAGTTTGCTTTTCTAGAAATGTTAGAAAATTTAGAATTCTGCGTTATCATTTAATTTCACTATGCTATTCTGATATTGATACATTATGTTTATCTACAAAACAAGCAACAAGACAGAAATATAAAATTATTAGAAGATTTTCAACCTGTTTGCCTCTGGCAATTATCAGTAGTAGAATTTTTTTTTGTCTTTTGAAAAATATGGATGATTTTGGGAATGGACTAGATCTAGTTTCAATCTAGGATGAGCTACTTATATACTGAGATTATGTTTACAGGCTGCCAGCATAATACATAATAATGTATTATGCCAAACATAATACATTATTTTCTGTTTCTTATATTCCATACTTAGAATTTGTTCAACCAAACAAGCTATTAAAACTAATAGTATAGTGAAACTAATATAAATGTCTCAGAGATCTAACTGTTCTTCCCAACCCATAAAATTTATTACTGGGATGGGAGATGAAAATGAAGCCATTGGGAATGTGGATTCTTTGCTAATAATTATTTCACATCCTTTAAGATGCCTCAATGGTCAAGAATATGGAAGTGTCCTGGAGATATTATTGAGGTACCTAAAGCACATTCTTTTCCTAGAAAATTCAATAAATAGAGCCGTTTAAGTGAAATAAACTCAGTGCAACTGATTTTACATGTGAGTGTGTGTGTGTCTACACACACACACACACAAATCCATGTATTCTCAATTGGTTCTCAGTTCCTAAACTGTTAAGCTGAACTGAATGATCCTTCTACTGTGTTTAAGAAACATGTTAACCTGATAAATAGACTGACTTAACAAGAACAACAAAAAACTTGGTCGTTCTTAATATCTCCCATTAGGCATCACCCACTCTCTTCCCCACCATGTCCTCTGCTAACCTGGTCTCCAAACATCTGTTCCACCTAGAAACACTAGTTAATGTTGTTATTGTAAATAACTTCAATAAGCAATTATACCTGCTTTTATCCTAATTTAGCTTTTGTGTGATGGTTCCCATTGGATGAAGCAGAAGGAATTTCATGGAGTATCTCTACATGATCCCATAAAGTAGAATAAAGAAAGGAAAGTTGTGTTTGGAAAGTGATCCGGTTGACAGAATGTTCCTCTATTAACCAAGTGGCTGTGAATTATGCAGGAAGAGTTCTAAAAGTTAGTTTGTTTTGGTAGCCAATAATTAGTCACATTGCATGTTTCGAGTTTACAAAGGAGCCTCATGGTGGTACAAATGTAGGACAGGAGGAGACACTTAATTGTGCTCTAGGCTTTTAAATGAAGCCAAAGCAGGAGTCTGGAAGTTGAGAATATCAGGAAGTCAACCTCTGGAAGCAGGCATCCTGGGGAGTCCAAAAATCTCTTCTCAGACCCTACACCCCTGGACTTTCAAGAATCTTCTACCTGTTCTCCTTTACTAAAATATAATTCATGGTCAAAACAACATCAGAAATCAATTTAAAAAGAGAGTAAACATCAGATAGATTGAACGACTTGATAGGCACAGCAGGCCTGAGATCTGAGGAGTGCAGAGGAAAGATATGAAGAGGGAGAATAGCAAAATCTAACAGGAAAGGAAAGGGACATAATGATAATTTCTTAAATTTTTACTCCAAAGAAGTAACAATATTTCAAAGATTGTCTTCTCAACATCAATTTCATAGATGTAAGTATTTTTGAATTTTTTCCTCTTAATCTTTTTCTTTGACAGTGAAGTCCAGAGGAGGATAGCTGGATTCAGTTTCCATCGTCAACACCCTCTCAGTTCTTTTCTGAACCGTCCCAAAGTCTTTCTTGAGTTGAGCAGCCTTCAGGTTCCTTTTTGAGGGCTCTGCCGATCTCTATTTAGATCTGGCTTCCTCCAGCCTCAATACTGCACCTCGGCTTTTTTGATTATTAGTGAAATGTATGTGCTATTATTTTAATAATAATTATATGGTGAATTATTCGAAATTTTATTCTTAAGGAATTATGAATTTTATTGATTAATGTAAATATTTCTAAAACATTCATTGAAAACAAGAATTTCAAGTCAAACGTCACTAAGGTGAGAAAAAAACACATGTAATGCATATGTCGTTTAAAGAACAGGAATGTACCATTGGTTTTTAAAATGAATATACTTTGTTTCCTTCCAGAATTTTAGCTGGATTGTCTGCTGTATTGCAGAGAATCTATCAGCCAGAATCTTAATTTTCTTCTTTGTAAAGATTTCAAAATTCAAATTGGCTTTGATCCACCAATTCATTCTTTTCTCTCTATTGGATGAGTGCACATAGATTGCTTTACCTATATCTTAATTTTCAACATAAACTTTTAGCAGAATTTTTTATGTTTCATCACTGTGTAAGCAGATGTGATTTTTATTCTTTTTCCTTTTCATTGAACAGTTACCTCATTTGAAATTTTCACTTGATTTAATTTAACTTTTTTTAATGGTAGCTACATCTGTTACTACCTGTGTCTGGTTGTCATTTTAATGGGTTGCCTAGGAGCTGTGACCACAATAGTGGTGCATTTTCCTGCTGTTCCTTTATTCTTTGTTTCATGTACATCTATTTTCAAGAAACGGAATTGGTATATTGTCACGATTTGCTTTTTGCCTCTCCAAATTTTCTTCCAGGTTATTTTTATTTATACCTTTGGAAATAGTTTATGGTTAATGGATACATAAAACATTAAAGCTTCTTTAGAAGATTTTCAGTTTCCCAAATGCACATTGACATAGATTATTTAATAGTTATTACAAAATGATCTTTGGAGCAATAAATTTTCTTATATAAGGACAAATCCCAAATGTAATTTAAAAGTGATAAACCAGTCTTTGATGGCCTAGAATTAATGTACATTTATCATTTTAATATTCATGCAAATTTAAGAAGATGATGTATTCCAGATTGGTTACATAATTTTCAGGGCCTAGTACATAATTAAAATTTAGATCCCCTTGTTCAAAAGTTGCTAAGAATTTCAAGACGACCACAGTAGCCCATGCACATTGTCTTTCTAAGCAGATCTCATGTCCATGAAGCTGGCCCTGTGTGTATTTTTTTTAGGCTTGTCATTTGCTTTGCGAGCAAATCTTTAAATTGAGAAAACCAACACTGAATAACATCTTTTCTGGAATGTTTTAAAAGTTACAAAGTATTAGTTCCATAGAAATGAAAGATATAAAGAAAGATCACATATCCAACCTCAAATTCAAAGCATAGAATTCTTACATAAACTCTCTGATAGAACTTGCCTTTAGGACTAATATTTCACCTATAGTTCTACTTTTGTACAAGTATAGGTATCATTTCTATATTATTTTAGTCTAAAGTCTAACTTCTGTAAATTCTAATTACTCTCTTAAGTTCTGCCCTAATGAACAATTCAAAGAGTTCTTGTTCTATTAGGTGGGACCACAAGAAATTGTCAGTATTCAGCCTTTTGGCTTACAAAAAAGGGCAGTTTTATGCGTTTCCACCTGAGACATAGCAGCCCATTAAATATTGAAGGCAGGGACCATACAGCCCCCACCCCAACCAATACCAAACACATACACACAATCTTTCCAAAAACCCTAGTGGGTCTTCTCTTCTGGTAACTAATCATTCCTTGATTCATATGAGAAATTTTCCAGACCCTTCTACATGTTGGTTGAGTGACTCTAACGATTAGGTTTGTTAATTTTCCTCTTACAATTTGATATTCTTTATTGAAAAGAATGATCCAAATGTTAACTAATAGACTGCATAGTAAAATACCTAAACTAGTTCCCATGACCTAAACAAGTCTAAACCCTGACCTCGAATTTTTTTTCTTATCAGCTTGTAAACAACATGTCAGCTAGCATAAGCTTGTGCCGTTTATAGGTGAAACCTAAAGAATTTTAATTACACATATTCTTTTTATCCTTTTGCCAGCGAATAATCCATTCAATGATGCCCCATCTTCCATTTTCTATCCTATTCTTTTTTTTATTATTCTTTTTCTTAAAACAGTAACCAGTTTCTGTGGAGAATCATAGTTCTTTCCACTTCTGAGGTCTGAGAAGTATTCTTGTAATGGGCTTTCATAAACTTATCTAACACAGCAGGCAATAAACTCAATAATATCAGTATAATGAATACAGTTGTAAGTTCTGTAAGGCTCATGAATAACATCAAAAAGCAAATCAGAAAAAAACAATTCTATTACAGACTATGGTCTAAATATATAATTTTCTGATGATTTCAACCGAGACAAAAATAACATCTATACAGTGTAGAGCATTGGATTTGTGTAATTTTCATTTGCTGAACATTTTCCGTCAGCAAGTTTTATCCAGAAGTTCGACATGAAAAAGCCCTAGCTCACATGGGAACTGCTCTCTCCACTTGGGCTCTGTATTAATCCCACTGTATTGGCCAAAAAAGCATTAAACCTGAACTTTCAGTGGCTTAACCAAGCCAAAGTTTATTTGTTGCGAGCATAAAGCCCAACGTCAGTCAGGCTACCCTCTTCCTTCTGTAAGCTATGGCACTCGTTACACATAACCTTGAGGTACCTAAGGCAGAAGAGAGAGCCAAAGAAAAAGCTTTTCCCTGCCTCAGCACCAAAGTGATACATGTCACTTCAACTCATAATCTACTAGTCAGATATTTTCACATGACCTCAACATAACCAGAAGTCTCTGAAATATCTGGAAGTGCATGGATATTTGCTGAGCATTAAATGTCTGTCATAGACCCTCTTTTGCTTTTTCAGATGCCCCCGACTCTTCTCCACAGGAACTCCTAAGGCTGTACATAGCACGATATAAAAACACTAATTTAAAAGGGTGATTTCCTTATGCTTCAAGAAATTCTCTATGAAACATTATTCTCCAACACCAAACTTTCCATAAGAAATTGGCTGCAAAGACTCCAATGTTTTATTTTCTGAAAGAGACTGGAATACCAAAATTTTGTGTATCAACAAAAGGACGGAGCTGTGTTCTTTGACAGACTGCCTAGGGTGAGGTAGGGATGATGTTCTTTTTTGAAAGTTGAGTCTCTCAAGGATATCTGACTGAATGGACAGGCTCAGGGGACACATGAGCATGTTCAAGATTTCCCTCTGAAAAATGTCTGAGTCTGCTCTAATGAAGGGGTGAGTTCAGAAAATGTAAGATCTCAAGAGTAGCGATAGTGCCTTATTCACCTTGTAGTCCTTCACATCTAGTCCTGAATCTGGCACCTGCTGCATTTTAAATGAAGTTTGGTTAACATGAAATGAAATCTTCAGCTGCCTGCTAGACAGTTCCAAAGAAGGCTCTAAAGTTCAACACTTTCGGAATCAGTCCTTTTCTTTTGAATCTTGTTCTGTCTTCAGAGTTTCCAAATTTTATTACAGATACCACCAGTCATACAGTCATTAGGGTTTAACATTTCAGAGTATCTATTGGATCTTGTATATTCTTTGCTCTTAATATAGTCAATCACATTCTAAGGACTGTTGCTGCTGAGTCATGCCTTTCTCTCAATTTTATTTCTGCAATCCAAGTCATTCACATATTAGCTCACAACTGAACTATTGTAATGACCCCCTAGCATCCAAACTCTCCTCTTCCAATTGATAGTTCTGCCAGAATTGTTTTCTTAAAGCAGACTTTAGACCACAGTTCTCTAAGTATGTTCCAATGACACCCAAAATGAGGGTTTTTAATAGGTGCTACATGCAGGCAAACAGAGATGGAGGAGTTAGCTTAGTAAACAGATTTATAAAATCTAGGTTAAACAAAGTTGAATAGGGTTTGCTTTTTGCTGTTCCTATGTTAATATATATTAGAAATGTCTAAAAGGCATTACATATACAAAATTTCTCTAATATACTTAACAGTGGAATCTGTTTTCTTAGAAGTATTCTTTCAGAACTGCCATAGAGCAAACTTTCAGGGATTCCTCATTATCAACCAAATCACTTCCACAGGGTTTAGTATTATATTCAAGGCACTCCGCAACAGGCTTAGTGGACATTTCTAGTCTCTTCTCGTACCATTTCTTCACATATATTTTTTGCTCAGACCGATTTGCGCTACTCAACTTCTTGTGCATCTTCTATTCCATGTCCTTGTTCTTACTGTTGTTTTTACGTGGGACCTTTTGAAATTCAGCTCAATTTCTCTTTTGAAAGACTCACCTCTTTTATCATGAGTAAATCTCCTTCCTTGTATATTAAGATTCATTGAGATTTTGCTGTCCTTACCTATCACAGGCAGAAGTAATCTCTACACAGAGTGTTTCCGTACAAGGATGGACGAGTTCTACTCTAATGGAATATTTATTATATACTCCACAAAGTGCTAGGTATTTACATATACTATTTTATTTAATCATCTCATCAATCCAATGAAGAAATATTAATAAACCTATTGTATAGATTAAAAAATACTGAGATATACACAGTTAATGGCATGTGTGCAGGTTTTTTCTCTGCTATTAGCTGGGGAAACTGTGATTTAAAGAAGATACAACTATCTCCAAAATGTCCTTGAGTTACTTATACTCTATTCCATATTGCTTTGTTTTTATTTCTTTTGTAGTATTTAGTTTATTCTATCATGTATCCTAGCGATTTATAGCTGGAAGTCATTCCTGTTAGAATTGAAGCTCTATGAAGACAGACACTATACCTTGTTAGATGTATAAGTATTATAATTGCATGTTATATTGATGAATATGTTATTAATTTGAATTTGATCAATTCTGTTATATTAGCTGCCCTTGTAATGTTTTATTTGCTTCTGTATGATGCATCATAGTTTTCTTCATTCAAATTCATCTTAAAGTATCTTTGGGAACAAGACTATATTGTGTCCCTTGTAATTTATGTGTTCTCGCAAATGCCTGTTCTGTGCTTCCCAGAGATGCTCTTCTTGACATACTTGCTCTGGGATAAGCTTTAGGATTTTATGATTTTGAGGAATTAAGAAAAAGGCCTGTGTTTTTACTTGAGACAAAGTAAAAAAAGGTTTATTGGGCCGGCCCCACGGCTTAGCGGTTAAGTGCGTGTGCTCTGCTACCGGCGGCCCAAGTTCGGATCATGGGTGCGCACCGCCGCACCGCTTGTCCAGCCATGCTGAGGTGGCGTCCCACATACAGCAACTAGAAGGATGTGCAACTATGACATACAACTGTCTACTGGGGCTTTGGGGAGAAAAGGGGAAAAAAAGGAGGAGGATTGGCAATAGATGTTAGCTCAGAGCCGGTCTTCTCCAGAAAAAAGAGGAAGATTGGCATGGATGTTAGCTCAGGGCTGATCTTCTTCACAAAAAAAAAAAAAAAGTTTATGAAGGCATTTACTTTAAAAAGTGACAATGAAACCTCATAGCCTATGTCATTATACAAAAAACTAAGAGATTTTCTAGGTCCGTACCAGAATGGACAAAATAAGAGAGAAGTTAAAAGAGAAGTGAGCAGCAATCCTGAGGCAGAGCTTTTTAAATAGTTCATTGACAGCGTTTTTACATGTGCCTTGCTGTGGAAGCAGAAGGTAAGTTAAGGGGTTAGGTATCAAGAAAAGCTCAAAAATACTTGTCTTTTGTAGGCTCAGGCATGACCCTGAGCAGTAATGCATCACACATTGCTCCCTAAAATATCATCTTGAGAGTAATATTTGCTTTTAAATACATATTTCAATGTAATTGCATTCTGTGACTGATGTTGGCTGCCTGATAGCCACTGAAAATAGGACTGTCTCATTTTTATCTTAAAAATGGGGTGTCTTCCAAGGTCAAACTTGGGATTTAAGTCTTATTTTAAAACAGACTGGCTGGCAGCTGAAGAATTTACACTGACTCCTGGACAAGAACTACCCTTTTTGGTCCATAAACACTAATGGTTTCTCAGAAATTATTTACATTATTGAATGATGCTTTTGATCATATTTCCTTACTAGGAAAATAAAGATAGATTTTTGAAAATCCCTGTAGTCTTTCCAGAGGCAGATGGAACCCAGATGTTTTCAACTCCACATTTCAGAAGTCACACCTCACTTCAAGCTAATGGAGCAATATTCCAAAACCCACCACTGTTGACCACAAGACATCTAGTCTTCTGTCAGGTTCTTGTCTCAAGACATTTTATGGAAAATCTTGAGAAATACATCAGTGGATTAAAATCTGTTGTTCTTATTGTTTTTGACCTGTCGCGGTAATCCTGCAATAAAAGAATGCTTCATTCTGTAGGTCAACTTTCGCTATCTCAAAATTATTTTCCAGAATAATGCTAATCTGCATTTCTGCCTTTGTCCCAAGTAAAAACACAAGCCTTTTTCTTAATTCCTCAGAGCAGATTTAATACCAGGCTCTAATATTATTACTTTCCCAAGGGTTTGACTACACCCATGGGATTACTGGAGATGATGTCTTCCATTCTCATTCCAAAGAACAAAAGTATCTTCTATCACTCTCATCTAAGGTCATCCTCTTCTATAACTATAATAACCTCTACAAAAGCCGTTTTAAGCACTAAAATAATAGAGTCACCTTTTCTATTATTAGGCAGAGAGGCTTATCACCTGACTATCTCAAACCTTTTTATATCAGAATTAGATAGTTGTTTACCCTTCTTCATTCAAAAGTCTCATTGATGTGTGTTCTTCCCAAACAAAGGAACAAATTGTCACACCCCTCTCCCCACCAGGTTCATTCATTTGTGCAAGAGAAAATATATTGAACTCCTCTTCTTGGAAGGGACTGTTGAAAATTCAAGGGATAGGAGAACTAGCTGTAGTCTTTGTGCTCATGCAGCTTAATGTAGTAGGAGTGCTGGATATGAATCAAATGATGATATGTATAGTAACAGCTAGGTTATATAATATGAAAAAGGGGACATGATACTACAAGACCAAAATTTATTGACGAAGTTACACTGATATGAAAGATAATTCATAGTTCACTAAGCAATAAAGAAAGTGGCACAGAGCGAGAACACCAAAAAGAAAAAAACAGAGAGAGACAGCAAATGCATGTAGTGTGTGATGAGAAGAAGTGTGAAATGTTAAAGACTGAAAGAAAACCTGTGTGACTGGAGCTCAGAGAGCAAGGGGAGGAGTGGAATAAGATGATGTTGGAAATAGGCAAGAATGGGACCACGCAGGGCCTGGTAGTAGATGATTGATGATTTGATCTTTGTCAAAAAATAGGAGAAAGTCCTACAAGGGTTTTAAGCTGAGGCACGTGTTAACTAGATCTACATTTGGAAAAACAGTCCCTCTAACTGCAGTGGATAGAGTAGATTGCATGGAAGCTAAAGAAACATAGGAAGATGATTTGGTGGATTATAGTAGCAGTTTATAGCAGTACTATGTTAGGATAATGAAAAATGGAAAGCTAGATGGAGTTGAAAGCCATGTAGGGGGTAAACTCGTCTGAATTGCTGATAATTTGGTTCTTAAAAGGGTGGGGCAGCATGGTATCGGAAATCGTTCCTAGGGTTTTTGGCTTACACAAGTAGACTGATGGTGGTGGAGTTTCCTAAAACAGCAATCAGTGGAATAGAACTAATATATGAGAAGGAGCAGTAGATTACTCTTGGCTATGTGAAATTTGGAAAGTTTTTGAGAGTTGATATCAAGTAGAAAATTGAGTTTGCTTGTTTTAACCTCAAAGGATAAATAAGGATATCTCTCTAGGTGAGAGATATAAACTGTATCATCATCAACCAACAGAGATCATACATTTCATAGGTGAGGATAAAATTTTCTAGGGAAATAACATGAAGTGACAAGAGAATTGGTCATAGGACTGAGCACTGAAGAAGAAACCCAATCTGTAATATGGCCAGTTGAGGAGGATGAGCCTCTGAAAAGAAGATGAAAGATCAGCCAAAGATTCAAGTGAATTTAGGTTTTCACCTCTAGGAAGAGAAAAAAAAACTTATCTGTCTCACCTATCTGTCTACTTATTAATGTAGCTAAATAGGTACTTATATCTTGGTTACAATGTGCCAGGTATTGTTCTAAATTCTTTACAAATATTATCTTATTTTTTAAATAGCATCCTCCCTATTTTCTACTCCTATCTCTAGTCCAACCGATTTTAGTCATCTAAGTATAAATATTTTAGACATAATGGCAGTTGTCTTATCTAAGATAAGCAAACTACTATAATAAAGAATCTCCAAATCTCTACGGCTTATCATAATAAGTTTATGTATCATTATAATATCTGATAAAGATAGGTCCTAGGGGTTTGTGTTGAAGAGTTGTGCAGACATTCAAGCTTCTTCCACCATGTGGCTCCCCCTTCTATATGTTAATGGAGTCCTCTACATTCAGCTGGTGGAATGGGCAAGCTAAATGACAAAGGAAGTTTTAATGGAACTAGTTTGGGAGTAATCCATAGCATTTTTTCCCATTTCCCATTGACAAAAACTCAATAAGGTAGTTACTTAACTGCAAGGGAGGCTGGGAAAAGTGGTGTTAAAAAAAAAAAAAAAAGCAAGGCCCACTTGCTTATTTTTTCTTCAGTTTTCCTAGTCTGACTAGGCACATCATCCAAAAAGATTCCTTTATGACCAATGCCAAATAGTGTGTTGCCTATATTTTCTTCTATGAGTTTTATAGTTTCAGGTCTTACCTTCAGGTCTATGATCCATTTTGAGTTAATTTTTGTGAATGGCGATAGCAGATGGTCCACTTTCATTCTTTTGCATGTGGCTGTCCAGTTTTCCCAACACCATTTATTGAAGAGACTTTCCTTTCTCCATTGTATGTTCTTAGCTCCTTTGTCAAAAATTAGCTGTCCGTATATGTGTGGTTTTATTTCTGGGCTTTTAATTCTGTTCCATTGAGCTGTGTGTCTGTTTTTGTACCAGTACCATGCTGTTTTGATTACTATTGCTTTGTAGTATGTTTTGAAGTCAGGGGTTGTGATGCCTCCAGCTTTGTTCTTTTTTCTTAGGATTGCTTTAGCTATTCGGGGTCTTTTGTTGCCCCATATGAAATTTTAGTATTCTTCTTTCTATTTCCGTGAGGAATGTCAATGGGATTCTGATTGGGATTGCATTGAATCTGTAGATTGCTTTAGGTAATATAGACATTTTAACTATGTTTATTCTTCCAATCCATATGCATGGGATGTCTTTCCATTTCTTTATGTCATCATTGATTTCTTTCAATAATGTCTTGTAGTTTTCATTGTATAGGTCTTTCACCTTCTTGGTAAGATTTATTCCTAGAAATTTTATTCTTTTTGATGCAATTGTAAATGGTATTATCTTTTTGAACTCTCTTTCTGTTAGTTTGTTATTAGCATACAGAAATGCAACTGATTTTTGTAAATTGATTTTGTACCCTGCGACTTTGCTGTAGTTGTTGATTATTTCTAACAGTTTTCCAACAGATTCTTTAGGGTATTCTATATATAAAATCATGTCCTCTGCAAATAGTGAGAGTTTCACTTCTTTGTTGCCTATTTGGATTTCTTTTATTCCTTTTTCTTGCCTAATTGCTCTGGCCAAAACCTCCAGTACTACATTGAATAGGAGTGGTGAGAGTGGGCAGCCCTGCCTCGTTCCTGCTCTCAGAGGAATGGCTTTCAGTCTTTCCCTGTTGAGTATGATGTTGGCTGTGGGTTTGTCATAAATAGCCTTTATTGTGTTGAGGTACTTTCCTTCCATAGCCATTTTGTTGAGAGTTTTTATCATAAATGGATGATGTATATTGTCAAATGCCTTCTCTGCGTCTATTGAGATGACCATGTGGTTTTTATTCTTTATTTTGTTGATGTGGTGTATCATGTTGATTGATTTGTGGATGTTGAACCATCGTTGTGTCCCTGGTATAAATCCCACTTGATCATGGTATATGATCTTTTTGATGTATTGCTTTATTCAGTTTGCCAATATTTTGTCGAAGATTTTTGCATCTATGTTCATCAGCGATATTGGCCTGTAATTTTCCATCTTTGTATTGTCTTTGTCTGGCTTTGGTATTGGGGTGATGTTGGCCTTGTAGAATGATTTAGGAAGTGTTCCACCTTCCTCTATTTTTTGGAATAGTTTGAGAAGGATGGATATTAAATCTTCTTTGAGTGTTTGGTAAAATTCACCAAATAACCCATCTGGTCCTGGACTTTTATTTTTTGGAAGGTTTTTGATTACTATTTCAATATCTTTACTTGTGATTGATCTATTTAGATTCTCCATTTCTTCTTGGTTCAGTTTTGGGAGGTTGTATGAGTCTAAGAATTTATCCATTTCTTCTAGATTGTGCAATTTGTTGGCATATAATTTCTCATAGTATTCTCTCACAATCCTTTGTATTTCCGTGGTATCCATTGTAATTTCTCCTCTTTCATTTCTAATTTTATTTACTTGAGCCTTTTCTCTTTTTTTCTTAGTAAGTCTGCATATGGGTTTGTCAATTTTGTTTATCTTCACAAAGAACCAACTCTTTGTTTCATTAATCCTTTCTACTGTTTTTTTGGTCTCAATTTCATTTATTTCTGCTCTGATTTTTATTATTTCTCTCCTTCCACTGACTTTGGGCTTTGTTTGTTCCTCTTTTTCTAGTTCTGTTAGTTGCAATTTAAGGTTGCTTATTTGGGCTTTTTCTTGTTTGTTAAGGTGGGCTTGTATCACTATGAGTTTCCCTCTCAGGACCGCTTTTGCTGCATCCCATATGGTTTGGTATGGCATAGTTTCATTTTTGTTTGTTTCCAGATAGTTTTTGATTTGTCCTTTAATTTCATCAATGATCCATTGGTTGTTCAGTAGCATGTTGTTTAATCTCCACATTTTTGTCACTTTCCTGGTTTTTTTTTTCATGGTTGATTTCCAGTTTCATAGCATTATGGTCTGAAAAGATGCTTGTTATGATTTCAACTTTCTTAAATTTATTGAGACTTGCTTTGTTTCTCAACACATGGTCTATCCTTGAGAATGTTCCATGCACGCTTGAGAAAAATGTGTAGTCAGCTGTTTTTGGATGGAGTGCTCTGTATATGTCTACTAGGTCCATTTTTTGCATTTAAGTCCAGTTTTGCATTTAAGTCCACTATTTCTTTATTGACTTTTTGTCTGGATGATCTATCCATTGATGTAAGTGGGGTATTAAGATCCTCTACTGTTATTCTATTGTTGTCAATGTCTCCTTTTAGGTTTGTTAATAGTTGCTTTATGTACATTGGTGCTCCTATGTTGGGTGTGTATATATTTATAAGTGATATGTCTTCTTGGTGGAGTGTCCCGTTTATCGTTATATATTTCCTTCTTTGTCTCTCTTAACCTGTTTTATCTTGAAGTCTACTTTGTCTGATATGAGTATGGCAACACCTGCTTTCTTTTGTTTGCCATTAGCTTGGAGTATTGTTTTCCATCCTTTCACGCTGAGCCTGTGCTTGTCTTTAGAGCTGAGATGTGTTTCCTGGAGGCAGCATATTGTTGGGTCTTGCTTTGTAATCCATCATGCCACTCTGTATCTTTTGATTGGAGAGTTCAATCCATTTACATTTAGGGTAATTATTGATATATGAGGGCTTAATCTTGCTGTTTTGTCACTTATTTTCCGATTCTTTTGCATTTCCTTTGTTTCTTGTCTCATTTGTTTCGGACTGCCAATTCAGTTTGGTTGTTCTGTCTTATGACTCTTCTAGTTTTCTCTTTGTCTATCATATGTGGTTTTGTTTTGATTATTTGTTTAGTAGTTACCTTGAGGTTTGCATAAAAAATCTTGTGTATGAGATAGTCCATTATCTGTTGGCCTCTTATTTCCTTGTACTAAGTCAATTCAGTCACTTTCCTCTGTCCTTTCTAAGTCGTTCTTGTTATACCGTATTCTGTCTTGTGTTGTGGGTGTGTGTTTATCGTGATGAGGTTATATTTATTTTTGGTGAATTCCTTCCTTTGATCTTTGATTTTGGTATTTCAGTGGTTGCTAACCTATTCTGGTAAAGATCTACTATTTTTCTGATTTTGTCTACCTATTTTTCTCCTTGCTCCAAGCTTTGTAATCCCTTTTTCTTTTCTTTTTTTCAGGCCTGAGGGCCTTCTTGAGTATTTCTTGTAGTGGGGGACTCATGACCATGAACTCCCTTAGCTTTTGTTTATCTGGGAAAGTTATTTCTCCATCATATTTGAAGGATATTTTGGCTGGATAGAGTATTCTTGGCTGAAAGTTTTGGTCTTTTAGTATTTTGAATATATCATTCCAGTCTCTCCTAGCCTGTAAAGTTTCTGTTGAGAAATCCACTGAGAGCCTGATGGGAGTTCCTTTGTACGTTATTTTTTGTTTTTGTTTAGCTGCCCTTAATATTGTTTCTTTGTCATTGACTTTGGCCAGCCTTACCACTACATGTCGTGGAGTGGGCCTTTGGCAGTTGACTTATTTAGGTGACCTATTGGCTTCACTTACTGGTATTTCCTGCTGCTTCCCCAGAGTTGGGAAGTTCTCAGCTATTATTTCTTGAATAGGCTCTCTGTTCCTGTTTCCCTCTCTTCTCCCTCAGGAATACCTATAGTTCTTATGTTACATTTCCTAAGAGTCAGATATTTCTCGGAGACTTTCTCCATTTCTTTTTACTCTTAGTTCTCGCTCCTCTTCCATCTGGAGCATATCTGTATTCCTATCCTCTATAATGCTAATTATTTCCTCCATATTGTCAGCTCTGTTCTTTAAAGATTCCAGATTCTCCTTTATCTCCTCCATTGTGTTCTTCCTCTCCATCAGTACTGATTGGTTTTTCTTTATGATTTCAATATCTTTTGTGAAGAAACTCCTAATCTCATTGAATTGTTTGTCTGTGTCATCTTGTATTTCGTTGGGTTTTTTTTATGATAGCTATTTTAAAATCTCTCTCATTTAGGTTATGGATTTCTGTGTCTTCACGGTTGGTTTCTGGGTGCTTCTCATTTTCCTCCTGGTCTGCTGATTTCATGTACCTTTGCATTGTGGTTCCTGTATTGGCTTTGTTTTTCCTCATCTTGGAAATATCTTGTTGCAATTTCCACCCACCACCACCGTGTGGGGGTTAAGGGCTGTGTAATCTGAGCCCTCTGCACTCTGCCCCAGCTGTTCGCTGCGATCCGTGAGCCGCTTGGTCTGGTCTGGTCAGCTGAGCTGCAGTGTCCGGCTTGCGGGGAGAGGGGGGCTCTCTCTTTTGCCCGCTGGGTCCCTGGTGTGGGGGGCTTCTCGCTCGCCCCTCATTATCTGCTCTCCTGGGGTGCTCAGATGTTGATGGACCTCTGTAGCAGTTCTGAGTCCTCTGTGTGGGAGTTTCCCACTGGCTGAGAGAGCCCGAAGAGATACGGTTTCCCTGCAGAGGGTGGCCCCTCCCTCCTCTCTGGGAGCTGCACAGACCAGGATCGCTGATCTGGTGGGGAGGGAGAGGAGTTCTCCTTACCTCTCCCCACTTCCTCCGGGGGCCCAGCACATTCCACTCTCAGATGTGTGGTGGTATAGATCTTTCCAATCTTGCTTTTCGCTGTCTAGGAGTCCGTTGTTGGTCTGTGACTGTTCCTTTTGTTGTATTTTATAGGGGGAAGAGTTTACGGGAAAGCTCACTCTGCCATGACATCACTCCTCTGTTTTTATTTTTTTTAAATCATGCGATCTTCTTATTATAGCATTCAGTCCCTCACATAAAGAGATGCACCCAGCATGTTTCATGAGAAAATAGAAAATAAATGTTCATCTCATTGCTCTAGGACTTTCTTTGCTCCAGGATCTCAAATAATACCATAGATGTGTCTCCTGCAGTTGGTTCAGGTTTCTTAGAAAATATACAGAAGGGAACAAATTTAAGTCATGAAAGTCAATTTACTTGAGAGTCTGCATGCTCTCCTTATGGGACCTTGGGAACCATCTACTCCTCACCCTGGGCATTAATTCCATTGCAGATTTGACATTTTCCATGGTGTAGTCCATTCTTCCCTGCCTACTACCAGGGCTCTCAAAATTATGCAAATTTAACCACTACAAGGAAGAACATCTTCTACTACTGCTGATAGCTTATCTTTTAAGCACAGTGGTGGAGAACTGCACTACACAGTGTTTTGTTAAGCAGATGTGAATGCATTCTGGCTTATTCATTGCTCAAGGTTTCAGATGTACCACAACAGAAGCAACACAGTACATATTATCTTCCCTACACTGAATTACAAATTTTTGGTTATCACTACATCTCCATGATTATGATGCTTAACAAATACAGACAGTTGGGTCAATGTTCACGTGACAAGCACATTGAGTAAACATGTTTCATTGGTTTAGGAGTCCCTCTTTTTTCTAATTTATTTTCATTCAAATATCTTTACTTTGATTAACATAAACACATTTTGTTTGATGAAAGAAAAAAAGTAGTGCAACTGATTGTTTTTCAAAATGTTAAAAATATTTTGGAAAATAAAAATTTATTTTTATGTGAAATTTATGATTAGATTTAACTCTGTTTCTACAGAAGAGCAAGTTCAGAAAGGGGCAAGCAAGTTAAAATCTATGGCACAATGTTGAAATCCTTACGGGCAAATGCCTTAATATTGATTTTTTTATATGGATTTGAAGATCTGTCATGAAGATCTATTGACTTATGTGGCTTGAGATGAAGGTTACAGATGCTTTTTCCAGATTGCATTTCTCCACACAAGGTTTTACAAAAATATAGCTGGTCTTGTTTTGAAAGATACGTTAGGAGAGAGAAAGTATATTTTCTGACTTAATATACAGAAACACTAGTTTCAATTTCTGATTTTATTTCTGTATTATATATAGGTTTATTTAGACTGAACAAGAGAACCAAATATAAGTGGAAGCTAGAAAGATAAATGTAGACATGGGGAAACAGCCATGACTCGAAAGACCTAGGGCATTATGTTATCTAGGGCAGCCCAGAGTCTCAGCACTTTCCACTCTCCTGCAGTGTGAGGGCTTGGGGACAGTAGTTAGCTACAAGCTGACTCCCTCATATTGGTCGGGTATCTGATATGTATTTGCGGGATATATTATGAAATGAGAATTCTTGAGGCCACTTTAAAATACAATGGGACTCTTTGGAGACTTCTGGAGCAAGCTCAGTCCAGATTCCCAGCAGCCCAGAGATCAGGGATCTGTACTAAGATTAGTTCCTTCTAGCTCAGAGTTCTAATGTGGTAGTGTCAGTTTACAAAATAGGAGTCACGGTCATTGCCTACAGGTCAATGTTGGAAGAGCACCCTGTACACAGAAGGTTTGGGGATGGAAATTAAAGATGGAAGATCTCGTTTCTTTTTTTAAGAAAGGCACTTAATTCTTTCATGGTATATTTTATCTATTCATATAATACTTGCCTCTTAATTATTTCATTTTGCTATAAAAAATTGACTAGTGAACATGTTCAAATAAAAATTAAATAATTTAATGTTGCTATATATTGACCAAAAAAATAGACAGTTGAAAATTATATAATATATTGTTGCAATGAAAGTTTTCAGTGTTCCTAATAACAGTGAAAAAAAAGTCATTGCACTCAGTTTTCAATTTATTATAAATGCACAAAAATGTAGTGCCTGTAGGAGTTGAACTCTTTGAATTCTTCAGATGACTATTGTCATTACTTAGATGTTGCAACATTTTAGGAGTTAAGTAAAAATATAACTATTTAAAAAAACCTGCTTTTTGTTCTTACTTTTCTGATAATGCTTACCAATAAATATTTCTGTAATTATTCATTGAATGATAGAAAAACATTTTACAGCAGGACTTAGTGACTTGCTTCAAACAATAAAAAAGGAAAAACAGTAACTTACGATGGAGACACCTGGCAGATTCTACTTTAATTAAGTGATCAGGGTTAATGTCACTAGTAATAAGTCACCTTGATATCATGCATCTCCTGATATTATGCAATGAAAAAGACATTCCACCTCTGTGTTATTCTTCCCCTAAACCCACAATTCCAGTTCAGTCATGAAATCGATCACACAAACTCAAATTGAGGGAAATTCTACAAACTACCTGACCATCATTCATCAAAACTGTCAAGATCATAAAAAAAAAAAAAAACAAGGAAAGACTGAGAAATTGTCATGGGTTGTAGGAGCCCAAGAAGATATAAAGAGTAAATGCATGTACTATCCTGGATTTAGATTAAATCCTAGATAGATAAATGACTTTAGTGAAAAAAGTGGTGAAATATGAGTAAAGTCTGTAGTATTGTACTAATGTTTAATTCTTAGTTTGGACAAATGTACTGTGGTTATATAAAATGTTAACATTAGGGGAAGCTGGTTGAAGAACATATGGGAAATCTCTGTACATATTTGCAATTTTTCTATAAATATAATATTATTACAAAATAAAAAGTTAAAATAAAAAAAATTCTATTAAGAAGTGCTATCTTGTACAGGAGAAATTTTTCCATGTTCATCTTTTATGCAGACTAACTTGCTATGGGATTTTATCTACATATAACTGGCCATGATTCTGATAGTGAATTAAGAAATCACAGCATTTATTAAGTGGAAGCTACCTCAGAAATAATTTAACTCTACTTTTAATTCTCTAAACTGTCCTTTGAGTTACCTATTTTTCATTGTGCCTGGCATACAGTAATTGTTCATGTTAGTTATTTTTAACATGGATTTAAGCAGACAAGTGACCTCATCAGATTTACACTTTAGAAAGTTTGCTCTGGGATTTTAAAGGATCTATTGGTTTGAGGGGAAATGAGATTGGAGACAGAGGCTCTTTCAAAGACTCCAGCAGGAGAGACCACTGGTGTATGAGAGGATGAGGGCGTCAAGCAAGGCTTTGCCACTGGAGCTGCAAAAGGGGGTTATGGAGATGGGCCTGACAGGATTAGCGATGTGTGGGACACATGAGATAAGGAAGCCAGAAACGCACTACCTCTGAAATCAGAAATTCAAAACTTCTCTATCCTCCTTACAGCTCCTTCACCCTTTTGGTTCCACTACATCTGATTTTTGGCCTTATTTAAACCTCCCATCCCTTAATGTTTGTAAGGCCTCGTATTGTTTCCTTATCCATCCATTCTAGATGCCATTGTCTGATATTCAACAATTCTTGGCAAAATTCTAAACTCCACTATTCTGTTTGTTCCTACCTCTGGACAAACCCCCTCTGGATTAACACAACTGTCTACCTTCTCACTAAACATGAGCTGCTGGAAAGTCCTGGAGAAAATCATGAAACCACACAAATTGGAGCTGATACAAATGTTTGGATTCCTTGTCTTTTTCTCTGTCCTTCATAAGAACAGTGTGAGCCCCTTCTTTTCTCTAAGGCCAATTCATCCACCTCCACTTGGACCTGGAAGTTATGTATTAACTGTTTTTCATCATCGACACTTTCCATACTGGGCTTTTTTTTTTTTGACATATTGAAGTCTTTCTAAGCCCTACCTCCAATCTCCCCTCAGCTCTTTATTCCATCAGTGGCTACTTTGTCTCTCTTTTCCCCTTCCAAGCCAAGCTGTTGTATCATCCTGATTATGTCAGTGTCCCTCAGGATTAGGTCCTAGGTCCTCTCTCTTTTCAGTCTATTTGGCATTTGTGGACAACAGTCTCCTCCCTGTAGCTTCCCAGATGGACTGAGAACCCTACACCTCTACAGTGGTGCCTCAGAAGCACCAGGGTAGCCGCAATGGAATTCTCACATTGGCTTAGATTTCAGTGTGTGGGGGGAGGGATCGTATTTTATCCAGATTTCTGTCTAGTGTCCAGTGCCTGGCTCAGAGTGGGAACTTGATATATATTTCTTGAATCACTTGAGTAAAGAAAATAAATACATTTCAGTGTTAAAGCCAGCGAGTAATATTCATTTGTAATTTGATTGGCAACAGATGTAATTTGCATGCATATTTTCTAGAACAACTCTTTGGTAAAGCAAGGCAAAGTTACCTTCTTAATCTCGTTTAGGTATGTTTTAGTCTTATTCTTTCCTGTGAGGATTGATTTAAGTGTGTACCTGACTTTAAAAAAGCACCATTTCTAGTCAGAATACTGTGACTATTCTAAAATTTGATCTCTATCTTTAATTGCAAAATAGACTTAATTCTTATATATCTTTACTTGCTACTTCTCTAGTTATAGTCATTTTATCATTCAACCTGATGAAAACAGTCCATCAGGTCTCTTACACGAGAACAATGACACAAAAAAATGGAAATCTATACTATGAACAGGTTCTATATCAACTCTTTCTGATTAATTCTCCCTTTCTTCTCAAAGTCTAACTCATCCTGACTGAATCAATCAAAAAGCTATTACTTTCATACTTGGAAGTGTTGCTTTCAAAATCAATAAAAACACAGTTCATTTTTAATATGCAATATGTTACAAAAATGAAAATTCCCATTTACTTGGGGTGGAAATTTATGAAAAAAATGTGTGGTTCTTGGAAAACTTGTTGGCTGCATATATATTTATAATTCTTCATCATAGGCTTTATATTTTATTTCACTTAAGATTTTCATCACTATTAACTTTTTGTGTGTATATATGTGTGCATGATATATAATTTAAAAGAAAATGATGGATTGCTTTGCGGTGAATTGTTGCTCAAGTCTTATGCATCTGAATCATAGGCACTGAATGAATCAGCATCCTCTGTAGAGCTCTAGGCACAATAGATAATTCTACATTAAAAAATTACATGAGCTATCCAAAGACATCTCTAGCAAAAATTGCTTTAAGTTTTTCATGGGGACATTGAAAATAGCTAGCTGCATAATTGATAAATAATCATATCATTCATTAATAGAGACTATATAGAAGCTCTGGCTTCTATTAAGAAATATTGTATTGTACATATGTATTCAGAAGTATCTATTTTCTGACATATTTCAATCCCCATTCATCTGTACTTTTACATAAATTATGCATATTTGTAATATTGAACTAGAGACAATTATTAAAGTCAATTTCTGTTTGATTCTTTTGTTCTTTTTTATTTCATTTGAAAATGTGTAATGGTGGTATGAGCTTATGTAATCATATATAAAACAGAGTATTTGCTTAATAGAATACCTTAATATCAGATTATGTCAGTAAAATGAGTATTGTGTAATGTAAGTTATAATTTTGGTATTTATTATTGTATCACTACAGCCTTTTTTACTGACCATCCATGAACTTTCTGTCTTCTTTCTTTGAATGTGATCACATGGTCATGGAAGAATATTTTTAGATTTTTCAGAAGTTGACAGTTTTCAGTGTAGTGTGTGTGCTTAGTAGAAGATAGAATTGGATTTGGTCTATGGGTGATAGATGAAGTTTTACTGAGTGATGGATAACTGCTCATTCTGTTAACGGCATTTCATCTACCAACTACTTTTGATCTGATTGATCACCAGATGTTGCTTGCTCCATTTTTGTGGATTAACTGGGGTGAAAGTGATACCCATGTGAAGTTTCACTAATACAAAATTTCCCTTCTTGGGGGTAGGATGGATTATATTATCTGTCAAGATTCTTTTCCATGTGAGTTCTTTACTGTCAACTTTCTTGTTGTCTCAACCATATCTCTTCTGTATTAGCTGAAATAGAGCCTTATATTGTTAAACGATTTTTCTCTAAGTCATGAAAAATTTATGTCTCCAAATCTGCATTCCTTCCTACAAGTTACTAGTGGGAAATAACTTTTTAAGAAAATGAGGTGAATTTCTGGTCCTCTATGGCAGGGTAAGCTCCCTATAGCCCATCCTTCACATTGAATGCAACTAAAAACTTGAAAAACTGCAATAAACAACTAACTGAGGTCTCTGAGAAGTAAACAGAGATGGGAGGATTATGAAAGGTAGTCAAAATTTAGAGAGACAACCTGCACTGGTGTCTCTCAACCTGCACTGGTGTTGTTTTTCTATCAAAAAAATCAACAACAACGAAACACTCAAGAAAAACAGATATTATGATAGAAAGAGCAAAAACAAGAAACAGAGTTAGAACCAGGTTAAAATTATCAGAAAAAGAATATGAGACGTAATTTTTAAATATCTTAACAAAAGTTTAAAAAGGAATAAAAGCATAAGCGAGGAACAAGATGCTATAACAATAGACTGATCATTCATTTGTTTGCATTTACCTTATCTATATTCATCAATTATTTTTTAAAAACATTTTTGCATCTCTTTTTTTGAGCATATTTCTTGTGTATATCATAAAATTGAGTATTGCTTTCTAATATTACTAGAAAATATTTTTAATACATGATTGTTTATTTTTGTTGATAGGGCAGATGAATTTTTCTAGTCATTATTTTTATAATTTTACCTATATTTAAATTTTCCCCCATTTTTTTAACATAATATCTAATGGCTTTTCACTATGAGTGACAATAAAATTAGACCAGATGCTATTTCGAATTTCTCTACTTCTCCTGCACTATTTAATTTTTGTAATTGGAGAGTTCTTAATATTTTCTTTTGTACTATTTCATATGTTTATAATATTACGAGTGAATTATGAGCTTTAACAATATTCTGTTACTCTATCATTAGGGTAATATTCTGTTATGCTATTATATATGAAGCAATCGGGGGCTAATTCTACTTTCTACATTCTTGCACTCTCTCTCTCCTCCTAATTTTCATAGTTGGATCATTTGTACATTGTCAGAACTGTCTGTAAAATGTGTTTTTACGTTTTCCCTTAAAACTATGGATGAATGCATTTGTTGCTCACTTCTAGTCTTGCTGACAGTATTTCTCCTAATCCGTACTAGGTTGACTGAAGTTTGTCCTCTGGTAAACTCCTCAAGAAGACCTTACTGTAAACAGGGTTTTCTGAATTTATGGGTGTTCATAACTGTAGACTTTATAGTTGATGGATATCTTGAGAGGATTATAAAAAGCCAGTGGCTTCTTTCTCTCTTTGATTAACTTGTAGATATTTCCTCCTATATTCTGGCATCAATTTTTGCTGTGGAAAACTCTGATGTCCCATTGGTTTTGTTTTCTAATAAGTGACTTGACCTTTGTATCTAAGCTCCACATAATGCTTTCTTAATCATTAAAGTCTAATTATTATACAAGGGTTTATCTTGGAGTTGAGCATTCTGATAATATATATATTTTATATATATGTATAAAACATAAATATATATGCCTATATAGTCTACCTTGGCCTAACATAGAAAATAGTTTCTTTTTCTAATTCTGTTTTGTCTTCTATTTCTGTTTCTTTGGAGGAGGGAGAGGATTCATTTTGATTTCTTCTCTCCTTTCTCCTCTTTACGGTTCTTACTTTTTTGTGATTCAATCTTCCTTGTTTTCTTTATAATTTAATGTTTTCTAAAACGATTTTGTCTTTTGATCTCATTTTTTTCATAAATCCTACTGGTTTTGGTTTCACCTTCGGGCTCGCTCTTCCTTGAGGTCTTGTATTTCACCTCATGGTCCTTTATATGTTTTAAGTTAGAATTTCTGTTGACATGTATGAATGTTCATTATGTTTTTCATCTGTTTTGTAGCAATCTGTTTCTGATGATAAAGAGAATTGGTATGTTTCTTTTTGTCTTTGTTCTTATAATATCTTTCATGGATGCCGAGCAAATTCCTTTAGTGTTCCCCATATGGAAATATTTAATTTCCTGGACTAGCTAATAGCAGGAGTTTCTTGCAGGAAGTGGGAAAAAGGTTGTAGAATTTGGCAGAACATCGTAGCTCAAGGACCCTCTTATCATTTGCTACAATGATAGACTGTGGCTTCAGGTTTCATGGTATTGTAAAGCCCTTGTTGTTTTGATTCCCAGAACCAAACTGGTTTGAGACGGTTTTCACCTGCAGGCTTATCGTCTCGTTTCCCACGGCCCTGCTGCAAGTGATACAACCCTTGCTTTCCAGAATGATTCACCCAGTGTTAAAAGTTATATTTTGCAGTTGTTTTCAGAGGTTTTCCACCTCTGGGCCCCAGTGAGCATTTTGTTGAGTATTCTCTCTCCACTTCCCTGAGGACTCCTATCCTGTTAGCTCTTAACTCTGCTCTAGCATTTCTGACTCTGGCTGGGGCCTTCTCTTGCTGGGTTTATATATTTGCTTGTGGATTTCTAGTAATCTACCACCACTAGATCCCCTCTATCCTCCAATGTTTTCTTCTACCAAAGCCTGACTTCCCTCTGGTGCTTCTTGCTCAGTTCAGTATTGTTTGTGACAGCATGTTACATGATTTGGAGTTAGGGATCTTTATTTGTCTCATGGTCTTGCTGAAAATAAAGTTTGTAGTTATTTTTGCTGAGGAAGATTCACCCTGAGCTAATATCTGTTGCCAGTCTTCCTCTATTTTGTATGTGAGCAGCCCTCACAGCATGGCCACTGATAGACAAGTGGTATAGGTCCACACTGGGGAACTGAACCCAGGCTGCTGAAGTGGAGCACACTGAACTTAACCACTAGGCCTCGAAGAGTGGCCCTGTAGCTTTTATTTTTAATGTTTTTAGGAGAAGTAAGATGATTTAGAACTAAGGTGCTACCATGGAAATGCACAAATCTTTGTATATGTTTAAATGATAGAAATGTAATATTTAAACTTACCATTACTCTCTATATGCTTCTACATCTAGCTCTTTCCAGAAAATTTAGTTTTTTATTTGATTTAGGTTTTATTCTTTAACATAATTATATGTGAAACACAATTTCAAAAAAAAATCAATTAGAATAATTTAGGCTCTGTTTCAGGGAAGTACTGAAGCCCAATATCTTCGGATTTCTTTTTTTTTCGTCCTCATTTCTGAGTACTTCCCTGTGATATAAACGTGACGGTATTACCTGCATAGGTGCAAAATTATTGCAGGCTCCTCAGATTACGTGTGACGTGGCAGCCTCGGTAAATCTAGCGAAGGGACAGCAGATGTCACTGTTGGCTGAAATGAGCCATTTTTGCTAATCCCACCTTCTCTCATCTGAAACTGTCTCTCCAGGGTCCAAATCCGGGGGTTTACTGATAGAGAGAAAAAAAATTTTAAATTAAACTCAGAACCCCGAGTCAGTTTCATAACATGGCCTGGCACCTTAGGGCCTGGGATGTAAGCCAGCTTTGCAATTAACTGAACTTCCTCATTTGAAATTAAAGCATACTTTTTCAGAGTTTACTCTACATGGTGGAAAATAACTTGTGATATTAGAATACTGAATTCTTGTGTCTTACTTTGTGCAATTGTTTTCCATTTTTTTTTTAACACATACCTGCAGGTTTAACTCCAGCAGCGTCCATCTGTTCACACAGTGCTTTTAAAACTGATGTGACATTGGGAATGATGGTACCCAGAAGAGCCATTTAGTATTAAAATGTAGAATTGAGTAAAGTTAGAGTACTCTATTTTAGTATAGCCATCTCCTAAAATTTACCTCCTAATATCTTATTCTATACAATGTTATATTTTGAAGGTGCCCATGTTTCAATTCTTATTCACACTGAAGTTTCAAATCTGGATACTTCTATTTTTCAGATAGCTTTCAGTTTTCGTAAGAAAAAAAGAAAATAACAGCATTTCTGAAATGGTTCTAAGATATTTAGGATCTTACTTGTCTCTTGCTAGGTCTACTTGCTGACTTATTGAGCAAGTTCTCACTTTCTGGGTCAGAAATTCTTCTAGATCACACTTTATGTCCAACTAGTGTACTGTTACTAATTAATTAAGTTCAATTTTGGTTTCCAATTTTCAACTTCATAATTTATTCCTACTCAACTATTTTTAATCTTGTTTTGAAATGTCTTTGTAGAAGAAACACCAATAAAAATATCATGACATTTTAATCTTAATTTTTATCAGCCCTTAATTGAGAAGCTTATATAATTCTTGCTGCCTAAGTTAGTATAGTGGCTGAAAGAATGACTGAGAAAAAGTGACATATAAGACACAGTCTGTCTTTGAGGAACACTGCAGTTAAAGTTATTGAGTGGATTTCTGTCACTATTTATTTTGATCCCAATTCTGCATTTACATTTTGCTGAATAGGAAAGGGATGGGGAGGGGTCAAGTCTTTTTTTGTTTGTTTGTTTATTGCAGTAACATTGGTTTATAACATTGCATAAATTTCAGGTGTACATCCTTCTACTTCTATTTATGCATGGATTACATCATGTTCTCATGTTCACCACCCAAATACTAATTACAATCCATCACCACACACATGTGCCTAATTATCCCCTTCGCCCTCCTCCCTCTCCCCTTCCCTTCTGGTAACCACCAATCCAATCTCTGTCTCTATGTGTTTGTTTGTTGTTGTTATTATCTACTACTTAATGAGTGAGATCATATGGTATTTGACCTTCTCCCTCTGACTTATTTCACTTTGCAGGAGTGCAAACCGGTGCAGCCACTTTGGAAAACAAGTCTTATTTTTTCCCCCCCAGTACTGAGCACAATGCTTGGCCAAGAGTAGAAACTCAATAGTTGTTGAATTAATGAAAGAATGATTGAGTGATATAAGATACTTGTGATGCTTATTCCTGACATTACTACTTTTAAGCTAATAATATGAAACAAACAAAAGTAGAATTTGAAAAAGAAAGAGATATTGATTAATTGAGATATTAGGGTAGAGATTTATTCACTCCTTCATTAAATGAATTTTCATTGAGCACCTACCATGTGCTGGGTAGTGTCCAGGGTCAGGGATACATCAATGAATCCCTTTCTTGTAAGCTCATCATCTAATTTAATTTGGGGAAGGATCTGGTGAATACTTTTGTGGTTTTGGTCTTTCTTTGAAAATATAAAAAGCAATCAACTAAAGTATATCTCCAAAATAGATCCCTTTTTTATTATAAAAATACTCTGGAAATTCATAAAATGTATGTTAGGGGAAAAAAAATCAATGTAATTTTAATAATATAGCCATTTATTCAACTTCACAATTTCTCTCTGGTAGTTAAGTTTGGGCAGACACTATGGGCTAGGTGTTGTACTTAAATCCATATTGTAACAAACTGGGTTACAATGGAGTTCTAACATACATTTAAATACCAGCAAACTGAAATACTGCAAAGTCAAAGTCAATTATTCATGCAAAGGCACAAATGCAATTTCAGTATGCCTTGTTAGTATACACGTCAGCTATGTTTTGGTTTTTCTTTTTTATGCAGTTATTACCATCTAGGAGAGACACATGGTATGTCAATGGTACAGCTTATTAAAGTGTTTGAGGAGGAAATATTAAGAATGTGCACAGATGGTAGTTAGCTCCATAAGAACACAAATGATTACCAGGTAGTTTCTATTGTCTTCTCTCCTTGATATTCATATATAACTCATAGTGCTTCTGAAAACAACATTTTTTAAATACCAATATATTATCTTTGAAGAGCTCTTTGTATGTTGCTGCACTTATGTGTGGTGTTAACTGACTACTTCTATTATCTCCAACTGTAAAACAACCTATTTAGGGTAGAAAGAAAAGATACCCATCTCCATGTGTTTCCAGAGTTCTAACTGAAGAAAAAAATCTGATGCCACCTCCTAGTTTAACCTAGGGTCCTCATTCATCTGTGTGCACTCAATCAAACTGTGAATCTTACAAATATTTTACTATTACCATAAAGAATATTGATTCATAACTCTACAAAAATCAACAGTAAAGGAAGAAAAAGAGGAAAGAAAAAAATCTAAAATACAAAATCTACTTCAAAAAGTTACATACTGGAAAGATCAGTAAATGAGCTGTAAAAGAAAAAAGGAAATAATATGAGATATGCTGTGTGGTTTAGGAGGTAGCTTCATATAAGGCAAGCAACCTGAAAAGACAGTAAGGGTAGTAGCCTGCCATAGTGTGTGGTAGGAGGAATTAACACGGATAAAAATAATAATATCCCCATTATGTGGTGGTGGACAGCCAAAGAATAGTACAAAACAAGTGAAATGTTTAGCATAACCACTTCAACTGCTAAATTAGATTTGTGAAAATGGGAAAGCCAAATGCCTTAAGACTAAGTGCAGGTACAAAAGCAACAAATCAGAGGTCAACCTAACAATGTTTTTAAAGTAAAATTAATGTAACTGCATTGTAAGCAGCATATGTTCTTTTTGTGGTGGGAAGAAAAAAGTTCTTGCATTATTCTGTGATAAACATATGCAATATTTGCTGCCCTGGGTTCTCACATCAGCATCCACCTTTCACTTAGCCTTCAGATAACAGTGGCTCACCCTTTGAGAATTTGATACCCTGTAAGACGGACTGAGCCAGGGAAGAGGCTTTGTTTAAATCACATGCTTAGTTAGAGTTACCTCAACTGAAAATATCTAAGTGCTTAAACTGTAAACTTTAGCATGAACAGCCTGTCCAGAGAGAATTTCAAAACTTGGTCACAGCAAGTTCAGAGTTCGGCCCCATTAATTTCATAGATATTGGGTTCAGCTGATTCTGTAAATTTTCACTAAAATTCTCTCTTATATGATCTGCCACCACAACTTTCATACTCTAAACTCTATTTCCCCTCACACCATAACGCAGAACTTTTCCCTTGTTACTAAAATTGCCCAACTTTTTCATGGATTAATACCCTTACCATGCTATTCCTTCAGCCTGGAACGAAATTCTCAGCTTTATTAAGGCAGCTAATCTATCCTTGCGTTTCAGTTTCCAAACCAAATGACTCACCTCAAATAAGTAGTTTGCAAATTCCAAAGAAAAAATTTGTTGCTTCATCTTCTGTGTTGTCAAAGCACTTGGTTCAGAATATGAGTAACTGGCCGAACAGACTGGATTCCAGTTCTCCAAATTACTCATTGTATGGCCTTGAACAAGTCACTAATATATTTGAGCCTCAATTTCCTCTTCTATAAAATTAGAATAAGAGTACTAAACTCACAGGGTTTTACAAGGGTAAAGTGAGATGTTTGTAAGCACCCAGTGCAGGGTCTGTACCCACACTACGCTATGCACTCACGTTTTACGGTACTGATACGGTACTGATGCTAATGAATATTTTTAGTACTTACTATATGCCAAACACTCTTCTAAGTGAACTTTATGTGTAATAATTCATTTAACAGTTACTCTTATTATCTCTATTGTAAAAAATTAATTTAAAAACTTGACCAAGGTCACATGTCAGAAAATAGTAGAGACAGAATTTGAGCCAAAGGATGTGGCTCCAAAGCCTACACTCCCATTGCTACCTTCCACGACTAGTACTTGTACCACTATTCCTACTTCTGCTACTAATATGGCTACTCACACGCTGCTTTAGTGCTTATCACATTGCTTTATATTTTATTAATTTATGTGTATTGCCCTACAACTAGTTTAAGAGCTCCTTGAGAGTGATTTATTTATCTTTCCTGGTCATCTAGCATACCTGGCCCATACTAAAAACTCATTAAATATTTCCTGAAGAATGAATTATAAAGCCCAATAAACATGTGACTATTTTAAGAATTATAAATGACCTAGAAGATCCTTTTTTACAACTGTACTAATCTCCATCACTCTATGGATCTGTTTTATACTATGGATATAAATTTCAAGAGTTAGAAAAAATTGACACACCTTATGTGTGTGTATACATATGTACATGTAGAGGCATATATGTAGGTATATACAGAGACAGAAAGAGACAAAAAGACCTGTTTGTTCAGTCTTTTGTGATTGTAAGTAGAAAAGGACAGCAACTAGTCTTCACTGTTAAAGTGTATTGACGCTCTTATTCCCTTAAGCTCACTTAGTTTACTTGGTTTTAGCATGTCTGAAAGTTGGCAGAAGAAACAAGCCCTCAGAATACTTAAATGGGATCTTTGTGACATTTTTAAAGCATTGATGACAGGCAAGCAGAGGATTCTTTCAGATATTAATTTTCTGCCAACTAACCACATGTTTACATACATTAAGGCTATTTTTCATACAAGGGCCATATGGTTGACTACATAGGATTAAGAGGCAAAATTAAAGGGTGAATTTTAAGCTCCTTCTCTCATACTTTTCAAATGCTGTGATGAGACTTGCACTAACCCTATAAAAAATTGGAAGTTTCCTATTTGCTGTGGGATATTCTCTAGCGTATCTCCAAAGTAAAGAAAAAGAAAACATCAAAAATAGTTGTAGTGGTGAAAAATAACTAGTTTTGGTCTAAAAATATATTTTTCTCAATGAATTAAGCCATATCTCATCAATTCAACATTTCGTTTATCTAATTAGAAATCTAAATAACATGTTTACTACTTCTAACAACAAAGATTTCTATGTAAAGTCTTTCCTTTATGAAACTGAGTATTTGGAGATGAGTGAGGAAAAGTTGTTTCTCTTGAGGAAGAAAGCTTTTCCTCATTAAAAATTAGGACCAAAAGAAGTATTTGATTTGAGTAAGTATAGGTATAATGTAGGCAATTATGCAATTGAAAATAACAAACAGTATTGAATGTCTACTCTGTGACATGTGAATCTACTGTGTATTGCCAATATAGAAATTAATCTTATTATTTACTTTTAATAATAGCTACCGTTTTGTGATCATCATATCCATCAAATGTGGAATAGACAATGCTGGCCCTGTGGTGTAGCGATTAAGTTCATGTGCTCTGCTTCAGCAGGCTGGGGTTCACAGGTTCGGATTCCGGGCTTGGACCAACGCACGCTTGTCAAGCCATGCTGTGGCGGCATCCCATGTAAAGTAGAGGAAGATGGGCACAGATGTTAGCCCAGGGCCAATCTTCCTCAGCAAAAAAAAGAGGAGGATTGGCAGTGGATGTTAGCTCACGGCTGATCTTCCTCACACTCACACACAAAAAATGGAATAGACAAATAAATTACGGGATATTTATTATATTCATAAATAATATATAGTAATGAGAAAAAAAACAATTATTGCTTCAAGCATCATAGATGGATCTCACTAGCATAATTTTGAGCCAAAGAAGCCAAACACAAAGAGGGATTATTTGTGGTTCCACAGAAGTTCAAAGCATACAAAAATTAAGAGAAGTCAAGATAGTGCTTATGTTTGTGGAGGAAGGCAGTTAATGATGACAAGAGAGGCATGACTAAGGCTTCTGATTTACTGGTGATGTTCTATTTTTTGATCTGGTTGGAAGTGACTCAGGTGTGTTCACTTTGTGAAAATTTATTAAGCTGTAACTCTCTACAAGTATACAAGTCAATAAAATTTGTACATCAAAGACAAAGTAAAAGTAGGAAGTGATTCAGAAGAGAGATGACTTTAGAAAACTATGAAGAATGTAATTAATATGGTTGATTTCAGATGAGAATTAAGTTTAGATGTACATTAAGAAATAGTTATTAAATTCCATAATTAGAATATCATTGGTGACTTTCATAAGAGCATTTTCTGTGGAATGCTGGGGGTTGAAATCAGATTGTAATGTGCTGAAGAAGGGATGGGTGAGATGGCAGTGTTAAGGAATGCCTTCTTCTTTCTGAAATTTTAAGGTCTTTTTGCAAGGCATATAGAGTTGCATTAGAGAGATCCCAGAGTTTTTCTAAATATCTTGCTCTCTTCTTCAACTAGCATTTTAGCTAAATCATTAGAGAAGTAGATAACTTTTTCCTAACTTAAGTACAATCACAACAAATGATTTTATTTCTATCTAGTATAGCCTGTGTGACCTCTGGAGTAGATTGGCCAGTAAAAAATAGAATGCTGTTATACATTTTTGGCATTCATCTAATAGACTTAATGGCTAAAATTTTGGGGAGGATTTTTTTTATAGTCTTAGTATGAGTTTAATGTATCTATTTATTCTCAACCGTGACTCAAAACATACATTTGAAAATTTCCATTATGACTCAGCTAGGGCAAATAAAATGTGCTCTTAGTAGCTGTAGCTATAACCAATGCCTAATGGACATTTCCCATTGTGCAAAAAATAAGGTGGTCTTGAATCACAATGGGAGCTGTCTATTAACCATTGGCTGTAGCTATACTAAAAGCAGTTTTAGGAATAATTCTACTGATAATGAAATCATTATATAGAGTAGAGATCATATAATGATGGCCTTTGGGTCAATTCAGCATACAGATGAGTTTCATTTGCCATATTCTTTAGTTATTTGTGGTTATTATATTTAAATGCCATAATGCCATGAGGCAGTACCTATGCTCTTTAGATTGCCACAATTCCTGGTGCTTTATTATTTCTGCCTTCCAGGATAAAGTATAAAGTGTGAGGTCTGGAGCCAGCCCACCTGGGTTTGAATCCTGGTTCTATCAATTATTACGTGACCTCGGGAAGTTACTTAATATTTCTGTACCTCTGTTTTCTCCTCTTCAAGTTAGAATAGTATAATTTTGTGCCTATTAGGTAAAGATATAAATTCCAAAATTATAGAGCTTGATAGTGTTTAGCATTGGAACAATATGAAGATATAGGAACCCTAATTCCTTGCTGCTGGGATCATAGAACCAGTACAGCCAATCTAGAAAGCAAGGTGGCAGAGCTTAAACTAGTTACATGTATGTACATGCTTTGATCTCAATTATATGCTCCTGTGTATATATATCCCAAAGAAATTTCCACACAGGCACCTAAGGGAGCATGTAGGAGGACATTTATTGGAACATTTGAAAAAAGGGAACAAATGGAACAAAAATTAGAACATTTGCTTAGAGTGGCAGAAATAGGAAGAAACCTGGATGTTTATAGCTGGAGGAGTGGACAGATAAAATTCAGCAGATACACATTATGGAGAACTTTGCAGCAGTTAGAAACAATAAATTAAATGCATGTATAGCAACATGGGTGGAATTTAAAGGCCTAACATTGACTGAGAAAAGCTAGAAACAGAATGAATTCCAAAGCAAAACACCATTTACATAAATGAAAAATACATGTACAAAAATACGTATTTTGCAAATCCCCAAACAAAAAGACAGAGATTAAACACATTTTGAATCTTAACTCTAAGTGGGGGAGGCAGAGACGAATGACAGTGGGGGAGGGTATGAGGATAAACAGGGATAAATAAGTAAAACACAGAGAATAAAGATATTGATATGCCATGAACTGTTGGGGTATTCTGAGCTCCTTCTGTTGCACCTCAGGTCCAAAAATGAAATTAAGTAAAATTAAATGGAATGTGGATCGTATAGTACTTTCCTCATAAAAGATGTGGTGAGGATTAAATGATTTAAGACTTTAAAAAGCACTTCCAATATTGCCTAGCACATGAGTATTCAATAATCTTTGCTATTCACTCACATGTGTAACTTGCTTAGCTTTGGAAGGCATTTTAGTTGTGAAGCCAGGTATAAAAGAGTGCTCATTTGGAAAAATATTTTAACCTTAAATTACCTGTTTATCTGCTTTACCATGATGTCGATAAATAGTTAAGGATTAGATAGTTATAACATTCCTATTTCTTCTTTCATCTTCATTTAACTGATCTTTTCTCCTTATAGCTATAAGAATTTCAGGTACTCACATGTAATTGTGTATATCTTCAAATGCACTACAAGAAGAGAAAGACGTTTGCTTAGAGCATAAGGGATTTTAGCCAACGTAAAATGAATTAGAGGGTTTTAATTCACAAGGGTTCAAATTCATTTAGGCCTGTCATATCCTACAAAGGAAAATCACCAACCAGAAAGGGGCAGTCAGGCATGATATTAAACAGCTGAACGTGTCAAAATAATCACTCTGTCGTTATGGAGTCCCATTCAGGACATCCGTGCTTGAGCTGTTGCCATTGTATGGGATTTTCACCCTACTTGATAAATGGGTCTGTTTTTTCTAATATAATTATCATGAAGTTTTCTCTGAAATGCAAATTTAAACTGAATAAGTCCACTGAACTATATTTCTTGAAATATTTGATTTAAGTAGTAAATAAATTTGATTTGTAATATAGGTTTCCATGTGGAGGGAATGCTATTTTTTGACATTTATTGATATAAGATAGAATTGTATGTACTTACTACATACAATAGCAGTTTTCTTCCTGTCAACCTTAAAAACAAAACAGCCAGTTACTTTACCAGCAAAACGAGTTTATTTGGGAATAGCCAAAGAATTGCAATTTGGGATGTGTATGCTATGGCAGAGCATGGGTAAATCCAACAAATAAGGGAGAGGAATGTTATTTTATCGAGAAAAAGGAGGAAATTGGGAGGGGTTGTTTTGAACGAAAGTCCATTGGGGAAAAGTAAGAGTTCAGGGTGGTGATAGTTTCTTATTGGCTGAGCTGCTGGGGTAGTCGATTTCTGTTTGGGACGCACTGAACAATTCTTCCTGTAATTAGTGATTCTTTCCTATTGAGGGCTTTCTGTTGAGGTCTGTAATTGATGATTTTTCCTGTTGAGAATTCTTTCTGTTGGGGTCTGTAATTGACTATCTTTCCTGTAGTTGAGCACCCATGGTAGTGCCTGGAGCTCCCCCCTCTGGCCTCCTGACTCCATTTTAAATAATGTTCCTCTGTATTAATTTTCACACTTCCCAACTACCTGAACTTCTACATAGAAATAATTAGACAACTGCAAGGTGCATTCCTCATAGAGACATATGAAAGCCAGTGGTTTTTTAAGCTCAGCAGTATGTTTCTAGAAAGGTTCATTTTCAGGTCATTCAGCAGCCTGACATCAGTGAAGTGAAAAACTCACTGAATTATTAATAAAGAACAACTTTCTTTAACATTTCCCTTGAGAGTTAGTGAGGAAAAGCAGAGAAAAAAGTAATAAACTTCTATTATGTAATCAAAAACATATTTGGAGTAGTATGTGATCAGAAAAGAGACTCATTGTCAGTTCTCACAAGCTATGGTTTTATCAAGGGACTTGGAAATATTTTGTTCTATCTTAGCAAATTCAGAGTAAGACAGACAATGTAACGAATTGCTTCTTAGTAAAGTCTTTTAGACTGATTACCAAACAAAAGATTTACAGACAGTCATTCAGACAGGAGTATATATTCTCTTTTGAATCATATTTACTTGTAGTGTATATTTACTCCAAAATATTTCTTGCAACTTGGGTATGTTTATACTTTGTTGTTTATTCTTACTTGATGAATCAAAAATCATCAACAGTCAAATATCCCACTGACTCTGGCAGTCAAAAGTTTAGTTGATACAGCGCATTCATGTATTAGTTATTATCTGAACTATTACATAAGTCATAAAAGGCTTGATACATTTTAAAAACTGATGCTGATATATTAAAAAAGAAAAAAAACCACAAAGAACGCTTCTCTGCAGAAATGCACTGGTTACTACTGAGAGTTTAGATAACAACAAAATACTGCAATGTGATTATACACAAAATGAATGACTATACGGTGTTATAAAAGCTTGAAATTACATCTTTGAATAAAAACACTGTTTCCTATATATTAAAGTAACACATTGGCTTTTCATTTTTATCTTGATTATTTTTATACTTTAAAAACATTTGTACTTTTCATATTATAAAAGTAAAATAGACTCATTTAGAAGAAATTTGAAGCTGTCAAAATTATCAAGGAAAATATTAAAATAACCTATAATTTTAAAAACTATGTTTAATATTTATTTTCCCAGTCTTATTTCTTCTTTTTTCAAATTTTTAAAAATTAACTTAGAATTATACTGTATAAACTCATTTGCTATTCCCAATTACATATATCATGAAATATTTCTACAAGTATACATGTTTTTAACATATCATTCCCATGACTGCATAATATTCTATTGTGTGAGTATTCTATAATTTAATCATTAACAATAAATATTTATAGTGTTTTTATTTTGTAAACATTTTCATATAAAAAATTCGAGATTGGAAATTTCTGTAATGAAACACATATCTTTTTAAGTTTCTTAATACTATTAGCACATTGTTTCACTTAAAGCTTGTAAAATTTGCAACTCCCCTAGCCGTATTGAGTGTCTCTTTCCTCACATACTTGCCAACATTATTATTTTAAGTTTTTATTGTTTTCATTTGCATTTCTGTAATTCCTGTTGAAATTCAATATTTTTGTCAAATGATTGTTATAATTGTTCCTTTTCTAAATTTTCTCTTATGATAGCTGTGGCCTCTGTATTTGGAGGTTTTATATTTTTTTCTAATCAATTTGAATGAATTCCCTATAATAATGATATTAACTTTTTGTTTGTCATATTTGTAGAATACATCTTTTATTTTGTTAACAATGTTTTTCACCTTTATAAATGACATTTATTTAATTATATGTAATGATTATTTAGTTAGTCTTGATTGCTTGTACACTTAGAAAAGCTTTCCTCATTCCTAAATTAGAATTATATTTACTCATGTGTTTTTATCCTATTTTAAAGGTTTCTATTTTTTACATTCAATTTTTCTAGATTTAATCATGGCATATAATGTGAGATAAAATATCCAAGATTTCCTTGCAAGCATTTATTGTATTGTCCGGTTATTATTTTTTTACCCACTGATTTAAATTTCAAGACAAATATATATGAAATTTAATATTAATAGGTTTATTTATACACTATATATATGTTCTTTTTTTGTGTGAGGAAGACTAGCCCTGAGCTCACATCTGTTGCAAATCCTCCTCTCTTTGCTGATGAAGACTGGCCCTGGGCTAACATCTGTGCCCGTCTTCCTCTATTTTATATGAGACACCACCACAGCATGGCTTGATGAGTGGTGCATCGGTCCGCACCCGGAATCCGAATCTGCAAACCCTGGGCCACCAAAGCAGAGCATGTGAACTTAACCGCGACGCCACCGGACCGGCCCTACACACTAGATTTTTAAATGATCTTCCTAAATATTCTTTTAACAATACCGTACTCTTGTACTAATTGATACTTTGGAGTGTGTCGTGTTAATGTATTGCTGGGCCAGCTCCCATCACCACCACTACCACTTCTTCTCCTTCTTTTTCTTTTCCTTTTCCTTCTCCTCTTTCCCTCTTTCTCTCTCCCTCTTCCTCTTCCACCTTCTTCCTTTTCTCATCCTCTTTCTCCTCCTCTTCCTGTCTTCCTTTATTTTCTCCTTTTTCTCTTCATTTCTTCTCTTTTTCCTACTTTTAAGTTCTTAGCTTTTGTTTGTTTCTAATTTGTTAAATAGCATGAAGCTCTGACATTATCTCCTTAAAAAATTATGTATATAAATAGATATGTTTCTGAGGAGGATAAAAGCAGATGTGATATTTATTTAGAATATCCCATACATTATACTGTTTTCCTAACTCATTACTTCATGCACATGTAAGGATACACAAGTAGAAATCAATGCTTAATAATGAACACTGTACTCAGTACTAAATGTTCCTTCACCTTGGCAAGAAGGATGAAAACCGTATGTTATAATTAAACAATTGAGAAATGCCCATTGCGGACGTACTCCTTTTTCCAGCTCAATCTGTTTTATAGCTGCCAACACATCAGTTTAAAAAAAATCCCATCTTCAATAGCAGCACATCAGCATATTCTGATAGTTGCTATTTTTTGAAATCACATTACCAAATATTAGTTGTTCTCTGAAATTTCGTTTGATTATTTATCTATTCACTCATGGTACAAACATTTATTGAGTGCCTTTTGTGCACCTAGGATATGGGCCCTACTTTTGTTGGGTGATGTTTGAATAAGGGTGGGATGGTGTGGGGATAGACCAACCACAAGTAACAGATGCATGCATAAGATCAATACTGGTTGTAGTGAGCATCATGGTAGAAATAAAAATAACAAAAGCAAATTGTATATGAGAGAGAGCTATAGTGGTGAGGCTACTTTAGATAAGGTAATGAGGGAACACCTTGCTAGTTGACATTTGATTTGTGACCATGTGACTCTAGGGAGACAGATATCCCCTAAGTAAAGATGGAGGCTAGGGAGCTGGATACTGTTCAACTGTGAAGGAATTTTGTGGGCCATGGATGGTAGTTTGGTTTTATTCTGAATGAGTTAAGAAACCATTGCAGGATTTTAAGAGAAGGAATGACATTAAGGTTGAAGAAATTCATCTAGTGCCTTGTGGAAAATGGATAATATGGGGGACAGGATGATTGACTCAATAATGTAATAGTCCAGGTGAGATATGATGGTGACTTGGAATAAGGTTTGACTTGGAATAAGATTATGTCTTATTCCAAGTGGAAATGAAGAGGACTTTGAAAATTTATGATCTGTTTTGAAGAAAGTATTGACAGAACAGGTTGATAAAGGGAATGCAGGGGATGAAATAAATAGGCAAATTGGCATCTTAAGTATTTTGCTTGAGCTGTTGTATGGATGGTTGTGCCATTTACTGAGAAGGGGTAGACTGGGAGAGAGAGAGATTTGGATCAGGGTGGAGATTAACTGTGCTGTTTTAGCTATGAAATGCCTAAATAGCTGTGCAAGCAGAGATGTTCAGTAGGTAGGTGGATATGTATTGCCTTATCTCAAAGGAGAATTAGAGCCAGAGGTTAAAAAAAATAATAATAACAATTTTTTTTTTAAATTCTCTATCATCATCATCATCAAGGAGGTATTCAAAACCATATGTCTGGATCGGTCCTGTAATGGAAGCATGTAGGTAGATAACAGGGAATGGAATTAAACCTTGATACATTATATTACATTATGATACTTTATTTCATGTTTTTTCAACTAGCATAAAATATTTTTCCAGCTTTATTGAGATATAATTGACATATAATGTTATGTAAGATTAAGGTGCACAATGTAATGATTTGACATGTGTATATATTGCAAAATGATTACCACAATAAGGTTGGTTAACACATACATCAACTTTTGTGGTGAGAACTTTTAAAATCTAGTCTCTTAGCAACTTTCAAATATATAGTACAGTATTGTTAACTATAGTCACCATGCTGTACATTACATCCCCAGAGATTATTCATCTTATAACTGGAAGTTTGTACTCTTTGAGCACCTTCACCCATATCCCCTACACTCTACCCCTTGCCCCTGGCAACCACCCATCTGTTCTCTGTTTATTTGGGTTCAGCATTTTTAGATTCTACATTCAACTTATACTGCAGGTTTTATTTTAAAGCATGTTTTTTTTTTCCATTTCCCAAATGCTCTGGAGTAATCTGTCTTCACATATATTAACCACCTTGAAATTATGTTCTTCCCCTTCTATGCACATAGCTTATTCACAGACACCGTGCTACATCAACCTCTGATTCAATTCAACAATTTTAGATGAAATCTCATTTCCGTGAGTACTCTGGGTAATGTTTTGTAATTATTTGTTTGTTTCCAATTGTTATCCACTACCAGTAATGTTTTCTGGTATTGGATAATGCATGGTAAACCTCCCTAAACGCTATGATGAGCTCACATGTCTCAGCCATTGAGAAACTTAGACATGATCATAATCCTATAACTCTTTAATGGGTACTTGGTTAAAACATGTATCAGCCCAAAGATCCTGCATTCAGTTTTCTCTTTCTTTGTCACATGCTTTGTATACTTGTAGAAATTCCTATAGGCACACATGTAATATGATTGTGGTAGCAATGTTTATAATCCCTTGAATCAACAGATCCTGGATGCTTGTTCTGTGTGATCAGAACATTTTTTGCATAAAGGAATTAGTAAATATGATTATGTTAAGCAATGATAATCACAAATCACTTACATAATGCTTTCCACTGCAATTTCCCTACAGTTTCTTTTAATCTTCACAATAAAGCAGTCAGGTAGGTGAAGCAGAGATATTATAGATGAGGTATTGCAGCTAAAAGAGAATAGTGCAGTTACTGAGTCTCATATTTGTTAAACAGCAGAGCTATGATTGGAAAAAAAAGTTTCCAAAGTTCAGTCCAAATCCAATTCAGAAATGAAACACTGTGAAAGAGAAAGCAAAATGCACTTATTTAAAAGTATATCATTCTTAGTAGAAAGAGTTCTCAAATAAAAATTAGTATATATGGTATCTAGGCCTGGTTCGGTCTCTTAAATTAGGTATATGTCACTGGAAAAGACACATCACATGCATAGACCTCAGAATTTTTCATCTGTAAATGAAGAAGAAATGGACTTCATTCAATCATTTATTTATTCAACTGACACTTGATTTTGTGCTAGGTATAGTTTTCATCACCTAAAACTAGTATAGAAGACAGACTAATTAGAATTAAATGTTATCAGTGCATTGAAAGAGATGTGCCCCAAGATGCAATAACAATTTGTAGGTGGGACATTTAATCTGGACTCCATTCATTCCATCAAAAATGTTATGGACTGCTTTTTTATGTTCCAAGAATTGTTCCAGACGCTGAAAAGGCAAATGTGGATATTGAAGGATTGGAAAGGGTAAGAGTTAGCTCAGTGAAAAAGGAGTGATGAGAGACTGGAACAGGACATATCAGGCAGAAGAAACAGCAGCAGCAAGTACTAAGCAACCTTGCAGGTGAGACTGGAATGGGAGATAAGAGTCTTTTCATGAAGGGCTATCTCTTGCCTTGGGCTGAAGTAGATCATTGATCCTAAAATCGGGGGGGGGGGGGGGGGGGACTGGAGAAGTAAATAGGAAAATGGCATGGTCAGATCTACATGTGAAAACAATCACACTGGCAGCATTGTGAATGGTGGATTGGAGGAGCCAGCTCTGGAGACAGAGAGGTGATTTAGGAGACTGCTGTAAGGCACTGCTCGCCTTGTCTCTTTGGAGGAAAATGTGGCAATATCCATAAATATTGAAGATGCTCATTCTCTTAAACCAATTAATTCCATTTTCAGGGAATGTTCCCACAAATAGGTTCAAGTGTGTTAGGGGGATACAGTACTATTTGAAATAGCAAAACATTGTTAAAACAAACTGTGTTTCAGTGCTACACTAATGGTTATTTAAATTATGAAACATCCGTGCTATATAGGGATGAAAAATAATACAGCAGATGTATGTGTAATGAAAGATAATAATTGAAAAGCTATGTTGTTAAATGAAAAAAAGCAAAGAGGAGCAGGAAAGGTATTTATAATGAGTTGAATGCACAGTTAGCTGAATAGCACCAGCATGAAAAGAATGAATGGAATAAGAAAATCTAGGCAAGGAGGCAACATAAGTAAACAAAAAAATGGAAAAACATCAAAAGATAATTTGAAACAAAAATAAAAGTGAGTTTTATGAATGAAAGAATTGATAAATGATGTCACATACTACAGAGACACCAATTAAGATAGGGCTGGAAAGTATTCCATGAGATTTAGTTACAAGGAGGTTATAGGCAGCTTTGATAACTGAGGTCATAGATAGCTTTGATAATTGTTCAAATAATTTAGGCTTATAGAGTTTCTGGCTTTCCATTCTTTAAGCAACTTAAAGAAGAGGTGAGCTTCTGGTGAAGGTTTCCTTTAAGGACAAACGTATCCACCATTACCACCGTACAGTATAAATGTAAAATAATCTCACGTCCTGAGATTTAATATATTTATGCCAATCAATCAAAGTTTGCCATCATTCTTTGAGAGTGAGCCAGACACTGCTCTTCATCTGGAGTTGTGAGTTCCATAAGGCTTCAGTAGATTGTCGCTTTGTCTTCATGTGCAGTGTCTGTAGATGGGTGAGATTGGCGAAGAAGCACCCAAGTGAAACTAAGTATCCAAGTTCACATTTACAGAGTCGTCCTCCATCTGAGCAACATGTTTGTCAAAATAATTTCTCTGGGGTCAATTCTGGGTCCTTTTTGGTGGTAATACCGTGGTGGAGTTAGTTAAACATTGTTCCAGAAGCTATAATAGAGAGATGATGGTTGCACTTGCTTGATTGGCTTTCTCATTCCGGATATATATTTAGATTTTGTTATTCTATATGGGCATGTATCTGGACAACTTAAAAATTGAATTTGTGACTAAATTGTTATGTCTGTTTCTATAATCATGGTTCAATAATAAAAGAGCGTGATGTAGACATGAGCAAATCTGACAGAATTCTACAGCCATCCACTTTGATGACGTTAATTTGCCGACAGCCAATGACACTGGGTTGAACTTCAAGTGATACTCTTGGCCTTAGAGTACACAATCCTAGGACCAATAGAAGCCGCACTACTAAGGGAACACCTGTGGGGCAAACCCCATGTGTGATATAAAAATTGAGTCTGTGATTATGTTATTGCTTCCATGAGGGTGCTGTTTTTTAGTTTCAGCTCTTCTTGTGGCGTGTAGTCCTGTGGAGCTGTGGTTTTAATTTGCATTTCCCTGATATCTAATGTGCATGTTAGTCGTTTGGACATCCTCTTTTGTTAAGTTCTGGTTTAAAGTATTTTAACTTTTTATTTCATTAAAAAGTTGATAAGTTATTTAACAACAGCCATTTTCTATTTATCTTTGTATTATTGATTTCAAGTTTAATTATTTTGTGGTAAGATACTGTATTCTCTATAACTTTACTAATTTAAATATTTTCGAGACTTGCCGTATATTCCAGAATATGGTCTACTTTAGCAAATATTCAAATGTGCACTTAAAAGTATGTGTCTTATGCACTTGTTTGCACAGTTCCAAATGTGAAGAATTAAGCCAAGTTGGCAAATAGTACGTCTTATAAATCATCTCTATCATTACTGATTTTGTCGGCTTTTTTTACTTAAGAAGGTGTGTTAAAATCTTCAGCTATGATTATGTATTTGTTTATTTTTCCATTTACTTTTGTCAATTTTTGCTTTCTATATTTACACACGTTTAGAATTGCTTTCTTTGTGTTGAATTGTCCCTTTTATCATCAAAAAGAAGCCAATTTGTCTCTTGCAATATTCCTTCCTTAAAATCTACTTTGGAATTGTTATGGCAACTTTCTTTTGCTTAATGTTCGCATAGTATATCTTTTTTCATCATTTACTTTCATGCTTTTTATATTCTTGTATGTGACATTTGTTTAGTATAATATAAACAGCATATTTTTAAACCAGTGCCACAATCTTTTTCTTTTGATTTAAGTATTTAGTTCATTTACATTTAAAGAATTTATTATGTTTAAGTTTAAGTCTGTCATCTTGCTATTTGTTTTCTGTTTGTTCCGTCTCTTCTTTTATCCCTTATTCATCATTTTTTGTTTTCTATTGAATCAATTGAGCAGTTTTAGAATTGATTTTGTCCTTCTCAAGTGGCTTTTTAGTTACTGATTTTTATTATTAATTATACAGTTAAACTTGATATCAACATACATTCTTGATTCATTGTAGTCTATTTTAAAATAGCACTTTTACTGTTTCCCCAAAAATTCAAGAAACTTTCTACTATTTAACTGTATTTCCCTATCCCTCTAGCCTGTTATGCTATTTTGTCATATATTTTACTTCTACACAAGTTTTAAACCCTACAGGGGAAGCACAGCTTGCAATGATTAAAAAAAGCCATCATGTTCCTCCTTAAAGATAAATTAGTAAAGTTGCATTCTGAAAATTCTTAGGAGACACAGCCAAAAAGATGAAAAAAGTACACTGTCACTTTTCAGTGTAGTCATAGGCACACAGAACTCTGAGTCTGGCAATCCTCGCAATTGTAAAGCTGAAATTTATTACCCTACTAGTCAAGACCTTTTAAAATGTGTTCTTCTAATTTATTCTTAGCCTAAAGATCCAATTTATTTCCCACTTTTCTACATTTAAACATTTTAGTGCATCTCCAATGTGATTATTCCCTTAAATGCATTGCACTTGTCTACTTTTCTGATTTTGTTTTTGCTGTTTCCTCTTCCTAGCCTTGTATTTTCAGATGTTTGAACCATATGTTTACTTTAAGTCCCAAATCTTTTCTACTCCCTCCAGCAAGCCTTACCTGACTTCTCCTCCTGGCATCTCCCTTTTTTCTGAAGTTTAAGAGTTACTCTCTTACATGTTTTTTCAATCATTACTTTGTATAATATTTGTGCATGTGTAGAATCTTCCTCAATAGACATTAGTTCCTTGAGGTGAGATCCAAAATATGGTTTCTTTATATGTTCTCAATATCATCTATCACAGATCTTTACATAGAGTGAAAACACAGTAAAGATTAATCAATTGTTAACTTTGACATTGCCTGCATGGTATAATTAGTAAAAACAATGGTGTTGCTACAGCATTTTTAACCCAAAACTAATTTTCAAGATTCTGCTTTGTCAGTGGATTCTCACATAGATACAAGGTGGCTGTAGCTGAATGCTTCAGTAAGCAATGGGAGTTGTGTGCTAGGGGCATTATATCAGGGCTTAATTGTCAGTTGGTAAATAAATTAGATAACAACCAAGGTTACACAAAAATTACATTGTCTTAAGAATAAATGTTAGCTGGGAAGGCATAAACGAACTTATAATCAGGTGGGAAGACATTGTGGCAAAGGAATGGGTTTCCTTAAACAACTTTTATAACTAACAGCATTTTAATAAGATATTACCCCCGGTCAATAAAAATCTTCTGAAAAATAATGAAACCAGCAAGGGTGATTGCAGCAATTCAGCAGACACCCACAGAAGCTCAGCGGGCGGCTTGCACAAGCTTCTTACCTGCCTCTTCCACTATTTACAAACATAATTAAAATGAAAATGAATATGCTGCTTGACTGCTACTATAACAAGGACTGTGAGAAGAATATTGTTTTAGTTTGTCAGGGTGACCTTTATGCATTTCACTGTTGCTAGAAAACTCGGGCAGGTTGGACAATACTCTCATTTCTTCAAGAAAGGTTTTGAAAGTGCTACACGGGCTCCTTTACAAATTGCTTCTGGAAGAAGTGTTGCTTTTTTAATTTTAATTTAGTGTACTTTTTTTAAAAATTATAACCTATGACTAATTTATATTTATGGCAAATGAAGATGAAAAAAGGGAAGTTGAATATAATTTCCTAGCAACTGGAAATTGTTGACTGAAATTCGGGAGATGTTGGTTCATTGATTGGTTAGTCGCTACATTATGTGACCAGTAGGAATCACTCACTCACTAGTTTTTCTTCACGATACTATAAACCAGGCCAAAAAAGCTTTTAGGTATATATTTTCATCCTGTTGTTATGCTAGCATTTGAAAGAGAGGTAGAAGCCTTCACATTTCAACCCAAGATCAAACATTATTTTTTCTTCTAAAATAAACATTTCAGAGGCATCGTGTGTTCTAACACATATGATTAAACATTTGAATTGAATGTTACAAATGTCTTGCATATGAGAAAAACAGAAGATCAAGGAGACACAGAAAGAAAATTGAAGATTCTTGATATGAGTTATCAACAGTGTTTATTCTGGGTTGGAATTTTGGCCTTTTCCATAGATCCCTACATACGGAAGTCAGGAGGCCTCTCAGCGTGAAATCTTTGTTTTGACTTTTTGGAATGGCCTTCAGACACTTACTCTAAACCTATTGACTATACAAGATTCTAAATAGCTGTATCTGATCTCAAACAAAAGCTGAGTAGAAGCAGCAAATTGGAAGAGGGGGCTGCGAGAGGCAGGCTTCCTAGTAGCAGACCAGCCCTCTGATGTCCTGACATCAAGAAAGACCAAAGTTCCTGTATTCCAGTCTAGCACAATTACTGATGGTCATGCTTATGATTTTAGTTATCATGGAAAAAATTAAGATATGTTTTGTATGCCAGGAAAATAAAAAACTTAGACCCATAGAAAGTAGTTCATTTTAGAGATACATTTCCATCAAAGGTTTAAACTCTGTTGTCTGGAATATCCATTTATGTAGAATACTCTAATAATGCTGAAATGATGATTTCCTTCTTTGCTTGATTAGCACTTGGTCAAAGCCTCAATGCTGGAGTTCTTTACAAGATTGGAAGTAGTCTCACATGCATTATCTCATTTGAGATCTGCAATAATCCTAGGAGGTAGACAAGGGAAGTATTGTTATGCTCATTGTGTAAATAGGACAATTGAAGTTCAGAATTGTCAGAGACTTTCTTCATGTCACAAAACAGTAAGAGGAAAACCAAAGATGAAGTCAAGTGTCCTCTTAATTACTCATTCCTCTACCTTCCACTGCCTCCCTACCTCCATTTGCAAACTTGTTACACTGGAGCCTCAAAGGTCACACCCCTTCCTATCCAGATAGTTTCAGAAAGTAGGTTTTTTAGTGGATTCTTTCAGCATTATCATGTGTACAGAAGTTAGAATTTAAGGAAATGTTATATAAAGTAATTTAAATATAGCCTCTGTATTCCGTAGACTTCTGTTTTTACATCTCATATCTGATTCCCACTACTCTAGATATGTAAGATGAACATGATTTCCTTTGTTGTATAATGCAAAGCTGTAATCAAAAGAAGAAATTAAATTGATACTCCTTGTATAAGCACAATATCAATTTTTATATAAAATGTTTCCTGATGATTTTAAACTATATAATCACAAGCTAAAACATTGATATTTGTTTTTAATGAATGTATGGTCATTCATTGCTTGGTGTAAATTCTTGCATTCAAGGATTGTTTACAAATTGAATGTCTTTGCTATTATATGCTAGGTACTGGGACTAGTATGTTAAATATAAAAGGCATGTCATCTATTCTCTTGAGGCTTTAAAGTATAGTACATTGGTTCCACAAGCAAATGTTATTAGCAAGTACCATTAATATATAATGGCATGAAATTATCACTCTACAAGAATATCAAAAATTATATCATCACCAATTTACATTCATTACTATAAACACTATATAATTATACATGGTATATTTTATTCATATAAAATTAGTATTAAAATTGTTAAATATACAATTATTACTAACATAATTTAATAGCATATGTATTGAATTGGATTGACAATGGACGCCAAAGAAAATACAAAGATAAGCAGAGAGAAAAAAGTGTCTCTGCTTTCTTTCCTTTCTTTGCATAATACATAAAGCTATAACCTGTGCAATTCATAAACATAACTGTAGTAATTAAAAGCTATCTCAGATGTAAACAGCATCTCTTTTCTCAAGGGATGTGGGGATAACATGAGACTTTCCATCCACGGTGTGATTACATAAATAATAATATTTTAATGTTGTGATTTTGGTGATTCAGATTTAAGGAACTAAACCTATTTCTTTATAGCTATGTACACAACAACCATTCTACTACTAGGACTACAAGTTAAACTCTATTTGATTGCAAAACACTTCACAATTCTTAAACTTAAGTAAAGTGAGCAAAATGCCAGGAGAGGTAGTCTGTGTCCTGAAAGTGTCAGAGCTGTGGATTTGAATCTCAATCGCAAGATTTCCAGGCCATATGACAAATAGGCAATTTAATTTTAGTCTCTAAACCTCAGTTTTCTCTTTGGTGAAATGGGTGGCTGTGAAAATTAGGAATGGTAACGCATGTAAAGGATGCAGTGCAGTGCCTGGCACATAGTAAGCCTTTAATTAATGGCAACAACATGACAAAGGCATATGAAGCAGGAGATGGATTTTCCTTTTTTCTTCTTAAGATTTATATTATCTAGTGGTATTTTCTTATCATTAACTTTTAAAATGTTTAACATTTTTTGATATTTTTTCCTTTTATTTTATACTGAGCTTCAGAAAACGATCATTATCTACTAGCCATTATTCACAACGCATTGCGCCATATGCCATGCAGAGAGGAAGGGGAATGTACAGCACTCCCCACATTCACAGAGCTGTCCCAGTGAAGCATTTCCCTTGATCGATCAGCAACTCCTCTGTTTCCATCAAAGGAAAATGTTTCAGCAAAATAAAAAGAGAAATATATAAGTCTACTGCAAATGAATACATGATTTAAATTTCAAATTTCCCAATTATCGGGTTGTACTCATGAATTAATAAGATCTTTCCCAGTGTAGCTTACTTAATAAGAGTTGTGTCCACCAGAATATCAATGTTCTCTTTCATTATTGCTATGGTCATTAGAAATGGTGGGCGAGAGTGTGGTTTTGTGAATGAAAATTTAACAACACCTAAGTTATGTTTAGCATTCACGGTAAAAGCAGTGGAACCCGTCCCACACATTAGTCAACAACAAAGCAACCTAATGAGGACACATTCGTGACCGTCATAAACAGTGGCTTTCGCTGGCTAGTTGACTCTTGTGTTTATAAATCTCATTTACCCCCTTTCACAGGCTTCCTAGTAACTGTAATTTTGCAGTTTCCTCGTCTCTAAGGTAAACGGGCTAAACAAGAAAATTTCTACAGTTTGGTGGTTCCATTTTTCGTCCTCGAAAGATTTCAATTTCCCTGTTGTCAGAGACACAACGTGTTTTATTCATCTCTGTACGTTTCATAAGTCTCAGTAATGATAAATGAATGAAATTTAAAATATATCTTATTTTCCCTCTTAATGGTAGTTATACTTAATAGTTAGTAATATTCTTCACATAGGCTCATTTGAATGAGTGGGTCCTATCTTGGATATTTTCATAAAATGTTATTTTTCTGCATTCTAAGTGCAAAGCTAGAAATAAAAGATAAAAGAAGAAATTCTCCCTCTCTCTCTCTCTCTATTTTTTCCTAAGCTTGAGCAACTAGTGTGTGTGTGTATGTTTATAAATTTTGATTTGAATTCCCAGAAGAATTATACTGTGAACATTTTTTAAATAGAAAAACATAATACTGTAAGGAAAATATTACTGAACTTGATATAATGTTCTTTTTTGGTTAGAAGTGGATCATGAATTCTATTTTCTGTCTTCCATGCTATGTGAACACTAACACAAGAGAGTTAATTTCTCCGTGTCTTAGATTTACTGCAAAATCATACTAAACTGCCATCCACGTTGACATGTGGTTAGGAATTATATTTTTACTTTCTGATGAAAAGAAATTTAAATTTTGATTTACATTCACATGAGCAGTTGTGTTTATAATGCACACATATATAATTTTATGTTATACACTAGGATCCTATAAGGGCTATCTTTATCATTCTACTCGTGGCCAGTGAAAACCATCACTACCCTTCTTTAAAAGTATTTTAAGATAATTAGATGGTTATGCAAAACAAAAGAAAAACAGTTTAAGAAATTGGACCTTTAAACAATTTACTAAACCTATCTGCTTTTTAATAAATTTCAAAGCAATTTCTCATATATAAACCTCAACAAGCATGTCACTGCTTGCTCAATGTCATTAATTGTGACTAAAATTATATTTGTGAAACAGAGGACTCCTTACTGTAGTTTTAGGGAGATGTCACATTCATAGCCATCTAAAAAGGCAAAGTTGCTTCTGCTTGCGGGAGTAATGAAACAGTTGGGACACAAAGGAGCAGAGTTAACTGATATTTATCCAGTTTTATAGCATGTGTCATGATGTAGCCTTAGCTTCGGAAGTGACTTGGGGACCATGTTAGGATCAGAAGTAACATAGTGTTTCTGGTGAAAGTTTAAACACTGGAAATATATTGTTTGAGCCTCTTTCCTGTCATAGTCCTTCCATCTTAGTAAATTTAAAAATTTTCCATAAAATAACTTGCATTGATTGCACTCTGTCTGAGACAAACACATATTGACATGTGTTTTTGCTCTTTGCAATTTGAGAAAACATTCATTTGAAGCGAACAATTTCTGCTGAAGGACACAGCTCTGCTGGGTGATTTCAATCTTGTGTTCTAAATTCTCTTAACTTACTTAACTCAGCCTTTTCCTGCTGCAAATCCTTCTTTTAGTTTTACTTCAAACCATCTTACTGCCATTCTATGTCTTAAATGTGTCACAATAATTCAAAATTAACATACTTTTTTTTTGCTGCACAAAATCAAGCCTACTTTATGGCCCTCTTGATTTCCTCTCTACTGATTTGGCAATGCTGATTTCAATAATGGGAACGTATAATAGTCAAGAATTTTCGAGTGCTCAAATGAAACAATTGAGAATAGAATGATAATTCATTCAAACTTATCAAAGTATCAATAGAAACCCAAGTTTTGGCATCACTTTTCGTATCATTTTGGTAAGTACCGGACTGAATTTGTCTGTGTATGTGTGAGAGTGTGAGTGTGAGCATGTGTGTGTGTGTGTGCATGCTAGTGCTACTTCAGGGTTTATCCCAATATCCATGTTGAATATTCCTTTTATGAAAATGAAATACTCTTATTTATTGGTGAAAGCCTGGTTCTTTTCTTATTTACTTGATTTCAATATCTCATATATTTAGTAATAAGTCCCCACCTCACTTGAAAGCCTCAGTTGTAGTGCTGAACCTCAACAATCAAGTCACCTTAGTTCTCATCTAGGAAATAAGAAAATGACCAGAATGTCTGTGATAATAATATATCAAGTGATAGTTAATACAGTACAGGAATGTGCAGAGAGAGTAAGCCAGTTTAATAAAAGGGGACAAGGAAATGCAATGACATAAATCCCAGAAGCAATTTTATAGTCAGTAAGGTGTTTATACAGAAACCAGGGAAATGCCTAAAAGTTGAGACTGTTTCTTTGAATCTCTCAACAGTATATGTCACTTTGGATCTATTGCCAAGGTGTTGCCCATGAATTAGTGGTGGGTTCAGAGGAATAAAAGGCACTAGTAAGAAAGACCAATATCTGCTAAACTGCAAGCTGAAAGTGAATATGCATTTATACCTATTGAAAGTTATCAAATGAAGTAGCCCCTGAAGAGGCAAATATTTACTATAACATCTAACATATTCATTTACCCCTCCCTACTTCATTTACCCCTCCCTGCTTCATTTATTCATCAACGTGTCTGACATATTACTCATGCGTCCTCTAAACTACAAATAAATCTGTCTCTCAGGGCATCACAGGAGCTTGTGCCGTGCCATCATAGATTTGCCTACATTCATTCAAAATCTAGCAAATATTTGTTGAATGCCTGTTATGTGCTCAGATAAAACAGAGAAGGGATCATACAGCTTTAATTGAGAATTATCAATTGTTAATTATTCTTAATTAAACTCTGAGCACAGTCTATCAATCATATAAATCCACCTAATGCTCTGTTTTCAAGCCCATGCTCTCGTCTCTCCTGAAGGAAACATTTGGGGGCTTTGCCTTGCCCAAGTCCTGATGCAGAGGGCTCTTCCTATAGGATTTCACTGAGCTTCACGGAGATTACCATAATGACAGAATGGGGGACTTAGTCTATTACAGCTTACCAGTTCCATTTTTAATTACAAGAAAGTCATCTGTTTAACAATCTCTTCTAGAATTTGGTCCGAATCAACCTTTATTTCCGTTTCAGCAACAGTCTTGCCTATGATGGAAAAAAAAAAAGAACACTACTCTTATGTCTTCTGGAGTTTGTTTCATTCTCCATTAGTACTTCAGATATACACATTTATAGTTGTGTGCTGCATAATGATGTTTCCATCAATGACTGAAACATATATGACAGTGGACCGCCTATATAATGGTGGTCCTACAAAATTAGTACCATATAGGCTAGATGTGTAGTGGGCTATACCATCTAGGTGTGTGTAAGTACATTCTGTGATGTTCACACGACGACAGAATTGCCTAACGATGCATTTCTAAGAACATATCCCCGTCATTAAGCAACACATGACATTGTTGTTTGTTTGTTTCCGTGGTTTTTAGTTGACAATGTTTTTGACCTGGAGACTTATCTTCCTTTAAATGAGCTGGGTAGTAATTTACAATGTCCTTATCCATTTTGAATTTCACTTCCTTTTGTTTTTCTTTTACCATTGTGAAAGTGTTATCTTTTAAAGTCTGAAGATGATTCTTCTAGGCCAAAAAATAAGTTGAAAAGAGTATAAGAGTTAAATTTGGGATCATATAGCATGCACTGAAAGTGCTCCTAACTCTTACAGTAGCATGACATTTGCAAGTTACTTATGATCTATGCGCTTCTGTTCCCTTACCTATAAAATAGGGAAAATAATAATACTTGACTCATAGAACTGTTACAAAGTTTAGAAAAGTTGATTCTTGTAAAGAGCTCAAAACAATAGTAAACATTCAAAAAATCTTACATAATATTTTTATTACTAAAAAGATCAAAGATTACACCTATGTTATTTCTATGTAAATGATTTAAAAATACTTTTTGTTGGTATTATCATTTTTGACACACGCTAGCTCATTTGGGGTTGTAAATTCATCAATAAGTTCATACAAGTCTAGGCCACTGATACATGTTTAACTTTTATCATATGTAAAATTCTCAGTTCCTTACACCGGGCCCTGTGCAATAAATAAGTTATATAATGTATCTGACTGCAAGAGAGACATTGAGGGATGTGGTGAAGAATGCAGGCCCTGAGTGAAACCCACAGATTCTACTATGTACGAGATGTGTGATCTTAGGCAGATTTCTTAACTTCTCTATGTGTTACTATCTAGACTGAATTATGGGCGTATCTGCCTCCTTGAGTTGTGTCACTTGAAGCATTTTTAATCCCAAATCTTTCATTGCTCTTATGGACTCAGGGGCAGGAGACAAGGTTCCTATTCATTCCCCTCACATCTTTCTCTTTCTCTTGAAGACCAGAAATAATAGCCTCACATCCCTGAGCTGTATAGATTTTTATGGTCTATGGGTCCCTATAGTCTAATGTGTCTAATCAACAAGGAGGCTGTTCTCCATGAACTCACCCTGCTCCGCAGAAAAAGTATTAGATCAGTTCTCGCCACCAGGACTCCAAAAGGATTCAAGGTCCTGCTTGCAACCATCTTCCCTCTGGCCTACGCTATCACTAAGAGTTGAGGGTAAGGGGGCAATATTCTCTGTTTATTCAGGACAAAAACATACACACAGGACGCAGGAGGACATACCATATTATAGTCTTTGGCTATAACAGAACTAGTCTCCTAAATGTTTGATTTATTTCTGATAATCCTACATAATTGAACTTTTAAAAACAACAAAAAATATTTTATTATAAAATATAACACATACAAAAAAATTGTATAAAACCAAATATATAGTTAAATGAATCTTCACAAAATGAAAACCTGTGTAACTACTACTTAGGTCATGAAACAGAACATTACCAGTACCCAAAGTCCCCCCTTTTCTCCTTCCAGTCACTACCTCTTTCTCTAAGTAAATTCTATTCTTAATTCTAATGCAATAGTTTAGTTTTACCTGTTTTAAAACCTTGTGTAAGTGGAAATGTACACAATATGTTCTTTTTTGTCTGGCTTCTTTCATTGGATATTATATTTGTGGGATTCATCCTTCAGCATGTATAATGGTTCCAGTTGCTTGATATTTTCACCAATATATGGTATTGTCAATTTAGCTGTGTTATTGGGTATGGAGAGCTTTCAATTTAGACATAATTTTTATTTGTCTATCTACTTATAGAGTGAAGTACCTCCTCATATGTCCATTGTCCATATGGAAATCTTCTTTTGTACAATGCCTGTTCAACTCTCTGGCTTATTTTCTATTGGGTTTTCTGTCTTTTCTTTATAGATTTGTGGACATTCTTTCCATTCTGGATGCATGACCTTTACTAGTGTTAGGTAATATAGATAGATCTTCTCCTGCTATGGTTTGCCTTTACACTTTATTTATGGTCATTTTTAAAAAAGAGAAGTTTCAGTGTAAATGTGCTCAAATGTAGCAATAATTTCCTTCATTGTTAAATTTTTTATGCCTTGTTTAAAAATTCTTTCCCTATCTCAAGATCATGCAGTTATTCTCCCATACTGTCTTCTAGAAGCTTTATCATTTTCCTTCACTTATTTTTACAATATTCTATGTATGCTGTGAGATAACAGACAGAATTGTTTTTCTCTATATGGATATCCAATTGCCCAAGCACAATTTATTGGAAATGCTATCATTCCCCATTGCTCTCTATGGCAAACTTGGTCACAAATCATTTAGTACCCAAATAGGGCTGAATCTGCTTCTAGACCCACCATTGCATTCCCTTGTTCTGTTTTTCTATCCCTGCACACGTGCTGTCCTGTATTAACTGCCACAGATATATATCTGAGTAGCTCTTAATAAAACTCCTTTCACCTTGCTCTGCAAGATAATCTTGTACCATGGCATTTTCGTATAACTTTCAGGAAGAAATTTCCCAAACACACACACACACACACACACACACACACACACACCCTGTTAGAATCATGATGGGGATTATACTGAATTTCTGGAATTAATTTTATGAGAATCAATATTTTCAAAATGTTGAGCCTTTCAATCCATAAACAAGATGTATTATTCTTTGTATTTAGATCTTCTTTAATTTCTTAAAGCCACCCTAACTACCCCACCACTTTCACTATGGAATCACGTTATTTTAGGTCTAAGCATATTATCATTAATAAAAATGGGACCCAATGCCCCGGCAAAGATATGACAATGAGAAAATTGAAAATGAGAGCGTCCTACTTTCCTTCTTATTTCAAGAGCGTGCTTTTCTCTTGATATGGTAAAGTTCAGTTTAATTTAATAAATGGTGCCTTGTGGGGACTATGTGTCTGGGAGTGAGTCAGTCTGTTTCTGATTGTTTGATACTATCTTGTTTTATAGGAATTTGAATTTGGCCTCCTGTTGCTTTCTTTTCTTTCACTACCAAAATTCCAAGGGACGTCCTCCCTTCCAAAGAGCCTCTCTCTCCCAGAAGCAGTGCATTCCTGAGACAACTGTCAGTGGTGCTGCAAGCTTGCTGGGCATCTTCTGTGTATTCTCAGTGTTTTCACCAATCTCTTTATGGGGTGACCCTGGCTGATGTAATCTGTATCTTCCACCCGTAGGATCCTGCTGCAGTCTCTTCTATTCATGTAATACTCCTGGCTCTGTTTTGGTGTGGTCTCTGGAGGTGGCTCTGCTCGTTTCAGATGTTTGTTTCCCTTCTTGTATGGAAATTGAAATTTATAACATTTTTTGTTTGTTTTTCTAACTTTCAGTGGGCATGGAAATCACTTTTTATTTTATCTGATTTTATTTTCATTGCTATTTTTGTTGATCTCTATGGATTTTGGATGAACAGCAGTGTGATTTGGATTTAGGTGGTGTGAGGGTTAATTTTTTATGTCAACTTGACTGGGCTAAAAAGTGCCCAGATAGCTGGTAAAACATTATTTCTGGGTGTTTTGTGAGGGTGTTCCCAGAAGAGGTTAACATTTGAATCAGTAGACTGGGTAAAGAGATCTGCCCTCACCAATGTGGGTGGGCACCATCCAATCCTATTGAGGGTCTGAATAGAACAAAAAGGTGGAGGAAGGGTAAATTCACTCTCTCTGCTAGCGCTGACATCCATCTTTTGCCCTCATTCACTGGTGCTCCCGGTTCTCTGAGGTTCCGACTCAAACCAGGACTTACACCATCAGCCCCCCTCATTCTCAGGCCTTCTGAGTTGGACTGAATTACACTGCCAGCTTTCCTGATTCTCCAACCTCCGGGTGGCAGACTGTGGGACTTCTCAGCCTCCATAACCACATAAGCCAATTCCTATATTAATTGTCCTCTTAGAAATATCTGTGTCTAGATCTATATATCTCCCATTATGTTTCTCTGAAGAAATATTACTAATACAGGTGGCCACCATTATCCTACAAGAGCTAAGAAATTTTCACTTTGATTCTTTAAAGATATTTTCACTAAGTATAGAATTTTAGGTTAATGGTTACTTTCTTTCAATCCTTTGAAAATATTTCATTCTGTCTTTTGGCTTCCATGTTTCTGTTGAGATGTCATCTATAGACTATTTCTCCTTTGAAGGTCATTGGTATTTTTTTTCTCTTTGGCTTTTAGCAGTTATGAACTGAAGTAAAATTTGGTTTTTTGTTTTTCTTAACCTATATGGAGTCTCTATAATTTTAAAAATATGTGACTTGATGTCTTAAGAGATTTGAGAAATTTAAACCTTTATCTCTCAAGGTTTTCTTGAGAAAACCAGGGATTCGCCTGATTCCCTCTCTATTTTTTCTCTGAAGGATCTAAGTGTGTCTATATTAGACTTTCTCACTCTTTCCTTTTCTCTGTTTTTTCTCTGTGATTTTGTCCTTCCAAACTTAATTATGGATATTCTCTTCAGGCCTGTCTACCAGTTCACTAATTCTCTATTCAGCTGTGTTTAATCTTCTATTAAACCAATCCTCTGAGTATTTTGTCTACATATTTTTCCATGCTAGAATGACTTTTACAATCAACTTCCACTGTTTAATCTTACAGTTTCCTGTTCTTTGCCAAAATTTGCATTCTTTTTTAAATCTTTTTTAATATTAAGCACAGTTGTCTTAACTAATGTCCAATAATGTTATTCAGCCCATCTGAGTTTTCTTCCATTGTATGTTCTTTCTGCTCATTTTATTTTTATCTCCTTGTTTCGGGACCTGATAATTTTTTTTGCAAGTTATTTGTTTAGAAAATTTTTGAAATGGTTTGAGGCCTATGGAAAATTCTTTCATTCTCTAAAAGAGATTTGGATTTGCTTGTGGAAGGCACATAGGGACATAAGCAATCCACGATCTTCTTAATCTGCTATCATGGGATCAGATAATTAAAGATGGTCTTCAATTCCTACAAGGAATGTGTAGTTCCAGGTGATCCCAAACCAAGCATTGGGTTAGTTTGTTCCCCTCCTCATTAGCCTTATACTCCAAGTTTTATCCTCTATTCCTGAGAGGCAGCCAAAAGTACTGCTCAGCTTCTCAGCTATTCAGCTGCCTTTTAGTAACTCAGCAAAGGCCCCCAGGAGAAAAGTGGCCCAAAGACCAGGCTTCTATATTTGAGTTTCTGTCTTTTTCCTATCTTAGGCTATCTAATACTGTTTACTGCATTAATACTCTGGTGACTTTTGGCAGGTTTAAAAAACAATTAGTCTAGTTTCTCTATTTTTTTCTCAGCAGGAAAGTTAGTTTGAATTAGGTAGTTGACCATTACTAGGAGAAGGAGTCCCAGAAATGAGGTCCAACATGCAATTATATGACATGAGCAACACATAAATGGGAAAAGGCTTAAATTGAATTCTGTGATATATGCAGCTTATATAAATTGTCTCAATCTTGGTTCCATAATTTTTGAGTATATTGGTCAGGTAGTTCAGTTTTCCCTATATAGAATGACATCTAAAGAAGATATTACTTGTTCATTTGACTTGAAATTTTATGAAAACAAAATATATTGATAATGACTAAGGTCACATTCTGTAATGAGAGCATGTTATTTTTTGCTGGTGTGAGAAATACTAAGACCACCCATCCAGGCATCACAGAGATGAGTATGTGACTGGGCTGTCCGTTCAAAGGGCTCCATTTATCTAAGCACAGAGATTGTTTCAAGGATAGGCACATGACCCAAATAGAGTCAAACAGAATCTTCCCTGAACCTTTCTATTAGAGCTAGGAAGAACTTCAGTAAAAGACATAGTTTTAGTCTAATACGCTCAGAAAATTCTAATTTGGGCAATATTTAATTATTTCTCTTTAACCTAGACTTTATATCTGTATCTCTGCTATAGTTGGTAGCTGCATTTTCTCTATAGGATTGGTTATCTTCTTTAATCAGAGAAATTTAAGTCTATTTCATGAATAATCTCATTTTTCTCAAGTACATCAAAATAATATTTTATTTGTAATGCTATTAAGCATCCAAAAGTCAAGCTTTATTCAGGAAATTACCATTTAATTTTGTAGGACCTAACATCACGTGGCCTACAAACACATTCAAATTCAGAAGATGAGAAGGTAAAAATATCTCTTCAAAAGATATTTTTTGAATTAATTAAATTAATGTGTATACAATTGCATTGTCAATTTTAATCTCAAGGAGGGAGAAATGGGATCATTTTGTTTAGATGTTCTTGTCTTGATTCTTTTTCTTGAATTCTTTAGAAAGTTACTTTGCAATTATATTTTTCTTAGTTGGCTTGCTTACATCTTTCTCTTTCCCTTGAGCTCAAAGGTGTTATTTACTTGGATATCTGTAATGTTTTCCCACTTCAAATAGATTAGATGTACGCTGAAACCTTTACCAAGAAGCAAAATGAATACCCAGACAACATGATCAATAAATAATGTGCTCCCTTTTTATCCATTTACTGTGAAAATCCATCCCAGCCTCCTTATACAGTTAACCTAAAAAAAGTTGTCCCCAAATTACCAATCTCATCATGTTTGCCAAATTTCACTTCTAACATTTTAATTATATTTTATATTTATGTATAAGTGAAATGAAAAGATCATAGCAACAAAAATGTAGATTAAATCCCTGTTCTTTATTCTATTGGGGCCACATTGGACAAATTATAGTTTTTCTAAATCCCACTTTCTGCATCTGCAAAATAGGAAAATTCAGAAAGTTATTTTGAAAATAAATGATAAGGCCCATGAATGTATATCTAAATGTAAGTTATTTTTACTGAGCTGAAACTAGCCAATGATCTTTATAAAACAGACTTAATTCTCCAGGAGCTTATATTCTTGAAGATGAAATCAGATCTAACATTTTCAAGAATGTAGTCCATGAATAAAAGTTATAAAGACAATAATGACATCCATCTGTTCCATTCTGGTGGGAACGTGCTTAGGTACGCTGTTGCTATTCTTGTGTAGTCATTTTCATTTCTTTTACTCTCAAGAGAAAGTTCTCAAAAGCATGCACTTATGTGAAAGATGTGCTTTTTCCAAGGCACTGGGTGCGGTCACTGAGGTGCACATCTGAGTTTTTGAAATCGAGAACTCTATATGCGTTGAAAAGAATAGATGCTAAGAGATATGACTACTGGCTTTAGATTTTTGAGATTCAACTATTTTTCAAGTAGAAATATATTATTCTTTAAGTCTTTAGTTTAGACACATTTTCTTGAGTTTTATCCAAGTTAGAATATTATTATTATTATATTTTTATTGCTTATTTTACCTATAATTATAGTCACTGTTTGAAAGATTATAAGAATTTCCAGTTTTTTCGGTGGCGTTGTGCTTGCTTAGGTCTTAAATGACTTCAAATATGTATTATTTCCCTAATGGAATGTGCTGTACTTCATTTTCTTTGAAACACAAACAGAGATGTGTTGTCTGAGCGCCCTGCTTGTTGGCTGGAATCTTCTGGGGAGCACACTGATTGTAACCAAAGAGAGATGTTTAGCACATTCTCACACACTGGAAGGGAGCAGGAATATTAAGCAGCAGGACTTCCTGGTATTTAGCATGCTGCTGAAACTTAGAGGAACCAGAAATTTTGGAATTTTTGAATTTGAGCAATATAGAACAATGTAACTAATGCTAGGAAGTGTTACACTGTACCATTTCAGAACGTTCTCAGGTTAACCATATCATTTTCAGGCCACTGAGAAAGCTGGACATGAGGAATGGATGCCAACTACACAATGTTGAGGCAAACTAAATTGATAGTCTACCTTAGCTCTGTTAGCATTCCCCACACCCAGAACAGGGCCTTCCACATACTATGCTGTTAGTGCGCATGTCTTCTTTGGATACTAAACTATAACTTCTACATGATCATGTTCAGCTTTGCAATTTCAGAATTAAAGGCATATCATAGCTTACTTATGTTAAACAAAGACACTGAAAGTGAACTTGTCAGTAGTAGTATACGATTTACATTCATCTTCCTTGAAAGCATTTCTTGACTATACACAGGTGAGTTACTTGGAAAAACAACGGTCTTGGAAAAATTAACTGCTTATGTGCTTGTATTACTGAGGAAGAGATTTTGTTTTATCCTATAAAGTTTATTATGTGGTTTGGCTTTGTGCTAAAGAATATCTAGGGCCAAGAGTTGGTTGAAGGCCAATGGTGATAATTCAATATACAATTGCAGTTAATATGTCAGAATTCTATTAGTAATTAAGTGGTTTTCTTTAATATTATTATTCTTAGATTTTTTTCCAAATTTATGTTGCCTATTTTTTGAAAGACATATTGCAATCCAGTAAGAAATATGAATAAAGAAAATATATTGATATTAATAAGGAAATGCTGAGAGATTGATTTACACTAAATTTTTAGGAAAAAAAATGGCCATTTTGCAATTGAAAGTAAAAGCATTTAACACTTGGTATAAAGAAAAATGAATTTAAATTTAAAGGATATTATAAAAATTCATTTAATTTAGATTTGATCATATTTTATTTTTATGTCCATAATAAAAACATTTTACTGAAGGTATATGTTCTTTTAAAATAATCAGTTTTTACTTATTGCAATTATGAGCAGTTAAAAGTAAAAGTAATTTATAGATACACTAGGGATTGAATTCGAATGACACATACTTTCCTGCTAAAGGCATCTTGGCAAACTTACTCATCATTCAGATTGGATCTTGAATTCACATGGTCAGCCTAATGATCAAAATATGAAAAAAAATATGAAAATACTCATGATGATCTTGAATTCACATGGTCAGCCTAATGATCAAAATATGAAAAAAAATATGAAAATATTCATACTCAAATACAATTGGTATATATAGATAGATATCCATTCTGTGAAACATTTCTAACATTTAATTGACCTGATTTGAATTATCTTCGCTTTCTTAGTTTTGACATCCATTTTATACTTTTATGGCATTTGGAACATAGGTCTTCAATTTTTGCATAGCTGAAGACATAGTATAACATCCCAAAATTAATTGTGGACAAACAAGAATAAGCCTTTCTATGTCCTCCTAAAATTTCTCCTCCCTAAAATTTGCTCTCCTCCCTAAAATTTCATACTGATATTGAGAGGTGCTAATTTTTCTTTTTTCTTTTTTTTCCTTCTCTCTGTGAATGATTTCTGAAAACTCTGGAGTAACTGACAGAAAACTGATTCTGCTGCTCTGAGATATTTACAGATAGAAGATAACTGTGTATTCCCTAAGGACACAGGCAAGGAAGAGTTGCAAAAGGAATGCTTCTGCAGAGCAAGAATCAGAGGTCTGTGACGTGGTAGACTCTTGTCATTACCTCCATGATTCTGCCCTAATGAAAGTAACTCATTTTCACCTTGATTCCCAATCAGAAGTTTTACTATTGCCACCAAGAGGAATTAAAATGGCCTCTTTTACACCAGAACTCAGACCAGAGCACAAAATTCCCAGAACTGAGCAGGAATCCATAAACCATAGTGTCCTACTAAGAAAAAGAGATACCATTGTGCAGTGGCATAAGCAAAGCAGATGCCACCAACATCTTGTTGGGTATTTGGGAGGGGAAAATAGTCTTCATTATAACATGTGATAAAGACTGGAAACAGAAAGATAAATCTAAATAAACACGTAAAAATAGAGTAAGAATGTGTTCAAAGAATAATAAAAGTACCAATCCAAGTAAACAATATTGCATTTAAGGGAAACAAGAAAAAAGATAAGAATGGAACACATGAAAGAGAATCAAAAAACGTTTAGAAAGGGACAAAACAGAGACAATTCCACTGGATGATGCTTCTCTCAATTTCTACAAAAGCAAAGATTGGCCCTTTCTCTATAGGGTCACTATGAGCTGAGAGCTCCTACTTGCACCTGTACCCTAAGCCACTGGGAGGCAGAATGTACCTGATGGATGTAAGAGTGACTCCCATGCAACCATACTTGTCTGCTCTGTTGTTACTTAGTAACAAAGAGTAAAGTGGTTAAGAACATTGAAATTAAACAGTGGGAAACCCTGAGGTGTTTAACATTCTTGAAAAGAAGCAGAAAAACATTAGGAAGTGTGACATTGTAGCTAAGCACCTAGTTTTTGCCTCAGTCCATAGAACACTGGAAATTTGCAATCTGATCTAGATTTTTTTCAGTGTATGGATGTTTGTTTTCTTCAATTAAAAAATTAGAGAGTTGAATTCTATATGCAGAGGTTTCTATCCAAATATAACATTTGACAAATTATAGGTTGTTAGTATCTAAAATCCAGTAAGGCTAAATTGTACATTAAACAGATGCATAAAAAAGTTTGTTTCAATTGGTTTAAGTATTTAATCTTGATTTCAAAAGTGCACATCAAATCTATATTTTGCTACTATTTTTGCTATAATTCAATTCCCGTCTTTCCTTGGTTACTAGGCAAGTAGAAAAAAGAAAAGAAACAACAGCTCTCTTTCACATTTACTGTGAACAATAAAGCAATAAGTCATGAGCAACCTTGATCCATATTGATGAAATGTTCCACCTCATAATTCAGGCAATACGACCACAGAATGAGAGAAAATTACAATCACTAAATCTGATCTGCGAGAAGATTAAAAACAAGCCTCTTATAATCTCTTACTGCTGCCAGAAGTGGATTGAAAAATTGAAAGGCTCTCCTATCACCTCACTAGGAGTTTCGTGAAGTATATACCATAAACAACATTAGAATTTTGAACAAACTGATAATTTAGCTGACCTATTTTTCTCATAGAGCACATACTTCTCAGGATTCCCTTAATATAAAAGCAGTTTGGACTTTATTTTCTCAAGTCTTTGATTTTTCTTGTGTACTTAGTAATGACAGGGTAGCTTGTCATGCAAATATGACCGCTGATCTACAAAGGTAGATACAATACATGCAATCTAGAGTCATAATTTAAAACGAAGTTGATATTAGAAAGAATAGAGTCACGAATTCAACACGAGTTCCCTTTAATATACAAATCCTACAAAGGAAAACAAACCTCCAAGGAACAAAGATTTTCCCTTCCTGGCTTCCATCAAGAGGAATGAAGAGGAAGCCCCAGAAATTTCTCATACTTCACAAAATAGTGACAACTTCACACCACCATCAGCCTTGGAACCATCAGGACTAATCTAATTCTGCCTTTTATTCATGCTTAAATCTGTTACAACTAGAAGCTAAAAACCCACTCTTGCTCAAACTGTACTCCACTGCCCAGCCCTCTCTCACCATAGTCTTTGCCTTAGCTGCTCCTTCGCTTCTGTCTAGAACCTCCTGATTCTGGGTTTCCTACACTTATATCCTCAAGCTCTACGGAATATCACATTCTCAGTGGTGTCTTCCATAACTATGCTTTTAGACATGTAATCGCCTCTCCTCTCAGTGCGCCCTATCCTCCTTCCCATCCATTGTTTTCATCTATAGTATATATCACTATTTACATATATTTGTGTATATGTAACTTTATTGTTATAAGTTACACATATATGTAACTTATTTATTTATATCTTGTTACTAGAATGTAAGCTCCAAGAAGGCAGGAACATTGCCTGTTGTGTTCACTGCTGTATCTCCTGGGCTTAGAATACTGCTTAGCCTATAACATATAATCAACAAATATTTGTTAAATGAATGAATAAATGACTTAATGATGTTGGACTATTTCTTGAGTATCACTTTTGGGAAAGTGTTTTTTAATGCCACTATATTAATTTCTAGTAGCTAGTAGAAAAAAAGTCACCCTCAAATGATGAATACATTTGTGGATTCTCAAAGAAACTGGAAGTTGCCTGCCTGAAAAACACTTCTTATAACTACTAAGGACCTTCAAAGGTCTATAATGAGCACTTATATGATATCTGAAGGAAACGCATTTTCCTTTCTAATTTTGTCACTTGGAGAAATTCCTAGTCCACTTAAACACTGTGAAGGGCAAATTCCAGCCCACCGAATCTGTATAACTATGTAATATTTATGGCTCATTATGAAAAATGTGCAAACAATATAGAATACTATTATTCTGTCTTCTTTGTAGTAAAAGTGATGGCATAATCTGAAGTAATCATCAGAACTAAACTCGGAAAAAACACTAAAAAATAATTTAAGTGAACAAATGACAATTATGTAGAAATGGTGGAAGTATACTTTTTTGACAGTCTTTTGTTCCTAAAACCATTTCTGTGAAATGTGAAATTGTTTCCTAAACAAACTATAGTTGGTTTATTTGGAAAAGTTGTACCTCTGTGATAAGCAATTAGCACTCTCTAAAGTTAAGAAATTGTGTGTTTTTAAAAAAGTAAATAGGTATTGATTTCCATTTGGCTTGAAGAGGTTTTGAAACTCTGTCTAGCACCAGAGTGCCTTGCTATTACCTTTGTCTTACACCAGACTATGATTTCTCTCCTACTGCAGATCCATTTCCAGTAAAGTCTTGTTCTCGTGTCAAATGTAGTGGAAAGCATTTTCCTCTAAATTACTTCCAAAGAGAACTTCCTTGATCTAGAAAGGTCTTCCTATCAGAGTCCTGCATTTTTCAGTGGGCTTTCCACCGTTTCAGATTATGAAAATGAAGAGTCACACACACACACACACACACACACACACACACACACACACACACATACCCTCACAGATGTAGTAGAGGTACATTCTTTAATTAATTTATGAGTTTCATAGCATTTAGACTTGGAGAATGATTAAGTTGACTGTGTGATCTGCTCATTTCTTAATTAACTTTGTTTTACACACAGAATATTTTAATATTATCATAGCATACATAGTTTTGGATGTTATGAATTGCATTTTAATAAAATGAATTTTATCATATTGCTTAATCAAGTACTAATACTTGAATTTGTCTTATTAAGCCCTTTCGTGTGACATATTTAATACAATAGAGTAAATTTATATTTATGCTAATGTTCAATTTTATGCCATATGTGACTATTAAACCATAAATATTCACTGTGCAATATGTGTACATTTCATGCCAGGGAAAATATTCTTAGCAATTTTCACAGTCTACTCTATACATCAGTATATGATAGGTTTTCATTTATTACACACTACCTAATGGCCAGGTTAGCACATATATATTTAAAGGGAAAAGGGAAATGTTCATTGACACTACACTGTGTATTCAGCACAATGTTATCAGTCTTCTAACTGATAATAATAGAAACATTGAAATTTCCCAGGAAAAAGAGAATTAATTTATTTTAAAAATTATTTTCATTGTTCTTTTCAAAATAATATATGCATGTGGTTTAAAATTCAAATGATACTAACATGCTTTTATGAAAAAATGGTCTTCGTTTTCAACAATTTTAGCTGTTTTTCATATTTATAGATATTTTTCATATACATATACATATGTATGAAAAACAGCCAAAATAGATGTATTAATTTTTACAAACTTTTTTCATGATATATTTATTCTGTAAAATATCAGCCAACTCTATAATGGTACATGTTTTGAAGTTTAATTTGTTTGAGAATCTGTTTGAGCTTTCTTATCATTACTTTGCCATTAATGTTTCACTAATGCCACGAATGTTAACACTAGACTTACCTCTGTCTTTATATCAGATTTTATAACTTTTAGTCAGTATTTGGTTCGACCTTTTTTAAATTCAAACTCGCCAATCTCTGCTCTTTTATAGCATTTCAACCATTAATTTTAATGTAATATTGATATGGTTGAGTATAAAATTGTAGTCCCCCTGTTTGATTTTCTCTGTTTGATCTGTTCTTGGCTCTGCTCATCCTCCGTTTCATTTTATCTACACTATTAGCCTTTTATCTATACATCTTTTTTAAAAATACATTTTCTCTAGAAAAACTAGGCATTTAAACTTATCCTAGTCTACTTTATGTAATGTACCAATTCACAAATAATATAAGAGCCTTGTAAATGAATACTTCCATTTCCCCTTCCTGGCCTTCGGGTTGTTGTTGTCATACAATTTCCTTCTGCATATGTTATAAATCCTATAAGACACTGCTATTAGTTTTGCTTTAAACAGTAAATTATCTATTAAAGGACATAATAAATAAGAAGAAAGTCTTTTATATTTACCCTCAGATTTGACATTTCTGAGTCTTCATTGCTTTGTGTAGATCAAAGTCTCCATCTGGTCACATTTTTCTTCCCCATGAAAAAAATTCTCTTAATAGCTCTTTTTTTTTTTTTAGTTTAGTTTTTTATTTTTTATTTTTTTTTGTGTGAGGGAGATCAGCCCTGAGCTAACATCCATGCTAATCCTCCTCTTTTTGCTGAGGAAGACAGGCTCTGAGCTAACATCTATTGCCAATCCTCCTCCTTTTTTGTCCCCAAAGCCCCAGTAGATAGTTGTATGTCATAGTTGCACATCCTTCTAGTTGCTGTATGTGGGACGCCGCCTCAGCATGAACGGAGAAGCGGTGTGTCGGTGCGCGCCCGGGATCCGAACCCGGGCCACCAGTAGCGGAGCGCGTGCACTTAACCGCTAAGCCACGGGGCCGGCTCCCTCTTAATAGTTCTTATAGTGCCTGTCTGTTGGTAGTAAATTCTCCCAGCTTTTGTTTGGAAAAAGATATTATATATTTTTGGACTTAATTTTTGAAGGAATATTTTTGCTTTGTATAGAATTTTATTTGACAATGTATTTCATTTTTTTGGGGGGGGGCTGAAATTGTTTTCTGAGAAAGAAGTCTACAGTAATTCTTGTCTTTGTTCTTCTGATATAAAATCCTTTTTCTTCTAATTGCCTTGAAAATTTTTATTTTATAACCGATTTTATTGATTTTCAACAATTTGGTTGTGATGCGCCTTGGTGAGTTTTTCTTTATATTTATCCTGCTTGGGGCTTGTGAGCTTCTTGGATCTCTGAATTTATAGTTTCATCAAATTTGGAAAACTTTTGACGTTACTTCTTCAAATAGTTTTTCTGTCCCTGCATTCCCCTTTGCCCTCTGGAACTGCAATTCTACATATGTTGTACAGTTTTATATTCTGTCACTGGTCAGTGTGCTCTATTCATTTTTTGTGTGTCTTTTTTCTCTCTGTGCTTCAATTTGGATAGTGTCTATTGCTATGCCTTAAAATTCACAAGTCTTTTATTCTGCTGTATCTAATATGCTTTTAATCCCCTCTGGTGAATTATTCACTTCAGACATATTATTTTCATCTGTGGAAATTTCATCTGGTTACTTTTTTTTATATTCCATTTCTTATCTAATTGTGTTCATGTTTTCTTTTAAATACTTAAACTAATTTATAACAGCTATTTTTAAGATTCTAGTCTGTTGATAACATTATCTCTGTCATTTCTGGTTCTGAGTCTACTGAATAACATTTCTTCTTATTAAGAGTCACATTTTTGGGGCCGGCCCAGTGGTACAGCAGTTAAGTGTGCACACTCAGCTTCGGCGGCCCCAGGTTCACAGGTTTGGATCCCAGGTGCACACTGATGCACCGCTTGTCAAGCCATGCTGTGGCGGTGTCCCACATAAAGTAGAGGAAGATGGGCACAGATGTTACCTTAGGGCCAATCTTCCTCAGCAAAAGAAAGAAAGAGGAGGATTGGCATCAGATGTTAGCTCAGGGCTGATCTTCCTCACAAAAAAAAAAAAACTGAGTCACATTTTCTTCCTTCTTTGTATGTAAGATGCTGGGCACTATATTTGATGCTGCTCCTTGTATTTGATGCTGTTAAGTGCCAAATTGTCTTGTGTTTTTAAAATGATGGATGGGTTTTGTTTGGGTAAGCAGTTAAGTTGCTTGGAGATCAGCTTGATTCTCTTCAAGGATTATTTTTAAGCTTTGTTAGTGTTGATCCTAAATGGCCTTTATCCTGAGACTAATTTAGTTCTACTACTAAGGTGACAATCTCTGGGGAGTCTACCAAATATTCAGTGAGAACTCTCCTCTGTGGCAGTGACGAATGTGGCAATCGCTCAGTTTACACCTCTTTGGTCATTCTTGCCCAGGCATGTGGAATTTCATCCTATACACATGTGCAGCTTAATATTCAGCAACTAAGTCAAGGGGAACCCTATACATGTTTCTAGGGGTATTTCTCCTTGTAGCTGTCTACTTTCTGACTCCTTTCTACAAATTTCAGCAACCTTTACCTCCCCAAACTATCATCTTTCTCTCTTCAACTCATTAAGGCCATCCTACTTCACTTGGAAATCCTAGTCCTGAACCACTTTCTGGAAGGTTCCTTCAGGCAGAGGGCCAAACCAATCACAGAGCCCACCTTTTCATTGACGTTTCCTCAGAGATCAAAGTCCTGTGTTACTTCTTTTCCAAATTTAAAACAGTCACTTCATAGGTGTCTTAAATTTTCCACTTATTTATGTCAGGAGGATAACTCCAGGTCTGGTTACTCACTCATGGTCAGAAGTGAAATTCCCTTATTTAATGTGGTAAATGTAGAGTACTCCATATAAATGTAAACAAATGTGATAGACAATATAATAATATAATATGATATGATATGATATAATATAATATAATATAATATGAGTACTCCATATAAATGTAAACAAATGTGATAGACAACATAATAATATAATATAATATAGTATAATATAATATAATATAATATAATATAATATAATATAATATATATAAAACAAGCTTGGCATACTTACTCACCTTCCTCAGATCTTTATCAAATACCACATTCTTTGTAAGGACTAACATCATTACCTTATTTGAGATTTCACTGTTTCTATTCTGTACCCTCCTTCGCTGCTTTTAAAAACATTTCCATAACACTGCTGGCCCGGTGGCGTAGTGGTTAAGTTCGCGCACTCTGCTTTGGCAGCCCGGAGTTCCCAGGTTCGAATCCCGGGCATGGACATATGCACCGCTCATCAAGCCATGCTGTGGTGGCATCCCACATACAAAATAGAGGAAGATGGGTGCAGATGTTAGCTCAGGGCCAATCTTCCTCAAAAACAAAATTCCATAACATTTATCACCACTTAATATACTATATATTATGTATTTTACATATTTATTTTGTTTATTTTCTGCCTGCCTCCCCAAGTAGGGTAAAACTGCATAAATGTGTGGCTTTTTGCCTGTTTAATTTACTGTTATTTTCCAATGCATAAAATAGTAAGTTACATATAATAGATGTTGAATGAATATTAGTCAATTAAGTAAATAAATGAACATCAGGATAAATCTTTCATCTAGTGAGGAAAAAAATGGAGATGATTGGGGAAGAATTAAGTAGATTTTGCAACTGCATCTATGTTATGAATTAAACATAGATTCATAGACGTCTATGTTCATAGACCCCTCCCCCTCCCCCCAAATTCATATGTTGAAATCCTGACCCCTAATAACTCAGAATGTGACTATATTTGAAGATAGGGCCTTTAAAGAGTTAATTAAGGTAAAATGAGTTCAGGTGGGTAGACTCTAATCCAATGTGACTAGTGTCCTTATAAGAAGAGGAGATTAGGATACAGCAGACGTGTGCCCAGAGAAAAGATCACGTGAGGACACAGTGAGAAGGTCGCCATCTACAGACTAAGAAGAGAAGTCTCAGAAGATACCTAATGTGCCGATACCTTGATCTTGTACTTCTAGCCTCCAAAACTCTGAGAAAATAGATTTCCTTTGTTGAAGCCACTCAGTTAGTGGTTCAGTCAGTTCTTTTATGGCAGCCTGAGCATACTAATACAACTTATAATACTTTATTTCTTAAAGGATATCAGAAACAGTTGTACCAAAATGTTATTACTGGTTTTCTGGAAAGAGGTTCATAGCTCTTTATTATATTTCCCTTTAACAATTTTGCATATATATGTGAATATTTGTCACATTTTAAAAATACATTTTAAACATAATATACTCTCAATAGGTTGTACATATATATGTGTATATATATATATATAAAATGGACAAGTCCTAAGTTAAGCTCTCCCTTCATTAGATGACAGAGTATGTGCAAAATACTGGATTGTATCATTGTATCCAAGACATGATAGAACTCAGTGAATAGTAGTTCCTTTCTCCTCTTCTCCTCTCCTACCTCTCTTCAGCAGACGGATTGGTCAATGAGTATGAATGTATTAGTGTGTGATCGAAAGTTTGTAGCTGTTAAGATGTAAAAAAAATCAAAATCCAAAACAAAAACATAGTTCCATGTCTATGAAATCTTAAACTTTCCTGAATTGGAAAGTAAAAATCCAGAACTGCCCCTTCCTGATAAATATGACAGAACATAAAGCCCCCATCGTGTTTCCCAAGAAGATCTGCACTTTGTAAAATATGGGATTTTGATTTACATTTTTAAGGCTGTGTGAGCTTGTTATTCATGAGTAGCCATCTTAGTCCCAAATCTGCCTCTGGGCACTAATGATGTTGAGAGTTTGAGCAGTAGGAGATAATATAATAATCTGGCATCCTGTTATGAGGTATTTATTCTTGTTTTACGGATTGTGTAATTTCTATTTTTCTCCTTGATGTCCATTTATTCTCTCCTCTCTTCTCTCCATTCTGCTGTTGAGCACATCCATTGAGTTTTTTATTTCAATTATCGTTATGTTTCTATTCTAAAATGTCCTTTCAGTTCTTCCTTGTGTATTCTCTTTCTTTGTTGAGACTTTCTGTTTCTTTGGTAAGACTTTGTATTTTTTCCTCTCTTTCAAGCATCTTCACAATTGTTCACTGGAACAGGTTTACGACGGCTGCTTTAAAATCCTTGTCAGATAATTCTATCGTCTGTGTCATTACTGTATTGGCATCTATTGATTATTTTTTCCCATTGCTTTGAGATTTTTCTGGATCTTGATATTTCATGTGATTTGCAATTGAAACCTGGACTTCTTTGCTGTTATGCTATGTATACCTTACTTAAATGATCTTTTTTTAGCAGGTCTCATTTGAAACTGCTTTGTCAGGGGAAGTGAAATCCACCTCATTAAGGGAAGGTGGTGGTGGAAGTACAGTTTCTCCTTTCAGCCTCCAGTGACTCCCAAAGTGGGGAGGTGTTATAGACTGATGGTTTGCGTTCCCCCCTAAATTCATGTTTTGAAGCACCAACCTCCAATATGATGGTATTTGGAGGTGGAGCCTTTAAGAGGTAATTATGTTTAGATGAGGACATAAGGATGGTGCCCCATAGTAGGATTAGTGCCTTCCTAAGAAGAGGGAGAGACAGGAGAGATCTCTCCCTCTCAGCCACATGAGGACACAGCAAGAAGGTAGTTATCTGCAAGCCAGAAATAGGGTCCTTACTAGGAATCTAAATGAATTTTTCAGCACCTTGATCTTGGATTTCCAGCCTCCAGAAATGTGAAAAAATAAATTTCTGATGTTGAAGCTACCCAGTCTATGATATTTTGTTATAGCAGCCCAAGCTGACTAAGACAGAGGGGTTCCTTCTTACTTCTTAGTTAGAGATAGGAATTCTGGATCTCATGAGGCCTCCAGTAATATCACACTGGCTGGAATGGGTGGGACTGCCTCACTACTTTTCCTCTGTGGCCCCCACATGCATCTTGGGAGTGGGGTGGCCTCGTTACTTATGGACAGTGGTGAAAGCTGTGACTCCACTAGGTCTCCTCTGACATGACCCTAGCAGGGAGGGGAATGATGACCTGTTGCTGCTTGGTGGGTGAGGGAGTCCCAGAGCATCCCGTGGGGTCTCTGTACACTGTAGCAAGGGTGGTAGTGGTGGTAGAAGTGTAGAGGCTTGTTACCTCCTGGCAGGGATGGAAGTTCGGCTTCCCATTCGGCATTCTCTTGCACAATGAGGGCCAGGGTCGATGGTTGTTTTACCTCACTGCAACCTGGTTATGGTAGAAATCTAGAATCTCATTTGATCTTTGCTGGTGAGGCTGTTATTGTTTAAACATTTTCTGACTTGGTAGACTGCCTGATTTCTGGTCTTTTGGTGGAGAGAATTGGCTTGTCTTGGGAATTTTTGTGTGTGTGTGTTTGTCTGTGCCTGTTGGCATTCTTGTTGCTGGCATTTCTGCATTTTCTAGCACTCAATCTGTGATAGGTAAAGCCAAAAGAAAACCCAGATAGTTATTGCCATGTTGTTCTTCATAAGACTAAGTCCCTAGCCAGTCTACTATCTCTTCATCTTTCAAGGTCATCTTTTATATGTAACGTATGTCTTTCCAGAAGCTGAACTCTGCCAACTCAACTTCCTAGAATTCAAAGTAATATTATGAGGTTTTGTACCTCTTCATTAAAAAGATAATTCATGTAAAAAACATGGTTCAGTGGGTGGCATAAAATCAGTGTGCAACGACTTTTAGAAACCCCAAGACACACGTGCACACATGCACTCTACACACATGCACACACACACTTTCCCAGTATACCTGAGCCTTTGGAGATTGGCTTAGGCTTTCTACCCACAAACTGGTCTCTGAGAAGAGCATTCAGTTGTCAAAGTCAGTGCTAATGAAATGCGAACACCAGTGGGGAAGCTCTTTGAGAATGGAGCTGTCTGTTAAGCATTTATCTTTATAAGAAATAAGTATTTTTAAATGTTGTTCAGCATCTAGTTATGTGTTCTGGATTTCACAAAATCCTCAGATCATAAGGAAGTGAAAAATAAATAGATAATTTTAATAGGCATATTTTTCAAAAAACAAGTTCATCTAAAAGTGTATTTCAATGAGTTTTATGTAGTTATGAAGAAAGCTTTGGGGAAGTTAGAAAACATAAGGAAGAGGGAAAAATGAGACAATCTGTTGTTATCCCACCCCCTAGGATGGAATCAAGACTTGAAGTGTGAATTGAGCATTGTTTTCAATCTAATTTTTGTACTGAGAACAAATAGTACCTCTTTTTATTCAAATAATCTTTACATTTGTGTTTGAATTGTTAAAAACAAAAAAAAAGAAAAACAAAACTGGAAAAGCAAACCTATACATTTTACGTTTCTGACCATCCATAAGCTCTGAGGAGGGGGCAGTTTTATGTCATTATACACTTTAATGGAGATTAAGAAAAAAGCTAGAATTCTGAATAATTCAAGGATGTATTAAAACGTATAACTAGAAATCAAGATTTTTGAGTTCAACATCTTTAATATGCACCCTATGATGTCATACAAGTGTTTTAATGATTAGTTATAATTATAAATAATCAATAAGAATTCTGGATATACTTTTTCAACATTATATGCCAGAGTAAAAATTTCTTTCCATAGTAAAATTATTTTTATGAAAAGAATTCCTACTTTGAACCCTCATACAAAAATTGAAGAGGGTAGAGCAACCCTTGATGCTGAACATAGTTTAAAATGATTGATTTGGGTGAAGGCACACTAATGGTTTCACTAGTATTTTTCTAAATATTGTTAGATTCCTTCGTTCTTAGTCAATAATGAAATATTGGTTGTATATTAAATATTGATGTGTATTTGATTTTGATTTTGTTTCCTTTGGAAGAGAAAAGTAGGAACCAAATTATCTTGAATAGACATTAAATTCACAAAAATATATATATTTACAGTTAAATAACACAACTCCTAAAGACCATTTGATATTAGCATATATGCTAATAGAAAGAATCAAATGGTCTTTAGGAGTTGTGTTGTTTTGATAATACTCTTCTATTAATATTTTTATAATATATTTCAAATGAGTATATATAGTAGTTTAAAATACCATTATCTCTTTTAAAGAAATATCCGAGAAATATTGGCCTTTGGCATGGAAAGTACAATTTATGTATGCGATTTTAACAACCTCTTGAATATTATATAGGTGTAAGGGATACGTGTTTGCATATACAATCTAAAAGGAAAAAAATTTAAATCTTCTTACTTTTTATTTTTTGCTAAATATTATGTAACTCTAAGATGTGACCCTACCATTAGGAGCACAAATTCATGCAGAATATACTATGAAGCTCTGTTGCTTTGTGTCCTGTATGGCTAACTGATAATTAAGCTATGATCAGGTTGGTCACAAATGCCCATTAGAGATTTTTCAGTTTTAAAATGGAGAGGTTACTGTGATACATGTTTATGGCAATAAAATATTTTAGGTTTACCTGGAATCAATAATAACCAAAAGAAATTCATATAGATAAGAAAGATGGTGTTTTGGACATTCCTTGGACTCTAAAGAAAAATGCAAAAATAGAACTATGTTTTTTCTCTTTCTTTTGCCATTGACTAGATCTCATTTATACAGTGGCAAATTTTACCCATTTGAACAGTGTGTTAGTGTTCTATTTGCTGCTGTAACAATTTGGTGGCTTAAAACAAGAAGTTTATTATCTTATAGTTCTGTAGTTAAGAAAGTTCAACATGAGCATCACTGGGCTAAAATCAAGGTATTGGCAGGACTGCATTTCTTTCTGGAAGCCCTAGGAGAGAATTTGTTTTCTTGCCTTTTCCTGATTCTCCAGGCCACCACGTTTCTTGTCTCATGATCTTCTTCCTCCATCTTCAAAGCCAGCAATGTTGCAACTCTCCGTGCCTTCTTTAGTGGTCACATTTCCTACTCTGACTCTGCTTCTCTCTCCCACTTGTAAGGAAGCTTGTGATTACTTTGAGCTTGTATGGTGATCCAATTTAATCTCCTTACTTTAAAATCAGCTGATTAGCTACCTCCGCTTCATCTGCAACCTTAATTCACCTTTGCCAAGCAACCTAACATACTCACAGGTTCTGAGGAATAGGACGGAGACATCTTTGAGAACTGTTATTCTGCCTACTACAAGTAAGTTTGAAGTTTGTTGTCAAGAGAAAAGGTAGTCTCTGCTAATCCATTCAGAAATTTCCTATTTCTCTCTTTCTCTTTTTAAGCTAGACACACCATTCCGATAATACTCTTTTAGATTTAGATCAATCCATGATTTTTTTTTTCTTTAGCACAGGAACTTTTGCTATAATAAATAACATTGATTTATTTCAGAAATATTTTGATTATGTAGCAGTGGTGGGGGAGGTTCTGTGAAGCTGATTTTTGTCCATAAGATTAAGCTATTCAAAGTAAAATAAGATATGAATGAATCGGGCATAGTTTAGAAGTTTAAATACATCTAAATATATTTTTGCTTTCTTTGCTTGTAAGTACCTGTTCCTGATAAGGAACTGTATCTTATTCACCTCTGTATAACCATAGATTTACAAGCACATAGTGGATCTTAATAATCGTGTGTTTAATAAATGATAGCAGCTATTAAATATTTGAATAAATGGTTTGAACTCAACAACTAAATAATACAATGTTCGGGCCTGTAGTTTTTCCAAAAAATAAAACAGTAGTTAGTTTGTATCTTTTTTAATACAACTGCTTTAATACACCTTTTTTAATACAACTGCTAGAATTTCCAAAATTGGAAAGTAGCAAATATATAACAATAAAATTAAAAAGCCAGTGAATTCCTGTGGGTGTCAGAAAGTCAGTTAATTATTAGTTTGTGTTCACTTATGGAATATTGTAAAATATGCTCTTTATATAAATAAGGGGAAATGAGGTCTGAAAAATAGATGTATGACAATAATGAGCACTGAAACAGCACTCAGTTTGTTGCATTACAGAATAAATTTAGAAATTTGTTTCTTAACAAAATTTGTTTCAATTAATTTTTAATTTAGTGCCTATTTTTTTTAGAGAATAGCAGTATACTTTCATAAGATACTATTCTATGAACTCATAGAATGTTAATACTATGCTGAATAAAATATTTGATTTATGTTTCACTTAACCTAGACTCTCCCACTGCCTAACATAGTATCTGGCAACCAACAGTGTCTCAGAATCGTTTTTGGATGAACAAAGGGATGAAAGTATTAAATTTTCCAAGTGCTTGGACATTGTGGGGAAAAACTATATGTCCACATTCGTTTTTTAGTTTCCTCTATTTGCTTAGAGACTTCTGGTATGGATCTAAGGACACTTTTTGATGTTGTCTCAAATCAAATTACATCCTGAATGATCAGAAAAAGCCATAAAACAAATAGAAGATAAGAAAAAAGATCCTAAAAATATTTTTCCAAATATAAATTGTATTCATCCTATATATAATTTTCTTCATCTGTCAAGGAAAAAGAATGCTATCCATGTAAAATTGTTATAAGGAAAAATAATGGCGAAATGTGTGTTCACTAGAAGCACATGAAATACTTAGTGAAAGATGTGAATGCATTCTACAGACTTGAACATTTTATACCAGAAAGGTGCCTTGATTTTATTCCCAGCAAATGAGAATTGCATGTATTATAATATGATTTTTGGCTTACTCAGCAAATATCAGGGTTTCATGCTTGATGTGTCTATGACCTCTTGATTGAAACATAGATCTCTTTGTCCTTAACAACGTTCCTTTGTTGAGGTCACACACACACACGCACGCACATACCACATGCACATACAGCAAATTATAAATCTATTTTAGACAAGGATAGAAGGACACGTGCTTCAGAGAAGCACACTGGTCATACATTGTAGGAGGAGAGGCAGCATCTCTCCTAGGAACTCTGATTCCCAGAATATGTAACAGAGAGGTGGGAGAGTAGCATAGCAGATGATGCACATGCAAGTTGGGGTCTTGACAGACGTGGAAAAGCTAATTTTATGCCGATTACATTCCTTTTTCATTTGGGCCTTACATTAGTATTGAGGAATAATTTATGCAAACAGTCTCTGCACTTAATTCTTCTATTTAAGAGAAGGTTTACAGATACTGGGCACTCCCAGTTTTTGAAGCAAATATAGCATTGGTGAGCCCCCATCTTCATCTAGGGAGAAAAGAAGAGTAAATGCTTGAGTTTGCTTACTATTCATCTGCCTGTAGATTGCCAAAGTACTAGAACAGCCATTTTTCTATTGTAGCTATTTTGAGCCCATCATTTTGTTGAAATTGGAATAAGTGAATAGCTTGGTATGCCCTGTGACCTGGACGCTGATGGCTGCCTCCAGTGCTCCTGGGTACCTTCAGTTCTGTGGTGGTGGCAGATATGGGCTTGCCTTGGTCATTGTAAGCCTCAATAGGCTTAACAGATACCTACAAAGAAAAAGCAAATACTTTTAACTTTACATACAAACAGCATAATTTTATATAAGAATATCCTCAATAGAATCATGGAGTGGATTATGAGTTAATAGTAAATACTTGCATTTATATATTAGAAATATGAAAACCAAGAGATAACACTTAGAAGAACCATTGCCACAGTCTCAAATGAATGCTTTTCATCTTACTGTTTCCAATCACTGTCCTACTTTGTCTGTTACTTAGTATAGTTTATAACTTATTCTGAAATTGTCAAGTATTGATGAATGGTTGCAGACCTGGCTTACTACTCACTGCTTCAGAATTGCTCTATTTATCTAGTATCCTCAAACCATTTTAGTCAATCTTGGATTCATAGTCTTCATTTTGCATGAAGTCTTTGGAAATTTTTCCCAAGACTTATATATATAGTATTTACTTAGTGAGTAGAGTTGAATCAGTTATTGAGGATAAGTGCCAGGTACTTTGTGATGTGTTTTTAAAATTTAATTAATTCCCATAGTCATCCTGTGAAGTGACATAATTATACCCATTTCACAGATGGAAAAAAAAATGGCTTAAGAAAGTGAAATGATTTACCCAAGATCATGTATGCAATGGTACAGTCAGAATTTGTCTACATATGTGTGACTCCAAAGCCCATACTCATAAACATCAAGTTATAGTGCCTAATAAATTACTGAATCACTATTTTTAGCTTCAGAAAGAGAGTTCATTTCTCTCTTTCTTTGACATGGTTGTACAGTCCTGTGAACCCACCCATTTCTGCTCATATTAACCCCTAGACCTCTTGTAGATGACCTCATTTTTGTTTCATGTGTTTCTGATTTTTAAACCTCAATATTGGCACTGCTGTTCCATCTGTATCCATAAATATACCTTAATGATTTCTGATTCTCTGCCCCATGATCATTTATTTCCAATCAGAATACGGTTATTCACAGTAACTGTTGCATCATTGCCCAGATCTCGCTCCATCTCACAACACACCTCCCACATTAAGGTTCTATACTGAAAAGGTAACTGAATATGGTGCTTTCCACCTTTCTCTCTCTGTTAAATCTTCAAAAAGCTTTTTAAAATATCAATATGATCTAAGATAAACTTTCTTAACATATAAAACTGTTTCCATTCTTAACATTGTTTAAAACTTCAGTAGCATGAAACAGTGTCACGACTCTTTCTCTCTTTTTAGCGTAGTATTTATTAAAATTCCTACTTCAGGTAAAACATTCCTTTCATGATCACCTCCCAATAGGTGTTTATCTACTTAAGTACTTTCAAGATAGAACTGTAGGCATATTTCAAATGGCCAAATGCATACTTACCAGTGGGTTTTTCCCTCTTACCTCAACTGATTTAATTTGCTTTAATATACATAAACCATACATCTATTTCATTAGAAAAGAAGCTAATACCTTTATATATTTTATGGCTATGGGTATAAAAATTATAATTGTGGACATTAGCATTTCATTTTCACAAAGCAGCTGCCAGTTTACGCTCCCTTGGGATTTTATTAAATTTGTGAGCAGAGTTGAAAGTCATCATGCTTACTCAGATCTATTCCGTGTCATCATACATCAGAAATATTCTTTCTAAAATGATACCGTCAGTAGCAAAGGTGTTTAGGAACTAATCTGTAGCCTTTCCTGTGGTACTGTACTCATCATTTTTTGTCTCCTTTTTGCATTCCTTTTATTTCCTAAGCCGCCTTGTGGCCAGAATATGGCCTCTGAGCTCCATTGTTTATTATCTCCTCTTTGTGTTCTATTTGATTTTTAAATAAATTCTAATTAAAATTCTTATTTTTTTTGATAATTTTCCTAAGACTACCCAGGGCTCAAGAAAAAAGACAGAAAAATCTTGAAAAAGCGATTTTTTTGGTTCTCTCCTCTTCCACCTCCCACACCCCCATCCAAAAAAAAAAAAAATTTCCTTTTACACAGAGAAAGACAACAAAGTTCGAAAGGAGGAAAGGAACTACTTAAAAGTTTTCTTAGTGTCCTTCCCCTCCCTTGCTCACGGCCAGCTGATGGAGAAAGTCCGAGCTGTTGTCTGGAGCTCGTAAGCAGGCGAGGCGTGCATTCCACAGAATCCCACATTGGAAGTGGTCAGTGAAAGTGGTCCTGGGGCCTGGCTTTTTCAGGTCAAGTGGCCTAACTTATGAGGTAGAAATCAGGAGCTTAAAATATTGGACCAATTGTATCAACACATACACAGCGAGTGTGGAGAGTGGTCTTGTACCCTTTCATCTGTCTTTGAGCTACTTGCATCCTCTTTTGTGTAGTATATGTATGCGTATCACAATGTTTGATTTTTATTTTTATCATAGATAATTATCTCTTTATATACGACCAAGTTCCATATGAGCTTGATATTTCAGCTAATGCATAGCTAAGCCATTCTTTTTCATTACCTTAGGCAGTTTATAAGGTGAACTAATACTATCTGTAGCAATCTAGTCTATCTAGCTTGCTAACTAGCTCTCTATCTGTATATTGCACATACACACACACCTGTGTATGCGTGCACATATACATTTGCATATGCAACATAGGAAAAGCTGCAGCAAAGCCAGTTTTGTGAATTTTTTTGGTTCTTGGGCCGGTTGGAATCAAAATTGGTGCCCCAAAAGTAATTTTTTAACAAACTGCTACAATAAAAATCCTGGTTCCTGGATAGATTTGGATGATCCCAAATTATAAAGAGTATTCTCACAGCACTTCTGAGCAGGAGGTGGAATCATAACAAAAATTGTTGCTTTTAGAGAAAGGCAAGGAGCTCAAGGAACTGAGACTATTTTCCCAGTGCACCTGTCCTTTCCTCTTAAGTGTTCTAAACCCTGGTTTCTCTAAAAAAGTAGTGCATGTTATTGAGGAAACAAATTTTTATTCAGATATTTTATTCATAATATGTATGAAAATTATTTATTAATAATGTAATTTCCATTTTCTTTATATACATTTTTCTGTTTGTTTGCACATTGTGACAATATATGTATTAGATGGTAAAATCCTGTCCAGAACCAAAACGATAGACTTAAAAAAAAACAAAAAAAAAAGTAAACTCTTTGAGCAAAATAGAATTCTCAAAATTTTCTCTAAGGTAAACAGAGACACTATCTTAAAGCTGTCTTGTGAAATAATGATTTTATTTCTTTTATTTATTTAGCCGAGCATCAAGCCAAGTGGATACTTAACTGATTAAATAATCACAGAAGCGACAGGCTCTGAGTGCTATAGAGCCATACAGATAATGAAGTCCAACTATCTTATAAAAATATTATTCTATTTTATAATTGAATTATATTGATATTTCATTTTCTGTAAGCATTCTTGCTCTGAGAGTATCCAAAGCCAAACTTAAGATCTAATGGGAAGATAGAGTCTTAAAAACTCTTCACTTTTATCAGGATTAATGAGAAATTATTTTTGGTGTAAACCAATGTAAGTAGCAGATGTTACATGGATGACTAGATTTATGAATTCCTATATTTTTGGAGATGAAGTAGTAAAACTCTTTCTCTGTCCATAACAAAGATTGCCTCTATTAACGTGTTTCAGAACTATGTGACTAGAGTATTCGAATGACTGGGTGTTAAGTGATTTGATTTGTTTTCATGGGTATGTAGCAATTTTGACAGACCATTCTAAGAATTTAAAGTCCTTTAAGTATTTATTTGAACTATCAGCATATAGCCTGCCAGTCTTCACAGCTGGCTCTAAACGTTTCAGTAACTTGAGCAGAATTGCTAGGATTTTGCAATCATCAAGTAAATTGAGTTGTGGAATAGGTCTTTGTTGAAATCATGAAGAAGTCATGTGAAGATAATTGAGAGTCATATCTGGTATTTTATCTTTGATATTAACAAACATATACTTTCCTTTTAGTGGAAATAAAGGACCTATTGAGTTAAAAGTGGCAGAGAAAACTTTTTGGTATTTTTAATTTCTACATGTGCCATTTTTAACATAGAGGGTAAATTGCATATTCATTCAGGAATTGCTCACAGCATATTAATGCCACACATTGTACAGTGCTTAAAATATGCAGAGTGATTTCACAATTTTATTCTCAATATGTCTCTATGAGGTTGGTGGCTAGGGCTTACTGTAGCTATTTAACAGTTTAAAGGACTGAATCTCATTACATGTAACTTACTTTATCTTTAAACATGTCCTGTGACTGTACAGACTCTTCTCAAGGGAATTTCTACAATTTCTAATGGCATAGACACTAAGTCTACCCATTCATTTGACAACCTAATGAATGAATAATCAATAGCAGTGAAGGGACTTACCTGACCTCACCAGTAAGGGGTATGGAAGAGCTAACACTGGACACAAGAAGGGTTGCTGTTCAGAGAAAGACTACCTACCCTCTGCCCTGAAATACAGGTTTCTCGTATCCCCTCTCACCTAAAACACCAATATACAAAATATTTGTCATCAAAATGGACACAACTAAGAACAAATGAAACTGTAGTTGAACCAATTCTCCAAATTGCTTTTGAAATATAGTTTTAATGGAAAATAATAAATGTCAGTAATGATAGATATTAATGTGGAGGAAAATAACTACGTACTGCTGGCTGATTCTTAATAATGACCAGAGATGCTGTGCTGACTTTCTGCTTTAAGCCGTATTTCAAAACCAAACACTATATACTGATTAACATTTTTAAATATCCTATACCTGCTTGTGTTTAGGGGAAAAAGTCTCAACAGAAAAAAAATGAACGTCTTATGACTCATTAAAACAGTAGTACTGCTATAAATCATACACCTGTTATAAGGAAATTGTTTAATACAGAAACAGCAGGTCCAGATGTTTGACTATCACATAGCATATGGGGCTCGGTAATTGGACTCAAATGCTATCTGCTAAATCATTTACACTTGAGTTAGAGTGTTGCACTTCTATAGGGAAGGACAAAGAAGTTCTTGAATTGCTTTCTAGGCTGAGTAATATTCTTTTAACTTCAGGTGAATATCTCTTCCAGTTAATATCTACTTGTTGAATTCAGTGGGTTTCCTTTAAAGTAGAATCTAAAATGGATTTATTCTGGAATAGCTCACTGTACCATTTATTATGTGCTTTATTTGGCTTTGGGTTCAGCCTGACATTTGCTTCATACTTTTTGTTTGCTTGTTTTTTAATACTCAAGATTTCCACCTTAAGATATCGTTCATGTAGAATCCAATCTTGTCACTTTAGTAACCCCTGTGAATATCTGTGGTGAGAGTGGGATGAGGAGAAAAGGGAAAACAAAGCAAAATTATTTAGTTTTCAAATCACTATAATGAAAAAGCAAGTCCCCGTAATAAGAGCTGACATGTTGTGTCCCAACAGTTAGGAGGTGAGAAAGTTACTGACAGAGCCAGAAGAAAGTCTAGAATCACATCCCATGATGTTGGTGGCAAGTAATTTATATAAAGCAGAATCTGTCCCAATATGATTATATTTTTTCCCTGCACATGGATTCACTAATATAACTCTTCATCAGAATTACCTGTTTTTGTTTTATTTTATTTAAATTCAGACTTCTGAGCCTCATTCCAAACTTCCTCATATGATCCAGAAATCTATATATTTAATTTCTACAAAGAATTTTTTGTTTTGTTTTTTGCTGAGGAAGATTGGCCCTAGGCTAACATCTGTGCCCATCTTCCTCTACCCTATATTTGGGATGCCTACCACGGCCTGACAAGCAGTGTGTAGGTCTGAGCTGGGGATCCGAGCCCGTGAACCCCAGGACACAGAAGCGGAGTGCACAAACTTAATCACTACACAACCAGGCCGGCCCCTAATTTCCACAGGGGATTTTTACTTAGCCAGATCAGCATCAGCATTTGAAAATCATTACATAGGTTGAGAAGGGGGTGGGGGTGGGGGTGGGAGGGAGAAAGGGGAGGGAGGGAAAAGAAAGGTGGAGATACCATTGCTTGAGTCTCTGCACTATAACAAACACATGCTAGGTAAGGAATTTGCCCCAGCAATTCATCTAGTCCTCAAAACTGATGATGTTCAGTGAAATTAAACAGCATGCACAAAGTTACAGAATGCAAACAACCTGTAAGTGATGTTCTGGCCTACGTTGTCAGATTCATTCCTGACCTTCTGTCCTACTCTGTGCGAAGAAGTGGAGGGGAGAGTCATCTGCAGGCTTCATAATCCAGGCTCCTGCAGGAAGGAGAAAGGGAGGAGCCAGGCTCTTGCTCTTACTTCTAGTGCCTTGGCTGCCTTCTCGGGGTGTGGCTGCATCTGAATCAGCTCCAGAGCGCCAGCATTTTCAGGGCAGGCCCAGTGTTTGCAGATTTGATAAGTGACCTCAGCTGCTAAACTCTGGTAATTCTGTTTCCTCCACTCGCTTCTCCATTTTAGCAGAGAGAGCGGTTTCTTACGCTATTAATCTGTAGGTTGACTCACCATCTGCTGTTTGGTTTCTCAGTTTTTCTTCACCCATGTAACCAATTCCCTGTAATAAATTCCTTCACTTTAAATACTTAGTAGTTTCTCTTTTCCTGGATGGATCTTGACTGATACAATCTCAAACATCAACCTGAAGTTTCCACAGGGATGTAGTAAAACAGATGAGGTATGCCAATCTCCCTCAAGTTAAATATCAAATGTGACACCTGCAGACACCCTAATACCATCTATAGAAAGTTAACCATGAATCCGTTGCTTACTGAAGGAAATTGAAAGAAAAAGTCCTAAGAAAATTAGCTGCAACCATAGAGATTATAGGCCATATCAGAGAGCACAAAATGCACCAGACCTCCTGAGAAACTCCACTAAAGCTAGAAATACATCCAATTGAAACATTGCATGGGAAGCATACGGTATCATTTTGCTGACTGAACAGGAAGACAACAGCAAGAATATGGAACAGAAAGAAAACAAGTGCCTTAACTGAAGATGTTTTGCAAGACTGTGTTAGAATTAAAAAAAAAAGTTTTAGTATAAGAGTATAGATAAATGAGGCCCTCAGTGGGGACTCCATCCATTTTCTGTCACAATAGTCACCTATTAAGTTCATCATCCTCTCCTTCTTTGCTTCTGTTCCATTACTTCAGGTAATACCTTACTATTTCTCAGGCCCATCTCTCTACTGGTTTTAGATCCTACCTCCTTCTATATAACCTTAAACTCTTTCTAAAGTACAAACAAATATGCCCCCTCTCTTACCTCCCCTGCCCCACCCATCCGTGTTCACTTACTGCCATCTCATTGCTCCCAAAAGTTCCTGACAGTGTTGTGTATAAGTACCATCTCCATCTTCTCTCCTCCTCTCACTTACTCCACAGCCCTCTACAATCAGATTTCTGCCCCATCGTTCCACCAAAATCATTCTTATTAAGGTCCCCACTGACGTCTGTGTTACTAAACGTTCAATTTTCATGGCCTCTCGACAGCTTCTGACCCCTTCGTTGACTTTTGGTACATTTTCTTCTCTTAGCTTCTTTGACATCATGGTTTACTGCTTTCCTTCTTACTTCTTTGGCTGCTTCTTACCATTCCCACTGCAGACTCGTGTGCTTGACTCAGCCCTTATGCGATGCGCTTCCTCAGGGCTTAGCTTTCAAACCTCTTTTAACCGGGTGTTCTACCCCTGAGGAATCTTGGGTTTCATTACCGTCTGCGTGTCTCTGATCCCCAAATATCTAACTCCAACTCTGACTTTGCATTTGAGCTCCAGACTGGAGGTCACAATGGTATGAAAAACCCAACGTTCTACCTCTTCTCTGCACTGGTGTAAGTCTCTTTCAGTATTCTCCAACCCAGTGAGGAGCACCTCCCCCTGTCCGGTTTCATGTGACATAAAACAGCCTCTCCATCTCTCTGATCTCACGTAGCCAATCCATGATTAGGATCTGTTGATTTTATCTCAACTTATTTCCATACTACATATCTAAGGCCTCTCCTATATGTGTCCTCTGCCACCAAAACACGAATGTGTACATATCATCCATCCACTTTAACAAACCAATGACTTCCCTTTCCTCTTCCTAGAGAGCAAGGGGAAGACACTAAGTGGCCAACGTGATCAGGGAGGTTCACGTTTTCTAGTTCTCTCAAGCTTCGTGAGCCATGATTTCCTCCTTATTCTCTGCCCATCTGTCGCTTTGGATGCCTCAGTTTCTTGATCAGGCCAGAGTTCCTCTGCCACATTCCTTTGTCCATGCTCTTCTTTCTCTCTCCACTAGTCTTCACCTCTTACCTCTGTTAACTCATGCTTTAATCTACCTCCAATATTACCTCTTTGGGGAAACAGTTTTTTGTTTTTGTTTTTTTTCCTTCTGCCCAGTCTAGTTATATTCTCTTTCCTTGTACCTCTCATTGAACCATATTAGTTTCCTTCAGGTCACTTATCAGTAAGTATATATTCCTCAGTAGAATTATTTGTTTAATACCTCTCTACCCCCAAAACCTGTAAGTTTCAGATGAATTAGTTGCTTATCTGGTTTTGTTCAATATCTGGCAGAGCATCTGGCACATAGTAGAGTTTCAATAAATATTTGTACAATAAATGATTGAACATTAGAGTGAGAAGAAATCTTAGAGGCATATAATACAATTCCCTCCTCAGAGCTTGAATCTCAATGTCAATACCATGAGGTTCAACACATACAGGATATCTGATCTAGTCATGTCGGCAAAATCCTCTCATTAGACTATGTTCTTCCCAAGGAAATTTACCATGTAGTTCTCTGCCCAACTGAATGAATACACTATACTCATTTCCATAGAACACCAGAAAAGGACAGATAGCTGCTGAATATTATTATTTTCTTAGTTAGAGGTTGAAAAAGTACGCACATGATATATTCAGTCTCATTTTTAGATAACATTTATATCTTCTAAATATTCAGTACTTTAGCTTCTCTCCCTTTCCCCCAGATTTTTCAGTGGCGATATAAATAAAACAGGATTCTGAATAGTAAATTTAATAAAGTTATAGAAGATATAGCTGCCTGATGTTTAATCTGGAATAGATTTCCTGCCTCACCTTGAATGGTGAGCTTGGTGGTAGAGGGCTGAGTCTACATTCACTTCAGCAGAAATTGCCAGTGAGACAAACCAAACTGGTAGAAACAACACTAATTTATAAAACATGAAACAAAAGAATTTTACCACAGCCTACCACTAACTGTTGTGATCTCTGGCCTTGATTTCTTCATTTGAAAAATAAGAGGATTGTTTTGTAATATCCAAGAATTCAAACAAAACCAAATTTCCATTAACATATAAATGAGCAAATAAATTTTGGTATGTTCATAAAATTGAATATTATATAACAAAGAAGAGGAAGGAATTATAGCTAAAAAAACCCTCCAACTTGGATAATTCTAGTATTTGTAATGCTAAGCTAACAAAACAAGAAACAAAATAATACATACAACATAACCTCATTTATATAAATTTTATAATTTTTATACGGCAAAGCTAAACTATGTTATGTAAGGATGAATACATGTATAGTAAAATAAAAAGGAAATCAGGAAATTGTTATAAAAATTATGATAATGTTAAGAAAGTTGTTTCTACTAGTGCAAGAGCGGGGATTTTGATAGGGAATGGATTAAATTGGGGATTTCTGGGGTACAGACAAATGTTCTATTTCTTGGGCTGATGTTCCCTTTACACTTACTATGTTAAATTATACACATTATTTTGTTCACTGTCCCGTTTACACATTTTATTTATGATAAAATGTTGATTGTTTAAGAAAAATATTTTTTTGAAGAAAAATCCATATAATATTAGACCTTCAATGAATCTCTTAGGTCTAACATATGAATCTATAAGTAGTTTGGTGATTATTATTTGCTTTGGTCAGTTTTTATATATGAGATCATACAATACAAGCAAAAGCCTGTATATGCTACTTCTGTAGACATATACATACAACAGTCTTCATATTCTGTTATGGTAAATTTTACCCCCTAAATCTGGGGTATAAAAAAAATAAACAGAGGGCCATTCCGCTGAATTCAGTTAAGAATCATAGTTTGTTTGACCCACAAAACAATGGCTTACACAATGTTTAAATACTTTTTAATTAGTGACCAACCTTCAAAGAACTGGGAAATTTGATATAAAACATCCAGATGGCTTTGTGTTAAAAAATTTTAGAGATGAGCCCAAACTGGGAACCTTATTCCCAGATGGCAAGAACCTGCTCCCTCTTCAGATGGGGCCTGGAACTTACAGCTCTCCTCAGCCCCAGCTCTCCTGTCACTCCTGTCAGTGAGAGTGTCAGTTTCCATACAGCATTGGTCTAGCTACTATTGTGTTTTTTTGTTTGTTTTATTGTTTTGTTTTGTTTTTGTACACAGGGTATTTGATCATTTGTTAGCTACCTTGTCCTGATAGACATTTTAGTTGGGATCACTACCCCAAACTTCTGTTTGTGCCAATTCTGCCCCTTGTATTAATCACAGCTCTCTTCATAGCTCTGCTTTGGAGAAAACCTTCTATTTGTACATTTTTTAAGAAATCATCTTGTCCAGGAAATGAGATTAGCGATTTTTGAACTGAAAAATAATCCATTTATTTAGAAGTCTGTCTTTTCAATGTGCTATGGAAAATAAGAGTATTAAAAAGTTTAAGCATTCTACAAAAATTTTTCTTAAAATATATCCTTACCACAGCAGATGTTTCTTTCTGAAAAAACATTAAAAAACAATGTTCTCCAAAGCTACCTGATTTAGGGAGAAGCTTTTGTCTTCCCTGCAGAGAGCTGAGCTCAAGTCTTCTATTCAGCACTTAATTGTGCAGCATTTATTCTCTTTCAAGACTTTCCAATTTACCAATTCATTGGATTTTGTTTATCACCTTTTCTACAAAAGCCCATTTGTTCATTGACAGTTTTGTTCTAAGTTAAATCCAAAGTAGGGCTGATTAATGAATATTCAAACTGGCCCCGAGGGTTCTTGTTAGCTTGATAGTTCTATCACATCAACCATACGTAAAATCTATCTTCCAGTTAAATGTGGCTGCTTTTGCTATGTCAGAGATTATTTATTACTCTGTCCTCTATTAGTTTTGATTAACAGGAAGTTTTTGATCAAGCAAGGCCTTCTCGTCTCTGACTGCTTATACATCAAACATTTTTTTGCTATGAATTTGACATATTAACGGTTTTATAGAATTGCTATTGTTTCATGTTCCGTGTATAATTGGCACAAAATAAATGAAACTGAACTGGACAAAGATCTTATTTTAGAGGATAGTGTTGCAAGAGAACAATTCTGCATTTACAAACGGTACTTTGATGCCTAGTTATTGGCCAAAATAAAAGGCATACTCTTGTTCAAGTTATAGCAGATATTATAAAATGAACAATTCTTAAAGGGCTTCCTTGGTTCCTCTTCTATGTCCATTGTAAAGGTCATCCATTATAAAAGAGAAGTTGATTTCATGTTGTTTGAATCAAGGTGTGAGAAGAAAATTACGGTAAGCTTTAGTCTTACTGTAAAATAGATTTTGCTTCCAACTGCATTTTGTTCTCCACACTTAATATTTACCAACCTTTCCACTGAGCTTCTGTCTACTGCTTCCTCAACTTGGATATCATAACATGTCTCAAACACAATTCTTAATTTTCCCCTAAACCTGCTTCTACGCCAGTCTTGAACATCTCCATTTATGGCATGAGTATTTACACAGTTTCTCAGACCAAAAATCTTTTAGACAAAGATCTGACTCCTTTCTTTTTATTAGTTCATCAAAAAGTACCTTCAGTATGTATCCAACATTTGACAATTCCCTCCAACTTTTCTGTTGTGCACTGAATATTTGCACACTCTGCCCCCAAATCCATATGTTGAAGCCCTAACCCTGAATGTTTGATGATATTTAGAGATGTGGCCCTTAAGAGGTAATTAGGGTTAGATTAGGTTACAAGGGCAGAGCCCTCATGATGGGATTAGTGGCCTTATAAGAAGAAGAGAGAGAGATCTGTTTCTCTCTCTGCCATGTGAAGACACAGTGAGAAGGCATCCATCTGCCTGCAAGCCAGGAAGAGAGCTATCATTAGAACCTGACCATACTGGCACCCTGATCTCAGACTTCTAGTCAATAGAACCATGAGGAAATACATTTCTGTCGTTTAAACCCCATCTATCGTATTTTATTATGGCAACCCCAGCAGACTGGGATATCTTCTTATAATTTTCTAGTCTAATTCTCCACCATCTCTCAGAACACTGCAGTAGCCCCCTGCAGTTACCTTCCTGCTTCCTTTTCACCTTTTTGCAGCCAGTATTTCAAGGATCAGCCAGAATCGTATTTTTTAAACTGTAACTCAGTTCATACTATTTCTCTGCTCAGTTGTTTCAATGACTTCTCATTATGCTCAGCATATAACCAACTCTCTTTTCTATGAGGACTTTTATGTTCTGGTTGTGACCTAACTCTCTGACCTCAGCTTCCACCTCGTTCATGGTGCACGTGAGCTCGTGCACACACATGCATGGGCACTTCTCTTGCTTACTTATCTACAGTCTCTCTAGCTTTCTTGCTGTTCCCCCCAATTACCAGGTGTATTTCTACCTGAGGGCCTTTGCACTTGCTGCTCCCTCTGTTGGTAAAACTGCACCCTGGAGACCTGCTCTCTCACTTTATTCAGGTAACAGTTTGAAAGCTGCCTCTCTACGAAGTCTTCCTTGACAACTTTATTTAAAATTACCCTTTGTAGACCCCACTCCCATTATGTCCATATATTAATCCTGATTTATTTTCTTCATAGGATGTATTATTTCCCAACATTATAGTATGTATTTATTTGTTTGCTTTATATTTTCTTCACTGTAATGTAAACTCTATAAGGTATGAGACTTGGAGTCTTTACTGAATTGCTAGGGCCTAGAACAGTGCCTGACTTACACAGAGAAGGTCTTTAATAAATATGTATTCAATAAAAGATTACATAAATCTCAGCAACGTATAAGCCGATTATTAAAAAGCCCATAGCAGGAACCATGACCTTACATGAAAATTAGATGGAAAATATAAATCCCTCCAGCCATAGTGGATTTAAAAACCTTCATTTGCTAATAATAAACAGGATATTAAACCTCAGGTCTTTCATCCCAGGTATGTGCAATCTGAAATTTTGTTTTTCAAGAGAGAAATTGATTTAAAACCCAACTCTTTTTGTGCCTTGTCTGTTGTGGGAATAATAATATCTGACACTTATTGAAGGCAACATTTTCTGACACTATTGTAAATGCTTTATATGTATTTATATATTAAATTGGACTATTGTGACTATTTACCTGTATAATCTCATTTAATTCCCTGAAAGCTCTCTGAGATAGGTACAATGTTTATCACCATTTTTTGTGTGAAGAAACTGAGGCATAGATATGTTAAATAATTTGATGTGGGACAGAGTCAGTGATAAAATAAAAACTAAATATATGCAGTCTGACTCCAGCATCCGTAAGGTTAAACACTATGTCTACTTCCTCCTGTATACAAAACAATCAAATGATTAATCAACTAGAATAATTTACCCAGAGTGGTATAAGACCTACAATCCCATTATCTTTCACTGGCTATTTACTACTGGAATTTTTATTAACTTCATAACTACCATCTTTCTGTTTTTAAGAAGAATCAGATGAATATATTTCTATAATCTAAATTCATTTATTTCATTTATTATTTTAATGAAATAACAGGGTTTACACAGTCAAAAGCAACATAATTACAAATCTTTTCCCCAATAATATAATGAATTGTTGGATTGTTAAGTAATATAATTAGGAAAGGAAGACACATAAAGAGAAAACATTTGACATTCACCCAACAAACTTGCCTGTAAACACCTACCGTGCCTTCGTCTCTGAAGATACAATGAGAAATTAGATATAATTTCTTCCATGAATGAACTCACCATTTAGTAAAGATAATAGCCACGTCAGTAGATAATTCCAATAAATTCAGTATAACTAGAAACCTAGTGAAAACCTAAATCGTGGAGAACCCTGTATATTATGCTAAAGACAAAGTTTGGATTTCATTCTGGAAACCAGCGGTGTCTAAAGTGGGCTGTGAGAAGCACATCAGGTGCATAAGGTGATCCATTGAAATATGAAAAGGAAGTATTAGAAATATTGTTGACATTTATTTTGACAGTATTATTTTTAATCTCTGGTTTTGGTTCTCTTTTATCATATACATATAAAAGAGGAGATTGGAATCTTGGAAGAAAATATTAGAAATGTCATTCACTTAAATTTCTAATATTATTTAAACTTTTCTATTTTTTGATATCTGTTGTATGAGTTATATATGAATATAATCTATTAGGGAGTACTTATTTAGAAATTTTTGATGATATAGATGTACATTTTAAAAATTTAACTATTGCTATTTGTTAGGGAGAAACATATAGGTTTTAAGCATTAGAGTTTCCAAGGAATATGGGAGTTTTAGATTGATTACCCTAGAGTGGACTTGATGTCAAGGGTACTGGAGGAAGCTATTGTTGTATTTCAGCAGAGGGATGATGAGTACCTTCACTAGGAAAGTGCTAGGGGAAGGACTTGACAACTGTGTCATACATAAATTGGCAGGATTTTGTGATTGATTAAATATGAAACAGTGATGAAGAGGGAGGATTCAAGAATGACTCTCAGATTTCACATTTAGGAAGTGGAGAGAAATTAGATATACTAGACAAATAGGGATTACAAAGAAGAAAAACCTTAGGTAGGAAAGTTATAAGTTCATTGTAGGCATCATGATTGTTTTTTTCCTGAGGAAGATTCATCCTGAGCTAACATCCATTGCCAATCTTCCTCTTTTTTCGCTTGAGGAAGACTAGCTTTGAGCTAACATCTGTGCCAATCTTCCTCTATTTTTTTGTATGTTGAGCACTGCCGCAGCTTGGCTGGTGAGTGGAGTAGTTCTGCCCACAGGATCCGAACCCATGAACCCAGGCTGCCGAAGTGGAACACACAGAACTTTAACCACTCAGTCGTGGGGATGGGCCTTAGGCATTATGATTTTGAGCATGCTTTGGAGAAGTCAGCTTAGGATGTCTGAAATTTAGAGACAAAGTCTATTTTGTACATACATATTTGTCAATCTTTAGCACAGATGGAGAGTACTAGATGGAATCACCCAAGTGGATCATTTATAGTATAAAGAGCAGCGGTTCAAGATAGATTTCTTAGAAACATCAATATTTAAGGGACAGATAAAGAAGGAGACACTCTTGGAGAAAGTCAAAGAACAAGGAGTCAAAGAGTGTGAGGAGAATAAATGTCCTCCTAAGCACTGTCCATGGAGCAGGGAGTCCTACCTAAAGTCCTTCAAGTACTATGGCCCTATTGTCAGACTATCCTCATAATGGAAACACATTTGCTGGGCTCTCTTTTTCTGGTACCATTAAACATTCAACATACAAATCCATGTTGCCCACTTTTATATACAGAGAAAAGGTCAGGTTGCCTCCAGTGATAGAGATTTATGGCTCATAGGAAATAGATAAGACTGGGAAGCCATCTCAGCATCTTTCAGAGAAGCAAAAGATAGTTCCCTGATACAAGGTGATGCTCAAATATTGCATGTGCAACCTCTAAAACAATTTTTGAAAAATTATGTATCCTCCTCTCCCATTTGAAATTGACACCTTAAAATTTATCACAGGGGCTGGCCTGGTGGCACAGTGGTTAAGTTTGCACTCTCCACTTTGGCAGCCCGGGGTTTGTGGGATCGGATCCTGGGCACAGACCTACACACTGCTCATCAAGCCCTGCCACGGTGGCATCACACATACAAAAATAGAGGAGGATTGGCACAGATGTTAGCTCATGGCCAATCTTCCTTACCGAAAGAAAAAAAAAGTTATTACAAATTTAAATATTTGCAAAGAATGTACTTTCTGGATACTTTTATTGTATGCATGATTTACATCAAAACATTAAAACTGCAGTTTAGCTTTTCAATCTATAAACGATATCATGGGAAGGCAGCCCTCACTGCAAAACTCAAAAGCAAATTAGATGATGTTATATTAGAAAAAGTCCAGTTTCATTTTTTTTTGGTTCAAATAAATAAGTTAATATACCTCCTTGTATTAACTACCAAGTGTTCTGAATTCTAATTCTAAGGTAGATCGTTCAAAACAGTGCTAGATAAAGTATAAATATTTCCATGATGTTTGCTCCCATGAGTTTCATTCACAAGAGTTTTACACTCCAAGACAATGAATCATAAAAGATGGTGAAAGGTTTGTCTTTTGTGAAGAAGGGGAAAGGATATTTTAAAAGAGTTGAAAAAAAGAGAAGTCTGAACACACAGACTCATTCTTAGCTAAATTAATTTTTGAAAAGCATACATATGGAGAAACTGAGGATCTGGAAACTGATTGCCTTAAATTTATTCATGCCTATATAGCATCTGTTCAGTCTTTATTTCCTCACAGGGTACCCGGCTCCAGGAGACTCAGCTGTAGTCATCCAAGGGAAACACCAGTAGCCGGTGGCCTGCTTTCTTCCTCCATTTCCACTTTTCTTTCTGCCTGCTACTTCCTTCTACGCTACTGCACAACTGATCCTCTTCCTCTAGGTCATCTTAAGTTAAATCAATATTATGGGGTTGAATTATGAGGTAGGCTGTTGCTGAATTTTGTCTGCATCCCACCCTGCAGATTCATCTGTTGAAGACCTAACCTCTAATGTGACTGTCTTTGGAGATAGGGTTGGTGAGGAGGTGATAATAGTTAAATGAGGTCATAAGGGCAGGGCCCTTATCCAATAGGGCTGGTGCTTTTGAAAAAGAGAAAAAACACCAGAACTCGCTCTCTGTCTCTGCCACATGAGGACACAGCAAGCAGGCAGACATTTGCAAGCCAGGAAGAGAGCTCTCACCAGAATCTGACCATGCTAATTACTCTGATCTCAGACTTTCAACCTCTAAAACTGTGAGAAAATAACTTGCTGTTGTTTAAGCCACCCACTCTCTAGTATTGCGCTATAGCAGACTTAGCAGACTGATACAGATTTTGGTACCAAGAAGTGGAGTGCTGCTGTAACAAATACCTAAAAATGTCAAAGCAGCTTTCTCACTGGGTAATGGGTAGAGGCTGGAGGAGTTTTGAGGTGTATGCTAGAAATAATGACATTAAGGCTGATTCTGGTGAGGGCTCAGAAAGAAAAGAAGAAAGCTAGAGAGAAAGCCTCCATCTTCCTAGAGAATACATAAATAATCATGAACGCAATATTGGTATAAATATGGATGTTAGAAGTCATTCTGGTGAGGTCTCAGATGGAAATGAGGAGCATGTTATTGGAAACTGGAGGAAAGACAACCTTAAAAAGTGGCATAAAACTTGGCTGAACTGTGTTCTGGTGTTTTGTGGAAGATAGAACTTACAATTGATGAAATTGGATATTAGGCTGAGAGGATTTCTAAGAAAAGTGTTGAAGGAATGGCTTGGTTCCTTCTGACTGCTTATGGTAAAACGGAAGAGGACATAGATGAATTGAAGAAAGAATCATTAAGCAAAAATGAAGCAGAACTTAAAGATTTGGAAAATTCTCATCTATCCATATTGTGAAAAATGAGGAAACTTGTTCTGGAGAGAACATCAAGGTGTTGTTTGGACAGTCACTTCATAAAGAGGTCATCCATGATGTTAATCAGCCATCTAAGTAGAATCTGGGAATTCAGATGGGATTATTCCAGCAGAGACACTGCCAGTTTGAACTGAAGGAGACAGAGAAAGTGGGATGAAATGAGGGGAGGCTTTTAGATTTCTTGGATTCTACATGATGGGACCATAAATCTGTTATGCTGCAAATGTGTACTATTCTTGTTGAAAAGGGAAGAATGATCTCAAAGGTGATTCAGAGATCATCAGGGCCTCAGTTTCATAGCTCCATCTGCTGGAGCCTTGGGAGTGGGATCTCATCCAGCAGAGCCTCAAGGTTGGAAAATTAACTTTCTGTTATTTAAGATACCCAATCTGTGACATTGTGTTATGGCAGGCTTAGCAGATGAATATAGCCATGTAATGTGCAGTCTGGGTACATGGTCATTATCTCAAATACCTCTGAAAGGGAGGAAGAATGTCCTCTACCCACTCTGGGTCCTTTCTGGCTGGGCTACAAACTAAATTGACATGAGACTGAATAGCAGGAGAAAATCAAACAAAGCTTTATAACATGTATACACGAGAGAGACCCACTGGGTAACTGAGCATCTCGACAAAATGATGGAGGTTCTCCTCTTAAATAGAAAGACAAAGGAGGATGTTGGGGATGGGGGGAGTCAGCTATGGGAGACTACCAGAAAAGCATAGTAAACAAGAGGAAGGTTAATATGCAGATTTAAGTCCTCACCTTCCGCACTGATAAGATTTTCTAGAGATAAGGTCATCCCCCTGCTTCTTCCTGGTACAGAGAGGGAGATACCTTTACAAATGGAGATTTCCCTTATAAATGTAAATATCTCTTACAAAGGATAACTTCTACTCTTAGTTGGAATGGGCTTAGCAAGGACCCTCCCAGTCTATCCATACCTAGAGTTAAATTCTTTTAGGCAATTAGTTGGGGAGGTGGGGCTAAATTTCTTTCAGAGAAAATAATCAAGGTAAAGAGACATATTTTGAGGTGGCCAATTCTGATCTACCACATCTCATTAGGGAGCAAGCTCAGGGGTTCCTTTCTTACTACCAGGCATAATATGGCATGACTTTATTACCTTGATCACAGCTAACTGGGCCAGGCACCTCCCTACAGGGATTCCCTTGGCTAAAGATAGCTGCCTTGCTAAGGTCTCTTCCCAGCATAGCCCCCACATAATGGCTGATTTACTTGATATAGGGTCCAGCTCCCTTGCCCCAACTTAGGATAATTCTGGATGATCATCTGAGCTTCAGAACTCCCCATTAGTCAGCTGTTGAGATTGCATTGCAACTTGACCTCTCCCTCTGCTTCCTCACCTGCCCCTCCAGTTGGTGATCCCAGAACATGCCCTAAGAAACCCATGGCATGTTAGTCTCCATCTCAGAGTTTGCTTCTTGGGTAACAGAAAATTCAAGGCACTGGCACCCAAATTGTTTTGTCCAGATTCTGTTGTGTGTGTGTGCATGGTAGGAGGGACCCAAACAGAAATACATACTACATTTTATTGTAATTTTTCTATTTGTATATCTTTCTATATTTCATGATGAGATTTTAGAGGGCAAGAAGCATACATAACCCATAGATCTATCCACAGCATTTAGGACTTTGTCAAGTCATAATAGTTCTTGGCAAATGTTTAAATTCTACAGTTGTTTCATCATTTATCCAAAGGCTAGATTAACTCTAAGATAAAAATTCATATAAAAATTTGCACAGTCAACCAAGGGCTTTAAGTTGTATAAACTTTGCTTGAATTCTCTGAATGCTATTTTATTTGTAATCTTTAATAAAAAGTCTTCTAAAAGTACAAACAGAATGATATACTTGTGAAGTTGAGAGGACGTCTCATCCTTTTAATATTCCCTACTTAAGGGAAGTGGTATTTTGAATACATACATTTTAAAACAGTATTAGCAGCTACGTAATATGACACATTACTTATTTGTGATACACATATGTCATAATTGCACAAATCAGAGCTATATTAATTGATATAAAACAAATACAAATTAATGTTTACTTTAATCTTTTCCTGATAATGAAAGATTTACAAAAGTATTTGCTGATTGACCCAATATGGAATTCTGTAATTCTTGAAGATTTTCTTTCTGCTTACGTAGGAATCCAGAGACAGCATATCTATAAACTCAAGACCTACAGTGTATTGTTTTGCTAAATGTAACTAAGCGAGCTTTGTCTAGGGGTCCTATGATTTATCCATGAAGTGTGATTAAATGTTATCTAAACACTTTTTCTACCTGAAAATTCTATTTTTTTTTAATCTCAAATGAACTACTTCTAATCTCACTTTCTTGTTAAAATAACAAGGCAGACAATTAAACTAAAGGATGGGTGATAATAAAGACACTGGTGTTTCTGGTAGACATCATTAATGTTGTCCAAATAGAAGCTGAACTTAATTATCCTCATTTATACCCAGCTTCCCAGTCTTATGCTTGAAGATATACTCATTCTCTTTTATTTGTTCAACAAATATTTATTGAGTACCTACCTTAGATCAGGCACTCTTTAGGTGTTTAGGGGAACATCGGTGAACAAAACAAACAATGATCCTGCTCTCATGGAGATTACAGTCTACTTTGGTGATACAGTGAACATAATGAATATATAAACTATCTTGTAGGTGACAAGGACTGGGAATTTAAAAGATGTGGAGCAAAGAAAGGAAATATTGAGAGTGCCAGGGGTGGAAATTGTGTCAAGTTGCAATATTAAATAGAGTGATCAGAGTAGTCTTCAATGAGAAGCTGAGATTTGAGCAATGTTTAAATAAATGAGGAAGTTAGCCATGCTGATACTTGGGGAAGAGAACCCCGAGTAGAAGGAACATCTAAAGCAAAGTTGGAAAGGCTGGGACGTGTCTTGAATGTTTAGAGAAGTGTAACGATACCATGTGGGTGAAGCAGAATGATTAAGGACAGAAGGAGAAGAGAGTCAGAAATCAAAGGTGGGATTGGTGGTGAAGAAATAGATCCTGTATGGCATTGAGGGCCTTTGAAGGACTTAGATTTCACTCTGAGTGAAATAAGTAGCCACTGGAAGATTTTGAGCAGATTTTAGGAAAGTGACATAGTCTTCCTTGCCTTTTAAAATGATCACTCTGGCTGCTTTGATAAGAATAGCCTAACAGTGGGAGTGTTAAGGGTAGATATAACTCCTTAGGAAGTTATTGATGTTCTTCAGGTGAAAGATGATGGCAGGTGGTACTAGGTATTAGCAATGGAAATGGTGAGAAATGATGGGCTCCAGGATATATTGACAAGAGAGTGGCAAGAGGACTCTCTGTTGTATTGGATATGCAACATGAGAGAAAGAGAGGATTTAAGGCTCAGTCGAAATTTTTGGTTTGAACAATAGAAATAATGGAGTTGGCACCAAATAAGATGGGGAATGCTGTGGTTTTGGTTGGCAGAGATTGGTACATGATAAAATGGAAGTGTTTATTGTACATCTAAAGAGAAATGGTAAGTAGGCAGTTGGTACATGAGACTGGAGTTCATGAGCATGATGTGGGCTAGACATATATATTTGACATGTTTCTGGCATATATGTGTTATTCAAAACCTTGAAAAAGATGAGGTTACCAGGGGAGTGAGTGTAAATAGAGAAGTGAAAAGAACACGGAGAGGACACCTGGGAGCTCTAACATTAAAAGGTAGGTCAAAAGTAGAGAAGTAAGCCCATTAAGCTGAGAAGGAACAACTAATGAAATAGGAGGAAAACCAAATGACTGTGTTTTCCTTCAAGTCAAGTGAAGAAAAGGTATCAGAGGAAAGAATGATTAGCTATGTAATATCTTGCTAGTAATTTACTTAAGATGTCTGATATTGACTATTTAATTTAGCAACAAGGAAATAATTGACAACTTGATCAGAGCAGTTTAGGAGATGTGATGAGAGTGAAGCTGGCTTGGAGTGGGTTTAGGGAAGAAAGAGAAGAGATGGATTGGATACTGCAAGTCTGGTCGAATTTCCTGAGGATTTTTGGCCAAAAAGGGGAGCAAGAAAATAGAACAGAAGTTGATAGAGGAAGGGGATCAAGAAAAGTTTTTGTTGTTAAGTCATTTCTTTTTTGTGTGTGTGTGAGGAAGATCAGTCCTATGCTAACATCCGCCAATCCTCCTCTTTTTTTTTTTTTTTTCCACTGAGGAAGACTGGCCCTGGGCTAATATCCATGCTCATCTTCCTCCAGTTTATATGGGATGCTGCCACAGCATGGCTTGCCAAGCGGTGTGTCAGTGCATGCCTGGGATCTGAACTGGCGAACCCCGGGCTGCTGCAGCAAAGTACGCACACTTAACCGCTTGCGCCACCGGGCCGGCCCCCATTTGTTTCGTTTTAAGATAAAGAGAGTAACAGCGTGTTTATGTGCCAATGGAATTATCAGTAGAGAATGGAGAACTAATGATGGAAGAGAGAGCGTAGAGGAGACAGCAGGACTTCTGGATTGGTGGAGTGAGGAGTTCAGAAATCCCTCTCCTCCGTAAATCAACAATTTAACTGTTAAAGATTTTAAAATAATTATAAAAGAATTAACAATCATTTAAAGTCTCTATAAACTATCCTAAGATCATAAACAAGAACAGAAATATTAATTCAAGAAATTCTACTAAATTTCAGTAAAAGCAGCCAGAGTTGTTGTCTGTATTAGTTTGCTGGGCTGCCATAACAAAATACCACAGACTGAGTGGCTTAAACAACAGAATGTATTTTCTCAGAGTTCTGGAGACTGGAAGTCTGAGATCAAGGTATTGGCAGGTTTAGTTTCTTCTGAGGTCTATCTCCTTGGTTTGTAGATGGCTGTCTTCTCACTATGTCCTGACATGATCTTTCCTCTATGAACTCACGTCTATGTCCTAATCTCTTTTTATAAGGGCATCAGTCATGTTGGATTGGGGCCCTCTCATATGACCTCATTTTATTTTAGTCACCTCTTTTATTGCCCTATGTCCAAATACAGCACATTCTGAGGTACTGGGTGTTAGGACTTCAACATATGAATTTGGGAGCATAACTGAACCCATACCAGTGACATTTGAGCCATAACCTGCTCCATAGCTTTGCCTGAAGAGACTGAGTTTGTTTGGAACAGAGCATGCAGAATTCCTTGTCTAAGGATATTGTTAAAAACAGTGGAGATGTTGGTGGAGAGCAATTAAGATGAGGCCTTTAGCTCCATAATAGGAGCCAAATGGCAGAAAACCAAAACAGTCCTCTTGGGATCACAGTTAATGCTGGGGGTCAGGAAAGCCATGAGCATGCGCTAGGCTGCACCCACTCAGGAGTAATCAGAACGGAGTGTGAGGCAGACTTTAAAGCATTTCCCAAGCCTCACACAAACCCATCAACCAGAAGTCTCATTGGCACACGGGGCTTAAATATAACCTCTGACAAAACGCTGACTGAACCATAAGCAACTCTGACCCAGGGGTGACTCCTAAGAAGCTAGGCTTAAAAATAAAATCACACTCATCTCTGGCAAACTCTGGAAAACTGCGTGTATGCCCAATGCTGCATCCACTCAGAAGTGATGTCGGAGCTGACCTGCCAGATATTGGAGTAGTTGGTGGAACGAGTCAAAATGAAAATAATGACGAAGTCGTTCTTCACTTATTGTGATAGTACATGAAAGAGGCCAGAAAGAAGGTGCCGGCTCCCACAATCTTCCATTTTTCCTCACAGAGTGGCACTGGACAATGGTCAGATGTATCTGCGCAGATGTGGGGGAATCATCTCACCATCCAGGAAGCTTTGAATAAAATCTCTTGACCATTTAAGAACCCCGGGACGGGCGGGGGGCAGGGGCGGAAGGGAGAGGGGGGATGGGTAGGAATGAAAAAGTACTGAGTACTGAGTGAGAGTGGAGCAAAGTGTCTTCAAAGTTTCCCCTCCCCTCCCTGATCAGAAAGCCTGGGCAGAGGCATCGGAGAAGGCCACTCGGTAAGGACTACTCCCGATGGAGGCCCCGGGCTAGGAATGCAGCTATGCGTATGAGCATGCTGGCCAGGTCCTGAGTCCTCGACTGCAACTCCCCTTCAAGACTGTCTTGCATTGCCTGTGCACAAAATCTGGTACAGCGAGGGCAACTTACCTCCATGAGGCTTGCCAGGGGAAACCTTTTAATTGCTTATATTTGAGCCTTAAATGTCACGCATAGAGTTTTGGCCAGGAGCCTGACTCCTCAGCAATCAAGAAAGAGAATTATCAAGCTACTAGCTACTGGTCCTTGACTGAAAGTAGGGCAAAAAAATGTAAATGCTTTGAACTGTGATAGCAGCCTTCAGGACATATATCCACCCAGTAGCAGAGGGCAAAAATCTAACTTGTAAGGGGGCTTATGCACAACCTGTCACCCACAAATGGCTTATGACAACTGAGAGTTGACCTCTAAATAGCCAGGCTAAAAGATAAAAACAAATGGACAAAAACATATGAGCAGGAACATATCTGAGAGGCTGTACACCACTGAGAAAAAATTTTGCAGAATTAGCTCAGCCAAATCATTAATCAAATAAACAAATGACCAAGGAGACAAGAAACCTTGTGGTAAGAGGGAGGAGTAACTATATTTGCTACAATATATTATTTAAAATGTCTAATTAAAAAAAATATTATGAGACATGCAAAGAAACAGGAAAGTGTGACCCACATACAACAAAGCAGGTGATAGAAACTGCCATTGAAGGGGCCTCCTTGGTGGGTTTAGCAGACAAAGACTTCAAAGTGGCTATTATAAATGCATTCAAAATATGGTCAAAGAACTAAAAGAACCATGCTTAAGGAATTAAAGTAATATATGGTGACAGTGTTTCATCAAATACAATACAAATAAAGAAACAAAATTAGCCAGTCCTGGTGGTCTAGTGATTAAGATACAAAAATTATTTAAATAAATAACAAAAAACAATAAAGAAGAAAATTATGAAAAGAACCAAATGGAAAAAGAGTTGAAAAATACAATAACTGATATGAAAAATTCAGTAAAAGGGCTCTAACTGTAGATTTGATCAGAAGAAAGAATCCATGAACTTGAAAATCAATCAATCAATAGAAACCAGGCAATCTGAAGAGCAGAGGAAAAAAAGTATGAAGAAAAATGAAGAGTCTCAGAGAAATATGGGAGACCATTAAGAATATCAATATATACCTACCGGGAATATCAGAAGAAGAGGGTAGAAAGAAAAGACAGAAAAAATTTTTTTGAAGAAATACTAGCCAAAAACAGAAGGGATTCTAGATTACCCTTATGGGCCCTTGAGGAATTGTGAATTTAAAGTGGGATCAGTCAGTATGGTTGTGTATGTTTATGTGTATGTGTATCGTTATCTCTAGTATAGTTATTCTCCAGCCACACTGAGTTATGTGGGTCTGCTTATGGGGAAAGAGCTGGACTGAACCAGAGCTGTGGCTGTGCCAAGCAAGCAGGCAAAGGTGAGAGGGGGCAAGGAAGGTATACAAGAGTGCTGATGACACACCATGGAACTTAAACTGGGTAAGGAGAGAAGGAAGAGCATCAAGGGAGTGAGGGACAGGAAAAGGTGATTGTATCAACGAATTGGAGGTCTTCATGTGCCAAATAGATTTGAGGAGTCCATCAGTGAAAGGCACTCATTACATTGTGATTGTGTATATCTCATAATCACAGCTCTGTGCATGTGTTGCAGTTATTGGTAATGATAAGGTCTAAGATTTGACATTGGAAGGAATGACTGAGGTAGTTATCCTTGGAATGGAGCATTTAGGTAACTAAGAATACAGGATATCAGAAAAATTATATATATGTATATAGAAATTGCTACAAATTAAATCAGGCATTCCAATGGACAGAGTAGGAGTGAACCAGAAACTAAAATTTTTGAGAAATACATAGGAATGATCCTGGATGTGAGTAGCTGACAGCAATAATGTATTTCCTTTCCAGCAGGTGATTATTGAGTTTGACAGGGTAGGTATGCCATTTAAATCTTATAAATTAATGTTCCCTTTTTCTTCAGGCTATGTGCTTAAAATTTGACTTCTTCAACTGGAATGGTAATTCTCAGTGCATAACATAATGTGGCTCCTTTGGCTTGAACCATAGAGAATTGACAGCTGTGCTTAGTTTAATCCCCTTTGGCTTCAACTTTCCCATTATTTTGGGCATATTTTTCTTAGTTCTACCCTATACAATATTTCCTGTGCAAGTTTAATGTATGTTTTATGATCTATTCTTTATCTTAAATTCTTATTTCCACCCTGAATTGTTTTACTGATGTAATAGCCAAGATTCTTAACTGCACATGGGAGAATATACTTCATCCTGCTTAAAAATAACGTGATTTTTAAAGGGGTAAAACTATCTCACAGATTAATTAGTAGGGTTACAAAAACAAGACCCATGACAGTCCCACATTGGATAGAACTGGTCTGCCACAGGAACAGCTGCCTCTATATGATTGGCAAGTTATAAAGTCAGGGGCTGCCATCACAGCTGATGTCTCAAAAACTAGCCAGGAAACTGCTTAATCTATGCTGGATAGCTACTTCTGCCAAATGAAAGAGTGTCTTATTTTGTCAAATGATTCAGAAACCTGAATTATATCTGAATCCCTAGCAGGAAGGGATTCTAGGAATTTTAGTTTTTGCTTTTCAGCCCCTGAAAGCTACAAAGTTGTTAGGATGGATATTGAGAATGTTAAACTCCAGTATCCAGTATCAACGGGGCGCAGGATTTTGGCCTTTAATGTACTTTGAAATATAGTAAGAGGATTAAATATAGTAACCAAATTTGATCATGACAAAGACTTTATCTGACAAAGACTTTGTCTACATAATTCACCGAAATCTTTCTGTGTTACATCCCAGCATCTTCCTAAGAGTTTTAAAAAGAAAATCTTCTTTGAAGATGATTTCATCTGGCAGAAAATTACAACTCTGGGCTTGTTCACCTTGAAAGGGCTAGTGAGAATAATTTTGCCATGATCGTTGTCATCACTCACAGTATTTGATTTGGTTAATTAACCACCCCGTCTCATTCCCTCATGATTCTGAACCTATTTGGAAATATGTAACAGGAGTTAGAATGAGAAGAAATTATCCTCTTTATTATAGGTGCAAAGCTGGATTAGAAAATATGGCTTGTACTTCTAACAAAATCTTTTTCCTTTTTCTTGTTCCCTCCATAGAATTTATACAAAAAAAAAATCACTAATAGAGCAACTGAATAGCTGAAAACTTCACTGCACAAGGCAAAGCCTGTTCTTTTTGGCTTATTGTATGGAAAATGCAAGATTGGGGAGTGGAATGTATAGGGCTCACAGGTGGGCAATTTCCAAAACAGAGATCCAAGAGTGGTAGATAGACAAAGAAGGAGAAGCCACAAATGAGCGTGAAAGTTTAGGACATTAACCTTCCCAATTGAAGAACATGAGAAAACAGATACCAGACTCTTATTTTACCAATCAGATCCCTCCTACAAAAGGTAGAAGCTAATGAACAGTAAGACGAAGGGAGTAACTTTTGCCCTAAAATTTTCCTTAGGCATTTTATAGGCTCAAGAGAAACTTCGGAGAGGGAGACGATAATTTATCACACTGTCATCATCACCACTAGCACCACCATCATAACCATGATTATGATCATCCCCATCATCACTGTGAACCACCAGCATCATCATTTCAAACATTTGCAGAATATCTACTATGTATATACCACTCTTCATGTCACTTAAGATCCAAATGATTTTATGAATGAAAATTGAGGAGGATTTATAATTAATGTCAATAGAGAAGACGTATTGTTGAGAGGAATATAGTTTGGGTTGGGGGAGGAAATGATAAACAAGAACTGAAGCATCTAAGATAATTAAAGAAGGCTTCATGGAGGTGGGTCATATTTGGGCCTTAGAAGAATTATCGATACAGGGATTTAGAGTGCAATCCTACTACAGAAATGATGGATAAGAAAAATCATGATTTGCTTTGGTACAGAAGTATGAATCTCCAGTTTGAAATTTCACCAATCTCTCAGGGCCAGCCCTGTGGCCTAGTGGTTAAGTTCGGTGCATTCCGCTTCAGCGGCCCGGGTTTGGTTCCCAGGCCTGGACCTACACCACTCGCCGGCAGCCACGCTGTGACAGCATCCCACATACAAAATAGAGGAAGATTGGCACAGATGTTAACTCAAGGCAAATCTTCTTCAAGTGGAAAGAAGAAGATTGGCAACAGATGTTAGCTCAGGGCGAATCTTCCTCAAAAAAGAAAAATTCACCAATCTCTCAACAAACAGGTCTGGTCTTTCAGTAAAAATAATTCCTAATTACCTTTTTTTGAGTGTAACACTAAGTGACTAATCTGCCTCAAGTTCTCATCTTAGAATCCAGTCTTCTTTATACCATTGTGTTCTTCCAAAAAATATTTCATCGATCTTAATTTACTATAACTTCAAGAAAGAATTTTCGTTAGAAGTAAATAAGTCATCCTGTTTTTCTATTCTCCAAGTAAGCCCTACCATCCAAAGACCTTACATCAAATGCTTATTCACTTCCTCGTGTGATCTTTTGAGAACTAAGACGCATGTTGGGAGTTTCAGCTGGATACTTTATGATGTCTTATAATTCTGAACAATCTTGAGAACAAACCTGAGATTATTCGACCAAAGGAAAACAAATGATCTCATATTTCTAGTCAGTTCTTCTTCCAAGTGAATACTGATTTCCATGCAGGAAATTCATTATTTTACTTCACTTTCCTCTAAAAATCTTTGTCTTTTTAACTTAGTAAAGAGAGTTCTTCCAATCTTTTCTGATGGTTAGTCACACAGTTATGCATTTTATTAGAAAATCCCTTAAATATAAAGATGCTTTACTCCTCAAGTATTTGTAAGTACAGTTTTCCTGTACTATCTGAAAGACGAGCATTCCTAGGAAAACTTTCATAAGCCGAAATGGTGTAAAGTGAAGAGGCAATTACCATTAATTTGTATGGGAACGTTTTTTGAATGTTCCCAGACCCAAAAAATAACCTGCCAAAATAAATGGAGATAAAGCACATATGCTCACAGACACAGTTCAAAGCTGTGGCGGCTTGGTGCTGAGATGCTGGGTGTAGTTCCAGGGGCCGGAGCTTGGCAGTGCCATTTTGCTGCTCAGGATGTGCACTGCCTCTATAACTGCTCACTGCAAAACAAAGGGTGAACGCTATTTTTGCTTTTCACCTTCTTTGGTTAAAGCTAAAATCCTCTTCGATTTCTCTCATTTAGCAAAAACAGGTACTAATGTAGGTCTTTCGTAAAAGCAAAGTGGCGTAAAGCGAACTTTCGAATAGCAAGGGAAACCTGTATACCAGAGTTAGTGGAGTTAGAATTTTTCTTCAATGGAAAGAAAGCAAAAAAATACGCTTTTATCTTACCCGTAAGCGGCAAATAACAGCAAGCAGACAGCTGTCATTTTAATAAAACTGTGTGTATTTTCACGTGGATTTTCTTAAATGCCCATATCATGCCCATTTAATGTTTTCAAATCACTGATTTTTTATAAAACAAAGAGGAGTAACTTTCAAAGGCACTTATGAGGTCTATTCTTATCTCATTAAATGCCATGGAGTTAAGTGATTTTACATTTACATCTCCAGTAAAAAGGGAATTCAATTTTCAAACAAGAACCCACAGTGATACCATGGATTTCTGCAATATTTCTTTTTTGCCTTTCTTTCCTCCATTTAGGGTCCCTGCTTTGATATGAACCCAGAATGCAGAGAAAGAAAACAAACCCATGCTAACAACATAGTTACAGAAAAATTAGTTTAGGTAATCCCTAATCATTTTCTTATTTTTTAGCAGAATATATTATAAAAACAGCACTAACTAAATCGACTCAGATCTGAATTCTCAGTAGGACAGCATGTAAATGTAGACCATCATCAGCGAAATGGCTACTGATCTTGAAAATACACCAGAATTTTAAAATAATGACAAATTTCTTCCTCTATTGTATTTTTTCTCATTCTTTTTAACTTTCTTTTTACTGGTTATATATACATTTTTCTCCCTATTTGCTACAATAATCAGGAGAGCCTGCACTATCTTCCACATATTGTGAACATAATGTGATGACTTAAATTATTATTATTAATATTATTGTAATTACTTCTAACCTTTATAAAGCCACAAAGTCAATAAAGGGCTTATGTTGCATATACAAATGTTATTCTGCAGTAGTTGTATTTTTAAACCTTTTAACCCATACTTTAAATAGTGCTTTGGTTTCTAGTTAACATTTGTTCAGCAAACTGTAAGGAATGAGGTATTGTGATATCAGCTTTTTTCTAACCTTCTCCCTTAATATTTAACACAGTATTCTAATAGTACATAGTAAATGCTCAAGATAAATTTTTGAATCACAGAATTTTAAATCTATAATAGAATTTACTAATCTAAGTTATTTTGGGGAGGAAGAAACTGAAACACAGAAAAGTTAAGTGATTTGGCCAAGACCCTGAAGCCAGTTATTGACAGTGATAAGACTGGACATCAAGCCTTATGACAAATGTCTTAACTCATTCAGTCAACTTCTTATTAGAAATGTGATGGCACATTAGAAGGAACCTTACAATGGCGTTCTACTTGAAACAAAGCTGGGCATGAAAGAAGTCTAATATGTGGTTTTTAACTACAGTTTAAAGATATATAAAATTAAAGAGTGATAAAATTTGTATATTACACTGCTAGAGATCAAAACTGAGTGGTTTTATATCTCTACCAACTCTCTCTCTCTCTCGCTTTCTCTCTATCTCACGAAGGGATTTTAAAACAAACTTCTAGAAGTGGTACTGTTCTTTTCCTTCTGCTTTTATTTTTCATAGAAAATATAATAGACATATTTTCTTATGACTCATTAATTTAAATATAGCAATAGTCCAGAAACACACCTGCACATAGTAAAGACCTTAGGTAATAGATAACTTTATACTACAAAAGTAAAGACATAGAGCCAAATGATCAAGTTTCAGCCTTATTTTCCTCATAAGTGTAATTGAAATAATAATAATACATCTGAAAGGGTAGTTGTTGTTGAATTATATATAATATATAACAATATTTTGTTAGTAGTACAGTCATCTCTCGGTATCCACAGGGGATTGGTTCAAGGAACTCCCGTGGATACCAAAATCCACAGATGCTCAAGTCCCTTATGTAAAATGGTACTAAAAATAGTACAGTGAATACAGTCAACCCTCCATACCTCCATATCTGGAGGGCTGACTGTTACATAGTAATCATGTATGATATATGTTCTCTGTATATTCTATGTTATATCATTATATATTATTGTATTATATATTATGTAGATATTATTATAAATTATATTATATTACATTATATTATAAATATGACATTTGATTATATTAACTGTGTATTCAAAATTGAGATTTGACTAAACTGTGATAAAATCTTAGATATTTATAGAAATCTCTTGATACATCCCATCAAACACTCCAGAGGAATTAAAAGAAAAGCAGATTGGAGGACAGAGTTTCAGTACGAGATTATTAAAAGTCAGCCAAGAGGGCAAAGAAGCTACTCACGTGCTTGAATTAACTCTACATGAGCATCATTCCAGAAAGCCAATATATCCATTGCTAATATATTTTGTGTAAGTTTTGAAAACTTATGGTGTTCATTTTTACTTGGCAGAGTTTCTGTTCTATACGTTGACTTTTCTGACTCTTACAACAATATTTCATGACCTTTCCAGTATTGACTTTTTAAAAATTTAATTTTACAATACTAATATTTGCCTGAGTGATTAAAAATTTTAAAATGCAGTTTTTCAGATATTTTCCCTATATGATATCAAGCAGCTCATAATGATTTTTTCTTAATTTCATTGTTAAGTTGAACAATGCTGTGGTCATAATACTCACAAAATAAATGACAAAAAAAAAAAAAAAGCACCGTGTATTTCTGGTTCTTTAAATCTTTCCTTAAAAACAAAACACAACACCATTATAATTGTCAGCATAATCAAGGCTTTCAATTGAAATACAGTTCATTTGTAATAGATTTCTTTCTACATGACTAAGATAATGTTTCTTTTTACTCTCTCTCCTATTATGTCAAATGAAAATAACTGTACAAGTTTTCAGAAAATTTGGAGAGAAGTTTTGGTATGGTCTGAAAAATATGGATCTCAGAAAATTTATGGAGGAGTGCCTCATCAATAATTATTTCAAGAACTGCTAAAACTGAGCATTGATTTTCACCTAAATTGACAGAGTATAATTGAAATAATCTGATCAAAAATATATATGTAATATATAGCTGATCAAATATATCTATATGTTTATATATTTACATATATATTGTTTTTTATTTTTTATGTCCAGGAGGATGACTCCTTGCTCCTCTACTCAAGTCATTATCTGTTTGTTTAAAGGTCTTTTATTTTCCCTCTTAGCACTTATCACTACCTGCCCTTATAATATCTGTTTTTCTGTTTTAACTTTTCTTGAATCCCCAAAGTCTGGAATAGAGCCTAGCATTTAATATGCACTAAATTAATATTTCTTGAATAAATACAGATGGAGAGAAAGTAAACAAGCATGAGTTTAAAATGTGAGCTCCAAATAAAAAGCCACGAGGGAAGTAGGAATTACAGATGTTTATGTACCATTGAGCTTTTTTGCATATTCTCAATTCTGCTTAGTCGTTGTCTTGGGGAATTACCCATAATGATGATTAATGGTTCTTTTATGAAATGCAGGTTAGGGGAGGTAGCCCAAAATGAGTCAGACTATCGATATTATATAAAATAATATTTTGTAATGCTTTAGCCATTAATCGACTCTGAAGCTATTGAATATAATGGAATAATTATAATTTTGGGTGCTAGATTGAAATCTTAACTAACTTTATTTTGTTATGACCAAAAACTGTGTAAAAACAGCAGCCAGTCTCTATTTTTATGATAGAAGTGAAGAAAAAAATGAGATTTCTTTAGGCAGAAAATATTATTTCAGGAAAAATTTGAAAACAACTTCATTGGTAGCTTGAATTTTTTATACAAATTACCCATGATAAGCTCTAAGTGGAAAGGAGAGACAACTGGCTATGAAACTCTCCGTGAGTGTAGTACCTGTCTTCCTGGGCCATGAAAATGACAGAAAAAATTTAAAAAGCATTTAAATAATGAAATAGCTAAGAAAGAAATGTGGGCCCCTGATGCAAATATGATAATAGCAGGAAAAGAGCATGTACTAATGTGTCCATATTTGCAAGTTTGGTGATTTCTTAGTTTACGGCCCTTCTTAATTCCAACTGTCTATTGGAATTCATTGGTGTGGTATTCACAGAGGTTGTTTTAGGTACAACACTTTTGATTGTAACAACAAATGTAATTCTTGTGTTTTGGGATAAGGCAACGTAAAGATACATCTTTTCTATTTAAAAAAAGCAAAAAGGAATAGCATAGTCAGTCAATTTCAGATAGTACTTATCAGATATGGCTTTAATAAACTGTTTTTGTGGTGGTATATACCTTAGGAAGAATATAATAACTCTTATTTTGATAAGGAGCAAGAGGAAGAAGATATCTTGAGTCTGAACATGCTCCAAAATGTGGAGATTCAGTTGAGATCAGTGCCAAGTCCCTCACTCCAACAGGCAGAATGAGAGTAGTGGGTCTGGAGACAGCTGAGGGAGGACAGAAGCAAACATCACCTATTTTCCAGTTTAATTTAGATATTTCACATAAACAATTTTCCAGGGTTTAATTTTAAGCTTCAGACAGACATTGTTCCTGATGTTTTAAGCAGACTTTGTGAAATATAATTTGATCAGTTCTTCATAACTTAGGGAACCCTTTTCCCAACTGTTTTATACAAACCCCAGTGTCTTAAGAAATATTTATAAATTACCCAAAGAAAATATGGCTTCATGATCAAATAGCTTGGGGAAATACTAATGCCATTTTTATTTTGGACCATAACGGTGCTTAACTGGGCTCTAAGAATTCCCACAGAACAGAAATTTGCTTAACGTTATTTAACTTCATGTTTTTAAAATACATTTGATTATAGAACTCATTTGTTTGTGGAAAACATTTTGGAAGATATTAATTTTTTAAGGAGCACAGTTTGGGAATTAAAACCATCATTATTAATAATCCTCTATTGCAGTGCTTCTCCAACTTGAATATGCATATGAATCTCCTAGGGAACTTGCTAGATTGCAGGTTCTGATTTAGCATTTGTCAGAGATAGGAATGAGATTCTGCCTTTGTGACTAGGTCCCATGTGATGCCCCGGCTGCTGGTGTGGAACCTACATTTTGAGCAGCCTGGCTCTATTGCATTGTGGTTCTTTAGTTCTGCATAGATTATTGAGATATGGAAAGATGTATGCTTTTACATTAGTGGTTTCAGCCCTTTAGGCTAAAGAGGTGAAACAAATCATTAGAATGGGAAACTTTCTATTTCAGCCTAGATTGACCTCAGGATAGCAAAGCTAAGGTAAAACGTAACACAGAGCCCCTCCTGTACACAAATTAATAAAAGAGTTAATGAAGAAGAATCTCTTCCACAACTTTGAGACCGCTCTCCAGACTAGACATATGAAAAGGGAGATGTGGAAAGAGAAGATTCCTGATAGAGCTCTTTTAGGAGACTGATGCATCCGTTCTAGTCCTTCTTTGAGGTAGAGATGAGGGTCCGTTCTTACGGCCCTAAGCCTAGTGACAAGTAAAAGGGAAACAATCAATTGTGAAATATATTCCCTAAGGTTGGGAGACACTGAAGGCTTGTACCAGACTCATTCCTGAGAACACTAAAATAGAATGTAAATTAGATCTGATCTGTGCTTGTGCATATGCTTAAGTAACAGGCCTATTAGAATTGGCCTGCACTGCTGCAATCTATTGGTATAAGAGGCATGTGAGTATTTTCCATAACCTGTCATGGAGAGCATGGGGGAGAAAACCAAACAAGATTGCTTTGGGTCACGTCCAATGTGGTTGCCTGTAGGGCAGGAGTTCTCAGCAGAAAGAGGCAGGTAATACATCATGAGATTCTCAGAGGTGAGGAAGAAATTGCAAAGGACTATACTGAATAAACCCAGGTACCTCTATCTGAGACAAGGGAACTATAGGAAACAAGGGCCCTGTAAGAACCCTCAAGAATCCTGAAAAGGATAAGATACCACTCTCCCTTCCAATACTTCCCCTCTGGGTTTCCAGCTTAAAGCAGGTTTGAAAGGGGAAAATGATTTTAAATGTAAATTATGTTTTTGTTTATTATTAGTATGTTGGACTAGACCTCTTGGTTTCTGAATTTAAACTCAAACTGTACTCAAATTTAAACTGGTACTCAAATGACTGTAGGAGTCTCTATTTAAAACTAGCAGGAAAGCCCCAGTCATCTCAAAGAATCCATTCAGAAACGTGTGAAAATGAGGCGTAGTGAATCAAGTTTTAATTCAGCAATGGTGGAAGATGAAATTAAGTTGTGTTTTTTTTTTCTTTTTTAACGTTGGGAGTCAGGTGTGTTCGACAGGCTGGTCACAGAGGATTAATACTGATCCAATGTGTGTCAGAGCTCACCTCTTACTGAGGTCGGTGTCTCTGCCACTCACTCTAATTTACTGCTAGTTCTAATCAAGAGAGGGCTCAGAACACAATGGTCTGGCCATTAGGGTGCTGAGGGAGGGCAAGATGGGCCCTTCTTTGCATAAAATATAATAATTTCAACTCATAAACTTTACCTTTGTGCAGAAGATTTTTTTTTTTTTGCTTTTTTTTCTTTTCTTTCCTTCTTTCTCGTTTGGTTCCTTTATTCTCTCTTTCTTTGGGTTTTTTGAGTCGTTAATCAGATTGTTGTAATCTTATTTATAAAAAACTTTATACACATGTCTGGAAATATATACAAAATACTATCTATATCAATAAAGAAATTTTATGTTACTTTGATATTTGTTCATTACTTCAGAGAATGTTTTTATATTTTAGATTTCACTTATAGAGAGAGGAATGAAGACAACATAATAGATGTCTTAAAAACAACCAATTACTTTGGGTATCTGTGTATGTGTGTGCTCTCATTCAAGTGCTCAATAAATTACGACTTTGTGCATTAGGCACACACACACACAAATGGAGACAGAGCACCAAGATATACTCTTAGTTCTTTTGGCAAAGTTATATCCTTGTTTTTCTTAGCTCTGACAAATGGCAAGGCAACTTTCTGCTTCTGGAACCATCACCTCTTCGTGAATTGAAATTATGTCCATTCTGATTGCCTTTAATATTGGCAACCATTTATTGAGCATTTACTGTGTATCAGAAATGATGCTGAGTATTTTATGTATATTAATTTATTTAGACCTCACCCTTCCCAAATTTCAGGCATTTTTATTCCTATTGATATGGATAAAATGAGGCTCACAGTGTTAGCAAGCCCAAGTGATGACCTGGGTCATATAGAAGAGTGAACCCAGACTTTGAACCCAATGAGTTGTCTAACAAGCCTTGTACTTTTAGCCACTATGACAAAGGAGAATATAAACATTTGATACCTGCAAGGAGTCGACTTTTTCCTACAAGTGAAATGTAGATTTTGTGGAGATTTCCTCTCTATTTACAATGCTATTGCAAAGATTATACCACAGTTCTTTCTTTGCCAGTTATTTACAATAACTGAAATTTAATATCATCTCAAGAGGTAACATTAAACTATACAGAATCCCCAAGATTAAAGAAAAATATGCTTTGATTTTATTTCTAATTCTTTTTGGGGAATGAGAATTTGAACAATTCCAAGTTTTATGGATATCCTATATATGTTCATGTACGTAAAGTTAATTCCCTGTCTCAAGGGTGGCACAGATATAAAAAGGCCAATTACAATTTTATGAATAGGAAATATAAGATCTCAGGCTTAGCTTCTTCTCTATTGTTGTATTCTAAATAACAGCACTATTTCTAGGGAATACTTACATCCTTTCTGACACAGAACAACTAGGAATTTTCATTAGAGAAAAATCAAAGCAGATGCAATGTGAGTCCCCATATATTGCAAGTAATGTTAAAATAGTTTCCAAACCGGTGTCTTGTTTTGATGAAAACTCAGAAGACAATCTGGAGACTGTTTGTCAGACTCTAGAGACTGAGGCACAGATGGAGTTCTGAATTAAGTGAGTTTTTATTTTGAGATTTGAAATGAGCTCTAGTCCCAATTGTATATTTCAATGATTGTGGACTAATTGGATGTGGTAATTGATTATTAAAGGCTTTATACTCTTAAAATTGTAAGGTACATAAATAGTAATTTAAACATTTATAACACAATTCAAGATGTCAACTTTATCTCCAGTCTAATATATGCACACAGAATTGCATGAACCATGTTTCGGTTTGATTGGTAACACAATATTCTGGATTAGTGAATTTTCCATAAAGCCAAAGAAAATTCCTTGAAATATCAAAAGTTTAAATATTTTAACTAGTCCAATATGTAAAACAATGAAATTTACTGCCTGCTTCCCTATTGCATTAAGCAGTTTTGAATGAAATTCTATTTAGACTTTTATGGTTGACCAAAAACCAGCATGAATGCTAATTTATTCAACAAATATTCATTTAATAAATAGGTAATTTGTGCCTACGATGTGCCAGGCTCTGTTCTTGGTGGCAAAAAACACATGTCTCTGCCTTTGGGGAGAGACAAGCAACCCACATATTAAATATAGATATAGGAAAGTGGCCTGTATTGTGGGCAAGAGATAGAGCAGGGTAATGTGAGTCTAGAGTGCCAAGGAGGCTGGAAGTTGCAATTTTATGTAGAGTGGTCTGAAGAGGCCTCACTGAGCAGGTGGTATTGGAAGGAGTTAGCCATGCACTGTCTAGGAGACCAGCATCCCAGTCAGAAGCAATTGCAAAGGCTCTGAGGCAGGAGCATGCCCAGCTTGATCAGGGCACAGCAATGAGGCCGGTACAGCTGGAGTGGGGAGACCACAGCAGAGAATGTCAGGAGATAGTTAGGATCTCTCCCTGTCATGATCCAGCATTTGTGACAAATTCCACAATGTCCTCGCGCCTATGCAGAAGACCCAAGGAGGTATTGAGTTTTGCTAAAATATATATATGAATGTTAGTTTGGTTTGAACTAAGTACTCACGTGTACTCATGAGTACTGTAATTATGCTCAAGGACATTTGCTAGTGATTGGGCATCCAGAAGCAAAGACTCAGGTCTAGTGGAGACCGATTGAGGATTGAGAGGGTAGGCAAAGGAGCAGAGCAGGACAAGGTTGTGCTTCATCAAAGGTGTGCTGGCACTGCGGAGGCAACTGAAGAGCAGCCACACTCGGGTTACAACTGCCTTTGGAGAATCAAGGGAACTTCTCCTTTTCTTATGTGGCATAACTCATAAGAGCATCATGCCCTTTGCCCCTTACCACCACTCAGCCTCTACTTCTACAAATCACTGTAGTTGTCAAACCTCCCTAATGCGGGCTGAAGCCTTAACCTGTGGCTATGGTAGTAGCAGCCTTCTCCATTTCCTTCCCACTTTTATTTTTTTGTAAATGAACATGTGTCAAAGATTTGATTCAACTCATTAATTAATGAGACGTCTAGTAGATGTTGCAACTGTTTCAAAAGAGAACTCAAGTACCACACATTTATAGGCAAGTAGGGAATAGTGAAATGAATTTATCCTTCTCACTTTTGATTCTTTGGTTTAGCAGATTCATCTAAAACCAAAGATAAACTTAACTTTATTTCTGATGCTAAAATAATTTGGCATATGTAAACTATGTTTTCCTAGATTTCTACCTTAATTGCTAATATAGATTTTCTATACTTTAGAAGAACAAAGATTCTCTCACATCTCCTTGGTGTTTGTAGCTCTCTTTTTGCAAACCATTCTTTTTTAAACAAACTGTAGGAGTAGCTGACATTTATTAAGTACATTCATGCCTCAAGCCCGGTGTCAGGCACTTGACAATCACTGTATCCTTTAACCTGCACAGCAGCCCTGTGTGATGAGTACTACCAACACGTTCCTAGTTTTATAGATCAGGAAAATGAGATACAAAGTGTCCATCTGTTGCCCTCAGTCGTGGCAGTAAGTGGTGCAGCTACAAATACAGTCCACATTGCAAACTTTTTAAAGATTCATTCTAAGTCCTCAGAAACACCTTCCTAAGTAGTTAAGGTTTATGGGATCTGGGGAGCACCCACATTTCATACCAATTTCCTATGAACACCTTACCAAAGAGGCTTGGGCTAAAGTGGATGAGGTGGGGCAGGCTGGGAGGAGTAGAGGAAGGCTAAGAACATGGTTCCAGGCTGCGCCTTTTACTCTTAACAAAAATATTTGGAGAATTGGAAGTATAAGGGAAGACAGGAACTTATAAAGATGAGTTAATGAGTTTGATTTTATTCTGTAACAGGTACAGAACTATTAAAGGCTTTCCGGAGGAAAGTGACCTTGTTCATCAACATAAATTGAAGACATGTAGTATTGGAGTGCCGGTACCAATTAAGATAGGAAATAGAACAGTGGTGGGCAGATGACATTGGGCACATTAGGCATCCAGTTTTATCACCTGTAAAAACAGGCCCAAGGATGGTCAATTAGTTTATGACAGAAACTGATTAGATCTCATGATTCTTGGCTGTGCATATTTGTCGGTTCTTTATCCATTTCATTGTAATGTTGAAATGTATTTATATTTCCCATAAATGAAGATGATAAAATTATGACATGTTCAGTTCATATGCTTTTTCTTTCAATGGTAAAATAATTCTATAGATCTATAAAGAAATGCTTATTTTCCTCTCCCTCCTCTCCTGTGTCCTCTTGTGCATACCAATTAAGTTTTTTAGGAGAACAAAGGGAGTATACACACACACACACACACACACACACACACACACACATTTCACAAACTAGAAACTGACAACTAAATGATTGTGGTGGATTATAGATGTTAATTTTCATAAATTCTATTGCATTCTATTGTATGTCAATTTCAGGGGAGAGAACCCTGAACTCACAAATTAGAAATGTCTTTCATGTTTTATTGCATAGGTTAGAATAAAACATATTTATTTTATTTTATTTATTCAGGTTGTATTTATTTAAAATATATTTTTTGTACATAGGTCAAAAGACTATTTTTAACTTATCATTGGGTGTTTGTATGTGTTTCCAAAATTTTAAAGTTGATTTAATAATATACCCTAGAGAGGAATTATGTATTTTTGATACATCTTTTCCAAAACACATATTACATGCCTTCAACCAACCTTATTACTTAAAAATCACCGTTTCTGAATCTCAGATGTCATAGCTGTATAACATTAATGTGGTTGACTACTTTACCACATAATTAGTTTTAAAGTTTTTCTAAATGATTTATTGGTTGTTAGCTGTCATTTAAGAAAAATAATTATAAATTCCATTTTTAAATTTTTGATAGTTTATTAGTTTCCTATTGCTGCTGTAACAAATTACTACAAATTTAGTGGCTCAATGTAGTGTGTTCAGTTGTGGAGGCCAGAAGTCTGAAATGTGTCTTATGGGGCTAAAATTAAAGGTTGTGTCCCTTCTGTAGGCCCTAAAAGGGAGAATCTCTTCCCTGCCTTTTCCAGATTCTACAGGCTGCCTGCATTCCTTGGCTCCTAACCACATCATTCCAAACTCTGCTTCCTTCGTCACAACTACTTCTCTAACTCATACTTTTTATTCACTTATAAAGACCTATAGGATTACATTGGGGTCACCTAGACAATCCAGGTTATTGTTTTCACCTCAAAAGCCTCGATTTTTCTTTCTTACCTCAAACCACAGCTTTATTATTATTTTTAATTGAAGTATAATTGACATACAATATCCTATTAGTTTCAGATATACATCATAGTGACTTAATATTTATCTACATTACAAAATGATCACCACGATAAGTCTAGTTACCATCTGTCACCATACAAAGTTATTAGGATATTTATTCGAAGAAAATTAAAACACTATTTCAAAGAGATATATGCACCCCTATGTTCATTGCAGCATTATTTACAGTAGTCAAAATCCTTAACTTTAATCACATCTGCAAAGTTCTTTCTGCCATATAAGGTAACATAGAGGTTTTGGTGATTAGAGTGTGAAAATCTGTGGGGAAAGGAGAAGGTTTATTCTATTTACCACAATAGTACTGTTTTTTCTATTTTTCTCATTTGTAGTACAAACCTTTATCTGTAAGTTTGGAAAAAATATTCGGCACCAAATATAATGAGAATTAACTTTTCCTTCAATATGTTTTTTCTGTAAATATATAACTTTTTTTTTTCTTCTTGTGAGGGAGATCTGCTCTGAGCTAATGTCCATGCCAATCCTCCTCTTTTTGCTGAGGAAGACTGGCCCTCAGCTAACATCTATTGCCAATCCTCCTCCTTTTTTTCCCTTTTTCTGCCCAAGGCCCCAGTAGATAGTTGTATGTCATACTTGCACATCCTTCTAGTTGCTGTATGTGGGACGCCGCCTCAGCATGGCCAGACAAGCAGTGTATCGGTGGGCTCCCGAGATCTGAACCCTGGCCACCAGTAGCAGAGCGTGCGCGCACTTAACCGCTAAGCCATGGGGCCAGCCCATTACAATATTTTTTTAATTAAAAAAAGCTAGTGACCTCATGCCATGTAAATTAAGTTTGAATGACCAATGCATGAATTTTGGGCTGCTAATTTTTGTTTGCTTGGTTTTTTAATTCCGTTTCCATAATTTATGTAGTTTTCAAGATATAAAATATGCAATATAACATATACTACTTTATTTTTCTATAATAATGACAATGTTCTTGAGTTCATATCCTCTTCCCAACTCAGTTAAGGAGGTAAAATATTAGCTCAGATCTAATAAAACAGCCCTTAATTTAATTAACTTCAATTACCTAATATAAATTGATGGCTTTTGCCAAGTGCCCTATTGAGATCTCTCCCCATGATTGATTAAAAGTTGACCACCAATTCTTTCCCTTTCTTCCCATTGAGAAGAGGGTTCCATTGCCTCTTTTCTTGAACCTGGGCTGGCTCTGTGACTGGCTTTTTCAAATAGAATGAAGCAGAAATAATGCTAAATGATTTCATTTCTGGGTGTCAAGAGATTCATGGTTTTTACTTCCCTCCTCTTGGACCACTCCCTCCATGTAAGAAATCCAACTCTCTTCAGACCCCAGGTAGAGAGGCATCTCAAACTAGCCAAATTGAAAGAGGCCATATGAAGTGACAGAAATGTGAAGGAAGAGTTCTTAAAACTTCCAGCCCGAAACAGCCACCAGCAGTATGCAGCCAACTGAATGATCCCATCTGATGCCACGTGGAACCAAATTCAGCTGAGTCATCCCCAAATTCCTAACCTGCACGATCATAAACAAATGAAATGGTTGCTGTTTAAAGCCACTACATTTGGAGGCAGTTTGTTACTCAACAGTAGATAAGCAATTACTCATCTCTTTTGTAAACTGAATTTAGTAATTTATTCCAAACATCTTGCTTTTTTGTGGTACATTGAGTAGATCTCAAATTTTTCTTACCTGTTTTGAAATATCTATATGATATAGCATCTCCCAATGGCACAGTGGCTATTTCTAACTCTAGACATGTATCACATCATTGTCTGCTGAAAGCTGTAATTTAATTTGTCTACTATGGATCCAGAATGATGGTACAATGATTTGAATTTTGCTGTTTATTTGGAGGATAAGAGCAGCCTTAAACAGATTTGAAATATGGATAGAGAGGAGTTACAGCTCTCAACAACAACCTTTGTAGTCTTAAGCCAATCAAATTTTGTAGTCTTCATATTTAGCCTCTGAAGTAGTGTTTTATTGGGCGTATATAAGAAAGAGAAGGAGCATAGTATAGCTGTTTCATTCTTTGCCTACACCTCTGAAACAGCAGGTTAGTTCTGCATAAAGGGCTGCAGACTCATAGATCCTTTTAGTAGGAAAAGTGATAGATATAATTGAATGTGATCTTACTGACTGCATCCAAGTCTTCTGACTATAAATTCTGGAGAGGCATTAAGAGAAAGGCTGAATCTTGGTTAGGATCCTCTAGGATGATCAGAAGACATCAACTATATTGCTTTCAGCATCTACCTTAGCAGAGGGTCTTTAGAGTTTTTTTTAATTAATAAACTTTATTTTTTAGAGCAGTTTTAGATTCATAGCAAAATTGAGCAGAAAATACAGAGAGTTCTAGTAGACCCCCTGTTCCCACACGTGCACAACCTCCCCTACTGGGGATCAACATCCAACACCAGATGGTACACATTTTACAATCAATGAACCTACATTGAAATGTCATTATCATCAAAAGTCCATAGTTTGAATTAGGTTGGGTTTTTAGATTTTTATTCTATTTCTTCACTACAGAGATGGGAGCAAACATTTAGGTCTTCTGTCATACCTGTTAGACCCTTGACTCTGGGCCTTTGCAGTGTCTTGTGCTCTGTGATGTTTTTCTAATTACCTTGCCTCTCTTCATTTTTGCTCGCCTGGAAGCTTTGAATTTCCTGTTTCCTTCTCATAAAATCGTATATTTTATGTAAGAACACTTGACCTTCGGTGCATGTGTTTGTTACTGAACTGCACTCTACTCTTTTCCTATTTAGATTTAAGGAGTAATCACACAAAGATTACTCATTATTTGGCTATAACTTCTCAAAATATGTTCATATTTGTATCATCCTAAAATGCCTCAGATGAGAAGACCACAAAAAGTCTCAATAATGAGGCACATCTGGAGGGTCAATAAGAAGATTCAAAGTCATTGTGGAAAGATCATCAATGCTATTACTACTTTGCCTATAAAGAAGAAAACAAATACCAGTACAAAACCAGCTGCCCAAAGGCAACCATTGTTTATAATTTAAAGACATATTCATAGACATCTCTTTCTGAATACATATACTCTAGTATTATTTTATATAAAAGATCATACACTATATATGTTTTTGCTTGTAACTTTCTTTATTCACCCAATAGTGTATGGTTGAGATCTTTCCATGTCAATGCATAATATCATTTATAATGACTGTATAGTTTCCTTTTATAAAGGTGTACCTTCATTTATTTAGCCGTGATTGACTTTTAAGATGTTTCCATATTTTCATTATTATAAATAATATTTAGATGAATATCTTCTTAACTAGAAATTTCTTTACTACTGAAACATATATAAAATACATTCTCTTAGCTGTGAGACTCACTTTTGCATAGAAATATAAAGATTTAAGTAAGTTTCATATAAGTTCCCCACCTTACACATAGGAATTTTTCACATTTAGCTTGGATTTCATTATTTTCTTGATATTATACATACATTTGATACAGGTAGATGATGAGTAGAGAGAGAGAGAGAATTTTCATATGATTTTTCATATCTAATTTATATTTCCCAATTTTTTCATCTGTTTTCTGTTATAAGAACCAAAGCCCTACACAAAGATGCCAGCAATACTAAAACAAGAGAGAATTGATCGATTTTATGTAAATGTAAATAAATGAATTATTGATTCAAATGTAGTTATTGTAGTAATAGTAGATGCTTTTTGTGTTGAATCTAATTCATTGTATCTTTGAAATTTGAAATAAATATTAAAATAATTTTTACTTATCCTAAAATTATTTCATTTCTTTATCGTCATATACAGTATAAACAATGTTGGCTTTCTTTAACTTGATTCCCCATTGCTTTACTTTTTGCCACCTGAGAATCTAAGAGAAAACTCAGAGAAAAAATACATTGGCATTCTTCCAAGACCACTTTAACCATAACTTAATTTAGGTTCTCATCAGTAACAGAAAATATATAGAATTCTCAAAGTTCTATTTGTTAGTTGATAACACAGAAAAAGCTATCCTGGATGGCGGATCTATACAATTTTATTGTGAATGCATAGAAGTCACTGCACATTGGATAAAAAAAGCAAAGCATAATTATGTACAATGCTTGTTAATTTACTATTGTCAGTTTTAAAGAATGAATTACAATTTGAGAATGGAAATTATTAAATAAAGCAGAAAAATTGTATTATATCATTGTCTCAATATAGCCTAAATTGTTATCAACCCTACTTAATTATTCAGCATACTTTAAAAATCTTTAGGAAGTCAATCGTGTTTAGCCCATTCATTGCAGCTATTCATAAGCAGTAGAAGCAAACCACAAACTCTAGGTTAATTGTGTTTAAATTCTAAGACATTGATCAGACCTGCTGCAAAGCAGAAAAGACATATCAGTTTCTCCCCAAGAATTCCCCCAGGGTTTGGAGTAGGGTGAATTTGTGTAAGTCCCTCTTTGTAACCAGGCTACTCTTCAGATAATACATAACACTTTAGTCAATAGAAAATGGCAGAACCTATTGCTTTGAGGATGTGCTTTCTCTTGGAAATGGATGATAAATCACAATTATATAAACTGAAGGAAGACATAACATACCTGTAACCTGCATAATAATAATCATAGCAAGAGGAACCTATTGCATTTGCAAGATTAGAAGGAACGGGTTTTGCAGACAGTGCAATAAATCAATTTTGAAAATGCCAAGTCAAATTAGGTGTGCTAAGCTATTAACTAGTATTTGGTTTACAACAAAACCAGAAATTGAGTTATAGAATTTGTTTTAGACACTTCATTTGTAAAGTACATAAGAAATGCTAAGAGGTATGACACATTTCCTCATGCAATAATCTTATGCACCCATAGGAAAGAAAAATTTAAACTGCAATGCAAAATAGTGCGGTTTCTATTTTAAGGGGATTAAATCAATTCATGAAATTAAGTTTTAAAAGTTAACCATCAAGCTTATAATGGATCATGGTTTTAATATAATGTAGAAATATTGGATAAAAATTCATAATTTAAGCACAGCCATGCAATCAGTATGCTCTGCTGTAAACTAAATCTGTGACCCAGGAACAGTCACACCCTCTTGGGGAATGGGACATTTTTGCCATGTCAGTGAAAACAACATTTTTTTCTGAAGTCTCGGTTTTCTGTAGCTATCCCTCAGGATCCATTACTAAAAGTGAAAGAATGAGCCAGCAGATAAGGCTGTGGACTGCCACCCATTTTTAGTACTTTTAATTTATTTTCATGTATTGATATGTTGCATAATATTTTATTAAGGAGAAAAATTCGTAAAGAAACAAGCAAACAATATTCTAGACTCTAAGATCTTTTTTATTCCTAATATTCATTCTGTTTTGCTAAGAACAGGAAGAATTTATCACTGTTTCTTAACTAACATGTTTCCAAATTTTGATGTCAGTGAAACCATGCTTCTTTTTTCGTATGTTAAAAATTTTCTGTACTTTCCATGCTTTCTTATCTCTAAAAGATCAAGGAATGATGTCAAAGGAAGAAGAATGTTAAGATGATTAGTAAAGGAACAGTTATGCATTTTTTTTTTGTCAATTGATGGGATTTATACTCTGGCCATTCTATATGGCATTTTTGTTATTAATTAATAACTATTGACTAGAGTGTTAATAAAATGCTAGATTTTCACTTGTAAGAAATGTATTTATAGAGGCCAGTCCAGTAGCACAGCAGTTAAGTGTGCTTTCTCCACTGCGGCAACCCAGGGTTCGCAGGTTTGGATTCTGGGAGCGTACTGAGGCACCACTTGTCAAGCCATGCTGTGGCGGTGTCCCATATAAAGTAGAGGAAGATGGGCACAGATGTTAGCCCAGGACCAATCTTCCTCAGCAAAAAGAGGAGGAGTGGCAATGGATGTTAGCTCAGGGCTGGTCTTCCTCACTAAAAAAAAAAAAAAAAAGAAGAAATGTATTTTTATACTTCATAGGATCTATTTATAGTGCTAGCTGAGAAATAATGTCTCTGCTCATTTGTGTTGGTTTATTCCATATCCAAGTTTTATATTTGGTTACTTATATATAACTTTATGAGATTTTTCAAACATTTCTAAAAGTAAATCAGAGTGTTTCTTTATTGACTGTAAAGGAATGTTGTCATTTTTTAGTGTAGTAACAACCAAATTTGCCTAACCCCACAAAATAGTTACTACAGTAAGCTCCAATTTCATTTCAGTGAAGCTGTTGGTATTTAAGACATCTTCCTTGAATTCAACACGTGTGTTTGCACATTATTTGAATATCCATACTTGTGGCAAATTTGTGGATGAGTTTGGTTTTATAAAATAGCAAAATAGACTTTTGAGTCCAGTGAATAATGTGGATTATCAAGTTGCCTGTTAATCATCTTATGATGAAGAGGTAAGTCTCAAATTCTGTAATAGTTTGTGATTTGACTCTGAAAGCATGTCCCAAGAAGAATTAAAACATTTTCTTTTATTCTTTGTAGTTGAAGCACAGTTACATGCAGTGAAATGCACAGATCTTAAACATACAATTTGATGAGTTTTAACAAACACTGAATCTGTGTAGCCCACATCCCTCATCACTCATTCAGCAGACCTTTATTGAACACCAAGTGTGAGCTGCTAGTTACTAGAGATACAGTTTTGAATCAGATCAAATCACCACCCCAGAGATATGGGGAGGAAGACAAGAAAAATGATTTGTCATTCAGCAGTAAAGGCTCTTTAATATAAATATGCACAGGAAGAAGAAATAGCAAGACTGATCAGTTCTACTTGGGGAAGCAGATTCAGAAAGACTGCCCAGAGGGAAAGATACTTTTGCCCTGCCTCCACCTTACCCCTTCGTGAATTGGCATAGAAAGTGAGGTTCACTTGAAAAGGAGGCATCGAATTTGTATGTAATTCAGATCCCAGCAACCCGGGACCAAAAGCTCTTTCTTGAAATAAATTTTCTAGTTTGGTTCATGGGTGAATGTCATAGAATCAAGGCCAATGTCACTAGATGCACTGCAATCCCAAAACCAGTTGGGTTTACGTCTTTGTTAATAATCACATTTTCTTAAATTTTATTCCATAGTAACTTAAATTATCATGTTAAAGTTTGTTTTTTTAAATCTCAAATCTCCGAGTTTTCTAGGTTCCATTAAAGAAAGTGACAAAGTGGTTGTCCAAATCAAATAAATTCATTGCTTAATGAAAGAGCTATAGTTAGGATAAAAACTAGAGGAGAACTTCTGAGAAAATATTTCCTTATTATTGATGAACAAAAGGTGTCTTATTACTCCTACCATATTTGGGCCTCAGAAAATTATCAAAAAATAGACTGAGAGTTTTGAAAATTAACTCTGCAGCAAATTTAAAATAAAAGTTAAAAGAGCTTGGAGCTGAAATCTAAATGTGGGTTCAAAATTGAAACATGATTCTCTTTGGAGCTATTAGAATAAGCCATAGAAAGGAATTTTCCTGATTACAAGGCTAAAAATCTTACTGATATTACATGAAGGAGTTTCAGGTACCATAAACGTTAGCATACGAGTTTAATACGTAAGAGTTCATGTGAGTAAGTTACTAACGAGAAGCACTGCTCTGAGGAATTCTGTATATTAATAAATTACCCTAAATGAATGGCATCTGTAGCTTATTATTTACCTGAAAGTTATTACAATTTTAATTATTTAAGAGTGACACTTTTGTTCAAAACTGTGCTGTGTTAGGCCAAATTTTACGGAGAGCTGCCATTTTAAATCAGGAAGAGCATGCTCCAGCTCTGGACTAAATTTAGCATAGATTCTTGATCAGAACTTGATGGCTCTAACTGCCAATTACAGGGACAGAGACACAGAGGTTTTACAAAAATTCCTCAGCAGAGTTGGAACAAAACAAACAGCTCTATTTTACAACTATACGTGTTCACCAATGGCTTTTGCTGCTTGCGATATGGGAGGCTATTAATAGGAAAGTTGTCAGATGGCCTGAGGTCATTGCTCCCTCTAAATTGTGTTTTTCAACCATGACTGCACATTGGAACCACCTGAGAGTTTTAAAAATTACTGATGTCAGGGTTCCACCCCTAGAGTTTTTGATGTAATTGGTCTGAGGTGCAGGACATCAGGAGTGTGCATCCAAGGTTGAGAGCACTGCTCTAAAGCAACTTGAAATATGAGAAGCTTGGAGATTTTAATGGGGACTTCAGAAACAATTGCACTGCAGAAATTATAGCAAAATAACTGTTGTACATTGTTAAAGATAGAACACATAAGTGAAAGGTAAGGAAGATACTGGAGAAGGGTTTCTTCAAATATATAAAAGTGTTCATCATGGATTTAGAATGATCTATTCCAAGAGAATCATATGAGAGCAACAATCAATGTAATTCTCAATAAAACCGATCGTGTTGATAATTTAGGTTCACAAAATAATGATGGCGCAGAGAATGTAGAACCTCTCAAATCAGTGGTGCTATTAAGTATCAAAATGACACTTTGAGAGCACCTGAAAGGTTAATTAAATTATAGCAAGTTGTTTCTGATTTGTGGTTGGGATCACTGATTTGCTTTTGCTTTACTTTTTTAATGTATTAACCACAGAATTACGAGTTCAAATTATTTTATAGGTAATCTCTAATCTCCACGAAAATAAATGGCACCGGCAGAAGTTTACCCCAGTTTCTGTGGAGTCCATAAATAACTCCTTTCAAGGGATGCTTAAATGAAATGATTTCCCTGACTGCAGGGGTTGGGGATTGGTGAAGATTTGTCCTTTGAGAGTAATGAGAAGAGTGTACTTGGATATAAAAATAGTAAAGAAATAATTAGCTTAAAAAAAAAAGCTAAATTCCATGTTTAGTGAAGTTAATGAGTCCCTAAATTCCTAAAGCTCAACATTAGTGTGTAAATGATTACTCCAAACCAATAGAGAATAACTTAATAATCATGGATATTTAGCTAAAACCTAATTTCTTCCTATCATTCTATATCTCCTAGGTTTAAGTCAAACAGATGTTTTGGCTCCTAAAAGGCCTAAAAGAAGTTTTGCTTTCCTGACAGGGTTCTTTATTAATGGGTTACTTTTTGAGAGGTCATTCATCAGGAAAAAATTTAAATTTACATTTTCAAAACTGTATTTGGATTAATTGATCAGATCTTTTATGTTTTGTGTTTCCAGTTCACTAGTTTGGTTATTGATATGTAGATATTTAAAAATATTTGTTGAAAGTATAAATTTTATTAATTGATTTTTGAGTGGACTAGTGCATGGTCAGTTACTTTTTATGATGTTTGGCATTTTGCATGTTCACACTATCGATATAATGTGAATAATTTGAAAGACTATAGCTATGTGATCATTTCAGATAAGAGTAACTGAATATACAAGACTTGAAAAGACAAGATTTTGAGTATGATACTGAAGGCTTTGAACTTTAAGTAACTAGAGGGTAAAGTAAAAAACACTGTTTCACTGGAAGATTATTTTTTCTTTTTTTATAGGAACTTTTGTAGAACAGATGTGAATTGAAAAAGGGAAGCAGAAGCTTAGGGGCAAAGGTTGGCCAGGTAAACTTGGATAGTTTTAGATTTAGGATGGACAGAATACTCAAGGACTTGAAAGGAGGAAAAGTTACTGTAATGTTAGAAACCAAGGGCTGCCATATGCGAATCTAATCATATGCTATGCTAATTGATCTATCTCCCATCAGATCCCATAAAGTGATATGTACCAAGAAGGGGTTCCATAAATATTTATTAAATGAATGTAGGATGATGGAATTGGAGAGGAGGGGGTATGGCTGAATGTGTGAGTAGTGAAAAGGAGGGAAATTAGAAAGGATGTTGATGATTTACTCAGGTTTTGTTACATTAGGTTTTGATAAAAAAAAAACCTGGAAAGAGAAACAAAAGAAATAGAAAGATTAACGGAGCACAGAGAAGGCCAAACCTCCGTACACCAGTGCTACTCACCTAGGATATCCACGGGCTTCCTTGCACCACGTATGAGCAGCATGTGCAAGTCGATTTAAGTTTTCCAGAGTTAGAGGGGCCAGTTCTTCATGCTTCCATTTCCCTAATTCAAAGTCCGGAGGCCTGAGAAGAAAATTAGCTGCTCTTCTGAGAGAAGGTGGGCCAACTCTGTAAGCAATTTTTAGTATCATCTTTCAAATTACTCACTTTCATGAATGTTGACTAATCAAGCTGAGAAAATAAAATGAAAACAAGCAGACTTGGTTTGAAGGGCCTGTGATTTAAGTTGTTTCAGGATAGTGCTTCTTTAGCAGGCAAATGAATCCTGGTAGACATGCAGGAGCTTGCTCCAAATCCAAAATAAACAAGATGTGTTTTACTGGAAAATTGCAGATATATCAAATGGTAACTTGACAGCAAGTGTACAGAATACCATAAAAATATTTCCTTCTTTTTTTCCATGCACATGTAATTCCTGCTTGAATGCAAGAGGACTGAATACCAGCTTTTTAAAATATATTTTGTGTCAACTTCTATATAAAGATTTTTTTTTGAGGTGGAGAAGTGGAAAGAGGAGAACATTAATTCCAGATGACTTTAAGCAAATGTTAGAAAGGTGAACATTCATAGGCTTCCAAATATCTGTTGGCTAGTTGACATTTACAAACACTGTACTAGGTAAGCTTTCTCCTTTAGCAATATTAAGGTTCTGGCAGCAAGCAAAGGATGTGTTAAATGAAATATGCCATTCAAATATAGTGAAGAAAAAGAAAAATATTCGTAACCACTACTGGGGAATATCATGAGAACCAAATCCTTCTGTTATTTTAAATGTCCTGTTAAAGCATTGCAAAAAGCTTAACTATAGTCTGTTCTTTAAAATATTTGGAACTATTATCTCCATTTCCAACATCACACTTTAAGATCCACACAGTTTTTGAGTGGCAAGCTATTTATTTAAATGAGGAAGCACTATGTTTTAAATTCCTGAGCGTACCCTGTTGAAACTTAATGAGAACAGAAGGCAGTGTTAATAAGAAGGGTAGTATTTATAAGGATTGCTTGAGGATGCAAGCTGGGGACCTACTAATTTAATTCTGGTATGTGTGCACCATCCAGTTGCATGAAAACAACTATGTATTTCCAAGCTGTATGTTTTAAGAACAGAAGAGATCCAACATAACAAATATGAAATTCCCAAGTAGTATGCAAACACATGTCAATCATTACTTTAAACTAACATGGCAGCTGGAGGAAACAACTCCAAGCAACATATGTAGCTGATTGTGATGAATGTTTTTCAGTACCCAGATGTCACTTCAGAGATATGAAAATATGCGAATAATTCTAGGGTTTCTAAATATTGTATTTATTAAGTTCTATAAGTTATCTCAATTCAAAAATAAACATAGTTTACAAAGATCATGCATACTGTAATTGATACTGTAATTGATACTGTAATACATACTCCATGTATCTGTTTCTATTTACATATTTACCCCCTACACACACACACATAAGTACTCTCACTTGTGGATATATATCCACAACCACGTGTACACACCCACATTATAAAGGCGCACATATAAAAGGACAAACATCAAAATATTATAAGTGGTTATTGTAAGATGAGTCTGGTAGATTGCCTTCATTTTCTGCTTTTTACATGTCTGTATTGATTGCAAATTTTAAAATATACCTGTGTTACTTTTTAAAGAGTAAGAGATAAAAAAAAGATTTGTCCATTTTGATAAATAAAAGAGAACACTTAGGAAATTAGGATATTTTTAGGAGCCTGTAATTCATATCGAAAAATGTCCTTCAATAATGAGATACTCCTAATACCAATATGGATATCCACAATCACATGCAATTTGAATCCTTTCTGTTGTTTTTGCTGGCTAGATATATCTAACATCATTTAAATCATTGAAAAAATGCTCAAATCTTCTAGAACATATAACAAAAAGGAAAACTTTCAAATTAATTTTATGAGTTAATAAAACATGATCATAAACAGTATATTTTAAACATTTTATTTTCTAATTGGTTATTGCTAGTGTAAGGAAATAGATTTTTATATGCTGATATTGTAGACAGTGATCTTGCTATCTACATTAGTTCTAATATTTTAAATTTTCTACATATACAATAATGCCATTAGCAAATAATGATCAGTGTATTTCCTTTTTGCCAATACTTGGGACATTTTTTTTCTTATTGAACTGGCTGGGGAATCTTGTCCTGTTTCTGATCTCGGAAGGAATGCTTTCAATATCTCCTTATTAATTACGATATATTCTATAGGTTTTTATGGCTATCTTTAATCAGATTAAAGAAATTCTGTTCTAGTCTTTGCATATTTTTTAAAAATATAATTTTTTGCATTCTTTGAAATAAGATTTTCTCTTTCAAACAGTTTATGTAGTAAATTATGTTAATTGATTTTATGATATTAAAACAATTTTGCGTTGTTGGAATAAACCTAAGTTGTTTTTAATTTATTATAGTTTTTTATTGAGCTATAATTCACACACCACAAAGTTCACCCTTTAAAAGTGCACAGTCCAGTGATTAGTATATTCACAAGGCTGTGTAATAATCACCGCAAACAAATTCCAGAACAGTTTTATCATTGAAAAGAAAAAATTCTGTACCTCTTATTAGTAAGTTTCTATTTACTCCTCTCCCTAGCTCCTGGCAATGACGAATCTACTTTCTGTCTCTATAGATTTGCTGTTTCTGGACATTTTTTATAAATAGAATCATACAATACCTTTTGTGTCTGGCTTTATTTGCTTCATAATGTTTTCAAGGTCCATTCATGTTGTAGCATGTATCAGTAGTTCATTCCTTTTTATGGCTGATAAAAAGTGGACATACCACCTTTTGTTTATCCATTCATCAATTGATGGACATTTGGGTTGTTTCTACTTTTTGGCTATTATGGATAACGGTGCTACAAACATTTGTGTACAAGTTTTGGCTAGACATATGTTTTCGATTCTCTTGGATATATATCTGGGAGTGGATATATAATTGCTGAGGCATTTGGTAATTCTATGTTTAACTTTGGGTGCTATCTCATTGTAGTTTTGATTTGCATTTCCCTAGTGACTAATAATTTTGAGCATTTTTTCATGTGCTTCTTGCCCATTTGTGTATATTCTTTGGAGAAATATCTGTTCAAATCATTTTCCCATTTTTAATTGTTGAGTTGTAAGAATTCTTTACATATTCTAAATAAAGACTCTTTTTTTTTTTATTTTTGTGAGGAAGATCTGCCCTGAGCTAACATCTGCCAATCCTCCTCTTTTTGCTGAGGAAGACTGGCCCTAAGCTAACATCCATGCCCTTCTTCCTCCACTTTATGTGGGACACCGCCACAGCATGGCCTGACAAGTGGCATGTCGGTGCACGCCTGGGATCCAAACCCGCGAACCCCCAGCCACAGCAGCGGAGTGCACGCACTTAACCGCTTGCGCCACCGGGCTGGCCCCTAAAGATCCTTTTGAGATGTATGATTTGTGAAAATTTTCTCCCATTCTGGGGGTTGCCTTTTCAATTTCTTGATGGTTCATTTTAAACACAAAACATTTAATTTAATTTTGATTAAGTACAATATATCTTTTTCTTTTGTTGCTTATAATTTGGTGTCACAGTTAAGACATTGTTTAATCCAATCATAAAGATTTTTACTTATGTTTTCTTTTAAGTGTTTTATACTTTTAGCTCTTACATTTAGGTTTTTGATCCACTTAGAGGGTTTTTTTTTTGTATACGGTGTAAGATCAGAATCTAACTTCATTCTTTTGCCTGTGTATATATAATTATCTCAGCACCGTTTGTTGAAAAGACTATTCTTTCCCTATTGAAGTGTCTTGGCACCCTTGTCAAGAATAAATTGAACATAAATGTAATAGTTTATTTCTGGATTCTCAATTTTATTTCCTTGATCTATATGTCTATCTTTATGCCAGTACCACACTGATTTAATTACTCTCGCTTTGTAGAAAGTTTTGAAATCAGGAAGCATGAGTCTTCCAACTTTGTTCTTTGTTTTCAAGATTGTTTAGGCTATTTTGGGACTTTTGCTTTATTAGTTTCCAATTGCTGATGTAAAAACTTACCATAAATTTATTATCTTATAGTTCTGGAAGTGATGTCCTAAAATTAAGGGGTCTGCAAGGCTGCATTCCTTCTGGAGTCTTTAGGCAAGAATCTGCTTCCTTGCTTTTTCCAGCTTCTAGAGGCCACTGGCATTCCTTAGCTTGGGGCCCCTTCCTTGCATCACTCCAACATCTTCTTCCATCATCACATCTCTTTCTCTGGCTCTACTACTCATGCCTCCCTCTCTCCTTTATAAGGATTACACTGGGCCAACCCAGATAATCCATGATAATATTCCCAATTCCAATTTCTTAACTTAATCATATCTACAAAGTCCCTTTCATCATGTAAGTTAAAATAGTCCCAGGTTCTGGGACATGGACATCTTTTGGGGGCCATTATTCTGTTACCACACTTGCATTTCCATAAGAATATTGGGAAGAGTTTGACGATTTCTGCAAAACAGTCAGCCGAAATTTTAATAAGGATTGTGGTAAATCTGAAGAACAATTTGGGATATATTGCCATCTTAACAATATTAAGCCTTTGGATCCAGAACACGGCATATTTTTCCATTTAATTTCTGTCAGTGATGCTTTGTAGTTTTCATTGTACAGGTTTTATACTTCTTTTGTTAAATTTTTTCTTTTGTTATTCTTTTGGATACCGTTTTAAATGGAATTATTTTGTCTATTTTAGTTCCTGGGATAAATTAATCATGCTCATGATATATAATCCTTTTTATATGTTGCTATATTAGATTTGATAGTATTTTGTTGTGGATTTTTATGTCCATATTCATAAAGGATATTGGTTTATAGTTTTCCTTTCTTTTGATATCTTTGTCTCAATTTTGGTATCAGAGTAATATTGTCTTCATAGGATGAACTGGAATGTGTTCTCTCCCAGCCTATTTTTCAGAGGAGTTTGTGAAGGATTGATGATAACTTTTCATTGAACATTTGGTAGAATTTACCAATTCTACCATCTGGCCATCTGGCTTTTGGGCCATCTGGGCCTTTTCTCTGCAGGAAGTATGTTGATTACTAATTCAATCCCTTGTTATAGATCCTTTCAGATTTTATATTTCTTCTTGAGTCAGTTTTGGTAGTTTGTTCTCTAGGAATTTGTTCATTTTATCTAGAGTATCTAGTTTGTCGGCATATAATTGTTCATAGTATTCTCTTACATTCTTTTTTGTAGCGATGGCTCCTGTTGCATTATCTTAGTCATTTGAGTCTTCTCTTTCTTGTTCTTGGTTAATATAGCTAAAAGTTTTGTTTTTGTTTTTAACAAATAACCAACTTTGGTTTCATTGATTTTCTCTATTGTTTTCTTATTCTCTATTTCATTTATTTCTACTATAATCACGATTATTTGCTTTTACTTATTTTGAGTTTAATTTGCTCTCCTCTTTCTATTTTTTAAAATGGAAGGTTAGATCATTTATATGATATCTTTTTTTCCCTTCTTGTTTATCTTCTCTTCTTCAAAATGGATAATCTTGATTGCTTATCTTCAAATTTTCCAATTCTTTCTTCTGTCAGTTGAAGTCTGCTATTGAGTCTCTCTCGTGAATTTTTAGTAAACCAAACATCTGAGCCTCCTCAGGGCCAGTTTTATTAACTGCTTATTTTTGTGTATATGAACAATACTTTCTTGTTTCTTTGCATGTGCCATAATATGTTATTGAGAACTGGACATGGTAAAGTGTATAATGTGACAATTCAAAATCAAATTTGCCCCTTCCAGGGTTTGTCTTTCTTGTCACTGTTTGTTGTTGTTTGTGTTGCTCTTTGTTTATTTAATGACTTTCCTGAATTAATTCTATAAAGTCTGTATTCATGGTCTTGAGTGGCCACTAGAGGTTCTGTTCAGTTGGATTAGTGTTCAGCTAATGATTTTGTAAAGATTTCTTTAAATGCCTTGGACCAATGACTCCCTGTGTTTGCTGAGGGGCACTGTGTGTGCTCTTGGACACACCTTCAATAACTCCTGCAGGCAATTTGCAACTTTGCCTTAGATTTCACTTCTTGCTTATTCAGTGCCTCAAGTTCATCCAGAGGTGAGAGAGTAGAGCCTTCTCAGTTCCTCTTGGGCATAAGTACAGCCCTGAACATGAGCATGGCCTTTCAGATTTGTGAATCTATCAGAGCCACAAGAATCATCATGGAGATCACTGCTCTTGCTGAGATTCAGTTGTTTTCCTTGGATAAACACTTTTCAGATTATTGCAAGCCTTTGGTTCAGTTCCAAAGCTCTGAAAATTTTATTTTGACAGTTTTTGCCATGTTCTCATTGCTTTTATGAGGGAAGAAACTTTGATGAGTCTTTATTCCAACATTATCTGCTAACGTCACCCACACTGATTATACTTTTGATGCACCACTGGAGTCACTTTTGTAATATTTTGTCTAGACTTTTAGCATCTCCATTTCTGATGGAGATTAATTGTAGCTTTCCTTTCTTGTAACATCTTATCAAGTTTTACATACCTAGGTGTTGTTGGCCTTGGGCCAAGTTGTGAATTGTTGTCTCCTTTTTTTTAATCACTCTCTAGAAGTATTTGTATAAAATTAGTGTTGCATCTTCTTTAAATATTTATTAGAATCTTGGTGAAGACATATGGGTCAGGAATTTTCTTGATGAGAGGGTTTTTAAATATAGATTTGATTTTGTTAACACATATGAAACTTTCTCTTTCTTCCTGTTTTATCTGAGTTAGTTATGTTTTATTTTGAAACACATTTTTATTATTAATTGTTATTAATATCCTTTTAACCATTCTATGGGATCTGTAATGATATATAATCTGATTCCTCTTCCATTCCTTATATTAATTTTTTGTGCTGAAAGTGGATCTCTGTATTTATTTTTATCATTTTCCAAATACTTTCTCATTGCTGAGTATACCTATTTGAATATAAATTACTCAGAATATTTTTTAATGTTTTAAAAATGATTAGACAATTTATAATTGCCAAAACTTGGAAGCAAGCAAATATGTGAATGGATAAGTAAACTGTGGTATATCCAGACAATGGGATATTCTTCGGCACTAAAAAGAAATGAGCTATCAAGCCATGAAAAGACATGGAGGAAACTTAAATTCGTATTACTATGTGAAAGAAGCCAACCTGAAAGAGCTACATGGTGTATGATTCCAGCTATATGACATTCCAGAAAAGGCAAAACTATGGAGAAGTAAAAAATCAGTAATTGCCAAGGTTTGGGGTGGGGGAATGAATAGACAGAGCACAAATGATTTTTAGGGCAGTGAAAATACTCTGTATGATACTATAATGATGGATACATGTCATTATACATTTGTCCAAACTTTCAGAAAATACAACACCAGGAGTCATTGCTGCTGTAAACTATGGACTTTGGGCCATTATGATGTGTCAGTGTAGCTTTGTCAATTGTAAAAAATGCACCACTCTGTTAAGGAATGTTGGTAATGGAGGAGGCTGTGCATGTGCGGTGGGAGAGACTATATGAGAAATCTCTGTACCTTCCTCTTGATTTTGCTGTGATCCTAAAACTGCTCTGAAAAAATAGTCTTTGAGGAATAAAACCTAAAAAAAAAATTAGATATAATCTATTTATAGAAACTAAGTAAAACATCAACATATAAAAATGCTGTCAGTAGTTTTTAAAACACACTATTAGTGAGGTGTTTTCTCCTTGATGGATTCAAGAAGAGAAGAATATAGATGGGTGTTCTCTGTAATCAGATATACATGTAGTTTTTTTTTAGGTGTCTGAATGGATTAGCTAAATTAAAATAACATTAAAATGTGTATTTAGGTGTGTGTGTGCAGAATAGTTATTTCTTGCACAGTTTACTTACTATTATCTTAAGAGTGAGTGAAATAATAAGAATTCATTGCTGCAGTGCTTTTTCTGTGGAATAATGCTTTTGTCTATTTAAGAATGCCTTCTATATGCTTTATTTATCCAATAATGCATTTAATTTAGTCTGAATTAAAGTGTTCCTCCAATGGAAGTATTTTATGTTTTTATAGTAAGTGTTTTAAAAAACTCTGGGCCATAACGAACACACTCATGCACACACACAAACACACAGAGCTATAAACAAGATATAGCCCTAGACGACATGTGTGTATAGTTTTCATTCATTCATTTATTCATTCACTCATTCATTTATTCACTCACCAAATATAAGAATTTGATCACAGGCTAATGCTCAAATGAATAAAACATGATCCTAGTGTTGACAGCACCACAGTATATTAACTTTGTAAACTGACTTGAAATCTCCCTGGGCAAATGCTAAACTTCTCAGAGATATAGTAATGGCTTCATTTACAATTTATAAGAAGATGACTACCAAATTACACAATCAACCTTGACTTTTATCCAGAACTGCCAAATCTATATATAAAACTGTTTTCAAAACATAAACATCCAGAATTCCCACAGGCACTTCAAACTCAACATGTTCAAAATAGAACTCATTCTTTTTCCCATAAACTCTTTCCCTGCCTCCTATATTTATACACTTGATGAATGTAGTAGCAGCATAGAAGACCCCAAAGATGTACATGTCCTATAGCTTGAAACCTTTGAATATGCTACATTTTGTGACAAAAGAGACTCTGCCATTTTAATTATGTTTAAAAATCATAAAATAGGAACATTATCTTGGATTATTTTGGTTAGCCCAATATGATCACATGAGCCCTTAAAAGTAGAGAACTTTCTCCAGCTGATGTCTGAGAGATGGGGCAGAAAGGAAAGTCATAGAGTTTGGAAATGTGAGAGGTTGCTGGAGAGGAGGCGACATGGAACCCATGACAAGGAATGTAGGCAGTCTTCTGGAGCAAAATTGGCCCCCAGCTGACAGACAGCAAAGAAATGGGGACTGCAGTATTGCAAACACAAGGAACTGAATTTGACCAACAACCTGAATGAGCTTCGAAGAAGAGTTCTCTCCAGGACTTCCAGTAAAAAATGCAGAAGTATTGGAGTAATTGTTTTATTACCTGAATAAAACATACTTTCAAACCACATAAACTTCATACTTTCCTGATTTTACACAAGTCCTTTCCTCTACCTTGAAAGCTCTCCTCACTGTTATTTATCCTCTTGTGTCTTCATCTCAAGTGTCAGCCTAAATGCTCTATGAAGTGTGAGGTCTTCCTACATGCTCCCAGGTGAATATAGTACCACTCTTTTTTCTCCTATTAGTTTGTAAATAGTTTCATTATTGCAATCACCTTTTACAGGAATTTTTGGTTTATGTGTCAGTCTCCCCACTAACCTACTAATGTATTGTGTAATTTTTGAGTCCCCATCAGTTGTTGAACATGTATCATAAAGAATACATTAAATGTATATGTCACCTCACACCTGTTAGAATGGCTATCAGGAAGACAAGAGGATGTGGGGAAAAGGGAACCCTTGTGCACCGCTGGTGGGAATGCAAATTGGTTCAGCCACTATGGAAAACAGTATGGAGTTTTCTCAAAAAATTGAAAATAGAACTTCCATGTGATCCAGCAATTCCATTTCTCAGTATACATCCAAAGGAAATGAAAAAAGGATCTCGAAGAGATATCTGCACTCCCGTGTTCATTGCAGCATTATTCACAACAGCCAACTTATGGAAATAACCTAAGTATTCATCAACAGATGAGTGGATAAAGATGTGGTATATATTAATATACAATGGAATATTTTTCAGCCACGAGAAAGAAGGAAATCCTGCCATTTGCAACAACATGCATGGACCTTGAGGGTATTAAGCTAAGTGAGATAAGTCAGACAGAGAAAGACAAATACTGTGTGATCTCACTTATATATGGAATTGAATAATGCCAAATTTGTAAAAACAGAGTGTAGAATGGTGGTTACCAGGGCCTAGGGGTGGGAGAATCAGGGAGATGTTGTTTAAGCATACCGTCTTGCAACCAGTAGATAAATAAGTCCTGCACATCTAATGCACGGCATAGTGATTATAGACAGCAATATTATATTATAAACTTTAAAGTTGCTTAGAGACTAGATCTTAATTGTTTTCACCACAAAAACTAATAATTATGTGACGTGATAGAAGTGTTAGCTAACACCATGGTGGTAATCATATTGCAACGCATAAATGAATCAAACCAACATCTTACACCTTAAACTTACACAATATTATATGTCCATTATACCTCAATAAAAATAAATTAAAAAATAAATAAACGTATATGAACTAATGAAGTAAGAAACACATGAATGCATCTGATTACTTACACTAAAACAACCACTTTATTCCTTCAGTCTGTAAAATCCCTCTGCACTAGTATTTTATACTTTTGTTGCAATTTATATTATGGATTTATCCTTCTATTTAAAGATATTTTTGTACTGATATGCAAGAATTTTCTATTTATTATAAGATTTGCAAATTTTTGTCTGGTTTGCCATACATCTTTTAATTTTGTTGTAAATGATATTATAGAACTTTACAATTTTTATGAAATACAATTGATCTGTATTTTCCTCTGTGAGTTCTTCTTGGATTTTAGTCTTTGTATCTCCACCTCAAGGTCAGATAAATATTCATCTATATTTTCTTCTGGATTTTTTTTAAGCAACAAATCTCTTGTTTGATATGAAATTATTTTGGGTTTTGAAAATCTAACTTTATTTTTGCCAACTAGTTAACCAATTATCCTAGTTCCAGCATTATCTGCTTCATAAGCTTTTCTTATCCCACTGACTTGAAATCCCAAAATCTGTCATATTAAAAATTCATTGATATCTATTATTATACTTGTATGGCCCTATTTAATTATTGTCATTACAAGACTACCTCATCTTTCTGCAGAATTTCTTTGACTATTTTCAATGTTTGTCCCTCCAGATGAAACTTAATATTTTAAATCAAAAGCTAACAAGTGCTCTGTTAAATTTATATATTTCTTTGGAAAGAATTGACAAATAATAAATTTTTATGTATTTAATTCTTTTAAATCACCAAGAAAAATATTATTTTCTTATATATTTTATATATTTATTTTTATAATCCTTTTTAGAATTATTTTTGGCTAATTATATTCATTTAAACAGTTAATGTTATTTTTCAAATAAATAAAATAATAGGCAAAAATAATCAGGCATAAAAAGACAAAAGGAAACAGTAGTTGCACTCTTAAAAATAGTAGAATTCAAGGCAAAATTCTGTTCTATTTTGAATTTTGGATTTCCTTGTGTTCTAGTATTATTTGAGCCCACTCTCTTTTCATGCCTGCCTTCCTCAAAACCACTTTTCTCTCTATGGCATATTTCTCCAGTTTCTAAAATTTATGGCTCTATATTTTTTTGTGGATAAAAAGCAGATTTTTCGTAGTTTTCTTCTGTTTCATGTGTTAAATCCTTTTCACAAATTTGTTATGTTTGAATGCTGAATATTATGATGTTAGAAGCGTATGAAAAATCAATTTACTCTTCATAACTAGAGAGAGATTTAGATTTAAATGATACTTTTTCCAACAGAAAAGACAGATGTCCAAAAGCCCCCCTGAGTTTCTACTTGGACCCAATAAACTTTTTCCCTCTCACCCGTATGGGCAATTTTCAAGGCATTAATCAAGCATGGATTTACTGGACAAATGTGGGGCCGTCCATGTTTTCTTATTTGTGCCATTTGACTCTAACTGGCTTAGGTATAATTCCCTGCTGCAGGGTGATGATATTCCTCAGTGAAGCTACCTTAATTCTGATGTTAAAGACATACTATCAAAGCTTTTTTCAGTCTTCTTGAGGCTTCTCTATGCTGTTTTGGTTCTGATGATATGTAGTGAACTATTGTAAACTGATTTACAATGAAGTCAGTAGAACCCTCCCCGTTATACTGTTTATGACAATTTTCATAATTATTTGTTAATGTATGACTCCCCTATTACTGGCCTCTGAGAATCTTGGAGGTAGGACACAATATCTTATTTGTATTCTTATATTTGTGTTCTGGTTCTATATACAATTGCTCAATAAATCTTAATGGCTAAAGTATTTAATGCATTTGTCTTTTCCTCCTCAATTGAATTTTTTTTTTTTTTTTTTTTTTTTTTTTTTTTTTTTTTTTTTTTTTTTTTTTGTGAGGAGATCAGCCCTGAGCTAACATCCACCAATCCTCCTCCTTTTTTGCTGAGGAAGACGGCCCTGGGCTAACATCGGTGCCTATCTTCCTCCACTTTATATGGGACGCCGCCACAGCATGGCTTACCAAGCAGTGCGTCGGTGCACGCCCGGGATCCGAACCAGCGAACCCTGGGCCGCCGCAGCGGAGCGCGCGCACTTAACCGCTTGCGCCACCGGGCCGGCCCCCTCAATTGAATTTTAATCTCAAAAGAATATTAAATTCATATTTTCTTTATTTTTTATTAGCCTCTCTACAGGACCTAGTACAGAGCTGCATCTGTTTTGCTGAGTAAACAAAAAAAAGGAGAATTAGTGCAGGCATTTGACTTTTATTTAGGACCTGTAATTACAGTTGGCCAAGTTGTACTGGATTGCAGAGCAAGGTATTTCTAAAAAATTATTGCAACAGGTTCCAATCCCCACATTGACATTAGAAATAAGTCACTGTGCTGAGGTGTGGAGGATGTCAGAATTTCCATCAGATTCTCCAGAGCTTCTAATGTAAAAATAGCGTGCTGCTTTACAAATAGATTCAAGAGTAAAATAAAACAAACAACAAGTTTTATCCTCTACTTCTAAAGACACTGTAAAATTTAACACCCTCTTACAGAAGACTCCAGGGATTGCAACTGCCAGAAATGCTGTCCAGCCCTGACTTTCTGTAGTTGCTCCCTTTCTTCCTTTCCTCATCTCTTCCAGGGTAATTCAATTCACCCCATATTGTGTGAACAGCTGGTGAGTGTTCACCCCAAGGCGAAAACATAATAAGTGGAGACCTTGAGGAGAGAAGTTGTGCGAACAGTGGGAGCAGAGGCCAGATTGCTGTAGACAGAGGAAACAGCAGGAGTGGAAGGCCTTAAGAAGTTAAACTGAGAAGACATCGGGGCAAGAAAGCTGAGGGTGTAGTAAAAAAGAGGTGAAAGTGATGTACACAGAATTGGATGGGAGTAGGCATGGGTAAAAAAGTCAAAACAGGAGAAATAATATGTTTTGAGGCATAGAAGAGATTAGAGAAGCCCTCTGAAGAATATGTAAATGACAAAGATGATAAGGAAAGTGTATTCCAAGTAGAAGCTGCCGCATGTACCTAGAAAACAAAAACAAAAACAAAACATAAGTGTGGGGAAAATGTGAATATGTCAACTTTGACTAGATCCCGTAGTAGCCAGTAATGAAGATGATTCTGGAAAGGTATGTTTGTTTCACACTATGGTGAGGAGTATATAATTCATTGGTTTATCTTAAACCCAGTTCTTGGCTTCTCCAGGTCGTTGAATATCATGAGACACTGGTCCTCCCTAGGAATCTCTGAAGATAGGCGGTTTATAAGCAGGAAGATATTTGTAATCTTAGCAACCTATGGAAAGTACCTCACTAATTTACGGGAACCAGAATGGGGTGGTAGGAACTGAACCAAAAATCTAAGTGATCCCTCCTCAAGGCACCACTTAGTCTCTTCAATTATGATTAAACTGCATAGTCTGCTCATGCAAGGCCGACTTTTTCCTAATCGTGTATGCTCACATCTGAGTACCGGCACATAGTCTCTGCATCAAAGAGAATTAATATTCCTGTGCAAATTTTGTTTTTACTTTATTTTGTATTGCGTTTTGGTTTACTTGTTTGCTTTTTTTTTTTTTTTATAATCTAGATCATGATTCTGCTGGATTATAAAAATTTTGTGCATATGCCTCTTTTATTTTTATTTTCTTCTGGTGGTACTTCCACAGAACCTTTGAAAGATTCCTTGGCCCAATGCCAAGGAAATCTAATTGATATGTTCCTCTGAGGCCTTCCTTCATATCACTAGCTGATAATTTTGAGTGGGCATATTCTACCAAGTAACATACTCTTTGTGGCTACCAAAAAAAAAAAAGAAAAAAAGAAATGTTCCTTGGAAGAATTCTCATCTCAAGCCAGTTTCTTACTGGAGATACTGCCAGCAATATCAAGGACTCCATTATCTGCAGTGTCACAGTTGACTGAGAGGATAATTAGAGAGGTACCCTAACATTAGCAACACAAGGACATTTAAAGTCCCATGACACTTTATAATGGAAGTTCTCTGTGTCCTAGTCTCTAAAACCATTTTATAAAATTTACTAAGTTATCAGAGGAGATGAGATACTTGACCTAATTCTAAAAGTTGAACAGAATCAGTAATTATGTTTTAAGGTATCTTTCAAGTCAAGATTCAAGCCAAATTCTAAATAAATGTATTCAGTGTAAGATTGCTAGTATTTTCATCATTAAAATCTATATACACGAGATAACTATGATATATTGAAACATATTTTAAATCACAACAAAGGATTTTTCTATTATAGCATCTTTTATTTACCTGCTTTAATATGACATCTGATTGGTGAGTTTAAAAACATGCATTCTTTAATTTTATTAAATTAAGAGATTTGTAGCATTTTAAAATCAGTAAAGAATATATGCATCATCTTGGTTTCAATTTATAAATATGTGACATTTCAATAAACTTCTTTAAAACAATCAATAAAACTAATTGAACTTTAAATTATAGGCTACCTAAGTCTAATTAATAATCATTTTATTTTGTTACTCTTTAAGGGAAAAGCAGAAAATATTTTTTCAAGATTACAATTTTCCAAAATGAGAACATTAAATTTTTTTTTATTTTTTATTTTTTGGTGAGGAAGATTGGCCCTGAGCTAACATCTGTTGCCAATCTCCCTCTTTTTGCTTGAAGAAGAGCCTCCCTGAGCTAACACCTGTGCCAATCTTCCTCTATTTTTTGTATGGGGGATGCCACCATAGCATGGCTTGATGAGTGGTGTGTAGGTCTGCACCTAGGATCTGAACCCGCAAATCCCGAGCCGCCGAAACGGAGAGCATGAACTTAATCACTATGCCACTGGGCCGGCCCAAGAACATTAAATTTTATTTTATTTTATTTATTTTATTTTATTTATTTATTTTGTGAGGAGATCAGCCCTGTGATAACATCTGCCAATCCTCCTCTTTTTTTTGCTGAGAAAGACTGGCCCTGGGCTAACATCCGTGCCCATCTTCCTCCACTTTATATGGGATGCCACCACAGCATGGCTTGCCAAGCAGTGCATCGGTGCATGCCTGGGATCTGAACCTGCGAACCCCGGGCCGCGGCAACAGAGCACGCGCACTTAACCACTTGCGCCACCGTGCCGGCCCCGAGAACATTAAATTTTAAAATGAAAATTGCATGTCAAATATCTGTGTGACATCAGACAAACCATGTGACAGAGAGGGAAAGGTTTGAAATTATAATTTTCATACTTCATTTCTCTGTATTTTTCTATATATTTTATTGAATTATATTAAATTTATTTCACATTCGAATTGTTAAATATATGAATTCACAAGCCACTTTGAATACCACTAAAGGAAATTGGTATCTCCTTTTTTTCAATAACTTGTTTCACTGAATAAGCTGGGTTTTTGTTTGTTAATATAACCCAAATGCAAAGAACTGAATTAAAAGACTTTATGTTGGTCTGTACTTATAAAATAGATGGCCTTGGGGTCATGGCCCTAATTCCTGACAGGGGGTGCTTTAGAGTGCATCAAGCGGTACCATAAACTGGAGGTATATACTGCTTCATGGTAGCATTCTCCCAGAACACAGGTCTTCAAAGGAAAAGATTTCCTGAATGACAGATCAAGAGTTTCAATCATAAGGCAAAGAGATAGGCCAAAAATTCCAGTCTCGCTGCTTCTCCCTTTATCTGTGATGTTCTAGCAGCAGCTGTAACACAGAATTGACAAGTGGTACAGTGTACGAGAGTGATGTTCTGGATGAGATTTTTTTTGAAAAGCTTGAAAAAGTGTAGGTAAGACAATAAGAGAAGGATGTTCTAATATTGAGGAGAAACTGTCCAGAGTAGTTTCATGACAAGAAAGGAAAAAGAACAAAGAAGAATGAAAAAGGATTTTATAATGAAATGGAGCTGCAAATTTAACATAATAATCGACTCCCCCAACCCACACAGATGTTATCAAAAGGCAACGCAGTGCTGAACTTGACATAGAAATAGGTAGATAGGTAGATGAAAGATAGATAAATAGAGATGATAGATAGGTAGATGATAGAATTATACACACACACATACACACATGAGAGACAGAGATTAAATTATAATTAGCCAAAGAATATTTACAATACCCTACAGAAGGAGGAATATCTAAAGTGTTTTGGGTTAATTAATTGTATAGTCTTTAGTAATTCATCCAATTTCCCTCTAGCAGAGATTCAGGTCAAAAACATTTTGAGCCATTCTACTCTGAGTCTCAGAAAGCAGTAAAATACCTTTATTCTGAGCTCTATTGTGAACTTTTCAGCAAGTTGATGCCACTGTGACTCTTATTCCTCTACCAGAGAAGGAATTTAGAAGAATTGTTAATATTTCAGACTGTGGAACCATAGTTTCTCCTTGGATGCTGATTGCATAATTATTAGTTATATGAACTTGGTTAAGTTTCTTAAACTTTCTATAAAATGATAGGGCTAACCTCTTGGGATTATTGTGAGAATTAAATTGGTTAATATATGTAAAGTACTGAGAACAATGCTATGTAAGTGGTAGACATGAGTAATATTTTCATCAGTCAAAGCTGTATCTTCTCCATCTCACATTTTTTTCCCCAAAGTGCTCTGTTCTTTTCCTGCCCCTAATCATAATGGTACTGTCACTCCAGTTATTTTTCTCTCCCTTATATTTTCATTCATTCATATACTGCTTCTTGTACCTTCCTTCCCAAACAGGAAGTTGCCTCTCACCTTTGAGAGTGCCCATTTGTATTCCCTAGGAAGATTATTCTCTAGACTCAATTTACCATAATGTCGAGGTGGGTATATCGTTCAATTTTTTTCATCCTGCCATTCTCTAATCCACACTAATTCTGTCTCCTTATGTTCAGGATAATGCCATGAAGGTATATTGTCATCACCCTCTTCTTAACGGGGCCTCACAGTCACTCTTCAATATTCACCAAAGGCTTGGCCATCAGAATCACAATCTTTGTGGATACACAGTTACCACAGTCCTTGGGTCCTCAGTGCCCAGTGTAGTTGTCATTCAATTCCCTGGCCTCACCTTTTCCTAACTACTGTGATTCAATGACTATTGCCTCCACTTCAGGATCTTACATCTTGGGTCAGGTCCCACACCCACTCGTGACCTTTTGGTCTCACTTCGAATGTCTTTACTTACATCATATCACTTTAATTATAACTCGTTGGTATTTCTTTACATTAATCGAGTATCTTGGAATGTGGCTGACAGTATTTGTCATAATACATACATCTGCTGTCATCTTGTGACTTAAACGCTCACAGAGATGATTCACTTCAGCCTTTATCCTGCCAGACTCTTTGCTTCCTGAATTCAACAACATCTCCTCCTAAATCTTATCCATATCCATAACTGTAGTATCCTGACTCATATAAACCCTCACAGGTAACCGTCTCTTGCTATTTTCTACCTCCGTCTTTTACAAGCTTGGACTCTAGTCGATAACGTTTATTTTTTTATATATATATATATATTTGTGTGTGTGTGAAGAAAATCAGCCCTGAGCTAACATCCATGCTAATCCTCCTCTTTTTTTGCTGAGGAAGACCGGCTCTGAGCTTACATCTATTGCCAAACCTCCTCTTTTATTTTTTTCCCCAAAGCCCCAGTAGATTGTTGTATGTCATAGTTGCACATCCTTCTAGTTGCTGTATGTGGGACGCGGCCTCAGCATGGCCGGAGAAGCGACGCGTTGGTGTGCACCCGGGATCCGAACCCGGGCCGCCAGTAGCCGAGCCTGCGCACTTAACCGCTAAGCCACGGGGCCCGCCCGGATAACATTTAACTAGTAAGTCTCTTGCCTTGAAATCCTTTGCAGAAGCAATTGTTCTTACATCCCCATGAACAAGCCCCACACATAAAAGCATTCCAACATTCCTTGCCTGCCTACTTTCCTACCTTATCAGAAAGCTTCTCTCATCTATTCTTCAGAGATATCATTCGTCTCTTTAAATGATCTATCAAATTTTCCCACTCTCCTCTATCCCTGTAAGATCTTTTGATAAGCTACTTTTCCTAATTATATTAATGAGCTGAAAATTCTCCAACACTTACTTCAACTCTACGTATCTTTCTACCATTATGTTGTCTCCTTTTTGTAGCAAATTGTCTTGAAGAGGTGGTTCGTCTTCATTGTATCCACTTCTTCACATTATACTCACCTACTGCAATCCTTCCACTTCCACAGCTCCTCTTTAACTGTGTTTACTAGGCCATCGATGACCCACCACTGAGTCTTTTAACCCATTGTGTATTTTCCATTTGTTTTTAGCTGATTTGCTTGCAGAATTTGACACTATTAATCAAAACTTTTCTAAAAACCTTTTTTAATTTGGTTTCTATGATACAATTCTCCTCTAACTTTCTTCCTACCTCTCAGGCAAATATTTATCAGGCTCTTTCGATTTTTTCTCTTTCTACCTGCATCTTAGTACTCCACAGGATTCTTCTCTCAATTCTATTTTCTCTCCTCACTACATACTCTCTTTGGGTGATCTCATTCGCATCCACAGCAACAATATCCAGTGAAATGCTAATGACTTTGTAGCCACTGCCTCTAGCTCTTTGCTCAGCTTCAGACCTGTGTATATAATTGTTTGCTAAGGCCTTGACTTGGATATGTTACTTATTCCTCAAACTCAAACAACCCAAAAATTAAATCTTTTACCCCTGAGCTTCTCCCTTTTTAAATTTCTTATCTCAGTAAATCACCACATAATCCAACCCTTATTATTCTTGCTACATCATTTCACTCAAATTCTGACAATTCTTTTTCTTTCATCTCCTTTTATAATCTTTGATCTTCATGCCCATGCCATAGCAGTGATTGGGACTTTAATTCTCCTCACCATTAATCTTCCTGGTACCACTCCTGTTTGAGTTCAATCTCTCTTTCATCTTAAAATGTTCTTAAAATGCAATTCTGATTGATACGCTCTTGGTAAAAACTCATTCATTTCTCCTGTCCTTGATATAAGTTCTGACCTCTGTACTGTGAAATACAAATAAGTCCTGAGTACTTCTTCAGGCTCATCCACCAACTGGTACCCATCTTTCACACATTCTTCTAACCATATCAAACATCTTGCAGCCCCATGGCCCATGCTGCCTTATACCATGGCACTTATACACATGTTGTCTTTGCAGGAGTTTTCTTCTCTGCCCTTGACTTTGGAGTGGTGGGATGAATACTCATTTTAACTTTCTTCTGGATTGCTCTGTTCTTTATTTTCATAGAAGCCTATGGATGCCTCTATTGTTAATTTAATTGTCTATGTCACTCACTGGATAATGTCTTTCATCTTAGTCACAGAACATGACAAAAGGTAAGACATAATAACTGCTGAATAATTATTAGTAAATAGCTTTTAAAGAGTCAGTTAGGAATGTCAGAAATTTTTTATTTCTACAAAAATACCTGAATTTGGTTGTACTCTAAGGACCCCAGATGAAAATGAACTGTTCAAATGATTTCTACCTAGACTTTTACATTCTCAAATGTAGGAAAGAGAGATTAAATGTTAAATATTCCCTTACATCCTTAGATAAGATGTTGATATTTTATGCTTTTAATTTTGTGTTTTATTATACCAATGCATAAAGAAAACATAATTCATTGTGAAGCATATAGGAAAAGCATATGAAAGTTGAATTCACTTATCCACGTGTTTGCTGACTAAATTAAACAATTCCAATCAAAATAGTTTTTGTGCATAGACAAAGCTTAAATGTTTCATTATATAATATCTATGTTATATAGATAGATACATATAATTATATGTGTTTATATAATTATATAATGTCTATATTGTTTATTTTACATAATGTCTATATTGTTTTATAGAACATAAGAGACTGCAACATAAACATACAGTGTAAAAGAACAAGCAAATGAAATCAGATGTATAAATACTAGTACAGGGATGGTATAAATAGATAGAAACCAAGGCTAAGATAAAGAGAAATATAAGTATTCAGTCCAAAAGAAACTGGATAGTAGTTATAGTTTTAGGTTTAGTTTCCCAGCAGCCATGTTAAAATGAAGATAGCATCATTTAAACATTTCTCACCTTAATTAAAGAAGCTTACCTCTGAAGGAGAGAAACTTTTCCAGTACTGAATTGTGATATAAATCCCTTTCCTGGGACATTATATATGGGACACTGATTGACGATATTCCGCAACAATATTTTTGTATTGACAAAATGGATTTCAAATGATTATTTGTTGTATTGTTCTTTCATAAAAAAAAATCAGGGCATGACCTCAAAGCTTAATTCAGAGAAGGCAATTCTGTTAAGGACAAAAGCAATATAGTTCAAGTTTGTAGACTTCTGGTGATCTGATTTGACCAAGGCTAAAATTTATAATACGCAGGGGAATGACAGCCTTCAAGTGATTTTCTATAACTGTTACAGCTGGGGTGTTCATTAAATGTCCATTTCTGTTTGTTGGCACTTCAAGATTTTCTAGTTATTTTAAGGACATAAAATTCTTTAAAAAAATCCTTAGTAAAAAATAGTTAACCTAAAACAAATATATTGCATATAATTTTTAATGCCTCAATATTAAACTAACAAGGAGAGGGTATTATCTTTCTTAAACTGTTGGTAATTCATAAACAAGAGTTTAGGGTTTTTTTCCCTAAAACATTTTATAATTGAACATTTATTTCATAATGAGAAAAGAGGAAAGCAAAACAACATCTGTCAAATACTATCTACTACACACTAGTGCCAGGTTATTTTACATATATTATTAAATGTAGGAATCAAACTAGTGAATCTCAAGGCTAGCTAAAAGTAGATATTTAACTTTCGTGACATGTTGAAATCCAACATGGAGATGCGTCTACAGAGAATCATGAAATCAAATATTAGGAAGAAATATATTTTTCAAGAGCATTCTGAAATCAGTGGCTAAAACCACAAGACAAGTGAAAAGAGCTTGTAAATATTGATTCATTAAGTGTATTCCCTTTGGTTCATATCATGGATAAACTTAGAATACTTACGCTGGAGTTCTATTTAAAGTACTGCTGTATACAAGTGTAATACAATTTATTTTATAAAGAATTTCCCTTTGGGGGATAAAAATTATTAATGTGGTTCTCTGCTTGCTAATAGGGATTCTGGCTTTTTCTGTCCAGTTTCTTTCCCAATCCTATTCTCTGAGAAGACACTGCTGGTGGCTAACCTACAGGTGATTTGCTCTTTGGTGTTGCCACATCAGCACAATGATAAGAGCAAATCAGCACTAAAAAGGCAGTAGGGAAGGGAGTATAGATTGAGGAGATGCATTTGAGTTAGGTCTAGGGGAATTTTCTTCCGGCAAAGAAAAAGTATGCATAGTTAGTGGGTGGTTATAGAGTTAACTAGAAGGATTTAAAGAATAAGGGAAGTGGACAAAAAAGAGAGATGTAAAGACATGTACTTTGTATCATATATCTTCTTCAGACGTTACCAAAATACAGGTAAAGCCTTGAGCTCTTTTAAAATTACTTTTTGACTTTTCTTTTTTAAAACCAGAGTGCTATATCATGTGGGTTACATCTTTATATGTGTACGTATTCTAATAAGGTGGTAAGAAAGAAAATGTTTTAATTGCTTAGGCTGGAGGTAATGTCAAGCGTTGTGGGGAAGAGTAGGTCTTGGCTGGGTCAAGTCTGGGATCTGACCCTAACTGGCTATATGTGGATATGTTTCATATGGAGAGAGAGAGATTCAGCAAAGGGTAAACGTGTAAGCACCAAACCACTGATGGCTTAACATATATTCAGGAAAAAAATATATGGGGGAAAAATTTTAGGCCATTGAAGCAAGCCAAACATAGTATGGACAATATGAAAGCTTTCTGGAGGTTCAAGTTTCTTAAAAGCATATTTTGATCATTTGCACTATCTGAAACATTTTAGTCCTTATGGACCATGAAGGGAAGAATAAACCCTCTAAGTAGTGAAGAGAAATAGCTGACATCCAACGAGCCTTTTGAATGAATGGATTATTCTATTCTAACATCTGGAATATAAAAGGCAAATAGTCCCTCAAGAATTCACACTGCGTCACCTTCTCTAAGGAAACTTCATTAAAGGAATCATCTATGTTATCTGAGGCTTTGTGGATATGTGCCAGATGTGGCTGGCGTTCTCCTAACTCTCCATGGCTGCTTCTGCATCAATACTTCACCACCTCTGTGAGACTCGTGTCATGAGGCCCTAAATCCCTCCATTTTTCAAAATTGCTTACTTCTCAGGTAGGCACATCTGCATTTTAAGAAAAACTCTTGCTAGAGGCTATCAGGTTTTTTCCCCTGCTATCATTCTCCGGTGACTTTAGTGCCTTTGTGAACAATACATTCAACAGCCTGGCTTTACAGCTTATTGATCTCCTTTTCTTCAGTAACATGTATTCCCATTCTAATTTAGCCACCCACACTCATTGCTCTGTCAGGAATCATGACATCTGTCTTGACATGAGTACAGCCATGTTTGGCCGCTCCATTGACCTATAGCCACCAGCACACAAAGAAATACAAAGCTGCTTTCTGTGTGGTGAAAACGGGCCTTTTCCCGGGAACTGGCCTTTCTCCCACGGAGGGAGTTGCAAGTTGTAACGGTTCAAGGCTCTTGGAGCGTCGTAGCACGGGATGGACTGGCCATCTGTGTCGGGCTAAGACGATAACCAAAGAGAACAATGCACGTACACAACCACTGGGCTGGGACGTTAGCCAAGGGGCTCAGTGCACATACGCCACTGATAACTGTTTTGTGCATGGGAACACTAGATGCTTCTCTGTAAACTCTGTAACTGCTTATATAAACTGCTGGAAGCTGAGACCTGATGCGAGTTCCACCTGTGGAAGGGACACCTTGCCCAGGACGTGTGATCCTTGCCCAGCCGCGTCGATTGACAGGGCTCTCCCGGAAGTGGGGCGTGGATATTGTGAGTAACTGATTTGATGTGAGTAATTGATTTACTGTGAAGTAACTGATTTGATGTGTTCTCTTTTCGGTCAACCTGGTGTTTCTCTTTCCGGTTGATTTGTGTCATTTCCCTTCAGTCGATCTGGTGTTTCCCTTTCCGATCGATCTGATGTTTTTCCCTCTTATTATATGACCTATACGGATCTGCTGTTATCTCAGCCCATGTGGATGTTTTCCCTTTCCAGTCGAGCTGGTGTTTTTTCCCTCTTATTATTTGACCTATTCGGATCTGTTTGCGGACTATCGCCTTTACTATCCTCTATATAATAAAATATACCTTCAGTCCATTTGTTTGGAGTGGAAAGTGTCTTTTACATCTCCGATCGAATCCCCAAACCTCTCATAACAACATCCTCGCAGCTAGTTCACATCAGATTGTTAAATTCTGCTATTTCTCCTGCCTTTGACTTCCAATCCTTGTCTTTCCAGTTCTCTGAAATTTTTATTTTCTCTACACATGTTATTTGACCTCTTAGAGAGCAATGTTTTTTTATCTATTTGTATTTTTTTTGATTTGTCCTGAGCTAACATCTGTTGCCAATCTTCCTTTTTTTTTTTTCTTTTTTCTCCCCAAAGCCCCAGTACCTAGTTGTATATCCTAATTGTAAGTCTTTCTAGTTCTTCCATGTGAGACGCCACCTCAGCATGGCTTGATGAGCCGTGAGTAGGTCCACGCCCAGAATCCAAACTGGCAAACCCCATGCCACCAAAGCGGAATGTATAAACCTAACCGCTACACCACCGGCCGGCCCCGATTTGTATTTTTTTGTAAACCTCACAATTCCTTCTTGGCCTCAGTTATCTTCCAAATATCTCTCAGGCACCTTAAATCCTTTGCAACATGGAATGCTAGAATCCAATTGGAAGTACACCAATTCCAAGCCCAATTCATCTTCCATCCCTGATTCTACACCCCTACAACAGTGAAAATCACCTTCATATAAATGTGGCCACTTGAGCATTTGCTTTCGAACAACACTTGTTCCTCAGTGCTAAGTACCATCTTGATACGTGGTTAATTGGGATCAAGAGATAGAATGGGGAGATTCAGAAAGAGTGTGATGCTTTCTCCGATGCTCTAAAACCTGAGTTAGATTTATAGGCAGATTGTCCCAGAGCTCCTTCTAAACTTCCCATCTCTGCATCTACCATCGGTGTTACAACTAATTCTTTACTTGATTTCCCCCCTCAACTATAAATTTCATGAGTATAAAATCAAGTTTGAGTCTGATTTTCACCACTGCATTTATTTCGTAGCAAAAGGTCTGGTATGTAGTTCATATTCAATAAGTATTTATTTATTATTACTATTTTTAGTTTGGTAACATTGGTTTATAACATTATATAAATTTCAGGTGTACATCATTATATTTTGACTTCTGTATAGTCTGCATCACATTCACCATCAAAAGTCTAGTTGCCATCCATCACCATACACATGTTCTCCTTTACCCCTTTCACCCTCCCTCACCTCTTTCCCCTCTGGTAATCACCAATCTGTTCTCCATATCTATGTGTTTGTTTATCTTCCATATGTTAGTGAAAGCATATGGTGCTTGTCCTTCTCTGACTTATTTCTCTTAGCATAATGCCCTCAAAGTTCATCCATGTTACAAATGACAATATTGCATCTTTTTTTATGGCTGAGTAGTATTCTCTTGTGTGTGTGTGTGTGTGTGTGTGTGTGTATATCACACCTTTTTCATTCATCCATTGATGGGCATTTAGGTTATTTCCAAATCTTGGCTATTGTGAATAATGCTGCAATGAACATAAGGGTGCATATATCTTTTGAATTAGTGTTTTCATGTTCTTTGGATAAATACCCAGAAGTGGAATAGCGGGATCATATGGTAGTTCTATTTTTAATTTTTTGATGAATCTTCATACTGTTTTCTATAGTGGCTGCGCTGGTTTACATTCCTACTACGTATGAGGGTTGCCTTTTTTCCACATTTTCTCCAACACTTGTTATTTCTTGTCTTTTTAATAATAGCCATTCTGATAGCCACGAGGTGGTATATCATTGTAGTTTTGACTTGCATTTCCCTAATAATTAGTGATGTTGAACATCTTTTCGTATGCCTGTTGGCCATCTGTATATTTTCTTTAGAAAAATGTCTGTTCAGATCTCTGCCCGTTGTTTAGTTGGGTTGTTTATTTTTTTATTGTTGAGTTTGTATGAGTTCTTTATATATTTTGGATAATAACTCCTTATCAGACATATGATTTGCAGATATCTTCTCCCAATTGTTAGGTTGTCTTTTCATTTTGTTGATTGTTTCTTTTGCTGTGCAGAAATGTTTTAGTTTCATGTAGTCCCATTTGTTTATTTTTTCTTTCTATTCCCTTGCTTAAGGAGACATGGTATTCAAAAAGATGCTGCTAACGTCAAAGAGCATACTACCTATGTTTTCTCATAGGAGTTTTATGGTTTCAGGTCTTACATTCAAGTCTTTAACCCATTTTGAGTTAATTTGTGTGTATGGTGTAAGATAACAGTCTACATTTATTTTTTTCGCGTGGCTGTCCAGTTTTCCCAACACCATTTATTGAAGAGACTTTTCCTTTCTCCATTGTATGTTCATTGTATATTCGGGGTCTTTTGTCATTCTATATAAATTTTAAGATTCTTTGCTCAATTTTCATAAGAAATGTCATTTGGACTTTGATATGGTTTGCACTGAATCTGTAGATTGCTTTAAGAAGTATGAACATTTTAACTATGTTAATTCTTCCAATCCAGGAGCACAGAATATCTTTCCGTTTCTTTGTGTCTTCAATTTCTTTCAATGTTTTATAGTTTTCTGTGTATAAGTCTTTCATCTCTTTCATTAAATTTATTCCTAGATATTTTATTCTTTTTGTTGTATTTGTAAATGGGATTGTATTCTTGATATCTCTTTCTGCTATTTCTGCTGTTGTTAGTGTATAGAAATGCAACTGATTTTTGTATGTTGACTTTGTACCCTCAATTTTATGGTATTTGTATATTATTTCTAATAGTTTTTTCATGTATTCTTGGTGGTTTTCTACATATAAAATCGTGTCATCTGCAAATAGTGACAGTTACTTCTTACTTTCCAATTTAGATCCCTTTTATTTCTTTTTCTTGTTCTGGCTAGGACTTCCAATACTGTTAAATAAGAATGGAAAAAGTGGGCATCCTTGTCTTGTTCCTGTTCTTAGGGAGATCGATTTCAGTTTTTCACCATTGAGTATGATGTTAGCTGTGGGTTTGTTATATATGACCTTTATTATGTTGAGGTACTTTCCTTCAATACCCATTTTATTAAGAGTTTTAATCATAAATGGATGTTGAATCTTGTCAAATGCTATCTCTGCACCTATTGAGATGATCATGTGATTTTTATTCTTCATTTTGTTAATGTGGTATATCACATTGATTGATTTGTGGAAGTTGAACCATTCTTGTGTCCCTGGAATTAATCCTTCTTGATTGTGGTGTATGATCCTTTTAATGTATTGTTCTGTTCAATTTGCTAATATTTTGTTGAGGATTTTTGTATCTATATTTGTATCTATATTCATCAGCAATATTATCATGTAATTTTCCTTTTTTGTGTTGTACTTGTACATTATCAGGGTAATGTTGGCCTTGTAAAATGAGTTAGGAAGTGTCTCATCCTCCTTACTTTTTTGGAAGAGTTTGAGAAGGATAAGTATTACATCTGCTTTGAATATTTGGTAAAATTCACAAGGGAAGCTGTCTGGTCCAAGACTTTTGTTTTTTGGGAGATTTTTGATTACTGTTTCAATCTCTTTACTAGTGATTGGTTTATTCAGGTTCTCTATTTCTTCTTGACACAGTTTTGGGAGGTTTTATGATTTTAAGAATTTATCCATTTCTTCTAGGTTCCCTAATTTGTTGGTGTATAGTTTTTCATAGTATTCTCATAATCCTTTGTATTTCTGCAATACGCACTGTAATTTCTCCTCTTTCGTTTCTAATTTTATTTATTTGCATCTTATCTCTTTTTTCTTAGTGAGTCTAACTAAGAGTTTTTCAATTTTGTTTATCTTTTCAAAGAATCAGCTCTTAGTTTTATTAATCTTTCCTTTGTCTTTTTAGTCTTGATTTCCTTTATTTCCACTCTGATTTTTATAATTTCCTTCCTTCTACTGATTTTGTGATTTGTTTGTTCTTCTTTTTCTAGTTGTTTTAGCTGTAGTGTTAGATTGTTTATTTGGGATTTTTATTGTTTCTTTTTGTGTGTGTGTGTGTGTGTGTGTGAGGAAGATCAGCCCTGAGCTAACATCCATGCTAATCCTCCTCTTTTTGCTGAGGAAGACCGACTCTGTGCTAACATATATTGCCAATCCTCCTCCTTTTTTCCCCCAAAGCCCCAGTAGATAGTTGTATGTCATAGTTGCACATCCTTATAGTTGCTGTATGTGGGACCTGGCCTCAGAATGGCCGGAGAAGCGGTGCATCGGTGTGTGCCTGGGATCTGAACACGGGCCGCCAGTGGCGGAGTGCACACACTTAACCGCTAAGCCACGGGGCCGGCTCGGCATTTTTCTTTTTTCTTAAAGTAGGCTTGTATTGCTATCAATTTCCCTCTTAGTATCACTTTTGCTGCATCCCATAGATTTTGGTATTTTGTGTTTTCATTTTCATTTGTCTCCAGGTATTTTTTGATTTCTCCTTTGATTTCTTAATTGATCCAGTAGTTGTTCAGTAGCATGTTGTTTAGTTTCTACCTATTTGTGACTTTTCCAGCTTTCTTCTTGTAGCTGATTTCTAGTTTCACATTATTGTGGTTGGAAAAGATGCTTGATATTATTTAAATCTTTTTAAATTTATTGAGGCTTGTTTTGTTTCCCAAAATATGATCTGTCTTTGATAATATTCCATATGCACTTAAGAAGAATGTGTATTCTGCTATTTTGGGATAGAATGTTCTACATATATATATTAAGTCCAGCTGGTCTAGTGTTTCATTTAAGGCTAATGTTTTCTTGTTGACACTGTCTGGATGATCTGTCCATTATATAAGTAGGATAATTAAAGTTTTCTACTATTATTGTGTTGTTGTCAATTCCTCCCTTTAGGTTTGTTGATAGTTGCTTTACATACTTTGGTGCTCCTGTGTTAGGTGCGTATATTAATAAATGTTATGTCTTCTTGGTGGATTGTCCCCTTTATATATATGTCTTATACAATGTGTATCTTGTATTTTTTAGCTTAAAGTCTATTTTGTCTGATGTAAGTATGGCTACATGTGCTTTCTTTTTGTTGCCATTTGCTTGGAGTATCATCATAAAATAAAGGTTCAGAGAGAGGATGATCAAACAATAGATGGAGAATTTTTTAAATGTAAGATTGTAGAGTTAATAAAACTAATTAAATACTATATAACACTATTAGAAAAATAAATTAGAAATAGAAAGAAATTTAATATGCATAGTATTCAAATTAGTTTTTTAAGAGACAGACTTGAAATATTACAGTAAATACATTTAAAACACACAATGTAATTAGAGTAATTAGTGAAAATGATATATATTGAGAGAAAATTTGAGCCCAATTAGGATAAGTGATTCTATAGAGAAAAAAAAAAAAGGAATGAATGTAACTGAAAACAATAATAAGGTCTTCTGAATTATAATATAGGAAAATTTACATCAAGTGAGGCACAGACTCTGGTTACAGACAAAAAGCTGACAAGGAGTTCCTCAGTGTTGGAGTGGGGAGAAAGGGGCATAGGAAAAAACCAACACTTAAGTATACACTGCTTAAATGATTGAATTTCAATAGAAAAAAATCTTATATTATCAAGACAGAATGAGCAAAACCTTTCAAAAAGGAACATACAGAGTAGGTTTATCACTTCTCGTAGGTACATTAAATGCTGAAGGACAATATTATCTGTAACCTTGAGATCTTATATCCAACCAGATTGTCATTCACACACAAATCACAGGCAGACATTTCTTTTTGTGTGTTTGTGTGAAGAAGATCAACCCTGAGCTAACATCCATGCCAATCCTCCTCTTTTTGCTGAGGAAGACTGGCCTGGGCTAACATCCGTGCCTATCTTACTCCATTTCATATGCAATACCGCCACAGCATGGCCTGATAAGTGGTGCATCAGTGCACACCTAGGATCTGAACCCGGGTCACCAGCAGCAGAGTGAGTGCACTTAATCGCTACACTACGGGGCTGGCCCTACAAGCAGACATTTCTAACAGTGCAACAACCAAGGACTATAACACATACACCCTTCTTGAAAATTAAGGAAAACTAACCAACCTTCTTAAAGGAAAAATAAAACTATTGAATGTGAAATTAAGTAATAAATAAAAATTTCAGAAAAAGAAAGTCATGGTTTAAAAAAAATGGCAGTAGCCATTTTAATCTTTTTGATTGTAGACATATATTTTTTAAAAACTATGAGATTTATGGTTACAGAAGAAAATGTAATTATTAGAAACCATGTGTTATGGACTGAATATTTGTATCCCTCCAAAATTCGTATGTTGAGCTCTAACCCTCAATGTGATGGTATTTGGAGGTGGTTCCTTTGAAGATAATTAGGTTTAGATAAGGTCATGAGGTTGGAAGCCAATGATGGGATTAGTGTCCATATAAGGAGAGGAAGAGAGACCAGAGCTTATTCACTCTCTCTCCACCAAGTGAAGACACAAGAAGGTAGTGCTCTTCAAGCCAGGAAGAAAGCTCTCACCAGGAACTGAATCTGTGGGCACCTTGATCTTGGACTTCCTAGCCACCAGAACTGTGAGAAATAAATGTCTGTTGTTTAAGACACCCAGTCTATGGTATTTTATTTTAGCAGCCCAAGCTAAGACACATGAAAATATAAAAATAATAAACTAAAACATTTGGAATATTTAAGTGATAATATTCTCATTATTTATACAACCAGCTACTTTGAAATATATAATTTAAAAAATTATGACTTCAATTCCAAAATATTTTTCTTTTATTTCTCCTTAAACTTCCTTCATTTTGAGGATGAAGATCTCTTAATGCATCCATACATATAGACACACATGTGTTTATATGAATGGGCATACAGCTTCATTTCATCAATTTCTTATTTTCTTTCATTTATTCAAGGATTATTACATTTATTTTATAAATTAATAATACATATATTACATATACCATTTTAATTCATACTGCTAACTAATTAACTATTCATTTAAATATATGTAAATAATATCTGAAATGCTGTCACCTAAGGTTTAGCAATTCTTATTATTTTTGAGCAGTAGAATTTAGAGTGATTTTTATTACTTTTGATTTTGGAATATGATATATTGCTTGATGTTTCAATAATGTCCATATTTATTAAAAGGTCAATGATGTCATTCTACTAATATTGTATTCATATTTCTGTGTAGTGTTAGAATGAGGTGGTATACAATAGTGAAAAAAATCCATTTACTAAATGATGTCAATAAATGCTTCATTACATTTAGTAATTAAAACTTTATATTTCAATTGTATATGATAAAAGAATATACACATATCTGTTTTAAATTTTATCCCCATAATCATCTGTAACCAAAAAATCAAATAAGCATTAAAAATATGAAATAAAATACCAACTTTCAGATCTAAGTGATGTTTTGGAAATGTGCTTTCTCTTTAAGCAGTATCTGAATTTTTACTACTATACCAGGGTATAGATGAAATATCTAACTAGTATATTTTTAAATTGAAACTGTAAAAATTATATACAGAATTCTGTAGTGCATATTGGACATGTAAAACATTTTGCCTATTACATTCTTCATGTTGATAGTAGCAGTGGCTAGAGTTTGTAGATACTTAGTTACATTGGCTTTTATAGCCACTTACACTAAATATAATGTACCAGTCCCTGTTGGCTCTAACTATTTAGAGTTTTAAGAAGTTGAATAGCAGTTGAATAACACAGTACTAACAGGCAAAATTATAGATGTACTATGAATAACATAAAATCTTTTCTGTAATGTCACAAAAGGAGCCATGCTCTATTTTGTCAATTTCCTTAGTTAATTCTAAAGTTCCTGACTCATAATTCAGTCAGGTATTTCATCCCCACAGTGAATATAAACATTGTGAAGACAGTCATCTTCCAGTCATTGTAAATCAGAATTCCACCCTGTCCAAAGAAATATATTTACATTCTTCTCATTCAAAATATATGCAGAAGGATATGAGTTTATAATCTTTCATTCTTTTAAAACACCTGCTGATTTGCTTTTTCACTTTCATTTACACTTAATAGTCCTCATGATTGAGTGGATCTAAATAAATATATTTGAGGTAGATATCTATGTCCATACTATATCTATATATCTAAATAAATATATATCTATGAGGATCAGGTGTCAGTGCTATTGTCTATACATTAGTGACTCTCTTTTATGAGAATTTGTCAATATTCTTGCTATTTATCTCCTAAATGGTGTCAATTAACTGTATTTCTTTCCTAAAAAGCAACTGTGAAGCAGACAGTGAAAAGGATGCAAAAGGACCCTCTGTAAACCTTTTAAACACTTAAGCTTACGTGGATATCTATCTGATTACATAGTGGTACACTCCTAAAACTAAATAAATCATGAGGTTTTCTCTAGGCAAATTTGATAATATTTTATTTGGTTACAAATTAAAATCGTGCCACCGGATGTCTACACTTTGACTTTAAAAATTTATGTTCTATATGGGTAAAGAGAAAGTGTAGAAATTGAACTGCTATCTGGTAAAATCACCTAACTCAATAGTGCTGTTAGATAGTACTGAACTGGAGATTTAAAAAGTGAAAATAATCAAGTAGTTGAAATCACTGATAAAATAGTATTTAGGATCATCCTAAATACACTGCATCCTCCTTAGGTCAATGTATACAATATACATGAAATGCCATGGCTTTGAGAATGGCAACTGTTAAACATAAGGTTATATAAAATTCATTTTTTTTTTATTTGGGGGTGAGAAAGATTGCCCATGAGCCAACATCTGTCTCCAATCTTCCGCTTTTTGCTTGAGGAAGATTGTCCCTGAGCTAACATCTGTGCCAATCTTCCTCTATTTTGTATATGGGACGCCTCTACAGCATGGCATGATGAGTGGTGTGTAGGTCTGTGCCCGGGATCCAAACCCATGAACCCCAGGCCACCAAAGTAGAGCACACAAACTTAACCACTACACCACTGGGCTGGCCCCCTAAAATTGATTTTTTTTCCTAGAAATGACCTTGAGAAACTTGACATCTAACGTTTCTGGCATGTCTTACGAAAACGTCAACCCACTGTCAAAGAAGAATTACAAAATTTAAAAAAACGAAAATCATGACTCTCACACAAATGTGAAATGAAAATTTATTAATGATTTTTTAACTCATTAATTAACAAGAGAACCAGTAAGATATTTCAACTGGTTCAGAGGAGAATCCAAAGAACAGACACATATATATGCAGATACGAATGCTGAAATGAATTTGTTTAATAGATGCAAGATTGGTCAGTGTCCATAGAGCAAGGAGCAAATATATCTGCACTGGATAATTTTCACTTCTACTGACAAGAATTATTTGCAACTTACAGAGTTGTGAAACAGCTAAAAACCAAGGAAAAACACAGAGACTCCATTGAATCAGAAAAATCAACAATGTTGGATTTTCTATTGAAAATATTCAGTAATCTTTATGGACCGATACAAAAATATTTCTCAGTTTTTCTCTACACTAAGAAAGTGTTTACAAATTGTTTCTAGTGAACATGAAAAGGATTTTTCTTTGTTGAATTGGTGTGAAAAATTTATGAAAGGGGATAGAACATAAAGCAACCACCAAGTTTATTAATTAAGTAGGTAGTATTACAAAACCCATTGAGAGGTAATTTTTATTAAGTATATTTTTCTCTCCAAGAGAAATATAAATTAAACCCTGCTCTATAACCCTGCTATTATGTATGTACATGAATGTATGTGTGTATGTATGTATGTATATGTGCGAATATATATACATACATTTATGTATATATGTGTGAATATATATGTCTATATGTTCACACAGCCATACAGTTATCCATTTCAGAGAATTACTTATGAAATTTATCCTGCTTTTTTATTATGAAGCTAAGTTACCAAGAAGTTATTATTAATATTTAACGTAATAAAACTCCAGAAATCTTAGATATTTAGACTGTTTATAAACATTTCTATTTTAAAATATTTAGACTGTTTATAAACATTTTCTTTCAGATGTCCAATGTAGTACTCTATTGGAGGTAGTGACATATAAGACCTTATCAGCACAATTTTACTGCATTAATTAATTTTGCTTAAACACAAATTTTTAAGACCCATTGTGTGTCAACAGTTATGAAAGGCACCAAGGTCTATAAAGATGGCTAGAAACTGGGCTTTAGCTATGAGTTACAGAAACGAATCACTGAAAGTAAAAATTGCCAAAAAGAAGTGGAAAACAATAAATGGTTTGAAATTAATGTCAGGAAATGACTATCAATGGCTTAGAGAGAGTAATAAAAAGGAGATAAAAAATGAGTTAAAGTTTTTTTTCCCTTTCGTCCTAGTCAATATGTAATAAGAAAAATAACACAATCAATCAGCTCTAGAGTATTGTAAGTTGTTTTAAGATGGTTGAATCATATGTCATAGGAATCAATTGTTAGTTTATAATGCTACTATTTGAGTTTTGATTACTATTAGGGCCAATAAATCACTGATTTTCATTAGGAACTCTTTTTAGTGAGCAATTTTCTTACAAACCATCTATATGTATGGGGCTTCTATTTAACGTTTGATAGGTCTTTGATTTTTAGGCATCAGTAGAATTTTTTGAAAATATAAATTGACATTGATTATCCTAAAATTGTCAACATTTAGGAAACTTTTAGGTAAAACAATAATTTTTAAAATATATTTAAAATATATTTATATTATTTTCAAAGAAGAAATTTAAATTGCTTCTCAGTCAAAGAAATAGCTAATAAAAATAATGTAACATATTCTACACATGGCTCGGCCGCCACATGTTTCAAAGTCACACTTTCTTTTAATATACATGTTCTAACATTACGAACACTGATTACAGAAATATTCCAAATTGTCTTTAGTATGTTTTCAGCAGACTGTGCTGTTTCAAATTCTGTTATTTTATCCCAGTTGATTTGTTTACATATCCCATTTTTTTGCTAGAGTTTTTCATATTTTTAAAAATATGAATATATTATATACAATAATATAGTGTTTTCATTTCTCTCTATTAATGTTTTATTTTGTGCTGTAACTTTTAGCTTGTCCTCTTTATTCCATTTCCCATTTATAGACATAGTTTTCAAAGAATGCTTTTCTTATTTACACAAAAGCAAGACTTTTGAACCAAGATATTCTGAATGCAATCAAAGTCAAGGCTCAAACATTTCTTGAAAATGAGATTTTTCTGAGTTGGGAATCAGAGACATCTATTGCCAGATGCAATTTGAGAACAGAACTTGTTACAACCCTCCAAACATTAACAGCAGAAAGAAGAAATGGGATAAAATGGAGGCAAAGAAAGAATATGCATTCACAGAGCAAGAAGAAACATTGAGAGACTGACATGAATTGGGTTTATTAAAATAAATTTACCAAGTTTTAGTACCAATATCCCTCTTTCATTCAGTTCATAACAGAGTTCTTATTGCTTCCAATTCTTTCTTTTCTATAATAGTTTTCCCAAATCTTTATTTTTGTAAGTCTATATATACAATTGTTATTCACAGAGATCTCCCACATACTACATTATTTGATTCTCACAACTCTATATGCTAAGCATAGACATGTTATTGATGGACAAAATGATATCATTGAGAGACATAGCTACTTTCCCAAGGTCATAAGGCTTGTAGTTTGCAGTAACAGGACTAGAACATAGCAGTCCAGATTTTTTTTTCTAATTCCCATTTCTCTATACCACACCATCTCTGTAGCCCTTCAGCTCAGTCACTGCATGTCAGCTGGGCAACGACCTTCTTTACAAAAACAGCATTTTCTTGTCTTATCATTTTGGATCTATGACATATACCTTTGAAGCACCTGAGATATATATATATATATTTTTTCCATCAGTGGCCCAAGCCCCTGACTACAGCAAACCTCCTCCTCAGGGTCATCTTGTAACTATCTTTACCATTTTATCATAATATACCCAACCACATATATAATGTGATTGAACTGTTTCACTAAGAATCATCAGAGCACCACCTACATTGAAATCACCTGGGATGCCTTCTAAATGCATATTCTTGGACCTTTCCTCCCTCGTAATGAATGTGTTGCACTGGACCTTGAAAGTATGCATTTTAAATAAGTTCTCAGAAAACCACTGCATTAAAGACATTAAAATCCATATATTATGCATGTCTTCTTGCCAAATATTCAGGCTTGTTTATTCAGCTGCCACCTGGACTTATCCGTTTGGAAGTCTGGATGCGGCTCTTCCTCAATATGTCCTTAGCTGAACTCATCAATTTTCTCCCAAGCTATTTATGGCAGGCAGAATAATGCTCCCCACTACCAAAATGTCTACATATTAATCTCTGGAACCTGTGACTATATTAGGTTATGTGGCAAAAGAGAATTAAAGTTGCAGGTGGAATTTAAATTGTTAATCTGTTAACTTGAAAATAACAAGATTAACCTGGATTATCTAGGTGGGCCCAGTGTAATCACAAGCTTCCTTAAAAATGGAAGAGGAGGCAGGAGAGTCAGAGGAAGGTGTGCCTACATACGAATGGTTAGAGACATTCAAAGTTGCTGACTATGAAGATGCACGAAGAAGATCATGAGCCAAAGAATGAAAGTGGCCTGCAGAAGCTGGAAAAGGCAAGGAAACAGGCTCTTCTCTACATCCTTCGGAAAAGAATCCACCCTTGCTGACGTCTTAGTTTTAGCCCAGAGTTACCCTTGTTGGACTTCTGATCTACAAAAATGTAAGGTAATCACTGTGTTAAGTCACCAAGTTTGTGGTATACCGTGGCAACTAGAAAACTGATTCTGAGTTTGATACCTGGAAGTAGGGTGCTGCTATAGAAATTACCTAAAAATGTGGAAGACTCTTTGGAATTGGGTAGTAGGCTGGAAAAACGTTGAGAAGCATAACAGAATAAGCTTAGATTGTCCTGAATAAACTATTAGTAGAAATATGGATATTAATGACTAGGCTAGTGAAGGCTCAGAAGGAAATAAGGAACATGTTATTGGAAACTAGAGGAAAGAGGATCCTTGTTATAGAATGACAGAAAGCTTAGCAGAATTGTTACCTGCAGTTATGTGGAATGGAGAATTCACAAACTGGACATTTAGGTGAGACTTCCCAGCAAAGTGTTGAAGAGTCAAACTGTTTTTTTCTTGCTGCTTCTAGTAGAATGCAAGAGAAAAGAGATAAATTGAAGGAATAATTGTTAAACAGAAAGGAATCAGGGCTTGATGACTTGGGAAATTCTCATCTTATTCATTCTACAAAAGACATTAAAATTAAGAGATTTGCTGTCAGAAAAATGTAGTCTGAAAAAGCTAAGGCTATGGCTGAACAATCGTTTGCTAATATCTCAGGAAGATCAAAAGGTCAGAGTATTCTATCATACAAAAGGCTATTTGAAGAAGTTGTGTGACTCATAAACGTCCTCTATCATGTCAGCAAGAGCTGAAAATAGAGATGGGATTTCCTAGGAAATGTCTGTGGATAAGCCTCTTGTCTGCTGGAGTGAACTCTGTGATATACACAAAATTCTTGAGAATGTTATGCTAACAGAGACACTGCCAGCTTGGACTGAAAGGAACAGCAAGAAACAGTACAAAATGAAAGTAGACTCTTCCAAAATTCTACAGAGAAGAAACAGACTGGTTAAACTACTTAGCTGTAAATACATGCTATATTTCATGGAAAAGCAATGATGATCCAGAAGGCAGAGACTTGAGGCCAGAATGTGGAGCCAAAAAACGCAGAGGATTATTCCCAGGCCTTGAAACCTAATGGAGGTTGCCTGTCTGGATTGTGAAATTGCTTGGCACCTGAGACTGCTTTTTCTACGTTACATTTTCACCTCTTTTGAACCAGAATATAACTATTATCTCATACTTGTCCTAGTATTGTATTTTGAGAGTAATTTGGGACTTTTGAGCTGATGGGATATAGATGAAATTTTATACTTTGAGTTCATTGTACTGTGATGAGACCTTTTGGGAAACTGGAATGGACTTGAGGTATATCATACGTGGGATGGATAGTATCGGTGGAGGCCTGAAAGCCAACTGTGGAAAGTAGAAAAATGCTCCCCCTCAAAACTATCCTTGTCCTAATCCCTGGAACCTGTGAATATGCCAAATTACATGGCAAAGGAGAATTAAGATTGCAGAGCCTCAGGGCTCTTTTGAAGCTGCATCCCTGCTACTGAGCCTTCTAAAAGCATTGTTAGATACAATCAAATTTCAAACACGACCTACATGTAACACATGATTTAACTATTTGTTATTTGCTCTGTATGTTTGTGTCCTGCTTTCACAACTGTATTTAAGGCTAAGAAACAGATCTTCCTTTATACTCATTTGTCAAGAACAATATGTACAGTTATGGACTCAGTTCTGGATATTGTCGCTCTTCTCTGTCTGTGTCTTTGTGTCTCTCCTGTGTGTCTCTCTTCCAGAAACTTTTACAAGGTAATGTAGCTTTAAAATGTAAGATGTGCTTAAGTATTTCCTGTCTTCCAATGTGCCTAAAATTCATTGCTAGGGTCACTTTAGAGGAAACCATGATGTGTCCCAGAAAATTCTGTTAAAATTCAACTAATTACAAGGGAAGCTGTAAGATTACATGTTGAAGAAGATATTTGGATTTATGATTGAACTCTAATAGTAAACATTTTGAAAATCAATACTGACTCTTATGAGCTGCATGGGACTAGATATAGACTCCATTTGTTGAAAAAAGGGAGTCAAGGAGGATCAAGAATTTCATCAAATCTAGCCTGAAAAACCATATAAAAGTTTTTGGTAAATTTAATAAATCTATCAATTTTGATTACAGGCAGACTACAAAAGCTAACTAGCTGGGGCTTCAGTAGATTATGACAATAGGGCTGCTGAGATCCCCACTGTATTAACCTGCTCAGGCTGCCATAGTAAATTAACATAAAGTGGCTTAAACAACAGAAGTGTATTTTCTCAGTTCTCGAGGCTGGGAAGTCTAAGATCAAGGTGCCAGTAGATCTGGTTTCTGGTGATGAGTTTCTTTCTGATTTGCAGATTGCTGTTCTCTTGCTGTGTCCTCATATGGCAGAGAGAGAGTGAGCTCTGGTATCTCTTCCTTTTTTCATAAGGGTACCAGTTTTATCAGAGGATCAAGACTCCACTCATATGAACTCATTTAACATGAATCACCTCATTAAAGGCCCTATCTCCAATATACTCACATACAGGGTTAAGGCTTCAGCATAGAAATCTTTTTAAAAATTTATTTTATTGAGGCTGTATTGGTTTATAATAGTGTATAAATTTCAAGTGTACGTTATATATTTCAGCTTCTGGATAGACTGCATCATGTTCACCACCAATAGTCTAGTTTTTATCCATCACCATACATATGTGCCCCTTTACCCTTTTTGCCCTCCTCCCCTCCCCTTCCACTCTGGTAGCTAGAAATCTGTTCTCCATATCTGTTTGTTTGTTTATCTTCCACATATGAGTAAAATCATGTGGTATTTGGCTTTTTCTATCTGACATTTCACTTAACATAATACCCTCAAGTTCATCCATGTTGCCACAAATGGCACAATTTTGTCTTTTTCATGGATGAGTAGTATTTCATTGTATGTATATATACCACATCTTCTTTATCCATTTGTCAGTTGATGGGCACTTGGGTTGTTTCCACATCTTGGCTATTGTGAATAGTGCTGCAATGAACATGGGGGTGTATATATCTTTTTGAATTAGATTTTTCATGTTCTTTGGATAAATACTCAGTAGTGGAATAGCTGGATTGTATGATATTTCTATTTCTAATTATTTGAGAAATCTCCCTACTGTTTTCCATAATGGCTGGAGCAGTTTGCATTCACCTGCAGTGTATGAGGGTTCCCTTTTTCCCACGTCCTCTCTAAAACTTGTCATTTCTTGCTTTTTTAGTAATAGCCGTTCTCACAGGTGTGAGGTGATATCTGTTTGTAGTTTTGATTTGCATTTCCCTAATAATTAATAGGGAATAATTAGTGATGTTCAACATCTTTTCATGTGCCTGTTGGCCATCTGTATATCTCATTTGGAAAAATATCTGTTCATATCCTCTGCACATTTTTTGATCAGGTTGTTTGTTTTTCTATTGTTGACTTTTATGAGTTCTTTATATGTTTTGGAAATTAGCTCCTTGTTAGATATATGATTTGCAAATATTTTCTCCCAGTTGGTAGGTTTTCCTTTCATTTTACTGATAGTTTCCTTTGCCATGCAAAAGCTATTCAGTCTGATGTAGTCTTGTTTATTTGTTCTTTTGTTTCCCTTGCCTGAGAAGACATGATATTCAAAAATACACTACTAAGACCGATGTCAAAGAGTGTACTGCCTACAACATAGGAATCTTGAAGGGACACATTCACTTCATAGTACCCATCTCCTAATAGTTCCTGAAAAACAATAGAAAACGACAAGACAAAAAAATAAAGCTACACAAAAATCACACCTTCAGCATAACTTGAAGACAGAGAATGCCTAAACTTCAAAATAACTCGAAGTCAAAAAAGAGGAAAGAACACCAAATTCCAGCCAGGGATGTTTCACTCTCCTGCCTGAATCCACCCTAACACAGGGCTCTGTGACAAGCAAAAGCAAATGGGTAATAACTGTGAGGAAGAGAGAAGAGGGTGGCTAGAAATGGGGTCTAAAATTTATCTAAAACTCACACCAGTAAGGCTAAGTCATTTGCTAGTCTGAAAATACAAAGATAGTGTTTAGGTAGAGCCAAGCATGGAATCCCAGGAAGGACTTAGATGTTTGGGCCATCTGAAGAGAGTCTTTAAAACACATGAGTCCTGAGGAGGAGTGCTCTTTAGCTATTGCTTGATGAAAGGATAAAAGAATATATAATGTTGTAAAATATAAAAGAAAACCAAAGAATTAGGAGATGCACAACCCAGAGTAATTTCAACTAAATCAGATTATAAAAGTTAAATAAAATACTTGAGAACTAAGGGCATTAAAAAAGATTTAAGCACAGAGGTCAACACTAGAACAATAAGAAATCATGCTTTAAAAATATGTATATGTGTGTGTATATAATTATGGTAAAGAGCAAAGAATATGAATTTAATAGAGAAAGAAAAATGGTGAACATATAAGAATATAAATAATCATAAAATATGACAGAGCAGAGACCAAACATAGCAGTTATAGATATAAATGTGAAGGCACCTAATTCTCCTATTAAAGGAAAAAAGATTTTCACCTTAACTCAAAATGCAAGAAGCATCTATAAATTTCATACAAAAGACAAACCTAAAACAAAGTGATTCAGAATAGGGGGAAAAGAATAAACAAAACCATACCAGCAAATGGGAAAAAAAATAAAAACCATAAGGAAGCAGGGGTAGCAATCCTGATATCAAAGTAAAATTCAAGAACAAAAGCATTAAACTTGATAAAGAGGGCACTTTTTACTGTGGTAAAGACCACAATTCACAATGAAAACATAACATGTATGAGTATTTATGCCCCATCTTGCACGGCAATCACTTTATGAAGCAAAAACTATCAGCAAATGAGGGGAGATATGTGTAGAATCATAACAGTAGTAGGATATATTAACATAACACTCTCAGTACAAGATACCTCAAGTGGACAAAACGTAAGTAAGGAGACAAAAAACCTAAACAACAAATCAATAAGGCAGATATTATGGATAGACCTTGAAATTTACACTGATAATAGAGAATGTACCTTCTTTTCAAGCACCCATGTAACTTTCGCAAAAAGACAAATGATCATACATTAGGTCCATAGAAAATATTAGTAAAGTCCATAGGGTATAAATATTACAAATAACACTTTGTGGTTACACTAAAATACATATGCACAGCATTTATGACAACTGTGTTACTTTCCTAGGGCTGCCATAACAAATTACTATAAACGAAGTGGCTTAAAACAGTAGAAATCTATTCTTTAACAGTTCAGGCAGCGATCAATCTGAAATCAGGGTGTCAAGAGGATTGGTTCCTTTTGGAGGCAAAATTCTAATAAGATCTGTTGATAAGTTAATATTATTGTATCAACATTGATTTTCTTGCTTGAATAATTCTACTGTATGTGATGTATGTATATCTATCTATATAGAGTACTATTTTTGCAGTATATGTCTACAGTTATTTTAAAAGAAAACGTTTTTTGAAAAGCCAATAAGTCAACCACAGACCAAAGTGCTAGTCATCTAGACTGAGTCCTCTTTATTAATTTCACTGGGAAAGTTTCTATGTTGCAAAATTCTTATGATATTCCATTAATCTATGTGATACGTGATGTTGTAAAATCTAGTGTTGTTTCTCTGATTGCATACAATTGTACATTAGTCAGATGAAAAATAACAATCATGATATCGGGTTTAATCCAATGGGTGCTTCTGTCCTAAATTCCACAGAAATAAAACTTGTACTTGCAGAATGATTACCCAGGTGGACCAGTCATTTCCAGTCTCACTGTGGACCCGAAATATGGAATTGACCTTTTTCACATATATTTTTAAGCCAGATCATTTTTCTTAACCTTTACTTTTTCTTTTCCTTCACACTCTTAGTTATGCTCCTTCTAAGAAGAAGAAAAGAAGAAGAGGAAAAAGAGAAAAGCAGATAGAATATATTTCCTTACAAAATAAAAAGAAAGGGAAAAAAGTTAAATTCAGAGGAGATAAAAAGAATAATCGAATATTGCACCAGCTACTTCACAAGGATTATGTTGATTAATTATAACAGAAATTTGAGAACATCGGTATATTTCCGTTTCTCACATACAGAAATTAAGATTGAGTAGTACAGGAAGCATTAAATAGAGCAGTTGAATTCAAATTCTTGGACTTCCAGAAGTCCAAATATTTATTATTTTTTAATTATATATAGTATATATTATGTAATATAAAATATATCATTTAATTGTTATTTAAAGTAAAGTAGAAAATGTTTCAAATCTTTAAACATATTTTATAGATACCGTATCTTAAAAGGGAGTCATTGTATAAAGTGATCCAAAAAATACCACGACTCTAATACTAATTTTCTTTGGTTTTAGTTCACTATCAGTTTATTTTATTAAAATGGAAATAAGAAAACTTAGGAGATTGTTTTGATACTTACAAGATTGACTTCTTTTAAAATTCAAAGCTAAATATGTGTTAACTAATTGGAAAAACAATACTCATTTAGCAAGTTTAAGGATTTTTCATATGTTTATTGTCCAGTTGTATTTAATTTTCTGTGAATTGACTGCTCATATCCTCATGTCCTAGGTGATGTGTATTTTTAGATCACACTGACTACTATTGGATCTGGAATTTTAGATTTGAGGTGCAAAGATAGTTGCAATCCACTATTACATCTTTTTGAAAGAATGCTGATTGTAAGGACTGGAGAGGCCAACACCCAGGTACTTGATACTACAATTGAAAGTCAGGTTATATTATACTGTTAAAACTAATTCTCCAAAAACATATGTGCATCTTCCCCAGGACATCTTTCTTACTATGACATAGTCAACTTTAGAGACATAAATAATGAGTAACCTTGGGCCACAGTTACATTTGTCATATCTAGCTATCAAAAATCCAAAGTAGACATTAGATTGCATATGACAAAATAATGCAATCTCTTGATATATATTTATATATTTTTTATCCCCTAGTTACAACTTGTATTAAAATATTCGTTGTAGTTATTTTGGAATTAAAAACTTCTGAGGGCATTAATAATAATAATAGAATCTTATCCTTTGCAGAACATAGCAGTATACAATACACTCCTATTCAGGGAAGGGAAAGGGAACTATCTAATTCAAACATCAAATGAGAAACACGTGAATTGTCAATTAATGAATTCTGAGAAATGAAATCATTTAGATATTATCTAGCTACATTACTTTTTAAATTTTTAAAAGTTTTTTCTGGGGGGAGTTAAACTTTTACTTACTTAATATGCAAATTTACCAATAATCTGCTCACCTTCAAACAGATATTTTGTTTTATTTTTCAATGAGAAGTGACTGATACAGGGTTCAGCAACCTCACTCCTTGGGGATATAATTAGCTAGCTTGTTTACATGTACCCTGTTGAGCGTGAAAGTTCTGTACACAGATTATGTTGGTTGCCGTGGACTGGCCATGTCCATAGTGGATTCCCAACGTATTTTTATGCATATTTTCACTATTTCCAGAACTCTCCCTGGCTATCATTTAATTAGGATGCAAACAAACTGGAGGAAATGAATTTAAATTTGAATCTCTCTGCAATTAGGATAAAAGAGTTTAAACATGGGTGACTTACAGTTTATTACATCAAATTAAGTTATGCATCCTACCTCAGGTCATTTCTAGCAGGAATATTTAAAATCAATAATTATAGCCTCCGATTATGCCCTTGCTCCTAGGGAATAAAATGATCTGTTCTGAAAAGTCAGCCTGTTGTTTAATAGTTTTCCTTTCAGGACTTAATAACAATTACACACCTGAGAGTAAATTATGGTTGGCTTTAGTTTTGCGTCTGGCGTGAGATGAAGAAATTAAGAATATATGATTTTAGAGGGAAAAATAAGCCTAAATCAAAAACTTTAGAATATTCAAAATAGTATTCCAGTGCCAAACTGAAATTCATAGGAGCTCTCTGGATAGTGTCACCAGTTAGTGATTTTGTGGTACCTTTGGGACATCCAGAAGGCATCATTTAGAAGCTGAACATGCGGAGTTTGGAGAAAGATCCAGATACAGTTGATAGATTTGGCATTCATAAGCATATATTCAGTGACTGGCATCATTTAAATAAATGAGATTTCCCTAAGAAAGCAAACAGCATTAAAAAAGAAGGACATGGATGAAACCCAGAGAAATATCAATTTTTAGGAACAGGCAGGGAGAAATTCTAGAAGTAAAATGGATGGGAAAAAAGGAAGTAAGGAAGAAATATTGTTAGAAAAAGAAAGGTTTAGAGTTTTGAGGAGGACCCAAGAAAACATGTCAAATGCTATAGGACTGTTAAAGATAACCCTAGCACTTGATGATTAGCAAGTCTTTGTAACCTTCTTAGGGCAGGATTAGAGGGTTGCCCAAAGTGGGTTCAGATACCAGAGGACCAGGAAGAAAATTGAATAAAGGAAGTAAATAGCAGTTAATTTTTCTTTTCAAGATCTTGCCTATGAATGTAGAAGAGGACAGTATCTCAAATAAGACTCAAAAATTTTTAAAAAATGCTTTCCACAGGATGTAAATGATCTGAGCCTGTTGATAGGATGACAGGAAGCAATATTGGAGAATGAAAGGTTGAAAGTACAGGAGAGATGGTATGATTGATGATTCAAAGATCCTAAGCAGAGTGGTAAGGATATATTTACATAGCATAGTGAGAAGGATTAATTTAGGATAGTAGAAGGGACATATTTTCCTCTAAAAGAATCTATAAGGGACAAATAATTGTATTATGTGTATGTGTGTGTGTGTGTATATATATACATATATGGGCATCAGGGTTGTGTTGGGTCAGCGAGCCTAGATAGTACACACCTGAACATTTCTTTCTCTGTAAAAGATAAAACCAAGTCATCTGTATGGACTGAAGTGTAAAGTTTTTTAATGATAAACTTGAGGGGGACAAAGTTTGCAAAAGAAAGTTTGACAGAAGAAAATGAAAAATTACGTGAGATAGATTGCTGGGGATTGCTGAGAACCTGAGGTTGAAAACTTAATTTTCAATGGCACTATGGTAGGATCTTATTTTAGCATATTAACAAATCAGTTTCTTGGACAGAGTTTGTTGATTTTTTTGTTTGATTTGCTTTTCTTTTGCAATCCCAGACAAGCATATATGCAGGGCATTTTAAATATTTAGCTTACTGTTTTTACAAAACAAACAAAAATAAATACTTAAAATGTGACATCTCAAAAATACTACCCTTCGTACAGGACCAACATGCCGTTAAAATCTTTGTGTTTTTTTTCTTCAGTTTTCTTCAATGTAGGTATCGCAGCTATTTTTGGAGAACCTAAGAACCATGATATTGCCCCTGGTAAACCAAAAAAATGTCCAATATTATAATGAAATTTCTTTGTCTAAAAATGTGTGTGTCTGCATATACAATTTCTTTAAACTTGTTGAGACACATTTACCATATTCCTAGGGTACATTATAAGACTGCCTTATCCTTCACTTTCTGCTTTCACAGATCCTCAAGGTCAGCCAGCAAAAAGAGTTTAGGGCCTTGTCACGTTTCTCTGGAAATGCACATAGCACTGCATACATATATGTTCTTCTTGATTCCCAGGCATATGTTGGAGCTTTTCAAAGCCCCAAGTGAACATCTCATTCTTCATTCTTCGGAATTTCTTTTAAGATCTTTGGTCAACTTCTTGTTTGTCCCAATCATCACCACCTCAGTGAGCTGAAATGTTAAAACATTGTGGCTGTTTATTTTTGGTAAATACTCCATGGGAAAAGGCTATTTGCAATGAGAGTCTGTAAATGGGGGTTTTGAGGGAATTGCCAGGTGAAGCAATGAAAATGCTCTGAGGATAGGACGCTTGGGGAGCTCCAAACCCATTCTGCCCCATCCATTGGGTCCCATCAATGACTACGATGATTTTGATTTTTACTATAATTTGGGGACTTTTCATTTTTAAGGCTGCCACAGAGCTAGAGAAAGGAAAATGGGAATAGGGCCAACTAAAATGTCACAAAGCTTACTGAGATTCAGCATTTTTCTTAAAGAAACACACTTCAAATTGTTTCAATCCTTTGATTAATTTCCAGAGTGATAAAAAAGTTGGTTTTTGACATTTTTTTCCCAGTTTTCTCATTGCTTTTATGGGGAAGTAGATTTTCAGAGGTCTTTACCATTCTGGAAGTCAGAACTACCTTACATATGTTTTTAAATTATATTCTGAAGGTATTCAGTTTAAGTAAGTCAGATACATTCCCCATTTATTTGAGAATTCTGAGAGATCATAAATGAAATAATTATAAGCTATTTTATGGTGGACATAAACTGAGAATCTAGAATCTTTGTTCCAGCCTTTCTTTTGCTAGGAGTTATGGGAGAGTGCTGAAAGAGAGAGGTGCAATTTTGGAATCGTATCTAAAGAGTAAGAGAAAAGGGAGTTGACTAGGTAGTTGTAGACAGATCTCCGCACTTCACAGAGATCCCTGCTGAAATTTTCAATCCAAATGGTTTGGTAAATTTGGGGGGACAGGTATAAAATGAATTCTGTGAAGTTTGGAGTATTTTGACCCTATCAAATCCTTTGCAATGACGTTGTAGATGACAACCCCACCATCCTGTAAAATATGTACCTGATGGAAAATATTGAATTAGTTCAGTCATTGATTTGACCCAAGCTTTTGTGTTCATATTTTTATAGATATTATGAGGATAAAGTATAAAGAAGCATCAGAAAGAAGTTTTGTTTTAATTGCAAAAGTGTTAGGATAGTCTTAGCTTTTTATTTGATTTTCCTGCTCAGGCCATGATCATTAAAATAATTCACTATGATGTGAGAAAGAGCTTCTTGTCTTAGGGGCACTGGTGAGGTGAATTCACAATTATGGATCATTTTAATTGAATTATATCCTTAGAGCTTTAGTTTTGAGCTCTGAATCCACAATCTGTAATTTGCAAATAATCAATGATATTTATTTAAATGCTCTTGGGTAAAGATAATGTGAATACAAAAACCTGCTTATTTCTAGCATAAAACTGTTTATTAAGCAAAATAATAGAGCACTGCAAATTAACTGTTAAAAAGAAATATAATCTTGGTTTATTTAATTTTAACACCTTCATTTACTGAGTATTTTTAGGAATAACTTATACATAATTTAGTTCAACTATTGTTAAAATGTGAAAGTAACTTTGAAAGAAAGCATTTTCCATCTGTCATGGAAAAATATTCTTTATATTTTAGAATTAATGTCTATTTCTACTAGGTATTTAATCAAGAAAATGCCTAAATCAGGAACTGTTCCAAATTTGTATTAAATTATATATAATGGTTTACTGGTGTTGACAAAGGTGAAAAAGTTATATTGAAGTATAACTTACATATAGTAATCTTAAGTGTTCACCATGATAAATTGACAAATATGCTTTTGTAAGATCTAGCACACTTGTAGAGACCCAAAAGAATCTCTTTTCCTCTCTCAATCAATGCTGCCCCAAAGTAGCCACTATTCTCACCTCTGTTACTATAGATTAATATTGCCTATTTTAGTCTTCATATAACTGGAGGCACACAGTGTTTACTATTTTGAATCTGGCTTATTTCACTCAAAATTGTATCTGTAAACTCCATCTATGTTATTTTATATACCGGTGATTCATTCTTTGTCATGCTGTGTAACATCTTATTGAACAAATAGAGAACTTTTTAATTCACTTTGCTGATGGACATTCAGGTGTTTCTTTTGAAATCATTGGTCCTAAGTTATGTATATGGTTAACTTTAGTAGATGATGTTAATCACTTTTTACAAAATAGTTGTACCCATTTAAGGACCCAGATCCGAATACATGAAGACCTCCTGACAATCAGTTAAAAAAGATGGATAACCAATTTGGGGGGGAAAAAAAAAGTCAAAGTACTTCAATAGGCATTCACAGCAATCTACACAAGCTTTTGAAAACCAAGAGTTAAATTTTGAAAAAGAAAAGCAAGAACCTCATTTGAGCCATATGTGTGAAAATAAATAGTTGTTTCATATTATTAGGTAAAAAAATAGATTTAGGGTCTCACGAGTGCTTAACCACGGCTTTTCACTCAGTAAACCTTCCAAGTTAGAATTTTTAACTCACAGCAAATGCTTATGACAATTTTCTATGTGAATAGAATTGTAAAAATTTCCCTAGAGTTATTGAATAAATGTTTGAAGTACCTTATAAGATGAGGAGAAAATGAAAGTGAACAGAGATATGAAGCGTAAGCAATAGAGAAGAATAACGGTTCCAATACAATCAAATGAAAAGGTAACATCTTCTGTAACTCTTTAGGTAATTGTGTGTGTGTGCATTTTTCTTATTTTGCAGCACATTATTTTTGACCCACAGATTCCACTTCTTTTATGGATATACCAAAATATTCCTAACCTAAGGTCTCCTTCTAGTCTCAAAGTCTCAAGATATGGAAAATTATCATTAAATATTTCTGATTTTAATATCAAATATCTGCATAAAAATTCCCCATCACCTTCCAACAAATTAGTTGCTCACACCCTTTTTTGACTAACTACCACTCGCTGTCAGGCGTTCTCTTCCTTCTTTGGAACTACAATGACCCCTCTTTACATTACATGTTATGTACAAACTTTATTTTCTTTCAGAGTATTCTTACATATATTAGTGTATTTACGTTGTTCACTTAATATATTTTTCTGTCTATGAAATTTGATTGGATATGTTGAATTGGGATTGAACACATCATAATTTTTCCCACTTTTATGGTCAAAACATTTTTTTCGTTTGACAGTTTTTACTTAGTGACAGTTTCAGAAATGAAATAAAGTTAAGTGAAGAATAGGTAAACTTGAGCAGAAGGATGCCCCATGTCTTATCCACTTGGAATGTTTAGTTTGTTTATTTCCCAAGCTCAACATAAGACCCTTCCCCTTTACAGGGAGGCACATTTCTAGATATGTTTGAGTGCAAAGTATAACCCCCTCTTTCATTATTTCCACTCAAACTGAGAGCTGACATTTTTTTTTTCACTCAAATTGGCACTATACTTGGGAAATACAAGAGATAAATATTTCCTGAGGTCATTTATATTTTCTTAGGACAGTTTCTTGTGATATGCTTAGTTTTATAATATTAAATAAATAAATTCTCCCAATATCATGTCACTTGAAAGAGTTCTTAATAACTTTGCAGGTTTACTTCCAGAATAATGTAACAGCAATTTTTTAAACTTCATTACCTGGAAAAGTTAATATACCATCCCTTGAGTTCTTCAGTCTTATAGTTGATAGTTATAACTGCCAAGAATTGAAGGCAGAATATTCCGTAAAATATTATTTTTTTTATGTTTCTCTGAAAAGTTCTGTTACTCTCTTTATAGATTCTCTTATAAGTTGGAAAAAAAAAAAAGAAAGATGTATTGCAGAGTCTACAGTGTACCCTGTGTGTGAAGTTTACAGATTCAGGCAATAAATAAAGTAAAATGTAACACACTGACCAAGTAGTTGAATCACCTCCATAGCTCAATGGAGCTATGGAGGTGTTCTAAACCATCTTCTCTCAGCTTCACTATCATCTGAGGCTCGTGACACTATGTATGAGTGGATTTGTTCCCTAAAATGACTAAATCCATCCAACACTAGTTCTTCCAAATTGCTTTTTTTCTCCATACAGAAGTTTCAATCTTTAACCTATTCTCCAATTTCAGAGTAAGATAGTATACTCTCTTCTTTCCAAGCATAATTCCTACATCTGACCTGTTTATTCCAACCCAGCAACTTTGCTCCCTTAGTTATCCCTTTCTTTGTTACAATTGTCACTTCCTGTGTTCTATTGGTTTCCCCTTCACATATTTTCTTGAAATTCCTCCATTCTAAACTTCCCAGCAACATCATGAATAATTATATACAACAATAAAGAATACTACTATTTATTATATCCACCATATGCTGGATAATATGCTTATAACAACAAAAGAGTAATGATAGTATATCCTTATTGATTACTTGTGATTTTCCAGATACTTCTTATTTTTACACATATCAACAGACATTTAATCCTGAAATAAACAATGCAAGGAAAGCATTATTATAATCCTCATTGGACATTGTGAATATTAATTCTCAGCAAAATCAAGAGGCTTAATCCACATACAGAGGAGGTGGCAGTGCTGGGAGTTGGCCCCAGGCCTTTACCATGACCCTATCTCCTTCTCATATCTGTCCTTCTGAGCAAGGAAAACCTCAGCATATTCTATACTTACTAACCTTGCTCTGTCATGGCATAAACCTTCTTAATAAACTACCACAATATGGTATTAATTCCAGCATCCTGCTGAAATGTGTTTCCCCACATGTGGTCGTAGACTTTCATGATGACTCTTCTCAGTCCTATTCTAGACAAATTTTCTGTAGTGTTCGATACTTAGCCGAATCTATCTGCAGAAATATCTTTCTGCTTTGCATCTCCTGTCCAAACTATTGGATCTCCTCTTGCCTCTTGAACTTTCTTCTCTCATTCCACTGCTATCACCTCTGTTTCTGTTGTCCTTTAATATCATTGTTACCTAAGTCTCTATCCCCAGACTACTTATTTTCTAGGTGTATAAACGTTCCCTGATCAACCTTAATTCTCCAAAATTCAATAGCTGTATCTGTGCAGATTGCTTCTGGTGTACATCTCCAGTATTAAATATAAAAAAATTCCTTCTTAGTTCATCATTTCCACATGGTTCCTCTCACAAACCTTCGCATTAACAGTCATCAAATCCTCTTGATTTTGTCTTCTCACTATTTTCTCTCTAGATCCTTCTCTCAATCACCATGAACACTTCTATCACCTGATCTTCATAACCTCTCACCAAAACTGTTGTAAGCACCTCCTGTTTGGTCTTACTGTATCCAAGGTCTTGCCTTCAGTTGTCCCTCTATCTAAAATTCTTTCGTTAATGATTCATTCCTTTGAATTTTTATTGACTCTTTAAATATATATATACTCTTTAAGTATATATATACATCGTTTGGACTTTTATTGACTCTTTAAGTATATGCATGTATATACTTATATTTGCTTATATATATATAAGCAAATCCTGAGACAGGAAAGACAAGGAGTCAGGTGATGTTGGAATTGATGAAATGCATATTCTAAGAATGTTAAACAGCAGTTGTCAAGGACCAAGCAAGAGAGGATGGTGTGTCTGAGGCAAGAAAATTTTGTTATGGATAGGACTTGTGTGAAGGGTTGGCAAAAAAATGAGACTGAGAGGGAAAGAGGAGCCAAATCTTGCAGGAAATATGAACAATAGTAAATTTGAACTCTATCTATAGAGGAATGGGGAGCTATTTAAGAGTTTTAGCATAAAAGTGGTATTATGATATTTGCAATGTGTAGAGATCACATTGACCGCAATGTGGAAAGTGAATTGGCAAAGTGGCCTTTGGGCAGTGACTCAGGATTTGTGTTTGAGCGTGGGGTACTGGATACAAACCAGGATCCTACTGTAAGAGTCTAGTAGGGAAATCAGGGTACCTGAAAGAGAGCATCCATTGGGAAAATGGAAAGACATATAGGTGTCTGAAATTTATTTAGGAGGTAGAATCCATGTAACAAAGTGATAAATAGAAAAGAGGTTACTCCAGTTACATGGAATGGCAAAGCCATAGACTGACAGCTTTTGATAGTTTCAGATATGAAATTTGAAGAAAAGAGAAAAATGCAGGATTGATTCTATCTTACACATTAAGCACATAAACTGTGACCACCCCCAAACACATGCATATAGAGACACAGACTAAACAACAAGTAATAAATGGAAATTTTTGTTCCTTCTTGTCTTAAGCAGTTCTGCTTACCCATGATGAGACTTCTTGAATTTGAATGCAATTCTTTATTAACTGCGTGACGAGAAAGGTCTATTCAAAAAGCAGACTTGTCATGTTTTGCTAGAATTCTGAAGTGGCTCTGCTGCAGCTTCCATGAATTGTTAAACGTATTAGGGGTAGTCAGTCATTGATAGCTGAGCAGGCATTTCCTTTACACTCGAAATGGATAAGTGAAACTTGCTCCGAAGAAAAAAAAGTGCAACAGATATTCCAAACAGTCAGAATTTAAAGAGGAAAATTGGTGCTTGCCATTTAATAGTTTGTAATTTAAATGACAAGAATCAACAGTTTAGCTATGTTAATTGGAACCGAGCGCTAGTAGTCTCATGTTAGTTTTCTCAGGCTAAAGGATACTTGAAGGATAAGAAAATTGTAGACTTGACCTCATTATTCTAACTAATAATTCATACTCTCTCATATTTGTAAATGTATTTTACCCAAATAAGGAGATAGAAGTTTCTGAGGCTGTAGATAACTTTTTGCTGTTGTATGCCTATTTACATTCAGATTTGAACATTTTCTGTCAGTGCCCTGATTTTAGGATAAAGAGTCTTATAAAGTTGTCTGGGTGATGTTTAATCATTTATTCAATCAGCCAAAAATTTGTATGTGTTATTTATTGTGTGTCAGGCACTGGACTAGTCATTGAGATATAGAACTAAATAGGATAGAGCCCCTGCCTTCAAAGGGCTCCCTTTCCAACTAGAAAAATGTTTCACTTAGAATTGTGTTTGGCTAGAACATGTAACAGAAACTCAACTATGGCTGCTTTAATAAGTAAGGGGTCAGGGTTGGAAATCTAGTTTCGGGGCTTCATGATATCATCATAGAATGAGCACTTTCTTTCTTCTACTCTTCCATCCTTCACATGTGTCTGTCTTTCTAGTAGTCACAGGATGGCTGCTTCATCTACCCACATTGTTTCTGTGATCCAGTGAAAAAGAAGAGAAAAGTCAGAAGGCACACGGCGTGTGATATTCAAGATTTCCCTTTCCCCATAATCATGCCCAGCAGACTAGCCGCATCTTATTGGCACAAGTCCAACAGGTCATATGACCCTCTTTAGGTATCACAAAGCCCGGAAAATCAAAATTTTTAGCCACGTATATTGCTGCCACAAATGCAACAAAATTCTATAAATTAGGAAATAAGAAGAGAATGAATATCTGTTGGAAACCCACTGTTTCTACCATGATAGACTTGTCTTTCCCCAGAATAGCAACAGTGCTGTGAAATAAGTGCTATTGAGAGATGGTACACAAATTTTGGAAATAGAAAGAGAAATACAGATGGCAATCACTTACAAATAATTCTTCCAAAAAGAGGTGATGCTTGTGATAAGTTTTATCACCTAACAATTTTTCAGGTAGCCAGCAGTGGAGATTACCAATCCATGAAAAAAGATCAACATGAAGAAACGTGTTAAAGTAAAAATGAACCTTGACCAATCAACAAAACCCAAGAATATTGGTGTGGAGGAAGGAAAAGTTAATTGAAGAGATAATGATAAGAGATAAGTTTCTATGTATACAACACTAAGTAATTTGAAATTTACTTTAAAGACAGTGGGAAATATTTAAGGGTCTTATCCCAAAGAATTTCATGATCAGTTAGATTGCAGAGAATAAGATTCAAGACTGTAGCATTAATCCAAGAAGAGAAATCACAACAGCAATAGTCATACATCTGAAGAAGATATTTCTAAGGAAAAACAACGGGGTGTTACATAGAATTTGAGTGGAACATGGTCATTATGTTTAAAGAAACAGAATTTGTGTTGTATTCAGAAGAGTATCCAGGTGTATGTGTTCATTAGGTTAGAGATTTAGAAATAAAAAGAGTAACTTGAGCTGGAAATATTGACTTTGGAGACATCGGCTTACTAGGCATAAATGGAGTAATAGTTGTGGATAAGGTGATTTAGAACAAGTCATGAGAAAATAGAAAGATACAACCTAGATTATTGAAGATAATGTTAAAGATACAGATGGGGAATAAAATAGTATAGAAGAAGACTTAAGAAGTGATGGTCAAAGAAACAGGAGAAAATCTAAGTGAAAGTAGATTATTAGAAAGTGAATATTAATGGAAAAGATAATTCTTGGAGAACAAAAAGGGAAGATTCAGGAGTGACAAATGCTAATTGAATAAGACCTGGAAAGAAATTGTTCATCAAATTTTAATATTACATAGTCATTAGTAGTCTTAGGGGGAACTCATTTGGTGAAGCTAAGAGAGAAGGCAGGTGATAGCTGATTATGAAAAAGGAACAGATGAGGAAGTGGACACTGCATATTGTGGAAACTTGGAAGGAAAAACTAGAAAGAAAGAGAACAGATGATAGCTAGAATCAATCGCAGAATTGTAACAGGGTCATTTTTGTGTGTGGGTGTACATATGTATGTGTGCACACATGTACATATGAATGCATGTATATTTGTATTGTAAAAAAATTGAAAATATTATATGTTAAAGAGGTAGCTGGTAAAGAAAATGTATACTCAGATAGAGCAGACTGGCAGAATTGACAGAAGATACTGGGAGGAGAGTATTTCTACATAAAAGCTTTCGTGCCTATTATGATAGGTGTTGCAAAACTGATTTTTGCACTGATTATGAATTGACTCACTTCAACTGCCTATTACAATGAAAATATTTGGTCTGTGACCACCATTTTATGTATCCACAAGTAAATGGATAAAGCACTTGTTGATAAGTGCATAATGAGCAAAACTATCATTGTGAAATGGCAACACGGCAGCTTTTAAATTTCCATTTCAAATAATTTTATTTATATTTTATTTTCTTTATGGATATCTTCACTTTTTCCAAGAAGTAATGATAAATACATGAAGAATAGAAGATTTTATATTTCACTTTTAAATAACGATATTTATTTAAGTGTCAGTGGGTTATTTGACCGTATTCTGGTTTATTTTTGACATGAATACCATCTTATAATCATAAAGTTTTGTTTGATTTCCATCATTGTTTGCTCAAACTTTAACTCACATCTCTGTTTTGAATTTGTATTCAAAAGGGAAATTCTATGCCTTATAACTATTATAACAGTATTACCTAAACAATATGTCTATTTGTTAATAATATTTTTATAAATAGCACTATAGCTAATGTCTCTTTGTTACTAAGCTTGTTTCAGACATAACTTTGACTTTATGTCAATTGGTATGACTTATCTTCCATAAGTTATCAGTCAATTGGTGTGACTTATCTTCCATAGGTTAAGCCTAGCCATTTGTCTTCACACAACATTTACAATTTAATACAGAGGAATGGAGTTAAGGACGGAGTAAAGAACTTACTTTTATGTTGTGACCTGGGCACACTTTTGAACCCACTTATCTCAGTGTGAAATGTTGAGGAAGTGTGAAGAGAATCTCTACGAATACCATATACAAGTAATCATAAATGAAATGTCTGGCAATAGTGCTAAACCTCTAAAATAGAACTCTTGGACACGTAGCTATTTTCATTTCTACTTTTAGATAGAGAAATAGAAGATATTCTTGAGATCAATGAAATAAAGATATTTTAAGTAAATGATCAATGTAAGGAAGTATTAAGAAAAAAATGCTTTTCTGAAGAAGTAAGGAATGACCAAGAGAGCAAGATAGGAGTTACTTCTAAGAGAGCATTTGGTATAATAATTGTTTAACTTTTCTTTCTAAGAATGAACGAAAACTAAAAGTAATGTGAAAAAAGGCTCTTCTCCCAAATATTTAGTAGTTGGCCCCGGGATGATTGTTTATGATTATATTGGATCACATGGAAAAGCCATAAACTTGTGTGTATTTTTTTTATACTTTTAATTTTATTTTTGGCAACAGAGATCATTGGACTCTTCCTTTTCCTCAAGTAGCCATTTACCCAGAAAATGAGTGGTTGGAAATAATAGTAAGATTTAGTAATTATTTCCTAATTCAAAAAGGAATGACTGTAGAAATGGAGCATTCTCACCTCCTGGTCCTTACCTGCTCTGACATATACACAGGGATACTGAGGAATTCTCCATAGCGGGGCCTAATTTCCCACCCCAACATGAAGTTCACTAGGGCCAATGCATCAGCACTCCTGTAAGTGAACGCGGGCATGCACACACATGCACTCACATGCAGAGCCCTTCAGATCTTCACTGGACATTCTTTTTCTTTCCCTAGCTCTGAATTCCACATAACTTTTATGCACAAAAGCACTTTTATTTGCAAAAATATGTTATAATGTTGACCTAATCATATTTAAATACATTTTCTTTCTACACAAGTAAATAATTCATGTTAACATGCATACAGAGGCCTCCAACCTCTCTCTAATAAGTCTAAGTAAAACTAGTATTTCTTCTTTTCAAAAATATAGATATAGGGGGCCAGCCCCGTGGCCCAGTGGTTAAGTTCCACACACTCTGCTTCAACAGTGCGGGTTCGGATCCCAGGTGCGGACATACACCACTCGCCGACGGCCATGCTGTGGTAGTGATCCACATACAAAATAAAGGAAGATTGGCATAGATGTTAACTCAGGGCGAATCTTTCTCAGCAAAAAAAAAAAAAAAAAAAAAAGATGTAATCCCCTCTTTTTTCTGTTATTGAATACATTTCCATTATAACCTCAATCCCCACTCAAAGAAGAATCATTATTCTGTTTTATTGTAGTTGATTTGATGATGTCACTCACATTTCCTAGGAGTTGCTCATGAGCCGAGGGGTAGTAGTATGGTGGGGAAGCACGTCGGGGCGGCTGGGTAGGAGCTTTGGTTTGGCTCTACATCTCTCCTCACTGGCATCTATGAGTGCCCTAATTCCTTTCTGCTCTTTAATGAGGAGTCACACAAGTAATTGCTAAATTGGTCTCTCAAATGTAGCTCTCACTGAGTCTCTCCTCGACAAAGTGTGCCATTATCTTAAGCATACTTTTGTAACTTTATCCTGTGCCTGAAAGTCACAGTTGAGAGAAAGGATGGAGAAAGCATCTGGAAAGTTGACCCACATAGCTGTTTCCATAGGTAACTCATCAACCTTCTTGATTTCTGCTCCTTTTTCCAATTCTTATGCACGAGAGTTTTATGTTGAAAAACTGCCTGTACCCTGGCTGTGTGTACGCAAAGCTATGGGTCCCTTTTCCCCAGCTAAGCCATTAGATGATCTTACTCATCCTCAGACTTCCGGAAAGTCGTCATGGCTTCTTGGTGGCTGAACTCCTTTTCTCCCATTCATAACACATTTACAGCTGCATTGTCAATGGGATTATGGCCAAGTACAAAGTGAGTCTTCTAGAAAGATTGCTGAAATGTGAGGAATGTGCCAAATCTATTTGCTTATAAAATTAAAATATAGAAAAACCTCACAATTGGAATTAAGGTAACGATATTTTCATCATTACCTTCTTCAATTATCAAATCAAGGCCAGAGGAGAAATAAACTCCATTTCAGCCTTTGTGAGAAGCAACTTGCTGTAAATCATGCAGCTAAAGACTTGGTGACGTTAGTCCAGTGACAGCAGCAATATTCCAGATATCACATGATCTGCAGAAAAGTTATTACTAAAATAGTTTCACAAATGCAGATTAAGCAGTAATGACTTACTCTTGCATAGTAGTTTTAAAAGAAAGTTGCACTTGGAGAAACAGGAAGCTTAGGCATTTTGAGGTGCCCTTTGTCTTCAGGGTGACAATTTCCCAGGGGCTCACAGTGAAGCTTTCTGGGTTTTAAAAACAGCATTGTTACTTGATCAAGGGCTGGCCCTTTTGCTTTTCGCAGTCGCAGGCTTCTGGCATGCTTGGGGGCCTAGAAGCCTGAAACTTCTGCACAGACATTGCCTTCAATTTCTTCTCAGTACCACAGAGGTGTGAAAATCCGGTTCCAAATCTGTCTCCTCTTGCTTCAGCCTGTGGGCGCTTAATTAGGTGCTTATCCTAACACCTTAGAACGCATTTTCTGTATATGGTTTAATTCCAAAACTATCATATTTGCTTTTTGGATAGTTTTTCCAACTCCTCCAAACTTTTCTGTAAATGAGGCCATATAGGCAAGCCTTCTCTCGATGACCTCACCTTCCTTGCGGAGCAGAAACAGCATTCGTTTCTTCTGTTATGGTTTGGTAGCGTTAATGGTACTGTAAGACTTTGCTTCCAGTCTTCTTCTAATCAATAAGTCAGTCTAATTTGTTTTTCTATTTTTAGATACCCAATTTTATTCCTTACATATGTTCCTAAACAGGCCAACTTTTTCTCCTCTGTCTTCAGAATGGTTAAAACGTGTTGGCAACCAAAAAAAACAATTTTTAAAAATGTTCTTTAAACATTTTTAAAACACAAATTATTTCCTCGTTCTGCTTTTACACACCAAAAATACAAATTATATGGAAACAATATATGTTCCAATCAAGTTTACCATGCAGAAAAGAATTATTTACCTTTCATACTAGTCTTCTTTGGATAATATGTTGAGATAATTTACGACACCAAAATGCCCTATCTTATAATTATCACTTATTTACAAATAACTGAGAAAATGGATAGTTGCCATAATATAAATTATTAAAACCCACAAATAGTACCAAAATATGTGCATATGCTAATTTGTAAATCTAAGGAAGTTCTTAATTTGAAACTTGCAATCTGGAAAATACTTGAAAGATTGTAATTTTATGACATCTCTAACATTGTTCATTTTATGACATTTCTGCACCTAGCTTACTAGAATTTTGGAGACTAACTTTAAAATATGAATATAAAAAAGAAAGAAAGGGAGTTGGACTTTTTTCTCATGTTTATTACAAGTTTTACCAGGAGCCTGGGTCTCATTTATGTCACCATGGATTTATTTTACAAGTTTGGACTTGCAAAAATGTGCCAGAATTTGAATGCCTTACACATTTTTTGAAAAGCAACTATAATATGCAATGCACTGACCTTTTAGTGTTCATTTTGATTGGTTAATGGTTGCACCTTTACAGCTCAGTCAGATTGTAAGCAAGGGAAAAAAACTGAGTATATAAAGGTCAGAAAAGTTTAGTGACAAAATTTATGAAACGCTGTACTTTTTCTATGAATAAAAAATGATTAAAATTTATACATTTGCCTTTTAAACATAGATTTAAGAAACAGATATTCTTAAAAATTAATTCAAAACGTGAATTTCCAAATGTTTCTTCATTTTGTTTTAAATAAACCTTGTTTGTATGTACCTTTTCCAAGAAAGTCATCATTCTTCATTGAACATCTTTCAAATTATTTTTAAAGATGAATGACATTGTGTTTGCATATAGTTATAATAATGATACTGACAAATCTTCAAGGTTTAGGTTTTTATTATTATTAAACTTTACTTCTCTAGTTTCACTAGAATAGTGGCTTAATATGAAATTAATGAAATAAATAAAATGTAAAATTAATAAAATATGAAAATAAAAACTATTTATCAAAATTAAAATCTCAATGTAAAATATAAACAAACAATATAAATAAGCATCCAAAGAATGATAGAAACTATTCATGCAGTAAAATCTTAGCAATTCTTAGAATAATCTTCTGGAATTATCAGCCCTCTCATCTCACTCTGTACATAATGGAGAAGAAAGTTCTCTTTGGTGTAGAATCATTCTTTAATGATTTCAATTAAGAAAAGGAAAAGATAACTGAAAAAAAGCTGGATATTACAACTGATGTGAGCAGTGAACTCACATTGTTCAGAAACACATATCGCTAGAAAACATTTAGAAAAAGTCTCTTTTACTTCAAATTACACAAGAATGGAGAAAATGACATTGCAAAATGAAGAAGAAAGAATGTATAGACGGGGTATTGTTGCCACAGAAGCCCAGGTGACAATGAGTAGTAGAGATTACATGTAGAAAGCAATTGACACCCTTTAGAGTTGAAAATGGGGAAAGTGGAAAATTGAATGTTCTCTGGAATGGTAAAAATAGTCACCTGTACGTCAATAATATTATAGACTCTTAAGAGTCTGGCTTAGGCAAACACATTGAGGGTCTTCACTTTATGCGTGAATCATGTGTGAGTCTGATGGCAAGGAAGAGAAACAAACCACTGTATTTGCCAGTGTAACTCTGGGGTTGAGGGGTGGGATAGAAACCTGTAGACACCATTACCCTAGCTGATAGAGCTTCATTTCTTTTTTACAAAGAAAAATAACATAATAGCAGCAGAAGAAAGTGGTAATTATCTGGAAGAGTGTCATAGGCAGTTTCTAATATAGCTCCCAATGATCCCACCTCCTAGTATTCATACCCTTGAGTGATTCCCTCTCCTTGAGCGTAGGCTGGACCTAACGCCTTGCTTCTAATGAACAGATACAGCAAAAGTAATGGAATGTTACTTCTGTGATTACGTTACAGAAGACTCTGACTTGCATCTTTCTGGCCCTTTCTCTCTTTTGCTGGCACTCTCTACTGCCCTCTTACTTGCTTGCTATGATAAAGAGAGCTATTATGTTGTGAGATGCTTTACGCAGAGGCCCATGTTGCAAGGAACCAAGGGAGTTCTCAGTCTGACAACTCACAAGGAACCAAATCTTGCCAACAACCATGTGAATGAGCTTGGAAACACATCCTTCCCTGTCACTCGTTGAGATGACTGCATTCAAACAACTGCAATCACACACATACACAGACACATATACATATACATATACACACGTAATCTCACACACACACACACACACACACTCACACAAACTTCTCCTTTCCATTTCTATTGTTAGTACCCTCTTGGTTTAGAACTATAACTGACAATACAGAAGAGGAGTCGGTGATGGTGCCTAGATGGCTCTGAATTGGCAATCTCATCCCTTTATATTCAAGTGCAGTTTTGGAGGGATAAGTCTTCTTTCCACCCAACTCTTAAGTAAAGAGTTTTAATCAGTTGGTCATACTCTTTTTTCTAGTGCTTAGATGGAATCAACTGCAGAGAGGGAATAGCAATATAATTTGAGAAAGGATTATATCGAAGAAAGGGGAGATTTCATACTTCTAGGAAAGCCAGAGGGAAGAGCTAGAAAATGATATGATACTGAATTCATGGAAGAGAGAGGAGAGGCTCAGGAGATGAGAGCAACTTTCAAAGGAAGTCAATTTGCACCAAAAATAAACAGTTCTCATGCTGCCTCTGGCATATACATCAAAGGATACCAATACTTAATTTTAAATAAAAATATTAGCTTTTATTTGAAATTGTTATAAAGGGTAAAAAAAATGATGATTTTTTTTAATTGCCAGGCTCTTTTTGTTGTTTAAATTATCTTCTAATAGAACTAAACAGGGTTCTACTAAATAGTGTTCAAAAACCAGAAATACACATAATGGTGCTCAGGGTACAATAGGTTAAAGATTAATATTCTTAAATCAGCAAAGCAGAACTAAGCATCCAAATACCAGACATAGATCTAGAATAACAGATACATAGAAGCAGGTTTCAACTATCTAAGCGCACTCACCTGGTTCGTGGACATGGGAAAAATGCCAGGTAAACACTGATAAAAGTGCTGTGATAGACATTCGAAGTTGAAATGTATGAAGTTTTTATTGAACCACAGAAGGTTTTCTGTATTGCCAAATTTTATAATGAGAATGAATTATTCATATAATAATAGAAAGCTTTATTTTTTTGTAATTTTAAAGTGGGGAAAACACAAATACCCCCAAGAGCACTGCAACACATTATCTTTGACAATATTCATCAGACCAGGAAGTCATTGGGCTAATTTGAATCTCCAACAAAATTTCAGTCTGTGATGGCACAAAACTGAATGCTAAGATACTAGGGTCTTCATTTGCCCATGCTCCCTCTGATGGCTTCTTGACTGCTCCAGGTGAAGGGATGTCCTTGAGATCAATCTTCCCCTCTTCTAATATTTATGTTCTTTAAAAATGTACTGAATATTGACTCTCTCAGTCCCACGCTTATCTTCCCCCTTTCCTCTGGGTCTTTTGATAATAAAATCTGATATCCATATCTGTCATTCACTCCGGTACAGTCCTCAGAGTTTATCTGTTTGCTGTTTCTCCCTCCTTTAACCTGAGCCTAAATTATTCACTCAGCACCACTTAGAGAGGGTGGTTGATAGTAGCTTTCTTGATGATTTCTCCAGTGACACCTAGGTCATTACAGAGCTTTCTCCAGGAACACCACTAAAGGATTTATGTATCACACATTTGAGTTACATTAGGCAAACCGACCTGAAAACAAGATACATTGTCACATTCTAAGCTACTTTCTCAGCACGTGATGGTTGAAATCTACTTACTCTCCATTGTTCTGGGTGTATTTCTACATATACCGGTAGGTCAGCTTGAGATGAGGCAGTAGGAATGCCACTAATATCTACATGAAAGTTCATTATAATAAGAAGAAATTTCTGTTTTTATATTTCTATCAGTTCTGAGTCCCATTAGCAAGACCTTCCTCTGAAACAGCCATCTTAAATCTTTATTGGACTAATTCCAGGTTTGTTATTAAGAAGCAGTTCTGGGTAGTCCATTGATTCCCAAGATGAGCAAGTAAACAAAGATAACATGACTTGGAATTCTATGTTTGTTTTTGGAGTATTTCTTCAGTTCTGCAAAAATTGCACGAAATACATAAGATGCTTTGTGGAAAAACATTAAAGAAGACTATGTGATTAAAAATAAAGTACTGAAAATAAAGTGAGTGCCAAATTTGTTGTATTGGTCAGAGTAGGCCAACAGAATTACTGCAACAACTAGAAGCCAAATAAATTATAAAATGATAATTTTAAAGACAGAAAGCTGGGACAACAGAAAGAACTAGAAGAACTATAATTTAATTGGGAGAAATCTTCCAATGTGGACTAACTATTGCCAATGTTTATTTCTTGGGGTGGCTCTTCTGATGTGGGTGGAGGTTGAGGATTGGGCCTTGCCCAGACATATCTTGGGGTAAAGTAAACTGTGGCACACATGATTTATTTTCCCTATGGCGTATGTGTTCTATGCAAGGCTGAGGGATTATGCCAGAGTATTCTAGAAAGCAGAATGAAATCTTCCAGGATCTCATAGTGACTGGGAGATAAAATAACTAAAAGGAAAGGGGGCTGCCACAAACACATGGCCAAACACCACCCACCCCCAGACATTTTTTTTAGATTTTGAAGTTGCAGGGAGTAAGACGCTAAAGAGCTATGCTCAATATCCCTGAAAGTTAGAACCTAATCTACCATAGAATTTCAAAGCTAAGGAGAAACAGAGCCATCTGCTCTCATTCAAAATCTCAAGAGGGCCATACCTGAGAAACAGGGATGAACCAGAGGTGACAGAGTCTTACAAAAACTACAACTCAGTCCTGACCATTCCAATACATTCCAATTGTATTGATATGCTTACTCCTTTCCCTATCTGCATAATAGAGGAAAGTGGGAGTTCATTCTGTTGAACCTAGTGTCATCTGAGTACTTCATCATGTTTTATACACAATGTCCAGCATGAAACAAAAATGCCAAGATATGAGAAGTGGTAAAAAAGTTACTAATAATCAACACACAAAAAAAAGACAATAGGGGGGCCAGCCCCGTGGCTTAGCGGTTAGGTGTACGCGCTCCGCTGCTGGCAGCCCGGGTTCGGATCCCGGTCGTGCACCAACACACCGCTTCTCCTGCCATGCTGAGGCCGCATCCCACATACAGCAACTAGAAGGATGTGCAGCTATGACATACAACTATTTACTGGGGCTTTGGGGGAAAAAGTAAATAAATAAAATTATAAAAAAAAAAAAAACAGACAATAGGCACAGAGCCATGGATGATGCAGTTCTGAATTTGGCAGACAAAAATTCAGAATAATTAATGCTAATGGATAATAAAATAAAAGTAGACAGATAGAATGAAAAGATGGAGATTTTAGCAAAGAATTAGAATCTACATAAAATCATATAGGCATTCTAAAACTGAAAAGCACAGTAATTGAACTTAAATGACTGAATAAGTTTAAATCAGTCGATACAGTAAAACACAAGTAAGTGAACCTGAAGAGAGATCCACAGAATAATAGAAACATGAAGATGAAGCACGGGCATTGGATAAAACAAAACAGAGCATAAGAGACATGGATCATAGTCAAAACATCTAATATAACTGTAATTAGAGACCAACAAAGACAAATGAGAGAGAACAGGAAAGAAGAAATTTTTGAATAGCAATTGGTCAAGAATTTTGTAAACTGATAAGGGTATTAAACCACTTTTGTGAAGCTTAACAAAACCTAAGCAACATAATGCAAAGAAAATCACACCAAGGCAAATCATAGTCAAACTGTTGAACCAAAGCAAAATGAAAGTCTTGAAAGAGCAAAAATAAGATTTTAAACAAAAACTACAGAAACTGAAGACAATGGAATGACATCTTTAACATTCTGAGGGTAAAATTATGCAATTTTAAAATTCTATAAGAGTGAAAATATACATAAGAATGAGACATGATAAAATATATTTAGATAAATATTGAGTGAATGTTTGACTAGCAGACCTCAACTACAAGAAATACTTCAGCTCTTCAGGCTGAAGAAAAATTACCCCAGATAGAAGCATAAACTTCATTGCAGGAAGCAATGAAGTTCACTGAGAAAACAACCTTAAAATATTGGCAGAAGAAGATAATTTGAGAATCTGAATGAGCTCTGTATCTATTATAGAAGCTATATCTATAATTAACACATTTCCCACAAAAAAATTTCCAAGCACAGATGGATTACCTGGTAAATTCTTCCAAAAATTTAAGGAATAAATAAGACTAGTCTTGTACAAGCACTTTCAGGAAAAATATGTAAAAGAGAGAACACTTCTCAATTTGTTGTGGGAAGCCAGCAAATATTGACACCAAAATCTGACAAAGATATTAAAAGAAAAGGAATTGATAGGAAATATTTACCATGAAATAGACATGAGAAGTAGAGGTGACTATAGCTATGTTTTTTGGAATTCATAATAAATGTTGAAATAAAATGTGACAACAAAGAGTGAGAGTGGCCAAATAGTGTTTAACTGTTCTAAGGTTTTTACATTGTTGAAGTGGTAAAAGTACTATTTAAAGTGATCCGTAATAAGTCTAGATAAATATTATAATGTTATAAATAAACAAATATTATAATTATAATCTCTAGGATATCCAAAAACAAGTATGAGTATTCTAAGAAGCTAAAAAAAAACAGAATGAAAGAAATGATTCATCTAAAAGTGGCAAGACAGGGGAAATAAAAAATAAGATAGTACAAATATAAAAAAGAGTTATACCCAGAATTTGTAATGAACTCTTACAAATCAATTAGAAAAATGCAAATAATATATTTTTTTCCATGGGCAAATGACTTTTATTAGAGGATACCAACAAACCAAAACCATGTGAAAATCATTAATCAATAGTAAAATGCAAATTAAAACCACACTAAAATACAGCTATACTCCCACAAAATGCCTAAAATTAAAATGACCAATAGTACCAAGTGTTGCAGAAGATGTGGAAAAACTGCAACTCTCATGTATTGCTAGTGGAAATGTAAATCTGACAACCCTACTGAGCATCTGTTTGGCAATATCTACTAAAGCTAAATATTTATATACCCTATGACCCAGCAATTCCACTCCTGGGTATATACTCAAGATCAATGAATGCTTAAGTCCACTGAAAGACACGTACAAGAATATTCAATCAGCATTATTTATCATAGCCCCAAAGTGGAAATACATGAATTGTCCAATATCACTAAAATAAATAAATCGCTGTATATTCATAAAATGGAATGGAGTCTGCCCTACATATCCCGGGTTCCTCATCTGCAGAGTCAACCAACTGAAGATTGAAAGGTCTACTATGGTTGCATCTGTACTGAACACGTACAGCCTTTTTTTCTTGTCATTATTCCCTAGACAGTACAGTATAACAACTATTTATATAGCATTTACATTGTATTGGGTATTATAAGTAATCTAGAGATGATTTAAAGTATATGGGAAGATGTGCATGGGTGGTATGCAAATACTATTAAGGGACTCAAGCATCCTCAAATTTTGGTATCTGTGAGGTGGGTCCTAGAACCAATGCCCCCCATACCAAGGGATGACTGTACCTATATTACAACTGACAGGGTTCAGGACATGCTACGCCAAAATATGGCACCTTGAATATCTGAAGAAATTTGAGGAAGAGCAGGTGCAGGAAGAATTTTCTGACGTTCCCCTGAATCAGGTCATAAAACTCTCATGTGAGAGGCTCCCTCCCTATACCCGGAGAAAAGGAGCCTCCTCATCGTAGAGATGAGGTGCACCGAGGGGAATCAAAAGAACAAGGCTTGCTGTTTCACCCAGTTTACTACACGTAGCTCATTCCCTTTTGTGTCCTATCACATTTCCCCACGACTTTCCACGCTTCATAAAACCTAGCATAAAAATGCTCAGGTTTAACTGCTTCCTAATGAAGGCTCCCAAGTCATGTAAAACGTCTATTTAATAAATTTGTATGCTTTTCTGTTGTTAATTTGTCTTTTGTTACAGGAGGTCCAGCTGAGAACTTAGAAGGAAAAGATATTTTTCCTCCCCTACACAAGAATAAAGAACAAACTATTGGTACACACACGAGTATGATGAATGTTTAAAACATAATGTTAGGGCTGGCCCCGTGGCTTAGCGGTTAAGTGCGCGCGCTCCGCTGCTGGCGGCCCAGGTTCGGATCCCAGGCGAGCACCGACGCACTGCTTCTCCGGCCATGCTGAGGCCGCGTCCCACATACAGCAACTAGAATGGATGTGCAACTACGACATACAACTATCTACCGGGGCTTTGGGGGAAAAATAAATAAATAAAATCTTAAAAAAAAAAAAAAACATAATGTTAAATAAAAACAGCCATATGCAAGAGGATGTTTACTGCATGGTACTCTTTCTATGAAGTTAATTAACAGGCGAAGTGAATCTGTGTGAATAGAGGTTAGAACAGGAATTATCTTTTGATCGTGGTTATTGACTGAGATGACAACAATAAGATTTTTGAGGTGCTTGCAATCTAACATTTTTAATCTGAGTTGTATTTTTGTGTGGACCTATGGGAAAACTCATTGAGCTGTATATTTAAGATCTGTACATTCTGTTATGAGTAAATTATACATTAATGTTGAGAAGAAGGAAAATAAACAAATAAATAAATAAAGATAGTTTGGCTTAACAAATACCTCTATAACCTAATGATGCCACATTTAGGTATATACCCAACAGATATGACTGTTTTTTAACACCAAAACATATTTAAAAGGTTTTCATAGCAACATTATTTTTATATCCAGACACTCAAAGCAGTATGATTGTCCACCAACAGAAGAATGGAGAGTTAAGTTGTGCTTCACTGATACAACAGAATAAAATACCACAATTAAAAAGAATGAAGTTCTGCTACATCTATAGTGTCACAGACATGCTCGTGTTCATATAAGGTTCCTCAGAAAAAAATGAATCTATGGTGGAGGAAGTCAGACTAGTGTTATCTTTGGGAGAAGAAAATGACTGAGGCATAAAAGAGGCTTCTGAGATGCCAGTAATGTTCTGTGTCATGATTAAGGTCGTTACACGGCTAAGTTCATGTTGAAAAATTCTTGAAGTTGTACACTTATGATTTATGCACTTTTTAGTATGTAACTTTGTATTCATTTGCTAGGGCTACTGTAATAACATAAGACTGGATGACTTAAAACAACACAAAATTTATTGTGTCAGAATTGTAGAGGCTAGAAGTCTGAAATCAAGATGTTAGCAAGGTTGATTCCTTCTGAGGGTTGTGAGTGAGAATCTGTTGCATGCCTCTCTGCTAGTTTTTGGTGGTTTGCCGGCAATCTTTGGTATTCCTTGGCTTGTAGACACATCAGTCCAGTCCCCCACATTCACATGGCATTCTCCCATGTCTCTTCATATAGTCTTTACTCTGTGCATGTCTGTCTCTGTGTTTGAATTTCCCCTTTTTATAAGGACACTAATCACGTTGGGTTAGGGCCCACCCAAATGACCTCATTTAACTTGATTATCTCTGTAAAGATCCAATTTCCAAATATGGTCACATTCTGAGATACTGGGGGTTAGGACTTCAACATATAATTTTGCAGAAATACAATTCAACACATAAGAAATATATACTATAATTTTTTTAAAAATCCAAAAATTAAATCTAGCAGAAAAAAGAATAGAATTGAAATTGATATCAAGGAGGGCTGCAATAAGCCTTGACGATATAATACCTATTTCTAAACCAAATGTTAGAATGGTTTGAAACATATTAGAATTTAAAATTTCAGAGCTATAAGATGCATTTGGGAACTTTTAACCACCTCATTTTTTCAGCTGGAACATTTAGGCTTAGTAAAATTAAATGATTTATTTAAGATCATACATTTAAATAGTTAATGGGAGAATTTGGCCTAGAATCCAAGTCAAATACTCACCAACTGCCTCCCCAAGACAATCACAAATTTGACCCATTTTTCTCAAATTGTTTCTAGAGTATTTAGCAAAATAACATTCTCTTAATCCTTATTTGGCAAATTATTGTCCATGTTTTTGTGGTTTATGTAAAGAAAACTAGATTAAGGGAATTGCATTGCAAAAGTGAAAATCAGAATGACATTTGTGAAGATATAACCCTTGTTACCATCTGGCGTACACAAGGGTGTCATACTAAATGGGATCAGAATGAGCTCCTTTAAACCTTTAATAGACTGGGAAACTTTAAGGGAATCTTGTCTAGAATGTTTTAATAGAGTATTTGAGAATGAATTCTGCACAGCTGGCCAATGAAGGAAATCTAGATTACTCGCCAAAACCAGGTTTTAAATAAATTTGCAATCCTTCACAGTTCTTTCAAAAAGGCAATGGAAATTTTGATGCTTTAACAAATAAAAATCTGTTCTATTCAGGGAGGCCTTACATTGGCAATGTATCATGATTAAAGTCTTCCTTCCTTCCTCCCTCCCCTCCTTTCTTTCCTTCCTTCCTTTTTTTTTCTGTTCAGTTTTCCCATGACATCAGTCTTATGCAGACACGTGGTTGAGAGACAATGATAACAACACACAACAGCTGAATGACATAAATCTTGTAGTCCTGTTAGAAACACATTAACATAATAAAAAGAAATGGCGAGGAAAAATCTAGGTTATTAATGGAAAATGTGAATTCCCGATTCCATGTAAATATTACATGGTCTTACTGTCAGTGGAGATAACTGAGATGCTAGTACTGCCAATTTTTTTCTCTATGACTGAGCCAGATGAGGCAAAAGTTAGTAGGTGAGTTGAGGGAAGAAAACCAGTCACTTGGTTACACATGTGAAATTAATACTATCTACATCGTTAGCTGGGAAATGCATGTGACATAAAACTGCGTTTATGACGTGGATCCTGCTTCACCTCTACAGAGTGTGGTTAATAGAAACCTGATTCACCAAATGACATTGAGTCGTCGAGAATTCATCTTCAATCAATCTATTCATGTTTTGGAATACTTCCACTTGTTTCCTCAGGAGTAGCAGATGTTCAGTTTTGTTCTATCCTTGATTTTGGAAACTTAGTTGTGCCCCATAATGTCAGGAAGGTGATATGGGATAACCAGGCGAATGGTTAGGCATTTTCTAGTATCTTTACTTGCTGTGACACTCATACCAGGCAGAGACAGTTCCCTGAGGTAATCTAGGTCACAAGTAATTGTACATTTGGGGCAAAAATGCATGTCAGTCTGTATTACCTTGGTGGATATTTAAACCTTCCCTATGCATGTGATGATCTAGTTAAAGAGATACAGGCTTTTGGCATGTTACAAAATGACTCCTCGGGGCTGGCCCGGTGGAGTAGTGGGTAAGTTTGCCTGCTCTCCTTTGGCAGCCCAAGGTTGGCAGTTTCAGATCCTGGGTGCGGACCTACGCACTGCTCATCAAGCCATGCTGTGGCGGCATCCCATATATAAAATAGAGCAAGATGGGCACAGACATTAGCTCAGGGCCAATCTTCCTCAGCAAAAAGAGGAAGATTGGCAATGGATATTAGCTCATGGCCAATCTCCCTCACCAAAAAAAAAAAGACTCCTCAATGATAAACTACACCATGAATAATATAAATTTGCTCTGCACCTAAGAAATGCAAAATAATGAAATTATTTAACATCTGATCATTGTTGTTTAGGATGACTTTAATTTCAATCATAGGCTCACCTGGGTCAGCAAGGAACCTGAACAGTTTCTGTCCTATTATGTTTATGGGTGACAACATGTATATGTGATTTGTGTGTATGTATGTTGGTGAATATGTCCTAATGATTTAGAAAATCATTAATAATTTAGATTGGAAGTAAGATAGTGACATCAAGAAAATAATTTTCTGTTTTTTAAACTTTGGGAAGTATAATTGTTATACATTATGTCCTACATAAGAAAATATTTGAGAAATTTGCACTGCACATCCATTTATTCCATTAAACATGTTACATATTTTTAATTTACTTACAGCCTCCACTTTCCTTCTCCCTTTCTTCTCCTATTCTCCTGCTGCAGGGTCATCATACATTGCTTACTCACAAAATCCTTGTGTCTTCCTCTACTCTGCTCATTGATCATCTGTACCTTTCCAGCTAACTTAGCATGGATGTTTTGATAGAAGGCTCTGACATTAACTCTAGGGTTGTCTTGTAAGAAAGGTTTTTTTCTTTTTCACCAATTCTTCTCAGTTCCTTGGAGTGTTTTCACATGACATTTCACAAGAGCCATTTGAGAATTGATAACATTTGACATGCACACTAACCTCTTTCGGTCCCACAATTCTTCTGAGTTCTATTTGAGGTTGTGTTTCTTTTGCTATTTCTACCTTATTCCCGCACTTTCTCATTAGCTTTTAGTTTTAACTCTCCTGTGCGGTCTAATTTAGAGTAGACTAGGACAGACAATTTAATTATAAACTTATCCGGTCACTTTTGGTATGATAGCTCAGAAGACGCGACTGGTCCCTTTTTGAGTTGGAGGTAAGGATCAGGCATGGTGGAAGGGAGACTTATAGAATTTTCTTATGGGCACAAGAACAAACGACTTCTTTGCAGTATTAGAGGCCAGCGAGTGAATGTAGTAATCTTTTTCTAAGTTCAGTATTCTATTTACAAAATCACAAGACTTTTATAGTAAATTGCCAGACTGCATCACATAAACCAAATGCCAACAGAACAGTGACCTTTCAAATTACTGGCACAACAGAAGCTGAGATCAGAAAGCTCAAACTTAAACACTGACAAGAAATCCTACAGAAATGACTTCTGTGTGTGGGCAACTTAGCATAACCTGATATACTGTAAAATGTGTTTGACTTTTTAGGTAGAATAGTCTATAAAGGTTTAGCTGCTTTTGAAAATATAAATTTGGAGTTTTGTGGTAGTTAGGTTATGTGAACAAAATATTTTCTAAATTTGAAAGAGAAAGATTGGGAAAGTTTAGTGTAAGAAAAATTTGTAAAAGATGACTATAACAGTGTTCGTGGGGAAGGTGCAAGTAGGGTGGAGTGTGCTGGGGTTTGTGATGGAGGTTTGGGGAAAGGGAAGTTAAGTTGCAAAAAAGATAGATTATGTCATATAATGAGTTTTTTTAAAAAAGGTCTCATTTGAAATATGTTACGGAGATAAATTTTAAAATACATCATGAAGAATTTTGAATCAGATTTCCAATTTTAAAATGTTGTGAGCTTCTGTTGTTTTACTATTTCCTATACGTTTCTTTATAGGTTTCACTGAAACTGTATGAAAGTGCAGATACCAGTTAATTTATAACAAAATTAAATTCATACACATGTATATATTTGCATGTATATATATACATGGAGATTTTTCAGTCTATACTTAAAATGGATTCTTTAGAGATGTTTTATTAATGATGCAATGATTTTTTTGTATATCTTTAGTTTTCTGGTTTGAAATTTTTCTGTCAACATTTTAATTTTCACTTACATATTCTCATCAATAGTATAAAACTGTAAAACAGCAGATTTTACCGTGTCTACATTTGAAGAAATGACTAGAGGTCCATATATGATGACCAATACTTTCTAAACACATATTTACTTCTTGTATTTCTGTGTAAATGATTGTAAGAGGATGGGGGAAATATTTTAGAGATGTATCATTATATATGGGATTTTGAAGCACATTCAGTTGCTCTCATGTTTGGAGATTTTTGAATCTGATGAATACGTTTCTCTTTCACAGCAAACATGTTGGATATGTGAGCCATCTATAGCCCGCATAGATTTTGTTTAAGTGTTTGAAAGGCTATTTCAGATATGGAATATTGGCAGACAGTTAGTAAAAAGCAAATTGAGTCTATTGAGAGATTAATTCAACAGCTGAAAGAAATACATTTGCCTTAGAGTCATCAGATATTCTACCCACCAAACTCATCCTCCAAGACAGCATCCCTAATGAGGTTCCTAAACCAATTAAACATAAGCAGGAAGCATCAGTCATCAAAACTGACTATTTTCAGATAATCAGCTGACTGCACAAACTGCATGGCATTGAGAAAAGTAGGAACATCCTAAAAGTTGTTTTTTTTTTCTGTTCTCACTTTGTTGGCTTTCAGTTTTATGGATGTCGTGTCTTGCACAGAACACTAAAAATGAGCCTAGTGCTTTATAGTATATGAAGTGCTTTCCCGTGCATTATTATTCAATAGAATAAAATGAGTTTTAATTGGCTTAAGTGATTTGTTTAACGGCACACAATGTGTGGCTGGGACTCAAAATCATGCCCTTTCTTCTGTTGTAATTGTTCTATAAATATGTATGTATTGATCGACTTTGTACCCTTCAGGACAGGGTTCAAGTGTTCAAGATGCCATCACCTTTGCATTTGGGCAGACTCAGATAAAGCCAAGGCAGAATGAGGAGGAAGGGAGAAGTTTTTATTCCCATATGGGTTTCCTCCTTCAAAGATCGAATCAGGGTAGCGATATCAGTTCTTACTGGTTATAATGACAATAACGATATAGATAGCAGACCATTACTGACAATATGCTAGCACTTTACATAATTTAATCCAAATAATAACTCACAAAACCTTCCGAAGAGATATTCTTTTCCTGTTTTACAAATGCAGAAAATGTAGGTCCAGAGAAGTAATGCTAAATTTATTTGAGGTTTTAAGGTTTGAAAAATTCTTATAACATATTCTATATTTTATGAATATATGGAACAGCTATTTGTGTATGTGGTGAAAATGAAGGAAGATTTGTTTCACTATGTGGTATTAGTGTGTTTACTGTAATATGATTGATTTCCATGTGTCATTTATAGAAATTGGCTTCATTATTATTCTATAGTCATTTTATTTGTGCATGTTCCTTTAAATGTGCACATTTGGAAAACTTTTTGTTTTATTAAAGACATTTGTAGGAGGGCTTCCCCTTAGGATAGCTATATGTATTTCTCAAAAGTGGCTTAAGAGTAGGATGTGAAATAATGCTTGCCCATGAGGATGGCGCCAGCAGAGCATGGGGGAGTGATTTGCATCTGTCTCCCTGAGGCATTGGAGGAGGAAAGGATTATAAAGAGCTGATCCCCCATAAAAGAACAGGAGAGAATTTCATTATCTGATGACTCAAATTGTGAAGCTAAATTTCCCTCCCTACTCTAGGAAAAAAATGAATTTTTTCATGAATCAATTTTTTGAAAATATTCCTACATATGCATTTAAAAAGGTAATTGGAGCATGCCTTTTCTTTCTAGTTTATAGTAATTGGGATGGCAAACAAATATATTGGGAAATATTTCTTAAGATAATCCTTCAATGTCAAGTTTTTGTTTAAAAAACTTCTTAGATGTTTCCAGGTATTCAGGAATAAAATTGTTTTAACTTCTTATTAAGGATTAAAAAGAAAAATAATTTAGCGATATCACAAAACTTTATTCCTGATTTCAGATTATTTCTTTTATTTTAATTTTATCTTGTTGCCTGTTAGTGAATGCCAACTTCAAAATAAAGTAGGGTATATACTTAGCACTTTTTAAGAACTAAGACTATGTCTTCTCCTTTGATATGAACATATATCTTCCAAATACACACATGTTGCACAGTATATGCTCAATTAATATCGTTGAATGAATAAATGAAGCAAGCTGCCAGTCAACAAACATGAATCCAAAAGTTATTCTAGAACATCATGGTCTCTAAAGATTTGAGTAAAAATGAAAACATTTTAATAAATTAGATATAAACGTCACTGAAGACAAGGTAAGTTTAATACATTATTTCCAAATTTAAAATAAATTAATTAAAATATATTTATTTAACATCTACAGTTTGGAAATCCCTCTAGTCAAGATGGAGAGTGTAAAGTTGATTAAATCATGGTCTCATCTTTGAGAAACTCACTGTTAATCAGAAATGTGTAGTATAGACTCAAGAAAGTTAAGTGCCAGTAAATGGTACACACAGATTTAAAAGATTAGAGAAATAAGTATGGAGTGAAAAAAGAGATATTTGAGTTCGAACTTAAAATTTAGGTACAGTATGATACAATAAGAAGAGGAAAGGGGGTATTCTATGTGGAGGAAAAACAAAAGATGGAAGTGAGGAGAATATAAAGCAAGTATAAACATGATTATAGACATATAAATGACCACAATATCTGTGAAAGAAACAATCAGCCTGCTCTGTGGCAGAATTTGGGTGCTGGGGAACTGCGTTTAGACACAATTTAAAAGAAGTGTATTATAGAGGACCTTGACTGCAGGCTAAATTTGAACTTTTTTTCTGGGCCTCATTTCCAAATGTATGTTAATGGTTGTTGAATGAGGGAAGGGGGTCATTTGCTTATGTAAATTTGGAAAATATGAAGTGAATCTCAACTAAAAAAGATTTCTTACTGTAAGATTTCTCATGAGCCTTTAGTTCATGGATATCAAGAAGGAGTCATAGCATGAATTTCCCAAACATTTTACCACAGAACCTCCTTCTGTGACTCATCTATCTGGACTGATATTTCTCTTCCAGACACTTGTTGGGAACCAGTGGCTTTTTGACAGTAAAGAGTCACAGAAAGCATTAAAACAGAGAAATGACATGGTGAAAGTACTGATTTGGGGAAAATAATATGGTGGTGGTAGTTAGGAGAGACTGATATCCCCTGCAATGAGGGAGTTGGGAAGATAGGTTGTAGTGATACATGAGTAGTGGAGATGAACTGTTCTATTTTAAGAAACAAAGTGGTAGAGTACATTTTTATATCCAATTGCTGCTTGGAGATGAACTAAAGAGTGATAACGGCTGCAAATAAAGATTCAAGTGTAATTTGTATACAGGTAAGAGCACAACCTGTCAGAAAGAGACTACAAAGAAAGAACAGAGGATTTATGCTATTAACTGAAACATTTATCTCTATTTTTTTGAATGTATGAGGAGAAAGATGATCAAACTGAGAAGAAATCAGAACAGTTCAGTCAAAAGAATTGGGATTTGGAATAAGGATCTTACTCTGAAAAACTGTTTTCGTTAATTGGATATTTTTGCGAATTGTTTTATTATAATTGTGAGAATAGAAGTGAACGTTTGTGGACGTGTGATGATTGAGAAGTAAAAAAATAAATATTGTAAGACAGAACCTTCATGCAGAGGAGATGGAGATATTGACCCTACCAGAGGGAGATGGGGTTATTGGGGACCTGGAAGCATGGATCAGATGAGATCCTGGATATATATGGATAAGTTGATCATAGGAGACAGCAATTATGTTTCTTGTTCAGAGACTTGGAAAACAGTGAGAGGGATCTTAAAGAGTCAGAGAACTGAAAAGTGGAGGAAAGGTAAAATCTGATAGCTTGTTTCCAAGGGTATGATCTTCTTAGTAAGGTGATGTCTTATGGAACTGTTGACAACTTGTTCTGAAGAATATGCTAGAAAATCAAAAGAGACCAAAGAAAAAGATTGCTAAGAAGTAAGTGTGGCCTACTTGGGGGTTAGAGAGTGTATTCATTTTCTCTTGCTGCATAACAAATAACCACACCATTAGCAGTTTAAAACAACATCCATTTATTAACTCAGAGTTCCATGGTCAGAAGTCCGAGTGGGCTCAGTGCTCAGGGTTCTGGGCTCAAGGTCTCACAAGGCTGCAGTCAAGTTGTCAACCAAGCTTGACTCAGTTTGGAGGCCCGGGGGTAGACTCCTCTTCCAGGCTCATCTAGATTGTTGGTAGAATTCAGTTGTAGGACTGAGGGCCGGATTCCTTGAAGTCTGTAAAGTAGATCACCGTTAGCTAGTCCTTGCCCCAGGACTTTCAGCAGACTGTCTCTTCGGATTTCTCAGGGCATCCAAGCTTACACTTTCAAGGGCAGCAGCATGATCTCTCACTTCCAATCCTCCCCAGACCTCAGGCTTCCAATCTCTCTGACTTCTGCTGATAGCCGAAGAAAACTTGCTGCTTTTAAAGAACTCATGTGATTACATTAGGTCCACTCAGATACTCTCCCTTCTGATCAACTCAAAGTCAACAGATTAATAACCTTTATCAAATTTGCAAAATTCCTTTTGCCGTGTAATGTAGTGGGTGTGACAGTCACAGCATATACACTGTCCCAGGGATGAGACTGAAAAGAATTGGGGCCCATTTTAAAATTCTGCCCACCACAGAGAGTCAAAATTAAATTAAATTTTGTATAGTTTTCTTTCTTAAAAATGTGAGTTCATGAGCCTTAGATGTTTCTTAGAGTGTCACTGGAGTGATGGAGAAGAGAAAATTAGTACACATACTAATTTTTTAAAAATATGTTCTGTATTACTTTTACCATTCCTTATAAATAAATGAATCATTCTCTGACAATTAAAGTATTCAATCACTTTCAAACAAAACCAATTTCCTAAAACAGTAAGTTTTGTTTCACACGTACTATCTTTCTGTTTTCGTTTTTGAGTTCAAATTCAGTGGGTTGGATCTTCGTGACGCATACGTTGGTGGTGTTCAGAAGATTCCATCCTGTTTTGACCAAGGGCCCAGTTAAATACTGGAAGAATACTTAGGGAAGGAAAGAGGGACTAAAGTTGAAATGGGAAAATGTTGGGAAAGAATGTCAGGGACGAAAAGGAGTAACACATTGCCAGGGAGCTGGGCTTTTGTTGTACTTGTCAGATAATACTTTGAAAAATTTTAATGGAAGTCACGTCATTGAATTCTTTATCAAATAGTTTTTTTCAATTAATGTATTCTGGCTGTCTAAGCAATATTGTAATAGAATATATAATAAAGTAGATAAAATAATCAAAATATATTCATTTTTAATGTGCCAAAACTATGCACAGTACTTTACATATATTTTTTTCTCACAATAAGAACAATGGCCCAGGTATATTATTGTCCTATTTTAAATATGAGGGAACTGAGTTATTCAGGAACTTGCCCAATGTCCAATGTCTCAGGGTTAGTATACATCAGAATCAGGATTTAAATCTAAGTATGTTGGACCTCAGAGTCCAAGCCCTTTATGATTATGATAAATAAAAAATGATAAATTTTTATAAAAATTTTAATAAAATAATATCATTAATCCTTTCTGTCCTTCTTCAGATTTTGAATTCTTACGTGTTTGGTTACATATCTCTATTTCTCCATTGCCATGCTCCCTGCAGGAAGTAGCATACGCATCAGTGCATTAAACATAGTAAAGAAATTTTGTTTAACTTAACATTTCCTAAATTCACTTGACCATGAAAGAAACCTTCTTTTAAATTTAACACCTATTAAAGCATTTTGGGAAATGCTGATAAATAGAAATAAATCCTGATCAGAATTTGAAATTCTTGACAATTGTTTTAACATTTCACTTTTTTAGGGAAAATAAATTTTAAAGATCAGTAATATTTCAGAATTCATTACCTAATTTTATTTTTAATTTTGAAAACTTGTGAATTGTCAAAGTTCAGTTGCTTAATCTAAGTGTTCTTTAAATGCTTAACACATTTGTCTTAGACGTACTGTGGGTATTTGCCTCGATGTTTTTCCATATGAAATGGTGTCCTTGGGTTGTGTGTTTAATTATTGTTTGCTAATCAATACTATTATCTGGGAAATCTCTTGGAGGAAATAAGCCTAATACTTTCATAAAGCACCCATTTCATAAATGACCATTCACTGTTGAGCAGCGGTACATTTTATTCATAATATAGCCGTACCCTCTAGTGCTCATGCTTGGTCACGTGTTCTCCAAAACTGCCTTAGAGGGGTAAATGTCACATATTGGATCATTTTACTCAGTCTTAGCTTTAAGTGAAATATTCTGTTATTCATAACCACTTTTTTGAAAAGGAGTGCAGGCATCCCAATATTATTGAAAAATATTACTAGCACTCCCGTACTGTAGGGTAAAATGGCTATTCCATCTATTTTGCTCTTGAAAGTAAATGAATACTTGAGAACCAAGAACTGAAAAGTTGCTTAAATTTCTTAAGTGATTTGTAGAAATGGAAGTAGGACCTAAGTCTTTTGTTCCAAGGTTCAGTTCTGTGCCATATGCATTGGACCATGTATTTGATCCAAGAAAGTTTAAATAAAGCTATAAATGCATGTGTCTAAAATTCTACATTCTTCTGACTGAATCTCTTCTGGAAGAATAGTACTCTAATTTTTGAGAATTTTTGGACTGTTGGTTTACAAAATAGCACAACATTATCAGCCAATATAATGCAAAGGGAATTGTGTTGTATTGGAGTTTGATTTACCATGCTTAAACATTGTTTATTCAGAAACAAAGAACTCTCTAGCCAAACTATCCATGAGTGAGAAGGTCTATTTTTATTTGCTTTCCAAAGCCTTATCCAAAGCTTTCTCATAGAGCTAGTATGCAGATCGTAGCATTTTATAGCTGTAAGACCCTGCCCATTATTTATTATTATTTCAGTAGTTTTTATTTTTCTTCCAGGCTTGACTTGGCAACGTGTCTGCAGCAAAATAGTGGATACGCATCAGAAAATAATTCTAATTTCTATCTATGTTTTTGAACAGCATTTTCAGATGATTTGAATTTGCTATGAATAAACGTTTTTCGTATCCATATTCAGTTGTTACAGGGTAGGTCACCCAAACCCGACAAGTGGGAACTTCAGATGGGCAGTGGTGGTGGCATGCTGGAACAGGTCAGCGGAGACTGTGATGATGAAGATGGTTGTGGGGGATCAGGAAGTGGAGAAGTCAAGAGGACGCTAAAAATCACAGACTGTAAGTGTATGATTCTAACACCACTGCTAAAGAATTGATTTTGAAATATAATTAAAGATAATTATTATTGTGAACGTAAAGAAATAATGACGGGGAATTCAGAAGCATGCGATATTTGGAAATAAAAGTGAACCTATTTTTAGTTATCCAGGACATGCATTTTTGGAGGTTTTCTTTATTTTTAGCTAATGGCTTTAAGTGGAAATGACATTTTTCTGTGAAAAACTAGTGAAAGATCATCAGTTCTGAGAATTAAAGATTTTAAAGCAGGATAATCTTTAGGGCATGAAATAACCTGAATGATGGATGTTAAATGTATATTGATAAATAATGTGAAACTAGAATGGGTAAGGCCTACTACATAATTGAATTCTGCAATTTTATTATATTATCATGCCATTACATAAAAGATATGTTATTTTATTAGGTTTTTATCATAGTCAAATTGCAAATAAATTGGTTAAAAATATGGTTAGTTATGGTGGAAAATTACTTAGATTTACCTTTTATGAATGTATTTTTCCAAAAAATTCTCAAAAATCATTCACCTTGTTATGATTATATGGGTTTGAAAACCATTTCTGGCATTGCTAGACTGGTCACTACTACAAAAGATGGAACTGTCAAATAACAACAACAACAAAAAATCACCAAATGAATTTCCTTTCCTTGTCTTCACATAAAAATGAGGAATATAGCTTTTCCGTTGTCATGCATATGTTCACGTGCGCAAGAAAACCAAAGTGATCAACTGAGAAAGAAGTATGAAAGTTAATGCACCCAGAGCAGACAACTTTCAACTATTTGCTTACCTCAGGTCATACCAAAGCTGATTACTTTATAAAGTGATTTTCTGGACCTGTGCAGCCCTATCTGGAGGCTGGTCTGATAGTCTCCCTCTAAGTCACAGAGGGCTGCTTTGGACCTGTTAGACATGCCCTTTCATGATTTGGGTGGGAGAAGAATTCATTTACTTTTCAGTTCTCTTGTGGTAAATTTAGAACACCACAAATGCTTCAAGCAACAATACGCCATTCTTTCTGGGATCATGTTTTATACAGAAAATATATTGGTTAAAGGAATGGAAACCAAACGAGGTACAAAATCAAAAAAACAACTGATACGAAGCAATATGTTTTTCTGTCACCAGCAGTAATAAATTTAACATAGAAAGTAAATAGATGGGATTTAGTACACTGGAGCAGCAATTGAATGAAGGGCTACAAAAATCCTCGATGTATTAATACAATTTCCTAGTGAAAATTAGATATCTTCCACTCTTAAAGGAGCAGATAAGGATATGTGTTCTTGTCATTGGTGTTAACATAGTTTATCAGATTGCTTTATCTTGTTTTTCTATCTTTTGTTGTGTAGCCTAAAAAATAAAAATAAATAAGGAAGAAGAAGAAAATAAAAAAGAAAAGGTTTATTTTTACTAAGAATTAAAATGCTCTCCATTGTATTTTGGAATTGTGATATTTATCTACTAGGATAATATTAAATAATCTTTCATTTTCATTCTATCTTGAGTTTTTATATGTACCATAGTTTCATTGCCATTTGAATATTAGCAGGGTTAGAAGGCATAAAATTATTATAAAAAAATAGCTTAGGTGGAAATTTCATCTATAAATTGTGTGTGTATAAAATTAGCATTTTATAGAGATTTTTTACACCTGAAGTTATTTATAAGCTCTAGAATTTGTGATGTATTAATAAATAACTCTTTTTTGCTTTATTTCACAAGAGAAGTAGAGACAGTGGAGGATATTCAACTACTAATAGTTTTCTCACAAAACCATACTGTCAAAGTGGCAAGAATGAATTTTTTTCTTCAAAACCCTGTTTTCAATTACTACTAAAATGGACAGGTATGGTACAAGGAACTGTCCATCAGAATTGGGGAGATTTAAGATATAAATGACTTTCAGCAACTCCAGGAAAACATTAAAAAAAATCCACGTCTGCTGTGAGTGGGTTGCCTATCATGCTTCTAAGAGTTTATAGCTGTTGCCTTTCAATTTTTAACAAGTGGTTAGGAAACCACTGCGGATAGCATGCTGAAATAAAGAGGGACAGAAAGTAGCAAAGCGTAAGTCACATTTCTATTTTTATAAAGCACTATAATATTTTGCCTGTGTTTGGCTAGTTTGATACATTGCCGAGGCCAGTTAAGACAGTTTTAGATGGTCTTCAAAATATTGTGCTCCACAAAGTTTACCAGGACACCTTTTGTGTTAAGAACTTGAAATGCACCGTTATTTCTTCCTTAAACTGATGTTTATTCTTTATAACATACAACATAAGTAGAACACAGTTCATTTTTCACCTCAAAAATGTCTGATTACAAATAGCTATACATATATATATTTATTTATAGCTATATTTAATTGCAAGGAATAATACTAATATCATGCCCTGTACATTTAATGATTTTGCTCCATTTATGCAAATGTCCAAAGTTGATAAATATTTTACTAATCATCACTTGAACTGATTTTCTGCTTCTGTTTTTGTTCATGTCTATTTCAGGCAACAGAGGGTCTATATATTTCAATGTGCAAAGTTTTACCACCAAAATATTTATATACCTTTTAGGTATCATTTTTTTTTCATCAGCAATGGTATCAAATAATCTAACAAATTTTTAGTTTTTAAAACTCCCTCTATTTGTATTCTACCTGTTGGCTATTATTAAATGTTAACTGATATGTTCCTTATTAAAAGCAGCCATCTATACTATGTAGTTTTCACTCTTAGGAAGCTGAAAATATTTCCCTGTTTCAGTAGAATGTTTAAAAATTCCAATATTACAGAAACGTATTCTATATTTTTATTGTATTGAATTTGGCTCATTTAGATAGATACGGGTATTTCACTAGTAGTCTGGAATTGCAGAGTTGGAATGGCTTTGAACCTTCCTTTCTCCTCACCCCTGACACTTGCTGGCCTTTCTAAGTAGCTAACTGATACAGGTTCTAAACACCAGTGAAAAAACAAATTCTGTTCTTTTAGCAATGCAGAGCAAAACTATTCTCACTACCATCAACACTTTTTCAACTATTCGACTATTCTTCTAATTTTCCCAAATTCTGATAGTTTCAAATGTTGGAAAACAAACCAGAGTGCCACTGAAGACAGGCTTTAGAAAAGTTATTCTACATGTAGTTTTGAAAATCTGAAAATCTGCAGTAGCATTGCTTGCAATTCTTCTGTGATATTATAATTTAAGTGGCAATAACTCTGCTTTTAAAAAACAAAAAATATATAACCCGTGATCAACTTCACTTTGATAAGGCGGTTCACCATAATAATATCAGGAAAAATGAATGTGATCTCAAGTTGATTCAGATATATGCTCAAAAATAGTAGGGTGATTTTAAGTCTTCAAATTGAGATACTCTGTCTATTGTCATATTCATCATTGCTCGTATAATATTATGTAACATCTTAAGCAGTTTTAAAAATAATTTTACTTTAACTGAGAAATCTGTAAATAACAATAAAGATTGTGTGTGTTCAAATGGCTTTTTTCCCAATAGTTTTTTCAACATGGCTCTGCAGAACAGTCATGATATGGGTTCATAAAGACTTCTATGTTCAGAGTACCAATGCAGCATTCTGATCCTGAGGCCCTCCTGAATTGCCTCTTATTCAGCCACCCAAAGTCTTTCTTTAGATTGTCTACCATTAGGTTCTTCTTATCTCATGGGCTGCTCTTCCTCTACTCTTTCATGGGTTCTCATCATCCCCAATTTTAAATATTTGAAGAATCCAGGATTCAGGTCTCAAACCTTTTATTAAATCTATTCACAACAATTCTCCATCCCACCACCAGTTGCATACTGCATCATAATAACAATATGATACCCTGCCATCAATAGCACTATCCAGTTTATATAACATTTCCCTATGTGTTATCTCAGGAGGTAGGCTAATGAAAACAGAATGTCTTCAACTTAAATTAGATTAATTTGGTAATAGAAGGATAATACACTGGAATGTAAGTTACTAGATCTAGAAAGAATTTATGGTTGATCTTCTATAGCCTAAAATAAATAGAACTATTGTTTATATTGTGCTTTGTATTTGTCACTTAGTAACTAACCTCAGATCTGCCTATAACAAATTCATCTACAGCATGATACTAACAGTGACCTTGGAAGAGAATAGCATATTCCATATGCATAGTAAAATGAAAATGATACTGTTAGCCACTGAAGAATAAAGGTTGCTGATTTATTTAGTAATGCAGGATTGTGGAGTGAGTGAAAATTCTTGGCTTCCTCAAACTTATTTTCACCATAAATCACCTTTACTTCAAAATCTCAGCTAGGCATGGAGGTTAGGGAGAACTCAAAAAAATACTACAAGTGGCATTTTCTTTAGAAAATGTGATTTTTATTTTTCTTTCCAGAACTACGAAAACTATGTAGTTATTTATTTTGTAGAAATTATTTTGTATTATTTTATATTATCTAGTTGATAATTTTTTCTTTCCAGTATAAATTATGTCAAACAGATAATGTGAGCATATGATTCGTTTACATTAATAACAGCGCCAAATATGGCACTGTTATATATAATATATATATAAATATATATATATTTATATATATATAAATATATATATATTTATATATATATTTATATATATTATATATAATAATATAATATATATAAATATATATATTTAATATAATTATAATATAATTATATAATAATTATATATAATATAATATAATTAATTATAATATAATATATATAAATATATATATAAAAGTATATATATTCTTTCTAAAATTAAAGTTTCATCAAATTTGATTAAAATAAAATATATTCAGTTTACTTTGCAAAGTGCTCACAAATAGCCTGTTAATCAATTATCCCAAATTAAAGAAAATGTACTAAAAATAACTGAATAGCTTATCATATATTTACTTTATTCATTTATGCTAAAAATAAATAATCTTTATAAAGTTATTTAGACTCAAACCTCTGGGACGCAGTGAAAGTAATCTTGAGTAATGATTGTACACTTTGATCCACATTTTACAAGTGCCTAATACAGAAGGCTCATGATAAAACCACATCAAATTTCACAGAGAAACACTTCTTGATCTCGTTCAATGTTCCAAACTGTAAACACTTTGAAATTGTCTTCTACTACAGTTTTTACACTACCGATGAAAATTATACTAAAGAGAAATGAAATAAATCTAAGATAAATATATTTTAATTAATATGTGATCACTATGAATAATATTGTGATTATACATTTCCATTTTGGTTTCTAAATAATTGACCCTCATCCTAGCTGCTTGCTGTTTTGTTAACAAGATTGTGTAATAGAATCTGGATATCTAATGAATCATTTAAAATCATCTTACATTCTCTTGAAAAGTTACACATCACATTCATAGCTTTAAATAATAGAATTGAAATAAAAGGGTTTGTCCTTGAATGCCTAAGGAATGATTTTCATTGCTTTGGCTTAGACACAGAACTGATGTAAAAATCACTGTGGTAAAGAGAGAAGACATTATTAAAGCTTAAGAAGCCTCCTAGCACGCATTCCAGATCAACCAGCTGTTCTGCAAATCTCATAACTAAATCTATACCACACCAGAGGACATAAAATAAAAAAGTTATGGTATTTTTTGACTAGCATAATGCTAGGTATGACTGTGTGATCAATAGAAGAAGTAAAAAATTAAAATTTAAGAAAATTTCATCAGATACATTTTATCGTTGCTTGCCCAAAGTCATGTAGCTGTCAAAACCAGGAACAAACCATATTTGTATCCAGGTCTATTTTTTTAATGTCATTCCATTGCAAATAAACAGAATGGTTATTGAAATTTCTATATTCTCCCTCAGTCAGGATTAATCAATAAAATGCATCATGTAGAAACAAGATAGGTATACTTTCAGCTCTTTAATGACTTCCATACCTCTAACTATATAGAAAGAGTATTTTCATATAGCTTATTGACCAATTAATTACTCATCTAACTATAAATAATTAAAATACATAACAGAGCATGTGATCTGGGCTCAAAGCTTCTCAAAGTCTCTTGTGTATACAAATCACTCAGGGCTCTTGTTAAAAAACCAAGTATGACCCAGGAAGTCTGAAGTGGGGCATTCCTTACGATCTCCCGGACGATGCTGTTGTTGCTGGTCTAAGGACCATATTATGAGGATCAAAAATTTACACCCTTGTTTATTACAGCCTTTATTTATTAGTATCTCTGAAATGTCTCGAATAAAGCAGTATGAACTCTTATAAAAAACTATATTTATATATTAGCATTACAAGAAAGCATCATATGCACTAGGACATTAGGGACTATAACAATTAGGCCGGTAATAGTGGCTTATCTTATATGATTTTTGGTATCAGTCTCAGTTTGATGGTTTTTAGCCTTGGGTCTACTTCCTAACACCAAAGGAGAACCACCTCCATCTTTTCTCAGGGTCTAAAGCCTTCAGCCTACACTTTCTTCAAGAAGAATCCCATTTTGAAACAGTGCCTCTGGTATCTCAGCAGAAATGTTTCACCGTCATCAACTTCTCCAGTTTGTGATGAACACTGAAGAAATATCTTGAATCTGTATCACGTTAAATTCCAACAGAGACAAATAAAAGTTTTAGGTGAACTAAGAGAAAGGAGAGAGACTATCCAAATGTGGCAATCAGAAAATACTTCATAGAGGAGGCAGGGAAAGGGCAATCTGGAAAAAAAAATTTTTGATTGCAATGTTGATGAGAAAGGCATTTGAGAGGATGGAGTCATGATTTGGTTTCAGCAATTGACAATAGAGAGGGGAAGGTAACCTGGGAGGAGCAAACATCATAGCAAAGATGGGTCGGGGGAGAAAGAGAGTAAGGAGCATGCTTACGGAGGAACAAATTGCTTGAAAAAATATTAGAAGTCTAAAAATGTGGATTAAAAATGTTACAATGGATTTTGAATTCAAGTGACGAGTTTGTATTTAATTTGGTAGACAAAGAGGAACTATTAAAAGTTTTTCTGTGTGGCCATTTAATTTGGATGTGCAGTTATTTTTACTAGCAATACAGTGAACCTGTTAAGAAAATAAAATGTACAAATAAAGTGTATCTTGCACAAGTAATTTACCACTTACCTCGCGCAAGTAATTTGTCCGTACCTAAATTTCCTTAAAATGGGGATAATAACAGTAGTCTCCAAGAAACACCCTTGTGAGGATTAAATGACTTAATCCATAGACAGCATTACAAGAGTGTCCACCCCCCCCACCCACTGAAATTAAAAAAAAAAATGTTGAATAAAATATGTAAAAAGGTTTTCTTATATGATTCCGTGAACTAACAAGAAAGAGAGAAATCTTCCATAAAACTAGGTGAAGTCATAACAATAATACAAAGATAGAAATAGAGATAAATGTAGAGATAGAGTTAGAGCTAGAGCTAGAGATAAAGATGTAGTTACACACACATACACACACACACAATTTGAGGAAAGTAATAAAATGAATTTGTATCTACCCCTCCACCCAGTCGAGGAAATAGAGTATTTCCATGCCTCTGTGTACCTTTCTCTGAACACATCCCATGCCGAGAGTTTACCGTGATCATAAATTGTGTAAAAATCATTCAATTTTCATTTCTTTAGAGTTTTAATCACCAATATATGCATTCATAGACAATATATTGCTGGGTTTTTCACTGTTTATAAACGGAATCATATAATCTTTGTTGTTACTTGGTACGTTCCTTTCACTTAAACGTTATGTTTTTGAGGTTCACCCATGTTGATGAGTGTAGATATACTCATTCATTTTTACAAAGTATAGTATTCTAATTTATGACTATACATACCCGCTTATTATCTATTTTATTGTCGATGGATATTGGAGTTGATTTCAGTTTTTGTGTATTGTGAATAGTGTTGCTGTAAACCATCTTGAACATATCTCCTGATGCAGTTGTGTAAGAGCCTCTGCAGTGTATACCTAGAAGCAGCATGATAGTGTCACAAAGCAAAGCATGCATGTGTTAAGCTTTGCTAGGAAATATCAAACTGGTTTACAAAGCAATTGTGTCAATTTATATTCTCATCAGCAATAAATAAGATTTCATGTCGCTCCCCATTTTTGCCAACACTTTTTTTCCGCTACCACTACTTTTGTATATCTGTCCAAAGGAAAGAAGTGGAACAATATTTTATTATGTATTAATTTCTATTATGATAATTTTTTGAATTGCACTTTTTTTCATACGTATATGAAATTCCTTGTATACTTCCTTATCTGAAATGTCTTTTATAGCCATAGCCTTTTATTCTCTTCTATAGGGTTATCTTCTTTGACAGACACATACATATATTTAAAGAACATACACACCAGAAAATAGTGAGATTTCTTACAACTCACATACTGTCAACTTCAGTGACCTGTTTATCTATTTTGGTTCTGACCTTCGGGAAAGGGAGGATAGATTCTTGGATCTTTCTTTTATTTAACCAGTTTCAAAATAATGAATTAGTATTCTCCTTGTCTTTCTCAGAAGGTGACAAATTCTTTTTATTTTTTTAAATATCATCATGAATTCAGTTTTAAAAACATTTGTAATTCTTATCCTTATTGAAATCCAGATTGTCCCACATTTTGCCAATTGGCACTTCTTTGATTTGACTCGAGTCCTTTTGACATGATCTTCAAAATCTTTTCAGGTTCGTTGCTAGAGAATGTACCAAGATATTCCAAGCTGGGCTGATATATTATCTGTCACAGACATGGAATCAGTCATTTTACATGACCCTTGATTTGTTGTAATAAGAAATGGTATTTCATGAACACAATCTGAGCACAAGACATGATTCTCAAAGACACAGGTGATAATAGAAATAAATATCTCATAATTATTCATTTGCTTCATTCTATGTTAAATATACCATATTACCACAATAATACTAAAACTACCCTACCAATTATGATTACTAAAATCAGTTACATTTTTGCATATTTGATCCATAGTCTCTCCCCATTTTGTGGTTATAATAGATATAGATGTTGATATATATCAGACAGCCCTATGGAGATATCTATATTTACAGTTCCTTGGCAAGGAACTAGATCAATATAAGAGAGATAGATAGAAATAGATAGATATAGTTAAGTCACCTACTATATCTGCCACTTAACTCTCATTTATTCTTCCAGTAACTATGTATTTAATGCTTTTATGTTCTTATGTCAAAGTTGCTCTAGTACATTTCTTAAGAAGGACTGATAAGGACAATATTTCACAAGTTCTTACCTGGTGATAAGAGTTTGTGCCCCTTTTCTATGGAAGTCAATTTTGCTGAATAGAATAATGTTGGCTTGCATTTTCTTTCCTTGAATTTCTTCAGTATGACTTATTTCTAATCTAGCAGAAAGCATTGCTGGCAAAAAAAAATCTGACAATGATCTAATTTTCTTCCCTTTATAAACCATCTGTATATATATATGTTTTTACCCTCTCAGTGCCCAACAACGTTTTCTTTTTTTTTTAAGTGCAGTAGTTTTACTAGAATATAGCTTTGCATTGGTAGTTCTGAGTCAACATTCTCAGTAACATGGTATCTTTTTTTAATAAGTAATATCAAATCCTTTTTTAGCAGATATTTATTGAATTATAGATTTAAGTAATTATTCTCTCCCCTTTTGTTAGTTTTCTTCTTCGGGATCACCTTTTATACGTTTGTTGAATTGTATTTGCTTATTTTCAGTATTTTCTCCAATACTTTTTATCTTTTTTAAAATTTATGTTTGCTTTTTAAAATCTACCTCCTTTTTACTTTCTATTTCTCTTAAGGTATTACTAGTGGTGTTTCTTTGCTCTCACATTCCTTCTAGATTTTATTTTTAAATATATTTTTCTTCCTTCTGTTTTTGAAATCTCTAACCTCATTTTTAAATTTTTTCTAATTCTGACTTATTATATGGGGTCTTGTATCCTTTCCTTAATGTTTTTTAGCTCATCTTGAAATGACAGGTTAAATTTTTGGTCTGGGTTTCGAACATGTCTTTCTGGTGTGCCTTCACTGTTGGTAGAGATAGTAGCAGAATATGATTTTTGTTATAATAACTTTGTATGGGATTTGATCTCAATCCTTTTCTCTTGCTTATTTTCATGTGAATTTAAATTTCCTGAATTTTTAGAAGGAGGAGTGATTCAGATAGATTTTCTAAATTTACTGAGTTTTCAGCCCTGTTTATTTCATGTAGTGTTAAAAAAATGTGGTGACTTGTTTCCTGAGAAATTTCAGTTCTGTTCCCTTCCCTACATTTACCTGTGTCTTCTTCTCTTTCCTAACTTTCCATTGTCCTTTTCCCACTAATTCTTGATTCCACTTCGAGCCGTTTCTCTTCTACGTGGATACCTGAATGGTAAGGATCACTTTTGCCAGATTAGTTTTGAGAGTTCAAAAGGTTTCTGAGGCTCCAGCCCCTTTAGTCTTATATTAGAGGCCTCACATTCACCCGCTATTAAGAATGGGCAAAACTTCTCCCCATTCTTTGCTGTTTTCAAATTGATTTCCAGTGAATACCTGTTGACTATTTTGCATTCTTTTGTTTTCAGGTCTGTAACTTGCAGCGTTGATGTGTTGCTTCTCATTGCTTTCTTCTGCACACATGCTGATAGTGTGTAAGTTTTGTGGCTATTGGTAGTATGTCCTCGCTCACTTGTGTTTTGAGGTTCATGAGGATAACTCATGAGTTGGGTTGTAAATAGTATCCATGTGATTTTGATTTTACTATCCAATTGTTCTGTCTGTTTTATGTAAGGATTTGGGAGTTTCCAAAAGCTATGCTACAATATGCTACTGCTATCTTCCCTGAATCTTCCACATCATTTAAAATTTTTAAGGAAATAGTAGTGCCCCTGTTTCTCTTTGGCCCTGTTCTCTGACATGACATACATGCATGCATTCATACACATATGTATTTTCCACATATGCTGGATATACTGAATATTCTGAAAATATCCTAATGTACTGAAAATACATATGTTCTCACAGATGTGAAAAACAGCAGTGTTTTTTAAATTTATATGTCACCAATAGTCTTTCTACTAATGAAATAGACTTTTATTCCTTTTAATTGAGACATGAGTATATCATATTGTATTGTCTATTGTTTCCAAATGTAATGATTATAAGCAATGCTACAAGCAAGCATCTTTATGCATTTGAGTATGTTATTTCGGGTAGTAAAATTTATCTTCAAAATCATTGTATCAATTTATGTTTACACAAACATTAAAGGTAAAGTATTTTTTTTACTTTTTGTCATGATTACATATCCTCAGATTTTTTGATTTTGCAAACTTTTGGATGTAAATGGTAAAAAATATATTTATGTGTGTCAAAGACAAATTGCACCAGAAAGAATTAAACAGGAAAGGAAGACTTTATTCCACACTATTGAAACAGCAGTCAAGACTTTTGCAATAACGGAGAGAGATGGAACTCAACTCTACTAAAACAAAAGGTGGGACAGTTTTTAAGCACTGGGTTGATCCAGAGGAAAAGTACTGAGTAGGTCGGGGTGGGGGCTGTTGGTCAATGTGATTAGGTCATCTGTGTTTGCTAATTGGAGCTCATCAAAGTTAGGCTCCTGTCTCCCACAGAGACCTGGAAGATAGAGGCCTTATCTTTCGAAAATTACATTTCAAAGGAATGGCTCCCAGATCCTTGAGAAAGACAGTCCTGGGGTGTAAAACTGGCAAGAGAAGGGGAGAAGATTTACATCTCAAAGGGGTAGAGAAAGAATTTATAATAGCACCTTTTCTAAAGTAAATGCTTTAAGAGAAGGGAAGTCAGGGACTTACAGTCAGGAAGAAACTTCTTTAAACTTTAGTCAAGCCAAGATCTTTCTTGGTCATGTGCTTTTCACTGATTACTGGTGAAGTTGAGCATTACTTTTTTTATTGGTCATTTTATGTTTCTTTTTTTGTGAATTGTCTTTTTTTCTCCTTTCCTATTTTATTACTAGATTGACTTGAAGTATCTCATTATATATCTAACTAATAATATTTTGTCAGTATGTGAGTTGTAAGAAATCTCACTATTTTCTGGTGTGTACGTTCTTTAAATATATGTATGTTGCCTTTATACACTTAAGATACTCAAAGTCTAGAAGGGGAGAGAGATGTGTAAATAAATACCTTAAAATACACTATGAAAATATAAAAAATAGAACAATATGAAGTGCAGAGGGCACATAAAAGGGATAAATTCTGTGCGGTTTTTGCCAGGGATAACATCCTAAAAGTTACATCTGAGCTGGGTTTCCACAGAGAATCAAAGATAGTCAGATGGGCAGTAGGATAAAATTCATCCCAGACAGAATATTTACAAAAGCACAAATGTTTCAAATATCACAGCGTATTCAGGAGGTGTTTGATCTTCCTGAAACACCACTTTTGAGGAGGGAATGGAAGAGACAGCAACTAAGTAGTCAGGGGTCCTCTATAATGTAGGAGCCTATATAGTTGCCCTTGTTAGTAGTTTGCAATTAGTTCTGTAGAAAATAATGATTTACTCAGCTGCAAAGGACTCCAAAGGAAAATCCATATATTCAAGGCCCAATGCCAAATAGTATAAAAAGTTCCAGTGATGTTCAGGCACCAATTAGATCTAGATTGCGCAATCAACAAGTCCAAAACTAAACATGTCAAATTTCCTCCCAAAGCGGTGTTTTAATTTTCTGTTTTTTGTTTTCTCGTTGATACACGACAATTTACCATCCTCCCAAGCCAGAAACTCAGACGTTGTCCTAGGTTCCTCTACTTCCTTCACTCTTGACATTTAGTAAAGTCTTGTCTTTACCTGCTAAATTTTTCTTACATTCTCTCTTTCCTTTTCCCACTGCTACTTTCTGAGCTTAGGTCCTCCTTCTTTCTTACTTGAACTGTTTTTATAATATCACATTGGTCTCTTTGCTTCTATTTTTCCCATCTCTGCACTGCTGTTGAAGTAATATTTTTAAACTAACAGTCTGGGGCTTTGCTGAGATATGGTAACTTAAGCCACCACGCAGTCTTATTAGGCAAAGAATTGGTCTTCTAAAGAGAAGAGGCCATTTCAGTATTGAGAGCTTATGAACAGTTGAACAATAGCTTTTAGTTATCTGTCATTTCAGACAGCCAATTTCAATTCTTCTGAGGACACCCAGGTGTTTTTGACCCAATTACACACTTTTGTTGCCTCTCATATCCTAGTGAAATCAGTGGTGGTGCTCAATTGTTCTATCTTTCTTTAGACATATGCTTAAAAGTAATTAAGAAATTGTTATGACTATTGTGCTAGTTGTTTAGCTGTTGTGTCTCAGCTCCAGGCCACCCTTCTAAAAATTATTCTATGATTACGCAAACTGCGTTTCCCAAATTCTCAACTAAATTCCCAAACTACATGAGGTCTATAAATTATGTTTCCTAGATTAGCTTCCCAGCCAGTATACAGTAATTTTTCTGCCAATGAGAGATACTAAAAGGAGATCGAAAGAAGACAGAAGGGGAAAATCCTTCCTTCCTTCCAGTTTTAATCAGGATTACATCCACAGCAGAGCATCACTCCCCTGCCTCCAGACACTTCCCTTGAAGGTACCTGTGTCAGCTAACTTGCTTCCATTTATAGTCTGACACCAGCAATGTGGTACCCCACAGAGGTCTGAACATCATCCAGGAAGGTCTACACTCTCATTGTCTATCTGGAGAAGTAAACTTCTCTCTTTCAAGTCCCTAGATTCAGGATCTCCCATCTCCTCCCTTCCTTCAACCTTAAGAGTGGGAGCTACTCCCTATAGTTACTAATATGTGTGGTCTTTACCATCCTCTTTCTGCTCCACTAACCTTTAAATATCCATATACTAATTCCTGTATTATACTATCTCTAAAATATCTAGCATGCTTCCTGTTTTTTTGACTAGACTCTGTCTGATACAGCTGGTGTTAAGTGTACAAAGTTACAATCAAAATGTAATTATCTTCTGAAAACCAATAAGTCCTTCCACCTAGTTTTCAAGGAAATAAAACCATTACAATTTTCTCTAGCTGTATCTTCTACTGTTCAGGCTAACCCTTGTTTTATCATTTCCTCCCAAATTCCAGGGGAAAATAATCATATAGAAAATTAGAAGAAATAAGCCACTTATGCTTGGACACATAGAACAGATAGAAAGAGGAAATGGCTGTCTTCTGGGTGAGAAATACCCTGGGGGATCAGCCCTGGAAGCACTGAGTCTTTGTTTTAACTTGGCATTGTGCTTGGTCCCCCTGAGTTGATTTGAAGCTCTGAGTGTCAGTGAAACCACTATGTAAAACTGCCTCTCTGAGGACTGACTGCTGGGACTATTGGGTTTGGATCTTCCACAGAGCCAACTGTACAGGGGTATGAAAGGTTGAGGCAGAGCAATTGAAAACATGCATACATACACACATAGAAAATAGCAAATGGTACTGGCAATACTAAGGTACTGGATGTTGGTTCTTGAAAACAAATTCCAAGTCTCTTTCTTTTACTATAATTAATTTCAGGTCCTTCTAGGTTTGGAATATTTGAATTAACTCTCTAAGATACAGTCAAGCACTTCAACATCCTGTATATGTACCAGACATATATTTTCTATTCCCACAGCCAGCATCAAAACCATTATTAGGTCCTATGGCCCACTCAAGAGTATAGTTTTGTGTATGAGTTGTATTAACTATAATAGGTTGTAAGACCTTGAGGGCAAGTCAGGCAACATCTTTTTATCTTTCCGTACATCATGGAACTATTTTTGACCATGGAGTATACAACTTCCATCAGAATTATCACTGAGCTCGTTTAAAATGCAGATTGTAGAATTCTACCCCAAAATACTGAATCAACTTTTCTGTGGGTAGAGGTTGGAAATTTATCTTAAACAAGCATAATAAATAATAATTATTCCCAATAAAGCTTGAGAAAAACTGGCTCCCAGTCCTTACTACAATGCCTCCAAACATGAGACATTTAATGAATGTGCTCTGAGTTGCATGAATGGATATGAGTATAATCTATGTGTCTCTAAGACACATCTTAATTAAAATTAAAAACTAAATTCTCTAATGAATTGAAAATATTGACATTAACTTTAGTCAAGAATGTTAACTAGAAACAAAAATGTATATATGTTCACACTCAAAAGACCATAGCTGTATTAAATATAGAATATTTGATAAGCATAGTTTTCTTTAACAACTATCAGTGTTTGTGATTTATATAAATAGCTCTTTTATAGTTTCACATAGTATAGACCTTACTGTCAAATTTTTGCATTAGTTTAATGTGCTCTTTCGAGTGAAAATTAATAAGTCAAAAGTAATTATTTGAGTGCTAATTGTTTAACTGAAGTGTAAAGCACTGAATTTAAGAGTGTAATTTTCTAGATTAATGTGTAATGTCTCAATTTTGGAAGAGATACATTAACACAATATGTATTGCTTGGGGGTAGTTTTTGATTGATTATGGTCGACTTCCTTTAATTTCCTTATAACTCTAATGTTTCATGCTCTAATTTTTTAGAATATAAATAATTATGTTTACCTATTAAGTAATATATACAATTAATTCCAGTTCTCTGGTTATAATTTTGAAAAATAATATAGATTTTGTATCATAATATTTTTCAGAGTAATTGTTAATAACCCTTCCCTTTATGATACAAGTATATTTGATGGAATCTTCTTTTTTTCTGAAATCTAAAGTACATTAGAGAGCTCATATGGGAATAGCATGGCACTAATTTAATACAAATTTTGAAGTTCAAATTAAATTTGAGTCACTAATGGCTTCTTCTTTATAATCCCAACCCATATTTATCTCTTCTTTGATGTTAACTATTTAGCTCTCAATCCATCCATCCGCTCATTTATTCATTCAATTAATACTTACTTGATACTCTGTGCTAGTCACCATGCAAATTTCTGCCTCTGGGGGATACAGATGAGTAAGCAGGAAATTATAGTCAGTATGAAGAATTTTATTTGTGGAAAAACAGGTCTTATGAGAGCATAAAGGAAAAATATCTTACACAGCCTTAGGGATTACGGGAAGTTTTCTCAAATGAATTAAAATATAATCAGACACCTGAAGAAACAGTCCTTAATAGGGCTATGGATAGCCAGGAGAGTAATCATTACAGGAAGAGGAAGCAGGAGCAGAAACCTGATAACTAGAGAAAGCTAAGCATCATTAGGGAACTTCATGGAATTCCAAAATGCTGTGATATACAGTGTAGGCTGGAGATTGGCATAAACCAACTCATGAATCACTTACCCATAGCATGCCATGCCAAAAATCAGTTCATTGATCATTTTGCACTCTAGCAAGACCTCTCTAATTGCAGTGTTAGGAATGCATCTGGAGAGAGTTGTTACTATAGTAATCCAGGCGCAATATGTTGATGACATAAATAAAACTTAAATATTTTTTTCTGTGGTGATTTCTTCACCTCTTCAAGTGAACTTGGTCACTCCCTTATCTGCTAACTTAACACTTTGTACATATCTATATTATTACACTGTAGTTTATTGTGTTTTATTTCTTCTTAGACCATGAGTTTCTAAAAATGATACTCATGTCTGGTACATCTTCATATCCCTGGAACCGAATATAGTGCATGTGCAAAGATGCTCATAAAATCTTTGTTAAGTTAATGTATGAATATATGAATGAATGAAGGAAAGTATTTTGAAGTCATCATGGGGAATATAATAAAATAAAACCACACTAGAATAAAATAGGACTAATAAGAACAAAAGTGATAGAAAGAAATGGGAAAGGTATGACATATCTGATAAAAATTAACAAGAAGTTCTAATGAATACTTCATTTCCCCAACGTGCAGATTATCAAGGCTATTATCACATAGTTCTTGGGGTTTACTGTATTTCAGGATGTCTTGGTGTCTTTGAAAATAACTTGTCATCATTGCACAATGTTCTTATATGTAGGTTCTGTAAAACACGTTCAAGATAAGTGAACAACGGCAAAAATAGTAAGAATAGTAAAAATTTCCTATTTCAAAGGTGAAGTGTGCTTACAAAACTAAACATACTCTTGTCATATGATCTAGCAGTCATGCTCGTCAGTATTTACTCAAAGGAATTGAAAACTTAGGTCTACATAAAAACCTATGCATGGATGTTTTTAACAGCTTTATTCATGATTGCTAAAACTTGGAAGCAACAAAGATGTCCTTCAGTAGGTGAGTGGATAAGCTGTAGTACATCCAGAAAATGGAATGTTATTCAGTGCTAAAAAGAAATAAGCTATCAAGCCACGAAGGAGCCTTAAATGCATATTACTAAGTGAAAGAAGCCAATATAAAAAGGCTATATACTGTATGATTCCAACCATGTCACATCTGGAAAAAGAAAAATTGTAAGATCAATGGTTTCCAGGGTTTTGGGGGAGGGAGGGATGAACAAACAGAACATAGAGGATTTTTAGGGCAGTGAAAATACTGTGTATGATATTATAATGGTGGAAACATGTCATTATAGATTGTCCAAACCCATAGAATGTACAATACCAAGAGTGAACCCTAATGTAAACTATGGACTTTGATAATGATGTGTCAATGTAGGTTCATCGATTGCAAGGAGCATACGCCTCTGGTAGAGGATGTTGATAGTGAGGGAGGTCATGTGGGGGGGGTAGAGGTCATATGGGAAATTTCTGTACTTTCTGCTCAATTTTTCTATGAACGTAAAACTGCTCTAAAAATAATGTTTATCAATTTTTAAAAAGGTCAAATTTGTTTAAAAATGGAAACACAAAATCTGAAAATTGATTTTTAAAATTCCAATAATAATTTTCAACAGCTAACTTGCTTTGTAGAAACAATAGCTAATATTTATTTAGTGATACTCCATTCCAGAGCCCAGCCCTGTTCTGGGTATTTTCTATGTATTAACTTATTTAATCTTCACAAAACTCTATGTGATAGGGAATATTATTTTCCCTGTTTGGCACAGATCCATTGAGTTCTTTGCCCAAGGTCACCTTAGTTCTAGTTAGCATGCTGCAGAGCCAGGATCAGAGCCAGGCAATAGGACTTCAAACAAGAAGAACAGACTAGTCTCAGCAGATTGCGCATAAGAAACTCTATGCTGGATTTTTAAATGTTTTGAAAATCTTCTTGTGTATATGAATGAAATTGAAAATTATGAAAGAAACTTACTGAAAGAGAAGTGTCTTTGGAAGGTGTATTTCTAAATATTAGTCTGAGTACCTGAAGAAGAAATTTTAAAAAGTAGTGTTTAATTGTTGCTTCATATACAACTGGGATTTATTCTACTGTGCTTTTGAGAGGATCACAAATGTATGAAACTTTACAATAAGTGATAGGCTTTATAGAGGAAGCACACTGGACAATATATAAAGTAGCATGAGTTCTAATTGTGGTTCTATCACTAATGTTCAGGGGCCTCTAATAAGTCTCGGATCTCATTTGCTTACCATACAAAATTAAGGGCTTTGGACACAATGCTCCCCAATTCCATGTTAATCTCTCAAATATCATGTTTTGGGGAAGGGCATATTTTTAAATGATGGTCATTACTTAGAAAATGTCTTAAGTATAATTGATTTTGTTGGAGGTCCTTCTTACTATGATAAAACCCATCAGCTAAAGACCACCACAGAATCTTCCATTGTCAAACAAAGTCAGGTTTATTAATTTGCTGCATCAAGGGAGACAATGCACCAAAAGAACTGTGAGGCAATTCAGTAAGAGAGCATTGTTTACTATAGGTTTGTGCTTGTGATGGACTAGTTATAGGTTTACACTTGTGCTGAATGATTGTAAGGGGGAACTTGAAAGGAGAACAGGTCAGCCCTAGATTGGGTGCGGTCATGAGGGAAGGGCTATTTAACATTTGAGCATCACAACAATCTGTTCAGGAGGTGAGAAGAATTGAGCAAAGCTAGGATATCATTAGTAAAACAGCAAGAATCACTTGTATGATCTTGGCCACGTCCCATTAGAAATATTGTTTTAGGTTTTATTAGGAACAACACAGTGTCCTCTGTACCCAAAAGAAGACAAATAAGACAATGTAACTGGAACACACACACACTCACACAAACCCTTGCCTGAACAGTGAAATTTCCTTCTATAAGGAGTAACAGAATTTTTGGTAGGGTAAGTAATGTGTATAAGGTTATTTTTCCCATAGTTAAGCATGTGGTTTATGTTATATGAAAACATCTTATATCTAGGAATCTACAGTATTGATTATTCCTTCAAAGAGGTGAAAAATTAATTGAAAATACACCACCGAGAAATATTGACAACTCATTAGATGCTAGGAAATGATAGTCCATGATCACTACTTGCATTACTTAAAGTTCGTCATTGTCCAGGCATTGAAGTGGACAGAGAAAAGTTTTTTTTTGATTAGGAAAGATTCTATATGGTTTTGAACATTGGGGAGAAAAACACCTAAATTGAAAATGATATAAAAGTTGAGATTCCACAGCGTTCTCAAATGAAATGAGTAAAAGCAATGCAAATTATTAAAGTTGCGAGAAATAGACTTGAGAGAGAAAGAAATCTAGAAAATAGAACAGTAGTACAATGTATGAAGAGATATTACACAAATGATGTTTTTTGTTTTTCCCCCCTATGAATAAAGTAAATGGTTTTAAAAGAAGCAAAAATAATTGGGGCTAAGAACAAAGGAAAATAAATTCTGATTTTAAAGTTTCTGACATACAGAAGTAGATTTAGAGGGTAGGTAAAGTATTTCTTTCCTCGGGTTAAGTTAAAGACTAAACCAGACAGCTGATAACCTCTATTTGTTAGACACAGCCCTGCCTCTAGACACAAAAGCTTCCAGATCCCACTCTGCTGTCATCTGAATCATGTGGATTACCAGAGCCCCAAGCCTTTCAGAAAAGGTCAACTGTTATTTTAAACTGACTTATTAGCTCAATTTAATTTTATTCATTTTAGTTCAACTTCAGCTTTCACTGTCAAGTTAGGACCAAGAAATACCAGCCAGCAAAAAAAAAAAAAAAGTTTTTGTGTCAAACTGGAAGGCGTATAAGTGGAAGGGCCACATCCTTAAGTAGATCTAAGAAAGAGGTCCAAACCTTGGGTGATTCCACAATCTCTCAGTAAGAGAGAGAAAAAGGTAGGTGGGATAGCTGTTACCTGGTGATGGTCAAGGTTGATTCAACGGACTTGTATTTCCAGGGTGGCTACATTTTCTTCTCTCCAATAATGGTGCTAATTAGGTGCTGTTAGTTCCAATAAGAAAAATTGCATATCTATCTACTTGGCCAAGGGTATACAAGTAAGTATGACCACTACTAGAACATCCAAATGACACTTCCCCTTAAGTATCTTCAGTATCTATTTTAAAGAATCTACTATCTAACCTCTAAAACCGAGTTTAAATATCCTCGAGGTTTAAAAATTCACATTCCTCTATGATGCATTTTCTTTATGCAGAAAAATTTTTCATTTTGTCTTAGTCTACCTTTAATATCAAAGATAATGTTTTAAGAAATTACTAAAAGAGAATAACAAGAGAAATCTTTAAGATAAAACGCTGGTACTTTGAAGATGAACTTCAAAAACTGCAAGCCTTTAAATATAGAATAAACTTTGAGTTTCTTACCTTTTATTCAATATTAGGCTGAAGTTTCTGTCTGCATCCTTTTTCTTATAAAGTTTACAGGATATAAAGAGAAACGTAAAATTCACAATCTTTCTTCTAGGTCTATTTTTTTCCCAGGAAATAGTTATATATAAGACTTAAATAAGAGTTATCCAGGAACAGTTGTAAAGAAAAGGAGCAAAATTATTTCATAATTTGAATAGCACAGCTGTTATTAGTGGAAAAAATTAAAAGCTTCTTCTTAAGATGTACATTGTTTATTGGATTTAGGCTGTGGACATATGGCAATCTATTATTTATGTGCATATTTTTCAGCATTTTAGAAGGTTGACTTACAAACTCGATTGGAGGCGTTTTTTCTTAATTTAAAATATTAACTTTTAAATATAACTTTTAATAATATATTTCTCTGGCGCTTATCCCTGTGTCGTAGTCAACAGCATAAAATATTACAAAGGCGATAACATCAGGAGAAATTTTTCAAATAAATCATCCACCTATAATAATGTTTCTAGGAAAATGATCAAATACAGGCAGTTGTGGTATCCTGAATTTGCAACTTGGTAAAATCAACATATGGAAAAGGATATTTTTATTTCAAAATATAAGTAGAACTTTGAAGACAACTGGTATTTTTTGTCCTTAAATGACTGGTTTCTTTAGTTTTACTGCTCATATTTAAAATTATGTATGAAAGGTCTTCTATTTTGAATTCTAATGCCATGCAAAATTCATGCATAAATGGTGGGGCTGAGTATTGATTTAAGAATATTATGAAGGATTTATTTTCTGATGATGTTAATTATATTTTTTCTGACTTTACTTCCTCTATCCACAAAACAAGATTTTTTATTCATATAGAATATTTAACTACCAAGTTTCCCACAGTTTCACATGTCACAGTTTCTATCAGAAGCAGTTAGTAATATATGTTGATGAATATTTTTCTCTATTTTCCTGGAAAGTAGAATAAGAAGAAATGGGATACTCATGTAGCGAGAGAGACAGTAGTAAAAACTTTAAAATTATAAAACAAATATTTTGAAGTCACATAATCTTAATTTCTGGAGATGTATTATAAAATGGGAAATTGCTTTTATGATACCCTCCCAAGTCAATTGCCCCTCACATACTATGCAGAAGCTACTACACACGTATTCTATTCTTCTCAAATCTTTTACCATGACACTAACTTTCCCATTACCCTTCCATCAGATGGGAACTTCCTCAACTTTGTTCCACAAGGTATTCATACCTGCTTCCGTCCCTACTCATTCTCTTCCTCTTTCCCTTTTGCTACACAAGAGAAGCGCCCTATCTCCTATGTAGTACCACTTCTGTGCTCTATATAGTATCCCCAGTTGCATCCTCAGAGACCTTGCTTTATAGATTGTCTATTTGTTTCTGAGTATTCATATTCTCCTTCTAATAGATCCTGTCCTTAAGAAAAAATGTTGAATGTTTTCAAGCTTATTCTATTTTTTAAAAAATCAGTAAATGGATTCCTTATACCTGCACGTATACCTACATTCACCTTCCAAAACCCATAATCTCCTCTGTTGCCCTTTATAGCTCTATCCTGTCACAGCCAGACTTCTTGAAATGGTTATCTATATTCAGAGATTACTGTTCCTAACATTAGTTTGCTCTTCGATCCATTTCCCTTTGTCAACTGAATTGTTATTCCCAAAGTCACCATCATCCTGTAGTCACTCCTCAATTTTGTTTCATTTGTCCATTCCCCAGAATTGGCAATGTCAACCTTCACTTTTTTGAAACATGTTTTCCCTTGGCCCATACCTTTAATTTAGGGTTCCTATTAGATCTTTTAATTTTTTCACTCTGTATTTTTCCTGAGTAATATTATCCTCTTTAATGGGTGGGTAATTGATACCTATATGCCTCCAACCCTACTATTTCTTCTGAAACTCAAACACATATATCATTCACCACAACCAAGCTCTTACCTCTCTCACCCTCATACTAAAAACTGCCTTCTATCTTAATGGTTGTTACCATCATTCATTCAATTTTCCGAGGAAGCTTCCTTGAGCCACCAATTTTGGGTTTCCACTCCCACCTGCTATGAAAACTTCCCATTACCATATGACTCATTAACCAGATTTAAAATGACAGTTCAATTATCTATACCTACAATGGATAGTAAACTCTGCATGTTTCAAGTTAAAATGTAGTATTGCCAGCTATGGCAAGATACATGATTGTACTTAAAAATACTCCTCAATGAATGAAAGAATGGATAGATGAGTGGATAGATGGATAATGAATGGATGGATGGATGGATGGATGAGAAGGGAAGTTCTTGTGTGTTTATAGACTAGGGGGTAAATTTGGAAGATGAGCAGAATTTCCAATTTTAGAGTAGTGGGATCTAGTTGAGCTGTGTGATCACTCTAAGGCACATGGAGAAGACAACCCTATAGGAGAATAGACAAATCACAGCCGTATAGGAATCACTAGGGTCTGAGTTCTGAAATGAAGAATTTAAAAGGGTTTGTAAAACCATGGGATGGTTCACAGTATTGAAAATAGCAAGCAAAACATAACCTTTGAATTGACTCTTAGATGAAAGTTTAAATTTAGTTTGGGGATATCTGAGAAGTAGAATCAATTTTGAAAGACTTCTAGGGGGTAAAATCAGGTGGTAAAAAAAGAAGGGAGGATGTTTCTTAGTGGATGTGAAGTTTTTCATATGCTTTATAGTCATAATAAACTTTATGTTTCCCTTGTTCATCTAACACTCCTTTCATTTAACTGACATGTCGCCTTGAAAATATTTTCTGAGAAAGATCCTTTTATAAAAATATGGCTCTTCCCATTACTTAAAAGAGAGACTATCCTATACGTTGTTTGAAAGGGTTTGCTCAATGCAATTTTTGTTCCATTGAAACCTGAAATGTGCAACATGATATCTGAAACTAATTTTTCTAGTTTCAGCAATTTAATGCTGTTGTTAAACAATCATAATAGTAATTAAAATCCATTTTTGCCCTTTTTCCTATGTATATATTTTTAAATCTATAGTTCTAGGGTTTTGTTTTTTAAAAAAGGAAAAAAATTAAGCAATTATTTTAATTTGACTATACCTATTAATAATATTAGAAACACATTAGTAGTCAAAGCAGCAATACTTTGGTTCTAATTATATGTAATCTGTGTCACCACCAAGCCTTATGTTGGTTAAAATTAATTCCTGGTTGTTGATGGAACTGGTATGTAAAACTGATCCAAAGAGAAAATCCTATGTTGCCTGTATGCTGTGATCTGTGAACTGAATGTGAGTGCAATTAAACTCCCATTTAAATTGATAATTAGTGGATATTTAAAAAATAGGATTTATCCATGTTAGAAGTAAAGATATGCCTCTATCACTAATAACTAGGGTTATTAAATTTGTTTCATTGGCTAACTTTCTTTTTGCTTAATGCCTTTTCTGCTTTGATCTGTTGATTCTGGGACTTTCTAGGAAGCGAAGTCCTTTAGGCTGGAATCTGGCACAAAAGGCCCCAATATCTGTGCTGTTCTGACTCCACTTAGTTTTCAGGCTTTATTGCCATATTGCTTCTGTTCATGTACAATGTACCAGGAGCACATGGGGGAGTGGTGGCTCGTGTCCGAACATACTCTTTACCCACGTTCTCCCTCTTAATGAAATACCCTTCTATCATAATATCTTATTCAAATTGTACTGAAAGTTTTCAGGAGTCTGTTTAATAAAATGTTCTTTGTTGCCTTTGACTAAAAGTCATTTCTTGTGCTAAAAGGTAAAAAGCAAAATGTCATTGTCACTTGCATGCCGCTTCTCACATTCTATATTACATCGTAATTATTCATATAAATATTCATTTCCCCTTACTAAGATCCTTGATTAGTCAATATTTACTTTTATTCTGAGACAACATATATTTGCAGAATGTAGAACACAAAGTTAAGACACTTTTGGATGCTCCTACACTGGCTGAGAAGATTCAGTTTCACTGCTATGAAAGTAATATGTATTTATGTGTGTGTAAAATACGAAATATAAAGGCAATGATTTAAATAACTCATCTATTACTTTATTCATATATTTATCCATCCATGCATTTATTTATATGACAATTATTAATCAGTTTATTGAGCACTATGCTTGGTGCCAAGAATAAAAGACAGCTTTAAAAAAATGGCTCTATTCCTCAAAGAGCTTAAAATAGTATGTAAAGACAAAAAAAAATAGCAATGTCATAGAATGAAAAATACTATAGCAGAGGTTAGCACAGGGTATCATAGGAGTAACACACTGTGACTTTGGAAAAACTCCCCCTCTAAGCTTTGCTTTTTTTCATTGAGGTGTTCTGGAACCATAGATAATTTTATTTTATTATGTGTTGTAATAGTAGTAAAACATGTATGTATTCACCTGTGTTTACAGATTTAATGGCCATCCTGGATGTCTGTATTTATATAGCTGTGTCTAGGTCTATATCTATATCTATCTATTCCATACCATATATCTACAAATATATAAAAGCATCTAACTTAGGGCTTGACACATAATTGGAACTCAAATGTTTCCTTCTTTTCTGATTCTAGATGGTTTTGAAATTGAGGAGAGGTTCTAAAAAACTTGAGGAATGTTTTGCATAAGAGGCTGTGATGTAATTATGATGCTTACGTGCTGTAGTCCAGGTATGTAAGTGCTAAATCGCTTGCATCTTTGTGGTTCCATAGTTGGTTTGCACCCCTTTAGAAACCTTCACTGAACTTCTGGTACAAAGGCCACTAGATGGGGCTTGTGTGCTTAGTACCTTATGGTTTAGCAAAATGCGCTTCCTTTTAGTTTTTTTAAACTTAGAAATACTTCTCTTTAAGCTATCTTATTCTTTATTAACTGTAACACTGTAAGCAATTCTCATCAGAAATCTTTTTTTATTAGGAAGTGTGCAACATAACTATTGCACTTGCAAACATGTAATATTCCTCAAAGCAAAGAAAACAAATCTCTTTGCAATCAGGCACATTTCTCTCTTTAAAGGCTAAATGCAAGATTTCATTATCAATCTAATAGTTCTTTTCAGGTCACTGTGTCTCTTCATATTGTAGAATCTCAGATTTTGCACCTTGGAAGCACTAGTTCCTACTTTTTAGGGCCATACACTGGCTTTACCATTAATTATGAAATTTGTTCCTTAACTATTGCTAATGTCTGTTTTCCCATAAGACAATGGTTCTTAAACTTTAACATGCATCAGCATCATCTGGAGGGCTTGTTAAAATTCAGATTACTGGGCTCACTCCCAGAATTTCTGATTCAGCGAGTCTGGGGTGGGACCAAGAACTCTACATTTCCAACCAGTACTCAAATGTACTGATGCTGCTGGTCCAGGCACCACACTTTAAGAACCTCCGTTTTATGCAAAGGCTCTCTGTGGGTAAAATGCATACCATTCATCATCTGGCCCTCCTGTCTCGAGACAGCTTTATGTCACACTGCAACATTCATCTCTCCAGACACTGAGACCAGGACAAGGATCAGAAATAAAGGGTGTTCTTTTCTTTGCATTTGTGCTCCTAACCACTAGACACCCAACTCTCTACCTTAGATAAGACTCAACTTCATCACTAACCTAGGGGGGTACTGCTCTATATCTTCCAGCAACCAGTAGCTAATACTCACCTTTTTTTTTAAATGAAGAGTTTTACCCAAGACAGCAAAACTGTGGATTCTGATTTCCCTTTGACTCATTTACTTTTGGCTTTCTGAGTCTTTGCTTTCCATTTCTTTCCATTTTGCCTCCCACCTCCCCAAGTGCCCACTTTCAACCCCCATTTTTCCAACCTCCCTCCCAAATGCCCAGACTCCCTCCCTCCCAAATGTTCAGCCCCTCTCTTCATTGACTCCTCCATTCAGTTTTTGGGCCTGAGTTGACTGATTTCCCACACACTACCAGGCATGATTATATCTCCACTTGACCTTTCCTGGAGACCTAGCTATGCACTAATTCTTTGTGTGCTATAAGTAGCTTACTCAATTCCTCATCTATTTATTTCTGATTTATTCTTCCCTCAGTTATTAACTACCAATGATTCCACGCACTGCCTCATCCAGCCATTATGGCTACAATGGTAAATAAGTCAGGCATGATCTCCCATCCTTCAAGACCTCCCTCATTGTTCTGATTTCTCTGTCTTTTTTGGATTTGGAAGACCTCTTGCTGTCACCAGCTTGTTGTTTTCCATCTCTATTAATTTCTTGGCTTGCAGACTCCTGGCTTCTGAAAACCACAAACTTCTTGGCTTTTGCATGGCATCTCAAACTTCTTCTTTACTTCTTGGTTCTAGACTCTTAAGTCAGCATTATCTCCGGCAACCTGAGCGTCCTCTTCTCACCTGACTGTCATCATCCCTGCTGGGCTTCTGTATCTTCTTTGTTAATACAATAATGCCTTAAAATATATGGTTTATATCCTCAATGGTACTTCAGCATACCCCATCTTATTTGATTTACCATTTCAAATGATTAACCTATCTCTGTTGAAACCTATCTTTCAAACGATTTCAGATACTTTACTTTCATATAATGTTTATATTTTTGTAATTTCATAAATTACTTATATTTTGACCTATTTATTTTTTTACCCTTTTTATATTTTGTCATCCTGTAAAACCTTTAAACTTATACTAATCACAGAATGTGCTGCTGGTGTGTTTCCTCCATTACATTTTATGGACACTTACTCAAGTTACTGTTTATTTATTTATATCAGATATGCACAGTCTTTGATCAAAATGATCTCTTACAGCCCAGAACCTTCCGTCCTATGCCAGCAAAATATTTTTTATTTCACACTTATTCTTTTCATCATCTCCACATGACAACTCTGAATACATGCCTGAACTCAGCCTCCTATTTTAAATCTTCCTTCCTTGAAAAGACTAATCGCAAAGTCATGTCCACAGCATCATCTGGTTTAAATGAATTACAACAAAGCTCAGCAAAAATTGGCTTCAATACACGATAATTTCCCCATTTTTCTCTCAATTTAAACATTATTATTCCATAATGTTTAACATAATTAAAGATACCCCAATATTGTACATACAAAAGTCATTTGCTAATGAGGGGGAGAATCATTGGGATTGGCATAAAAAGTTTAAACCACAAATAAAATTTTTTGAAGGCTTGGAGCTGAATGGGTTAAATTATTCTGGCACATAGAATTTTTACCAAGATCTTAACTAATTATATTCGTGATACAAGTAAGGCTCAATTTATTTAGTAGGGATGCTGCAAAGTGAAGCATATCATGGGTACTAAGGGTAATAGAAACAATTGCTTCAGCGAGCCTAGAACTGTCGCAACGGCCACGTCAGAACAGATGGCTCTTCATTTATTCCAGTCTAGGGATTCGAATTGGCAGCAGTCAAACAAAAATCCTGAAAAGCATGTCAGCAGTTGTGGAAGTGAGTTTTCTTTATTTAAAAAGTTGTTCTTAACATTCCACTGAGAATGCATACAAAACTGGAGGTATTTGCCACTTTAATTTACCTATTAGTATATTGAACTTGTAGTCCACACACATAAGTATTATATATATATATTATGTACACAACATATGTACATATATACTAACAATATAGTAATTTGTGATATATACTATTAGCAATCTATAGTTAATATATAGTAACATATTATTTTATGTTATATGTATATATATGCAGTCTTCTTTGAAATACGTTAATATTGTATATTGACAATTGCTAATTCCTGAATTGATTTGTGTTAATTTGCATTTTGAATCTACGCTGCTACTAGCATAAGAATTTTAAGGTTTCCTTTAAAAACAAACTACTTTATTCTGTCTTTAAGAAAGCATTCTACCGTAGACTACTTGAATTTTACATAAGGCCTGAAACGTATTATGGTCAAACACTTGTTCGTTAACATCGTTTTCTCCTTGCACAATGAGTAAATAATAGTTTCTCTAGAAGTTAAATGAAAATGGATTTGACATTTTGGGGCCAAGATTCCTAAATTAGCCCTGGGGAAAAAGAAAAGCTTCTACCTATTCCCCACCGTTTTCAATTGTTTTCAATAAAAAGAGAAAAAAAAGAAAGGATAATACCTTGGTCTTCTGTAATACTGTGAAACTGGAACTGTTTCCAAATGAGCTGGGCTCTTCTACTCTCTTTACAGAGGACACAGCTAAATGAAGATGCCTCAAGGGAAGGCATCTTCTCATGGCTGTGCTTTTTCAGGGTGCTTAGACAGTGTGAGCTTACCCATTGAATGTGTACTAATGTTAGGTCTAGCAGCTAGTCCCTAGCCTGACTGATCCATCATGATCTGCCCACCTATATTATTGGATTAATAACATAATCACAATAGATCTCTTAAAAACATCTATAATTCTTTTATATCGTAGTACTTGCTCAAATTTTTGTAGAATATTTATTACTAGCTAAAGAATAGATTTTTCCTCCTGTAATATTATGTTGACAAATCCAGCATCCAAGAGAAAAATATTCAGAGCCTACTGTTATTTTTTGTTCAGATTTATTATATGCTTTTAAAAATTTAACTCTGATGATTTATGTGATCATATTACTTTCTATTCTGACCCATGGAAAGATTAAAATTTTTATAGCAAATTAATATCTGTATAGATTAAACAGATAAATGTTAAAATTTGAAACCTTAAAGGGAAAATGAAAGATTATAAGTGAATTAGCTGAATTTTAGATGAGGAAAGATATTATAAGCCTAATAGCAAAATTCTATAAATATACTTTATTACAGTTTTTACTGCAGACAAACAAATATAAAGCATGGGCCTAGATTTGAATCATAAGCCAGGGTCTTACTGATTCCACACTCTATAGGGGTCACCCAAACTGCTGTAACAAATATGCCCAAATGTGTATCATGTCTCAGACAAATTAGAGGCTTCTTTTTCACCCAAGGTAGGTCTTCCTAATTGGCAATTGGCTTTTCTCCGTGTGGTGGTTCAGGGACCCCTACTTATGCATAGAAACAACGAGTTTGGTTGAGAAGGCCCCACACTTAACCTGACCTTTGTAGCATGGTTAAATCCCTTTTGATTAATGCGAAAGTCTAAACTGGCTTTTTGGTCTCATCTCTGTTGGGTTGTAGGACAAGAAATTTTAAGGCATGGAAAAATAATAATTAGTGAAAAGTAAATGTAAAACCCACTTTATCAATAATTTGAGTGCTATTTTCTCTTTGTGAATGTGTGTATTTATATAAATAAAGAGCAGAAGTAAACTCACCAAATGTTGACAGTGGTTAACTTGAGGTATTACGATTATAAGTGATTTTAATTTTCTTATCTCTATTTTCTAATTGTCCACAATAAGCAGGTTTTGTTTATATAACGAGGAAAAAAGTGCATTAAAAACACTATGTTCCTTCAACTACTAAAACTTGATATGAATTGCCCTCTTAAACCCATGACCTGTCTGAATATCAGCCGTCAAAAACATCGGTTCATCCCTGCTTGCCACAGCTGGCCTGGCCGTGTGCCGCTGCTGTTCTCTGAGAGCCCACAATAACTAATTAGCTTTTAAAGTTTTCTGAAGTAAATCCTGATTAGAGGGAAAAAAATTAAAAGTAGTCGCATGATATCACTGAGATGAACTTTAAAAAAGTGTTAAAAATGAGACCTACAACCTGTAATTTGTACTGATGTAAAATAAACTTAGACCAGGACCCACAGCTTTTAATTTATTCTCAGCAAGTGTTCTGTGTTTGGGGAAAATCTGGCTAATGAATGAATTCAATCAAGCAAACAAAATATAATACAATTTCCCTCTTGATGTGCTAGGTAATTAATGTTTTTGAATACATGAATCCTTGCTATGTACCATGCTAAATGCTACGAAAGATTTTATCTTAAGACAGCAATTTTGCTGGAGTAATTTTTTAGTGTGAACGTGTTAAATTTATATGTGTAGATTTGTGTAAGTGATAATGAAATGTATATTATTAGGATTTTAAAGGTAGAAGATTTTTTTAACGAAGCTCTAAAAATCACTTGACCAGGAAAACGCAACTAGGAGATGTTCTACTAGAGATGAGAACTCAGATTCCTTCACTCATTCCAATACTTGATGCTGGTGTATTGTATCCATTGTTTCTCTGAAATGTGAACTTGTATTGTGAGAGCATAGAGAAAGGCAAAAACGGTGAAAATGAACCTCAGATGGGCATTATCAAGTCAGTGGACTAAATTAAAATAGAAAGATGTTGTCCCACATAAACCAAGATGTGTGATAGGAACTTGAATAGAATCTCGGGGGAATAGTGAATGAGGAGATTAGATATGTGGGGTAGAAGGTTTGTGTTGAGAATCAAGGAGTGGAAATAAGGGTCTCAAGATAAGTTCGTGTTTGTGAAGCATGAGCGTGTTGAGAGCTAAGGTGGGAAACTTGGGCTTTTTCTTCAATACAGTAGGCAGTCATTTAACATTTCAGATATTTTGCTGCAGAAAAGGCCAAGGGATGAATAATCCACAAGAATCAGAGACATTCAAAACTAATAGTTTTGAAGTTTATTATATAATTAATTTGGAAAGAGGTTTACCTCTCTAATTATCACTCCCTTACGGCTATATTGTAAAGATTCTATTCAAACTTGGAGGGCAGTGGGAGAACATAACCCGGGAGTATGCTAGTTGCCCAGACCCAGCCAAACTGAAAAACTTACTATATTAGTCCAAAATATAGATCAGTGATTTTCAAAAGAATGTTCTAAACATAATCCATTTCTTCAAATAATAATTAAAAATTAACCTCACTTAAGAATGATAAATTAAGGTTTTATTAATATAACTTGAATTACTAAATTCAAAATTTTAATATTTACTTATTATAAAGTCATCTGATGAACATAATGTAATGAGTCAATTGAAGTGAACATAAAATTTTGAAATTAGGAGTAATGCCAATGTTCTATTTAGTATATGATTTTTATTAATAAAATAATCCCTTTGGGTTTTACAGTGTTTAAGAAAATCCTGATTGCCATGTGCAATTGCAAATAATAAACAATTTAACACCTACCTTTGTAACTTCAGGGTACTCATCCTTGAAACAAAGATGGCAGCAGAAACTATAGTCTCAGTCACAGTGTACTTTCCTGGAAGAAGTAGTTAATGTGTCACTAATGTGCTAATGTTCATTTTATGATACATAGAAAGTGTCCTTTGTTTTATTATAATTTTAATATAGGTAAAAGGGGCTTATTTAACAGAGTGGAATTGGTAGAGTGTAAGCAGATATCAACTTTATTCTTTCTCACCACTTCCTATTAAACACACTTTGTGAGCATGTTCTTCCCCATAGTCTTTCCAGACACATTTAGATAATAAACAAGTAGTATTTTATTTTGGCATTAAAATTCTAGTCCAGCCTAAAATCAATAACTGGCTATTTTGGTAATCAAAACTTAAACTCTTGTCCAGTGTAAGCCTCTCCCTCTCACACTGTGAGCCTGACCCAACCTTGGTAGCCTGTGGTAGGGATAGGAGAGTGAGGTCGGCTTCTTTTTTCCCTCAGCGCCATCCACCTCCTCTTCCACACCCTTAGCACACATTCTGCCTCCTCCCAGAGTTGGAGTAGAAGCCAGAGGACAGGAAGGTATCAGCTGGGGACAGTGTCTTCTGGCACCACAGAATCCCAGTGCATAGGGAGCTCTTGCTCTCTCTGGAAATTTCCAAACCTTTACAAAGGGAGATTTCCATATCCCTTGACCTAAGCAGTGCTCTTTTCTATGGGCTACATGTGGCTGCCTTGGCTTCTAATGAGATATCTTATACTTTCCAAGTATAAGCTAGATCTCTTACATGCAATCCCTTTTAGGAAGACCACATACTTCTCTTCTGCAGAGTCCACATCTAATTCCGGAAAAACACACTTTTTGTTTATTATTGTTAGAAGTGCAGTCAGTTTACAATCAGTCCATTTTACCTTTTCCAGGCAGACTGAAGAATCTATTCACTCCAACCCTTTGTTGTCCAATATGGTAGCCACTAGCCACATGCTACTGAGTACCTCAAATGTAGCTATTCTAAATTGAGATAGCCTGCAAGTGTAAAATACACATCAGATTGTATAAACTTAGAATGGAAAAATAATGTAAAATACTTCATTAATAATAATCACGTTAAGATGATAATATTTTTAATATATTGGGTAAAATAAAATATATTTCAAAACATTTCACCTGTTTTTATAATTTTTTAAAAAAATTTGACTACTAGAAAATTTAAAATTATATAGTGGTTTGTATTATATTTCTGTTGGACAGTGCCACTCTATTCTTTAGACTTTTCAAGACTCAATAAAATACCAATTCCTGCGTCTCTCAAGCTCTGTACTGTGTAAATGGACCTATTGCCACACGTTCAGTTTGTCATTTATGGTTGTTAAAGGCACACACGGTAACTCTCCTCCAAACTTCCTTCCTCTTAGCCTCTTTCATTTTTTATGGAGTGGAACCAGATTTATAGTCACTTCTTACATCTCGTGGGAGGTTAAGCACATCAGGAAAGGATGTGAGCATATTTGACACCCCTGTTCTTGGCTCTGTGGCGTCTACCAAATATCCAACATAGGATCTAATTTTAAATGGATAAGTAGATAGTTTTAAACAAAATTCAAAACAAACAGAGGATCCTTGGAAGAATGTGAGGTTCCCTGGATGAGACTTGGAAGACCATCACGTTAGATCCTTGACATTTGCGACCGCCAGTTCCCTAATTGTAGTTGGAAACTTAGAGGCCGAAAATGCACAACACTAAAGACAGCATTCCACTCTGTAAAAACACTTGGGGCATTTTTCCTGGGCGGGTTTTCGTTCTAGACTGTCCTCTGTCTTACTGTAAAATCTGGTGTATCCCTTACCTTCTCTAGACTTCACTTACTTCTCTATAAAATGAGAAGGTGGTCTTTAGAACCTCTTTTTCTTTCCTTTTTTTTTTTTCCTGAGGAAGATTAGCCCTGAGCTAACATCTATCATCAATCCTCTTTTTGCCGAGGAAGATTGGCCCTGGGCTAACATCTGTGCCCATTTCCTCTACTTTATATGGGTTGCCACCACAGCATGGCTTGACAAGTTGTGCGTCGGTCGGCGCTCAGGATCCCAACCTGCAAACCCGGGGCTGCTGAAGCGGAGCACTCGAACTTAACCGCTATGCCACCAGGCCGGCCCCTTTCTTTTCTTTTTCTCATGTTCAAAATCTGAACTATGAAATACTTCAAACACAAAAAAGCACAGAAAATAATTTAATGCACAGAATTAAGGTAAACAGAAGCTAATGCTTGTTTTTTTCTTCCGACGTTGCTTTCTCTTTCTCTGGCTTTTTAAGAAGCAAAATCAGCACCTACAGCTAAAGTTCTACTTCTTATCACTTGTCTCCTTATTGTCACAGAAGTAGCCTCTAACCTGGAGTTATTGTGTATCATTCTCATGAAGCTGATGTGTTTTACTACACATAACCAAACTATGAATAAGTCGTGCTGAATGAAATAAGAAACATATTTCTTTCAAAATTTACATCATTGTTATCATTATTTACATATTTGCAACACTGTTTTTGTTAGTTATTCATGTCAATATATATAGAATCATTTACTTCCACTTTTCTGTAGTAATACAATGTTCAAATAATTTTCTACATTTTCCTCTTTATTTCCCTTTTGTAAAGAACTCAATGAGCTTCTTTGAACGTGTTCCTTTTTGCATGTATGTCACAGGAAGTTTAAGGTAGATGACAGTAAGTATAATTTTCTTTACTACGTATTCCTTAATTACCATCCACAGTGCTCGTGCTGATTCACACTTCTACCAGAAACAAATCTTTGCATATCTTTGCCATCATTTGATATTATCGGAATTAATTGTTGCCAAAATGGATTAAAATGGATTTAAGATATCTCATATTTATTTTACTTTGCGTTTTTCAAAATAATATTGAAGTTGAGTATCTTCTCACAAGTTTAGTAATATTTTATCCTCTGTTAATTGTCTTTATGTGTTTTTCATCGTTTTTCTATTAATTTTCATAATTCACTGTATATTATGGATATTATTCCTTTGTGAGTTATATGGTTTGACTATGTTTACTCCCAATCAGAGGCATATCTTTTTATCTTTTTTAAAGAAATGTGTTTTTTTCAGATACAGAAGATTTTTAAGTTAGTTTAAATTTATTAATTTCTTCCATGACTTACGTATTGTCACTTTTAAGAACTCTTCCTTACTCTGATATCATAAAAATGTCCTCTATATTTTATTAATTTTTTCTAAAAAATTGCTTTTCAAAATTAGATCTTTGAACTAATCAGAATTAATGTATTTGACTGTTATTAGAGTTCCAATTGTTTTCTTTTTCCATATAGATATCCATGGTCTCAGCACCACTTATTAATTAATCCATTATTTTCTTTCAGACTTATTGGGCTTCATTTGTTATATATTTGTCTCATATAAGTGTATGTCATTCTTTAGTCTAACCATTTAAACTCGTACCAATATAATACTGATTTAATTACTGTTTGAAAAAAAATTGGTATATAGTAGGGTTCATCCTCTATTCTTACTTTTTTAATATTATTGGCAATTTTAGTTAACATATATTAATATTAAGATCAAAATCTGTGGAAACACTGTCAGAAATTTTATTTGTATTGCAATGAATTTGTAGATTGGGGAGTGATACCATCTTTACAATATTAATTCCCCCAAACATAAATACGGTGTATTTCTCCACTTGGGCCTAATTTTATGGCTTTTAATGAAGTTTTATGATGTTCTTCATATATGTTGCAAACTTTGCTATTTGCTTGTAGGTCCCTTATGATTTTACTCACTATGATAAGTATCATCTTTTTAAAATAACATGATGTATTCTGGGTAATTTTCTCATATATATCATTCAGTTTACTAATTTTTTCTTTGATCCTATCTAAAATGATGTTTTATTCTGATAACTGATGCTATTAATTTAAATTATATCTTGAAAATAATTTATCAAAGTTCAGTCTTAATCACTGGAAACAAGCCTATTTTATATTTTCTATCACATTACCATTCTATTAGCTCACATCCTTGTGGCTCTAATCTTGCTCTTTTATTTTGTGTGCTGTCCGGTATCTGTGGTGTATTATTTTTATTGCAAACTTATCTTTGGTTGGGCTTTTTATTCCCTTTGAGAATGCCTTCAGTATGAGACAGTGTATAATGATTATGTTGGCTCGGTCCAATACTCCATGGGAAATCTCTTATTTAGTTCTGTATACATACATAGTATAAATTTGAACATCAAAACTGCATTAGTTGAAGACTGAAGCTTCTTCAAAATCTCAGGAAAGAAAATATTTTCTCCAGAGACCAGGAGGACATAAAAAACTTTTTTACCTGTCCTTGTGCCATTGGGCGGCCTTTTCAGAGACCTTTGCAAATGCACCCCCCCAGGGAACTAGCTTTGTGGAGCGCTCTCATTTTCCACATCCTGCTTCCTCCTCAGACCTAAGGTTTTAGCTTCTGTCTTAGCATTAAAACTAAGCCCTTAAGTGACTAAGAGCAATCCTCCACCCATGTGCTCACCACCCAGGGCAGCCTGAGTGGTAAATGAAACACTTGTTATCCTAAATTTAAATCCCTTCTCTTTTTAGGAACCCTAAGGATTCTTTCTTTGTTGTAAATTCAGCTATACATTTAAAAGAATTTTTGTTTTATTTTTATTCAGCATATCTAGGTGTGTTTAATGGAAGAGCTTTTAAATCAACTTAATCTACCATATTATTATAAGAGGGTGTCTATGATTTCTAAGGTACCTTCCAATTCTAAAACTCTGTGTCTCCGTTTATTCTTTTCCTGGTAATTAATGTGAAACTGCACACACAATGATTTTAATGCAATAAAGCAAAGGCCACCAGAGCTAAACAAGGAGATTTACAAAGTCAAGTTTATTGATGAGCCAGGCAAGGGAACACACACCAATGAAGACAGTCACTGACTAATTTGCTGATGGTGAAAAATCAGAGATTTTTAAATGCCAGAAAGGAGGAGTTCATGGTAATTTTGCACTGTAAGTAAGGAAACTTGCAATAGGACAGAATGAGTTCATAGGTCTGTACACAGTTGGTTACATCAAGTCCCTTTGTTTATTGGTTGGAAAACAGTTCTTAGTTTGTATAGTAAGTCTCTGGCATGCCAGGTTCATTCAACGTTGAGGAACCTTTATAAGCTTCAGTCAGCTAGAACTGGTGGGATAAAACACCATATTCAATTTTGTTATCTCCTTAGTAAATGCTTGGAAATTTTCCTTTTAAGTAAGTTGGTAATACGTGTAAAAGTGAACACAGAATAATTTTGTGATATAGGAATAGGTAGTTTAGGAGGTAGCATAGGAATAGGTATCACGTTGATCTCTACTTTAAAATATTAGTATCAATTCCCTAAACCTAATAAGATTTATCTTCACAGTGTTGTGAACCACCAGGGGCAATGTTCTTTGGAGAAAGAAACAAAATAGTTATCTTATGCTTGATGAAAAGCACATTTAGAGAGTTTTCAAAAACAAATACCTACTTTTCACCAATGATAAGAAATGCACTGTTTTTCAGCTTCACAGAACTAGAGCTCTCTACCTAGTTGAGTTCATCAAACTGGCAAATTTTCTGATGATTCCTATTTAATAAAATAAATTTAACTCCAATTGAAAAGAAACGAAACACAATGTAAAATAGTATAACTCCAAGTTAACCCTACATTTGGAGCTTGAAAAATTGTTCCATATTGTTGTCAATTAGCTTGTACTACTTTGTTGTAAGCAAATTAGAACATGCTGAGTGATTACCAGTGTAAACAGTTTAATAATAATGATAAGATGTAAATATTATTAGGGTCTCAGTGAACTCTGGAAAAGAATAAATAAAGCAAGCAGTGTATTATTTTCATTCCACAATCATATTTTTCAGCTCAAAAATATATGAACACTGAATGTTAATAGTGATTCAATTAATGAGAAATGTTCAGAGAGAAAATAGGATAACAGAGCTTTGAGCAGTAAGGAAACATTAACTTAAGGTTAAATGTAATCAGACACTACTAAAATATTAATGCAAAATAGAGAACTCAAAGGAAGTTATACTTCAAAAACCCAGATCCTAACAGAGTTGTTTCTGAGGATAATATAGTCATAAAATCGACCTTTTAAAGAAATCATTCTGGTAGAGATTATCTTCTGAATTTTTTATATATATTTTATAATTTTTAATCATATTAAATCAAGCAGTTGTGAGTTTGGATTCTCAAAAAGTGTTTTGATATTTTTGGTACTTAAGCTGTGAAATTTGGCAAAGAAGTTTAATATTATCTAAAGATTCAAAAAGTATTGCTATTACTATTGGATGTAGTATTTATCCTGGGATTGCAAGGAAAATCTGAGTTAAAATTTGTGTGAAAACTTGATCTATCAATCTGTCTAAACCCTTTAGTAACAATCATGTATACATGTATAATATAGTATGTCATACATGTATGTGTAAAATGAGTAAATTTTTACAGAAATACATGTTATATAATTTATAGGTTTCTGTAATCAAATACAGTATATTTGCTAGTAGTTAACTGGTTGAATATTTTTGGCATGGAGAAGTAAACATGAATTCTTAGGAAAGCCTAAGAAAAATAAATCTTTAGTCTCTTATGTGGAACAATTTTCAGATATTCAGTGAATTGAGTGGGTGTGTTTCTTTAGGGAAAACATCAGAATTTCAATTGGATTTCTAAGGTGGGTTTGAATTCTGATTCACCACTCACTGCATCATCTGGAATAGGAGACTTGTCCAGTTTGAGCCTAAATTCCCTTATCTGTAGTAAACTGCTTCATTGGTTGTTATGAGGATCAAATGAAATAATGTATATATAAGCACGTTTCAGTGGAAAATCATTACGCACATATTATATAAAAATGTACTTCTGAAACTGCTCACTCAGCATGTATGAAAATCCTCCATGTGATCTGTATTTAAATGCATAAATGCATAAATGACCCCCCAAGATAAAGTAACCTCTGCACCCTTAAAATAGAATGCAGTAGGCTTTGTTTGTTGCATCTTGAAAATTATATTCCTTTGCCTAGCACATTTTTTAAAACAAAATATTCATTTGCTATGTTTTATCATATGATATTGTTAAGGCTGGTTGAGTTTGTCAGTGCTTGTTTCCTATTGAAAAGATACTCAAAAACATTTTAAGTTAATTTTACATCAAACCATGTTCTCAATGGACTAAATTTCATTACTTCTTTCTGTTATAATAAGGAGAATGAAGTAAATTCTTAAGAATACCGTTTGTTTACCTTACTGCATTTCCAAAATTGGATTCCAGTATTCCAGGTAACTCTCTAGACAAAGAGAAGCGATCCTCCTTTCTACCAGAAGGTGGCGCTGCACTCATTGACGACATTCTGAGGCGGGTGCTGTGAAGAGATTATTCTCCATCTAGAAAGAAGCTAGTTTTTAGAGAATTTTATTTGAAATAATGAGACGCATGTGAGTAATTTCCTAAAGAATAATTTTACTTTTGTCTTTTTGGGGAAAGATGTGCACACTAAGTAAGAATGAACAGCTGTAGAGAATAAAAGGAAAATGCTTCATTTAGAATCTATTAATTTCTATCATCGTTGTTCAGTACAGTATTCTCAGACTTAATTACTCATGTAAAGAACATTATGGCTAAATGTGAAATAAAGTCTTCTTTACTCCCCTCAAGATTTTTTTCTCTTTCTAAGCACAAATTGTGTGGCTGACTTTTTATTTATTTACTTTTTAACATAGAAATCCTACTAGGGTTCTTAAACACATTTACTCATATTGTGGTATGTATGACAATACCTACTTAAGCGCCATTTTTCTCCTTTCCTCTACCTCAGTCTCATGGAAGTAAATAAATCAGTCAATCATTACTTCTGGAATCTCTACTTTGAGAGAACAGGGCTCTTTAAAATTACAAGTAGCATATATATTATCAGAAGGCTGCATTTTTTTTCCTGGGAACAATTTAGATAGACTTCCACATAGCTCTAAATATATCGTTTGCTGATGACAAGAAGAAAGAAAGGAGACTGTAAAGACTTATTGACAGCTAAAAGAAGCTCAAATTGATTATCTTTAAAGAAATACAATAGGAGGAAGCCACTTTGCTAAAAGCACAGCTTTGAACAAGCGCTCTATTAATTAATTGTCAGAGTTGGGAGTAAAAATGGCATCAAGAGAAAAACTAAAGGAAAAGGATGAGAAACAGTAAAGAAGCCTTTATTTTAATGTATGCATTTTTTTGTACCTTTGATTTCACTAAGTTGTTTCATTCGTAGTCGCTAAATGCACAACAATCAATGATGACATAAAAGCAAAACAAAAAAGGTAAAAAGACTTATGAAGCTCATTGTCTACAAAAATTATTTGATATTTCATGCAATAGATTTAACAATATAATAGTGCGTAATAACAGTGGTCATTCCTTTTTTCACATTTTTCTAATTATCTTAAAATTATAAAAAATTTAGCCATATGAGGTTTGTTTATTTTTAATTTGGGACGTGGAGGAAAATTTTTTTAGTTGAAACATTTGGTAATTATGAGTCGATAGGAGAGACTAGCGTTCATTAATTTTAGTTGGCTAGGGAATAATAAAAAAGCTTTCATTTTAGATTAATTTTATTTCTATGTCCAGGCATGGGATTGCAGATTACTGAAATGTAGACCATACTTGACAACAAATAACTTCATGTTTGCACGACAAATACACACATTTTCCACTATTGCTTTTTTAAACCTGAAATAAGTTTATTTGACACTATAATCCTGAAATTTTATTGAAAGATTATTAAAAACATATTGAATATTGTGTTCCTGTAGAAGTTCAAAGAATAATATTAATTTTATATTTACTCACACATTTCTATATTGAAATATTTCCTTCTTCTATTAAAAATAACAAAGTTTACTGGTTCATAATTTAAGACGGAATCACCGTAGTATATTTACATTTATATTACTAAAAATACAAATTCTGGCCTCGGTATCTGGAGCACGATGAAATAATAACTAGTATTCATTTTATTATGTATATGTAACTAACCATAAAGGAAGATCTACACAATAGTTTCCAATAAGTCATGTGTTGTTTAATGATGGGGATATATTCTGAGAAATGCGTCATTTGACAATTGTGTCGTTGTGTGAAAATCATAGAGTATATTTGCACAAACCTAGATGATATAGCCTACTACACAACTAGCTGTATGGTAATAATCTTATGGGAGCACCATCATATACGCGGTTGGCCGTTGACTAAAACGTCCTTTTGCAGTGCATGACTATATTGGGTAATAGATAAGAGAGGGTGATTTAACTACGGGTTTGATCGACATGATAAAACCCATCTTGAGACTGGTTGTACTGAAATGGAACTTTATACCATTTTATTATCATTGTAAATAAATTAATCCAGCAGCTATATACACCACTCTTGGTGTTCTGAGGAGCTGGCGATGCCCGTCACGCAGGATCTCAGGGGCTATCCTTGTTCAGCTGCGCCCCAGGGGTCTCTCATGCTTTCTGATACTTCTGCTGTAACCGAGTGATACCTCCACTACCTTCTGTTTTGAGAGCCTTTTACTGATCAGGAGGATTAACCATTCCATTCTTTGCGTTGCCGTTATAGACTACACAACTTCCTATTGCACAGGTAACAATGTATTACTCTATTTTTACTTGTCTATTTCTTCTTACCAGACTACATGCATCTTAAGGGTAAGAGACATAACATTCTTTTTGAAGTTCCAATGTTTAGCGTCATGGCGAACTCGGTGACTAGCCTGTAGCAGAATCAACAGGAACTTAATACACCTTTGTTAGACGAATGGAAAGAAAGAAGAACAGGGGAATGGAAGGAGGAAGGGTGCCAATTTTCTTAGGTTAGTGCTTTTATAACAAGGTTCTTAGTCTTTGTGCTAGGAAATATTTAGATTTTTTCCTAAATTTGATCTTGAGACAGACTTCGTTTGTTGCTCTACTAGTTGCCATCCACCTGCTCTTTTGCGATCCCAGGAACAAAGGCCTAAAGACCCGTCCGTAACATCGCTGCTCCACGTTCACCTGCTTTCTCCCACCCATCCGTGTTCAGCAGGGATAGGACCAGTCATGTGCTGTTTGGGGAGCGCCATGATGCATCCTCTTTAACTAAGACGGATGACTTCCGGTAGCAGTCATGCAGGCACATCATGTCTAATCTAATTATAAATATTTGCTTAGGCTGCGAAAAACATGTGAAGCATTTTAATATTGATGACTTTATAGTTTCACTGAGATATTAATTCTTAAAATTAAAAAATTTATACTCAGCAAGGCATACTCCAGAATGGGTAAATTATAAGATGAATTTAATTTAAAACCTTGGACATTAACATAATGATTTTTAGTCTCAAGGCTTAATTGGGGCTGAAAATATTTCAACAACAAGATGCTTAGCTTCAATCTACTTTCCAAACCTTGCATTTCACATTTAGCTATAGGTGACTGGTTTATTGAGCCCCTCTAAGTACTGTTACTACTTTATGCCAATTTACTCTCATAACAACCCTATAAAGTAAAGATAATTAACATCTTAACTAAAAAAAAAACCTGACGCTCAGAGAGTTTAGGCCCCTTGCCTGAATTCACCCAGTGCATCCTGTGTGGTTGAGATGGAAATCATGGACATCTCTGTCTGACTGGAGAGCCATACTCAGCCACCTCCTGTCAGCCCATTGCAGGTTCAGGCAATGTGTGCAATGCATGGTAGGCTTTCCCTCATAAAAACACATTTAATCTTAATGCTATCACTGTGGGCGGGGTATAATGATTCATTATTTGGAGAAGAGGAAAAAGAAAAGTTAAAACACGTTTCCAAAGTCCCCGAGCAAATTAAAAGGGGCCAGGATACAAACAGATCCCATGATTCCAAGTTCAAGGCTCATCCCACTGCCTCACACCTGCCTTACAATGCTTTTGCACATTTGCTCACTGAAAAATAGCATCCTCGTTCAGAAATTGCATAATAGTCATAGCTGGATAAGTGTCCTGTGAATTTAGAAATCAGTTTCAGTTTGCTGTAGCTGGTACACATTACACTATGGTAATGCAGGTAGGCATTAGGGAAGAGAATAGGAAAAAAGAAAACTCAAGTGTAAAAAGAATTAGCAGAGGGCATATATTAGGCTCTTTCAGACCTAATATTAGCCTCCCTGCCAGATCTCATTTCTAATGATCTTTCTCCAGCAATATGGTCTTTAGGGCCATTTCCTCATAATCTGAGGTAGAGTGAGAAGGAAAGTGATTTTAGGGTCACAATTGAATAGCTAAAGGGGCGCAAATTCAAAGAGTTCTATAATAAGGTTATCCTATGGTAATTATCGTTGAAAATTCTAAACCTTAAGTCAGGGAAGCATTAGCAGTCTAATAAAGATCCCCACTATAGATGTGTGGAGATTGTATTGCATTAAGGATAATTTAGGAAGGCAGATATTAAAACCAAGGATAAGAATTAAAGATGCATCTGAAAATCAAGTCATAACATTGCATGGCCCTTCAGTATAAATCAATATTACAATATAATTTGATATTAAGCTCTGTGTATGCATTTTTTGTAGGGTAAGATATTTTTGAGCTATAGTCTATATATGGACATAAAATATGTGTGTGTTTTTAATTCAGTGTTGCACATGCATAGTGCCTAAAATGAAATAACAAGACAAGACCTAAACGGTATCTAGTATTATAAATTTACGAAAGGAGAGTAGAAAAGAATGAAGGCAGGCATTATACAAAGTGTGTTATATTTAAGTTTATATTCTTTATTTAATTTAATCTTTAAAATAACCCTTTGAGTTAGCCCCAAATAAAGAAACTAACATTAATTTGCTCCTGTTGTGGGATGTTTAGGATTCAGATCCAAATCTATTTGAGGCCAAATCCACGGCCTCTAAGAACTACACTATGTTACCACTTACATGCCATACTGTTACTGTAACAGGTGTCCATAGCTATGATGAAGAAAAGGGCATAAGAATAAACAACTGATTTAGATTCATAAACTGAAGTGAGATGATAGGACATGAAGCAAACAGAAAATGCTGTAGTTCTGAAAAGTTGGTTTCAATGAACAACCACTGAGTAACAAACTGCAAATTGTACCTCATTTGCAACAATTTATTAGTATATTTAATAAAAATCATTCTTATTTTCCTTTCAAAAGTTTTCCTTGCCATTGAGTTTATCCCAGGATTTCATTGGTTCATTGATTCATCCACTCAACATAGATTTATAATGTCCTCAATGCCTGTGCTCAGAAGGAGACCCTGAATGTGACCTGAAGAGTGAATACATCCAGGCTGTAGGAGAGTCTGGGCATTTGATGAGGAGGGCAGGGCCTGTGCACAGACCCTTTGGCAAGGAACTGCTGAGCCTTCCGGAGACTGAGAGAGCTGATCGGGCAGAAGCTAAGGAGCAAGAGAAACATAGCGAGGAACAAATTAAAGAGGAGTTAATTTTGCTTTTCATTGATAATAAGTTCAAAATTTATTTCCCTATGTATAAAATTTATTGAAAACAAAGATGTATTCCATCACTTAAAAGTAATACTATATACTATGCTATCAATAAAGTATTAAGTATCTATTATTTGTCGAAAAATTTTTAAATGTTAATATCAATTTTACAACCATTTACACTGATAGCTCCTGATATTTTTATAAGATTTAATTAGAGAGGTAATGTTTTATTTTAAAGGCATATACTTACTTTTACACAAGAGTATGAATGGAAATGAAGATTTCTATGTACAAAAGCACCTAATAAATATATATGCTTAATAAGTATTTTAAAATTTAATTTAAGTGATTTTTTAAGAGGCAGAGTAGAAATTTGATTAGCTTTCTATTGTTCTATATTTAATCAGTCCTAAAATATAATTACAATCCTAAAATAGAATTAGTCTCTAACTGAAAACTTTATGAAAAACCAGTTGGCCTCACTAAAGATTTTAGTCATGAAGTCTTAGAGAAATTTCACTTTTGTTTGTAAAACTTTTGCTGTGGGCCTTCTGTTCATGATCCAAGGGCAACATTTCTCTAGCTGCTAAGCTATTCTGTTTTCTACTTTCTAACATGCCAACATCAAAGCTGTGACTCTGCCCTTTCCTCTCCTTATCCACGTCAGACCCAGGATAACTGGGAGAACTTTCAACGTCAACAGCAGCTCATCTCACCGATAAACAAAGCACAAAGACAGAGCATACAGTCGCCAGGCAGAGAAAGCAGTAGGTGCAAGGGGGATATTCCCCTCCTATCTTCAGACAGCAGAAAGTATGCTATCATGCATGACATGATCCTAAGTTAAAATAATATTTATTTGGGTGGGCCTGCTATATAGGAAATGTTAAGATACTGAAAAGTGTACAGTGGAAACGATATGAATTGTACCGCTAAAGGTGAGTGAGCTCTGAAGATGAGGGAAGGGAGTGGTACCAAAGACAGCAGTGAGGATAGCAGTTCTGATAATAGTCTCTACTCGCACGGAGCTCATTAAAGCACCTCCACTCACAGATCCCTGATACGCTTTATAAGCATCTTCATTTCACTCACAATTTCCTTTTTACGAGGTTCCAAGAATATAAAACGATAATAAAATAAACTCCTAAAGCCAGACATTTTCTTATAGACTTCATACTTGTTAACTTGAAATTTGGGAATACCAAGAATACAATACATTTGAAATATCTGAGAAATCAGAAAAAGAACTGTCATATACATGTCATATATAGATAGGGACGTTGTGTCCATAGTAGGACGTTATGTGGCACGACCACCCGTGGCCAGACTGCCTGTCCTCATCAGCCTGGATTAGTGCTGCTTTTTGACATGTTTTACTCTGACACCATGAATATCATTTTTTGCATTGGGTATGTTTTTTTTTTCAGAAATATCTATTGCTTTTTTGGATTTATAGGAAATCATATTGTCAGCATCATTCATTTAAAATTCCGTATAAAATCATAACCTGCTGTAGAACTTTTGTACACCTTTGATTCTGTACTTCTGCTTTGTTCCTGTGGGGTATATGTGCACTCCCCCAATATCTTTTGAAAAATGCAGAATAGGTTTCTTTTGCTGCCTGTCTTTAATTTCATAGTAAAAGCTTTCATCAGAAAAAAATGTGTGTGTGTGTATATATGTATATATATGTATACATATATAAGTAAATGAATTAATGAGACAATGAGTAAAGTCAGAATCTTAGGAAGATAATTGCTCCTTTCATCACCAATATCAAGAAGGAAGACCACTGCCTGCATAGCCCTTGAAGCAGATGACAAATATTACATTCTGGTCCAATAAATCTGAATTTCTTAGTCAAGGTGGCCATTGTTATAATCTTTGCAAGTAAACTATAGTTATGAAAGGATTCAAAGAAACTATTTCTACTAATTTGAAGTCACATCTCCATCTCAGAAACAGAGAAATGGTCATATACTCAAAATGATATGGAAAACAGTGAGTCTGAACTATGTCTTATCCCAGTAATTCCATACCAAAATTGAGACATCATAGAGGTAGCTGGCTTATGCATGAAAAGCAAATCTGATAGGCAATATACATTTTTTATTTCATTTGGAAAACTGCCTAACATCCGGGAGAAGTCAATAAATATTGTCTGACTCTCTCCCATGGTAAAATAACTTGCCTTCAACTGTCACTTCAATGCTACATCAAAGGAAATTAGAGAGAGTTCAACTGCTGGGTAATTCCAAAGCTGGGAGTAACGTTCTTCTAGAATTAGATTCTCATCGCCACATATGTGACTACCTCTAAAAAATAAATACATGACCATTACTTAGTCAAGGAATAGGAAATAGCATTTGAGATGTGCATTGTTCTGTTTCATTGTGGCGATCTGCATATTCCAGTCTTCAAAATCAGCAGCTTCTAGCCTGTGGTCCACTCAACATAAAAGGTATATAACATATCTAGAGATTTAATTTATTAATTTCAATATCACCCTTCCTTTAATTTTGAAGCATAAGTAACATACTAAATTAATCAATAGATTTCTTATTCAATTCCAAAATATAAATGTTCCCAGTGTCAGAAAATGGTTAATTTTCCATATTTGAAATAAAATTTAATAGTAAAAAATAATATTTTCTTTCATAAAAATTTAAAGTTGGCTTCATAATGGTTTTAAATGAAGTATTGTCTACTTTCAATTAATTTCAAAGGAGAACATTGATCATTATTATTTTTAAAATTGATGTGTTTTTCTGTTTTATTAATATTAATTAATATTAGAGGCTCAAGATTCCAACATACCAAGAAAATATTAGTATTGACTCTGTCCTAGGAGTCTCTTTACACCCAAGAGATTTTCCCATTTGTACGTAAATGGACAGATTATATCAGTCAAAGAACCATTGAAGTTTTATTTTAAAATTCAGGCGGAAATATTGATGCTGTCTGCATCAATTTAAACATGGTTGTTTTTTGTTAAGCCACAAAATTCCCTCTAGACTAGAGTATATAATTTTGTATCACAGGAATTCCTTTGAGAAAAGTAGACATAGGTGAAAGCCTGAAATATTTTTTTATAAAACTTCAGAGCAAGCTAAAAATTACTTGGATCCTGTCAGTATGTCAAGCTGTAAAACACTTGCCCTTGCCTAAGTCTTTGCTCAAAGTATTCTCCTGGAGAATACGAAGCCTAGTCATTGTAATTATGATTTTGGCCACACTTTATTTGATTATTTAATAATGTATCCAAAAAGGATGAAAGGCTGCATTTTTCAGTATGCTGAGGGATGACTATGTTACTTTGAATCTGTTTTAATTTTTTTTCTTTTACATTTCACTTTTCCTAAGTGCCAAAGAAAATTTTGCTCACATGTTCCTTCTTAACACATGAGTTCAGAAGGAAACTAAAGAAAAGAAATCAACCTCAATGAAAGTTTGATTCACTTCTAAGAACCCTAAAATATTGTGCTTTTACTTTCTGTCATTAAGTGACACTTGCTGTCACACACAAGAATTACAATTATGTTGACCTTAATCATAAACATGTGCTAAATGCATATTTCTTTAAATAATTGTGTTAGCCAGAGCTAGTACAGTTTTTGTTGTAAATGCAAGAAATCCAGCTCAAACATACTTAAGCAAAACAGAGGTTTATTTGGCCCACATAAACTGTAGAAGACTCTCAGACGAACCAGAGAATTAAAATAATCAGGATTCTCTATCTCTCATTTTTGCTGTGCGTCACCCAAATTATTTCAGACTGTGTTTCTACAAGGCTAAAATCATGATTTCTAACATTATCAGTGCTTATATCCTCATAGCTTCTGGAATTTTAGAAAGGAAAAAAAATTCTAATTTTCAGCTTCATTTTGAAAAACTTTGGGGGAAAGTTCCTAACTGGCCTGTATTGAGTCACATGCCCACAACTAGACTCATCATTATGGCCCCCAGAATGGTGATACTATGTTTGGACTAGTCTTGGTCAGGTGGCATCATTAAACCTATAACTATAACTATGGAGCTGGGGTCGTGTAAAAAACGCTGGTCCTATTCCGACCTCATGGTTAAGCGAGAGAAGTGTCTCCAAAATGAAGGATACAGGACATATTTCCCACAAGAAATGAAAGGAGTGCAAGAAGGGCAACACACACGCTCACATGCACGCACACACACACACACACACACACACACGAGGCTAATCTTTCTCTCATTTCCTATTCTTTGATCTTCCCTGTCATCAAGCACGTACTGAACGTCATCTATGGACTCTAGCAAAAGCTGATGTTAATGAATTGACATACTTTGCGTTATTCATGATCTTTATTCTTCAGAAATTTAACATGCCATTATTTATGCCTTTTACTGTCAAAGCATACTGTCAAAGAGACGAAGATATTACTGTTATAGACTAAGATGTAAAATTTAACAACATAAAAGGATGAATCAGATGGTTGAGAGTGGTATTTCATCAGTTCTAAGTCACTTTTCTGACACCTGGTTAAATCTTATAATTGGTGGAGTCTTCAGTTGCTATTGGGCAAGCGGCAGCCATGGCACATTGTCAATTCAGTTGAATGATGTGCACGGTTGGTACTACATGTGGTGAGTTCAACTGTCATATAAGATATCTTCAAAAAGAATTACACAATGACCCAGCACTAAAACAAACAAAAAAAATATTGTCTTTTCAGAGAGACACTGAAACAGAGCAGTGATGCATGTATTTGGTGTTTTTGAGGCAAATATTTAAAATTAGAAGAATGGACTTAATTCCATTTTTTTCTTCTAGAGCAAAAACCAAAAACTTTAGGAGACCTGAGGGAGGAGAATTCCCACAAGCAGATGAAGCTATGCTTTGCTTTATTACTGATTCAGGTATAATGCAACTGAAGTTAGGAGAGATTGCTAGATGCCTTAAAAGAAATGAAAGTAATTTATGAACATGAGTCTTGAATGATGAAATTATGTAGAATTGTCATTATGATATCATGTCAGATTTTATCTAGCAGAGATTTTCCTTTCTTTATAGTACACAAAATAATAGTTCGTCTTACAATTGATGATGTCAATGCAATACTGTAATAAAAGAAATTGATTTTACTTCATGGAAGTCATTTTGGCAACATTATGGAGAGGCAGGATTATTATACTAGTAATTAGATTACCTATATTCAAATCTTCACTCCATCACCAACTAACTAATTTTGCTGTCTCTGAGATATTAAGGAAACACTTAGGACCTCATTTACACTATAAAGATTTTGGACTAGATTATAGCAAAAGTCAGTTTCAAAGATGAAATCACATGATTCTAGGTGGAATGAAGAATGAAAAAGGAATTCATTATTTCTTCATCTTAAGAATGATGGTTTGGAAATACTGTGACTCTGGCTTGGTATTTGTATAATTTCCAGCGGCCAGGGTAATATTTTTATTTTCAGTTCAGGAATAATTTACCTAAATCACATACCTAATGTTCCCAGTTGAAATATATCTAGCATGCATAACATGCCATGTTTCTTTCACTTTCATAGTGTTTGGTATTTTGATTAGTGGTTATAGCTTCAGACAGATTAGTGAGGCAGTAAGTAGTAGAAAATGCTAATGGACAGCTAATCAAGTAAGTGGGTATCAGATAGTCAATTACTACAGAGTACAATTGTAATTCAAAAATATGTGAAGCATTATCATTTTGATGTAGTGTTTTTACACCAAACGTTCTAACAAGAACAGACAAATGGTTGCACACTAGCGCACTTGGGAATATGGTCATTAAGAACTAAGATTTTCTAATAAGATGGTAATTTCCTTTCTTTCTCAAATGCCACAGGCAGTACTGCTGCTCATATGTTGAAAATTTAGTGCATCATTTGTAAAACTCAAGCACTACCATTTTATTCTATTAGTTTCTTAGTCTTGAAAATCTGAAATTGAGTTATATAGTTCTTTCCCCATTTTCAAGAATGACACAAACTAAATTATCTCAGTCAAATTCTTTTTATTGAAAAAGTTCTAAAAAAACAAATAGACAAAGGGATGCATTGTCTCCATGATAGCATTTTCTGAGACATACTTTTAAAAATGTATTCCCTTATGTCAACTTTTTAAAAGAGACCCTATGCCCTTTACTTTTTTTCTTTTTTTTTTTTTTTTGTGAGGAAGACCAACCCTCAGCTAACATCCATGCTAATCCTCCTCTTTTTGCTGAGGAAGACTGGCTCTGAGCTAACATCTATTGCCAATCCTCCTCCTTTTTTTTCCCCCAAAGCCCCAGTAGATAGTTGTATGTCATAGTTGCACATCCTTTTAGTTGCTCTATGTGGGACGCAACCTCAGCATGGCCGGAGAAGCAGTGCGTTGGTGCACGCCCAGGATCTGAACCCGGGCCGCCAGCAGCGGAGTGTGCGCACTTGACTGCTAAGCCACAGGGCCAGCCCTGCCCTTTACTTTTTAATTTACAGAAAAAAATCTCAAAATATTAGAACTAGAAAGGAGAATATAATCCAACTTTTTAATTTTAGAAATGAAGAAATTAAATTATAAAGAGGTTAAATAAAGTGCTCAATCACACAGAACTAGTTGTCAACAAATTGGATTTGGAACCCAGATCCTTTCATTTTTATTTCAATGATTGGTTTATATTTGTCTCATTTTCTATTTCCTTTAAAATCAAAATAAGCTCAAGCAATTGGTTATACCTTTCCTTTCTTATCTAGTCTTTTGATCCTTCTGTTCTGATGTCTCAGTATTAGATCCTGGAAAGACTGTTTCAAGCCACCCAAAGATACAAAAAATTGATATTAATTTATTCATTAACTGTGAAAATTCTACCAACACACTGTGTTTTCTGTTTATCTATTCTGTATATAATTGGTTTTAGTCTCAGAAATAGAATCTGAGAGATATTATTTCTGAGAAATATTATTATCAGAGTAAAGTTTGGGTAAATCAAATGATAGGAATTAGACAGTCTCAAAGAAGTGCTATATACTATATATTGGCTTTGGTTTTCACAGTGGATATCACTGCTTTAAATTCATTGAGTGGTTCTGAAAAAAAATGTATTTAATGTTGTTTAACTAGATTGGCTCCAAATAATCTGGCAATAGAATTTTTTCCATATCAACTATTAGCATATTGCAAAACTCTGGCATACAGCATAATATATTTTAGGAAATGTCGTTTAGGTAGGTAAAATCTGATAAACTACTCCAGCTCAAATAACAGAACAATTCATAACTGTTATGTTATCCAAAGTTCCTCTTCCAACAAAAACATAATAGTGTACAGGTAAGTTTTAAATATAACAGGAGTTGGAGTCAGAGACATCTGGTTTTAAAATCTGTCTCTACGTTTTGAGATATGTGTACCGTTCATTTTCCCATCTGTAACATGGAATAATTACTACACCATAGACTTCCACTTACAGATATGATGGAGTAGCTCACAGAAGACTCATACTTCCGCTGAAGTAGAACTAGAAATGCCAAATTAAAAACAATCAGAAGACATTGGAGAACTGTCAACCCATTGGGTTTAGAGGTTACCTCCCAGGAAACAGGGACAAAGTCTAGACCTCTCTCTGTGCAAGGCCACACTGCACAGGGCACATTCACTTTTGGCCATGGCTTTCCTACAGTAAAACAATCATATTTGTGCGGGTACCTACATTTGGTAAAGCATTTATATGACAAACACAGCAATAATATTACATGAATATGCTTAACATTTGGATGAGACAATGTGGGATAGAGATAGGTTTAAAAAACAGCTAATGTATCCTGTAACACCATCACATACATTTTCTATTTTTCCCTGATTTACCATTATTGGTACCTTATAATAAACTCGTGCAAAACTATTTTGCATAGAAATTAGCTGATGGTTAGCTAAATCCAGTTTTTCCTCTGGCCAGTCATTTTCCATTGGTATTACATCCTGAAGAGGCTTTTACTCAATTTTCCAATACATTTGACTCTTAATATATTTCTTTTAATCTTATCAAAAATGCTAGTTGTATTAGAGTTCTCCAGAGAAACAGATGAATAGGATATACAGAGATATATATACAAAGAGATTTATTATAGGAATTGGCTCATGCAATTATGGAGGCCAAGAATTCCAAGATCTACTGTCTGCAAGCTGAAGAACCAGAAAAGCTGGTGGTATAATTCAGTCCGAGTCTGAAGGTCTGAGAACCAGGAAGCTGAGGGGGTAAGTCTGAGTCCAAAGAATCGGGGGTCCAATTATGTAAGTCCTGGCCTGAGTCCAAAGGCATGACAACCAGGAGCACTGACGTTTGAGGGCAGGAGAAGATGGATATCCCAGCCCAAGCAAAGAGAGTAAATTTACCCTTCCTCCACTCTCTTGTTCTATTTAGGCTCTCAATGGATTGGATGATGCCCACCTGCATTGGTAGGGTGATTTTCTTTACTTAGTCTACAGATTCAAATGCTAATATCTTCCGGAAACACCTTCACAGACATATCTAGAAAGAGTGTTTTACCAGCTATATAGGCATCCCTTAGCCCAGTCAAGTTGACACATTACTACTTTCTGTACCCACAGTTGCAGCCCTGGTCCTGGGACCGCTTCATTAGGTAAGAGAAAAAAAAGTTAAGGGAATGTGGATAAAAAAGAAAAAAGCATAATTGTACAACCATGAGAAGAATAGCATAGTTAGATCAGCATTCTCCCCCACCTCTACTTTCTGAAATCTCCCAGGAAAGTAAAGGACTCTATCTAGTGGAAACCATCTCTCGGCTGGCCTCATGTTGAGTATGGGCACACACTAATGGAGGCATGTAAGGCGCCCCTTCTTGCTTTCATCTCCTTCCATTTTATGCAACAGATGTTTCAGTTGTCCATTCCAATTCTCTATCAAACCATTAATCTGGGGATGATATCTCTCTGCTCATTGTTAGACATTATGGGCTATAAAGTGTGTTCGTTTGTCTGAGGAACTGTGACTTGGCAGTCCAAATTGGTGGAATAACTTCTGTTCTGGTACTTTTATGGTACTCTGAACATTTGCATCTACCACCAGTTATGCAAAGCTCAGTCAAGAATGTGACAGTTTCTCGTAGGCCCATTTGTAGCCTCCAAGGGCAATCGGCATCAGTCCAACTTGCCAGCTATGTGCAGAGCTTCCTCCTCGGGGAATCTGCCCCACAGCCATCTGTGGTCTCTGTCTCTTCTGTTGGCAGACAGAACAGTTCTCATTGGCATTTTTGTGCCTCAGAAGGTGCAAGAGGAATATGTCAAGATTTAGCCCATCTCTACAATTCTGCAGCCCCCAAGCGTCCACTCATTTACGGACCCATGTGGCCACCTCACGTGAATCCACCAAGAGGTCCACTTGCTGGCTCTATTCACCTTCTGATTCTGGAAGGAGGTACTTCTGATGGGCATTGAAATATCCTACCTTAAGGTGCCCCTTTAAGTTCCCAGAGTGATTTCTATAAGTTCATGCCCCATGTGGGTATCCATTTGCTAGGCTAGTTTTTCATTGCCCTTTTGCCCGACCATATGGGCAGGCCCCTGGCCACTGCCCAAGAGTCGGGAAAAACCCAAACATACGGGAAAACAACATGCAATTCAGCCCACTGAGTTGATTTATTTTTACCTTCTTCAGAGTGGTAGCCTTCTAAACAGGATGCAATCTGTTCATCTTAGAATTGCCATCCATAAACCAAGTAGCTCTTTTCTCTGTTCTCTGGAAACTCCCTAAATATAAGGATATTTTAGAGTTAAAAATAAAAAGGATGGGAAAAGATAGAATATGCAAAAACTAACTAAAGAAAACTGTTGTAACTCTACTAATATCAGATAAAGTAGACTTTAGAGCAATAAAAAATAGAGAGATATTTCATAACGATAAAAGGATCAATCTCTCAAAAAGATAACATTTCTGTATTTGTTTGCAAAAAAATTGACACAACTGAAATAATACACAAATTCGCAGTCCTAGTGGAAGATATTCACATAACTTTTTCAATACTTGAAAGAAAAAGCAGATAAAAGGCAGGAAGGTGTAGAAGACATTAACAACATAATTTACAGATCTGCTCTAACTGACGTAGAGAACACTACTTCCAATATTAGAACGCTAAGCCCAACAAGCTCAGAAGCACATTCAGATAGAAAGCACATTCTTTTCATGTGCATATAGGATATTTATCAAATTGATAATATGCTGGGCCGTAAAAAATCACTCAGAGTATATTCTCTGAGCACAGTGGAAACCAGCCAAAAATTAACTAAAATCATATAATTAGATACAGAGTAATATTAGGACCTACAGTGAGACCCTGAAATCAAGGTTAATACACAGAGAAACTACAAATATATCTTTTATTATTAAGCCATTCCTCTTACCTACTCTACACAAATTATTTCCAATTAATCTAGATAAAAGAAATGAAGAAATATGTTAGTTACACCTTTTAATCGTCAGTTTTTTTCTGAATGCTTTGAATTTTAAAAAATGTTTGGAAAGTATTGAGGCCTAGCCATTCATAACATGTTCTTTATTTCATGAATTGTTCTTATACTAATGAGAATGTTCACAATAAAATACCAAAATTTTAGTCTTCAGAAGAATCTTTGGGCCAGATTATAAGTGGGAAGATAATGTCACCTAGTTGAAAGAATAGGACAGTCATTTAAACAGTGGTGGTAAAGTAAGAGTTTTGTCTCTGCTCCGTAACACGAGGTGAAAGATTTAAACGTGTTGAACTTCGGTCTTCCATATAAAATGATTATAATAAATCTTACCTCTTGATTGTGCAAGAATATAAGTAATTAGAACTAACATCTGCTGAGCACCTTATGACTGCTGGTAATAAGCTTGACCCTGAATCTGTGAATGTTTAATTACAGTTTATACTCCCAACAACCTTTTGACACGGTAGGTATATAAATAAAATGCATGTGAGAATTCTGCATTAACGATAAAAATTAATGCCTAGTTATCTCATGCAAACAAAATTTTGTGTGCATTCTCAACCACCATATGTTAGATGGTTGCGATGTTATTAATATTACAATAATGAGAACATATTTTAATTTTTTTCTTTATGTATCATAAAAATTCAACGTTTCGGTTATGCATCATGGTAATTGTTAAGCTTTGTTTCTTTTTCCATAGAGGAATGATTTCCTACTGAATAACTCAAAATATTTAGGTGCCTCAATAGGCATTTTAAAAATGCTTTAGGAAATTTTTGACAATTCTCCATTGAGATTTTGGGTTCAGTTCCCATCTTTTCCTTCTTAGCATTGAGAAAAAGAGTTGATTCGTCCTTGTAAGTAAAATCTGATTGAATAAAATTATCATTAGACCTCCTTTTATCTATAGCTTTCTGTTATCTTCAGGCAAACTGATGATCCTCTTCAGTTTCTAATAATAGTTACAATAATCACTGATAACAGTGTTCCATAATCTTTTTAAATATATAGACCATGATGTAGAGAGTTAATATTTTATAAGAATTAAGATCTGTTAGAACAGTAAATATGGTATATAAAAGAGTGTTCTGACTGCAAGGGGGGTCCTTATCTCAAAAATAAAGCAAACGTATGAAAGCAGCAAAAGATTTGAATCATATTCAAACAAGCTGGAGATGTAGCAAGTGTGGGTTCTCAAGTCGGAAATGCAAATGAACTAAAGGTAGGTGTCATGTTGGCATGGCTTTGAGAGGAGGGTAATGAAATAAAGAAATCAGGCAGACTCACATTAATCAAGTCTTTTTTTTAGATTTCAATGCACTCTATCTTGTATCATAGACTTTTGTATTTTAAAGGCTCCCCAAGGCATTGGCTCCACCACCTCCCCGTCAGCTGAGTTTTAAATGACCACTTCTTAAATATCGAGCTGTTTTGTTTTCTATTGGTTATCTCAGAGTAGTGTTTAGTGCTGGGAGAAGCAGGCCCTCAGACGTGTAACAAATAGATGAATAAAATAAATGATAGTGAAAAAGCATTGGAAGGCAGCTGACTCTTGGCATGTGCAACATAGGAGGGCATTGGAAGAAAGAGAAATACACTGAATTCAGGTAGTTAATTCTTGGTCATGACTCTTAGGAGGAAAAAAAATAACAATGGATACTGTGCATGTTTTCTAAAAGCCAGTTACATTAAAAGAGTTATTTGTCTGCCGATTTTCTATCCAGAATCCATCTATCCTACTCCTCCTTGTTCCTGACACCTGTATGTAACCCGTGTGCGTCAGGGGAAGTTGACACTGTCCTCAGCAATAAGGGTGGTTTCTGAAATCCAAGCCACCCTTAGTTCTCACATCCCTCTTACCAGTGATTTGTTCAAGGACTGAGGCCTTAGCCAGGCAGTTTGTGGCTTTTCCCTGAAGAGTGATATTGGTTAAGGCAGAGCTTCTCCAAGTGTGTTCCAGCGGCATTCGCATCCCCTGGGGACTTGTTAGAAATGCAAATTCTTAGGTTCCAACTGAGACCTATTTGATCAGAAACTTGATGGGGGGAGGGGCGGGCAGGAATCTGTGTTTTAATGCGCCGTCTAGGTGACTGATTCTGATGCACATTCAAGTTTGCGAACTAATGGGTTAAGGATGAGCTCCAGAGTTAGGTAGGCTCGGTCTTATCCTAAGAAACCCCATGGGTATGAAAGAGGTTTTATCCTGCTCTTTTTGATTTAAATAGAAAACTAAACTACTCCAACTGCTGCTGGCAGCCTTTTTGACAGCATGAGAGAATTCAGTTCATTGACAGAAAAGTGAAGAGGAAGCTGAGAAAAATATTTAAAAACAGCTTCAACTTGGATAACGCAGGACTTCCAGTCTAGTAAGAATGACACATTTCCTTACTCTTTAAACCAGTTTAACTCATGTTTTCTGTTATTGCAGCAGAGAGCATCCTAACTGATTCAAAGAACCAGGACATTATGTTATTAATTAATTCGTTTGTTCAACAGGTAGATGTTAAGTCAACTACTATAGATATGTCAACTACTATGTGCCAGCTATAGTTCTAGGCACTGGAGATACAAGAGTGAATAGTGGTTTAAAAAACAAAAAACTAATGGAATTTACATTCTAGTTGGGGGAAACAGTCAAAAAATAAATAAGAAAAAATGTTTGGCATGTTTAACAGGTGGCAAGTGCTGCAGATAATAGCATTTGTGAGTTGCAATTTTAGATAGCATGGCCAGGAAATGCTTCCTGAGAAGATGCCATGAATTATGTGGGAGGAGCTCAATCCAGAAGTAGGAACAGCTGTGAAGTAGGTGTCATTGGCCTTACCTGTAGCTATGCCAAGCAACACAAAAAGAGGTGAAGCAACTTGCCCAAGATGGCAGGGGTGATAAACAATAGGACCATGATTTTGACTGAGGGCTGTCTAGCTCTGAAGTGCGAGCATTTTTCCATCAGGCTATATTCTCTGCAGAGTTATGTTACAACATTTAAAAAACAATCTTCTATTACTAGTAATAATGAGCTAATACAGCAAAACCCATCAGTAGCTGTATTGAGATTCTTTGGTACCCTTCCATTCCTTAAAACAGTTCTTTGCAGAGCACAATATCTTAAAGCAGGAGAATTTAACATCTCATTAGATTAAAATTAAACTGCCTGCCACATGGATCTACCATTTTTGGGGGGTCAGACGCAAAGCAATAATGAATTTTTCTTTGCTTATACTGGAGCTTATATTCAGCTTGTTTGGACCAGTTGTTAAAACATTAGAATACTTCAGATCAGTAAGTAGCTGCTGCCTTAAGCTCCACTAATGTCCCCTGGGTGCCCCAGCAACACTAGTGTCTCCCGTAGGACCTTATTCTGGTTCTAGACCTAAATACTGCCTGGCACAGCAGGGGACCTCAGCACTCTATGCTATTGTCAGGGTCCATTCTATTTGGGTGGTACCTTCATCAGCCTAGTTGTTAAACATTTTGTACATCATCCTTGTACTGTATCACTCCTAGGCTCTGCCACCAAAATCACCAGGCAGTGTATCCAAGGAATCAATGATGGATGGGATGGTAGTGAAAGAGGTTTCTCTCAGCTGGAGTCAAGCCACCACTAAGGGGAATAATCTTGACAAGAATCCAGTTGACATAAACCACAATTCTCCTGTCCTCTGCACCAGCCTAAAGGAGAGGGAGAGATTTCTCTCAGAACTCAAAGCTCAGGTTTCTCAGACAAATGATCAAATAGTTTTGTTTATGATTGCCTTGAATAATAGATGTGTCCCTTAGTTAATAGATGTTCCCTGTAGTTGCTAAATATTAATTGTACAGTTTCAATGTATTCTCCTTTGTATCACACATGTGTATGACAAACTTCCCATCTTCCTGGAGCTTACAAATCAGTTTTTTGAATGGAAAACTTGGGAAGACAGATTTAATTTCACATAGTAATTTTCAGTGAAAAGAAGGACAACCTGGCTATAGGGAAAAAAAGATTGCCTTGGAACAGAAAATTTTTATGTTTGCTATCTAAGGGACACTTACCTCTGAGAATCTGTCAGAAAATGAGGCCTTTTCTTGTTTGACAACAATCATTATCTAGTGAGTAATTCCTTTTGAGGAATTTAAAACTTCTGCCTTTGTCCCTGAAATGACTCTATAATCTGGCAGTGCCGTTATGTAAAGTAACATTTAGAAAGCAGAGGGTGTTATAACTCCTTCCATCAAAAAGTTAATAATCTGTGGCATTCCAAAATCACAACAGAAATGTTATGTCGGTTCTCCCAATAACAATAACAAAGAGTTTATGGCCTTCAGAATAAAAAAATCCAACTCCCAAATAGTTCAGGTCAGTTGAATTCCATTCGATAGTCTTTTTCTACAGTCTTGCTTTCGTTAGACAGATCTAAGTACGTCTCAGAAGTTAAAGCTGGAAGATTCCAGTGCTTTATGAAGGAAAACGCTGTAAGAGTCTCATGTAGACAGCACTTTCTAATCCTCCATTGTGGTTGGAGGTTTCCATGACAGATGTAAAAAGTTTTACTTCCATTTTATGGAACATTTTATTAATATATCTGATTGTAATCTTCTGTTTATTCTCTTCTTTATAAAAGCCTAAAGTGGGTTCTATATTGCTAGGGTCCCGGATTAAAAAAAAAAAAATCATACATGATTAGAGGAGTGTAACTTTTTTATTGGTTGAAGTAGTTCCCAAGCTATATTGAGTCTGCCCAGCTGCTTTCTATCATGTGAAAATCAAGGGCTGCTCAAGTGTTATCCTTTCTATACTGCCTTGCTTTCTGTTTTTAGGGCTTATTCAATATTTCTGGTTTATTCAATTTTTGGTGGTTTGTTACAAATTACTTTAAAGTCAAAATAGTACATGGGACTCATCCATATTTTTGCATAGCACTAGAGAAAACCAATAGCACTTTTGTTTTTAAACATAATTAATTCATCTTTGTAAACATCACTGAAATGTCCATTGAACAGCCTGATTCTGTTAAAAAGCTAATTTCATCCTTCTGAACACTATACTCCTGGCCCCTAAAACCCGCCTTGATTTAGGTCGGTGATTAGCTTCAAGACTTCAGCTGCTTCAGTCCGCTCTGTTGAGTATCATCCTGATCGTAGTGCCTCTTAAAATTCATGTAACACTGTGTGCCTAAGTGGTTCTACCGGAGGGCAAGACTGGGAGGCTCTTATCCCTCTGCCACATTTCTTTCCTAAGCACCCCATGGGAGGCAGAATAATGGCTCTCCACAGATGTCTACGTCTTAATCCCTGGAACCAGTGAATCTGTTAGGTTACACTGCAAAGGGGATTTAATGTTGCAGGTGGAGTTAATATTACTGATTAGCTGACCTTGAGAGGGGGAAGCATATCCTGGATTGTCCAGGTAGGCCTAATGTAATCACAAGGGTCTTGATAAAGTGAGAGAGGGAGAAGGGGTAAATATCCAGGAAGTATCGATGTGGTGAAGACTAGACCGGCTATTGCTGGTTTTGAAGATGGAGGAAGGAAGCCATGAGCCAAAAAATGTTGGAAGCCTTTAGAAGCTGGAAAAGTCAAGGAAATTGATTCTTCCCTAGAGCCTCCAGAAGGAAGGAAGTCTACAGCTTGAGGGCCCTAGAATACCAGTGAGGCCCATTGCAGACTTCCTACCCCTAGAACTATAGGGTAATAAATTCATACTGTTTTAATCTGCTGTTTTTAAACCCTAAAAGACGCCTTGCTTAACTGAGTAATAAAGTATCATTTTAGCAGAAATGATTCTATCCAGGTGAAAAAGGCAGGTGGGAGTCTACAAAGTTAAATTAAAAAAAAAAAACAACAAAACTTCTGTGAAGGAGCATTGTGACTGAAATGTGTCTAACAAATCTTTTTCTATCAAGATTTAGAATATTTTTCCTATCTCTTTTTACAGCTTAAGTTTATCTCAATTAAATGTTTTACAATGCTTTTTTAATTAATTTGAGAGAATCTAATTGCTGGAACAATTCAATGGAATACTTAGGTGATTTTAATACATCAACATTTGCTATTTGGCAAAGGAATTAGGAGGAAAGTAAAATTCATGCGGCTTCTCTTGCGTGGATTTGGGTCCCTTTTAATCTGAAATTCAAGGGTCCAGCCCAGTGGCGCAAGTGGTTAAGTGCGTGCGCTCCATTCCGGTGGCCCGGGTTTGCCGGTTCCGATCCCAGGCGCACCAAAGCTGATCTTCCTCACAAAAATAAATAAATAAATAAATAATCTGAAATTCAAGAAAGGATTATGAACTGGTGACTCTGCAGAAGTTCTGTGTCTGCAGGGGAGTGGCAGCTCGTGCTCACCAAACACAATGGTCATTAGTTGTTTGGGAAGCAAGTATCTGGAGGTAATAGAGTCTCTGAGCTGTTTGGAGGCATTACCTACCTGTGTCCTCAGCCCTTTGCTGTCTCCTTGTTGTCCTGCGGCTCTAGAGTATTTTCTAGGAGTTAGTTACAGCATACTAGTTTTCATTCAAAAGTCAGGGAACTACCATGGGAAGGGAGGGATGGCGGCATTTCCTGTGGTATCTCATGCTTGTTAATGATGTGCGTCTTCTCTCCTGCTGGACCCTAGTTCACGAGAGCAGCAGAGGACTCGGGTTGAGTGAGCTTTGGTCACACCTCCTGGGTCCAGGATTTTGGCAGGACTCAAGCTTCCTAAACACAAGTCCTAAGGTGGTTGTAGCCTCCAGAAATTTCTGAAGGGAGCATCATTGTTGAGAGACAAGCAGGCAGTTCCTCCAGACCAGTGTCCTTATCCTGGGTGCCTACAGTTATCCTTTATTCTAATGGTGGAAACTTGTTTCTCCCTCCCAGTGTCCCACATAAAAATATGCGAAAGTGCAAAACAAATATTAGTAATAGTAATGATACTGAAAAAGAACGGCAAATAATGATAGCTAATACTTAAAGAGCAGGTACTCCGTGGCAGGCCATGGGTACTATTATTTTCGCTATTTTACAAACAAGGAGGCTGAAGCTCAGGTTGTGTGACTTGCCCACAGTCCCACAGCTGGTAAGTGGAGGGCCCAGGATTCAGGCGCAGAGCCTGTGGTCTCCACCACAACACAAACTACCTTTCTTAAAGACAGCAATGGCTTATTCCTTCAGGTGATGAGATGGCCTTAACAATCTTCTCAGCTTGACTAAACTTCAGATGGTTTCTTCTTGATTATAGGTCTCTGACCTCCTCTCTCTTAGAGCATTTACTTTAGAAAACTTGCAAGTGTAAATTCTCCCTCTGCCCCTTTGAGATAAAAATTTTCTCCAGCCTCTTGCCAGTTTTACAGCCAACAACTGTCTTGTCAAGGATCTGGGAGCCATCCCTTTGAAATGGAATCATCAAGAAAGAGAGGGCCTCTATCTCCCAGTCTCTGTGGCAGAGTAGGAACCTAATTGAAGACAAGTGCCAATTAGCAAACACAGATGGCCTAATCACATTGATTAGCCTCACTCTCCCTAACGTCTATCCTCCAGTTCTTTTCTTTTAGCTCACGTCTGTGCTTAAAAACTCTCTGGGCTTTTGTTCAGTGGAGTTGAGTTCAATCTCTCTCCCCAATTTTAAGTCTTGACCCCTATGTCAATAGTCTTGAATAAAGTCTTCCTTGCCTGTCTAACTTTGTCATGTACAATTTTTCTTTGACACAAGTTATCCTCAGTTTCTCCCTCTTCCAGGTATGAAGAGTGAGTTCTTCAAATTCCACATCCTGGGTCATGCCTCTTAAATTCAAAAGAAAGCATACTTCTAATGGTTGTACATTCATGATCCCAAGCTATTATGAGCCATTTCCCTCAAGGTAGGTTATAGACTAGCTTGCTTAGCATTTGACGTTCACCATGGCAGAGAATTCAGTTATCCTTCTCATAATAAAATAGGTAAAATATATTCTAATAACAATAATACAACATATAAAAAACATTCAATGTCTTATTTTAGCCCCCAACAATTCCATGACACTGGTAACATTTTTAACCCTGTTTTCGCGAACAGCAACTGAGGCGTCCAGATGTTAAGAATCTCAAGTTGCAAAACTAGAGGAAAAAGGGAGCTAGGACTTGATTCATCTTTAAGTAAATTAAATGGCGCCAGGATGCGACTCATTTTCAAGATTGGCGTGCCTTTGCTAATCTATTTCTCTATTTCCGTCTTGGTTCAGGTCATGTCATGGATATGGTCAAGTAACATTAATGTTTGGTAACATTTCCGGAAGTCTCAACTTTATATGTTTTTAACAGTTTTTTTTCCCTTTCACTTCATGATGAGCTTCTTAAGGATGGAGATCCACAAATGTGCTCCAGAGAACTCGTACTTCATTCGCCCACTTCATCAACCCTGCCTCCTACACAGCTTCTTCACTCTTGATCTCCTTTTATCATCTTCTTCCCCTTAGGTCAGTCCATAAAATTCTGGTTAACTACTAAAAAAAAAAAAAAAAAAAAAAAAAAACAAAACTTGGTGCTATAAGAATATTCAAGTTTCCTTAATAAAAACTAGCAAAATTTTCAAATCCAGCTTTCCTGAAATTGTAGATGAAACCCTGTTGCAGGTGACTCACAAATAACAGCTGAAACCACTTCATCTACAAGTTAATGAATAAAATTAGCATGTTAAAGAGTTGGAGGGCTTCGTTAGAAAGGCAATCCTTAGGCAAAAAGCCTGAACACTAAAGCAGTTTGTTGATTTTTGTTTGTAGAAGGTTTGGGGGCAGAACCTGGAAATAGAAATTGAGTCTGACTTTGAAAACCCAAATCCACAATGAAATTATATCACCCTCAGGCTCACTTTAAAGGAAGCATATTCATAGAAAACGTCTGATCTTTTTACTTTCCATGACTATTTATTTTAATCATTACCACATTCCTGTGAGAAACCGCCTGTTTATTTCGATGCGCTCTCCCCATGTTTCCTCCGCTGTGTTGAGGACGGTTTTGGCACTCCAAAGGGACCAACCTGAATGAAGAGGTTGCTCCATTTTGCCAGCAGCTGCTTCCCTTACCCCAGCCATGACACTCACTACACCAGAGGCAACGATTCTCACTCTTTTGAGAATTTTTGTTTCTTCTGTCATTTACCTTTTTATTTTTAAAAAATATGCCTTAAAATACCACTATTTCTGGGCATTCCAATATATGTATTTTTCTCTTGCCTTCCTACTCTAAAGATTTAGGTATCCTACCTCATTACCACGTACATATTACCTTTCTCCACATCATCCCCCTATAATTATAGAACACTTTTGGTTAAAGTAATGTTCATATTTTTATGACTATATAAATACTGTTCAGTTTAATGTGGTATTGTTCTGGCCTTTTTGTTTTCTTTGTTCATTTAACAAATACGTAGGGAGCATCACACCCTTTTGTGTAGCTACTAGGTACTGGAGATCTCACAGTTGGAGGGGGGGTCTCTGCTCTAAAGGGCTAATATGTCAGAGAGGAAGCAGCAGAGCAAAGTGTTTAAGAACAGAGAATCTGAAACCAGCCCTCTTGGATTAAAATACTGTTTGTTTGTTTTTTTTTAATTGGTTTATAACATTGTAAAAATTTCTGGTGTACATCATTGTACTTCTATTTCTGCATAGATTACATCATGTTCACCACCAAAATACTAATTACAACCCATCACCATACACATGTACCGAATTATCCCTTTCACCCTCCTCCCTCCCCCCTTCCCCTCTGGTAACCACCAATCCAATCTCTGTCCCTATGTGTTTGTTTATTGTTGTTATTATCTACTACTTAATGAAGGAAATCATATGGTATTTGACCTTCTCCCTCTGACTTATTTCACTTTGCATTATGCCCTCAATGTCCATCCATGTTGTCACAAATGGCTGGATTTCATCGTTTCTTATGGCTGAGTAGTATTCCATTGTGTATATATACCACATCTTCTTTATCCATTCGTCCCTTGATGACCACTTAGGTTGCTTCCAAGTCTTGGCTATTGTGAATAACGCTGCAATGAACACAGGGGTGCATGTACCTTTGCAAATTGGTGTCTTCAAGTTCTTTGGATAAATACCCAACAGTGGAATAGCTGGATCATATGGTAGTTCTATCCTTGATTTTTTGAGGAATCGCCATACTGTTTTCCATAGTGGCTGCACCAGTTTGCACTCCCACCAGCAGTGTATGAGAGTTCCCTTCTCTCCACATCCTCTCCAACACATGTTGTTTCCTGTCTTGTTAATTATAGCCATTCTGACGGGCATGAGGTGATATCTCATTGTAGTTTTGATTTGCATTTCCCTGATAGTTAGTGATTTTGAACATCTTTTCATATGTCTGTTGGCCATCTGTATATCTTCTTTGGAGAAATGTCTGCAACAAAAAGAATAAAATACCTAGGAATAAACTTAACCAAAGAGGTGAAAGATCTGTACACCGAAAACTATAAAACATTTCTGAAAGAAATTGAAGAAGACGCAAAGAAATGGAAAGATATTCCGTGCTCTTGGATTGGAAGAATTAACATAGTTAAGATGTCCATACTTCCTAAAGCCATCTATAGATTCAATGCAATCCCTATCAAAGTTCCAACAACACTTTTCACAGAAATAGAACAAAGAATCCTAAAATTTATATGGAACAACAAAAGACCCCAAATAGCTAAAGGAATCCTGAGAAAAAAGAACAAAGCTGGAGGTATCACACTCCCTGATTTCAAAATATACTACAAAGCTATAGTAACCAAAACAGCATGGTACTGGCACAAAAACAGACACACAGATCAATGGAATAGAAGCGAAAGCCCAGAAATAAACCCACACATCTATGGACAGCTAATCTTTGACAAAGGAGCCAAGAACATACAATGGGGAAAAGAAAGTCTCTTCAACAAATGGTGTTGGGAAAACTGGATAGCCACATGCAAAAAAATGAAAGTAGACCCTTGCCTTACACCATGCACAAAAATTAACTCCAAATGGATTAAAGACTTGAATGTAAGACCTGAAACTATGAAACTTCTAGAAGAAAACATAGGCAGTACGCTCTTCGACATCAGTCTTAGCAACATCTTTTCAAACACCACGTCTGACCGGGCAAGAGAAACAATAGAAAAAATAAACAAATGGGACTACATCAAACTAAAAAGCTTCTGCACAGCAAAGGAAACCATTAACAAAATGAAAAGGCAACCTAACAATTGGGAGAAGATATTTGCAAACCATACTTCTGATAAGGGCTTAATCTCCAAAATATATAAAGAACTCATGCATCTCAACAACAAAAAAACTACCTACCAGCCCAATTAAAAAATGGGCAAAAGACCTGAAAATACTATTTTTTGATACTTAGCAACTTAGCAACTCGGTAACCTTAGCATGTTACTGGCCTCTCCATGACTGTTTCCTCTTCTCTAATTTGGTAATAAAACCTACTTACAGAGTTGTAATAAAGACAAAACGAATTAATGTAACTTTGGACAGGTAAGGGGTATAGACAGAAATTTTGAGAAAGTATGTCAGGATGCCATCAGGTGGGGGGAATCAAACCATGAAAGAGACAGGGAAGGCAAGTTTGGAGACTGACTTTAAATAGAAGGTCAAAGTATATTTTTCTATACCACTAATATCTTCAAGCTTTCCTATCTATTAAAATATTAATTAGATGTCAGTTTATTCCATTCCTTCCATTTTCATTGTTTCACATTAATCCCTTTTTAAAAAAATTTTACTTTGTATGGATTTCTGTCTTTAATGGTAGTGATTCCCTTCCATGTCTAGTAACACATTTATTCCTACTTACAAATGGGACACTAAAAAAAATAGAATCTGTGTCTACCTGGGCAGGATTCTTGATTGTTGATATTCTGACGTTGTTAATATCCTGACTTATTAATGTGACTTTTTGTAGGCCTCTTGGGGAAGCTTGTCAGAACTTCACTAGAAAGACATACTCCTCTTGCCTCTAGTTGGCGAGGGCTGTACCTCAGTTTGGGGCACTTCTGGTTCAACCTGTCTGCGTAGGAAACGTCCAGCTTCCTGCTCAAGCAGAAGGGAGGTCACCTGGCTAATGGCTCGAGGGAGAGGACTGATGGGTTTAACTCCACGAAGGACTCGCATTGAATTCACCCATTTTTCAGATCTAATCTGCCACCCCATCCTCTTCAGAGGCCCCTTGTGAAGCCAGTCTTTGAACGCTTCTGAGTTTCTACAGTGTAAATCAACTGGCTCCTCTTTGTGTCTTTCATTTTTCTTCAATTTATAGACGTGGAACCTGAGGTTCAAAAAAACGAAGAATCTGGGGCCGGCCGGGTGGCACAGTGGTAAAGTGCGCGTGCTCCACTGCAGCGGCCCGGGCTTCGCCAGTTCAGATCCCGGGCGTGCATTGACGCACCGCTTGTCAAGCCATGCTGTGGCAGCGTCCCATATAAAGTGGAGGAAGATGAGCATGGAAGTTAGCCCAGGGCCAGTCTTCCTCAGCAAAAAGAGGAGGATTGGCAGATGTTAGCTCAGGGCGGATCTTCCTCACCAAAAAAAAACAAAAACAAAGGAAGAATCTGAACTGGGTTCCCATAACAAATAAGTGGTAACACTGGTGCCGTTTTCCAGGACTATTTCAGCATAGAGCCATGCTGTAAGCATCCCCTACACTGTTGGTAGTATAGTCTGCCTGCCCTGCTCTGGTAATAGTAATAGGAATGATAGCTAACAATGCACGTAGCACTTATTATATGTTAGACAGTATTCTACACACTTCATATGTTAATTCTCAAGACAATCACGTGGCATTGATTCTAGCATTAGCATCAATTTACTGATGAGGAAACCAAAGCACCAAGAGCATAGGTAACTTAGTTAACTATTACTGATAAGTGGTTGTTAGTGGTATGTGGCAAAGCAGGGATTTAAGCCCTGGCAGTCTGTCTTAGAGGACTTGACAGTTAAGAAACTACTGTTCTAATAGCTCAGTCATAACTGAGAAACAATTTATTTTATGACTGCTCCAGGGTGGAATGCTACTTAATTTCTCAGGGCTATTCCATTATTTTGGCCAATCACAGACTGAGCTATTTCTGAGAATACACTGTACTTTCATGCAACTTATTTTGTCCTATGTACAATATAAGGCATTCATGCTAAGGGGCATTATTTTAAAGATGAATAAAACAAGATCACTCCCTTGTAAGAAATCACTGTGTTGTCTGCTGGTTTTGGTTTAGATAGATTCCCTAAGGTAGACTTATGGAATTGTAGAGATGGAAGGTAGAGATTTATCAGACATGATCCTGTATCTACCGCACACCCTCCTCCATTGTGGCCACAATCCCCTCTCCGATCTCCTCAGACTTCCATGTCATCACCGCTGTGTAAGCATTTGGCAGGGATCTCAGGACCAGTTTAATCTCATAGTTATGGTTGAAAGTGATACCTCAGAATCAAACTTCTTCTGATCACTATTACTGCATAGTACATATCCTTTCCTGCCGCTGGTTCTACTTTCTAGAACTGTCAACATTGTATATTACTCCTAATTCTTTCCATTAAGCACGATGAGACCTTCCTCCCATGGTAAACTATCTCAGCTAGAATGTGGCTCACAGGTTCCCTCTCCATCTCTTGACACCACTCAGGAACACTTAACACTCCTGCTAATAAGATATAGCTCCTTAAGCTCACTAGAGAAAAATATACACTTACATTATAATTCTGAGCAATATAATAGACTCTTTGCTGTCTTATTAACATCTTCCATATAGCTTAAACAGCAATTAAGCAGAAGCATTTTATCAATTTCATGATAGTTGAGTGTTGCCAGTAAATGAGTTGGATTCTTGATCTTTAGCTGGTGGGAACTTTCTTATCTCCTTTTGTTTTCCCAAAGCTAATCTGTGCAGTGAAGCAGCACTTTCTTTGTGTTGTAGCAAAGCGGTTATCTTCCTGTGGTATATCCGATCAATTCTGTAATCTCCAGGCACCATGTGCCAATGTGTCAGAGGGTGAGAAAAGTCCTCAGACCACAGGAGGCTTGGACTGTTGTCACCTCTGAGCTCACTTAGTTAGTTAGGGATATTAGGGTTAGTAGGGAAAGTAGGGTTAGTAGGGAAAGATGAAAGGCAAAAATAGCATCAAATAACTAGTTCTAAATTTACAATTGAGTGATTGTACTACTTGTTGCATTTGAAATTGTTTAAATACAGAGATGCACATGTACTGAGACCTGATGGATATAATTAGAGAAGAAGTTTAGTTACAGTAAATTAAGAGAAGAAAATACTGAAGCAGAAAGAACAGATGGTCAAAGAAGAAAATGCTAATTCGAAAACTATTAGAAATGTTAAGGAGAAACTAAGAAATGAAGCTAGTTTTCACAGAAACGAAACAATTTCTTCTATTCCTTTCATTGTTTTTTTTGACATCTTTAAGATGTGTCAGGAATGTTTTCTTGTCCCTTCCTTTGTTTTTCTTCTAGATACTCCCATATTCTCTTACATGGTTTTATTTTGTTTAGAGAATATTTCCCAATTTAAGAATGTTGCATGTTAAGAGTTTTCCAATTACAATCCTTAGATTGTAATCCTCAAATGTTAATAATATTAATAGCTGAGTTAAACTATTTCTCAAATATTATAAACTTAGCATATATATGGCAAAATTGGCACGTGTTCATTCAACAAAAACAAACAGAATAATAACTATACGCCAAATATCAGTATGTATCAGGTATTGGGCTGCAGAACATATTTTCATACAAAATTGTTTTAGGCTTGTTCAAAAATATTTTGAGGTAGTATTTGCAGATTTCTTATGAGGACTGTAAATCCTGAATATAACTTTCTCCATCTACATTCTCTCCTTGTTTGTGTAAGTTACTTTTACAGGAAATGTGATAATTAAAACCTGTTGCTGAAGCTAAAAGAAATGACAATTTTGTGTTCAGATAAAGATTAATAGCGCAAAGGAGGGTTTACACCTGAACTCAAAGCCCTTCTATTTTATGAAAGTTGGACCTAGTGAACTTGAAAGTCTTCTTCCTCTGATGTTTGACACATGGAAATAATCATCATGTTAGTTACACCCTAGTAATTTTAGCCAAACTTGTTCCCACCCTATTCTGGAGATAAAGTAAATTTGATTTAACATCAGGGGTCAACTTTTCCTTTATTGCTGTACTTTTTTTATTAGCAACAGCAGAAGAACTTTATCCTTAAGAGAGTATCGAGGGTCTTCTATCGGCAGGATAATTTATAATTGGCTATTTAGGAAAATAATTATGTTTTTGTATTCTATTAAAGTTTCCTTCACTCACCTTTTTTTATTTTTTTATTATTATTTTTTTAACAAAAAGGCACAGTGCTTCTGCAGATTGATCTTATTTCTTCAGTCACAATGATGGAAAGTATAAATTTGAAGTTGTCAGCATATAACATAAAAAGATAAAAACTCATTAATATATTTTTTCTGTAACCCTTGGATACTTTACTCCATATAATTATGACTCTGGATGGTGGTAAAAATTGGGTTGAAAGGAAGAGTTTGGAAAATAGCTTTTTTATATCTAACAAAAACTAGCTTTGTTAACAGCACACTTGCAGTTCGTGAAAGATCAAAAATTTGAGCAAAAAACAAACAGCAACAGCAATAAACTTCAGTCAATAAACTGTTGTGAAGGGCATTTCAGCTTCAGCCTGGCCTTACTGCTGTGAAACATTTTACATAAAATTTGTTGGTGAACACTCATTTCACGGGTATGAGAAGAAATAAACAAATGAGCAAAACTGAAATGTGTTAGTGAAGCAATTTATGGCACGTTAAAAAGAAGCATCCAGTACATACACATCCAAATTTTATCAAACCCTAATTTCACAACATTATGAAAATTGTTTTCATATTTGAAACAGAACACAATGCAAAAGTAAGTAATGATAACTTGCAATTATTTAAAGAATATCTGAACTCTAAAAGAACTTTCTGTGCTATTAGAGGGAAAACTAATGAAAGAAAACTTAATGTACTGGTCATGCCATCAGAATAGTAATCAGTAATCTTATTGTTGACCAAGACCTTTCTTTTCTGTTTTCTCATAACAATGGAGAGTAATAGATAAACCTTTACAGAATTCCATTACGGCAGAGCAGGAAGTTTTCTTGTCACTTTTCAAAGTGGTATCAAAATTAGATTCACAAGATTGAATGCTTCAAGAAACTTTTTTAGATTTTTAATTCTCAAGACCTTTCACAATCTGTGTTCTGTAATTAATAATCATGCAGGAGACAACTAACATAGCAGACTTGAGACAGCTATCCTTACAAAGGCCAGCTTGCGGGTTAGCCCTTGGCCGGCTTATGGTAACTTGGATTTCAAAAGGGTTCCCACCATTCCCACACTGATAAAAGTGGCTCACTTGCCTAAAATATTGGTACAAACACTGGCTTATGCTGAATACCCGCTTTCCTTCTGGCAGCCTAGAATTTGGGTATGTACTAGACAAAAGGTGCATACGTGACTGACCCCCAGTAAAAGCCTTGGATTCATAGGCTCAGCTGAGCTTCCCTTATGGATAACATTTCATACATGTTGTCACAATTCTGTTGCTGGATGACTTGAACACATTCTGTATGGCTCTACTAAGAAAGGACTCTTGAAAATTGTGTCTGGTTTCCTGAAGACTTTGCCCCATGTGCCTCTTCCGTTTGCTGATCTTGCTTTATCTCTTTGGTGTAATAAGTCACAGACATGAGAGTGACTATACGATGAGTCCTGTGAGTCATCCTAGCAAATCACCAAACTGGAGGTGGTCTTGGGAAACCCCAGCACGGTAATATTCTTAGAAGCCAGTTTTGTCAATTGCACTTTCCAACTTCTATACCTGTTCCGTAGCCCCAGACCACCTCTTACCCCATAGCCTACTGAGTAATTTCAGTGCCCGGCATAGATAACATCCCTCCTCGAGATCATTCCTGACTTTATCACTGTTCCCCAAATGGAAATAACTGGAATATCCTGACTCAAACCATCCTTATTACTTTGATTCATTCATGGCATTAATCAATCTACTCTATGATGTATCCACATCTCCTCTCCTACCTGATTTAAGCTATTTGAATGTGGAGACTTATTTTTGTTGTGCCACCCTTAGCTGCTTACACTCTGCATGAATCATTTCTTTGACTTCAATGAATGTATTTGTACCATATTAAGTGTTTTTTTTTTTTTCCTTGATAAGAGAAGGTCATTGAAGTAGATGTTGCTTCACAACTTGCATCTGATCTCAGGATCTATACAGAGACTGGAATTTAGAATATCTGGGGGAAAGTCTTAAAGTAAAATGCAACTGTTGTTGAATTTTAAGCAATTTAGTGTTCTGTAAATGATTAGTGGAGTCTAATGACTTTGAGTAATTGACCTGAAATAAAAATGCATGAACTTTGCCAGCTGCTTTCTGGATACATATAAAAGGGAACCAAAATTACTCAAGAGAATTGAGTTATTATTTTTCAAATGTATATGTATATGCATGCAAAATAACATAAATTAGTCTTAAATTAGAAGAGCAGTTCCTGGGAAAACTAATGCCAATCTCAAATTCTTCCCCAAAGTGCCTTCATAAACCCTTTCCCAAGGCTCAATGTCCTGTTTTTTTTTCCTGCTGTTTCTTCTAAAATTCCTTTTAAAAACTTGAGTTACTAACTATGAGGCAATATTTGAAAGCTAAGAATCCACTGGAAAGAATTTCAAAAATAGAAGTTTGAAAGGCACTATTGCATTTTAAGTACATTTTTTAACTTTTGATGCAATAGAATTGTGAAGGGAGTTTATAAGAGAAAAGCAATAAATATTCTGGAGATTTCTCTCTTTATGTCAATTTTTTTTCAGAGATTCTTGTTTATATGGTTATTTGCTGAACTGAATATAAATTTACAACTTTGAGATTATTTTAACACTTCTGAATAATTACAGCAGATTAATCTAACATAATCTCTTTTCCTTCTTTAAAGCATATAAAAATGACAACAAAGTCTTAACCAAGATATGAACTCAAACAATGGGAGAAAAGACATAGAGCATATGAAGGACTAAGAGTGGTGGTTAAGCAGCAAAGAGAACTTCATATTATATAGGGGTATCAACTACACTCAACTGGAGGATCCCAAGAAAGTCCCTGATCTTAAACCAGTTAAACCTATAAGCAATGGAAATTATTGAAAGGCCATACATGGAGATGTGAAAAATCCAGGTCCCTTCCTCGGCTTTGAGTAACCAGGCAAATACCAGCTTCCATTCTCTTTCTTCTGGCCTTTTCTGAAACGAACCAGGAGTTTGTTCTCTGAGTGGAAAAATTGAATAATAGAGACTCCAGACATGGAAAAAATCAGGCTAAGGGGAAGATGAAAGTAAATGCACTATTTAGTACAGTGAGTTAGTATCTATAAATTGAACATTGTCCTCTAGGCCCCCTTTTTATCTTGCTTCCCAATTAGCTGAAGTCCGCCTTAAAAAAGTACCCCTAGATATAAGATTAAGTGATTATTTCCCCAGAGAATTGAGATGGTCCCAAAGAGGAGCTCTTCAGAAAGTGACATGGGTAATCCCCCAAAGAAAACTTTGCCTTACCCAGTGACTCTTCAGTAAGGCCCATCAAGCTACATTCTTGAAAAGGGCTTGTTATCAACTTTCAGGGTCTCCTTTCTTACATATAAACAGAGAGCCAAAGATCACCAGATACTTGAGGAAGGTCTTCAGTGTGAAAGAAATCAAAACAGAAAAAGGAAATTTGGAAAAAACAGATATAATAGAGGAAGTAGAAGAAAATGCTAAAAGGCAAAAGAAAAATACTAGAGGTAGTATGTTCAGATTTCCAGAAACACATACATAATAAAAAGTATAAATTAAAATATCTTTAAAAAGAAAAGGTATCGCAATATTTAAAAACACTGCATATTAAACAATCAATGAAATGATAAGAACGTAAAGTCAAGTAAAAATAGAGAAAATGTAGATGTGAGAGGATAAATTCAAGGTGTCCTATATACATTTAATAGGAGTTCTAAAAATATTAAATTACAGGCAAAGAAACTATCGAGATAATAAAAATCCTCAAGAAGTAAAGTACATGAGAATTTATTTTGAAGGGCCTGTCAGGTATCCTCTCAATAAAAACCTTCAAAAGTCTGAAGGAAAATGATCTTAGACTAGAAATCTATACCCACTTAACTTAGCAATAAAGGAGGGAATAAGGTACACATTTTAGACATTAAAAAAATCAAAATTATTTTTCATGTACCATTTCTTGGGAACTTTAGTGGAGGATATTCATCAGAAAAAGAAGTAAAGGAAGAGAACCTGGGGCTCCATCGCTGGAAAACAACCAGGCAAAGTAACAGGAAGATGGTAGTGTAGCACTCCTAAGGGTAGCAGTGTTGATGGAGCAGCGAGCTGAAACCAGAACATGCGTGGTAGTCAGGGAGAATGAAAAAAAGTTTTCCTACCCATTTAATGATTATTTAGACGATATTGATAGGTTTGGAAGATTTGCTTAAGCATTAAAAAAAAAAAAAAGTGACATATGTTTGTGTCACAAGAATGATATATATGTATTTAGAAAGCAAACTAAAAATAATAGCAAAACAAACTTGCACAAGAAAGCAAAAGTAATTATAATACACTATGTGGCTCAGGAGTGAGTAGTATTTACATAGTCATGAAAATGGAAACTCTGACCATTGATTAACCAACAATTGTAATAACCCTAGATGTGGTTCTGGAGGGAAGGGAAGTGTTAAAGATGGGAGTCCTAGAAACTAAATTTTTACTGGCCACAGCAGGAAGTCATGGGTCAATATCTGAGATTGATAATTCAAGTGGTAGCAGTGTAGCTATGTTTGTTTGAGTGTACAGTTGAGTTCCTGAATAAAGAACTAACCTAGTTACAAGTTTCCTCTGGAGAACAGGAGTGGGGAAGAGAGATACAAAGAATGGGACTGAGAATTACTTTTCTTAAAATCTTGAAGTATTGATTATTCTCTGGACTATATGTCAGAATCACAATTTTAAAACTAAAATTCTGTATTGATGAGAAAAGGTAATGTTTCATTTTTTACACCTATTCTATCATAAAAAGTATACTGATATGTTTTCAATTGGGTTATTGATTGGGAAATGGAAAAAAACTATTAGTCTCGTATCTAAATCTTTTTCTATGATGGAATTTGGATTTATTCTGACAGTATCTATATTTTATACCCTTAATAAAAGCTCAATTTTGAATAAAGTACATATTTTTAAGTGGAACATCTGAGAAAGAAAAGCTAAAATGAAGGTTACTGCTGAAGAAATTTCTGCATTATGGTGAAATCAATGTGGCCTATCTTAAACTCTTTGAGAGGCTGTTGGTTATTATTCATTTATAGCTTAGTTGTGATGTCAGTCTGCTTTGAGCTTGGTCATATATTCGGCTTCTTGTGTATAATTCAGCACAGCCACACTCGATTATAATTTTTTGAGCTTCCAAAGGTTTCTCTTTAACTTTTCAGAGACTTAAAAGAGTGAATATATGACAAAATATTGTGTCATAAGTATTAGAGAGATTTCAAAGAATTATCTTGGTGGCCTTGAACTTTTGTAGGTTCCAATGGCCGGTTGGTCTAGGTGCCAATTGGCATTGTTTTATAGTCTCTCTTTTTCTCCCAAGCACTTTAAATACAAAATTATATTAGATGGAATTTATTAAAATCTTATTTAATTACTAGCTTTTTATAGGCTACTATCTTTTAAGATTGAGAATTATTAAAGGAAATAAACTTTTCTAAAGTATATTGTTCTTAACAATATTTGCCTAAGGAAAAAAAGTAAAAATCATATCAGTACTTTGTAGATAATTGGATCCAGAGCAGATATGATCTAATGTGAAAAATCTAAACCAAAGAGAAGACAGCTTTGCAAATGATACTTATTGGATTAATATTTGCCTAATTCTTATCTACGAGGTGAAAACTATAAAATATCTTCATATAACTGGACTTTTTAAAATAAAATATTGCAAATTTAGTTAGTATTAAGTTACATATTTTCAGACTTATTCTAGAGTTATAATGCAATTTGGAAATTTTAAAAATTTAAGGTGGACAAATTGTATGTAACACCTCTCACTACTAGTGTGTTTAGAGGAGAATATCAGTTCAATATACTGTGAAAAATATGAATTTAAATCTTCAATTACTCTGAAACAACTCAGTTATTTTATGTAATTTTCTCTTTTTGATATTAGCATATCTATTTCTTGACTTTAGCATGGTTTAATTTTGAGATTTCTACTATCTGTGGTTTTCTCATTCTCAATGTATTAAGATCAGATGTAACTTAAGTAACCACTGTGCTTATGAAAGATTCGCTAAGTCAATTACCTTTCCATGACTATAGCAGACTCAAGAGATATAGCTTGATAATGGGTATAAGTAATAATCAGAATAGACAAAATTTTATATTAAAACATGCTGCCAATTATCCCTTTACTTTAGGGCAAGGACTGTTTTATTTATTTATTTATTTATTTATTTATGAGGAAGATCAGCTCTGAGCTAACATCCATGCCAATCCTCGTCTTTTTTCTGAGGAAGACTGGCCCTGGGCTAACATCCGTGCCCATCTTCCTCTACTTTATATGGGACGCCACCACAGCACGGCCTGACAAGCGGTGCATCGGTGCGCGCCCGGGATCCGAACCCGGGCTGCCAGCAGCGGAGCACATGCACTTAACCACTATGCCACGGGGCCGGCACAAGGACTGTTTTAATTACCCTATTTTTCAGGGCCTGGTACAACGGTTGGCACATAGTGGATTCTCAAATTACACTGATTAATGAAAAGAAATATGAAGAGAATTTTCTATCAAATTATAAATTAGGAAGTCATAATTAGTGACCATATAATTTATCATGCTACTCCACTTCCATAAATAAAATCTTCAATAAATGAAATGTCCTTAGAAAATGCAGGATGGATGGAGAAGTGTCAAGGTGTCATGGAAAAGCAAAAGCCCTTTACAATGGGATAGCCAAGGGTCAGAGCTTCTTGTTTCTATAATTTGGGTAAGTTAAGTATCATCTTCAAATATCAGTTTCCTTAAGGGTAAATATAGTAATATCAGCACCTACCCTGTAATACTTTTCTGAGGCTAAGGAGTGAATTATGTAAAGGATTCAACATAGTATATAGTAGCTGTTGTAGATGGGAATCTAGTTTGAATTATACACAGGTAAGTTAAGTATCATCTTCAAATATCAGTTTCCTTAAGGGTAAATATAATAATATCAGCACCTACCCTGTAATACTTTTCTGAGGCTAAGGAGTGAATTATGTAAAGGATTCAACATAGTATATAGTAGCTGTTGTAGATGGGAATCTAGTTTGAATTATACACAATTTTTGACATTTTTTGTTTCTCTTAAAGAAAGTTAACTCATGATAACCATCATAGAGTAAAGCAATTTTCCCTCCTCCATGCTTTTTCAGAGTGCAAAGAAAACTCCTAGGGTGAAATAACCCTTTATATGGCCCTTAAGTGTTTCTTCCTGTGCTCTCTATTCAATGTAGTCAACAAAAATGCTAATTAGTCCTAATTGTTTGGAGAACACCTGTCGGTCCATTAATAGATGCAGAGATCCCTAAAGCATTCCTCAGAAAATAGGATATTTTAATTCCCCCTGAGATGAATTTAACTCTATCATTAAGAGGTAAAAAGGTTTAGAATTAAACTAGTGAATCTACTGTTTTAACTATCTGTAGTACTATATAGATCCAGACATATGTTCTTCCATAGGTTGCTTAATCAGAAAAACTAGTGCTAAGTAGAAATTCCCTAAGAGTGAACTCCTGACACCTACCTAGTTCTAGATGGAATGAATGAAACTTTGTGTGAACACCTTACGGTTATAAACTATTCTGATAGAATCTGATGTTGCAGTTAGTTTTGGTTTACCTTGGATAATTTTCTTAATTGTAGAAAGAAAACTAAATGATTTTTTAATCCAGTCTGATCTGTTTCAGTGGTTATATTGGCATGTCCATATAGCCAAATTCTGCAAAAAACCACATCTATGAACGTAGCAGAATGAGTGTGTGTGTGTGTTATAGTAGTAAAGTGTGTTATAGTAGTAAAGTTGTATGCAGTAAGACAAATTGAAATAACTCTATTTTAGTTTAGAGACAGGCTACCAGTAGTATTGCAAGGGTATTTTCATCACCCATTTCTTCTAAAATTATATAGCATCTCCACATCCTTAAAGTTGAGTAGAGGAATGTCATAAGTGTCCAACTAAAGCTGGCTAGGGTCAGCAGTATTTCTCATGTTTCTGGCAGATAGAATCTATCACCATTCACTAATGGAAATTCATGGATATAGCAGACCCATCTTACACTCTTCCTTGACAGAAATTCTTGTTTTAAATGCTATAATCTACATCTCTAAAAGAAGACCTTAAAATGGCTAGGAAGCTATCAAATTTATCGAAATTTATCATGGATTTATAGCTCGAAATATAGTAGAAAAAGACTTGAAGTATAATATTTCTGAGGTAGAAGTTTCCCATGGTTAGTGGGTTTAATCTAACCTTTCCTCCTATTAAACATGACATAATATGTGGGACGTTTCCTTTCTAATCTAAACAGACCATATTAAATCGGTAATTGAAGAAGATATCAAAATTTCCACTTTTTTTCCCAACCATTCAGGCAAGAGTATTGAAGCTGTTTTCAAGAGAATACTCAACTTGACCCAAAGAACTTCTTAGTATATATAAATGGTGCTCTTTCAGAAATTGCTTGAACTAAATTGAGCATTTCTGTCATATCTAAATGTCAGCCACTCTTTGTGGCTGCCATGCAATCTTTTGGGCTATCTTTAGATTATTGCTTTATTGTCATCATGGCTACAAATGCTTTTACACTTGGTCATCATCTCATTTCAGGGTGTTGGAAGAACAATGCCTATGGCACCACATCAGAAAGGGATTTTTAAATGGCGAATCTGCCTTTTAGCAGCCAACTTAAGTATGAAATTAGATGCAGAGGAGGAAATGAAAGTCATTGCTGTCATCAAGTACCAGATTCTACTGTATAAAACAAAATTCATAGCAATTAAAGAGCCACTGCTATTTTTCTATAGTTTTCAGCAATTCACACTTCAAGAACAAGCGATTAAATCATTGATGTATTGAGATACAACAATGCAAACAATTGTTCATCTGATGGGGCTCGCTTTGAATAATTTTCAGATTGGCAGAGAATCTAGTCTTTATTTTCAAATTGGGACAAATGTACAAAAAACATCAACAATTTGGGGCCTTGCAATCACATAGAAAGATATAATTAAATCTGTGAGAATTAAGGAGCAGAGGCAGGGGAATATTGAAAAATTTTCAGTACCTAAGGAAGCTTTTAAATGTACTTTATAATTTTAGAATAGGTAAGCCATCTATTTGCATAAACACAACCAAAAAAGTTGGTTGTGGGCAAGAAGAGATGTTAAAATCATTCCTCCTTCTAGTTTTCATACTCTTAATAAAGGTCACCATTTTATTTACTCCAAGGTGTATTTTTCTGTTGTAGTTTCTTGATCATAAAATGTTGCCTTTTAGTACATAATTAAAATAGGAAAATTTTCATTCTTATTTTGCCTAAGAATCCTTGGGTTGACTGCGATCTGCCATTGGCTCACTAATAATCCTTACTGAAAGAGACTCCTGATCATTAAGACTATTTTCTACACCTAAAATTTTCAGTTATTTAAATATTAAATATCACTTCATTTATTTAATGCTTATATGAAAATTGTGTGTTTATAATTATATGTCTTCCTCAATTTTCAAATACATATTCTACATATAAATGTCATACTTTTTCTACCCAATCATTCTGTAGTTTCTAGCTAAGTTGAATTATGTACATTTAAATAGAATGCTGTTTGGTTAAGCGCAATGGCTCACATCTTTATTTTTCTGTCAAAAATATGATAGGCTGATTAACTTAACAAATTGAGAGAAACATCTTACACAATTAGGAAGGAAAATTTTCTTGTCTTTATTAGCAGTCCTAATTGAAATCTCCAGCTCAACCCAAATAATGTGATGTCCTTTAATTATTACCGGTGACCTGTTCTATGTTGCTACTGTTCAAAATTTACTGGTTTTCTTTTTTCCTTTATTCTCATTTCTATCATTGCTTGATTAAAAATTTTTTCTTGCATTTATCTTCCTACATGCCCTACTCACGTCTTTCTACTTATTATAATTGACATAACAATGATAACCACTGGCATTTTTAGTTGTACTTGAAGCTAAAGATGTTGTTGACACTGGTGATAAAAAAAAAAAAGGAAAAATTTCTTTTGAAACACTTATATTTATAAAAATTAGTTAGACCTCCTTTTTCATAATGATTCAGATGGACTAGCATTCTTTCTTTCTTTATAAAAGTCTGACCCCTGTCTGACCTTTTCTGAAATAAGGCAATGTTGATTGAAGTTCTATATTATAAAAAGCACTAATTTAACAGGATCTACTTAAAATTAACTTAAAAATATTCCAATTTTGGAACAGAATATATAATGAGTGTTTACTAAGAATATGCTTGTATATTGCTTTAAATATAATCAACTTGTATAATCTAGATAGGAATTTCAAATAATCAGATTCTTAGTGATGAAATGGGCTTCTACAGATCTAGTCTAAAATTGGCTAAGGAGAGAATAGACTACAAAAAGTATATTATAGAACACTTTTATACTAATACAGTATCCTTTCATAACAAATGACATAAATCTATGTAAATCCATATAACTGCTTAATTTTTATACCTTCTGTCTATGAAATACAGTATCATGAAGTAGGTATTATATGTGCCAATAGAAAGATATTAGAGGAATATATGTTGGATAGAGATAAAATTATGGAACTGAGACTGAATTCACCTCACTTTAAGTTAATGCTTCAATATGGTTACAGTAATTATTTAATGTTATTTTAATATGAATACTTTCATGGACTTTAAATTGTACATACTTACATTCTTCTCTTAAACATTCTCAATGTTTGAGAATGATCTTTTCTATTAGTAAGTTTCAACTAAGTGCATATAATTACAATTGGATTAACAAATTATGAACATGTATCTTGTTGATTCAAGTTTAAATTAGTGATATCAAGTGTTTATGAAAATATCAGCACAAATTTCCCATTGGTAAAGCCAAATTACCTAGGATGTTCAGCAAATCTCTATGTCCCTTGCATGGAAGTATTTTTTTCTTGTCTTGATTATTTCTATGGCTGTCTTTGCCTCTACGATGTCTCAAATTACTGACTTTGCACTCTTTTTGTAGTTGTCGTCTTAGGCATCTTCTTAAGTAAACATAATTATATAAGTATCTCTTTTGTTTATGTAGGATGTCAATATTTTTCTTCTCTGATTGCTCATCATAGCTCATTCATGAAAACATTCCATACCTAATATCTTAAAGGATTAACCTGAGGAAACTGACATGTTCTGAAGACTCTCATGAGCTTTTAATGAGCTCAGATGACATTGCAACACACTTTAGTTTTTGCCTTGTCTTTTTGTTAATAACAATTGTATGCAAATGAAGTGCCTTGCGTCTTCAGCTTTACCGTATTGGCATTAATAGAAAATATGATCCTATGACTGTCTCTTCTAAGTAATTGTGCATTTCACACACCTGTATTTTTTTAATGACTATATTTTAAAACCTTAATTTTTTGTAACATCTTTATTGAGATATAGTTCACGTAATATACAATCTATTTAAAGTATAAAATTCAGGGTTTTTTAGTATATTCACAAAGTTGTATAACTGTTACCACAATCAATTTTAGAACATTGTCATCACCCCAAAAACGAACCACATATCCATTAGCAGTCTCTCCAGCCTTAGGCAACCACTAATCTACTTTTCTGTCTCTGTAGATTTGTCTTTTCTGGATATCTCTATAAATGGAATTATATAATATGTGGTCTTTATTATTTGGTTCTTTCACTTAGCATAATGTTTTCAAGGTTCATCCATGTTGTAGCATGGATTAGATGTATCAAATGTGTACATTCTTAAAAGAGACTGTCGTAGGATCATGTATCATTACTTCATTTTTATGGCTGAATAATATTCTATTTTGTGGATATACCACATTTGTTTATCTGTTCACAAATTAGACAACAGAGTTGCTTCATTTTTTTGTCTATTATGAATAATTCTATGAATATTCATGTACAATTTTTGTACGGACATGTTTTCATTTCTCTTGAGTTTATAACCAAGTTGAATTTCTGGGTCGTATGATAACTCTGTTTAACATTTTGAGGTACTACCATATGTTTTCCCAAGCAGTTGCACTGCTTTACTTTCCTACCAGCAGTATATCAGGATTCCAATTTCTCATTTTCATCAATATTTTTTTTCCATCTTTGATTCTAGCCATCCCAGTGAATGTGAAGTGATATCTCATTGTGGTTTTGATTTGCATTTCCCTAATTGTCATTGATGTTGAACATCTTTTCCCATGCTTATTGGCTATTTGTATATCTTCTTTGAAGAAATGTCTTCTCAGATTCTTTGCCCATTTTAAATTGAGTTATCTGTTTTTCTTATTGAGTTGTAGGAGTTCTTATATATTCTAAATACAAATCCCTTATCAGATATAAGATTAGCAAAAGTTTCCTCCCATTGTGTAGGTTCTTTTAATTTCCTTGATGGTGTTCTTTGAAGCATGCAAGTTTCTAATTTTGATGTCCAATTTATCTATCGTTTGCTTTTAATGCTTGTGTTTGCAGTAAAGAAACCATTAAGATTTTCACCTATGTTATCTAAGTTTTATTGTTTTAGCTCTTACATTTAGGTTTTTGATCCATTTTGAGTAAATATTTGCATATGGTGTGAGGTAGGGATCCATTTTCATTATTTTGCCTGTGAATATCCAGTTGTCACAGCCCCATTTATTGAAAATATTCTTCTTGAATTCTCTTCATAACTGTTGAGAATAAACTGATCATAAATGTGAGGTTTTATTCATAGACTCACAATTCTATTCCATTGATCTTTATACAAGTATCATACTGTCTTTTTTTTTTTTAATTTTTTGTTTATTGCAATAACATTGGTTTATAACATTGTAAAAATTTCTGGTGTACATCATTGTACTTCTATTTCTGCATAGATTACATCATGTTCACCACCAAAATACTAATTACAACCCATCACCACACACATGTACCGAATTATCCCTTTCACCCTCCTCCCTCCCCCCTTCCCCTCTGGTAACCACCAATCCAATCTCTGTCCCTATGTGTTTGTTTATTGTTGTTATTATCTACTACTTAATGAAGGAAATCATATGGTATTTGACCTTCTCCCTCTGACTTATTTCACTTTGCATTATACCCTCAATGTCCATCCATGTTGTCACAAATGGCTGGATTTCATCGTTTCTTATGGCTGAGTAGTATTCCATCGTGTATATATACCACATCTTCTTTATCCATTTGTCCCTTGATGGGCACTTAGGTTGCTTCCAAGTCTTGGCTATTGTGAATAACGCTGCAATGAACACAGGGGTGCATGTACCTTTACAAATTGGTGTTTTCAAGTTCTTTGGATAAATACCCAACAGTGGAATAGCTGGATCATATGGTAGTCCTATCCTTGATTTTTTGAGGAATCTCCATACTGTTTTCCATAGTGGTTGCACCAGTTTGCACTCCCACCAGCAGTGTATGAGAGTTCCCTTCTCTCCACATCCTCTCCAACACATGTTGTTTCATGTCTTGTTAATTATAGCCATTCTGACGGGTGTGAGGTGATATCTCATTGTAGTTTTGATTTGCATTTCCCTGATAGTTAGTGATTTTGAACATCTTTTCATGTGTCTGTTGGCTATCTGTATATCTTCTTTGGAGAAATGTCTGTTCAGGTCTTTTGCCCATTTTTTAATTGGGTTGGTAGTCTTTTTGTTGGTGAGATGCATGAGTTCTTTATATATTTTGGAGATTAAGCCCTTATCAGAAGTATGATTTGCAAATATCTTCTCCCAATTGTTAGGTTGTCTTTTCGTTTTGTCGATGGTTTCCTTTGCTGTGCAGAAGCTTTTTAGTTTGATGTAGTCCCATTTGTTTATTTTTTCTATTGTTTCTCTTGCCCGGTCAGACGTGGTGTTTGAAAAGATGTTGCTAAGACCAATGTCAAAGAGCGTATTGCCTATGTTTTCTTCTAGAAGTTTCACAGTTTCAGGTCTTACATTCAAGTCTTTAATCCATTTGGAGTTAATTTTTGTGTATGGTGTAAGGTAAGGGTCTACTTTCATTTTTTTGCATATGGCTATCCAGTTTTCCCAACATCATTTGTTGAGGAGACTTTCTTTTCTCCATTGTATGTTCTTGGCTCCTTTGTCAAAGATTAGCTGTCCATAGATATGTGGGTTTATTTCTGGGCTTTTGATTCTATTCCATTGATCTGTGTGTCTGTTTTTGTGCCAGTACCATGCTGTTTTGGTTACTATAGCTTTGTAGTATATTTTGAAATCAGGGAGTGTGATACCTCCAACTTCGTTCTTTTTTCTCAGGATTCCTTTACCTATTCGGGGTCTTTTGAGGTTCCATATAAATTTTAGGATTCTTTGTTCTATTTCTGTGAAAAATGTTGTTGGAACTTTGATAGGGATTGCATTGAATCTATAGATGGCTTTAGGAAGTATGGACATCTTAACTGTGTTAATTCTTCCAATCCAAGAGCACGGAATATCTTTCCATTTCTTTGTGTCTTCTTCGATTTCTTTCAGAAATGTTTTATAGTTTTCGGTGTACAGATCTTTCACCTCTTTGGATAAGTTTATTCCTAGGTATTTTATTCTTTTTGTTGCAATTGTAAATGGGATGTTATTCTTAATTTCTCTTTCTGCTACTTCGTTGTTAGTGTACAGAAATGCAACTGATTTTTGTATGTTGATTTTGTATCCTGCAACTTTACCATATTGGTTTATTACTTCTAAAAGTTTTCTGGTGGATTCTTTATGGTTTTCTATATATAAAATCATGTCATCTGCAAATAATGACAGTTTCACTTCTTCCTTTCCAATTTGGATCCCTTTTATTTCTTTCTCTTGCCTGATTGCTCTGGCTAGGACTTCCAGTACTATGTTAAATAGGAGTGGTGACAGTGGGCATCCTTGTCTGGTTCCTGTTCTTAGAGGGATAGCTTTCAGTTTTTCACCATTGAGGATGATATTAGCTGTGGGTTTGTCATATATGGTCTTTATTATGTTGAGGTACTTTCCTTCTATACCCATTTTATTCAGAGTTTTTATCGTAAATGGATGCTGTATCTTGTCAAATGCTTTCTCTGCATCTATTGAGATGATCATGTGATTTTTATTCTTCGTTTTATTAATGTGGTGTATTACGTTGATTGATTTGCGAATGTTAAACCATCCCTGCATCCCTGGAAAATCCCACTTGATCGTGGGGTATAATCTTTTTAACGTATTGTTGTATGCGATTTGCTAGTATTTTGTTGAGGATTTTTGCATCGATGTTCATCAGTGATATTGGCCTGTAATTTTCTTTTTTTTGTGTTGTCCTTGTCTGGTTTTGGTATGAGGGTAATTTCAGCTTCGTAGAATGAGTTAGGGAGCTTCCCCCCCTCCTCAATTTTTTGGAAGAGTTTGAGAAGGATAGGTATTAAGTCTTCTTTGAATGTTTGGTAGAATTCACCAGGGAAGCCGTCTGGTCCTGGACTTTTATTTTTGGGGAGGTTTGTGATTACTGTTTCGATCTCCTTACTGGTGATTGGTCTATTCAAATTCTCTACTTCTTCTTGATCCAGTTTTGGAAGGTTGTATGATTCTAAGAATTTATCCATTTCTTCCAGATTGTCGAATTGGTTGGCATATAGCTTTTCATAGTATTCTCTTATAATCTTTTGTATTTCTGAAGTGTCTGTTGTAACCTCACCTCTTTCATTTCTGATTTTACTTATTTGTGCCTTCTCTCTGTTTTTCTTGGTGAGTCTAGCTAAAGGTTTGTCAATTTTGTTGATCTTTTCAAAGAACCAGCTCTTGGTTTTATTAATTTTTTCTATTGTTTTTTTGGTCTCTATTTCATTTATTTCTGCTCTGATTTTTATTATTTCCCTTCTTCTACTGATTTTGGGCTTTGTTTGTTCTTCTTTTTCCAGTTCCTTTAGGTGCATTGTTAGATTGTTTATTTGAGATTTTTCTTGTTTGTTGAGATAGGCCTGTATCGCTATAAACTTCCCTCTTAGAATCGCTTTTGCTGTATCCCATAAATTCTGGCATGTCGTATTTTCATTTTCATTTGTCTCCAGGTATTTTTTGATTTCTTCTTTGATTTATTCATTAACCCAGTCGTTGTTCAGTAGCATTTTGTTTAATCTCCACGTATTTGTGGCTTTTCTGATTTTCTTCCTATAGTTGATTTCTAGTTTCATACCATTGCGGTCAGAAAAGATGCTTGGTATTATTTCAATCTTCTTAAATTTATGGAGACTTCTTTTGTGGCCTAATATGTGATCAATCCTGGAGAATGTTCCATGTGCTTTTGACAAGAACGTGTATTCTTTGGTTTTTGGATGGAATGCTCTGTATATATATACTAGGTCCATCTGTTCTAGTGTGTCGTTTAAGGCCAATGTTTCCTTATTGATCTTCTGTTTGGATGATCTATCCATTGGTGTAAGTGGAGTGTTAAAGTCCCCTACTATTATTGTGTTACTGTCTATTTCTGTTTTTATGTCTGTTAATAATTGCTTTATATATTTAGGTGCACCTACATTGGGTGCGTAGATATTTACAAGTGTTATATCCTCTTGTTGGATTGTTCCCTTGATCATTATGTAATGCACTTCTTTGTCTCTTTTTACAGTTTTTGTTTTAAAGTCTATTTTGTCTGATATGAATACTGCTACCCCAGCTTTCTTTTCATTGCCATTTGCGTGGAGTATCTTTTTCCATCCCTTCACTTTCAGTTTGTGAGTGTCTTTAGGTCTGAAGTGTGTCTCTTGTATGCAGCATATATATGGGTCTTGTTTTTTTATCCTGTCAGCCACCCTATGCCTTTTACTTGGAGCATTTAGTCCATTTACGTTTAAAGTAGCTATTGATAAGTATGTACTTACTGCCATTTTTTAACTTTTGTTTTTTTCTCAGTGTTTTAGTAGTCCTTCTCTGTTCCTTTCTTCTTCTATACAGAATTGATGGTCACTTTAGTTTGACCTCTCTCTGAAAGCTGTACTCTTTAACTCCCCTCCTCCCTCCTTTTATGTTTTTGATATCATATCTAACCTCTTTTTTGTGCATTTGTATCCACTACCCACTTATCATGGAAATAGATAATTTTTCCTATTTGTGGTCTTCTCTTTTCCCCTTAAATCAGTCCCTTTAACATTTCTTGTAGCACTGGTTTCTTGGCGACAAACTCCTTTAATTTTTGCTTATCTGGGAAAATTTTGATCTCTCCTTCCATTTTGAATGATAACCTTGCTGGGTAGAGTATTCTTGGCTGTAAGTTTTTTCCTTTTAGCACTTTAAATATATCGTGCCATTCTCTTCTAGCCTGTAAGGTTTCTGCTGAGAAGTCAGCTGATAGCCTTATGGCATTTCCTTTGTATGTATCTTGACATTCTCTTGCGGCTTTTAGGATTCTCTCTTTATCTTTAATTCTGGACATTTTGATTATGATGTTTCTTGGTGTGGGCCTCTTTGGGTTTATCTTGTTTGGGTCTCTCTGTGCTTCCTGTACCTGGATGTCTGTTTCCTTCCTTAGGTTAGGGAAGTTTTCATCTATTATTTCTTGAAATAGATTCTCTGGCCCCTTGTCTCGCTCTTCTCCTTCTGGGACACCTATAACACAGATGTTAGTGCACTTGATGTTGTCCCAGAGGTCTCTTAGACTGTCCTCACTCTTTTTAATAATTTTCTCTTTTATCTGTTCACCTTGGGTAATTTCTTCTAGTCTTTCATCCAGCTCACACATCCATTCTTCTGTATCCTCTACTCTGCTTTTGAGTCCCTCTAATGAATTTTTCATTTCCAGTATTGTATTCTTCATTTCTGATTGGTTCTTTTTTATATCTTCCATTTCTTTGTTGACATTCTCACTGAGTTCATCTATTCTTCTCCCCAGATCAGTGAGCATCCTTAACACTCTTAGTTTGAACTCTCTGTCGGGTAGGTTGCTCATTTCTGTTTCACTTAGTTCCTTTTCTGGGGTTTTGTCCTGTTCCCTTACTTGGAATGTATTCTTTTGCCTCCTCATTTTGCCTCTTTCCCTGTGCTTGTGTCTACATATTAGGTAGGTCAGCTACGTCTCCTGCTCTTGGATAGGTGACCTTATGTAAGTGATGCCTTAGGAGGCTTCCAGTGTGCTTCCCTCAATTCTCAATGTTCCAGGGTTGACCCCTATGTGGGCTACCTGTGTCCTTCTGTTGTGGACTGTTTGCTCTCCCTGTAGGTGCCCAGGGAGGCTGAGTTATTCTCCTGGCCAGCTGTTGTAATGCTCAGCTGCTTGTAGTTGTTGTGGGCCCTTCAGTCTCTTTATCAGGTGTGGGGAGCCCCAGCACAGTTGGCTGCAAGTTCTAATACCACATTTGTGTTGCAGTATTTCTTTTAAGTGAGTAGGCCCCCAGCGTGGCATGTTGTTAGGCTCAGGGCCTTACAATTGCTGTAAGCCTCTAGCATATTAGGTCTCTTGTCAGCTCTCTGAGGATTGCAGCTGGGTGGGGCTGGCTTCAGGCACAGGAGCACCCAATCGTTTCAGGCTTTGGAAGTTGGGGCAAACCTCCTATGTGGGTCTTTGAGAAGCACAAGTCTTCTGTAGCTGACAAACCCTGCCGCCCACAGGTCCACACACACAGTCAACACAGTCCTGCCCCGTGTGAGCGCCCCGACCTCCCCATGCGGACCCATTCTCTCCACGGCAAGAGCCCCACACACTCCGCCATCGCCCCACACTCTCCACCTGCTCCTTGTGCACACCCTGCCCCGCTAAAGTCGGCTCAGTTGCCAGGCTGCAGAGAATCCAGTCACCAATCTATGCAGGCCCACAAGTTGCCTGAGGGCTTGTTGTTGGGTGGGGCCAGTCTCTAGGGTGGGCTGTCTGCTCTGGCTGAGCTTGATTAAATCGGTGCTCTAGCGGGTGGGCCAGACCCTGGGCTAGCAGGCCCCAGGGAGAACTCCAATGGCGTCTATGTCAGCACACCCACACCAGGCCACAACAATGGCCGCTGCCAATGTCCCCGTCCCTGGAGAGGTCTCACCCCTCACCGAGATGCACTCAGGGCCTATTAGGTGAGTCTCTTTTCACCAAAGCACTGTGCATCTTTCTTTCTGGTGATTTTAGGATGCTTTCTGAAACTGGTGAGTTTGCGCGCGGGCCCTTTAAGAGCCAGTTTTAGTTTCTTTGTGAACTGGGTTTTCTGGGGGTACTCCCCAATGTTTTAGTAGCAGGCAAAGTGAGATATTATGTCGCTGGTCTCGATTGTGCTGGGTCCACAAAATGCCCACAGCGGGGGTGCTCCCCGGCTCAGGGCCCCACGCCTCCATGGAGGGTGCGTACCTGTGGGCTGCTCCCCGCGGCCGTGAAGCTGGCGGCTTGTGAGGGCGGTGTTTTTCCTCTCCAGAAGGGAGTCTCTGCCTCTTCCACCTCAGTTAGGATTGTCCGTTGTTGCAGGAGTTCCTCTTATCCAGTTTTCTGTTCTGTCTCAGGGGTAATTTTTCCACGAGTAGTTGTAAATTGGCTGTGTTCGTGGTAGGAGGTGAGTTCCGAGTCTGCTGACGCCGCCATCTTGACTCCGCCTCCCATACTGTCATGATTACGGTAACTTCTTGGTAAATTTTGAAACTGGGAAGTGTGAGTCCTCCAACTTTGTTATTTTTTCAAGATTATTTTGGCTTTTCTGGGTCTCTTGAATGTGCATATGATGTTTAGGATCACCTTGTCAATTTTTGCAAAGAAACTAGCTCACGTTTTGATAGGGATTTGTTGAACCTGTAGATCAATTTGAGTAGTATTGCCATCTTAACAATAAAGTCTTCTGATTAAGGAATGTGGATGTTTTTCCATTTATTTAGATCCATAATTTCATTCAACAATATTTGTAGTAAAATAATACTTTTTTACATAAGATCATTCAGTGAATATCTACGCTAATGTTATGATGTATTCCTGCTTATCATTAAACAATCTGTAGCATTGTATAGTCTTTTGGTGTCATCCCTATGTCCAAAGAAATAAGAATTGGTTCTTGAAATTAATCACAAAATACACTGTTGCAGAATTTCCATTCATGTTTAAAAAGATATAATCAAGTTAAGCAGAAGAAACAACAATGGGTCAAGTTTGTTATGTATAAATATCCAAGAAAAATATTACTTAATATCTATCCTACCTTAAACATAATTTAAGAGAATTATATTGCAATGAGCTCCCATTATATTTTATTAATAGTCTAGGCTGGATTTCCAGCTGCCAATGAATTCTTTCCTACATTTTAAGGTTATTTCAATATGCATTTGACTTGAACACCCTTTTACCATTATCATATTTAACAGATTTTCTAGAATAAGCACATTTATATTAATTCACCTAATATTTTTACCTACATAAAGCAACTCTTTTACTTTTTTACTTTTCTTGTACATTATGTGATTAAAAACTTTTCAAATTTATGTTAAAAATTTATTTCATTTTAGCTTTTTAGTATTTAAAATCTTTATCACAACAATGACAAGGTACCTCCTTGTCATGGTGCCTCAGTGACACAGCAAAACTCTATGCTTATAAAAATGTTTGTAAATATTGTGATACATACAGTATAGGTTATAGTTCATTGATATCAAATTTATTCATAAGATATGATTTAAAAAGCATTCCTGTAAAAAGACTGACTGAAATCTGAACCCTTTATCTCGGCTTTGGAAATAAGATCTTTGGACATCACCAAATAATATCCTGGGTTTTTGTTTCCTTTCAAAATTATTTCCAGTTATTTCTTACATAAACAAGTTTTTCTTGGTGTAATGGTCCCTGGTGTCATGTACATTGACACTGAAATCACTAGCCAACATCTTAGGTGTAACATTGACCCTGGGAATAGAATTCATTCCTACTCATCACAGAGTTAAAAGAAGCTTGAATTTCTGAAATATTATTTTATCATCTGACTTTGGTTTTTCTCTGGCATATCATCCTAGTTTTTCTCCCCATCTTCCAAGCAACAATACTCGTCAGTTGTGCTTAACATAGTATATTAGTATTCTAAGGCTACCATAACAAAACCATGCATTTGGTAGCTTAAACAACAAAGATTTATTTCCTCACAGTTCTGTAGGCTGGAAGTCCAAGATCAAGGAGCTAACAAGGTTGGATTCCTTGAAGGCCTCTCTCTTTGGCTTGAAAACTGTGGCTTTCTCACTGTGTCCTCACATTGCCTTTGCTCTGTGAATACACTTCCCTGGTGTGTCTCTTCCTGTAAGGACACCAGTCATATTAGATTAGAGCCCCATGCCTATGACCTCATTTAACCTTAGTTATCCCCCTAAAGGCCCTGTCTCCAAATACAGTCACATTGAGGGTTAGGGCTTCAACATATGAATTTGGGGGTGACACAATTCAGTTCATAACACGTGGTATGTTAAGAAATCTAATACTTTTCCACTGTCCAGAAAATTTTCTCCCTTTATCTGACAGCAGCCTTCAAATTTTGCTTCAGGATCTAACTCTCTCTCTCAACCCATGCATTACAGATAAGGATGATCTTATTCCTGTCTCTGAGGATGGGAACAGGCCACATTTGAACATCTTATTCCTCTAGTCAAAGTGATTATTTTAGGGGCAGGCTAGTGACCGAAGCCAAACAAATATCCTGGGATTATTGCTGGGCTAATGTGAAAGAGGAGGTCTTGATCCATCCATTTTGCTGAGCTTATGGTCTGTGAGGCTGGAGCTATTCTTAGCCATACCGCTCTTGTATGGAATGGGCCTGCCTGAAATAATGCCAACAAGGAAAATGGCAGAGGTCTAAGATAGAAAGACTCCTCACGATATTGCCTGAACATCTGGATCCAGCCAAACCTGAAGCTCAACTACCCCTGGACTTTTCAGCTGCAGGAGTCAACAAATTCTCTTTTTGTGTTAGCTTAAATTTAGCCTTTTGTTTGCAACCGAAATAATCCTGGAAGACAGAGTTTGGGAGTTTTTAAAACTATCAAAAATTAAACTAGAGGCAGAAGTAGATGTTTAAAAGACTTGGGAGGAAAACTTTGAAAGGCTTAGAAGAAATTCTCTTTATGAACATTCATCAGGCATGAGGATTAGATGGAATACCTACAGCTAGAGAGAGAAAATGAATTTAATTTAAATAAGAAAATAATTATTCTTAAATACATAAATTCAATTATTACATCTTTGCCAAGAACCAAGTACATTACATTATTCTTTAGAGAAATAATCACTCCTTATCATTCAGACATAACCCCAAATAAGTATCTAGTATGAGATACCATCTTTAAGAGTTCTTCTGCCAAATTTGATTCTACTCCAGAATGATTGGTGTAGGAACTGGTAAAAGGAGATAATATAGGTTTTCGGGACAAGAAATCTGTGCATGCTAAGAAATGAATTATTAAAAACATAGGCTTTCCATGAAAAAGATTACGGAAAGAAATTAATTGGAGAGAAGGGTAAAAGAATGGAAGAAAATGGAGTCCCTCAGGGAGATGGAGGTTTCAGTAAAATTGAGATACAATGTTCTTTGCATGAAAAGCTTGGATAAGATTTTATAATCAGAAATTGAACAATTAAAGTCTCAGGTTTCAGAGTTGAAGTAGTTCACAGTAATGATAGTTCAGGGAATAGAAGGGGAATAAATTGTTGAAGTGCATCGTGAGTAAAAAATGGAATAGTACAGCTCTTCTTTGGAACATGGTTTGAAAATATTCAATTGTTTTTCTGAGTGTCTATGACTACAGTGATTTTAGTGACAGCTTTAATGTATTGTTTTACATTCTGAAAACAAAAAATAACTTACAAGTGAGTTTTGAAGTTGTCACCACTACGTGGAAAATGTATATATGTCTTGAAGTTTCTGTACTGTTTTCATGTAAAAGTACAGAAGTATTAATTATATTAGAAAAAAACATTAACTACTCGAAGTTTTAGTACAACTCTAAGTTTTGAAGGGATAATTTCGTCTTGGCAACTAATAGTTTCTGAACTCAAATGCTTTAGTGACAGAAGCTATTATAGCTAAGGAAAGAGTAGAAAAATCAGCAGTCCATTCAACCCATCAAGTCTTCCTGACACCACTTGATATTAAATCCAGCTTTCTTTAAGACAGCATCTAACTGGTATTAAATGACCACAGTTATCAGCCTCAACAACCTTACCTTGTAGACCATTTTTAACATGCATCTCTCTCTGCGTGGATATACTCAGAATTTGATTCTGAATTTAATGGACTTATGTTTTCCTGAATTGTTCTATTCTAGCTTTTTAATAGTCCTTTCCTATACCTATAGTAAGATTTCCTTAATTTCTGTCCCTATGGTATTTTTAAAAAATGATCTCATGTTTGAAATAAACTTCAAGGAATATTCTCATGTTATGGAAAAAAACATCCAAAATCTAAATCTAGTCCCTCTTAAAATACTATTGATCTCTTTTAGGGCATGTCATACTATTCTGAAAATTCATTAGTACTTATGCTTTATACCTATGAGACAAACCATGTAGCATGCACAAAGATTGCAGATCATAAGCCCTTATGTTATAGAGGGTAGTCCAAACACTAGGCATGTATTAAAAAGTTATTATCTTTACATGATAAGCTATTACTTCTATGTCTTTATATATATTCAAGAGCCTATAAGATGTATAAAGTTTTTAGGATTCTATGTGTTTAATTTTTATACATTATATATATGATTTTTATACTATTATACATTTTATTCAATAATGTTTGCCCCAAATTTAATCAAATATTTAACTTAACAATCAGTGTATTCTGAGTCTTGTTTTCAGTCCAGAATTTTCTCTTATTTTTCTCAAAAATTATTTACAGTGAAACCAAACATAAATTTCCCTTAGCTCTGCTTTTAAGTCTTATTTTAGGAATGATCCTTTCCATAAGTCTATATTTATCTTAGTCTTAATCTGATCTGCTATTGCAAATAATTTCACCTTAATTTCTGTTGTTGTTCTGAAAACACCTTTATCACAGACATTGCACAAACATATATATATATTTTGAGCCAAAGCTATATTTTGTACTTTCCCTTCTGTTTGGATCATTTTAAGGCTTAATATTTGTGTCACATGATCCACTTCCCTAACATCCAGTGTGAATTCATCTTTGGGAGAGAGAAGTCTTCCCACTGAAATTTAAGTGATCTGTAGGAAATCTTCTATTTTCAAGATGTGCATTAAAGAGAAGCCAGAGTGAAAACAGCCAGACCACTTAAGAGCCTATTGCAATAGTCTAGGAAAGCGGTGACGATCCCTTGGGCTAGCTTGTCAATAGAAATAGGCAAAAATGAATGGATCTGAGACACAGCTTGGAAGTTGACAGTGTAGAATTGATAGAATGGGTACAGCTGGGAAGGGTAAGAAGTATAAATGTTGACTCCACATTTTTAGTTGGACTAGTTTTGTGGATGATAATGTCATTTGTTGACTTGTGGAGAAACCTGGTAGATAAATAGATTATTGGTGGGATAGGAAAAGAAATATTTTATAGACATTTTTGACTAAGACGAATTTTACTCATCCTAGTAGAGTAGAAAGTAAGATTCAAGAGTACGGAGTTAACAGAAGTCAGGGTTGCAGGTATAAATTAGACAATCTATAGATAGTTTTAAAAGCCTTGAGAGTTGATCTGTGGCTGAGAAAAAGAGTTTACATAAAGAGATGGTGCCCAGGACCTAACTTTTTTGGTCTCTAAAATTTGTAGTAGGCCATTGAGAAGAATCTAGTAGATTAAAAAGAGAAAATGATGAAAAGGACAAAAAACCCCCTATGGATTATAGATTAATAAAATGAAAAACAAAAAGTACTTCAAAAAGAAAGGCCAAGTTAACTGTCTAGGATGAAGCATAGAGGTCAAGGAAGGTGAGGACAGAGAAGTGCTTTTTGGATCTGATGATGTCTTTGGCAGATGGGAGTTCTTGGTAGAATTACTAACTTTCATAAGAGCTGACTGTTAAAGTTTATCGTTCCTTATTTGAACTTCAGGACCTCATATAACTTTAAACTCACTGTCACTTATTATTTACCAAAAGGCTGGTGAAAGAAACTATTTGCATAGATATTTATCCAGAGTATGCACTGTACATTCTTTCTTTTCAATACCTCAACACTGATTTCATTTTTAATCAGACCATCAGAAGGTAAGACTGAAATCATTCTGATTTCCAGAATAGTGAAGTTTCCTGAATGGCATTTTGATACTATGACATTTCACCTGCATTAGGAAATATTTGGAGAAACAGCTCAATGAAATATCATATGTTACCAAATTATCAGTTGACATAGATCAGTTCTTTGATATTTACATACAATGCACTAGAATCCATATTCTGAAAATATTATTTGAAAACCCAATGGATTCCCTAGGATTCTGACAAATTCCCAGAGATTTATAATTTGATGGTCCAATCTAGCTCCAAGATCTTTTTCCTATTGGCTTCTGTTTCACTATCCTTGGATTCTTACTAAAACAAGGAACACTGGAATTTAGCTTTTTCTTTTCATTTTTTGGACACCTAAACCATTCACACAATGCATTTACACATGTAACACGTTTTCCTGTAAAGCTGGGGTATCATTGTATATCACTGTAAAAACAACTGAAATTGCATATTGTGATTCTGGTTGAGTCTGCTCAGGCCCTCTCTCAGGTGCTTCTTGGGTACTTGTCTCTCTAAAAACACAATCATCCTTTGAAAACTCTGAGCTACTCGCGCTTCATGGTCTTTGAAGTTACTGTCCTTCCTTTGCAGAATGTAATCTCTCCAGGTGGATGATGCATGGCTTCACCCTCTTTTCGCTGAGGTCCTGAGGCTATTCATGACCACCGTATGTGAAATAGCTTCCTTAACCTACCTGATTTATTTTTATTTGAAGTGTTTATTCCCACTGGACATATTTATCTCTCTCCCTGCCCCTGTACTCTCTCAAGAATAAGCTTAGAGTAGGAACTTTATCTGTTTCATTCAGTATAATATTCCTAACGCCGAGGATGTTGCCTAGTCTATGGTATGTGCTAAGTAATAGTGGTGATGGAATGAGTAAGTGAGTTAATAAACGTGTGAATCTCAGTTTCTTCATCCATAAAGTGGACATAATACTTATTTAAGTCACACAAATATTTTCATGGTCAAATGATATAAATGCTTTGTTATGTACTTTTATAACTGTAAAGTTTGACATAGAGATATATATCTAGTGTCCTAACATTGCATATACATATCAGAAAACATATTTGACTATTTATTTGCTGTAAAAGTAATTTGTTAGTGCCACATATCAAATCTACAAAACTGATGGATCCTAGCCTCACTAAAGTTACTTTGGGTGTATGCTGTCAGGATTGTTTTATCACTTTTATCATTTTCATTTATTTTTATTATCTTTGTGTAGAATATATTCCTTTTTTGCTTGGGTTCTAATGTATATTTGGCAATTATTTCAACTGGGCATTTGTTTTTGAATATCCTTATGAAAATAATGGGCCCTCTATTGTAGAATTTACCTATTTGTACAAAGGCAAGAAATAGGCCCCATCTATAGTAAATTAGTCATAAAGTAATTGTATCACCCATGATGACCCCTGATTCTGAAATGCTAAGATGGGTGTAAGAGGTAAGAGTTCGCAATAAAAATGCCTTTTCCTTTTGAGTTGTAAGGACCATTTTGTACTGTACATTACTCTACACATACCAAAGTACCAACCTGGGAAAGTTAGGTTTAAAAGGCATCATTCACTCTAAACTTGAGGCCTTTGTGTCTGATTTTTATCTCCATTGGCTTCCTGATGGGAGAACTCTGAAATATTTTATTCTCCATAACAACATCAATAACAAGGGTATATATTTTTGAATTCATTTATTGGGATAATGTGTCTACTTATGTCAATGGGAGATTGTCTAAATATGTTGTGGTAGGAGGGAAAATCTTAGCTGCCTGTCCTTGTCTGTACCTTGTTTGGAACTCAGGAATACAGATAGATCACTCTGTCATTTGCCTAGAAGCCACATTCCTAATCTTGACCAACCATCCTGCCAATATTATTGCCACCTTGGGCACGTGGAGAGAGGTGAAGGAACTCATCACAATTTCTTAATATTTTTTGGAAAAACAACTAAGTTGGAGGGTCAGCTCTTCATATGTAAAAACAATCTCCTTAACTGTAAAATCCAGAAATGAACCTAGAAACAGTATAGAGTTCAGTTTTCAAATTCTGGTCTCTGGCTATGAAAACGATGTTTTTCTTTTAAACGTAACAACTTTTCTGTTAGAGTTTATTATGGTTAGACACAGTGTAATGCTTTTCAACTTTTTCACGGTGATTTTAAACATTGATTTTTAAATTAGTTCATCTTAATTGTGAAAGATTTGGTACACTAACTCTAATCTTTTTATTAACTGCTGAGACAAAAATTTCCAAATGTCTGTGGTAAAATCCATACTCAGTGAGACTGATGTGATGTGAATATTTCTCTTTCAATTTTTTTGCCATGCTGGATCATGATTCTCTCACAAGGACAGTGGTTGCCCTGTGTGGCATTATTAAAGACCAGCAGTGTACTCAGACTTGTGCATGACATCATGCAAAACTAAACAATTACAATACATCATCTAGGTCATATATTGCAAGGTAATTTGGATTTATTCTAAAATCTAATAATTCTGAAGAAAGGAAAATGAAGACCATTCTTTTCAGAGTTTTTATTAATGACTAACATAGTGAATATTTGCAGCGTACGAAACACTTACATGAAAGTATGTTTATGTGTGTGTGTGTCTATGTGTATATATATTATATATATATATATATTAAAAATCTTATTTGTTCCTCATGAGAACTCCATGAAGAAGGCATTATTTGATGGATATTATGAAGAAATTAATACTTAGATTAGTTAAAGGTCTTATCTAAGACTGAGTAGTAACTTAGTAGTTGAGCTGTGAATCATACTTATGTCATCACATACTACATTTGGTGATACTAATATGTAATTTGTTCTTTTTTAATACTATTTACATTGCTGTAAATATTGTCTTTTTTACATATTTTAAGCAAATATAAATTATGACTATTTCAATAGTAAATATGAATACTTTAACAGTATCTAGTACAACATAGTCTATGCAATGTTATGCACTACTCCTTATGTGTGTATTGCAATATACATAGGAGGCAATAGTTAAGTGCTTAAGATGAAGTAAGGCAAGTAAGCCAATTAAGTTAGTGAGTGATGATTTGTGAATTATAATGCTGATCAGATTCATAAAGTCATTTTTTGTTTTTTTTAATCTTATATATAACTACAATACAACAGAATATTAAGAATATTAGCCTCATTTCTTTTTTTTTTTTTTTTTTTTTTTGCTGGGAAAGATTCACCCTGGGCTAACATCTATTGCCAATCTTCCTCTTTTTTTTTTTTGAGTTTTTTATTTTTTATTTTTTTTATTTTTCCCCCCAAAGCCCCAGTGGATAGTTGCGTGTCGTAGCTGCACATCCTTCTAGTTGCTGCATGTGGGACTCGGCCTCAGGATGAACGGAGAAGTGGTGCCTCGATGCGCACCCGGGATCCGAACCCGGGCCACCAGCATCGCAGCGCGCGCACTTAACCACCAAGCCACAGGGCCGGCCCTCTTTTTTTTTTTTTTTTTTTTTTTTTTTTAAAATGTGACCGGCCACCCCAGCATGGCTACTGACAAACGAGTGGTGTGGTTCTGTGCCCTGGAACAGAACCTGGGCTGCCGAAGCGGAGTGCATCGAACTTGAACCACTGGGCCATCTGTGCTGACCCTTAACCTCTTTTTTTATGAAGACTTCTTAATACTCATTTGAACATGTACTGTTTATAAACACTCTAATTTCCCTCCAAATAATAAAAATTTGGAAGCAGCATTCATCGATATTACGTGATTTTTACCTGAATTTTTTGGTATATGCGTTACCCTCCAAGAGGTACAATGAGGATGCAGATATATAATATTATTCTTAACACATTTATAATCCAGTTGGACAGACAGGATACACAAACGTGTTAAATAACACTATAAGAGAAAAAGTGGGTTGTCAGGATGTTTGGGACTCAGATAATAGGCAAACTGCCAGACTGAGTCATATCTCCTAGCAACCTAAGCCAGTCCACAAGGTGTGTGATATTGTGAGGGGGAACCTATGAGTGGATACTGTAGGATGCCTGGACGGGTTGGTGAGACATGAAATAGAGGAACGACTATAGAAAAATATTAGATTTTCAGACCCAAAGCCTGGGGGATGTGGGAGGGCTGGCTAAGGGTATTTTGAAAAGCAGGACGGTGTGCCAGCAAGTTAAGCTTAGTGTGTTGACAACCTGCCAGCAAGACAGTGTGTGAAAGTTCAGACACATGAAAGAAATCTGATAGTAAACAGCAAGAAACTTGCCACAGGAGCTAAAGCTTAGAGGTCTGCAATTATATGGGCTGCTGTCCAATTCCTCTTTCACTACATTTTAACACCATAACCTTGAGCAAGTTATTTAACCTCCCCAGTCTCCGTTTTCTCATCTGTAAAATGGTGATAATACTACCTCCTACATAGGGCTGTGGTAGAATTAAATGAGAAAATGTATGTAAAAAGTTCAGTAGAAACTCTTAATAAAATACACTGTTCCTGTATTCACCAGGAGGCTGGGCAAGAAGGTTAGAGTTCTAATCTGCAAAGGGAACAAGGCAATAGCGGAACACAGAGTGATCAGTGGAGATTCTGTTAGGAAAACTGCTACTAATCATGTTTTTGCCACTGCAAACAACAGAAGCCTGCCTGATCCAGCCTTTCATCCATTGGAGAACTGTGGCAGAGTTCCTGAAGTTTACATTTCACGAGATGGCCAAATTCTGGTAAATATAATGCTTGCTTTAAACCAATGTTACATAGGCCAATACAAAGGGGTGTGAGTAACAGAATGGTGTCTATGTTCAGTATCTCTCAAACCACAATTGAAAGACTTGCTCCTTAAATTTCTTCTGTGTGGTTCCTCTTGTGTAAAATCCTGGCTGGTCCATATAAGCAGAAGTCAGAGCTGGCTAAGAATCTCTTTACGTGTGTTTATCCAGATATTTTCCTGTTGCTTTCTTTCCCTATAGATTAGTATTGAGGGGATGGCCAGATGGAGCCTGTCTGAATACATAATAGAAGAATATTTTAAAAACAGGGTTTTTTATGTTTTAGGATATTTAGGGTAGTGACAGAATGTAGAAATGATAGAGTATAGAGAGTACAGCGTGAAGCAAGCTATTCAGGAATCTCTGTTGGTTATTTTAGTCAGTTCTGTTTTGTCAACATCTTGTTCGACTTGAGCAAAATCTAAGAGCTATAGAAATTAAATATATGCAAGTGGAAATTTTGCATAGTGGAAATGTTATCCACTTATCTCCGTTAGGTTCTAATACAATAACTCTCCTGGTAGCTACCATACACGATAAATACGGTTTAGTTAACAAAATCATAACAAATCATAACAAAAAGTATTTATGCAATTGCATACTTTAAATAAGAGATCAATAACGAACAAGTATGTAAGAATAAAGGTCAATGGATAATAAATACTTCTGCATTCATTCGTATAAATATGTCTTATATTTTTCTTCTGGCAAATGGTAATCAGATTATAAATTGTAGAGCAGCCTCCTAAACTATTAATTTATAGGAATTCACTGATACGCGTAGTTAAAGAAATTGGAAGATAAAGAAAGCAATTTAAAGCCTGTGTGTGTACAGCAGATGTATGGCATTTTTGGTGTAGGTCTGCGTCCTTGTGTTCATAGGTATGGTTTTAGGCATAGTTTCACTCATAACACGGGGAGCTACCATATGCCCATTTTAATATTAGCCTTCAAATAAAGATTAGTTTGAAAGAAACTGCCATTAATGAAACTTGAAATTGTGTCCACAGCTGACAGCTGTCGCTGACTTTGTGTAAAGGTCCTCGAGAGGACAATGATCTGTCCACCATGCGTCTTGAGCAGAGTTCACGTACACCTCACCCTTCCTGATGCCCGCGGAGAAGCTGTGTATGTGAAGACGTTCTGGCATAGTACAACTCCTCCAAGCTGCAGGCAATGCTACGGAAAGCCTCATCCGAAATAAGTTGCATGACCCTCCACTGCTGTTGTTTTCTCTACTCTAAGATTATCACTTTTGACACATAAAAACAACTTCAACTTATCACTGTTTGTCAAAAATAGATTTTACATATTTCATTTATGTTTATTAAAATGAGGCATGTAAAAACGAGTTTTGGCTGACTGACATAATTGGATTTTCAGACTTTTCCAGATCCTACTCAGGGAGGATGTAATGTAAACTGATGAAGATAAAACCTGACTAGCTTTACGATGGCACATGGCGGGCCATTTTCATTGTTTGAAAAAAAAGAACGTTTATACAGCATGTATGAGAATAAAATAAAACTCTTCCAAGAAATGGGATTTAGATTACAAATCCAAGTTAAAATGATGTAAATCCGTAAAATATGGTAACGCTTTCAAAGTACAAAAGCTGTATTTAGGATTCTTCTTAGTCCCTTACTTTGTTTGTGATTCACGTGCTAGATGCTAAAATATTTGGATAATGCCACATAGCATCAATTAAACTGCAATCCCTCAGGAAGCTCCAGAAAAACCTGGCAAATAGGAAGCGAAGCTGGGAAGGCAGTGAAGGGCGGTACTGATGAATTGACAATACTGAAGTCAATAGGCTGGAAGACTATTAGGTGGTGGATCAAACAGTGTTGTGTTTAAAATGGAACTTATGGAGTTCATGAAACTATGGGGATGGCGCAGCCAGTATGTTGAGCTGAGGTCTGCTATTGGGAAAATAACAATGTGAAGGAGGTGGCTTGTATTTGTTTCCCTGCTGTGTTCAAGGCATTCCTTCTGGTTCAACTCTCTTTTTTCTTTTTCTCCCTCTTAATTTCTTCTTATCCTTCAAGACATAGCTAAAGTATTATTTTCTCTTTCCCCAAGCCAATAAAGATTCATTCCCCCTTTCTATTTGCTGTCATAGCTGTTTCTACAGATATCTATCAGAGTGCTTATGGTAGGTTATATGTGTTACATGTGTCTAGCCCTCCTGATGAAGAGTATCTTCATAATGCTCAATGAATGTCACATCAGAGGGCTCGATAAGAATTTACCATATTGTATTTGTACACTGGGATTTTGCTATATTAGATATTTTTAAGTAGAGAATATTTAAAACATATATAGAGATATATTGTTATTATTGTAGATATTAGGGATATTTAGATAACAATCTAATCAATTTAGCAAATCTATAATATCTATAAATTCAAATAGAATTAGGCAGATTACAGACTTAGGTAGATTGAGTTCATGAATATTTAACACAAATCAAATATTTTCCCTTTTTTGTTTTAACTTGAAATATATTCAACCACTCAATGACTGATTTAGTTATAACTTTAAAAATGTATTATCCTAATCACGTCAGTGACCGTGTACATTTATATGGCAATTATGAAAGCTGGTAAAAATATAAGCATGGTTGGAAACCTTAAATAAAAATTATTCTTCATTTATAAAGACACACCGATAATTTATTTTTCTAACAAGCAAATACCAGAAATTCCAATCCATAAATTTTATTAAGTGCTTAAGAAGTTATAAAAGAGAAAAACTAACTAGAAAAAGACCAACAGACCAGCACTAGAGTTTGTGATTTGTCTTTCATCATCAATTTTTAAGGCAGTCAAAATGGTTTTTAGGTTTCTCATAATGACATTTTTCTCCATTTTTTTCAGTGAAGTGGTATGATTTTTATAAGTCTTAAGGAATGAGGATGTCAAATAGAAATTCAGAAATAAACTAAATCTTCATCAATTAGGATTAATTTCATCTGTGTGTAACAGAAACCTCCAAATAACAGAAGGTTAAAGAACACTGAAATTTATCTCTCTCACATAAAAGAAATAAAAGGTAAACAAGAGCTGTTATGGAGTCTCATAGTCGTGAGGGACCACACTTCCTTCAATTTTTCTGTTCTACCATTCTTAATATATGGCTAAATTTGCAGGTTCCAAGACACCTGCAAGAGCTCCTGGAGGTTAATATCACACCCACATTCCAAGTAGTAGGAAGGTGGAAAGTGAGGGAGAGTGAATAAAAGGTCACTCCTTCCAACACAATAAGTTTTCTTAAGCAGTCTTTAAACTCCCACACAATACTTCTACTTATATCGCACTGGCCTGAACATAGTCACATGGCCAAACCTAGCTGTGTGGAGAATTGTTCAATATAGCCTCAGATGAAATGAGCTTTCTATTACCAAGGAATAAAACATTGTGGGTGGTAACTAGCAGTCTCTACCACTGAGTTCTGTCATTACAGATAATTAAATTACCTGCTTTTGCTTGGGAGAATTTAGTTTGACCAAATTTACAGTGATGGAAATTGCTTATCTTTTATTTATGATCTGTCATGATAGCTCTCTTCAACCTTCAAAATGATAATATAAGATGGCCAATACTAAAATCAGCTAATTAAACTTGACAAAGAAGAGCAGTAGGGAAAAAGAACATAAGCAAAGTCAGAAGAAGCTATTAATAATTTAATCATATCTAATTTATATACCTTTGTGTATATATGCATAGAAGTCCACATAATATTTGTTTGGTGTAAATTGAAGTTTTAAAATCAACTAGGATATTTAAGAAACTAAAAAGCATATGAGGAACAATTTAAGGAAGCAGAAATAATTAGCCTAGAGAAGAGAAAATTAAGAAGTATAGCGTACCTGCATTCACTTATTTTAAGAGCTTCCTTGTGGAACAGGGATTGAATTGTCCAACGTCTCAAGGTGTAGAATGAGAACCATTGGGTAGAAGTTATATTCATTAATTCATTCACTCACTCACTTGTTCACTTATGAGTACTTACTGTGTCTCAGGTGGTGTTTTGTGTACTGTAGATATAACTGTGAATAAGCCACACAAGTTCCCAGCACTTATGGCCCTTGTATTCTAGTGAAAATAGACAGACACCAAACAAACACACGAATAAAAAATTTCAAATAATGCTATGATGAAAACGAGGTAGGCCCATGAGAGAGAGTACCTCACGAAAGAGAAGGTGAATTACTGTTATAGTATGGTCAGAGAAGTCTTCTCTGATGCCATGACACATGGACCAAGCCAGAATGGGATCTCTATCTCTAAAGCATACTCAACATCTTCCCATTTATCTTCATATCTTTTTCTACACCCTAGTCCCTGTCACCATCATCTGTCACAAGGGCTATAGCAGTACTCAAAATGATCTATTTTAAGAAATATATGACAGATCGTGTCCCTTCCCTCCTTAAGATGCCCTAATGACTCCATTTTGAAGTTATAATACACTCCAAATTAATTAGCAAGGCCTATAGGGCTGTTCATTACATGTTTCTACAAAACTTTCTAACTTTATCTCATATTGAAATTCATCATCCTCTTTATTCTTGAGCTACATGAATTTTCTTTCTGTATCTAGAATACATCAAGGTCATTCTTACATCAGAGCTTGGCATTTTCTGTTTTCGCAGCCTGAAATGCTTTGTTCCCAGTCCTTCTGTGGCTGGCTCCAAAAAGAGTGAGGTTAAAGCCCCTGGAAATTTGAAGCAGGAGGAGAGGAAGGAGGAGAAATTGGTGTATAATTGTATGCACTGGGAGGTAGTGTTTTCAGAGACCTCTTCCAGTCTACGTCTTCAGGGACTCTTACCGACCACTTTAGCCCAAGCTGTCGCTTAGTCACTCTGTCACACTACCTTCATTCGTTGCTTTAATAGTACACATCAGAAACTGAAATATTTTCAATTTATTCATTGGTTTGTTTCCCTCTTCTATTATAGTATAAATATCTTAAGGTGAGGGAAAATAATTGACTTGGAAACCGTTTGCCTATTTCCTAGAATGTTACTTGCATATAATGGGCGCTCAAATATTTGTCGATGGATTAAGTGATTTTTCTTCTGGGTTTCCGGAATATGACTTAAGGAATGCACTGGGGTACTAGACATATTACAATAAGGTAGACTTCTTCTATCTCTATCTTTTAAGATATTTACTTGGGATTTGGAAAACTTACTTGAGTCCTAATAGAATATAAATTAAATTCTCATTTATTGTATATACAATTTCATTTCTGCCTCTCCTTAATGGAATGTAAGCCTGTTGTGGCAGGAAATTTAATCTGTTTTGGTTACTGATAAGTTTCCAGGATCTGAAACAATGCAGTCACATGGGAATTGCTCAATTATTATTTATTCAATGAACAAAATACTCTGAATACGCACACCTATGAATGTGAATTTATATACTAGAGTCCAAAATTGGAAGAAAGATCCATAATAACATTTTCTAAGACTTTATTTTTTGACATATCTAAAAACATGCTCTATCTTCCATCAATATCTTATCCTCTTTTGTGAGGTATCTTTGCCTTCTTGTTGTAATCTGACTGCTTGGTACAGCTTTCCGGTGGAAATACAGTTTTGTAATAAGAATTAAGCATTCTATTCTGAAAATGGTTCAATTCTGAAATGAGTAATTGCTTTGCAAAAAAAAAAATGTCTTTGTATGATTGTTAATAGCCAGATGGTGTCTGGGCAGAAGTCACTGTGTCTGCTTCACACGGACCTTTCAAAACTCACCAAATGCGTGGTAGACGATGTTTGCATTTAGGATTCCTTGATAGCATACTTTCTCCTCCTTTGGAATAGCCAGTGGTGTGCAGGACCTGACTCTTACCAGTTTACAAGAGCCAATCATGTAGATTTCTTCCCAGGTTTGCATTCAGTGACCTCATATTGGTAGCCTGAAGTTAGTCATGGTGGGAGTGTAGTTATACTGTGAAATCTCCAAATGCTACAAATCAAAACTTTCTTTGTCTCATTAACCAGCCCACCACTGTATATGTCTGAGTAGATGATGGGCTTCATGGCAGCTGCCTTCACTCAGTCCTCCGGACCATTCTTAGGGTGCAGCACAGGGCATGGAAAAGACTGTGGACTTTAGAACCCCATCCCACTGACTTCCTCCCTACATGACCATGAGAACAAGGCAGCTTCTATGCACCTCATTTATAAAATGCACTTTTGTAGAAGGAGTGGAAGGAAGTAATGCATGTGATACCTTAGCACAATGCCTGGTACATACAAGACCCTGAAAGACAGTCTGTTTCTTTTTAAGTGGTGTGGCAGAGGGAGAGGCTGAATAAAGCCAGACATTCATGAAGCTCTTCTATGAGGGTATAACAAAATGTGCTTAACTACAGCCTCTTAAATAACCATTCATAGCCCCAATTACAGGTTTTTATTCTGGCTGATTTTTAAATCATGTGTGATCCAAAGGAAGCTGGTTCCCATCTATAGCACAGCGTTATCCAATGACGCAGAGCAAGGGTAAATATGGTTAGAAGTAAAGAGAACATCAAACACTCTAATGTAATTATCTCAAACTGAGTTTATGCAGTCAAAAGGTAAAATAATCTCTCCAATGTGGTTATATCCTTTAATATTATGTCTTATCTGAAGAGATAAATTATCCAAGAAAGGGTGGAATTTAAGTAACTTGGAACATTAAGCAACCATTGATTTGAGGTAGCACTTAAGTCTGGGAAAGCACTAATGACATGGCTGGAGTCTCTGACAATAGAGTTTGTAATTTGTTTTTGAAGGAGAATAGTAAGGGAATAAGAAGACCTATGCTTTTGAAGATTGTGTTGATTTTTCTTTGCAAGGCAAGGAGACTGATATTTGGATAAACTATACATATTTCTGGTTAACTGAAAATAATCATGTTATAATACATGCAAATACAGGTGAGAAAGAAGCTCTCTGTGTGGTTGCAATCAGTTTTATTACATATCTATCAAAGTATTAAAAGATTTCACAGAATTAATATAAAACTACATAAAGCATTTAGTCGTGTTTTTTCTGCTTTTTTACCTAAAACTACTTTTGAGACTGCAAAATGATAGGTCTGTGCTAAGTATTAGAATGTAATGGGGAAAAGATACACATATAGTCATACATTTACATATATAGACTTATAAAGACTTTTATACGTATTTATATTTCTACCATTTCTTAGATTAAAATTACCATTTAAAAAAAACAGTTTTTCTGGATTATATTTTCACTGCTGGAAGTTACTATAAAGTTACACAATCTACCTAAGATATTATTATATATCTTAGGTATATAATTCCTTATATATACAAGGAATGTGTCTTATTTATGTTTGCAGGACTTAGGAGGCCATTGAAACTTGATTGACTGAAAGAATTAGGCTCAAAAAAGATGGAAAGTAGAATTTGGTAATGTACAGTTAATAGCAGCAATCAAAAAATTTTAAAGAAACATTGCTGTTAATACACTACTGAGTTGATCTTCCAAAAAAAAATTACAAATGCCATCTTTTTTGAGCCTAATTCTTTCAGTCAGTCAAGTTTCAATGGCCTCCTAAGTCCTGCAAACATGAATAAGACACATTCCTTTAGCTAAAGGGTCTAATATATATAATGGGCATATAAAATATATACATAGAAGCTAAAATAGAAGTGCAAAGTGATAAGGAGAATGGAAGAGTGTGAAAGTGCTATGGAAATTGAGAAAGCAAAGTGATTTCCTTCTGGCAGAGGAAACCTATAGTAGTATTTTACTTGGGCCTTTTAAGACGGGAATATTTTATCAGTCTCTAAGAAAGAGCAAGTTTTCTCAGTATAAGAGAATATGTGGGCAAGGCATATGAATACAGAAAATCAGGTACAATTGTGTTGTAGTCAATCATTTAGACTGAAATGTGGGGAATAACAAGGAGAATAGTGGAAGATAATTCTTGAGGGGTTGTTAAAAGCTAGAAAACTGTGGACTGTGGAAATTATTAGTGGCAGTGAAAAGTCATTGAACAGTTTGGACCTTGTACACAATATGAGAGCTCTAAGAAAGGTTATTCTACTGCTGATATACTGGAGTGGGAGAATGGTGGACCGTGGAAATTATTAGTGGCAGTGAAAAGTCATTGAACAGTTTGGACCTTGTACATAATATGAGAGCTCTAAGAAAGGTTATTCTACTGCTGATGTATTGGAGTGGGAGAATGGTGGGAAATCTTTTTAGGGCTCTATTTAAAAAGTGTATGGCTAAAAATAATGGGACATAAAAAATAAAAAGATGAGACATTACAGAGATAGAGTGAAAATAAACTAATAGTCATGTAGGTAAGAAAAGAGAAGTCACCTGTGTTCAGTGGAAACCAAATGCACTTAAGCTAAGATAGCATTCTAAATGACCACATGCATGATGTTGCAAAGCAGAATTCTTCACGTGTGCGGTAGAAGTAATGATGCATACACTGTTGTGAGATTCAATGAAAGGATGCACATGAAATGGACTTGTTAATTATAATGCTCTAAGCAAATGAATAATACTATTATTGGTTTTATTATGAAATTTCATAATAACATGGCTAGAAAAATGGTAATATTTTATTAACAGAACTATGAAAATCAAAGAAAAAGATTTGGGGGAAATAAGTTTAATTTTAGAAAGATCAAGATTAAGATATTATATCAATTAGGATCCCAACAGGGAAAATTAGTATAGTTCAAGGACGATCTGTTTACAAAATGATTATGAGGACGTCAACAGGATGTAAGGGAACTACAAAAGATAATATATAGGAACCAAGAGCAAGTAGCACACCAACTGATTCCACCCTTATGCATGAATGGATGAGAGGAGGAAGAGATGCAAGGAGAGAGAATTCTGCATAGCTAAGTGGCCTTGAAAGTAGTCAAGGGCCACAGTCAGACTAAGACAATATCACAGAGAGTGAACCAGGGCGAAAAAATAGATGACACTCTTCTGCCTTTCTTTGGTATCCAGCTGGGATTCCCCACTGACAGAATGACTGGAAGTCAAAAAGCGTGAGAACCAATTAAGGTAATCTGTACATGTCAGCCTCTTGTGATAGCAGGATGGAGAATAAACCTGGACAAAGAAAGATACCCAGCACCGACACCAATGGGGAGATTTAATAGATGGATAGAAATACGAGTCTATGGAGAGAATTTAAGAATATGTACGTTGGTGGCACCAACAATTGAATTAATCAGACTCTATTCCCTAGCTAATACCGCAGGCATGCTCAAAAAATAATGGAAGCTTCTTTGCATAAGGACAGGTATTCTGCATTTAATTAAGTTTGTATAGATTCACATTAAAGTCATTTTTGAACTAGTTCCTCACTCTTACTCATTTGACCAGAAATGAGAACAACTTGTGCTGGTCAAATGGGTGCAAATTGATTTTTATGTATTATACTCTAGGGAACCTCCTGAGGAAAAGAAGATATTGGTAAAACAGCTGTGAAAGCAGACCAAAAAAAGTTTTATGCTTAATTAGAATGTGGCATCAAAGAGCTAAACATACTTTCTGTTTGAACATCAAACAATGAAGTTGTGATTTTTCTTAATTTAGAAGCCATGGTCATTTGAATCAGTGAACTTGCAAGGAAGAACATCTACCCTAAAACATGTAAATTCCTTCAGGTTCTAGGTGGAGATTACTTTGTCTCCTACAAATCTATGCATCTAGACACACCGGCTTAAAAAATAAATGAATACTATTTTAATATGTTCTATATCCTTCAATATTCAAAAATATAAACAAAATTTTAATAAGGATATCGGAACTTAAAATATCATGATATCCAGGTCCCATCTTAAGAAACAAAAAACAGTTGCTCAGGCAGATGTTTTCTTTATGCAATCACTACTAGTCTAGATTTCTCCATTAGATCTCTTAGTATATTTTGGAATATTAGCATAGAGATAAATTTCAGCAGTAACACAGCTAGGTCCTTTGGCTTCCAGGCATTTGGAACTCTCACAATATTTAGTTTCGTTCAGTTTTATCATTATTTTCCTTATCCATTTATTATCTGTTTATGTTGTCTCTAGTTCTAGTCCAAGGATTTCCACAGCCTTGCTAACCTCAAAGAAATGTGCACACAGTGTTTAGAAAGAAGGGAACAATTCTATATAATTTACTTTGCATACCCCTATGGGATCCCTTCAAAATCATTTAGGATGAGAATCAGCAAAACTTAATATTCTGAAGCAATGATTCTCTAAGGGAGGTCAAACAACATTGATGAAACTAATGTATATTTTGCTTTTTCTAAGATGCCATAATTTCCATATCTATAATTCTTTATATATTCTTGAAAAAGACTTTATTTGTAGAACCTGTTGATTTGAAATATAGATAGATATAGACATAAATATATGCAATTTGTGTACTACAGCTCCTGGTACATGGTATTCACTCAATGATGCTGTGCTCTATTGAATGTCATATGTCCATACATATTTGAGAATATAGTTTATTGCATAAAGCACATTATTATCTCAACTATTCATAAGGTCTCTAGGATAGACATACTTTTATATAACAGAAAAGAAGAAAATGAAAATCAACTAGGTAAAGTTAGCAAAATAGCCAGTTACTATTTTAGGCAAAATAGCCAGATCCCACAATGGTTCAAATACTTAAATCCAAATTATTGTCAGGGGTTATCTGAAGTTAGCAATTTTTGAGAAAGAATCTCTGGTACTTGCTGCAGCTAAGGATGAAGTCAGTTCCATCATTTACTTTACAGCATTATTTTTCTCTCATCTTTTTTACTCATGATTTTCAAGCTACTGTTTTACTCTGCACTTTCAAAATGTAACATGTACCTAATTTTAATAATCTATTTGTTGTCCATTGACAAAGAAGAGATGTACTATTAAAACATTTACCTAGCTTATGAATCTCTGCCAATTAAAATCAATCCTCTAATTGGTAGTTCCTGGGGCAAAATTATTTATATCCCATTATCTTCTATTTAATAAAGGACATATTTCTGCATTCTTTTCCCTAATCATTTTGAAAATATAGAATCAAATTTGCCTTGTCTTTTCTTTTGTATTACTAATTTTTCATGTAAAAACCATATTAGAAAGAAAATAGTTGCTTAATATCCTTCAGAAAGTAAAAACACACAGCAGTAAATAAGTTTGCTCAGCTGGGAGCAGATATTTAACTTTGAAAAGATTCAAACAAAGCCAAAAATTTTAGAAGTGAAAAAATCTGCTAGGCAGTATCTGGTAATATTTTTAAATTTTGACTAAATTGAAATTTAATTTTATATCAAAGCAAAGCAAAGTGCATATACCCCACTACTCGGGAGCTGCCTAACCTTTTGCATATTTATGCTATTTGGAGCTATTTTGCTATTTTTAGAAACAACTGTATGACTATTATAATCTATGATACTTAATACTATTAAACATATTGAGATTTCTAATATTTGCACTTATCACCTCTTAATTCAAATATCAAAAAATAAAATTCCTACTATGTGCAAGATTCCAGAGAGCTGTCTGCGCCTAGTATATAGTCACATGGTCATAGCCTTTAAGCTAGTAGAGGAGACTTCTAATACACAGATGTTTTCGATAAGAGTCATTTGAGTTGTGGTGCATATGAGCTAAGTGAACTTGCCTTTTAATAGTAATTACTCAGAAGTAGTAAAAGATTTTATTTAAAAGGTATAGTAAAATAAAAGGTAATCTGTTTTAGGTTTGTTTTTATATCACCAATATATTATGATTGCCTCGCTAAGTCATAAATTGCTTATCAAATTTTTGTTGAATGAAAATATTGAAGAAATTATAAATTCAAAAGGAAAAACAAAAATAATGGAAACAAGTTACTTTTTGACACCTAAATGCCTAGGTTTCTTTTCATAATAACTTTTTGGTGAGAAGATAAAATTTCACTTATTAATAAGGAGATTCTATTGCAAATCCATTAAAATAGGGCTGTATCCCTTAACAGTGCCAGAACATGCTAGTTCCAGTGTTGGTTAAGTCAGATCTATCAGACATTTTGTAACCTGTTTAGAAATGCATCCAAAAACTTAGCTCAAGATGCAATTCCTCTGTTTGCTTGTAAATATCACGACTACAATACCTGCTATAATTACTATTATTTGGGTAGCCTTTGGGATGCCTTATTGACATTGATGCATTCCAATGATTAAACTTGTTGAAAGTATACACAATTGCCTTCTGATCAAGGCATTAATATCAATAAAAATAGAGAATCTCAACTTTTTTTCAGTTACAACTGGAAGGTAAGACACATCTGGGATTTATTTTCATAATACAGCTCCAAATATATTGGATTGGGAAGTAAGTAGAATTAATATTCTGGATTCAATCTGAAAGCTTGTTAATGGTTATTGGTAAACTCTAAAACTTCATACTACATATGCATACACATAGACATACATAAAATCAATTCGGTGACTTCTTGGTGACTAACACTGAGATTCTATTTTTTTGCTCATTAAATTGTTGAAAATTTCAGAGACTTGTGAGATGGAGTGAGGCTTGCATATTCATATAGCACTCAAGAGGGTATAAATTTACAATCCTATTTAAGATTATTTTGGCAGTATATGCCCAGCAATTGTGTTTATAGAATACATCTTGGATATATAGAATATATATACCTAATATATAGATATACATGTGACATTTTTATGGAAATCTGAATTCAATTTGATTTCAATCTATCATTTTTGCTTTGGTAGGAACCATTTAAAATTGTCACTTCAAGTTCTCTCATTTACTTCAGGTTTATAAATTATTTTCTTTGGAGTAAACATTTAATCATACTCAGTTTTATTTTCCCTTCCCCTTTCCATTCTTTATGTCTAGGTGGCCTCCAAAGGCAAGTGGAAGCTTCATGTAATATTTTGAACAAGCAGAATACAAGGGGTATAAAGAGGCTTATTTTTTTTGTCTTCACTGCTCATTCAACGTGTATTTTGTGGAGGAAATTTCTCCCTTATCCCTGGTTGTAAATCCCAATAGTCTTATTTTTCATTCACTCTAGGATAATAAGACTCCTTCCATGGAGTTACGTGGAAAACAGATTTAATTTAGTACTTAGAATAGTCTACTCTTTTTCCTTCTTTCTTTGCCTTATACTTTGGCTCCAGTTTCTCATCTTACTAACCATCGATATCTGATACAAGAAGCAAGGGAGAAAGAGAGATATGAGTGACTGTTCTTACCTGACTTCCTCTAAAATGGCTGGAACTAGCATGTGCTTAGAGCTTGAGTTTTTCCTCTTAAGAGGAACTTGTGGTCTCACCAGATTTCATCAGTCGCCTTGTCTTGGGCAAAATATTCCTCACTGGCTTGGTAATTTACCGCCTCTGGAACTCTACCATTCAGAAATTCACCTGTGGCTTCCAGTTTCTTAGGTTCTATCACCGATCTAAGTGGCCCCATTTAGAAAGGCTCCAAAGTAATCCTCATGCTGGCTCTCTTACTTGTGGGACTCAGATCTTTTGGATGGGAGACAGTCATGCAATCTTTGACTCAACAAACTCTGGAAAACAGTCCAAATCCATTGTAACATCAACTCCCCTCTAGCATGCAGCCAAAGCAAAGAAATTGCTTACTCCTCTCCCTCTAGATTTCCATGCGTGAGTCAGTCTTGTCTACCCACTAAGTCTGGGATTCATGTCAAGTTTTCTGAAACATCCAGTTGAAGTCTGTCTAAGTAAATAGAAGTAAGATATAATTCTTGGCTACTCCTCTACTTTGGTGGTGGGGAGGGTGCTAAAAACATAACAGCTCTCCCCAGAAACTCTTCAGAGACTATCCCAAATCTTCAACAATTCAACATGGGTGAATTTCCTAAATTGCTTCTAAGCCCCTTTTTGGAAACAGCAATGAGGCTTATCTAACATTCTTTGGAATGTAGCATCTATTGTCCTCATCTCTCAGCTGAAAATGAGACAGGAAGAATCTTATTTTAATACCCTGTTATAACATTAGTGTATTCTCATGGCGACGCAGACGGAGAACACTGGTCTATGGGCCATTCTGTAAGTCTTCAGCAGGCCCTACTCATCCACACAAGCCTTTGGGTAGCACCATCTGCTCAGGCCCGTCTCCCTGCTTTACATGCTGTTCTTTACTTCCACCACGTCCTGAACCAAGGCCTCTGCTGCTTTACCATTCCTGTTGCTATGTCTCTAACTCCCCACAGAGTCTTCAAAACTCTTTGAAAATTTACATATAAGCCATAGGAAATTAGTAGGATGGGTTTGGCCACTATAGTAAATCATGATTTAGTCCCTTTTCCTCTCTCTCTTCTCCTTTATTTGTAGCATTCTTATATTTTCTTGGTAGAAAACCTGTTACATAACTTCTATCTTCATTCCGAGGTTATTATTTGATTTAATTAGCACGAGAATTCAAAACTAAACAGCTCTCTTGAGATTAGATGTTCTCTGCTTAAGGACATTTATATTTAGTTTGAATTAAAAGCTAAATGTTTAATCCCTAGGATCTCAAATTTCAGCTGCTATAGTAATTGAGATAATAAGAATTTCTGGAAATTATATGTCATATGTTTTTTAAAACTAGGATCTCAGTTCTTACATAATATTTGTGTACCAAAATGATCATCACAACATGACATCAACATTGTAAACACCTTCATATTTACAATTAAAAAGTCATTAAATTATCTGTTAAAAATGATATAAAAGAATTCTATAATATATTAAGTGAAAAAAGTAGACAAGTGGCTAATGAATACTGGTTATCTCTGTCAAAAAATTGTGTTTTATTTTCATTCTTGTTTAGCCTTTGCTTTTTTCCAACTTTGCTAACATAATCTTACATAAGATATGAATCAAAAATTATTTAGAATCATATAATCTTTCCAATCAGTATTTTACATACTGTATAGGCAATTGAAAGCCTAATAATGCTTTAGAGGTCACACTCTACAAAAAAGTTTCTGCATTGCATTAAGGAATTTAATATTGTATTGTAATTGTTGGCATTGGTTAGTCATTGGTATAGTGAATGGATCATTGTCTCTAAAAGGAGAATATATTTCCACCTAAATGGGAAAAAAAATCTCTGCAGAGTGTGTATTATTCATCTAAATGGGAAGGATGTAGAATTGATGATTCCTGCCAGCTTTAAAGAGTTGATTAAGAGAGATAATGTTTAATTACTGCTAATTATACCAGTGAGAAGAAGGATGTGCAGGTCAATAGGAAAACTTCACTACTTTCATATTAAAAAGATATTAATTCCTGACACATTTTCCATTTGATAATAAAGTGCTTTATGTAAATACTGAAAAAAGGTTCATTTGTTAAGTTTTAATAAAGGTTTGGACAATGAAAGGAGGCTAATATTTAACTTGCACCCCTTTGTAGGACTTCATTCCACAGAATTAATGGAAAATGACTCCTAAGATAAAGAGGTGAAATAAATTCCCCAGTGTTCCTCAGAAAAGTTGTCATATGTTCCTTTGAAAAAGAGAACTTGGCTATTCCTTTGATTTAGCAAGTGAAATAACATTATTTGAAGTTAAAACTGTGTCCCATGGCTTTCCATTGGTGAATATTAATGTCTAGTATTTTTATGTGTAAAATCATTGTGCAAAAGGAAGCTTTGCAAACTCACACACCTATATTTATGCAACACTAAAATTATTTCCAGAGAGAAAAAACGCCAAACTTTTTTAATATGGCATATTTCAGTGTTAAGTTGTTCAAATATTGACTTCTTTCTGAAGCTATTTAACTTACTATCTTAGCAAATTTCTGGAAAAGAGCAAAAGGAAACTTAAATGCAATTTAATGAAAGCATAAAATTGTCAATTTTAAATAACTAGCAAACGCAAAAATAGTGTAGAAGGGAAAAATTTTACATGAATGAGTTGATGTATCAATAATAAAATGATTGCTAATTAGGAAACCCTAAGGAAATTTATGGATTTTTAAGAAATGCCTTCAGTACTTGAAAAGTAGACATACAGAAAATTTTGTAATCAAAATAGAAAACTTAATTAAAAATAGAAAACATAGTCATTGCTAAAAATCAGAGGTAAGGCAAATGAAAGAGCCATCCTTTTCTCACCCCTTTTGTAGGCCATAGTAAAGTATTATTACTGATTCAGATGGGGGAATTTGGAAGGAATACAGTAACGGTTAAATGGAAAACTTCCCTAAACCATTAAATGCAATTATGAAAACTACATTAAAAACAGAAAACAGCATATGATCAAATATTACATAAATACATGAGAAAATAGTTGACATATCTAAAGTACATTTATGTATGCAAGTGCACACCCTCAGCTGACATTTATTGCTGTAGTATTATAAATAGTGTGAGATAGGTATCCAAATAAAAATATCTGTTGAGGCTTTACTGTATGTATGGTATTTGTAGTCAGGTATTTCCTTTCCGAAATTTACAGCTTTAATACAATAAACATAAAAAGGAGGAAGCAAAGAAAAATGGTTGCCTATCTTTGAGGGAAAGAGAAGCAAAACTTCTCTGCCCTATTTCCTCCAGTGTTGCTTTCTCGGCAGGTTCTTGGGCTGTCAGGAAGCTTGGAGCTGCTTTATAACATCTGATTTATATTTGGTTCCCAGTGTTTCAGAAGTGCATTATAACTAGAAGTGGAGCCAGAATCTTATTAGCGGAGACGCTATGCAGTGAAATGTCAACACGGGGCATTTGTGTTTTACTTGTATCGGTTTAATGGATAGTACATTCTGTGACAACACGGTCTATTTGAATAATGTGACATTTGGGGGAAGTTTTAAAATTGATTTTATTCAATTGATATTAATGTTGGGTTAAGATCTGATGTAATAAAGAAAATAGATGTGTTATTCTCTGTCTTTCAGAGTGAAGGAGTTTGGGCCAGGAGGCCAACAAAGTCAGAAAGGAACTTTATATTGAGCATCAATGCCATGTTTTAGCCCATCTATTTTCAGAGCATATTTATTATGTTCATTTGAACAGAATGATTGGCAGATACCAATCAAATACAGCTCAGACTGTAGCAAGTCATGGATTCAGACGAAAGCATCCTAGTGGAAAGGAACTGGAATCCATTACCTTACAAATGATCATAATGTATATTGTTTTATTCAAACACATTTCATGCGGTATGCAACTTCAAGTGAACAGAATAATGTAAATATGCTTCCTACAAAGGCTTGAGGAAAAAATTATGAGTTAAAGAACAGGGAATTAGTCCTTATTATCACTGTCTCAGGATGTGCTTCAACAGTAGATCCTACTGAGTATACTAAGCTCCGAATAAAGCTATTCTTCTCTTCTTATCCCAGGATTCTCTCTGTCCTGCCATTTCCACGCTTCTCAGCTATCAGTGGGGTCCCAATATTTTATACCCTATCATAAAGGTGTAATTCCTTGGTTTGAATCTTTATATCTGAGAGAGTAGCCATTTTAACTTATTATAGAGGAGTTCAAGTTCTCTCTCCTTTGTACAGGAAAATGAAAACCAGAGATAATATTAGAGAAATGAAACAGAATAAAAGGAAACAAACATAATGTAAATCATGTGAAATAAAAATTATCGCTTGGATATTGTTTAAAATATTTACATACTAAAGTAGAAATACAGATTATTTGCAGCACAGAAGATGCATCCTCAAGCTACACCGACATACTTCACCCGGACAGTGCAGCCTGGCTTCCATTCAGCTGGGAATGTCAACTCAGCATCACAGGACATGTGTTGTCTTCCCTTCCTCCTCTCTAACACAACGTTTCTTTGTATTATTTTCCTCTCTTCTTTTCTATTTGAGAAGACAGATTGTGCTTTCCAAAGATTATTCCCTTCTTAAATCATTTATGTTTCTTTGTTTCCTGTCTACCATGAAGTATAACATTTATGGGACAGAGAGTAGGGAATTGATCTTTAGAGTCAGCTACTTCAGATCCTAGCTGTGTTATATTGGGCATGTTATGGAATCTCCTCATTTATAAATGAGTACAAAGATCTTACCACATTGTGTTAAATCTTTGCTTTATATCTTAAGGGATCCATTCTAGCTTAGGATCATCTAAAACTAAAAAGTTTTCTCCCCATATTTTCTGCCAAATAACTCATAAGTATATTAAAAGGGACAGGCCATTGATTGAGTTAAATGGCTGGCAACTGAATTTGTCTCTAGAAATTGAAAATACTCATTAATTGATGAGACCAATTATGCAACTTAGGATATTTAAATATACTATCAACCATACATATATATTTCTCCATCAATTTTAATAACGATAATATAAAAAGTTTTCTAAATTTCTTACAGAAATATATTCTTTCCTTCTTTCCACTATATTTTCTTTTGTATGCTAGTATGACCTTCAAAAGATCAGCTCAGCTCAGAGAATAAATATACTAACAGAAAAAAAAAAGAATAAAATAAGTGAAACAAGAAGTTGGAATTAGAGGAATGTCTATAGGATGAATTTTTAAAAATTATTTATTAAGAACTGTTATAAACTACCTTTTAAGAGATGAACCCAAGGCAACAATGTTCCCTAAAATAGGCAAAACATAGACATGAGCCCAGCAGTCCAGTATTTTACATCCAGGTCTTTGCCAATGACTAAATTGTGGTCTAGCAGCATAGAAGCCATGGAGAATAGAATAAAAAGTGGGAACCAAGAGACTGAGAAGTTAAGCAGAGCTTTAAACATTTTTATGGGTGAGAGGACACAAATTAGACACAAATTTGGGATCCATAAAGTGTTACATCCTGGAAGTAATTTTCTGGATTAGCCAGAAAGAATTCCTTGTATAAACTAAAGACCCATATTACTTTACTTTAATGACAGAGAAGGTTAAGGTCAATTGCCCAGTACTAACTGTGGTAGACACACTCTAAGCTGGCTTCCTTGTGCTCATGTTCCTGTGTAGTCCTCTCCCTTTGAGAGCAGGCAGGACCTGTGACTTGCTTCTAACCAACAGAATATGGCAAAGATGATGGGCTGTCACTCCTACGGTTACACTACGTTAGAGAAGAATTCATTTTGACAGCAGACCCACACTGGAGAGTCTCTTGCTGGCTTCACCAAGGAGGTGACCATGTTGGCTAGAAATTGCACACGGCCTTTAAGAGTTGAGTACAGCCTCTAGGCTCGCCTATGTTCAGGTCCTTCAGGTGCCGTGTTGCTTTCCTCTGTTTTCTGCTATGCTGATGAAGATAACTTGCAATTCTGTGATCACTATTGTTTTTCCCTATCACACGGCTAATTTGTTTTTGGGGAGAGAATATTTTCACATCTAATTTCATTGTAAAAATTTTCATGGCTCTTTGGGTTTGCTATTGAGTTGCTACACACACACACACACACACACACACACACACACTGTATTCAAACATATCAGACAGTAAAATTGTTTCAATAAATTCTAAAAGATAGAGCACATCACATGAACATGGCATAATTAAGCTAGAAATTAGTCACAAAAACTAAGTAGGAAAAATTTATATCATTGGAAATTAACCTAATACTTCTTTTGACCTTGCAAGTCAAAAGAGAAATCAGAAAGAAAATTAGGCAATATTTGGAATTGAATGACAATGAAAATATGACCTAAAAAACTTATGGGATGCAGCTATAACGATGCTTACAGGGAAATGTGTAGCTTTAAAGGTATATACTAAAAAGGAGGAAAGGCTGAGAATCTGTATATTTCTAGAGGAAAATTCTTAAAAACCTGCTAATTAAACTCAAAGAAACAAAATAATGATAAAATCAGCAATTTATAAAATAGAAACATGTTCAATTGAAAGAAAAAAATGATTGTTTCTTTGTGGAAAGTGTAAGATAAAACTGATGAGCCCCTGACAAAAACTAATGAGAGAGAGAGAGAGAAGGTACAAATTCATATCATAAACAAAACAGAGAACATTATTGTATATTTCCTAGTGTTTCATTGCTCATAAGAGAATAGCATAACCACATTTTTGCCAATAAATTTGAAAATTTTGATGAAATGAACAAACTTCTAGAAAAAATGCAACACGGAAAACTTAGAATAGTACATTTGAATAGTCCATATTCTGTTACTGAAATTGAATCTTTAATTTAAAAATTCCCACAGAGAAGAGTCCTAGCTCAGTGGCTTCAATAGTGAATTCTTCCAAGAACTTAGGGAAGAAATAACACCAACCTAAGACAAATTCTTCAAGGAGATATAACAAAGAAAAGGAAAATTTCCAAATTTGTAAAAACAAGGTCAGCATAAACTTGACGCCAGAAGTTAACATCTTATGTAATGGTGAAAATTTGGAAGTTTCCTACTGAAATTGGAAACAAACCAAGGCAGTCTACCATGTTGTCCTTGATCTCAATGCTGGCTACACAGTTATGTGCAGATTCAAAATTCATTCACTTTCCTGTATGTATATTATACACCAATTTAAAAAGTTTTAAATTATGGTTCATGTCACTTTTGTCTTTGTACTCCCTGTGTCTAGCAAAATTCCTGTCTTTAAGACTGAATTAATAGACAAATTATGTGGGTGAGAAGAAAAAGTCAAATACTTTGGACTTTTATTATTTTTATATCACTTTAACTCTCCTAAGTAACTGGTGTTATGTATGCTAATAAGGGATAACTTCCCCCAAGGCATTTGGGGGCTACCATGCACCAAAAATCTTTGGGAATGTGTCTTTTTCCAACCTTGCTAGCAGAAAGATGTTCAACACTTTGAACACCACTGTATGAACATATAAAACATATGAAAATATCATCATAAAAATTTTTTCTAAAAGCTATATTTTTCTCTGTCAAATTGGTTCATAACAACATATCTATTGTTTATAATAATGGCACAGACATAATTTATTATGCATTTCATCTAAGGCCACTGAAGAGGTCTTATGTTACCAAACCAATTTGCAATTTGTCATGATTCTATTGCTTACCTACTCTTCTCAAAGTAAACTTATAAAGGCTCTGCTAAGAGTGGGGTGGAGAACAAAGGAATGTTTTGATTGAATTGATGTTGCCTTAGTTTACCTCAAGAGACAATTTTATCACTACATAATCTGTAGGAAAATGTTTTTCAGTTGACTCTATTTGGTGGCTGTTTGAATGATAATAGCATTTCCATTTCCAGAAAGTAATTTTTCTTTTCCCTTTGGCAGTGAGTGAATTTATCTATTTCTTACTTATAATTCCTCAGAAAGTATATAAAGTTCAATGCCTTTTATACTTTTTATAACTCTTAATACAGAGCCAACATTTTCACATAATCGAGATCTATTTGTTCTTCAGTGGTAGCTGAATATCTATTTTTTGTTCATTTCTTAATTTTATTAGTTTGAAAACATTTCCATATGTTCTGATAACACACACACACACACACACAAATCAGGGTCAGAAAGACAATTCTAGAGAGATGATTGGGATGATTATGTTGAAACAATTATGCCTTAACAGAGGATTTGTTCCACTTGGGGCTGTATTTTAATAAGTTGTTGAATATTTTGCTAGTAGATGTTAACATTACACTTATCATAACTTATGCATCCAGGAACCAGCCATCCTTTTTACACTGCTTTTAGATAAATAGCAAAACAAGAAGTTGAGGCTAAGGACTGTTTTAAGTCTTTATTGTGGTTAGGAGAAATATGCTTCTAATAATAAGAACAAGAAATATTAGGAAATTTTCTTTAAGATACAGGTTTATTCAATCTTTTTTTTCATTCACTCAATGCTTTCAGTAATAGACATGTTAGTGAGCCTCCATATAAATAGAAGAGACTTTTTTCATCTCTCCCTTTCCAATCTAGATATTAGCACTATTTAGCGGAGTAGTATTAGAAGCCACACTTTACCAACAGATAGCACTACTCAACACAAGAGAATATAGGGTTGTTGACACTATAGATTTTTATATTTTTATAAACAGTTATGATAAATTGGACAACTAGAATTATTAAGTAACTGATACTTCACTAAATTTAAAAGTCATAATTAGAACTCTGAGAACCTATAATTTGGACACAGAAAAAAGTGTCAGATTGCCCATTTTAAGCTTACAAGTGCCTTTGAAAGAGTTTTACAAAAAACCCCGCAAATATCAATGATCATAAAGGAGAGGTAATCCTATATGTGTATGAGCTATAAGGTATACTTAATCTATATTCTGTCACAGCACAAAATTTCCGATGCTTCCATACTTGTGTTTTCAACACACAGAAAGTTTTACTTTAAGACTAGTAGATCTCAGGCTCTTGTGTTCATTCAAATTATCTCAGGGTTTGATAAATATATAAGTTGTGCTCTAATGTGAAGTAGTCCTGAAGCGAGAATTTCAGAAATAAACTAATAGATTCTATGGGCTGCATTATGAGAAACAATGCACTTGTTCAGTTAACATTCTGCTAAATATAACTGGAAATCGATTATTTTATCACTGCCCATTGGAAAATTACATTTAAGGTTAATTTTTCCAATATTTTATATTTTACAGAATCATCTCTTTTTTTCCCTATTGATCATACTTATAAAATAATGACATTCTTTCCGTGATTGATTTATCTAGGCTCCTTTGCTAAAAATCATTTGATCACACATGAGTGGGTCTATTCCATTGATTTATGTGCCCTTTCATGATTATCACATGCTCTTGATTATCATAGCTTTATAGAAAGTCTGAAATCAGGAAGTCTGAGTCTACCAAACCAACTTTGGTCTTTTGGAGTTTTCCCCCCAAGACTTTTGGTGTGGCTAGGTCCTTTGCACTTCCACGTAAATTTTACAATCATCTCAGTTTCTACAAAAAGAAAGCCTGCTAGGATGTGGATTGCATTTTCTCTGTAGATCAGTTTCAGTTTTGGGAGAACTGACATCTTAACAACATTGAATCTTACCTGCCATAAACATGGTATATCTGTCCTTTTAGTTCAATCTTTAAAAAAGATTTCAGCAGTTTTTTTTGTAGTTTTCAATTTACATCATTTTTATGCCTTTATTGGCAATTTTACTGTTTAAAATAGCACCCAGTGGTAGTGCTGATGTGCTGCCTAGTGTTCCTAAGTGCAAGAAGGCTCTGATATACAATATAGAGAAAATGTCTATGTTTGATAAGCTTTATTCAAGCTTGAATTATAGTGCTATTAGGCTATGAGTTCAATGTTAATAAATCAACAATACATATTAAATACAATGTCTATAAATAAAAACACATACAAAACAAGGTTATATAGGGCCGGCCCTGTGGCTTAGTGGTTAAGTGCGCGCGCTCCGCTACTGGCGGCAGGGGTTCGAATCCTGGGCGCGCACTGACGCACCGCTTCTCTGGCCATGCTGAGGCCGCGTCCCACATACAGCAACTAGAAGGATGTGCAACTATGACATACAACTATCTACTGTGGCTTTGGAGGAAAAAAATGGAGGAGGATTGGCAGTAGATGTTAGCTCAGAGCTTGTCTTCCTCAGCAAAAAGAGGAGGATTAGCGTGGATGTTAGCTTAAGGCTGATCTTTCTCACAAAAAAAAAAAAAAAAACAAGGTTATATATTGATCATTTGATGAAAATGTTGTGATCAGAGGCTCACAGGAAACTTATTCTGTATTTCCCCTATGAGCAGTGGTTCAGTATCTATTAATTCAGTGTTTGCTGTGACTTAATAGAACACAACTACCGTGAATAACAAGAATCAACTGTATACTAACACATGAATATACATTCATTCGTTAAAATGTTCAACAGACATTTATGGAAAACTTAGCAAGTACCAGGAATTATTTTGACCACCAAGGATCCAACAGAGAGAGGAGGATGGCACTGGCTACATTCTCTTAATTCTTTTATTATTATTATTATTTTAATTTTTTAATTTTTTTCCCCCGCAAATCCCCAGTAGATAGTTGTATGTCATAGCTGCACATCCCTCTAGTTGCTGTATGCGGGACACGGCCTCAGCATGGCCGGAGAAGCAGTGCGTCGGTGCACACCCGGGATCCGAACCCTGGGCCGCCAGCAGCGGAGCACGAGCACTTAATCGCCAAGCCACGGGGCCGGCCCTCTTAATTCTTTTAGATGTTGTCTAGCAACGGTTACCCTAAAAAGGTCTTAATTTTGCAATGTAATGATAACACACTCATGTCCTCACTTAACAATAACATGAAAAAAAATAATTTAACTTAACTAAAAATTAGGATCATTTCAACCATTACATAAGATCACTTTCAGACAAGGTAATATAAAACTAATCATTCATGATCCATGCATGAAGATCTAGGCAATGATAGTGTAATACGCAGGGTAGTCATTGTAGAATTGGGTTGCTAATACTTCAGTTCATTACAATCGGAATTGTTCTGTATACTCCAATTACCTCTATCTTAAGAGCACATTCATAATTAAGATAATAACTTATCTACGATTTTGTAAACTATTTTTTATAGTTGAGATAAATTATTTTTGTCAAATAGCTTCATGGGAACATAGTGCCCTGGTGGTTAAAAACAACTCATAAATTCTCTATTCAGCCATAATTTACTCCAAATATGAACATATAGCCATTAAATATTTATTAAATTTTAGTTCTATTTAAAAATTAAAGATATAATTTTATGTTATTCACTGAGAAAGAAGCTGCATAATATCTCTATTTTCTTTGCCTCAGCTGGAACCGTAAGCTTATGATTCTTTGTCAACTTTGCAAAAAATATATAAGAAAACAACACCCTTGCAAAACAATTTATTTTCTTAAAAACAATTAATTAAATAAAAACTTCTTTACAAGTTCTATGTCTGTATAATAAATAATTCTCCTCATTATGAAGTGTAGTTATAGTAAATTTCTGTCTACTCTGAGCACCATTGAAAATAAAACCACAAAATGCCCTCCTACACTTAAATGACCTGGTTTTCTTGCTCTTTGGAAAGCTGGGTTATGTTTCTGTTTCATTGGACTGCATATTAGCTTTTCCGAGGATCATTAATAGATGACTTGAACCTGTCCTGTTTTGTCAATATTTATGTAGATTGTGCATGCTTTTTAAAAGTGGGGAAATTTTGTATGCCATTTAGAATTATGATACGTTAAAGCTCTGATTTACATCAGACTTAGAATTAATAACAATGCCCTTAGGATAAAGTCCAAAATTTTAACAAGACTTTTGAAGCTTTTTATACTTAAAATCTTTGTCAATACTCTCTGGCCTCTTATCTTACAGCTCCCCTTTTTCTATGATAATTCTCCTGCCACAATGAATATCATTCTATTACTCTATTTCACAGCTATGATATCTCTGCAGAGTTTTTCTTCTTTTTATATCCATGACTAGCATATCCTAATATCAGGGAAGGTAATACTCTTTGGCATCTTTTCCTTCAAGAGGTAGACTAGATTTCCTTTTCTGTGCTCTTGTAGCACTCAATATTTTGACCATCACAGCGCTTATTTCATTCTATTACATTTGACAACCCACTTATTTTTCTGCCTCATTAAACTGGTAGTTTTGTGAGGTCAAACACCATTTTTAGTTGTGTGTGTGTGTTTTTTAACCTGGCCCAGTGTCTGATATATAATATGTATTTAAAATATATATCATTTTCTTGTTAAATAAAATAGTGAAAGATACTCTAAAATGTGAATATTGGGTGTCACGTTGCATAATTTAGAACCAGAATTGAGAAGTCAGTGGAAGAAAAAAGTGGAAGTATGCTTAATGCAAGTTCTGCTCAGTTCAGTTGCCCTAGGTCTAGGACCAGGTCACCTTTTTCCTTTAACATTTGTAATTGTCTTATGATTTCTTTTGAAGAAAATTCAGTAAAGCATTAGATTCTCTCATCCCATATATTTATAATGGAATAAAATTGTGTGCACGTTATCATCCTACACCATTATTAAAATCCCTGAATAAAAACATATCTAAAGTTCCAAGTTATCTCAAAACCTATATGTAGGATGGGAGTGAGAGTTAAATGTGAGCTAAAGCCATGCAGGGGCTTGTATATGCTTATTATTTTAAAATACATTTAAATGTTTGAAATTAACTACAATAGAGATACATACAGAAATTACAAACTGTAAGAAGGAAAGAAGGTAATTTTAGTGTAAACTTGAACTATACAGGTGGAAAAAGCAAGATAATTGTAAAGCAACAAAAGGAAAACAATATAGTGTAAATAGGAAAATAAGATTTAGGAATAAGACCAAATATATTAATGATATAAATCAATGTGAATGGGTTCAATTTATCTTAAAATATAAAGAATAACATGAGTTAAAGAACAATATTAGCTCTATAATTTGTTAATAGATCATGCAAATGTAAAAGGCACAAAAATTGAGACAGGGATATCTATCAATGAAATGCTACAAAACTGGGAATGTGAATATCCGATAAATATTACCTTTAAGCCAACATTAAATGGGAAAAACATGGTATTTTGTAATAACAATGAATGCAATTTCTGAAGAAGATACAGCAGGCAGGAAAGTTAATGAACCAAAAAATATAAAAACAAAGTACAAATAGCAGATAAACTTTGAAATAAGACTGTAAACCAGAATCATAGTGAAAAATGTATATTTGTCAGATTTTAAGAACTAACAAAAACATACAAATGATAGGACTTCAGTAAAATAACCAACATGTTCCAATAATATGTAACTTTTAAAGAGTTTAGAAAATATAATTAAAGGGAAAGCACTAACGTTGGTAAATATACTTGAGACAATCTATACTTCTTTTAGAAGACAAGATCTAGAGTATAATTATATGTATTGAAGATATAAAATATTTTATAATAGAGAAGAAAATTAAATATTAGATTATATAAAGGTAAAATATTTTCTATAGCAAAATATATCATAAACAAAGTTAAACAAAATCCCATAGGAAAAATATATCAGAAACTCATAAAACAGACAAAGGATTAATAACTACATATATAAATAGCATCTACTAAGCAAGTAGAGAAAAAGGAAAACAGAATGACTACAAATATATATACACATACATACGTATGGCCCATTATTTATGTACTTTAGAGTCCTAGATAATTAAATTGATATAAAATAATCAAATTCATTTAGAAGCCATTTTTCATTTCTGAGGTTAGCAAGAGCTAAAAGACTGACTTGGAACCTTTTCAGGTTGATGGAGTTTAGAGCTCTCCTCTATAAAAGTGACAGAAAAGTAAATTGTTATGCATTTTGAAAGGAACTTAGGTAGTAATGAACCCCCTTCTAAGATTCTATGGCAGATGTACAAGAATAGTCATTATAATATTTTAATAATTATTAAATTGAAACTATAAACAGCCCTAAGTTTGTTAAAATGTTATGGTTCAATTATAGTACATTAATAACTTTACTTATTTATGCAGCTAATTTTTAATGTAATAGATCTGCATAAATAGAATGGTATGTATGAAACAGTGTTAAGAAAAAATGCAGAACAATATGGGCATAAAACCTTTTTTGTAAAGAGAAAAGCTTGTGAGTTTGTTTATGAATGCCCAAATACGTTACTCTTAGCATGGAAAAGTATCTGAAATGTTCTGCACTAATTTAAATATGATGAGTATCTATGAATACTGAAATTTTATGGTGGTGATGTTTGGCTGTACTTCTACTTTTTTATTTTATAAACTTCCAAAAGTTGTAGAATTAATAGAATTGTGGTTGATTCTTACCTTTAAAAGGCAAAATCACCTTTCTTCTCTAAGCACAGATTAATGCTCTTATATATTTTGTTACATACATGGATATATTAAAAGATGTGTATAAAAGCTAAAAACCAATTTTCAAAACAGAATATATTTCAACACATGCAGTTGAAGTTTAATTGCCCAAGATTGGAAAGAAGTAGATATTTCTATCGGCACTAGGGGTCACTCTTACTATTTTCAACTCTATTGTTATACCTCAAACGCAGCATTGACAATATGTAAATGATAGGGCATGGCTTTGTTCCAATAAAACTTTACCTGTTTATAAAAACAAGTGTACAACTGGCTTTGGCTCATGGGCAATAGTTTGCTGATCTCTGCTTTAACCATCGTCCTAATTATTGTAGCTTTAGAATACTTAAAATCAGGTATTGTTTGTACTCCAACTTGATTCTCCTTTATCAGAATTGTTTTGGTTATTTGAGTCCTTTATTTATTCATATAAAGTTTAGTATAAGCATGTCTATACAAAGAATCCAGCTGAGGATACATTAATCTAAAGATCATTTTGGCTAGAATTGACATTTTTACCCTGTGACCTTCCTATATTTACTTATAGTTAAAAGAAATTTTGGTAGGTTCCTTGTCTTACAGATAGTCACGTACTCTGCAAATAAGAATATTCTTATTTCTTCCTCTCCAATTCAAATGCTTTATATTTATTTTTCTTTCCTTATTGTATTTGATAGAATTTTTAGCATGATGTTGGATAGGAGTGTGAGAGCAAACATCCTTGCCTCGCTACCAATCATGGGAGGAAAGCATTCAGTCTTTAAACATTAAGTATGACTTTGCTATGAGTGGTTCGTAAATGTCCCTTACTAGTTTGAGGAAGCCCGTCTATGCCTAATTTGCTGATAGTTTATCATGAATTGGTCTTGAGTGGTATCAGTGTTGGGGTATTTTTTTGCATCTGTTGATATAATCATGTGCTTTTCTCTTGTTTTGTCTGTTAATATGGTATATCGCATTGATTTTTGAATGTGGAACAAGACTTGCATTCCCAAGATAAACCTCACTTGCTTGTGATGTATTACTATCTTCATGTGTTCCTGGATTTGACTTGCTAACATTTTGGTGAGGATTTTCATACCTTTTGTCCATGAAGTATTTTGGTCTGAAACTTTATTTTCTCTTTATCTCTTTGTATGACTTTATGGCAGCCTCATAATATACTTAGAAGAATTCTCTCTTATTCTAATTTCTGGAAGAGATTGCAGAATTTCTTCATTAAATATTTGGTGGACTTCACCAGAAAAATCATGTGGCCATGAAGTTAGAGCTCTTTTGGAATATTAATAACTATGAATTCAATTTTTTAATAGATATAGCATTGCTTAAATTTTTCTATTTCTTCGAGTGGGTCTTGGCAATTTGTCTTTTAAGGAATTGGTCAATTTCATCTTAGTTGAATTTATGGGAAGAGAGTGATTCATAATATTCTGTTTTTTATTTAATTTCTGTACAGTCAGTAGTGATCTCCACATATTTATCATTATTGATGTCTGTGTTTCTTCCTCCTTCTTATTTTATTTGGTCAAACTGACTGGTAGTTTATCAATGTCAATTATCAATTGAGTTTTTTGAAGAATCTGCTTAATTTTCAGTGATTTTTTTCTATTTTTGTTTTCAGTTTTGTTGATTTCTCCTCTTTATTTTCCCCTTGCTTCTGCTTGGTTTAGGTATAGTTTGCCCTTAATTTTCAAGTTTCTTAATCTAAATTTAAATTACTTATTTTTTTCTTTCACAATACCAGCTTTTCATGTTATAAAGTATCACTAAGCACTGATTTAGCTGCAAACTACAGATGTTTATATGTTGTAGTTTTGCTTTTTTTTTTCTTACAGCTTTTTGCTATTCTTTTTCCCCCAGCTTATATTGAGATATAATTGACATGTTGTATACAAGTTTAAGGTTACAATGTGATGACTCGATGTATGTATATATTATAAAATGATTACCACAATAAGATTAGTTAAAATATCCATCATTCACATAGTTAACTTTTTTTGTAGTAAGAACATTTAAGATCTACTCTCTAAGCAACTTTCAAATATATAATACATTGTTATTAATTATAGTCACCCATGCTGTACATTACATCCCCAGAACTTACCTTATAACCGGAAGTTTATACTCTTTGACCCCTGTCACCCATTTCCCCAACCCCTCACACCCCTGACAACCACCAGTCTGTTCTGTTTCTACAAGTTCTTGTTTTTAGAGTTCACACATAAGTGAGATCATATGTTTACCTTTTTTCTTTTTCTTTTTTTTCCATTTTGGTGAGAACATCTTGGCAAATTTCAATTATACAGTAGTATTATCAACTATAGTCACCTTGTTATTCAGTAGATCCTCAGACTTTATTCATCATATAACTGGAAGTTTGTATCCTTTTGCCAACCTCTATGTCTCCTCCACTCCCCAGTCACTGGCAACCACTTTTATACTTTCTGCTTCTATGAGTTCAACTTTTTTTTTGTTTGTTTCCACCTATAAGTGATACTATGCAATATTTGTCTTTGTCTGACTTATTTCACTTAGCATAATGTCCTCAATGTCCATCCATGTTGTCACAAATGGCAGGATTTCCTTCTTTTTATGGCTAAATAATATTCCATTGAATTAATAGACCACACTTTCTTTATTCATCTGTCAACAGACATCTGGGTTATTTCCATACCTTGGCGATTGTGAAAAACGCTGCAATGGACATGGGGATACAGATATCTCTTCAAGTTAGTGATTTTATTTCCTTCAGATATATACCCAGAAGTGGAATTGCTGGATCATGTGGTAGTTCTCTTTTTAATTTTTTGAGGACCCTCCATACTGTGTTCCATAGTGGCTGAACCAATTTACATTCCCATCGACAGTGCACAAGTGTTGCCTTCTCTCCACATCCTTGCCAACATTTATCTCTTGTCTTTTTATAGCCATTTTAACGGATGTGAAATGATATCTCATTGTGGTTTTGATTTGCATTTCCCTGATTAGTGATGTTGAGCACCTTTTCATGTGCACGTCGGCCATTTGAATATCTTCTTTGGAAAAATGTCTTTTCAGGTCCTTTGCACATCTTTTAATTGGATTATTTTTTTTTTGCTATTGAATTGTATGTGTTCCTTATATTTTGGATATTAAACCCTTATCAGATACAGATGGTCCCTGACTTAAGACGATTCAACTTAGGATTTTTCAACTTTGTGATGGTGCAAAAGTGATATGCATTCAGTAGAAATCAAACTTCAAGTCTTGAATTTTGATCTTTTCCTGAGCTCGAGTATCGAGAGTACAATACTCTCGTGTAATGCTGGGCAGCGGCAGTGAGCCACAGTCAGCTACGTGATCATGAGGGTAAACAGCCCACACTTCAAACCATTCTATACCCATACAACTATTATGTTTTTTAACCTTCAGTACAGTACTCAATAAATTACATGAAATATTCAACATTTTGTTATAAAATAAACTTTGTGTTAGGTTATTTTGCCCAACTGTAGGCTAATGCAAGTGTTCTGAGCACATTTAAGGTAGGGTAGGCTAAGCTATGATGTTTGATAGGTTAGGTATATTAAATGCATTTTTGATTTACAATATTTTCAACTTACTATGGGTTTATCTGGACTTAACCCCATCACAAGTCGAGGGCGATCTGTATATTATTTACAAATATTTTCTCCCATTCCCTAAGTTGCATTTTCATTTTGTTGATCATTTCTTTTGCTGTGTAAAAGCTTTTTAGTTTGATGTAGTTCCAGCAAACAGTTTTTATTTTAATTCAGTACAAAATATTTTCCATATCCCTTGATCTTTGACTTCTGGATTATTAAGATGTGTGTTGTTTTGATTTCTAAATAATTTGTGATTTTCCATATTTCTTTGTTATTCATTTTCAGTTACTACTTTTATAGTCAGAAAACAAACTTTGTATGTTTTCAATTTTCTTTAAAAATAAGATTTATTTTTTTTGCTAAAGAGGTGGTCTGTCTTATCGAATGTTCCATGTGTCCTTGAAAAGAATGTGTACTCTAATTGGGGGTGGAGTGTTCCGTAAATGTCACTTAGGTCCAATTCATTGATTGTGTTGTTCAAGTCTTCTACATTCTTGCTGATTTTCCATCTCCCTGTTCTATGTATGAGTATTGAAGACCCAAGTATAACTGGGGATTAGTTTCTTCCTATTAGTTTTTACTTCAATATTTTGCAGATCTGGTGTTAAGTGCAAACAGAATACTTTTGTCTCCTTGGATACGTAACCCTTTTATCAACTTTAAATGTCTCTATCACTGGTCATTTGCCTTGTTCTGAAGTCTTCTTTGTATGATATTAATATAGCCTCTCTAGCTTCCTTTGATTATTGTTTACATGATGTATCTTTTCCCATCCTTTTAATTTTAACCTACCTATACCATTGTATTTCGAGTGCATAATTTGTAGACATATTTCCAGTGGGTTTTTGGAGCATATATTTAGATCTTGTTTTTGTGTGATCAGTATCTTTTAATTGTTATGTTTTTATGTTTAATGTAAGTATTATATTTGGAATTGTCTATCATTTTATTATTAGTTTTCTCATTGTCCCTTATTTTTGTTTCTTTCTATTACCTTTTTCCTTCTTTCTTTCATACTATTTGACTATTTCTTAGAATTCCATTTATCTGTTGTTGTCTTAAAATTATATCTTTTTGTCAAGTTACTTAGTGGTTTGTAGAAATTATAATATATTAACGACTTTATATACTCCACTTAGAATTATGTTACCCCTTCAAGTAAAATACCAAGATGTTATCAACATATACTTTTCTTTACCTAAGCTTTCTCTATGACTCAGTTGTCATGTATTACGTCTACCTGCAGTGAAAATCACATCAATGTTATAATTTTGCTTTCACCAGTGATGTGTATTTCAATGAATTTAAAAGGCAAAAATGTTGGCTATTTTATTTACCAAGATATTTCCTCTTTCTGTTCCCCTTCCTTCATTCCTGATATTCCATATGTCTCTGTTATTATTTTCCTTCCACTGAAGAACTTCCTTCAGCATTCTTTTAAAGCAGATCTACTATAAACAAATTCTATTAGTTTTATTCCTGCTGAAATTGTCTTTATTTTGCCTTCATCTCTGAAGAATATTTTTCCTAGATGTAGGATTCTAGATTGACAGGTTGTCTTTCCAACACTTTAAAAATGTTGTTCCTCTGTCTTCTGACATCCTTTGTTTCTCCTGAGAAATCTGCAGTCATTCAACTCCCTTTTCTCTTTTGTATGTAATTTGTTATTTCTGGCTTCTTTAATTTTTTTTTTTTTAATTTTTGGTTTTTAGCAGTTAGCTTCTAATGTGTCTGGTCATGATTATCTTGAAGTAAACCTTAATCAGGATAAACTTAATTTCTTTGTTCTTTTTATTTAAATAAAAGTCTTTCATCAAGATTGGGAAGGTTTCAGCCACTATCTCTTCAAATACTTTTTTGTTCCAATCTTTCCTCTCCATCTTGGTCTTTTAAGCCATAAATTTTAGACGTTATGATATTTTTCCCCTGAGACTCTGTTCAATTTTCTACATTATTTTCTCTTTTTTTCTCAGTTTAGATGATTTCTGTTTTATCTTCATGTACATTTTTTCCTTGTCATCCCACTTCTACTTTTAAGATATTCCAATAAAATTTTTGTCTATTTTTCATTTGTAATTTTTGTTATTTTAAAACTTTTATTTTATTGCTGAGACCTCTATGTTTACATTCATTCCAAAAGTATTCACCCTTTCTTCAAGGATCACTGTTATAATAATTGTTTTAAAGTCTTTATCTTATAATTGTAGCCTTGTGTCATCTTCAGGTTGGAATCTGTCAATTGTCTTTTCCCCTGAGAATTTTTAAAGTTTCTTTATTTCTTTGTATTTTTAATAATTTAGATTATATCCTGGACCTGTCATTGTCTGCCCCCATGCATATGCCACTGTGGTCCAATCTGTAACTTAGCCTAGGTCTATACTTGTTCTGAAAGTCTTTGCTGTCTGAATCCAGTTGGTCATGTACGTGCAATTTGAGAGTGAGCTGGGACTTCATACACAGTTGTCAAGAGTCCCTTTCTTCTGCTTCCTCCTCTCCATGATCCTATCCCTACTCTCTGGTTTCCCAGTGTTTTCATTCCTTGTGTTCATTTTTAAAACATAGGAATTTAGCCTCCCCACACTATTGCACAATTCCCACAAATAGGCCCGTCAGCAAAGTGGTGAGAGAAAAGAGACTGCAGGCTGCTCTAGCCACCACCACCACTGCTGCCACTGCATCAGGGGTGCAGTGTCACTATTGGATCTCTGTTGTTATAGGGCAGGGGGAGTTCAAAAGTGCTCCACTCTGCATAAGTGGGTCTCAACTATGTCAGTGAAGAGGAGGAGGGGGGGCCACTTGATTGCTGGTGCTGAACCAGTATATGATGGGGAGAATCAAAAGACTCTTCTCTATAGGAACTGTGGTAGCCATTCCTAAGTGAAGGGGAAAGAGGGGAGAAATGCTGCTTCACTGCAGCATTGTACCTAGAGAAGAGTGGAGAAATTACAAAAAAGTTCTATCCTGCAGGGGACCCCCTCCTGATTCTCTGGCTAGAAGGAGTGATTTTCTCCTGGATCATGTTTTTACTGTACTCCTTCAGAATTCTAGGATTTGGACTTACCTAGAGCCATAGCTGGGATATATAGGAGACAAAAAAATAAGGAACTAGTCATCCCTCAAATCCACCTGCTCTTATCCTCCTTGCAGAGTCTTCTGATAGGGGCTGTATATATTTTTTCTAAGTCCTATATAAGACGCAAGATAAGATAAATAAAACAGAGAACTCCCTGCCTGGTCATCCCTCAAGCCCTGAATCTCCCAAATAATTATTATTCCCTTTTTCTATGCTATCACATATATTCTTCTATTATCCTTCTATATTTTAGTTACTTGGTTTCATTCAATTTTTTTTGTTTGAAATAAACAAAAGGATAAAAAAAGAATTAACAATTTTCCAAAAAGTGACATTTTCATTTTGAGGTATGTAAAGTACAAATTGGTCTTCCCACTCCAGCCCTTCAATTCTATCCCATCCTTATCTCCAGAGATTATCACTGCTATTTGTTTCATATGTATCTCTTTCTATAATTTTTATGCTCATTGAAAAAAATTGTATGGATAGACACAGATATATGATACAATAGAATGATATACAGATGATTTTTTTTCTCAGATTAAAAAAGACCTGCTTCTGGGTCAGCCCGGTGGTGCAAGAGGTTAAGTGCGTGCGCTCCGCTGTTGTAGCCTGGGGTTCGCTGGTTCAGATCCGGGGCGTGCACTGATGCACCGCTTGTCAGGCCATGCTGTGGCAGGCGTCCCATATACAGTGGAGGAAGATGGGCACAGATGTTAGCCCAGGGCCAGTCTTACTCAGCAGAAAGAGGAGGATTGGCAGATGTTAGCTCAGGGCCGATCTTCCTCACAAAAAAAAAAGAAAGAAAGACCTACTTCTTCTCACTTGTATGTGGAATCTTAAAAAGCCCAAGCTCATAGATACAGAGAAAAAAATGGTGGTTGACAGGGGTGGAGGTTGGGTGAAATCGCTGAAGAGAGTCAAAAGGTACAAAGTTTCAACTATAAAATAAATCATGAGAATGTAATGTACAGCATGGCAATTATACTTAACACTGTATTTCATATTTGAAAATTGCTAAGACAATAAATCTTAAAAGTTCTCATCACAAGAAAAAAATTCTGTAACTATGTATAGTGATGGATGTTAATCATTGTGGTGCTCATTTCACAATACATACAAAGATCAAATCATTATGTTGTACAACTGAAATTAATACAATGTATGTCAATTACACCTCAGAAAAATATCTACTCTTTAGTCCCTGGTCTCAATGCCAGTACAAACAGATCAATTTCATTTTGAAAATAGCTACACTGCTTTTCCTGGTGTGGATGTATACTATAAATTATTTGACCTGCTCCATATGATAGACATTTAGATATTATTCCTTGTTTTTTTTTTTTTTTTTTGGTTATTACACACTACCATAAACAACCTTGTTCATTTATCCTTATTTATTGCTGCTTTTCTGCTAGTATTTTTTGATGCATTTCTTGAAGTGAAACTCCAAAATGATTCTGTAAGATTTATTCTCTTACACTTGTCTCACAGCTTCAGCACCATGAGACAAATATGTGACCCCTCTGCTTTGTGTTGAACAGCATCAGGGTAACTTTCATCCAGAGTAAAATGTGTGTTTGTGAACACCTGTTTCTTATATCATTTTCAACAATGGATGTAACTAACTTTTCAAAGGTGACAATTTTATTCCTCATGTTGTCAAACATTTTTAGTATATTTAACAGACATTTGTATACATATCTCCATTAATTGCAAGTTTGTATTAATTATCCATTTTTCTATTCTATTGTATGTCCTGTTCATATTTACATGTAGTAATTCTTGTTTTAGTAGAGAAATTATCATTTAGTCTGTTTATATTCTTCAAATATTTTTTCCCAGTTCATATTTTATCATTAAACATGATTTGTGGTTCCTTTCAACTCTTATGTAATCAAGTCCACCAATTATTCTCTTTGGGGATGCTATATTACTTGTTTTTTCAAGATCTCTACTCAAAGAATATAAAAATTATCTTCTAATTTTTTTAAATATTAATATTGGATTATTATCCATTTGGAATTTGTTTATGTATATGCTAGGTTGCAGGAATATTTTATTTATTCAAATTATAAAGTAAATTGCCAAGTGCCATTCATTAAATAATCCTTTCATTAAATAATTCTTCCCTGTCTGACTTGAAATACTTCTATTGTTACATAGCTGACTTTATTTCTGTATTCTATTCTGTTGCAATTATCTATTTGTCAACCATGTTCCCATATCAAACTGTTTTAATTACAATAACTTTATTTGTTTACACATCTGTTTCTAGATTTCAACTCTTACCAGATTTAGATTTAAATTCTTAGAAAGAAGGGCTCATCTTTCTCATCTCTTTGTTCCTAGCTTATCATAATGCTGACACATAGATATTATCACTAAATCATTATCTAATTTTATTGACTTGAAACTCTATTGCTCTGTGAAACTTCTGCAGTTTCATGTTGGCTAAACACTTCAAAAGTATAATCAACACCATAACTATTTATTCAATATGTGTTATATGCAAGAGTCTGTGTTAAGAATTATAGAGAATGCAAAGAATCTGTACTTAAGGAATTTCTGTGCTTGTGTGGTGAGCATAAGTTCATGTTTGTTAGTGCCATCGAGTCCCGCTGACTCTTAGTGACCCTGTGTACAGCAGAGAAGAACCCTTCCCAGTCTTTTTGCACCATCCTCTCACCTTCTGGTGCTATATCAGACAATGTTCCACTGCTATTCATAGTGTTTTATTAGCCAATTTTTTTGGAAACTGCCAGGTCCTTCTTCCTAGTCTGTCTTAGTCTGGAAGCTGCACTGAAACCTGTCCACCATGGGTGACCCTGCTGGTATTTGAAATACCGGTGGCATAGCTTTCAGCATCACAGCAAAACACAGCTGACACAGTATGACAACCAACAGATGGGTGGTGTGGTTCACTGACCGGGAAACGAACCCGGGCTGAGGTGGTAAGAGTGCAGAATCTTAACACCAGGGTTGGCTGTAAGTTCATGAAAAATAAGAGTAAATAAGGCAATACGAAAAATGATTTGAAAGAAGCATAATATATGTCAAGGGAAGAAACTATAGTAAAGTTGTTTCTCTCCATCACTGCAAAAAGGTTCTTTATATAAGGTATAAATAGTTTACTTTACCGTTTTGACTAACTAGCTCCATAAGGTTATATAAAATGAAATAATGTAAATAAATCCTCTGAAGAACTCCCTTTACTGAAATCCTAATCCCTACAGAGCCTTTGAGTCCTTGTGGGACACAGACATCTGCCAAAATTAGGGTAAAATTTTGGGGTTTTTGTTTTTCCCGTTTTCTTGCTTTCCCAGAAAGCTCATGGTTTGAATGGGTGATTTTAGTACTGTCCTGTTCTCTGCATTTCTCATTTATCTTTGTAACTAGTAAGCATTTCTACCAAAACCTAGTTTAACACAAGTAGCCTAGAGTTACCTCCTCTGAATGATGCTATCTGCCACTTGGAGACCTCTGTACTTTTTTGATCCCAAGGCAAGCCCACATGGTAACTGTGGTTCAGGTAAGGTAAGTGTGGGGTGGGGAGGAGGAAGCTCTTGCATGTCCTCAGTCACGTGTCACAGTGATAATAGGAAAAATAGGGACCATGATGACAAAGTGATGAGACCTGCTGACTACAGTGACAGATGTATGACGAGCCTACCGTAAAAGACGATATCTTAATATTTGATGAGGTGTAATGGATCTTACCATTATATATCTAGGAAATGTGGACATTAGTCAACTACTCCTCATTAGATAGTAACAGATAATGTAAATTGTACATAATAGGAGGATGATGTGAAAATATCGTTGGTATTATGCTTTGATTTTTCTTAATGGAAAATTCTCACATGAAAATTCTGAACTCCCTTCTTTCATTTAAATTCTGTTCTGAGCAGATCACAAAACTAAACTCTTTTTAAAAATATACAGAATATATATTTTTTCTAAAATGTTAACATTTGCATAGCTAACTTAGTCTTGGATCTATACTATGCTTGTATGTAATTCATAATCTTGCTCTGTATTTATAAAAGAGCTATTTTAGCTCCATTGGCTTATATATGGTTTGTGTGTATCTTGCTGAATGCTCAAGCATACTGCCTTGTAAAAATATTTATTTTTGCCTTCAAAAGGCAAACATACTCCCTGAGGTCTACCCTGGGAACTTGGGAGCTGACCTATCATTTGATGTACACTGTAGTTTCCAGTGTACACACAGAGGCAATTTAGAACCCAATTCCCTGGGGCCCCAGTGCTGTGAGATAAATGTGTGACCTCTGCTTTGTCTTTGAACAATGTTGAAGTATCTTTTCTTACAGAGCAATGCCGGGGTGAGTGCATCTACTATGCTTGGCCAAAGGTGACATTTTTGGGAGAAATAAAACATGCTGTATGGGCATGTTTGGCTTCACATTTAAACTAAGTTTAGAATGAGAGCAACCTGTCACTTCCAGCAAAAATATTTTCGCAGGGATCATGATAGATGGGCAATCTGTTTCTAACCCTACTCTTTTATGACCTGTACCTTACTTGTTAACTCCCTTGGAACATACGTTTCCATGAATCACGGAGAACAATCTTAAATAGTATATGGCTTGATGATATACATTGTTGTTTATATAAAGTTAGCTGCTAAAATCATATTTTTAAAAAAGAGAAAGAAACTGATGGACAAAGATAGAATGATATAGGAATATACTGTAGCAAGTCATAAACGAAATAAAAAGAGCAGTCTAAGTTGTCATTTTCTAAAACCATTTAGTAAGTGTATTTAGTAAGAATGTAAGGCATAGTGATATTCCCCTGAGATGAGGAAATATCCAGTAGGGTTGTGAAGGTGCAGGAGAGGAAAGCAGAGAGGCAGAAGGTAGAGATCTAGAGACAGATGACAATAGTGAGCAGGAGTTCAGCAAGTCTTAGTATATGTAACTAGGTAAGTAATTAAAGAAATGAATGACACTGAAGAGATGGCTGCTGCTTCTCCTCCAGTACAGACAAATATGGTGTGGGTAATGTTCCCTTGGTAGTAATATGGTGACTATAAATAAACTAAAAATAAATATTAAGGATAAGATTATACATAAATAAATCCTTGAATTAGCAAAACTAAACCTAATCGTATGACAGGAGACTGATTGTATAGGGGCTCCCAGGTCTGAATTGGCAAACCTCTGGCATCCTCTCTGTTCTGATTGCCACCTCTACTCACTGTTCAGCTAGTAAAGGCAGGGATGGGGAATCCTGGATCCCTAAATGCAGCTGAATCACTAAATAGTTCTAAAACTGGTCAGGGTTAGTATTTAAATAAATGACTTTCTATGTAAAGTGCAGTTAGACTAGTTTATCCTAATACACTCTTCCCAAAGATTTTACCAAAATATTTGTGAGAATCCAAGGAAGGAAGGGAGGCAGAGGAACTCACATCACCATAGAGCACAAAGACTGAGAACCAGCCCACTGTCCCTCTCTGAGTGGAGTATCTACCAGCCATGAAGCACCTGGAGCTGCCTTGAGAACACTGCCTGCAACCTAACCATCTAGCAATGTTTTCATTTATGAAATGGAACTGATATGCCTATTTGAAATATAATAGAAAGATAGTGACTCTCTATCCTCCCACCACTGACTATCCTACTAATTTGTCAAAGGACCAGACTGATGTAGAAGAATTTATGCCTGTCTGACTGACTCACTGGAAGAACAGCATTGGGAAGTACAGTCTGCTGCGCTACTGTGCCATGAGGAGAGAATTAGTCTGGGCCTGGGACCTACACGGACTCCGATCAAAACCAAGGGCAGGTGCCAATGTTGCCTAATTCCCTCTTTGTTGAGGATAAGAAAAGTGATGAAACCCAACACCATGAGGCTTGAAAGAATATATTGCAGAGCAAATTGGAGGGAATATAATCTGTGAGTCTCAGAGGGAAACACACTTCTATAAATGATTTCCTACAGAGCCCATAGAACATTTTAGAAAACAATTTGACATTCTTGATAGTATTCTGGAGACAGCATGTCCTCAAATTGAGAATAACAGAAAGCCAGACTGTGGCAAAAATACAGATATGAAACAAAACAAAACAGGTGAGTAAAGCAATGTTAATAGTATGATAGCAGAATTGATGAGCTTAACTGGTGGGGATCCTGGGCAGGTAACATTATTCCTTGGGTTTTCCCTGGGAATTGGATGGTGGTAGCTCACTTGAAAACTAAGGATTTGTCTTATTTCTTAGATTTCTTTTTAATCACGATGTTTGTTTATTTAAATTGAAAATAACATTAAAACGTCTTCTAGACCATTGTATTTATTTTGTTTAGCACAGTATTCCCACTTCCCAGCACCATGCCTGGATATTGTAGGAATCCCATAACTATCTGTTGAATTAATCAGTGGGTGATGACTTCACACTCATCAAAGTGGGACTGGTAGGGGGACCACCTCGTGGCATAGTGGTTAAAGTTCGGCATGCTCCACTTTGACAGCCTGGGTTCACAGGTTCGTATCCCAGGCGCAGACCTACACCACACGTCGAGCTATGCTGTGGCAGCAACCCACATACAAAATAGAGGAAAATTGGCACAGATGTTAGCTCAGGGATAATCTTCCTCAAGCAAAAAAAAAAGAGGAAGATTGGCAACAGATATTAGCTTAGAGCAAATCTTCCTCAGCAAAATAAATAAATAAATAAAGTGGAACTGGTTAGCCTGAGTCTACTTCTAATCCCAATACTTATTAGCTATGTGGCCTTGGGCAAATGACCTCTTTGTGCATCAATTTTCTCATTTGTAAGACAAGGATTATAAGACTATCTTTGAAGTATGAGGTTTTTACAGGGATAAGACATGTAAGGTGTTTATCCTAATGCCTAGTATAGATAGCTGCAAAATAAATGTGAGCAATTGTCATTATATTAAAACAACAACAAAAGAACACCAGGTGTAAAAATAATTGAATGTTCCAATCAAAATAATAAAAGGAGTCACCTCGCCTCCTAGACAGGCTCTGGTAAGATATTTAATTACATGGATTTAGAAAATTAAAGAAACAACAAAAAATTGGCAAGTTTCCAGTAAACATAAAATGATTTGGGAGAGCTGTTCAAACTTTTCCTCTGTGAATCTAAGTGCCAGGAGTAAAAGGATCAATAAATTCAAGGTTCAGGGGAAATGGTTCTGACACAAGTATTTAATTTCTAGGAAAATAGGCAGTCACAGGTGAAAGTAAAAGGAAGGTGTTCTATGATACACAACAGAATAAGAAAAATTACCCAGTACTTGCAAATAGGCAAAATAATTACTGTGTGACTTTTAAGTAGATTGCTATATGTAGTCTAGTGGGCCCTCCTGGAATTACCCGAATATATAAGGGATTATATAAGGGTGTGTATTCAACAGATTAGGTTCTTTTACAATGATGTAGGAGTAGACATCAACCTGTAGAAAACTGAGAGCAAAGCAAGAGATTCCTGTCGACATCAATGCAAATAATTTTGTCCAGTCAGGAATACAAATCTCTAATTCAAATTCTCATTTGAACCAATTTTAATGTCTTATTGGCTCTCTTATTAAATAAGCTGTGGCATATATTCCCTCATCAATTAATCTTTGACCACATATTTGTTTTACATTTGGAGTACAGTCACATTTGAAACTTTTTGAAAACTATAATTTATCAAAGCAGTTAGAAAATATTTTGGAGCATATGCTTCTTGCAAATAGTCATTCTGCAAAACCTTATAATGATTTCTTATTGCCCTTGAAATTTTATCGTAAGCATGATTTTTATCATATATGAGTCACATGGCTTTTCATGATCTGGTCTCTGCTTAGTTCTTCATCTCTTACTACTCCTTTCCTTGCTTCCAACATCTCAGACATGTTGATCAGGCAATACTTCCTCTCACCTTCTCACCTCTGTGTATTTTCACATGCCATGTTCTCTCTCAGACAACACCATCCATGTTCTCCACGATGCACACAAATATGTATGCCCCTTCTCCTGAATAACTCATACTCATCCTTCAAGTCTTAGCTGCTGCTTCTCCGGGAGCCTTTCCTCATTCCTCAGGCCCTGGTTTGGTTCTGAATTTGTGTCTCTATAGTTTAGCATTAGTCACCTGTCTGTTCATGCTATTCACCATGCAGTGTCGTATTGTGTTCTCCTCCCCCATGGAGTATAGAAGCTTCCTGAAAAATAGCAACTATTAATGGTTTTATTATTATGGCATCCCTAGGTTTATTAGCTATCTATTGTTGCATAACAAATTACAACAAATTTAGCTGCTTAAAAAAACACATTTATTACCTCACAGTTTCTGTGGGTCAAGAGTCTGAGCACAGCTTAACTAGGTCCCCCACTTCAACGTCTCTCACAAGGTTGCAGTCAAGGTGTGAGTTAGAGCTGGAGGCTCGTTAAAGGCTAAAATGGGGAAGGATTAGCTTGAAAGCTCACATAATTGTTGGCTGAATTCACTTCCTCACTCTCTATTGACCAGAGACCACTCTCAGGTTCGTGCCATGTGAGCCTCTCAAAGACGGCTGCTTGCTTCATAGAAGTGTGCAAACTGGGGAGAAGACAATAGACAGAGTTTGTTAACAAGATGGAAGTTACAATCTTATATAATGTAATCATGGAAGTGCCATTTCTTCACCTTTGCCATATTCTGTTGATTAAAAGCATGTCATAGGTCTATCCACACTCAAGGGGAGGAATTACACAAAGTGAGGATCACTGAGGCCATCTTAGAGTCTGCCCATCACAGTAGGGCCTGGCACTGTGCTAGCACAGAGTAGGTATGAAATAATAGCTGCTAAATGAGGGGTTCATTGAATGAACAGATGATTTATGTAGACACTACCTTATAGAAATAGGCAAAAAATCCTTTCCTTTAAGCATAAAATAATAGATAAATTTGTTTCACTATATTCATTTATTCCTCTGACTAGATTCTTTTAGTTTCTTACTCTTCATCGTTTATTATTTTTCAAAATATTTTTATAAGACATGATCAGTTAAGCTAAAAAGTAAGGACATAAAAAAAAGACAAAACACAAAATAAATTAGCAAAATGACTTCAAATAATTTTAAAATACACATACATTGTGTGTTTTTCTAATATTCGAATCTACATCACAAACAACATGTATCCAGAGCAATGTAAGCATTGCTATTGCTGTGTATAAATCGTCTATTTAAATGATTTCATCATAGATTTTCCTCAACCTCTTGAATTATGACTTATAATGGTACACACTAAAAATACTTCATGTAGTGAAATTGACTTCATTGAATTTTATAACAGGAAACAATTTTGACTTCCAATGAAAAAATAAATAAGATAATATCATCCTTGCAAATTTTGTCTAAGCAGTAAGTCAGAACTGGGGAGTAATTCTATAATAAAAGAGAACGTTATTAAATTCTGTTTCCCTCCCTATTTTTCCTACCAAACATCTGAACATTTGTTTCATCCGTGATTCTGGATTCTTCTAAAGTAATAGATGAAAGGCCAAATTAAGCTGAAGAGGTGATTATATAAATGTACTTAATGATCCTTGCCGTATATACAGTACCTAATATTACAAAACAATATTCCTGGAGCACGCATCCACTGTTTCCAAGGATAAACAAACTCTTTTCAAAAGTGTATTGTATATAGGTTAATGTCTGTAAAGGTTAAAAACATCAAATTCTGAAATATCATGACCTGACATTAATGACCCAATAATAGGTTGACATTTGCAATTCTTGTTTGGGGGGTAATAGCCCACCATATGCAAAGATCAGTTTCTGCATTTAGCTGCTTATCTCGAAGGAAAAAATACGAGTAATAATAGTACAAGGGAGGTTAATAACAGGTACAGGCCCAGCAGAGCTTGTATCAGTCCGTTTAGAAAATGAACTGAGAATTGTTGTCAACTTGATTGGGAAGGGAAAAGGAAGAATGAATCCATATGGGAGGCATCACTCAGTTTCTGGTGTGTGCGTGAAGGTTGTTTGCAAGGTTATCGGGCTGATGCAACATAAAGCTGGAATTTGCATGTCAAAGCTTTGTTCCTTTTGTAACATACTGCCACACACATCATTGGCCCTGGGGTTTAAATTTCACAGATGTCTAAGCTCATTTAAAAATTAAAGTGCAATAATTTGTGATCCACAGTGCACCTAATCATTCTGATTTTTCAGAATGTTTTGTTTCGCCATTATGCTTTGTTCTTACCACATAAAATTCTAATTTTTCATAGACTATCTCAGTTTTTCCTTTGAAAGCTAACATATTTTTTGACAAGAAAATCCTTCTTTGGGCCATTATATTATTACTACAGTTAGAAGATTTAAAAAAACAGTATTTATTCATATTTAAAATCACTACCAAAAATAACTCAGCATTAAGCTGAGTGTTACGTTTTCCTGGGCTCCTGGAAAAATAAAAACATGACTCACGGGTGCTAGTTCTTTGTGCTTGTTACTTATTTTTTCAACTTCTTTCCACTTTTCAGAACACATTGCAAGGAATGTTTGCACTGTATTTTGCTCTATGAATTATTTCATCAGAATTAATGGCTTTACATTACTAGAAAATATACTAAGATGCAATAATCCAATAGACTTATAATGACTCACTATAGATTGTATTTATTAACACTGCCATAAATTAATATCTCTTCTCTGTAGAATTCAAAGCATTACGTGATAAAATTTTAGTATAAAGTTCACAGAAAATAATTATAAATGATGAAGCAAGTAGAATTTTACTTGTCCAAACTAAATATATATTTTCAGTATTCCCTTAGTATGCTGAAAACATGAAAAATAAACATTATGTTTAATCATTTTTTTTTTCACTTTACACTAAATCTATAGGAAATGCTAAAGCAACGTTCTACTACTGACAACATTGGGATTAGTCTCAATTATGCCTGGTTGATTCAAGGTTTCAACTTTCGCCCTTTTTCCTTATTATTATTATTATCATTAAAATAAGATAGAAACAATTTCACAATCCTGTTTCATATTTTTCACAGCTCTATAGATTTTTTCAAGAGTGTAGTGAACGGATATGCACCATTCGTCTGGAAACACTTAACAGCTTGAGTGTCCTTGGGCAATGGAGAGGAGGGCAAAGTCAATGAGTGCACTGAGATTTCATGGGGGGAAATACAGAAATGAATTTTGAATTATGTTACAGGCAAGATCAATCATTTTATGTATATTTTAAAGTAATAATATATACCGTAGGATTATTTTAAAAGAAATATAGTTTTATTTATTTTTTATTTATTTATTTTTATTTTAAAAAGAAATATTTGTTGTGTAGTTATAGCTATGGATTACGTTCAAGGATGGTCAAAGATTAGAATGGCATATGGTCAGTGAAAGGGCAAGATTATGCACCACTTATTATTTTGCCCAAATGCTGAAAACACCTCTCCAAGTTCCAGAACACATGTAAATTAATGATTCATTCTCTCCTGTTGATAAGATGCTCAATAGAACACCCTAAGAATACATTAAAATTCAATGCTAAGATTTGTTTTTTTTCTATTTTTCTTCTTGCAATTGATGGTGGTTACTGTAAAATTAAATGGTCAATAATTTTTTTACTCAAACTATCTGAGGTTCAAAATTATGATCACAAAAGTGGCATTGCAGACACATTTTCTCTATTTCTCTATAATACGTGAAGTATTCATTCAATCAATAGGTAGTCCATGAACATCTGTTACATGAAATATAGGGATATATGGAGAATAAGATCCGACCTCTAGCCTGATGGTATTTAGACGCTAGAAAAAGTTGCATATTCTTATTTTAGTATGGCCTCTAAATACTGTTTCATTAAAACTAATAATATGTAGTGTAAATAAATGGATGCCAAATAAAAATAAGTTCTTATTTGAGAAAGATACTGGAATTTTAGGATACATATATCTGGAATTAGCCAAAGATCCTAGTGTTCGCTAAAAAAATTGACAAATACAAATATTACACTTTTGATTTTTAAAATATAAAAATATTACTTTTTTGTGTATTGAGATTTTCTGTATAGAGAATCATGTCATCTGCAAATAGAGATGGTTTTACTTTTTCTTTTCCAATTTGAGTGCCTTTTATTTCTTTTTCTCATCTAATTATTCTAAATGGGACTTCCAGTATAAAATAATGAGTATTGGTGGTGAAAGTGGAAATCTTTGCCCTGCTCCTGATCTTATAAGCAAAGCTTTCAGTCCTTCACCATTGCGTATGCTATGTGTTTTTATCATGTAAGGGTGTTGAATTTTGTCAGTTGCCTTTTCTGTATTTATTGAGATGATCATGTATTTTTTTTCCCTTGGTTCTATGAATATGGTATATTATGTTGATTTTCTTATATTAAAACATCCTTGCATTCCTGGAATAAATGCCACTTGGTCATAGTGTATACACAATCAATTTACTGTGATGCTGGGTTTGGTTGTCTAGTATTTCGTTGAGCATTTTTGTGTCTTTATTCATAAGGAATATTGATCTGTAGTTTTTTTGTAGTATCTTTGTCTGACTTTGGTATCAGTGTAATTCTGGCCTTATAGAATGTCGTTAGAAAATATTTTCTATTTTTTGGATGAGTTTGAGTAGAGTTGGTTTTAATTATTTAAATGTTTAGTAGACGTTACAGGTGAAGCCATCTAGTCCTGGACTTCTTTGTTGGTAGATTTTTGATTATTGCTTCAATCTCTTTATTCATAATAAGTCTACTGAGATTGTCTATTTTTTTCTTGAGACAGAGTTGGTGATTTGTATGTTTTTAGGAATTTACTCATTTTTGTCTAGATTATCTAATTTGTTGTCAATACAATTGTTCATAGCATTCTCTTATACCTGCAATTTCTGTAAGTTTGGTAGTAACGTTCCCACTTTTATTTTTGATTTTGGTTAGTTGTGACTTCTCTCTTTTCTTTCATAGTTCTAACTAAATTTTTCTCAATTTTGTTAATCTCTTCAAAGAACCAACATTGGTTTTGTATATATTTCTCTGTTTTTCTATTCTCTCTTTAATTTATCTCTTTTCTAATCTCTTTTCCTTCCTTCTGCTGACTCTGGGTTTAGTTTGCTCTTTTTCTAGTTCCTTAAGGTGTTAAGTCAGGTTGTTGATTTGAGGTCTGTTTTTCTTTTGCCAGGAAAGATTTGCCCTGAGCTAACATCTGTTGTCAGTCTTCCTCTTTTATTTTCCTCCCCAAAGCCCCAGTGCATGGTTGTATGTCCTAGTTGTAAGAACTTCTAGTTCTTCTACATGAGCCACTGCCACAGCATGGCAATTGACAGACGGGCGGTGAGGTTCCACTACCGGAAACAAACCCAGGCCACCGAAGCAGTGAGAGGGCTGAACTTGAACTACTAGGCCATCAGGGCTGGCTCTCTGTCTTTTTTTTTTAATGTAGGCACTTACAGCTCTAAAGTTCTCTTTGAGCACTGCTTTTGTGGCATCCTGTAAATTTTGATATGCTGTGTTTCTGTTTTCACTCATCTCAAAGTATTTTCTGATTTTTCTAGTTACTTCTTCTTTGACCTTGTTATGGGCTGAATTGTGTTCCCCCAAAGTTCATATGTTGAAATCCTAACTCCTCAGTATCTTAAAAAATTACTATATTTCAAGATAGGGCCTTTAAAGACGTAACTAAGGTAAAATGAGGTTATTTGGGAGGTGTCTAATCCGATATGACTGGTGTCCTTATGAGAAGAGATTAGGACACCAACACACACAGAGGGAAGATCGTGTGAAGATAGAAGATAGCCAAGGCAAAGAAAGAGGCCCTCAGAAGAAACCAATCCTGTTGTCATCTTGATCTTGGCCTTCTAGCCTCCAGAAATGTGAGAAATTAAATTTCTGCTGTTTAAGTAACCTAGTTTGTAGTACTCTGTTATAGAATCCTTAACAACCTAATACAGACCTATCATCTGTTTAAAAGTATGTTGTTTAATTTCTATGTACTTGTGAATTTTCCAGTTTTTCTTTCAGTTATTGCTTCATTTCATTACGATCAGAGAAGACACTTTGTATAATTTCAATCTTGTTTAAATCCGAGAGTTGTTTTATGGCCTAACATATGGTCTATTCTGGAGAATGTTCCATGTACACTTGAGAAGAATGCATATTCTCTTGTTGTGTAGAGTGCTCTGTGTGTCAGTTAGGTCTAGTTTGTTTATAGTGTTTTTCAAGTCCTTTGTTTCCTTACTGCCCTTCTGTCTAGTTGTTCTATCCATTACTGAAATTGGGGTATCAAATTATGCAATTATTATTGTAGAACTATCTGTGTCTTCTTTCAACTGTTTAATGTGTGCCTCGTATATGTTGAGGCTCTGTTGTTTGCTGTGTATATGTTTATAATTGTTTTATCTTCTTGATGTATCTGTACTTTGAATAAAGCATCCCACTGCTTTCTGATTTCCATAATTTCTGACGAGAAATTAGCTGTTCATCTTATGCAAGCTTCCTTATATATACTGAGTCACTTCTTTCTTGGTGCCTTCAAGATTTTCTCTTTGAATTTGGCTTTTAACAGTTTGATTATAATGTGTGTCAGTGTGGATCTCTTTGACTTTATCCTGCTTGTATTACATTGACCTTCTTGGATGTGTTGCTTCATGTCTTTAATAATATTTGGGAAATTTCCAGCCATTATTTCTTCAAATACAATTTATTTTTTAATAACACAGAAATGAGGGTCACAATGGTAAGAATTAGACCTATGAAAACATTTTATTTCTTTACTTCATATACCAAAAGATGTTTATTGATAAGAGTAATTCTAATATCAACTATCAGTAATTTTTATTGTATACCAGAATCTATGTTAATTGCCTTTCATAGATTATTTTTAAAAAATCATAGTAAATCTATGAGGATTAGAACACAATCATTAGCTTTTCTCATATCAATTTTATCAAGTTTGTAACAAGGTAGATATGCTGATATCAAAAGCATCATCCTCTTCTCTTTTCTCATAGTACTACTAGAAGAAAAAAAAGTGGTGAGATGTACTCTTATAGAAACATTTTTCAGAAAGTTCATGAGCTGCCTAAAGATTCTCTAAAAGGCTTTTCAAAAATACCAATCAATAAAATTCAAATTCTTACGTTTATTCTAGATTCTCCTATCTCCTAGATAGGAGAAATTCAGCAGAAACTAGAAGCTAGATTAAAGAAAGATACCCACATATACCCTTGCATGTACACATTCCATGATATAGAATCATATTAAATACTACTTAAAGCGGCAATTAGGGGATCTATGTCTGATAATACTGTGAAATATGAGGCATTATACAATTTTAATTTTGAAGTGTTGAATTCATTTATGTGAAACTTTCATAAAGTCAAGGCTACAAGTATATAGTAATTGGTAGTTGATTATGCAACATTTGTTTACCTGTTACTATAGAAATACAGTCAATAGACTCTTGGTGAGCAATCTAAGCCTCTATTGTAACCTGACTTTTATGAGGAAATCAATTTGACTTACATTATTTTGATTTACAGCACTCTTCCATGAATGTAAATCATAATTAATGTGAAAAATCCCCTTATTTTGTATACTTGCTCATTAAAACAAATTTTAGCTAAATTTTTGAATGCAGATTCAAATAAGCTGTGAATCTGAAATTAGAAAACTCTTAAATCCAGTTAGAGAGAATTTCATATGATTTTGTTTTCCAGTGTTTTTTTTTTTAAAGTTTTTTTTTCTCCCCAAAGCCCCAGTACATAGTTGTATATCCTAGTTGTAGGTCCTTCTAGTTCTTGTATGTGGGACGCCACTTCAGGATGGCGTGATGAGCAGTGTGTAAGTCCGCCCCCAGGATCCAATCAGATGAACCCCTGGCTTCTAAAGCAGAGCGTGTGAACTTAACCCCTATGCCACCAGGCCAGTCCCTTTTTCTAGTGTTTTAAATTAAGTTAAGAAGTTGTAAAGAGTGTTTTCAATGAAAATATAAGTTTGAAATATAAGTGATGTATATCACTCCAACTCTTAAAATGCCCTACAATATTTTTTATTTGTCCCACAACTTATGACCAAGATCTTCAGGAATGTCTATTTTAAAGGCCGTAGTTCATGACTTCAGAACATTCCACATGTTAAACCATAGGTTATCTTAAACAGTTTCTGGAGTAATAAAATCTCTTGACAGCAGCTTTTGGTGGTTCAAGCCTTTGGCGGTTCATTATATAGTCAAAGAAAGGTGAAACACTAGAGTGATCATCCAGACCTCCAAAAGAGGAATGACTATGAATACCAGCTGTAATTAACATTCAGATTTATAAATGTCAGTTTCCAATACCAACAATTCCTTTTAAATGAAAGTACTAAATTCTCTAAGAAAAATCTTACCAATTACAGTGCATTCCTGTTAAAATTACTTTTTATACAAATAGGGTAAAAACAATAACAAGGTTAAGAAATATAGCATAAATTTATATGAAGTGGAGATTTGTGTTTTTTTCTCAGAATATAATCTATAACCATAAATAATTATTTCTGAAAGTCGAAAAAAGTGAAAGATTTACTATTCTAGTTTAAAAATTCAAGTAGCCATTTGTGTTTTTGTCTTTTGTCTCTAAAATTATGTGCACATTTAACTTACTAAGAAATTATTAGTAATAATTGTTTTAAAGTGGGTTTTATAACAGAATATGTCTTTTATTCTAGTGTCACATACATCATAGAAACTTCTAAATTGTTAGTATATGATTATGTTGTATCATTTGTATGATATGCAAATTACATAGTTAGCCAGAGGCTTGTAAAAAATCAGGTTTATGAAATTGACTTTCTGTAAGGAATGTTCCTCTCTTAATTTGCCCACCCTGAAACCAGATTCTATAATGTGACAACATATTTGTAACAACCTGGAATGATTCTTTTTTAAATCAAACTCATTTGGAGACAGTTGATTAATCCCTCATGAAGGAATGAAACTATGTTCGAGTTTGAAATCACATAAAGCTCAAACTCCTTATTTTCTGCTGAAGTGAGGTTTTCTGTAAGCGCTTCCCACTTGAAGAGGACTACAGAGCATTGGGTATCATCGTCGAATGTTGCTTTGAGGGATACAACATAATAGTGAGGAAATTAGAGTGCATACAAAGAGCAGTGTGTTTCCTAAAGACCTATGCGCAAAACATGTTGCACCAATTTCTGATTTTCTTTCTGAAACTCCTCTAGAGAGTCTGGGTTCTCTCCTTTTTACTTTACCTTACTGTTGAATACCTAAAGTAGTGGTTCTCAAACCTCAGCTCCAGTACAATCACCTGGAGGATATGCTACTGTCAGATAAGATTTGCTAATTTAAGCACGAGCAAGGGTAATGAGGTCCTGATATAAAGATCCTGGTGGTCTTCACTGGAACAGGTAAAATGCTGGATTCCTGACTAATAGGGTTTCGATTGCAGTATCAGCAACAATCAAGACAGAAGGCCTGCAATTCTATTAAAGCAGCAGAGTGACCTAGCAGCACACAGTATAAGAAAAGAGAGAGAGTACACTAAAAAACATGTCACTTAGTGGAATCAACTTGTCTGGAAATAAACCCACCTTTTATCCTTAGTCTGGAGGAAATGTTGAAACTCAGGAAAATATGGGTTCTTTTGCAGATATCAAGTGGAGTAACATTCCTGACAAGATCACTTTTCTCAGAATGGTAGATTTTGTAGTCATCTTCTAGAAAGAAGTCTAGAATTGGCTACAGGGTTTGGAAAGATGGAAGCTTTGGAATCCTGTTGTTGGAAATGGGAGAACAACCTGTGCCAAGACATGTAAAAAGATTTCTGAGAATCTAGTTAAATTCGTAGATACATTGATGTGTAAATAGGCACTAAAGTATATTAAAATATCATCGCAAAAAAATTGTCTAAAAATTAGAGAACTTGGTTTCTTGCAAAATACTGATTCTTCAGTTATGAGCTTTCTAACCTAGTACATGTTGCTTAACCTATCCATAACTTAGTTTATTCCCTTCCAAAGAGAGCATAACGCATTTTCTTTTCCATCAGGTTGTTTTAAGGATTATATAACAAAAATCGCCAAACTCTAAAGGGTTTTATAAAAAATTATTTATGTCTAAGATGTTATTTTTATTATTGATGTGATTATAGTTTAAATTTATTCATTTTAACTTACTCTTAAGACAATTGACTTTATATAGTGCAGTAGTGTAGCTCTATCATAAAGATATATATTAATTTTGTGTGTAAATATATATGTAGATATAGTTTTATATTTATATAATTATGCAGATATAAATATGTAGATATAAATATTTATAACTATATTTGTAGATATAGTATATATGTAGATATATATGAATTTTCACATATAAGTAGATGTATGAATTTTCATGTACATATGCAGATATGTATGAATTTATATGAATTTTGGTCCCTGGACAATCAATAGTATTCCATGCATCAGTTTTCCATTTAAAACATTGCAAGTATAATGTTGATACTAATTTTCTGCATTTTAATTAATGTTGCACTTAATATTTATTTTTTCCATTATGTTGTTTGAGGACAGTTAAGCAAGATAATGCCCACAGGGAAAAGAATAAAGTACCACAGTTGTTGACATGGACTTTTTTGAGTGCTTCTATGCACATGAATTAAATGATCTCAGTATAATTACTATAGTGGAAATCATGAAATCGAATGGTGCCCTTGGATGTAACCCAAATGCAAAGCTCTTTTCTTTATAGTGGTTTGCTTTAAAGGAAAGAAGGTGGCAAACCAAAAATCGAAAGAATCGCATTTTAAACTGTGTATTGCATTTATTTTCATTCTACCTTTTGTATTAGTAAATTCTCTGCTGGACTATCCATTTCCTTAGAAATGACTAAATTTAGTATATGAGAAAATCTATTAAGTTTTTTTTTTTTGGGGGGGGTGAGGAAGATTGGCTGTCAGCCAACATCTGTTGCCAATAATCCTCTTTTTGCTTGAGGAAGATTGGCCCTGAGCTAACATCCGTGCCCATCTTCCTCTATTTTGTATGTGGGATGCTGCCACAGCATGGCTTGATGAGCAGTGTGTAGGTCCGCGCCCAGGATCCAAACCTCTGAACCCTGGGCTACTACAGCAGAGTGCACAAACTCGACCACTATGCCACTGGACTGGCCCGGAAAATCTAAGTTTTATCATGATTATAATAACATCTATCATTCTTTTTTGGTGTTTAGGAATAGTTAGTGAGTACATTATCTTGATAGCATTTTTATGATAAGATTTGGCCAACTGTATATTTATGCTGCATGACATCACCTAGACTATTACCCCTTTATTTTTTTTAATTCCATTCATCTTGATTCCCCAGAGAATTACTCAGCAGTTTTTCAAAAACATTTGCTACCTCCTTAAGATTTCGGTCTCACTTCTTTTCAGTTTTCTCTTTTGCAATAAAACCCTTCTTCCTATTACTCTTATGGGAGGATCAAAGTAGTGAAGAGAAGGCTCATCTTTATTACTATCCCTCTACCCATTCTCCTGCTTTTTCCATTTTTCAAAACCATAATTCCTGTTATCCAAAATTACTTTTGCACTTACGATCTAGAATTCATTTTCATCTTCTTCCTTTGTAACTAACTCCTCTCTTTCCTTTTTCGCCTCTAGTAGTAGTATTTTTCTTTCTTCTGGTTCCTTTTCTACAGTTTGAAGTATACAGATACTAGATCAAGTCTTAGAAATGGGATGGAGCAATCTGGTATACAGTTTTGGGGAGTGGGAGACAACAGTGGTTGGGATCATGTTTGGTACTTTTCAAGAAAGACAAAAAATCACCTCGCCAGAGTCTCAGCTCAAGTGACCTGAGCATTATACTTGTTAGAGAAGTTAAGTCACTTAACTTATAAAGTTAAGTTCAGAATAAAGTTCATTGTTCAGAGGTTAAAAGTAGGTGCAGAATACGTAGTTCTGAAATAATCCAAATTTAAAGTCTAAGAATTCAAGCATGCAGGGTGGGAATGAGCAGATATTAGGATTCCAAACAGAGAGGTTAGCACTTGGAGAATGTTGGAATTGATAGTGAAAATTTAAGAAACATGAATCTAGATGACTCCAGGTAGATTTGCCATCAGGAAGACAGACCATCAGAGACAATTAACAAGACACAAGGGTAGAGACCAAGAGTTAGGTATCTGGTGATGAAAGACCAGATGGGGGTTATCAAGGATTTGGTACTGAGGAGGCAACATTGTTCAAACATGAACCAAGAACAGCTGGTCAGTCAGGATCTGAAGCCATACCAGGGTCATTACACACAAGGAATCAGAACCCGAAAAATAAATGATTAGGAAGTGATTGATATACACATAGTGTTTGATATATTATTCTATTCATTCATTCAACAAATAGTTGTCTACTTAATGGCAGGCCCTATGATAGGTTCTGGGGCCATAACAGTGAGTGAGAGCAGATTCCTCAGCCTTGGTTACATATAGACTAGGAGGGTGACCACATAAATATATAATTCACAACAGTGAAAAAATGCTAATAGAAGACTCTAGGTGTGCTCAAGTAGCTTCTACATATGATGTATGTCTACCAGCTTCTATACGTTTCATTCTATTATTTACTCTTGTGGTATGGTGAACGTATATCAATTAAGAGTAACTTTTCTGGCCTCGTGATGTCTGTAGACCCTGAACCCCATATCTTGTAGGATTCATTCCTGCCCCACGTACTGGGCTCTCTAAATATTTAATGCAAGGAGTTGACATGACCATTTACTTTCCACTTATATTGTTTCTTGGAACCTAATTTTTGGAAGTTAATCAATAGGTAGACCATTTTACCATCTTTATGGAAATTCTAGTTATTGTGTATTGTGAAGAGAATTAGCCCCTACACATTCTTTGTTTGAATGGATAGAGGTAATTATTTTAAATATATTTCAAATATGTATATTAAACATGCACATTTAAGTTTTATAATTTCTCAAACTTACTAATGATATTGCTTTAAATACATTTTTTAGACAAATTATACATTTGTTTCTCTCTTCTTAAGTTTTGATATGTTTTCTCCACTGACTTACATTGAAATGAATGAAACAAAATTGATTGTGAGAGATGGCTCATGATCTCAGAAATCCATTTTCCATAGTTGATATCTCTGTTAAACCATTTTAATGCCTCTTAAAAAGGATGTGAAATGAATATAGCCATAATCATTATCTCAAAGGAATATATCTAACCAGAATTTACTTTCAAAGATTTTTAAAAAATGTTTTTCTAAGTGATATTGTATCACTTATATACAACTTCACCTTACTCATTTCTCATATCCAGCTATTTGTACTAAAGAAGTACCATTGTCATCTGTATCAGCCATCAATATGGCTAGATAGCCATCAGCCAGCTATATTCAGTTAAATACAGGGCAAAGACATATCACTATCCTTTAAAAATATAGAGGTTATTTAAGTCTAAAAATATGTTCAAAAAACAGGTGAAATTATTAAAATTCACAATCACATGGGTCCAATTCATCTATTATTTTTTTAAAGTAGGTAGAAATATATAGAATCTGAGGATAAAATCCCAAATAACTAACCTGACATTAAGACAGTCAACAAAACTGTATTGAAAAATAAAATATCTATCCTTCAGCATTTACCTTCAGCACATTGCCTTGCCTAAATCAACTGGTTATTTTAATATTATTTACTTTACACAGCATTCTCGTGGGTTTAGAGACTAGATTGTCTGAGTTCTAAAACTGCATTTCACTTCAAAGAACATCACGAAAGAATATGATTCCAAAACAAATATTTCAAATCTGTCATTTTAAATTTATGTCCATACTTCTTCTAAGAATATATTCATTTGTTATATTCTTTTCTTTACCACCAGCCTAGGTGGTGGTAAAGGACCTAGGACCTACTGAGTTTAGGACTCTAAGATATATTTGATTATATTTGATAGAAAATCCAAAAATCCCTAAGCTCGTTCCTAAGTCTTCAGATTCCAAGTCCACTATCTCTCACCCCTCCATATACTGCCTTGCTCGTAGACAGTGCCGGGAGTAATGCGAGACGTTGAAGGATTCAGGGGAATAGCTTTTAGGGCAGCCAGAGAGTAACTGGGATAGCAGATTGCTCAAGAAGGGCAAAGCAAAGAAGAGTGTTTTAAAGGCGGGTACTGTCAGTCGTTTCAAGTGATACAGAGAGATGGGAAAGTATGTGGACTGGGAAAAGCAGACGAATTGGCCTGATCCATTAAGTCCAGCTGTGACTTTTAAAAGATTGCTTCAACTGAATAGTGAGATTGGAAACTAGATTGCAAAACGCTATAGAGTAAATGAGAAGTAAGAAATTAAATGAAGTGTGAATAGACCAATGTTTTTCAAAGCCTGGATTTTTTCTTTTTTTTGGTGAAAGTAGAAGCCCAGTTTTTTAGATGAAATCTTGTATGAAACCCCAAAACTGATAAGAAGTAGACTTTTATCCCTTCCCTCCTTCTCCCTAGGTCTCTTAGACTCAGTATCTGTAGAAGATAATTTGCAAACTAAAGCAGACCATTCCTTTGAGATCTTTAACCAGGTAAGAAAGGAAAGAAATAGGAGAAAAAGGAGCACAAATGAACTGCACAGTAAACTGCTGAACTGGAAAGAGGAGAAGAGCAAGAAGGATCCTTGGAGATGAGAAAAATACATTCAGTCAAGAGAAGGGTTCATGTGACGGGGTGCTTAATGGAGACTTGACTCTAGCCAGATGTGTCCTCTTTCAAAGCTAATCCTGCCCAGACTGCTCTCTATTCTTCTCTAAATGGAAAGCATATAGTTAATGCTGGCCCCAGAGGGCCTTACCTTTGGCCTCAAATCACTTTTTTATCTAACCTTCAACCTGCTGCATTAGTATTCTGCATTTGAGCTCAATTGTTCAGATTCCCTGGGATGAATTAATTTGAGGGAGCATAAGAGTTGTTTTTTTCTTTTTTTGGACAAAGTTCTTACGGTAGAGACCAAGAGACAAAGTCAGTGAAAGAGGAATCACGGGATATTTAAAATGCCTTCCATTTAGCCACTTTGCCTCGTTTTAAAATTTAACTTTTCATAGGAAGGTGAAATTTTCCGTATTTCCTCAGACCCTTAGACTATTCCTATAATAGGAAATACATGCTGAAAAGTAAAAGTAGTTCAAAAAATTTTTGTTCTTTTTTGTAAACATGTATCTCTTTTTTACGCTTAGAATCTTGTGTTATCTGTATATTTTGTTTTCTTCATCATCCTAAAGTTTGCTATTCTCTGAGGTGTAGACATTTTGGTCTTGAACCAGGAAATCTCCTTTTCCTTGGGCTCAAACTTGTGTAAAACAAAAGCCACAAACCTCCCATGAAAACTGAGCCAGGTAGATACTGGGATGAGGGGAGGTGAAAATAGAAAACATGGAAACACATATACATACAGAAAACCTAAAATAATATCCTCAAACAATTTATATCCATATTACAGATATGGGCAATAAGGTTGTAAGAAGTAAAACCATCTAGGGATAAATACTTTCAACAAATGTATGTCTCCAATGTGTGTGGAACTACATTTTTAATTGTCAGGCAGAAAATGACAGCTGAGAATTTACTTTAAATTGTTAAATCTCTTTTTTAATCAAATGTGATTGTTCATATATATCTTTTTCAACGTAATCACTGGGTGGTCCAAAAAGTGTAGTGTGGTGGCTAAAATCACAATCTCTGGAATGAAAAAAACCTATCTTCAATGCCTTGGGTTTCTAATTATTACCTTTTTAACCTAGGGAAAAATAATTTAAAATTTCAAACTTTGTTTTTGTTATTTATACAGTGAAAATGATAAAACTCAACTCAGAGTTTGTCAGAATTAAATAATTAATGTAGGGAAAGTGCTTGCACTGTGTTTGGCACACAGAATGTTCGACAAATATTACTATTACTATAATTAAGAAAGAGGGTAAGGCCGTGCTTAGGAGTGGCATTTTGTTTTTGTTTTGATATATGAATGTTACGTTTCAAATATACTGCACCAATTATTCACCATCTGCTAGTTTACATTTTTAAACACTTTTCTGTGGCACTCAAAATACACGAGATCAGTGACCATGTTCTCAAGGAATACATTCCAGTTGGGGAAATAAAATACATATCTATAATAACTAAAAATTCTTGCACAATGTATGTGAATGGTACGAGCATCTTTACAAATGGAGATTGAAGATCCTTGTTTTAAGAACTCAATAAGGTTTTCTGACAAGGCATGGCCATTTCATATTTAGTTATCTTTTCTAATTCCCTGTGTAGATAGATTATTCAATTCCATAAAGATTTGGAAAAAGAGATTCAGTAGGAGCTTCTGGTATTGACTTTGGGTAGGGTTCTTAAGTTTTTTTTAATAATCCTCCCGTATCCTTTTCTGTGTTTCTTCTTTCTTAGCACAAAGCAAGTTATGGTTCAATTGACTTTCTGTCTGCTTAATAAATATTGATATATTGGATGCATCCGAGCATGGCCATGCGTGATCCATCTTTAAAGGTAGAGTCATTATGCAGGGAGGTTGCAATTTATTTATTCCTCATTCATTCTCTCATCTTCTGAGAGGAATCATTATGCAAATATTGAACACATTCATGAAATGAAAAAAAAAAAACTAGCTTTTTAATAGCTGTTGAAACCAAGATAGCATCCACAGCAGAATGGAGTGAATATAGACCCTATTGTGCACATTGTATTAGTATATTTTCTTTGGATAATAGGAAAAGGTAATTGAAGGTAAAATGTGCAATTTTCTGATTGTGAGAGCTGCAGTATGCTACAATTATTGAGGAAACAAAATATATATTTCTTTCACTGGGAATCTACAGGCACTCCATCCTGAAATAGGACATAATTATATGATCTCTCAAGGCTTATTTCAGACATCTGACTAAGAATTCATGAGCTAATGTGTATACTTAATTAAATATTTAGATTCTTATTTCTATTATTATAACAATAGAACTGTTCAAATGTGTTTACACATAAACAGATTTAATCTGGTATGTCTATCACACAGCTATCAGTTCAGGCCACTGGTTTGATTCTATTTTATTCATTTAGCTTATTGGTTAATTATTAAGAAATAAATTTTGGTTAACAATTAAGAAATAAACATGCTTTCTAAAAATAAATAGTTTAAAAACATTACTTTTAAATCCTCTTTAAATAGCAGTTTTTGTTTTTCCATTTTTTTTTCTTCTTTAACTGTTACACATTTGAATGAGGCAAATTTTCTGCTGTGTTATATAATAACAGGCTGAGGTCTTGAGAGCAAAATTGATGAATGCTTTTGCACTGAATCTATCATCATATTCCTCAATTCTATATTTATTTATATCTGTCTATGGCACAGCAGAAAGAGACATCTATTTTTGCCAAAAATTTAGTCTAGAGCTATAGCCCTACCTCTCTGGAAAACAGAGACATGGTTTTAATGTGGCATTGTCTCTCATTCTATGGAAGCTGCATTAGACGGCCTTCCTAAAACCATTTGTGCAAAGTCCCATGAAAGTAGACCCTACACTTTATCTGCAGACTAGCCATGTCACAGAAAGGGATAGATTTTTCCCAATCGTTTTATGAAGTTATTCACATTCTCTCATTTTCTATTTCTAAAACTTTTATGATTATATTTCTCTGTCATCTTTGCTGCCTTTTTCTAAAATTTTAATCTCATTTCTTCCTGTTACAATATATATATGTTCCAAATAGATATGAAAACGTTGTAAACCATTGAACTTGTACTTTGTATACAAATAATCAAATTACAGGGAAGGAATAGTAAAAGGTTATCTGCTAATTAATAGAGACAGCATTGATAATAAATATTTTGAAGAAAAGTTTGAGTGAATAAATACTTGGATGATTATCCAATTTGAATGTATCGTATCAGTATTCCATGAATATCTTTTGTGTTTAATAGCAATTAATGTTCAGCTTCAAATGTTAAAGTAGCCTGAAATTCAAAATAGAAAATTAAAAGAGAAAAAAAAAAAGATTCACGTAGGAAAGAGCCACTTGATATTTTTTTATAGAAAAAACAAAGAAATAGAAATAGTTATAAATTCATAAATGTACACATGGGAATCCTTGTAAGACAGTAATTGAGAGTAATCCTATATTATAAAAGTCACATAGTTAATAAAAGTGAAAAAGGCCATTATTCAAAATATTTGTAGAGGAACTAGCATGTGCTGGAACTATCTTAGTCACTGACGATGGAGCAGTGAATAAGAGATACATGGCTCCTGCCCTCACTGGATTCACTTTCTACTAGAGGAATTCAACATTAAAGAAACTTACTTACATTGTTTGATTACTCACGATATGTGCTATAAAGGCAAAAGGGAAGGAACAGGAAAATTTGATTGAGTCTCGGTGCTAGTGAATTGTTCCTTGAGGAAGTAATTCTGAATGAGCTCTGATGGGTGGAAACAGTGTGGGGGTGTGGGGAGGGAAGAGGAGGTAATCCAGCCTGAGGATAGAGCATATGTGAAGTCCTTTGGAAGGGAAGGAGCAGGGAGTGTCCTGGAACATAGAGAAAGCAGAGGTGGCCGGAGCTAAAAGAACAAGTGGTAGAATAGAATAAGTCAGGTGCTATAGTGACAACCAATCACACCGTCCTGACCATATAAAGGACTTTGGTCTTTATTCCAAGAACAATGGGAAGTCATTAAAGGATTTTAACCACAACAGTGGCAAGATCAGATTTGCTTGTTAAAGAGATGACTTGGGCCTCTGTGGGATTAGAGTAGGTTTAAAACGTTTTGAGTTTGCAAAGGATATGGATTTCAAAGCCTTTCTCCTATTGCTCTTTCTTGGCTATCTACAGTCTCTTTTCACTTTCCACCTTAAGAGGGATTTAAGATATGTGTACTGGTGGGAAACACTGTTTGACATATGATATATACCATACTGTTGAGGGGGAAAAAAAAGTTGCAGGAGAGTGTATCAAAATAAAGCAATTTCTGTACAACTAAGGCCCCCTGTGTGTTACAAAATATTCTGAAAGCTGAACTCTTAACAGTGGTTATTGCAAGGAAATAATGATGAGAAATTTGCCCTCTTAGCAAATTTCAAGTATACAATACTGTATTAACTGTAATCACCATGCTGTCCATTAGATCCTAAGAACTCAGAACGTATAAGTGAAAGTCTGTACCCTTTGACCAAAATTTCCCCATTTCTCCCACCCTACCCCCCAATCCCTGGCAACCACTGTTCTACTCTCTGGTTCTATGAGTTTGACTTTTTAAAATTCCACATACAAGTGGTATCATACAATATTTGCCTTTCTGTGTCTGGCTTATTTCACTTAGCATAATGTCCTCCAGCTTCATCCATGTTGTTCAAATGGCAGGATTTCCTTCTCTTTTATGGCTGAATAATATTCCGTTTTATACATATATCCAACATTTTCTTTATTCATCTGTCATCGGATGTTTGGGTTGTTTTCATATCTTGGCTATTGTGAATAATGCTGCAATGAACATGGGAGTGCAGGTATCTTTTGAAGATATTGATTTCATTTCCTTTGGATGTAAACCCAGAAATGAGATTGCTAGATCATATGGTAGTTCTATTTTTAATTTTTCGAGGAACCTCCATACTGTTTTCCGTAGTGGCTGTACCAATTTATATTCCCACCAACGGTGTACAAGAGTTCTTTTTTCTTCACACTATTGCCAACACTTGTTATCAACATATATTATTTTCATAAGTTAAGTAATTGCTTAATGTTTTGCACTGACTATTCATTAGCAGTAGAATAAAATCTATCAACTCTTCCTCTCATTTTTAAAATTCCCTTTGAAATTTAATCAAAATTACCATTTATTGACATAATGTTAAAGTGACATGAATATAGTTAATTTTCATGTCAAATTAGAAAAAAAATAATTCTTCTGTGAGTATAATTTTGTCTTCAATTTATGTTAACAAGTGACACTTCTGTTTAATGACTTTAATCTCACTTTAAATTTTGAAATGTTTTTCCAGCTCTTGATTATAATGTTCAATACTAAGTCATTTCTAAAATGTATCTATGGAATAGGAATTTATTAGTTATTCTAATTCAAAGGGGTAACAAATTTCAATACCATTCATTAACTTCAAAATGCCTATTCTTTGAGGAAACAGATTCCATGTAGTAATTCCAAAAGTTATCTTAATGTTGGATTAATGATGTAGACCATCTACTTTTTCATACAGAGTAAGGTTTCTAAATAACAGATCTGTCATCCATCTGTCCCTGGAATGGGAATTCTAAATATTTTTGGCCAAAGAAACTAGGGAAAAAAAACCCAATATGAGTAAGAAAATAGAATTGCAACACAGCTGCTGATATAGACGAGCATTTTTCTTACCAACAAGGTCATTGAAGTGGAACTTCATGCCAGTTCTCCACTCCTCCCAAAACTAACATACCAATATCAATTTCTGTGAACCATGCTAAGAAGAGTAACAGTTTTTTAAATTTTAATCTACCCAGTACCATTCATACCTAAAAGTCACACAGCCCCCAAATTTCACCCAAACGAAAGGACCTTCTAAGCTTCAGAAATTTGCAAATAGTGTGTGACAAAGCAACACAGAAAAAAAAGAAGAAAACTGATTAAAAATAAAATCAACGTGATGCATCTAAAGTCTACTGTTTCCAGAAGATGAAGTTTCCCTCACTTGGCCCAAGGAAGACCTCAGACAGCTAGTTTCTGCTTCGCCTGAGCAATGGGGTATATGGGATATAGAGGATGGTTCAGTCAAATTGCTGGATTGAACTTCTATTCCAAATCCTTGGTCTAGTCTTATCAGTATGAGCTAACTGGGATCAAGGACTACTCCTACCCCAGACTGTACCCATTTTCTTGATGTCTAAAGGTCTAATCGGGAGCAAGATAGAAAGAGTCCTTTAAGGCAACCTTCCTTTTTCTCCTAACTCTCAGGACTTAGTTCCATTTTGTCCTTTACAGCAGAATGCTCTTTTCACACAAAAGAAGGAAGAGACTGAGACTTGCCCATATCTGGATGTAATAATAACCTGGATAAATTTGAACTTCTCTTACTTGACCCCACTTTTAGGCCAATCTTATCATGATTCCTTCCATCAATTTGAAATAAAATACCTCAGAACACTAATTACATTAAAAGTTGCATATGAACTCTGAAATCAGAGTTTCATGGAATTTTAGTGAAGTTTTCTGAGGCAAATGGAGAAGAGAATTACATCAATGCCACACTGTGATACTTCCTAAAATTTCTTTTCACTGATACCTGCTGTTTCCTGAATTTTCTTGGAGCAAGGGCTGCTGGGCACTTGTCAGGTATCTTGTATCTTTCTCTCAATCCCTTTTTTCATAGCTTTTATGTTAGTTTTTTGCAACTTTCAGACTCTCAAAATGTCCTCAAGTATTGTACCCTTTGCTACAAAGGAAAACCCAAAACCTACTGAAACAGCTGCGTGAAATAATTTTCTGCTATTAGACACACTCCGAATAGTTAGAGTGAGAGGAATGCAGATGACTAATAATTTGCTAGATGAGAGAGATGGTGTTAAATACGAGCACATATGGCTCTTATTGAATAGTAACTATGAATTTTAAAACATTTATTCGTTTTATTCATTCACCACTTATCTATTTTCATTTATTAAACATATATTTTTAGGCATTCTATGTGTATCATAGCTAGAGCAACAAACAAGGTAAGGGCAATTCTGGTAGAGTAGTGAGCAGAACAGGTTTCTTTATGAACACCAAAAACGCTCAACCAACCCCCTCCAGGAAGTAAGAGAAATAACTGTAAGCTGATACTTGGTAAATAGATAAAAATTATATAGATGAAGACCAGAGAGAAATTGAACAAGTGTTCAGAAAAGTGTTCTAAAGCGAGAGAAATTGTTTGAAAACAGTGTGATAGGAAAAAAAACAAACAAAAAAATACGCATGACAACAGAAGAATAAAATAATGGTAATGTGATTGGAACATAGAAAACTATTGAGAGAGACATTGAGGCAAGGGGGAAATTATAAAATGTCTTGTATTTTATATTGAGGAGTTTGGATTTTATCCAAAAGGTGATATAATATTAATTCAGCTTTTAAATTCAAGGGTGACGTAATCAGATACAATTTAGTAGGAGAGGAAGTCAAGATGGCGGCGTAGGCAGACTCTGAACTCACCTCCTCCTGCGGACACAGCCAATTTACAACTACTCGTGAAAAAATTACCCCTGAGACAGAACTGAAAACTGGATAAGAGGAACTCCTGCAACAACGGACAATCCTAATTGAGGTAGAAGAGGCAGAGACTCCCTTATGGAGAGGAAAAACGCTGCCTTCACAAGCCGCAGCACCTCACGGCCGCCCAGGAGCAGCCCACAGGTCCGCAGTCCTCCCTGGAGGCACCGGGCCCTGAGCCGGGAGCGCCCCTGCTGTGGGCACTTTGTGGACCCAGCACAATCGAGATGAGTGACATAATATCTGACTTTGCCTGCTACTAAAACGTTGGGGAGTATCCCCAGAAAAGCTGGTTCACAAAGAAATTAAAACCGGCTCTTAAAGGGCCCACGTGCAAACTCACCCATTTCAGAAAGCGATGGAAAATCACCAGAAAGAAATGTGCACAGTGCTTTGGTGAAAAGAGACTCACCTAATAGGCCCTGAGTGCATCTCGGTGAGAGGTGAGACCTGTCCAGGGACTGGGACATTGGCGGCGGCCATTGTTGTGGCCTGGTGTGGGCGTGCTGACACAGACACCATTGGAGTTCTCCCTGAGGCCTGCTGGCCCAGGGTCTGCCCCACCCACTAGAGCACCGATTTAATCCAGCTCAGCCAGGGCGGGCAGCCCACCCTAGAGACTGGCCCCACCCAACAACAAGCCCTCAGGCAACTTGTGGGCCTACATAGATTGGTGACTGGATTCTCTGCAGCTTGGCAACTGAGCCGACTTCAGTGGGGCAGGGCATGCACAAGGAGCAGGTGGAGAGTGTGGGGCAGTGGTGGAGTGTGTGGGGCTCCCGCCGTGGAGAGACTGGGTCCACTTGGGGAGGTCGGGGCACGCACACGGGGCAGGACTGTGTTGACTGTGTGTGTGGACCTGTGGGCAACAGGGCTTGTCAGCTGCAGAAGACTTGTGCTTCTCAAAGACCCAAATAGGGGGTTTGCCCCAGCTTCCAAAGCCTGTAACAATTGGGTGCTCCCGTGCCTGAGGCCAGCCCCACCCAGCTGCAATCCTCAGAGAGCTGACAAGAGACCTAAAGGCTGGAGGCTTATAGCAATTGTAAGGCCCTGAGCCTAACAACCTGCCACGCTGGGGCCTACTCACTTAAAAGAAACACTGCAACACAAATGTGGTATTAGAACTTGCAGCCAACTGTGTTGGGGCTCCCCACACCTGATAAAGAGACTGAAGGGCCCAGAACAACTACAAGCAGCTGAGAATTATAACAGGTGGCCAGCAGCATAACTCGGCCTCCCTGGGCACCTACAGGGAGAGCAAACAGGCCACAACAGAAGGACACACGTAGCCCACATAGGGGTCACCCCTGGAACATTGAGAACTGAGGGAAGCACACTGCAGACCTCCTAAGCCATCACTTACATAAGATCACCTATCCAAGAGCAGGAGACGTAGCTGACCTACCTAATATGTAGACACAAGCACAGGGAACGAGGCAAAATGAGAAGGAAAAGGAATACATTCCAAGTAAGGGAACAGGACAAAACCCCAGAAAAGGGACTAAGTGAAACAGAAATGAGCAACCTACCCGACAGAGAGTTCAAACAAAGAGTGTTAAGGATGCTCACTGATCTGGGGAGAAGAATAGATGAACTCAGTGAGAATGTCAACAAAGAAATGGAAGATATAAAAAAGAACCAATCAGAAATGAAGAATACAATACTGGAAATGAAAAATTCACTAGAGGGACTCAAAAGCAGAGTAGAGGATACAGAAGAACGTATCTGTGAGCCGGACAAAAGACTAGAAGAAATTACCCAAGCTGAACAAGTAAAAGAGAAAATTATTAAAAAGAGTGAGGACAGTCTAAGGGACCTCTGGGACAACATCAACCTCACTAACATCCATGTTATAGGTGTCCTGGAAGGAGAAGAGTGAGACAAAGGGACAGAGAATGTATTTCAAGAAATAATAGGTGAAAACTTCCCTAACCTAAGGAAGGAAACAGACATCCAGGTACATGAAGCACAGAGAGCCCCAAACAAGATAAACCCAAAGAGGCCCACATCAAGACACATCATAATCAAAATGTCCAGAATTAAAGAGAGAATCCTAAAAGCCGCAAGAGAAAGTCAAGTTACATACAAAGGAAACCCCATAAGGCTATCAGCTGACTTCTCAGCAGAAATCTTACAGGCTAGAAGAGAATGGCATGATATATTTAAAGTGCTAAAAGGAAAAAAACTTACAGCCAAGAATACTCTACCCAGCAAGGTTATCATTCAAAATGGAAGGAGAGATCAAAAATTTCCCAGACAAGCAAAAATTAGAGGAGCTTGTCACCAAGAAACCAGTGCTACAAGAAATGTTAAAGGGACTGATTTAAGGGGAAAAGAGAAGACCACAAATAGGAAAAATTATCTATTTCCATGATAAGTGGGTAGTGGATACAAATGCACAAAAAAGAGATGAGATATGATATCAAAAACATAAAAGGAGGGAGGAGGGGAGTTAAAGAGTAGAGCTTTCAGACAGAGGTCAAACTAAAGAGACCATCAATTCTGTATAGAAGAAGAAAGGAACAGAGAAGGACTACTAAAACACTGGGAAAAAAAGTTAAAAAATGGCAGTAAGTACATACTTATCAATAGCTACTTTAAACATCAATGGAGTAAATGCTCCAAGTAAAAGGCATAGGGTGGCTGATTGGATAAAAAAACAAGACCCATATATACGCTGCATACAAGAAACACACTTCAGACCTAAAGACACTCACAAACTGAAAGTGAAGGGATGGAAAAAGATACCCCACTCAAATGGCAATGGAAAGAAAGCTGGGGTAGCAGTACTCATATCAGACAAAATAGACTTTAAAACAAAAACTGTAAAAAGAGACAAAGAAGGGCATTACATAATGATCAAGGGAACAATCCAACAAGAGGATATAACACTTGTAAATATCTACGCACCCAATGTAGGTGCACCTAAATATATAAAGCAATTATTAACAGACATAAAAACAGAAATAGACAGTAACACAATAATAGTAGGGGACTTTAACACTCCACTTACACTAACGGATAGATCATCCAAACAGAAGATCAATAAGGAAACATTGGCCTTAAAAGACACAGTAGAACAGATGGACCTAGTAGATATATACAGAGCATTCCAAAAACCGAAGAATACACGTTCTTTTCAAATGCACATGGAATAATCTCCAGGATTTATCACATATTAGGCCACAAAACAAGTCTCCATAAATTTAAGAAGACTGAAATAATACCAAGAATCTTTTCTGACCACAACGGTATGAAACTAGAAATCAACTATAGGAAGAAAATCAGAAAAGCCACAAATACATGGAGATTAAACAAAATGCCACTGAACAACGACTGGGTCAACGAAGAAATAAAAGAAGAAATCAAAAAATACCTGGAGACAAATGAAAATGAAAATACGACATGCCAGAATTTATGGGATACAGCAAAAGCGTTCTAAGAGGGAAGTTTATAGCGATACAGGCCTATCTCAACAAACAAGAAAAATCTCAAATAAACAATCTAACAATGCACCTAAAGGAACTGGAAAAAGAAGAAGAAACAAAGCCCAAAATCAGTAGAAGGAGGGAAATAATAAAAATCAGAGCAGAAATAAATGAAATAGAGACAAAAAAAACAATAGAAAAAAATTAATAAAACCAAGAGCTGGTTCTTTGAAAAGATCAACGAAATTGACAAACCTTTAGCTAGACTCACCAAGAAAAACAGAGAGAAGGCACAAATAAGTAAAATCAGAAATGAAAGAGGAGAAATTAAAACAGACACCTCAGAAATACAAAAGATTATAAGAGAACACTATGGAAAGCTATATGCCAACCAATTCGACAATCTGGAAGAAATGGATAAATTCTTAGAATCATACACCTTCCAAAACTAGATCAAGAAGAAGTAGAGAATTTGAATAGACCAATCACCAGTAAGGATATCAAAACAGTAACCACAAACCTCCCCAAAAATAGAAGTCCAGGACCAGATGGCTTCCCTAGTGAATTCTACCAAACATTCAAAGAAGACTTAATACCTATCCTTCTCAAACTCTTCCAAAAAATTGAGGAGGGGGGGAAGCTCCCTAACTCATTCTATGAAGCTGACATTACCCTGAAACCAAAACCAGACAAGGACAACACAAAAAAAGAAAATTACAGGCCAATATCACTGATGAACATCGATGCGAAAATCCTCAACAAAATACTAGCAAATCGCATACAACAATACGTTAAAAAGATTATACACCATGATCAAGTGGGATTTATTCCAGGTATGCAGGTATGGTTTAACATTCGCAAATCAATCAATGTGATACACCACATTAATAAAATGAAGAATAAAAATCACATGATCATCTCAATAGATGCAGAGAAAGCATTTGACAAGATACAGCATCCATTTATGATAAAAACTCGGAATGAAATGGGTATAGAAGGAAAGTACCTCAACATAATAAAGACCATATATGAGAAACCCACAGCTAATATCATCCTCAATGGTGAAAAGCTGCAAGCTATCTCTCTAAGAACAGGAACCAGACAAGGATGCCCGCTGTCACCACTCTTATTTAACATAGTACTGGAAGTCCTAGCCAGAACAATCAGGCAAGAGAAAGAAATAAAAGGGATCCAAATTGGAAAGGAAGAAGTGAAACTGTCACTATTTGCAGATGACATGATTTTATATATAGAAAACCCTAAAGAATCCCCCAGAAAACTTTTAGAAGTAATAAACGAATGTAGTAAAGTTGCAGGAGTCAAAATCAACATACAAAAATCAGTTGCATTTCTATACACTAACAACGAAGTAGCAGAAAGAGAAATTAAGAATCCCATCCCATTTACAATTGTAACAAAAAGAATAAAATACCTAGGAATAAACTTAACCAAAGAGGTGAAAGATCTGTACACCGAAAACTAGAAAACATTGCTGAAAGAAATTGAAGAAGACGCAAAGTAATGGAAAGATAGTCCATGCTCTTGGATTGGAAGAATTAACATAGATAAGATGTCCATACTTCCTAAAGCCATCTATAGATTCAATGCAATCCCTATCAAAGTTCCAACAACATTTTTCACAGAAATAGAACAAGGAATCCTAAAATTTATATAGAACAATAAAAGACCCCGAATAGGTGAAGGAATCCTGAGAAAAAAGAACAAAACTGGAGGTATCACACTCCCTGATTTCAAAATATACTACAAAGCTATAGTAACCAAAACAGCATGGTACTGGCACAAAAACAGACACACAGATCAATGGAATAGAAGCGAAAGCCCAGAAATAAACCCACACGTCTATGGACAGCTAATCTTTGACAAAGGAGCCAAGAATATACAATGGAGAAAAGAAAGTCTCTTCAACAAATGGTGTTGGGAAAACTGGACAGCCATATGCAAAAAAATGAAAGTAGACCCTTACCTTACACCATACACAAAAATTAACTCCAAATGGATTAAAGACTTGAATGTAAGACCTGAAACTATGAAACTTCTAGAAGAAAACATAGTCAGTACGCTCTTCGACATCGGTCTTAGCAACATCTTTTCAAACACCACGTCTGACCGGGCAAGAGAAACAATAGAAAAAATAAACAAATGGGACTACATCAAACTAAAAAGCTTGTGCACAGCTATGGAAACCATCAACAAAACGAAAAGACAACCTAACAATTGGGAGAAGATATTTGCAAATCATACATCTGATAAGGGCTTAATCTCCAAAATATATAAAGAACTCATACATCTCAACAACAAAAAAACTACCAACCCAATTAAAAAATGGGCAAAAGACCTGAACAGACATTTCTCCAAAGAAGATATACAGATGGCCAACAGACTCATGAAAAGATGTTCAAAATCATTAACTATCAGGGAAATGCAAATCAAAACTACAATGAGATATCACCTCTCGCCCATCAGAATGGCTATAATTGGGCCGGCCCCATGGCTTAGCAGTTAAGTGCCCGCGCTCCACTGCTGGCGGCCCGGGTTAGGATCCCGGGCGTGCACCGACGCACCGCTTCTCTGGCCATGCTGAGACCGCGTCCCACATACAGCAACTAGAAGGATGTGCAACTATGACATACAACTATCTACTGGGGCTTTGGGGGAAAAAAATAAATAAATAAAAATTATATAAAAAAAAAAGAATGGCTATAATGAACAAGACAGGAAACAACATGTGTTGGAGAGGATGTGGAGAGAAGGGAACTCTCATACACTGCTGGTGGGAGTGCAAACTGGTGCAGCCACTATGGAAAACAGTATGGAGATTCCTCAAAAAATCAAGGATAGAACTACCATATGATCCAGCTATTCCACTGCTGGGTATTTATCCAAAGAACTTGAAAACACCAATGCATAAAGATACACGCACCCCTGTGTTCATTGCAGCGTTATTCACAATAGCCAAGACTTGGAAGCAACCTAAGTGCCCATCAAGGGAAGAATGGATAAAGAAGATGTGGTACATATACACAATGGAATACTACTCAGCCATAAGAAACGATGAAATCCAGCCATTTGTGACAACATGGATGGACGTTGAAGGTATAATGCAAAGTGAAATAAGTCAGAGGGAGAAGGTCAAATTCCGTATGATTTCCTTCATTAAGTAGTAGATAGTAACAACAATAAACAAACACATAGAGACAGAGATTGGATTGGTGGTTACCAGAGGGGAAGGGGAGAGGGAGGAGGGCGAAAGGGATAATTGGGCACGTGTGTGTGGTGATGGGTTGTAATTAGTATTTGGGTGGTGAACATGATGTTATCTATGCAGAAATAGAAGTATAATGATGTACACCTGAAATTTTTACAATGTTATAAACCAATGTTACTGCAATAAACAAAAAATTAAAAAAAAATAAGAAATAAAAAAACAATTTAGTAAAAGGGCATTAACTTCTGTGTTAGGATATGTTGAAAAAGGCATTAATGGAAGCAGAATTTCTTTTTAGAAGGTTCTGCAATAGTCTAGGAGTCAGACAGTGGTTACCTGGACTGGAGTAATAGAAATAGAAATGGAAAAGAATAATTGGACAGGTAAGGTTTTCAGGAGATGTGGGTATAGTACAATAAATTGGAAAGACTCCTAAATAATCTTCTGTTCCCAGGTGGTAAGCGGATAAGAACTTCCTCTCAAGGTTCTATACTAGCCTCTTAGAAGCTCTCTTTACTGACCTTCACTTAACTACAACAGTGAATTTACCAGGTCTTCCCATCCAGTCTGTTAAACCTTGTTACTCGTGACCACAGTGATCTGAGCATCAGAATTGGAAGAGCCCCACTCACTTCTGCCTATCTACCTCTTGAACTCTATACTTTCCAAAGTCGGTTGTTTGCTTCCAACCTTGTTGCTCATGTATATTGATATATTGCTAGTGTCTAGTTTAGTAGAATATGAAAACTTAAGGATGGAAGAAGAGAGACTTAAGAGAGATTTTCCCATAAAAATTACAACTCAAACTTTGGAACAATTCGTTACTGGTAAACTACTAGAAGAATTTAGTTGGATGAGATACGGAGTGAAAAAGCAACTAGTAAACATCTAAGAACACCCACTTAGATTATATTTAAGTGTTTTAATTTGTGGTGTACTTTAAAGAAAGTAAAATTAGAAAAAATAGATGATATGTTATGGATGTGGTTTATGCAAAGACAACTCGGTTACTTAGTGAATAAATTCTCAAAAAGGCTTGACCTTATCTTAAAAGACTAGTGAATAAACATAACTCTTATCTAGCTAAAATTGAAAAGAATAAGTTGTTTATGTATAATATTTAAATAATTCCTCCCTTTACTGACTTTTCAATTAACTACAGGTTCAAATATCATTGGATCTGAAGATTTTTATTGTATTTAAAATCTTTCTGCTTGGCAATTACACTTGTCTCTTTTCTTACATCTCAATGTGTATAATGCTCTTAGGACAATAATCAGTAAGAGATATTAGCAGGAAATCACAGAAAATAAAAATGAGATGGGAACTATGTAAACTTAGAAAAATGAATACTGATCAACACTACCTTCTTTCCACCCAGTTAGTGGCTGGGCTTTTATGTTTAAATATCTGCAGGCTTATTATATAGAAAAAAACACAATGATTTTTTTTCTCAAGACGTAGGAGGAAAAGAATTACTCAAGAAAAGGGAATATGCAGGTAATTGTTATGCTTTCCTTAATGTAGCATTTTCTTTAGCTTTTAGCATTAATCAGAGTCATATTTTGTACATCCGTATATTTATTTAGCTTTCAGTAAAATGACTTTTTAGCCATGGAATGATAGCTACCCAAGTGTTTACATATCTTTTATTTTCCTAAATAGCTTTCTGTAAAGAAGTGTTACAAAACGAAAGACATGATGAGTTCTGAATATCTATTAATCTAACTGAATGAGTATTGAGGCCCAATTTAATAGACTCAAAGTAATATATTATCTCAAATGCATGAGGAATTAAAATTATATATTTTCCAATACTAGTACTGTATTTGATAAATTAACGGAAGATAAATTTTCTGTAGAAAAAGTTACATATGTATCTGTGGAAATCAGAATTTTGAAAGGATATTCTGGATGAAGAGAGAGGTTCGTGATCAAATTTTGACGTTGAACTTGATTCTTTCATAATGTTTGATTAAGGTTACCTCTAATTACCTCAATTTTTATATAGGATGTTTTTCTCTTAATCACTCATAAATTATTCATATTTCTAAATACTAAATTCTCACTAATGTGGTAATAAATTGCTCTCTTTCCTCTGGATACGGTCCTGCTTGTTTATTCTGTGTTAAAAGTAAGCTATAGAAAATTCCATATCAAATCATAGCTCAAGAAATTATATTCAAAACTCTCATATTTCTAAATGTTATATATGTCAAAGTTTGGACTGCCAAAAATTGTTAATGTGTAGTTGTCCAGAGCCTTCTCCAACCCCCAAGAGTGTATTTGGGAGGTTGCCCAAAGGGCAGGATTCTTGAGATAAAAGCCATCATAGTGATAGATTGTGTGCCTGGGACATCAGAACAGACTGTCCAGGGGCTGTGGGCAGTAAGGGAGGGTGTGTGTGATCAGACTGGAATGCTCTGGACGGAAGAGTGGGAGGTGGGAGGTGAGGAAAAGGGTCCAAGATAATGGGCAAGAAAGAAGAAAAGTGATAGATTCCTGGGAGTTTCAGGATACTGGAAAAATAAAAGAGAAAATAGAATTTTAATAGAGTTTGCTCTCCCTGTGTTGTTGTATTTACCCTTTGTATGTTTGAAAAAGGTGCCAGTTGACATTTTAGTTGAACCCTGCTCCTCTAATTGCTACAACAACCTGGAAGATCTTGACGGTATAATATTTTCAAGTATTTCAAATGTAATAAACTTAAATTATGGATAATGTAATTCATTGGATAAAGTATGTTCCAGAAGTTAGTGATTAATGTAGGTTTCATAGTCTCCCATCTGAAAATTACAAGCATAAGTGGAGAAAATCTTAATAGTAATTCCTAATTTGCCTAATAGAAGCTTTTCACATTTGACAATAAAGTCATACCTACCATGGAAGTACTTAGATTTTACTTTGTTAATTTTTTTTTATGTTCAAGGCATCTTAAAGTATAGACGCCAACTTAATGTAGCACATCTTCCGTTCATGTTTTATTTTTTGCTGCTGATATAGCTGTAAATCAGTTGTCTTGCTTTGAGTGCTTTTAGTTTTGTGCTGGAAAATGCTTAACAATTGGCTTGCTTTAACACACACACACCAAAAATCTAAACTGCAGTGTTTGCCAATTTCTGTGTTGCAAATGCTCCTGTCATGGCTGACTTCATATCTCCAACATGACGTCACTGAATGTGGAGTAGAGCAGGACAAGATGAAGGCAGTTCCACAGCCCTTTGCAGTATTCACACCAGTGAAGACAACTTCAAGAGCAAAGATAATAGTCAAATAAGTAGGAAGTTGTGGGTTTTGAGTATTTATTATCTTTGATTTTGCTATAAATCATTTAATTGTAAATTTATCTAATTTAATTTTTTAAAAATGTCTGAGTTTAACAACTGGCTCCCAAAATTCTTGACAACTGTCAGCACATCTCTTAAGAGAGAAATCTGTTAAGAACAGACAGAATGCCTCAGTTTAGCACAGGGTACGTGATTCTATCCCATCTTAATAGGCATTAATCAGTTAGGTTATCAATCAGTTACTGTTATAAAGCTGGCCACTGCCTCTTATGTTTTCCCATAGAATGGCAGGTATATTTTTATTGTAGAAATTATAACAAGGTACCATAATTTTTTGTGTGTCCTCACTAATCTCTGAAGTCTCTGAAAGGAGGGTAAATGTGTTTTTTGTATTTGCTTTTGTTTTGTAAATGTTGTTCTATTCCACATCCCCAGATACGAATGCAGCAATTGGTACAGAGGATAATTTCAGTAACTGCTTTTGGTTGGCTGAATGACTAAAAGATATAAGAACTAATTCATGAAGAGGTAAGAGGCCAGCCCCATGGCCTAGTGGTTAAGTTCAGCAGGCTCCCCTTTGGGGGCCCGGGTTCAGTTCCTGGGCATAGACCTACATCACTCCTCAGCAACCATGCTGTGGCATCGACCCACATACAAAACAGAAGAAGATTGGCACGGATGTTAGCTCAGGGTGAATCTTCCTCAGGAAAAAAAAAAAAGAAAAGAAAAAGAGATAGGGCAAGGATTCATGTACTTAAATGTAAACATTATTTGCAAAGTTATCTTCATTTGCTCTTTCAGCTGTTGGAGAGGAGGATGGAAACTGACAGGGCAGCAGTACAAACATTCAAGTTACTTAGAATTGATTAGAAACTATCAGTAAAGTGGAAATAATATCTGTTGTGTTTGAATAAATGAGAATCTGAATGTTTATGCAATTTATTAAGGTTGATTATTTTCTCACTCTTTCAGGATTGGTATTAGTGAACTAAATATATGTACATTTTGCATTAACTAAGGTAGAAAAGGCCTGTAAAAACCTTTGAATCTTAACAGTGAGATTTTTACAATTTATGGACAAAGTATTTTTCCCCATGAGACTACATCACTAAAATTAAAAAAGGATTTAGTTAGAAAAATAAGAATTAAGATGCAAATGCATTCTTTATGAAGATCATCTACCCTTACCCTTATCGTGAACCACTTCTAATACCTAAAGCACGGTCCATCTGTGTTATCTGCACAGATTTTCTGGCACATCAGCATATACTTTATATATTCCACATGAATACTGAACCTCCAGGAGCTAACATTTTTATGATTACCCCAGTAGTAGTTGACTTTTTCATTTTCTTAAGGAAAATAAGCTACTTTCTTAATATATTAAGAATAGCTGGTGCTTACTGAGCATTATCTACCTGGTATTAAATATTCCTACACATTTATATATCATACATACTATATAGTACAATACATCAACGCTGTTATCACTATTGGTTTTTCAGAGAACTTTCAATGAGTTTAAAAATTATTGCACTATGTCACATCCCAATTTTTAGTTCAACAGGCTATGAAAACAAGTGCTTTAGACCACCAAACAATATACATTAGTCGTTATGTTTATCATTGCCTTGTGTCTATAGTCAAAATTACAATCTTTAATTCCATTTACTCATTCAGGCTCCATATATTTTTCTCTCTTTTAAGTGTCATTAGCACATATTAATAAACAATTTTATTTCAAGCTAATTATTCTACCTGTTGTTCAACATAAAGTCACCCATAGTCTACATTAGAAAAATGAATGCAGGATGTTACTTATAAATTAACGTTAAGCTTAGCACCACTTTCTTTTGCTTTGGCTCTAAAGTTTCTTTCAAAGTATGAAAGAAATGCAAAGCCATGTTAGCATATGTAGTTTCATACAGTTTTGTGTTTAGCGATCTAAGATAAATTTATAAAATTATTTATCATCTCAAATATTTTACTTGAGGGAGAGTTAAAATAAAAATAAATATCAACTATTGTGTTAAATATGATATAGGATTAAATAAATTTTATAAAGACCTAGTTTACTCTTTTGAAGAAGAACATTTCTATGATGTATAGGATAATGACAAGCAGGTGGTTTCCCTAGCTGTTCAACTTTTACCTTTTAATAAATCTATTTTATGTCATTTTGCTTGTAATTTTTGGCTTTGCTTTGTTTATCTAAAAGGCCATATAAATATAGCATTCTTTTAGTACACGACGTTCCTCATAAGTGTTTTATTAAGCTAACTGAGTTCCAGCTTGTCTTTTGCTGAATGCCTTATTTCTTAATGACCCTTGATAAGGGAAAATATACTTTTGTCTAAAATCTCTCTTTCTAATCAAAGCTGCAACCTTCTCATCAAAACATAAGGCAAATGCCAAATCTGATTAACAGCTAGAAAGACTGTAGGCAGAAACTTAAGGCCCCCAAATGCCTGAACTACACAGAGTTGTTTTAAAGATTTTGAAGTACAACATGATTTATGAAAAAGAGACTGTTTTGAAGATTTTTTTGAAATGTGGATTTTTAAAAACAATGATCCACAAAAATATATAAATCAACATTCTTCTTGAATCTTTGACCTATTGACAATAAATCCCAGGTATCTTGTTAAACTTAAATTTCGATTGAGTTATTTCACTTGATAGTAGCAATTTGCTGTTGGTTTTCTCTTTCATACAATATAGAACAGCGTTAGAAATCACGGTACCAAAAAAAAAAAATTTGTGGAAGATATCACTGGAGTAAGTTATTCAGCCCACCTTTTAACATATGAAGATGCTTGACAGCATGCCAATTTAAAAATCTTTACAGATGTATATACCGTTGGAGAAAGTACTGTCATCTTTTTACATCAATGCATTTCTAAGTAAATTATATTTAAATGTAAGATAAGAAGTTAAATGTAAAGACATTGATATGCATAAACTGAAAAAAGGCTAAGGTTAAAGACTGAAGTCTAAGATGGAATTAGTAGTTATATCAAATTATTGATGGGGAAAAAAAAAATCACCCAGGAAAAACTTATGCTTCTCTATGCTTTTATCATTGCAGTATACTGATTTGACCACTAAATTTCCTTATTATATTTTCTGTTTAATTCAACTTATGTGGTTATCATATTTATTTTCTTCTGGACATTTTAGAATGGGTTGAAAAAATCTGTTGTATTGCTCATTCATTTTCTTTGAAAGAGTTTTAGCTGCCATGATACTTTATATCAACAATCAACAGTAAGCATGAATAATAATAACCAAAATAGTGATTGTGATTGTATTTAATCTAATTTTTCTTTTAAAATTTTAATTATAACCTGAAGAATAATCAAATGAATTAGTCCACATAACACATATTTATTTAATGCATGGCATATCAGCTAATCTTAGAAATACAAAAATAATTTATACGTAGCCTCTGTTAACTTAAGTGAGGAAACTGAGGCACACAGAGGTTAAATAACTTGTGCAAGGTCACTCATACAATAAGTGGTAGAGCTTTAGATGTGACCTTAGGAGATGAGTGTCTAAGTAACCAAGCAGATGGTGAGTGGGAAAAAGAAGTTCATAAACTGTCAGCAAACACTAAATCTGTCTTAATTTAGGACATAAAAGAAAAAGAAAAAAGAAAAATTAAATGGACCATCTGACAACAATGGTATTATAAAGAAAGGCAGTATTTTTGTGAAGTCTTTAGTAAAGTATAGCTTTGAAATTAATTTCTATAGAAATCAAGAAATTACTGGAAAATTCTGGCCTTCTAAACAGAATGCAAGAACACATACAAGCACATATGTTTTGCAATTGGTCAATACAAACTCATTAGCTAGAGTGTATACCTTTGTAATTCTCTATAGGCTAACTTCAATGCTGTGAAACATAGTTGGCATTCAATAAGTACTTGTGAATTTATTAAAATTTCAATGTATGTATGTGCAATGGGACATCTTTAAGTAGAAACAAATGTCATGGGCTCTGCTTCAGCATGCCTTTCATCTTTGAAGAAATAAGGTTTCATTTTCAATTTATGTCATGGACAAAATGATTTGAAGACTCAATTTACTCTTGAATGAATTTCTCCACATCACACAATTATTCAATTTGCTACCACAAGCATTCTCTAAACAGGAAAAGTTTCTGCCCTTAACAAGGAAGCCTCTATAGCTCACACCAGGAAGGAGGGAGCCCAGTAAAGCTTTAGATTGGCTCTGTGTCTGTCAGAGGAGGAGACAAAAACCAAGAAATTTATGAATGAATTACAGAGAAGGAGAATCTCAATCTTGTTATCATAAGATTTTTCCTAGAAGAAAATTAATTGAATTTTACACTTACTATAATTGTTCGTTCTGTCGCTTTGTCAATAGTTTAATATGCTCTGAAGGAAGCTGTGTAATGAAAAGAACAAGTCTATGGAATCCAATACATCAGAGCTCCAACACCAAATTTGTTAATTACAATTTCTGGGCACCAAAACAAGGTACCTGGTATTTTTGATATCAGGTATATTTGGTAAAATATGGGCAAAAATACTAGCTTGAACTGATTGGATGATGGAAAAATATTTAAAGGAGCTGGCACACATTAGACATTTAATTGATATTTGTTTCTAAACTAATAGGCATACAGCTTACATATTTTTAGATACACTTTATTGATATGTCTTTCAAAGAACAAATTTCCAAAAAAAATTTCAATTATGCACTGAATATCTAATCTGTCTAATAATTAAAGATGTCTTTAAAATCAGATTTTAAACTGATATGAGAGACTGAAAAAATTTTAAAAAGTCAAATGATTCCTTGTGTGTGATATCTGATCTTAAGTCTAGAGTTTTAACGTCAATAAATCAAATGAGTCCTTTGTTTTACTAATATCCATGTTTTCCGTGTATAAAATGTACTCAAAATACTATTTATTTCAGATATAAATAAAGGTGGTATGTCAGAGTATTGGAAAACAGAGCTCTGTTAGTTCATGTGATTTTAAGCTAGCTGACAATTCATGAGTCCCTGTATTAAAGTAATATTTTACAAAAAATTGCATAAAGAGGAATGAATTTTTAATAATATCCCTTTGCCTGTTGTCTTTTGTGTACTATGATGTTTTGATGCGGTTTCCATTCACGAGAACTCATCTGGCAATCCTTATTTGTGAAGAGGTTCAATAGTGTCACGTGTAACCTGCAGAGATTTCTGCAGTGACTTAATAAAGATTTGTGAATAAGTCAATTAAGAAAAAATTACTCCTTTTATTCAGTCTTGACTTTACAATATATCACAACAATGAACACACTTCAAAGAATGTTTGCATATATACAAGACAGTAATTTAAAATTGAACAAAAATAAGGAAAATAATGTATTAACGATAAAAACAGGAAGTTGGCACATTTGGTTATACTTGTAAAACTAATATATTTAGTAGTATAGAATACTGAAAGCTTCTATCTCTTGATATTTCCAGTGCTAGATTCAAAATGATTATAGTAGTTTCCCCCACATAGGGGAATTAAAGGTGTGGGTGATGAGAGATAAAATATATTATTTTAGAACCGCATCCACATTCTAACTTATGATTAGATGTAAAAATGTTTGCTGTAGGCCAATTTAAAACAAAATTTTCCACACCTGAATATTAATGCCTACTATTAACAAGAAACAAAGATTTTCATTCTGCAATAAAGACAAAATATTTTAAATGCCTGGTTGGCATAATAAATGACTGAAAGTAAAATTTAGTTAAATAGGCAGCAGCTCTCTGGTATTTAATTGTAGATTAGCACAGATTAGAGAGCAAGATCCAGATTGAGAAATTTGAAAACGGAAATGTGACTTTTAAAATAATGAGATGAAGACACCTTGTTGAAGTTTGTTGTTGTAGTATGATCTCTAATAAACATTATCTACTAAGTCAAAAATAATGCTGTAAAAGCATTTTGCATATTACTATGTGCGTGACTTGCAATTTTCTCAACATTTTTGCTGTAGAGATTTTAGAGATCTGCTGAATATGTTATCCTAGACTTCTGCGTCTCAAAAAGAGACAAACTTGGATCAAGATTGGTTTTAGAGTCATTCTTGAAATAGCTTATCTTTATCTAGGCATCCTCAAAACAGTTTATATCCACAAAACACATCAGAAAAACTTTACAGACTGAGAGCACAATTATATAGTTTAGTTTGCAGAAAGAAAATGTGATTTTATGAAATACATTGTCATATATTTGAAAGAGACAAAGGAGAATTCTAAATGGAAGTCAATCTGAAGAAAACATGGTATTAATAACTGCTGGAATATATATATGTGTATGTTTTTATATTTTTATATATATATTATACATATAAAATCAGAATGTTTGTATATATTCTCAGATGAATAATATAGTCTCCCCCACACATCAATCCAATGGTTTTAATGTAATTAGGTGATTATAAAAAAATTTCTATGGATGTGCACCTAAGAGGGAAGAAAAAGTCCATGTCTTTAAAGGTATGTACTGGTTCAGATTGGGTCAAGTTAATAAAAAAGGTCACATAGATTGTCATAAGTTTGTTTCAGCACACCAGTCAAACTGGACTTCATAAATGGAGACAAAACAGAAGTGAATATCCAACATACTCCCACAGCTACTGTGTCATTTCTTGTTTATATACTAAGTGGATCCATAATACTGGAGGCCAGTTCATTTAGGGGTAAGGGAAGTGGAGGAGAATAGATCAGCTCTGCAGTTGTGATTGCTCAGAGGATGATGTCATTCCTTTAGACAGAGTACATAGAGAAGAGGAACAAATAGGAAGGACGGTAATAGGAGGAAACATAGTATATGACCTGTCATTAGACAAACAGCTGATTGGATAAACAAACTGTAGTGTATCTGCACAATGGAATACTTCTTTGTAATAAGAAGGAATGAACTATTGACATATGCTATAAAATGCTTGAACTTCAAAATTATGCTGAATGAAATAAGACAGCTAATAAAGAGTTTGGACTATATAATTCCACTTATAGAAAATGCTAAGAAATACAAACCAGTGCGTAGTGACAGAAAGAAAATCAGTAGTTGTCTGTGGATGGGGCATGGAGCAAAGAGTGAGGAGTTGCAGAAAGCCCCCACAATGCATTTGGGATTGATGGATAGGTTCATTATCTTGACTGTGTTTAGTGTTTCAGGAGTATATACATACATTAAACTTACCAAACTGTACATTTAAATATGTATATATTTAATGTATACAACATATTAAATATGTCAACCGTACTTCAATAAACATATTTAGAAAATACGACTTTCCAGTGTCTTAACCAGGAATGCTTGAATCTCAGATGAGATTTTTAAGATTTTCAAAATCATCTGAAACTTCAATTACTATGTTATGTAGATGTTGCCACTCTGAGTGAGGAATAAAGCTATTAATGAGAAAAAAAATTTAGATCTAATGTTCTTGTTCAGGTATAATTCCTTTTACTAGTAAATAGTTTATATATCTATGGTAAAAAAAAAATCAGACTCACATAACAAAAAAAATGTGTTATATTTTCTTTCTCCTTCTCCTTCCCTAAAACTTTTGAGACAGAGCTTGCATGTGTATAGTCTGGGACTGAAAACATTAATAACATTTTCCTCAAGTGATTCACATTTTTATAAAAACTTCAGCCAGTACGTACATCTTCATATATTTGTTTGGTTTTGGTAGTTTATTGATTTTCTTTTTTAATATCTTATGAGTCTACTTGGCTTCACGTTACATTTGCAATAGTGATAGAACCTTTAAGTGTCCATGAAAAATCATGTAATGAACATCAATGATTTGAAAAACAGTGGTTTCCCAAGCTGGTGAAATATAGGCACTTCAGCAGGATAATATCTTCTCTTTTTCCACTTCCTTCTAGTGGCCTGGCTGATCTGTTTGTTCAAATGATGATTTCAGTGATCATAGTCTCAGATCCCTGTTTAATATTTGGTTAAATCAAGTAAGGGAAACATCTTTGCCTAACATAATTTAAGTAACTTATGAACTGAGCTTTTGAAAATTCATATCTTCAGGGCCACTTAGTTACGGTTAACATTTTTTATAACTTTTTATAAATGGTAAACACCTTCAGTAAAGGAATTGTTTTAGTCTATTTGGGCTGCTATAACAAAATACCATAAACTGGGTGTCTTACAAACAACCAACACTTATTTCTCACAATTCTGGAGGGTGGAAGTTCAAGATCATTGCGCAGGCAGTTTCGATGTCTGGTGAGACCCTCCTCCTAGACAGCGGACTCCTCACTGTAACCTCACATTGTGGAAGGGACAAGGGAGCTTTCTTGGGCCACTCGTATAAAAGCATTAATCCCATTCATGAGGGCTTTACCCTCGTGACCTAAGCACCTCTCAAAGACCCCACTTCCTAATACCATCACATTGGGCATTAGATTTCAAAATATGAATTTTAAAGGGACATAAACACTCAGTCCATAGCAGAAATTATGCCTTGTATTTCTTTTTTAGCACGCATATATGCACACAACCTATAGAATGCTTTGCACATAGTAAGGGCTTATTAAATACTTATTTGTAAGTAATGTGTAAGTACTTGTAATAAGTAATTAAAAACTTATTAACTTACACATACTTACTTGTAATTTAAAAGAATATAATATCAGTTACCCAGGAAACATTGTGTGCCTAGCTATCAGAGAATGCCATATTATGCAGTGTCTGCATTCATTCCCTGTGGTGAAAGGATGACCTGAGAGTGTGTGTTTGGGGAGGAGGAAGGAAGGACACTGAGGCTACTGTTTTGGCACAAACTGCTGTGATGGATAAGCCTGTCTTCCTTGCTCTCTCTCCCTCACTTCTTACGTTGAGAGATGGAGTGGTAGTGCAGTCAGTATTTGTACTTTAACTGCTTTTGTGAAAGATGCACTAACCCGTCATCGTCTAAATCTGGCACCATCCGTTTCTGATCAGCAGCTGTGGAGGCAAAGTTAATGTAAATGGCTGGCAAACTTGGCAGACTCAATCAAGGCACAGTCCCACCAGAACTATGATCAAATCCCTTGGATTCAAAGTTTCTTTCAGCAACACCTGTATAGGAATCATCAGGACTTCAAAAATGGTGAAATTAATTTTAAAGGACCAAAATAACATCTGGAGTAAGTTACATATGGATGCTAAGCTAAGGCGTATTTATAATGAAATGTAATATTGACAAATACACATAATAATCAAGACTTTCTCAGGGTTTTGCATTATCATTTAAAGTTTGTTCTAAAGTATAATTTTCACAAAGTTAAAAATGAGACTTTCAGACAAACATACAATTTGAACATAAGCCAAAGATCTCATTTAACATATCAGTTACTGAGAGGATCAGTACGATGTTAAGACCAGTTCAGAAAAGAATCAAGGAACAGAGATTTATAGATTGGTCAGTCAAAGGTGTGGGGAAATGAATGTGCTAATAGTTACAAAACTGATTAACATCTTTCAAGGCAATAAACAGTAGCATCTGATGTTACCTTTTATCCCGGACAGAAGTTATTGATATTGCTATGGAATAAAAGTCATTTTTACTGCTCTCAAACAATAATTATTTATAGTCCTATGGGTTTTCTGCATGCTAACCTCAACTCTTACAGAGTTGTGAAATATACTTGTTGATAGTAAGTAGGTAGACAAACAAAGGTACATATACTTTGAAAGTGAAATAATTCCTCAAGCAAGTTGAGCTACTAGAACACTTTCTGCTACTCTGAAAAGACATTCTGAGTCCTTTGGCTTATTTCCAAATTTGGGGTCATTTTTCATGACGCTGGCTATAACCACAGCCTCAGTCCTGATCATGGTCTCCAGCCTCAGATTACACATTTGTCCTTACAAGCTGGTCTTCTGCTTTCTCTATTCTCAATGCTGGTTGAGGCCATTTCTAAAGGGCAAAGTTTATGGTTTAACAGCTACTGCCGTTAAGATTTATTTGTTATTAATTTTTTTTTTATATGTCATCCTTTGTGAATTGCACTATACTCCTAGAAGCCAGATATCTCTCTTAATCTGGTGGGAAAATATACATCTTTTTCTCTCAGCATTTATTGAATATTTGCTATGTGCTAAGTTAAGTGCTATCTGTATATTATCCTGTTCTGTTTATTGCATACAACAACTTTAAAATCCGGTTTGCTTAATGAAGCAAAATCTCTATTTTACAGATGATAAAAATGAAGGTGAAAGGAAGGGCAGTATCTTGCCTTAAGGTCAGGCATTTAGTAAGTGATGAAGCCAAGGTTTGATCCCAATTCTGTAAGGCTAAAGTCTGATCATTCTGTCAATGTGTTAACTCTTGCAGCAAAGGACATTAACGTACTCTGACTCGGTTTTCATGACATTTACTTCTACCCTGACTAACCTTTAGTTATGTCTTGTGATTTTTTTGTTGTTATTCTATCTGCTTCACTAAGGACGGTTATCAGGACATCAAGTCATCCAGGCTACGTGGCCAGCGAGGAACGCCTCTCATTGGTCATAAACATTTCTCTCCTGTCTGTCTGCTGACCTTGGCTGCAGTAACCAGTGTGACCTCACTTTGTGTGCTACCTTCACATTTTCTTCCTGTCTCCCCGATCTTTAGATCGGGCTAATCTGTTTCCAGGCTGCCTTTGTTCACGACATGCTGAAAATTAATGTTTACCCTGGTTTGGTGATTTCTAGCAGGAGGAAACAGTCTCTTTACAAAGTTGTGTTAATAATATTTTACTTCAGGAACCTAGACCCATTTCACCATGGCTTTTGCTGTTGCCCTCTTCAAATCATTATCTTTTGCTCCCAGCTGATAGGAAAGGACCAAATGCCCAAGTTTCATTTGCAATGTTCTTGCTTAATTTGAATTTGCTATTATACCATAAGAAAAGCCCAATTTCTCTCTTTAAAACACTTCTCACTCTAAAACACTCAACTCTTTTCTGTCTCCTGCTGGGTATCACATATGTTTGTATTACCATTTTAGATATTGGAGGAAATTATACTTGTCTGGTTCAGAAGATTAGCATGTTTTCTCAGATATTTTGAAAGTTAAGATTTCCCAGATAACCAGCATTCAACCTATCAAAATAACGGCTGCTTTGGTTGTAGGTCAGGATGACAAGATTGGGAAAAATAGTGTATCTGCTAGAGCAGAGGGAATAATCTGTGCAGCACCCAGTAATGAGAACTGGTGAAGATCTGAGCACACATAGTCATCAGTGTTATCTTTGTGAACAAGACATAATCATACTATCTCTAGTTTTACAAGCTGTAGAAGGCTTCTCAATTTCTTATGGAAGAAAATCAAAACTCTTTACTATGATACTCAAGAACCTCTCATTTTGTCCCCAAACCATGTTTCTTGCATCATTTCCTACTCTCTCTTCCTTACTAGCAAATCTTCTCACTTCCCAAACACTGCAAGTCCTCTAATTATTCCATGCCACTTATAAGGCAGTGCCCTGTGCCTGGAAGATGCTTCCATCTTGTCTTCACTGGGTAGGGTCTTAGCTCAAATCCAAAGAGCAACGCAGCCCCCTGTGAAGCTTTTCCTGGCCAACCTGACTGTTCTTTGTGATGTGCTTTGTGGAGTTGTTACTGCCTTGCCTTGGGGCAAAAGGAGATCTGTGTTTACCTCTTATGGTACTTAAGGCACTGTGATTCATCTAGTTGTTAACAAATCACCCTTGTTAAAATAAGAGCCCTTTGAGAGTAGGAGATATGTTTTTCTCTTTGTACTTCTAGGAGTGTGCGCATGCCTGGTACATAATAGGTCTTCAATCTGTGCTTGTGGAAGGAATAAGTGCAAGTCTGGCAATGCGGTGCAGTGGTTTTCCTGGATAGACAAAAGGAGCATGGTGACAGAACTAGGTGGAGGACTGCAAAATGCAGGTACATAACCTGGTAGGAAGTTCCCAAAACGAAATAACAGAGGCGAGTAAAGGAACCAAGATGTAGGATCTGGGGTTATTACACAGTTTGCTTGTTCCTAAGAGAGCAACTAAAATAAGTCAGAACTTTAGTCCCAAGTAAATGAGAGTATTAGGAAAAGTATTAATTCAAGGCCTTTGTCACAGAGGAATGAAGGTGAACACATTATTGGAACCAGGCTATAAGGTAAGAGTTATTTACTTGAGAAGAACCAGAGTAAGTACTCAAAATGACACAAGTAACAAGGTACCAGTAATACTGTGCTTCTTAAACTACCCACAGCCGGCAGCAGACACACCCCAGGGCGTGTACGTCTGGTCAAATTCACTCATATCCCTCCATATCCATGGAAAGGAAAAGAAGGGTGAATCAAAAGGCTTGTCATTTTATTTCCACATGTCAAAGAATTTCTTTAGATTCTGCATCTCTACCTATTTCAAATGCTCTGATCCTGTTTGGGATTCTTACTATTCATCATTTTGTGGTGGTGCTTGTTACTATTAATTTTTTGTTAATCCGTACTGGATTCTGTACTTAGGATCTTTGGATCAATGACCGGTGTTTTTTTTTTTTTTTTTTTTTTTCTTGGATGTTGCTTTTCATGTCCTCCTCTTTGAATTTATGTGCTCAGGTGTCAGGCAAATCCTGATTTACTCGTTGCTAGGTTCAACCTCAGGATTTTGTGCCCCAACCTATGTCAGGGCTTGCAATCCTAAATTTCTGAGAAGCTAAGGACGTGGAACATTCTAAGGAGTCAAGTGGGTTATAATTATCCTACTCCAAACATGTACAAAGGATTAGGTTGGTTATGTCAGCATCCTCTCATCAGTTTCTGACCCCAATCTAAAAACAAAATTCAAATAGTATAGAAGTAAGGGGGGAAATTATTATTTTTCCAGCTGTATTTATTTATTCATTTTTAACTTGAGTCTGTTGAAATAAAAATGTTGGGCTTAGAAAAGGCAGAAGACCATGACTGTAGCAGTCCATTAACAGTGGCCAAGAAGACAACATAAGGCAACCACACTATTCTGGCTCTGTAAGCAGTAATCAAATGAGGATGCAAATTGTGGAGATCTCTCAATGAGGGGGCTTCACTTCAACTAGACAAATTGCATTTAGATAATTGTTCTGGAGTTGGGAGAGACTTTGATGTTATTCATTTCCCCTTCTATGAAAGAGAACCAGTTATGAGACTATTAAGTTGTGGAAACAAAGCTTTTCCTTTTTTTTCCTCACACACCCATGCCTCAAGCCAACTTTTCCTAATTAGTCAGATGGAGAACTAATGGGGTTGTTGGAAGACCGACTGAGTACTTAGCAGCCCAGGAAAAACATCAATCACCATTTGGAGATGAGAGACTCTGTTTAGCAACGCAATGGGTTGCTATACTGAGATGGCTCAAATTCTGGCCCCAAGGGAAGTTGCACAGAATCCTCAAACTCTAATGTCAATGATCTGTCCTCATTGGTTAAAGGAGGCTGCTGTAATCACCTTATGTGCTTATCCTCCGAGTCCCTTAACTTTCGTTGTTACTGTTGTTTTTAGTGCCGTCAAGTCTATTCTGACTCCTAGAGACTGTGTACAGCAGAAAGGAACTCTGCCCGTTCTTTTTGAGCCATCCTCTCACCTTCCTGAGCTGCATCAAACAATGCTTGCTGCTATTCATAGGATTTTCATGGCCAATTTTTCAGAAGCAGGTGGCCAGGTCCTTCTTCCTATTCTGGAAGCTCCACTGAAACCTGTCCACCATGGGTGACCAAGCTCGTATTTGAAATACCAGTGGCATAGCTTTCAGCATCACAGCAACACGCAGCTCCTGTAGTATGACAACTAACAGACAGGTGGTGTGGTTCCCTGACTAGGAAACAAACACAGGGCTACAGTGTGAGAGCGCCTAATCTTAACTTCTAGACCACCAGGGATGGCTAGTTCTTAGTGAGACAGTACTAACACCAGCTCTTGGCATATCTTAAAAGTGAAACAATTTCTTGCAGAGGGTTCGTTCTTCTTTCACTATCTCTTTAATCCACCCATCCATCAAACAAGCAGTTTCCATGTATATTGTAATCCTACGTACGTAAATTTTTTAAAAGATATGCGTGTAGGCTCATTATGTGAAAATTATCAGAAATATACAAAAACGTTCTTAGCATTATTTCCTGGCCCAGAGAGAGTAGAATCAGAAGTTAGGGGACTGTTAAGAGGATTTTTCATTTTAACTCCCTTTAAGATGTTTGATTTTATTAAGAACATATTTATGTACTACTTTTTATTTAGAAAGTAGTCACATTTCTTAAAAGTGTTCCCTATTTTCGCAAAGAAGCTGGAGCTAGAGAGACCATGTCTCCTAGGAACAAGGTAACCTTGGCCATGCTTGTGCAGAACACATAGCACCTAATTCAGATGTGAGGCTGGCTGAGCCTTTAGGGCATTGTCACCTGCTACTACACTCCTTGGCCAACTGTGTCCCACCAGCAAACTCCAAGTGATCCCTGAATGGCCCTGCTCCTTACTCTCCTTCTGCTTCTACAATGATAATCCATCATTTTCATTTTCGAAGTTGATCGATTCTAAATAAAAATAGCAGGCAGTTCTTTTCATTTTTTATAGTTTAGGGTCATTTAAATTATAATTAATTTTTACTGCTCCCATCATTTTAAATTCATCTTAGGCAGTTTAACAAAATAAGTCTAAATAGATTTTTTAGAACATGCTAATAAGGCAATGTCATATGTTGAATCTTTAATTGCGTAGGTATTGTGTCTGCTCATTCTTCAGTGAAGTCTGAGTGAGTAATTTCTTCAATGATCGAGCCTTTCTCTCTTCTTTTTTTTCTTCCATCTTTTAATGCACATGAGTAACCCTAAATTCAGTGAGGCAGAAAACATAGTAGAAATGTATTTTTCTATAATTATGTAAGTATGTATGCATAATAAGTATGTAATGCATAGTTATTACAAACTACCTCCAGTTTATATCTTCTCAAAATGAATAAAGTCTGGAAGTTTAAGCTATTTCCTCTCATCCGGTTCTTCTCTTTGTCTTTGGATCCTTTGTCACATAATGAGAAGTTGATGAATGCTGAAATTTGAACTTTCACTAAAGAGAAAACTAAATTGAAGATAAATAGTTTTCTCAGTTTTTATAGTCACAGTAATGTTAATTGTAAAGCAAAATAGCAGTGACAGATATGGTTGAAATACAAGCACAATAACACGCTGGCTGTGTTGACGATTGATAGGATTTCAAATTGCCCCCCTTGTATTTGGTCACCATTAGTCCAAGTGTAAATATTTATTCAACTTCAACTTGAGATAAAATAATTCATAAAAATGATTAACAAAATATATTCATTTTTTTGTCTGAACGCTGAGCTGAAATATACATTTTGTTTTGTTTCATGTTTTGTATCAGTACAACCAAACTTTTGCTCACCAAAAAAAAGCAGTCTTACTTAAACCCTGTCTTCAGATCTTTACCAGACCATTATAACTTTTAGACATGAATATTTCACATGCTTACTAAGATGCACTCAGTAGATGCTTTATTATAATTTCAATAAAAAAATTTAAAAAATGGAACACTGAATAAAATTTTGATTACATAGTAACGTAAGAAGTAATTACAATTTTCAACAATACGAAAGCAACCGGGTATATAAACTGTGTAATTAAAGGCATACATGCAAATTCCCTTTCTTTGCACTAAAAATCTTTAAAATGTTTCCTGAAAAGTTTATGGATATCATCAGTCTACCCCCTGCCCCAGCCACCTTCCCACCTGAAACAATCTCAAATGATTCCTTTTGTTATATTTGAAATCCTTCAGCTTTTCATCAATACATTTTCAGAGGTTTTGATTAAATACATAATATTAAACTATACTTCTTAGGTGAGATAGGTTGTATCTGAACGTTGCTTAAGCTTTTGAAAGATAGTACTTCTTAATGGGACTAGAATAAACAAGGTGAGGATATTGGTTTGATAGCTAGCTTCTGCATTGTTTTTCTGTTCTCTCTTCTTTATCTGTAAGTGGTTTTTAGCAGTGAGGAGTAAAGATGATTGACACAATAAACAGTGTTAACAGCATGACCTTTGAAGTTGAGGGGATCTGTGCCTCATCCCGGCTTCATTTACTACTGGAATGGCTGGAATTCATTTACGTAACTGCCTCAGTCCTTAGTTTTCTCAATTATAAAATGAGAGCTATGGGCGTACTTCATAGGAATGTTGAGAGAAGTAACAACACAGTGTAGAGCAAGCGATCAACATATTACAATTATTGCAATTTAATTTGGAAGCAGATCACAAATTTTATTTTAGAAAATGGAATATTTCATTGTCCAAGAAAATAGCTGTTCGCAATCACTCTCTTAAGTTGAATTTGATCGCTTATATACACTCAGCCTTAATGAAAAGGACAGGACAATGAAGAACTGTCTCACAGTATTATTTCTATTCAAAGAACAGATGCTGGAAGTGATATATACATGTGCGTGTGTTTGAGGTTATTTGTCTACAGCATCTTTTATTTCCAATATTTTTTCATGTTTTTCTTGCCTAGTGATAAAGTTGACCTTCAAAGCAGAATGTTTTATTATGCCTGTAATGTATTAAGGTAGAGGAATAATTTTACATTTATAAATATTTGCCTCGTAGATTTCAAATGAGAAGGCCATATGTGTTTGAGTAATCAATGACATTAAACTGGAAATTTTTAAGAAGCCATTAAGTGTTTTGTGTAATATTTATTTACCTTATTTCATGAAAATGGGAGACATACTCAGAGACTCATGCTTTATAATTTTAAGTAGATTTCTGCCATGTTTTTTTCCAATTTCTACTTAGGAATGAACTAAATGGTATTATAACTACCCAATTAACTAGCAATGTGCATTTGAGAGTATTTTTAAGAATATTTGATCTCAGGGGCAGGCCCAGTGGTGTAGTGGTTAAGTTCACATGCTCTGCTCCAGTGGCCTGGGGTTCGATGGTTCAGATTCCAGCGTGGACCTACACACCACTTATTAAGCCATGCTGTAGCGGCGTCCCACATTCAAGATAGAGGAAGATTGGCACAGGTGTTAGCTCAGGGACAATCTTCTTCACCAAAAAAAAAAAAAGGAATATTTGATCTCATGCGCATGGAAAAATGTTGATTGGGTTTATATAAAAGTTGAGGATTGTGCTTTTGAGCTAGAGAAATTCCAAACCTACTGCAAAAGCGCTATTTTAAAATTAATTTTAATCAACTCAGGCACTTGTTTCTACTGATGTGGACATTTTCAGAAGGCATTAAAGGACAGTTACAGCAAGGCATTCTCATAATCATAACAATTTTATTTAAAACAAATATGTATTTTCTAATTTATAATTATTAGGTGGCTTATTTTTATAGATATGTTTTTATAACGAGTTAATGTATTTATGACGCTAAGTATACACACGCGAATATCTACAAAAATGTTTTTTTCTTTGTATTAGGCAACTAAGTATGCAGAGTATTTGTACCTATTTTAATATTTAATGTTGGCAAGATATGAAATTTTGGCTTATTAACATCAATTAGAAAATATTTACATTTTATACATTTCCATAATAAAATTATATGCAAATAATAATTGTTATTTACTTTCAGGGAAGCAGTAATGATGCATAATGATGAAAGCAGGTGGAATTTGGAAAAGAAGTCTACTATTCAATGATAGTGTTCATAATCCAAGCCAAAATTGAATGTCAAGCAAGTCGATGCAATCAAAATTTTTAATATCCATCCCCACTCTCTGAGATCTAACTGAATCAAATTTTAAAAAATATTTTAAACATTTGAAAATAGGTATAAGACTAGTTATTTGATTTTAGATAAAAATAATCTTTATTTTTCAGATGCTTTAAGAAACTTTTCATTTTGAAACATTTCTCTAATATTTTAAGCAATGTAATTTTAATTATTCCTTGTTTTTGAAAGGGCTGGATTTGAAATTGTTAAGATATGAAATATAAAATCAGTCACATGGCTGTACTGACAATAAAAAACATTACTGGTGGCTTATATAAAAGCCAAAGTATTTGACTTCTACTTCCAACATATATAAAAACTCAATTTGGCTTTAGCGGGTAAAAATAATGAAAAAAATTTCCTCCTTATATTTTCTACTATATAGCATTTAGTGTCATCAGATAGGCCACTGGGTTGTAAAACAAAAATATCATCTAATGAATATCATTTTGTCATAAAGCACTAAAGCAACAAAAGAGTTCTTTTCATTTGCTTGTGCTTTTCAGAATTGCATTTGCTTGTTCTATTCCTTCGTTTTTAAATATCTTGATATTTTAATAATAGGCATATTTTAAGAAATATTTGTTGGCAAAATAATGAAAATAGTAAATCACTTATATATTAGTTTCCAGAAAGTTTGGATAAAAAGAAATACGTCCACATTCTCAGGCAAAGAAGAGATTAGATGATAAAACATTTAGTTAAAAAATACCAAATTACAAGTGTCATTAATTGGTTCTGATTTTCTTCCCAGTAAAAAGGACTTTCAAGGGCTTTACTTTGATATTTCACAACAAATTTTAACTTAGCAAGCATTTATAGAGGAAGTAAATTTAGGCCTAATCTCTAAAAGTACATTACTGAATCATATATTGGTACCATCTTCTAAATGTTTGATAAAAGATCTATGAAAGACAGATTTTTTTTCAAGATTAAAGATGAAAACATGATATGGATTAAATTACAAGATTAAAAGAAACTATTTGTATTGATAATTGTAAAGTAATGCTATGAATATTTTAGGGACTTGTTTACAGCAAAACATTTTTTTCAAGTTTTCTTCAAAAATATTTTGATTTTGCATAATTAAGAGTTGTGCTGATTTAGCAAGTTCAAATATGTATAAAAATAAAATTTCAGTGATTATGAACAATGTGAACTTTTTGCCAAAGTAAATCCCCTATTAAAATTATTAATTAAACGCTAAAGAAACTTTTGCGTGTGTAATGAATTGAAGGTTACAAAAATTTAGAGGGTGGCATTTATCGAGGGGGAAAACTTTACCAGCAAAAACATTAAGCGCAAAGACACTAAAAGTTATGATACTTATGAAAGGTGAAGTAGGTTGGGGTGGATGGTTTCTGAGAGAGAAATCACTGTTCTTTTATGTAGGACATATCATATGTTTATAAACTGTGTTGCTGTAATCCTAAAATTTCCATTCCTTTCCTTTCTTTTTTTTTTTCATGAGGAAGAGTGGCCCTGAGCTAACGTCTGTTGCCAATCTTCCTCTTTTTGCTTGAGGAAGATTGTTGCTGAGCTAACATCTGTGCCAATCTTCCTCCATTTTATATGTGGGACACTGCCGCAGTATGGCTTGGTGACTGGTGTGTAGGGCTCCGCCTGGGATCCAAACCTGTGAACCCCAGGCTGCTGAAGCGGAGCACCTGAACTTAACCACTGTGCCACTGGACCAGCCCCCTAAAATTTCCATTCTTGACCTTGATGATCAGTTTGATACCTTGACTTCTCAACTGTCTGACATCTTCAATTATCTTTTCTTATCATTTTCTGGAACCTCTCATTACCTCCACTTGTTTGACTTTTAAATCAGGCCATGATCTCTTACTTTTGCAGCTGCTTGCTCAACTATAACCTCTATAATTGCCTTCTTTGGGGCATGCTATCCATTGCTTTACACTCTAATTTTCTATTTTCCTTCTGTACTCCTTAACTATGTATTCCCATCCATGTCTAATCAATCATCAATTCCTATCAATTGCTCGTCAAGAAATCTTCTCCCCTGGAATATTGCAGGAACCTCCTAACTAGTTTCCATGCACCCACTATTGGTGAATATTATTCACAATGATGCCAAATGATGCCTTAAAAATATGAATCTTTTAATGTCAGTCTCCTGCTGAAAACACTTCCATTCTTTCTCATTGCTTTTAAGTTAATGTTCTAAGTCCTAATAAATCCAGAACTTGTCACCACTTTCTATTACTCCAGCCTTGGTCAGATATTCAAACTTCATCTTCAGGGGATTTGTTTAAACCTATAAGTATTATTTCATCATATTGCTTTACATAACATTTCCTTGTACTTCACTTTTGTATATTACAACTTTATTTAGTATATCATATTTTCTCTCTCTAGAACACAATATTTATATCTTTAATATTTTAATTAAAGAATTTAAGTAGATAATATATGAAACAGTACCATGGTGAGATGGTTCACAACAAGTTCACAACAACCATTTGTTTTCTGTTTCATTTATCAAGGGACCAACATTTGTCTTATTTCTTGATAATGAGATGGATTGGCTGGTGTCGTTTCAGGCTCTCAGAAAGCACTGTGTGTTACAACACCACTTAGACACTTACTGCAAAGTGATATTTCACCATCATTTAGATCAATATCTGTGCCTACATCCCAGGAGCCAGGGAGCAGGAAATTGCTAATTAGTGATAGAGTTTGGAAGACCAAGGGAAGTTCAATTGCCCATATTATGAGAAAGAGTACAGTGCTTTCAGTTTGATTTTGTGGTTGTGCTAATATTCTTGTCCTTAAACTACTCCTTTTATTTTCCTTTCCTCCAAAATGGAACTGAAATCATGGTGTTTTGCTGTTTTATTTTTCTTAAAGGTATTTTATTTCATCAGTTCTCAAATTCTACTGCTTTTGACAAACTAGGCAAACTAGGCTATTTTGATAGGAGTCAAACGTATTGAAACACAATAATACAACTGTCTTGATTTATATTGATGTCTTCTATTTTTAAAATGATCCCATCTTAGCATGATTTTTATAAAATTAGTATTTCAATAGCTTCCTCCTAACACTGACCACACTTCAGTGAAACATCCTTAGTGTTTGTAAAATCTGTTTGAAATTTTGAACTAAGCAACATAACATTCATTATTAAATTATTTAAATGAAATGTGGCAGAGTTTTATATTCTGCCCAAACCTATTTAATATAAAATTAATTTAGTATTTTAATTTCTTTCCATATACATTCATGAGTATGTGTTATTATCTATTCGTGTTTCCTCTAATCTATTTTCCAGTCTTATATAAAGAGAGAGGTGAAGCTGACAGCAATGACAAGCCCAATCTCACGTTCCACGGGCAAGAAATAAAGAGCTTTCTAAAAGATAAGGATGAATAAGTGGGTTTTCCTCAAATGATCAAATAGATATAATATTTACATGGAAAATAATGAAAATCATTTTGAAAAGATCACTCTGCTTCTCTAACAAAGTATATTTCATACAGTAATAATACCATTGACCCATAATTATTTAGATATATGACTGATAGTTACAAAAATTTCACCTAAGCCCTATTCTTGGAGCCTATTTGTGTTAATATATTAATATAAAACTATTGTAGTTAGAGATCCAGTGCGAGTTCCTAAAATATTCTAAAGACTGCTGGCCTTTAGGAGATTCTCTCTCTCTCTTTTTATTTACCTTTAATGGCAACTTTCCCGTACTTTTTTCTTAATTGAAATATAATTGACATAGAACATTAGTTTCAAGGGTATAACACAATGATTCGATACATGTATAAATTGCAAAATGATCACCACAATATGTCTAGTTAAATCCATCACCACATATAATTAAACATTTTTCTTTTCTTGTGATGAGAACTTTTAAGATCTACTGTTTTAGGAACTTTCAAATATACAATACAGTATTGCTAACAAGTGTCACCATGCTGTACATTATATCACCATGACTGACTTATTTTGTAACTGGAAGTTTGTATCTTTTGACCCCCTTCACTCATTTTATTTCACCCACTCCCCCAGCCTTGCCTCTGGCATCCACCAATCAATCTGTTCTCTGTATCTATGAGTTTGTGTGTATGTGTGTTTTTAAGATTCTACATGTAAGTGAGATCATAGGTATTTGTCTTTCTCTGTCGAACTTATTTCACTTAGCATTATGCCCTCCAGCTTCAACCACATTGTTACAAACGGCAGAATTTTCCTCTTTTTTAAGGCTAATATTATATATATATCACATTTTTTAAATCCATTCATCCATCAATGAACACTTAGGTTGCTTTCATTATCTTGGCTATCACAAATAATGCTACAGTGAACATGGGGTGCATATATCTTTTCAATTAGTATTGTGTCCTTAGGATAATTACCCAGAAGTGGAATCCATTTTTAAATTTTTGAGGAACCGCCATACTGTTTTCCATAATGGCTGGACCAATTTACATTCCCACCAATAGTGAACAAGGGTTCCCTTTTCTCTGCATCCTCGCCAATGCTTGTTATTTCTTGTTTTTTTTTTTTTTTTGATAATAGCTATTTTAATAGGTGTGAGGTGATATCTCATTATGATTTTGATTTGCATTTCCCTGATGATTAGTGATGTTGAGCATCTTTTCATGTACCTGTTGGCCATTTGTATGTTGTCTTTGAAAGAATGTCTATTCATTTCCACTGCCCACTTCTTAATCAGATTTTTTTTCCTGTTGAGTAGTATGAGTTCTTTATATATTTTGGACATTAACCCCTTATCAGACAAATAATTTGCAAATACTTTTCCATCTGGTAGGCTGCCTTTCTATTTTGTTGATAGTTTCCTTTGCTGTGCAGAGGCTTTTTTTTTTTTTTTTTTTTTTTGTGAGAAAGATCAGCCCTGTGCTAACATCTGCCAATCCTCCTCTTTTTGTGCTGAGGAAGACTGGCTCTGGGCTAACATCTGTGCCCATCTTCCTCCACTTTATATGGGACACCACCACAGCATGGCTTGTCAAGCTGTGCGTCTGTGCGTGCCCGGGATCCGAACCAGCGAACCCCGGGCCGCCGCAGCGGAACGCTCGCACTCAACTGCTTACGCCACCGGGCCAGCCCCCAGAGGCTTTTTAGTGTAGTCCAATTTGTTTATTTTTGCTTTTGTTGCCTTTTATTTTTTCTTTTGATGTCAAATAGAAAAAAAATAATCGCCAGGACCAGTGGCAAAGAGCTTATTGCCTATGTTTTCTTCTAGGAGTTGTATGATTTCAGGTCTTACATTCAAGTCTTTAATCCTTTGTGAGTTGACTTTTGTGTATGGTATAAGATAGTGGTTCGGTTTCATTCTTTTGTATGTGACTGCCAAGTTTTTCCAGCACCATTTATTGAAGACACTATTCTTTCTCCATTGTATATTCTTAGCTCCTTTGTTATAAATTAATTAACCATATATGGTTAGGTGTATTTCTGGGTGCTCTATTCTGTTCCATTAATCTATGATCTGTTTTTACGCCAATACCATACCGTTTTGATTATTCTAGCTTTGTGACATAGATTAAAATCAGGTAGCATGATGCCTCCAGCTTTGTTCTTCTTTCTCAAGATTGCTTCAACTATTCAGGATCTTTTATGATTCCATAAGACTTTTTGAATTGTTTGTTTTATTTCTGTGAAAAATGCCATTGGAATTTTGATAGGTACTGCATTGAATCTGTAGGTTGTTTTGGGTAGTATGGACATTTTAGCAATATTAATTCTTCCAATCCATGAGCACAGAATAACTTTTCATTTATTTGTGTCTTCTTCAATTTCTTTCATCAATGTCTTATAGTTTTTAGTGTACAGGTCTTTCACTTCCTTGGTTAAATTTGTCCCTAGGTAATTTATTCTTTTTTTAATGCAATTGTAAACGGAATCGTTTTCTTGATTTCTCTTTCGGATAGTTGATTCTTAAAAAAGAACTAACAAAATAGACACATATCTGTTCAGATGATGAGGAAAAGGCAAAAATTAACAGTAGTACAAATGAAAAGGTGGATACTAGTTACACACATAGTAGAGATTTTAATGATAGCACGAGAATAGTATCAACAACTATCTACCAAATTTTTTAAAAACTAGGTGAAATGGATACATTTTTTAAATTAACATAATTTACCAGAACTGATTTGTACTTAAAGAGTATCTATTAAAAATTTAGAAAAAAACATATTAAATGTTAAAACATTAGAAGCAATCTCTTTAAAAGTAGGAAGAATCTAATTAAGTCTATTATCACCATTTCTAGTCAACATTATTTTGGAGGTTCTATCCCAGGCAATAAGAAAAAATAATTAGAAGATAATGACTGTAAATAGGAATACAAGTGATTTTTCCATATGATATGATCATTTATATAGAAAACACAAAATAACTTACCTGAAAATTATTTGGTATAATAGAAGAGTTTGACAAGGTGGTAGATAAATAGTAATACATGAAGAATAATTAATATGAAAAAATCCATTATATTTCTCTAAAAGGCAACAAACTGGAAAGTTTAATTAAACAGAAAACATCATGTAAAATTGTATAAGATAATGTCAAGTGTCTATGAATAAATCTAATAATGTAAAATATACAGAGAAAACTATGAAAATGAAAGAACTAACAATTGAAATATATCATGTTCACAAACAAGAAGACAATAGTGTAAAATGTTGAATCTCCCTAAATTGATCAATATTATTCCAATCAAAATGCTAAAGAATTGTTTATGAAACTCAATAATATGATCTTGAAATTTATGTGGAAGGGTAAAGAACAAAGAATGTATAGGACACTCAGAAAATCAGCAAGAAAATACTTGCTAAACCAAATAAGACTAATTATAAACTATGGTTACTAGGATAGTGTGGCACAGGTGCAGAGAGAGTCACATTGATGAGATCGATTATTGTGTGGAATTTTATTATATGACATTATGTGTTGAATTTTATTATTATTGTTATCATTGTGTGGAATTGTGAATCTCCATTATCGTGTGAAATTATAATATATGACAAAATTGACCTATCGTATCAGTGGGCTATGGAATGACTATACCACAAATCAACCTGGAAAATAATTATACATATGGAAAAAAATTGTATCCCTACCTCACAACACATATTGAAACTTAATCTACTTTCCTTAAGAAATATGCGTCAGAAATATAGCTTTCAAACTTTTGGTTAAAAAATTTAGATGAACATCCATATTTTAAGAGATAGTTAAATATTTCTTAATTCGTATTTTTTGTTTCTTAATAGGCTACAACAGTAAATATTGCATTTAATCATGTTAAAATAAGAACATTAGTTCTTAAAAAGCTACCTTAAGCTAAGCAAAGAGAGAGGTTACAAACTGGGATAAGATAATTGCACATAACCAGCAAAATATTAGTATCAAGAATACATAAAGAATTCCTAAAAATGAACAAGAAAATTCCAGAATCCAATAGAAAACTGGCAAAAGATATAACTAGGTATTTCATAGAAATGAAAGCACATAAGATCAATCAACATGTGATATTCAACAACACTATTGATTATAAATATTCTAATTAAGATAGCAATATGATGCTATTTTCCTCTTATTGTATTGTCGGGAATATAAAGTCTGGAATAAAAGTTTTTACGGATCTATAGGATCTTGATATATTGTTAATGGGAGTACATATTTGTGCAACCACTTTTGAAAACGGTTCAACATTAGCTTCTAAATAATCAGAAGTTGAATATTTATGTACTCTAAAACCCAAAACTTCATATGTATTCAAGAGCAATGTTTGCACATGTACACTCAGAGATTTGGACAATAATATTCACAGTAGTGCTGCTTACAATAGCAAAATTCTAGAAAGAGTTGAAATGTCTGTTAACAGGAGAGTAGATGAAACAACCACTAGATACTCATATGATGAATATTATATGAGTCAAAACAAATGAAATACAATGATACACAGCAATATGGATTTACCTTGGCAATATGATATTAAGTAAAAAATATATGTTCCTAAAGATTGCATGCAGTGTGAAATCCTTCTTATAAAGTTAGAACCATCTCAAATATAAGCAAATATACTTTTTAAGCTCTACATACAGAGCACGTATGCGTATAAAACTGATTGAAATGAAAAGTAAACAAAAGACAAGCATAGATATGAAAGGAAAGATTCCCAGTTGTCTCAGATTGTAAGGCAGAGGGATGGGATTGAGGAAAGACTATTTGCTTTGTTGTAAATTTTGTTTTGGGTGGTAGATTTGTGGTGTAAAATTCATTATTAGAAGTTACCAAGTAAATCACTAAATATATAGCAGGCTATGCATAAACAAATAACAAACAGATATAACGCACAAAGCCTTATGGTTATTCCAATGCTTGTCTTTTTTAAGTGCAAAAATAATGATTACAATCTTAGTGGTTTTTTGGGGGTATGGCTAAGCACTGACTTAATTAGCTACTACACTAAACATCTGAACAGTTCTCTAAATGATTCTAAAATGATTCTCTATTCTAGCCAAACCCTACTATATGTTAATACATTTTGAAATTTATTTCTATAGAGCATGAAGAGATTAATAAAAATGTATACACACTTTATGCACAACTAAGAGTGTCTAGCTGTTTTGAATTGAAATATGCAAATCTTACTTGGAGCAGTTACATTCTTTAGAACCCATTATACGTCTAATGGTAAAAAGAATAAAGTTCGTAAACAGACTTGTCTTTCTTTCCCATGCATTCTATTAGTACCACATTGCCCACATTTTAACATTTATTTTATGTTTGACCTTGTCAAACATAATTCTCAATATGATGATTATAAAGTTATACATGCCCTGAACTTGTAGCCTGTAAAGCTTTTGTTCTGTAATTTGACAAGTAATTCTGATCATAAATTTTGATATAATTTTCCACTAAGGAATCATGCTATTTCATTTTAAATCATGGGTTCTCCAACTTGCCACTTTCTATTGATACAACCATAGTAATATACTTAAGATATACATAACTTCTTTCCTAAAATAGCTCAAAGCGTTTTATCATTTTTTTCTCCTTTTTCGCCTTTATTAATTGCTAGCAGGTTAAATAGAGAGACGATTTAGAAAACAAATTTGACTAAGCCATAGTAGAAATGGGACAAGAACCCATTTTGCACAATTTCAGACTAAAATTATTAATAATTTATTGCTTAATTCATCAAGTATTATGGAGAATTTACTATGTACCAGACACTATTCTAGGCAATGATGCTGGTGATTCTTTTTTTTTTTTTTTTTGTGGGGAAGATCAGCCCTGTGCTAACATCTGCCAATCCTCTTTTTTTTTGCTGAGGAAGACTGGCCCTGGGCTAACATCTGTGCCCATCTTCCTCCACTTTATATGGGACTCCGCCACAGCATGGCTTGCCAGGCGGTGCGTCAGTGCGTGCCCGGGATCTGAACTGGCGAACCTCGGGCCGCCACAGCAGAGCATGCGCACTTAACCGCTTGCGCCACCGGGCCGGCCCTGGTGATTCTTTCTAATGGGTGAGACAATAAATAAGCCAACAAATATATAAAACTAGATACTACTAAGATTTAAAAGATGTATAATAATGAATCAATGGATAGGTACTGTATTCTGTATGGTCGAAAAAACATATCTGAGATGGCATTTAAGCTGAGATCTGAATCACAAGGAGGCGTCAGTCATATGGACATCAAGGGAAGAGAATTCCAGGCGTAAATAATACCTGTGCAATTGTCCTAGATTGAAAATGATCTTGGGTTGCTGGAGAACATTGTGTATAAAAGAGAAAGTACTATTCAGTTGACAAGGAAGACGGTAGTTGAAGTGATTGATGATGGAGACGGGCCTAATCGTCCTATATTTGAGTTATCTCTTTGAGAAGTAGTTAACAGATTGAAGTAGGTGTTCTCTGAACACTAGCTCAAATAATCTCTGGTTCTATAATATTTAATGTTCTTAAAATTGAGAGGCTATTAACTAAATTGGCATATATGTATATATATATACATATATATTTAATCTGTTTAAAGAGAAATTAGTCATCTTGAAAACTTAAGTGCTCTTGGAGGTTTGTGGTTTGTTTTCAACATAACTGGATTTTGAAGACAAAAAATAAAAATTCAATAATCAATGAAGAAAATAACTCAGTTTATTTTTATGAAGCAAAAAGAAATAATTCCATAACCTTATTGTATTTGAAGTAATCTAAGGAAACCTCCTCTGAATCCATGATATTGAAGCCGAGCGATACTGCTTCCCCTGCAGTCTCTCATGTTCTGTGGTCCTTGCCTTCCTTACCACCAGCCTGGAGAAGGAGTGAACCTACTTTCTTCTCATTGTGTTTACAGACCATTGAGCACCTTTGAGGTACTTGCCATCAGATTATATCATACAGTCCCATTTTTACAGTCATACCATCCTCCTCATTTTCCCCTTTTGTTTACTAAAGATTTTGGCACTTGCCTTACTGTCTTCTTCTCCAAAACGATTTCTATTCCTTACTCTATTATTCCAATACACACTTAGATGATCAATTCAACATCCTGACTTCTCCATTCCCTGTTCTCACGCACATCAACCATCCACTGCATGGGCGTATCATAGTCCTCGTCATTACCAATAAGAGCCCACACCTCAAATTTCAGTTTCAAGCACCCACTCACTAACCATGACCCCTTTCTTTCTATCTCTAGCAGCCTCACTGCAACAATTATTTGGTTCCTCCAGGATCTCTCATGCATTGACCCTCCCGTCTTTTCACTGTAAATCATTTTCTTTAGGCCTTCAGTTCCATCGTTATTTGGCTTAAATTCATATTGTCTCTTTATGCTCACTACCCTGAATATACCAACTTCTTTGACCCCTTTTCCCATCATCATTCCTTTTAGGCAAAACTTCAGCCCTGTTGTAAATTCAGCTCTCACTGGCACGTTTGTTCTTCCTATGATAGATAAAATTCCAAAGTCATAGCTGTAGTAGTATCCAGAGTAGTCCTTGTGTATTAATACTTTAATCATTTATTTCACAAATATTTATTGAGAATACACATACTTATGATATAATATGACCAAAACAGCAAAGAGTCCAGGGTGGCTAGAGGAGAATGGGCCAGAGGAAGAGAATTAGGGGATGAGGTCAGAGATGATGAGGGTGGGGGAAGGAGGGACTAGAGCAAGTGGCCCTGGTAAATTCTTTAGCATTTACGCAGAGTGAGATGGGAGCTGTTGGTGGGTTTTGAGCGGTATGGTTACAGTGTCTGGCTCCAGGAGACCAAAAGTGGAAGCAGGGAGACCAATTAGGAAGTTATTTACACATCCCACATTAGAGATTACAGTGTCTTGGACCAGACCCTCCCTGGTTGAGGGGTGGGAAGTTGTTGGATTTGGGATATATTTCATGTGAGAACTGAACATATTTGTTGATGGACTGGATATGGGTGTGAGTGAAATAGAGAGTCAACAATGGGTCCATGGTGTTTAGCTTGAAAAAGTGGAAAGAGAAAAATGCCATTTATAGAGAAGAGGAAGACTGAGAGTGGAGCAATTGTTTATAGTCTTGTCTAGTATACCATTAGCATTGCATTGCAGAAAGCAAGTAAATAGTTTGTGTTACAAAAGTCTCAAACATAAATGCCTTTGAGATAAACCAGTCACCTAAATAGGTGATGTGAGCTTGGCATAAAATAACAAATGACAATTCAAACTTAGCCTCAGTGCTGGTGAGAAAACTGAAAATGGAAGGGACTGAGAAGCTCATGTTCCGTCAGTTCTAGCAGATGGTTGCCAAGTGGGAACATGAGCATTGTCACCAAATCCACCATCTATGCCAGAGAAGGAGGAAATCTGAATTTTTATGTGAAATATCCTTAATTTTATAAAATGATGTCTGCTAATGCAAATTAAAGAAAAAAGAAAAGGACAAAAATAAAACCCCTTGGTCACAAGAGTCTACGTGCTATAACTTGGAAAATCTGGTGCTGTTAGGAAACCTTTAATTAGCCTTGGCATCAAAAGACTCAAACTTAAGTCCCATCAGGTCAACATGCACTGCTAGCTACCTTAGGCCAGTCATTTAATTTGTCTCTGAGTTTCAGGCTCCTTCTCCTATTCTGGAAAGCAAAAAAGGGGATAGTTAGATTCTAAACTTTATAAATTTCCTTAAGATTATGGATCAAGATTTTGACAGATTGTCACCCTATGGGTAAAGGAAGCTGTCATGTTTATGACAGTACATAAGCTGAGAGAGGGTAAAATGGTTTCTTTGCTCCTAAATATCAATATCTGATGGGGACTGAAGTGTAAGGCTTAGTGAATAGATTCAGAGGACCAACCACAACAGAGCAAGTAGGTAATGAGATGTGGGCAGCCAAAGAGTAGGATAATGTTCCTGCCTTTTAGGAGTGGAGAGAATGCCTGGCGAGAGAGAGGGTTCTGATCATTTATCAATAAGCTGAAGACAAAGATTTGCCTCAAGAAAACCTCAACAGATTATAGAATGATGTTTAATGATCCATTAGTGGATTAGCTGGCAAGAAAAGTCATTTCTCAGGGGCTGGCCCCATGGTGTAGTGCTTAAGTGCGCACGCTTTGCTGCTGGCAGCCCGGGTTCGGATCCCAGGCACGCACTGATACACCGCTTGTCAGGCCATGCTGTGGCAGCGTCCCACATAAAGTAGAGGAAGATGGCGTGAATGTTAGCTCAGGGCCAGTCTTCCTCAGCAAAAAGAGGAGGATTGGCATGGATGTTAGCTCAGAGCTGATCTTCCTCACAAAAAAAAAAAAAGTCCTTTCTCAGAATTTTGCTTGGCATTTCCATTCCTGACTTGGGTGATAGCATAAAAAGCTGATGATCTACATAGATAAACTTGTGATATGTAAATATAAGACACTAGGGTTTAAATTCAATTTTTGTATTCTTTACTATAGACCTTAGGCACTTTTTAAATCTTCTAGAAGCAGATTCTTCAATCATGATATTGAGATAAACAAAACAATATTATTACACTACTACTAACTCTTTAGCTTAGGGAAAGAAAGTGTAGAAAAATTAAACAGGCTCCTGCTACTTCATCTTCTCACTTACCCAGTGAAAGTTTCATACATTTTTGTGACTCAAATTGTTGTTACAGATGTATTTGTGAGTTTCTATAAGCATTTGTGGTTGTTCTGTTCTTTTTATTAGACTGTAAGGATTGCTTCTTTTTAAACTATATCCAGTTTATAAATAACAAAGCTGGTACAGAGTGGGTATTGTTAAGGTGCTGAAGGAAGTCAGAAGTCGAGATAAATTTGTGGAAACAGTAGAAATGAAACATATGATTAGGAATTAAAGGATTTTTCATTCTTATTAAATGTGAACAAGAAGAGACCATTACTAGCTGTTCTCAGTCTCCATCAAGGGAGGCAAAGATATTTGACCAATTAGGGCAAGGAGATTTAGTTCTGTTAAGAGAGAAACTAACCAAGACAATCAGCCACCAACTTTAGTGATAAAAGAGGGTTACGTATCCTCCTTTCCTGAGCACTGTCACTAGTAATTCTTCCTCTGCCTTTGAAAATTCAAGTATATAATTCACCCCCACAGAAATGGGTTTTGATGGTCCTTTGATTTCTCTCATCACCAGGAACCCAAGTACAAGTCCTATAAGATGTTGAGAACTCACAGGAAACATTTTCCACAGGCTTAAAAATCCATTGCTCAATTCTTGTATTTCTCTTCAAGTTAAAAAAAATTCTGCGTTTGCTAGAAGTAGCAGACTGTTATCTGAGTTTTTGACTAATGTTCCTTTAAGGAAGCTTCTTTATTAAGATTTGGGGAGTGCTTCCACTTCTGCCTAAGGTGAAGTAGCAGGGACCAGGTTCAGCCCCCCGGCTTAACTAGAAAAGTGGATGATACATATCAAACCATTGTTTGATCATACATTGGGAAAACGGCAGAGGGAAGGGAAATACAAAAGGTAAGATCTACAAGTGCCTCAGCTCACTCTCCAGAGTTCCTAGGCCATTGTACAGAAGAGGGGACCTAAGCAGAACCTGGCAGTCTCGCTGGGTTGAGGAAGCAGACATCAGAGTTCACGGAGGCCAAGATTGCTAGAATTTGTGGAGCAAATACTGGGGGAGGGAGTTACATAGAGAGCGAATGAGCTCTGAAGAGGATGTCGTCTCAAACCTTTGGCTCAGTACTGATTGCACATGCATGAGAGAAATCTACGCAAAGCACAAGGAAAAACACTGGAATAGTTCATGTTCCCACCAACTAGAGCGGAAACCCTTGTAATACACAGGTTATTCAGTAGAACTGTCAGAATGTTATTGTCTTATCAATGGGATTAAGTTAGCCCTAGACTATAGCTGTTTTGTACTTGCCTTTATGAAGCTTAAAAGCAAGCCTTGGGGTCAGCCTGGTGGCGTAGTGGTTAAATTCACGTGCTCTGCTTTGGCAGCCCAGGGTTTACAGGTTCGGATCCCGGGCCTACGCACCACTTATCAAACCATGCTGTGGAGGGCGTCCCACATAAAAAGAAAATAGAGGAAGATGGGCACAGATGTTAGCTCAGGGGTAATCTTCCTCACCAAAAAAAAAAAAAAAAAACCCACAAACCTTGAAAGCATTCAAATAATTTCAAGTAACTTAATTGCATACCAGAACAAAGGTCAACACTGTTTCAAAAGACACATCAAAATCTGGCAACAAAGAATGTAATATACCCGATGTTCGACACTCAATCATAAATACCCAGGTAAGCAAAGAAGCAAAAAAATGCCACTCATTTTCAGGAGATGAGAAGGTAAAAATGGAATCAGAACGGGAAAGGATGATGGAACTAGTAGAGCAGGACAGCAAAACAGTGCTTGTAATTATTCTCCATATGTTCAAGAGAATAGGGGAAAACATGTGCATGACCAGGAGAGAATGGAAGTCATAAAAAAAGAGGAGCTGAGAAGTATTTTATTAAGCTTATAAATTTGAAAATTGGAAATCTAGCTTGTGAAAACAGTGAAATTCAGATGAATGGTTGGGTAATATTCTGCAAAGATACCCTACAGGGTTTACTAGAATCCAGGCTGATTTATGTTGTGCTCTGCAGTGGGGAGCACTGTGCTAATCCTGTAGTTAAGTGCTCCAAGTTTCCTGAAGGAATGCTGGAAACGCGAAACTGGCCTTGAGTTATTTCTGACTACAACAAGGCCTGAACTTGGTTTTCAAATAATATTTTTCTAATTTTGGTAGCAGAGGACATCAAGTTCAGATTTTGAGATTATGGTACATTTCTACTCTTGAGATTCAACATTGATTTTGGAAATGTATTTTCATCTTTTCTATTTTGCCAATAAAGGATTTAGCAGTGACCTTAAGTAGGTTTATAACATTCTTCCTATAAGTTTAATGCCTCCCTTTGTTTTTCCGCATTCAAATCTGTGAGAATAAGGAATAAGCAACTGGAGAATTTATCCCCAGAGGAATAATGATATAAAACAAAGATGTATTATATAAGTAAAATACATAAAAATATTATAAAAGACAACAAAGCTTTGCAATTATTATTTTAAAATAATATATGCAGCAGCAAGATTCTCTGTGTTCCAATTCTGGTCCTGTAGTTCTCTCTTTTATTTTCTCCCTATAATCAGAAATTTTCCACTTAAAAATTTTTATTAATTTGTTTTTTATTTGATTAGTGACTCAGTACCTTGCAGGAACGGATGCCTCGTGAATAACTTCCATTGATCTAGGCAAACATGAGTAACAGCAAGCTACAATAAAGTTAGCATTATTGCATCAAGATTTTTTCCTGAAATTCTTCACATCTGGAGTGCACTAATAGATGTTAGAACATCTTTTTATAAGGATAATTCTGGTTTCATTTTTTTAAATGTAGTGTCTGAATAGATACACTCAGATTGAGTGCTATATCTGACATTTCAATTCTAAGTTAAAGCCTCTAGTCTTTACAGCTACTGCTGTTCTATTAAATATTTGTCAGAGAGAAAGACAGAGGATTACTTTCTTTCATATACCTAGTACGTTCAGCAGTACACCTAAGAAAAAATGTCACCTAGGTATCAACACAAATTTCATTTTTTGATTAAAACTCTGATAGCATTGTTATTCAGACATTGGCATTAGCACTTCAAGACTAGTGCACATATCATAGAAATAAATACAATTTTCCTATTTAAAAAGTAAGATAGAGGATTTGGGAATTGACATATTGCAAAAATATTTAATTTGCAGTTTACTTGTACTTTCAGCTTTGTTATCTAGATTTATTTCACTTCAAAGCATAGTTTGAACATCTCTATATTGAATCATCATTTTATACCCTTTCAGACAGAAGAGTTATATTAATAAGCCATTCAATTTGTTGCCACATGTCGAAGTCTACACCAGTAAAGCACACAAAGAAACAACCAGATACAAAATGGAAAAAAGAAAAACCACGTTAATCAGAAAACTCTCAAGCAGAGAGTTGGTGACATTAGGCTATCTGCTTCTAAAACAAGAGTGTAGTATTTTCATAGCCATGAGACTTAATCGATTCCATATTTTATATGATTTTGTAAACAGTTTTGTCAATATCACATACAACCATATTTAATTTTAGTCAACATGATGTTCATCAAGAGTGACGTACTAGAAGGTCATTGGATCATTTACATAGAAACTCTTGTTGCCACAAAATTCCTCTGTAAAGAATTTGCATTCTAATGGATATGCTTAACAATATCAACAGCTAAAGCATTCTGTAATTAAACCTTTTGTCTGTTCAAACTCTTGTCACTTTTTGCCTTTCTCGTAATATCAGAGATTTGTCTGAGGTTGGTAAGATATATTTTGTATTCACTGTATAACAAAGTTAGTGACCATGCCATTTTTCTATTTTGGAAGTTATTTTTCCATTTTTTACTTCAAGCTTAACGTCCCTAAACTCTAGATTTATATATTTATGTAATTGATTAAACATAATGATTTGACATGAGGAAGTGAGAGGGAGGTTTACAACATGTTTTTCCATTTCCTCCTTAACTTGCAAGGCAATCTTATGAAAAACACAATTTCTCTAGAGTCTTTGTAACCTGGAATGAAATATGAAAAATAGCCAAATGCTAGGTTTTCCCCAGTGCTGGAAATGAGGGCAGTGCATATAAAAGGAGTTCCAACACCCTTCTTCAGGAGTTAATAAATCATTTATACTTGTGGGAATGGTCAGTAGTAAAGCATTCAAGTTACTAAAGTAAAGACCTTTTATTATCCCCAGTAAGCTGAAAGCTGTACTCCTAGCCTCAGAAACAAAACCCTAAAAATTGAATAGAATTCTGAAACTTAAAGTTTGGAAATTCATTTTAAAATTTTGGTCTGAATTATGAAATTGAGAGTAATGAATTGAATAATTTAATAAATTACAATTCAAACTACTTTAAAAGACTTGATATTAATTTTATGTTCCTTTGAAAGGCTGGAGTTCGACTAATTAAGTTAACTAAAGCCAGGCATACATATTTTTTAATCAAGCGCTCCTTTGGTTTTCTAGAGACAAGAGTAATTATTGGCTTTCTGTTAATGTTTTCTATGTATTAGAAGAAAAACTGTCTTTAAGTGTTGTAGTCAAGCATGAACTTGCTTCATTGTCTTCTCTCAACCTGTACACTGTCTCACTGGTACTTGTCTGGGTAAAGTTTGGAATCGTTCATAGACAAAACAAATTCATCAAGATAATATTTGCCGAACACTTACTATTTGCAAGGTACCGGGATGGGTCTGGGGTGATGTAATAGTAAGCAAAGTACAACTGTGCCCTCACAAAGATTGCAATAAGTAAAAAGACAGTTAAATATTAGACTCAAGTAACTGTCCTATCATCACTGCATCTTTAGAGCTCTTTCTAATACTTTCATTGTTGAGGTAATCCCTTTGGTACCAAGTATAGTATACTGAATCAAATGTGTGCTCAATAAGTACAGCCTGAATGAATAAAACTGTGCATATGAGTACTAGAAAGTATTTCAGGAAAACTACTTTATGAGTCTTAAGCTATTCGCTCAATGAACCTCAATAAAAATGAATTAAGAGCAGTGATAACACCAAATCTCAGACCTCCCCATCATAAAAATCCTTGCAGTTTAATGCATAATCACTTACCATTAACATTTCATTTCCTTATCTTTGCCTGTGTTGTATTATATGTAGTAATTAGAATTGATTTTTATAGTATAATTTTACAAGATACCAAAATGAGTATTCTGCTAAAGGCCAGAAAAAGATTTACGGTATACTTCAAATGTTAACTCTACAATTCTATTAAAGAAAATCAACAAATGTTTAACAAGCCCATGTAGTATGGTGCTCATCTATGCATTGTCCTGGCAATGTTTATAGGCAGGTTCTTTTTTAAGACTACTTTAGTAAGAGCTCTCTCCAGATGACTTCTCCACTGCTCCAGAATCATTAAAACATTATTTCAGATTTAAGGCTGATGATTTTTTCTTATAACTTAAGTTACTTGCTGTCACCTATTGCTGTTTAAAATTTGAATGTATTTATATAATTATAAATGTCAGGTCTGAATATGGAGAATTTAGCTGAGCACTAGAAAATTGGTTTGATTAAAACAAATTCAAAAATTCATATAAAAGATTTATCTGCAATAACTTGATGAAATGTGTAGAAATAGCTGTAAGACCATTGCTTCATGGACATATGTTTGAGAGAGGCCATTAAAACTGTGTTTTCTTCTAGTCCATAATGACAATGTCTGTTTTTTTCTCAGATTCATGAATTTTAGCAAGAAGACTGCATTGTTCACCTACAGAGCTTTGACTGCAACTGCTTAATTTATTTTCCTATAAATGGTCAATAGCTTTGTAGTTTCTGAATTGTAAAGTACACAGGCAGTTGTTACATTAGACTTATCGTCAGATGGGATAAGAAAGCCTGTTATGTCAGCAAAATTGATGATTCCTTAAGATGAGATGGAAACTCCACCTACTTAATTTTCTCTAAAACCCAGAAATTAGTAGTTTGCTTTTAAAATTTAAAGATACATAGGGATGGCCCTGTAGCCTAGTGGTTAAGTTCAGTGTGCTCCACTTCGATGGCCTGGGTTAGGTTCCCGGATGTGGACCTATACCATTTGACGGTGGCCATGATGTGGTGCTGACCCACGTGCAAAATAGAGGAAGATTGGCACAGATGTTAGCTCAGGGCAAATGTTCCTCAGCAGAAAAAAAAAAGAAAGATACAAAGAAACAGAAAAAATAAGCATGTCAATCACGTCTATCATTTTGTTAAATGGAAAATAAAAGAAAATGAACTGAGTCACTTCCAAATATGACTTATAAAAAGCATTGTCCACTTACCACTAAAATATTTAGAAGTTGTGTTTTACTCTTTTAGAAGGCAACTACTGTACATAGTGCCTCGAGTGTATGTATCATAAGTATTTCCCCCCAAAAGAGTTTAATTTTTCGCAATATGTACTTTATATAATTAGTTTATATTTTGCTGGGAAATTCATATTGCTTTCTTTTTTTTTTTTTTTTTGTGAGGAAGATCAACCCTGAGCTAACATCCATGCCAATCCTCCTCTTTTTGCTGAGGAAGACCAGCCCTAAGTTAACATCTATTGCCAATCCTCCTTCTTTTTTCCCTTTTTCTCCCCAAAGCCCCAGTAGATAGTTGTATGTCATAGTTGCACATCCTTCTAGTTGCTGTATGTGGGACGCCGCCTCAGCATGGCCGGACAAGTGGTGCATCGGTGAGCACCTGGGATCTGAATCCAGACCCCCAGTAGTGGAGCATGCGCACTCAACCACTATGCCACGGAGCCAGCCCCCATATTGCTTTCTTATTCACTGAAACTTATATCTTAGAACTCATTTTCTGGTATTGATTTTCATCACGCAAAGGAATTTAGCATTTTATTTCCTTGTCTTTTGGTTCTTGCTTCATTAATTATGAACTGTGAATGTGGTAGGTGGAATTTTGGCCCCCATATTCTTCATCCCCTGATGCTATGCCTATGTACACTATGTTATATGGCAAAGTAGTTTGCAGATGGAATTAAAGTTACATCTTAAAATAAAATGATTATCCTGGATTATCCAGTGGGTCTAATTTAATTATGTAGGTCCCTAAAAGTAGAAGAAGAAAGCAAGATGACAGATCAGAAAGATGCAATGAAAGAAGAGACCAAAGAGCCTCAAGGCATAAGATGGACTCAACTTGCCGTTGCTGACTTTGAGGATGGAGGAGGGACCAGGATCCAAAGAATATGAGTGGCTGCTAGAAAGTAGGAATGACCTTAAGGTGACAGCCAGAAAAAAAAAATGGGCACCTCATTCCTACAACCACAAGGATCTGAATTCTGCCAACAACTTGAATGAGCAAGAAAGGAATTCTCCCCTAGAGCCTCTGGAAAGGAATGCAGCCCAGCTAACACCTTAATTTAGCTTTGTGAAATTCTAAACAGAGTACCCAGTTGATTTCTTTGGACTTCTGACCCATGGAAACTAAGAGATCATAAATGGGTTTTATTTTAAGCTACTAAATTTGTAGTAATTTGTTACAAAAGCAATGGAAAACTAAAACACTGAATCTTCATTATTTTAAGATGTTAGACTACAAACTTCTAGCTAAAATTTTATCTTAAGTGAAATAATATATTTTCTATACAGTTCAAAATGTGAAACACTGAAATCTTATTCCAGGAATATTAAAGAAAGAGTAATAAACACAACTTTTAACTTTCAAAAATGTATTTATTCTAACCTAGCATTTTTTGTCATCTTTCTATGATACTAGTGATTTCCCCCCCAAATTAAATAGAATTCTTTCAAGTGAAACTACTGTTAAATTGTAACATAGTCAAAGAATAATAAAACAGAAAATTATTTTTTTATCTGTTAGCTTACAATGCCCCTTACTGAAAGTATTTGAGATGAGAATTAATCCACTAAGTGCCATGTGCCAATTATGTGACATCTTCCCTGACATTTGTCATTTTTCTGTCCAAAAAGTAGGTGATTTTCTTGTAGTGTGGATAATTGTATTGAGACAAAGAACCTAAAAAGAAGAAATATCGTTTGAGCACTGTGGTCTCAAGTAATAATTTTGTCATTACTAATTTTAAAACACCCCTGTAACTGTTATTAAGAACAGCTATCTGAACTAGAGGAACTCAATGAACATTTTCAGTTATTACTTTTATGCCTGTGTTATGTTATACAGCAAGGAAACAACTCCATCATTACAAAACATTATCTGCTCCTTTTTTGAGGTCTGTAGTTTCTTTCTTTTTTTTTTTTTTAAGGTTTTTTTATTTATTTATTTATTTTATTTTTTCCCCCAAAGCCCCAGTAGATAGTTGTATGTCATAGTTGCACATCCTTGTAGTTGCTGTATGTGGGACACGGCCTCAGCATGGCCAGAGAAGCGGTGCATCGGTGTGGGCCCGGGATCCGAACCCAGGCCGCCAGCAGCGGAGCAGGTGCACTTAACTGCTAAGCCCCGGGGCTGGCCCTGTAGTTTATTTCTAATACTAATTATAACGGAAATATTTTGGAAGTAGAATATTTACATTGTTTATTTTACAATGTAAATAGTAAAGAAACAGTTCTAAATCTAGAGCTGTTCTTTAAGTATAGTCTCTGGCTCCTATTTGCAAAGTCAATAGATTTGGTGTGAATAATCCGTTAATATAACTTTCTGCATGCTTCAAAAAGCATAGGTGACAATACAATCAGCTAGGTCAACACATGAATATCTAGAAAAAATCTTGTTTTAATGCATTAAAATAAAGCACATGTATATTTGGGGTGAAAAATAAAATATTTTAAAGTAAAAATAGAAAAATGCATAGTACACTTTGTTAAACTAATGTGCACTACTTCTAATATTATCAGATTCCCATGTAATTGATATCAATGCTTCTCCATAAGGTATATATTGTGTTTTCTCTATAGAAAGAAATGCTAGCCGTTGACCGTTGAACCACTGAAACCAGTAAATCCTGCAAACAGTTACCAGCTGTCTCTATCCTCACTTCCTACAACTATTGTGAGTCCTCACACCAGAAGCCCAGAGTAAACTCTTGGGTCAATGAGTCCAAACTTCTTAGGAAGCTTGATCTCTGTATGCTGTTTTCTGGTAGATGCTTTATTCATGTCCTGTGATTATAAATCTCTTTCTGTCTAGCTTACAGGCATTCACATTCCTAATAGTATTCTATTGTTGAACATATCTCATGAAAAATATTCTTTTAAAGCACAGAACAAAGGTTATGGAGGTGAAATTATATACATCACAAAGTCCATTCTAGTGAAAGCTTCAGTATAGAAAAATAGTAATTAGTTCTAGCTAGTTTTATTTTACTCTTTCTAAAAGGGACAAATCTCACCACAACTAACCAAGGTCACAATAACGTTTCTTCATCTGATTAACAGTAAAAGAAGGAGAATGGTTAGTTTCATAAAACTGATAAATAATTCATAATAACATGGTTGGTGTAATGTTGCTGAATGTAGTTACTAAAATGCCATTCATATTTTCTTGGAACTATTCAATAATTCTATTAATATTATAGCATATTGCTTTGACCTTGGGTTGCAATTTTCCTACAAATGAATCAAAACCCTGAGCTCCGACGTGAATTTATTTTATTAACCCTCTCAATAACTATAGCTTCAAATTTAGTAAATTTTTCCTTTAACATAAAGAAACCGTAAGGTATACAATCAAACCTTAGTTAAAATCACACTTCTATAAGCCAGTAAAAGGTTTCAAAAATTGAATAACATTTTCCTCAATAAATTCTGACGCCTCATTAATTGAACATACCACACCTTAGATTGAGTGAAATTTAGTAAAATGACCCCTCTTACCCTTGATATGCAGGTAAAGTAGCTGGGGTCAGGGGTGGGAGGCTGTGATTTGTGGTATTTGCTGATTTCTGTGGTGTAAATGTTTCCATAATGACTGACTTTAAACTCTCAACATGATGACACTGAACTTCTAGTTGATAAGAGATATGCACAATTGACTCTTAAGAGCAGGTAAGAGCCTCCTCCTGGAAAAAAAAATAAAGTGGATTGTTGATTTTCTTGTTATAATTCTGATAGTTTCTGCACAATGAAATTCTCTAGACGAAGGTTTCTTAAACTTTAATATGCAAAAAAATCACCCAAGCAGATTCTTATTTAAAATACAGATTCTTATTCAGCAGGTTTGGGATGGGGCCTAAGACTCTGCATTTTTATAAAGTCCTCACTTGATGCTAAAACTTGTGGTTCCATGGACCACACTTGGAGTAGTAAGAGTATACAGCACTGGTTCCAAAACTGTAGCATGCATCAGAATTACCACATGGCAGTGTTAAAACAAATTTCTTGTCCCCAGAGTTTCTGATTCAGTATGTGTGGGGCAAGGGGGGGGGGCAAGAATTTGCATTTCTGACAAGCTCCCAGGTGATATGGTGATGCTGGTCCAGGGACAACATCTTGAGAGCTGCTGGTCCAGAGAGATCTCAGAACCCTGAAGAATTTTGTCTTTTAGCTAAAAGGAATATCTAGACAGAGAAAAATTAGAAATTTAAATTAATCAATTGGTTTTTTCTTTCATCCCATCCAACCATTGCCAAGATGACATGACTATCCATAGAGTTTAGAGACTTAGCTATGTTCTGTGGGGAGTTACAGTGGAATTTGAAGAAATTCTTCTTTGTCTTTGGGAATTTGCAACTTATAATGGGATACTAGCCAGAAACAAAATGACAGCAATATAGAAGATGCATAAGAAAATATAGCAACACCAAAGTGTGATTATGTGAGGATTAAATACAAGGAGATGAGGGAAATGATTAAGAAAGGTGATGATTTATGTTACCTAGAGATATGGTTCAAGTCAGCCAGTCATGTCCAACAACATTATGTGGGAAATAAGCGTCATAACATTGAGTCTCAGAAGGAAGATGCAAAATTTGTTGTGGAAATTTTCAATGAGGATTGAAGCTTAGAACTGAGAGGTCACTATTAGCAGTTTGAAGACTTTTCATTAGATATCTTCACATGAAGGTTCATAAAGACACATGGAGGCATATTGTTGCAGGAGGAAAAGATAGACATTGTGAGATCTTAGTGTTCTAATCTAATTTAATGGTGAGAGCTATCAAAATTGCTGATCATGTAGCTATCAGATTTTCTTCTGAGTAAAATGACATTACTAATGTGGAAATGAATGAAGACCATCCAAATGAGAACAAACAGGCTATTTATTCATAGCAAGGGAATCAATCGCCATCAGAAACTCAAAGGCAGGCAGAGGAATGAGAAAGTTTTAGAGTGCAAAAAAGAGGAAAGCTTCAGGTATACTCTGGTTGGAAATTGTTGGCGTGGGGAAGCTGGAGGTCGGCTAACTAGAATTAGGCATGTGATTGGTTTGGGGAACATATTTGATTTTCATTGATCCTCAGTTGGAAGTGGGGGAAAAAATAGAGAAGCTGGCAATGATTGGCCAATTCATTATTATTCTGAGCTGACTGCTACAGAGACTGTGGGTCAGAGTTCTTACATCATATATTGTGTGTCTGTGTATTTAGCCTCTCAGTACCCACTTTTGGTCATTCTCTTACTGGCAGGAAGTTGACCGATTCAGGGACAGCTGGAGATCCACATCTTCACTGCTCAGCGATTGTTCAGTTGTCTCCGTAGTCAACTAGATCACAAGAACTTGACCTTTCTATAGTTGTAGCATCATGGCGATTACCAATGTGAGAACAGCTACACAAAAGCATTTAGACTCTAGATAGAATGCAGTGAACCAGCATTATGACCACTATCACAAAAATAATAACAATGCCTAGTCCCTGCAAGATGCTTCAGCACCAATCCAAACCAAGCGAACAAACACCATAGACTATGAGGATCAACCTTAGAGACATATATAGCTTTTTCCTGAGGCCTTTGTAGAACAGTGTGTAATCTGTTCTACTTTACACACTCGGTTGTTCCAAGAACAGCAAGAACTAGCAGCACAGATTCACCATTAGCCAAAAAAGAAAAAAAAAATTTAGAGCAATGCAATTATGTACCATTACTTTGCCAATGAGTTGAAACTGATCTGTATTCTATCTAGGGTGGAGGGGTTATCATTAACAACTCTGTCAGAGTTAGTGACTAACTTTTTTTTAAAAAGCTTTGTTGAGGTGTAATTTATGTATCACAAGATTCACCAGCCTTAAGTGTACAATTCAATGATTTTTTTAGTAAATTTACAGTTTTGCAACCATCACTACAATCTAATTTTATTAATTCATTTATTTTTCAGCTTTATTGCGGTATAATTGACAAAAAAGATATTTCAAATACAACATAATTTGATATATGTATACATTGTAAAAGGATTCCCCCCATCCAGTTAATTAACACATCCATGATGTTTACCTTTTTTCTTTTCTTTGTGAGAACATTTTAGTTCTACTCTCTTAGCAAATTTCAATTATACAATAGTGTTATCAACTATACTCACCATGTTATATATTAGATGCTCAGATCTTATTCATCTTATAACTGAAAGTTTGTGCCCTTTTGCCAACCACTCCATATTTCCCCCACCTCCCAGCCCCTAGCAACCACTTTTCTACTCTCTGTTTGTAGAGTTTAACTTTTCTTTTTTAAGATTCTACATATAAGTGATACCATGCAGTATTTGTCTTTCTCTTACTTATTTCACTTAGCTTAATGCCCTCCAGCTTCATCCATGTTGTCACAAATGGCAGGATTTCACTATTTTTTGAGGCTAAACAATATTTCATTGTGTATATATATATCGATATATATACCACATTTTCTTTATCCATCCGTCCGTTGACAGTCATTTAGGTTGTTTCCATACCTTGGCTATTGTGACTAATGCTGCAATAAACACGGGAGTACAGATATTTCTTCAGGCTAATGGTTTTGTTTCCTTTGAGTATATACCCAGATGGATCATAGGGTAGTTCTATTTTTAATTTCTTGAGAAACCACCATACTCTTTTCCATAGTAGTTTTACTAGTTGACATTCCCACCAATAGTGTACGAGGGTTCTCTTTGTTTCACATACTTGCCATCATTTACCTTTCGTCTTTTTGATAATATCCCTTTTAACAGGTGTGAGGTGATATCTCATTGTGGTTTTGATTTTCATTTCCCTGATGATTAGTGATGTTAAGCACCTTTTCATGTGCCCATTGTCCATTCGTATGTCTTCTTTGGAGAAATGTCTATTCAGATCATTTGCCATTTTTAAACTGGGTTATTTGTTTCTTTGCTAATGAATTGTATTAGTTCCTTGTATGTTTTGAAAATTAATCCTTTATCAGATATGTGGTTTGCAAATATTTCATCCCATTCCATAGGTTGCCTTTACATTTTGTTGATGGCTGTCTTTGCTATGCAGAGGCTTTTTAGTTTGATGTAGTCCCATTTGTTTATTTTTGCCTTTGTTGCCTTTGCTTTTGGTGTCAGATCCAAAAAATCATTGCCAGAACTGATGTCAAGGGGCTTACCCTCTATGTTTTTTTTCAGGGGTTTTACAGTTTAAGGTCTTACATTCAAGTTTTTTTTTTTTTTTTTTAATTTTTAAAAATTTTTTTTTCCCCCAAAGCCCCAGTAGATAATTGTATGTCATAGTTGCACATCCTTCTAGTTGCTATATGTGGGACATGGCCTCAGTATGGCCAGAGAAGCGGTGCGTCGGTGCGCACCAGGGATCCGAACCCTGGCCATCAGCAGCGGAGCGCCTGCACTTAACCGCTAAGCCACGGGGCCGGCCCACATTCAAGTCTTTAATCCATTTTTAGTTGATTTTTGTATATGGTGTAGGAAGGGATCCAGTTTCATTCTTTCGCATATGGCTATCCAGTCTTCTCGACACCATTTTTTTGAAGAGCCTATATTTTCCCCATTGTATATTCCTGGCTTTTTTTCATAAATTAATTGAGCATATTTGCATGGGCTTATTTCTGGGCTCCCTATTCTGTTCTATTTGTCTGTGTATTTGTTTTTATGCCAATACCATACTGTTTTGATAGTTTTGTACTATAGTTTGAAATCAGGACATGTGATGCCTCCAGCTTTGTTCTTTCTTCTCAGGATTGCTTTGGCTATTTGGAGTCATTTGTGGTTTCATAAGATTTTAGGATTGTTTCTTCTATTTCTGTAAAAAATGCCATTGGAACTTTTCTGGGTGTTGCATTGAAACTGTAGATTGATTTGGGAAGTATGGACATTTTAGCAATATTAATTCTTCTAGTCTATCAACATGGGCTATCTTCTTTTATTTTTGTCGTCTTCAATTTTTTTCAAAAGTGCCTTAGAGTTTTCAGTGTACAGATCTTTCACTTCCTTGGTTAAATTTATTCTTAACTATTTTATCCCTTTTTGGCACTACTGCAAATGGGATTTTCCTAATTTCCCTTTCTGATAGTACATTGTTGGTGTATAGAAATACAACTGATTTTTGTATATTTATTTGTGTCCTGAAATTTTACTAAATTCATTTATTAGTTCTAACAGTTTTTTGTTGGAGTCTTTAGGGTTTTCTATGTATAATATGTCATCTGCAAATAGAGACGAATTTACATCTTCCTTTCTGATTTAGCTTCCTTTTATTTCGATTTCTTACCTAATTTCTCTGGCCGTGACTTCCAGTACTATGTTGAATAAAAGCAGCGGGAGTTGGCATCCTCATCTTTTTCCTCATCTTTGAGGGAAAGCTTTTAGCTTTTCACCCTTGAGTATGATATTAGTTCTGTAGGTTTGTCATATATGGCCTTTATTATGTTGAGGTATTCTCCCTCTATACCCAGTTTGTTGAGAGTTTGTATCATGAAATGATGTTAAATTTTGTCAAATAGTTTTTTTGCATCCATTGAGATAATTATATGATTTTTATTCTTCATTTTGTTAATGTGGTGTATCACATTTATTGTTTTGCAGATGTTGAACCATCTTTCCTTCCCTGGAATAAATCCCGATTGATCATGGTGTATGATCCTTTTAATGTGTTATTGAATTCTGTTTGCTAATACTTTCTTAAGCATTTTTGCACCTATAGGAATATTGTTCTGTCATTTTCTTTTTCTGTAATGTCACTATCTGGCTTTGGTATTAGGGTAATGCTGGCCTCATAAAATGCATTTGAAAGTGCTCCCTCCTCTTCTATTTTTTGGAAGCGTTTGAGAAGGATTACTATGTATTCTTCTTTAAATACTTGGTAGAATTCACCAGTGAAGCCATCTGGTCCCAGACTTTTCTTTGTTAGAAAGTTTTTGAACACTGATTCAAATCTTTACTAGCAATCAGTCTGTTCAGATTTTCTATTCATGATTTGGTCTCTGTAGGTTGTATGTTTCTAGGAATTTATCCATTTTTTTTCTGCGTTGTCCAATTTGTTGACATATAATTGTCTCTTATGATCCTTTGTATTTGTGTGGTATCAGTTGTAATGTCTCCTCTTTCATTTATAATTTTATTTATCTTCTCTCTTTTTTTCTTGGTAAGTCTAGCTAAAGGTTTTCTATTTTGTTTATCTTTTCAAAAAAAATCATGTCTTTCATTAATAACCTTCTTTGACTCTTATTATAGTCTTTGTCTTAAAGTCTATTTTGTCTGATACAAGTATAGCTATCCCTGCTTTCTTTTGGTTTCTATTTTCCTGGAATGTCTTTTTCCATCCCTTCATTTCCAGTCTGTGTGTGTCCTTAAAGCATAAGTGAGTCTCTTGTAGGCAGCATATACTTGGACCTTGTTTTTTCATCCCTTCAGCCACTCTATGTCTTTTGATTGGAGAATTTAGTCAGTTTACATTTAGAGTAATTATTGATAGGTAGGGACTTACTATTTCCCCTCTCCTAAGTACAGAAGAGTGGCAGGATTTAGGTGTTGGAATGGTGAAAAGTACTGTGAGAAGGAGCAAGTAACAGAGTCTCATAAGATGTTTGGGATGCATGTTTGGCTTTCAATCATTGATCCCAATTGGAGTCAAGGCCCCAAAATAGGAAGGCTGGAAGACATAGATAAAGTTATGAATATTCTGAGGTGATTTCTGCAGAGGTTGTGGTTTGCTTCCCAGGCTGGTTGCTGCACAGGTTGTGGGTCAGAATTCATTTGTCGTATATTGTCTAGCCATTGGCCACTGGTATATTCAATCTCTAACTAAATTATTAAAATAAAATAAAATTTAAAACACAAAATTTTAAAACAAAATGTACCTTATCTCATAATAAATGAATTGCAATCCCTTTTTAAGAATCTATGGCAAATATATTATACTTAATAATATTTGTGAATATTGTGAATAACAAACATTTGTTTGTTATATTTTCACCCGAAACCACATAACTTAAGTAACAAAAGTTGTATAAGTTTAGTAGTGTAAAATAAATTGTAATATTGAAAAAAACTATTACTAATTTATATTAAAATAAGAAACCAGATTACTAATTTTAATCCAAGCTCATTACTGCCTAACACATATGAAGTTCCTCGGGAGAAAGCTCCCACAGTACAGGTGTCCGAGTAACAGTGTTAGAGCGTTTAGACTAGTAGAAATAAAATGCATCTTACGAGCAGAATTGAAAGAGTGAGATTTGTCTTTTCCTCAATCCTTTGGATCCTAAGAAAGTTTAGTATTTTCTCTCAAAGTGTGTATCCTGAGTCAGAAACCCCTGGGAGGCGATCTGTCAAGAATCCACATTCCTAAACCCCACAAGTAGGAGCATTAAATGAACCAAATTTTAAAGCCTCAAGCTTAAAATAAAATGGCCCCAAAGATCTTTCAGGTTGCACAGAATTAGTAGTTTTTAAAAAATAATTACTAACATGTTTACACATCTAAAAACAAAAAGAGAAGTAACAACTTAATGCAACAATAATGTGATAAAATATACTGTGATTAAGAAGAGCTTAGGGGAAAAATATCTTAAAATAAGTCAGGAGAATTGCTTTTGAATCAGAATTACCACAATTTATTTCTTATTTATTTTATAAAAATAAAAAGTCTAATTTAATTTGTAGTATCTTGAGGAAAAATTTGAATGTATGCTTATATACATACAAAGTATAACTTTTTTCTGGTAATATTTTTCTGGTTTCCATATTTTTCTCTTTAGCCTTGTTTGAAATAAAGATAAAGTAAATTTTTATTTCCTTCAGTTTTGTCTTTATATCTCTTTTTTAGTTTCGTTCTTCTACGTGGTAATTGAGAGAACTTGAAAATTCTAAGTTACATAGAATGATAAAACTTCCAAGAAGTGTAGGATTATTGCTTTTTAGAGGAAATACACTTCTAGTAATAATTTTTGTCCTGTGTTCAAAGAATTGTTCCCAGTGTTCCTTAAATACTATCTCTTGCTCTTAACTTATTCTGTGACAAAATTTATTCAATTCCCAAAATTGTTGTCATTTGAAAGGAATTAAAACACTTTGGAAAAATAGTTAGAGTCTTTTTAGAGTGTTCTGTCCCTTCCCAAAAGACACATTGAACTAGGAAGGAAATAAAACATGTACCTAGATTCTGAGCTTAAAAAGGAAGACACGAATGAGTCTTCAAGAATTTAATAAATCTTTTTTCTACCCAAAATATTATATCAGGGCCAGCGCCATGGCTTAGCGGTTAAGTGCGTGCGCTCCGCTGCTGGCGGCCCGGGGTTCGGATCCCGGGTGCGCACCGACGCACCGCTTCTCCGGCCATGCTGAGGCCGCGTCCCACATACAGCAACTAGAAGGATGTGCAGCTATGACATACAACTATCTACTATGGCTTTGGGGGGAAAAATAAAAAAAATAATAAATAAAAATATAAAAACCTTGAATACACTGCCTTAAATGAAATGCCTTTAAAAAAAAAATTATATCACTAGTACATTGAACTCTGGCTAAAATTGAAGATCATTTTCTTTGCTCTGCACTATTGGTAAATACTGTATACCATGGAATTACAAACTGTGGACCATGGGTCAAATCCAACCCATCATCTGTTTTTGAAATAAAGTTTTATTGGAACACAGTCACGTCCCTTCCATTACATATCACCTATGGCTGCTTTCAAGCTACAACTTCAGAGTTTAGTTGTGACAGGGACAACATGGCTCACAAAACTAAAAATATTTTTTACCTGATTCTTTACAGTAAAATTTGCCACAGTGTTTTTCAGTAATTGTGACTTATTAACTCAGAAAAATGTCCCGAAATAAAGGCAGGAAAGAACTACTCTGTAATTGTTCTTGATTTTTATTGCTGACTCTCTACCTGGCAAATTTCTCATTACCCTTCCCTCCTTAGTTCTTGAATCAGCTCTCCCATGAAGCCTTTCTAAATGCCTCCAAATAGAATGAAGCACTCCTCTGTGTTGCCTTCATATTTGGCACATGCTTACACTGCTACAGTTCTCATAGTTTAATTATACTTTGCATGTCTGTGTTCCCCACTATACCGTGAACTCCTTGAGGACAAGGACAAGATTAATGCGCTGTCTAATGAGTGTTTATTGAATTACATTTGAATCAGCATAGTATTCTAAGATTGCTGGCTGGGTTTGCTAGACCTAGATTCATAGTATGTAAAGGCAAAACAGTTGAAACACTAAATGATATGGAAGCAAAGGAAGAAATTAATTGTCTCTGTAATATTACACAGAAATTGCAACTAGAAAAGTTTATTAATAAGAACTTCTTTTCTAATTGTTCAGCTTCCCTAGCTGTAGAGAGAGAGAGACAAAGAATGTGTTGGAGAATAAATGATAAATGACGAATGTCCATGAAGCAGAGATTGAACTTCTACATCATTAGAAATAAAATTTAAGGCTCGCTTTCAAGATATTAAAAAAAATTTTAATCCTCATTTCACAGATAAATTTTATATGCAAACATACATGTAAGTGTATGTATATGTACACAGACACATATGATTGTAAACATCAGATTGAATTCAGAAAAAAGGAAAAAAGTACCATTAAAATTATGTTGAAATAGCAGTCTTATATTGTCAAAATTTTAAAAATGCATAATGATTCAAAGAGGAAAAAAAATGGAATTGTCAAAAGCTGGGTCTTGGTGGACTGTATAGTGAACTTTTTCTCTGAGTTTCAAGAGTCTTTAATCGCAGGATATGGTCTTTATCATTGTTAGAATAAAACAGTAGTATGTTCTTTTTCTTAGGCTGACACAGTTTAGTACTTTGTGTGGGCCTGACACGTAATAGGTACTCATAAATCCTTGCTTAATGAATTCTAAAACTAGGGAAGCTGAATTTCCTATGAATCTAGGTGCAGCTAGAGGGAGCTAGGGAAGCTCCTCTCCCCTTCCCTCTCTCTCCTTCCTTTCTTTTTACCTCCCCTCCCTCCCTCTCTGTCATATCTTCTTTTCCCTCTAATGCCTTCATTCTCAGTCACGTCTCCTTAAAGGTGGAAAATATGGCCAGCAGGTGGCCATAAAGAACTCCGGGTTTAAATCATCCTCATATCTAGGGATCCAACTGAAGGAAAGAGCCACTTTCCTGCTAGTCCCAGGGAGATTTTGGATTGGCCTGCCCTGGAACAAATGACAGTTACAGAGGATTATGACTATTCTTGGTCGTATGTGTGAAACTAAGGGGCGAGGCTTAATTAAAACCAACTAAAGATGATATACTGAGAATGGTGGTGTGATGGTTGTAAAACGGAGATTCTAGGCAGCTCAACAAAGAAAAGAAAAATGTCCATTACAAAAACCATAGCAGTTCTTCATGTCATCACTAAAAGAAGGTTGGAATTACTTTTTGCAAATATTCTTAGCTTCCCTTAATAACTCATTATTTTTACAAAAACCATTCTTTAACATGATATTTCCAGGCTTTAGCTCAACTTGAGGTTATAAATTGGATATGTGAAGCACTGCTTTGTCTTTGAGATTATAATTAATGATGTAGTCAAAACGCTATAGAATTGGGAGCCAAGTAGACCTTTATTCAAAACCATGATATACCTTTTCTTAGCACTATGATTTAATTTTCTCATCTATAAAACAGAGTTTAATGAGACCTTTTACAGAGTTTTTGGGACATCTGAAATGCAAAACATAAATTCATCATTTCATTTATTAAAATAAAAAATAATAATCTGGGTGTATGTTTTTACTTCTAGATTGTAAGCATCTTGAGGGCTGGCATATTTTTTTCCAAGTGCATTATATACTTTCTGGCACGTAGGGCATGAGAAATAAATGACGGGTACTCCTTACTTTGCTTTGACTTCTTGAAAGTTAATTACGGACTCTAACATACTGTAATGCCATGTAATACATAGAACTGCCAGTCTTCTGGTCATTAGTCTTCTGCTGGAAAAAAGATCAGGCATACAATTAAGAAATATTTGTAGAATGAATATATAAAGGTGGAGTACTAGCATTTCACTTTTTAAAATGAGGTAACTGAAGTTCAGCAATATTGAGTAATACGTAGCAGTATTAAATAACTGTCTAAAGATTACCCAGGAAACCAGTTAATTATTTCGGTGGTATTCAGACATGACTCATTTATTTCTGCAATCACTAACTTCAAACATATCCTGTTGAAACTCTTTTTTTTCATACACTGGTATTATCTGAGGCAGATTATGTCTTTCTACTCAAGTTTACTCTAGTCTAATCGATGTTTCTTCTAAATTAATGTTCTCCCCTCTTCCCAGTGCTACCGAGGGCCCAGCCTGAGAGACTTGAAATGCAGAGCAGGCGTGCTCTTTTCTTTGTTCCTCTTACTCCTCTCCTTTGGTCCAGGTTCCTCTTTATTGCTGTGGCAAAAAGAAGGGTTTAGAGAAAAGAGGCAACATTAGCTCAATTAGCACTGTTAGTTCTGCTCTGTTGTCTGCATAGTAAATAATCAAATGTTGGCTTTCTCGTGGCTCACACACGTGAATATTGGGAAGAGAGGAGGGTGTCTTTCTCACACACATTTCTCTGACAGGAAAGATCTTTTCTGGCTTGATATTTTCTGGTTTCTCTGATCCTTGCAGTTTAGCTAGTTGCTGCCCGTGACGGCCCTCACCTGGTTAGCAGCCCTCTTGGTTTGGATGCTGGAAAGATCCGCTCAATCCTGGTTACTGTCAACAGTGTCCTTTTTACCCACCAATATAGGTCACTCATCCTTCCCATGCCAAACTGTTGTTCTGCGGGCTGCTTTGCTGCTAAACCTTCCTGTCTTCTTAATCTACTTCATTTTCCCTTCTCAGTTTGGCAAAGTGCGAAGACTGGCAAGCCCAGCGCATAAGCCGTCTTCCCATGGGTAAAGGAGATATTGGAGTCCTTCTTCGGCAGCCCCTTTCCCTAGGATGATTCTCTTAGTGTGCCCTACTTGCTCAGCTTGGCCTCTGGGAGAAAGGCAACCTCCCCATCGCCAAATAATCTCTCATCAGGAACATTACACTCTCGAGAACGCTTCCTGTTTCATTTCTCTCATCGGTCTACTTATGTGGACTGGAGGAGTGCAGTCCGCTGATGGTAACTAGGGCAGGTCAGCCAACAGCAGATTTTGTGGAGATGGATTTGGAGGCTCCTTAAGACTCTTTAGAATGTGGGTATACCTAAATTTTCACCTTGGAGATTATCCTCTCTCCAAGACCACAGGAAAATTTCTTTGACATTCTGTTAGAGAGGATACAACCTTCTCTAAATATGAGCTTCTGTAAGTCCATTCTTATTAAAGTAATTGGCTGTTTTAATGTAAACATCAAATTACCAGAGTAAATCAAAGTAGGCTGCTAGGGAAACATTTAAAATGCCAATATCTCCCTGATCTGAATGTCGTAGCCCAAACCTTCTGTCTTTTCCTATTCAATATAACCAAGTTTCATAGAATGCTGCATAAGATTTGGAGTCTGTCAAACACTAGTGGCTTCTGATTTTGTAAACCAAATTGGACTCTCTGGTCCTTGGTTTCCTGCATTCTCATTGATTATGTATGTCCTACCTATCTTGCAGTGATGTTGAATGAATGAATGAACATTAGGAATGCCTGATTTCACATCTGTTCTTTGATTTGAAGGGGGATTTAGGTTATCTCACTAGTGTAGGAAATGGTTACAAAGATTATTGCATTTTATACTTTAATAACAGTGCTATTGATCACAATGAAAAGAGCATATTCTCAGATAGGTTTAAATAAATTTATTTCTCAAAATTTCTTTGGTTGAGGTTGTATACCCTGGACTCATTATATGGACACTAGTTCAAGTGACATTAGCTCGTATCAGCAAGTGGAACATGCACATTATAATGCACATTATAAGAAATCACATTATGTAGAGAATAGTTTCATAATTGCAAGATGTTAGACAAGAGTATTCAGTTCATTCGCCATAAAAAGGACAATCTCTTCTTAATATGTATGATGCTCATTGCTCTCACATCCTCTTCACCTGCCATTTCATTTCCCAGAGGAAACATTAAAGTTGTTTTTTTAGCGCAAGGGATGTTTAAGTCAATATCTTATCTAGAAATTACCATGGTATATTAGAGAACTAAAATTTACTTGAAAAAGCAGAAATATTCCACATATGCTTATAAAATGACTACTTGTTTGTAAATTAAATGGTAAATCATTTGATTATTTGAATAATATTTAATAGCCTTTCAAAATCAACAGGAAAGAGGGCTTCCAATACTTGTGTTTTGCCTCTAGTGCCAATGGTCACATAATTGTATAACATCATAAACCAAGGAAACACAGTGATAGTATTTAATTTTGCTTACCTGAAAGAATAAAAGATCATAAGACTAAGGTTACACCATGCTTATTTCGGGTTAGTGCACAGGCATATTGATTCTTCTTGCATTCTTTGAAAATATAATGAATCATAAGAGGAGGGGAACCCTCACGGAGGAAACATGGAGGCCAATCATTTGGCCTCAATCAATTTTTTAGTCAACAAAGTATTTTGGGTAATATTCTACTAGTCATTCTATATTCCCTTTCATTTAGTCATTTTAGTAAAGCCTGTCCTTTAAGCATATAACGAAAAATGTACGTCGATTAACCACTGAAGGCCTGACTATAAATACGTTCAATTTTAACTTCAAATAATTTTTTTTAATTTTTTGTTTATTGCAGTAACATTGGTTTATAACATTGTATAAATTTCAGGTGTGCAGCCACTACGGAAAACAGTATGGAGATTCCTCAAAGAGTCAAGGATAGAACTACCATATGATCCAGCTATTCCACTGCTGGGTATTTATTCAAATAATTTTTTTTCAATCTAAAAAGTTAAGAAATAAAATTTTAGATCACGAGCATAATCCTGCAGAAAAACCAATAGTAACTCTAAGAATGCCACTGTGTGAATGTAAACCCTGTCCCCAGAGAACAAAACTAGATACTTGGCATTTGAAATTTAAAAGTGCTAAGAATTCATCCACTCCACTACAGTGCAATTTAGTTAATGAAAGCCATTTGTTCAGCAGTTTCTCAGAAGTTTGGAAGTGAAAAAATAAGAGATTTGGTACGGTGAAGAGAGAAATATTTTGAATTATATATATTCATAAAATGCCATATGAAGGTAGATATACATATGGTTTTTATATTTTACTTTTTCACTCCAGGTTCTTTCAGTTGCTATCTGATTGGTATAAGAGACTAGAACTAATTGGCAGCTAAGCCAAGTCTCAGAGGAAATGGGGCAGAGATTTTTATGGGTATGGATGATTATGCAAATATGGCATTTGTGCCCAGTTAGTAATCAATCCCATCTTCCCGCTGCAAGACTCTGAAATTTACTTGGAGACCCAGGATAGGATATCACAACCCAGAACTCATTTGCTCTTATAATTTTTTGTTTGTTTTTTCCTGCTATGTTGGACAAAAACTTGCATTTAAAAAATCAGATTATTTTAGTCAGCTCTATTAAGACTCAGCATGACTTAAGAAAATGTAATTACAACCCCATCATTTATGTAATCAACTTATAGTTCTATCCTGTAATATATTTTCTGAAACATAAGTATCTCAGTGGTACTTAAGGTAGTATGTCATTTCTCTTCCATAACAAACCCCTCGGAGTGATCTTAAAAGCAGACAATTCCAGTATGTGAACTTTGAAGTTGGAGGAGAGTAAGGTAACCTCACAAATTGTATTGTTTTTATCTGGCAGAGAGAATCAGAGCAGAATTGGCGCCAAATGAATAGTAGCACATTAAGTGTGAAGGGTTTGGAGCGGGAGCATCACTTCACCCCTAATGGTTCTTGCCTTCTTTCACCTCTGAGCAATAGTCTATGATGACAGAGATACAGACAGAATTGTGAACTAATGATGTCTATGATTGGATGGTGTTCATAACACATGTCCACTAAAGTGCTAGATATACAGTTACTGATGCCAAAATTCCCTTACCCGTCACCACCTTACAGTCTGAAGCTACACCCAAGGCAAACATCATATGAAGTCTGACCTACCCTGGCTGCATTGGAAAGAGGTGATTGATGACTTGGTGATTGCAGATTGCTGCAACTGCCTGTGTTACAAGGTGACTAGTAAAAACATATTTTATCTGTAGAAAAGATATGAAAACTCTCCCCAAATATAGCCTTTCATTTTCCAATTGTCATTATGGGAGCGAGCATTTGTCTTTCATTTCAGTGTGCTGAAACATCCCGATGGTAGCCTACTCCTGGACAATTAATTCTGAATAAAAATATTATATAAATACATTTCATTATATTTCAACTATTATGGCAAAAGTCGTAAGTTGAGAATTTGGCTGTCATGTACCCAGTGGACTGCTTACATTATGTACTATAGTGCTGTTTGTAGTTATGTACATATATATAAATTTCAGATGAAAAGAAATCAAACATAAACTGCGTCATTTAGGGACCTAATATCATACCCAAGTGACTCACTTAAGCGTTAGCAGGCAGAGTCCTCTATGGCCTTCCAACGGAGAAGCTATACCCCATAAAACAAGCCTATTTCTAGCTAGGGTAACGTAATGAACCATAGAATATCTGTCGACGTAACTGCCTTTGCCTACTTCATCAAATTAAACTGAGCCTATTTAAAGCTCTACAAACCTAGTAAGACATGGTTTCTTTTAAATTCTTGGTTCAACATGCGAGAAAAGCCATCGTCCATGAAAAATCTAGGAAAGCTGTAAAGGTGCAGAATTCTAGAGACATTTTTAAACTGATGATGAAGAATTTGTTAATGTGAGCTGCAGGCAGTTTGCTATTTTTCAGTACGGTATTATTTTCTGCCATTTTGGTTCACACCTTCTGGAAACTTAAACTTGTTAGCTATATGAGGAAAACCAAAAGGATCTTAATAATATCCGTTTTACTGGTTCCATAAGGTCAGAGACAGTAATACTTGGACATAATCAGTGTGCTTTGAATGATCAAACCATGAGGTATAACTATATATTAAAAAGGTAGATTCTACACATCATGTATGAATCTCTCTCTCCCTTTCTATGAATCTTGACTTATAGATAGTAAACTATATTCCAGCTGAATTATTTTTAATATACCACTTGTGTCTAGTACAGTGTTCAGCTCTTAAAAAACCTTCAATAAATGTGTTTTAACGACTAACTGGGAAAGTAAATTTCCATTTGCTTTCGAAGGGTGCATTTGTGGAATTATATCGGCTACATATTGTGGGAAAAAGCAGCCATTCCGGAATATAAACATGGCCCACTGTTTAACCAAAAGACATTGATTCCACATGTTTAAAATAAATATTATTTTCTAGTGAATTTCATTTTTAACTTTTAATTTGTTACCCTGGCCAAGAACTTACTGTATTATAAAAAATACTCTCTATTATAGCGACATAATTATTGAAAATTAAGTCTCAGAGTATTGGGTATCACATTGATTCCTAGCTTCAAATTTGAACTTAAACCTTTTACTAACCACTTCAGAATTTAACTTCCAATTTGTTCACCTCTGAAAAGGTGTGGGTTACTTGACCAATGCCTTTAATGGAGTTAGGACTAGAACTTATGTGTCCTGACATCTCATTCTAGGGATCTTTTATTGACAGTGTGCTGCATTTCTTGTAATTATCTTGATTGCAAATATCTTTAATTAGGTTGCAGTCAATGAAGCAGAAGTGGGCGTACCCGCCTTTGAGTCATCAGACTTCACAAAGCAGTTACCTCCTGATTTCTAGAGAGGTTTAGAATTACTTCAACACGGATTGTTTCTCTGTTCATTGCATGTGGAATGTTCCTAGAATAAATCTGTACCCTTGGGCAGTTCAACGATTCTTACAGGTTAAGCATGTGGCTTCTGGAATTGGATTCTATGGGTATGAATTCCAGCTGTACCATCAAACTATAAAAGCTCAAACTAGTTTCTTATCCTATTGAAGCCCTGGTTTTCTTACCAGTAAAGTGGAGATAATTGTAACTTTTAATTCAAAGAGTCATTTTGAAGATTAATTCAGATAATGGAAGTAAGGCATGCGGAATAGTGCCTAGCAGATGATCAGTATGCAGTTGATGTAAGGCATTATTATAGTTTCACCAATTAGAGTCAATTGTTTGCCCAGCACAGCCTATATTTTATAATTTACATAGTGCTGTTGCTCTAGATTTTCCCATATTTATTGAAGATTGTAGTGCATCAAATATTACTAAGATCAAAATTAACCTTATATACACTTTGCTTCTTAAAGTAGCTTTTCCTTCTTAAGTTAGACTATAAAATATAGCTTTAGTCCAGTTTTAAAACTTCTTCTGAACTTTACTTTTTACTGTAAAATACCCATTTTATAAGTTTAAAGTAACTGACTTATTTCCACTTTGTTAATACTTTGCTTGAGTTAGTGAAAAATAAAAAGGGAAGTCAATTATCTTGATCTTTAACTCATATGTGTATGTATAAGGGAATGGAGAAGGATATTTTGGCTTAAGATAAATAATAAGCTTGCTATTAACTTACTATAACCACTGCTAACTAAGTTTGATATTTAACTTGAAAGATACACCATCTCTGAATGAATTTTTGGCCCATGTGATAGCTAGGACAACATAGCTATAAATGTCATCTCTGACAAAATGCCCCATTTCGAAACTTTCCCTGGTATTTGTTTGTGAATTCCCTCAAGCCAAAGACTACCAGGAATACACCTGTGATTGAACAAGTTGGGTTTATTGCTCATTGCAGTGAGAAAGAACACACACCATGAGGAACCGTGGGGCATCTCAGTAAGAAGATGTGAGAAAGGCTTGCAAGATTAGGGCTCACACTAGCTGACTTGGGGGAAAGTTTAAGGATGCAGCTCTTTGCTGTGAACTGGATACTGTCAGGAAGCAGAAATAACTTTATGACTTGGTATTTTAATAAGCCTTATCTAGAAGAAGGGAAGACTGGAGTGAGACTAAACTGTAATTGGTAGAGAAGTCTTTCATATTAGCCAGGATAGGGAGATTTTTGGTCAGATTTTTGGTTTGGAAAAATCTGACCAAAATTTTGCTTTTGTCTGTGTTCAGAAATGATTATGAAGTAGTCTTGCTTTTTGTCTCGATCCATCACAGTCACAGAGTGACCTTGTGTGATGTTAATGTTCTGTGAAGTTGTTTATTTCAACAGGAAAATACCAGTCTAGCCGTGAGTGATGGAAAGCAGTCAGACACTGCTTTTCTCTCTCTCCCTGTGTTCGTATTATACATGGTCAGTAAATATTGGCAAATAAAACCAGTATTTACTTAAAGGCAACCAAGTGCCAGGACTGTGCCAGATGCTTCAAGTACATGACCATGTTTATACAGCACAGGAGTCTTAGTTTTATAAAGCAAGAATGTTATCTTTATTTTCAGTAAAGAAACTGAGACTCAGATGATGTGATTTACCTGACGTCAGGCGTAGAGTAAGGATTAGATCTCAAAAATAACTTTCTCAAAAGTGCAACCTTTTCCACTAGGGCCAACTTCCTCCGTGTGTTTCCATTAGCATGCTGGAGACAGAGGAGTGGGGCAAACACCTTTCATACAAAACAACTTGGTGATTCTTTTCAAAACTGCACCATCTATCGTGGAAACAAGGACTCCTATTGGAACCATCCTAACTCTCTTTTAGGATCTACTTACTTGAAGTGTTTTTCTAATAAACTTACTACCTATAGTCCCAAATCATAGAAAATGTGTACCGCAAACCAAAATGAGAGCAAGAGGGGAAGAGGAGTTCTGCATATTAACTGCACTGCTAACTAGTAGAGAACAGAAAATCCTACTTAATAGACACATGATCTTAAAGACCAAATCATTATGGGATTATTGAATATAAAGACAAATAGTATAATCAATCTCTGAGATCATCAATGTATGAACATAATAAAACACTGGTATTATTACACTCATCATGATTATTGTAAGTTTTTAGAAAAATATAAAGTAATACTCATTTTATTGGGTTTATGGAGGCAATACAGTTAAGAAATTGTATTAAAAAGCATAAAATACAGCAAGTTCTCTAAATGGGTAAAATGCTATAATCTAGAAAATTTACTACCTATAACTCTTATGACTTTGTCAGATAAAACTGGCATTATGGTAATGTTATCAAAGATAGGAACCAAATAATAATCTTATCACCATTTTACAACTTGATTAGAATTTTGTCTTCCTTCAGAGGATTTGCCTTAATGATGTAAGTGGTCATAAAAAACAGTTAAAAAATAATCAACAATGTAAACCCAATGTCAAAAGAAAGTTGAATGTAATAGTTTATTCTGAAGGCAAGATAAAATTAGTATAAACTGAAGGTTATTTTATACTGGACCTTAAAATACCTAAGGAAAATAATGCAACTAATATTAGTCCTAGAAGATTTATATCAAGTAAGTGAGTTATATGGGCTACTGAATGGTCTGGATGAGAGGTGGCAATCCATCAGCCTGTGAAAAAATGCAGTTTGCAGACATGTCAAACGTGTTTTGTTTAGTCTGCAGAGTATCAAGCCACTCAGGGATGTTTTTTGATAAAACATAAGCTGATCTCTACAAAGATAAACAATGAACCAGCATGAGGGCGATGGAGACATCTGTGTGTCCCACATTTCTGCATGACATAATCAGCTGCAGTTAAGGAGCAGCTGTGTTTTATGGGGCTGTGGTCAAGAGAGTCACACACCTGGCACACTTTACCCTTCTACACTGGGTCCTTGCAGACATTTGTATTCATGATGCTACTCAGGATGTTTACTTAAATTTCCTTCTGGCTCTGTGCTTCTTTGTATTCACCAATATGTTTCTCTTGTCCTCTCTGACTTTTTATGCATGCCTTTATCTTTTATGTGTGTGTATGGACAACAAGAGGATAAAAGCAATATTTTAGAAGCTGAATATGTGTTTTATCAAATATATATATTTTTACCAAGGAAGTTGCATTTTAAATTTAGTGTGCTAGTAATTCATTTTTAGCAAAATCTTGGAAAATATGTAGAGCTTTGGTTCAACTAGTCACATTATCAATTTATAGATTAAATTTATTTATAAGTCTGAGAGTTAGAATTGGATTTAAATTATGATAATTTTTCTTCAAAATGTAGAGACATAATTATGAAATCATACAAGAAATTAATATTCACTTATTTTCTTCAGTGTACTTTTCTGACTTTTTTATTTACTCTATATAAGCAAGATTAGCGACCTCCTTGTATTGCTTGAGAGGCAGCACACATTTCATTTAGAAAGATCTCCTCATTAATAGAACTCCTGATGTATTTACTAAACATAGAACAAATCACATTTTATATTAATGTCATTAATTCTCCAACCCATATTTTTAGTTGCTACTTTTGCAACTGTAAATACTAATTTTGCAGGTACAAGGGCTGCATCATGATTCTATTAGCTATGAATTTTTACCAGTAATGAGATAGGATTGTCCATTAAGATACAGTCCAACTGTGAACACAAATTATATTATTGTGAATAATAAGCTACGATAATAAATTTCTCTCAGTAATTTGTTTAAAATGCCAGATGATTTAAAATTTTTTGTTTGATGGAAACTGAACTTTGTGTATTTCATTTGCTTGGGATCTTAGATGCAGAATAAGATTTTGTATATATTATTAAAGACTTTATATTATTATTATTTAAGACTTTGTATACATTATTATGATCCTCCTGAAGTATAACAGAATGTTCCAAAGGCTCTATTTTGTAGTTGAAATGTTATACTATAGATCCATTCATTTGGTTCTAGAAATATGATATCTGTCTTCTGGATTACTACTCTTTACATGAATAATATATATTCTAATTTTTACCTTAATATCTGATACTGTATTTATTCATGACCTTTTGTAAAGACTTGCTCTACTAAAAGTGGCCAGTTTTCTCCTGGCTTCCTTATTTAAGAGGCCACCACCAAATCCTTAGGCACTCATATAGAATCCAAGTCATATTGATTATGACTTTCTGGAAGGTCATGTCTAGCAAGACGTGGGTCAGATTAGATTCCTTACAGCTAAGCTGCGTGATGATGGCAGGAGGGGATGGATTTTGGAGGCAAGGAGGCTGTAAATGGTATCTCACCTATCCTAATGATTTCATAGGAGAAAACAATTATGTAATTATCAAAATACCTATCTACTTAAGGATATATGTAATTATATAAGATCAATGTTAGATGCTAAAGCAAAACCCAGGAAGGGTTTGCTTTGATATCTGTCCTTATCATTATTTAAAAATAAACCTTTTATTCTAGAAGAGTTTTAGATTTACAGAAAAATTGTGTAGATAGTACAGAGAGTTACAATATACCTCTTACCCAGTTTTCACTATCATTGACATCTTACCTTAATATGGTCCATTTTTTACAATTAATAAACAAATATTGAAACATTATTATTAACCGAAGTGTCCACTGTTGTATTAGTCAGGGTTCCTCAGGAAAAAAGATACCCAGTAGGACAATAGGAAATATATATATATGTATCATATATATGTATATATATGTGTGAGTGTGTATATACATATATATATATACATAGAGAGAGAGAGATTGATTAATTAATTGATTTTAAGGAACTGGCTCATGCAATTGTAGGGGCTGGCCACTCCAAAATCCATAGGGTAGGATGGCAGGTTAAAGACTTAGCTAAGAGTTGATGTTGCAGTCTTCAGTCTGACCTCTGCAGGACAGCAGTCTTGACAATTCCTTCCTCCTGGGGACCTTAGTCTTTTTCTATTAAGGCCTTCAATTGATTGGATGAGACTTACCCCCATTATGAAGGATAATCTACTTTACTTAAAGTCTACTAATTTAAATGTTTATTGTACCTAAAAAATAACTTCACAACAACATCAATACTGATCTTTGACCAAATAACTGGGCACTATATAGCTTATTGACATATAAAATTGACCATCACAATAGTTTATTCACATTTCCTTAGTTTTTACTTAATTTCCTTTTTCTGTCCAAGGATCCCATCCAGGATACCACCTAACATTTTGTAGTCATGTCTCCTCAGGCTCTTCTTGACTGTGAGTTTCCAAGACTTTCCTTGTTTTTGGTGACCTTGATAGTTTCGAGAAGCACTAGTTAGATATTCTGTAGAATGTCCCTCAGTTGGGATTTATCTAATGTTTTGTTTTTCATGGTTAGACTCGGATTTTGTATTTTGGGGAGACCACATAGGTAGAGAGCTATTTTTATCATGTTATAACAAGGGTGCATACTACCAATATGATTTTCACTGTTGATGTTCACCTTGATCAGGTATACTAGGTAGTATTTGTCAGATTTCTTCAGTGTAAAGTTACTCTCCTCAGTTAGCCCCCACCCCCCCATAATAACCCCCATGTCACTTCTTCTGAAGAAGTGACAATGTGCAGCTCATGTTGAAAGAGTGGAGAATTATGCTTTACCTCCTTGAGGACAGAGTATCTACTTAAAATATTTGGAATTCTTTTGCACGGGTGAAATGTTTCTTCTCTCTCATTTATTTATTTATCATTTATTTAGATCAGTATGGGCCTGCGTATATTTATTTTATACTTTGGGTTATAATTCCACGTATTTTATTTGTTTTGTTGCTCAAATTGTTCCAGTTTTGCCATTATTAGCTTATCTATTGACTCGTGTTCTTTTGACATACTCCCATCATTTTTTTTTCCTTTTCAGCCCTTTCTTACTTTGTGGTGCTACAAGATGCTCAGGTTCATGTTGTGCATTTTCTGCTCAGCCCTAGAATCAGCTATTTCTCCAAGAAGCCCTTAAAGAATGAAGAAGGAAATATATGTGCGTATACTAACTAGTATACGCGCATATCTGTAAATATTTCTATACGTAGTTATCTGTACCTATATTAACAAGTTTATCACATTTATATTAGACATGACTTCCTGTTGACATCTCCAGCTCTATTGCATTACTATGTGACTCATTCTAGCCTCCTTAACTCGCTTATCTGAGACCTCCCACTCCAATAATGAGGAAGTTGTCTGCCTAAAATCCGCAAGTTAGTATAGATCAGTCCTTTTATAAAATTCACCGTGAGAGGACTTTCAAAGTCAGATGGTGATGGGTGTTTGTCTACTTACTGTTTAGTTTTAAGAGTTCTTTGTCTATTTTATATGCAAGTTCTTTATCAGATATGACTTTTTCAGATATTTTCTCCCAGTTTGTGGCTTGTATTTTCATTTTCTTAACAATGTCTTTCACAGAACAGAAGCTTTAAATTTTAATATCCTATCAAATTTTTCTTTCATGAATCATACTTTCGGTATTGCATCTAAAAATTATATCTTGGAAAATCAGCCTCTTTATCATTAAGCAATACTGCTCTTTATTCCTGATAATTTTCCACGTTCTAAAATCTGCTACGTCTGAAATTAATGTAGCTACTCCAGCTTTCTTTTGATTAATGTTAGCATGGCACATATTTATCTATCAACTTACGTTTAACCTATCTGAGTCTTTATATTTACTGTGAGTTTCTTATAGAAAACGTATAATTGGGTCTCGTATTTTTATTCACTTGACAATCTGTCTTTAATTAGTGTATCAAACCATATTTAGAGGTATTATTGATATAGTTGGATTATTATCTGACATGTTTATACCTACTTTATATTTGTTGCATTACCATCTCCTTTTGTCTTCCCTGGTTTTAACTGAACATTTTATCTCTTCTCTTAGCATATCAGTTATACTTCTTTTACCAATTATTTTAGTGGTTGTCCTAGAGTTTCCAATATACATTTTAGCTAATATAACCCTAACTTCAGATAACACTACACTATTTCTTATGTACTGCAGATATCTTAGAATATTACTAATTCCTTCCTCTTGCCCCTTATGACATGATTGTCATTCATTTTCCTTATCCATATACTATTAATTACCCAATACATACTCTCCATTATTATTTTAAACAGATATCTTCTAGATGAATAAAAAAAGAAATATAAAAGATTTTATTTACCTTCATTTATTTCTTCTTCAGCACTCTTCTTTTTCTTATGTAGACCTGAGTTTCTGATCTATATAACATTTTTTTCTTTCTGAAGACCTTTTGGCATTTTGTCTTATAAAGTCTTGGTTTTGCCTTCATTTTTGAAGGAAAATTTTGTTGGATATAGAAATCTAGGCATTGGTTGTCATCATTGTTGTTGTTGTTTTTCCTTTCAACACTTCACATATTTCACTCTTTCTTGTTGCATGCATGGTTTCTGATGAGAAGTCCACTGTAATTCTTACTCTTGTTGTCTATAGGTAAGAAGTCCCCTTCCTTGTCAGAATTTCTCTTTGTCTTTGATTTTCTGCAGTTTGAATATGATATGTCTAGGTGTATTTTTTTTTTTCAGTTTTTATTCATTTGTTTGTATGGTTTTAGTATTTATCCTGTTTGGTGTTCTCTGGGCTTCCTGTATCTGTGGTTTCATTTTTGGCATTAAATTTGGAAGATTTTCAGCATTCTTACTTCAAATCGTTCTTTTGTTCTGTTGTTTCTTACTTCTTCCTTTTTGTAATCCAATTATACATGTTACACCACAATCCAGTTCTTAAATCTTCTTTTATTTTTTTCTTTTTCATTCATTTATCTATTTGCATTTTAGTTTGGGAAGTTTCTTTTGATTTATCTTAAGCTCACTGATCCTTTCCTCTGCTATGTCTAGTCTACTGGTGAAGCCATGAAAAGCATTCTTTATTTCTGTTATAGTGTTTTTGATTTCTAGAATTTCTTTTTTATTCTTCTTAGAATTTCCATCTCTTTGCTTACATTACCCATCTGTCCTTAACATATTAGCCACCATTATTTTCAATTCCCTATCTGATAATTCCAACATGTGTGTCATATCTGAGTCTTGTTTTGATAGTTACCTTGACTCTTCAGACTGTATTTTATCTTGCCTTTGGCATGCCTTATAATTTTTTACTGAAAACCAAATGTATTGTATTGGGTACTAGGAACCAAGGTAAATAGGCTTTCAGTCTGACTATTTATGTTAATCTGGCAAGGAGTTGGGTTGAATGTTTTCTGTAGTTACAGGTGTCTCCCCTCTTGACTTTGGGCTTTTCTAGGAGAGAATCTGTGCTTTGCAACCCTTTCAGCTGTAAGCCACTGTTATCACTCTTTTAGTGGGCCTGTTTCTCTGAACTGTGATCTTCATGTGACTTGCACATAATTCCCTCTCTCCCTTTGGTGAAACAGGAAGGCTGGAATAGTCTGATGGGAGCAAATCTTTCTCTCAGCTGAGATAAGGCTCTGGTAAAGTCTTTTCCCTATAGAATAGGACTTCTGTCATGCTAGTCTGTACTCAACCTCCAACGATTTGTTAAAAATTACCTTATAAATGTTCCTGTCATTTTATGGTTCCAGCAGCTTCTGCTCCAGATATGCAGACCTCAGCTGTGACTCTATGGATTTGCGTATCTCTCCAAATTTTCTGGGAGTTGATTTACCTGCAAACTCAGTTCTCTTATGGAGCCAAGAACAATTGCTATTTTCTGTTTGTTTAGATTTTTTCTTGTTATAAGGACAGGAGTGACAGCTTACAAGTTCTTTACATATCGAGACTGAAACTGGAAGTTGTTACTTTGCCCTTGTTATAACTGAGACCTCAGGAAATTTCTCTGCAGTATATGTAAGGTACCATAATGGATATACAATAAAAATATGATATACCATCATAAAATATACAGGCTTATTTTTATATGTTTGTAAAATTACCATCTCACCTAGTTGTTCAGAATGGAGCAGAAAGCTGAGGGCAGGGGGATGGCAGATCCCAAAATGTGGGCTGTATCCTGCCAATAAATTTTAGATCACCACCATATTTTGGTATGTCAAGTTTTCCTTCAGAGTCCTTAAAGATGGCCTGGTGCAAAAATTATACCAAGTTACACCCTAGGAATAATTTATTTTCTAAAATAATTCCACTCGATTGGTTTTAAACAACACTAACACAGTGACACTTTGAATATTTGTTCATTACTTCTGTTTCTCCCAAACTCTTCCTCCCTTTTCCCTAGATGTTTAGAGTAATGTTATTTATCACTCCAATATGATTTCTCTGCAATCTTCAACTACCTGCTAAACATTCCCACCTAAATATATCAACTATTCCTCAAACTCCATATGTCCAAAACTAAAATTATCACTTCATCTAATAAAAATCCTTCTTTCCTTTTTCTGTTAATGGTATATCACAGCGGTTCCACAAACTCAAAATCTTGAGGTCATCTTTTGCTTCTTGACCGTATAGCTACGTAATTACTAAATCCAGTTGATTCTACTGCTAAAATCCATCTCTCCTTCTCTCTCCACATCTTCATCCTAATCCAGATCCTCCTCCTTCCCCTCCTATACTCTTTCAGTAGCCCCTAACTCGCTTCTCCATTTCTTTACCCCCTTCTCCAATCTATGTTTCATGATACTACAAGATTTATCTCCCTAAACTCGAGTTTTGCTCAGGACAAACCTCCACTGACAAACCTCTCTAAAGATTAGACTCTGCCAATTCACATTTAATATTCTTCATGATTTGGTTCTACATTTCTATTTCTTTCTTTCACAAACATTTATTGATTGTAATATGTATACGTGTGTCAAGTGTTGTGCTAGAGGCTGGGTTACACAAATGAATACATTAGAGTGTCTATTTTAAAAATCACATCATGTAGTGAGATAAAATATAGACCCTTAAAAACAATTAAAACAAGAACTGTGATGAGTGTATTAGTAGAAACTCTTCTTAAGTGCAATTGGAGAGTAGTCTGTGTTTTGACTGTATGACCTTGTATAGATTATCCTCAGCTAGTCCTATTGTAAAAATCAGCTCTAGAAGGGACGTTGGGCATCATTTTACCCAATATACTCATTCCAGGCTGTTCCTCAAGTTAAATCTCGATTGCTTCTTCCTGTGTTATACTTAAATACCCCCTGCCACACACACATACAAATTGAGACCCTACAGCAGTAGCCTGTTTTTCCCTTAGTGATAAACAGTGTTGTACTGAGTTCATGTGATTCTAGGAAAAAGGAAAGAAGTATGTGCATTTTCCATTGGGCATTTTCCAATATTGAACATACTTTTATCAGAAGCAAGTTATTATCCACAGAGACCCAGGGCATGTGGGCACCCTAGGATAGAAACTACTGCCCCTTCAGACTTATCCATACCAAATATATCCATCATATATTTGCCTAAGCATATTTTCTCTTTTGTTCTTATTTGACTTTGCATGGCTGTGTCTCATCTCTTCAACTAGGAAACTAAGTTATTTCAGTATAATAGTGGTAGTGCGTACTTCTTTGTTTTCCCAAGGGCATCTAACACAGCAGTTCAACTCTAACAGACAGTGCAGAGTTATTTGTGGCTGACTGACTCTAGGCTTTCATAATCCAGTTTGTGGTCAGGTATTGGTTGAGTTTAGAAAAAAAAGAAAAAAAACATTCAAATTTGTGGTCAGTCCTGGCCTGTGGGATATTCCATAGGTTAACATTTTTCTTCATGAATTGCCTTCTACTACAAAGTCTATTTTTAAAAAGGAATGGAGTGGGAGAATCGGTGGTAAAACAATCTCCTTAGCATTATCAATGAGATTCTGAACTCTGAGTAAAAGCATAAAGCAGCACAAATGTCAACTAATATCACATGCCCAAGGTATATTCGATAAAAAATAAAAAGGATAAATTTCAAAATATCTAGAGACAACCATGATCTAAAAAGCCTTCTCCTTCCATTTAGGAGTACTAAATAACAAGAACAACAACAAAAAATGAGTCATTTCTTCCATATATACGTATAGCATTTGCTGATTTACCTACTAACCCAACAACCTTCTCTCTCATTGTTTGTACACATTCATGGCATCTAACACTAATCATGGCATGCTATGCACATCTGTTTGCTTCCTGAACTCTATTCTTTGGCTCATACTGTTTCATTGTCCTGGAATTTCCCCCTTCTCTTTCTATATGCTTAAATTTTAGTGTTTTTAAAGATCTAACCTAAATGCCATGAATCTTCCTTTTTCATTGCAGTGGGAAGTTCTCTCTCCTGCTTCTTGAACTTTACAAAGCACTCAAATATATATTTCCTATGGCAGTTATCATTTTGTTTTATATTAGTTATTTTTTATTCTGCTAATGAGTTCAGAAATATCATTTATATAAATTGGTTAATTAAATAATTTTCAAAATAAAGAGATTATGCCTGAATCATGTTTCCTTTCTCCATTTCAGGCCTGTAAATGCTTGACAAATAAAATATTGCCTGAACTTTTTTATATGGTTTATAAAAAAAAAAGAAGAGGATATCAGCTCTTGAGATGGGACATAAGATGACTAAATTTCTTTCCTAGGACATGGGGAAATCTCAAATGTAGAAGTTCTTAACTTTGATTTCAAAAAGCCCTTATAATGGGATTTATGAAATAAAAAAAATGTGAAATCATGAAGTATTTCAGTTACAAAATAGAACTTCCAGTGATAGATTTTGACAGTAGATTCTCCAATTGGCCAATAATTTATATACTTGCTACTATCTGTTTTATTTTCTTTCTTTCTTTTCTTTCTTTTTTTTGCTGAGGAAGACTGGCCCTGAGCTAACATCCATGCTGATCTTCCTCCACTTTACGTAGGATGCTGCCACAGTGTGCCCTGACAAGCGCACCCTGACATGCGTTGGTGCATGCCCGGGATCCGAACCTGGGCAGCTAGCAGCAGAGTATGCACACTTAACCGCTAAGCCATGGGGCGGCCCCCTATCTGTTTTGTTTTCACTTAACTTTCTAAAGAATTATTCCTTTGAGAAAACTGAAGGAAAAAGAAATAACATATCTTTGTCTTCTCTACAATATTGTAAGCTCCTTGAGGACATGATGGAAGCCTTTATATCCTCCAGGTACATATACATGATGTCCTGTCCTGTGTATATATATATTAAATAAATGAAGAGTTAATGAAGACTGCATATTATTATATTAGAAATCAAAGCACCACATTGTGTTTGAACTTCCTTTCACTGATTAATTTACTTCAGTTAAATTCAACCAAAGTGGAGTATTATGCAGGAATACGAAAAATGACATCAAATTTCAAATTTTTTTTATTTCATAGATAACATGAATTTGTATGAAATTCATAACAATAGAGAAGATTGAAGCTATATATTTATTTCACTGAAATTATTCTATTGTCTTGCAAATATTTTATTCAACTTTTGAATAGTATAATTCAAAAGAGAAAGTCGAGAAGATAAAAATATATAATAAAAAATAGTTTTTAACTCATTAAATTTGCAAAGTTTCTGGAAGTCATATCATTATAGTATTCTTATAGAAATTCAAAAGAACTGAAAGTAAAAATCACTATGGTGAGTATTACTGGAAATACCACCATTTTTCCTTTAGTTATCTGAGCATAAATTGAGGAAGAGAGCAGGTGCATTAGGAAGACATTACATTGTTATATACATGAGCACAGAGCCCTTGCTCCAGTACGTTCGATTCACACTCTCCTGCTTATTTGTCATGCGGTAAATGGCTTAAACTAACATCTGGCTAAGTTTCCTGTGGCAGGCTGTCTGGATTGGCAGAAAGAATTGTCTGAAAGCTCCCTGTTTGCTAAAAGGCAGAGTTCTTAACTAAACTATATTTAATTGCTTTTACTAAGTCATCATAAGGCCCTTTATTAAAAGCAGTTGAACTAGTTGATCCCTTTTTCTCAGAATTCTGTATTCCCCTTGGTAATAAGTTGTGTGGGAAAGGAGTTGGTGAGCATAATTATTCGACTAGCTAGGGCTCTAACTAGAATTTGAATTAACCAGGGTTAGATAATACTATCTCCTTTCGTCTTCAGCCTCTTCAATATTAAGATCAGCCATCACTTTATTAACAGCAGGGAGTTAGAGCAAGTAAAAGAAAATCACTAAATATCACATACACACTTGATTTTGATTGTTTACTAATGACCGTTGCAAACCTGTAAATAGGCAGTTACATACAAATTCCCTTTTCAGCATAGCAAGGAAGATTTGAATCTAAGCTTTCTTCAGATTCAGAGTATGCAGGTTTCTGAGATATTTTTGGGTCACATTAGTTTTATGCAGCATAATGGTAATTTTTCCTTTATGGTCTTGACCTCCTTCGCACCTTGAGATTCACAGTATCATATCCAAGAATATTGAAGTCTAATGTTTTTGTGTGTTTGCTTTTTGTGTTTTTTTATTTGGTTAAGCTTGTAGTTTCATTTCTTGTTCTTAAGTGAATTGAATCAAAATGGAAACCAAAAAGCTCTTCTTGAAAGTCAGTTGAAAGCTCTTGACAAATCTCTAAGAATTTCAAAATCAATTAGAAGCTGCCCTTGAGTTAACTGTACTCATTTGAGTGCCTTAATGTCACAGAAGATTCATAGAGCGAACGGAGGCTCTCCTCATGCTTCTCTCTTCCACCCAACTTTGAACTCAGTTTTTGAGATTTATTTTCCTTGCTTCAGCAACACATCTCCACCTGCTCCTCTCTAGAATAATGGAGTTATGCCTTCCTCTCAAACCTCCCTAATGATTACCTAAGAATATTTCTTACGTCAAATCTTAATTCATTATGTTCAAATCAACGATAATTGTAGCTACAACTCAAAATCCCTGCTTTAATATAGAACTACTGTAATATATTCTCATACTCACTTTTGTCCAGCACGTTACTATTTGGTTTTGCAAAGTTTAAGGCAAGATACCTAAAAAATTGTATTGAACCGCTGAAATGTTAATGGTTCAGGTTTAAGAATTTAATGGCTAAATAAACTAGCTTGAAGCAATTTAAAAATATGTAGTTTTCCTAACTATGCTTTAAGTACTATAAAGGCAATTTGAAGCAAACTAGCATGTTGAAGAATTCTAGAGATATTGTTCTGTGAATATACAATACTTATTTGTTTCTTTTTAATGAGGGAGTAAAAGAAGGGATGTAGATTCCTGTCAATAAACTACAAGGGCATAACCCAAATGCTAATAGAGAAATTGCAAACTTTCTCAGTATTGCTATTTTTATATTATTTTGCTAAATGATAAAGAGATCATTCATGGAGCTAATAATTTCTGCAAAAGAAACAAATAACACAAGGAAGTATATTAACAACTTAATGTATTGAAAAAAATCATGTGTCTGTTGGCCATCTGTATATCTTCTTTGGAGAAATGTCTGTTCAGCCAAGACTTGGAAGCAACCTAAGTGCCCATCAAGGGATGAATGGATAAAGAAGCTGTGGTATATATACACAATGGAATACTACTCAGCCATAAGAAACGATGAAATCCAGCCATTTGTGACAACATGGATGGACATTGAGGGTATAATGCAAAGCGAAATAAGTCAGAGGGAGAAGGTCAAATACCGTATGATTTCCTTCATTAAGTAGTAGATAATATCAACAATAAACAAACACATAGGGACAGAGATTGGATTGGTGGTTGCCGGGGGGGAGGGGGGGAGGGAGGGGGGTGAAGGGGATGGTTTGGTACATGTGTCTGGTGATGGGTTTTAGTTGGTATTTTGGTGGTGAACATGATGTAATCTGTGCAGAAGTGGAGGTGTAGTGATGTACACCTGAAATTTTTACAATGTCATAAACCAATGTTACTGCAATAAACAAAAAATTAAAAAAAAAGAAAAAAATCACCATTCTCTTTAAAAAATAGAGGGTATTTTTTAAAAAAAAAATTAGTTAGCAGTGTTATATTACACAATTTTTATAAATAGACTCACTCATTTAACTGTTAATAAATTGTCCAATACTAATAATGCTCTGTAAATTGCTTTATATTTGAAATGTCAGTGATTTTAATTCTATGAATTTACTGAGAAGGGGGTTGAACAGAAAATATGCTCTCAGAATAGCTAACTTTTCCCTTTTTCCTCCTATTTTAGTTATTTTATTTTAATATCTTATGATTCATAATGTTTTCTGATTGTTTTAGTGTTAATTTTAAAAAGTAGAAGTGTGGAGATTCCTGAAAGTAAGGGTTTTGTTAGTCTTATTCTTCTCTGTGTCACCAGATGCTGGAAATAGTGCCAAGCACGTGGGACGTACTCAATTAAATTTGTTGAATATATGACTGAACGAGGAAAATTTTAGGACAAACTGCCCAATGATTCACAGTCTATTTTCACAAATATAATTAAACAAAAGCAAAATAGTTTAACTCTGTATCCTTTGCATCTAGCATAATGCCTGGCAAATAGCAGGTGCTTAATATTCCTTTATTTATTCATTAATTTGTTATTTTTATTATTCCAATAAAAAGTTAAGACCTTGAACAAATCAGTGCTAAATGAATAATCATTCATAGAAACTAGGAAACAGGTGACTTTATTATTCCTGATTTACAGAAAGGAACTGAGACCTAACCTCAGTTGTCTGTCCCACTATCTCACCGTAGTGGAACTGGGACGTAAACACAATCCTCTAACAGACTCACGTTCTTTCCCCTAAGCCAACATTTCCCCACGATGGTTCCACAGAAGATGCTTTATGGAGATAAACATGTTATCCTCAAGGATGATAATCTTAAACTGCGTATTCAGGTGGTACTTTGAAAGTACATCACAGATACTTTGCTTTAAATGTACATTTAAATGTAGAGATAGAATCCCTTTTAAATATTCAAAATTTTCAGAGTTCTTATATTTAAAATTTTCTTTCAACATGAACACTGGGTCTGCAAAGTCAGACTACTGAAATTTAAATAAAAAAGAGTAAACTCTTTTTTCAAGGCTACCTTGTCCTTGTGTGAATATTTAAAGTTTACAATACTGACATGATATCTTATTTACGACAACTGATTAGGGATATGAAAATTAGTAATATAAAACTAATGTTTAAAATATCTAGGTTCTCATCTCTCTTTCAAGTATTCCTTCAGCGTACTCAACCTTGGAAAAAAAGGTCTGCATTTAGATGTCCTCTGTCATCTCACATTTGTTTGGCACAAAGAGTTACAAAGATAATTAACTGCCTCTGGTGTTTTTAGACTTGATCCACCTTCACTGCTCCTCCTAGTGTATCCTTCCAAGTGTCAGAGAAAACAGGCGGAATCAAGTAGATACACATAAAATAGATAATAGATAGAGGGATTTATGACTATGGGACACCAGGTCCCTTTACTCAGGAAATTTTTTGTGTATGCAGTTTATTACATCTACTTAACCTCCTATTTACCCTTTGTTGGTTGCCTGATATCATTCAAATCCACCTCACTTTTCCCAAAGGGGAGCTAACTTGACCATGAATTATTCTACCATTAATTAAATTTTATTTAACATGAATGTGTCTTTTCTCACTATATATAATTAAGATGAGGAAAGCCATTATAAGCAAGACAACCAAGAGAGGTGCAAGTGCAGTTAAACTTTGTTGTATTCATTGCTATTTTTTCATGAAACTCACCTCTGGAACTCATTACTTTGTGTGTTTTAAAACAAGATCTTGCTAACCCATTCATTCCCCTAAACTCACTATTTTAACACTTTTTATATTTGTTAAAACAATGAAACATTTTATTCCACTACTATAATAGATTTAGAGCTAGGAGGAATTTGGAGATTGCTTTACAATTAAGAAAACCAAGACACTGAGAGTCTCATCGTTTATGAGTGTTGTGTACCTACTATGAGCTAGGTGGTCAGCGCCACTATGTGTTCATTCATAGGCCATTCTGATGGGAAATCCAACACATGGAGACCCTTTCACACATAAAAGTGTGTAAGTGTGTAAGTAGACTCAGATCATAGGTTTACTATAAAGTGTATTAGTAAACCAAGGTCACATTTTCCCCAGTAAAATGTGTTTTCCTATCTCATATGCGGAGAGACAAAGATCTCAATAAGTGTCTCTAAATTAAGTCATACAAAATACAAAGTACTCAACGTGATAAATAAAGTGAATCTAAAATTCAACCACACATTGGAGAGGGACAGTTTGCCCTCCTGTCTTCTGATAAGTATTCTTGAAGAAGAAAAGCATAACAAATAATCAGTTACTGGACACTGAGGGCCATTTACTGGCTATTATAATATTCACCTTTTAGCCAATACTTTTTATCTGATTAGTATTAAACCTCTACTACTGATCTTCTAGTCAATATTTGAATAATAAATGCAAAACTCAAAATTATGCTCTTGAAATTCTCCACAGGATAGAATTTTAGTTTATGGGAAGATGTCCAATGATAACTGAATTAAAATTTTTCTATGAATGTGATACTAAAAATTAAGCTCTCTATTGATTTACTTTTAAACAGGAGGACATAAATATGCAGAAGTGGAATTGTTGGGTCATATGGTAGTTCTATTTTTAAATTTTTTTGAGGGACCTTCATACTGTTTTCCATAGTTGAGGCGCCAACTTACATTCCCACCAACAGTGCACAAGGGTTCCCTTTTCTCTACATCCTTGCCAGCACTTACTTATTGTCTTTTTGATAATAGCCATTCTAATAGGTGTGAAGTGATATGTCATTGTGGTTTTGATTTGCATTTCCTTAATAATTAGTGATATTGAGCACCTTTTCATTTGCCTGTTGGCCTTCTATATGTTTTCTTTGGGAAAAAAGTGTATCCAGATTCTCTGTCCATTTTTTAATTCGTTTGTGTTTTTGCTATTGAGTTTTATGAGTTCCTTGTATATTTTGGATATTAACCTCTAATTAGATATATGATTTGCAAATATTTTCTCCCATTCTGTAGGTTACCTTTTGACTTTGTTAATGGTTTCCTTTTCTGTGCAGAAGTTTTATAGTTTCAAGTAGTCTAGCTTGTTTATTTCTGCTTTTGTTGCCTTTGCTTTTCGTGTAAGATCTAAAAACTCAGCAGCAAGAGCGATGTCAAGGAGCTTGCCACCTATGTTTTCTTCTAGGAGTTTTATGGTTTCAGGTCTTACATTTAAGTTTTTAATCCATTTTGAGTTAATTTTTGTGCATTATGTAAGAAAGAGGTCCAGTTTCATTCTTTTGCATGTGGCTGTGCAGTTTTCCTAACACCATTTATTGAAGAGATTGTCCTTTCCTTGTCATATATTCTCAGTTCCTTTGTCATAAATTAATTGACATATATGCTTGAGTTTATTTCTGGGATCTCTATTCTGTTCCATTCATCTGTGTGTCTGTTTTTATGCTAACACTATAATGTTTTGATTACTATAGCTTTGTAATATGATTTAAAATCAGGAAGTGTGATACTTCCAGTTTTGTTCTTCTTTGTCAAGATTGCTTTGGCTATTCAGGCTTTTTTGTGTTCCCATACAAACTTTAGGAGTGTTTGTTCTGAAGAACAAACTACAACTATTTGTTTGCACTACAACTATTCCCAACCATTTTCTCCCTTGGCTGCATTTACTATTGAGTCATGTAAGCTACTGTTTATCAGGATTTCATTTACTCACAGCTTATCACATTTTTAACAGATACAAAATATCTATAAGAAAATCTGTGTCCACCAGAAGGGGACCTTTAATAAAATGTAAGTATAAAAATATGAGAAATATGAAAAAGGAAAATATTGTCAACAGGGTTCCAAGAATGCCCATTGGAGAGTACAGTCCGGCAGAGGGAATTTACCAGTAATAAATAATAATGTGAAATAAAATTATAATATTTGTGGAAGATCTTCCTAAGTAAGAACCAAAACCCAGATGCCATAATGCAAATATTTACATATTTGACAAAGCCAAAACTAAATATTCCTCAATGCTAAAATACAACTTTAAAGATACAAATGGCAATTAGAAGAAAATTTTGACATATACTATAGACATAGAATCATCACCTATATAACAACGAGAGAAAGATACCCAATGAAAAATGAGCAAAGATTAAGAACACACAGTTCGGAGAGGAAGAATTATAAAAATTTCCAAAAAGTATATGAAAAGGGGCTTGGTCTCACAATATTCTAAGAAACATAATTAAACAATAATGATTATTTTAATCCATATACTTGCCCATCATCAGAAACACTGATAATATCTGTTGTGAATGAGAATACAAAAAATAGAACCAATCATAGACTATATAAGTAAAGCCATTTTGAAGGAAAATTTAGCCCTCTTTTTAAATTTAATGTATGCGTCCCCTTTGACCTAGGATTTTCTCTCCAGAAATCTACCCTAGAGTAATAGTCACACATTACTACCAGGATGCATGCACAGAATGTTCACTGCAGAATTCTATATCATACTATGAAATAGAAAGCAAACTAAGTGTCCATAAATAAGATCATATTTGAATAAATTATGATACATCTGCACTCAGACTTTAAAATGAACGGCACAGAGCTATAAATATTGGCGTAGATCACTTTCTAATATACAAGGTCAAGGAGGAAAAAAAGACAAGAGATGATCCATAAAGTATGCTCCTATTTATGTAGAAATAAGAGGTATGTGCGCATGCATGCATGTGCATTTTTGCATAGGGACTTTCCCGATTTACTCGATGTATTATTTGAATGTGTCGCAATAATGATTTATTCATGTATTGATTGATTAAACACAATTTTACTTTAATAATTTATGCTTTTACAGAATATTGCACTATATTGTTTGGGCCAAACTAAGCACCAATGAATAAAAGAAACAGAGAAACAATGTGGAGGGTTTCTTTAATGTATAAGTCATTGACCATATTCACATTGGGGGCTGGAGGACAATCTATCAATGATGCCATGAAAGGGGGTACAGCATCTGAAGAAACAGAAGACAGTCGATACACGTTAATGCTGTGATTCAAAACGTGAAACTTGGAATAATGAATCTACACATACTACTTTACTCAGTCATCTATTATACACATGCTGTTTACTACGCCAGGAATGATCCAGGCTTTCTTGCCCTGTTCACGAATCATTTGGTGATGACATTACTACTAAAGAGAAAACTAGATGTTACATTTCAATACTTTCAAAGCATTGTACAAATTGGCCCTTTTTATTTAACCCATTAAGCTTAAAGCCTTTTTCTGGTTCAAAGGAGAAACAAGTACTGAATTTTCTGAGCTTTCTGGCAGTGATAACAGAAACATAAAAAGACGATGATTGAGAACTGTTGTGATGCAAAAGGAGTGCCAAAATGTTAGTCAGACTTTTGTTGCAAATATTAAAAAAATTATTTTAATTAACTTGAGTTTCAAAGTGGATTAAATTGTTCTTCTCAAGCACTCAACTATGACAATAAATTTGCAGCTTCTAAACTGTGATTTTGGCTAACACTATTTAAATAAATCTCACAGCAGTAACTCCATTGCTTAATAATTTTAAGAGCTACTTATTTTTTTCTAGTTATTTTATTAAAGATGTGATATAATTCTGTCAACTGAATATAGTCCACTTTTGCCTATCAAAAAATTACTTGAGATAGGGAAACTATACTAAGTTTCCTATAAAATTATATGTGACCACTTGAGCTAGAATATAAAACATCCATTCTAAAAAGTTAACAGATAATCTTCCATGTAGAAGCTTAAAGATCAACTACATGAATTTATTTTAGTATTTTTTCTGAGAAATTATGCTATATAAACATTATTGTTTAAAAACATTCTTCTCTCTTTCATTACCAATGGGAATTATGATTTTTGGTAAATGGTTTGGACCTTATGTTTATTGAGTACAAACACAGCTTCAACAGAACATTTGACATTGTCCTAAGATAATTATGTTGCCATGTGTTTTTTTAAAAATAAAGCCAATTAGTCTCTTAGAGTTTAATAGTGTTAGTTTTTCTAAGGTAAATGTGTTTTCACTTTGTGATTAATTAGTGTTATTACCACTTAGCTGCCCTGATTGAACATCTGTTTAAGTATGATAGTCAAAGAAATAATTTATATGTGTATAACAATTTACATAAAGCCATATATGTTAGCTACATAAAGTATCAAGATAGAACTTGTATATGTTTATAAAATAACTATGTGTATGTACATGTATACATATATCTATACACATGTATATATGTGTGTATATATATTACACATAATTACACACTTTCTATGCCCAACATGGTTATTAACCTTTAACATATACTTCTTTTGATACTATGGTTTAAATGATCACAATACTTGGAAGTAATAATCATTCAGTCAAAATTCACCTTTTGAAATCTTCAATCCTCTGTCTCATGTCTGTGAGGACATGCCAATAGAAATTCTTATCATAAAGAGTTTGAGAGAAAAAAGAACATTTCATTCATTCATTCATTTAAAAATATTTATTATCTACTTTATGCTAGTCACTATTCAAGGCATTTGGAATGATCGGAAAATAAAAAAGAATCTTGTGCTTATGGAACTTATGTTTTGTGAAGGATAGAGGGTCAATGGAAAATGAACATAATACTTCAATAAATGATATAGAGCGCCCAGTGGGAAATCACCACCTGTGGGGTGAATCAGGCCTGCCATCTGTGTTTAGGTGTCCTTGAGCTAAGTTTATTTTTTATCATTTTTAAATGGTTGAAAAACTTCAGAAGATTTCATGACAGGTGAATTTAAACTTCCTGTGTTATAAATAAAGTTTTATTGCAACATATTTATGCTCATTGGTCTAAGTATTGTTTATAGCTGCCTTTGTACTATGAGAGTTGAGTAGTTAAGACAGAGACCACGTGGTCTGCAAAGCCTAAAATATTTACTATCTGGTCCTTTACAGAAACTGTTTGCCAACCCTTGCATTAAATGACTTAGTAATACTTTACTTCCCTATCAAAATTCACAGTTAATAAGTATATCTGTAGACAGATACATTGATATATAGATCTCAGTATATTAATACATTCTTTGGTTAAAACTTCTCCAAATTAAAATTCAAACATTGGGGTGTTAGCTGGTAAGAAATACAAAGAGAGCCTATCAGGTCTACCAAGTGTCTTCATTAGTAGATACATTACTGTCGGATAAATGTAGAGTTCAAAATATTATTTGCATTAAACTAACAATTATGGAGAACTTACTATGTGCCAAATGCTTTAGCTGTGTTATCAAATTAAGTTCTAAAAGCTACCAACTGAAATATGTATTTCTATTCCCATTTTATAGACAAAGACAACTGAAAGGCAGGAAATTTGAGTCACTTGGTAGAAGTCAGATTGGACCTGGTGGGTGGTTGAGCCTTGATTAAATCAAAATCTCTTGATTCTACATCTATGTTCCCTATACCCTAGAGTTACCTCTAAGTCATGCATTACGCAGGGTATTGGCTTTACAGCTCCCTAACGTTGCTTAGCAATCAAGCAACATTGAAATTTAAGTGTTATCAGCAATTTAGGCTGAAACAGTTCAGACTGCCATCTAAGTCTGGAATAAAGTGAGTAAATCAAGCTTATTTTATTGGCCAGCCACTGTAAACAGGCAGGCTTTCTACTTAATGATTTCGGCTCTGCTTTCATTACAGAAAAAATAGGTACACTTGATAAAGCCTTTTTTTTTAAATGTTTACTCACTTAGGAATATTAGTTATTTACTATTCATTTTTGTCAACCAAATTTTTGCAGGAGTTTTTGGAATGGATGAGGGCATAGTGGGACAGGTAAAACACTTTAAGATTAACCAAGAGGAAAGATCAAGGGTGGAGGAAACAGGACTGATTTTATCAAGGCCGGCAACAACCATGGACAAAAGTGAGCTGTGGCCTCAGGTGCAAACATAATTCAGATAAACAGGCTGAGTCGAGGTAAAAAGTTTGAAGTAAACCTCCCAAGGACCATAATAGTTTTCTGGTTTACTCATTCAAAAGCAGGATTAGAAGTTTATTTGAGTTGAAAAAGTAGAGGCCAGAGAAAGACAAATACCATACGATTTCACTCATATGTGGAAGATAAACAAACACATAGATAAAGAGAACAGATTAGCGGTTACCAGCGGAAAAGAGGGTGCGGGAGAATGAAAGGGGTAAAGGGGCACATGTGTAAGGTGAGGGATAAAAACTAGACTATTGGTGGTGAACACAATGCAGTCTATACAGAAATTGAAATATAATAATGTACACCTGAAATTTACACAATGTTAAAAGTCAGTATGATCTCAATAAAATAAATAGATTTTTTTTTCGGGCCAAAAAAAAAGAAACCTTTTAGCTACTGCCTCCCTTCCCCCACTTCTCCCCCCAGCCCTAAGTAATCACTAACCTACTTTATGTCTCTATAGATTTGCCTATTCTGGGTATGTCATATAAATGGAATCATATAAAAAAAAAGTAGGAAGAGGGCTTTGGGCTCCTCATTTTTACAAAACATTAATATTTCCTATTGCGTGTGTGTGTTCTACCTAAGGATGGGATCATAATCTACCAAGATTTTCCATTTTAGAACTTTTCCTGTTCCTGTCTTTCTAACTCTTTTTCTAATTTGTTCCTATTCTATAAACTGGACTTACAAGCCAAATCAAATTATTAGTGAAGTGAATTGGAAGGTCGCTGACTCCTTGATTCAGAAATGTTTCTTTAGTTCCTCTTCTCAGGTCAGATACCATGCTAGTCCTGAGAGTACAGGAATACAGCCCACCATGGTCTCTTTTCTCTCTAAGTTCACATTTTATTGCAGAGACAGATGGTAGACTACATATTACATAATTTATTATCTAGTTAAAGCATTCAAAATGTTATGAAGGGGAAGTACAGGATACTTTGAAAGCTTGTGAAAGAATTGATCTAGTCAGGGTTAGATTTTTGAAGATGTAATTTTTAGGCTAAGAAATTAAAGATGAAGAGAGGTTTCTCTAAATGAGGCTGGCATGTGAGGGAAGAAAGAATATTTGAACAAGCCCTAAAGCTGGGAGAGAAGGAGGGCACCTGTTTAAAGAACTGAAAGAAATGAAAGGAATGAGTCTATAATGTAGGGAATAAGGGAAGGAGAGAGGACAAAGACGAAGCTGAGGGGCTAGGCAGGGGTGAGGTCATGCATGCACTTTAAACAACACGTTCATGATTTAAAAATTATTATCCTACCAACAACTTGAATTAAGTGATTTTAAACAGAATCAGGATTTTTAAAGGAACACTCCAGAGAGTGGAGTGAATTGAGGGAAGTCCAGAATAAATGGAAAGACAGGTTAGAAATAATTAATGTGACCCAAGTGGAGACTAAAATAAAGGAGCAGTGCTAGAGGCAGGAAAAAGCAGATAGAGTGAGATATATTTAGAACCTAGAATTATATATATCTATTCATTAATTGGATGTGGGATGTAAGGAAGAAGAAGTTAAAGAATGATTCTAGCTTCTATGACTAGATGAATGAGTATACTATTTATTCTCTCTTTATTGAGAGAGACCACTGGGCCAGGACCAGGGTTTTGCAGAAAATATCATAAGTTGGGTTTTGAGATACTAAGTTTGAAGTGTCTGTATGATATCTAAGTCAAGATATTGAGGATTTAATTAGATACGAGTCTGATGCTCAGTGGAATGTCCCAACTGGAGATAAAAGTTGAAAAGTAATAATAGAAGCCAGTTAATATAAGCCATGGTAGTGGGCTATGTGGAACATGACATGAGTACATACCTCAAAGCATGGCGTGGGGGGGCTCTGGATCATATTAAGGAAGATGAGCCAGGCTTGAATGCTGATGAGAGCTCAGGTAAGATTAGTAATGAAAAATACCTCTTGGATGTAATAACATGGAGGTTATTGGTGAGTTTGCAACACACATTTCTGTGGAAAGGGGCAAATTGAAGACATAGGCATAAATTATACGTGAGGACAAGGAGAAACCGTATATAGACAGTACTTTCAAGAAATGTCTGTGTGAAAAAAAAGGAATTTGAATAGTAGTGATGTACAAGGGGGCAATATTGTAGGTGGAACATTTTAAGATGGAAGGTACTGGAATATAAATTTGAATGCTAAGTGGCATCCAGTAGAAAGGAAGTGCTTGGAGTTTTAATAAAACGGTACTGTCTTAGTCAGCTCAGGCTGCTATAACAAATTACCACAGACTGTGTGGCTTAAACAATAAACATTTATTTCTCGCAGTTCTGGAGGCTGGAAAGTCCAAGGTTAAGCTGCTGGCAGATTTGCTGTCTGGGGAGGGCCCTCTTCCTGGTGTGCAGATGGCCACCTTCTCCCTGTGTCTTCACATGAAAGAGAGAGAGAGAGAGAGGAAGGAAGCTTTCTTGTGACTCTTCTTATATGAACACTAATCTTATCACGAGAGCTTCACCTTCGTGACCTAATTACTTCCCTAAGGCCCTGTCTCCAAGTGATATCATACTGGGGATTATAGTTTCAACAGATGAATTTTAGGAGAACACAAACCGTCCATAGCAGGTATTAAATCCTAGTTAGCTCTTAAATTTAGATTGACTTCTGTTGTCACTGCAAAATTATTAATAATGGCTCTTTTCAGTCACAGAGTTTAGATAAGAAATTACATAGTAATCCTAGATATAGAAGAAAGAGGGGCTAATTTAAGGTATAAAAAGGGATCCAGAATATAGATGGAAGTTGGTCAACTTTTTTTTTTTTTTAAAGCATGATGGAACAAGATCAGAACAAGATAGATAGAGGTAACTTTGTAAATTTGGTAGGGGGAATTGATGCTCCAATTTTCTGTGTGAAATAGGATCAACAAGCATGCCAAGATAATAAAATGGGGATAGAAATCTTTTCAACAAATGATACTGGGACAACTAGATATTCACATGTAAAAGAATGAAATTGGACTGTTATCTCAGATCGTATATAAAAATTAATTCCAAGTGTATCATGGATATAAACATAATATCTAAAACTATAATATAGGAGTAAATCTTCATAACTTTGGATTAGGCAAAGCCTTCTTAGATATGGCATCAAAAGAACAAGTGACAAAATAAAAAAATAGAAAAATTAGACTTCATCAAAATTCAAGAATTTTGTGCTTCAGAGGATATGATCAAGAAAGTAAAAAGACAACTCACAACATGGGAGGAAATATTTACAAAATACGTATGCAATAAGAGATTTTATCAAGAATATATAAAAAACTCTTACAACTCAATGCTAAAAAGACAAATAACCCAATTTTAAAAATAGGCAAAGGGTCTGAATAGACATCTCACCAAGGAAGATACTATACTAATGGCCAATAAGCACATGAAAAGATGTTCAACATCATCAGCCATTAATGAAATGCAAATCAACACCACAATGAGATACCTCTTCATATACACTACAGTGGCTATAACAGAAAAGATATATAATAAATGTCAGATAGGATGTGGAGAAATTGGAACTCCCACACACTGCTGGTGGGAAAGCAAAATGGAGCAGCTTCTCTGGAAAACAGTCTGGCAGTTCCTCAAAAGGTTAAACATAGAGTTATATAACCCAGCAATTCCACTTGTAGATATATACCCAAAAGAAATGAAAACATATGTTTAAAACATATGTACAAAAACTTGTACACAAATGTGCATAGCAACAATACCCATAATAACAAAAAGGTGGAAACAATTCAAATGTCCATTAACTGATGAATGAATAAACAAAATGTGGTATATACATACAATAGAATATTATTCAGCTATAAAAATGAATGAAGTACTGATACATGTTACAACATGGATGAACTTTGAAAACATCATTCTAAATGAAGGAAGACAGACGCAAAAAAAATGAAAATGTTGTATGATACCATTTATATGAAATATCAAGAATAAGCAGATCTGTAAAGATGGAAAGTAGACTAGGGATTGTCAGGGGCTTGGAGTGTAGCTAAGTGGGGGGAGGTGGAAATGGGGAGTGACTGCTAATGGGTACAAAATTTCTTTTTTGGGGTGATGACAGTGTTCTAAAATTAATCAATTTAATTTTGGTGATGGTTGCACAACTCTGTCAGTCCACTAGAAACCATTGCATTGGATACTTTAAATGGGAGAATTATATGGTATGTGAATTATATCTCAATATAGCTGTTATATTAAAAAAACATTAAAAGACAGATTATTTACTGATAGTATGCACAGAGATGAGAGATCAGAGGATTGAGGAGTAGGGAGAAGATTTAGAACAAGTAGTGTAGGAAAAAGGAGAATGAGTTTATTTTAAAGAATTTACATGGGAATGGGAGGGAAGTAATGTTATAAGAGAGCAGAAGGAGAGTGAAGAAGCAAAGACAAGATTCTGAGATGATTAACGTGTTCCAATTCCTCACTGTGTAAAATATGTACTATGTAAGGCCAGACTTACAATATATAATGATCAATTTTTATTCCTAAAATGCTACATTGTCTGACGACATCATGCTGGAATTAGGTAAAAGCAACAAATAGTACTTTATTTGAGTTTCTCAGAAATTATTTGTGTCCATGGAATTGGGCAGATCAAGCTTAAGCTTTCAACCATTTTGCTTTATGTTCAGCTTTTGCATGTTGAACAGAATGAAAAGCAAGTTACCAGAAATATTTAGAAAAATAGGTAGAAATAAAGGAGGAGGAAAGCATTTTATCCACAGGACCCTTGCCTGAAGAAAGCATAAGATTATTGCTAGAAAAAATCAGCCCACTTTCCCACCCCTTCAACAGAGCCCATCCCCAGACCTGGAAAGTAAACATTGCCTGCCTAATATAAATAATAGAAAATCAACTTCTCACGTGGCTTATAAGATGTCTGAAGCAAAGGACCAGAAGACTGTGCAAACCAAATAAAATGAACTGTCAGTTTCACTCAGGGAAGCACTTAAGACTAGTTACGCATATAAGCTGCAGCAACTCATTTAGTCATAAAAATCAATAAGACTGCCACCTGGGTCATCAGGGGAACCATTGCCACTGCAGAAAAACAAATCTGAGCTTTCATAACAATGAGACAGAAATCGCATCCTTCATTAGACCACAGCCAAGACCACGCTGTACTTTTTTTTCAGCTGAGACAACTGTTAAGCATTGTTATTGCTTATTCTAGCTGTAACAAGTGACTCTTTCTTCCTCTCATAACACATCACTCTCTCAAATGATGCCTCCTTGCTAAAATACTTTGTGCACTGCAAAGAGGTGAATCACTAGAATATGAATTTCAGATAGAATCTTGATTATGCTGTCACACTTTAGGTGAAATGGCCAATGTTAAATATTATTAAATGCCAACTCTGAACCTCAGTTTCCTCACTGAAGAGTGAATTTAATACTGACAAACTCTTTTGTCTTGAAATTTTAGATTATGCACATAAACTTTTTGACCCACAGATGGTATATAACAATGTTAGATTCTGTCCTTTTATTTAATTAATACATTTAAGCCACTCTGCACTCCAAAAATAGTTATTTGATTCTTTGACACTATTTGACAATTACTGGAAGTGGTTTCTGGACGAGCATACTGAAATTTCCCCCTAGCCCGCCAGCATGGTTTAGCATTCATAAATATTGTTTACACCAAGAACTCAAAGGGAAAGGTTAATATATTGTTTTTCTTCAAAAAAGACTAAACGATCCCACTAATTCATCATCCTTGCCATCTCCCGCTATTCTCTCTTGGCGTGATCCAGACATTCTTCCCTTCCTTCAGGAAGGACATGGCTCCTTCTGAAGCATTCTGGGCCTTAGGCCATTGGCTGAATGGCATGGACGAATAAGGCTCAAGCCCTATCTTTGACTTGCTGCCAAAGCTCAAACCTTTTCATAGTTCTTCTCAGTTCATCTTCCTCCGTGCAGTTCCTTTCTGTCAGTACAAGATCTGTCTCCAATTTATCCCTAATTCTTAAAGCTGTAGACTTTATTGACATATTTCCTCCAGTCCAGTCAAAGGTATAGAGGTCAAATTTCTATTGGCTGAACTCTTTTACCTTTGTCTAGAGAGATACTCTATAAGAACATATTATAAATCAAAATATTGTTTTCTGGTGAAGACAAAATTATTTTTGAGTCACTCATTTCAAGCCAAAATATACTCAATATCCAACCTAAACATAGGTAGTGATATTTCCATTATTATTCTAAGGGAAAGCCTCATAGCAATGTTTGGTTGAAAATTTTCGTTCTACATATTGACACTAGTTTTTATGTCCTTATTGGTAAAAAATGGTAAGTAGCCACAATGGAACCAGTTAAATGAGAAGTCCCAAAATATTGGAGTATAAACATTAAATGGCTTGATAGTTTTCCCCAATCATTCCTTTCATCTGTACACTGTTGCATCTCCCTTTCACTCTATGTAGTAGGTACCTCAATGACATCTTTACCAAGTTCCATAATTTTCCTTTGACTTTTGGTCTAGAGCACCATTTCTTTTCTAAATGTAAGACACAGCCCTGTTACTTTAATACTAACTTTAATAGACTTCCAAGCAAGTTTAATTTAAAATGTAGGTCTTGCTCCAACTGAGCTGTGGCCCTGACTGCTTAGAGTGGAGGAAGGGGAAAGTGGTCTGTCTGCCCCACCTCCCCAGGGGCTGGCTCCACCTGTGTTTGGGATCAGGCAGGAGGGAGAGGGAGACTAAGGCTCCTTTATGCCAGTGGTAGGGAGTTTTTCTTTGTTGCACTTGAGTTCTGTCTGTTTCTGCAAATGCTGAGGTGGTCTTTCTCTTCTACTGGTAATGTGAATATCACCTCACCCAAGTACAACGTTGCTGAATACCTCACTCTCCTCTAGTTCAGGGAGCTTCTGTCTCCCTGTGGCCTTGCCAGGAAGACACACCCCAGAACCTTCTCAGGGATTGACATCCTAGAAGTCTCACAGCTCCTACCACTCTACTAACCCAATGCTCCTTCACACATCATCACTAGAACTGTAAAACCATGTGAGGAAGTTTTATTTGTCCTCTTCAAGTGCTGTGAAGAAATGAGACATGGACCAGAGGTCCCTTCATAGTCTTCCCAACAAAACTTTTTTCAAGCCCTGCTTCTAGATACCGCTCCAAAGACTCTTGCCTTCAGATGTCTCTAAAACTGAAGTGAGCTCTAGTCTTTGTTTAAAAGATCTCCCTAAACTTCAAGTGATACGTGTAAAGTGTCTCTCTCTTCCCCTCTCAATGGCAGCTGGGGTCTAAACCAGAATAATACACTTTAGACAAGTTCCCAGAATGTTCTGTCAAAAACTCTGTACCAGGGTGAACCTGTGCATTCTATGGCTTAGCATGCTTCCAGCCCCAATTGAGAGGCCATTCTCCTGTAGTAACTTGTACCTCAAACTTCCTGAGATATTCCTTTAAGCACCCTGCACCACCACCACCACAACCACACACACTTGACTTCTTGGAAAGGAAAGCACTCCCCTCCCACTGTCCCGCTGGGAGAGAAGAGACTAGTCTCCAACTCTGCATTTATCCTCCCACTGCTTCCCTCTCTTTTTCTTTCATTAGATGAGAGTGTGTTGTACATAAAGCTGGTTCTCACCAGTGGACCCTAAAGAAAAGGTGACGATCCCAGCTGTGGAGGTTCTAATTCTGAAGAATATGGCCATTTTTCACAATTTCAAGACCCAAGGAGATGGTATACTTGCCATTTGACTTTTTTTTTTCTAATTTCCCATACAAGAGTTACATTAGTGAATCTAGTTAGCCAATCTGGACCATGCACTTCTAACTTGTGAATTCTTTGTTTTAACACGGACTGAAACATAATATCCAGGATAATAAGAAAATGTTTTAAGAATTTCCTGAGTTTTAGGTACTTGCATCAAACATGTTTACGATATTATGCAGAACTAGGGATGCTATCTTGCTAATATCAACAAATTTCAGTGTTTTGACTCTTTCAATTTATCTAATTTCTTCCCCATCAAATCACATTACTTGCTTATTAATTTGCTAATAGTGCAATGAGAATAATAACCATCCCACAATGGTGTGGTGTGCTAATTTGCTAATTTTGCTAAGCAATTGAGGCACCAAAAGCACTAACTGTTATTGAGGCTTGGAGAATGAAGATGTCTCCTACAAAGCACAGAAAAGGAGCTGCAGAGTTACAGTAAATTTAACCTGATACTGCAATTAGTTTAAATGCCTTAGCTAAATGGTACCAACTGAGATCATTAACTTTACATTCATAGCAGTTTTCTTAATGTTACTTAGCAACTTCACTTTGAAAATACCCATTTCACATCCCTGTAGCCTAAGGAGCATCATTAGTAGTAAAATTACATGTTTGATTGCATAGCCAGAGAAGAGTTAATGTTATGTCCTGAAGATCTATCACTGGCTGCCACGAGACTGTTCAGACAGCGTGCATTTACTGCACACCACCCAGTAACATCGCCACATTAAAAGGATAAAAATTTATCCACCATAAATTCAGAATATTAAAGAAATCACTTCCCCCTGTGGTATATTGCAAAATATCAAATTAATATCTATGCATTACTGTGTAATGAATATGTATATCAAGAAGTTTTGTGTAAGAACAAGATTATTTGAAATATGAAAAACTATCATGTGCTGAATGCCCCTGCCCCATAAGAAATGTATGAATATTTCCTAATATAACCTAGAAATGATCATGCATTTAACAAACGAAAATGCCTTTGATGATATGAAAATTCCTCTAGGGTAACGACTTTTTCAAAAATCAATGTAATATAACAACTATAGAAACTCAAAAGTAATCAAAATATCACAGTTAAACCAATTATTTATTCTTTCTTCCATTTTTCTGTATTTTTTCAATTGCTTACAATTACGTGTGTGGTTTTCTGAGAGATAAGTAATCTTATTACCTTTGAGCAAAGGTATTTAATCCAATTTATATGTATTGAATAGCTATATACAAGTAAGCACTCAGTATGACAGGCACTATTTACTTTTTTTAAATTATTAAAACAGGAATTTAAGTATCCTCATCTTTATTTAGAAATAATATGCCTTTATATTTTTGGATATTCAGGCATTTTCTGTTCAGTTTGTCTTATCAAAGGCAAGAGTCATCCATTTTTCCATGGCCATCCATCCATTTAAGAGAAGAAAACAAGCAAAAGCTCTTTAATATTGTTAATAAGTTAAAACTTTTCTTCCATGGCTTCATGCCATGATCTATGGCTTTCTTTCTAATTTTCTGGTGTCTCTTTCACTGGTCTCCTTTTTTTGCTCATTTTCCCTTAAATAGAGATATTCCTTAAGACTTATCTCCTTTCTTTTTTTGCTTACACACTCCGACAGTATTTGCGTGGATGACACATTTGCATGAATGACACTTAAATCAATATTCATCTATGCACCCATCCATCCATCAAAACATTCATTCACCATGTATTGAGTGCTACTGTATTCCAGACAAGTGAACTAGGTGGTGAGGCTTCAAAGATGAATAAGACACAGCCCCTGCTTTGAGAGGAAAATAAGTGTTGGGTATTTCTATCAGGATAGAATGACAGGATAGACTGACTTAGTAGACTCAAGCTCAACATATCTAAAATTAAGTCTTTGATTATTCCAAACTAGATCTCCAGCCAACATTTTCTAGTTCTGTTCATAGCTTTTTCATGTTTCTAGCCTCTCAGCTTAAATTTACTGACCCTGTCGTCCCCGGATGCCCATCCAGTCAAACTCCACCGCTGCCTTGTTATTCAGTTCTTTATTACTTCATATCGGGACCACTTGGTTTGCCGAACATCTTTATTTATAAAAGACAGATATTAAATTTTTATTTCAGTAAATTATAATAGGACAAACGTTTAAGTTATATATATATATACAGTGTCTAAGTATAGTGAAAATTTGCCATCTCCCACTTGTACCCACTCATAGACATACCTCTCAGAAAAAATAATATTAACTAACATTTCTAAAATTTATTGATTGGTTTCTACATGGCAGGTACTGGGCTAAGGGCTTTTCATTCCTAAAAAAAAAACCCACAACAGCCCTATGACAAAGATTCTATTTTTTATTACCTGTTTAGAGGTAAGGAAATGAGTGATTTGATTAAAGTCATATAATTAAGATGTGGAGGTCAGATTTCAGAGCCTGTTTTCTTCACTTATCTCCTGTAGAGTCTTTGTAAGAGTAATTATCTTTGGTTTTTCTTCTTGTAGTTATACCCATAATTCTAAACAATATGCCTACATTTTTTATCAACTTTAGGCAATGCCTATTGTCTCCCTACTAGGAAAGAGGAGGATTCAGTTCATTTTCCTTGAACTTACTTTCAATGCTTCTAGCTTCCAAATACATACATATTTTTAGATATTTTGTAGTTTATTTATATCTTCATTTCGAGTTGTTTTAGTCAAACATTAGCATATTATACAATATTATTCTATGCCTTGCTTTTTCACCTAAAAAAAATCTTGCTAATATTATGTCTGTGCATTTACAATTGTGTTATTTTTAATGACTATCTAAAGTTCTATACTACATTGTGATATATCCACACTCATTCAATGAGTCCCCTATTGGTGGATATTTAGGCACTTATCCTTTTCTATTACAAACAATACAGCACTGCATGTGGAATAATTCTGTGATTCCAAATTTAAGAAGGCTTTTCTCTGACGTACACAGACTCACAGTGGAAGCTTCAGTTTTCCCAGGAGTTTGTTCAATTTATCTAGTGAGGAGTCTCTTCCCTGCCCTCTCTCCCCACCTAGAGTATAAACCAGGCTGTCAGTCCTGTGAGTAAAGGTGGGGCAGAATGCTGAAAGTGGTTCAGTATTGTGACTCTCAGTGAAGACCCCTGTTGAGCTCTGATTCTTACTCCTTACCCTCTATACTGCCAACTCTGAGCATGCTCTTTGCACATCCGACCAAAAAAATTGGCCGCTACTTCCGCCACAGTGACCTCCTCTGCTGTAGTGTTTTTCTCATAAGTTTCAACCTGCTTTCCATATTCAAATTTTTTTTTTATATTTCTCAATGCAATGACAACTTTTATCAATCTCTTTATTAGTTCCATTTACTCTTAGATGGAAGACCAGATAAAAACTCTTTTATAAATTTTATAGTAGAAAATTATATTTATTTTTAAATAAAGTGTTTTATCACAGTGTTCATTAGAAAAAAATGAGAAACTTCGCCTTTTTTGGCATTCTTCTGGGTTATTTTTATGTAATTGTTTGCATCTTTACCTTTATATATTTTTTCCATTTATTTTTCACCCACACTTTGATCACATATGAGATTATATATAATTCAGAAAACTAAGTGAAAGTCAGAAATTCAGGAACTATAAATGCAAGACAGAGGTCGAACACTAGAAAACTAGAATGTGGATATACATACAGACCATAGGTTATACACAAGTTACATTGCAATTGACTCTGTCTGCCTAACTATAGTGAATTAATCTACAGGAGAGCTGTGAAAACCAGATAACTAGTTGAACCAAGTGGGAAATTGAGCCACCAATCTTTTTAATGAGCTTGTGATGAGAGATGTGGATTTGCTGTCCTGATCATTACCTGAGCTCACTCAATTCCGTCTGCCTCTCGTAGTGAGAGCATCTTATTGTACAGAGTGTGAATTTGGAGTCTGAATATATAGGTAAAACAATTTGACCTAGTATTTATCCAAGGAATAGCAATCATTTTCAACATTGGAGAAAACATTGGTTGTGTTCAAGTTTTGAAACCTGGTAAGTTGGTTTCAAAGGTGGAACCTAGTAAGGAGATCTTTAAGGTTGAATTAGACTATATATTCTTTTGCCTTGTATGCTAACTGAAAAACCTAACTCCTGTATAAGATAGGTCTCTACTGCATTGCATTCAACTGGTAAATAACATATAAGTCCAAGTAAGTGAACCAGGTTCAGTATGTGAAATGATACATGATTCATTATATGATTCTCATTGTCCAATAAAAAAAGAATGTACAAATTCCTCAGGGGGAGCAAAGTATTTCTTGGAACTTAGCTGTGATATAAATTTGTGAGTGGCTCTGCATTGAGAGAACAGAGAGTGAGAGCTTGAACAAGATGTTTGACAACATTTGAATGAATACCTACCAGGTAACTCTGGCAGTGATGGGAGGAAAATGGCTAAAAACAGGAGTATACTGTAAGTAAGCCTGGTGAAGCCTCAGGAGGTATTCATTAAAGAAAGCAATGCTAGATGTCACTAGGAATATGTTTTTTTTAATGATTCTGCTCGGGTCAAGTCGTCTTGCAAGATACATCCTTGAAGTTGATTAACCTGGAGATACAAGCTTCACCCAACTACTTTAGAAGTTTGTGTAAAATAGAACCAAAGATCTCAATTACGTGATAAAAATTCTCTTTACTCCAGCTTCTTAGTTGCTAACAAATGCGTCTTGTGACAAATGAAGTAAAGAGGCTATGTTTGCTGAAAGGTATCTAGAACATAATTGTATTGTCGCAGAAAAACATGGATAGAAAAATTTAAGTCAATTACCAAAATAGTATAATTGACTAGTTTACATTCTGTATCAATTTTTTGTTTCCCACCTCCATTGAGTATCATTCAACAAAAAAGGGAAGATTCTTCTTACTGCCATTGGGAAAAAAAAGAATACATAGAACTGATTCCAAGTGTCATCTCCCCTGATTTTCTCATTCGTGGCTCAAATTAATGATAGTCTCATGGTCTCTGTCAGAATGGATATGGCTGCTGCTGATCTAATGATAAAGATCTTCTGTCTTGGACCACGTCTTGGCTGAGTTGAGCCACATTTTGATTTGTCTTGCTTTGACAAGGAAAATCATTCTAATTAAATCAACTCTCAAAGCATCATTTGAAAAAGGAAGCTATACCCTGAACCATCCCACTCCTTCCCAGAGCCTGGCCCTTTTATAGGGTCCACCCACATATCCTGGTTCTCCTGATGCCAGCTTGCCTCTGATTGGTTTATATTTCTCAGGACTATTACAAGAGGAGTGGGTTCCTCTCGCTCGCTTATTTCCTGCAAATATTAAATCAGAGGAGTGGGTGTCTGATCATTATTGGCTCAGATAGATCACAGAAACTGAGTTTGAATAAAAAGAATCATCAAAATATTGCAATGATCAGTTGGTAGTGACAGCTTAGAATTATGTCTAGTTCACATTATATTTTATACCATGTGTCCCCAAAGGCTTGACATTTTCTGTAGGAAAATTCATACACAAGGCTTGACATCAACTTTATTCATTTCAACCCCTAGAGTAGAATTTAAGAATGCTCCTGTACAGCTAATCATTAGTAATCGATCCTACTGATCCACGCTTTTAAAAGTGAAATGATGCTTCTAAACAAACAAAAATGTCTATAGCTAGAAAAGAAGTCTGGCAAATCTTTGGCTGCAAAAAATTCTTAGAAAACAATTTCCCTGTGCATGTTAAGCCTACTATATAATACACCTATGAGGAAAGAATAAAGCAGGATTGCCAATGAATGGTTTAAGGATGACTGGCTAGCTTTGAGGGGCAAAATACTTTAGATCTTAGCTTCATGCATTATGACAAATAAATCCTTTGCAAATTAAGAGCTAACAGTTGAAAAAGTAAACAAAAGAGAATGAAAGTAAACTTTATAAAAGAAAGCACTTTTTATCTGTAATATCAATGGGATAAGATTAAAACAAAAAGATTAACAGAATAATTCATATACAAATACCTATCACAAAAGCCATTCAAAATTAAAGAAAAAAACAAGCATGAAAATATTTTCATGTTATAAAGAGAATCATTAAGGTTCCCCCCACAAATAAAAAATTGGTGCATCAGAGCTGCCATGTGGCACAATTCTAAGGGCTACCATTCAGATAATGGTATGTGACAACCAGATGCAGTTATAATACATAAAATATTAAATGTTAATGCTTAAAATTATTAATTAAAGATAACTAATTTTTAAATAAATATATACTTTTAACATATTAAATTCAGTTTTTATGAAATCCAAATTTTTTAATAATAAAATAGATTTTGAAAATTAAAATGTTGACTTTTCCCTAGAGGGAAATGAGACCTGCATGAGACCACTGCCTCTGGGAGTGAAAATTGGCAGCAATTTTTTAACGAACCATTTACTGTGTGTTTTCTGTTTGCTATTCTGGAAATTGCACTTTTAAGAAGGTATCATATGAAAATATTCCAGAATTTGGATGAACATTTATACACAAAGATGTCTGTTATACATCCTAAATATTGAACACTAGAAGGAGAGTTTTAAAAGTTATGGTCCATCTATGCAGTTGATTCCGGCTCAAGACAAGGTTGACACAAGGGAAGCCATATTGTAGAAAAGAAAAACTGTTGTAACTTTGAATGACCTCTGACAAACTAACCCAGCTGGATATGCACCCTCCAGGAGAACTAACTGTCTGTAGATTTTATGACCCCTGATTGTGCATGTACCTCCCAGCTGCGATAAGATGATAACTTTGCTTTTTTGAGTTCCTTAGGAATGTGATGACCCCCAAACAGAGAGTCTATGCTTGATAGCCACCATCAGTGAAAACTGAAAGATCTGGTGTGGCGACTCCCAGTCTGTAAGACCAGAAGGTCAACATTCCTAACCCTCTCCCCTATAACCCACTGGCCTATATAACTGCTGTAAGATTTGTGCCCCCTTAAGATGGGTTTTTTTCAGACATTAGTCAGCCATTTTCCCTCTTGCTAGCAAGCTGTAATTAAAAAGTCCTTTTTGTTCCTATCACCTTGCCTCTTGACTATTGGCATGTCTTGCGGCGAGCAGAAGGCCCACGTTCGGCGGTAACACAATGAAGTATTTTGTAACCATTAAGAATTATTGATGACATACTACCAATATTTTTAAAAAGTATTTATATAGCCCCATGAGAACAGGGACATTTTCCATCTAGCTCACATACATATTCCCTGTAGAATGCCTAACATATAATATGTGCTTAGAAAAATGGAAAAGCATTAATATTAACAAATGTGTTATGTGCTCCAGTTATCAGTGGTTACCTATGACCATAGGATTATAAGTGATATTTGTCATCTAGATATTATTCAGTACTTTCCAAATTTTCTAAAACAACATGTATTCATTATATTATTGCAGGAAAGGTTTATTTTTAAAGATACTGGCTACCAACAAATTGTTATGCCACAGTCCACTAAGAAAGGATAACTCTTCAGAAAATTGGATCTTAATGATTTTATTTGAGAACTAAATGCAACATCACCTACATCACAGCCATCTGATGTGTTTACTTAAAATGTAGATTTTTGAGCCAGGGTGGGGATGGGGCAGATTCTACATTTTTATCACATGTTTTGTGCCCCTTCTCTTAACTACCCAAATTATTTGACCCACATTAAAACAAGCGATAAGAGAATCACTGAATTAGGGAGATAATAAAAATTCAGAAAAATCCAAAAGGCAGGAATGGTGGTCTTTCAGAGGAGTTTCTTTAAAGACCACTGAAAATGGCTAGTAAATTGGTGTAACAAACTTCATGAGAGAGTCTATGACTGTGTGAAGGATAATGAAATCCCAAATCTTAAGAGTAAAGGAGTCACCAGCAATAGACAGCATTAAGTTTATACAGAAAAATCATTTTAGATAAACTATATGGCTTGAGATTTGTTTTTTCAAACATGTGAATGCAAAAATTAGTTCTAACAGTAAATGGTGACTTTTCCTAATGTGGGAAGCAAAGCATCAGAGATCAAATATAAAATATTTCTAAATTAGTGGGTTTTGATGCTAAGTAGCACTATGCAATAGGTTTCTAGTAAAAGTATAATTTAGACTTTTTTTCATTCTCTCTCTCACACCAGTTAAACTCCACTGTTAGTCAGAGACACTGAATTTTAGGTAATCTTGATATATGTAAACCAAAAAGCATCAACCAGTCAGCAAATGTTTGTTAATGACTTCCTATGTGCAGGCATGGCTCAAGATGTTAGTTATGAAATGGCGAGAAAGACAACATTCCTGCTCTCAAGGAGATTCCATTCTAATGGGTGAACACAAACCATAAACACATAAACATAAAAGAAAAGATATTTGAGATAATAATGACCACAATGAAGAAAATAACAGAGGACAACATGATTGAGTGTGGGCCATTAAGGAGGCAGCTTCTTTAGCTTACGGTGACCACAGAGAAGCCTCTGTGAAGAGGTGACATTTGGACTAAATTATGAGGCAGACGTACAAGGGTCTTTAGGAAAAGTACTTCAGGAAGATTAAATAACAAATGGAGAGGCTCTGAAATAGGAACAAATTGATGTAGTCAAGGTTTAGAAGCAAGGCCAGTGTGGAGAAGATGGAGATGAGATGAAATAGATTGTCTGAGCAAAGATAAGTGAGGCCCTAGAAAGGAAAGTTGCTGGGGAAGCTACTGGAGGATTTCAGGTAGAGGATTTAGATCCTTGACTGGATCTAAAAAGATCACTGTGACTTCAACGGACTGAATGTTTGTGTCCCCCCAAAATTCATATGTTGAAATCCTAACCTTTGCTATTAGGAGGTGGGGCCCATGGGAGGTAATTAGTCTTGAGGGTGGAGCCGTCGTGAATGAATTAGTGCCCTTATGAAAGGAACCCCAGAGAACTCTCCACTCTCTGCCATGTAAGGATACAACAAGAAGTTGGTAGTCTGCAATCTGGAAAAGGGCTCTTATCAGAACCTGACCACTCTGGCACCTGATCTTGGGCTTCCAGCCTCCAGAACTGTGAGCAACAGATTTCTGTTGTTTATAAGCCACCCAACCTATGGTAGTTTGTTATAGCAGCCCAAAATGACTGCGACACTGACCTTTGTGTTTACAGAGGACTTACACCCAACTGGAAAGAGAAAGGAGACTATTTTGAAGGCTGTTGCTGTGTCCTAGATGAACCATGTGGCTTGAACTTGTGTTGAGCCAATATATGGTGACAAGTGATTGGATTTGTGGGTAAATTGACTGTAGGAAGTTTCATTAAAGGAGGAATTGAGGATATATAATAGGTGCTAAGAACTGAATTGTGTCCCCCCAAATTCATATGTTGAAGCTCCAATGCCCAGTGTAAAGGTATTTGGAGATGGGCCTTTGATAGGCAATTGGGTTTAGATGAGCTTATGAGGGTAGAGCCCTCATGATGGAATTAGTACCCTTATAAGAAGAAACATTAGAGAGTTCTCTCTCTCTGCTTCTCCTGTGTGAGAACACAGCAAAGTAAGTGGCCATTTGCAATCCAAGGATCTTGGACTTCCAGCTTCCAGAACTGTGAGAAAAGCAACGTCTGTTGTTTGGGCCACAGACTGTAAATATTTCATTATGGTAGCCTGAGCTGACTTATACACTAGGTTTTTAGTCTGAGAAACCTGGTGGTATCTTTTACAAAGCTAGAAAAGACTTGGAGAAGAGTAGGTTTAGTATGAGAGAAAATCAAGAATTTGGTTAAATATAAGATGTCAATTAACCTCCAAGTTGTTAAATAGAGACTTGGATTTTTTTTTTTAGTCTATGGCTTAGGAGGATGTTCTAGATGAACCAAATATTTGGTAGTCATTATAAAGATGATATTTAAAATTTTGGACTAGGTAAGACCACTAGACAAAGCATACATAGAGTAGAGAAGAATGTCAAGGACTGTTATTTTGAGAAATTTGCTGATAGTCAGAGAAATCAGGCGGTAGCTGGTGGAGAATAAGTCAAAGGATAATATTTTAGGATGGTTAATACTAAAACATGTTTGTGTGCTGATGGTAAATAAACCATCCCAGAATGGGAGGAATGGATGATACAGGAAAAATAATATAGGATATTCACAAAAGTAAAGACACTGAGAAGGTGGTAAGAGATGAGCTTCAGAGCAGAGATGAAAATTGGGACACATTTTCTATTACAACCTGAGGAGAAGGTAGAATATACGGATATAGAGGCAACAAAATTGACGAGTTTGGTGGACGAAAGAAGAGGCTGTTTTGGATTGGCAACAGATGTTAGCTCAGGGCTAATATGCCTCACAAAAAAAAAAAAAAAGGAGGAAATGCCTGATACTTTATGTTCTTACAAAAGCAAGGAGTTTGGGAAGAGTGGGGGAAGAAATGGTTTGGAAACAGGGAAGAATGACATACCTCTAGGTAGTAACGAACATGAGCTATGCCTCCAAAAACAAGCTGCACGTGAATAGAGTTCTCAAGGATCAGCCAAGTACAGATTGGAGGAGAGAGGTGAAGATATGAGATATACATCTTGGAAAATTGGATAGTAAAAGTAAAAGGGGTGTGTAGTCATTCTAACTATCAATGTTGAGGGCATTTTGAAAAATGTGATAAAAAAATTAAAATGAGTAGTCAGTGTGCTATAAGATTTTCTACAGGGATCTTCAAGAACTGGGATGCAGATGTTAAATAAGGTATTTTAAATGTAGCTTAGAATTACCTTCAACTGCAAGAATATTTTCTAAGTGCTGGCTAAGTAAAAGCCACTCTAGGTGAGTGACTAAATGTATACCAGGCGCTGATAAACACACACACATATATACCCATTCATCAACTCATGCACGCTTAAATAGGAAATAATGAAGTAGGAATCATACCATATCGTACAATAGTAATAAAAAACAGACTGATGTTACTTTTATGCCTTTGGTTAAGCATATAGCACTTCTCAATAAACATCATAGGAATAATATCTTGGAAAACTGGAAGACAGTAGCTTTGAAAATGGCTATGATGTTGAAAGAAGAAAAGAATGAGATTGTTTCTGTCACTGTACTAGCTGAGGAAGAGGATATCTATTGAAATGACAAAAGCAGTAACTCTGAGTTCAACATAAATGAATATATTAGACTTTTGATCTTAGATTTCTACTTAACTTTTTTAGGCCTCAGTTTTCTTATCTGGAAAATTAGGATTTTTACATCTGCATTGTAGCATTGTTGTAAGCATTAAAAACAATGAAGAGATAGTACCTAATCATATGTCTAAAATGTAGAAATCCCTAAGTAATTAATGATTGCTGATGACACACTGCTATTTTCTGATACAGGCTGAAGTTGCTTAAATAAACACAAGAATGCCGAAGCTAAAAACCTCTATTTTTATTCGCGCTATTGTTTTGCTATTCTAACCTATCTTAATGATATTAGGAGCTTGGATTCTACTTCTAAAATAAATTCTGTCAACTCTTAAAACTCAGTTCCATCTACACCTTATTCTTTAGTATTTCAACTGAAAAAGAAAAGCTGTATTTGTCTATTGCTGATTCATTTCAACTCTTCAATGTCAAAGAGCCATTGTTAATGATATTTTGATGTTCATGAAGCTGTAGAAGCTTTCTCTGAATGAACCATGAATTCTCAGCTCAAAGGTGAGAAGGAAGAGTTATGAATGGGACAATGGAGCAATGGGATGGACAGAGAGACTCACTTGATCCAACACTGGGATGAAGAAGAAATTGGTTCCATTGTGTCAAATAGAAACGGGAGAATTTAGGGACTGAAATATCAAGACGAGGCAGAAAGAAAAGTATCAGGGACATGACATAGAAACCCAAAACAAAGTGTTTCCTTGAGAGTCTTGAGAAGCAGTTGGTATTTTATATGGATTGGAGATAGATAAAATGAAAACCAAGGCAAATATGAAGGAATCTTTATTGGTCATTGCTGATGAAGCCTTTGGCAGATGGCAGGGTTAAGTTTGAGAAAGCAAATCAATTTACTATTATCAATACATTATAAGTTTTTATGAATAATTAATAATTCATATAAAATGGTTTAATGAATATAATTTGTACTTCAATGAATAGGCAGAAGGGCATTAATCATGTGGTAAAGTCTGCAGTAAACTTGAACTTCCTTTAATATGAGAAATAAAGTGGTTTATTATTTTTTTTGTTTTTGTTTTTTGTCATTTTGTGAGGAGATCAGACCTGTGCTAACATCTGCCAATCCTCCTCTTTTTTTTGCCGAGGAAGACTGGCCCTGGGCTAACATCCATGCCCATCTTCCTCCACTTTATATGGGACACTGCCACAGCATGGCTTGCCAAGCAGCGTGTCGGCGCGTGCCCAAGATCTGAACCGGAGAACCCTGGGCCACTGCAGTGGAGGGCGCACATTTAACTGCTTGTGCCACCAGGCCGGCCCATAAAGCTGTTTATTATTAATCTCCTATAGTGAAATTATCACAAATCCATACTCCACTTGGTAGTCAGAGGAAAAAAAATCTGTCTAATATAGTTATCTATTACTGCATAACAAACACCCCAAATGTAGTGGCATAAAACAATGAATATTTTATTATGTTCATGGATTCTGTGGGTAAAAATTTGGATAGAGCATAGGAAACAATGATATTCCATGATGTCTGGTACCTCAACTGGGAAGACTTGAGGGCTGAAAGTGAGTTGATGGCTGGATACTGGACATTTGAAAGCATGCTCACTCACAAATCTGGAGGTTGATTATCAGTCTTGGTTATGGTTGCTAGCTGAAACACTGCCATGTGGTCTCACCAAGTGGTCTCTCTGCTTCCTCATAGCTTGATGTCTGGCTTCTAAGACGAACATCCTCAGAGCTCTAGGCTCAAGGTGAATCACGTTTTATGACCTTGCCTCAGAAATCACAAAGCATCATTCATGCTGTAGTCTCAGGCCAGGCCAAATTCAAGGGAAGGGAACAAGTACCCCACTCTCATTGGGAGGAGTGTTGACATCCCATTCTAAGAAACGCATGTGGCCATTTTCTGAAAATACAACCTGCTAATTATGGGACAGGTACAATCAATTTTGCTGAGCATCAGTTTCTGGGATCTATTCCTGACTTCTGTATTCTTGGTATTTATTACACTTTTTTAAATTACAGCTTTAATATCTTGTTTACTGCTAGTTAAGGCTAACTCTTACAATAAAAGTTATAAGTGTAAGATTTTTTTTTGGATACTCTTCTGGGTGGGGAACAGATGGTGTTCCTGATTTTAGTGACCAGTTATTTGCTTGATATTATTTTCATGTACATGCCATCTTTAGATAATTTTCCTATGTAAAATATTTTTTATAAGATGCGTGCTGTCCCAGTTTAAATGCATCACAAAGGAAACTTTATGAGAAATATTTTAGGGTACATTGGATTTCAATTAGATTTTGAAAGCCAGAAGAATTTTCTCACTGTGCAAAATGACCAGTATTAGCCAGTAGTTTGTGAAAATGTAGATGATGTGAAATCAGATAGTAATTTAAGGACATGTTGGCTTTCTAACCTAACACTTTTGACTAAAAGCCAAGTCTAAGATCCTGCCTACCTTATCAATGGGAAAAAATAGTTGTCCAGGTAAGGGTGAAAATTAAGGTAAAGATGACATGATGATTTAACAGCAAAGCAAGATTAGGATCCAAGTCTTCTAATTTCTATTTCAGGTCAACCAGAGCTTCAGTATTTATACCGTATTTGTGCTGCATATGATCATGCTTGGCGCTAAACTTGCAGAAATCTTTACTGATTATCTTTTAAGCAACTTTGATCATCGTTTTATTTTCAAGTTGCGATAAAATTGTATTAAGAAAGTGATATATGCATTGCATATTATAGGTATCATAGTTTCACATATCCAAATTCTTGATATTAAATGGTATAATTACTTAATTAAGTAATTAATAATGTTATGCAATTAAGATGTTTCCCTAAACCAATGTAGGCTTTCATATTTATAAAGTGTTATAGAGTTCCATGTTAATTGAAACTAGTAGCATTTGGCTTTGAAAACCAGCTGAAAAATATTGTCATCATATGAAGATTTTTAAAAATATTTCTAACAATTTTGCAATTGGTGACCAGGTACACAGGTTAAAATTTGTATTTAATGAGTGAGTGTTCAATGCACTTCAATGCAGTGACACCGAATGTTCCACTTTTAATGCAGAATAACTATACTAAGGTGATTCATATTGGGCAACATATTTCTAATGTATAATCATAAAGTTAGTACTGGTAGATAACAGGAATTTAGACCACTGTAACAACCTCTAGGAAATGACTCTCTTTTCTTGACAGGTAGAGTAGAGGAAGTGGTAATCAAATAATTTCCCAGCTCCCTTGCAATGGAAATTGATTTTCTTTAGAAAAATGTTTTATCAATCAGTTATGGTCCTCCACACTGGAAGAGAAAGATTTCCTACCTTGGCTAAGAGAAAAATACATTTTCTGAAGCCATAATGGAAAAATGTTGGGAAGATGGCTTATATTCAGGATGACCTTTTTTTCGAAATCCTATTAATTTATTTCATCTGTTGTTATGAAGACAGAATGGTTAGTTAAATAATCCCATTAGAGCCTAAATTTGCTACTGTAGAGGTTGAAAACCATTCAAAGTAAATATCTTAATGATAAAATAACTTTGTAGTATGATAAAGAATTAAAGTTAAGAGAAATCTCTAGGGATATCAAGTCTCTTATTTAGAAATGATAAAACTATGGTCCAGAGATATTAAATACCTTACTCAAGGTCATATTTGGTTAATCCGAGTCAGGATCTGAGCTGGGTCTCCATAGAGGGAGCCATTGCATTACCCTATAAGAAGATCATGTTGACTATATACAAACAGATACAATGTGTTTTTGCTATCAATAATAGCATTAAACTAAATTTATCCAACTAAATTTTGGAGAAAAGCAAGGAATACATATTAAAGTATCCCAGTACTTTTATTATGACTTATTTTGATAGTGGATATAGGCTATGAATCCAGACAAAAAGGTCTGACTGTATTAAATATAGAAATACATATATTCTGGCAATCAGGGAGGGGGAGGATTAAAAGGATATAATGTCTATTGAAAGGTTTCTCAAAAACTATGAAAAGTCTAAAAAAAGATTGAAAATATCCAAAAGAAACTGAAACTTTTTGTCAAAGAGAAAAGCTGATTCACTTCTGGGCAAGAAGAACAAAATGCAATCATTGGAGAATTTTAAAAGGGACTGACATCCTGTCGGAAATATGATGTGAAGAAAGGCTTTGCAAAGACAAAGTTAGAAACGTCTGAAAAGAGAATTGAGTCATGAGCAAACTATGGGCAGGGATATATGTTTGCAAAAAGAAAAGAAGTCATCACTGGGAATTGATTATAAAGGAATGAAAAAGAGCAAAGACCAAAACGTCATTATTTTGGTCAGCCAACCATATTTAAGACTATATGTGTGGGAATGTGCGCTCATGAACACAGGCAAATCAGAGAAGATTATGCATATTTGATTAAAATAATAACTGCACGTGAAACTTATAAATAGACTGAACTTGGCAGAATAAATTCAGAGCATTTAAGAAATTTAATTCAATGAGAAATAACTTGGGATTCACATTTGGTATCTTTAAAATATAGCACTTCATTTGCTAAAAGTACATGAGGGAACCATCAATGACCCTAAATTTAAGAAATCTGTTTAACTAAATATTTATATTTTTAAATGAATCTTTTATCTTAAAAAGGTAGGAGCAAACAATTGATTAATTTGAATGTAGTGAATATTCTGCCATTATTTTGATATTATAGTGATTCTTTCTGGCCATGGGATAACATCAGTCCACGGCCTGATTCTAATCACTATATCATCCCTGAATATTGATGGAAAAATGGCTCAGATTTTAGTTTTGTTTTAAGGACTTATTTTGTTTGTGATACCAATTGAAATATGTATTCGCTGTGTGGCTAAAACTCCTGGGGCTATTTGGAAATGTCCATCTCAGATGTTACACAATCCAGTATGTATTTTCCGTGTGTGTAAATAAATATGTATACCTTTGCAGCTGTAACAGGATTTGGTCATTCATATTGTATTTCTGGGAAGAAAAATCCCCTTCTCTCATTGTATCTGACCCAACAGTCTTGTATGTTCTAGCATCATCCATGAAACTCTGAAAGGCTAATTTGTTAGTTTGCAATAGATAAAGTCTCAGGTTCTTCACGGTTCTTGACACAACTGTTCCAATTTTATGTCTTGCTGCTCCTTATATTCCAGTTTACATGATGCTTAAGGTGCATTACTCACTCCCTTCAAATATAACTTGCAATTCTATATTTTAATTTATAGATTGCTTGTCCACAGGTTTCCACTTAGGAAAATTCCATCCACTTTCTTTTTGAAATATTTTCTGCTCAAACCAGTCATCACACAGAACTTTTGACCTGTTAGTATTTAGTTTATATTAAGTTAATGCAGTATATGCTACTTTATTTTGCATTAAGATTAGTTTTGTTTGAGATTATTCAATACATGTTGTTCATTGTGACTAATTTATCCTTTTATTCCAAGTGCCCAGCACTATGCCTGACCTAAAGTTTTTAATAAAACTCTAAATGAATCAACACAATGAATATTTCAAAGGTTCATCTGGGTTTTCTTTTAAAAGATTCTCTAAATAATCTTAATTATTTAAAGGGAAAATATGAACAAAAACAGGATAGGATTCTACAGTTTTCATTTCCTTCTTATCATAGGGGAAGTTTTCTTAATAGTCTAAGTCTGAAAAAGACATAAATACCAGCAATCAAACCACAATCCCAGAACAGCAGGTGGTTTGAATACTTCGTTTGAATAAGCAGACATCCTACATTGCTCTGACATAGATTTAAGAGTTGCCTCTGGGAAAAATGGCAAGTCAAAACAAGAAAACTAAGACAGTCACCCAGGGATGTATGTGGGAGACAAAGACATCAATAGAACCAACCCTTTTCAAACCACTGACAAGCACTGAGTGCTAGATCTTTCATTGAATTACTAATAATGCTGCTGATATTGAGTCTTTATTTAGATTTTTGATGGGTGCATTGTATATTCTCTTGTAATAGACTTGTTAAATGTAATTTAACATTGAGATGCTCTTGGCCTAGAGATGCTCTTTAAATCACCCAGGCAACATCAAATGAATCAACATAAAAAAATGAACCCATTATTAACTTAAAAATAATATACATATTACACCTTTGAAAGAAAAAAGTTGTACATCAAAGAACAGAAAAGTTGAGTTTTCATTATATTTCTAAAGTTGCATTAAATTCTGTCCTTCCATAAACATTTATTGGGCTCCAACCATGTTTCAGGAAGTGTGTTGTATTAGTTTTCTATTGCTTCTATACCTAATTACCCCAAACTTAATGGCATAAAACAACACCCATTTATTATCTCATAGTTCTTTAGGTCAGAAATCCAAGTGGACTCATTTGTGTTCTCTGCTCAGGGTCTCACAGGTTGAAATCAAGGTATCGGCCAGATGGATCTCTTATTTGCAGGTTTTGGAGAGAAATTCACTTCCCAAGTTCCTTCAGATTGTTAGTAGAATTGACTGGAATCCTTTTCATGCTTTGACGCTCTCTGACTCTCTCTTCTGCTACAACCCAGAGAAAACTCTCTGCTTTTAAGGGCTCATGGGATTAGAGTGAACCCATATGGAAAATTTCCCTTTTGATTAACCTGAAGTCAACTGATTATTAACCTTAATTCCATATATGAAAATTCATTTTATCACATAATGTAATATAATCATGGGAATGATATCATATCATATTCACAGACTTCACCAACCCTCAAGGGGTGGAGATTATACAAGGGCAAGAGTCATTGGGTGTCATGCTTAAAAATCTGTCTACCACGTGTGCTAAATGCTGGGAATAAAAAGATAAGCAAAACAGACTCAGTCACCACTTTTACAAATCTTAAACTTCAATAAAGGGGACTTAAAATAAAGTATGAGCTGTATAAGGTAGCATAGGAAGCATACATATGAGCATGTAAATGGAACAACCAAACCAATCGTGTAAGCTGTGTCCTGGAGGAAATATTAGGACTTATTCAGTAAATGAAGACCATTGTAGGGTGAGAGGGTGGAATAGTGTTCAGCGGGAATAATATCACATGGCATGTCTTGAAAGAAGTTCAACTTAAGCATGGATGACATAGCTTTCAATGTTTGCAGAGGAGACAGTGGTCAAGGGATGGCTAGCATTGGGAGAGAAGAGAGCAAAGGGAAAATATTTAAGTCTGGTAATCAATGGTGCTACCTGATCAAATGTGCGTTGTAGAAAGTTCATCCTGGCTGCAGTATCCAAAATAGCTCTGAGAAGTATAACATTTGAAGGAGTGAAACCGGTTATAAGACCATGAGATATAATCTGGGTGGGAGATGATAGTTACTGGGACCATGGTAGTGACATGAAGGTATGTCTGTAAATGGATATATTGAGAGAATTTGGGAAGTGGATCCAAAAATAAATGGTTGTTAAATAGATGTAGGTGTGAGGGGGAGAGGAAGTCAAGAATGATGTCCGGGTTTCTGGCTTGAGCCTCTGGGAGGATGATGGACTGTTTTCTGTAATAAGGAACTTAGGAGGAAAAACAAGTATAGGGAAGAGATAAGTATCTCAGTATTGAATATGAACAGTTTGAAGTCCTTTTACCATAGCCAAATCTAGAAGTTTATTGTACAGTTGAGTATACTAGTCTAGATCTCAGATAAAAGATCTAGGCTGGAGATATACAACTGACAAATTTGGGTACCTAAAGTTAATTAGAGTCACTAGAGTGAAAGCTATTCCCTAGGGAGTGTATGCAGCAAGAGAAGAGAATCTAAGACATAATCCCCAGGTCCACTAATGCCTAGGAAATAGCTCAGAAAAGAGAATACAAAAAGGATACTAGATAAAGAAGAACGAAGACACTTGCTGTTATGCAAGACAAGCAAATGGGATTGCAAAAATTTCCAAATTTGGAGAGAGTAGCCAGTGTTTTCAAATACTGTAGGAAAATCCTATAAAAGAAGATTAATAGGTGGAATGAATTTAATGACAAGTGACTCATTGGTGATTTTGACAAAGCATGATTCAGTGGTGCAGTGTGGGTACAATCTAAACTGAAGTGAGTTTAGGAATAAATGAAACCTAAGGAATTTCTCTTTCAATAATATTTCTTTAATAATTGATATTCTCTGGGAGAGCCAGTTTCCAGTTAAGACAAAGAGTGGGAAGAATGTTCAGAGAAAAGTTTGACCATGAGGAGGAATTTGTTTACCATGAACCATGGGTACCAGAGAGCATAGTGGATTTTGGATGAGAGGAGGAGTGGAGGGATATTGCCTCATTGGATCAGGAAAATAAGTATTTCTACAAATGAGAATGTGGAAGAATATAGAAAACTGGGTTTGAATCTGGAGAACCCCCTATAATGGTATGCAATGTATTGAATTTAGTTGGCATCAAAATGACAAGACATAGAAAAAGAAAATGAATCAATCAAGGCAAATAGACTAAATAGCCCATTGTGATAGTCTTCTGCTAGAAGGAAAGTAGTCAGGCCTCCCAGGATTCAGCTATGAACTAGAGAGAGTTCAAGCTTCTGGAGGAAGCAGAGTGCTTATCCCTATAGAAGGGAAAGGAGATGAATAGAGTCTTAAATGAGAGAGCTCCAGAAAGAGGCTTATTTCTCAAAGGTGCTGGCACACAGGCCTCCAACAATTGATTGAATAGGAAGCCCTGTGTAGCAAAGAATGATTGTTAATAGATGTGTAGCCAGTGGTAGAGGGAAAGAAGAAGTCGGGAGAAATGTTAAGGCAAGTGGGCTAGAGACAGTCAGGACCACACACTCAGCAGCTATGTGAAGTATTTGAATTAATATGCATTATTTAAGAGACAAAAAAACAATAGTCTTTGATTCACAAAATAAACACAACACTTGGTTGGTAGGAGTGTATAGAGTGAAGTGAAATATTCTCAAGATAAATAAAGAAAATTAAAACCAGTCTCAAGCGGTTGCTAAAGGCAACAATGGAATCAAAATGAAGGTATTTGTATAGGCTTGATATATGCAAAGCACTAGCTATCTACTGCAAGATCAATGATGACCCTTCTTAAAACTCTAAATTTTTAAGATAATGTCCAACTCTCCTCTCTTGGGTAATCTCACTTTTTCTTGCCACATAGCAGATTCAGGTAGACATCCTGGGCTTTAAGGAATGGCACACTTGAGAGGAATATAAAAATATAATGTAGTCTCACTATACAAGGTACTTTAAGAAAAACTTTGCAACAATTTATGCCAAGGAAATCTGTATCTTAGAGCCAGCTGTGTACCTGACCTAGGATCCATAATGTTTAGAAGATCACTAGGATGTTAAAGAAAATACAAATTAATTACCTTTAGGTGTCAATATTTTCCATGCCTCTCTTAAAAATGTTTTTATTTAGCAGTAACGCCTGAATATAGGATTCCTCAAAAATGATAGACAAGGATGGACAAAATAAGCGATATTAAAATCTTCCAGAAGTCTTTTAAGGAAAAGGTAGCAGTCAATCATTGTCCCAAAATTTCTGGCTTCAGGCATTGGCTGGAGAATGGAGATGATCCCAGGGAGAAGGAACAAAGAAAATGAGCAAGTTTTGGGTGGGCTGAAAGAAGGGCAGGAATAATTTTACATATAAGTGGGAGTTAACACTACCTAATTGAAGCATCAAGGTTAGAATACACTAGAAAAGAATGGAAATCTGGGAACACCCAGCCTTAGAGGTCCAAGCACAGTAGCAGATTTAGCGAGGGTGGCAGAGACTGAGGGTGCTGAGTATAATTTGATCCAAAGAGAAAGAATCAGTAGAAAGGGAGACATTAAAGACTCAGGAGAGACAAATGACTAATAAAGCAGAGTGCAAGAGGATTTGGGAGTGGCCAGGATTGAGACTATCATGGACAAGTTGGCGTTGAACATACCTTATCCTTGGAGATGGGAGGAAAATCTGCACCAAAATATCCACAAATAGCAACTTGTGAGTGGTGAAGATAGGAGGTGTTGATGGCTTTATTGCCCAATGGCTTCAAATTTCTAAAATAATGAGTAAAAGTGATCATCTCCGGGGGGGGGGGGGGCGGGAGGGATGTGGAGAAAAGTAGCAGATCAGAACAATCTCTGAGGAGATTGGGGAGCTGACCAATTGCAAGAGAAAGCACAGCTGATCAAGGTTGATGGCCCAACTGAGATTAGAAACCACACATCTATGGATTCATGTTGTTTTACAGTGGTACTCAGCTACTCGATATAAGAGCATACACGTGGCTTTTTCGTGGGGTAGGAGTAAAATAAATAAAGAAAGTGACTTGGAGGTGCTAATGGAGTTCAGTTGATCTACCCTGTGGCTCAAATACTATAAGAAAGGAAAAGAGGTCCAAAGTATGACAAACTGTGAAAATTGGAGGGATACTGAGATTGGAATTACAAATTTTCAAATCTATATACAAGTGCAGGAGGAATGAATGCATACTAGGTATTTTCTGGAAGAGGGGTATAAGTTACTTAGATATAGATTTTTGAGATGACACAGTTCTTATATTCAAGAAGAGACTACAGAAATCACTAGAGTCAGTTGCATGTGAGAAGCCAGGGAAAGGGGAAAGTTATTTATTCAAAAATATTTACTGAGCAACCTTCATGTTTTAGACATTGTAACAGCTGCTGAAGATACAGAAATAAATAAGACTTGATACTTGCTCTCAATTAGATCAGTCTACTGGAGTGATTGATGTTTCCAGCTTAGGAAACAATGTGGATAAGAAAGTGGCAGTTTTAAAAGGCAGTACCCAAAATTATAATTAGTACTCCTTTAATATGAGTAGCTGACATAACAAAGCAAGTGGCAATACAAACCAGACAAGCCAGAAAGATGACCCTTTAATTGTGAAGAGGAGTCAGTGTTGAATAGGAAAGACTCAGGGGAATATATAGGATGGCATAGAAAGCATGTAGAGGGAGAGGGGAGGAGAGTGGATTCCTGAACTCTAAGAGACTCCTCAAGATTGAGGGGTAGGTGGAGGAAGAAAGGAGCCATTGAAAGAAAGTAGAGTCGAGACCATGCAGTTTGCTTCTGAAAAAGAAACGAAGACGACAGCTCAGAAGAAAAATGGTCAATATAAACCAGTAAGTCAGAGATCCAGACAAGAAAGACTAGATTGTTTGAATAGATTTAGCAAATGGAAAAGCATCCATGATCTTAGCAGGTGCAATTTCAGGAGGCTGAGGTGGCATACATTCCTATAGGTGGAGGAATACATGAAAGACTTTTGAAATTCTATGCTATCAATGACGACCAGCAACTCTCAGGGCTGCTAAATGATTATAAAATACAGGCTATGTCATTGGCCTTTTAAGTGAAAAAGAAGATATATACATTTACTAAGAAACTTGCAAGAAGAAATATAGGGTATACATAAGATGCACAAAAATTAACCTAAAACTAAGCAGAGGCGAAACTAGAATGCAATATGGATAGAAGATTTTTTTGGGTAGGATGTATTGTTTGTAGAATAAGAATGGCTAAAAAGCAAAATTGGTTTCATGATACAGTAATGAAAAAACCCTCGGTAGTTAAAGCTAAATCCAATTCTTGACAAACCTCAAATGATATGTGTCCTGCAAAGAGTGAAATTATATACTTTTGAAAGTAAAGTAATAGATTATTTTGATATGGTCAAGTAATTCCATTTATTATTGCGTTAAAAGTTTAAAGATGGTGTAAAAAGTAAAGCTCTTTTAAATTTAACGAATAACTTCTAATTTACAGGAAAAAAAGACTGCTTTCCGGGGCTTGGGGAAGTGAATATATGTTTAAGAGTGTCATTTCATTTTCAACATAATTAGTCATCTAACTATGTATCCAAATGAAGCTAATGGATTTCCATGTACAATTAACTATGATTTATCTTAGAGTATTGCAGTTTGAATTATTTTCTATCAGTTTTCTCATAATTATTATTTTCTATCAATTTGCTAATTATTTATGGACAAATTTCATTTTGAGTAAATTAAAATCTATTGCCATGATGCAGCTTCTATTGGACAGCAATTAAGAGAGGTGGTTGCAGAAAATGCAGCTTTACTTATTTTTTTCCAAAAGGAAACATTATTTGAGAAGTTAGGCAAATAATTTCTTTTAGTTCTATTTTAAAGAAATTAACAATGAATGAGACCTTTAAAAATATTTTAAGATTTTAAAAAGTGAATATGTCTTAGTTTATTCTGTAACAGCTTCAATCTTGGTTTTATTTATTTTGTTATTTAAAGAGGAGAGAGTATATACATGTATTTTCTCCGAGTTTTTGTTGAAAGATATGTGGAAGTTAGAGTACAATAAATTTATGATTCACTTTAAGATTGTTCTCCAAATAGAATGTTCTTACAAAGTATACAACAATAAGTCCAACTTGGTTTAAAAATTAGCCAGCTAAATGTGATTTAAAAAATTGCTTAGGTATCAGATACATGAAATGCCAAAAAAAAAAGCCATCTGAAGTAATATATGAGATAACTAAATGGTGTCCAAATAATTTCAAACTCTTAAAATGTTTTGGAAATGTTTAGTAAATACTGTAGTCATATATATAAATATTATCTATATTTAAAACTTAGATGCTTTTCAGAGAAAACATTAGTGTATCTTGATGGGCATAGAGTTGGACTCAGCATAATTAATAAAATGAGCCTCAGGAAAATTACTTTACCATTAGGTTTTGTTGATTTTATTATTTCACTTTGGTATAAGAATTGCTCATTCAAAATGCCTTTAGAAATTCTTTTTAAAATTGATAATTTAACCTATAGAATTAATCCATATTAAACTTCATTCATCCTGGCTATAGAACTTTGGCAGATTGCTACTTAACCTTGTGAAAGAGAGACATTCTTGAGTGATGGAACCAATACAATTACACACACCGAAAAGCTAATGCTATTAGATACTAAAAAAGTGCCTACTGGGAGGGCTATAATCTGTAAGAATCAAGAGTTGCAAAGTCAGATAATGTGTTGTGTAAATTAGTTCATCCATATATTCTAAGACGGTTCTGGTAATTCTCAGGTAAAGTGCTGGCTCTGGATTCTCTTTATAGCCAATTTTATGGAAGCTCAGTTTTTCTACTAACAAATCTTCCCAAGTTTCTTATCAATCCAAAAATGTGATATTCAAGCCTTCTTAGTTAAAGTGAAAAATCCAGGCATATGTCAAACAAAACGAAAGATGAAACAAAAGTAAAAATACTAGTTATCATTTAAAAAACCATATGCAGCCCCAACCACTTATTTTGGTGCCACTGGGCTAATGGGCACTACTGGTTCCTTGTTCTTTTAGCTTTTGGCTACTGCACTTTGATTCTCTTCCTTGTTTCCAGCTCCCAGATGCAGCCCTCTTGTGTCACTGAGCCTTGTAGGTCATTAAACTCACTCTCAACTCCTAGGGAGTCTCACAACCAAATATAAAGTATGGAAAATCCATATTATCTACACTTTATGTTTAAACATGAATATAAGTATTAATGTGTGTTAAATAGGAGTGCATGGCATTATGCCTAGTGTTTTTATTAGAATGAAACTTGAAATCCAGTTTTAGTTTTTCTGCTTAGACCATAAGCATTTTGTAATGCAGTGAATAGATTAAAGATAGAAGTGAAATGGAATAATTATAAGAGTTCTAACAGAACAGTCGAGTAGGGCACAGTGTCATCACTTTACAGCATTTCAGGAATATTGAAAATCAAGAATAGTAATTACCAAGGCAATGGAATTCTGGCTTGAGTATTACACTTTGAAGATAACCTTCATACAGGTCCATTGAATAAAACAAAAGCAATTATTTACAAAATCATACGTATACTTCAATGTTATTACACATTAATCATAGTCTAATAAATTAAAAACCTAGGCCCCAAGGCCTTCAACCCTTAATGAAAGAAAATCTTAAGTACAATTTATTGTTGTTATACATTAATCATAGTCTTACAAATTAAAATCAAGAGCAGAAAGGTCTGTAATTCAAACCTTAAATAAAAGGAAAGTATAACTAAATAGACTTGTGAATTATTCAGAGAATTTCAGAAGTCAAACGTTTTTTCCCCTACCCTACATTTGCAATGAATCTTGAAAGACTGGGAACCTTGAACAAGAGAAATTGGGAGGGGGCTTCTATAGTCACTGGGTTGCTATCTCCCACCCCAGCAACACAAGCAGAGATCACGAATATTTCAGTTTATGATTTTATTTAGGCATACTCATGAGGTGAAAACAAACTTCTGTATGGAAGCAGCAGGCTGGTTGATGTTGACTCCATAAGGTGATAGAGAGAAGAACCTGTAAAACCGACCACCCAAGTGTAAAAGCAAAGCCAACATGTAGATTATACCGTGTATCACAGCTGTGTAACATCATAAAGCCTTCTGTTTAAGAGATAGACCCCTGGACTGAGATTCTAGAAGAGGCTCTATATCTTTAGGACCTATCTGTAGCAGTCAGCAGGCTTCGTCTCTTCTCTTTCTCAGTCTTTGGTTTTTGCATCCTTAATATGGAATAATAAGTTATTGTGAGAAAATAAATTGAGATAAGGAAGGTAAAAGTTTTAGCTGGTTCCTGGCACAGAGCAAGTCTTCCATAAAGTTTATCTATTATCTTTATTGTGAAAAATATTGACTCTGGAACATCTACTGTTTTTACTCCGAGTTTACAAACAACAGCAATAATTAATGGATTATAATTTTTAATAGAAATGTGTGCATGTGCTAATATGCCCCATGTTAGCATTCATCTCACTGACTCAGGATGGTATCCATTCTTTTCCTGGTCCTACCTGAAACAATCAACTGCACCTGTTCCTTATGTGGCAGGCAGGATTCAAAATCGCTTTCTGTCACTCTACTTTTGAGTGCAAAAGTGCTAGGGCCTAATGGATTTCCCTGGGTTCAGCAGTGCATTAGAAGTCAGTTAACTGACTCATTCCCTTAGTGAAATGAGATGAACAATCTGGTCTAGGTCTCCCCAGGACATCTGTGTAGATTTCTAGCGCTCTCTGGAAACTTGATCTGTTTCCTCCATGTCATCCCTTTTAAATTTGCATTAAGATAATGTATGTAAGAAGTAGTAGATTAACTCAACACGTCAACAGAAAAATAACCACTAAAATACTTGTAGTGCCATGTGGTATGGGAATCAGATGGATTGGTATTATTTATATAGCAGTTGAGATTTCTATCATAATAAGGGATATGTAGACTAAAAAATATGTTCTACATTTGCCATAATCAACACTAGGCATTTAAAAATATGTAGTTATAGTCAATAATAAAAGCCGCTACCTCAAATCTTATTTTTAGAGTAGTCAACAAGTGTCCGTAGAGACTGACTTGAGTTTTGACTATTTTATGTTCACCATGGAGTTATCAGCACTTTGGTATTTCTGCAAAATTGGCAAAAGGTCAGGTAAGAGGAAGGGAAGAACATGTGCATATATATCCACGAATGAATTTCCAATAGATTCAAGTTCTAGAAATTCAAGTGTGGCCTGTGTAGTTGATTGTTATAAATCAAATGTTTAGTACAAGTATTTATGATATGTGGTAATAAATTCTTTCAAAACGAACAAAAATGCATCCTACGCTGTAACATGATGCACTTAAAGGAACATGGCTAATGCTTTCAGACTGGGGCCCCACCCTGCAAAACATAAGCAACTTTGTAACCACAGATAAATGAATGTGATACAATTCTAATGAAAACAATAGTACACCTAAGAATAGTAAATGTCTAATTAGTAGGTAAATATTACACTTACCATGGGAATTTATCTTTTAAAAAATTGTGGTGGAAGCAACTTGAAGGAAGGAGGTGTGAAGAAAGGTTAAGACTTCCGAATTATAGAAACAAGGGCAAAATGTATATATGAAAGAGATAGTGAACTTTCACCTATAGCTATAAACATAGAATAACTATGATTATTTTTAACAAGTCCTAGTTATCAAAGAAATCTTGTTGGTAAAGTCATTTTTTAACATAAATGCATACATCAGGAATAACAACAAAACTAGCTGAAGTTCTTAGAAATAGAATAAAAATACCTCAATAAGTTAGACTTCCTGGAAATATATTTGAAATCTTGAAAGGAATTTAAATAATAGCTATCATTTGATATTATGATATGTGTCTAGCTTTGGGTAAACCTGTGATGATGGCAAAATTATTATTCCCACTTTATAGGTAAGGAAACTATGGTGCCGAAGTTAAATCTCCAGCTCTACCAATTACTTGACAAGGGACACACACAAGGAAGCTGGATTTCAAGGAGGCAAAACCAGTCCCAGAGCCTATGTCCTTCCTCAAACCCTATGCTACACTGCTGTGCATTATCTCAGCTACTTGGAGCTGGGATTATAATGCCAACATAATGTTTTAATGGCATTCCACCCTTAATAAATGAGTGTGATTATTTTTCATCATTCATTCCTTACTTTCTAGAATAATATGTGAAGGAAAGCACATCTTCTAAAACATGAACTGTCTTGCAAATACAATACTATTATTTGTTATAATTTTACAGTTCAAACGGCATATAGCATTTAATAGCATGGTCACCGTTTCATAATGTATAAAAATATGAAATCGCTGTTGTACTCCTGAAACTCATATAATATTGTATGTCAATTTTACTTCAATTAAAAAAATTAAAGACAATTGTAATTTAACAGGTCATAAATAATGTACCTTCCAATAGGAAATCACACACAAATTTTGTTTCCTACTGACATCATCTTGATATTTATGGAGTTTTTGATCCAAAGCAGCATGTGGGGGACTTCTCCACCACGTAGGTTATAGTGTGAACATAAACATGAAAAATAAGTGGAACTGAACGCCAGCAGCGGAAGAGCTAGCTTGACCAAACCACACTGGTACACAGAATCACATGAACCCCGTACTGACTAGAAGATGAGCAAATAAATTGAACAGAGAGAAATTGAAATTACACAAACTAAGTTTAAGTTTTTATAATTTCTTATGAAAACAGAAGTTCTTGACTAAAGGCATCAATGTGTTTTGAAGTTCCTAAAATATTCTGACAGAAATTGCAAAAATGCGGTGAAAATGAAATCAGACTGTCTTTTCTCCCTAATCTCTTTTTAAAAATAATACATGCATTCTTTGAAGGAAATGGAACATGGTATCATAAAGGATGGCAAGGTGGAATTGTAACACTACCTTTTTGCTTTGTTAGTCCAGGCTGTCATTTTTATATATAAATGTTAGACAATGTAACACTACATTTCTTTAATTAAAAAATTACCTATTTCTACTGCAGCAAGTGCAGGGCATATCCTTATTGAGGCTACATAGTCCTTGTTAACGATAGAAATCTCCAATGTCATATAAATAGCATGCAATCTGTCTGATTTTATCCATCTGGCTCCACAGAACTCAACAGCATCCTTTTAAGGGTTGAGGTTAGAAGAAACTCTAACTACATCCCAGGATACCCAGCTCAAACCAAGGTTAAGCACATCTCCATGGTTCAACATACCTGTCGTTAATTCAAACCATATTCCCCAGGCTCAAAACAAAGATACTTTTGGTAATTTTATCTCCATGCCTACAAGTTATTTATCCTTAAAGACATCTTCTTTCCTTTACAAAGTTCAAATATTCTATTTTAAGTATGAATGGACATTTCATTTACTTTACTGTTATTTTTGTTTGTTTTTAATCAGAAGCAGTATGACTTGACTATCTTTGTGTTTGCTTCAGTGTAGTATTCTCTAGAAAGCATTGACCTTGAGGAATTCTCACTATGGATTCATAAATGTAGTCCCAGATTCAAGGCCCAGAAATGGTCTTTTGCATTTCCACAGCAAAGGGTCCTAGCAGATTCCATGACAAGCACCACAACCTGGAATTACCATAATAAATACTCAGAAAGTGTCTGGGATGTGTATCCATGATGTACCAGGAATGAAACTAATGGTAAATGATGGGCAAGATAGACATAGTTCCTGACCTCAAAGAGTTTTCATGCTAATGATATCTGTCTTGCTATGGTATAAATTTGCCAGCACTTGGAGTCTTATTATGGAGCCAAAGATGGAGCCTTCATCTTAGCCAATGATGAAGACTCAACAGTTCTAGGAAAAAAAATAGGATTTTGGTGCTAATCATTTTACTACTTTTCACTCTTTTCAGTGAATTTTTTAACCTCAGTGTATACATGTATAAAATAGAAGAAATATTCTATTCTACTTAAAAAGACGTTATAAGAAATAGCTGGACCTATGAGCTTAATTTGGCAATAACATAGGCTCTTGTAATGATAGCTCCACTAAATACTAATATCCTCAGGGAGAGGAGCTGTATCTTTTTCGTCTCAGTACCACTCACTTAATTTGCAGGTGCTATAGATTTAATACATGTTGAGAAAGAAGTGTGAACTCAGAATAAGGAATGGAGAAGTAGTCACCTTTCCCACACTGGAAACAGGCTGCAGTGTGAATACCAGGGCTCCACATTCAGACAGAAATTATTGTTAATAGTGGGTACTGAAGACTTAAGGAACTTGGTGACTTCATTAGTTTCATTGAAGGCGGCCATTATGACTAGCATAAGCTATGACCATTCATGAATATAATTAGGATATGTCAGCTTATCTCAGTATTAGGCTCTGAGGGAAATGAATAGAAATATTCAAAGGTAAAAAAAATCAATTTTCCTTAAAGAATTGCACTATGTATATTTCCTATATGATCTCTGAAAAAATTCAAGATTCACTTGGAAAAATTCAACTAATATCAGCAAAATAGATAAGCTTCAAGTGTAATCAGTCTATAGTTTTTAGAAATATGTTTTGCAAACAACTATTCTGTAGGAAGTATCCATAGAACATAGAAATATACCTATTTTAGAATAAATATGATATACTACAGATGGATTTTAGTGGAGCAAGACATAGCAAAGATACCACGTGACATCAGAGGCATGAAAAAAAAAAGTAAGACTATGATTACTACCCAAATTCTGAAATCTGAAAAAAATCTATTTTAGTTTTAAAACATTTTTACTTCTCAATTGTATATATTTTTGTAGAAATATGTTTTAAAGTCCATTTCAGGACTAGCAGCTATTAATATCTAAGCTATAAATTTTGGCATCTGTAGTTGCGATGTCTCAAGACCCATCAAGAAAAAAATAAACAACAAGACAGAAACAGACTCATAGATTCAGAGAACAAATTTGTGATTGCCGGAGGGCAGAGGGGTAGGGGGAAGAGTGAAATAGATGAAGGAGATTAAGAGGTATAAATTTCCAGTCATAAAATAAATAAGCCATGGGGATGTAATGTATAGTGTAGGGAATATAGTCAACAATATTGTAATAACTTTGTATGGTGACAGATGGTTATTAGTCTTATCAGGGTGATCATTTTGTAATGTAAATATATGTTGAATCACTATGTTGTACACCTGAAACTAACAATATTTTATGTTAACTAACTTCAATTAAAAAAAATAAATAAACATAATATCACTATTTCAGCTAAATGCTTATACTCACTACATGTTATAGGTTACCAAAAATATGTCTTTTCTCACAAGAAGACTACATCTTGGGGGGTCCTTTTATTGAAACACAGACTTCTAAATCCTTAAAATAATTACCTTCAAAAAATCTTTTCTCAAGTAGAGAAAACAGGCATTCAAATATGAATACATTTTGATTTGAAAAAATAACCTCACCATATTTTAATATTTTTAAAAAAGGATGGAATAATCATTGTGCCTTTTGAACTAAGTATATAACTACTGTGTATCATGACATTAACATTTTCTTATGTTAGCCAAAAGTTGATTTTTCCCAAATATTGACTGCCACATCACTGTAGTCCTTTTCTCTCTGCTGTAGAAGTTTGATTCTTAACACTAATGAATGTTGTCTAGAGGTGCCCTTGCTCTTAAAATTCTCTGTGCCTTCAGGATGCTTTCTACTGCATAATTTTACTTGAATATACAACAAGTGGCTGTAAATCAATATATATATCAAACTATGCCTATTATCTTTTCCCCCAAACCTGAACTTCCTGTTTCTCCTAGCTCGTAACAGTACTACTCAGGGACCTGCCATTAACTTAGTTTTCTTCCTTTTCTTCAGCACCCCCACATCCATCATTCATCCTCCTTAACAAATTTAAAATCCAACACCTAGTACTGGTTACATAATTTGTGAAGTTCTGGTGCAAAATGAAAATGTAGACTGCTTGTTCAAAAATACTAAGAATTTCTATACCATGATAGCAAAACGTTAAACAAATGCGAGCACTTCTGAGCCTGGGGCCCTGTGGACTGCACAGACTGCATGCCCAACAGTACTTCCATCACCTCTTATTTAAGTTTTCTGAAACCGTGAGACTATTGTCCTATACTCTTGAAACTGCTCTCTCTGTATTTCTGTGTTCCCACCCCATCCCCAGAGTCTATCCTCTACATCACGGTTTTCAACCTCAGCACTATTACATATTGGACGAGATAATTTTCTATTGTGGGGGAGCTGTCTTGTGCATCTAAAAATATTGAGCAGCATCTGTGGTCTCTACCCATTAGATACCAGCAGCACCGTCCCCTACCACAAGTTGTCATCATCAAAAATATCTCCAGATATTTCTGTGTGTCCTCGGAAGGGCAAAATTGTCCCCTGTTGAGAACCACTGTTCTACGTTATTAAAGTGCTCCTTACAAAATATGGAGATGAGCATGCTACTCTCATGCTTTAACACTTTTGAAGAACTCTCCCAAGACTATAGGTTGAAGTGCAACTCTTCATCACGATATTCAAGGGTTATCATAACTTGGCCTTGTGATCTCTCCAACTCTAACTCAAATTTAGCTCACTTATCTCCCTTGAACTCTGTACTCCATCCTTGCCAAATCATCTAATTTTATTCACATGCTTTTTACTATCTTTTTAACTGTGCTTACTCTAATCTCTTTAATTACATGCTCCTGCCATTCATCTCTCCTCTGACTCCAAAATTCCTGGTTTATTACCTTTTAAGATTAAGCTTGCATACCATCTCATTTTGATGAAGTCTTACCTATCTTTACGCCATCCCACACAGAATTGACTGTTATTTCCTTTCTGCCCTGTATTGTGTCTATAAGCATGTTGTATTGATGTGCTGTTTCTAAATCTCAATGATTAAGAGAGGTTTTTTTCAGTCTTTCAAAGCATTTCCACAAATTAAAAGAATGAGTCCATATTCAGAAATATTACATTGAGCCCATCCAATTTACTTTGGAGCATATGTTCATATAGGGAAAGTTTCTAAATAGAAAAACTTCTGTTATGTCTGTCATGTCACTCATAAATTATTATTCTTGATTTTCTATGTGCCTAATTCAATATGCTGGTCTATATATACTGAAAGCTAAGGAACATTTGTTGTACATGTTTGTATCTCTGACACATAGCATATTACTTAACATATACTAGGCATTTATTTAATCTTTGTTAAAAGAAAGAAGGGAAGGGAGAAGAGGAGGGAGGAAAGATGGGAAAAAAGGGAGGGATACAAGGAAGAAGAGAAAAAATAAGGAGAAAGAATATTTTGAATAATAGCTGAGTCTCTCGATAATGGACTGCAGATTCATATTGAAACAATCCTTCCTTGCCTTTCAGCCTATTCATATCCAGATTCTTCGTCATCATCATTAGTGTCATTATCACCATAAGATTAATAAACACAATGATAAGAACATATACCGAGTGCTTTCTAAGGACTTTATACACATTGTCTTTGAGAGACCCACATACGTCGTGGGTGCCTGCTCTAAGATTGGAACACTGCTGCTGTTATTAATCCATCCACCCTAATATCATCATTTAAAGGCTTATAGGTTAGCATGTTCAGATACATATATGCATATTTACTAATATATATATTATAAACTTTGTCCAAAAAAAAAAAAGAACTGAATTCTACAAATAATGCTACAGCTTTGCTTTTTAAAGTATCCACATTCTATTGAAAATGTAATTTCCAGTTTACATAGGAAAGATTACAAAACTGAACCACATACTTGATTCCTGTCCACATAATTTTGGTAGTGCATAGATACACTTCATATGATGATGAACAAGCTCTCAGGGAGCAAGACTAGGATTCAGTGACTAGTGTTCAAGATGACGTCCTTCATTGATGGGCTCACAGAAGATTCCAAATCACTGTTCCTCATGATTACGCTTTGATTACGAATTTAAATCACTTGAAGTCCATCTGTTCATCAAAGAGTAATTTACCGTCAAATCCAATAAGTGACAAGCTATTCCTTTCCTTTACTTCTGACCTTGTTCTTGGCACAGAGGAAGCTGGTTCAAATATGACAAATTTTCCCCTGACAGATGGACGATTGCTCACTGTGGCCGAATGAGAAATCTGTTGCAGGAAATAGACAGGCTGGATGCACCAAATATTTTACCATTCTAAAATGTTCTTTTGAATGCGTACATTATTTCTCAAGTTTTCCTTTGCTTTATGTAATAATTTTCTACCTTTATGCTCTGTTAGTCTTATGAAATCCATACATCTTGTCTCTGACTGCTTTTGATATATAACCTGTGTCCCAAGCTTCTTTTATTATTATTTAAAAAGTAAAATTCCACTTTTTTTCTTCATACTGTCTCTCTAGTTTAAAACATCTCGTGAACTCTCTTAGCTTTTTTCAAAAAAGAAAAAGCATAATGTAGAAATAGGAAGGAAATTCATCTGTCCTGTTAGATTGCGATTTACTTGAAGTTGAAGGCTGTGTTTAAATTTGTCTTTATATCTCCACCAAATAGCACAGCAAGTGGTAGAATTTCAATTAAAAAATTCCTGGAAAATCATTTGAAGTACTCTTAAGATCAGTAGTATAATATTATCATTCATTGCAAATAAACCGTTTGAGAATAAGCAATCTTAATTTTGTTTATCATATAATCTCTGTCTGAACATGCCACAATAATAACACAACTACACAATAAAATTCTTACTTTTCAATCATGTTTATACAATACCAATTACTTTTTTGTACTGTGGACATTTAAAGGACATGATTTGTATCATATTTTTATTGCAGTGTTCTTAAAAGTTAATATGCATTTGTTAATTTTATGTCTTTTCACTAAAGTCAATGCATTTTTAAAAGTGAATGAAGTGTGGGATACCCAAGGTGTATATTTATTCTTCAATCAAACAAAATACATAGAACTCAAAAAATAAGGTCACTACTAGCCCCTTTCTTCTTCCTTTCCTCCCTCTATTCTTCCTCCCTCCCGCCTTCACTCCTTTTCTTCCTTCCTTTCTCATTCTGCAACGAAAATTAAGCGGCCACTATATGCTAGGCGCTTTGCTATGTGACAGATGAATAAAAAACAATCACTAGCTTTTAAGACGACATATCCCAGAGGATATTAAAGACATCTGAGTCCTTATATAGTGATCAAGAGCTTATAAAGTAGTCCTAAAAAACAATTGAATTCTCAATTTTGCCTCACACTAAAAATATAGTAATTATTCCAATAAAGAAGAAATCAGTATCACCTGAAATAACTGGAAATTGCTATAATGGGGAGGGTCCAGTTGAACTAGGTCTTGAAGACTGGCTAGTGTTTGAGGAAATGGAGAGCGGCAAGAAGACTGAAAGTCTTAATTGAAGTAGGAGAAGAATATTAAAGTATGTGTGAAAGTAAAATAAAAAATGTGTTAGAGCTAAGAACATAAACCTCAGGGCCCTGGACCCTAGGTAGAAGTGTCTAAAAATGCAATAGAGAATTCTAAATCCCAGGGTGACATAAGTAAAAGTTGTGTTTTCCCTGTAGGAAGTACAAGACGTATTACAGGAAATGTATTGGAGTTAAAGAGACTAGCTGGGAGACTATGAAATATGAGTGAAACTTAGAAACATTGCAAAGGAAGAAACAATTGGTCTTAAAAACAGACTAGTAAGGTTTTCTCCATGCACATGGCTATGTCAGCATTTTCTTCCTTTTTTGGAAATCAATAAAAAAACATCAAAGAGAATGAAAAATAAATCCTGTGTGCTTTATATGTGGTGAAACGAAGTAAAATGTATTCTCTGTAGACTCAAATATACAGGAGAGATGCTAAGACAAAAGCACAGAAAAGAAAAATTGGAAAATAATGAGAGGATTTGTTTGGAGCAGAAAATTTATTAATTCAACAAATAATGTGTTGACTTCTCCTTGGGTCAGGCTCTGCTTTAGGCCAGGGGGAAAAATAATTAATAAAATGGACAAAAGTTCCTGCCATGAGAGCTTCTCGTACAGTTGAGAGAGACAGACAATAACAAAATAATTAAAACATATAGTGATGAAGGACGATAAGTGCTATGAAGAAAAATGAAGCAGGAAAAAGGAATAGTGTACGAAAAGGGAAAGTTTAATTTTTAATGGACTGATCAGGGAAGGTGCTATGGAGTGAATGTTTTCGTCTTCCCAAAATTCTCATGTTAAAACCTTAATCCTCCCTGTGGTACTTGGGGATGGGAACATTTGGGAGGCAATTAGATCATGAGGGCAGGGGCCCTCATGATGGGATTAGTGCCTTTATAAGAAGAGAAACAATAGAGCTTGCTCACTCTTTCTCTGTTCTCCATCATGTGAGGAAACAATGAGAAGATGGCCTTCTGCACACGGGGAAGAGAGTCCTCACCAGACCTTGATCTTAGACTTCTTAGCCTCCAGAACTGTGAGAAATAAATGTTCGTTGTTTAAGGCATGCAGTCTATGCAATTTCTTATAGAAGCCCCAGCAAACTAAGACAAAAATTCTCTCTGAGCAGGTGATATTTGAGCAAAGACCTGAGAGAGATGAGAGAGGTAAAGGGAACAGCAAGTGGAAAGGCCTGGAGGCCCAGGATGTCTGAGGGGCAACTTACCTGTGTGGCTGGACCTGAGAGAAGGACCAGGCAACTGTCAGAGAATGCAGTCAAATACCAGGATGCCAAGTTATGGGGAGCCTTGCAAGTGAGAGTGAACATTGGGCCTTTAGTCAGAGCGACATAGGAAGCCATTGGAGGGTTTTGAGCCGAAAGACTGGTGTGATCTGATTTACATTTTCACAGGATCATTTCATTTGGCTTCCTCATGGAGAACAGGCACAGAGTTCAAGGTAAAAGCAGAGGCACCAATTGCAATGCTCTGTAACATCCCAGGTGAGAGATGATGAAGTGGGCCAGGGTGATATCAGTTGAGGTGGCGAAAATTGATTAGAATTAGATCCATGAAGAAGGTAGAGATTTGGTGATGGAGGAGATGTGGAGTATGAAAGAAGAGTCTAGGTGTCTTCAGGTCTTTGGCCTGAGTAATTGGAAAGATGGAGTTAAAATTAACTCAGATGGAACAGACTGCAGATGCAGGTTGAGGAAAAGAACAGTAATTTGGCTTTGGAAATGTTAAATTTGAGGTGCCTATTGAACGTACAGGAGACGTGTGTAGTAGACGATTGGATGGAGGAATCTGCAGTTCAGGGGGAGATCTGGGCTGGAGAAATAAATCTGAGAGTTGTCCCACTGTAGATGGTATTTAAAGCTACAGTACTGGATGAGATCTCCAAAAGAATGTTTTTTATGGTTGTAGTTTTTCTTTTTTTTAAATGAATACAAGGGATCTCTCAGAAAGCATGGCAAAGATGAAGGGTATACTCTATAGTACATCTATTTTTCTAATTTGCAGAACCAGAGTGAGGAGGACCTGTGCCAGGGCCATCCAGGACCTGTTTTAGTTCTGAGAATAGAGGTGCAGGATTAGAGTTTTACTGGGAATCTCAGATGAACAAGATTTACATGAGAAAAACATCAAAATTATCCCAAGATTTGGATCACCATTTATTGGGGTTTATAAGACAAACATGATTATAAAAACATTGGATTTTCAATAGAAGTTGTGAGTTTTTTTTCTTTGTGCTGGGGCTGATGCAGCACTCTGCAGCACACCTGATGACAATCAGCTGCCTAGGTTGCTCCTTAAATGCAAAAAGTAGATGAGTTGCCTGATCTGTCAGGACCTAACTCTACTCTTGAGCAAGGCACTTATCTTCTTTCTGTCTCATTTTCCTCTTATCAAAGGGAAGGATTTGCCACATCTCTCCCATCTCTGGAAATCTATTACTCCTAACCCCTCGTCACTCATTAGCATCTGCTTTAACTGCAGGTTGAGTGGAATTTTATTGCTTTAGAATAAAGCAACTGTGATCTTTAAACTACATTTGCATGTTAAATGATCTCAGTTTGGTGAAAATTTCTTTTTAATATTAAGAGAGCTCCTCAATTATAGGATACTGTGCTGTTCATCTTTATAACATAGATACACAAAGTAATATTTAGTAACTTTTATTTACATTTCCCCTAGTTTACATTTAATATCTTTCCAGATGTTTCCATAAATAATATTTACTAATTATAAGATATAAAGCTTTTTTATCTATGAAATGTCACATTTTATTCCAAAGTTTCCATTACTTTAAGATGTAGTTTTAAAATAAGATTTTAAATGATCTTGCAATTCAACTTATTGGATTTAGGATTTTCTCAGGGAGAAGAGATGTCTGCCCTTTGCACACTCAGTTGTCATTTTGTTTCTTGTCTAATTTTTTATTACATTTTTAATTCAAAAGAGGAGTGGGAACAACTAGTATATGCCAGATAGTGCTGACTACTGTGCAGGTATCATTTTATTAATTATAGGATGAGGCGAGTATTGGTGTCATCAGTGTTCTGAGGCAAGTGAGACTCAAAATGGTCAAATAACTTGATCAAAGTTGTATAATTTGTCACTTGCATCTTACTAGAAAGACGAGGATATTACTATTGCCCCTCATATTTTAGTGCAGCCACCGTATCTTACTTCAAGTCCTGAGTCTTATACATTGCTTAAGGCCCACTCCATCCATGTGAACCAATCATATAAAATGATGCCTACTGAACTTTTTATTAATGAGTCCATCTTTTATGTCTGCCATGAAAATCTCCATATTTTTACACCAGATGATTATAGATAGATTTTGCAGAAACACGTTTATAGAATCAGAAATAAATTCACGGATAAATAAATCACAAAATCTATAAATTTTTAGTAAGTCTCTGTCTTCTTAGGTGCTAATTTATCTTTATCCATCAATCCTAAAGAAAGTTAGAGAAATTTTGATAAATGGAAATTGACTGCATTTGTTTTCCATCAATTTCACTATGATTAACATAGCTTAGTGAAGGATTTGGAGTCAAGAACACCTTAATACATTACAACTTCATTGAGTTTCTTTGGAGAGCTATGTGCTTATGTATAATGGGGTCAACATTCACTCACATTGTTCATGCATGGGGCAAACCCAAGTGGTGCTATTGACTTATATTATGAAATTAGTGGCATCTCTGGAGTTATGCAGTGCACAACCTCCACAACTCTACATCCTGACCTGCATAGTATAAGATTTATTCCATCTAGAATCACGGAGAAATTTGACGTTATGTATTGCATAATGAACATGTCATTAATAATAGAAACAGAAATTTTTAAAAATCACATTAAAGCGTTTAATTATATAGTATACCATGACAGAATTAGAATTATACCCGATATATATTTGTTAGTGATCTATCTCTTATCCAAAATTATTTGAGGAAGATTATAATTATGTGGATTATATATAGATTTACATATAAGTTTATACATCTAAATATAATCTTTATATATAAATGTAATATATATTTGAATATTATGATAAAAATAAATGTAATGGAAAGAAGCAAATATGCTAATAACAGTGACTAGTAAAGTGACTGTGACAGATGGTATATTCATTCCTGTGCTTCTCAACAACGAGTGGAAGGAGGGAAGCCAAAATTTGCTAAATTATTTTTCTCCAAAAAGTAGAAAGACTGTCAGATTTTCAAATTTACTGTGCAATCAATTCTAAAATAAATTTCTCATCTGAGCCTTTATTTGAGGCGTGGAACACAAGTTGTACAAATGCATATGTTATTGAATAAATACAATTTTTATAACAAATATGGAAGAATTTTTTATGCAACCTTTTGTTTTAATAGTCAGGCAATTCTACTGGAATATTGCTTCTGATGAGATAATCTCACATATAGGTAGAATATAGCCTATTTAGAAAAAGAGATGAAGAACATGTTTTTTAAGATAAACTAAATGGAATTTATTTCAACGTGAGTTTTTAGTTGGATGTCAAACAATTTCATGGTATGCTCTGACTTGACCTAGAGTGTTTATAGTCTATCATACTCAGGGAGAGATATCCTATATACTGTACAAATTAGATGAGCTCATATAGAGGCAACAATTTTTTTTGAAACTTGAAAACTCAACCATGTTTTGTTTTTTTTTGTTTGTTTGTCTTTAGTTTGAGTTTTTTTTGTGTGTGTTTTTTTTTTCCTGAAGTAGATGGCCACAATATATCCACGTGGATGGGATCCCTGAGGTTCCTTCAGGCAAAACTCTGTTGTTGTTTTCTCAAAAAGTCATTTTGATTTCATTTCAGCATTTGAACAAGAGCTGAATAAAAATCCCAGAGTTCCACTCCTATAGCAGGAGGGATTTTATCACAAAACTTAGCCCAATGATGATCCTAAAAAAACATTTCATCTTAAAGAGTATAGTCTCCCTGTTTGGCCACTAGGATAATTTCAGTAGTGAAGTAGCCTTGCATACCTGGACAAATCGACTTAGAATATGCTTTGGAAAACAGTGGTTTTAATGGCACCAAAAATAAGCATTAGCTTGATAATAGAACTATGAGTCATTCCTAGTTTTTGTATACAAAATCACCCCATCAAGTAGTAAGGACTCATCTCCCTGTTTACTCTCAGAGAAAATTATGCATTCAGTTTACCTCCAAATAGTCTCAGACCATTATGGTGTAAATTAAATGATATAAGATTAAAACACTGGTTTACAATGTATCACTTGAAATTTTGGTCTTATCTTTCAGTAAACCATAGATGGTAAATTTAAATCTTACAGTGGCAGTAAAATGTACATTTTATTGAAGTGATAATAGCCAGGGCTTTTCACCATAGCTAATTTCTCTTCTAATCAAAAGCCAATGATAGAGTAATAAAAAAAAGTGGTACAGATTTATCTTGCTCTTTGTCAGTCTCTCCATAAAGGTTTAAACAGTGATCAACAGTGGAATGGTGGTACCTGGAAATTCTGTGGTTCCTGGTATGAAATATTGGGTTAAAGTTAAAAAAAATAAAGCTGGCAGAAAGATCACTGAGTAAATACCAAATTTTCAGTGAGTAGAGTATCATTCCTTCTGAAAATGAGGCAGATTACACCTTGATTCAATTGAGAGGGTACAAGAGGGTACTGAATATGAGGTGTTAATTAAAGGTTTGATGCCCACCATGCTAAACAGGCTTCAAACTGTTCTGGCTGTCCTTTCTAAAGCTGGAGGAAAGAGACCTTCATTTCCCAAGGTAGGACAGCACTTTCAGTTTCCACCCATCAATAATGCTTTGTGATGTGATATGTGAGCAAGCCTTTCTTAAGTGGCTTTTGAAGAAACGCTTAGAAGTTGTTTGAACATCATAAGACTGCTCAGAGAGCTAATAAGGACCTTGAGCCATTTCACCTTTATCTTCTGAGTTTTTCAGACGTCATTGGTGTCATTTGAAGACAAAGAGGGAAGGGATAATGGGCAGAAACTCATCTCCCTCTTAAAAATGAAAATAAGCGCAGAATGAAAACTAAATAATCAGATTGGAAATCTAAGTACATTGGCATACAACAATACACGTTTATGCTTGTAGATGAGCCTGGCTAGATTTTTCCTTTCAGTTGCATATGCTTATTTCTGAGAACAAGATTGTAGAGAAAAGCATATCCCAAAGATGCATATGTTGATCATTTATGATGTATCGGTCACTGTTCTACACACATTTTGTGCCTTCTTGTATTTAATTCTCATACACATACGCACAATAAATATATGACAAAGGTTCTACTATTAGTCCTCGTTTCACAGGTGAGGAAACCAAATCTCAGAGAAGTAAAATAACTCAACATCCCAAAACTGTGGATGTGTGTAGAAGAGGCAGGAGTTTGACTCCATTGTCATATTTTTAACTGCTGGGTTACACTGCTACTCAATTTTGCGCATAAGTAGACTTAGCTTTGAGAACACCAAAGAAAATTCTGGACATTAAATCCTCATCCCCAAAACTCTGCTATTTGTTCAATGAAGAAAGTATATGCAGTTTGAACAGCTATCTGAGGCAAGAGCTTTAGACAGCCTTGCTGTACCTTGGTGAGAGACATACGTATGTTAGGATGTGACGTGTCCAGCTCAAAGGAGAGTTCAATAAAAATAAAAAACAATAAGCTCCTGATCCATGAAGCTCAGCGTTTATTCCTCTGTCACAAATTAAAACTAATGTTTCTACCTTAACTCTCCCACTTTTTTCTCTATCCTTAAAATAAAAAGGGTCTAAGTGTTTCTGAGATAATATAAATGCTATGAAATCCAACTCTTCAAGGCCAAAGAGTGCAGTACCTGGGGGAGGGGCTGCTAATAAATTGATTGACTCAATTATAGATTCCAGGATTCGTCTAAACAAGATTCCAGGTGCTGCAAACTCGAGAATACAAAGCCATTGCTTCCCTTCAAAGGAAATGAATGTACAAACAGCATATTACTCTTCACAGGAGAAAGGTTTAAATAAAGATATATGGAAAGTGAAGTGGGAATATAGAAAAGGTCTGTCTTACTCTAAGAGAGCATTCTTTGTTGTTTGTAATGCGGTCTAGAGAGCTTGCTAGGTCTGGGGAGAAACAGCCACTTGCCTTTTTCAATTTCTGCTAATGTGTATTGGGTAAGCAAAACTGTCTGATCTGAAACAAAGCAAATAGACATGAGCTAGAGATTTCCTAGATTCTGAGAGGAGACAGGGATGTAAATAAATTGGAACTGGTGGTACACAATTATTTGGAAAGTATGTTTATTTACGTAAGTAAAATCATCCATACTTTTACAATAAGGGCATTTAACTAAAATTCTTACATGATGTTTTTGCATGCATAGGATTAATGAAACATGCCCCCCGCACTCACACACACACACACACACACACACTTTGCCTGTTTGTTGTTTGATGGAAGGACACAGTAGAATTGGCTGAGCACCTTCTCTTTTTTGCGTCTTAGCAATCCTGCTCCAGCCATTCAGAACTCCTCACAGTTCCCTGCAAAGCACCAAGTGTCATCCTGTATCCATGCCCTCTCCACCTAGAAAAGCCACCTTCAGGTTTCACCTTGCTGTTCCTTCAGTGTTCACTTCAGGCATCACTTCCTCCAGAGAGCCTCCTTCATGACCTCACTGTGTGGTTTAGGAATGTGCTCATAGCATCCTGTCTCTATTGCAAGATTAACACTGTGCCTTGAAGTTATCTATTTAATTGTTCCTTGATGTCTTATTCATTTTTGATTTTCCATGGCCTGACACAAGGCAAAGTGCCTAGGACTTGGCAACATTTTTAGCCTAAATAAATGAAAAGCTATTGCTAATTTTGTTAAAGGAATTATCACATGATTTAAACACTCAAATATGTTACCAAAAGATTTCCTTCCTCTCTAAACTTCTGTACTGTTTTTAATGCCATTATTACAGTGTTACCTAATCACAGGATATGAAAGTTGAAGGCGATTTGGAGACTGACGAGTTCAAACATTTATTTTACAGATGAGAAAACAAAGAGCAGAAAAGGTTAGGTCATTTATCCAAGGTCTCTCGGATAGTGAGTATTCTGACTGAGACTAGAATCCTTATGTCCTTACTTCTTTTATGGGGTTTATGGGGCTTTTTCTACCTGTTACACATTATATAATTTCTGACTTAAGAGTATAGAATTTTGAGTCATTTTAGACCTTAAATCATGTCTGTGCAATCATGCTTTTTGTGCAGTGTTGTAATAAGCGGTAGACACTGAGTAAATATTTGTTGAATTAAATTGCTGATAAATTCCATGTTTAAGAGCATATTCCCAACATCTCTTTGAAAGCCTTGAATCTATAATCAATAGCAAAGGGTAGGGGTTTACATAGGAATTAAGGGTATAATAATAACAGTAATGGTTCCCAAATTCAAATTTTATCACTATCTTTTTGTAATAATTCATGTCACACAGGAACAGTAAGGTAAATACTTCAATTCACTTACAACGCATACTTAAACATTGAAATTCTATTTTTTCTCTATCATGGCAGTGTCTTAAGAAGATTAAAACTGAATTCATAGTATCATCTAGTGAATATTTGAGAACTATCAGAAATAAGTTGCAGTACTAAATAAAACAAAGGCTGATATTATAGAACTGAAAGAGCTTTTGAGCTCATAATAGTTTTTAAACAGTCATTTTCCCTGAACTTGTACTAAATCATTCGGCCCATTCATTTCTTACTCAACCATAGGCCATGTTTAAGGATTACTTTTAATTATAGAGAATATAGATGAATATATATGATATGGTCCTGTAAAAAGAAGCCTACTGTACAACAGATAAAATATTAATATGTATACTTATTGTCTTTTCTTGCTCTAGTAAATCAATTTGTATTTCACAGAAGATTTCATGAAATTCAAACATATTTTATGAAATAGCTGAACATTATATTGACTTTCAATTGTATTTTCTATCAGTTTCCTTCTTGTACCTAGACAGGATTGACTATAGCCCTAAACTATCTGGGGAGATGAGATAGAGAAAATTATGAGAAGACAGGAGAAGCGAACAATAGTAAGATAAGCCTGATATAGGAGGATAACGTGTCTGGCCTCACCCTGACCTCTCTCTTCAGCGTCTTCTTCCCTTTGCCCACTGCTGAGCAGTAGCTTTCTCATTCCAGTCATTCTTATACCACAGTAATAAAGACAAAAAATCATTTTGGTTATTGTAGGTCTGAAAGCCAATCTGATTATTCAGCTTCAGCCTTCACAGTGACACAAGGACATCCTATTAACATGTGTGTGTAAATATCAGGGTTCTTATGTATTTAAAGGGCTTTGGGGGACTTTGGCCCTCTGGATGTTCTGAGTTTGACAGAGAACATCTATTTTTATCAACTATTATAGATCTACCAATCATGTGGGAGAAGAGGCAAGTTCCTTTGATGAGAGATTAAAATGGAGGGAGACAGCTTGGTGCACAAGAGGCGTATTTCCTGATTTTCCCTCATAAGAGTTAAGGAATGGAGACTGTCATGTGATGGGAAGCACAAGGAGCCCCTCTCCCTGCCCTAGGCTGAGGCTCTCTGCTCTAAATGGCAGCCAAGCCCTGTTATGGCTGAAGGGTAGACAGTGCTCTGAGCCAGAATGTAGAAATGGAAATGGAAATGAGATCTAGAAGTAAGTTATAAAGGGAGGATCAGAAACATGTGCGTGGTAAACTAAATTCATTTATTAGTTTGTCTATATTCTCTTATTTATTTTTATTTTATATTCTTTGAAGGTATTTTTAAACATACTTTTGAGTATACCAGACTCTGAGCTCTACTAAAGAGAACCAGTGAAGGCATTTTTAGTCCAATCTGGAGATGAAATTTAAGGTGGGACGTGCATGTGTGAGAAGAAGCATGCAGATGGAAGTAGTCATCACTTTCCAAGCACTAGAATAAAAAGAGATGCTTCAGGGGAGCAGCATATTGAGGCCATCTGGTTACTCGTCTCTCCCTATTTATAGATACACCATCCAGGGACGGAAACTTGGAGACCTTTGACTGCACTGATAATAAGGGATGAAGACTACATTCAGTCAGAGCAGGAAAACCTAGTTAATTGACTGGCAGAGAATTACTTATTAAAAAAAAATACTTGGTAAATTGGGGGAATTTCAAGGAGTTGCAGGTGCTAATGAGTTCTTTCGCTGAGATGTTAAAACAATTTTACGAGTATTTGATTATCTAAAAAATGACTTTAGTGAAGATTTGTGTGAATGTCTATCTGTTAGATGACAGTGAAGAAGCTCAGGCATTTATATACTTGACCCACCATGAGACTCCGAATGTGAAGCTGGAAGGTGAACTAAGTGTTCACCTGTTCCAACCTCCCCCCCACAACAGGTGGTTCTGTTAGTACAGAAAATGAAAGATACAGAAATATTTTGATAGCACATCTGTTCAATAATTTTTATCTTCTTAGATTCTAGGTAATTGTAGTAGGTGGCTAGCTTAAATAAAGTCATGGGCAATGTCTTGCAAATGGAAAGGAACACAATCCATATAGAGATGGGAGACTATTTTAGTGTAGAAAGCATGGGTTTTGGATTCTGAATTCTAGAATTCACGATTTGAATTCTAGGGCCATCACTACTTCACTGTGTGATGGGAAATTATTTATTCTGTCAGTTCATTTAAAGTTTCTTAGTAAGCATTGGGGCTCTTCTTATAAAAGGTCCAAGCGCCTCTTGCCAGTTGCCCAAATCATGCACCTTGTTCAGAGACTAGGAGAGTAGGGTCAACGGATTAATACTTTTCAACACATAGAAGTTTTAACACGTTTAATTTTTTGACTTTAAATGATTTTACTTTGTTGCTGTTTTGTAGATGAATAACTGCAAAAGGGGGATGAAAAAACAGCATCAACTACTTGGGCTATTATAAGATAAATCTTGTGAGTGGAAGCATTTCAGACATTACCAAGTCAGTATTAATTGTAACTTGTACTGCAGTCTTATGTCTGAGGATTCTCCAATTTCGTTAATGGCTTTCTTAATTGACAATATAATCATGACTTGGAAGAGTGTGAAATTAAAATCTTAAGAAGCATATAAAATAATAGTGCAATTCAGAAGTTTTGTGTGAACAAAGCAATGCAATTGGAAAGTGCCTTATTTATGATTGGCTTTTCATACCTAGACAATTTTACTTGGCATCTGTCTGAGTCTGTTTGGGCTGCTATAAAATATAATATAAACTGGGTGGCTTATAAACAACGGAAATATATTTCTCATAGTTCTGAAGGCTGAAAAGCCCAAGATCAAGGCACTGATATATTCAGTGTCTGGTGAGGGCCTCCTTCCTAGACAGTCATCTTTTTCCTGTAACCTCACATGGCAGAAGGGGCTAAGTTGCTCTATGGGGTCTCTTTTACAAGAGCACTAATTTCATTCATGAGGGCTCCACCATCATGACCTAATCACTTCCCAAAGGCCTCACGTCCTGATACCATCACTTTAGGGGTTAGGATTTCAACATATACATTTTAGAGGGACACAAACATTCAGACCATAGCAGTATCAAATGGAATTATTGATTTAAAACATTAATGACCATTTGCCTAATTTAGAAAAACTGTCAAAAATAGATATTTGTGATGTTTCTAAAAATTACAATGTAGAGTGGAGCAGCATTTTGCATTTAGATTCCAAGGATGGTGGTCTGGAAAGCACATACCACATGGTTTCTTACATTGTCTAGATCTTTATAACATCCAAAACTTTTAAGATATTTTTACGAGTTTCTATTTTCAATTATTGTTAGTGTCTCAATACCTCTCAAATACACAGATGATGCTATTGATCAATGACCCTAAGTGAGACATGACTTTGAGTTTTGTGTTTCAGGAGTGATGGCTTATAATGCATTATTTACATTTCTTACTCTGTTTCTCCCCAGCTCCAACTTTGTGAGCTATGTCTTGTATTTCGTAGAGTACTGGGTAATTAAATACACATCACATAGGCCCCAGAACAGGCTAGAGTTGTTGACACAAATAATCCATAATCAGTCTATAAATTAAAATTGGAGTGAGTTTATTATGAGCCAGATCTAAGGACTAGTGAGGCCTTCCTTCCCCAAGGAAAGAAGGGCACCAAAGAAGTGGGGTGTATAGAGTGGTTATATACCGTCTTGGAACAAAGAGTATGTATCACATATGATAGAAATGTCCCATTTACAATTGTCATGAGATGCTTAGCTGGCACAGCAGATCAGTGGTCAGCAGGTCAGTGGTTACAAGGTGGGCACAGCAGGTCGGTAATAAATCCTTAGTTTCCAGGAAGAAATGCTTATCCTTAAAGAAATGCCAATGTGGGAGGAAGCTACTTCCCTATCTTTAAAGGCATCATTCTTGCCTTTGGGACATAGTAAATATTTAAAGCAGATGTGCAATGTGTGCTCAACAGGCCACATCACACCCTTTTGGAGAAAACAAGGTCAGGCCAAATTGGTTTTACACCAAATGGCTTCCTCATATATTCCAATATATCCTATTTCTTTTCATTTGTTTATCAGAATCAAACCTATGTCTCTGCCCTAATGGCCTGGTTCTCTGGCCAAATGAGCTTTTCAAAACAAATGACCGTCATCAATATTATTATATGTTCTCTTAATAAATTAGAGAATTTTTTTTCAAGTAGGAAATGGCTGATTTATTTTAACCTACAAATAATATTTCATTATATTTTCAAATTTCAAACATGATATTAGGTAAATGGAAGTGAATATTTAAGTTTTACAATATAGTGGGAAACAACAGTTATGTAAATTATACACACACTGATGGGATAGAAATCTGCATATTGGATTTCTAATTCTCTTCTATTTTTTATAGTATCTCATAATACAAAAAGTTACTGCTCTATTGCATTAAAGGCACATACTTATTAGTGAAACGGCCAGGAAAAAATATTCACTCAGGAAAGTATTAACATGAGATATTTTGCCTAAGTGTGTATATCACTTGAACTTCCTTTGAACTCTGTGCACTTCTAGCTATTTATGACAAAGAAAGCCATTGCTCACAAAGTATTGGGTTTGCCTTTGAAGCAATACCAAGAGATCACTGACAAAAGGCAGAGCTGAGATTAGATACTGAGGGTTATTGTCTTTCTCTAGTCCCAAAGCTATGTGAAATGTCAGCTAATTGAAACTGGTAATTATCCTACATAGCAACATAAACTGTTTCATTCTAGGATGTGTGTTGCCTTTAAATTAATAGCCATCGATCTTCTGGTTTCTTGCAATTCTTCTCTATTCTTTTGTCAAATTATCCAGCCGTCAGTCCTTGGGACAAAACTTACTTCACCATTTTTATTGACCATGGTTTAATGAGTGACCTGGCCTTCCTGTTTGGATAGACGGTAATAGGTCCATCCATCTGAGGGTCTGTCAGCCAGAGCTGTGTAACCTTTACAGTATATCTGGTTTCTTAGTAGAAAGATTTTAAAATGAGAACTTCAAATAATTGTGTTACTGTAGCTGTTTTCATTTATTTCAGATGCTGGTTGGGAGGAGCCATATTTATCACAGTAGTAATAGATCTTCAAATTATGATCTATTGAGAAAGGCTGTCCCTTGAGAGATGAATAGTATGTATTCAAAATGCTCAGCTTGCTTCTAATGGGCAGTACTTCATACCAAATGGCTTTCAGGGAAATTTGTGTAGTATAATTTTTCAGACATAGAATTACAATTCTCAGTTGTGATGAGGAAAAAAAAACTGTCAAGTAAAAATTAGAGCTACATATTCTCCATAGCTATAAAGTGAACTACAAGAGCACTCTGATCCCATAAAATTGAGTTACTTTAGAAAATATTTCATAGTAACCTAATCCCAAGTCAGGGTTTTCTATTGTAATGGGCAGACAACCCAAAGACACTTGGGCTTGATCTGTTTTAGCAAAGTGAAGAAGACGTGAAGAGTCTGTGTGGGAAATTATTCAAATATATTCAGGCAAAAATCTCCGCTGTAAAGGTTAGAAACCTAATACTGAGTGGTTATGGAAAAGTTATATTATGTGCTCAGTGCAAGCCTTGCCATAAAATCATAAAATGAATTTTATTTTTGAATGTGAAAGAAACCAGTACAATGTCCTTCTAGTCATACTGAAAATAGGAAACAAGTGCTTCCTATTTTTAAGTAGTAAATCATAGCTGTGAAATATATTCACAAACTATGGAGATTAAGTGCATATGAACAGATTTGGTACTGAAAATAAACAGCTGAAGATAAAATTAATCTGACACATTGAATAATGAACAAACTCCTTTTATCTCCACAGTATTTAGGCACAAATATGAAAATATTCAAGAATGTTGGGAAATCATGGCTTTATATCTTAGAAAGAAGAAGTGGAAGGACAGGGTTTGGGAGTGAGAAGCAACTTGCTTGCCTTCCTTGTCAAAAACAGCAGTTCTGACAAAGACTGTCTTTTTGACTGAACTGTAGCTGGGCTCCTCTAACACTTCTAGGCCTCCACCTTCGTATCCATCCTTGCTGGGCTGAACCACCCAATTGTAGCAAGAATCTTGCTAAGTCAGTTTACTGAGAATGTCTCACCCTCAGTATCTGATCACCTTGGTATGTGATCCTGTCCTTCCTCCCCCACCATCCCCCAAGTGATGGGGGAGCACCCTGGCTTTCCTTCAGCATTCCTCTCAAGTCTGCTTAACCAGAACTCTCCCTTTACCCCTGATGTTTTCTCTTAGTAATTTTCCTTCCACTGACTCTCCACCCTCCTCAGCTATAATTCGCTGCTTGTCCACGCTGTATTCAGAATTAAGCTCAGTTCTATACTGAGGTCTTTTTTCTTATTGCAAGAGTTGCTGAATAAATGCTTATATTGCTTTAACTACTATCAAGCTCTCGTTTTCTTTAACAGTTTGTACCACTTTAACTACTTCAGCCTGCCTTTTTTTTTTTTTGACAGTTCCACATACCTTTGTTCTCTTTCAAGCCAAAATTGTTTACGATGCCGTGTCCCATCTTCCTGCCCTAAGCACAATATCTGAGAGTAAGTGAAAGTATTTGCCAGAAGAACCTAAGCATGTATCTGTGAGACTTTAGCAAGCTCCCTACCCTGCACAATTCTCTCCTCCCTCCCCCATCTGCCATCAGCTAGAAGAGGAGGCTGGGGACCATGCCTTTTTCCTCCTTCCCCTTGTGAAAGGAATTGACTGAAATTAATGGTCATTTCTGTCTGAATTTGATAGCATAAAATGAAGACATTAGGTTTCTTTCCTGAAAATCCTATCTTTTATAATAAAAGTAACCCCTGTGGCCTGGTGGTTAAGTTCTGCACACTCCACTCTGGTGGCCCGGGCTTCTGTTCCCAGGTGCGGACATATACCACTCTTTGGCGGCCATGCTGTGGCAGCAACCCACATACAAAATAGAGGAAGATTGGCACAGATGTTAGCTCAGGGCAAATCTTCCTTAAGCAAAAAGAGGAAGATTGGCAATAGATATTAGCTCAAGGGGAATCTTCCTCAGCAAAAAAAAAAAAAGTAACCCTATAGCCAAAAAATCACAAACATAGTCATACATCTGTTCTGTAAACTTAATGAAGCTTAAGTCCCAGAAATCTGTCCTGTCAGTGCTCTGACACCTTGTAAGAAAGGCTCTCTAGAGGTAATCGGAATGAAAGAGCATGCAGTTATAGCTGGGTATTGCTATGGGAAAAATAAAACCAGTAGTCGTTCACTCTGCAGCCTAGATTTATGTAATTGGTGTTCCCTACTAAACTCTGGCATGCAAAATGCTAAGTATTCAAAGTACCTGGCATTTGTGATCATTGTGATTGTAAACTGTTGGCACTGGGTTTATTTTCCCAAGCCAGACCATTTTGTACTACTCTTAAATATTTTGGCTTTAGAACTTTGTTTTTGATACAGATAATTTCTCTTGTTATTTCCCTGTTTCCCTTATTGCTGCCCTGCATTTAGCTGCAATTTGCTTTAATTGACTCATCCTCATGATCACAGAGAATTTGTTTAGCCATTGCAATTTTTAGCTGTAATCTCCATTTGAATTGTTTATCCTGATGATTAACATTAGTGCATGAAGACTCAGTAGAGAAAAAATATTATGTGGAAAATTCATTCTTTAATAGTTAATATAAGCCTTCAAATGTTGAGTGTCAAAGGCTGCAGTGTCTGTTTGATCTTTAAAAGGCTTGTCAATGAAGATAGCTCAGTTGAAGAAGCTATATTGTTATATCAAAATATTTCTGGATATCTGCTTTGAGTCCTGAGGATTTAGAAATTAGCGTAAATGATCTGAATCTTAGCAAGCTCTGAATGAACAGCAGCTATTTGATAGGATAATTTAAAGAGAGACTGCCACTGGAGTGACAATTATCTACAAAAGTGATCATTCACTAAGTGATTATGCCTAACTGTGCAATTACTTAATATCACATTGGTAATTTTTAATCAATAAACTGAAATACAATCAGTTTGGGGAACATGTAAACCTGCCTTGGTCCAGTGAAACCTATCAGCAGGAAGAAAAAAGAAAAAAATTTAAAACTCAGATTGAATTATTTGGGAAAGCTTCAAAGAAATGTAGTTTTGCCTCTGCTGTGATACTCAGCATGGGACAGAATGAGCTCTACCGCAGGGCTCATATTTCCAGGAGTCTAGCCAGTGAGGCTTTGTCCAACATTCGACTTTCCCAACAAACAAAAAGGGACCTTACACGCTTACTTCTGAGTACTCGATGTATGTATCATGTGCTTTTTTTTGTCCTACTAATGTCTAACTGATGGTGCTGGACTGGAGGCATCTCTACTCTGCTCCCGATAAGCGGTATGAGGTTGAGCAAGTTAATCATGCTCTCTCAATTTTTGTTTCATCATTTAAGAAATGAAGAGGACTGAAAAGATCATCTTTAGGTTTTACGCACCTCTAAAATTCTATATTATGTGGAGATGTCAAGACTGTAGCTAATTATACAAGTCATAGTTCCAGAGAGAGTTCAGAAAGGGAGATGGAGACTTGAAAGTCTTATTCCTATAGATGCCGGTTAAAGCCCAGAGATTAGATGGGTTCAAGAGGCTACATTTGTACATAGAAAAGAGTAAAGGATTCAGGAGAGAGTCCAGTCCTTGCCAAGAGTGGGGTAAGGAGCCAGCAAATGAGATCAATAAAAGAGTGTCAGTGACTGAGAAAAACAAGGAGAAAATGGGGTTTCTGAAGCCAAGAAAAGAAAGCCTTTAACATAGAAGAGGTGATATACTGTGTTGAAGAGGTGATATACTGTGTTGAATGTATCTAAAACTGCATGGATGACAAGAACAGCAGAGTTATCATTGGACTTAGGTGATTGTAGCTTGACAAAAGTTGGCTCATGTCAATGAAAGTCCAGTCAGCAGTGACCATGAAAGTCCAATTAGAGTAGTATGAAGAGATAATGGAGGTGATGAAGTGGAGAATGTAGTTATAGACAGCTCTTTCTAGAAGTTTTACTCTTAAGGGTAGCAGAGAACTGGAGCAGAGCTGGAGAGGGATGTGTGATTAAGGAATTCCTCCCCCTCCCTCTCCCACTCCCCCCTCCCATCCCGTCCTCCTTCGCCCTCCTCCTCCTCCTTCATCTTTTGATAGGTGTAATAGAACAAATTTTTAGGACATAATACAGCAGAAAGGAAAGAGATTGGATAACTGTCCAAGAAAAATAAATCCTCAGAAGATGTAAGGCTATGGACTCTGGCACATGAAGGGGCTGCCATCTGATAGAAATGGGATCTCTTCATCCATGTAACAATTATTTTTCTAAGGATATTTAACTGAGTAAATACAGTTGGGGGCCAAAGACTAGCCCTATGTGCATGTGTGAGTAGTAGTTTGTGATGTAAAATGCAGACCTCATTATAGGTCCTGGACAAAAATTTTAAAAGTAAAATGCCTTGATGTAACTATAGTAAGAAGACAGAAGGATGAAGAACAATTCTAAGAAAGAATACAAAGTGGATAAAGCAGAATGAAGCAGTGACTTCAATGCAAAGGATGGGAAATTTCAGGAAGCAACAGTTGATTGACAGTATAAGGAGTTGCTAAGGGCTTTATGGAGTCCAGTGCTGAAAGATATTTTTAATAAGTGATTTCAGTGTGAACATTGGTTTGTTTACATAGTTCAAGTGAAGTGCAGTATAATATGGAGAAAACCGAAAAATAAAATTAAAAAGCTTAAAATAGTCTTTATTATTAGGTCAATGTTTTTCAAAATAAGGGCTGTGGCACAATACTGGTTCATAACATAAATGTATACTATGGATGTTCCAAGAAAAGAAAACTCAAAAAAGAAGGCTTAACCAATTGAGAGTTCACTGTGTCACTGAATTATACATCAACTAATAACAGTTTAGTGACCAGATAGTGTTAGAACTTGCATTTGGAGACGGTCTTTTTCTCATGCTTGTTGTCTCATGGTCCCAAGATGACAGATTGTTCCAATCTACGGCATCATGTTTCCATTCTAAGAATGAGAAACACTGTGGTAGACATAAAAATGCCCCTCCCCAAAGATGTCCATTTCCTAATGTACAGAACCTGTGAATGTGTTGACTAACATAGCAAAAGGGGACTTTGCAGATGTGATAAAGTTGAAGATCTTGAGATGGGGAGATTGTCTTGGATTATCTGGGTCGGCCCAATAAAATCACAAGGGTCCTTATATGTAAAAGAGAGAGTCAGGAGATTCAGAGAGGAAGATGTGATGATGGAAAGGGAGTGAGAGTGATACAGAGTGAGAAAGATTCAACTGGCAATTGCTAGTTTTAAAGATGGAAAGAGTCCAAGAGCCGAGGGATGTGGGTGGCCTCCAAATGCAGGCAAACGCAAAGAAACAGAGTCTCCCCTAGATCCCCTAGGTGGTTTTAGCCCAGCAAGTCCCACTGCAGACTTCTGACCTCCAGAACTGTAGGATAATAAATTTATGTTGTTTTAAACTACCAAGTTTGTAGTATTTTGTTATAGCAGCAGTATGAAACTAATATAAACATGAATAGGCAAAAAGGAGAAAAGAAACATGACAGCTGCGTTTGTCACTTTATATTAGGAAAGAAAAAGCCTTCCTAGGAACCCTAGTGAGCTGGCATTTGCTGATATCTTCTTATCCAGAACTGGTCATATGACCACTCTAAATCAATCCCTAACCAAAAAGAATTCAATTGTCCTATCAGGGTTACATTAAACGATCACATCCATGCCCTGGTCTGAGGCATTTATCTAAGATCCATTTATCTCTGTCATTAGCAGGAAAAAGTAAATTCTGTTGGAAGGGAACAAGAGGGTTGAAGAGGAATGAATTTTGGGTGTGTAGCAGATGTTGAGACATAGAGTATGTAGCAGATGTTGGGATGTTGGGAATAAGAAGGCATTGGGAAGTTTGTTGTATAGCAGATGGTGTCCTCCCCAGTGCCCCCCGTAACCCACCCACCAGCAAGCCTCATTGTTTCCTTTCAACAGTATATTTCAAATTTCTTACCTTTATGTCCATAACCACTATTCTGTTTCAATCTAACATCATCCCTCTTTTGAATTACTAAAATAATCAACTAACTCTCTTCCGATGATCTATTTTGCTTCATATTCACCTTTATTTTATTTTTTTCACCATTATGCAGCCAGAATAATCTTCTTAAAAAAATGTATTATATTAACGTCTTGTTTTTTGACTAACAACTTCTCATTGAAATTAGAATTAAAATAAAAATCTTTAACTGTCTTGTCTCTTCTAAAGCATTGCTTACAGAGGAAAACATTCAACAACATCCCCCTTTCCAGTTTTGGTCAGGTTTTCTTTCTTAAGTACTTTTTTCGTATCATTTAATTTTACTTTGTAATTATGTGCTCATTGGTGCGATTATTTGATTAATGCATCTATTCTAAGTTATAAGCTCCGCTATAGTAGAAACCAGGTCCAATTTTACCCACTACTATGTTGCACTTGAACTATAACTGTCATATGAATGAATAATGAATCAATAAAACAAGAAAAAATAACACTTCTCATCCTCAAGTACTTTCTAATCCAGTGGGAAAGAAGTAATGAAATGACTATAATAAAAATGATATCAGCCTGTAATTTTCTTTTTTTGTGTTGTCTTTGTCTGGTTTTGGTATCAGGATAATGTCGGCTTCATAGAATGAGTTAGGGAGCTTCATCCCCTCCTTAATTTTTTGGGAGAGTTTGAGAAGGATAAGTATTAAGTCTTCTTTGAATGTTTGTTAGAATTCACCAGGGAAGCCGTCTTGTCCTAGACTTTTATTTTTAGGGAGGTTTTTGATTACTGTTTTCATCTCCTTACTGGTGATTGGTCTATTCAAATTCTCTATTTCTTCTTGGTCCAGTAATAAACGAATACGGTAAAGTTGCAGGATACAAAATCAACATACAAAAATCAGTTGCATTTCTATACACTAACAACGAAGTAGCAGAAAGAGAAATTAAGAATAACATCCCATTTACAACTGCAACAAAAAGAATAAAATACCTAGGAATAAACTTAACCAAAGAGGTGAAAGATCTATACACTGAAAACTATAAAACGTTGCTGAAAGAAATTGAAGAAGATACAAAGAAATGGAAAGATATTCCATGCTCTTGGATTGGAAGAATTAACATAGTTAAGATGTCCATGCTTCCTAAAGCAATCTATAGATTCAATGCAATCCCTATCAAAGTTCCAACAACATTTTTCACAGAAATAGAACAAAGAATCCTAAAATTTATATGGAACAACAAAAGACCCCGAATAGCTAAAGGAATCCTGAGAAAAAAGAACAAAGCTGGAGGTATCACACTCCCTGATTTCAAAATATACTACAAACCTATAGTAACCAAAACAGTGTGGTACTGGCACAAAGACAGACACACAGATCAACAGAATAGAATCTAGAGCCCAGAAATAAACCCACACATCTATGGACAACTAATCTTCGACAAAGGAGCCAAGAACATACAATAGAGAAAAGAAAGTCTCTTCAAAAAATGGTATTGGGAAAACTGGACAGCCACATGCAAAAAAATGAAAGTAGACCATTACCTTACACCATACACAAAAATTAACTCAAAATGGATTAAAGACTTGAATGTAAGACCTGAAACCATGAAATTTCTAGAAGAAAACATAGGCAGTACACTCTTTGACATCAGTCTGAGCAATGTATTTTCAAGCACAATGTCTGACTGGGCAAGAGAAACAATAGAAAAAATAAACAAACTAAAAAGTTTCTGCACAGCAAAGGAAACCATCAACAAAATGAAAAGACAACCTAACAATTGGGAGAAGATATTTGCAAACCATACATCTGATAAGGGGTTAATCTCAAAAATATATAAAGAACTCATGCATCTCAACAACAAAAAAACTAACAACCTAACTAAAAAATGGGCAAAAGACCCCAACAGACATTTCTCCAAAGAAGATATACAGATGGCCAACAGGCACATGAAAAGATGTTCAACATCATTAACTATCGGGGAAATGCAAATCAAAACTACAATGAGATATCACCTCACGCCCGTCAGAATGGCTATAATTAACAAGAAAGGAAACAAGTGTTGGAGAGGATGTGGAGAGAAGGGAACTCTCACACACTCCTGGTGGGAGTGCAAACTGGTGCAGCCACTATGGAAAACAGGATGGAGATTCCTCAAAAAATCAAGGATAGAACTACCATATGATACAGTTATTCCACTGCTGGGTATTTATCCAAAGAACGTGAAAACACCAATGGGTAAAGACACATGTACCCCTGTGTTCATCGCAGCGTTATTCACAATAGCCAAGACTTGGAAGCAACCTAAGTGCCCATCAAGGGACGAATGGATAAAGAAGATGTGGTATATATACACAATGGAATTCTACTCAGCCATAAGAAACGATGAAATCCAACCATTTGTGACAACATGGATGGAACATTGAGGGTATTATGCAAAGTGAAATAAGTCAGAGGGAGAAGGTCAAATACCGTATGATCTCACTTGTTAAGTAGTAGATAATAACAACAACAAACAAACACTTAGAGACGGAGATTGGATTGGTGGTTATCAGAGGGGAAGTGGGGATGGAAGAGGACAAAATGGATAATTAGGCACATGTGTGTGGTGATGGATTGTAATTAGTATTCGGGTGGTGAACATGATGTAATCCATGCAGAAATAGAAGTATAATGATGTATACCCTGAAATTTATACAATGTTATAAACCAATGTTACCACAATAAACAAACAAAAATGTTAAAAGCTACACTCCTTAGAAGGACAGGGGCCGTGTGACTTTGTCAGATGTGCCTTGAATACGGGTTTGAGAGATGCAGGTAAGGCGATGTTAGAGGATGAAACGTTTCAGGTTTCGTGAACAATGAGCATTAAAGAAGGTTGATATGGAAGAGAAAGTTGGACTTACAGACCTAGATTCACAGCCTGAGATGGTATAGAGAATAGAGGGTGGATGGGAAATTAGCTCTGGAAGTTTGATGAAGGCCAGGCTGTGGAAGGTTTCAAACACTGTAAACCTGTGCAAATAAATTCTAATTTTTGATTTTGTTTGTTTGTTTATTGTTTCTGAATATATGACTGAAATAATCTTAATGTTATTGTAGGAAGTTAAAATTTCAGGTACAATCATATCAATTAAATGCTCGTATTTTTGGCATCTATTCAACAAATACTTTTTGAGTGCTAATTAATTGCCAGCGTTCAAAATAAGCATCAGAGAAAATAAGATAAGAGAAAAATAAAGGTATGGTCCTTGCTCTCATAGAAAAATTCTTTTTCTCTAATTTTTAAAGTTGTTTATTTGTTATTTATTTGTTTGAAGTTGTTACTTTTAAAGTTTGTCTCTAAGACAACATCAAAAGTTCATTGAGAGCAGAAGAAATCGCTTCCTCTATTTCTCCTGTTTCGATCATGGTAACTGCAGCAGAATTAGGCAAACAGTAATTAAGCAATAAACTCTAGTAAGTTTATTAATTGGATAATATATATATATTTCTAGGTAGTAAAAATTGATGCAATCCCATGATGCCGCCTTGAATCATTACAGACCTACCTTACGAGAGGTGGTTAAACTAAAAAGGGCATTTACAACACGTAGCTAGATTGACTAATGGGAGGCAGCTATTATGAGTTATTCAGGCTGAAAAATCCACTTGGAGGTCTGAATGATCCAGATTCCTCATTTTGATGATATTAAATGAATGCCACTACTAAATGCTCCATCACATTCTGTATTGTCTCAATACATCTTGAATGTCTTGTCTATGCTGGCATTTATCAGTATAATCAAAACATTTAATGCTGGTTAACATGATAGTCTCCTAACTTAATTATATGGGCTGTCAGGTAAAATTGACAGATGGATCTCAATGAAAACAAAGCTTATTCTAGTCTGACTTCCATTAGAGGAACACACTGAGGAATGATATTTCTGCCCTGCTATCCTTAGATAAAGCTTTCTTCAGTTGGTATCACTGTAATTTAATTACATACATTATAACAACAGTGATTATGACTTAAATTTTGTAAAATGTAAACTGCACAGGACATGCTTTAAAAAACGACATAATTTTCAAGTAAAGAAAAAAAACCCGTGTATTTCCAACTTCCTCAAAATATATATATACGTTTGCTTTGTTGACATGAGAAGCTGGAAAGTAGGAATCAAATTGAAAAGTAGTGGAGTTTTAGTTCTCAACATCCAAAAATTCATCTTAACCTTAAATTTGTCTTTTTGACAATTTAAAAGTGTTTGACCACTTCCATGAAAGGAAAGAGTAAGAATGGGGTAGGTAAGGATCACTGTTTAATTCCTAATATACTTAGTGCCGTGCTGTCCAATGATAGCCACAGTCCTATGCGACTATTTAAATTTAAAATTAATTACAATTAAATAAAATTAAAAATTTGTTTTCTCAGTCACATCACCCATATTTCATTCAAGTGCCTGATAGTCACATGTGGCTAGTGGCTATTATGTTAGCAGGCCTAGGGTATTTTTATCTTCTTAGAAAGTCTCATTGGACAGCGCCGCTTTAGGGCACTTGCATTTTTGTTTATCATCTCTGGGCAGTTAACAGAATGCTTGGAGGAGGATGAGGAATTTCCCAAGGTGAGAAACTGGTTTTCTCAAGAGATCACTGGTACAAATGACAAGCAAGTGATTGAGAGAGAGAGAAGGCAAATGGAGTCATTTGTAACTGTGATTGCCGGAGCCTGAAGGGAATTTGCAATCAGGAGACTATTTATATACTTAGCTGTTTCTGAAATTGCTTTGTCATGATTCACCAAGACATGCATTTCAAGATGGAATAATAACTTATGTATACAATTTATATATAATATGTATATATATAATAAGATAGTATGATTATAGGATATGGCTACTTCTAAAAATGAGCCTCCATGTACTTCAATGAGTGGAAAACTTTCGGTCTTTCAGAAAGCAATGATTTTCATTATCCAATGGTGGAAGTGTTTACTTCCAAGACATGTTTTAAATGCTACTCATGTACCCCAAATTTATCCCGATAGTAGTTACAGTATCAATGTGACAGAGTTAATATTAATTCTTTTATGTTATTTGTGGAATCCTTGTGATAAATAAATTAATTTAGATTATTTCATAATAAATATCATTATTAATAGGATATATAATAATGTTAATTGCCAATGGAAACACTGGTGTTCATTCTAAAGAGGAGCCATGAAATCCAAAATCCTGGCCCTGAAACCAGGTTCTGTATAAGTATCTAAGTCTAACATAGGGAATTATAGGTTATTTGTGCTAAGGGGTTAGCACCAGAGCTGTGTTCCTTTGTTCTCTTCTAGTTGTCTAATCTTTATTGTTACTTAAAATGTTTTTCACATTTTGAGATTTGTTTCTAAGACCCTATAATGGCCCCTGAGACAGCATTATTCCTACCTACCATACAACGTAGTTAGGAGGAAAAAATTAATCAAAGTTATATGAATGTGGTCTGAAGATTAAATTTTACTCTAAAAGAGCATAATCTGCATTTTATTATTTATCGATGTGAAAGTTATCAATCTGATCCTCTTCTTTTGCAAGATATCACGTATGCCCATGTTTATAAAGAGTAGCTGTTGAGTTCAGGCTTGGGTGCCAGGCTGTCACGATTGAATTCTGGATCCACTATTTACTAGTTGTGTGCTCTTAATAACTCTGTGACTCGGTGTACATATCTGTAAAATGAGGATGATTATGATAATGCTCATTTCATGGATTTATTATGATGACTAAATAAGTTAATTACAAGCAGATCACTGAGAACAAGTTGTGGCACAATCTGAGAGTTCATTGAACGTGAAAAGCTGTTGCCCTTTCTCAGCCACGATGTGGTGCAACTGACAGTGTCTCATCAATGTCTTCTAGTGTCACTCTCTCATGCACTGAGTTTTTTTTTTTTTGCTTTTAGTGCCTTAGATTTTATTACAAATACTTATCTCTTACCACTGGAAGATACACAGATAAATAAGACACAGTTCCTCACCTCAGAGAGTGCAATTTCTTGGGTATATATTACTATCTTTTATTACCTATTTGAGTATTAGCCATAAGCAAAATTTTAGGAAAAATAGATGCAGTGGTAATTTAGTCTGACTGGAGAGATTATTAAATGGAAAAGGAATCATAGTAAAACCTTATATTTGATTGCTTATGCAATTTTGTTGAGTTTTGACATAAATTAACTAAATTCTTATAATAATCTCATTTAATTATTATAACAGTATCTCAGGCCAAGGAGCTTGCCTAGAGTTGTAAAACAGCTTTTGTTCATACTATGCTACTTTGCTGTGAAGAAAATCATGATTCTAAACATGGACTTTATACAAAAACAGAAAAAAGATAACTAACCTATACTGTTAGAGGTCAGGATAGTGGCTAGCTTTGTTGGGGAGGGGGGTAGCGATTGGTGACTGGAAAGGAATATGACGGGACTTTTGAGAATGTGTAAACTTCTGTTTCTTAATGTGGGTCATGGTATGCAGGTTTTGAAAATTCATAAAACTGTACACTTATATAGTTGCACTTTTATATCTGTATATTATACTTAAAAATTTAAATACACACCGATATATGTGTGTGTATATATCGGTGTGTGTGTATATGCTTTGAATTCACTCCAATATCAAATCTCACATGAAAATCCCAATTGTTTCCCACTGTTACTATGATAATGTTATTTAAAGATAGCAAACTTATTAAGCAGCCCCAAATTTTTCAAACTAATTTATATTAAAGCATAATTTTATTAAAAGACTTAGATTTATGCATCACTCTTCCATGATGGAATGGTAAGGAGATTCTATTCAATGCTCACTTCAGAACCACTTCATTTCCAAAATGCCACTGAAGCATAAGTTAATTAAATTACATAAATTCCAGGCAGTGATGGGAAAAGTAATATTTGATAGAAGTGCATATTCTTGCAGAAATCCCTCCCTTGCACTGATTGCTGATACATCAGCTGCTTAACTGCTGGCGGTTTTTATATGTCCAAAAGGGAGACATGTTTAAGTAGGTTAGTTATCTCTTGGCTTGTGAAATGCTAACATTTTTGTTGTTTGGTAATAGTCCTGCAGGGCAGAACTCATTCAAAGCCAGACAGGAAATACAATGATATAAAATCTAGTGTTTACAGTGCCTATGCTCAGAATTCACAGTAATACTGTGTCATAGGTGGTGGGCCCCTGCAGGCATTCCATTTCATTTGATTCAAGATGATTGGGGCTTTGAAGGCAAAATCCACTAAAATTAATTCTTCTTGCAAAACTGCCCTCTAGAAAACCATCCATGCCGATGTGGATAAATGCACTACTGTAGCCACAGCATTTAAAGGCTTGACAAAAATGCAGCTATTAACAAATGAAACATTACAAATAGCTTTTTTAACAAGTCAGTCCTGGGGAAGCCATTTAAAGTTTAATCAGAATCGTTCACAATTTCACAGACATTCATATTAATCTAAATATATCAGTTATTTTATATTCAACTCAATTATCTGTACACAAGTCAGCACACTTATAATTTAATCAGGTGCTTCGTTTCTTTCTGTTTGACAATTTACATATCATGGAGTAGAGAGAGATTGTGAAATTCAAGATGCCTAGTCTACTACTGGACTCTGATGAAACGACAATGGATAATGATTTAACCACTGAATTAAAAAAACAAAACAACTTCATTTTCCTGTACATTTCATTTACTTATATCCATTCACTACCTAATTATTCCACAAATATTTATCGAGTATTAATGTGTTAGGGGATGGCCTAGTTGCTAGAGATACATGATACAACTGACTGATTCTCTGTCCTCATGGAGCTTCTATCCTAGTGGGGAGATGGCAAACACAAACCAGTAAATGGTTTAACACAAGGTGTCAGATATTAATGACATGCTATGGGGAAGAATTAGGCAAGGTAATATGGATAGAATGTGTGGGGTGAAATGGAATGTTGGTGTTACTACTTTATCTTAGTTACAGGGACAGGGTGACCAGAATGGGGGCATTGAAGCAGATCCCTAAAGAAAGTGAGGGAGCTCCCCATGTGGATACCTGAAGCATGAGTGTTCTAGAAAAATCACCCAGAGCTTGCAATAGCTACTTTCAGAAGACCTCAGAATATCAATTTACTTTCTCCATATTCCCTGCAGCAGGATGAGTAAATATCACCATGTTCTTTCGTTCGTCTAGAAACATAAAATATTGACAATACCTGGAGGGTACTTAGGGCTGGGGCTAAGTCCTGATTCACTCATTCAAAAACCAGAAACTCTCAGCTGAACGTGAAAGTCAGAAAGGAAGATGATATTCCAAACTTAGGAAAAAACAAATATCTGTTCCTAAAAGGGGACATTTTAAGGCAAGTTTCTTGGCAGGCTTACAAATGATTTTGTGGAACTTCATTTTGATGCATTTGTTCCTAAACATCACGGGTAAGTTTTTATTTTGCAACATGCTGACCCTTTCCTGAAATGTTTTTTACATTCTTCTTGTGCATTCTTATTTATCCTTAATGCTCAGTTTGACTTATCGGGGCATTCTTTCCTGAAATCTCCAGGCTGAATGGTTCATGATTCTTTCTGGCTTTCTACAGAAATCTCCAGTTAACCTCTAGACTCTGCCAATTTCCGTTGGATTACTTTATATATCTATATTTTTCCCCATGAAAATCACCTTTTTAGCATCTCCAACGTCTAATTCAGTGCTTTGCACATTTTAGGATATTAATGAATGTTTTTCAAAAGAATAAATGAGCAAATGATTAACTTACTGGTACAAGAATGTATGGAACCTCATGAAATGATTGCTCTTTCATCAGTATCCCTGCTATGCTTTATAAAGGAAGACAAAGTGTTCCCACAGTGTTTAAAGCTAAAAGACTGCTTCTTTTACTTACTGATTGTGTCATTTTAAACACTTTAGTAAAATTGTTTCCTTAGCTCTAAAATAGACATGGTTATGAATAACGTCTGTCCCAGTGGGCTGCTTAGGGTTACAAATTTGTAAGTTGTAAAGCATTCTTCACCTGTTCGTTTCTATGACTAGTTGTAACATTGTTTGTATTTAGTCAAAATATGGACATAGGAAGGAATTAACCATATTGTAGATAAAAAACCTATAATGGCTTAAAAATAATTGACCAAAAAGATGTATAGGATTGAAACCATGCTAGTATAAATAACAGTCCAGTAAATCCTAGCAAATGTAATGGCCATCCTGCTTTTGGGTGAAATAAAAGTTCAGTGGAAATCTTTGTCCTTATTATCATGAAAGGAGCATTAAAATATTTATACAGAAAAAAGTGTGTGACCTTATCATGTAGAAAGGATGTAAAATGAGGTAGAACAAAGCCAGGATACCTATGGAAACTGGGAGAGACTCAGGTGGACTCCTTAGTATATGGAACTAGGTTTCTGCTTAGTCACAAGTCAGAAATTGTTATTATGTTTTCTTGTCAAGAGATGTCTACTCAACTACAGATTATTTCAGGATTAAACCTATGCTAATGGCTTACTATCAGATCCATATTAATTACAAATGTTAGCTTGAGAACCATTTGAGATGTCCTTGATAAATGAAGTGCTATTCTAATTTGTTTTGAAAGATTCTATGTAATCACAAGTTATACAGAAAAGAGATGTGGTTTATAGTCTTCAAACTCACAAAAATATGGCCTCAAAAAGAAAGGGAAAAACCAGAATTATTTTATATAATTAAAAATCAACTATTGAGCACACTTCTAAGACTAGTATATTTTACATCTATAAATTAATACATATTTTAATGTTTTATACACATATTGAGATCAATGATTTCTTTTTTATGCTGAAGAAGTTTATTTGATCAATATTTTCTAGTGTGAAAACAAAGATTTTTTCAACATACAAGGACACCGTTTTCTTCACAATCATTTTCGTGGATAAATAGGATTCCATGATAACATAATGGAATATAGGAATTAGCGTACTTGGCCAACTGTGTAGGTTATCCAACTCAGCATTTTTCCTCAAACAGGCCCCAAGATAGAGATTATAGAATGTTCTGTTGTGTTCCTGAATATTACTCTAAAAATTAAGCAATGCATTCTCAAACTCTCCGTTTTTTCAACTACTCCTTTATCACTTTCATTAAAGACATTTCCTAAATCTTGTTAATGCATTATAAATTCAGACTATATCAATTCTGACTAGAAAACTAAAGCTCATAAAATTATTATACTATGTCAAGCAGTATTTCCTTTTATTTGCCCTCAATTTTCTTCTCTTCTGGTTCAAAGGAGAATTTGGTTCTTTTTAACCAAATTCAGTTAAAATAAATCCTTAGCCTTCATAATTGCAAAATCATTCCTTCTTCAAATTCACAGTTTTTTATCATTTCAGCCTGCAGTCTACATCATTTAACTCTGTCCTCAAAAGGCAGACTCCTGTCCCTGTGATGTTTCCTTGCATGCTGTGATCTGGACCTAAAAGGTTTTCATTTTATGTTTTTGAGGTGCAACACCACCATACATAAGAAACAGGTATAGAAATTTTGCACAATATTTTGCACAGTAAAAGTATTGTGTGTTTAAAAATTTTTATAGCTTTCCAGTGATGTCAATATTACATTTTTCTTTTGCTTTTAATTTTTAACAAAGTAGCACACTAATTTCCTTAAGAAAATAATTCACTAAACCTTGAAAGTGCCTGGCTAAATACTTGATCAAAGGGATAGCATTATAGACCACAAAGCAAAACTCAAGCAAACAGTCAAATCAACAGTGCTAGGGTAAAATTCTTCTCCTTCATTGGGAAACCTAGGTGAATAAAAGTGAATATTCATGAATTGGATGCATCTTGAAACACAATTTTTAGTGTTTCAGAAATAAACGAAAATTGCCTCTTTTTAACAGCGCCTAGTACTCCCCACACTGTTGTCCAGCCCATTATTTATATCCACAAGCGGCTATCTCCAAGTTCTTGTTGACGCCATATGAAGAGGATGGGGAACGATTTTTCCTGTGTGAGAGTTGTTGAACAAAGCTGCCTCACCCTGAGGAGGACTTCAGGATGTCAAACAAATGACTGTTCTCTCACAAATAAATGACAGTAAACCTGTTGGTTTCCTTTTGAATTCACACTGAATGGGCCCCCTTCCAGGGCCCCTAGTGTGCAGCTGTCCTTCCTTAACACAGACTCGACAGGTTCACAGTATTATTTTTTAATAGAGTTTCTGCAGAAGTTATGCTCTTAAAATTCTCTTTTGTATGAGACATGTTTGAAACACATATATTGAAATGCCCACATTAATTTAAAATTAGAACTCTTTCTAATATTTTGACTATATAGGGAATGTCTCTATGCCTCTGGTGTCTCATTAAAGAAGAAAAAAAGCTTTGGAAGTTAGGAATAACTGAATTCTGAACACATTAACAAAGATAATTTGAAGACAGACCCTAGGATTCAGGATTCAATGTTCCTCTTTCTCTATTTTTTTTTTTTTCCTTTGTCTTCCCAGCAACCAAAACTCTTGTGCTCTCTCATTTAAATTTCTTCCCTGAGACCTAAGTTTTGAAGGCTCTCTTATTCATAGTTTCAATTACTGGTTTGATAATTAAACATTCTATCCCTTTCGCATGTATGTGAGTCTTGTTGGTCTTGAAATTTTACATCCAAATTTACCAAAACAATATCCGAAGTTAAACCATTTCTTTACGATCCTCTTGAATCAAACAATAAACTTGAAATATTCTCATTACATCAGAAACCCTGATTATAAATTACTGTTATTCACTGTCCTAGAAATTTGTTATATTGTTGTTAACCCCACAAACGAAATAATATTATTCTTGTATTATACAGGTGATGCTTCTTTAATTTTAGTTAAACGCTTAAAATTCTACCTTCACCATTCCTTCTTATGTCTCAGATTTTCCATCTGGGATGGTTTCTTTACTTTAGAAGTTCTCTTATTTCCTGGTTTTCGATGGTAAAATCTCTCAGTTATTGTGCGAAGATGTCTTTTCTTCACACTTGTTCTGAGTTCATAAGTCTAGAAAAAATAGTTACTTCTCCCCACACGTTGAAAATGATATTCTATCTATATCACTGCGGGCACTAGAAAATCTACTGTGTGTTTAATTAAATTTCCTTGTAGATTATCTGGCTTTTATCTCTGGCTTCTTTTAGATCTTCTCTTTGTCTTTGATCTTCTAAAGTTTCACTTGGCTGGATCAGGATGTGTATGTATGTCAAGAGGGTAAATCTCTTGGCTTTTCTTTCTGCTAGAAGATTCAATTATAATGATTTTTTTTCCTCCTATATTTGGTGACTTTAGGTTGTGAATTCGTATGTAATGGAATACCATTGAGGAATCTTGAATGACTTGGACTAAGTATGTTTTTCTCCAGAAAAATATTTTAGTTTGGTTCTCAGTGGTGTCAGGGTATACAACCAGTCTGGATACACTTTAATTTGACTTCTCAGATCAGGGAGCCCAAATTTAGGGAGGAATGTAAATTCAAAGCCTAGCAATGTGAATCAACAGGCCTATGATTAAAAACTTTCAGGATAATATTTTGTGCCACAGAGAGAAGGAACAGAAGCTAAGAGCTGTCTTCATTGGTTCCTTTTATAGACAGTTTCCCCCCTATTTACACCTTTACTGAAATTATAACATTTAAAGGTATCCTAGCCTTATTCATGAATCTGTAGTTCAGTGTCTATTTTTTGTACTAGTGTAAGTCCTACTCTCCCATTTCCCTCAGTGTCTGTTCATCCCAAGTATTCTGGATCCCTAGCACTAGCTTGACCTTGAGAGTTATACTGGCACCAAATCTTCCTTTTTAAATTTTTTTTTGTGTTAGCATTATCTTAATTTTCTCTACCCCTTGAGACTTCATATATTTTCTGTTGAACTCTGCAATGAATTACCATATCTTTTGTGGTGGTTTTCCAGCATCTGAGTGTTTTCTTTCAACGGAAGATGAATGGGAATTCCTAATCCTCCACACTGCAGGTGTTAATGCTGCAAGTTCCTTTTAAATTGTACAGCTGCTTTATAATTCAAGTTTAATTATTGATTATTCATGTTTGAAACATTAAAATTGATCAGGCATACTATCATGTGATCAAAACCAATAACTCATAATAGCAATGAATTATAGGAGAACAAGTTCAAACACAACAAATGTAAAATGGTGATTTTTTTTTTGATATTTAAATTCTTTAGCTAGAATTTTTAAGTATTATTGGAATATACTACTCAGACACAAAAACATTGGCAAGATAATTTTTAAATCAGACCCACAACACATACCAATTTCCAAGCCTACAGTTTCAGGCAAAGGTTATTTTGACAACAACTTGCTTAATTTTTCCATGTTGAGAATTAGAAAAACAGGGAAGCATTGACAAATATACAACATGTGTCACTCTGTGGGTTTTTCTCAAAATCAAACATAATTCCCAGGTAAATTAGGAACTAAAGAATAAATACTTCATTCACTTGTTCTGGATACCTTCATAAAATTTTTTTTAAAAGTTCAAGATGAAAAGAAACTTAGCTATAAAAACAAAAAGAGACTGATGTGTTTTCACAGCCACTCTGTGTTACTAGTGGCAATAGTCTTGGATTTGAACTGACAATCAAACTGACAATATTCAATAGGCTTTAGCCAGCACCAAGTTTACTAAGTTTTAAGAAAAGATGCAGGAGAGGAAACACACGGCATGCATTCCAACAGAGTAGAGGTCTCATGACTCCCTCGACTCAGTCATGACGTCCTGGTCATTCTGTACTCAGAACATGCACTCAAAAGAGGCTGAGGGAATGTCGCCAACCTGATGTCCGTTCACCATGTATACCTGGATAGTCAGACCCATTATGTGTACTGTCTCATCTATACGAATGACTCATTACTCCACAGCCAATTTCAACAACGAAGTGAAGGAACTTGGCCTGGTATGTAGTCCTTGGTTTTTGGTCAGATTTTCTTTCTCTCTCTCTCTTATCTAGTATAGATAAATTCCTAACAATTCCTTGAGTTAATGTTGCAAGGGGAGAAAAAAAAAAAAAGCAAGTGCCAAATTTTCAGGATGCTCTGAGTCTAGATGTTGACACTTTCTCTCTACATGCATATGGCAATAAAAGATAGAATGCTGAAAGTTACTAGACAACTCTTCTCCCAACTCCATCCTAAAACATCCAGCATTATGTATGGATACAAGAGGCAAAATAGAGAGGATCCTAGAATGTCCCTAACATAGAAAGAAAAAGTTTGGATGTGAGAATAGGACACATATAGATGAGATGAGCAACAGACACACCTTTCACAAATAAAGAATAACTGTTCAAAAGTAGTTACATTAGGCAGCTCCAGCATTCAAACAACAACAAAACTAAACTGATAGTAGGCAACATAACAGAAATCTTCCTAACAGGACAGAAATTCTCCCAAATGTTACTGGTAACAGCACATATTTTTTGAGCAAAACAATTTGTACTGATGGATGATCTCAGAAAAGAAACATTAAAATTACTGTGAAATGTCAGTCTGTTGTTCTTTTTTTTGCCTGCTTAATAAGCAAATAATTCTTCTAAGGTTGGATAAATAGAATCAATTCACGAGAGAATTTTGGAAATATTTTCATAAATGATATTGGCAGCTCTTGGAATATCTAGTCAAGATAGCAGCCTAGGAAGAGATTGAGACTCATGAAGAGGACTACATATTTTTTTAATGAGTTAATCCAAAAAGTACATTAATTTATTGTACAACTCTTAGAGACAGGAGTCACATCATAACTAGCTACGAAAGAGTATAAGTGTTAGAACCAATATTAAGGTAAATAAAGTTATAACATTTCCATATAAAACCATGTGTTTACATTAATACCCATTAACTCACCCAGCAGGAAAATATTCTGGTTTGGTTACGTGAATCTTCTTGTTACGTAATGGTGCTGGCCATATTTTCCTTCATTGGAAGTAGAACCTCAGATTTAACTCTATTTTTACCATGACTCAAAAATCATCAATCTAGGATTTCTAGTTTTGGATGAGATGCAATAATCTATACAACCTAAACAGTATGCATGGAGCAGATCTTTGAGGATGCTAAAAAATAAATAGTGGCAGGTAGGTTGGAGAAGCAGCCCAGAATTCAAAGTACCACTGAACTGGTGGTGAGTTTTCCTTTTTTTTTCTTCTCCAGTATTCTCTGGCCCACCTCAAGACTGACAGAAACATGGAAGCGGGGATCAGCATGGACATAGGGAACATCGGGGGAAGCCCTCTAGTTTAGGCTTGAGGAGGAAGAATATAGTTTGTAGTAGTAGCAGCAGCACCAGCAGCAGCAAGGGCCTGCAGCCAACTAAAAGTCTGACAGAGGGACACCCTCTTCTCGAATTAAAGTTGCTGTGGCCTTAACACGGTGAGGCCAACTCCTGTTCCTTTTATTCTTTCTCTCTCTCTCTTTCCACCAAATGCCTTGACATGGGTACGACTCAGAAAGAAAGCTCCACAGTGGGATAAATGAATCCCCAGCTTTTTGGCTAGAAAACCAAAGAAGGGACCATGAGGGAGTTGGAAAGTACTAGGGAGATTACAGAAATGGAGCAGTTCCAGAAAGCTAACTTATACATTTTTTTAATGAACTCCTGGGACCACCTCCGGACAAGTGGATCTGCTGCTAAACTACACACTGAAGACTTTGAGAATTGAATTTAATTAAAGACAACTGCCCTGTTTCTAGCCTCGTAACTGAGTGGTACACACACAAGACAGATTTGAATAGCATCACAGAGACTTTGAAAATGTAATTGGCACTGAATTCACAAGTGACAGAAGGCTGGTCAAATCTTATGACCTGACCGCAACTGAATTGACTTCCTGCTACAGAAATTAAAACTTTCTCCGTAAGATATATACAAGACGCAGATTCTCAACATATAATATTCAAAATGTCCAGGATGAAATTGAAAATTACCCAGTATATAGATAACAAGGAAAATATCAACTCACATGTAAAAATACAGTCAAAAGATGCCAACATTGAGATCAGCAGTATTTAGAATTACTAGACAAATAGTTTAAAGACCTATTATAAAAATATTCCAACAAACATAGGTGAACATTATGAAAGGAATGGAAAGATAGAAAATCTTAGCAAATAGGTAGAAAATATAAAGAAGGAACAAATGGAAAATTTAGCACAGAAGAAAAAAATCACTAGCTGGACTCAATAACAGAATGGAAACGAAAGAGGAAAGAGTAAGTAAATTTGAATGCAGATCAGTAGAAAGTATGCAAGATGAATAACAGAGATAACAAAGATTGAAAAAAATGAACAGATGTTAATGGACCTTTGGAATAATTCCTGAAGTCTGTCATTTGTGTCATCAGTGTCCCAGAAAGAGAGGCAAAAATTGCAGAGCAGAAAAAAAATTTGAACTTCCTAAATATAGTGAAAGACATAAACTTACAGATTCAAAAGGCTCAGCAAACCCCAAACAAGATAAACTCAAAGAAATTCATACCTAGACACGGCATAATCAAACTGCTGAAAACTCAAGAAAAAGAAAAAAAAAGTCTTGAAAACATCTAGAGAAAAACAGCTGTTTGAATGTCTGTAGATTTCTCATCAGAAACCATAGAGACCAGGAAAGTACTAAAATAAAGTGCTTAAATAAAAGAACTGTCATCCCAAAACTCTAAATCAAGCATTAATAATCTTCAGGAATAAATATGAAAGAAGGCATTCTCAGATAAAGAAAACCTAATAGAACTCTATGCTGTCAGAACTGCTCTAAAAGAACTGCTAAAGGAAATTTTTCAGATAAAAAGAAAATGGTACCAGAAGGAAACTTGGAACATCAGAAATGAAGAAAGAGCAACAGAAATGGCAAATATTTGGGTAAATATAATAGACTCTTGATTCTATAAAATATGTTCCACAACGGAAAGCGAAAAAGATGATGCTATCTGATGTGGTTCTCCATGTATGAATTATTTAAGATAACTATATCATAAAGGGAGAAGACAAAGAAACCCACATAGTAATAAGGTTTCTATAGTCTATTTGAAGTTCTAAAATATTAAACCTGAGTAGACTGAGGAAAGTTAAATATTTGTATTGTAATCTCTATAGCAACTGACCCCCACCACAAACTTTACAATGAGAAATAGTCAAAAGCACAATAGAGAAATTTAGATAGAATTAAAAAGATGTTTAAATAACCCGAAGTAAAGCAAGAAAAGGGAAAAAAAGGATGAAACACAGAGGGAACAATCAGAAAACAAATAATAAAATGGTAGGCGTAAATCCAAATATATCAATAAGTACTTTAAGTGCAAAAGGTCTAAGCACACCAATTAAATATAAAGATTATCAGAATGGATAAAAAAATGAAAGATATACATATATATGTATATGTAGTCTACACGCAATTCACTTCAAATGTAATGTCATAGGTATATTATACGTAAATGATGGGGAAAAAACATACATGCACACACGAATCAAAAGAAAACTGGGGGGGCCGGCCCCGTGGCACGAGTAGTTAAGTGTGAGTGCTCCGCTGCATACGCTCGGGGTTCGCCGGTTTGGATCCAGGGCGCAAACCGACACACCGCTTGTTAAGCCATGCTGTGGTGGGTCCCATATAAAGTAGAGGAAGATGGGCACGGATGTTAGCCCAGAGCCAGTCTTCCTCAGCAAAAAAGAGGACGATTGGCATTGGATGTTAGCTCAGGGCTGGTCTTCCTCCCCCACATTCCCCACAAAAAAGAAAAAGAAAACTGGAATGGCAATATTATTTAGACAAAGTAGACTTCAAAGGAAGGAAAATGACCGGAAATAGAGAGAGACATTACATAAGAAGATAAAACAACCCCAAATGTGTGTGTACCTAACAACAGAGTTTCAAAATACGTAAATCAAATACTGACAGAACTGAAAAGACAGACAAATCCACAATTATAGAGGCTTCAGCACTCCTTTCTCACTAGTTAATGGAACCTAATAGACAGAAAACGGACACGAATAGAGAGGAGCTAAACTATATCATCAACCAATTGGTTCCAATTGATATTTACAGAACACTCCACTCAACTCCAGCAGTGCCCACCTTCTTTCCATACACACATGGAACATCCATAAAGATAGCTTATACCCTGGATCATAAAACCAACTTCAACAAATATAAAAACAAGTTGAAATCATATATAGTATGTTCTCTGATCATAATGAAATTAAATTAAAAATAAATAAAAAGATAACAGAGAAATCTCTAAAATATTTAGAAATTTAATAATACATTTCTTAATAATCCAGGGGTCAAAAGAGTCTCAAGGGAAATTAGAATATATTTTGAATGAAGTGAAAATGAAAATTCAGCATATCAAAATGTATGAGATGTAGCTAAAGTAGTCCTTAGAAATTTATAGCATTAAATAATTATACTAGAAAAGGAAAAAAAGGTCTCACATAAATGGTCTAAGCTTCTATCTTAAGCTAGAAAAAAGAGAGCAGAATAACTCCACAGAGAGCAGAAGTAAGAATAAGAAAGGTAACAGCAGAAATCCCCCCCAAAATGAAAATAGAAAAAAAATAAAGAAAATATATAAAAACAAAAGCTGGTTTTTTTGAAAAGATCAAACAAAATTGATAAACCTCTAGGAAGACTGGCAAAGATAGAAGACACAAATTGTCAATATCAAGAATGAAAGAGGGGATATCACTACACACTCCAGAAATAATAAAAAGGCAATATAATAATACTTCAAAAAACTCTACATACAAAATTTTGACAAACTGCATGAAATAGTCATGCACCGCATAACAACATTTTGGTCAATTATGGACCACATATACAACGGTGGTTCCATAAGATTAGTACCTTAGAGCCTAGGTGTGTAGTAGGCTATACTATCTAGGTCTCTGTAAGTATGCTCTATGATGTTGGCACAAGGATGAAATCGCCTATTGACACATTTCTCAGAATGTATCCCCATCTTTAAGTGACACACGACTGTATATTAATTCCTCAAAACCAAAAATCACCAATACATACCTAAGATAAATTAGACAACCAGCATACTCATATGAATATTGAATTTGTAGTTCATTTTTTACGAAAAGGAAATCCTCCTGGCCCAGATGATTTCTGGCAAGTTTTAGGAAACATCTAAATAAGACTTATTTTTACTTTAATGCACTGGAAACGCATACAAATTGGAAAGGAAGAAATAAAACTGCCTTTATTGACATAAGACATATTCTATACAGAAAACCCTGAGGGATCTCTAAAACATCTTATATAACTAAAAAGAGATTTTAGCAAGTTTGTAGAATAAAAATTCAACACATGAAATTAATTACATTTCTATATAGTAGCAATGAACAATTGGAAACTATGCAATATCTCCAAAAAATTAAATACATAGTTATAAATATAACTAACAGGTACAGGAACTGAATGCTGCTAAGCATAGAACACAGATGAAAGAAATCAAAGAAGACCTAAATAAATGAGGAGACATAACACGTTCATGTACTTTAAGATTCAACATAGTAATGATGTCAGTTCACCTCAAAATGATCTATAGATTTAACGCAAATCCAATTGAAATCTCAACTGAATTTTTTGCTCATATAGACAAGTTGATTCTAAAATGTATATAGGAAGGCACAAAGGTCCATGAATAACCAAAACAATATTGAAAAACCACAAAGTGAGAGACTTTCACTTTCTGATATCAAAAATTACTATAAACCTACAGTAATCAAGACAGTGCAGTATTGGCAGAGGGATGGACCTATAGATCAATGAAGCAGAAAAGAGAGTCCAGAAGTAGGCTCACAAAAATATGACAATTTTTTGTCAGAGATGCAAAGGCAAATCAATGGAGAAAGGATAGGCCTTTCAACAAATGGTTTTGGAACACTTGGGCATTCGCATCCAGAGAAAAATGAACACTGACCTTAATTTCACACTTTATACAAAAATTAGCTCAAAATTGATTATAGATCTACATGTAAAACACAAAACTATAACACTTTTAGAAGAAAACATAGAAGGAAACCTTCATGACCTGGGGTTAGACTTCTTAAATCTTACACCTAAAGCAAGTCTATAAAAGAAAAAAATAATCAGACTTCATCAAAATTAAAAACTTTTGCTCTGTTAAAGATACTGTTAAGATGATGAAAAGAGAGACCATAAAAAGAGCAAAAATGTTTTCAAGTCACATATCTGCTAAAGGACTTGTATCAGAATATGCAAAGGAATCTCAAAATGCAACAATAAAAATCAAATTAAAAAAAAGTAAAAGATTTGAACAGATATTTCACCAAAGAAGACTTATGGGAGTCAAATAAACATATGAGAATATGTTCAAAATAAAAACCATTAGGAAAATGTAAATTAAAACCATAAACTATTGCTACATACCTATTAGAATAAAATATTAACAATTTTGGTTATTAGTGCTGATAAGGATATGGAGCAACAGGAATTCTTGTACATTGCTTGAAGGGATGCAAAATGGTACAGCCACTCTGGAAGATAGTTTGTGGTTTTTGTTAAGTTTGACAATCACGTACCATATGACCCAGCAATCCCACTTCTTGGTATTCAATCCAGAAAAATGCAAATTTATGTTCACACAAAAGCTTATACATGAGTGTTTATAGCAGCTCTATTTATACTTGCCAAACCTGGAAACAACCCATATCCTTCAATAGTTGAATGGATAGGCAAACTTGGTACATCTATTTTATAGAACACTACTAAGCAATTGAAAGAAACATATTTTTTGTACAGACAACCTCTTGGATGCATCTTAAAGGCCTTATGCTGAGTGACTGAAGCCAGTACCAAAAAGTTACCAACTTCATGTTGCCATGTATATGATATTCTCTAAAAAGATAAAACTTTAGTTATAGAAAAGAAGTGAGTGGTTGCCAGAGTGGGGAATGGTGGAATTATAAAGGGATAAAATGAGAGAGATTGGGTGGCGGGTGATGTAACTATTCTGAATCCTCTTCTCTGTTGGTGGTTACATTAATAAATTCATGGGAGAAAATTCATAGAACTCTATGCCACAAATAAAGGGCAATTTTTCTGTATGTTAAATTAAAAATAAAATTTTAAAAAGTCATCCACTACATACCAGACCTTCTTTCAGTGGCAAAATTCTCAGAAGAAAAGCTGCATGAAAATGCAAAGGGAAGGTTGTCTCTGATGACTTTAAGAAAAGTGGAATCATTGTAGACACACACAAATGTTCCAAAAATTCATGTGAAAAAATAAAAAAAGCTTTAAGAAACAATGTTGCACTATTTTAATTCAGAAATTAGATTTTCAAAATAAAATTTTGATTAGAAATAAGATAAACTAAGGCCAGCTTAGGAAAAAAATGACTACACAAAATACTTTAAAATAGTTATTGATGACAAGATAATACTATGAAAACTCTAGATCTTTTTCAGGCAGAGAAAACCCAAATTAAGGCATTCATATGAATTCTTGAATGACCAGATATAGTTTAGAAACGACTCTCAATTAGTCTAACCTACTACCTGCAACTCCTATTTGGTGATTCTGAGTAAACTTGAGAGAGTGCAATTTCAGCCTCCATTTATTTTTGTTTTTTTCTATTTGTGTGTGTTCAAATATATAACATCCCTGAAGGGAACTTAGGAATCACATCTTTGTGTCAAGATTTCTGAATGACTCATTTGGAATCTTCTACTTTTGGTTCAGACCTACACTTTTAGGTTCACAAGAGTGTGTTTCTTCACTTTACTACTATAACCTGTGGCAGGATTGATTACAATTTCTGGAATCAGGAGAATCCCATTTGAGTCCTAGAATTATTCACATATGGATCATTGCACTGAAGACTTTTGACCTTGTCTCTGCCCGTGTCTGTGGCTTGGTTTCTCCTCACTTCCTTGGCCACCTCAAGCATACAATTCTCTAAATCCGCTATGCATTTTCGTGTCTTCATGCTTGGCACATGCTGCTTCCTCTGTCTAGGATATCTTTGCCTTATTATTCACCCTAACAATTTCTATTCTTTCTTCTAAAGGCTATTCAGGAATTACTTCCTTTGGTAAATGGGTCCTAATTATTCTTGCTCCTCACATGATAGATTGACAACCTCCTCCATCACTCTATTCACCATTGTATTCATAGTTCATCGTTTGCCTCTATTTTATTACTTATTCAGTATATTTTAGTTTTGTCTATTTACCAAACTAAACAGCACCATGGAAATTTTCTCTCATCGATTCATATATGTTTTACTTTTTTCTGTTTTACCAGCAATATTTATAGAAACTCAACAAGTGTTTGGTGGATAAAAGTAAAAATGGATGCAGGAATGCATGGATTCAGCATTTCTTGGCTTCAGTCCTTTTGTTATAAAATATCTATAAAATATCCTCTATAAAACTTTTTTTATCCTGTAGTATGTGAAGTATTTGAAAATGTGTTATTTACAAAACCTGGCAGAAGAGATGAAATCCTTTCTCACATAAGAGTGTACAATTGTTTCCATAACTAGTTTAGACAACACTGAATAAACTCACACTCACTCTACCTATAGCATCTCTGCTATGATATTAGCAGAATTTCTAAAAGCAAAATGAAGTTGTTTACAAGTTATGCCATTGAGAATTAAAATGTTATAACCGGGTATATTTTATGGAAAGAAAAAATCTTGAGGTACTTTTATTTAGAATTAAGTGAAAATAGCTTTGCAGGTTCGTAGAAATAAAATATACCATATGCAAGTGAAAAAATTCAATAATCCTGAGAAAGAAAACCTCATACACTTAATGGTTTACCTTAAGATTTTAATTTTTCTATCTGAAACAGTTATTTGTGTATTTGAAATCTACGAAACCATTTCATGTATATTCAATATACCTATTCCTGAAAAAAAAGTCGTGTTTCTAAAATTCAGCACAATAAATGAACAATCATTTATTAATCACCCAACTATATTCAGAGCATCATGTTAGACAATGGAGATAAAAAATTTAACAAGTCTGAATCCCTGTCCTCACATTGGGTACAATGATAAGGCTCACAGACAAGCACACTTATAACTATTAACACAAGGAAAGCCAAAATTTATTATGTATCAGATACTTTTCTAAGAGTTTCACAGGTTTTATCCAGCTAAATCTTCACAATAAGCTGGTGAAGTGGGTAATATCCTTTCTTATATGAGGAAACACAAGTACGGAGAGATTAAGTAACTTGCCCGAGGACACACAGTAAACAGAGAAGCTGGAATTGGCAGCATGAATCTAAAATTTAAGTTCTTAAAAGCTGGTATGTACATGTTTAATTCTGTTTTACAACTTTGCAGATAACTACCATTTTAAGTGGAGTCCAACTCAAAAGGCATGCTATATAAAGGCAATAAAATAGTCAAGCCATAGAGATGAAACAACAATTTAAGAAAAAAATATGTGATTGGAAATGGTGAAGAATTTAGCTGTAATTTAGGTTGCACTGAAACTGGAAAAGTAAATTGAAATTAGAGTATAGGAGGCTTGAAAGGATAAGTCATTAGCACACAATTTATTAAGTCAGTTATTTGTTCCTCCGTTAGTGATTGGGTATCCACTGTGCATATCCCCGTTGCAAGTGATTGGAAGAAAACCCCTGTCCTCGTGGAGATAACACTCTAAAGAGAGTGACAGAATATAAACAGATAAATATGGAATATATGCTGGGTAGTGTCTAGCGCTCTGACAAAAAATAAAGCAGGTTAAGAAATAGAGTTCTTTAATATGAGGAATAGCGTGGTGTAGGCTCTATCTCAGATTATCCCGTCTCGAACATTATGTATTAGCAGCATCAAACTGCTAATCATTTCCCTGTCTACTCCTGCAATTTTTTAACCTCCTATCTTTTCTGCCTGCCCTAATGGGAATTCTCTTCCTCCTACTGCTTCTAAGCATCTGACTCTCTAAGCATCACTTAAATTTTCCCGTAGACATTATCTCCGCCGAAAGCCGTCTCTGCCATTCCCCGGGGATTGTTAATTGCCGTCCTGTGCTGTCGCGTTACCTTATGCGTATCATCATCGCTCACCACACTTCTAACCTTCATAGCACATCTCTTCTTATATTTTATCATTCCTTATTTTTGTATTGTTTCATTTCTTCCATGCCTACCATTGTGCTCACATAGAGTAGACGTTCTATAAATGTTTTAACGATGAAAACATAAATAAAGATGTGATGAAAGGCAGAGGAGAGAAATGGCATTTGGAATTCTTCCTTTAGAGATCAAAGTTAACAGTATGGCCATACCGCATCCAAGGAAGAGAGAAATAATTCAGGGGATCTGAATTTCCACCATTTGACAGGTATTGAAAAGCAAACAAACAAAGGCATCCTCATCTCTATCTGTTGGGAAAAACAAAAACAAAACAAACCCAAACTACGTGTTTCCTCGCTGCTCATTGAACTCTGCAGTACGGGAGACACTGAGAAATGAGCTCCGGAAATCGATATTTGCCCCCTGTCGCGTAGTAAATATAATAAATGCTTAGTAGGGACAGAATCCTTAATTATCATGCTTAAAAGAAACAGTTACATTTTGCTGATTAATATAGTATGCACTCTAAACATACTCTGAATGTCGAATGATTAACGTACCAAAGCATGTGATTTTGAGGCACGTTATTTTGTGCATAAATAATATAAATGTATCATAAATAGGGAATAATATAATATTTATAATGTGTTATAAATAATATAAATAGGACATCTTAATCCAACTGTTACTAAAAAAGAAACCAATACAATTTTTGAAATATAATTAACATTATTTTCTGATTATTATGTCTTTCTTTGTACTCATTTCCTTTGCCTTAAAAATGGTTTCCAGGTAAACCAAACTGTTTTTTTTCTTGTTTTATTCTTTTGTTGTTGTTGTGTTTTTTATTTTTATTTAAGAAATATTTTTGAATATTTATTTTTATTAATTTAAAAATCTTCACAGGGGCCGGCCCGGTGGCGCAAGCGGTTAAGTGCGCGCGCTCCGCTGCGGCGGCCCGGGCTTCGCTGGTTCGGATCCCGGGCGCGCACCGACGCACTGCTTGGTAAGCCATGCTGTGGCGGCGTCCCATATAAAGTGGAGGAAGATAGGCACCGATGTTAGCCCAGGGCCGTCTTCCTCAGCAAAAAAAGAGGAGGATTGGCGGATGTTAGCTCAGGGCTGATCTCCTCACAAATAAAAAAAAAAAAAAAAAAAAAAAAATCTTCACAACCTCTGCTAAGGTGCCAGTGGGTTAGAATAAAAGGCATAAGTTGAAGGGAGTCATTGGGAATGTGGTAGAGGAGACTTTTGTCTTAAAATGCTTTCTTGGGAACACCCCTTCATTACTATCCAGTCACTGTATTACCCAGAATTAAGTGTAAGATCAGCTAATTTCTATTAGGACTTTGAGAGGATAACATTATTTGTAGAACTGATGAACTGGGATGAGAATGGGTAAGTCGTTGGGGTGGTAGCTCCATGCTAAAAAAGAGTAGATATTTTTTCTAGGATGAAAGAAAAGTGCTTGAAGAGGATCTAGTGTGAGGAGAATATGGGGAGGAGTGGAAATGTGGGGCCTGGTACAGACAAATGACTTCAGAGAGCCACCTTGTAGTCTCTCTTTTCGAAAGAGTTCTTTGTTTACCTGCAATGGTGTCTGTCACCTATACCTTGACATAAGCCCTGAGGGTATTCAGTCTTGTGTCACTGAATTCAGGTAATACGTGCTCCCCTGTTAGGGTCAGGAAACTGCAAGAAATGATGTTAATGAATCTGCCTCTGGGTTGAGTGGAATCATATGGCTCTGACTTCTATATCTCAGAAGGATCGGTGGCACACACACTGTTTCCAGCTATAATGGACTATGCAAATTCATTCATGTCAACTAGGAAGTGAGACATAAGTAAGGGTGACTGAGCTGATAGCATCCCCAGTGTCGGACCTACCAGTCCATTCACTTCTCAGCATTAGTTCTAAGGTACTAGGTACTCATTCCTATCAGAGCTTCAGTTCATTCCTCTATGAAATGGAGTGAGGTGGGGGAAGAGAAGGTGGCATATGATGTGTGGGCTTTTCTGAACATTGAAATATATTATTCCCATCATTTTAATTTACTTTTATGACTTTAATTAAAACCTTCAGCAAGTTCTAGATTAATACCTTATAAAAGGGATATCACAGGGAAAGGATGAGTCCCTTTCTTCTGAAAGCTTAGGGTTTTGTTTTGTTTTCATGTGTTTAGTTTGGTTTTTTAAATTCTTGAACAGAGATTTCATTTATATTCTTAATATTTTTTTCTATTTTAACTATTCTATATTAACTGTTTCTATTCTAACTATTTTTTCTATTTAACTATTCTATTTTAACTATTTTTCTCAGGTAAATATGCTATTTCTAGAATCAGTTTCTGTCTTTCATCTCCCATAGCTCTCTTCTCTCTCAATTTACTCTCGGTCCTTTGCCTCTGCATTCTGGGAGATTATCTCCAATTTGTCCTCCACGACATGACTGGATTCACTGTAGGACCCACTCTTTCCTATTGGTATAAATTTAGATTTTAATTATGCTATCTTTTTCCATTTTTGTGTTTCTCCATAAACATTTCTTAACAATTCCACTTTTAATTACCTTATATTATTTGTTCATCTAGGGGTCTTCTTTATTAATCAATGTTTATACTTATTTCAGAGACGTCTGCTGTCATACAGCCTATCAAAAATGCAAGCGTTTTAAGATATTTTTCTGTTGCCTATAATCACATTGTCCAAGGCTACACAATTTCTGTTAATATTTTTAGAAGTTGTGTTCCCTTTTATATTTCTCTCATATTTTTTTTCACAAATCCCATGATTCTTTCTGTGTTTTCTTTTCCCCTTTAACCTTAAGAAATGTGAATTCTCCAAAAAGTTATTTTGTTGCCTGCGTTATAATTTTATCATACCTCTGATGCTTAGTTCTTGGACATTTTCCACCAAAGGAGTAAGGGAGAAACTGCAATCCACAACCTGTAGGCTCCTGGCCCCTTCCTAACTCCATGATGATGGAGCACTTTACCTGAGGTCGTTTTACCTCTCACCAGGTTCCGCTTGTTATTGGTGAAAGAGAGAATTGGGCAGCAGACAGTCTCAAAACGCAGCATCCCTGTAGTAAGGGATGCTTACTGAGTGCCCTGATTTCTGCTTGGTTTGTTCCTTGGTGTCTGGACTAGAATAAATCAACAGGAAAGAAATAAAAGAGCCGCTGACCTTCTTTAAGACCAGCAGGTTTGTCCTACTTTCAATGGCAAAACATGTGTCCATGAGCTATTGATAATTTTTCTCAATCCAACCTATTCATCTTATCTTTAATTGAAATTTCTCCCAGATTCTGCCCTGGCAGTAGATTAATCATTGGGTCCTAGGTGTGTGTTTGTTTGTTTGTTTGTTTCTTTTGTTTTGTTTTGTGAAAATGTATGTTTTTTGCTATTTCCAAGTTACCATTGACACTTTAGTGACAAGTTGGGAGAAAGTACAGAAAGACCAGCCAGTTCAAATTCATTTTTAAATGAAAATGCTAAAGAAGTAAATTTTCAAAGATGATTGTGAAAATTTCAAGAGATGAAATATATCTTGTAATTAAGATAAAAGAAAATATCTCTGAGAAATAATTGTGCTATAAGTGCTACATTAAGCAAATAGACACCAGTTTTTGAGGAAGTTATCAACATGACACCTTTCTGGATTTTGGTAATCCAGATGTTTTTCAGTTACTCTCCCTCCTACTTCTGTTTCTGCATTTCCCCTATGCCAATATCCAGTGAGCTCTTCTATATTTTCAATAATTGTTTAGAAGAGAAGGGGGGAGGGTTCACCTTATTCATGCTTTGGTGATTAATGATATAGTCAATCATCTAAAATTCACATGGATCATTACCGCATTCACATTAATTTGTGCTCAATTAACACACTTAAAATCAGTTTTCTGTGGAGTTTAGCCAATTGGCTTTTTTTTGTGTGTGTGTGAGGAAGATAAGTCCTGAGCTAACATCCATGCTAATCCTCCTCTTTTTGTTGAGGAAGACCGGCTCTGAGCTAACATCTATTGCCAATCCTCCTTCTTTTTTCCCCCAAAGCCCCAGTAGATAGTTGTATGTCACAGCTGCACATCCTTCTAGTTGTTGTATGTGGGACGTGGCCTCAGCATGGCCAGAGAAGCGGTGCGTTGGTGTGCGCCCAGGATCCGAACCTAGGCTGCCAGTAGCGGAGCATGCACACTTAACCACTAAGCCACGGGGCGGGCCCAGCCAATTGGCTTTATAGCTTCTGGCTCTGAAAGGTTCATTTTGCTTCCGGTCACTGGTAATATGAAGAGCCACAGTCCTCATTCCTGTTATTAAAGTCTCCAGGGCTGTGGTTTTGTTCATAAATTGAACAGGGCCAGCATGTGGTGGGATGGCTGTGACAAAGTTCCTGGCTGAGAGCCACATTGCTGCTTCCTGGCAGCTGTCCTCCACACTGATGTTGGGAAGCACAACTGAACAGCAGGTTCATGGTCCTAGTGTATTGCAAGGGTCACCGGGAAGAAGACTGTGTTAGACTCAGAGGGACAGGTAGAGTCATCTGCACTTGAATTTGTTTGCTGTTCTACAAGGAGGGAATCAGCAGGCCTTGTTTTCCCATAGTACAAATCAGGAAGAATCTGGCTCTTTGCATGTTCATATCTTCTAGAAATAATCTTTTAGGAAAGATTGACAGTGTGCTTATCTCTTTGTTGAATGTGGGAGAACATGCAATCCTTTTTTGTCCAATATTTGGGGGGAAAAGTGAATTTATAATAATCAAAATTGACAGTATTTATTGTGAATTAATTTACATGGACTGCTGTCGTGTTTATTGAACTAAATAAATTAAACATCTATTCCTGTGTATTTTTGAATGCTCTAGTTAAAAATCTAAAGCATTTCTTTCTGGTTTTTCTTTTTTATTAAGGTATATAAGGTATTTCTTTTTATTTATTCTTTTTGGTTAATTCAGACTAAGAGGATTTCAATAAAAGATTTTATTAAAAGAAATGCCCTAATACCTAGATTAACGAGGTATTAATAGTAATTTACTTAAAATTAGATAAGCAGCAAAAACAAAAGGAGCAAAGCTAAAGGCTTAAGCGAGAATCATGCCTCTCCTCGTTATGCCTTTTGGAGTGTGTTAATTTGTCACCTGTCAATGTCTCCCCCAATGTAAAACAGACACCATTCTGATATATGGTCTTATCACATATACTCTTTCTGTTGTCATGTTAGAGATATGATTCCCAGACCTTAAGACTAGGAAACAGGAGACAGGCTACGGAGATGCCAGCAGCAAAATTACTTGCATGCTATTCGAGAGAACACTGAATATTTATCAACATAAGCTTAGAGAAACTTAGACCAGGGGACCTAATGTCGAGTTCCATGTTCAAGCCCAGATAGGCAATCTTGAGGGAATTTGATACAAAGAAAAAAACAGAAAGAATTACCACTTATTTCATGTTTGCCTTAGTCCGAGGCATTGTTGTATGTGCTGTACACTTCACCTTATCCTCAGTAAATATAGAAAGTGGGTACTATATTATCCCCATTCCACAGATGAGTAAAGGGGAGGCACAGAAAGGCAAGTAACATGCCCTAGATCACAAAGTTAGTAGTGACACACATGCATATGGGTCTCTGGCTGCCAATCCAGAGCCTGCACATTAGCCAGGGATGCTACATGGCCTCTGGGAAAAAGGAGTCTGATGCTTTAGTGGGGAGGAAGAATGGCTAAAGGTGTGTGAAGATGCTTTCAGCTCAGGACTACTTTGAATAAAATTAGGACAAAATTACCTACTGGGTCAGAATGGAGAAAGTTCAAATTCATTTTTGACTTACTCCTTTCCAACAAAGAACCCAAGAGGTGTATTGTAGCAAAGCATGACTCTTTGTGACAGCAAACTTAAAAAGTAAAGCTACAGTAACCAAACAGTCCAACCATCTTCAATGACCTATCACAACTCCCCACTCATCATGACAGGCAGATCCACAGAAATGAGGAGAAAAAAGAACATATATGCTGAAAAATCAGTAAGCAGTATGGTAAGGTTTAGAGAAAACTGAAGAATCTGAAGGATAGAAGTATAAAATTACCTGAACAAAAAAATGGTCAAGGTAAAATCAGCAAAGAGAATAAAAAAGAGATAATATCTTTTTTTTTTTACAGTTTTATTTATTTATTTATTTATTTGTTTTGTGTGTGAGGAAGATCAGCCCTGAGCTAACATCCATGCTCATCCTCCTCTTTTTGCTGAGGAAGACCGGCTCTGAGCTAACATCTATTGCCAATCCTCCTCCTTTTTTTTTTCCCCAAAGCCCCAGTAGATAGTTGTATGTCATAGTTGCACATCCTTCTAGTGGCTGTATGTGGGACGCGGCCTCAGTGTGGCTGGAGAAGCGGTGCGTCAGTGCGCGCCCGGGATCCGAACCCCGGGCCGCCAGTAGCGGAGCGCACGCACTCAACCACTAAGTCACGAGGCCGGCCCTGAGATAACATCTTTATAGAAACATGGCAGGACTTTATTTTAACTCACTAAATCCCAAGACATTTATCGAGTGTTTTCTCTGTACCAGATGCTCCCAGGCGTAGTACTGGCAATAAATAAATAAATATGTAATCTTTACCCTCAAAGAATTCATAACCTAACTGTTGGTAGACAAAAAAATCATAACTAAATTTAGCAAAAGGAAGCAAAGATTTCTGAGAGTCCAAGGAGGTATTCCAAGTATTAATGACAGATGGCAGACTAAAGACAGCATAGACCTGAATGTGGTTTCTCCCCATCTAGTTCCAAGATTTTTGTTTTTGGTCTGGGACAACACACGAAGCTCAGCAGCAATGAAGTTTCCAGACTGAATTAGGTGCTGACGAAGGCAGCCTTTCTGCTTAACCTACATTTACACATATGCAGCCAACAGTACAATATAGATTGTTACACAGGTTTCTTTTTTCAAGCACTAGACTCTTTTCTTTTGAATACACTCGTGTATGAACAGAAAATCTAAAGCAGATAAAATTTAGTAATTTACTAAAAATGAAGTTGATCAGATCTAATCAATAACTGTTATACACCGTAAACCCAATCAATAAGACAATTTATAATATTTTGTTAGCCACAGAAAAAAGGAAATCCCGGTTTATGGATGATAATTGAAGACAATAAGGCAATTGTTGTTTTGTCTGTACAAATTGAAAAAAAATCATACAACACCATCTTGCAAACCCAGAAGCTTGTATAATTCAATGGTTGTAAAAACATGACAGTCAAGTCAATAGGAATTTTTCAATTAAAATTTTTAACTTAAAATACTAATAACTAACAACAGTTGACATTCCTTTCCATGAACATGAAAATCGTAAAAGAAGCACTTAAAGTCTAAAAGAAGCATTAGACTCTTCCTAATGTGATATTACTGTAAAACCATGTATTACGTAATTTTATACAACAATTAACTTCATGCTAAGACATAGCTCTTAGCTGCAGGATCCCTGTGAGCTTTGCCTGGTATTTAATTGTGACATGGGCTACTAAAGCTCACCTCTAGTATCAATTTATTTTCAAGGACCAAGACAGAGCTAAAGCGTTTCTACTGAGAGGCACATTAATTACAATTTTAAAATAAGTATGCACTATTGGGAAAAGATTATACTGAGGTCTACACAAGTCAAGTACTCCACATAGCACTAGTTACCATGTTTTTGATCTGAAAATTATTTTTGGCATAAAATACACTTGAGTCTATATTATTTTGTATTAGACTTTTACAAGTATTTTTTAACTGTCATTTTTTTAAAAAATGAAATCAAACAAATGCAAGTGTGTAGACCTGCTGAAGCACTTGGGATCTTATGGGTATAAACCTTCTTCCTGCTAGAGTAAAAATGGCTGAAATGAATTCCTTTGTCAGCAAATATTGTTGGAAGATGAAGAGAGTATGCTGCTGAAAATTTGAAGAAGTATTAGGACAAGCTATTCAGTGTGGGAGGTGTTTTGTAAAGCTGGTAAAAGAACAGATGTTTCAAACACATCTCGACTTATGATATTGGGTAAATTCTGTTTCTCAATGTTGTAATATATTCACTTTTTCCCCTGAGCCAATAAAGGAACCATAAAAGAGAAGATACGTTTTTCAAAAAATAAATGACTTCTTTCGTAAAACAACATTTTATGAGAAAACAATGCAAATGTAATCACTGATGAAAATTAGAAAGGCAATTCAAGAGTGAATCTCATCTATCACATTGTTCATTGGTAAATGATTGTGACAAGAAGTTGAAACCAGAAGTGCAGCAAGTAATACAGGATGTCAATGATGCAGTTAATTTTATTAAAACAAGACCTTCTTCAAAATGTAAAAGAAATTTAATAATAATTTGTAACAAAACTCAGAGTTTTCATGAAAATCTTTTGTATCCAAATGTTCAGTTGTTTCCTTCTGGCAAAGAACTTTATAGAGTTATTAAAGATAAGTAACATCTTTTTCAAAAAAAATGACAAGTATCCCAAGTGATCTGACACTTTCTGTGATGGCGATCACAGTGATATGCTACCTAGCTTAACATTTCAGAACACAAACACACTTCATCTGTCTCTTTATAGCAAATGTGCTATTTGATCAATGTTTGATGAAAATCTCCTTTTAGTATGTAACTCTTGCTAAGTAGAAAGAATTTCGAAAATTGATATTTAGAAGAGTTTCCATCAGTATTGGTGTATTTGATTTTGTAACTAAAATCAATGTGTTTTTATCAATACAAAAATTATTCAGATCTCCATAATTCAAATACATGGAAGCAAAGTTTTCTAAGCTATTTGAGAATCAAAAATTTCTAGATCTTCCCAAAGAGCATAACAATGAATTTTAAAGGATTAGTTTGTGAGGAAAACTAATTAACATCAAGGAAGATGGAAATCAACTAGCTATATTTCAACAAAAGCCTTTGCATCATAGTATCTATATTTATTCAGTATAGTCTACAATTCAATCCTCTCATTTGAATTACTATTTTTTGTAATTATTATTGTAATAATTTTGTGATTAATACCTCTTTCAAGTTGTGGTGATTATTAAAACTAATGAACAAAAAAAAAACCAAACTTAGAACCATACTTCCCTATCAATATGCTCTATTAAAAATAAACCAACACTTAAAAGTCATTAAGAATATTTTTCTCTCAAAAGAACAAAAATGTAATGCGTTAACTGAAATAAAATTTATTTTTAAAGTAATATATTTTGTCTATCATCTGGTGTAAGTTTTGTGTAAGTTTTGAAATACGTATAAGGTGTTACTACAGTAAAATATTTCATATAATTTGCAAATAAAGAAGTGCACATTTGTTGGAAGTACAGGCTCTATTTTTAACCAAAGTTGATCTAAACAAAATGATAGAATTGTATCTTTTTGGGTATGAGATTTCCATATGGAAATTGTATCATTTAAAGCTGTTTAATTGTCTCAACATCATGAAGAATTTCAGTATTAAATGACAACATAGGATAGTTAACAGTAGCAGGACTGTCAATATAGTGTTGTGATTAAAATAATAAATATTAGAGTCAGTCAGATTGAGTTCTAAGACTAACTTGCCACGCAAACTTGGGCCTCTTATCTCACCTTTCTGAGCATTAGTTTCCACACTGAGGAGTTGACAACGGTATTTAACTTTCTGAGCTGTTGTGGGAAATTGAGAGCGATGATCTATATATAAGGCTTTTTATTTGTTAATAAATAGTAGTTTTTTTGTTACTTAATAAATAGTACTTATAATAAATTAATCTGTTAAACAGAACAATAAAAACAATGCAATTTCTGTATGAAAAAAATGTACCATTAGATGATTCTGCAATCTCTTGTTCAGAATTTCACAAAGTGAAACCGTATCAAAGTAATTTGCTTCTAACAAATCTAATAATAAAATTTTAGCAATAAAATTTAGTAGAGTACATATATTTATACACATTTAATACCTCCATGTATAATCAAAAGAATAAGAAGTTTGTCAGTTTTTCTAAAGTCAGATAAAACTTGCATTTACCTCTTCTAGATCTGTAGTGAGGCCAACTCCTTCCAAATTCCTTCCATTGACAACCTACCAGAAAAGCAAGGAGAAGGAAAGTGATAGATTGATTATTGTAGTTTGATTATTCACTTATTTGAAGCTAAAAGCAGTTATTGCTGCGAACTTGTATTTGCTTTGGATTCCTTGGCCATGGCTCCCAGGTCGACATCAGTGATGATCCTACCGTTTTTAAGTCTGTGACCTAATACAAAGTCCAGAAGGAGATGTGAGGCAGGAGTTGTCTCAACACAAGAAGAAGTACAGGGATAAGTAGCACTGAAAACCTTTGAAGTCTCTTCTTTATTGCAAATATGATACATGATGGGTTTCTAAGTGTATTAAAAAATAAAGACAGGTTTAGTGAGGCTTGTCAACTGAGAGAAACAAGTTTATGCATTCAATCACGTGCTACCCTTAAATGCAAATTGTTGTTTTAAGGCAGTTATGACTGAAAGGCCATTCCATTTGGTGGTGCATTACTATGATTAATGCTGCACAGTCTCAGCAGCCCTCTCATCTATTTTCTTCAACTGTCACACAGTAGATGACTTCTGCTTGGTCTATTACTTGCTAATTATTGGCAAATTTTCCTTTTATTACTAGTGTTTTTTCACCGGAAACTATACAGTGGAGAGTTTGCTCTATCTATCATGGTACTCTGAATTGTAAACAATAGATTCAAAGAAAAATGTCACATTTTCAGTAAGTCAAGTGAACATAAGAATTGCCTCATTTGAAGATCCCATTTAGTACAAGAAAGAAACAGAGGATCAAAATGAATCAGAAGTAAATAGATTGAAAAGTGTTTAATAACAATACTAATGAGGATTGAAAAGAAAAGTATCAAAGATACTCTGGATGACAGTAATAAGTGTATAAGAGGAAACTAGAGCATAAATGTAAGGGCAGACAGCTAGGTGTCTCTGATATGTCTACCTGGTTGTAATCATAATGGAGATTCCAGCCAGCATATTTAATTAAATCTCCAAAGAGACTGCTGTAAAAGATAAGGGCAGAGTTCCATCCAAGCAGACAGCCCTTTGATGTTCTCTCTTCTCCTTGATCTTTCTTTATGACTGGACTCTTAGTTCCCAAATAGGGAGCAAGGGGAGATTGAGGGAGGTTACTTCTGGCACTAGCTTCTGCTGCTAGGAATTTGTTCTGATCACAATATTGACAACCATATATTCATGTATACTGAAACTCTTCCTTATCTACCTCTTTCTTAGTCCCATGAAGAAATGTATACTGTTCTTTCCATTGCTAATCATTGAATGCCTCCTTACTACCTCCATGATCTGTCAATTATCATTGTCCTTTCCAGAATCTCCATCTTGCTTCCCATTGCCCTCTTTGTTATATAAACATCTCAAGTATCTCCTGCCTTAAATGTTACTATAAAAAATACATGAAACCTCCCTTGACTTCATGTTCCCAGTAGGTAAATAATATTCATTCATTTATTCCTTTATTCTACAAACTTCTTTTTGGTGCTAGTATTATGGTCCAGGCAGTGTTCCACAGTCTGGGATTATAGATATATGGAGATATAAACATGCAAATATGCAAGAAAATGATAAATAATTAGGGGCCATAAGGGAGATAAAAGATTTGATAAATGTGGACTGAAAGGCCAATTTTAGATCGGGTGGTCAGTGAAGACACCATTGAAAGGAATAATGTTTCAGCTGAGAATTGAATGTTAAGAAAATTGTGCTATCTCATAATCTGGATCAGAATGCTTTAGGAACTCACTAGCTCCATAGTTAGTGTGAAGACCCCAAAACAAGAATGTGATTTGATACATTTGAAAAACAGAAATAAGTCCAATGTGAGTGAACGATGCATGCAATGGGAACATGAGAAAAGTCAGAGAGGTGAGCAGGAGCCAGATCCCACAGGGCTTTGTAGGCCAGGGTAAGAAGTGTTGTTTTTACTTGAAGTATAAATGGGAAGACGTAGGAGAGTTTTAAAGAGGGAGAGTCAAATAATCTAATTAAGCTTTTCAGCCATAACTTTGGATGTTTTGTGGAGACGGATACCAAGGAAAGAAGAATAGAAGCGGGAAGACCAGGTAGGAGACTATAGAGGTTGTTAGAAGATTGGAGATAATATTACACTAAGGAGGTAATACAGTAAGTGCAGACAAGCGGGAGGATTTGAATGTGTTTGGATTTAGCATTGACAAAACATCTTGAAGAGCTGGATGTGAAATATGATGGAAATCTAGGAATGAAGTAACTCTTAAGCTTTTGGCTTGAGTAACTGCATGCACGACTGTGCTTGTGACTGAGATTTCTGCATGGATAAGGAACAAGCAGGAGGAAAGAGCCCAGAGATCATGTTAAATTTAAGGAAATTAGATATATAATTCTGGAGTTTAAGTGAATGGTTAGGGCTGGATTTAAAAATTCGGAGTAAACATTTAAACATAAAGATACCTGGAATACATGAAATTCTGTGGAAAGAAAATATTGACAGAGAAAATAAAGGGATCCCAAAGTAGGGCATGCTATGGACTGAATGTTTGTACCTCTCCCCTCAAAAAACATTCATATGTTGAAGCCCTAACACAGTGGTATTTAAAGGTGGAGGCTTTGGGAGTAATTATGTCATGAGCATGGAGTCCTCATGATGATATTAGTGTCCTTATAGGAAGAGAAAGAGAAAGCCCTCGCTATTTCCCTCTGTCTGCCATGTGAGAAAAATAGGAAGAGGGCTCTCACCAGAACTGGAACATGCTGGCACCTGGATCTCAACTTCCCAGCCTCCAGAATTGTGAGAAATAAATGTTTGTTGTTTAAACCACTCAGTTTATGGTTTTGTTGTGGGGCCTGAGCAGACTAAGACAGGGCACTACCACATTTACAGGTCCAGTAGAGGAAGAGAAGCCAGCAGAGTGAGAAAAAGTCAGGAGAATACGGCGTCATAGAAGCCAAGAGCAGAGGATGGTTTGAGGAGAGGAAATTGCCAATCACATTGGATGCTGCTGAGAAGACAAGTAAAATGGGGACTAAGGAATGGCCATTGCATTCAGAAAAATAGAGGTCACTGGCAAGCCCGGGAAAAGCAGAATTATTCAAGTGGTAGGCAGGAGATCCCAGGTGGAGTGGGTACAAGGAAAATAGGAGGTGGGGAAGGAGGGAGAGACAGCTATTATTCACAGCTCTTTTGTGAAATTTTGCCGTAAAAGAGAGAAAACAGCTCGTTTATAAACTTGCTATCTCAATATCATTATCTTCAACAGAACTTGCTGTAGTCGCTTCCACCAGAACACTAAAAATGACTCCTGCTAAGACTTCAAATACATTACTTCTATGAGGCTATATTACCAAATTTCTCTCAAATTTGATTCATTAGGCCTAGTTTAGCTTCTTCAATTTGGAGAAAATTACTAATTCAAAGCTACAAATGGGCAAAAAAACTGGCTGAACAAAATATTTCAGTATGAATTAGCTGTGACATAAAAGCCATTTTCCCCCTGAATTTAATGGAAATGGCTAAACTACCACAAGATGGTTAACCACTGCTATTTCAATACCAATTCATTCAATAATAATTTTGAGTATAAAAATTGAATTCTTATTCACTGCCACTGTAATTTGAAACATAAAAAAGAAGGATTGAGTTAACTTGAAATGTCCACATAGTCTAAGAATGTTAACTAATGATGAGTTAAAATCGGAAATAATATCCCAGAAAGGTGGCTTCTATGCTCAACAGTACAATTTTGAACTGCAAAAACTGGGAAATATTGTACATTTTAGTTGGGAAGGCTGTACTGTTCTTACTGCCACCTGTTCTACTGTATCTGATTTCTTAATTTTTCCGGGAATTATTAGCTTTTGGACACATTTTTATAAACTTTGGAAGAGAGAATTTTGGCTAACCAATCTTTATTTTCTGATGAAGGTCATTGCCAATTGGAATAAAAATTGCCTTAGCTTACATAGTTCCTTTGTGAAAGGAACCCTGTAGAATCTATACTGAGTCCATTTTTATGACAGTCCATCTAGAATTTCAATTACAGATTTTTCTTTTTGACTGTGAGATGAAATCCACATTAATTACTAGTATCTCTCTCTCTAAATGATAAGGCAAATATTGGAATTAAATAAGCATTTCAGGACCCATCAAAATTTAAAGGATTTATTAGCTACATATATCTTGATAAAGTGATATAACAAAATATTAAATTAACTCACCATCTTTAGTAAATGCTAAATATTTATTCTAAGGAAAGAAGCTTTGGACTGTAACATAAATTTTAAATTTAATTTAATAAGCTAATGTATGTGGTAGGTGTTCTTTAGGTAGACACAGTTGAAAGACTGAGTTTTTTTTTTAATGGTGTTTCAAATATGTCATTAAAATAATTCTACTTCATAAGGTACCAATATTTTATAAAATTTTTATAAGATAGGGTTAGACTATTTTCTTGAAAGAAATATGTACTTGCTAGTGATCGTAAAGCTTACAACTTGTGCCTTTTGCATGATCAGAACTGTGAAAACCTATTGAAGTAAATTTTAGATTAAATAGGATGTACTGACTTATCGCTCTACCACTGTTAATCCTTTTTACATTGAAAAAATGATGCAAATTATTCTCTGCCAAGTAATTTGCATGTTCTTCTTTAAAATAAATTTAAGACCAAAAGAAGCTTGCTTCTTAGAATACTTAATAAAAGAACAAGAGTTTAAAATATTGGATTCTTTATTGAAAAGATGTATGATGCAGATTGGGATATTTTAATAAACAGTTGAAATTTTGCCTTTGTGCCCAATAGTTTAAAATTCTCAGTCCAAGAGGTCTTAACTCAATAATTTTCATGGATTCAGTGTGGCAGTCAGAATGGATCTTAACGAAATTGGGTCTACAAAAATAAAACAGCCTTCACATTAAGATTACTCGAAGATTGTAAATTGTCTACAGCAAACAAACTCAAACATCAACATACACAGAAAAATAGATACTATGGCATATTAAAGTCTTATAATAAAATATTATTTTATACGTATCAAGCTGACAAACAATGGAAGAATTATAATAAAACCAGCAGCAAATACAATCAAATAACTTACAAAACTGAATCAAAGAGAATAGTAACTGTCTCTAGTTGACTTAATATAGTGCAGGAATATAACTAGCAGACAAGTAACCTGCTGTTTAGCTGCTCTGCCAAATCCAGCCTCCAGAATTCTGATCATAGTTCTCAGCTGGATTCACCTGATTCAAATATTCCTCATAAATGGCATAAGAAAAGATTTTTTTAATTCATAATTTTATAAAGACAGCAAAAAGAATTAATTAAAAAAACTAAACCAATACCATGAAATAAGGACTAGATAGTCATATTAAGCATTAAAAATCTATAATACATTACAAATAGCATGCAACATTATCCTGGGGTTCATATCCAATCTCTATTCTCTAGGGAACTAGTAGAATACTGAGCAACTTTAGAGAAGGAGGTGAATTGTAATAAAACACACAATAAAATTTTAGAGGCTTCAACAAAAGAAAGTGCTATTTCTTTCTCACACTTGAGTCCAATTTAGATCATGTGGGGTGGAAGGATGGGGAGGAGAGCTCAGCTCTCTGCATTTATTCAAGGACCCACCTACTGGCTCTTCCTTCCATCCTCTAAAGCCTCAGAGTTCTCCACTGTATTTTCTGGATGCAGCCAAGTGGCAGTAATAAAATGGCATACATATTTCCATCCAATTATATTGGGTAGAATTCACTCCTGTGGCGTTAGGCAACCACATGGAAATCTGGGAAATGTAGGCTAGCTGTGTACCCAGGAGGAAAAGGGTTTGATAGACATAAGGCATTATCCCTGCTGTTTAAGATTTATAGCTTAAATCAAATATGTGGGTCATGTTTTCTCTCTTTCCTATGCAGACACCATTTTCACCTTCTCTTATGTGTGAATAAACAGTATCCACCATTCTTTCTTAAGATCTCACATATCCACACACTTCTGTGTCTCTCTCCTGTTGCTATCTTATTTCACACCCTTACTCTTTCCAATCAAGATTTCTGAACCATTCACATAACTGGTGCTCTTCCGATGAATGTCTTCCAGTGATCTCTGCATAAATTCTCGAGTGATCTTTTGAAAAGCACGTGTAATCCTGTCAATTCCTGCTTAAATCCTTAAATACGTAGTTACTTTTCCCTACAGCAAAGATCCAAACTACTTAGAGATTATAAAGACCTGAATACTTAGCACGTTCTGACGGAAACTGATAGTTGTCAAAATCAAGGCTTCCATCATGATTGCAGAAGAATCTTCATTTAGATTGCACTCTGTCCTAGAAGCTCAAACTTGGCAGATTTTTCTGAAGTCAAAGTTTATACTCCTTTCCTACTCTGACAAATGATAAATTCATGTGAACCATTCACAGTCTTGTTTGGTCTACACCTCAAAGAATCGTATCTATTTGATAAAAGATTAACTTTAAATAATAATATTGTTTAAACAGAAGTTTTAGCTATTTGAGGCTAAATAATGCATGTTAGGATATTGAATTAACCACTAGTTTTAGGAGGCACTGTTTATACTGGATTACTTAAAGTGAAAATATCTTTATATATTGAATACCTATGTGTGTGTGTGTGCGTGTGTATACATAGGTTGGATACTGTGATCACTCTCATCAGATCTTTCCAGAAATTAACGCCCCCTGTTCATGCTCTGCCTTGCTTGAGTTCAAGAACCATCCCTCAGTCTCCTCTGCTCTTCCATTGCAGGATTTCATTGCCTCTGTCATCAACAAAGGCTGCCGTTCTACCAGTACTGATTTCTACCGCTAGTGACCAGAGCAGGTGCCAGCACTCTGGTTTCACGGCAGGAGGATGCACTGCTTTCTCACATATTATGTTGCCCTAAGAGTAGGCAGAAATATATTCTTCATTCCCCACAGCCCAAATGAGACCAGTTTGACATTTTTCATTTGAATGTAATGAAATTTGGGACATTGGCTAGTATAGTGACACTAAATTACCTGTCAATTCTTGCACCTTCCCAGATCCATTTTAGAGATTTTTATGTGGCTGCTTCTTTCTTTCACTCTGGGACTGCTTTTAATTAAAGGCAGATGGCTCATCCCCTATATCCAAATCTCCAGCCTTAATATAAAAAACTTATCCCTGACATCCCAGGAGAAGAGAGAGTTTCTATTGCCCAGTTTCCTGAGTCCTCATTTAATGCCTCAGAATTGATACACTTCCCAAAATGATGCAGCAAACGGCAATTTCTTTCAGAGGAAACTCTTACCCATAAGACTGTGAATTAGCCGTTCAAATAAAGGCTAACCTTGACAATACATTCACATTCATAACTTACCCATTCATGTGTGCATGCTTGCATTCATTCATTCAACCAATATGTTTTATGCACCAACTATGAAACAGGCATGGGCGATAATGAAGAAAACAAAGTCTCTGTTCTCATTGAACTTATTTTCTAGGAGTAGGAGATGACAATAAATAAAAATATTTACGGTAACAGATCTGGGTATGTGATAAGAAGAAAATGATGCAAGATAAGTGGTTCATGATTAATGGAACACAATCAGTAGAGTCGGGAAGTACAATACCTAAATCTGGATCACTAAATCCCAAAGGAACAAAAAACTCTGCATGTGGAAAAGCAAATAGGATTGTTTCAAGCTTACTCTAATTTCTTTCACTACCTATCAGGGGATCCAAAAATAACGTAGGGTCTAATCTCTCCCTTCCTCATGTTATGTCCCCTGAGTCTAGATTGTCCAGGGATTTGTAGAATTATGGAAATGGCGTAACTATGTGAAGAATCAGAGTTATTTTCACTGGAGGTTTTAGGTCCAGACCCCTCCATTAGTCACTGATGATTACATTTTCAAGAGTGTTTATTTAATATTTTTGTGTCACTTTCCTTTAGGTCCCAATAAACCAATTTATTTCTAAAATACAACATCTTTTACACAATGAAGATAAATAACAAGCAGAGTCATAAATTATCTAAACAATGTGGGATTTAGGTAAATGCTAAGAGGCAATTATTTAGTTAACTTGACATTTTCCTTTTTAGAACTAAGTTATTTTGGCGAGTACTAACACAACCCTTTCCACATGACATTCACGTTTTATGACAAATTTGAGAATAATTACTACTTTATCAGAAAAGATTTTATTCACTATAAATGAAATTTTAATGTTTATCCATTCCTTGTTGATATGTATTATATTGTAGGAATTTATTTCAAATTTTACTACAGAATCCAGTGGAAAAAATGATGGATTTAATATACAGAATTTTGCCTTAAAATGACTTTTTTGTAAAATTTGTATGCTGAATATATATATATATTTAAAGTTAACTGTCACTTTTATATTGTTTTACTATATGCTTTAATACTATAGGCATTATAAGTTCATTTATTTAAAATAAAAATAGCTAGTAATCATATCTTGATATAATGTCAAATTTCCCTTCAAACTTTTCCTTTTTTCCAATATCTTCTCATTCTTTCTTCATTAGAATTTCCATCAAAACATATTTCTTTACACTATGAGCTATTTGTGATGAATATTAATTTACTTGCATTGTTATGTCTCAACATTGAAAGAAAGAAGCTAGCATATTATGCTGGAACCAGTCATCATCAATGGCTTAGAATATTATTATAAATATTTATTAGAAAAGAAAAGTGAATTTCAGAATAATAACCTTAAACAGCTGTCCTCTTAATTCTAAGTCGTTAACTTGGAGGCATTAACTAGGAGGTAGTTGTTTATTTCAAAAGATCTCATCGGTAGACTTCCAGCAGAAGAAGAAATACATTCTGGTGTTAAAGCCATTGCCTTATAAGAATAAAAAGATTAGATAGGGCAAAGTAGAATTAATGGGAAATTATGATAGGAAAGAGTATGTTTTTTTATCCACCACCAACTCCCCCCTCTTTTTCTTTTACCATAGGCACCACATCTTTTTCATGGTATCTGGAAAATATCTAAGATTAATTTGTTTATCTTATCAATAAAACCTTTACACACAAGTTAGATTTGCAGTTCCAAAACCTAACCAGAGCTGTTAAATTTCTTTGTAATAAACTCTCTTTCCCAACACTACTTGGGCACTGACACTAAATGACAAGTTAGGCTTCCTTGAAATAGTAATTTTGTCCTATGTCACTATCTTCTTTCCTCAAGGCTCATTCACCTTAGAATAGCACACCTTCACACACAGCAGAGGAGAGCGACAAAAAAGTTGGGTGAGTGAGGGTGATGGCATGCGATCACTTCTTTATTACGTGTTCTGCCTCGTAATGATAACTACTGAGGCTGTAATTTTCACACGTAACAATCTACGTATGTTTTCATAGCATTATTCATTCAGAGATTTAATAAATACAGAATTGTATGGGTAGAAAATGGAAAGCTTTTAGTAAGGTAAGAGAATTGCCCAGACTCTCGACCACAAAATGTTGAATTCAATTAGCTTTCAGTGAGCGTTTAATATATGGAAACTATACGAGTATGATGTATTTCCTATACTCAAAGGGCTTACGAGTAGTAGAGGAAACAAAATATGAATTAGACAGTATTACAAAACAGTATATAATTAAATTTCAACACGGGTCATACACTCAAAATGTAAAACAATTCATGAACAGTGCAAACCAGAAAATAACATGTAAAAATATATAGTATAAAAAGTAATCGCTGCAGGAGGTTAGGAGAGGGAAATACATACACATCCAGAGATTTAAGGAAGAACTCCATGTTAGTTTTTCAATTGAACTTCCGAAGATACCTATGCATTTAATCATTTCCTCAATCTTTGATTGAATCCTTCCATGTTAGATTCTAGGACCACAAAGTCAATAAGATATTGTTAGAGTTGTAATCAAAACTCATTGAACAGCAAAGATGAGAAATTCTGGAAAATTTCATGGACTACAATGGTCAAGAATATAGCTGGGCCTCGTTGAATCCTGAGGAGAGACATAGAAAGTTATTGAGAACTAGAGTGGCTACTCTTTTCATCATTCCTTCTCTGGGTCTATATGTTTTTCACATCTGCATCATTCTTCTCTTTCTTAACCAACCACACTCTTCAATTTATGCATAGTCTTCTTCACCAATAAGTTAACTCTGCACACTCCTTTGCTTTGCCATGATATGATCTCAGGCCTGTATTTTCACGTCTTCTCCAATGCCTATCAATAACTGATTCCAATTTCTAAGTTTCTTTAGATGATATTGTAACCCAAGAGATTGAATTTTTATTTGCTGGCAAGTGGATTGCCTGGATCCGAGTGAGGAGTTCATTCTGTTCCAGCCAGATAAATGTGTGTGTGGAGGATCATACGGCAAATATTGCTAGAGAGGGCAAGTTCTGCAGAAAAGAGTGTAGGAAGAGAAAGGAAGGAAGATGGTCTCTATCTTCAAGTTACTTACAGATTTTTGAAGGAGAAATTCAGAGAGAGATGAAAACAATTTGTTGGGTACAATGAACTTACCAAGCTGTATGTAATGCGTACAATTTTAGGAATTGTCAGCATTCAGAGCAGAAGGAAATTTTAGTCATACCGTACTTCCTCCTCTCTACATCCTTATTTTATTAATCATATGTGTGTGCATACGTGCACACCTCCCCCCAACTCTATTCTCCCAGAGAACAGCAAAAGCCCTGAGGAAAAGAGAGTGAAAACATAAAGACAAATGGTGGTTTCTTCTGATAAGATACTCATACTGAAACAAATAGCTTTGTCTTTTACAAATTTTACACTTAAACATGACATTCTCTTGCAGTTGTGTATTAGAGGTGGAACCAGCGAGCAAACGTACGGAGGATGACATTAATATGGCGAATGTTAAGGACAAGGTAAAGACTGCCTTCACTATGGTTGAGTGAGAACTGATAACCATGGTGATTTTAAACAAAATATTATTAAATTAAGAGGCAAGCATGGAAAAAAATTTGCAAAAATATGACAAGGAGCTGATATACTTAATAGTGAAGTTCCAGAATGTTTTTCATAGATGTTAGCTCACCAGGATACTTATAATTATTATATGAAAAATGGACTAACATTAAGATGCATTTGGGTATCTTTGTACTAAATCAACTCCAACAAGTTAGTTTACTGTGCATCATCTCTGAGTCTTTCATACCAATGTTTATTATTATTCTTCAAGTGGAATTGTACAATGTGGAATTTTTTGAATCATTTGACCATAGTACTCAATTATTTATTTTTTTTTTTTTTGGTGAGGAAGAATGACTATGAGCTAACATCCATTGCCAATCTTTCTCTTTTTGCTGAGGAAAATTGGCCCTGAGCTAACATCTCTGCCCATCTTCCTCTATTTCGTATATGGGATGCCGCCACAGCATGGCTTGACGAGTGCTATGTAGGTCCACACTCAAGATTCGAACCTGCAAACCCCGGGTTGCCGAAGCAGAGTGCGTGAACTTAACCACTACGCCACCGGGCAGGTCCCTATCCAAATTTTTATGTCGGATACCTCTCCCATGAGAGGTTCAGTTAATAGTCTTAATAAATGCCAAAAATATACACAGATTTATAAATATCTGAGTGAAAGATTATATACCAATAAAAAGCAGCCCAATGTTAACCCCACTACTTAATAAAAAGGAACAATTTGATTTTTTTGAAATATTGAACAAATATGAATGGTATGATTTTTTTAACCAAATTAGCATAGCTTTTTGTTGCAGAGAGCAAAATATTTAGAGAAACCTTTCACACCTGCTGGATCTGAAAGCAATTTGGTAATTCGTACCAATGGCAGTGAGAAAGGGCATATCATTTGATCTTGTAATTACATTCTAGGTGTCAGCGTGAGGGAAGAACCGGAGGTTAAAAGAAAGTTTTTGAGCAAAGATTTTCATGTTAACTTTATTTATAATAAAAAAATATGAAGCAAGTGCTTTCAGGCAGGACAATTATTAAATCAATTATGACATATCTACCAATATAATATTGTGTAACCACTAATATCATGGTTTTGAAGAGTATTTAATCATCGGAAAAAGTCTCTTGATATAAAGTTAATTAAGAAAGAAAATTGTGGGCCGGCCCCGTGGCTTAGCGGTTAAGTGCGCGCGCTCCGCTCCTGGCGGCCCAGGTTCAGATCCCCGGCGCGCGCCAACGCATCGCTTCTCCGGCCATGCTGAGGCCGCGTCCCACATACAGCAACTAGAAGGATGTGCAGCTATGACATACAACTATCTACTGGGGCTTTGGGGGGGGAAATAAATAAATAAAATCTTTAAAAAAAAAAAAAGAAAGAAAATTGTGTGTGTGTATATACATATATATAATTTCATAATTTTTTATACATTAATTCTAAAAAAAAATACCTGCAATCAAATATATCAAATTTTAAGATTTTTACCTTTGTTATGAAAGCTTATTTGTGTGTGTGTAATTCTTTAAAAGTTTCTATCTATTGACCCTTTCTAAATCTTCTACTTTGTGCATATTTATCAGAGAAAATATGTAACCAGGTGTGTTACAGTTGTTAGCTCTGAAAAGATTTAGGTCTCCCTGTTTTTGACTTACAATTAAGGGGTGTTGCGAAAACTACTATTGAAAATTCCCTCTCCAAAGCAGTATGAAGAAAAAGTATTCATTTACATTATGTTTTAGCAACTTGTGAACAATCTTTTAAATGCAAATAGCTAAATGCATATTTCAAAGTTAAAAAATTAAAGCATTTTTCACGTGTTGATTTACAGTAGTGTAGCTGGCATAAGCATCTGTGAAAGAAAACTTATCATGCCAGAAAATAATTGAAATTGTGATTGAAAGGTTTCTGAGAACAATCTTTTATCTGGGGCTTAAATAAATACTTTCCATTTCAAAGGCAGCTCTAACTGCACCATATAGCTCAAGTGATCAGTAAAAGTAGACAACTGACTTCTTCAAAGAGTCTTGATTTTTATGTGATTTGATCAACTCACAGAGTATAAATCCTACTGCCAGGGCTGAACATATGAACAGGCTTATCTGAATTCTTGTATTCCAGGCATCTGGTAAAATATGTTCATGTCACTAGTTTCTTTCAAATAGTGTTTATCATCATCTCCCTGATTGCCTAATATAAGTTTACAACCAGTCTCCTAGGTGTACTAGTACATTACGGCTCTCTACAGACATCATAAACAGTGACATCTTTGATAATGAATGTCAGAATCATGCCAGCCTAAGAGTATATTATCCACCTCCATGTCTCATTGCCAACACACCAAGTGATGAGCTCGTTCCAAGCTCCACAGTCAAAGAAACCTTAATATACAAAGTTCACATTAGTTGCACAAGAAAGGCATTTTAGAAGTCCAGTCAATAATGAAGACAAAATATCTCTCATCTAAACAACATCACTGTCTCAGTCATTTCTTATTTTCCTTAAATTAATTTGTTCCCTACTGTGGTAATATTTGAAAGCATAGGATTTTAAGGCCAGAGGGACCTTAGAGATGCTAATCTAAATACTTAAGTTTTCAAATTAAGAAACTTAAGAGTTAAGATATTTGTCTAAAATTACACTGGCAGGCTGGTGATATATTTAAAAGTAGAACTAAAGTATTTTGACTCTCACTCTAGTGCTAATTCCATTATACCAGACTAACTCGCCAAACAACATATTTCTCAAATGAGTCTGTTTAGAGCAACCACATTTCATTCCATTTAAAAATGGATAACCTACTTTTCCTTCCACCTCTTCCCTCCCCTCACCTTCCCACCTGCCCTTCCTTCTTTCTTTCCTCTTCTTTCTTTCTTTTTTTCCTTTTTCTTCCCCCCATCCTTCCTTTCATCCATCCCTCCCTGCCTCCCTCCCACTCTCCCTTTTCTTTATCCACCACCTTCCTTCCCTTCTTTCTTCTCTTCCTCCCTCCTTTATAGCCTGTTTTTACCCAGTATCTAAGCAACATTGTTACTCACTTCTCTACACACACTTAAAGTACATGTGACATTTGCGTGACATCTTCTGTATTATTTTTGCTGGCCCAATCATTGATGTTTTGGAAGGATGTATATCAGAACTAGTTATTATTTACTATCCTCGAATTCCTTATTTCATCTGCTTAAATCTAATCTTTAGTCAAAGAGCAAAAAAAGTCAGAATTAATTAAATGGTTTTGCAATATGATTGATAGTAATATTCTTTGGGGAATTTTCTAGATTATTATAGAAACTAATATTTTCCCAAAGAGTGCACTTTTAAGGATGTTATATCATCTGTTTTAGATTAACTGACTTTGATTTTCATATTCATTATGTAATACTTTATGGATTATTGGGGCCTTCCCATACCCTAGGAACTGCAGAATAATAACAGATTGGTATATATTAAAACAAAGAAAAAACTCGCCAGCATGCTGATATCTATTAATCAATATAAAAAGCATCATCATGAACGATATGACAGCATATTTGAAGAAAAATATTTTAGGCAAAACTGTTAGAAAGCAGTTTTCTCTTCTTCTTTCGTATATACATAAAAGCGATTGTTATGTACCTCCCTAATATACGAGATATGTGTTAGGATGTTAGATTAATTCAAAGATGAATAAGATAATAGTGTTCCTGTAAAGAAGTATAGTCAAGAATTGTGAATTCAAGAAAGAAAAAATAACTTGTGAGAAAAAGAAATACAGGCTATGGGGTGCCGGGAATACAAGTTACATTCTTACTGTTGATATTTAGTAATGATATTTATAATTACATTTAAAGTGAATATAATATATATCTACAGGATCTGACCTATTTACAAATATGTGGGATACATTTTTAGTTGATTCTCCTCCCCCCACACTTTTGGAATGGCCAGACCGTTTGCAAGTGGGCCAGTTCAAAAATAGTAGAGTTGATTGATTAGGGGAAAAAAGAGGGAAGTTTGATGGAAGAAAGAAACGTTGATTTAATAGAAAATAATGGAATAGCTACTTGTGCACTCTATACAAAATTATAATGATCAATACTCCCAGGGACTGGGGAAATTGTGGCCTAATAATTAAACATATATTGCATTTTAGAGAATTATTTCTTATGTTATGTGATCACTATTCTCACAACATCTCAGAGTCGGAATCATTTTAATAAAATAATGAGAACACTGAAGCCCAAGGAGACCAGGAGCCTTACCCAGTTGTGTGAAGCACAGTGGGTGGCCTCTAGGGAATTCTAGCACATGAATCTCCCTTCAGACGTCATTGGACCAGAAGAAGCTGGTTCTAAAATGTAAAGATACAGACCTACATAAACATGCATAGGACCTTTAGATTCTTGTATTGGAAATAATAGATGGAGATTCAAGTAAATAAGGACATATATATACGATTTATTATTATGGTGTTATTAAAAATGGTATTCATGAAGTATATAGAATACGTAGAGAAATCCTGAGGTTGTCATATTGAATAAAAAACAAAATATAAGAAAAATCTGTTAGCAACCACAAGCATATTTTTTAAATGTTCCTGAAATGCCTGGAAGGTGGTAAAGGAGAATATACAAGTTGAATCCTCTGTGAGTTACCATGGTGTCTGGCAGGATAGGGCATGACGGATGGCTTTGTATCTAGGCATTATTTTCCACTGTTTTTTAAATATTATGTGGCAGATATGTTATTTTTATTATAGGGAAAATAATAATTTAAAAGACTAAACTTGGATGGACTAAAAACTATAATTCAAGAAACAAAATCTTCCATTTATTACATGAATATAAAATTAATATATTAGTTATTTGAATAGTTGTTTCAGTATTGTGCCTGTTAAATTCTTTTTGCTCAACTTTATTGGATTTTCTAACCTTTTAATTTGAAATTAGTTATATTGTAGCTATTTCTTAATTATGTCTTTTAATGAACAGAATTTCTTAATTTTAATGAAGTCTACTTCATCGTACTTTTCCTTTATGGACAGTGTTTTTGAAGAATGTCCTTGCCCATCCTAAGATCATGAATATAGTCTCCTATGCTGTTTTCTAAAAGTTTTTTTGCACAACACATTTCCGCCTACAATTCCATGTAGAATTCATTTTTGTGCCATGTAAATAATAGGTCAAGGTTCCTTTCATATCTTCTATAAGGATATCCAACTGGTCCAATACCGCTTACTATATACACATTATTTTCTCACTTCATTCCAGTGGCGTATTATTTCAAATCAAATGACTAAATATTTGTGGGTCGGTCTCTGCACTCTATTCTCTTCCATTGATTTATTTCTCTATTCTCTCACCAAATACATGCTGCTTTGACTACTGCTGTTTTTTAATAAATCTTTATATCAATCAGATGTATAAGTTCTTCAACTTTATTCTCTTTAAAGATTGTCTTCACAATTCTTATCTCTTTGCATTGCATAAATGATGGCATTAATTTGTTAAATTTTCAAAACAAAGATAAACAAGTAAAAGTACCTGCTATAATTTTGGTTGGGATTGCATTAAATCTTGGAGCAATTTAGCAAGAGCTGACTTGACAGTATTGAGTGTTTCAATTCGTGAATGGTCTATTCCTTCATTTCTTTATGTCGTCCTTAATTACTCTCAGTGGGGTTTTATATTTATATTCTTTATAATTTGCATGTTATATTTCAATAAAAAGGTTAAAATAATCAATAAACAGCTTAATATGTATTTATTAAATAATGGTGGCTAATACGGGTAAATATTTGACTATGCACAATGTCTGACCCTGTGTTTTTGTTCATTTTTGGTAGTTCATTTCATTTTCACAACAATCTTATGAGTAAATGCTCTGATCATTCCCATTAAAGGGTGTAAATTTGAGATTAGTTAGGTTATATGACCTGTGATAGGTTATATGACCTATAGGTCCCACTTGTGGGACCTATAGACTTGTGACAGTAATGAGACCCAAACCCAGGCCTGCGTAATGGAAAAGCCCATGGTTGTGAAACCCACATCATATAGTTTCCAGTAGGCTCTCCATCAATACCTTCATAATGTGGACTATAACAATAGGTAGATATCTAGATTTATATTACCCATGTTTATTGCTAATTTCATTTATAAAAATTGATAAGCTTTATGATAAAAATGTATTTGAACAGATAATATGATGTGATAGGGAATGTTCATTTAAGTGTAAAGTGTTGTAGCCCTGCTTTGCCTAGTTACAAAGTGTCTGGATGAGCATTTGAACTGTTTTCTTCCCCTTAGGTTCTTCCTGTGTAGCATGGGAATAATAATTCCTAAGCTATTTTCATCAGCAACTATTGAGACTTTTAAATTATGTATTGAAGGTGAAAGTATTTGAACAGTCCTTTATAAATTATTGCTTTGAAAGCCTATTTCTTTAATACATTTGTTACAAATATATTTGGAGTATGTAAAATAATGATTCTTTGCCCCAGATTCAGTAACCTTTTTATTAATTTATTCTTATTAATTCTATGGAAGAAAAACAAGATCCTGAAATTTTGCTTTCTTTGTGTTTCCTATTTGATAAGGTGACCGTATATCTTAGTTTGTCTGGGACAGTCTAGCCTCCTTTAATTCTCATCAGGCAAAGGATAAAAAATTATATGGACACCTTAGTATTTGATGTTTGTTTGCCCTTTTTTGTTTTTAACTCAAGGAAAACTAAAACTTACATTTAAATTTGCCCTTTTCAATATATTTTATTTGAACAGCCTGCAAAAACATGCTAAGACTGGTTCCATATATTTTTACATTGACTTAGCACTTTTAAATGTTATCTTTCAACCAGATTGCGATTATCTTTTGCAGCATAAAAATGCAGCTCATATGTGTATTTAAAACACAAGTTTTGCCAGTTCTTGTGTACATACCAAGACATAAGCTATTATTATGTTGTTGGGGTGTATTTTTTGTTTTGTGCTTTTTTTTTAACCTAGATTGTCAAATTTAAATTTCAAAATGCAAAACAGAAGTACTCAATGTAGAGAACATGTATTGAAGATGTAGAGATGTTGTGCAATTTATTTGGCCATACTGATTAATGTCAACCACCAACTATACCCAACTTAAGTTGGGAGAAAGGTGTGCTTGGTTTACTTCAGTTTTCCATAATGTTGGGTTCCCTTGGTAGACTTGCTTAGTATTCCAGAAACTGCCTATCCTAGTTGTGGTATTAAAGGGTAAACAGGTGTTTGAAAGGAACTCCTAAGGCCTGAGAACAAACTAAATTTCTGCAGCCTCATCCCAGAGCCACAGGGATTCTTTGGAAACACGTTGACATTCATAAAAGAGTGTTTTCTTAACTTTTTTATAACTAAAAAGACTTATTTGTGCAATTGTCTTATAAAAAATTTAACATTGCTCAAAGGAACATTTAAATTTACCCTCTTGCCAGAATGGAACAGAGTGAAAATTCTACATGATAATTTGTTAAGTGATAGGATTGGGGGCTTGCTTGATTTTGCCATCTTCTGTTTTTGTTCTGTTTTTTTCTCAGCTCTTATCCACCTTAAAGTGTTTTTTTGTTTGGTTGTTTTTTTTTCCCCCAGCCCATGTGTTGAATAAACGCATGGTGTATTTGGTCCCCGCCTCTGTTTGGTCCTATTGAAGCAGTGCTTCACAAAATTTTATGTTTTACTAGTACTGAAGCAGAATTCACTTTTTAATTCTTGGTTTTTTCTTTGTCATCTAATGAATACTTCAGAGAAAGGTTACATTAATTGTGTGAACTGCAATCACTAACTTGAAGCTTGAATTTTATTTTCTTATCATTCAGAGATTTTTAAAAAAATTGTTTTAGGATTATCTGGTCATGAGGTTACCTTATTTATGTGAATGGAGAGAGAAAACCTAAAAAAGTATTTTTTCATTGAGGATCAAGAAATTTCTCATTTCAAAAGGTAATCTAGCATGATGATTCTGGGTGCATTTACATTTAGGGAGAAATACATTGATGTTGGTGGTTTTTTTGTGTGTGTGTGTGTGAGGAGATCAGCCTTGTGCTAACATCTGACAATCCTCCTCTTTTTTTGCTGAGGAAGACTGGCCCTGGGCTAACATCCATGCCCATCTTCCTCCACTTTATATGGGATGCTGCCACAGCATGGCTTGACAAGCATGAGTCAGTGCCCGACCGGGATCCGAACCATCGAACCCCTGGCCGCTGCAGCGGAGCGCACGCACTTAACAGCTTGCTCCACCGGGCCGGCCTGATGTTGGTGTTTTTTAATGAGAAAATAAGAGAGCATTTAGATTAAAAGAGAAATGTTAGTATGAGTGAAAATGAGCTGTGCTTTCTTAAGGAAAAAAGAGAGAGGAAGATGGCTTAAAACAGTAATAAACATGAAATGGAACCAGTCAAAGAAGGTATTTGCTCTGAGAGCTTTAGATGGGAATTTAACTCTAATGAAAGACTTTATGTTTGAATGACATCACCCAAAATTTTCCACTATTTGTAAAGTGACCTGATGATAAGTCCTGAAGTCGATGCTGACTCTCAAGGCATTTTTCCCTGTTTATTCTCAGCTGTCTTAGTCACTAGATCCAGATGTGGAAGGAAGGACATCTCCTTCAGGGACTCACTGATATCACCAGAGAAACTCAAAATGAGTCTCCAGGAATAAAATAGTAGAATTTTAAAGGAAGTCTATCCTCACACATTGTGAACTTGCCAACCTCATACTGGATAAATGATTCAAGGCTCTGATAGGATAGCCCTGGACGGCCAACCTTTGAACATCCATTCTTCTCTATAATCAATACAACTATTTAGCATTTAAACCTGCCTCCAGGCTAAAGGGCACCGAACTCTCTGTGAAAAGTATTTGTATTCTATCCATAATTCTTTGTTGGTAATATAAAATGATTTTTAGTAAAACAAAATCCAAAATAAGAAGCCAAATTATTATTATTGCTATTGTTTTCTTCATAATGAACATAAAAATTAGTTGTGATCATCTTAAAAATCTCATGTTCTGGTAAAGGACATGAAAAATGGTTAACAAAATAGAAATACTAATGATTTAAAATGAGAATATCATTTTTAAAGAAAATCAAATATTAAAAGTATACACTGAGTAAAAACTATAGAATCAAAGTTACCCAAGTGACTTGAATGGTCTGATGTCCCAGGCAATTCTTCCATATTTAAAATATATAATTATATAAATATAATATTTTATACATAAATTTTATACATTATATATAAATATGTGAAATATATAAAATTTAAGACATGCCAAACAAATAATATCATTTTAATAACTGCTATGAAAAAAAATCTCCAAGCATTCCTCTCTTATGTTTGTCAAATTTCACATACAAGAGTTCTTAAAAGTAATAATAATTACAATGTTCAGAAACATTTAATATGTATAATATTTATTATGTTCTCAGGTAAATATATACAAACTTCTCTATAGAAAAGTGATGACCAGTCACAGCTTTCTTTTACAAAAATATGTAAACTTGAAAACTATCCTCACTTTGCTTATCTTTTCTTTTTCATGTGGTGTAATCTCAACAGCTAAGTCTTTCCATGACTTTTCTAGGAATTATTAGTTCTTGGTTTTATTTGTTTGTGTATTCCATCAATATAGAATTTGTTCTTCAAATTATAAAATGCTGAAAGTGAGGGGAGGTACAATATAATAAATGAAATTTAAGGATAAGCATTTGAAATAGATGATAAAATATCTACAGTGTGCAACTTTATACTAGTGTTCACTATTCTTTCTTACTGTATTTAAAATATTAATGTTATTGTTTTCAAAATGAAAAAAGTAAAACTGCATTACCAGATGGTAAAATAAACCATTTGGTTAACTATAGGGACCTCCCTAAATTATGATCTTTGTTGAGTAAGGCTCATACTGCAAAGATATGAGTATTATACCTGTTTCCCACTCACCATGTCAGGTCAATAAAAATAGGACATGAAACTAGAACTATACTGCAGCTCGTTTCTATGTGGTTTAGTTACATATTTTATCATGCTAATCGGATTGAAAACTGCTTTATTTTTCTGACAGTGTAGCTTATGAATGATCTTTATTTCTTGAGGAAGCTCTGTTTGAAAAATTTCTCTCTGACTGAAATTAATAACTCTCATTCAAGCAAAGCCAATCGGAATCTACCTTTTCACAAGCTGTTCTCTCTATGGATTTGAAGGCAGAGTCCAGCTCTGTTTAGAGACTTTGAACCAAAGCCAAATCAATCTAGAGTTCACCTGTATTTTTCACTATGTCTCATGCCACTTCCTGACATTGAAATGACTGTATGTTTGTGCAGACCACCATCGTGCATTAGTACATAGAGAGCTTCAATGTTCAGCAAATGTGGACAATGACCCCCTCCCACAAAATAACAGTAAACTCAAACTTACGGCCCATTAACTGTCAAGGATAAAATCTAATCAAAATACAGAACAAAGTATTCTCCCATTTTACATCCTCAAACAGTTTGCTTTTTCTCGTTTTGATTTTCTAATTTTAAGTGATAAAAAAACTCCTTTGCTAAATAAGGTTTTTTGGTGGGATGGTAGAGGGTAAGAAAGGGCAAGTTTCTTTACCAAAGGAAATTTTCTTTTTTGTATGTCTTGGTCTTGGAGGGTTGATAAAGCTGTTTTTCTATAACATAAATTATGACTGACAACTACAATGCAAGTATACTAAATGTTTCCCCCTGTTCCTTAAGCCAGAAATATTTGTTCTTCAAGGAAAGGAAAATGCTTTCATAAGTGTTTTGATTTTAAGCATTTTACATCTGTAGGTTCTGATGTTTCTTATCTCTACCTATAATTAGTTTCATTCCATTTATATTATTTACATATTATTTAGATATACATATATATCCATTTATATATTATTTCATTCCAATAACAGAATTATTATTTAAAAAAGAAACACATAAGAATCTTACCAGTGTTTTAATACATTCTCAGTAAGACAAGTGAGCATTATTATCCAGGTATTCAACCTACTACTACTTATTAAACTCTTCCAAGGATCTGAATTCTTCAGCCCCAAAGTAATGTATTCTCTCTATCCTGTGTATATTTCTCTGATAACACTTTTGTCATTCTGAAAAGTAGTAATATCTATAAAGTTTATGGCATATGTGGAACCAGAACTAGACTATAAATTAATTTTACCAAATTACAGAAATAACTGAGTGTCAAAATGGGCCTTTTTTGTTGGATCCAGAGGGCAAGAATAAAGAAGTATATGTGAAGTAGCATATTCCAAGAGCAGACACAATGCTATCTATACATAAGACCTGTAAGGGGGGCATTAAAAACTTGTTTGAGATCTATATCTTGATTGGGTTTTAGGTTATACAGTGTATGCATTTGTCAAAACTCAGAAAAGGTACAGTAAGATTTATGTGTTTCATTTTATGTAAAAACAACTTGCTTTCTGGCACTTAAAAAAAACATCAATAAGTAGATATCATTATCTGCAGCAATAGCAGCATAAACAGCGTAATCATTATCCTGGCAATATTTGAATCAGTGAAAGAGGAAAGAGACACGTGCCCATCCTGGTTTTTTGTTTTTATTTTAAGATCAACTAAACAAAGTCAAGTGATTAATGTCCTTACATATATTAGAGTCAGATTTCTCTCATATCTACTCTTGGAAAATAATCAAATAGTGCTTTAACTTTGGTGTTGAATACAATATGCCCAGAAAGAGATACTACCATTGCATTTTAGATTCTGTCTTATTAGTATTAGTTATATTCATCTTTGTGTTCCCAAGACTAGGCATTCAATAAATATAGAAAAAAAAAAAAACTGAACACCAATTCTGGAATTCTTTGCATTCTAAAACGAAAACGATTTCTTTGCGTTCTGCATCAAAAGGTTAAAGGATTGAAGCACAGTACAGCCCAGTATATGATAGATTAAGATTTGTGTGCCCCTCCCTCATCCAAACTATGGTAATTACCAAAAAACACTGGTAATGTAAACACAAGCAGTCAAAAATAAAATTGAGGTCTCAAAAGCCATCTTAAATTCTTAAGAGTCAAAACTGGTCAGATTAAACAGAAACTTCAAAGAAAAAAACAAAACCTCTTGCATAAAGGCAAAACTCGAGATGCTCAGCAACCAAGAAATTTCTCCAAAGTCATTTATTTTGCAAGCACAGAGAACTGCCATATTTTACTAGCATATAGAAGTACAACTTCCACTGAAGGAGCTGTTAAGACAAAGACAAAGGCTTAGTGTAAAAACATGAAGAAAGCAAACTGTTTTGATTTTGATTTAGATTTGGCATGGCAGAGCATGAAAATTTCTTCACTGAGGTGAAACAAGGGATCTTGAGATGAAGTCTAGATGTTAAACTCATTTGGTATTGAGAAACAGTAGGAGGTAAGAGGTGTAAGAATATACACTGACGGTGCAAAAATAATGTGAGAAGAACAAACAAACAAATGGAAACTACGAAAGCCTCTGTGGAAATACAAAACTAATCAAAATGTGGATCAGTTGGTGAGAGAGAGTAAAGTCAAGTAAATGTCATGAGACTATCCCTGAAGGACAAACTACAAATAATTTTTAGGTGTTTGAAGAGTTTGTTGTTTTCCAATTAGTACTATAAGATACTAATATGCTTTAATTTAAAATACTAAATTATTTATAGCTTCTCTGCGATTTTTCTATACTAATGTACATTAAGAATCTCTAAAATGTGAAGTAATATACAGCATTTCCCAAACTTCTTTACTAGAATCTTTTTTTAACCTTGAGAATTTGGTGCATCTAGTATTCCATAGAACCCTCTAGAAAATACTGGATTAAAATTAGTTTGAAGATTGAAGGAAAAGAATAATGCCCATCAAAAATTTCCATTTCAGCACACCCATATTGAAATGGGGGCACTTAGCTCAGTGTCATGATACCAAGAGAAGTAAGATAGAGCCCTTGCAGTTAAGAGCATATATGTGGTCTCAGAAAGATGTCACAAAAGACTGACAGGGAAAAGAAAAACAAAAAATAAAGTAGAATGAAAGAGAATATGCATGTGGGATTTGCTGGGACCTTACATTTTCTCACTTTGTAAAATTGAAAAGGGGTAAGGTTTACATATAAAGAGCAAGAGAATAGTAAAGGAAAACTACATTACTTTTGTAAGTAAATGGTAAATGGAAAAAGTGAGTCAAAGGCTAAGGCAACGGTAAGGCTCAACTTTACCAATGGCATGAGAATGTTATTCATTTCAGAAGAAACTATGCTTTGTAAAAGACTTTTGAGTTCAGAACCAAATCCTTTGAAATAATTTTCTTTCATTTACGTAGGATTCCTCAACCCAGTGATCTCTCCATTCTGGACTCACATACCCAGTAGATTTCTTCTGATATTTCACTTTTGGCTTCTAGAAGTCTAAGTCCAAGAAATACCTTTTAGTTTTTAAGTAAATTGACCTATTTAAAGCATTGAATACTGTTGATGACTCCCTCTTCTTCCATAAGTCCTGGGTTTCCATGACAACATCTCTATTTTTCTGCTTTGAAACCTCTATGTCTGCTTCAAAGGCTTCTCTTTTATTTCCCAAGATTCTCACTTGGGTTTTCTTTCTTCTCACTCTATTTCTTCTCCATGGCTGAGCTAATCTACCCTCACGGCTCCATTACGGCTGCATTTTAATTAGACTGTGTTATTATTTCCAGTCCACAATACTTTCCTGATCTCCAGACTAGGTAACCACATACCTACTAGTCTCCTCAACCCATATGTCCTATGGGCAATATAAACTCAAAAATTGCGTAACTGATCTCACCATTTTATTTCTACCATTTTTTTCTGCATTTATATGTCCAATATAAATAAATAAAACCTTCAGATAACTTGTCTGCCAAGACAGAAATCTGTTAGACATCAATGACTTTAGTCTGTAGCCCCTCGTATCCAGTACAATCTCTAGCTCATTAACAAACCCGTCGGTTTTATCTTGTCTCAAACTAACACCTGTTCTACTACCTGTATCACTTTTGCATTAGTTCAGTCCTCATCATTGCTCGTCTAGATGATTGCATCAATCACCCAAACTCTTATTTTAATATTGCTATTGTAATGTAATATTGCTATTGTATTGTAATTGAACTGTTTTGATTTGAGGTGAGTACTTGGAAGCAGCCCTTCTGATATGTGGACATTATGATACAAATATATATAAACTTTTGGCTTTCAGTGAAATTACTTAGTAATGGCCCAAAACATTTCCATTCTCAAGCCATACCCAACTTGTGAATGTGGGACCATATGGGACCATAGACGGTAGTTCTTGGAAATGGATCCAGGCTGAAGGAACAGATAAGGAACCATCTGGCAGATAAATCATGCATTCAAACCAGAAGGTCCATTAATCTTCCTAAGAAAAATTGTTATCAATTATATGACAACTTCCTAGGATCTTGAATGGTTTTCCTTTCAAATACTTTGATTTCTTCAATTTCATAAAAATGTGGAGAAATCTATTTGGTCTGCAGTGTGAGTCCTGCTATCCTCTCCAGAATTTACAGGAATTCCTTAATTAAAATGTTAACAGTTTTCCCACACATACAACCATCATACCTTATATTTAATGAGGTCACACTTTTATAATGATGGCTTTTGACAATATGACTGTGATGGAGTTCAGGACAGGCCATCCCAAAAATGTCCCACTCTGGTATGCTGATTATTTCCAGCTGAAGACAAAAGGCTCAGAAGAATCAGGAAGAACATTCGACCTTCCCCCAACTGCCTAAAAGAATTTAACATAGAAGGCCTGTTCCAGAAAGGAGCCAATACCATGTGATAGGTATAGTATAATGTAAAATAGGTGTTATAAGAAAGGTACCAACAAGCCTATCTTATCGAAATTCTGTCTCTCCGGTCACATTCTCTATAGGTGGCTCAGTAGAGTCTTCCGACAAATATTTGCATTTCCATCTCCATGTAAATTGTCTTCCTCCTCTCTGAAATCCCAAACCACTACCCCCAACATCCTCCTTGTCTTTAGCTGAAGATACTAAAACAAGCAGCTTAATCAGATGGCCCAGTTGCTCAGTTATTCCTGAGTTTCTCCCATGTATATGTTATTAAACTTTGTTTGATTTTCTCCTGCTAACCTGCCTTTTTAATTATTTGACCAGCCATAAGAACCTTAAGGGAAAGGGTGGGGGGGGTGGGGAGGATTCTCCTTTTCCTCCAACAACTGACTCCTTCTTAGAGGCAAATGCAGTTCTAATCAAAATTTTAAAAATCATTTTGTAGGGCCGACCCCGTGGCTTAGCAGTTAAGTGCGCACACTCCGCTGCCAGGGGCCCGGGTTCGGATCCCAGACGCGCACGGACGCACCGCTTCTCTGGCCGTGCTGAGGCCGCGTCCCACATACAGCAACCAGAAGGCTGTGCAACTATGACATACAACTATCTACTGGGGCTTTGGGGGAACAAAAATTAAAAAAAATTAAAAATCATTTTGTAGATCTTATTCTGATTATAAAAGACATATAATTTATATATTTATTCATATATATCTAAGCACTAAAGAAAAGAAGATAACAAAAAAATAAAATTTTCCCATCATCATGGTTCAAATAGGGGCAGAGTAAGAGGACATATTATGGACACAATATTTGATAATGAAAAATAGCGAATTTGCATGGTAACACATGTTCATCTAAGCAGCCATCTCACAAATGCTTTGAAAGTTACCTATGCATCAAAATGTCCTACTGTGAACTCTTCTGTGTACAAAACATCCTCTATATTTTCATATAAATGATATTTTTAAAAATAGTGGTTTTTTCCCTTGTAACAATGATGCATGCTGATTCTAGATAATGTATCTAGAATTCTAAATAACATATCAATAGATAATATATCTAGATATATTTCTAGATCCGAAATATAGAAAACTTGGTAAAAATTAGAATCACCAATAAACCAACTATACAATACTTTTAATTTCAATCCCATTTCTTTTCATTGTTTTTTCTACATATATAGATTTAAACAAGAAGCTAGAGAAATAAAAATGGAATAATCCAACATAAGTCAAAATTAAGAAATTATAAGGAAAAACTTGGTGAAATTGAAAGTCACCTAAAATGGACTTGGAAAAAAAGTTACTTGAAAAGGCTACTAAAGAAATTCTTTTTCAAATATAAATGAAGACAGAAAGAAAGAAGACAGTATTAATATTAGGAAGGAGATAAAAGACATGACTACAGATAAACAAAACGTACAAAATATTAGGTAAAATTTTTTACAAATAAATTTGACAATTTTATAGGAAAATCACTAGGAAAAGACATTCGTATGGATGAGTCTGTTAAATCTATAAGAAATGATATTTTTTTAAACAGCTTTATTGAGATATAATTTACATACTATAAAGTTCACATGTTTAAAGTGTACAATTCCATGGTTTTTAGTATATTTACACAGTTGTGCAAAAATCTCCATAATCTAATTTTAGAACACTTTCATCATTCTAAAAAGAAAACTTGTACCCAGTAGCAGTAATGGGGAATGTACCTATTCCCCATTTCTGGTTTTTTAAACCATGCCAGAACATAGGAAAAAATGAAAAGTTTCCAAAAAGATTATATGAGGCTACAAACCTAGTAAAAGAAACCCAAACAAGAAGGTGTGCATGCATTGTCTATCTGTAACTGTCTATCTGTCTATCTAATCTGTCTCTCTCTACCAAACCTTCACTTATGAACATGCGTGTAAAATACTAGATAAAATACTACCAAATGAAATCAGCAGTTTATTGAAACAGTAAAACATCCTGATGAGTTAAGATTTATTCCAGGAAAGCAAGCAATGATTAACTTTAGAAAATACTCATTCAAACATATTAAAAATAATAATCAAACGATCATCTTGAAAGATGCAAAAGTACTTAATAAAAGTCAAACATCTATTCTTTATTTTTTAATGGATCTTTTAGCAAATTTTAGAATAGAAGAAAATATCTTCTGAACATATGCAGCAGAAACCTACTTACAGGAACAGATTTCCAATAAAGTCAAAAATGAAGAACAGATTTGCCAATACCACTGAAAATATCCCCTGCTTATACACACATAATTAGATAATATATTATAATTATATGAATATATGTAATATAAAAGTAAATATATATAATTTGTTTTTTCAATTTAAAAATTAGAGCTACACCATGTTTTTTATAATAAAAGTATATATAGAATAAAACATGAAAACTATATGAATATATATGAATTCATATATTAACATAATATATAAATGTACGTTATGCCTATATTAGCAAATACATCTGCTAATCTGTGTTGCACCCTTGACCTTAGTGAAAGCTGTCAGAATAATACATGGCAGCATATGCAAGAATAAGGAGGGTATTAAGTCTGTAATATCACCAAGTAGGAAATATATTTTATATACAAATGTTTCCTACAGCGGAGAACAGAGAATAACATAAGCAATGTTTTTGGTCTGCGCCTGGATTGATTATTTTCGGTAACCTTATTTGATTTCATTCATGACTACATATTTTTGTATTTCCCCTTTATTTCCTATACATTGGTGTATTTGGAGTTCTTAGTAATGTACAGAGCGATAAAGAACTTGATTGGGTTTTGTTTTGTTTGTTTGTTTGTTTGTTTTGAAATTATGGTAACATATCTCCTGCTTTGGCTTTTTATAATTATGTTAGGAAGATTGTAATAAATCTACATTCACACCATCAATTCTGTACATCAACAGTATGTACATCAACATGCCAATTTAATAGGCAAAATTTGTATTATCTAGTTTTAATTTTTATTTGAAATGAGACTAAATATTTAAAAATATTTTATTAACAATTCAGACATCTGAATAGTCTAGACATTTTAAACAAATTTTTCTGCTACAGTGTTAATGTTTTCTTGTTGACTTGCAAATGTTCTTCTTCTATTTGTTGAAGGTTTTTTATCTTTGTGATTTTAGAAAAAGTCATTGAAGAAATATTTATTGATACCCAATATGTGGCAGGCAGTAGGTAGAGACCTGAGATGCACAGTTGCAATCTTCAAGAAGCTCACAGAATGGTAGGGAATACAGACCTGGAAACAGTCCATATCAATATTAATGTGATAAGTGCTCTGGAATAGCAAGTAAATGCGGCTAGGGAGCAAAGAGAAACATCCAACCAGATACATACTATATTTATATATATATATATATATATATATATACACACACACATATGAAGATAGATACATATATAGATATAGATTTTTTTTAATGTAGTCACCTATATAACTTTTTCCTCTCCTTTTAGAATTAAATTCTTAGAAAGTCATTGCCCATCCAGAAAGCAATTAAATATGCACCGGTATTTTGTTCTATGTCCTTATGTTTTCTTAAAAGTGTGTTAATAATGTTTAGTTGTATTGCCCTGTGGTCTGAAGTGTCACCTGTACAACTTATGGTCATCTGAATATGCTGAGACAGTCTATGTAGTCTGGCACACAACTGATTTTCTTCTAAGGCGTTTCATAAACAGTAGGGGAAAAGAGTTTCTCATTGCTGTCTCTGGAACAATGTAAAACAATGAAGAAAGAAGAAAACGAGAGACACAGTGATGATGTTTTTATCTCTACAATAATTTTCACAGAGTATAGAGATGGCTCCTTTGAATGTTTGTTTTGTTTTGTTCTTAGCACAATTTTTGGATCTCTGAGCAAAAAAGCAAATAACACAAGAGGGATATAATGCTCTCCTACCCTTTTTTGCTGGCTTGAATCAGCAATTTTGTCACAGAAGTTATGGATAAATCACCAATCACTTTTCTCAATCCAGCTCCATAAGTCATATGGGTAGAAATTTCTTGTAAATTCTGACAAATAAGTTTTCTGTCTTAGAATCTGAATGTTGTTAAAGTTGGATTTTTTTTAATCCATGTAGATACCTTAATGAGAAGTTGGGAGCATTCTCAGGCCTGTTAACAAGATCAAACTTCATAAGAAGTCCAAGTAGACTTTACAAAAAGTGAGTCAGATATCTTTCTCCCTGTTTGAAATCTCATTGTCTTAAAATAAAATGTAAACACCTTTGTAGGGCACAGAAGGTAATTTTATAGCTCCTGACATATTTTCAAACCCATTTCTCAACTTCTTAATGCCCATCTATACTCGAACCAAGATAGTTATGTTCAGTTGCCAAAAACTCCATGTTTCCCCTATTCTTCAATCAGCTTAACATTTACTGTGTACCTACAGGTATCATGTAAGGTGCTGGTGATAAACAGATGGATAAGTTACAGTTCCTGAATGGCTAACTCCTACTAATGATTTTAAATCAATTCAGGAATCACCCCCTCTGGAAAGTCTGCACAAAGTCACTCCAAAATCGGTACCTCAGGCTTACCTAGATTTTAGTAATTATCACATGATGTTGTAATTGCTTTTTTGGTCTCAGAGTACTGGGAATAAGCATTTATCTTCCTATCTCCAGAGTCTGGTACAGTACCTGGAACATCAGAAAATGTGCCTTGATATTTAATCAGTGGAACAATAGAAGAAGACTGTGTTTGAGGAATAAAATCACATTCTATATCTAGATAAGATGGGAAATGATAAATATAAATACTTTGGGATTCAAGATAGTAAAATCACAGGATCCAAAGTACTAAAGGAAGATTTATTTTTATCATGAATAAAGCAGGTAACTGAAAAATCAAGATAGGACTGACACCAACAATGGAAATATTAAATAAAAGACATTTGACATTTAGAGCTCTGTGTCTTCACAGGCACAGGACTTTGGTACAGCTGGTGAGGATAATTCTTTCAATTAAGGGAAGCTGTACTTTTAAAGCTTTTTCAGCTTTCATAACTAGACTATAAATTCATTAAGTAAACTATAATGATTTCTTCCATGCACTTTATTCTCTATAGTTAATTTATGCATTTCATAATACAAAAAATTAACAGAGGCAAATTAGATATTATACCTTGGAATTAGTTACTTTATAACTTTTTCCATAAATTTATACCAAAATGTACATAACTGCATGAAATATAAACTGTCACTTTAGTATTATATCAGTTTATACAGTCACCATCATAATCCAAATAATTAAAGATTTAGTTATTAGTGGACTCAAGAATGCAGTTTTCTCAAGTAGGGTTACGTTTGTTATATATACACCTTTTAAAAAACGCAGTTGTGTGACAACTCCCAATGTCTATGAAATCAGAATATAATGGGATGGGCAGGGAAAGTATATTTTTTAAGTGCTACAGTGATTCTGCTGTATATTTCTCCTTAAGATCGCAGATGTAAGGCTTAAAACAAAGAGAACTCTGTTGCTAACTCTTGAAACATAGCCTAAGACAATATCATTTTTTAATACATATAGTAACAGAAAAAAGATGAAACAAATATCTGAATAAATATTAATATATTTTCACCACATGCAGGCAGTAGTGTACCAAAACCCCTCAGTGTCTCAGGGCTCCCTGTGATCCTGGTGCTGTGAAGTCAGCATGGTGGAGTTCCCTTCTGACACATCTGATTCCTAGAAAGTGTTTTTCAGGCATGATCAGCAGGAAGCAAACATCAAAAGACACACTTACAGTAATGGTGTTCCAATCCATTGGACATTCTATTTAAAAGACTGGACCTCCTCTTTCAAGTCCTGCTCAGCTACAAAGAGATCAAGGTCCACGCTTGGTGTCTGGCTTATTCCCCCTCAGAAGCACATGGGCACACTTTTCCTGGTGATTGATAAAATGAAAGTGATAACTCCAACACTATGTTTTTAAAGAAAGTGGCGATGTCTTAGATTTAATGGACAAGAGTACAACTCATTGATGCAAGAGAAGGGCTAAAAATATATGCGTTAGAAACAGTATGTCGTCATCTGGACAGCTCCACTGGCTTCCCTCTGATGCCCTTTCTCTGGTACCCCAGTGCAGACACCAGAAGTCCAATATTAACTTCCAAAATGCAAGCAGAGAAGGTCCTCAATTAATTTTTCTACTCTCTTTTCCCCCAGCGTGTCACTTTAGAGTAGAGATTCTTAACCTTTTTATTGTTCCTCAGAATAATGACTTTAAAGGCATAAAATAAAATAAGCAGAATTACAAAATAAAGCAATTATATTAAATATTGTTAACAAAATATAAACAAATTGTGATGTAACCCATACTTATTTTTTAACATATTAAGCCAGAAAATCTATTAGTAAGTCTAGGAACTACTTTGATTACAAAATAGTGATGTGTGTACTGTATATGATATTTTGAGATATCTACAACAACCGTGATATGAAAATATCTGATTTCTACAAGTGACAAAGTCACAAGTCCTCATAATATAATTGTGATTTGTGGCCTACATTAATGGTTGAGGGAAAAACGTCAGCTAAAGTCTAGTGAAAATAAAACTGTATTTTGTTCGTTTTCAAGTTCATGGATATCCCCAGAATTCTATCCACAGACCCCAACAGGACCCCAACTTAGGAACCACAGCATCATGAGTTTTGTTGTTGTCAATACTGCAAATCAAATGGCCTCTGCCCCTTATGTATTTCCAGGTCCTGTCATTTCTAACAAGCAAAGAGACCAGAAAAGTCCTGAACTGGGCTCCAGCAGAAATGGTTAAGGTTTAAGATTGGCTGTTGTGATGATGTGGGCGTGAAGTAGTGGGGACGGGAGATGTATAAATGGCACATCATAATTGGCCTGCAACATAATTGGCACTCTGTATCACCGGTATCTAGATATGAAAGTATCATTCATATGAGTCCACACCAGGCCAAAGGTAGGAGGATCCCAGATTAGGAACAGCCTCACCTTATTTTACACAAGAACTCTTCCTTCTGTCTCGATTTGAGAAATTAAAGCGATTCCCCTGGGTGCTAGGAAATGTCATTCTTGACGAGAGCAGAGGGCAGGTGTGCCCATTTTGTTTGTTTATTTCTGTTTCTTTTTATTTTTCATTGAGGTAACATTAACATTGGTTTATAACATTATATAAATTTCAGGTGTACATCCTTATATTTGTGACTTCTGTGTAGACTACATCGTGTTCACCACCAAAAGTGTCATTGCCATCTGTGACTGTACACACGTGCCCTTTCACTCCTTTCACCCTCCCACCCCATCTTGCCCTCTGGTAACCACCAATCTGTTCTCTGTATCTATATGTTTGTTTGTTGTTGTTGTTTTATCTTCCACAAATGAGTGAAATCATATGGCATTTGTCTTTCTCTGTCTGACATTTCACTTAGGATAATACCCTCAAAGTCCATTCACGTTACTGCAAATGGCAAGACTTTATCTTTTGTACGGCTGAGTAGTATTCCATTGTATATGTATACCACATCTTCTTTATCCAATCATCTGTCAATGGGCACTTAGATTGTTTCCAAGTTTGGGCTATTGTGAATAAAGCTGCAATGAACAGTGCATATATCTTTTCGAGTTAATGCTTTGCTATCCTTTTGATAAATATCCAGAGGTGGAATAGCTGAATCAAACTATTTTTAAGTTTTTGAGGAATCTCCATACTGTTTTCCATAATGGCTGCACCAGTTTACATTCCCACCAGCAGTGTGCAAGACTTCCCTTTTCTCCACATCCTCTCCATCAGTTGTTATTGCTTGTCTTTTTTGGTTTTTGGTGAGGAAGTTTGGCTCTGAGCTAAGATCTGTTGCCAATCTTCCTCTTTTTGCTTGAGGAAGAGTGTCCTTGAGCTAACTTCTGTGCGAATTTTCCTCTATTTTGTATATGGGACACCACCACAGCATGGCTTAATGAGCAGTGCATAGGTCCACGCCCAGGATCTGAACCAGCAAACCCCGGGCTGCCGAAGCAGAGTGCACGAACCTATGCCACCAGGCTGGCCCCATTTCTTGTCTTTTTAATAAAAGCCATTCTGATGAGCATGAGATGATATCTCATTGTGGTGATACCTCTAATGGTGATTAGAAATCACCTCTGTGGTGATTTCTCTAATAATTAGTGATGTTGAACATCTTTCATGTGCCTGTTGGCCATCTGTATATCTTCTTTGGAAAAATTCTGTTTATATCCTCTGCCTGTTTTTAATTGGGTTGTTTGTGTATTTGTTGTTGAGTTGTATAGTTCTTTATATATTTTTGATATTAACCCCTTATCAGTTATATGATTTGCAAATATCTTCTCCCAATTGATAGGTTCTCTTTTCGTTTTGTCGATGGTTTCCTTTGCTGTGCAGAAGCTTTTTAGTTTGATGTAGTCCTATTTGATTTTTTCTTTTGCTTCCCCTGCCTGAGGAGACAAAATGATACTGCTATGACCAATGTCAAAGAATATACTGCCTACGTTTGCTTCTAGGGTTTTTATGGTTTCAGATCTTACATTCAAGTTTTTAGTCCATTTTAGGTTAATTTTTGTGTATGGTGTAAGATAGAGGTCTACTTCATTCTTTACATGTGGCTTTCTAGTTTTCCCAACACCATTCATTTGAAGACACTTTCCTTTCTTCATTGTATGTTCTTGGCTTCTTTGTCAAAAATTAGCTGTCCAGCAGGTGTGTCCATTTTATAGTGAGCATCCAGAAAGGAAAAGGCCAGCTTTCCCAAGTCAGTACAAACGTTATAAAATAGAAAACAAACTATATATAAATTCTCTTCTGAGAGTCATGTCATAAAGGATATGGGAGCAGGCAATGTCTACAGTACCAAAGTATGATTCCAAATGCCTTAATACATTTCAAATAACACACAGTCTAACTTATTGAGTTAAATCCTTTGTAATTTGGATCACAAGATTGGAAAGAGTATTGCTTTTAAGACATGACTTTGACTAGTTATCCATGGCACTAGCCATAATAACACCCTCATCCAGTGAAGTAGTAATGCAGTATACAGGATCTAATAAGCCTACTTAAAGCAATTACATCTTTTCAACAAATTATGTAGCACTTATTTACATACAATTGTTACATTAATTGCCAAGATCATGCAAATATGAACAACATCTAACAGGAATTTTAACCAGACATTTTGTTGAGTCACTAAACGCAATATAAATGATGGCTGAGTGTATGCTCTCTGGTGTCAAAATCATGGCTCTGCCATTTACCAAAGGTGTGAACTTGAACAAGCCACCCCAACACTCAGTGTCCCAGTTTCTTTATATGTAAAGTGAGAACAATCCCAGCAGAACCTATCTCATTCAGGGGGGACTGAATGAGATAACCTGTGTGATGCAGTTAGAATAGCATCTGGCACATAGTGATCACTCTACACATGTCTACTAATTTCTATATATGTTCTCCAGTCGTAAATATAGAAATTCCTAGATTTCCTTAAAATGTGTAACTGTGTAGTATTATCACCTCCAACCAACCTTTTCTTCTCTCTCTACAGCTGTTTCAGTAAAGTTGTTTTCCTATTAGAAGTGTTGCCTTGCATTCTTTTATTCTGAGAGCAAGTTTAGAAAAAAAGAGAAGGTTTGGACTTTCTGGCAAGAGGGCAGCTGCTTTAATACACCTTGGTAAATCTGTCTCTGCCGCTCCTCTGAACGTGAGCCTCACAGAAGATGAACTTGGGGATGATTAGAAAGGAAGGAAGAGTATACCAGGTGAATGACATTATCCTAATTGGCCATAGTGGCCAACGAGACCAACTTGTTAGACAAGTATCTTATCTTTCCTGATGTATTTTCTTCATATGATTATAAACTATTGATCTTAGAGACTCACTTGATTTAGTTCCTTATATGTTGTGAGGTTTAAAAAAGCAGTTTTAACAGCCAAAAGGAACTCAGAAAGAGCTTTAATTCTTCACTCAGGCCTTCAAAGCACATTTAAAATAAGACCCAAACACATACCACAGCAATACTTATTAAGATTCCCTCTCATCTACTCACCATCTCTCCAGCTGTCAGCAACTCCCCAAATCCCAGAAAACCCTCTGATGAATTTCCCAACCACTCCTGCAAACTCCTCTCTGAGGCACACTGGCTTCCTTCATGAGGCGCCCACTTACTATGTCAGCATCTAGGTCGGAGTTTGTGTTATGCTTTTACAATGTGCTCTCCACTGTCAGTCCCTTGGAAGCTTGTTCATCTCACACACACACCCTCCAGCTCACCCTCCTCCAGTTCTGAATGGTGAAGTGGAAGCCATAGGCACTCGGATGGCAAAGAATCATCTTTTCCTATAAACAGAAGGTAGATTCATGGTTTCTATAGGCTCCTTCAAAGTCTGAAATTTTCTGTTTGTGTTTTAGCAACCAGAAGACTTTGGCCTCCTGAGACAGAAGGAAGAGACCCCCATATGGGCTTCTCTTCCTTTTTGCTTTGTTATCTCTTCAATATGGGAAAATAATCTGTGCTTCGTTGTAGGTACAAGCACTAGACTATAGTCCAAGAGAATTAAGTATCTTCAGATAACTCTTCTCAGGTTTTATAAAAGTGGATGAAGTTATCAAAAACAGTAAGAGCCTTCGTTTGACTTTGTCTTTCACATCTACTAAAAATAGCACTGTACTTAAACCCCACAATATTTATACTGAGAGATTGTTTAAACAATAGTCTCAGGACTGCTGCTGTGTGAAAACAAAATATACGGCTGAATGGTAGACCATCATATTATTTACCCTAGCATGGTAGAATGATACAAGAGATGCGTCAAAATATGAGGCATCTTACTGATGACCACTTCAATAATAATGGTGTGCAGCAGGAAAAAAGTAAAAGATCTCTAAATATCAAATGCCCCACCCCAGTCTGTTGATGGGGAAGGACCAATCAATGTCATTTTCCACAGCTGCCTTAAACTCTTCAAGTCCCAGCACATGGCCAAAAGTAGTAGTGTGAGGTTTGAGCAGTTTACTTTCCATGTTTCATCTCTAGATTCTGTAATATCTCTTAGTTTTTTAGAATTAACACTTCCTTGTAAACTTCTCATATAAATTAAAAAGGGATCTTATTATGCTAAACATTGTTTATGAAAGGTATAAACAAAAAAGGCTACCTCCAAAGTCTATTTTAGTTTTAATTTTTCTATCCAAGCTTTTTATCTAATGGTTTGTAAAAGAAAAATAATAGATGACTAAACATAAAAAGAGCTAGCAAATACCAATTTCTTTTATTTGAATTTATCACATTTACTTCAATGTGATAATTTAGTTAATGTGTGCAAATTTACTGTCTAATTTTAAGTAGGAAATATATTTCACATTGAAAAAAGGACTTGATTAATACATTGTCTCTTTGGCTTGCACAACGAAATCATGGGGACCGGCCCAGTGGCTCAAGGGGTTAAGTGCACCAGCTCTGCTACTTGGCCCTGGGTTCTCGGGTTCGGATCCCAGGCACGCACTGATGCACCGCTTATCAAGCCATGCTGTCGCGGCGTCCCATATAAAGTAGAGGAAGATGGGCACAGATGTTAGCCCAGGGCTGATCATCCCACCGCCCCCCCCCAGAAAAAAAGGAAGTCATGAATATATGCTAGACTAGAAGCACTCTCTGTTAACATCCAATACTTAATAACATAACATATAATAACATATAGTCTGTATTAATTAATGTAGCAAAATGGACATTTTTATCAAAAGGTAAAGTAAAACATGGGATATCATATTTTGGATCTCATTTTAGTTCAAAACTTATGATTCAATCTGAAGTGGTAAATAGGCTTAAGTTCTTTATTACAATAATGATGGTATCTATTGCTATGTTTTATTGATTGTGGTAATATGAAATAGATAAGTTTTTAAGATAATACCATTTTATTTTAGAGTTATTTAATTAATGTTATTATAGTCTTATTATTTCTTAAACATTTTCATCCATTAATGCAACATATCTCTTGTGGGTCTAGAAATCTTTTACAAAGAGAAAAATTTTGGATAGTTTTTTTCATCACGCATTTAATTATTCATCAATTTTCTATCACACTCAACTACTATACGCTTTATTATAAAAAATGAAAATAAGAGGGATTGAGATATATCCAACTATAGAAAATGGTCTTGCATTTTTATCATGTTATTGCTAAGTATTTAGGGAGAAATAATTCTCTCTGATTTTTTTTTAAATAAAAGCATTTATCGTATACAATATGCTTTAAACATATGAGCAGAAAGATGACTTCCAGGTGCTAGTTGTTCAAATGGTCACTAAGGAAGTAATAATTCCAGTTTTTTCAGGCAAATGAAAATCCAAACAGCCTATTCTTCCCTTGTATTAATAGGTTTTGCATGTGTCCATCTGTGGAATAAGAGAGTCTATGTTAGTCATCAGTGTCCTAGATAGCGAAATTACACAATTAGAGCTTTTCTATTGCTTTCCTTATTCACTAGCCTAGTGAAAATTCAGATAGTAAATAGATTTATCTGTGTGTTTTGTGTTTGTTTTAATGCAGTATGGTCAACACTATTATTTTGAGGCTAATTTACTTCTGATCAAATTGGTTTAAACCCAAATAAAAGTTTTTATTCTTTCCTCATCCATTATCAGGAATTTTTAGGAGACAATCAGATGAAGTTTACACCAGGCAAATCAAAGGAAGAATCCCTTTAAATATCCAGTTATAAAAGGTATGACCCCTCTTATTAGTATTATTATATTCACATTTAAGCAAGAAAAGCAGGTTCTTCAGTAAGGTGGAAATGCACTTATTTCTTTTTTAAGAATCATAAAACATTGTGAAGTCAACAAATACCTATTGAATATTCACAAATTAACCAGAATTTTTGCCTGCAATATTATATTTTCTATATAGAAATTTAAGGAAAAATAGGTCTTGAAGAAAATCAAGAAAGTTCTACCTAAGTCTTCTAAAACAGCTTATATATAATTCTAGTTGAGGAAAGGGAAACTAACATTTATTTAGTGTCTACTCTGCGCCAAGCATTTTCACACATATTTGTTTATTTGGTCTCTTCAAGATTGGTATTACAAATTCTATTTTTAAAAGTAAAAGAACTGAATCTGAGTGGTTAAGAAGTTTGTCCAGGGTCCTGCAAATAAAAAGGAGCCAGGCTAACTTCAAGGCCATAGTTCTTCCCCCTGGATGATACTGTCAAATACGTAGTTCTTTTTCACTGCTATGAAGAGTGGTGAGCCTCACTTCTCAGTGCTTTGTGGTTACAGTGATAATTAAACAAAAGGTTAATGACTTTCTGTGAAGTCTTCTGACCTCACAAACTAGGATCAGGAGTTTGTCAGTTAATTGAAAAACTTAGTTAGAACACAGAGTTGTAAAAACTCTTAAGAACATATATTTACATTTTATTTCAATTAAATATCTAGAACTGCACACTCATTTGCCAAACGTTTGATTAAACCAAGTTCATTTTTTTTTCCAGAATGAGTCTGCTAATTGGAGTTTCACTTCATCTTTCTTATATAAACAACATAAACTTTTCTTTCAAGTTCTGTGTGTTTTTTTAAGATTGCTTAAAGCAATCTGAATACAGATTTTATCCTTTTGTTTAGAGTTGTCAATACCTCTAATTTGACCTAGCTTTTTAATGACTAACCTTTAATAGACTTTCTAAAGCATCCAATATAGTTTATTTCTAATAAGTCAAATTTATTTCTTTGCACATTCATTTAATAATTTAATTATATAATTACAGTAACAAATACAAGCTGGTTAGAGAATAGCTAAAATTTACTAGCTAATGGGAGCAAAGATCTGCTCAAGTGTAGGACAAGTTATCATTTAATCTAGATTATCCGTTAAGTAGAGGCCATAAGAAAGGTTTACTCTACCTCAGACAACTACAGGTCCTATTCACCACAGAAAAACTGATTTTCCAGGCAGAATTGAATAACAACTGAGCAGGAAGATGATGCTATGCTCAGAATTGGTGAGTAGCTATCAACTTAAAAAGCAGCAGCAGCCATCTTCTCATGAGTTAAAATTAAAATGTTGAGAGGCATACTTGATTTAAAAGAATGTTGCTTCCAATTTCTCAAATCCCCTTTTGATTTTCTTTGAGCTAAAGGAATCAAGTATACAGACTAGGGGACTGAATGGAAGAATATTGAAAATAAACTGATGCTACCAGTTGATTACATCATGGCCCATGGGCTTTAAGGGACTCAAGAGAGTTGAAAGTTTCAAAAGTATTGATCATGGCCCTTGAAAAGGCTAATGCATTTTGAAGTCAATCTTGCACCATTATCAAACAAATGGAATTGTGCTTTAACACATTTCAACTTTTCCTTGCTTTTCCTGGTAATCTGGCTACAGTATTATGGTTTGGTCTTTTGTGGTAACAGAATAAGTAAAAATCCACAAATATCCCAATGTACACTGTTTCCAAGACTTAGGAAGTAAGAATTTACTCTTCAGTTGTGTCAATGCATTTTGATCCTACCCTCCAAATTCCTAATCAGAAACTCCAAAATTGCAAAACTCAGTATGATGATACCAAAAATTGTAAATATGTAAATAACATCAGAGATTACCATATTTGTAAAATTTATCCTGCTTAATTCTGACTTTGTTGTGTAAAAGAAGATCTTTTGCTTTTTTACTATTATTTAAATCATTGTAGTATAATTCTACCTTGTCCAGGAGACTATAATATAGAAGAAATATTCGATGACACACTGAAATTCTCCATGATTGATCTTTAAGAGCTACTATATTAGCAAAATTTTTGAGAAGTCTTTGATACCATCTGCAAAGACAGCTGTCACAGAAGTTGATAAAACTTTGATACTTGGCTGCCTCTTATTTGAAAGCATGAGGAGGTCTTTGCCCACATCACATATTCACACATAATGGTCACTGTCATTGCCTTAAAGGTTGTACAAAAATCTACCCTTTTAATCTTGTTCCCAGGGCTAAAATTTCCCTAAGCCAAAATTTCCTCGAGATTTGATGATATTTAAAGGATTTTTTGCATTGTCTGTTTCAACTTGTGAACAGAAAACCCATCATCTTGACACTAGTTTTCAGCATTTTTAGCTGAATGGAGTTTATCATTTTTATCACATAATTGATACTGTAATTACCCAGTTAGATGCAAGATTTCACAGGCTGATTATGGTTGCTGGCTGTGATGGACAGAATAATGTTCCCTTCCCAAAGATGTCCTTGCCCTTATCCCTAGAAACTGTGAATATGTTAGATTACATGACAAAAGGGAATTAATGTTGCAGATGGAATTAGTGCTGTGAAGCAACTGATGTTAAAATAGCGACATTATCCTTGATTAACTGGGAGGGCCCCATGTAACCACAGGGTCATTAAAAGACTTAGCGAGGAAGAAGAGTCTTTGTCATAGTGATGCCATGTGATACCCAGCTGCTGGAGGAAGGGGCACAGGAGCCAAGGCTTGGGGCAGCCTCTAGAGGCTGAAAAGGCAAGGAAATGATTTTTCCCCTAGAGCCCTCAGGAGGAGCACAGCACTGTTGATATTTTGATTTTAGCCCAATGAGGCCTGTGTTGGAATGGTGACTTACAGAACTATGAAATATTAAATTAGCTATTATTTTAAGCCATTAAGTTTTTTGGTAATTTTTTTATGGGCAGCAATATAAACTTAATACACTGGCTTCTTGGCATTTCTTAGCTCAGCCCACCTAAATTTTTTTGCCAACTTTGAGGTCTAATTTAAATGAATGATTTAAAAAAAGCCCAGAAGTTAAAAAATAAATATTCAAGTTACTACTAATATTAATTACCAATGCAAATAATGTTTTGCGTATATCTATTAAAATTGAAATTGAAAAACCTTATCAACCAATTTTGGAGAGTAATTTTATTTATTTATTTTTTTCTGTTCTATGGAGATATACTTGACGTACGGCACTGCATAAGTTTAGGGTGTACAGCATAGTGACTTACATATATCGTGAAATGATTACCACAATAAGTTTAGTTAACATTCATTGTCTCATATAGATACAAAACCAAAAAGAAAAAGTAAAGGGAAAAAAAATACATTTTCTTCCTTTTAATAAGAACGTTTAAGATCTACTCTCTTAACAACTTTTAAATATACCATATTGCAGTGTTAACTATTGTATCATCTTGTATATTACATCCCTAGTACTTACTTATAACTGAAAGTTTGTACCTCCTGACCTCCTTCATCCAATTCCCCCACACACACCCTCTGCCTCTGGTAACCACAAATCCGATCTCTTTTTCTGTGAGTTTTATTTTTATGATTTTTTTAGATTTTTTAGATTTTAGATATAAGTGAGATCCTACAGTATTTGTCTTTCTCTGTCTGACATTTCAGTTAATATAATGCCCTTAAGGTCCATTCATGTTGTCACAAATGTCAGAATTTCTTCCTTTTTTATGGCTGAACAGTATTCCATGATAAATATAAATATATATTGTTAATAAATTTAAATATGTATATTATTATTTCATGATAAATATAAATATATAGACATAATCTCACAACTTCTTTATCCATTCATCCATTGATGGACACTTAGGTTATTTCCATGTCTCATGGGGGTGCAGATATCTCTTCAACATAGTGTTTTCGTTTACTTCAGAAATATTCCCAGAGGCGGAATGGCTGGATCACATGGTAACTCCATTTTAATTTTTTGAGGAAACTCCATAATATTTTCCATCCATCACGGCTGTATCAAGTTACCGTCCCACCAACAGAGCACAAGAGTTCCCTTTTCTCTTCATCCTTGCCCAGCATTTATTATCTCTTGTCTTTTTTATGATAGCCATTCTAACATGTGTGAGATGATATCTCATTGTGGTTTTGATTTATATTTCCCTTAACGATTAGTGATGTTGAGCACTTTTCATGTATCTGTGAGAGTAACAAAAATGTCATGAAACAATTGCAAGTATTTTTGTTTCACAGTTTCCAAACTGTGCTTAGAATGGAATATTCTTTGCTCAAAACTAAACAAAAAAACTTAAAACTACAAGTAAAGAATGACAATTAGTTTTAGCATTGGTCAACATGGAAGAATATTTTTTTCAGTGTCAAATTATGACAAAGATCATTCTGTCTTGGTTTGTTTAAAATATATTTGTGTTAACAGAATATTTAGTTTGTTATGATATCCTTATTTAGGTTTCTAAATTTCACAGTGTATTAGTGCAACAATTTTTAAGTTTTAGCAACAACATTGCATTTATTTTGAATAAATATATGATAATAATAATAACTTACATTTGTGTGCTCCTGACTATGTTTTTTAATTCACAGACACTAAATGCTGGTCCTGTACTAAGTCCTTAATAAACATTAGTTCATTTAGTCCTCAAAACAAATCTATACATGATGTTATTAATAAGTCCATGCTATAATTGAGGAAATCAGAGAACATAGAGTTTAAGTAACTTGCCAAAGGTTCAATAGCAAGCAAGTAGTGGAGCCAGGATTTGGATTTAGGAAGTGTACACTCTTAGCTGCTCCACTCTCTCTCTAGGTCAGGCATATTCTATAAATCTCATATGCTTTGTCTCAATGACTCCTCATATTGTCTTCCTGTAGGAACTACTATTAACTCCATTTGCAAAGAAGGGAATTGAGGTTTAAAGAGTCTATGTGACTTGCTCTAATGGCTCTTCTCCACAATATTTTAAGCTTCACCAAATGAGCCCTTCTGTTTTATGGTAGCCAACTTGAATGGTACGGCAAGATCTAATTTTAATAGTTATACAGCTAGTACATAATATGGTTATTCAAAATAGGAGCTCCTGACCAACCCCAATCTTGCCTCATCCCAGAAGGTTTTGTTTGTGCTAAAAAATACTGCCTGCCACAATCTTGTGAGTTTGGGAATAATAGAGGGGGTTTCACAAACACTGGAACACCTAACTAGAGTGGGCAGAGGACAGGCTAGAAACATCACCACTCGCCCCCCGGCCCCACGACACACAAACGTACCTCCAACAGAGCAAAACTAACCTGTGTTTGAAAGTCCAGTACACCATGGCTGTAAATGTCAAGAAACAGAATTTTAATGCTACTGACATCTGCAAGGAGTTGGCCTCTCCTAAAAAAAAAAAAAAAAAAAAATCAAAAACATATTGGTGCTTTAAAAATGGATTTATATTGCTTACTTTGATTATGAACTGATAAAGCGCAGAACTATTAGAAGCCTGGCTCCTTTTAAAATTCAGGCTGTTACGCCGTGTTCTTTCCTTCCTATAATCTCTTTATGATCAAATGCAGAATATTTCAGATTGCAATTTCCAATTTAATTCTTGTCCTCATTTGAGCTATTAAATTGGACTCCATTTCAGCAACAACTGAGCTGACGCTCGATTCTCTGTTACCAACGACTGTGGATAGCCATCTGCCTGAATGATTTTCACCATATGTGTTTAAAGAAAGACGTTTTATCCATGCTTGATGTAGGTAATATTTGAAAATCATAAAAGAAGAGGAAAATCAGAGTAAGCAAGCAAAAACTGAAATCATAAAAACACGTTTTAAGTCTCAAGAGTTAGTACAGTTTAGAGTACGTATTTCCTATTACTTCCAAAGAAATTCAGGTGCAATTTGAAAATAGTTCCCAAACTGGAAAGAAAGATTTCGGCATAGATCATTATTAATTACAAATTAAAATTTTGAAAATTATTTTGATCAAACCGATAGTGATTTGGAATAAGTTTTTCATCTTGGTTTACTGAGTTGGTCTTGAAAATAATTTCCTTGGGCATGCAAAATTCCATTTGCTTATTCTAAAACCTTTTAGTAGCATATAATAAAGAATATTCAACTTAACAAATCCAAGTATAACAAATTATCTTATTTTTGTTTAAAGGTTAATTTTCCTTGGTTGATATAACTAACTTTCAATTAACTAATACATAGGGGTCCTATGGTCTGTTTAGATATGGAAAAAGTTAAAATTAAGTCCAAAAAAATGTACGCAGAGGAAAATCCATGTAAAATCAACACCGCCGGGCATAAATATTCAAAAGAAAGAATGTCTAAATTGAAATTGATCATCTATGATTATGCCTCCTACTATTATTTTTATAACATGTCTACTTTTATGGTTTGTAAAGTACTTTCACCTACATTGCTGCAGCCGATTGATCCTCACAACAGCCATGCAAAGTACTGAGTTCAAATATTATCTCAATTTTCCAATGTGTTAACTGAAGCTTAGAGTAGTGAACAAATTGCCTAAAGCCACGTAGCTGGTGATGGCTGCTCCACGTTTTGTTCCTGCTTTCTATTCCAAGTCTCAGGCTCTTTCCACCATCTCTGTTTAATCTTATGTCTACAGAATTTGGGAGACACTCCCAGCCCTAAACTTTCCCTTGAGAAGTATGTGATAAGTTGTTGCATACATCATTTGGAAAGGGGGCCAGTTTTGTACATTTCTGAAAATGAGGGAGGAGAAGATAAGCCGAAGGAAGGACTCCGAGGAGGACAATTGGAGGATTGTCTCATAGTTCATAAATTGGCATCAAACTCATGATTCCAATCCTACCCTCACAATAACCCTGAAGGATAGAGACGGCTATTACGCACATTTCCTAATAGAGCAAAGTGAGACTGATAGCAGTTAAATGTCTTGAACAGAATGATACAAGCAGTAAGTGAAAAGAGAAGCCAGAACCTGAGCCAAGGAGATCGGGGTGCCTCATGAACTTTGCAGTAACATAAAGTTCCCAAGAATCAAATCAATCCAAATTTAAATGTAAATTTGAAACATCATTGCAAACCAAAATATGGAAAGTTTATTTTAGAATGTCTATTATTTCAAGACATCGTTATCAGTATCACTTGTAATGCGTATAAAACTATGGGCCCAGCAATGTAAAATTACCTTAGAACGGAAATTCACTTCGTCTACGTAGAATAAGATTACTGATACATTGTAATTTGGCAACTGTAATGGACGAGACTAAAACTGCAGAAGAAATTGATGAGGCATTGAAGATAGCAGGCTATAATTTTGAACAGTTAAGTGTTGCTGTAAAAATAAGCATTTTGAATGATTAAATTCTATCATGAAGTAAAAGAATATGTTTCGATAAGTGTAACAGAATCCAAGAAATCATATTGGAAAATAATTGTATAATTGAAAATCGCTGCTTTCTTGTCCCTGGAGTAGTGCAATAAGGAAAAAAATACATTTTTTCTGATTGAGATATTTGAAACAAACATATATATTTTAAATAAACTTATTTATGCAATATGGTGATTTTCCTTCAGAATAAAGGACGGAGGTGACTAAATAATAAAATTATCATCTCTTCATTTTCATAGTAAGCATACTATGATAAAGCAAGCTAATTTTCCCAAGGGAAAGGTATTTCTTTGTCAAGAAGCGTTTTGAACTTCCAGCAATGGTGTCCTTTGTTTAATGGCTTCACGTTTGGTGGGACATTTTGCCCTTTCACCACAAGCTGAATACCATTGTTCTTTGCTAGCCTGCAGGGAAGCCGGGTACTGCTGTGGCAAAGGCCTGTTGGACCGGGCAGAGACAGCAGTGCTAGGCCGCATGTTCTGGTACATGTGGTTGCGTTCATTAGGCAAAAAGAGTCTCTTTTTGGAAAAAATTACCTTAGTGTTTCCTCATAGTTCTCAATGCCCTGATCAGCGCTAAGATTTAAGCTCTAATAATCCTTTAAGATCAAAAGACAATAAAAGAAGTGTTTTTTTTATTTTTTACATTAACTTTTATCCCCAAAATATTTTTCCTCAATATATGATCTCAGTGTATGACTCACTGTAAGACCAGTCTAGTTGCATGATTTATTATTATACATTTAATGGAAAGCAAGAAAGATTTGTTAGAAAAATAACAATAACAAAAAGTCAACCATTCTACTGGGGAACGGTAGTTTTCTACCCCTGTAACTCTTCCAAAAAGAAAAAAAAAAAAACTTAACAACCTATTATAGAAGGATTGATGTTTAGATAATGACCTCTTTGAAGTGATAGAGTGCAACTAAGGTTTCTAGATACTTTCCATTATTCTAAATAAAAAATGAAAATAATTAATTGGATTTGATGTGGTCAATTTAGTTTAATTTTACCCATAGCTGCTCTCTGCCCAATGGTTAAGTTTTATAAGACCATTTATAAGTGTTCAGAGGTGGAATTTTATCAAAACTATCGTGACATTTGTTCAAGTAGAATACCTTTTTTTTCTCTCCACGAGTAGCTATAGAGACTCTGGTTATGGCTCTGATCCAAAGTTACAGTCAATCAAGTGTATGTGTGAGTTTCCTCAGGTGTGAATAATAATGACACCTAATTCAGAAGTTCATAGTGAGCATTTAATAGGCTAATGCATCTAAACTGCTTTTAAGGGTATCTGGCACTAAAATAAGTATTAGCTATCATATTGTAGTCCAACCATGAGAAAATAGAAAAAGTCATGCTTAACATTTAATAATTACCTCATTGCACTACTCTAGAGACAAGAAGGCAGCTGATTTTCAATAACACAATTATTTTCCAATATGATTTCTTAGATTTTGTTATAGTTATCAATTTATTGCCTCTCAGCTTTCAATGCATTCTTCAACACATGCTCTGTGATCACGAATGGGATTCCTTGAAGTGTTTCTCCTTAACAGTGAGCACAATGCTAAAATTTCTCAGTAGAGGGCGATCGAGTGACACTGCAGGAGGATAAGGGCGTCTCTGGCTGCTTCCAGCTGCTGCACCCTTGGTGGGCGGTGTAGGAGTGAGGACAACTGGTGATGCTCTGCTCTAGTCACGTGCCCTGAATTTATGGCCCCTCGGCCACATTGCAGTCCCAGCTCAGCCTGGTAACCCCCTTCCCACAGCCCTCCCATGTGGACACTGCATACTCCTCTTGTCAGCACCAGTGCACCAACTCCTGCCCCATTCCCGCCCACCAGCTGCAATTTGCCTCGCCCTGGAGGGTGCTTTTTGCTTGCCTAGTGACTGAGGACCGGATCTGGTCTGGGCAAACAACTTCTCAGGCACCCAGTGGACTGCAACCACACCTTCTCCACCAAGGTCTGAGCCCTCGGACATCTGGTACCTTTCTCATTGCATCTTATAGTTACTCTCCTCTTGTTGCTTAATAATACTTTATATTAAAGCTTCCCCTGTTTAACGTACCATGTGGTGTCTGTCTCCTGCTTGGACTCAGAGTAATGCAGATAATGTAAGGTTAATTTTCCAAGAAAATGAATTTTATCTAAATCCTTAAGGAGAGTTTTTTTTTTTTTTTGATACAACAATGCTAGAATCTGTTCTAAGAGCTTGCATCTATTAACTCACTTAATCTTCTAACGTCCTATTTCACAGATAGGGAAAACAGGCAACAGCTCCTTGAAATCTTTCTGAAGATAGTAATTAGTATTTTTTCAAAGCTTGTTTTACTTTAACTTGAAGTTTTATTCAGTGTCTAGCACATAGTAAGCACTATTTAAGTATTATGAATTATCATAATTGATATAAATTATCAGAAAAATCTTGATCTTTCTCTTCCGTGGTGTTGGCTGTAATTCGCATGTCTGATGACCCTTAGTTGTGTGTTTTATTTATGTGTGTGGACTGATTGTGGATTGATGACCACAGGTAGCTTATATGAGATTTTGTTTCGGTTGTGGATAATTTCTTCAACAGTAGGTCTTGCTCCTGAGCAGGAAGTTTGGCTCTGAATTCTGTATGTAGACAGGCATGTCAGCACAACTTTGAGGTAGGCAGAAGAGAAGCAGCTGAGAGTCCTCTAAAATGCCAGACAGTAATAACTCGAAAGACGAACCCTCCTCAGGAAGAATGTTTCTTGTTTTAGAGTGTTCTTTTCTGGTCTTCTCTGGCAGGAAGATTAGGAATGAAAGCCAGTGATCCAGGTTGTATCTTAGAATGGAGCAGAAAGGAGGGAATAGACAGGGGATGTAGGATGTAGAGAATGTAGCTGTTCGTCCATATAACGTCCATTATTTCCTCAATTTCTCTTCTACTTCCCACTCTTACCCTACTCACTTGGTCATACGGTGCTTAGAATTTCTGGAGACTTTGCCCTGAAAAGTAGTTCCCACCTTCATTACTTCTTCTGCTTCCTCTTTGGCAAGTTTTGGACACTTGGTTCCTCTGGTCTGCTTTGCTGTCATGGGTTGAATAGTGGCCCCCAAAAAGGTGGATTCAAATCCTAATTCCCGGTAACAGTGAAGACAACCTCATTTGGAAAGACTGTCTTTGCAGATGTAATTAAGTTAAGGATCTCAAGATGAGGCTATCCTGGATATAGGGTGGTCTCTAAGTCCAGTTGCTGAGACCCTTATAAGAGAAGGAGAGGGAGATTTGAGACAGAGACACACATGGGAAAGAGCCATGTGAAGATGGCGACAGAGATTGGAGTGATGCAGCCACAAGCCAAAGAACACCTTCAGCCGCCAGAAACTGGAAGAGGCAAGAAGGATTCCCCCCTAGAGCATTTGGAGGGAAGATGGCCCTGCCAACACCTTGATTTTGGACATCTGGCCTCAAGAACTGTGAGAGAGAATATTTCATTTGTTTTAAGTCACCAAGTGTGTGGTAATTTGTTATGAAAGCCCTGGGAAACTAATGTAAATAGAATCCCATTATCTTCCTGTCTTTCAGAAGTCCTCCAAAATCTCTGAGCCGCTCGTATAACCTCTGGCCCCCTTCTCTTCTCAGCACTACTCTGTATTTACCTCATTTTGTTTCTTTTCACTAGAACAGAAGCTAACTACTCTCAGTCTGCATTCACAATTTTAAAATAGTACTTAATATTTAACTCCACTCTATCTTCAATCTTGCCCTGGTATCCAGATTCAGGCTGGATTGAATAGAAAGCATTCCACTACAAGAAAGGAGATTTAATTTCAGTTCTGTGGCACACAGAGTATGCATTCCCCAGATACAATGGTGTAGGACCAAATGCATTGAAAATGAAAGCCAATCAAGACTAATGCGTTTGACAGCTCACTTACTGAGCTTCAATGGCCCCCATGCCATTTCAGCCGTAAAGGTGTGTATATATTAAGTTCTTAACTTGTCCACTGGCATTGTTGTACAAGATGCCTTCAGAAATATCCAATATTCATGTTAATTTCAGCCAGAATAAGTAAAAAATCAGTTCCCTTTATAACATTATCCCTTTATAACATTAATTTTTAACTCCAAACGTTCAGAGACATAAGCATGCTTTACAAAAATCTCCTGCCATTTCTTTCCTCCAGCAAAAATCATGTGGTGATCTGTTTCTGCCAGTGAAGAATTAGATATGTAAATGGGAAGAGGGCATTGGAAGGCAGACAGCACCTAGGAATAGACTGGATGATCACATGGGTTTTTCTTCATTAAGACATTTTAAAGTTTAGTTCTCAGTATGAAGATAATTTAAATTGAAAGAATTTTTGTACCTTGCTACTGCAGTAAGTTCCCTGTAAATGCATGAAGTTTTACAAATGAGAAGCTGTGTGGCACTTCCACTAAGCAGGGTGCAGACAGCACCTAGGAAAGACAGTTTAAAGTTTAGTTCTCAGTATGAAGATAATTTAAATTGAAAGAATTTTTGTACCTTGCTACTGCAGTAAGTTCCCTGTAAATGCATGAAGTTTTACAAATGAGAAGCTGTGTGGCACTTCCACTATGCAAGGTGCTCTGCGCTAAGACAACAGAGCCGTCCTTAAATATCTCCCTTTGATGTCAGATCCTGAAAATTAGGCATTAAAAATGAATAACCTTGCAACTCTAAGAAAAATTAGAGCAAGTAAAATATAATTTAATGAATCCCTATGTGATAGGAAACCAGAGTTCAAATCATTTGATATTAGAAAATGCCCTCCATCTCTTAACTTCAAAATGTATTAAAGCCAGCTCAATTCACATGTCTTCTAGTAAAACTTCTCGAATAATTCCAACCCACATTGGATCTCTTTCTTTGAAGACCTTATCTGTACTTATCTATGTCAATTATCAATTTGTAATCATACACCATGTTGTAGCAATCTTTAAACTCCTTGACCTGTATATATCTTGTTTTCCTATTGAGATTACAAATTCAATGAGGTCAAGAACCGTATCCAAATCTTCTTTTGTATCCTTCACTGCAAAAGATACTTTTAAAAGCTGAAGTGAGATAAACTTCAAAATAAAATGGGTCAGACACATTAAGATTTTAATTGGCAAGTTTCCAACATAGTAGGCGGTATTATCTCATCAGCAATATTAAAAGTTGTAAGTCATCTACCCCTAGTCATTCAGTCATGGAGAAAGTCACATGGGTACATTATGTTCAAATACGCATTCTACCTTCCACACATCTCTTCTAAATGCTCCTTTTGTGAGATTTTGATGCCGTTTACTTGCAATAACTGTGAAGGTATGTCTGGAGTATAATTGACAAGACCTGTGTTTCCACCAACCCATCACCCACGTCATCAATCTTGCTTCAGCCCAGAGTTGGCAAGCTATTAGTAACTACCATTTTGGGGCGCTAATATGTTCCAAATACTATACAGATAGATAAATATAGATATAGATGTATGTGTATGTATATACTTGTACATTCCTGTCAATGACCTTGAAAGTTTGATATTATTAGCCTTGTTTTACAGATATATAAATAACTTCCTCAAGGTCATAGAGTAATTAAGCCAGGAATCAAACTCAATTTGGAATCTGCTTCTGAAATCCATGTGGTTTTCATTGTCACCCTGTCTCGCTAACAAAGCTTCGTATTTCAGATGATAAAAAGATAAAGCTGTAATGAACATAAATGCTCTTTGAATTCCTGAACTTAAAAGATTTGCTTTGTATTAATTTAATAAATATTACATAAGTCACAAACTACAAAATCTCATCATAAAAAGCAGTGAATGAAAATCACCTAGGAGCATGTGAGAGCAAGTTGACAGAAGAAAAAGAAAAGAGTACAAAAAACAGAGGAAAGAACTAAGCAAGATTTGGGCCTGGCTACACACACTGAGAATGAAGCAAATAGCTTTGTCAGTCATTTTTCAGTCAAAATGATGTCATCTTGTATATATAGTGTGGATTTTTTTTAGGAGATTTTGTAAATAATGTGCACTTGGTAGCCGATAAGGACAGATGATGCTATAGCAATGAAGGTTACCTGTGAAAATGCTGGTAATTGCAAATATTGTAAAGCTGTGCAAAACCATGAATTTACTTATGATAAGATTGACCATTGGTTCCCAACTTCGTCTACCCTTTTTAGTAGAGGGGGACAAGTATTCTTATTTCCTGTTGTAGATGGTACAATTGGGCTCATGCAGGGCAAGGTAAAGGTCACAGGGTAACAGCAGGCAACCCTTATTAATGTATTAGCCTCAGAAAATACTAAAAGCAGACAGCTCTGATTCTGGAATAGGAGAGTCAAGGAGAAAGGTGGATTATTCCTAGTATTCTCTCAGCCCAAGATCCTGGATCAAATCAGCAAAATGGGCTACAACTGAGCACAAGATTGATGAAATCATTTTTGCTCTCCTGAAAGTCCTTTCAGCCACAGAATCCCTAAAATTATCCCCAAATATTTAAGCTGGAGAAAACACCTCACCCTGGCTGCTGTCAAGCTGCAGCTAGGGCTTGAATGAATTTGAATCTCAGAACCTGAACCCTGGGCTGGCTAGATGTGCAGATTCCCCCAAGGTCATTTTATTAACCACTCAACAACACAATCACAAATTTTAGAGGAGTGAACTTTTTTGTGTGGGTGTGAGGAAGATCAGCCCTGAGATGACATCTGCCAATCCTCCTCTTTTTTTCTGACTGGCCCTGGGTTAACATCCATGCCCATCTTCCTCCACTTTATATGCGATGCTGCCACAGCATGGCTTGACAAGCGGTGCATTGGTGCGCGCCCGGGATCCGAACCCCGGGCCGCTGCAGTGGAGTGCGCGCACTTAACCACTACACCACGGGGCCAGCCCCAGAGGAGTGAACTTTTTGAACCTCATTTGTTGCTTTTTCTTTTTACTGTACTTAAAAATAGCCCAAAGAAACTCAACATTATTATATCAGTTTGTTAGAAGCAGTGGTACTCAAACTTTACTGACATTAGGATTATTTGGGGAGCTTTTAAAATCCTGATGCCCAGGCCACTTCTCAGATCAATTACATTAGAATATTTGGAGGTGAAACCCAAACATCTTTATTCTTTCAAACTTCCAAGGCAATTCCAAGAAGCAACCAAATTTGAGAACTACTGCTTTAAGTGAATAGGATGGTATCAGCATAGGTACTTGGTCTAGAAGAGAACATGGGTCCAAGTTACGGCCTTGAGAACCACATGGGTGATGGCATTAGCCAGCCATCTTGAAAATACATTACATGGTCACAATAAGTGACAACCCCAGAGGTTCATACAGAAGGACTAAAATCCTTTGGCAATTCTGAATAAAACTAAAGGCATACAAATTTTATTCTGAGTAAGCACAACTGTCATGTGGAAAATTACCTTGCCGCAGTAGTAGCTTTCCAGAACACTTCTAGGAAAGCCGTCTCCCAAGTCATGGAACAGAAAGGTCACAGAACAGAAAAGTCACAGGCAAAATTAAGGTTCTCCAATTGCATGGATACTAAACCAAGTTTAAGTACATATCAAGAAGTAAGAGGAGGGGCTGGTCCCACAGCATAGTGGTTAAGTTTGCGTGCTCCACTTCAGCGGTCTGGGATTCGTGGGTTCAGATCTCAGGCATGGACCTACACACCACTCATCAAGCCATGCTGTGGCAGTGTCCTGCACACAAAATAGAGGAAGATTGGCACAGATGTTAGCTCAGGGACAATCTTCCTCACCAAAAAAAAAAAAAAAAAAAAAGAGATGAGATAGAATAGGATGGAAGTAGATAGAATGATGATGCTATCTGAATTCTAGATTCTAGGTTAACAATTTTTACGAGCGCTTTCTCTCTCTCTCTCCCCTTTCTCTTTTCTTTCTCTTCTCTCTTACCTCTCTCTTTCTCTGCCTCATCACCGTTCTCCACGGATAGTGTAGTTTTGAGGACTAGAGTTGATGTTTAAATAATGGTGGCCAGAAGATGATATCTGGGGCAACGGAAAGCACTTTCTGTCTTTGAAAGAATCAGGCAGTATGCTTGGCCACAGAAGAGTTCACCAGGTAGCCTGCTGAACAGGTGTGGGTTTTATCTGCATTTCTTGGGCCAAGCATATGTGGGGCCAGAACGGGATTATTCTGTGTGTTGCCAATGGGCAGCCAATTTAGGGATAACATAACTGTGAGCTCAGAGAATCATATCTTATGTGGCTCAGTCTTTCTCTCCCCTTCATTCTAGAAGAAATACTTTTATCACATATCCCATTTATTCTACCATTAACACATCTTAGAAATCACTATCTCACTTTCTCTCTCCAACATCTCTTTTGAATTCTGCCTATGTGTCACAAGCTACTTGTTTATTCATACTTATACTTAACACATCCTATGAGATGTCTCTCTCTCTCTCATAAGCTACTAGCTTTCTCACTATCTATGCTTAACATTCTTATGAGTTTCATCACTCCTGTTTATTTTTCTTTTACAACAGAACTGAATATTCTCAAGTAATAAAGCAAGCACACATTCCAACAACTTCCTCCCTATATGAAGGACAGGACTTTTATTATAGAGGTGAAAGAGACCTCTGTCACTTTCATTCCTCACTTTGGTTAACTTTATACATTTTTAAGTGGAAATAGAACTGCTGTGTGCAACCCTTGTTGAGCAGAGTATGTTCAAGGGAGAAATGCTGTGGGCAAATCAGAGAAATTCAAATTGAAGAAAGGTGACAAGCTAAACATTAAAGCACGAAAAAATACATCTCAAGGATGGAATGGCCCATTTTGAACAAAATTTCGGGCTAAGCACAAATCCAAAACATAGTGATGTTTTGCAAAGACTGGCAGATGTAATTGAAGGATAATGATCCGTTGTAGGAACTGTGGTTGCTATTCTTTCAAATCAGTCTATTGAACCACACAGTGATGTAGCATTTGTGCCATCAGAAATGGTATTTTATATTTTAATAATTATAGTATAGGTCTAAGCACAAGTAAACTTGACACATATATAATATATATATGTATATGCATGTAAAACATATGTATGCATATATACAGAAATAACACAAAATTATCTTGATATTACTAATGGTAACTCTAGAATGCCAGTCAGTGCACCAGCAGGAAGCAGATGTCACACACAAATAATGGTAATTGGAGAAGACTTATTAAGGACCTAGTCACAAAAGTAAGGAGAGGATACAGGAAAACACAAGGCTTATTGCCATATCCTGTGCTAGTGACTGCGGAGCCATTACAATCTCTAGGCCTCGATAGGCTAGTGGAGGCGTTTCTGGAACCTAGAATGAGGCAGTGCTAAGGATAGGGCCATCTTGAGAGGAGCTGCCACCTTTTTTTTGAAGGACACATTTATCCTGAGGTTACAAGAGAGGAAGGGATTGGAATGAATAAGTGCTAGACTTCATTTACTCCTAGCTCTGAAAACTGGCCATGGGGTCCCTGTGGCCAAAGCCAACCAGAAGCTGGAAGCAAAGGAGCCTGTTGCTGTCATTCACATAGATCAGATTTCCAGAGAAGAGAACAGGGTTAAAAAGAGTGGAGTGGGGGGTCGGCCCCCTGGCATAGTGATTAGTGCGCACGCTCCACTGCTGGCGGCCCGGTTCGGATCCTGGGCGCGCACCATGTACCACTTCTCAGGCCATGCTGTGGCGGCATCCCGCATAAACGAGAGGAAGATGGGCATGGATGTTAGCTCAGGGCCAGTCTCCCTCAGCAAAAAGAGGAGGACTGGCATGGATGTTAGCTCAGGGCTGATCTTCTCACACAAAAAAAATAAATTAAATAATATATAAAAAAATAAATAAATAAAAAAGAGTGGAGTGGACCAAGGGGGCAAGCAGAAGTGGTCTGGCCCAATGCCCAAGTCAGATGCATAATTATAAGATTATTTACTCAGTGGACTCCTTTTTTAACAGGTGAAGAAACTTAGGGATAGAGAATGGAAATTATTTTCCCCAGCAAATCTACTCTGAACAACTATCATTAATCCTTGGGACCTATGGATGATTAAGGCAGAGTCCGGACCTCAGGAGCTCACAGTCCACAGGGAAGATAGCCGTGTAAATATATAGATAAATATATCAAGTAGTGTTAAAGTAGAAAAGCAGCTGCTGTGTGAAGCCCTTGTTAAGAACAGTATGTTCAAAGAGGAAATGCTATAGGCAAAGCAAAGGAAATAGAAATTACATATAAAAAATAGAAATTGCTGCAGCTAATGTAGCAGGAAGTGGCAACATGCAAGATATGGAATTATCCATTTTCATGTTGAGATATATACATATAAAACGTCTTTATCTTAAGCTTCTTTATAGAAAAGACAATACGAAAAATGATTATAGATTATAAAACTATTTTACATATTCTAGGAGCCTAATGATATAGCCTAATGTTGAGGTATGTGCTTCAGAAACTTACTCTTCTGCATGTAAAATGTGAACATGAAAGAAATTGTTTACCTCCGGTGACCTAGCACTTAATATTCATGAGGATATTTTATTTAGCCCTATTCTTCACCATCAGCTATATCAGTAACTTCCCTGCTTCTCTCCATGGCTAAATAAAAGCCGAACAAATAATTATTTCGTCTCCACAATGATATAAATTTCTGGTGATATTTACTAACGAAAATTAGCTCAAAAAAAGTCACATCTGGTAAATAATAATGTTGTTAAATTGGTTTTGCAATTACATTTCCAGCTAACAGTAAATGTGTGACAATTAGGTTTCTCTGAATACAAACAGTCTGTGATAAGATTCTCCCCACTGCCTCCCACTGCAAACCAAGCTACGTAATATTAAAATATTTAAGAAATATAATTTACCTTTTGAAGTTCCTTTACAGTCTTTAACAAACGTATAGTTATTTTAAAATGCCACATGCAAATTAACTTCTTTCTATGGTTGGATTTTAAAGTGTTTTGTTGTTACATGCCATCAAGTCAACTCCGACTCCTGGCGACTCTATGAATGAGTGATAGCCACAATGTCCTATCCTGTCTTCAACAGCCCTACTCAGCCCTCCTCAGCTTCTGTAAACTCATGCCTATGGCTTCCTGTATGGAGTCAATCCGTCTCATATTTGGTCTTCCTCTTTTCCTGCTGCCTTCTACCCTTCCCAGCATTATTGTCTTTTCCCAAGAATCCTGCCTTTAAAGTGTAGCCTGACGCAATTGGGCTGATGAGCACTCACTGATAAACAATCCATTTAAAGATATATCATTCATAAATTAACAGCCCTGTAATTCCTATGAATATCTGGAAGGTATTGGATAAATAACAAAGCATATATTCCTACTTCCGTTTTTGCTTTACTTTCTTTTCTGTAATAGCTTTTTTTGAGATACAATTCATTCACCTGGCATAGAAGTCATCCCTTTAAAGTGTACTATTCAATGGCATTTAATATATTTACAGAATTGCACAACCACCAGTACAATCAATTATACTTGTTTTTTGGACTTCAGCAAGTATTAATTGAGTGAGGACCAGGTGTCTGATGGTGCTCTAGGTATGGGGTATGCAGTCAGCAGGGTGCCATACTAAGTTCCCGCTAAAATGGAATGTATGTTCTTGTGGGGATGACAGACAGTAAACAGAGAAGCAAATACGTGCGTAATATTGCTGGCCTAATAAGGCTAGGAAGCAAAGCAGAACAGGAGAAGAGTTGTGGGAGCTAGGTGATCGGGTCAGAAAAGCCTCTATGAGAACTGAGGTCACTGAAGTGAGGAAACGGGTCATGTGGGCAACTGAGAGAGTCTTTTAGACAGAAAAAATGGCAAATACACACCTCTGAAGTGGATGTATTTTGGCACATCTGAGAAAGAGCAAGAAGGCCAATATGGCTAGAACAGAGCAGGGAGACAAACGGTCAGTTCTTTTTCTGAGTGAGATGGCGGCTGATGGAAAACTTTGAGCAGAAGAATGACGGGCTCTGATTTAGGTTGTTAAAGGATCATTCTGGCTGCTGTGTGAGCAGAGACTCTAACCTGCTGGAGGGAAAGAGAAAGGAAGGAGACCAGTTGGGAGGCTATTGCAATAGTCCAGGCATGAGATGATAATGGCTTTGACTCAGAGTTTTTGTTGTTTTCTATTTTAACAGATATGTTAGCACATAAATCAAGTGAATATGATAACCAATAACTAGGTCCAAATGATATTGGCATCTTCACATTTGTAAAACTTCATAAAAAATTCATTTATGTTCAGAAAGTAAATCAATTTACCCACCTGATTTTCTTTTTCTTCTTTTTATTTTTTTTGTGAGGAAGATCAGCCCTGAGCTAACATCCATGCTAATCCTCCTCTTCTCGCTGAGGAAGACCGGCCCAAGCCAACATCTATCGCCAATCTTCCTCCTCTTTTTCCCCTTTTTCTCTCCAAAGCCCCAGTAGCCAGCCATATGTCATAGTTGCACATCCTTCTAGTTGCTGTATGTGGGACGCCGTCTCAGCATGGCCGGACAAGCGGTGCGCGCCTGGGATCCAAACCGGGGCCGCCAGCAGTGGAGTGCGTGCACCCAACCGCTAAGCCACGGGGCTCGCCCCCACCCACCTGATTTTAAAAGACAAGAATCTTACATCCACATCATTCTTGTCTTTACTTTCATATCTCCTGCAAGTGGGACTTCTTTTCTCCTCCACTGTGATGTCTTAGATATCTACCTCCTTAGGAATTCCTTGAGAGCAACTACTCACTAGATAAATACAAGGTTCCTACTCAACCAAGATCTTTTCTTTCAACACAGATATTTTTTTGCTCTTTCTTAGTGGTTTGTAGATATGTTTAACTCGCTCCTGAGAAATATTAGTGAATATCTCACTGCCTCACAAAGATGCCGTTGATCTTTGTGTTAGGATGTACAGGGCACTGCTTTACGGTACCAAAACTTTCACTCTTCGTTTTTCTCTCATGCAGACAGTATAAAAAGTAAGCTTCTAACGGAGTTTACATAAATTTCTTATATTCTTCCATTAGCCTATTTGGATCTAAGCATAGCAGCATGGATGACATTGCATTTCTAAATTGTTTACATTAATTCATTCATTCAACCAATATCTATGTGTTTGTCTTCTATGTATCATTCACTATTCTTAGTCTTGGGAGTACAAAGTGAAACCTGCTTGCCTTCAATAAGTTCCTAGTCTGGATAGGAAGACAATCAAGCATACAAATATTTACAATAGTGTAGAATGAGTGACATCTGAGTGATTATGACAGGGATAGAAAAGAAGGTCCTCATGTTGCAAAACTCCAGGGATACCATTTACACAGAATACCATGTAATTTGTGTCTTGTGAGTGGTACAGTACCATGAACTTTATGGCAACTGTAGTTTATATATGACATTGCCAATCAATTTTTAATGGGTACTAAGACATATTCTGAAACTGCATCCTGTGAAGATGCTATGAGGGGTTACCAATGTCTGCCTTTAATATGGGGGCGGGGGGGAAGAGTGGTGGCCTGCATGTCAAATAGTTTCTAGTATGTGTCATGAAACAGAAGGTTAGAGAAAATGCAGGGAGATGTCTGAAGAAAATCTAAAATGAAGAGCTAATTCTCATAGATAGATAAGGGTGAAGGATATTCATGCAGAAGGCATATCTTGTGCAAATATCCAGAGAAATAAAAGACCATGCAGCATTTTTAGAACTGCAACTAACCCCAGTATTAACAAAGAGCTTAGCGTATGAGAAGCGTGTGAGAAATGTGTTGAGAAAAGCAGGCTGTGGATAGACAGTTTAAAGCCTAGACGCCTAAGATGTGAGGGTGGATTTTTAGCCGAGTGTTGTCGTGATGAATTTTTGCACTTGAAGCAGCCGCTTTGGTGTCAGTGTACAGGGTGAATTGGAGAAATGAGTAGAGGATGCAGAGCCAACAAAAACTGAGAAAAATAGGTGAGTTCAGCTTTATACCGTAGAATTTCCCATTTATGGATGGCCAAGTGTATGCCAGCACCAGGGTAGACAGATATAACAGAGACGTGCCTTAACTCCAAGTGTTCTGGGAGCAGAGGTAGGAAAGAACAAGGAACAAGGGTAACAGAAGCCAAACAGGACCATTCCTTATCAGCAAGGTAGGTACCAACTCCTGGGGCTTACACAGTCCTCCAGAGCTCTCAGCATTGCTGTGCTAGTCCTTTAAGACAACATGATATGCCTAGAGCTTTCTCTCTCTCTGTCTCTCACACACACAGGAAGACCATTATATTCACTCAGCTCTTTTCCTCTCTTTCCATCCTTACCCATTGAATCTTTCATCAGCATCTCCTGATTGGCTGAGAATTGAAAAATATTCATGGAGTGAGAAGATGAATGTTTTTCTACACTGAAGTAAAATATTAAATTTCATCTCTTGGTTTAGAAAATAGAAGAAAAGTGTATAGTACTTTTTTATAGGTTCTCCTTCAATAATCTTTAATTGTCATGCCACATAGGGGACTGATATCTAAAAAAAATTAATAACTATTACCTTTTATACTTATGAAATTATAAATGATAATACGTATAATATTTTAATTCATCCTTATAAAACTCTGGAAGTATATGAAATTAATATTCTTTTGTTTTAATATGAAGAAATGGGGATTCATGGAGTTATGTGACTCTTTTAAGGTTTACAAGTAAATATCACAGCCAGGACTTTGTCTTCTTTCTTTTCTGTCTCCAAGATAGTTGCGTAAACATTGCTTGTATCTCGTTACCAAATGCATTTCCAATAGGTCCTAGTTAGCTCTAATGATACTCTGTTATTGTGAAGGTGTTTTCAGCCTTGAGTAGTACTGCAAAGATTTCCCTCTGCCATCTGTATCAAGACTTGAGGCTGAAGGAATGTTCCTTTTCTCTTGCCCTTTCAAATGATATGATTTCATTGAAATCTTGGGAATCATTAGTTAAGTGCAGCAACGAAGCATCCTGCATTTACACAGTTTTCTCTTGTTTTTTCCATCCCTGAGGACAGAAGCAACATTCTTATTCACAGAAGTCCGTTTTTTTTTTCCAGCACTATTCTACACAATTAAATCCCATTCCAGCTACTTAATGTCCTCCATTTCAGATCAGATTTTGGTTCCTTTCATTTTAAAAGCATGAAAGACATTTTTTGTCTTCTTAAACATCATGAAATTGTTAGTGAGTAAAGAAATAATTCATGAGATTGTGCTATTATGGCAACTGTGTTATACTCCAATCCAAATAAATAATTAATTTTCTAAAAATTGCTTGCCAAATCCCATAACCGATTTCGTTCTTACTACAAGGTAAATAAGTCTGTGGTGACCCCATAACATTCTCCCACTTGAGTAAAATTAGTTAAACTAGGGAGTAGTCCACACCGAGTTGGGAATTAGTATTTCATGTGCTAGGGAAATACCTCATTCATCATTATTTCGTGTGTGTGAAGTATGTTGACTCTGCTTAAGTCAAAAGCAACTATGAGAACTGGTATTACAGCATTTATATATGCTAAGAGTCAAATGAAATTTCCTGAACAAAACCTTCAACTTGACATCATCACTCTCTTCCTTGACTCCCTCTCACTGCCTATTTCATGGTTGTCTAATCTGCTCTCAGAATTGTAGTCATGGCATTTGATAATTTACCCAGACATTCCTCCCAAATTCACTTCCTCTTCTCTTTCTGTTCACAAAATACCCAGAACTGATCACTATCCCACCAATTCAGCATTCCTGGTAAACGTTTCAACCTATGCTCTTGTAGATTCAATAGCGTGAGTGTTCCTTTCTGAAACAGACGCAAGTTTTTGTGCTGCCTAACCACCATCTTGTTTCCTCACTGAGCTTGTTAATTGAACACTTGTATTTGCAGGTCTGTGTTAGATGAGCCCTTTCAAATAGTTTTCCTTTTCTATTTGGCCACGATCTGGTTTCTGTTGTTCAAAGGGTACTTTGTATAGTATAATACATCATATAATATGATGCATTTTATTGTGTAATGTTAGTCTCTTCCTAGGTGTATACCCTAGCACTGTCTTTTTTACATGTCTGTCCTGAATCAAAGCAATACAAGTCACACCAAAATGTAGAATTATGTAGCAGAGCCCGTAAGTCAATTCATACTAAAATTTGATAGCATGAAAAATAAATATAAGCCTTTTAAATAACTCTTCAGGACTCCTTCATAAGCCCCTATATGTTGACTAGGAGAAAAATATTTAAATGTTTAAATCAGTTTAACTTAGTTCAATTGGATGTTTTTTTCCAGCTTTGTTGAGGTATAATTGATAAATAAAATTGTATACATTTAAATTGTACAGGATGATTTGAAATAACATATACATTGTGAAATGATTACCACAATCAAGTTTATTTAAACATCCATTGCCTCGCCTCACAGAGATACCTTCTTTTGTGTGTGTAGTGAGAATGCTTAAGATCTACTCTCTTAGCAAATTTTAAGTATTCATTGCAGTACTATTAACTATAGTCACCATGCTTCACATTAGACCTTAAAGTTTATTCACTTTACTGAAAGTTTGTACCCTTTGACCACCTCTCCATTTCCCCCACCCCTAGCCCTTGGCATCCACCATTCTCCTTACTGTCTGTTTCTATGAGTTCAACTTTTTTTTTTTTTTTTCAGATTTCACATATAAGTGATACCATACAGTACTTATCTTTCTCTATCTGGCATATTTCACTTAACGTAATGTCCTCAAGGTTCATATATGTCACAAATTGCAGGATTTTCTTGTTTTTATGGCTAAATAATATTCCATTTTCTATATATATATATATATACACTACATTTTTTTTTTTTATCCATTCGTCTGTCAATGGACATTTAGGTTGTTTTCATGTCTTGGTTGCTGTGGATAATGCTGCAATGAACATGGGGGTGCAGATACCTCTTTGAGATACTGATTTCATTTCCTTCAGATACAGACCCAGAAGTAGATCATATGGGATCTCTATTTTTAATTTGTTGAGGAATCTCCATATTGTTTTCCATAATAGGTGTCCCAATTTACATTCTTATTAGCAGTGGACAAGGGTTGGAAAGACTCAGTCTCACATTTAGAAAGTTCTCTGTCTAAAAGATCACCTTTTCCTCATGAAGCTTTTCTCTCTAAGATGACATTTGGGTAAAATGACTGGGGAGCTTAATATTCTTTCATATTAGTGGGCGTGGACCTCAAGCTTCTGTTGTCTCGTGTGTGTGTTATGGCTGGTGTCTGATCATTTCTAGGACAATGCCTTTTCTCCCTGGATGCTCTGTTCACTGTTAGTTTGTCTTTTCTTCATCTTAACAGGTTATAGAGGGGAGAACTGAGTTGAACGCCAGTGAGATCTATTTGTCAGTAAATGTGAACCTCTGCCAAGTCCTTCATCCAACTCATTGACCTGGGGGTCCAGCCCTAACCCTGGCGAGGGTCACTTTGCCCCAAAGTGACAAACGTGATGCTAGGCCTCCTGATTTATCTACATCATGCAAGGACTGATGAAAAGCTATGAAAGCAAGACCTCAGCTGAGCTTTCTCCAAATAAATTTATGTAGAGTGCACCAAGTGGGTTGTGAAATAATAGAATATATATATCTGCTTTTGGTTCCTGGAACAAAGATCCTAAAACTCTTGTAATTTTATAAGTGATAAGAGCACTAGGAGCATCTCTTGTTCTAACATTTGGTCTTTGACCCTGGTTCCTATACACAGAGCTCCTAAATCCCTTGGAATTTCCTGGGTGAGAAGAGTGTCTTTCATTCTAATGAGGTGACTCTTTTTGGACTCCTGGATAGCTTCAGGATGAGGGCTGGTCACTAGAAAAACCAAGTCATGATTAGAAGCTTAGAACTTTCAGCCCCACTCTCCATTCTCTGGATAGGGGAGAAGAGCTGGAAATGGATTTTATAATTGATCACGTCTACATGATGAAACCTCCATAAAAATCCCAACAGTCCAAGGTTTGGAGAGCTTCTGAGTTGGTAAACACAGCTACATGCCAGAGGGGTGGTGTACCCCAACTCCTCAGGGACAGAACATCTTGCACTTGAGACCCTTGCAGACCTCACTCTATGTACCTCTTCATCTGGCTGTTAACTCATACCCTTTATTATATCCTTTATAATAAACCAGTAGATGTATTTCCCTGAGTTTTTTGAGCCATTCTAGCAAATTATGGACCCCAAGGGGGGGTGTGATAGGAACACGGATTTATAGCTTGTCTATCAGAAATACTGGTGACAACCTGGGCCTTGCAATTGACATCTGAAGTGGGAGGAGGGTAGCAGTCTTGTGGGACTGAGCCCTTAACCTGTGGGATCTGATGCTATCTCCAAATAGATAACCTCATAATTGACTTAAATTGTAGGACACTCTGCTGGTGTCACAGATAATTGCTTGTTGTTTGAAAAACCCACACATCTGGTGTCAGAAGTATTGTGAGTGTGTCAGTAGAGGAGAAACACAGGAGGAGTGTGGTTTTCCTTTATGTGAGAGGGAGACCATATCCTACCATTACTCTCCATCGACCCAGATAACTTCCTTTGTATTTCAGTATCTACATCCTCTCGTAGCCTAAGGTAAGAGTGAGCAGATTGGGACATACAGGTCCGACTGCTTTCCCCTCTTCTACTTTCTCTCCTCTCTTTCTTTTATTTAACAAATATTTACCTCCTGTCAGGCACTGTTCTAAGTACCGGGGATGGAGTGGTAAACAACACAGATAAATCCTCCACCTTCATGGAGCTTACATTCCAGAAAGGAAAATAGATAAAAAAACAAGTAAATATGTTAAGTAATATCAAGAAATGATAAGTCACATGAAGAAAAATGAAGCAGAGAGTGACTGGAAAAGATCACTCTATGTTGATCATGTAAGAGCTCTTTGAAGAGGTACCATTTGAGACTATGGTATGTCCTGAATGTCATACGGGAATGAGCTAGGTCAAATCTGCAGGTGTGCCTTCTGGTCAGAGATAGTAGTGTCTGCAAAGGTCCCAATATTGGAATACATACGGCATGATGGAGGGAAGGCAAGATGTTCAGCATGACTGTAGTGGAGTGACTGAGGGAGAAAGAGGCTGGGAATAAACTGGAGAGGCCAGGAGAGACTAGATCAGGGAGATTCAGCACTACTGGAATGACTTGTGCGTGGGTGACATGACTGATTGATGTTTTAAAACCATTTCTGTCTATCTAGAACTGACTGTAGGGAAAAAAGAGGTGTAAAAAGAAGAAAAGATGAACACATTTGCAGGAGAGCATGACAGTGGCTGGTTTCATGGTGAAGAAGCGACTGCATCTGGGATGTACATTGAAGGTGGAGATGAAGGTGCCTGCTGATGGAATGAATGTGTAAATGTTGAGTGAATATTGATGCCATAAGCTGAGACAAAAAAGACTGAAAGTTGAGGTATTGGATGGAGGGGATCAAGAGTTCTTTTTTGGAAAGAAAACATTTGAATGCCCATTAGGCATCCGGGTGGCCATGTTGAGTAGGCAATTGGATAAACAATCAGGAGCTCAGGAGAGAGACTGGGCAGGAAGAATAAATGTGGGAATCATCAGCGCAGAGGTAGTATTTCACATCAGAAGACTGGATGAGATCAACCACAGAGCAAATGTAGACTGGGGAGGAAAGGGGTCCTGAGTACCTTGACCATCTTGAGAAGAAGGGCAGTAGTGAAGGAGACTGAGAAGAAGCAACCAATGAGATGAAGACCACCTGGAGAGTGTGTCTAAGAAGTCGAGGAAAGAAAGTATTTCAATAAGGAGGTAATCAACTGCATAACATGCCCTGAGAGGGCAAGAAAATATGACCTTGACAAGGGCATTTCAGTGGAGATGAAAGTCTAATTGGAGAGGATTAAAGAGAGAGTGGGGAGAACTTCTAGTTAAATATATTTATCCCTATACCTTCCCAAAACACTACTAAAATGTATGTAATGGAATTTTTTTTTTAAATAGGCATAAACTATAAGGACAAAGAGGGTAGAAAAGGATACAACAGCAGAAAACTGATGTCAACAAAATTTTGTCATCTGGAGACAAATGAAGTAGCAGTAACTGATTCTGTAGACCAGAGAAGCTGAAATTTAACCCTATGTTCAAGATACCAGAAAGATGCAAGTCTATTTACTGCTAAACCTCAAGAAAGCTCAGAAATTGGAGGATTGGTTTTCTTAGATGGCAGGAGTGTAAGATGATATTAAAAACAGGAGGAGTGATTGAAAGTCTTTTTATGTATCTACTAGACACGAGGCTTCACTCTCCAGACCTGTGCAGCCAGGCAACTGTCTGTCCGGACTCAGCAGAGAACTAGAAGATTATTCTCCAGAAAAGTCTGATAAGCAGTTAAAAAGCTTTGGAGATGATGATACCAGACATAAGTGAGGGCAGGAGTGTAGTACTTTACTGAAAACACATAAAATTCCTTAAAGAATGTTACTTAATACCCTATACCCCAGCTCCTTGCCTGTTTCTCTGCTTCGCCTTCACCAAGCTGACTGCCTGGTCTATACCAGCACCTTCCACCTACGAGTCAATCTGAAAAACTCACCTTCAGTTTTGAGAATTGTGATCCTATTGCAACAACCCATTTCTTCCACGTCTTTACTAACCGTCTCTTCGTTGACACCATCCAAGTTTTCTGCTACCAATAATGAAACTTCTCGCAGGCTGTTTCCTATATTTGGAAAAATCCTTCTTCAAATTGTCCCAGAGGACTTTGTCCTCTTTACAGAAAATAAAAGAAAAAACAAATCACTCGAAATGAAATGTCCCCAATCCCATCTACTTCCAACCTTAAATAGAATATTATATCAAACCCAAGAGACCATTAACAGCAAAATACGTGTAACTAATCATTGCTGTTTTTTTTATCCAGTTCACCTTATTGTTTGTGTTTTTTGTAAGTTAGATGTAATTAAAATGTGTGCAGATATTATTGTAATTTAGCCAAGTCAATACTTCTGGTGTGAAAACATATGGTCCAGTGTGATGGATAGAAGATCTGGCACAGCACATGTATCTAGGTGTTTAATGATGTTCGATGACATAAATTAAAAAAAAAATCTCAGTTTTCCAAATCATTACTTAGATTTAAGGAGGCAGAGATCCAGCTGCTTTACCACATTTTCTGCACAGCATTATTAAATTCACATATTAACCGTTCTTTCTAAATGAATTGTCATAGAAGACCTTCAGAATCAACCACACAATGCTGTTATAACCTTTATGTCCCCCTTTCCAAAATTTTAAACGGAGGTCTAAAGACAAAGCAAACCAAAAGCCGCGAGTCCCCAGGCCAGCACATACATCAACAAAATCAGACGATGCTCATCCGAATCTTTCTGCCTAGAATTTATGCACAATTATGTTAGGTTGTAATTGACGTCTTATATTGTCATAAACAATGGTTTTATTAAGAATCGCCTATCTTATATATACCCACGATTATGAGTTGTGGAAAGATCTTGTCTAGAAATCAGGATGGAGCATTCACTCTCCTTTATGGAGTAATCTTTCTGGTAATTTTGAGAGTCTTATATGTTTAGTGATCCTCATTCTCACTCACTGTAAACAGAATCTTGCCCCCCGGGGTCTCTCAAAATAGTCATAACGTCAAAGATGACAATGTCAAAAAAAAGGATACTTTGTTTTTTTTCAGCATCTAGTTCATTCGTCTATTACTGCTCTTATCTGCTGTTCTTACAGAAAAATTTCCTACTTGTTTCTAACTATACACATTCATTCATTCATTCATTCAAATAGATATGTTTTGAATAACTTGAATCATATAAACTAATTAACCCTTAATTTTTCAAAAGAAATCTTCACTAAATTTAAATGACAAACCAAGGCCACAGTTCTAACAGATGGCAGACTCAGGACTAAAACTCAGGCCTCTGGTCTTCCTGTTCATTGGGAACTATATCCAGTTAGTTTCTCAGAAAATATCACTGACATTTGAAAGCACTGAAATGTTGCTAAGAGAAAAACACAATATGAAATGAGATTCTGTGTGTGAATGTTTAAGATGACACATAATATGCCCCAACTAAATATTAAAAAAATCTAAAGAGAAGATATTCTCCTAACTATACTTTTATTCAAGGATTGATAGCAACATATGTTCAATATAATGCTAAAGTTATAATACTAATGAGTAATTTAATCCTGAAAAACTGGCCCCTTATTTATGAATCTTTTGTATACATATTTAGTGACAACATTAAAAGAAAATTTAATAATTTAAAGGATACTCAGAAGGCACACAGATTGTAGAACTTTTTTGGCATGAACAACAGCTCTGAGGATTACCAACGGCTCTCTAGTCACAATACGAAAAGACAAGGGCTTCACCTGTTTGTTTTTAATTTCCCCCTTTCCACAGTAATGTGAATATTTTGGGAATTCAGAACACTTTTTTTTTAACATTTATTTAATGAATCACAAACACTCTGTTAGAATCTGGCTTACAATGATTTAACAGGGAGTGTCAGGTCTTATATTTTGGAATACTTACAGAAAATTAGCATCTACTTTTATTATTTCCAAGTTCCAGAAGCATATCACAACCTTCCACATCCTCACCTCCTGGAGTTCAGTATGTAATGCCGGGGTGGGTGGGTGGGGGAGGCAGGGAGAAGCTTTCAGCGTGGAGGTAGAGAAAAGGAAATACTCCTAATGCTCATTTGGAGAAACAGCATGTTGTAACCGGGGCACTTACTTCCATGTTCTGAAGACATTCTGGAGCCAGACAGATACTTTATCTACATGATATTTGACTAACTGCATCCTCAGAAGAGACTATAAAGCTGCATTTAAGTCTGACATCCTCCTGGCTAAAGTGTTGAGTTTGTCAAATAAACAAAAAGAAATCAATTACATTTCCACAGATGTCACTGAGTACGTCTGGGAGGTGAGTAGAGGAATCAGAATCAGGCTTTTTACTTTCTTCACAGAAAATCTCAGAGAATGTCAAAGGGAAGCAAAGCACTGCAATTTTTCCAGATAATGCTGAGGCATCAAACTAGATTACATTTTCATTTTAGGCTTCCATTTTACTCACTGGCATTTTTGCATATAAGTTTACTTTGGGGTCAGAAGAAAACAGAACAAAAAGGAGAACAAACTGAATTGTATAAGTGGATCAAGCTTTATATTAGGCTGTCCCTAGCCCTAAAATGCTTGTACTATGGCAGCTTGCCTTTTTATGTATTTTATTTTTTGTTCATCCAGTATTTTCTTACAGAATTATACTCCAGGAGTGCTGAGGACGGCTTATGGCTGCATTCCCTTTGGAGTTTCATCTGAAATGAATGGAAATCAAGGCCAAATTTGGAACCATAAGGACAATTTTCAGTTTATTCACCTGGTATATTTACAGAATTCTGGGTCTAGGTGCCTAGGTCATTCCATCTAAATTTAGTTTCTCTGGATGTATTTGAATGAGACAAGTAGTCAATTCTTCTCAAACCAAACTCTGAAGACATGACCATTAGTGATGCATGCATTTTTTAAGAGAATAAAATGCTTCAGACAAAAAGATTCAAACTGTGAAATCCTCAGTAGGCTTGAGGAGCTGTGTTTATAATTGTTTTTAATTAAATTTCACAGTCAAGCTATGGAATATAAAATGCATATGGATGCAAATATTTGCTAGGGAGGTTAGACTATAGCAAAATGTGTTCTGTTGTTTTCATTTTTAATTTCCTCTCGCCAATCTCTGGTGTGTTTGGAATGTCAGATCAATTTTTTTGTTGCTGTTGTTGCCTTCTCTGACTTGGATATCTTTGTTTGTTGCTTTCGTTTCATTAAAAGCTTTCCAACTTTTTTTTCTTGGGGATTTTAGCTTCTAGATGATGAAGATTTTTGCAGTTCTGATCCCCTGTTATTTAACTCTTTTTTATCTATGTTAGATAATTGTGAAACAATAAAAATAAGTGCAAGCTTAGTGTGAATTTAGTGTTTGTTTTTGGCTAACAGCTCACGGAGAAGGAATTTAAAGACACACTTTTGGTAGCATCTCAGAATAAACTGACACCTAGCAAATTATCAAGTTAAGAGGAAACTATTTAGAATTCGTCCTCTTTCTGCTCTTTAATCAATATCAGGAAAGATTTTCAGCCAACTTTTAACCTCAAATGTGGACTAATTTGGAGTTGTGACACTGTATCTATTTAGCACGATTTGGTAATAAACACAATTATTATTATCATCCCAGAGATTTTCTTGTATCGGTCTTTAGAGAGCAATAAATAACATTTTCATTGTAATTTGCTTGACAAAAAATTATTTAGCATAGTGTTAGATCCAGAGGTTAAATGCTCAACATGGCAAATACATCTCTTAGCCTTATTGCTTCCAATATGGTAGGAAATACAGACTTTTAGGCAGGTGATTATAATACTATGCACTAAGTACAATTGTAACATAAATATGCACATAAACTCTAGTTAGTGCATCAGAAAAGGTTTCTGGGAGAAAGGATGCTATGCTAAAATATGAAGATTAGGCAGGAGTTAACTAGAGCAAGTCAGGGTTATAGTGAGATGGGAAAAAAGGGGTTGGGAGTGGAGATGAGAAAAGAGAAAGAATGTTCTAGATAGAAGGAAAGACAAAGCCTTGATTTGAAAGACAGCATGATGTATTTGAGGAGCTGAATGTAGTTCAAAGCATAGATATGGAGGAGGATGTATCAAGGGACAAGTCTGCAAAGATTAGCAGGGCGTGGAAAATGAAGGAGCTGATAAGACATGTTAATGAGTTTGGAATTTAACCTGCTGGTGAAGCGGAACCATTGGTGGTCATGTGGGAGGGCTGGGGGTGTTGTCAAACAGGGTGGTGATATAAAGATCACTCTGGCTTTATTGAAGATTACAGACTGAAGGACACAACACTGAGAGCAAGGAGACGGGTTAGGAAGTAATTACAGTTATCTGTATAAAGGGCCTTAACTAATGGAGAAGTTTTGTGGATTAAGAGGAGGGTAGAGTTGTGAAATATTTAAGAGGTATTTAATATCAGGACTTGGTGATTTATTAAATGTACGGTAGAGGAAGAACTAAAGAATGATGTCCGAGGTTCTGGCTTAGAGAATTGGAAAGTGGGGTGTCCAATTCACACAGAAAGAAGATCAGATGTTGCCTGTTATTACAGTTGCTGTCATGGCTTTTAAGTTTTTAATTCATGTTTTCTTGAATTTTCTATCCTATTCTGTCACTTTCAACCTTTCGATTTCATACAGGTTTCAAGTGGCTTTGTAAATCACCTATAGATCGATTTGCTTTTTATCCAGCATGACAACCCTAGAGTTTAGTCTATTTATATTTGGGGTTGTGGTTACTGATATATTTGATCATATTCCATCATCTTATACGTGTTTTGATCTTATTTTGATTTCTGGATTTTTGTTTGTTTGTTTTACTTTCTTATCAGTCCAGCAGTTTATTTTAATATGTCTTACTTTATTTCTCATTTGTAGTTGCTCTTAGAGAGAACATTCTGCAGAATATACCTAGCACTATTCTGTCAGTAATGGAAGTGTTCCCCTGTTTTTTTCATCTTTAATCTTCTGGTGTCCATTGGCCCATTCTCTGTTAATAGGCGTATACTCAAATTTACACAAATATAAAAATAGCCTTCCCTGACCCTAAACTCCCATACAAGCAACTGTCTCATGACTTTACCTCTTTACCACTAAATTTCCTGAAACATATTTTGTACTCATTTCATCCTCATCACTCTTTCACTCTAATCTCTTGCAGTATAACTTCTATCACAACCACTCAAATGAAATACCTTTCTCAGAGATAAGTAATTCAGGTATAAGCTACAGACTCAACAGCATTTTTAACCTCTCTCTTCCTTTATACTGTAGCATTTTGAAAATTTTCTAACATGTCTTGAATTTAATTTCTCTCTTTCATTTCCAATACTAAGCTTATTTAATTGTAATATGGTTATTTAGACCTCCTAAGAGCAAACTTCTGAGGGACAAGAGCTAAATTTTTTTCATTATTATATCTTCCACAGGCGTTACATAGTTCCTGGAACACAATAAGATTTTGGTGTGTGTGTTTTAAACAAATAAATATTTGAAAATTTCAATATAATAAAATGTTTTATAGGAATTATTAATATACTATAGCTTAGCGTTATTAGATTTTATAAATATGCAAACAAAAGAGGAATTTAGCTAACTTTCAGAGGCTAAATTTATGAGACAGAAATCCAGAAATCCGTAGATTACAATGAAAGGGGTGGACTCACTAAAATTTCTTCTATGGCATTTTCCATAACTTAAATAAGCTTTATATATTAAAGACTATTTTTAATATTTTGCTCTTTTATTGTTATTTATTATACTCAGACCTATGTTAGAAAGCAGTTTTGTACAGCTCTCACTTCCATTTTATGGTGGCAAAAATTGTAGCATTTATAGATACATCCCCCAGAGCACAATGCCTTGAAAGTAATTGTTGGCTTGTATTTATTTTACTTTATTATAATTACTTAAATTATAATTTATTAAAAGCAGTATACATACACACATAAATATCTTTATGGACACACTATAGAAGATAATTCCTGAACCCTCCGTAGCTTTCAAAAGACTAATTTATCAACAAATACTCAGTAACCTTAATAAAAATTTGCTCTGACTTTCTCTCCAATTGGTTGGACTGTGCTTGCTCAGGGATCTGCGGATTGGAGTTAAAAAATAGTTGTAAACATAAACTTGCCATTTGGTGTGTTTACCCAACTAGCTGTTCCAATTCCTCATGATCATTTAAGCGCTACTAAGGCAGGTTTTTAAAGTTAGAAGCTTGTTTTGTTTACACCAGAGTAATACCCTAGCTTGAATACTCCAGATCTCTGAGAATAGTATAGGGCAGTCACGAAGCCTATCCGGGATCCTTACTGGAAGCGACTATAGTTTTGGACTCAGCCTTCTAGCAACCAATGCAAAGAGAGAAATTGGATCAGTAGCGTATGTCACTGTCAAAACAAATTATCAGGAGAATAGCTGTGTTCCCAAGACCACTCAGGCTTGACCCACCAGAAATACATGCACAACTCAGGCATCTTGATACTCATAGTTTCAGGTTTCCTCAGCAAGGGGATATTAAGCAAAATCACCAAAGGGAAAGGAACATGAGACGTAGTCCGGAGGGAATCAGGGCGAGTTCCCAAGAGTCCTTTCTCCCTGGAGCTACACAAGACACACTTAATTCCTCCAGCAGGTTGTAACAACACGTGCAATGTGTTGTCTACCAAGGAGCTTGCCTGAGCCTGTGTACATAGTGCCTGTATGACTGACTTCAGTCACTGAAGCTCTAGACCCCCAAAGGAAAGCAGCTCTTCCCCATAAATTCCACGTTTGCATAAACCATCTAGACAAACTAGTATAACATAGTTTGAGGTCTCAATTCCAAGAGCTCAATTCCCAAGAGCTGGCCAAGGGCTAGTCGTGAAAACAGACCCTCTTTGGGAATGTGCAGGGTTTGAGCAACTCAGATCTGCTGAGCTAACGCTTCCCTGCACAGCAATTTTTCCTTGTTTTAAAGACTAAGAGAATCTCTTTCTTCTAGCAGCATCCTACTTTTCCCAAACCCCAAATCTTTTCCTTTCCGTGGAGCGTTCTAAAGCGGCTCTGAGAGTTTTGCTTTGATTTTGTTTTTTCGTTTTTTTAAAGTTTTTGTTTATTGCAGTAACATTGGTGTATAACATTGTAAAAATTTCAGGTGTACATCATTATACTTCTATTTCTGCATAGATTACATCATGTTCACCACCAAAATACTAATTACAACCCATCACCACACACATGTACCGAGTTATCCCTTTCACTCTCCTCCCTCTCCTCTTCCCCTCTGGTAACCACCAATCCAATCTCTGTCCCTATGTGTTTGTTTATTGTTGTTATTATCTACTACTTGATGAAGGAAATCATACGGTATTTGACCTTCTCCCTCTGACTTATTCACTTTGCATTTTGCTTTGCCTTATTTTCAAAGAAATTTACCAAGGTTAGTTTACTAAAGCTAGATTATACAACTTAGAAATGAAAAATCCTACAGAGAACATCTGGATTATCTCACAGCTGAGGTATCAAAGATAGAAGCAAATGTTTTAACAGATTGCTCCCAGGAGGCGCAACACGATCTGCCTCTGAGAGCTCCAGGCATATCAAAGGCTGGGTGTACCTCTTTATGGCTGTATTTTTTAGGGTAAAGCTAGACTACTTTAGCAAGGAGACTCAACGTTAATTCATTTGCCTACAGAAGAAGTTTATGTCTCTCTTGCATTACAGTTTGAAGTGAGCAATTAGGTCTGTGGGTCATACTTAACTTTAAAGGGGGCTGGGAAATGTAGGTTATCCATATGCTCAAAAATAAAAGAAGAATGGATTTTGATAGTCAACCTGCAGACTCCACTTTATGTAGGATATTCTTTTTTTGCCACAAGTGAATAAATTGCATATTAACTAAAAGATCATAAAGCAATATTAACAATTTTTTTTTTTTACTGTAAGTCAGTGATGAAATGGTGATTGTTTCACTGAAATTTACTTTGAGGTCAACATTTTGAAAAACTTCTCTTTTGGGGGCCAGCCAGGCGATGTAGTGGTTAAGTTTGCGTGCTCCACTTCAGCAGCCTAGGGTTCACAGGTATGAATCCCGGGCACAGACCGATGCACTGCTCATTGAGCCATGCTGTGGCAGTGTCCCACATGCAAAATAGAGGAAGATGGGCACAGGTGTTAGCTCAGAGCCAATCTTCCTTAGCAAAAAGGAAGATTGACAACAGGAGTTAGCTCAGGGCCAATCTTCCTCACCAAAAAAAAAGCTCTTTTGGATAAAAAATAATAGGGATCTCTGCATTTCCTTAAAATGTATTTAGGGAGCTATGTGTGAAAAGTTATAATTTTTTTTAGAAGTAGATATTTAGTTAAATATACAAATGACAACACAATATTTAAAATATTCAATATATGTGTTAAACATATAAGGCTACACAAATTAAATAAATGGCATAGACTATAAGCAGCCCTTATGAATTAGCACAGCCATATGCCTTTTAAAAACTGAACTCTCACACCGTGCCTCTGCTAGGCGTCTAACACTTTCTAAATTATATTTTTTTCTTCAAATTAACCCTTTTTAATGGGACAGATTGAAGCAAGCACATTGAAACTGTGCATTGTATAGATAAATTTCATACTTCTTTCTTCTTGTGCTAATTTTGCCAAGTTGAATGAACAATTGAGTGGAAATAACCTATTTTAATCAGAATAATTACTTTTTAATGAGCATTTACAGCATGTGTTAAAAGTCCAGCACTTCTAAGGAATTTTATCTCAGTGTTGTTGGTTATTCGGTGCCTACAAAGAAGATATCAATTACTCTGTCTTTCCATTTTATACTCAGTTTTCAATATTTCACATACAGATTTTTCTAGACAATACAAAACATTCTCTTTTCTTATCAGTGGTTTTCCACTCATCTAGAAAGTGCAGCAATAAGAACATTGGTGGAATCTTGCTGATTCTTCATTAAGGAATTCGAGGGCAATTTGGGCATAAAAGTGCTCTGGTGCTCTTAGCAGCTGCTGCGTGTCGACCAGAACCCTTGGTCCCATTAGACGGATCACTGAATTATTGAACACACATGAATGCTATGCAGCTTTGATTAGAGAATTGTTAATCCACCCATGATGGCATGTAGGTCAAAAACCAATTAAAAATCTGTGACTGGAATATATGATTAAGAAACAATTACATGCACAGTTTTAAAAAAGAAAAAGGGGAGTCAAATATTCTGAATTATTTGCTCTTTTCTATACTCTACAAGAAGTGTTTTCATAATCACGAAAATTGCCATATTACCAGATTCATAAAGTGAAAAAAAAATGGTTTGGCTGATAAAAAGTGTATTCATTTCCAAGCAAATACTTTACTTGTCACTATGTCTTATTTAAAATACCATTGTTACAGCTCTAGCCCTGGATTTTATTGTTTTCTTCCCTCAAAATAAATTATGTATGATGTTTTAGGGAGGCTTTGAAGTTCAATCAGTTTTGACAAAGAGTAGTGTTTTGCAAATAGTTAAATTAGAATTCTGTCTGTAATTTATCCCTCTGAAACACTTTTGCATCAGCGAGATCTGAAAAATAAATGAGCAGCCGTATTCACCAGTTTTGCAAAATATAATGCTAGGACACCAAAGGAAAAAATGTTTGCCTGAATTTTTTTTTAAAGATGGCATGAAAAGACTGAAAAAAAGATATATAATATTAAGTCTTTAATCGGTAATATAAAAGAGCTAGAAAATCAGGTAATGATACTGATGTTAACATTTTATGTTAGAACAAATGTAAGGTGATAGAAGAAAATAGACTTTTGAGTTCAAATATGTTAAAATTTTTAAAATTGTATTTTCTATAAAGTTACTTAAAAAAAAGAATTAAATTTTTTTGTAATTTAGTCTGGAAGTCTAACTTTGGTCAAACCATTACTCCTTCCTTTCACTTTCACGGACTTGTAGATTGTTTATAGATTGAAATGGAGACTGGTGCTTTCTCCTGCGAAGGGTTCACGCCTAGGATTTCCTTTCCACAGTGTTCAGAGAGTATGATAGTTTGTATTAACTATGAGGGTTGGGAATGAGAGTCCTAGATATGTTACATTGTTTTTGTTGTTTGTTTCTTTAACTGGTAGGTGATATTACAAGGGAGTTTTCCTATTTTGCTTTTTTTTTCTTTGTTTTGGATTTTGTTTTATTTTGTTTTTGCTTTCCATGGGAATAGCATGACTGTCATCTTGACAATGAAGAAATCTTAAGTTCAATAGTATGGTACAATGTGAATTTCATTTTATAAATATTTCGTGAACTAGTAACTCACATGTCTTTTGCCCCATTCAAAGCAATGAATTTGGTTCATGTGAAACTGACTTCCCTTAAAAAAAATTGCTATACTTTCTTTGGGATTTCTATCAAGTTTCTAGGAAATATTTTTTGAATAAGCTCAATGGTTGACAAATATTTATACTTTGTATGTGGATTTAATGTTCTGAAACTTCCAAAAGTTTTAATGACCATATCTGGTTATGTGGAAAATACATCTGGGTTATAGTCTGAGTGAGACCATAAAATAATACAACTAAGTAAAAAGAAGAATTTGGGGATTTTTATTTTTGTCTTTTGAAATTAATGTCATATGAGGAGAAATATAAATCTCTCTGCCCCATTTTACCCTGCTCTTCCTCAAGACCAACACAGTTACTTTTAATGATTGTGTTCTGGAGTAGAGGAATGTAGTCATACTCCTTATCTGCTAGTAGTACCTCGAATTCTGTTTACAGTGGATTAATTATAGTGGTTCACATTAGAGAAATAATGATTGTTATTTAAGAAGATTTTTGTTTAAGATGCTGCCTATATGCTAGTCCTTCTAAGAGAATGGGACAGAAAAGAAAATTAGGAATATCAGACATAAAAATGAGAGCAGACTTTTTCTTTTTTAAATAGCCTTTATTCCCATATACTGATAGCCATGATAGGTGGTAATTTGATTTTCCTTTTTCTTTTTTTTCTTTGGTGAGGAAGATTGGCCATGAGCTAACATCTATTGCCAAACTTCCTCTTCTTGCTTGAAGAAGATTGTCACTTAACTAATGTCTGTGCCAGTCTTTCTCTATTTTGTATTTGGGTTGCCGCCACGGCATGGCTTGATGAGTGGCGTATATGTCCGTGCCCAGGATTCGAACCAGTGAACCCCTGGCCACCAAAATGGAGCAGGCAAACTTAACCACTACGCCACCAGGCTGGCCCCAAAAGCAGATATTTTTTATTCTTCCCCTTGTACTAGAAGACACTGATATGAAGGCGGAAGATTCCTAATTCTAGTACACTATGTAAAGCCTATTGTCTCTGCAATTGTGCACAGTTCTTTTTAAGGGCACATGTGTGTATTTTGACCCAATTTGAGAACATTAGAGACATTTTCAGATTTGAGAAAAAGTAGTCTGATGACTTTTCTTGATAAAGTCTTATTTTTGTAGGTCAGGTGAGCTGTCCAGTGGCCATGAGAGAATCAATAACTCTAGTAACCTAGATTTTTAATATGAATTTCCCTTCACTTACAACATTTATTATAAAATGAAGTGATTAATTACAGTGTTTGAAAGCAGACAGAACTAAATTTTAATTCAAGTTCCATTAAGTATTAGATTTATTTGTTTTGTATATTATTTATTGTCTTGTCTTTCCCCTTTGTCCCCTATGTGGACTAGTACGTAAACTCTATGAGAGGTATAAGAATATCTGTTTTGACCATTTGTGTTCCAAGTGCCTAGAAAAGTACCTGGCACCTAGTAAGTGCTCAAAACGATGCATAAATAGTGGAATAAATGTATTATTATTATTGATATTAGAATGCTTAATTTGCCTTTCACATACTCAGATTCCTTATCTGAGAAAATGGTTTTAATAATACTTACCTAATAGACCTGTGAAGTTTAAAGTGGATAACATTTCTAAAGTTCTTAGAATAGTGCATGTAGTGCCCACTAAATGTTAGTGTCAATGTTAAAAATTAAATACATAACTCATAAAAATATAAAATAAATACATGTCAAAAATTTATTTAACTCATTAATGGAGAGCCAGTAAGATGCCAAAATTGGCTTTAAGGACATTTGAAAAACAGGGTATCTATTGACATTTTTTTTAAAGACTATTAAAAAGTATTGATTTGAAAGTGGCTAATATCTTTAAGGATTATTTTTTCTACTACACAGAAACCTACAAGTTAACATATAATTTCTCTGTATCTAGGCCGTAACCAAATAGTAAATAACAAAGTCAAACACAAGCATATTCTCTTAGAGAATTAGATAATCCTTGCGTGGGCTTGTTAGAAAGTACCCCCATCTGATGTTGAAAAGATGTGCTTTAATCTCTTTTGCATTATTTTCACTTTGGAATATTTTTCTCACTAGTTATTATTTTTAAGAGGGAGCTCATCACGTTGGTAGCTCCTGCATTTCAGCTGCATATGTAGTTGCTACTTTGTCATCCACTGTGGGTTAGGAGAGGGCACTTGGACAAGGGGTGCAGTAGTAAGTGAATATATTGATTGGTTATCATTGCTGGATTTTTTTCTCCTGCTACTTAATGGTAGTTATGACTGAAACTATGGCCACAGAACAAAGTATTCTGAAAATCAATATAGATACAGATATAGGTATATGTTGATAAATGTAATAATCAAAAAATAACATAATTAGGAGTTATTATAAGCATCACTCTAGAGTGTAAAAAAAATCATATTTCTATTTGATTAAAAAGTAATTAAAATGATTCTCCAAACTCCAAGGCAAACAGATTATCCAAACCTCTGCATTATTTGTAGATGTTAACTTAAGGGTCTGTTTATGAAAGTTTAAAAAAATTATTAAGTAAGGTTTTAAATATTATCCTCCATAAAAGGAAAATATAGGCTTCAACACTGTTGCACAGAAATAAATCTAACTGAACAGATAATTACGTAGGATATTCATGCTCTATATCAGTTTTACTTTTATGTAGTTGAATTAGTAGAGTTTCTCCCGCATTTTAGAATTTTAAAGAAACTTAGATCTTTTCATCTTAATTCCTCATTTTACAAATTGAAAGTTTGGAACCTGTACAGAGTAGTTTAGTGATCTAAAAGTATTAGCCATACAATTGCCCAGCTGAGCCTGGAATTTGCTCCTACTTCCTTTAGCCTATTGTTCTTGCCTAGAAGTTCTTTATTTTCTTAAATAAAATCTTAAATGGTTTCTCTTCATCTAAAAATTGTGTTGTTAGACCCAGATATAACAGGGAGTGGGAGAAATTATCCAGTGTAAAGAATAGGTGCTCCAATTAATGACATTCAACTTAAAGCAGAAAGCTCTCACCCAAACTTATGCATATGTGTGTGTATGTGTGGGCTGAATTTGAGCCCAGAATTCCACCACATGACCCTGTCTGTGAGACATTGATACAGAGTTGTAATCCCAACATTAATTTGGGATTACATGATCATCCGTGTCATCATCATCATCATTATTGTTGTTATCTTCATGGCTTAGCTATGTCCATACTGTCTAGCCTATGTCCCTCCATTTTTTCCTATTTTCCCAACTATATTGCATAAGCACCAATTGTACTATTCTGTATATGTATGTGTATATATATATATATATATACACACACACACATATGTATATAGAACCTATCTCCTGCCTCTATGACTTTGCATCTGCAATCGCTTTGACCTGAATATTCCTTCCTCACCTTGTAAAACTACTACTACTTTCTTAAGAGGTCAAAGTGGTTTCCACATGCGGTTTTCCCTGACTCCTCTCCCCACCAAAGTGTTAACTGTTTACTCCTCTTTTCAGGGGATTCTGTGCTTTATTCTATGTTGATTATCATACTACATTCTAGTTTATTGCCTGTATTTGAATACTGATTTCTCATTACTCTTTAAGCAAATTGAGTGCAAAGCACAGTGCCAAATCTTCAAAACCTTAGAAACAAACAAATGCTTAGCACCTAGTAGGTATTTAGTAAATGTATCAAGAATAGGGAAGAATGGAAGGAAAGAAGGGAAGGAGAGTGAGAGGGGTGGGTGGAGGAGACAGATTCTGTCACTTATTACCTTAGACAACTCATTACCTCATTTCTTTTCAGTTTTCTGAAGTGGAAAATAACACCTATCCGACAGGTTTGTCCAACAATTCAAAAGAAAGGTAAAAGAAAAACACTAGAAATGGCCAGATCTGTTGCTAGACTAGATAAAACTTTACTAATCTCTGTTTACTATTCCATGCGTAAGCAAAAATTAGAGTAACTGCTTTATGAGGACACCAGTTAATGTAATGGACTTGAACTAGTCCCAGTAATGAGGTTTATGCTCCTGCAGTGTTGACCAGCTTTCATGCATGAAAACCCTATAAGGCACAAGCATCTAATCTTGAAATGCATTTTATTAATGCCTTTAAGCAAGGAAAACATAAGATTTACACTAGTTAACTTGTATCAAGACTTGAGTTGTGTTAAAATTGAAGTTCAGTGTAAAAACAGCCTTAACATTTCCTTGGGTAAAGTTGAATTTTCTGTTCAAAAAGAAAAAAAAAAAGCAAGGTATAGTACCGAACTCTGAAACTAAACTAAAATTGATGCCAGGTAAAATAAACACTCTCTGGGTTCAGAGTTGTTATAGATATTTGATCATTTAAGGAACAGCTATTTCATGAAAGAAAATAAAAGGGAGCATTTTATTTCACCCTAGTACAGTTAATCCAAAGAGCTCGTTAATTGTTTCTGAACAATTTCACAGGATAGTACCACCCAGTTTATCACATAATTCAAAATTTCCCCAGTGAAACCTTGATAATAGTCTATAAATGTTTTCCAATTTCATCTGGGAAGAAGATCAAAAAAATCCACTCCTATCTTTTAAAACTATCTTGACGACAATTCTGAGATAATATACACTACCTCAATTATTTGTCTCACTAAAGAAAAGTGTCACTTCCACTCTGTCACACGGAGGCGGCTTAGACATATAGACAATTCTGATAAACCAAGTACATTAAAAATGTAACCAGTGATGACCAATTAACTAATAGAATTAATTGTAGGAAACTTATCCCAGTACGCGGGATGGAGAAAGAGAGGACTTTCCCTGCCTGTACCTCATAGTCGTAGTCTGATCCCATGACTGGATCACTCGTCGAGACTTAAGTTCCAATAAAGTAATCCATTCAAAATATTTCTCTTTGACAAAAATCCACCTTCAAAAATCTATAGTACCATTCTTAAATATATATAAAATGGAATTGGGTAGTAGTGCTTAAGATTCTTATTGTCATATCTACCAGGCCAATGTCCTTTCCCTTTGCAGGTAACTTTTCATAACCCAGTTATTTTTAAATAACTTTTTTTTTTTTTCTGCTGAGGAAGATTCACTCTGAGCTAACATCCACTGCCAATCCTCCCCTTTGTTTTTTTTTTGGCTTGAGGAAGATCAGCCCTGAGCTAACACCTGCACTAATCCTCCTCTACCGTGTTGTGGGTCAGCGCCATAGCATGGTCGACAAATAGAGTAAGTCTGTGCCCGGGATCCGAACCTGCAAACCACTAGGCCACGGGGCTAACCCTTAAATAACTTTTTAAAAAAACTTTTAAAACTTTTTGGAACTTTGGAAAATTCTAGTTATAAGATTTATTCCAAACATTTCTCTAATAAATTTTGAAGGGGAAATTCTAATTATTATTAAAACACTGCAGGCATTCTATGCCCTTCTCTTAAAAGCGTTTATTTTTCTCTAAGGCAATATAACTAAGCACGCGTTTCCAGAGGCTGAGACATCATGTTCTTTTGGTACATATTTTATGCCAGTGTATAAAACAGGATATTCCTACTACTTCTACTGCTATGAGATCCCACATATTTTAGAACTTAAGTTTTACAAAAGTTTCAAAGAATCAGCCATGAAAATTGCATGGTAGGCTTATTTGCATTGACTACCAGGGAGAATATTTTTAGCTCAGAGCTATTTTAGACATGACTGGGTAAAAATGAACTCCCTTACTACCCCAAGAGTATGAATACATTTCTACAATAAATAATGAAGAATGGAAAAGGTATGAAGGATAATACTGCATTTGGAATTAGCTCTTTTCTCTGAGCTCTTTGAAGGGAGGTTAATGTGTAGAAGGGCATCCCTATTCATGGCAATCTGAATGCTGATAAATAATACATAATGCTAGCGATTATCACCCAATTTCAATATTTATTGAAAACTGCCATTTCAGAGCAATCAAAGCACATCAAGAATTGTGCTATCTACATTTGTGTAAATTTCCCATAAATATTGAGTTTCAGTCATTATCATTACAATAATTTAGTATTAACTCCTTGGAATGTCTTGAATACATATGGAAAATGATTCAAATCTTACATCATGAGATTTTTCTATCTATTATATCCTTCATAAAGTTGATCCAAATAAGAGAATAAGTTATTCAGTGAGGCCAGTAAAACATATTTCACAGAGAGGGCTGTTTCTGAGAAAAATTGTAAAGTTGTATAAACTTGTATCTAATACCACCATGTTTCCCCAAGATACCACCACGTTTCCCCATGTACTGTTATTGCACGGCAACTCTTGCATCAAAAGCAACCATATACATCCTCTTATGGAGTTTCAGGACCCTCATGTTGGTCTTACAGTGCTCAGCATTGCACTATAGAGATCCTCTTAGGCAGAAAGTGCATTCATTCTCCCCACAAAATTCATTCATCTAATCAGTAAAAGAACATTATTGTTGCCTACTCTATGCCAGACACATGACAGACACAAGATGTATATAAGAAAAAATTACTAGGATACACTGTTCTAACATTCTTTGTCCTAAAGTAGTTCAGGGTCACTATTAGTGACTGTGTGTGCTCTAATAAATATTATAATGATAACAAATACTGTTTACTTGCCAGGAACTCTTCTAAACACTTTACATGTATTAATCCTTATAACACTCCTAGTAGATGCTATCAATATCCCCATTTTACAAAGGAGGTAACTGAGATGCAATGCACTTGAATGCAAAGGGATTATTGTCAATGAAGAGGACATCTAACTTTATCTAGAGGGTTCAGAGACTGATTAAGAAAGACTTTATAGAGGCAATGAGCCTGAATTGGACTTTAAAATGATTAGGGATTAGCATGATAAGAAAAAATAATCAGACAGCAACTGTGTTCACAGGATGTGAAAAAGTCAGAGAGATGTGAGAAGATATATCATGTTTTGGAAGTGCGAAGTGCATATTCAATGTGCCTAAAATATGAGATAGAATGGGAACATGCAAAGAAATGAGGCCAGAGAAGGCTCGTTTTTTGAAGGATCTGTGTGCTCTGCTAAGGAGTTTTATTTTATCCAGGGATTTTTAGGATTTTCAGCAAAGGAATGAATCTTTTAACCTTACCAACTCTCACTCACCAAATGTAATGTATGGTTGTCCCATTTTCTTGCTGTCTTGTGTTTCTTGGCTAAAGAGTGATGATAGGAAACAATTCAATATAAATGAGTGTTCACTAAGTTATTATTCTCCAAAGATATTTGAATTTTATTAAGGAATATTTGAAGATTACAAAGCCCTTGAGTTTTCTAATGTTGGAATTTCAGGCCACTTGGCAGAATGATAAGATGCTTTGGGGCAGAGAAGCCATCTTTCTATTCCTGTAAATAAAGTTAAGGTGGTTGGTTACAAGAAAATGTGGTGGAGTGGCAAATTAGAGGTATCTGGAATCAGTTCCCAGGTCTGTCACTCACTTGTGTAACCTCAGGCAAGCCATTTAGTCTCTTTCCAGCCTTCCATTTCCTCAACAACAAAAGGGTTGAGGAAGGGACACTGAGAGACAGGATCATTTCAAATGCCCTTTCAACTTATTACATCTTTATTCCATGATACTAATCTTATCCTACACAAAAGGCGAGTTCTGGTTACAAACTTAGATTTCTTTTAGAAGTATCTTTTGCAAACCAGATTTAACTCTGCAGAAGGGTAAAATGTTGATGTGAGTAACTGAAATTTTTTATAATCCAGGCACATCTAACAGGAGATGTTTCATTAAATATGGAAACTAAAATGACATCATGGTAATGTTTTCCTCCTTAAAAGGGTTATATAATTAAATCTGTAAAATTGTTTTATACATATGATCACCTCCATTTCACATTTAAGGAAGCAGAGTCAGATAATTTAAGTGACTTTCCAAACATCACAGAGCTGAGCAGTGGTGGAGCCGACAGCTAAACCTCTGTCTGCTGATTCCAATTCCATGCCCACTTGATCACAACAGCTGTTTTATGTTGACAATTAAGACTTAGTGATATAGACAATTTCATAAATGATAGGAATATCCTATCTCAAATGGTCCTAGAAAGATAATAGGCATAAAATCAGATATATTGATCACTTGAGCCACAAAAAGAGCAGCTGGCATTTCCAGCAATGTATGAAGTATAAAGTAGATAATGTCTGATTGTCATGTGCCCACATTTCTATAGAACATGCGGTACAGCAGCAGCACTGGGGGAATCCACAGCGGCCATCACAGAAGGAGCCCAACCTCAGGATATTTCTATTTATTTGAGTTTGCAATCAAGATTGATCTTTTGTCGGCTTTAAGAAGATATATTCCTTTCCTGGACATGTTTTTAAAATAAATACCTCTAGAGTTGCGTTACCAAAGTGTGTTCTCCTGGATGCTAAAAAAATATTTTGAAAAAAATGATTTCTGTTAAATGTTACAAAAGTACTAAAATAGACTTCTTATAGTCTTAAATATGCTAATTAATGTTCACTTTAAGTCTCCAAGATGGCGTATAAAGGGTATGAGGAATGCAACACTTCTCAAACTTCTTTGACCAAGAAAATTTTCCCCACCAACGACATATACACCTGAAAAGCACGTAAAGCAAATGAAAAAGCTGACATAAATTAGGATTTACTTCCTCCCCAGTAAAATATAAGAACCTAGAGGAATAATGAGAGAAAATTAAGTTTTCTGAAGAAAAACATGTTGATACCTCCAGGGTATTTTAATGTAAAAATTTATGCTTGTGCTCTCTTTAGTAAACTTCGACCATAGAAATACAGAAAAAAATGAATTTTCAATATTCTTAGTCTTCTGCTAATGTATAGCAATCAGAATTGGTATTTTGAAATCAAATATGCTTGTTTAATACAACTATAGCATACTTTGGAATCATGTAATGATATGCAGAAAAGTCTAGATATGCCCTGTGAGGTATAGAGGTATAACTGGTAACTGTAAAACAGACTGTGTCTGCAGCAATTTATAAACACTCTCATATACTTTTGATATTCCAATTTTAAGTAAAATTAGCAAGGAATTTTTTATATAATATTGTTGACCTGTTTTATTGTAATATATTTTAGGAAGTGTATTTTTAAACTACCTCAATCTAAATCCATCATACTGTTGATAATATTGGATCTATTTATGCAAAGGATTATAATATTTTATTACTCCAGTGTTCAGCTTTAAAGATGGATATTTTAATAAGAACATGACATAAAATAAAATTTCATAATATAAAATTACCTCTCATAAATCCTACGTACCAAATAGCATAGCTTCAAAATACATGAAGCAATAACTGTCTTAACTGTAGGAACCAAAAAGACAAAAATCACAAAATAACATTACAAGACTTGAACTTCCCTCTCTAGGGCCATGAAAGATAAAATAGGCAATATATTAGTAAAGATCAGGAAAATATAAATAAAATAATAAATGCAACACATAAACATATATGCTTATATATTCAATTATACAAATAGCAGGATAACCTTATTTCATGCATTATGGAATATTGAAATAAATTCAAAAATGGAAAAAGAACACATATGATGCTATAAGACTTTAATAATGAAATTATAAAGTACTGATGAAACACTTACAATTGGCTAATTTTTAAGTCCTATATTAAACATCTCTAAGCCAAGTAAAAAATGAAAACTGAGTTTTCAGAGTATCTTTAGAATAATGGTAGTGAAAATATTTCATATCAAGATTTAGGGATTACAGAAAAACTGTGCTCTGAACACAAACACAAAATAGCTTTAAATGTTCATGTCACTTAAAAACGAAAGTACAATAGAAAATGAATTAAGCACTTAATTTAAAAAGTGTTAAAAAGGCAAAATCAACCAGAGAGAAGAAATATAGTTCGAGGAATTAGAAAAAGAGAAAATGTACCAATAAATAAATCCAGGAGCTGACTTTATTTTTTAATTTAATTTTATTTTTTTGGGCTGAAGATCAGCACTGAGAAAACATCTATGCCAATCCTCTGCATTTTTGCTGAGGAAGATTATCTCTGAGCTAACATCTGTGCCCATCTTCCTATACTTTATATGGGACGCCGCCACAGCATGGATTGACAAGCAGCGTGTCGGTGCGCGCCTGGGATCCGAACCCAGGCCGCCAGCAGCAGAGTGCGCACACTTAACCCCTAAGCCATGCGGCTGACACCAGGAGCTGATTTTTAAAATCAACAAGAAATTTACAATAGTTAAGCTACATAGTAACCTAATACTAGGGAAGGGAGTGGGGCTGGGGGAGCAAGGAAGGAAGAAGACATATTTCTTCTTGACTCACAAGAAGAAAATAAGAAGAAATTAGAGAATAAATTGAAAAAAGTCCTGACCTCTCCCTTATCTAATTTAAGATAATCATATCATAACTCTTGATTTCACCTCCACCAAAATCTGTTTTATTCTTAGGCTTCCTCATTTAATGATAATCCACTCTGACACCATTATTCTTCTGGTTTTTCAACCGAGTAACATAAGAGTAATCATCAATTCCACTCTTTTTCTCTCTATATCCTATCTCTTAGTACATCGAATTAAATTGACTCTACCTCCAAAGAACATCACCAACGCTTTTACTTTTCCTTATTGCCCTTCTTATCTCTCTCTCGAAGACTGTTATCTCACAGCTGGTCAGCTGCAATTTCTTTCACCTTCTCTCCCCACATCAAGTACTGCTTCCTAGAATTCATTCTTCACACATCAGCCAGTGGCATCATTTTAAGCAGCAACTGACAATCCAGCTTTCAGTTTCTTTAGCTCTTCCCATTCTAAACCTAATTTTGTTCATCACAACACCTGTCTTACCTTAGATTTCTGGTCTACCAGGCTTCGGTTTACTCTTTCCCCCACTTACCATTTTCCAGGGTTTTTATTTCTCATGCTTGCTTTCTTCTTTTTTCATTGAGAAGCTCCATTTGTCACTAAATATCCTACTCAGGCCTCTTACCTGCCATTCTCTATTTCCCATCATGTAAGATTCTCATGAAAGATTCACTTGATAAATGTTTCTGTTTTTTTCTGTTTTTCAAGGCATTAGCCATACATCTTCACTATTACACTGATAGTACAATGATCCAAAAATTTCACTGTATACTCTTTCAGAGAAATCTATAAATTGCAATGACATATGATTATAATTACTACTCTTTTCTAGGATTCACAAAATTTACCAACTAGTATAGGAATTACATCATTTACAGTCATTTAAATTAAACTGGCACCTCTCCCTTTTTTGGCAATGGTTTAAAAGCAAATAACATCTAATGTTTCAGTTATGTGTAGCCCTTAAGTACTCTTCCCATGGGGAGGTGATTGCCATTGTGAAATTAACAAAAACTTGTCAAGAAAATGGTTCAGCAGTGGAATTAAGAATTAAAAGCTAGGCTATTCGGGGTCTTTTGTTGTTCCATATAAATTTCAGGATTCTTTGTTCTATTTTCATGAAAAATGTCATTGCGATTCTGACTGGGATTGCATTGAATCTACAGATTGCTTTAGGTAATATGGACATTTTAACTATGTTTATTCTTCCAATCCAGGTGCATGGAATATCTTTCCATTTCTTTACGTCTTTGATTTTTTTCAATACTGTCTTTAGTTTTCAGTGTACAGATCTTTCACCTCTTTGGGTAAGTTTATTCCTTGATATTTTATTCTTTTTGCTTCAACTGTAAATGAGTTTGTTTTCTTGAATTCTCTTTCTGCTTGTTTGTTATTAGTGTATAGAAATGTAACTGATTTTTGTAAGTTGATTTTGTACCTTGCAACTTTGCTGTAGTTGTTGACTATTTCTAATAGTTTTCTGGTGGATTCTTTAGGGTTTCCTATATTTAGAATCATGTTGTCTGCAAACAGTGAGAGTATTACTTCTTCCTTTCCAATTTGGATACCTTTTATTTCTTTTTCTTGCCTAATTACTCTGGCCAAAACCTCCAGTATTATGTTGAATAGTACTTATCAACAATAGTAGGCACCCTTGTCTTGTTCCTGTTCTCAGAGGGATGGCTTTCAGTTTTTCACCTTTTGGTATGATGTTGGCTGTGGGTTTGTCATAGATTGCCTTTATTATGTTGAGGTACTTTCCTTATGTACCCATTTTATTGAAAATTTTTTATCATAAATGGATGTTGGAGCTTGTCAAATGCTCTCTCTGCATCTATTGAGAGGATCATGTGATTTTTATTCCCATTTTTGTTAATGTGATGTATTGCACTGATTGATTTGCAGGTGTTGAAGCATCCCTGCATCCCTGATATAAATCCCACTTGATCATGGTTAATGATCCTTTTAATGTGTTGTTGTATTCAATTTGCCAGTATTTTATTGAGGATTTTTACATCCATGTTCATCAGCAACATTGGCCTATAATTTTCCTTCTTTGTGTTTTCCTTGTCTGGTTTTGGTATCAAGGTAGTGTGTGCTTCATAGAATGAGTTAGGAAGTGTTCCATCTTCTTCAATGTTTTGAATAGTTTGAGAAGGATAGGTATTAAATCATCTTTGAATGGTTGGCAATCCTGAGGAAAAAAAAAGCAAAGCTAGAGGCATCACAATTCCTGACTTCAAAATAAACTACAAAACTATGGTAACCAAAACAGTATGGTACTGTAACAAAAACAGACACACAGAGCAATGGAACAGAACTGAAAGCCCAGAAATAAAACCACACATCTATAGACAGCTAATCTTCGAAAAAGAAGCCAAGAACATTTAATGGAGAAAGGAAAGTCTTTTCAATAAGTGATATTGGGAAAACTGGACAGCCACATGCAAAAGAATGAATGTAGGCCATTATCTTACACCATAACAAAAATTAACTCAAAGTGGATTAGAAACTTATATGAAAGACCTGAAACAATAAAACTCCTAGAAGAAAGTACAGGTAGTACACTCTTAGACATCGGTCTTAGCAGCATCTTTTCACGTATTGTGTCTACTCAGGCAAGGGAAACAAAGAAAAAAATAAACAAATGAGACTACATCAGACTAAAAAGCTTCTGCAAGGCAAAGGAAACTAGGAACAAAACAAAAAGACAACTCACCAATTGGGAGAAAATGTTTGTAAATCATATATCCAACAAATGGTTAATTTCCAAAATATATAAAGAACTCATACAGCTCAACAACAAAAAAACAAACAACCCAATCAAAAAATGGGCAGAGGATATGAACAGACATTTTTCCAAAGAAGAGATACAGATGGCCAACAGGCGCATGAAAAGACATTCAGCATCACTAAGTATTAGGAAAGTGCAAATCAAAACTGCAATAAGATATCACCTTATACCCATCAGAATGACTATAATTAACAAGACGAGAAATAGTAAGTGTTGGAGAGGATGTGGAGAAAAGGGAACTCTCACACACTTCTGGTGGGAATGCAAACTGGTACAGCCACTATGAAAACAGTATGGAGATTTCTCAAAAAATTAAAAATAAAAATACCATGTAATCCAGTAATCCCACTACTGGGTATTTATCTAAAGAACATGAAATCAACAATACAAAGAGATTTATGTACCCCTATGTTCACTGCACCATTATTCACAATAGCCAAGATGTGGAAGCAACCCAAGTGCCCGTCAAGTGATGAATGGATAAAGAAGATGTGGTATATATCCCATGGAATACTACTCAGCTGTAAAAAAAGATGAAATCATCCCATTTGCAACAAGATGGATGGACCTTGAGGATATGATGTTAAGTGGAATAAGCCATACAGAGAAAGACAAACACTGTACGATTTCACTCATACGCAAAAGATAAACAAACACATGGATAAAGAGAACAGATCAGTGGTTACCAGAGAGGAAAGGCGTGGAGGGATGGGTAAAAGGGGTGAAGGGGCACATATGTATGGTGACAGATAAAAACTAGACTATTGGTAGTGAGCACGGTGCAGTCTATAGAGAAACTGATATATAATGTACACCTGAAATTACACAACGTTATAAACCAATATGGCCTCGATAAAATAATAAAAATAAAATCTACCAGATCTTTTTCTAATTTGAAAATTGTTGAATCACGCTATTATAAACATCATGGTGTATGTTATAAATTTCTTCAAGATATTTTTCTCATAAAAGTAATGTATTTTCACTGAAGAAAAACAGAAAAGACTGAAAAATTTAAAAATAAAAAATAAATCAAACATTATTCTACAACAACAAAAAAGAATAAAAGCTAGGTTCTCTGCATCTTTTTTTGGGGAGACGGTCCTCTCTGATTTTTCCTAAGTAACCTCTAAAAGTTAATGTAAATTTCCATGGATATTCTAATTACATAGTTTGTTGCACAAAAGACCATGTCTAAGTTTTTATTAACATGCTCCCTTCAGGCCAAATTAAGTATTCTTTTCCTCTCAAGTGATTGTCATGGATAATCTGATCATTGACAAACTAAAGATAGATTTTTGCAAGGAATGATAGAAAAAAAGATGGTAAATATTTAGGTTATTTTGACCTCCACCACTACCACCAATACTTAACGTTAGTCACTCTTTATGATCTGAGAAACCATAGAATATTTAAAAGTAAATAGCTAACTCCTCTTGATATTAATGATGAGGAACAAGGATAGCACGGGTAATTAGATACACCAATGATTAAAAACAGGTCATTTTAATTCTCCTTTCCTCATTTTTTTCTAAAGATTCTCATAAGGAGTGTTTGCTGGTTTCAATTTACGTTTTAATGGAGATGCTGCTGACAAACTGAATAACTCCGAATTGAATTGTCAGAAAATGTTAAAAAATAATATAAAAAGCAAAGTACTGTGACTAAATGAAGCTTAATATTCATGTCCTCAATGATTATATTGACCACATGCATGTCATAACTAGAGACAACCGTGTGAGATAAAGACCGATGTTAAGTAAATCGTGTCGCTACAAAAAAAATGACTGTTATTTTTTCATCTCAGTGATATCATTTACTCTGTTAATGGTATTAAGATATTGAAGTAAAACAAATTAAGAATTTATTAAATTTAACTTTCTATTTATATTTGTTCACATATTCAGTATCCAAGATACTGAATTTACTTGGGTAATTTACCGGAGTAAATTCAGTCATATCCGTGTTAAGAAAATACTTTTTATTAAATTAGAACTGTCTCTTTATCATAGGAAATACAAAATTAATTACAGAATAACGATCATTAATTTTCTCAAATCTAAATCACTTACTTTGCATTTTAAAAAATAAAGAAAATACTTGAGGTTTCTTGTCAAGCAATTGTGAATAATGCTTTGCTATATCAATAAATACATTATCATTTATGCACAGAGATAATATGCTGAGAATTGGGAGTGAAGATTACTTCTAACAAATTAATAATACTACCGATGTGTTGTTTTATTTGTTTTAAAGTAACATATTTCATGTTTATGCTATATTGAATTTTCTTATAGCCCTGATAATTGCATTTTTATTATGAATGCCTTCATATTTGCATGCACTAAAATGCATTTGTTATTTGAAATAGAACAGCAAATTTTAAAATATAAATATTTGTTGTATAAGCAACTTTATGAAAGAACTCAGCAATTATTTTTAGGTTGACACATTCTTTGCAAAGATAGCATGTACTTATTCAAATCAACTCATTTATTTAAATTCAAATAACATGCATTTTATAAACACCATGAAGAGTACAAAGATGATCAAGATTCTTCTCTTAAATAATTTCAATTTAATAGTGTAGGTAAATCATATAGTATACAAATTATAAAATGAAAGATAAAATGAAAAGAATTCTAAAATGAAAGAAAATATTCTCAAAGATAAAAATTGACTGTGGGACATCAAATGTATGACAGATCATAGACAATCGACTGACCATTCATTTGAAATATGACAAGGGGTGGCTGGTAATTAGAATAGTATGTTAAAAAAATGAAAAACAAAGCAAAGTAGGAAATTTATGTCCCTTGAAAAAGCAGAAGTTGTACCAAATTGTAAAAGAACTAGATAATGTTTGCTAGTCAAATTAATACTGATTTATTGATTTACTTGATATTGTGATATTATTTAATATGTGTTTATTATTAGTAATTATAGACTAATCTACAAGCAGACAAAGACAGTGTATAATGCCAAAATAAATAAATCAAATTATCTCAACAATCATTTTTATTTAGGATGATGGTAATAAATACCAGAAAAATAGCTATGAGAGTTGGTATTATTACTTTCAAAGAGCACAACTGGATTAGAGGGTGAAAAATAATTGTTTTTTATTATTAATCTTTCATTACTTCTTGATTTTTTATTTTCAAAATACACGTATAATTTTGTTTCAATGTTATAAAACAAAGGAAGATTATTGAAGAGATAAGGACAAGAACAAAAAGGACTTAGAGAACCAGATATTTAAGGAAAAAAAAATACCAGAAAAATATCTAATAAAAAGACAAGGATTAAAAAATAATGAAGAGGCAAAAAAAGAAGAGATTTAGAGAATCAATCTAGAAGGTCTATCATTTGATGAAGGAGACTTCCCAAATTATGACATAAGTAATACAGCAGGCGTTGGACCAACCATCTGGAGCAAAGCAGGTCAGAGTTCTCTGGAAAGGAGATCTTCAGGTGATCCACCAGATGCTTTTTCAAAAATATAAGGTCACTGATGATGTTCGTATAGAAGTAATTCCAAAAGTTAGAGATTAAAATACTAAAACAATTAAATCAAAATAATTAAAAAGATAAAGTCAAAAGAGGGAATAACACCCAAAGCTACCATTTCAAGTATTTGGTAAAGAAAGGAAGGAGCTGAAATTTATGGCTAGATGAATTAGCAGTACCAAGAGTTGGAAAGATTTTTCGAACGTGGGAGACTTAAGCATGTTTGTAGGCAGAAGGTGGGAAGTCAGGGAAGGAAGAATGTAAATTTACAATAAAATAGTTGTAAATGTTATAATTTATTGAAGGAGTTGGATGTAACAGAATAAATTACAAAATGGCTTTGTCTTGCCATACTGTTATCTTTGAACAAGCTATGTGGATTTATTCCATGCCACCCCTGGATGAAATCTCAGATAGCTAGTGTAACTCTCCTTATCACTCAGGCCTTAAATTACAGTCTCATTTCTGAGGGATTAAATATTCCAATCCAGTCTTATAAATCCAAACTCAGCTAATGTAAAATTTTTTTTCCCACACTCATTCCTACCTGAAGCTGGGAGACATTTAGGAAAGTGGAATGAGGTCAACTTCTCTTTCTCTTGCCTCTTCTTATGCCCCACTTGATAGCTGCTACTTGGGTCTAGGGAGTGAAGTTGGAAGAAAAGGGAAAAATAAAGTGTTGTATAACCAAAGTCTTGTCAGCAGACAATGGTACCTTCTGGCTGAGGCAAACGTCCAAAGCTGACTCTACCATGGACCACTTGGTTTCCTTGGAAACTCACTGCTGACGGTATCCCATTCCCAGCCTCCATGCCCATCCTCAGCCCCCATAGCTGGCTAATGACTTTTGCCTCAAGCCTTAGCTGCCTGAGGCCCCACCCTCTGTTACAGTCATCTCTGATAATATCCTTGGGTAAAATCTCTTTTAGTAAAGATAGAGTCAGTCAGGTTTCTTCTGTGAAGTCCACATCCAGTACACAGAAAACGTGACTAAACTTTTGCCCTGACATTGGTGATGTTGAAGCATCTCACTCCTAGTGTCATCTTTTCTCATTCTCTGGCTCAAACCAACCTCTAGTCTTTTGACTTTTAAAGCATGAATCAGGTATAAGTCCCTCTCTGTTGTTGTTATTATTATTATTATTACTATTATTATTATTATATTTTTTAGAAAATTATTACAATATTACTGTTTTGCAATAGTAATAATAATAACTGCAATAAGTAGGGAACACATATCAAGTTCTCTGTGTGCTCTTTCAAAAGGGTCCTTCAGCGGATACTTAACGTATTCTCCCTTCGCCCCTTCATGTCTATTCTCTACCCAGTTCCAGCCTGCTCTGTTCGCCCTGGGATGGTTTTCTCAGCTTCCAGAGTCCTCTGGCTTCTGATTAGGTTTAGCACCATAAGGAGAAGGAAGTGTGGGCAAATAGAAGCTGTGGTATTCGTTCTACTGACCCCATCCTTGCCAGGCTGCAGGTCGGCAGTGGGTCTGTTCCTCTGCTGAAGGTTTAGTTCCCCCTGGAGGCCTTCTCCTACAGCTATGGAGCTATAGTTTTTCTGGGTTCTGAGAACCACTAATTTGGTTTCTCCCTTCAAGTCTAGACATATAATAATTCCCCTCTGCTGCTTGCTCCAGATTGTGTCATGTTCCATTTTTGGTTTCCTACGAACTTCTCCACAAATTTGTAAATTGTTCCCTTCTTAAAATTTTCTTAATTAACACTTGATGTATGTTTTCTATTTCCTATTGGGACCTTGAATGTTACACTTGGATTAAAGTAAGGGCAAGCACCCTATTCCTTCCATGTTACTCTATATCTTTCTGTATTATTCCAATAAATATGCCAACTACTATGTTTTAAAAAAATTCTCATCATAGTCTTGCCAGACTTAATAATAAATTATACTCTCATCTAACCTGGAAGTAGATGATGGGCTAATGCAGGCAGAACCATTTTCATAACTTTTAAAATATTTGGCAGAAGTGATTTAGCACATCAATGAGAATGTGGTGAAAGAGACAAAATAGTAAATTTTCAGTCTCCTCTAAAACATTTTACGGATTGAGGTCTTGGGGAGGAGTAAAGAATGAAAGGTTCAGGCATGAGAATTGGAGGAATATTTCCTCCTCTGAGAAAAGAGGGAGGCAAAGGAGTTATGTGAAAGGGCACAGACAAAACCTTTAGGTAAAGAGCAAGCCTGCAGAAGGACTTGTTGTCAGTAAGAGTGATGTAGTTGGAGGACTCATGGTCTCAGAACGAGAAAGAAGTGTAATGAAGACTTGGGAGTTAAAAATACTTGTAACATTTGCTGTGAAGACTAGAGGATGTCAACTAGAGGTGAATGAAGGAATTGCTAAACAGCTGTGAGGCTGCAGAAGTTTGTTACCTTACAAGATAACCGCTCCCAAATATTCACACACTTTACAAACTCTTCTTATGTGGTGGGTTATAAAATCAAAGGCAACATGTAGTTCTTACATTAAATAAAAAAGAAAAGCTAGTTTATTTTTTAACAATTCTTGAATTGGAGCTTCTTTTATCTCCAGGTAACTTTAGTGAATTGTTATGACAAATCTTAAAGTTGGTTTTCTATATTAGGGATCAGGCTCTGTTTTCAAATGTGAGATAAAATTGTTGCTGAAAAGGAAACATGAGCAAGCCTAGTGTATAGAAACACTTCCTAATTTTAAAAAAGCTGAACAAATTAGTTGCTTTTGAGCATTGCAAAACTATTCAGGAATGCAATTCTTTTCAGTCACGGCCCATAGAAATTTTGTTAATATTCAAATTTAAATCCAGCAAAAAAAATCCTCAAGTCTAGGAAAGCTCTTCTGGTGGACACTTTCTCCCAGCTTTTACTTCTGCCATCTCCATTCATGCAATTTTCAGTATGAGGTGTGTCTAGAACAATGAAAGGTCTGAGAGTTTATCCTGTTTGCAAGTTATCCAACCACAGCTTCACAGATCATGGCAGAAATGGAAACAGTTCTCTCACAATAACAGTGGCCAGAGTATCAGCATTTTCTGCATTGGTTCTCCAAGCCCCAATTCACGCACATCAATATGAAGAGGGCCAGGTGATACGTCCACAAAATGGATTGCCTTACAGGAGAGAAACCCTGGTTTAGGGAACCCACATCATTTACAATAGGAAGTAGATACACCTGCCTTTGCTCAACAGGAAGATATTATCAGTATCTTCAACGCTTGAAACCAATTTGGCCTTGGCTCTGGAGGTAGACTCTCTTTTCGAAGACTGTTCACTATACAAACATCCTTGATGAGATAGTCCAAAGGACAGCCAGCGCATATGCTTGTAAGATATGCAGAAAAGTGAGGAACACGTGAAGAATTGTATTCCAACAGGGTGTAGTCATGTGTGACATAAATTTAAATTTACAATCCTCAGCATTCAAATCTCTGTATTTGTGTCTAATACACAGCTTGCTTTTTATTACCACAGTGATAAGTTCAGAAATTATTAACCTTCTGATATCAAGCTTCTGTTTCTATGAGACCCTGTACCAGTGTGATTTTGATGGTATAATGTTGTCCATTGAGAATTTAGATTAATTTGTGTATATAATCTGAGGTATTATCTCAAATATAAGTCTGCTAATACAAGGCAGTAAAAATGTTCAATGATATGAATTCCCATATTAAATTTAGTTTCTTTGATTTTCATTAACTCAGATGGTCAAATTTTCATTTCCAGAAAAAGAATGCATAACACAGTAAAATTTATATCACCTGGGATACATGACTATTCTTGGTCACTTAAAAAAGGTTGCAGAGTATCACGGGGAAATTGTTCTTGTCTACATAACATCTGAGTTGAAACTGATTAATGATGAAGTTCTTTTAAGAAATCACTATAATCATAAGTTACACTTTTTTTTTAAGGAAGATTGGCCCTGCACTAGCATCTGTTGCCAATCTTCCTCTTTTTTTTTTTCTCCCCAAAGCCCTAGTGCATAGTTGTGTATCGTAGTTGTAGAGTTGTAGCTCTTCTATATGGGTCGCTGCCTCAGCATGGCTTGATAAGCAGTGAGTAGGTCCTTGCCCAGGATCCGAACTGGCGAACCCCGGGCTGCCAAAGCAGAGCGTGTGAACTTAACCACTACACTACTGGGCCGTCCCCTGTACGTTACCCGTTTTAATGTATAGTATGAACTTGTATTACAACTCCACCAAGCGGAGAAGGATAATAACATAGGTCAAAGACCAAAAAATCGGGACTTTCAATGTGGAGTTTAGTGGAAAAGAAAAAGTAAATTTGGCCTGCTGCAATTTAATCCTGGGCCTGCTGCCAACTTCCGCCAACTCACACCAACCAAGACCTTACAAAACTGTGGAGGATTCTCTTAGTGGTCATAATTCAGGTGTTCTCAGCTTTAGGGAGAAGAATTCTACTTCCCATAGCAGTCACTATCTTACAGTTATTGTTACTTGCCTTTTCTCATCACTGGACTGGTTAAGACCTAAAAGTCCAGTTTAGGTCTAGGGGGGCCGGCTGTGTGTTATAGTGCTTGGGTTCCACACACTCTGCTTTGGCAGCTTGGTTTTGTGTGTTTGGATCCCGAGCGTGGACCTACACCACTCACCAGCCATGCTGTGGTGGCGACCCACATAGAAAGTAGAGGAAGACTGGCATAGATGTTAGCTCAGGGCTAATCTTCCTCAAACAAAAAAAGGAGGAAAATTGGCAGCAGATGTTAGCTCAGGGTGAATCTTCCTCAGCAAAAAATAAAAAAAGAGATTAGGCATAGACATAGGGCACAGTATCTAAGACTTTCGTCCAAGGCGCAAGAGGAATCCTTGAGATTCACAGGTGACGCCACTAAGGAGGTCAGGGCTAGGTAGCCAAATAGGCCAAAGTTTTAACAGTACAAAGTATAATCCTTTTCTTTTGTGTCCCTACTATGCAGCTCTGTCAGGAGCTTGTGTCCACTGTAGGAATCAAATCAAGGATTGTGGATGTCCAAATCTCTGCTAAATGTCTTTCCATCTCATTGCAGTGAAACGCATTCTGTGTTAATCATCACCATACAAACTGAATCGATTGGAAGCTAATTACTTATTTCAACTTGTTTTACAATTATAGAATCATATGAGTTACTTTCTATAATGGTAATATTTACTCAGATTATATAGTAATAATTTTGACAAAGTTAAAAAGCATGCATGCTGAATGATATCAACATTTGAAAAAAAAGTCTTCAAGAAAAAGTCCTTGAAGAAAGAGTCATGAATTGTGTTCAAAATATTGAGATGGAAGGGGGAAGCTCATTCCTCAGGATCACTGCAGACCTGTCAAAGAAAAAGATGGACCTCACTTTTCAAGAACTTGTGCTGTGGGGAGGGAGTCTCTTGGGTTGCTATCATGGAATTTTAAGGATGTGGAGACTAATAGGCACAGCTTAGAGGAGGGAGGCCAGGAGGGAACTCATGTGATGAGAGGAAGCTTTAAATGAGAAGAAAAATGTGAGCTGTGGCTATGTGTGGTGAGACCTTGAGGAAAGAGATGTCTAAAGAGGATTGTAAACGTGCTGTGCTGTGTGCTGTTATGAATTGCCTCACTGCTGCTTCCTCAAGAGATCTTTAGTAAAGGTCTGTATTCAATTTCGAGTCTCCTTTTAGAGCTTGATGCTTTTTTGTATGGGATGCTGATTTGATGCTGGGTTGGACTGGAGCTGGCCAAGCTTAGGTGAGTTATGTATAATTCTACTAATAACATATGGAAAGAAGATGGGAGCAAAATTCTCTTACAATATCTGGGGAATTATATTCCAGGGAATATAATATTAGTGGGTAGTTGATAGCTAAGACTTTCCAGTAACTTTGAAAACTCTTCAGTGTGCAATGAAATACACACACAAACATAATTTGTACACTGATTTTACACAATTTTATGTTTAGCCTTCTATAATACGATCAAATAATACTTCATTATTTTTCCCCAGTTGTATGAAAATTTTAAAAGTACTTTTTGTTAATTAAATGAAACTAACTAAATAAGAAGCCCAATCATAATCAAGATTATTCTGAAATATCAATTTTTTTAAAACATCTTCCTTTGAATTCCAATTAGGTCTTAATTTTCCTCCTCACTGATTTATAAACTAAATACTTGCATGCCATAGAGCCAAACATGTAGCCCTTTAAGAAGAATTATCTTATTGAATTATTTCCCTTCTAACAGATTGGTCCCAGAAAGCAAGTTTCACCTTTAGCAATTTGAGGGGCAAGAAATACTTCATTTTCCCAGTGAAGATAGCATGGCATTATTTATCATTTCTGCAATAGCATAATTACTCACTCAGCATGGCAGCTATAGTTTATAGAACCATGCTACAGCTTGGGTTTGTTTATTGGTTGCACTTTCCACAGCTTTCCATCATCAAGTTTCATCCCTCAGCCACTGTGCTCCTGGGGTAATCAGTGATCAGGCAAAATCACATACATGCAGAGAGCTTCTTTCTTATCATATGCTAAAGGATATCAGTACTTGTAAAATATGCACTAATTTATGTTGTTGTTATGCTACAACCATATTTACTGCAACTTATAAAATAAAATATGGTATTTCTACATGCATTGGCAATAAAACCTCCATGAACAGGCTATGATGACATGTATTTATTGGTTTTGAATTATGTAAGAGAGTCCCTTCTTGTTTTCAGTCTCAACAAATTACCTTAAGTCAAGGAACAGTTACAAAAGGTAATTAGAATTATTTCAAGTGATGCACTGTAATTTGCCTTTAAAATACATTTTATAACTGAGATAAACTTAAAAAGATATCTGTTCTTCTCCTATCTATCTCTACCTACTCCCCCTCCTGCAGCCTGTCCAAATGGTTTAGGCTTCCTGAAATAGATAGCACAAATGAATTCCAGTCAGTGGCATATATTTTCTTCCTGGACAGTGTATTGTTCTTTTTGACACTCTAATACGACATTGGTGAGGTAGACTGAAGTACCTAGGAGGTGTCGAATACCTCCTACATTTCAGTCTATTTTTAGCCTTAGGCAGTCTCCTCTCAGCCCAGCCTGGCATCCTTCCACCCACCCAACAGTAAAAGAGAGAGAGAGGCGGGGCCACAGCTAAATTCCCTTCACCACTGAAAAGTCAGATAGAGACAACTTATGAGGTTTTATTTTCTGTTCTTAAGAATCACTCCTATTCTTCTTTAAAACTTCAATCTTCAAGATTCAAACTTGCCTTCCCTGAGGCTAGAGCCATGACCCAGACATCGTGGGAGGTCAACAGGGTTGGAGGCTCTGGCTCTGAGAGGGTTGGAGAGCCTGGCTCTGAGACATTCTCTCTTTCAGGCCCAAACCTAGCTCTCAGATGTCCAGGACAGGGAGTGGGGACAGGGGAGGCAGCAGAATCTTAACCTGATTGGCTGCCTCTTCTGGTGCTAATGTGTCCCCAGCATCATTGTGATACAAATTGATTCTATCTGAAGTGATGGACATGGTTTTGGGCCCCCTTCATCACTTAAGACCACCTTAGAAAGTAACTTGGACTTTCCATTTGCCTTGATCAGGTATTCAAACCTCCAACTCCTCCAAGTTGACAGTTTCATTGACCTGGCAGACACTGGGCTATCCCACAGCTCCTGTCATTTTTTCTAACTTTCATACTTTTCTCATGGAACCAAGAGAACTTCTGTGGATGTCTCCACATCCCCAGAGGGCTTCAAAGAATTAGGAATTGGTGGGGATAGTTTCCCATCTGTCTTTCAGTCACACTACACCAACTCCCCCTCAAACCTAGTTGCTACACGCTATTCCTGTGTACCGCAGGCTGTCTCCTTGTTCACACACAATCTAATTTTAGAAACCTGTGGGAAAGGCGTCTGCTTCAACAGTGGTCCTAGAAGAGGCCTACTGGTACTTCAGCACATCAAGGAGTAGTCAAAGAATGAGATGCCAGGATTATCTTCTGTAGGCACTTTGAAATTTAGCAGGATTCTCTTGGAGTTCCCCTCACTTCCTTTTAGGAATGGTAACTCACATCCATTCCTGTAAAACAAAGGCAACTACGTTAGAAATGGATCCTTCATTCCCATTAAACTAACCCAGTCCTCTTCTTAAATTGACTGGGGAGAAGGACATGAGAAATGGCTGAGGAAGTAGAGAGATACGGTCTCCCCTTGGTGAGACTTAGCTGGAAGGTATCAGGTCCCAACTGCTGGTGAGCAGCTGTCAGCCCTATATATAATGTTGGGGTACTTACTGTATCTGTTCTTAGCTCCGGTCCTGGCTCCTAATTTGTGTATCTAACTTTTTACCTGGTATATATTAAAAAATAGTGATTTAACTTGTGATGTGACAAGCCTAGGAAAGCAAAAAAAAAAAAAAAATCTCCTAAAATAGCAGATAAAGAATGTATAGAAACATATTGGAATACACAATCGTGAGGATCACAAACATAATGCAAATAATAAAGTGTAGAGTATCTTAAAGTGATAAAGCATGGATCGCCTGAAGAAGTATCAGCAATAATTCCATTCTTCTTTACCAGCTTCAAGCTATTTCTGATCTGTTAGACAAATACCACCTGTGTCAGATGTTTGGGGAAATGGAGAATTAGATAATCCACAAGACATGAGTACAAAAAAATCAATAGGACTGCATTCACGGCAAATATTGACAATATAATGCAGGGATTAGTGATTTTTCTGTAATTCAGTTGATTCCGATTATCCTCAGATATTTGAAGACAGGTCCTAAAGGAAGCCTTCAAGAGAAACAACAATAAAGAGGTGCATTCTGAGAGCAGTAAGAGGAAGAGATGTGGCTATTCTGGTAACATACCTTCGGGGGATATTTAATTTTTATTTGACATTTGAAGAAAGGGAGACCAAAGGGGCAGGAATTTACATGTTTAAAGTAGAAAGCAGAATGGATATGGCTACTGCAGAATGGGAAAGAAAGAATGATTGGACAATAAAAAATAATAAGTACTACGAGCACAGCTAACATTTAATGAGCAATTATTATGTGCAATGCACTATCCTAAGTCATCTTGAAAATATTAACTTATATAATCTGAAAGCACTTTAAAATAACAGATGTAGTAATGATACTAAGGCAGAAATTGAGCAGAAATAATTGGCAGTATAGTAAAATAGTAAAAGAATATATAATAGCAAGTATTTTTCCTATGTTCTTACAAACAATAATCTAAGCCTACACTAGAAACACAAAGATATTTGTATAGTATTTTTGTTGATATATTATCAATATTTTACAATTTTACCTTTCCGTTTAATCGAAATGAGTTGTTGAGCAAAAACTTTTTTCGTTAGTCAGATCTATTAATACTATTTTAAAGTGAAGGAAATACTTTCTGATTATACTAAACATGAGATAACCAAATTTTTTCTAATTAAAGCAGAGACGTTAGAACATCACAGAAATATTCTATTACTAGGAACAATTTGAATGATTCATTTGCAACCCGTAAGACTGGCCTCTGGTGTCTCAATTTGTCCTGGCCAAATGGGAGCAGAGCAATATTATACGTTAATATACCCACCCTCTGATACGGAAAGACAGGGCTTACATGTATCCTCTTTAAGTTCCTTAATTTCTCTCTTTATGACAAAATTCCAGTTGGCAGTGATAAAGACCCGAGGACACTCCTTTATTCATCTGAGATATGCTGCCTAAAGTTATCATTCCATATTGCTAGTTGAGCATTTTTTAATATGAAAACCACTGGATTTGGAACATAAAAGATAAATATAAAATATTTCATGTAATGTCTATGAGATTTTCATAAATTCATTTGATCTTTTAATATTTTTCTTCACACATAAAATGAAATAATACTTTACATTAAAAGATTGTTGAGAAAACTAAACGAGAAAATGCTTGTCTACTGTTATTAAAATATAAGGGTATAAGGTTTATCCAAAGGAAGAAAATTGTCACTTTTACTTGTTCTGTTATTCTAAAAAATAACAGTAAAATTCTATTTTTTAAATTAAATATTTTACATGTTTCCACAACTAATGCCATATCACAATACTGCTTCAGTGTACTCTGCACTTCCAGACAGTCAAGGTTTATTTTTCTTTCTCAACTCTGTCTAAATTTAGATGAGATAAAATTTAAAAGGTGACTTAATATTAAGGAGAACCCACTGGGTATGTAAAAGCTGTCATGTTCGGCCACACATGCATTTGCTTTGAGAAAAAGAATCATATGAGAGTCCTAAATATTTTGAACACCTGGAGTGTGGTAAAATTTTTATCCTTTTGGAGAAGAAAATATAAATTCCTTTAAATATAATATATATAATATACATTATATATGTATTATATATAAAATGTATATATTTCTCCATATATATTCTATATCTACACATATATACTATATATATATCTAGTCCAACTGTTTTATCCATCCAGAAATATATAAATCTCTGTGCTATTTATCTATAAATGCACACATTAAGAAAAATATTTTAAATATTAGGACTTTATAAACTGTTTTAATATCAGGTAAAGCAGGTAAATAAATCATATTAGTTTTATTTTTCAGCTATATCCTATCCCTGAACTTTTGCTGACTGATAAAAAGTTAAGAAACACATTATCTGAGTCAGGGAAACAAAGATATACACTGACATTTTTACTAAGACCATGATAAATATATAGATTTAGGAAAAATTGACATTTTTTAAAAAACATTTAGTTTTCCTGTGCATAAAAACATATACTATTTCAACTTAGTTGTGGAGTAAAAGTTTTAAATTTAAATGTTAAATTTTCTAATTGGTTAGTTATTTGTATACTTTTATATTTACATCTTTTTAAAAATTTTATTGTGGCAAGAACATTTAACAAGAGATCTATTCTCTTAAATTTTCGGAGTATAGAATGCAGTATTGTTAATTATAGGCACAAAGTTGTATAGCAGATCTCTAGAACATAATCATCTTGCATAATTAAGACTTTATGCCTGTTGATTAGCATCTCCCCATTTCCCCCTCCCCCTGGCCCCCAGCAATCACCATTCTACTTTCTGATTCTATGAGTTGGATTATTTTAAATACCTCAGATAAGTGGAATGATAAAGGACTCGTCCTTCTGTGACTGGCTTATTTTACTTAGCATTATATCCTCAAGGTTCATCCATGTTGTCACATGTTGCAGGATTTCTTTCTTTTTTAAGGCTGAATAATATTCCATTGTATATATATATCACACTTCATTTCTTCATCCATCAACAGCCATTTAGTTATATTTATATCTTTTTGTATATTAATTTTGTTTCCTATTGGTAAATATTTTTCTTACAATAGTTTTCATTTGATTTTCATAAGTTTTCAAGTCATTCGGTCCAAATTTATTAATTAATGATGATTTTGCTTCCTTCTTTTCAAAGATTTTACTTATTTTTTGCTTTATTAACCAATATGTCTAAAGATTGTTAATGGCTGTAATAGTAGACACCCAGGATTTGTTTCCCTGTTAGTGGGAATGCATCATTTCTCAACATTAAGGACAACGTTTATCTGTCTGCAAATATTCACATGTATGTTTTATATGTTTGTGCTTGTTTCTGCATGTACACCAGTTATGTATGTTTGTGAAGTTATCACATTAAGGAATATCACTATCCCTACTTTATTAAACTTGTTTTAAATTCAGAAATAAATGTTAATATTTTCAAATGCATTCTGGTTTCTTTGGAGATGATCCTATGATTTTTCATCTTTCATTTATTAATAGGGTGAAATACACTAACAGTTATTCTAATATTGAGCCATCCTTGCATTGTTACTATGAATGTCACTTGGTCATGGTGTGTTATTTTTTAATGTATTGCTCAATTCAATTTGCTAATATTTTTTAAGTTTTTTGCATCAGTTTTCAAGTTTCTTCATCAGGATTTAACAGCAATATTATGCTGATTTTGTGAACAGAATCTCAGGATTATCCTCTACATATATTCTGAAATATTTTAACTATCAAGAGAATTATCTGTTCTTAAAAATTGAAATATCACTCAAGACACTGGTGAGCCTTAGTGTTTTTTTCTGGTGTGGGGGAAGTGATGAGGATGAGGAGGTGATGCCTTTGGACTCTAGATATTGTTCTCTTTTTATTTATTTTGACTGTATTCAGTGATCCTCTTTGATATGTACAGACTCGTATTTCCCATTTCTGGTATTTCCTGGAAAACAGTCCAATTCGAGACTGTTTTCTGATATTGAATATTAAATTCTTCACCCAATTTCATTTATTCTTATCTCTCTTTTTTTCTAGAAAAATTGATTTTATGTACCTGGGATGTATATTTTTATTCCCCTACATATATCATTTTCTTATCTTTTTTAAAGTCTTTGCCCCTTTCCTTTTGAATCTGAGTAACAATCCCAAGTTTGCCTTTGCAGTCACTGAGGGTTCCACAGCTTTAATTATTCTCTTCATTTCTTCTAATGCAGAATTTAATCTCCTTTCATATTTCAAATTTTCTTAAAATGTTCTCTTAAATTCAGATAACTCTCCTTTTTGCTTAATAATTAGTCAGAAAAAATTATTTGCTGTATTTTATATTTTAACTTTTATATTGTAGTGTTTTTCCATTTTTATATGTTTAACACTGTAAAATATTTTTTCTGAAATGTACATCTCTCATAAGTATTCCATGTAAAAATAAACCGTTCATCTGTTACTTTTTTCTGCTTGCCTACTACATTGTTAAATATTTTTAAAATTTCTACACTATCATCTGTATATGTATATATACTAATCTTCAAGTGAGGTGAGCTCTACACATTTCCTTGATGTTCCATAAACAGTGTATGTGAATTGCTCTTGGTTCCTTCTCTATCCATCTGACTATTGGTAGAATTCTCAACAGATCTCAGGTTGAAGACTCTTTAATATACCCAGCCCTTAATCAATTTTAGATATTTAGAAGTGATGTACATCTTTGCCAAGCTTAGGTCTTTCCTTCTGCCAAGTTTACGTTCCTAAACGTAAAGCCCCTCCACATTTACTTGTACTTTTCACCTTTATTGAACTTCTTGGAATTCTAGGACCAGAATAGATACAGAAAAAAAAAAGAGAGAGAGAGAGAGAGCTAATGGTAACTTTGGTGGAATAAAATGACCATGACCACTTTTTAAGTCAGGTCTTCCTCATTGGTCACGGCCACTAAAGGCCAAGAGAATTGGAGATGGATTGTAAAATAGAGTAGATTAATAAACATGCCATTGGGGCCGGCCTGGTGGTGTAAGCAGTTAAGTGCGCGCACTCTGCTGTGGTGGCCCGGGGTTCGCCGGTTCGGATCCCGGGCGCGCACCGACGCACTGCTTGTCGAGCCATGCTGTGGCAGCGTCTCATATAAAGTAGAAGAAGAGGAGCACGGGTGTTAGCTCAGGGCCAATCTTCCTCAGCAAAAAGAGGAAGACTGGCATCAGATGTTAGCTCAGGGCTGATCTTCCTCACCAAAAAATAAATAAATAAATAAACATGTCATCTACTTTTCTTTTTCTGAAAGGCTTTACTATTCTACTTGAGCATCTCATTTGCCTTTTTGCTAATTAACCTTCCTACAGGAGTCTGGACAATCATTAATCAGTATTCCTAGTTTGTGGTAGTGTAGAAGAAAAATCTATATGTTTTAATGAGACCATTAAGCATCTGTAAGAAACTGTGTAATAAAAATCTATTAAATGTTTATTTTGTATCAAACATACATTGCATAAAATAAATTGGAATAATGAAAAATCTTGATGACTGAGCTGCATCACTATAAACAGTCATTAGTCTCTTGGGTTGCAACACAAGAGTAAATACAGAGCTATTGATATGTGTAGGACCTAGATTCCTGGGCTCAGATGTTTTTTCTGTATTTTGTGTTACTGTCCTTCTGGTCAAGCTGTCAGCGATCACTTCACTGACTGAAAATATAACTGTCTTTACCAGTTCCCTCCCTGTTTCTAATCTCCTACTTTGAAGCAGAAGCAGAAAATTAGTTTGGCTGCAAGTCAGAGCTAGCCTGAATGCTGTATTAAGTGAGGGTCAAAAGTCTCTGAAAATGGACTGGGGACCTTATTTATGGAGGACAGTCTATAAACCTTCATTTCATTGATCTTCTCTTCCTAACCTTTACACTTGCAGCTGTTGTTTAAGATTTTCAGGTTTGGTAGTCAGGTAAATAAGATATAACTATAGACCAAACTTATATATGCACCCCAGATCTCATGTTCTACACCAATGGAAAGCACTGCATCTTATTCATTGTTCTCCTTCCAATTCCTAGCAAAGTTCCTAGCATACAAGTATTCAGTAAATATTGAATTGAACCAAAATACTGATTATATAATTCCCTTTTGATATCCCACATGCATCTGAAACTTAGTGTGTGGAAAACTAAACTAATCATTCTGTTACTTACTCAATTTGGTCTTTCTCCTTTGGTATTTCCTATTTTGTTGAATAGCCCAAACCCTCACCCATTCACATAGGCCAGGAGACTAGAAGACAACCTGCTTTTCCCCTTTCTCCTCACTACCATATGACTAAGTGATAAGCAAGTCTTATTTATTTTCCCTCCTAAATAGCTCTTGAGTCCATGACCTCCTCTCTGCCCTCACTTCCTGCCTTGATTAATACTCTCACAATTTTTTATTTAACGTCTCCTAATAGTCTTATCCCTTCCAATTAATTTTCCATATTCCTGTCAAAAATTAGTTTTCAAAACAGAAATCTGATCATTAAATTTAGCTAACAGTTAAATTTGTCTTTCCTTGACAGCAATGAGAATTCAGAAAGGCCGAGACAGCTAGAATTCACAAGGCACAGTAACAGAGAAGATAAAATTGTACATAAAGAGAACATCAGAGATTTTGCAGAGGGTTTCCTTTGAATCTTTATCAAAATACTGATCAACACACGTGTGTGAGGAAACCACCCAAGGCCAAAGAAAGAACCACTGGAAAGGAGAAGGCAGAACAATCACCAGAACTCACTCAGGGCCACAAATCATTTGTGTTCCTACTGGCCGGAGTAGAAAACCCTTGAATCAGGTAGGGTACTCAGAAGGATACAGTCTCACCAATGTGGAAAAATTCTACCTAGACCAAAAGCTATTCTGGTCCCACAAAAGAAAGCTTTAAAATAAGCTTCAAAAGAAGCAAATTATTTCCAAGTAACTGCATCCTAGCACAAAGGTTTAAGAATATTTAGAAGAATATAAAATTATTCAGCACAAAACAAGGTCTAGCATCCTATAACACTCAAAGCATCTAGCATCCTATAAAAATCTACCAGGCATGCAAAGAAGCAGGAAAATATGATCCATAAAAAAAGAAAAAATAGCCAATAGAAACAGACCCAGAAATGACACATTTGATAGAATTAGTAGACAATGACACTAAAACAGTTGTATATCTATGTTTGGGAAAATAGAGGAAAACATGAAAAGACAGACATGGAAGATACAGAAAAGTCTTTTTTTTTTTTTTAATTTTTTGTTTATTGCAGTAACATTGGTTTATAACATTGTAAAAGTTTCAGGTGTACATCATTGTACTTCTATTTCTGCATAGATTACATCATGTTCACCACCGAAATACTAATTACAACCCATCACCACACACATGTACCGAATTATCCCTTTCACCCTCCTCCCTCCCCCCTTCCCCTCTGGTAACCACCAATCCAATCTCTGTCCCTATGTGTTTGTTTATTGTTGTTATTATCTACTACTTAATGAAGGAAATCATACGGTATTTGACCTTCTCCCTCTGACTTATTTCACTTTGCATTATACCCTCAATGTCCATCCATGTTGTCACAAATGGCTGGATTTCATCGTTTCTTATGGCTGAGTAGTATTGCATTGTGTATATATACCACAGCTTCTTTATCCATTCGTCCCTTGATGGGCACTTAGGTTGCTTCCAAGTCTTGGCTATTGTGAATAACGCTGCAATGAACACTCTTAAATCAACTTACAGAGATTAGAAAAAAAGTCTGAGATGAAAGATACACTGGATACTATTAAAAGTAAATTAGCCATTGTGGTAAAAACAGATTAGTGGGTTTAAACACAGAGCAATGGAAATTGTATGAAATGAAAAAGAAAAATGCACCGGTGGGGTATGGGACAACTTCAAGCAACCTAAAAACGGGTAATTGGATTCCCCAAAGGAGAGGAGGGAGAAAGGGTTGCAGAAAATGATATTTGAGGTAATAATTGCTGAAAATCTTCTAAATTTGGTAAATTGAGCTCTCTTCAGCAGAGTGAATGTCCAAAGTCTCATTTCCTTTTCTTAAACTTGCTGCTGAACTGAACATTGCTAAGAGACAAGTTCACATGGCATAAGTGAGGCTGAGACAAAGCAAAGGAAACTTGCCGTTGATCAATCAACATGAAATGGTTGGAAAGAATTCTAAATCCTCACCAAAACAACGAGTGATGGAGTGAATGATCACCTGGCTCCAGCGTGAGAATATTACAAGCCTCAAGATGGTTCTATCAAGGAACACCCCCACTCTGGGCAGAAGTCCCTGGGATTCGCACCCATCTTCCAGGGCTCTTCCCCTGATAAACTAGTCGGCTTCTTGCTTTCTCTTATAATTCTCTTCTCGTATATCTTCTTGCTCTCTCTCTAATGTCTATGAAAGCTTCTCCTTTGTTGTTTCCTCATGTACTTTGTATCTGACTATGAATTACTGTCTTCTAAGGGTTAAAGCTTCCATAAAACAGAAGTCAATAATACCTGTAAGCTATTTGTTTCTTAGCGACTACCACCACCCACTTTGGTCTGTGTCTAGAGCACAGAACATGAGGATGACCACTTGTTAGTTCAGTTGGAAAAGGAGACAATAGGGAAAGCATTCATGGAAAAAAAGGTTTATATCCACCAATTTCTAGCTACAAAAGACTTGTGAAATTCTGACTTTCTACTTTAACATAGTTTTCTGTTAGTCTGTTATTGGATACTAATAAGAATTTTTACAACACGACTTTGTAATAATTACAGTATTTGCCCATCTGTTTACACCACATAAGTTCTGAGTGTAAATAGATGGAGAAGTGGTCAAAAAGCAACTATGTGTTGCTTAACATCTTGCACCATAGCTCAGCGTCTTTCTCATAATATGCTTTAATATGTTCAGTTAGACATTTTAGGGAAAGGGCACAGAAATTATCACAGAGTAACACCAGCCACAGAATCAAGAAGTGTATCTAACATTATCTCCAAAAGATGTTAGAAATAATCTTGTCATAACTTACCAGCCATTAAATTTAGTCAAGAACATTAAATAGCTTTATATTTCATTATAATCGTATTTTCTCTCATAATGCTATTTATGAAAGAATCAACTCTACTGTAAAGGGTATCAAAAAAAAAGTATTAAATCTTTCTTTGTCCCATTCAAGCTAAGCCATATTTCCCACCTTTTCTGTGCTTGCTAAAAATAAAATGAAAAATCAAATGACTATCTAAAGTGGTTTTTAAAAGGACTGTTTCACAGATCCTGTGAAATTCTTTCTGATTTAAGCTCTACGAGTACCTGGATCTCTTGAGATGGCAAATGCATTGCTCACAGAACAGCGCACTATTCAAGCTTATCCATGGAGTCTTATTTATCACAATGATCTGTGGGCAGGATAACATGATCTATATACAGTGTTCATTTTTCTCTGGGGTGGTCTGGGCGTTTTTAAACCAGTTACTCAGATTATCACTTCAATCTTATCTTATAATTTTTACTCCCAATGCTCAGTGAGCACAAACCAGATTTTGTACATGGGTAGGGAATCCTCTAGGATCTAGTAGAATGCAGGAAGCATTGCAAATCAAATGGATGCGGATGCATTGACAGTTTTTCTCTCACCACATTGAAGCCCAGCTGAAGGTAAGCATTTGAATAGAAAACATTATTAAAGATACAAAAGGGCAAAGTTTATTTCAGGGTCCAGAAGTGAAATGCAGCCAAGATTTCCTTCTACTCACTGCTTGTGGAGATGACTCTTTAAAAGATTCGGAGGAACTTCTCTCTCTAATCTCTCTCTCTTTCTCAGGCTGAAATTAAAATAGGGACCTGAGATCAGATACGAGGCTAAGGGAACAGACTGGAGTCTGAGTATGAGACAAATGAATATTTTCACTACCTCTCTCCAGAGAAAGAATCACTGATACCTCAGTAGCCATAAGCAAACCTTGTGCTCAAATGTTGGTTTTTAATACCTGTCCCTACTAAAAGGAACAAGAGCTTCTTGGAGAAATGTCTGATTCCAGGGCTGGGGCAAAGAAGGTACAAGAAGAAACTGGAATATGTTGGCATGCCAGAAAGTAAGAAAGCGCTCACGAAAATAATGGGCTGTCAAAAGGACTTTCGAGTTAGCTTGATAAGGTTCCCAGTGGCCAAATCTGAGGACAATTTGAGCATCAAAATAAATAAAGTCTGCGATGGATTGTAATCCATTGAATAAAGTAGGAAAGCACGAGTGTATTATGATAATTAAATAAACAGATACATACATAAATAGAGGAAAAATGACATTTTCATAAATTACTGTGCTGACTGATAAATGCAGAAAGAGTGATAGAGCGGAAAAAAAAAATCACCATTTGCAACCATCTCAGTAAAGATTGATTCAAGCAAGACACATCAGGGGATATTGCATCTATAGGAAAAACTGGATGAGGAGCAGGCTGTTTGCGTGTTCTTAAAGTGGGTCACTGCAGACTGCTGATTAGTAACAAGGTGAAAAATAGTAACTAAACAGTGGAGAAAGCATACAACTTTCTGGGTACAACTGATCCAAACTAACCTCAGTAAGAGACATACAGACATGATGTGTTTAGGAATATGGTACCCTGAGAAGGGCACCATATCACGGCTGCATTATTCTAGTTGGAGCTGCATAACTTGAGACTAATTATAAGAACACATTAGTCAAATCCAAATTGAGAAACATTCTATAAAATTACTAGCCTGAAGTTTTCAAAACTGCCAGTGTCATGACAAAGAAAGGCTGAGAAACTCTTGTAGGTTGAAGGAGGTGAAAGAGATATGAAAACTCTAAACACAGTACACGACCCCAGACTTGGAATATGTACTATAGATTAAATGAAAATGTTAAATCTCAATGTTAGAGTTCCTGAATTTGATCATCTTCAGATGCTTATTTGCGAATATTTATTTCAGTTTGGAGAGTTGTATCACAGTTTTTTAGGAGTTGGTTTGGCAGGAAGAATTTTTTCAGCTGAAATTTTTTTTTTTTTTTTTTTTTGGTGAGGAAGATTAAGCCTGAGCTAACATTTGTTGCCAATCCTCCTCTTTTTGCTGAAGAAGATTGGCCCTGGACTGACATCCGTGCCCATCTTCTTCTACTTGATATGTGGGACACCTGCCACAGCATGGCTTGATGAGCTATATATAGGTCCAGGCCTGGGATCCAAACCTGTGAACCCTGGGTGGCCAAAGCAGAGCACACAAACTTAACCACTACACCACCGGGCCAGCTCCCTTCAGCTGGAATGTTTTGATTAATATTTTCCATTTTCTTCTATAGTAGCTTTGTTATTGTAGTTTTTTATAGTTGTTGTTTTTTCTTTTTTTTTCTATTTCCAGGTATTTTGTGGTCAGGATTCCTAGTTCAAGAGCATCTATTTCTATAATTCCTGTCAAGTGCAATTTCTCTAATGGAAGATGTTGGTAGTTTGGGCAGAAAGGGAATGGCTAGTATGTCTTTCTCCTCTTCCATTTCTGCAAGCATCTTTATTTTACTCCATTACTTTCTTTTTCCTTTCACCGTCGTGGGTCCCGATCAAATAGGCAATTGCTATTATCTTTCAGAACCAAAATTTCCTTGATTATTTTTGTTACCAGATTCCTCAAAGGGCCCAGACTCTTAGCCCTTCAAAACATATTTAAATTATTCACAGTCTTGTTTTCACTGCTGCTGATGATGGAGAAAATAACATTTCTAAAAGGAAAGCTGGGAACTATATCAGTATATAGTGACAATTGTACTATTTCTGTGTTTTTGGTCCACCTGGTTGTAATGTGCATTTGCTGTGAATCGTGGAGCCCACCTACATGAAGCTGACAAATTATTTTTGAAGGCAATAAACTAGAGAAGTTTCTTTGAGTGGACTCTTGATCAGTAGTATAGCAGATGTCTCTCGGGGTTTATTTGCAAATTCACAGGGCTCCTACCTTTTCATGAAAAGCCATCCTTACCTGTGACTCAATCTTGTGTTGTAGCCTCCTCTTGGCAGCATTTCATAATGCCTCATGGCCGAATTAATTCTACCCTGTTCACTGTTCCCACAATTCTTCTTCAATTACATGGTAGTCCAGTGGTGGCTCAACAGGCCTGTACACTATTAGATTGTGAATTCCTTGAAGGCAGGAGTCTCCTTTGCTCCTACAACCACATATATATCAAAGAGGCCACTATCTTTGTCTCCTAACTTAAGTGGATGGAGTCATTACAAATGGGCCACATTTAAGTTTTTGCCCAGCCAAACTTTGCAAAATGTGTCCTGAGTTAATCCATGCCCAGAGAGTTTAGCTGAGGGGAACTTAAATGTTCTATGTAGAGCAATGGGAGAAATGTGGGGTTTGCTTTCCTGAAAGGAAAGGGGTAGAGAAGAGAGAAAAGAAGCAAAGAATAAATGAGAGAGAGAGAAAGTAGAGAGGCAAGTCTGCACCACAGGACAGACAGCTGAAACTAGAATCCAGATCAGGCCAAAGGACATTGTATTTTTAAAGAGGATGGTTAACACCCAACTTTACGTATTTGCAATGCTACAACTGGCTGCAATATAAATTTTCGTGGTTCTCCAAAACATGAGTAAAGTCTGTTAAAAATATACAACATGCTTAAGATTTTTGTTTTTATGACTATTAAGGTAAATGCTGAGTTACATGGCTGTGTTGAAACGGTTAGAATTAAGAACCGTACACGTGGGACACTTACACAATTTTGAAACTAAACTAAATCAAAAAAAGCAGGAACTCAGAAGGAGAGACGACCATAAAATTATGAACCTACAAATGATTTACTGAAATCTTGAGCAGGATTTTCCAGAATGTGGATGGAAGGCTTAAGGCAATCTCATCTAGTGTTTGAGAAGCAGCGTGCCCTTGTCAACTTCTAGGATTTATTTGTGTCCCTACACAGGCACAGCACCTAGCACATAGTCGGCTATCTATTTGTAGCACATAGTCGGCTATCTATTTGCTTCAGAGGGGAGCCCTAGGTGTTATACCTGTATTCTCTCTGCTAGGTTTAGAAATAAACATCTGGTGGAATCCATCCTAGTGTTGCAATGGAAACTATCAAAATTTGGAAACACCAAAGTGCTAAACAAGAGAGAAATGTTTAAACAAATTATATTCATATCTCTATTTTGTGCATGCCACAATTACAAAGATTGAAATATATCTATATAAGTTGACATAAACTTCTCCAAAATATAATGTTATGTGAAAAAGATATGCTGCCCAATAATTCATATACAATTATCTTATTTTATGAAAAAGCTCTGGAAGCATATATAATGTTAACAGCAATTGCCCCTAGTGAAAAGATTTAATTGGGTATAAAAGTAGATCTTCACTTTCAACTTCATATCCTTCTATATTATTTAAGTATTGTAATAGGAATTAATATATATAATAATGTAATATAATTAACATAATGTATATTAATACATAATTTAATACACATGCACACTATAAAATAGAACTTCTGTTTTTGGAACATGGCCAGTTGAGTGAATACAAAATGCTTTCTGTTACAAATAATTAAAATACTGGATAAATATAAAAGTTTTGTGCGTATATTTATATATAGTGCTGAGTTCACAGAAAAGAATTGGAAATGGAACCCACAGATGCTTCCAATAAATGGGAAGAGGAGAGAGTGCATGTCAAGTGAGAACTATATAAGGTGAACCTTTGATGAGTGTGCGTGTGGTTACCCGACTCAAAAACAGGCCATCACAAATAGACATTTGGGATTCTCTTTTTATTCAGCTTTATTGCAGCATAATTTCATAAGGTGATATTCACCAATTTTACTTGTACAATTCAATAAGTTTTGATAAGTGCATAGTTATGTAACCACATCACAATTAACGTATAGAACAATCTCATAATGTCAGAAACTTCTTTGGTGTTCCTTTTTAGTCAATATATACCTACTACACCCAGCTTCTGGACACCTCTAACCTGGTTTCTGTCCTTATAGTTTTGCGTTTTCCAGAATTTCATATAAATGGAATAATACATTAGGTAGCTTTTGGAATCTGGCTTCTTTCACTTAGTATAATGCTTTTGAGATTCATTTTTGTTGTTACATGTATCAGTAGTTCATTCTTCCCTTTTATTGGTTAAGCAGCATTCCGTTGTTTTTGGTGTTCCACAATGGGTTTATTTATTCACCAGTTAATAAACATTGCAACTGTTTCCAATTTGGGGTTATTCTACATAAAACTGCTATAAACATTGGTGTATAGGTTCTGGTGGAAGTATATTTTCATTTCACTTGGTGAATATCTAGGAATGGAACTGCTGGGTCATACAGTAAGTTCATGTGTGAATTTATAAGATAAACTGCCAATCTGTTTTCCAAAGTAGCTATAGTAATTTATATTCTCATCAGAAATTTTTCAGAGTTTAGTTGCTCTTCATTCTTGCCATAACTTGGTTTTGTTACCATTGTTACCGTATCTTTATATTTGTCTTATGTTCTAATAGATATGTAGTGGTATCTCATTGTGATTTCAATTTGCATCTCCCTAATGATTAATTATGTTAATCATATTTTCATTTGTCATCCTTATTGGTTTTGGTGATCTCTTCAAATCTTTTACTTATTTTTATTTTTTTCCCTCAATTGTTTGTTCTCTTAATATTGAGTTGTAAGAAAACTTTATATATGCTGGATACAAGACCCCTATCAAATATATGATTTGCAAATATTTTCTCTCATTCTGTAGGAGTTGTTTAATTTTCTTAATGGTGATTTTCGAAAAGCAAGAGTTCTTAATTTTTATGAAGTTCAATTTTTCTATTTGTCCATTTTTTTTGCCTTGTCTAAGAAATCTTTGCTTAACTATGTTCATAAAGATTTCCTGTAAATTTTCTTCTAGAAGTTCTACAGTTTTACATGTTACATTTCGGCCTGTGATATATTTAGACTTAATATTTGTATAAGTTAAGAGGTAAGGATTAAAGCTCATTTTTTTTTTGCATATGGATGCTCAATTATAACAGCATCGTGTATTGAAAAGACTCTCCTTTCACTACTGAAAATAAATTACTGTGGAAAGTTAGTTGGCCATATATGTGTGGATCTATGTTTAGACACTCTATACTGATCTATTGACCTACATTTCTCCTTACATCAATACCATCCTACCTTTGCTACTGCAGCTCTACGGTATAGACCATATAGTAAGCTTTATAGCCTTTAAATCAAGTAGTATAATAAGTCCTTCACTTTTGTTCTTTTAATAATTGTTTTGGTTATTCTCAGGCCTTTGCTTTTCCATATAAATTTTAGAATCAGCTTGTCAATTTCTATAAAAAATGCCCGTTGAGATTTTGATTGGGATTATATTGAATCTATGGATCAATTTTGGAAGGATTGAAATCTTAACAATATTTAGCCTTTCAATTCATAAACACAGTATATCTTTCCATTGCTTTAGATCTATGTTAATTTTTCTCATCAGTCATTTTTAATTTCCAACATAAAAATCTTGCATATTTTTCTTAAACTTTGAGGTATAAGAATCCATCTTAATAATTTCATGTTTGGTATATTGTAAATGGTTTTGTGTGATCTTTAATTTCAATTTCCAAATATATTTTGTTCATATATACAAGTATAATTTATTTTCGTATATTGACCTGGCATCCAATGACCATGAAAAATTCATGTGCTAATTGTTTTAACTTCTCTGGAGATTCTTCAGGGTTTTCTAAGTAGATAATCGTTACATCTGTGAATAAAGACAGTTTTGTTTCTTCTTTTCTGATCTACATGCCTTGCATATTTTTTTCTTCCCTTATTGTATTCACTTTGACTCCAGCATAATGCTGAATGGAAATGGTGACATCACACATCCTTACCTTGTTCTTTACCTTTGGAGAAATTTATGCAATGTTATAAACCAATGTTACCTCAATAAAAATAAATAATAAATAAAAATAAATAAATAAATAAAAGATCGGTCTTTCAAAATTTAGTACTATATTTGCTGTAGGTTTTGTCACATTGATGAAGTTCCTTTCTTTCTAAATTTCTAAGAATCTTTGTAATAAATGGATGTTGAAGTTTTTCAAGCGCATTTCCTGCATACACTGGGATAATCAAGATTCTTGGATTTTTGTTGCTCCTTTTTACTGGGCCCGGAGTTGAGATTGTTGTATGTGTTTGAAGCAGGAAGATGAATCAAAGCTGCCTGCGTAGATTCAGGGATAAAGTGTAGCATCTTTAGTTGAGAGGGACTACAAAATTCCTCCTCACTAGCTGGATGTATACAAGAAATCTTAATTCCAGCTGTGTGCTCTGGGTATCAAGAAAATCTCATGAGATAGCCAAACATCAAGCCAACTTCAATTAGGTTGGGGACTGTAGTTTGAAATACCCTTATTGAGGGTATTATGCAAAGTGAAATAAGTCAGAAGGAGAAGGTCAAATATCGTATGATCTCACTCATTAAGTAGTAGATAATAACAGCAACAAAGAAACACACAGAGACAGAGATTGGATTGGTGGTTATCAGAGGGGAAGCCAGGGGGAGGATGAGGAAAGGGATGATTGGGCACATGTGTGTGGTGATGGATTGTAATTAGTATTTGGGTGGTGAACATGAGAACATGATGTAATCCATGCAGAAATAGAAGTATAATGATGTACACCTCAAATTTATACAACATTGTAAACCAATGTTACCGCAATAAACAAAAAAAAAAGAAAAAGAAAGAAATACTCTTATAATAATAGAATTCTCAAGTTCAGAAATGAGCATAAAAATTGTTCTTGAGACGATTATAGAAACAAAAGCTAAACATTATGGAGAGACACTTCTACCTTACAGGCTACATATTCTCTTTAACTGAGAATAATGAAGGCTAACTCTTCTAAACTCTTCTCATTGCATTGAAATTTACATAGAATGTGATAGAATATACTTATTCATTCATTCAACAGATAATTATTGAATGTGTGTTGGGACCAGGCATTTATTTTCAGCCTCTGATATCATAAAAAGAAAACTTGAGGGTTCATGTCTTATTCCAAGGGTGGATTGTTATTATTATTAATATTCCTTTGCAATCATATATGTTTAATCATATCGGGGTATATATTGATTGAATAGAACATGATAGTTCTCCTAGAATAAGAATTATTTTTATAAGGCAAATGTTTTGCAAACCTTTTCTAAAAAAATTACATATATATACATACACACATATATATATCCTCATTTTATTATAATTTTTTTTTTTTTTTTTTTTTTTTTTTTTGTGAAGAGATCAGTCCCTGAGCTAACATCCGCCAATCCTCCTCTTTTTTTTGCTGAGGAAGACGGCCCTGGGCTAACATCAGTGCCTATCTTCCTCCACTTTATATGGGACGCCGCCACAGCATGGCTTACCAAGCAGTGCGTCGGTGCGTGCCCGGGATCCGAACCAGCGAACCCCGGGCTGCCGCAGCGGAGCGCGCGCACTTAACCGCTTGCGCCACCGGGCCGGCCCCACATTTTATTATAATTTTTAATGAGCATACACAAAACTGGCTTTGTTCTGAGAAATTATTTGGCTTTATGTTGCTTTCTACATTTGCTTATCTTCTCCCAGCTATGCACCTCTTACTGGATAAGATTATGCAAAGTTGCTATCAGTGAAATAAGTCAATATTGTTCTCTATATCATTTGTGCTATTAAATAGCATCATATTCAGTCTTTTTAATGCATATATTCTTTTGGAGTTATTTTAAAATACATTTTTCAGTTTATATTTGTAGCACTATACTAGTCTCTTTATAAAAGTATATGAAAGCTAATTAGTGACATAGAATATTAGGAATACTATCTGCTTCTGTGGAATAGCCAAAGTAAATCTTCCTTCTAGTGTAGATTTAATTATTTGAGTGGTCACTATTCATCTCTGCTATCAAATAAACATGCTTTCATTAAGTACTTGCAGTTATTGTAATGTCTTGCCCTTATTTTGATTTGCCTAACCCTTTAATTTCTAAGAAAACTCATTTTGCTTGAACACAAAAAATAAGTCTATGTCTAAACGTTTTTGTTGTTGTTTCCAGATTTGCTACACACATTAAGGAAGTTATATTGAGTCCTTAATATATTTTATACAGCAAAACTCTGGCTGTTATTCTCTAACTAGTTTATATAGACTAAAATATGACTCCTTGTTAAAATCATATTATTTGTTACTACGTGTTGTTGGATGAAGGGATGATCAACGCTGGAGCATATGTCACTTTTTGCTATCTCAGTTGACTCAGTAGGTCTGAATTGCTTTTTGGGTGTAACTTTCCTCTGACACCATTAAGTCTGCGCTTCCAGTAGGACCACCTTCTCATGGAGTGTGGTTATTCACCAGTGTAGAGGAGTTAAGTATGTATACTCATCAGCTAGAACTTCCAATATGCAGTGGGTTTCCTTCTGCCTTCATGTGCTATAGTGTAGATATATTGCAATAATATCCAGAGAATGCACTACATTTCTTCTCTAATCTAAAGCAGACTATGACTTATTTCTAAATTAATAAGAAAACTGAGAACCACCATTTATTTCCATAATCTTGTTGCTGACATTAGGATACATGTAAACGTTTAATCCATGCATGAGGTAAGTTCTCCCATCAGTTGTTCTTTAATTGCTGTGGAGTTTTATAGTAAATTTGGATATTTATAGGCTCCCCTTATACTCTATCTTCAATAATTTGATTCTTACCAATAATGAATCTATCCATCGTGGTAAGTAGTGCTTTTATTATTCATATTGACTTGCATTTATTCAACACAAAACCCTGCTTGTATATCCCCACTGAAGTCCTTGGTAATTTTCAGTTGTCTACTAAATTGTGTTTTAAAATCGACATAGAGTCTCAAATCATACTGAGTAAACCGTCGTTGATATGACAATCATATTTTATTTTAAAACTATGACTAGTATAATTTACTTTTCTGCTAAATGAACTCAGTTCTAATAGAATTACAGGTGATTAAATAAATCCCCTTGAAATAAACTCTGTAGTGGGAAAAAAAATCAAAACTTGATGTAAATCAAGAGATGCAGATTATCCTCCTTGAGTCTGTAAATTTGGAAAATTCACTTGGTTTCACTCTGTCTTCTTGTCAGTAAAATTAGGTTTAATTCATTTTTCTTATAGCCCTTTTTCTTTGAACTCTGAAATTCTATGACTTTAATTTATGATTATTGTCTGTAGTCTATGACAGACCATTGAACACTTGAAAAAATGCTAAGTGTGTCCCATTTACGCACTTTATGCCTCAAAAACTTCACAATGAATGAGTCAGTTTTGTCGTTTAGAAAAATGTGCAGTTATAAGGTGAGAACTCAATGTTGATTTGAGGGGTTTTGCTGCTGTTTCTTGTAATCAGTTCATCTGTAAGACTTTATGTTGGATATAGTTTGTTATCATTGATCTCATCTGGTCTTTTCATTCTTTACTGAGTGTGGAATTTCTCTAATTCTTCAGTGCTCGTAGTGTTTATATGTTATGTAAGCATGCTGATCATCCAGGATTTGGGGATTTTCCATTTTGAAGTCAATGCTGTAGGCTTTCAGAATAACAAATTCAATAACAAAATGGCTGATTTTCCATTTGATATTTTACAACTAAAATTTTATTAGAAATTTCCTTCATCCACCATAGGATTCTGCTCTCAGAAATATCTCTATTCCCAGTGACTTCTAGAGTATGTATGCCCTGCAAATGGAAAGGATCGTCTAATAAAAAGATACTTCCAAATGTCTTAGACAAAGTACCTATTTTTGTTCGAATTTAATATTTTAGCAATTGTGTTACGAATATGTGGTACCAAAACATCAATTGTGAATCAGCATTAGGTTCTAAATTAGAAACTTAGGAAATAGAAACTGGTCAGATGTTCCTGAAAAACCACATAAGACAAGTAAACATAAGGGACTGAAATTTGGGTAAATTTATGAAAGCCTTTATAAAAGTTTTCATATTAATGGATTTAAAAAAAGACAACCCGTATGTTGCATAAGTAATAATGGGTATTGCACAGTGAATTTCAATTTACGTTCCCTTAATTTCCAGAAACTTTTCAAGATTACCTTCCACAGTGTTTTGAAGATATGCTTGCTTTATTAAAGGTAATCTGCATATTAAGAATTATTTTCATATGTGTGTAATATTCCTTTCAATATTCAATGCATTTCTAATTTTATGATTTGTTGTTACTGACTCTTCCAGCTTCACTTTGGTTCTAACAAATGAGAGTAATTTCAATATCTTCACGTCAACTATCTGAGGATTATCTTATCTCAGTTTCCTTCACTTTTCCAAATATTTCATTGCAAAGTTGATACTATTACATTGTTGTCAGCTTTATTTCTATTTCTTTTAACCTCCTATTCCTTTGTTTTTTGTTTATTTTGTTTATTTGTTTTCTGCTAGCATCTCCATAGATAAGTAACTTAACATCTGTATTTATTCAAACCAAAAATTTTAGATTAAGGAATAGGCCTGCAGGAATAATTTTGGTTATCTGGAATTAATATCCTTAAATAATATCTATCATCTGAATTCATAGCTGGTTAGGGATTATATCACTTAAAAAGATGACTGACTTGAGAAAGAACATTTATAAAAAACTTACATTAGGGGCCAGCCCAGTGGCATAGTGCTTAAGTTTGCACACTCCGCTTTGGTGGCCTGGGGTTCGCAGGTTTGGACCCCAGGCCCAGACCTATGCACCATTCATCAAGCCACGCTGTGGCATCATTCTACACACCAGATAGAGGAGGATGGGCATGGATGTTAGCTCAGGGCCAATCTTCGTCAGCGAAAAGAGGAAAGATTGGTGACAGATGTCAGCTCAGGACCAATCTTCCTCACCAAAAAACACACAAAAAACCAAAAACAAAAAACTACGTTATATATAATGGTGAGAAACAAGACACTTTCTTGCTAAGATCAAGAAGAAGACAAGGATGCTTTCTCTCACAACTCCTTTAACATTGTACTAGAAGACCTAGCTACTTTAATAAGACGAGGAAAAGAAATAAAATTATTCAGATTGAAAAGAAAGAAATGAAAATATCTTTATACATAGATGACATGTTTGGCTATGGAGAGAATTCCAAAGAAATGACCAAAAAACTCTTGCAATTAATAAACAAGTATAAAAAAGTCATAGGATACAAGGTTAAAATACAAAAGTCAATTGTTTTCCTATATACCATCAATACACATTTTGAACTTAAAATTAAAAAAAAAATACAATAGCACCAAAAAACTTTTACGTTAGCAACAATAATAAAAAAAGGAGTACTTAGGTATATATCTAACAAAATATTTATAGGATCTGTGTGTGAAAAACTACAAAACATTGATTAAAGAACTCAAAGAAGATATAAATAAATGGAGAAATATCCCATCTTTATGGTTTATAAAACTCAATATTGTTCAGATGTCAGTTCTTCCCAACTCAATCTATAGATTCAAATTATCCCAATCAAAATCTCAGTAAGCTCTTTTATAGATACCAATAAATTGATTCTAAAGTTTATGCAAAAAGACAAAAGACCTAGAATAGCCAATACAATAGTGAAGAACAAAGTTTGACTACTCACACTACCTGATTACAAGATTTAGTATAAAACTACAATAATGCACAGTATTAACAAATAGATGCATAGATCAATGGAAGGGAATCGAGAGCCTAGAAACAGACCCACAATAATGTAGCCCACTATCTTTAATGAAGGTGTAAAGGCAATTCAAGGGAGAAAGAATAGTCTTTTCAATAAATAGTGCTGAAATAATTAGATGTACACATGCAAAAAGAATAAATCTAGAAACAAACCTTACATATTTCGGTTAACTCACAATAGATCATAGACATAAATGTAAAATGCAAACTATAAAATATCTGGAAGAGAATATAGAAGAAAAATCTGGGTGAATGGAGTTTGGTAATGAACTTTTAGGTATAATACCAAAAATTCATGAAAGAAAGAATTGATAATCTAGACTTTATTAACATTTAAAAAACCATGAAAAAAAATTTGATAACGTAAACTTTATTAAAATTAAAAAATACACACTCTACCAAAGACACATTAAGGAATATAAAACACAAGCCACAGACTTGGAGAAAATATTTGCAAAGCACAAATCTGATAAAAGACTTATATTAAAAATGTACAAAGAACTCTTAAAACTCAACACTAAGAAAACAAACAACCCAATTACAATTAAAAAGTAGACAAAAGATATCTGAACAGACACCTCATCCAAGAAGATACACAGATGGCAAATAAACATATGAAATGATGCTCAAATCATTTGTCATTAGAAATTGCCATTGAAACAACAATAAGATACATTAGAATGGCTAATACCTAAAAACCAACAATACCAATTGCTGGTTGGAAGATATGGAACAAAAGGAACTCTCATTCATTGCTGGTGGGAATGTGAAATGACACAATCACTTTGGAAGACAGTTTGTCAGTTTCTTACAAAGCTAAAGGTAGTCTTACGATTTGACCCTGCAATCATGCTCCTAGGTATTTACCAACTGATTTGAAAACTCATGTCCACACAAAAACCTGCAAATAACAGCTTTATTCTTAGTTGCCCCAAATTGGAATTAACCAAGATGCTCTTCATTAGGTGAACAGATAGAAAAACTGTGGTACTCACATACAATGGCATGTGAAGACATGGATGAATCTAAAATATTTATTGGTAAGTGAAAGAAGCCAGGATGAAAAGACTATGTACTGTATTATTCTGTTTAATGACATTCTGAAAAATACAAAATCATATAGAAGGTAAACAAATAAATGGTTTCCAGGGGTTCAGATTGGGAGTAGAGAGGCATTGAATAGGCGAAGCACAGGGCACTGTTTAGGTGGAGAAACTGTCCTGTATGATATTGTAATTATGGTTATCTAACACTAAGCATTTGTCAAAATCCATTGAGCTTTGCAACACAAAAAGTAAACCTTAGTGTATGCAAATATTTAAAAAATTATTTGGAGGTCAGGGGAATCCCAGGGTGGAACTGAAAATGTGGTAAAACTGTCTATATTACAGCCTCACGGAAAGGAGTGTGGGGGAAAGGTGCTGACCTAAGGAACTTTAGAAATGAGTGGGTACTGTAAGACTAAATGCAAAAAAGAACCATACATACGCGGAGTAGACCGGCTGATCAAATGTTTTTCAATGGGAATAGAGGTTAACAATTCTGAAATTACTATACGTGTATACTGGAATTAAATAATTAAATAAATGAATAATCGATGATAGGAGACAGGTTTCTCTCTATTAGAGTGGGAGGTTACAGATAAGCAAGGAGCAGAGGTAGAATGATCCATGTTGTAATGGATTAGAGTTGGAGGTATCAGTATGAACTCATGTTTAGCTTAATACAGAGGCGGTTACACACATAAATACTTTTAAATACCTGTGTATGTACAGGTTAGTATACTCACATATGTTTTCTTGATTTGCCAGCTGAGAGGGACTAGAAGCAATGACACTCCAGTAGCAAAGAACACATCCAAGGCTCATTTATTGATTTTTAATATTATTTTCCAATAAAAGAAATAAGGACTCCACGGAGAAAAGCTTGATTCTAGGAATGGGGCAGAAAATATGCAGATGAGCTTATGGCATCTTGTAGTGCCAGAAAGAAGGTGCTAAACACACACACACACACACACACACAGGCACACACACACACACACAATGATGGGAATATATCAAAGAGACAAAGGAGCCAACCGAAAGAGCTCTCAACAGCCAAAACTGTAGCAATTTGAGCAACAGAATAAGTACGGCAGGGGCCGGCGCCGTGGCGCAAGTGGTTAAGTGCACGCGCTCCGCGGCGGAGGCCTGGGGTTCGCTGGTTCAGATCCCAGGCGTGCAACCACACACCACTTGTCAAGCCATGTGGTGGCGGTGTCCCATATAAAGTAGAGGAAGATGGGCACAGATGTTAGCCCAGGGCCAGTCTTCCTCAGCAATAAAGAGGAGGATTGGCATTGGATGTTAGCTCAGGGCTGGTCTTCCGCACAAAAAGAAAAGAAAAAAAAAAGTATGGCAGCACTGGGTTACAACCCAAAGTATAGAGTAAATATCTATGAATCCATACTGATATTTAAAAATAATTGTATAAATAAATAAATGGGGGACAGTAGGAGAATATGTTGTATAGAAGAAGTCCAAATAATTTATATAGATACTCTGCCTTCAATGAGGTTGATCATATGTAATTCTCTATTCTCTAAATATAAACTACGCATAGCAAACTCTTCCCAAAGATTATAGTATGAAAATTAGAAAAAAAAAGTGGAGAAACTTAAAAAAAACTATGTCAGCCAGGTAATCAATGTTAACACCAACAACGATGTCTTCTTAATAGCATATAGCCTTCCTATCATGTAATGAGAATGGCATTTTCCTCTGTGGTCCTTTTCCCAAAATATATAGTACCAGTCTAACCGTGAGAAAAACATCATGCAAATCTCAATTGAGGCACATTCTACACAGTACCTAACCAGCACCTCTCAGAACTCTCAAGGTCATCAAAAATATAAAGATCTGCGAAACTATCACAGCCAAAACGAGCCTAAGGAAACGTGACAGCTAAATGTAATATGGTATTCTTGAGGGATTCCTGAACAGGAAGAGTACATTAAGAAAAAACTAATGAGATCTGAAAAAATAAGAGCTTTGGTTAATAATAATGTATCAAAATTTATTCATTAATTGTGACAAATGTACCATAAAAATGAAAGATGTTAATAAAGAGGAAACTGGGTGTGGTGTGTATGGAAATCTCTGTACTACCCTCAGAATTTTTCTGTAACTCTAAAATTGTTCTAAAATTAAACATTTATTAAAAATAAATTTAAAATGTGACTGATATTTAAAGTAGTATGATTATGCTGCTGATGTCATAATCAAAATATTAAGAATAATATAATAGATTCATGTGTGCTGATAGGGAAAAATGTCAAAAATACATTAAGTGAAGAAAGAAAGTCACAAAAAACATGTTGTGATCATTTTATGCAAAAATTGAAACACATACATATAGATGACAGTGGATAAATGGAAAATGGACCCAGAGGAGCAAATGGAGACTGTCCAGCATACCCCAGGTGCTACGGAAGCTCCATGAGAGCAGGATGGGTCTTTTCCAGCTTTATTGAGCTACAAATGACATAACATTCTCTAAGTTTAAGGAGTACGACATGTTGATTTGATACACTTGTATATTGCAAAATGCTTACCACCATATCATTAGCTAACACTTCCATCATGTCACACAATTACTATTTTTTTTTTTTTGTGGCGAGAACATTTAGGATGTACTCTTTTAGGATTTTCAAGTATATAATACAATATTATTAACTATAGTCACCATGCTGTACATGAGATCCCCAGAACTTATTCATCTTATAACTGGAAGTGTGTACCCTTTCACCAACAATCTCTCCCTTTGCCCCACCCCGCAGCCCCTGGCAACTCCCATTCTAGTCTCTGTTTCTGAGTTTGGCTTTTTAGATTGCACTTATAAGTGAGATCATACAATATTTGTCTTGCACTGTCTGAATTATCTCACTTAGCATAATGTCCTCAAGGTCCAGTCTTGCTTTTGCAAATGGCAGGATTTCCTTCTTTTCGTGGCTGGATAATATTCCATTGTGTGTATGTGTGTAACTATATGCATATATATGAGATTTTTGTCTGTTTTGTTCACTGCAGAATCTCTTACATGTAGCACAGTGCCTAGCAGTCAACACTAAAAAAAATTATTGAATATTTCAATCTACTCACATACTTTTGTTGCTCACTGTAAACTGGTGCAGCATTGTGCTTTATTTGATTTTTGCCTTCCAAAAAATGTAAACTGGTATCTCAATACAGTCATGCACCACATTATGGTGTTTCAATCAATGACAGACTACATATATAACAGTGGTCCCATAACATTCATACCATCGAGTTTAGGTGTGTGGTAGGCTATACCACCTAGGTGTGTGTAAGTACACTCTATGATGTTTGCACAACCACAAAATCACCTAAAGACACATTTCTGAGAACGTATCCCTGTCGTTAAGTGATGCATGACTGTATTGTGAATGAATGCCCTTGTATTTTTAAAATGCCTGTTTATAGGGGAGTGTCGGAACTTCGAATAACCATGATATAAACTTAAAGTTAGGTAAAAAATAATAATCATCTTCTCTTGTAACTCAGTACTTCCATTTCCTCTTCCTGATGAAAGTATACGTGGGAAACTGCCTCTTGCTGCTATTGGCTGAGCATATATCAGAAGAAGAACTATTAAACAGCACTTGGTTATTTCTACATTACTCACTTGAAAGAATCTTTCTGTATTTCCTAGTATTTCAGGATCCTATATTTAAATATCTAATAAACATTTATTGCAATTTTGGATTATGTCACACTTTTATTGAAATAATAGTTTAACAAGGAGGATTAATTAGAAACTATATTCTTATGCCAGATTAAACACAATTTTCTTTTCTTAACTCTGTTTTTTCATACTAAACTGTTTTTACTCTCTATTCAAAACCATGTAGAAGTCACCCAATTTGTGGTAGTTTTCTACAATAGCCCTAGGAACCTAATATAGAATAAAACGTAGTACTAAATCAATTCTCATCCACCAATGTTCATTTTTGGAATATTAATTCTTGAAACAGAGTTGATTGCCGCTTTTTGAATATCAAGAGGAAAAGTACATACTCAGTCTTTATCAGTAAGGATTTCTCACTGTCAGCTTGCACTGAACAAAATCAGAACTGACAGCTGACCAGATGCTTCCATTGCCAGTATTTCAATCTCCAGAGGATCTGGATAATAGAGAGTTTTCAAGTAACTCCTATAGTAGCCTAAACTTATTTAAAGTCTAAAATGAAAGGAGGGGGAAAAAAAGTAGATTCAGGATACCAAAAAGATCATGTATTTAATTGACTAATAAACCCATCAACCTCAAATTAAAAATAACAACGGTTTTTTAAAGCCTGCTAAATAGCAAAGACTGTGTTAGATTCTGGGAGTATAATGCTGAATAAGGCATGTCTCAGACTTCAAGGGACTTGAAGGAACTTGTGGTGCAGCTATAATGTACAAGGCTTGAGTTGGGAAGGGAGAAATGAGGTTACAGAAATAAAATATGGCATCACATTGGGTTTTTTGCTGCAGGCATTAGGAAGCCACTGAGGAGTGCGAAGTTGGGGAGCAACAGGATGGAATTTGTTGTTTAGAAGACAGTACTGGATACAGAGTGGGGAGTAGTTTACGCAGATGCAAGACTTTAATGGCTGGGAGACCAGCTAGGCAACTAGAACAAATAGTCCAAGAAAAAGTTGAGGTAGCTTCAAATAGAAAATTGACAATAAAATGAAACAGTGAACAAACAGACTGATTAAAAAGATATTTAAGTTGGGGGAAGGAATGAGGTGGCAAGAGAAAAGGAGGAGCCGAAGGCAGCCTCTAGCTTCTTGGAAGTTAGTGGGGTAGTGGCAGGAGGCCTTTCTAGAGACAGGCAGCTCAAGATGAAGTAGGATCAGGGTGTGAGATAGAGAGGCAGGAACAATGGGCTTCACTCAAGGATACAGATTTCTTATTGTTTACATTTAATTTCTTTATTTATCCACCTAGTCACAAGTACACTTTTTATGCTTTCAAATGAATTTGCTTCTATATCCTTTTTCGTGTGTGAGGAAGATTAGCCCTGTGCTAACATCTGCCAATTCTCCTCTTTTTTTGCTGAGGAAGACTGGCCCTGGGCTAACATCTGTGCCCATCTTCCTCTACTTTATACGGGATGCCGCCACAGCATGGCCTGACAAGCAGTGCGTCAGTGAGCGCCCGGGATCCGAACCCAAGAAGCCAGCAGCGGAGCACGCGCACTTTAACCGCTACGCCGCGGGGCTGGCCCTAGCTTCTATATCTTTATGAATATTTTTTGATTGATTTGGCTCCTTATTTAACTGAGCTGACCAATAAGTTCAATCAAATTTCAAAAACAGCAAAAACGTTCTAGGTATTATATAGTTAGAGTTAGGTGTTTTAAAATCACAATTAAAGGAGAAAAAACCCAAAGAATTTGAGATAATTTTAAAAGACATAATTTTAAGCAAGTTTTAAATGTCTACATGATTAATCACCATTCTTCTCATTAAGTCATGAATATTTTTCTTAACTTTTCAGATTATTATGAAAACTCTAAAAGATGCAGGTTATGGACATTGAGGGTATTATGCAAAGTGAAATAAGTCAGAAGGAGAAGGTCAAATACCGTATGATTTCCTTCATTAAGTAGTAGATAATAACAACAATAAACAAACACATAGGGACAGAGATTGGATTGGTGGTTACCAGAGGGGAAGGGGGGAGGGAGGAGGGTGAAAGGGATAATTCGGTACATGTGTGTGATGATGGGTTGTAATTAGTATTTTGGTGATGAACATGATGTAATCTATGCAGAAACAGAAGTACAATGATGTACACCTGAACTTTTTACAATGTTATAAACCAATGTTACTGCAATAAACAAAAAATTAAAAAAAAAATAAAAATAAATAAACATGATGACATAAAGTAGAAGCTCAATTAGTTCTTGTGAGAGATATTAAAACTAAAACATATGATAAATTTATTTAAATGTAAAGAAAATCTCATATTTATTTCATGGAAATACTAATTAAATAAATAGCAGAAATGTTGTTCCAGAACAAAGCTACCTCCCCTTTATGTTCTGACCCCCGGCCTCAGCCTTGCTTTCAGTTCTGATGTCTTTTCATTCTACATGTTGGCTCTAACACTGGATCTGAGTCTAAGTTTTACTCCATGTCCAGGTCCCAGAGTGTGAGGATATAATTAATAGCATAAAATAAAGGGAAAAATACCAATAACTAGAAATGAATTGGAGAAGCAACTTGGAGAAGCGGTAGAAGTCAAAACTACTCGTTTTTTTTTATAGGTTTCTTTCTTTTAATTAAAAGAAGTGAAGGAAAGGATAGATGGATTCTGTGAAGCCTCCCGGCTGTTCAAAGGCCATCCTTTTCAGTAGTGTCAGCAGTAGTAACCTCGATATAATCACATATTCTGTTCTATGAATACTTCAAATTCTCCAAGATAAATATGTAGAAAACAGGAAAGGGATTCTTCACTCTTCAATTTTTTACTCCTAATATTACATTCTTTTAACTTTTCAAACTGTTGCTAGAATCTACACACACCACTTGAGTGGTTGCTAGAAAACTAATAAAGTCGGGATCATCTGAATTGCTTTTCTATCTTTCTATTTTTTGCACACTGGTATGAATCATACTTCTGTAAACAAACATGCTCATTAATGGATTATTTTTCTTACTTAAAAAACTGTAAAACTATCTACTGTAATGTATAACATCACAGAACTTCGTTCTTGTGTTTATTATAGCATTTCCCCATTCTGACATGTTTATCCTACATGCATTCTTCTCCAAATTCTCATAGTCTTTCTTGTTGTCTGTATAGGCATTAGTCACTAGACAGGGACCTTCTTGGGGCAGAGTAAATACATTATACATAATTATATCAGCTGGCTTCCAGCATCGCTCAAGAGGTTAGTATTCTACATGTTGTGTGAAATTGACAGGGCCTTAGGAAACCATACAATCATTCATTCATTTGCATTTTATTAGGAAACATTTAATATCAAACATTACTAAGTGCAAGACACAATACATAATACAAACCTACAATCTTATGTGAAGCATTTGGGGACATATGCATTCTGGAATTTATAGTTTTAAAAAATCTTTTGGATTTTAGAATGATGATGTTATGTGCATGGCATTTTAAAGTCACGTCTATTCAAGCCCTGGACTGCTCCACCTTTGAACTCACATCATTCCAGTCAGGCTTTGCCACCCAGTGATTTCAGGTCAGGTCAAGTTTGGGTGTCAAATAAAATAAAAATATTTAAAAATCTGATTTTAAGAGTCAGTATTTTTTTTTATTTGAGAATTATGGACTATATTGTGAGGCAAACAATGGTGAATAGGACTCTTTTTAAGGACCTTAAAATCTTATGTGGGAAATAAGGCTTTAACAGGAAGAGGAGATGTTGCATGTTGAATAGGGGTCACAAATTAAGCAAGTGAAGGAGAAGTAATAGAGTCAATACCTGCTAGGAAAGGTAGGAACAGGTTTCAGTTAATGATGAGAGAGGGAAGGGATAGGCATTTCAGGGGGGTGAAAAGCATAAAGGAATAGAGAAGTGGGAAAAGAAAAGAAAAACTTCAGAAAAAGCATGTGTCCCAGAGAGCTGGGAGGGCAGATCTTGGGAAGGGGTCCAGTGATGGTAAATATAGCTGGGATGGTGCATCAGGGTTAAATCATAGGGGACTTATGTTTTGGTCCTAGTTTTTTCCTTTTTGTCTTTCTATAGTTTCTTCCAGGGAAATTAAATCTACTATCAGTTATGCTAGCCTTGATCTGTTTGCGATTCCCAGATTGCTAACTCTAGACAGATCATCCCTAGGAAAAACTGATCCGTATTTCCAGCTGCTTACTGGAGCTATCCACCTGTGTATCCCATAGACATCTTAAATGCAATTTGTCTAAAATCTTATTCATCCATTAATTAAACAATCAGTTATTAGCCAATTTCCTAGGCATTGGGTGTTCAACGGTGAAAGCTGTATCCCTGACAGTGCTTATCGCCTCGTTGGGAAGCAGACATTATTCAAGTAACTGCATTGAAGAAGTACAATTACAAACTGCAGGGTGTTCTGAAGGAAGGAAAGAATGTCTTCCTGAAAGGGTGTTTAAGAAGAAGCTACTCTGCATTTGGCAGGGATGATGTTCACTGTGGAAGCGATCTCTGAGCTAAGATATGAGGTTGAAGAAGAAAGGAAGATAGTTACCGGTTAAGGAGAAACAGTGCAAAGTATCTGTGGCAAGGCAGAGGGGAGGCATTAGAGATATTGAAAGAAAGTCAATGTGACTGGCATACATAGAATGAGGTGGAGAGGGTACAGATCAGATGAGAACCGAGGACCTTGTGGGCTCCTTTAAGGACTGGAGCCTTTATCATTTGAGCAGTGGAAATCTGGGGAAAGAATTTCAGCATTATTATCAGATTCTGTAAGTGTGTGTGTGTGTGTGTGTGTGTGTGTGTGTGTTGATCTTGTTCTAAATTGCATTTAAGTTGGCTACATATAAATTTAATCATAGTCTATAATGGTTACATAAGATGTCATCTTTTATTTCTGTCATAAGTTAAATATTTTCCTATTGCTGAACATTTAGATTGCTTACAATGTTTTGCTGCTGTTGCCAACAGGATTACAAATAGCTTGTGGACCTAAATTATAGACTTTATTTCTGATTGATTTCTTAGGATTACTGAGATTAAGGGGGGATTTCTGGAATAAAGTATCCAAATATTAAAACATTTTTGTCATATTTTGTCAAATTGCTTTCCAGAAAAGTTGTACCAATTTAAGTTTCCATTAGAGGAACATAAGAAGGAACGCCCCTTCTTATTGGTATATGCTCTGTAACTTGACTTGATTTTTCACCATCAAACATATAAACTCTCTAAGGATGTAAAGCATATCCTCTATTTGATACCAAATATTTTTCTCAGTTCTATTTACATTTGCACTCTCTGAGGATTTAAGGCGTAAGCCACTCTGTCCTTTTGAATTTTCCTGTTGTATTTGCCTCCTTGAAATTGCATTATTGTGTTTGTTCTTTCCCTTATTTCTCCTCTACCTCTTCCTGTCGCCTTTCTTTCCTGTCTCTACATGTGGCATTTGTCATAGTTCTAGTCTTCTTTAATATCTTTGTTCCATGACCTTTCTCTTAAAGTCCCCTCCCTGCTCCATATTCAGTTCTCTCACCTTTGAACCAAATCTCAAATCCATATTTCCAGCCTGTCGTGTCTCCTGAGATCAAATCTCACTTTTCTAACATGCCTGCTGAATGCTTGTCCTTACTGACGCTCATCAGGTCGAGATCTGAATTTTAACATTATCCCTGCCCCCAGCCTACCCTAACTCAACTCCCAATATGTTCTGATTTTCCTTTCCTATAGTAATCTCATTACTACTTGGGCTCAAAAAACCTCTCTTTTGCTTTGTCTCACATATCCAGTCAGTCATCAAGAATGAGTGAATCTTCACTTGCAATATCAATCAAAAGCATGTCTTACCCTCCATTACTGCTGCTCCCAGGCTAGAAGAGGCCCTTAACACCATGACAATTTTCTCTTAAATAATGCTCTGGCTTTTAGACTTTCCTTTCATTAATCTATTCTTCACAATGCTTCTAAACTAATCTACCTAATTTATCACTTTGAGGGTACCACTCTTTTCATCAAAAGTCTTCAATGTCTCCCTGTTGTCTTCTAAGCAGCCCAAAGTTCCATAATTCATAATTTACCCAGGCTGCCAGCCATTCAAAATTTAATAAGTGCCTCCGTGAAGTTTTTCTTCGTAGCACTGCCATTCAGCTCCTGGAGCTACATGGCTCTTGTGTGAAGGGGGCTGGAAGTGCCTGAGAGTTTCCTTCCCCTGAGGCTTCCACTAACCAATGACTGAGAGATGCAGAGGTAATAAAGCCACAGATCCATGGCCTAGACTTAACTAGTTCTGAGGCTTAGGTTATACTCTACCATTTCCTCGTAGCATCAGGCCAAAGCCTATATCCTCTGTGGGCTTTTTTACTGAGATTACACCCTTACCCGGCTTCCTCTGGTTACTGGCCCTTCTTCACCCATTGTCTTATCTGGCTACCCTGGGAGCATTTCCTTAATAAGTGACTTGCACATGAATTCTCTGCTTAGGGTCTGCTTCTGGAAAGTCCTTGGTAAGACACTTTTATTCAAACCAGATACACAATCACTACTTGAAAGGAACTCACACCAAGTAGAAAAACAAGCATACAAAGTAGGAATTTCAATTTTAATATGATATCTGCCATAACAGTGGCATTTTTAAACTCCAATGAGATGGGGAGAGAAGAAATAAATACCTGTATTAGATGAGAGAAGTCAAACTGGATGTCTGCATCCTGAAAGTAATGGCTGACCTGAAATTTGAAGAAGTAAGACATTTTTCAGGCAGAAAGCAAAGAGAAATTATTCATAGGGAATAGTCTGGGCAAAATGCAATGCTATGAGACTGTCAATATTTTCAGGAACTACAAATAATTCAAATAATTTATTGTTACCAAAGAACAATGCGTGCTACAAGGGAGCGGCAGGGAATTGGTTCTGGCAGGTGAGTAAGATGGCAGAAATCTGGACTCAAAGCATTCATTGAGTGCCACAAAAGAAGTTCATCTCTTTTATCTGTCAAAGATGGTAAACAAATAAACTAGGAAGGTGATTCCATCAGATGGAAGGTTTTAACCACTGTTCTGGCAGCATTGTGGAGAACTGGAAGAATGAAGGTTGGAAAGCTGCATGTGGGGCTAATCCAGAAAAGCGATCATCAGAAATCGAATACCACGGTAGGGAAGAAATGCTGAGGAGGAGATATTGAGAGATATTAGAAGGAAGGACTGGCAGTAGTTGGCAATTCATTAGGTCTGGGGATAGAGATAGAAGATTCCAGGCTTTGGACCACTTCCAGTGACCAAATCCAGTGGACATTTGTTGGTCTTTATCTTACTTGCTCTGATAGCAGCATTTCCCTTTCCTCTCCATGTTCTTGTTAAATTGTTTGGCTGGATTTTCGATATATTCCATATTCTCTACATTGGCACTTTATTATTCATTCACTTTTTAAATAGAGTAGGAGGTAAAAACTGGAATTATATCATATAGACTACTTACTAAAGAGTTGTTAGATTAATAACAAAAAGGGATTGTAGATTACCAATATTTAAGTGAAAAACTGTCAAGCCTCACTCATTACTAAAGAAATGACAATTAAAACAATATGACGTTAACAAAAATTTTAAGTGTAAAATATCCAATTTTGGTAAGTATGGAGGAAAGAAACACGCTAATGCACTACTGGTGAGAATGAAATAGGAGAGCAATTAAACAATAGCCAGCAAATTAAAATGCTCATTTCCTTTGATCCAACAATGGAACTGCTAATAATTGAAAGTAACAATCAATCTAGATAAATATATGAAGATGCTTTTTACAGTGTATTTGTAATAGCAAAAAACTGAAAATTATTTAAAAGCTCATTAATAAGAACTAATAAAATACATTATAAAATGACCATTCCATGGAATATGTAATTGTTATAAAAAAGAGTATTGATATGAAGAAGGCCAAAAAATATTTGGTTGCAAAATAATGGTGGAAATAAGTTTGTAGAGTAAAATCTCATCACCATGAAACGAGAATATATATGCGTTAAAAATTTACGAAAAGATGCACCCAAAAGTGCTGACATAGTTTACCACCAGGGCTTGCAAATAAAGTTTCTTCGCAATTGTTATATGTATGTTTCCCCATGACTAACAGTAATTTGGCCTTACACTGAATGAAAAGAAAGGGGCAGCAGCAAGACAATGCAGGGAAGCAGTTTAGTTTTTTTATATATGTGGACAGAGGGGATGGGAGATGAAAACTTTGTATAATTCTGATGAAAATAAATAAAATTAAATAAAAATAAAATCCTCATGGTAACACTTTAAGATAGGAAGGTCATTTACAGATAGCAAAATAGAGTCTACTTACACACTCCATAAGTGTCTAATGGGGGACTAGAATTCAGACCTCCTGACCCCTGGCCCAGGTCTCTCTCTATTTGCTTAAGCAATAGTGTATCTATGACAAGGAAATCAAATCGACTGAGATGCAAAGGTTCTCAGCCATTATTTCTGCCTTCTCTGAGTATATGGGATTGATTTTGACTTCATAAATAGATAAGAAAATTTGGAGAGTTGGCTATGGGGCACTAAGATTTCAATGTATGCTGAATCAGAGCGTCTCAATTCAATACCATTGTTCTAAAAGAATGTTTTCTAAAGCACTGAGAAATATGGGTCTGTTTATGTCCCTAATTTAAAAGAAGAGATATTTTGAATTGGAGGCAAATAAACTATGTAGTATCACCGTACAGCTTAGGAAGGAAGAATATACCAAAATACCTGTTTCACATATAAGCTGACACGTCTCCAATAGTTTTCCTCCTAAGGACAATGTAAGTGAAATATTAGCACATATTATCTGGGGCAGCATCAACTGATTGGTTTGTTGCTATAAAGTATAAGTACCTAATTGTATAAAATTTCGGGGATCAATGTATGGAAAATGAGAAAGCATCACTAGAATGAAAGTGAAAAGGCTATTGTGTGCTTCCCTTTGCTGTGTGATAGAATTGCTGTCTATTGAAAAATAAATTAAGTAATTTACTATCAAAAAAACTCTTAATTAGTTTATCCATCTACTTCTAGGAAATTACAAATAAATTTCTTTATTTTAGGGTAAGAGGGATGGATTTTATTTTGTGATTTTCCATATATTAATAATTAATTTTTTTCTAGTTTTGTTCAGGATACTTGCTCCAATGCTTCCTTCAGGTTGTTGTTAATTTTTACTGTGTATTGAAATTGATACATAGCAATCTTACATATATTCTTGCCATTCGATATTACTAATTTAATGAACTAGGGAAAATAAAATGAAAAAAAATGGTGAATATTTAAAGATAAAATCTGGCAATACGTCAATGTTTCTGTTTGCTTTTATAATATAATAAATCACAATTTCTTTTTGTAATATAAAAATACTGTCAATAATTAAAATTCTATGTTATATATAGTCAATATTTTTGTACATATGTCAGTTCTTACAAACATTCTAGCTCCAGTTTAGTAAATTGTTATGTAAACATATTTTTGCAAGACAGATGATCTTATAAGAAGGTTATCTTGAAGTTGCAAGTAGACTAGTGAATTAAAATTTCCATTTCCTATGCTGGAGAGCACTTTAAATGCAATATGAAGTGTACATATTAGGGCTCAGCATTTAAAATTTATCATTAGGTGTTTGGACTAAAATCTGTAAGTATATAGAATTATATACAAGAGGTGCACATATTCTTTAAGTTCCCAACACCATGCATGCTACTGGAATGCAGGATTTCCTAGGGAGATTAGTGTAATTCAATGGTTAATCACAAATACTTGACAGAGAAGCTGTATTATGGACCTTAGATTTTCCTCCTCTTTGATTCAGGAAAAGATCTCATTTGTCACTTCTTAGCATTGGATTCTATCGAGTTCTTTAATAGGAAAAAGATGCTACCCTGTACTACATGCATCTCAACATCATTGGTGGTGTTATGCTTAATTTCCAATAGATGAGAATATAAGTTTACCAAATGGTCATAAAAAGGTATTTTAGTCCAAAATTTGCATGCGATTTGTTCAAAGGAAACACATTTTTGGTCTAATTTTTTTCAGAGCTTTCTGGGATTCAGGAAATTGAACAGAGATATATAAATGTGTGTGTATATGTGTGTGAGTGTCTGTGTATACACAAAGGTATTGTGCTTACAAAGATGCCACAGTTAGTATTTCCAAAATGAAGCTATCTAAGAAGAGGAATAGATGCATTCTACAGAGGAAGAGGGGTTGGCGGACTGATAATAGAGAGAGCTCTTGGAAAATAAAACTGTGGAAAAGGAGCCGCAGTTGGAACCAGAAGCACTTAATTTTCACTAAAATAGGAGAGAAGAGACAGAGACACAAAGATACAGAAAACTAGAGTGAGAGAGACAGAAAGAGAAAAATTAAACAGTAAATGTGGCACCACAGCGAGTGAAAGAATAAGAGTTTTTCCTCTTTCCCTTCATGGGTTATGAAGGTTATGAAATTGAGGATTTCCACATAATCAAGAAAGGATAGCCCATAGCAAAGAACATACTTTCATCTGCTAGAGAGCTGCGAGAAGCTACGGGAAGATTAGAGAGGATGGCTGTCATTGATGCCTTGGGGTGGCTGCTCTAAGTCACCTGCCACTCAGCCACATGGATGAGGTGAACAGGTGTTTATTTTATTTGAGGTTGTGTTGGACTTTTGATTACAAATAAAACAAATATACATTTTATTCAGATAATTCTAAACGGTGATTTATATGTGGATTGAGATATAGTACAATCAAGATTAATTATTGAGAAACTTTATATCCCAAAGTGGATAAATTCATAAGTTATTCCAAAATTTTTGTAAACCTGGTAGGCATCTTTCCTAGAAATTTCAAATGAGCAAAAAGTATAAAGAAATAAAATCAATCAATCAGGAGTCATTTCTGTGTTACCTATAAATGATAGACACACTGAAGAAGTATTTAAAATTTTGTTTAGAACTATAAATGGTCTTTGCTTTGAAATTTTAAAATATGTTTCCTTTAAACTGGTTTCATTTTCTTAGGTGTTTGTGCACATATACATGTATGTGACTGCACGTGATTTTTAATGAAATAGTTAAACATTTTAAAATAAATCTTTACTAATATTAATACATTTCATTATGGGAAAAATTCAGAGTTTCTTTTGCTCGAGATATTAACTATTGTCATTGTACAAGTTTTGATATTATGAAAATTAGCTGAGAACTTTGACTTAAACTAAATCACTCTAAGGCAAGGAAAACATTTTTTTTTTCCTGTGTCATCAGACATATGTATAACAGAAATGGTGAGATCAAAAGATCCAAGTATCAAAACTTTGGAGGGCAGAGAGAATACTAACAATCTGAATTTTTAGGCTAAGTTTAAGCTATTTAGAAGCCAAACCTTGTCAGTCTTCCTTGAGAACTGGAATATCACATTCAGCAAGAGCATGTTTGGATCTTTGCACAGCTGTGTGTAACTTGAAGAGATTGCATCATTAATGCTAAAATTGCCTCTGACTACTATATTGCTTAAGGTTTTCAATTCCTTCTTAGCCCAAGTCCTGATTTCATTTTTTGTTATTGTTTATTTCTTTTCATAGAAAAGTAATATTTAGCTTTACAATATTTTATTTGACATTGTGAGAAAATATAATTTTTGACAAATCAATAAGCTTAAATAAGTTTGTGGTCTGTAGTAAAAGTTTAACCTTATATATTCAGATTTTAAACATCTTGTTCTTATAAAATTGATTACATAAACTTTATTCAAATATATTATAATTATAGAAATTAATTTTGAATCAATTAAAATATTTTAATGAATTTTATTTGAAATGTTTATGATTGGAAAACATGTAAACATTAATGGTTATATTAATAACAGCTTACACTGTATATAAAATGATTTGTTAATTTGTAGAACATTTATAGCACATTTGATTTTATTTTCTAGGCAATATACTCATGCAAATATACCTCTATCTTAATAAATCTATTCCTAGAATAATACCGCTATACTTGGAATAGACCAAAAATGTATCAAATAATGGCTCCATGTATAATGCTCAGTAAATTAATGTTCTGCCTTTAATTACACCAATGACCACTTATATTAATATAATTCTGTATAGACACAAGGGTATGAATTTTGTAACCAAAATCTCAGCTAAGCTCCTATCCTATGTTCTTCTCAGAACATTTCTGTCTCAAGGATCTAATTCATGGTCACTTTCCATTCTGATTTTTTTTTCTTTTTCTTAGAGACTATAGAGCTCATTCACATATCATTTCCTGAAACTACCCTTCTCTCTCTACTCAAGGCTACCCAGACATGAGAGCCCCTTTCCTTGTTTTCCATACCTTAAACACACACACACACACTTTCATAGAGGTATGACAAGGGAAACTATGTTGCTACATGTTCATTCCTCTTGCCAGACTAGGTTGGGCACCCACTTCATCACAGGCTTGAACCACATCAGGCTGACTTGTGAGTTCTTTTCTCCATCTAGAAACACGGAGTCATGCTGGGCACCTCACTGCCTTCATTCCCACACTCTAGTTGTCACCAAATCACAAACAACAGTTGAATTCATCCCCTTTTCTTCGTTTTTCCTTTTGCCACTCAGGCCTTTGTCACTAAACCAACCTCCCTCCGTTTCATGATCGTCTCCAATATCATTGGCCTGCTCTCATTCCTCAGAGAGAACAGATCCTTCGTAACACAGAATTTTGCACAAGGTGTCCTGTCCAGGAGTCCTCGCTACTGCTCCCCACCCCATGTCCCCTTATATTGAAGCCGTTAGATTAGTCTAGAAGTCATTTCCTCTGGGATAATGCTCCTGAAACCACACACAAGGAGCCTTGTTATTTGCCTATCACATACCCTATGTTTTTCCTGTACGTTTATACTAATAATTTTGGTTTAAATAATTTTTAATGCTTCAGTCCCTCTCCCTTTAACACGTAAACTCCAGAAAACCAGTGCCTTGCTCATTGCTGATCTCCATCACTGAGCATAGTCTTTGGCATGTGGTTGGCACTCACTGAAGTTAGGTTTCATGAGGAAATGAATTAATGGGTGCTGTACACATGTGTAGGCAGCCATGTGGAATAGAAATGGTGATCATTTTTGGAGGCAATATACCAAAGGGGAAAGTTGCCAGAATCAAGGAAATGGAGCTAAATAGGGAGCGAGAAAGCTAATCCATATGGATGTCAAGGTAATGAGGCTGGTAAACCCTGGGGACACAGAGCAGTGATCAACACAGGGAAGCCACAGTCTCTGGAGGTCCAATAGGAACCCAGGAGCTGATTCCAGGAGTGATTGGCTGTCCCAAAACATTATATTTATTCATAGTCAGAGGCCTTTCCTGGCTGGAGGGCTGGAGACAAGTGTGTGTAAAAGTGTTTTCTCTAAAGTTCTTACCAACTTGTGTTTTGAATATATAATTGTAGAACTGTATAAGACCTATCTCTCAGTGCTATTCAGTTTTTTCATTCTGCTGAATCCTTTCTGTGTCTCCATTTAGACTGATTTCTCCTTCTTTCTCTCTAAGGTTGAACTAATGATGCAAAGGTGGTCATTACTATGTATGTATGTCACTAAGATTATATAGGGATTAGTTGGGAAAAATGAACCGTAGAAAGTTAAAAAAAAGTCTGCCCAGCTCTCAAGGCAAAAATCAGCCTTCCCTCCCGAGTATCCAGAGCTGTCTCTACAGTCTACCAGCCCTCAGCTTTTTCTTTTTTCATGGATAGGCTCTCACTTTTTCAAACACCTTGCAATGCTCTGCAGCTCCACATATGTGAACACCCTTACATCTGTTCCATCTTGCAGTCCTGAAGCTGTAACACGACTACCTGTTATGGCAAAAAGGCTGCTCCTTGGTCTGATCAGCATTTTCCAGGTAACTTTCTAGGCAGCCTATGATCCATCACTTTGCCCCTGAATAAATCTCAAGAAAGGAACACCCATAAGTATAGTACAAAGGTGTTCTGAAGTTTGACTAGTATTTTAGAGTGTTGCAGATCCTAAGATGAAAGCAGATAGGAAGTTGAAAAACTAGTATTATTTATTCAATAGACTTGTCAGAAATCTCAGATCTTCCCTAGTCACTACATTCTGTCCTGTACATGTAATATATAACTCTCCATGAAAGAACTGAGTCCTCTCTGAAAGCATTCAGAAATAAACAAGACCAGCCTTGAGGCGAAGACCTTGGAACCCATGCTTTTCCCTCTTCTCTTGTATTGCCTAACATACTGCCGAGATCAGAGTGGGTGCTTGACAATGAGATTGACTAAAATAATTTTTTTAAATGTATGTAATTCAAAGAAATGCTCATCACTCTCTTTAGAGGCACTTTCAATGACAACGAAACCACTGGTCTATTATTTTAGAATTTGAGAGTATTAATCATTCTACCTTTCCATCTTTTATTCTCCAAGTTTAATCACTTTGTACTACCTCCTCTGAAGCTATACCTTATATTGAAAAACATTTGTATATGCAAAGTGTAAAAGCATATTCATTTAACCATTAGTTAATAGCTACTAAGTCTTACTAACCATTAGTCTTAGCTACTGAGATATATGAAAGCAAAGCATATATATTTATATGTAAGTGTATATATAGTATATGTATATATAGATAAATAGATACAGATATCTGCATGTATATATATATATAATATATATATATATTATATATATTATATATATATATATATATAAGAGAGAGAGAGACATATCCTACTCTATAATTTAGGGTTGTTGTAGCAAGGAACAGACAACTGGACTAAAAGAGTCTTAACCAGTAATGAAAATGTCTTATTTTACGTAATAGAAAAATTCAGAGATTGCAAGTCTTTAGGGATAGTTGAGTCTGTGGCCCAATGATGCTATCAAATGCCTAGGTACTTCCTATTATCCTCAAAGCGTCAGTTGCTTTTTTTCATCAGCAAGAAATGACACACTGGCTCCAGGCTTCATAGTCTCACCAAAAAGCATCTAAGCAACTGACAAAGAAGGTTCATTTCAGCTTTAAGAATGAGATAAACGGGCTTCCAAAACCCCCATCAGATGCTTCCTCACATCAAAATTACATAACATAGCAGGCTTAGTTCAGAGAACATGTGATTCCACCCTGGATCTGTGGAGGGGCACGGCCGCCTCTCTAGCCCACGGCTCCCCGCCATATAAACAAAGTTAGGCTGCTGTTAATGGAAGGAGGAAAGGAGAAGGTGGTAGGTGGGCAAGAAAGACGATGTGACATTTGTCTCAAAGGATTATTAAAGAGTCCCTGAAATAAAGGGCCTGGTATCAATCAGGATACAGTCAGGAAAACTGAAACCACAGCAGGTATTTCAAACAGGGGAGCGGTCACCAGATGTTAGAAGGCTGAAGTAACAAGGAAGGGGTACTAAAATAATCCATAAATTAATAGCTACGAGAAGCAGCTACCACACCAGAGCTGGAGGAACAAGAGAGAAGAGGTGGAGTTCCCAGAACATAGCACTGGAAAGGGCTCGTCACAACTGGTATTAGTGACTCTAAAGGTGATGCTAGACAGCTGGTGCTTGGACCACCCAGGGGGCATGTGAGTTGGTGCAGATGCCTCTGAGGAGGCACAGAATAGCTTGTGCTCAGTGTGTTGAAAAAAACTAGAGGCTGAAGCTATAGTTGTCCTCTGTTGCCTTGAGATGCTGACGTGAAGTATAAATAGCAAAGTCATCCCTTCTGCCCTGCTCCTGTCTTCCAGTCTCTCTCTTGTGCTTCCCACTAAGAGAAAGCCAGCTGGCAGGGGAGTCATGTTGGCAAGTCAGGAAATGTTTGCAAGCCCAGCGGCCCAGAACAGAATATAGGGTGGTGGACCTGGAGTCAAGAGAGACAATAGGTGACTCAATAGCACCGCATCTGGAAATCTTGACACACTTTGAAATAGCAGCATATATATATAAATTATACAAGTTAAGGCCGTTGTGTTTTAGCACGCGATAGTGCCCCAGCTGGAAGCTCTTTTCTACCTAACAACATTTTCTTTACAACTCAGCATAATATCTAATGATGGTTTGAAGACTTCCCTGACTTTCCTTAACTCTAGCATATACTGAGAGAATGATTTAGGGCAAGTGGCTTAGTCATTTTGAGCATTTGTTGTCCCATCCATAAACTGGGATACTGATAGGTTTGTTTTGTCTACCTCAAAGGTTTGTTTTGAAGATGGAATAAGATTATCAAAGGATAATCTCTTTGATTTAGTCACATATAAAATGCTCAATTGATAATTGTTGCATATTAGTATTAGTGTTACAGCTCCCTCAATCCCAATTTATCAAAAAAAAAAATCTTTGTCCCCTCAATCACTTTTCATATGCACAACTCAGGGACCTTATACGAATTTATTATTATGTAAATAGTTATCACTCTGCTTTAAGTTATTCACTTGCATATTTATGGCTGTCACTACCTAGTGTTCCTTGTGGATATGACCTATTCTCTTATTTGACACACTGCCTCACACATAGTAGAAACTACATTCAACAAAAACTTGAAAAACTTTGAGGAATCAAATGAATGATAGTGAATATATGATATATATGTGAATATACACATAAGTCATATTTACATTTATAAAGAAGAAAGTGTACCTTTGTATAAGTGACTGTGCTATTTTCTATGGGAAGTGTAGTCTTCATATTATATAAATGAAATATACACATAAGGATAAATCTACAAAGAGAAATATAAACACGAGGGTTCCAGAAGTTCTTGAGCAGGAGATACGATTAGCTATTGTGGTCAATTGATCTTGAATGGGCAGAATTTACATAGATAACAAAAAGAGACTGGGAAGATTATTGCAAGTGGGCTAATTGGCATGGGAAAAAATAAGTAGGTAGAAATGCTAGAAATAAGTATATTCTAGCATCTATGGGACAACAAATATGGGAGTTCAAGTTTTTCATGTCGGTTGAGATAAGATTTAAAAGGGCTGTGCTTTATCCTGCAGGCAATTGAGAGTGACATAAGTATGTAGTATTTATGGATAACTAAACTGTTCTGTGTGCAGGACAAATTAGAAATAGAAGACATTAGAGGCATAGAGCAGTTAAGGATAATGTTGAAATGATCTTGAAGTGCTAAGAGGCTGGACTAAATTGATTGTAAAGTCATTGCCATGGAATACAGGATAGGGCCATTGACTGGATGACCCTAGGAGTGAGTGGAGACAACTCAGTGAGAAAATTCAACAATCAATTGGCAGAGAGAAGGAAGCCAGAATTGGTTATTAATAAGTTTAAGACTTCAGTTTTTTTTACTTCTGGGATAGCTTAATTTGGCCTTAAATTTAGCTCAATCTCTCCCAACTTCATTTCGTTAATCTCTGCAATCTTGACCCATAAGAGCCATTCTTACCCAGTTCAGAAAATTATATATTCATTTCTCTTCATAAGCATGCAAAATTTTAGCACAGTTCTCAAAGACAATGTTACATTTGAAATGAGAAAAGCTGTTTTAACATCTCAAGGCATTTCTGTTGCTTTGTAAGCTGGTGTTTCAATGAATTACTCTTAATGGTGCTCTTTTCCTATATTTTTGTGCTTTTCTGCATTTTCATTTTGAGGAACCAACGAAAATACCTGATAGACTACAACGATAACTTGAAAAGCTTTATCTTAATAAATTCAGTTATTATTCCACAGTAGATAAACTAGCACTCTAAAATAATGAGAAAATAATGTCTTCCTCCAAAATTAGAACCTAAAGACACACTACTGACCCCATGTTAAGAGGTTTTACAGCATGGAACTCTTAGACAATGGGCATTAGATTAACTCTAGAAAGCAAGCAATTTTAAACACTTTCAGAACAAAGTAGGCTATATAGTAAATAAATAAGAGAATGAGAGAAATACTAACAAGATTGGTATTCTGTTTTCAATTTCAAAAAGTTGTGATATTTAAATATAGTCATATAACCATTAATTAAAAATATGTTCGTGCTCACATAGAAGGTCGAGCATATATCATATAGGTTACCTGTTTAAGGCTCTATTAAAGGGGATTGGATTACTAAATATATCACTTCTAGTGGATGGGCTGTATGCCCTTTTTTTGTGGATACCAGCTTTTCTTCTAGCCTCAGTAAACCGATTGGAAAAAAGTAGACATTCAAACTTGGAGCCTCACATTCAAGCCTTGACATATTCCTCTCCCTGGCTTTGCCTAATGCTTATAATGAGTCTATTTAGTCAACAACTTTAGAACTATGGGTCAAAGAAGCATCTTTATCATAGTTTGAATTTTTTCCCAGGGCACTTCGTCCAGTGGCCTTTGGTGTTTCAAACATGCTTGAAAGTTATCTGGCTGCTCTCTGAGGAATTTGCATAGAAACTGCTTTACTTCAGAGCAGGTAAAATTATGAAAGTTTCTGTAGCAAAACTATGGGCATTGTTTTGAGTTAGGACAAAGACCAAATATACTCTTCCATGTTGCTGGGTAGTAATCAAACAATGGTAGGATCAGGATGGCAGATCGTCACACCATTATTAATAAAGAACATTATTAATTTCTGAAGGGCTTTATGTCGCGATGGTTTCCTCCTCTTTACTCCTTCCTTTTGTTGAATTTTTTAAATGTATTTCTACTTCAGGGTTTACAAAGGAAAGAAGTTAGCACTAAAAAAGAAGGGCTTCTTCACAACCTCAAATTATATATTTCTTTCAGCACTACACTTTAGAGAGAAAATAGAAATTCAGCATCAACACTTTTGTGACACTTTGTTAACTGATGAAAATATAGAAAAAGAAAAAAGCAATTAAATCAGTTTGTATTCATTGTACATGTTCACCTATTTGTACAGAAGAAAAATAACTCTTAAAAAATAAAACTCTAAGGTGAGTATGCAGTTTCCATTATTATTATTTTTATATTTATATATAAAACCAGTAAATAAAACTATAACAAATACTTTCTTTTTGCTGCTGGCTCAAAATGTTGATGACTTTTTTTGGATATAAATATGGATGGGATGAGTATCTTTTGGAATTATTATCAGAGAGTTGTTAAAATAATATTTGGAAGGTAGGGAAGGCACTGGAATTAATAAACTCATATTAGACAGATATTTTTTCACTAGATTTATATATTTAAAAATTAACCTCTTGCTATTTTATTTCTCTTACGTTAATTAAAAATTAGTTTAATTTATTATAAAATAAAATTTTCCCCAACATTTAAATAATCCCTTGTCTCTAAGCTTTTCCACTAAATAGTTTTAATTCAGTTGCCCATTGCTTCAAAAAGCACGGCCAAGTCTTGTTTAAATCTGTTAACTGAGATAATTTAAGAAGCTTTTTGCCTGTTTCTTACTTATTCCATTTGACATTAGTCTGTGCGACATCATGATGCAAAGGAAAATGACCCTATTATGATATGATTCATACTTCCACTATAAATATCTTTGAGGCTTTGAATATTTGATTAATTTACTTCTCCAACCTTTTTTTTTTTTTTTTTCTTTTAAAGCAGGTACACGTATAACAATGCCATTTTTCGGTCCACAATAAGTTGACACAGTTGTAGGACTTTAGTTTCTTCTCTGAATCTTATAGTTTACTTAGCACATGCTTTACATTAATAAACTTCCATGTTCAGGAAAATGCAAACTTGTGTCTGGTATAAGACTGGGTGTTTTGTCAAAAATATATCATCTGTATAGCTGGACTTCAGCCTTATGCCGTGAACAAGCAGGAGGTGTTTCTGTAACTGTCCTATTGATTTTCACACATTATTTATTAGAAGTGACCATTGCCATTCCCACATACTGCTAAGTGTGAACATTTACCATATGCACATGGCCTAAAGGTTGCTTTGTGGTTCACAGAACAGCCTACGTCCTTCTACTGAAATATTGTCCTCATCTTGAAAGCAAATGGTACTATTTTATTCAATGGTTTATATTTTGGAAACCTAACCAGATATTTTTTGCATTAAATAACAAGCACCACATTACTTCCAAAGACATGCTATGGTTGTGAGAAAATCAAAACTCTAGTGAATCTTTTTGGTCAAGACTTTGAAATAACAGTGTTATCAGAAAAGTACGTATGCACAGGCAATTGATAGTTGGTCAAAACTACATGTAAGGTCCAAAACAATGAATATCTTTTGAATAGCTTTTTGTTTTGTTGTTCCAATATCACATGGTGATTATTTGTAAGCATAAACCTACAGACATAGTTCACAGAATGTACTACTCAGCATTTATTCCAAATCTATTCCCACTGTGAGGTTTTCAGGAGATCTAATTTCCATTATGATAAGATATTATCGATTCAGATTAAATCATTGATTGACTGGAAAAATCAAAGAATGGAACTATTTTCTTAAAGATTTCTTCAAGTGAAGAAATGAGAGAAATTGTACTGTGAGATTGTGAACAAGACCAAGATTATGCAATTAGGCAAATCTCACAGTTCTGCCAGTAACTAGATAATCTTTCTAAGGCTGCCAATTTTTTCTTATTTCCCTTCGTTAGGTTTCTGAAAACTGTGTAGACCATCAGCATTCCACAGACCAACACTGGCCTAGCCCAAGATCATTCAACTTGCTCTTTACTGGGTAGATCACAAAAAAAAAATTGGAAAGAAAATAAGATCTATTACAAAGACTCTATTTTGAAGAATCATACAATCTAGTTGGGGACACAAGATAGATGGACAATTTAGAGAATAGTAAGTGTAGAAAACTTTTATTCAAATGCAGTTGGGACCAGTCTTTTGATGGTTAATCTAAAAAGCCAAAGAGGGGAATTTAAAAAATCATACAAATGTGCAGTCATTGGCCAATATTTTGATGTAAGTTCAGAACTCCTTGATTATCACTCTATTGACTGGAAATTTATGCATTATCCTCCTTGTATAAATCACAATGAATCAATTATAATTTCCAATTTCAATATATTAAAAGTAGAACAAAAACAATAGCATGAATGTCAAAATCTTTTAAATTATTATAATTTTATTATTCTAATCTAATTTTATAATTTTTTTCTATTTTTTATAGTTGTTTAGCCCTTATATAATACAACTTATTTTTTTCTAATCTCTTCAAAACACAATATATTTTTATAGAAACCAAAATTCTCTTTTAAAAATCACATTATTGATGTTACTTATGTCATAATAAAGTTAAGCTGCATACAACTAAAATAAGCAGGTAGTTGAACAAGCACATCTGAATTTTGTTAACATAAAACTAAGTTTTACCCTCATAGGCATAATACAAAGCACACTGTTATTTTACAGGGAGAATGTACAGCATCAATTCATCCATCAAGTTAGTTAAATGGAGCCAATTAAAACAATATTTTAAATTCTGTTTTGCTTCAGGACTTTTAAGGCAATGACAGTTCTGAGAAGGAAGGAATAATTCGGGGAGCTTCATTGGCAAGTCAGATTTGCACTTATTCTTTTCTTCATGGAGATGGAAGGATTCAAAAGGAGAGGAAATATAGGGAGGCTCTCCCAGATAAAGAGAGAAATAGGAGCAGAGACACAAACAGGAGTAGAGATGATCCATGGTTTGCTCAGAAGGAGAGTATCTGTTGCTGAGCAGAGGTTGGATTGGGCTCATGACTGTAATATGACCCCAGACCACATTAACAACAGGACAACATTCCTTACTTATTCTGTCTGCTGAGCAAATCTGGTTTCTGACACTGAGAACAGGAGGCAGGGTATCCTAGCTAATCCTCAGCTGGATTTGTCCCACAGCAGCTTCAGATCTGGAAATGATAGAGTGAGCTTTGAATGGAAAGACCTGGAGATGCAGCAGGGCACGCCTGCCAAGGTTTCCCTCAACTCAGATAAGAGGAACAAGTATATTTTCCAAATTAATTATATCAGAACTTACCAGGTATCTAAATAAATTCGTTTAGAGAATAAAAGTTTTTCCTTAAACATTTAACTGTACTTTTACACTAAATTATTTTACTCAACAAATGCTTAGTGTATGCTTGTATGTAATATGCACTTTTTTAGTGATTAGGAATACTACTGTGAATAAAACGGATAAGAATTCCCTCTAACCTAACCACTGGTTGTAAGGGGAAGTAAGCAAAAGCACAAGAAATAAAATAATTAAGAAATAGATTTTATTATGCCTTAATTACATCAGCTGATAGTGAGTGCTATGGAGAAAACTAAACCAGAGAAGTGGTAAAGAGTACACTGGGTATGGGGCTAAGGCTTCAGTTTTAAATATGGTGGTCAGAGAAATCCTCACCGAATAAAAGAATGACATTGTATCCAAGAATTGAAGATGATGAGACGAGAAGTCATCAAGAGGATGTAGAAAGTAAGAATATTCCAAATAATGGGGCCAGCAAATGAAAGACCTGGATAGGAGTATGGTATGTTCAAGAAACAGCAAAGAGTTCTCCAGGTTACAGCAGAGTGATGAAGGTGAAAATAGTAGACGAGTTGATACATGTAAAGCAAAGGGGTGGCCCAACCATGGAGGGCCTTACATGTCACTGCAGAAATTTAGATTTTACTGAGGGTGAGATGGAAGCTTTGAATAGAGAAGGATATAATTCAGAATTTAAATGATCTCCTAGCTGCTGGGATAAGAATTGATTATAGGGAGCAAGGATAGAAATAGATTCACGGTCAAGATGCTATTGCCATTACCCAGGAAAAATAGGATGATTTGCACTAGGTCATCGTGCTGATAAATGGTCATATTTTGGATGTTTTTAAAGTAGAGTTGACAGGAGTTGCTTATGGGTATGACATGGGAATGTGAGCCAAATTTTGTGGCCTGAGCCAAAAGAAAATTAAAGTTCTTGTTTAATCAGGTGTAATAAGGTGGAAAAGATGGGGAGAAGGAATGAATTTAGGAAAAGAAGAACGGGCGTTTGGTTTGAGACATGTTAAGGTAAACCAGGTGGAAATGTTAGACACCTAAATTTGAGTTCGGGACTATGAATGCATAGAAATTTGTATTATTAGCATGTCGCTGGTATTTGAAGCCATGAGCCCAGACGAGGTCATTTTAGTTTAGTGTATTCCCACATATCATGTTTCAGGTACCATGCTAGATACTTTAAATTTTTTGCCCATAAAAAAATCTTTGGTAAATTCCTCAAGAACGAGCATTTGATTTACCTGTTGTTCTCAAATGTATGACTTCAGTAGGGTGTATCATTTCATTATATTTAATTCCCTATGAACTTTCAAAATATCAAATAGGCTGTATATTTATTAGCAATGTTTTTCAGGTACAATAAACTTAATCAGATAGAACTCTATAGCTTAATTTCACAGAAATATAGTTTCATGGCTTAGTGATACTGCTATTATATTATAAATTGTGAAATCATGCTGACTAAGGGCAGCAACAGAGCACACATTTTGATATAAGTTAATTTGCATGAATTACCTAAGTTATGAAAATACACACCTTCAGAGAATAGACAGGTTTTATTAATTCTGAGTTATGTCAAGCTATCATTAAATAATTCTCAAAGGCCCAACACTGGTAAAACCATATGTTGCAGAGTGTGTGTTTCCTGTTTCCTTCTAATTTTTTTCATCATGGTTCATAAGTGAATGCTATGAAGTCTAATTAATTTAATGAATGGATCTCAGGGCCACTGGTCCATGCATTCACATGAATTACTCTGTGAAGAAAGAGCTGTCTCTCTCTCCTTCTTTTTTTTTAAGAGAAAAAGATTTTAATGACCTCCAGTTACCTGGCTGAAATAAGCAATGATTTCTTTTGGAACAGACAAAATAATGCACTGCCAACAAGCCTCAAGCATAGACTAGAACAGTATCACTAAAGCTTCTGTTCACGTTGTTCCAGGGCTAATAAAATGGAATATTGTAATCCAACCCTGAGGAAATTTCAGATAGTCTCATATTTTCTCAGAAAATAAAAAATTATAGGAAAGTGCCAAGAATTGCCCTCATAGAGTGAGTCTGAAAAATAATTTCTCTTGGTCCTCTCTGTATTCTCTGTTTTGTCCTAGGCAACTCTTTCTTTAAATTCTTATATCAAAGTCCTCTGGTCACTTAATTTTCCTGCCGTCTGAAATCAAAAGTTATACCTACAAAAGAGTGCAAGTTTTCATCGTTTTGCTTTTGCAACGACTATGTCTGTGTCAGCTATAAGATTGTAAGCTTTATAGTTGTCTGTGTGTTTTCATTTATAGTCCTTCTCATGCACAAAAGGATTTCAGGCAGCTAAGCAAAAAGAACATGAAAGAAAATGAATAATAAATATAAAAACAAATTGGTGTAAAGAGAAAATAAAGCCAACTATTGACGATAGATGATTATAATCTCTCAGAGACCTCCTTCTTCCAATCAAATTACATAGTTTCATTGCATAATGAACCCAATGGTTACTCAATATATATTTGTTGAAGTTAGTACAAATAAATAACATGATGACTGAAAAACTAGTATAGAAGATTTTTACTCTTCAGAAAATAACTAATGGACGTGTATTGTAACTTCTATCCTAAAAAATTAGAGGAAAATATAGATTGATTTGGCCCAAAAAAATGCATCAGGAAGACTCAGAGAGCAACAGAATTATGATTGCATATGTCTTTCAGTCCTAGTGTATCTACAAACAGTATTATCAGGAGATTTCTTCACATCCATATATCCAACTGCTTATTTGTCATTTCTACCTGGATATCCTTCAGGTACCCCACTAAATTTATTATCTTCCTTCAAATAAGGAACAGCATCCAACACATAGAACTGTGAGATATTCTACTCTCTGTCCTCTCTCATGTCTCTGGTCTAATTTAGAAGGTCAGATGATGTAGTCAAAAGGGCAACAGTTCTGAGTCCAGTCACATCTAGTTTTATCCTCATTCCACAACTTAAAATCTGTGTGAGCTTCAGTAAGCTACTTACTTCCTCTGAAAATCAGTTTATGGACATAACTTTTGCATAATTCATTGTAGTGAGGAATAAAATAACATGTTTGGTACTTCATGAGCTCTCAATCAGCAGTTGCTATCACTGTTTATTCACATGAGTTCAAACTCTTATCAATACTACCACCTACCAGGTCTGTTTTCTCTCTCTCCTCACTAATAAATGCCCTAGTCTCTCTTCTTCTATCACTTTTTATGAAATCTCTGACTCCTTCAGCTCTTCCAACACCATCCATAATCCAGCCTCCACACCACTATCAGGGCAGAGGTTTTAAAATGCATATCTCATCATTGCACCCTTCAATGCCACACACTTGTCTCATGATAAAATCTAAACTCCTTAGCTTTAGATTGACCATGACCATTTATAATCTGACTCCACCTGCCTCTCCCTCCTAAATCTCACTTCTCTCTACCTAATATTTCACCCCTTGGATTAAGTAGCTTGAATCTACTTGCATCTCTACCACCTATCATATTGCTTTATAACTCCTTAACTTTGCACATAGGGTTCCTGCTATCTGGAATAACATTCTCCCTTTTAGCCTGGAAAATTCTATTCTTCCTTTTTTTTTTGTCCTGAGGAAGATCAGCCCTGTGCTAACATCTGCCAATCCTCCTCTTTTTTTGCTGAGGAAGACTGGCCCTGGGCTAACATCTGTGCCCATCTTCCTCCACTTTATATGGGACGCCGCCACAGCATGGTTTGCCAAGCGGTGTGTTGGTGCGGGCCGGGGATCCAAACCGGCGAACCCCGGGCCGCTGCAGCGGAGCGCAGGCACTTAAACGCTTGAGCCACCTGGCCGGCCCCTATTCTTCCTTTATGACTGAATTCAGTCTTCTTTGTGAGTGACCTCCCCATGATAAATTGACTACATCTTATTTTGTGGTTTCATAGTCCATTAGGCATTCTTCAAATGTCCAATATAACAGTGTATGATATTTGTGGTTTATATGCCTATTTCCCCTGCAGGCTTTCAGAAACTCCAGGGCAGTGTTGTAAGTGATTTTCTCCCCAGTATCTAGCATAGTGTACATACATTTGTGGATTTGGATAAATGAATAAGTGAGTAAATGAATAAATGATGAGAAAGCAAAAACTAATATCTTGTCTCTGCCTCTTATACTACACTATAGACAGACAGACTGATTCAACTGAAGATTCTAGTTCATATTCTTCTGTTTGTTTGTTTTTGTTCTTGTTATATATGTAGCACAAAACTCTGTTCCGCCCCAAAATTTCTTCTGTAGTAGCAATAAATTAGGTGTCGGAGCAACATTGTGCTCTCTCTTTCTCTCTCTCTCTTTTCACATATTGCTACTTTAAAACGTGTATGTGTTTATGACTTTGTAGATTAATTTGTTACAGTATATACAATAGGAGCCCTGCTATTTCTTCATAAATAGTTATCATAAAATATTCATACTTATGTTTTGTGAAGATCTATATGAGACAAAGCACACATTATTATAATCTTATTTTCAGAGGAAATATAGATGAAAGGATTTTCTTTCATTGTTCTTAATGTAAAACTTCTAAATTAAATATACAAAAGTGCTCATCTAGAAGATAATGGAATCATAAGCACAACACAGGAAAAGGCTTACAAAGCACAAATTATTTCAAAAAATCTTAATTTTAATCCAATAGAATTACTGAATTAGTACACAATGAAGCAAAAGATTTATAATAAATTTATATGTCAGTAAATTAATACAGATTGTATAAATTTTACCTACAAAATTCTATCAAATAGTTTATGATGTTTCAAGAAGTTTTCAATTTTTCCATGTTCAACACAAAAGTTAAATATAGATGAAACATAAACTTAATTGAAAACATTGATATTTCATGGTTTCTGTGAAACATGTAAGAGTAGGGACAATGTTAAAATGCAAGAGAAAGTTCTTTCCCACCTCTTTCCCCATTCCTAGGATCGGGCCAAGAACAAGATTCAGTGTAGTCAAGGGAGTGACAACCCTGTGGTATGAGGTGAAATTTGGTTCTGGGAGTTTTGACTAACAATAGAGTGAGGTGTCTAGACCCGAACAATTGGGTATGGAGTGGGAACAAGGCCAGCTTCAGGGCTGGGGCTATTACCAGCATAATAAAGGAGGCTCAGTCCTAGGGCAAAAGAAATGACCAGAATCACTGGTCAGAGAGGGGAAAATGTTAAAAAGACCAAGGAAAACAAAATAAAGAGGAGAAAATGGAGGAGAAGAAACCAGAGGATCCAGACCAAAGGGTTTGCCAGACAATCTTCTCCTAGGTTATGTGGGTTACACAGAAACCTGGAAGATCATGCCACTCCCAGGTCCAGGGTTCTATCTCCGTGACTTAGGACATTAGTCATGGGAAAATAGAACACATTTTTTTTTTCCTAGAGCGCGTTGTTAGTTGAAAGAACTGCTACTCATGGTCTGCTGGAGTGAAATTTATCCATTCTAGGAATGAGTGAAATTGGACATACTGGAGGCCTTTAATTACTATGTTGGTATTAGAGCAGATGAGGACTGAGGTGTGTTATATCCATAGTCAAGTGTTATTGTATATAAAACATTCATTAACTTTTTCTACTTTAATTTATAGTTAAATTCATTAATGTAGTATTTCAACATTATTATTCAAATGAAAGACCGTCAGTTCTTGGACACAATCTGTCACTGTTCATTCATCTCAATGAGACATAGCAATAGCCATATATTTCTTTTAATTAATAGACATTATTTTTTGAGCTGTTTTAGGTTTACAGAAAAAATTGAGTGAAAAGTATAGAGAGATCTCATATACCCCTCACGCCCCTCTTTCATCTATTCTCAATGTCTTGTATTTTTAACATTAGTAGGTTATATTTGTTACAATTGATGAGCCAATATAGATACATTATTATTAACTAAAGTCCATAGTTGCATTATGCTTCACTCTTTGTGTTGTACATTTTGTGGGTTTTAACAAATGTATAATGACATGTATCCACCATCACAGTATCATACAGAATAGATTCACTGCCCTAAAAATCCCCTGTGCTGAACCTATCCCTGCCTCCATCCCCCTTTCCCTCCCCAAGAGGAGCCCCTGGCAATGACTGATCTTTTTACTGTCTCCATAGTTTTGCCTTTTCCAGAACGTCATATAGTTGAAATCATACAGTATATGGTCTTCTGAGATTGGCTTCGTTCACTTAACAATATTCATTCAAGGGTCTTCCGTGTCTTTTTGTGGCTTGATACTCATTTCTATTTAATGCTGAATATATTCCATTGTATAGATCACCATAGTTTGTTTATCCATTCACCAGTTGAAGGACTTCTTGCTTGCTTCTAAGTCTTGGCAATTATGAATAAAGCTGTTATAAACATTTGTGTGCAGGTTTCTGTGTGGATATAAGCTTTCAACTAACAAGCCCCACCCTGTGCATTTTTAAAAATTAACCTAGTTATTTATGAGAATTTAATACTCTATGAATATTTTAGAATTAAATATTTAATTAAAATCAATGACTATATTAGATTCATTGGAAGAATTTATATAATTTAATGTTAAATTATAGCATCCATTAACATGACATATTTCTTCATTTATCTGGAGAATAAATTAGGTCATCTTTTAGATGAAATCAATTTCTAAAATTTTGTGTATAGATGGCTTTAGTATTATTTTGTAGGTTAGCTACAAGGTACTCTGTAGTGTCTTAGTTTCTATTACAGTTTTACACCTTCAATTCAATTATTGCTGATACAGAAGGGCATTTTAGATATGTGTGTGTGGTTGTTCATCCTTTATGACTGTTTTGCTAAATTTGATTATATGTTCTAATGGCTTTCTGTTTATGTGAGTGGGCTTTTCAATGAATGATCATCACATTTGCAAATGATGACACCTTTGTGTTTTCCTTCCAAATATTTATCTCTTTTTTTTTTTCATTGTATGATATTGGCCAAGCTCTCCTATACTGTGAACAGAAGTGATGATGATGGTCATCATATATTTTCCCCAAATTAAAGGGAATGTATCCAAAATACCTCTATTAAGTATGATGTATGCTATAGATTTTTGATAGATGAGGTTTATGAAGTTCAAGTTCCCTTATATTCAAAATTTTATGAGTGTTTAAAAAATTAAACAGTAAACCTTTTCAAATGTCTCTCTGCTTCTATTGCTACGTCTGCCTAAATTTTCCCTTATAGTGTATGAATGTGTTGAATTTAATTACTAGACTTTCTAGTGTTGAATCATATACTTATATAGACTTCCCATCTAAACTTGTCTCCAACTTTTCTCTGAGATTTTAATTAATTAACATTCTGTTCTGTAAGTTTTAATTTATTCCTGGAGATATCCATTTATAAATAAAGAACTAGGGCTGGCCCCATGGCTTAGCAGTTAAGTGCGTACTCTCCACTACCGGTGGCCAGGGTTCGGATCCCGGGCACGCACCAATGCACGGCTTCTCCAGCCATGCTGAGGCTGTGTCCCACATACAGCAACTAGAAGGATGTGCAACTATGACATACAACTATCTACTGGGGCTTTGGGGGATAAAAGGATGAGGATTGGCAATAGATGTTAGCTCAGGGCCAGTCTTCCTCAGCGAAAAGAGGAGGATTAGCATGGATGTTAGCTCAGGGCTGATCTTCCTCACAAAAAAATCAATCAATCAATCAATAAATAAATAAATAAGAACTAAAATAGATATTTGAGACTAAGTAAATCACCTAAAATAGTACAAGCACTATGACATACACTGGACTTTGTTTAACACTTAATAGGTTTTTAGAGCTTCAGACTTAGTTTATTCTCTGTCTGTTATCCTGCTAAATATCACTGCTCCATAAAAGGAATAAAATGTATGTTTGGTGCATAATCCTCTTGATAACATTATACTCTGATAATTCCTTTAATGAGAAATAAAATAAGTAAAATACCGGATAGGTAATAAGGAGTATTTTTGCCATAATATACGAATAATCTTGGCTAGATGACCCATTAAATATTTTCTTTCATTGGCATTGAAAGTTTATATTTCCAATTACATTCAAAGTGTTTGAGTAAACCAAGAAAACAATGATTTGCTTAAATTCCAATTCGCAAAATTTCGTCTAAGTTTTTATGTTCCAAAATAACCTTTTATCTCCAAGGCAACAAGCTTAGAAAAATTAACAAAGAAGTACAATTACAGTAAAGTTAGATAGTGTTAAGACTTGTTGCTTAGACCATTGTGAACACTGAAGTTGCATGATACTATGAGAGAATTTCCATAAATTTGTGTTGACCAGTAGTGGAGAATAGGGATTTATGATTCTCTGACCAAAATTTATAAAAGGGGAATTTAGCTCTAGGGTTTTAGATAAGCCTTTTTGAAGATTATATTCCTAATTGGAAAATTATCAGAAACAAAATCCCTTCAAGAATACATGATTTAAAAATTCATCCAGTTAAATTATTCTTTATGCATGGTTGCTTCTTTAGACTCACAAATGCACTGATGTGTTTTTATCGGGGAGGAGATCAATATCATCCTGATATTGAATTAGATCAATGATAGTGAATGAATGATGACCTATTGGTTATTGTGCTTAGGTTTAAAAAGAAAGAGGATGAATTCTGCTCAGGGTGGGACTTTTCCTATACATTATTTATCTTAAGCAGTCAATTTTGCATTATTGGGCATAGTAAGATAGGAGTTCTATATATTCAAATATTTTGCCTAAGAGATTATATATATATGTATATACTTGAATACATAATTATATATGCATATATAAGTATTATGTACTAAGTAATCATTTAAAGATCTTGATGTGTTCATTCTTTATTAAGAACAGCGCTTATCATTCTGCTAGTGAAATACGCAATAATGGGTTGTACTAGAATTGATATTATGCCTAAAAATCCAGAGTGTGACTTACTCTGATTAAATTGAGAGTATGTGAAATAATTTCTAGTGGTATTTTTTTTGTCTTACCAACAAGCTCACCTAATATTTTAAAACTGACTTCAAAGAATTTTTATTTGGCCATCCATTCAAACAAGCTTTGAAATTAGTGCAGTAAGGTAAATAATGTACTATTTCCAGTGAGGTTGTATATTCCTACTTTGATTTCCATTGATAATTAATTTTTCTGCTCTTTTTACAAGGCACTTTATTATGCAGTTAACAAAGACTAAATAAAATATGAATTTTATTCTCAATAATATTTATCGGGCAGTATGGTCCAATATAGAAGTCACTAGCCACATGTGGCTACAAAGCACATGAAATGTGGCTACTCCAAATTGAGATGTGCTGTAAATGTAAAGTATACACCAAAACTTGGAGACTTAGTATGCAAGAAAAAGTAAAATATCTCATTAGTAATTATTATATTGATATATGTTGAAATAGTAATATTTGGATACATTTGGTGAGTTAAATATAGATGACAATTAATATCGTATGTTTCTTTTTCCTTTTTGATGTTGCTATTCAAAAATTTAGAATTACATATGTGGCTTGCATTTGTGGCTCACAATATGTTTATACTGGACAGTACTATGTAAGGTTATTGCTTTAAGCTTCCGTCTTTCTCATACTAAATAATATCAAACGATTAGATTACAAGCTTTTTAAAGGCAATGGGAAGGTTCTTGTTCATATTATATTGTTCCCCTGTTCTATTCAGATACCCAGCCCAGAAGTAATCTATCAGTAAATATTAATATCCAATTAAATGGAGAAAAAAACCGTTCCTTTCATGTCTTTTTTCCTTTATTGCATAGTTGATTCATTTACCATATTTGTAGGGCACAGGCATTTTGCAAATGTCTTATATATAATCAGTATATACCATCCAGAAATTAAAAGTGACAATTCAAATTGTATATAAATTTAATAAAAATATGGCTTAACTTCATTTTTGTTCCATCTCATTGGTGATTATATCTAGCATGCTATTAAAACATATTGGTCTGATAATCTGACTGAAAAAAGATTATTGCCTTGCTAACAGGAGGATTTTCCACTGGAAAAAATATTTTCATAAGATAGCTACAGTGTTGGGAAACAAGGGTGAAACAAAGGCTCTGAAAAAGTATGGAGCCAGCTCCATACTTAGATTCTCCTTTGCCTTAATATCAGTGGTCTCTACTTACCGCTTTCAGCCATCAAATGACCTACAGACAGCTCCTCACTCTGCCTGCTCACGAGGTCTCTGGTCAGGAGAGTTGAACTGCCAATACAAGTCCTCTACTTCCAGGATACCATTGGCCTCCCCCCAGTAATGAAGCACTCACCAGTATTTTCCTCTAAATCACCAAGACGAATTAAAGTACTCACACAACATAATATAAAACATTTTAATTAAACTATACACACTTGAAGTAATTTGTGTTCCACATTGCATCTCCTTATTCTACCACTCTGTTACTTTGGAAAATCTATTTGCTAGTTCCATTCACCAAAGTCCAAGACATAACAAGTCTTTTAGAGGTGGGTAATGAAAGTTGACCCTCCTAAGGAAGAAATGCACCGTGACAATCCACCTGCTCCTCTAGTATGATCCAGACTCAACTCCCTGAACCTGTGTTCGCTAGTCCCCTAGAATCTGTTTCCACTGCTTTTTTTTTTCCAAACTACCCTGGACTAGCTTGACAGCCAAGAAAACAAATAGAAGAAGAGAGACCGGCTGAATAGCACAGATTTGCTATGTGGTAGTGTAGAAACAGCACGCTGCTAAGTTTAACTGAGAAACACAGCCAGTTTTCCCATGTAATTATTGTGGGAGAAACACTTAATAATTATTTTAAATGCAAGCTCTTATTTTTTGTATGTACATGTGTACTAAATTAAGGAACTACACTTTTTTATCCAAGAAAGACCACCCAGATTCTAGTGAGAACCATTTTAGTCCTTCTAAACTTGGGCTACAATTCTCTAAAATATACAGTATATCTGGTTGGAAAAAATAAAAATGTTTATGACCAGAAGTGAGACCCAATATCAGTGGCAATGTGATTAGAAGGCTTTTGCTTGGTTGGATCTCTGATCCTTTTTCTGAATGTTCATTGAATTAGACTTTTGGCAGAGGCAATGAGCCAATAAATGGCAATGAGATTCCAGATCTCAAAAGCTCATGGGCATGGATGATCAAGTGTTGCAGTGATAAACCAGTTCAGTGGATAATTAGTTTTGGAAGTTTGTGAACAGGTAGGGAATAGGGTGTTTTCAAAGAGAGAATGAATATACAGTCATGGCCCCTGTCATGTTGAGTATGTATTTTAAAAATATCTATTTCTAACTTCCAACAGAGGTAGAATCAACCATACTCACACTCATATGGTTGGATTATTTTCAACGAATTTCAGATACAAAGGATATAAAACTAATTTTGTCCAATTTGACAATTAGGTGAGGATCAAAGCAGACTGGATGAAACTCATAGCCTTTTCCAAGTTCATAGAACATTTTCCCATGATCCTGGATGTATCAGTGTTCATCTTTTTGACACAGCAGTGTATTTTAAGTGATACTCAAGTTTCAAAGACAATCAAAATTCTTATCTTCCTTATATGTTTCCTCTGGACTGTATACCTTGTGCTGCTTCAAATAGAGTAGTAAGTATACTTGGGTGCTTAAAATATATTTTATGATTGTAATCTTGGGCATTTGAAGCAACTCTCCATTCTACTGCAGATATAAACACCATAAATTGGAAAAGACATACTGCAATTGAAAGGTCGAAAGTCCTTGTTGGACTTTTCCCAATAGTGTTTATGAGAAAGACAGCTCAAAATTTATTGGTAGAGCTAAATTTCTTGTACAGAAAAGTCAGAGAGTGAAAGTTCAATAGTAGGATTCAAAAAATTGTGGTTATATAAGTAATGTTGGGGACAAGAGATGTTATTAGGAAGTTCAGCAAGTGAAAAAATGTATTTAAAATACTCACTATAAAATATGTTAAAATCACAGCGATATCAGTAAGTGTAATTCACATGTTCCTACCAGCAGCATCTTAGCTGTTTATGCAAACCCTTCCCAAGATAATGGGTCACATCAACATAGCATTAATGTTCACAGAGAGCTTAGTATATTTCTCCATTCTATTGCAGTAACAACCTTAAATCTTGGTGATTTATAACAGCAAGGATTTTTTATTAGACTTTTTTAGAGCAGTAGTAGATGCACAGCAAAACTGAGAGGAAGGTACACAGATTTTTCCATGTAACCCCTGCCCCCACACATGCATAGCCTCCCCCATTATTAACCTCACTCACCGGACTGATACATTTTTCACCAAGAATGAACCTACATTGACACACCATCACCACCCAAAGTCCATAGTTTATCTTATGGTTCACTCTTGATGCTTTACATTCTCTGAGTTTGGACAAATGTATAATGACATGTATCCATCATTATAATATCATACAGAGTATTTTCACTGCCCTAAAAGTCCTTAAGCTCCACCTACTACTCCCCTCACCCCCTAATCCCTGGCAACCACTGATCTTTTTACTCTTTCCATAGTTTTGCTGTTTCCAGATGTCACATCATTGGAATTATACAGTATGTAGTCTTTTCAGATTGGCTTCCTTCACTTAGTAATATGCATTTAAGTTTCCTCCAAGTCTTTTCAGGGCTTGATAGCTCATTTCCTTTTAGTATTAGAAAATATCCCATTGCTAGGATGTACCACAGTTTATTTATCCATTCACTTACTGGAGGACATCTTGGATACTCCCAAGTTTTGGCAATTATGAATAAAGTAGCTGTAAACAATCATGTGCAGGTTTTTGTGTGGACGTAAGTTTTCAACTCTCTTGGGTAAATACCAAGGAGCACATTGCTGCAGCATACGGTAAGAGTATGCTGAGTTTTTTACGAAACTGCCAAATTGTCTTCCAAAGTGGCTGTACCATTTTGCATTCCCACCAGCAGTGAATGAGAGTTCCTGTTGCTCCATATCCTCAACAACATTTGGTATTGTCAGTGTTCTGGATTTTGGCCATTCTAATAGGTGTTAGTTGTATTTCACTATTGTTTTAATTTGCATTTCCCTGATAACATATGATGTGAACCATCTTTTCATATGCTTATTTGCCATCTGTATATCTTCTTTGTTGAGGTGTCTGTTAAGGTCTTTCATCCCTTTTTTTAATTGAGTTGTTTGTTTCCTTATCAATGAGTTTCAAGAGTTATTTGTGTATTTTGGATAACAGTCTTTTATTGTATATGCCTTGTGTAAATATTTTCTCCCAGTCTGTGACTTGTCTTCTAATTCCCTTGACATTGTCTTTTGCAGAGCAGAAGTTTTTTATTTTAATGAACTCCAGCATATCAACTATTTCTTTCATGGATCATGACTTTTGTGTTGTATCTAAAAAGTCATTGTCATACCCAAGATTTTCTAGGTTTTCTCCTATGTTGTCTTCTAGGATTTTTACAGTTTTGAATTTTATGTTTAGGTTTATGATCCATTTTGAGTTGACTTTTGTGAAGTGTTTAAGATCTGTGAATAGGTTATTTTTTTCATGTGGATATCCAGATGTTCCAGCACCATTTGTTAAAGACAAGCGTTTATTTTTCACTCATGTCATATGTCAATGCTGTATTCTTTCAGACACATATAGTATTTTTAATAATTCAAAAAGAACAAGGAAAAATGGAGGAAATCAGTCTATCTGATTTCAAGATTTATATAGTTACATTAATCAAGATGTATAATATTTGAGGGGGGATAGGCATATAGATAAGTGGAACATAACAGAGAACCCAGATATAGATCCATATAAGTATGCCCAACTGATTTTTTACAGAGGTGCAAAAACAATTCAATGGAGTAACAATAGTCATTCCAAACGATAGTACTAGAACAATTCGATATCCATAGGCAGAAGAAAAAAATAATAATAACCTTGACTTAAACTTCTCACCCAACATAAAAAAAACCTTGACCTAAACTTCATATCCATATAAAAAGTAATACCCTTGACCTATACTTCACATCTATGTAAAAATTAACTCAAAATAGTGAGAAACTTAAATGTAAATGATAAAACCATAAAACTTTTAGGAATAAACAGAGGGTAATATCTTTGGGATCTAGACAACTGATGAATTGGACTTCACCAAAATTAAAAATATTTGCTCTATGAAAGACTCAGTTAATAGGATGAAAAGACAAGCTACAAACTAGAAGTAAATATTTGCAAATGATATGTTATGGACTGAAATGTGCTCCCGCTCCCCCAATGCATATCTTGAAGCCTTTACCCCTAATACCTCGAATGTGAGTATGTATTTGGAGAAAAGACTGTTGTCCTTTAAGCAGAGAAAATTAGGGCACATACACAAATACACAAACACACGCACACACACACACAGAAGGCCATGTGAAGACAAAGGGAGAAGACAGACATCTACAAGCCAAGGAGAGAGGCCCTCAAAAGAAACCAATCTTGCCGACACCTTGATCTTGGATTTCTAGCCTCAAGAATTGTGAGAAACTAAATTTTTGCTGTTTAAGCCACTTAGACTGTGACATTTTGTTATGGCAGCCCTAGCAAACTACTACACCATATATCTAACAAAGGACTAGTATCAAGAATATATAAAGAACTCTCAAAACTCAACTGTAATAAACCAAGCAATCAATTAGATAGTGGGCAAAAGACTAAAGGGACATTTCACTGCACAGAATATATAGATGGCAAATAAGCACATGAAAAATGTTCAACATTATGAGGCATTAGGAAAATGCGAATTAAAACTACAATGAGCTAATGCTACATACTTATCAAAATGGCTAAAATAAGAACAGGTGACCACACCAAATATTGGTGAAGATGTAGAGAAAATGGATCACTCAGATATTGCTGTTAGGAATATGAAATATTACACCCACTCTGGTAAACAGTTTGGCTGTTTCCTGTAGAACCAGTTATAACATCCCTTGACCCCATAGCTCACCAATGAATTTCATACAATGCTTGCTCTTCAAAGTAGCTGATCCTATTTAAGGGATGGTCTCTGTCTGTCCAGGTTTATTTCTGATCCGTACATTTCTCATTTGCGAGCCGAATTTCTGGCTGTCATTAGCCATGTAATACTTTGGCGCCAGGTTTAGAGCACCTCTCTACCTCTAGAAGGGAAGAAAATACCTTCCAGGCTCATTTGCTATGATTTCACAGAAGTCACTGAATCTAGGAACTTCTTGGGTCGTTATGTTAAGTGTCCTCTTTCCCTCCCCTTGCTGCTCAAAGGTTTGCTACTCCACCATATTATGCCCCTTCCTGTACTAGGTACATATACAGATTTTGAAAAGGCCTTAAAGAACAAAGCAGAGCCATGGAAACTGTTGATAATCAAAAGTATTTTTGATGTGAATATGAATAAAATAATTATTGCCAGATAACCGTGAACCTTAGAGAAGCTCCCAGTTAGGTTTGGAAGTTTTCTTTCTCTTCCTTTGTGTTTTGCTTGCTTTGGTTGTCTGAACAAAGAATAAAGCTGCTAACAATCTTGGGAAAATGGCAACCTAGATTCATGTAAAATTTCACAGTTGACAAAGCTCTTCCACCTCCATTATCCATTTAAATTTAACATCAGCCTCCTTAGGTGTTTATCATTCCCACTTTATAGATGAGGAAAATGGGCCTCTGGGAGATTAAGTGACACATGCAAAGTTACTCCAATTGTAAGTGGTAGAGGCAGCTCTTAAATGTGAATATTCTTTCCATATCCCCTACAACAATGCTTCCCTGAAAAGAATTTGGTCAAACAACATAATAAAAGGACTTGGTCAAGCAACACAATAACTCCATTTCTTCCATGGTTGAATGCTCGGACATTACGTCTACGCATGCTGTAATGAAAATAAAATCAAGCATTATTCTCAAAAGAGTTGAATAGAGTTATCAGGGCAGGTTCCTGGAAAATAAAAGATCTGTCTTTTCAATGAGAGCGTGTGCATGTTTCTTGTTCAGAAGTGACCCTGGAAGTATTTATTATAGATTGTAAGATTGGAAAACTTTTGAGCATTTTGAACATTTCTTAATAACCAATTCCTCAAGGCTATTTATGAATCAGGGTTTGCTACTATTTCTCCTTTTCCCAACTTGAGTTCTAAATTCAAGAAACAGAGAGCCTAAAGGAGCCTTAGGAAGGGAAAAATAATTCCAGATGATTAACTAAACAAGATAATTTGATCAGTATGTCTCTGGTCTCCTGACAGCAAATAATACAGAGAATTAACAATTAATAAGAAAATATGGTGCCCTCACTCATGATCACTAATAATGCTCTCTGAACTGCATGAGGTCCTTGACATGGATGTTTACAGTTGCTTTAAAATTTTATCTCTCATAAATTTTCTAAGCTCTAGAGAATTTCATTTTACTCATTATACCATACTAAGAATTAACCACTGTAAATGGTAGAGGAATTACAGACATCCTGAACCACAGCTGACCCTGAAGTTTACATGGAACAAGAAAAGCAGAGAGTAAAAGACAATTATTGAAAATTTATGTCACAGTGGAAGGACAGGGATTTACATAGTAAACACATATTCTGTATATAGATCAATTACTGAGCTATAATCTGACCTTGTGTGTGTCTGTGCGCGCACGAGTGTGCATGCAGGCAGAATACGTAGAGAATTAGTTATTCTAGTTAGTGAAGATTCTACTCTAACAGATGATATGCAAAACATACTATTTTAACAAGTATCTTACCTATCAAAGTCTTTCTGAAATGCACCACATGCTTCTGCTTATTAAGTTTTCCTTCTTCGTCCTCATTGTAAAAGATGAAGTGTGGTGGATGGTATAAGATGCAGGGACTGAGGACTTTATCTCTCACTAGTCAATTCAGCAAATGTGCCAAGAGTCAATCATTCCATCTTTATCTGGAGACTCATCACCTAAGGCTTTATTCTTCATATAATCTAACACCGATAATAATAACAGTAATGAAGATAATGAATATTTTTGTCATATTCATATGAAGTGAGCTCCTGCTACTCTTGCCCCAACCTCTGCTACTTCCTGCCTCTTGATTCATATGCCAACAACAGAGAGTTACCTACATTTCTCTAAATACCCCATGCTTGTCATTGATTTCTTAATTTTGCTCTCTGGAATGCCCTCACTCCCCTGTTTGCCTAGGTACCTTCCTCTCATCTTTTAAGACTCAGCTCCAGGTTAATGACATGAGGGAAGTCTTCCCTCAGGGGCTCGTGGAGTGCTATTTTTTATGCTTCTTGTAATCTTTTTCATTCCAGATTGTAATACCCATTTGTTCTTCTGTCCTCCTATTAGACTGCTAGCTCCTTGGAATGAGGAATTATGATTTCAGCATTGCTGTATCCCTGGCGCCTAACATAGCATCTGACACAATGTATGCCTGCAAAACATTTTTGATAAATTAATGTACAGCTAGTACTAGATTTTATTTTAAAATACAGAGTTCTTAGACTCCCAGTATGTTGTTTTATTGAACTTTTAATATAACCGTGAGAAGTAAATAGAGCAGAATGAAAAAACTGAAGCTCAGAGAGATGAACATCTAAGGTTAGTTGGTGTTGGAACCTGGGCTTGAATCCAAGTCTTCTATATACTAAAACAAACAACAAAAAAGCAAGAAGCTTTCTTTAGTATCACTTAATATACAGAGACTGTGAACAAGCCATTCAAAAATATTTTATTTACTCTTCATGGCAAGTCTACAGAGGGAGGCATAGATAACATTATCCCTATTTTCCAAGTGAGAATACTGAAGTCTGGAGAGCTTGTGTGACTTTCCCAAAATGGTAGGCACAATAAACAGAGGAGCCGAGAATCAAGCCCAGTTCTGATTCACTCCAAATCTGTGCAGAGAAATATTAGACTACAAAACTTCTCAAACCATTTCCCTTTTGACATGTCTAGGATTACTTCTCCAAAATATTATTTCATTCTTTTTGTCTATTGGTCAAGCTCTGCAAATACCCACATTTGGTAACGTAACAGTAGACATTCAATGAGATGTGATCATTGTATTAACTATTATTGATGAGGATCCAGAGCTCCAGCAGAAGAGCAAAAGAGGATCCTGGTTGTATGAATTATCAGATACAGCCCTTGCCTAAGCATTAGACTCTAGCAAATATACCCCTTTGTGACTGGTATCCAATTACGCAACTATAATTCCATAATAAAAAGACAATCAAATAAAAAATGAGCAAAAATTTGAACAGACACATCAAAAAAGAAGATATACAAAGGGCCAATAAGCAGACTTAAAAAGGCTTATCAGCATTAGTTATCAGGAAATTGCAAATTAAAATCATAATGAGATGGCACTATGCATCTACTAAAATGGCTACAAGACTAGATGTTACAAAAGTTGTCAGGAATGTGTATGACTAGAACTCTCAGACATTGTTGGTGAGAATATACAATGGTGTGGCCAATTTAGAAGACTGTCTGGCAATTTCCTATTAACATTAAGGGTATCCCTCATTATGTAACAGCAATTCTACTCTTAAGTATTGACCCAAGAGAAATAAAAAAACATTGGCTTAAAAAAAGAAAGAAATATGTATGTACCCCTTTTCTTCTAGACGTATAACGTGATTATAATGTTTAACTTTCCCTTAAGTCATATTTTTAAAAATCAGTTTGACCCTGGGTCATATTCAGATACTTCAAGAAACAATTTTATTCTAATTAATCAAAAAAGTACTTTCAGATTCAGAATTTTTCTGGGAATTTTTGCTCTGCAGAGAAGCTGCTATTATATTTTAATCCTCTAGATTCTCTTCTTTTTATCCTACCATACACCAAATGCACATCTTCTTCAGCAGTCATCAATGTCACTAAACACATATTAATTTAGTTGTTAGAGCAAATAATAAATTATTTTGTTTTAGAAATTCAAAGTGTATTAAACAGCCAAATCAGAAATCTTGAGAAATAATTTACCACTAGAAATTATTCTCTCCTTCTTCCTTCATTTTGTACAAACGTTGAGGGTTGGTGACAGGTAACCTGAAGACATCATTCATTGCTATTTGTTAGTGATTGTGATTTTTGCATTTGAAATAATGTTGCTCTAATTGCTATAACATTCATTTAAAATACATAGATGATACCTATAGTCCCTAAAGTGATTATTTCGTATCGTGAAGGCGAACTATAACGTCAAGTGATCTGATTCCTAGCTGACTTCTCAGTATCTACATTTAGCTTTCACAAATGGCACATAAGATAAAATGAGGGATTTCGGTCTATTAGGAAAAGAACTATGCTACTTTTATTAACAAAGTAATAAACCCATTCACTTTTAAGCTAAAAAACATCCAATTCTCAAAAAAAAAGTGATATTGCTCATAATGCAATTTCTACATTATTCCCACCATGATTTCATAATAGGATATCAAATAATTGGTTGTAATGTTATATTATTTTAGAATGTATTCCATCCTGCTGCCTACTGCCAATTAAAATTTCTAAACATAAATTATCACACTTCATATCTTTCCAAAATTATCAGAAACTTATTTCAACATTTTACTAAGCTAAATTGTTCAACTTTCAAATGATTCTAACAATCCCATACCCCTAGCAATTCAGAACAGTAAAGAATTATACCCCCACCACTTACACCAACGGATAGATCATCCAAACAGAAGATCAATAAGGAAACATTGGCCTTAAACGACACACTAGAACAGACGGACCTAGTAGATATATACAGAGCATTCCATCCAAAAACCGAAGAATACACGTTCTTTTCAAACGCACATGGAACATTCTCCAGGATTGATCACATATTAGGCCACAAAACAAGTCTCCATAAATGTAAGAACATTGAAATAATACCAACCATCTTTTCTGACCACAACGGTATGAAACTAGAAATCAACTATAGGAAGAAAATCAGAAAAGCCACAAATACATGGAGATTAAACAAAATGCTACTGAACAACGACTGGGTTAACGAAGAAATCAAAGAAGAAATCAAAAAATACCTGGAGACAAATGAAAATGAAAATACGACATGCCAGAATTTATGGGATACAGCAAAAGCGGTTCTAAGAGGGAAGCTTATAGCGATACAGGCCTATCTCAACAAACAAGAAAAATCTCAAATAAACAATCTAAAAATGCACCTAAAGGAACTGGGAAAAGAGGAACAAACAAAGCCCCAAATCAGTAGAAGAAGGGAAATAATAAAAATCAGAGCAGAAATAAATGAAATAGAGACTAAAAAAACAATAGAAAAAATTAATAAAACCAAGAGCTGGTTCTTTGAAAAGATCAACAAAATAGACAAACCTTTAGCTAGACTCACCAAGAAAAAAAGAGAGAAGGCACAAATAAGTAAAATCAGAAATGAAAGAGGAGAGGTTACAAGAGACACCTCAGAAATACAAAAGATTATAAGAGAATACTATGAAAAGCTACATGCCAACCAATTTGACAATCTGGAAGAAATGGATAAATTCTTAGAATCATACAACCTTCCAAAACTGGATCAAGAAGAAGTAGAGAATTTGAATAAACCAATCACCAGTAAGGAGATCGAAACAGTAATCAAAAACCTCCCCAAAAATAAAAGTCCAGGACCAGACGGCTTCCCTGGTGAATTCTACCAAACGTTCAAAGAAGACTTAATATCTATCCTTCTCAAACTCCTCCAAAAAATTGAGGAGGGTGGGAAGCTCCCTAACTCATTCTACGAAGCTGACATTACCCTGATACCAAAACCAGACAAGGACAACACAAAAAAAAAAGAAAATTACAGGCCAATATCACTGATGAACATCGATGCGAAAACCCTCAACAAAATACTAGCAAATCGCATACAACAATACATTAAAAAGATTATACACCATGATCAAGTGGGATTTATTCCAGGTATGCAGGGATGGTTTAACATTCGCAAATCAATCAACGTAATACACCACATTAATAAAATGAAGAACAAAAATCACATGATCATCTCAATAGATGCAGAGAAAGCATTTGACAAGATACAGCATCCGTTTATGATAAAAACTCTGAATAAAATGGGTATAGAAGGAAAGTACCTCAGCATAATAAAGACCATATATGAGAAACCCACAGCTAACATCATCCTCAATGGTGAAAAACTGAAAGCTATCCCTCTAAGAGCAGGAACCAGACAAGGATGCCCACTGTCACCACTCCTATTTAACATAGTATTGGAAGTCCTAGCCAGAGCAATCAGGCAAGAGAAAGAAATAAAAGGGATCCAAATTGGAAAGGAAGAAGTGAAACTGTCACTATTTGCAGATGACATGATTTTATATATAGAAAACCCTAAAGAATCCACCAGAAAACTGTTAGAAGTAATAAACGAATATGGTAAAGTTGCAGGATACAAAATCAACATACAAAAATCAGTTGCATTTCTGTACACTAACAACGAAGTAGCAGAAAGAGAAATTAAGAATACCATCCCATTTACAATTGCAACAAAAAGAATAAAATACCTAGGAATAAACTTAACCAAAGAGGTGAAAGATCTGTACACCGAAAACTATAAAACATTTCTGAAAGAAATTGAAGAAGACACAAAGAAATGGAAAGATATTCCGTGCTCTTGGATTGGAAGAATTAACATAGTTAAGATGTCCATACTTCCTAAAGCCATCTATAGATTCAATGCAATCCCTATCAAAGTTCCAACAACGTTTTTCACAGAAATAGAACAAAGAATCCTAAAATTTATATGGAACAACAAAAGACCCCGAATAGCTAAAGGAATCCTGAGAAAAAAGAACAAAGCTGGAGGTATCACACTCCCTGATTTCAAAATATACTACAAAGCTATAGTAACCAAAACAGCATGGTACTGGCACAAAAACAGACACACAGATCAATGGAATAGAATCGAAAGCCCAGAAATAAACCCACACATCTATGGACAGCTAATCTTTGACAAAGGAGCCAAGAACATACAATGGGGAAAAGAAAGTCTCTTCAACAAATGGTGTTGGGAAAACTGGATAGCCACATGCAAAAAAATGAAAGTAGACCCTTACCTTACACCATGCACAAAAATTAACTCCAAATGGATTAAAGACTTGAATGTAAGACCTGAAACTATGAAACTTCTAGAAGAAAACATAGGCAGTACGCTCTTCCACATCGGTCTTAGCAACATCTTTTCAAACACCACATCTGACCGGGCAAGAGAAACAATAGAAAAAATAAACAAATGGGACTACATCAAACTAAAAAGCTTCTGCACAGCAAAGGAAACCATCAACAAAACGAAAAGACAACCTAACAATTGGGAGAAGATATTTGCAAACCATACATCTGATAAGGGCTTAATCTCCAAAATATATAAAGAACTCATGCATCTCAACAACAAAAAAACTACCAACCCAATTAAAAAATGGGCAAAAGACCTGAACAGACATTTCTCCAACGAAGATATACAGATGGCCAGCAGACACATGAAAAGATGTTCAAAATCACTAACTATCAGGGAAATGCAAATGAAAACTACAATGAGATATCACCTCACGCCCGTCAGAATGGCTATAATTAACAAGACAGGAAACAATATGTGTTGGAGAGGATGTGGAGAGAAGGGAACTCTCATACACTGCTGGTGGGAGTGCAAACTGGTGCAGCCACTATGGAAAACAGTATGGAGATTCCTCAAAAAATCGAGGATAGAACTACCATATGATCCAGCTATTCCACTGTTGGGTATTTATCCAAAGAACTTGAAAACACCAATTTGCAAAGGTACATGCACCCCTGTGTTCATTGCTGCATTATTCACAATAGCCAAGACTTGGAAGCAACCTAAGTGCCCATCAAGGGACTAACGGATAAAGAAGATGTGGTATATATACACAATGGAATACTACTCAGCCATAAGAAACGATGAAATCCAGGCATTTGTGACAACATGGATGGACATTGAGGGTATAATGCAAAGTGAAATAAGTCAGAGGGAGAAGGTCAAATACCGTATGATTTCCTTCATTAAGTAGTAGATAATAACAACAATAAACAAACACATAGGGACAAAAAAAAAAAGAATTATACCCCCAAATTTGCCTAGGTCACTTATTTTTATTATCATACCAACTAAAGCACTGTTTGCTATAAACTGATGTCACGTACTGTTATGCTTCACAGAACTAAAGCTGTTATAGACTACACAATTTCTGTTTAAGTATTTATAATAATTTTTTCTCTAGGCACTAAGAAATGAATTTAAAAACAAAACTGTAGATTAACAATCAATTAACAAATAATGGAAAATGAAGATCTTTCCCTTTCTCTGTCTCTGTTGATGTTTCCCTTCTACACAGGCCACATGAAGGCATTGAGACACCTGTTTCCCATACCAAAGAGTGCTTGTTATTCTGTTCTTGAAGCTGCCCCAGCAACCAGTGACCTGTTTGAGAACCTGCTTTGACAAGCTCCACAGGTGTCCTGTCTTAATATTACTCTAGAGTGCTTTTAATAGATAAGCATACCCTATCTGCGCTGGCAAAGAAAAATAGGTCAGGCAATCAGACAACCATCTTCTCTAACCTGAGCTGAATACTTAACTATAAGTCAAAGAGAAAGAAAAAACACTTCTTTGACAGTGCCCTGAGATGCCACTGGAGGGCTGCTCTTTACTTCATATTTATTTATCATACATATAGGCAGCAACCAATGCTTTAAATAAACAAGGCTGAGAAAATAATGATTTACAGAGGCTTTCACAAACATCATAATCAGAGGCATTTGGAAATGTTGTGACAAGAAAGTCAATAATGGATCTTACTTTAAGGTCTGAGCCTTTAAAATATTTGATTTGTATAGAGCCATATTTGATTTTATATAGGTAAAATTTTTGGTTAATTGAGTTTATGATAAAACAATTAACAGAAATTTTATTTTATAATTAACCTTAGGATTTTTTTCTTTGCAGTTGTCAAAAATAAATACTGATGAGCACAATGAGGAAAAGTTCCATCATACACAAGATACATAAATTCAAATATATTTTGAAATTAAATCCATTGGTACTTTTTTTCATAGAGAATAATTATTTATTAGTTCTTAGCTATTGCCTGATAAATGTGGCCGTGATCATAGGGAAAAGCATGACAAGATGACATGGAGGGAATTTCTAAGTGTGAGAGATATAATGCACTTCATTATGTTCCTATGTACAGAGGACTACAAGCTTGTGCAAAGTATTTTCCTCTACCAAAAGTTTTCTTGCAGTGGAATCAAGGATGCCCAGGGGAAAAAGTGTAGGAAATGTGTCTGCATATCTATCCAGTGAACGGGCCTGATTATCTACACTTGGTACAGTGATTCCCTTTCTGATTATTTGAAGTGCTATATATACTCTGTCTCCAAACTACTGTTGAGATAGACTTTGATGAAGACATAGAAAATATCCATCCAGGGTCAATGGATATGTATGTTCCAAAAGTGTTTCCCTCTCTCCATGGAAACAGAATGACTCCACCAATTATATGGAGAACTGGAGGCATAGCAAACTGAATGTGATGCCAAAAATTCTTCCTGAGAAGACAATCAAAATCTATCCTTTCACTATCGATGTGATGTTCAGAAAAATTGTACAGCTGGCAGCCACTGAACTGCAAAATAATGGTTCCAAATGGCACCCCATAAACAAGCAGAATTTAGACTCTGTAACAGAATGCAAGACAATGAGAAAAAAAGGTAACTTTATTTCTAGGCTTAAAGAATGAGTATTTCTTAATGACATAGTTACAACAAAAAAACTCAGATTCTTAAAAATTTGTATCCAAAATCAATTTATAGTCCAGATAAAGCATGACCACTATTTTAGGCAAACCGAAACAAGGAAGAGAAATGATTGCTAGTTTCAAAACACCAAAGGCTGTGACCTGGAAACTCACCAAGATCCTCAGCCCTTAGACTGTCTTGGTGCCTTTCTATTGACTGCAAACTTTGTTGAAGCGATCAGAAAAGGATTGTTCTGCACCCTACTTTGAACTACTAGGCTTAGAAAGGAACTAACTCTTGTGGAAGAGATAGACTGGAGTCTTTGTAATAAAAGGAGTGTATATAATTTGAGATTAGTATTAACTAGGGAAAAAACATTCCAGCATGATGGATTAAGCAAATGCCTTATTCACACATGCTGTTAAGTCACTGCCTTATGGAAGGAAATCAAAGAGGCTCATAACATTCACCTCTTCCAGGTTTAATGAGGCAAGGAAAAAAACTCCATATGTCCTATGTAGGGGTCATTTCCATTATAAAACTATCATTAAATATCTAGTTCAAGGGTAAATTTGGGAAATAGCTATTTAGGTGACACAGATGGGCACCTAGCTGAATATTTGATTAGAAACCCTTAAACTGCCACGCTATTATCTTTCTTTTTATTTTTTATCGTTTCTTATTTATTTTTCTTTTGATTTTTTTTTCTTTATTCAAGGCAAGTTTTGGCTATATATCTCGGTATAAAACAGACTTCACCTCAACTTTTCTTCCAGTTTTGGAATAACACTACATTGTTCCGGAAAATTTGCAGAAGTCTTGTCCCCAGAGTATTTTTTTTTTTTTTTGAAAGATGTAAGCTTATTTCAAATGACCTGGACCAAAAAAAAGAAAAAAAGAATGACTATGAAGTGTATGTAGTTTGTATATGGTTTAAAGGAAAACTACTTCCCATCTGTCTGACAGGGTACAACTAAACATCACTGTATTTTTCATCGCATTTATTTATGTAGACACTATCAAGAGAAATCCAAGTGACTACTGGAGCAGTAAGTAGTTTTTATTTTTCTTTTCAGTCATAGACCCCTTTGTAATCCAGTGAAATCTAAAGGGCCTACTGCCAGAAAAAATGCACTTGGTCATCTATTACAAAATGTTACATATATTTGCAGAAGACTTAAGAAATGTATGGGCTCCAGTTGCGAGTTCCCAAGCACAAGAGGGAAAACATTCCATCAAATCTCTCTTTTGGATTACAGAACAAAAGGAAAAAGATTAATGGGATATAGGCAGTTCCTTTACTGTAATAACAAAAAAGTGTTGATTTGTTTTGATAGAAATAAAGACTAGAATTCCAGAATGTGATTTAATTACACAAAGAAAAGCCAGTTTGGTTAGGAATGCCTGAACTCAAGAATGTCTTTCGTGTTTTAAGTACAAAGTTTAGACTGTTTGCCAAGTTTCTTCAGCAGAAATGATAAAAATTGCTACAGTAAATGACTCATATTTCCCATTATGCATTTTCACTTTGAATCCATATAAATGGGCTAAGCCAAAAAAATATGTACTTAGATGATATGTGACATAATGGAAATAGCATGGGTTTTGAAATGGGTTCAAATCCCAGCTCTGCTACTTATTAACACAGTAACTTTGAGTATATCTGAAGCCCGATTGCCTCTTCTGTAAAATATTGGATAATAATATCCTCCTTGAGAGTGGTCAGGAGGATTGGAGATAGCTATAAGAAATATCCCATCCTGGTACTGAGGGTTGTAATTAATTTTTCATAATTCAAACAATTATGGTAAGATTTATATTAACTTAGCATCACATGCACAGAAATTAAATACAGATCTACCCTGATTCACTAGACCAAGCAGAGATTCTTAACCCTCCAAATAATGCTTTCTTCTTAGAATTCATCGGACAAATTGCTGTTCCTGATTTTCTTTCTCAAATAGAAAATCTTTAAGTTAATCATACACCTATAGTCAAACCTGATAAGGTATTAAATGTACCTCATTATTTTTTGCTACCAAAAATCATGAATTGTACTCAAAGTGCCTCAGTATTATGGCCATATTGGTATAATGGCCATGTATCTCTTTAGCCAGACGTATCTCTTTTAGTTTTGTAAATTCACTGAAAAGTCACTACATGTCTTCTCACCTACCCAAACCCTCCCTCAAGTGAATTCTATAGTTTCTAGTTTTTATAGGGAAAGGAACTTGGAAGAAAACTTGTCCTTGATTCCACAATAAATATTCCTATAAAACATTCATTTTCTATTGTTATTTTTCCCCTTCTTTCATCCTGTCAGGATGTTGTTAACGTAGAAAGTAATAGGCAATGTGTCTTTGCATGCCTTGTGAGATTTCTTTTTAGCTTAGTTTCTTCAGGCTCTTACCGCATATTTGTTTTCAGAACTAAAAAATTTTAGGTCAGTTTGAGGTCAGAAGAGTGTATATCTTGTCTGAAATCAAATTCTACCATATGATGAGAATCTTCTACAGCAGGATAATTAAAGAATAACAGACTACATTGGAAAAATCTATTTTCCCCCTTCCTGTTACTCTCATTTAAGTAATAAGACTGGCCTAATTGAACAATTTCCTTGTGTTTCATAGATGGAGCTGGAGGATAAAAAAGAGCAAGTTTTTTTTTTAAACTCCAAGTGTGATTTATTTTGTCTTACAAATTTTATTGCATAAGTCAATTTCATCTTACCGGAAAAAAAAATTAAATTATCATTATTGCTTTCATAGAATTTTATTTAAGTGCTAAAAGTATGATAGGTCAGAAATAATTTAATATTGCTTCTTCAGAATCAGAGCTTTTTCCCTCAAAAATGTTATATTTTTATTTTTAATCAACCTATATGATTTGTATTTCTGGAATTTTTAGCAGAAAGCTCTTAGGAAAATAAATAAATCATTGGCCTTCTTTATCATGTTAGAGTAAAACACTTTCATACCTGTTTAGAATGCATAGTGAGTGACAGGTATCTCCAGTCAGACCACATCTTCACAAATGCAACATAAAAAAGCTTCATGTGTAAGACTACAGAGTGGCTTTTAAGTCAAACCTTGGATAGAGATTTACAAAAGCCTATCCTATATATTCAACTACAATATCTACAGTTTTATCATCTCCCTAAAGTTGGTATTTAGATACCAAATTTTAGAAGATATATATATATGTAATCCTCTTTTACTATAAGAGTGCAATTTTCTTTTCATTTCCCAACTATTTATAACAGCTATGTTAATGCCTATTTATTTCCTAGAATTATAATCTTCCTGTAAATTTATGATTATGCTGGGTAATGACATAACTGTCCAAATACATACCTGCTCTTCTTTTACATTGAAATGCTTAGAAACACACAATTCACGTTCAGAGTTGAGCAGGCTTAAGCAAAGTTTATGCCCCCCCCCAGTCCTTCTTTAAAACAAATAAGTGGTATTAGTTTGGCAATTGCAAATCTAGGATCAATTTATGTGTATGTAAGGAACTCTAAGAACTGACTAGAATATTCCTAGTCAACTTATCTTTAGAGATTATCTCTCAGTGAGATTAGCTCTATTTTAACATTTGTTACTCTTAATAATCCAATGTGAGATTATATAAAAAATAAAAATTCACATATTGTTCAAATTCTCATGTTAAATGTTAACAAAAATTGAGCATTGCTTCAAACTAAACAGATTAGAAATGACCAAAATAGAGCTCTTCATCCAAATTGTGAAACAGATAATCTGAAAGAAATTGAGATTTTAAATAGAATGAAACTGTTATTGGTTTTTATACAGTTTGTTAATACTCCTAATATAACCTGAAAGTATAACTGACTTCATATTGAACTTCTTTTTCCAATAATGATACATCCAATTAAGAGTTTGCACTGACTTTTAAAGCAGCAGATCATGTGCTAGGTAACAAGCATTTCCTGGAATGACTGGATAGTATCAGGCTTCACCTTCCAGCTCTGAGGAACCATCCAGAATGCTGCCCCAGGCCAAGTCTTCTAGTCTTTGCTAAAAGTCACATTATTTTGTGACATAAACTTCAACTGCTTCACAGAAGAGCTAAAGGTTAGAGGCAGAGCCCCAGAAGAGAGGGGATGATCTGTAAAGTACTGGAAAAGGTAGTGCTTTTATTTGACTTCTCTCTCCCATTTCAGGTTTAATATTAAGTGCGTTTAATCCAGTCCCTCTTTCCATCATAATGTCCTGAAACCACAGCACATTGATTTAAGGTTAACTGAAGTCACCTTCATTTTACATGACTAGATTCTGTTTAACATACCCAAAATCAGTGCATTTGTGTTTCTCCTTTTATTAAGAGATGATCTGTCTAAGTAATTGAAAGAGAATGTTTATTATTTTCTCTTGTCACCCTTAAACTCAGTTGTTTCTTTTCAGAACCAGGACTTCTGAATTATTTCTTAATCAATGAACAAGACTTCCAAAGTTTAACTGTTTATTCTTGTACTTAAATGAGCTCTCTTGCTTGATATGCGATCACAGCTTGTTCCCCAGTATATGTTACTTGCCCTTGTTTCCTGGTTAAAATCAGGTGTTGCAATGACAAAAGCAGAAGATTAGATTCCAAAATAAGGTCAAGAAATAAACAACATATTTTATTAGTTTTATTAATAGTTTATTAGCTGTATTAGATTTCTAAGACCCATGCAATATGGAAAAGGAAAATTGAGATCGCTTCTGTAAAGATAAATACTCTGTTCTGAATTTGCTAACAAATCAAAGCCCCAAATACACTTATTTATGGAAAGAAGGGCGGCGAGGGGGGAGTTTATTGTGAGACCTATAATTCCTGGGAATAAAGATGTCACCTAAAATTCTATTGATAGTAGGAAAATAAAATGTAAATATACTTCCCTAACCATGTTTTCCCTTAATTGTGGTAGAAATTCATTCAAACTCTTTTTATCATAGTAATAAACAAAAGACATGGGATATCTGTGTTTAAACCACCTTGGCTTAACACAAGTTGTAATGGCCATCATTAGGAATTTATGTGGAACCCTGTTTTATGTCAACCACACTAAGATAATGTAGCTTGTGGTGTTGTATCCATGCTCTTTGAAATGTGTGCGTAAACAGACACTTTTTCCATGTATCTGTTTTGTCATTTCTTCTGCTGTGTAAACATTGTTATGAAATTTAGTCTAATCTTTTTTGGTTAATTCAAACATTTTCACTACGTTCAGATAAATGTAACCAAAGCCAGATGTTGGTGTCTGTACTAAGAGAGCTCAGTTAATGTAAACACAATTCTACTTCCTTCATTTCTCTTTTTGGTCCAGATGTTGCTGTTGTTCACAATGCTTTTTCCCTTTGCCTCATCACAGACCTCCCAGAAATTGAGAGCCTTCTTTCCAATCAATTTGCATGTGGGTGTCTACCTTTGAATTCCTATTATGCCTCACAACTTCCATAATAATGGTACAAGTGGCCGCATTCAATCTTGGCAGAAATCCCAAGCAATACCTCTCTTTATTATCAACTGTCTTCTTTATGGATTCGCAATTCAGAAGACACTTCTTCAGGCTTCATTTGCTGTCAGAATTCTACCCACCTCCTCACTTGTAAAAAGAAATATGCTCTTAATGGATTCTGCTGACTCTCCATTCATTTTCAAGACTTCATTGGAGGTGGCCTCCTTAAGAACTGTCTCTTCCATTCTTCATCTGCTATTACCATATCATCCTGGTCTTTTAATCACCACATGTTCTCTGCATCTCCATCTTCTCTAACAGGCATTTTCACATCTTCACCTCATTGACTCAGTCTGTTTTTATACTTCAAATGAAAATATGTATGCCTTAGTCAACACTTTATATTCTCACCTGCTGTGTTTTTTGGTTGTTTGATGACCCTTGATAATTTTTTTTTCACAGTCTAATTTAACTCTCTGGACTACAAGATAATTTCTAGTATGTTATTTTTTAGGACTACTTGCCTCATACATAGCTTGTCTCTCAAGGTGCTATTTGCCATAGGTATTTATTTGTATGAACAAACTTTCTTTATCACTGTGAAGCAAAAGACGGTTTCTTTCTCTTCCAGGTGGCTCTAGGAAAGACTGATAGGCATGTCTGTCTTGATGAAATGTGTCAGCCCACAGATGATTTTAATTTGCTTATATCCTTCCTTGTTGATTTCTTTTAAATGTCTATAGAGTTTTCTTGATTATTTAACTGGTCATGAATGTACAGAAATAGACATAGCAATTGAATTTGAATTGTTGTTGATTCCCTATGAGTAAGCCAATATATTATTTCCATGTTTACTTCCGAAGAATGTATTAAAACAAAATACACAGAGATTTAGTGGGCTTAAAATTCAGAATCCATTCAGCATGAAAAACAAGAGAAAATATCATGATTAACTGCATTAAAATAGTTTTCCCTTCCAGGAAAACGGGAGGTAGGAAATTATGACACAGAGAATATAACATTGGCTGTTATTATTTTAAAATTCAGTCACTATCTTGATGTTTTCCCAGAATAGGCTTAAATAGCCATGTTACATAATTATACTGTTCTATCTTCTAAATACAGTACCAACTTTGACATTTCTGCATATATTTGAATCTTAAACCATTTTAATTCATACTTAGCAATTTTGCACATTGTGTTTTTAATTGGAAAGAAAGTTAGAGATTATCTAATTCATTCTTTGGTTTTATAATTGTTGAGACTAGGAACTAGAGATACTAAGTTTAAGTGACTTAAATCAGGTCACATATTTAGTTAAAAGCAGTACTAGAGCAAAGAGACAGTTTACTAGCCCTCTCAGCAAAGCTATTTCTGGAACTCTACCCCCAGATTCAGTATTCATCCTGGTTTGCTACTTTGCTTGTTTCAGCTCCCTCTGCCCATTCAACACCCAGTTTACCTGCACAACATTCCCCGCACAGCATGGATGCCTTTTGTTTTTCTATTCCCTTCACTTGGAGTGCTCCCTCCCCTTGAGGATCCCCACAGGCTGCTCTTCCTTTGATATCGGCCATGTCTCTACACAGCCTTCAAGTTTCACTCAGTTGTGAAACTTTTCTATGAAACTTTCTCTAAATCCCTAAGACGATGTAGGAATGTGTTCTGCCATCTGTGCACCCACCACACAAATTACCACTTTATATTTTTTCCCATATCTATTCTACCTCTAGATCTGTGTTATTCAATGTAATAGCCACTAGCTACCTGTTTCTACCGAGCATTTGAAATGTGGCTAGTACAAATTGAGGTGTGCTGTGAGTATAAAACATAAATTGAATTTCAAAGATTTAGTTAAAAAAAAGAGTAAAATATATGATTATCACGTTGTAATGATAATATTTGGATATGTTGGGTTAAATGAAATATATTTTTAAATCAATTTTACCTGTTTCTTTTTTATGTTTTTTTAAACATGGCTACTAGAAAATTTAAAATTACATATGTAGCTTGCCTTATTTTTCTATTGGACAGCAATGCTATAGACCATAAATTTATTAATGGTCCCTTGAAATGACCAAGGCTTTTTATTTTTGTATACCAATTACCTAAAGCTTTAGCAATTAGCTGATGGATCACTATCTGTTTGCTGTTGATTGATACAGTTTCAGATGTTGCTTGAAATGCTCTAGTCACAAAAATAAGACACTAGAGATAGGTTTGGAACATAGGACTTCTGATTCATCCTGCAATGCTTTATCACCATAAGTTTTTCTGTTATATATATAAAAAAATTGAATTAATTGTTTTTGTTCCAATGGTTAGCTACGTCAAAACAAACCAGTCTTGCAACTCAAAATGATTTCCATTTCATGTATAGCTTAGCCGAGGTCTACATTTTTAGGTATGCTAGAAATATTTTTCACTTAATAAGTCCCAAGACACAGAAATAAAAACATAAACTAATTATAGCCACTTTGGTTTTCTTCCTGACTCAGTATAACGATGATGAGGTTATATTATCTGATTTCATAGTATTGCTGCTAGGAGTGCTACACTATAGGCTGAAACAAAGGATAGCTACCATATCCTTCCTCACCATCCCCCACTCATTGGTTCCCCTATTATTGTTACATTAGGGTTCACTCTTTGTGTTATACATTCTATGGGTTTTAACAAATGTATGATTACATATATCATACAGAATAGTTTCCGGGCTCTAAAAATCCCCTGTGCTCCACCTGTTTATCCCTCCCTTCCTCCCTCCAGAGCCCCTGGCAACTGTTGATCTTTTTACTGTCTCCACAGTTTTGCCTTTTCTAGAAGGATATAGTTGGAATTACATAGTATGTAGCCTTTTCAGATTAGCTTCTTTCGCTTAGTAAAATGCATTTAAGTTTCCACCATGTCTGTTGGTGGCTTGACAGCTCATTTCATTTTATTGATGAATAATATTCCGTCATCTAATGAATCCCAATTTATTCATTTCCTGAAGGACATCTTGGTTGCTTCCAAGTTTTTGCAATTATGAATAAAGCCGCTATAAACATTTACCTGAAGATTTTGTGTGGATGTAAGTTTTCAACTAATTTGGGTAAATACTAAGGAGCAAGATTGCTGAATCATACGGTAGGAGTATGTTTAGTTTTGTAAGAAATTGCCAAATTATTTTCCAAGGTGGCTGTACCATTTTGCATTCCTACCAACAACGAATGAGAGTCCCTATCACTCCACCTCTTTGTCAGCATTTGGTATGAGCAGTCTTCTAGATTTTAGCCATTCTAATAGATGTGAAATGATATCTTACTGTTGTTTTAATTTACAATTCCCTAGTTATATGTGATGTTAGGTATCTTTTTATATACATATTTGCCATCTCTATATCTTCTTTGGTGAGGTGTCTGGTCAGGTCTTTTGCTCATTTTGTAATCGAAATTTTTTCTTATTGTTGTGTTTTAGTTTTATGTATATTTTAGATACTGATCCTTTAACAGATATGTGTTTTGCAAATATTTTGTCCTAGTCTGTTGCTTGTCATTTCATTCTCTGAACATTGTCTTTCACAGAGCAGAACTTTTTAATTTTAATGACGTCCACTTTATGAATTTTTTCTTCCATGGATTGTGCCTTTGGCGTTATGTCTAAAAAGGCATCACCAAACCTAAGTTCACCTAGATTTTTTCCTATGCTGTTGTTCTAAGATTTTTATAGTTTTGCATTTTCCATTTAGATTTATGATCTGTTTTGAGTTAATTTTTATGAAAAGTATAAGGTCTGTGTCTAGAATCTTTTTTTTTTTTTTTTGATGTGGACATCCAATTGTTTCAGCACCATTTGTTGAAAAAAACTGTTTTCCATTGTATTGCCTTTGCTTCTTTTTCAAAGATCAGTTGGCTATACTTGTGTGGGTCTATTTCTGGGCTCTCTATTCTGTTCTATTGATGTGTCTATTCTTTTGCAATACCACACTGTCTTGATTACTGTAGCTTTGTAATAAGTTTTGAATTTGGGTAGTGTCAGTTCTCCAATGTCGTTGTTCTCCTTCAATATCATGTTGGTTATTCTGGATATTTTGCCTTTCCATGTAAACTTTATAAGTTTGGTGGTATGCACAAAATCTGTCTGGGGTTAGGTATTTGTCTTCCCCAAGGTCCATTAGGCTATGGTGAAATAGTTTCTCTTGAATACAAGAGAAACTATTGTAAAGAACAGAATAATCTCAGTTTATTTTACAATGGCTACTTTCCTCCTCCTCTGCCAGAAGAATGAGGACATTTTTTGTGATCTTCATTGTGAAAACCTAGTTGGGCTCCTGGAGGTGAAACTCACAAAAGTGTGATGGTCCCCCTAAGACTAGGATCCTATGGAGTTTTTAACCTTTATTCTTATCTATACTGAGTTTCCCTTAATTCATCAATTATACTTAGGTTACCCCAGTAATGGTTCTTAGGGAAATTTTTGCTCATGAGCTTCTGTTCCAGTAATTTGTGTTTCTCTGTATCATTTTGTCTGTCTTTCCAATTTGAGGGACAGTAGTTTGCTCTGACGTCAATTTTTTGATGGATCTAAGAAGAGTTGTTGATTTTCAGTTTGTTCAGCTTTTTTCTTGTGTATGATTAGAAGTAATAACTTTCAAGCTCCTTACATATTAGACCTGAAACTAGAAGTCTCCACATTTAAGTCAGTCAACTTCTTACTGTTTTCTTTTCTCCTAATATACAAGGAAACATAAGTATAATAATAACAAAGTATGATAATAAATATTTACATGCAGGGTTAGAAGACTTTGATGACAGAGGGTAGAACATATACAAATGCCACATATTTAGGTTTTTTTCTGTCTCGGGGAGAAAACAAGAACAATGGTACCCACGGAAATGTTTTGGGCTTTAGAATATTATGATTTGAGCCATAAGAAATATCAAGAATACTTTAGTGTGATGTCATGAAAGCCAAAGGAAGGAGAGTTTTTAAAATGTCAAATACCATTGATTTGTGTTCACTTTTGATCAGTTTCAGTAGATGATGTGGCCAAAAGCCCATTGAAATGGCTTAAAGAATGAGTAAGTATTATGAAATGGACATAGTGTGATGTACTTCTGCAAGATATTTTAAATTCTGAAAAGATGGCAGCCTAACAATCACGTTTATGATCCTTTCTCCCTATGAGCATCCTGCTAGATTGCTCAACAACCAAAACAGGCTATTGATGGAGCCTTGGGAGCAAGACTCCCATATATCTGAGGTTAAGAAGTCTCCAGGGGAAAGATTTGGTTCAGGGTCTCATTGCTTCCTTGGGGAGGAAAGCTGAGGCCCCAAGGGCCATAAAGACCAGAGCAAAGACTGCAGATCTGAAGACTTCTTGAGGCTAAACAACTGGCAAGAACAAGTATGTTCTCTCATGATATGGAGTAGAACTGAAACTTTCCTTCCTGCACAGGCACCCCAATTTTGTAGGTACCAGTAATCTGGATGCGGTTTAGCTGTAGTCAGAATTGTTCCCAGTTCGTGGTGTTATGCCGGTATTGCCTCTCTCTCACCTGTGCTTGGAGGGAGCTGAGAACAGGGAGATCTCCTTCAGATAACTCCAGAGATGGGTCACAGATTGTTCATATATTCTACACAGGCCCACTGGAATAAAGACCAGCATATATTCTTCAGCTTTCTAGTGATGACTACAGGAGAAAATGCTACCTACTACAGGAGAAAACATGGCAGCTGGTAATCCACCCCACAACTAGTCAGAGGAAAAGAAGAGAGAAAGAGAGCTCAGTAAGTTGAGAGAGAGAGACTAAACAGAATAATTAGAACAAATTCCTCCTAGTAAGTAGAAATAATGGAAGAGGAAGAAGAAAATGTTAAAAACCAAGGATGAAAGTAACTCAGTCTGATACAATTAGAGTTTAAAATAAACTTTCTAGAACTAAAGATCAGGATTTCTAAAATGTAAAAATTTAATAGAAGTGAAAAATACAATGGTACTATGGAGAATTAATTTCAAAATAGAAAAAAATATGCAAATGTAAAAGAATAAGAGAAAAGAAACATGGAAGAAATACGTTGATGAATATATAAATAATGTGCAAATACACAAATTATAGGCCATTTCAGAAAGAAGAAAACAAACAGATGGAGGAAAATAAAGAAACAAAGAAGTAATAGAAGAAAACATCCCTTAAATGGTTGAGTATTCAGATTCAAAGATGTCATTGAGGTCCTAGAGAAATTAACGGAAAATAAAATTACCTTGATGTAACATAGGAAAATGATTTAAATTAAGACTAAATCTTACAAGCTTCTAGACAAATAGAACAAATTACTTACAAAGGAAAAAAGTATCAGATCTTGTCTAAGGAAAATCCTAGGAGGAATATTTTAAACTCATGAAAATTAATAAATTAATTAATTAATTAATTAAATTAATAAATAAAAGGTCTCAAGATAGGTAAAGAAAAAGTGTTGTAAAAGAGTATTAGATAAATTATTTATATAAATGGATGTTGATCATGTGACTTGAAATTATAATATTCATATCAAGAAAGATTCCTTAAATTTAGAGAGCTATTCTGTAATGGGCAACCCAGTAAATGGCAGAGGAAGTAGGGATGGGGTGACTCTGTGAGAATGTGTGGTGGGGGATAGAGATAGGATAAAAACACCATAAAAATCTGTTCTTAATATGTCTGTGCTGAGGGGATCAATTCTAATTTTTGGTGGGAGCACATATTTTATTTGATGTTGATTATTTAATAGAAATATATGCCATTGACTATGACTATTAAAGATCAAAAGAAAAATATTAGTGATCTGCATATCTAGAAACAAAGAAAAAGCATTTCTCTCTTGGCCACTTTCAAAAAAATTTCTTCTACTTGGTCCCCAATAAAACTTTAAATTAAGAGTTTTCAAAAACTAGAAATTTTACACCCACATTCATATACCATAATTCAATAAATCTAAAAAACAATTTTAATACGTCTGTCATAAAATCTTTCGCGCTCTCAAACTCATTACTATTTTGAGCTTCTTCCTTTTTTTCCTCCCTCAAACACCAAACTTTTAAAAATTTTATTTATAGTATTTGGATATTATGTCTTATTACTGTTGTACATAGATTTTTCAAATTAGGGGTAGCCACTAAATTTTATCAAGTATGTTTCTTTGTATTTATTGATATAGTTTTATCTTTCTATCGTTTCTTCTTTGATTTGTTGAATAGTTTTCTTCTTAGTTCCTTTAATCCTCCTGTAAATTTGAGAGTTCTATTATACATATCTGTGTGTAACTCAAAGTAAGAAAGGAAAGCAAACAACAAGATTTGGAAATTTTGATTTAAAATAATGCCAGGTCTAGAAAACTCCTAGAAGATAATTTGCATCTTTTTTTTTTGGTTTTATTTTTATTTATTTATTTATTTATTTTTTGTTTATTGCAATAAGTCAGAGGGAGAAGGTCAAATACCTTATGATCTCCCTTATTAATTAGTAGATAATAACAACAACAAACAAACACATAGAGACAGAGATTGGATTCGTGGTTACCAGAGGGGAAGGGGGAAGGGAGGAGGGCGAAAGGGATAATTCGGCACATGTGTGTGGTGATGGGTTGTAATTAGTATTTGGGTGGTGAACATGATGTAATCTATACAGAAACAGAAGTATAATGATGTACACCTGAAATTTATACAATGTTATAAACCAATTTGCGCCTTAAAGAATGGATGGAGTTAATCCATCAGTCCCTAACACCTTCTTACAAAGCCTGCTTCACAATTTACTGAAGAATGGTTTGATTTCCCACCTGACCTCACCAGGATGTGTGTACTATTTTTGTCTTCAATTTTCTGATGACCCACTTGTTTACTCCTTGGACACTGTCTGCCTCACTTAAATGTTTCCTGACATGACCATCTGGTTCCTGCTTCTTTCTGGTGCTGAGTCTATTCTTCCCACTCCAATTTTGCTCCCAGCTTCCTATTACTTGCACCAAGATGCTGTCTTAGAACTGATTTTACTCATTTTTTTACTGAGGTTTTCCAGCACCCAGTTTCTTTCTGCTGTTTTTTTTGGTCCTAAATTTCCTTACCAATACAGGGGACAATTGAAGGATTCTTCATTTAATAATCTTGCTCTCGGTAATTGAGTACAAGTTTGTCACAAAGAATAATGGTTGTCATCATGCAGTTATAGCTTGAGGGAAATAGAAATAGTTGAAAGACCACAGTAGAAGCTACTCATAGCATCAAGAATGGATACATAAAATTATTGTTGAGTCAATTGATATCACAGTGAAAATGTAGAGGATCAATTGAAACCCAATATTGTGCTTGTCTTCAAAACCTGATATGCAAAGCATTTACCTTGTTATGTTAGAATTTGATCTTTTTTTTTCCCACTTGTATTTGAGGGGATTGAATTTTTCTGTGCTAAGTTCATGATCTTTGTTTTCAAATAGTTTGTCTTTCATTCATTGGTACCAATAGGCAGGAAGTTGAAACTACTATCGTTATTCAAAATCATTCATCCGTGACTTGGTGAATGTTGTCCTTGTTAAATTGCTCGGGTTAGACACTCTCTGAGCTGCAACCTTCATCTTGTTCAGTTGAATTGATTAAAACAAGTTGTATGAAAATTAAACGCAAGCAATATTTACATAATGAAAAGAGAATGTGACAGAAACCGACAACATTTAGAATTTCAAATGTAAGGATTATTTTACTGTTACAATCAAAGTTCATATTTCTCTGAGGATTGAATTCTTTCAGCATGATAGCTACTCTCCATGGGGTTCCAAAATAAGATGATAATTGTGTCTTACTTTTTCTTTAAACAGCAAAACACGTATTTTTTTCCTTGTCTATTTTTACATCATTATGGACAACTTTTTATTAACTGTCAAATTAATGCAACAACATGACATTTAGTTAAGCTTCAGCAGGCCATTAGCCCTATTTAAAATATGTCTTGTTCATTTATTTTTTTAACTTTGGTGCAAGAATTTGAGAAATAATTTAATACCCTGGAAAATTGCTTCACTAAATGTTAGCTACGAAAATCTGAAAGTGTTAAATGTCTGAGCTGCTCTTTAACTATTAGAGAATGGCTGTGGCAGCAGGGAAAATGTGCTGAAGTAATTGCTTTCCTCATATTTATGTTTCTATATAAATCTCTACTCAGGTTTTTCTTTGCGATATGGGCCTGTGGTCAGCATACACCACTCTGCCACAAACACATCATGGCTTAGGCAGATGGTTTGCCCTCTCTGATTCTGTTTCTTCACATAGAAAGGATGGATTTGGGCAAGATCTCCAAAGTACCTTCCAGCTCGGAATTTCTCAGACTGTAAGACTCATTGAGTCCCTTCTCAGTCCCAGGTTAGCCTTGGCTGATCCACCAGTGCACGTCTGCACTTCCTCTTCCTGCCATCTGAGCTCTCAGACAATACAGTTATTGTAAATGTCAGTCCGGATCAGATACAACAAGGATGAAGACATAATCACTGGGAGATATTGTGTGTGATGACACTAAGTTTTGTATAGATAAATACACTATGTACTCAGTTTTTAAAAAATTATTTTTGTTAAAATAAAATGATGAATTATGGGATAAAAATAGCAAATAATTTGAAATTGAACAAGATAAAGAAACATCCTTTTATTGTAGAATTATATTCTAAAAAATCCATCATTTCTAGTTACAAATAATGAAGTCATTCCCCTGTTCTCATTGACAGTCTATATAAACACTATTGTTCTGACGTTTACAAAATACAGCATTATTTTCAAATTACGGGACTTGGGGTACTCAGTGTTTCCTTTTTCTTAGTTTGTTGTTTTGTGGTGGAAAACAAATTGCTGAAGTAGCAGCTTTAGTTTAGGTGCCTCTCCTCCTAGACTCTTCCACAGAAAAATATCCATGACACTGAGATTCAAGCACAAATATTTTGGAGTCTTCCTAAAAAACATTAAGTGTGTTATTTTTTATCTATTCTACAGAATATACTGTTGTAAATGCATATTTACAACATTTACAAAAGCTGACCACCACAGCAACGTTTTTAAAAAGATGCTATTTATCTTTCTAAGTTTCTGTGCTTTAGAATCAACAAATCAGCTCTTTTATCAAATTCTCTTTTAACTACCTATTGTCAACAAATGCATAGAAATATATTTGCTTAAAAATCAAACAAAATATACATTATTATAGCATTTGTCATCTTCACAAAGTCTCAAAGAGCTTTGATTTCCCATTGTTTGAATAGTACAAACATATTTTAAAATACAACCATCTTGTTAAAATAAATTTCTGTTTATTTCATAGACTTCTTTGCTTTTACCAGCATGTCATCGCCATTTCTTCAGCCAAATAATGCATAGTTGATAATATTTTCCTCCTGGGCTGTCACTTTCTCATTGGAGTCATGCCTTGGCCAACACTTTAACCTAATAGCCTGTGCTGAGGAATGAGCATAGACTATCGCATCTGATGACCTTGGTTTCAATATTGATTCTTCTTGTTGATAGTGTGATCTTGATAAGTTACATTAAATTTTTGGTATCCATTTCTTCTTCTTTAAAATTTAATATCTACTTCAGAGTTTGTGAGAACCCTTTTGAATAAGAAAATATTATGAAATACTTTTAAACTACAAAGCAGTACACAGAGTTGTTTCCTTCAGGGAAAAAATAGAAAGGAGTGTTACCCGCGTCATGTTTTTCTAAACAAGCCCAAGCCCATGTCTGGAACTAGATCCAGGCCTGGGTTAAGATCCAATTCCTGATACTCATTCCTTGAATCAACACAAACAAAATACAGAGCTTCTCTGTGTAGCAGCTTCTTTATCTACATAACAGGGATTAAAATAGTGCCTTTATCATAAGGTTATCGTAAAGATTAAATGAGAAATGTAAGTAAAGCACCTATCTCAGGGCTTGGCATTAGGAGGTGCCCCTGAGTGGTAGCTATAAAGAAGGATGTGTGTGTAATGATGAGGGCTCCACTGTACGTAGCTGTGTGGTAACTCCCATAACATAAGTATGCTGAAATACGTGAGAGCACAAGGAAATGGTACTCACCTCAGAGAACTACACCTTTTTTTACTCAGTTCCTCAAACAAACAAACTCTAGTTGTATTATTTGATTCTTCTCCTTATTCCCCATCCACTTTCTGGCACACCTTCTCCTCTTGTCTATCAGTAGAGTCTTTCTGATCTACCTACAAATTATATTTTCAGTTTTTATACCTTTGTTTACTTCTACTGCCACCACCCTAAAGGAATCAATTTTTTAATGCACAGTTGCCTCCAGACTAGATGTCCTGCTCGCCCTCTTACTTCCCTTCCCTACCCACATGCATTCTCCTCGGAGCAGCCAGAGCTACCTTTATAGAATATAAATAAGGTAGTCCTTCCCATACCTGTACCACACTGACAGTAGAATGAAACTAAAATCACCTGTTGTAGTCTAGACTCCTATCCTATCCTAGCTCCTTCCTATATCTCCAAGGTCAATTTATCCCACCATCCCCCTTCTTCATTAGGTCTTTGCAATATTAGTGCACTTGAGGATATTGAACTTGATCTTCCCTTGGCCCTGAACATTTTCCCCTGATCTCCTCACACCTCCTTTTGCCTAACTGGCTCCTTCTCCTACTTTGCAAGTCCACACTCGTGTTACTTTTTCAAACAAGCTGTTCTTGAGCTCTCCAATGAAAGCAGTTCTCGGCGTGCAGTTCTTGGCACGCTGCCCAAATTCTCTCTCACATAATCCTGATTACATCCTCCACTGAATCTAATCTAATACCAGTCTGAAATATCTTTTTATTTATCTCTATATATGTTTCTTATCTGCTTTTGCCTTTCCTCTCCTATCCCCAGAATATAACTTACATGAGAATAGCGTCCTTACTTGTCTTGTTCAGTACTGTAACTACAGCCTGTAAAAAAATGCCTAATATGTAACACATGATTGTTAAATATATATTTAATGATTAATGGGCTGAATTAATGAAAAAATTAAATGATTAAATTCACAAGTACATAGCCTATATATTTAGGTAAATTGTCAATCACTTCTTGCTAAGCTGCTGGCTTTGAGCTAGGCCTAACATTTTAAGTACCTATTCAAATGCCACCTCTGTGAAAATTTCACTGACTGGAGACAAAATTAGTCACTTCTTCCTTTACTTCCAAAGCAATAGTATAGAATTCCTCAAATTATATAATGTCCATCATTGTGTATCTACATTGTAGAGTATATCTCCACCCAACTGGATCACTGATGATTTATAGGCGGCGAGTATATATTTTCATCTCTTCATCCCTAGCACCTGGGACCAGTGGATGTTCAATAAGTATATGCTGAATTAAATTTAATTTCTCCCATGATTAATAGAAAACTAAAGCTAAAACAGTTCAGAAAAAAATGCAAAAGGAAGACATGAGAACTAGAGCAGCTCATACTTCCATGGTGTTTGTGAACCAGCTTCACTCTCAGGCCTATGGGAATTGCACATTAATTCTGACCAAAAAAAAAATCTGGACCAGAAGATGCGTGGAAATTTACTTTATTCCATCTTATTGATTGTGCCTTAAACAGGATATTGGATTCACTGTGAAATTAAGAAAACTGGCAACATAGCAAGTTTGAATGAAAGTTCAGTTTTTAGTTACAAGTGTGATATCAAATAGATGTAACTTACAACTTGTTTTGCTTCATATATTTTTTCCTGTTTGGTGCAGAAAATGAGTTTGTTTTTGCTTATGCCTTTGCATCTAGAATATTAATAATTCTCAAGAATAATTACCACCTTCTGAATTATGTGGCAAATCTAACTCTAGAATGAAAAATGACATGTTTTCCTAGAGGTGTGTTACCTCTCGTATATATTGGTTTAAGGAATAAGATTGACTACAACCATACTGAAATATATTTTGTACCATATATATCTATGTCAGCTCTTTGACAGAAGTTTTTACCTTTTCCAAAGAAACAAAACTGCTACACATAAATTCTTAGAAATTAAAAAATATATATATAAGTATCCTTAATAATTGCTCTAATTATGAAGACCATTCCCTGTGCAATAGTAAAGACCACTTTTTAAAACATATGAAGGATGACAGCTTTTTATCATTTCCTATTGTTTGTCTAGATGCTGAGATTAGCATGTATTTTTTGCATGCATTTAAAATTTAATTTTTTCATTGAATTTTCATCACTCTGTTGAAGAATTACTTCAAAAATCAAAAATTTGAGAAAACACACACATAGGTAGGGATGCTTCTATTAGGCAATGATCAAGTAGTTAATGTTGAAAATATGCTGTCTGTGAAGAAATGATAATGTTTAGTGAAAAGAAAACTATTCAAAAACAATGACAAATGGTTTTTATAAAGACCAACTCTTGTTGTACTCATAATTCGAAGGAGTATTTTCTTTTATTTTTGCTTATGTTTTTCTGCCTCTCAGACCAAGCATCACGTTACCCAGCATTTCTCAAGTATATTCTATAAAGAAGTAATCTTGTAGGGTGTTCCATGGAAAAAGGCTTACATGGTCCAAGAGGTTTGGGAAGCCATGCGTGGCCTATCCCCCTCTTGAGAATTTACATTCATAAAGTAAACTAAAGGCTCACAGAAGTCCAGGAGTGAGGTTCTTCATTTAACCTAGAATTTTTCAAGCTTATTTGACCATAGTAGTCTTTCACTTGCGGTGTCTCTGAAAAGCCACAGCAGCAGTTTTCTGTGGTCCTTGTCTTATCATAATAGCCATGAAGATTACATTACGTGAATGATGATTTTGCAGGCTGCAATCAATTTTCATAGTATTTATTCTCAATAAATCAATTTACTGCTGCCACATGAAATGTTAATTTGGCAGGTCATTATAGATGTCTAGATACACATACGATGTCCTTCTTATTTAGAGGTAAACATATGTCTATATCTTTTTAGCAAATTCATATGTATAAAATAATTTTCAGATGTTTCAGAGTATTCATTCTACATTCTAAACTTAGAGATGCCCAGCTGAGTTTGACAAATTAGTGTGCCTGAACAGAGCTAGAAATTTACACTGAAAATTAGAAGTACGTTTAGTTATATAAGGATAAACGATAATTGACCTAAGAGTTGAAGAGCATGAGGAGAAAGAGTTGCAGGCTGTATATTGTAGCCACTGATAGGTTTTGTTTTTTGTTTCTTTGAGAAAGGAACAGAATTCTTAAGCCTACTTTTAGATCTTTCAATGAACGGGAGCAATTGAATGAGACTTTCTGCAAGCATACATCACATCTTTCAGTTTCTCTGCCTCTGGACCCACATACCCTTCCTTCTTTTCAGTTTCTTTAAATGAACTGAACATGATTGTGTTAAATTTGTGATCTAAATCCTATTTCCTCTCACCTTTTCAAGACTATCATTACATCATCTGTCTTCAGGACCATCAACTTTTCTCTCTTCTGGAACATCTCTATAAGATTGCTATTATTACTTCCATCTTAAAAGAATAATAAAAATAATGCCTTGATCCAACGTTCCTCCCCAGTTCCTGCCTTGTTTTTCTATTTATACTTGTCTGTTCTCCTCTAATTCATCCTCAAAACCCACACAGTTTAGGTTCCATCCCTCTATTTTCAAAGTCACCAATGATTTCATATCACTTATTCTGTGAGGCCCTTACGCCTCCTCTGCGACCGCTCAGACCTGCACATCTTCCCCCTGTTGCCCTCTCTGTTCCAGTCAATATGCTTTGCTGTTCCTCAGATGTGCCAATACCCTCCTTTCTCAGGATGTTTGCACTTGGTGTACTCTCTGCCTGAAATTTTCTTCCCTCTGATATCCAGAGAGCTCATTCCCCCACTGTCTTTAGGTTTCTGGATCAAATACGACCTTATTAGTGAGACATTCCCTGGCCACTTATAAAAGTTAAGTACCTTACACTCTGGCACTGCCTATCATCTTGTACCCTGCTTTATTTTTCTCTCGAGCACTTATCAAATGAACAAAGAAGTTCAGTCTTTACTTGTTCATTGGCTGTTGTCTGTCTCGTTTACTTCACCCTTATAATGTGAGCGCCAGGTGGCAGATGTGTTGTTACTGTGTTCTCAGCTGTATCCCCAACTGTGGAATAGTGCCTAGTGTGAAACAGGTACTCATTTCGTATTTGCTGAATAAATGTATATATCCCCTCCTCTAGAATAAGGTCCTCACAGGCAAAAGCCGCCTGATTCCTATACTTATTTCCATTTATCCCTAAGATCTTTCCTTCTACCTGTTAGGCATTCAACAAAAGTTTGTTGCATTAATAAAGGCAGATATCTTTAAATGGAAAAGTGCCAAGATAAAATATTGAAAAAGTAGATTGAAAAGAGATTTTATAGGTTCTTTAATGCTAGCGGGGTTGAGTTTGTAGGTGGGATATAGAAGCCTAAACAAGACCTTTGAACTTGAAAGTCATAATCTAACTTGTACTTTAGAGAGATTAATCTAGCATCATAGATTTTATTACAGCAGGGAGATTTCAGAACAGGGAGGCAATCTGGGAGATAATTCCAATAGGTAATTCCTACTAGTTAAGAGGTAATGAGTATCTGAGGTGGAGTGGAACAAATGAAGGTGGGAAAAAGAGGACAGAAAGCAAAACTGTTGTTTAGATATCAGTTCTAAGACCTAGCAGTTTACCTTTTTAAGGAATATTATAGACTATTTAATTATGAAAACAAAATTTTATGTTTGAGAGATTTAAAGAACAGTGGAGCCATTGTCAGAAAGAGGGAAATATGAATTTTTTTTGGTAAAAGATGATTTTGGGTTTAGACACTTGACCTGGGGGTGCTCTTGGCCATCCAGGTAGAGATGTTTAAGGAACGGCAATTATAATATATTTGGATTTAACAAAAAAGCTAAAGATAGAGATGTCAGGTATACCTGCAAGGAGCTAATGATTAAAGTTCTGGTTGATTATTCTAATTGTTCTTTTTAGGATGAATTAGAGTAGAGTAAGGAAGAAAAAATTTTAAAAAGCTGGCTTTTGAATTAGTGCAGATTTGATTTGCCAATGAAAATCCATAATAAGAATGTAAGTAGAAACAGAGAAAATGAGTCAAGTGAATCTGCGGATAAAGAATTAGTAGAAATTTGGGTTAAATTATAAGTAGTAAATATACTCAAATAATGATTAAAAAATAATTATCTCCACACAAAGACAGAATCTAATAATACCATGGTAGTAGTCTTTCCATGGGTCACTATAGAGTTCTTCCACTTTTTATTTGTTGTATCATACGATCAACTAATCATTAATTCATATCAGCCAATTTTCACTGTGGTCTTATTTTGTGCCAAGTATTTGGACTAAAAAGTTTGGTAAACTGAGTTCTACCTCTCAAGGTGCTTTCTAGCTAGTAATCAAAGGCGTGTAAGCAAGAAAATATGACATGGATTGCTTGTGATGCTAGAAATATCTGTATAGTCCATATTCCATTGACGGCACCAAAGAGCCAGTGGTTGGTTCTGCTTCTAGAAATAAATATGAGAATTTGGAAGAAAGGTGTTAAATGAGTTGTCTGGATAGAGGAATATGTGCCCTCTCTTCTGTCCCCTTCAGGTTTGGGGGAAAACATGAACAGGAAAGCATGAGAAGGGTTTTTCTGGAAGTCATAGCACTGTAAACAAAAACTCAGGGATAAAATGTAGCAGGACATTTATAGAACTTCCAGCACATTGTGCAAATATAGCACAAGTTACTATGGCATGAGATGAAGCTGAATCAGAGATCAGGGCCCTATAAGGAAAGTCTTTGTCTTTCCTGATGAGGAGTTAGGACATTGTCCTGTAAGGAAAGAGTTTTAAACAGGGGAGAAACATGATCTAATTTGCACTTTAGAAATGTCCCTGGCCTCAGTATAGTGGATAAAAAAACGGAGAAGGTGATACAGATCAAAGAAAAGATTGAGAAGAGTATTGCAATAATCCAGAAATCCAGAGAAGAGATTCAGATCATCGCCTCTAGATTACTGGCAGTGGGGATAGAGAAAAGTAGAAACAGAAATTTCGAAAGTAGTTTCATCAGATATGGTAATTGTTTAGATGTGAGGATGAAGGAGAAGGCAATAATGCTTAGTTATCTAGTTTGAAACTAGACGGATAGAGGTGACATCCACGAGATAGGGAAAGTCAGAGCAGATATCTCAGAGAAAAAATCTTGAGGGTACTTTTGGATACGAGGAGCCTAAAATGCCCATAACTATCCAAGAAAAGATGCTTAGTAAACAGGTACTAAATGGCTTTGGAACTCAGGCAAGAGATTAAGGCTGAAGATTTTGGAATCACCGATTTACAAGTAGTAAATGAGTTCTTATGAGGAGATGAAATTGACTTGAGGAAGAATGTAGGAAAAAAAGACACAGAATATAGGGTAGAACCCTACGAATACAAATGTTTCAGGAATACCCAGAGGTGACTGAGAAGAAGCTGCCAAGGATACTGGATGGCAGGCAAGATTGGGATTCATGAGATAATATTCAGAAAATCAAAGACATAAAGATATTGAGGGAACCAGTTAAAACAATGACATAATACCAGGTTGTAAAAGGATGGCAGCGAAGCTATAGCAGTGGGTTATGGGAGTGAGGGATTATCTAGAGAAGAGAATTAGCCTGATTCAGACTGTAACAAGCATCTGGGTAGAAAAAATAAAGTGACAAAGTGACAGTTTATATAGAGATAGATGGATGATCGATATATAGATAGATAGACAGACTTACAGACATTGATATAAATATAGATATCCATCCTACAGTATGTCTGCATGTGTTTATGATTTTGTAACTGTGTTTATCACTTCTCCCTTTTGTACTGCAAGTTAGCTGAGGAGCCTTGCCTTGCCCATTCCTTGTTGTAGCCTATGATCCATAACACAGTAATTTGTAACTGTAACATGCTAAAAAACATGACTGACTAACAATATATTGAGATATTCAGGATGCTTTATTTATGGAAAGATCAAATTTATTACTCTGGTCACTTGAGATTCGTTTTGAAATTTTGGTCCATGATATTGATCAGCATGTCACATTAGTATGACCCTATTTACTACCCCAAGCAAATCAGGACACTTAGTCCTGCACAGGCACAATGCAGTTCTTTTTACTGAAGTCTTCCTAGTGGTGATTTATGCTTTGAGATGCCAGTAGCAAGAACCAGACACCCTTCATATTTTAGCGTCTTTGACATCTCCACATATTGGGCGCATTCCTGCGGCTCACCTGGCACCTTTGAAAATGTTAAGTCACATCAGAACAATTATTTTGAATTCCAGTCCCTTGGAATCAGCAGTGCAGAGGGTCTCTTGGTAAGCTTACGCCTGAAATAAGTGTGTGTTTCTTTTCCTCATAATTTGGACTTATATGGTTTATAGAGATTTGGCATGGTCCTGAAACCTTCCCTCCAGCCAGCTTGCCACTCCAGATGGCACTGCCTTTCTGAACAAGCTGAATCCTCTGGTCATGAAGGTAAAATAGTATTTATCTACAAGTCCTTGGCTAGTCTTGCTTACCACTATTATTCACTTCATTGATCATGAATATGCGGTTCTTAACTCTGGATATTCCTGACTGGTGGTAGGCATTTTTAAAATTCTCTAGGCTGGTCATCAACAAGTAAAAACTAATAGTTCAATTTTTCAGAGTCACATTAGTAAATTATACACATGGGTTCTGTAAATGTCAAGTTGAACATAAAATTTACCTGTAAGTAGCTTACACTCTAAACCATTATTTGAATTCTTTAAGAATATGCTTGCTGCTTTTCCTTTTTATTTGAAATTTTCTTCTTTATAAATTTGGGCTCATCATTTGTGTGTTAAAGAATCCTAAAAGCATTCAGCATTACTGATGAACACAATTAGGCCTTTAGAAAAACATCTCGTTTAATCCATTAGATACATTTAATCAGGTTTATTTTTTTGTTCTAAGTTCTAGGATACTCATTCAGTCAGATTGTTTTTCGTTTTTTTTTTTTTTTTGAGTTCTGAGCTCTAGAATATTCATTTTATCTATCATTAGTCCAACAACCATAAAAATATTGGTCCCTAACCTGTTATCTAATTGATTCTTCAAAATGGGGTATTGACTCAGCACATACATCTAACTTAATAATACTGAAAGATTGAACCATAATGAATATAGTACCTGTATATAGGTACTTCATAGGGATATCTCAATTTTTATATGAAATTTTAAATATTTAATAATTTATGGCTTTGGTCTTTCTGCAAAACCAACTAACTTCAACATAAATATTTTTCTCACTATAATCTCAAGTAAGAGTTTTCAAGTAATAAAATCAAAACAAAAAATTTTTATGAACTTAGAACTAACAATATTTTCTTTGGAACCACCTACGTTTGTTTAATTTTTAGTTGCATTTTACTCTAAGTAATTCTCCCCCCAAATAATCATGGACATAATGCATCTTCCCAATAGTCCTTTTGCAACTTCTGAAGGCAGAGGAATTCTTATGTTTCTCCATCTGCCTTCTATTTGTGTGAGATAGCTTTGTACCGAATTCATCTATGAAAAACTGCAAGTCACAGTTGGAACTTACTCAGAGTTTACTACAATATTGTTTAATTAATCAATATGGAGGGCCTTACATTAGATTTTCAGGACGATACTGGATATCTTGATGAAGATTACATTCTATTTAAGTCTCAAAAGCTCACAAATGGTAGGATTTGGCTCCTGAGTCATAGTCATATATATGAATATCCTTCATCGACACATCTATTTTTAGTGTTTTAGTACACTGGCCTAACAGTGTTTTGTGTTCTATGTGCACAAGGTAAGTTATATCATCCCCATTTTGTAGATGAGGAAATAGTGTTAAGGAATTTACAGCATTGCATTCATTTAAGCCCAGTGGTATTTTCTTGGATTATACCTTTGAACCAGCGAGAAGAGAAATTAATAGTAATAAGAAGAAAGTAGTACAAATCAAAAGACAAATGCATAACAGGTTGCTTCGGCTATGAGTGGTTATATTTAGTTTTGTGTTGGAAAAAGAGAAGTCGTCTTAAGTGTTAAAGGAGAGTGCAAGTGAGACCTGTGGTAAATAATAAGCAGGTCACTGGGGCATGCATTGACCTCCCCCTTTCTCCTTTAATAAATGAGTCTGAACACCGGTTATAGATTGTATTGATCATATATTAAAATGATGGATGGCCTTCACATTAGCTTGCACACAAGTCTCTTAACGAAACCCATTGTAGCTTGTCAGATGCAACTTAAGAATTGAACTAGACATTGATAGACAAGACCCTCCGCTGACCATTGAAAACATGTAGATTCTCCATGGTTAAATTGATGTTTCTGACTTTAATGAGTTGCTATTGATTGAGTGTTTACTGCTTTAATCTATTATTATATTGCTGCTCCTTTTTTTAGAAACTTGTGTCTCCACCATAAAATCAACCAGTGATATGATATATAACATGCAGAATCACTTTGACTGCAAATTATTTTCCACAATTAAAAAATATATATATATACACATTTGGTAATTTCAATTTTCTTAAGCTAGTCTATGAATTGTATGAATATATAATAAAGAGTTATTCATGTTGAAAAGAAGATTCAATGTAATATGCTTACTGAACTACCTCATAAGACCACAAGAAACAGTCCTAAAAGTGGTAAATGGAAAATGACACTTTGTCAGTTTCTCCTTGAGTTTAAATCATGGACTATGTACTTAAGCTAGTTTGATATACACTATTATTATTAAAATAATAACAATATAAGTCAAGGATTATTTCAAACTGAAAAGCTGAAGATGGGACCTGTCATTTGATTCTAAGTAATTTTTCTGAACCCTGAGAACATTTAGAAATATACAAATATTTTTATTTTATTTAAATCATAAAAGGCTGATTTTAGAACATACTTTAATTTAAAGGGCTATTTCTCTCTTTAATTTTTGACAGAAATATCGTTTTCCCACACCATTACATTTATGAATGTGATACTATTTTAAGCACCTAGTACATTTTTTTTCTTTTTCTCTGTGGAGTAGGCATTTAAATGTTTGCTGGATGATTTAGTGAATGGCTAAAGGAAATGGATGAATGAGTGAAAGTTATGAGAATCTTGATTTCATCTCTCCAGTTCTAATGAAATTCTGAATATTACTTTGTCAGAAAAATATCAGTTTCTGCATTACTTTAACACTTCAGTTCTGTATTTACCTTTTAGAATTAAAAAAAAAAAAACAGCTTTTTTAGATCACTTGCACCATTGATTTTGAGCATCATTCCAGACACATTTGGAGGGTTCTTCATCAGGCAATTACACATTGATATACTCTGGGACTGCTCTTATATTCTAAGAGATTTCAGTGTATCTGTTGGATTATTAAGTGTCACCAGGCTACCCAACTCAACAGCATAATTGCTTTACACCAAATTGGCAAAATCTAAACAAAACAGAATTCGCTTATTGCTTGAAAAAGCATATTTTAGAAATTAATTAATGAACCATCAGGCCATTCTTTGAGTATATCGTGTGTTATATAATGTCTTACATCATTACTAGGTATTCCTAATATAGGTGGAAGTTTAGTAAATCATATCATCTTAATAACTACCTAAATGCCATTATATATAAGACACTTTCATTATTTATGAGAAAACAATGCATGCCACTTTATGTTTCACAGTATCTGTAAAATCACTAGTTTTACTGATAGTATCCTGTTTGATTTTTGGTGGAATTCAGTGAAAACACCATTAAGCACAATAATTCAGACACAAAGGAGTTGGTTGATTCTGACAAATCTTTTTAATGTTCTTAAATTATATACAGATACACATTAACTTTAATATGCTTCTGTTGACTGAGTTACATGGTTTCCAATAACATATGTCAATTGACATATTTGCTATAAATTTAGTTCCATAAAACGCAGGAGGTGCCTGAGTAGAGAGTATAGCAATATGTAATTATGCTGAATGACATCTACAATTCAAAGAACCACTAGTTCGTACAATTCAATAAAGGAAGAAACATATTCAGAAAATTCAGCTCACCTTTCTCATGGTTATATAATGAATGCAAGAGAGTGTTGAAGAAAAAATTAGAGAGCCAGATTCTCTGCTCACTAAAATCAATGGGAGTTTTACAGGAAAGGTATCTGAGCCGGATTATTTCTCTCCCAGCTAGAGTCTGGTTCACAGAGCTATGCAGCTTTATAATTGCCACAAGTATTGAAGTTGGACTGAATATTTTTCCACTTCTATCCACAGACACAAAAGGTAGGCTGATCCAGAATAATCTTAACAGAGCATTTGAATGTGTGTCTCCATAATGATTTCTTCAATTTTGAAAAAATATTTAGAAAAGTTTTAAGGCTTTTCTTTCCTACACAATGTGAGATGTAATAAAAGGAAGAGACATATTAATGCTAATTCCCAAGACTCTAGGAAGAAAGTGTTTCTCTCAATCATTTTGTAGACTATGAGAAAACTGATTAGGTCTCCAGCCTGTGATGATACTCTATAGACAAATGCATTTTCTTTTGCCTTATCTTTCCTAACAGTATATGTCAAGCTGATTATATGTCAGTAAATTCTGTCATTCTCAGTTTTCCTAACTTGGGTTAGATCTCCTTGAAACACTATTATGGAGGAGAAAAGTTAACACTGGAAGAGGGAAAATAAAAATGAAAAGCAGAGCAGAGAAAGTAGAAAATGAGAGGACAATAAGTCTCAAGAAGAGGAATAAAAAAAAGAAAATAGACCATGTAGAGCCGTACAATTTTCATCTTCTAGTGTGCACGAAAGGAAATTGTCTGTCTTAATTCTCGGTGTCTGTACTTCCTTAGCACTCTCAACTACAGAATCAGTGTTCCACTCCTAGTATTCAAATGTTTTTCTATACTTACGGTAATCACTCAGACTCAGAATTTGATCCTTAGTCCCAAAAAGAGCTAATTCTTAAATTCAATTCATTCTAAATTAAGCACAGACTCCAAAACAATGGAAAAGTTGTAGGTCTGTGTGGAGTGTCACATTATTGCATCTTCCCTCTCGGATATCTGAGCCATTAGCTAACCTATCATCTCTGTTGTTTATCGTCAAGTACAATATGTATGTTTTCTGACCTTCAACAATGCTATGTTCACAACATTCACACACTAAAGGCATTTCTATAGGAACAGAAAAGAATGAGAAAAATACTTATCACTTATGTTGTTCTAGGATTTTTATTTTCACCAGTTGCTAAAATAGACATCCTTGTAGCAGGAAACATCTCCTCTTAGGTATAATGAGGCACAAAATATACTGTTTATGAAAAATTGATACATAAAAAGCCTTTTACTAAACCATAATACAATTTATCTTTTATTACAAGTGCAACCTAAGATGTGAACATTTTCATCCAACTGTGAGCTAACACTTTCCAAAGTCTGATCTAGAGAAAGCAAACTGTTTCATGACTGTGTCAATGTATAGAAACATTTGAAAAGGTACCTACATAAGAAAAGTTTTGGGCAAAATCCTTGGTCCATCCACAACCTAATTGTTTTTTAATAAAATGAAATAGAAAAGAAAGATAGAAGCTTACCTTCAAGACTCATAGAGTTTTATTATTTTGTTCTTAGTTTCTCCAGTTATAGAATCAGTAACTAAAAGTCAACATTAATTTATGGAGAGGAAGGAAGACTTGGAGTGTGTCAGTCTAACAAATGCAGGAAAAATTATCTAGCTAAAAAGAGACAATAAAGAGTTAATGAGATGTCAAATTTATAAATCAAGTAACTTTCAGGCTTCAGATGAGTCTTGGTCTTCTAAATTATATATTTTAGAAGTTAAAAGCAAAAGCTCTAGAGCAGAGTTTCTCAATCTCAGCATTATTGACATTTGGGAACAAGTAATTCTTTGTTGTGGGGGCTGTCTTGTGTATTATAGCATGCTTAGCAGTGTCTCTGACCTCTACCCATTAGATGCCAGTTGTACAGCCCTTCTAGAGTTGTGACAACCAAAATTATCTCCAAACATTGACAAATGTCCCCTGGGGGACAAAATGCTTACACTCCCCCAAATGAAAACTACTACTTTAAGGTAATATTAGCCTAATATTTTTTCCATTCCTTGTGGAAACAATGCAAACAATAATTGCACTTATTGGATGGAGTTGTTGTAAAGATTAAAAAAATTAAAGTGTTTAGAACACTGTCTGTCACATAGTAAATGTGTGGGAAAAATGTGTGATTATAATTGCCGTGAAATTATTTCATTATTTCATAATGAAAATTATGAATGACAATTGCTCTGAACATAGAGTGGCCATTCTTTGACTGTTGCAACCATTTGGTCATAAGATGGGTTGACTTCACCTGTGTTTATATTTATTTTCAGATCATTATACTCATTATATTGATCCCATTCCTTTTCTCTTTTCAATACTAAGTAATGATTTCACCTTTATCTGTAAGAACTAATAAACCAAAAATTGCAATGGGAGCAAATTCTTCAATTTTATGTGGAAAGGATTCAGACAAATTTATATCATTACAATGAATGAAGTAATTTCACTCTCCCATTTCTAAGCAAAAGTAATAGAAAATTTGAATTTAACATAGTCAAGACCAAGGCCACACATTTTGTGGAATTTAATTGCAAAAATGCTCTGTGGTCCTGGCAAAATTACCCAGTTCTTTACTGAGATTTTTCAGAGATCTTTTTTTTTCAATTTTCAGATTTCTTCAAAAAGTTTATTTGAGGGATAAGAAAAAACACTATGAGAATGAGATACTATGAGCAAGTTGGTGATTTTGTTGACATCAGTGTGGAGCTGGCTTATTAGATTAATAAGCTGCCATGAAGAACTCACCGCATAGGTATTTTCCCCACGGTCTTCTTATTGATTCTGGGCCAGACGCATGTTGCATACAGGCTGATGAATTTAAGAATAGATCTAATGACTGCTTAATGTAGCCTTGAAAGCAGCTTTCAAAAGTCATTAGGGCTGCAAAATGACAGAGTTTGCACCCTTGAGACATCATTCTACAGACAAATGGATTTCAGTTTGAATTTCTCTCTTAATTCATTGCGAGTCTGTATGTAATTCATTAGGCCAGTACAAGTTTTGTTCTGCTGAAAATACCTGAAGCTAAAAGCTTATTTGAAATATGGTTCTGTGCTTTATATCTGTGACCTGGGCAGGGTGACATAATTTCTTGGGCCTCAGTTTCCTCCAGTGTAGGGACTGATCTAGACCAGCGGTTCTCAGCATGTGGTCCCAGGGCCAGCAGCATCAGCATCACCTGGGAACTCGTTAGAAATGCAAATTTTCAGGCCCAATTTCAGGCGTTCTGAATCAGGACTCGGGAATGTGACCAAGATATCTGTGATTTAACAATCCTCCGGGTGATTCTGATTCATGATAAAGTTTGAGAACCACTGCTCTAGATCAGGAATCAGCAAACATTTTCTCTGCGGGGCCAGATTAGTAATATTTTAGGGTCTGTGGGACAAGAAGCAAATTCAAGGATATTATGTAGATATTTATATAAAAAGAAAATTTTTTCTCGACATAATTTAAAATAATAATTATGAACAGGTTTTTTTTTGTTGTTTATGTCTACTAATGAAAAGAGTGGAATCATTTATAGGAAAGATACTATTTTGCTGAGTTGGAGTTCAAAGTTAATGTTCTCTGTCATCAAACTGATCGCACATATTCCTCTGGAAAAATTATTCTTAGCTCATGGGCCATACAAATCAGGTGGCCGGCTGGATTTGGCCTGCAGGCCATAATTTGTCATTCCTGATATAGAGGATCTCTGAAGTCCTTTCCATTTCCACCCTTTTGTGAGTCTACCTGCAACAATGCTCAAGTTCCTTAACTTCCTCGGCTTACTTCTCCTCTTTGGGTAAAATTAAGAATACAAATTACAAATCCTGCCACTACATCCTCAACCTAACCCCATCTACCCAACCACCACTGCATCTGTCATGAAATTTAAACAATAAGTAACTAGACAAGATATAAAATACAAAATGAGTTCTTGTATTCCTGACCTGATTTCTTTCAGAGTGAAGACAAATAATAATAGCGGTTGTATAGATAGACTTTAAATATGATGTATTATCCATCTGCAATATTCTTCATGAGTTATTCATTCTCTGTTGGGAAAAAGACTGTTAAAAGTTAACCATTTTTTTTTTTAACTACTCAGCCATAAGAAACGATGAAATCCAGCCATTTGTGACAACATGGATGGACATTGAGGGTATAATGCAAAGTGAAATAAGTCAGAGGGAGAAGGTCAAATACCGTATGATTTCCTTCACTAAGTAGTAGATAATAACAACAATAAACAAACACATAGGGACAGAGATTGGATTGGTGGTTACCAGAGGGGAAGGGGGGAGGGGGGAGGGCAAAAGGGATAATTCAGCACAAGTGTGTGGTGATGGGTTGTAGTTACTATTTGGGTGGTGAACATGATGTAATCTATGCAGAAATAGAAGTACAATGATGTACACCTGAAATTTTTACAATGTCATAAACCAATGTTACTGCAATAAACAAAAAATTAAAAAAAAAAAATTAACTGTGTTTCAGAGATTAACCAAAATAAAACATATAAAAGTCATGTGTTCTTCTAAATAAGACATAAGAAGGAACTTAATATCCAAAGCAGTTAGCGGTTATAAGACTCTGAATAAGACATATTATTCAGATTCTTTTTTATCCATCCAGATGGGAATACTAGAAACAGATATCTTTTTTAATGAAAGTTTCCATCTTAAGTAAAAACAGTGACAGGGCACAAATTAGTTGACTCAATTCGTTTGCTTTTGCCGGAAGGTTGCCTCCTGCAATTAATTCAATTGACTAGTTTAATTTCTTTATACATTCATTAGGGCACTGATGAGGATATGATTATTCAGTTTTAAACGTCACTTGGGCTCCATGTTCTCTAATCCCTTGACTGAAAACCACTGCAATGCCTCTAGTTGCTATGCTCTCTGCTACGTGGAAGAAGAGCCTCTTATTCCTCCAAAAGTGTGTGAACAATGTAGTTCACTCACCCCGCTCTAGTCTGAGCTATCTATTGTAGATACTGTAGACTTGTGCACCTGGCCAAGAACTAAGTTAAGGTGCTTGGCATGAAGCAGAGAATCAGCTATGTGGTAGAGGGAAGGAGTGGTGAAACATTGGTTTTCTATTCTTAATGTAAAACCTGAAAATTCTTCCTTGTTGCATGGGTGGAAAATTGGCTCCTTTCACTTACTTTTGGTATTTGCATAGGGTATCACAGCAAAATTTCCAAAAAGCAGGTATAATGATTACTTCGATCACTGGTATTTCTCCTCTAAAGAGGGGTGAAGGTCTGCATTCCTGAAGTCTCTGTTGGCTACACTGACATACAGGCAGATTAACACTTTATTCTTTCATTGTTTTTCATTTTTGAATGAAGTAAAGTATACACACAGTAGAATACATAGAGTGCACTAATCTTCAGTGTCCATCTCAATGAATTTTTGCACATACACCTGTGTATAGCCACCACCCGGTCACGAGAGAACACTTTCTACACTACACCCAGTCAGCACCCACCCCAGAGGTAAACATTATTCTGACTTCTATCACCATAGATTAGATTTGTCTACTTCTTAAAATTATATGCAATCATACTTATTTAGTCTTTTGTGTATAGCTTTTTGCTCAAAATTATGCCGCTGACTAGATATGTTTTTAAGTACATGTATAGAAACAACCACAATTGGGGGTTCACAATTTATAAACCCAGATCATTTATCTTTCTAGAGAATATGTGAAAACCTCTCATCTAGATGAATGAATGTTAATAAAATGCATTAGCCAAGTATAAACAATGAAACGCCGTTTCTCTTCTGTTACCTAACATAGTTGCAATTTTCTCACATGTAGAATCGCAAGGACAGATATAACCCTACACATAAAATACGTATTAAAAAATGAATTGTAGGTTTTGTTTCTTTTAGTGATTATTGATACCCTGTAGATTTTAAAACCTACCTAGGAGTCCATAATGATGAATTGCTTTAAGAAAATTTATAATTTTCATCTACTTTATTCCACACTTTATAAGCCTAATTTTTCAGGGCTCATTAATTCACTTTTCTCTGGTGGCTGTTATATATTGTTTGGATTTCATTCATGTCATTTTCGTCCTCTAATCTATACTGCACTCCTTTACAATTTGTTGTTCTTATTTAACTCAGTCCTTCCATTTTTGAACCATTTGCTATGCACAGTATTTATTTCATTTATCTTCTCTGGGTTTAAGGATGGTGTTTTATTGTTCCTCTGGCTTGATTTATCTCATTTTTCTAAAATAAACAAAACCAAAAAAATCTTTCCCTCATCTTTCCCCCAACAACTCCTCCATTTCTGGTAGTTACCAATTCCCGAAGCTGACCAGTGGGAGTCCTTGGACTTCCTTTCCACTGTCTTCCCTCTGCCATTCATAATTCGTATTCTCATCACTGGAGCCCTGATTGCACTGATGATCTAACAGGCTTGCCTGGTCCACCGTCTCCCAGCTGCAATTCATCTCTACGCTTCCTAAACCTCTGAGACGTTAGGCAAGGCCTCTGCTGAACAGCTTCAATCAGTATTTCTTCAACTTCAAAAATGTGTGGACCCGGGGCCGGCCCGGTGGCGCAAGCAGTTAAGTGCGTGTGCTCCGCTGCGGCAGCCCGGGGTTCGCTGGTTCGGATCCCAGGCGCGCACCGACGCACTGCTTGGTAAGCCATGCTGTGGCGGCGTCCCATACAAAGTGGAGGAAGATGGGCACCGATGTTAGCCCAGGGCCGTCTTCCTCAGCAAAAAAAAAAAAAAAGAGGAGGATTGGCGGATGTTAGCTCTGGGCTGATCTCCTCACAAAAAAAAAAAAAAAAAAAAGTGTGGATCCATTGTAAAGGGGAAAAATATGTCCTATAGATCACCAATGTTGACATAAATGATTTTTTAGTATAGTGTAATAGAAATAAGTACTAACTTAAGCGTATGTATAAAATTCTTCTTAGAGATCCTACATAACTATAAAATCAAAGAAATTGCTAACTAGTACTAACAAAATTATGAAACTAATCTAAATCAAATGATTATGATGAAAAATTATACGATTTGAAATGAAAATGATAAAATGTTTATGATTACAAATGAAAAACTCCCACCCACTATGTGAATATTGTACTAATTGCTACTTTTTGTACATTGGCAAGCCTAAGAAAAGAATTGGGAGGATTGCATCATCTCACGGAACACAGTATCACGGCAGGTCTATAAATAATACCCTGTAATGTGAGACGATGTAATCCTCCCAACACGTTTCTTCATTCAAAAAATTCTAAAACATTCATGCCTTCTATGTGCTGCAACGTCATTTACCTTCACTGGTTTCAAATGCATCACTTACCTCTTAAGTCCATCTGGATTCTTTTCTCATTAGTTCACTAAAATTAAAGCAGTGTTACCTGAATACCATTCAATGAATGATAAACACACACAAATGAAATAATCTTGTAGTCTGTAGATGGGAGGCTGGCATCCAGATGGCACAGAATATGTTTACATTATTTTATATATTAGTATTTAAATGAAAACCCAAAATGTAATATATCCAAAAATATACGAGGACCTGAGTTTAAATGCATTAAGTTGAAGGATGCCATACTGCCTATTTGTTCATACCCAAATAATCAAGTAGACTTTGTTTTCTTTAAATGTGTTTATATGTGTGTCCTGTCTCTTTAACTGAGATTTTAATTTTCTTAAAGGCAGAATCAGGCGCTAGTCCAAGACGTGTACATATTAATCTTCACTAAAAGTTCTCATTGATTAATTATTGAGTTAAAGAATGCCATTTATTGGTTATTTCACAGTGTTCTGCCCTCTCCTGTAGTCACACTTGACTATCCTAATGGTTCATTCTTTTTCTTACCCCAAAACCTCTCCACCTCAAAAAAGGCCCCACAAACATTCTCAAGTCCAAAACTTTATTCCTGATATTCTTTCCATTTAAAATAACTTCTCTGCTGTATTACATATTACTGTATATTTCTTAGCTCACCTGCCTTATATCTTCTATTTCTTTTCAGAGACTTTCTACTTTTTTCATCTCTCTCTAGGAGGTTCAAGTCCTGGTTGCAGCTTTTTTACGATGATTGCTGTAAAACCTTTGTCAGATAATTCTAACATATTTGTCATCTTAGAATTGGCATATACAATTTCTTTTGCATTGTTAGATCTCTTCCTGATTCTTGGTTTGATGAGTGGTTTTATACGAAATCCAGACAACATGGGTATTAAATGTTAGGAGACTCTAGATCCTATTTCAACCGTCTATTTTCACTGGCTTCCACCGATACCACCCTTGCAGGGGAGAGTGATGATACCACCTCATCACCCACCTCAGGTGTGGGTATAAGTCTAGGTCCTCTACTTGGCCTGTTGACAGTCATGGGGAGGTCCTCCTCATTACTTCTGGCGGGGCTGGGAGTTCTAGCTCCACACCAGGCCTCCACTGCCACCAGGAGAGTGGGGTATCCTCATGACCACAGGGGCAGTGGTGATAGTCCTCGCTCTCCACAAGGCTTCTTTGACATTACCCCAGTGCAGAGGGGGAGGAGGGCCTCAATACTGCGAGGTGGGAGTGGAAGTCCAGACTCCCCTGTGGTCTCCACTGATACAAGAGAGTGGGATCACACTACAGTCTGGCAGAGATAAAAGTCTAGCTCTCTATTCAGCCTTGTCTGACACCACCCTGGTGAGGAATTTGAGGAACTTCCTCACAGACTGGTGGGAGTGGAAGCACCCATCTCAAGAAATAGGATCTGGACCTTTGGCCTAATTTATCTTTCAAAAGATCTTCCTTTCATATTGTTATGAGAGGTTCGGGGATTCGATCGGAGACGTAAAAGACACTTTCCACTCCAAACAAATGGACCAAAGGTATATTTTATTATATAGAGGATAGTAAAGGTGATAGTCTGCAAACAGATCTAGATAGGTCAAGTATTAGAAGGGAAAAAACATCAGCCCGACTGGAAAGGGAAAACACCCACATCGGCTGAAGAGAAAATGACATAAATCAACCGGAAAGAGAAACACCAGGTTGACCGAAAAGAGAACACATCAAATCAATTACTTCATATCAAATCAATTACTTCACATCAAATCAGTTACTCACAACATCCACGCCCCACTGCCAGGAGAGCCCTGTCAATCGACGCGACAGGGCAAGGATCACACGTCCTGGGCAAGGTGTCCCTTCCACAGGTGGAACTCTCGCCGGGTCTCAGTTTCCAGCAGTTTTTATACCATCAGTAATTTTCAGAGTAAGCAATTACAGAGTTTGCCGAGCAAGCATTTAGTGTTCCCATGTACAAAATGGTTATCAGTGGCGTACGTGCACTGAGCCCCCTGGCTAACATCCCGGCCCAGTAGTTGTGTACGTGCATTGTTCTCTTTGGTTATCGTCCCAGCCCGGCACAGATGGCCAGTCCATCCCGTGCTACGACGCTCCAAGAGCCTTGAAATGTTATAACTTGCAACTCCCTCCGTGAGAGAAAGGCCAGTTCCCGGGAAAAGGCCAGTTCCCACCACACAGAAAGCAGCTTTTATATTTCTTTTTGTGCTGGTGGCTGTAGGTCAATGGAGCGGCCAAACATGGCTGTACTCACGTCAAGACACATATCCAGTTTTTCTGAATAGTTAATTATTCACAAAGATCCCTCTAAACAATAGTTTCCTAGTGCTTGGTCAGCCGTCTTTATTTCTCCAATTGCACTCACCCCTTGGGTGAGTTCATCAAATCCCACGCCTATAACACCTCCTTTATTTCCTACAACTCCTAAGTTTGTACATCCAGCTTCAGCCTCTCTTCTAAAATCCAAACTTACAACTCCATGTTGATATCTAATAAGCAAACCAAATTTGATTCCTCTCATCTCTACTACTGCCTCCAAATCTGCTTCTTTCCCAATTTCCTAACTCAGAAAACGAAAACTTCATTCTTTCAGATGCTCATGCTGAAAATAACGAATTCCTCTATTTCTTTCTCAGACACTGAATTAATCCCACAGAAAATCTTATAGGCTCAATGTTCAAGATACATACATTCCTAACTGTTTTTTAAAACCTCCACTGCTACCCCCTAGCCTCTTCAAACACCAGTTCTGTGTTTCTAACCTTCCTTCCTACACCCAGAGGCTATTTCCACAAGTGCTAGAGTGATTCTGTTAAGATGGAAGCCAAGTCGTGATAATCCTCTGCTCAGAAATTTCCAATGTCATCTCATTTTACTCAAAGAAATATACAAAGTCCTGCCTCGACTCTTACCAGCTTCCATCTTGCTCACATTTTGTTCCCACCACATCGGCCTCCCTGCAAATCAATGACCAGGCCAAGCGCTCTGTGACAACGGGACCTTTGCACTTGTTGCTGTACACATGTAGAAAGCTCTTTTCCCAGATATCCTTATGTTGTTTTTTGTTTAGGTCTCTACTCGAATATCACCTTATCACAAAAGTCTTTTGTGATTACCTAGCTTATTTTAGTACTCTCTCAATGTTGTTTTTCTATGTCATTCACCCTGCTTTATTTTTCTTTATAGCTCTTACAGCCACCTGACATATTGTAGTTCATTCATTCATTGATTTCTGATTTTCTCCATGGAAAGTAAGATCCCTGAGAATGGAGCTTTCTTTTTTCTTTCTTTTTTTTTTTTTTTTGCTGAGGAAGATTCACCCTGAGCTAACATCTGTGCCGATCTTCCTCTATTTTGGTATGTCGGTTGCCACCACAGCGTGGCCACCGACAGTGATGTAGGTCTGCACCTGGGAACCGAACCCAGGCCACTGAAGCTGAGTACACTGAACTTAACCACCAGGCCCCGGGGCTGGAGTTTCTTTTATTCTCTGCTGTATTTCCAGTGCCTAAAAAAGTTAGCGGAACATAATGGGAGTTTAATAAATATTTGGTGATTAATTTAATTCAAAAATGTTTCTGACCACAGTTAAGAAATTATTTTTAGGTTAATGTATCCTCTGCCAGATATAGGTAAGGTCAAATCAGAGATATATATTTAACATACAATATTTCATCTCTTACTTTGTCTAGTTTCTTTTTTTCTTCCCAAGGAAGTATGTGTTTAATACCAAAGTATAATAAGAAAACAAGGAATGATAATTCTGATTAAAAGCCTGAGCTTTCAGAAATGGTAATTCTACATTCCACTTTCCAGTCATTGAAATTTCTATCTTCTTTTAAACAAATTGCTGGAGATCCTCCATTGTAATACCATTTGTGATATTAATTATAGAAAAGTAATAGGAAAAAGTAATATATTTCCAGAATTTAGAATACTATGTTGTTACCGTGCAAAGGGCATGATCTATTCACGAAGCCAATCAGTCAAGAGGCAAGATGGTGGTAGAGAAAGGACTTTATTAAATGCTGAGCTAGCTTATCAGAAGGTGGCAGATTAGTATCCAAAAAAAACCCATCTTAATAAGGTACAGAATCTTGAAGCAGTTATTTAGGGCCAGTGGGCTATAGAGGAGGGGGTCAGGCATGTTGACCACCTGGCATTGCTGACTGGGAGTTGTCACACCAGACCTTTCAGCTGACATTGATGATGGACACCAGTATAGAATATTTGTCCAAAGGTCGTTACATTCCAAGGGAACTTAAAAGAAAAAAGTTATCTCCTTTCTGCAGCTGGGAGGAATATATGTAAGCAGGGGTCAGAAAACCTACAGAGCATGCGTATTTCCTGGAGAGTTGTCATTAATCAGCTAGATTACGTGCAGCCTTGAATGTGCTCTGGGGTGGTGGGGTGTGAAACAAAGGTTACAGAGAGTTATGAGATGGCTTCCCTTAGGCCAAGTCTGGTTTGGCCTGTAACAATATTACTTCTGAATGAAATATTCATTCTCTTTAATACTTATTATCAGCTTATGTGTTTTACAGCAGGATTTACTACTTATGCCCACTTCCATTTCCTTGTGAACTAATAATCTCCTAATAGCACATGGAAGCATTATTCTAGAAGCTGCTAGAATTGAGAGAACCAGTATGTATCGAATTTTTTTTTTATCAATTGATCGCAAACTTTCTGGGAATTTCTGCTTGTTGAACATGACTGAAATCTACTTCTGAAGTTACAGTTCACTCTCCTGATGACTTCTGAAATATAATTAGCATCTACAAAAAGGATTTCTTCTACTAAGATTTTCTGATGTATCCAATGACTTTCGTCTATCTTAAATTGTTAGATTTAAATCATTTACCAAATGATTTAAATGAAATCACAAATATTATTCTGCAGAGTACAAAACTTATACTTCTATACCTATAAATGTCTTTGACTTTTCCAATTCTCTTGAGACAATTGCAGTGATCTACTAAGTAGTTTTCATGTCACCAGACTGTTTAATTGCCTACCAAGCCATCTTCCATTCGTTTTTTACAACAATGTTCTTTGATCTCAAATTTTATTTGTTGAAGATATTCCAATGGCTTTTAAATGCCAAAGAGGAAAAATCCCAAATCTTTCACATGTCAAACAAAGCCCTTCACGTCGCAACCCCATTCAGTTTTTTCCAGCCATATCTTCTCTACCTGGCCTCACAGGTACAGCCTTATAGGTCTATATCAACCCACACCTTGCAAGTATCTCATATCTTTACCTGAAGCCCTTTTCCCTCTTCCCAGAACCGGTAATGTTCTCTACATTTTTCAAGGCTGATTTAAATATCGTTTTATGTATTGATGAAAAACCCTGGAAGATTTTTCAGGTTTCTGACATGACTTGGGTGTGAAAAATTCATGGTTGAATAATACATATATCTTACCATCCCGGAGCTCCCAGGCTATGAAGCCTTCTCTGCCCACTCCCTTTTGAATCCCTCCCCAATCAGAATTAGATTAGGTTCCCTAATTCTGTCATAACAAACTAACTATATATGTAAGTCCATCACTAAACTATGCACTTTTCAGGGTAATACCTTCTCTTAATCATCCCTCTTATTCCTGAAACTAGCTCAATTTAGCACAGAGAATATGTAAACTCAATATTTGCAGGTTTGGGATTAAGAAAGGGAGACACAATGAAAGGTTGAAAGATTCAATTAACCATCTGGATATTTTTCTTCTTCCTAAGGTAAAAAATTTTTTAAATTTGCTAATTTGATATGAAGAAAATCACTTAATCATTTCTTTTAGAAGAGAATATTTAATCTTTAAGAAGGATTTTTATTGATATGAAATGTTCAAAGATACTGAATAAATTTTTAAATAAAGTTGCCTCTTTCTCAGCATTGACAAATAGAGACAAAATTTAGTTGTTTTTATGTGAAGTTGTGGCAATTTTCTCTAGGCTGAAAGGACATCAGCCACATACTCCCTCTGTCCTCAATTTCTTTATATTGAAGATGACATACCAGGCAATTTATCCATCAGGGTTTTTAATGAGTCACAGTATTTGAAGGCTATGAACTGAGTAATGTCATTCATTTGTGGTCTTGTCCTACAGCTGTTGTGTTTTATATGAGACAATTTGAAAAAAGGAAACAGAGCTCTTTAATAAGTGTCACTGTTAAGTGCAACTGAGCCATTTCAGGAAATAATGGCATTTCACAGAAAAGAATGAAAAGCATAAAGTGCAATTTTCCCCAAATAACAAAGAGGTAAATAGCAAAAGCAGCATAAATATTAGCATAGTGACCAATAAATAAGTACTCATTGGCATCTAAGAAAAGTTATTGTAGCACAACTCTTCACAGTTTAATTTTTGCTTCAAATAAGCCAATTGAGAGTCATTTATAGTATATTTTATCAATAGATCCTTGTCTCTCGTTTTTCCTAAATTACACTAAAGCAGTAGAGCTACCTATAATTTCATGCATTCTTAAAGGCCACACTGAAGACAAAGAACCAGATTCAGGCTGGATCCCATTGTCCCCTAATCCACAATCATCAAGTCATCATGTTTACTTAAGTACCTTCATTCACCACTTCCTGTGCATGATTCCTTCCTTCCGTTTCCCTCAGTACAGACCTTAGGACTTCTTGTCCAAATTTTTTCAATAACCTCCTAGCTGGATTTTCTTCCTGCCATCTCCATCTATCTAGCTCACACCCACAAGAGTTATAGTTCTAAAGCAGAAATCTATCCATATTATGTTCCTGTGTTAAAAACCTTCATTGACATAAGTCTTAAGTCAGTTTCTAATAAATTACCCAAGCTGTTGTAAATTTTAGTATTCTTGATGAAACATTTATTCCTTACAAAATAACTTTAAGCATCTATGCTCTGGCAAGTGTAAGAGGGATTCATCACTGTTTTAGAGAGATGCCACCTCAGCCCTCTTGGAGTTTACATATTGCATTAGTTTCCTGTGGTTCTTGTAACAAATTACCAAAAATTTAGGGGCTGAACACAACATAAATTTACTATCTTACACTTCTAGAGGTCACAAGTCCTCAAATCAAGATGTTAGAAAGACTACACTCCTTCTGGAGGCTCTAGGAGACAATCCATCCCCTTGCCTTTTCCGGCTTCTAGAGCCCACCTGTGTTCTTTGGCTCTTGGTTCCTTTCTCCATCTTCAAAGCCAAAAGTGTAGCATCTTTAAATCTCAATCAATCAATCAATCTCAATCTCTGTCTCTTTCCCTCTCTTTCTCCCTCTCTCTCTCTCTTACGCACACACACTAACACACACACATATCCCTTGGCTTCCTAGTTATATCTCCTTCTCTGCCTCTAACTCTCATAGAGACATTTATGATCACATTGGGCTTGCCCGGAAATCCAGGATAATCTCCCACGTCTCAAAATCCATGTCCCTTTTGCCATGTAAATTAACATATTCACAGGTTCTGGGGGTTAGGACAGAGACATCTTTTTTTTGGGGGGGCGAGGGGGGAATTGTTGTATCTACCATACTTGTCTAACAGAATAGGCAGTTACCTGGAGACATTTTAAAATTCTTTTTACTGTGTTATATTTTCCAAATTTTATCATACTAATATATAGTACTTTTCTAGTTACAAAAACAATTTTTAATTATAAAAATGACATGCTATTAATTTATCAGATGAAGTCAAGTCTTTATCATGATATAACAGACACAGGCAGATCTGATTGTCACACATTGTCTTCTTGGTTTAAGTCCTGCCACTCTCCCCTACACACTAGACTTCAGAGACAGCAGGCCATTCACTATTCCTTTAGTAGACTCTCTTGTTTTATAAGCCTTGGTCTCTTGCATAAAAACCGGGAGAGTGTTGGGGCTGGCCCCTTGGCCTAGTGGTTAAGTTCAGCGTGCTCCACTTCAGTGGCCCGGGTTCAGTTCCTGGGCATGGATTTACACAACTTGTCGTTGGTCACGCTGTGGCAGAGACCCACATACGAAATAGAGGAAGACTGGCACAGATATTAGCTCAGAGCAAATCTTCCTCAGCAAAAAAAAACTGGGAAAGTTTTTACCCCAACCTTTCAATTTGGTAAACGCCTTACTCAAATGTCATTCTTTTGCTAGCTCTTTCTTGACACTCTGGGGCATGGTTACCTTCTGCCTCCTTTGTCTCTCCAGAGCACAGAATCCCTTTTTCTAGGACTTTACAGAATTATTTATGTCCCACCTCTGTCATTTAGGTTCACGTGCCTCCAGGACAGGGATTATGTACTTTGATTTTCTGTACACCCAGCACTTACCACTGTGCTTGGTACCACCACTGAATACAAATTTAAAGCTTGAGTAACTAAATTAAATGATGTTTCTTTGGAAATAGTACACTCAAAAATATGTCTGCTAACGTATCCTTGAGGCTACAATAGGCAGCAAATTTATTAAACTATTGGAATGTTTAAATTATTTTCACGAGAATGAAGCAATGCCTGAAGGTCATAATACAACTCTGTGGACATTCCTGTCATATTTTAAGGGGAATGTGTACAAACACAAAAAATTTTCATAAATATTTTATTGAAATTCAAGTAACCTGCCTTATTTTTTAATACGGTGATAATTTTTCCTGACAACTTTTTTATGATATTATAAAGAAGGCTTAACTTGCTATTTTAGGTTGTATCTAATAGTGTGGTTTGTAATATATGGATTTCTAAACAGGAATCAGTCTTTTAAAGGTGCTATTTTTTTAAGGAGTGCTGTTGACTTGGCCTTTTCACAATTCCTCCCGTTATTGTCCACCAGATTCAGACAAACAATTCTTAATAAATTATTTTAATTTGGGGCTTTATTAAGAGTAAATATTAAGTTAAACTGACTGGCCTACATTATGGACTGAATCACATATTATTTATGAGACAGATAACATGTACTTAATGCATGGGACATTAACCCAAAGACATATTGTGCCGATATTAGTTCCAATCCCACCTCACCAAGGAATCGTGAATCCAGAAGATCTGGGGAAGGAACCATGTCTATTCTGGTCTTGTTCATATCCTCTACTTTTATTATTTTGTTTTTTGCCACTGATCCTCCTCTGTATCCCATATAGGTCAATTTAAGCAAGGTAACAGTATCAGACTTGTATTTTCATCCTAAGTGTAGCTAGTTCTTTTCTGTATCTGTATTCACTCAAAATGTCAGAGTACAAAATTTGATCAATAATTTAAGAAACACTTTAATCCTCATTACTTATTTGCCTTTGTATGTAACTGTGAAATACTAGAACATAAAAGGGTAATTCTCCTCTCAGTGTTATTATTCATAATGCTCGTTGCCTCTGTATGTGTGTGTATGTGTATGTGTGTGTACGTATTTCCCATCTTCCCCTGCCTCTCCCAGCTCCTTCCTTCTCTGTTTTTTGCCTTCTCCCTCTCTTCTCTTTCTCTCTCCCTCTCTCCCTCCCTCCCAACTATGTTTCAGAGGTGGGAGGGATTACATGGACAAGCCTGAAAATTTAGTTGGAAGAAAGCAACTTCTAATTTGAGTACCCTCTGGAGAAAGATAAAATGTTGACTCCACATTTTTTCCCCAGATTGCATTAGCAACCATCCTTCCCTCCTGGAGTAGCAACAACTATGGATTTTACTACTCAATCTAGTTTTTTAAACCCACCATGTATGGATGATAGCTACTCCTCTCTGAAATCTTATGGAATCACCATAGATCTAACGCCTTATACAAAGTATACAAGTTCAAAATATTAATTTATCAGTTGAACCAGAAGTAATTGGGCTCCAACAGATAATAGACTTATTAAACTTGTAATGACAAAGTCATAAGCCAGATAGCTAATTTATTCGTTATTTTTAGAAATATTAATGCCAAGTACCAAGTTGTGAGACCACTCACAAATCTTAGTAAACTATTTTCTTTGTGGAAGATAACTTCTTTCACACTAATTTTAAAATTATGTAGTTGCCAGTTGAAAGTTAAGTCAGTGAACAAAGTTAAGCAATCTTTTTATATCCCCAAGCTATGAAGTTTTCATCTCTATTAAAGGTAGATTAATTAACTTAGTGGCGTGTCGACTATGTGGACCATTATATTCAAGTCTGTTCACAGTACAATTTCCTTTAATTTTACTTTTTTGGCAACACAATTACTAAATATTATTATCCTTTAAATCTTACTATCCTAAATCTCTTATGATTCAAAACTTCTATCAGCAAAATATTTATTAATCATCACTACAGTGTCTTAGATTATTGTTTAACTTATATTTTATTTAATGTCATTGCATTTCAGTACCTACTTCTCATCAAAGTGCTCTCACCAAGTAATCATTTCTAGTTTATTTCTTAGATTTTGCCTACAGAGAGTTCATAAAACTCATATGATCAATAATGTTCATTAGCTTCAAGGTCAGGGGGGCACATTTTCTAAAAATATCACCATAATCTTGAGTCCAGACTCCAGTCTAGAATCTAGACCACAGATCACCCTCTCTTAGAAGATCCACACCCTCTCCATGTAAAGCACACTTTATTAGAATGTTGATTATGATTGCCTTTAAATAAAAACAACAGCTCACCAACAAGATGATGATAAGCAGAAAACACTATAAAAATATATTCAGTTTTAGAGTGCCCGATATTTAATCGAGTTAAAAATAAAATTGTTTTATTCATAATGCTTTTTTCTTTTAAAGGGAATTTTTTTAGTATTTTGGGGAAAAACCATAATTTCATTCAAAAAAATCTCTAACTTATTTTACCACGTTAATCCACATTATATAAATCAACATCTTCATTCTTTTAGAAAGCTCATGTGTAAAGGGAATTGACACTTGACATTAGAAAACCTATGGCTATTTTAAAAAGTGCATGCTCACGCACAAACATCCTCACATCAGAAAGTTTACAACAATGCAGATAGGGCTTTCCTTAACTAAGCAGCAATACTGAACAAAACTAACTATTCCTTACAGCAGAGTTATTGAAACAAGACAATAAAGTAATAACTCAGAAAAAAATATGCACATTTCAAGTTTCTTTGGTTAAGCAGAATTTGGAAACCAGTGAAGAGATTTTGTAAACATAATAAATTTCTAGAAATTTACACATTAGCTGCTATAGTAACAAATGGTGCTTTTTTATTAAAAATTACTGCAGTATCAACAGCCAAAGCAATCTTGAGGTAGAACAAAGCTGGAGGTGTCACACTCCCTGATTTCAAACTATACCATAAAGCTATAGTAATCAAAACAGCATGGTACCAGCACAAAAACATAGATCAATGGAACAGAATAGAGAGCCCAGAAATAAACCCACACTTGTGTGGTTAATTAATCTATGACAAAGGAGACAAGAATACACAATGGGGAAAAGACAGTTTCTTCAGTAAATGGTGTTAGGGAAAACTGGGCCACTACCTTACACCGTATACAAAAAATCAACTCAAAATGGATTAAAGATTTAAACATAAGACTTGAAACCGTTAAACTCCTAGAAGAAAACACAGGCAGTCAGCTCTTTGACATGGGTCTTAGCAACATTTTTTGTATCTGTCTCCCCCAGGCAAAGGCAACAAAAGCAAAAATAGACAAATGCAACTACATCAAACTAAAAGCCCTCGGCACGGCAAAGGAAACCATCAACAAAACAAAAAGACAACCTACTGAGTCGGAGAAGATATTTGCAAATCATATATCCAATAAGGGGTTAATATTCAAAATATATAAAGAACTCATACAACTCGACAGAAAAAAACAATCAAATTAAAGAATGAGTAGATGACCTGAATAGAAATTTTTCAAAGAAGACATACAGATGGCCAACAGACACATGAAAGGATGCTCAACATCACTAATCATCAGGAAAATATCAATCAAAACCACGATGAGACATCATTTCACACGTCAGAATGGCTATCATCAAAAAAGACAACAAACAACAAATGTTGGTGAGGATGTGGAGGAAAGGGAACCCTCTTACACTGCTGGTGGAAATGTAAATATGGAAAACAGTATGGAGGTTCCTCAAAAAATTAAAAATAGAACTACCATATAATCCAGCAATTCTACTTCTGGATATTTATCTGAAGAAAATGAAAACACTGATAAAAAAAAAAGCTATATGCTCCTCTGTGTTCATTGCAGCATTATTTATAATAGCCAAGATATAGAAGCAACCTAAGTTTCCATCAATAGATGAATGGATAAAGAAGTGGTATATATATACTATGGAATATTAACCATAAAAAAGAATGAAATCTTACCATTTGTGACAATATAGATGGACCTTGAGGGTTTTATGCTAAGTGGAATAAGTCAGACAGAGAAAGACAAATATCATATGATTTCACTTACATGTGGAGTCTAAAAAACAAAACAAATAAACAAAACAAAACAGAAATAGACTCATAGATACAAAGAACGAACTGGTGGTCCCCAGAGGGGAGAGGGGATGAAGGGATGGGCGAAATAGGTGAAGAGGATTAAGAGGTACAAACTTGTAGTTATTAAATAATTAATTCATGGGGATGTAATATACAGCATAAGGAATTTAGTCAATAATATTGTGTATGGTGACAGATGGTTACTAGACTTGCCATGGTGAACATTTTGTAATGCATATAAATGTTGAATCAGTATGTTGTACACCTGAAACTAATATAATATTGTATGTCAGCTATATTTCAATAAAAAAAACTAACACAATATCTGCAGAATATGTACACATATATATTCAATAAACACATATATATGTGTGAATATATATGTATATATATACCCATTCCATTTCTAAAATTCACAAGCACTTATCGCTAAACAATTTTATTTTGTGTATTTTTTTTTCATTTAGAATCATATAGTTTAAACGATAGTATGGTAAATTTTAAAATTGATAGTTTTCTAGATAACTGATGCCTTTCTCTATACACTTTCAAATTTCTTCATGAATACAGTGTGCATACTTTGTGGCACCAAACTCATCCAGAAATGCACAAATATAATAGGTACTCGGAAGAGTAAAATTTTTATTTATTTCTGTGTACAAGTTTGTTTGGTAAAACTCTAGATAGTCCAGGAGAACCACTGCCAAATAAGAAAAACGCCAACAGAGTGGTTGACTGAACCGTACATGAAATTAACGCCGAGAAGCGCATTTCTCTTCCTATTGCTATTTCTCGGGCACCACCTTGAATATTGGCAATGAATGCAAATGAAGTTGTGTAAAAGAAACTAAAGTTTGCATTATTAAAAACTTTACCCAAATGTTTGTTTAAATGGCAAATTCCCCTGAGCACTTGAAAATATTTGCAAACAGATTGTTAACTGTAACCGATAGGCAAAGACAGTAAAGCTACAGCATTAGAAGCTGCTGCCAGCCAAGGATCAACTAGAAATTGAGATTGAGCAGCTGTGAAGCTACAGAGCAAGTTAATTGCCAAAATAATTACAAATAACGTGTGCAAAATTAATTTCCACATAATTTTCAGAAATAATAATAATATGTGTTTAATACAGTGTGCAAGGCATTCTGGCTCATTGACCTATGAATGAATACGTAGAGGAAGGAAAGAAGCAAGGCAGGGAATTAGGAATTGACCATCACCATTCATCTCCCTACTATGATTCTAAACAAGTTTTGTTTTTACCCCCTTCCTTCCTTTCTTCCTTACATCTTTCCACAAATCCTTACTGAACTGCTGCCTTGTGTCTTGTGTATATACTAATATTCAAAGCCCTCTGGGGCTTCTACTCCAGAATGAGGACACATGTAATCAAACAAGGTAATTGCAGATCATGACAAGTTCTCTGAAGAAAGTACAGGGCTGTGATGAGAATGAGGAAAGGGACAGTGGCGTACCACTTGGGGAAGGCCTCTCTGAGTAGGTGAGGTTGGAATTGAATCCTAAAGAACATTAAAGGAGGAAGCTTTTCTGACAACAGGAGGGAGTATCATTGTGAGTTGAGAGAAAATCATGTTCAAAAACCCTGAGGTGGCCAAACAGATTTATCACAGTGAATTACTAAATAATAATCTGATTTTTTTCTCTTTCACTTTTCATGAAGATAATCAGAATCCTCTTAATTCTGCTGTCTGTGACTAAGGACTGGTTTGATTCTGGTTACTACACTCAAAATCTAAGATATTAAATACACCTCTGAGTTTCAGACACTTATATAACCATAAGATATTATGGACTCTATATTAGACATGTTTGCGATTCTGGCTTACTTTTGAATATGGATTCTCTTCTATGATGAATCATAGCTCACGATTTTAGAAATGAAATCAGAGACCCCTTATAGCTATGGTTTCATTTCCTTTTCTAGCCAAGAATGGAAAATATAACTAGTCAAGATATTTGCTTACAGAGTAACCCAGTGCTATCAGAATACTTTTATGAAACCAAATTATCAATGAACCTCAACATTGTGCTAACGTCTTACTGACGTTCTTTCAAATATCGCCATTTTAAATATTAGCTATCAAACATTTCTACTATTGAATTATTATTATCTCAAAGACCTCATGCTGTTTATATCTCCCTGCTCTTCTGTACAGATTCCCTTTCTCCCATTTTCCATCTGGTAAACTCCAAAGCATGCTTCAGATATCACCTGCTCCAGGAAGATTTCCATTCACCCTGTCTCCTCTTTCATGCTTCTCTATGGACCTAGTAGATACCATTATCAACTGATCACACAATATTGTGCCTCACCTATACTAGACTGCTGAGCACTTTGATTGCATATAGGACGTCGTTTATACTGAATGATTTGCTGAAATGTTCACTGATGTTACTGATCTGGGGATGGTCACAGTGATGTGAGATCTACTAATCTGGAAATCCTCCATTTTGAAACTCTTCACTTTAAAAAAAGGAACATTTAAATGGCCTACATGTGACTGTTCAAGCTCCAAGACCTAATCCATTATGAAGACAGGTACAAAAAACGAGGGGCTGGATGATTTAATGACCCTCACCTTCCCAATAAAAGGGCCAAAACCCATCAACATTTTCTGGTACCATTTAGGAGGAAGTTAGGAGCTATAGGCTAAAAACAACAATAAAATTTTGTAAGATATTTCTTCAAATTTTGGGCTTTCCTATATTATGTTTGTTTTGCCCCATGTCTGTTTTCCTGTCGAGATTAAAGGTGATGCCATATGACATCTTAAAATAAAATGAAAACAGGCTAAAAGCACAGACAATTTGGGACAAAACTATAATTAAACTCCTCTTACCTAAAAATAAAGCAATGCACAATACTGTTTCATGGGAAACATCAGCTGTTTCAATAACAAAGAACTATTGACAAATTTGGTTTCAAATATTTGGTCAATTCAATAACAGTGAGTGCCCCTCAGTCAAAAGGAAATCAATCAAAGTAGATTGCTTTACACTTAGAGACAGAACCCATTTCACCATAATTTTGAGTGAAGGAATCAACTCTGCTATAATTATAATTAATGCATATGTCCTGCTCCCAGATTCTTAATGATTATCTATATGTAATTATCTATCTGGTTAAAGTTTTTGAAAAAAGTTGTTCTGCCACTAGAGTGGTAAATTTAGCCATAATGAAAATTCCAAAGAGAGTATGACTAATTATTAAACTCACAGATGCGAGAATATTCATTGCATTCATGAGTTTCATTTTTTTAACAATATTAATGAATGGATTGATACTACCAGTCTATCTAAAAGGTCACTTCATCTGTGACATTCCTTTCGTAATCTTTCCATCAATATTAAGATAAGAGTAAATGTCGTACTCTTGTGCAGTCTACTTTTGAAAACATTTAGCAAATGCCAAGCCATTATAATTATTGTAGACACTCAATGTAGAAGGAGCTGGGGATTATTTTTATCTTCCTTCAGCAATGGATCAACAAATCATGATGCTTTCACAAATCGAACTAAAACATGAAAATTCATCCAGGGATCTCAAGATATGTTAGGTTACTTTTGATGTTGAAAGAGTTGATCACTCTCCATAAGCATGTATTCTTGCAGGCAACAAGACCCAAACAATTATTATCTAGATATTAAATGTATGACCAAAATTATCGTAGATCTTATTAAATCATTTAAATATTTGATTCCTGATTCTCCTCTCTCTGCTCCAATCTGAAAACGTGTGAAATGAACCTCCACAAAATAAGACCTTTCTCATCATTTGCATATAGTTGTGCAAAGGGGTAATGGAGGGATGGGAACCATTAACTCATTTTTCATATTCTTCTCTTTGAATTGTTAAGGTAGCTCTTGTGTTTGAAGCATTTCATTTCCACAGAGAAAGGTAGCTAAGAAAACTCATCTCCTTATATCATGTAACCACAAATGCTTATAAGAGAAAGAAAAGAACTCATCTCATATCTATGGAGTTGAAATTATCATGGCAGGGTAAAACCATTAACTATAGTTCTCAATGGAAAACAATCATTATAGGCATCCATCATGTAGTGGTTTGGTTTGTCTGTTGAAAGCCACGTGAAGTGATCTTTCCACCATTCACCTGTTTAGTCCATTAAGAGGAGGCATATGTGTATTGAGAGGTGTAAAATATGGTGGCTAGGAGCATAGACCCAGGAGATAGACTGCCTCTGTAAACCCCGGCCTGCAGTTTACTAGCTATGTAGCTTCAGACAATACTTCTTTGTGTACTACCATTTTCCATGCCTCAGTTTTTTTATCTGTAAAATGAGGATACTAATAGCACCTGCCTTATCAGGTTGTTGTGTGGATTAAATGAGTTATCATATATTAAGTGCTAACACTGAATCCTTCACATGAGAAGTTCTGTGTAAGTGTGAGCTTCAATTGCTATCATTGCATGTACTTCCTAGGTCTTAATTACTCAAATATCAACCTTTCTCAAAATGTGGATAGTAAATGTTCTCCAATGATGGATGCTGTTTTACTAAATTGGAGTATGGACTGGAAATTGGAAGAGCTGATTCCAGTGTCAATTAATTTGGCCAACTGACCTACAATGATTACACAAAATGTTTACACAAATAAGCCATGGTTATTTCTATGAAGGAAATTATAATTCCATGGTAGAAAGAAATGTAGTGGATTTTAATAAAATGCAGGACATAGAAAGTGCTGAATAAAGGCATGGGTGTAATTTAATTCCAGTGGACTTGCAAATTTTTTTATTCAAACAAGACATTTGGACTAAAAGTTGAAAGATGTATATGATTTTGATAAGTGGACATGGTTGATAATATAGTTTGTTGTGGCTAAGTAGTCAGAGAGGTATAATAGATGATTAGACAAATAGACTAGGTCTTGATTGGCAATGATGGGAATCTTAAATGCCTCACTAATGAGGCTGACATATCTTAAGATAAGAGAACCAGTGAAAGTGTTTAAACAGAGCAGAGATAAAATCAGATTTGATTGTTAGAAGTATAATACTGGAAGTAGTATAGACAATGTATGAGAAATTTTTGGTAAACTATTCTGGTAAATAGTATATTTGGTAAATAGTGCTTTGACTTCATACTTTGAACTCCACATTCACCCCAGACAAAGCACAAAAATTTTAAACAGATAATAAATACCAGATATAGCCATACTCAAAAACAGAGTGATACTCTATGGATCAGACATGGAACAAAAATACAGAGCAGTGAGAACTGTGGCATTAAGCTCCAACACACTAGCATTTTGGTCCAAAAGCAGGAAGAGTTACTTGTGGGATAATAGGGGAAACAAAGACCATGAACACACTGGAGGAATGCTGCCAGACTCACGGCGTTGACAGGGCAGCACACGGACCTCACTGTTCCCTGCAAGGAGCCTGAAAACAGCTGCCCACTGACTGACTTCAGCTTATACACAGGTCGGTCCACCTGAAGAAAGCATAAAAAGCCACCTGGACTAAACTTGGTCAATATTAATCTCTCTTTTACCAACTTTATGCAAGGGAAGGAGCTCTCAGTGAAAAATTAGACTTGAAGCAGAAGGAATGTTGAATTCAACTTAAGCCCCCAAAAGAATAATCTCAATGGCAGAGGAAAAAAACTAAAAGGAAAAACAAACAAAAAAATCACCAGTTGAAAAGTGAATTCACTGCCAAAATGGCAGATAATATGGTAATCAGAAACTGTTTTAAAATAGGAAAGTTATGATCAAAAAGAGTAAAATTAACACCTATTATAAAAAGAATGATAAATTATGAAACAAAAACAGATATATATGAACCAAGAGGGTGTGGACAAAAAAAAATCCCCTCAGGAAACCAGGAAATAAAAACATGTAATTATTCAAGTGAAAACAAAATTAAATGCATACATTTAAATTTACTTTATATCAGTCAAAGGGAAAACAGTAATTTATAAAATAATAAATGAGTAATTTAAGTAGGACATTGCAAATATTTTTTTAAATGAAAGAAAATTTTTAGAAAAACATTTTAAAGGAAATAAAATTTTTAAAATTTTATTATTTTAAATGAAAGAAAAAATTTAAAGACAGAAAACAGATTAGAATCACCACAATATGTTTAATAGAAGAGGAAGAATTGAATGGAAAAAAAAAACACAATATTTTAAGTAAGAACAGTTGAGAATTTTCCAGATGTAAAGAATGACATGAGGTTTTAGATTGAAAGTGCTTATCTAGTGCTGACCAGTATGCAAAATAAACCTGTATCTTCATATTAAATTTAAAAGTAAAGGGGGCCGGCCCCGTGGCTTACCGGTTGGGTGCATGCGCTTTGCTGCTGGCAGCCCGGGTTGGGATCCTGGGTGCGCACCGACGCACCACTTCTCCGGCCATGCTGAGGCCGTGTCTCACATAAAGTAACTAGAAGGATGTGCAACTATGACATACAACTATCTACTGGGGCTTTGGGGGGGGGAAATTTTTTTAATTTAAAAGTAAAACACTAGAGAGGAAAAAACAGGCATTATGTAACGAGATAAAGGAAGAGCCACTTGAGAACATAACAATTTTGAACTTGCATGCACCTAAAACCACAAATAAATGTCTTAAAAAAATGAAGAATCACAAGGAGAAATAGGGGCATATCAATATCTCTCTCTTAGATAATGATAAAATTTGTAGGAAAAAAGTCATCAAGGATACAGACAATGTAAAGTTAAAAAACAACAACAAATGATCTAACATAAATATAGAAACCTGAATTCCACAAATACAAGCAAACATGACACCTTAACAAAAATTGGCGACATACTAGATAAAAAAAAATGTCAATACATTTCAAAAACTGATATCCTAAAGACCACATTTTTTTGACAGTCATGAGAAAGAATTGTCTAAAGCTTTCTATCTTGGTTTCTGATTAAAGGCTCAAAATATCAAAGCTAATGATAATGATGAATATCAACTTACCCATTAAATGTAAAACCTGTTTTCAAAAATATAATTGTAGGACTCAACAAAGAATTGCAGCCTTCTCTAAAATTATGATCACTTAAAAGACAAAAACATTCTCTATTATTTTACTTTTGACTCAATCACCATTAACCTGTTTCTCGATTCATTTCCTCATCTTTAAAATAAGGATATTCAATTGCATAACATTAGGAGTCCTTCCGGTTCCATAATTGCATGATGATGCATCTTTTCATCTTCCAACTGCTGTATTTTCTCCACATTTCTTATACAAATAGTTTGCCTTCCTCAGAGGATACAGAAAGAAGATACGTTTGGAGATCTGACAAACCTCACCTTGAATCATGTTCTGCTCCTCATGAATTGTGTAACTTTACAGAAGCTATTTATACTTGTGCACTCGGCTCTTCCACCTCCGAAAAGAAGGCAAAAATAAAATCTACCTCAATTTTCAATGGTGTGAAAATGTTTTGAAGTTTCCACCAATGTTAAAAAAGTTGTAGAACACCTAATAATTGCTGGGCATTAAATGTGATAGACGATAGATGACAGATAGATAGATACATAGATACATAGATAGATAGATAGATACATAGATACATACATAGATACATAGATAGATACATAGATACATAGATATATAGATACATTGATACATAGATAGATACATAGATACATAGATAGACACATAGATACATAGATACATAGATGATAGATAGAGCAAGCAGAGTCTACTATGGAAGGCATAGTAAGTATTAATTCCTTCCATACTAAGTATTAATTCTTTCCCTCTCCACTCCTCACCTTTCTCCCCATTTCTCCTAATAACTATCAGTATTAAGACCCTATCTCCAAGCACTAGCGTCTCATTCAGCACCAATAAGCCATGTTGCTTTACGTACGTTAGACTGGGCACGCAAGAGAACGAGGCACAATGGTACTGAGGAGGAGGAGTCTCCCCGCTGGAAAGCTGGACAGCCGAGGCCTAAGTACTGTTGTGGCCCAATCATATTTCAATATCAGACATGGCTTATGGATGTTTATGGATATTTGTTGAGTATCACAATGTGAAAGGTACTCAGCAATTTGCAGGACACAATAATCAGGAAGGCAGGCACTCTCTCTGCTCTTTTCATAATTTATACTAAATTGACGCAGGCAAACAGAATGCAATGCTTTTTTGACTTCCAAGTTTGAAACAGCTAGTGAATCATTTATACGTTTTTTTTCCTTGCTGGAAAATTAAATGTTCTCCATATTGAGGATTTTCAGAGTATTTGAGAGAGGGAAAATTATTCAGTTTCCTTACGTGATGACAATCTACACTGTAATTCAAGCAAATTTACTTCTCAGGATGTAAAATTTCAAGGCATTCAGATAGGAATATTATCTTAGCTGTTTGTGGGATTTTCATATCTGTTTTTAATTTAATCCTTAAATTTCATACTAGATATGAACTACAATTCTCTTGCTACAATTTTTAACCTTTACAAAGTAAAACCTCACTCTCAGATTAGGCTGCAGCAAATTTTCCTTTTCACGGCATTGAAAAATTTCTAATTTATTGTCAGATGGTACATTAAACAAACAAACCAAGAGACAAACACTCAAAAATTAAAGTCACATTAATTATACACACATTGCTACAAGAAAACTCCAAGTTTTGCTTTCCTTAGCAATCTGTTTGAATACTTAGCAAAACTTAGTATCAGACTTCCATTTTTTCTTTCCGTGAAGCAAAAATTCCTCTCGTAACTTACTTCCTCCATTTGTAGGGTAAATGAGGAGATATAGGTGTCTTTGACACATACACGAGTAGGAAGGTGGCTGACCTCATGTTGATTTCACATACTCCAAAATCCCTACTGTCCAGAAAATCTTTCTCTCATCCCCTTAAAAATCTCAGATTAAGCTACTGTGTCCAAGGACACACATATTAACATAAAATGTTTATGTTAAATTGGCAGACTACTCTATATATTCATTCATTCAAAATTATTTAATGCTTACATGAGCAAGACATTGTTCTTTATTCCATTACCGTATTAACACATGACAGTTGATCAGATAAATTAGTCTCAATTTTTTTTTAAAAGATAGTGAGGAATGGTGCACATGACATCTAAAAATTTTCAGTGGAACAGGAGGAGGGAATCAGAAATGTCCAGGAAATGAATTTAAAGGCACAAGGCATTGAAAATGAAGTGTAAGCAAAATCAGATAGGAAATGAGGAGTGATGGGTGCTGACAGGTGGCAAATTTCAGAGAACTTCTTTCAGTGAGTGTCCAATTGTTCTTGGTCTCTCTTACTGATGGGTCCTATAAAAATGCCTGGGCTTGGTTGTTTGCATTGATGCTAATGGGTAGTCATTCCAATAAAAGAAACTAGCCTGCCCCTCTCCACTCACATTTCCTAAATGCATATAACTTGTTTTTCTCCTTTCTCTTTGCCATTTCACTGTAGACATATATGCATTGAAATAATTTATGTCATCAGGGAAGAGAGGAGAAGTTGAATAAAAATACAGAAGATTATCAGCTCTGGCTCAAGTTTCCCATCTCCTTATGTCATGTTGATAGAATTTAAGATCTTTCCTCCCATGATATGTTAGCTAGTTCTTACCTTACTGTCAATCTCAGTTCCAGAGCCATGATAACAGTTCTGGATCTTCAAACCTTGGCTACCCAAACCAAGATAACCACTTTCTCTTGTCTCCTTTCACACCAGGTAGAAATCACAAAACCATTTACTTTGATCCAAGTATTCTGTTTACAATCAGTTCAGTCCTCTTGCAGAAGGAAGGGCTGTGTATAATCACTGGTATTTCAATCACTGGTATTTCAATCACTGGTATTCAGTACAGGATTTACATCAATAAACTTCCTTCTTAGAACTCAAGATGGGCACACGAGCATCAAACTTCTGAGACACATTACATGATCTTCCTCACTTCCTGAAGATATGAAAGTCATTTAATAAGAACCAAACACCAACCCCTCCTTCAGTCATTTTGCTTAAGTCCAACCCTAACTATGCAGCATGTAGGATGCCTCTTTGTGAGATAAGAGATGTTACAGCAATTTGTAGAATGTGAAAGCTTTGTCCAAATAGTCAGTAACACATGTTGTGGCAAAAGCATTTCCAAATCTTCCTGAGCATCACTTTCCACTAACTAATGAACCCTGTGCAACTGGAATAAACAACCTTCTAGGGATATTTCTCCCCTTTTATGGAGAGAGATAAGAAGTTCAGACAAGAAATACATAGTGTCAAATGATACAGATATAAGTGATGAAGGGCCCTATGATTATCTAGAATGCCCATTTCCCTCAATTTACAGATAAAGAGAAGAGTCCTAAGAAATTTAATGACTACTTCAATGACACAGAACTAGTTAAAAGCAGAATAAAGATTTAACTTTTGATATTCTCAATAATATCCTAGGTTGTTTTTTTTTTTGAGGGGGATGGAGAAATGTCAAAGTCTCCAACCCTAAAATAATGCATTTAGTATTCTTTTAACCATCTAATTCCTTTAATTGATGACTTTCCAATCTCCATATTGTTGTAAATGTCAAAAGTTACTATTAGCAAGGATGTAAGGTCATTTCAACATTTACAAAACTACTTCTGATTATTCTCGACTTCAGATGTGACAAAAGAAAGAAAAAAAGAGCTTTGTTGTACAGGAACATCTGCTAAAATTGTGATTAAAATTGCATGTATATATACACATATATATTCATTTTACTTATATAGTCTATCTATGTAACTGTCTCTCAAATCTCTCTAAACCACTTTAAAAATTAATGGATTTCAACACTATTCCCGTGGTTAAATATTGTTTATGACCACTTCAAACTATTTGGGATCTGACAAAATGAATGCAGCTCAAAACCTCTCCCATGTCCACATAAGTGGTACGCAGCATTTTTACTGAGGTATTTTGGTGCCTGGGCCCATGATTAACACTGCCAAAGAATTTCCTGGAACATGGGCTGGAATATTCTAAATTTTGAACATATTCCTCCAAACTTTAAGTGCCTTTGGGAAATGGAAAGGGAAATGCTGTCATTTGTTTGTTTAACTTGGCCGGAAAATTTTTTAAAAACCACTTTCCTCAATAGGTTAATACTTATTAAGCAAACAAAAAATATTCTACTTTAGAACTAACATAAAAGTGGTACTCAGGAAAGTACATCTAAATTTATTTTAATAGCAGTTAAATGTTTTATAAAAATAATGCTGACTTGAACACTACAGCAATAATGTACCACTGACTAATATGGCCTTTGTATAATCATGAATAATCAGATCTCAAAGCATAAATTCAGCAACCTCGAGTGAAATGGCCTACTTCCTTGCCTCAAGCAATTAAACTATTCAGCAGAAATGATTCTGTACCATTTTAATTTTTTTAAATCTCGGTATTAGAAATTTCATAAACACCATTCAGAGCCCAAATTTCTTTCACAATTGGGAAGTTCTTTTTTGTGTGTAATAAGCTACTTCTTATTGTAGTATTATCTTATAAATTTTTGACTCTATTATCCTTGAAATAATTATTTATAAGCTAAGCTCTTGCATTAACAGTGTTCTCTTCTCTAATTTAATATATCCCTACATTTTTAACTTTTTCTCGGATATTTTATTTTTTGACCTTCTGGTCATGTTCACTTACTTTCATCTGAAAAAACTACAGAATCTCTAATTTTGTATTAAAAAGAGCTAATATCTTTATGTCTGAAATTAGTCAGTGGATGGTGCGTGTTGTATGGCACAAGCTAATTCATTCGTTGTTTCCCTTTACAATGGTTTGCTTAGCATCATGCAGACACCACATTTCACATTTTCCCCTAAAGAAGTAGTTTATTTTGTCGCAGAATTATGTAATCTAAACTGGTACAAAGCAGCTCAAAGACTCTTCTGAATGAGAATGCCAGAGTTGGGTTTTTAGAGGAAATGAAGTGGTGGTGTGGACAGCTGATGAGAACTCAGGTTCTCCTAACTGGGAAGAAAACTATGTTTGAACCCAAAGATTTTCGCTACACAATGGGAATTCTTTACAGTAATCAGCTGGTAGTGTGTAGGCAACAAAATTCATTTCACTCATATGAAGCATCCTATAGAATATTTAAGGAAAAACAGAAAATATTCTTGTCCTTTAATATTTAGCACTAAAATAGACCTTTCTTGGAGCCCTCCAGTGACAAAATTGCTATTTATTCTATTAGGAGGCAGTGGAACATAAGGATAAAGAACAGCCTTCAGTATCAGATATGTCTGGGTTTGAGGAAAAGCTCTTCCATTTATCAGCTGAGTTATGAGGCAACTTATTTCATTATTTTCACTCAATCTCCTCATCTGTTCAATAGAGATCATTATAATACTTCATAGGGTTGTTATGAAAATTGAAGACAATATATGTAAAGTGCTTAGCACAATACCTGAAATTCAACAAGTACCATACAAAGATTTTGCTGTTTTACTTATAATTAATCCCATAATTGTTTAACTTTGTGCACTAATGGAGACCTTATTTGCCAGTTCCCATACACAAAAGTGGAATTCAACAGTTCGGGACACTATAGAAGCTATTTGAATTAAAAAAAAACAACAAAAAGACAAAGAAGGCAAAGTATTAAAACTCAATATATGTTATGGTTGATAGTCATCTGTGTTACTTGTTCATAATGTTAGTTTACGGAAAAGAATAAATATTGTGTTAGTTATGCTTTGAAACTCGAGGTAGCTTATCAGAATCAAGACTCGACTCCGCTTTCCAGTTGCCACTGCTTGACTGTATGCTCTCAGTTTGAGGTGAGATTCCTCACGTTATTCTTCTGGTATTTGTTGGCTTTGTATCATTTTGCCTCCTTGTCAAAATTCAATATTGGCTGCATGAAAGCAACCGGCATTTGTTTCTTCTGGCAAAGAGAAGTGGCAGGAGGGTGCCTGGGAGCGTTGTTTATAGAATAACTCGGCTTTGGTGAACAGTTTTGATCTTTAGACTTTCATCCCAAGTAAAACCATGAGGGAAATTGAAACAATAAAAATTATTTCCTTTATCGTAAAATTGGGATGATACCAGGACTTTTTTTTTAAAGGTGCCTATTTGTGAAGTCAGTACAACTGACACGTCCTTAGGTACATTAATATGTAATATGGAGAAGTCCTTTGGCTTTTTCTTGAATGAATGTGGCAGATATTGAATTTCAGTAATTTATTTTAAATGTGAAGCAGTTGTACACATAAATATATACCACGTCAACATATCAAAAATATCAATTATTTATGTTTTTATATAGGGATTGTATAGACATTAGGAATATGAATAAATGTGTCACTTATCAGTCGCACCAACGCCAGGTTACAGGAAGAGGTCTAACATTTCCAACAGTGCATACACTGTTCCCCCAAGACATATATAATCGTTAATAGAAAAATGAATAAAAGATTTCTAGAAATCTGCTGCAAGGTTTATTACAAACATCCCAGATTTTTAGGTCTGAAGTGACTTGTTTGCAAAATTTAATGCTTTGAAAGAGAACTGCTTTTCTCAAGAAAGTTAAGCACACACATACACATACACACCCACACACTAAATAGGAAAACTGCTTCATAGACAGAGTTCGATATATTCTTTTAGTTTCTTTATTTAGAAATATACAGTGTCCCCAAGTTATAGCAAAGAGTACTATGCTTAAGTAAATATCAACTGCATTTTCCTTTTAGTTTATTTTTTCTTTTTTTTAGCTTTATTGAGGTATAACTGACAAAACTGTAAGATTTTAAAGTATACATAGTGATGATTTAATATCTGTATGCGTTGTGAAAGGATTCCCTCCATATAGTTAATTAATATATCTACCATCTCACATAATTATCTTTTTTTAGGTGAAAACATTTAAATTCTACTCTCTTAGCAAATTTCAATTATATAATACAATGTTTTCAACTATAGCCACCATGTTACACCTTAGATCATCAGACCTTATTTATCTTATAGCTGAAAGTTTGCACTCTTTTACAAGCCTCTCCTTATTTCCCCCTCCCACGGCAACCACTTTTCTACCCTCTGTTCTTAGAATTTGATTTTTTTTTAGATTCTACATATAAGGGATACCATATAGTGTTTGTCTTTCTCTGTCTAGCTTATCCCACTTAGCATAATGTCCTCAAGGTTTATCCATGTTGTCACAAATTGCAAGATTTCCTTCTTTCTCATGACTGAATAATATTCCAGTATGGTGTATACATGTGTGTGTGTATGTGTGTGTATAACATATAATACATCTTTTTTATTCATTTATCCATCAATGGACACAGGTTGATTCTATATCTTGGCTATTATAAATAATGCTACAATTCTATATGTTGTCTATTGTAAATAATGCTACCAATAAACATGGGAGTGCATATCTTTCTTTGAGATCCTGTTTTCATTTCCTTTGGATAGATACACAGCAGTGAGATTGCTAGATCATATGGTAGTTCTATTTTTAATTTTTTGAGGAACCCCCATACCGTTTTCCATAGCGGATGTACCATTTACGTTCCCACCAACAGTGCACAAGGGTTCTCTTTTCTCCACATCCTTGCCAACATTTTTTATCTCTTGTCTTTTTGATGATAGCCATTCTAACAGGTGTGAGGTGGTATCACACTCTTGTTTTGATTTGCATTTCTGTGATGATTAGTGATGTTGATGTCTTCTTTGCAAAAATATCTGTTCAGTTATTTTATTGTTGGAGGGGGTGATTGTCATGGTGCTAAGTCTGATGGGTATTTCTAGTGAGTGAATTAATTTCAACCTCAAGTCCAATCACATGAAGGCTTCATTGTAAGGGCTCTCAAACTATCAAGTATCTATAGAACTCAAATTTTGGCTGACTTTATACAAAATTAATAAGACAGTTTGTTCCAATACATTTATTTAAAATGGTCACCCTGAAATATATACAATCTAAATCAACCAGTTAGTAAAAATGCAGGTCTAGAATATGAAATATCTCTCATATTATTTAATATTTAATTTTTGGCATCTTTTTATGTTTTACAATGTCTTGACAGACATTTTTGTATATATATAAATTTTTTTCTGAGGAAGATTCACCCTGAACTAACATTTGTTGCCAATCTTCCTCTATTTTGTATGTGGGTCGCCGCCACAGCGTGGCCTCCAACGAGTGGTATAGGTCCACACCAGGGAACAAAACCCAGGCTGCCAAAGCAGAGCACACCAAACTTAACCACTAGGCCACGGGGCTGGCACCTCACTTTTGTATAATTTTAAACTTTTTGCTTTTAGCTTATTTTCTTGTTAACACTATAGTGAATAGCATTTCTCCCAAGAACTTGCCCTTGAAATTACCTATTTAATTCCAAAATGACTCTTATTCTTAAAAATGAGACAATTTCTTGCCTGTAGTCAGTGCATTCTTCTGGGAAAAGACAAAATAATAGAAGTTAAATATTCTCTCTTGTACTTTCACTTTTCAACTATAATTAGATATTGTTAATTCCCCAACTATAAAACAAGGAGATAGACAACAACATGAATTTTAGGACTTGTTTTGCTACTATCTGTTTATCCTTGGAAAAAGCTTCATTTTGCCTCAGTTTCTTCACCTATGAAGTGTTCAAAAGGGTGGTTCATTGTTCTCTATTAAATAATTACACATATGAGAGAAGGAAAGAATTTATAGCTGTACTCACACAAGTACAGCTGGTATACCACTAAGGAAAATAAAATTTTCACCTTTAATATATCTGAATTTGATGTGTTTTCCCTTATTTAATATAGATAGTAAAAAAAGACAACAAGAGTCTGGTTATTCAAATATCTCAAACACATTGGAATAGATCTTCATTTCAAGCTTGTACCTCACAAAACATGTCCACATACCGCTTTGCAATCTAGTGAGGTGGGAAGAGCGGGTTTTATTACACCTATGCTGCACTTGACAAAAATGAGAGGTTAAAGGACTTGTCCAGTGTAATGAGTCAGAGCCCAGACTCAGACAGAGGTCCTCTAACTCTAAAAGCAAGTTACATTATGTTGCACATGCATTTCTAAAAGGATGCAGTTTTTTGGCCATTTTCAATGTAGATTCACGTATTACTTACTGGTGATTTTTAACTTTGTTTCCTTTCTTTAAATTCAACCTAAAAATATTTCTCATATTTTATTTTAATTATTTTAAGTAATTATACATTTCTATTTTATGTACATGAAAATACACCATTATATAGTATAATATTTAAAATATAATAAAATTTCTTGCATGAAAGATGACAAGTACTTGAAAAACTTAAAAACTGAGTAGATCCTGTTGGCTATTTCCATGAAAGTCACTAAAAACGATCACAAACAGGAACAAATACCTCTCTGAATTTAGATTCAGCTTCTCAAGGTCAAGCTTCTCAAGCAAACAATGCAAAAGACTATAATGTATTGGGAAATACAAAGTCGAAGTTAAGGAAGAATTCACACACACTGTGTAATACAGTTAGTACAGCACCAGTAAAATGGATTAATTCATTTTCTCTAAATATTATATTCATGTACTAACAATTAACGAATGAGGTTTTTTTTTTATATAAAAGAGATCCCATTTATGTTTGTATCACATTGTGAATGTCCCTATTCTGCCTTAGCAATAAAGCCCTCCAACTCTCATTTATATAAATTTAAAACCTCTGTACTTTTAAAACAGTGATTCTAAAATAACAATTCTACTAAACAATCACAAAGTTGTGCCTTTAGTAATCACTCCTGTTAAGCAGTTGATATGAGCCAGAAAGGATCATCTTTATACGGTGAATTATTAGAAAAGAATTAGTCTCATATGCATTTCTAGGTCAAGCATTATTTCACAAAGGATGATCTATGTAAATAAATAAATAAATCAGCTTAGCATAAAAATATCTCACAAAGAAAACCTTAATTCTAACTGATTAATTTATTTTTTACAAAAAGGCTACCAGGGAATTGATTTTTTTTATTGTGGTAAAACATATATAAAATTTGCCATTTTAACTATTCTAAAGTGTACAATTCAATATCACTAATTCACAGTGTTGTACCACCATTACTGCTATTTCCAATTTTTTTTTTTATTGCCCTAAACAGAACTCAGTAACCACTTAAAAATAACTCCCTGTGCTCCACTCCCTCCACCTCCTGATAACCTCTAATCTACTTCTGGTCTCTGCCTGTTCTAGATACTTCATATAAGTGGAATCATAATTTACCCTTTTGTGTCTTGTGTATTTCACTGAGAGTAATGTTTTTAAGGTTCATCCATGTTGTAGCACATATTAAAACTTCATTCCTTCTTATTGCTGTATGTATATAGTGTGTTTTGTTTATCCATTCATCTGTTGATGAACACTTGGATTGTTTCCACTTTTTGGCTTTTGTGAATAATGCTGCAATAAACATGGCATACAAGTACCTCTTTGAGTCCCTGTTTTCAATTCTTTGAGATATATATCTAGGAGTTGAGTTTTGGGATTATATGATAATTCTATGATTAGCTATTTGAGGGAGCACCAAACAGTTTTTCACCGTGGCTGCACCATTTCACACTCCCAATAGCGATGTACAAAGATTCCCATTTCTCTACATACTTGCCAATACATATTTTTTATTTTTAAAAAACGTATAGCCATCCTAGTTGGTGTAAAGTGGTATTCATTGTGCTTTTGATTTGCATTTCCCGAATAAAATAATTTTGATGTCTTTATCAACCATTTGTATATCTTCTTCGGAGAAATATCTATTCAATTCCTTGGTCCAATTTTAAATTGGGGTGTTTGTTTTTGTGTTGTTGAGTTGTAAGTGTTCTTTATATATTTGGGATATTAAAGCCTTATCAGATATATGATTTGCAATATTTTCTTTCTTTTTATAGGTTGTCTTTTCACTTTCTTGATAATGCCCTTTGATGCAGAAAACTTTTTAATTTTGGTAAATTCCTATTTATCTATTTGCTGTTGCCTATACTTTTGATATCATATTTAAGAATCCATTGCCAAATCCAAGTAATGTAGATTTACCCCTAAGTTTTCTTCTGAGAGTTTTATAGGTTTAGCTCTTATCCTTAGGTCAATAATTGATTTTGAGTTAATTTTGTTATGGCGTAAGGAAGGAGTCCAACATCATTCTTTTGCATGTGAAATTCAGTTTTTCCAGCACCATTTGTAGAAGAGACTATTCTTTCCCCATTGAAAGCACTCTTGTCAAAAATCAGTTGACCATATATGTGATAGTTTCTTTTCAGACTTTTAATTCTACTCCATTGGTCTGTGTATCTAACATATGCCAATATCACACTGTTTTGATTACTGTAGCTTTGTAGCGTTTTGAAATCAAGAGGTATGAGTACCTGAAATTTATTACTCTTTTTCAAGATTATTTTGATTATTCAGGACCCTTGCTTATGAATTTGAGGATAGGATTTTCCATTTCTGCAAAAAAAGGCTATTAGAATATTGATAGGGATCATATTAAACCTGTAGATCACTTTGAGTAGTATTGACATTTTAACAATATTAAGTCTTCCAATTATGAACATGAGTTGTCTCTCCACTTATATAAGTCTTTAATTTCTTTCAGCAATGTTTTGTAGTTTACTTCTTTGGTTAAATTTATTCTTAAGTATTTTATTATTTTTGATGCTATTGTAAATGTAATTGTTTTCTTAATTTTCTTTTTAGATTACTCATTGGTAATGTATAAAATACAATTGATTCAATGTAATACACCACATGAGTAGAATGAAGGCAAAAGTCTACATGATAATGTTAATTGATGCAGAAAAGGCATTTGACAAATTCAACACCCTTTTCTGACAAAACCACTCAGAAAAGCAGGAATAGAAGGGAACTTCATCAATATGAAAAAGGGCATTTACGAATAACCCACAGCTAACAACATACTCAATGGTATAAGACTTAAAGCTTTCCTCTAAGATCAGTAATAAAACCTGATGTCTGCTTTCACCACTGTTGTTCAATATTATGCTGGCAGTTCCAGTTAGAGTAATTACATGAGAAAAGAAATATAATGTACCCAAATTGAAAAGGAAGAAATAAAATAATTCTTGATTTTCCTAGTAAGTGCTAAGTAACTTTCTAAATCTTAATGAACTAATTATTAAATAATGTGGGTTTTTTAATCTTACAGGAAAAAATGATACCAAATTAAAAGATTCCTATTTTAAATACCAGTCTGTCAAAGCTTATATTGCAGGAAAATGTTGTATCTTAAACAATCCTTACCATGGAGCACTGATTTTATTGCTCCGACTTGGTGTTCTGTAATGATGGTTGCTCAGAACCTCAAGGCATCTTGCCAGTGTCAGAAAAAGTCTCTTGTTATATTTTTGTTGAAATAAGATTGGAAGTCACTAAGAAAATGGATGCCCATTTTTAGTAAGGCCGTGAAGATGGATCCAAATAATTTTGTAGTCTTTCCTTTAGTTTCTGATTATGGTAACATGGCAAGCACAATTCAAAGTAAATAATATATTTTAAGTAAAAACAAACATTTTTCTTACTTGAAAATTTTAGTATTCTTAAATCCCAGTGCACCGTAAAATTTCCCCAGGTGATCATCTCTTATCTAACATTCCCAGTGCTTCTACTACCATCCTTTCCCCCATAATTCCAAACTACTTTTATGTCAATACTTGTGTTAGAATTGTTCTTACTAATTCTTCATCATGAAAGCATGTAATAAATTCAGTTAACAAAGCAACAAGGGGCGGGGGGCGGATATGGAAGATGCAAAGATGGTGCAATACGATTTTTAGTCAAAATTTTCTTCAGTGTAATATATACAACAGTATTCTTTATCAAAATATTAAAACTGTCAAAAATGTGCAGGTCTTGTACACTGAAAATTGCAAAGCACTGCTGGGAGAAAATAAAGAAGACTTAAAAAATGTACCGTGCTCATAGACTGGAAAATTCAATATTGTTAAGAAGTCACTTCTTCCTAAATTGATTTGTTCGCTCAATGCAATCCAAATCAAAATCTCTGCAGGCTTTTGTAGAAATTAACAAGCAGATTCTAAAATTAAGAAATGCAGAGGACCTAGAAGAGTCAAAACAATTTTGAAAAAGAATGAAGCTAAAGGACTCATACTACCTAACTTAAAGATTTAGTAGAAAGAGACAATAATTAAGACTGTATGCTATTGGTATCAAGATAGACAAACAGATACAAGGAACAGAATAGAGAGTACAGACATATATATATATATACACATATAGTCAATTGATTTTTCACAAAGATACAAAGGCAATTCAGTGGAGAAACAAATAGTGTTTTCAACAAATGGTCCTGAAACAATTGGATATGCATATAAACTTTAATCTGTATCTTACACTATATGGAAAATTTAACTAAAATTCTATCATAATCCTAAATATAAAGCCTAAAACTAGAAAACTTGCAGAAGAAAATAGGACAAAATATTTCTGACCTTGAGTCAGGCAAAGACTTCTTAGATAAGCCAACAAAAGCATAATCCATAAAAGGAAAAATTTTTTGAATGGACTTCATCAAAGTTAAGAACTTCTGTTCTTTGGAAGACAGTATTAAGAGAATAAAAAGTCAAGCCAGAGACTGGGAGAAAATATTTGCAAATTATAAAGTACTTTTATTCATAATATATAAAGAATTCTCAACATTCAATAAAAAGAAAACAAATGCTTAGTGAAAAAACAGGCAAAAATTTGAAAGGATATTTCACCAGGAAAATATAAGGGTGGCAGATGAGCACATGAAAAATACTCAACATCATTGGTGATTAGGGAAATAAAAATTAAAACCATAATGAGATGCCACTATACACCTATTAAAGTATCCAAAATTAAAAGGACTCACAATCCCAAGTGTTGATAAGAATGTGGAACAACTAGTGGGAATATATTGTACAATCACTTTGGAAAATAGGTTTTCTATTTCTTATAAAACTTAACACCTGCCATGTGACACAGCCATTCCACTCCTCCCATCCCACACCCTAGATAAATGAAAATATACATCCATACGAAAAGTACATGAATTTTCACTGCAGCTTTATGTGCAATAGCCCATACTGGAAAGAACCCTAATGTCTATCAAAGGTGAATGGATAAACAAATTGTTTCAACGATACAATGTGAAACAATGAAATACTACTCAGCAATAACATGGAATGAACCACTTATACATGTAACAGTACGGATACATCTCAAAATCATTCTGCTGAGTTAAAATAAAACAGATTAAAAAGGGAGTATGTACTGTATGATTCCATTTATATAAAATTCTAGAAAATGCAAACTAATCTGTAGTGACTAGAAAAGATGAGTGGTTGCCTGGGGATGGGGTAAGGTGGACGAGGAGGGGTGGGAAAGATATAGTACAAAGGGGCATGAGGAAACTTCGGAGGGTGAATGATAGTTTCACTGTCTTGATTGTTTCACTGTCTTAGATGTTTCACAGGAGTATACATATGTCAAAATTAATCAAGTTGTGTACTTTGTACAATATTTGCACATCTGAACACATACTAATAGTACACTTTAAACATGTTTTGATAAATTGATCAAATTGTACACTTGAAATATGTCAAACATACATGTTTTTAAAACTCTTTGCCATCCTCCCAAATCTCAAATCACATTTTGAAAAAATGTTGTTTTATTAAGAAGAATAAACAATTTTATATATTAGAAAGCTTAGACATATTCAGTAGGTACTTAGCAGCTACGATATGCCAGGTGTGATGCCAGGTTCTGGGGAAGATTCAGTAAACAAAATAAATAGTGTTTCTATCTTTTGGAGCTTAATTCTGATAGGAGATATTAACAATAAAGAAAGAAAAATATATAATACCAGGTAGCATTAAGTGCTGTGAGAGACATAAGACAGTGTAAGGAGATACAGGTGAACGGACGGGACTGCTGCTTCAGGAAGAGAGATCAAAGACAGACTCCCTGAAAAGGGGATGCTGGAGCAGGATCAGGAATGAAGTGGTAAATGAAAATACACAGGAGAGACTTCTAGGCAGAGGAATCCCCAAATACAAAAGCCTGAGGCAAGAAAAAGTTTATTGTGTTAGAGAAAAAGCAAGAAGGCCAGTGTGGGTGAAGTAAGTAATAAAAGGAGAAGATTTGGGGCAGGAAATCAGGGCAGAGTTGTAGTCAGAGCCTCATCATGTAGGCCTTTATAGACTTTAGATTTTTTTCTACATGTGATCCAAACTGCTAGAGTTCTGTAAGCAGGAAAGTCACATGAATCATATTTGTGTGTCAAAAGTGATTCTGGGGCCAGCCTCGTGGCCTATAGTGGTTAAGTTCAGTGCACTCCGCTTCAGTGGCCCAGATTTAACTCCCAGGCACAGATGTACACCACTTGTCAGTGGCCATGCTCTGGCAGCAACCCACATACAAAATAGAGGAAGACTGACACAGATGTTAGCTCAGGGCCAATCTTTCTCCAGCAAAAAGAGGAAGATCAGCAACAGATGTTAGCTCAGGGCAAATCTTCGTCAGCAAAAAAAAAGATTCTGGCAGGAGTGTTGAGAATGGATTCTACAAGAGTGAAAGAGGCCAAGGATGCAGGCTTGGACTCCAGTGGCAGTAGTAGAGTGAGGAAAAGCCGTCAGGTGTGGAGTATATTTTGAAGGCAGAGCCAACATGCTGTGCTTGTAGATTGGATGTGGAAAGTGAGAGAAATTCCAGGATAATTCCAAGGCTTTGGGTCTGAGTAACCAATGAATGGAGGTGTCATTTTCTGAAATGGGAACACAGGGGAAGAAGAGTTCAGGGGACAGAAATCAAGAGTTTGGCTTTGGACTGGTCAAGTTTGAGATAACTGTCAATCAGCCAGGTGGAGACGTCAAATAAGCAGTGGGAAATAAAACTCTAGAGTCCAAGGGAAAAATGAGAGCTGGAAATAAAATTTGGGAGTCATGAGCATATAGAGGATATCTAAAGCCATAGGGCTAGATCAGCTCACGTAGTTAATGAATGTTTATAGAGAAGGCCAAAGACTGGACCCTGAAATGTATCAACATTGCTTATATTTAAGAGGCACAGATTTTTTCAATGTGTCTCGTGTCTCGTATACAGAATTTTTCATTCTGTTTCATTCTGTTATGGCACTAGAACCATAAAAAGAAAGTGATGGGGCCGGCCCGGTGGCGCAAGCGGTTAAGTGCGCGCGTTCCGCCCGCTGCGGCGGCCCGGGGTTCGCTGGTTCGGATCCCGGGCGCGCACCGACGCACTGCTTGGTAAGCCATGCTGTGGCGGCGTCCCATATAAAGTGGAGGAAGATAGGCACCGATGTTAGCCCAGGGCCGTCTTCCTCAGCAAAAAAGGAGGAGGATTGGCGGATGTTAGCTCAGGGCTGATCTCCTCACAAAAAAAAAAAAAAAAAAAGAGAAAGTGATGATAGGAAGGGCTATGGGGCAGGTCCTGGAATTTAGCCATCTAACCCTGGATCTGCTGGTAACTAGATCCATGGCCTTGAGCTATGTGACTTCCCTCCCTAGGCTTCAATTTCATCATCTATAAATTAAAACAATCGAGTTTGTTGGCTGTTTGAGCAGGAGGAATAAAACAAAAGAGTAAAACTAACACTAAGGTTTTGATAGTCATTGGTTCTCTGGCAGGAAAGCTACTAGTTTAGGAAAGATTTAGCGACATTGAGCATGACCTATGTCATCTGTAATGACCCCTAAATCTTTTGCAGCTGTTCTTCCACAGCACTGGCTTCTTATTTTTCAGCTTGCTTTGCACTTAAATTTATTGTTATATAACTTAGGAATGGTTTGGTTTCTAAAACTAGAAACTCTCTGAAACCAGTTTGAGCAGAAGAGAGAATGTATTGGAAGGTCAAGAGTGTCCCACAAAACTCAAGGGCAGGCAGTGCTTCCAGGTCTCCTGGGAGACAGAAATAGGAAATGGAAGGCATTCTGGCTTCCTCTTCTCTAATTACATGTAACCTGTCCTGACTCCACCAACATGGTGCCTTAAAACCCTGAAATTTGTAAACTTACAAGTCCAGTTTCCACAGATAATTCACCTGGTCTCTTTCTGTCCCAATTTCAAATTCCTGGGAGAGCAAACTTGATTGCCTCTGCCCAGCTTCTCAGTTGATTCTTTCTCAGTCGGTTGCCCATCCATGGTCTAGTTAGCTGTGAGCCAGCTTGGGTGGGTTCATGTAGTATAAACATGCTTGAAGGATTCTCACCTTAGGATTGGGAGCTTCAGAGGATATCTCATAAAAGAAGAATGAAGCTACCCCTAAATGGGTCTAATCTAAAAACATACATATATAAAATGTAAACAATTTTCTAAATTACATTCACTTTTCATTACTCTGATCCACCCCCAACCACACACACAAATGTTGTTACTATGTGACAGGAAATACGAAAGTAATATAAAGCTATGGTTTATATTTTCTAGAATATAAAACATCGATGTCTTTTCAGATATTTTGGTTTGTGTACATATTATTCTTATTTTTTTATGTCTTCCATCAATACCATATGTTACATGAGGTAAAATCACTAAGGGAATATTTTAGTTCTTGTTTCCTCACGAGTACAAATAATACAAATTCCTCATGGTATTAAAAGTGTGTTTTGACTGCTAGACCAAGTAGTCTTTAAAAAACCCTTCTTAGCATTTGGATGAATTTCTAACAAATTATATCTTTCTATCAATATTATTCAAGTATAAGACTAATTTTTTTTAGAAAGGAATTAACTACCACTTTATGGCCTTTTAAATTTTTCTGGAATAACAGGGAGGGCCAAAATTTATAAGACTAGGAAAATCAATGCAAGGAAAACACTTTTCTCTTTTCTATATGTGTTTAAAGTGCATGCTGATTTCACAGTGCTGATTATTTATTATCCTTTCAATAAAATAACAGATATTATACATTAGAGTTATTATAAAAGAACTATTTATTGATGTCTTTGAGAGATTAAATATAAAACCTGGTACAGATGTCATGTTCTGAACTTGTACAGAAAACAATCTTTGTGAAAGCCAAATCCTACTTAGAATTCAAGGCTTCATTAAATCCTGTTTCTCCTCCTAACTCCATAACTGCCCTTCTTGGTGGGCTATTCCTCCTCCTCCTACTTCCCTCACAGCGGAAATATCCAAAGATCAAGTCCTTTTAACTCTGTTTAAAGATTCCACACATTCTGAGTACTTTAACAACTATTCATTTATTTGTTCATTCAACTCAAGCTAGTAAGCTTACCTACTATACGTAAGGTGCTGTCTCACGTGCTCTAAAGATTTGAAAATAAATTAGTACTGCCATCGTCTTCTAGGATCTTACAGCTTCCAGGTAAAATAGAACTTGTACATAAGTGAGTATAAAGGAAAATAAAGATATACATGCTGTCATAGAGTATAGGTCAAATACTATGGGATATCAGAAGGAGGAATTTTTTCTGAAATTACACTACACAAACAGAACTGAAAATCTGTCTGCTTGATAATCCTTCAATGATCATTAATTGATTATTGATTATAACCTTTGCAGAGCCCTTTCCAAACTGTCCCCAAGCCTTTTACTACTACTAATAATAATGATAATGTTAATAATAATAATACCAGCGAGCAACTATTGGTATTCACTAAGTTCCAGGCAATATTCTAATCGCTCATATGGATTAATTTATTTAATCCTCACAACTTCCCTATCAAGTATGTAATGTTATTTCGCCCATTTCACATATAACAAAAGTGAGGTACACAGGGTTATGCCCCGGGTTACATCACCAGTGAGTGACAGAATCAGGATTCTGCATCCAGTTTGTTGACACCAAAGCCCAAGCTCTTAATCACCACATTATGTTGTTTACAGCCCCAAATTCACCTCTACTAATTTATGTTCCCACCAGTAAACTGGTTTCATATTTTCCTGTAAAGACTGAAATCACCCGATAAGAGCTCCTTTGAAATCAGACCTTCTCACCTCTGCATTTGCCTGTATCTCTATCCCACTTCTCTCTTAATGGACAATGTTTGTTTGTTTGTTTGTTTGTTTGTTTTTTATATCATTGTCCCCATTTCTTGGGGCCTTTTCCTCACTCAAATTTCCTTCCATAGAACCTTTCCTAACTTTCAACTATTGTCCTAACAGGACAATAGTCCTGTCTCCTGAACTCCCCTAGCACTGTCTCATATTATTCACTGTTTTTGAGATGATTTTGCCCCCTAATGCCCCTAATGCCCCCTAATACTCTTTGAGGAAATGAATAATTTGTTGAGACACTTCTTTCTCCATAGCATCTAAGAACGTACTGGATACAAAGAAGTTAGTATAAAAATATTTACACATGGATTTTTATAGTTTAAAAAAAAACCTAAATTTTTCTTATCTTTAAAATCAAGAATTTAAGACTTTATATGTTGACTCTGAGAATTGATCTGGTCTATATATTATTTTCAGACACAATCATATTTAAAAATTCTAATATTTAGCTCTTCTTGTGTCAGGAAATTCTTCCTTAATTATCTGTTCTTATTGATATACTGACTGATGATTAAGACTGAGTGAAGAGTAGCTTTTTGTTTACATGACTTTCTAAGTTTTAGGACTGTGTCTACATGCAGCCTACACAATTAGTTAAAATATCAATATCAAACTATTTGATTTCATGTATACCGTTTCTTGAATATATTTTGATCTTTGTAAAATTAATCAGAATTGTTATAATAGTTATCTTATTTCAGAAGCTCTTCTGTTCTTTGTTGATGTTTCTTTGGAAATTTTATTTTCTAAGCCAACATATTTATTTCCTTTTGGAACTTTCTTCAAGTCGTACAAGCACACCATTTTATTAAAGATCTGGGAAAGAAGACTAAAACTGACCAAGATAAGCAAGCATTTTTAGTATGTTTTATTCCCACTTCAGTCTGCCAAATTATGTTATTTAATCATAAGATACATAAAAGAACAAGGTTGTAATGCAAAATAATTTTTTTCTATTTATCTCTTATTTAGATACTCTGAATAAAAAAAAAAAAAACCTTATATAGCATAATACTTTGGTTAGAAACTAGCATTTCTATAAAATGTTCCACCCAGGTAATGAATATCTTGCCTAAATTGCTTGTTTTCCTTTCCATATTTTGAAGTTTATTCTAAGTTCTTTAGTTACTTATTTCACATGCTTTATGAGCAATTATGTATGGGCCGGCCCCCTGGCTTAGCGGTTAAGTACGCGGCTCCGCTACTGGCAGCCCGGGGTTCAGATCCTGGGCGCGCACCGACGCACCGCTTCTCCAGCCATGCTGAGGCCACGTCCCACATACAGCAACTAGAAGGATGTGCAACTATGACATACAACTATCTACTGGGGCTTTGGGGGAAAAAAAGGAGGAGGATTGGCAATAGATATTAGCTCAGAGCCAGTCTTCCTCAGCAAAAAAGAGGAGGATTAGCATGGATGTTAGCTCAGGGCTGATCTTCCTCACAAAAAAAAAAAAAAAAGCAAAAAGCAATTATGTAGCCGACTCTTTTTTTTTTTTTTTTAATTGGTTTATAACATTGTAAAAATTTCAGGTGTACATCATTGTACTTCTATTTCTGCACGGACTAAATCATGTTCACCACCCAAATACTAATTACAACCCATCACCACACACATGTACCAAATTATCCCTTTCACCCTTCTCCCTCCCCCCTTCCCCTCTGGTAACCACCAATCCAATCTCTGTCCCTATGTGTTTGTTTATTGTTGTTATTATCTACTACTTAATGAAGGAAATCATACGGTATTTGACCTTCTCCCTCTGACTTATTTCACTTTGCATTATACCCTCAATGTCCATCCATGTTGTCACAAATGCCTGGATTTCATCGTTTCTTATGGCTGAGTAGTATTCCATTGTGTATATATACCACATCTTCTTTATCCATTCGTCCCTTGATGGGCACTTAGGTTGCTTCCAAGTCTTGGCTATTGTGAATAATGCTGCAATGAACACAGGGGTGCATGTACCTTTGCAAATTGGTGTTTTCAAGTTCTTCGGATAAATACCCAACAGTGGAATAGCTGGATCATATGGTAGTTCTATCCTTGATTTTTTGAGGAATCTCCATACTGTTTTCCATAGTGGCTGCACCAGTTTGCACTCCCACCAGCAGTGTATGAGAGTTCCCTTTTCTCCACATCCTCTCCAACACATATTGTTTCCTGTCTTGTTAATTATAGCCATTCTGACGGGTGTGAGGTGATATCTCATTGTAGTTTTGATTTGCATTTCCCTGATAGTTAGTGATTTTGAACATCTTTTCATGTGTCTGTTGGCCATCTGTATATCTTCTTTGGAGAAATGTCTGTTCAGGACTTTTGCCCATTTTTTAATTGGGTTGGTAGTTTTTTTGTTGTTGAGATGCATGAGTTCTTTATATATTTTGGAGATTAAGCCCGTATCAGATATATGGTTTGCAAATATCTTCTCCCAATTGTTAGGTTGTCTTTTCGTTTTGTTGATGGTTTCCTTTACTGTGCAGAAGCTTTTTAGTTTGATGTAGTCCCATTTGTTTATTTTTTCTATTGTTTCTCTTGCCCGGTCAGATGTGGTGTTTGAAAAGATGTTGCTAAGACCGATGTGGAAGAGCGTACTGCCTATGTTTTCTTCTAGAAGTTTCATAGTTTCAGGTCTTACATTCAAGTCTTTAATCCATTTGGAGTTAATTTTTGTGCATGGTGTAAGGCAAGGGTCTACTTTCATTTTTTTGCATGTGGCTATCCAGTTTTCCCAACACCATTTGTTGAAGAGACTTTCTTTTCCCCATTGTATGTTCTTGGCTCCTTTGTCAAAGATTAGCTGTCCATAGATGTGTGGGTTTATTTCTGGGCTTTCGATTCTATTCCATTGATCTGTGTGTCTGTTTTTGTGCCAGTACCATGCTGTTTTGGTTACTATAGCTTTGTAGTATATTTTGAAATCAGGGAGTGTGATACCTCCAGCTTTGTTCTTTTTTCTCAGGATTCCTTTAGCTATTCGGGGTCTTTTGTTGTTCCATATAAATTTTAGGATTCTTTGTTCTATTTCTGTGAAAAATGTTGTTGGAACTTTGATAGGGATTGCATTGAATCTATAGATGGCTTTAGGAAGTATGGACATCTTAACTATGTTAATTCTTCCAATCCAAGAGCACGGAATATCTTTCCATTTCTTTGTGTCTTCTTCAATTTCTTTCAGAAATGTTTTATAGTTTTCGGTGTACAGATCTTTCACCACTTTGGTTAAGTTTATTCCTAGGTATTTTATTCTTTTTGTTGCAATTGTAAATGGGATGGTATTCTTAATTTCTCTTTCTGCTACTTCGTTGTTAGTGTACAGAAATGCAACTGATTTTTGTATGTTGATTTTGTATCCTGCAACTTTACCATATTCGTTTATTACTTCTAACAGTTTTCTGGTGGATTCTTTAGGGTTTTCTATATATAAAATCATGTCATCTGCAAATAGTGACAGTTTCACTTCTTCCTTTCCAATTTGGATCCCTTTTATTTCTTTCTCTTGCCTGATTGCTCTGGCTAGGACTTCCAATACTATGTTAAATAGGAGTGGTGACAGTGGGCATCCTTGTCTGGTTCCTGCTCTTAGAGGGATAGCTTTCAGTTTTTCACCATTGAGGATGATATTAGCTGTGGGTTTCTCATATATGGTCTTTATTATGTTGAGGTACTTTCCTTCTATACCCATTTTATTCAGAGTTTTTATCATAAATGGATGCTGTATCTTGTCAAATGCTTTCTCTGCATCTATTGAGATGATCATGTGATTTTTGTTCTTCATTTTATTAATGTGGTGTATTACGTTGATTGATTTGCGAATGTTAAACCATCCCTGCATACCTGGAATAAATCCCACTTGATCATGGTGTATAATCTTTTTAATGTATTGTTGTATGCGATTTGCTAGTATTTTGTTGAGGGTTTTCGCATCGATGTTCATCAGTGATATTGGCCTGTAATTTTCTTTTTTTTGTGTTGTCCTTGTGTAGCTGACTCTTAAAACTAAATGCCTTTTACCTAACTGAAAGAGGATGAGAAACAGTGCTCTTATGAATGTGTCCTTCTTCCCTGAGGAATGTGTCGTATCCCTCATTAGTGAGGAAGGCTGAAAAGATGAAAATGAACAATCAGATTGTTGGAAGCATGGTTTAACAGCTGGTGCAGAGTAAATAAACTGCAGGTATTGAAAGAGGACAGGTTTCCAGTCCATTTGCTTTTTTGCAAGATGTCTAGCTCCCGCGTTCTTTATTCAAATAGGCTCATACCTGGCAGAGAAGTTTTTTGGCTATATTTTTATGGAATATCTGTAAGAAGTGAGTTGAGAAACCTGACAAAAACAGCTTGAGGTATTTGATGAATAATAGAGAACTTCCACCATTCAAGTGTCTGACTAGGGCTGAATGAGAAGTATTAGGAACCTGGAAAAAAGGAAAGATTGATTCAAAAATAATACATGGCTCTAACCCGCTGGCAAATACAGTTCTTTCTAAAGCACTGCAGACAGCTCACATAAGGAAAGAGCTTAAATTAGGTTTCCTTAGGCTTCTTTGGACTGTCTCTTCTGTTGTTTGTTACTTGCTGCTTGCCTCACCCCACCAAAAATAAAAATCTATAAGGAGAAATGAAAACCTTGCACAGAAGTACCAGTGTTTTAAGGCTATGATTCTTATGTATGTGTGGTGCTATTCATTTTACGTTCTCATCCTGTGAAAAGTGATTTAGTTAACTCCTTCAGTCCTCATAAGGAGTGAGTCTTATTTACCAAACGTGTGACAGCATAATGAAGGTTTTAAAACATACAGGATGCTTTCTTCTCATTTATACGTAGAAAATATCTAGCACATGCTTAGAAAGCTTTGATTCACCTTACTTTTATGCAGTATTCCGTATGTGGACTTCATAAGCACTGAAAGAATTTTTAAGTCCAGCACACATTCAAAAGGACTGAGGAAATTGATCCCAAAGAATAAAAAGGAAATAAGTTTGGGCTAACTTGGCTGAGCTTTAATTCCTTCATTAAAAAAATAAACTTGTGGGCCGGCCCAGTGGTGTAGTGGGTAAGTTCATGCACTCCGCTTAGGCAGCCCAGGGTTCGCAGGTTTGGATCCCAGGCGTGGATGTACACACTGCTCATCAAGCCATGCTGTGGCAGAGTCCCACATGCAAAATAGAGGAAGACTGGCACAGATGTTAGCTCAGGGACAATCTTCCTCACCAAAAATAAAATAAAATAAAAAGATAAAATAAAATTGTTTAACTAGAACTATAAAAGGTCTTTCAGCTCTAATAGTCTGTATATCAGAATTACTTTTCATGAATAAAGTTCTCTTTTACTCATTCATTGATTTTTTTTTTTCATTTAAGTCATTTGTTTTTCTAGTTTACACTTGGAGTCAGAGGGTATGTATTATCATTCTAGAGTCATCCTCCTGGGGTATGTATGTGTTGGCAAAAAAACCCAGAGATCTAATAGAATTCAGAACATGAGGCCCAGTATGACTTACTATCTTATTTGTAGTAGGCAGGGTGGGAGAAATCTTTTTACTTACAATTTTCAGAGTTATTTGCAGTTTAATTCAGTGGACACTTTTCAGCTCTTATTTTACTTGAATTCTGAGCAACTTTCAACATAACTGACTCCTCCCTCATTTAAAAATATACATGTATGTATATTTTTATATTTGTATGTATATCACTCTTTTTTCTGACATCAACCTCTTGGCTTTCCTTCTATCTCTCCACTATTCCTTCTCAGTCTCCATTACATGGTCCTCTTCCATCCTTTGGTGTTCTACCCTAAGCCATCTTCCCTTCTCTGCTTCCTCTCTCTAGAACATCTCATCCATGTCCATAGTTTCAATCATCAAATGTTAATATATGCCCAAATCAATATCCCCAACCCAAACTCTCTTTTGAGACACAGACTAGTATATCCAACTACTTAGAGTACATCCCTGTTTAATTGTTTCAGAGCCACAAAACAAGGCATGTGTAAAATCAAATTCAGGCCCTGCCACCCCAGCTTGCTCCTTCCCTAATGCTTCTTTGTCAGTGAATTTCCCCATCAACTGTTCAGTCTCTACGTCAGTCATCAAAGACAATAGCTTCTTCTTCTGTCCCACATTCAAGAAACCACTATGTACAATCAATTTTACCTTTGGATACATGTCTCAAACCTGTCAGATATTTTCCCTCTATATCCACTGTCACCTCTAGATCCAAACAACCATCATTTTTCAATTGCATCTTGTTCCCAGTCTTTCGCTTTTGAAATCCATTCTTTACCCCTCCCTCTCACCTCCCAGCAGACAGAGTGAATCTACCAAAATGCGAGTCTGATCATATTACCCTCCTACTTAAACCCCTTTAGTTGTCTCCCATTAACATCAGGATAAATCCAAACTCATTAACATGACTCATAAAGCCCTTCATTACCAGACATTCACTTATCCTCTGGCCTCCATCTCTCCCCTTTTCCTGCCTCAGATTTACTTTCATGCTGAATTTCTTTCATTTCCCAAAATATGTCATTCCTTTTTCTTCTCTGGAGGCTTTTGTGTAGGCTCTTCCTTCTGCATAGAAAATATTTTTTCTTCCTTTTCAATTCTCAGTTGAGGCAGAAAATAATTGTCCTTAAAGTATTTTGAGTAATTTCTATATATAAAGCCTTATTCTAAGTATTTTACATGTATTAACTTCTTTAATTCTCATAACAGCTCTGTTTATTATTATTATCACTATTTTACTGTGAGAAATGTGAAAAGCCATGAAGTTAAGGAACTACTCAAATCTGAAAGGCACTAACTGGCAAAGCCAATATTTGGTCATCCGCAGCAGAGCCAATGATCTTCAGCATTTTGCTTAAAAGTAATTTTCCCTATTAAGACTTGTGCTGTCTCTGCCCCACCGCCCTTAATACAGACTAGGTTTGTTGTTCCTGATATACCCCCTGACTTCGTGTCACCTGCTCCCGTTGCCAAAGCACTGAATTTTAAGTCACTGCCTTTTAACTGTCTTTCCTGCCAGACTATATAGTACTCAAGGGTAGGAATCACATTCGCTAAAAGAATGAATGAATGTATGAGCAAAAGAGAACCATTAATGCTCTACATCTATTTGGCATTGGTTAAAGAATACTTCTGGGACTTCAGGCAAGGCCTTATCTGTATTTCCAGTACTTCCTTTTCACAGTTTGTAAAATTAGAATTATGTAAGCATTTCCTCTTAAGAACAGCTAATTCATAATTATTTGTATACTTCACAAGTCAACACATTCACCTCAACAGTCCCAGTGAATTAGAAATGGTCTCCAAGTCTCTTCTTGCTGCTATGACTGGCTGTGTTTATGCAACATTGGGCAATGTCTATCAGAAGCAGAGAATTCCTCTTCTCCTCAAGCAGCTGGTGTAGCTGATGTAGGAGTCCCAGATGTTCCTCCATCTTCCATAATGCTTTCTTATCCTTTGCCCTAGAATGCAGTTTCTCATAAACCAGTATTTAAAAAGTACGTCAGTATACCTAAGCTGGCCAACAAACGCATATTTAATTGATCAGAATACTGAAACTGTTAAAATGAAATGGCCAAATATTATGTCTTTAAATGAAGAGTTCTACATATCAGTTAACTTTTATGTTCTCCTAGGAACCCAACTACCACCTTTAATATTTTTTCCTATGGCAAAATTAATTCCATGATACCAAAAAAAGCTTTAGAAATGGGCTTATAGAACATAATCTTGTTGGGAATTGAGATTTGTTTGCATTGGCCTTCAAAGAATGCACAGAAATTATGAAAAATAAAAACACCATGGGAAAGAATAAATTGAGATTTACATGATAACCAGGAAAGTATAACCCTAGTATGTATTATAGAAACCTCATAGGCTTTGGAGGTAGAGTGAATAATCCTGTGTGACTTTGGATGAGTTATTTAGCCTCTTGATTACTTTTTTTCCTGTAAAATATGACTAATTACCTTGAAGAATTGCTAGAAGGATTAAATAAGTTAAACGTACATAACACACAGGAAAAGTTAAATAGATATTAATTTTATTAATATTATCTGTCTTACAAATTATTACTATGCAAGTAGTTTTCCAATGTAAAATTTATGGAATAGGTAAAATAACTGTGACAGGTAACATTTATTTAGCACTGAGCATATGTCAGTAACTGGCCATATACTCATTTTATACATTTACTCATTTATGCCTCACAACAGCTCTGTGAGGTGAGGAATATTATCATTCTCATTTATAGAAGAAGAAATTGAAATGTAGAGAAGTTAGTAAGTGGTGGGCCTCCTGATTCAAACCCAGAAAGTCTGACTTGAAATTTACCGTACTCTACATTTCTGGTTATAAAGTATTTTAGCTGTATTATTGGTAAATGACTAGGATATTGGTCGCCAACAGGAAGTTAAAGGTGAAGAACAGGCAGCTCAATAGAAGCTGAAGTAACTATGACCCAAAAGTGATTTTAAATTTGGAACTGTGAACTAAGAGGGCGGAAGTGAAATGAGGATCTTAAAAGATGTCTCTGCTGCTTTCCAAGGCAATATCCACATATACTTGTATAAAATACCTGTATTTTTACCTGTAGAAGAGGAAAAATTCAATAATTGAAAAGCTTGATTATCCTTGAACTTTGCAAAGAGAAGCAGATGTATCTTACGGAAGGAGAAATTTCAAAGGCAATGTAAAGCTCCTAGGGATCACCCAAAGCAATCTACAGATTTAAGGAAATCCCCATCAAAATACAAATGGCGTTTTTCACAGAGCTAGAGCAAAGAATCCTAAAATTTGTATGGAACCACAAAAGGACCGGAATAGCCAAAGGAATCTTGAGAAAGAACAAAGCTGGAGGTATCATGCTTCCTGATTTCAAACTATACTACAAGCTATAGTAATCAAAACAGTATAGTACTGGCATGAAAACAGACACATAGATCAATGGAACATAATAGAGAGCCCAGAAATAAACCCATATATATATGGTCAATTAATCTACGACAAAGGAGGCAAGAATATACTGTATATATATACAGTGGAATATGACTCACATAAAAAAGAATGAAATCTTGCCATTTGCAACAACATGAGTGGACGTAGAGGGTATTATGCCAAGTGAAATGTCAGACAGAGAAAGACAAATACCATGTTTTCACTTTTATGTGGAATCTAAAGTACAGAAAAATGAACAAACAAAACAAAACAGAAACAGACTCGTAGATACAGGAAACAAACTGCTCGTCAGCAGAGAGGGGAGGGGTTAGAGGAGGGCAAAATAGGTGTGGGAATTAAGAGGTACAAACTTTCAGTTACAAAATAGGTAAGTCGTGAAGATGTTAAGTGCAGCATGGGGAATATAATCAATAATATTGTAATAACTTTGCTGACAGATGGTACCTAGACTTACTCTGATGATCATTAAATAATGTATATAAATATTGAATCACTATGATGTACATCTGAAAGGAATAGGATATTGTATGTCAATTATATTTCAATAAAATAATATATATATGTAATGACAAATATAGGATTCAACAGAACGATTCCTTATTTCATTAGACAATATTTACAGCACATGCACAGGCCGCATTTTCACTAGGTCGTGATTTTACATTCAAAATTAATACAATTGCGGAAGCAAAATAAACAGTATTTTTCAGTTTTTCAGAACAAAATTAATTCAATGATTTTGATAAAGGTGAAATATTTTTAAATAAAATATTAGAAGATATCCAAATCCAAAAAAGGAAAACTTCTTAAGGATCATGAATCTTGGGTATGTCATAGCAGCAACTTTTCAGCAGATAGTCAAAACCCAGACGAAGATTTTTTTCATTAAAAAGTATCACTGGAAGGGAAGCTGGGTTCTTTGTCGTAAATGCTTTTTGAGAAAGTGTGAAAAAATCATGCGAGTGTCACAGAAGATAGCAGACCTCTTGATATTTTTTCCACTAAAAGGTTAAAGATGACCATAGTTCATTAAAGGACAAAAATGACCACCAAATAGAAACAACTATATTTTTTTCACTTTCAAATTAAACTATCATTTCAAAAGCTCGTTTAAATTGAGAAGTAATGAATTAATATATTACTGTAAAAACAGACGAACCACAGGCATAGGAAAAATAGTTGATTACAACAAAACTCCCTAGCAGAAAAAAAAATTAACCAACTGTAAATAAAACATTCTTTCTAAATGTCAGTATCTATCTAAAATTTTACTTTCTTTCCGATGACATAATGTATAAGAACTGACTTGGGAGAATACAAAGGACCACAAAAATGCAACTTATCAGTGTAATTATTTGGATTCAGCTGGTTTGCTATCATATGGTTTAATGAAAACAAAAGAGAATACGTCTAGAAAATTATATTAAAGCTCAAGTGACCAGAAAAAGAAATTATCCCAGAAGGATTTAAATACCGTAGAATGTTCTACCACGTTCATTACATCTGTCAGTACTGTTAAACAACTCAACAACCAGGAAATATTCTAAAACAAAATCATCTTAAAATATGTAAGCCATGCAAAAAACATTATTGATGTTGAAAAATTCATATTAAAAAGTGTAACAATCTGTGCTTAACTACTAACATTGCAATTAAAAAATTGCAATGAGTCCTAACGATAAACTATACAAAGAACACTATATACATATATATATGAGTAATAGCACATCATATTAAAGACATATGTATGTGAGGAAATATTTTTAATACTCTACCTCCTTTATGCTATTTTTAATAACACCACCTAAATATAGTCATCCGAGTTGACTTTTCTCCCCAAATTCCTTTATATGTCTGTGTACAGCAATATCATTCATGTCAATACCAACTCAATTTCCATGGACTAGCATTAGGGTTATCCTTCTTTTTTCCTTTGCTGTTGATGTTTTCTTTAAATTTATATCGAGCCCTGCCATTCTAACTATAGCAACTATTTGTACTCTCATTTCCTCCCATCAGAACTGGAGTGGTAGGTCCTGGCTAGAGATGACTTCCTTAGCATCCTCTTCCTACTGTTGGACTTAAAGTTCTTAAAATCTATGTGCTAAAACTTCAGTTGCCTGCTCAAAATCCTGTTTATTCTCCTGCTTTCCATTTTGTCTTATCTCCTTTCACCAGTCTACACCGCCCTAGTTCCGCCTACCTTTCGGTACTATTCCTCCTCTCTGTACACAAAACATTCTTCTCTAGGGAAACCTTCTCACTATCTAGCAAACTTGACAGATGTTTTCCTAAGCTCACCCCTTAACTTGGGCCTACATTTCAAAACCCCAGCTCTAATGATTTCTGCTTTCTGGGAAGTTATTCCTGGCTATTTCTAGGCCTCAATCATTTGCCACTTCTCCCAGCTCCGCTAAGACCTCATTTCTTCTCTTGCTTTATTTTTATGGGAAGCCATATAGACTGGCTACTAGAATATAAGCTTCTTAGTGTATGACTCCATAATTCTTAGCACCCTGGAATGTATAAGGTGTTCAAATATTTGTGTTGAATAGAGGTGGAGTAGGAGAGGAGATAGAGTGAGGCAAAAAATGGTAGATACTACCGTCCACAGGCTCCATCAACCAAAATTTCTTTTTGAATACGTATATTACTGTATCAGTAAAGTGAACACTGTAACTTTAAACCAATGTCTTATTTTAACTGCAAATAGTAAACACCTTTTGAAAAAAATCTTACATTCCAATGTAACATGTGGCTCTATATATATACATATACTTCAGAAAGAGAAAACGATTACTTGTGGTAAACAAGCTACAAGCCTCTGTCCACAATTACATTCATCTGGAAGAAAAAAATAAAACTTTGGCTAATCTTTCTTTATACCAAGATATTTTGTATGACATGATATCAAAAAGCACTGAAATTGTCTGAATGTTTTACTATTATGAAGTTTTTTTTAATTGAAGTATAATTGACATAATACAACACATAATACAATATTCGTTTCAGGTGTACATGATACTGATTTGATATTTTTATATACATTACAAAATGTCTAGAAGTTTTTCACTCAGTTCTTGTCTGAGGTGAAGTAAAAATTTTAAAACCTTTTTTTTGTAAATCTATTAACACAAGTCAGACAGACTGTATAATTCAGGCATCCAATTTTACTTGGGGGACTAAGACGCCTCCTAGAGAGGGAATTTGGAGTTCTATTAACCTCCATACTCTCTGATCATATATTTATAGGCCTGTTTCTGGGAAGGCCCCTTCTCCAGAGAGAATCACTGCAGAATCCATGTGCCTGAACTTCCTTCCTTTCTGAGGTTCCAGTTGAAGCCAAAAGACATTAAGAATAAAGAATTTAGACAGCAGGACATTTCATCATTTATGGTGCATATAAATTTACACTGAATTTTTAATGACATGGCAGATATTCCTAAAATTTTATATGTTCCAACGATTAAAATCAGTGCAAAGATATATGTAATCCACAAATAGAAAAAAATAAAGTCAAGAGTGGTATAGAATAATTTTGAAAGCATAAAAACAAGGTAAATGTTATTAATGCGGTACATATTATGGGCTATATATGGTCACTTTCATAACGCTGGGTGGCACTTTCCCAAAGTATTAAAGTGCCAAAATAGTCCCAAGTCATGTTGGATATATATTACTGCATATGTAGTATAACATGAATTATACATTTGCAAAGTATCATAGATAACCTTAAGATAGTACATATATCAAATGTATACCAGAGTACCAAGAATGATACCTACCAAGAATTTTTTACATTGATTTATTGATTAATTATATTCTTTTAACTTGATTATCTCCTCTAATCCTCCTTCCCATACCTACATATTATTCTATGCTTATGGGCAGTCTTCCATTGTTCTTTACACATCCTTGTAAAATCGATATCATTTTGATGTACATGTATTCTTGGTATATATAAATGGCATTATGTTATAGATCTTATTCTGTTTCATACCTTTTTTACTCAGTACTATGTTTTGCATACTTATTCATGATGCTGTGAATACATTAAATCTATTGATTCTAAAAACAGCATATTTTGCTTTGGAATACATTTTTCATTTCTTATCTATCCATTCCCCAGTGATGGGCCTCCAGATTGATTCCAACATCTTGCCAGGATAAACAAAGCTCCAGTGAATATTCTTATGCATATCCCTTGTGGAAACAGAATTCTAAATTAACCCTCAATGACCTATGCTGGGCTTTCTATAATCTCCTCTTGAATATGGGCAGGACCTAAGAACATGATGGAATTTCACTGCTGTGATTAGACTACATTATAAGACAAAAGTAAAGAGATTTTGCATCTGTAGTCAAGGTCAAAAATTAGTTGGTTTTGAGTTAATCAAATGGGAGGTTATCCTGAATAGATCTGACTTAATAGGATAAAAGCCCTTAAAGAGGGATTTGGTCCTTCCTAAGGAACAATTCCCCTCCTAGCCTCGAAGAACCAAGCCACCATAAGTTCTACAGCTGTGAGGAAATTAATTCTGCTAACCACCACATGAGCTTGGAAAAGAACCCCAAGTCTCAGATGAGATCACAGCTCCAGACAACATCTACAGTGTAGCCTTGTGAGACCATAAACAGAGGACCCAACTAAGCCAAACCCAGACTTCTGATCCACATACAATAAATTTGTGTTGTTTGAAGCCTCCAGGGTAGTGGTAATTTGTTCCATGACAACAGAAAACTAGTACTCCTATTGGACATGTTTGAGAATCTCCTTAGGATATATCCCAAGGTGCAGAATTTCTGGTACATGTATATTCAATTTGACCACCAGAGTATGAGGGGTCCTAAATTCCACCATCCCTGCCCACACTTTAATTTTGCCAGCATAACTGGTATAAAAATCTATCTCATTGATATTATGTTTCTCCTATTACTAGTGAGTTTAGATAACTTTCATTTGCTTGTTTCATGCCTTTATTATTTTGAATTTCCTCTTCTCTAGCCTGGTTATTCATATTTTTTGCCATTTTTCTACAAGGTTTGCTGACTTCATTGTTATTTTGCAAGAGTTCTTTGTATATTCTAATCCTCATCAGTCCTAGATATTTCAAATATCTTTTCTCCGTCATCTGTCTATGAATATTTTCAAGTTAATTTTTTGGAGTAAATCTTTACTTTCAATGTCAGAAAATTCATTAATATTTTTCCTGCAAAGCTTGAAAATTATTATTTTAATAGTGAAGCTTACCATTTGAGTACATGTCTGTGTAGTCCTAATATTTCTGAGGTTTCATCCATCTAAAAAATATGTAGTGAGAGATAGGAAAGAGGCAGGAAGCAGACACTGGAGGAATGCAAAGAGAAAGGTAGATAGTATTCAGCTTCTGACATTCAAGGGTAAGATTTTGTATCCAGACAGCAGCCTTTCAAGACATGACTATCAAAACAGGATTTTTAAATTATATTCTTATGGCTACCATTTAACACATCATTGGCTAATCATGAATGATTTAGAAACAGAATTGTCTGAAAGTGCAGCAAAAATACCTTTGGACACCATTTAGTCTTAGTCATCAGGTTGGAGGAAGGAGGTCATGACCTAGAAGAAAAGCTTTCAACTTTCCAGCCTGAGAGATGTTGGTAGATGAGGCGAGACAAAGACAGAGGGTTCAGATGTGTATTCAAGTTTTCCAATTCTGAATTGCAAGACAGAGAGAGGGAGAAAGTTTAGCTAAATGATTTAACATTGCGATGAGAGGAAGAGCCCAGCCTGGACTTGCAATATGAGACTGGGAACACATTGCTTTGAGTGTTCACCCATACCAACCTGGTTTGCTTCCTAGTCAGTAGTCAGTACAATGTCTTTACTTTTCTAAAGTTATTCTGGTTCCTTGACAGCATAGTTGGAACCTAGAATAGCTAAGAGCCCTATCTGGAAAGTCAGTGGAGACTCTGCAACATTGACATAAAGGCTACAGAACACACCTCCAGGATGAAAACTGCGTGGGAGACACAGCCCAAAATGAGATGGGTGGAGTGAACTGGGGAGTGTCATGGAACATGAACGAGGAGAGAGAGAGATGAGACTACAAGTTCCACCAACCACTGCCAGGCGAAAGAGGCACAAGAGACCCTGAGGGAGCTACAAAACACTACACTTGAGGACTGCAGACCTTCCCCTGTTATCTGAGGACCCATAAGTTACACATACCTCCAACCATACAGACGAATCATAACAAAAGAAGCACAGGAAGCTCACATCTGAGAGAACGACTATTCTCATCAAAAGAAACAGCTGTACCAAACAAGACTATTCAGTTATTGTCAACTCTCCATCTTACTCCACCTCATTCCCACACCAGCTGCTGGGGACTCAGAAGGATGAGTAGGTTGGTTACAGACACAATAAAGAAGCTGCTTTTTTCCTCCTTGGACATCTGCGTGGCAGTGTGACTTAAACATTCCACCCTGTTTCGTATAAATTGAGGCCACTCAAACACCGTGACCACTTCGTGTTAAAAATATCTTTGTTTTCATTTAGTTATTTAAAATTAGCTATTCATACCAATGTCTTCTTTCATAATGTCAGCTAAATCATACTTAAAACTCTCAGACGTTTCAGCCTATGTTGACGTTTGCCCAGTTGCATGCAAAACATCTGGCTGAATAGCTCAATTTTGCACGTTTTCACGGTATGTTTGATGTAATATAGACTCAGTCCAACACTTAGAAACATCACAATGTAATCCAACACAGCTGTGAATCATTTCATGCCGCTTTGGATACCCTGGACCTCCCCTTGTCTTACGACCATCTTTGGTGGAGTGTGACCACGCACTGCGGGAAAACCCAGATGAGCTCTAACATACTCTGAGAATGATTCTAGAGCTCAGGCTGGAACTTTGCAAAAATGAGAATAGTACTCCACCTCACATTCAAAGACAACCCCTAAAACTTCACAAGCATGGCATTAAATTCAAACGCACCCTCGGGAGATATTCATCATGGCAGACATACTATGAGGAGTCATCTCCCAATTCAGTCAGGAAACCTAAGTGAAACATGGAAACAGATGTGCTATATATCTAGGCCAAGCACCACAGCCATGCCCAGAAGAGACGATAAATGCTTATATGTACCCCAGAATCTATGTCCAGAAGACTGAAAGAAAATCATCACATCATCAAAACACATTTTCTGAAACAGGAATCATTTTACTTATGTGTTTGAGGTGGAGAAAAAAAGTATTTCTGGAAAGTGAGTTTGGTCAGATATGACAGGTTATTGCCATAAAGATGCCAGCTCACATGAGCGTTATCAAGTATTATTTCAAATTAAGACATACTTATTTAAATGGCATTTTTATTTCAGCAGATAGTCAGACTTGTTACAGAAATAATTAAAGGTTCTTTGACTTTATTCTGTATTTGCTGAAGGTGAACATCAAATAAAATCTCAAGTTCGTTATTATATTTTGTTTTGCCAGAGCCTGGTTTCAGCAGAACAAAATGCATGTGATAACACTCTCAGGTCTTAGCGTCTATTAGTCAAAACAAAATACAGTTTTCGGTGGAGAAATTTTAGTCTTGTGGTATTTTCATCGATTGCTGTCTCTAGAACTAAATGCCCTTGAAAAATTAATTCAGGTATTAAATACCTTCAAATACAAAAATTCATATATAAAATGTTACAGTGCTTTGGATTCTGAATGGATGCCACAAAGTTGTCTATCATTACAATCAAGTCTCTGTTCATTACCTTCATTTTCCATCTTCATGATTTTTTTTTGAAACAAGAAAAATATTAAGGAAAAAATTATTTAGGTGAGATAGAGAAAAGATCAAAAAGCAGGATAAAAATCTTTTTTTACTTATAGCATTTGCAGTTTCCACAATGTAAACTCTGCCTGTCAGATTAATTTTCAAATTTTTTATGTTATTTTTATGGACTACTTCTAATATAAGTTAAGATTTTTGGCTCAATCCAAGATATAAAGGATGAGAGTCATTCAGGCAGTTGGAGGCATTAAGTTTAATGTCAAAAACAAGTCAAGAAAATTCAAGCTGAGGCTCTCATGACCTCATAACTACCAGAAGAGCCTTTGTTTCTAATTGAGTATGCAACTGTCCCTCCATATTTGATTAATGATGTGTGCTTGTGTAAATGTCCTTGGCTATGTCATAATTCCTATTTTATGCCTTAAATCAGATTAATCATTTTCCCTGTTCCTTTTCCATGTTTCATCTCTAGGTTAAGCTTGGTCTACATAAGCCAAAAATAAATTGAAATAGGATGTGCTGGAAATGTTTGATGCATACCCTTGGATCCTACAAAATTCACTTCACGATATCCATTTACATTTCCAGATTTTTTCCTATAGGAGGGTTCAGAGGCTTGGTTCACATGATTACCCAGTCAAAAACTCATAGCTCAATGTTCCAGCACTTAAAGATGTTTTGAATATAACACCTCAAAACAGACACACCAGAGCTCTACATCGCTGTCATATATCTGTTATTTCCAGAATAACAATGGGATATAATGTGAAATAAGCCACACTCAGAAAGTCAAGTCTATATTTAAATACATGCTCAGAACATAACTATTTAAATCTGTAATCATTTTGCATGCTATGGGATTTTTAACACTTTGTATAATCACTACAAAGGAGTTTTACTTATTGAGAATTATATGAAGCCACTATTTTAGAAAATTTTTCTTCAGCCACACTTGACATCCTATGAAACGCAAAAAAGAAACCTTTAAATATAGAAATATTGCACAAGTTTTTAAACTATGAAATACTAAAACATTTGAATTTCCCAAATATTAACTGCAAATAATTTTAAAATAGGGTTAATCTTTTTTAGGGTAAATTGAGACAGAGTTCTCTCAGAAAAGTAGAACATATTTAACTTGGAGAAAGAAAAATTGCCTTTTTATTTTCAAATAAGAGTTTTCTGTTTTAGAGCAGTGGTACTTGGCTGTTTCAACGTAGATCTGTTTGATTACAAATCCAAAGAAAATGTTCTGAGAACAGTCTACTTGTTTGCTCTAGGTTTAGAACTTGATGTAAGCCTCATTGGGTTGGTGAAAGCTTACTTTCACAAAGATTTCATGTTCGCAAATAACACCAGGAAATGATCCTGGTGAGAAAATTATACAAAGTCATATTCATAGCTAGGTTTGGTTTAAATCAGTAAAATGATAAAATTAAACTCCTGTTTCTGTGTAGTAGACGGGCAGCAGACCTTAATTGCCCTAAATTAAGGATAATCACCATTCTTGATCTTAAAGAGATCTACTTTAATAAATTGTGATTCTTTTCATGCTACTTTTTAATTTTTTTTAACTTAGGACATATGTGTTATTTAGAGATTATTTATTCCAAAAAATCTAATTCAAATAGGACTTTTTGTGCCATATATATCATTACAAGATTATTCCCATTTTCAGACTGTGAGCTCCATGAGCTCAGAACCTTCGTCTCATTTGTCTTTCTATTCAAAGAAATGATCACGGTCACTGGAAATTTTTAGATGCTTATAAAATTATTAAGTGACTTGAGCAGTTTTTATGTGGAGAAGTCATAGAATCATAGAGATGAAGGTTGTAATAATTCAGACTCTTCGAGTTGCAAGTAACAACAAAAACGAAACTAGCTGAAGCAAATAAAGAGTATATTGATTCCATGTAATAGAAAAGCCCATGAGTATGTCTGACTTCAGGCATATCTGGATCCAGGAGTTCCAAGGATGTCATCTGAGCTCTCTCTAAATTTCTAAGGTGTGATTCTCTTTGCCTGTTGACCTCTCTCCCACTGATAAGATGGACAAAAGTAGCCTCATTTAATTACCCTTATGCTTTATATGCAAAAGTAATTGTAATTGTCTTTTTGAGACCCGAAGCAGGAAACTCCCTATGAGTACTCAGTTTGCCCTTGCTTGATCCCTAAATCAATCACTGTCCAGCTAGATGGGCTGACCAACAGCATATGTTCTTTACTGAAAGTACTAAACTTGTACTTTACTTTTCTTTATGAGTGCATAGGAATCATCCATTCTATTTTTTTTTTTTCAGTGAGGAAACTGAAGCCAGGAAAGAAGTTAATTAACAAATGTCACACAGCAGCATAGACAATGCTAAAAATAATTTTACTGATAATTTAGATAGCAAAATAAATTTTAAAAGATGTGGAAAGAGATAATTATTGTTTATTAATCTACCTTTACTGACATTATACACATGTTTAAAGCATTAACATAAACAGAGTTCAATGTGACTGTGAATTATTAAAGATCAACTTGGCATTTGTCTGTACGTATTTCCTAAGCAACTGTTTTTGTGTTTGGCATTTATTTGGGCATTAACAAAGATGTTAGAACCGAAAACTAGAACACAAAGTACCAACTCTTTGGAATGACTTTCCAGTTAGTTGTGTAATGAATTTCCTGAAGATTATTGAAACAAAAATATTTTTATTTGCATTTCTAATCTTTTTTTTGTGCTCCATACAATGTTCTTTAACAGACTATTGCTATTACAAGTGAGTGAATAAAGTAGCTACTTAATATTTTAATTTATTTATTTTTCATCTTACCTAAAGTCCATACTTCTTACCACAGCTAAGAAGTTCTATACATTTTAGTACCTGTTCATCCTTCTTGGCACCTCCACTCCCTAATCCCCTCACCCACCCCAATCCAAACTTCCCATGACTTGAGGGATTCAAGGTGGCTTCCAAACACATCCACAATATAACACAACGAGATACATTTAACAGCGAAGTAGAGGCAACTGGGAAATTAAAATGAAACCTGGATTTGGGTTAATATAAAAAGTGTATTACTTTAAAACTTGTGATCTGTAAGGAAGATGGACTAGATATTTGAATTTCAGCTTTCCAGAAGCCAACAAAAAGAGGGAAACTAGATCCCTTATATGATTCACAACATCTATACAAATAAGCAAACAAATTGCTTAGGAAGAGCATGGCTGTGACTATTACCAAAACCAGAAAAAATTGATAAGAGAATACCTCGCAACTACTGTCACAGGGTAGACACAATCCTCCTAGGAAATGGAACACCATGCAAGATGATAGCATGACATAAGCAGATTTCAGAAAAAGAAAATTGATGTAGCATCAAAACATTGTGATCCAGATATCTGGTTCTCTGATTATCCAGGTAGCCTTGGAATAGATTTTAGAAAATCTGGACAAATATATAATACACATATTTTTCACTCACTTGTTCATTAATTCATTCATTCCATGAAAATTTGATTTTCTTCTATATTCTTCACGCTGTGGGATACAGTGTACCAAAGATAGAAACAGTCCCTGCTCTATCTTAAGTCATAGTCTTGGAACTGATACAGACATCAAACAAGTTTTTATAATGCAATGTGATTAATATTTTCTGGTAATGTTTATTATGAGATATATATTGTATTATGGGTTATTAGTAACGAAAATGCTAAGCTAGTTAAGGAGGTCAGAGACAGCCTCGTGGGAGAAGTTATGTCAAAACTGGAACCAAAAAGTAAATTAGAGTCAGAGCAAGAGTTGAAATTGGAGAGAGAGGCAAGAGTCAGTTCATACAGAGCCTTGTAAGGCATGAGGAGTTGTTTGGATTTCATCCAAAGACCAGTAGAGACCACTGAAGGATGTTATGTAGCAGGACAAAATAATCTCATTTGAATTTTTGTAACCCTAGCTCAGAAATCAGGAAAGTATTGATGATGGTCTAGATTAGGGTAGTGATATTAGAGTTGGACAGGTGTGAATGGATTCAAGAGACAAAAGGTAAAATTGCCAAGACTCAGTGATTTATTGGAGAAGAGAGAGAAGAAGATTTCACTTGCTGGCAGTTAATAGCTGAAAAAGCAAATGGCCTGTTAAAACATGAAATATTAGTTATTATTATTCTCTATTAGTTCATGAAATAAAGCCACACCATCCACAAGAAAGAGAATCTTTTCTTTTTGTTCTCTGTTTCAATGGTAGGAAAAACATTACACACATTTTACCTGAACATGTGTAAAATTCAGGTAATTGTAATTTACAAGATTTAAAAAGGAGAACTAAAGTATACCACTGTTTTACCCTAATGGGTATTGTTACATAATTCATCCAAAGACTGTTCCTTACTGACCCTGACTTCCAAAGCCATATTAAGGGAAAAGTTCTTCACAAGTATCAGTAACACACTATCTGTATAGAAATCATAAAGTTAGTGCATAATCAACTACTGTCCCACAGAGTCAAAGATGAAGGAAAACACAATGAAAGGGTAAAAAAAATCAATGTCATTCCTAATAGATTTCTTCACATTGTGACAAAGAAAGTGTAGCAGGGATCAATAGAAGAATAGCTCTTCCTAAATTCTTATATCCATGCTAACACATACAATAGTGGTCTGGAAGACCCAAAACTGCAAATTTTAAAAAAGAAAACTGACATATATTTTAGAGAAAATGTATATAATGTAATGGGTCTCTAATTTGAGGTTATCATTTTGGAAAGTGAAATAAACTACACTGCAGATGCAAAAACACATGGCCATATTGTAAAGATGTTTAAGGTGTAAAAGTTGGCAAGAATCAAACCTATCATTCTGAAAAAAGGCAGGAATCTTCCTTGGGCATACCCTTTAGTATTATATTTTTAAATCAACGTATTTATTAGTCATGTCTAAGAAGAGAGAATAAGAAACAGTCTTGAATCTGTCCATTTCTGTTGAGCTTGGTTTGTAAAGCTGACAAAAGCGTTTTAATGTCAACTGAGAGTTAAGCTTCCAAATTTTTACCCAACAAATTAAAGGATATCTCAAATAATCCATGATACAGAATCTGTCTTTAATACTGGTCTAATAACCAAATTGGATCCTACCACATGAATAATTTTTTCAAAGCCTGGGTTATTATTGTAACATTGCTTTTATAAACATACATGAAAAGTACAATTTTATATAAATCCATAAACGTGATCATATAACATATAATTTTATTGTATTCTAATTTTGCTGTTTTTTTTGTCTTGGGCTAATACATTTTCCTTCTTAATATATTTCCTTACTCCACTCAAGTAAACTTGTTCATATTTTCTCCTTCTTCAAATAATAATATACAAATATCGAAAGAGATCGTCATTTTGTTTTACAAAAATGGGAATGTGGATTCATTGTTTTGAATCTTGATTTTATCAGTCAAAAATGCCTTAGGGAAATCCCTCCAAGTCAACCTGGTCGGCTCCTATTCATTATTTTTAATGGCTGCATAATATTTGATACTATTATTGTATCATAATACGCTTCCCTACTGATTGATATTCACTTGGTATCCTGTGGGGGGTATGTATGTAGGTTTGTCACTGCATAAAATTTTGCAATAAACATCTTGGGGCATATATCCTTATTTAGTTGGACTTCTATTTCTATGAAATAGTTTTCTAGAAGAGGGACTGTTAGGTTTAGGAGTAAGGTTAATATGTACACATATCTTTAATATTACAAGAATGCTTTTCAAAAAATTTCTAACAATTGACATCTCCACCAGCAACAATATGTGACACGCCTTTTCCTGCATCCCCAAAAGAAAGATGTGTATCTTGAGATTTTCATTATGTCTTTTGCCAATCTTAACTAGTGTAAGATGCTACATAACTGTAACTTCAATCTTCACTTCTCTAAATTAGAGTGATTCTGAGCATTTTTGTCTTAACTTTTATCAACCACTTCGATATGCTCTTATATTAATTTCCTCTCCATGTCCCTTGGCCACTTTTTTTATTGGATTACTTGTTTGTGTTTTGGCCAATTGCAGGAATTTTTTTTTTTAATTTTGTCATCTGTCTTCTACACTAAAATTATGTTTTCAAAAGCTAATTTCTGTCTTTAGACTTTATTTAGGTATAATTTGCCATACAAAAATTTTAAATTTTTATCTTCTCCATAGAATAGCTTTTCTTTTATAGCTCCTGGTTCCTAGTTTTATTCAATATTGTCCTTTTTTTTTTTTCATTTTTTGTTTATTGCAGTAACATTGGTTTATAACATTGTATAAATTTCAGGTGTACATCATTATACTTCTATTTCTGCATAGAATACATCACGTTCACCACCCAAATACTAATTACAACCCATCACCACACACATGTGCTGAATTATCCCTTTTGCCCCCCTCCCTCCCCCCTCTCCCCTCCCCCCTTCCCCTCTGGTAACCACTAATCCAATCTCTGTCTCTATGTGTTTGTTTATTGTTGTTATTATCTACTACTTAATGAAGGAAATCATATGGTATTTGACCTTCTCCCTTTGACCTTCTTATCAGTAGACTCTACATGCGTCCTCCAATGTTTTCTTACGTGATTTTTATTGTTTATATTTTTCATTTAAATTTGTATTCTATTTGGAATTTGTTTTTAAATATTGGAAAGATCAGGATCCAATTTTATTTCCTTCCAGATGGATAGCCAGTTATTCCAGAACCAGTAATTTAAAATCCATCTTAGTTTAACTAGTATAAAATAAGTTTTAAATTATTATCAAAAATATAGGTATTTTGGGGCCGGCCTTGTGGCATAGTGGTTAAGTTCATGCATCCTGCTTCAGTGGTCTGGGGTTTGCTGGTGTGGATTCTGGGCACGGACCTACTCACCACTCATCAAGCCATGCTGAGGTGGCATCGCACACAGAAGAACTAGAAGGACCTACAACTAGGATATACAACTATGTACTGGAGATTTGGGGAGAAAAAAGAAAAAGAGGAATATTGGCAACAGATGTTAGCTCAGGGCCGATCTTCCTCAAAAAAAAAAAAGAAAAAAGAAAGAACTGAAAATTTCTAGGAAAAAAATATGGGTATTTCTTTCTGATGTTGGTATTCTGTATCACTTTTCTATTTATTTATGACAATTCAATATATATTTGGTTGCAGTATTTTTATAGTATATTCAGATACCCAATAAGGCAAGTCTCTACCCTTGTTTGAGGTTTTTTGTGCTGTCTCAATTATATTCATTCATTTATTCCCCTATATGATTTTCTTCCATATAATACTTAAAGAGAGTCAAGCATAACCCAAATTGAGTATCATTTTTAATATGATATATATCCCAATTTAATATTTTTAGATATATTTTATAAGGCTGGTGATCACTGTACGGATCCACATGAGTGACTTGGATGCTCAAATGGAAGAAATATCTCAAAGTTAGTATGACAAAAATAAAATCACAATGAAAAAATAAGAGATTTGGAAGATAGATCCAGAACTTCTAGAAGGTAAATAATGGGATATCCAGAATGAGAAAAAGCCTTAAAAGGAGAAGAGTAATAATTAAAATATGAAAGAAAATTTCCCTGCAAATATTAAATGGGCTTATCAATTCCTTAGAATAACTGATGGGAAAAAATATTTATCTATCTAGGCACATCCTGGGAAAGCCCCTGATATCTAAGATAAAGAGAAAATCTTACAAGATCAAAACCCAACAATAAAATTAATTACAGTGGTAGCAACTGGACCGGTTAGACTGGTATCAACTTTATATCTATTCCAATAGAAGTTAGGAAAGACCAGAATAGTGTCTATAGATTACTGAAAGAAAGGAAATGCACTCCAAGATACACCCAAGCGAAACTATATAGATGCAAGAATTCAGAGAGCAGGCTTCCCCCTTCCCTGTGGGGTGGAGTAGCAAGCATAAGATCACACTCCCACTGGAAAAAAAAAAACAAAACTGGCAATCAAATTAACAAACACAGATCATCTATCAGAAGACAGCAGAGAGCTGCTGAGACCATGGTAACTAGGGAAGCTGAGATTTCAGAGGGGAAAACCTCAAAAAGATGAGCTGATTTATGCAGCAGCTATTACTGGCAGAGATGGGAGTATTTGCCCGTCACAGGCCAAACAGCAGACCGGGCTTCCAGGCCTTGCACCCACAGAGGTATGCGCTGTGGGGAGACAAAACCAAAATGGCCAAATTTTCTGTCAAGAGATTTGCTGAATTCCGGGGCTGTGCAAGGGAGAGCAAAGGCTAAAAGCCTAAGAAGAAAGCATCTGAAAAGCAATACATCGCATTTGAAACTCTCAAGAGACAAATATCGGAGTGTAAAACCTGACGGAAGGAGGTACCGTGGAGAATACGCTAGACTCTTAATTGAAACTCTGGAGGGCAGGATGAACCAAAGGTATAGTGGGCCTCACCAAGGTCATACTCCAAGTTCTACTCAGTCTGTTCTTAATTGGTTGAAGGTGATCAGCCAGAACAGTATTCTTAGCAGATAGAAGGTGAACCTACCCTTTAGAAAATAATATCTGGTGTTTCTATATTTCTTATACACAATTCAAACAAAACTTAGTAGACACATGAAAAGACGGGAACATATAACTAAAATCCAAGAGAAAAAAATAAACTGAGGACTTTTGATAATGTATACACTATGGTACTAGCTGACAAATCATAAGAAAAATTTGTATTAATTGCAATGTTAAGTAAGGTAGGGAATCTATATATGTATTTATGTGTCTGTTACATTTAGAATACATTTCTGAGGTATGAATCCTTTTAATGAATCACAAGTATGGTTGGGCTAACTAATGTTTGACTATATTACCTTTCATCCATAACCCAAACTCTCCCACATATCTTCTCAGTCATTTTCCTCTCTGTAAACTCCTTCCAAACTCCACTTGAGATCAAATTGAATTGGAATATCCAGACCACATGTCACTCGAAAACCTTACTATTTTCTTCATTGCATAAAAATTGATTCATTGTGATACTATTGCCATAAAGATGGGACTTATTAACTGAAATAACCAAGAAAGGAGCTTGCACAATCTAAATACTGGCTGTATAAATGTAATCATATGGTATTTGTCTGTTTTGACTGGCTTAATTCACTTAGCATAATATCCTCAAGGTTAGTTCATTTTGTAGCATGTGACAGGGTTCTTTCTTTTTAAGGCTAAGTAATACTCCATTGTATGTATATGTAATATTTTGTTTAGTCATTTGTCTGTCCACGGACATTTGAGTTGCTTTCACTTCCTGGCTATTATGAATAATGCTGCTATGAACATAGTTGTGCAAATAGCTCCTCAAAACCTTGCTTTCAATTCTTTTGTCTATATACCCAGAAGTGGGATTGCTGGACCATATGATAGTACTATTTTTAATTTTGGGGAGAACCTCTGTACTGTTTTCCGTAGCAGATGCTCCATTTCACAACCCCACCAACAATGCACAAGGGTTCCGATTTCTTCACATCATCACCAACATTTGTTATTTTCTGTATTTTGGTAGTAGTCATCCCAGGGTGTGTAAGGTAATATCTCATTGTGGTTTTGCTTGGCATTTCTCTGATAATTAGTGATGTTAAACACCTTTTCATATGCTTTCTGGCCAGTTGTACACCATCTTTGGAGAAATGTTTATCCAAGCCCTGTGCCCATTTTAAAATTGGGTTCTTTGATTTTTTTCTTGTTATTGAGTCATAGATGTTATTTTTATATTATGGATATTAACCCCTTATCAGATATATGATTTACAAATATTTTGTAAATAGGTTGCTTTTCCACTCTGTTAATTTTGTCCTTTGGTGCACAAAAGTTTTTAAGTTTTATGTAGTCCACTTGTCTAAATAGCTTTTGTTGCCTTAGCTTTTGGTGTCAAGCCAAGAATTCACTGGCAAGTCCAACATCATGAAGTTATTCCCCTATGTTTTCTTCTAGGAATTTTATAGTTTTACGTCTTATATTTAGGTTTTTAATCCATTTTGAGTTAATTTTTGTATGGTCTAAGGTAAGAGTCCAACTTCATTCTTTTGCATGTAGATATTCAGTTTTCCCAACACTATTTGTTGAAGAGACAGTCTATTCCCCATTGAGTGGTCTTGGTGCCCTTATCAGAGATTGTTCAATATACGCATATGCACATATATGCATATATGCAAGGGTTTATTTCTAAGCTCTCTGTTCTATTCTATTGGTCTACATATCTACCTTTATGCCAGTACTACACTGTTTCGATTACTCTAGGTTTGTACTATTTTTGAAATCAGAAAGTGTGAGTCTTCCAATTTGTTCTTTTTCAAAATTGTTTTGGCTATTCAGGGTCTCTTGAGATTCCATATAAATTTTAGGATGAAATTTTCTATTTCTGAAAAAATTACCATTGGGATTTTGATATTATTGCTTTGAATCGATAGATTGCTTTGGGTAGTATGGACATCCTAACAATGTTAATTCTTCCCGTACATGAACATGGGATATCTACCCATTTGTTTTGTTTCTTCTTAATTTCATCAGTGTTTTGTAGTTTTCAGTGTACAAGTCTTTCACCTCCTTGACTAGATTTTATTCCTAAGTATTTTGTTCTTTTTGATGCTATTATAAATGGAATTTTTTAAATTTCTTTTTCAGATTGTTTTTTATGTATAGAAACACAACTGATTTTTGTGTGTTGATTTTGTATACTGCAACTTTGCTGAATTTACTAGTTTTAACAGGTTTTTTTAAATTAAATTTTTAGGGTTTCCTACCTGTAAGATAGTGTCATCTGCAAATAGAGATAATTTTACTTCTTCCTTTCCAATTTATGAGCCTTTTATTTCTTTTACTTACCCAATTGCTCTGTTTCCTCAAATTTTTGTTCTGCTCTCCAGGTTTTTTGGTTAGTTGGGCAGTTAGTCTTGGTTTGGTTTTTATTTGTTTTTTGTGATTCGTTAATTATTTAGCTTTTGATGCTGTCATTGTGTGTTAACAATATTAATAATAATAATAATAATTAATAACAATAACACAGTCTTATCAAACACGTTATTAGTAGGGCTGATCTTTGTCCATACGTCTAGTTTTAAAATCAGCATTTCAATATTAGAATATGTGAAGAGAATTTTTTCTCATGAAGCCACAAAAGTAGTTTCTTTTTTAAAAATTTTTTATTATAGAAAACACTTTAGGGGCGGGCCCTGTGGCATAGCAGTTAAGTGCGCACGCTCCACTGCTTGCGGCCCGGGTTCGGATCCTGGGCACACACTGACGGACCGCTCGTCAGGCCGTGCTCTGGCCGCGTCTCATATAAAGTGGAGGAAGATAGGCACAGATATTAGCCCAGGGCCAGTCTTCCTCAGCAAAAAGAAGAGAATTGGCATGGATCTTAGTTCAAAGCTGATCTTTCTCACAAAAAAAAAAGAAAGAAAATATTTTATGTGTAGAAAAGAATAGTGATTACTATAATGAACATCTATGTACTCATCACCACATGTAACAAACATCAATTCCTGGCCTATCTTATTTCATGTATATATCCATCTACTTCTCCCCTCTTCCAGATTATTTTGACTCCGAGATGTCATATCATTTCATCCAAGATATTTCAAAATATATGTAATAGGAAATTAATTACAACACCATAATTATACTAAAATTTTAAGCCCTTCTTCCTTAATATTATCAAATATCCATTGTGTGTTCAATTTTCTGAGTTATTTCATGATTTTTTTAGGTTAGTTGTTCAAATTAGTATCAAAATAAAATGCATATATTGCAATTAGTTGTTGTATCTCTTAAATTTTATGTAATCTATAAGTTTTTCCTCCCTCTAGTTTTACCGTACAATTTACTTGTTTAAAAAAATTGAGTCAATTGTTGAGAGGAGCTTGCTATACTCTGGACTTTACTGATTGCATCCCAGTGGTATTGGTATTACCTGACATGTGCCTCTCTCCATATATCTCCTTTAAATTGGTAGCAAGATCTAGAGGGTTGATCAGATATAATTTCAAGGGTTTTGTTTCTATTTTATTTATTTGTTTTGTCATGAATACTTTACAAGTGGTCTTGGATACTTCCATTCAAAGGAATTTTATGCATGCTTTTCTCTAAAAAGTAGCTCTACTCTGCCTTAAATATTATTAATATTTTAGAACAAATAATAATCCTTTATCATGACATAGCACTTTACAATTTTGAGATTACTTTCGCATACACAAATGCACTGATCTTTACGATATCTCTGTGAGATAGGCGTTAGGTCCAGGATTTAATTTTACCCAATTACAAACTAAGGAGTTAGCCTCTTATTGTTCATGGATACTGGCAGAAACAAGACTCCTGGGTCAGAGAGGAAGGAATTTATTACTCATAGCACCACAACAGCATGAACATCAGCATATTACTGTTGCTTTCTTTTTCTTCTAAGTCCCATAGGAGTGACATGAAATGGCCCAAAGAGATTTTACACATGTGGTGGGTTTCTGTCATATTTGAGTAACGCTTAGCTTAGGGGATCTACAAAATTTATAGCAAGTAGTAAGCAAGCATACTCTTAGTTCCAGGGGAGGAGTAATTCTCTCATCTCTCAAGGTTACCAGGTACATAAACAACCTCAAAAAATGGCCCGTGGAAGAGTGGTCAGAGCCTTGCAGGCACACCTAGAAAGACAAGTAGGATTGCTATAGGCCCAAGAAGGAGTGTATCTCACAGCAATAGGTATGATAAATTGTTTTCGCAGATATCCAATGAGGATAGTAAGGCTTCATGTGAATTAGAGTCACACAGTAAACAGCAGAGCCACGACTAAAACCTAAGCTTTCTGACATGTGCCATGTCCACCATCGCTAAAGAGTGAACTAGAAAAAGTCAACTTAGCACAGGGAGGTGACAAGAAAGCTTTTCTCTGACTAGAATTGAAATGTAGGAGAAAATTAAAAATTGTAACCATGTGCCTGAATCAAATGTGATTTAACATTTTGAATTTGCATGATTAGTATAATCCAGATCCCCCAGGATGATGTCTCTGTGCTCCTAAAAGAAACAAAGCAATTCTAGAGAACCACACCTTCAACTGAATGTCACAGAATTACTCAGATTCAAGGCCCAAGAAATATGAGTACATATGTAAAAAGTACAAAATACACAAGAAATTAATTCATCATAAGCCAGAGACAGCAGCCATGACAAGAACTTTAGATAATAGGGCAATTTGATAGAGACTATAGTATAAGAATCTTTAAAATGTTTAAAACAAAGATTTAAAAGCAAAAGAAATAAACAAGACATAAAAATAACCACTATTTGAAAAACACTAAAGATTTAAAATATAAAAAAGAATACAGTCATCAAAATTAAAATCTCAAATAATGGGATAGTTTCAGATTAGAAAATCTAAAAAGAGAATTAATAAACTAGAAAGTAAACCAAAAATTAAATTCTCAGAAGTGAACACAATGAAATAATAATATTATTTCCTTAAATAATATTATTAAATAATAATAAAGAAATGGAGCATGTGAAAAAGAGATCTACGGGCGTGGCAGATAGAATGGAAACATCCAGTGTCCTCATGATAAGAATTCCTAATTGAGACGAAGGGGGAGCAGATGAAAATTTTCTAGAGTTAATGAAACAATGTAAATCCTCAAAGTTATGAATCCCAAATAAAAATAAATCCAAACCCAGACAGCACAGTGGCATAAGAAAAAGAGATTTTAAAGTCAACCAGAGAAGAAAAATTACCTATGAAGGAATTACAATTAGAGAAACGGGAATACGTCCGTCAGCAAAAATTGATGCCAGAAAATAATGGAATATTTTCAAATTGCTAAGATAAAAATAATTATTAAAATAAATTTTATATGATGTTTAACAATCCTTCATAAGGAAGGGGGAAAGATATTTAGATATTGTAAAAAAATAAAGATTTTATCATTCAGGTCCTCACTGAAAAAAATGATCTGGAAGGAGAAAATTAAACCAGACAGAAGGATATAGATCCATTAATTTATTAACTCCTTCAACAAATAAATTATTGAGCTCCCTCTATGTGCCAGGTATTTTTCTTGCTACTGGGATTATAAGTGTCCAAGAAGCAATAATATCTGTTAAATTATTTTTTGTAATTGAAATTAGACTAAATCATGTAATTATAATATAATGTGGACTGTTTTTCATAGTTTTGATATCCTCTTGGGGCATAGTTTAAAAGCACAGTCTATATTTCTCTCCTCAATCTCTTAACCACCCAGTCTGTGTTAACCATGAACATTACCTCTCATGCTGAGACAAGATATTCCCTTTTATGAAACAATAAATGCTATGCAATCCAACTATTCAATCTCTTAGAACCACAGACTAAATTTTCTGGTATAATTCTCTCATCCTCCCAGCATTCAGCAAATACTTATTAAACTGAATTCAATTGAGTTCAGTTGAATTGAATTAAACCCATCCAAGTATATCTGTGCTTAATCAATGCCAAAAATAAAGTCAGTGAGGGCAAAAGGCACAGCAAACAGTATAACCATTACAGAGTTGAATTTGGGGCTAAAGAAGGACGAAGACATTTCCAAAGGCATCCACCTTCCCTCTGCTCTTTTGGTATTCTTAGAGAGAATCTTCGATGGATAGCACATATAAAAATAGCTCCCACCTGAAGGGTTAGATCACAAAGAGCAAACAGATCAAAAGCAGGATGTGGCTCTGCATTTTATAACGTCTAAAGAGAGAAAGGCTTCTTGGTTCATTAACCATACATCACTCATTACCTCCAAATATTACAAGTGCATGACATCGTCTTTATCCTTGAAAAAAATCTGTAATTCGACTAATCTGTCATCGACGTGGCTAAATGACAGGTGAGAAAATTACACAGCTGATGTAACTGTGTAGCTTACCTCTTTTTAAAGTCATCATCTTAACAGAATAGTAGTGCAACTATTATCTTTATACAGAAGACAGAATCTTAGGACAGATGGATGGGACCGCAGGTGGTCAGTATTTAACCACTAACACTTACCCCTGGCTGTTAGACAGTCAGGTGATTCAAATAACTATGATTTAGGATGCTAGAACTGCAAGGGACTTGGGAGACATCTACTCCAACCACCTCATTTTACAAATGAGGAGACTGAGGACTTTGAAGAAGCATGATGGTGAAAAGAAACAGGCTGATTTTATAAGTGAGTGCTGTTTATTGATATCTTGCTATAAACTTGCTATTTAAGAACTTTGTTTATATCAGAGACTCTTTATACTAATTCTCTGAAAGACTTGACAGTGAAAAAAGTATTGTTTAATAATCAGGTATCAGTTATCTCAGCAGCAGGGAAACTAACTCAGCGATATTTCTGCTGCTAGAACACTGCCTCTCATCTACAACATGATATATTATATAACGTTCTAATTAAAACTCACTCACCACATAAAAGAGGCATGGAAATAAAGGAGAGTCCACAAGCACAGACTGTGAAAGCACTTAGGAACAGATATAACGAAAAGCCGGCAGAGGGCTTACCCAGAGTCAATCCTAACAGAAACCTAAAAATATATTTCCTTAGCAAATCCTTTTGCATTTTTACTTTTACAAGGGTAATTTGTGTGTGTGTGTGTGTGTGTGTGTGTGTGTGTGTGTGTGTGTATGTTGAGTCCCTGATTTTATTCATTTAGGCAAATGCTTATGTACTCTTCACTGTGTATTATGACTTGGACACGGGTAGTTCACATCATGAAGTAAACAATTAGTCAATTATTTTTGACTCCTCAAGTATACTAACTTGGTATCATATAAAATATATATATGAATATCTGGCAATGAAGTCAGAAAATTTTACTGAATTGAAATATTTATACTTGTAAATGCCCAATGGATATCCAAAAGAGCTGGAAAAGACTTATCTCTCTTCCTGGAACTTTTATATTCTCCGTGTCAATGCTACTCAAAGACAAAACTGGGAGAAAAATTATTTCTGAGTTTCCATTTTTCTCTTTCTGTACATGCTGAGTAACCAATATAGCTACAACCGAGGACATCAATGTTCCACAGGCTTCCATGTTTTCTTTTCAACAATTTTTGAGGAAAATTGTTGAAATGATCATTCAGTGGTCAGAACAGCTTGAAATGGACCTGAAGAAGGGTCCCTTTCCGTAAAGGCATATTATGTGCTTTGCATGTAATACATTTTAATATGTGTTTCAAAAAATGTAAAACTGGAACACATTCCTTTTGGTAAACTGAATATTTCGTATGTTTAAAATATGATAAGAAAACAATATCCCTGGAGAATGTTGACTTGATGTGTCTTTAAATGCGATTCTAACATCCACGTTCTCCCCCTTGTTCTGGCTGGAGCTTTATGGATGTGCTGCACTTGAAAGCGTGGCAGTGTGCTGTGTTCATCATTTAATCTTATAGAAGTCAGGAAGAGGGGCCGGCCCGGTGGCGCAAGCGGTTAAGTGCGCGCACTCCGCTGCGGCGGCCCGGGGTTCGCTGGTTCGGATCCCGGGCGCACACCGACTCACTGCTTGGCAAGCCATGCTGTGGCGGCGTCCCATATAAAGTGGAGGAAGATGGGCATAGGGCCGTCTTCCTCAGCAAAAAAAGAGGAGGATTGGCGGATGTTAGCACAGGGCTGATCTCCTCACACACACACACACAAAAAAAAAGTCAGGAAGGGACTACCTGGTTCTGTCAGAGTGATTAGCTGAGGGCCATAACTTTGGACCACATCCATGACTTGGAAATAAAAAATAATAAAATAAAATATTCAACTTGATAGACTAAGTCGGGTAAATGTAATCCCTAAATGATATTTTTCTCATAGTTTAAACTATTTAATTTAATTATATTCAATATCTCAATGTCAATATGGTCACACTAGAATAAGGAATTCTCTAGTAGATAGGAGCCCAAGTGTTCTGAAAGATAACAGGTCTAATGTGCAGCCTATCATTCCAAATCTGCATGTAGTCCATTCATGAGGAATTTCTTTTGTAAGAAAAAGAATGATCAGGTATTATATGCTAAAACTAGAAAAGTTTATGTTGAGTTCACCTGAACTCTATTCTCATTAAATTCCCTTCCGGTGAATCCAAGCATTTAAAACTTATAGAAAGATGTAATGTGATACAAATGGTAACTTTAATGAGATTCCCTGTTGCTCTTAATTCCTAGAAGCAGTGGTTTTTATTTCAGCTTTATCATAGCACCTATGCTTATAGAACCTTGATATACAAACGCTCTCCTGTTATAGCTTGGCGTGGTAGTTCCCCTACAAAACCTAAGTGTGAAATATTAATTTTTAAGCATGATGTATAAATATCACTGTAAGATCCCAAGCACTTCTTGGTTTTCCAAGAAATAAATATGAAATAAAATAGTATTAAATCAACTATTAGTAACAGTCATATTATATTGAGTAGCATAGCAGAAGAGGGGTAAAAAGAGAAAGAGGAAGACAGCTCAGCAAACTCAATCATCGTTTCAATGTACTTGAAAATATTTCAGAATTAAAATAAAATCACTTTATTTTGCATCATCCATGAAAGCTTTGGAACTAGAACTTAGTAATTGCTGGACAATCTGCTTTATTCAGTCTACCCATTTAAATGTTCATCTCATCCCAAAACATCTAAAACAATGTTTGACCAAATATCTGGGCATCCTGTGGCCTGGTCAAGTTGATACATAAAATGAACCATTATATAATCTGTATGTATTCACAGTATAGTGGGGCTTTAGAATTGGCAGAACTAAGTTATCCACCACATTAATTTAATGATAATTTTAATGTTGTTAATTTCACCATTGTTTGACTTTAATTTATAAGTTTATTTTAGCTTTATATCATAGAAAGAGTTTTTACATAGTTCTGCAGTTGTATGTATTTAACTAACATTGTAATTTAAATCAGTTTTTTAAACTGGGGGTAAGAAAAAAAGTTTTTCATTTAAAATTGGCCATAAGTCACACAAACAAGATTGAGAAATGGTAATACATAGAAATACAACCACTGTCTCAAGACAATAATTTAATAAAGTTTAGATTTTGCTTGGGGGATAAATTTGGTGCTTGGTATGGGAATCATTTTGTCCTTAATTTAATTGAATCCTGTTGCTGTAAGGATTTTTGAGATCCTACTTAGCACTCACTACACTGCTCTATTTATGCAATATGGAATGAGTTGAGAATAGAATAGTGGCATCCCAGATCTTGTCAGTTTGTGTCACAGCTTTAGTATTCCATAAACAAGCTAATATTAGTGAGAATGTTATGAGAAACCTTTACCATGTGCATAATGTGTACCATCTGGTTGTGACAGTCTTCATACAATAAATTTGGTTTAACGAATATTTAGGTAACTTCTAGAAGCTTTATCTGAGCAAGCGGCTGAAATTTTGCTTCACATATCCAAGGAAATTTTAAAAAACAGAAGTGTACAAATTTTTTGAGGAGGTACATATACTATAGATTATCATTTAGAAATAAAAATATATCCACCTTAAAGTCTTCTTTTTTAATATTCTCATTGTCACCATTCCTACTCATGATGTAGAAACTGTTGGAGTTAGAACTATACAGCCTAAATTTGACCCCATATGCAGAGGTAGTGTGATATTGTAAGACTACTTGGAAATGCTCAAGGAGAATCATTTCCCTCTGGTCCCCATTTACTCATGTTCAATATCTTCCAAACCCACCTCCATGGACGCATTCTCTCTGGATTTTGCACTTGGAAATGATTTTTCACCACCTCATTCTGTGTTGAAACTGACCTTCCTCAGAATAATGCCTATCACTTAGAGACCCAGTTTCCTCTTTTACATCAGAATACCCTTGAAATAATAGACTTCTCTTTGCACAAAGGGCCCATATACTCCTAAAAGTCAGGGAGCAGAGTTCCATGGGAAACCTGCAGAGAAACTTAGTTTACCTAAAATTCTTTGGGAATAATGCCTTTTTAGACATGACACCAAAGACACAATCCATGAAAGAAATAATTAATAAGCTCGACTTCATTAAAATCAACAAATTCTTTTGCAGTTAGAAGATAAATAAGTTCTGGAGATCTAATGCACAGCATTGTGATTTAAAAAATGAATAAAAACGTTTGCTCTGCAAAAGACAATATCAAGAGAATAAAAAGACAAGCCATAGACTGGAAGAAAATATTTTCAAAACAGACATCTGATAAAGGACTGTTATCCAAAATATACAAAGAACACTTAAAACCCAACAATAAGTAAACAAACAACCTGATTGAAAAATAGGCCAAAGACCTTAACAGACATACCCAAACTCTGCATTTGCATACCTGCAAAGAAGATATACAGACAGCAAATAAGCATATGAAAAGATGCTCCACATCATGTATCATCAAGGAAGTCCGCATTAAAACAACAACAAGATACCACTACACGTCTATTAGAAAGGCTCGCATCTAGCACACTGACCATGCCAATACTGGCAAGATGGTGGAACAACAGGAACTTTCATACATTGCTGGTAGGAATGGAAAATGGTGCCGCCACTTTGGAAGACACTTTGGTAGTTTCTTGCAAAACTAAATATACTCTTACCATTAGATCCAGCAATTGTGTTCCTTAGTATTTACCTGAAAGAGCTGAAGACTTATGGCCACACATAAACCTGCACAAGGATGTTTATAGAAGCTTTATTCATAATTGCCAGATCTTGGAAGGACCCAAGATGTCGTTCAGTAGGTGAATGGATAAATAAACCTTGATTATGCGGACAAACAAAATATTATTCAACACTAAAAAGAAATGAGCTATCATGCCATTAAAAGACATAGAGGAACTTTAATGTAAGAGATGTAAGAGTAAAAGTAAGAGAAAGAAGCCAACCTGAAAATGCCGCATCCTGTGTGATTCCAAGTACATGACATTCTGGAAAAGGCAAAACTATGGAGACAATTAAAAAGATCAATGTTTGGTAGCAGTGGGGGGGAGTGGGGTGGGTAGAGATAAATAGGCAGAGTACAGAGGATTTTTAGGGCAGTGAAACTACTCTATGATATGGTAATGGATATGTGTCATTATATATTTGTCCAAACTCATAGAATGTATAATACCAAGATTGAACCCTAAGGTAAACTGTGGCTTTGGGTGGTTATGATGTGTCAATAGATGTTCATTCTTAGTAAAAAATGCACCATTCTGGTGAGTGATGTTGATAACAGGGGAGGCTATGCACGCGTAGGAGTAGGGGATATATGGGAAATCTCTCTACCTCCCGTCTCAATTTTGTTGTAAACCTACAATTGATCTAAAAATTAAATTCTTAAAAAAAATTCTCTGGGCAAAAGCCAAGCATCTATCTTTACAGGAAAATGAGGAAGTTGGGTGTGTTATATTGAAGATTTGTTTCTTGTACATGACCAATGTTTATTGAGGGCAGAGTTTTGTAAATAAACACATTTATTTATTCAACAAGATTTATCAGGTGCCATCTATATAGGGGCTCATCCTACACAAAACTAAATAATCAATTTTGCTAAAGTTTGAAATTTAAGTAAGTAAATATATAAGCAGTTGAAGTATCTGTATAATAACAGTTATTTGATGATAGAGATGATTCTCTCTAACTTACTGAGTTCCTATTTATGTTGTACCACATCTGGCTAGCTTTTTAATAGTGCAGATATTTTGTTCTAAGGTGGCGAGTCCCCTTGCCAGGCCCTGACTGGAAATCAGGAGACTAGCATCCTATTTCTGGCTCTATCAGCTACTATTCAAGGAGACTTTGCTGTTAATTCACTTTGCCTGCCTCAGCCTCTAATATTCAAATAATAATCATATTTCTGTCTATGTAAAAAAATTACAAAGCATTTTTCATATTTATGATTTCATTTAATTTTCACATCTATCCTGGGAGAAGGTATTATTATCATGTAAATGTTACAGATGAAGAAACTGAATCTCAATGACTATATGAATTTTCTAAGGTTTCTGGGGCTCAACCTTGGCTTTTTTCTACTATACTCCACTGTCTTCTAGCATGACTTCTAGGAGTCTGTGTAGCTCCAATTTAAATAAATTAAAAAGAAAGAGTTAAGTGTTTATTTACATATCAAACTTATTTTTGGTAAGTCCTATATTCAAAAATCTACCAAATATAAGATGCTGTAAATAGCTACTTATGAGCCCAAGGAATAGAAAACATAAATATGATCATGACTTTGAGGGTCTTAAAATTAAGTGGATGAAATCAACATATGAACCCAAATATAAATGACAAAAACATATATATATATATATATCTTTTTAAACAGTCTTAAGCTGAGTGATGACGACAAGAAGGAAATACATACACACCTAGGGTAAAAGCACAGCAGTGTTTGTAATTGGACAATAGATAGGGACATGAACAGAGAGAATTGACATCATTGTTAGGTATATGCCAAAAAACTTACAGTAGTTGGAAAACTATGCATTTTATTATCATATGTCACATAGAATTAGATACTGGGGAAACAATGAACTATGGGTTTGAGAGAGAATGAGTATGTATGTTATTTATTCCAGGAGATATAATGCAAGAATGGAAGAATTTCCATACTGGGTCAGGGAAGGTGATCCTGTAATTTTCAACATTTGCATAATTCCCCTGCTTTCAATATGAGAGTGTTCCCTCCTCACACATGCACCTGTTATTTTCATAATCTCTTGTCAACCCAAAGCACAGCAAATAACCTATTTTAAAATGTTACATAGTCCCATCTGAATACAAACCCCCAATTGAGAACACCACGAGGGCAAGCAGGGAGCTATCCCCCACAACCTAAATCCTTGTCCTCATGTGTGCTGTGTTTTGTGGATATTTTCATGAATAATGTTGATATTCTTCTCAGGGATGATGGCAATGGCTATTTCCCTATATTTTGTTTAGCTATCCCTTGGGTCAATAGAATTTCTTCTTAAAAAATAACTTATACAAAATATTTAGAAGTTGAAATATTAAGTTACATGTATTGATTTATAATACACATGATGAATCGTATATGTAAGCTAAGATAATTCATTTCCACTTAATAAATGTAATAAGCTTCACAATCTCTCTTGCACAACATTCTCAGACATTTCGACAATTTTTAGGCTCTAACGATTAGCTACTTAGTATTCTTCACTTACTGAAGTAAAACAGGCAATTTTCACATTTCATTGGGAGAAAAGTTGTCTCTTCTTCATTTTACTTGTTGCAGCTAATTTTTAGCAAATATTAGTTAGTAAAAATGAGATCTATTTAATCTATGCCCAATCCAGTATCTGAAACATATGCATATGGGTCCAACAGAAAAGTCCAAGTAAAAGAAAATATTTAAAGGGCCCAAATTATAGCAATCTTCAATTTTCCAATTATCCTCATAGCTCTATATCTAGCTAGGCCTTCTTCTAGCACATTAAATGAGCTTTACAAGATTATACAGCAAATGCATCCTGGATTAGGCATTGCAAAGGCAAAAAAACCTGCCAGCCAGTCCTCCAATGTGCATTCAATCATCCCTTTAATGCAGCAGGTTGTTTTGCACTATTTATTAGTGACGAGGGAGCAGTCATGTTTTACTATTAAGTTTCCTGGCAAAATGGAATGACGCTCAGTATTTTTTAATGGAAATAATCTCTTTATCAGGGATAGTCTTCAAAAATAGTTAGCATTTACAGCAAGAGTATTGACCAATCATAACAGACACCAACTAGAACTATACCCATGTGAACTGGCTGAACAGACCTAGACATACCCAGAGAGTCAGGACTGAGCTTCAGTGGCCAGGCATTGGAATTGTTTGAAAGTTGCCTTCAAGATGACATATTGATCAGACACATGCAATTTTGTTCCCTCCTGCAACCTCACTAACATACAGTATAAGGGCTTTTTTAAATACAGAAACCTAAATTTAAGGAGAACAGAGAAAACAGAAGAAGAGGTAGTAATAACAACATTTGGAAACTGGAAAACAGAGGGATGTGTGGTACCTAATGCAGTAAGCCCAAAAAAGCCAACATTGAGGAAAGCAGAGACCCAACCCAATTCGCTCAATGAAATCTTCAAAAGATACAGGAATAGGCATCATCAGTCACCTTTGGTAAGAAAGTCAACAAAAGAAGTACCAGTAAAGAACTGTAACATTCCGTGATCCCTTCCTCCACTCCAGACCAATAGGTGTTTCTCTCTCTCATACATCAATATGATACAGGAGTGTAATCTGGAAAGAGTCTCTGGACTGAGGAATGCCAGACACAGTTAAGGACGGGAGTATTAGTCTGAAAGAAAGAGGATTGACAAATATCTATCTATATCTATCTACCTACCTACCTATCTACCTATCTATCTCTCTGCCTACATTCCTAAAATGAATATTGAGACCTACACTCTACCCTAAGCCTGATCTTCCTATTTGGTGCCCAGAATTCTTGCAGCCAGGGAATTACTCTCAGGCAGCATATTGAAAGAGACTTTTCTGTAGATCTGCCTACCTTAAGAGGAAAAAATAAAGACAATTAGAGGGGTGCTGATAAAAGTCTATGACTTCTGGTCTGCAATATTTCTGGTCTTCTCCCCCATGTACACACAGTAGGCCTACATATCCTAGCTCCTTAATCTTAGGGATAGTCATGTGACTAGTTTTAGCCAATGAACTAGTGAGCAGAACTGACATATGTCCCTTCCAGATGGATGATTTCATTGCCAGTTTGTTTCTCCACCCCCATTTCCCTGTGCTTTGGTGACCGTGGAAGCATGTGCTGACATGGAATTGAGATTTGTTGTTAGTGCTGTGGAGTCCATTCTGACTCCTAGTGCCCCTGTGTACAGCAGAGCAGAACCCTGCCTGGTCTTTCTACACCATCTTCTCACCCTCCAGCGCTGCATCGGACAATGCTCTGCTACTATTCATAGGGTTTTCACAGCCAATTTTTTCAGATGTGGGTGGCCACATCCTTCTTTCTGGTATGTCTTAGTCTGGAAACTCCACTGAAACCTGTCGCCATGAGTGACCCTGCTGGTATTTGAAATACCAGTGGCATAGCTTTCAGCATCACACCAACACACAGCTGCCACAGTATGAAACCAACAGAGGGTGATGTGTTCCCTGACCAGGAAAACAAACCAGGTCAGTGGTGGCGAGAGGGCTGAATCTTAACCACTAGACCACAAGGCTAGCTGGAAGTGAGGTACTAAGTTATAATATAGAGAGTTACCTGGACTGGCAGGGGACATCGCTAACAATATTTTTGGAGACATTTGTTTCTCCAGCCTAACCTACTCTATCCTGACTGACATATGTAGGTTCCCCAAAAGACATTGTAAACAAGACCACACTTGTCTAATAATTACTGAGCCCTATACACACACTCAGAGTTCCAACCAAGTTTTTACTCCCCACTCTTAAATATTATCACATAACCATGAATCATGGATTACCACTTATCTGAGTGATAACATGAAAAAAAAGTTTTATACACAAGCAAAAAAAAAGCAACTTGTATTAAACAAAGACTCTGCAGAGAGAAGAAAACTTGGAAAAAAGACTTCATCAGTATCTTAATCTGACTTGAGAAAACAAACAAAAACAAAAGACACATTTGAAGAAAAAAAAAGTTTAATAAACTTAAAATCTGAATGCAAGAATGAAAAGCTCAACAAGAGGATTGAAGAATTAAGTTTAGGAAATCTCCCAGAAAGCCTAGTAAAATGATGGAAACTAGAAGAGGAGATCAGAGGACACTTTCTGGAAATCCAACACTCAAATAATGGGACTTTCAGACACAACAGAGAAAATGGTGGACAGGAAATCATCAATAAAATTCAAGAACATATCCCCATATGGACATGAGTTTCTGGATGGAACGGACCCACTGAGTGCCCAGCACAGTGGATCTAATAGACCCACACTAAGGGACATCATGATGAAATTTCAGAACACAGTGAAAGAGACACAATCTAAACTTGAGTCTTCTCATCCATGAATTTGATACATCTCTTTACTTATTTAGGTCTTCTTTTACGTACTTAGATGAGGTTTGCTGTAGCGATCATGGCTCTCCTTTAGTTTTGGCTTTCAATTTTATTGTATTGAGGTCAAAGAATTCATACTCCTTGTGTTAAAATTAGTTAATTGTTCATATTTGCTTAGCACCCTGATATGCAATCTCTTTTGTAAATGTCTTATGTGTGCTTTAAAAGAATGTTTATGCACTACACACACTAGTCATTAACTGCGTGATGCTGTTTATGAATCTGTCTATCTATAGTTATTAAATCAAGCTTGTGAAAGTTTGTATTTGGAGTAGGTGCAAAAGTAACACTCCTTTCTTCTTCTGAGGTCAGAACCAATTAACACATAAGCACAAGTGTCAAACAGGTGAAAATGAAAATATCAGCTATTTACTACTAAAAACTGGACCGGAGAATGTGCTTATGTGTGATGTCTAATATTTCACCCAAGAATTACCATCAAGTCAGAAGAATAGCTTGAAAACTACAGGTCTTCCCTTAGGAACAGAGTTGGCCTCAGTTTACACCATAGTGGAGAACAGGAAAGAATGAATCCTCACTGTGGCCAGACAAATCCAAAAGAAGATGAGAAAACCAAAAGCTCTGCGTGTTGGTTCTTTCTTCCCAACTTACTAACCAGAGCAATCTGTTCTCTTTCCACGTGCAGGAGTGGGTGTGGTAGGACGAGGAGATGTGAGGAGTATACTAGGACCGTGGTGGGAGGCAATGGAGTTCTCCTCACCTTCCCCCAAAGATTCTGGTTACTAAGTCATCCATATCTTCACTAATTTTAATCTGCTTGAGCTATGAGTCACTGAGATAGTGGGGCCAGAATCCCCCACTGACTGTGGATATGTCCATTTTATTTTTATCCAATTATTTTCCTTTATTAACATTTATTTATTTATTTTGAGAATATGCTAAAGGTATCAGGGTCAGAATTGTTATATCTGTGTGTTGAATTATTTCTCTTGTTATTACGTAATGACCTTCTTTATCCTTTTAATGCTTAAAACTATTTCATCATTTCTTAATATAATGACACTAGCTTTCTTTTGGATATTATTTACCTGGAGTATAGTTTTCCAAACATTTATTCTTATCCTTTCTGTATCTTTGTATTTTGGTGTACTGCTAGATTTTTTAAAATTCTGAGTGTTTGTTTTGTAATTTAATTTAATTTGTTTTATTTAGATATTACTATATTATTTGCATATGGTCCTAACATCTAATTTTGTGCTTTCTATTTACCAGGCATTTTGGTTTGTGCGTTTGATCTTTCCTGACTTCTATTAAATTTCATTAATCCCCTTTTCCTCAGTCAATTAGAAATGTACATATTCCATATTAATTCTTTAAGTGCTTAGCCTTGTATTTTTAACATTTATTAAAATATATCATCATCTTGACAAAACCTAAAGTTAATATTTCTCACTTCTTCCCAAACATTCAAATACTTTAGAATGTTTTATCAATTATTTTCAAGTATTTGAATTATATCTTGTTTTTATCTCCCTAAGTTAATCATTTTGTTGTTATTGTTTTTCAACCAACACACTTAAATATAGTAACCTAGATGTTTGCCAATGACTTTGATCACTGTTATAACTTTCATCCCACTCTCATTTGGGCTCAATTTCTTGCATTTTTACTTGTACTCTACGACAATTTTTTGCAAATTGTTTAGGCAATGTTAAAAACACCGACTCTTTGTTAGAATACTTTTATTTATACCTTTATTTCTTCCACATATTTAATTCTGTATAGAATTCTACATTCTTTCATGTTCAGAATAAAATATACTTATTTTATCTGCTATTATTGCTCTTGAAAATTAATCTAATATTTTGTTCTGTTAAGAGCCATCTGTCCTTTCCCTGGGTACTTTAAAAATTTTCTCTTTGTCTTTGGTACCATAGAATATCACTACCATGTATCTAGGTATACACATAGTTTTATTATTATTTTAACTTTTAATAGTTTTTTAAACTCATAGTATCACTAACTTAAACAAGATAAAATATTTTGTGATTTCATTAGTATAACTAGCAGTATTTGATTAGTCTTACACTTTTAAAAAATGGTTTTCAGGGGCCAGCTCAGTGGCATAGTAGTTAGGTTCAGCATGCTTCACTTCGGCAGCCTGGATTCGGGTGCTGGGTGCAGACCTACACCACTCAACAAGCCATGCTGTGGCGGCGTCCCACATACAAAATAGAGTAAGATGGGCACAGATGTTAGCTCAGAGCCACTCTTCCTCAAGCTAAAGAGGAAGATTGACAACAGGTGTTGGCTCAGGGCCAATCTTCCTCACCACCCCCCGACACACACCAAAAAATAGTTTTCAGAATCATTCATTAGAATTGTTTCAAATTACCTATACATTCTCATAACTAAGGATTGTAGTATATAACTGAGGAATGTAGTATATTTAATAGATATACTTTTAAAATTTGGTTTTAACTATCAATTGTGCAAAAAAATGGTTTTTTGCATTGAAGTTTCTATTTTAAAATTAGTTTTAAAAGAAATTTCACAATACTGGTTTAAAAAAATCCCAACAGTGATATTATTATAAAATTGCTTAAAATAATTTGGTATTTTCAGTATGAGGTGTGTGTCTGTTTCCTTTCTAAAGTCTTCAAAAATCAATGAAGCAAATTTAGGGACAAGACCTGTGAGATTATGGAACAAAATATAGTATTAGGAACTGGCAAAAGATCCAAAAAATACTCGCTCTGTGCTAAAATTCAATCCTGAAAAACAATCTATTTACCATTAATTATTGGAGAGCCACCAATAATTCATTTGATGCAATAATAAACAATAATGATCCCCAACATTACCCAGGCCTGAAATATCCCGATAAATCATACTACTTTAAAGTAAATTTTGGTTTATAGTCAGAATATCCCACCAATTTTTCAATCCATTGTTTAACTTATCCCCAATTAGAATTACTTCATTATTCTTACATAATTTGTAGACAAAAGACTCTCATGGTTATAATAAGTCAACCAAAGGGACTATAATTAAATCTCATGCCCCACTCCCACAGAGAGTGGGAGAGGCTGACTTGAGAACAGCCCCATTTATTAGTCAGACTCTCTAAAAGTCAAATAGAGAATCACACAGAGGACATTCACTTAGGGTATTCCCGAGGCTATAGGATTATCAGTGACCTTGTCTCTTCAACAGTACAGTCACTCTGCTTTTGTTATTGGGTTTCATGGAAGTCCCAATGGAGAACTGGAAAGTAACTCAGCATTTTTTAGTATATATCCTGGACTGAAGTGACTCAACATCCTGGGTGCACCTATTAATATTTCCTAGGAGATAGGATCTGATTGAATCAATCACTAAAAAAAAATTTGCAAACTGATATACTAAGCTGTCTCAGATTAGCTAAACTTCCTAACGTCCAGCCAATATACTTATGGCTGATTTTAGTATAAATGACCGTCATTAGTCCAGCAAGTAGTAAACAAGGGTAAAAGTTTTTATTTAACCTAACAAGATCCACAGCAATTTTATCCAGCAAGTACTTGAGAAGTTAATTTCCTCATAATGGATCTTTTGCATTTTATCTACCACTTTTATTCTTAGATATAAAATTCTAAGTTGACATCTCATTCTAATCTTTTATTCTACATACTGTGTTGCCTCAATATATTTTATGTCTTTATACTGAAAGACACTGAATTTGAGGAACGAAATAGACATTTTTCCAAAGTAGCCATAGAAATGGCCAAAATGATACATGAAAAAGTGCTCAACCTCACTAATCATCAGGGAAATGCAAATCAAAACTACAATGAGACATCACCTCACACCTGTTAGAATGGCTAATATCAAAAAGACAAATGATAACAAGTGTTGGCAAGGACACAGAGAATAGGGAACCTTTGTGCACTGACAGTGGGAATATAAATTGGTATAGCCACTATGGAAAACAGTACGGAGGTTCCTCAAAAAATTAAAAATAGAAGTATCATATAATTCAGCAATCCCATTTCTGGGTATTTATCCAAAGGAAATGAAAACAGGATCTTGAATAAATATCTGCACTGACATGTTCATCACAGCATCATTCACAATAGCTAAGACAAGGAAACAGACTAAGAGTCTGTCAATGGGTGAAAGGATAAAGAAGACGTGGTGTGTGTATACACACACACACACATATACAATGGAACGTTATTCAGCCATGAAAAACAAGAAAATTCTGCCATTCGTAACAACTTGGATGAAACTTGAGGACATTATGCTAAGTGAAATAAGTCAGACAGAGAAAGACAAATACTGTATGATCTCACTTATATGTGGAATCTAAAAGAGTCAAAATCATAGAAACAGAGTAGAGTGGTGGTTACCAGGGGTTAGGAGGTGGGGGAAATGGGGAGATGTTGGTCAAAGGGTAAAAACTTCTAATTACCAGACAAATAAGTCCTCGAGATCTAATGTACAGCATGGTGATTATAGCTAATAATAGTGTATTATCTACTTAAAAGTCCCTAAAAGATTAAATCTTAAATGTTCTCATCACAAAAAAGAAGTGGCAGTTATGCGACATGATGGAGATATTACCTAAAACTATGGTGGTAATCATTTTACAATATATATCAAATCAATCTGTGTTGTATACCTTAAACTTACACAATGTTATATGTCAATCATATCTCAATAAAGCTGGGTAGAAGAAAACAAGTAAAAAATTGAATTGGAGAAACATAGTTTTATAATTTTATAATTCTCTGTCCTGGATTAAATTCATCAATTTATTCATTCACCTAATTATTACTAAATACTTACTAAGCAAATACAGAAACTAATAAGGGATTCCCTACCCTCAAAGAAGGCAGCCGTAGACTATCAAAGTTCAAAGAACCTTAAAGATCATGAAAGTATATATACAAAATTATATTAAAATAAATTTTTCTGTACCAATAAATATCTACTTTTTGAATCATTTTTTAATAAGCGAATGCCATTAATTTTCTTAACCCATTTCCCTACTAATGGACACTTAATTGCTTATAATTTTTCACTAACAATGCACAGATTAACATTTTGTGAATAAATATGTGCACGTCCTCTTAATTATTCCCATAGAATTTCTTCATAAAGGTGGAACTATTGGGTGTAGGTAAACATACATTTTAAACATTTTCTATATATTTTGGCCAACTTCTTAGAAAAGGGTTGTATTTTCGCCAAAACTGGCTGTCATCTCTCTGCCTTGCCTTTGTCAACTGGACATTAGATAATTGACACCTCATCATGTGTAAGATTGTATTTATTTGCTTTCCAGTAAAAAAGCGTTTTCAATTTTTTTAATAGATAATTAATTTTTTCTTGTAAATATCCGTTTATTTCCTCTCAATTTTTCTGTGAGGACATTGTGGTTTTCATATGGATTATGAGAATTTATCATATGGATTATGAGAATTTATGGATTATAAGACATCATCCTTTTGCTCCAATATTCATTGCATTATTTTCTCCACTGTGCTATTTGTCCCCTTTAATTTTTTATGGTATTCCGTGTTCCACAGAGGTTCTTTCTTTTCTTGAAGTTAAAACCATTAATCTTCTCTTTTATAGATTCTGCCGACAAATCAATATGCTTTCCACCACCTACACATAAATAAAAATATCAACCTATGTATTTTGTTTGCTTCCTCATTATTTATACTTAAATCTTTGGTCCCATAGTTCCTTACTGTAGAGAATGCTCTAGGATAAAAGTCTAGTTTATTTTCAGAATATTTATTTAATCAATTTGCCAGCACTATATGTTGACTAACCCTCCTCTCTCACTAAAACGCTCTCATTTTAAAGTTCTGTCAAACAGGGGTCATATCTGAAGTCATCCAGCCAGACTGTGGAAGAGCCCGAGTTTGACTGTGAGCTCAGCACTTTGACTGTGTAGTGGTAAAGAGCAAGGTGCTGGAATCAAGGAGAACCACATTGGACGGGGACACACCTGGGATTCAGCCACAACCATGTTACCTTGAGTAAATTACTTCTGCACCTGTTCCTAATCTGTAGGATGAGGGAAAATGATTCTACTAACTCATCCTGTTGTTGTGAGAATGAGAGTCATTTTTCAATTTATCCACGCAATGACAATCATTAAAAACATAGTATATAATAGGCATTTTTCGAGGTGCTGTGATTATAGCTACCTTGAAAACAGATCATTCTAGATGTAAATTATTTTGACTTCGTTAAATTCAAATAATGACCTATAGTCCTGCTCCCAACATATAAATCTGCCCTATGTTTTCACCATTGGTGGAAAAGACACCCGGTGGCACTTTCTTTTTAGACTTATAAAAGTATGAAGAAAAAGCCCCTAAGTGCATAGTATATGTTCAGTCTCCAAAACTGCCTGACACAGAGCTAGTTGTGGGTACATTTTACAATAAATAGATTCTTGCCCATGCAATTCAATTTTCTTTATTAAAAATAGAGAACAAATTATCTTTAAACGTATACGCGTCATTGTTTAGTGAAACTAGGAGAATTTTTAAAATATGTGGATAAGTGAAATAGTGAACACTCCCCTGCCTCAAGGAAAAGGCCAGCATATACACTACAAAAGGAAGCTGCAAACCTCTCAGATTCATCAAGCCATTCTGATGCATCATCCTTTACTCACCTACATGATTTCTAACTCTGAATACTTCCAGATGCTTGATTAATACTCAAAACTAGCGCATGCTCAGCCATCCCAGATCAAGGAAGAGAAAAATTCTCCTGGTGAAACTATCTGGGTGACATAATTGACCTTCTTTGTTCCCAACTTAAATACTGATTTCTTGGTGCCCAGCCAAGTGCTTGGACTCAGCACGGTAGGTGATCAGAACGCAGGCTGGGTCCAGACTGGATCTGCGCCTGGCTCCACTGCTTGCGTGTTACTTAACCTCCCAGTGCCTCAGGCTCCTCATCTATAAAAACAGGCGTAATAACTGTACTACGACATGAAATTTTTGTGAGAATTAAATGAGTAAATATATGTGAGGTGCTTGGAATAATACTGGCCCCATAGCAAGTGCTCTATAGATATCACCAATTGTCTATACATCCGCTTCCTTAGGGACCCTTCCCTGACTGAGTTACATCCCTTTCACATACTTCATAGCACCAACCATCAGGCATGTACCCAAGATTTAACATTACATTTGTTTTTATAATAACATGACTTTCTATCTTCCCACAGCAGACCGTAAGCCACCAAGGGCAGAAATATGAATTTATTTGCATCTTTGTGTGTTGCTGTTATGCATAGAAAAGATTATTCAAAAATTACTTTGTTTTTGTTTAATTTATTAATGTAATAAATTCCCAAACTAGTTTTTCTTTTATGGATCTTTGGTTAAGCTTTGGTATAATTTACAAGCTTAGTTAATTAAATTCTTTTAAGAAAACAATCATTGCATCAAATAATTGTGGGGTTGGCCTTCTCGGCATCCTAAGATTTCTTAACAGTTGTCAAGGCCAACTTGAAATTTGATCGGAAATTGCAGCCCTGGCTCTTCAAGGGATCTTCAATTCTACTCATATAATTCTTATCTCAAGGGACCATCATCCTTAGAACTATTACATTTATTAGTAATATCTCTACCTCAGATGTTAAAATGACACCTGATTGAAGGTGGAATATCCCTCCTGGCATTGCTTGACTTGCAGGCATGAGATTTAACATCTTTCTACTTACATATTTTTACTCACAAATCTACCTCCTAAACCCAGACCAGCGCCTGGCTCATGAATGAATGAATACCAGCTTAGAAAGGCATAAGAACAAGTTATTCATGAATCCAATCTAGGAACCTCTTCATAGTGCTTTCAAAAACAAAAGTAAATTCCTTAAAGCTCAAATTTATGTAGTTATCTCAGAAAAAAAATTTTTTTAATTGCCTAGAGTCCTCATAGCTCCTTGTTAAGCTCTAGCATGACAAGAAGTATAAAAACCATGACTAAAATATTCACACTCCATCCAGTCTCTAAAAAAATGAATCACTGGTTTATTCGTCTTGCCTAATGACACAGAAGGGCAAAACCAGTACCCAAACAATGAATAATAATGCAAGAGTTCAGACTATGAAATCAATATGTCAGATCAGTAGAGCTGTGCTTCGTTTTAATGCTCTCATCCTTGAATGCCGTAGAGCTCACCTTTTGAATTGCATATACGTATTGACCTAATTACATAAATATTGACTTTTCCTTATATGAAGCTTTTTTTTCAGTCTCACTGTAATTACGATGTCAATATTTGTGGCTGTCATAACATTGAATTTAAGCTAGTTAATTGTGACTGATAATGGATGCCACGAGATAATTCAGACAGTCGCATGGTCTCAGAACATTGGTGGCACTAGATAGTAAGTGATGAATCAGTAATTCCCTAGGTATATCATAGTAGGGTAAACTGCTTTAGGAAGGTAATTATATCATCCTCAATACTTTGGGTCCTGGTATCCTCCTCAGTTTGTCAGGTTTTACAACACACAGAAGTAACCAGGATGTGACTGGTCTATAACTTTGCCCACATTTTTTTTTTTTCAAATCAAATACTTTTAATCAAGAACTTCATCCCTAACTTCAATCCCCAGCCCACCTTATTAACAAATTCTTTGATCTACTTACAAATGTCTACAGTCCCATCCCCACACTTCTGCATGTGTACAAAAGATATCGTTTAATATTTGCTGTTATTATTCTTTGATATATTTCCAATAAGGATCTTACGCATAGTTTAATCTAATCAAAATGTGATCTGTATAAATTCTACTTTAAAAATGTCCTATTTTGTTATTTCTCCTTACCATGGTACACCCTTATCCACAGGTGTGTTTTTTGTGGTTTCAATTACCCACAGTCCACCATGGTCTAAAAATATTAAATGGAAAATTCCGGAAATAAACAATTTATAAGTTTGAAACTGTTCTGAGCAGCGTGATGAAATCTCGCTGCAACCAGCTCCATCCTGCCTGGCATGTGAATCATCCCTTTATCCAGCGTATCCACGCTGTGTATGCTACCCACCCATTCGTCATTTAGTAGCCATCTCAGAGTAGCCATCTCTGAGCTATCAGATCTGCTGTTGTGGTATCTCCACGCTTGTGTTCAAGTAACACATTTCACTTAATAACGGCCCCAAAGTGCAAGAGTAGTGATGTTGGCAATTGGGATATGCCAAACAGAAGCTGTAAAGCATTTTCTTTAAGCAAAAAGGTGAAAATTCTCAACTTAATAAAAAAAAAATCATATGGTGAAGTGCTAAGAACTACGGTAAATTTTCTGACATGATATTGTTGTAATTGTTCTATTTTATTATTAGTTATTGTTGTTAATCTCTTACTGTGTCTAATTTATAAATTAAACTTTATCATAGGTAGGTATATATATGAAAAAACAGTATATATAGGGTTTGGTACTATCCATGGTTTCATTCATCCACTGGACGTCTTGGAACATATCCCCTGCAATAAGGGGGGATTACTGTACATGGTTTTATTTTCATGAGAAAAGGTTTCACACAGTTACTACGGCTGTTACATCTCTGGGACAAGCAATAATGCCATACATCAGGATATTTTAAATAAATTTCTTTACTTTTTTACCCATCAATGAATGACATTAGAGAAATATTTCAAATGCTTTGAAAAGCCAGAAAGCTTTTGACTTTGTTCTTCTAATATTTCTGATCACTCCTACTCAACGGCCTGCAGTCTCCAATTTAAGTAGAGCAGAAGTACCTGTGGCACATTAATCATTTAGAGTTAGGTGAACACATGGAAAAGTCTATGAAAAAAACAATAGTGTCCACACTCTGGATTTAAGGGCTGTTCTAGGCATATCATGGTGAGGTGGTCGTGCATCATCCTGTATCTTCTTATTTGCCTCTGCAGGGATGCCAGATGAGATGAACCTCAGTGATGTAAAGCAAATCCATCAAACAGACGGTGGTCGTACTTTAGACACAACTGGAGCAGGATGTACAGCAGCGACTGAGTCTATGGCCTTTACTCTGATGGGTGCGGTGATGTTACTTCCTGAGCTTTGGTAACTGAGCTCTTCTGTCCTCACATATATGTCTTATTGGAGTCTTGATATCTCCCCTGTCTTCATGTGACTGGAATAAGAGATCTTTTTGAATGAAACAATTATATTTATGAAAATATATGTCACACTAACTTCTTAGAAGCCAAGTTGGAGTGTTCACAAAGTATCTAAAAATCAACATTTAAATGATAAACCATTTGAAAACATGTCTTCTTTGAATCTAATTTAAACCTTCTTAAATTCTAACATATTAAACCTGCAAATATGAAAAGTACAAAAGTGATTTTGAATAAGAAGCATTTAGTACATATGTAATTGTATTATCCTTGATTCTAATCTCTTCCTATCTAAAGGAAAAATGTTTTAAATTGAAGGTGTATTTGCAGGACAACGAAAACAGTATATAGTATTTCTTAAAATACTGGAATTAGAATTCCATTAAGTGAATCAAAACGAACAATGGCAAATAGTATGCATGCATTTTCAAGAGATTCTTCCATTTTTGCAGCATTTTCAAGAGATTCTTCCATTTTTGCAAGCTATAGAAAGAAATTACTGAAAGCCTATAAGTTATAGAGTAGATTGCTAAGGAGCATTTCATGTAATTCATTGAAGAAGCTTGATAATTTTATCCACTGTAACTTAGCCACTGACAACCTTTAAAGCTGAATATTTTAATAGCACCTGATCTGTATGCCATTATATTCAAAAGGCACCTTTGGTATTGTGGCTCTGTTCCCTCCTCTCTTTGCTTAATGGATTTAGCTATGTTGTAAAGCACACTCCTGCCCCAGGAAATATCTCTAATAAAGCTGTTAGTTATTTGATGGAAAACTTTAAAGCATATTGATCATTTTCGTCTGGAAAAATGATATATTCATCAATTTTCAAAATATTATTTGCTGGGCTTTTTTTAAATTTGATATTGAACAATTGACTCTACATTTTCTAAGGTTCCTGTGAATATCTAAAGACATGTACTAATACAGAAACTGTCATACGATGCTTTAGCTCTTTTCCTATTTGCACATTAGCAGAGCTGCTAATCCACAGTCCCTGATTTCCCAGTTGTGATAAGATGCCTCAGCAGACACTGATTAGGTTATGTCTATCACTGTACTTAAGGAAGAAGAGATAAGTCAGCTTTTATTAAGAAGTATCACATCCAGTTGATAGCCAGGAAAGGTAATTAATACAATGTGATAGAATTGAAAAGAGAAGTGCTGAATTTATTTTAAAAAAATCAAAAAGATTTGAAATGACTTCAGTTGAAGAGGACTCAGTCAACAGCATGTATTTGTAAGGTGAAATCAATCTCTCCAAATCAGGAAACAGTATTCTCTATTCTCAGTAAACTGTGTTCTCTCTTAGGTTCTCAATTAACCAAATGATCTGACGATGTTCAACTTAAACCCTACTATGTTTAAACTGCCCAATCAGATTTTATTGTCTGTTCAAACATGCCTCAGACCTGCCAATTCTGGATGCCATTTTTGTAGGCTTCCATTCCAGACCTTAATATTTGTTCCATGACCTACTTGGTTTATAACTCATTTGCAGCACCACACTCTACCAATTATAAACTTAAAAATATATTTTTTAAAATTTTCATTTCAACCTCAGCTTGTTATTTAAATAACTCTGAAGCAAATAATACTAAGTCACCCATTCGCTGCACTCCAGCCCAAGTCACAGTTAGTTTGCTGTGGTAAAACTTCTGACCTAACCTTAGAGAGATTTAGAAGACAAACGGACTGAAGAGCATGGTTCCTCAATCTAACATGTACCTGGATAAAATTAGTTGCTAGGAGATAGTTTTAGATATTGCAGGAAATGGATAAAAGTAAAGTAGTAACAAAGTCAATGGTGTGAATGAATATTTTTCATCAACTAAATTTTGCATACTGAAATGAGTGTTGTCCATTTCCAGGTAGGCACTTCGGAAACTCTGTATCATAATGGTGCTGCTAGAGCTCAAAATACTTGGAGGTTTTCAGAATTTCTTTAAGAGCCTGAGGCATATCTTTTAATATTCTCAATGAGGATACTCATTCCTTAATACTCTATTCTGTAGCATTTTAAATTTGTATAGCTCTTTATAATTTACAAAACTCTTTCAAATGAGACAGAGTATCTCATTTGACCTTCCTTACCCCTCAAGGATGGACTCAATTTTTAGTTAGATAAAAACAATAACACTGTTTTTTTTCCCCAATAAATCCTAAAATATGCTTCTGAAGAGTTTTCCATAAGTAAAGTCTAAAAAGGTTTTGAGTAATGGTAAAATTGTTAGAATGTGTCTACTTTCCAAAATGACTTAAAGGATAATATGCAAGTGAATATATATATATTTTTAAAGTATTACATCTTTAGAGTCACATCTTATACTGGGATCATTTAAACAAAGGCATTTTCTTGAATCTCTGAGCTATTTTTTATATAAATTTAAGTGGTCTTGAAACAGTCCAGTGTTTTGCATGTATTGGGGAAGAATCAGTTAATCTGAGCTAACATTTACTTGGCGCTTCCTTTCTACAGACACCATCATCAATGATTTTACACACAACTTCCTTTTGTCTTCCCAATGACATTGTCTCCTCCATTTTACCAATGAGGAAAATGAGGCTTAGAAATATTATGTACTTTGTCTGGTGTCATACAACCAGTCATAGTAGAATCAAATGGGTGAGTATAATGTCTCTAAATAAACTGTAGATATTCCTGGTTCAAAGATTTGATAGCTCTTAAGCAGTAGTAAAGAATCATGAGGCTAACATAAATATCATTCAGAAGCAATTTAAGTCCCCAAACTGGGGTTTAAAAAATAAATACAATTGAGTGTATAATTATGATTGTGTAATTATCAAACTGCATATTAGTGTAAAACCATAACAAAACGGAGAAACGTAAATGTGAACTTTTTCAGTATTAGTCATTACCGTCCCACATGTGTAAATTCCATTCAAACACATCAACCCTAAAATTAAATCAGCTATCAGAAATGAGAAAGAAATCACATGTTTTATAACTATCACAGAATCATGAAATTTCTCTTTGTTTTCTGTGCAACTGCAGGATATAAAACATTTCTTTGGCCATAAGACACAGGATGACATAAAAAATAGGAAGGAAAGAAGGAAGGAAGAAAAGAGAATGTAGCAGAATATTATTTTAAAAGTCCTAGATTTGCCTTTTTATCCTCTATTTGTTCAGGAACATCGTACCAATAAAATAATGTCTAAAGAGTTCTCGTCTCATTAAAGGACAGAAGTTAATAGGCTATTTCCCCCTAAACACTCAGATTTTCTGAAGTGCTCAATAATGATGCTTTGAAAAAGACTCAATTAGTTTATTGCTAATTGTTTTCAATCACTTAAAATATTGTTTCTATCATCAGAACCCTTTAGGTACAATAAAAATTGAGTGAATGAATTCCACCTGGACTTATATTATCCTACGAGATATTCACTGAGCAGTCTGTGATATCAGTATTTCTTTAGGTTGCAAACTTTGGTAGCCTATACAATTATACGGGTTGTATGAAAATTCAGAAATAATTCTTAATGTTAGATATGACTTTGGGCATATCAGGTTTTTCTTTAAATTATTGTATATCGATCATTTCTGATTAAAATATAGATAAAACACATGTCTCAGATTGAAAATCTGCTTTCTTTGCCTGTGCTAGAATTACATGGTGACTGAAGTGGTGTTATATTATCATTATTTTATAAATAGATTTAATCAAATGCAGTTCTTAAACTATTCTCCCTGCCTCCATGTGCAGAAAAAAACTAAAGAATGTCATCACAATTGATATCTTCATAGTAGCAAAAGCAATAACTTACATGGAACAGGGTAGGGGGTGAACGTTTGTAGATAATTTGGACACATCTGATTCAAGAGTCTCTCACATTCCTGTGCTTGTCAATCATCACATTGGAATCATCTTCACCAGGAAGTATCCGAGGAGATCACGCATCCTACCTTCCCCAGAAATTTTTACTTTGACTACGTCAAATAGCAGAGAGAAAGAGAAGGGGATAGAGTAATTTGAAATGTCATAAAATTAAAGATGAAAGAATGAATGTTTAAGAATCAAAACTGGTTGGAGACAGAAGGAATGGAATCAACCCATAGGAATGACTGGGGTGTTTCGGTAAGTAAATTGCAATTATGCAATTGCATAATTGCAAGTAAGTAAATTGCATAAGTAAATTGAAATTATGAGTTTCAATACCCACCTCTGAGAAGCATTGAATTAGAAGGAACTAAGGGTCTTAGCAGTAAAGGAAGCAAGGGGTCTCTGATTTTCCTGAGATTACCCAGCCAAGACCACCAGCATAAAAAGAAGAAAAAAAAAACAGTCCAATTGTAAGACAAATGTTGGAGCAGTATAGTGTGTTCAGCAAGCACCTGTCGTATTCTATCTCCTTAAGAAATCTAGGAACTGACCAGGTAAAGAATTTTCAACAGCAGCAATTTCTTCAGGTTGAAAGACCCACATAAAATCAAGAAAGACACTGACTCTATAACTGAGGTCAAAATTGTCAAAGACTTCCAGAATGCAATTAGCAGTCACCCCACTTTTCCAACTCACCCCATAATCCCACCCTTCTCCCAGCAGCCCGCATACACACCTTCACACTCCACACACATTTTCTTGCTATTGTTTCTATTTCCTTTTTGTTTTCTGTAAAATTGAGATAACTGTATCTAACTCAGAGTTACATAGAGGACTGGATAATGCAACACATATTAGGAACCCACCCGGCCTATGACTAGCCTTAATAATTCATGTCTATTCCTTTCCCGTTAAGCCTTCTGTTAAAATGCACATGTCCCCAGGATGGGACAATACCAAAATATTTAGTTATGGATTCTTCCTCTGGATAAGCTTTTGACGGGGAAACAGAGCATGAAGAAGGAAGTTTGAGTGTGAATAAGTAGAGTTCAGGAAGGGGAAAGGAGAGAGAAAAAAGACAAGTGCAAGACCCCTCCTGCCTTTTTCCTGTTTGGCTTAGCCTCATCCAGGCTACAAGGCTTATTCATTGAAAATATATTCCAAAAATATAGGGAGATGGAGAGTTGCTTTCATTGACTATAAAGGGATGTTAGCCCTGACCCAGTGTTCACATGTGAATTGGTCTCTAACTGTAACAAATTGAAAACCTCAACTTCCCCATCCTGCCTGAAGATCTACTTGACTGGCACCTTCAGCCCACCATGTCAGGTGATTATATTCCACAGGGTAGAGCACAGCCCAAGTGGAGGTGAGAACTAATTATCAACAAGCAAGCAGGGTGCTGCTCGGTGTCACACTAAAAGTCACCACTAAGTGGGTATTTCTCAGTGGCAAAATCACTTCCTTAAGTTCACATTGCTAATAGGTGACAAAGCAACTACTATTCTAAATCAAGTCACACTTCAAAATCCTTCTTTCCACTGCACCACTCAGTATCCCATGGGCTCAAAAGACCCTTGATGGGTCAGTTGATTAGGTTGGGTTATTTGTAGGTTTTGCAGGGTATTTTTAAAATTTCCCTTGTTACATTCACTTTTTATTCTCAGCTAGTCTCTCAGATATTTTTTTCTTTTCTTCTATCTTTCTTCTCAAATTTAGCTCTGGTAATAAGGTAAGCATCCTGAAGAGATTCCATATGCCAGATGCCCTAGTGTGGCCATCTGATGGAGAGATTGGCTCAATCATTGACTCACAATCATCCAAAAATGCTGAGGAAACTGGAAAAAACACAGCTTCTAAGGTTTTAGTACTAATTTTCCATGTGACCTTCAGAAAGTCCCATAACCCCCTTGAACTACAATCCCTCATCTGTAAAATAATGTGCTTAAGCCCTATAATCGCTAAATTTCCTTCTAGATTTCCAGATTTCTAGTCTTAAAAGAGAAAACATTGATGCAGTGATGCAAAACACTTATTCACTTGATGTCTTATACTATAACCTACTGTTACTTAATATAAAAGCACTTTAAAAGTAATGCATAAAATGTGATTTTAGTTACAACTTTATGCATATGTTGATAATTCTAATTTCTTTATCACATAGAGGGATGTGGCTTTTCTGCATAAGATTGAGTGGAATAATCTTTTCATAAGTAAAGGAAAGAATAGCTAGAACAAAGCTTCTTCAGCTTTCATTTAATGGATAGAACAATATGCCCGAGCAAAGAAATCTATTCTGTCATTAAATATTTAGCAACTAATTGCTTTTCGTTTTAGATAATCTTTTAGAAGTTATGCTCTGGGGTCTTCACTAATTCAGCTGTGGTGTCTCACAATGTTTAAAAACAAATAATACATGGAGTGGCACCAGTGAGAGACCAAAAGGTAAAAGGGTATGGAAGTAAGAGATAAAATTATAAAAGTTAGTTTGACAATATTTTCTCTTCTCACAGATTTTCCCAGGAGATCCTTTTAAATAGGCCTAAACAAATGTTGTTGCCTCTGATGATTTATTGCAGAACAAGCTGACAGAGCATAGGAGCATGTTATCTGGTCCCCTGTAGTGCAGGGGCTAATTCAGAAAATGAAGAAAGTCTGGAAGTACAGCAGTTGGAGCAAATGCTCTATATCATTCAACAAGGAAACAAAGGGAAGCTTGAAATCATGGCTTACTTAAAACTATAGCTTTTAAATATGGCGTGTTTGTAATTTTACTATTTTGTTTTCTTCATTTATAAAAAAGTTAATGAGAATCTGAGAATTTCATCACAGATGTTAACTGTAATAAATTTATAATAAATTTTACTTTACTCCTACTTTAGCTACACATCTATTACAGTATGGGTGTGATTGAATATAAATACACAAACTCATACACGCTTATCTATATATGTCTATAAAATAAACATACACATTCATATGTTTACATGTTTATTGTTGTTATTACGTTTTCTTTATAAATACATATAAAATATAACATTAAAATTTTTGATGTATGTTCATAAAACTTGCGTTTATGTCAGTTATTTCTGGCTTTTAAACAAAGACTGAGGTCAATGAAATAGATGACTTTTTTCAAGTTGCTACTTATTATTTTTCCATATGACTTACATTTTTCATTTCAAATGGATCAGCATTAAACAAAGCCCTTATTATACACAAGAGAACAAGAGAACATATATGACACTGTAGCAATAAGACGATGTGTACGTAAGGTATACATTGCAGAAATGCTCACTTACACAGCCTTAGATACACATTCTGTTTTCCTTAAAAGTCTATTCCACAGGGGAACAATGCAAAGAATACAAATAGTTAGCTTATTATTTTTATTATAAAATATATAGAAGAGGGACTTTTAACCACACATTTGCTTTTAGGTTAACTAACTAAAGTTAAGCTCATCAAGAAAGCAACAACAATTCAAAGGAACTAAAAGTTATCCTTATTTTCCCTAAGTCACCAGTTTTTGTGCTTTCTTCTCTAATGATGCTCAACTTAGAGTGTTCCATTGTCTTTATTGTCTCTACTCCCTGTGCCTGTGTGGGACACTATGTGTGAAACAAGAACTCAGGTTTGGAAGCAAGACTAGTCCTGGTTTTGAACACTAGCTCTGCTATCAACTCTCTGAAATATCTGTAAAATAAAGATGATTGTACCCACCCTTGACAGATTTGTTGCAAAGATTTAATTAGTGATTGTATCTACCATGGTCAGCACATTGTGGTATTAAGTAAACATTCATTAATATCTTATCAAAACTTGCTCTTAGGTAAAATCTTTCACACTAAAATGTAAGTGACTGATATGATGAAAAATCATTTGGTTTTCAAACTATACGGAAACCTAAAGATCATGTATTTCTGTATTTTGAAGAAAAGAAAGTTAAAATCCAGAACAGATATGTGAATTACCCAAGGTAATGCAACTGGTTTGAAACAAATGACTAATGAGAACACTCTGTAAGAAAACTTCTATGTGTCTGTATTGAATCAAAATTTTTTCTTAAAATCAACTGAAAGTTGCATGTTTGTATATCCCAATATTCAATAGAAATTTTCCCATAACCACAGGTACTAAACAGAAGTAGGCAACCCTACCAACATAGGATAATATCTTAGACTCTTGATTTTATGTGTCACTAAAGGGAAAACAAGGAACTCAGAGAAGTTATAAACTCTTAATATTACCTTGACATTGACTAAAATGGTAGAGATAACTAATGGAGTTTGAATATAATGGATTTAATATAAATATTAATCTCTTTCCAAATCCACTATTCTGATTCTTCATAAATTAACCAATTTGCTAAAGTATGCAGGACATCTGGATAAAATAACACATTCTAACACAAAGATTATAATTCTCAAATTTGCCAATAATTAACTTTTAAAATACAGGAAATAAAATTAAAATACATTTTATGTCACATTTCAAGATATTACAACAACATTTCTTGTTTGTTACTGTCATTATTTTCTACTACAATATTTTGATTTGCAATCTTTAGATTTACCATCTCTGTACCAGATTATAATTAGGTTGTATCTTGAAACATGAAGATCAATAGAAAATTTTCATGTTTATTTTAATTGGAAGTTTTTTTGCTATTTAAAATAGTACTAGTTTATTATGCTATAGCATCTTCTAGTGATTTTAAAATAATGAGAAAATATGAATATTTGAATCTTTCCAAACAACTTCCCTTTAGAGGATAGTTCTTTCACTCTATTGCAAGACAAGTCAGCTATAGTTGAAACGTGTGGCCCTTAATTCCTAAAGTTCTATTCTTCTTTTAAAATCCAGAGACATATTAGCTATTTGTCTTCATTGGGCTTAGAAATAAAAGATCTCTTATACTTCTCTTATTAGTTACCTTTTGTTAAAACAGAGTGAATTGTCTCCATAATACAGGAAAATTGAGCAACTAAAAGATGACTTCACTGTAGGACAATAGAGAAAATAATTTAATGGTCAGTATATTCATAGATATTAGCTCTGATAGTAACTATGAGCAATTTAGATCACTATTGTCCTTCAAGATTCATCTAAAATATATTTATATTTATAATAAATTTATATTTATTATAAAATAAATACAAATCTTTATTTTAGTCAACTTTTTTTCTGATTAAAAAAGAAAATATTTCCTTTGAAAATAGAAGAGACTATATCACCAAAAATTCTTTCAACCTGTTAATTTTTTGCTGCATTTTTTAAAAATCTTACCTGTAGAAATGAAGCTATATAAAATATATACATAGGGGCTGGCCCAGTGGCATAGCAGTTAAGTTCATGTGCTCTGCATCAGTGGCCTGGGGTTTACAGGTTGGGATCCTGGGTGCGGACATACACACCACTTGTTAAGCCATGATGTGGAGGCATCCCATATAAAGTAGAGGAAGACAGTCACAGATCTTAGTCCAGGACCAATCTTCCTCAGCAAAAAAGAAGAGAATTGGCATCAGATGTTAGCTTAGGGCTAATCTTCCTCACAAAAAACATATATATATACACACATATATCTAGATACAGACATCTATATAGAAGACACATATATACGTACATATAAAGCTATAGAGGGATATAGTGATTACATATTTACATAAATATTCAAAGATATGATACTTCATGATATGATGATATGATGTTTCCTTTTTAAGCATCTGTATTGCTTAACAATATATCATGAATGTTTTCTAGGTCAATAAATATAATTCTAAAAATAATTATAATCAATTCATAGTATTCTTCATATGAATATTACATCATTTATTTAATTAATTCCCTAGTGAGTGACATTAAATTGTCAATATGTTATAAGCAATGTTCCAATGAAAATCTCTATAAATTAAATTTTACACACCTCCATGATTATACTCCTAGATTAGTTCTCCTTCCTGAGGTGGGATAGGGAAAGAAGATGCTTTATTCTACCTGGAACGACCACAATAGCCAAACCAAACGACAATAAAGACATCAGTTATTTTTTTCATAATCATCAACTCTGTTATGCTTCCTTGATTCCCTCTAATTGAAAGTAATTCTCTCCTTAAATCAACTTAATACAAAATTAGATTGCAATAATTTATATATTTATCTTATTTTCCCTAGTAAATTAAAGGCTACTAAAGGCTTTTGAATTGCTTGCGGTAGCACAATCCTTTGAAATTAGTAGATGTCCAAATACGTGTGTTGAATCAAACCTAATTACAATAGGACACAAAAAGTGCTCTTTTACTATATTTGTTCTAATTAATTAACCTTAGAAAACTTCAACCTCAAAGTATCCTAAAAACAGTTATAATACTAATAATAATTCCTACCTATATCAAAGGAAATTTGGGGACAAATGAGATACAGTAACATGTGAAAATATTTATCAATAGAAAAATACAGGTTATAATTATTATTGTTATAGCCAAATGGACTATTTGTTAGAGGTCTACACATTTTTCAGTATTCCACATCTTACTGCTTAATGTAGTGAGATATAACCTGAGAGCCACAACACTTTGAAGATGTCTGTATCAGAACGGAGCATTAGACTTTGTGTGCCTGCCAAGCTCAGAGTTCCTTCTGAAGAAAAGCAAAATATAATCCCCTTCTCTTCACAGATGACTGGATGGTGGTGATCCAGGGCAGCACTGTCCAATAGAAATACAACAATTACCACATATGTAATTTAAATTTTCCTAGTAGTCACACTAAAAAAAAAGAGTAAAAAGATACAGTTTAAATTAATTTAATAATACATTTTATTTAACCCATTATATACAGAATATTACCATTTCATCATATAATCAGTATAAAAATCATCAATGAGATATTTCCTACACTTTTTTTATACTAATTTTTTGAAATCTACCATACGCTTATTGCACATGTTAATTTGGACATGCTGTGTTGCAATTGCTGAGCTAGTGGTTACTGTATTGGACAACACAGACATAGAGGTGGAGACAGCAAGGCACTTTGGAAAAAATTATCTTAATAAGGAAAAAACTTGAGTAACCTCCCTTAGTCATAAATGTGAAGGAAGAGAATATGTATCAATCTGGAGAAATGCTCTTTTCTGCTTTTATTAACAAAATCTGTCCTTCTAAATACTCAAAGGAATTGAAAATTCTAAAAAAGAAAGTCTTAGAAGAAGACAAAGATTCTCTCCTTGACCAAATTCTACTCGGCCTTTGCTGAACCCACTTTTCAACTAGACTCTGATTTAGGGGCTTCCATATTGGTTTCCACATTATCCAATTTTAGTGAGAATCATGCTAAGTCTGTTTAACCAGAATGCCCCATCCACAATATCTGGTCACCCTCAATATCTAATTGGGTTCTCATTCTTTACCATTCCCCAGGTGATTCTGATCACCTTGGACTGCCTTCAGCAAGAATCCTATTAGGTCACTTCAGCCAGAATTTCCCAATACCCATGATGTTTCCTCTTGGTAGTTTTCCACCCACTAATCCCCACCTTGCACCTTGTTTATAAATTCCTACTTAGCCTAATATGCTGAGTTGAGCCCAATCTCTCTCCCCTGCTGCAAAGCCCCATTTCAGTGGTCCCTACATCCTATCACAATAGTCTCCCCGAATAAAGTCTGCCTTACAGTTTTAACAAGTGTCATGGATAATTTTTTCTTTAACAAAGTGTCGGCACTTTTCAGAATGGCAGTGTGAGGAACTCATGGGAATGTTGCCAGGGAGAGGCATCTATTAAGCTGGTCAAAATTAGCAATGATAACCATTTAAATTCTCTAGAGATTGCTCAAAGGGTTTATACAAATTGAGAAGCATTTATTCATCAAAATCTAAGGAAATCCAAGAATAGTGTGAGGCATGGCATTCCAGTTAGGATTGCATCCATCCCCCTCAGGTAAGCCTTGAGGAAAAACTGCTCCAACAGGAACCACAGCTGAAAGGCAGTTTCCATCTGTCCCCCACTCTGCCCCACCCCTGCCTCCTGCTGTGGAAGAGCTATTCCAGGTAGATTCTGCAACTGGTGATCATCGGTAGATTTCGTTTTTCACAGCCCAGTGCTATGGGAGGCCTATACTGGGTCAGTGGCTGCAGCCTGGTAGCAATGTCTATTCTCCCACTCCCAACTCCCACCAAGTAGTGAAGATACATTGGGGCAGTTGGTGTGTTATCCACGCCTTGGCATCTGTGTTGAGGCATGGTTTCCAAGTAGTCAGTCCCAAAATCCTTTGATGCTCTACCTCTGTTTTTCTTATCTGCTCAGCTACACCATCCCCTGTCCTCACACACGTCAATCTGACAGAGGAGCCTTGGACTCCATCATGCTTTGTCAGCGTGGGAACTCTGGGCACATTTCCTTGACACAGGACATTCCCAGGCAGAAATCTACACAGATGGATTAACGTTTTACTACCATTGCCCAGTCAGTTGTGCTTTTATCTAAGATGGCTTGTGATTCTAACCAATCAGAAGACCCCAAAGCAGAACATGAATAATACAAGCAGGAAAGCATAATCAGCAGGTGCCTATGAATTGACCTGGCACAAGAGCTCTTCATCACCACCACCCTTGCCTTCAACTCTACATCCACCCTTTTTAACTAAGGTAAACTGAACAAGTTACTATTTACTGCATTCTGAAAGAGCCTAATTGGTACACATATGTTCTAGAAAGTGCTAGAAAGATGTTCACTTTTTTTTAATATAATTTTTTATTTATTTTTCCCCCAAAGCCCCAGTAGATAGTTGTATGTCATAGTTGCACATCCTTCTAGTTGCTGTATGTGGGACGGGGCCCCAGCATGGCCGGAGAAGCGGTGCGTTGGTGCGCGCCCGAGATCCGAACCCGGGCCACCAGCAGCGGAACACGCGCACTTAACCGCTAAGCCACGGGGCCGGCCCAGATGTTCACTTTTAACGGGACAGTGATGCTTACTAAATATCAGCAGGACTTAGAGAACATATCCCTGAATACTACTGAATTTTATGTTGCTTTGATTCCTTGCTCATCAGGAATATTCTAGTTAGTAAAAGGGATTTCTATGCATCATGATATTTATCAGTACAAGACAATGAGCAAAAGTATTGCAAGAGCAGAAAATGAACTGTAAATTGTACGTTATAAATTCCTTTGGAGTTCCGTTTATATACCAGTTTCCTGTGAATTTGGAGAGCATGGCTAATCTTCCTCTGTTAATTGGTTCTGAATGCCCTGAGAAAAACCTAGTTTCTGACCCTTGCCCTGTCCCCTCCTTATCCCATTAAAGAAATGCCACCCTGAGAGATGCTATTAGATTGAGAAGCTGACATGTTTACCTTATCACTCTCAAAATAAAACATGTTCTGACTCTTCTTCTTGTCATTATTTCTCTCTCTAGTCTCAGAAGTGTGAACATTGGCTTGCTAACATATATTTGAAAATGATTGTGTCAATGCTCCGGGTGTAGTAACCTGAGATTCTTTCATCTTTCTTACAAGGTTTCTAAGAACATTTATTTTCTATTCATGAAATGTTACAGGGTACAAGATAGTTGCCATCCCTGCCCTTAAGCAACTTGCTACCAGATAGATCAAAAAGATATGTGACTGAGACTGCTAACAAACCCCCAACATCTAATCTCCTTTTTTTTACTTTGGTAATAGAACTCACTCATTTTTTAGTATGGATGCCTAGGATTTCACAGTCCCACTTGCAGCTAGGTGAGTCCATAACTATGTTCTGAACAATAAAATGTAAGCAGTGGTTGTGATGGTTAATTTTATGTGTCTACTTGGCTGAGTTAACAGACGCTTAGATAACTGGTAAAAAAGTATTTCTGGGTGTGTGTCTGTGAAGGTGTCTCTGGAAGACATTAGCATTTGAATAAGTAGACTGAGTAAAGAAGATAGCCTTCCCCAATGCAGGTGGGCATCGTCTGATCCCTCCAATCATAGATAGAACAAAAAATCAGAGGAAAGGCAAATTTGCTCTCTCTGATTGAACTGAAATGCATCTATTCTCTTGCTTTTGGAAATAAAGAGTTAAAGCTTGCCCTTTGCCCCTTCTCCCTACCTTCTCTAACCTACTGCAACAGAATGTGGATCCAACAGCTGAGCTGTAAGACAAGAGCCACACTGTAGAAATGACAGAGAGAAAGCCATCAATGCACTAGACCCAACATGACTGCACAGCAGCACACCAGCCCAGATGGGGTTCCCTCAACCCAACTTTTCAAGAGATTTTTCATGAAAAACTAAAACTCTATCCTGTATAAGATGCTATTTTTTAGCTTTGTTACATACAGCTGTATGATTCTGATCACAACAGAGGCACAAAATAATGACTAAACAACGTTAACGAAAAAAGGCACTTTTTTCAATAAATCTGAATGGAGGGTGTTTTAGGTGCCCGGCTCTGTACGATGAAGAACTCTATTCTCAGCTAACACTGACTTTACTTACACTATTATCACAAGGCTTTGTATGATTAAGTACCTAATGAGCTGTGTAGGCAATAAGTGCTGGAAAGGCATAGAAAGAAGACAATCCTATGGATTTCAGTCTTTAGATAGTTCTGAAAAGCTATCCCTTGAGTTGGACCTTACCAGAAGAACTGGTAAGTAAGAGGGTGGAAGAAAAGCAACCTCATCGAGACAAATAAGGCCAAAGTGACATCAAAAGCAAGGTCTAGTAAATACATCCTTTGGTTGAAGCAGAAAGTTACTTTTAAGGGAGTAAGGAGAGATAGGAGTAGAAAGAGAGCTTAGGGTCAGGTTAATGAGTTTGGATTTCTGCCTTGGCTAAGGGGAGCTACTGAATATTTTGGTACATGTGAGTTATGCAAATTTCAAGATGGCAACCTCTCTGCTTGAGTTTTAAGCTCAAATCTGTGCATAATACAACAAGAAGTAGCATTGTCTGTGAACCTATTCTGTGACAAGCTTTCTAATGTCAATTATTTTATCTAATCCTTACAAAACCCTTGTCAAGTAATTACCATCATCACCGACTTTATAGATGAGGAAACTGAAACATTTAGGAGTCAAGAAGCTTGTTTAATATTATTCAAATAGGAAAGAGCAAAAGCCGACTCTCCAACCCAGTTCTTTGTTGTACACAAAACATCCTTCCTCTTTCCATTCCCCTGCACAATCATGCCATAACTGGATGACAAACTCAGAGCTGACAGCTATAATTATACTGATACTGAAATGCTCTATTACTAATAACATTTTTTTAAAGAACATATAATTTAACCATTTTGGCTGAATTCCTCCTAAAAATAGAAAAGCATATAATTCTATGAGTTGATGAATATCTTCTACGGTTACTTTATTTGTTTGATCTTTATTGTTAAAAGTGTTAAAGTATAAAAGACATAAAGAGAAAAATTAAATTAGAACAGTATAAAAGTAATCAATGCTTATTACATATTCTATATCTAAGATTGCAAATCTTCAAGGCTATTTAAAAAATAATTGCTGCGCTATTGAGAGGCCTTGGCTTTAAACCACAGGGTGAAAAGAGATTGGCTTTGAAACCTTTCTCTCTTGAAAGCTTTCAGGTGGGTGTTGAGCTCAAATTCTGAGAACTTTAAAAAAAACACTTATATGCTGATTCAACAGTGTGAGGACAATAGTTTCCTCTAATCTTTATTGCACTCCTAAGCACTTACAATTTTTAAAGTGTAGCTCTTTTTTGAATGAAGCTGAAGGATATAATTTCAAATATGCAATCGAGTCATTTTATTATGTGACATCACTCATATCAAGTGAATTTTCTTCTGGTACTGAGCAAACATAAATAACTGTGAATGTCAATGAGCTCATTGAGCAATCATGATTTAAAGTAATGTAGTAATCTTTGATTGTAGTATTGATTATAAACAAAAATGTGTAATATATGTTTGCATGTGGGATTTATTTCAGAATATTTGTACTTTCTACTCAGGTATATAGAGCTTTGGCTTTTGCATGAACCCTTTTAAGATTCCTAATTCATATACCTCTATATAATTTACCATTTCAGGTGATAAATTTCCATCTGGGAAGTCAAGAGTTTAGATGCTCATTTCCCATGTATCTTCTCATATGTTTAATCACTTCATGGGGCATGTCTCCTTTCGGGCTTAAAGCTAGGCTGATTTGCTATTTAAAAAGTAACTCTATTGGTTTTGAAATCTATTAAAAGATAGGATAAACATAGTTGACCTCAGAAGAATACACATTGCATGCAAAAATTAAGCATTTTGTATTTGTTAAGCTTTTTTATTAAAACCAATATTGAGAACTCTGGAAATTCACATCATCAATACATATCTTTATAACCAATGTTTATACCAGCTACATTGGTAGACAGACAATGGAAAGAATCTTGCAAGTATCTTAAACTTAACCAAATAATTGAGAAAAATTTATTGAATATCTTTACTTCCCAATTATGCTTAGAAAAAATCATGCTGCATCTTTAACGATAATAAAATTATAGATAGCATTTATTTGTCACTTAACATGCATGAGACACTCTTCTAAGTGCCTTAAATTAACCTTCATAACAATTCTATGAGATGGGTGACCTGGTTATCAGTTCCATTTTACAGTTAAGGGAACTGAGGCACAAAAAGGTTGTGCAACTTGTCAGAGATCACACAGCTTGCAAATAGCAAAGCTGGAATTTGCACCAGGTTGTGGCTCTATGCCTTCAACTACTATATTATTCAACATTCAGGTGAATTGGTGACCCAGGCAGGAACTACCTATGGTCAGAGATAAACCTAAGGGAATAGTAAAAATTTCAGATGATTTAAAGTTGGACAGGGGTTCAAATTCTAATTCTGTCAATAACTAAGCATGTGATATTAGGCAAGTGACCTGACTTTCCTGAGCTTTAGTTTTCTCTTTCAAAAAATAAGGAAAATAATGCCTACTTGAATAGGTTGTTGTGAAAATTAAGAAAATATATATTTATATATATAATGCTAGATAAATAGATAGATATACAGTGCCACATACATAGTAGAAATTAAAATATGGGTACTTCTTCCATTATTAGTCTTTCTACGAATCTATACATACAACATAAACCAGTCTCAGAAACTAGTGGTTAGAGAAATAAAATTAATGACTTGGGCACCAAGTTCAGCTTTCTCACAAATGTTGAAATTTTAATCAAGTCATTCAACCACTCTGGGTCCCAAGATCTCCTTTCGTCTCTAACATTCACTGAATATGTGAATTTACTCTATTGCCTCCTGGTAAGGACTGAATGTTTATGTCCTCCAAAAATTCATATGTTGAAACTTTACACCCTCTCAATGTGATGGTATTAGGAGGTAGGGCCTTTGGGAGGTAATTAAGATGAGATGAAGTCATAAGGGTGGAGCCCACATGAATGGGATTAGTGCCCTTATAGGAGCCAGAGAGAGCTTGCTTCCACTCTCTGCTCTCTACCATGTGAGGATACCGTGAGAAGTAGGCACCTGCAACTCAGAGGAGGGTTCTCACCAGAACCTGACTATGCTGGCACCCTAATCTCAGACTTCCAGCCTTAAGGACTATGAGAAATTTCCATCGTTTATAAGTCACCTAGTCTATGGCACTTTATCATAGCAGCCAGAACAAACTACAACACCTCCTAATCCCCAGTGTGAGTGTTATTCTTCTTTCTTCTCACCCCACAGCGAGTCTGATCCTGAAAAGATATATGGCCTGCTTTCTGACCTCAAAAAGATACCTGACGTGATCTGAATCCCTCTTTGAAGGGTACAGTGAGCCTGGCAAGCGTGACAGTTATTGGCTTAGAGTGCGCTCTGCAATCTAAGAAACAAAATTAGGGAGAAAAGCAAAATAAATACCACTGGTAATTCAAAGAAGGAGAATATGTAAACAGAGAATGCATCAAGACCTTGAAGAGGAGCTAAGAGCTAATATAAGAACTGGGGGCAAGTCCAAAGGGCAGAGACTCGGGATAATGGTTGAACAAAAGAATCAGGAGACGAAGAAATGAGGATAAAAGCCCCAGTGGTTTAGTGAAAATCTAGACGATCTAGGTCAGCTTCCTAAAACAATGCTAAAATCTATCTGTAAGATACATGAGTACACTGGGCTGATAAAAGCACAGTGAGGGCGTACTGTCCTCCCTGACACAAAATCTTGCACACCTCCCAACCTATGCTTCTCCTTAAACTCTTCTCAAGTTAAAGTGCAGATTCTGATTCTGGTGGTCTGGGGTAGGGCCTGAGAGTCTACTTTCCTGATGAGGTCCTCAGTGATGCTGATGCTGCCGGCCAAGGGGCCACACCTGCAATGGCAGGGTTCCCAAAACCCTTCCTCTGCTTTGACATTTCTCTTCAACCAGATGTAATCTGGTTTCACCAGTAAAATCTTCTGCCATTCTTCCATTTCTGAAACCCATATCCCCTCCCTCAACCTCCAGAAGAACGCCTTACCCCATCCCTTGGCAGTGAGAGACCCCTGCCCCTCTCTACCAATTCTGAAGCTGTGACATTTAATATCTGCTTCTGTTAGAACACCTGACCATCCCCCTGAGCTGGGGAAATGGTAAAGAGTGTAGGTGAGCACAAGGGGAATAGAAGCAAGCAAATAAGAATGGCTGCAACTGTGCATAGTACTACCAAGTGCACAGTACTAGAACTATGTTATGGACTGAGTGTTTGTGTCCCCCCCAAATTCATATGTTGAAACCGAATCCCCAATGTGATAGCATTTGGAGGTGGGGCCTTTGAGAAGTGATTAGGTCATGAGAGCAGAGCCCTCATGAATGAGTTAGTGCCCTGATGAAAGAGACCCAGAGAGATCCTTTGCCCCTTCCACCACGTGAGGACATAGAGAAAAGTCCATTCTCTATGAACCCAGAAGCAGGTCCTCACTAAAAACAGAATCTACTGGTGCTTTGATCTTGGACTTCCCAGCCTCTAAAACTGTGAGAAATAAATTTTTGTTGTTTATGAGTCTCACAGTCAATGGATTTTGTTATAGCAGACCGAACAGACTAACACAGGGGTAAATAGTGATTTGGATCATAGTGGATCATGTTTGGCTGAAACATAGGGGTAAAATATGATTCACTATGATCCAAATCACTGTTTACATCACTGTTTCTACAGAATAATATATTCCAAATTTCAAAAAACCAACCAAAAAATAATATTTGAATATAATTAATTCATAAATTGGGGTATGCTTAAACACATAAACGAAAAATGAAAAAATATACTTGACTCAAAAGATATTATACCAGCTAATTTTTTTACATAACTGGATTTTTATTTCTAAACACAAAATAAGCACAATACCAGAAGCTGTGTCTTAGCTATAAAAGTTACAGTAAAATTTTGGTTTTAATAACCATGAGGATTTTTTAAGCTTTGGAGAAAGTTCAAATGATTTGCTTCCTCTTTGTTCATAATTTTAAATATTTTTAGATCCATTTTAATAATTTTTGATTTGGGAAGTCTTAAGCTACTCTAAATTATTAAAATTTGGTTGTGTTTAAATTAGGAAGAGTAATTAGTGATATTAAGCAATGTTTCAATTATTTAATATTTTTAAACATGATGTTTGTCACACGGAAAGAAATCTCTCACCTCTATTAGATACTAACTTTCAAATTGATATTTTATATTTACACCCTGCTTCCAGATGAAGTTCACTAGATCTTATAGTAAACATGGCGAGCTGAAAAGTTTAAAAATTTTTATTTCTACTGCAATTTTCTTGGGAAGGTTCTTGTTCTTTGCATATATTCTTCTTAAAAAGAAAAAAACATTCATTTTAGCCCTAAAAATTCTGTCCAACAAAACTTTTAGAATTTAAATGCATTGTACACATTGACTATGATGAAATATGAAACAATTTGGTAAGAAAAATAAGGCTCAGTATCTTCTATTTTTAATAACATGTCAATATTTTTTAAATAAAAATATGTGTGAATATAAAGCCAATACATAAATATTTAGAATGCCAAAATGATCTAGTCATAACTAAAAGGGAGGAAGTTAAACTTCAATTTCTTTTCTCCTTGACCTTATACCCCAGAACGATAGAAAAATAAATTCTTCCCACATCCCTGCCCTATAGTTGCCAAAATACCTACTAGAAAAACATATAACATTTTAAATATTTCCATCATCAAAATATAAAACAAGGAAAATAAACAACATTCTTTTCCTTTTTTCTCTTTACTTTTGAAAAATGATGGATATGATCTTGTAATGCACATAATCCTCCTATGGCTTCTAAAATTTTTATCAACTCACTTGGTTCTTCCTATTAAACTCAAGAAGGATGACAAGTCCTTCAGACCAGAGAGAAGAAGGAACTTCCTCCATCCTCCTCTGGACTCTTGTTGGAGTCTGTGCAGGCCTCCAAGGGTGCAAAGCTTCCTGCTGATGTGACAGCAAGTCACCGACGAGTTGCTTGTGGTCTAACAGGATCCCTCACACAGGCTTCCATTTCATGGATAGAATTATATAACAGATGCCATAAAGTGCCCCAGTAGCTGGTGACATACAGAAACATCACTGTAGGAACAGCATTTCCACTCTACTCTCTAATGTCCAAGCAACACATCATTTCCAGTCTGTTCAGGAGAGAAAACCTGGATAAAATAAGTATTCCGTTTGTCACAGGGAAAGAGAAAATTGTCCACCCTGTAAAGATATTCTTGATAAGAAGAGAAAGAAAGAAAAAAAAATATTTAGGTGTGGAATGGCCACATTTGTAGAAAGAGTACCAAGTTGTCGACAGTTTGGAGCTCAAAGAAAAAATAAGGCCCATTAAGCTTAAAATTGCCAATTTATGACAAAGTTAGTTTTCCATCATGGTTTCTTGGCTCACATGGGCCACTAGGATAAAATTATAAAAAGCAAATAATGCAGAGATTTTAAAAAGTTCTAAAGAAATAGTTCATTTAGAGACTCCGTTAGGGTTTATTTCAATATGACATTTGTAATGGCCCTTCATCTATACCTGGTATTCATGGTACCACGGAACAGAACTTGATGACTTTTAAGATTTTTACCAATTCCCTACCTAGGCATAGTTGTATATTCCCTTTACTCATTATTGCAAAAAGTCTACAGCCAATCATCCTATCAACTGCTCAACAAGCAACACAGTTTTACTCAGCATGCATTTCCTCAAAAGCCCAAGTAAATGTCCTGCACATTAAAATAAACTGCTATCAAAGATAAACATGAACACAATTCAAACTGAATGCATGCCCATGTTGGGTTTACTATTCCACAATTAATTGCCCATTAATAAACAAAATTTGTTTTTCTAAAAAGCAAATATATTAGTGATATTTAAAGAATTTAAATGTTCCAAAGGAGGAATGAAGTAATAAGCAGTAAACAGTTAAGTGGAAAATCTAATTGTAAAATTTCCAAGTGAATTGTTTAGTAGTTGCTTTAGGGAAAGAAGAGTTAACGGCTTGTCAATTTGAAATCACAGCAGCTCTTCTGCAAATACCACTACTCAAATATCAGTTAATGCTCAAAGGCTAAACAAGACAGTGCCTACAGTCCTACAAGTTTTCTGTCAAAGACTCTGTATTTATAGATGAAATTGGCCTTGCTACAAAGAGAAAACTGCACTTTAAAAAGTTAATGAGAAACTTTTCATTGAATTGAACAGCAAGCGGTGTATTTTAATAGCATAATACTTTCATGACTGTTTCTGTGGCATTTACTCAGTTTAATAATATTATCTAAAAATTAATCAAATGAGTTACCAACAAATTAAAAAATTAAATGCCATTTTACCCATACAATTATTTCATAATTATTAAAATTTTATATCACTAATAAATTCCAGAAACAATGATAAGTAATTAGATAGTTATCTCTTTTATGTAATTCTAAGATTTGGTTCCTTTTACTGATTGGATTAACAAGTGCTTCCACTCATGTGGGGCCACCAAAAAATGAGAAACCAAGGGCAAAAGTTAGCTTGAATTTTTTATTTTGAAATAATTTCAATTCAGAGAAAAGTTGAAGAATAGTATAAAGAGCTTTTTTAAATACAGAATCATTTGAGAGTAAATTTTTAACATGCTCCATTGCTTTTGAACATTTTATTTTGTATATTCTACAGAAAAAAAGGATATTTCCTACATTACCACAATATAACCATGCACATCAAATTTACATTAATGTATTTTTTTAAATCTATTCCACAAATTCCATTCAATTTTCACCAATTGCTCCAATAATCTCCTTAATAGTTAAAGGATCCGGTTCAGAATCATACGTTTTATGTAGTTTTCATGTCTCTTTGGTCTCCTTCACTGGTTGGTTTTCATGACCTTGGTACTTTCGAAGATTATAGGCTGGTTATTTTTTAGAATGTTCCTCAAACTGTGTTTGCATGATATTGCCTCATAATTAGACTCTGATTTTTCAATTTGGCAGAATTATCATGTAAGGGATGCATATTCTTCTCACGTTAATTTTAAACCATGTATTCAGTGAGTTTGCATTTACAAAACATGTTTTGGCATTCCTTTTTAACAACTCTAGCTCTTGGACACAAAAAGGACTTGAAGTATTTAAAAAAAATTAAATAATAAAGATAATGTTTAAACCATAAAAATTGTCCAGTCATTTGCCTAGAAAGTGTGTTTGCATTCTTAACTTGCAAATATGCAGTTAATATACATATATCACAGTGACTGTTCCCTATCAGCTTTAAAATATTGATAAAATTATCTTGCATGTTAATGAAAAGGAAGTACAGGGATTGATACAAATCATTGAATAAAAGCCCTTATGTGTGGAAGGCATAATGTTTTAATAAAGAAAAGTAGTTCTCACACAGCCATCTTCAAGTAGAAGAAAAATCTATTTTGTGCTCTCTGGTATTCCAAACAACATACACGATACCACTTTTCCATTTACTTGAATAATAGCTTTTAAAACCATTGCAAATCCCCTAGTTTGTATTTCCTACACAAAGTGTCTCAATAAAAGGTAGAGGCTATGCTAAATAACATGATGGATCTCAGCCTTGCCCTCTCTTTCTCACATCCCCCATCCCAAAGATGTCTAGAGATTTCTCTAAACAGTAGGGGTAATGGAGACCTCGGCTCTGATTGAAAACATATTGAGGTATAATGGACTACTAAGACACACATCATGGGTGACACTGGTGGAAAATCCTGCAGCAAGTACTTGTTTCCCTGGGGAGGCATCAACACTTGTGCTGGGGCTGGTCATCACACTTCAATCTATTCCTTCACAGGGCTGCACTGCTTCGAAGAAGCAAGCTGCCATATGGCATATTAAAGATCTCTCCTAATAAATCTAGCTAAGCAGGCCATTCCTTCAAGCTGCTTTTTTTTTTTATATATGTGTATAATACAGTTTATTGGTTGTTACCAACATCTGGGCCAGGGACTGAGGACAGTATGTATCCCACACTGAGGATGCTGGTTCCCTATTATCTGCATCATTGACTTTGACTGTTAGGAAGTATATTTTCCCGCTGATGCATAGCTGTCTTTATGGGATCCTGTAGAAATAAAATGTACAATGAGATGCAGTACTGACAAAAAGAGAGAAGGATGCTTAACCCCCTTTTATTGTATTTTTATGCACGAATATACAGCTAGAAAAAATATATATATAGGTAGTGAAACTGGATCTCAATATCAGGAGATAAGCATGGTCTCTAAAAGAGTTGTCAAAATATTATCTATTCAGCTCAATGATACAAGTGTTGCTTCTGTGGTTGTCTAATAATAACATTAATCATGTGGTATATTTTAATATGGCTTTAGAAAATATGTGTTTATTTATTTCAAATGCATTCTCAGATCACTTCTGTCACTGCTGGAAGGAAAAGACAAAGGAACAGGGCTTAATAATAGACACTTCACACTGTGCAGAATAAAAGCTACTGAACCTTTCCTAAGATAGTATTTTGTCACAAAAAGAGTGGGACGTGGATAAAGGTATTGCCATAACTGAAAAGAAAAGCTTTCATCTGAGACACATGATTTTCCATGATGTTTCTACAACTGTGGAGACAGAAAATTACCAAGGAAAGAAGGACATGGATTGCTGATTACATTTGTGTGGCTTTAGCCAGCTCTATTCTGGCCTCGGGGCAAAAACTTTGAGAAGTAACTAGGATATTCGCTTTATTAGCCTATTGTCACATTTGTAAGGATAGTATTTCTTTCTTTTAAGCACCATGATCTTTTCTCTATATACTATTGCCTTGATATGAAATGAAATCCGAAGGATTACAATTGCTATGTACCAGTTTTAGAAGTTTTTCTGTTGGTTTTCATCTCCTTCTTTACCCTATTTAATGCCAGGAGCCAGTCATTACAGACTTCATTTTTGATGTCGATATTTACTACACCATTCTTTTATTTCAGAATCCCACATCGCACATCTGGCTTCTGACGCATCAAGACAGTACCAACAGGCTATATTTAAAGTATATATTCTCTCTATTAGATTCTAAAGCTCTTCAGAAACTTGAAATCTTTGAATAATGGCCTTGAAAAGTTTATAGCTATGTCTTAAGGGCAATCAAGATACATTCTGAGATAATAAAGCCTATCTCAGAATGGACTGCAATGTGAAAGTCCTGAATCTGCAGCCTTGGTAAGATATTTTTCCAACTCCATAAAAATAGAGCAGGAAAAGCGAGGTGAGATAATCAGAGGAGGTATAAAAAAATATGGGGAGATGGAAATGAATTTTAGGTAGGAATTTACTCTATTTAACATTTAAAACCATCTGTCACCAAATAAGTGTCTCCATTGCCAAAACTCAGTAAAATTGTGTGAACTAGCCATCTATGGTGTTGCTGATTTCTCTACCTACGCAGAAGGTTAAATCGCTTTAACCACCAGGTGGCAATGACTCACCACCTTCTAGGATGTATGCTTTTTTTACATGGCCACATTCTGCATTGCATTCAGAGAAGACCCTTTGCCCACTAGTGACATCTCAGGCACTAATTTGTCATTACAGAATGACTGCTGCTCTGTTTAGCAATAACTGCCATGGCTACATACTGGATTAAGATGATGAAAACCACAGTTTACTTGTGGGTCAGTGTAGAAATGCCAAAGTGTGACTTAATGGCAGCATTCAAGAAGAAAGAATGTGACTGGCTTCCTTTCTCTTCACCGTAAGTAATCCAGGAAGGCAATTACTGGAAATTTTCATGTCTATATCTCTCTCCATCACCTACTGCCCTACACCACTCATGAATCCAAAACTGTGAATATTAGCTTAGCTTTGAGAATCACTGAGACCCAGGAACCTTCAGACAGAGCAGAAAGGAATATTTCAAGAAGATCAAACAAAGGAAAAAAAACTGATTTCCAACAAGCAATATAGGGTAGAGGTCATTACACGAATCCTGTAATCAGATTTGGCTGAGGATGGAATCCGTCTCCACCACTTACAAGCACTGTGACCTTGGTTAAGGAACTGAAATCTCTGGACCTCAGTTTCCTCATCCGTAAAATGGAATTATTGTGAGGAATAAACAATCTAATATATGTAAATCATTTCGAACTGCAATTGATTTGTATGCTTGTAAAAACAACCACACAAACAAAAGTCTTAGCATATTAGATCTACTATCCAGTTACCTCTTATTCATGAAAGGTCTTACCGTAAAAGGAGGATTGGTAACAAAGACCAATGCCTCTTTTTTAAAAAAATGTGCTTACACTGGGTGATTATGGTAATAATTGTAGAAATTATTACAATACACGGACACTCAAAAAACGGACTGCTCCACCAAGCTTTTGAACACCTACTAAAAACAGAAAATTAATAGATGTCACTGACTAAATCATACTTTCAAAGCTGATTTAAAGAAAGGCAGCCCTTCAGTGGTCCAAATTTTCTATAGCGGGCAGTTGTTTAAATGAAGTTTTAAACAAAACTGCTGAAAAATGAGACCTTGTAGCATGACTGACAATAAACAACCTCCTGCCAATATCATTGTGATGCAAGTCAGGAGAGTGTACTTGGCCACTTTATTTCTCCTTATTATGAAATATTATAGTGCAGCTGCCATCCTGTAGAGATAGCTGGTAAACATTTTAGGAGACAGGCGAAGCTTTTAGAATTCCTTTTGAGCTTTGTTAAGTTGAACGTGTGAAAATAAAGTTGTCTAGTGTGAAGCAGGGAAAGCATTTTTTAGTCTGGTTGGAAAGATGAAATCACGCGGGGTAGCTGGACCTGGCAGCCCTGATTTAGTCACTGCCAAGCCCATCAACATTATTCATTCCGATTGATCAAGGGAAACATTCCGTTTATTTTCATGTGAAAGATACAGTTACATCTGGTGAACTCTTGTATCCCATTTCAATTCATATGGGATTTTTTATTATTATTATACAGAATGAAGATGACTCTACCACAAATAATAAAGGAGTGATAAATAACTCAATAGTTTTTTTTTAATCTTGTATAAGCAAAAGAGAACAAAATAACATGAGGAAAATGAAAGCTATCATGTCCTAATCTTGTATGTTTTCTGTAAGGAGACTACATTATAGCTGATTTTGTGTAACACTATGGTTATTGGGTTAATGATATACAGTTCTGTCAAGCTGTTCACACTGTTTTGGAGAAGCCCATATGAATATGTTTTAAATCTTTGGACTTCTATAGATAAAAGCTGTTTTATCATAAACGGCATTCTTTTGAAAGCTGAATTCTTCATATTAATGAATTATCTTCAGCTGTTATTCTGAACTAGAAAAGAACAAGTCATATTTTGTCCAAAGAACAAAAGAGAGAAGCTCTTTCTCTGACTTTGCCTTTCCAAAATTTCATGTATGCCTCCCGTCTGTAGAATATAACATGTCAAATGCTGAGTTAGAAGAGATTTTTGGGGAAAAGACTAGTTCTAGAAACTACCTAATAGAATGTTTTATAGCTAATAATGATTTCACATTTCTTCATTGAAATGGTAATTCCCTGTAACTTTATAGGGTTTGTAACTGACCAAAAAAAAAAGTTTAAGTTATATTTGAAAAGATCATATATTTCATCAAACCAATATCTCTTTTGGCATACCATAAAGTTACAGGAAAGTTCTTCCAACAGTACTTGACAGCTAGTCATATGGAAACATGTCCAAAAAAAGGCCGAGCAAAATTTCTAAAACATGATGGAAAAGCTCTTAAAATGCTCCATATTGAGCAGCTGTGGTTCAACTTTAGTAAGTTAGAGCTCTAGAATGGTATCCCTATTCAAATAAAATGTAAATTAATTAAAGGTTTCTAGAAATGTGTTGGGAGCAAGATGGCAATGATTTGGGGAAGGCTATTTCTTCTTCTGATCCATCAAAGGATTTTTCCTTTACTGTTGTATTCAGAGACACACCTAGTCCACACGGAAACTTCAGGTGAAATAGCAAAAAGTCTCTTCAGGGCAGCAGCAGCAATGTGGACACATGGTTTGAAAGTACTCAGTGACTTTGCGATAATTTAAAAATTCACCCACTCTTCCAGGATGATGCAATTCCCACAGGGCACCAGGGCTTGGGCAGTCGAGCAAGGGTTGTATTTTCTCACCTAGATTGTTTGCCTTTTTTAAGGAATAACTGTACAGGGCTCAATCTAGTGTCGGGCACATTGTTTTCCAACTGTATGACCATGCTCTAATCTTTTTGTTCCTTCATCAACTGATTGATGACAATTGAAATGGGAAAAATAACTTAAATAAGATGATCTTTAAAAAGAGAGGGGCATCTATTGAAATTTGTCTCTGTTGATTTCTTTAGAGAAGAACTTTGCAAAGAGATCAATGATGACAGTGTTATATCTGTCACATCAGATGCTTCAAGCTAGAATATTAGTTCCTTCCAATAATGGTTCAATTTTTTTCATTCAACTCATGGAATCAAAATAAAGATTTTGGAAGCTCATTTTGTCAAAGGTGAAAAGCCTAACATCATCGCAAATGTTATTATACAATCAGTTTAAATGCTCAAATTAAGAAAAATTAATCTTTTTTTTTTTTTTTTGGTGAGGAAGATTAATCCTGAGCTAACATCTATTGCCAATCCTCCTCTTTTTGCTGAGGAAGATGGGCCCTGGGCTACCATCCGGGACCATCTTCCTCTACTTTATATGTGGGATGCCTGCCACAGCATGGTGAACCCCAGGCAGCCCAAGCAGAGCATGCGAACTTAACCACTATAACACCAGGCCAGCCCCAAGAAAAAATTTACTTTTTCTGTGATGATAATATGAACATAAATTTTTGTAGAGGCTACTGTCGAGTGTCATGATATAAATAACATTCTTGCTCAATTAAGAAAGGCTACAGAACAGAAATGTTCTTGGAATGGGTTGCAGTGGACATATATTTCACAACTGCATCCAAAACCCTGTAATACTCTTCAAATTGAAGTGCAGTTGTCAAAATTTGCATAAATATACACCATGCACACAAAGAAAATCTACAATTTTTTGTGATAGAGTTGATTGAATTAAAAAAAACTTGCACATGGTAATACATTCTTTCTCTTTTTGCTGCCTATAATCAACAGAGTTTTAGCAAGTTTGAACTTTTGAAGAATTATTTTTGGAAATCACCCTTAGTGCCCTATAATTGTGTTAAACTTTTTGTGTGCGAATAAGTTCTTTACATTTTGATCATATTTTGTCCAAAATCAGTTGGAAATATTTAATCAAATCATTCAACAAATGGAGTCTTCCCTAAAGTTCTGTATTTTTACTATCTCAACTTATGGGAATAATCTTTTGATGAAAATTCTATTCAGAATTAGATTTATATTGATTATCTGAATTGAATTCAATTGAGAAATCTTCCACTTTTGCAACATCTAAATTTGATATATATTAAAAATAATCATAATTAGAGACATTTTATTTCATAAGATTTATCTTGCAAATATTTCTCAAATGAAAGTAAATGGAAACTAAAATAGTTATAAAAATAAAATATGAAAATAAAAATAATATAGAACATAAACTTCATTTCATAGAATTTTCTCTGAGCTTAGGTATCTCAGAACCTAAAGAGAAAATATTATCAATTAAAAATTATGGCTACAGAAAAAAAGTAAATGAAAGGTGCTAACAATTTCAAAATTTATTAACCATAAAATACAACTTTAGAGAAGATTTCAGGCAATTTTTTAAATTGAAAATTACTTTATTAAAGAAATGCATTCTTCAGAAAAACACCATTGACCTGGAATTAAAGATATGGAAACTTAAAAAAGTATGTGACTGCATAGCAAGAATAATTATTTTTATATTATTTTTTAATGAAAAATAATCATCATAAGGAGTTTTTGTTTTTTCTAGTTTAGTATGCATGGTTACATATTTTCACTTTTAAGAAAAATATTTTTGGAAATGTTTTCTGAATTGAATTATTTTCAACTATTGGGCCACCAATATAGTAAAATCTATTTATATGTTAATATAAATATTTCAAAATTTTTGTAACTTTAATTTTAGCATTCCCTTTCACTCCATTAAAAATGTCTTAGGGTGTATTTTAGATTATATTTTCCCTAGAAAGAATAGACATATCTTGAATGAGAAATGAAGACTGACATGCTTTTTCTCTCCAAATCCATTTTCAACAACTGCCCAAAATTCATTATCCCAATGGTGTCTAGCAGAGACTGAATCTCAGGCACATTTCCAGGGATTATAGAAATTCATGGAACAAGTGAAGGAGGATGAAGGTGGGACAGGGACACACAAGTTAATTGCTAATTGCTCTAATTGGCTGCCATCTGTCAGCTGTTATCATTTTTGAGCTACCAATATTGATGTTATGTTATTTCAGATTGATATTTAATGAATCCATGAAGTGTTTCCATATGTGCTTTTGTCCCTAAAGAGTGATGATGATGTTGGCTCCACATACCTCATTTATAACTTCGATTTTCCAGTGCATGCTAACAGAATTGCTTTAGCAGTTTGGAAGTATCCATTGTTTTATGAAACAAAAATGGTTCAACAGATATGACTTTGGTATCTGTGCTTTTAAAGAGGTCATACTAACTTACTTAACAAAAAAGTTCAGATTAAAATGGAAGTCTAATTTGATTTTTCCAGAGCATCAGCACCAATACTTTTGGGGGAAGTTCTATTGGTCATAACACTATAAATATTAGCTTACATAAAAAGAGAAATCACATGATATAAGCAGAACTTAATTGATATATATGTTGATCGTTGAGAAAAGCTAGTCAAAAAAATTAAATAATTTTTCCCCAAGGAATGTTTTTTAAGAACTAGTAGATATCTACCTGTATGGAAATATCTGAAAATTATTTGGTAGGAAAAAGATTCAATTGGTATCTCAAGAAGGAATCTTTTACATGTAGGCTTATATACGTAAAAAGATATCAAGAAAAAAAAAGGATTTACATTCAAAGTAAACTCTTCTAATCTGTATTATTTAATTTAGAAGGGACTTCACTTGATTTTATATGACACCAATAAAATAAAGAAATAATTTTTTTAAAAAATTAAAGGCAATGCTTAAATTCCTATTATCTATGAATTTCTGTTGCTAAATCCTCATAAAAAGGAAATGTTTATGTAAATAAAGAAATATGAAAATTAAAAGGTAAACAAAAGAACTCGAAATAAGTAAATATGCCAGAATATTATTCTTTTTATAAATAGCATTTGTAAAAATCAATAGGACACACTGGTTTTCGGTCATACATGTGAAGAGCTTGAAACTCTCATTCCCATCTTCACAAAAACAGGGACTCTAATTCACAAAAAAATAAAACCTGAACAAATGGAAAATCAACAATTCTTTTTAGATCCATGAGACTATTGAGGTCACAGGACAAACTACTACCCCAAAACTGGAGAGACAGGCAAATAGAATCACATCTTACCTGGAACAGAAGCGTTGCTGGAGCCAGCAACTGGTAGGAACTCTTAAAGTGTAAATAACTAATTACTAAAGACTGAACACGGACTAGCTTGAGAGATTAAAATTGTGAGGGGCTCAGCCTTAGAGGGGTACCCACGTTTTCATGACTTTTATCTCCTGGAGCTCCACCAGATTCTCAGGGTAAAGATTAGAGAAAAATCCCCACAGGCTTCCGTCAGTGAGGGGGAAAGTAACCATTTTGAAATATACCTAGAGCTTTCTCTACTTAAAAAAGGCCTACCCTAAAGGGAAACTATTTTATCAAAGCCAAACCCACTTGGGTTTTTCCAGACCCTAACTGACCTCAGGAAGGAAAATAGCCAAACTCCAGTTCCCTCTAGCCTTTGAAGTGGTGGAAAAGAAATGCCCAACTCTCCCTCCCACCTCCCCGATAGCTTTCCTGCCTTATCTGAGGGGCAGGGGTGAAAGCTGAGAAGCATTTGTGACATCACAGCCCAGGCACAGAGGTTCACTGAATGACTGAGACCTAATCAAATGATTATAAAACACTTTCCTTCTCCCCACACCTTACTTACATTAACAGGGCTTCTGTATAATACAGGATTACAGCCAAAGGAATGGTAAGCTTCAGACTCTATTTAAGAAAGATTCTCTAGGGAAAGCCAATGACAAGGAAGATAAAAACAAAGACACTAGAGGAAATTTTATCATCTAGCACCACAGCTACAGCAAAGAGTAAACACACTCTAAGGGCTAGCCAGATGACATAAAGCCTCACATCAAAATCCTATTTACCTAAGTTCCTTTTATCAAATACCTCATGCCCAGCTTTCAACAAAAAAGTTACAGTATGCTAAATGGCCAAAACACAGGCTAAAGAGAAAAAGCAAGCCTCAGAACAAGACTCAGATATGGCAGCAATTTTGGAATTATCAGACCAGAAGTTTAAAATAATTAATATGCCAAGGCCTCTAATGGTAAAAGTGGAAAACATGTAAGAATGGATGGCTAATGTAAGCAGAGAGAACAAAACACTAAAACAATCAAAAGGAAATGCTAGAAATCAAAAACACTATAACAAAAATGAAGAATGCCCTTTGATGGGCTCATCCGTAGACTAGATATGACTAAGGAAAAACTCAGTGTGCTTCAAGATATGTCAATAGAAACTTCCAAAACTGAAAAGTAAAGAGAAAAAAAGAATAAAAACATTGACTGGATTATCCAAGAACTATAGGACGATTACAAAAGGTGTGTCACATGCATATTGGAAACATCAGAAAGAGGAGAATGGGAGAAAGAAGCAGAGGAATGTTTGAAGTAATAATGACTGAGAATTTTCCAAATTACAGGTACCACATGACAGATCTTGGAATCTCAAACACCAAACAGAATAAATACCAAAAATATCTACACATATCATACTCAAATTACAGAAAATCAAAGAGAAAATCTTGAAAGAAACGAGAGCAAAAAAAAAAAAAAAACACCTTATTGATAGGGGAACAAGGATGAGAATTAGATCAGATTTCTCTTCAGAAATTATGCAAACAAGAAGAGAGTGGAATACAATATTTAAAGTGTTGAAAGAAAAATGCAAGTAACCTAGAAATTTGCATACAGCAAAATTATCCTTCAAAAGTAAAAGAGAAATAAAGACTTTCTCAGATAAACAAAAATTGAGAGAATTTGTTGCCAGAGACCTGCCTTGCAAGAAATGGTAGGAAATTTTTCAGGGAGAAGGAAAATGATGTTATTCAGAAGCTTGAATCTACATAAAGAAAGAAAATACATTGGAGAAGAAATAGATGAAGCGAAAACTTGTTTTTAATTTTTCCTATTCTTAATTGATCTAACAATTAAAGATTTGTTCAAAATAATAATAGCAACAATGTATTGGGTGATTAAAGCTTATGGATAAGTGAAATGAATGACAATAATATAATAATGAGCAAGTGGAAGGAATTGGGAATACTCTGTTACAAGGTACCAGCACTACCTGTGAATTGTTATAGTATCATTTGAAAGTGTACTAACTTAGATTAGTTGTAAATGTATACTACGAGCTCTAGGGCAACCACAAAAAACTTCAAAACAAAAGAATAATCGATATGTTAAGAGAGCAGAGAAAATGGAATCATACAAAATTCTCAAAACCAAAGAAGGGTCCTTCTCTTGAGCGGTCGCCCAGGCAGCGGCTGCGGGAAGCCGGAGAGCGGGCATCATGTACTACAAGTTTAGTGGTTTCACGAAGAAGTTGGTGGGAGCATGGGCTTCCGACGCCTATAGCCCGCAGTTGTAAAACAGGAGAGAATTCAAGATGGCGGCGTAAGCAGACCCTGAACTCACCTCCTCCTGCGGACACAGCCAATTTACAACTACTCGTGGAAAAATTACCCCTGAGACAGAACTGAAAACTAGATAAGAGGAACTCCTGCAATAGATAAGAGGAACTCCTGCAACAAACTACAATCCTAAATGAGGTGGAAGAGGCAAGAATTCCCTTCTGGAGAGGAAAAATGCCTCCTTCACAAGCCACAGCGCCTCACGGCTGCCTGGGAGCAGTCCAAAGGTGTGCAGCCTCCCTGGAGGAGCAGGGCCCTGAGCTGGGAGCACCCCCGCTGTGGGCATTTTGTAGACACAACACAGTCGAGACGAGTGGCATAATATCTGACTTTACCTGCTGCTAAAACATTGGGGGGTACCCCCAGAAAAGCTGGTTCACAAAGAAATTAAAACCGGCTCTTAAAAGGCCCACGCGCAAACTCACCCGTTTCAGAAAGCAACCGAAAATCACCAGAAAGAAAGGTGCACAGCTTTGGTGAAAAGAGACTCACCTGATAGGCTCTGAGTGCATCTCAGTGAGAGGTGAGACCTCTCCAGGGACTGGGACATTGGCGGTGGCCATTGTTGTGGCCTGGTGTGGGCGTGCTGACACAGATGCCATTGGAGTTCTCCCTGGGGCTGCTAGCCCAGGTCTGCCCCACCCACTAGAGCACTGATTTAATCCAGCTCAGCCAGGGCAGGCAGCCCACCCTAGAGACTGGCCCCACCCAACAACAAGGCCTCAGGCAACTTGTGGGCCTACATAGATTGGTGACTGGATTCTCTGCAGCCTAGCGACTGAGCCCACGTCAGTGGGGCAGGGCATGCACAAGGAGCGGGTGGAGAGTGTGCGGCAGTGGTGGGGTGTGTGGGGCTCTCACCGAGGAGAGACTGGGTCCACTTCAGGAGGTCAGGGCACGCACACGGGGCAGGACTGTGTTGACTGTGTGTGTAGACCTGTGGGCGGCAGGGCTTGTCAGCTGCAGAAGACTTGTGCTTCTCAAAGACCCACACAGGGGTTTGCCCCACCTTCCAAAGCCTAAAACAATTGGGTGCTCCCGTGCCTGAGGCAAGCCCCACCCAGCTGCAATCCTCAGAGAGCTGACAAGAGACCTAAAGGCTGGAGGCTTATAGGAATTGTAAGCCCCTGAGCCTAACAACCTGCCACGCTGGGGACCTACTCACTTAAAAGAAATACTGCAACACAAATGTGGTATTAGAACTTGCAGCCAACTGTGCTGGGGCTCCCCACACCTGATAAAGAGACTGAAGGGCCCACAACAACTACAAGCAGCTGAGCATTAACACAGCTGGCCAGGAGCATAACTCGGCCTCCTTGGGAGCCTACAGGGAGAGCAAACAGGCCACAACAGAAGGACACACGTAGCCCACATAGGGGTCACCCCTGGAACATTGAGAACAGAGGGAAGCACACTGCAGACCCCTTAAGGCATCACTTATATAAGGTCATCTATCCAAGAACAGGAGACATAGCTGATGTACCTAATATATAGACACAAGCACAGGGAAAGAGGCAAAATGAGGAGGCAAAGGAATACATTCCAAGTAAGGGAACAGGACAAAACCCCAGAAAAGGAACTAAGTGAAACAGAAATGAGCAACCTACCTGACAGAGAGTTCAAACAAAGAGTATTAAGGATGCTCACAGATCTGGGGAGAAGAATAGATGAACTCAGTGAGAATGTCAACAAAGAAATGGAAAATATAAAAAAGAACCAATCAGAAATGAAGAATACAATACTGGAAATGAAAAATTCACTAGAGGGACTCAGAAGCAGAGTAGAGGATACAGAAGAACAGATCTGCGAGCTGGACGAAAGACTAGAAGAAATTACCCAAGCTGAACAGATAAAAGAGAAAAGAATTAAAAAGAGTGAGGACAGTCTAAAGGACCTCTGGGACAACACCAAGTGCACTAACATCCATGTTATATGTGTCCTGGAAGGAGAAGAGTGAGACAAAGGGGCAGAGAATCTATTTCAAGAAATAATAGATGAAAATTTCCCTAACCTAAGGAAGGAAACAGACATCCATGCACAGGAGCACAGAGAGCCCCAAACAAAGTAAACCCAAAGATGCCCACACCAAGACACATCATCATCAAAATGTCCAGAATTAAAGATAAAGAAAGAATCCTAAAAGCTGCAAGAGAAAGACAAGTTACATACAAAGGAAACCCCATAAGGCTATCAGCTGACTTCTCAGCAGAAACCTTACAGCCTAGGAGAGAGTGGCACGATATATTTAAGGTGCTAAAAGGAAAAAACTTACAGCCAAGAATACTCTACCCAGCAAGGTTATCATTCAAAATGGAAGGAGAGATCAAAAGTTTCCCAGACAAGCAAAAATTAAAGGAGTTTGTCAGCAAGAAACCAGTGCTACAAGAAATGTTAAAGGGACTGATTTAAGGGGAAAAGAGAAGACCACAAATAGGAAAAATTATCTATTTCCATGATAAGAGGGTAATGGATATAAATGCACAAAAAAGAGGTTAGATATGATATCAAACATAAAAGGAAGGAGGAGGGGAGTTAAAGAGTACAGCTTTCAGACATAGGTCAAACTAAAGTGACCATCAATTCTGGATAGAAGGAGAAAGGAACAGAGAAGGACTACTAAAACACTGAGAAAAAAAAAAGTTAAAATATGGCAGTAAGTACATACTTATCAATAGTTACTTTAAACGTCAATGGACTAAATGCTCCAATTAAAAGGCATAAGGTGGCTGATTGGATAAAACAACAAGACCTATATATACGCTGCACACAAGAGACACACTTCAGACCTAAAGACACTCACAAACCGAAAGTGAAGGGATGGAAAAAGATATTCCATGCAAATGGCAATGAAAAGAAACCTGGGTAGCAGTACTGATATCAGACAAAATAGACTTTAAAACAAAAACTGTAAAAAGAGACAAAGAAGGGGATTACATAATGATCGAGGGAACAATCCAACAAGAGGATATAACACTTTTGAATGTCTACGCACCCAATGTAGGTGCACCTAAATATATAAAGCAATTATTAACAGACATAAAAAGAGAAATAGACGGAAACAAAATAATAGTAGGGAACTTTAACATTCCACTTACACCAACGGATAGATCACCCAAACAGAAGATCAATAAGGAAACAATGGCCTTAAATGACACACTAGAACAGATGGATCTAGTAGATATATACAGAGCATTCCATCCAAAAACAGAAGAATACATGTTCTTTTCAAATGCACATGGAACCTTCTCCAGGATTGATCACATATTAGGCCACAAAACAAGTCTCCATAAATTTAAGAAGATTGAAATAATACCAAGCATCTTTTCTGACCACAACGGTATGAAACTAGAAATCAACTATAGGAAGAAAATCAGAAAAGCCACAAATACGTGGAGATTAAACAAAATGCTACTGAACAATGACTGGGTCAAGGAAGAAATCAAAAAATACCTGGAGACAAATTAAAATGAAAATACGACATGCCAGAATTTATGGGATACAGCAAAAGTGGTTCCTAGAGGTAAGTTTATAGCAACACAGACCTATCTCAACAAACAAGAAAAATCTCAAATAAACAATCTAACAATGCACCTAAAGGAACTGGAAAAAGAAGAACAAACAAAGCCCAAAATCAGTAGAAGAAGGGAAATAATAAAAATCAGAGCAGAAATAAATGAAATAGAGACTAAAAAAAAATAGAAAAAATTAATAAAACCAAGAGCTGGTTCTTTGAAAAGATCAACAAAATTGACAAACCTTTAGCTAGACTCACCAAGGAAAAAAAAGTGAAGGCACAAATAAGTAAAATCAGAAATGAAAGAGGAGAAATTACAAGAGACACCTCAGAAATACAAAAGATTATAGGAGAATACTATGAAAAGCTGTATGCCAACCAATTTGACAATCTGGAAGAAATGGATAAATTCTTAGAATCATACAACCATCCAAAACTGGACCAAGAAGAAGTAGAGAATTTGAATAGACCAATCACCAGTAAGGAGATTGAAACAGTAATCAAAAACCTCCCCAAAAATAAAAGTCCAGGACCAGACTGCTTCCCTGGTGAATTCTACCAAACATTCAAAAAAGTCTTAATACCTATCCTTCTCAAAATCTTCCAAAAAATTGAGGAGGGGGGAAGCTCCCTAACTCATTCTACGAAGCCGACATTACTTTGAGACCAAAACCAGACAAGGACAACCCAAAAAAAGAAAATTACAGGCCAATATCACTGATGAACATCGATGCAAATATCAACAAAATACTAGCAAATCGCATACAACAATACGTTAAAAAGATTATACACCACGATCAAGTGGGATTTATTCCAGGTATGTAGGAATGGTTCAACATTCGCAAATCAATCAACGTAATACACCACATTAATAAAATGGAGAATAAAAATCACATGATCATCTCAATAGATGCAGAGAAACATATGACAAGATACAGCATCCATTTATGATAAAACCTCTGAATAAAATGGGTATAGAAGGAAAGTACCTCAACATAATAAAGGCATATGTGACAAACCCACAGCTAATATCATCCTCAATGGTGAAAAACCGAAAGCTATCCCTCTAAGAACAGGAACCAGACAAGGATGCCCACTCTCACCACTCCTATTTAACATAGTACTGGAAGTCCTAGCCAGAGTAATCAGGCAAGAAAAAGAAATAAAAGACATCCAAATTGGAAAGCAAGAAGTGAAACTCTCACTATTTGCAGGAGACATGATTTTATATATAGAAAACCCTAAAGAATCCACCCGAAAACTTTTAGAAGTAATAAACGAATATGGTAAGGTTGCAGGATACAAAATCAACATACAAAAATCAGTTGCATTTCTATACACTAACAACGAAGTAGCAGAAAGAGAAATTAAGAATACAATCCCATTTACAATTGCAACAAAATGAATAAAATACCTAGAATAAACTTAACCAAAGAAGTGAAAGATCTATAAACCGAAAACTATAAAACATTGCTGAAAGAAATTGAAGAGGACACAAAGAGATGGAAAGATATTCCTTGCTCTTACATGGGAAGAATTAACATAGTTAAGATGTCCATACTTCCTAAAGCAAGCTATAGATTCAATGCAATCCCTATCAAAGTTCCAACAACATTTTTCACAGAAATAGAACCAAGAATCCTAAAATTTATATGGAACAACAAAAGACCCCGAATAGGTAAGGAATCCTGAGAAAAAAGCTAGAGGTATCGCACTCCCTGATTTCAAAATATACTACAAACCTATAGTAACCAAAACAGCTATGTACTGGCACAAAAACAGACACACAGATCAATGGAATAGAATCGAAAGCCCAGAAATGAATCCACACATCTATGGACAGCTAATCTTTGACAAAGGAGTCAAGAACGTACAATGGAGAAAAGAAAGTCTCTTCAACAAATGGTGTTGGGAAAACTGGATAGCCACATGCAAAAAAATGAAACTAGACCCTTACCTTACACCATGCACAAAAGTTAACTCCAAATGGATTAAAGACGTGAATGTAAGACCTGAAACTATGAAACTTCTAGAAGAAAACATAGGCAGTATGCTCTTCGACATTGGTCTTAGCAACATATTTTCAAGCACCATGTCTGACCGGGCAAGAGAAACAATAGAAAAAACAATGGGACTACATCAAACTAAAAAGCTTCTGCACAGCAAAAGAAACCATCAACAAAACAAAAAGACAACCTAACAATTGGGAGAAGATATTTGCAAACCATACTTCTGATAAGGGGTTAATCTCCAAAATATATAAAGAACTCATGCATCTCAACAACAAAAAAACTGACAACCCAATTAAAAAATGGGCAAAAGACCTGGACAGACACTTCCCCAAAGAAGATATACAGATGGCCAACAGACACATGAAAAGATGTTCAAAATCATTAAGTATCAGGGAAATGTAAATCAAAACTACAATGAGATATCACCTCACGCCCATCATAATGGCTATAATTAACAAGACGGGGAACAACATGTGTTGGAGAGGATGTGGAGAGAAGGGAACTCTCATACACTGCTGGTGGGAGTGCAAACTGGTGCAGCCACTATGGAAAACAGTATGGAGATTCCTCAAAAAATCAAGGATAGAACTACCATATGATCCAGCTATTCCACTATTGGGTATTTATCCAAAGAACTTGAAAACATGAATGCGTAATGATACATGCACCCCTGTGTTCATTGCAGCATTATTCACAGTAGCCAAGACTTGGAAGCAACCTAAGTGCCCATCAAGGGACAAATGGATAAGGAAGATGTGGTATATATACACAATGGAATATTACTCAGCCATAAGAAACAATGAAATCTAGCCATTTGTGACATCATGGATGGACATTGAGGGTATTATGCAAAGTGAAATATGTCAGAGGGAGAAGGTGAAAAACCATATGATTTCCTTCATTAAGTAGTAAATAATAACAACAATAAACAAACACATGGAGACAGAGATTGGATTGGTGGTTACCAGAGGGGAAGGGGGAAGGGAGGAGGGTGAAAGGAATAATTTGGCACATGTGTGTGGTGATGGGTTGTAATTAGTATTTTGGTGGTAAACATGATGTAATCTATGTGGAAATAGAAGTATAATGATGTACACCTGAAATTCATACATTATAAACCAATGTTACTTCAATAAACAAAAAATTAAAAAATAAATAAATAAAACCAAAGAAGGCAGAAAAGGAGTGGAAGAAAAAAAAGAAAGAACTACAAATAGAAAACTGTTACAAATATAGAAGATATTAGTCCAACTATATCAATAATCACTTTAAATATTAATGGTCTAAATACACCAATTAAAAGACAGAGACTGTCAGAGTGGATTTAGTAGAGAATTGAATCAATAATTAATGCTCTTTTGAAAACAGAAAGCACCAGGCCCAGACAGTTTTACTTGGAAATTCTACCAGGTATTTAAGGAAGAAATGATGACCAATCTCTGCCATGTGTTCCAGAAAACAGAAGCAGTGGGAATACTTCCTAACTTGTTCTGTGAAGCCAGCATAATACCAAAATCAGACAAAAGCATTATCAAGAAAGGAAAACTACAGACAAACCTCTCTCATGATCATAAATGCAACCCTTAACAGTTTCAGTAAGTCAAATTCAACAACATATGAAAAGAATTATATACTATGACCAAGTGAGATTTATTCTAGGTATATAAGCTGGTTTAACAATCAAAAATCAACCAGTGTAAATTCATTATATCAACGGGCAAATGAAGAAAATCATATGATCACATTAATAGGTGTTGAAAAAGCATTAAAACTCTCAACAAACTAGGAATAAAGGGAAACTTCCTCAACTGGACAAAGAACATCTACAAAAAAACCTACAGCTAACATCATATTTAATGGTGAGAAACTAAACGCTCTTTCCTAAGAACAGAAACAAGTCAAAAACAATCTCATCATTCCTATTTGATTATACTGGAAGTCTTCACTAATGCAATAAGACAGGAAAAGAAAAGGTATACAGATTGGGAAGGAAGAAATAAAACTGCCTTTGTTTTCAGATTACTTGATTGTCTGAAAATCCCAAAAAATCACTAAAAAAGTTCCTGGAACTAATAAGTGATAATAGCAAGGTTTCAGGATATAAGGTCAATATATAAAAGTCAATTCCTTTCCTATATACCGGCAATGAGCAATTAGAAGTTTAAATTTAAAAACAACACAGTTTACATTAGTAACAAAAAAGATGAAATACTTTGGTATAAATCTAACAAAATATATACAAGATCTATGTGAAGACAACTACAAAACTCAAATGAAAGAAATCAATGAAGACCTAAATAAATAGAGATATTCCACATTCATGGGAACTCTGTATTTGCTGCTCAATTTTTCTGTAAACTATGTAAAGAGTCCTCTAAAAATAAAGTCTATTAAAATATGAAAAAAATACTATGAACAATAATGTTTTAAAAAGATAGGAAAAGACTGAAAAGAAATATTCCTAAATATGTTGCCTCTAGGTGGTGTAACTGTTTTTACTTCTATCCTATAGACTTTCCAAATAAAAAAGCATATGTACTTTTTTTTTTGTTTTGTGAAGAAGATTGGCCCTGAGCTAACATTTGTTGCCAATCCTCCTCTTTTTGCTTCAGGAAGACTGGCCCTGAGCTAACATCCATGCCAATCTTCCTCTGTTTTGTATGTGAGTCGCCACCACAGCATGGCTTGATGAGTGGTGTATGCCCGCACCCAGGATCTGAACCTGCAAACCCCAGGCCACCAAAGCAGAGTGTGCCAAACTTAACAGCTACACCACTGGGCTGGCCCCTTTTGTTACTTTTACAATAAAAAAATAACTTAATTACTAATACTTTGAATCAGTAGATTAATTCAGAAACTTTCAGTGATACAGAAGTTTTATTTCTTGATGTAATATTCTGAAATTTTTTTACAATATCAAATGCAATTGATATTAATTCACAAAGAAGAATTAAATCCTTGTGAAATTTTATTATCAGAATTTTAACCTATTACGTTAAAAAAATCTAGCCTTCAAAACAAGCCTTAAATAATCATTCTTAAACATATGAAAGGATGCTCACTTCACTCATGATTTTTAAAAAGCAAAATAAAACTATGAAGTACCATTTCTCATATATCAGCTTGACAAATTTAAAATGACAATAAACTGTGTTGACAAGACTATTAGAAAACACATACTCTCATATATTAATAGTAGAAATATAAAATAATTCCCCTGTTGGGAAGAATTTGGCAACTTCTAGCAATACCACAGATGAATGCTCCCTTTGATCCAGCAATCCCACTTCTAGGAATCTGTCCCAAAGGCACATTCAGTAAATACAAAATGATGCTGGACTAAGATTACTCATTGCATCATTATCTGTAATGTTCAAAAATTGGAAACCACTCAAATCGATCGATAAGGAGCTGGTGAAATCAAGTGTGGAAAATCAAAATAACAGAATAATATACAGCCTCTCCGACTCCCCCCCAAAAAAAGAATGTGGAATATCTTTCTATACTGATATGAAACAATTTTCAGGATATATTGTCAAGTGAAAACAAGAAGGTCCAGAACAAAGGAAATTCCACTCTATATTTAGTCAGAAAAGAGAGGAAAACGAATACATATGTAAAATATACACATACTTGCAACAACAATAACCACCACAACTAAAACCCTAAAAGATGATCCAGAAATTAATTAAAATGGTTACATACAGCACATATTTGAGGGGGGAGAGTGTGGAGTTGACACAGATAAAAGTAAGACTTCCAAATATGCCTTTTTATACGGCTGTGTTTTGGAGACGATGTCAGTATTTTGCGTACTAAAATTTAAAAATCCAATCAAAACAAAAAAAAAAAGCCAGCCCTAAAATTGAAACCAAAATAAAATGAGCAAACCTAACTATATAACAAATTGAGAACAAACCACCTCAGAGAAAAATAAAAAGATATTTCAATTGACAGTACTTAATTGCCCATCCTTAATAGGATATATTCTAAGGTAATAAGAACTAGAAGGGAGTCTTAAGCTCCATTCAACAACTATTTGTAATACTGGTATTGCTGTTTTAAACTAGTTTATATATATATTTTATTTAAAATATATAATAAATTTAACCTTTTAATATAAATATATATTTTATTTAAAATGTACTAATACAAATATACTTTATATGTATTTATATGAATAAATATATATTATAATAAAGGAAATAGGTAGTAATTTTAATATCATTAAAGGCAGACTTTCAGTGTAAAATAAAACATATTCAAGAATAATATCAGTGAATTTGAGTGAATCTTTGATATGTTAAAATTGAAATGGAAATATCAGTATGATATTTTTCCCATGAAAAGGCCTGGCAGTCATAAATTTCCCCAGGATACTGGTCCAGGACAGTGCAGTAACTGAATCGAGGTCACAAGTAGGAGGACAGGAAAGACTAGGGACTGACTTAACCTCCTTTAAAATCCTGCTTGCAGCCAAGTCCTTAGAGATTTTCTAAGGAACAGCTGGAGCCTCCAGGGGCCTCCCCTTAGTCCAGAATCGGGAACGGATCAGGGTCTCTCTACTGGTGGGAACATAACTATTACATCCCCCCTTTCTGCCATATGTGTGCACTTCCAGGGAGCAAAATATGTTTTGTGTGTGTGTGTGTGTGTGTGAGGAAGATCAGCCCTGAGCTAACATCCATGCTAATCCTCCTCTTTTTGCTGAGGAGGACCGGCTCTGAGCTAACATCTATTGCCAATCCTCCTCCTTTTTTTACCCCAAAGCCCCAGTAGATAGTTGTATGTCATAGTTGCACATCCTTCTAGCTGCTGTATGTGGGATGTGGCCTCAGCATGGCCGGAGAAGCGGTGCGTCGGTGCGCACCCGGGATCCGAACCCGGGCCGCCAATAGCTGAGTGCGCGCACTTAACCGCTAAACCACGGGGCCGGGCCCGCAAAATGTTTCTTAACAGTCATAGCCCATAAATGTTTGGAAGTTCACGGAGAAAACATAATTAATCATAGGTAGGAAACAATGGCATGCTCCAATCAGCCTCTAAAGAGCTGTGAACACTTGGATAAGTAGCTGACCCTCTAGAAGTTTCCATTTGTTTATTCATCTGTAAGATAAGGAGACTGAAATGTGACCTCCAAGTTTCCTTTTAATAAAAGAAGAATGATTTTAAATATTCAATATGGTTTACTTTACATATTATTACATATTCTACTATTACATAGTAGAAAGTCTGTTATTGTATCAGTCTAACCAAGACTCTATGCTTTGGTAAGCCCATGAAACAAGGTGAACTTTTTGTCCAAAAATCACTCACTTTACAATAAAGGAGGAAATAGCATTTTCTTAGCATAAAACATACACCCCTATTTCCTCTTAAGTAACATAAGAGTTGGCTGTCAAAGCACAAAAGCAAAGTAAAAACAATTTCTCTCTGTCAATTAGATTCTGACACACAGTCTTTTCTTCACTGTATATATAAGCACAATAAGAAATTGTCTCTCTCCCCCACTTTCAGCAAATAACTATTTTGAAGGTGTAAAATGGAGATGAGAGAAGGGATGCCTGTGCAGATTGTACATTTCAGCTCTGCCCCTTTTTCCCAGCAATTGAGTTGCTGTTTGGTTTTGCTTGAACAGTTTGCCTGCTCTCATTTTCACTACCTCAAAGGAGTCATGTTCTACACAGGAACAATGTGACCAAAACAACCACCCAGAGAATAAGACTTTCTTTTAACTCTCGGGTGCTATAGAAAGCAGAGAAATAATAGCAATGCAAAAATCTAACTTGTACGTGAGAGCATAATTTGAAGCCAGCCAAGTCTTTTTCTCAGAGAGGGCAGACAGGTTGTCACACCATTACTTTCTGCAGCATAAAACAAGGTTTACTGCCAGGAGAAATTGACCATACTTTCCCAAATCTTTAAAAGTATTTGATTTCTAAAAGATTGGTTTGGTGTACAAATCAATTAACTCATTCTCTTCATTCTACCATTCCTACTGTCAATGACACAATTATCTTGTCACTGCTTCAGTTTTTTCCAAATCGGCCTGATGATGCTCATTAATCTATGTGTGACAGCTATCATTTTGAGTGTGAAAGGGCAGTAGATGTCCTGGTTTTGAAAACAGAAATAGCAAAGATAATGACTTCCCTGCAGAAACGAGCAATTCAGTGCAAGTTTGTTCAAAGCTCAATATTCTCCATCATAAAGAAACAAAGCCTGAACCCACTTGAAGACACACATAATTTACACACACACAGGAAGGGTATCTGGCTCCTTGAACTACAGTAGGGAGTGAATGAGCCTTGATGCTAGAACTGGATGCTGGTTGGAAAGTCAGAGATTCCTGAGAAAAAGACTTTCCCTTTCTTCTTTGTTACTTGAAACATGCGCATTCTTGGTCTGTTTGTAAGATTCAGGGGCAACATAGAAGATGAGCAACTTTGCTTCACATTCAAAAATAAGAAAGGTTTCATTAAGGATTCATTCAGGATCAGGTGCAAGACCAGGACACTTAGAGGAAGACTGTAGCAGGAGAAAAGTCAGGTCCCAGCTCCTTGAGGGGAGAACCAAACTCAGGTCCAGTAGGCACCAATGTGGCCAAATCAGCAGCAGAGATGACTCTGGGGTCAAGTCTGGCAGGCTAGGCACAGTGACCAACAGATGCCTTTAATCTGAAGCTCAATCCCAGAAATATTGGCCGTCTGATTTGGAAAGATGAGGCAGCTGGTAGCAGCAGAAATGGAAGGGAGAAGGGAGAGGCAGAGGGAAAGGAGGACATCTTATCTAGCAAGAGGCGCTAGAAGTGGGACGTAAGTACAATTGGTACAGAGGTAACTAAAAATGTCTTGAGCTGCAACTCAGGTCATCCAGGATTCCTCTCAGGAAGCAGCCTGGCTTAGTGTGGGGTTTAGAGTGCATCAGTCAGGTAGAAACCAAATCAGAATTTGCATCTCCCAGTTAGCCACTCACCACTTCTATAGATTTGGAATGAATTACTAAATCTCTCTAAGCCTCCATTCATGCACCTGTTCAATGAAGAATAATTGTTCATACCTCATAGCTGCTGTGAGGATGAAATGAAGCAATGATGGTAAAGACGTTCATGTGATCCCTGGTTTGTAGCGATCGTTCCTACTAACACTAGCTGTATTGCTTGACATTTTTTGTATTAACCCTTAAAAATCTAGATCACATTGTCTGTAAATGAATTTGTGGAAGCCAGGTAGGAGCTTAGTTTGGAGTCTCAAGGATTATGTCGTTACTAGATGGAAAAGAGGAGGAAAGAGACAGCAGTGGGAAGCACATCTCTAATAACTGCCTCATGGCACACTGACCCCATCACTATGGACATTTGGGCCAATGGCCATATGTAGGGTCAGGAAGGGACTGTCACAGCAGGTTCCTGCCTTTGAGGAGCAGGGGTGGTTGGTCCTCTTCAACTTCACCAGGCATCACTGTCAGGTTTTGTGTGCTGTGCCCCTAACCCCATTTTGTTCATAAGCACTGTAGTTTTATGTGATTTTTCTTAGCGTGATGATTTTTAGGAATACATATACTCATTATAGCAGAACTGACTGTCCTATGAATCGTAGGTAAGATTTATATTTATTTTTACTAATTTCATTTTATAAATACGTATTTTAAAGTCTAAAAACAAACAAAAAATAGCAAAAAGGAACCAAGTAGACCAGAAGCTTGTTCTGATTTAAGAAGAGGGAATGTCCCTTTGTCAGAAGAAGCCACGGTCTGGGTCCGGGACTCTACTCCTACTTCAGCTAAAGCATCTTTGCAAATAGCCTGCTTTATACATTGGATGATGCAAAAATATTTTTTTGAAAATCCCAGATCTATTCAAGTTCTGCATTTTACTGAGAAAATTGGAGCTGTGAGCAGTGAAGCGAGATTTGTTCAAGGTCACATGTCAGACGTCTTTGTCTTGATCAGCCTGAGAGGCCCTGGTGTCCAGTCAGAGGAGGCAAAGAGGTGGGGGTTGGGGTTGTGCTGTGAGGGAGCAATTAAGAGTGAGTGGCATGATTTGGGATTCTGCAATCACTCAGGCAGAAACTTTAATCATCTTGGGTTGCAGTCTTCTCACTTAAATGAGAATACAAATACCTTCCTCAGAATAGATATCCTCGATGTATTTGTTAATTGAAGGAGTGGAACCTTTGTAAGAATTGAAAGAGACAGAGATGTCATAAACACATTGATACGTAGTACCTGGGACGTAGATTTTCAATAAATGAAGTGTATGTGTTTATGTGTGTGTGCACGCACGTTTGTACTTTCCCCACAAATAACCACATAGCGTATTGTCACTGACGACCTCCCGCATGCACTGTGCTTGCTGCAGGAATTAGCCAGCCTTAAGTACCAAGACAGAAAGGAGATAAGTGAGGCTTCAGTTCAGATGCAATTCATTCAATTTTTGACACACTATAAATGTCTTTATATCAGCTTACTCCCACCTATATGCAGAGAGAATCAGAGTCAATGGTATTATAATTATTTTCCCAACAGCCAGCTTACGAGGACCCACCCATGTTGTACTAGGACATTTCCAACCAACAATTAATGTATATGGTACAGCGCAAGGCCAAATAAATCTGAGTGATGAAGGGGGAAGAGCTCCATAAACCGTTTTCATAATCATTTAACCTTCACTGGTATCATTCCATTTTATTCAAGATGGTTTCCCATGTTAGTTGCAAAATATATATCACGTCAGCAGTCAAAGTGACATTAGTAGTATGTGTTCTGAGAGACCAGTAATCTAAAGCACTTTAACCATCAACAGAAAAGTCTGAAAGTACCTTCCCTGTGAGAATTGGTGGTTTCTCATTTATTTCTTAGTCAGGCAAGAGGGTGACAGAAACATGAGAGCTGCAATCACGCTCCTTCTTTCAAAGGAGTCTTTATGCCGGGTCACTGTCGGCTGCAGAAAATGCTAATGTCTGCTTTATTCTGATTAGTTGTACTCAGAAAGTTGAGGAGAGAAATGAAAGGGGGAAGCCATAGGATAATTGCTTTTATTTCAACTCATTGCAGAGAGGAAGTGCATGACAGAGAATAGCATGCATAGGCATCGGAAAAGAATAATTCACTTCTCATAAAGTATGGATCTGGAGGAAATAAAGCAAGAGTAAACCCTCCACTGTCCGCAAATCTATCTCAAGCATGAGAGAATTCCAATGGAAGGGGTGTGAATTCATCTTTAAAATGGGAAGTCATCTTTAAGATATCTGAAATATCATGGCTTTGTAGGACGAAACAAAACCACAGAGACCACCTTTCTCTTATTTTCATCATAAATCAGCATTTTCTGGCTGCTCTACAGCAGGCAGTCTGAGAAGTGAATTCAGCACTAAAGGCCAAGTGTTTAACCTGCCCCAGCACGCATTTATTTCACTGTGATTTAGATACTAACATGATGGAAGCTACTTACCCTTGATTCAAGTGAAAAACAGAAAAGGTAGAAGGGGGTCCCCAAATCTAATGGTCTGCCAATGTAATTCAGGGTCCACACTGAAGGTGTAAACACTATAAAGCCTTGGTGACTGAACAAGGAGCTGCCTGGCCACCCTTCTTAGGTGCTATGCTCACCCCAACACCTTTCAGGGAAAGAGGTAAAATTAAGATTGCCAGCTTTAAAAAGGTTTCATCCATTTTGCAATTGTTTCAATAAGACCTGGCGTAACTCAGGGAGTGACTTAAAAACTGACAGGTTCCATATCTGTGTATTGTAGAAAGTTCTTAAACCTATAGCCCGTTATCTGTGTTGACAAACTACCATGAGACAGTTACCATTAGGCAGTGTTCCGTTACTCGCCAAAGCTTTACAGTCCATCAGAAACATATGCTCCTACAGTTCATTGGGTTTTTTCTCATTCAGGTATTTGAAGGTGATTTGACAGAAGCGGCCAGACAATTTTTCTTCTCAGGAGGAATAGATTAGAAAAAGGGTATCCAAGAGAACGATTCTGAAAGGAGCCAACTATCAACTGAGGTAGACATTTGAAATAATATTGGAAATTGTTTTCTGGTGCTGTTTATGATTTCTGACTTAACAACACACAGTGCTGGTAGTGATCACCCAATATCAACCACAACAATTTCAAAAGAGAGCTGGGAAACAATAGCACAAACATCTGGTGAATTCTTTTCAGTTACCTTAACCCCCAAACTCAAGGTCATAGATTTTTCAATTCTTGTAAGACACAGCAAGCAAGGCATTAAATTGACACTACTATCTAGGATGGCATTTAAATGCCCAAATAATTTTTATTTTATTTTTAATTTATTTATAATTTCTCACCATTTAAAAGTGATTTTTCCTGTCTTTTCTATTATAAAGGTGCAAGAACATAAAGCTTGGAGATCTGAGTCCTGTCCTGGTTTTTCCTTTGGTTAGCTGTGTGACTGTGAGATAGGTGATTACAAAGGAGATGGATTAGATTGTTTCTAAAGTTTTTTCTAGTTCTAAATTATTTTTTCAACATATTTACAGTGTTCTCACCAAAACTGTTGGGGCTTCAGTGGTGATTCTCTACCCAGAGAGCCAATACTATATTTGGGATACTGTATATGCCAAAATCTATGAAAAGAGGAAAAAAAGGAAACTGTTTAGTTTCACTATATGTCTGATGTTTTCACATATATCATTTAATCCTAACAACAAACCTGTAGGATACTTATGCCTGTAGAAATTGTGACTTAGAAAAATGAGGGGCCGGCCCCGTGGCAGAGCAGTTAAGTGAGCGTGCTCCGCTACTGGTGGCCCGGTTCTGATCCTGGGCCCGCACTGATGCACCGCTTGTCCAGCCATGCTGAGGTGGTGTCCCACATACAGCAACTAAAAGGATGTGCAACTATGACATACAACTGTCTACTGGGGCTTTGAGGAGAAAAAGGGAAAAAAAAAAGGAGGAGGATTAGCAATAGATGTTAGCTCAGAGCCGGTCTTCCTCAGCAAAAAGAGGAGGATTAGCATGGATGTTAGCTCAGGGCTGATCTTCTTCACAAAAAAAAAAAAAAGAAAGAAAAAAAGAGAAAAATGAGAGACATTTCCAAGCTCAACCAGTCAGTAAATGCCCAAGTAAGCAAATAAATTTATGCTTGAATAGCTCCAAAGTCCACGTGCTCTCCTCAACACTGCTCCCGCTTTACATTAACTTTCTGTTGGAAATGTGAAAACATAGGAAATATCATTTTCCACATTTCACTTTATAACGAACGAGAATGTCAACAATGGCATTTCTCTTAGACTCCAAGCTCCTTGAAGGCAATTTTGTACAGTAATTGCCCCTTATCTGCGGGGATACAATGCATCTCCTCAGTAGATGCCTAAAATCTGCAGATAGTACCTAACCCTCCAGTAGTCCCCCGCTTACCTGTGGTTTTGCTTTCCTTCTTATCTGCAGTTTCGCTGTCCGCGGTTTCAGTTACCCACGGTCAACTGCAAACTGTGGGTAAGGGGGCCTACTGTATGTTGTTCCTTACGTCAACAGGGCCGTCAATGGTACCTCACATTAAATATTTTCAATAAATGCTAGTTGAATAGGTGAATTAATGCCTTATAAGTGATAAATGAATGACTGAAAAATTTATATAAATGTGAATGAGTTCTTCAGACAGATTTGATTTTTAGCCCTGAAAAAATACAATCGTTTGTTATCGTTCATGACAATTTTTTCAAAATTTGTATCTCATTCTAGGGAATAATTCTATAACATTTTAAAAAGGAAAATTCCAAGAGTTGTACATTCAAATACTTTTAAAGTATAGTTTTAATGTAATGTAACATGAGTGTTCAAATTTGACATATCAGACGTCATAGCTATAATTAAAAGAAAATAAAATATATCCAATCTTAGTAGGTTCAAATGATTTGTAACTATCTCATATAATTTGCTGGCATCCAGGAAGCATTGCTTTCTTAGGAAATCTTCAGCAATTGAGCACTTAATCCAAATTTATATCTCTACATGAACTATTGAGACTTTAACAAATATGAATCTATAATTTACTATAGACATTAAAAAGTACAGTTTTTTTATGTTAATATATGTTTTATCTTTTCTATCTTGAATGAGGCATTTATTTTGAGTTGATTTAGAAGAGAGATAACCTTAAGGATTATAAAACTGAGATTGGTAATCACTTATTTGTATGAAAGCGAGTTATAGCATCATGTAAACAACTTTAATCCACTTCTGTGAAAAATATTTCCAAAAATCACGTTTTGAGCCATTTGAATACTAAGTATTACAAGCTAAACAACCTTTAAAAGAGAGGTGATACCACTCAACAAATTTGGCAGCATAGCAGAGTTCTCTACATTCTAAATCCATTTCATAAAATACTCATTTTCTACTGTCTTTATCTATCTAGCTCAGAGTTTGGATTATCCTCAAAGCATTGTTCCTGTCCAAGTGAAAACTATATTACAGCTTTGTTCCAGATTTCTGAGGGATACTAAGAAACTAAAAGGACATCTGGGAAAAGATGGCATGTTGAACACATATTTACCACACACATACACATCAGCAAGGAGATGTGTTTAGAGACATAACCATACAAGGAAAAGTGAAATGGGAGAGCAGGTGATATAGCCACAAAATCTTGTGCATTGGAAAGCGGAAGAACAGGAGATAATGAATCAGCAGACCCAAATAAGCTGAAACTCAAGCAAGCAGTGAAAAGAGCAAAGAAGCAGCCTAATTTGCAGTGCACACAGAATATCAATCTAACCAAAATCATGATACAAGAGTTGGAAGGATGGGAGATGGGAAATGTGTGTGTAGTTGAGCTGAATCATCTTCCATAGTAGGAGGTCAACACCTAATGCTTAAAATTTTAAAAGCAGAGAGTAGAAATAAAAGCATATTATTTAAACATATGGAGATAATAGCAAAGCTAATGGGTTTTTAAATAGTTGAAAAAATCAGTTACCTCTGAGGAGCAAAAAAGTTGGGATGACAGCAGGGCAATAAGACATAGAATGTCTTAATATGAGTGTATAGATATGTGCATCTGTAACTCTGATACAAAGCAAAAACTAAACTCAAGAAACAAGGATAATTTCTTTTGCTGTAATGACAAACAATGATAGAATCACTCTAAAGCCTACATACACGTGTAGTTCTCTAAAGAGCTTTATTTTTTCATATCATATTTATCAAAACACTGCAATATACTGAACACTCTCATGAGAGTTAGGGTAGCTAAATACTTCCTTTTCTGCTAACAATACATGACCTTGGACTGGTGACTTAACCATTCAGGTATTCATTTTCCACCCGTCTAAAAACATTATAGTCATTAGTTGATGTCTTAAGACTCCTCCTAGAACATAAATTTTGTGACATAGTAACGTTGATTTTGTGTATCTAATCCTTTAATTTTGTTAAAGAATAGGTTTCATTACCTTTATTAAGAATTACCTCTGTCTTTTCCTTCCCCCTGTTTCTCTCCTGTCTTTTGCACTAGCCTTCTCTGTTTACATTGTTATGCCTGGTTGTTGCTCTCGCCAAATGAGCCAGGTGGGATGGGAGTAGACCAGTATCAATACTGAACTAGAAAATGATACTAATACACTGCGTATCCAAATAAGTCACCAAGAAACATTCTATTAGAAGGAATATGGTGTAGTAGTTAAGAATTTGGATTCTAAAGGCCAATTTCCTGGGTTCAAATCTCAACTCTACCACTGACTAACTCTTTGATCTTAGACAAGTTACTTAACTCCGTACTCCTATTTCCAAATCTTTAAATTGAGATTAATAATAATATCTCCTAAAATTGCTGTGAAAATGCAATGATTTGATGTATTTAAATTCTTAAAATAATGTCTGAAGCATAGCTGACACAACTGATGTTAACTTTATTATTACTGACCTCAGTGAATAAGCATTTGGTCACTATTTGGCTGGAAACAAGGAGAAGAGCTAGTTTTATGAGAAAGAACAAACTCCATTAATACATCGAAATAGCATTTTCCTTTTACTAATGGAGCTGTTTATTGTGGAAGAGGTCTGTTGCTAGTGTAGGAAATCATAGGTTGTTTATTCTTGTAGTGTTAAGATCCTGGTTCCTTATGACTGCAGGTATTTAGCTTTTGGTTAATTTATATTCTAAAGTCATTAGAGTTCATACACCTCCACTGAATGCTTAGTAAACATGAGTTTACAACGATAACAATGATAATCCATTAGACCCTAACTTCAGAATATTTGAAATTCTTTTTCTTCTTGCTGCTTGTTAATTTTCAGGATTTAACTACACAGCTTAAAAGTAATATGTGTCTTGCAAAGAAAATATTTACAAAGGGCAGGTAAGAGAATGTACAGAAGAATTGATCATGTATAAAATCAGCATGCCATATGGCATAACTCAAAGGGGGTTAATGGAAGTGGCCAGTATACTTACAGTATCACTTATGAATTTCTGTTTGAAAATATTAATAGCCTCCAAAAAGGTCTATTACTTTCAATTGCTCTTGCAGACACCTTCCCACAAAATCCTTTCAGGTACAGTTATAATCACAGTAGTATGCCGTTCAAACGTCTTCAATGTTTCCCCACCTGCTATAGGACATAAATTTCACCTGCTTGATCCAGGGCACAGCACAGTCTGATCCACACTTTCTATTGAGCAGAGAACATGGCTTGGATTGGCTTTGCAAGATACAGCCAAAACAGAGTACTTGACTCTTCTTTAATATGCCCTGTACCTCAATGCTTGTATTTAGGCTTTATTCCACAATTTCCCTATGCTACACTACATGAGAACTCATCTCTGGCTTTCCAAAGTATACTGACTCTTTATTTACTAAATCAAAGAGCTCTTCTTTACAAAGCCTGTCTTGTTTCCCCCAAGCATACACAGTTTTTCTTTTCAGCACTTTCACACTGTTTTGTAGCTATATTTTAATGCTTCTTTTACGGTGATGTATTATCTGTATTTATCTACTACTAGATGGTAGGTTCACAGAGGACAGAATCTTATCTTGTAATTGTATTTTTTTAAATAATTCATAGAATTTGCTAGAGTACTTTGAACATAAACAATGCTTAGTACTGATTAAGTTGAATTACATTGACCACTAACACACTCAAGTTGGCCCTCTTGCAAATAGTCATAGAGATTAACTTTCAAAGTTGTAAATCTGTCTCCCATTTTATAAGTATAAATGATTTTCTAATACCAAATGCTTAAAAACCTAACAGTGATTAAGTCAATCTTAGAAGACAGTCCACCATTCATTAGCGCCCCCCAAAAAATTATTGGAAACCTATTGCATGTTTAAGTTATGAACTAACACAAGATTACATTATCAAATTAGAACCACATGAATCAGAGATCTTACCTACTATTGGTTTTCTTTTGCTGCTGTAACAAATTACCACAAATTTAGTGATTTAAAAACAACCCATATTTTTTATCTTACAGTTCTTAAGTCAGAAGTCTGAAACAGATTTCACTGGGCTAAAATCAAGATGTCCACAGGGCTGCATTCCTTTTGGAGGCCCTGGAAGAGAATCCATGCCCTCATTTTTTCTAGCTTCTAGAGGTTGCCTGCAATCCTTGGCTCATGTGTCTATTCCTCCATCTACAAAGCCAGCAAAGTTGGGCTGAGTCTTCATCACACTGCCACTTCTATTGTTCTCACTCATCTGCCTTTCTCTTCTACTTATAAAGGCCCTCGTCATTATATAAGACCAACCCAGATGACCCAGGATGATCCCTCCATATCAAAGTCAGCTGATTGTGAAATCTTTTTTTTTTTATGGTGTTTTTCTGTTTTTTGTTTGTTTGTTTGTTTATTGCAGTAACATTGGTTTACAACATTGTGAAATCTTAATTACATCTGCAACCTTAGTTCCTCTTTGCCATATAATCGAACGTATACACAGGTGCTGGGGTTTAGGACGTGGACATATTTGGTGGGCCAATATTCCACCTACCACAGCTACTGTCAAGCTTTACTAATGACCTGAAGAATACAAGTAATTTAAGAGGCATAGGTGAAGCAGAGAGAGATCTGAGCCACCCACGTGGCTCCCAAAGTCTTTTCCATTCTAGATATGTACTCTCTGGACCATCCAGAGTAACAGTGGTCACCTCTAAGTAAGACATACAAGTTATTGTCTCAGCAAGCAAGGAGCATTTATGTTGCTAATCATTTTGTACTCAGATCACTTAATGGCTTACATGATATTCTCCAGGGAACCTTGCTTCATAAATCCATATATTATATTTGTTCATTATAAGTAATCCTAAAACAAGGATATTCCACTGAAAACATTCTACTGATAAGTACTCTTTTCCTAGCCAATATCATTAGTCTATTTGCCCTAAGGCTTATCATTTTCAGCATGTTTAAAAGTAAATTAAACCTAATACATACATTCTTTTCTTGGGAACATCCCTAAGCAATGGGAGGGAAATGCATCACAAGCTAGCTGCTTGAATTACTTTCTCCACAGTCACTATGCTAGGTGCTGATACTAGAAAGGATACAATCAAAGACAGAACCTCTGTTTTTGAGGAGCTCACAGTACTATATTAGTGGAAGTAGATAAGGAACTTAATAGTCAGAGTAAGTGTGCAATGCTATGCTAAAGAACGGGACTCAGTAATGAAAAAGCGGGGAGCCACTAAAAGATCATTTAGTCCAATAGGATTAGGAGGTGGGCCTACATGCAGATGGGAAAATACACTCAGAAATTCACTACCAAAATACAGAAGAAAGCCGACAAGTGTCCTAAAGAAAGCAGAGAGTGTGGAAATAAATAAAAGGAGGAAATATATAAATTATTGAGAAAACATAATCTATCATACTTGGTGAAGGGTGAATATGCCAGAGATTCTGCACTGGAGAAAAAAAGAGAAAAACACATGAAAAAGAAGTAGCGACAAAGGAAACAGACCATGTTATCTGAAGTGGTAGATGCCACGAGTTCAGTGTGTGCACAGAGCTGTGAAAGCACATAAGAAGAACGCCAAACACAGCTGGGGGGAACTAGAAGAGTCCAACCTTATGAAGATGTCACCTAAGTTGAATCTCAAAGCACATGTAAGAGCTAACCAGGACAAAAGGAAGGGGAAACAAGTGTAAAATCATAAAAAGGCAAATATTTTCAAATCATCACATCTTATTGACTTCCAAAAACTGAATATTCATATTATCCATATATTTTATTAACTTCTCAAATTCAAATGACTTAATCAACCCTCAGGATTGAATATTTTATGATCATAGAAGATATTCTAAAATGATTCATCAGCTTTTGAAAATGATTTTGATAGGATTTTCAACATTTTTTTATAAAATGCCTCTAATTTTTATTGCACATTGTAAGCAATGTGCTTACAAATCGGTTTGAAAACTGCAAACCGATATATTGTAAGCACTTGATTAATGTTAGCTATTTTTATTTATTTTCAATTATGAAATATTAGCAATGTTGGAACAGTATTATTACTTCAAAAGATAATCACTCTTTTAGAAAATTTTACATTAAAAAATCAGTTACATGGCTTATGCCCATGAAGGACTAATGGCTACAGCAATTGCCTTCCTAGCATTAACAACTAGAAAATGGGACAAAATACATGAAAAAATGAAATGGCTAATATAAAAAATAATAGAGAAAATCAACAAAACCAAAACTTGGTTCTTTCAAAGATCAGAAAAATTGACAAACTTTTAGCTAGACAGATGAAGGGGAAAAAAGACAAATTATTAAAATCAGGAATAAAAGAGGGGACACCACTGCTCACCTTACAGAAGTAAAAAGGTTATAAGGGAATGCTATAAAAAAACTGTATGCCAACAAATTAGATAGATAAAATGGAAAAATGATAGACACAAACTACCAAAACTGACTCAAAATAAATAGAAAATCTTTGAGGGAATTATGCTAAGTGAAATAAGTCAGACAGAAAAAAGATGAATACTGTATGACCTCACTTATATATGGAATCTCAAAACAAACAACAAACAAAAACCAAGCTCATAGATACAGAGAACAGACTGGTAATTTCCTGAGGTGAGGGGTGGGGGGTAGACAAAATGAGTGAGGGGGTCAAAAGGTACAAATTTCCAATTATAAAATGAATGTCATGGGGATGTAATGTACAGCATGGTGACTATAGTTAATAACATTGTATTGCATATTTGAAAGTAGCTGGGAGAAAGGATCTTGAAGTTTCTCATCACAAGAAAAACAAATTTGTGACTATGTACGGTGACAGATGTTAACTGGACTATTTTGGTGATCATTTTGCAATATATACAAATATCAAATCATTGTGTTATACACCTGAAACTAATATAATGTTATACATCAATTGTAGTTTAATAAAAAGAAGAAAAAATAAAAAATCTGAATAGACCTATAACAAGTAAAGGGATACAATTAGTAATAATAATAATTATAATAAAACTATTCACAAACAAAAACCCAGGTCTAGAAGGTGTCACTGGTGCAGTGCACCAAACATTTAAAGGAGATTTAGTACCTATTCTTCACAATCTCTTCCCAAAAAATGAAAAAAGAAGGAACACTTCTCAACTCATTCTATGAGGCTGGTATTACCCTTTCACCAACACCAAAGACATTACAAGAAAAGAAAACTACAAACCGATATATCACTTAACGAATATAGATGCAAAAATCTCCAACAAAATACTAGTAAATCATATTCACCAGTATATAAAAAGGATTCTAAGACATGACTAAGTGGAATTTATCCCAGAAATATAAGGTTGGTTTAACATCCGAAAATCAGTTAATGAAAAACATCATAATCGACTAAAGGACAAAAACTATACGATCATCTCAATAGACAAAGTAAAAGCATCTCACAAAATCCAACACTCTTTCATGATAAAAACTCTTAATAAATTAGATATACAAGGAAAGTTCCTCAATCTATGAAAACCTCAGCTAATACGATACTTAATGGTAAAAGACTAAATGCTTTCCCCCAAGCCCAGAAAAAGACAAAAATGTCTGCTCTCGCTACTTCTATTTAACATTGTACCGGAGGTTCTAACTAGGGAAATTAGGCAAGAAGAGGAAATAAAAAGACACAAAAAATTAGAATTCTCTAATTTAATGTGAACTCTAATATTTTCCTTTGTAAATGTTTCAAAATATTCTTACTTTTTTAAATCGTCTCTTATAAAAAGAATATTGAGAGTCCCTTTAAAAAAAGAATTAGTCTCTGTAAGCATTATTCACTTTTCAACTCACTTCATTTTTATAAACACCCTATCATCTCCAAGCATGTACATGTACACACACACACACACACCTCCCAGGAGGTAATTTCCAGGAGGAATTTCACAGGTTTTTATTATTGCTTTTGAAGCTTGAATAATTACCTGAAACCTTGAAACTATTTCAAAACAGAGTTGGTAAGATTTCACGAAAAATCTCAACTGAATAGCGTATGAGATAAAATGTGTTTTTGTGTTAATTAACTATCTGATGAATAACCTATGATCTTTTCTCAAGCAAAAAACTTATTGTTCCAGGAATTTCACCTCCACCTAGTCAAAAGAATGCAAGAAACAATCTGTTCCTTTTCTAGGTAATTAATTGCTCTCAAGATGTGGTGGCCCCATGTTTTCCATGTTTGGGTTACAGGACAGCTGATAATTGGTGTGTGAATATTCTGAGTAAGTGGGATCTAAGTAGATTATCAGGTAAGTTAAATAGGCATCATTTGTGATTTAAAGACTCCAAAATTTTATGTTCTTCATGCCTTAAAATATCTCCAATCTAAAATTTCCACTGTATCTTAAACACAGCTCGTCTCAACAATTATTTACTGTTACTTTTCTTGAAAAATTGAAATCACCTCTGAAACATGTGCCATAGATAAAATTAAACTGGTAGGTCATTATCAGCTACTAAATCTAAGTAAAAATTGGTTTATAAGATTAGCATCCACAAAAATATGCAGTGAGCAAAACAAGCTATAGGATGAAAGAAACAGGGAATAATAAACTCAAGACAGAAACTTTGGCATTTTGGATTCTTTCCCAATATGCCTACTCAATCTATTTCTCAGTAATGACTTTTATCAACATTTATTCCTGTGCTCCTTTCAAAGCCTTCCCTTCTCCGGCTTAAAAAGTCCACAGCATTTAGAACTGTCGACCAACTCTTCTCTTATAAAACCATCTCCTCTTATTGTATCCATCAGTTCTCATTCTCTTTCTCAGTCTCTGACCATTTCTTTCCTGTCTCCTTTCCTACTTGTTACTAAACTTTTTGTTGCAGAAAAGTAGGCATTGCTCAAAGTTTTGTCCACAGCTTTCTTTCCCTCTCTCAATCTTTTAGCACATACAGCCTGATCATTTCAACATTGTGACTACTATGTAATGTGAATGACTCCAAAATTTATAGTTCCCAACATAACCATTCTTTCCAATTATATTATAATATTTCCAACCACCTGTAGGACATTAATGTCTCTTGCCAAGTGCCACAGGTATTTCAAATTCTTCATGTGCAAAAGTAAATTAACAATTTCTCCTTCTCAGACCAGTCCTAGTCCTGAATTTCTTTTCTCTTCAATAATACCACAATTCGTCCTAACACCCACACTCAGAATCGCATCATTTTCTTTCCTTCCTTCCTCACAACCTGTCACGAAGTCCCACAGATATTTTCTTGACATTGCGGTCCTGTCTACACTTTCTTTTTCTATTTCTAGCAATACCTTCCTCTTTTAGATTCTTACCTGAGATGTTATATGAACTTTCTGATTTATTTTTCCACATTTAGCTTCTCTCCTGTTTAATCAAAATAGTACATGGTCACAAGATTAAATCTCTACCTATACTTACCTTACCAAAAAAGTTAAATGACTTCCCTTTTTTTTTTTTTTTTTGTGAGGAGATCAGCCCTGAGCTAACATCCGCCAATTCTCCTCTTTTTTTTTTTTTTTTGCTGAGGAAGACAGCCCTGGGCTAACATCTGTGCCTATCTTCCTCCACTTTATATGGGACGCCGCCACAGCATGGCTTACCAAGCAGTGCGTCAGTGCGCGCCCGGGATCCGAACCAGCGAACCCCGGGCCGCCGCAGCGGAGCGCGCGCACCCAACCGCTTGCGCCACCAGGCCGGCCCCGACTTCCCTTTTTAAAGAATAAAGTGCAGGGGCCGGCCCCGTGGCTGAGTGGTTAATGTTCCACGCAGTTCACTTTGGCAGCCCAGGTTTGCAGGTTCCCAGGTGCAGACCTACACCACTTGTCAAGCCATGCTGTGTCAGCCACCCACATAATAGAGGAAGATTGGTACAGATGTTAGCTCAGGGCTAATCTTCCTCAAGCAAAAAAAGAGGAAGATTGGCAATGGATGTTAGCTCAGGGTGAATCTTCCTCAGCAAAAAAAATTAAAAATTAAAAAAATAAAATGAAAACTCGGGACATTTGAGAGTATTCAGACGCATTGCAATCTATATTTTTAGACTTCTTCACTCTACTCACCTACCATCATTCAAAACACCTGGATTACTCAGAAATCTTTGAGCATATGTTCTATTTTCCAATCCTGCATGCCATTACACATGTGGATTTTCCATCCAGAATAACTTTTCCCAACTCTCCAGTTGAAATCCTATCCATATCTGAGGGCTTAATTTAAATGTGGCTTTTTTCAGGAGACTTTCTTTATTCTCTAACCAAAAAAGATCTTTCTCAGCACAAATAACTCATTTTTCATAGACACTTACATCAATGCCTAGTGCCCTAGAGTATTTATGTGCTTTATCTTGGCTACTTATAAGTTTTCAAGGTGGATACTGAGTCTTATTTTTGTATCCCTTATAAATATGGTTACAATATAGATAGTCAACAAACAAACTGTTTAAATAAAGCATGAAGGGAAGGAGAGGCCAGAAAGGTCTGTGAAAATATGCGATCAATACAAAGGACAGGAGATACTGACATAACAGGAATAGATCATATTGTGTGTCTAATATATTAGCAGCACTGCTCCAGGCACTGTTGGAAGTGACTGAGTATTGTAGACTAGATGGGGTCTTATCTTTCTTGTGGGTCTGATATTTTATTGTTCTATGAAATGCCAGAAATGCTATTTGGTAATTAAAAGGAAAAAATACACACGACACTGGGTTCTCCCTTCCGCTCAAATTTGTCCACAGATCATTTCCATTAAGTGCATTTTGTGGACAATTCACCAGCACAGAATGTGCATTTGGGAGTCCTAAATGAGCCAACCAGAAAAATACAGCTGGTCTATGGTAAAAATTCTCAGGTTGCTTCTTATTCCAGTTTTGCTCATAGAAACGATGAGACAAAAATAAAATACAAGGGGCCGGCCCGGTGGCGCAAGCGGTTAAGTGCGCGCGCTCCGCTGCGGCGGCCCGGGGTTCGCTGGTTCGGATCCCGGGCGCGCACCCACGCACTGCTTGGTAAGCCATGCTGTGGCGGCGTCCCATATAAAGTGGAGGAAGATAGGCACAGATGTTAGCCCAGGGCCGTCTTCCTCAGCAAAAAAAGAGGAGGATTGGCGGATGTTAGCTCAGGGCTGATCTCCTCACAAAAAAAAAAAAAAAAAAAAAAAATAAAATACAAGAGTCAGATTGAGTCCATAGAATGGGAGATCTATGGTGCCTCACGGGAGGCAATAGAGCAAGTTGGTTCAACTTAGATGCTCTGAAGTTGGACTGCCTGGTTTTGAATCTATGATTCAATATTACCTAGCTTTATGACAATGGTCAAGGTATTTAGTCTTTCTGAGTCTCAATTCTGTAAAATGGGTTAGTAACATAACTCATGGGGTTGATAGGAAAATTAAACGAGTTAACGTGTTAAGAGCTTAGTATACTACCTGGCATATAGCATGTCATAAAAATTCTTACTTATTATTTTCTATATTCTTTCCTTTTTGTTCTATGTTAACTTTTTATAATTGCCAAAATAATCCATATTGTAAAATTTTTTTAAAGATGTGTAAAATAAGAAGAGAAATGTCTCTGAAATCTTAACCAATCTTGAGAAGGTCATGTTAAAATTTTGGCAATTATTCTTCTCTTTCATATTTTGTCTGTGCCTTTTTAAAAAAAAAAAAATCTAAGTGTCTGATAACAAACATTGACTCAACCTACAATCTAAATGTTCACAGAAAATGTAAACTCACTTACTTTATACAGTGAATCTGGTCTTCCTGATGTATCCTCACCAACTGATTTGCAGGAATAAAACAACAAATGATGTCCAATATGGTGTACAGCTTAGTCTCATCCCATAATTTAAATAGGTATGCCTTTGGGTTTGGGGATTTTGAGCATCTCTCAGTACATGTGTTCTGTGCTCAGACTCTCACAGGGAAAAGTAATGCTCACTCAATCACTCAGATTTCTTAGTCTTAGGTTCTCTAAACCCAGCTTATATCCAAGAGGGCATTTGGGTATAATGGTCGGGAGGGAGAGGAGTATGACGTTTGTAGATTCACAGTGTAAAGAGTTAAGGTTATCTAGCTTCTATCTCCTCCAGCCCAATTGTAATGCCCAATGCTGCCTGTCCAATCAGATGCTGCTTATCCTGCTGGCATTGGTGGATAACATCTGTGGCTGTGAGATTATGATAAATTCCTATGACTTGGACAATTCTCAGAGATCATCAGTATTAATATTGGTGTCTCAGTATCTCCGTTTTTCTTAGTTTTCAAAGGCTGCATATTTATATTATTTTGTGGATGTTGACCTCCATTTTATTTCTAACTGATGTTGGTTTGTATATAGAAAAGCTAACGATGTTTTTTAAAATTAAAAATCTAATTAAACCCTATTGTTATTTATAAAAGTTTTACTTTTAGTTGTTTTTCTTGGATTTCTCCAAGGCTACTAGTATAGCTTCTATTGAGGTGAGTATCAGGTGAGCAGGTCTCCTGCTGCCTGTTATATTCCAGGGCAGAGCACAGCGATCTAGCAGAGCTGGACCTCAGATTCTAGGAGTGGGACCCCAGACGTTGAGCTGTAAGTCTTCAGCCTGCATGCTTAGGGAAACATCAGCTTCTCTAAAGGTAGGTGAAGACTGGAGTTCAAGCTTTTCAGTGGTAGTTGACAAGGCAGCAGAGAACCTGTGGCCACCACCTCAGATCCATAGAGCTTTCTCAAGGTGCAAGCCTTCAAGGATCAGTCTTAATTTATTTCTTACCTCTCACATAACCTCCCCAAATAAAAACTCTCTCTCCCTTTAAACATTTTTGCCTCTTACTTTCTTGTTTTCCTTAATTGCATTGGCTAGCATTTGAAAGAAAATGTGAAAAATAATGTTGATAGGGCAATAATTTTTCTCTTGTTTTCAACAATGTTTCACCACTGAACACCTGAGAATCATATGTATGAATATAATTGCTCTCACTATAGAGGTATATATTTATAGATTGTCTTATATATTTTCCCCAAATCTGAATTTATCTGATGGTTTTTTCTTGGTGTTAACTTACTCCATTATCACTTTTTCCTGTATACTGAAATTAGGTTTAGCAAAGAGTTTCAAAGTTTTGTGTGAAGATTGTGAAGTTTTTCCCAAAACTGTTTGAAGCATTTGGAGTGTTTGCTTATTATAATGTATAGATAAAGTTTTAAAGGAAAAAAATGGAATTTTATCAAAAGCTTTTCCTATCTTTCAAAAAAATTATAGGGCTTTTACCCTTTAACTTAACTGTAGTGAATTATACCAACAAATTTCCTCATATTAAACCATATTTGCACACTTTGGGACAAATCTTACTGGAGTCATATTGAGTTATTTTTATATATGGCTTTATTATTTGCGTTTTTGAATATTAGTCTTCAGCATTGTGCTATATTTGTTAAATTTTGGTGTCTTAGTTACATGGCTTCATAACAAGGAATAGAAAGCAGACTTTTTTTTTGGCTTTTTTGCTGGAATCATTCATTTGACATGAAAATCAGATGCTCCATGATTGGATTGTTCAATTATGTAATTATCTGAACCTGGTGATTTTTTTTAAGTATAGCTTTTAGACAACTTTGTGAGTTTTTATCTCTGGTTATTTGTATTTTTGTGTTTTGTGTTTTGTTTTGCTTCCTAGGTCCATTTTAGACAGTTTAATTTTAATATAATATAACTTGTCTATCTAGGCTGTCAATTTATTAACATAGAGTTGAATGAAATACTAAAATATTATCTTAAAATCTTTTAATGTCATCAATATTTATTTTTCTTTTCTCCTATCTAATGTTCTTATGTTTGTGCCATATTTTCTCCTTTTCTCTTGAATGGGCAAGTGAGTGGTTCAAATTCTTTTCTTCCCTAAGAATAGGCTGTTGGCAATTCTACCATTTTTCTCTTCCCTAATTCACTTATTTATGCTTTCATCTTCATTAATTTCTTCCTTCTGTGGTTCTGGGTTCACTGAGTTGTGTTTTGTAACTTATGGATTTTATTTAATTTATTATTTTCATTATTTTTGTTTGCAGTAAAAATATTTGAGGCCATGTTATTATCATTATTTTATAAATACTCTTCAATTGTGGTTTTTAAATTTCGTTTTGCCCAGAAAGTTCTTTAGAAAAGAATGGTATTAAAATGTCAAATGCTTGGGTTTTTTTTGTTTCTAAATTTGACATTTATTTTTTATTAGATTGTGGTTTCAGAATATGATCTGATGTATTTTTCCTCTTTGGAATTGAATATTTCTTTTTGGCTAATATGTGATTACATTTTTTTTTTTTTGTACAATGCTCCAGGGGCCATTTAAAAAGAATATTTTCTCTTTGCAGATTATAGCTTTTAGTATATATGTTTATTTATTTGACTAGAACATATCAATCTTTTACAATATTGTTTAGATTTTTATGTAGGAACAACTTTTATATACATAATATTTCAAGGACAAAAAAATTACCTCAAATTCTCTCTGTCCCATTGTTCTTCCGTCTGTCTCTCATTTCAGCTCCTGCGATGTTTTTCTCAGGTGTTCTGAGGTTAGGTCAGTTCGTACATAAGGCTCATTGAGAAATTGTTTAGTTCATTTTTTTTAAAGGTATCATGTTCCCATTTAATGGATTTTTTCCAAAATTGTATTTTGTGTAACTTTAATATTATACATTCTCCCTTCTTTTTTGTCTACCTCTGCTGAATATATCTTTGCCCATTATTTCAACTTTTCTGAGTTATTGTGGATATTTTATTAACGTGGATTGGGATTTAGTTGTGTGCCCATATGGGGTTATCGCGCATTCAATGTGTGAATTCATTCCAGTAGCATTTTTTGTTATACTTTGTTTTCACTGCCCACAGGAGCAGAAACTGTTTTCAATACTGTTAAAGACTACGTTTCTACATTAAAATAAGATAATTAGGTACCTACGCATCAACGTACCATCTTCAGAAAATCTGTCCAGAAAGGCTGCCCTCTGTGAGACCTAGAAACTAGAGTGAGCACACTGCCTCTCTTCTTTCATGGGAGGTGACTTTCCACCCCCAGATTTTGTGGTTCTATTTAAGGTTTCGTCTCAATCTACTATTTTCAAATCATAAGTGTCTTAAGATGTATTTCAAGAATTATCCTTTTTGTAACAGTATTAACCACATTTACTTATATAATGTATTCATATTATTTACGTTTTAAAGGAATGTTGTGCTTGCCTCTGGTGTTTTCTACATCAGCATTCCTATTTATGTGTTATATGTTTAATTTACTTTTTTGAATATGTAATCTATTTACATATTTCACAATTCACAAAATATAAAAGAGCATATTGAAAAAGTTTGACCTTTACCTGTGTTCCCAACTCCCTCCAGCCAGTTCCTGTCTTCACAGATAAGTAGTGGGATAAGTTTGTGTGTGTGAGTGAGTGGATGTGTATACTTCCGAAGATATTATGTCGACAGATAAGACTCTTCCACTCACTGGTTGTGTGATGTGGATCAAGTTACTTAACCTATTTGAGCTTCAGGTTTTTTCCTCTTTAAATTGGAAATCCTTTATTTATTTAGTCACCAAATATTTAGTGAGCACCCTATGTGGCAGGCTCTGTGGTAGGTACTGAACATAAGGCAGCAAATACTATAGATGCGTTGCTTCAGGTGTAGGGAAAGAAATGACAGTAACTGCCTTTTGACTAGAGTGGATAAGAAGTGCTTCATAAGTGTTAGCTACTATATACGTATTCTTTGCTCCATCTTATTCACACGGGTAATACCTCAATGTTATACACATTGGTCTACTCCGTGCTTTTTTTATTTAAAAATGTATCATAGAGGTCTTTCCATATGTCTATGTGTATGTCTACATAAAGACTTTCATCATGTTTTATAGCTACATAATATCCATTGTCTGATGTATCATAATTTAATTAAATAGTCCCCTATTGACAGATGTTTAGGTTTTTTGTAATATTTTGCTATTCAAAAGAGATCGCTGCAGTGAAGAATTTTTTCACTTTGCACATAATTGAATATATTGTAGGGGTGGGATTGCTGGGTCTTAAGGTATCTAATGTGTAGTTTTGATAGACATTACCTCCTCCACAAAGGGATTGTACAAATTTACATTCTCACAGGCAATAAACTGGCCTGTATTCTCCTCACCCTCACTCACAGAACAGGCTCTTAACCTTTTGGATTGTGGATGACCTGAAAGGTGACAAATGGTATCTCTGTAGATTTATTCTTTATTTCTCTCGTTATGAGTGAGTTTGGTTGAAGATGTTTCTCCATATCTAAAATCCAAATTGCCTTTCCTTTCCTTTGCTATCTTTTCATAACCTTTTAATTGCTTTTGTATTTATTTGTTGGTCTTTATTTCTTTGTAAGAATGCTTCATATATGAGGGAAATTAGACTTTTGTCTATGAGTTACAAATAACTTTACTAAGTACGGATTTTGAATTCACTTATAATTAATTTTGCCATTCATTTTTTTTTTTGCCTTGCTGTTGTTATTTGGTTTAAGTAGTTGAAAGTTGCAATCATTTGTCTTCTGGCTTCTGGGTTTTCTGTCATAGAAAGGCCTTCTCTCTTCTGATATTTTAACATTTTTACTCATGGATTCTTGTAGTAGTTTTGTGCTTTTACTTCTATTTTTAAATTTTTCATTCATTTAGAATATACCCTTGTATAAAATATGAGACATGGAAGAAAATTTTTTAGTCCAGATGGCTACCAAGACGTCCCAACACCATGTGGTTTTAATACATAATCTTTTCACCACTAAGATTCAATCTTTATCATTTAGTAAATTCCCATATGATTAGAGTCTACTTCTGGACATTTTATGTGGTTCTACTGATGCATTTGTTTATCATGAGCAATATCACAGTTTTTGAATTATTGAGGCTTAGTAATATGCTTTAACATCTGATAATACCCCCTTACTCTTTCTTTTCAGAATTTTTCTATTTATTCTTGCTTGTTTTTGGTTTCTATGTGTATTTTAGAATCATTTTGTCTCCTTACAACCTCATTCAGTTAGTTTTTTTTTTTTTGGATTGAGATTGCATTAAATGTAAAGATTAATTTAGGGATAATTGATATCTTTGTGATGTTGTTTCTCCCCATCCAAGTACGTACTATTTCTCCTTATCCAAGAAAATAGTATGCCTTTTGATTTGTTCAAGCATTCTTTTGTGGCTCCCTGAATCATCTCAATCTTTTCTTATAATAAACTTTACACTTTTATTGTTAAATTTATTACTATGTGTGGTAGGCAGAATAATGCCCTTTCCTGCCTCAAAGATGTCCACATCCTAATGCTCAGAAATTATGATCATGTTAGGTTACATGGCAAAGGGAAATAATGACTTCAGATAGAATTAAGATTGTTAATTAGCTGACCTGGAGATGTGGAGAGGACCCTGGATTATCCAGGTGGGCCCAATGTAATTATAAGGCTCCTTTATAAGTGGAAGAAGGAGGCTGAGGAGAAAGAATCAAAGAACTAGCAGTGTGAACAGAACTTGGCCTGAAGTAGCTTTGAAGATGGAGGAAGAGGGTCGGGAGCCAAGGAGTGTGGGCAGCCTCTTAAAGCTATAAAGGGCAAGGAATGTGTTTTCCCCCAGAGCAACCAAAAGGAATGCAGTCCAGCTGATCCTTTGATTTTAGCTCGTTTAGAACCATTCTGGACTTCTGACATCCAGAACGGTGAGATAATAAATTTGTGTAATTTTAAATCACTAGGTTTTATAGCAGCCATAAAAAACTAATATATTAGGCATTCTATCTTTTATTGTTGCTAATATAAATAAGACCTTTTATTGCATTATGTCATGTAACTTATTGTTTGTATCAGTGGAGGCTATTGATTACTGTATATTAATTTTGTACCTTACCACCTCACTGAATTCTCTTATTATTAGTGGTTTTAATTGAAAGTTTTGAGTTTTTCAAATATATAATCATATCATCTGCAAATAGTGATAATTTAACCTGTTTCTTTCCAATTTTTGTAATTTCTTTCTCTTATCTAAACATGCTGGTTAGTGCATGCAGACCCAATTCAATTGATAGTGGTGATAGCGGAGTACATGCCTTGTTCCTGACATAGATGGGAATGCTTCTAATGCTTTTTCAATAAGGATTGTTTCAGCCTTTTGTTTGAGTTGCTTATTTTATCATGTTGAGATAGTATTCATCTATTCTGACTATTTTTAAGAGTTTATATCAAGAATAGTTATTTAATTTTGGAAAATGCTTTTTCAACATAGAAATGATAGTATGGTGTTTCTTCTTAGATCTGTTACTATGATTAATTTTAGTCATTATTGAATTACCCTTTCATTTCTTGAATAAATACCACTTTGCAAAAGTATATAATTATCTTAATGTGCTGCTGATTATTTTGGAATTTTGCTTCCATATTCATAGTGAAATTGGTTTATAGTTTTCTTTTTGTATATAACTCTTCCCTGTTTTTGTTGGTTTGTTTATTTTTCTTTTATTAGTCTTTTTTTTTTTTTTTGGTGAGGAAGATTGGCTCTGAGCTAACATCTGTTGCCAATATCCTTCTTTTTGCTTGAGGTTGGTTGATTGTCCCTGAGCTACATCTGTGCCAATCTTCTTCTGTATTGTATATGGGAGGCCGCCATAGCATGGCTTGATGGGCAGTGTGTAGGTCCGTGCCCAGGATCCAAACCTGCAAACCCCGGGCCGCCTAAGCGGAGTGCGCAAACTTAACCACTATGCCACCAGGCCGGCCCCTCTTTTATTAGTCTTCTTTGTTTTTCTTTAAAGCCTTCATTTTTAAAGAGCAGTTTTAGGGTCAGAGTAAAATTGAGAGGAAGATACAGAGATTTCCCATGTACCCCTTCTCCTCACACATGCATAGCCTCCCCCATTATCAACATCCCCCACCAGAATGGTACATTTTTTATCAAGGTTGAATCTACATTGACACATCATAATCACCGAAAGCCCGTAGTTTAGCTCAGGGTTCACTCTTAGTGTTGTACATTCTATGGTTTTGGACAAATGTATAATGACAGGTATCTATCATTGTAATATCATACAGAGTAGTTTCACTGCCCTAAAAATCTTCTGTGCTCTACTTATTCGTCTCTACCCCTCACACTGCTGGTAACCACTGATCTTTCTATTGTCTCTATAGTTTTGCCTTTTCCAGAATGTCTTATAGTTGGAATCATACAGCATGTAGCCTTTTCAGAGTGGCTTCTTTCACTTTAGTAATATGCATTTAATGTTCCTCCATGTCTTTTCATGGCTTGATAGCTCTTCTCTTTTTAGCACTGAATGATACTGCATTGTCTGCATATACTACAGTTTATTTATCCATTCATCTACTGAAGGACATTTTGGTTGCTTCCAAGTTTTGGCAATTATGTAAAAGCTGCTATAAACATCCATGTGCAGGTTTTGGTGTGCACATAGGTTTTCAACTCCTTTGGGGAAATACCAAGAAGTGTGATTGCTGGATCATATGGTAAGAGTAAGTTTTGTTTTGGAAGAAACCGCCAAACTGTCTTCCAAAGTGGCTGCACCATTTTACATTCGCACCAGCAGTGAATCAGTGTCCCTGCTGCTCTGCCTCCTAGCCAGCATTTGGTTTGGTCAGTGTTGGAGATTTTGGCCATTCTACTAGATTGGTAGTGGTATCTTGTTGTTTTAATTTGCATTTCTCTGATGACATATGATACGGAGCATCTTTTTATATGCTTGTTTGTCACCTGTATATCTTTCCTGGTTAGGTGTCTGTTAAGGTCTTTGGTGTATTTTTTAATCAGGTTCTTTGTTTTCTTATTGTTGAGTTTTAAGAGTTCTTTATATATTCCATAACAATCCTTTATCAGATGAGTCTTTTGCAAATATTTTCTCCCAATTTGTAGCTTATCTTCTCATTCTCTTGACCTTGCCTTTTGCAGAGCAGACATTTTTAATTTTAATGAAGTCTAGGTTTTCAATTTTTTTGTTGTTGATAATGCCTTTGGTGTTGTATCTAGTCATTACCATACCCAAGGACATCTTGGTTTTCTCCTGTGTTATCTTCTAGCAGTTCTACAGTATTGTGTTTTACAGTTAGGTCTATGATCCATTTTGAGTTAATTTTTATGAAGGTTTTTTAGAGATTCATTTTTTTTTGCATATGGACGTCCAGTTGTTCTAGTACCATTTGTTGAAAAAACTATCTTTGCTTCAATGAATTGCCTTTGCTCCTTTGTCAAAGATCAGTTGACAATTTTAAGTGGGTCTATTTCTGAGCTCGCTGTTCTCTTTCATCAATCTATTTGTCTATTCTTTCACCAATGCCAACTGTCTTGACTATTGTAGCAGTATAGTAAGTCTTGAAGTCAGTTCTCCAACTTTGTTGTTCTGCTTCAATATTGTGTTGGATATTCTGAATCTTTGCTTCTCCATAAAATCTTTAAAATCAATTTGTCAATATCCACAAAATAACTTGCTGGGATTTTGATTCTCTATTTTTTCAATCAATGTTATATTCACTTCATAAAATAATTTTTCTGTGTCTTGTAATAGTTTAAATAACCCTGGAAGTATTGGTCATAAAGGTTTGGTTACATTCTCCCGTGAATCTATATAGCCTGGTGCTATATTGGGTAACAGTTCTTTGATGTCTTTCTCTGTCTTCAATGATAATTTGTCTTGACATATATTTTTTTACTTCTGGCTTTAGTTTTGATAATTACATTTTGCTTCAAAAATCAACTTCTTAATTCTTTTTAAAAACTTCGAGTAGAATTGAACATATGGTCTTTTATGAGCATTGTTATTTCCTCTGTGTTTGTGGTTATTTCTCATTTCTATCCTATTTTGTGTATTTATTTGCGTGTCCTTCCATTTTTTCTCAATCAGGTTAGCTGACAGTTTATCTCCTTTGCTTTTAGTTTCAGTGAAAACATTTACTGGATTCACATTTCCATGTATTCTAAATCATTAATTTCTGATTTTATATTTATTAATATCTCATTAATGATTTCATAAATTTTGTTTTATTGTTCTTTTCCTACTTTTTCCAGTTGAATCCTGAATTAATTTTTATTATACTTTGCTTATTAATATAATTATTTAAGGATATGAATTTTTCTCTAAGATCTGCTTTAGCTCTATTTAAAATTTCTAATTAGTAGTATTACCATTTTTATAATTTTCCAGATGTTTTGCAATTTAGAATTAGGTTTCCTCTTAAAGCAAGAATCAATAAAAATTTTTGTGCTGTTTTTGTTGATTTATTTGTTTAATTTACAAAAATTAGTGACTTTCTGTATATTTTATTAATTTCTAAATATATCATTTTGTTTTCAATTTGTACTATTTCAATATTTGCTTTTTTTTTTTTTTTGTGAGGAGATCAGGCTTGTGCTAACATCTGCCAATCCTCCTCTTTTTTTTTTCCTGAGGAAGACTGGCCCTGGGCTAACATTCGTGTCCATCTTCCTCCACTTTATATGGGAAGCCGCCACAGCATGGCTTGCCAAGCAGTGCGTCAGTGCGCACCCGGGATCCGAACCGGGGAACCCCGGGCCACCGCAGTGGAGCGCGCGCACTTAACCGCTTGCGTCACCGGGCCAGTCCCTCAATATTTTCTTAAATTGATACTTTTTGAATTTATTAAGATTTCCCTTGGAGTCTGGTGGTCTAGTGGTTAAGATTCTGCTCTCTCAATGCCACAGTGCAGGTGTTATTTCCCAGTCAGGGAACCACACCGCCTGTCCATTGGTTTTCATACAGTGGTGGCTACTTGTTGCTGTGATGCTGAAAGCTATGCCACTGGGATTTCTGTTATCAGCAGGGTCACCTATGGTAGATAGGCTTTGGTGGAGCTTCCAGATGAAGACAGACTAGCAAGAAGGACCTGGCCACCCACTTCCAAAAAAATTGACCATGAAAACCCTATGAATAGCAGCAGAGCACTGTCTGATGTAGCGCCGGAAGGTGAGAGGATGGCACAAAAAGATGGGGCAGGATTCTGCTTTGCTGTAGACAGGGTGGATAGGGCTGGAATAGACTCGATGGCACTAACAAAAACACTTGGAATCTACACACAGACTGTTTTTGACTGCTTCAGGAGCAGGTGAAATGATACAAAGTTTTTAGGTACACAATTTGATATATTTCAAGGATATCTACCTTATTAATTATACCACTTGAGTCATTGATATCTTTACATAACTTTTGTTCTCATCTGTCATGGACTAAAATCTATGAATTAAAATATTTTACTGCTAATGATATGTGTTTATTTCTCTTTATATATCCTGTAATTTCTACTTGATGCATAATGATGTTAGGTTTGTTGCTTCACAGACATTCATAACTGTTAGATCTTCATTGTTAATTGCACACCTTAGCATTGTTCTTCTTTGTCTCAATTAATACTTTAAGTGCCTGCATTCAAACTTGACGAAAAGTACAATTATAACTCTTCTTCTTTTCGTTTGCTTTTGCTCAACATATCTCTGCCTATATTTTTATTTTTCAACCTTTCTAAATTTCTTTGGAAGTCAGTTCTCTTGTAAACAGCATGGTATAGGGTTTTGCTTTGTAATCCGATCTGAAATTCTTCTGCATTGATATGTCTATTTTCAAATTTATTGATAAGATTAATTGGTTTTCATTGTCATCTTAGTTTATGCTATACTTTCTGATTTTATTGCTTTAAAATACTTCACTATGTCATCATTAAAGATTTTTATACATCCTGGTGTTTATGCTTATAACAGTGTATAACCTTATCTAATACAGATAATACTCCATTTGGTTAGACAATATAAATTAATTCTATGCTATAATCAGTGATAAATTTAGTTTCCTTTTTCTCTCTTCCCTTGCTTTCACTCCATTTTTAGTCAATGATTATCTTCATATTTACCATGATACTCTAAATTTAGTTTTATATCTCTTTCTTGATTGGTGATTTCAAATGATTTCCTTTGACTTGCAGTTCCTAGAGATGAAGAAATCACTTTTCTTCCTCTACATCCTACCTTTTGTTCTCTTCCCTCCTAATTTTTATTTTCTATATTGCCAGTGCATTTGGCATTTATATTCTATTCTGTCCCTCATCCTCACTTTTTTTATTTTTATTAGCACATTCAAATTGTAGTAGGGATTACTAGCGGTGCCCTGGCAACATCCTCGTTTTCTATTTTAATAATGAGATCCTTTAGTTTTAGCTGGGCTCACAGTCATCAAACAATAGGCTAAATTTCCCAGCCTCTAATGCAGCTAGGTGTGCCTTTCTGACCAAGCTCAAGCCAATCAAGTGTGAACTAAAGTGACGTGACCTACTTCCAGGATATTTCCTTAAAGAAGAAGCTGTCTGGGGCCGGCCCAGTGGCATAGCAGTTAAGTTCCAGTGCTCCGCTTTGGGGACCCGGGGTTCGCAGGTTCGGATCCCGAGCATAGACCTGCACACCACATATCAAGCCATGTTGTGACGGGGTCCCATATAAAGTAGAGGAAGATGGACACGGATGTTAGCCTGGGGCCAATCTTCCTCAGCAAAAAAGAGGAAGATTGGCAACAGATATTAGCTCAGGGCTAATCTTCCTCAGGGGGGAAAAAAAAAAACAGAAGAAGAAGCCGTCCGATCTTGGCTTCCATACTCTCCAGGGAGCGTGGAATGGGAAGGAGCAGGTCTAAACTATGTAGATGACGTATGTAGTCATTCTGAGAGATAGTGAAGAAATAAGATGTGAAGGTCTAGGTCCCTGAATGTCTTCCTAGAGTGTGGCCACCGCATCAGCCCTGGACTACTCACACTTGGATTATTTCATGAAAACAGAACAAAACTTTTATCCAATTTAGGCCAGTGAATTTGGGGTCATTCTGTTACAATGGCTTAGCCTCTACTGTAAGTAATAGTAAAATAAATCCAGTGATCATCACTGATCATTTCGTTGTAATTTTTCCAGTCATATCTCGATAAACTAAAGTTTATCCTCCAGTAAATTCCTCAAAAAGAACTCATGGGGAAAATATTCCCTACATTTGTGTAACTTAAAAACTGTTCGTTAAGCCTCTAAACCTAATTTCCAGTTTACAGGAAATAGCAGTGATACAGGAACAGATTAAACAACACCAGGAGAAAACATTCAGATAAATGCAGAATTGGGAAAATGTGTGTCACTTGTCCTGAATTCTTCAAAAAGTAAATGTTATGAAAAAAACTTTAAAGGCAGGGGGATTTTATCACTAAAAGAAACTAAACAGACAAAATCACCAATTGCAAAGCATCAACCTAGGTTGGAAACTACTTCCTAAAAAAAGCAAACTATAAAATACATAATTGTGACAATTTAGAAAATTTTAATATGGACTGGATATTAAATGAAATTATGGAATCATTATATATTTATTAGGTGTGATAACAGCATAATGTTGTGTAGGGAATTGTCCTTATTCTTGAAGCATGAATATTTAAATAATTAGGGATGAAGTGACTTGAAGTCTTAAACTTACTTTTAAATAGCCATAGAGAGAGAGAGACAGACAGAAAGAGAGAAAGAGAGAGAGGAGGGAGGATAAGGGAGTGGGAAGAAAAGGGAATGAGATGAGGCTGGAGATAAACCAAATATGCCAAAAAAGGTAAAAATGTTAAATTCAAGTGGAGGGTATATATAAGTATTTATCAAACTATTCTACTATTCTTTTTTTATGAAAATTCTAAAATAAAATTCGAGAGAGTAAGTAAAAAGTATTTAAAGCACTCAAAAACATGGGTATTGTCTTTATACTTGGATGACAGGTGGTCGGACATAAAGTCCTTGGGTACACAATCTTTCCATAAGTATTTTGTACGTATTGTCCTATTGACTGCTTGTGTAATAGATCACTGTGGAGAAGTATAAGTTGAATTAATTTATATAATAAGTGGCTTTATATTCTCATCTGGCTTCCCATTGATTTCTTTTGTACATTAAAAGACAACTTTCCTGCACTATGTCTTATTTTTAACAATTCTTGATCATTTGCTACTGGGAACAACACAATATAACCTTTCAATTGTAAGTTCATATTTTTTATCTCAAAAATAGTTATTAACTTATATCCTTACATATTTATTCTGTTTCATTTTTTCCATTTCTTCATAGAGGATTTCAATTATGCATATGACTTCCAAATCAGTCACTTTTAAATGTCACTTTTTTCTTAATTGTATAATTCTCATACTAATATATTTTTTCTATTTAGTTTTATTTACTTTTTCCATTGTACCTTTTGTTTTCAGAATAGTCTATTCAATGAACTTCTTGCAAGTTCAGCTGAATTTTTTTAATAGTTTTGTGTTTTTTCTATACTGTCCTGATCTGTGCCAGCTAATAATTCTTATTGTCTAAGAACATCTAAAAACAGTTTTGCATTTTTTATTTGCACCCTACTTGATAGAAGAATCCATTTATTAATATTTTTAAAAATTTCTGGTGAAATACTTACTTCTATTTTTCCAATTTTGTCTTTGAACAGAGCCTGTGCTGGTGCCTTCTTGTACTATTTATCATTGAAGAAGGTGAGTTTTTTCTGCACCAACTATTTGCTAGGAGTATATGTCAGAGACAGAAAACAATAATATTCAGGACAAGTTGAATTCTTCTTACAATCAAGGCTTCTGGGTGTGACTTTTTCCCATGCAATGGAGATAGGCATCGTTGGACCTTTTCTCAATTCAAAGTCTCTTTCTATGCTGCAACAGCAGCAGTATTGCTTGCACACACTGATTGTCCGTAGGATTGCTCATTTAGTCTCAACTGCTCTGCTTCCTGGAACCGTACTGAGTCAAGTAAAACTCATGCCAGATATATCACTATATCTGCTGCTGAAAAGAAGGAACTGAGGTTTATCATCTAGTGTGATCTTCACCTTTGATGCTATATTTTTGGCTGGCCCTGTCTCTGATCTGAGTTCTTATGCCATCTCTACATTATCATTTATTGGCTTCTTCCTACTCACCCAACGGCATGAGGTCTGCAGTAAGCAACTCTTCCAGATACCTTTTTTTTAAACCACTTTATTGAGATATAATTGACATACACAAAGTCATACATATTTAATGCATACAACTTAATGAGTTTGGAGACAAATATATATCTATGAAACTACCATGACAATCTATGCCATAAACATGTTTGATCTTCTCCAAAAGTTTCCTTCTATTCTCTTTATTTATTATTATTATTATTTTTATATCTTGTGATCTGGGGTGTTAGCTATCTTCCAGTTTCACCAAACGTGGTGTTTCTGTCTTTTAGTTATTCTTCTCCTTGGTGCTTTTGGATGACTTCTAGAAGAAAAGGGGAAAATGCTGATTTTTATATTCCAATGTTCAAACAAAAAGACCTCTTCATAATTTCTTTATTTCGAATGTCTATTCTTCTATTTTTAATGTGTCTAGTTTTGGTCTTCAGGAAGATTTTTCATAATGGTTAATACATGATATATACTCTGAGTCTTTACATATTTAAAAATCTCTTCATGCCATCTCTATACACGAAACTTGTGTGTACAGACTAGATATAAGTTATTGGGAAAAAGTCTTTTCTCCACATAACTCCAAAGAAAGTGCTCCATCGTCTCCTGTTCTTAAACATTACTGTGCGGAAATCTAAGACTAGCCTGAATTTCTTCTCACATGTCACTGTTCCTCCTTCTAGAATGATTATATTGTTCTATCCTTAACCTTAAAGTTTAAAATTGTCACCACGTTATGTTTCTGTCCATTATTCTTGATTAATTCTTCACTAATTCTTGCTATACTTATAGTAACCCTTTTCAATGTGTGTGACAGATTGTGTTTTCAATATCGCCTCAACAATATCATCTATCCCACATGTACTTCTTTAAATGTGACATTGTCACTCATAAAAAGGTGGGGTGTTTGGTCCCTCATCAGAAATGTGGGCAGGCTTGTAGCTATGGGAGATGTGACTACGTGGCTTGAGAGTAGGTAATAAAAATGCCATGTACTTCTGCCTCATTCTCCTAAAACATTAGCTCTTGGAAGTCTTCAGTCACGGAGTAAGCAGGCCAAGTGTCCTGTGGCCCTGATGCTCTGAGGAGACCCAAACTATCTCACAGTAAGGCCAATGGAGAAGCCCTAAGATCTTTCCATGAAGAGAGAGAGATGCCTGGCCAGCCCCAGCTGTTCTAGCTCCAGCTGCCACACGTGAGTCTCTGAGCCAGAACCACCCAGCAAACTATGAGTGATTTCTCAAAAAAAGAAGTTGCTGTTGTTTTAAGCCTTTAAGTTTTGGAATGGTTTCTTGTATAGCAATAAATAAACGATAAAATATACATATTCAAATCTTTATTTAAGGAAAGTTTTCTTCTATATTCCTTTAAATGTTTTTGTAATTTGATTGTTGGGTTCTCTTCCTGAGAAACCCTAACTATCCATTTATTGTGTGTATATATATATGTGTGACATTGTCACTCATAAAAACGTGGGGTGTTTGGTCCTTCATCGGAAATGTGGGCAGGAAATATATATATACACACAGCTATTTCTGCATACCTGTTATTTTCTCTCTAATCATTTTTGCTCTTATAATTTTTCTTTTGCAATATGTATGATATTATTTATCCTACCTCCCGTACCACTTCCTTGTTTTTTATTTTTATTGTTGTTCATTTTCTTGAACTTGTTGTACCAGTTCTTCTAGTTTTGTTTTTTCTTTAAAACTAGTGGTTTTTAAATATTTTCATATTTTATGTTTATCCTCAATTTCTTTCCCTGGATTTGTCAGTAATACCTATATCTTATACGATCCCGTGTTTCATAGAAATTCCGTGTTCTCTTTAATTTCCTTGGGATTGTAGATAATTTTTTTCTAAAATTTTATTTTCTTTCCCAAGTAAGTTCCTCTTCTAATATTCAATCTTAATAGTTATTTGAATTTTAACCCATTCCTTCATTTGTTTGTGTGGTGTTTTATGCACACTAGATCTTTTATATTTATTAATCATCTTTAAATATAGACTGTAGTATCCGTCTTTCAGTGTGCAAAAAGAAGTGTGGACGGACTCTCACTGCATAGCCTCCTTTTTAAACAAGATGTTCTTAGAATCATCCCTTTGTGTCTCCAGCTGGAGAACTAAATACTGTTTGTTTATTTTGTTTCTCTGGTTCACTCTTTAACCGCTTGTGGGTGTTGGAAGCATGAAAACAGTGGAAATGATGAATGCTTTGAGGCAGCATGAAGATAATCTTTAAACTTTTTTGTCTAAGTTCCAAATCCGTTATACGTTCTGCACAGAAGGTGTGGTCAATTCCTTGGATTTAAATAACATCTTTCATCTTTCAGTCATTACATTTATCATTTCCAGATGGCTTACCCTTCTTTCACCAATGCCTGCCCTCTTTCTGCTGCCTCTAAAATATCATTTGACACCAGGGCACTTCTCTGTTTAGAGTTAAGATGACGTGGAATCTCAATATCTCTTTCAGGCCCAATTCCATGCTCTCTTAGAAAAATGAGAATAGATCTCAAGCAGTATGCCCCTCCTTGCACTTCACTCTTGGCTCCCCATGTCTCTGGCCCTGTCTTTCCAAGATAAGGGCTATTGTCAGGTGATTCACAACTCTATTATTTACTTTACTTAAAAAAACATCATATTCACGATCTCACTCATATGTGGAATATAAACCAACACATGGACAGAGAAAACTGTATTGTGGTTACCAGGAGCAATGGGGATAGAGGGTGAGCACAAAGGGTGAAGGGAGACATATATATGGTGATGGACAAACAAAAATGTGCAACCCAAAATTTCATAATGTTGTAAACTATTAAAACATCAATAAAAAAAAAAAGAAAGAAAGAATTATGTGACCTGATAGAGGTGATACCTATCACTACATGGCAATCATATTACAACATATAAATGTATCAAATCAACATGTACACCTTAAATTTACACAATGTTATATGTCAAATATATTTAAATTAAAAAAATAAAGAAAAAAACATCATATTCACTATTTTGGAGTAATTGTTGAGTCTCAGAGTCTTGTTTTGTTTTGTTCAAAATTTCCTTGTGTCTGCCAGATAGTCTTTATAATGTGTGTCAAGAGGTTGTTCAAGATGAATGGTTTCACTATAGATCAATTTTTCCCTCTTTTCCTATATTTTATATGTTTTAAGGAAATATACACAATATTCAGGAAATCTTAAATAAATTCAATATTCAGAGAAGAGAGCCATGCCAGTGTTCAGTAACTCTTTCGTTGTCCCCAAAAAAACCCAATCAGCCCTATTTAACATGACAGATTGTCATTATTTCTTTCTCCCCAATTTGCATATGCTGCCAAGAAGTTCACAGGCTTCCAAGAATTTTTATTAAGAATTCCAGATATTTTAGCAAGGAATTTTATCTCTGCTAACAAGATCAAATGTAAAACTGGAACTAACCATGTCTCATTTCATACTAGCTTGCTGCTCTGTAGATAAATGCTAAACATCCCTTTGTGGCCAAATGTACCATTCAATGGAATTGTGTTGCCTCAATTCTTTAAGTGCCTTGTGAGTGGTGAAGTGGGAGAGTAAACCTTTATTGATTGACGTTATGTCAACCACCATGAGCTTCATGGACATATACGGAGATAAAGAAAGTGACTATTGGGACTCATGGACAAAAGCATTTACTATAGACTCTAGTGCAATAGACACAGTGTTCACCCTTCTGAGCTGCGGCCTGTCTCTGGCCTTAAGATTTTACATTAAGACAGGCTGTCAAAGATAAGACAGAATGTGAGAGAGTCCCTGTAACAGGGCACAGCAGGTAAGGTTTTAATAGCTATCTGTGCTTGACTAAGAATCCTCTTGATGCCTAGTTTTTCCTCCCAGTACAATGAAGTAATGTCTTCATATTTCTTAAATTACATTTCCATCCGGGGGCAAGAATAGTTCGGTGCATTAATTGATGTCAATTTCGCATGGAACAATTTTATAGAAAGCACTTAGTTCTGATTTTCTAGGTATATAAGAATGATGTAACTGTTCCTGTTTCATCAGTTAAAGAGGTGTCTATCTGTATAGTTATGACAGGAAGAAGAAAATGACCTCGGCTTCTGTATAAGTAATGGGATGTATGTAAACAGTTAGTCAGCATTCAGTTTTCCCTCCTGTTTACAAATATGTTCAACTGGTGCTACTGAAATAAAATATATGCCCATGCATTAAACTAATGCAATGATTGGTGGTGGGAAAACAGATGATAGGTAGAGTGAGATAGATTAGGAAGATAATAGATGGATGATAAATTATAAGATAAATAGACTGAAGGGATGGATCTTTCTGCTTTTCATTTTTCTTTCTCTCCACAAATGTTTTGATATGTTTTTCTATAAAGCACAATAACATTCCTTGTAATATAATATTGAGTATTTATATCTCTGCTCTGAACCAATTTTTCTTATACATTGCTCAGTCTTGACACTGAGCGATTTCTCAGTGATGTCCCAAGGATTATCAGTCAATCACAAGTATTCATTGAACATACAATGTGTGTGTTGAGAACCATACCATCCATTTTGAAGTGGTTCTGAGAAAGCAGGAAATCAGTTATAGCCCTTAATCTAAAGATAAGAACAAGAACAGAGAGAAGAAATAGAATTCAAGAAAGGACACAATTTGTGGAAATTTCCGAAGGTTCATTCCAGGTTCGTCTTCTCTTCTCCCTCTCTCGCTCCCTCCCTCCCTGCATCACAGAGATTTCATCTATTCACAGAGGCATTTTAGTTTATTCATTTTACAAACTTGTACTGAGTGTTTTTAATGAGTCATATTCTTATATACTTGGTAAGGAGCCAAGAATTAAAAGAATAAGATGGATTATCTGTCCTCAAAGAGCTTGCAATATAGTGGTGAAAATGAACACATAGATGATACAATAAGTGTAATCATAAAGTAAGTGCATTACAAGCATAAGAGACACAGAGAAAGGGCATCTAGCCCTGCCTGCAAGGGAGTGGGGAGCATTCCTGGAGGAGTTGATATTCGTGCAGTTTTAAAGGATGAAGAGTCAAACATGAATAGGAGAAAAATATGTTCCAGATAGGACATCATGTGCAAAGGTATAAAAAAGAGAAACTGCACAACAAGGGTTCGGTGTTGCTGAAGAAAAGAGTGAAGGTGAAGCCAGAGGGGAGGAGAGTTCATTATGCAGAGCTTTGATTTCCATGTTAGAAAACTTAGACTGTATCCTCTGGGCACCAGAAGCCACTCAAGAGTTTTAAACAAAGGAATGACAGGGTCAGATTTCTATTTTAGATCCATCTGATGGTTCAGTGAAGAACTGACTTGAGGGGAACAAAGCTGAAGCTGGAAAAACTGGTTAATAGACTGTTTCAATGGTCAGGTTGCAAGATGATGTGGGTGTCATCCAAGACAGCATTCGCAGACAGAGAAGAAGTGGACAGATTTGAAAAACATTTAGAAGGCACAATTAGCAAGGCCTTGTATTACTTGGTGCTGGCATAAGGGAGAGAGCAAAGTAAAAGAAAACCCAAACTATTCGATATGTTCTACAGGAGAGTCATAATAATATTCACTGCTATCATTCAAGGACCCAGGTATCCACCCCGAATGGGTGCAATTGTCTTCCTCAGTGAACAATCTGAAGTGAGAGGATTTACGTGACCATCATTCACCCATGTTTCTAAATCCCAAGAAACATGTCACTGATGTAGAATTTGAGACAGAGCAGTTGGAGATACCTGGCCCAAAATTTCTTGTCTTTTCCTACATGCTCTGAAGAAGAGGATGGCCAGTTGTCTGCAACCATGCATGAGCTTGGGGAGCCTCTGTATGTGTTCCTCAAGAGCACATTATAGGAAAGAAGGCAGATGGTGCAGCAGTCAACACCAGAGTCCACTTGTACCCTCTGTATGGCAGGACGTTTCTTCCTATGTCTCCTACCACTACTGCAATCATTCACGCCACATCAAAAAATGTACAGGAGGGGGCCAGCCCCGTGGCATAGTAGTTAAGTTTGGCACACTCCATGTTGGTGGCCCGGGGTCACAGGTTTGGATCCCAGGTGCAGACCTACACCACTCATCAGCCATGCTGAGGCCATGACCCACATACAAAATGGAGGGAGATTGGCACAGATGTTAGCTCAGGGCTAATCTTCCTGAAGCAGAAAAAGAGGAAGATTGGCAACAGATGTTAGCTCAGGGCAAATCTTCCTCAGCAAAAAAAAAAAAAAAAAAAGCACATGAAAAGAGAGGAAAATCTGAGTCTGCTACCAATAGAACAAAATGTAACTCTTGGAACCAGTTGCTTGATTATGCTGCAGCATGTATGGCAAGTGGCTCACTCACACCAGAGATATTTGAAGAAATAATAGCTAGGTATGAAATGTAAGAGATTCTTATCCATGCAGGCCCAAAAGTTTAATTTTCTCAACTAAATGGGAGACAAGAGTACAATGTTTTTTCAAATTTTTAGTTGGCTGTGGAAGGAGACTATCTACTTCCATAAGCTCTCTATTATCCAGTGTAGTGATAATTCATTAATATTCTGTTATAAATATTAATAATAATAGCAATATCTAATGCCTAGCAAACATACTTGCAAATTTGGAAATGATGAATTAAGGAATAGTTCTTCCAATAGAAAATGTCTGTAACCTTTAAGAAACACCACTAACGAAGTATAGACTAACAGCCTGAGACAGAAGCCATAAAACACCCTTAATACAGAGAGATGATAGAAATTGGGTCAAGTAATTAGACTCAAATCAATAAAGCTGTAAGGAATAGTTACCTGAACATGGAGAGGAGCTTCAAAAACTTGTCTAGGAAAATAGAAAATTCCTTTTAAGATATATTCTCAAAGCCACTGCATAATTGGGAGTATCTAATTCAAATACAGCAGAAAGGAAACTAAAGCTAGAAATGCATAGCCAAAACAACAACAACAAATGTTAAAGCAGCAAAAGCCACAACCAAGAAAATAGTTTCCGTTATAGACTCACAGACAGAAATTTAAGTGGAAAATTACTGTGCTATCTTCCAAATTAAGTAAACATGGCTACTTGTGTGGCGCTAAAACTCATCATATGCACAGCATGCCTCTAGCTTGTATCTTGATTACTGAACTATCGTAAACAAATGTGACAGGAAGACTATGTCAAGAATGACATCCTCATTTTATAGAGCTAACCAAAAAAACATGTTGCTAATGAAAATAACATTGCAAAGAGACAAATTCATTTCCCCATTGATATGCTCATGGACTGTATTTATTATATTTTGGTTCTTTATTTGGAATTGCCATACAAACAACCATTGTTAGCTAGTCCTGTCCCTCACCTTTTAAGAACCTTGTCAATATGGAAAGGAATCAGGAACCAGCTCAAGACTATGCTGCCTAAAAAAGCCAAAATAACACTCATTTGGATCAATAATATCAGAAAATATCTGCACCCGAGATATAAATGGATGAATAAGATTTAGTTCACATGAAATAAAATGATTTTTAAATATTAGCTTTCCTTTATTTTCTTTTAATAACCAGGATACAGGAAATAGGTTCTATATGTGCTGAAATACTGGTCCCCTGATCCCTGGGGGTAACAACACAGAACCTATAGAGGCTGAAGTCGTTGAAGATAGTCACCTCCTTCAACAAGCAGCCTCACCTTTTTATCCTAGTGTGCTCTATGGGTGCCATGATGTGAAAAATTCAGGAGGAATTGTTTTGGGAAACAGGTTTTATGTTTTGATGTGGGTGTGGGTGTGTAGGTGTGTGCGTCTACATTTGACTTTAATATTTTGGTTTATCTCTTTGTTCCAAACTAGAGTTTTGGTCTTATGCAGGCATGTTTTGCAAGAATATTCTTTGGTCCATCAATGTCTCTCTAACAGCAGCCGCTGAGAAAGATAAAGTAACTTCCATACAATTTAATAGTATTCTACCTAAAAAAGTCTTATTCTCTGGATCTCTAGTGGGTGAAAACTTGATAGCCTTTGTAGGTTCCACTGATTTTATACTTAGGAACTTAAACACAAATTTTTCTTGCAATAAATGTACTCACTCATTTATATCCTTCTTAGTTATTTGCCACAGGAAAAAAATATAGAGGTAGAATGAAGTGCAATATATGATAATTGTAATGCATTCTCCCTTTACTCTGGAGTTCAGGTTTTATCTCTCCTATGTTGCCTCTATGAGCAATTTGAGTTCATTGAGGTAACACAAGACCACTGAGCCGGAAGCAGCATTTGCCAGGTAAAGTGCCTGCTAACAGCACCCCATAGCAGCCAAAATTGCAATTGATAGGGAAAACTTCAAGTAGCATAAAGAAGAACAGTCAGGAGTAAATATTTTCCACCATAAATGTCATTTGAGGACATCTACATTGTTGAAGCCTCAAAGTGGGGTTTAACCTAGAACAGATCTCTTTCCTGATTAAAAACCTCCAACGTGTAGAATACAGTGCCAACTCTACTTCATCCCTCACAGCTTAACATGATCTGGGGCCCCTTAAGTACTCCGCTCACCTACCCTTCCGACCTCTGGATCACTACACTGCCCCCCACGCTGGCTTTCTTTTCTGGGCTCAATTGTGCAAATTCATTCTAATCCAAAATTCTTACACAAGTGTTCCTCTGCCTGAAATGCTCATTCCCCATATATATAATGCTTATTATATTTTAATATTACTTTGTCTATTTATTTGTCTGTTGTTTCTTTGCTTTTATGTTTGAGTAAATGTTGTCAATCTCCCCCTCACTAGAAAGTAAACTCAATTCTATCCGGGACTATGATTGATGGTAAAAACGGCCACAATTACCCTTTGTTATCCCCATTCTCCTTTCAATGTGACTTTGCAGCAGCTCCCATCAAGAAGTGGGGTCTATTTCTCTACCTCTTGAATCTAAGTTAGCCTTGAGTCCATAGAATGAAGAGGAAATGAGGTTGTGCATGTCCCAATTCTAGGTCTCAAAAGGCCTTGCACAATTCCATTTATCTCTTAGACTTCTTCCCAGTGTCCAGGTGGAGAATCCCTCATGGATCAGAGCTGGTTCATCTAATTTTTGCCAACAAAAGCCACAGATATGTGACAATGCTCAATCAAAACCACAAAGCTGCTTATCATCTCTGCATGCAGCAGCCACAGACACCCAAGGGAGCTCAGCCAATATAAGCCAAGTCTGGCCCAGCTCAGCAGAAATGCTCAGCTGACCTATGAACTTATGCTTGTAATGTATTAATAGTAAGTATGAGTGAAGGTTCAATATGACATAGAAGCCTCGTCAACCTTCTCTAAGACCACAAGGGCACAATAGGCCTATAGCTAAGTCCTGGAGCCCCCAGGAAATCTTTCAAGGCTTTAGTTTCTCCTCTTGCTCTAGGATTGATTACTTATATTCCATTGCCTTGGTCACGCATTTTCTCGTTCTTCCCAATCCATTGAGTTGATTATTCTGTTCAATTACTTGCTTGATCCCCATTTCTTTCTTCATTCCAACATGCTAAATTTTGGTTTCCCTGTGTTTGCATGTACAACAGTCTGGAAAATCTTCCGCCATACTCCTAGGGCCAGTTTCAATTGCCAGAAACTTCTACCCAAATGAATGCTTTATGCATGTTGGTTCAGGCTTCTCAAAGACCAGTTGTATTGTCTAACAGGCTCAGACTAATGATTCAGGGGACACACATATTCCTTTCAAAGGAAATTATAAACCTTTAGTATCAATTTCTATTAACTGGTAGATTTGAATTTCTCTATTCCCTTCTAATTATTTACTTATTTTTCCAGACTATGGCCAGAATACTGGTAAGTTGTCCTCTAATTTGAACTGCTTAAATTCAGTAGGAGGGATTTTTAAGGGGAAAAGAAATATCTCATCTTTCTAAATCAAAAAGTCTCCAGTGAACATAAAGTCTTTATTTTCTTTGTCCATAAAGATTATTTCCACTTTTAGCTATTCATTCATTGATGTCTTGTTTTAAGCAGGGATAATCACATTTATTCTCAGTCTTACATTTTAAGGATGTTTAGGGTTCACAGGGTACTGCAGATGTTATTTTTCAAAGATGGCATAACATTATTTTCCATCTCATATTCTTCTTATAATGGGAGCTTGCTGCTCCTTCATCAAGAGATGGAGTCTATATCCCCTCCCCTTGAACCTGGACAGAACTTTGTGACTGTCTTTATGGATAGAGTGCATTAGAAGTAACAGTATGTGACTTCCAAGGATAGGTATAGAAGAAAACTGGAGAACATTAAAATGACATGAACCCAACATATCAACTAAAGGAAGGACAAAAGTCAAAAAACACCCTACTGGTTCTCACACTTTAGTGTGCATCATCAGAATCACCTGGAGGATTTGGTTAAACCAATTTCTAGGCCTTGCTTCCATAGTTTCTGATTCAGTAAATCTGAGTTGGGGTCTAAAGAAGTGCATTTCTAACAAGTTTTCAGATGATGTTGGTTGCTGGTCCAGAAACCACACTTTGAGAAATACTAATGAAAGGAAATACAAATTGACACAACAGGACTCTGTTAGTAAAAAATTAAATTACTATAAAAGAAAAAAGTTCAATGTTATATTTATCTCATAGTACACAAACCAGAGAAAATAAAAAATAAATAAAATAGTAGCCAAGGAAATTTTGGAACCAGGCCCTTACTCCTTAATCTTCCCTCAACAGACTCAATAAATATAATTGATAAATGATTATTTCATTGCGTGCAGTGGATTGAATGTTTATGTCCCCCTAGAATTCATATGTTGAAATCCTAACCCTAAGTGTGATGGTATTAGGAGGTGGGGCCTTTAGGAAGCAATTAGGTCATGAGGGTGGAGCCTGAATGAATGGGGTTAGTGCCCTTATATAAGAGACCCCAGAAAGTTCTCTATCCCATCTACCACGTAAGGACACAGTGAGAAGACACCTCATCAGACACCAAATCTGCTGTGGCCTTGATCTTGTACTTAGCCTCCGGAGCTGCGAGAAATAAATGTTTGCAGTTTAAGGCACCCAGTCTATGGTATTTTTTGTTATAGCAGCCTTAAGGGACCAAGGAACCACATGATACATTTTCACTTGGTCACACACCTAAAAATCACCTTTAGATCATCAGTACTTCAAAAGAGCATAGATATTTAGCAAGGAAGGACAGTTTAAGAGGCACAAAAAAACATGAAAAAAATAAAACAAAACACACTTTTACACTTATTGTGTTCAAAAGATTCCAAATCCAATACTTCACTCTAAGATACCTTGGCCTTTGTCCCTAAATTATAGTGTTTTAGGATTAGCCTTTTTCTGGGCAATTTAAAGAATTATTAGCTCAACTCTGTGACTAATACAGTTCAAGTTACCATGAAAGAGTTAGAATTAAGCCCAGATTACTCATGCAATCGCAGTTACAAGCCAAAACAGCAGAGCACACTGCTGATCTACAAGAATGGTCTTCTACATGTATAATCAGGACAATATGATTATGTGTTACCTAAAGAGTTACAACATCAACAGAAAAGTTTTTATTTCTTTTGCCCTTAAGAAAAATGTTTAAGTAGGGGGGAGCCAATCACTCTTGTCTGCTAATAAAATAAAATACAACATTTTTAATTTGTCAAGCATTCTTTCGTACTAGAATGAACTCTTTTACACACCTTTTCAGTTGGTATTCCACATATTTAATACTAACAGCAAAAAATGTTAACAATGTTTTGTAATTTTACAGGTTCACTTTCCTTATATGTATTGATTCTCAACAATAACTAGACTTTTTTTCTTCTTTCCGTGAGAAAATGTTGAATCAAAACAAATATGATGAGTTGTGTATACAAGGCAGTATAGGAGCATTGATTGTGTTTGGCATTATTCTCAAACACCTAGATAAAACTCCAAGTGCCAATTGCCCCACATAATGTTAGTTATCCAAGGAACTGATAATCAGATGACAAAATATTTAAACTATTTTCTAAATATTTAATACTAACAACAATATAAACCTAGCAATCATTATCTGTACTATGATTTTATGAGTGCAGAAGAAGGAAACACTGCTTCTAGATAAAAATTTAGATCTAAACACAATAATTTCTTAAGGGACTTTGTTTTTCCTTGGCCAAAACATTGTTTCCTGGGAGATGACACACTAATTATCCAGAATGTTAACAAAGATGATTATTTTTTTTTATTAAACAAAAATATTTTGAGCATACTCTAAGTGCCAGGTAACCTGGGGATCAGGTACATGCTAAAAAATAAGGTATACATTTTTTCTCTCAATAGTCCACGTTATCTAGTGGGATGTTAAACATGAAAATAAATAATTGCAATACATTTTGATGAGTGTTGATTTGGAGATAAGTAATGATGAGTTGAGATACAAAGGAGAGTTAATAAATCACTGTGCTTAATTTGGTACAGAAACTCTTCACAGAGGTGTGTGATTTAAATGTCTGGGTGTTTGCCTAGTAGAAAATAGGGAGAGGGAATTACTATGAGAAATAATGTAGAAGTCTGTATGGCATAGCCTAGTAAGCGTAGAGAGTTAAGCAATAAATGAAGGTAAAATATCTTGACTTTAGTGGCAAGAGATGAAGTTTAAGAGGCAAACATAACTGTAACCATAACTGTGAGCATAACTGTGGATCATGGGGGACTTCAATAACAGGTTCAGTTTAGCAGCTGTAGCCAACAAGATGCTATCAAGGGAGTGGTACTATCCGTTTAGTTCCAGTTACTACCACTGTTCCACTGAAGAATAGGGTCCTAAAAGAACACTCTACCCAAAGGAAATGGATTAATTTTCATGAAGAGGAAGAAGATACTTCCAGTATTTTCTATATGTCTTACATTACTGGGAAGGCTGAGGTTCAACTGCGCAGCTAGAAAGTAATAAGGGAACTCGTCTCTGGGACCCTGGCTGGGTTCAAGGATTAAAGCTACAGAAGACAAAGTACCCACTTCACCAACTTCACACTCGAACCTCCAGCCATCCTTTTTGATGATATGTAGACACAGAGTTCTTGAGCACTATCAAAGTACAGAGACAGAAACTGTTTGCCTGCTGTATGAGTTAGTACCAACATTTATTTAGATTAGATAAGACACTTATGGTACATTGAAAACAAAGTGATTAAAAACACATTTAGGCAAATCTTATTTGTGGCAGATAAGACTCTCACATTTGGCAGTTATGTGATGTAAGCAAATATGGTTTTAATAATGAGTTAAGGTTTAATTTATAGATTTTCCACATTGGATTGTTTAGTAATTAGTGCCCATTTGGGAAAGATCCTGTTTCCCTGAAATTAGTGCATGGGGACTGGTATAAGGTTAATGAATTTGGGTGTTCAGAATACGTTTGTTCACTCAGTTCATCAGCAAGACAGCCTGAGGCCTTCAAAATAAAACTATCACCATCCGCACAGCCACAGTTAGTATTTATCAAAATATATAGTCAAAACATCCAGTTAAATCCTATTAACTCTACAAAAAGGACTAGTGAGAACCTTAGCCCAATTTCAAGTACTAAATATGAGACTTGAAGAGGTTAAATGTTTTGTCTAATGTCATACTTCTAGCATAAGCAAAGCCACTACTAACACCAGGTCTTCTGACTTTAAATTTAATATTTTTTCTTAGCCACACCACAGGGCCTCTGATTCCATGGCTACTTATTTGCATAAAGTGGAACAATTTCTTTCTCTCATATGTAGACATCAGCCATCAGCCCATATTGGATATGAATGTATCAGTCTCCCTGGGCACTGTGGCTGGTTAGCATATGAATTTTACAAAATGTCTGTCTGGTCTGTAACCTCCCCTTTTTTCCTGGCAATTTCCCTCACATTTCAAAGGATTGGACCTCTTGCAGCCATGTTTGTACTACATGACCCAACCCTCCAGTTTACAGGCTACAGGTGGACATTGGCGTTGAACTGAGACCAATGATTCTCACTCTAGGATTTTAGAATTGGGACTGAGAGGTTCTCTTCCAGGCTGAGCTATTCACTTGGATTGAAGTAATGTAAACTCTTGAACTGCAGGGCAGACAGCAGAACAACGGCAGGAAAAGTGTCAGCAGAAGACAAGAATAAAGCTGACATGCAGAGAGAAGCAGAGGCCAAGACCAATTAGCCCCAGGGAGACTGGCTTGGCTTCTCATTATTTTCCAGTTCCAGATGACCTTCTAGTTTCAAGGCTCATCTGTATTTTCTGCTTTTGCATTCTATAATATATTTCTGAATCATCACAGTATATTCATACCAGGAAATGGCATCTCTAGTAAAAGACTCTAAGAGAAAGCGTGGTATTGGCTAAGGCACGAGAGCATAGCCATGAGGAGTCCTCCTGCACGGAGCCTGAAGCCAGCAGTCTTTGGAAGTATATTGGAAGAATATAAGAGTGTGCTTGGTAAGTCTCAGAGACTTTAAGTATATGAAATCAGGAGAAAAACACTAATCCAGGCTTTTTACATTGAAATTGGAGAAAATTAGGGCAAGTACATAAAGATAGTTAATGTCTTGGTCAAGAAATTTATGAGGGGCCAGCCCCGCGATATAGTGGTTAAGTTTGCATGCTCTGCTTCTGTAGACCCAGGGGTTCATGGGTTAGGATCCCTGGTGTGGACCTACACACCTCTCATCAAGCCATGCTGCAGCAGAGTCTCACATACAAAATAGAGGAAGATTGGCACAGATGTTAGCCCAGCGACAATCTTCCTCTTTTGTCCAGGGCCAATTTTTCTCACCAAAAAAAAAAGAAAAGAAATTTATGATAAGAAAATTCTATGCTTTACCCCTACAATCAGTAAAGGTAGGCTAAATGTTGTCACAAACAACATCAAAATTTCAGAAGCTTAGTGTACTAAAAAGTTTATTTCTCACTCAAGCAAAACTTCTGTATAGGCAGCAACCTTGGACAAATATCCTACAAATAATAACTCAGGAACACAAACTCAGTCCATCAGTGGCTCCACTATGCCCCACCTCTTTGATTCCTTCATTGAATCCTCTATATCCAGGCAGTAGATGAAGGAAGAGAGAATACAGAAGTTGGGGGCCTTGCAAGTTAAAACACTGCCTGCTTCAGACTCCAAACCAGAAGAGTTAAGGCTGAAAAAGATTTTGAACTACAAAAGCCCCTTAATACTCAGCCTCACAAAAATGATCAGATTCAGAGTAGAGCCATCCCATCTATTATTTCAGAAGGCATTAAAGTGGCCAGCCATAAACTGAGAAGGAGGCATGAGGGTAAGAAAGAAAACACATAATCAAGCCTGAGAATTATATCTAGGAAAGAATTTGGCTGGTGGTCGCTGCACATGAAAACTACTGCAAGCAAGTAGATCAGCAGCCTACTAAGTTTATGAGGGAATTGTATTATCAAAAGAAAATCCCAGACTTAATACACCTTTGTCTGTAGCAGCCTTAGTATAAATTTTGGGCTCTCCAATTTGCACCAGCAGGAAATGGGTTCTGAAAACCAGGTAGCCACTAAGGAGAAAACAGTCCTCCGTGTCAATTTCAGAGATGGCCGTGGAGGATAATAAAAAAGGAAGTATCTCCAGAAGGTGGAACCTGAGTCCACAGAGAGCAACAAACATGGCAGTTTCTCTAAAAAAGCAGAATCAAGTTCCAGTCAAGTAACTTTCCATACTTTTTGGGTAAGACTTTGTAACTTTTATGGGCCAATTATTGCTATATCTCTACCATTTGGCCTGTTTCCACACAGGAGTTGTATTACTATTATCTGTTGCTGGTTCACAATTATATGGGGAAAAGATGGAGCAGATAACTTGTCTTTTTAGTTCTAAGGTCACTGGATAAAGAAGCCACATTTTAGTCAGATGGAGATGATTTGAGCAATAGCTAGAAATGCTGGACTTTGAGCAAATGTAGTGACCAGATGGGAATTTGTGTTATCTCTATGTGTGAGGAAAAGAGGGGACAGAATTTTGTTACCAAAAGAGAAGACTGTTGCAGTTGCAGAGAGTGGCTTGCAGATTATGTCATTTTCCTCCAGGGCACACAGCTAGACTTTTCCTCCCTTGCAATTAGATGCAGTCATGTGACTAAGTCTTGGACAATGGGAAGAAACATTCCATTTCTGGAATTTTGCAATGCAAAGCCCTTATGACCAATTATCTCTCTCTTCCCACATCTAATAGTTGGAGGTAGAATTCCCATGAAGTCCTTGCACGCAAAATTTTTAAGATGGCAGAGTCAGCTTAAGTTCTTGAATGACTGTCCTCTCCACTGGAAGTCAGCTAGACTTTGTGAGTTAGAAAGTTTTATGGTGTTAAACCAAGATTTGGGGTGATCTGTCAATACCTAGATTTGTCTTGGCTAACAATGCCTCCCCTCTACTGTAAAAAAGTTGAATAAGCTGATTGAGAAAATGCAGGTTCTTGGCAATTAGAATAGAAATAACTAAGAGGATCCATCTGTGGTACCATTACTCAGGCCCCTCCAAGGACTATAAGGATACTTTGTCTACAGCCCAGCTCCAACGGAATGAAAATAACCTAAGTAAATCAAAACAAACAGAAAGTAAAAAGTAAAACCAAACCACCTTGATCTCTAAAGATAGAGAATCCACTACCTCCAGTTCTCAATGATGCCCTAAAGTTAAGGCCACTTAGAAGGAAACAATAGAAATAGAGTAGCATGCGGATTTGCTGCTAAGAAACTGCAGTCTCATACTACCCATGGCCCAAATGTAGTTTTTAATTCAAATAGGCAACGATATTCCAGATCATGACTTTTCAAGAATCCTTAAGAGGACTTATAGTAAACCAAAGGCTCCAAAATGAAACTGAAGTTGTTGTTATAGGAGTTGTAGTATCAGAAAAATACCAACTATACAAAAGAGGAACCCTAGAAGCAGTCAGTTACAGTCCCCTGCATTCTCTAAGACTGATTGCAAAGATACAAAGAAGTGGTCTTCTAAGGCCGCATATCACCTCAAAAGGAGTATCCTACCCCAAAATTTTCCCAGTGGTTCCTTGAAGATCCTGAACAAGACAAAGCCACTCAGTAGTGAAAAACTAGTGGTCAGACCAATTAACACACATTGATACAACGAACAGTTGATCCTTTCATTTATTTTCCTGCATGCCTGTTTCAGGATGCTCTTTGTCCTTTGGATATATGATTGCATGAGCTATTTTGGACATGTCGGTTTTGCCCTTTGGCCAAATGGGATTTTTTTAATGACAATTTTCTCTTCCACCCTCCTCCCCTCTATAAGTTACAGGTGGCAGTCATCTTTGAGTATTTCCTCTGGACATTATAGCTGCCCGGGCCTGTGGGTTGCTATGCATTAGAAAATGGTGGATCGCTTTTGCAGTCAGGGACGTACTCAAGAGTATCTGTGAATATATGGGAAGAAGGAAAGTTATTTATCTGTTGAGCAGTCAAGGAATAAAACTAGGGAGACACTTCAATAGATGTCTCCCAGCCCATGACATCTTTCTTTCTATGGGAATAGACCCTTTCCACCCACAGAAGGGAGCAATGCCTCTGGAAGTCTGTTTATACAACATGACATGCAAACGCCCTGTTCTGGGCATAACCGATAGACCAGAAATGGGCACAGCACTGAAGCTAAACCAATAAATTAGATTTCCTGGAAACTTGGAGTTTACGATGCTAGGTCAGCCTGGCAGCCCACTTAAACTGAGGTCATGCAAAAACAGCAAGACTGAGGTTAGCATCCTCTGCTAAGGTCACAGAGGAGTGGGTAAAGCTAGAATACGAAGAGTGGAGAATGCTACAAACATGGAGAAAATCAGAGGCAAGAGGCCATGAGACCCAGGAAGAACGAGACTAAATACAACTGCGTGGACTTCTGATTAATCCTGCAAAGACCAAACTCTACTCCACAATCTTCAGTTTTGTAAAAGATAACTCCGCCTCTTCCTAACAAATGTTTTTCTGTTGTTGTTTTTCTTAAGCTAGCTCATGTTTGCTTTGTTTCCTAATGCCGGAAGCCTGGGGCAGCCACTGGCCACTCCCTTTGAGGCCATCCCCTTTGTGCAATTAATTCCCTAACCTTCCCCTCACCTGGTTCACTTAGTTCATTTTGCCCATTGTCAGTCTGTGGAGGTACCAGCATGCCCCACCCCCACCCCCAACCCCAGCCAAGTCTTATGATGGTTGTGGAAGGATTCACAGTAGTCCTCACCAGGCTGTTTTTTTTTTTTTTTTTAATTCCTTTCCCTTTGCTTTATTGAAGTCGGAGTTCAAATATGTAAGGATTATCCTTTATATGCCTTTATAGCTGCTATTCTGCTACTAATTCTATTTATCCTTTATCCAGTTCACATTTGGCATTACTTAAATAGGAGACACTTTATTCTGTCTCATCAGAACACTTGTGTTTTTTTTATCATCATTTGCTTTTGATGTATTGAATTCATCTGTGCTTAGGTCAGTTCTACTCTATGATTATTTGAGATCATATAGCCAGGGTCTCCTACTGTGCTTTACAGTCACTTTCCAAGGCCTCCCCCAAGGACAGGGCACAGGTCACCTGATCACCTTGGCCATGCTTGTTAGTAGCCACATTGAGGAGAGAAAGCAGTACTGGTCTACCCAGGAGTGGGACATCACGCTAATTTTTTTTCTGACTTTCATATCTCAGTGATCCCTCTAGTCTCCCTCCTTACTTGACTGAATGAAAACATTTTATCCCACATATCTTATTTTGAAATAACAACTTCTGGGGGAAATGACACCAAGGATTATCTTCCCCCGAGAAATGAGACTTCTTTCTCTCTGGTCTTTATTCTTTTAAAAATTGCCTCCTATTTTCCCACAGCTTTAGGGTCAATTACAATATGATCACATTTAGTATACAATAGAAGAAGTAGCATTCAAGCTGTGCTATCCCCAAAATAAATCATTTGAACGCCTGAAAACACCTAGTTTCTGGTTGATTAAGTGGGTATCAAAGCTAATTTTGTTTTCTTTACATCTTTGCTTTGGTCCCTAGACTCTTGTATACTTTAGTGCAAGTCCATTCTCCAATTAATGGAGAAACGCTAGACTTTACTGAGTACTTTTAGCCCCATGGCCCGTGTTATACCACCCCCAGAATCCCTCCAAATAAGTTATCTTATTGGACATTGGAAAACTAATAAGGAAACATTGATAAGACATTGCACCTGCAAGTTGCCTGCTATTCTAGACTCGGCTTAGATCGGACAGCTCAACTGAGGCCACTCTGCCCCCCATGTCTCTTCCTCTTCCTTGGACCAGGAGGTTAATCCAGGCATGTTCTTTTCGTGGTATTAACAGAAACACAAAAGAACCACTCTGAATCCACTCAAAACTCTGAACTGGCACACTGTCACTTCCGCCTTATTTTATTAGCCAAAGCAAGTCACTTGGCCAAACACAAGTGCTAACGATCAGGAAATATACTCATTTTATATGAGGAATTCAGAAACCACATGGCACAGGCCCTAGCAAGACCAAAAAATCGGAGACCATGATGCAATCCACCACCACCCAATTAGACTTCTATCACCATATTTGAAATGAAATTGAATTAATTATTTTTAGGTCCCTTCTAGCTCTAACATTATGGTTCTGTATAAACTTTTAAATATATTGCTTTACAATTCCAAATTATTTTTATTACTCTACTAATCATAGATATCTGTGTAAATTGAATTTATAACACACTATAGATGCTTCAAGATATGTGATACATTCATTGCCCTATTTCCAGGGAGAACCACAATTAAATTACATTAGAAAATCTATTAACTACTGTTTTTTAAACTTAAAAGGAAAAAATGATTCTGTCTCCTTGGATGTATTTGTGTAACTTCAGAGCTTACCAGCCTGCAGAAATGAATGAGGTCACATCAGGATTTTTACCACATCACATTTTACTGGTTCTGTAATCCACCTGTATAAATTGCTGCAGCTCCAGCCTCCACACTCACACATGTACTGAATCATTTTTAAGAGTCCCCAGGTTGTACTGTGCATGCTTATAAATAAGTCCGCTTATATTCTCCAGCTCTGGAATATTTACTGTTACCTTGTCCCTGCAAATACACTTAAGGACAGCAACTTAACTTTTCTTGACATAAAATAAAATGCACCCATTGTAAGTGTACATTTCAATGAGTTTGGACAAATTTATACACCTGTGTAACCATGATCATAATCTAGATATAGAGCTTTCCATCACCCCAAAAAGGTTCCATGTGTCCCTTTCCATCATTACTTCTCCTTCTGCCCCAGTCCCAGGCAATCACTGAACTGCTTTCTTTAACTCTAGATTAAATTTGCTTTTTTAGAGGTTCATATAAATGAAATTTTCATCAGGCTTTATATCTGACTTCTTTAGCTCAGTAGGATTTAATTGTGATTCATTCATATGGTTGCTTGTATCAGTACGTTTATTCCTTTACACCACTGAGTAGTATTCCACTGTGTGTGTGTGTGTGTGTGTGTGTGTGTGTGTATACATACAGCCATTTGTTTATCCATTCAACTGCTGAAGAACATTTGAAATTTTTCTAATCAAGGGTATCATAAATAAAGCTGATAGAACATTTATGCACAAGGTTTTACATAGATACTTGGTATACTTTTTAATTTAATCATTATGGTATATATGTAATAGTGTTTAATTGTGGTTTTAATTTGCATTTTTTGAAAGCCAGTGAAGTTGAGCAACTTTTCACATGATTATTGGCCATTTTGTATACATTCTTTTATGTCATGTATGTTCAACCTTTTGCCAATTTTTAATTGGCTTGTCTTATTATTGAGTAGTAAGAGTTTTTCACATATTCTGGACACAGGTCTTTCATCAGATATACGTATTGAAAATATTTCCCCCCTGTCATTTTCTTAACTGTCGTTTGTGAGCAGACGTTATAAATGCTGAGCAAAAGCATTTAGTCTGATGATTAAACATGGCATCACTGCTATAGTTTTCTGTAGATGTCTCTGTCAGATTGAAGTTTTCTTCTGTTCCTAATTTAGTGATAGTTTTAATCTTGAATGGTTGTTGAATTTTTGTCAAATGCTTTTTCTGCTTCTATTCAGATGATCATGTGGATTTTTTCCTTTATTTTGTTAATATGGTAACATACATTTCCAAATGTAAAACCAACCTTGCATTTCTGCTATAAGCACTACCTGGTCAATTACTTGACATATTAAACTTTTTTTACTTATTGCTGAATTTGATTTGCAAATAGTTAAGAGTTTTTGCACCTATATTTTTGAGGGCTCTTAGTATATAGTTTTCTTTTTCAGTAATGTCTTTGGCATATTTTCACTTCAGAGCAGAGCTGTTCTCTAAAAATGAGCTAGTTCTTTCCTGCTCTATTTTATGAAGGAATTTGGAAGAATTAGTGTTATTATTTTTCCTTAAATGTTTGATAGAATTCACTAGAAGATACATCGTAGCCTGGAGTTGTCTTTGTGGGAAGATTTTAAGTTATTAATTCAAGTTCCTTAATAGATATAACACTATTTAGATTTTCGATTTCTTCTTGAGTCAGTTTTGATAATTTGTGTCTGTCAAGGAATTTGCCCATTTCATGTAGGTAGTGCAATTTATTAATATACATTTGCTCATAATGTTTCCTTGTTATTCATATAATGTCTGTTGACTCTGTGTTGATGTCCTGTCTTTCATTCATGCTCTTGGTAGTTTGTGTCTTCTCTCTTCTCTTGATTAATCTAGTTAGAAGTTGCTCGATTTTTTTGCTCTATTCAAAGAATGAGCTTCTGATATCATTGAGCTTTTTAATTTTCTCTTTCATTGATTTCTTATATCCTTCCTTCTATTTAGTTTGTATTTAATTTGCTCTTTCTTTTCTTGCTCCTTAAGGTAGAAACATAGATCATTGCTTTTGGGCCTTGTTTCTATTCTGTTATAAGCTGTAAATTTATAAATTTCAGGCTGTAATTTTTCTCTATATGCTGCATTAGCTGAATCCTATAATTTTGGTTTGTGATATTTTCCTTTCATTCACTTCTAAATACTTTCTAATTTCCCTTGTGATTTCTTCTTTGACCTATGAATTTTGAGATACATTGTTTAATTTCCAGATATTTGGATTTTTCCTAGGTATCTTATTATATTTTATTCCCAATTTAATTATGGTGTGGACAAAGAACATACCTTTTATGGGTTCAGTCCTTTAACTATATTGAGACTTGTTTTATGGCAGCATATGGTCTAGCTTTAAGAATGTTTTCATGTGCACTTGAAATGAATGTGCGTTCTGCAGTTGCTAGGTGGGATGTTCTATAATGTCATTCAGGTCAAGTAGGTTGACAATGTTTTTCCAGTCTTCAATATCCTTACTGATCTTCTACTTGTTCTACTGATTACTGACAGAAGAATGTTGTACTCTCCAAATATAATTGTGGATGTAGCTATTTCTCCATTCAATTCTGTCAGTATTTGATTCATGCATTTTAATGCTTTATTATTAATTGCATACACATTAAGATTTACTAAGTCTAATTAATGAATTGAACCTTTATTGCTAGAAGTGTGTCTTTTTATCTCTTGTTGTGAAGTCAACGTTTTTAGAATTATTGTTTATATGGTATACCTTGTTTCATCCCTTTAATTTTAATCTGTCTGTTTCTTTACATATTAAGACAGTTCTTTGTGGACAGAATGTAGTTTGATTGTGCTTTTTAATTCAATTTAACAATTTCTGGTTTTCATTTGGAGTGTTTAGACTGTTTACATCTAATGCAATTATTGGTATGATTGGATGTAAGTCTACATCATGCTATTTGACACTTTTACAGGGTAGAAAATTTTAGGTTTACAGGTTGTTGTTTGTTTGTACAGGTTATGTAAAGTCTATTTCATTGTGTTCTCTCTTGCACAGTTTCTGATGAAAAGTTTACAGTCTTTTTATCTTCATTCTACCATACATAATGTGCATTTTTCTCTCTAGCTACTGTCATGAAATTCTGTTTATCATTGGTTTTCTGCAAGTTCATTATAATGTGCCTTGTGTGTTTTTCTTTGTTTTAATCCTGGCTGGAGATTTTTTAACTTCTTGGATCTGTGTTCACTTTTCATCAAATTTGAAATAATTTTATGATTATTTCTTTAAGTCTTTTTTCTGACACTCTCCCCTTGTGGACTTTTATTACAAATGTTAGAATGTTTTATGTGAGTCTCATTATTTTTTGGAATTTTTTGTCTCACTGCCCTTGATTTTGTACAGTTTTTATTGCTATGATTTAAGTTTATTGATTTTCTTCTGAAGTTTCTAGTCTCCTACTAATACAACCAATGACTATTTCATTTTAGATATTGGTTTCTGTCCTAGAAGTTTGATTTTCTTGTTTTTTATATCTTCCATTTCTCACCTCACTATCTTCTTATTTTCTTTTATGTAGTTGAGCATATTTATACCAACATATTCATAATTCCGTCACTTCTTTCACTTATGGACCTTTTCTATTCACTGATCTTTCTTTGGATTTTGTGTTAAAATTTCTAGGTTATTGGCACATCTACTAATTTTTAATTGAAAGCCAGACATTGTGACTTTATGTTGTTATCTGGTCTATGCTCACTACCTTTAAAAGGTGTTAATCTTGTTCTGCTAGTCAGTTAAGCTATTTAAAGTTAAGTGCAATCCTTTCAAGATTTACTCTAACTTTATTAGAGTACTTATATAGTAGCTTATACTCTAGGTAATGTTTAGGTCCATTTCTAAGGCATAACCATTTTGAGTGTCTAGTGAACGCCTTGAATGATCAATGAGGACTCTCAACGCCAGCTAGTAGGAACTGAAACACCTTCTAATCTTGTTGTGCGAGGTCTAGAAACCATTCAGTTCACAGCTTGCTCAAGCTTCTTTGTCCAACATTATGGAGTTTCATCTTACACATGCTCAACTTAATATTCAGAGGAGAATCAATAGGGTATGCTAGGCATATTTATGGGCTTCATTTTCTGCGTGAATCTCCTATTTCCAAAATCTGCTCCCACAACTTTCAACCATGATCTGCTTGGAGTCCTTCTCTCTGCTCTGAGGTCTGGAATGTGCCTCCAAGGAGACAGCCAAGATGACTGTAAGGCTAACCTTGTTTTCTTACCCTTTCTAAAGGATAAGGGTACTGCATTGCCTATTTTCCAAAATATATGACAACTATTACTTTGTATATTTTTTCTTATTTTCTAGGTGTTTATGATAGGAGCTTAAATATTGTCCCAGTTATTCCACTGTTGACCAAAAGCAAAAATTTATCACCATTATAATTTTGTCTGAGCAGTGAGTAAAGCGGTATACACAGGAAGCATTTTGAAAGAGGACACTATTGTTTATTAACACCAACCACGGAAAACAGCAGTTTTAAAATTATTCCAAAGCAAAAGCCAGTGAAGTAAATATATCTTGCAAACCTGACTTATAATTAAATAACAAGCTTGCCAGTAAAAGCAGTGTGTTGAGTAGAAGGATTTTAAAGAAAACTTTAAGAGCCTTTCTCTGATTCAAAATTATATGACAACAATTTGGAAAAGTAGTTCTTAAAACAGATGATTCCAGAGAAGCATAGATAAGGATCCCCAAATAATCATTCACTGCTCAAAGTGTTTTTCCAACATCTTACACAGATGAAAGACTGAACAAATGATATAAACTGTCAATATCAAGCTCTGTTCAAGGTTAAGAGAAGGATTTAGGGGACAGAGAACTGAGATATGTCATATTTTAAGAGAGAACATCTCCTATTCTAAGATGAATTAAACAAACAAAATAAATATAAAACTATGCAATAATTCCAGGATATAGTGAGAATGGGTTATAGCTGTGCAGTGGGAGCAAGGAAGGAAAAAAGATACCATGAGTAAAGATAGATTAACATCACACTTTGAGAGACTTAATTCACTAGTCCAGAATAGTAGAAGAAATTTTAATGTAACTGATCCATGTTATCAAATATATAAAGGAAGATGTGGACTCTGTAGCAAAAGATTCAGAATGAGTTAGGCGAGAAAACAAGGTGAAACAGTTATTGACTGAGCAAACAGTAATTGACTAAGAAAGAAATTCAGTGGATAATAATGCAATTGCAGGCTTAACTTGGAATAGAAACACAATAGAGAAAAAGAGCATATACACCACAATTTGATGGGGAAGATATTTTGAGGTAAATCTCAGAAAGAAAAATGAAAAGTGAAAGAGAAGAAAGAAATTGGAAGAAAGGTGATGGATATTGAGGGCAAACAAATATGAGCTAACACAGAGCTATTTGATACGTCTAAAGAGGAGATGCAAACAAATGAAACAAAATGTTGGGTTTTTTTTAAAACAAAACTTACAGAAAATTAAGAAAGACCTCAATCTGCAATTGAATAGACCCTCCCTATCAGAAAAAACAACAACAAATACCAAGATATACATTAACAATGACATTTTTTAACTTCAAGGGTCAAGAAGAAAACCTTACCTAGACAGGAGAAAAAAAGGAAGAGATCATCTACCAGTGAGAGAAGAAAAATATAATTGGCCTGAATATTCTCAGCAATCTCTGCTAACAGTATAACAACTTTTTCAAAGTTTTGAGGGGAAAAGTTCTTGACAAAATCATATATTCAATCATTCCAATTAGTAATCATGTAAAAAGGGATTCTCAAATATTCAGGGAACATGGAGATAGATAGATAGATAGATAGATAGATAGATAGATAGATAGAGAGAGAGATATTTCCTGGAAAAAAAATTTTAGACTAATCCAAGCAACTACAATATTTAAATAAAGAACTCACAAATAAAGAATTTATGACATGAACAAACTAGTGGGAAACAGGGAATAAATATAAACATAGATTTATCTTAAATGCTGATAGTGTTTATTTTTACCAAACAGCTGCACTATTGTAAAAGTTAAAAGAATACTATAAAGAAAGAATTTAAATGATAATAATAATAATAGTGAATAATAGATTGGCATCAAAACCCAAGATCATGTTGCCAATAAAGGAAAAAAGAAATGGAGAATTTCATCATCTTTTAGGATGATGGAGGAATTCGGTGTCTACTATTTAGTTTCAGAAGTTTATACTTCAGGAAATATAGAAAATGTACACTTTATTATTATAAAAGTTATAAAAGTAATAATTAGTTTAACTGAAAACATGCAGCATACCTAACAAATGACTAAGAGTGGAGGATAGGAATTGAGGAACAGACCATACAGCAAAATTTAGAAAACAATGAAACCAACAAAGAAATCTAGAGCAAATATAAACAAAATGGAAAACAACCAAAATTACTTATTTTTTTTTTTTTGTGAGGAAGATCAGCCCTGAGCTAACATCAATGCCAATCCTCCTCTTTTTGCTGAGGAAGATTGGCCCTGAGCTAACATCTGTGATGATCTTCCTCCACTTTATGTGGGGCGTGGCCTCAGCATGGCCTGACAAGCGGTGCGTTGTCCACGCCCGGGTCTGAACCCAGGCTGCCATCAGCGGAGTGTGCGCACTTAACTACTAAGCCACGGGGCCGGCCCTGCAAACTTGTCTATTATGACAATAATGTATTATGACGATAAGTGCAAATAGAATTGATTTCCATAATAGTGATTAATTTAACAATTTGAGATCCTACTATGTGCCAGGCACTAGAAATAAGAAGATAAGCGAAAGAGAGAAGTCAAGATGGCGGCGTAGGCAGACTCTGAACTCACCTCCTCCTGCAGACACAGCCAATTTACAACTACTCGTGGAAAAATTACCCCTGAGACAGAAGTGAAAGCTGGATAAGAGGAACTCCTGCAACAACAGACAATCCTAATTGAGGGGGAAGAGGCAGAGACTCCCTTCTGGATAGGAAAAAAGCCACCTTCACAAGCCGCAAGCTTCACGGCTGCCTGGGAGCAGCTCACAGGTGCGCAGCATCCCTGGAGGTGTGGGGCCCTGAGCCAGGGAGCGCCCCCACTGTGGGCATTTTGTGGACCCAGCACAATCAAGAGGAGTGGCATAATATCTGACTTTGCCTGCTACTAAAACATTGGGGAGTACCCCCAGAAAAGCTGGTTCACAAAGAAATTAAAACCGGCTTTTAAAGGGCCCATGCGCAAACTCACCCGTTTCAGAAAGCAACTGAAAATCACCAGAAAGAAAGGTGCACAGTGCTTTGGTGACAAGAGACTCACCTGATAGGCTCTGAGTGCATCTCAGTGAGAGGTGAGACCTCTCCAGGGACTGGGACATTGGCGGTGGCCATTGTTGTGGCCTGGTGTGGGCGTGCTGACACAGACACCATTGGAGTTCTCCCTGGGGCCTGCTAGTCCAGGGTCTGCCCCACCCACTAGAGCACGGATTTAATCCAGCTCAGCCAGGGCAGGCAGCCCACCCTAGAGACTGGACCCACCCAACAACAAGCCCTCAGGCAACATGTGGGCCTGCATAGATCGGTGACTGAATTCTCTGCAGCCTGGTGACTGAGCCCACTTCAGTGGGGCAGGGTGTGCACAAGGAGTGGGTGGAGAGTGTGGGGCTGTGGTGGAGTGTGTGGCGCTCCTGCCGTGGAGACTATGGGTCCACTTCTGGAGGTCAGGGCACGCACACAGGGCAGGACTTTGTTGACTGTGTGTGTGGACCAGTGGGCAGCAGGGCTCATCAGCTGCAGAAGACTTGTGCTTCTGAAAGACCCACATAGGGGGTTTGCCCCACATTCCAAATCCTGAAAAAATTGGATTCTCCCATGCCTGATGCCAGCCCCACCCAGCTGCATATACTCAGAGAGCTGACAAGAGACCTAAAGGCTTGAGGCTTATAGCAAGTGTAAGCCCCTGAGCCTAACAACTTGCCACGCTGGGGGCCCACTCACTTAAAATACTGAAACACAAATGTGGTGTTAGAATTTGCAGCCAATTGTGCTGGGGATCCCCACACCAGATAAAGAGACTGAAGGGTCAACAACAACTACCAGCAGCTGAGCATTACAACAGCGGGCCAGGAGCATAACTCAGATTCCCTGGGCACCTACAGGGAGAGCAAACAGGCCACAACAGAAGGACACACATAGCACACACATAGGGGGCACCCCTGGAATATTGAGAACTGAGGAAAGCACACTGCAGGCCTCCTAAGGCATCACTTATATAAGGTCACCTACCCAAGAGCAGGAGATGTAACTGACCTAACTAATACATAGACAAGCACAGGGAAAGAGGCAAAATGAGGAGGCAAAGGAATACATTCCAAGTAAGGGAACAGGACAAAACCCCAGAAAAGGAACTAAGTGAAACAGAAATGAGCAACCTACCCAACAGAGAGTTCAAACAAAGAGTGTTAAGGATGCTCACTGATCTGGGGAGAAGAATGGATGAACTCAGTGAGAATGTCAACAAAGAAATAGAAGATATAAAAAAGAACCAATCAGAAATGAAGAATACAATACTGGAAATGAAAAACTCACTAGAGAGACTCAAAAGCAGAGTAGACAATACCGAAGAACGGATCTGTGAGCTGGATGAAAGACTAAAAGAAATTATCCAAGCTGAACAGGTAAGAGAAAAAAGAATTAAAAAGAGTGAGGACAGTCTAAGGGACCTCTGGGACAACATCAAGCGCACTAACATCCGTGTTATAGGTGTCTTGGAAGGAGAAGAGTGAGACAAAGGGGCAGAGAATCTATTTCAAGAAATAATAGATGAAAACTTCCCTAACCTAAGGAAGGAAACAGACATCCAGGTACAGGAAGCACAGAGAGCCCCAAATAAGACAAACCCAAAGAGGTGCACACCAAGACACATCATAATCAAAATGTCAAGAATTAAAGATAAAGAGAGAATCTTAAAAGATTCAAGAGAAAGACAAGTTACATACGAAGGAAACCCCATAAGGCTATCAGCTGACATCTCAGCAGAAACCTTACAGCCTAGGAGAGAGTGGCACGATATATTTAAAGTGCAAAAAGGAAAAAACTTACAGCCAAGAATACTCTACCCAGCAAGGTTATCATTCAAAATGGAAGGAGAGATCAAAAGTTTCCCAGACAAGCAAAAATTAAAGGAGTTTGTCAGCAAGAAACCAGTGCTACAAGAAATGTTAAAGGGACTGATTTAAGGGGAAAAGAGAAGACCACAAATAGGAAAAATTATCTATTTCCATGATAAGAGGGTAATGGATACAAATGCACAAAAATGAGGTTAGAGATGATATCAAAAACATAAAAAGTTGAGGAGGGGAGTTAAAGAGTAGAGCTTTCAGACAGAGGTAAAACTAAAGAGACCATCAATTCTGTATAGAAGGAGAAAGGAACAGAGAAGAACTACTGAAACACTGAGAAGAAAAAAAGTTTAAAAATGGCAGAAAGTACATACTTATCAATAGCTACTTTAAACTTCAATGGACTAAATGCTTCAATTAAAAGGCATAAGGTGGCTGATTGGATAAAACAACAAGACCCATATATATGCTGCATACAAGAGACACACTTCAAACCTAAAGACACTCACAAACTGAAAGTGAAGGGATGGAAAAAGATACTCCACGCAAATGGCAATGAAAAGATATCTGGGGTAGCCAAACTCATATCAGACAAAATAGACATTAAAACAAAAACTGTAAAATGAGACAAAGAAGGGCACTACATAATGATCAAGGGAACAATCCAACAAGACGATATAACACTTGTAATAAGAAAAATAAACAAACACATAGAGACAGAGATTGGATTGGTGGCTACCAGAGGGGAAGGGGGGAGGGAGGAGGGCGAAAGGGATAATTCGGCACATGTGTGTGGTGATGGGTTGTAATTAGTATTTGGGTTGTGAACATGATGTAATCTATGCAGAAATAGAAGCATAAGGATGTACATCTGAAATTTATACAATGTTGTAAACCAATGTTACTGCAATAAACAAAAAATTAAAAAAAGAAAAGACAATATAACACTTGTAAATATCTATGCACCCAATGTAGGTGCACCTAAATATATAAAGCAATTATTAACAGACATAAAAACAGAAATAGACTATTACACAATAATAGTAGAGGACTTTAACACTCCACTAACACCAACGGATAGATCACCCAAACAGAAGATCAATAGGGAAACATTGGCCTTAAATGACACACTAGAACAGATGGACCTAGTAGATATACACAGAGCATTCCGTCTAAAAACCGAAGAATACACGTTCTTTTCAAATACACATGGAACATTCTCCAGGATTGATCACATATTAGGCCACAAAACAAGTCTCCATAAATTTAAGAAGATTGAAATAATACCAAGCATCTTTTCTGACCACAACGGTATGAATCTAGAAATCAACTATAGGAAGAAAATCAGAAAAGCCACAAATATGTGGAGATTAAACAAAATGCTACTGAACAACGATTGGGCCAACAAAGAAATCAAAAAATACCTGGAGACAAATGAAAATGAAAATACGACATTCCAGAATTTATGGGATACAGCAAAAGCAGTTCTAAGAGGGAAGTTTATAGCGATACAGGCCTATCTCAACAAACAAGAAAAATCTCAAATAAACAATCTAACAATGCACCTAAAGGAAGGGGAAAAAGAAGAACAAACAAAGCCCAAAATCAGTAGAAGAAGGGAAATAATAAAAATCAGAGGAGAAATTAATGAAATAGAGACTAAAAAAACAATAGAAAAAATTAATAAACCAAGAGCTGGTTCTTTGAAAAGATAAACAAAATTGATAAACCTTTAGCTAGACTCACCAAGAAAAAAAGAGAGAAGGTCCAAATAAGTAAAATCTGAAATGAAAGGGGAGAAATTACAACAGACACTTCAGAAATGCAAAAGATTATAAGAGAATACTATGAAAAGCTATATGCCAACAAATTCGACAATCTGGAAGAAATGGATAAATTCCTAGAATCACACAACCTTCCAAAACTGGATCAAGAAGAAATAGAGAATTTGTATAGACCAATAACCAGTAAGGAAATTGAACAGTAATCAAAAACTTCCCCAAATATAAAAGTCCAGGACCAGACGGTTTCCCTGGTAAATTCTACCAAACATTCAAAAAAGACTTAATACCTATCCTTCTCAAACTCTTCCAAAAATTTGAGGAGGTGGGGAAGCTCCCTAATTCATTCTACAAAGCCGATATTACCCTGATACCAAAACCAGACAAGGACAACCCAAAAAGAGAAAATTACAGGCCACTATCACTGATGAACATCGATGCAAAAATCCTCAACAAAATACTAGCAAATCGCATACAACAATACATTAAAAAGATTATACACCAAGATCAAGTGGGATTTATTCCAGGGATGCAGGGATGGTTCAACATTCACACATCAATCAACATAATACACCACATTAATAAAATGAAGAATAAAAACCACATGATCATCTCAATAGATGCATAGAAAGCATTTGACAAGATACATCATCCATTTATGATAAAATCTCTGAATAAAATGGGTATAGAAGGACGTATATGACAAACCCACAGCTAATATCATCCTCAATGGTGAAAAACTGAAAGCCATCCCTCTAAGAACAGGAACCAGACAAGGATGCCCACTGTCACCACTCCTATTTAACATAGTACTGGAATTCCTAGCCAGAGCAATCAGGCAAGGAAAAGAAATAAAAGGGATCCAAATTGGAAAGGAAGAAGTGAAACTGTCACTATTTGCAGATGACATGATTTTATATATAGAAAACCCTAAAGAATCCACCAAAAAACTTTTAGAAGTAATAAATGAATACGGTAAAGTTGCAGGATATAAAATCAACCTACAAAAATCAGTTGCATTTCTATACACTCAACGAAGTAGCAGAAAGAGAAATTAAGAATACTATCCCATTTACAATTGCAACAAAAAGAATAAAATACCTAGGAATAAACTTAACCAAAGAGATGAAAGATCTGTACACCAAAAACTATAAAACATTGCTATAAGAAATCAAAAAAGACACAAAGAAATGGAAAGACATCTGTGCTCTTGTATTGGAGGAATTAACATAGTTAAGATGTCCATACTTCCTAAAGCCATCTATAGATTTAATGCAATCCCTATCAAAGTTCCAACAACATTTTTCACAGAAATAGAACACAAAATCTTAAAATTTATATGGAACAACAAAAGACCCCAAATAGCCAAAGGAATCCTGAGAAAAAAGAACAAAGCTGGAGGTATCACACTCCCTGATTTCAAAATATACTACAGAGCTATAGTAACCAAAACAGCACAAAAACTGGCACAAAAACAGACACACAGATCAATGGAATAAAATCGAAAGCCCAGAAATAAACCTACACATCTATGGACCGCTAATCTTTGACAAAGGAGCCAAGGACATACAATGGAGAAAAGAACATCTCTTCAACAAATGGTGTTGGGAAAACTGGATAGCCACATGCAAAAAAATGAAAGTAGACCTTTACCTTACACGATACACAAAAATTAACTCAAAATGGATTATAGACTTGAATGTAAGACCTGAAACCATGAAACTTCTAGAAGAAAACATAGGCAGTACGCTCTTCGACATGGGTCTTAGCAACATATTTTCAAGCACCTTGTCTGACCGGGCAAGAGAAACAATAGAAAAAATAAACAAATGGGACTACATCAAACTAAAAAGCTTCTGCACAACAAAGGAAACCATCAACAAAACGAAAAGACAACCTAACTATTGGGAGAAGATATTTGCAAACCATACATCTGATAAGGGGTTAATCTCCAAAATATACAAAGAACTGATGCATCTCAACAACAAAAAAACTAACAACCCAATTAAAAAATGGGCAAAAGACCTGAACAGACATTTCTCCAAAGAAGATATACAGATGGCCAATAGGCACATGAAAAGATGTTCAAAATCATTAACTATCAGGGAAATGCAAATCACAACTATAATGAGATATCACCTCATGCCCGTCAGAATGGCTATAATTAACAAGACAGGAAACAACATGTGTTGGAGAGGATGTGGAGAAAGGGGCACTCTCATACACCGCTGGTGGGAGTGCAAACTGGTGCAGCCACTGTGGAAAACAGTTTGGAGATTCCTCAAAAAATTAAGGCTAGAACTACCATATGATCCAGCTATTCCACTGTTGGTATTTATCCAAAGAACTTGAAAACACCAATGCGTAAAGATACATGCACCCCTGTGTTCACTGCATCGTTATTCACAATAGCCAAGACTTGGAAGCAACCTAAGTGCCCATCAAGGGACGAATGGATAAAGAAGATGTGGTATATATACACATGGAATACTACTCAGCCATAAGAAATGATGAAATCCAGCCATTTGTGACAACATGGATGGAAATTGAGGGTATTATGCAAAGTGAAATAAGTCAGAGGGAGAAGGTCAAATACTGTATGATCTCCTTCATTAAGTAGTAGATAATAACAACAACAAACAAACACATAGAGATAGAGATTGGATTGGTGGTTACCAGAGCGGGAGGGGGGAGGCAGGAGGGCGAAAGGGATAATTTGGCCCATGTGTGTGGTGATGGGTTGTAATTAGTATTTGGGTGGTGAACATGATGTAATCTATGCAGAAATAGAAGTATAACGATGTACACCTGAAATTGATACAAGGTTATAAACCAATGTTACTGCAATAAACAAAAAATTTAAAAAAAAAAAGAAGATAAGCGATATAGACCCAGTTCACACCTTTGTTTAGTTTGCCATATAACAGAAGACTGGACAAGTAATAAAAGCCTTACAAGTGATATGAAGTAGAAATATAGAATGCTAAGAGTAGGTACAAGAGAGGCAACTATGTTGGTCTCAGGGATCAGGGAAGGCTTCTGAATAAGTGGCATTTCAACTCAGACCTGGGAAAGAGTAGAATTACCTCAGCCATATGAAGGGAGGGCATTCCAGACAGATAACAGAACAAATGCAAAAGCGCTCTCCAGAAAGAATATAGTGAGATTAAGGAATTTTGAAAATGTTCCATATGTCCCATCGTAGGAAAATGAGAAGGATGTTTTATGACACAAATCTGGTAAGGTAGGCCCATTTAAAACTTTTGAATGTAAATTTAAAAACAATGAGAAGACTCAAAAAAGTTTCACGCATGAGTTTGGCCTAATCAAATTTTCATTCCTACCAAATAATTCTGGAGGCAGTGATGAGAATAAATTAAAGCAGTGTTTCTTAAGTTCAGCACTATTGACATTTGGGGCCAGATAAATCTTTGTTGTTCAGGAGTGTTCTGGGTATCGCAGAATGATTAGCAGTAGCCCTGACATCTACCTGCTAGATGCCAGTAGAACCTCCCCACTAGTTGTGACCAGCAAAACGACAAACCAATGTTCCTTGGATGACAAAATTGTCTAGGACAATTGAAAGCTGGGAACCACTGGAGAGAATCAAGGGGATATGGGGAGACTAGATAGCAGCATGTTGGATGGAACAGACAAGAGGTAATGTTTGCTGCACTAGAAGGTGGAAGTACAAATCGGGTGGAAGTGAATAAATAGCAATGCTTGAGGGAGCAGAATTGATATTGATTCATTGAATGTTGGAAGTGGGGGAGAAGGAGGCATGGGACATTGCTCCTGGGTTTGTTGCTTGAGCGAGGTGGATTAGTACTTCCGAAATGGAGAAAACAGGACAATAATCAGAACTATGTGGGAAGATCGTAATTTTGCTTTGGACTTGTTGACTCCAAAGTGTTTATGAAATATTCAAGGACCGAGAGCTGTAAATGATAATTATACCTAAGTTGTGGAATTTGGTGTGCTGATTTTCTTCCTTTTTATCATTTTCTCTATTGTTTTATTTATTAAAGTATTTATTTTATGAGTATGTATAAATCATATAATCAGAAAGCCATTACAGCTTTTTCCACGTTGAAAAAGTTAATATATGATTAATCTTATGGTCATAAATAATGCATTTTAAAAGATACGCCCTCCTTAACCTTGTATCGATTATTTGATATTGTTTATCAGATATTAATATACCTTTTACATTTCAGATGTACATGAAGTATGTACCAAATAGATGTCTGTTCTCTGCTTTTTTCTGAAAACCTAATGGTATATCTAATTAAGGCTAATATTAATGGCTACATAGTGAGGAAATAATATTCAAGCTGATTCTTTGGTTAATATAGATGCCCTAAAAGGTTGAGTTGATTTTAACTTCTTATGTTTTTTACTTAATTCACCCAAATTCGGTTTAAGTGTTCATTCTTTGCTCCATTTGACTATATGGATAGAAAATCTAATCCATTTATTTCTATGGTGAACTGCAGAAATGCTCACTTTTCCTGTTTTTTAAGAAAAAAGAAATAGAAAATAAAATTTACCTTTCTATGATTCATGGCACTATGCAGTGCTACAATACTATGTTTCCAATTTTGTATAAGCTACATGGATTCAAGGAACAGGAAGGAAAAGAACTCACATGTCAGAAATTCAAATCCTTTCAAATTTTCTGCATTGTGAGCATAAGGATATCCAGTCAGAAAACATTCCTACTTTGTCCTTGACTTCCTTTATTTTCACACTGACTTAGGTAGGTAGTAAATATTTCTGACAAGTATTTGGTTGGCAAATACTTTGTAGATGTTTCCATTATATTTTCCTCCAAGGAGAAGATGGGTCGTTCAGGTTACCAGGGTCTGCAGCACTGACAACATAATTAATGAAAAGTCACTGAATCGCGCAAAGGTCCAAAGAGGCCAAAAAGCCAACAGTTCCCATCCGCAATTCAGTGTTCCTTCCTGAGCCGTTCCCAGCTCTGTGCTCTAACTCAGGTTGGCACCTGGGGAAAGTAGTGGTTCTACTAATGGTAGCTTCGTACTAACAAACATCAGATTTCCTCAGAAATGTTTGTGATCTCATTGCAGCTTCTCACACACACTTTCATTTTAACTATAAAGATCAAAACTGTTCTTAGATAACAATGAGGACAACTTCATCACTTTGGCTGGCTCTAAGTGTGAACACACACAATGCAGACATGTGTTTTATTAGGTGAGTCCTTTGGTCAAGCCTCAGTGCAGAAACATTTCCACATGTGCACGATGAGATGTTAAGCTTTATTAATTGCCAACGGAGGTACTGGGAGATGGCTTACTCTGCCAAATTTTTATACCTCTGAACTAAAAATTTAAGGACCAGTGCAATCTCTGTGACAGATTTACCTTTAACTGTTTGATATAATATGTAGATTTACCAACACTCTAATATCTATAGATAAATTCAAATATGACAATGAAATAAAACTTTTTAAGAAATGATGGCCTCCAGTTTCTCAGACACCCTTCAGATACATTCTAAAAAACAAGTATTAATTCAGAAATATATTCAGTTATTCCAACTTAATGGTGACTTTTGAGGAAAAAATAGGAAAGAAGGAAGGGAGGGAGGAAGAGAGGAAAGGAAGGAGAAGGAAGGAAGGAAAAAAATGGATGCTGGGACATAAAAAGTATTTGACAACTTAATGAGAGGAGCAAAAGAACGTGTTGACAATAAGTCAGATGTGGTAAAGCATTCTTAGGCCAATGGGAAGGACATGGAAAATATAATATTGGCTTGTGGTACCGAGAAGGGAAAATTTAGTTATAAGAAATTGGGTTCATCTTTAAGAGCAATAACATTAAAGTTCACCTTGATCACTCAGACGACAAGACCACATCTTCTCTAATTTCCCAAATAGACATTAAGATGTAGTACCGCAAGGGTAGTGTGCTATTTGATCTTGTTTCTCCATCACCAACTACAGCACCTGGCATATTCATTTATTGACTCAACAAATATTTATCAAGCTACCATATGCAAGACATTTTGCTAGGTTATGGGCATGTAACATTGGAACCTCTCCATAGAACTTATCTTCTAACAGGAGGAATTAATATTGAAAAAATGACTGCTACACATATGATGTTCAGAAATGGATGGAAGGACAGATGGATGGATGCATGCATAGATGGATGGATAGACACAGGAATGGATGCTTGGATGGAATGGATACCAAAATGGATGACCTAAGAAGTTGCATGAGGCTCTGCAACCCCAGCCCCTAGTACAGTAGTGTCTAGTATATGGTAGATGCTGATGAAATACTTGTTCAATGTATAAATGATTCACTAAGTGATTACACGAAAGTTCTAAATAACTTTAAATACCTCTTTTCTTGGCTTTTTATGTTCCAAATGCCACAAACAGCATCTTCTATTAATCTATTATAACACTTAAAAATCTCACTACTAGAATCACCCGTTTTTAAAGAATATGCCAGAGAAAGCTCATCCCCCACTGTGAATTTATTAGGGCTATTAATGAATAATCATAGTTAGTCTGACAAGCGAGATAGTAACTAGGAAAAAGTAAGAATCTCAGTACTAAGAAAATGGACAGATGAGTTTTAAGAAGTGATTGTGTCGGGGATGTAGGATAGTAACGGAAAATGACCTGAACTCCAAAATTTACTTCTTGAATGGCCAACACTGCTTAAGGAATTAGATTTTAAATTATTATTAAATAATAATTGAACTAATTGTTGGTTCACTTTAATAATGTCACCCTAACTGAAAAGTTTGTAAGTAAATGACAAGATGTGGAGAGTACATGCATAGAACCATTTAAACTGCATACCCATATTGTGTTATTTTCCAATTACATTTCTATTCCAAGCAACATAATATTATTAATGATAAATCTTAAAATCTAAGAAATTTACACAACATCTACATATGTATAGGCAAGGTCTATAATTATAGCCATACTCAATTGCCTAATCACTTGATTAAAATTTTGGTTGTCTCCAGACTTTAAGTCAATGTTAATTATCATTGGGAAAAACCAACTCAGCTTCCTCGTACCTGCATTAATTTTATTCTCTACATTTGGGCTATACATAAGCCAAGAAAAATGCATAAAATTAGATTCTCATTATCACTTTCATTCAAACCAATCATTTTCTAATTGGTACAAAAAAGACCAAATAATACTTGCAGTTTTCTGCTAAAATTCTGTCTTGAGACCATGGCTTACCAACACTGGGGAAGATTATATCAACATATTTCTAGAATGGTTCTGCATCCACATTCGTAAAATCTAGAATAGACGTCAACATTTTCTGGTTCTCCATTTCCAGTATTATTCAAAATACCCAAGAGACAAGGGCTACACCGACCAGTATCATTGTAGGAAATGTGTTTGATGGAAGAGCTGGAAGAGAAAAAGAAATGATTGGTTTTAAGAATATAAATGTGCATGTCTGCGTCATGTTCAAAAATATTTGTGAAATAAGTGAGATTGCTTCTTAATTGGAAATTTTAAAAGTAATACACAAAATGAATTTAACTGTATTAGACACTGAAACTATGACAACAAAATGAATGGTAGATGCAGTTGACCTCAATTTATAAAATCAATTAAGTAATAAAAAACAGTACAGCCATCCTTATTTGGTAATGTGTTGAAAAGTTGATTAATTTTTGTTTTTTTGCTTTGAAACTTTTCAGCCAGTTGCTTTTGTTCCATACGAGGCACAGCCTTTAATTCTAAAAACTAAAGAGCTTGTTCAAAGTGATTGTCAGTTTTTTTAAAAGAAACCCAATTAATTAGATCATTATTTTTCACCATCCAAAAAGGTGAACTAATTAAGAACTAAGACAAAAAAGTTAGACAGAATGAAGGTTTAAAAAGTCATCTGTATTACTGACGAAACTAATGCTGGCTAACATGGCTTTGAAAGAGAACTACAACAGCTTCCTCAAGGCTGCCCAGAGTTGGACAATTCTCCCACCCACTCAGAGGCTGAACTAGGCAGAGCTCCCCATGTAGAGCCTCTCTTTCCCAGTCAAATCTACTTCAAGGCAGAAGTTAGAAGGCCTGCTTTCTGCAGGCAGGTTGACCCAGACAGAAGGGTGGGGAAAGGCTGAGGACTGATTCCCAGTTCTTCTGCCAAACTCAACAATGAGGGAACTCTCTCCAGCTCCCTAGGGAGAAGTAAATGTTAAGATCCAAGGTTGAAAGTGTTTAGACAAAAAATATCCTCCTAAATGGAAACTGTCATGGAAGTCTCCTTCCCACCCAAAAGTAATCCCAAAAGTAATATAAGGAAACTAAAGTCCATGAAGGAACTAAAAAGCTCTAGCATTCAACATTTACACAGGATGAAAGCATCAAATGTTTAGAGATACTTCACATCTTTCCTAAAGAAAATCAATTATAGGAGCTCAGAAACCAAATAGATTCTATTAAGTGGCTTAAGTTAGATAAAATATTATAGGCACACACTGATTAGGTTTTAAAATTATGTGAATGTTAATATCTGATACGATGAGCACATTTTCAGAGGCAATGGCTGGATGTTGCAATATCTTGAAAATGATGCCGTTATATGTGATTACTTTTTTCTCCTAATCCTGTACCTTATACCTGCATCTATGGTATGGAAAAGTGGTTTATTGTAAGGTTAAAAATAATGATGGGTGTTATTTTGAGATTTTTAGATTGATTTACAATTTTTTTTTTCTGCTGTATTTTCCCCTTTCCCCTCACCACACATACTTCACCTGCCTTTTTTCCTGTTCGTACAGGTAGCCAGCTGAGGGGAAGTAAACAATGTCAAAGGGCTGAAAAGATAAGCAGCTTGCAGGTCTTTCTCATTTTTGTTTCCAAAAACTTAAGTGCTTAGAAAACTTAGTAAGTGCATTGAAAAAGAAAAAAAAAAATAGGCAGATTGAATGTAGAGACGGGTTGATTAGAAGAGTCTGGAGAGAGACTTCCTTAGCAATGTTTTCAACCCCCTGAACAAACTATATGTATCACTTAAGGCTGGAAAGAGAAGGAGGAGAATTACTGAGATTAATTTTTCTGGCTTCTAGTAGGATAGTGGGCTTGGTGTGGAAATTAACTGATTTATGGAAAATAAAGAAATGTATTGTCTCTTGCTTGCCTGAATTTGTAGACTGGCATTCATGCCCATACAAAATTCCAAGTGCTCATTTTTCATTATGATACCAGACAACATTCAATTTGTAGAAACTGAGTTGAGAATTTATGTGAACAACCAACAAAAAGAGTCTAATATTTATTTATGTAACAGTATAACAAAGGGAGCAGTGTACAGAGAATCAGAAAAGTTGTGTTTAAGTCACATCACCACTGTTGACTATATTACTTGAGGTAAATCACACCTTCTTGTCTGAAACAATTCTTAGACAACTGTCCTTATGGCTTGTTTTGAGGAAAAAGAGCAGGGAATGTCTAAGTAGTGTGTAAACTACACTAGTTCCAGGTATTATTGTACTGATCATGACTGGGGATATAGACAAGACCGTCAGATGATGTATAGATATAACTGGAGATAGATAAGAAAAGAGAAATTCTTATGTGAGAAATATATCATTTTACTGGCCCTTAATTCAAGGCTGTTGGCCTTTTTACTTTAAAAATAAATTCAGCTATCACTGTATTTTTACAGTCAGGCATATACTTTATCCCATTCGTCCAGAAAGGGACTGAGTAACAATTACACCATACTAGAAAATACAGACGATTAAACCTCTTCAAGAAGATCAATCAGTGATTATAGCTTGGAAATATCTGATGTTCAGGACAGGTTCCTTTTTGCTGTAATCTCTCTGAGCTTCAGTTTCCACATCTATCATATGGGGATAACAATATCAATGGCAGCAGAGATGAGATAGGAAGCAGAGCAGTTTGTGCAAGATGTTATAGGAACTGAGAAGAGAAGCATTAGCTCTACTGGGATGATCAGGAAATCCTCCAAGAGGAGTTATACTTGATTGGAAGTCTTACAAGTAGACAAGAGGAAGCACAAGGTGTTATAGGCAGAAGGAAGAGGATGTACCACATCTTAGGGAAGGGGGAATAAGACGTATTCAAAACATTCTAATGCTTTGGAGTGGCTAGAGAACAGGGTAAATATGGTGCAGTGCTGAGAGTTAAGTCAAGAATGATGGTTGGGGCTTAAAATGCTGGCCCTTCTATGACATATTTGAGAGTTTATAACTGATCCTGTAAGCAGTAGAATTCTGAAGGATTTTTTTAAGCAGAACTTATAAATTGATATAACAGTACTTTTCTAAGAAACTGAGCAAATATAGTATCTAAAGCTTTTTTGTGCTCCTTAGCTACCTTGTGCTCCTGATTAAGTTCAACTATAGAATTCAAGATATCCAAACTTGGAAATGAGTTCTTACCCTGATAGAAACCTAAATGTACCAAGGATGAGACAGTTCATTAGTCAAAATATGGATCCATTTTGTTAAATTTATAACCTACACAACTTGCCTTGGTTCCTTAACCACTGTTTTCAGTTTTTAGTGGATCTATAATTGATAATCCAGATGTGTCAACCTCATTTTCAACTTAACACCGGCCTGGTCCTTCAAGACCTGTCTGTTCTGATTCATTGCCTGATTCTGATATTTCACTCTCTTTCTGGTGGTTCATCTGATTCCAGCAACTTGGTTCTTATTTGATTACTTTCTAAGCATAAATAGCTCTTGAATTTATCACCTACCTAAATCTACATTCCACATTTTGCCTCAGGCTTCTTATTCAAAGAACATTTCTTGAATTTCAAACCTCTTAGGCCCCTAGATTCCCGTGTGGTGAGCAGTCTTTTCAAGCTCTCTCCTTCCACTAAGGAGAGCCAAATTTTCCCACTCTTTCAAGCACATAGGTCAAAGGAAGGAAATGTCAAAATTCAGGTCAAATATCAATAGCAAATTTTGCTTGAGTTTATGTTGAAAGCAGAAATTAGAGTGCATTCATCCAAAGCAGTGCCAAAATACACTCCTTTTCTCACAGTTTTAAGCAATCTTACAGTCCTCAGTAGGCCAGCTATAATGTGTACAAGGTCATCGTATATCTCTCTCCACATTTTTATTTGACAAGAAGAATATGTAGCAAATCTCCTTCCCTGGACAGTCATGGAATTCATGTTACTATTATCCAGTACCAATAAGTCTGCTGCCAAAAGAAGCATGGTGGGATGCGAGCTGCCTGCAGCAGCCTGGGTGTGTGACTGACTTTGAACCTTGTCATCACTTATTAATCATCATGTTCCGCTTGAAAAACATTGGACTTTTACCAAGTCCCAGCAACCAGTATGAAATGGGGTGAAACTCACCATCCTTTTTTTTTTTTTTTTTTTTTTTACTTACTTTTGTCTCATAGCATCAAAACCAATTTAAAAGAATTTTGGTTTTATTCTACAGGATGGAGTTCAATTCAAGTTTTAGATTTTCCAGTTAAAAATATTATATTTCTTCTTAAAGGAATGCTATACTTCTATTATTAAAAGATGACGTTTGCTCACAAAACCTGTAAGAGCAATATTTTAGTGGAGCAGCTTTATGATTTTAAACGTAGCAAAACAAAATGAAAAAATATCTACCAAAATGAAAGATTCACATGTACTTTGATCTGGCAATCCAATTTATAGAGATATATACTACAGTTATACTTACATATGTGCAAGGTAACATGTACAAGAATATTTCTCATAGCATTGTTTGCAACAACAACAACAAAAATCTAAATGTCCATTAACAAGAGGTTGGTTAAATTCATTGTGTTGAATTCACAAATGAAATAAAATGTAACTATTTAAAAGAATGGAGCAACACTCTGTGTACTAGTAGGAGAGATTGCCATGGTATATCGTTAAGGAAATTGATCCTCATGATTCACAGATTTTGCATTTGCTAATTCACCTACTCGCTAAAATTTCTTTGTAACCCCAAAATCAGTCTTGGCAGAGCTTTTGGGTTCATTTGTAGATATGCACAGAGCAGCAAAAAATTTGAGTCGCCCAGTGCACACATTCTCAGCTGAGATCAAAACAAGGTGACTTTGCCTTCTTGTTTTATCGCTCATATTGTAAACAAATGCTTTTGGGGAGTCTGTTCAATGCACATTTTTCACATGTTTTTGCTTTTTGTTGGTGATTTTGCTGTTTAAAATGGCCCCCAGCATAGTGCTCAAGTGCTAGTTAGGATTACTAAACACAAAGAATTTGATATGACTTATGGAGAAAATATGTCTTAGATAAACTTCATTCTGGCATGAGTTATAGCGTTGTTAGCAGTGAGTTCACAATGAATCAACAATATATGTTAAATAAGTTGGCCTTAAACAGAGAGATACGTAAAACAAAATTATGTATTGATCAGTTGATGAAAATGTGACCAAAGGTTCACAGGAACCTAACCCTTTATTTCTCTTACAAGCAATAGTTTAATATTTGCTAATTTAGCATTGGTGGCAACTTCATAGAGTATAACTACTGTGAATAATGAAAATTGACTGTATTTAGGTACACAGTGATGTGTATGATATGCTATCCAAATGTCAAAGGGAACTAAAAGAAAATATATGTATACATATATTTATAAAGGCACAGAAGTGGTTACAGTGGCAATCTCTGTGGAAAGAAACGAGGGGATTGGAGAATAGATTTTTTTCACTTTGGGGAATTTCATATCAATGACATCTACTACTGAGTCAAAAAAATAAATAATTTTATAAAAGAACAACAGATTTTATTTCCCATGTTTACAGTGTTTTGAAAAGTAGCTTTTGACTTGTGACCAGTATAAAAACAGATTACTTGAAGAGAATTATAATTCCCAACATCTACCTTTATATCTCTTGTACCCAGAGGGAGGAACTCCTGCCTGGGAGAGACTGTCATCCTCGCTGCTGTCCATACTCAGTGCTGAAAAGGGTCACCAGATTACATACTTTGTATCTTTCACCAAGAAAGAGCAAATGTACACTCGTGTTAAAATTTCATTTGGGAAATAGAAAGGGCAGAAGAGGGGGTTAGAGTTTGCCTTTTTAGCGAGAATACATGGCTCTTTATTATTGTAGATTCACGAAAGAATATCCTGTAACTAGTACTAATACAAGCACTATCACTGAAAATAATTTTAGCTGTCTTTGTAAGAGTTTAAATTATACCAAACCTGGCTCATGAAAAAAAAAATTATACATGTTCAGCAATGCTACACATATTTTCTCAGATACCTGTTTTGTTTGATGTAATTAGGAACCAGAGAAAAGATGACATGATCCAGAGATGAAAAATAAATATTTAGTAGGACTTTGGATTCTCTAAATCTGTTTTCATAAATACAAGTTGGGGATAAGGGGATGTGCCAATAGCATATATAAATATGGAGTAGGATCTATGGTAAGATTTCTCTTTTGCTAACATTTTTAGGATATAACTGAAATCAGGGATGTTTGAGTGAAGAGGGAGCTGGTTGTAAATAGTTGTTGGCGATTATACCAATGAGGGCAGAGGTGATAGTCAGCAGTCTCACAGAACCTTGAGGACATTGGCTACCAATGTCCTTAGACTAATTAGCAAGTCTGTTATTTTAGCGCTGTGAGTGTACAAGGATATGACATTATGAAAACCAAAGATTCTTCCTTTCTAAGTTCAGTTTATCATGTGACCATCCCCTGCCTGAGATGGCTAATGTCAAAAACCTTTCTGCTAACCAGAAGCACCTGAAAGAGAGAGACAAAACATGATAAAAATATTTTTCTATTGTAATAACTTTAAATTAAATCACATTAAATTTAGCAAGAGCTTTCCTGAATTGAATAGACATGCAAATCAATTAAAGATAGAGGAAATTTTCAAAAGAGAACGTTTCTAAAGTGTTGGATGTTATGGATAGTACCTGCCCTCTTTGGACACTTTTTACTTGATCTTCCCAGTTAAACACTTTGAACACAATGTAATAAAACCAATGTTTATTTGAAACTTTTTTAAATAAAACTGCTCCCTCACTACACAGCTTCCCTTTACCACCACCACCACCACCACACAGACACAGACACAGACACAGACACACACACAGACACACACACACACACACACACACACACAGACACACACACACACACAGACACACACACGCACACACTTTTTTTTATTATATTTTACTCTTGGATTCCTACTTCCTTATCTTGGCTTCCATTTTGCTTTTGGTCCCTTTATGGTTTGTAAAGTCTGTTTGTTTTCTGCCTTGAGTTTTGGGAAGCTATCTAGACTGGTTAAAAGTTTGTGTTTTAATGTCAGACAAGACAAATACCTGCTTCACCATTTACTAGCAGTATTATTTTTCTATTGCTACCGTAACAAATTACCACAAACTTCGTGGTTTGAAACAACACAGATTTTTGTCGACATTTCTGGAGGTCAGAAGCCAAAATGGATTTCACTGGGCTAAAATCAAGTGTCAGCAGAGCTGCATTTTTTCCTAGATGCTCTAGAGAAGAATCTGTTCCCTTGCCTTTTTCAGCTTCTCAAGGACCCCTGCATTCCTTGACTTGTCTGCTGCCTATATCTTCAAAACCCGTAGTATAGCATCTTCAAATCTCTCTCTGACCCTCCTGCTTCCATCTTTCACTTGTAAGGACCCCTTTGATTAAATTGGGCCCACCCAGATAATTCAGGATAAACTTGCCATCTCAAAAACCTTAACTTAATTGCATCTACAACGTTCCTTTTGATATATAAGGTAACATATTTACAGATTCTGGAGATTAGGACATGAACATTTTTGGTGGGGGTAGGTCATTATTCTGCCTACCACTCTAACTCTATGTCATGGGACAAGTTATTTGTTCTTTAAGTCTTTTTCCTTCTCTGTCAATTCAAGATAATAATATCTATCTCATTAGTTTCAGGTCTTGATTTGGAGAGATTAAAGAAAATCTAGTTTTAGATTTTCCACATTTTTCAGTGGCCTTAGCCAAAGAATCTTCTAAGAAAGCAATTTTGGAATCTAAATTTATTTTGAAAGCCTCTCATATCAATCAAAGATTAAAGATGATTGAATGCTTGGAATTTTACTCCCTTTTCATAGCATGTCACTTCTCAAATGAAGTGTCATACCATATCGAAAGTTCCCCCCAAGTGGTCCCTGTAATTCTAAATGACCCCTTGGTGAAATTGTGCCATCCAGAAAGATAGTAACACAGAGGTAAAGTTATAGTGTACATACATGAAAGGGGTATGGCCCAGAGGAGGCACAGACTTAAGTTTAGATTGTCACAATCCAAGAACACTGCCATGACAGTAAGAGTGCTGAGTGTGCAACTTCATGCCTCCAGAATCTAACCAATAGACTAATCATCACTGATTGAGAATCTGACAAAACTCCAGACTCCAGGTAGATGATACTAAAAAAGTAGTTCTCAGGGATAAGAGGACAAGATTGAGGAAAGTTGTATAATGTCTAGATAAGGTGGTGCAAGGAAAACAGTATACAGGGATGTTCATCGAGACTTTCTGAACTTGTTTTTGTAGATGGACTATCAAGTCTATACCCATCCTCTCCCTATACATTCACTCTAATAAATTTAAAACACACAGAGATGAGAACAGATAGGGACAAGCAAAACAGTAGTTTTATTAGTCAGAAGGCAAGTTTCCATCAAGGATGAGAGTTCATAAGTCCATTTAGGTATCAAAGGATTCCTAAAAGGGGAGTCATTTCTGAGGGAGAAATATAAACTTGCCAGTTGTGGCTCAATAAAAAATAATTGGGGGGCCGGCCCGGTGGCGCAAGCGGTTGGGTGCGCGCGCTCCGCTGCGGCGGCCCGGGGTTCGCTGGTTCGGATCCCGGGCGCGCACCGAAGTACTGCTTGGTAAGCCATGCTGTGGCGGCGTCCCATATAAAGTGGAGGAAGATAGGCACCGATGTTAGCCCAGGGCCGTCTTCCTCAGCAAAAAAAGAGGAGGATTGGCGGATGTTAGCTCAGGGCTGATCTCCTCACAAAAAAAAAAAAAAAAAAAAATTGGAACTCAGATCCAATTCAAGACATGCGCTATTCTATCAGGGAGATTCAAGGGTCTTATGCTGTGGCATTGAGAGGCATCTCATTGGATCCTGGTGAACCTCGAGATAATTGAAATTTCCAAAATATAACTAATCTTAATAAAGCAAAAATTAATGTTACTTAACCTCACATCAGTAGGGGAGAAAGAACACTATCTTTACAAAGTTTTAGTATATCAGTATGGGGAGTTTAGAAGTGAGATATGTATAGAGTTTGGATTCTAGCCTCAATGGGTTTAAAGCAGGCTTTTCAAGGAAAGGAACTGAGATGACCAGGCAAAGTTCAAGACATAATAGTTCAGGACTGGTTGCCATAGTAAGGGAGGGGTGTTGAAGTAAGGGTTGAGAGTAAACTTTTGCTTGTTAAGCAATCTGTTTGAACAGATGAGCAGAATACTGTTGTCTCAGATAAATTGATTTATAAGAATTTCCTGAAGCAAATGGTGAAGTTACTTGCTGATTTACACTCTTATCTTCTCTGGGCTGTAACAAACAATTAAGTCATGTTGACACAGATGCTCTCAGTTATTAGTCCTAGCAGTTATGTCATATTGATGTAGGTAGTCATAGGTCTCACTCATATGGCCACCCAGCTAAAGACACAAGACACCTACCCCCCACCCCCACTTGGAGGTATGTGGGACCCCCTATCTTGGTTTTGGACAATGGGGTAAGGGTGGAAGTGATAAATGAAACTTTAGAGTTGTATTCTCAAGAAGAAAAAATGCACCTCCTTCTTCCCTTTCTACCTTCCCAATGTTTGGAAAGTGATAGAAGTAGCCAAAGCAGTTCCATAAGCCATAGGAAAGAAACTTAATGTTGAAGATAACAGAATAACAAAACAATAGGACCCTAGGTCCACATCATTCCCTATCACCTTAGTCCTGAACTACTTATATTCAGACTGTTGCAAAGAAATGATGGTCTATCTTATTTAAGCCCCTGGGTTTTTTGGATGTTTTCCACCAGTCCAACCAGTATCCTAACTAAAACTGCATCTCAAAATTAGTACGTCCATCTCTCTCATAACTTGATTTTTCTTTTTCACTTAAAAACCACCCTCAATCCTTCAGAACATCCTATCAGCGATCCTTCAAATCTCATCCCCAAATCCTCCTGTTCTCTCTGCCTCCACGGCCACCACTCTAACTCAAGCCACCAACGTCTCTTGCCTAGAATACTGCAGTAGCCTCCCATTCATTCCTTGCTTCTGCATTTGTCTCCCCTACAAACAGTACTCTATCTAACTAAAGAATGGTCACTTTAGAACATGAAACAGATCATGCCGTTCGCCGGTGTAAACCTTTCCTTTATAGCTAAAATAAAATCCAAACTCTTTCCCATGGCATACAAGCCACAATATGATCTAACCCTTGCCTACCTCCCCAGTAACCCCTCTCATCCCTCTCTTCTTCACTCACTGTGCTCCAGCCCCATTGGCCTTCTTTGAATTCCTTGATAATCCAAAGGTACTCTCTCTTCAGTTGGCCTTCTGCACGTGATCTTTCCTCTACCGAGATTGTGCCTTCCTCTGATCTTTATTATAGCTTATCATCATTCAAGTTTCATTTCAAATGTTTGCATTCAGGCCTTTCCTGACCACTCAATCTAATATTGCATTGCCTTCCCCTTCTTTAACTCTCTGTCATATTACCTGTATTATTTTCCTTATAGAACAGCACTTTCTGAAATAATCTTATTCTTTTGCTTGTTTGTTTCTTATTTATTATCTATCTTTCCTACTAAAATTATGCTCCATAAAAGCAGGCACTTGTCTGCCTTGATCACCATTGCAATCTCAATGCCCAGAACAGTACTGGAGACGTGGTGTACACTTTGAATATGCACGGAATAAATAATAAAATGGGAACATGTACGCTAATTGCTTCTATAGTGTCTGGCACATAACTGAAGATAACTAAATCATAGATAATGTGCTGCCGTTGTTGTGTTGTTGATGACTTGAATTCTCACCTGACTCGGCTCTACAGTATTGGATTAGTATTGTCCAGGTCCTGAGATGAGAGAGCCCTCCATACTCCACGAGACTTATCTCCTCTGAATCCCATCAGCAGAGCTCCCTTCTCTTCTCTCACCCACACCCAGACCACAGGGGAGGGATCAGATGCCAAGTCATTTAGGAGTTTTAAGTGTGTTACAAAATACTCGTCAGTTGAATTGACTACATTTTATGCACTAACAATTACTGCAAATATCTAAATTAGCAACTTTCTAGCTCTACCTACTTAGAATTTTGCTTCCCTGTTTATAACAAAATTTTATTTGTATTACAAATTACATCCTCTAAACAACCTCAGGAACTAAACTTTATAGACCACTGACCTGGTAGAGTCACAAAGCAAAAGAAGTATTAGACGTGAACTAGAATTTGACCTTTTGGCTCATAGTCCAACATGTCCCCTACCTCACCATGGAAGGTATCTATTTAAAATAAACTTCCGATTTTTAAATATGGGAAAAGAAAGTAAAAGAGGATCAGCTTTCCAGCCTCTAGAATATAATCCCCCCAGGCTTTAAGATCTCAACCTGAAAAGCTGAGGAAAAGGGAAAAACTGTATCATATAAAAGATTCTTGAGAATAAAGTTACTACAGGTTATGTTTATAAAGGTTGGGATTCATTTACCTTTGTGCTGAGGCCCAATATCCCTCTGGGAGCCTAGAATGTATGAGTTACATATAGTGAGTACTAATGTGTTTTCTTCCTTCTTTCAGTTAATGCCTTTCTCATTTCTGTGCCAATAGGAAACAGAATAGACCAGAAAACATAGATTCTAAATCCAGCAGTTAATCCTTTAAACCTCATCCAGCATGAACATGGTAATATTACTTTTGGAATAATTAAAATTATAGTAACTATATGGGAAAAGAGAGAGAGAAAGAATCTATATGCATTGTGTGTTCCTTGAGTCACAGAGATGTGAATTAAAGTGCTGTGTTTTTGGCAATAGAGCAAATTGCTATTTATGTTATGCCAAGGATCTATATCTCTGTCTCTATTTCCAAAGTTTAACTGTTAGAGAGAGAACTATTGACCAATTAGAGAAGAAATGAGAAAAAGGAATAACAAGGTAGAGTGTCCAAAGTAGCAAGAAAACATCATACTACAGGAAGAATAGTGGCTCCAATCCTCACCTCCACTATTCCTGAGCAGTGTGTCCTCACCCAAGCTACTTAATCTAAGTTCCCTTCTCTGCATCTGTAAACATGAGATTGTCAAGTATTCTATACACCATATGTGGTCCTAAAAATTTATAGTTCCCAAGTCAGGTCACCTTGATCATAGCCTTTCCTGACCTTTTGCAAATTTATGCTCTATGAATCAGATGCTATGTACAAAGACCCTGGAATAATGCAGAGTCTTATTAATGATAAAAACAGTGGCATGTTGTGTTATCTTCAATAGGTATTTCTCAATTCTATTCCCACCTTTTTAAATTGATTTGTCTCTTTTTAATTCATTTAAAATTAAATTTTTTTTCTTTTATTTATACATCATCTAGACAAACTCTACTTATCTCTTTTATATATGGATAAAATAGAGGTGTTGGGTTATGGAACACTAGAACCATGAAAATCAGCACTATGTTCCTTGGATTATTCTAGACTTGAAATTAATTATAAAATCTCATCCCAAGAACAGGACTCAAATTATGTCTTAGTCAATTTGGGCTGCCATACAAAACGTCATAGACTGAGTGGCTTAAACAACCAACATTTATCTCTCAAAGTTCTGGAGGCTGGGACGTCCAAGATCAAGGTGCCTGCAGATTTGATGTCTGATGAGAGCTCTCCTCATGGCTTGCAGAAGGCTGCCTTCCTGCTATGTGTTCATGTGGTAGAGAAAGACAGCTCTAGTGTCTATTCCTCTTCTTATAAGGGCACTAATCCCATCATGAGGACCCACCCTCACGACTGCATCTAAACCTGATTACCTCTCAATGGCCCCACCTCCTAACACTATCACTTTAGGGATTAGAGCTTCAATATACTGATTCTGGGGAGACACAAACAAAAGTCCATAACAAACAGCCTTGCCAAAAAGAAGAGAGAAGTAAACATATATGTTAATGTCTAACTGCATTAAAAACAGAACAAAGTAACTTTATAAAATATAAAGCAAAATAAGACATCTTACTTCATATCACTTGCTTAAAATCATGTAAGTAAATCTCGCTAAAATCATATAGTGTTTGGATTGAGTAAATAAATAGTTACAATAGTGATCAAAGAAAAAATATGAAGCTATTTTTTGATATCATAAAATTAATGAATAAAAGTAGTACTCCTTAGATCATATCTTCATTGAGTAATAATAGAATTAGAATGAATACTTTTGGGGAGGGGAGGTCAGGATGGCGGCGTAGGCAGACTCGGAGCTCGCCTCCTCCAGTGGACACAGCCAATTTACAACTACTCCTGGAGGGATTGTGCCTGGGACAGAACTGAAGGCTGGATGGGAGGAACTCCTGCAACAACGGAGGGTCCTGACTGGGGTGGAAGAGGCGGAGGCTCCCTTCTGGAGAGGAAAAACGCCGCCTTCACAAGCCACCAGCTTCACGGCCGCTGGGAGCAGCTCACGGGTGCGCAGCCCTCCCTGGAGGCGCGGGGCCCTGAGCCAGGAGTGCCCCCGCTGGGGGCGTTTTGTGGACCCAGCACAATCGAGACCAGCAGCGTGGTATCTGACTTTGCCTGCTGCTGAAACATTGGGGAGCACCCCCAGAAAACCCGGTTCACAAAGAAACTAAAACCGGATGTTGGAGGGCCCGTGCGCAGACTCACCCGCTTCAGAAGGCATCCTAGGATCGCCAGAGGAAAGGGTGCACAGTGCTGTGGTCGGGGGAGACTCATCTGGTAGGCCCTGGGTGCATCTCGGTGGGGGGTGGGACCTCTCCAGGGACTGGGACATTGGCAGTGGCCATTGTTGTGGCCTGGTGTGGGCGTGCTGACACAGACGCCATTGGAGTTCTCCCTGAGGCCTGCTGGCCCAGGGTCTGCCCCACCCGCTAGAGCACTGATTTAATCCAGCTCAACCAGGGTGGGCAGCCCACACTAGAGACTGGCCCCACCCAACAACAAGCTCTCAGGCAACTTGTGGTCCTGCAGAGATTGGTGACTGGATTCTCTGCAGCCTGGCAACTGAGCTGACTTTAGTGGGGCAGGGCATGCACAAGGAGCGAGTGGAGAGTGTGGGGCAGTGGTGGGGTGTGTGGGGCTCCTGCCGTGGAGATACTGGGTCCGGTCCGCATCAGGAGGTTGGGGTGCGAACACGGGGCAGAACTGTGTTGACTGTGTGTGTGGATTTGTGGGTGGCAGGGCTTGTCAGCTGCAGAAGACTTGTGCTTCTCAAAGACCCACATAGGGGGTTTGCCCCACCTTCCAAAGCCTGAAACAATTGCGCGGTCCTGTGCCTGAGGCCAGCCCCACCCAGCTGCAATCCTCAGAGAGCTGACAAGAGACCTAATAGGCTAGAGGCTTACAGCAATTCTAAGGCGCTGAGCCTAACAACCTGCCACACTGGGGGCCCATTCACTTAAAAGAAATAGTGCAACACAAATGTGGTATTAGAACTTGCAGCCAACTGTGCTGGGGCTCCCCACACCTGATAAAGAGACTGAAGGGCCCACAACAACTACAAGCAGCTGAGCATTACAACAGCTGGCCAGGAGCATAACTCGGACTCCCTGGGTGCCTACAGGAAGAGCAAACAGGCCACAACAGAGGGACACACATAGCCCACATAGGGGTCACCCCTGGAACATTGAGAACTGAGGGAAGCACACTGGAAGCCTCCTAAGACATCACTTACATAAGGTCACCTATCCAAGAGCAGGAGACGTAGCTGACCTACCTAATACGTAGACACAAGCACAGGGAAAGAGGCAAAATGAGGAGGCAAAAGAATACATTCCAAGTAAGGGAAAAGGACAAAACTCCAGAAAAGGAACTAAGTGAAACAGAAATGAGCAACCTACCCGACAGAGAGTTCAAACTAAGAGTGTTAAGGATGCTCACTGATCTGGGCAGAAGAATAGATGAACTCAGTGAGAATGTCAACAAAGAAATGGAAGATATAAAAAAGAACCAATCAGAAATGAAAAATACGATACTGGAAATGAAAAATTCATTAGAGGGACTCAAAAGCAGAGTAGAGGATACAGAAGAATAGATCTGTGAGCTGGACGAAAGACTAGAAGAAATTACCCAAGGTGAACAGGTAAAAGAGAAAAGAATTAAAAAGAGTGAGGACAGTCTAAGGGACCTCTGGGACAACATCAAGCGCACTAACATCAGTGTTATAGGTGTCCCGGAAGGAGTAGAGCGAGACAAGCGGGCAGAGAATCTATTTCAAGAAATAATAGATGAAAACTTCCCTAACCTAAGGAAGGAAACAAACATCCAGGTACAGGAAGCACAGAGAGCACCAAAAAAGATAAACCCAAAGAGGTGCACACAAAGACACATCATAATCAAAATGTCCAGAATTAAAGATGAAGAGAGAATCCTAAAAGAATGTCAAGTTGCATACAAAGGACCCCCATAAGGCTATCAGCTGATTTCTCAGCAGAAACCTTACAGGCTAGAAGAGAATGGCACAATGTATTCAAAGTGCTAAAAGGAAAAAACTTACAGCAAGAATACTCTACCCAGCAAGATTATCATTTAAAATGGAAGGAGAGATCAAAAATTTCCCAGACAAGCAAAAACTAAAGGAGTTTGTCACCAAGAAACCAGTGCTACAAGAAATGTTAAAGGGACTGATTTAAGGGGAAAAGAGAAGACCACAAATAGGAAAAATTTTCGATTTCCATGATAAGAGGGTAATGGATACAAATGCACAAAAAAGAGGTTAGATATGATATCAAAAACATAAAAGGGGGGAGGAGGGGAGTTAAAGAGTACAGCTTTGAGACAGAGGTCAAACTAAACTGACCATCAATTCTGTATAGAAGAAGAAAGGAACAGAGAAGGACTACTAAAACACTGAGAAAAAAAAAAGTTAAAAAATGGCAGTAAGTACATACTTATCAATAGCTACTTTAAACGTCAATGGACTAAATGCTCCAATTAAAAGGCATAGGGTGGCTGACTGGATAAAACAACAAGACCCATATATATGCTGCATACAAGAGACACACTTCAGACCTAAAGACACTCACAAAGTGAGAGTGAAAGGATGGGAAAAGATACTCCACGCAAATAGCAATGAAAAGAAAGCTGGGATAGCAGTACTCATATCAGACAAAATAGACATTAAAACAAAAACTGTAAAAAGAGACAAAGAAGGGCATTACATAATGATCAAGGGAACAATCCAACAAGAGGATATAACACTTGTAAATATCTATGCACCCAATGTAGGTTCACCTAAATATATAAAACAATTATTAACAGACATAAAAAGAGAAATAGTAACACAATAATAGTAGGGTACTTTAACACTCCACTTACAACAACGGATAGATCATCCAAACAGAAGATCAATAAGGAAACATTGGCCTTAAATGACACACTAGAACAGATGGACCTAGTAGATATATACAGAGCATTCCATCCAAAAACTGAAGAATACACGTTCTTTTCAAATGCACATGGAACATTCCCCAGGATTGATCACATATTAGGCCACAAAACAAGTCTCTATAAATTTAAGAAGATTGAAATAATACCAAGCATCTTTTCTGACCACAACGGTAGGAAACTAGAAATCAACTATAGGAAGAAAATCAGAAAAACCACAAATACATGGAGATTAAACAAAATGCTACTGAACAACGACTGGGTTAACGAAGAAATCAAAGAAGGAATCAAAAAATACCTGGAGACAAATGAAAATGAACATACGACATGCCAGAATTTATGGGATACAGCAAAAGCGGTTCTAAGAGGGAAGTTTATAGCGATACAGGCCTATCTCAACAAACAAGAAAAATCTCAAATAAACAATCTAACAATGCACCTAAAGGAACTGGAAAAAGAAGAACAAATAAAGCCCAAAATCAGTAGAAGAAGGGAAATAATAAAAATCAGAGCAGAAATAAATGAAATAGAGACCAAAAAAAACAACAGAAATATTAATAAAACCAAGAGCTGGTTCTTTGAAAAGATCAACAAAATTGACAAATCTTTAGCTAGACTCACCAAGAAAAAAAGAGAGAAGGCACAAATAAGTTAAATCAGAAATGAAAGAGGAGAGGTTACGACAGACACCTGAGAAATACAAAAGATTATAAGAGAATACTATGAAAAGCTATATGCCAACCAATTCGACAATCTGGAAGAAATGGATAAATTCTTAGAATAATACAACCTTCCAAAACTGGATCAAGAAGAAGTAAAGAATTTGTATAGACCAATCACCAGTAAGGAGATGGAAACAGTAATCACAAACCTTCCCAAAAATAAAAGTCCAGGACCGGACGGCTTCCCTGGTGAATTCTACCAAACATTCAAAGAAGACTTAATATCTATCCTTCTCAAACTCTACCAAAAAATTGAGGAGCGGGGGAAGCTCCCTAACTCATTCTACGAAGCTGACATTACCCTGATACCAAAACCAGACAAGGACAACACACAAAAAAAAGAAAATTACAGGCCAATATCACTGATGAACATCGATGCAAAAATCCTCAACAAAATACTAACATATCGCATACACCAATATGTTAAAAAGATTATACACCATGATCAAGTGGGATTTATTCCAAGGATGCAGGGATGGTTGAACATTCGCAAATCAATCGATGTAATACACCACATTAATAAAATGAAGAATAAAAATCAAATGATCATCTCAATAGATGCAGAGAAAGCATTTGACAAGATACAGCATCCATTTATGATAAAAACTCTGAATAAAATGGGTATAGAAGGAAAGTACCTCAACATAATAAAGACCATATATGAGAAACCCACAGCTAATATCATCCTCAATGGTGAAAAACTGAAAGCTATCCCTCTAAGAACAGGAACCAGACAAGGATGCCCACTGTCACCACTCCTATTTAACATAGTACTGGAAGTCTTAGCCAGAGCAATCAGGCAAGGAAAAGAAATAAAAGGGATCCAAATTGGAAAGGAAGAAGTGAAACTGTCACTATTTGCAGATGACATGATTTTATATATAGAAAACCCTAAAGAATCCACCAGAAAACTTTTAGAAGTAATAAACGAATATGGTAAAGTTGCAGGATACAAAATCAACATACAAAGTCAGTTGCATTTCTATACACTAACAACGAAGTAGCAGAAAGAGAAATTAAGAATACCATTCCATTTACAATTGCAACAAAAAGAATAAAATACCTAGGAATAAACTTAACCAAAGTGGTGAAAGATCTGTACACCAAAAACTATGAAACATTTCTGAAAGAAACTGAAGAAGACACAAAGAAATGGAAAGATATTCCGTGCTCTTGGATTGGAAGAATTAACATAGTTAAGATGTCCATACTTCCTAAAGCCATCTATAGAGTCAATGCAATCCCTATCAAAGTTCCAACAACATTTTTCACAGAAATAGAACAAAGAATCCTAAAATTTATATGGAACAACAAAAGACCCCAAATAGCTAAAGGAATCCTGAGAAAAAAGAACAAAGCTGGAGGTATCACACTCCCTGATTTCAAAATATACTACAAAGCTATAGTAACCAAAACAGCATGGTAGTGGCACAAAAACACACAGATCAATGGAAGAGAATCGAAAGCCCAGAAATAAACCCACACATCTATGGACAGCTAATCTTTGACAAAGGAGCCAAGAACATACAATGGAGAAAAGAAAGTCTCTTCAACAAATGGTGTTGGGAAAACTGGATAGCCCCATGCAAAAAAATGAAAGTAGACTCTTACCTTACACCATACACAAAAATTAACTCCAAATGGATTAAAGACTTGAATGTAAGACCTGAAACTGTGAAACTAGTAGAAGAAAACATAGGCAGTATGCTCTTCAACATCGGTCTTAGCAACATCTTTTCAAACACCAGGTCTGACTGGGCAAGAGAAACAATAGAAAAAATAAACAAATGGGACTACATCAAACTAAAAAGCTTCTGCACAGCAAAGGAAACCATCAACAAAACGAAAAGACAACCTAACAATTGGGAGAAGATATTTGTGAACCATACATCTGATAAGGGCTTAATCTTCAAAATATATAAAGAACTCATACATCTCAACAACAAAAAAACTACCAACCCAATTAAAAAATGGGCAAAAGATCTGAACAGATATTTCTCCAAAGAAGATATACAGATGGCCAGCAGACACATGAAAAGATGTTCAAAATCACTATCAGGGAAATGCAAATCAAAACTGCAATGAGATATCACCTCACACCCGTCAGAATGGCTATAATTAACAAGACAGGAAACAACCCGTGTTGGAGAGGATGTGGAGAGAAGGGAACTCTCATACACTGCTGGTGGGAGTGCAAACTGGTGCAGCCAGTATGGAAAACACTATGGAGATTCCTCAAAAAATCAAGGATAGAACTACCATATGATCCAGCTATTCCACTGTTGGGTATTTATCCAAAGAACTTGAAAACACCAATTTGTAAAGGTACATGCACCCCTGTGTTCATTGCAGCGTTATTCACAATAGCCAAGACTTGGAAGCAACCTAAGTGCCCATCAAGGGACGAATGGATAAAGAAGATGTGGTATATATACACAATGGAATACTACTCAGCCATAAGAAACAATGAAATCCAGCCATTTGTGACAACATGGATGGACATTGAGGGTATAATGCAAAGTAAAATAAGTCAGAGGGAGAAGGTCAAATACCGTATGATTTCCTTCATTAAGTAGTAGATAATAACAACAATAAACAAACACATAGGGACAGAGATTGGATTGGTGGTTACCAGAGGGGAAGGGGGGAGGGAGGAGGGTGAAAGGGATGATTTGGTACATGTGTGTGGTGATGGGTTGTAATTAGTATTTTGGTGGTGAACATGATGTAATCTATGCAGAAATAGAAGTATAATGATGTACACCTGAAATTTTTACAATGTTATAAACCAATGTTACTGCAATAAACAAAAAATTTAAAAAAAAAAGAATGAATACTTTTGGAAAGATTGATCAAATTTTGTAGAGATGTCTTGAAATAACATGAGGTTAAAGTTGTATTTTTAAAAACTTTAAAAATACTTTATTTTTAAACTTAAAAATATTTAGTTGAAGGATCTGGATAACAGAGAAACAGAAACTTAAAAGTTAAAACTTTCCATAACTCTGGCATGTACTGTCAAAAATCCTCTAAGATATTTTGGGAGAAACAAATGCTTAAGTAGCTCAGAAATGTACATTTTCTCATGCATATAAAACAGCCAGATGTTTTCTTCTTGGAAAAAAGTTAGCTTTTTTGGAAAATGTTTGAGCTCTTACCTAAACACCGTTGATTATGCAGTAATAATTTTTTTCTGATAGTATGTTTGATTTTTCCCCCAACTCATCTATAAAATTACACTTCTGCAGAATAGTATAGTTTCTAAAGGCCATTTATTAAGAAAAAAAGTTCTAGTTTAAAGAAGGATAAAGTATTATATAATTTTTCACTATTACAAAATTCAAAGAAAGGCAAGAGAGAAAAAAAACCCAGAGCCTATAAAAAATGTGTCTCTTCTTTGATCCTAGATAACATCCATGGTTTGTCCTACTCTATAGTTTTTACATTAGTTATGAAAATCGAAATTATCCAAATTACACTTTACATGTATACATTTTTTTCTGTACATTTTATAAAATGATTTGTAGTAACTGTCAAAGAGATGGAGAGGTTACAGGTTATGTAGGAGGTACATGCCCAAGATTATTGGAGGTGATGGTGAGAGGTAGGACCTGAGTCTAAGCACAGTTTGAACTTGAAGTCATTCATTCTACTGCCTTCCAATAACTATGGATTAATTGGCATGAAGAATACAAGATTAGGTCAAGGGAAATGGAATTACTAGAAAATGTAAAGGAGGTCAGGGGGATAGGGATTATTTCATCGCCTCAAAGACTCAGCTCTATGGCATTAAAATTAGTGATAAAAGAGAGACCAATCGGTAGGGCCTGCCCAGTGGCGTACTAGTTAAGTTTGCGTACTCCACTTCCGTGGCTTGTGGTTTGTGGGCCCTATCCTGAGCACAGACCTACACACCACTCATCAAGCCATGCTGTGGCAGTGTCTCATATACAAAATAGAGGAAGATTGTCACAGATGGTAGCTCAGGGACAATCTTCCTCAAGCAAAAAGACGAAGATTGTCAACAAGTATTAGCTCAGGGCCAATCTTCCTCACCAAAAAAAAAAAAAAAAGTAGAGAGGCCAATTGAGTAGAAAATATCATATTTTCCATTGTGATAGTTCAGCTGTGATAAAATAAGCTACTTGAAGGTAAAAATAATGTTTTAAAACAGCTATTTTTTTAATACAATGTGAAAGATACAAATACAATAAATAATGGCTTCTACCTTCAAGGAGAATAAAACCTAGTACGGAAGGCAAAATGTAAGTGAATAAATAACGATCTGTAATAAAAAATCAAGAAAGCAAGAAGAAGCAGAGGCAAGACAACTGGATAAATGTGATCGTATTCATTTGTCTAAACATGTAATTATTTATTATTATTAAAACAAATATGATAAATAATTATATTACATATAATAATATAATTATAAATTAATTTAATTCATCATATAATTATGAATTAAATTATATATTAATATAATAAATAAAATATATATTAAAAATATTATTATTTTTTGATGTGAAAAGGAGAATCCTTCTCATTCTACTAAACTGAAACAAGTAATTTTCCTTAAGAGAATAAAAATCATTAATTAAATGTAATGTAATTTTTGACATAATAATAATGACTGGGGTTCAAATTTCATTGTATTTCAGAATTATATTAGACAAAGCAATTTAATTAGGCCAAAACTATTACATGGTCAGAGACTTATTTTTCATGCATACTATTTTTAAAATCCATGATAGCATTGCATTGTTCATACATTTAGATAATTTTTATAGAATACTGAATACACTGTTTTCTCTGTATATAAACATAGGCTGATGTCATCCATATGAGAATACCAGACTTTCATGTTGGTAAAAACATGGTTTGTGGTTTTTGTGTTTGTTTTTGCTTTTATCTTTCCATTCCTCTAGGAATAACAGTGGTTTTTTGCAAACCTAAAATAGCATAACTTCTAATATTTTTGGTTTTCTCCAAAAGACAAAGGCTATGTAACTCAGTACGGATAGGATGTTAGCGCTAAATGAAACTGCTATGTTTGTTCTCTGTGCTTTTTCTAATAAAAATTATACCACCCACTCTTCCCTGGCTAGAATTTTTAAGTAGATTTAGTGGGAGTTTTTGTATGCCATATAAAATATAATCATAACCTTTAGAATCTGATTTCTCCTTCAACTAATAGTCTTAAAGTGGATCATTCAAGATTTTTCTCCCTTAGCTCCTATACTCTGATTTAAATCATTATTTAACACTTCTTAGAGTCCTTTATCTGATCGTCATTTCTCAAAATTCTTAAGCCTGACAGCCTCCTGAAATACTCACTAAAAAGCAATATAGTTAATTTCTGCACAGGGACCAGACACAAGATTAATCTACTATAAATTGTCAGTTTCATCTTCCAGGGCTTGTAGAGAGCACACACAATGATGCCGTTCACTTACCAAGTCCACATTTATTGTACTGCACTATTTATCATTATTCAGGAAGCTGAGACTCTCCTGTCAAGAGACAGAAGTGTCAAATGAAGTCAGCACATTCAGGAGATTTAAAGCTAAGTCAGCTTTGGTTCAATAGGTATCCCTTTTTACTTAGGAACCTAACCCCAATGAGTTAATCTGCAAAATAATAGAATAGGTGTGATGGAGTTTCACAAAACTACCCAGTGAACATGTGGCAGACACATGAATACCCTAAATCATATTTTTCATTGTATCCACTTCTCAGAGAAATGATTTAAGGACAGCCATTTGCTGAGAACCAGCCACTTAGCAAGCATTTATTGAGTGCCTACTGCAGTCTTCATCCACAAATTAGGCAAAAATAGTCTTTGCAGCACATATTACTTACTTAGAGGTCACTATTCTTTTCTTCATACAGAGGGCTCTTGTTCTGAGGAATAAAGAAGACCGATTTGGGTCTCCTCCCATCCTTAGTTTCATGTGAAGTAACTTTGAGGAAGGCTCGTGTGCAAATATTTAAAGTAAGTCTGGAAGAAAAATGGAAGATGTAAGCTCAATAGTACCACTTCTGCTCTGCCTTGAGCCAGAATCTTTTCAAGACTTGTTCTGTATTGCTACTGTTTTAAACAATTAAATGCTGTACATGACTCTTGGAAAGATAATTCTCTAAAATTCAGACTGGCCAACTTAAAGTTATTTAAGCAGACATGACCTGTCTTCTGTGTGTTATTAGAAGTTAGGAATATTTAGCTATTAGAAGAAGAGAAGAAAAAGGTCAAAGATTCTGTTTAGTTTTTTTTAAAAAAGGATAAAGTTTAAATACATCTTTATTTTATCCTTATGTATCACCCTACTTCAAAAATTAAACCCAACCACATCTACCCAAAAAGGAAAAATAAGAAATTTATCACTCTGAGCTTACTTGGTATGTAACAATTTCTATACCTCATGTCAATTTTGGAAAGAAATGAAAAGACAAATTTAAAATAAACTTATTTGTTTGTTTCTATTGTTCTATCTGGCATACAAAAACTAAGATTTGAGAATCCGATAAGATATCCTGAAACAAATGTAAAATTTTCTACTCTAAATTACTGAAAAGCAGAAAAGTTAGGACAAGGACACTGGTGAAAATAACACAGTAAGGACATCCAAAAGTTATGTCTTCCATAAAAGTAATGAGAAAACTGGCAAAAATTATCAGAATTAATCTTTTCAGGACTCTGAAAATTAACCCAAGGTTTACAGTAATCCAGGGAGTGTTTATTCAGGAAAAGCAATTGAATCCTTGTAAGAACAGTGAGATCAGTGGCATTGTAACTTACCTGAGTCCCATTCCCGGCTATCCAGCTCCACTGGAACCTTCAAAGCCAAAAAACCCATATCGTGGTGAAAACCAGCAGCCTAGCTGTCACTCGAGTGGGTAGAACAGAATTAAAACTTCTTCTAAGCCCCATTCCCAGAGAATTGTCATTATTTGACCTGTTTGGTGGTTTCCTGGAAGAGCTTACTTGTAAGGCCATCTGCATTTGACCTGAGTTAGAACTCTTCAGTGCAAAAAGCCTCTTCTCGTGGGGTGTTTGTCAAAAACAAATGCAAGTTATTGTTTAACTTCATGGCTGCCTGAAGAGGTGGATCACATTTGGATCTCACAAAATCTTAAAAAGAAAAGCTAGGGAATAAGACTCAACAGGCTCTTTGAAAAGCTCCAACATATTCCTGGGAATCTAGAGGATCATTTGCATATGTAAGACTGTGTACATGCTCAGAGCTATGCACATGTTCAAGAAGGCCCTAACCTCTCTCCTTCGTCTCTGCCTGAACTTGAAACTGTACCAGCAGGAAGTGAAGGCTAAGGCAGTGGTGTTAATTGCCAGCTGACTGTAGAAGGCAAGCCCTAATATGCACACAGAGCCCCTTAGCAAAGACTGGAAGACTTACTGGTTCTGAGTTTATAAGGAAATGTACATTGAATCATTAGCTGACCACTAACCTAACTGATCAGAGACTTCAGTGGCCACACATGACTAAAAAGTCAGCTCTACAGAATTAGTTTAGAAAGTCACTAAACAACAAACAGTAGAAGAGAAATGCAGCTATATAGGAACAAAGTCTTGATATACTAAGAATTTAAGTTGGAGGGCTGGCCCCATGGCCTAGTGGTTAAGTTTGGCATACTCTCCTTTGGTGGCCCAGGTTCGTGGGTTTGGATGCTGGGCTTGGACCTACACCACTCGTCAGCCATGCTGTGGTGGTGACCCAGATACAAACTAGAGGAAGATTGGCACAGATGTTAGCTCAGGGCTAATCTTCCTCAGCAAAAAAATTTAAGTTGGTGTTAATCCTTACTAGATTGTTATAAATAAGGTGCTAATTGTGATCCCCACGACAATCACTAAGAAAATAACTCCAAAAAACATAGTTAAAAAAAAAGGGAATTAAAATGGTACATTAGAAGATACCTATTTAACACAAAGAAGGCAGTCATGGAGAAACAAAAGAAAAAAATAGACATAAGACATCAGATAACAAAAAGAAAGCTAGGATTGGAGGAATTATGTGCTGCTTGAATGAGATTTTAAACTAGTTAGAGTTGATGAGGCAGAGAGGTACACACAGGTTACAGGAGTAGGACCTTTGGCTTTTTCTAAATTATCTTATCTTTTGCCTTGACCTGAATTGTCTTTTTAAACCTAGAAATCCCTTGAAAGTAAATACACCATCTTCCCATATTCTGCAGATAGTGAGAAACAGATGGAAAAGTGCCTTTCAAACCTCTAGAATAAGGGGTAAGGGAGAATAATTTGTGCAACTTCCACGTAAAACCCTCACTAATAACTTCATTAGAACATCCTACATCATGTTTATCCCAGGCTGACTGCTGATCAGGAAACAGTTAGGAGAGAGAAGAGAAGGAGGATAAGAAGGAGGAGGAGGAGGAGGAATGGGGATGGGGTGGACAAAGGCAATGAATTATAATGAAAGAGAGGGAAAAGGTATATTCCTTAGCCTGGTTTCCAGTGCCTATTAACAGTAAAATCATAGAATATAACTCCAATCTTGTTTCTGATTTCTTTCTTACTTGATTCTATCACTCTAGTCAAACAAGTCCTTAACACACACACTATACTTTCTCACATCTCCTCTTCTATTTTGTCCTTTCTTTTCCTGGAATGCTATTCTTCTCCCCATATAAAAAGTGGCCTTTCTTCAAGAGGCACTTTAGATCCCACCTTCATTAAACCATTCCAAGTGGGCTCTGCTCAAAATGATCTCTACATTTGCAGTTTAATTCATTTCGGTTATCATTTATTACTTTTTGTCTTAATTCTGGTCTTAGCATGTCAGCTTCAGATGAATATACCAGTGGCGTGAACTCAAAAGTGTTTATCTCAACAGATAAGTGAAATCTGGTAGTAGGCAGTGCAAGGATGATCTAGAGCAAGGGTCAGTAAACTGCAGCCCTTTTTGTTGGAATACAGTCATATCCATTCATGTACATACTTTCTGTGACTGCTTTCACACTGCGACAGCAGAGTTGAATAATTGCAATCCTTTACAGGAAAAGTTTGCCCAACCTTCGTTTAGATAAAGTCATCAAGACAAAGTTATCAAGGACTCAAGCTTCCTCCACTTTCTGCTCCAACACCCTCAGTAACAAGCTTTTGTCCTCAAGGCCTTTCATGCTCCCAAAGGGTGCTTTATTTCTAGTCAGTTACAGTCATTGGGTTTGTATATCAAGCAGCAGGAAGGAGGAACAGAGAAAGAGTAAAATAACAGTTGAGTGAGTTATCTCCCTTTACAGACTGCCCAGAAGTCCTATATAGCACATCTACTAGTATCTCATCTACCAGAACTTGTTCTCAGGACCACTTCTAGCAGCAGAGGAGGCTGGGAGATAAGATTTTAGCTGGAAATATTGTTACACTTGAAAATATAGGGGTTCTGTAAGGAAGGGAAAAGGAAACATAGATATTGTGTCAGCAATTAGCAATCTCTACCACAATTAGGAATTGTTGATTTTAAGAAATAAACACCCAAACAAACTAGAGTAAATTGATATTTATTGAAAGAATTCAAAGGAATCTCATGAAAATCAAGGGCAAATGCATTGTCTGGTCTTACAAAGGACAGGAACCAGAACTTAGAAACACCGGACATCCCTTTCCATCTTTCCTCATCTTTCCTGGGCCATGTGGTCATCCTGCTCTTTTTGCAAGTCTCTTCAATTTTTCTCTCTCTGAATGCCAGACTTCTCTGATAAATCAGATTCAATTTCTATGCTTTTCTTTGAATATGGCAACAAATGCCCTTTAGCCCTGATTTTGTACTCTTTTATTGACCTAAACCCTGAATACCATGATTAGATTCTCTGAATCCCAAATTGAAATTCATGGGAGACAGAATCTCGTTGACACAAATTGGATCATTTTTCTACCTGTGATTAAATCAGTTGTGGCATGGATGATGCTTTCATGTGGGCTAGCAAACTTTCCAGGCCACAGCAGGTAAGTTCTCTGAGAAGGAGTATGTGAGAGGAATGAAGATGATAGGCATCCGTTGCCTAACTTCTATCCACTTATATCCTTTATAATCATACACTGCCAAAAATACCCTATACTATTGGTTATATTTCCAATCTTTATGAGTGGGCATGTATGGTACCTGCTGAGGATTCTGTTTTGCAATTGAAGGGTCACCCCCCATGGAACAGAGATGAAAATAAAAAGAGTATGTTCCCTCTGCTTATTCTTCCAACATTTTCTTAAAGGTAGTGATAAGCCATTATCCAAATATACTGTGTGAAATAAATTTCTTTTCAGCTTTCTAGAAATGATGAGATCTTATAGAGGCAAAAAGACAGGAAACCAGTGGCCAATATAAGGCCACTGCCACAATCACCACCGGCCAAAGAAGCAACCTGGGCACCTGTAGGCAAGGACATCTCCATGTCTAAGAATCACATACTTTTTAATTCCCAGCTGGATTATAACTTGTCTGAACACAAGAACTATACCTTATATGTACTTATATTCACTATATTATGCACTTAGAAAAGTAAGAAATAGTGTTTATCAGGTATACAAGAAATAAGAAGAAAAAACTCAGAGAAACTGTTGATACTCTGTATTCACCACTCAGAAATACATTACCCGTAAAACATTTTTTTACATGTTCCTTTTTTATCTATAATCTCCAAATTCCAGTTGGAAAGAAAAAACATGTTGCCGTTCTAGTATGCCAAATAAAATGTGACCATGTCTCCCTGTTCTCCCTTCATCATCATCATCATCAACATCATTATTGTTATAAATAAAACCAAGGACACTTCAAATGACATTGTTTCTCTTTGTCATGTGTTTTCTTAGCATGCTTTACTCTATATACCAAAAAGCTATTCCAGCGACTTCAAGAAAAGCTAGCTTTACATGATGGATTCAGCCTTGGGGGAGGGGGATGAGAGGTATTAGATTCCAGTTGAAACAAACTCCATGTATTTATTTTGTCATTCTCATATAGACAACAGTAAGATATAAAAGAAAGTTAAGGCTGCTACAGAATTTGCACAGTTATATGGAACTCTGTCACCTTTTAAATGCAGAGTACTCGTCAGGCTATAGGTTAATTATTTTTTAAGATTTTGGTTTGGCTTTGCTTTGGTGTTTGTTTTTGACATCAAGAATATTCATAGAAAAGAATCACTGCAGGAATGGTTTCATGTTTCTCTGTTAGTCACCTTTGGAGACAGCCATCTCAGAATCTGAAGTGGAAACTTTTGAACTTTTTAATTTCAAAATTGTAGCAATATCTGACTCCAAGATATAATTTTATATCTGTTTCTAACCAGTTACAAATGTTTGATATTTAGTTCATATTCTTCTTATCTTCTGTTGAAAAAAATACAATACTTTCTTGAGTTGTTATAAGCTCTACAAGGTTATTAGGAAAGGCAAGAATATACAACTTTAAAAAAAAAAAACAGTGTATCAACGTATACTATGTGTTGTGATTTTGGAATGACTTTCATACTCCCTTGATATTAATTACATGAAGGAAATAGCCAACTTAAATGTTACATGTGAACAAACAAAAGTTCTCTCCATTCTGCATCATGACCTTGCTTCACTCCTATGACCAGTGACAATGGCCTTGTCTTGACAAAGTCATTTAGCTTACTTTGATCCTTATAATACACAAGAAACACTTTCATCATTGACATTGCTTTGTTATGCATTTGACTTTTGGATGAAATAGAGGGATAAATCCCTCCTTGTTTTATTAGCATGATGGCGTGGCATTACAAATTACATGTTTGTTTCCTAGTAAAATATAAATGACACTAGAGAAAGCAATTTATTCTAAAACCATAGTATAAACTCCTATATTTTCAAAGAACTGATGTAATCAAGTTGATAAACCATGAATCAGGCTTATTTAAATGAGTTGTCTTTTGGCATATGGAGAGAATTATTTTCTGTTATGAAAATCAAACAAGCTGTTAGTGAATCGCAGAAGACAAATACAGAAAATTGCCTTGTGAAATCACATTTCAAGAGGATCCATTGCCCATAGCAATGATAAAAGGACAACTGGAATATCAGGAAGAAATGTGTCTGTCTTAGTAATAGGGAAAACAGAATCTTCTTTCCCAATATTGTTCTAAACAAACTAAATATTAATCACGCCAATAACATAAATGTTTGAATAATTGAAATATATATAGTACTGCCAAAACTCCACAAAATTAAAACTGTGTTTCCACGCATAATGGTGGACTAGATACTCTCACTGCTTTTGTGGTTGCAGCAACTAAAAATGCTGAATTAAATGTTTTTCTAATCTTTTAAAACACATTAATGAACTGACAAAAGCCTTGAGAAATACAAAGAGGTTAATAAGAAAGTAGAAGTTGTATCTCAGAGAAGTAAGCAGAGCACTAAAGCTTACTTACATATCAAGAGAGAGGTTTTGCTGACCAAGAGAATTTCAGCTTTATTTTTCACAGGCTTTAAAGAAATGACTGCCTGGAGAAAAGCCCAAGAAATATCCAAGTAGAGAGGCTACTAAGAAGCCTCCAGATATTCTTGGGAACTCAAAAGTCTATACTTTAAATGTATAGGTGAATTAGAAATAGTCCTGGACCTTAAATGTCTACTCTGGAAGGTTTTAAGAAAATTGCCCAAGGGAAAACTTGAAGCTGAGTTTGAGCTGATCTCCCCCAGCAATTTGCAACCATAGGTGCATCTACTCTATGCAACAAGTTAGTTCAAAAAGCATCAAGTTAAGAGTTTGATTAAAAGTGGTCATGGCTTGGAAATGTCTCAGATCCCTGGAATGAACAAATGTAAATCATTATTGGAGGAAAAACTTTCATATAATGTGTTGATATTTAACAAAAAAATATTTCAAGAAATAGGATCACCAAGTCAAAAATAACAAACACACAAAGAAACAAGATACCATGAGGTACAACAGTATCAGGCTTTCAAAAGACTTAAGATGTTGAAATTATCAGGCAGAAAATACAATGTAATAGTGTTTTACACTATTTAAAGAAATAATAGAATAAAAAATTGAAGTAATACTATAATAGAATGGCAATGGGACGAAAACCAAGAATTATTTTAAAAATTACCAAATATACTTGAAATGTAAACAAACAGAAATTCTAGAAATAAAAAAATATTAAAAAGTCAATGAATGAGTTTAATAGCAGATTAGAATAGTTGAAGTCAGAAGCAGTAAATTCTGATATATATCTGAAAAAAGTAATCTAAAAAGCAGCACAAAAATACAAAGATATAGGCATAAAAAATAGAGTTTGAAAAACATAGATCAAGTGACAAAGTCCAACTTATATTCCATTGCAGTTGCATAAGGAGAGAAAGAAGAGAATAGAGCAAAAACAACTTTAAGAATAATGATAGAAATTTCAAGAAAAGTTGAAAATCACCAATACAGATTCAGGAAGGCCAATGCATTCCAAATAGGATAAATAAAAAGAAACCCATATCCAATCACACCACGGTGAAAGTGAAGAACACAGAGACAAAGATAAAATCTTAGAACAGCCAAACAGAAAACACAGATTGCTTCAGAGGAAGGAAATTAGACTGGCAGCTAACTTATCAATAACAACAACAGGAAGAATACAGCGAAATAATATCATCAATGTGCTGAAAGAAAACAATGACCAACCTCAAATTAGATACCTTGCCAAAAAATTCTAAAGGCTGTACTTCAGGCAAAAGAGAAGTTATCCAACATTAAATGTTTGAGTCACAAGAAGGAATGAAAAGAACAAATGGTAAACATGAGAGTAAAACTAAACAAAAATTGACTGTATATAACATTAATAATCACATCTTGATGATTTAAAATACAAAAGATAGAATAAAGTACAAGACAAAAAATAGTATATAAATCCAGAGGGTTCATGACAAAGAAAAAGTTTTTTCAATTCTATCGTTTGTGAGGTTAATGATATTGATTAGCTTTAGATTTTGATGAATTAAAAAATCAGTAATAGCAACAGTAAAAGAATGTCAATTCTCTTACAATTCCATAAGGGTTTCTATCAGTCAAGATCCCAGCATATTTGAATAATTTCAAGGGGTTTACTAATAAAAAGACTATATTATAAGGAGATATGTGTAACGTAGGGAAACGTAAAAGGAGAGTTCAGTATATTGGTCTTTTATCACCTCTAGACTCAAAGGGATGAGAGGAGGGAAAAGTTATAAGACTCTTAAGGAGAAAAACCCATAGAGATGCTTCCTTGAGAGAAATTGTAAATGTGGATAAGGCAAAAAAGTCAACCTGAGGTGACCATACAAAGTAATAAATACCCTAACTGCCTCTCCTCTCTGCCTTCATTGTCCTGCCAGGGTTCGTTGTTAGTTAAACCCTAACAGGTGACAAATGGCAAAGAAATACATTGATGTCGTTGATACATGTTAGTCTCCTGAGGCAGAGACCATGACGGAGAAAGCAAGACAATGGATGTGGAAAGCAAATAGATTTCTAGAGTTCATATATGAATAAGATTCACTGCAGCATTTTTTGTGGTGGCAGACTATTGGAAGAATGGATAGTTAAAATGTGGTAGATGCATACCATGAAATTTTAGGCAGCAACTAAAAGGCAGACTAGATGGACAGTGAACAAAAACACAAATCTTAAAGTGATCACACTGAGTGGAAAAAAATATGTAAGGAAGATGGAGATATTTAGCACAATAACATTTACCTAAATTAAATGTACATGCATAGAACAACAATCCACATTTAGTAGGACCACATGAAAACAAAAAGATTCATAGAGATTCGTTATAATACAATAAAGAAAAGGGAATAAATATATAAATATGTGCATAATACAAGACAGGGCCTTGCACACAACCACTGATGATAATGAAAATGTGCCATGAATTGAGGATTATAATTAATTTAGTGAGAAAATATGCTTGAGAAATGCAAAAGAGAACAAGGAGAGAAAAAACATTATTTTGAAAACAAATCTATGATTGCAATAAATGTAAGATTATACGTATTGTGTATATATATATATTAGTAACTATAAAAGAGAGATACTAAATAATGATAAAAACTTTAAAAGTTTCAATTCTCCAAGAAAACATAATAATTCTCACATAGTGTAGACTAAATAACATAGCGTCTAAATACACAAAATAAAAGTTGATAGAACAAAAGAAATTGACAGAGCTACAATCATACTAGTAGATTTTTGGTACATCTAATTTATTGATTAAGCAGACAGAATTAAATCAGTAGTAATATGGAAGATGTAAAGACAAACATTTGCAGATGATCTAACACACACATATATCACAATGCACCCCAAAATTGAAGAACACATATTCTTTTTGAGCTAACATAGAAGATTTTCCATTCTGGTAAAGATGGGCTGTCTTGTTGTAGACCAACCCTGACGAAATATAAAAACTATCAGTTTGAAGACATTCAAGGCACGTTAATGCAGTAAAGATTTAATGGACAAAGATCTGGGAGGAAGGAGAAAAAGAGTCCACTTCAGGCTCATTCATCCCCACTATTTCCCTCAAGAGTCTTGCTGATTTGCTAAGCATAACTTTCATCAGTCTTAAGGGTCTATGGAGGTAACAATTAGTGTACTGAGCCTTCTATGGAGGAAAAAGCCCTAATAAACACCTCATGCTTTCCACTGGAACTCCTGAAAGGCTACTTGCTAGGAGGATAATTGAACTAGAAATAGACCAGATCTCATAAGACTAAAGCCCCATCTCTAATTAGCTCCTTACTACAGGAAAATAAAACAGCCAGAGACTTATGTTATCCCTACAACTTTTCATATACCATATTCAGCATCACTAAAAAGTTACCCCAAAAATCAGGACACAAAACCAAATGACCAAACACCAAGATGAAAAAACAAAGTAGAAAAACCCTTGCAGGTCACCCAATATTGGAATTATCAGAAACAAACAAAATAAATTTATTTCATCTTTTAAACAATTAAGATAGTAAAATGGAAAATATCATTTGACAACTGGAAACTATTAAAAAACTCAAATACATATTCTGGAACAGATACATTCAAACTTGAAAAAAAGTTTAATGGATGTAGTTAACAGAAGATTAGAAAAGACTGAAGAGAAAACTAATGAAATGGAGGATAGGCCAGAAGACAATAAACAGATTGAATCTTGAAGAGAAGAAAGAACGAAAGTATTAAAAGAAACATAGAACTCATGGGAAACACAGTCAAAATTTCTCCTATTATGTAATTGGAATCCCAGGAGAAAAGAGAAGGAATGAAAAAGAAACAACATCTGAAGAGATAATGGCCAAGAATGATAAAATTCACCAAGGCATGGATTCAAGAACTTCTACAAACCACTATAAAGAAAGAACAAAGAAAACACATGTATGTCTATCATAGTAAAACTGTTGGAAACAAAAGAAAAAAATTAAAATCAGTCAAGAAAAAATAAATATCTTCAAAGAACCAGTAAGACTGAAAATTGATTTCTCAACAGCAATAACAAAATGGAAGTCAGAAGTCAATGTAATGATATTTTCAATTTCCCAGTAGAGAATAAATGCCAACCTAGTGAAAATGTTCACCAAAATGAAAGTAAAACCAGGACATTTTCAGAGAAACAAAAACTGAGAAAATATATCATCAATAAACCCAAACTAAAGGAATCACTAAGCGGGGTTCATGAGGCAGAAGAAAAATGATCCATGTGAAGCATACAGATGCAAGAAGGAATTAAGAGTAAAGAAAAGGTAAATATGTAAGTAACAATAATATTGCCTTTTAGAAATACATTTATAGTCATAATATATAGCAAATTATACTCTAAAGCAAGAAACATTCCTAAAAATAAAGAGAGCATTTTACAATATAAAAGATATATATGTATTACATGTATGTAGTTCGTCAACGTGTAGATACAAAAAGTTTAAACATATATATTATGTTCAATAGCATCAAAAAATAGGATGTCCCTAGAAATAAATCTAATAAAAGATACGTAAGATACCTATAGAGAAACTTATAAAGCATTACTAAGAGTCATTGGAGAATTAAATAACCTGGAAAATGCACTATATTCATTGATTGGATGACTCAATATTATAAAAATGGCACTTTTCCCCAAATTAATCTATGTGGTCAAAGATATTTCCAGCCAAGATATTTCAAATTAAAATCACAACTTTGGAAGCAATGGAAGAGATGTCACAAGCTTATTCTTTAACTTATATTGAAGAGCAAAGAGCTATAAACAGCCAAGACATTCTGATGAAGGAGAGCAAAGTGAGAAGATTTGATTCACAAGAAAACAAAGTTTATTATGCCTTTAAATGATAACGACAGCATTTTTATATTGGTGCAAAGATGGACACGTTGATCATGGAATGGAGATCCCAGAAATAAGCCTGTACATTTATGACGGAACAAGAATTGCAGATGCCTGGGGAAGAAAAAGACAATTTGATAAATGATGCCTGGACATTTGGGTATCCATGTGGGGAATAAATATGAAACAGGACCCCTACCTGACACCATCCACAAATATTGTTTTCAGGTAAATTAAAGCAAATGTAAAAGGCAAAATTTTGAAAAAAAGTAAAGTCTATTCATCATCTCAAGAGAGGGAAGGATTTCTTAGGACAAAAGAGGAAAGCAAAAGGGGAATATTGATAAATTTGATAACTTAAGAACTTCTCTTCATCAAGACACTATATAATGAGTACATGAGCCGCAACTGAGAGAAGCTATTTGCAACACATTAGTATTCAGATATATAAAAAACACCTACACATGAATAAGAAAAAAATAATATATATTAAAGCCATAATGAAGTAGCACTTAACACCACCTCAAGCTTTGGAAAGGATGAAGAACAACTAGAACCATTAATTTGTGTTGATGGGAGAACATACCATTGAACAACAAAAAAAGCAAATTGCAAACAAACACATAGTCTAATTTCATTTATATAAAGTTCAAAAACTTTGAAAACTAAGTCACATATTATTTAGGGAAACAAACATATGTAGTAAAACCACAAAGAAAAACAAGGTATAAGGTAGGGATTAAAGCACAAGTCAGTGCTTTAATGATTACCTCTGAGGGACACACTAGGAAATAGAAAGATAACGGTAATGTTCTTTTTCCTAAATTTGGTTCAATGTATCATTATTCTTGATATCTGACATCTATTTTATAAATAATCCTTTGTAACTATTCAACAGTTAATAAGCACAATTTTCAAAAAGAGTTTAGATATCCTCCTAGACTGACTGTAAGTAGCCATAACAGTTTGCCAATAATTTCCCAGAAATGGTACATTGGCTCCACAGCCTGGACAGAATATTTCATAATATTTGGAACTGAGCAACTTCTGGCAGCCCTGGTCCTTTTGTAACCTTACTTAGCGCGTTATTGGCAGAAGTCTGTAATTGCTAATCAAGGACAAGTCCTTCCAATGAATCTTGGGACGTCCAATCATCAGGCATGATTTATTGTGGATTTTTTAAAAAATGTATCCACAAACGATGACAACCCTCTCTGCATGGAGTAACCTCTAACAGGCACTCTAGAACCCAAATCTATGGGATATTGCAGCCCTGCCTTATGGAGATGGAGGTGTGAATTGAATTTTATGAACTAAAGAAAACTTCCTTTTAGCTAGTTTCTTAATAGTGGACATAAATTAATTCTTCAATTTTGTGCTATATTAGAATTCAGATGAAAAAGAGAAGCGATCCTTTCTGTATTGAAGTTTCTGCACCAGAAGTTGGCCGAAGGCTTCCTGTGAAGGGCAAGCAGAGGGAGTCCCTGACAAAGTGGTATGAATTCACACCTCTCCGGTGCGCCAAAATAGATTCTTCATAGTCTGCTTTACCTGAAATTCTCATTCCAGATTTAATATCTCTAGTAAAGGTGACAATCATCATTTAGAGTGAAGGAGTTTATAACATCCTTTCTTGAGAGAAGTAAATCATAGGATGAGTCAAACGGGGAGAAGGAAGAAGGACTCCTTAGTCCCAACTCATCTGAGTCCATGACTAAGGAGAGCAGGGAAGCCTGAGGTGTCTGAGTGGTGAAGGGAGAACGGGTGAGGAAAAGTTCATTCCAGCTTGCCAGGCAAATTCCACCTACCTCACTGTTTTACCACATTCCAACATTTCATAAAGATCCTCATAAACATTACATTCCTGAGGGAAGCAGCTGTAGCGCAGAGGGAGAGGAAAACTGCTTCTACCTTCGACAAAACACCCATGACGTGACTGCCAAATGCTAGGACTTGGACTGAGGGGTAGAGGAAATGAGTTGTATTTTCGTAAATATCATTTGTTTAGTTGACCTATGAATGAATGCTTTTTTTTTTCTTTTAGGTCAATGTGTTTCCATGGAAAGCTCAGTCTCTGTTGTAAACTCGCCTGTTGAACGCTTAACTGGAAAATAAGAAGGAAAATAGTCAGTCTGAATATGTAGTACTTGCCTACCTTTAACATGGTATCTCTTAATAATTGATGTAGCTGAAAGATGAAATAATGTGAAAGTGACTTGAAACTCAAATGCCTAATACACGATCAGACACTATGAAGTCTCTCTGTCTAATCTGGCCGTCACACGTGGCTATTGAGCATTTCACATGTCGCTGGTATTACTGAAGAACTAAATTTTTAAATTTAATTTAAATTTAAATTTGAAAAATAATACTGAATTTAATTATTGGAAAACATTTAAGCATGTTTAGGGTAACCTATGTGAATCTGCTTTTTCAATTTTAAATTTTATAAAATTTAAATACAAGTTAAGTATTTCCAATGAAAATTTAGCATCCCAATTGAGGTGTACTTTAAATACACACTGGATTTTGAAGATTTAGTACAAACAAATACACAAAATGTCATTAGTAGTTTTTAAGTTGATTATATGTTGAAATGACAATATTTTTGGATATTTTGGAAGTAAAATATCAAAGTAAAATATATTATTAAAATTACTTCCGCTTGTTACTCTTTACCTTTTGTAATGTGGCTACAGGAAAAATTTAAATGTCTTTTGTGGCTTGAATTATATTTCTGGTGAACAGTACTGCTATGGAAGGCAACTTTGATAGCGTGGATTACATAAAAAATTTGGAGTTGAATCACATTCAAGCCTGGGCTCCTTCCATTTATACCTGTGTGACCATGAACGATTCACTTAACCTCTCTGAACTTTAATTTTCTTTTACGTAAATTGAGGTAATAATGTTGAATGAACAAGATTTTTGTAAGGCTTAAATAAAATAGCTTATGAAAAGGCCTTCAGAAAGCTCCAAAGCACTGGGCAGATGCCTGTTATTTTCAGGTATTTTACTTTTAATCAAGTGTACATTTGAATTGTAAGCTACACGAAGGTTTAGAAATAACCATGTTTCTATTTAATCACTGTGATTAGCAAGGTTGGCCCTAAGCTGTAAAACTATATGCCAAGAAGTTTCCGGAATGCCAAGAGCCTACTTTATAGCAGAGGTCCAAAGTGCTGATTTCTGAGGTAGAAATCTGGTTCATTAATACTTGGGCCACCTTAGTGGTTGCCTTTAACGGTCTAAAGCTATTGCCTGCAATCCACTTTAGTAAATTTGTTTTATTAGCGAATTGGGCAGAAAAACAGCGAAGTAGAGGATAAGGCAATTGAGGGCTTGGGTTAGGTGCCAAAGTGAATCAGGTCCTGTTTTCTTCTCAGACCAGGGAGAGGAGGAGAACTATGTGTGCAATAAACAAAATTAAATAGTGGTTTCATTCATCTTGTTTAACAGATTAATCTCCAAGGGAAGAGTGGGCTGGTAAAATGTTTGTGTGGATTGGAAAAATCTGAGAAAAATTTACAAGACTGTTCTAATATTAAGACAGAGTTGACTCTGAAAATAACTTCTGGGCAGCCTGCGTTTTTGCAGAAAGCCTCACTTTAAAAGTGTTATGAAAATAACCAGCTCCATTGCATATTTTAATCCTTTAATTTATGTGAGTCATATTGTCTCAGTTAATTAATGATACGCCAATAAATTGATTTAAGTGGCCCCTTTTTGCATTGCAAAACCTCAATCAACTACAACAAAAAAAACAGGTTGAAAGACTTTATTTAAAGCTGCTTCATTACTGAATGCACTCTACAGCAAATCCTTGAGCCTTGTCACAAGTCTACACTGCAGACTGAGATTATTTACTAAAGAAAAGGAATTCACCCTCCTTGGCTTACACATCTTATTATGCGTGCTCCTTCTTTCCAGGAATTGTTAACTCTTTTCTTGTCAATTGTAAAGTTCACAGCCAAAATTCTTCTAGAGTGATGACTTTGTCTATTTTATCATATTTTTCAATGATTCTGAAGTACAAGTAGATTTGAATTACAAGATCTCAGCAAATAACTCCCTCATTCTTTTGGTAGTACTAGAAACATAATTCTTGACCACTCACTTCTAGTTTTCTAGAACACCATAAACCCCTTGGACAGCCAGAGGCTAATCCGCTGTAATTCTCTTCTCTACCCTTTTTGCCAGTCATGCCTGGGTGAACTGGATAAGCACATACTTTTGTGCCTTACCTAGTTTCCTGTCTAATGAGATGATTAATAAGGTTCATGTGTTAAGCATATGTGGAGACTCCATGACTTTTGAATGTTAACACATTTATAGAAGCAATTAACAATGTAAGAAAAAGGAAAAAAATCACAAAATTAATGTGGGAAATTAAAAAGTTCACTTTTTAAAATTATCATTTAGGAATAAAAATATACGACTTCTGGAGAGAGCTTTAAGCATTTTACCATAGCTTTAAATTTTAACAATAATACCAATAGTTAACATTTATTGGACATCATTATTCAGTGCCAAAGATAAATTGTCTTTGATTCTTACAACAATCCTATAATATAGGTACTACTATTATATCAAATTTACAGTCTCTCTGTGACTTAAACAGATTAAGGAAATTTAGAAAGTCACATGACTGCTCTGTGGGAGAATCTATTCATGAGTCACTTCGGTAACTGGGATGACAGAGGTGCAATCTTTACATGTGTTTCTACAACGCTAGACTTGGAGAAGGGAAAATAGTGATTCTGCACTGGTTTTTGAAGCTTCTACCTTGAAAGAATATACAATTCTACACACATCTCATTGGCCAAAGCAAGTTACATGGCCGCATCCAACTTCAAAAGGAGAGACAAAATGAAATTCTACCTTGTGCCCAAAATGAGAACTGAAACCATTGTGAAGATCTCTAATGACCTCCACACATGTCAACGATACTCTGCCTAAGTGATTTTGCTCTGGTCTGGGAGTTAGGTGAACACAATTTAGTATTGTATACTTTATGTTTAAGTTGCCCTGTAACCACATCCCAATTCCTATAATTTACTCATTATAACATTCTATACCTTTCAATGTAGGGATAAACAGTGCTAAGAAAATTTAGTCTATAATTTGGAGTCTAGTAATAAACACTTATCTTCAAAATCCCTCTTTATTTTTCTCATTGGATAATTAAACCAGAGACTCAGAGATGCTTATAATAATCCATATTATCTCACTTTTCTCCATGAATATTCTTTCAAAAGAGATTATCCTCCGTCATAAATGTCTTTCAGTTTAGTGCTGTCATGCTTCAGCTAAATTACAAATATAATTTTTAAAAAATGAAGAATTTCATTCTCTCTCCTAAGTTTCTTTACTCCCTGTTGCCAAACTCAAGGAGTAAATAAGTAACTAACTTCTTTTCTTTGGAGTTATGTGCTCTCTTTCTTGAAATTGCTGCATAAGGGGTATAGAAATTTCTGTGAGTGATGTTTAGGAGTGATCATGATTGACTGTGACATATTAATTCATATTAAAAACTTTAAATCTTTCTGTTTTCTAGTGAATTTTTATTCACTTGTTTAATTTTTTCCTGCTCTATAGCATTCAAAATATTTCACATCCTACAGTGTTTCGATGGCATTGTGAAATCCTTCTCTTCACCTTCTTCCCATGATCAAAGCATAAAATATTTTAAGTATCGTCTGTGATATTTTGTTCATTTTATTGAAACCTGAGAGAATATGAACTTAACATTTGGGCAATGACTAGAGTGGAATAACTATTATGGAATAAATAATTCAGAAAATAAATATTAAAATCCTTTAAGGTTAAACTTTGTTCTTTTGTGTGGTGAAATATGAAAACAGCTCGAGTTATTTTGTATGGTGTCTGGCTGCAATAAAAAAATACTCAAAAGGAAAAAGGAAGATAAATCTGAAATAAAACAACCAACAGAAACTCTTTAAAATATTATTTCTTCCAACCGATTTTCTTAGCACTTATTCTAGTTTTATGGTAATTATTTTATTCTTTGATAAAAAATATGATTTAATCAGTCAACAATTTTTTTATTTCCCTATTGTATGTTGCATATAGACCTTTTCTACCTAGAAATGATTTAAAAGGTGACGTGACCATCAACAAATTTTAAGGACAAAGCTCTTTATTTAGTATATTTTACAATGCACCAAATGATTTTATCACTAGTCTAAAACCATGATAAAAACAACTTGTGAAAAATTATGTTGATGGCATATATCTTAATCAGAAGTTGTTCCAGAGTATAATAATAGTGATATTTTCTTTTATTACTCTTCTTTGTCATCAGAAGTGATGTCAATATAATTGATACAATTTTATTTTAGTACCTTATTGGTATTTTTATTAGTATGACTAACTGTTCCTGATATAAATATATTTGGCCTGATGCTAAATTTCAAGAAAAAATATAGCCATGTAAGTAAATATGTGAAGGTATTGAAATTTTAAAATATTTTTATTACATTAATTACATTCTAAAATTTATCTTGGTGTATAGTAACATATTAATTTAAAATAATAAGGTGATCTACATTAAACCAAGGGTCCAAAGCTACAATAATTTTCATACTTCTCTTCACATTTATCTATTTTTCTTTTTCCTCCTTACCTGAAAACTCTGGGAACAATAATGGTCCTCTAGAGATTTTTTTGTGAGACTTACAGAGCTTCCTGACATTTTCTTAAGGCACATGAGTAAAAATGACTAAAGAGGCAAGTTCTACACAAAGGCAATATAACTTTGAGATGGAACCTGTAACAGTATCTGAAAAAATAAAAACTGAATATATCCAACAAAACATTTCCATCAGGCATTTCTTTTATTATGTTCCATTCTCTTCTGTTGGGTGAAAAGTTTTTCAAAAGAATAAGTACTGCTATCATATCACAGTTTCCATTCATTACTACATGGCTGGCAGTGTACTGAGAACTAAACTTAACGTTATCTCCTTTAGACCTTATGTCAAGTCTGAAATGTATGTATTTTCACCAAAACATAAGATATGACCAAACTATGCTCAGACAAATAAAGAAACTTGCCCAAACTTAAATTTACCAAGCCTCCAAATAGGTATAATATTCTGTTTACTATGAGTAGATGAATCAAGCAAAATTTTTGAGGGGCCAGCCCCGTGGCACAGTGGTTTTGGCACACTCTGCTTTGGTGGCCCAGGTTTATAGGCTCAGATCCCATGCACAGGAACGGACCTACACCACTTCTCAGCCATGCTGAGGCAGCGATCCACATACAAAATAGAGAAAGAGTGGCACAGATGTTAGCTCAGGGTGAATCTTCCGTACCAAAAAAAAAAGAAAAATTCTACATAGCTTTGCATAGTCTTTGAAACCTAGTCAATTTAAATTTTTTCACACTAAATAACCAGTTTTTTTCCAAAATATATTATCCCTATTTTTGTTCAGTGATTACATCATTTATAAGCCTGATGATGAGATTATACAGGGTTTGAGGAAATATTCTTAGCAACATTGCAGATGGAGCCACACATTGCTTCTTCCAGGGTAGGATTCTACTTTTGTCCTCCAGGATTTCCAGAGTTTACAAATAGTTCATAAGTATCCTTCAAATGCCTGGTAAATTTCCTGGAATTCATGTTAGTTTCCACATGAACTATCAGAGTCATGGATGCCTCAGGGTACCCTAAGGGTGTTAGTAGTTACTGGCTTGAATGCAAACTTCCAAGATGCTATCAGGTATAAATGGTTAGTTCTATCCATGGCCTCGTATCAGAATCCTACAACCTTCGGAAAAACAATTCTAAACTCTGTAAATACTTTAAAATGAAAAAGTAATACCCATTTGGAACTTGAATAATTCTGTCTGACAATTAGACCAGATAAATCGTAGAGAGAAAGCCATGATGTATTTCACAAGCAACCTTTAGTATAATCAGGAAATTGGCTTTGTATTTTTACTTGAGTACTTACATCATTATAAGAGAAGTTCAAAATTATATTCAAAGGATTTAGATTTAAATGATTTCTGGGGAACATCTGCAAGAAAAGATTAATATTTTTAAAATAGCAAATATATTATAATTATGATATATTCCTCTTGATCAGAATTCTCAAATATCCTAAAAATAGATAAATGATAGATATAGAGATACTTAGATACACAGACACATACATGGACATATTTATTTGTTAGCTGTGGACAAGTGAGGTATTTCTATAACTCTGATGAATTCAGGAACACTTTTAAATCTCTACTTTATATTTCTTAATTAAATTGATAAGGATCAACTGGAGCTTCATAGGGTACCAAAAATATTTAGCTCATTCAAATCATCATGGTTAATTAAGTTATCTACCTGAACAAAATCCATGTCTAATATTAAACCTCAGGTCTATATTTAGGGAACTCAAAGTAAGACAATCCTCAGGAAGCTCAACAAAAATAGAAACAAAGTCTTGTTCTCCGCAAGAAAATAGGTGGAGGCCAGAACTTTTAGAGATTTCACAGAAATCAATAAATAAATGGAATATCTGCTGTAAATATTTGTTTGAATATAAAATAGATCAGCAGATATGAATGTTATTTCAATTAAGATGTTAATCTATTAGTTCCAGATAGCCCTGAGAGGTGAAAAAATAGATGATAAATAGATGGATGATATAGATAGATAGATGATAGAGAGAGAGAGATAGATGATAGATAGATTAGATAAGAAAAATGATCTCTGTTAAAACTCCCAGAGGAACTCACTAAAAGTAATTTTCAAGGTATAGTAATAATGAAAGTGGATGCGATATTTAAGTTGTAACATTAGACTAATATTAGTTAACACTTTGCTAACTTATCACACTATTTGATGTTAAAATTTCTAGAGGAACAAACAGGGCACCCCCACAAGCCTCCCCTGGAATCAGCTCCTGGAGCTGATCTCTACCTTAAACCATGGGAAGTTCAAGAGATCCAATTAAAACTAGCTTCACCAAAAAATTAAGTAGAGGTGGGAATGAGTCAATAAACTCAGATAGTGATCGAACAACTGTGAAGTTGGAGCTTTCTAAAGGAGATGCTTATTGCTTTACTTGTTTCTTTTTTAAATGTTTCAAAGTAAGATTTTTGTAAAATGGTATGATTAGAAATAGGAAAATCTCAGGGCCAGCCCTGTGGCCTGGTGGTTAAGTTTGGCGCACTCTGCTTCAGATGCATGGGTTCACGGGTTTGGGTCCCAGGTGCAGACCTATACCACTTGTCGGCCATGCTGTGGTGGCGACCCACATATAAAGTAGAGGAAGATTGGCATAGATGTTAGCTCTGGGCTAATCTTGCTCAAGCGAAAAAAAGAAAAAGAAGATTGGCAACAAATGATACGGGCCTTCCTTGGCAAAAAAAAAAAAAAAAAGGAAAACCTCAACTATAGTATATCAAGGATTTTCTATGGTCTTTGAGCCTTCCTAGGTATATTATCTAGTCATATTTATCCCATCCAATCTCCAATGTAACTCTAAATGTTGGATGTTATTATTTTCACTATGATGTAAAAAAAGATCCTCAGGGAGTTTTCCATAGACAAGTGTATTTCACATTTATGGGCATATAAGAACGCACTTGGTTACTTGATAAAAATCCAGATACCAGGCCTATTCCCTTCTGAACAATCTAATTCAGTAGGTCTAGGACGGAAATTGGCAATCCATATTTTAAACAAGGGTCCACAGTAATTTTTTTAGTTGCAGCCAATTTGGGGAACACCGTTTTCCACCTAGCCGCCCTGTGAAAGAGATGATCGGCTCCTGAGTTTAACAGACAGTCAAGATAAATTGAGAGGAAATAACTGATGTGTTTGTCTGTTTTAGAAGACAGATTTGTCATCTTATAAGCGAAACAACAAAAACAACACTTTTTGTTTAATTGCACGTGAATATAGGACAATGGAACTTTGAGGCTTGTGTTAACATGGCAACTGTGGCAATGCAGAGATGTCTAATTCATTCACTAAAAATAACTCTTGACTGGCTATCATAAACACAGTATATATGAAGCCAATACCATTCAACCTAGCAACAGGTTTCATGAGGGGACAGAAAAAGTGTACAAGAAGTGATCGCTTCCTTCCAGGGACTTAGATCAACTTAAGGGAGCAAAACATATACCCACAAAAAATATTAGGTAAGAGTTAAGTTCCTGCACAGAGTATTAACTTTATGACTAGGCTATCTACTTAGTGAATCAATTTCAGAAGCAATATAAGTTCATCCCCAGTGTAGGCAGGAGCTGTAACGAGAGGGCCTCCTAGAGAAGTGATGCGGACCTTGCACCTTGAAAGGCAGGCAGGCTTGTATCTTGGAGGGGAAGAAGATCACGCAGGACTGTGGAAGGAGCATGTTGCCTGGGCCCTGGTGAGGAGACCGACACGGGTGGAAAGAGAGTGTGTGAAAGTAGGATAAAAATTCTCAGTAGCTTTAGTCTTAACTAGAGAGATCTTTAGAAGAACTATGCAGGGTTACCTTGACATTGCACATGGTCTTAAATTGCATACTCATTCATTCGTTCCTTCACTTAAGCAATAGTCCTTGTATAGCTAAAGTTTTAATATTATTATTTATTTCATGCAAGCTATTATAAAGCATTATTGTCTTCTTTGAATTATGTCTTCAGTCATATTTACTTCTTCCCCCACAAAGACAGTTGGGTAATAATTTTTAAAACAAAGTTATTTTGAAAAGGAGAACACTTTTGTCTTCTCACAATAGCTTATCCACTATAGTACGATTTCAACGTCTGAATTAAAGCTCGATAAATTGCGAGGCACCAGCCCTTAGAATCCAGAAGTGCAGAAAGATGTAATTTTCTTTACACTGGCTCTTTTATTGTAAACACAGAGAAGGTAATATTTTACTCGCTGATGGGGCCATGTTGCGCAGATAAATGCATTCACTAATCTGACTCAGACTTAGGGTTTCATCTTGCCTCCTTCACTGAGCTTGTCTGACGGTTAAAGAAAAAATAATTCTAGTTTCCCTTCAGGAAGCACAAATGGGCTCTTCAATCTGGCTTTCTTTTCCTCATGACACTCATATTCAGTTTGATTGCAAATGGTTTTATCTCTTGTTTTAAACTCATGTGCTTGAAAAGTATTGGCTTCACTTGCAATACAAATTTAGGCAAAGGCTGATGGTATCTGCACTGTAATGGGCCCCTTTCCGATTTCAGCGGTATATATCCCTAACAGAGATAAACAGAAAATTTGTTATCAGTGGCATTATTATCAGACTAAGAGGATCAGAGTATATAACAGCTATTATCTGATAGGCACTACCTTATCCTTTACAGGAAAAAAAAGCCACTAGAAATGGCAAGTGATCTTTTTCATTACTTACCACCTTCTGAGCACTTGTTTTTACTACCCCCTCAGACTGAAGCATGAGGACAATGCCAGTGATGAAACAATCTTTCTCATAGCATCTGCATACACTACTCTTTACATTGCATATCATAACTATAGTCAATAGAATTTACTCAAGAGCCAAATGAGAACTGAGGGCACAGAGATTTCTTTACGATATCGGATAATGCAAAAGAGACCTCTGGCTCCCAGCATCGTGTCCCCCAGCTCCAACTCTGATTTCAGCCTCAGTTGTGATGGACACCGCCACGCAAATTCCCATGGGCAGCCACTCATCTCAAGCATGCTCCACATATCTTTCTATTTTCCGCTTGGAATATTCTCCAACACTATGGAGTCCATTTGCCCCACATGCAAGTACAGCCCAAAAGTACTGCGTTAATACTCCCAGTGGCAACCTCTAACGATTGGGGGACAGGACCCAATGGGTAAATGCTCCTGCCTCCTGTCCTTCAGGATGGCGATTTTGGAAATTCAGGTAGACATTCTGTCTACTTCTCAGTACCACCTGGTGGAATCAAGTGAATGCTGCACAAGCAAAAGCAGCTACCTCAATTAAACACCTACATGCTAACTTTCCCTACATCCATCTCGCCTCACCCCCTCCCTCACTCCTGCTTCCTGGATCATCTCCAACCTAAACTACTTGCACTCAGATCCTTGTCTCAGGCTCCGCCTTCCAGGGAGCACCAGTAAGACAGGTAACTTTGTTTACTACTTGCATTGCTTTAGTACAGGGACCAGTAAACTTTTTCTCTAAAGGGGCAGTTTGCAAATGTTTGTAGTTCATATGGTCTTTATTACTGTTACTCAAGCCTGCCATTTTGGAGTGAAAACAGCCATTGACAATACACAATGAATGGGCATGACCATGTTCCAATAAAACTTTAGTTACAAAAACTGATGGTGGGCCAGATTTGGCCTGTGAGCCATGGATTGCTGTCCCCTGTGAATTTCCTAAATTCTTTTTGTAATGCATTAGAATACACTTAGATCTCCCTGAGCTTAAGTATCCTAATGATAATAATTGATGAAATTAATAATTACCACTTATTAAAATTATTATGTACAAGGCACTATTTCTAGCAGATGTTTTATGCACATTTCATGTTTTATTCCCAACATTTTAATTTTGTTTATGAAGAAACTGAAGCTGAGTAAAACTGTGCTAGTCATTCATGCTGTACACCAAATAGTTGCAGTTCTCTGCCTTCTAAAGACACAAATGAGAATTGTAATTCCTGGTCCTCTTTCTATTACAGTAAAGCTATCTAATCATTTCTAGGCAACGCATTACAGGATTTAATTGGTGCCAAATGATCCTCCAGAAATCTTTTTCACTTTGCAACAATTATTGACAAGTTCCAGATAGTGAGTCTCAGCTTGAGGACAATATGAGGTAGCAAACACCCAATGAACATGTAACATGAGGGAGAAATACATCTGAGATTTTGGAAGTTATTACCATTGCATAATTTAGCCATCCTAATACAGATGCTGAATAACTTGACCACTGCCACAGCTAGTAAGTGGCATAGACCAAATTTGAATATAGGTCTTCAGAATCCAATGCTTGATGTCTTTCCACTATACCTCCCTCACTATGTGTAAGTCTTTCCCTGCACATAAGAAAACAACATGTTAAGGCAAATATTGCCTGCCAAAGATACCTACTGTCATAAGAGCCAAAGATCTCCTTTCTTAGCTGTGTTCAAAACACAAGAAATGAGAAAACTCTGGGAAAGGATGAGCAAAATCAAACATTGATTCCAGAAAAATTGTGAAGTATGTAAAATTTATATTCAGTGCCCTGCCATCTTTTTTCTGCTGTTACCCACTGTTCCTAGAGAAGAAATGTTCTGGGACACCTGTCCAGTCACAGTGATTTACTCTTCTCTGGTAACTACTCCCCATTTCTCTACAATGGTGATGGGTACTCCCTACTATGTGACCAGACTATTTCTAATTGACCATGGGTGGACCCCTGATCCAAGATGGGATAATAAGCTGGTCTTCCTGGGAGACTGGAATTGGGGATGATCCATTGAAGCCGATCTTTCTATTGCATTGAGCTCATGACCTTAATATTTTGAGACTATGGAGTATCAGCCTTCATCTTGCCATCTGAACTAAGGTCTTTGGAGAGAGAAACACAAGCAGACATGTAGAGATGAGGCAAGACAAAAGACACAGGGGGAGCCTTGATAGTATTTCAGGTCTTGATTCCATGTTCAGCTTTATTCCTAACAGTGGGGTTAATGAGATATTCCTCAATTCCTGTGATAAATTCTTTGTTTGCCTAAATTATATCAATTGTTTTCTATTATTTGCTATCAAAGAGTTCTAAAAAATATAACTCCCAACTTATGAGTATTTTTTTTGTAAATGCTCAAAAATTTAATCTTAATGGATGGGTACGTCTTCTAGTAAAAATAATTGGTCTCAATGGCTCCTTTGAAAAGACTTTGATAAAATAATTTTCTTAAATATTTTGTAAGGGAACCATTAAAAATAAATTAAAGTCTGATGGTAGAATCTGAGTTCAGATATTTTAATCAGTTACTTTCCTGATACTCTTCAAATTGTCATCACTCCCTTTCTGACATCAGACTAGCCCTAGCACAGTATAGGTTTCCCAATCCCAGCATCGGAAAATACGTATTTCTTACTGCAAACAAAAAAAACTGAGTGAAAATTTTGAATTTTACTATCATAACTTTTCTCCCATTAATCAGAAAAACAGGAAGAGAGCAATTAATTTAGTGTTTTTGTTTTCAAAATATGGTCAGTCCTCTTGGATTAATCTTTCCAAAAGTATGTACCAAATCACAAAATATTGTTGGCTCCTCTCAAAGTAATAAAGATAAATTATTCAAATTAAAGAAATATCTCATTTTTTCTCATGTTATAGTCTATGGTAATGTCAGTAGCAAGTAACATGATTCTGTAAATGTATAGACTAGCTCACTCCGCATCATTTGCTGTATAAATAGAAGAAAAAGTGTTTAGTTTTAAAAAGGAAAGAAACAGCTATTTCAGAAATAAATCATTTAATCCTTTGACAAAAACCATAAACATAAAATAAATATAATATGTGGTCTGCATCAAAATTTCCTGAAATTCAGGAGGCTAAACCAAATTAATATTATATGTTGCCTCAGGACTTGCAGCTGGCTGCCTCGGGAAATATATAGATATATAGCTATATATCTCCTGGACTGTGATGTAAAATAAAATTTGAAAAATCAGACATCATTTATTGCCTAAATATTTATAGTGTGGGGAATTTTAGTATCAATAACTTTTTCAGCAATGTTGATGTTTATTTGGATTTAGTTAATTCTAAAATGATTGAAATTAGAAGCTAATTAGAATTTCATATTATCCAGTCCTGTATTAAATCAAATGATAGTTTTTATTCTTCTTATTCTTTTATGCTTTTTTATCCTATCTTTAACTTAGTCCACATAACATTTATAAGAATCTTTTTGAATAGAGATTTTTCTGCAGAGATTTTACTCAAATAATAAAAATTTTATATTAATATGTATTTTCATTACAAGAATGTTTTTTCATATTCTAGAAATCCAAGAGTGATCTAAGTTTTCATGCAAATATTGGAACATTCACAATAAGGCAGATCTTGATTGTTTAATGTTTAATATTTGGCAGGAATTAATTTCATATTATTACAAATAATTTAAAAATGACATTTTGTATTACAGAACTAGAATTTCTAATTTATAAAATCATTTTCATATTCACACTTTGGAGGAAATTGTGGACACATTAAACTGCTTGCATAAGCTTTTTAAAGAAGTAACTACAAAATGAAAAGTAAAATTTGCAGTGCCATTTGGCTGGCTAATTTATCTAAAATATGATGACTGTAAAACCAGGTAGAAGGTCATAATTGTAATTTTTCTCAGTGAAATCTGTAATAGATCTCTCCACATTTAGAAAATTCAGCATTTTTTCCCATTCTTATAAGGTTAAAATAAAAGATATCCAAGAAAGACAAACTACAATGGTAATTCCTTAATAAGACTGTGTATGTGTGTAAGTCACAAGTATAGTGATAAGTCTTACCATTTCAAGGAGGACAAGGAATAATTCCTTTTTTACCCTAAACATCCAGAAGAGTGGTCCTATTAATTCAAGGTCTCTTACTCTTCCAAAGGAAATCATCTAAAATTTTATGCGGCCATTTAAATGATTGCTTTGGGAAATTTATATGGTAGTCATGGGAACAAGTAAAGAAGTCAAGACAACATTGATCATTTTAATAGTGTGCAAGTGATCCATCCAATTTGTAAATACCTTGGACCACTCTTCTAGGTCATGAGTGATCAGAAAATGCATTTATGCTAAATTAATAAAATAAAATACAAGCTCATTAATAGCTAGAATCCCCTAAAGTTTTTTAATTGGTCAGATTCATTATAAATATTCGATCTGAGCTTTTGAAAGAGCAAAAAATACCTTCTTTACAGGGTTATTGCATACTTTTTGAAGAAGACATATTTTTTCTTTGATGATTCAGAACTAATTCCTTTGTTCTTTTAACATTCTGAGTATGTCCATGAATAGCACTTCTCCACAAAATATAGTTCTCTGGTTTCATCAACATTTGTCTGCATATAACCAGTAAATATATGAATATGGTGCTCCTATATCTTGACAGCATCCACCTTAAAGGTTAACTGCAGCAAGTACAGACAGATGGGGCAAACCTGAGACCTGGAACCAGACCCACTCCTCTGACCCCCAACCCTGGCACGAGAATGAGGCAGGTAATAAGAGAACTCCCCAAGCTGTGGATGCTGGAAAGATGCTCGTCCAACAGACAAAACATATTGATGATATCTGGGCATTAAATATTATAAACAGTGATAACCCAGGAAAATGGTTTGAGGAAAGGGTGATCCTACATTCAGGATGTCCTGGAATTCCTGAAAAGAGTAATGGAGAAAAGGAGCAAGGCATCCTCAGAGTCCAAGGCAAGAAAGCAGAAGGGATCAGAGAAGTCTGAGAGCAAATCACGGGGCCTCAGTTTCAGTGCTAGGGTTCAGAGACCAATATCTGAAGGGGGAAGAAGGGGACTCCAGGCACAGAGGGATCAGAAGATCAGACACATTATACAAACGCATTAAGACAGAGTCAAGGGAACAAAGTAGAACCCTAGGTACTAGAATGAGAAACTTGGTCACTGCACTAAATAATTTATTGGTTATTTATGATAACTATGGTAAAACACTAGAAAGAACACTACATCAAGTGATTTTTGCTTTGGAACTGAGACAACTCTGAACCTGAAACTGCAGGCCAAATAGCCCACGTCCTAGGAAAGAAGCCTGCAGAGGGGCGAGCAGGCAGTGCTGGATGCTGATGTGCAAAAGTCTCCATGTGGCTGCTTTATCTTTTACCCCCATTAAAACCTGAGCCTAAGGCCTCACAAGTACCTTTAAGATCACATCTACCACCCTGGTTTATGGGGAGAAGTAAACGGGTGTTTGTAATTAAAGCCCATCACCAAAAGTTGGAGCACAATAATGCTGATACCACTCTCTTTTATGGTCGTGATCTAGATTTTCCAGACCTCTCTCGCAGCTACAGCCCTGAAGTCGGATTTCTACTTATCCCATATTCTACCCGATTTGCACCCAAACCAATCCAGTATCACTTTTTTTTTAAATAGGTAGTATTTTTTTTTTATAATTTTATTTATTTATTTTTTCCCCCAAAGCCCCAGTAGATAGTTGTATGTCATAGTTGCACATCCTTCTAGTTACTGTATGTGGGACTCGGCCTCAGCATGGCCGGAGAAGCAGCGAGTCGGTGCTCGCCCGGGATCCGAACCCGGGCTGCCAGCAGCGGAGAGCGCACACTTAACCGCTAAGCCATGGGGCCGGCCCTCCAGTATCACTTTTGGGTGGAAACAAGAGTAACTCTATCTATCTCTATAAAATATATATACAAGCATGCCTATAGAACAAACATTTATGTATCTTTGGAGATATATCGAGGCACAGAAGACCTAGAATCCAGTATGCTTTCCTTCTCTACTTGACAATTCTCATCACAATCTGGCCAGGGGAAGGCTGAGCAGTAGAGAGGCCTCATGAGGCAGAACACTCATTAGCCGTGTGCAGTTCTTCCGCATCACCTTCCTAGGAAAAGCTGACCATTGCGGAAGCATTCTCAACAATCTCTTGACCTGTGTGGCCAAGTTAGGTGGTAAGTTATGGGTTTAGCAGTACTGAGCTATTTGGATGGTGTAGTAAGCAGTAAGGCAAAGACCAGAAGACATCAGCTCCTAGGATTTGCAGCAAGGGCCTGTGAGAACCCACTGGGAGCCCAGCTTGATGTTGCCTGCCACAGGCAGCTCTGTGTCTTGAAGACATAGTTTCTATGTGGTAGCATTGAGTAGGGCAGAGATATCTCTTCTTAACGGCAGCAATTTAAAGCACTAGTTCAAGAGCTGACTCCCTGATCTTAACTAGACTTCAGATTCCCAGGTATCTCTGTTTACAGCTGCCGCCCCGAGAATCCCACCATCCTTCCACCCCAACCCAGAGCCCTGTCAATTCCATTTACAGAAAAGCCTAAATGTTTAAGGAAAAGAAAAATTGAAGTGTAGCTTCTCAGCTCATTGATTCTCTCCTGACACTTCGGTGTGGTAGATACTTTAAAAAACACAAAATCAAAAAAACAACCACAATATTTTTCATTAATTCCAACCAAGAGATGGAATCTATTGCTCTGCCATTTGAGTCTAGGCTTGGCCATGTGACTTATAGTGGTTAGTGAGGCCTTAACAAATGCGATTCAAGCAGAGTGAATGGTTCTTATACCTTAGGGCTGGCTCTTTCTTTCCTGCTGAGAACTCCTTTGTCACCATATGAAGTGGTGCAGGCTGGCCTCCTCCAGAATGACAGACCACGCAAAAGAAGGCCCTGCTGTACCAACTAAGGCTGCAGACATATGAGTGAGGCCTCCTAGATCATCCAGCTGCAACCAGGCTGGCCCAGATCAAAACTGCCCAGTTGACCCACAGGATTGTGGGGGAGAAAGGCGGTGTTGTAAGCCAATAATGTTTGAGGTGGTTTATTATGCAACAAAAGCAAGCTGAAATACTCTCTTCCTTAGTTCCCATAATATACAGCTACAGAATAAAATAATGTTTAATAAGGGTTAATTATATGAATAAAATCTTTAAAAGCTGCACAGCTTCATGTTTTGTCATTTTCTCAGAAAAAAAATATTGTGCAAATTTAATTTATTTTGTCTTGATGAGTAAGTCAAACAAGTTATGGATTATGTAACAGCACATATCCACCTACGAATATATCTGCATGTGTATATTCAACAATAATTATTTCTTATATTTATTAGTATTATTTTCAGAATGAAGAATTTGGGTGAGGGTGGGCTGATTGTTTGTTTCGTTTTTGTTTTTCAAATTAATTCTCCTGGGAAATACTATCCAAGAAAAAAACATTTTCCTTGTAATAGGAAAGAGCATTCATCTAACTGGATTTTGCTCCTGTTCCCAAAGATACAATCACATGAGTTATGATGTGCCAACTGTGAATTTGTGCTGGAACAGCTTTCATTGTGCTTTACTTTAGTAACATGAGCCAAGTGATCAGAAAAGAAACACGGTTCCCTCCTCCGGAGAAGGAGGAAGAATCAGAGAAGGAGGCTCGACAGTGCTTCTGGTAGTTATGCAGTTGGATTTTGCTATTCAAAATTAGAACATAGGCTTGGTGTTCAAGAGATGGAAGCTGTGTTATTTATGGTTCTCTTCACTCATACCAGGTGTACCCTTTGCTTTCTGACCATGCCCACTGACTTACTGCCATGGAACTGCGTGAGCTTGGCATGCCAAACTTCTTGATTCTCTAAGATGCTATAAAAACTTACCAGCCACATGGCAGTAGGCTCACTTTTCTTTATATTATTCAACAGATATGAACCAAAATTAGAAAATTGAGACATTTGGGCTTTTTTTCCTGGAACAGGGATTTATTTAGTAACTCTAATCTGAAGACATTCACTTTTGAAATGCTGAGGAAATTGCAAAGAGTTATCACACAGAAATTTTTGGAAGTATCCACATCAATAAAAGTGAATTTCTAGTTTATAACTGAAAATCAAGTAATGATCAACAGTAGTATTGATTTCTCCCTACCAGCCTTTTAACCACTAATTCATTAAAGAACCATTTAGACTGATAAGGTCTACGAATTTCATGATCTTGAATTTTGAAGGAGAAAATATAACTGACAGTTTAAAAAAAATGTCCTAATGTGGTAACAAACTGATGTCACTTCAAGCAAAAATATTACTTAAAAACAAGTCAATATGGATCAACTAATGTGACTTGGAAATTTTTTTTACTTACACATATTCGTATATATATAAATGTGTATATACAATATCTACTTCTAATATTTTGGGGCATCATTAGTCATTTCCAGAGTGAGGAATTGTGTTTTTGGGAGGTGGGGGAGAAGGAGTAGCTTTATTTTGTTTATTAAGTTATTTCTCTTGAGAAATACTATCCAAGATAAACATTTTTCCTAGAAATAGGAAGAACATCTAATAGGAAGTTGCTTCTGTTTCCACAGACCCAAAAGCCAAATGACACTTGAAGTAAAGACAAAGACATTTTGTTTTTAAAAGTCCACACAAATCTTGTCTGTGAACTGCAAATATCCTATCCTACCATTTAGAAAAACAAATTAGCACTTTTGAATTCATTTTCTGTTTTCTTGCCTTAATCTTTTTTGTTATCTTAAAATATTGCTCACCAACTGCTCTCCCACCTTCATCCTTCTTTTTACTATATTTTAAGCTACACTGATGTCTTTGTGGAGCATGATTTTTAGCCTCTTCCTCAAAGTTTAAATATTTTTGCTTAATATGCAAAATATTTAAATGATAACACCCACTATTGACATTTTTGCAAATATTTTAAATGATAACACCCACTACTAACATTTTTTCAGTGAAATATAACTACTCAAACAATATCAATAACTACAAATAGAACCAAAAGTTTTACAAACCTGTAACCAATACAGTAGTCATTGAAAACTAGGAGAAAGATCATATAGTTTGATTTCTTAATGTCTTTCCTGGGAATTTAAGCTAAAGATAATTATTAAAGGATAAGGGAAAAAGATAAGACATATGAATGTTACAGGACCATAAATATCTTTTGCAACATTCTTTATCACAGCAAAAAAGTATATCGCAAATATATAAAAATTGGAATACATGAGTAAACAGCTTCTGATATATGACAGACTGGTACTCAGTGATTAGAGTATAAGTCTGAAGACTCTGTACATCATGTAAACTATTTACAATGTAATGTTAAGATAAAAATCAGATTTCAATACAGCATCTGCACAATGTTTACATCTTTTTAAAATTATGTTTGTTTATCTTAGAAACAATTTGGGAACATGGATCAGAACAGAGTGAGATTTTTGAAAGATGACTTCTTTTAAAAGTTCCCTCGTTATTGCAATATTTTACCATCAATTTAAGAAGCTATTATCTACTTCCACAAATGAAATCACACTTCAATTCAAGTAAGAGTAGCTGATAGAAATCTCAGTCCATATGCTCTCATGATCAATAAATATAAATTTCTCTTTCTATCTCTAAAATTAAATTCTCAATCAGTCGAGGGTGTTCTCTACTCCTTTGCAGAACCCCAGCCTTGTTCATCCCCATTTCTCAGTCCTGGATCATCACTCTCTCCTTCCTACTTCCTGATTACTTAGCTTTTTCAACCAGTTCTTCTCTTTAAAATGTCCATGCTACTCTCAGGAACGTGGGAAACTGCCTAAAACTTCCACACTCATCTGGGCTGTATTCCTTTCCTTTCTGGCACGTGGCATCATTCTGAGCTAGAATGGGTCTGTCAAACCTCTGGGAGGCTGCTGCTTGTCCATCTTACCAGATATACCTAAACAATTCCTTTGCTCACAGTTACACTTGCTACAGAAAATTCTGGTGTCTCACTTCCCAGCCCCGACCACCACCGGGTTTCACTTTGATACTGGTATGCAGCTCCCTGGGACTCCAGATCCCCATTCTCACAGGAAGTTTGATCACCTTCCCGCTCCAGACTTGGACTAGGCGGTAAAATGGACTAAATTCGGGTAATCTCGGGGACTGACAAGTATTTTCACTTACACTTCCCCAGAGCCTGAAGGTGATCATACTTGTGCCTAGTTTTTACATCTCTGTGATTCTTTCTGGCCTGAGTTCTCTCAGATGGTGGGCCTTTAGAAACCAAAAACCACATGGTGAGTACTCTGTTCTCTGTTTTCACTATCCTCCCTCGCAGAGGCAAAGAATGTCAGTGATCAAAGAGGATTGTGCATAGGAACAAGGAAATGCAAGGAGAGAGAAAGCCACCATATTTCAAAATACTGTTGTGCCATTCAAGTATTGAATTTTGCCTAAATTCAAGAAAAGTCCTTGTGGCTTTACCTAGAATCAAGAACAATTGCAAAACATATAACAGCATAGATAATACATTTTGGAGGACTCATATAAATATGCGTGATCATGAAAACAAACAACTACAGTTTTTCTTTTATTACTGTTGGTATATGGATAACCTCAAACTCAATTGTTGAAATGTTGAAACATGTTCACAAATTTACTCTCTATTATTCAGATGCCCAAAAAATATTTCTTCTTTATTTTCTACAAACAAGCTAATGTTCCTATAAAATCCACCCTGCTGGTGGCATAGAGTAAACAAAATATGCATTTGCCAATTGATGGTATTTCGTAGCATGTGGCTTTAATGACTCTTTAATAGAATCCAATCTGCCAGCTGAGTGCTCAGATGTTTCTTTCTTGCCACATCCAATCTCCATTCCATTCTCCCCAGGATGAGGTCTGTGTACGTGTGGCAGGGGAGGGAAGGGTTATAGGGCTTAATTGACCTTGTGTTGACCAGTGAGGACTTAGGATCCAAAAATGACATCTATCTGCTGTGCTATGGGGTCCTGTTCACCTCCCTCCAACATAAAGAGCAATTGTTCTTGCCTGGTACCTGGGCCACTGCACAGTTTCTGAGATGTTGCTGATACTCTTATGGGTTATCCTTTTGTACAGTCAGGGTTCTTCATCCTCACCTGCTAATTTGGCTCTGTCCAGAGCTAACTACCCTCTAAATTATAGCCGTTCTCCACTCAGCCTAAGTCTTATGCTGTCCTCAGCCTCAGCCTCTACAACGATGTAACTTTGCCCCTCACCCAGGTGGCCCCTGGCACCTGGTAGTCCTGCTGCATCTCAGCACAGCTACGTTACACATCCCACTCAGGGCGCCAGGAAGTCCTTCCCGCATCCCAACCACAGCACACAGCAGCCAAGAAAGGATCTGGAGCATCCACTCATGCATTTTCTTTGCCTAAAAACACACCAAAAATTTTTACTCTGATGCGGCTACAACACGTTGTTTCCGAGTTCTGACACTACATTGCCATCTCCTCCAAGAGTATCAAATTCAGAATGGGGCACCAGCTGTCTCTACTTTTCTTTTCCCTTAAACTGCAGAAAATTGTCCTTCCAACTTCTGAGGCAGAAGAGCCTGAAGCTATTTGTCTGACCACTTGCTTTCTCTGCCTCTTCCTTCTCTCTCTCTCCTTCCCTCGCTCCTTCCTTACACCTGGAAGGGCATTCTTCTAGTTCCCTTTCTTAGAGAGAAAGGACTTCTCCTAAATTTTATCTTCTTTTTGCAAAGGCAGAATTCACCCTCTCCATGTCATAGTTTTTCATAGAATGACCCTGTTGGGGAAATAGCTGTGGGGACATGTCACATGCTGAGGGGGCAAAGAATGAGATGCACATTGGTCTAATATTTTCAAATATATATCCTCATTACCTTATTCGTAACATTAACTTATATTAATAGCCCTTTTCGGGGGCTGGCCCGGTGGCGCAGCAGTTAAGTGTGCGTGCTCTGCTTCAGCAGCCAGGGGTTCGCAGGTTTGGATCCCAGGCGCGCACCGACGCACCGCTTGTCAAAACATGCTATGGTGGCATCCATATAAAGTAGAGGAAGATGGGCACGGAGGTTAGCCCAGGGGCCAATCTTCCTCTGCAAAAAGAGGAGGATTGGCACCAGATGTTAGCTCAGGGCTGATCTTCCCCCCCCCCCCCCAAAAAAAAATATATATAGCCCTTTTCACTGGCTAAGCAATATTTTCTTGTTGTTTTTAGTGCTGTTGAGTCAATTCCAACTCCTAGCAACCCTGTGTACAGCAGAGCAGAACCCTGCCTGATCCTTTTGTGCCATCCTCTCACCTTCCACGTCAGACAATGCTCAGCTGCTATTCACAGGGTTTTCATGGCCAATTTTTTCAGGAGTGGGTGGCCAGGTCCTTCTTCCTAGTCTGTCTTAGTCTGGAAGCTGAAACCTGTCCACCATGGGTGACTCTGCTGGTATTTGAAGTCACGGTGGTGTAGCTTTCAGCATCACAGCAAAACACAGCCAGCACAGTATGACAACCGATAGACGAGTGGTGTGGTTCCGTGACTAGGAAAACAAAGCCAGGCTACAGCAGTGAGAGCGCCAAATCTTAACCACTAGACCACCAGGCTAAAGTAATTTTACATATATTATATATTATGTCAGTCTCAAAATATGGTTCCGTGATTGTATTGTGAATAATTTTAAAAGACTTTCAATTTAAACAAGATTTTTAATTTAAATGAGATAAATAGTATAAATGGGATTTTGTTTAAACCAAACAAACAAGATTTTGTGAGAGACAGTAAGGTGAAACTGAGGCTTAGCAATGGCAAAGCCAAGACTCCACCCTGGCACTCCAGGCTCAAATTCCAGCATCCCTCCCACTCACCAGAGTCCTCATATTTCCCAGATTATCACATGGATGATGATATACTAGATCAAACTCCTCACAGCAGTTGTGAAGTGGCCAGAGTGATGCCCAGCTCTTCATTAAAGAATATGTTAAGTTTGGAAAGAATCTGACGTACCAATTTAGCAAAACAGGAAATTCTCACATGCTAGAAATGGCCTTCGATTTTCAAATTGTTCTTTAGAATCTGCCTAGACGACTTTGAGAAATTATATAAAACATAGTTTTAAATTCCTCCATATTTTTCCCTTTCATATCTCCATTAGCCCCATTTTATCACTAATTATTATTATTCTCATTGCTATATGTGGAAAAAACATGTATGATATTTCAAATGCATATCTGTCAATTAGTTTTCAATTGACCATTATATCTTTGGGATTCTTCTAAATAGTAAGTAAAATTATTATTGAGAAATATAATACTTACAAAGCTGGAAAAGTTCTTAAAGATCATTTAATTCAAATTTGCTAACTGTGCATTTGTCTCTGATTCATTCCTTCATTTAACGAATGTTGACTGAACACCTACCATGCCCCAGGCACCATTCTAGGGGCTGGAACATGGTCATAAACCAAACAGCCTAAAATCTCTGCTCTCAGGGAGCTTACATTTTAATTTGGGAGACATTGACGATAAATAACTGAAATGTATGGTGTGTTAAAAAATAATAGGTGCCAAGGAGCAGATAATAAATAGCAGGAAAGGGAGAGAAGTAACGTGGAGGGGGGTAATTTAATATGGAGGCTGAGGAAAAGCCTCACTGGGAGGCTGACTTTTGAGTAAAGATATGATTGGAGTGGGTCCAAGAATGAGAGTGCTAACAAATGAGGAAAAATTCAAAATCTTGACAACACAAAATCTTGATAGAGGCAAATTATGGGAAAACAGGCACTCTCATCTATTGCTGGTGGTAGTGCCAAATGATATGACCGTATAGGGGAAAATTTCTCAATATCTAACAAAACTACACATGCATTGCCCCTCTTACCCAGTAATCCCACTTCAAAGAATCTATTCTGAGACACATCTCCATGACTTTAAAACAATATATGCACATTGTTTATAAAAACAAATTAATAGAAAAATATTAGAAATAATCAAATCCTTAGGAGATTGTATTAATAAAATATAGTACCTAATTATTATTGTTGTTTTAAGCCACTAAATTTTGGGGCAATTTTTTTCCACAACCATAACTGGGACAAACAGTAATGGATAATAAAAGGCTGAATAATAAAAGAAAAGTCACGGGGCCGGCCCGTGGCTTAGCAGTTAAGTGCCCACGCTGTGCTACTGGCAGCCCCGGTTCTGATCCCGGTTGTGCACCAACGCACTGCTTCTCCCGCCATGCTGAGGCCGCGTCCCACATACAGCAATTAGAAGGATGTGCAGCTATGACATACAACTATCTACTGGGGCTTTGGGGGGAAAAAAAAGGAGGAGGAGTGGCAATAGATGTTAGCTCAGAGCCAGTCCTCCTCAGCAAAAAGAGGAGGATTAGCACGGATGTTAGCTCAGGGCTGATCTTCCTCACACACACACACATACACACAAAATGGCTGCTTGAAAAATAAAAGAAAAAAGAAAAGTCACGAGTTCAAAATGACAGGAAAGGAATGAAGAAAGACAAAGAAGGAGGGAGGGAATAAAGGGATGAAAGAGGGGAAGTGGGGAGGAAGCTCATTCCAGAATGCCAGCTAATAAATATAGAATAAATGTTATAATTCTATCTCCATTTTGCAATCACCAAGGTAACAATTAACTTAAATAAGGATCATCAATGGATGCTAAATCCTTTGGGTGAAAATTGGGGGAGGGGGCAATGCATTCACCTAATCTCAAAGTATCATCCACAAATTACTTACTAATTGCAAAGGGAAAAAATCAACCTTTACAACGGAGAGAGCTGGCAGATATCACCTTTACCAAGTGATTCAACCTAGCATCACCAATAACCAGAACACCTGCTAATATGAGCCATCCTGCTGTGATACATATATCAGGTATTCTTGCCAAAAGTGTTTAATCTGAGTTTATTCATGAAAGAAAAAATAAGAGAAATCCAAAATGTGGGACACTGTCCAAGACAGCTGGTCTATCTTTTTAAAAGTCAATGTCACAACAACAGCAACCAAAAGACTGAAGACTCTTCTAGATTAAAAGAGACTAAAGCAACATAACAAGGAAACATAATGTGTGAACCTTAAATGTAAAGGACTTCATATTAGATAATATTATTGAACTATTTTTAGTTTTCTCAGGTGCAATAATGGTGTGGTTACATAGGAGAATATACCATTTCTTAGAATATACATGCTAAAGTAACTAGGAGTGAAATGTTATAATAGCTGCAACCTACTTTCAAATAGTTTAGCAAAATTAAAATTGTGTGTGTGTGTGTGTGTGAGAGAGAGAGAGAGAGAGAGAGAGAGAGAGAGAGAGAGAGAGAGAACAGACAGACCAAGTCAGATAGAAAGAGGGAAAGCAAATGTGGCAAAATGTTAACAATTAGTGATTCTAAGTGAAGGTCATTTCCTTATTCATTGTACTAACTTTCCAGCTTTTATACAGCTTTGAAATTTTTCAAAATACACTTGGAAAAACAAGAAAGAGTAGAGGAGTTGAATTAGAAGCCAACAATTATAGACAAATAAATTTTGTGAAATTTTGTTATGGGATAAGAGAGAATTAGGACAGTAAACAGGAGAGATCAGAATCTCTAAATTTCTTGATTTTTGAGTTAAAGAAAATTATTCAGGATATTTACACATAGATCTATAATCTATATATAGAAATCCTGCAAAAATTTCTACCTCTGGAGTGATATTTTCTTCATCATGTTTCCATAACTTTTTTCCTTTTATTTAAAATTATTCCTCTACAATAATCAAGACAGTATGGTACTGGCAAAAGAATAAACAAATAGATCAATGAACACAATAAAGAGTCCAGAAATAGACCCGCATAATCAACCGGTTTTTGACTAAGGAACAAGGGCAATACAGTGAAAATCACAGAGGGTTTTCTTGACACATCGTGCTAGCACAGCTGTACATCCACATTCCAAAAAAAGAAACTAGACACAGACTTTTCATAAAAATTAACTCAAACTGGATCATAGACCTGAATGTAAAACACCAAGCTATAAAACTCAAAGAAGATAATATAGGAGAAAATCTAGAAAACCCTTGGTATGGTAATGACTTTTTAGATACAGTACCAAAAGTGCAATCCGTGAAAGAAATAATTGATAAACTGGACTTCATTAAAATTGAAAATTTCTGCTCTGTGAAAGACAATGTCAAGAGAATGAAAAGACAAGCCATAGACTTGCAAAAGAAACATAGGATAAAGGACTGTTTTCCAAAATACACAAAAATCTGAACAAATTCCTCACCAAAGATAGTAAACAGATGGCAAATAAGCATATGAAAACATGCTTCATATCACATGTCATCAGGGAAATGCAAATTAAAACAATGAGATACCACTACACACCTATCAGAATGGCCAAAATCCAGAACACTGGCAACACCAAATGCTGGAGAGTATGTGGAGGATAAGAACTCTCCTTCATTTCTGATGGGAATGCAAAATGGTACAGCCATTTTGGAAGACAGTTTGACAGTTCCTTCCAAAATGAGACTTAGTCTTACTACATTATCCAGCAATCACACTCCTTGGTATTTACCCAAAGGAGTTGAAAACTTATGTCCACAACAAAACCTGCACACAGATGTTTATAGCAGCTTGTTCGTATTTGACAAAACTTGGAAGCAACCAAGATGTCCTTCAGTAGATGAATGGATAAATGAACTGTGGTACATCCAAACAATGGAATATTATTCAGCGCTGAAAAGAAATGAACTATCAAGCCATGGAAAGACATGGAAGAAACTTAAATGCATATTACAAGGTGAAATAAGCCAATCTGAAAAGGCTACATACTGTATGATTCCAACGACATGACGTTCTGGAAAAGGCAAAACTATGGAGACAGTAGAAAGATCAGTAGTTGCCAGGAGTTACAGGGGCAGAAGGGATGAATAGGCAGAGCACAGAGGATTTTAAGGGCAATGAAACTATTCTGTATTTTACAGTTAATAGTGAATACATGTCATTATACATTTGTCAAAACCCATAGAATGTACAACGCCAAGAGTGAACCCTAATGTAAGGTATGGACTTTGGGTGATAATGGTGTGTCGGTGCAGGTTCATCCATTGTTACAAATGTACCACTCTGGCGGAGGATGTTCACAGTAGGAGAGGGTATGAGTGAGGGGGGCCCAGGAGGTATATGGGAACTCTCTCTGTACTTTGTGCTCAAATTTGCTGTGAAGTTAAAACTGTTCTAAAAAATAAAGCCTATCTAAAAAGAAAAAAATAAATCCAAAATTAGGGCAGATTTAAGTTTGAGGAATGAAATAAAAGCTAACTTTAATAACCAGTAGAATTAACTAAATGCCACATGCATTATTTTAGTAAAACATTGGATACATTTTCATGAAATATTCTATGTATCTTTTAACCCTCTTTACTGAGAAATATTACTTTTTCCTAAAATATGATTTTATTTTTCCTTGTTCACAAGTATTTTCAGCTTAAAATTTGAGATATTATTAACAACTATATTGAAAATGTTTCCTATATCTTTTTATTTGTCTAAATTTCTATGCCTAGGAAACTTTCTGTATTTAACCTATTGAGCTTCTTCGTTAGTGGCTAAAAGGAAGAATAAACACATTCTTAATATCTGCCAATATGATAATTGAGTGAATGCTGTATCATTTTAATGGGCTAAATGTTTAGAGTATAACCTTGTGGTTGTAGGAGTGGTATATAGATTTGAGAAAAAACATGAGAACAAATTACATGAATTTTTATGTAAACGTTTGAGCACACAGAAATTTACTACGCACAGAATTTGTGACTGAGAAGCCTGATTCATAGACTCATGAGTGATGCAATCATGATGAGTGATGAAACTTATCAAGGTCACAGTCAAGATAAAGGCAGCTTTCTGGCAACCTCTGGTACCTCCAACTCCTTAGCTAAATTCATGTTGTCCATTCTTAATGATAGGAAATACTAGAATTTATTTTACATTGTTTTAGAGCATTTGCACTTCCCTGAAAAGGCTTTTTGAAAAAAGTCTTGGCCCTGCCTGAAGGTATTCCTATAGCAGACCTCCAGGGATAAGAAACACTAGTTCAGCTCTTTAATTATTTTATCAAATGTCAGCGCTGCCTAAATTCTAAAGCATGTGAGTTGCCTCTCAGTCAAGAAGACAGAACATCCTCTCTTGAGCGATTTCCCATCAGAAAATCTGTGGAGACAATTGCTGCTCCGGATGAGGACAGACTAGCCATTTATTTCCTGAGATTCTCTTATTTTCACCTTTTTATGAGCTCAGATCATGAGAAAGAGATACACATTTACTATATTGCATTAACTTTTCCCACATAGAAATGTCTTCTCAGAACTACAATTTAATATTATACCCTGCATTTTATCTGGAGGAGTTTATGAAATAGTGATGTTATATTGCACATGGCTTCATTTGTTGTTTATACATGATGAGAGTTTATGATGAACTTCCATCTCACTTATAATGACACGTGATACACTTTTATGAGTTCAGAACTAAGACATATTGGCTATTTCTAGTGACTCGGCATCCTTTATCAAATGGGAATTATTCAGCTCAACATTGTTGTCTTTTCATCCTGGCTGCTAGGAAGAGAAGTGATCTTTTCTGCTTTAGCTTCATTAGCTTTTTTTACTTCCTGTCTCTTATCATACTGCCCTTGTTTTCATTTTATAAAAATTCACTTTACCTCTCCCATATTACAAAACACTTGACTTATTTTATGGAAATAAATCCTAGGCATGTTTGTTGAGTTATTTAACAATGTGGTGATCTATGGCATTAAATGAGGACACAGGCAAAAGCCAGATTGAATATACTAAAGGAGGCTCTCGGAGACTCACAGCAAGTCTGACATCAAAGCAACGATGGTTGTAAAATGAAATACAAGCTATAATAGAAATAGGTACAAGGTGCAGTGGGAATATAGAAGGGAAATGCCTCTGGTTTGTTAGAAGAAAATGAGAAGACTTCACAAAAGTGTGAACTCTTAACCTGGGTCTAGAAGAATGAGTAGGAATTTACAAGGAATGTTTGTAATGTATGGTGGGACATGGATCCCAGGACACATATGAAACAACATCCTTTTTCTATAACCAAATGTATCCCATTAGACCCTGGTACTGTCACTTAATCTGAGTAATTCGATCTCTCTCCCAGGAGCCTGTAAAATCTTCATCTGACCTGGGGAGTTCAAGAAAAAAGTGGCTCTAATTCATTTTATAGTCTTCAAAATCTACCAATGTCTTCTGTCTGGACGTGGCCTTCTGAAACTCAAAAGCCAGGTATTTGATTCTTTCCATTCTCTTTGCATTTTTGCTGTGTCATCCCTTCTCAGAGGTAATAACAGCAAAATATAACAGTGCGAGATAGGGGAACAGCAGGTACAGTAGTGCCCAGTATTGGGTACCATAGCAAAATATCATCCCTACCCTGAGAGGAACCTCAGTGGTGAGAAGAATCTTAGATATTATCGAAGTCAGCTCTTTTACTCTCATTTTATGGAATAAAAATTTGATGTGAAAAAAGGCAGAGTGACGCTCCCAAGATCATCCCAGTCAGTTGGATTTGTGGACTGCACTTCTGACTCCTGCCTCAGCAATATTCAAGGTCTCTTCAATGCATTCCTTTAACGTGGGGCACAAATTGCCAAGGGAGTTTGTTAGAATGTATTGAAGGTACACATTTCAGGACTCTACTGTTAGAGATTCAGATACAGAGAGGAGAGCCAGAAACCTGCATTTTTAACAAGCATCCCCAGTGATACTAATGCAAATGACCCACCCTTTCAAAAACACTGTTAGAGGCTGAACTCCCTAAGGGCAGAGGCCTAGTTTTCTTAATCCTTTTATCCCCAGTGCCTACAGAGCACAGTGTATAGGAAATGTCTAATGTTGAATGGATGAGTAAACCATATTTCTAAAAATACATACCACCTTCAAAGCTTATTTGTTTCTAGCAAAGGTACTGCCAAATTTGTTCTTTACTGGAATATTTTGAATTGTTATCTTTGAATTGTAATGTTTCTGCATTTCTTTATAGATCAAGTTTTTCGACACAAAGTCCAGAGCAAGCTTTTTCAACACAAGAAGCCAGCAGCCTGAAAAAAATCCCAGGAAGCGAGAATTCCAGGAGTGAAGCAGAATGTTTTGTCTAAGTTGTCATTGTTCACCTTTTGAACACATAAGATGTAATTCCAAACTGAAACCCAAGCTACCTTCTTGGTATTTTGTGATTTATTGTAGCATTATCTTTATTTATGAGAAAATCTAAGCAGGTTCTCCCCCTATTAAATATGTGACTATTAAATATTTAGGTCTGCAGAGTGAATTTCTCTATATTTTATAAACAAAATATTCTAGAAAACAACGATTTTTTTTTTAACAAATGAAGATAAACGAGGATAATGATATGACATAGAAAAAATACATTCATTGGTTTTTTCTAAGAACTATTCTATTCTATGAAATAAGTTATGATATTTTAAAATAACATCTGGAGGCAACCTAAGTATGCATCAATAGATGAATGGATAAAGAAGGTGTGTGTATATACTGTGGTATATATATATATATACGGTGTGCACAATGGAATATTATATACTGGAATATACAATGGAATATATATATACAATGAAATATTACTCAACCATAAAAAAGAATGAAATCCTGCCATTTGTGACAACATGGATGGACCAAGACAGTATTATACTGAGTGAAATAAGTCAGACAGAGAAAGATAAATACCATATGATTTCACTTATATGTGGAATCTAAAAAAACAAAACAAACAAACTAACAAAACGAAACAGACTCATAGATCCAGAGAACAAACTGGTGATTGCCAAAGGGAAGGGAGGTGGGGGTTTGGGCAAAATAGGTGAAGGTGATTAAGAGTTACAAACTTCCAGTTATAAAATAGGTAAGTCATGAGGATGTAATATACAGCATAGGGAATACAGTCAATAATATTGTAATTACTTTGTATGGTGACAGATGGTTTTAAGACTTAGCATGGTGATCATTTTGTAATGTATATAAATGTCAAATCACTATGTTGTACACCTGAAACTAACATAATATTGTATATCAACTATACTTCAATTAAAAAAATCATCCAGCCTGCCTAGTATATCGTTGGCTGGGGCAGGGGTGGGGTTACTTTGGCATAAGAATGTCAAGAACAATAATATTATTTCAAGTGAAATGCTATCTTTTGTCTCCTTCCACTTATTTCAAGACCTTATTTATTGTGATTAATATACATCATGTCATTTTCTACAATCCTAATTCATAAATTAATCTCAAACAAAGCTGTGTACATATAAAAAATAAATAAAATAAAATAACATAACATCTGGGTGAAATTCCCATACATAAATAGCTCATTAGGAAAGCAGTCTAAATGTAAATACCCTGAGATGTGGATTTTTCCAACATTGTCACATAATACACGGAGTGAGTAATTAGTACATCCTCATTTTGTAAAAGTTTAGAGAAGGCCTCAATATAATCAGCCTCTAACATGTTATCTCTCCTAAATAGTCATGTTCTGTATCTCACACCACATGGCCTCTGCCTTCCAACTTTAATTCACATAATCTGGTTATCTGGTTCTGTAAGAATTACAAAAGTCCATTTCAGTGGGGTAATTGCAGGTGAGTGATATCCAAGACTGAGAAAATGTAGATTATTAGATTTAGCAAAATGTTATAGCATGATTCATATTTGTTGATTGTGAAAATGCTTTGGGGAGATTGAATTAGCAGAAAGAAGACCTTTTAGGAAGCTCAGAGAAAAGAATCTCAGGAGTATAATTTTGGAATGAATTAAGTTATTTGTGGATCTAAATGAGCATGTCTGAAAATTAATATAACAAAAGAAAAGTCGTACAGAAGAGCAGAAAGTCAGCATATAAACCAGATTGGTTTTGACATTTGACAAGCAATTATAGTGAAAGTAATCATGAAAACTCAGGATGACTATGTTTCTAGTGATTAATTTTGGCTGGAGTTTGACACAATTATCCAGATATTCAGACAAAAGCAAAAATGCTAATTTTCTTGAAACTTTCTTTTTCTGTGTTATTTGGATATTTTTCATATATTACTAAACTTTCTCCAGATGATTCATAATTTTGGTTTTAGAGTAATTGTTTTTTTAAAAACCTGCACATTTTCTTTTCTTATAAAGCAACAATTATGGCCAGAGCCCAGAACATAATACTAAAGTCATAATTCTTAAAAGTATTCTACTTCAAGGCTACGTCTTCATTTCAATTGGTAATAAGTCTTATACAATGGAATGATTCTCAAATTACTTAAAGTGAATTACAGAGTAGCAGAATTGGCGTACAGGGAAAGGCCTCTGGAAGGCATGAATTACAACTCTAAGCTTTATTCCTCCTGCCATAATTGACTCTGATATTTGGGACAATGTAGCTTAGATAAAAGGTACCTTACTACAGGCCTTGGCAGTGACTACATATGTACCAGAAGGTACTACTGAAGCGATTAGGCTTAACCACCTAGCTGCTTGGTCACCCACTCTGCAGTACTCCCAGCAGCTTGCATAATGGACCCCGAGCTCACTCCCTTTCATGATGGAAGCAGAGATGTCATTTTGAACAGAGAACAAAAGTCACCAGGATAGGAGATTACTTTGGTCTTTCACTATACACTGCAGCATGTTTCGTACTAGAACAATCTATTGTTCTTAGCGCCCTATATTCAATTCCAAATCCCAGCAACTGTGCGTACAGCAGAGTGGAACCTGCCCAGTCTTTTTGCACCATCCTCTCACCTTCCATTGCTGTATCAGACAATGCTCCACTGCTTTCACAGGGTTTTCATGGTTAATTTTTGTGGAATTGAGTGGCCAGATCTTTCTTCCTAGTCTGTCTTAGTCTGGAAGCTCTGCTGAAACCTGTCCACCACGGGTGACCCTGCTGGTATTTGAAGTACCATTGGCATAGCTTTCAGCATCACAACAACACACAGCCACCACCGTATGACAACTGACAGACGAGGGTGTGGTTCTCTGACCAGGAAACGAATTCAGACCACAGCTGTGAGACCCCCAAATCTTAACCACTAAACAACCAACTAAAACAATATGGTAAGAAAAAGCAAGGGAAGAAAGGGAAACCATCTCTATTGAGTTAATATAGATGTTACTATATGTAGGAATTAATATAGCTTCAAATGAGAAGAAGTATATTATTTACTGAAAGGACATAATACAATGTTAGTCCATGAGAACCACTTTATAATAAACAAAACTAATTTTATATTTTTCTCAAAAGTGTGTTTATTCACTTCATACATAAAGAGTTAGGCATTTAATGGTAAATAATGGGGGAGGGCAAAATTCCTTAATCTCAGTAGACAGGAAGGGGAGAGTTCTTTCTCATTCATAGAACTACAAAAAGGTGATTTGTGATGTGTTTTTGCTCATCTCCTTCCCCATGCGTATTATCTCCGTAAGATGAATCTTCTCTAAGACACGTGTTGCCCTTTTATGCTGACTGCATGCATGTGTATGCATAAAATGCAATATTTCCAATTAGGATGCGTATACTCGGGAAGGATGACATATCAGGGCTGTCAGGCTAAAAGCCCTACAGCTCAGGAGAATTTTCTATGTCATTCTGTGGGCCTGCCAATATTATGGGACTTTGTCTATTAGTTTTCCTCATCCTCTCATTTTCTTCCTTTTGATTCCAAGTCATCTTCCCTCTCAAGTTGGATATTGTTTTTTTCAGATAGCTCTAGAAATAAAATGAATTGGTGATCTCTCTTACTAAAATTTAAGTAATGCCTTGTTTTATGCCAGTAAGATACATTCCCTGTTGTTTCCAATATGGATTAGTTTCCAACAATTTGGCTTTACCTCTTCATATAAAAAAATGTGCTGTTAACACGCTACTGAACAAGATTGCTTTCTGTAGAAGGAACTACAGGGGGAAATTTGTATTGAAGTCTAGCACTTTATGATGTCTCCTATGAAAATCTTAAACGTTTTACAAGTAAAAATGTCACGATATCACCATGTTATATGTTAGTGGTACATCGTGTTAGCAGAATGATGCCTAATAGGAAAATAATGTGAAATCTTCAGAAAGACATTGTAAATTTTTGAAATATAAATATGGTGTTTGGGAATACACAGCATTTTTTCTCAAAATTTTAAATCCTTATGTTGTTGACAATCAGGGAAAAAGTAATAGGATAGATGTGGAAATTGGTATCAAATTGGAACGTCTGATAGGAATATAATTTATTTGACTATACGACTTTCAAAAAGTTATAAAAATATTCAGAAGAAGATTTTCACTAGATTCAACTTATTAGTATATTAAATTATAAGGTCAGAGGCCAAGTGTGCTACGTTTGTAACCTATGTGGCTGAGGCAGAGGATTTGTGTGCTGTTTTTTGAAAGTCTCGATAATTCAAGCACCACAGCTGCTATGTATGTCTCCAAATTCATCTGAAAGTACCATTCACATCTTTATTACCCTGAGAGCATTAGATAAGATCACAGAACTTGAGGAGACGCAGTAGAGGATCTGGTCCATTTTTCCTGCTATTCACAGAGCAGTTACCACATTTTTCCAGGCTGAACAATCAATAATGCTTTCTAATGCTTTCCATTTGGTTGTCTACAATATTGGTTTTAATGGCCTCATCTTGCTGTTAAAAGTTCTTTTTCTCTAGTTTTCTAATCGGTCCAAGTTGATCTTTTTAAAAGGAAAGAGGCAATAACTAGCTAATTGACAAAGCACATTCGCTCTCCTTCAAAGCATATTACAGAGAACAGCTTGGCCCACCGCACTTAGTCCTTCTGATGATTCTGTAGGAGGAGGGATTTTATTATTCACAGGGGAAGAAATCTAGGCACATGAATAAGAAGGGCATTTTTCTCTAGGCATATTTACTCAATGTAAATGTAGGCTTACAGTTAAGACTGCCTGTTTTGTTTATCTGCTAAGTTTTGACACTACCATTTTAATGCTATAACTGTTAGCTCTTACAGGCTTTAGTTTTATTAAAAGTTTAATGAAACAAGATTTATTAACTCAGACATAATATGTTTTGTTTTTTTGTTTTTTTTTTTTGTATAACAGATTCTTGCTCTGTAAGATATGCAGGCTGTCTTGCTGGATTGATGGAAGTACGGGCAAGATTAAATGACTTCTCTGGGATCACTTCAAAATTTAGTGGCTCAGTTCAAATCAGAAACCTGGATCACAGCCCTTTGCTCTAAGCTTCAGGCCGTGTAGCCTCCTATGTTCATAAAAAACAGTATTTTGTGCATTAAAGGAGGGATAGTGCAATTCATCCTTGCTGTTAGTTAATGTCATTAACTTCTATTCACTCCTCCTTGTTTTGTTATTACAGAAGGATGTGCAACCACGGGTAAGTTTTAAATTAGCCTTAATAAAAATGTTTAATGCAGCATTATATCCTAAAATAAAATTTAGTGCTTATATTGAAGATGCATATAGATTTTTAAACTCTTACCACACTACAATGATGCTACTTCTGCCAAATCATCAGGGAAAATTCTAGTGATGCCATGTCCATAGAAATAATATTCAGGGCTGTTATTCTAAGCCATTATTGAATGAACAATCAACATTACTCTGGTTTTATAAAAGAAATGGAAGAAAACTGATCATTGCCCTCGAGGAACTTATTCCACCTTGGGAGGATGGAACAAAACACAGTAAACAAAAGCAAACAGGGCAACGCTAGACCTGAGTAAGCACTAAGTTTTGTTTTATAGATTAACTCTACATTCAGTGAGAAATCAGAAGACATGATAGATCAATCCCAGCTACTTAGAATAATTAGGAATGTTTTCTTTAAAAGTTTAAAGTTAAACTAGATCTCAATGGATGGATACACAGGTAAAAGGAAAGAGGAGAGATGTTCTATGTGGGGTATGGGGAAGTAAACACGGGATGCTTCTGAGAAAGTAAAAGATATTTATAAGACAATGACTAAGTAAAGCCCACATGCTCGTTTGGTCATCAATTCAGCAAATATTTTTGGAGATCCCACTATTTTAGGTACTGGGCATGTACTAGTAAGAGAGAAATAAAGGAAGACAAAGCTCCTATACCACTTATGGTCCCAGCAGAAAACACATGGCTTATCTAAAGGGTGAGAGAGGAGAAGATAATCAAAAGACTGTTACACGGGGCCGGCCCCCTGGCTTAGCAGTTAAGTGTGCTCGCTCTGCTACTGGTGGCCTGGGTTCAGATACCGGGCGTGGACCGACGCACTGCTTGTCCGGCCATGCTGAGGCGGCGTCCCACATACAGCAACCAGAAAGATGTGCAACTATGACATACAACTATCTACTGGGGCTTTGGGGAGAAAAAGGGGAAAAAAAGGAGGAGGATTGGCAATAGATGTTAGCTCAGAGCCGGTCTTCCTCAGCGAAAAGAGGAGGATTTGCATGGATGTTAGCTCAGGGCTGATCTTCCTCACCAAAAAAAAAAAAAAAAAAAAGACTGTTACAAAGATGCGAGCAGGTTTTAAGGAAATCAGCAAAAGATGGTGCAATAGCCTAACGCTACCAACAGTGGGAAACAGTTAATATTTCGAGGTTTGAAGGGACAATGGGAGGCAGAAGTTACCAGAACCCAGGGAAAAGATACAGGAAAAGGGCTGCCTGACAAGAGGTGTAGCCTTCAGTAAAGGGTCCCTCTCAACTTGCAGTGACCAGCTGGGAGTGAATCTGGTGAATAAATGTCCTATGTCCTGCCTCTCAATTTCCTCCTAATGTTTCCCATTAGCTAATTCCAAGTAGAAGGCAGAAGGCAAAGGAGCCACTCAGTGCAGTTGGTACAGGTCTATGCAGGGGCACAGAAGACAGAGAAGAGTGGAGACGAGATCTGAAGAGGCAAACAGAAATATTCAGCATAGTGTCTGCATCAGTTAGGAGACTACCAGAGAAACAAAACCAGTGGAATACATATACACACGTGCACACACACACATAGAGACAGAGAGCAGATTTATATAACTATAAATTATATAAATATATTTATATAAATCTATGTAAATATATGTATATTGCATATATATGTATTTTATATATATTTATAATGAGATTTATTTCAAGGAATTGCTTTTACATGATTGAGGGGTCTGGCGAGTCTGACATCTTTAGAGCAGGCTGGAAGGCTGGAAATTGTTGAGAAACTGAAGCTGAAGTCCACAGGTAACTTCTTCCTCAGGGAAATCTGTTTTGCTCTGAAGAACTTTCAAAGAAGAACACCCAGATTACAGAGGATAGTCTCCTTCTTAAAGACAGCTGATTATAGAAGTTAACCATATCGGCAAAATACCTTCATAGCAACCCCTGGATTCATGTTTAATTGAATAACTGGGTACTATAGCCTAGCCAAGGTGAAACAAAAAACTAACCATCACAGCCCCTGTTATTATATTTTAGTAGAAGGAAACAGAAAAAATTTTTTTTAATTTTTTAAATATACCTTCCAGGAGGTGATGACTGCTGAGAAGAAGAATGAAGCAGAGTATACAGATAAGGAGTGATGGGAGGGGCTATGTCGTAGGTAGGGTGGTCAGGGAAATATTTAAACAGCTGATCTTTGTGCTGAGATCTGAATGAAGCGGGAAAGTGAGCACATGCATACCGGGCGAAACTATTCCAGGCAGATGTCCAGACAAGGATTCAAGCTTGACCTGTTCAAGGATGAGTAAGAAAGCCAGTTTTGGAACCAAGATAGCAAGGAAAAGAGTGGGAGGAGATGAGATTAGACAGTGGCGTGGGGTCAGATTTGGAAGGGCCTTTTAAGAAAGATGAAGATTTTGGATTACATTTTGAGTGAAATAGAAAGTGGTTAAACCATTTGGAACTGAAAAGTAATATGACCTGACTCTGACGTTTTGATTTTGTTTTTTGTTGTTGTTGCTGTTGTTGTTTTTAAAGAACCACTTTGCTCTTTGGATGGAGAAAAGACTATAGGCATCAGGAATTAAAGGGAGAAACAGGTGAGGAGCTCTGGCCTCTGTCCATACTGAATTAGAGTTGTGGTGGAGACTGTAATATAACTTGGAGGTTGAATCATCATGATTTGCTTTGTAAATGTGGCACATATAAGAAAGAGAGAAATCAAGATGGCTTGATGTTTGGCCTGAGCAACTGAGTAAATAGAATTACTTATTTATATGCTGAGATGTTAAAAAGTTACTTATTGGGGCTGGCCCAGTGGCGTAGCGGTCAAGTTCACGCCTTCAGCTTCCACGGCCCTTGGTCCACCAGTTCGGATTCTGGGTGCGGACCTACTCACAGCTCATCAAGCCGTGCTGAGGCAGCATCCCATATAGAAGAGCTACAACTCTACAACTACGATATACAACTATGTACTGGGGCTTTGGGGAGGAAAAAAAAAAGAGGAATATTGGTGACAGATGTTAGCGCAGGGCCAACTTTCCTCAAAAAAAAATTAATTAATTAAAAACTTACTTATTTATGTACCGAGATGTAAAAGACTAGGAAGGGCCAGATTTGGGGTTGGGAGGATGAGGATTCAGGAGTTCTAATTTGGAAATGTCAAAGTGTCTATTGGTCATTCAGTTGGAAATGGTGAGTAGGTTGTTAGTGTCAGGAGTGCAGGAGAGAGGTCAGGGCTGTAGAAGTAAATTTGGTAGCTACCAACATAAAGATGTTGGAAGACTAGGACAGAACAATTGATAGGTATAATGGGGTAGCTTATGACAGAGGATTAGCGGACCATAATAGCAAGAGAGAGAAGCATGGACCTCAGGGAATCATACATTTAACACCTTACACGTTTGTCTCACTACTTTGTGAGCGCCTTCGGAGAAAAAACAGTGCCTCATTCATGTTGGATGCTTAGCACACAGCTCAGTAGATAGCACATGATGAACTCTTGGTAACTATTGAATGAATTAATAAATGAATGGAGTTAGGAGTTTGAAGGGCACTGAATGTTAGGAGCAGAGGCCTGGCATGATCAAAGCCCCTTCCCTCTGCCCTCAGGAAACTACGCAAAACAAGAGACTTCACCCCAGATTGCTTGGCAGTCACTTAGTTGACAGAAGCATGTAATGGAAGAAGCAAGGTCCTTAAATGTTGGCAGAATTGAATTGCAGCCCCAGCTCTGTTACTTACACCTTGGCAAACTCTTAAGTTCTCAGAAATTCAGTTATCTCAATAAAATGTGTGTGCATCTAGCACAGTGCTTGGCACATAAAAGTATTTATAAAAGTTAATCTCCTTGTTTGCCTCCCAGGACCTCATTAAAAAGACTTGGAACGTCATCATTTGTGAATTTTAAATGACATTTGTTTCATGGGCTACAGAGCCCATGAAGCTACTTACAGCTCTAAATCATGCAGGTTTTGCTTTGCTCTTTAAGAAAGGCGGAACTCATTTAAATCTGCTCATCTAATTAATATTATTTCAGTGTTTCTCAAAGTTCTTGCTACTTTTTCCTCATTGTAGGCCCCATTCACATATTCAAGTAATATTTATGGAAAGCTGACTACGTGCTGAATAGTGTTCAAGGCATGGTGGAGACAATGGGGTTCCAGTACCATCTTAGATTCAGGCTGGTCTTGTCAATGGTTCAGCCTCCAGTTTATAAATTACCTTTATTCTAGAGCCACTGACCTGACGGTTCATTTTAGGAAAAGACTTTCTACTTCCTTAACCTTCTCAGAAAAAAGAGAACAACTATACTCATATCACAGAAAGTTTGAATAATAGAATAACATATAGGTTATATGTTATTAAACTTTATATGAGACATAAAAATAAAAAGAGACAAAAATTGTCCTCAAGGAGCCAACAATCTTGTAGAAAAGATAGGATGGGAATAGACTCTATGAGCTAGTATGTGATATATGTAAGAATTAGAGTACGTCAAACAGGCGCTAGGTCAATGAATGAATGAGAAAAACAAAATAATGAATGTGTAATAATTTACAGGGGCATATGATTCATTCCAGCTGAAGTTATCATGGACTGTCCTATAGAGGAGGTAAGATTTGAGTGGGAACTTCAACAAATATTAAACTTTCATAACTTATGATTGAGCAACAACATTTTGGACAATGAATACTGGAAGGCATAGTAAGTACTCTAATGTGTATAGGGAATAAATCAGGAAATAGCAGGAGATAAGACCGGTTTTGAATACCTAGATAAAAATCTGGATTATATTTAATAGGTAACATTAATATGTATCACTTAGGATTCTTTCTTTGTAATTAACAGAAAATTCAATTCAAGCTTGGACGCTAGGGAAATTATTAGCTTGTGTACCTGAAAGTTCAGCTGTAAGGTAGATTCTGGTGATGACTTAGCTCTGTGACTGCACCTTGGATCCCTGCTGTTCTCCTGGCTCTGCCCTCCTCTCTGTGCTGGCTTTATCCTCAGACTGGTAGTTAAATCACTACCACTGTTTAGACTTCACATCCATGAATGCCAGCATCCAGGGGAAATGATATAGTCTCTCTGTATGATACTCTCTTACAAGTTGGAAAGCTGTTTCAGGTTGCCTCCAGGGAACTTCCATTCTCATTTGCTCAAATTAATTTACCTGCTCCTTCCAGAAACAGTTCCTCTCATCAGATCAATTGGCTCAGACCTAGAACCCCAAAATAATCACTGACAAGGAAGATGTGATTCCTGTGATTGAGCTAGACACACGGGCTGCCCAATGAGTGGGAGTCAGTCACCCAACTGCTCATGGGACACACTGGGGTGGGAGAGGGAGAGTGAAACAGATATTGAGGAAGCGACTTCGGTGTTCATCCGTCACAGGGAATTATTGAGGTGTTTTATACATGGGAGTCACATGAAGAGATAATTCTACTGAATATCAATTTGATAGTGATTTAACGATTTACAAATAAACAAATTAAATAAAAACTCCATACTCATAAAAATATCTCCAGAATAACCCTTTGGGTAAATATCTTTACTATCTAAATGTTGCTTATAAATAAATAATTTAAAAAATAAAACCTCAAGAGAAAAACAGGCAAAGAAACTAAAAATTAAATATACAGTTTTAAATGCTCTACTTACATGAAAGAAAAAAACTCTTCCTCACTAGTATTCTAAAACTGTGAACTAAAACATACAAAAATATGCATTTTTCCCTTTAAATTAGATTTTTTAAAAATAACACCTATTGGGGGCCGGCCCGGTGGCGCAAGCGGTTAAGTGCGCGCGCTCCGCTGCGGCGGCCCGGGGTTCGCTGGTTCGGATCCCGGGCGCGCACCTACGCACTGCTTGGTAAGCCATGCTGTGGCGGCGTCCCATATAAAGTGGAGGAAGATGGGCACCGATGTTAGCCCAGGGCCGTCTTCCTCAGCAAAAAAAAAAAAAAAAAAGAGGAGGATTGGCGGATGTTAGCTCAGGGCTGATCTCCTCACCAAAAAAAAAAAAAAACAAAGAAAAAATAACACCTATTGCTATTGAGGAGTTGCGGTGGTTGAAGAACAAAGTAGTGTCACTCTTCTGGAAGGAAATTTAGCATTATGCTTTAGGAACCTTATCAGTATAATCACACTTACAGGAATGTGTTTTAAGGAAATAATTAGGAATTCAATTAGAGATTAAATATAAGGACTCTTATAGCAGTGTTCTGTATAACAGTTAAAACCTGATGGGGCTGGCCCCATGACGTAGTGCTTAAAGTTCAGCATGCTCCACTTTAGAGGCCCAGGTTTGTGGGTTCAGATCCCAGGTGGAGACTATACCACTCATCAGCCATACTGTGGCGGTGACCCGCATACAAAGTGAAGGCAAATTGACACAGATGTTAGCTCAGGGCAAATCTTCCTCAGGAAGAAAAACAACCTGAAAAGACCATTAACAGCTAACAACAGGAAAATGGCCAAATAAGAAATAGTTCACACAGTGGAAAACTATGCATGAAAAATAATTCTGATGATAGAGGAAAATGTTCAATATAACAGTTAATTTTTTAAAAGCACTAGGATCTCAAATATACACTTTTCTTTAAGTTAAACCTTTTTTTGTGTGTGTGTGAGGAAGATCAGCCCTGAGCTAACATCTGCCAATCCTCCTTTTTGCTGAGGAAGACTGGCCCTGGGCTAACATCCATGCCCATCTTCCTCCACTTTATATGGGACGCCACCATAGCATGGCTTACCAAGCAGTGCGTAGGTGCGCGCCCGGGATCCGAACCAGCGAACCCCGGGCCGCCGCAGCGGAGCGCGCGCACTTAACCTCTTGCACCACCGGGCTGGCCTCTAAAGTTAAACCTTTTGAAGGGAAGAGAGGTTTTTAAAAGAATGAACCTTTTAAAAGTTCCACTACATTTTAACCCACTTTGATTAAGTGCTTGCCTAGAAAAAAGACAATATTTCACCTTGCTGAGCATCATAAGAGAGAGATCTTTGAATGTAATCATAATAGTAATTTTTCTACATTCTTTCCCCTAACTTTCTACAATGCAGTGTTAAGAACAAAACATTAAAATAAAATAAACAAGTAAATAAAAACTTCACTTGGATTATAAAATAGCAATATTATTAATTCAAAACTACTGAGTCTACCATGAGCCTGTCATGGTTTTGGGTGAGAGAATACCCAAATACTAAGTTTATTAAAATGAGTTTGACCATTTTGATGCTGGGCTCACGGTCCTTGAATCGTGAAAGTGGCTATTTAATATACTTTACAATGTCGATCACTGAAGCTGGGTGATGGCTACACAGAGGTTGATTCTATTATTCTAATTTTGTGTATAATTTGAAATTTTCATGATAAAAATTGAAAAATAAAAGAATTTACATGGAATCAGTGAAAGCATGTCTAATCCACAATGGTTAGTTTTCTAAAACTTAAATTCTAAACGTTTCTCAATTATTATACGTATACTTGACCAGTTAACAGAGTTTGAAAATACGTCTTTTATTTAAATAAGGATAAACAATATGTTTGCATAGGTATAAACTGTGTGTGCATCTTAAGCGTTATTTAACATATTGCAGATGCTATTTTACAATCATATGCATGTATCAAACTTTGTATTAGAAGGGGCCTTCTTTCGGTACAGGAAAAAATTGGTATAGAAAAGTTATATCATATTAACAGATTCACCTTAATAATCTGACATTTTATTTTAGGATCAAAATTCTATCTTGATAAACAAACTCGTTCCACTAGGCACTTCCTTGTACGCTTTTATTATTAAATTTATCTGCAATCTGACAAGCTGTGTGATTTTCCATACTTAGTACATTGTATGTATTCTTTTTTTGTGTGCGTAAGGGAGATTAGCCCTGAGCTAACATTTGTTGCCAATCCTCCTGTTTTTGCTGAGAAAGATTGGCGCTGGGCTGACATCTTTGCCCATTTTCCTCTACTTTATATGTGGGACGCGTGCCACAATATGGCTTGATAAGCGGTGCGTAGGTCCACGCCCAGAATCCGAACCCGCGAAAGTGGAGCACGAAGTGGAGCACGCAAGCTTAACCACTATGCCACCAGGCCAGCCCCACACTTAGTATACTTTAATTACCATAAAATAATACAAATATTTTAGAGTTATATGAACCTTACAAGTGATCTAAACTATAAAATAAGGGCAGGGCCAGTGACCTGTCATCACTACATACCCAATTGTGGACGTTCAATAAAAATGTGCTGCATTGACTAGATTTAGTCTGCTTTCCCACATAGGGTAGGGCTCTTCCCCGGAACGCTCCTGACGGATGGATGGATTAGTCTTGATACAAATCCTTCCAGCATTGAGGAATGTATTAAATATCCCTAGATTAGTTTTCTAGGGTTGCTGTAACAAAGTACCACAAACTGGGTGGCTTAAAGCAGCAGAAATTGACTGTCTTACAGCTCTGGAGGCTGGAAGAACAAAATCAAGGTGTCAGCAGTGTCAGGGTCCCTCTGAAACCCGGAGGGGAGAACCTTCCTTGCCTCTTCCAGTTTATGGTGGTTGTTGGCAATTCCTGGTGTTCCCCGGCTTGCAGCCCCAGCACTTTGAGTTCTGCCTCTGTTGTCACATGGCATTCTCCCCGTGTGTCTCTGTCTTCACCTGGCGTTCTTCTCCCTGTGCCTCTCTGGTGTTCCCCCCTCCTGAGTCAGTGTCCAAGTCTCCTTCTTCTCATAAAGACACCAGTCATATTGGATTAGGGCCCACCCACATGACCTCATCTTAGCTTGATTACATCTGTGAAGACCTTGTGTTCAAAGGAGATCACATTCACAGATACTAGGGGTTAAGACTTCACATGTCTTGGGAGGGATATAATTCAAGCCACAGCCCTCCACACAGGATAATGAGACACAGACAATTGTAGGAAGTGGAGAGTGATCTTTGGCCAATCCTTAAGTTCTCTGGGATGAAGTTTTCTCATTTTTAAAGTGATTGAATTAAACTACATAATAATAAAATATAGTAACATCAAGGGCTGATCATGTGCTAGGCACGTGTCCAGAGCACTGAGGAATAACTCCTTGAGTTCTCACAAAGACCCTACTAGCTGGTAATTTTAGCCCTGTTTCAGAGTTTAGATATCTGAGGCCTAGAGAAGCAAAGTACCTTTTCCAAGGTCACACAACTAGTAAATGGAGAAATGAGGGAAACAAACTCAAGCAATCTAGATTTTAACCCCACATTGATCAGATTGGGGAATTCTTTCTGATTCTGTGACCCTTGCTTCAAACTTTCACTGTTGTTCTTAGTTCTACAGTAGTACTCCTTCCATCTGAAAGGCCTTCAAATATTTGAAGATAGCTATTATATTCCTACTATGTCTCCTTGTCAAGATAAACATTATCACTTCCTTCAAACACTTTTTATGTTGTCATTTCTAAATCTTTAATCTTAAATAATCCTGAGTTGACCGTGCAGAAAATTAGAATTACAATTGTCTGCACTACCTAACTTCTAATTAAAACTTAAATATATATAAGTATATATATATTTGGAATATATATATTTGGAATATATGTATATATTTGGAGAACGCCTCTTGCTTATCCAGAACTTACAAAATTTGTAGCAGGAATTGAATACATTTATTTTCATAGATTGCACACTAGTTAAACTGGTATTAAGAAAGCTTCACAACACATATTGATAATAATATTTGAATGCTAAGCAATTCTGAATATTTCTAAAACACTCATAATAACTATTTCTTCTCCATTTGTGAACTGGTGAAAAAAGGTCAAGTAAAATGTGCTTGAAGGGCCTTGGGGATTATTTGCACATAAAATCGCAATGCCCCTTGTTATATCACATCTCTGTTCACAAGAGGTTTCTGAGAGAATTTAGTCAAACCCGAAACTTTTTGCTCTATCTGTAAGTAATGCCTTTTTATTTCAAAATCAAATCTAATATGCTGCTTTCTATTTTCAGATCTTAAAAATAGCTCAAGAGGCTCTTAGATCTTCATTTTGATCCACATATGTGTGTCTGCAATTGGATTAGATAAATTGAAACTTCATGATAATGAGGTAGAGTTAAACTATTTCATGGTCTGGTTTCTTATTAAGAAACAACATAATTTTATCATGGGTCCATGGTGTCCTGGTGCTAGACAAATGCTGAAGCCAACTGTAGGCTTTTATCAAAAGTTAAACTTTGACTTAGAGCCAAGATTCCGGTTTTCAGCTAAGATGCTTTACATCTATGGCAGCTTTGTACTTCAGGGACTAATTGCCATAATACATGATTATTGATGCTGAATCCACCATGGTTCCTTTTGGTCTGGCAGACTTGTGTATTGAAAATTGAAGCTTTAACATGTTTAATAGTACAAGGGACTCACTTGTGAGAAATTTCCACACTTACACCCTGACAGCCTTATCCCCCTGAAGTAAAAGACCCTTCCTTCATCCCCATTCCTACACCCACGCTTCTGCCTGCTTACCACTAATATTGCTCAGGTTGTCAGTTGCTGGCATCTGGTAAACCCAATTCTTACTTGCCCAGAGAATGTACTAATTATATCCTACAGCTAATTAGAAAGCAGCCTCTTTGCTAGAGAACAGTTTATTTACCTCATCAATGGATAAGACTTGGTTTGAATCTTGATTTAAAACTCAAAGGGAAATGGAAAAGGGGTGAGGAAGAGGAAAAGATATTCTCCATACAACAGGAAGCTGTGTTGATTAAATTAAAAAAATAAATATGGATTTTGTAGAAGACTAGAAGGAGGGGCTTTAGATCAAAACTAGAGGAATTCAAGTATGTGTCTGCATTTTGAGAACCTAATTTACAAAATCTAGAAATATGCTATTTTAAAATCTCAGTGTAGTTGTAGTAGGTGTGTCAATGACTTAATTTGAAAATTGGTCAGACTCTTTAGGGAGAGATGGGGAGGATTATGTTTTATTGATGAGTGTGTTTCATGAACAACATGCATGATTCAATGCTGGTGCTTAGGTTAAATGCTTTTAAACAGTCAAATTTCTGTAATCTGCATTTATGTTAATTGCGGACATAGGATTTATCAAAGAAAAGACACAGTTCCTCGCATTAACAAGGCTTTACTATGAATTTGGAGGTGACATAATCTTAGGCAGCTGTTAACCACTGAAATATATAACTACATAATAGCATGATCCATTCACTTTTTTCCTCTTTATCTTCATAATCAAATCTGATCATCACAAGGAGCAGAGAAGACATTTTCATGCTAATTTTCAAAATTGTTACCAATTTACCATGACTAATTAAAATGTGGAGCTCAGTAACATTTTAGGTCACTGGTTCTCCACCTTGGCTGCATTTAGAATTATCTAGGGAACCTTTTTAAAAATATACAGTATTGTCCCCACCTGCTTGCCACCACTGCACACACTAATTTATTCTGAATCTCTGGGCGTGGGACCCAGGAAACATTTTTTTTTTTTAGGTCTCCCAGGTGACCCAAATGTATTTGCAGGATTGAGAATAATCACTCTATAAGAAGATTGGTACCGAAAGATTGGGAAGCCATAAGAAAGTTTGTTGAATCACTTAAGAACTAGATAAAAACAGAAAAATTAATAAAAAGAATTTGTTTTATAGGCTTGGACAAAGAGATACTGTTTCCTGTAATGCAGAGTTTTGTTAGGGGTGCATGGATTCCTCTGAGAAGCTGATGAAAAATTATGGACCTCTCCCCAGGAAAGTAAACATGCCCACAAATACCTGACACTGACATGGAAGGTGATATGTTTGAAAGAAAACTAGAATCTCAGGAGAAAAATCCCTGAACCAGAAGGAAGGAAGAAATGTTTTCAGAGATGACAGAGCTGAAATAAAGAAATGAAGCCCAGTTATGGTATAGACTGGGTCATGCAGGCAGAGGTTATATTGACATATAAAGGTCTGTGAGAAAGAGCAACTTTCCGAAATGACATTTACTTGTCTCATTTTAACAGAATATACCTATGAGCTTCCTGTGAAGACCTAATTCTTTGCCGAATCTAATGTTTCCCTCCTGATTGTCACACCCTACACCCAAAGTGAAGACTCATGCATTGCTTGTTCTAGTCTAGTTTCCCAAACCATTTTCCAAAAAGTTTTACAAATTTCCTCTACTCCCCTTCCTTTAAATAATATTAGACTGATGGTGCTAAAGCAGACCCCCAAATTTTAAAGTACTTTAGATTTCAACCTCAGAATACTAAAGAATATAGTAGCTACCCACTTCAAGCTCTTTTTTATAATTTGAATTTTATTTCATTCTTTCTCTCTGGAATTTCCACTCAATGCACTCTGATTTTCTTTGAGCTGATCTTAGACTATCTCATTCAAATCAAGCTCTTTAAATTTTCTCAACTCACCTTTTTAAATTACAACCCTAGACGTGTAACTTAGGTGTAAAAATCAGCTTTAAAGCTATTCTAACTATATTCACTCAGCCTAATAAGCGTAGATTATTCTATGCTTTTTCTAACAGAATTATCAAGTCATTGGGTAGTCTGAATCAAAGGATTCCTTAGAAGTTACAACATTTTTTAAATCCATTGGTCCACGTAAGTAGACCAAGTTGTATCAATACTTTTAAAAAGTTAGGAATATTTCAAGGTTCGTATTCATGCTGGTTTTAGTGTCTTTCCAGTCGCTCCATTATTCTTGATATTGTTATTAATAGACAAGTAGCAGACTAGGTTTGCATCAGTGGCTAAACAGCATGGCATATGCTTCCAGCATAGGCAGGAATGAAGAACTGATAAAAAGACAAGAAAAGTAAGATCCACAAGATAAAAACACATGCCTATATAACAACGTATCTACCTAGAAATGTTTTGTAGGGCATCAATGAACAAAACTCTCCAACAGACAATAGAACGTCTAAGGAATACTGAAGATCTGGCACACAAAGCATGATGTTTCTATTTCTGTTGTACTAGTAGGTGGTGTGTTGGATTAGATTTTAAAATATCTATGTCACCATACATCATGAAAAACTTCATTTAAATTACAACTAAAATCTTGATCCTCTGGTAATTAGATTTCATTTTATTGCAGCCATTAATACTGACTAGTCTCCTTAGCTGAGTCCTTATTACCAGACATTTATGTAAGTTTATATGGGTCTTAATTGAAATTAGGCCACCTACATTGTAACCAATATATATTTATATATTTATAATGTAAATATTATAATTTACTCTACTCTCCTTAAAGGCTACCCATTTCAACTTCTTAAATGAATACGGTTCTTTGATTAGATATAGTTCATTCCACACAGTTGCATATATAGATAATGGTAGAAATTCATTGGGAAAAAAGTATAAAGCTTGGATCATCCCAAAGTCATCCCTAAGGAGTAGAAAAACAATTATGCGTCTAAAATTTTGCAAGCAGTAAATGTTCATTAAATATTTAAAGAAAGGCAGTAGAATTCGGAATCACTCTTGTCCAATATATCCAAGCTAGTTCAAAAGAGCATTTTATGACTTCCATAAAATTTACCAAGAATATCTTTATTCAAAATACCATATATCTTTTATTATCAAAATTTCCTTTGCTGTTTGTAACCATCCAAACAAATGTGAGACATCTCATGGAGCTCTGCAATTTTTCACTCTTATACAACGCTTATAAATAGAACTTATCAAATTTTAATTTCATCGGAAATCTAAGCTCAAATCTCAAGAATCCTTACTTTTAACAGATCAGATTTGGATCCTTCTGTAGCCCACTGTGCTGCACCATACACATGAGTCACCACTTTTGCAAGACGCAGCCTGCAGTAGGAGTTGAGAGCTCAGCCAAGAAACTATAATTACATTATTCAATGATCTGCAACCGGTGCCTCAAGCAACAGCTCAACACACTATTAGCGGCAGTGGAGGCTGAAAAACAACGAGTAAAAATTAAAACAGAGAAAAATAAAATCACAAGTAAAAACTAGTGTTTGTAAAAGGGGTTCAAGTTAGAATTACAGTTAGAGCACCCAAGATCACACTCAAGTTCAAATTTTGGTAATATCAAGAATCCAACCGAAAATTACACGTTTAAACCATTTGGGATTGAGTATATTTGCAGGAATTTTAAACTACTGTAACCTAAGCCAACAGCAGGGCCATTTTAACTAATGAAAGCTAGTCTTTGCCAATTGCAAGCTTGAAACATTAAAATATAAGTAATGTTAAAAGAGACAATTTAACATAAGTAATCAATATTTGATTTATACAAGGAGAACCATCCTTTACTACCCAACAACTGGATTTCTGAACACAGCCAGGTAACTACTGTTATCTGCAAGTTATTCATCAATTATATATATATATTATATTTTCATACATATTTTATATATATTATATATAACTTCATATATTTTTATATATTATTTTATATATACATAAATATAATATATATGCACGCACGTGTGTATATTCGCAATATTAATCAAAATAAATTCTCATCTACTTAAATCAGCCAGTAGGCTAGTAGGACAAATCATGTATATCAGTGTGAATTTCAAACATGGGCAAAAGAACAACCTTTGTTTGCAGCATAAAAGAAACTATGCCTGGTTGGCACACTGCCATACCACTAAGTGATCTACTGATAACTTGTGGCTCAAAATGCTGCTATCATCAGATTTCTTCCTTTGGTAGTACTATACACACTTTGATGTTGAGATAACATGTACACTTCATACGCAAGACATAATGGGAGCAGAAATTGCTTCCTTGATTTAACTGGTAGTTATTTATGAATATTGAACAGTGCAAAATTATGGTTATTTGCAGATCCTCATTAATAACACCTCATACTATTTCTGCAAAGGCAAATGCACTTTGACATTCTATATTTTTTCTTCACAATTATCTGAATTCCCACTGAACAGAAGTAGAAAGTAGGTAATTTGTACCCATGGTTCAAATAGCAATATGGTTTATTTTAGAATTGTGGAGCAAGACAATGGGTTCTTTGTCTGCTTCAGTGTTCAACAAATAAAATGCTTCTCTTCTCACAAGGCAAAATGCCATAATGGTGTTACTTTTCTCAAGGAGATTGTGCAAAAGACAGTTCTATGGTTAAAAACGCCTTAAGTGTTTCAGGCCCACCCTATCAGTGAAATTTAATTGCTTTAACTGAAAAGTAAAATCTATAAAGCGTAAGAAGCAAGGATAGGTAATACTGGAAAACTACAACCTCAGTAACAGTTTAGAAGGAAAGAAGCAGCACAAAACTAAAGCCTTCCCTTTTGTAATATTAGTTTTAATTTAGGTTGCACGTGAAGCATTTTTGGGAATTCATCGAATAACTGCTGAGTAAGACTATATGAATGACTGTAGACAAGGCTGTAAATAAGATGAAGTAGATCAAGCAACACTTTTGCTCCCCACTCTTATGATCCTTCAACCCGTCACAATTTCGGAAGCTCATTCCATCCCTATCTGCCTAGTACCCTCACAATGGATCTCATCTCATATGTCTCTCTTCCTGAGCATGTCATTTTTCTAAGTCTTTGCTTGTCTATCTTCATGAAAACATACCTCTCCTGAATTCTGTTCTCATATAACATGTCAATGATATTCAACCTGGAGCATCTTTCATTTATGCACTCTAATGAAGAATCTGTGGCACACAGCAATTAAAATTAAAATTTCCCTTATTCTGAGAAAGATGTCTGTGGATTGAGACTATTTATTCACTAATGTTCACATTCTTTTAAGGCCTTAATAACTATTATAAACTTCATGAAACTATAGCCTTGAGAGAACTATCTCTTATTCATCTTTAAACAGTACTTAGTACTGGAACATAGCAGTTACTCAATAAATGGTGATTGAACTTCACTGAATTACCTCCAATTTAGTCCAAAATTGTGTATAATTGATTGAAAACCCTTGCCCTTGATAATGGCTAATAAGCCCAAAAGAGCAAAATTTTTAAAGTTTACTGGATGGCTTGGAAGAGTCATTAATCATCAAGATATCAATGAATAAATCTCTGCCACTATTCCCTGAAAAGCACACTACTTAGTTACTCTCCATGAGGAAGACTTGACATCATTTCAAAGCTTGTAATGCTCCAACATCTGTTCATATGACTTTAATTTTGAAGGCTTATATTTGAAATTGTTATTTATTTTCTTTGTCTAGTTGCTTAGTACATACAGCATACAAGAGCATGCAAGTAGCAGGCTTCGATTTCAATCATGCCTCCTTACCTGCCAGCTCACCTGTCCATTGCCAACAGTTAATTACGTATATGCCGCAAAACCTATATTCTAAGTCAGACACTATACACACACACACACAAATACACTCTGTATTACTCAGGGTTCTTCAGAGAAACAGAACCAAAAGGATATATACAATCTCTTTAGAAAGTACCTTCACAGAAACATCCCAAATAATGTTTGACCAAATATCTGGGTACTGTAGCCTAGCCAAGTTGATAGATAAAATTAACCATCACGAACTCTGAGCATTCAACTTTTTCTGTACTACATTAAAAGATAAAGAAACTGGGGGCCAGCCTGGTGGTTTAGTGGTTAAGTTTGCACACCCAGCTTTGGTGGCCCGGGGTTTGTGGGTTTGGGTCCCCAGCACAGACCTACACACTGATCATCAAGCCACATGGTGGTGGCGTCCCACACACAAAAAATGGAGGAAGATTGGCATAGATGTTAGTTCAGCAACAATCTTCCTCAGGCAAAAAGAGGAAGATTGGCAACAGATATTAGCTCAGGGCCAATCTTCCCCATCAAAAAAAAAAAGATAAAGAAACTGATTTTGTTCATATAACAAAATACATAATCAGTCTTTCTGTAAGATAACCCAATTCTCCTCCTTAATTATTGACTGATAAGGAGATCAGCAAAGGGACAAGATATGTCTTTGCCTCCATGTCTTCATTTTGCTAAAAATACCTTTAAACACAAACATGTGAAACTTGTAGAATTAAGTTGCTAGCATAAAGGCTGTCATACTTTATGATACATACCAGAAGAATCTGCTCTTCTCATAATATTTGTTTCTTAACTATCTGCAGTAAAACTTCTTTATTACAGAGTCCATAAAGCATTTTCACCTCCTAAATTCAATTCTTAAAGTAGCCATTAAGTGCCTACAATGTACTCATTTGTAATGTTATTAATAGCAATTATGATGCCAACTCTAGCCAACAAGGAGATAAGATGCAATGAAAATGTTATTCTAAAGAACTTATATATTATAATCTTGGTGATAGTAGAATTCTCTACTCTATATACACTGCCAGAAAACATAAAGCTCTGTCTCTCTAGTTTAGTCTGTAAAATATATTTTCCCTGAAAATACAAAATCTAGATTAAAAAGATGTAGAAGGTGATTCTCACTGCCATTAGCCATTTTCCTAGAATGTACCTCTGATCATGTCAAGTAACTGCTCAAAAAACTTTTGATAGAGCCCTGCGGTCAGCAAACTACACGAAATCCGGACTGTGGCCTGTTTTTGTACAGCCTGAGAGCTAAAAATGGTTTTTACATTTTTAAAGAGTTGTTAAAAAAAAAAAAAAGCAAAGAAGATATGCGACAACAGAGACCATTTGTGGCCACGAAGCCTAAAATATTTCCTGTCTAGTGTTTTACAGAATAACTTAACAAGTTTGCCAACCTCTTGTTCATAAGAGGAAGTACAAAACCCATAGCATGACATTTAAGGCCTTCCACACTCTGAACCCAAATTGGTAGACTAACCATACTTCAAATGTTCCCTGTCTTGGCAGATCCTTCTTTTCCTCTCCTCTCATCTAAATTCAGCTGTCCATCAGGAACAGCTCAAGCTCATCTTCTCTATGAAGCTTTATCTGGCTATTCAATTCCATAGTAATCTCTCTTTTCTTGGAACTCCTACAGACATCAGTATTTGCTTTACTCACTGATGATCACTCTTCTTTTTATGTACATATTTTTATCTGATCTTATCTTCCCAACAAGAGTATAAGATCCTTACATGGTTCCCTTCTCACAGTGTCATGCAGCTATTTAGTATCAGTATTGCTAGTTTTAAGGACTTTCTAGGTCCTGCAAGTCTGATGTCTTATTAGTCAATAATAAATCACCATCATTCATGAGCAATTACTATTGTCAAGAATTGCCAGGGGCCGGCCCGGTGGTGCAGCGGTTAAGTGCGCGCGCTTTGTTGCTGTGGCCCAGGGTTTGCAGGTTCAGAACCCCAGGCACAGACTGATGCACCACTTGTCAAGCCGTGCTGTGGCGGCCTCCCATATAAAGTAGAGGAAGATGGGCATGGATGTTAGCCCAGGGCCAATCTTCCTTAGCAAAAAAGAGGAGGAATGACATCAGATGTTAGCTCAGGGCTGATCTTCCTCACAAAAAAAAAAAAATTGCCAAACCTACACCTACATTTTTTCATTTAATCCTCACAAAATTTTAGATAATAAGTGTAATTATGTTTTACACATAAGATTGATAATATTAATCCCTTTATAGGTATGACTTAGGTTAAATAACTTACCCATTTTGCACCATCATTCATTTAATAGATATTTATTGAGCTCTTAATATACTAGGCAGTGAACAAGTCAAACATAGTCCCCCCCCCATTTTGGTGACAGATTTTAGATTCAAACTCAGCTCAGCTATAAACTCCTGTACTATACTATTTGGTGCATTTCTTTTGCCTAAAAAGATGTAGCTATAATCCAAATAGCTGCATTAGTGCTATAAGATTAAAAGAGAATAACAGAGTATGCAATATACAAGATGGCACCGGAGCCAGAGTGGAAAGTAAAAGAGACTGAGAGAGAGAGAGCCCACTCCCCCAGTTTTTATAATAAAAATGTTTATACAGATGATGGAATTGGAGTGGGGAGAGTTTATAAAGATTTGGTTGGTAGTTAACATTTAAATCCTTCAGTCAAGCAAAAAGAAAGTAATTCATGAGTTCCAGGTTCCGTAAGAAAGACAAATTTAATAGAATTCATTCATGACATTAGATTCAAATGATGTCTTGGATCTGACACAAGAAGTACAGAAAACGAAAGTAAAAATAGATAAATTGCACTACATCAAAATTTTAAACTTCTGTGCATCAAAAGACACAATTAACAGAGTTGAAAGGCAACTTATCGAATGGGAGAAAATATTTGCAAATCATGTATCTGATCAGGTGTTAATATTCAGAATATATAAAGAAGTCCTACAACTCAACAACAGAAAGCAAACAACTCAATTAAAAAATGGGGAAGGGATTTGAATAGACATTTCTCAAAAAAAGATATACAGATGACCAATAAGCACATGAACAGTTGCTCAACATCACTAATCATTGAGGAAATGCAAATCAAAACCACAATGAGAGACCCTTCATTGATGGCTACTATGACAAATAAATAAATAACAAATGTTGGCAAACATGTGGAGAAATTGGAACCTTTGTGCACTGTTGGCAGGAATGTAAAATGGTACAGCCACTATGGAAAACAGCATGGTGGTTCCTCAACAAATTAAAAATAGAATTACCATATGATCCAGCAATTTCACTTCTAGATATACGCTCAAAAGAATTGAAAGCAGGGTCTCAAGGAAATATTTGTATACCAATGTTCATACCAGCATTATTCACAATAGCCAAAAGATTGAAACAACCCAAGTGTCCATCAACAGATGAATGGAAAAATAAAACGTTGTATTTACATACAATGAAATACTATTCATCCTTAAAAAGGAAGGAAATTCTAACATATGCTACCATGTGGATGAACCTAAAAGACATTATGCCAAATGACATAATCTAGTCACAAAAATACAAATACTGTATGATCCCACGTAAATAAGGTATCTAGAGTAGTCAAATACAGAGAGACAGAAAGATTAATGGTGTACGCCAGGGGCTGGGTAGATGGGGAGGTTGGGGCAGAGTTGTTTATCGGGTAGAGAGTTTCAGTTTTGCAAGATGAAAAGAGTTTTGGAGACTGATTTCACAACAATGTAAACGTATTTAGCACTTCTGAACTATACACTTAAAAATGGTTGAGATGGTAAATGTCACGGATATTTTACCACAATTAAAAATTTTTTTAAATAAATTTAATAGAAGTCTTCTATTCCCGTGCCTAAGGAATGTTCACCACATTAACAACACTGAAAGTGATTATATGAGACTACAAAATCACAATTACAACCTAAGCCCAAGATTCCTAAAATGGGCCATGAGCCCAAGCACCAGAAAGATGTTAGAATTTGCTTGTTTTTCACACCCGTGGAAATGCTAAAAAGTTAATGCATTCTCCAGTAAGGTAAAAAATTGGAGATTTACAAAAAATCTGTACCTTCCCTGGCAAACAGTGACTTTGCTCTTGCATGAGGGTATAAGGATTATCCTATGATTTATTAATTCACCTCATCTTTTATCTCTTGCCTTTTCCAATATAATAAAGAAACTATGTAGAAACCCAAGTTTTGGTTATTGTTCAAGAAATCAACTTGGTGCATGGATTGTAACTAAACAATGGATAGCGTTTGTCACTGTCCTCCCATGGGACTTAACAGCTGTGACTTGAGTTCCTGCTGAGCTTCATTAGGTATTTTAAATAATTTCACATTGTAAATTGATCCAGATTTTCATGCCACAAAATAATCAAATCAACAAATCTTTAAATGTCTCTTCTGTGAAAAACAAGAGCTGATTAAGATTAACAAGAACTTGATTTCTATTTTAAAGAAAATTTTAGAAAAGTTGAAGAGATAGTTAATACATGAAAAGTTAAATAGCAACATGGGACTAAAAATATAAAGAAAATTAGGAAAGAGCGGTTTTAAGGAATCACATGTTTAACTGCAAATCAAGAGATTACCAATAATCTGTGGTTTTTGAGGAGGCCTCTGCGAGATTCAGCAAGATTTGTAGGGAAAAATAGATTAGAGCAGTGCTCAGCTGGGGCCAGTCAGCCCCCTGGGGATGTTGAGAAAGGCCTGGCAATATTTGGGGGGCTGACATAGCTGGGAGGGAGAGTGCTACTGGTGTCTAGTGTGTAGAGGCCAGGGATGCTGCTAAACATCCTTCAATGCACAGGACAGCCCCCAACAACAAAGAATTATCTAGTCCAAAATGTCAGTAGTGCTAAGGTTGAGAAACCCTGGACTAAAGCTAAGCCGTTTCATGAAAAGGATTTTATAAAGTGCTGAAGGATGGAGGGGAAAAGCTATGACAAAGGGAAGTAAAAAATCATAGATACAAAGGGCTGAGGGGCTGAAGCATTAGGGATACTAAGTGGATCAATCTAACTTGAGTGAAGGGCTTTATACAGCAGTGGCCAGTCTTTAAATATAGACTTTAAATATAGAAAGAGCATGAGCATTGGAGCTCTGCTATTACCAGATGTGAGACTTTGAACAATTATTTTTCTCCTCTAAGCCTGACTTCCCTTATCTATAAAATGAAGATAATAATATTTGCCTCTTATATTTGTCATCAAGGTAAAAGCAGATAACTTTAAGTGCCTCTCATCCTGGCAGGACAATGGGAGACAATTGATGGGAAACAAGGGAAAGTCCACTCCTTCAATTCTCTAGACCCTGTGGATTACTAAGGTTCAATTTCCAATTACTAATTAAAATTACTGACTTTCAATTACTACTGCAATCAAACAAAGGCTGATTAGTTACACTTTTATTTATCTCCTTCCATACTTTATTTCATTTATTCAACAAATATTTCTTCAGTTACCCTTGTTTTTAGGCAAGTCCCCTTCCCTTAAGAGAGTTTTCATTTTCTTAGAGAAAAACAGGTTTATTAACAAAAAAGTGTGAGAAAGTCTTAAAAAGCCTCTGAATGAATAATGTACAGGTGACTCCAAACATAACTTGTTTCCTGAAGAGGATCATAAGGAATCCTAAGTCTAGAGTCTCCTGTGATGACACTTGCAATTCACCCTGAACTCTGATGTTATATCAAATCATTCTCCCCTAACGTGATCAAATTCTCCTTGTTCACGTTGAAAGCATTTTCTGTTGCTGCATTACCATTTTTGTTCTTAAACCTTTGCCACATGCAGACTGCCTTTGTTAAAATTTTTTTCCTGGTTCAGTGGTATATGGATTGTCTCTGCTTGATTAAGCAAGCACGATTTTTTATAAATAGGCTTGGCTGGGTCTGGTGTCCATGTTGAGTCCTGAGGCTACGGTGAATGAGTATCGGTCACCACTTCTACTACAGATGTAGTCTTGAATATAGAAAGGTAGGATGGCAGAGGGAACTCAAGTTGCCATGAACCTTGGTTGCCTAAAATAGCTCTGTGAGGGTACAGAAGAGAAAATATTCAATGTTTGCCAAAACAAGTAGGAAAGGATGCCATTTGGAATACTTGAGGTGGGAAGTGAAAGATAAGCAGGTGCTTACTAAGTAGACAGATTAGGGAAGAGTATTCCAGGCAAAATTAACAGCTTGAAGATAAAAAGGTTGACAGGAGGAAGATAGGATAAGCAGTTTTGGAACCCCATAGGTAGTTTGTCTCAACTGGAACATAGGGTATGAGAAGGGGAGAGGCAGCAGAGGCACACAGTGGCCTGATTACAAAAGGCCATGTAGGCCATACTGATAAGTTTGGCGTTTTGGAAGGTTATGTGGAGTTACTAAAGAATTTTACAAAATAAGGTAATACAATCATCATATTTGTGCCTGTAGAAAGATCCTCTGGCTGCAATGTACAAGATGGAATAGAAAAGGCAAGGCCAAAGAATAAGTACTGCAAATATCAATAGAGAAAATTCTTGACTTCCGTACTTGATCTTGTGACCATTGTCCTGGAACAAATTAGGTTATAAGAGTGAGGTTCCCTGTACATAACATCACCTGGTGGGAGGCAACATCTCTTGCTTAGTGTGTTAGGGTTCTGCGAGAAAAGGAACCATTAGGACAGACAGATAGATAGATAGATAATTAAGAAGTTAGCTCATGTGATTAAGGAGATGGGCAAATCCAAAATCCACAGGGTGTGCCAGCATGCTGGAGACCCAGAGAACAGAACAACACTGCAGGGCAAGTCCAAAGGCCTTCAGACTGAAGATCCAAGAAAGAGTCAATATTACAGTTCAAGTCTGAAGGAAATAGTAGGAATGGAGAGGAAGTGGCTGGAACTAAATATGGGCTTGTCTTGCCAAATGTTTCTGAAAGCTCAATTCAGGGCACTGTGGCTTAGGGATCATGAATGGGAACTTAAAATGGTGAAGAGTGAAGAGCCAGATACTCATATACTCACAGCCATGTTCCTTAACCTTTTTTTTTTTTTTAACAATGAGGATAGTCTGACAGTTTTTGGTGAACTAACCAAATTGGATATGTCTGGTTACCAGCAGAAAGGAAATCTTCATTATTCTTTGTACCTAGTAATGTGATCACAAGTAAACAACCCTGTTAGCTAACACAATTTTTTTCTTTCAAATAGATGCTTATTTAAAGCCTGAGTTATTTGTTGTTCTCCCTAAGTAAGTTACTTCTGAAACCTTTTTCCATCATTGGATCTAATTAACTTTTTGGAACTCCAATCTTAACACATACAGTACTGTCAATAGTCTATCATTCAAGGTTCTTCAATAAGGAAGAGGTATTATCAAAATAATGCATTTGAGACCAACAAATCTTTTGAATTATTTTTTTAAGATTGCTCTCAGGGAGGTAATTACAGTATTCCAGCAAGGATGATAAGAAACTAACTAGGATAGGGACAATAGAAAGAGAAAGAAAGGGACAGATGGAAAAGACATTGCAAGGCACAAATAGAACCTAGTAACTTGACAGACTAAAACCAGGAAAGTGACATAGGCAGTGGGACATAGGAGGAAATGGTGAGTTCCATTTTATAAGTGCTAAATTAGTACCACCAAAATCTTATCCAAGAGGAAATGTTCATACTATAAAATGGAAGCAGCCTACCATCAGGAACTAGAATTTGAGGTAAAGATTTTTTAAAAAATAGAAGTTAATATTGAAGAAAACCATATGTGTGGAAAATCTCTGAAAGAAGATCTAGTAAAGAAATAAACAAGACTGAAAATGAAAATAATCCATCATAACTTTAGGAAAAGAGATCAGCAAATTAGATTGAGAAGGAGCAGTTAGAAACATTGAAAAGGAAACATAATATTGAGGTCATGAGAAGAAATTCTCACTTGACCTTATGTATGCCTCCCTTAACACATTCTAAGTCCCAAGCTATCACTCCATTTCCCCTTTTATTTATAGCAACATTTTTAGAAAATAAACATTTTGCTTCATGTCCCTAGTACCTGATATCTATTTGAACTTCAACCCATTACAGAGGAACAATATCCCAACTACTCCCCTGAAACTGTTCTCTAAAATCTCAGAGAACCAAAAGATCAAAATCTAATTGACTTTTTTCAATTTCTTTTCTTACTTCATTCTTGGGTACTACAGACAAAATCTTTATTTAAAAATATTTCTTCTCTTGGTTCAATAAAACTAGTATTTTCTGTATTTCTAAACTTTGGGAGGAGAGGGACTTCTCAGTTTCCATCTTGGTCTTTATTTTCTTTGCTTCTAAATATATTCTTCAAGTTTCTTTCTTTAACCCTCTTCTCTTCTCACATTTTAAATTGTTCCCAGGCAATTTGTTGTATGTGACATCGATTCAGTCTATAGACTATAATGGCCTCCACGTCACTTCTTTACTCTTTCACATGATCTCTGAACAATAAATAATACTTGACTGTTCACTAGATATGTCCAATTAAACATATCTAATACTTCTAATCACTAGATACGTCCAATTGCACATATCTAATACATATCTAATACTAAGCCCAAAGCATCTAAAAGCTAACATTCTCTGAACTCAATCCATATCCTTCCCCAATCCCGCCATTCCTCTTATTTCTCAATTTATATAAGGGCCTTCATTCTTTTCAGTGGTCTAAGCTAGAAACCTGGGAATCATTTTAGATTCCTCTGTCCCCCAATTACCATAACAAAGCATACACCTGAGCATTTTCAACCATCTAAGTATCTCTTTTATACACCTCTTTTTTCTCTATCTCAACTGCTTCAAGCATAATCATCTCTTAGCTGGAATACTGTAGTGGGATCCTAACTGATCAATCTGCTTTTTATCTTACCTTATATCTCTGCATCAATCTGCTTATCCATGCTTTCTCCCCAACATGCCCATTTGAGATAGAACCACCATATTGACACTTCAAAAAGGTTCTATGTCATAGCACTCACATTCTTGGAATATCCTCCCCATAACCTACAGAAACAAATCTGTACAATTTTCAACATAAACAAATCCTTCCATGACCTGGCTTCCAACTAATTCTGCAACAATATCTCTTACCTCTCAACCTCAGGATCCTTATATCCAGAGAGAGTTCCCCTACCCTGAACTTCCCAGCCAAACTCACTTCCATTATAAAGTCCTTACTTTGCATAAAACATCTTCTCCTCGTGTCACAACTCTCTTTTATGACTAGTGAACTGCTTTCACCATTCCCTTCTCAATTCAAGTGTTACTTTCCTCTAGTACCTACTGTATGCCATGGACTGTGCTCAATGCCAGGAATACAAAGATGAATAAGACAGTGTACTGCACATGGCAAACATCCAACAAATATGAGCTTAATGAAAGTATGAGACAGAAACTAAAACAAATAGGTGCAGAAAAAGATTACAAAGTACAATGGAACACATAGGAGAGGAATATGGCTGGTTCTTCCTGAAAGGAACCAGGGAATCAGGAAAGGTTATCTAAGAAAGATTACCTTAGAGCTCCTATTTGCCAGGTAAACAGGAATGGGAGAATAATTCCACCCCAGAAGGGCAGCCTGAGCACAGACCACAAAAAAGTATGGCATGCAAAAGGAAATTACAGGTGTTTCCACTTGACTGGTACACAGACATTCACAGGAAGAGGTGACACAGGACAAGTTTGAATGGTAAGAGGTGGAAACAGATAGCAAATGATAAGGCTGAAAAAGATGGTCAGGTAGAAAATCATTGCTACGACAATGGGAAAACTGAATGGAAATGGTTTTAGAGGAAGGATAGAGTATGAAGGGCAAGCCAGGAGATCAGGGATAGTAGTTACAGATTATTGCTAGAGCCTTGCAAGTAGAAGATGAACATGTGAATTGGGCAGTAGCAGACATAGTGGAGAGGAAAACAGACACATGAGCTATTAAAGAGGCAAACAGGAATGAACTTAGTGTAGATTGTGTATGATATGGGGTGGAGAAGAGGGAAGAGTCCATATTGATTCCTGTTTTTCTGGCTAAGGTGATTTGGTAGATGTTACCATGACAATTCAACCCTCTTTTCAGAAATTAAAAGTTTTATAATTTACTTATGGAATTGTTTTCTTTTCTAATTAACCATTGTTAATAAGGATGAACATATCATTTTCTTTACTACCAAACCCAAACTTAATCATTTTAAAACAAAATGGTCTTAATATTTATAAGTTGTATTATTTTACAAATTTTTCTTCTTGCTGCTGGCGAATACCAGAGGAATATAATTTTTTGCATTAGTTCTTGAGTCTCCAAGGATTGGATTGCTGTATTCTGCTTTTTTGTTTTCAAATTAAGTAGAAGCTACTTTCACTTCTAGAGAAAAATATGAGTTTTTAGGATCTATATTGATTAAACGTCTTTAAATAGCAGCTTGCATTTACTACACAACCCCAAGAAGAAAAATCAGTGATTTTGATGGTTATAATAAAAAGCCATACACCATTCCTTTCTACAGTGTTGGTTTAATTGCAGCCCAAGTTGTACTTTCTCCTTTCCTAAGTTAACAACACCAAAAACATATGTGGTGAGTTAACAGCCAAAATAATTGAAACGTGGGATTCTTGGCTGCCAATAGGGCAACACCAAACCTTGGGAGCTAACAAGAGGTGTGGATGATTCATTAACAAAATATAAAATTGTGAGATGGGTAGCTAGGCATCCAGCAAGAGCCAACTACTATTACTAGTTCCACCAGTTTGCCTTTGACTGGAAAGAACTGCCAGCCAGCAGTATCACCATTGGCTGCAATTCTGTATGAAAGCTGATGCTTGCATATAGCATGTATGGGCGATTTACACAGTGATGGAAGAGACCAGTGGATTGTAAATTCCTCTATTTGTCCTCACAGTGCTAGTGTAGAGGGAAATTAGGTGGAATCTCCAGTGCAGAAAGTTATACAATCTTCCATATTAATGACAGATATCTTATGCTTGAATGGTGGATTTGTGTAAAAAACTTCCACACGCATTTGATCAGCATAAGTTGTATATTCATACGTCCTATGTACTTGTTAGAGATGACAAGGAAACTGATGCCTAGAAATATTGAATACCTTGCCCAGAATCCAGTTTCCCATTTCCCGTGCGCATTCAGTAACATAAATTAGCATTTCTACACAAACACTCTCAATTTTGTTAGCACTGGAGCTTGTTTATTAACACAGCCCCAGTTTAATAGCTTTTGACATAAAAGGGAGCTGCTTTTCAATCATTTCTATTCCCATGAAAAACGATATTTATAAACTGTTAATTTTTCATGTCGTGTGTTAAAAAAAAAGGATCCCAATCCAGCTGCTGTCAGCCACCACTCCAGAAGGTAAAGTAGAATACTCCCAGATTGTTGTATTTCATGCCATATCTGCTGCCTCTCAGCACAAAGCAAACAAAGAAAGTTGATGATTATTTAGTATGGACAGACAGACAAATCATCAAATTAGATTAACATCTCTGCATATTTCTTGGTAATTCAAATATTTAGATTTCTTTTATCTTATTAATTTTCTATATGTTTGTAAGTTTCTCCCCTTTAACTTGTGATCTCTAGACTTTACCTATTATAGACATTTTCCATTGAAACTACCTGCAATTACTGTTGTTTATACATTTATTAAACACTTATTGAGTGCCCACTATCTTTCAGACTCTGAATATTAGTTGAAATAGAGTCAACTGGTGTTTTGAGATCGTTGTAAGGCACAAGGTTAAGTTTTAAAGTGGTTACCAAGGAACACAAATATGCAAGTAATTTAATTGCGTACTAATGTTATTTTAATCTGCTGAAAGATGGCGCACCCAAATATGACTCATGTTCTGTTAATAGAAGATAAGAATATCCCTGAAAGTTATGTGTCTGCCACAAATTGTCTCCCTGAATGAACATTAAAACTGAATGGAACTCTTGGGAAAAATATCCAAATGAAAAGTGAGAAGTCTAGTCAACCATCTGGAACTTTCATACATGCCAAACATCCAGATACTTGTTAAAATCTGGATGAACATTAGCTGTCATTTAGTTATAGCTTGAGTTATTTTTTTATCAACATTTAGATGGCTCTAGTAAATGTCAATTTCTAGACTGTTATGTATCCCTAAGATAACATCTCATCAACAAAATATTAGGCTTTTAGTTTTAGTATTGATATTTTGAATAAAAGTATATGGTTAATAAGTTTTGCAGTAACACACTAGGTAAGTGCCTATCCACGAGTAAAAACACCACTTCAGCCAAAATTGCCATGACTGATCTGAAGACTGAGTTTAACTTTTGTGGAAACATAATGCAAAAGTTTAGACTATCCTTTTTATCTTTTCTCCCCCATAAAAAACAATTTGAATGAATCATTCAACAAATGTAGATACACTGTTGTGTTTATAAAGTTCTTCAAAAATCACAGTTTCCCTTAGTTCCACCCATAAAGTTTCTGACAGATCATCTCATCAATGTTTGCTATTTATTATCATATTTTTCCCTGGTGCCAGGTATGCTTAAGACTCACTAGTAAAGGAAATTAGTGGTAAACTTTTTTCTCAAATAGAACATATTCTAGTTTTAATGTGTTTCTTGGATTACTTAAGCAAGCTATTCTTTCTAAGTAACTAAATATTATTGTATTTTTCTCATATGTGTAGTATAGTTTCAAAAATTGTTTAATAAAAAATAAATATTGTTACGTGCTTTCAAAGTTAGTATTACATGCTGTCTTAAAACAAAATGCATGATTCCACAGCAATAAGTGGGTTTGAAGTTTTATTCATGAAATTATATATATATACATAAAATATTTATATATTATATATACATATTATATATACACACACATATTTAGTTTAGGATTCTATAACAAAATACCATATAATTGAGTGGCTTATAAACAACAGAAATTTATTTCTCACAATTTTGGAGGTTGAAAGTCTGAGATCAGGTGCAGCATGGTTGAACGAACCCTCTTCCGAGTTGCAAACTACATACTTCTCATGTCCTCACATGGCAGAGAGCAGAGAGGGAAGCAAGCTCTCTATTGACTCTTATAAGGTATTTAATCTCATCCATGAGAGCTCCACTCTCATGACCTCACCCAATCTGAGAACCTCCCAAAGGCCTCACCTCCTAATATCATCATATTGAGGGGTAGGGTTTCAACATATGAATTTTAGGGGCACACAATATTCGGTCCATAACAGTATGTATAACATTTTAGCACAGTTGAAAATCAGCATAATGCTTTTCAGTATTATACGTATATGATATATATGTAGCACCACTGCTTTTAGACTTGCATGTCTAATACAGTAGCCACCAGCAACATATGGGTATTAAACATGTGAAATGTGGATAGTGCAACGGAGTGTCTGATTTTTTAATTTAATTAAACTTAATATTTAAATTTAGAAACTGAGACACTGTAAATTATTTTTCTGGTAAAGACAATATTATTTTTTTGTAGAAATATATTTTACTGTAAACATTACATCACCTGAGATATTATTGTTTATCGTGGTGTGTGGGGTGGGGCACATGCATCATTTCTAGTATTCCTTATAAACACATCAACAATCTAGTTGGTATCAACAAATTGATTCAGTTGGAATATTTTGTCTACATAGCAATGTAACATTGTATGGTTTCTTTAAACATTTCTTGCTGTCAGTGTAAGTTATAGCAATACCTATCTAAATCGTAACTGGTAATTAGGTGGAATTCTCATTATTATTTTGCCCATAATTAATAAAATATTTTTTCTAATTAAAAATAAGTATTAAAATTTTTTAAATTTAAAACAAAGATACACTACTGATGTGGCATCAACTCAAGACGCAGAAGCTTGTGTTAAAACTGGATCAGCAAAGAAAAATAGAGTCTGGTCGACGGTATGCTACATTTCATGATGAAGGCTTGCTGCAGCTTCTTGCAATAGAGCCAATTGAGAAAAGCTCTTGCAGGGCCGCCCCATGGCTTAGCGGTTAAGTGCGCGCGCTCCGCTGCTGGCGGCCCGGGTTTGGATCCCCGGTGCGCACCAACGCACCGCTTCTCCGGCCATGCTGAGGCCGCGTCCCACATACAGCAACTAGAAGGATGTGCAACTATGACATACAACTATCTACTGGGGCTTTGGCGGGGCGGGGAAGGAGGAGGATTGGCAATAGATGTTAGCTCAGAGCAGGTCTTCCTCAACAAAAAGAGGAGGATTAGCACAGATGTTAGCTCAGGGCTGATCTTCCTCACAAACAAAAAAAAAAGAGAAAAGAAAAAAGCTCTTGCTTATTGTGCAAAACTCTCTTTAAAGGTAATAAAATGCTCAATGTAAAGAGACATTTTCAGCAATTATATAATAAATTTGATAAAAAGTTTGCTTTCAAGAGTGGAAAGAAATTGACAAAAATAGGGAGCCAGCCCCAAGGCTTAGCAGTTAAGTGTGGGCGCTCCGCTACTGGTGGCTGGGTTGGGATCCCGGATCCCCAGCCGGCACCCATGAACTGCTTGTCCGGCCATGCTGAGGTGGTGTCCCACATATAGCAACTAGCAGGATGTGCAACCATGACATACAGCTATCCACTGGGGCTTTGGGGAGAAAAAGGGAAAAATAAAAGGAGGAAGATTGGCAATAGATGTTAGCTCAGGGCTGATCTTCCTCACAAAAAAAAAAAAAAATTGACAAAAATAGTCACCTAAAATCAGAATAAAATTCAAAAAACTTTCTAAGGATTTTTTAATAAGATTTAAGTTTGTAATTTTGGACAACCATAAAACAACAGATTCTTTCCCAAAAAGCAAAGCCATTTTTAAATGCAGAGATAACAACAGAAATTATTATTTCACACTGCACATAAATGAACTAAATCTGAAGCTTCAAGGAAAGGAAAAGCTTATCTGTGGCCTAACTAGATAGATATAAAAAAATTATATTAAAATTAAAAAATTTTTAGAATACAAAGAAATAAGAATTTTATACCTTTTTCTAACATGAATCAATATGCAGAAGATTAACTACAATTGACAGCACTACACAAATGGGCTACAAAAACTACAAGAAAAATCTTAATGCTTTTTTGCTATTGATAAATCTAGAGTTGGTTTTTAATTTATGCAATATCCCTTTGAATTTAATATCATTAATACTGGCATTAATTGGCATAACAGTTAATAAATTTAATGAACTTTGGTGTAGTTTTCAAACTGATATGCTTTTGCTTCAAAATTTGAAAGTCAAATCATTTCATCTAAAAAAGATGAACTAGCTTGGTTAACATGGATGCAAACATTAAAGGGAAATGCGTTCTTGATACTTGATTCAGTTACTAGATAACTTTTAAGTATGTTTGGAATAAATTGAGTATGTAAATCTACTTTTCAACTGCAAAGATTATGAAATCTAAGTACAGATCAAGTATTTCTGATGAAAATTTGGTGGCCAAATTGAGATGTGCTATAAATGTAAAATGTGCGCCAGATTTTGAAGACTCAGTACAAAAAAGAAAGGAAAGCAAAATGTTTCCTTAATATTATTTCTATTAACTGCTTGTTGAAATGATAACATTTTGGATATATTGGGTTAAATAAAATGATTATTAAAATTAGTTTCAGCTATGTTGTTTTATTTTGTAATGTGGCTATTAGAAAATTTAAAACTACATATGCGGATCTAATTCTATTTCTATTGGACAGTGATTCCTTAGACAAATAATTACTTTGTAAAAATATATAAAATATATTTTGTGTGTATTTTGTTAAACACATTTACTGTTTGTCCTAGTTTCTTAGCCTGAAAAGGTAGCTAGACAAGCCCTTCTTTTATTAGCCACATTTATGGTGTGAAGAAACTTTTAAATAAATTAACATTTTAAAGGATCGTATATGTTATCCTGAATTTAATTTATTTAATTTAAAGTATAAAGGCTGATTGGAATTTCTGTATTATTGGTCTCTTGTTTTCAGCCATGTTATAATCAACAAACCATGATACTTGAGAATTAAAATAATATAAGGTGTTTATTCAGATATAAAATATGTTATTAGATAACATGTAGGATTCCATCAAAATGATAAAGATACAAGAAGTAAAAATACAAGTACATTCACTAGTAACCTTAGATTAGTTTATCTTTGCAAATGAAATTATACCTAGCTGAAATTCGTTTTATAGAGTTTCATTTTGAAAATGACTACCCTTGTTTGCTTCAGATCTCAGGATGGTCTCCCACTGTTCCAAACATTTTTAAAATAAATGTAAACATTCTTCACCAGACCTAAAGCCTTACAAATAAATAAACTATGTCTTTAAAAAATACATAAATTCCAAAGATACTTGTGGAATGAATGAAGCTTTTCAGGAAATAATAAATAGATGCTACTATTATAATAAGTAATGCTTCTATTAAATAAGTATGGAGTGGAATTTTCGTTTGCTTGATTTTGTCAATATTCAAACTCACAGCTTCATACCTGACCTGATAGAGAAGTAAGCTCTGGACATAATCATGAGTAGTAACGACCTGACTTACAAATCCATTTGTTTGATGCCATGTCCATTATTTCAGATGTTGGAAATTTATATCCACAATCATTCATTTGAAAAATTCATAGAAATTTAATGTTGGAAACAATCTTAAAGATCACTTTGTCCAACACTCTTATTTTACAGACAGGGAAGCTGTGGCCCACAAATGGTAGTAACATATGGTTAGTCAATTAAAGGGAGAAAAGAACTCAAAACTCTCTTCCAGGAGACCATATTTTTCCCAGAAAATACGTTATTCTGTTTCTCCACACTTTTGTCCTCCTTCAGTTCCCTTGGCCAGCCTAGATTTTTTGTTGTTGTCATTCAAGGTAAAAAGTAATTACAGTTGAGGGTAGGAGCTGAGGGACTGTGGACTAAATAACGGAAGTAGAAATCCCTCTTCAGTATAGACGTGCTAACCACTATCCCAGGACAGCAAAGCATACCAATGCTCTCTGAGGGATTAGCCGAGAAGTATAGAGAAGAGGAAGACTTCTCCATAATACTAAAGCCACTTTCTACGGTAAGACCTCTAGGATCGGGGGCCCTTCCAAATTTCATGTTGATATAGTGTGCCTTGTTATGGTTTCCTGTTGCTGGATTCCCCTCATTTATTTGAATGGTTCTATGGCAGTGTTGTATCTCTAATGCGCTGAAAAAAGGATGGCCACATGTTTAACAGGAGTTAGGTATCCAAGCTAGTCTGTTGCTCAAAAGCTCTAAGTCTTCTTTTCCTAGATCTGTAGATTATATTCTAGAGGGCCTACACAAATATATTTGTTATTTGTTGAAACAAAATTCTTCATCTAATGTTTTATACTCTATTCAAAATCCAGAAACAACAGGCTTTCTCTTGATTCTTGTGAATTAAAAGCAAACTGTCACCAACGGTACCCACAACCCTTGTGAGACTCTTCTTCTTTGGGATGTTTGAGAACTTTATTCTTTGCTGCCCAGAGAAGTCAAAAAACTCTTCAGATTCTAAGATTGGCAGCTTGAAGAAAACTGAAATATGGAATTTCAGTTATATAATTATGGAAAACACTACATTGGAATTTGTATTTTATTATATTAGAATATATATTCTGAAATATATTTTGTAACTGGATAAAGTTTTAAGGACATGATTTGTATTTTACCTTTATTTAAAATGGCCAAGTGAAAAGCTATCAGTAGGCATCTACCAATTACAGTAAATAAAAGACAAACGTTAAAAATCAATAATATCAAATCAGCCTATTAAGACAGGATAAACTTGCAGATGAAAAAACCTGAAGTTTTCTCTTGACCAGTGAAAGAATTTTGAGAATTTCTGAGCAAAATTATCCATGTTCCACTCAGAATTTTTAAGTGTTATTAAAAATTTTATATAAATGCAAAAACATATACATATTTGCGTACATAGACTTACATGCTCAAGTCCATTGCTAATTCCACTTTTCGGCCCAAAACGTTAAAAGAAAGAGCTCACAGATGCTTCCAAATTTGCAATGATTGCAAGAAAGTTCTCAGATGTGGATTGGGAATTGGCATAAACTTAGCTTGTTGGCATCAGCATTGGTAACAGGTGGCATAGTAGCAATGAAATTGCAAAGGCAGAAGTGTTTGCATTTCCTATGTTATCATCTCAATCTTTTTTTAGTAAGTGTAATTCTGGTAATTAGGAGTAAGTGGGTTTTTTTTTTTTTTTATGGAAGCCCCCAACCATAAATTTATTCATTATTGTTAATATTTAACTTTATATGGAAGATTTTTAACCTATCATATTAGAAATAATAAGGGTGAATTTATAATCCTATGTTATATATGTATATACAATTCTTTCTTGTGCATCATTTTATTTTTCCCGACTACAAGGTGTGAATCTGAGACACTCAAAGAATAAAACACAATATTATGTTAACAACTTCTATCAATTAACTTCCTCATTGTTGTTGTGCACTTCAATTTAAAAAGTGTTGCACAATTTTTACAATGTCCCATCTATCGAAATTTTATTAATCCAAATAATTACTATTGCAAACATTTAGAAAATAGCTTCTATATGGTGTAAATTTTTGAGATTTTCTTTGGCCAATAACATTTATATTTGGATTATGACTTACAATGTGTTTCAGATTTACTGCTTAGTTTACATTTGTATTAAAATTAGAAACACAGTAAAAAATTCTTTACTATTACATTCATACGATTAGAAATGTTAATTATTCATAAAAATTGTAGGTGTTCCTTTTAATTTTAAGTCCAATAGTAAAGAAAAATAATTAAGCATTGTGATCATGAAAAGAGTATTGGTTCTGGATTCACATAGTCTGCCTTTTGTAATTCATTTATCTCTAAGCTCTTCCTGAATAAAGGAGAGAATAGTGCCTACTACATAAGATTGTGATGAAAATTAAATGATTCCTTCTGAGGGCTGTGAGGGAAGGATATGTTCCAGGACTCTCTCCTTGACTTGTAGGCAACCATCTTCTACCTGTGTCTCTTTGCATCATGTTCCCTCTATACATACCTCTGTGTCCCAATTTGTCCTTTTTATAATGACACTGGTCTTATTGGATTAGGGTCTCCACTAATGACCTCATTTTAACTTGATCACCTCTGTAAAACCCCTATTTCCAAATAAGGTCACCTTCTGAGGTATTGAGGGTTAGGACTTCAACATATGAATTTTAGGAGGAGGACACAATTCAACCTATAACAGACACCAACTGTTACCGCAGAGAATTGGGGTTCTCTTGACCCATGCACATAACCAGTCAATTAATTACAGTGTTAGCCTTTGAGAAAAGAGATCAGCTTTATTCTGCAAGATCGACCTGCATGGAGAAAGGGGGTTGTGCCCTCAGCTCTGTCTCTCTCATTCAGGATTTGGGGCACAATTTTAAAGGTTAAGGAGAACAGGTTGACATGCAGAAACGCTGGCAGAACAGGTTTTGATTGGTGGGCTTCAAGCATTTATGGGAAAATTTTAAACACTTATGACAGGGTTCTAAACATTTTGATGAGGTGGGGAAGAAATTTTAACACCAGATCTTCCTAAATGAGGGACCTCTTTCTTCTGAAAAGAGTCTGACTTTCAAGTTCCGGCCGTGTCCCAGTCCTTGGGTTCCATGGGAAGGAGGATCTTTGGTTCTGCAGTCATTTCAGGTCAAGATTTCTTCTTCTATGCATGCTCTGGCTACATGACTTTGCAGATTTTCTGAAAGACAATTCTTAATCACTCTGTTGATAAGAGATGGGGTCAGTTGAAGTGGTCCTGGACGGCCCGTGGTTACACAACTAAAAACGACTTGACCCTGTTCAAGAAAACAAGAACCCAGATAATTGATACAAGGTACAATTTGGCTTCTTCATGCAGCAGGATAACTTGGATGCTCAGTTAAAGTTGTATCTGCATCAATTAAAACAATTGATTGCCCTACTAAAATTAAACCTACCTATTGGATTCTCATTGACATTTTTTGTAATTAATGTCTTCCTTTTTCCTTCACCATTTTGATATTATACTTTCATTGTTCTATATTTCGATTCTTCCTGTCTCTATCTCTCTATAAGCCAATCGTATCTTATAATATTTTCAATTTTCCATTTCAGAGAATAAAATAAATTTAAAATAAAATGAAATACTAGTATTTAAGCCTTTCATGAACATTTTGGCTCATATCCATGTTATTGATCTTAGTGACATCCAGTGGCCACGACAGGTCAGTGGCAGGATTTCAGGTCTTTTCAGAGTATCTTTACTATGTACCTTTTATCTAAAACATAGGAAAAAGACAATATATCCTTAGACCACTGATGATTTTAACATAGTGTAATAAAATACTTCCTGGTCATTTGTTAGTTATTAACTGAACTACCTTACATATCGGAAAAATAAAGATTATTACATTGAATTTTATTTCACTCCACCTTCATTAATGAATTAATGTCTCTCACCATTTAAAAATATTTAATCTACAAAAGTTGTTTAAAAAGAAGTTCTAAACAGACATGGCTTACACTATTGAGTCGTACTTTGTGTTCACACGTCTTTAGGTTAGAGTACTTTTATTTAAATAAAATTATCAAATATGTTGTTAATGGTATGTGCTATTCTAAACCATCAAAATTTTTCTTTCTAGGTTCTTTTGAGGTGGTAATTTAAAACACTACACATTGCATTAGAATGTAGTGAAGAAAGTTTGTGCTGAGACATGATTATTAAGGTCTGACTATGCCCCAGGAGCTGAAATCAGAGTTCAGACTGCAGCTCTGTTGAAGAAGCAGACTGTAGCTCTATTTTTCTAAAAAAAACGAGTCCACAAAATCTACATTGCAAATTTTTATGCCTTGAAGAAAGTTATTTAGTTTGTTAGGCTGAGTTTCTGATAATAACAATGCTAACCTATATTATAGTGTTAAGCTAAGAACTAACTACAAATAATGATTACCTAGTACTTTGTAGTTTACAAAGTCAATCATGCAAATTTGCACATACATAAAACCTAAGGGAGTTGGGGGTAAACCTTTCTGTCTTTCTAAATAATAGCAGGGTAATCCCTTTTAGGCCCCTTTTGTTATGCAGCATAAGGCTAGGGGCCATGGCCTGATGGAACAAGCCATAGTTCCCACTCAGTGCATACTTGCAGTGAATAGAATTCAGGAATATGGTACTTATAATTTCACTGAGAAATTGATATACATATATGAAATTTCTAAAAAGAGGGCAGTTGAGTATATAATGAAATGCTAGGCTGTAAGAGAGGTATAGAAGTTAAGTAGAGGAATAATGGCAGTAGGCTACAGTAATAAGTAAAGTCTTCGTGAGAAAGGAGTATCCGTCTTAAAAGAAGCACAGGCATTGGATTATCAAAGAAAAGTATGAAGAAAGGGAGAAAGGAGGCAGTTTAATTGGGGACGAGGGATGAGCATAAATTGTGGAAGTGAGACACAAGCTCATGGGGATGGTGAGGGAATAATCCTGACCACAGGGGCAGCTTTTTTGGGGGGCTGGGCAGGACACTTGGCAAACAAGTGAGGGTGGCCAGTTGATACGTGTGTGAAAGACGACATGAATGGAGCCATACTAAAATGGAAGCAGAGCAGCCATTTCAGAGGAATTGCCTTGCACGTCTTGTTTTCTTTATCTTCTAAACTGGACCAAACCACCAACATTCCAAGAAGTCAGTAAGGACAAGAATATCCTGTTTGCAAGGACTGAAAAAAGTGGAACTGAATGACTGATGACTGAATCGCTAATGAATCAATGAAGTACAAGTGCAGTCTTACCTCATCTGGTACCAATGAACTCTTCTTTAATACAATTCACCTCATCCTCCCTTTTTTCCATAAGAACCCTACTAAGCCCATCTCCTGTAATTGGAACATGTTTTGGGTTTCTACCTGAATTTGTGTCTCCCAAGCCCAAATAAATATCTGCTGTTTAAATTGTAGTGATTTTTCCTCAGTCGACACATGCTTTCAGCAAAGGCTGATGTATCTGATCACCAAGAGGAACAAGGAACCATTACAGATCTTGAGAATTCAATGACATGATACAAGCAGCAAGAAAAGAAATTTAAGCTATCATTTGAAGCAAAGATGCCCTGTGTTTCTTATTAGGTGACCATTAGAGAAAACCAAACACAAGCTCATGAAAACTTAGACAGTAGTGTTGGAAAGGAAAGGAAGATTTAGAGACGCCAAAGCACTAAATGAGTCTGCTCATTGGCAGCCTTTGGAACTCACTGGTCAGCAACAAGTCAAAAAGCCATTGAAGATATTGACACTGTGAATGGTGCGGCTTCTGAAAAAAAAAAAGGGAGGGAAAATGAGAAGGGGAATTTTTTGATAGGAAGAAACAAAGCTTTGACATATTCAAAGGAAAAGTCCTATAAGAAGCTAGACATCTTAGGAACTAGGACCAAAGGTCAGAATTTCAAAGTCAAAATCCTAGGCAAGATGGTTGTGTTCTCAAAAGAGTAATGGAAAGTGGAAGCCAAAGATTAAGCTTGGCTTGGGAAGGTGGTAGAGAGAAGACTGGTTAAGGTTAGGAGGAGAAAAGTGAAAGGCACAAAGAACCAGAAAAGGGAGAGTATATGTGTCTCAGAGGTCAAAAAAAATAACATTTTTTAAAAGAATGTAAAGGTAAATAGAAATAATTTACAGCAGAGAAATCAAGGAGAATCAACACTGAGAACAGGCATTCAGTTCAGTTGGGACAGGAAGAGAGGAGAGAGATGGAGTTTGCCATTACTAACTCCAGATAAAGTGGTTTCATGGCGTGATTTGGTCCCCCTCCAAATTCCAAAAGATTGAAGAAGAAAGATGTTAGTGAGGGAATTCATGAATTGAACTGGGTAAGACCATTCATTCAAAGAATGTGATTGATAACGTAAATGGAATGATATTAGGAAGGAGAAGGAGGATGAAGTAAAACTTTCACTTAAATAATGAAAATTGAAGCAGCTTTCAACAGAAAGAAAGAAGTCCAAGTTTGGGAAAGGAGAATATTAGGAGAGGGCAGGAAAAGTTAAAGGGAAAGGCAGTAAAGATAGAAGTCAAAAAAGTTCCTTTATAAGTGTGAAGAGATGAGAGCCAAGGAACACCAGACATCCGTTTGAAACATCAGAAATTAAGTTTTGAGAGAAGGCTATATCTTCCCCTGAGATTTGAGAGAAGAATAAATACAGATATACATAAATCAAACTAAAGATGAGAGACCTGATGGAATTGAGGGCTTACAGAAATAAAATAAGGCCTGAAAAGTTTCTGTGGAAAATAATCCTGGCAACCAATGAGGGATAAATAAAAGGAGTGTTGAGTGGGAGAACCTGGCCAAGTTGAAGGTGTACAGCAGGCTCTACCAGGGAGCCAGCTGCACTCAGCCACACGACTTTCTCCAGCAGCACTCTGCAGTCTGCGAGCAGAAGGCTCACCATGGAGCAAGCCAAGGCTAGAGATGGGGAGGGCCCACGAGAGAGTCCAAATTGCTGGCAGGAGGAGCACTGAGGCAGCTGACCACTGAATACAAGGTGGAAAGGAGTCAAGTTTGGTCTGATGAGAGAAGCTTGATCCTAGTAAAAAAAGGCTAGGATGAGTAATGTCATAATTCCCAAAGCAGAAAATAAGTTTCAACATTAGTGGAGAAAGGAGAGACAAGAAAATGTGCAGAAGAGCTGAATTTGACACTTCAGAGTAATTGGGAGCAGTGTTTTTTGATAGAAAGTTCCACACGTGGCTGATGTGTCACTGAGGTGGTATTACCCATTATGTCAAGGGTTCTGATAAGTTGAGAACTTGGATGTTGAAAAATGTCATTTTGGATGAAGAATGAAACAGTGAAGAGATAGGCCTAGAGCCATCGTTTCAGTAGTTTAGGTAAGTGGAATTTTTTTCTTAGAATAGTGGTTCTCAAACCATGGGCTTCAAAAAGGCAGCATTAGCCTCTCCTGAGAGACTGATAGAAATGCAATTTCTTGGGCCCCACCTACCTACTGAATCAGAAACTCTGGGGATGAGGCTCAGCAATCCATGTTTTAACAAGCCCTCCAGGGGACGATGCACACTCAAGTTTGAGAACCCCCGTCTTAGACAGCAGAGCAAGGAATATGAAAAGGGTAGATGACAAGGGCTTTACCTGTTAAAAAATGGAGTAAGTGAGGCTTGATCAATATTCTGACATGATCATATAAAACACAGATAATAATAATAACAAAGCAATAAATATTTGTTTACCCTTTTGCCTTTTACAAGTTTCTGTCAAATACATCTATAATTTCTTCAAAGCAAAGAAAAGATCTACAGAATGGGAGAATATCTGCAAACTATATATTCAACAAGGGGTTAATATCCAAAATAAAGAAGAAGCTCCTACAATTCAATAACAAAAATAAACAAATAACCTAATTTAAAAATGGGCAAAGAAGTTGAATAGACATTTCTCCAAAGAATGCATACAAATAGCCAACAGATATATGAAAAGATGTTTAACGTCAGGGAAATGCAAATCAAAGCCACAATGTACCCCATACTGGAACTCCAACTGTACCTGCTCTTTGATGATAATTTTATGACAAACAATGAGAGTGTTTACCAACTGTTCATAGAAAATAATTCAAAATTGCAAGAAGTGCACGCAAAGGTTAGGGATGCTGCATTTTAACAATATAGAAAATAAATAATTTGAAGGAGAAGAGTAAATTGTAGGAAAGTATAATTCACAACATTATAAATATGAGGTTGCTTTGTGATTTTCTGGGAGCAACATTTTAGCAAATATATTCTGAAGAATCATGACAAGTTAGACATGTTACAATTTCCTGGTAATTACTTTATGAAAAAATACCATTCGTTGTTAGGTGATTTACATAAAAACAATTTATAGAGCCATTTGAATTTATTTAATTATTTAAATGCCAGACTAAATATGTTCTCTAGAGAAATCTCAGTAAAATTATAATTTCATTAGTAGTTGGAAACAATGATGCTTGTTACTTTCTCTACGTACACTTAGCTGTATTCCAGTGATGGCTGAGATGGGATCCAAATACGTGTCAGTGACTGTGAAACTCAAGTGTCAGCATGCACTCATTTAGGAATAAGGAAATATAGAGAGGCCTTCACACTCCCCCACACCTGTGTATCTGATTTAAACAATTCTTAATTTATGCAGTATAAACACACTGCCAATGAAGTCCATTAACACACCTGTTAAAATATTTACCTCCAAAAAATTTCAAAATTTGCTTAATTACAAAAGCAATATCTCTTCATTATCTCAATGCAATCCATGTGCATCGTAGACAGTAAGGAAATTCAGATCAACACCACCAAGAAAATTAAAATGCCCTATTTCTACCATCCACAGATTACTGCACACATACTTTAGACTACAGCTTATTGTAAAACTTTCCAGATATTTTGCTATCACACACACACATTTTTTCAGTTACTTAATCTCTACTTTTCCTGATCAATAACTTTTTTTTTCTGGGGGGGGTTTCTTTTTTCTTTTTTTTTTTTTTTGTTTGTTTATTGCAGTAACATTGGTTTATAACATTGTAAAAATTTCAGGTATACATCATTGTACTTCTATTTCTGCATAGATTACATCATGTTCACCACCAAAATACTAATTACCACCCACCACCACACACATGTACCGAATTATCCCTTTCACCCTCCTCCCTCCCCCCTTCCCCTCTGGTAACCACCAATCCAATCTCTGTCCCTATGTGTTTGTTTATTGTTGTTGTTATCTACTACTTAATGAAGGAAATCATGTGGTATTTGACCTTCTCCCTCTGACTTATTTCACTTTGCTTTATACCCTCAATGTCCATCCATGTTGTCACAAATGGCTGGATTTCATCATTTCTTATGGCTGAGTAGTATTCCATTGTGTATATATACCACATCTTCTTTATCCATTCGTCCCTTGATGGGCACTTAGGTTGCTTCCAAGTCTTGGCTATTGTGAATAACGCTGCAATGAACACAGGGGTGCATGTACCTTTACAAATTGGTGTTTTCAAGTTCTTTGGATAAATACCCAACAGTGGAATAGCTGGATCATATGGTAGTTCTATCCTTGATTTTTTGAGGAATCTCCATACAGTTTTCCATAGTGGCTGCACCAGTTTGCACTCCCACCAGCAGTGTATGAGAGTTCCCTTCTCTCCACATCCTCTCCAACACATGTTGTTTCCTGTCTTGTTAATTATAGCCATTCTGACGGGCATCAGGTGATATCTCATTGTAGTTTTGATTTGCATTTCCCTGATAGTTAGTGATTTTGAACATCTTTTCATGTGTCTGTTGGCCATCTGTATATCTTCTTTGGAGAAATGTCTGTTCAGGTCTTTTGCCCATTTGTTAATTGGGTTGGTAGTTTTTTTGTTGTTGAGATGCATGAGTTCTTTATATATTTTGGAGATTAAGCCCTTATCAGAAGTATGGTTTGCAAATATCTTCTCCCAATTGTTAGGTTGTCTTTTCGTTTTGTTGATGGTTTCCTTTGCTGTGCAGAAGCTTTTTAGTTTAATGTAGTCCCATTTGTTTATTTTTTCTATTGTTTCTCTTGCCCGGTCAGACGTGGTGTTTGAAAAGATGTTGCTAAGACCAATGTCGAAGAGCGTACTGCCTATGTTTTCTTCTAGAAGTTTCACAGTTTCAGGTCTTACATTCAAGTCTTTAATCCATTTGGAGTTAATTTTTGTGTGTGGTGTAAGGTAAGGGTCTACTTTCATTTTTTTGCATGTGGCTATCCAGTTTTCCCAACACCATTGGTTGAAGAGACTTTCTTTTCCCCATTCTATGTTCTTGGCTCCTTTGTCAAAGATTAGCTGTCCATAGATGTGTGGGTTTATTTCTGGGCTTTCGATTCTCTTCCATTGATCTGTGTGTCTGTTTTTGTGCCACTGCCATGCTGTTTTGGTTACTATAGCTGTGTAGTATATTTTGAAATCAGGGAGTGTGATACCTCCAGCTTTATTCTTTTTTCTCAGGATTCCTTTAGCTATTCGGGGTCTTTTGTTGTTCCATATAAATTTTAGGATTCTTTGCTCTATTTGAGTGAAAAATATTGTTGGAACTTTGATAGGGATTGCATTGAATCTACAGATGGCTTTAGGAAGTATGGACATCTTAACTATGTTAATTCTTCCAATCCAAGAGCACGGAATATCTTTCCATTTGTTTGTGTCTTCCTCAATTTCTTTCGGAAATGTTTTATAGTTTTCCGTGTACGGATCTTTCACCTCTTTGGTTAAGTTTATTCCTAGGTATTTTATTCTTTTTGTTGCAATTGTAAATGGAATGGTATTCTTAATTTCTCTTTCTGCTATTTCATTGTTAGTGTACAGAAATGTAACTGATTTTTGTATGTTGATTTTGTATCCTGCAACTTTACCATATTCCTTTATTACTTCTAAAAGTTTTCTGGTGGATTCTTTAGGGTTTTCTATATATAAAATCATGTCATCTGCAAATAGTGACAGTTTCACTTCTTCCTTTCCAATTTGGATCACTTTGATTTCTTTCTCTTGCCTGATTGCTCTGGCTAGGACTTCCAGTACTATGTTAAATAGGAGTGGTGACAGTGGGCATCCTTTTCTGGTTCCTGTTCTTAGAGGGATAGCTTTCAGTTTTTCACCATTGAGGATGATATTAGCTGTGGGTTTGTCATATATGGCCTTTATTATGTTGAGGTATTTTCCTTCTATACCCATTTTATTCAGAGTTTTTATCATAAATGGATGCTGTATCTTGTCAAATGCTTTCTCTGCATCTATGGAGATGATCATGTGGTTTTTATTCTTCATTTTATTAATGTGGTGTATTACGTTGATTGATTTGCGAATGTTAAACCATCTCTGCATCCCTGGAATAAACCCCACTTGATCATGGTGTATAATCTTTTTAACATATTGTTGTATGCGATTTGCTAGTATTTTGTTGAGGATTTTTGCATCGATGTTCATCAGTGATATTGGCCTGTAATTTTCTTTTTTTGTGTTGTCCTTGTCTGGTTTTGGTATCAGGGTAATGTCAGCTTCGTAGAATGAGTTAGGGAGCTTCCCCCCCTCCTCAATTTTTTGGAAGAGTTTGAGAAGGCTAGGTATTAAGTCTTCTTTGAATGTTTGGTAGAATTCACCAGGGAAGCCGTCTGGTCCTGGACTTTTATTTTTGGGGAGGTTTGTGATTACTGTTTCGATCTCCCTACTGGTGATTGGTCTATTCAAATTCTCTACTTCTTCTTGATCCAGTTTTGGAAGGTTGTATGATTCTAAGAATTTATCCATTTCTTCCAGATTGTCGAACTGGTTGGCATATAGCTTTTCATAGTATTCTCTTATAATCTTTTGTATTTCTGAGGTGTCTGTTGTAACCTCTCCTCTTTCATTTCTGATTTTACTTATTTGTGCCTTCTCTCTTTTTTTCTTGGTGAGTCTAGCTAAAGGTTTTTCAATTTTATTGATCTTTTCAAAGAACCAGCTCTTGGTTTTATTAATTTTTTTATTGTTTTTTTAGTCTCTATTTCATTTATTTCTGCTCTGATTTTTATTATTTCCCTTCTTCTACTGATTTTGGGCTTTGTTTGTTCTTCTTTTTCCAGTTCCTTTAGGTGCATTGTTAGATTGTTTATTTGAGATTTTTCTTGTTTGTTGAGATAGGCCTGTATCGCTATAAACTTCCCTCTTAGAACCACTTTTGCTGTATCCCATAAATTCTGGCATGTCGTATTTTCATTTTCATTTGTCTCCCGGTATTTTTTGATTTCTTCTTTGATTTCTTCGTTAACCCAGTCATTGTTCAGTAGCATTTTGTTTAATCTTCACGTATTTGTGGCTTTTCTGATTTTCTTCCTATAGTTGATTTCTAGATTCATACCGTTGTGGTCAGAAAAGATGCTTGGTATTATTTCAGTCTTCTTAAATTTATGGAGACTTGTTTTGTGGCCTAGTATGTGATCAGTCCTGGAGAATGTTCCATGTGCATTTGAAAAGAACCTGTATTCTTCGGTTTTTGGATGGAATGCTCTGTATATATCTACTAGAAATTGCAAATTGCTGCTTTTTTAATTCTTTAAATTCAGAATGTAAAGTTAAATAAAATTTTTATGGTTATCACTTATCAAATGCTTATAAAGTGTCAGGTTCTGTGCAATGGGCTTTATAAGTACTGAGTCATTTAAACTTCATACCAATCCTATGAGGTGGGTAATATTTTGCCCTTGTGAACAATGAGGAAACTGAGACTATAAGACTATTGAAGAAGTTAAATAATTTGTTGTTGTTAGCAGCTCATTAATATTGGAGGCAGAATCCAAACCCAAAGTTTGACTCCAAAGAATATGGTATTTACCATTAACTAATACCACCTCCCTAAACCACAAATATGTTTTGTTTTGGTCAAATTAATTAATTATGTTAAAAATGACATGAAATAGAAACTTGAATTCCCAGGAAACAGTCTTACTCTATCAGTTTATGGTATCTCATCTGAGTTCTCTTTCTCCTTCCTTGTCACTCAATTTCTAAAATATCTTTAGTTAAATTTATTAGTAGTATTGGAATTTTTTGAAAATTTAAAATTAGAGGGGAAGAGAGGACAGAAGCAATGTTAGAGAGCTCCTGAGAAAAACCTCTGTTTGCTTGTTTGTTTCCCCCATGATAACCAATGTACAGCTAAGAGTAAAGAATCAAATTACTGCCTGGGAGTGTAAGGGGCGGGCATGTGATTTCCTGGGAAATCTTCCCATTTACTTCATTTATTTGACATATTTGAATCTAGAGTTGTTAAAGGATTTTATCATGCCCACAAAACCCCTGGAGCTTTGGTGACATTTTTTCTTTTCAGTATTTTTTATTAAATATTGAATACATACAAAGTAATATTTATAATATATGTGTAAAGAATAGTGAATAATTTTTAGAACACCTGCTTTCCTATCCTTCAGCTTAAGAAACATACAGATACATTTGAAACCACCTGTATGAGCCTCCCCAGATGGCATCCTCCACTTCCGTACCAGATGCCAACTTTCGACATTGTCAGACATTCTAACTTTTTTTGATCTTATATTGTGATGTTGTCACAGTGGTTACCCATGATATGGTATGTTTATTAGCCATTCCTGTTTCTCTTTTATGAAATCCCCTGTTCAAATCTTTGCTCACTTTAGTGGCATAGGAAGTAGAAGAGGATTTTTTTTCTTGTTAACCCATAGGGTGTTTTGTGCTCTGGATACTGAGACTTTTTTGAATGTTTGTCACAAATACTCTATGCTATTTCATGGCTTATTATTTCCTGATCATTATGGTATATTCTGATGACCAGAAGTTCTTCATTTTCATGGTGGCAAATTTATTAATCTTTTCCTTTGTGTTTTGCACTTCTGTCTTTAATAAATCCATTCCTACCCAAAAGGCAAGAAAACATCTCTTGTTGACTTCTAAAATGTTATAGTTGTGTTTTTCACATTTAACCTAACTGGAATTATTTCTTTTCCTTTTCGGATATATCATGAGTTAGTGATTCACTTTCTTTCTTATTACTTATTTTGTTTTGATTACTAAAAACTCAACATTTTTCTCACTGAAATTTCAGTGGACCTTCTGACAGAGTCCAAGTTTCCATATTTGCATGGTCTTCCTTTAAGATCACTAATCTCTTGCACTGATCAACTTCTCTCTTGCTGTACATGTACTGCACACCATTTAAATATTAAAGAATTTTAAGAAATCTTCATATTTGGTATAGCAATTTCCACCAACTTACTCTTCTTTTTCAGTTTGTTATTACATAAAAGAAATTTAGGATCAATGTGTCCATTCCACATAGACACACAAAAATACAAACGACTGAAATTTTGTATGAAATTTTGTAAAAGATTGCATTGAGTCAGCAGATCAATTTGAGGATAATTAACATGTTTACAATATTTAGTCTTTGAATCCATCTGTTTGGGAAGTATCCCTATTTATTTCTTTTTTGTTAAATAGTTTTAAGTAAAGTTTATTATTTTATGTATGAAATCCCTGCACATCTTTGGCTATATTTATTCTTAAATACTGCACATTGTTATAGCTATTGTAAATTGTTTACCTTTCAAATTGTGTTTTCTAATTATAGTCTACAAATGTGTATAAATAAAATTGCTTTTCATATATTAATTTTTGAATCAAGCAACATTGCTAAAATCTCTTATAAAATTCTGATAGTTTCTCTTAGAATTCTTCTGTGTTTTCCAAGAAGACAATCATATCATTGGTGAACGAATATTTTGGTTTACCTTTCTCCATCCTTATATTCTTGCATTCTGCCTAGAATCTCAAGGTAAATATAGAAAAGAAATGCTTATAGTGGCCATCTTAGACCATGTTCTTGCTTTATCAGGAAATGCTTTCAATGTTTCACCATAAAATATAATATTTGTTGTAGAGTTTTTGTATGTATTTTATCATTTTCTAAGAATTCTTCTCATGAATTGATATTGAGTTTTATTGAATGCTTTCTTTGCGTTTAATGATATTTATTCTATGGGTTTTATTTTAATGTGAATTACATTTATAAATTTTGCAATGGAAAACCACCCTTGCATTAGAAAATGAATACACCTTGATAAAATGTATCATATTTTTGTACATTGCTAGATTTGATTTATTTATATTTTGTTTGGGGTTTTTGCACCTATATAATTGAGTGAGATTGACCTATATATTTCATGTCTTTCACCATATGTGCCTTGTTTTGTGATAAATATATACATTAGCCAATATATTTTTCTGGAATATTACGTAAAAAATTGAAAATATTTGTTTTAAAGAAGTGTTACATATACAGAACCTGGGTCTGATGTTTTATGAGGAAAGGAATACCTTAACTACTAGTTAGATTTTGTTCATTTTTATATAATTTCTATAGTTTGTATTTCTTCTTAATTCCATTTTGCTTCCATTTTTGTAAAGATTGTTCACTTCGTTTGAATTTTCCAATATTTGGCAAAATTTCTTCATAATAATATCCTTCAAACTCTACAGCATCTATAGTTGTGCCCTTCTTCCTAACACTGTTTATGTGTGCTTTCTCTCAATTTTTTTTTTTCTTTTCTTTTCTTTTTTTTTTCCGCTGAGGAAGATTAGCCGTGAGCTAACATCTGTGCCAAGCTTCCTCTATTTTGTATGTGGGTCACCATCACAGTATGGCTTGACTTGTGGTGTAGGTCTGCACCTGGGATCTGAACCTGGGAACCTGGGCCTCCAAAGTGAAGCACGTGGAACTTGAATGACTCAGCCACACGGCCAGCCCTCTGTCAATTTTCTTAATTAACCTTTTCTAAAGTTTGCTGATTTTACTAATTTGTTCAATGAGCCAGTTGGCTTTGTGATTTTCTATATCATGTGTTCGTTTACTTTTTCATTGTTTTTATTTACTTTTATTATTTCTTTTCTTCTACTTTTTTAGAGGCTTTCTTCTCTTCTTCTAATGCCTTTCCTTGGAAATTTCATTCCTAGTTTTCAGCATTCCTTTATTTTAATAAAGCAGTTAAGTCTATAATTTTCCCTTGCATAAGCTTAATCTATATCCTATAAATTTTTATATGAACTACCTACAATTTTTTTATTGCTGAATATATTTTAGTTTCCATTTAATTTCTTTTCCACCCCATGAGTAATGTAGAAGTTGGTATTAAAATTTAAACATATATGGAGTTTCTGTATATACTTCAAAGATATAATCTTTGAAATTTGTTGTTGTCTAGAGGAAGAATCTTCTAAGCAGAAAGGACAGCAAGTGAAAGTCCCTGAGTACGAAAGTACCTGTTGTGTTGAAGGATCTGCAAGAAATTCAGGGTAGCTGGAGGAAAGTCAACAAAAGAGTAGAAAATGTAGTCAGAAGGGTAACACAGGGCCAGATCCTGTCAGGCTTTGAAGATCATATTAAGGCCTTGGCATTTACTCTGAGTGAGATAAAGAGTAGTGGAAGGATTTTACGAAAATCTACATTCTGGCAGGATAACTCTGTCTGCAGTGTTAACAGTAGGCAGGAGTTGGGTAAGGGCAGACACAGAGAGACCAATCAGAAGCAAAAGGCAATAATCTAGATAAAGGATGCTGAAGGCTTTGACCAGGTGTGGTGGTAGAGACAGTATAAAGATCAAAGTCTGGATATATTTTGAAGGCAGAAGTGGTGAGATTTTCTGCAATACTGGATGTGAGTGTGATAGAAAGAAGAGTCAAGGTTGACAGCAAGGTTTTAAGATCAAGAAACTAGAAGCTGAATAGTAATCAGCTTAAATGGAGAAGACTACAGTGGGAACAGCCAAGTGTTCTGAGGTACTAACTTTGAAATACGTTACGTTAGACATCAAGTGGAAATGTGGAGAAGACAGTTGCACATGCATTTCTGGAATCCAGAGCTTGGGAGCCATCAACGTTGAGATAATACGTAAAGCCACCTGACAGAGGTAGATCACTTAGATTGGAAGTGTAAATAGAAAAGAGAAGATGTCCAACTACCACACCCTGAGACACTCCAATATTTAAAGATAGAGGAGATGAAGAGGAACCAGCAAAAGACAATGAGAACCAGTGGCCATAGAGGTAAGAAGAAAACTAGGCAAGTGTGTGGTGTTGGAAGTCAAGTGAAGAAAGTGTTTCAAGACAGACATAGTGATCAACCATGACAAATGCTACTTGTAAATCAAGATGAGGAGTGAGAAATGATGATTGGCAATTGAAGGTCACTGCTGATCTTGATAAAGTGCAGGTTTAGTGAAATGGGTATGGGAGCAAACCTGATTGCAATGAATTCAAGAGAGAATGAAAGGAGAGCACAAATAAGGGCGATTCTTTTAGCGAGTTTTTTTACTTTAAAAGAGGAGACAAAAATTGATGTGATAGCTGGAGGGAAGTACACAGTCAAGAGAAGATCATTTTGTGATGGTAGTAAAAAACATCATACTTGCACGCTGATGGAAATGATCTAGAAAAAATGAGAAAATGATGATGCTGGAGAGAGATGAGAGAATTGTTGAAGTATCATCCTTGAGCGAGTGAGGGAGAATAGGATAGCGGGCACAACACAGAAGTTGACCCCAGTGAAGAGTGTGGAGGATTCATTCACAGTAACAGGAGACAGTGTTGTCTCTATGAACTAAGCTTTAGATATCTGGGTAGATGTGGTGGTTGGAGCCTTTGAAAGTTTTTTTCTGATTGCCTCCATTTTTTTCAATGAAGAAGGAAAACAGGTTATCAGTTGATAATGAGGATAGGGAAGACATGTTAAAAATGTGAAAAGAGGAGAGCAAATAAGGAGCGTGAGAAAAAGAAAATTGACCAGGGAAATATATTATGATCAATGGGCAGCATGAAGACACTCTTAGTTCTGTGGTCATAAATTTAAAGTGAGATCGGTAAGCATGTTTTATTTTGTTTTGTTGTTTGTTTTTGTTTCTTCTCCAGTCACAGTCTGGGCATAGAGTATGCAGAGTTGGATTTAACCAATGTTTTGGTTTTATGAAGTGAGTGTGATAAAAAGCAAGAAATTTGAGGGCTTGTTATATGCTGCTCCTTTTCAAAAGTCTTTGGTTGGTCATATGATTTTTTAAATTACAAATTCATTTACAATCACCATTAAATCCAGAGAAGAGTTTTTGACATTATATATTTTCTCTATTAGCAAAAAGTAAAACCAGTATCACCGAAGACAAGGAAATTATTCTTAAAACTACTTTAAACCACCATATTGAAGCATATTGAAGACTGAAAATAAGTAACTTGCAGTATGAATGGAAATTTCCATTTAATATTTCAAAAATAGTTTACATAGGGCCCGCCCGGTGGCGCAAGCGGTTAAGTGCGCGCGCTCCGCTGCGGCGGCCCGGGGTTCGCTGGTTCGGATCCTGGGCGCGCACCGACGCACTGCTTGGCAGGCCATGCTGTGGCGGCATCCCATATAAAATGGAGGAAGATGCGCACAGATGTTAGCCCAGGGCCGTCTTCCTCAGCAAAAAAAGAGGAGGATTGGCAGATGTTAGCACAGGGCTGATCTCCTCACAAAAAAAAAAAAAAAAAAGTTTACATAGTAATAGTAATAAATGATACAATACCTTTGATATAAAGCATAAATTTTAAGACACTATCACAAAGAGATGATTATGGACTAATTTCTGTCTCTATCAATATGAAGCTACAAATTGATTTGTTATGTATCTCCGAAATAAAATATACTTTTCTTAGCATAGAAGTCAAGAAGATGAAATTCTTTTATCAGTATGCAAGAACATTTTAAAGTGATGGATACTAGAGGCAATGAATTTATTTCAAGCAAGCTTTTATGGATAAGATAAAGTATATACAAAATATGTATGACTACCTTTTTATTTTAAAATACATTCTCCTCAAATATATCTTAAAAACCTCCAATATCCTCTTGGCCCCTCCTGCCTCCTAAGCCTTACCCTATTTGCTTCACACAGTTGCTCTCATAGCATTCCAACCCTAATGGCAGTCACACAATTGACCACAGTCTAGGAAAACCTGGCTCTTCAAAGACTTCTTGAGCCCAAATGAAACCCAATAAGACAGATAATAATATCTGGCTTCCAAAATGGCTGCCAAAGGGGCCAAATAATGCAATTCAGAAGTGCAGGGGAATTGATACCTCATGCAGTGAACTTTGACCAATGGGAGCAGGAGACAAAAACAAGACAGTCATGTAAAGCCCCTCTCCTTCTTCCCTTCAATGTTCTATTCTGAGGCACAGTTCTCCATAGCCCGTGCCTGGAGATATCCTGTAAGGCATAGCAGGTGCACATACCAAGTAGTCAGCTGTATCTTTTGTGGTACACCAGGAAAGAGGGCTACACGATACTACCTCACCTTGCACTGTACCTATCTAGCCTTCCGTGCCTCACTCCCCTTTGCCCTCACTCTCATTTCCTAGACTTTCACTTCACAAATAAAGCATCAGCCCTTAATCCTTGCATTAGACAGTTTTCAAGAGACCACAGGCTAAAAGAAGGAGAAGCGGAGTACAAAGCATATGTACAGTCGAAATTTTACATGGGAAACATCCACGTAATCACCACCCAAGTAAAAATTAAAACATACTTGAGAAGTTTCCCCTTGTGCCCTTCACCAAATACACAAAGATAATCACTATTAAATTAACATAAATTTAAGTTTGAACCCATTTCCATTGGACTGGCAACAAGTGAAGTCTCTGTCTTTTTGGGGTGCTCCAATTCTCTTGTACTTTGCAAAAAAAATTGGTGCACAAAGTAAATCTCTTTAATTACAGGACACACTTAACTCTAGATACTCTGTAGACTCCAGGATTCACTTCCTATTCTCTAGTTTCTTTACGAAAGCACTGTCTCCATCTGAAACATCTAGCAAAACTGCTTCAATAGCTCAGGTTTTTATGGAACGAAACCCAGAAAAATGAGTGTTTTGCAAGTCACGTACGCATAAATCCATTTATGGCTACTTACTACAAACCTCCTCAAAAACAAAGCAGTACAAAAGTACTTGTAAAGCTTAAACTTCCAAAGCTATTTGCAAAACTAGAGGGGAGAAAATACAGTTGTTTGCATAAAAACTCAACACGGTGTATGATAAACAATTTTAATACGAAGGAAAAGTAGTAAATTAATTAATTGAACTGTTCTTCTACTTTGTATCATTTGGCCTTATTTTAACCTTGTAAATTCGGAGTTCCTCATTTGATTCAAACTCAATAAGACTAGAAATTGTATCATTTTATTTTAAACTTTTTTATTGTGTATTATAACATACGCACAAACAAATGCATAAAATATGTGTCAGTTAGTGAATTATTATAAAGTAAATCCCTGTGTAAACAGGTAAAGAAATAAAACATTGCCAGCAACTTTCAGAAGCTCCTAGCACGTGCTATCCTCAACAATTCTTTTATAGCGTTTTTTTACTTCCTTTTCTATAGACTTGTAAGAATGCATTCCTAGACACCATGGTTTATTCAACCCATTCTTGAACTTTATATAAATAGAATCATATAGTGTGTATTTTTTGTATCTGGTTTCTTTCAACAATATGTTTATATTATACATCTATTTTATTCCATGATTTTGCTTATAGCTTAAGTTCATTCATTTTCCTGAATAGTATTCCATTGTAATTATAAAGTACAATTCATGGATCCACTCCATGATAGACATTTAAATTGTTTCCAGTTTGAGGCTATTATGAATAATGTTACCGTGAAGATTCATGTATGTATCTTCTAGGGCAAAAGTGCATTCATTTTGCTGAGAAAGTTCCTAAGTGTAGAATTTATGAGTACTAAGGTATGCACATCTTCAACTTAATTGATAATTCAAACTCGTTTCCAAAGTGGTTGCACTAATTTACACTTCCACTAAAGCTGTAGGAGAGTTCCTATTATTCCACATCCTTGTTACCACTTGGCATTTTCAGGCTTTTTAAAATGTTAGCCATTCTGGCGATGTCTAATGGAATCTCGTCGTGGTTTTATTTTATATTTCCCAACTATTATTAATAAAAGTAGTACTATGTACTCTACTGTGTAATTATTGCACATGTGGATATTCTCTTTTACGAATAGCCTGTTCAAATTCATTACCCATTTTTCTACCAGGTAGATTTTTTTACCTTATTGATCTTTATGAATTACTTATGAATTCTAGGCCATTTGTAGTTATATGGGTTGCAAATACCTTCTGTTATTTGGCTTGATTTTCACTTTCATAAAGGACTATATTAAGGAATGGAAGTTTTACCTTCAATGCAGTCAAAATAATCCATTTTTTAGAGCTTTTTCTCTTCTATTTAATAGTATTTTCCTAATTTTTCAGTACAATATCAAAGATAAGTGATAATAGCAACATCCTTGCCTTGCTCCACTCACCCTCGAAGGGAAAGCTATCAACATCTTACCGTTAAGTACAATGTCGGTGTTAGAAATTTGGGTTTGTTTGTTCGGATTCCCTGTATTGTATTAATGAAATTCCCTTCTCTTCTTAGTGTTATAAAAGCTTTTTTCATGAACAAATGTTTAATTTTATCAAAAGCTTTGCTTCAGCTATTTCAGCAGCTATGATATTTCTCTCCATAATTTTGTTAATAGGGGGACTGCAGAAAATAGTGTAGAGAATATTTAATATTTAACAAACTTTGCATTCCAGAAAAAAATATATAGGCAGCTGTTCACATGACATAGAATCATATATTGCTGGATTCAGTTTGTTGGTATTTTAGTTAGAATCGTTGCATCAATATTTATGAGTCAAATGACTGTAACAGACATGAGTCAGTAATGTTCCTGTAAAGTTTTGTTCTCCAAGTTACACTGACCTCATCAAATGAGCTTGGGGGTGGTTGCCGCTCTTCAAGTCTCTGGAAAGATGTGTATATGTTTGGTATTATTTTTTCCAAAATGTCAAGAGCTACCTCCTCCCTGGATCTGCCCTTAAGATTCTTGTTACCTCAGCCTCCATGGAATCCAACCTCTGTCTCTTCAACTCAGCGAAATGGCTAATGATCCACTTTGAATTCCCTTGCCAATAGGAGGATAAATCTGTGCTCTGTAACTCCATCATGACCAGAAGCAGAAGCCAAAATATATAATCATTCAATGGAGATTATTTTGTGCATTAAATCTTTGACAAGAAAATTATCAACATTATTTTTGGCAATGAGCTTTCTCTCTCTATGCTCTGTAAAGAAAAAAAATATGATCTACCTCATCCAGAGTCTTGAATTTTCTAACTTAGGAATGAACAATTTAATCTCCTAACATTTGTGATATTTTGATTTTCTTTTATTTGGTATAATCCTGTTGTCTTTCTATTCTTTCTTAAGACAACTGGTGTTTTTAATGAACTTTTTAACCCAGAGAGAATATGAAAATTGTTTAGAGATTATAATTTAAAGCACTTTTGCAATTTTTTCTATATTTTGTTTTTTTCTTAAGTCAATTTTTGTAATTGATACTTTTCCAGAATGAAATTACACTCTTATATTCATTTAGAATTTATTTTTCTAACATTTTTTACTGATTATAAGATAATACATACCTTTGAAGACAATATTAAGACTGAACTCAAAAAATGTTAATTTTTTTTTCTGATTTGTTGTTACATCTGCTCTCTGTCCAAATATATTTTCTGTAACTTCTCTCAAATTGATTAGATTCACCAGAATATATTATTTTGTTTGATATTTCACACATTTGAGAACAAGCAACTCTTGGAATTATTCATCATTTAATATACATTTCTAGTTTTGTGTGTGTGTGTGTGTGTGAGGAAGATCAGCCCTGAGCTAACATCCGATGCCAATCCTCCTGTTTTTTGCTGAGGAAGATTGGCCCTGGACTAACATCCGTGCCCAACTTCCTCTATTTTATATGAGATGCCACCACAGCATGGCTTGACAAGTGGTGCGTCGGTGCACCCCTGGAATCCGAACCTGCGAACCCCAGGTCACCGAAGCAGAGTGTGCGCACTTGACCTCTATGCCACCGGGCCCGCCCCTGCATTTCTATTTTTTAATTACTTAATTTTTTCTTCTTATTTCCCTTATATTGCTTTTTTAAAATTTCTCTTGATCCTTCCTTTTAATGCTTAGTTTGTTTATTTTTATTCTTTCCATTTACATATTGAAAATATTTTCACTATGAATTTATCTCTGAATATTGCTTTACCACTGCCATATATGTTTTGGATAGCAATATCCTAGTCAATTATTATTGCCTATATGCAATTATCTGTGATTTTAGCTTAATCTCTCTAGTTAAGCAGTGATAATTAAGGAGTATTTATATAGTAAAGATCACTGCATTTTTTTGTTTTTTGTCATTTTATTTCTTGATTTGTTGAACTGAAATTAGACATGTCCATAATACAATTGAAAATATTTCTCAGTGTTCTAATAATGATCAATTTTAAGAGTTTTATGATTATTTAAAATTGTATGCTTAATTCATTGGACATAAATACATAAGTATAGAAATTCAAAATTATATACATACATATTAATTCAACTTTTTATATTATAACAATCCAATCCTGAATGTCTTTATTTTTGTCATTTCGATACACCCTTGACCAAGAATGCTATATTAAATTATCTCACTATAATCGTGCCTTCATATGTTCCACTGGCATTACTGATTAGTTTTGTGTATGTGTGATATTGTGTTCATAATTTAGAATAAGAAGACTTTTATTCTCTTATTTTTATTATGTATTTTACCTTTCTTCAATATTTAATTACACATTATACCCATCAGGTTTCAAGTAGGAAGTAGACGACACCATCAAATTGAATAATTTGAGGAGAGTTTAATAAAGGGACTATTTTTTTAAAATGTTGGCAAGGTAGGAAAACCACAAGAGATGATGCAGATCCCAGAACTAGTAAAGGCAAGTTACAGCCCCAGATCTGAGGGAAGAGAAAGCTGTGTCCAGAGAGGGCCCTGCCCAACATGGTCGCCATCTTCCATGGGGGTTCACAGACAGTGAATCTGTACAAAACTGGACTCTTCTCCTGCTCTCACTGCCTAATCTTTTGGCTATAAGGATGAGAAATTATTCCTTAGTAAGCTAAAGTTGTGTGTAATTCCTTTTTTTCCAAGAAATAGATGAAAACTTAGCAAGTTCACCATGCAGACCCAGCTCAAACTCAACAGAAAGTTGGATGTGCATCCTTGATAAAATTTTCTTTGAACTACCTAATTGTTTTAATCACTATTATCCCAGCACTAAATTTTAATGAAAATAATTTTTTGAGGAGACTGGAATATTACATGATAAAAGAGCCTGGATCCCTGACATGCAGAGCCATCATGCTTGCCCTGAGTTCTTTTGTAAAAGAAATAATCTCCATCTTATTTAAACCATTGTTATTTGGGTCTTTCTTACAGAAGCTGAACCTATAAGCCACTCAATAAACTCTTTTAGAATTTACTCATCCTTGTCCTTCATAAATTATTATGGTCTGTTTTGGTATCTCCTCCATTTGAAATAAAACTATATGTAGAAACAGAAAAGTAAGATATGACCCAAATCAATATATAAAATGTCATTATAAGAATGTTTTATGCTATTCCATGCAACTTTGCTAAAATATTTAATTCTAAGAAAAGATTTTAATGAATGGAAAGCATTCTTATATTAGGAATATATTATCACAAAAATAAATTATTAAATATTAAGACAATGTGAAAGTTAATATTTAAATTTAGTATAACATCTTGGAATTATATTGGTCCCATTTTATTTTGTTTTTGTTAATTTTTTCACTCAGAGAAGATGCTTCTCACTGTTTATTTTTCCTAGAAAAATGTAATTGCAAGTATCTGAATCTAGGGAAAAGAATCATGGAGCTAACATTTCTATAAGTTTTTAAGATGTGAAAAGACACAAAAGGGTTAAATGAGATTTTTTTAAAAATTAGTTAGAAGTAAATTATGATTTCTATTTGTTTGCCAGGCTTTCTACACTTTTTATGTCATAGCACATACAGACAATAATAATAATATATGTACAGAACACTGGGGTAGGTGGAAGCAACTGCTTTAGCTGTAGGGACCATGGAACTCAGGCCGCCCTGAGACCCCACTCATCAACTTGAAGGTGGAGGGAGTCCTCCCCAGGCACATTCTTAACCCATTCTTAACCCAGTGTACTATGTATCACTGGCTAGAAAGCTCTGATTTAGGGCACTAAGGACCAAGTAGTTAGAGAATCACTGTAAAGGCAAAAGTAGTTTTCACAGGAAGTTGGATGAGTTGAATCAAAGACAGAATCATTTAAAGCCTACAGTTCATGCTCCTTCCCAGAGGAGAGAAACTGAGAAAATTAAATTCACAAAATATTATTGTATCAGCATCTATTAGCATTTATTGAACAACGAAATCATTGAGGGAATAAGGACATATGACTTTATACAAGAAATGGCTTATTCCCTAAAGATGCTTTCAATTTGTTTAGCTCATATAACCCTGATATTTTGTGACATTTCAAGTGCATAGTAAGTGCAATAATTAAAATTCTATGTTGACATTTTCATGATTTTTAATGAATTTCTCATAAATTTATTTGAAATGTACATGCAATAAATTAGAATTTAGTATAAGTAAATCTTTGCAACCTCAAGAAGTAGCAAGTATTACTTGTGTTCTTGATTTAAACACCGAGTCAGTTTTACGAATTTGAGACATTATCTCCAATAATGAGCTTCTCACTCAATAAAACTGTATTTATAGCTTTAAAAATTTGAAGAAAATGTAAACGTGTATTCAGGCAGGGTGACAGCTTACTAATGAGAGGTTCGCATTAGATCAAACAAGCCTTTTATCAAACTATTATATAAACATAATTTTTTACTACAAGTAGAAGTAATAATGTAATAATAGATGCCATTTAATGATAGCCTGCTAGTCCTTGACAAACATCAGCTCATTTACTTTAGTTCTTAAAACAATCCTTCAAGGTTAGTTTATTTTCCCTATTTTACAGATACATGAGGTTTGGAGGGGTTAATAAACTTGCCCAAGGTCACTGAATTACCACCACAAAGTGGTAGGCTAATTTACAATTAGTCCCCTAACTGTATGTGCCGGGAATATCACAGGTCTATCACAGCTTCTTTAAAGAAAAGTAATTTTGCATCTGAGCCCCCGTCTCACTGAGCTAAAGGACATTGCACCTAAGCTTTTCTTGGTTTCCTCCAGAGAGATAGCCAAGGGGAAGGTGCGTGTCTTCTGTTATCATATAATTTCTGCACAAGTTACCATGAGCCGTTCCAAGAGCTCTGCCAGGAAGAAGGAACAGGGACCTATTCCCAGATCCACCATCATTTCCCTCTCTCTTGTCCAGGAGTTTTTTTCCAACCTCAAAAGGAGCCCTTTTTCTGTCCGGCAAATTCATTTCTTTGTAATAAGAATAATTTACAGGGAGAAAAAGCCAGGAATTCTATCCAACTACTACATTCAGCCCTATGCTTCCTCTTTTGAGACAGTGAAACACAAGTCAAGTTGCTTAGATGGTGAAATGAAAATAGAATGAGAAAGAATATACTAAGTGTACTTAAACAAATTTTAACAGTTAAAAATATGATCCAGCGATACCACGTTCTTCCCAGAATACAACTAGAAGTTATTAAAACATTGCAATGCTGTGTTATCTAGGCTCTGACCATGAGCATCATGCAGATGGAACAAGATGAATTACCACCACCAGCATGACTCATTCCTCACTCGACCACATCCCATTGTAGGAGAACTAAATAATTTCATCCTACACTCATAAGAAATTTACTCCTTACCCCAATGTTAAAAGCCTTAATAGGATAACAGAAGCTTCCATTAAAGGGCAATATAGTTCGTTTATAGCATAGGAAAGGAACGAAAGGCTGATGTGAACAATGGCAATGCTTTGCTACTTATGGAAATGTTTCCATTCTCAACAAGGAGTTAGATCTTACTTCCCTCCTTTCTTAAAAAAAAAAAAAAAAAAAATGAAGACTGTCCTTGTGAAATGTGCTGAGCCTGCTCTGCTCTAACAAATAATAGGCTCCACAGGTAAGCAGATAGGTGTGCCTACTCTCACACCTGTGGGAATATTGGAAAGGGTGAGCAATCTCTAGAACACGACAGGGAAGAATAGCATTCTGTGTGGGTTTTTTGTCTGTTTGTTTTTTCATTCTTTTTCTTTTCTTTTTTTTTTTTTTAATGAGCACTCTGTAAGGAAGCAGCGTTTAATTGCATTTTAAGAGCGTGAACACATATACAAAAAATGCAGCAACAGGTTAACTCAGCGCTCAGTCCCTTTTTAACTGATTTCCTGGGAAGAAAGTCAAAGACATTGGGAAGCAGAACAATGGAATACAAACATAGAAATTACCTATGATTCACCTTGGTGAGTAAACAATGTGGCCTAACTGTATCCATTCCCAAGAAGTGTCTTCACTCAAGGTAAATGCTAAGTAAAGAAAATGTCAACCTGTGTATTTGAAACAAGTGTGATGTGGCAATGCTTTCCTGAGAGACATCCCAGCAGAAGGCTTAAGACACTGTTGTGCTAAAAACAAATCCTACATGGAATTACCTAAGACAGCCTTCTTCCTCCATATTCCATATTTAAAAATAATGACATGTTGGTGTGAAGCATTGGATCCAGGGACCAATATCCTGCCCTGTGCACAGGGATGAGTTTCCTGTAGATGGAGATCCACCAAGAGAGCTCTCCAGAAGGTGGAGTGTGGTAGAGGGGTGAGAAGCTGAGGAAGGGCAGAAGGATTAGCCATATTCACAAAGCTCCCACTGCCCTTGGATGCTTTCCCACTGGAACCCTTGGGAAAGTCCAAGTTGTCGAGAACTTTAGCTATTCATTCCTAAATTATCATTCTACTATAAAGAGGCAAGATGGTAAGAGGAGAAATGAGGCATGTTCCACTTGATTCCCTTTTCTGCTCTCCTGTGAAGAAGAAAGATTTATAAGTCAAGAAGTCTATTGCCTGGTGTGAGAGTTGTTGACCAGCAAGTGGTCAAGACACAATGATGCTAGAAAGAGTGAGGAGAGACCATAAGTTTCTAAGGAGCACTGAGTGGAAATGCCAGAGAGACAATAAAACTGAACATCCTGCTTACCCCCCATGTTAGAGAAAGCAGTTCTCTGAAGAGATGTACATGTGAAAAGGGGATGGAAAACAAAGTTGCATTTATTTGCACAAAGGCTATCCAGTAACTAATTATAACTTCAGTATTTCATTTATTCTTTCAACAAAGATGTATTAGGCATCTCCTATATGCAAGCACCGTGGTTAAAGAGAGAGGACTTTAGGGCCGGCCCCGTGGTGTATCAGTTAAGTGCGCGCACTCCGCTACTGGCGGCCCAGGTTCGGATCCCGGGCGCACACAGATGCACCGCTTCTCCGGCCATGCTGAGGCCGCGTCCCACATACAGCAACTAGAAGGATGTGCAACTATGAAATACAACTATCTACTGGGGCTTTTGGGGAAAAAAAGGAGGAGGATTGGCAATAGATGTTAGCTCAGAGCAGGTCTTCCACAGCAAAAAGAGGGGGATTAGCATGGATGTTAGCTCAGGGCTGATCTTCCTCACAAATAAAAAAAAAAGATAGAGAGGACTTTAAAAAGTAGTTTCTGCTGTACAGACATTAATATCTAAGTGGAACATGGTTACATAAACAGAAAGCATGCTAAGTCCTGGGGTAGATGTATGTACACGCTGCTATGGTAGCACATAGAGCAATCGCATTCAGCTGGGACAAATTGTGGAAAATTTAACACAGGAGGTGATCCCTCAGCTCAGCCTTCAAGAAGGAGTTTATCTAGGCAAAATTTGGGCATGAGGAAGGTGAGATGGAGTAAGAAGAGAATTCAAGTTAGAGTGCACAATATGCAAAAGTATGGAAGACAGGAACATCATGACTTAAATGGGGAACTAAATTTGCTCATCATGATGGAACATAGTTGTAGGAGTGGGAATGGGGAAGGGCTAAGCTGGAGAGCTGCGGAAAGATCAGGATACAGATGAACTGAAAAGCCATGGTAAGGATTTTGGACTTTGATCTACAGTCATACAGGTGTTTGTCTGTTCAAAAAGTGTTACTCTGTCAGAAATATAGAGAATGTATTGGAAGAGAGTAAAAACTAAGACAGTAGTAATAAGCCCTAGAAGAAATTGTGAAGACTTGGGGCATAGGCAGTGAGCATTGGGATGGAGATAAGGGTACAGATTGGAGAGAGGTTAAAAATGTGAAATTGAAATGAACTGGTGATTGATTAGATATGGGTAGTAAAACAAATGGGAGAGAAAAGATTCCTGGGTTTATAGTTTTATCATATCCATGGAGGTTGGTAAATTTAATGAAAATGATGAACTTGGGGCAGCCCCATGGCTTAGTGGTTAAGTGTGTGCGCTCTGCTGCTGGCGGCCCGGGTTCGGATCTCGGGCGCGCACCGACGCACCACTTCTCCGACCATGCTGAGGCCGCGTCCCACGTGCAGCAACTAGAAGGATGTGCAGCTATGACATACAACTATCTACTGGGGCTTTGGGGGAAAAATAAATAAATAAATAAAATTATTAAAAAAAAAAAAAAGAAAATGATGAACTTGATTTTGAACATGTTGAGTTTGCTGGGTCTGTATTAGGCATCTGTATGGCCAAAAGAAAGTATAATATGAAAATAGAACAGTGACCAGACCATATATAACAACAGAACTCTGACCTATAACCTCTGCAGCAGCAGACCAGGAAACCAAAGCACAACCTCTACAATAATCGGTCCAGAACAGTCAGGGCTTGGTCAATGAGTGTCAGTTTCTCTATTTATTGCCCCCACTTCCAACTCAAGATGAACCAGAGAAAGTCAAATATGTTCTCCAAACCAACCAGATAAGATGCCCAATTCTAGTTAACGCACCTTCAGCTTTTCAAGGCATGCAACCTCCAATCAGAGCATACCTGAATCTTTTTCTTTTTCCCATCATAAATCTTTCCTGCTCCTCTGCCTGCCATTGACTCTCTGCCAAATGCAAGTGATGGCTAACTCCCTTGCTCTAGCAAGCTCTGAATAAATAGCCTCTGTTCTCATTTGAGTGGTTTTCATTTATTTCCGCAGTTTTACTAGAAGTTCCATCAAGATGCGGTATGTACTGCTTATTGCCGCAGACCCAAGCATTTGACTAGGGGCAGTACCCATAGAGGTTCCTTATGCCTTGCTGCTCATGACTTGATAAGTCTGTGCTGAAGTGATAAGTCAGAACTGGGTCTGACATCCATGCTCTTTGAGTTGAATTCCTCACTAGTTATTCTCAGTTTGGTACCCAGGTTTTCTTATTGGTTTCAATTTGTTTGGCCTCCTTGGTGCAACCAGAACATTATTTTTCGCTTCTTTTTTCTCTCTTCTATACTTCTGGTTTGTGTTGTACTACCTAAACGTGTCACTTGTCATACGAAAGAGAAGAACAGGTAGAAGACAGGAAGAAGAAACCAGACAGGTCCTATAAGCCTATTGTTCAAGCCAGCCCCACAGACAGGTGAATTTGTGGTTCTCACTGGATTGGTGTCCATTTGGATAAGCTTTGCTATGAGTCATCAATAAAACCTGATCGGTTCTTCTCATGTCTCAATTTTTGCCTTGGGAGTTTGTCTTTGCTCCAGAGAGCATATTTTCTTTGGTTTTCCACCTGCTAGGGCTGCAGATTTGGGGGTCTGTGTGCAGAGGCAGCCAACCTTCAGATTGGGGGCCCAAGACGTGAGGTGTACACTCATCGCTTTCACCTGACCATTGCCAGCTCTCGGGTCTTCTAAGTCCGAACCTCCTCATAGGGAAAACTCCCGTGTCCTGTATGTGCTCTCATTACACTCCTAATACTATGCCTCTCTCTGTAAATGGCATTATTTTAGCAAAGATGACTGAGCTGTCTATGACCACTCTGAGGAACATTTGACTTAAACAAAATTGTTCCTTTAAGAAGCACCTTAAAAAGCAAAAGGAATAAAATGTCTCAGACTCAATGGGCAGCATTTTTTGATGAGTCTGCAGAGGCCTCCAAATAAAATTCTGATTCAAAAATTGCTTCACTGAAAGATTCTCTGGCAAAAGCTAATGAGGAATTTGACAAACTTCAGCAGCAAGAAACTTGACTCATTTCCCTAGTAAACGCCTGTCCTTGCCCTCCTGTTGGCTCCCTATGTCTAGCTCTCCCATCCCCTACATCCTTCCAGTCTCTCTTCTCTGTGCCTCCATCAGTTCCTCTCTCCTCATCACCTTGTCCAGACCTCCTGCATTTCCCTAAACACTCTCTTAACGACTCCTAAATGCTATTTGCTTCTCAAGATCCTTCTCTTCCATGAGCAAAGTATTCAGGCAACCGTAGAATTTAAAACTTAGACCTCAGATAAATTAAGAACTATAATTAATAATTTACCTAAACCAAGATAAGACTACTAACTATGCATAGAGTAATTTAAATTTGGGGGGGTGTATATTACCCAGGGTTACCTGACTATATCAACTTGTGCACGTATCAGTCAGAACCACAAATGCTAAATCCTGGTTGGCAAAAATTGATTGAAGTGACCCAGAAAGGGACCTACAGGATCCCTGTTTCCAAAAAACCAACACGGGTTCACTGAGGGCAGCTTCCTCCACCACCCGGGTCACATTCCTCACTCCCTGGAAGTACTGCAAGTGGATATACAAGCTGCATCTTGCCAGAAAAGTGTCCAGGGAAAGGGAATATAATGAACCCCTTTGTGCCTGAGAATTACTCAAGGAAGATCTACCCAGCAGAGGAGGGCAGGGTTGCCCAGGAGAAGGTAGGGTGGGGAGGAGGCAATCAGTTCTTTTATGTTTTGATGGTTGAAAATGGAAAAGCTGTTCCAAACTGGAAGTCTGAATCTCAGAGGAGGTTAAGAGTAAGGAGTTCCTGGTCCATAGGGAAGGGACACTGCTCCCAGTGCAGGCCCAGCACTTGGGAAGCTGGGGCCCTTGGAAGTGGATGCTTGTGGGAAGAGCTAAGGACACCCTTGTCTGAATTCCACACAGAGGAAGTAGGATCACACTTCCTCAAAAGACTCAAGCAGTCTGGAGGGGCTCTGGATGGCACCTCCTGGGAGACTGCAGCATGAGAAGCAACCACTGCAGCAGACAGACACAGCTTTCCACATTCAGCGTCCACTTCAGAATTTTGGACTTCTCTGGGTCAACTGAGGGAAGGCAGGTAGCCTCTTTACTTATTTAGTTGGTTGCTTATTTCTTTGTTTAACAAACACATACAGCATAATTATATGTAGATACTTGTAAGTGCTTTGTAAGTATCAACTAGGTTAATGCTCACAACAATTGTATGAGGTAGTGCTATTATTATACTCATGTTTTAGTTGAGTAAAATGACGCATAGAGAGGTGGAATGCCTTACCAAAAGTCAGTGACAGGATTCAAACCCAGACAGTTTGTCCAGATTCCATGCTTTTAACCACAGGTAATTGATTTTTTATTATTATTTGTTGGGAAAATAAAATCACTGTCAGGAATCATACCCCAATTTTAATGGGGCATTTCATACCAGCTACATTTCACTTAATCCTTACAGCAACTCTGTGACATGGGTATTTTTATCTTCAGTTTACAGATGAGGAAACAGGTTCAGTGACTCATCCAAACTCAAATAGTTAGAAGGGCACACCAGGGTGAAATGTCTGATGCCGGTCAAGGGTTCTTTCCACAGCACCACATTGTCAGTTACTAGAAAGATCTAGGGAAAGTAAGTGAGGAGGTTGCAAAGGAGACAAATAATCTTTAAAAAAAAAAAAAAACCAACAGAATAAAAATCATGATTCAGACCTGCCTGACTGTTGCTGACTGCACATCAGCTTGCATAACATATCACAATCAGCTCTCACAGTGGAAAATGAGTCAATTTGTATCTTACTGTGGCTTTGTCAAAGGCCTCTCAAGGGAACTGGAAGAATTTGCTGAATTCATGTTGCAATCTAGCCCATTATAAGATCTCTACGGTAATTAGACTCAGAACCAGAAACTGTGCGTTGTCCATCAGCTTAGGAAACAGATATGGTGTGTTATCTAGTTAAGCACCTCCAGTTACTCATCTGTATTTTCTGTAACTCTGAAGTCAACAAAACAAGGACCAAACAGCTACATGGTTTTCCAACACATACAGATATGGAGACTATAGAGAAAGAACAATTCTGACAAGAACAGATAAAAGTTAGTTCAAATATTTGAAATAACTTTGACTAAACTCAAAAACAATTCCATACGTGAATCATAATTCTTATAAAACAATACCATCTTGATGGTATTTAAAAATAAGTTTGTAGCATTAAAGAGTAAGCACTTCCACATTCTTTTCTTATCTTTGCTCAACACAGATGACTCAAGGCTTTTACTATCGAAATAATCTTATCGTGCTTGTTCTAAACTGGGTTTTTCATACATACTTCTTCATACTTTCATACTTATACGTAGTGTCTTGTACCTGTTCCCTCTGCTGTTTGCTAATTTATTTTCAATGCCAAAAATTCCACTTCGTCGAATGGATGAATGAGGTCATAATTTGAATTAGCCAAATAGTTATGAATTTAAAAATCATTATATTGTGTATATAACCTCTGTAAAGAATAATATTCCCTTCACTTCGGGAACTGTATTAAATGAACTTCATACCATTATGAATGATACTAAAAAGTATTCTAACTGAATAGTAAAAATAGATAACTGGAGGTTTCTCAACCAAAATAAGGAGGAAAAGGGCATGCTTCGGGTTGGACATCTATAAAATGACAGAAATTCTGAGAAAATTTGCTAAGGCAAAATACGGACTTTACTAAAAGTATAAGAATGAGCTCATGCAAACAAAGAAAGGATGCAACTGGGACTCAGAAAAAAACTTAATCTAGACTCAAATCCCTTGATCCTCCCTCTTTCCTCTGCCTTTCGCCGCGCATGTGCTCCCTCAACCTCATCTGCAGTAGTCTAGACTGGTATGCTCTGCTTCCCAAACTCATGACGGAAAATAGCCACTACAAACTGCACCCAAGTGTATATTTTCTCTGTTCAAAAGAGTAGCCACACTGGGCTGACATCTTTTAATCCCAGAGCTATAGTCCCCTCTAGACTATGTACCAACATGATGACTCCTTTGAATCCATGTGGCTAGAGGGAAGAGCTATTCCTCAAATGGCAAGACAAAAGGTGAGCAATAGATAAAACAGGCATTTACCTACTCTTCAAAGTTTGAAAAGAGAAAATGTTCCATAGCCAACCTCGTAAGAGTGTCATATCAAAACTAGGAAAAATATAATTGCTGCTCTAAACCATAGATGCACATATTAGGGAAACTATTTTCAGAGTCAAACTCTGAGAGCACAGAATACTGCATATTGGAGAACTGTAGACCCAGTAAAAATGAAAGAAAACAACCATCAAATTTTTTTGAAAAATGAAATGCCCTATATTCTGTATTCTTTAAAAGCTGTGTCTGCTTTTTCCCATTCTCCCAACCCACCCAACTCTCCTACCCATCTCCAACAAGTCACTTTCCAAAGAAGAACCACTGTGCTTTGAGAGAAGTTACAAGGACATGATGTTCCCTGACTCTTCACTCCTGTGAAATTGTAATGTAGTAGGGAATCACTACTTTCAAAAAAATCCTGTCCAACAGTTAATAATATGTAAATGGACTATCAAAGGTACTATAATGCATGCAGAAGTAATGTATACAACACATTAAGCAAAGTTCAGGATTTCATTTTCCTGGAATAAAAAGATAATATTCAAAATATGTAACACTGGCTATAATCCTTCCATTCCAGAGAAAAAGAGACTGAATTTCTAACCTGTAACAAAAAAATACCTGTATGCCAATGACAGTATTTATTATTAGAAAGTTTCAACTTTCAGGTCTACAATGTAAAATTTAATAAAGCAGCTATTTGACACCATAATACTTGCAAGGACATAGTAGTGGGAGATGAAAATAGTGTAAAACCTAATAATATGTGCAAACTTCCATAAGAAAAATAAATATTCTTGTGTCAAGATAACAGTTAAAATTCAAGGTTGAAGGTACATCCTTGTAATAATGTGGTGTTACTCATCCACAAAACATTTGCTCCAGAAAAACCAGAATTAGTTTTAGTTTTCAAAGAAGAAAAATATAGAAAATATTTTTAAGTTATAGGGGAAAAAAAAACTTCAGTGAAATGACTGATAAATACACATTCTGTTACTAAATCTAAGAAAAATATTCAAACCAAAAATTAATTATTTGGAGTAATATGTTGAGCATCTTAACCACAAATGAACATGAGCATCAGTCTTGGGCTTATATGTAGAGAGTGTCAATGATGTTATGCATTTTCTCAGTGTTTCAAGAGTCAAGTGAATTTTAGAGTTCGACAAATTACCTAGCAAATTCAGGCACCCAATGAAACTTCATTTCCAACATGTAAATAGTAGAGTTATTTTAGTAGAGCTTTATTTATTTCCTTTAAAATAATGAATATTGGGGAAGTGGGAATTGAGTATTCCCACTTTTCTCAAATTTAAGCTTTACTATTTGTCTTCCTTTACATGAAAGGAGAAACATTAAGGTATGCATTTTTGTCTATACTGTTGACTGATGCATGACAGACCCCTAGAACAGGGGCGGGTTGGCATGTAATAGAAACCCAGTAAATTAACATACTTTGATTAACATAGTTTGAATTTTAGGTCAAATCCATTCTTGTTCAATGCAGTATATATGTCCAGCATTGTTTACTCTTTTTTCACTACACATTCCTTCTTTTTTAAAATCTTTTTCCAGCTTTGAGGTATAATTGACAAATACAATTATAATATATTTAAAGTGTAAAAAGTGATGATTTGGTATATGTATACATTGTGAAGGGATTCCCACAATCAAGTTAATTAACACATCCATCATCTCATATGTGATTGTTTCTTTTTGGTGAGAAAGCTTCAGATTTACTCTCATAGCAGATTTCAAGTCACCATGCTGTATATTAGATCCTCAGAACTTTGTACTCTTTTTATAACCTCTCTCCATTTCCCCCACCCCCAGCCCCTGGCAACCACCATTCTATTCTATGAGTTGGCCTTTTTTGTTTTTTTTTCCATATTCTGCATGTAAGTGATACTATGCACTATTTGACTTTCTCTGTCTGGCTAATTTCACTCAGCATAATGCCCTCTACTTTCATCCATGTTGTTGCAAACGGCAGAATTTCCTTCTTTTTAAGGCTAAATAATATTTCATTATATGTATAATTATATATATATATATATATATATATATACATACATATACCCCACATTTTCTTTATCCATCCACCTGTCGATGGACACTTAGGTGGTTGCCATATCTTGGCTATTGTGAATAATCCGGCAATGAACATGGAAGTACAGACATCTCTTTGAGATAATGATTTCATTTCCTTTGGATATGTACTCAGAAGGATTGCTGGATCATATGGTAGTTCTATTTTTAATTTCTTAAGGCACCTTCATACCGTTTTCCGTAATGGCTGTACCAATTTAAATTCTCACCAACAGTCTACACGTTCCTTGTTTTAAAATTGTCAGTAGGAAATTTATTTTAAACGGAAACAAATCTAAAGTTACAACTCATAAGCACTCTCATTATTTGTTATTGCTAAAGCTCTTACAGGTACAACAGTTGATTGCTAACTGAGGGCTATGGCAGAGGAAAGGCCATGTGAGGACACAGAGAGAAGGCGGCCATCTGCAAGCCAAAGAGAGAAGCCTCAGGAGGAACCAAACCTACAAACACCTTGATCTTGGACTTCAGCCTCCAGAACTGTGAGAAAATGAATTTCTGCTGTTTAAGCCACACCATCTGTGGTATTTTGTGATGGCAATCCTAGCAAACTAATACAGCCACCAAGTTTTGGGGTGATTTGTTATATATGTACCAAATCACTAGTACAATGATGTTCAACAAGAGGAGTAGACATGAAATTAAACAAGACATCCTCGACCCTTAGGGACTTACGATAAAACAATAGCCTTGATGTTAACAGTTAACTTAGAAATATTACAGTGACAACAAGACTAAACAAATATGTAAACATACAATGATTACTAATATGCCTACCTTAGGGCAAATAGATTGAGAATTCAGTCTCTTTCTAGATAAAGCACCATAAAAGTATGCCATAAAAATCTCTTCAGTAATAAATATTTCTATCATCTTTACTTAATGAATGTTATAGAGTTTGCCTTATAATGTAGAAATATAATTTTGAAAACACTTCCACTTTAAATGTATGTGTAGCAATTATCCAAGAATCATTGAAAATATGCATAAATGGTGAAGTACCTTCTCTAATATCACTTCAAAAGATAAAACCTTCCTATGAGAAGTCATATCAAAGACAGGCAATTTTGGTATGCAGGGCTCAGAAATATAGTGGCCAGATTGAAAAATGATGTCTGAAAGAATATGTTGAGACATCCATAAATCCAAGAAAGCAGAATAAAGAGAGTCAGTTGTTAGTCCAAAGGAATGACAGCTACCAATCATTGAGTACCATTTCAGAAACAGAATTTATATATTTTATTCTGATTTATACAATAGTTATTTCCACTTTACAAAGGAAGAAACTAGCTCAGAAAGGTTAAGTAACTTGTCAAATGACACACAAATAGGAACTGACCAAACTGTTACCATTATTGTCATCATTATCATCATCATCATCATCATCATCACCATAGTCATCATCCAGGATAAGATGATGTGTTTTATATTTATGTATGGGCCAGTTAAGTTTAATTTTTCCAACAACAGATGATATATGTGGTCCCATTCACTTATCTCATATATATGTGTACCCTAACTATTAAGGAATGTAGTCCACAAAATTGTATGGCCCATAAATATTCATTGCTATTATTGGAAAAATAATTTTAAATGCATGTCTATAGTGGATCACTAGAATCATCTTCAGATATGCAAGGAAGCATGATAACTTAAAGTGGCGACTGATTTTCAGCCCAATATTCCTGCCTTCCTCTTTCATTCTTCTGGTACAACCCAGCCTGCAGGTCTTAAAGGTAGACAGGATGACCCAAGTTAGATTAATCAGGTACTTTCTACTAAGAATCTTAATTTTAGTGTATCAGCTAATGGCATCTAACAGCAGGTCCTAAAAGAGAAAACGTTATAAATTCCAGATCTCCAGAACTACAATGGTCCTGTATAGTCTGAGACTTGGTGGTTTAGCTCTTTGTTCAATTTTGTCAGCTACCAGCCAATCAGTTTTATGAGAGGCTTAGTTAGAATCACTTTCTGGTACTTTCATCCAGAGAATAGTAAATGAAAATTGGTACCAAGCAGTGCGTTCTAGGCAATAAAGCCGCAGAGAAATGTGCAGAATTTGGGTCTGGTCATCAAGTCAAAAAGTTATAAGACTCCTCTAGACATCTCAAGATGGGAACGGAGCAGTCCATGGTTTTCAGTCGTAGAACATCCCTCATGTTATTGTCTGTGGACCACTGAGGCTGGATATGGATCTAGGGGAATGGGTAGCTTCTGCCACAAATTTAAAGGGGATAAAGAGCACCAGAACCAAGAGTATGATGGTTGCTTCTGATAGGATTTGATATCTTACAGTGATATCCTATGTCAAAAATCTTGCCTTAAGACAGAGAGCAAAAACTCAGGGCCCTTTTGCTGTGACTTGAAGCCATAGCAATTAGTACCTAGAAACTAATCGAAGAGTGCACTGCAACACCTCTGTCGGCAAACCTTCATCCCCACTGAGTAAAGAAATGGCCTCACAGTTGGGGCCTTTGAGTGTCCATCAACTGCTAGCAGTCCTCAACTAATCACGACATTGAAGCAGTACTCTGTAAAATGTAGTCAGAGATCAAATTCATCCAAAACATCCAGTTTCTGGTCATTTATCTTTTCCATTACAGGAGGAATAACCTTTTAAACATTCCATACCACCTGGCCCAGCCTGTGTCTCGAGTGCTTGGCTAGGCTTGGAGAACAGAGGTTTCTCGTATCCAGTTCTTTCCCATTCCCTGATGCTGTGTGCTGTTCCCTCTTCAACAAGAAGGCCAATCGTTCTGGAATTTTGGTGTCTGAAATAGGAGCCCTAAAAATCTTCTTTAATATCCTTCCTGTCTCAGTATCCTCGAGGATATTCCAAAGAAATTTAGCATTTTAACAAATAAGTCTGTATTGAACCTCTCTTCAATCCTAAACCTTCTGCCAACTACTCTATTTCTGCATTGGAGTTTTTAAGTGCTTTGTAGAATCCCTTCAAATTCAACTGTATCACAGTCAAGTGATAATCTTCAAACAATGCAAGATGTTTGAGATGCTGCTCTTATCTCTGCACACCGATTCCCCAACAGGGTTATAATCATAGTGGCAGCCCGTGGAAATATACGCTGCAAAAGAATTCTTGATTTTCCAGTAATTTGGGTAGGGATTCAAAATATCTGTGCCCCTAGCACACTTCTTTAACACACTTAATCAAATAAAATCTGCTTCTAATTAGTCACATGTCTGGCTGATAGGTCATCTAATATCCTTCTCCACTTTATTAAATCAAATGATAATCCTGAGTCTGTAGATGTATACCCGTGATCATTGAAAATCATTTTCATTGCTTCTTATGCTACATAAAGTCTATGATCGTAGATAACCATAATCACTGATCACATCATGGCTCTTTTTGCTACACTAAGTCTTGGTAAGCCTGGGTCCTCCACCATTGTCTAACATGGCTGCACTTGGCAGCTAACAGAGATGTTCCACACCATTCTCATTTCCCCCAAAACCCAGGTTCAACCACAGAGAACTCCCAACTCTGCACAGTAGAAGTTCTAACTCCTCCTAGGAAACCATATGAGACCAGAGACCAGATTCCTACCACTTATAGAAACTCCTACTTATATGTATACACACACATACATACATACATGCACACACATACACACATGTGTATATATGTACATATACATACATATACACACACACACATACACAGGTTCTGCTTCTCCAGTTTAACCCTGATGGATACAACTACACTTGTCCTCTCTGGAAAGTCAAACTTCATACACTGAGGGGCTAACTTTCCAAACAAGGATCTACGAAGCATGTTTTCATAGGACAGTCCCTGAAATACTACCAATTGAGTGTAGGAAGGACAGGATTCTGTAGGACAGACTATACATATCTGTCACTGTCTTTTTTTCAGAAAGAAATGGTTTTTTTTCATAACTTAAGCATCCACAGGAGGCCTATATCAGGCTAATGCTATGGTATCTAAGGTGATTCCCAAATCAGAAGTGAATGTGACAACGGTTTAGTCCCTAGCAGGAATTCTATCCTATCTTTTGCAAATAAATAAAGGAATGAGTTCCTAAGTAAGACGAGTCTCCCAAGGCAGACTTCACTCCAACTACCCACTAACCACTAACTAACTTATATTAGGAACAGGGGAATACAAAAGGTAGGAAGCCCAGAGACAGATGTAGGATGAGTGTGTGTGTGTGTGTGTGTGTGTGTGTGTGTGTCCTGAGGGGATGGTCAAGAAAGATTGTGGAGGATATTGTAAGTCATCTTAAAATTTGGGTTTTTATCCTAAGGACCGTAGAAAACCATAAAAGAGTTTAAAATAGGGAAATGACATAATCTACAGCACTTTATGCAAAGATTACGTTGGCTGCAGCATGGAGAAAGGATTGAGGGAGTAGACAAGTATTTCTTCAGAGAGACAGAGAGGGTGGCTAATACATTAATCCAAGCAAACATGATTGTGACCTAAACTATCATGGAGATATACAGCAGTGGTCTTAAAAACACTTTATCAACAGGGCTTGATGAATCCAACCCACTTTTACATTCCCATCAGGCTTTGACCCACATATAATCCTATCCATAGACACACCCTGTGTCTGAATGGCCTTGCACATGTTCTCTTATCTACCTGACATGTTTTCTCCTACTTTTTTCTTCCATCTAACATTCTTTGGCATGTATATTCTTTCCCCAAAGTAAGTTGTTCTACCTCTGTGCACTCTTCTGTGAACCTCTGTTAGGGAACTTTGCATACCATGTACACCCTTTGTCTCCATGCTTCTCCCTGCGGACAGGAACTAGATGATACTAGCCCTTTCCCTAGGGTCTGTGTTAGACCTTGTCACATAGTAAATATTAAATAAAAGTTTGTTCCATTAAATAAGTCAATAAACATTTATCCTAATCACTTCACTCAAAGAATGAGCAGAAATTTCACTCTGATAGTCTCTGAAACTCACCAAAAGAACTGTTCTCTGTTTTTCTGTAAATGGAGTGTGCATCTCATTTCTCCCACAATAGAAGGAGACAAAAGAAAAACATATCAGTAAGAGAAAGTCAGCATAGAACCTTAAAACCCTAACAAGGGAGAAGTGATTTTTCCCCTTCCGTAAGCTGTGAATGTGTTGGAAAAAATAATAATCAGAAATAAGAATACCAAAATTCTTATCTTAGTTTTGTAACAATAGCATATTTGTTTCTACTTCCTTCTCCAAACTTGTCCTTCTGCCTTCACATTGTGAGGGCCTTTCAGTCAAAGTCTATTTTTGTGAAGAGAATACATTACTTTTTAAAACTTTTCATTTTGAAATAATTTCAAACTTATTTCATTATAAATAAAAGAAAAGTTTGAAATACATGTTAAACCTCACTGAGTAACTTAAATGCAGAGCAAAAGCATTAGTAAAGTTAAATAAAAAGTTAGTTCTCTTGGGAAAATGTTCATATTTGTTTATGATATGTCATTTACATGCTCTAATTGACTTTCCCAGTATTCTAAAGGTAAATTTTAGAATAATTTTCTTATTTGAACTTTAATTTGCAAACTATTGTGTCCTTTTGCATATTTGGATACAATTTGCATAAATACTATAATTACAATTATCTGCTTTCCCCAAAAGATTAGAAAGGAAAAACTACTAATTAATCTCATTTACATGTGGATAAGGTTAATTGCTAAGACCAATTTTTATTTTCCCTTGCTAAGCTGTAATAAACGCTGTCATGCTTATTAAGATACAACATAGATATTAAACTATGTATCAAATTGAATAATAATTATATTTATGCAGTATCTTTCACTCTCTGTTTTTTTTAAATAATTTTCTCCTTATTGCAGAACACATTACCTAATTAGATGGATACTTTCTCACTGCCAGAAAGATCTCAATCTAGCCTTTCTAAAACTGTGTTCACCTATCTTTCCTACCCTACTGTCATGATATTTCTCCTTCTCTTCTCACCTGTATAAATAAAAACACAAAACAAATATTAACGGCCTTCCTTCCTCAAACGACATCTGTTTTTATTTATTCAGTCAGTTATTGCATACCTGCCTTTTCATCTGGGTTCTTTTCCATTCTACTTTGTGATTATTTTTTCTTAATCCTTCTCCTCTTCTTCCAATGTTCAGGAATCTTGTTTATTTTTAGGCTATTTTAAATGGTTCCCAATAAGTACTTACTAAAATCTCTCTTATGGGCTTCTGCTAAGGCCCTAAATGTTCCAGAAACATCTTTCTAAATGTAAATTTAATCGTGTAATTGTTTTCATACAAAACCATTCTGGGGCTGGCCTGGTGGCGCAAGCGGTTAAGTGCACATGCTCGGCTACGGTGGCCCAAAGTTCACCGGTTCGGATCCCGGGTGCGCAGCAACGCACTGCTTGGCAAGCCATGCTGTGGTGGCGTCCCATATAAAGTGGAGGAAGATGGGCACGGATGTTAGCCCAGGGCCAGTCTTCTTCAGCAAAAAAAGAAGAGGATTGGCAGATGTTAGCACAGGGCTGATCTTCCTCATGAAAAAAAAAAATCATTCAAAGCCTCCATTTCCTACAAGATAGTCCAGGTTCCATAGGATGACACATAAAATCCTTCATCATCAAATTTTGCCTACGTGTCTAACTTCAGCACCAACCGTAATCCAGAATAGTCTAGGTTCCAGAGTCAAGCTGCTTGGAATTCCTGACATCCACGACACTATTTCATACCCCAAGGCCAATTGTCCCTGAAGTTAGTGAAACTTAAGCCTCCAGTCCCTCTCTGTGCACGCCGAAAGTGGCTAAGTGTTTTAGAATGTTCTAGGAAGGGACAGAAAGGCAAGTTGCAATCAGGAAATATTTCTATGTAAGCGTTTCTGTTAAATTGCCTAAAGCGATCTCAGAAGAAAGGGACTTAAAATTTCCAAGACTCCGGTAATTTGTTGTAATATGTTTTCTCATTTTAAACATATTCACTTTCATATATTAATTTTGGATTCATAAATTTGTATTATTTTTTCTAAAGAGGGCCCCTGGATCTACTCCTGTTCAAAGTCTTTATCTTTGCTATGATCCTTTTGCTTGAGGGTAGGTCCCCCTCTTGTCCAATTAGAAAAATCTGACTGAACCTTTATGATTCATCTTAAAATTCACCTCCTTTATTCTCTCACCCTCATGCATCCCAGAACCCATTCCAAATTTCATTTGATTTCTTCTACTAAAGAATTTATCACGTTCCATAATTATTTATTTACCTATTTATTCTCCATTTCCCTTAAAGGCAGTGTGGTGGACATGAGTGCCAGTTTGGACACACAGAATGCATTCTCCTTTCCTAAAAACATCCCAGTTACCTTCTGGGGAATTTTCTTTCCCTCACAGGTGTCACTCATGGTGGGATGGTAAGTCCAGTTGCTCTGTCTTCACACTCCGTTACCTGAAGGCTCCTGGAGGCTCCTTTGCTCATATATTTTATTTGCCTTCCCAGCACAGCAAGCACGTTTCCATAGGACCTCTTCTCAGCTAATTGGAATCTCACTCCTGACACTTTCACCTTTGATCTTTGAACAGCCGACCTCTTTGAAGTACCTCCTTCGACTGAGAACATCTATGACCTCCAGGATCCTGGGACCTCAGCCTTTCCTTCTGAGAGGGAAACTGCTAGTCATCTCTGAATCGATATGCCCCTTTAGCCAGGCCACGGGACCACCCAGCAGGAGACTACATTTCCCAGCCTTCCTTGCAATTAGGTGTGGCTCACCACTGGAATGTGACTGAAAATGATGCATGCAGCAACCTGATGTAGGTGGTAAGTCATTGGGCTTGCCTCCTCACTCACGTTCCCTTTCCCCTTCTTACTGGATGGAACCAGCGTGTGTACAGGATCTCACTTGCACAGGCCCCTTCCTAGTACCTGTAGCTAAATTAAAGGTATAATGTTGTATTGTTTTACTTAAAGAGTACTCCCCAAATTGTGCAAGCTCTAGTCCCCACAAAATCCAGATATACTCCTATGAGAGACCCAGCTACTTTAAACATGGAGAATGAGAAGAACTTGTTTTATCTCAAAGCACAGAAAATTTCCATTAGAATCCATTACTTTCTGGGTTTTATAGGGAAGGGAGTTTTCATTTCCTACTACCCCAATATCTTTCATAGTGCTCAAAAAATGATTGTTTAATTATATAAATAAAAAGGTTTAATTTTCCAACTATTGTGTTATTAAATACTAGATTAATTTATCAAATTAGTATCATCTATTTCTTTCTTTAAATATAAATCCATGGATTATCAATGTTATTAATATATGATTAATCAATTATTAGTTAATTGATTGTGATTAATCAGTTGGTCTATATTTAATTGATTAATATATTAATCAATATATACGATTAATAATTGTTCAAGTTGTGAATAGTGTTGCTTTTCCCTAAAAATATAGTTTGTAGCATTTGAATTGCAATTGTTCATAAGTTTCACTGTGTTGACATTAAAATACCTATATTTCACAGCCTCTATGACTCAGGTTTGTCAGAGCAACAAAATGCTTTGTGGATGAATATGAATGTTCAATGTTTCTGTTTTGCATTTTTTGGGAGACTTTCCAACTAAGAAAATTAGCCCTGTAGTCTATTTTTAACAAAACAATATGAAGAGTTGAAACTAGCCATTATAAATCTGACAGAATTAAGACTTAATCCAGTGATTTCAAACTGATTGCAAATTAGAATCACTCAGAGACATTAAAAAAAAATTTCATTCTTGGGCTCCACATCTAGATATTTTGATTTAATTGGCTTCTGGAGGAGCCCGGAAATCTCTACATTTTTAAACCTCTTCAAGAATCATAATGTGCAACCAGAGTTCACAAGCAAACTTGAGGTGGTGGGGTTCTTAACCTTGCTTTATTCTGCTAGAAGTTTCACTAATAACGGAAAAGTCACAGCTGATTACTTCCATTATGCACACTAAAAACAAGAAAAATGGCTAAAAAAATAGAAATAATGTGTGTTTACATATATCATATGTACATCAAACATAGAAACACATTAGGGCCAATAAAAGAAACTAGGGCTCCTTGGAGAAGTGGCTGATTTTAGAGTCAGGGCAGGGATCATGCAAACTGAGACTAGAGCATCTTGTGCCAGAAGTAAGAAAGGGCTCAAAGCAAAATGATGAGAGTATGTCAAAGGGACACAGGAGCCAACTGAAAGAGCTCCCACCGCCAAAGTTGGAAGAATATGAACAGAATAAGTTACATAGTATTGGACTATAACCCAAAGTATGAAACAAATATCCTTGAGGCTGTACTCATCTGAATAAAATATCAAATAAATAAATGAGTGAGCATAGACAAATCTCACTTGCAGAACAATTCCAAATAATTTAAATAGAAATTCCCCTCTCAAAGGGGTGGAACATGACTCCCTGCCCTTGAAATCTGGGCTATCCTTAGTGACTTGCTTTCAAAGGGTACAGTATGGAAAGGGGTGCGGGGGAGAGGTAGCTTTATGGTGGAGAAACCTGGCAAACACTACCGTAGACAGGTGATCAAGGTTAACACCAGCAGTGAAAAGTCATGTTGATAGCACATACCTTTGATAGGACGTAGTCTTTCTCCCAAAAGCTCATAACTCCGATCTAACCATGAAAAAAATCAGACAAATCCAAATGACGGATCATTCTACCAAACATCTGACCAGTACTTCTCAAAATTGTCAAGGTCGTAAAAACCAATGAAAGTCTAAGAAACTGTCACAACCCAGAGGAGCCTAAGGAGATGTGACGATTAAATGTAATGTACTATTTTAAATGGGAACCTGGAACAGAAAAAGGGCATTAAGGAAAAACTAATAATAATGAAAAATGAAAGCATGGAGTTTAGATAATGAAAATACACAATGCTGATTCCTTAGTTATGACAAGTATACTATAATAATGTAAGATGTCAACAATAGTTTCAAAAGGGTGCAGAGTATAGAGGAATTCTCTGTGTTATCTTTGCAACTTTTCTGTAAATCTAAAACTACTCCAGAGTTAAAAGCTTATTTAAATACTAAAAACATACATTGGGGACTTAGGCGTATACATATATACACAATAAAAGCATTCATAATGAAAAAAAATTTGAAACTTGGCTTGTAAACTATAAGAATATTTATTAAGCACCAGAATTACAATATCTCAAAATCATAATACATTGGGATTTGTCTACATGGAGTTGTGATTCCAAGATTTTGGTCAAAATAGAGGGAAAAGCAACATGGATATTCAAATATACCCTGAGGGAGTTAAACCTAAGTATTCATGTAGCATTATATTTCCTGAGGTCTAGAGATTCAGAGTTAAAGCTGAGAATATAATCAGGTGGTAAGTACCCCCATATTCTAAAAGTGAGGGGCGAGACCTTCTATCTGGGACTTGCAAAGAGTTGAAGAAAAATGGTTTTGCCAACATAAGCACATCACTCACCTCCAGGCCAAGAGAACTTAGAATTAGTTATGGAGGTTGAAAAGGTCAGTAAAGAAGGAGAACTTAGAAGAGATTATTATGAACATGCTATCCTTGCCCTCTAATCAGACACAGAGAATCCCTTGTGTCAACAGAACAATAAGGGGTGGAGGTGGGATTGCCTCTGAAATAGTCACAAAATAGCCCATTTAAAAAAAAAAATCAACATTTGGGGTCTACCACATAAAGGAAGCACTAACGTTAGATTCCAACGTGATTCATCAACAGAACGTACCCCTTATCTCTCTGTTCCAGTTACAATTGTTGCATAACAGATTATCCTAATTATAGAGGGTTTTATTACCATTTTGTTATCTTCACAGATTCTGAAGAACAGAAATTCAGAAAAGCAACAGTGGAGATGGCTTATTTCTGTTCCATGATATCTGGGAACTCAGCTGGAAGGACTGGAAAAGCTGAGGTTGACTCACTGGCTGAGGACTGGAATCAGCTAAGGCTCCTTCACCCACATATCTGGACCCTGACTCAAAGACTAGCGTTACCAACTGGACCTGCAGACACGCGTATGGCCTCTCCTGGTGGCTTGGCTTCCTCATGGCCTAGGGGGCCTCAGGGGAGATGGAGGCCATAAGTGGAAGCTCAGGGTGGCAAGCATGAGTGCTCTGGTGAGCAAGGTGGAAGCTGCATGGCCTTTTATGACTCAGCCTCAGAGTCATACAGCGTCACTGCTGCCAGACCTTATTGGTTGAAATTAGACTTCCCTTCTTTATGGGAAAGTGGCAAGATCACATTGTAGAAAAGCTTATGGAATGGGAGATATTGTTGTGGCCATCTTTGGAAAATACAATCTTCCAGCTCTTCCTTCCTCCCCCTTATAAGTCTGGAGGAGCCGAAGGACTGTCAGTAGAGGGAAGGAGAGAAAAATCTCAACATCTTCTGTTTCCCTTCCCATTTCAAGTTTCTCAGCCTAAAGAGAGGGTGAGAGGAGGGAACATTTAAATTCAATGCCGTTTGAAGTTTGGGATATTACATCTGTTGGATTGGATGTATTGAAATTTGAAGGTAGATATTACCTGATAGTGACAAGACAAGCTTTAAGAACTGCCTGAAATTTCATCCAGGGATGCGTTGACTGTGTGTTTGCTTCAGAGTGAAAGAATAAAGTTGTTTTCCACCTGCATCCTACTAGGCTCAATTCACTCAAGGTGGTTATAGGCAGCCTGTGTATGCGTTACAATATGCTATTTGTATGCATTGTAAAGAAATACCTTTCTGGAGTTTGCGTGAATATTGTCTTTGCAGGGTATCAGTTTCAGGTGGAACTCAGAAATTAATTGAAAGAAAAATAGTCTAAAACATAGGCTTTTTTTGTTTGACTTTTGGGAAATTCTTTGGTTTATTGATGACCTTCACTTATTCTAACTCTATTGTTTTTTTTTTTTCAGGAAGTCTTAAGTTTCTTTATACCCCAATTTTCAGTTTGGAGAAATTGAAATATATAAAAAATTGAAAGACTATCCTATTGTTACCTCACAAAATTGGGGTTCTCTGCCCAATGTGCATAAACAAGCCAATTAATTATGGCACCAGCATTTAAAGGGAGAAATCAGCTTTTATTCTACAAAATAGATCTTCAGGGAGACACGGGGCTTGTGCTCTCAGATCTGTCTCCCAGATTCAGGATTTGGGACAAAATTTAAGAGATTAGGGAGAACAGTTTGGCACGTGGAAACGCTGGTGGGACAGGTTTTGCTTGGTGGGCTTCAGGTATTTACGGTAAGGTTTTAAACATTTATGATGAGGTTCTAAATATTTTGCATGAGGTGGGGAAGGAATTTTAATACGAGATCTTCCTGAATGAGGGACCCCTCGCTTCTGATAGGAATCTCGCTTTCAAGTTCCCGTCACATCTCGGTCCTTGGGTTCCTTAGAAGGAGGATCTTTGGTTCTGAGATCGTTTCAGGTCACGATTTCTTCTTTTGCACATGCCCTGGCTACACAGTTTTTCTGAAAGACAATCCTTAATCACTTTGTTGATAAGAAATGGGGTCTGTTTGAACTGGCTCTATATGGGCCCACGGTTACACTATGAACACTCATATACTTTTAACCTAGATTCAACAATTGTCAATCAGTTGCCTGATATATCTATTCTCATTCTATCCATATTCACATCTATACATACCTATTTGGCTGAATCATCTAAAAGACATCATGATGCTTCACCACTTCAGCATGAATCTCCTAAAAACAGTGTCATTTTCCTACACAACCACAGTACCATTAACACACTCAAGAAAGTTAACATTGATATAACAATATTATCTAATATGCATTACATATTCAAAATTCCTCAGTTTTCCCCTATAACAGTCTTTATGTTTTCCCCTAATTGAAGATCCAATCAAGGACCACATGTTGCATATGGTTGTCATTTCTCTTTGGTCTCCTTTAGAACAATTTTTTCCTCTTTATTGACATATTTTAAGAGTCTAATAAAGTTCAAGCCAGTTGTTTTGTAGAATGACCCTCAGTTGAAATTGCCTGATTGTTTTCTCATCAATAGATTCAGATTAAACACTTTGGGCTAGCATATTACATTACATAGGCAATGTTGATTCTTCTCAGAACACCACATCAGGAGGCAGTATTGTTTGTTTCTCCCATTATTGGTGACATTATGTTCAACTACTTGGTTAAGGTGAAGTGTGCCAGATTTCTTCATTATAAAGGTACTTTTGTGCCTCTGTAGTTAAGTATATGACATTTTGATACTTTGAAACTGTAAATATTCTGTTTCTAAACAACTTTCACCCAAAGGTTTCAGCACCCATTAATGATCCTTGCCTGAATCAATTATTACATTTGTGCTGCAAAATGGTGATTGTTTCTCCAATTCTATAATTCTCATCATTACATATATCACCTAGAATACTTCAGTATAAGAAGAGTCTTCCCTTTCCTCCTTCCCTATTTTTTTTACCATGACTATGGACTCATAAATTATTTTTTAATTCAATACATTATATTCATTACTATCATTATTCTTTTGATGCCCAATTGTCCCAAATTTGGCCAGTGGGAAGCCCTTCAGGGTGGCTCTGATGTCCTTTTGTTATGTCCCCATCAGTTTTCAAGCCCTTTCTTACTTTCTGACACAGTGTTCCAGGCTCAACATGTAATTTTTTGCCACACACCAGAAATCAGCCATTTATCCAAAAAGCCCAAGTTTCTTTTAATAGGAAATATTAATTAGAAACCAAGATCTGGGGGCTAAGTATGCTGATTGCTACTGGGGAGTCAGTAGCGTTCACTGATATGTTGAGTAGACTGTACTAAGAAATGTTCCTTTTTTTTTAAGCTAAATGTCTTTTAAAGAGACCAAATCCTTGATTTTTGTTAACATTATTTCAATTACTAGCAAACAGTTGCAAAATCCCATCCTTCACTCTTTTTTTTGGTGCAGATAAGATTTATATATAACATTGTGTAAGTTTAAGATGTATGACCTGTTGATTTGAAACATTTGTATATTGCAATATGATTACCACTGGAGCTGTAGCCAACACCTCTATCATGTCACATAATTAGCATTTCTTTTTCACTTTTTTTTTAACTTATCTTGTTTTATCATTTATGCTGAAGGTCAATGCTATTGCTTGTACTTACCACTATCTACTGGACTGCAAGCACCTTGAGGGAAGTGCTTTAATCTGTGCATTATTCCATCACATAGTCCGTATTTGTTTATTCAACATATTTTTATTGTCCCTTCTACATGGGGCATCAGAGTAAGCTTCCAGAGGAAGTAAGCTCCTAATGAATAACTGAGATCTGCAGGATGAGTAGTAATTATCCAAGGAAAGGGAAAGGAAGATGCAGATGGAAATAGAAAGAGAGTGCCCAGAGCAAAGTGTACCACATATACAAGGGTCTGTAGGCATGGAATTCAATTATGATTAAGTCAATAAATGAATTGGTTCTCCAAAATTTGGTAGAAATTAAGTAGACACAGTCTAGGTGAGTCTATAAAGGAAAACCACTAAGAGAAGAAGTTATGGGGGAAAGTTTTTCAGAAAAGTGCCATTAAAAAAATCACTGGAATTTTCTTTTTTTTTTTTTAGTGAGGAAGATCGGCCCTGAGCTAACATCTGCCAATCCTCCTCTTTATTTTGCTGAGGAAGAATGGCCCTGGGCTAACATCCATGCCCATCTTCCTCCACTTTATATGGGACACCGCCACAGCATGGCTTGCCAAGCGGTGCGTTGGTGCGCCCCTGGGATCCAAACTGGCAAACCCCGGGCCGCTGCAGCAGAGTGTGCGCACTTAACCACTTGCACCACCTGGCCGGCCCCTGGTGTTTTTTTTATACAGTAGGAAGAGTGTCCCTGAGCTAACATCTGTGCCTATCTTCCTCTATTTTTGTTTGTGGGTCACCACCACAGCATGGCTTGATGAGTGGTGTAGGTCGGCACCCAGGATCCCAACTCGCAAACCCCAGGCCGCCAAAGCAGAGCATGTGAACTTAACCACATGCCACTGGGCCAGCCCGTATAGTATGTATTTTTTAAAACACTGTGGACAACTTTTAAAATAACCCTCAGCAAATGAGTAGATATATCAAAATTCTTCTAAATGAACTCTTCTCAGTAGTATTTTCCTCTTATAAATTTTTAATTAAATATTGAATAGATACAAAATAATTTTTATTAAATATTAATAAGGCAGAACAAATACAAACATCTGGGTGCCCGTGACCCAATTTAACTTACAGAAGGTTACCATCACCTTTGAAGCCCTGTATATTCCAGGGCATCCCACTTAATTGCCTCGTCCCTTGGAGGTAACTATTATTTGGATTTTAATATTATATATTTACTATCTCCACACATTTACTTCCCTACAGAATTTGTATCCCTAAACTATACAGTATTTAATTATGCATGCTTTGGAAATTTATATAACTGTAAACATACTCAGTGAATTCTTTTGCAGCTTTGTGTTCCCAGGAATCAAGATTTTGCTTCCGGTTTTAATTCATTCCTTTTCAATGATCTAGTATTTCATCAGAGGACTATGTCACAATTTATTTATCTATTCTAATGTGAATGAATATTTGAGTTGTCTCCAGTTTTTTGCTGTCTCAAACAGAGCTGCAGTAAACACTCGTGTACATGTGTCCTGGACAAGAGCTTCTCTGAGATAGGAAGGAAATTGCTCAGTCACTAAATATGTGCATCTCAAATTAGCTAGACAGTATCAAACTGTTTTCCAAAATGATTTTGCCCATTTACCATTCTACCACCTGTGTATGTATGCAGTTGCTCCACATCCTCATCAATGCTTAATAGTCTCCAATGTTTTTAATTTTTCCATTGTGATAAATATGTTGGTATTTTATTGTGGCTTTTAACTTGCATTTCTCTAAGTATTAGCAAGACTGAACAAATTTTTCATATATTATTGACCATTTGGGTTTTCTTTTATGTGAAGAATTGTCTAAGCCTTTTACTTCATGTGCTGTTAAGTCTTCTTTTCCTTTTTGGCTTGTAGGAGTTCTTTCTATATTCTGGATTCTGATATTTTGTCATTTATGTGAATTACACACATATTTGCCCCATTGTGTCTTTCCTTTCACCAAACTCTTTCTGACGTCTTTTGATGAACGGAAGATCTCAATTTAAATATTTTTTTCCTATTGTTCATGCTTTTTTTTCACTTGGTTAAAAAAACCTTCTTTATACCCAATATATTTATAACCCAAAGGTTATAAAGAATATCCTATGAACACACATACACTCTTAAGTTAGATTCAACCTGAAGGTTATGAATATATTGTTTTCTTAGAGTTTTATGATTTTGGCTTATGGTGTGAAGTAGGGTCCAATTTCACTTTTTCCCATTTATATGGTCATTTGTCCAGGCATCTTTTCTTGAAAAATCCATCTTTTACATCCAACCTGTAACGCCAGCTCAATCATAGATCAAGTTTCAATATCTGGGTAAATCTGTTTTTGAAAAACGGACAAAAATCCCACTAGTCAATTTGTCTATTCCTTTGCAAGACACTAACTTTACTATCACAACAATGTAATAACTCTTGATATCTGGTAGGGCAATCCCTCTATTTTGTTCTTCTTTCACAGAGGGCCTGTTCTTAGCCTTGTCTTCTATGTTAATTTTGGAATCGTGTTTTCAAGTTCCACAAAAAAGCCTGTTGGAATTTTTATTGGAATTGCAGTGTACTTATACATGAATTTGTGGAAGATCACCATTTTTGTAAGATTAATAATCCAGTCCAAAAATATTATATGACTATCTAATTACATAGGTTTTATTTAATGGCCTCCTATTAAGTTTTATAACTTTCTCTAAAAGTCTTGCTCGAATTCTGTTAGATATATTTCTAACCACTTTGTATTTTCAATGTTATTATAAATGATACCTTCATTTAAAAATACATTTTCTAAACTACTGTATTATAGGAATTTAACTTATTTTTGTACACTGATTTCCTATCTAGTAGATTTATTAAACTCATTATTATGTACTGGTTTTTTGAGTATGTTGAAGATAATCATATTGTCTAAATAATGAGAGTTTTGTTTCTTTCTATCTGGCCTATATCCTTGATTTTATTTTATTTTAATAATTTATTAATTTATTTCTTGCCTGACTGCTAGGACCTCCATATGTTTTTAAATAGAAGTGTTGATATCGGACACACGTGCTTTCGGCAAATGCCGCAAGTAAGTGTTTGTATTCAGTATTAAGTAAGATATTTGCTGTACATTGTTGTATTTATGCTTTGTCATATTATGGAAGTTTACTTCTAGTCCTAGGTTTTTTCCCCCTAACTTTTTGTTTGAAAACTTTCAAACATCAGAAAGGCTGGAAGAATAGTACAATGAATGTCCATACATCCTCAGCTTTAAACATACTAAAATACTTATTTTATAATCTATGCCTGATAATTTCAATATTTGATGTGTTCTGAACTCCGGGGTGGTATTTCTACTTGACCCTTATATCATATGTATGTCTCTTTGTGGTCCCAATTTATACGGGGATTCTCCTACTAGCTGCTCCCCTTGGGCTGGCCCTGGGCTGTGTATCTGGCTTACCTTGTCCAGGGAAGGAATGAAATCCACCACTCAAGGTGTCCTCGTGTAGCAAATGCCCTTAAGACAAAAGGCAACATCAGTCTTCTGCTTTCCTCTCTGCCTTCCAACTTTCACTCAGTTGATAGCCTCTGAATATTTCTTCCTCGTTTGCCAGCTCATTTAGTAATTTAAGATGATATTTCTTTATATTTTCACTAGGTATTTTTGGCTGTTTTCAGTGGGAGGGTCAATCAGGATACCCAGATGACCTCACTATAAGAAATGGAATTTGGTATATTCTTTTTTTTTTTTAATAGATGTTGGGGCTATAAGCATCTCCATTTATTTTATTGTCTTTTTTTGCAGGGAAAGATTCACTCTGAGCTAACATCCATTGCAAATCTTCCTGTTTTTTTTTCATCCCCAAAGCCCTAGTACATGGTTGTATACCCTAGTTGTAAGTCCTTCTAGTTTTTCCACGTGAGCTGCCACCACAGCGTGGCAATTGACAGACGAGTGGTGTGGTTCTGCGACCAGGAAATGAACCTGGACCACTGAAGTGGTGAGAGCGCTGAACTTTAACCACTAGGCCATCAGGGCTGGCTTGGTATATGCTTTATGTAACACTTGGAATCACCAACACCAGTCTTCCTTAAAGCTAATTTTTCCCTTTCCTTCCTGAGGGCTACTCACACAGCAACTAAACGTGTATCTCTTTCCCACCTTCCACACACAGTCTTTATTAGCTTCTCAAACCCTCCTGGTGTTTTAAGAGAGGTTTCTGACCTCACATGGCTATTTAAACCAAAAGCTAAACTCTAGTCTCCAAAGATGAACATGGGCCCCCTGTTGTGAAACTACCAAAAGTGAGCTGTCTAGATAGAGAGATTTTTCAATATCTCTACCATTTCTCTGTGGGGATTTACAGCTACTGCATGATGCAGGCTGTTTTGACACAGGACAACTTGTACTTTTAAAGTACCAGAAGCTTTGTTGCTCTTGTTTCATTTTCTAGTCACTGCTAGCTGTTAAAAAAAACACACCCAATAATTATACTAAGTATTAAAATTAGATGTATTTGGACAAGCGCATCCTCAGCCCCCACGTATGCACACTCACACACAAGTTTCTTACGTGGGCTGTACAGTTCAATGGTGCTGACCAAGGCAAAATTGTGAACAACCTAACACTGGTTTTCAGGACTTGTCCTGCACTTACGGCCCTCAAGTGTGGCCTTTCGTAGCCAGGTATCTGTATACTCTCTGAATCAAGAAGAATGTGAAAACAATGGGGCGATTCTGCCCCCCGAGAGTCGCCTGTCTTTTTTACATTTTCTCTCTGGTGGTCATGCACACCTCACTGTGTGCATAATCAAGTTCAGGCAATGTTACTCCCTAAGACCAATTTTGGTTGGGTACAGATGAGGCCAATTGAAAGCATAGAGTCAAACATTATTCAAAGAGCAGCGTGAATTTATATATTCGTTTTCTGTTACTGCTATAACAGATTACCACAAATTTAGTGGCTCAAAATAACACAAATTTATTCTCTTGCAGTGCTGGATGTCAGAAATTTGAAATAAATCTTCAAGAGCTAGAATCAAGGTGTCTGTAGGACAGGGTCTTTCTGTAAACAGGCTCTGAGGGAAGAATCCGTGTACTTGCCTTTTTCAGCTTCTATGGCCATCTGTAAGCCTTGGCTTGTGGCCCCTTCCTCCATCTTCAAAGCACATTACCCCAATCTCTGCTTCCATCATCACCTCCCCTTCTCTTCTGACTCTGCCTTCTCCCACCTCCCTCTTATAAGAACTGGTGTGATTACATCCAGCTCGCCTGGATAATCCAGGATAATCTTTCAATCTCAAAATCCTTAATTTAATTATCTCTGCAAAGTTTCTTTTGCCATATAAGGTAACATATTCAAAGGTTCCAGGGATTAGAATGTGGACATCTTGGGAGGGCCCTTATTCCACCTACTATAGCCTACACTGTTGAGCAATCTCCCCCACGCTCTTGAATCCCACCCCCTTACGCCAGTCTGCAAGCCTGCTGTCACCTGACCTCGAGACTGAGGCCCTTCTTGCTAGTCCATTTATACTTTTTAGGGAGCCCTGGGTCATCACCATCAGTTATTTCACAGATTAAAATTATTCCCGACATCCGTTATTTTAATTAATGATCTTTCTGTCATAGATTTGGGATTCTAAAGCCTTATTTAGAAACTTCTACAGTGCAGACTTCAAGTTATGGTAGTTCATTGGTTAATTACCTACCAAGAATTTAAGCTAGTTTACACACACATATATAACACTGTTTAACACCAAAGTGTTTTCAAATACGTTATAGGCAATATAATAATGGATGTAACACAATTTATCTTCTCTTTCCTCTGTTGATGAACATGCTGATAATGTGATAATGGGATAATTTTTCTCATAGATAATATCCCTCAAAGACAATAATAAAAATATGCCTCACAGATAATCATTGAAATACGACTACCTTCAAAGCCATAAAGTAACAGAGAGCTATTGATGGTCTATCATGTGTTAAGTGTTTATATATGTTTCCATGAACTTTTGGAATGTAATATTAATGTATTATTAATAATTTTAATTATTAATGTAATATTAATATTAATAGCATTAATAAAAGCAAACAGTTTAAAGCTTTACTGTGGTGTCAAATTTCTTCCTTACAGCAGCCCTATGAGGTTGGTATTATTAGCCTATAATTTGTACAATTAGCAAGAGGCTAGAAGGAATTCAACTCTAAATCCAGACAATGTGATGGAGAGATGGTGATATTGGAGTGGCTCACGGGAAAAACAACTTTGAACATGAGGCCTCTGCAAACTACCTTTAGTCACATTCTCCAGGCTTAATGCAGAGGCCACAGTCAGTTCTGTGCTAGCCCTTCAGATGCTGGGCCCTAGGAACTAATCCTAACCAGACTCTGATCTCAGCTCTGGGGTTGGTCCTGTTTTTACTCTGGTGAAAAGGTTAAGGAAAAAGGTAGAAAAGGTATTAAGAAAATATTTCTCATCATGACACCTTTGAAAAAACTGCCATTTTAGACAGAGGACATATTTTGACACCCGTAAATCTTCTCTTTCGGAATCATTTCTGAAATGTTAGGTGCCCTTGAGGTATTGAGACTTCAAATTTTCACCTAGAAAATACTTCATTGAGTCAGTAATTCATACAAAAAGAAACAAAACCTTCCTTAAGCAAGGATTTTCATAACGTGGTTTTTAAACATAGTTGATTCTGGCACCTAAAACAAAAATTGTGAGAAGTAATTCATTTTAACATACAGTATCGATTAGAAAAATGTATCCAGCTGAGATAAAACTCGTGTTGAATTTCTTTTTAAAGGGAGAGAGAAAGAAAAGGGGGGTAGAGGCAAGAGTGAAAAAGGGTATGAAAAACCAAGAAAGAAGAGAGACAAGGAGAATGGAGATGCTAGCACATGGGCCTTATAACACACATTCAGGACTAGAACTTTTCAGACTGTGAGAAGCTAAAGACTATTAAAGCAAGTCAGGAAGAGATTAGCTAGATGCTGACAATTCTGTGTTTTTTGTTTGCCTTGGGTACCGAAGAAGACTAAATATCCCAGTCCCTTCTGCAGTTAGGTTGGGGCCTGATTGATCTTCTGGCTAACGTGACATAAATGGAAATGTTACTTGGGCCTGCCCCCAAAATCATCCTTGACATCTTCAGCTCATTGTCTTCCACTTCTGTAGTGACTCTAAAGACATAGCTTTGAATGGCAGTCTGACAAATCGGAAAGAACAGAATCACTGAGATACCCATTAGAGTAGGCCAAGGAGATCCATCAGACCTGTGTCTGAGTCTAACATGACCAAGAAATCACCCTTATTGTTTTGAGCTTCTGAGATATTGGTGCCGTTTGTTAGAGCAGCCAGCATTAATTATCCTGACCAAAATAGTACATGAGTGATGTGGTTAGATTTATGTTGTATGTAAATCCCTCTGACCACTGTGTTAGGATGGATTTGAGAATAAGGCAAAACTGAAGATAGGAAGACCAACTGCACGACTGCCGAGGTGGCACAGGCAAGACAGAAGGAGCCGAGATGTATAACTGCTGTTGAGGGAAAGCAGGCAAATTCTTGATTCGTTCCGCAAATATTTATTTTGCACCTTCCATTGTAAAGCCCTGTGCCAGTTGCAGGGACAAAAGTATGTTAATGACGTTAGTGCTTTGCATTCATTGTGGCTGAGGCACAAACAATCAGTCATTTCAGTAAAAATAAAACTTATTAGTTGCTGGCATGTCAACAAAATTATTGGCTGTGTGAAATTTTTCCTTTTCAGCCTGTTGTTTTATTATAGTGGTACACACAGGTTTCCTGCTTTATTTCTCAAGTTAAAGCATTTAGAGTGTTCTCTCACTGACCTTCATTAAATAAATCACGGTGAGCCTGACAGAGTCTGGAAACAGTGCTGATGAAATCGGCCAGTGAGCGAGTCTGCAGACTTCTTTATCCTTCTGTGGCTCCATTTCCCTCCTGAAGCAAAATTTTCACTTTTCCCATTCCCTTTCCCTTACAGGCTGACCTCCAGGTAAATAGTCTGATAAATGTGTTAATTTAGCATCACTGTAAAGCTGAGAATTTCTCTTAAAGATGCTGTTAGTGTATGTGCCTGTATGGTTGGGGGAAGGGTTGAAGTCGGTTTTCTGGAGCCATCAAATTAGACCCCAAAAGGCCTGTCTGCTGAATATATATATTAGGCCAGAGGTTGCGGACTGGTAATAATATTTAAGCTATTTGTTGTTCATTTGTTTCCCAAAAATTGAAATTGCAGCCTGAAGATGTTAAAGAGTTGACCAAATCTATTGGCTAGTAAGAAAGAGATTGACTAAAATCCATGCCTCATTCACAATTAAGTAAGTTTCCACTGGACATAACTACCCAAACAACATGTGTTTCCCATTGTATCCCAGAATGTTATTGACTTCATTTTATCAAAGTAGTTCAGTTGGTCTCTAAAGGCCTAGGGATTTTTTCAGAATACCAATGGTGCATACTACTGCAGGAAAAGTAGCATTCAAATTGTTCAATGATAACTTCATTTTCTATATTATTGAGTGTTGTTTTGAGAATGTTAAGTGAAATTCCATGTTAAGATATGCAATTTCCTGGGAGGCATTGGGGGAAATTATTGGACTACAGTGGTGATTTTGGCCTGCCTGTTTTATCTACCAGCTCCATTAGTGAATCAACTTGAATGACCAGTGAATTATTCCAGTGAAGTAGCAGAATGGTAATAACAGTCAATTAAACTAATTTCTAAATTCACCTACTTGCTTTTACCAAGGTCATCCAACCAAACAAGAATTCAGAAAAATTAATATTCTGTCTCCTTTTTATTAAATTGTCTCCAAGGGCTTAGGAGACAGGAGTGTTGAATGCCAATCTGGCTTTATCTTTCAAATCCTCCTCATCTACTTAACTGAATCCACTGTTGGGCTCATTAAAAAACTGACAGCCTGGGTAACCCAAATAATGCAGAAAGGAATAGGAAACTTAAACAGTCGAAACAACTCCGTTTGTTATTATGTTTATCTCTTCAGCACAAAATGATTATTTGCGATCTTGGTTTGTTCACTTTCTTGGCAGTGGAAGTTACTCATTCAGTCTATGCATCACCCCTTGACATTGCTCTATCTATATAACTACTGTTATTGTGCAGGAGATGGAAGAAAAGCTTTGGAACACATACTTCCCCTCATTCCCTCTCTATTAATATTACATTTAATTACTGAAATTGACACCACTCTAAGTTTAATTTAATTTTAAAGCATATTTGCATTTTAAATATTAATGTCATTTCTGTGTGCATTATTTAGATTCTGCCTCCAACATATCGATTTTTTGAATCTACATATTTCATTGAATCCTCAGGGACTCTAATTAGTACAGGTCACCGTTGTCACTTGATTTACCACACTATCCTTCTACTTGGACCCCTTCCTCCAATTCATTCATTAAAAGTTCCATAACTCATTCAACAAACTTTTTTATTAGCTACTATATGTCAGGTACTGTTCTAAGCACTGAGCAGAGATCAGTGAACAGCAGAAAAACTCCCTGTCATCTGGGAGCTTACAAGGCAATCTTTCTAAATTGCAAATCTACTCATATTATTCTCTTCCTTAATATCTTTCAATGACTTCTTACAACACTAATAAAAATTCAAAATATGTTAACATGGTTTAAGGAGTCCTTCATAAGCTGGTTCCTATTTACCTCTCTATTCTAATCTCCCTTGATCAGTCAGATTTCATAGCTGCAAACAACAAAAACTGACTCTAGTTGAAGTCACAGGAGAGGAGTTGATTAAAAGGACACAGGGTATCTCTTAGAACTGTTGGTGGATTGGAGAACTAGGCGTGAAGCTCAGTTTTGAGGAATAATTCCCAAAAATCTTACTGCAGAAATTGGCCTGATATAGAAATCCCTGCCGCCACCAACAAGCGCCAGATCTGGAATTGTCTGGTACCACTTAAGCCTCAGTATGTCAACCCTGCAGCCACGACTAAGTCCAAGCTGGATGCATGTGCAGAAGAGAGATAGAGATAAGGAGAGAGATAGAGAGACAGAGAGAGAGAAGGGGACTGAGAGAAAAAGATGGATTCCTTCCTTTCCTTCTTTCATCACTGGTTTGCAAGTTGAAGTCTGGCATGGGTGTATCCGATTAGTGGCAATTAGTCCACACGCCTGTACTATGCCTTAGCTAGAAGAAAGACTGGTAGTACAAGTATCTACCATTTTGGGCCCATTTAGGGAAGGGATTTTTTACTTCTTACCAAGAGTCATAAAATGTGGGAATTCTCTAAACATGTAACTGGGCTTCAGATGGTAGATGGACAGATGAATAACAAACGTCCCACATACCTCTGAAATTCTAAGCTACATAAACAAACAGATCAGTGGAAGAGAATAGAGAGCACAGAAGCGAACCCACATCTGATCTTTGACAGGGGAGCAAAGGCAATAGAGTGGAGCAAGTTGATCTTTTCTTCAAATTGTTCTGGAACAACTGGACATCCACAAGCAAAAAAATGAATCTAGACACAGACTTTATACCTTTCACAAAATTAACTCAAAATGGATCATAGACCTAAATGTAAAACACAAAACCATAAAACTCCTAGAAGGGGGGCCGGCCCCGTGGCTTAGCAGTTAAGTGCGCCCACTCTGCTACTGGCTGCCCGGATCGGATCCCAGGCGTGCATCGACGCACTGCTTGTCCGGCCATGCTGAGGCGGCATCCCACATACAGGAACTAGAAGGATGTGCAACTATGACATACAAGTATCTACTGGGGCTTTGGGGAGAAAAAGGGAAAAAAAATAAAAGGAGGAGGTTTGGCAATAGATGTTAGCTCAGGGCTGATCTTCCTCACAAAAAAATAATAAAATAAATAAAATAAAATAAAATAAATAAAATAAAATAAAATAAATAAAAAATATTAAAAAAAAAAAACTCCTAGAAGATAACATAGGAGAAAACCTAGATGATCTTGCACAGAGTGATGGCTTTTTAGATACGACATCAAAGTTACGATCCATGAACAAAAGAATTGATAAGCTGGACTTCATTAAAATAAAAATTTTCTGCTCTGTGGAAGACAATGTCAAAAGAATGAGAAGACAAGCCACAGACTGGGAGAAAATGTTTGCAAAAGTCACATCTGATAAAGGACTGTTATCCAAAATATGAAAAGAATTCTTAAAACTCAACAATAAGAAAACAAACAACCAGATTAAAAAATGGGACAAAGATCTTAATAGACACCTCATCAAAGAAGATACACAGATGGCAAATAAGCCTATGAAAAGATGCTCCACCTCATATATCATCAGAAAAATGCAAATTAAAACAACACTGAGATACCACTACACACCTATTAGAACAGCCAAAATCCAGAAAACCAACAGCACCAAATGTTGGTGAGGATGTAGAGCAACGGAAATTTTCACTCATTGCTGGAGGGAGTGCAGAACAGTATAGCCACTTTGGGAGACAGTTTGGAAATTTCTAACAGAACTAAACACACTATTACTATAAAATCCAGCAATCTCACTCCTTGATATTTACCCAAAGGAGTTAAAAACTTAAAGTCCACAAAAAAACTTGCACATGGATGTTTATAGAAACTTTATGGATAATTGTCAAAACTTGCCAAAGCAACCAAGATGTCCTTCAGTAGGTAAATAGATAAACTGTAGCACATCCAGACAATGGAATATTATTCAGTGCTTAAAAAAAAAAAATGAGCTATCAAGTCATGAAAATATATGTAGGAACCTCAAATGAATATTTCTCAGTGAAAGAAACCAATCTGAAAGGGCTACATACTGTATGACTCCAGCAATAGGGCATGCTGGAAATGTCAGACAGTAAAAAGATCAGGTTGCCAGGGGTTGGAGGGGAGGGAGGGATGAACAGGCAGAGCACAGAGGATTTTTAGGGCAGTGAAGATACTCTGTGTGATACCATAATAATGGATGTATGTCATTATATATTTATCCAAACCAATGTACAACACCAAGAGTGAACCCTAATGTAAACCGTGGACTTTGGGCGACTACGATGTGTCAATGTAGGTTCATCCATTGTAACAAACATACCACTCTGGTGGGGGATATTGATAATAGGGGAGGCTATGCATGTATGGAGGGCAAGGGGTATCTGGGAAATCTCTATTCCTTTCCCTCAATTTTGCTATGAACCTAAAACTTCTCTAAAAAAATAAAGTCTTAGTTTTTCAAAAATCTAAGCTATAACCACATGGAACATCTTTTAGTTCTTTCAACATGATCTCTCATTCACAACTGGGCCTATTTTTTCTGGGCCTCCCTTCTCTTTACTTGGACAATTTGTACCAATGGGAATCAGTTTTAACACTCAGTTACTCTGGGAAGTCTCCTCTGACCCTACCTAGACCCCTTTAGATCAGGGGTTCACGAATTATGGTCCAAAGGCCAAATCTGACCCACTGCCATTTTCGGTAAAGAGTTTTATTTGAACACAGACAAACCCATTCTTTATATATTGTCTATGCTGCTTTCAAAAAGTTGAGTAGTTGTGACAGGAACTATATGGCCTACTAAGCTTTAAATATTTACTACCTGGCTCTTTACAGAAAAAGTTTGCCGACCTCTATTTTAGATACTTCTGGTTTGTGCTCCTATAACATTGTACTGACCCTAACATCACTCTTCTCATGTTTTGTATATCATCCTTGCTAGGTGACAAGCTGCTTGAGGGCAGGAATATATCTGTCTTGCCAACCATTGAACATCCAATGTGTGGCACTCTGCTTCATACGTGCTTAACCTATGCATGTTACATGAATGAATTTAGAACCTAATTAAGTTGTGGGCCAGCTGCACAGTTGGGCAACTATCAGGTTGTAAGAGGCACAAAAATGTCACCTGAATTGTGACAAGATGGAGAAAAGTGTAGTTACCAAAACTTCTCTCAAAGAGACTAAGTATTTGGAATGAATACTTGGATAGGCACTTGGGCTGAGGCTGAGGAAACGGGATCCCTCCAGGCACGTGTGAGTGTCAATAGGTGATTCCTAGTTTGCCATCTAAGGAATGTTAGTCCAGGTAGCTGCAGAGCCTTCGTTTTGCTGAATATAATAGACCTGCTACAACATAACTTTATCCCTCCTCTTTTCCCACTTTTTTCAGGCAGCTCTCAGCTTTCACTCAAAATGAATGTGGAGCAAATATTTTATAAATATAGACTTGACGGATCTCCATAATCCTAATCTTCCTCAAAGCACTCAGATGTCTCAAGCAGACCATGAATAAGTGAACATAATTTTTCATAAATGGAATAAAAAAAATATTACCTAAATCATCTTAATTCTGTTTCCACCACAATCTGAGTCATGTTTTTTAAAATTGTGAGTTGACACCTAGTAGTATACTAGGAAATGAAAATTTTGTTTATGAAATAGAGTGAATAGAATAAGAGATTAGGAAGAAGCAAAATGCTTTCACAATTATAGTTCAAGACACCTTTGTTTCAGTTCATAAAGTGTCCTGAAAGGATGAAGTGAGGCCAAGGAGAGGTGAGAAAATAAAAACCATCTCCCACTCCTTTTAAGATGTAAGATGTTGGTGGACCACAGCATCAGCATCACCTAAAAGTCCTGCTCAAACCTGCTGGATTAGAACTCTCATTTTAATAAAATCCCTAGGTGATTCATATGTACATTAAAGTTTGAGAAGCACTGGGTAGTTGCTGCTCTGCTCACTGTTCTGCTCACATCTCTTAGTATCACCTTTTTGTGCACACCAGCAACCAGTTTGCTTTTAAACCCAACACTCAGTGCCTTTTCTGCCTTCAGGCTGTCAGAACAAACTTTGCCTGTGAGCAAGGAACACCCAAAGAGATTAAGAATATACCTCCCACCTGGGCATCCCTTAGCCAATGGTGGACAGGTGAGCGGAATAAATGCTCTACCACCCCAGCCCCCAATTCTGAAGTATGACCTATGTTTTCTCCACTGTTCTTCTGTGCGATTGAGCCAGAATTTTTCTCTAAGGACTTTGCTTGATATCACATCCTTGACTGGCCCCCTTCCCTTTACTTCTCTTACTTGTCTCCACCAGGTTTTCCCGGAGACACATTCTAATAAATTACTTTCACCTGAACACTTATCGCAGCGTCTGCTACTGCAGAACCCACCTAAGACACAAAGCAAGGTAGAGTTCATAGACCACAAGCTAATAAATAATTTTCCCATATTTTTGCTATATCCTGGTATTTACCAAGTGAGGTGATACGTAAAATGTGCTGGCTTCATATTACACTCAGAAGCAGTGAAAGGGATTTTTAAGTTTCTGACAAGGATTTCTACCTCTGACCATGATGGAGTAACAAGGACCAAATGTACCCTCCAACTTGAAACAAAAAAAAAAAAAAACAGACAACAATATATGGAATAATGATTTTCAAGACATTTTATACCAAGTAAGAAAGGAGGGTTATCTCTGAGAGACAAGAAAGAGGTGAGTCCTGTGATTGCCCAGGCTTACTGCGTTTGGAGAGTTTCCAGGCTGCAGTAGAAGAAGGGGTAACCCCAACAGACCTTCATGGACTCCCAGATGGGAGGTCTTGAGGAGACCAAGGCAACAAGAGTTTGCAAGGAAGATGCCAGAGAGAAGGGAGCTGCACAGAGAGAGGAAAATGATACCAATGGAAATATGGGTCTACGCAGGGAATACAGAGTGCTAGAACTGGTAACTTCATGAGTAAGTATTTAAGATTGTTTCTTATTATTTAAAAAGGTGATGACAAAAACATATTGAATTTTATTAAGTGTGGAGCTATAAGTGCATATAACAAACATTTTACTATTTGACTTAAACTTTAAATTCCATTTTCAGTGTCTATTTTTTCAGAGACTGACATCTACTGAAAATGAGATTCTGTAATATTGTTTGGATTTTTGTAATTCCAGCCATTGTGTTTATTTCCACAAAAGGAGTACAGCTTACTCTCTATTTCATTACTATAATGAATTGTCATCTTATTTAAAAATTAGTATTCTGTCCAACAAGAAAAATTTATCAAAAGTACCCAAAAGAGTGGATTTTAAAATCTTTGATATGATGAATGACTTGCTTGACTTTCTTTTATACTTTTAAGATATATGAACATTTTTCCCCCAGAAATATGCAGCTAAGATGGTTTTCTTCTTAGTATCTATAAATATTTAGAAAGTTCAATTATCATGCTTAAAATTGCCAGTTGGATTATGCTTAGCCATTTATTTTGATTTGCTTAGAGGTTCTTAAATAAAACTTTATCATTATGAGTTGACTTTAATGTTATTTCATAATGGACTTTTAACGCTAAGTAATAAATGAGCCTTTATGTAGATAAGCAGTTTTCTCAATCTTCTTTATCTTAACTCTAAGAATTTGTTACTGTGGAAATTTTTGTATCTAATTGTCCCAAAACTCACAGGAAACCTTTCAATTTTGAGCAACTAGATAGGTACATAACATAAAACAAATGCAACACCATGAAAATACTCTAGCACTTTTCCGAGAATTATTCCAAATGAAAATAACAGAATGTTCAAATAAAATGTTTAGTATGTAAAATACCTCAACATCTGTGTGAATTTATAGACAATTGTTCATTAATTGTAAGAGTTAGTTAGATAAGTTATAGCACAGAATTGTTGCATTGTACATATGATGGTTTTCCAGTTTGGTGCTGATCTTCTATAATTTGGGAAGGTTTTTTAATAGAGAAAAAAATTAAGTTTTAAAATTAGTTTACTTTTCTTTCAGAAAGTGGCTTATTTTATGTTGAGTACACAAAGAGCACTATGGAACCACTAAATTACAAGAAGAACATAAAAATAAAAATTCGAAAGTCCTTCTAATCACTTTCGTAAGATAATCTCTACATGTAATAAAAAGTAAAGTTCAAAAAAAAATAAGTATATAAAAATAAAATTTTATCAGAAATGTAGAAATGTAGGTTTCTGAGAAATAAAAAAAATCAGTGCAAAGTATTAGTTAGCAAAGTAAATTTAGAGGGTTAAAAATCAAAATATAAACTCAAAAGAATTCAGGACACAAAGGTAGAATGCAAATTTACAATTTCAATTATCATATAATTGTTTTTCAGATTTTAAAAAATATAAGTAATTAAAATTAATTGATTAAAGTCAGACTTTAAGAGAGAGAAAATTTGCTATTATACTTAGAGAATTATATTTATATAGTATTACAATTTTTATAATGAAAAAGATATCACCTTTTCAAACTCTCCATAATGAAATTTGTTGTTGGGACAATAGATGAAATGTTTTCAGGTGTCTAACATTCCAATCTATCTTTTTTGCATAAATCTTGATTAATAAAATTGATGAATAGTAACATTGGCTACTTAGAGTCTACCCATTAGTAAAAGGTAATATGTGTTGTAAAATTTTAGTCATCCTTTCATCATCTTACATATTTTTCTTCCCAAATTACATGTACTTTTTCCGTGATAATAAAAAATATATATTTTTAGTACATAGTACCTACTATAAAATAGATATTTTGTTAAGCCCTGTGAATACAGTTATCCCTTAAGATGTTCATAGTCTAATGGAAAGAAATAGAGAAATTGTTATGTAATGCATAAGTATGAACAAAATGCCAAGGGAGCTGTTAATGTGTAATTTTATTTTTAATGTAATTTTTTTTTGAGGGAGATTGGCCCTGAGCTAACATCTATTGCCTGTCTTCCTCCTTTTTTTTTTCCTTTTTTCTCCGCAAAGCCCCAGTAGGTAGTTGTATGTCATAATTGTACACCCTTCTAATTGCTTTATGTGGGATAGCGCCTCAGCATGGCTTGATGAGCAGTGTGTAGATCCACTCCCAGGATCTGAACCAGTGAACCCCGGGCCACAGAAGTGCAGCGTGCGAACTTAACTGCTAGGCCACCGGGCCAGCCCTGGTAAAGTGTAATTTTTTAAAAGTTAAGACCATTATTCTTATTCAAATATAAAGTGAACAGATTTCAAGGATTTTATTTAGTGCATTAACTAAGGAGTGCTTGTAAAAGATTAAAGCTGGTGTAAAGGAGAATGTGAAGAACAGATAGATGTATATGTAGATATTAATGTTGATGTAGATATGCAGACACACTCAAGAATGTTGGAAAGACTGCTCACAGATGCAAAACCGGGGAAATACAACATAATCGTTGAAACATATTTTTTGGTTGGGCAGGTATCAAAGGTATCTCTACTGGAAAATCTCATTTACATTTCAGTAAACAAGAATAATTTGTATTACTATCAGTTTTCTGCTGTTTAAGGAGTTGTAAAATAGCCCAGTCAAAGATAATCAAAGGCACAGACCAGATTCCATAGCCCACGGTGTCAGCTAGACAACCAACCAAAAGAGAGCTCTTCTAATTTAAGAAGCATTACGATCGAATTTATTAGAACCCTCCAGAAATAGGGAAACATTGCATAGTCACATACTGAAAGTCAAGGGCTTCCTTATTACAGGAACACAGACACATAGATACATTGGCACAAAGCACATAACTTCAGTTTTACAACCTTAGGCAAAGGTCAAAATGCAACACAGAAACACAAAAACTCACTGATTCAGCCCTTTAAGTGTTGTTCTCATTATCAGTCTACAGGAAATTCTTGATTTGAACACACAAACAGGCAAAAGATAAACATAAGCAGAAAAACTGTCATTTCTCATTCATCAGAGAACATATTTCCATCATCCACCTGACAGAGATTATCAAAAAGTTACACCATAAAATCAATTTTCTAATCATTGTCGTCACCAATATAGAATAAATTATCATACTGTACAATCCCCCCGGCCCCCCACATACACACACACACACACACAATTAGTAGAGGGGGAAACACACTGAAACAGAGTCAGCACAGTTTAAATTTTATTGCTACTTGGGATTTCCTCTGGGAGCCAAGAAAATATGTACCTGGGACTAAACAGCCTATGAGGTATACTCCTCCAACAACTTGGCTCTTTCAGGTGAATCCATTGTCTATCTCTGTGGACCCTCCAAAATGGTTCAAATATAATTTTTAAAAATATAAATCCATGACTCTCATATAGATATAAAATATTTTATGTGGCTTGTTTATTAATGAGGGAACTAGTAAGATTATAAAACTAGTTCAATGATGAGAGAGAACCATGCTGCTGGGCCTCATAAGACATCACTTATATAAGGTCACCTTTCCAAGATCAGTAGACATAGCTGGCCTACCTAATATACAAGGACAGGGAAAGTGGCAAAATGAGGAGGCAAAGGAATACGTTCCAAGTAAGGGAACAGGACAAAACCCCAGAAAAGGAACTAAATGAAACAGAAATGAGCAATCTACCTGACAGAGAGTTCAAACAAAGAGTCATAAGATTGCTCACTGATCTTGGGAGAAGAATGGATGAACTCAGTGACAACGTCAACAAAGAAATAGAAGATATAAAAAGGAACCAATCAGAAATGAAGAATACAATACTGGAAATGAAAAATTCACTAGAGGGTCTTAAAAGCAGAGTAGAGGCTACAGAAGAACAGATCAGTGAACTGGAGGAAAGACTAGAGGAAATCACCCAAGCTGAACAGATAAAAGAAAAAAGAATTAAAAAGAGTAAGGACAGTCTAAGGCACCTCTGGGACAACATCAAGTGCACTAACATCTGTGTCAATAGGTGTCGCAAAAGGAAAAGAGAGAGACAATGGGGCAGAGAATCTATTTGAAGAAATAATAGCTGAAAACTTCCCTAACCTAAGGAAGGAAACAGACATCTAGGTACAGGAATCACAGAGAGCCCCAAACAAGATAAACCCAAAGAGGCCCATACCAAGACACATCATAATTAAAATATCCAGAATTAAAGATAAAGAGAGAATCCTAAAAGCTACAAGAGAAAGACAATAAGTTACATACAAAGGAAACCCCATAAGACTATCAACTGACTTCTCAGCAGAAACCTTACAGGCTAGAAGAGAGTGGCACGATATATTTAAAGTGCTAAAAGGAAAAAACCTACAGCCAAGCATACTCTACCCAGCAAGGTTATCATTTAGAATGGAAGTAGAGATAAAGAGTTTCCCGGACAAACAAAAATTAAAGGAGTTTATCATCAAGAAACCTGTCCTACAAGAAATGCTAAACTGACTTATTTAAGGGGGAAAGAGGAGAAAACAAATAGGAAAAATGATCTATTTCCATGATAAGAGGGTAACAGATACAAACGCATAAAAAAGAGATCAGATATGATATTAAAAACATAAAATGTGGGAGGAGGGGAGTAAAAGAGGAGAGTTTTTAGAAAGAGGTGAAACTAAAGAGACCATCAACTTAATTAGATTGCTATATACATAGGTTACTATATACGAACCTCATGGTAATCACAAACCAGAAACGTATAATAAATACACAAAAAACTAAGAGAAAGGCACCCAAACATAATACTAAAGAAAGCCATCAAACCACAAGGGAAGAGAGCAAGAGAAGAAGAAGGGAACAGAACACTGCGAAAAAAAATTTTTAAATGGCAGTGAGTACATACTTATCAATAGCTACTTTAAATGTCAATGGACTAAGTGCTCCAATTAAAAGGCAAAGGGTGGCTAATTGGATTAAAAAAACAAGACCAATATATATGCTGCATGCAAGAGACACACTTCAGACCTAAAGACACTCACAAACTGAAAGTGAAGGGGTGGAAAAAGATACTCCATGAAAATGGCAATGAGAAGAAAGCTAGGGTAGCAATACTCATATCAGATAAAATGGACTTTAAAACAAAAACTGTAAAAGGAGACAAAGAAGGGCACTACATAATGATCAAGGGAACAATCCAACAAGAGGATATAACATAAATATCTATGCACCCAATGTAGGAGCACATAAATATATAAAGCAATTATTAACAGACATAAAAGGAGACATAGACAGTAACATAAAAATAGTAGGGGACTTGGACACTCCACTTACACCAATGGATAGATCATCCAAACAGAAGATCAATAAGGAAACATTGGCCTTAAATGACACACAAGAACAGATAGACTTAGTACGTACATACAGAGCATTCCATCCAAAAACCTAAGAATACACATTCTTTTCAAATGCACATGGAACATTCTCCAGGATTGATCACATATTAGGCCACAAAACAAGTCTCCATGAATTTAAGAAGATTGAAATGATACCAAGCATCTTTTCTGATCACAACAGTATGAAACTAGGAATCAACTATAGGAATAAAACCAGAAAAGCCACAAATATGTGGAGATTAAACAAAATGATACTGAACAACGATTGGGTCAACAAAGAAATCAAAGGAGAAATCAAAAAATACCTGGAGACAAATGAAAATGAAAATACGACATTCCAGAATTTGTGGGATACAGCAAACGTGGTTCTAAGAGGGAAGTTTCTAGCAATTCAGGCCTCTCTCAACAAACAAGAAAAATCTCAAATAATCAATCTAACAGTTCACCTAAAGGAAATGGAAACTGAAGAATAAACAAATTGTAAAATCAGTAGAAAGAGGGAAACAATAAAAATCAGAGCAGAAATAAATGAAATAGAGACTAAAAAAAAATAGAAAAAATTTAATGAAAACAAGAGCTGGTTCTTTGAAAAGATAAACAAAATTGGCAAACTTTTAGCCAGACTCACCAAGAAAAAAAGAGAGAAGGCTCAAATAAGTAAAACCAGAAATGAAAGAGGAGAAATTACAATGGACACCTCAGAAATACAAAAGATTATAAGAGAATACTACGAAAAGCTATATGCCAGCAAACTGGATAATCTAGAAGAAATGGATAAATTCTTAAAACCTTCCAAAACTGAATCAAGAAGAAATAGAGAATTTGAAGAGACCAATCACCAGTAAGGAGATCGAAACAGTAATCAAAAGCATCCCTAAAAATAAAAGTCCAGGCCCAGATGGCTTCCCTGGTGAATTTTACCAAACATTCAAAGAAGACTTAATACCTATCCTTCTCAAACTCTTCCAAAAAGTTGAAGAGGAGGGGAAGCTTCCTAACTCATTCTACACAGCCAAAATTACCCTGATACCAAAACCAGATAAAGACAACACAAAAAAAGAAAATTACAGGCCAATATCACTGATGAACATTGATGCAAAAATCCTCAACAAAATACTAGCAAATCGAATACAACAGTACATTAAAATGATCATACACCATGACCAAGTGAGATTTATTTCAGGGATTCAGGGATGGTTCAACATTCACAAATCAATCAATGTGATATACCACATTAATAAAATGAAGAATAAAAATCACATGATCATCTCAATAGATGCAGAGAAAGCCTTTGACAAGATACAACATCCATTTATGATAAAAACTGTGAACAAAATGGGTATAGAAGGAAAATACCTCAACATAATAAAGGCCATATATGACAAACCCACCGCTAGTATCATCCTCAATGGTGAAAAACTGAAAGCTATCCCTCTAAGAACAGGAACCAGACAAGGATGCCCACTTTCACCACTCCTATTTAACATAGCATTGTAAGTCCTAGCCAGAGCAATCAGGCAAGAAAAAGAAGTAAAAGGGATTCAAATTGGAAAAGAAGAAGTGAAACTGTCACTGTTTGCAGATGACATGATTTTATATATAGAAAACCCTAAAGAATCCACCAAAAAACTTTTAGATATTATAAATGGATACGGTAATGTTGGAGGATATAACATCAACATAAAAAATTAGTTCTGTTTCTATACACTAACAACAATGCAGCAGAAAGAGAAAGTAAGAATACAATCGCATTTACAATGGCAACAAAAAGAATAAAATACCTAGGAATAAACTTAACCAAAGAGGTGAAATACCTGTACACTAAAAACTATAAAACATTGCTGAAAGAAATTGAAGAAGACACAAAGAAATGGAAAGATATTCCATGCTCTTGGATTGAAAGAATTAACATAGTTAAGATGTCCATACTTCCTAGAGCAACTATAGATTCAATGCAATCCCTATCAAAGTTCCAACAATATTTTTCACAGAAATAGAACAAAGGATCCTACAATTTATATGGAACAACAAAAGACCCCGAGCAGCCAAAGGAACCCTGAGAAAAAAGAACAAAGCTGGAGGTATCACACTCCCTGATTTCAAAATATGCTGCAAAGCTATAGTAACCAAAACAGCATGGTAGTGGCACAAAAACAGACACACAGGTCAATGGAATAGAATCAAGAGCCCAGAAAGAGAACCCACACATCTATGGTCAGCTAATTTTTGACAAAGGTGCCAAGAACATGCAATGGAGAAAAGAAAGTCTCTTCAACAAATGGTGTTGGGAAAACTGGACAGCCACATGCAAAAAAATGAAAGTAGACCGTTATCTTACACCATACACAAAAATTAACTCAAAATGGATTGAAGACTTGAATGTAGGACCTGAAACCATGAAACTTCTAGAAGAAAACATAGGAAGTACACTCTTCAACATTGGTCTTAGCAACATATTTTTCAGCACTATGTCTGACCAGGCAAGAGAAACAATAGAAAAAATAAGCAAATGGGACTACATCAAACTAAAAAGCTTCTGCACAGCAAAGGAAACCATCAACAAAATGAAAAGACAGGGCCGGCCTGTGGCTTAGCAGTTAAGTGCACACGCTTCGATACTGGTGGCCCAGGGTTCGGATCCTAGGCTTGCACCGACGCACTGTTTCTCTGGCCATGCTGAGGCCGCGTCCCAAATACAGCAACTAGAAGGATGTGCAACTATGACATACAACTATCTACTAGGGCTTTGGGGAAAAAAAAGGAGGAGGATTGGCGATAGATGTTAGCTCAGGGCTGGTCTTCCTCAGCAAAAAGAAGAGGATTGGCACGGATGTTAGCTCAGGGCCGATCTTCCTCACCAAAAAAAAAAAAAAATGAAAAGACAACCTAACACTTGAGAGAAGATATTTGCAAACCATACATCTGATAAGGAGTTAATCTCCAAAATGTATAAAGAACTCATACATCTCAACAAAAAAAAAAATTAACAGCACAATTGAAAAATGAGCAAGAGACCTAAACAGACATTTCTCCAAAGAAGATATACAGATGGCCAACAGGCACATGAAAAGATGTTAAACATCATTAACTATCAGGGAAATGCAAATCAAAACTACAATGAGATATCACCTCACATCCATCAGAATGGCTATAATTAACAAGACAGGAAACAAAAAGCATTGGAGGGGATGTGGAAAGAAGGGAACTCTCATATACTGCTGGTGGGAGTGCAAACCGGTATAGCCACTATGGAAAACAGTATAGAGATTCCTCAAAAGATTAAGGAAAGAACTACCATACCATCCAGCCATCCCACTGTTGGCTATTTATCCAAAAAACATGAAAACACCAATGTGTAAAGATACGTGCACCTCTGTGTTCATTGCAGTATTATTCACAATAGGCAAGACTTGGAAGCAACCTAAGTGCCCATCAAGGGACGAATGGATAAAGAAGCTGTGGTATATATACACAATGGAATACTACTCAGCCATAAGAAAGGATGAAATCCAGCCGTTTGTGACAACATGGATGGACATTGAGGGTATTATCCTAAGCTAAATAAGTCAGAGGGAGAAGGTCAAATACTGTATGATCTCCCTCATAAGTAGAAGATAAAAACAACAACAAGCAGACACACAGAGACAAAGATTGGACTGGTGGTTACCAAAGGGGGAGGGGGAAGGGAGGAGGGCGAAAGGGTGATTAGGCACATGTGTGTGGTAATGGATTGTAATTAGCATTTGGTTGGTGAACATGATGTAATCCATGCAGAAACAGAAGTATGATGATGTACACCTGAAATTCATACAATGTTATAAACCAATGTGACCACAATAAAATAACAAAATAATAATAAAATAAAATAAATTTAAAAAATAAAAATAAAAGACAAACAGAAAAAAAAATAAAACTGGTTCAAAGGAGAATCCAAATTTTTTATATATATATAGTTATTATATATATACATATATTTATATTATCAATAATGCTGAAAAGAATTTCCTAATAGATGCAAAATGGTTTAATATGCTGTAGGACAATAAAATGCAAAGTTTGAAATCATCTTTTCTAGAAGACAGAAACCAATTGTATCTACTGAACAAAGTTTCTTTGTATTTCTATGGACAGCATTCATTTGCATTACTATGAGCTTTCCACAGTTTGCAGAGTTGTAAAATAATCTAATCAAGGACACTCAAAGTTGCCATAGAATGAGATATCTCCAGAGAGTCAGCTAGAAAATGCCAACATTCCATTGAAAGTCTACCCAGAAATTTTCCATTGCCCATTTTAAAGTCTTTCACGGTTTTTCCTAACAGAGGCCAAAAGAGGAGGCCAAATACTGACCCAAGGAAACAAGGTAACAAAGACAGGTGATGAGACTACCTTAAAGCACCAAGGAAAAGATGGTGGAAAGGTAGAGTTGAATAAGACGTGGTGTCACAAAAGGCTGCAGAGTGTTCAGCGAATGTTGCTAGTCCAGCATAGTTGGAGTGTGAGGATTAAGTCAGGGAAAATAACTCTGGAGAGATGCATTGAAGCCAGATTTTGAAGCAACATTGACACTGGTGTTTTTAAATAGTTAAGAATGTTATAATTGTTTTTTTTTCCACTCGAAGATGACTCTGTTGGTGCTATTGAGAGTGAGGTGGGGTTAAGAGCTGTTGGAATCAAGGGTATTACATATGGATGGAAAATTGTGAAGTTCTGGAAGGAGGCAGTATCCGTAGAGAAGGAGAAGAAACATCAACACAAGGGTAATTCCAGAAATAGGATCTGGAATCTTTAGAACAAAGAGAGTAAGTTCTTTTACTCTTGGTGATTTGCCTGCTTAAACCCAGAGTTGAGTTAACCTTTTTCATCTTGGATTATTGCCTTAGCCCATAGCAAGTATACAGGCAGGTTTGAATTTAGTGGGTCAAATCTGGGTATCAATATATGCACCTGATGACTTGTGCTTGATTTAAATGCATATAGGAGACGCTGCCAAAAGATAACTTTTGAAGGAGCCTCAGTATAGCCTGGGGTAGTTTAGACATAATTAGCATAGTCACAATGCAAAACATTTTTTTAAACTCAAAATATATTTATCCAAATTTTAAAAGTAGCACAAGACAAATTAATAGACACTAGAGTTGAATCAGTACATTTTTATTTCATAATAAAAAAGAAAAAATATGAATATCTGTCATGAATAGATACCAAGATTATGAATTCAGTACCATTCTTCTTTTTTTTTTTTATTCATCTTCTTTGTTTTAGAGATTTGGGCTTTTTTTTTCCTTATAGAAGCTTGGGATGGATATCAGACACTTCACAATTTATGATGGTTACTTCTATAACAACAACTTCATAGGATGATGTGCTTCCATCTATTTTTTTAAATTTGCTATAAATATATAAGCTTATATATCAATCTTTAAAAAAATAATAGGCAACTATCACAAACTGTATGCTTTTTTTCAGCAGGTGGAAAATTATGTTCTGACACAAATGACATTTTTCTGCCTCCCCCAGAATATTTTTAACTGAGAACTCACGGGAGAGATTGTAGTAATAAAAACACAACCTAGCAATGAATTTATTGTAGTAGTTTTTTTTATTATAAAGACGTTAAGTCAGGAGAAATGGTTTATGATACTGCTGATTCTTAAAATATGAGCAGCTTTCCCCTCCCTGATTTTAGCAGTCTGAAATAAAAGACAAGCAGAACATGCTGAAAATGTAGAGTTATAGCTGTTCTTCTATTTCTTAGATCTTCAATCATGAATTTAGGATATGACTTTGAAATGTAGAACACATTTCATTAAAGTAATTTTTATCATTGAAACCTCCCACTCCAAAGGTTCTTTCTCCTGTTCCTTATGATAAGAAAATGAATTTCCATTTTGGTAGTTAGAGAGATGTGTTAATCAGTTTGTTCTATCTTAATAGATGAACTGATTTTACATTAGAAAAGAAAAATTTAGGATTATTTAACTAGCAATCTAGATCAGGGAGGGCAAATACGTAGCATGAATTCCCCCTCTCCCAGAACCTTTCTCATGACAGACATTACTAATCTAGCAATGCACCTTTTTTCTCAAAGGTTGGAAATGACCTCACAGTCATCCTCAAATCACTTGGAGTTAGCACATAATAGAAAAGCTATTTTCCAGCCCTAATTTAATGGTCTAGCAAGAATCAAATAATTTAACTATGAAAATTTTATTTCAAATACTATTTATCACTACTATAATATAGTCCACTATTTCACGGATGTTGCTATACCACTGGGAAAAATAAATGGTGGCCAAAACAACTACGATAAGAAATAAAATTTCACATATAATGACTATAATAACAGCATTCAATCATACTTGTTCCTTGCTATTGATACTTCCCATAATTCACTGAAGATATGGATAATTTCTTTTCCAAATATTTCTAATGGAGATATTAATAGATTGATACAGTTGTACAGTTTCTAGTTTTTGTGTAATTAGTTCAAAATGCAGAATTCCCAGGCCTACAGGATGTATTTACCACAAAAACTAAATAAAAGCAAGAAATCAAAACACTTTATACATTATACATATATAAATATATTTGTGTTATTTATGTTCATAAACATATAAATTTAGCGCAGCAGAGACCAACCTTCTGGTTCCTTAGACTTCTATAATGATTCTAAATGTGAAAATAGTCAAAATAGTTAAAAGATAAAATAGACAAAAGATAAAAGGTTTTCTAGAGCCAAGATGCTGTTCTTGACATTGAAAATATGAATTGGGATTCTTGCAACATGGTGTAGTGGTAAGAGCAATTCCAATTTTGATTTATGTTTACTTCATAGGGTTTTTATTTGGACGAAAGAATATATACAATGGGGGGAAAATTTGAGTTACTCAATAACCGTTACCTGCCATTCCTCCCTCTTTCTGTGAGAACTAGACCATAAGCTCTCAGAGAGCAAGAAGCATGTCTTTACTCATGTTTAAATCCTCATACTTAGGACAGTGCTAATCTTGATACAAGTCTTTGGGAAGGAATGAACTGTTGATTACTTCACCTAATGGATGGATAAGAACATCCTGATTGATTGCAATGTCTTTGTGTTTGCCTGATGCTGATGGAAGAGTGGGGATAGGGTTTTGAATAGGTGTGAAGAGAGGATCACCAATTCTTTTTCTATAGAACGCCCCTGGAAGTCTATGGACATGTACATATCCTTACCATTTCCCAACAAATTTACCATATTCCTTGAATATGAATTCTGATAGCAAACATTAATTCATTTGCAAAATTGAGGCTTTCTTCTTGACCCATAACACCCTTCTGAAAATCTAAGATAAGTTTTCTTATTCTAATTTAAATTTCATTTTCTTGAAAGGTTATGATCATATCACTACTTCTGAATCAGAGTTAATATCATACTTTAAAGTATGGGGAAACTGATGATTTTAGATTCTTTTGCATGGTAATAGTCAAGAGATGAATGTTTATTCTGCTAATTATGACCAGATAAAATACTAAACTCCATTACGGAGGAATCAAAATTTTCTCCAAAACATATTGGAAAATATTCAATAGGTTCAAAATTACCTTAGTCTTGGTGAGGCTTAGGGGTACATGAAACAGATGATAAGTGTTCAGGAGGGCAGCTAAACCCATTTAACTGATCATTTTATGTATTCTCAGGTTTATTAGTTTCTCAAGTCCTAATTGAGTGTCAATTACAGGTAAGACCTTTTCCTAGGGACTGGAATAATCAAATTCAACAAACAAAACCAAAAACTCTGGATTTTCTGAGCCACTGATCTTTCAATTGAAGTGTACCAAAGTCACCATCGTAACTGTAGCCAGACCCCTGCTTTGATTGCTTTTAGGAAAGTTATATAAAGAAGCCAATTGTCAATCCATTAAGATGTAATTCATAATGTGGCCCATATTTACATTAAAATATATTATATAAATTAACTGGGTGAGTGGTATTCCTTAAAGAAATAATAGTAAAACCTAGATTTTTAAGTATGCCTGAGATGAAAAATTTTAAAGTCATGGTCTTTATACTTGTTTGTTCTTCTTGAGGTCTTCTACTATACCACCTCTTACACAATTTTTTTTTGTGTGTGTGAGGAGATCAGCCCTGTGCTAACATCTGCCAATCCTCCTCTTTTTTTTTTTTTTTGCTGAGGAAGACTGGCCCTTGGCTAATATCCATGCCCATCTTCCTCTACTTTATATCGGATGACACCACAGCATGGCTTGACAAGCGGTGCATCGGTGCGCTCCCGGGATCTGAACTGGCAAACCCCGGGCCGCCTCAGCAGAGCACGGGCACTTAACTGCTTGCACCACCGGGCCGGCCCCACGCAATTATTTTTTAAAAGATTTAAACTTTAGAGAAACTCAGCTCAATAGGCCACTAGACTGGAGGCTCATGAGGGCAGAGACCCAGCCTGTATTTTCACAATTTCATAACGCTGTATGAATTTTCATAATACTATATGAAATTTCACAATTTCATAGCACTATATGTGATATATATATTCAATAAATGTTTTTTCTGAATGAACAGTCTATTTAGAGAAATCAAAGTAGTAACAAATTGTGGAGTTGAAGTGATAAGCAGAGGAAGACTACCATAACATTCTCCGGACCTGAGGCAAATGTACAAGTGGAAGTCCGTAGACAGTATTGTCCATAAATTTGGACATCAGAGCCCCTCCCCTGTTCACTTTCCTGCACTACTAGGCCCCCTGGGCTTTGAAGTGTCTTTTCAAAATTTTCTAAGTCTCTCTCCAGTTCCTGGGATGACCAGGACTGGCATATCCTCTGGGTGGGTTGCCCCAAGCCTAGATCTGGACATACGTAGGCCCTGCCCCTGTTTGTCCTATTTGGGGTGCTCTCCAAACTTGTACATACCCTAACTTTCTTGTCCATTCATGCACATATGCATGTACACACACACATATAAAAAAAAAAAAAAAAAAAAAACGGATGTGGGGTTGACCAGATGATTCAAGTTACTCAAGTACTTGCACCTATAGGATCATTCTGGTGCCCTGACTGGGCTGATTATGGTTTACTGGAGAGTCGCTCCCTTTTGTCCCCTTCTGGGAGCACCAAGAGCCTCAATTGGTGCCTACAGTTAGTGATTCACACATAGCTCAAGGGCCTCAGAACAGCTGCCCTGGTAGAGGCCATGTTGGAGCACGCTGATGGCAGAGATTCTCCTGGCTGCGGTGGCCTGGAACTGAGATTCAGGAGCTGATAAACCCATCTGCAACTCACACAGAGACCAGGAGGTTAGGGAACCTCTTGCTTTGACCTAAGGAGACTTGCTGAAGGCAGAGGTGGCAGGTGACCTGGATCCTCTGTGACTTGTAATCTCCATCCATTGTACACCTCACCATATTCTACCCACGCTTCTTCCTTCAACTTTTTGGGATTTGAAAGTTGGATCTCCTTTCTGGGATCATAAGGGATCACCAATTCAAAAGATGGAAGGGTAGGCAGGAAAAGTCAATGTGTGTAGTCGACAGCTAGAGACAGAAAGGGGAGAGGGGTGGTTGCCAAACTTGAGTGCAGACCTTGACAAAAAGAGGCTGCCTAACATGTCTCAGCTCCAGCCAAATGTGGGCTCCATTCTTCTAGATCTTTGGAATTTTCAAGACAAACACAAAATTTAAATTTCTTTTGTGATATCTCCCAATTTTAAGTGGTGGCGCTAATTCAAATTATTTAAAGGCCAACAAAACACATGTGTGTGCCAAATCATTCCTCAGGACTGCCATTTCATGTTTTAGAACCTCAAATACTAAAAGGGCTGATTTAATTCTCCTATACCTTCTTAAAGCAGTGTCATATTGTGATTTATAATAAGTAATGTGTATTTGGTCTCCATCCCCATTTCCAGCACAGAGCTCCTAAAACCCTAAGTGGAATTCCTAAGTTATGAGAGCAACAAAGGTGTCTCTTGTTATGTTAATGAGGTGACTTTTGGACCCACCCAAAAGGGGGCTGGTTTTCAGGAGAAGCAACCAGGTGATCAGAGGGTTAGAACTTTCAGTCCCACCCCCAGACCTCTAGGGAGGAGAGAGGGCCTGGAGATCGAATTCAATTGCCAATGGCCAATGATTTAGTCAATCACGCCTATGTAACGAAACCTCCATAAAAAACCAAAAGGACAGGGTTCAGAGAGCTTCTGGATTGGTGAACACATGCATATTTGGGGAGAGTGATGAGCTTGGAAAGAGCATGGAAGCTCTGCAACCTTTCCCCAAACCTTGCCCTATGTATCTCTTCATCTGGCACTTGATTCATATACTTTAAAATCCTTTGTAATAAATTGATCATCTACTGAGTAAATGAGTTTCTTGAGTTCTGTGAGCTGCTCTAGCAAATTAATTGAACCCATGAGGGGGTTGTGGGGAACCTCTAATCTGTAGCTGATGGGTCAGAAGCACAGATAACAACCTGGATTTTGAGATTGGCATTTGAAGGAGGGGGAGCAGTCTTGTGGGATTTAGCCCTTAACCTGTGGGACCTGACTCTATCTCCTGGTAGAAAGTGTTAGAATTGAGTTGAATTGTAGGATACCCAGCTGATATCTGGAGCATTGCTCGGTGATGTGGGGAATCCCCTGTCCCCACGTTGGAACTGGGTAATGAGAACCCTTTAGGCATTTTCCCTAAATACCTTCTTAGGGCCCTGGACACTCCCACTCCCCCAGAAGCTGGAGGTGGGGACGGAAAGTAGCCATCCTTAGTGACTCGGAGTGATTTATATTCCTTGGGTGATCAAAGTAACTGTGGAGCACATGTCTCCCTAGAGCAGAAAAATACAAGATAAACACAATTTAACCTCTAGTAATGAAATGTGCCATATGGCTTTCCTACCTAGGTCTACTTATCTCACCAGTGTCTTGAGGGTCCCAGATAGGCTTGACTTAGAGCTGCTTAGAGTCTGGAACCAAGCTTTGTTAATTGTAGCACAGTGCACTCATGCACTCAGTCATTGTAGGACTTACGGCTGTATAAATGAATACATGAAGAGTCTCTAGGAAAGTACTTTTAAAGTTGTTTAAAATTTTAAAAATAGAAGCTATCATTTCCTGCAAACCTTTGTCCACATTACTTGGTGACAATATACAATCAAAAACTATCAGAATGAATTATTGGTTTTTTGTTCTCTAGCGTGTTTTGTTGTCCTGACAACTTCCACCCACTTGGTGAGTGTATATGTTTTCAGCTGAGATAACTAAGTAGTCAATTCTCATCTTTTAAATTTCTAAGAAATCTCTTCAACTTAATGCAGAGGCAGCAGCCTTCACAGGCACGGCTTTTGATTTGTAAGCACTAAAATTTTCTGAAAGAAGAAGGGGTGATTTTGAGTTCCAAGGAGTCTAAGTTCTGAAGGAAGCAAGCTCTGTAGTGTAGGCCATAAGCAATAAATTAGAAAGAATGCAAAATACACGAAGCAAAAGCCATTTTCTTGTCCCATTCTAGATAAAAATGCTGGGTAAAAGGGAAGAGAGAAAGCTGGAGGAAGCAAAGAGATGTTGGAGATTCCCTGTGTCCTGTCTATGGGCTGAGCCCTGATAGGATCACGGTCTCCATGGGGTGGAAATGTGTATTCTGACTCTCCTGCCTGGAGACAGTGTACTGCAATGGAATGAGGGCAGTGAGACTGATACAAAAAGGATGCAGAAGTGGAGTGATGGAACTGTAGAGAGGTGCAGGAGGGCAGCCCAACATTCCTTGTGCAACAGAACAAGGGGCAGAGATTAGTTGAAAGAAAGAAAGCTACCACTACTGGTAGTTCGCACACACTGGTGTATGTGCGGGATTCCAGGTGAGAAGGGGGATAACACAACCTAGGATGTAGTGTGGACCATATAGTCATGGACTGGAAAAAGGTCTATATCTATATATCTCAGAGAATGCCAGCCTAGAGGATAACAGTGACCAACAACTAGAGGATCTATTTTCACCAATGCCTGAATGTCTTACCATCTTCATGTAGAAAAAACGACCCCCCACCCCTCTGCCTGGAGGGAGATAAGTCTGAGAAAATTCTTATGTGACTAAATTTACCTTGAATTGGCAAGACTAAATTTTCTGCTGCTAAGTAGAAGAGAGACTTAAAATAGAAATTAAGTTCCATCATAGGAAAATAAAAGAAATTCCGTTCCTTCCACCTGAGTTTGTGGCCTGTGAAAATTCATAACTGTTACACAAGTATAAAATTTTCCATTTGAGCTCCTACCAATCCCAATGAACAACAATTTTGCATGATGATTAACTAATCCTGCAAGTCAACTTGAACGCAACATGTTTTACCCAAAAACACAGAAAGAAAAGAAAACTTTAGAAATCTTCTTGCTAAAGTCCAAAGACTTTTTATAATGAATACTTCAATTCAATGCTGTGATGTCCCATATTTCTGTTGAATGGTGAAGTATGTGTGATTCATTAAGCTCTCATTCATGATGAAAATAGACTAGCAAATTATATTCTTTGTAAGTGAAATCATTATGGAAATAATTTACAAAATACATTAAGTCCTTTCACGATCTTGCTAAAGGAAAAGCCAAGTAGTTTTAAACACATTGCAAGGTCATTATCATTGTAAAATCTTAGATCTTACTTTTCATTAGTTATTTTGTGAAATATCTCTAGCACAAATATCTAAATTTGGTTATATTTTGCACGACACAAATTACTTTTTATGTGTGCCCAGGAGAATCATGGATCAACTATGTTTTTGTGAAGTTGAAAATAAAGATGAAATTCTAGTTTCTTAAATACTGTGTTCAAATGTTCTTTTCTTTTCCTCTCCAATTTGTGTAAGCCAGTCTTGCCCTTTAGAGACTGCAACATGACCCTGCATCTCTTCAATTTTTGTCCTAAATCATCATTTTAAACTTGTAAAAGCAACATATAAGCCAGGCAGCATGTTACAAGTTTAAAATAAGGTTGTTTGACCCTCTATGGGCTTTTAAAATCAGTTATCAACTTAAATGAAGGTAGAAGTCAGAGCAGATGCAGTGTCCTTTCTCTGCTATGCACACTCACAATACTGTTCATTACCACGAACATGCCACTACGTGTTTGTTTCCCAGGAAAAATAGAGCCCTATTCATTATTCACAGAGGTCCTCCCGTACAGTAAAGACGTTCATTCTTTAATGGCTCCATGACTAGGGTGTTGTGAAGCCTGAAGATGTTATTTTTGGAAGATAGTTTACCAATGAAAAGCAAACAGCACCGGATTGCCTAGTAATGTCCTCAACATTGATTGGCTGTGATTGCAAAGGAACGTCAGAAGAGACCTGAGGGCGCTTTGCTGCCTCCTCCTCTGCTTGCTTCAGACACCTCCCTGGAAACCGATCATTAGTGGATGCAACTTCCAACTTTCACGCTTAGGCTCTTTCTTTTCTCCAAGTAACTTAAAAAATATACTAAGTTTGCTCTATCACAAACATTTAATTATTTCTCCCTGAAATGTAATCAGATGTGTGCAGTTAATATAGAGGCAAGTGTTAAAAATGATTGCTTGGAAGTGAATTCAGGCTATGAAGACAAATAAGGCCATACTCTTCAAGGGAAAAATGATGATGTTTTATGTGAAATTAAATATATTCTAGTTTTTCATGGCCGATAAAGAATGGAGGATGTTGGCCATAAGTGTTTTATATAAATTCAGTGGAATTAAATTTGTTTAGATTTTGACTTACCAATAAACAACATAGATCAAGATCAGTGCTATTTTCTTAACCATAGATCTAAAAATTATTGCTAGCTTGTATTTGTTAGGCAGGCTGTAAACCTAATGATTTATGACTCTTTTCCTTAGTGTTTACTGATCTTTTAAAATGTGACACAGTTTGGCATAGTGCAGCCAGAGACTGGTTAAGAAACAGCTTAATGTAGGAGACGTGAATACATTTGTGAACGCTTTATAGAATCTAAACTTAAAAACACTTATGCATAAAACTCTTAATTGAAAATATTAGCATCGACAAAGAATATGTTACAGGATTTGTCTGGCCACATTCAGAAGCTGTTTTTCTGACTTAGTAGGGAACACATTTTATTGCTAAATTCTTGTACTTATTATTCAGAGTAATGACTAAGTTGAGGAGGCAAATTTTCTTTGTACTTCTGATGTCCATGTATATGCATTCCAACCATGAAGGCGAATAGTAGAGTTTGAAAGCTATATAAGTAAGAATTATTGAAAACATTATCCTTGTAACTTGCCTAAGAGATGATATTCACTGTAAAAGAATCAGTTAGTTTTTTAGGAATCATCCTGGCCTCTTCAAATGAAATCACTAAATAATGTGAGCATAATCTTTGTCAAAGGATAAAGTAAAATTTATCAATGAAGTTGTTGTATATTACTGGATTGACACTATTTACCTGGTTCCATGAGGACTTTAGTTTTTCTTAGTAGAGTTATATAATAGCACAACCTGGCTGTTTTCTCCCACCTCTCTTTCTTAAGACCAATAGTCTTTGTATAGCTTCTAGCTGGGATATGTGTGACTGTAGCCCCTGAATAGAGAAAAGCTAACTACACTGCTTGGCCTCAAGAACATTGCGTCTAACCCCCTCCATCAGCTTTCTACAGAAAGAAATAATACTGCTTTAAGGTTTAACACTCAACAAAGAAATTGTATTGACTCGTATGTACCAGTGGATGAAGCAGAATCCATTTAAAATTTTCACTTCCTTTTTTTTTCTTGCTAGTATCTATGCTAACTTACAATAAAATTGAATGAATTTAATCATTGTACTTTGAAGTTATTAAAAAACTTTTTTAATGACTTTTAAATTAAAATTTTAAATTAAAATTTTAAATTAAAAGCTTTGAATATGATGATTACTGAATTTTAGAATATTCAGATTGTATCTCATTACTAAAAGGAATTTCATACCAAACTGTGATCATAAATAGCAAGGTTTAATCACATTAATGTCTTTTAAAATTTCTTTGGATTTCTTCTGATTCTAGTCAATCAAACACTTTTTGTAATTTATTTATCGAAGTAACTTTTTGTTTGTTTTCATCCTCCTATTATGTAGAGATATTAGGTTAAAAAAAAAAAAAGCTTAATCAGAAAATTATCTTACTGTTCCTTCAGAGCAGAGTCCTTCTCAGCCGAAGTTAAAAGAGCAGAGACCTGAATGTAGTAAAATAGTTAATAACAGCAATATTTTATGGGATCATTATCAGTTTTTTCCAAAATCTAAGTCTTTCACACTGCTTATTTAATGTTGAAATAATTAATGATAGTTAATTAACCCAGGGCATTTAAAATTTGAGAAATCATTTTAATCAAGAGTTAAAGTGTTCCATTGATGAATGTTAGCAACATGTGAAGAGCTATTCCCTGCCAAAGAAGCCTGTGTTGTCATCCACTTGCCTGAAAAAATGTCATTGTTTATGGCACCAGGTGATCTGAAAACTATGCAAAGCTCAATTCATCTTTCAAGAAAGCAAAAGAGCTAGAGTAATGACTGCCAAGATGTATGGGTCCAATAATCTAGGTATGTCAAATTATTGCTTAGCTACAGAATCATCTCTCATAACATTAATATCTGAATTTATAACAAGACAAGGTTAAATGATCTTCTCTTATGAACTATAAAAATGCAAGTTTATTAATCTGCAATAGGATTTTCATTTGTGTCACTTTTACATGTACGTATCTGATTTGGAAACGCTTCAAAAACACGTGAGCTTTCGAGGCCGGCCTGGTGGCATAGTGGTTGAGTTCACGCGCTCCGCTTTGGCGGCCCAAGGTTCACAGGTTCGGATCCGGTGACCGATGCACTGCTTGTCAAGCCATGCTGTGGCGGCGTCCCATATAAAGTGGAGGAAGATGGGCTCGAATGTTAGTCCAGGGCCAGTCTTCCTCACACAAAAACAAAAAAAAAATGTGAGCTTTAAATAGTGACATTGTTGAAGGCATCTATTAATATTGTGAGCCACAAAGTCAAAATGTAACTCTCTTCTTTATGTACAATAAGGTTTTTTAATGATGGCATAAAATGATGCGTAGCCAGTATTCCATTTGCCAAGATTGTTCCAAGGCGGAGAGTGGTCTTAGTACGAATTTTTGAAACTAAATATTTCGTCACTTGATAATTAAATGTAGTTAATAATTAAGATGTATTTTTAAGGATGAAACTCACTTAGAATCAATGGAAAGTAGATTTCTGAATCATTAGTAAATATGAAAAATTAAAAATAGTATTTTAAGTCATTGTAATACCTTAACATATTTTCTATTTATACCTTCTTGAGGATAGTAATATTTCAAGTAAATACGAGTAGTGCTTAAAAATACATGGAATACTTTCATTGTCTAAGTTTCTGGCATATAGGAAAACTAAATATAATTAAATAATTAGAACTCTTTCAATTCTCTTGGCTAAACCCTGACATAACTATTAAGCAAAAATCTGACTAAGCAGATCACATGATTCCCTCCTCTGAAGCCAAATAGCTCTGGCTTCAGAGTCTTAGAAGAATATTGCAAGTCAAGGAGAATCTGTTGTCTGTTGGTGTTTGGCCTTCCCCAAGAGATCATTAGCAACGCAGCTGGTTCTCAGCTGCCCTGAGGATAAAATTTTAATTGGTTTATATTAGTACTAGGTATACTCTTAAGGCTCAATAAACGTTAAATGGACTATGAGGATTTGGTTGGGTATAAACCTTGATAAAAATGAAACATTATTTTTACCATTTCTGGTCATTATTCACCTAAGTTTACCATTTTTTTCCTCTGTAACTCAGCAACCTTCCCATTATCCAGGCACCTGGCAGAGCTACTGTTGTTAAATTTCTGACAGCTTTTTCATTACAGGCCCTGTTTTTCAAGAGGCAGGTTAACTAAGCTATTTTGATTTGTGCCAAGCTGAGATGTGGAATAGACACTTGAAGTCCATTCTCTTGTTTTCATAAGATTTTATTTGTACTTATTTGTCCTGCTTGATCTAAACACAGATAAAAAAATCTAAAAGTCATTCAGTTTCTCATTCATGAATTGGTATAACTGAGCAAAAGAATAGTAAATTCTGGGCCGGTCCTGTGGCTTAGCGGTTAAGTGTGCGCGCTCTGCTGCTGGCGGCCCTGGCCCGGATCCGGGGCGCGCACCGACGCACCGCTTCTCCGGCCCCGAGTCCCACATGCAGCAGCTGGAGGGATGTGCAGCCATGACATACGGCTATCTACTGGGGCTTTGGGCTTTGGGGGAAAAATAAATAAAAAAATAAAATTATAAAAAAAAAAAGAATAGTAAATTCTGTAATTGTCTTCTTTTTTCATTTAAGGCTTTAAAAAAAATTTAAAAATTTCATACTGCAAGTTGTTACTTATTGAGAAAAGTATTAGCACCCATTTGTTTGACATATATGAGATCATGGTAAGACCTCTTTACTTTGTAAAACATAATGCAAATATTATCATCATTTGCATTTGTTAAAAGTATGACATTCATTTTAAAACAATAACTCTCTTATCATAAAAAGAACTCATATTTACTGTAGAAAACTTATAAAATGCAGATAAGAAAGAGAAATATTTAATATCAACCCACCAAATAATATCAAACTGAATTTCAATTTCTTTCTATGTCTAGTCTCTCATTTTCCCTGCAGTTTTAGAAGCTTCTTCTGGAAAGCATTCCCTGAGCACCCCTTTGCCTCTTTCACGTAGAGTCACCACACTGTAATCTGTTATACCTGATGTCTCCCTATTTGCTCCACCCGCTTCAGATACCGTTCCGTGCGGTCTGGCATCCACCCCATTACTTTACTACAATGTTTCTGTTGAGTTTCCAATAAGCCTCTTGCTCATCATCTCAGTGCCATTTTCTCCATCTTCCTCGTCTTTGACGGCCACTGCGATTTGCTTCACGTTTGCAAATCTTCTGACTTGGATTTCAGGACGCTACCTAGTTTTTGTACTCTTCTTACATTTGCAACTAATCTCTGTGTCTTGCCTTCACTTCTCTTGTTCTTCCTTTAGTTTGCTATACACATTTACATTGCTTTCATGTGTGAAGAGGAGAACCAACTGACAGTGGCCTAAACGACAAGGATATTTATGGATTATTTAACAAGAAGTCCAGAGGTTGGCAGTCCAAGGGCTGGTTTGGTGACTCAAATAGGAAATCAAGAATCTAGGTTCTTTCCATCCTCTGTTTTGTCTTTCTCTGTCTGTTAGCAATGTCTTGTCTCCAAGTCACAAGATGGCCAACTAGCTCTAAGAAGGCAGGAGGCTGAGGCAAAAAGATCTTTCTGCTCCTATAGTTCTCGTCCTTAATTAGGAAAAATACATTTCTCACAAATCTTCTCCTTACATCTCATTGCCCAGAAATGGGTCTTGTGCCCACCCCTACATTATTTAATGGAAAAGAGAAAAGGATCGCCATGACTGGCTTAGATCAATTGTGATTCATTTCTTGGTGCTGGCACAATGACCCCCAAACACAATCAGGCTTAGGGTAGCAAAGAGGAAGAACCGATGGCCATGGAGTAGGCAGCTGACAGGGGCCAGTCTGCTTACCTATCAACTATGGCTCCTCCTCAAGACTACTCTTTTTCTTTCTACAACTCAAAGTCTCTGAGGTTCCATTCATCCTATGCCCAGAAGGAGCTGTGAAAAACAGCTGGGATATGAGATTGCCGTATAAACAAGAGTCTTATTGTCCTAGTAAATATACCATATTTTCCCAATAAGGCTCAAATGCTAAAATGTTTTTTATAATTTTTTTTTTTGTGTATGTATTGAACCAAGGACCAAATCATGCTAATCCTTTCTGGAAAATGTATCTTCCTCTTCTTTCCATCTACTGTCCTCATATTCTGGTCTTAATCACCTGAAACCTTTACCCTGTGGCAGAGGTCCATGTATTTCTCCTCCGTATCTTTCTCTTGCTGCTATTTGCTTGCTGCCTCTGGTATAATGTTCTGCAATGTTCTAAGTCTTTTCTATTACATACAATATTAGCACTACTGCTGGGGTTCCAGTCCTTGACTAACATTTCTTTCTGTCTAAACAACATGCCAACTTCTTATGAGCTCTCTTCTTTCTAGTCAGGCCTCTTCTGTGGACTTCCATCACATTAAATGCTCACTCCAATGCCTCATCTAGGCTCTTGCTGTTGCCCTGAGGTGGAATGTTTGACTTTGTCTCTTACATCACTTCAAACAGTGCTATATTACCCAACAAGTCGACCAAATAGGGGTTGAGAGCACTAGCAAAGTGAGTTACCTAATTCTTTGGTCTGATTAGAGTTCACAAACCTAGCCCAAATTGTTTCACCTTCTTGATGGGATTAAACTAATCTATTGATGCCTAATTAAGTTGTAATTCTTCCCATATACTAGCCTTGCCACAAATCCCTATGTCATTTTATAAGTATAGGAGCTATGCACAATAACCTAGTGCTGTATAGTTGCATTGAATGCTCATTAAATACTTAATGATTGATGGATTTTCAAATAATTTAAACCACACGTACTATGTTTTTACCCCTTCTTCCTCCACCTCAAATATCGTTTTTATTGCATTATCTGCTGTGTGCTGATAGAGTCAGGGTAGATTACAATGAGTCCCAGTGTGGGATGATAGGATAAGTTACATGAGTATTTATCCCCTTCTTCTGGAGTGCAGAATGCCTATCATCTGGCTATGACAGAAACAGAAGTTTGAAGGAGGGCATATCAAATATCATAGAAATGACGGCTTGACTACAGTGATTCCTAATCCTACCAATTTTATCCTTTATTCACAAATACACTAGAGTATATTTTGTTCTCATCTTGAATTCAGATTTTGAGGAAAATAAGTTCAATGACTTAAGGTCTGTCAGCACAATATCATGAAGGCAAAAATTGTGCTAAATTTTAAGAGAAAAAAATATGTACTAATGTGACTGTTGTTTCCTGAAAGAAATGTTTTGTATGAAGTTGTGAAGAAGAAAAAGTCACTCTGTAAATAAGACAACAACATTTTTAAGCATTTCCATAGCTTAAATGAGGTTGGATCTTAACCTTGAGAGTCTTTTTGGTGGAGTAAGAGAGGAGGAATTAATTAAAGAGAGGAAGAAGTTGGACCTAATGTGTTGTGATGATGCTGATGATTATGACAGTGATGGTGATTACAAATAAAATGACTTAAATTTCATGAGTCATTCTGGTCATCAACAGCCATCATTAGAAAAAGATCTTTATGTATAGCTTTATAGGTGAGCTCCATAAAACTGGACATTACCCTTCCAGTAATTTCTGAATAATGTGCTGACCTAATATACAAATGGCCACATAAGTGAGTAAGCATTATCTTTTTCTTTTTGTCTTGGACTTAACTACTTGAGTAGTGGCAGGAGCTTTGGGTTTCAACAGATGCTTCTGCCTAGAAGAGTTTATTAACATAAGAAAGTCAATAAAAAATTAGCCTACCTTGAATTTTCACTTTTCTCCCATTTCACAGAACTTAAGACAGGAAGAAGAAAGCAAATTGATTTCCCACTTAAGAATTCTATTAACTTGGAAGAAAGTGTTAAGTCTAGTAAGTGAGAGCATTGGGGGAGAGGGAAGGAAGACCCCCCTAGCCCCCCCACCCCACTCCTCATATCTGCCTTCATACACCCTACTGATCCCTGCTCTCTCATTTTCCCATTGCTCCCTTGTTCTGGTTATTCTCCGTAGCTTCCTAAGAAACCTAAGCATAATGAGTTCTGATCCAAGATTATGGAATACTTGAAATTAAAAAGGGGGAAATTTTTGAGTCCAGAACCGAAAATTAAAAAAAAAAAAAACAAACTACTGGTCTCTAATACGTGCACACATGATCTCTCTTTAGAAAATAAAAACAAACAAAGCCAAAGAGAAATTAAATAGAGCATGACTGTGCTCCGCTATTCAGGGATTCCCCTATATGTTTATTTCTACGCTTGCTTTTTATTTCAGTAGGTCATGAATTGTTGCTCATATTAGAGCAACAATTGGAATTGCGTTTGTCCTTTACGTCCACAAAAAATGTAGTTTAATAACACATAAGTTAATGACTTAAAAACACTCTGTCTTTCTAGATTGCTTACTTATGTCATTAAAGGCAGCATTTCGGATCCATATGAAGGATACGAAGGGAATGAGAAAATAGGCACGATTCCCTTTTTTTAATTCTACCGAGCAGAAAGAGATCCAGTCCAGGTTTTGCCTTCGACTCTGCCTCTGTATTTCGGCTGTGCTCAGTGTAGCACGTTTCTCTCTCTCCCTTCTTTCTCCTTCCCTCTTGCCTCCAGTGTCTGTCTCCAGGATTTCTCTCTTCCTATTTCAGGAGGACTCTCACAGGCTCCCACAGCCTGTGTGAAGCTGAGGTTTCCCCTGGATCCCGTATATCCCCAATACATACCTCCACGCACACACATCCCCAAGAACCCAGCGCTCACACCGACACACACAGCGCGCACACACACTCGCGCTCGCCCCTCCGTCTCCCTCCCGGGAGAGCCGGCGCGCGTTCCCACCTTCGCTGCACACTCCGGCGAGCTGAGCTCGCAGCGCTCTAGGATTCTGCGGTTCGGAACTCGGATCGCAGCTCTGAACCCCCCGTGGTGGTTTTTTAAACATTTCTTTTCCTTCTCTCTTTCGTTTTTATTGCACCGTTTCGATCTTGGGGGCTAGAGGAGCAAGGCGGCTGCTTTCCCAGCCAGCCCTGGTTGGCTTGCCATCCTCCATCTGGCTTATAAAAGTTTGCTGAGCGCAGTCCAGAGGGCTGCGCTGCTCATCCCCTCGGCTGGCGGAAGGGGGTGACGCTGGGCAGCGGCGAGCAGCGCGCCGCTGGCTCTGGCGGGCTTTCGGCTCGAGGGGCAAGGTGAAGAGCGCACGGGCCCTGGGGTTTACCGAACTGGATTTGCATGTTGCACCATGCCTTCTTGGATCGGGGCTGTGATTCTTCCCCTCTCCGGGTTGCTGCTGTCCCTGCCGGCCGGGGCGGATGTGAAGGCTCGGAGCTGCGGCGAGGTCCGCCAGGCGTACGGTGCCAAGGGATTCAGCCTGGCGGACATCCCCTACCAGGAGATCGCAGGTAAGCGCGGGCGCGCGGCCCGGGCGGGCTGCAGCCCTGGGCGGCCACACGGTCTCCGGGCCGCCCGGCGCCCCTCTCCTTTCCCCTGTTGCTGAGTTGATGTTCACTTTCCATCAGGGTTCTCCCGGACGCCGCGCCTCCGCGCCGTGCGGCGGATGCTCCCGCGGCTTGTACCGCGGGGGAAGGTGTGCGTCTCAGCTGCCTCATTGTGTGCACACGCGGGAGCGCCCTCCTTTCCTCCCTCCCTCCCTCCACTCTCGCGCCTTTGCGCCCCCTTCATTCTTGGCTCGGGCCAGGCGGGCTGGGGAGCCCGGGACACTCGGGGGCGGCCGCGGCGCGAGGGCAGATCGCCGAGCGGGGCGCCCACCCCGCGCCTCTCGCTCGGGCAAACTTGGAAGAACTGCGGCCGCAGTTTGCCCAAGCGCCACAGTCTGAGTGGCGCCTTCTCCGCTCCCGCCCTCGCGCCGGCGGGGGCGGTGGAGAGACGCCAAGGGCTCCCGTTGCTCCTCGTTCCACTCTCCCTGTGCTTCGGGGAGGCAGAGCGCTCGGCGCCCGGGCTGGAGACGGGCGAGGCTGGGGGGTACTCCGACCCGGGACTCGGCCTCCCGACGTCGCCAGTTCCGGGCTGGTTTGGGGAGTTTACCCGCTGCCTGTTTCAGATTTGGGGCGGGCTTTCCCGTTACCGTTCCTCAGTGCTTCCCTGATTGCGGTTGGTCACTCATGGTTCGGGCGACACCCCAGCCACCCGGCGCGGCGCCCCGTCCTGAGCGCGGCCTCGCCCGCCTGCTCTCGGAAGCTGAACCAACTTAACACGTCTCGGAGTCCGAGGACCCTGTGTTCCCCGCGTGCCCGGCCACTAGCATTCCTCCACCGAGAGCTGGAGAGCCCCCACCCCCTTTCTCGGCGCCAGTGTGTGGGTAGCACTTGGTCTCCAGCAACTTGCGCAGCAGCCCGGGTGCGTGTTTTCCGGCTCTTAGCTCCAACCGAATCCGAGCTTCTCTGGGGCTCTGTGAATGAAACGTGTTGGGGAGAGATAATCCTTCGGCTGCGAAAGAACAGAACTGAGAGAGGCAGAGAAAGGCCAGGAGATGCTGCTAGGGCGCGCGCTGCTCAAACCCGGCGGCTGGAGTCCTTAGTGACCTCCGATGGTGAAGTCAAAACGCTGAATTTCCACCAGCCTCTCTGCATTTTGCCAAAGAACTGGTCGATGGAAGAAAAACATTTTGCAGATATCTTAAAACATCACAGTTTCGATACATAGTGGAATTGCTATTTTATTGTGGTTGATCTACAAACTCTACACGTGAGGATTTTTACACTGAAATTAATACATTGATATACATTTAAGCATTGAAAAAAAATAGCCCATACATCACGCTAACAGCGCGAAGCATTATATACAGGGAGCCTTTTTCAATTCTGAGCCAGACTAGCCAGCCTCTGCTGAGTCGAAGGCGGAACCTGTGGTGAATTCTAAGACTACTTTTCTATCCCTGTCACTTCTCCCTTTTCCAGAACTCCGTAATTTGTTAATCAATGAATAGAGAGCGACTGCCCCCACAGCTCCTTAAGTTTCTTAACTCTCTTTCTCCTTTGTCTACTGTTATTTCATTCTTTTTAATTAATTGATAAGGATCAGCTTTGCTTTTTTTCCCTCCCCAAATCTCAGGGAATTCAACTTTTAAAAGGTTAGTAGTATGGATCACTTCTAGGAACTTTTACCCCTCCAATCTGGGCTTTTTCAAACTGTATCTTTTAAACGCAACATGATTTCAGATAAGATATCTCAAAGAAGAAAATAGTTAAGTATTTTTAAATTGCTTCAGTACTCTTTAGTGGATAATGGGCCTTGCAGGAGACTACAGTTCATCCTTAGCATGATGCAAATCTCCTTAATATCAAGGTGAAGATTTTCACTGTAAATACTTTCTGTATTCACCATTTACTTTCCTGAGAACATTCCCAGTGGTTAAAGTAAATCCTTCAGTAGATTTTTAACTATAGAGGTTCTTCTTCTTCTTTTTTTGCCTTTTCATTCCATCCCGTGACAATTACAGTGCTTGCTAATTAGCTATGATTTTCTGAAATGTGTGTACTTTTGTTAAACTCACTTTCTAGGACTAGTGGCATGTTGACTTTGCTGTTTAACACCGATGTCTTTTGATGCTGGTGGAAATAATCAAGGTACATATCACTGTGAGGTCAGAGGCACCTTTGATAGGAAAATAAATGAATTGAAAGATAATCGTATATTAAGGATATACATTTTTTCAAAGTAAACTTTACTCAATGCTGCCTATTGCTGTTGGAGTAATCACTTAGGAAATACATCCCGTTATAAAATGAGCACACTCTTCCTCTCCTCCCTAGTTCCTGATAATATTTACATTTAATTATCTAGTCTATGGTGGTTATCTTTTCTTTAAACTCCTTTTCATCCTTTGCCTTATTTGGACTTTTAATGTTTTGCTTGAGAAAGAGAATATGCCATTAGTCTGCCAGAATGAATTGATGAATTTAAAGGACCTGCTGTTCACATTTCAGATTCATGAGACTTTCTAATTGAAAGGTATTTGCAGGTAGCTTGCCTGGTAAAATAACTGAGAAGTAATAAGGACATTATGTTTCATCATGACATTATTAAAGTTTTACTCAGAACTCACAATTGTGAAATAGTGTTGCCCTTTTCTATTCTAGCATAGAAGGGAGTTGTTCAAACCCAACTGATGAGGGACTGTGATGGGTAATATATAAAGTTATACTCTCAGAGAGTGCTTGGGAAGGAGGAGGCCTTCAAGGGGCAGTTTGTACCATTAATCTTCACTCAGCCCTGATTTTAAACTATTTCAGGCAGATCAGATAGACTGTTTATCTTTGTTTGAAAGACCTCCAAAGGAGTAGACTCTTGAGCCTCTCTCAGCAAGGCATTCTAATACTTAGTAATTCTTGTAGTATCGAAATGTTTCCAGATATCTAGCCAAAAGCCTTCATAGTGAGCTTGCTTATTTTCTCTTGTTCCATCTTCTGGGAAGCTATTGAGCAGAGGATCATCAAGTTCTTTGTTAGGACTGTTATACTGATCAAAAGTCAGTGTGAAACATTCCAGTCTTTCTTTGAGCATCAGTAATATTATTTCATTTCCCAACCCAACTCATCTTGATGGCTCTAAACTTCTACAGGAACTCCACAACTAAAAAGAGCATCTGCTTTAAAGCCTAGACAACTTAGGGAATGCTTTTTTAGGCTTACTGTGCTGCTGTTTTATGCTTTGAGCCTTGTTGGAGTCATTAATTATAATACTTTGTAGCTGACTAATGGTGTCTCATTGGCCTACATGTTCGCTTTTTTCATTACTTATCTAATACAACTTTATTTAACAATTTCTTATATAGAAATTACTACATGCCCAGCACCTATTTAAAACTATTACCTACTTTAAAATATTAAACATTGCCTTATTGACTCCTTCTACTAACTTAGTAGATACTATCATGATTTCCATGTTATAGATGAAAAGACTGAGTAACAGAGAGACAAATAATTAACTTGCCGAAGAATGACTCACCTAGAAAGTGATGAGGCTGGAATTCAAACCCCTGCATCCTGGCTTCAGGCACCCCAATCCATAGACTTAACCCTGCCCCTGCCATTCTGCATTTGTTGAATGAATGCATGCAAAATCAATTCTTTCCTCATCTAATATGTATATAGCCTGACATTATCAGTCACCATATGTATTCCTTCACAGTTCATGCTGGATACTTTTCTATTTACTTGCAACATCTACAATTTCTCAAAATCACTTTGAATTTGAATTTTATGTTCTCAGGAATTGGCCACGCTACCACCACTAACTTGTTCCTTATTTATGCGTTTTCCTGATCATTTTATTGTATAGATGTGGTTATATAAAAGATGGAAACTAAAGAACATGTGTTGGTTTTTTTCAGTATACTGGGCCTGCTGGAATATTGGGTTAGTCCAACAAAGCTTACTATGTGAAATTATCTCGAGGTTAGGCAGAGGAGGGAAGTTTATCCCCACAGATTAGGAAAAACAAAATATTACTAACTCTGTTCTCAATATTCACCTTGCCCCTTGTCCTATCTCAGGTATTTTGAGAGTGTGGGTTACAGTATTAAATGCTTTCCCATCTATTTGATATCAATTTATCTCAAAAATCTATCTTAAAATCTAAAAGTAAAAAAAAAAGAACATTATCTTATAATCTGCTGATGTACTAGTGACTATTTTAGCTCCTCTAAATTGATTTCAAATTTCAAAAATGTAATGTTTCATTTTACCTGGCCTTTGTCCAACAGGCCTTTCCTTTCTTTGGTGGGCTTCCCAGGGAACCTGTCATTCCTCTCTCTGCTCCCCCAGCAAATTAACTTATTTAATACATTTGCCATTAACACAAATCTTTTTTCAGTTTCATGTAGATATCACATCAACATAAATGGAAAAACAGCATTTGGTAACTCTCACTCTTTTGCAGATATATTAAATATCCTATTTGGGAATGAATTATTTGATTTCCATTTATCTGCCTGCTTCACAGATTTCTGATTTCTTTGCCCTCTGTTTAGTTAGCTGATGTCTTTAAAATCCTTTTGAAAAACAGTGTGAGGTATGAATGAGTTAGCTGAACTTCAAATGTTTTTTTTTTATGATTTGTTAAGTCACTAGATTTCTAAAAGAATCACATTAATTCCGGGTATCAAAGCAATCTAAAATCTGGGCTATTAGGAGTACCTCTTGTTAAACTCTTGGTTTGGGTATTAATTTTAGAAAGATCCTTGCAAACAGAGTTATCTTAGCTGATTTAATTAGAGGATAATATGTCATCATTGAGAATAAGAGTTTGAGTTGACTGATATACATTTTTACATAAAACTCCCATCATTTCACTGTACTACATCTTAATACCTTGTGAGTAGAAACGTAGGCCACTATCAAAAGTGATTTAAAATATGCAGCAATTATGTTCTTTACAATATTATAGTAGAAACATTGCATCATAATTTAGGTAAGACGGTGACTAGTGTTGTTTTACAATTATGGGTGAGTTTTATGAACACTTACAAAATACAAAATTATTGAGTCCTTTTAAACCAGAGTGACCTACTCTTTGTCACTAGATTTATATAGAAATACGAGTTTAGGATAAAAATTGTAGTAAAGGAATTGTTGATAAAATAATTTTAATAGCTTAATTTTGACTTATATTCAAGACCATAAAAGTAGCATTGTGAGACGGTTTCTTTCCTCTTAATTCACATCTCTCAAAAGACTTCTTAGCAAGGCCAGCAAGGTGACTTAGAGTTGTCTTGCCAGTATAAACAGAATACTTAATATTCTTTTAAACCTGGTGCTTATATCCCTTTATAGACCAAATTCTGCTCTGTTAAATTCTTTAGCTGGCACATAATTCCCCTTTAAATAGTTTCATAGATTTCTCCAGTGTTATTCAGTTTTCAATGATTTACATGATACTGTTTGAAAGTGTAATTGACTCCCTGGGATGGCATATTTGTACATAAAGGGTTTCAGAGTGGAAAAATATTTTTTAAAGAAGCACACCAGTTAGTAACAAATAAAAATAAAAATTTGATTCCACATTTACACATTATTCAGGTTGTTGATTATTTTTATAACCTGGTCTCCCTTTGCTTTTTTTTCATTCATCCAGTAAATATTTCTTGTTTACCTACTATGTGTAAGTCACTGTGCCAGGTGCTGGGTATAAGGTCCTCGGGAGTTTTAATCCCAGCAGGGAAGCAGAAATTAAGGGTACCATTCACAGTGAATTAGTTTGGGCTGAGATACGTGCACAGCACTAGGGATCCCTGGCACTGTGAAAACATTTAATAGGAACATCTCATCTAATCAGAGAGTCTTGGAAATGCTTCCTTGAGGAAGAGCAATGGATTCTGAAGCATGAGTACAAAGTCAGTAAGGAAAGGAGAAAGTGGAGGGTGCACTCATTGCCTCTGTGGTGAGAAGACCTTGAAAGCTTGAAAAGAGTTCCAGAACCTTCGAGGAAACAGCCAGTGAGTGGGGAAAGGGGTGTGAGAGAGACTGGAGAAGAGCCTGAGGGCCAGGCTATTGACTTACATTAATGATCCAAAGATGGCTCTTGCATATTGGCTCTGTGTTTACTCTTTCACTGCAGGCATAGACTTTCCACTCTAAAGTCTATGGGCGCTAAACTCAAGTTTTTACATATCCAGTTGTTGTGAATATAGTCCAAAGAAGCATATTTTTAACATTAAGAGCCTGCTTGTTTTGTGTACCCTGCAAAACTGCACCCAACCTCTGCTAGCCATTTATAAGACAAACCTAGGGCCTATAAAAGACTCTAAGCTGCTGCTGCCCTCCACACCCTATGGCTGAGCAACACTGCCTAGATACGTAATCCCCCTCTGCCCTACGCCCTGGGAGTTTCCTTAACCTCTTCCTCTTCTTCATAGTGGCCCCTCCATTACCTCTGGAAGGTCTCATGCTGTGAGGGACTTCCCTTCACATGCAACCTGTCAAAGTGCCAACCAAATGAAGCTCGCTGTGTCCTATTGCCACCTCATAGTGTGTCTCTTCATCGCCCCTGAAATCCTTCCATCTCACCAAGTGACTTTGCCGGTTAGCCTGGAGCAGTAAGAAGCTGTTGAAGAAGCGTTTTAATCAGCGTTGGACGTGGTTTTGAAATGTGACTTTGGTTGCTCTGTGGAGAATGGATTAGAGGGGAGCAAAAGCAGACACTGGAAGAGGAGGAGATGTTAGCTTGAACTAGAATGGTGACTTTGGAAATGGAATGAAGTAGAAGGATGCAGGAAATATTTAGGAGGCAAAATTGATACCGCCAAAAGACCATTAATGAATCAAAAGGTATTTATTGAGCATCTACTATGTGATTGACAATGAGTAGGGACTGGTGTGTGTGTTTATGTGAAAGAGAGAGATTGTGAGAAAGAAACCAGTGTCCCAGAAACGTTGAGTTTATCAGGCCGTATAAATACTTTGACATAGTTTATGTGTACTTTTTAGTTGAGACAAAACTCAATGTCATAAAACCAGCAGAGGACTGTTAAGAGTTATCAGTGTGGCTGAGAGAAAGGGATTTCCCAAATAGGCTGGGGTGAGTTGTTAACTCTCAGAAAGCATAGTTATCAAAATGCATGTAATCAGCTGTGCCCATTTTGCAACTTGTCACAGTTCTTTGTCCTTTGGCAGTGTAAAAAAAAAAATCTTAAAATTTTCGTCAAGATGAAGAATTAATTAAATTATTTCATTGCCCAAGATTTAAACAGTGGTGTGTCTATGGCTGAAGTACCAAATTACAGTACTGATCGTAATGAAAGGAATCACTGAATGAAGAGATTTCTTTGACTTTGCAGCAAGGAGGAGGTAAAATTTAATTTGGACTATATTAGTCAGAGTTCTCCAGAGAAATAGAACCAACAGGATATATAAATATACAGACAGGTAGATAGATAGATAGATAGATAGATAGATAGATAGATACAGGTATAGTTATATAAGAGGAGATTTATTATAGGAATTGGCTCCTGTGGTTTTAGAGGCCGAGAAGTCCCACAATCTATTGTCTGTAAGCTGGAGACCCAGGAAAGCAGCTGGTGTAATTCAATCTGCGTCCAAAGGCCCGAGAGCCAGGAACTCTGATGTCTGACGGAAGGAAAAGATGGATGTGCCAACTCAAGAAGAGAGAGAGAGAATTTGCCACTCCTCTGCCGTTTTGTACCATTCCAGCCACCAAAGGATTGGATGATGCCTGCCCACGTTGGTCGCTCAGTCTACTGAATTAAATGCTAATCTCTTCCAGAAACATCCTCACAGACACACCCAGAAATACTGTTTTACCAGCTATCTAGGCATCCCTTAGGCCAGTCAAGTTGACACATGAGATTAACCGTCACAGGAACCTTGAAGCATGGGTAGGGTCTGACAAAGGGCCGTGAAAGAAGAAGGCATTGAGGGTGGGGTTAAATGTGTAAGCAAAATAGTGCATGTGGAAGCTAGTACAGAAAGGGATCTATTAAGCACTCGTGAGAAATAATATTGGATTTTTAGAGTAGGGTTGGATTTGCTGATGGGCCTTAAAAATCCTAGGCTTTATGCGTGAGGAAGTAGGTCATCATCCTGGGTTCCTGGCAGTGAAGTGACACGATGAAAGTATTGTTTAGACTGAGAAACACTGTAAACAGGATGGAATAGAGAGGAGGTCATTAAAGGCCCAGGGGGAGGGAAGGACAGCCAGGGGGCTGTTTTAGATACTAAAGCATGAGTTACTGAGGGCCCAGAGGAGGGTGAGAGGAGCGAAGAAGGCGTGAAGGAGGTCATCAGAGAAGAAAGAGGCAAAATTAAAAAGATAAAAACTTAACAAACTTTACTCTGCTACTTAGAAGTTGCAGTAAAAGAATTTAAAGAAGACAAGCTTTTGAAACTCTTGCCTGAAATAATCTGTGCCTCTTAAGATACTTTTGGCAGCAGGTCACAGAAAATCCCGACTCAACTGGCTTACACAATCAGGGGAAGCCATTATTTTGGGTAACAAGAAGTCCCAAGGTAGGGCAGTTCCAGGAGTGAGAAAGTAGGAAGTTAACAGTACCATCAGGGTCCCAAATTCTCGCCCTCTCTCTGCTCTTGCATCGTATTCTACCAGATCAGCTCCGTTGTGGTTGCAACATGGCTGCCGGAGTACCAAGAGTTAAAGCCTCGTTATAATGCCCAGAGGCACAAAAAAGGACTACTTCTTCCCATTTATATCTCTTCATTGATGAGGCAGACTACCTACAAAAATCCCCCAGCAGATTTACCCACTCTTTTCATTTCAGAATTGCTGCCTGTTGCCCATGCCTGGAAGAGAAAGGAAAGAGACCATGGCCATTGACCTAGACCAGTCATAGTTACAGCCTCAGACAGGGACTGATGTCCACTTTCGTCAAGTATAAGGCCGCTGAATTGCTTAGTTAATCTTCATAATCCTAATGAGAATCCCAAGGAATTGAGGGGTGATGGAGAAATGGAGAGAAACTACTCAGACTGTCTGAATTAATTTGGTATTTGACATTCTTGCTTTAGTTCAGTGTTTCTCAACTCTGGCCAGTAGTGAACTGAGAAATGTTTAACAATTGGATCTCAGGGGAGTGGGGTGGAGGGACACCTGACTTGTAGTATTTGCCAATTTCTGTAGTATAGATGTTTCCACCATGACTCATTTCAAGCTACTAGCAATTTAACAACCAGCTCACAAAACTCCTGAAAATTTAACAATTGGCTCTTTCGACTTGGAAAGAGCCAGAGCTGTCCTGGAATCATGTGGGATGTTAAAAAACATACCTATACTTGAGCTCCATCTTCAGATATTTGGATTTAATTGGTCTGGGACAGGGCACTCTCCTTGCTTCCTTCCTCCCTCCTTCCCTTTCTTTCTTTTTAAATTTTCCCAAGTAATTCTGATGTGCATCCAGGGAAGGGAACCAGTGATGGAGAGCAGTGCTTCATAAACTTTATTGTGCATCAGAACACTCCAGGGCTTGTTAAACGCCAATGGCTGGTCCCCAGCGCCAGAGATTCTGATTCAATAGTTTTGGGTGTAGGGGCTATAATTTGCATTTCTAACAAGTTCCCAGGTGTTGCTAATGTTTTTGGTCCAGGCACCATCCTTTGAATCCCTGGGGGCCACACTTTGGGTGCATTCAATGTTTTTTTTTTTTTTTAATTTTTTTATTTTTATTGTTATGTTTTGTGAGGAAGATCAGCCCTGAGCTAACATCCATGCCAATCCTCCTCTTTTTGCTGAAGAAGACCGGCTCTGAGCTAACATCTATTGCCAATTCTCCTCCTTTTTTTTTTCCCCCCCAAAGCCCCAGTAGATAGTTGTATGGCATAGTTTCATATCCTTCTAGTTGCTGTATGTGGGACGTGGCCTCAGCATGGCCAGAGAAGCAGTGCGTGGGTGTGCGCCCAGGATCCGAACTGGGGCCGCCAGGAGCGGAGCGTGCACACTTAACCACTAAGCCACGGGGCTGGCCCTCAATGTGTTTTTAAATACAAGTTTTTGTCAAGATAGACAGTCAAATTTGGGCAACGATTTTGGGTTATTTTCCACGTTGATCTTGGGTAAGAATCTTCACCCAGAAAGTGTTGCTGCTGCAAATTACACCACTCCACCCCCACATCTCCCCAGCCTTCTCTCAAATGTTTACATTGGCCACTAGGGGGACAAAGGGAAAGAGAGCCATTGGATAGGTTCAATCCATGACAACCTAGGCCTGGAACAAAAGGGGCCTAACCCAGCTGCCAAGGGCACATCTTCATGAGTAGGAGAGAGCCTTAACATTGGTTTAAAGGAGAAGTGGGATTTTAGGTTTCTTTCACTGTAGGATCCCTATTATTCTTTGCTAATATGGCAGGCTTTCTATAGGTGCATAGGACTCGTTTTGTCCTTTTTAGATTTTTAGTCAAGAGTAATTTCCATCTCCTACACCCTTTTGAGCTATTTTTCCTACACTAGCCTCCCAAGAGCAGATCTAGCCATTTTTTCCCTGACCTCTAGACTCTTATGCAAGGAGACTACATTTAGAGGTGGTCACTCTTCATTTTATACACCTTTAATTAAAGATGTAGCAAAATACATTCTGGGCAGGCACACGTGTTACATAGGCTTTATCAGCTGGTGTGTTTGCTCCTTACTACACTTCTTGGATTTCTTGAGAAATTGGCTTTCTCTCTTTGTGCCCCCAGAACAGCTGAGATTAGCAGGGGCCAGTGCTCAGCTGAATTTCAGGGAACCAGAGGTATTTCCTCTTAAGGTTGCAATGAAATTGAGGCAACTATTTTCTTTGCAAAGAAAGCACTTTGAGGTCTTCTAAAAGAAGATGAATAACTTTCAATTATTATTTTCTTAATGGGTCAGAATAGCTCAAAGTCAATAGCACTTTTAAAATGAACTTGAAAAAAGCCACCATGCTTTTAGAGATTATGGATATTTTAATATGACAGGCCTTAATTTTTTCCTGAAAAAGTAAGAAAATATTGTCTTTTATCTGTTTGCTTATCCTTTTCTTTTTCTAAATTGCAATGATTGGGAGTTTTTTAAACTTAAAAAATGGTAGAATTTAAAATCACTGCTTTTTCCTTTTTTACAGCAAAAGGTTTAACAAATGTTTTTGAGGAGTTTAATTGATTTTTGACATAATGGGAGCTCTATTTGGAAAATAAGAATTTGTAGTTCTAAAGTCTTAATAATCTGGAAATGCAGGATTCCTGAACACTTTTACTTGATCTGTTACAGCTTCTCCTCCAGCTGTATATCTGCATTGAACTTAGTGAACATAGTTGACTGTTACTTTTACATTATCAAGTGCTAATGTGTGAAAGGCTTTTATTGTACTTTTACTACGCATTTGATTATGTGGTATCTTATTCAATAGTCTTTCACAGACTTGGGGGTATTCAGACATCAGGAGGTCAAGTACTATGTTAAAAGCTTAGGCCAATCTTTTTATATGACTGCAATAAAGAATATATTCATTTCATTTATATTACCACATGGCTCTCATAAAAGGTCAGTTTCGATTGAATGGAAAATAGGTTGCAAATGGCAAATCTTATGTCATCAACAACAAAATTATTATGGATAATCTCTTTTCAATGACCACTTTCCCCTCTTTTTAAAAAAATAACTTGAAGATTTCTTAAAATCAGACATCTTCATGATGTGTTTTGTACAATGGACATATAGAAATTGTGTAAACTCATGTTTTTCTATTTTAGTCAAGAAAATATGTATAGAGTAATCACACTTAAATTCCAGTTAAAACAACAAGCTAGGTGAATTAGATATTCACAGCAAAAACCATGAAATTATACTTTTTTAATTTTGTTGTTATATTCAATTAACTTTGAGTCAATTTCTCAGCCTGAGTTATTGATGTAAACATAAATAATTAAATATTGCAAGAAGTTACATGCATAAACATAAGCTGATTGCTATGATTTAAGAATGGCAATTTATTCCTATCCAGAACATGCTTAGTAAATTACACAAAGGTTTTCAGTTTAACAAAAGGTTGACTATATATAGAAATATAGGTTATAATGATCTTAATTCTATGTGGTAATCAAGGTTGCATTTTATAACTGGAATAACAATTTCCTATAACTGCAAAACCAATAACATTTTAAAATGAATTTTAACCTTTCCAACCATTAGTTTATAAGGTACAACTCTTGACAAAACAGTTGTTATTCTTCTGAAATATTTATTTTCTAAAGTATGACCTTGTATTTGAAAGAAAGTTTAAAAATGCTCTATGCTTTGAAAGGCTTTGAAATAGTGTGATTTGGAAAAAATGAGCCTTTCTCACAATTACTATAATCAGGAAAAATAGGAAGATGGAATACAAATAAGCAAGAGCAGCCATTTCCCAGTTCGACAGTTCCTAAAGCTGTCTTCATTTCAGGGTGACAATTCCGATTTTAACCTAATTAAGCATTAGAGAGAACCAGTGTCCTAAGAGATAAGCCTGAAGGTTTCTGGAAGTCCCAGGCTGCTCATTACCTCCCAGGCACTGCCAGGGAGCTGCAGTCTGGGACTTCTGGAAGGTGCCATGGATGCCCAGAAGGAGGCTCTGCTGTGCAGCGCCAGCCCGTAGGTGTACCACCTTAAGCCACATTTCAGCCTGGTTACTGTGGAATTGATTTTCACGGCTCATGACAGAAGCTGTTTTCAGCCCTTGAAAAGGAAGTGGCTGGGCCTGATACTCCTCACACAAACAGCAAATTGCTCCATGGCTTTCATAGCATTCGAGGTCTGTTACCTTAAGGTTCTAATGGCCTTTTAACAGTGTTTCCAGCTGAGCAGCAGATGTAAAGGATACTGAACATTGAAAGCACTGTTCTTTTTTTTTCCCCTCCTTGAAAGAATCATTTTTTACAGACATTGTACTAACACCACATCCTAGGACCTATTCAGTGGCATGTTAGATTTGAAAAACTCAACAAAATCTCAGATAAATATATTGTCAGTGCCATAAATCTGCCACCTTATCGAGCTTGTGTCCCATATTACTGCCCATCAGGAACTGAGATTATGTCACCATTAATGGCGGCCCCATTTGGTCATATCTCATCAGGGAAAAAAATAATTAGTGGAATCCCATGAAGCCTCTAAAATACCTTATACTTTAAGTCAATTCATTTTAATCCTAAAAATTATTTTTGTGAAAGCATTTTACATTTAACTTTTAGAATTATATCCAGTCTACCTTTGGTTTTCTTTGCTGTTGTTTTCAGTGTTAGTTTTGTCCTTCTGTTGGTCAGGGTGTGAAATGTCTCCCGAATAGGCAGCTATGCGCTCCCTGCACGGTGAACTGCAAGACCTTTAAACTAAGGTTTGGTCTAAGGTTGGTATTTGAGTCTTGTGGACTTTTGGGAAGAAAGTTAAACATAACTGAAGAACACTTGTCAAATTGGACGTTTTTCCATTTAAAAAAATTAGAGAAATAGTATGTCTTTTGATTTCATTTAGGTCCAAGCAGTGTTTCCTATTTCAACTTTCCAGTGGTAACTAGACGAGGTAAGAGAAAAACAGCCAGGGAGATGAGTCATCGTTCGTCACTCCAGGAACTCGCCTGTTCTACAAGCTTTTGGAAGGACCTTTAGGAAGTATGTGAACTGCCACCATTTTTTCCCCCAAAGTTGAAGATATACAAACATTGCGATTCTGATGTGAAAAGGCGTGCAATTTCCTCTCCCTCCTCCTCTTCTTGTTTTCTTCCTCCTCCTCCCTGTCTCCTTCACTCACTCAACCCATCTAGTTTTGGGTAACCAGAAAAATAATTTTAGTGTGATCTAGCTTAAAATTTAGTACGGTCCATTTAGCTCTTCTAGGTGATAATTAATCATGTGGGACACTTGCTCTGTTGTAGTGGTTAAACAGAGACTGGCTTTGATGCCTGGCTCTACTACTCAGCCTTTTTTTGAGCCTCTCTGTGCATCAGTTTTTTTTTCTGTAAACAGGGATAATAACAGTCCCTATCTCTCATCATGACTGCATTAAATGCATTAATATTTATAAAGCTCTTAGAATAGTGTCTGGCATATAATGAATGCTATATACATGTTTGTCAAATAATGGATGATAGAGAAGCAAATCAGTCTCTTAGATGGAGGTAGAGAGTGACTCTTCCCCAGGCAAGGAAGGGAAGAGTGAGTTTCCTTGGGCTTCTCCTGTCTCCAGGACCCTGCCAGCCTGTACTGCTGATGTCTGGGTTTTTGATCTGATCTTGTTCAAGTTCAAGAAAGACATAGTAGTCCCCTTTCCTGCAGTATTCACTCTCACATTGGCCTTTCTGGCCCTGTATGCCTCCTGAATCCCTGACTAGTCCCTCACCTGGCCTCTGGCCCACCTGCAGCCTTGATCACCTGGTATTGTGGGATCATGGCAGCTTTCTGGTTTACAACTGGGCTGTTTTCTGAGACTTTTCAGGAGGGCTCTAGAGACTGCTGGGCCAGGCCTGTGCCCCTAAGTGTAGGTATAGCTCTCCCTCTGAGTACTCTGTGCCTCCAAGTTTATGGTAAGGTTGGTGCCAACTAGCCTACCAGGCAATCTCTTCACAGAGTCCTAAACAGAATTTGAGCCAGAAATCCCTCTTCTCTTTGACTTTCCTGTATTGATGCAAAGCTCAGAGAGGAGAAACTGAGAGACCTGGGAAGCCATTATCTTCCCTCCACCTCCCGTCTTCCCACATACCCCTGGGGCAGGGGTAGGGGGTGCTACCTTTTCTCATCCTGGCTGGATCTGAAGCCCTTCATTCAGGATTTGGAGACTTTTGTCTTCTAAAGAGGTCAGGTGACGGACACCCATGCCCTTGGAGATGGACGCCTGTAAGAGAACAATGAATTAAGGCGAAAAGAAAAATGGACTCAGTTAAGTATTTGCAAAATATTATCCCCACTACACATGCAATATGAAAACTTCCGAAGACTCTCTCAAACATCAAGGAACTGGGAATAATATGAATTATTTTTTTCTGTGGGACTCTTTGGGCTTCCTGGCAGATGGCATCATGTAGAAGCAAAAGGACTTATTCCTTGTTTTGTGTTTACTAACTGGTTATTTTAAAGTTTTCTTACCTCTTTGAACCCCAGTTTCTTTATTTATATAAAAGGGCAATAATATAGTTGGGCTCATAATATTTTTTTTGTGAGGATTAAATGGCATAATGCATGTGAACACCTGACAGAGAGAAGTCTCCAGTAAATGTTAGTTCTTTTCCCAATTCCCTCCTGACACATGAATCATGATGAGAAATCTTCCTATTTCTTATTCAAAAGAGGAGAGAAAACCTGGTAGGCTGTAATCCCCACACTATGACTTAGTCATTTTTAATTTCCTTTTATGATAAGCTTCTAAGAGTGAAGCTCTAATAGAACGTTAAAAGGTGATCTTGAAATGCCATTAAATGTCAAATAGCAAATTTTTGAAAAACATTTACTTTCTCTTCTTTTTGGTCTTCTGCTTGGAAATGGCTCTGAAACTTCTCTTTCATGCCACTCTCACCGGTTTCTGTTGTGCATACTGTCAGCAGAGTAATATATCTGATACATAGCTTTGATTTTACTTTGCTTAAACTGGTGGTTCTCCAACTTGAGTGTGCATCAGAATCACCCAGAAGGCTTGTTCAAATGTGACCTGCTGGGTCCCACTCTGGGAGTTTCTGATTTAGTAGATCTGAGATGGAATAGATCGGAGTGCCCAGGTGATGCTGATGTTGATGCTCCCTGGAAAGCTCTTTGAGGACCACTGGCTTAAAGTTTAAGCCTTAAACAATCACTGGTACACTTAGTTCCCTGGTGGCTTGAGAATAAATTTCAACTGTGTTGGTTTGACATTCAAGAACTCAAACTATCTTTCTTACTTACTTCTAAGCACCTTTCTTCTAGAAATTTGTATCTGATGAAAACTTTTTCACTGAGCTCACTTTTCCTTCTGGGTCTCATTTCATTTGCTAACACTCATGACAACGCTTGGCCTGTCTCCCCACTTTTCTCCATGGAGTAAAATCAAATTTAGCTCAAATTCCCCCTCATGAATTTGTCCTAGGGCCCCTAGTCCCTATTTTTCCCTTTGCCAAGCTTGTGTAGTGTTTGTCTCCTCATTTGGTATTTAATCAAATTCTGCCTTCTCATGACTGTTCTATTGTCTTGTGTCACTTAAAATGAGTCACTTAAATTTTGTTTTCCAAATTTGCCTGTGTGATAGCTGAGGGCACTTTAATACTACATATTTGTACTCCTTAGAGCACAGTACTTGAGTATAGTAGGTACTCAATAAATGATTGACTATTTCTTGATTGGAAACATACCGAAACTTTTATTTTGCCAGCCCTTCCAGACAACTTTAAGATCATGATTAAATGGTAAAATATAAAGATACTCATATTTTCTTTGCAAGGTTGCAGCTGATAAGCTATATTAGCTTAAGCCAGTGAAAATCAATTTCAGAAAGTATAGACCACCAGAGTTTATTGTGTGGAACATACATTTTGTCACTTTCATTTTATTTTAAAGCATAACGTTTCTCCCTGTGAAGTACCTACTATATATACGTATATGTCTATCAAAATGTTTTTTCAAAACGTGGCATATTTCAGCTATCACTGACAGCAATTTTCAAATACCTGAAAAGATTAGAGAAGTTAAATGTAAAGAGTACTTTAAATTGCAGTGACATTTCCTGGGAGATAAAGAAATTGATGGAGAGGAAAGTTAGTTTGTAAAGTCAGGCCTAGGGATAAAGCAATCACATTGTACCACCTTTAGAATGATCTATTACAATGGAGGCTTTGAATAATAAATTGTGCCACTGGAATGTTTATAGGCATCACTTGTAATTTTGTGAATTCCATTTTAAGCTGTTACCTACCTAGGCTTTCTTACTTATTTTGTTAGTTCAGGTCAGTAAAAACTTGTTCTTAATTACTTGGTTAAAGAACAGCACCCACAGTTTCTCTGCCCTTGAGGTCCGCATAGAGTAGTGAAGACAGACATATAGGTGATTAATTTCAATATGATGTGGGGAGTGGAGTGATGAAGGCACTGGGAGCGTAGAGGAAAGCAGGTAAAGGTCGGAGGGCAGGTGAAAGTAACCTATGGGTGGGGGCAAGAGGAAGTGAGGGCTCAGAATCAGGGAGTATCAAGTGCCTCTGTTCTGCTCTAGAATAACTTATTTCTTGTATAGTGTTAATTGTTCTTTCCTATAAATGTATGAACCCTAGTTATATAGTAAATATGGAAGGTTAAATTCCTCCATTCAATAGAAGTTCATGCCCTATGAACTCGCTGAGAAATGGGCATCTCTGGTTTTGGAAAGATGCGTCAATTGATCTTTGTTCAAGCGAATGGGACATTCATCTGTCCTTGGGAAATTGTATAGAACTACCCAAGGATGATATTTAACCCCAAATTATTTTAGCTCCCATAATTTAATAAAATTTCTAAGAGAAATATTAGAAAAATAACCACATTTATCACATGATAATCCCTTCCAAATATATAGTTTTAAGTGATGATAATTTTACCATTTCAAACACAAACATTCCTTTAGAGATATTAGCATATGATTGTGCTGTATATTTAAAAAATTCATAGACATCAAAGCTACTCTATTTGCCGGCCCCATGGCTTAGCGGTTAAGTGCGTGAGCTCCGATGCTGGCAGCCCCGGTTCGGATCCTGGGAGTGCACCTACGCACTGCTTCTCTGGCCATGCTGAGGCCGCGTCCCACATACAGCAACTAGAAGGAAGTGCAGCTATGACATACAACTATCTACTAGGGCTTTAGGGGGGGAAAAATAAATAAAATTATTAAAAAAAAAGCTACTCTATTAAAGTAAGTATGATATATGTAAATAGACATATAAATATTTTGATAATCAAAGATGACACTAATGGTGTGGCAATTTTTTTGCCATAGGTTGCTAAAAAGAATAATTTTTGCTGTGAATCCCTTTTAGTTTTTTACATAGATGGTACAATAAGTGGTTCCAGCTGGAGAAAAGGTGACAACAAGTTGGCTTTTTTGTGCCCTCTGTGATCTGACTCAGCTTATTTTTTAGTTTCTATGTTTTTTTTTAATCATGTTTGAAACTGTGAGCATTTAAACTCTTATGCTGTTGCATAGATTGCATATGAAGATGTTTTAAGCAAGTTCTGAAATTATAAAAAAATATAGAGGATGCCCAGATGACAAGCAGAAAAAATTCTCCTTTACATAAAAGCCTCCATTCTCATTTGTAAAGCAAAACATTCTCTCTTAAAAGTAACAGCTGCAAAAAAAGCAGGCAGGCAGAACACACCGATCTAAGTTGTAAAATATGTTTTGGTAGCTCAACAGGGATTTTGCTGTTTCTGAGGAAAAAAATCAAAATCTGATTTTAAAATGAAGGTATTTAAAAACAGGGCACAAGAGAGCCTTATTTTTGGAGTTGGTGGGCAGCCAGGATGCGGCCACTTCACTGCTCCTACAGGAGGCTCTGCCTGGCCCACTCTGCGCTTGCGGTGGGCAGACTTACACTGACACACGCACGTGCCTCAGATGTGTTAGCAAACCTGTCTTTTCAGAAGGCAATAGTTAATGCAAGAAGAGAATTCTAGGAAGAGTTTGAACACAAAAGCAATCGTTACACCAGATTTTGTTTATCTTAATATTGATCTGTGCAAGTTAATATTTCTTGCTGAAAACAAGGCTGAAAGCTTTTTTTCTCTCCACATGGAATTCAAGCTCCTTGGCTAGCCCTTGGTGCCTGGCATGTATAACGCATTCAATACACGTGCATTGAATGTACTGTGGGATGACAATGACCTGAGCGTTCATTTGATTCCTAGAAAACAATCTCTGTGTAGATGTTGACTAGCTTGTTCCTCCTGCAATGCCATCCTCATGAGGTGTGGGCAGTTAGGGAGAAGGGAGCTGGAGGAGCATGGCTCAGGCAGCAGGAAGAGGAAGGGGGAAGCAAGAGCGGTTGCAGAAGGGTCCTTTATGGGAGAAAACATCGAGATTTTCAAAGCAAATATTCCAAATTCAGAGAATTGCATATCTTTTAGGTTTTCCCAGGCTTCCTATTTTCTAAGACTTATGTTTCTTAGCAATTAATTTCTAAGAGTGGTAATAGCATCCGCTATGGTTTGACGAGTTCAGCTGTTTGTACTAGTAATTTTCCTGGGGTATTGATTTGAACCAGCTCTGTTTAGATGCAGTATGAATATTGCTTTTTTAAACATTCTAAGGTATAAGAAGAATCCAGTATATAAATGCCACTTGTAGATAAATTTTGTCATTTCTTTGCAAAAACAAACAAAAAAAAGAGCTCTCCTATTCCTAGGGAAATTGAGCGTAAATCCACCACTCCAAGATTCTCAGAGAAATGCAGTTGCTGTTTGAAGATTTTAATCTCCTCCAGGGCTAGGTTTCTGCAGTTTTATTTGTTTCACATGTACTTTGCCCAGGGTTGGACAAACAGATAAGCTTCTTAACTGATGCATTTAACTGACTATCTGTTCACTTTTCAGGTATCAACCTGGAGTTTAGTGAAAAATATTCAGGATAGGCAAGTATTGAAAGGAAAAAGAAGATTAATAAACATGAAGTAACTGATATTTCTGACATCCTTCACATTTATCTTTTCTTTCTCTCTCTCTACACACACACACACACACACTCACTCCATATACATACTTATGTGTATTTTGTTTCTTTTAATGTGCAGTCATTAATGAGAGTACTGATGTTGGAATCAGGATACGTAAGTACTGACTATAGGACTATAACATATTGTATGTTACAATATAGTATGACTCCTTGCAATTTTTTCTTGACTTTTAGAACCTTCTTCAAGCCAAAAATAACCTTTACCTTTCTCAGGTCCAGATTACAGAAAGTTGTAGTGACCGTGACTTTGGGGATACTGGCTTCAAATGTCACCTCAGTGGAGGAAAGGAGGAAGGGTTCCACAAGAAGAATGAGTGGGAGAGAGCAATTTAAAAAATGGTTGGAAATGTAGATGCTTTCATGCTGGGTTATATTTAAATCTTCTTGTGAAAAGAACTGTGATGAGGGCTTAAAGTCCTTTAAACCTTGAATAATTGACATATCATGACAAAGCCTTCTAGATGTTTTTAATTTCTAAATTAAAAACCTTCTAGATGTTTTAATTTCTAAAAATTTATGTGTTGGTACTGCAAAAATGTTTAAATGTTAAAAAGAATTGGCCTCTTCAGAGGCAACCATTCTTATAGGTATTTATGATCTTTCCATTGATGTTTTATGTATACACAAATATTTATAAATATTATATATATTTACTCAAATGGTAACATACTGTATACATTTTTAAAACTTTTTTTGTTTATTGCAGTAACATTGGTTTATAATATTGTATAAATTTCAAGTGTACATCATTATACTTCTATTTCTGCATAGATTACATCATGTTCACCACCCAAATACTAATTACAACCCGTCACCACACACATGTGCCGAATTATCCCTTTCACCATCCTCCTTCCCCCCTTCCCCTCTGATAACCACCAATCCAATCTCTGTCTCTTTGTGTTTGCTTGTTGTTGTTATTATCTACTACTTAATGAGGGAAAAATCATACAGTATTTGACCTTCTCCCTCTGACTTATTTCACTCTGCATAATACCCTCAATGTCCATCCATGTTGTCACAAATGGCTGGATTTCATCGTTTCTTATGGCTGAGTAGTATTCCATTGTGTATATGTACCACATCTTCTTTATCCATTCGTCCCCTGATGGGCACTTAGGTTGCTTCCAAGTCTTGGCTATTGTGAATAATGCTGCAGTGAACACAGGGGTGCATGTATCTTTTCGCATTGGTGTTTTCTGTATACATTTTTATGCAGATAATTTTTTTTTTACTTAATAACTTATCTTGAAACTTGTTTTATTTCAGTGCATAAGGACTTGCCTCCTTCCCTCGCCCTGCCACCCCCCCCCCCCACCCTGGCCAAAGGTTGCATTTTATTTCACTGTACAGATTTACCAAACCTCATTTAACCAGTGACCTATTATAGTGAATGTCCTTACATGTACAGCCTTTCACATAAATGGGATTTTATCTCTAAAAGAAATTCCTGGAAGTGGAATTGCTGGAGAAAAAGTCATAGGCGTTGAACATTTTGATTGACATTGCCACATTTCTTTCTATGTAAGTTGTGCCCGTTTACTGTCACAAAAGCAGCAGCAGAGAGCACCCAGGGTCACCATGTTACACAATCTCAGTGGGTGCTATTCACATGACAGTACATATGGATAGAGTCGTGCTTTGCTATTCCTGGTCCTGCGTGATGCTAGCTCATTGCTCTTCTGTAACTGCGGCCCGTGTTTCAAGAGTATGGGCTGTTCAACTTCAGATGGAGTAAATGGATGGATGGAGTTTTTGGGATTCCCTTCAGGCAACTTTTCTCCTTAGGATTATGCACCATTGCAGAAAAAAGTTGTGTAAGTAAAAATAGACCTGTTAAATATGTGAGGGTAATGGTACACTGAAAACTAAATGCTTTATCTCGGTATTTGAAATAGTATATGAGTCTCCATCCAAGTGAGCCCAGTATTCGTTTACCAGCATACATTCATATAAGAACTTTATGAGGGATCATAAGAAGATCAGATTATGAAATTTCTTAAAGGTCTGCTGTCTGGGTTTTTAAATCTTGCTTGTTTCATGTTAAACACCAACCATATGGCCATAGCTAGTTATATGCTTAAATGCTGATGTGTTTAAAAACCGTTCATATTACTCTATAAGGGACCTGAGAGGCAATGATAATAAGATATGTGGTTGGAAAGATAGGAGATGTATGTAGAGTGAAATTCTGACCTTTAGAAAGAACTGCCATAAACTTTGAAGAAATTGATTGGTTAAGAACCATATTATGCTGCTTTTTGTGTGTCTAATATATAGCGACATATTTGCATATATACGGGTATGTGTATGTGTATATATCTCTTTCAAAAAATACACACAGTGGTGTGCTAGAACCAGCTCATACTGGGCCATAAGAGCCAATAGTTAAATTTTCAGGTGTTTTGTGAGGAGTTTGACTTCACCTTAGGAGCTTGAAACCACCAACAGTGGGAGTATTTATACCACAGCAATTAGCAAACACTAAAAATCAGGGCTTTATTTCCTGGAAAGTTGGTAAACACTTACCAGTCCACCACTGTACATGTGTATGTATAATCAATACTCTTCTCAAAAATGAAGAAACTTCAGAACTATTAAAAAGGCCATTTGTTTACAATGTCTAATTTCCAATAAGCAGGAAAAAGTAGAAATTAGTTCTGTCGTACTTTTCTCATCGAAGCCTTAGTAATGCTTCATTATCATAAGTACAAATACTGTACATATGTACCGTTATATTTTCCTTTTAATATGTGTATAATTTCTGGGTTTTTTTGAATATTTTCATACCAAAAGAATCTTTTGCAAATAATACATTATAGACATACTAACAATATGATTTACCAAGATTCGCAGTGTTAGTTCATCACCCTAACAAACAATAGGTCACCTAATATTTGATCATAGGAATCAGGAAAATTGGCAAAAGTACTGCTATAGAATTAAAGAAACACACACTTTAAAGTTAGAAGGATGGTTAAAGTTCCTATGATGCAGTACCCATTTATAAGAAGGAAGAATGGGAATTAAATGCTATTAGGATTCATATGAGCTAGCATTTCAATTGCCCTGGTCCAGCATAGCCTGGATTTTAAGTGCTTTGAGTGTGAATATAGAAACTGAAGGCTTTAGGGCTTGAAAATGAGTAACATATAGAGATTGTTAATTTTTTCCCTCAATATTGAAATAGGGAAGAATGACTTATTTCAAATATAAGTAATGTTAATAACTTGATCAGAATTTAAGGAGATTAAATGTCAGAGTGAGGGCTTTGCTGGTAAATATCATTTATAGAAGGCAGAAGTAATAGACAGTTGTGTATAGCCTTGTGGCTTTTGCCATTCTATAAGTACTAAAATGTGATTTATTATTCTGTATGCTGTCATGTATTACTCAAGAGGCACAAAGAAATGATGACTTAGAAATCCTGCATAAAAGTGAACTGAGATGTTTTCTGGATATGAAAGAGATTATAAACAGGCTATGACACCTGTTTTAGTTTATGACTTACTGATCTATAAAGAAAATAACTTGTAAAATCCAAATTAAGCGAGAGTAATGATAGTTTACTAATAATGAGAGCCAGCTGTGCTAGTTTCTTTTAATAGGGATATGCAGTATTCAAATGTGGAGATTCACATGTTAGATCTTTGGAAATGGGAAGAAGACTTATTTCTTAGGGTCCTGATGAATTCAAATTTGTTGTAATCTATTTCATTCCAGTTTTAAGAATAAAAATTTTTAGGAATGTGGTTTTCTCTTAAATGGAAATTTGAAATTGGACTAATAAGGGCTCTTCCAAGAACACAAGAGGTCAGGTCATTAAAGGTATTGCAGGTTCCACCTTGATCTCTTTAGATCACTCATTTATAGTTTTTAATAGGAGAATTTTTTACTATAGACTTCAATTCTTCATGAAGTAATTCATGCCAGTTTTCCTCTTCTATCATTTTCTTCTGATGATTGTTTTGAAAAATCTCTTTAGATATTTACAGTTTCATGTGAGGTTACAGCTACTCTTTTGTTTTTCAGGCTAAAACTCCAATTCCTATACCCCTGCCTTTGATATTTCATTTCTAAATGATCTAATATAAATGAAAACACTGTGCAAATTGTAAAGAACTACATGAATATGCAATATGATTTTAAATCACTATAAATTTTTTCATGCTTACTTTCAGAATATTAGGACTGAAACATTTTGTGTGGTCTTTGGAATTTGGAAAAAGCCACCTATCATTAAAACATTGTCTGCTGTTATCTATTTAAAGCCAAATGTCACCTGGTCAAATTAGCAGTTTATTAGATTATACACGTAAATTCTCATCAGTTTGTAAGGACAAGGGTTATTATATATGCTTATGGATACAGTTTTTATGTAACAGATGAAAAAGAAAAAAAGAAACAATGTACTTAGGTTAGCGGACATGTAGCTCTTGGGGAAGAATGCATCGGCGTGGCTCTCCTGTAGAGATATATGTTGTTGAGCATATTTTTTGTACTTGTTGATAAGACTGACTGAAATACTGTTTTGCTTTATTCACTCATTCTTTGTAACCTTAGTAACTAGCCCCTTAATTTAGATTGTATCCATTTTGACCTAAAAATAAATGATCTATATTTGCATACTTTTCTCAGGGCTCATTTTTAGCATTTTATGCATCATAAAAGGTGTTTTAAAGTGGGTTATGTGCCTTTCTGTAGGGAAAAAGCATCTTGAGAGGATTATTTGAACAATACATTCATGCATTGTCAAATATACATTGAGAATCCCTTGGATAGTAGGAATGCAGTTCATAGAAGGTAGACTCTCCAATGCTATTTGACACAGACTGGTTCTGCCCATATATTTGCAGGTTTGTATCTGTGTCAAAAACTCTGCCAAGTGCGTATGGATGATCTGCAAAGTAGAGGTGTAGAGACAAGTCTTGGATAACCTCCATTTAGAGTATTAAAATCTGAATATTAAGGTCTTCAGTCAGTGAGAAAACCTACAGTATGCGAGACTCTACTTTAGGTGCCTGGGGATACAGCTGTGAAGAGGCAAGCAGGGTTCCTGCCTACAAGGAGGTGTGGTGGGAATGAGGTGGGTGGGTGCAGCATTTCTGGCTACATAAAGACCTACTCTAAATGAATGAGAGCAAGAGAGCAGTGGAATGCCCCCCATCTCAGCATTTTGGCTATTTTCATGTCAGTCAATTTGCTTTAGCCAAGTCAGTCCTATTTGGAAACACATGAATATGAAGTTGTTTGGTAAGATTGGCTAATTGAAGCCAGAGAGGTCTTCTTAAAATGTCACTTCTCTTGTGCAAGCACTGCGATGTTTTCCACTACTTCTAGAAAGAAGACACAATTGCTTACCATGGTCAAAAAGACCCTCATTATGTAGTGCTCTCTACTCTCAATACACTGACCAGAAATCATGCGCCCTCCAGGACCCACCTGCTCTCTTCTCTGCCCAGACCCTCCTTCAACAAATGACCTCCTGTGCATCCTTCAGGTTTCAGCTCAAGCCTCATGTCCTCGGGAAGCCTGCCTTGAGCTCTTTGTCAAGGTCAGAGCTTCTTTGCTTCTTTTTCTTCCCCTTTCTAATGTCTTTTTGGGGAGCAGTTGTAACAGCTGTCATAGTCAACCTCAGTTGAAACAAATAGGATGACGATTATTATATTTACAAAACATATAAAATAAGTTCATTTTTCATTATTGAAGGAGAGAAGTAGTGGGCTGAAGATGGGTTTTAAATTACATATTTTACCCCAGAGAGAAGGCATTTTTTGTTAGCAGTATTATTTTCTGAGTGATTGTGTACTTGATAAATAATTGGAGACATGTCACAAATTTGGAAATAATCTAATACAGTATTGACTTAGGGTTCTATCAGTGAAAAGACAATAAAATTAAATTTTGATTTATTAAAACAGAGATATAAAACCTATAATTTTAGAAAAGAGTATTTACATGACATCTATTTCTCATTCTATCAGTTGAAAATTTGAGTATTGATGTCTACTTTTGTATTTATCAACGTAATGAATATTGATTGTCCTAAAAATGTCCCATTGACATGTTACAGTCCTAGAGTACCTTCTAAATAAAGAAGTAAATGAAGGCCTGTGTAATTCTATTGTCATGTATTTCTCATTGTGAGTCTCCCTTCTGTTTCTTTCTTCTTTTCTATCTTTCTCTCTATTTCTCTTTTTTTCCAATTAAGTAAGTAGTACACACAAGCCCACTGTATAGAGGTATGTGGTGTACATATTGTGACAGCAGAGATATGAGTAAATGTTAAGTCCCCACAGCCACCTACAATCTCATACCTCTTCTTCTCATTTAATGTTCCTCTCCATGAGTTTACACATATGAATATACATACACACGCACAGACACAATATTATATGTATATCTTTATAGATATTTAGATAAAATTTATATCATATCTGGGGATTAGAGAGAATGCATTGTAAAGCAAAGTGGTTTTTACCCCACTTAACAAAGCATTAAAAATCATTTTATTTCTATACACTGGAGTGTTTTTTCTTCCTCTTCTCTGTAAGTTGCTTTTCAAGTCCAAAATATTTTCAAGCTCTACTTAAAGTTCTCACTGAAGCCTATCTTCAATCCCTTATCTAAAACCCTTTCTGCCTTTACCAGCTCCATATATTTTGTATCTCTATCATAACATTTTCACATTTGTCATCTTTTAAAATTTTTTGTGTTTATTTCCCTCAAAAGGAAGTAAAACCTCAGTGTACATTCCCCCACAGTGTCTCATATAAATTTTTGCGTCTTTGAGAGTCAACGCTAACAGTCTTTTTCCTTTGCTTCCATAGTTTGAGACCAAATGAAAAACAGTATAGAGATGACCGATAAATGGAGATTAAAGTGACAAATGGAGATTAAAGCTGATGGTAGGTCTGCATTTAGATCTTAGATCGAAAGGGCTTGCTGCCAATTCCCAGCAGAATTTAATAGACTTGCACCCGTGGTTAATGGCACATCTGGACAACCAGAGGCCTCTGTCACTTTTCCCCTGGGCAAAAAGCAGAACAGAAAGCAAGAGAAAAGCGAGAGTCTGTATTGCAAGCCAGATTCCTTCTCCATCATTCACTAGTTCTGATAATAATTCCTCCTTCATGGGTAGACATGCCTAAGGGGACAAGAGAGGCCGGGAATGTTATTTGAACAGAAGTGTTTCCTCAGGAAACTTGAGTGCTTGGGGAAGAAAGTTGTACTCAACTGTAGACCTTGCATCTCCCTACATTATCTTCTGTTTCACTCAATTTTTAACTCAATGAAGTTACTTAAAATTGATTTAATGGTCAAATCTGTCTCCCTGTCCTACCCCCCCCCCCCCACCCCGAGACAGTGAAGGTATTGTCTGGAAAACACTGAATAATATTTTCCTTTTTCTGAAACAGTTAGAGCTTATGGTAAATGTATTCAGAAATCTTTGCTATAAAAATTACAATCTAGAAAATTCTTAAAGTGGTTGGTAAAATGGAGGCTTGATGTATGTCAAATATAGCTTCAGAGTATACATAAACTCTTACACAGAGATCTGAAAGTAAAACATATGACTGCAAATAGATCAACATAAGTAAGCAATATAACCATGGTTAGAATTTTTGAGGAAGATCAAAGAAGTGATTTAAATGTTTACTTTAGTCATTTTTTTCTTGAGCCTGAGTGAATCTGTGAATCTTATATGTTAGATATAGAGGTTAATTTTACATAAAATATCATATCCTTTGGAAAGAAATATGAATGGAATATCTCAGCCTGTTGAGTATTCTCAGTGATATCTTACTGTTAAAATGGGAGCTAGTAATACTGGTAGACAAGGAACCAATTTTCCTTAACAGACTGTTAAAATTTAGTAATATTGCTTTTCAGAATGAAGAACCAGGACTTACTGACTACCACTGAAGACTAGTAATTAACTCTTTTAGTTACTTGGACTAAACATGACTAATAAATAATAAGCCATTCCTTCTTAAGTTTTATAAATTCTGAAATCAAATTTATTTTGTGCCGATGGGATTATAGTCATTTATTGAATATCAAGATAGAGTTAAAATTCTTTTTACTGATATTAAAGAAAAAAATAAGCTATAGTTTTGTGCTTGATATTAACTCTTCAGATGAGTTAAATTGGATAATATAAAGTAGGCCCCTCTGGGGCATCTTTTTTCAAATTTGGAAATGTGACTACTTTGAGTGATGTAATAATTATAGCTAAGTTGTAATTTTAATGACTCAGCTTTGAGAACATGTAAGTTGTCTTTAAATGATATGTTTACCAAATGAATAAGATAAAATTAAAACTGGGTAGAAATTTAACCATGATATATGAATTTATATTACCTTCGAAATTGCCTTTTAAAAATTCCAACAATAGTCACTTCATTTGAGAAATAATTTGCAGAACAATAATGTAAATTATTTTGAGCAGTGAAATTTGAGAGGAAATTGAAGAATGAGGCGATTCATTGTCTATGTATATATATCGTAGAAAATGTTTCAATGATGTGATTAGAATGGAGTCATAGTGTTTGTGAGTTTTGAAAAACACAGATTGTTGAAATACAGTAATCCAGGTTGTGAAGATTCTTAAATAATTCATGTAAGGTATCAGAGTAGAGCTCCAACAATTTATTCTAGTCTTATTTGGATATAATGTCTGTGAATGATTCAGTAAATGAGGTTATAAATATTCATCTATTTTATCACTGGCAACAGCTGAGAATCTCTGAACAGACATTGGACCACAGAAGCCAGATCTTCGATGCCTGCGCATACCCATTGACTTTTCCCACTTTATTTCCATGCTAGATATCGGCAGTTCCGAACATTTGTGTTAACCAGCTGCAGAAACAGAATTATGCTTCTTTGTATTAAAAATTGGAAAAGCTGTTGCCTGATTATCCATAAAATGACAGGAGGTAGGCTTTATTCTTGTTAAAAACTTAGGACAAAGGAAAGATAGGCAATTCTTAAGGAAAAGGCAAAATGCTTAACCCATATCTCAGCAAAGCTATGACCTGAAATACAACTTGTAAAGAAATGTGAATAAACTGTATCCTAGAAAGGCAAATGATCTCCTGAAGGCTGGGAAAAACCTTTTAGTTCTCTCTGAAATCTAGGAATGAATTTTCCAAATTATTTTTACAAAAATGTTGTCTGAATCATATCTAGGTAAACAAAATTACTCTTTAAGAGATATTAAAAAAAGTTGAACACATAATCCATTAGTAATATTTCAGATTTAACAACAGACTCAATCCTTTGCTGCTAAGCTGATAGAATTCATTTGCCTAAAAGTTAAAGAAGTATTTTACATGTCAAAATTTTACTTTGTCACAGAAATTTTGTGTATTTTGGTATTTTGGATTTCTCTTTCCCAATATTCCCTTTAAGATCAACAGACCTGATTTTCTTTTTTTTCAAGGGAAATGAGTGAAGCTGTCTTCATACAACTTCTGTGTAAGAAATTTAAAACTTTAAGAGGTAGTTGTAAAAATTATTCACCTAGATATTCATTCAATGTTTTAATCATTAGCTACTAAACATGAACTATATCAGTCCCTAAGGTATTCATTTTGGTGAGCAGTGGCACATAAACAAATGTGTAAAGTGTCATCGTTAGGGGGAATGTAGTAGACTCATTCTGGAAATGATATAAATAATGTCCTGCTCCCTTAAGTGTCCTTTTAATATCAATACAAAAATAATACATTTGGTATCAAAATATTGAATTCTAAACTATAATGAATGGATTCTAAAGGAGGACATGATTCTTTGCCACATAGAGATTTTATTCTAAAATATTTATAGTATCAATATATTCATTCATTTGTCTACTAACTATACAATCATGTGCCATATAACGACATTTCGGTCAATGACAGCACATATGATGGCGGTCCCGTAAGATTAGTACCATATAGCTTACATGTGTAGTAGGCTACACCATCTGGATTTGTGTAAGTACACTGTATGATGCTGGCACAACGATAAAATTGTCTAACGACACGTTTCTCAGAACATATTCCTGTTGTTAAGTAATGAATGACTGTGTATATAGAGTGCTTACTATGTACTAGGCATTTTGCTAGGAGCCTGAAACAAAATAGTATATGCAGATCCCCAGAAGGAAACTATTTTCATTTGAAAACTCTATTACAAATAGAACTTGACCTCAGATGTTTTAACTTAGTATATTCACACTTTTTTTTTCTTTACGAGTGACCTCTGGTTTTATACTATAAATGTCTCTTTAATAAATTCAAAAAAATATACCCACTGTTTTTGAAATTTTCCGAATCAATGTTAATGGAAATGAATATTAGTAATGCAACTAATTCTAATTTTGATATAACAGTTTCCTGTATTTTCGAAGTACTTTAACATATCACAAATTAGTTTACCTCAGACTGTATAAAAGACTAAGGGACAAATGTTGTATAGGGAATTAGTAAGGATTTGGGGTTAGACACTGGGGAAATGTAATCACAAGATCACATATTCACAAATTTTGATTGTCTATTCAAGCCTTCTGAATTTAAGCACTTAATCAGGCAAAATATTGAGGAATATTACACGTCCTGCTTCCAAACTGAAAGACTCTTCTGGTTATAGACTAACCTGTCAGCGAACTCTGACATGTTGCAAACAGATGCTGTAATACGTTGAAACTCCTTTCATCTCGTTGGGAGAAAGACTGTTTTAAAGTTCTTAATGGTTATTTTTCTAAAAATGGTTCATTTAAGATCTTAATTGCGTACATAAAATGGTTTCTTCTGTCGTTGATCCTAGTACATGCACATTTGCAGCATGTACGAAAGGATCTTTTTGTTTTAAGTGTTATACAATTTTATGAGGTTTAGAAATGAGAAGAGAACTTCATTCTTTAGAAAATTATGTTTGACTCGATAGCAAAGGGGGAAGTCAGCAGACCGCAAACGTGATACAAGAGGGAGCACAGGATTCAGTTCGTGTACTGCTTTGTTAGGGCTGCCTTAACACAGTACTGCAGACTGGGTGGCATCAGCAACAGGAATGTCTTTTCTCACTCTTCTGGAGGTTAGATGTCCAAGGTCAAGGTGCGGGCAGGTTTGGTTTCTTCTAAGGCCTCTCTTTGGCTTTCAGATGGCCACCTTCTCGCTGTGTCTTCACATGGTCTTTTTTCTGTGCACCCATTCCTCTTGTCTCTCTGTGTGTCCAAATTTCCTCTTCTTAGAGGGACCCCGTCCTGTTGGATTAGGGGTGCCCATCCTATTGGCCTCATCTTCACTTAATCACCTCTCTAAAGGCCCTATCGCCAAATAGAGTCACATTCTGACGTACTAGGGATTAGGGCTTCCACATATGAGCTTTGGGGTGAGGAGATACATATAGCCCATAACAGCTAGGAAAATTTTTAAGTACTTCAATGTATTGATAATGACCAAGGTGAAATCATGTACCTTTAGCCAAGCAAGAACCAAGGGTGGTTCTGGTGCCCCACCTGAGGGAAGATGAGAAAGTATGTCCTCAAGGTCCTTCCTGCCCCCAGACTGAACCTCTCATTCATGAGCTTTCTCATTTTGGGTTGTGCAAAAGTCAAACTAAGTAGGGTCCTTTTTAGCTTTGATGTAGGAGACCTTTTTACCCTGAGGTTGTTCAGGAGCAGACAGTTTTAAAAATGGCTGAAGCTTTGGCTTTTTCATGAGCAAGTTCACTGATATTCTCACTTTGAGACCTGAAACTCAGAGAATTTGCGTGTGTGTGTTTGCGTGGTGTGTGTGGTGTGTTTGTGTGTGTGTGCATGTGCCTATGTTGAGGGATGATTGTGGAGGAGGTCCAAGGATGAGAATGCACTAGAGTGGGTGGAAGAAGTATACACTGGCCACAGAAACGCCTAGATGTCAAGGCTTCTCTGAAGAGGAGCATATATAGGGTGAGAATGGGCAGATCCTGGAGCTCGGGGCTGGAGATTGTCCATGGAGCCATCATGAGATGGCTTTCTGCCAGCTTTCGTCCTTCTATTGGCAGTACCTGGGATTTGGGGCCAGAGGCTTGGTGAAATTCTCACTCTCTGGGCAGAGATTCTGTCATAATCAACAGCTCACTGTCCACTCTGGAGCTTCTTGGACAAGTGGTTCTTGTTTCTTTCCAACATACCTTTTTTCCTGATAGCCTCTTAGGTGGCTTGCAGAGAAGAATTTCTATTGTATCTCCCCTATATTCTGCCTCATACAAATAACATCCTCCATTTAAACCTTTTCTTTTTTTTTTTTTTTGCTGAGGAAGATTTGCCATGAGCTAACATCTGTCGCCAGTCTTCCTCTTTTTACTTGAGGAAGATTAGCCCTGAGCTAACATCTGTGCTAATCTTCCTCTATTTTGTATGTGGGTCACCGCCACAGCATGGCTGTGAGGTGATGTAGGTCCATGCCCAGGAATCGAACCTGGGCTGCTGAAGCGGAGTATACTGAACTTAACCACTAGGCCATGGGGCCAGCCCCATTTCAACATTTTTTAATGCAATAAAGGTTATAATCTATGCTTCCAAAATGCTTCCAAACTGGAAGTGGAGTCATTGCATGTTCTGTAACTGGAGAGAACAGAACCCAGGAAGGGGAATTTTTCCTCAAAAGTCTCTCTGTGTAATATCCCTGTAACCCTATACCAACCTCTAAGTACATAATTTTTTGTTAATTATTAGTTTAACTATGACACTTTGCAAAGGTTGCCCATAATTTTCCTGTGAGTAAAGGAATTCACAAATAAACTAGCGTAGTGACAAGAAAGCCTGGTTTTCAGTGCTGGTTTGGCAAGTAATAGCCTGGTGACGGTTAGCAAGTCACTTCCTCTCCCTCTATCTCAGCATCTCATCTACAGAATGATGAAGATAATATCTGCCAACCTAATGAAGAGTTGTAAGGATCAAGTGAAATAATGTCAAGGAAAGTGCTTTATAAACTGTCAGGTACTATACAAATAGAAATGATGAATGCTGATAGAGAAATGTGAGATTATATTGGAGGCATTAAAAGCTTATAATAAATGCTTTCACTTCTCAGAAATCTTGTCTGTTCAGACTACACCAAGGTGTCTTTATTATAATCCAATTCCTCAAATCCTGGTCTGAACTCGAACCTGAATGTTCAGAAATTCCTAGAGCCTAAAAAGCGAGTTTTAACTACACCGTGGAAGCATATATTGACAAAGACTATGGTTAAAATTTTTTTTTAACATTCAGTTTTTTGACTTTCACCTTTATTATTTCAAGAGTAATTGTTCAACTGTGTGTTTTTTTTTTTCGAGATCTTTGTAAATATTTTTGTAAGTATCTTTCCAATGTACTATAAGCTTCCTAAGGGCAGGAATCATATCTCTTTTATCTGGGTTTCCCCAGTGATTGGCAAGCTCAGTTCCTAGAACTCAATAGAAGCTTGTGGAATAAATTTAGACCAGGGAATGTTTCTTTTATTCATATTAAGGGTTTTCATGTTTGCTTTCATAACATAAAACTAGATTTTAGCCCCTCGATGCTGTGCTCTTCACTTTTTAATCACACTCTTTATTTTGAAAATAAGTTTATATTATGTTCCAAGGAATTAAATATCTTTTCCTTCAATACTGTAGTTTCTGGGTAGAGCATACTGGTATTGTAATAAAGTTGTTCCAACAGATAGGAAGTTCCGCCATGACTCACTTTCACTGTATGAGCTGAGCAGAGACATATATTTTTAAAAATTTTTGTTTTATTTTTAATTGTGGGTACAATCACGTAACATTAAATTTACATTTAATGTTAAACTTTTTTTTAAAACTCTTAAAACATCTTTTAGTGTACAGTTCAAGTAGTTAGGTATATCCATGTTATTGTGCAATAGACCTCTAGAACTTTTTCATCTTGCAAAACTTAAACTCTGTGCCCATTAAACAGTAGTTTTTCCTCCTTTCTACATTGTCTGTGATTTTGACTACTTTAGTTACTTCATAGACAAATATTTTTAAAAGACATATTGATATACTAGTTTTTACTTCTGCTTTTATTTATGTCTATCAAAGTCATATGGAAAATCTGGATCATGTAATTCTAAGTGATGTTTTCATTTTCATTCACATACAACAAAACCAGATACTAATTTTCTTTAATAAGCATCAGGATTTTTGCCTTGCTAAGGGCAAACAGTAAAATAATGAGAGAGTGAATAAAAACATTTTGTATAATTTGTAAGGCAGTAGATATTGTTCTAAATCAAAATACATTTAGGTAAGGAAAGAATTAAATATGATATATTTTTAAAAACTAAGTATTATTATAGACCCATTTTAATTTGAAAATCCTTTCTTTTCTAAGGTAATTGTAGACACTGTTTTCATTTTTGCTGAGAATGGTCTAGCTAGATCAGTGGTTCTCAACCTTGAGTGTGTATCAGAATCACCTGGAGAACTTCTTTATACAGATGGCTGGGCCAAACCTTCAGAGCTGCTAATTCAGTAGGTTTGGGGAGAAACCTCAGGATTTGCATTTTTAACAAGTTCCCAGGTGATGCTGCTCCTCGAGCACCCTTCGAAAACTACTGGTCTGGAGCAGCAGTTCCCAAGACATTCTTCAAGCTGGTGAGAGATGGTTTGTCAAGATATGTCCAATGGATTTGGAAAGGCTGTACTATAATCATCTCCTAGAGATTCACAGTGGTCATTTGCATATGGAAGACTCATTGAGATCCTGCCTTAAAATAGCCTCTTTAACCTTATTTCCAATGTTTCCTAATTGCAGAATCAACTTTTTACTAACATATATTACCTTTTGAGAGACACTCATATTCTATTGTGCATAATTTCAAAAGTACTCTTTAGGATAGAGAATTAGGGTAGTATAAGGTTTTCAGTGTCATAGTAGAAAGTATAGGGTTATAAATTTCATGGTGAGGCAGGGCAATGGGTAGCTCATCGCTCTTCCTTACCTTTAAAATCAATATGCTCTAACTCCATTTCCTAATCTGGAGAGGAACAGAAAAGATTTGTTAAATCCAGTACAGAGATAGAAAGTAAAGGAAATAAAAACTTTACTTTAATTCTAGTATTTGTTTTGAGGTTTGTAACTAGAAAGGTCTATCATAGTATCTTCCATGGATTGTTTGGTTTTCAATTATGATCTGTGTAAATTTCACAATAGTAGACACACATAAATTGGTTGAATGTATGAATATTGTACCTAATGCCTAGGCTGGTGCAAAAACTGAGGGGTGTAATGGTACCAGCTCGAGTTTGAAATGTACCAGCACCTAGTGGCCTGCCTTAGGTGGTGGTGCCATGTCAGTGATTAAAAGCATCCGCGGTTTTGCTGTGGTTCACCTGAATGCATTTTTTCAACCTTGTCTCTGAGGTGAGATTTCTGCAGATGGTTATCATCCTCCAGAATCCTCAGGTTCACATGTGGAAGGATCAGAATAAAGCTTTTCTCTAGGAGGTGTAAAGAAAGTCTCCCACTTCCTGTTCCTGATGCCAAGAACAGGCATAGACCTATGTTAATTCCCTAAGTAAATTTAGCTTTGCAAACATCCCATTCTTTGTATGCATACGATGATCTCCTCCTTTCTGTAGATTTTCTACTCACAATTTTTTATCTAAGGCCAAATAATGTCACCGGCCAACAGGGCTCTGAGAGTTTCTACAAAGACACAAAGTAAACAAAGTGAAGCATGTTGACACCCAACATTATACATTGTTTATCGCCCCACTTGTCTTTTTTTGGAATTTTTACATCAGACAAGGATATATTGCTTTTGAATATGCTGTACGTGTCTATGGACATGGTAGACACAGAATGAATATATATTGAAGTACAGTGTTTTCATATTGTGATGAATGCCTAACATAGTGTAACCCATTCACTACCCCAAACCAAGTGGCCCAATAAGGGAATGCCTGGCAAAAGATGCTGTACATATGTGGCCCAGCAAATTCTCTAAGGCAGATGTTACTACCTTCATTTTAAAATATAAGAAGATACAGAAAGGCTGCGTAATCTGCCTAAGGTCATATAGCTGGTAAGTAGTGAGAACAAGATTTGGCCTCCAAAATCCACCACATCACATCCCCTCTTACTATGGGGAGAGGAGAGGACAGAATACAAAAGTCTAGAATGATGCTTATCTGGAAAATAATTGAAGTTTTGAAAGCAGAATAAATGCTCCTCTCTAATTGAAAGGAATTATTAAAATATATAGGAAATATACCCAAATATTTAATTGTAATAGCTCAGTGTTAAATATCGATGTACTGATTACTGAGATTAGTTTGTCAAGAAAGCACTGTTGGGGTCGGCCTGGTGGCTTAGCGATTAAGTGTGTACGCTCCGCTTTGGTGGCCCAAGGTTCGCAGGTTCGGATCCAGGAGCAGACAGACGCACCGCTTGTCAAGCCATGCTGTGGCGGTATCCCATATAAAGTAGAGGAAGATGGGCATGGATGTTAGCCCAGGGCTGATCTTCCTCAGCAAAAAGAGGAGGATTAGTAATGGATGTTAGTTCGGGGCTAATCTTCCTCATGAAAAAGAAAAAAGAAAGAAAGCACTTTACAGGAAAAAAGTACAACATGCACCTATTTGGAAACCACTGATTTAGAAAATTTTGATATTCTGTACATAGACTAAAACAACAAAAAAGAACATTGTGTTGTGTTTATTCTGTATTTATTTCTTGACACTAATGCCATTAGGCTGCCGCTAAACTTAAAAAAAAAATAAGGAATTTCAAAATCTTGTCAAAAGTTCACACTATTAGGAATTGTCTGTGTTCATGTGTTCAAAAACAGTATTAATTGTGAGTCTAATTTTTCCTTTTCCTGTGGGTACCTTATAGTTAAAACCATTTTAAGCCCCAACTACATCCTTTATACATAAACACTGAAGTGTGAGCTGATGGTAGAAATAGTGTTTGAAAAATGGGGACCTATCAAACCATAGGTCATGGTTCAAGTAATGAAATAAAAGCTTATTTCCAATGTAAGTTTCAGATATTATAAAAGGAAGCAGCCTAATCTTTCAGAAGAAATGATAAAAAGTCTGGTAACTCTTGGCGACTAATGTGACTTTTTAAGTGGTTAGGCCAGTAAATTCACTCACTCTACTAACTGTATCCTACAAAGTTACCTAGGTTCAATTCTTCCCTCTGAAGGTATTGTTAGTTTGCTGCTCTCTTCTCCCTACCACAAAAAGGAGAAAGATCAGATGTCATTTCTCTGGAGCCTCAAGTGGTTTCTAGTCATCACTCCTCAAGGTGGCTCCTGTTGGCGGTCAAAACATTGAACTTTTTGTATAGTAGTTACTCCAGGAACTGTACTAGGCGAGGTTGTGGGAATGTTGCCCATGGAAGAATACAGAGCAGGGTGTCAGGGGTTGGCATCCTGGCCTCATTCTGACCCATACCTTCTAACACGCTGTAGATTCCTGTCTTCTGCGTGACTACCATTCTGTTCTTTCTCTCAGGTTTATACTTCTTTTTGAAAGGGCAACCAATCCGATGATTTTCATCCGGTGTAAGTGATTCTTCTTCAAGCATGAGCTTAGTTCACATCAGCAAATGAGCTCTAACACTCATTACAATGGAACCAATTCTGAATTTCTTCACTTTGCCTGGAAGAGTTAACCACAGTGGGGGCTTTAAAGAGCCCATGGTTTGTCTCTGACAGGAACTGGAATGGGGAGGTAGAAAGGTGAGTTATGTAGGGACATTTGGCCTCTTATATTTTATATGTACTTTTATATGTGTACTGACATAGTCACCCTGAGTGAAAGAGAATTAATAATAAGTGATAATATTTACCACAAAGTTGTTTTTGAATTGAGCATTTACTAGGAACTTTTTATAGCCTCTGAAAGTAAAAGTTTAAGATATGTTATTTAATGGGATCAATGTATAATAAAATGAAGAAACATTGTTACATTGTTTTTTATAAGACAATCAGAATTTTGAATTTTTTTGAGGAAGAGAGTGAAAGAAACAAAAATGTCTACTTAGAATAGGGCCATCCCTTTCCCATGAGCTGAAGAGACAAACCCGTGAACTTGCTATGAAAATCATCCTCAGCATGGGGAAAAAGTTCTTAACTCAGAGAATCTATCAGAATCATTTGGGGAAATTTTTCAAACTAAATACATTCATCCTCCATCCCCAGATTCTAGTATCCCCCTCAGACTCCCAAAATCCATGGAGAAGAGGGCCAGGATGTGTTGTATGAAAAATTCCTCTGGTGGTTCTGATTCCCCCTCCCTCCCATCTCAGCTACCCTAACCAATGGGTTAGAGTGAAAAAAGAGTTTCTTGTCAATTTTCTCTCTAGACTCTTTCCTTAAATATAAGAAGAACAGACCAACTAGGGAAATTAATTTTTCCTAAACAGAAGGAATATTTTTATTTTAAAGTTATAGCATAGTTTAAAGAGTCAAATATTTTACACAGAAACATCACCTGCCACATCCCCATTTCTCCTTCCAGAGAAATAATCACTTTAAATTCTTTTAGATAATTCTTTTGGTGATTAATTCTTAAAGTTTAGACATTTTGCATTGATTACCCACTGTGGTAGAAGAGGGTTTAGCTCTACCTATTTTTTCCAAGCTTATTTATCTCTAATTAGCCCCAAACTAGGAATGTATTTTGTTTTGTTTTGTTTTGTTTTCTTCTGGAAAAAAACCTAAAACAGAGAGGAAGGTGAGATTTTTGAGATCAAAAGAAACAAAATTTTAGGAAGGGTCACACTGGATGGTCTCAATTTTCTTAAGAAAATAAGGGATGGGTTAATCTTCTGGGGCTGAGCTACTCCAGTAATTCATGAGGAGTTAACAGATCAATCTAAGTATTGCTACAGACCAGTGGAGAATGATCCACTGATATGAACTGATATAATTAAGTGGTCTCCACCAAATACAGTGGATTTGTTTCGAATGGTGAAATGTTAATTTTCATTATTTGCGAAGAACAAAAATAACAGTAAAAAGCTGGAAGGGAGAGGTAGACAGTTTAGTGAATGTGAGAAATGACATGTGTGATCTTTTTTCAATTACATGTGATAATGGAATAGAGATCAATATGGTGGATAATCCCAAACTGTAGGTAATACAAAACTTTGAAGCATGTTTAACTTGTTCCTTTATGTATGTCTTCACATATTTGGATAAATATAGATACCGTTAGAACATTTATTCACTTCCTAATATTTCCTTTCATTTGATTAATATTTAATTGGTATCTCTAAAGCCCATAAACAAATTGGAGGAATTATATAGCTCAGCAAATAGGTTGCAGAAAGCCCACCTGCACTTTCAAAATCCTTTTGGAATACTCATGAAACAGATAATCTAAGAAATGGATGATCAAGAATTAACAACTGTACATTTATGTTCATATTCTCTGAGGGCAACACTTTTTCTTTATAGTGAATGTTGTTAGTTCTCTAGTTTTGTTTGTACATTTGTAATAATGAAGTTTAGCTTCTTGCAGATGGCAAATTAAAATATATAGTTTAGTGCTGTTTTAAGCAAGTGAGTCTGATTTTATGTTTAAAGGGTATACTTTTACAGCGGAAGAAAATAGCAGGGCCATTGAGTTGGAGTCCCAGAATAAGTCCCTGAGGGCACAGCCACTGCACAGTTAGCAATAATTTTAATTGGACATCCAAACTAAGCCAACCTCAAGTCATGTGTATGTCTTACAAATAGGGTTTATTATGTCCTTTAAGTTCTTTTAGAGGCTTATGAAGATTTATACCAGTAGTTAGCTGCTTTGTCTGAGCTACAGAGAATATTTAATAGTTTTTATCAGGATTAATGAGCAGAAATGTCTCAACAAATGAAATTCTTTAGTATGTACATTGTAGTCATTTGACATTCTCTTTATTCACTTGCAGTAATGTTGGTAATAGGACACACTTTTTGATATGCGCCCTTGTATTTCATATATTTGTCGGATTTCTGGGAAACCATTATATAACGAATTTGTGTAATTAACTCTTTTCTAACCTCAAATTTGTCCAAGAATCATGTAGTAAATACATAAATCTCATAGCTATTTTAACAAATAATGTTATAAAGACATTCACTCCATTTCGTCAGCAAATGCTTACTGAGTGCCCACTGCATGCCAAGCGCTGGGGATACAGTGATGAGCAAAACTGAACCCACTGGAGCTTATGGTTTAGAGAAATAAAATAATAATGACATTAATGCACAAGTATAAATTGCAATGATGCTGCTCCAGAGAAGTAGAGAACAGTGCAGTGTCTTTATCAGGGGATATTAGCTGGTCTGGGATGTGAAGAAAGACCTCCTTGGGAAAGTAATGTCTGGGCTGAGCTGAAGGTTCCAGTAGGAGTTAACTACGTAAAATGGAGCAGGAGGGAGGCTTCCAGTCTGTGGGAATAGCAGCTGCGGGAGATCCGGGGCAGAATGGGTAGGGGCCTTTTTAAGGAAATGAATGGAAGCTATGGGATTGGAGCACATAGTGGGGCAGGGAGAGATTTAAGGCCAGTGAATTCAGGTGAGCTGTGTTAAGGATTTCAGTCTTTATCCCTGGAATAATACATGCTTGTTGTAAAGAATTTTGAACTATTGCAATATACAGAGAGGAAAATAAAAATCGCTGATAATCTTATTACCCATAGCTTCTTATTTTAATATTTTGTTTTGTTAAAAAAACTTAAAATTTTATTTGTCAATTATACATCAATAAAGCTGGAAAAAAATTACTGATTTGAAAAATATCAATAAATTTTTTTTCAGTTATTTATAGATAAAAATAAATGTATAAACATATATTCTTTTCTTGAACTGGGTAAAGAAGTTACAATCCTACTTTGGTATATTACTAATATTTGGAATAGGAAATAATGTCATAAGCTAAGCAGTGATGTTTTTGTACACTGTGGTCTCAGTTTGGCAATTAGAGTGTAAATCATGGTTCTGTTTATATCTGTTTATAACTTTACTGTGTTGTCAGAATATCATTTTGTATAATTTGTTTTCCCACTTGAAATTGAGAAATTATTTTCTATGGGATGTGTGTGTATGTATGTAGGTGTTTGTGTGTGTGTGTGTGTGTGTGTGTGTGTGTGTGTGTATGTAGAGAAAAGTAACAATAATGATATCTCTTAAAACTCTGATTAATACGTTAGCAAAGCTCAGGATGGATCTTTCTAGGTCATTTAAAAAAAATATGAAAATTGCTGGGATAAAATTACTGCCCTTGAGGACATTTAAAAAATTCTTGAAGTATAGATATTTCTTAATTGGTGATTGTCAATATAAATGTGTACTACATAAATTAAACCTATATGAAAAATACAGATTAAAAAATTTAGGAGACAATAGGTCTATTTGAAGATACCAGAAGTTGGTGGCCTGGAGACAGAAGAAGCATGTGAGTGCAAGACTGACCAGGGACCGGAGAAGTATTTCCAGAGTTCTGTCAAATCCACAGTTAGATACGACCCTAAAAAATAGGAACAAAGGACCATTTCAAATCAGTGATTCTCCGAACTGACAGGCAGTCTCAGTGTAATTTGAGGCAGAACAAATCTCAGAGGATATTGGGACCTTGAAGGCCAGGTCTTCAGGGGCTGTTCATGATGCAAAGACATCTCATGTAAATAACGTTTTCCCCTTCTAAATTGAAGAAGGCTGTATCAGTCTGTGATTTAAATACCCATATATAGTTCGTGCCTTGGTAATTCTTATACTATTAAAAAAAAAAGTTTGGCATTCATGTAGCTTATTAAAGAGTGGTCTGACTATTGAGCTACTATAGGGAAGGAATATGGAAGAGATCAGGAAATCTTGTGTCGTAAGGGAATAGCCTTCCTTCCTAGCTTTCTGAGCACTTGGGTAATGGTGGTGAAAAGTGAGGTTACTCTTTTGCTCTCTTCCTCCCTTCCTCCTTCCCTCCCTTCTTTCCTTCCTTCTTTTTCCTTCTCTTCCTGCCTACTTCCTTCTTGATGCTCCCAGTGTTTAGTTATATAACATAAAAGAGCCTAGTGAGACATTGAATTATAACTTAGTAATAATGTGTAGTTAATTAAAAAGTCACCAAGGAGAATGTAGAAGAATTCCATAGGACTATTTTTGCCAAAAGTGAGCCAGTGACGTAGACGGCGGAGGCCAGTGCCCCCCAGGAGCGGAAGGCTGGTTCAGGGTTCAAGCAGAACCTCCCAGAAGACCCTCCACCTGGTGTCTGTCCTCACCCAGGAGACTGGTCAGCAGCTCTCTCAGCTCTTTTCTTACTCTTAACAAAACCAACGTGTCAGGAAAGGCCTTGTGATTCATCTGTTACTGAGCACGCCTTCTTTTCATCTTGAAAAACACTCTCATCACTGCATCAGATTCAAAAGATATGAAAGGAGAGATGTGGAATTGAGTAATAATTAGGAATGTGGCACATGTTGCATTTATAAAACACATCAAACCATTTTTCAAATATTAGGAGGTGTAATCAAGTCTGCAACACATTTTGCTAATGATATTTCCTGTAACTTTTGCCCATATGTATTACAAGGGAAATGATATCCATATGTTTGACTCATTTGCACAGTTCATTAAAGAGTATATTTAAAGGAGTATTTGATAATGCTTTACAAGTTTCTTCTCACTTACAAATAATCTATTTTTAAGGAATTCATGGTTTTTAGTTTTCTTATAATTTGAATTGTTCAGATAACCTTGTGGGAAAAACTCTGCAGTGACAGCAAATGAATATCATCATCATGATTTGCTCTTAAGCAGTGTTTTGTTTTTATTGCATTTTATTAAACTGTCATTAAGCTTCCTCAATTTTAATTTTAAATAGCATTTACAAAAATGTCCCTCATAGTAAAATGTATCTGTAAATTATCTAGAGTAAGCTGTTTGGTTTGAGAAGTTTTCGTATTTCAATACTTTGAAACTACAAAGTAATACTTCTAAAACTGAAATAATTACAAAAGGTAATTAGCAGAAACATATCCAAAATAAGACAGTCACAACCATTTGGGTTTGATCATACCGAAAAAATCTTGAGTAGGAAAACCACTTCAGAAATCTGTGTGCTTTCTTTTAATTTCAAGTGCAGATATTTTTAAGTCTGAAGTAATGTGATCAAATAAACTATTAGCAGTGTTCTATATCAATTGTAATTTAACACATCTGTCCAGAAGAGTGGTGAATAATGAATTACACTAATCAATCCAGATAAAAGAGATTTAATTAATATTAACATTCCCTCTAAATCTGTGAGAACTTTCTTTTTTGTTTTGTTAATCAGGGGTTCTAATCTAGAGATTCTGTGAGGGTGATGAAAGAACATTTTAAAGATAGGTTTTATTAAAAGCATTTGAGATATTTGGTATGCGGATAACATGAAACGTTTCTCTGATTTTCCTAAAAAGATGCTTTATAAAATTTAAAAAGGCTAGCCAGTATTATCACTATACTGTTGTATTTATCTTAAGAATACTCTTTTATAAAAACATCTGAGTATCACATAGTTCTTTTACAGGGAATAAAGATGCTTTGCTAACTTTTAATCATTATATATATGAAAAATTGACAATGTATGTATAACCAACGCGTGATTTCCAGTTTTCAGCAGGCCACTTCTCAGGCATGGAAGCTCAGCACTAAATACTCAGGTGACTAAGGGGATTGATGGTGCTACAGGTGATGTCCACAAAGTGGTTAAACCACCTGATGTGCAGATGTAAATCTTCACACAGCCCTGTATAGGGCAGTCTAACCACAGGCCAGTTAACGCTAATTAAAGAAACAACGGAAGAGTTATGATGATGAGGACACTGAAGTGAGAATCTGAACATGGCCTTTTGACTATTTGAAATTCCTCATTTGGTCTAAAATAGAAAAGAAAGAAGCGACCAGGGTCAAGAGTGATAATCTTCATAGATAGTGATGTTATTATATCGACATTGCTAACTGGATTTTATTAGTACCATGTTGAAACCCTAGTGTAACTAATACCAATAGCATTATTAATGCTCGTGGCCCAACATCTTTAATGCAGAACAGCAGGAAACAAGAGGAGAAACTCTAGGCTGGATGCCAGCATGCCTGGGTCCTATTCTGTCCCAAGTATTTAATCTATTTTAGCTTCAGAATTCCCAGTTGTAAAATGCAGGTAATAATACCTGCCCTGAGAATCCAAACACAGTTTCGTAATATGAGAATGTATTGAAAGATACTATGAAAATATAAGAATGATGCCATTAAATTGATTATATTAAGTATACTGAAAGACAACCAAAGAGTGAAATAGATGTATTTAAAAATAGAGTTAGGAAAGATAATGACCCCTATTTAGAAATAAGAATACTGTGCAGAACAATCTATGTGTAGTACATACATATTTATACATCCTGAATTACTAACATAAGTATATCTATATTTATATATCCACTTATAGACAAAGATATATGTGTTTGGAAAAATACACTCTGTGTTGATAAAACTTGTATGCAAAATTCAGCTTTTCAATTTAGATGATCAAATCCTACAGATAGAGTGTAGGCAGATTATATTTGGTACTTTTTAGTCATTTCAAATTTATGTGAATTCCAATCTATATAAAAGGATTTGTTTATGTGTACAGCTTTCATTGCTTTCAGGATCAAAAGGTGAGCAGCACAGTCTGAAAATAAATATTGAAACTTCTTTTACATTTTCTGAATCCATCGTTTTTGTTGTCAAGCAAGGCTGATATTTTGTGGAAAAATAGCCCCTCTTTTGGAAAATATCGTTTTGTGTCACATGGACTCACAAAATAAATAGACATTTTCTATTAGCAGTATCATCACTTGAACATGTACTCAGCAGGCAGCTGAATATGGTAGAATTTTTTTAGTCGGTACGTGGGATTACTCATTTTTGTTTCATAGTGTTTGGTCTGGGCTCTAAATGAAGCAGGGAAGTTAATGTAACGAGACTCTTGGTAATCATGCAGAACCATTTGCTGACTTGATAAGGTCCAGGTGCAAATTTGTCAAGTCATGTAAATGCTCACCCCAATAAGGAGTGTTTCCATGTGACTTATTTTAAACCATGAAAATGAAAAATGTAAGCGATGGCTGCTGGGTTGAAATCAAATAAAAATAACATAAATGAACAAGAGAATAGAGATATGATATTGTACACTGGGCAGATAAATTAAGAACTATTTCCACAGTCTTTCCAGGAGTTTAGTAGTAATATGTGCTATGAAACCATTAACCAGTACATTCCTATTTTTCTTTTTAATGGTGAGGGAAGGAATGGAGACAATAAAACTAGTAAATTGGTTCATTTTATAGTAATCAAACAATTGGATTGAAATCTCAGTGATACTATCTCTATGGTTACTCAGGAAATTGTGTGGAAATAATGATTTTTGATGTGTCTGATTACCAAAGCAGCATAGATTTGTGGAACCCCCTTCCCTTCCTCATCACTGGAATTATCATCACCCAGTCTAACTAAATGCATTTCACACCAGACTTCTGTGCATAGACATACTACCCACTGCTGTGAAAAGTGGTATAACTTTGGTGAGTCATTTGTTCCAACCTTTGACAGAAATAAAACTTCTGGAAACCACACTGATCTCATAACTTTATCCCCATACAGGATATGGTCTTAGATTTACAACTTAGCTATGAAGAATCATCTTACTTAGGTAAATAAAATGTCTTTAAGAAAATATGTGAAGGCTTGCATAAAAGTCGTCTTTATTTTAAAAAGTGTACTCAATATTATGGTTAGAGACTAATGAATGTCTCATTATGGTGATTTTTAAATTCTTTGTGCATATTTTTTTGTGACCTAAAACGCTAATGTGGCTGACCACTTGGGTAGAGAAACCAATCAAAGCATTGTCTGTCGGGAAAATTAGTTAGGAATCACTATTTAAAATTAGACACACAATAGCTGACATGAATGCTGACATGGTGTTGCCGTGATGTAGGTTGAAGCCAGTTAGGCCAATGTTCGCACCAGGGATTATAAACTCTTACACTCCAGAGTCTGGTGATTTCTGTTCCATCCATATCTCGGTTGTCAGACCTCTGCTTTGGAAATCTGACCTGTGAGGTTGTTATTTTTGCCTTAGTGCTGGCAGTATGAGCCATGTGACATGCTGTCAACTGTTCTTAAAGAATGCCATTGTCTTGTGATTCAACCGAGTTTTCTATATTTAACTGTAATTAGACAGTGCTGTTTTGCTTGACTTTACCCATAGTACCACATATACTGTTACTCAGTGGGTTTCTGAACAAAATATGTTAAGCTCAAACTGAGGCTTCACAGTTTTCAATCTACAGTTCAACCTTTTGCTATATATTTCTGATTCTTGGAGCCACAGAACAATTTTTTTATTTTATTGTTATATTTTAGGTGCCTCTTTTCTTCAGCCAGTAGTCTTTATCATTAGGCAACAGCAAATTATACCACCCATTACCTGAACATTTTAATCCTGTTTGCATTTTATCAGGTCTGTCCACCTGCCATTTCATCTTTGGAATATTAATCCCTATAGCAATAAATATTAAGAATGAACTAATTTCCATAATTTACTAGTCAAGTTAACATGAGTATGAATAAACACTCTAGCATATGCTGGTGATCAGTAACATCAGTAGAATGTGCCTGTGGTATTTCCCACCCAGAGAGATTTCATCTTGTGAAAGACATCATTTATTTTAGTTTATCTCCTGTCCAACATTTGTTAGTTCCAAACGTGTAGGTATCGGAAACAAAAGACAATTGTAAAAATCTTCAATGTACTACAAAAGTATAAAAGTTAAAATACTGCAAATATTAAATACTATAGTATCCTATTATTAGTTCAATTTAGTATTTAGTATACCATTATTAGTTCAATGTAGTATACTATTATTCATTTAATCATTCAATGACGATTGACAATTTTTAGTGATCAATAAATTCAAAAACAATTTTGTCATTGATAAGACATTTTGTAGCAAACTTCCCACTAGCTAACTTCTAGCTTTATTGTATTTCAGAGTTTGGTTGGTTGGTTGTTTTGTGAGGAGGATGAAAATTGAGATGTCCCATGCCCTTAAAATGAAGACAGTAGCACAATGCTCTGAAAGGGATGTATAACTTCCACCTCGTGTGAATATTTCTATGAGGATTCATGATTTGCTGCCCTGCTCAAGTGCTGACTCCGCTTCCATGGAAAGTTTTATCCAGAGAAAGATGTTTTTTGAGAGTTGAGGGGACTTGTAGCGTTTTAAGAGAAGGAATAGAATTTTTAAAAGGAGAGACAGCTATAGCTCAGTCATATCTCAGAGTATGTAAAACAACCCAAATAATGAAATTTTTACAATAATGTGATACTCTCATAAATATACTCATAAACATTCAAAGAAAGTCTTTCCAAGACATGATAGGTATTACATATGTGTTTACTTACATCAAGCAGGATAAACGTATATGGAATAGATCATAAGTAATACAATTTATACAGAGTGTCTTGATTTGTCTGTGATAGAAGTGAATCTCCTTTTTTTGCAGTTAATTTACTTAGTGATTAAAATGCACAGTTACTTTAAATGTATAATTACTATGATTCTTTTCCCTTTAGTGAAATTCTCAGATGATTTTTTATATCCATATTCATTCAGTGTTCAAATACACAGTATTTAAATCCTTTGCAGGAGTCAGTTTCTATGATTTACCATGCACCGAAGGTACTCTAGAAAACACTGTGTAATGGATTAATGAAGGTTTATTACCTCGTTGACTAGCATGCTGGCTAAAGACACCTTGTCCTTGGCCTGTGCATCTAGTTATCTTCCCTATAGAAGTTCCTTTTTTGGGTAACTGTAGTGTCAAGTATTAGAAACACTTAGAAATAAGAAACAATAATTATATCTCTTAACCTAACTTTTGAAAAATAACTTCGTATAGTATTTGAGAAACCTTTGGTGGCAATTCTATTAAATGAAAATCCAGGAAAAAAAAAATGTACCTCTATAGGAGATTTTTTTTCCAGGAATTAATTTGATATCTGTCTTTCTGAGTAAGAGCTATTTTACCTGAAACATCAGTATATGGTTAAGGGCTGTTTAGTACTCAGGCCTCAAGTTAGAGTTGAGTTGTTGAGTTTGAGTAGAATTGAACTTGTTATTGGTGAAAGTGATATAAGACTACTCGAGTAATGAATATTTTCTGGTATTCATTTTCAAAGTATCTAACCCCTCCCAGCTTTATCTTCACCCCCCGCTACACACACAATGGTGTATGTAATAGGGGGCAATATTATTGATTAAAACAGAATGATGCACACGGAATAATAGCCCACTATTATTACCCTCTATTTATTTTCCTTTTTTTGTCTGTGTCTCTTATAATGAGTTACATATATAATTAGTACACATAGTTCTGGTAATGCGTTCATTCATGAGTTTAGGAAGCGAGGTTTTCAGCTTCATTTCCCCCTGGACATCTGACCTAGGAGCACAGAGGAGGCAAAAAGGTGGTAACCTTTTTATACAGTTCTGTTTGGCACTTGGCAGTCTATTCTTACTTCAGGTATCATCCATTGTAATCATCCGTTTTCACAACTGGCTTAACCCTAAACCGTGAGTTCCTTGAGAACAAGAACTTTTGTCATGCTCCTGTTTTATATATTCTGAGCACCGAATAAAGGATCTGACTGTGTGCTCAATAAATGAATATTTTCTGGGAAATTAAAAAAAAGATGAATTGTTTTCTTTTAATCAGTCACTCTCCCTCCATAGGTATTTTTTTTAAATTGAGGTTTATTTTATCCACAGTAAAATTCATGGGTATTATATAAACAGTTTGATGAGTTTTGACAGATGTATACATTTGTGTCCTTTACCCAGGCTTTCAATAAGCAAAGAAGAAAATTAATTTTTATTCCAAACACATGATCAGGTATTTGGTCATTTGATTGGCACAATGAACCTCTTAGGTGGGATCAACTCTTTAATAACTAATCTGTTATTTAGTATTTAGTTATTACTTTATAATGAGTCCAAATTCCGTAATAACTCCTTCCCCTGCTACCCCCTGATGGAAAAAAAAAAAAAGCCAAAATCATCTTCCCCAGGAAATAGGTGATTTGGTATATAAGGTAGTTCATGCATTTCCTTCTCATGTCATGTTACCATGCCCTGTGCTGGGCACTCTATGCAAAGACAAGGAAGAGTCATGCCTGTCTTCAAGTTGCTTCCAGTCTAGTGGGGGAATTGAGCCCATTCATGTCAGTAGCACAGTAATGTATATGTGATGACGAAGATGTGAAAATCTCCTGTCAGGGTTCTGTATTTTGTCCTCTTTCACACTCTCCCAAGAGTTCTTATCTAATATAATTATGGATGGTCACCAAGTCTTTATTTTTGGCTCAGACCCCTCTCGGTGCTTCAACCTCATGTATCCAACTACCTACTGGCTGTTCTACTTGGATATTCATTAACCGCCTTAGACATGGCCTGAATTGAACTCATTATCTTTCCATTCCACATCCGTTTCCTTTCTGCTTGTTTCCCTATAATCTGCCACTCCCCACTCAGTGATAGATGGCTCCTACTTCCATTTCTCTTTCAGTTAACAGCACTGCCTTTTACACAGTTGCCTAAATTAGAAACTTGGGAGCCTTATTTGACCTCTCCCTCATTTTCCACACAACTGATGAGATAGACTAGTAAATACTACCTCTCAAATGCCTCTAGTAGAAACTCCTCTTCTTAGTAGATAATAACAACAACAAACAAACACATAGAGACAGAGATTGGATTGGTGGTTACCAGAGGGGAAGGGGGAAGGGAGGAGGGCGAAAGGGATAGTTCAGCACAAGTGTGTGGTGATGGGTTGTAGTTACTATTTGGGTGGTGAACATGATGTAATCTATGCAGAAATAGGAGTATAATGATGTACACCTGAAACTTATACAATGTTATAAACCAATGTTACTGCAATAAACAAAAAATTAAAAAAAAACAAAAAAAAAGAAACTCCTCTTCTACCCTCTAGTGCCACTGTCACTGTCTTTGTTCAAGTCTTCATCTTCTCCCACTGGGATTGTGGCAGTAGGCTCCTAAAGTCTTCCCACCTTAATTTATCTTCTTTTCATACAATGTCCTACATTGTTGCCTGTGATCTCTTGTCATCAGCTGTGCCTTGACTGTATTGAACTTGTAATTCCTCACCCATGCCTTTCTTTTTCCTGCCTCTGTGCCTTATCCATGGTCTCTTTCTGCTTGGGACTTTACAATTTGGACATGGCAAGAGCCTTCCATACCCACATATCTCATAGGGGACTGCCTTACCCACAGTCTGTACTGAAGTGGATGGCACAGCTCTGCTTTTCACAGTTCCCACCTCTTCCTCTCTACCTCCAGAAAGAACTAATTGGACAAAATGTGGGCATCTGAGCCATAAGGAACCAATACATAGGCATGAAAAGATGAGCTGGGGCAATCAGATTCCTTATATCTTAAAGATTTCAACTGAGAGATCCCATCCTGGGAGAACAATGATTTATGGTACATTGACTGAGACCAGATAAATGCCTCAGCTACCATATACGAGGTAGGGTTGGATCCTTCAGGAGTCCTAGCAAGCCCAGGCTACAAGGAGGTACAAATATAAAGGAGAAGCTCTGAGGTAGACAAAAGATATGCAGAATAAAGGATCAGAAATCCAACTGTCAATGAGGGGAGGTATTTGGAGGGAAGCTTAGTCACATACATGTCAATTACGGTGTGAGGTCCCTGTGCCATAGCTTCAGTGTGCCATATAATTTCCTCAAGGCTGAGTTATTTAGCTTTTCTTGGGTTCCGTGGTATATATATCCTTATAATGACCCCTTATTTCACCTCTCTACCTTAAAATTACTTCAGTTAGACTATTCTTTATAGCTAAATGATCCTAAATAAAGTGTTTTCCCCTATCCTACCCACTTCACCTCAGAGAACATGTTACCCCGTCTGGGAATTCTTTATCACCAAATATGGATTCGGTTTGCACCACCTGTTTGCTACTATAGCACTTTATCGTTACCTATTAAGTTATAATTTAATTATTTATTTATGGTCTTCTCTTTAGATAGGCCACAACTTGAGACTAGGGATTCCCTCACTCAAATGAGTCGTATAAATGAAGAAAATGGTATGGGACATGGTGTGGGGGGCCCTTTATGAGAAGGTGATATTTGAGCTGGGTCTTGCCAAGGGCAATCCTTGTGTCTTACCATAATACGCTGCCACCACTTTGGCTTGATAAAATATAGAGTATTAAATGCTAGGTACACATGACTTAACCTTCTTTTTTAAAAAATAAAGTATTTGGAGATGAGATAAAGAAGTAAAGTGATTTTCCAGAAGTAACACATCTTGAGGGTAGGATTGCCAGATGAAAAATCAAAGTCTCTTGCCATAATGCGGACATGGGCACTCATCAGAAAGGACAGACCTGCTTATAGAATGATCTCATTTTCAAGTAAAAGATTTTTGAGAAACATCAGCAATGACAACATTTCCCCATCCCCCAGACCTTGCATATGCCCAGAGTTATTATAAATATTATAGGCAATAAATTCTAATAAGAACCCAATCCCTTGACCTAGTATTCAAGGACTTCAGGATTTTGCTTCAGTTTACCTTCCAGTCTTTTTTCCTCCTAGATCTTCTCATGGACGGGAGAACTCCTTGACCCTCCCTCAGGCACATGTCCACTGCTCTGGGTTTCTTTTCTTTTTATTCTTTCTACTGCCTGACATGGACATAGTGTTTTTTTAAAAATGGAAATTGGATACATGATGCCTTATATTACAGTTATTTTTACACTTCTATTATTCCATCTATTAGATTGTGCACTCATGGTGGCAGATATTATATTCAGCCAGTTTGATTACAGGGCCATGAACTCAGAAAATATTTTTTGAATAAATGATCTCATAGAGTTGTTCATTTCTTTCAACATCTTGCTTCTACCCTCTCCGTAAAAGTCACGGGTTCTTTAGTAATGAACCCTTCCCTTTTATATCAGAAATGCCTTTAAGTGAGGATTTGCCACTTAGAAAAATATCTAAGGAGGAGAATTAAATGATTTTGAATTTTAACAATTGAGAGAAAATAATTTTAACCATAAAATTAAGTCAATAAAACTAGTTTTAGTACAAGGTGTTGTTTTTTATGTTTGTGGGTAATGCAGGGTGGTGTGAGATATTAATCGAGCGCTCGTGGAAGCTCAGTGCTTAGTGGAGGAACTAATGCAAATAAAGTCAGAAAATATGAGCATTTGGAAAGAACGGTGATAACAAAAGTGACTTCCATGAATTTTATATGAATTTTACTGCATGTGTGAGCTATTTGGGCCCACATGTCGTAGTGGTTAGGAATTGGGCTCTGGTGCAAGTGGTCAAGATTAGGATCCCAGAACGGCTACTCACATCTAACTGGCTAGATCATTCTATTAAGACTGTTAAAGTATGCGAAGCCCTTAGCACAGACCCTGGCACAGAATAGGCTTTTATTACAATTTCTCTGCTATAAATTTTAGATTGCAAACTCATACAGCTATTTTAAGGGTGCTGTATGCCAACGTCACTTGCAGAAAATTTGTAAAACTTAGTTTCATTTCTGGTGCACTCGCTTTTTTTAAAGTTATAAATTTGGTGTAATTAGTACTATCAACTAGAAGAGATCAAGTACTGTTCTTCAAGGCCTAGATTAGTCACATGAGTAGTTATTCTCTAAGCAGATATTGCATCATACATGTCCAACAGCCTCTTAAAGTATTCAAAATTAATAAAGCAGTGAAGACATTAATCAGGGATGGTATCTACCTGATTTGCATAAATTAATTAACAACAACAGCTACACCAAGTTGCAGCACAATAGCACCTGGGAAAACCCTCACTCCCAGTGAAATAAGGTAGTGAGCCTGCAGAGTGAAGAGGGAGTCTCTCTTTAAACACACATCAAGGTCACTATTTGCATAACACTAGGGACAATGTGGAGCCAAATCACTGTGATGCATGGCTCTAAAGCAGGGGCACATCCAGGAAAATGTGGCGAATGAAAAACCATTTAGTGACAGCCTGAATGGATTTTCACGTGTTTATATTCTAGCAATGCGTTGAGATTCTGTGTCTTAGCACTGTATTACTAAAAATAAGTATTGATATTATTTAGTATTGTTTTATTATTTATAAATTCAGCAAATTCTTTTTCGTGAGTTGAGGTTTAAAAATAGGAGTGAGGTCAATAGGGGAGAGAATATAGAGACCAATTCTTTTCTCCAAATTTATTTAGAATTAAATAAAACCTTTATTTGCTTAAATTCTCGTTCCCATGTCAAGATCAACCCTGTTCAATTGGCAGACAGTACCTTAATCTCAGCTTTACTAAAGTCGTTCATTCATTCATTCATTCATTCATTTACTCACTCAACAGATGTTATTGTGAGCCTACTAGCCAACTGTTACTGTCTTGGGTAGTGGGAATGCAAAGCTGAGGATCCTGATTTCAAAGCACCCAAAGTCTGAATTTGGTGCTTTATGCAAACAAATAATCACAGACTGAAAATTTATGCTCTAAAGTTCTGATATTTGGAAATGTGCTATTGCTCTTTCCTGAAGGGAACTTGAGAAATTTTCAGAGGAAAGCCTAATTTAGAATAACTGATATATGTGCTTGACTAGCAGAGGTGAGAAGATATAATATTCTAGAGAGTGGGAATACCGTGTTAGTTACTCTTTACAGTTACTGGAGTTTCTTTCTTCAGGTGTTTGCTATGCTGAGCATGGTGTCATTGTTGATGTTAGTTAATTTATGCAGTTGTATTTGTGAGGCGGGAGGAAGGGCAAGGGGAAGTATAGAAGAGAATATGGTGTTTCTTTCATAGCCTTGAGTGAGTTGTGCCCACTTCACTCTGGCAGATATTTGAACACTGACTCATTTTACTTGTTCCTCCAAGGCACGTGGGCTTCTTTATAACTTGTGGATAACTAAGAGAACATTATAATAACATTTCCTCCTTCCCCAGCACAAACACAGCCTTAGAGAGAGAAAGATCCTGACACATGCCTTGGCCAATGGATATCCTTCATTGGCCAGTAGGCATGGTGCCTTTAGCTATATCCAACACCAACTAGGGCTTCCCTTGATGTCTATAAATGGCAGATTTTCTTGAAATATCACATTAATATTAGCCGTGGCAGATTGTTCATTTGGCAAAATGACCAGAACTTTCTAGTATAAGGAACAAGATTATATTAGCAATTTTAACACCCTTGCAGCTTCCTTTTCTGAACTTGGTTTAGTCATACAAAAATAAAATATAGTTTATTGAAACTTCTGAAAAGGAGATCAAAATTGGGTCACTGTAAATTTTCCTCTGTCTCTGAATACAGAAAGTGTTAAGCAAAGTGTTATGAAAGTCTGTTTATAAATGGGAATGGGATGTGGGAATGTTGTGGGAACACTTTCTTTTCTGACTAATGGAATGTTACTATTTTAAGCATTAAGTTTTAAAATGTGTGGGATCTGGTATGTTTCCTGCCTGAGATAATATGTGTTAATTGACTTCAGTCTTTTTGATTGTAAAAATCTTTAATTTGTATTGGCAAATGAACACAAAGCATATGGTCCATCTATTTCTGGAATACCATTCAAATGGTCTGGTTACTCTTTGGCCTTATTTTTCTTCTCCACTGGATTTCCATATGGATTGGAAGACATTTTTCAATCTCTGGAGTGTTCTTTAAGAATAGCACTTTGTATTTAATGAGGAGTATACAGCAAAGTAATTTAGATCATGTAATGTTGGCATTATTTGCATATAGTGTAAGTTGACGAAAGAATAAGTCGATTGCTATGAGGCTGAATGTCAGAGAACAGTCATTATGTGCCTCACAGGACCAGAGAGGTCTTTAGCAAACTCCCAAACATACAAGAATGGGATTTCTGGAATTGAACTTGTCTGCCATTAGAATCCATTTTTCAGTATGAGTGGAACACCTGCAGCAGAAGTTAAAGATAGGAATTTATTTGTGTCAGCCCCTATCCTATTCCTCCTAGTGTAGTCAGCACATAGAATTTGGTGAGGGGAAGATAGAATGCTGTAGTGGGAAAACCCAGGTCTTGACATCACAGAGATTTTGGTTCAAATTCTGGTTATATCATTTACTAGCTTGTGAACTTGGGCAACTTAGTCCACTTGAACCTTGGTTCCTTAATAATACCTATCTCATATGATTGGGAAAATTAGATAAGTTAATACACATAGGTGTATAGGACAGTAACTGACACAGTTAAGTGCTATATGAACTATTACAGCTATTATTATTAGTGGTAATATCTACAAACATGAATTCTCTTGAGTTTTTGAGCATATCAAATATAAATACCCAACCTATGCCAATAGCTTTCAGCATAAAGCCCAGGTGACGCTAAGACTTGGGTTGATGAAGTGTATGAGCCAAGTTTTCAGTGAATAAGAGGGACCATGAGGTTAGTAGATGATATAACAAGGAGCGTTCTTAAATGGAATGGGTGAATTTCATACTACTTTTTAAATACTTTCATAATATAATAATGGGGAATTAGCAATGTAGAGTTGGGAGGATGCAATCCCGTTTTCTGATACTAGGATCCAACTGGGGTGAGAGAAGAACGTTTGGGCAGGCATCAGGGGCAGTCTATAGGGTTTTCAATTAAGGTAAAAGATAGATTTTTAAGTATGAAAAAGGATTTGAAAATGTAGAGGAGACCGTTTAATGCCATTGAAAGAGATTCCAAAATGCACAATGCAAGGGGAGGTGTTTTTTGAGACTTGTTCAGAGAAGGAGAAACACTGTCATCAGAAAAATGCTATCATAGGGCTTACATCTTTGATGTGACCAAAGTTTAATGGGGCTGTGAGGCATAGTCATTGCAACCAGGGCAAAGTTTTCAAAGAATTCCTGCTGACATGTCTGCTGGTAGATGACAGTTGGTAGGCTCATCTTTAGGCACTCTTTACGGCTTTCACAGGGCCCTGCTGACATCTTTTCTAGAAAATCTCTCTAGAACCTTCCCCATTGGCCAGATCTTGCCTCCTTTTACTCTTCCTTCTCTGATTCAAGGAGCTTCTGGCTCCATACCTAGACTTCTTCTGGATTTGAGTTCCCCTTAGTTTTGGCCACGTTCTGGAGAATATGAGAACTGTTAAAGAGAAATTATTTTGACAGTTGTTAATACAGCAAGACAGATTTTATTGAAGCTACTGCAGTAGGGGAGAGACTGAAGTATAGAACAGAGTTCAACTCCAAATACAGCAAAAGCAGATGGAGATTTATAGCCAGTGGGCAGAATGATGGCCAGTGGATGAAAAATTACTAAGAGGAACTTGACTAGGTATCAATGATGGGTGGCGGATTCTTGCTAAACTGGGCTCAGCAGGACAAGGACAAGGCCTAGTCTAGAAGAGGGCTCCAAAGAGACTAACTAAAGTTCGGTCAAAGAGGGAGTCCTTGTCACTTCAGAGAGGCTCTGCTCTGTTTTGGCAACTTACCTTTGTGATGGCTGAGAACTTCTCGCCCCATCTCTTCATTCCACTGTCTAGCCTTCATTCCTGAACTTTGAATCCTTGAAACCCACAATAGCATCAGTCCCTATTCGCTGTTTGAGATCATGGGGCTAGAGTAGGTGATGGGGACCAGGATTTGGATAATATACATTTGACTTAGAGCAGCAGTTCTTAACATGACAGCCCACTAAAAACACATGCGGCCCTTTAAAACAACCAACAAACAAATACAAAACAAAAAACTCTATCTGGCCTCACCACAGGCCAATTAAATCTGAATCTCTGGAGGTGGCTCCAGGCGTTGGTACTTTTTGTCTAACTTTGGTGATTCTGGTGAGTAGCCTGGGTTGAGGACCAAAGACACACAAGGCCTCCAGGTCAGCATCGGATGGAGATCTCACGTTGCTGTCATTTTGGGACCATGACTGGTGGTTATTGTTAGGAAGTCATGAGAAACTGACGCTCTCTCTAGCTACATGGGACACTGCTGGGTCACTTATTCTTGCTGCGCTTGGGGCCTCTGCTCTGCAACGTGAGTCTAAGTTTGTAAACCGATAGGTGACGGTAGCTTTCATTACCTCCTTAAACTTTTAGAAGAGGAAGCAGAAAATAAAATCCTGTATCACATATATATTATAGGTCAGGTGAGCTCATCAATGGTATATCATTTAACTTAATCTTCCCAACAATCTTGTGAGGTAGGTATTATTATTCTGTTATTATTAGAAGGGTTACAAATTATTCAAGGTGACTGGTGAGGGAGCTGAGACCCTCTCTTTCTGATGTCCAAAGCTATGCTACCTCTATCCTTGAAAAAGCCACAGAGACACTACTGAAGACAGAGAGCATTAAGACTCTTCTTATTTCTTGAATATTATTTCATCCTAAATGATTATTCCTTTTTACATATTTCTTTTGTCTTGTTCTAGTAAACATGTTATCCTACATTAGGGCCCACAGATGTGTTATGGATGACTTAACAATTTTATTCCTCTAAACTTTTCAGATTGCATTTCATATAGAAAAGTGCTCCAGATTTGATTTTAGTTTTCTCATATTTCCTAAATGACTTTATCAAGCAATCTACTTTCCAGATTTGTTTTTATTTTTCTCATATTTTTCTAAATGTGCTTATCAAAGCAATCAACTTTCTGCATCCCATATGAGCTGAAATATATTAGAAAATAAAATATTAAAACCAAAGTGCAGAAAGTACAGATTACCAAAAGATTAAGGTAGTCATAAATGTGCTTATTTCTTTTGTAAATGAATGGAGAGTTAGTATATTCAGTTCGAACTATGTTTAGAGTATTAACAAACAGGTTCATAACATACTGTGCATAGTACATAACTTAAAGTAATCATGCGGTTGGGTATTGAACAGTCACATTCCAATATATAGTTATTGAATGTCTTTTGTCAAAGAGTGCAAAGTGGAAACAAAATATCAATCAAAATAGTTATTATTTTATAGTGAAAAGTTGAAATGTGGAGTCATGAGTTCAGTATGTGATGAAAACTAATGATGGAAGTAAATGTTGAATTTCAAAGGTTTTGCCGTTACAGTGACCTAGACATTTTCTTAGTAATTTCTGATGGTTATAAGTGAGAAAATTCTATTTATTAGCCAAAATATAATTAAAATAGAGCCAACTTGTTTTATTCATTGTTTAGTTGGATCTTGAGTCTATTCAGAAAAATCTTTTGTTTAACTACTTGATGGATCTGATGACCTGTTTTCTTGGAAGAGATTTCAGGGAGGACAATGGAATACAATAACTCTAAATTTTAAGAGCAAAAGTAAACACATTTAATACCTTTACATAGGAAGTAAAGTTGCTCAATATTTCATGTAGCTGATCGATGTGATTTCACTTCAAACAAGTCCTGTCTCCTAGAAAGTCATATGAAACTATCTGATATTATAAAACAACTTAATTTTCCGTAAGATTCAATACAAGTAAATTCTTTGAGTCATGGGATTAAAAGGTATCTTGTCAAGTCATTTAGTCTATCCATCTTTTTTGAAGTTACATCAAAAACATACTATATGTTTGAGAAGCTGTTCTTTGTGATCCTATAGGACTAGGTTCTTATTACATTTCCACAGTGCATATTTGTTTTTATTTTTAAATACGTGTGTCCCCTACCAAACTTTAAGTTCCAGTAGGGCAGGGGACATGTTCTATCTTTGTGTCCCTAGAACTTATAATGGTGCTTAGAAGAGCAATAAATGAAGCTTAGAAGATGAATGATTTTTAGCTGCCCAATAAATGGTTTTGAATTTTTATTTTTTATTTCTATTCTGTTTTAAATGTTGCCAGTGAAAGAGGTATCCTAGCTTCCTTTGGTAACCAGTTGTAGAATTTTGCTTCTACTTGACCTCACTATTCATTCTGAATTGGAGGAAAAAAAAGATTTTATAGATACATATTTTTAGCAAAATATTAGGTATATGGCAGTAGTAGCAATGTAATTCAAGGTATGGATGGAATTATAGCCATATGTTTGCCTAATCAACTTAAATCCTGCCTGCCAAAAGTGATAATGTACTCTCATTGTTATTTCACAATTATACATTAATGCATTATTATCTGGCTCTTCAACTAATTCCAATTTTATGGTGAATCAAATGGGAAGTGGGATGAAATTTATCCTTGCTTAGTAATCTTAACCACATAGGAAATTCAATCAGTGGTTATTTAGAGTGCAAGGACAAGAGTTAAAAATATTCAGAGTACTTTAAAATAGTTATTATAATAAATATGCTAATTATAAATCATTCATAACTATGCATGAAAAGAGACAGAGGTGAAGTATGAACGGCTCTTTCCATAGCTCCTGCGTATTAACCCGGGATGAGTTTATGTATATGATTGAGGGTAGTTTTAAAAATCACTACACAAATGTTATAAACCAAACTTACCTCCTGATCAGTTACTAAGAGTCATGAGGCTCAAGTATGATAAAATTTTATAATATTACTCATTTTAATAATATAAGATCAATTAAGCAATGATATTGTTAGACAAAAAGTTGCTTGAGGACCTAAGTTATGCTTTTGTGTCCACAGTGACTGAGAAGTAATAGCTTCATAGTAAATCCTCTGATATTGGTAGAAATTGCTGAACTAAATTTAAATAAATGGATCTATAGCTATGTATAATTTAATTTCTGAAACTTTGGTACAGATAAATAAGACTTGATTCCATTTATAATCTTAATGTTTCTTTAGGGTATTTGACTACAAAAATATAAGGAGGCCAAATTGCAATACTATGTTTTAGATGCATTTAGTTTCTTTCCACTGGGAATACAGATGATCATTGTAGGTTCTTAATTGACTAGTTATCTTCTTAAACATTCACCTGTGAGAGATTGTTGGTTTATTCATTCATTCATTCATTCATTCATCAGTCAATCAGTCACCCAGTGTTTGATTTAAGGAGCATTTACTGAGTAGGTAATATTTTGAGCAGAGTACTAACATGGAACAATGGATGGATTCAGGCATTTTCATTTCACGTTTCTTTTCATAAACTGTGCAGCCTATGGGCAGGTTATAAACAAATAATTCTTATTTACAATACAAACAACGTGCTTTTTGAAAAAATATTAAAGGGTCTGAATGTTATAAATTGTGACTTAAAAAAAAAACCATAGAGCCAACATTTTAATATGTAAATATCTCTGTTATCCGTAAAGAATAACTTTTAAAACAATCATTTCACTGTTAGACTTGAAATATAAACATAAGGATAATTCATGGTATTGCTAAACTTTTTGTTTGGTATCAATATACCCCTTCATGCTTGTTCTCGTTTTAGATGACTGATTCTAAAAAGATTACATGTATCAAATTGCTTTGAAACCACTTGGTTAACATAACATAGTATGCAATGTGATATATTTATATGTGTATTTTTTGAATTTATGAAGCCTTTAATTTAATAATATGACATGTTTTAAACTATAATTGACATAGGCTATTTAAAGTATATGTACTTTAATATAAACATAGGCATATAGTAAATATATTACTTGGGAAAAATATACAGGAATATAGTACGCTGTAATTATTTTCATGATGCTATAATTTCTTTTTTTAATAAATATAGGAGAAAGAAGCCCTGAATGATTAGAAAGTCATGTGGAGATATTATTTATTTAGTAATGCTACTGTTCCTTGGTGGTTCTTTCTTATTTAGACATAAATTCCAGCATAGATATGGTGAAGACAGGTCCAGCTTTGCTGGGACAGGCCTGGTTTATACTTGTTTTGCCGTGTAATTTATTAATATAGTAAGACCATCTCTCTGCACTGTCAAAAGTGACCCGGTTTGGATGATGAATGATGTGGTCACCTCAGTCATAGAGTGACTATTGAGAGGAGATGTTTATGTATGAACTAGCTGTGAAAGTTGACAACTCTACCCTCGATTCCTAGGAAGCCTGACTTGACCAGTTACCATGGTGAATAAACATTTTACACAGACTCACAGAATCATGGATGTCCAAATCCCCACTTCTTCTGTCTTCCTTGTAAATGGTCGTCTGGCCTCTGCTTGGATACCACATGCGACCATCTAGAAACTACAACCTCCCTCTGCCTATGAACTGTGGCCTTAAATGCTCAGGAGAGAGAGACAGCTGCAGACACCATATAAAAAACACTGTAGCTAATTGATCTTCTGGTCAAGGAACTCCTCCAGGCCTCATCTTCCTTCTACTTGCTTCCTTCTAGATCGGATCCCCTCAGCTTTGGATTTTGACCCTGCTTCTTATTGAAGAATCTGCAGATGAAGGTCCATCTCAATGGGTTGGGTGTATTAGTCAGGATTCTCCAGAAAAACAGAACAGGTATAGATACAGATATGAAGAGGGGATTTATTATAGGAATTGGCTCATGTGGTGATGGAGACCGAGAAGTCCCACAGTCTGCCATCTGCAATCTGGAGACCCTGGAAAGCCAGTGGTATAATTTAGTCTGAATCTGAAGCCCTGAGAACCAGGGGTCTCTGTTTTTAACTCCTGAAATCTGAAGGCTCAAGAACCAGGAGCTCTGATGTTCGAGGTCAGGGATAATGGATGTCCCAGCTCAGGCAGGGAGAGGGAATTTACCTTTCCTCTTCCGTTTTGTTCTGTTTGGGTCATCAATGGATTAGATGATGCCCCGCCATCATTGGTGGGGGCAGATTTCTTTACTCAGTCTACTGATTCAAATGCTAATCTCCTCCAGAAACACCCTCATAGACACACCCAGAAATAGTGTTTTACCAGCTATCTGGGCATCCCTTTGCCCAATCAACTTGACACATAAAATTAACCATCACAGTGAGCAAAAACAGAATTGCCCACAGGGGCACTTTGGAAACATGACATATTTGTGTCACAGTAGTTGAGTGGGTGCCACTGGCTTGTAGTGGGTGGGGACTAGAGCTCCTTGACTTCTTGCGTGCACAGAGTTGTCTCACCCTGCAGGCCTTTCGAATGTCCACGAAGACATTCCCATAAATGAAAAACCTGTTTATATTTCTCTGAGTTTGGAAACTAATTCTATTATACATTAAAAAAATTATTTTCCTATAGTTTTGTTATACAGTTCTGTTTGCAGAACTGCAAGTAACCTGTAAATTGAGAAAAGACTATACTTTTTTGTGTTCTGTATTTTACCAAGAATTACTCACTATTGTAACAAATCATGCTATTGATGGCTAAGCTGCTTTTGGTACAGAAATAACAGATACAACACATTGTATCTGTCGGCAATTGTAGCTGTCATTATTTTCATGGCCTTCTTGTGAAGTCTAGCCTAAGCATTCATGTACTGAACTACTATTATTTTATTACAATCAGTTTTTGCAAACTGCAAAATCCTTTTATATTATAGTTATTACATTTTACTGACTTTTTAAGGAGAATATATGTGAGTAGGTAGTTATATTGTCTATGAATTTCATTTCTGATATAAAAAGATGTTGAGTCTCGGAGGATTAAGTAACACTGTATCATCACTGTCTTAGGAATCCAGATGTTGCTTAATCATGGCCCTGAAGCCGAGACCTCTAGGATCAGGCAGGATAGGGCAGTTAGCCCTCACTATGTCTGTGGAGAAAATTCTGACACCCTTTATATCCTTGGAAAGCTCTGATTTTCAGATAATTCTTTTATAGGGAATGAGATATGGCTAGCTGCATCTTCTCCCCATTCACTTTACATTTTCCCCATGGGGACATTCAGAAGAAACCATTTCCTTTCATGTGATGATCCTTTAGATATTTGAATACAGCTAGCATCCAATTTCTTTTCTTTTTTTTTTAATTTTTTGTTTATTGCAGTAACATTGGTTTATAACATTGTAAAAATTTCAGATGTACATCATTATACTTCTATTTCTGCATAGATTACATCATGTTCACCACCAAAATACTAATTACAACCCATCACCACACACATGTGCCGAATTATCCCTTTCACCCTCCTCCCTCCCCCCTTCCCCTCTGGTAACCACCAATCAAATCTCTGTCCCTATGTGTTTGTTTATTGTTGTTATTATCTACTGCTTAATGAAGGAAATCATACGGTATTTGACCTTCTCCCTCTGACTTATTTCACTTTGCATTATACCCTCAATGTCCATCCATGTTGTCACAAATGGCTGGATTTCATCGTTTCTTATGGCTGAGTAGTATTGCATTGTGTATATATACCACAGCTTCTTTATCCATTCGTCCCTTGATGGGCACTTAGGTTGCTTCCAAGTCTTGGCTATTGTGAATAACGCCGCAATGAACACAGGGGTGCATGTACCTTTACAAATTGGTGTTTTCAAGTTCTTTGGATAAATACCCAACAGTGGAATAGCTGGATCATATGGTAGTTCTATCCTTGATTTTTTGAGGAATCTCCATACTGTTTTCCATAGTGGCTGCACCAGTTTGCACTCCCACCAGCGGTGTATGAGAGTTCCCTTCTCTCCACATCCTCTCCAACACATGTTGTTTGCTGTCTTGTTAATTATAGCCATTCTGACGGGCGTGAGGTGATATCTCATTGTAGTTTTGATTTGCATTTCCCTCATAGTTAGTGATTTTGAACATCTTTTCATGAGTCTGTTGGCCATCTGTATATCTTCTTTGGAGAAATGTCTGTTCAGGTCTTTTGCCCATTTGTTAATTGGGTTGGTAGTTTTTTTGTTGTTGAGATGCATGAAATCTTTATATATTTTGGAGATTAAGCCCTTATCAGAAGTATGGTTTGCAAATATCTTCTCCCAATTGTTAGGTTGTCTTTTTGTTTTGTTGATGGTTTCCTTTGCTGTGCAGAAGCTTTTTAGTTTGATGTAGTCCCATTTGTTTATTTTTTCTATTGTTTCTCTTGCCCAGTCAGACGTGGTGTTTGAAAAGATGTTGCTAAGACCAATGTCGAAGAGCGTACTGCCTATGTTTTCTTCTAGAAGTTTCACAGTTTCAGGTCTTACATTCAAGTCTTTAATCCATTTGGAGTTAATTTTTGTGTGTGGTGTAAGGTAAGGGTCTACTTTCATTTTTTTGCATGTGGCTATCCAGTTTTCCCAACATCATTTGTTGAAGAGACTTTCTTTTCCCCATTGTATGTTCTTGGCTCCTTTGTCAAAGATTAGCTGTCCATAGATGTGTGGGTTTATTTCTGGGCTTTCGATTCTATTCCATTGATCTGTGTGTCTGTTTTTGTGCTAGTACCATGCTGTTTTGGTTACTATAGCTGTGTAGTATATTTTGAAATCAGGGATTGTGATACCTCCAGCTTTGTTCTTTTTTCTCAGGATTCCTTTAGCTATTCGGGGTCTTTTGTTGTTCCATATAAATTTTAGGATTCTTTGTTCTATTTCTGTGAAAAATGTTGTTGGAACTTTGATAGGGATTGCATTGAATCTATAGATGGCTTTAGGAAGTATGGACATCTTAACTATGTTAATTCTTCCAATCCAAGAGCACGGAATATCTTTCCATTTCTTTGTGTCTTCTTCAATTTCTTTCAGCAATGTTTTATAGTTTTCGGTGTACAGATCTTTCACCTCTTTAGTTAAGTTTATTCCTAGGTATTTTATTCTTTTTGTTGCAGTTGTAAATGGGATGGTATTCTTAATTTCTCTTTCTGCTACTTCGTTGTTAGTGTACAGAAATAGCATCCAGTTTCTTCTCCCAGTCCTCCTATGAATGTATTCAAGGCGCCTACACATCTTCAGTCATGGAGGGAGATTATTCCTTCGGACATAAGACTTAATACTCCTATTATTGCAAGCAAAGACAACACTGCCTATTTATTTGTTCTGGTCATACCACAATAGTGTTGTCATGTACTGCTTTTGAAATTAACCATGCCCTACAAAGCCTATTGTAGTTATTGTGGTTAAGCTGTATTTCCTTCACGTGTTGTATGGTTAATTTTGTGATGCTTGAACTTTCATAGAAACCTGTAAAGATAGTCCCTTTGTAAATAAATAGTGACCTGAAAAGAGGAAGATATAGCCCTTGGCCCATAGGCAGCACCAGTTGGCTGGTTTGTAGTCTAACCTGGATTGCTAACAAGGTGGTGGTGGAAATTATGACAAAATCCAAATCTGATGTAAACTTATGGTTCAGGCACAGTCTAAGTCCACCGTTCCAAAATTCTCACCTAAATGTCAGTTAACTGTTAAGGGTTCAAGGGCAGGGGGGTCTTTGGGGTAGTCAGGTAGAAGAGTGATTTTTTAGCTCTTGATTTGGGGTAAAAAGAAAGAGAAGCTAAGAAGAAAATGGGTACCCTAATAGAATACTTGATAAAAGTTATGTGGAATACTTGTCTATAGTATGTGAGTGACAAACAGTTCATTCAGAAAGTTACTTTGGCTTAGAAAATCCCTAAGCACCCTAATTATATAGTCATTTCACATCTATCTTATCTGGAATTGGCAGTACTTCAAAAAGCATTACAAAACGAGATAGTTTCTCTTTTTTTCTTCTCTTGTTGCAGAATTTCTTGAAAATAGTCATTTTTCCCTCTGGTAGATTTGAATTCTTTTCTTTTGTTGAAATTGATGTTTTTTTACTGCTTTTCACTTTTCAGCATATTTCCTCATTATTCATTTCTATCAAAGTGTCAATAGATCTTGAGAACAGGGTACACTCACATCCCTGTCTATACGGTGTGTGGCCAAAGGGCCTTATTCTCAAGTCAGTTTCCTTTTACATTGTGAGTTGCATATGTATACTATTACTTCCTATTTTGAGTTTATAACTGTTTAAGCAAGATGACTGAAACTGATTAAATACCAGTGGTTTATTTATTTATTTATATTATTATTATTGTTGTTTTACAATCCTATAGCTTAATCAGTATCCTGCTGTTTTTCTCTTTTTTACAAAAACGACATAATTTCGTATCGCCTACTGACTGTTTTGACAAGCCCCCAGTGTTCTTCAATCATTGAATAACAATTTCCTTCTCTAATTTGATAACCTGCTTTAAGTTCTCAAGTCTATATCCCTATCCTGAGCCGTTTATTGAAGAGGTGTTCATTGTGAATAGCAAGGTCAATTAAATGAAGAATAATTTACTTAGTTGAGCACCTTGAAATCTTAGCTAGTTTAGAATACTTCAGGAACTCAACAGTTGTTCCTCATGCTGCAGCGTGATTTTGCTGTCTCTAAAACCTGGTGTGCCCAAGTAGATTTACCCCGCCAGTGGATGGTTTAATTTGATTTTAATGATATCCTATTTGGCTCTATAAACCCTACTGAAGCCATCTTTGCCATGCAGTGAATAATATAATTTAGTCTATGATGGTATTAGGTGATAATGAAAGTAGATATTAGAGACATAACCATTTTCATATTTAATAGAGAAGCAATGTGTTCTAAGTAATGAAGTTAGGAGTCTAATGCACCATTGTCAGCACATGTTAACTCTGTTTTAGAGATTCTTTTTGGATCTAAGTAAATATAATTCTGAAATGTCCCTATACTCATTTATCTGTTAGATGCTCTGCTGTTTGTATTTTTGACATAATAGCTTCTAGGATCATTTATTTGATACAGCCCAAGATTAAAAACAACTAAAACCAAGCAAACAAAAAAAACTCTAAAAACCAGTAAAACCTTTGAGGCTTGAAACTGTAGAAATGAAGTAGTGTTTCTTTTCCTTGGATAAGGAAAACTAATCCGTTATTTGGATGTCAAACAGCTAGCAATATTTATACACTTTCTTTTGAAATAAGGTGGGAATGTTTTTTGTCAATTTCTCAATCTTTAGTTGGAATATTCAAGATCACTTTAAAGTGTGACCAGAACATAAACCACTTGAGATGACCAGCAACGTGGCTTTCAGCACTTTTGTGCTCTTTTGAAAGCATGCTTTTACTGAATAATTAATACATGTCAAGGCACTTAGATGTGGAAATAGGAGTTTCTCATCCACTCCAGTGTAACCAGTGTAAGTATTTTCTTGTGTATACTCTCTCTATATTTTCTACTCCTGTATAAGCACACATATAATAGAATTTTATCCTCTAAGAATTATATAAATGAGGGAATTATACTGCATATACTGTTCTCCAACTTGCCTTCTCACAAACAATATACAGCGGGAATTTTTCTGTATTGGCACATGCTTCATTCTTTCTAATGGATGCTTAGCATTACATTGTAGGTATGAACTCCACACTCATGTTTAGGTTGTTCTTGATTGTTTTTCCAGTTGTGAGTTTGATGCAATTAAAGGAAGCAAAACCATTCCCTGAGTTTGTGTTGTCAAGAGAACTCTATTCTGATTTTCCTTGCTCTAAAATGTCTTTTTGTTGTTAGTTCTGCTGTCATCAGAGATGAACAAAGAAAATTGGTAGGCAAGCTGAATTACATAAAAGAATGGTTTTTTTCTTTGTGCCTTAATTTTTTGCCCAATTATTTCTTTTACCTTTTGAAATAACACAATGTAATGAGTCAAATAGACAGTTGACATTTGCTTTTGAACCAAGTCATTGTAGATGAGACTGGTGTGGGAAACAAATCCAGAATCAAAGTAATCACATCAGTTAAGCAAAGTAACCTATCCTCTTACAGTGAGTATAGTTTTTAGCAGTTCATAAACATGAGGGGTGAGTCATGGTTAGGAACAGATGACCAGGCTGGGGGTATAAGCTTAGTGTCTTACAGTTCCCACGTGGCCTTCTTGTGTTTTTCATGCCTTACCGTATAAAATGGGAGCATTTAATCTAGGCTATCAGTCTTGTCTTTGGTATAAGAATTGGACTGCGATTCAGAAGACCTTGGTTCTTTTGTACCTTTAGCGCCTAGTAAGGGCGGGTAGGCTGCATGGGGATGACTGACCAGATTATGCAGGGTGGTGGAGTTCAAGGAAGAAATTGGGCCTAATTAGATAGGAAACATGGAAGATATGCACGTGCACTAAGAAATGAGGAGGCTGGTTATGATGGTATACAATAAATCATGTCATATAAGAAGGTTAACCTGGGAGTAGACTTAAAGCCAAGGGATTACATGGCTAAATTTTTTTTTTTTTTTAGGTAACTCGGGTCTGAGGTTGATGAGAATCTAGACTTGTGTGGTGACAGTAGAAACAGAGAAAAGACGAGTTTGAGAGAATTAGAACTAAAAGTTGAAAACCAGCATATTGTCAGTTTGCAGAATGCTTAAGGTGCTTTCATTTCCTGATTATTTTGAGGCTTGGTGAGAGGCAGGGGCCTTCTTTATTATTTCATATTTTGATATCTAAATTTTAAACATAATGTACATTTAGCACTATATTTTCAGTTTCCATTTGTTAAGGGACTATGTTGTTTGTGATCAACATGATTGTAGTGTGAAATTTTCTGAAGACTGTAATTTTTTTCATGTCACCAAAAATGAGTATGATCATATTGTGGAGAATTGTCTTAACTTTTAGTTCTGTTTTCTAGGGAAATGATAAAATGTATTCTTGGAAGAGAATAAGTATATAAAATACCCGTAATCATCCCAGTGCAATTATATTCATTATTTATTTTACTTTTAAAACTAGTAAATTATTAGCTATTGAAAATTATAATTACCAACAATTAATAGATAAGGCTCTATGTATCAGTGATTTAGTTTGTGATTAACTATGTTTTTTTCAGAAGCATTTGACGAGTAAATTATTCATTTTTAAAGGTTCAAGTCAACCATTAAATATTAGTATCCTTTATAGAATTTTACATTATTTCACTAAGACCAGACGTGTACTTAAGATTGGCAGTTAGGAAGCTTTAAAAATGCATATTCTTTTATAATATATAATTAGAATATTTATTTTAGAAAATTTTTTTCCTTCATTTAATTTCACTGTTTATGTAATCAATCATTCATAACTGATGTTTGAGGGGTTTGAGAGTCTCTCCCCCTCCCTTCTCTGTATTTACCACTTTTATTGCAGACACTTTGGTGATGACATATATGAGCAAGATATTTGCACAAATCATCTTTCCCTGGTCCTCTAGCTAATGTGTGTACACATGAAAAAAAAGAGAAATTAATAACATTCATAAGTGTGCTGTTGCTTATTCATGATCAAAGCAATTCCAATTATGTCTTTTCACAAGGGTGCCCTTCTTTACACACTTGAGACCATCAGATTTTTAAATCTAGGCTTGGAATATTGAATATACTTGATTTACCCTCTTTCTGCATCCTCATTGTTGCAGATTTTGCTACTATACCTAAATTCATTATTACAATCCTTTTTGACAATGTGCTCCAGGCTGCAAGCTCCAGTTGATTAAAATTATTATTTGAGTGGGAAACTATTTTTTATTCATACCCTAGACCATTACCAAGGAAAGGGCTTTAGGTAGTCCATTGTCCAAATATAGAAATAAAATCAACATTTATGCCTGCATTGCCTAATATATTGGCACGTGTCATTATCCATTCATGATCTCCCTTTCACAGGCTAAGCCAAGTGTTTGAGACACAAAGATGCCTAATATTTCCCTGATCTCAAAGAGCTCATGATCAAGTATTGCAGGAGAACAGTGCTGTTAGGGATAATGTAAAAAACATCTTCTAGGGCATAGAGAGAAAGAACCATCTAGAGTATGAAAGTGTCCCTATACTCTAAACTACTATCTTCATTGGAAACAGCAACTTTTAAACTGAATTATTCCTTTAGCAATCTATAAATAAGAATTAAAATAAAAGAACCATCTCTTTAGCCTTTATTATATGCTAAAAATCTACAAATATTTAATTGTCAAACATGTCTTTAAAATTGGCATAATACTGAAATATTTTACCTTGTTAAATCAGAGTTATAAACCTTTTCCCAAAATCAATAAATCAAAATCTTATAATGTTATTAGGAAGTCATGACTTAAACGTTTGTTTCATTGCTCAGCATATACTTTAATGCACCTTGCTCTTCTGAGAAAGTCTGATACCTTGTTTTCATTTAATTTCTACAGCATATACACTAAGTGCTTAAGCTCTCATTATCTGATCTACATTTGAGGAGCAAGCTATGTTAGTATTTTGAGCCATTCTCATTAGCAAGTCAATTTTGACAGCCCTTCCAAGTATGTAGACCTCTATTATAAATGTTAGGGGAGGTTTGGAAATGTAATGGGAGAGGTGGTTCCTGTTCTTATCCTTCATGTTATTAAAAGTTGGCTGACTTTTAACATATTCATAGGATGGTTTATATGTGGTCCTGCATTTAGAAATCAAATTCGGATTTTAGCAATCCTTTTATTAGTATTTTTTCTATTAAAAATCAAAATTTGTGCATACCAAGTCGTTTAACACTACCTAAGCATCCATTATAATTAAAAATATTTGATAAATTCATTGAGCATCTCGATATTTTTCTGAACAGAAAAAAGTAAGCATCTTAATCAATCTTTATAACTAGAAATTTTGGGAAAACTAAGCTTTGATGACCTGGAGATCTCCCATGCTTCTGTGTATGTTGCTCAAGGTTGCCTTAGCTTTTTTGATAACCAGGTCATACTTTGAACTCACAGTAGATTTGTGGTCAATGTAAATCTGATACACCTTCTCCTTTGATCATCCCAAATCCTAAGTTTTTATGAGAAATATGCTTTTCTGTTTTTTTGGGTTTTTTTTTTTTGAGTTGGATTTACGAAAGCTTTTAATTCGAAGAAAGAGACACCTCTGCAGAATCAATGCTGACCCTCCATGGCCCCTACATTTGCCTTTTTATTGACTTTAACAGAAAACAGACTGGATCATGGTGAATTCTCAATTGGTTTTATTAAAATTACCAATGGAGAGTGAAATGCATGGAGTAGGCTCAGATCTTGATTGAAATCCAATGTCAAATATTTCTTCTTGTAAAGTCAGTCTTTTTTCATTTTGGCCTCTCCTTTGGCTGTTATTGTGCTATGATAAGCCCATCTACTATTTCAGCACACTGTAAGAGATTTCTTTATGGCAGTGTGGAGGCTGCAGGAGGAATGATAAATGGCAAGGAAAACCACTTTCTCTTAATGCTTTTTGTCATAGTCATGTCCTCTTGTCCCACATACATGCCTTTCCTCCAATGAGTTCAGCTGTTATTATGTGTCATTGTCATTTTACAAGGAAGGACTAGCCGGGGAATTTCTGATGGATGCCAAGGAGATGGAGTAGCATTCTGTATTTTGTAGATGATTGACAGGTTTGGTCTCCTGAATTGTAGAAAGTGGACACATAGAAGAGAGCAGCTCATTTGAGGCTTCCCTCCTTTTCTCATAACTAAGGAAATTTTAAGAATCATTCTAGGTAGTTGAATTGTTCATGAATATGTGCTAGGTTTTGTTTGTTTGTTTTTGTTGCTTGATGCTGATGGACCATGCCCCCCCCCCAAAAAAAAGCAAATTCTTATTTTAAATAAGAAAAGTGAATAAATAATATGACTAATACGGTTCTTTTCTGTAATAAAATTCAGACAACTTGATTTAATTAGGAGTAGCATATTTTCTGACATAGAAAAAAAGATCTTGAGATTCCAGTTAAACACAGCAACTTGAGCAAAAGTGTCTGCTTCTACTCCCTCCTGAACATCTCACTGAAACTAAAGAAATAAAAAGGATAGAAACACACATGAACAAAGAGAATTGGAGAGGAGATAATGGATTGCAAATGCCGTGAATTTCTGGGTTAAATCAATTGGAAGGAGGGATTATTAGAGCAGAGAGAGCAAAATACCTAGTGCTTGCAAAGTGAGGAGCCAACAACAAGCAGGAAGCAAATTTATGCTTCAGAACCCTGGAAAAGACAGGAATTGGCAATATGAGATACTGCAGAAGCTGGGAGTGAAATATGAGGCAGAAACCAGGAGTTTGTTGAAAGTCTGAATAGGGTATGTTATAGCTGCGCAGGCTTACTTCCCCTGTATGAGCAGACAACTGATTACTAGAGTGCCCCTACTTTTAGTCAGAGATGGGATTGAGTCTGTGGAGACATTGAACTAGAGAGATTCCAGACATGGGAACACCATGTACAACTGAGGGTAGAGTCTGCATAATAAATGGTGAGATCCCTAGCTCTCTCCTGCCACGTCTCTCAATAGCTTTCGTAGATATGACTGTAACTCCCAACCAGGAGATTCATGAAAGCTTATTTTCTGAAGAAACTGGCTCTACAGAAAACGTCTACGGATCTTTGATATTTGAAAGATCAGGTCCCTGCTTGCTCATCCTGCAGTGAAATCCATTGGTTGAGAAGCTGCAGTACTTACCCATAGTGTTCCCAGTCATTATTTTATATTCTCACTCATATTATATCCAAAGATCACCAGGTATTTGGGGTATGCTTCAACAAGTAAGGAACAGGCTACAACAAGGGGCAAGAACTACTAAAAAGAATCTTGGAGAAATTAAAAGTTAAGGAGCATAAGAAATGACTCAAATAAACAAAAAATAAAATTAACTCAAAGAAATAAGAGAAGACACTGTGGCTATGAAAAAGAATGTAATGCTATTACAATCAGAACAATTGAAGAACAAGAGAGACCTTGTGAAAATTTTAAAAATTGAAAACAAAAATAAAATTAATCAATAGAAGGGCTTAACCATGAAGGGAATAGCCTAGAAAATATAACAAGTAGACCACATAATATCCAACTGATAGTGTTTTCATTAGAAGAGCAGAGCAAATGAAAGAAATGAAATTCTCAAAGTAATAAAAAAAATTGTCCCAGCACTGAAGGACACAATCTTCCACATCCCAAGTGCGTAACCAAATCAATGAAAAAAGGCCAAGAACACCATCATGAAATTTCAGAACTCTAGGCATGAAGACCAGATCCTAAACACCTTGAAATGAGAAAAATAAGTATGTTGTATACAAAGGATTAAGAATCCAAGTGACATAGGATGCCCATGCAGCAGCATAGAAACTAAAAGTAAAGGAGAAACATAGGACAATAGCTATTTGACAGGTCTAGGGAAAAATCAACCCAAATTGGAGAGCTTGAGGGCTATGGATTACCTGATATCGGTGACCATATGAACACCTGCATCTTAAGTGGTTTTAATGTTGGAGAGTTTGGCAAGAGTCTAAGCAAAAGGAAAAAAGAGAGATTAGTGATCTCAATGATTAAATCTAGGAAAAATATAAAGTTTTACAAAAGAGGAAATATCACCTTACACTGTTTGGCTCATCGTGGAAAATCTGTACTCATAATAATGCAAGTGCTACCCAATACCTTAACAAAAAGCGGAGCTATGTATATGTGTGTTCCAGAAAAATTGCGCATTTCTTTGCTCTTACTAAGGGATAATACGTTACTGAACACAGTTTTAACTACATTTTGAAGTGATTCTCTTAAGTCCATTCACTTTTTTTGGATTTAGCTATCTATTAAAGAAAACACTTCTCAAAGGAAAGGGCTTTAATTCATGAGAGAACAACAAATAATATTAGTAAACTATTGGAATCGGGTTTTTTTGAGAGGAAACAAATTATTTTGTTGCAGATAGATATTTCAGAATTTTAAATGGTATTAAATATATAGACTAAGAGGTATTGTTAAATGAGAATACCATGACTTTCACAAATAATAATAACCATACCAGAAAAATATTTTGGGAAAGTTCATACATATACCCAAACCTGATGATATATCATAACATGTGATAGTTTGGGAAAAAACACTGGATTCACTTTGGGAAACATATTACAGTATTATTTATATATTATAAATATTATTTATATATTATATAACAGTATTATTTATATATTATATAACAATTCACCTATGAGTAGTGTATTAAATTGCAAAACTAAATTCCATAGCTTTCTTCCCTACTCAACTACTAACACTTTACTGATAAAGATTGGTCTCCAACAACAAATCTTCATGGCAGAGGAAGGAGTGATTTTTACAACAGCTGAAGCATTGTATTTCTTATTGCTAGTTCAGCTAATTTCTATTTTAACAATAGCAATTTTAAAAAATTGCAATGGTTTGGCTTTTTTCTCTAATCAGCACCATGCTGGTTATAAGTGAAAAGGTACATTTAAAAATTTTTTCTGCAATAAGCTTGATTGTTAATTTCCAGGTCAGTATCCAGTCTATCAAAGTTTCATGGGGTGATAATTTATGCTTATATTGGACAGTCTATTTAAAACTGTGATGAAGTCACCCTGTCTAAAGCAGCTGAAGTACCAAATTCTACTCCCTCCCTCAGAATCACATGCGTTAGAGTTTGCTAATTTACCATCTTTTTTTTTTTTTTGAGGAAGATTGGCCCTGAGCTAACATCTATTGCCAATCTTCCTCCTTTTTTCCTTTTTTCTTCCCGAAGCCCCAGTAGATAGTTGCCTGTCATAGTTGTACATCCTTCTGGTGGCTCTATGTGGGACTCCGCCTCAGCATGGCTTGATGAGTGGTGAGTAGGTCCGTGCCCAGGTCAGTACTGGCGAACCCCATGCCTCCGGAGTGGAAGGCGTGAAATTAACCACTGCGCCACAGGGCCAGCCCCAACTAATTTCTCATCTTTAATGACCGTGTGTCATTCAAATGAAACTTCAACCTTCCCATGCCCTATTTAACACTAGCAGTTCACATTTTATTAATTGTGTGCCTCATCTCTTGAGGCAAATAGCATTGATCCTCTTCTTCTATCCCCCCCCTTCCTCCTTCCATCTTTCCTTCCTCCTTCCTTCCCTTCTTCCCTTTCTTCCTTCTTGCCTTCCTTCCTTCCCTCCTTCCTTTCATCCCTCTCTACCTCCCTCCCTTCCTGGAATTGTCAGCACATTTCAACTTCCAATGTGAAACCAGTATTGCCACTAACTGGGTGGGCTTCTGGTGGGGTTCATCTAGTGGAGCAGTGCTTCTCAAACTCTCTGTGGTGAAGGATCATCCTCTTTCTATTCATCCTTCTTCTCCTGCTCTTCCTTCTCCTTCCAATCCATTGCAGATTGATTCTTTCATAAAATACAATAAAATTAATTTATACAATTTCATGAAAATGAAAGAAAACACAAGCACGTTATTATTAGATTCAGTAGTTATGAAAATGCCAACTTGTCACAAAAATTTCTGTTTTCTCTTGATACTTGTACTTATCTCAGGTTCTGGAAAAAAGCAGTTCAGTTTGAGTAGCAATGCTGTAGTCGACTATACTTGATATTGTGAAATAGCTTTCCATTTTCTTTGTGCTGGAATTGGATAGATCTTAAATATTGGTCCAGCAATACAAAAGGTTGATCCACATTTTATATCTGTTTTTGTGACTATTATTAAATAGATTATTTATCCCATTTTTATGTCAGATTATGTATGTTAAATTCATTTTGTAGTATACATTTTTCAGTAGTCAACTCATCAGTGGTTGCCTTTTTAATATTTCTGTTATGGTGACCATTATATACTTAAGAGTTCTATGATAGCTTCATTGAGGACATATTATATATGGAGAAATTTACTATGTAATGGGCAAAATATGTGATATATGTGTATATGAGATATACATCGGCTTTTCAGCCCTTATCTTACCAAGGACCTCTCGTTAGAATGGTCTTGGCTGACACTTTTCCTTTCTTCTTTGCCATCCTCCCTCCCACCTCATTGCTGCGTGAGCCTTTCACTCTGTTGTCATGGCTGTGCCTCAGGTCTCAGTTTCCACCTGTTCTCCAAATCCAAGTCTCATTTTGTATCCAGCTCGTGGTTCAGTGGAGTTCATCTCAAGCCCTAGGGAGATTCAGTTCTTGATTTTAAGTCAGAACACTTAGGGCTTGGAAAGTTCCACCTCTTCAATAGGATTGTGCATCTATGGCTCTTAATGCTACTACATCAGAGGTTTGCTTATTCAATGTGAGGTACCATGCTAAGTATTTGGGAAAAAAGATGGAGAAGACATGGACCCTCTACCCAAGCAAGGGCTTAGAGTTTAGTAGGAAATAGACGTGTGAATAACTTGTTAACAGACACTATGATGGATGTCTTTATAGGGTGTGATGAGAACATGAAAGAGGGAGTAGGTAATTTACTTTGGAGATAAGTGAAGAAAAGCTTGAAAAGCTTTTGTGGGAAGTGCTGCAATTGAGCTGAGTTGAGGAGATTCAGTGGTGGAGGATGTGGCTGCTCCGTGAGGGGTTTGGGTGTGCAATGTATTCTAGGGCAGATGAATCTGAAACAGGCACTGAGATGTGAAAATGGTGGGAGATTTAGGTTTTGGAGCTATATGTTCAGGCACTTCCAATTTATACAGCTTGAGTGGTGGCTCCCTGTTTTATGCTGTTTTGAGACCACTGTAGTGAGAACCCAAAGTGGTATTTACTTTTAAGACTCAACTGGAACCATCATGGAACCTACCTCAGTATTTACTTGGAAAAAATAGATTTGAAGGATTCATACGCAGCAAATGGGCAATTAAAATTTTGTAGACATTTGTCTATGTTAAAAGACTTAAGGAAGATCTTTGGGGAAATGAAAAATTCCCATGCTTAGGAACACACTAAAAATTGAGAGTGTCTTCAGACCTGATTTCTTTGGATTTGTATATTAAGAATTTTCAGCTAGTTAGCCCATGCAGAAGCATATTCCTCAATATTTATGTTAGGTGTTTGATTTTCATATTAATGACTGTGTAGAAATATATTCGTGTGTATTTTTAATTTTCATGAAGAATTGTGGTATTTTTAAGCCTAATAAAGCTTTTCAGAAGTGGAAACCCAATATATTACTATATATTTACAGGCAATAAGGATTCAGTTTTTGCCAGCTTGAGTTGAGGAGCTGAGAATTCAGATGGGAACAAGAAGTGGCTTATACTTCAGTGAAGGGAACACAGGGCATATGGTTGGGGGAAGATGAGTGGGACAGTGAGCAATAGTGCTAGAAGACTAGACAGTGGCCGTACTGAGACGCTGTACTTTATTTTTCAGGCTATGGAAGACCTTAAAGAGTTCTAAAGCATGATGGAGAGTGTGAATGGGAGAGGAGCAACTGATTTGTGTTTTAGAAATATCAGTCTGGTAGCAATGTAGGATTCCTACTGAGAGTAGAAGAAATCAGAGCCTGAGAGAGTAATTAAGAGCCTCCAGCAGTGTGGCTACAGAGGAGGGATGCCGGGAGGTGTCTACATGGTTGCTTGTTTTCTTCATTCAACAGATATTCATTAAGTCACTAGGTGGTAGGACATAATGCAGAGAAACACAGACGTGATTTTTGCCCTCATGGAGCCAGACGGCAAGCAACAGAGAGAAGTCTAAGATAGCATCCAGGTCTCTGCTTAGGTCGCTGGATGGAAGCTGGTGCACTGAGAACAATAGGACGTATGGGGGAGAAAGAAGCTTGTGTGTATAGTTGAGGAGTGGCTTCTGAGCAATTGCAGATAACGTTCAGTTTTAGACAAGCTAAGCTAAAGTACTTGGGAAGTCGCTGGGAGACTTTGGGGTTGAGAGGTCTAGGCCAATGATTCTTAGACCTTAACGTGTGCTGGAACCATCTGGGATCTTGATAAAATGCAAATTTTGATGCAGTAGGTCTGGAGTGAGCCTCTGGAGCGAGATTCTTAGTTCTAACAAGCTCCTAGGTGATGCTGATGCTGATGCTGATGGTCCAGGGACCATAGTTGGAGCAGCAGAAGTGTAGTTAAAAAATTGGTTAAAAATAGTTAAATAGGGGGCCGGCCCGGTGCCGCAAGCCCGCTGCGGCGGCCCTGGGTTCGCCAGTTCAGATCCTGGGTGTGCACAGATGCACTGCTTGGCAAGCCATGCTGTGGCGGCGTCCCATATAAAAGTGGAGGAAGATGGGCACGGATGTTAGCCCAGGGCCAGTCTTCCTCAGCAAAAAAAGAGGAAGATTGGCAGATGTTAGCACAGGGCTGACCTCACCAAAAAAAAAAAAAAAATTAAATAGTTAAAAATCTCTTTCTCAGGGCCGGCCCCATGGCGTAGTGGTTAAGTGCGCGCACTCCGCTGCTGGTGGCCCAGGTTCAGATCCCAGGTGGGCACCAACACACTGCTTGTCAGGCCATGCTGTGGCAGCGTCCCACATACAGTGTAGGAAGATGGGCACGGATGTTAGCTCAGAGCCAGTCTTCCTAAGCAAAAAGAGGAGGATTGGCATGGACGTTAGCTCAGGGCTGATCTTCCTCACAAAATAAATAAAGAACACCTTTAAAAAAAAAAAAAACCTCTGTCTCTGTCTGCGTGCGCACACACACACATTTTAAGCTTTAGAAGAAACTTATAAACAAACTCTTTTGGAGCAGAACCATTTACAGATTGCAGAATGCCTACATATGTGTACGTATACATTCATTTACAATGAAATTGCTTTTGCAGAAAGTCCATAATCTCTAGGTCATCTGGAAAATATTTCTTTATGTCAAACATAGACAGAACATATTTTGTTGACTTTACTTATGGTTGTCAAAGGGGAATAATGAACTCATATTTACAGATAACCATTTCCAAACCACAGTTTATTTTTAAGTATTGACTTTTCAACTCTAATCCATAAAATCTGAAAGGTGGTAAAAAAGAGAAAACAGAATGTCCAGCTAACATTTTTAAGGAAGGTGTTTCTGTGAGGGAAATACTGTGTAGTGTTTGTTGCCTTAGGGAAGAAGATAGCAAATGTCATTTGTGGAATAAGTATATATAATTGCATGTCAGACTCTGAGCCTGCACCAAAAACAGTGGATGTTATTGGTTTTTCACTTTTGGGTTGTTTTACTAGGCAAAACAGTTGAGAATAAATCTTCAGCTTTTTATTCTCTGCATCTTAGATAAGAACAATTTTAAGAGTACAGAAAAGGGTTTTCTAAGATGCAGAGAATAACAGGGAGGTAGGATTCCTTCTGATAGTATTTGATGTGTTGAAATCCAGTCAATGTTTATGTAGTAACTAGGCATTTAACTTAAATCTACCTTTCATAAGCACTGTTTACTCTTGAAGTGACTGGTGACCATTCTCTTTGCTCTGAGCATTGTCCATATAAATTATGGGGGGAAATTGAGTACATATCACTCTCCTTCTAGTGGGAAAATTTCTCTGATTGGGACTCCTTTCTTTACTGTGACTGCTGGGATGATGTGGTTTGTGTGACACTGAAGATACTCTAGGAGTAAGACTTTCCACTTCTTGGTTGGGTTTGTAGTTTTATTTCCTTTTATACTTGTTCATTGACTCTATTCTCATTTAACAGGAAAATAAAACCAATTGCATAGAGGAAGATAGAGATGTTTCAGTCTCATTAACAGACCAAAACCTCATTAGGGAGACAACTGTTGTGATGAAAGGTGCTTAACATCAGAAGACCTGGATTAAAATCCTGGCTCAGTTCCTAGCCAGTTGAGTAACCATTTCAGAGCCTCAGTCTCCTCAGCATGGAATACTGCACACAGGTAAAATGTATTTATCATACAGTAACATGTATGCCATGAGAAAAGATTCTTATGTAGGCAGTACTCATAATGAAGTGACTCAGATTGAAAAATACATAAGTAATAAATTGAATGATAAGTATGTAAATATCTTAGCTAATGGCATGGAATGCAAATAACTAAAAATAAGTCAAATTCTTATTTTTAAGTTTCTAAATTTTCAACCTTGAAATTGGTGTCAAAATCTATGTTGTGCCTGGGCAAAAGATCTGTAGAACTGCATGATCCACAGATTCAGGGGAAAAAGTGCAGAACTTTGAGGATATGTGTAAATATAAAGAACAACCTTTGAAAAACACCATTTTGACCCTGGAATATCTTTTTTTGTCCATTCATATTTACAATCCTCCCAAACTACTAGGTCTTTTCTTTCTCTAACATGATTCCACTAAATTTTGCTTTCTTGTGCTTTTCTTCCAGAAGACATCTTTATTCTTTGCTTGAGTCCCTATTAAAAATAATTTAACTAAATGTATAAAGACATAAAGCAAATTCTCAGCTGCTCTTATATGCTTAAAACTTATAACCACTCATGTTTTACATTTTTAAATACTAGAAAAAGACAACTCTATCTTGTTCTTCCACTAAGGTTACTGTGTGTGTGCGTCTGTGTGTGTATTCTGTTCCATATATGAAAAACAAACAAAATACAGGCATACTTTGGCGATATTGCGGGTTCAGTTCCAGACCACCACAATAAAGTGGATATTGCAATAAAGTGAGTCACACAAATTTTTGGTTTCCCAGTGCATATAAAAGTTACATTTACACTATACGGTAGTCTGTTACTGCAATAGCAGTATGTCTAAAAAAATGTACATACCTTAATTAAGAAATAGTTTATTGCTAAAAGAGTCCTAACCATCATCTGAGCCTTCAGTGAGTTGTAATCTTTTTCCTGGTGGAGGGTCTTGCCTTGAGGTTAATGGCTGCTGACTGATCAGTGTGGTGGTTGCTGAAGGTTGGGGTGGCTGTGGCAATTTTTTAAAATAAGACAACCCCGTGAAGTTTACTGCATCAATTGACTCTTCCTTTCATGAATGATTTCTCTGTAGCATGCAATGCTGCTTGATAGCATGTTACCCACAGTAGAACTCCTTTCCAAATTGGAGTCAGTCCTCTCAAAACCTGCTGCTGCTTTATCGACTAAGTTTATGTCATATTTTAAATCCTTTGTTGCCATTTCAACAATCTTCACAGTATCTGCGCCAGGAGTAGATTCCATCTCAAGAAACCACTTTCTTTGCTCATCCATAAGAAGCAACTCCTCACCTGTTCAAGTTTTATCATGAGATTGCAGTAATTCAGTCACATCTTCGGGCTCCACTTCTAATTCTAGTTATCTTGCTGTTTCTGCTACATCTGTGTTACTTCCTACACTGATCTTGAACCCTCAAAGTTATCCTTGAGGATTGGGATCAACTTCTTCTAAAATCTTGTTAATATTGATATTTTGATCTCTTCCCATGAATCATGAATGTTTTTAATGGCATCTAGAATGGTGAATCCTTTCCAGAAGCTTTTCAATTTAATTTTCCCAGATTCATCAGAGGAATCACTATCTTTGGCAGCTATTGCCTTACAAAATGTATTTCTTAAATAATAAGACTTGAAAGTCAAATGACTTCTTGATCCATGGGCTGCAGAATGGATATTGTGTTAGCAGGAATGAGAACAACATTCATCTCGTACATCGCCATCAGAGCGCTCAGGTGAACAGGTGCCTTGTCAATGAGCAGTCATATTTTGACAGGAATCTATTTTCTGAGCCTTAGGTCTTAACAGTGGGCTTAGAAAGTTCAGTAAACCATGTTGTAAATAGATGTGCTGTCATCCAGGCTTTATTGTTCCATTTATAGAGCAGAGGCAGAGTAGATTTAGTCTCATTCTTAAGGGCCCTAGGATTTTTGGAATGGTGAATGAGCATTGGCTTCAACTTGATGTCACCAGCTGTATTAGCCTTTAACAAGAGAGTCAGCCTGTCCTTTGAAGCTTTGAAGCCAGGCATTGACCTCTCTTCTCTAGCTATGAAAGTCCTAAATGGCATCTTTTTCCAATAGAAGGCTGTTTTGTCAACGTTGAAAATCTGTTGTTTAGTATAGCCATCTTCATTAATTATCTTAGCTAGATCTGGATAATTATTCCTTCTGGATAGATCTTGCCACAGCTTCTACATTAGCACTTGCTGCTTCACCTTGTACTTTTATGTTATGGGGATGGCTTTTTCTCTTAAACTTCAAGAACCAACCTCTGCTAGCTTCAAATCTTTCTTCTGCAGCTTCCTCACCTCTCTCAGCCTTCAGAGAATTGAAGAGTTAGGGCCTTGGTCTGGATTAGGCTTTCGCCTAAGGGAATGTTGTAGCTGGTTTGATCTTCTATCCAGGCCACTAAAACTTTCTCCATATCAGCAATAAGGCTGTTTTGCTTTCTTGTCATTTATGTGTTCACTGGATTAGCATTTTTAATTTCCTTCAAGGACTTTTCCTTTGCATTCACAACTTGGCTAATTGTTTGGTACAAGAGGCCTAGATTTCATCCTATCTCGGCTTTTTTTTGGTTTTTTTTTTTGGTGAGGAAGATCAGCCCTGAGCTAACATCCATTGCCAATCCTCCTCTTTTTGCTGAGGAAGATCGTCCCTGGGCTAACATCCATGCCCATCTTCCTCTAATTATATGGGACGCCGCCCCAGCATGGCTTGACAAGCGGTGCGTAGATCCGCACCCGGGATCCAGGCCTGTGAACCCCAGGCCGCTGAACCAGAGCGCACATACTTAACCACTATGCCACTGGGCCGGCCCCCTATCTCGGCTTTTGACATGCCTTCCTCAGTAAGCTTAAGCATTTCTAGCTTTTGATTTAAAGTGAGAGAGGTGCTACTCTTCCTTTCACTTGAACACTTAGAGGCCATTGTAGGGTTATTATTATTTTTTTTTTTGGACTGAAGGTATATTTTATTATATAGAGGATAATAAAGGCGACAGTCTGCAAACAGATCTGAATAGGTCAAATAATAAGAGGGAAAAAACACCAGCTCGACTGGAAAGGGAAAACATCTACATTGGCTGAGATAGCAGCAGATTTGAATAGGTCATATAATAACAGGGAAAAACATCAGATCGATCGGAAAGGGAAACACCAGATCGACTGAAGGGAAATGACACAAATCAACCGGAAAGAGAAACACCAGGTTGACCAAAAAGAGAACACATCAGATCAATTACTTTATAATAAATTAATTATTCACAACATCTACGCCCCACTGCCGGGAGAGTCTTGTTAATCGACACAGCTGGGCAAGGATCACTTGTCTTGGGCAAGGCGTCCCTTCCACAGATGGAACTCTCACCAAGTCTCAGTCCCCAGCAGTTTTTTATAGCATCAATAATTTCCAGAGTAAGCAGTTACAGAGCTTTCATTGTAGGGTTATTAATTGGCCTAATTTCAATATTGTTGTGTCTCATTAATATTGAAAAGTTAGGGATTTCCCCCCAAAAGTTCACCAAATATCACTGTGCTTTCTGTTGATAGCACTGAAATGCCAGGCGGTAGACTTTGCATTCAGTTATAGTCATCAGAACTCAGGGCTACAGATACTGGTTCTATATGTAGGTCAGAAACCAGGGTAAATGGTTGTGTGTTTTTAAACATTGGAGGAAATCTTTAAAAGAATTATCTTGAGTAAAATAGCCTATAAAATTTCCTCTCTTGGTGACCTACATTAAACTTTGGACCCTGGGACATACTAACTAAAAATAGTTACTGAAGAGTTGGTTTATTGCCCTCAATACATTGGCCCCAGGGAAACTCAGACACTCAGATTCCCTAGGTTTTGTGGTAAACCCAACTGCCCACAGAGAATATTTTCTTAATTTATCTTATGATCCTAACTAAAAGCAGGATAATTTATGGCATGTAGGCAACATTTTTGATAATAAAGTGAAAACCAGCTCACTAGTCACTATTGGCAGCTATTATAAATCCCAAATGGATATAAATGTTCATAATTATGTACAAAAGGTTAGTTTTTTCTTTATGATTCAGTTAAAAACAGGTTGGCTACTCTGTAAACGATATCTTCCAATTCCTGGCTTTGATGATCAGCTGCAATATAAAAAGTTGAGTTGCTTATTTAAATTAGTTTTGATAGCTAATAGGGATTTATGTTATTTCCCAAAGTTCCTAAGATTGGACTTTATCAGTGGACCTTCTCTGTTTGAGTAGTTAGTGGTGAAAAATGGCCTAACACAGAGAGAGCCTCTATCACCAGTCTTGCAGGGAAGAGTGGAGTATGCTATTGATGTTTTTAGGGCTTCCTTATTGTATGCTTCCAGGCCTTTTCTCTCAGTAGCTACCAGTAGAGGCAAATGTTTAAACAGAAATGAGTTTCCTGAAACACTATCAGTCTGCTATTTCCTCTTTCCTGGTTATCTTAAACTGAACAAATAAAGGAATGAACAAATAAAATCTTTGTTATAAAAGTTGCATAATATTAAATTTGTAAGATAAAGAAATTATAAATAAATTCATTGTTTAGAAAAATTCAAGAAGGCTTAGGTCATATAACATTAAAATTATCTACTGCACAGGTGGAAGTTTTATGAGTCTTGGAAGTTGCGCTTTGGTTATCTGACTGCACAGTGATTAACACCAAAGTCAGCATGATCATAAAGGAAGACAAAGGCTGGTAGTGTGTCTTAGCATGGGTGCTTTTTGCGCTTGGAGTGAGGTGATTCTTCATTATGTAAGAATGTCTGGCACATTACATGATGTTCAGCATCTCAGGTCCCCACTCACTAATTGGCAGTGGAGCCCACCTGTCATGGTGATAATCAAAACTGCCCTCATAGGTTTCCAAATGCTCCCAGTGGGGCTGCTAATTCTTCCACCGGAAATCACTGCTTTATCATAAAGACTTAATTGTTCTTCCTTATCACCCGTCCTTTTCTCACCAGGTACCTTGGCTCTTTTCTCTCTACCCTTGGTCTTGATACCGTTGTCTCTGAACACCTCATTTAGGACTTGCTTTACTGACTAAAGATTCTCTTGCATCTTGCATTTTTCTTTCTCTACTGGCTTCTTTCTCAACATATAGATATAATCTTGTATATCTAATCATACATAAACCCAAACAAAGCAGTTAATATTCAAACAAAAATTTGCATCCTAAAATTATATTTCTTACTCTTCTATCACTATTTTGAGTTGTAGACTTTTGGAATTAGCCTGATTTTTACAGGCCTCATAATAAAGTATGAATGAGAAATTCTTCTGTTTCTTTAATGGGCAAATGAGTGTAGCACTAATAACTATTTGATAAGATATACACAGATTGTATTTCCAGGAAGTCTTGGGAACCACTATTTGAAGATTGGATTTTTGGGCTTTGTTTCAATATTATATGTTATTCTGTAGGATGTTACGCCTGTTAAAGATGAGTGGTATACTTTGAAGTTCCATCCTTCCTCCCTTCCTTCCTTCCTTCTTCTCTCTCTTTTTTACTTTCTTTCTAAAAATACTTTCATATTGCATTTTTTTCAGGTCTCAAGTAGCCTAAGTTTAGTTACATATCCATCAATTCTGTCCTTTGGAAAGAATTTTACTTATCTATTTGTGTGAATGAAAATTATCCATTCTTACTGGCATCTCCCAAACTGAAATTGTTCTCTTTATTATATTTTTAAAAAATGATGCCCTTTAGCTCTCTTTCTTAAGAAGCTTGGTAGAGGATGATTCACCATCAAATTGAGAAAGGTTTGCTATGGATATAATTTACATGAGAAATATAAATTGATTTTTATCACCTTTTGGAGCAAATGTGTTTGTTTTTCTCCTCTAATATAAGCATATAAATATCTGGAGAATTTATTTGAGTGATGAAGGCTTTTCTATTATGGAAAACATTTTAGACCATCTTTTTCCCCCTAAAAGCATTGTTCTTTCCTCATTTTTCTGTTTCATTATTTAAGTTTCATGAAGGAATGGAGTTGTAACTCATATTATTTATGCTTCACTTCATCTTGCTGCTTCAAAATATGCTCATACCCAACTAGCAGTTTTAGTAATTTCTTCATCTACCACAACTGTACATCCTTTGATCATCATTTCTTTAAAAAATGTTTATTATAAAATTTATCATCTACATAAATTGTTTAAGATGCATGTATAATTTACGTAGTAATAAGAAGACAAACACTATGTGTTCACCACATGCTGCTTAAGAAAAAAACGTGATCAGAACCTTATAAAGGCTCCTGTGCCCCCTCCCTGATCACTTCTGTCTTCACAGCTCTATGGAAGTAAACCCTATACTGAATTTTGTGTAAATCACTTGTATTCTTTTATTTATAGCTTTACTACATATGTATGTATCTGAAAGCAACATTCTGTTAGTTTTGCCTGTTTTTGAAGTTTATATAGTGATATTTAATGATTTCTTTTAAGACTTTTTATTCAATATTATGTTTGCAAGCGTCATCCATGCTAATACCTATAGTTTACTCATTTTCTCTGCTATAGAGTATTTCATTGAATGGATATACCACAATTTATTTGTCTAGTGTACTGTTGGTTGGCATTAGAGTTATGATTCTCACATTTTTGATATTATGACACTGCTTCAGTGTCATATAACCATGTTTCCTGATTAGCACATGCAGGAGTTATTTTTAGGGTTTATATGTGGATTAAAATATAATTTTAATTTATCATCATAGGATATGCAGATTTTACCTTATTAGAAAATGCCAAATTATTTTCCCAGTGGTTGTACCAACTTCTATACTACCTAGTAGCAGATGCTATAGTTTTAAATTTTGTCCAAAATATTCACTGTGAAGTGTTTGGGGGTTATTTTTATTACTCCTCTGCAAAATTCCTGTTCATATATTTAAACATTTGTCTCCTTGGTTGTTACCTTTTTGTCAGTTTGTAACAGTTTTTATATATTCTAGATGTGAATCTTCTGTTGATATTTTAGGCTGCAAATATCACAGTTTGTGGCTTTTCTTTTCATTCTATTTATTTTTTATTCAAACAGAATGTCCTTAATTTAATGTAATTGTATTCACTGGACTGTTCCTTTTATAATAAATTTTTTGTGTATTGATTAAGAAGTTCTTCCTTATCATAAAATTAGAAGATATTCTGTTTGACTTTTTATGTTGTTTGTGAAGTTGAGACACATTTTCATTTATTTCTGTATGTGTAACCAATTGTAGCACCATTTATTGATTAATCCACCTCTTCCTCACCCATCTGCAGTACCTCTCTGTCATAAATAAAGTTTTATAATATATGCATGTTTATTTCTGGACTTTATTCTGTCCTATTTGTCTGTTTATCTGAATGTGTAGCAAAGGCATATTATTTTAATTACTATAGTTCTATATAAAAATCTTAGTATTCTGTTCACCTTGTTCTTCTGGAGTGTCCTAGTTTTTCATGGCCCTCTACTCTTTTGTATACATTATGGAATCAGCTAATCAAAGTCCAGGAAAACCCCTGCTGAGATTTGGTTTGGAATTATATTGAATCTGTATGTCAATCTGGAGAGAACTGACATCTTTCTGGTATTGAATCTTATTATCTAACAACATGTATAACTCATCATTGATTTAGGTTTTTTTAATGTCTTTCAATAAATTTTTATGAATTTCTTCATAAAAGACTTGCACAAAAAATTAATCTCAGCCCTTAAAATCAGTTATGCTTCTTATAATGTTTTCAGGTATTCATCTTGAAAAATTGCATATTTTACTTTAATGTTATTTGACCCCCCCAAATAAAGTAAATATAATGACCAAAAGTAAATGAACAATTAGTTATACAGCCTTCTCTTTCTCATCCCCAGGGCAAATGTTTCTTTCAACCATTGATCCATCTCTAGAATCACTCATCCAGTCTACTGGCATCTACATTCTCCATGCCAATAGCATGGCTAATTATTTAGAAGGCAGGTGTTTCTCTAGATAGTAATAACTAGTGTAATTATCCTTTCTAAAATGTGTACATATGCAGTACAAATATCCCATCATATTATACAATATAATAAATAGCTAATACGGTATTTCATACCTAGCTGATGTTAACTATACATAATTCTCTGAGTTATTATCATAATAATATCCTTCACATTGTTGAGTTCCCTTCTAGCTTACCAAGTTCTTTCATCCATGGCATTTCTCTTGGGCCTCCCAACAATATTGTTAAGTCAGAGCATGTGTTATTGTCCTCTTTTTGAAGAGGAGGAAAGTGAAACTTGGAAAGATTGAGTAGTTTGCACAGGATTGCATAATTGGTCTACAGGAGAGATGAGCCTCAAGTTCCAGTTTGCTGAAATCAGAGCCAGTGTTCCTGCCTCTTTACAGGAGAGTTGGTAGTGGTAGAGACTGTGGGATCATAGGACAAATTGGTCTCTGACCTTTTTTGTAATTGTTATTCAGTTTATCTAATGTAAAAGCATTACTTGCAGCTTGCCAGTGGCTTCCTGCCTCTGTCTACTATCATACCCAGCCCATTATGCACCTGCTTGCGTTCCCAGTCCCTGTGGACATTTGAATTTGTGACCTCTGCCCTAGAATGAGCCTGGCATTCCCTATTATATACGCATTTTTTTCTTCCTTATACTTGTTCTGATTATTTATCACCAGACAATCTTCTAGACTGCTCTGCAATTCTATTGTGAAAAGGTAAATAAATTATTATTCTCCTAAGAATATGAACAGAACACATATTACAGTGTCTTGCACTCAATATGTGCTTACTAAATGTTAATTGATGATGGAAAAGATTTAAATCTTCCTCTAAATAATAAGATTCTGTAGTAATCTATCAAAATCTAATTTTGTCGAAGTCACTTCACCTCATTGTAGGAGAAAGTGGCTCAGTTTAACATATCAAATGTTATCAGCTCATAAAATCAAACTTGCTCTGTGCTTGGTACTGTATGGGATTTTATCCGGAAAGGTTTGGATTATGTTGCCACCATTGGCGGAAAAGTTATATAAAGTCTGTGCATTGGAAAGATCCTTGCACAAGATATGTTTGACACGCCGCATTATCCCACTGATGCTATTTTCCTCCAAGTATAGATGTTTCTCTTTGTCCTCTCCTATAGGATTCCTCGTATAGTCTTTCCAAAGCAATATTTGTTCCTATAGATCTGGATGTCCTCCAGTAGTCCAGAATTTTACTTAGCACCAACAATTAATTGAGCTGCAATTAAGAGGAGTAATTATTGATGAAAATGATTCCCCGTTAACTTCAGAAAGGTAGGATGCTTTAATCCATTGCCGCCTTCAAGGTTGGCTTTTGAATTCTAAACAATGGAGTTCAATGTAATCCTTTCTCTATTTGTAGGAAGCTTTGTTTTATTTGGAATTTATAAAGGAAGCTTTGTTAGGTAAAAGTGCTGTACAAGTCCTTTTTTATGTAAGTCCATGTATTAATCAAAACAGCTGCGTTGGTTACTGTGTGGACTGTAACACCAGGTGGCAATAAAATATCTTTCTCATTACAATCAATACAGATGAGTTGCAGAGCCCTCCTGTACGTGATGCCTTTCTCGATGAGCACCCTCACTCAGTGGTAGGGAAAATGAGTATGGGCTGTATGAAACCATTTCAGCACCACCCTGAGCTTAATAGTGCTGTCTTTCATCGCCTGTTAACAAGCTGCGCTGGTGCCATAAAGTGTTCAAGCTGATAAAGGCTGTCAAAGCTCCTTCAATGCAAAGATTTTCTGCTGTATTTAACATGTTAACTTTTATTTTAATGATGCCAAACACACATCAATTGTTGTTTGTTCAACACGCAGTGTGGTCTCTGGAGCCATCCTGTTAGCCACAAAGTAGAGTGTATGTCCCATTCCAGTGACTATTGGCAAAATTCTTCAATTAAAAGCTGTGGAGTTATGCTGACTCTTAATTCACTTTCTCCCGGAAGTAAAATAGATATACGTACCTGCTGTGAAATTGTCGGGTTTGTTTAGTTTGATTTTCAGTGCATATCAGACGTGAATTTATCATAGAAGCTAAGGTACAAGCTAAGAAGGAGAACTCCATGAAGATGTTTTATGAGATGCCCATATGTGGCTCAGGGTTCAAGTTTACACAGCTACTTAATACTAGTTTAGCAGTGCGACCACTATGATGACTCATTAACACGTGCATTGTGCTTATTCTGTGCTAGGCACTGTGCTGAGTGTTTACTTATTTGCATTTATTTAATTTTCACAACAAACCTATTTATTAAGTGTCCTTGTCCTCATTTTACTGATTAAAAAAACTAAGGTACAGGAGATTAAACAATTTGTCTGAGGCCATAGACAGGATCTGGTAGAACCTCTATTGGAACCCAGATATTCTGGTTCCAAAGTTTGTGCACTTAACCAAAATTAGTGCATCAAATCGACTGAAATGACGTCAAAGACACCCTTGGCATTGAAAGGGAGCACACTTACTGAATGCCTGCCTGTCTGATGGAGAAATGTTTTTACAGTTAACAAAGAGAACAGATTTCTTCTATAAATGTACTTTAGGATTACAGAGTTTAGCTTACCCTTCTGGTCATGTTTTCCAAGGCTGAAAATGGAGAATAGTGGGAGTGGGAAGAGTGGACGTTTCTGGCTTCCATTTTTCTTCTCTTTATCATAGATCTTGCATCTCCCAAAGCAAGACTGAAGTCTGCAACCTCAGATGGTGCTAAATTCACAACAGAATTGAATTTCAGTTGCTACCCTTAATAACTATATGGCACCCCTTTGGAAAGGACTTGCTAAAGAGTCTTTTTGTTTGTTTTTCGCTAACTTAAACATTACTATTTCATAATATTATGAAGAAGCTACTGATTTTCAGATTCATGTTTTCTTTTCCTTTTTTATTCCTTAAATATAAATCAGCAAGTGACAAAAAGTGTGATTCTGACTGCAAAGTTATTATTTCCAGTGAGTTGAATGTGGGCATTATCATTCACCAGTAGCTGATGACTGAATGGATCTAGAGAAAGAATGAAAAGGTAAATTTTAGAGATAAATATACAACAGCAATAATTTCTTCAATAAGATATGTATGGAACTGAAGTTTATGACAGGAAGCCAGACTAGGAAATCAGTAAGTTTGGATTTTCTCTCTATCCAGATCAGTTTCTCAGCTTCCTTTGCTGATTGTGCTCTCACTAAGACTTCTTGACAGTATCTCTGACATGTTTCCAGTAGACTTTTTGAATCATACTTTGGTTTCCAGGCAATGATTTCTGCCCTAGCTGAATTTTAGAACGTCAAGGTCATTCATCTATATCCTAGAAGGATGATTCACATATTTATGTTCTAGAAAGTAGACTGAGAAGAAAAATTTGCTACTTTATTAATTAGAGCCCTTTAACATTTTGTATTCTCAAGCTTAATCATTTGCTTGTTTGAACTAAAGTCATCTTCCTTGATCGCCATCATTAGTGACTGTCCATGAATGATTATCTCTCTGAATTTTATAAGCATGTTAGAATTTAATGGATTTTACATTCCCCATTAGAGATTAGATATCATTCAATATTTTACCATACCAGTACATTTTTTAAAGCAAGAGGTTAACTATAGGAATGTTCTACCTCAGTAGTAGAGGGGAAAATTGCCCCTTAGTGGTTCTCAAATAGGGTGGATGTGGTATTGGGAGGGCAGAGAGAGAGCAATTGGATGAGCTAGGAGATCTACTCTTGGTGCCATTTTATAGGTTAAGCTTCCCAGGAGATTTCAAAGAGTTTACTCCCCAAAGATGAGAACCACTGCTTTAGTCCTGAACTTTCCTAGTGATGAACAGTTCATTCACTGTCTATTGGAAATAGCCCATTACACTTTGGGAATCATTTAAAAATTCTTCCTTATGCCTAGCAGAGTGACTCATTACATTTGCTAGTTTCTACTTCTGATCTTTAAGACAACACAGATGAATCTATTCCTTTTCTACCTGACGGTCTCTCAAATATCTGGAGCCGTCTTACTATTCCTACTTATTTTTCTCATGCACGTTGGGTCATGCCACTGTTTCCCATATTCCGTATTTTGAAAATCTCTCATGATTACAATACTTCTCCTTCCTTGCATATTCTGCATGTGGAAATGGACACCGTATTCCACAAAGAAACAGCACAATCACCCATACACATATAGCATCTTCTGGTTTACCGAGTGCTTAATATATTTTTATGAATTTTCTCATTTTATCCTCACAATGGCCCTGGCAGACACAGGCCTCTCATTGTGTACTTATCTATTGTCTTTCTCCTGAATAGACCAGAAGTTCCAGGCAGGCAGGATCTGACCTTGTTTCTTATTGTATCCCAACTCTATGCACAGTGCTTGGTGCACAGTAGTGACTTAATAAATTATTGTTGAATGAATGAACCCCATCATCCCATTGGGAACTGGCAGTTGAATTGGCATTCAGAGGTGGAATAAGTTTTAGAGCTTGGGAGAGTGGTCAGTTTTGCATAATGCTTAGTAAAAAGGCTTTGCAAGTTCATGCTTGTATTGTTTGTTTGTTTGTTTCAGCTGCTTTTGATTTTTCCTTTGCTTAAAATAACTATCAGAGTGTCCTGAACACTCTGCACAAAAAAGCACAAAAAAGCAATAATATTTTAGTAGAATATAGGTTTATATCAGTAAAACTCTCCTTTTCTCAAGTTATGAAGTTAGGAGTTTAAAAAAATTACTTTTAAAAGGAATTTTAATCCAAAAGAATAAATGGATTAAATATCTGTTGGAAAATTAGAATTAGACACTTCAGTGAAAATGTTTTTGGTAAATTTGATATATCATTTAGTTAATAATAATTCATTCAAAAGAAAATATTTTTTTAAATGTCTTATATGTGTTGAGCATTTTTCAAGGCTCTTGAGAAATGATGTTAAGCACAAAGTCACTACTTTTATGGGTCTTATATTCTATTTGAGGAAGACAGACAACTTACAATTAAACAAATAAGACAGGTAAGGTCCTTTTTGATAATGGTAAATGAAGGAAATATACAGAGGAATGTGCTAAAGAACAACAATGAGGAGGTGATATATTGGGCTGGGAACTGACGGATGAGAAGGAGGCAGCCATGCAGAGTGCTCATCATTTCAGCTGATGGAAGGAAGGCAAAGGTTCTGAGGTGGGAGAGAGCTTGGTGTGCTCAAGGATTAGAAAGTTTGGTGAGCTGTAGCAGAAAAATGTCAACTTGGACATTTGGGATGAGGTTGGAGACATATGGGCCTCATCAGGAAGTCCTTATGGGCTGTGCTGAGGAGTTTGGCAGATTTTAAAGTGGTTTCCTTGTGCTGGGTGGACAGTGGAGTCTAGCGACACAAGGGTAAGCTGGAGGACTCATAGGAGGTGTTGAAAGTAAGCTAGGAGAGAAATGATGGTGGCTTCAACTAGCGTGGTGACAAAGGTTATGAAGAGAAGTGGATGGGTTTGGGACAGATATTGGAGGTAGCACTGACAGGTCTTACTGTAAGATTGGACGGGGGTGGTGTAGAAGGAAGAGAGGAAATAAGGATGACACCATGTAATGGCAGAAAGTTAAGGAAAAATCCCATTAAATCCTGTTCCTGGAATTATCAATATTATTGTTTTATATAAATGGACATCGCAGTTCATGAAGTGATATTCTCACTTTCAGGTACAACCATGCAGGAGGGCAGTTTGGAAATATGTGAGAAAATCTTAAAAATGTCTTATCACTTTTCCTATCCTAAATCTTGGTAGCCTTCTCCTACATATGTGTGAAGGAATACGGTAGACACCAGTCAGTCAATGATACACATGGGAGTTTTTTTCTTTCACAGGTCTCCCTTACCTTTACTTAGTCCATTGAAAAAGATAAATATATCAGATATTTGTTGTTCCTTAGTTTTGTGAAATAATGACCACTCTTCTCTACCGCTGGCCAGCGTTTGACCCGCACATGTATAAGTTTGCTTAGTTTTCCAAAACAGTGCAAAGTTTTACAAAGATAAGACAGTTCATTTACATAACCCAGAATAATTTGGCTGGCAAACTCAAGGAGATATAGCCTGTGGATCCAGTTTAACACATTCATTTAGATTGGCTGACTCCCATGTGTTCCCTGTGCTTGCAGAGGGTCCCATCTGCTCGGCTCCTGGCCAGAGACCATTGCGCCTGTAAGCGTTGAAATTTCTTATTGCAGACGCCCAGTGCTTCATAATTGGTTTAGTGTGCCCCAGATACCTACCAGTAACATTGTTAATTAGTACCAATGTAAATGGCAGTTATTCTAGAACTAGGATACCTGCCTGGTGCTAATGTACACAGATGATTGCAAAAGCCAAGACACTTCTTTCTTGCATTTTTCCCCTTTTGCCTCATGTCGATTTTATAACGAAAAGATGCCTTCTCCATTGCCCTCAAACGACTCAGCCCAGCATACAAAACCCTCATAATGACTTCCCAGGACCTCTCATAGAATTATCATCCTCTCATCTCCAAGCAGATCTCTCTGTGCCAGTTGAACTAGACTACTTGACATTTCCTTAGCAAACCCTTTGTTTCCACCCTTTGCACCTTTGTTCCTCAAGTTTTTTTCTGTTTGAAATTGCCTTTTCACCCCCTTAATCCCCACCTGTCACAAATTATACTCATTTCAAATGCCTGCCTAACGCTCCATCCTTTGATCTCCCAATAATTTGTTTGTTCCTCTCTTTTGATGTTTAACTCTTACCTCTTCTCCTAGCTTTATTAATTTATTATTTATATTTACTTATAGCCTGGGGTTTCATTGCATCTTCTCTGTATATTCTTCAAATTCTTTCTACTGCCAGCAGAGTGCCTTACACATAGGATGTTGTCAATTAGGATTTGACGACTTTAATTGAATTTTCACTATCTAACTATGGTCTAACTATAAGCAACAGAAAAAAAAATCATTTCAGGGCAAAGTTTTGAAATAACTCAGCCAGAGGCCTGCTTTTCCAGTTCCCACTTCACACCCTGGAAGGGATCAGGCTGCCATCAAGGCCATTCTAATCTTTAATCTTTGTTGTTCTTCTATGGTCAGAATGGCCCAGCCTCTGTTTTCTGAGTGGAAAATAAATACAAAGGGGGAATGCCCTGCAGAGTGGGCTGAGCTGGGGAGAGACCAGGTGTATCTTCAGCAGGGATGCCATTAGAGAGCCCAATGGACTTGTTACATTCCAGGGCATGCTTTCTCTTGGATTGTATTATTTCTCTTTGAATTCTCTAAAACCTGTCAGGGATTTTCTTCCTTATCTCCCTTGAGGACAGCCAGTTAATCTAAGATTAGCCTGACAGCCCCTATTTTCCAGGTGTCTGGTTTCATCAATAAAGTAGGTTACATCTTTTTTGAGCTCCATTACCTCCTCCATAACCTTGCTCTCTTGATCCATATTGTGGCTTATTCTTTATACAGCCCGCCCCAACCATTTTTGGCTATGTTCCCACTTCCTATTCCCCCTCTTGAATGGGACCATTTAATTCAATAATTGCTGGGACTATAAAAGCCTGACAATCCCTGGGCCTTTTGTGTGGTGTTTTCACCTCATTGCTCTCTGGTTGCCACCACTGACTTTGAGCCGAATGACGCAAGTGACCAACAGCATCATTCAGAATTACTGATGAATTGCCACCTTTACTTTCTGAGTGTTAATGATTAGCTGATTTATTTTGCTTATCATAAAAGCCTATTTTCTAGGAATTTGGGAGAAGTTGCAAAGACCCTTACTGTTTTATACTAGAGGCAGTATCTTTAGAGTGTACACACCCCTCATGAGGGATGCATGAGATATCCCATTATATTTATTTTAATATCATGCCTTTATTTCTACTTTTAAATATACATGATATATTAGCATAGTAGGACATAAAAATAATTTATAAAAATGCACCCATTGATGTTAACTGGTCAAGATGATTTTACTGATAGGGATGTGTAATCAAAATGTTTGGGGACGCTTGGTTTTCAGAGCATTGAGTATGGAGTCAGGCCTGGACACCCAGCTCCTTGCTCTGCCTATTTTCTAGGTGTATGACCTTGGACCAGCTAGTCTCTTTGGGTCTTGTTGTCCTCACCTGCAAATTGAAAGTGAAACCATGTCATAGGGCTTTTGAGAGGATTTGAAGAAGTTATGCATATGAAGAAGTTAACAAGTACCTGCCACATAGTATGCACTCATTACTGTGGTTATTCATAGTGATTGTTGATATTATTGTTGTTGTTCTTTTTGTTGTTGTTATATTGCCTCATTGTCCTAGTATTTCACCACTGGTTTATAATAGCAGAGGAACTAAACCTACTCTACATGTCAGATAATAAAAAAGCATCTCATACCAAACAAATTAAAAAAGTGAATGAATAAAAATTAGAATTTTTAAAACTACATGCACACACTTCTCCCCCCCTTAAAATTATGAATATAAATAGGTTTTGTTATATATTTGCATAACTTTTGTAAGAAAGGGAGCAAAGTAATTCATTGGAAATTTAAAAAACACTGAATCCATAATCAATTCATTTGGGCCATGTTGTGGGTAAAATTAGCTTATGATGAATTTTCTTTGGTATTTCAGAAATTAAACTCTTTTACATAATGTTTATGATATGCCTACCTTTTATTGAATGTTGCCACATCATGTAAGGTTTTAAAGTGATGTTCTGGTACAAGATCTTAAAGAATAAAAAGCTTACTATGCATTTATCTAGTATGTTTGCTGAGATCTGAGGATGTCAGAGAATTCTTCAGTGAGGTAAAGAAAAGTTCACCCGAGTTTGCAAGACTGGTTCATGTGGAATTTATAAGAATGGGCTGACCAGCGTGCCCTTCTAAAATTCCGTAGTTAATCTCTTTATTGAAAGCTGCTGGGCTAGTTGATTAAGAAAGCCTTATGGGATGACTGCTTTTAGTGTCATACAAATGAAGCTGAATTGTTGCTAAGTAAATCACTATACATCAAAGTGCTTTGTGGTCAGAGCACTGCAGTTAATTTTTGTTTTTCATTAAGTTTTAAAGAGAAGGCGAAGGGTGGAAGAATGAAACACACCAAATTTGACATCTATGATGTCCATTTACATTCATGCACTGCTTTAAGCATCTAATCTGAGCAATTGGGCAAGTAGTGCAGCAAAGCATAAATGAGTGGATGTAAAGCTAAATCAATTAATAATTGTTTCCTATTTATAATTGCCGGATCCTTCTTAGCCTCTAAGAGATCACTAGGTATGTAGAGAAGACTTCAAGCACTCCCAGGGAAACTGAAGAAGCGCATCAGTTGGCTTGTCCATGGTGTAAAATCCCTATCGTCACATTCACCTCAAAATGAAGTGTACACAGAACCAGTAAGTGTTACCCTGTGATCTTAGGGGTACTAAGGAATCATATTTTTGCCTTTTGTGCCCCCTTGACAGGTACAACATGTATTTTGTTTCTCTTTATTGTCCAGAGCCTAGAGCAGTGTATGAATAGGTTTGGATGAATTAAATGCATACATGAACATCTGTTTTGCTAGATTAGGATAACAGTGAGGAAAGAAATATGATAAAAGGACTAAAAGAGTGGACTGAAAATGGAAATTGAATCTATCATAAGAATTCCACATGGGTTTTAATTCCATAGTGTGATTTTACTTGTGAAAAGTTCAGGCATTGCTGTGTTGAAAGTTGTTTTTGTATAGTGTGTAGCATTATGTGTGTATATTTAGTGATATAATAAATGCAGCTTTGGGAAGGACTCATGTTTTGCCATGTGCATTTTAGTATTTTCCAGGACCAACTCCTAAAAGACCCATTTTATAATGCTCATTTGATATACTAGTCAGTAATGATCTTTATTTCAGATATTAAAATCAATGAATATATACTAAATGTCTCATTCAAGGTCATAATAAAAACCAGTGTTAAACTTAGAAATCAAATCCATAAATCTGAATGCCATTCTATTGCTTTAGCTAGAAACCTGCAGCTGTCTCACAGAACCAGAATAAGACCAACCATTATTGATCATTGACTCTTCTAGAGATGACCAATACTGTTGGTGCATTTCTATAACTATGCTATATTATTGTCATTGTTAACATCTTCAATTTACCCATTTGGGTAACTAGTCATAGATTAATGATAGATAAAAGTTAATTTATCATCTTAATTTTTCCACTGATAATAAGTACAGTAGGTAAAAAGTGACAAAATGACATAGATAGCAAATATTACTCACTTGGTGATATTCTTTTTGAGTATTTAGAGAAGAGGATTTACAGAAGCATGAAATGAATGAAAGAAAAGTCCACATCAAATTTTTATGAAAATAAGTGTGTTGTAACAAAGTGAATTCTTTAATATCTAACTAATTTAGGAAATAGCCTTATATTGCATTAAACAAAATAAATGACCTATGTTTGGACTTATTTATGCTGATACATCTGGTCAGGAAGAAATCATTTCACCATTTTTGGCCATCTTCAAGTTCTGTGGTGACATTTTTTTAAGTTTAGCTGTCTTCCTAATGTTTCAAAATATTGCTAGTGCATTAGGAAATATTTCCTTTTTCTTTGTTTTTTTTGGATTTCTGTTATGGTTTTCTCTTTTCCCCCAGTTTTATTGAAAAACGATTGACATACATCATTGTATAAATTGAAGGTGTTCAGTGTATGGTTTGATTTTTATGTATTGTGAAATGATTACCATGATAGATTTAGTTAACTTCCATCATCTTAGCAAATATGTTCCAATGTGAATCTATATTCCCACCATAAAACGTGGGTAGAGAAAGGATTTTACCCTCATGCTCAGTATTACAGTGACCAAAGAAATGCTTTCCGTTGTTTTTGTCATGAGGGGGATGAGGGACAATGCATATTGAATATTGGGGTTGTCTCAACCTAAAGTCTGCTGCTCTCTCATGCCGGTGCTCACCCTAACAAAAGTGCTAGGCATTACAGGTTTCCATTCTTCTTCTTCTTGTTTTTTTTTTTTTTTTTTTAATGATGCACTTGCATGGCATCCTGCAGCCTGGAACCTTTGATCTTTATTTTTTAGTTCTGTGATCCTCACTCAAGCTCCCTGTTGCACTTCAGGCTGACTCCAGAGAGAGAGGATTATATGAAAGTAGTAAATGCTCTAAATGACTGAGTCTTGCCAGAAACTTCCCTGGGAGGACAGTAGGGCAGCCTTTCCAGTGCTTTTGTGAAACATGAGTCATACTGAGATGCACCATGCAAAAGCAAGGTCCCATGAATAAACCAAGGTGGGGAAAGCTGCAGGCTCTTCTCTGCAGGATGTGCAATGCCCTCACCAAGTAAAGGTTCTGAGATGCCCCGCTGTTGTCAAACCCTTTGACTGTTCAATCCAGATATTGCACAACTTCTTTGACCTTGGAAATCTTTTTTTTTTTTCTTTTTTTCTTAATGCATTTTTTCATTTACCATAATTTGAAGAAGCGTCTCCTTTGAATGATCCAAAAAAGGAAATTGGATTATGGGCTCAAGAAGGTGAATCAAGAGTTCCAGTGGTGGATTCTTCAGCCTGTGGGTCCTGATTGACCAATATGAGCAGTTTGTGGTTTGTTCCTCTAGTTACAAATAAATATAAAATCTCTATATTTTTAGAAACAGACCATTATAAACTGAGAAAGATAAGTTTTAGAATGAAAAAAAAGAACTTTTTGAATGTTTTGTCAAGTAAATTGTGAATTTTTATAATGGATAACAATCCTTTATCATTACAAGTAGTTGTATGTTTCATTTTCAATACTTCATTTTTTAGCCTTTCTAATCCTCCTGGCGTCTTCCTTGCATTATTGATTTGTTTGTAACAATTTTGCTCATGTAGAGTATGAGCTTAACTGTGACCCTAGCTCTGATTCAAGTGTCAGAGACTCCACATTAGTAGTGTTCACGTGACTGGATGCATTTTACCGTGGCACCCAGAAACAATTTCAGAAACAAAAACTGCACCTTCTATTTCTGATCAAAGCATTTTAGAAAATATTTTATCTTTTAGTGATATTTTTGATAGACTACAAAAAATATAAAGTTAACCAGATTTTGGTTGGATAAAACATTCTGTCATACTAACTTTGTTTTCCTCTAGCAGCAAAGAAAGCCCATACAAATTTAATGAATAGAGGGTGGAATCACATTTCTTCTTAGTTTCGTCTTTTATTCTCTCCCTTAGGCTTAGTATAAATGAGTACAGTCACAAACGCAGGGGGATTTTTTTTCCTTCCGTAGAGAATATATAGGTCACTAATGTCACCGTTTGTGTCTGAAATAACATTCTGCGTGAATATGCTTCCAGTCAGTCACCATCAAAGCATTAGTCCGGATTTTGCAGGAACCGAGTCCTTGGTGGAGAAATGGGCTGAGATGTGACATTGTGTTTGCTCTCTATGTTATTGTCCTGGCATCAACATAATTTGGGACTTTATTAGTTCAGGAGAGAGATGAATAAACTCCTATCTAACATGCACTGATAATTGCTCTCAACTTAGGAGCTGATTTGACAAGTTCTTTGAATCTTCTGCCAAAATTTAGGGAGTGTGTTGATCTTTGCAGTCTCCCGGAACATATTAGGATTTTTTTTCCCCCATAAAAGTTACTAAATTGGGCCATTGACAAATATGATATGAAAGAGACTTTTAAGAATCTGTTCTGTTTTAAATACTAATTAGTTTCAGAAAAATTGATTTTGCTTTGTGCACAAACTCTGAAGAGTCTTATTCATTAAACAGATTGGGTCTTTCTCTGCAAGCTACACTAAATGTTGAGGATAAAAATGTGTAATGCCCTAGAAAAAGCATCTAAGATGATTATTTGAATATAAATTCTATGTATGACTAATTTGCCAGGCAGACCATTTATACAGATACATGTGATCTGGAAGTATGTCAAAGTTTAAAACTTTTAAGGGAACATGTTTAGAAAGTTTCAGTTAAATCCTTTGCTATATACCAATATTCTAAGAATACTTACATTACTACTAAAAGATGCTTCTTCACTTTGTACAGAAAAATAAATATGAATTGAATTAAATTGAGTGACTTTTATTTTTCCTTCTCATCTTAGTATTAATGTTCCTTATATCAGACACTAGTTTTAATTTTTTTCTCCCTTATACTAATATATTGCAAATGTTTTTTGTGCCAAAAGTCAAAGATGACTTGAACTCAAGCAAATATTAATTAGTGAATTAAATTCAGTAGCCATTAGGTAAGTATATCATTTATGTCAAGTATTGGGTTAAATGCTAACTGATATAAAAAAATGCTAACCAATATTCTATTGAAATTTTATATGTTATAGTGTTTTTACTTTTCTTCTCTTAACAACAACCCGATGAGGTAGGGTTTATTCCAATTGACCATTTTACAGATGAGGAAATAGGCTGAGTCCAGTGAATTAGAACATACATGTATAACATAGTTGATTCATTTTTGGTTTTAAAAGAAAATAAACCCTCAAATGTCATAATAACTATGACACAATTAAATATTTTTGGTTACAGTTTCTAAAGCACCCTCTTTATTCATACAGTTATTTTCTTGGATATATAATTGCAAAGCACTGACCTACATTGTTTTTAAGATGTCAAGGTGGTTCTGAACCTTTAGAGTCTAAAATATTCCATGATCTTCAGAATTTTACCCGATCATTTCTCACTATAATCTATTCTAATCATACCTGTATTATGGAATATTTTGTGTTAAGACCCAGAGAACCTTAAGTAGAGTGAAATATATTTATGTTTGGAATTTAAACCTTATGAGATAGGCTAAAACAAGTATTAAGGAGATATTAACCCACCTTCATAGCCATGTCCATCACGTTGACTTTGAATGAATCCATTACGTGGGAGACGCCTCACTGGTTTGTGAGTTGTGTTTAATATATTCTTTTTATTGCTCTTCAGATGAAGACACAAAGTCACATGCATATACATGCACTTGTAGACATTCACAGAGGCACAAATAGATAACATATAAATGGAGTCTGGAATGTAGCTGAATCCTGGAAATTTGGATCAGGAACTTCTTTGTTATAAAGTAAAACATATCAGTAATAAACACGTGTCTTAATGGAATATTTGGTAGCAGCAGAGTTGGATACAGAAAGTAAAAAGTCATTTCCTGTAAAGAACAATGTCATTATACCTTAAAAAAATTCAAATGCAACTATGTTAAACTAGTCTGAAAAACAGCAAGTGCCACTCCCAACAGGCAAAATATCAATTTTATCCTGTTCATAATAGTGGTTGCAGTTAAGCAAACTGACTAATACTATCATAGTCTCAGTGATTAATATCTCAAGCATTTTGCTATAAAATAAAAATATGAGATGAATCATAATGCATTATATAATTTTATAATAGTGTTTTAGGACAATATTTTTGAAACATGTTTTGCTATCCTGCAAAGTGGATGATCACTGTAAAAAAGTGATTATTTTACAACGACTTTCTTAGACATGTTTTAGTAGTCAAAAATAGTTATCTGCATTTCCCTGTCTTTACAAACAATGTATGTATACATTTTGATGACAATAATTAATTTCCCATTTCATAATTCTCAGCCATCCATTTTATAAATAAAACAACATAAGAATATAAAGAACATCCATTTTAAACTAAAGCTGTAGAATTATAGATTCACTAGATTTTTGTAGATAAAGAAACTGACATTGAAAGTATTCCAAGAATTAGGTTACTTGTCCATGACTGGTTTGTAGGTTTCCCAACCTCAGGAAACACCAAGCCACAGCGTTATCTCTGCTTCAACTCAGAATTATCAAGTGTGCCTCAAAAAATTGTTGTTAATAATCTGGATTTACACTTGCAAAGTTCCTTTCTAAGAATATTAATTGTATATATACAATCATGCAAAGATTAAGACTAGATAGACATAATATGCAAGTGTTTTCTTCAGTACAATATTTTAACTTTTTAAAAGCACATGTCTCTGAGGAAACTATGACTGGTAGTGATAGATACTCATTTGCACCTCAAAAACTTATTCTTGTTTGACTATTTCTCAAAAAGTTAAACATAGAATTATCATATGACTCAGAAATTCCCCTCCTGGATACATACCAAAAAGAGATGAAAACAAATACTCAAACAAGTACTCGTACACGCATGTTCATAGCAGCACAGTTGACAATAGCCAAAAGGTAGAAACAACCCAAATGTCCATCAGTGGATGAGTGGATAAATCAATTGTGGTATATCCAGTCGATGGAATATTATTTGGTTGTAAAAGAGAATGAAGTGCTGGTACATGCTAAAATGTGGGTTATGAAAGAAGCCAGACACAGAAGGTCACATATTATATGATTCCATTTTATGATTCCAGTAACTGCTTAATGGGTATGGGATTTCCTTTTGGGGTGATGAAAATATTTTGAAACCAGATAGAAGTGGTGGTTGCACAACATGAAGGTACTAAATGCCACAAAGTTTTTCACTTGAAAATGGTTAATTTTAGGTTATATGAATTTTACCTCAATAAATTATTGAAAAATGAATGTGCATGACAGTGTTCCAATAAAATTTTATTTACAAAAAATTTATTGTTTTTAAAATTGAGCACTGCATACTTCATAAATTAATGCTAATAATGCCACATTGGGGATTATTTAAGATTAGTTAGATTATGGTAATTTACAATTTATTAAAGTACCTAACATTTCAAACAATTGAAATATTATTTAGCTTAGTGAATTCTGGCAGTTTATAGACTTTTTTGATCAGAGTTGAATTTGTAGAATGTGAAGCTTCCATGAGAAGTTTCACAATTGGCTCAAGCTCTCTGCACACATTTGCTCACTACTACACATTTACTCTTGGCTGGTACTCAGCTAAGTTCTTTACAAGCATTGTCTAATTTATTCCTGAAAACAGCTTTTTGAAGTATGCTATTTTACCTATTTAATGGTTGAGGAAACCAAGGTTTATATTTGACTGATCTGGGACTGATCCCAAAGCTTGTTCTGGAACCATTAAACCAGCTTTTCCCTAATCAGATACATCCTACAAAAATGAGTTAGTCCCAATGGAGTCACAGTCCCCAACTCCAGCCCTAACAGGAGCAAAGTGAAAGATAAACTATTTCTTTTGGAGGGAAAAAGTGTTACTGGGTTTGCTAAATGTCCCATGCTGAAATTCGTTCAGTGGCATGTTTTGGAGTATGTTAAATTCTCATTAAATAATTAAAGCATTAAATATACAAGAGAGCTTGACAAAAATGATAGAACATAGTATGTGCCTGTGAATATCTTTTAAAATTAATCAGGTTGTGTCATATTCAAAAGTATATTGTTTTATTCAATAAATATTTATACAGTGCTTATATGCTGAATAACATACAGTCCCTGCCTTCAGTGGAGCTCTCAGATCTGAGAAGACACATGATAAACAAATAAATATTTAATAGGCTATTGGTAGTGATGAGTGTTAGGGAGACAACATAGCAAGGTAAGATCTGGAAACGATATGTTTGTGCATATGTGTGCTGCATGCCCTAGCTTTGTATAGGATAGTCAGGGTAGAGCTCGTTGAGCGAAGATTGGGCTGAGATATAAAGAAAGTGACCAAACAGTTCATGTGGATGTCTGGGGAAGAACATTCCAGGCATAGGAAACATCGTATTCAAATGGCCTGGGGTAGGAGCGTGTTTGGTGTTTTTGAAAATCAGCCAGGGGCCAGTTTGTCTGGATTAGAGTGAGGGAGGGAGGAGTAGAAGGAGGTGAATTAATAAAGGTAGGCTGGTGCCACATTTTGCAGAGCCTTGAAGGCATGATAAGCCCTTTAGATTTTATTCTAAGTGATGTGGCAAGCTTCCAGAAGGTTTGAGCTGGGGAAGGTCTTAATCAGATTTATATGGTAAACACGATTGCTCTGATTGTTGTGTGATGAATAGACTGGGCGGGGGTTGGGGGAGGGGCACAGGAGGAGATGGAATAAAGAAGACAATAAGGAGGATCTTGCAGTAGTCTCTAGCTCCTTGCTAGTTACTCTGAATGTGGTGTCTGGACCAGCAGTATTAACATCACCTGGGACCTTCTTAGAAATGCAAACTCTCAAGCCCCACTCCAGACCTACTGCAGCGTATACCCAGATGGCTTGTACAAACTTTCAAGTTTGAGAAGAACTGATTTAGGCAAGAAATGCGGGTGGTCTGGGATAGGATTGTCCAGGTAAAGGTGTTAACCAGTGTTGGGATACTGGATATATATTTTAAATTATTATTTGCTGATGTATTTTGTATGAGAGTGAGATAAGAAAAGGATAAATGGGGGTGCCCTTTACTTGCAAAAGAGTAAACTGAGAGAGTAGCAGAGAATTTCTTGGAGGAATTGGAAATCAAGACTCCGGTTCGAGATGCCTTTAAACATACAAGGAAGGAGTTGGATATACATGTCTGGAGAGTAGAGATTGGGGCTAGAACTATAAATTTGGAAGCCATTGGCATAAAGTTGGTTTATAAAACCGTGGGAGTAGGCACCCAGAGAATGAGTAGCAAAAGAAGAGCCCGTCTAAGGACTGAGGTCTGAAACACTCCAACATTGGGCCTCAGGGATAAGAAGAACATCCAAAAAAGGACGCTAAAAATGGTCCCAAGTGAGCTGTAGGATAATAAGTAGGAATAAGCGGTGTTCTGGTGTTCCCAGCACCAAGTGTAGACACCATGAAAGAACTTATAAACCTCCAATGAAATTATTGCTTCACTTCAATACAGTGTCAGAACAGTGCCTAGCATTCGAAAGGTGTTCAAAAATAAGCCACTGGGTAAATGAAGAACGTTCGCTTGTTGTATGTGAATATATTACTTGGCATTTCTAGGACTCCTAGATTTATGCGATCCTGCAGCACGTCAGGCTCTGGGTCGCCTGTTTTTCTGCACATGATTACTCACCTAAGTACTATAGGTAACTTGGGTGGAAATCTTTGCTATTGTCTTTAACATCCCCTGCCATTTTCGTTCCTTTAGTGTTTTCTCATTGCTGATCAGTTGTAACTATTCACAATCCTCCCTTTTCTTGCAGTACCTTCTCGTCTGTGTCTGACAAAATTCACATACATCTTCACAAAGAAAGCGTATTTGATCAAATAATAGCTTTTAGTCACAAAGGTGTGTTTCTTGATAGATACACTGAGGAGAAACGAGTGGAACTCTTGATGTTTTCCAAGAAACTGATTTGGTAAATCAGATTTCCTATATTGTGATCTATTTTTCTGAGAACTGAGAAGCAAGACCCATAAGTCAAACCCCAGGTCTTATTTGAAGGACTGTTGCTTTGGCCATTAGCTTACTTCCAAGAGATAAGCTTAACATCCCGGGTCTGACACATTTGGTTGCCAGGCTCAAGGGGGTGAAGGGTGCTGAGGAATATAGGTTGATAGACCCATTCATAACTAAGTAGCTCCAGGGGAACTGGGACTGTCAGATTTTATTTACCACTATCAGCTTAATATAATTTAAAAGACAAGTCACAATCAGAAGTGCTCCTGTTTGTGGGATATAAAATAGAAAAAAAAATTTTCCAGCATGTGCTCTGTGTTAAATAAGTGAGGTTGGTTTAGAATAAAGCATTTGAAGACATTCAGTTTGTGAAGTGGCTACACTGGCATTTCTCTGTCCAGCCATTGATGCATGTGTGTAAAACTGTGGAAAGAGCAAGAGGACCTGAGAGAGGGGAGCCTTAAGAGGCAGGTGGGAACTTTCAGGAAAGAGAGAAATCCTAGGACCAGCTTAACCGCTCTCTGGTTTTATCAACTTACAGAATTAATGATAACAATTATGTTCAGTTCAAAAAATAATTCTGGACCAGCTCTTTTGTTCACTAAGTTGTGGATGCCACAGGAGGTGTAAAGAATCGTTCATCACAACATCTGGCCTGAGATTGATTACAGGCAGTAGAGGCAATTCATTCTCTTCAAAAAATAAGCAACCAGTATTTATATCTTGATAAATATTAACATTCTTCTGTTTTTCTCTTTTTTCTTTCTCTTCTCCTTTGTAGTTTGAGTTGGCATAAGCACTTGTTGTTCTCAAGACAAAAGCATTTTCAGGCGATAAAAAACCATTTTCAGCAGACTGCTTGGAAGGGAATGATGTGTGCGATTGTACTAAGACAATAATGCAAGAACATATATGACGCAAGGTGAAATATGATGTGACATAAACAAAGTGATAGGCTCAAGGGAGGGCAACGATATTAACTGGGCAAATCGGGAAGAGTTTCATGAAAGAGGCAGCCTTTGGATTGGCCTTAAGGGATAAATAGGGTTTGGGAGGTAAAGACGAGAATAAGGGAAAGTGAGCATTTAGGTGGCCAGATCAGAGGAGCAAATGAACTGACATCAGGAGATCACCAATAGCGGTGTTTGGGATGTGGGTAGGCAGACAAGGATGTCACTGGAAGTCGCTTCAACATGAAATATTTCTTCACTCAAGAGGCACTTGAATGTTTTGAAAGCCTTTGAGCAGAGAAGCGATGTGACTAGAGCTATGTTTTAGAAAGAGAAATGTGTAACAGTTTAGAGAATGCAGTCTGGTGTGAGAGTTGGGAAACAGGGAGATAGTTGTAGCAGTCTAGTCTGGAAGTGGTGAGGTCCTGGAGGTTATTGGAGAGAGGGAAATAGAAAGGAAATTGGGAGTGGATGTGAGAAATATTGGGGAGATAAATATTGGGATGTGAGAAATAGGACTGGGCAATGGCTGGGTTAGGAGTCAAAGAGAAAGATTCTGGGGCAGTGGAATTGAACACAGGGGACTGAGAGAATGGTGGTGTCTAGAAATAGAGATAGAAATAGACATGCCATGAGGAAGAGTTGGTTTGACAGGGAGGAGGATGAGTTTAATTGTGTGCTTGTACCGGAAGCATGTACAGGAAGAAACGTCTCACAGCCAGTTGCAAATATAAGCCTAGGCTTGGCAGAGAGACCAGAGGTACAGAAAGAGATTTGGTCCTTATTTGTTGCAAGATAATAAATTAAGCTGCATTAAATAACACTATCCTTTTAGGTGAATTCATACAATTAATCTCCTAGCTCATGAAAAGAAACCTCAGACTTTAAGCAATACATTGTAAAATACAACACACTTCTTTTGTCTCCAGTAGAGCAAGAGTTCAAGATAATTTCCTTGAACAAGGTTTGTAGCAAGAACTCTGTTGAAAACAGCTCAGTCTTTGTGCCTGTAATAGCAGATTCTTCCAGAAATGTGAGCCATGATCCAGTGAAGAAGGCAGTTCGCTTTCAAGCATGACATGCGTTTGATTTCCAAGGGCAAGGTTTCTCATTTGATTGCCAACCTCCCTAATTAGGAGGCCTTGGAGATCATTGCCTCAAGGTTGTTCAAGCTGAAAAAGCATTCACAAGTGCAAATATTTTATGTCCAGTAAAAGTCACTCTAGTTGACTGAATGCAGTTAGTTATCATAGAGACTTACCTGTTAGCTCCAGGCAAACGCTTCCAGCAGCATTGGTATTCAAGACAAAAGACAGCCATCAGTGTAAATTCTTGTCTACTATGCAAGGTGTATCTTTTGATCTTTTCAGAAAGAGCTAGAAAATTGGATGGTATTTGCAGGAGCCTTTCAGCTGAGAAATGTCAATAATGTATTCGTGTTGAGACCAGTACATGGAATTGACTCTTTGGGAGATGGACACAGGTGCAAGGATGAAATGTGTCTCTGATTATTATATAGAAGTGAGTTTGTGCATGAGATCCAGGGTCACCAGGCTATGTCAGGAAGCAGCATTATCTGATGAATCTGATGAATCCTCTAAGCAGGTTTCTGAGTGGCAACGCCAAATCTGAAGTTTTTAGAAAACAGAAAGAAATAAGAATGTGAATTTCATCCTGCTATTTGCATTTGTAGCATATGACCCAGTTTTCTCCACCTGGTGGATAATCTAGTGGCTGTAAAATCAAGACAGGTCATTCCATTTCCCTCAAATAGAGTGAATCACTTTTGTTGTATACTGAATTTCTGCAAGCTGAGCAAGTAGGAGTTTAAAGTTGCTCTTGGGTGGTATGCATGTGCTGCGTGTTGTGTCTGCCTAGTTTAAAAGCCATATCCAAAATGAACAGCACTGGTGAATAACATTGTTCAATTTTGTAATTGCTTCAATGTGCTTTCTGGTGTTATTTTTTTTCCTGCCTATTCAGTTATTTGGAACTATAATGAAATTTGTTTCCCATTACCTGCTATTGAATTATCTGTGAATAAAAAGGAGATGAAAAAGTAATTCATAGAATCCTAACATTAATTTGTTCAATGCTTGACTCTGTTTCCATTGACAGATAACATTTTTGGCACCAGAATATTCTCTGCGCAAAATGAGTCTTTTATCTTAAAAATGTAAGAAATTCTAAAATTGAATACCACAATTCTTTGGGTCGCACTGGAATTTGGACTTATATATGTTGAGGTTATCTGAGAATCTATGAAATCTTACTCATGTATGTCTTAGAAGAAATAGGAGGTGACTGGTTGGAAGTGACCTGTGAGTGGCTTAATTCTTGGGATACATGACACCAGTAAGCATTCTCATTCTTAGAAAGACATCTAGGATTGCAATTCTCATGATAATAGTGAACATTTATTAAGGGTTAACAATGTGCCAGAGACTATTGTAAATGCTTCCTTGTAATTTCTCATCCTTGCAATGCTAGAAGGTAGTCAATAGTATCATCCTCTTTTTATGCATGAGAAAAGGGAGACACAGAAAAGTTAAGATGCCATAGCTTGTTTTTTTTAGTTTTTTTTTTTTTTTTGTGAGGAAGATTAGCCCTGAGCTAACACCTGCTGCCAATCCTCCTCTTTTTAGCTGAGGAAGATTGGCCCGGAGTTCACATTCATCTTTCTTGGTCGCCCATCTTCCTCTACTTTATGTGGGATGCCTGCCACAGCATGGCTTGATAAGCAGTACATAGGTCTGCACCGGGATCTGAACCTGTGAACCCCAGGCTGCCAGAAGTGGAGCGCGTGAACTTAACCACTATGCCACCAGGCTGGCCCTGATGCTACAGCTTTTCGTAGTGGCATCTTGACTTCAGAGCCCACAATGGGGAACTCACCTTGAAGCAAGTAATAAAGATTGGAACTACCAATTTTATCATGTAGGAATATCATCCAACACACATCTCTTGAGGTCCTAATATTAATTGACCTCTCTTTTCTCAAAAGAGAGAACATTTTGGAAGATAGGTTTCTTCTATTGTTGTTTCCACATCTTTTGGGAAAATAAATTTAGCTGATTCTTCATTTTATCTCATGTGGCTCCAGCAAGTGTGAAAAATTCACAAGAGGAGACGTTTTGATTTTTCTAGTCATATCTGCCCCTTCCTCTGGTTTCAGTGCATTACTGTTTAATAGATGCTTAATCAGTCATAGTGTTTGAATTGGGAAAATGCAGTTTGTGGAATTGTTATAATGCAGAAAAAAGTTATATATATGTATATTATGTATGTGTGTATATATGATATGTGTTTATAATAAATATATATTTGATATGTAAAATACTTGAGTGTGCAAACTGCAATAGGGATAAATATTAAAATGATATCATTATATCTGGAGGTTAAATAGCATTAAGTACATGTTGAAGTGCTTTTGAGAACATTTCTGAGGCATTGGACACATGAATTCAAGAGTTGAGAGCTAATGTGAGTAAACTTTTCAAGATAACGCAATAAGTCTGAGGCAAAAGTTATCTGACAGTGATTATCTGGAGGACAGTAGGGTGAGTCTAGAACACAGCAAACACAGAGCATGCGGGTCTTTCTAGAGTATGTCATTCTGTTCCCGCAGAGTAGATGCCGAGCATTTTGAACAAATGATTTCTTGATCTGTATGCTTTACTATCTTAAATAAATGATAATTTGGCAAGAAAAACATATCTTTAAAACTTTAAACATGTTGTTGGAAAAAAAAAACAGTCAAAATGCAAGCTCTTCTCTCTCCTCTGCTCCTGTATTAAACACAGAATTTTTACTGCTTACCCCAAGTCATTGGAGAAGAGGAAAATTTTTCAAAGGCGAAAGTTAGAAACACTATTGTACAGAAAATCTCTTGCTCCTAAAGAGAGTCTGAAAAGGAGCATCATTCCAAAAGCTACTGTCTCCAATTTAAAAACATCAGAGCAGGATAAAGAGTGTCACCTACTGAGTGTAGAGACCGGAAGTTTCATTGAAACTCCCGAGTGAAAACCACTTAGAGAATCTGAATAGTCAAGCATATGGTTGTGGTAGGGATTGGGAGACTGGACTGGAACGTGGATCTGCCAATATGTGTAATCAGAGTGAGTGGTAAGGGAGACAGGAGTCAGAGGTGGCAATGTGGGCATTGGCCCTCTGGACAGGTGTCCAGGGCCTGAGAGTGGGTTTCTGAGTAGGTGACAAAAGGGCATTATAAAAAAAGCAGACACACAGAGCAACACAGAATGAGAGGTCAGTTTACCATAGCCCAAATGTTAGTACAATTCGAGGACATGAATGCATATAAAATAACATAATGGATTTATGAAATTTGAGATTACTATCGTACAGTGTGTGTATAGCTGAATAAAACATTGTACACCTACAAATTAGATATATAGGAAAATAGAATTAAGTTTTCTATAATTGATATTAATCTCTTGAGTCCCCTGCCCTGCTAGGTAGAGATGGTGGAAGTGGGATGGAACTTAAGTTGATGAATTGATGTCCTATCATTCTCTTCCAAAGTAGCTTTTGATTTCCAGTTTATTTGGGACAAGTATCCAGTAAGTTCCGAGTTTGACTCCCTATCACAGTTACTCTTCTCCCTCATTCCTTCCCAAGATCTGTGTATGGGAGAAGACTTCGGGGTCTCTAGGAAGGGATGTGTGAAAGTCCTTTGATTGTGTTGACCCCACTGTGGGTCTGCTGCTCTGGTTCCAGGGTGTGGGCACTGCATCTGCTGTGGAGTCATTGGTCTGATTCTACCCTCTCAAATCTTGCTTGCATTTTTCTCTTGTAATCTGGAAATTGGGTCTCTCTCTTGCTGACCACCTCTGGTTTGGTCCTACAGATCCCCTCTGGAATCTGGCTGTGACTTATGTCTGTTCATCAGCTCAGTTGGCCCGTCTCTTAACATCAGGCTGGATTTCATCGTTTCTTATGGCTGAGTAGTATTCCGTTGTGTATATATACCACAGCTTTTTTATCCATTCGTCCCTTGATGGGCACTTAGGTTGCTTCCATTTGTGACAACGTGGATGGACATTGAGGGTATAATGCAAAGTGAAATAAGTCAGAGGGAGAAGGTCAAATACCATATGATTTCCTTCATTAAGTAGTAGATAATAACAACAATAAACAAATACATAGGGACAGAGATTGGATTGGTGGTTACCAGAGGGGAAGGGGGGAGGGAGGAGGGTGAAAGGGATAATTCGGTACATGTGTGTGGTGATGGGTTGTAATTAGTATTTTGGTGGTGAACATGATGTAATCTATGCAGAAATAGAAGTACAATGATGTACACCTGAAATTTTTACAATGTCATAAACCAATGTTACTGCAATAAACAAAAAATTAAAAACAAAACAAAACAAAACAAAACAAAAACATCAGGCTGCAGTGCCCTTTGTTTCCAACAGAGTGCAGACCTTATGGGTCTTCCTTTCTGCTTGCTTGAATTTCTGAAACTTTCCTGCCATGCGTGGACCATAGGAGCGGGCAGGAGTTTTCCTCCTAGAGTTTCAAACATGGGAAATGTTCAAAAGCGCATGGCTTCTGTTTGTTCCCATCCCATTTCCAAGATATTAGGCCAAAGTGAGGAAGATTCTGGTAGCCTAATTCTCCTACCTTTGTCTCTGATTCTTTACCACAAATTCTTGAGAGAAAGGAGTTTCCTTTCTTGCTGTGTGGGACTTGGCCTGTGACAAAAAAAACCTTATCCAGGGAAATAAGCATCATGCCATAGATATTCATGAGATAGAAACCAGACATTGAAAATCATTGCCTTTGGGTTGTAGGACTACAGGACGTTAAATATATCCTTCCTTTTCTTTACCTTTCTTCTTTTTTTTTTTGTTTGATTTTCCAAACCTTCTACAATGAACAGGTGCTATGTATATTCAGAAAATGAAAAACAGTATTTAAAAATTTCACAAAATATAACTGAAAAGAATTTCAATTTTGCTGCTTATGGAAGTGCCTCCTATTCTATTCTGAGATGTAAGATTGTGCAAATGCTGATAGACTGAGATGGGTGAAACATACAAGAAGAGCAGTAGCAGTCAGGCAGAAAACCTGGGGCATTAAAACCCAACTTCAGTAAGCGCAAAAGGAGTTTGCAGAGTCCCCGGGTCAGTGTTCTTTCAGAGATGTTGCTAGTCAAAGCAGACAATGGCAACTGGTAGAAGTCTTAGAGAAGACAAATTGTTCAGTTGTAGAATTGCAACTGAGTGTTTTGTTTACTCTCCGCTGTTTATCTTCCACCTGTGGCTAGATGATGATACCACGTCATCTCAAGCCTCAGTCAGTGGTGAATTAGTAGTTAAAGGAGAGCTTTGTTTTTGTTATAAATAAGGTAACTCATAACCTCTGCTGTTGGGGTGCTGCGGGGGAAATTTTGGCGGTTCATTAGCTCCATAATATCTCTGCCAGTTCTTTTCCCCAGGCCACTCCAAATAAATAATCAAAAAGAAAGCCATGTGCTTGCTGTGCAAGCTTGCTGGGTGCCCCCAGCTCCTCTATACATCAGATTACCCCAGCTATGCTCTTTTGAGTGAGAAATTCCGGAGCCTTCACTGTCGATCTAGTATGTTTTGGTTCTTTTCAACCAACCCCTTTGCTTTTAAGTTTCCAGTTGGTGGATCCAATATACTATCTGCTTATGGTATTGGTGCCCAGAAAGGCATGACCTGTGATTGAGTCTCTTTGATCATCAAGAGCTGTAAACCCAACAAAGAGGAGAGCAGATGGGTGGGAGGAAGCATTTCCTACTACATCAGGACTGAATAACTTCAAGGGAAAGGTGTCAAAATATATTAAATATTATCTTATGACCTTCGCAAAAAAAACATAAACTGTGATGGAGTTCAGCTCTGAGTACGGTTAGGCACTTAATAAATTCCAAATAAATTTGGGTGGAATTGGATTGATTGAACTGAGAAGTAATAGGAATTTGGAAGTGACTTTATCAATAAAGAAGGGTTTGCAGTTTTACATAGGAGAAAGGATTTTCTAATGTTCTAACTTACTTTACTAATCTTCAGGAAGCAACTGTGGTACATTTCTTCCTTTATAAATATTTCTCAAGGGAGTACTCAAGTGGGTATTAAAATTTTAAGCGCCCTGCATCTTTTTTAATAAACACATTGCTTAGCAAGTACAAATGCGAGTCTTCAATATTCTCTTGCCCACTGACTTCTGCCTAACAGTGCAAGTATTCATTTTTAGGTGAAAAGAGAGGTCAGGACAGTCAGAAATCAAAGTTATACTAATGAATGACTATTTCTTAAATGGTTGCAAAATTTATTAGCGTCTCTACCGAGACATTTCATAAGTACTAAATGATGTCAGTGGGTTTTGTGCCTTAGTAAATATCACTAATAAAATTGCCACAGAGATAACTCTTGGTGAATGAAGAAAAAAATTATTTTTGGTTTAATCACCATCTGCAGGAATTAGAGCTGAAAAGTAAAGTTCATGGAGAATTTATGTCGTATAGCTAGAGCAGCTAGTCAGAAAATCATAGTGATGCATGGTAAGTCAATCATGAAGGCAATTTTAATGTTTAAAACACTAAGGAAATTTTAATCTTTTTGCTTTTCATGAAGGAAATATCATATTAATAAAACCGCTGTTCAGGGTTAATTATTGGTGCTACACATTGCTATGATATGACATTTAGTAGCATTTTTCCCATTTTTATTTCATTAGCAAGTGAGGGGATAGTAAACATTATGAATTAAGTGAATCTTGTTTGAAATAAATAAACTACCTCTGAAATTTAAAACAACTTCGTATATCTCAGTTCTTCTTGTAGTGGAGTCAGGCACACAGGTGTGTGTGTGTGTGTGTGTGTGTACACATGCATACATATATATTTAGGGTAGGTAGATATATACTAAAAGAATTTCTAATAAAGATGTGCTGCAGGAATTCAAACACTGCTGGTCCATGCCTTAAGAGAGAGGTCAATGACAAGTAGCCCTATGTTTAACTCTAGTTTCTGACCTGTCTCTTCCTGCAGCACATCTTCATTAGGACCTCCTATAGTCACCTGCAAGTTCCCCCCTCCAAAGGAGAACTTGTGATTTCTCTTCCATTCTCACTGACACCTATCCTGAAATAGGTACTGGAGATTTTCCAATCTCTGTTACTAGCAACAGAGTTCTCCTGGATCATCTCTTCCCATATCTGGTCATGTGTCAAATTCTATTGATCTGGCTTTGCAGATCCTCTGTCTAATCCTCGGTCTCTCATTTTCAAGTCCAGTCTCACGACTTCATTGCTTGGTAGTCAAGTATTTTGCCTTTAAAAATCAACAACAACAATATACACACACATATGATGATTTAGAGAAGTGTCATTTGTTAGTATAAATATCCTCTTCATACATGTACTTGTGTTTTAATGAAGCATAGACCCTAAATTTTAGTGGAAATTTTAACCGAATTACCTTAAGAGAGCAATTATTGTGTTTTTGATTTGGCAATGGGATAGTGATCTCTGTTAATGAACAGATGACTCTGAATGGCATTCCCTTCCATCTCTTCACCCGGCAGATTCCAACCAAAATTTCTTTGACTCTGTGTCCATGGGATAATATAGAGAATGAATGGCTCTTCCCCTGATTCCTTCAGTTCAAGGGAAAAATAGGATTCGATATATAGTAAAAACTTACTATATTGTGTAAAGTACAGGTGGAAAAATATTGTTTATACTTTATCTTCTGTCTTCAAGACTTCAGTTTCATAGCAGTATTTTACGAATTCTTACTAGGGCTGTGTATCAGGGAACATGGACAAAAACAATCTGAGTTGTAGAGTGAGAGATCCACTATACATACATCTCTGGTCAAATTGGCAACCTGATTTGTCGGCAGTAGAACACAATCTGTGGTCGAGTTAATCCCCTTTAATTATGCATCCTTTATATGCCTCAGTTTTTCTTTGAATCATAATTTAGTTAGGGCATTGTATTTACAGAATTCTGTAAATTCTATCCTACTTGGAAAACCCCCAAATACATTAAATAAATCGAGAAATATTTGAAAGCAAGTAGAAGTGCTAGGTGGCACTTTTGGATCCATTGTAGTTTAGTGTTGACAAAACAAAAACCAATCAACTAAACCTGATGGAGCAGCATGTCATCAACAATGACATTTCCAAACCTGATGTTACTGATAGGGATTTTATTAGTTAATTAAATGTGTGCACATTACATGCACCGTTGCGGATAATGTAGAAGAGGACATGCATGCTTCATTGAAGCTCAATTTCCTTTTAGAAATTATCACTGGATTAAATCACTTAACTTTCTAAAATAAGCCACCTGCATTTCTCCAGTCTTGTTATTCTGTATTCCAATCCACATTTCACTAAGGTTGGTTTTTTTTACAGTATTTTCGGTAAGTCTTGTAATACTTTTTGGGAAATGTTAAGGGAAAGAGTCTCATTCAAATAGAGCAGATTGCCAGTGATATGTAATCCATGTATTTGAGTGGGCTTGAAACACAACGGGGACGTTGAAAAGTTTGAGCAAGAATTTATGTCATATTTATCCTTAAGCCAAATTTCATTCCCAACTTTTGCTCTGATTTATGGATTTTTTTTTCACTAAGATTGAGTAAATCAAAAATTTATCTAAACTTCTAGTCTGTTTTCTAATTTATACTGTTTGTACCTCTTCCAATTTTTAATTCCCTCAATTATTCGTTCAGCAAATATTGACTGTCTCTAAGATACAGTGGACACTGTTCTTCATGCTGGGAATGTGCTGGGAATGTGGTTACAAAAGAAACAGTGTCCCAACCCTTGGGGAGCTTATTCATTATTTGTACTTTTCAACTTCAAAATTTCATCATCACCAGAAAGCATTTCACTGCTTAGTTGAGGTCGCAATAGCACAATCTGGGTAAAAAAGAACTGGACATCCAGAATGTCCACTGTAGGAGCTAATTTTTAAAACTACTATCAGAAAGAAATTCAACCCTTCTTGAAAAATAGCGTTAATTGTGCAATAATTACCCTAATACTAGGGATTCTATATCATAAAGAGAAACAGGTGATATTCCCTGTTTCATTCCTGATACTGGTAATTCTTGTCTTCTCTAACAAAATTTCTTCTTCTAACAAAATTTCCTTTGTTATTCTTCTAGAAGTTTATTCATTATTTTGGTCCTTCCAAAGATCCAGCTCTTTCTCTCATTGATAGTTTCTATTGTATTTCTGTTTTCTATTTCATTGATTTCTGGTCTTATCTTTGCTTGCTTTCAGTTTATAGTGCTCTTATGTATCCAAGTTTTTGAGGGGATTATTATTGATAGTTATATAGATATATATCTATATTAGGTGTAGATTATTGATTTGAGGTTCCCCTTTTTTCCAATGTATTCATTTAGTGCTATAAATTTTCCTTTCAGCACCGCTTTACCTGTGTCACAAATTTTGGTATCTTCTGTTTTGATTTTCATCCAGATTAATGCATTTTTAAAAATTTCCTTTGAAACTTCCTCTTTGACCCAAGAATTGTTTAGAGGTGTGTATCTTAGTTTCCGAGCATTTAGAGATTTTTCCTGTCATCTTTCATTATTGATTTTTAGTTGATTCTATTGTAGTTGGAGAATACACTCTGTATGTTTTTAATTCTTTTAAATTTGTTGAAGTTTGTTTTTTGTTTTATGGCCCAGGATATGGTCCATCTTGGTATATGTTCTATGGGCACTTGAAAAATATGTGTATTCTACTGTTGTTGAGTGAAGTGTTTTATTAATGTCAATCAGATCCTTTTGTGTGATAGTGTTGATGAGTTCTTTTGTGTCCTTGTTGATTTTCTGTCTAGTTATTCTACCACTTGTTGAGAGACTGTTATTGAAGTCTCTGACTGCAATTGTGAATTTCTGTTTTGTTTTTTCTTCACATATTTTGCAGCTCTGTTTAGTGCATACACATTTAAGATTGCTGTGTCTTCTTGGTGGATTGACTCTTTTATAATTATGTAATGTCTTTGTCTTTGGTAATTTTGTTTGCTCTGAAGTCTACTTTATCTGATATTAAAATACACACTCTTGATTTCTTTGATTCATATGTTTGCATCATATATGATGACTGGAAGTTCTGGCTCCCTATATGACTTCCACTGGCACCATGGAGGGAGGGGTAGCCTTGTTCCTGATGGCCTCCTCTGACACCCCCCCAGTGGGGAAGGGTAGGAGTGCCTTGTTACTAGTTAGTGGGGATGGAAGTACAGGTTTCTCACGTGTTCTCCACTGATACCACAGCTTAAGCCCTAACATATCAATAGTTACATTAAATGTAAATGGTCTAAATATACTGATTAAAACATAGAGATTGGTAGAATGGATTACAAAACATGATCCAACTTTATGCTGTCTAAAAGAAACTCATTACAAATGTATTGATATAGGCTTGTAAAGGTAAAAGGATGGAAAAGATATATATCATGCAAACATTAATCAAAAAAGAGGAAGAGTGTCTATTTGAAGGCATAAATCCACCAAGGAAACATCCCTATCCTAAATGTGCATGCATCAAACAATGGAACATTTTTTTAACTTTTGTATTGTGGTTTAACAAAGTATGTTTTAATTTTCAAAAACAGGAATAAAGATGGAGTTTTGTCATTGTAGTCTATCATCTTTACTGTAATACTATTGATAGTGCCAGCATGTAAGATTGTTAATAAAAAAAAACTAGTTGATGATAATCATGTTTGGATATTCTAGTTTAAGCAGTATTATAAACTCCAAAATATGCTGATTTTGTTCACAGTTGCTATTATTTTAATGGTATTTGAAGCAATAGTTTAAACGTTTTTGTCACTTGAGAAAATTGTCAGTACTTTACAAGAAGGAATGAAAATACCAGAACTATAAAAAGAAATGTTCAATAGCTTCAATCAACCTTTTTGTTAATATTCCTAGCTTAAAAATTATCGTCATTAAATCTATATCTATCAAGACAGTGTATTTCAAACAATCAGTTTTCTCCACGGCCTGCTGTACCCAAGCTAACTGACAAGTGATTATGCAGATTGTGTCATTATTGTATTTTTTTGAAATGCCAATAGACATTCCCCCTAAAGCAGCAAGGAACTACTTTTCAAATTCACTTAAATGACACACATTACTGTCGTTCTCTGGCAGCCCTTCAGTCGTGCCCAGAGATTTATGAGTAGATGCCTTTAAATTGTGAGGAGACAGGGTACAATGTTGCATTCATAATTCTAGACAGTTGTCATCATACTGAAATGAAGACTCTTTTTAAAATTTTAATTAAAGTCCCAGAATTGGTATGTCCTTTGGGTTTCTAGATAATATAAAGATTTGGGAACGATCTGGAAATGTTAAAAATTTGTGCAAACAGGGAAGACCTCTAATATAGAAATGGGTTTTAAGCAGAACGTTCTGCCACTATTTATTCTTTATATATGACAAAGATAAAACAAACACTTCCAACTCAATGTTTCCCTTTTATTCCTTGAATAAGGCAGACTTATGAAACAACCTCATAATTTGAAGTCATATTAGCTCATTGAAAACATTGATTAAAAATTGTTGTATTCTTTCAGCAAGGAAAAAATAATGCCAGATTTTTCAGTTAAAAGTACAGGAGATCAAACTCTATAGAGGATTGATTGTTCGGTCATTAGAAACTAGATGTGGAAGGGTTCTAGGGTCAGTTAAATCATGTATGATCTCTTCAAGAACTCAGGTTTTATTAAAATTGGCTTTCTATTTTTAAGGAAGAGGCTGGCGGGTGATTGGATTAACCTTTGGATAGGCATCCATACAGCCTGCCACACACACCAGACAAATTACCAACGATTATGTTAAATGGATTTCAACAGCCAAATCTGGTTTGCTTAGATTATGGGCAAATCTTTAACGTAATAATGAAGGGTAATCAGTTCAGAATGGCTCAACACCTTGCACTCTGATGTCCACATAGAGCAATGACATTTATATTCCCATTGTATTGACTTGTTTAGGTTGCCAATCAGAAGGACTCACCTTTTTGATAAACTGAAAAGAGGGCTTGTGAAAATAAGTAATTTTAGGAGAACATTAATAGATAATAGATAATCTCTTAGTTTTGTAATGTTGATAAAGCAGAGTCTACAGCTACATGGATCGTCATAGTGGAGATTTTATTCTATTTTTCAAATCTAGCTTGAAATTTAAAATAATCGTTGGCATCTATATTACCTGTTCCAAAGATATCAGTGATCCAAGTTCATGGCTAGACAGTGTAATGATTCAGGAAATATTTTTTTTTGGGAAAAAGGTTGGCAGGGGTTGGGAATGAGATTGCCTTTGGGTGGGCATCAGAGAGCCTGCCACTACACAGGTAGATTACAAAGGACTATATTAAATGGATTTAATCAGTAAAATTTGGTTATCTTAGATTTTGAGTAAACTATTAGCACAATAATGAGAGATAATATTGGTTCTTATTATCAAACAATATGATTTGAATGATATGGAAACAAGTTAATCAAGAGCCTTACCAGTTATAAAGTAGTTTGATGGAAAAATCACATTTTAAAATTGAGAATTTCTTATAATTCAACCTATCAGTGGACCATTTCAGTCTGATTTATTCATTCAACACATGTGTGAGGTGCTAGGAATTGAGTACACATGGTGAACAAGACAAATAAGTCCATCTTCTCAAGGAGCTTATATCCTAGTTGGAGTGACAGACAATGAACAATAAACACATTAAAATATTATTCAGTATCAGGTAGCAAAAAGGCAATGAGGGAAACTGGAGTACTAGTGTGGATAGGCAGAGAAAAATGTAATGCACTGTCACAGAGCAGTAAGTCCATGAGAAAAACCAAAACCTGATGGGGGCACCTCTGTGTGTAGACAAAGAAAACTCTCAAGAACAGAGATCTGGGTAAATGTAATGTCATTAGAATTCATCTTTAGTCTTATCTCTATTAGACCAGAGCTTACAGCTGAAGATCCCTGTTCGCTTTGCTGCATTCTCTAAGTAGTCAAGTTTGATTGTGGGACTTTGGGCCACATCAATCTACAATGGTAAAGCATTCATTGGGTTATTTGTTTGGCCTATTTCCAGCTTGATGGAAATAAAGATTTACCCTGGGACCAGTTTAATCTGATGGATTTTGCTTTGATTAATTCATTTATTCTTTCATCCTTTCAACATGTTTGTATGCCAAATGCCTACTGTACACACAAGGCTTTATAGTAGACACGTGATTTGGACATAGACATTGCCCTCCAACAGGTAAGATACAATAGGTAAAGAAAGATTTGTAGTAACAAGATAGAGAGTTTCAAATGCTTTAAGAGAGGTAGAGATTCTCCTTTGAAGGAGAGAGTTTATCTACCTTTAGTTTGCTTGCTCTTGCTTCTAACTATTCTCTCTGGGTCTGTAAGCCTCTATTAATATTTCAGCATTTTAAATAATTGTAGTGTCAATGAGAAGAAATGCATGAAACAGGTTCTCAGCTGGATCTGCTTGCTTATTGATATGTAGGCCCTAGGTATCAGTAGATCTAGGTTCTGTCATTCACTCTTCGCACATTAGGCAAGCCAATTAACCTCTCTGATATTCACTTCACCACAAAGTGAGGATTATAGACACTATTTTAGATCCTTTTCAGTGCAGGTTAGTGTTCATTCTGTTATTTTAGTCATAAAACTAGAACAGAGACAGAGTTTAAATGCAGACATCTGATTTTTCATTTTGCCTCTTGCACACCTACTTTTTTTTTTAAACTAGAATTCAGCCTTTATCCTACAAGGCAATAGTCTCTGTATGATTATGGAGTCTATTAGAAGGACTTCACTTTGATTGAAGCCTTAGAATATCATATATATTATTGTTCATAAAGAAGATAGAAATGGTGTCTGGTAGCCTGTATCTGAGAGGTAGCTGATAGAATGCATGTAATGAGAAAATCATTCTTGAAGGACACACTAAACTATGGCTTGTACTCATATGTAATTCTATTGTGACCAGACAGATGGGTGACTATAAACAAAATATCTTTCTATTCCCTTTTGAGACATATGCAGGTTCGTCCTTCCTTCAGTACTGTCATGGAGCTATACACAATTAGCTACAGAATGTTAGCCACCCTGCTGGATGCAACTCAACATCTCTCTCGGTGGTATATAATAGTACAAAAGTGACATTAAACCTATCAAACAATGGTATTCAGGCAGCATGGCATCACACAAACCCAGCTGTTTGTGCTAGTGATTTTGTTTTTCACCAGAGGAGACTTTTGGGGAGAAGGTAATGAATGGACAGGCTTATGCTTACTTTTAATGAATCCCGAGTTAATGCTTTGGTCTTTTTCTGTCCATTTAAATGCAAAGGAGCACATTTCACATCATAATGAAATAAACACTAATACACAACCTCCTTTCTTCATTTTGAGACTCAGCTTCCAGAATTAATAGCTTCCTAGTTGGGAATGTTTGACATTGTTGCTAAACTCTAAACAGGGATCTAATTCAGAGGCAAATTTACATCAGCTTATATTTTGACTTTTAATTCCTCTGGCAACTGAAAAACAAACAAACAAACCAAGAAAGAATAACGAATGACTTAATGAAAAAAAATCAGAATGACCCGTGTGCTGAATCCATGAGTATATCTCTCTTCAGTGCTCCATTTTACTTAGATTAGTATGTCCTCCATGACAATAAATTCTGTAAAGCTAACAATGTAGCTCGGATTCATAAAATAAATGCTAAAGCTAATGCCTGTAAGAATAAGCCATTCAAAAAATAGGATGAACTTAAAAAGTTTATGTTAATCCCATAGTTAATTCCTGATTTATGATTTATATCTGTTTAGTTAAAGTTGAGGTGAGTTTTGTGTATTTATAATTACATGATATTAAATAAACATACCTTTTTGCCTTTATTATATATCCTCTTTCTCTTTCAAAATAACCCAGTAACAACCAAAAAAGTGCAAGTTCTTTTTAGCAGATATTTAATCATCAAGAAGTTAAGTTACTGAGTGCCTCTAATATCCCAAGCCCTGTGCAGAGATTTCAAGATGCACAGGATACAACTGCTGCCCTGAAGAAGGACTTTATAATCTAGGGATCTAATGCAAGTAGCTGACAGCATCAGAATCACCTGGGGATCTTTTAGAAGATCATTCAGAGTGGTCATACCAGGAGGTCCTGATTCACTGGGTCGGTTAGAACTCTGAAATCAGCCTTTTCCAGAGTTTCCCTATTGATTTCCATCAACACTCAGAATTGGGATCTTCTTTTTTTATTGAAATATATTTGACATATGACATTGTGTAAATTTAAAATGTACAACATGTAAATTTGGTACATTTACATATTATAAGATGATTGCCATTGTAGTGGTAATTGGCACCTCTATCACGTTTCATAATTATCATTTCTTTTCAGTGGTTGGAATAAAGAATTGGGAACTTCCGAAATAACTGCAGTACTTTTTATCTGAAAAAGACTTGAGAGAACATCTATCTATTCCAACACCTTCGTTGTAATCGAAAGCCTAGGGATTACAGCTGGTGGCAGAACCTAAACTAGAATCAAGAACCCTGATTAAGAATGTTCCACACCTTCAAACACAATTCCTATCTCTGTGGAAGCTGTGAAGTTGATGAGTAGTAAGGTCGTTCACGATTGTACCTCTCTAGGTGTCTGACCAGGGCGACTTCTCCTGTAACAGAGAGTCTTCTCTGTGCTAGGGGTGGGAGTGATCCAAGATATCAATGAATAAGTACCAGTAATATTAAGTCATGGAAGAGACAGAGGGAGCTCAGATGTGGCTTAGCTTCAATGTTACTAATGTGGCCTTTGCTGCTTTTTGGAAACTTGGATTTAGTGTCACCACCCTCAATAATTCTACCTCTTTCAGTCTCCTCCTTTATTTTAGAAGTAGGTTGAATAAAGATAAGTAAAAAATAATGGATAATTAAATAAAAATATTAAGCAGTTACTACCATAGTTTTCCTATCTATCTTCTTCATCAGTTAAGTATGGATATGGTAATCACATTTTTCATTTTATTGTTGATATATTAAGCTTAAAATGATGGTAAGTTTAGGCATAAACTTTCTTGAATCTTCCCATGAATAGAGGACTTTTTCTTATTTAGAATTAACCCTGAGATATGTCCTGAGACATATATCATGTCATGGTGCATTTGGTCTTTGATTTTATCTCTAATTGTCCTGTTTTTAGCAGAGTGGAGTCCAATCAGTGATGCTTAGTCATTGATAAGCAATCAGTTCTTCCATCTCTCAGCCCCGTTAATCGCTGCATGCCCCTTCTCACTGTGAAATCCACGTTATCCTGGCCTTTCTAAATTAAAAATAGCTCCTCTCTAATATGGTATCAGGCCTAATTAATTATTCATAAATTATTATTTTCCTGATTATTCTTCTGGCTTGGATGTAAATGACACTGAGAGTCTAGACTCTATTTTTGGAATACAGAAGAGCAAACAAAACAATGGCTTTAAGGGAGGTGAACCCGATGCTGTCTTTGTGTGCAGTAATGTAATAACAACGCAAAGCTAAGACTGGGAGAGAGATTATTCCATCAACATTGAGCACTGCTTAAAGAATTTGTATTTTCCAATATGCAGAAGGAGAATTACTTTTTACTTCAGCTGTACTTAAATATTGGATGGTGTGATATGGTTAAACACTAGTACATGGCTGTCTGAGTGTATCTGGGTCTTCCTGTGCAGTATCCCTCCACCCCTACCAACATATACAATGGAAGAGGGGAATGTGGGTCATCATAAATCCTCCAGTGTACTCCTGCCACCATTTTACAACTGCAGGGAAGAATGCCTCCTTCTCATCTGCCTTCCCCCATGGCAGCTTCAGAGGGCCCTTGGCCCAATGGCCGTCTTGGCTGTACAGCCAGTACAATGTGACAGGAGACCTAATAGTGGGCAGGGGATCCTGGCAGTTCTGCTTGCTTCCTGTGGCCCCTCCTTTCGTAACAGCTTCCTGTGTCAGGCCAATTAAGTTAAAAACTTCCCTGCAATTGACAGCCGAAGTTGGATAAAACGGGAAGGAGGGCAGAAATGTGGATTTTCCCTATTTGCAACCACCGTACAGTAAAAGGAAAATATAATTGATGAATCCCGGGATCTTTCCTGTTCATTCTTGAGAGTGAAAATTAGAACTTTTTGTACAACTTTGTTGTACAAATTTTTATATACAACTTGTTTGTACGTTATGAATACAGTGTTGGGCCACCTCAGAGTACAGCTGACTGCATCCCTGGTTATTTATGGAATAGATTATGCATTTGGCATTTTTTTGGAGGGGGAGATAGAGGAGATTGGCGAGGGGAAGGGGATACAGAGCAAGACAGCAGTACTTTCCCGGGCCTGCTTGCCGCTGTTGTCTACACTTGTGGAGAAGCAGCAAGAACAGAGACCCTTCTGTGGAACATTGGTCTCTGTCTTGGTTGTTGTTATTGGGAGCCCTAGAGCTGGGAAAGGCCATGGTGTGTCAGAACATGATGGGCTGCTTTCACTGATCTCATGTAGCCCAATAACCTCTTTTAATCGTAATACCCATAGCATAAAGCATGTAATTAGGAAAAAAAGTGAGTACACTAATAGACATAGGAAATAAATTTTAAAAACTCATTCAGGATTGGGTTTTTCCAACTGTTCTATATACTGTTCTGGCTGTGACCAGTTTAGGCATTTCCAAACGCTCCCATACTCCCCGCATTTATTTTCAGCTTTATTTTATGAATGCTTATAAAATCAACAGCTGAATGTGTGAACAATCATTAAAAATGGGAACAATTTTAATTTAATATTTTCATAAGGGTGTCTTCTATTAATTTCTTTTCCTTGCTATCTTTTTTCCACTTAAATAATTTTTGTTCTAAAATGTAGCCTTCAAGTAAGTTTAATCCTTGCTACTAACCTAGATAGTTGTACAAATGTGTATTTACACACATATACTATCTCCCACAAACCTCAGTCAGGCTACAACTGCAGAAAAGACAATGAGTGTTTCTCAGTAGCTCTGGAGTGTCGAAGGATGCTTGATGTTTAGGGTTAGGATGGGCCGTGGAAACTTCAGAGCTCTAAAGCGAATCTCCCATGACTTCCTGAGTCAAAAATCTATTTAGACATCCAAGAAGTCAGGAGTGGCAGCTTGTGATGACGAAAATCACAGAGGTTCTGAAGCTCTGTGTCCTGACCAAGGTAGATGGCAAAAGACAGTGGAAGTGTTTAGTGTCAGGAAAGGGGCAGGACTGTAGGGACGGTCCGAGCTATCCCTTAGAGCTATCCCTTAGACCGGACAGCTGCTGGAGTTTACAGCTTGCTTTTATGAGCCCTACAGAGATTAGTCTGTGGGAGGGTCAGCCTGGTGTAAAGGGTCAGGGGTGGAGAGTTCACTGGTCTGGTTTGAGAAAACAGTGATAAAACAAAAAGGAATCCATCACTTTAGAGCCCTCTTTGTTTACAGCCGTGCTCCAGTAGGAGTTCTAGCATAAAATTTTGTGAAGGAAAAAGAGGTTCTTTTGTTAATAATCTAGTTCCTTGGCTTCAATCTGGTTTGATACAAATAAAATGTCATACATGTATCTCCTTATTAAGAACCTAATTTTAAATCCTCTGTTGGGTCCTCACCCCACTATCCTATCTAAATAGAAGATAAATAAAATATCTCTGCTATCTAAAATAAATGTTTAAAAAACAATTTCCTCTGGAAACTTCCAAAATGAAGTCTATATTTCAAAAGGAGCATCTTTTGCTATAAAGGAAGCAAGGAGGTAAAATTGAAAAGTTAAACAAACATGTATTTTAATTCAAGTAAATTGGTTGCATTTTCACATGGAATAGCTTTTTCAAAGGCATATTTTTGAAATAACACTGTAGATTTAAACTCAGTGTTCCTTTTCTGATTTCCCTTTTATTTGCATTCAAAATAGTGGTCTCGCTTTGAACATTTTAAGGTATTTTAAAAGCCTGTAGCGGAATAACTAAGCCTTTGAAATAATATAGTAAGCAAAATATAAATATCAAGACTCTAATAATTATTTCTCCAGGTAAAGGATTGAACATAATTGTATGTTTTTGAAATCAGAAATGACCAGAGAAATTATTCTGCCATTTGATGGCTTCCTACTGCCTACTTGTTAAGCGTGAAACTCAGTAGGAAATACAGGCGCTGGCTCCAGCCTAACGTACCAACTTCATTGAACTCTGGCTCAATTGTTCGCTCTTTGTGTTTCTCCTACAACAACCTGGTGCGTCTGTTCTTCCCCTAGCCTAGGCTTGCCTTTGCTCTTCTCCAGCTGGAAATCTCCACTTACCTTTCAAAGTTCACTTTCAAGGTCACTTTTCCTGTACTGCGTCCCTTCATTCCTCAGTTAGTCACTCCATATTTTGTGTCTCTTTGGCACTTTGTATATAGTGATGTTTTAGTATTTAGTATGTTTTACACCTTATTTTTATATGTTTACATATCTTTCCCTCTAGATTTGTGATTCTCAGCCCTAGACCATTTAAGTCCCCTTTTTCTAATAAACATCTTGTAATACCATGTGATTATCTTGACATGAAATCTTTAGATATATGACCTACCTATCCATATTATAACAATCCCCTAACTGTAATATAATGGGAAATAAAAATGAGAACAGTTTATAATATTAGATTTTTAATAGTAAGTTCTCAAGAATCACTCTACTACAAGGTAGAAATGGCACTTACAGATTTCCAAAATGCACCCTAGGGGACAGTAGCTTCCCCACTGAGAAACATTGAGCTAGACAGGAACCCCATTATAGCCCAGACAACATCTGTATAATTTACCATTTATGTCACTACCTATACAGTGAGCAAATGATCACGTCTGTTGTACTAGACTGAGAATTATCTGAAAATAAATGATTACTATATCATATAACTTTTGTATCCCGAATGTGTAGTACTCACTAGTTTCAGCTGAGAGTGTCTTAAAATGTTGGATTGATCTACAGCAGAAATCTATTAAGAACTTAAAATAAGTGGATAGATGAAAAGGAGTGGCCAATCAGTTTTCAGTCTACATATCAATAGATGCATTTAGATTTCTTATGTATGCACCACTAACTTTTTCAAAGGAAGCATGAGTAAATTAAGAAACCAAAATACACATATTCAATTGTCCTTCTTGATAATCTTACATACCCCTGGAATTTAGAGGACCTAGGGTCCAATCTTTCTGAGCCACTTTTCTTAGTTAGATAGGATACTCCCATAATGCTGTTAAATACCATAAAACAATAAAGAATATCCAAATAGATTGTCTTTTTAGTTAGTCTTTTTGCTATTTTTTTTAATGCTGTTATACCTCCAATTTTTTAAGTAGTGGGAAAATAAATGTATTTAGCTTTTATTAATGTCATACACTGCTTATAGACCATGAGAATTCGGTGTAAGGTTTAATTAATGAAACAAAATTGTGCCATAGTTCCTAAATATAATGGGATTAAATAATTGGAGAAGCAGCCAAGAAATTTTGCTTTTGGTTATAGAATAGTTGAACAGCTTAAGTTCTTTATCCAAGAAGATCCTTGCAAGTCTCCCTTTGCCCATCTCCTAGCAGGGGTAAGGTAATGTTGGATGATATTTTTAAGTGGGAAAATGTTGGCAAAGAGTAGTATTTGCATGTTCTTTATGCTCTTGATATTCAGGAGAAAGAATCTCTCTTATTGCCTATGTTTATCAACTTAAGCTTAAAAATTGCTGATGAGAATGGAAAAAAAGTATAGGTAAGTTTTAAATCACAGAAATGATTTTAGGTAATTGCATTAGAAGCATAAGAAATTGTGAAGAAAATCCATTGCAGGAGAGTTATAAAGACTGGTTTCATTAAATATCTTGACATAAATTTTGCAACCAAGCACCGAAGTGCATTGAAGACCAAGGAATATTGGGGAAATGGACACAGGATAAATTCTGAATAGACTGATGTCTTTTACACATTTAGAAATAAAGATGCCAATTTAAGAATGTGTAGGGTCATATAAATGTTCTAGAATACATCCCAGGGTGATATGTAAAGAGAAGCTTCCTCACTAAATTATTCTTTGTGTTCTCAGAGATCTAGAGAATAGGAAATGGAATTCTTTTTGACTTCTAGGATAATCTTATGAAGCACTTAAAAAGAACATTGTGATTTACCTCAGATGTAGCAACGCTTATGGAGAGTCAATAGCCAGAGATGTTTTTGAAGAAAATAGATATCTGTAGTTGAAAGTAGGAGAACTGGGGTGTGACTGTGATGGAATGGCAGTCAGGGAAATTGTTGGTGACATTAATGTTCTGTACTCTCTACCTCTACTTTTCTTCTCTTTGTCCTTTCCTTTTCTCCTTCTCTTTTTATTTTTCTCATTTCTTACTCATTGTAAGGTAAGGTAATTGTCTTGTACCGACTCTATCAAAGGTATCCCATGCAATATCGGCTCATGCATTCGTTCATTCAACAGACATTTTTTGGTCACTGCCTCTATGCTCATTGATTTGTCTCCAGGTGGAGCATTACTCTAGATTAACTCCAGATAATCTCTTAAAGTCTCTTCACAGACAGGCTGTCATTCTACTAAATTATCTAAGATCCAAATTTTATCTTCATGTCCCATTGGAAATTCTTGCTTTGAAAGTGTATCTTGTAGGCCAGTCATAAGATTTAAAGTTATGAGGTGCTAATGGAAAAATGAATGAATTTTTTGAAGAAGAAAATAACTAGAAATCAAATTTTTTATCAGCCCTGAATCATTTCACACATTAAAAGGGAAATATATTGACAAAGAATGCTGGAATCATCTTGTGTATCCGAGATCATGGCTTATCCCATTCTTCAGTGTTTATGATGTCTCATTTTCTGTACACAGTGGACATTGTGATCCTACTTACTCATAACTGATACTGTCATTGCTGAAGGCAAAATCTTTACTGAGAGAATTTAGGGTGGAGTTGTTTATGCTGCTATTGACTTGAATTAGACATTCTATATTTTCAAAAAAGGGAAGAATTGTCAGAAGGCATTGTCCAATGAGCTAAATTTTAAATCATGATTATCAATTCTTCAAAATAATTTACAGAGGACCAGTATGACTATTGGGTAATACGTAGCTCACTGAAATAAAAATTGAGCATTGTTTTCATTGCCTAGGTTAGGGGAGCTTATGGGTGATATCTTTCACTGAAGCATTTATAAGATGGAAACTTCATTCTGTCTGGTAACATGTCAAAAATCATAGTGATAGAATAAATCTTATACATCACTTAGCTTAGTTTTCTAATTTCATAGGTGAAGAAACTGAAGTATAGTGGGTTTCGCTGACTTTCCCAGTGTCATTGCACAGGATTAATTACAGAGGTGGCATCAGAATGTGGACCTCCTAACTTCTAATCCTAGGATTTTCTCACCACGTCACCCTATTTCATTTATTCTTTTATCTATTCACTCAACCTACTGATACATACATTTTAGTGCTTACTATTTGCTAGTGCTTACATTGTGCTAGGGGCTTAAGTAATCACTTGCATTTTCCTTAAAACAAATGCTAGGTGGACAGTATGTCTTTGTTTCCATAAAACTGAAGTATTTCAAATACTGTCACTGAAGAAGATCTAAGAAAGTAACACATTCTATTTTTGATCAATATGTATATATTTTAAAACCTTATTTAGAGAAGTCATATTGAATGAAAAGATTCCACTTTCCAATGTTTGGACAAGATCATTGGGCAGTCTTCCAAGTGATGTTTTGACTGATTCCTCACTAATGCTGATGTTGACTAGTATTGTAATCTAACTTGACATTAGCATGTACATCTGTTCAGTGAATGGTAATAGATACTTAACTATAAGGCTCTCTATCTTGAATACTAGAAATGACAAAGTGGGCCATTCTTTTTCATTCTTCGTTGAATGTTGTGATTAATTATTGATTGAATATGAATGTTTCAAAATTTTTATTTCTAATTAGAACTCTATCACATTTAACTTAAAAATTGATTTTAGCTTTTTTCCATTGATTTAATGTAATTTTTCATAATCTTTATAACGTAGCTGTCTTCTATATTGGGTATTAATGAATCTAGTACCACAGAATAATTTATATCTATGTTATTGTTACTGAGCCTCTGATTCTGTGAAAAACTCATTGGCAATTATGTTGTCATTATTTATTAAATAGTACTAAAGAAAAGAAAATATCCAATTTATGAACCGTTAGGTTTTTCGGGCTATGTTGCCAGTAAAATCATTTTATAAAGATTTAAAATGTGCCGTGTATTTGTGCATCTTAAAAATTGCCATATCATGCTGTAACTTTTACTAGTGGGAATATCATTCATGTTTTTAGAAGCAAGTTATGTTTTTATATCTAGGACTATTTTCAAAAGAAATGGTGAATGAAGCTAAGCTTGTCTTCAGGATGATCTCATTTTCTTTTCAACACTTTATACATTGTCCCTACTTTTGTGAACATAACATTTCCTTCATTCTCTTATCCTTTACTCGGTCTCTCTCTGCCTGCCTCCTTGGTGCACACTCTTTCTTTCTCTCTCTGGGATTCCTCTGATATTAAAGTTGGTATCGTATTTCTAACAGTTCAGCTCAATCCATAATTGCTGTCTGGAGTCTGTGTTGAGAAAGATTTTAGGATGACAGCTTAGATCAATGGGAAAGACTGCCATGATCAGATGGTGGTATCTGTCATGAATGTGGGCTTGGAGGTGCTAGACTGCTCCAGCTTGTCCTGCGACCATCTCATCAGTGTGTTTGGTATCTGTTTAACATCTTGACAGCTAACTAATCTGAAAAAGAAATCTCTATTACTGCACTGAGAGGCTTCCAGCTTCTCATTCCTTTTTCAGTTACCATAGCTTGTGTATAGTTTAATAGTGACTTTCTGATGACCATATTACCTGTTTGTTTTTAACATATTTTTGGTTAGTGCTGGGAAATTGAATTTCCCCCAATTATGCTACTTTGAGAAAAATCTCCTTATTGATCCTGTAAACTTTACCTGAGGTATTATACAGACCAAGAATATATTTTATATGGTGCCTGAATGCACTTTGAATTTTCTGATATTTTTTCCCCTGGGATTTAATGTTTTCTATGGAGGTTTATTTAATTATGTTGAATGTTTATGTTTTCACTCTCTCTGAATGGTCCAGCTATATATCTTCCTTTTGGTTATTTTAGTGTTGGTTCCTAGACAATATTTATAAATATTATTTAATCTTTACTCTTAAGAAACTAATGCTGGCAAGCAATTGTATATCTTGCTTTGGTGTTTCCTCTCATTTATAAAAGGCTGAGATAATACCATGGAAGTATCAGTTATTTTATGATATTTCTTAGATTCAGACATCATCAACTAACTGAGGAAAAAAAGACAATGTTGATATTAAAATTAATTTATGTGAAAAGTTATTTAGAACTCCAAAGCATTTTCTAGACTTGCTTATATTAGTAAAATATTTACAAGTGATATCTATTCAAGTAACTATGAGATTTTTTTTTAAAGTCACTATGTCTTGCTTTTGAGACTAAAATGAGATCAGGGGAAAGGGAGCGGATAGCCTGTGTGAAGGGATGGGGCCTGGTTCAACTTTGTTTCAGTTCTGAGATTTGTGGGGATATTTCATTTTAGATATTTTACCACTATGAGTTTGAATCTGAAAGGCTTTTTTTTTAAAGGCAAAACAAATTAATTCTGATTGATAATCAGATCAATTGCACAATTGGATAGATGAATGCTTATGTGAAGGTAATTATAAAGAATTCATAACAGAATTAATGGGTTGAAGTTGAGGTTATGAGGTGAAACTCATCAAAATTATCTCTGTCTATACAAAGACTTGTAACTACCAGGTAACACAGTAGTAGAAAGATAGTGATGAATGAAAATGCTTCTTTAAAACATTGAGCTGTTTGAGTAATTCTACGTATTATATTAGACATAATACAAAGCTTCTTACTATTTGCGTATTGAATTTTTGATGTGATGAGAGAGAGGAAGAAGTGTGAATATATATGCCCAAGAGCATTCATATGACACCAGATAGCAAACAAGCTGGGTGTATTGTTACTGAGGAATGAGATACCCTTCTGTGGTTTAGAAAGACTGTCTTTTTACAGCATTTGTTTTCCTAAATTTGAATCACTCATTCATTCATTTATTAGCCCATAAAATATTTGCTGAGAGCTGATCTTGGGCCAGGCACTGTGTAAGGCACTAGGTATAACGTGTTAAGGGAAACAGACATGCTCATTGCCTCCAGGGAGATTCCATTCTACTGGAGAGACCCAGAAAATAAACAAGTAATCCACACTTGCATAGACATACATAAACAAATTGAGAAAACATTAAGGAAGAAACAGGGTGCTGTGATAGATAAAAATGTTACTGGGAGGTGGGAGTGGGCCCAGAGACCAGGAAAAGGGAATTTGAAGAACATGGAACCAGCCATGCAAAGAGCTGGGGCCCTGTAGGTAGCTCTGAGGTTGTCAGATCCAGGAACTGAAAGCCCGACAGTAGGGCAGGAGGGTAGGAAGGGGAAGGATATGAAATGGGAGAGGTTGGCAGGGGCCAGATCATGCAGGGTTTCATAAGCTATAGCAAGGCCCTTGGAGTGTGTAGAAAAGTAATGGGAAGCCATTGATAGAGTTTAAGCAAGGAGTGACTTGGTCCATTTGATCTATGCTTTGAAAAGATCCATTTAACTGCTGTGAAAAAAATGGATTGGAGGGGCTTCTAAAGAGGAGATGGAGAAACTGTTACACAATTGCTGATCAACCAGGTGCCTCAACAGTGGAAGTGGCAGTGAGGATAGAGAGAAGTGAGCATGATTCTGAGTTCAATCTTTTTTTTTTTTTTTTTTGCTAAGGAAGATTCCCCCTGAGCTAACATCTGTTGCCAATCTTCTTTTTTTTGCTTGAGGAAGATTAGCTCTGAGCTAACATCTGTGCCAGTCTTCCTCTATTTGTATGTGGGTTGCTGCCACAGCATGGCTGACAAGTAGTGTAGGTCCGCGCCTGGGATCTGAACCTGTGAACCCTGAGCTGCTGAAGTGGAGTGCGCTGAATTTAACCACTATGCCACGGGGCTGGCCCCTAAATTCATTTATTTTTAACTCAACAATCTGAAAAATATGGAGAAATGATTGTTTCAGAACACCATTTTTGGTTTATACTTCCTGTTGTGGCTCCTCCTCTTAAACATCTAAAACGTAGTCGTGCATTTCTAATTAATGCTTTTTTTGTTTTCCAAATTTTGGTTCTAAGAGAAATCCCTCTATTATAATTATAGTTTACACAGTAATAAGTCAAGTTCAACTTTATATTAGATTATAATTTACGTAGCTGCCATTTTTGTGGGTTAAAATGGTTGCATATTGGCCAGTTCATATGGTTCAACCTAACAGACTCCGAGTTTGACTGTTCTCATTGAAAGTTTTGGCTAAGGTAGATGTGGTCTATAGTAAGAGAAATATTCTCCTTTTCTATGGATAAATAAATGAAGGGTCCAAATGGCATTGCAGTGATAAACGATGCGTTATGGCTATTCCTCGTCCTTAGACACACAGAGCACCTCACCAGACATGCCAGGATACAGGGGGAAATGAAATGGCCACTTTATTGAAAAAGCCCGCCTTTCCACTGTAGTCAGTCAAATGCGATTATCCTTTTATTACTCTGTAATTTTGAGGGCAAGTTCAGCGTATAACTGTAGAGGCTATTAAGAGCTGTCATGGAAAATTTATCTCTCTGTAAATGGAAGGTAGAAACATTACTGCAGGCGCAGCACTGCTTCGATGTAGATAATTCTCCTCTTTGAGCTTTTTAGAACGATGTTTATTGTTTTCCACTACGTCTCCTCAGACCATTCTAACCCTCGCAGTTGTGATCCTGCCTTTCTCCTCTTGTCAGGAATAAAATTTATGGAAGAAACGTGGCCCATGGGATACAGTCTTGTTTTGTGTTAGTGTCTACACTAATAGTACACAACTAGGGTCAATAGTAACTTCCAGAAAACATAGATGAATCCACCCAGCTCCTTAAAGGTTAAAAGCGCCGGAAGGGCCTCTGCCGTCCTCTGCTCTTTAGTCTTGTCCTGGGCTTGTGAGAGTAAAAAAGGTGGCTGGTGGAGGCTGTCATCATGAATAGAAAGAACTGAATATGTCAGAAAATCACTGTATTCTTTTCTTGTGGCTGCTGCAATGAATTACCACCAGCTTAGTATTTTAAAACAACAGAAATTTATTCTCTCACAGTTCTAGAGGTCAGAAGTCCAAAATCAAGGTGTCTTCAGGGCCATGCTCCCTCTGAAGGCTCCAGGGGAGGATCCTTCCTTGCCTCCTCCAGCGTGTGGTGGCTCCAGCCGTTTCTCGGCTTGTGACTGCATCAGCTCACTCTCTGCCTCTGTCTTCACTTGGCCTTTTCGCCTGAGTCTCTGTGTCCTTTTCTGTCTCTTACAAGGACATTCTCATTGGATTTAGGGCCCACTCTAATCCAGCAGTTTTTCAACTTCATCCTTAACTTAATTACATCTGTAAAAACCCTACTTCCAAATAAGGTCACATCCTGAGGTTCCGGGTGGATATGATTTTGGGGGGACACTATTCAACACACTACAGTCACTGACTCGGAACACAAAGCAAAGGCGCGTGAATTGGTGGTTTTATTTTCTAATCCCAATTTTATCAACCTTTTGAGAATTTACTTATTCTTAATGCTTTCCCTCTAAGAATAAAATGGAATAAAGAGAATGAATTCGTAAGACTGTCAGAAGATCAAATTACCAGAAATCTCTGTATATGTTTAGTAGGGGAATAGATTTCAACAGAAAAGGATTTTCGTCTAATTGTAAAATGTTATTAAAAATTTGCTCATCTGAACTCTGGTGAAGGAGACTTTGAAAGAAATGCATTTCCAAATATGGTTTGAATTTATGACTTTTTCATTTAACTGGGCTTGGAGTATTGGTTCTTGGACATAGAATTAGGTTCTAGCTTGAGGAATATTTGCTTTTTATATATTTGTGTAAAGTTCTAGTCTTTCAGTTCTATTTATATTGCCTATTTTCATTCAGTCTCAGTTCTGATAATCTTGGTCCCATAGAGCTCTTACAACGGGACAGGAGCTCTTCTAGATTCCCATCCATTGTCTTATGCAATCCTGCATCATAACAGCCCTTTGGAGTAGATTCTATTGCTTCCGTTTTACAGAGGATGGAACTGAAGCTTAAATGACTTGCCCAAGGATATGCAGGGTATCAGCAACAGAACTGATTTTCTTTCTTTTTTTTTTTGTGAGGAAGATCAGCCCTGAGCTAACATCCTATGACAATCCTCCTCTTTTTGGCGAGGAAGATTGGCCCTGGGCTAACATCCGTGCCCCTCTTCTTCTACTTTATATGGGACACTGCCACAGCATGGCTTGACAAGCAGTGCGTCAGTGCACGCCAGGGATCCGAACCTGCGAAGCCTCGGGCCGCCGAAGCAGAGCACGCGCACTTAACGGCTATGCCACTGGGCCGGCCCCCCAGAACTGATTTTCTAATCCAAGTCTGTCTGACTTCAGAGTGTAAGCCTTAGACCACTTCCCAGGACTTCTCTCTAAGGATGTCCACACTGGGTGTAGAAGGAGGTCTATACATTTATCTGCTCTTAATCCACTGTCACCTCGAGCCTATGTTCCTGAAACCTGAGTCACCTTGCTGAGTCTCAGGGTGCCCCCCCAGGGAGCTCACCCAGGAAGAAGGCTCCAGTTCTTTCATGTGAGGGTCATGTTGTTTCTCCAGACTCCTGGCTGGCAGCTTTGAACACAGCAGCTGATACTGAGTGAGGGGCAGAGATTATTTGCCTTTGTGGCACCTTTCCCTTTGCAACTAAGATTTTCTTCCTGAAGCTGCATCTATTTGGATGCAGATTTAAGTCACCAAACAGTGTGAATAGAGGGCATCTCGCCAAGCTCGGATGTGTTTGCCAGATTGGAAGGTGGCCTTACACTCAAATGATACCTCATTGGAGCTGCCTTCCTGACCTCTGTAAAGAACATAGCCTCTGCCCACTCTCCCCATCACTCCTGTCTGCTTATTCTACTCCATATTTCATCACAGCACTTATCACTTCTTGATACATTTTATGTGTTTAAAATATAAATAAATATAAAAGATTTAAACATTTAAATAAATGCACATTCCTTTATTTTCTGCCCACCAGTAGAATGTAAGCTTCATGAAGGCGAGAGCTTTGTCTTTTTCACTTCTGTGTCCCCAGCATATAGGAAAGGGCTTTGCACAAATACTCAAAGACTGTGTGAATGAGGGAGTGAATGAGTAAGTGAACGAATGAATGAATATGCTGTGTGGCCGTCGTTACACCAGTGATTCGTACCTACTTATTTTCTTCCTTTGCTGATTTTTAGGAAATTATAGGACTTCAGTGAGCCCTAAACACTGATAAAATGTTTGTATTAAGTTATCTATTGGGCAGCAGTATTCTCACAGGGTATAATGATGTGGGGTGAAGATTATGATTACTATTGGGTGGGATTCAATAAGAGAGCTGGAAAAACATCTTAGAGCTAAAGTAGTAAGAAGACCGGGTAAATACGCAGGAAACAGCAATGGTTGGACATAAATATATGCTGCTTGTAATAAATACGTATAAGCTACCAGTGATATGTATACTATATATAGTATATATATGCTGCCATTTATGTGTATATAATGCCTTTAATATATATCAAATACACATGTATATTTAATATACGTATACATCCTTTAATTTCTTATTTTACATTTTATTAAAAGGAAAACAAGCACAGAGTAGTGTTACATTATTTATTTATTAATAAATGTCTACAATCAGAAAAATCATTTGGGATAAATTGTTAAACCTTCTAAGATACAGTGCAGGCTGGGAATATTTATTTGCATTTAACCATCGACTCCCACAATATATGAGTCTGCACATGATTTTACTGGGAAAAGGACAGAAAAAGGAATGATGACCCTTCCTTGCTTTTACTGTTAGTGGATTTCAAGAGTGTATGTGAGTGTATGTAGAGAGGATGTGTTATTCTAGTGGGAGGCCTACCATTATGGTAGGAGACTCAGGCGTTTCTTTTCTCCACCAGACGCCCACGTCTCTTAATAAGGAACATGGGAAGCAGTTTAAGGAGAGATTTTAAGGTGATGAATAGAGGGGGAAAATAGGACTTATTTGGTTCAAGGGAAGAGAGAGGAGATGCTAGATGAAATTTTTTTTTTTTTCTTTCTTTCTTCCCTTGACTAGAAGGCTTAGCTTTTCAAATTGCCTTACAAGATTGAGTGGACATTATTGATAACCAGTTCTGGGAGCAGTAATGGAGAAGGACGGTCAAAGCCCTGGGGGTAGCCAGGGAGAGAGAAAGGAGACATTGGCTTAGAGCTCAGCTCTGCATTTCTTCTGCCGATAAATTTCTATTCCATTACGACTTTCTCCTTTTCAGTAATGGAACTTATAGAAACAACGAAAAAGGTAATAGAGCCATCAATATAGTATATTCTGGAGACCAGCTGAGGTGCTAAAGTAGCTTCTAAGGCTTACAAAGCACATTGAAATGGATCAAGTTCACTGCCTTTCATTGTGGTCTGGACAGGAGTGGAAAGAGACTGGCAATATGCTCAGGAACAGCTCCAAAAGCTTTGTGTGTGGCCTTCACCCCTTCACAGGCAATTATTTTCAATTTCTAGGGGTGTCTGCTAAGCCATTTATTTATTAATATTTTTTTCTTCATAATACTAATTCTTTATTGTCTTGTAATGATATGTGTCAAAAGTCTGCTCTTTGAAAAGAATCTTTTGTCAGCTCACGTGTGGTATTTTTGCACCTTTGATTGCTGTAATATTTTTTTTTTTATCTTGGGTACATTGTGTCCTAATTCTCTTTGTTCTCTTATCATACCTGTTGCATTCACCATCACTCAGGTCACTATTATTTTTATTTATTATTTTCATATAAACTCTTTGGAAAGTCACTAGACCATCACACTTCTCTTGGTCTCCTCCTTGGGTTCGTTTTGTGATTTCTTAAATAAAAGCTATATCTCCATTCTTCTGGGGGAGGGATCTGCTTTATTACGGGTAGTGTCCCTGGTCACTGAGTAAGAACTTCTACCAACTTTCCTATGTGCTGCATCACCAAGTTTATTGTAATAATACAGGCAAAATGTGGTTCATTTTAGAGCAGTGCCAATATACCATAAATAAATCACCATCTCACCAGGTAGCAGCATAATTTGGAAGCATAAAGAATATGAAAAGTTGTTATGAGAGGGACCATCCTTTGCTACAACTCTAATAACTCTCTTCTAAGCCGTGACTTTAGTATAAATTTAACTTGTCTTTTTTCAGGGACATAGTGGAGAGATTTTAAATGATACAATTACAACCAGTGTCAGTCCACATAACTGATGTCTACCTGCATCAGATTGATTGTGAGTCTTGATGACAAATGCCAACTACCTTTGGTCACTAGAGAAAGACAATATTTCTCAAGTATGCTTTGGCTTTCAAAAAAATAAATCCATTACTAGATTTTACACTAATGTAAGTCTTTCAGGGGAAACGTTACTTTGTACAACACAGGTTTTTAATATGATCTCAGTTTCATATACTAAGATAAACACACATGCATATGTGTGTGTTTTTGTTAAAGGGAAAACATTTAAGGATAATTTAATTTGCACCTCTTGCAGTCACTGTTTCTGAATTTCACCTTTTCTTGTGATTCTGCCACCCTTTAGAGTGGGTTTTCATTTCTTGGGTTTCTTTTTCTTAGCTTTTAGGTTTAATGGTTTATACTAAAAGGCACTTATCTTGCTACTGGCTAGCATGTTTCATTGGCTACATTCCGTCAGGCAGATGAGTTATAGCAGATTCTTTAATATATATATATATATGTTTTTCTTTTTTTCTATAGCTGGACCCTCATCATGTTTTGACAGTTAAAAAGGATGGGGGTTATTGAGCATCTAGTTTCTCAGCTGCTCCGCTGTATTTTTTCAGCTATATATCAGCAAAATTACCCAGCTCTCTTACAGAAGGTGTTCTGTTGCCAGATGGTACTCTGCAGGAAACAACTTCTTAGTTTTCTTAAATCAGGATTTATAGTAAAATAGAATATCACTTAGATATGGAAGACTTAGGTTTCTCTGGAAATTTTGGAGTCTCAAATATCCGTCCTTTCTCTCTGTCTTCATTGCTTCCTTTTCAACTAAGCTGATAACAAAATGTCTACACTGCTGTTCAATAACTGAAGGGCACATTCATAGCAATTTTCATTGTACTGCCCTCTCTGAGACTGGAGTGAAAGGTTCAGCTCCAATTGCTCTTTTAGCTCAGCAACTGCAACCAATCGTTACCAATGATTTTTGTCCCCCTAATTGTTTTTTACTTTATTGAGCTTATTCAGAAATAATGAAACTCCATTCTTGCTATTCTTGAAAGATATTTGCGCAAAGTGCAGTTGCTGTTTCTTCTATAAACTCATCAGCATTGCCTTAAGGAGTCCCCTCAGCTATTGATTTTCTAGTCTAGCTAATAGATCCCCTAATTTGCAAAAATACCCCAATGCAAGATTTTAACAATTAGAAAATTACGAAAGGCAGTCCCAGGAGCTCCCAGCTTCTGCACATACTGATGGCTTAGCATCAAACTCCCTGCTGCAAGTGGTGGAACCTGGAACCAGATGACCTGGGAGAGAGAAATAAAACATAAAGTTAAATAAGTGGGCAGTCTTTCCTTATCTTCCAAGTTCTGCAGCTATTTCCACGGAATGTCTTCTTGCTTGGATTGAAAATGGCACTTTTCAACAACCGTGCTGAAATATTGTTTACATAAAGTATTTCAGTACTTACTTTAAATTCACATCCACAAAACAGGAAAGACTACAGTCAAGTTTCATTAAACCCTTTTGGGAAGATATGTGTGATTAAATATTCTTCCATGGCTTAAAATCTAAACCCTTGTATTTTAAGCGAAAGTTAACTGGTTTTCATAATATCAAAATTGCCTTGGCCTATAGTTCTAACAGAGAAGTTTCTTGGAGATTAGAACGTAAGCTTCTATGCTGCCTTATCGTTTATTACTAATTAAAACTTTGTTATAACTTTGTGACCCACTTGACAATGTTAAAATTGCCATAGAATTAACTATTTTAGTAACACAACATGCAGTTTTGACATCTTCGAGAATGGCTACTTTGCTTATGATTAGTTCCAAAGCTTGAAAATATATATTCAAGATATTAAAACCTGATGCCCAAATAAGGTCTTAGCCTGAAGAGAAAATAACCCTGTTTTCTCTCCTATTTTTGCCCATCCCCAGGTTCCCTCAATTTTCTACCCAGAATTTATCATGTTCTCTCTCACTTAAAGATCTTTGGTAATCTCTGCTGTCCCTAGGGAATGGCTTACAAGACCCCATGATGTACTCCTGCCTATAGAAACATCTTCTCTCGATCACTCTTTGCTTTCTCTTAATTTATCTATATGCCATTTTTGTTTTAGTAATCACTGGTTTCCAACCCAAATTTATGCTATTGTTCATGTTCTGAATGGAAGCCCTTCCCCTAACTTTCCCAAATATTGAAATTACTCCCCCAAGAATCCGTTGAATGGTTACTACCTCTATGAAGCTTTATCTCTATCTATGATTTGGCTTTACCAGAAAATATTGGTTTCTCTTTTGTATACTAACAGCATTTCATAGTTGGAACTGTTGTAGAGATCATCACATTTGGTCATCAGCATGCATTTACATGCACATCTTCCACAATGGACCATGACTTCCTATAGAGAAGGGGCTCTACCTTACTAACTTTTGGATTCCTTAGATCTGGTTTTGCATCTCACACAAGTAAATAAATGCTCAATGAATGCTTATTGAAGGAACAGGACTAAAATGAAACTTGAAGATTATCTGGTTGATGCCTTTATTATTTAAGTGAAAAATACGTAACTCAAAGAATTCATTTGATTACTACCTCAAGGTCATCATCAGCACCTGATAGTTCCACTCTTGCATTATTGGTTTCCTGCTATTTGAATATAATAAAAATTAAAAATTAATGAAAATGTACTGTTTGTGTAGTGCTTTCTATTTTCAGCATGCTTTTATCTTCTTCAAATTGGTAAGGTTGACAGGGCCAGGATGATTTCTCCCATTTTACAGGTATAGGACAGAAAGCTTAAGTGATTCTACCAAGGTTGTAGGTGGAACGGCAAGCACTTGAATTCAGACCTGGTCTTGTTCCAGCCCTTCATGGGTATTGGGTCATCGCTGGAAGTAGGACCATGCACCTGGTCTTGTTTCTCCATGTGGCATCAGGCAATTTCAGATGTCTTGTTGGGAAAGCATAAATTTTGCTTATTTTCCCAGCTGAATGAAGAGAGTCATGTGTTGAACTATCCCTGGAAAAAAATGCCCGAGGGAATTTGTCCTTGAAGGTTTGGGGAAGAAGATCAGCCTTTAGATCCTGCTTTACTTCCTGGGAGTAGAAATTGAGGTGGAAGTGAACTTGACCCTTGTTCATTTCCAGATCTAAACACACAATGATAAAAGTCATCTGAAGTTTTCTTTTTTGTTTTTAAAATATATGTTTATTATAGACATTTTAGAAAACTTAGAAAAATATATAGCAGAAAATTTAAAATGTCCATAATCCATCACCAGGAATCCACTATGAACATTTTAATACAACTGTAAGCTCTGGAGCTGGACTGCATGGGTTTAAATCCTAGTTCTACAACTTAACTAGTTTAAGAGCAAAGGGAGAGTTACCTCACCTTTCTGGTTTGTTTATTTATAAAATGGGAATAATATTGTTTGTATCAGAAGGTTCTTGTGACGATTAAGTGGATTTATAGCATAAAGCACTTAAAATAGTACCTGATCACGTACTATGTACTCTTTTTTTTTTTCTTTTCTTTTTTTTTTATTGATATTTTAATGGTTTCTAACATTGTGAAATTTTGGGTTGTACATTTTTGTTTGTCCGTCACCCCATATATGACTCCCTTCACCCCTTGTGCCCACCCCCCACCCCCACTTCCCGGGTAACCACAGTCCAGTTTTCTCTGTCCATGTGTTGGTTTATATTCCACATATGAGTGAGATCATACAGTGTTTGTCTTTCTCTTTCTGGCTTATTTCACTTAACATAATACGCTCCAGGCCCATCCATGTTGTTGCAAATGGGACGATTTTGTCTTTTTTTATGGCTGAGTAGTATTCCATTGTATATATATACCACATTTTCTTAATCCAATCGTCAGTCGAGGGACACTTAGGTTGCTTCCACTTCTTGGCTATGGTGAATAATGCTGCAATGAACATAGGGGTGCATAAGCCTCTTTGGATTGTTGATTTCAGGTGCGTTGGATAGATTCCCAGTAGTGGGATGGCTGGATCACAGAGCATCTCTATTTTTAATTCTTTGAGGAATCTCCATACCGTTTTCCATAGAGGCTGCACCAATTTGCATTCCCACCAGCTGTGTATGAGGGTTCCTGTTTCTCCACATCCTCTCCAACATTTGTTGTTTTTTGTCTTGGTGATTATAGCCATTCTAACGGGTGTGAGGTGGTATCTTAGTGTTGTTTTGATTTGCATTTCCCTGATGATTAGTGATGTTGAGCATCTTTTCATGTGCCTATTGGCCATCTGTATATCTTCCTTGGAGAAGTGTCTGTTCATTTCCTCTGCCCATTTTTTGATCGGGTTGTTTGTTTTTTTGTTGTTCAATTGTGTGAGTTCTTTATATATTATGGAGATCAACCCCTTGTCAGATGTATGTTTTGCAAATATTCTCTCCCAGCTGGTTGGTTGTTTGTTCATCTTGATTCTGGTTTCATTTGTCTTATAAAAGCTCTTTAGTCTGATAAAGTCCCACTTGTTTATTTTTTCTTTAGTTTCCCTAGTCTGGGTAGGCATGTCATCCGAAAAGATTCCTTTAAACCCAATGTCAAATAGTGTGTTGCCTATATTTTCTTCTATGAGTTTTATAGTTTCAGGTCTCACCTTCAGGTCTTTGATCCATTTTGAGTTAATTTTTGTGAATGGCGATAGCACGTGGTCCACTTTCATTCTTTTGCATGTGGCTGTCCAGTTTTCCCAACACCATTTATTGAAAGACTTTCCTTTCTCCATTGCATGTCCTTAGCACCTTTGTCGAAAATTAGCTGTCCGTATATGTGTGGTTTTATTTCTGGGCTTTCAATTCTGTTCCATTGATCTGTGTGTCTGTTTTTGTACCAGTATCATGCTGTTTTGATTACTATTGCTTTGTAGTATGTTTTGAAGTCAGGAATTGTGATGCCTCCTGCTTTGTTCTTTTTCTTTAGGATTTCTTTAGCTATTCGGGGTCTTTTGTTGCCCCATATAAATTTTAGTATTCTTTTTTCTATTTCTGTGAAGAATGTCATTGGGATTCTGATTGGGATTGCATTGAATCTGTAGATTGCTTTAGGTAATATAGACATTTTAACTATGTTTATTCTTCCAATCCACGTGCATGGGATATCTTTCCATTTCTTTATGTCATCGTAGATTTCCCTCAATAATGTCTTGTAGTTCTCATTGTATAGGTCCTTCACCTCCTTGGTAAGATTTATTCCTAGGTATTTTATTCTTTTTGATGCAATTGTAAATGGTATTATCTTTTTGAGCTCTCTTTCTGTTAGTTCATTATTAGCATATAGAAATGCAACTGATTTTTGTAGATTGATTTTGTACCCTGCAACTTTGCTGTAGTTGTTGATTGTTTCTAACAGTTTTCCAACAGATTCTTTAGGGTTTTCTATATATACAATCATGTCATCTGCAAATAGTGAGAGTTTCACTTCTTCGTTACCTATTTGGATTCCTTTTATTCCTTTTTCTTGCCTAATTGCTCTGGCCAAAACCTCCAGTACTATGTTGAACAGGAGTGGTGAGAGTGGGCAGCCCTGCCTCGTTCCTGTTCTCAGAGGAATGGCTTTCAGTCTTTCCCCGTTGAGTATGATGTTAGCTGTGGGTTTGTCATATATGGCCTTTATTATGTTGAGGTACTTTCCTTCTATTCCCATTTTATTGAGAGTTTTTATCATAAATGGATGTTGTATCTTGTCAAATGCCTTCTCTGCGCCTATTGAGACGATCATGTGGTTTTTATTCTTTGTTTTGTTGATGTGATGTATCACGTTGATTGATTTGCGGATGTTGAATCATCCCTGTGTCTCTGGTATAAATCCCACTTGATCATGGTGTATGATCTTTTTAATATATTGTTGTATTCGGTTTGCCAATATTTTGTTGAGGATTTTTGCATCAATGTTCATCAGCGATATTGGCCTGTAATTTTCTTTCTTTGTATTGTCTTTGTCTGGTTTTGGTATCAGGGTGATGTTGGCCTCATAGAATGATTCAGGAAGTGTTCCATCTTCCTCTATTTTTTGGAATAGTTTGAGGAGGATGGGTATTAAATCTTCTTTGAATGTTTGGTAAAATTCACTGGAGAAGCCATCTGGTCCTGGACTTTTATTTTTTGGGAGGTTTTTGATTACTATTTCAATCTCTTTACTTGTGATTGGTCTATTCAGATTCTCCATTTCTTCTTGGTTCAATTTTGGGAGGTTGTATGAGTCTAAGAATTTATCCATTTCTTCTAGATTGTCCAATTTGTTGGCATATAATTTCTCATAGTATTCTCTTATAATCCTCTGTATTTCCATGGTATCCGTTGTAATTTCTCCTCTTTCATTTCTAATTTTATTTACTTGAGCCTTTTCTCTTTTTTTCTTAGTTAGCCTGGCTAAGGGTTTGTCTATTTTGTTTATCTTCTCGAAGAACCAACTCTTTGTTTCATTAATCCTTTCTACTGTTTTTTTGGTCTCAATATCATTTATTTCTGCTCTGATTTTTATTATTTCTCTCCTTCTGCTGGCTTTGGGCTTTGTTTGTTCTTCTTTTTCTAGTTCTGTTAGGTGTAATTTAAGGTTGCCTATTAGGGCTTTTTCTTGTTTGTTAAGGTGGGCTTGTATCGCTATGAGTTTCCCTCTCAGGACCGCTTTTGCTGCGTCCCATATGGTTTGATATGGCATGTTATCATTTTCGTTTGTTTCCAGATCGTTTTTGATTTCTCCTTTAATTTCATCAATGATCCATTGGTTGTTCAGTAGCATGTTGTTTAATCTCCACATTTTTGTCACTTTCCCAGTTTTTTTTTCCTGGTTCATTTCCAGTTTCATAGCCTTATGGTCTGAAAAGATGCTTGTTATGATTTCAATCTTCTTAAATTTATTGAGGCTTGCTTTGTTTCCCAACATATGGTCTATCCTAGAGAATGTTCCATGCGCGCTTGAGAAGAATGTGTAGTCAGCTGTTTTTGGGTGGAGTGCTCTGTATATGTCTACTAGGTCCATCTCGTCCAGTTTTTCATTTAAGTCTAATATTTCTTTATTAACTTTTTGTCTGGATGATCTATCCGTTGTTGTAAGTGGGGTGTTAAGATCCCCTACTATTATTGTGTTGTTGTTGATTTCTCCTTTTAGGTTTGTTAATAGTTGTTTTATGTACATTGGTGCTCCTATGTTGGGTGCATATATATTTATAAGTGATATGTCTTCTTGATGGAGTGTCCCTTTTATCATTATATATTTCCCTTCTTTGTCTTTCTTAACCTGTTTTATCTTGAAGTCTACTTTGTCTGATATGAGTATGGCAACACCTGCTTTCTTTTGTTTGCCATTAGCTTGGAGTATTGTCTTCCATCCTTTCACTCTGAGCCTGTGCTTGTCTTTAGTGCTAAGATGTGTTTCCTGAAGGCAGCATATTGTTGGGTCTTGCTTTTTAATCCATCCTGCCACTCTGTATCTTTTGATTGGAGAGTTCAATCCATTTACATTTAGGGTAATTATTGAAATATGAGGGTTGAATGTTGCTGTTTTGTCACTTATTTTCTGGTTCTTTTGCATTTCCTTTGTTTCTTGTCCCATTTGTTTTGGACTGCCAATTCAGTTTGGTTGTTCTGTCTTATGATTCTTCTAGTTTTCTCTTTGTTTATCGTATGTGGTTTTAATTTGATTATTTGTTTAGTGGTTACCTTGAGGTTTGGGCGAAAAATCTTGTGTATGAGATAGTCCATTATCTGATAGCCTCCTATTTCCTTATACTAAGTCAATTCAGTCACTTTCCTCTTCCCCTTCTAAGTTGCTCTTGTTATACCTTGTTCTATCTTGTGTTGTGGCTGTGTGTTTACAGTGATGAGGTTAAATTTATTTTTGGTGAATTTCTTCCTTTGATCTTTGAGTTTAGTATTTAAGTGGTTGCTAACCTATTCCGGTAAAGATCTACTATTTCTCTGATTTTGTCTACCTACTTTTCTCCTTACTCCAAGCTTTGTGTTCCCTTTCTCTTCTTGTTTTCAGGCCTGAGGGCCTTCTTGAGTATTTCTTGTAGTGGCGGTCTCGTGGCCATGAACTCCCTTAGCTTTTGTTTATCTGGGAGAGTTACTATTTCTCCATCATATTTGAAGGATATTTTTGCTGGATAGAGTATTCTTGGCTGAAAGTTTTTGTCTTTTAGTATTTTGAATATATCATTCCAGTCTCTTCTAGCCTGAAAAGTTTCTGTTGAGAAATCCGCTGAGAGCCTGATGGGAGTTCCTTTGTACGTTATTTTTTGTTTTTGTCTAGCTACCCTTAATATTGTTTCTTTGTCGTTGACCCTGGCTAGCCTTACCACTAGGTGTCGTGGTGAAGGCCTTTGTCTGTTAATATATATAGGAGTCCTGTTGGCTTCGCTTACTGGTATTTCCTGCTCCTTCCCCAGATTTGGGAAATTTTCAGCTGTTATTTCCTTGAATAGGCTCTCTGTTCCTCTTTCCCTCTCCTATCCCTCAGGGATACCTATAATTCTTATGTTACATTTTCTAATAGAGTCCGATATTTCTCGGAGTCTTTCTTCATTTCTTTTTAGTCTTAGTTCTCTCTCTTCTTCCATCTGGAGTATATCTGTATTCCTATCCTCTAAAGTACTAATTCTTTCCTCCATATTGTCAGCTCTGTTCTTTAAAGATTCCAGATTCTCCTTTATCTCCTCCATTGTGTTCTTCATCTCCATCAGCCCTGACTGGTTTTTCTTTATGATTTCAATCTCTTTTGTGAAGAAACTCCTAATCTCATTTAATTGTTTGTCTGTGTTGTCTCGTATTTCGTTGAGTGTTTTTATGATAGCTATTTTGAAATCTCTGTCATTTAGTTTATGGATTTCTGTGTCTTCGGGGTTGATTTCTGGGTGCTTGTCATTTTGTTTCTGGTCTGGTGATTTCATATATTTTTGCATTGTGGTTCCTGTGTTGGTTTTGATTTTCCTCATCCTGGAAGTCTCTGGTTGCAATTTCCACCTGCCGCCACTGTCTGGTGGTAAAGGGCTGTGTAGTCTAAGCCCCCTGCGCTCTGCCCCAGTTTTTCTGCTGCGATCCGCAGTTTTGTTTTGTTTTGTTTTGTTTCTTTTCCCCACTGCGATCCACGGGTCCAGTCCAGTTTATTCAGGTCTGCCTGGGACCGCTAGATCTGGTCGAGCTGCAGACTCCGGGTTGCGGGGAGGGGGGAGCTCTCTCTTTTGCCCTCTGGGTCCCTGACGTGGGAGGCTTCTCGTTTGCCCCTCTTTATCCGCTCTCTGGGTTGCTCAGATGTTGATGGTAGCCCTGTGGCTCCTCTGAGCCCTCTGTGCGGGAGTTTCCCACTGGCTGAGAGAGCCCGAAGAGCTACAGTTTCCCGCCGAGGGCCGCCCCTCCCCCCTCTCTGGGAGCCGCGCGGACCGGATCGCTGATCTGATGGGGAGGGAGCGGAGTTCTCCTTACCTCTCCCCACTTCCTCCGGGGGCCCAGCACGTTCTGCTCTCAGATGTGCGGCAGTGTGGATCCCTCCGCTCCAGCTTTTCACTGTCTGGGAATCCGTTGTTGGTCTGTGGCTGTTACTTTTGTTGTATCTTGTGGGGGAAGAATTCACGGGAAAGCTCACTCCGCCATGATGCTGACGTCACTCCACGTACTATGTACTCTTAATTGAACTATTATTATACTTCCAGTCATCTTATTTAAAAAAAAAATATGGAACATATACTGATGTACAACCTTTTATCCTATATTTCTCAGTTAACAGTATATCATAAGCATTTTTTCCACATACTTAAATATCCTTTTAGTATATGAATTTATTGGTTACATTATACCATCGTTTGTTCCTATCATAATTGGTCTAACCAGTCCCTAATTATTATTATTATTTTTTTTTTTTTTGAGGAAGATCAACCTTGAGCTAACATCCATGCTAATCCTCCTCTTTTTTTTGCTGAGGACGACCGGCTCTGAGCTAATATCTATTGCCAATCCTCCTCCTTTTTTTTTCCCCAAAGTCCCAGTAGATAGTTGTATGTCATAGTTGCACATCCTTCTAGTTGCTGTATGTGGGATGTGGCCTCAGCATGGCCAGAGAAGCGGTGCGTCGGGTGCGCCCGGGATCCGAACCCGGGCCACCAGTAGCAGAGTGCGTGCACTCAACCGCTAAGCCATGGGGCCGGCCCCAGTCCCTAATTATTTTTTTCTAATCTTGGACTATTGTGAATTATACTTTGATATACAGTTATGTTATATATCTTCGTGGACAAGCCTAAGGATTTCTTTGGAATAGATTCCTAGAAGAACCAGTGGATCAAAAGTGTATAATTCTTTTAAGGATTTTGAGTTATTTACCTTTTTCTTAAACAGTTTTATTGAGATATAATTTACATACCATATAGTTCACACAATTAAAGTATACAGTGGTTTTTGCTATATTAAATTCTTTTTAAAATTACAGTAAAATATAGATATAAAATTTACCATTTTAATAATTTTAAGTGTATAATGCAGTGGTATTAATTACCTTCATGATGTTATGCAGTCATAACAGCTATCTATTTCCAAAACTTTTTCATCACCTCAAATTCTGTCACCATTAAGCAGTAACTCCATTCCCTCCTTCTCTCAGTCCCCGGTAACCTCTAATCTGTCTCTGCCTCTATGAATTTACTTATTCTAGATATTTCATATAGATGGAATCATACAATACAGTAGTCCCTCTTTATCAATGGTTTTTGTTTTCCAGTACTTTCAGTTACCTGCAGTTAACCGCTTTTGGAAAATATTAAATGGAAAATTCCAGAAATAAACAATTCATAAGTTTTACATTACGGCCATTCTGCGTAGCATGATGAAATCTCCCAAGGTCCCACTCTGTCGGTCCCGCTTGGGATGTGAATCATCCCTTTGTCCAGCCGATCCACACTATAGACGCTACCCGCCCGTTAGTCACTAAATAGCCTGCTCTGTTCTCAGATCGACTGTCACGGTATCACAGTGCTTGTGTTCAAGTAACCCTTATTTTACTTAATAATTTTACTTAATAATTTATTTTACTTATAAAACCCCAACATCCAAGAGTAGTGATGCTGGCAATTGAGTTATGCCAAAGAGAAGCTGTAAAGTGCTTCCTTTAAGTGAAAAGGTGCAAGTTCTCAACTTAATTAGGAAAGAAAAAAAAATGTATGCTCAGGTTGCTAAGATCTATGGTAGGAACAAATCTTCTATCCATGAAATTGTGAAGACGGGAAAGAAATTCGTGCTAATGTTGCTGTTGTACCTCAAATATATATGTATATGAAAAAGCTTAGTATATATGGAGTTCGTTACTATCCATGGTTTCAGGGATCCACTGGGGGTGTTGGAACTTATCCCTCGTGAATAAGGGGGATTACTGTATTTGTCCTTTCATATCTGTCTTGTTTCACTTAACATGATGCTTTCAAGGTTCCTCTATGTTGTAGCACGTATCAGAGCTTCATTCGTTTTTATGGTTGAATAATATTTCATTGTATGTTTGTATCACATTTTGTTTATCTTGTCATCTGTTGATGGACATTTGGTTTGTTCCCACCTTTTGGCTATTGTGAATAATGCTGCAATGAACATTGGCATTAAACTATCTGTTCAAGTCCCTGCTTTCAGTTCCTTTGGGTATATAACTAGGAGTGGAACTACTAGGTCCTATGGTAATTCTATGTTTAGCTTTTTGAAAAACCACCAAACTGTTTTCCACAGCAGCTCTGACATTTTAAATTCCCACCAGCAATGTATGAGGTTTCCAATTTCTCCACACTAAGGTCAACACTTGTTATTTTCCTTTTTTATTTTTTGCTATAGCTATCTAGTATGTAAGTGATATCTCATTGTGGTTTTTATTTACATTTCACTAATGATTAATGATGTTGAACATCTTTCAAGTGCTTATTCGCCATTTGGATATGTTCTTTGGAGAAATGTCTGTTCAAGTCCTTTGCTCATTTTTAAAATGGGTTGTTTATCTTTTTGTGGTTTGAGTTATTTACCTTTTAAGAAATTATTTTCTAAACTCGCACTTGCAAATATTTACCATGGAAGTGATATTTTAGGCTCCTTAGTTTTTGTGTTTGCAATCTTTTTTGGTAGTAGAATTACAGTTCTTTATAAAGAGCACGGTTATATGCCAGGCACCGTGTTGGGTTACTGGGCACAAACATTTGTATGGCTTTTAGTTTCCTTCTGTTAAGGGTACTACAGTCTAGGGGTGTCTGTTCTATTCCCACTGTTGGCTAGATATCCATGTTACTTTTTTTTCCTGTTCAGAAGCTATTTCTTTACCGAAAAATCCTCCTAAGCTTGGAAGTGTGTCCTTTGCCAAGTATAATTATATAGTATTTTGTGACCCTGTACCGAGTGTGAAATGTATATTCTTAGCACAAACTGACAGCATTCGCTCACACTGTAAGATGTTGCTAAAGTATCTGAAAAAGATTATATGAAACCAAGGGAGAGTTTTAATACTTTGGATCTAATGTTGATTCCGTCAATAGTAAATTTGTTCTGGATTTCCTTCTGGCTCTCTCTGTTCCAATCCCCATTTAGCACTTTGAAACTACATTGAGGCAAGAGCTTTCAATACACCTCGAGTCAGTCTCCAAACACACCAGAGCATAGAGCGATGTTGAGGTAATATAACCAGGGGGAAAGATAACATTAACAGAACCACCCACAAGAAAGACTGGGTCCACTGAAGCAAAAACATGTATGTTCCCTTTACTTTAAAAATTTTCATCTGCAGTTCTCCCCCATTAAGCTTGCTTGCAGGGTTTTCCAACTAAGGAGTCAAATTTGGAGGTGATCTGAGCTGGATTGCACCCTAGGGAGGTCCCTCTGCTCAGAATGAGTAATGATGATTCGAGAAGTGGTGCGCTTCCTTTTATATTCTGCAAACTCCACTTGGCTTTTCAGAAACTGACTGTCCGACATCTTGTTTTTCTTTACCTTTGTCATCTGGCTGTGGCAAGGGAGAAACATTGAGCACAAGGATAGTTTTAGTGGTACCTAAAGTATCCCAAGGCCGATTCAGCTTGCAGGTCCACACCCCATGCCTTGGTATGTACCAGCCAGGTGCGTGCAGGGTTTGTTCTCAAGCGAGACTTTAGATCAGGATGTAGGACTGTGTACAGGTGCATGGGATGTGGGGAATCATCATTAATTAATGGCAGCTCACATGTACGTAGCTTTTACTATAGGTTAAACCAGGCATTATGCTAAATACTTGACATGAATTATCTCATTTAATTCTCCCATCAACTTTAATAGGCAGACAGTTATTATCTGCATTTTAAAGACATGGAGACTATCAGTGACTAAACAATGTTCCCAAGATCATGTGTCTTCTAGGGAGTAGGGCTGGGATTCTAAACCGAGTGTGTCTGAGAACAGAGCCTGGACACTTGACTATGTCCAACACAGCTATCTCAAGAGAGAGTGGTTTTGTCTATTGCCACATCTGCCCCACTGGCCACTGATGGTAATTCTGCGTTGCTGATCTTTTTTGGGTGTGGTTGCATATAATTGGCTCAGGAGAGAAAGAGAAAGAGAAGAAGCCTTTCTTCAACTGTTACCTTGATCAATTCCCTCTTCTCACTCCCACCTCCACACGCATACCTGTGAGGAATTTCTCTCCTGTCTGCCATGGTCTCTTGTTCTTTGTTCTCTTCTCCTGTGCTTGGTTTTAAATGTCTGGGAGGAACATCTTTGGGTGATGCCTGTATTGATTGGAAAACATGCAATCGCTAGCACCTGGGAATGAGCCCTACAAAGTGCCGGTGCTGCTTTTCCTCATCACTCTTGCTGCATTTGGTGAGTTTACTTTGTTTCCTTGTTTTGATACTGTCTTTCTTTCCCCTACCATCATCTACATGAGAGCAGAGACCATATCTGATTTGTTTTCTACTCTATACCCCCGTACCTGACATGGCGCCTAGCATATGGCAAGTGCTTAATGAATCCATGTCAAGTGAAAGGATCAATAAATGAATGTGTGAGTTCTCTCCTAGAGGCTGGAGCACCGGAATCCATATCCATGCAAAAAGCATTAGTAATATTTCCTCCACGTATGCTAGATGCTAAAATGAACAGCCAGTTTTAGATGAAAAGAACAGAGAGGAAGTGTCACCTTGACTCACGGGTCTGCTTCCTCATGTTCTTGAGCATATTCACACAAGAAGGAAGAATTCTGTCCCCATGGAGTCCAGAGACTCTGCGCAGCCACACAGACTTGGTTTTCCTTCAGGTATGCAAGCACTCCTTCAAGGTGGTGTTTGATGGGCAGCTCACACCTACCCAGCTTCTCCAATCACAGCGTCCTGGAAGCTTTGGCCCAGAAAGTGTGGACCTCTCTCTTCTGGAGAGGCCTAGGTGTGTTTTTCACAAGCCTCTTTTAGTTCAGAAAGAGATAAGTAAGCGGCTAGGACTCAGGGAGTTTCAGGTGAATAGGACCCTGCCTAAAAGTAGACAAGATATCACCATAGTTTATGCATATAAAACACAGTAAGTTGAAATAAACACATCAAGCCAATCCACATGAAAGAGTATTCTAATTAAACATTTCAGGGCTGGCTGGGGAAGGACTGACCTATAAGCCTAAATTTGGTGCTGGCAGAGATGCAACCAGCTCTTTGGTAGCCTCAGATCCATTACACTTTTTTGGCGACTTGTTTTTTTGTTTTTTAAGCTCACCTCTTCCAACCTGAACTATGGCTCCTCGTTTATCTTTCTCACTTGGGGGTTCGTGGTGTTCACCTGGTCAACTTTCAACTTGCTAGGTATTGCTGGACTTAATTTGGCCATCTGATTTTCTATACTTTGTACCGAACCTGTGTGAGTCTCTGTGACAACAAACCCCATCCTGGTAAACTGATGATGAGTCTGTTCCTCTGTTGGCTTTGTGATTAGTCTAAATGCATCTAGTCTGTTCTTGGATTCTGTCTAGTTTGCCGCAGCAGTTCAGGTGAGAGTCTGTGGACTTTCACTAGTTGCAATGAATTCCTTCTTTCCTTCCTTTTTGTCTCCCCTCTTTCCTTCTCCTTTCTTCCTCCCTTCCTTTCTTCCTTTTGTCTACCATTCAACACATTTTTTTGATACCCACACAGCTTGGTGTTAGGCATTCATTGAAAAATATAGGCAGAGGGGCTGGCCCGGTGGCTTAGTGGTTCAGTTTTCGCACTCTGCTTGGGCGGCCCGCCGTTCATGGGTTCGGATCCTGGGCGCAGACCTACACGCTGCTCATCAAGCCGTACTGTGGCGGCATCCCACATACAAAATAGAGAAAGATTGGCACAGGTGTTAGCTTAGGAACAATCTTCCTCCAGCAAAAAGATGAAGATCGTCAACAGATGTTAGCTCAGGGCCAATCTTCCTCACCAAAAAAAAGAATGTGTATATATATAGACAGGGACTCTGCTTTTACAGCATTTGCAATCCATTGAGGACGCCAAGGATTGAAGAAATAATCATAGAAATAATTGCAAATTGTGATAATGGCCTTGAGGGCAAAAATAAAGGTTGCGGTGGTGACACTGATCTGGGAAGTTGAGGGCTGAAGGATGAATTCCAATTTGACCTGGTTGGGATTCAGTAAGAGGACGGGGAGAGAACAAACCTGTAAAGGCCCTTGGGGCAGGGAGAGATTCGTTCCTAGTAGCAACTGAAAGAAGATCACCCCATACACAGCTCACCTTCCTCTGCTTTTTTTCTTAATAGCATTATTCAGCATCTAACATAATATAAATTGAAGTTGTTTATCTTCTTTACTATCTTCTCCCATAGAATTTAAGCATTATGAAGACAGAGATATTTATCTGTTTAGTATGTGTGTTTTATATTTTTACTGCTATATCTCTGGCACCTAGAATAGCACCTGGCAAACAATAGGTGCCCAATATTGTTCAAGTCCAGTGGGACTGGACCACAGGGAGTACAGTGAGCCAGGGAGAGCAGGGCATATGGTGGCTCAGGAAGAGGGTGGAGTCCAGGTTACATGGGGTCACTTTAGGACTTACTCTGGATTTAGGATTTTACCCAAAGTGCAATAGAAAACCTTGCATTAAATGTGGAATGTGACGTGGTTACCACTTTTTTTTTCCCAGTAGAGAATTACCACAATTTCTCTTCTTCTTAATTCAAGTTATACTAGGTTGCACTTAAAAAAAAAAAGTGATATTGTTTCAGACACTAGCATCTACTCTAACACAGTGTAATTAGAAACCAGAGAGAGAGGAGTCAGAAAGGTTTTTACCCATGTGGGAAAGAGCTGCAGAGAAATCAACTTCTGAGGAGTATTTTTACCTCATCTTCAGTGAGTGGGCTTTTTCTTTCTTAATGAAAGGTAATCTATTACAAGCTTTTAAAAAGCATTGGCTAGTTACTGTGTGTATATTTTAATGATTATGTGTATCTAGTTATTTATTTATATACCTGCTCTTGGGTTAATACACATTCAGAAGAAACACTAGTCATGAAGAGTAGACTTTCTTCTTCTTTTTCATGTGAATAAATTAACAATAAGGTGATGGGAAGGAAACTAGCATCTGAGTGTCTACCATGTATCCGGCATTTTACATATTTATCTCATTTAATCTGCACAAAACCCTTTGAGAAAGAGGGTGTATTTTAGATGAGAATATGAATCCCAAATAGGTTAACGAACAGGTCCAGTGTCGCAGAACAAGTAAAGGGAAGAGTCTGGATGCAAAGCCATGCTAAAATTCACGATCTTTGGCATTCTACCTTACAGCTTCTAGGGAATTTTTAACAACTTGCCGGAATAGCAGTGCCAATAAGGAGTGCAAGTATGTATGAAACCTGGGTCTTCTGACTTGAGCCATTTCTGCTTTTTTCCACTATAAGATAATACATCAGTTACTGCTTCTAATTAATTCTCAAGTGCCGAGCCAACTTCATAAGTGCTAGGGCAATGCAGGTGAGAACACTCAAAACTAGACGTGAAGTGTGCTGACCCCTCTGGTCCCAGAAGTGCTGTGCGACATTTCACCTTCTTATTCTTAACAAATGATTTTTTAATCTGTAAAAGGTGGACCTTGGATGAGACGCTCTCTGGGGTCCCTTTTATCTCCAGTACTCAGTGAAATGTAAAGTTAGGTGCATTTGATACACAAACTATATCAGGTCTGGGAAGCATCGGAGAAACTGGAGTGGCCACGTTGGTCTGAATTCAGGGCTCGAGTTCTTTGCCGTGCGCTCTACTGACTGCAGCCATCGGGGGCCTCGATTTCCACCTGGAAGGCTCTACGGGCCTAGGAGGTTTTATTGAATAGTAGTCAATTAACAGCCTTAAAACGTGTGTGAAATGAGCCCATCTCTATCCCGTTGCTCCTCTTGATCTTTTTCGGGCGTCAGTGCTTCACATAAAATTTACTCTATGAGAAGTAGATCTAAGCTTACTTATTGGACTCCTTTTCCAACATAATAGAAATAAATAGAGACTTTATCACGTCCTACCCCTGTGGCTGCACAGACAACTTGATTGGGCTTTGGAAATTCTGTACTTACAAATATTCATGTCTTGAAAAGGAAAAACCATTGCTTTGAGATAATGTTTTTTTGAAGGCAGTTGGAGCCGCCTCTATCAGCTTACTCACACTAATTGTTCTTTCTCTGTCTCTAAAGCCTGTCCTCTTATGAGCTACATATTTAGTTAACTCAACATGAGCTTTTCGGTTAAAAACAAATGTACGTTCAAAAAATTTACCTTTTATAAATATACTTTGGTCTTAATATATTTTTCTTATTGGAAATTTCGATATATCATCGGATAAAAATACTTTTTTCTCCGTGGAATCATCTAGACATTATGAAGTTGTCATGTCTGGGGGAGGGGAGCATGTTCGTGGGAGACAGCTCAGATTTTTCTTTAAGCTAAGAGACAGGATTATTTTCTGTTACCCGAAATGACAGCTTTGTGCTTCTAGAAGATCTCCATGTAGGCTTATCTGTCTCTTTACAACAATTAAACTTTATTTTTGTTTTTGAATATTATTAACTTTAATAGATATACAAACAAACTACAATGAAGACTTGAGTTCTGGGATTTGATATATTTTGGGGGAGAGTTAGGAGGCGCAGTGGGTCTGAGAGAAAACAGCAAACAAACCAAACTTCAGCCATCAAGAAGAACCTATAATGAAGAAAGACTGAAGGCATGGTGCAGGCCACAGCAGACTCTGAGTTAGATTTGACCAGTCACAATGGTTGCCATCAGAAAAAGGGTTAATATTTCCCATTTTTCTAATTCCCCATGTTGATATAAGGTGTGTACAATTAATTTTGTAAGATTAAATTACATTAGAAGAGGCTCATTTAAAATAGAAATAAACATTTTATTAACTTTTGTTTAGAAAGGCAGATTTTTGGTAGATTGTTTGCTTGTTGAATTGGCTTCCATAATTACATTTTTATATCAGCCTTATTTTCTGCTGGGCATATTTGTGACCACTACAATGATTAATCATTTTCAGGAAAAATTTGGGGATTCACTGAAATCTTTTGGCAGATTATCTTTCTGATTGAGGTAGTAAAACTCCTCTTCCCTACAAAACTTTTTTATATGATAACAGAATTGGGATCAGAATTTATTAGATTGGTGGGATTCGATAAATATAATTATTATTTAATTCATTAATTTTATTAACAACAATATTTATGACAGTCTTGGTTTATTAAATAAAAAATTATATCACATGGAAGATATAATGACCATCTGGTTAATCACCTCATTTATTGAATACTTAAAGAGGAGAATAGCAAGACAAAGACTAAGTATGGGAAGTTCTTTAAAGAAATATGAAAATGAATGAATACCGAGAGAAGCCAGTTTTTCTATTTGAATTTCTGTGTGGATATTTTTTATGTGTGTCAATTGGATTTATTTTCATTTAGAACCAAAGGAATTTCCCTGACAACTGGATTTTGAAGTAAAGAAGAAAATATGCAAAAAAGGGAAGCTATCCAGAGAGACAGACTGTTCTTTACTATGTCCTCGCCCATTCCCTCCTTTGACCTGTTCTCATCATGGGCTCTGTTTATACATGTTCCAAGCCCCTTTTCTTTCTAAACCCGATATGTGTCTCTGTATTCCGGCACATACTGTTTAGATTGGGGGAGCTGAAGTACTGAGTTGAGGCACCATTAGGGTGGGCACAAGGTGTGGGGATCAAAAATGGATAAGATCTAGCTATGTTCTGGCAGCTCTTTTGAACAAGACGCAGTACCAGAGTTTGCCACTAGCTTGCTTATGGCGTTAGACAAATCATTTCAGAACTGGGGCCCCTGGTTGTCTCATCTTCATAATGAAGGGTTTGGACCAGTATTTTCTAGACAGAACATATTCAATTTCTACTGTAATCATTTTCTTTTTATCATCTTGTCCATGAACACTGGGGTGGGTCCCCTTGAATGAAACTGAGGGTGCCAATTTAGTTCTAGCCTTGACTCTTACTGTAGAAAGCCTCCTTAATTTTAGTAGAACTCTTTTGCTTCACAGCTGAGTAAACTGATGACTAGTAGAGGTAAAGGAGATATTGACCAGGGTGAAAAATAGATGCGTGTTAAATAAGTTATCTATTGCTGTGCAACAAACTATCCCCAAACTTAGTGCCTTTTGAACCATCACAAATTTATTATTCTCACAATGCTTTTGTACTGGCTCCTTACATGCGTTCTCAGCCCAGAGTTCTAAGAAGGCGAAGACATAGGTTGCAAGGCTTCTTGAAGCTTAGGTTCCGGAATTTGCATAGCGCCACTTCTCCTACGTTCTGCTGGTCAGACCAAGTCAAAGGACGGTCCAAATTCTAGGGTTGGGGAAATAGAGTCCACCTCTTGATAGGAGGAATGACAAAGGATTTGTGGCTAAATTTAGTCTGCTACGCATAGACTGTCATTTCTTCCTCCAAAACCCATGCCACGTGATTAGTGGGGGACACTTTTTTGGCTGAGTCCTCATGCAGCCTTAAAATTTTTTTTAACACGGTGCTCCAGGCAGCCACTGCAAATCAATCAGAACTGCCACAAGAAATGAAATTTATCTGCCATCTGGGACCCTGCAGTGAGTTGTTGATAGAGCCTGGATGGAAAATTCAGAATTCCTGGCTCTCAGTGCAGGGTCTTTTCTTTCCTCATCACTCTGTCTTCTCACTTGTGATCAGTTCTTTAATATTTCTTAGGTTATGTTAGAAAAGTTACTTATTTCTATCCCTAAAGTTTCTAATAATATGCATCCTTTCAGGTTTTCAACCATATCATCATGTATTATGTGTTTTCTGGATAGATTTTGACATAAACCACTAGTTTAAGTGTTATCAATTTGGATACCACTTTAACTAATGATAAAACTTGGATCAATCCAACCAATAATCACATTTGGATCAATAACATAACAATTGGATACTATGCCTTTTGATGTGATACAATGAGAAGGATACAACATCTCCCATGGAAGATTCTTGCCAAATCTAATAATTAAGAAACAATCAGACAAATACAGAACATGAGATATTTTGTAAAGAACTAATCTGAAATCTTTAAAAGATGTCAATTTCACGAAAGACCTCTATCTATCTATCTATCTATCTATCTATCTATCTATCTATCTATCATCTTTCTACATCTGAAGGACTGTTCTGGATTAAACTGTTCTGGATGAAACTAAAGAGATATGCAACAAAATGCAATTCATGATTCAATGTTGGATTTTGGATTTCAAAAAGTTATAAAGAACTTTATTGGGACCATTGGAGATTATATATTAGATAGTATTATTGTATCATTGTTAAATTTTTTGTTAACTATTTTAAATAGTTTGGCAGTTATGTAGGAGAATGTCCTTATTCCTAGAGAAAAATGATGTATTTGGAGGAAAAGTTAAGATATTTGCAACTTATTTTCAAATGGATTGACAAAAAGTGAATATAATATATATACGTGTATGTACACAGTGTATGTGTATATACACATATACATATATTTTTATTTAGCACAAGAAGGAGAGAGGGAGGGAAAGCAAATATGGCAAAAATATTAATTGACAAATCTAGGTGATAGGTGTACATGTCTTCATTATACTTTGCATTTTTTTGAAGGTTAGAAAATTTTCAAATTTAAAAGTTGGGAAAAAAGTCAACAACTTGTTATCTTTTGTAGCTGAGACTATGCCTGACTTTCACCTATTATGATAAAGTATCCAATGCCAACTATAGGATTAAATTCTAAGGAATGCAATTGAAGAATACTGCATTTCTAAAAAGGCATATTTTCTTTACTTACAGACATACACAAGGAGAAAGATCTCAAGTACAGGCAGTTGTTTTAATATGGTAATTGATAGAAAAGTTGACCAAGTAGAGAACTATAATGTGTCATAATAAAAGATGTTGAGATTTGCCTGAATGTTATGAGAGCATTATGGTTCACAGGGTTATATATTATGCCAGAAGCCCTGGATGACAAGGGTTTCATCTCCTTCTGCTCAGATTCTGTGGATGACTTTGAGCAAGTCATTTTAACTTGTATGGGACTCGGTTCTGCTATAAAAAGGAGAAGCTAACTCTGGTTTACATCGTATTGCTTGTGTAAGGATTAATTACCTAACTGCAGAGTTTGGTAAACAGCTTTTCCCATCTAAATGTTCAGGCTTGAAAACACATAGAGGATTGTCGTGCTGAGGAGCTAAGGTAATGTTTACTGATTCTGCACCTGTTTACATATTGTTCTTACAGGATCCTGTGCAAGGTTTTATTCTTTACCCATAAGTTACAATACTAAGAAAAATCTACCTGCATTTTGACGAATCTGTTTTCCTGCACAACTCTTGATTTCCTTCTGAGATAAGATTGGGTTTGGGGGAGGAGATCTAGGTAGAAAAAAGTACCCTTGACGAAGTCGTCTGTGAAAGGATTGTGCCAACTCTCTACGCTCTAGAGGTGTAGGTGGTTGAGAGCATATGAAATAATTAGATAGCCACTCTAGCCCGTGTTTCATAATTTATAAAAATATAGCTTTTCTGCAGAAGGCTGAGTCTTCTGTGGACTTAGAGTAGAAGAGGTAAGACATGATCTGAGTGTAACAGGATTGGGAAGGCTTTGAATAGATGAAGGAGACCTGAGAAAAGAAGTCCCGTGTGCATGTGCATTATGTGCACAGACATATACAGGAGCAACTCTCGTGTGCTGACACTAAGGAGATATAATTGGAGTCCTGTCTATTGGAGGAAACTGAGCAATGTTGTTGGATAGGTGCAGTGAAAGCAGTGCAAAACTCATTGGTGTTAACATGTGGTAGGCAATAGGGAGACACCACCCTGAATAGGGTGGTTGCTGAATAGGGGTTGCTGAATAGGGGATTGACAGTGGCGTGATTAAATTGGAAACTAAGTAATGCATGGCAGCATTATGCCGGAATAGACTAGCAAATAGCTTTCCCTTGAGAATTTGCAATGGAGATGAGCATTCAGCTCTGAAATACAGGCTCTAGCAAAGCACCATTAGGGAAGTGTAAGAGGAGTAAGGTTCCATGGAGGTAGGAGGTAATGAGGTCTGTGATTGATTAGTGATGTCTGCCTAGGGCAAAGGCAGAACTATAAAAACACACATGTCATGTATTTGCCCTTCCCGAACTAGAGGGAAGAAGTAAACCCTAAATTCCAACCTATGTGATGAAAAAAATAATTGGAAACTGGTTTGGGAGAAAGCTGATGATTTAGTTTCAGTTACACTTCAATTTGAGGACAGCTCATTAAGTACATTTGGGGTCACTGTCACTAGTTCCTGCTGTTAGCTTTGATGCACTTACTAGAGAGAGAGGTGGTCAGAGTAGAGAGAGTGTAGGAGATTGAACTCCTATGGAGATCAAAGGAATAAACAAATTTGCTTTATGAAGCTGCTTATTTGTACACACACACATTTTCTTGTAATGATTACTCAGTTCTATGTACCCTAGTTAATTCAGGCATCATTTTGGTGTACAGCCATCATCCAGTACTGTCGGCCAGCTGCCAGCTGCATTACTCCACTCATTAGTGATGAAGATGGACAAAGAATACAGTTCTTTTTTAATCTAAAGTAATCTTCAAAGAACTTTAAGCAATAGTCATTGAAACTTGATGCTTATAACCATATTATTATAACCATAATTCTGAGACATCATGATTGGAAGTTGTGCCTGGAATTGAGTTCTGGTTCCATCTTTAGCTTACAAGCTCTGTGTCTTGGAATCACACTTCCTCACTCTGGGCTTTGACTTCCATGGCTGAGAAAGGGAAAGTGTTGTCTAAACTAGAGATGCGAGTGTGTGCTGCCTCTCCTCTATCCTGTATCCATGGCGAACAGGGGCCTCTTTGGCTCTGATCTTGAATGAGGTGTCACAGTTATTTCAGCCTTGGCACCAGGTGGCATGTGGCCTGAAACCTTTTGCTGTCCATAGGATAGTCAGTCGCAAAAGAAAAAAAAATAATAACAAGAATAGCAATGGCCAACATTTGTTGAGGTTTTACTATGTGTCAGGTCCTGTGCTAAGCACTTTACATGTGGTATGTTAAGTTTTATATAAAGATAAGTGTTTTCAATTGAGGGAGGAATGGTTAAAAGCAGGTGGAATTTCAGGCTCCTATTATGGATTGTAATATTAAAATTATTTGGAATAATTTAAGAAAATGGCCAGCAGTGTAAAGTTAAGAAAACAAAAGAAGACTCACTTTTCCATTTCCAAGAGCTTGCCTACCATCTGGCTTAGCGGAACATCACCGTTTAGTATTTGACTGAGGGAATTAATGACCAGATGAATGAACAAAATTGTGTGGCAAGGGTTGCCCTCAGCTCACGGATTCAACCTCTTTCTTTATTGTCGGATTTACAGTCTATTGACCGGTTAATAACATTTTTCTATAGTTATTCAGTTGATTCTCTCCACTAGGAACTTTTAATTCCTAAAATAAGGCCCAACTGACGATTTGCAGAGTGCATTCTTTCAATCCAAAACCATCAACTGCAGACTATACTTGTTTCAACTGCTACACAAAAAGAGGTTTTGGAAAGCACTTCCTTCAGTGCTCATTTATCATTACTAAACAAAAAGCCCAAATTCATTATTATTCTTCCTTAGGGCTAAGGTTTTGGGTGTCAATCAAGCAGCTGGTGAAGCTATTATAAGTTAATGGCATGTTCGTGGGTCTTAATAGGAACATCACCTCTGCATTAGGACTGTGCCTTGCCTTAAAGAATATTGGCCAATTATTTGAATAAATTATGCATAGTTTCACCTGTTAATACCTTGAAAAGAAAGTCAGGTGAAGACACTATTAGTGAATTTTGACAATTGAGACACAAATTTATTATGAGAGCCAATTTTCCTTTTAGTTCCTAGGACTACTGTATAATAAATGGACTTACACAGTGTATTAAATTAATGGATTTTATTTTTCATCTGAAAGAGGGGGAAAAAAAGGCTTATGAAGAGCTACTCTAGAACTCCAGGACATTCATTGAATTTCTGGCTCACAATATAGCTTCTAAAATGCAATTAGAACTTTCCTCTTAAACTTCTTCCAATGACAAATCTCTCTGGAGTGACTGTCACTGGATTCTTCCTTTAGAGAGGATCTCTTTTCTCAGGGGAAATGATACTCAGCAGCACCCAAAATAGTTCTAGACAAAATTAATCTATGGAAATGTTATCCAAACCAAATTTGTAATGATTGCATCTATATGTGTCGATGACATCCTCTGCCGTTAAGACTTCACCAACTTCTAGCGGTTCCCATATCACATAAGCACATGTCTGCCACAAGCATTTTGCCATCTTCTGCTCCATGGCTCTCCATACCAGATATGGAGCTATTACATTTTTAGTGAAGGTTCTTCCCAGCGGGCTGGCTAAGCCCAAAGCTGGCTACCATTTCTTGATACTTGAACTGTGGCTGAGAGATTAATCCAGCTGCTAGTATGGGCCTACCTTTGTTGGAGTCGTCATCAAAAGACACCAAAGCTGCTGGGGAGAAGGAGGTGCTGGGTGGCTGTTCATGACCTGCCTGCTTCATCATTGCTCACACTGTCAAGCCAATGTCCCACACAGTGTGGATGCAAGGATTGCTATGACACCGTCTGTCCACATCCATTTATGCCCAGCACCCAAGGCAGACTCTTCGGCTGCATTGCATGTCAGTTAGATTATCTTAGTGGCTGGAGACATGGAGCAGAGAGCGAAATTTTTTAAATGCTGATTGAGAAAGACCCACTTAGTGCAGTCAGACAGAAGTGGGCAGATAAGAAGTTCCCAGATAGTGGAAGCACAGCACATTCTGTGATTCTTACTATTATTATTATTGTTCTCCCTCAGTGTGATTCCCTAGGCATGTTCCTAGAAGTTCATTCTTTAATAGAGCTCTACAAGAGAAAATAAAAAACAGGACAACTCCATCTTGCTTCTGTAATAAAGATTTGTTGACAAAGCTTCTATATACCAGTATAACTGAAAAGTCATTGTATTCTCTTCTCCATTATTCAGACATGACCAGACTAAAAGATCCTCCGCCAACCACTTTAATGTCTTAATAGATTCCTTATTTGGAGATTAGAGATATAAATAATAAGTGGATAGATCTCTACTTTTAGAAGGGGAGTGGGTGACTAGTGTCAGTTTTATTGTACATATGGTACTTGACTCATGCCAATCAACTGCATTTTCAGTGCCTGGTTGAAAGTTTTAGAGCCACCATCTTTTCAAAACAATTGTAATTTCCAGTTCTGTTTATCACTGTCAAGAGTATCATTTAAGAAACCTTTCATAAAAATGCCAGATCATTAATTGATGTCTTTCTGGCTTATAAAGTAGAAACAAATTTACTCCAGAAGAAATGTGTTTTTCAAACAAAATCAAGCATCATATGTATAATGAAGCAAAGCCCAACAGGAAGGGTTGGTTACTAGAGTGACAGCACCAATTAGGTCCTATAATTCGTTATTTATTGTGTGTGAATCTGAGTTCACTTTTCACCCTCTCTCATATACCTGCAATGACTAACAAACTGTGATGATTAGAAAAGCAATGAAAGGTCTTTTTATAAATTATATCTGGAAACCTGCCTAGATCCTATAATAAGCACAAATTTAGCGAGTTCCTTCATTTCTACCTTCATACAAGCTTGGAATTTACTTGTGTGGGGATTGGTGGTGGGTGTTATGTTGTTTATAAGAGACAGAGAAAAGAAAATATGATTATAAGTGATAGAATAAATCCATGTTCTGTTGAAAAATATAAATTTATCTTTACACTTAAGGTGATCCTAGCAGATGTTAAACCTCAAGTGCTTATTTCACATTATAAAGAAATGTTTAATGAGTATCTCACAGCAGCGATTGTTGCAGGGCTTAATAATCAATATCTCTGCAACTAAGCCTATTTTAATTCTACTTAAGTAAATGACTATGTGTAACCATCTGAGTGAACCAATTATACTAGCATTTATTAAGTACCTACTATGTACCATGCACCGTGTATTGCTGAAATAGGAATCAACAACAAAATCAGGTTAATGATCCTAGTATGCTGTTTCATTGCACATCTACTGGATATAAAAAGTTAGGCCTGTCATAGAAATTAATGGACATTTACTTAACTTTCCTCTCCTAGTTCTTTTATGAAATAGTGTTTTTTACCTGAAGAGATAAGTGTAAAAATTGGGAAATTAATGGACTTTATGCTATTTTTCTATAATGCAACTGTATAATGTATTTTTGGGAAATACTATGATTTTAATAGTATTTACGGATGAATGCAGAATACTTTTACTCCTTTTCAAGAATGTAGACTATCAATAAATTGACTGGGTATTCTTTTCAGATTCTTCTTCTTCATTCTAATTTTTCCCCTTCAATTCACTCCTTGAATTTCTCCAAAATAAAAGTGGTTTAAAAATAATAAAAAATGCTATACTTTGAATAATTCTATGCTTAAATGAAAGGAAAAAAAATTCTTCTTGTGATATTCTTCAAACATCTTCTTCAAAAACATGTATAGTAAAAACGAAATCAAATTTGGATTTCATTATCTTAGAGTTTGTTTCATTTCACTTAATTTCATTATTTTGGAATTTGTTTCATTCCTACCTGGAGTGGGGTGACTTGACTAGTAACCTTGGAGGGATTACTTGGTTCAAGTCACCGTGTCCACCATGTACACAAAGGCTCCTTTGTGCTTTGTGTTCACAGTGCTCTCAATTTCCTAAACCCTACTCATCCTCCACTACCAGCTAAGATGCTCCAATCTCTGTGAATTCTATGGTTGTTCCTATTAAGGGAGAATTATTTTTGCCTTTTTCTATGCTCTCATAGTGCTTTTGTACCTTGCTCTCTTGTGACTGGTCACTTTTTATTGCAAATGTTTGTTTTGCTCTCTTTCTCTAGGGCTGCAAAACTGTACAGTTTCAGCAGTATAACAGTCTGTTTCTCAGAAATTTGAGGAAGGGGACCATTACTTATCTTTATATAACCAGGATTTAGAAAATGCTTGGCACACCATGGGCATTCAGGAAATGTTTCACAAACAAATAAACAGTGAGTAGTCTGGGATAGCCAAAAGTATTTTAGGAAGAGACTCCTGGAGGGAATGTGGAGGATGCAGAGGAAGAGATTGCAGACAGAGGATCAGACAGGTGATTACTATAAGAGACAATGAAAGGTTTCCGAAAGTGATGATGGTAGGAATGGAGAGGTAGAGATAGATGTGGTAACATTTATTTCATAGAGTTTTTCTTAAAGCTCTTCTTCTTCCCTCCTGTTGTTATGATTCATTTACATGCACTAAACTTAGTCTCACTTTTTTTTGCCCATTATGATGTACCTATATTAAATAATAAATGGTGACAAATAACAAAGGAATAAAAGGTTGGAGTAGAAAATTTAGATGTTTTAGCCATTAAAAAAATACATCAGTTATTCTATTTGTGAAAAATAATCATGGTTAACATTTGAACTATTGTCTTTGAGACATTTTTGTCTGAGAGGTGGGAGATGATCTAGTAGAATGGTTACCATCATAGACTCGGAATTCTTCTGCATTCAAATTCTGGCTCTTCTGTCTGCTGTGTTATTTTTGGCAAAATGTACCCTGCTTTCCTCATGTGTACGGTTGGGATCATAATAATTGTGCTCATTTTATCAGATTGTTCAAGAGATTATGGAAGCTAATACATTTAAAGAACTAAGCCCAGTTCCTGGCACATAGGATGTTTATAAATTTATATGCTGTTCATATGTTTACCAAATATATCAACTTGTACAAGCATAGTTCGTATTCTAAACTTTCTACCTTCTTCAAGCGTAAATAAGCACCTTCTCATAATTGTTTATAGCATCAATTTTAATTATTGCATAATAGTCATTTGTGTGACAAACCCTCATTTATTTAATATTTTTATCATATTTTACTTTTAAAAATAAAGGTCTAATTATCATAGCATAATTAAATCTTCGTGCAAAACTAAGGCTGTTTCTCTATGATTAATTTTCAAAAGAAGAGTTACTAGGTCAAATAGTATGAATATTTTTAAGGCTTTTGATATAAATACCAATTTGCCTTCCAAAATACTAATCTTTTCAGCACTAGATATTATTGTTTCTTTTTAGTCTGGGCCAATTTATTAGCTGAGAAAAAGGATTCTTGTTTAAATTTACATGTATTTGAGTACTGAGGAAGATGAACATCGTTAATATTCTTTTAGGTCTTTTCTTTAGTGTTTCTTTTTTGTGAACTGCTTATCTGAATGTATCCTTCCCAACTTTTCTATTGGTATGTGCATTTGTTTTGTATTGATAATGTGACAGAAACATAATTATTACTGTATTAGTTTTGGAAGGTGAGGGAGTTCAAAGAGTCCAAAACAACTACATTAAGTATTTGGTATATTTAGTTTATCAACATAAAATTAACAATATTTTTCAAATTTTGCCTTACAGAACAGAAGCTTTATGTGGTTTCACCTAATAATCTAAGGTTTTGTGGAATTGTCAAGCAATTCAGTAGATTGCCTCAGACTCATTCCTTAATCTTGTCATTTGACTTATGCAACTCTATTAGATTGTTTTCAATCATATCTTTTCCTTGAAAAATTGGTATTATTGAGCACCTACTTCTAAATGATTGGGTATTGTCTCACTATTGAAGTGACAAAAGATTTGGGTATAGTTACAAAAATAAAACAAATGATCTAATTTAATTTTTTAACAACTTGTGAATGACATTATCCTATTATTGTACTGTGGATTGCCAACATTTCAATCAATGGAAGTGATAGAGTTTCAGTTTATAAACATTTACATTGCTTAGTGTTTTAGAGGTTGCATGGAACTTTAATACATCATCTCTTTTGATTTTGACAATAATCTTTGGAGGGACACAGAGCAGCTTCCCAGTTATTATAGAAGTGAAGACTAAGGCTCAGAGAGTTTAAGTAATGCCCAGAGGCCAGGCAGCTGATAAACTTCAGAAACTGGCCTAGAACCCAGGTCTTCCAACTTTGAATCCAGTGCTTTTTTTCTCTATTCCTTGGTCATTGAATCACTTGACCTGGAAATATGTGCCTTCACCTTTGTCAGAAAAATAAAGCCACTGAGGTTCTAATTCTAGCGAGAAGCAATAATGTGAAACTCTCAAGTTCCATTGCTCTGTTTTTGTTGTGTCTGTCTTATTTTAGAAACATGTGTTTCAGAATTTGCTGTGTAAATGCTGGTTTCAATTTTACAATGGAAAGTGAAAAACAATGGCATGAGAAATGTTTATTTTATTTAATATGTATGGTGTTCACAAGGGCTTGTTTCACTTTCAATTGATTTCACAGTTTGTCTGTTTGTTTGTTTTAGCTACATAGCCTTGGGGTACTGTCAAGTTACTCATAAAGAAGGGATTTTAATGAATACTCATGGAAGGTGCTCTCCTCCTCGTTTATTTCTGATGCCTTTCTTTCACTAACTAAATTCTATAGCTGGTCTCTGGAGCACATGATATTGAATCAGTTTTCCATCACTAGTTTCAATTCTTTCTTGATCTCTCATACCCAGAAACCGTCATGCAGAGGACCAATGCCCTTGTGAGAGAATATATTTGTTCAGCGAGTTACTGTTCCAGTCTGGGCTTTTTTATGCTGAATTATTTTCTTCATGAAATAACTTAAATGGGGTGGGAGGCAAGAGTGGGGAAGAATCTCAGTATTTCTTGAAAAATTTTGAAGAATAATTGAAAATTTAAACAAAATTGAAGAGAGAAAGCATGGCCAACTGTGTGTGGGCCATTATGAATTTATAAAACTGTTGTTCATGGGCAATGTTGTTAAATATATAACCAGTTAAGAAATAATGCTTGCAAGAACAGATTGGAACTGAGATGGATTCAAATTAAAGATCTATATATGTCTATAAATCCTCTATACTATTATTATATGCCTGTTTTTTTGGCAAAAAGCTTCCTTTCTTCCCTTTCAGAAGCCTCTTGGAAGAGAACAATTTCTCTGATGGCCATTTGTTTTGTTTTCCTCTCTTCACTTTTAGCTTCTGATTTATAGAATCCTGATTAGCTTTCATTTATTATAAGAATAGATATTTTATTTGCAAAACACAATTCTACTGCATTTAGAAATTAAACTATTCAAAATATGCCGGAGTATCAGAGGACGTTCACATTCCTCTGGTTTTTTATTAACAGCACAGTAGAACAAAAATATTTAAAATTAAAAGATGAAAAGCTATATATTTTACTAAATCTGATCATAGAATATTTGTAGAACAGTCTATGAAGACACATTTAACCCTGGTTCTTACATAAAGGTCAAAATCTCAATAAAAATGAGGATATAAGAATAATATTCAGATATGTTCTCTGTGTAATTATTTGGGAGCTAGGTCACCAAATTAAAAAGGAGAGATTCAGTTCTAATGAGTTTCATGTATGTCTTTGAGCTTTTTATAACTTATAAAAAGTTATTTAAGAAATATTAGCATCTTCATATGCCAAGAACATTTATTGCAGTTAAAACACTATGTTAATGCTGAATAACATGAAAAGGTGGTAAACATCTGAGCCTCTGTATTTAGGCTACCATTTTGAAATCTATTCCCTCATCCACTTTGCCATTATGGAACTGAGTGCTTGGAATTTTTATCAAAGTGAGAACTTATATAAAAACTAATGAAACCTAATGAAAACATGCATTTTTACATTTGCCTTTCAACTTATATTTAGCATGACATCTTCTCTGTAAGTATTGAATCCAAGTAATTGATATAGTGAAAATTTCCGTTAACAACAGTTCTGTGAGTCTCTTTTTTGAGAGTTTACCTGCCTCCTGGTAGGGAATGTTCCTTCATGACAGCCATCCTGCTTTTATGATAATATTCCTTTTACTTGCTAAGAATAGTAAGATCTGTGTTTGCAGATGACACTAAGTTTTATGTTAAACATTCGAAATTACAGTTCTCATAAATACAAGCAAAACTGAAGCTAGGAAGCACCTCTGTCCTTCTGTGTATATGATGTTGGGAGGGAAAGAGAATTGTAGAACAGGTTATAAGAAGAAAAAGTTCGTTGTTTAATTAAAGGCGAATAGGAGAATAAAGGTAACAGACTCATTGAATAAGCCTAATAATAACCCCCTTCCCCCGGCACACACAATGGAAGAATACTACTTTTGCCAAAAATTACTACTGTAGAGAAAATATTTATAATTATAGAAGTGGAAAACAATATTTTAGAAAGAGTAACATGTAAATAGCACCATGTCAAATTTAAGCTGAGTTTTAACCATCCTAATAAATGAATAGAAGCTATTCTTCTTTATCTTAGTCAAAGTTACTTTTCCTGTCCTTTTATAAATATATGTATTCAAATGAAAACCATAGTCCTAGTTGTTTATCTGATTCTAGTGTAGCTGAGGTGGTCAGGGAAGGCTTTTTGAGGTGGTACTATTTGAATTGAGCTCTGATGGGACCACGATGAGAAGCAGGCGTCCATGCCAAGATTGCGAGAATGGCTTTTGAAGCAGAAGTAGTAAAAATACAGAAGCCCCCAGAGGGACTGAGCTTAGTATGAGGATGAGGGAGGGAGGCAAAGGAAGGGAGTGAGATGAGGTTGAAGCAGAAATCAGATTTTGTTGAACCCTGACGACTATGATAAAGAGTTTAGAGTTTTAATTACAAAGGGAATCCATTGGAATGTTTGAAGCAGGAAAGTAACATCTGATGTTCAGTTTAGAAGATCATCTTGGTTTCTCTTTGGAGAATAGAATATAGAGAGAAAAGAGGGAGAGAGATCTTTACAGTCATTTGAGCAAAACATGCTGGTTCAGTTGTTTATTTATCCATTCAACAAAAATCCATGGAACTCCTACTCCATGCTAGGGCACCGTAGTAAGTCCTGGAGTTATCAGGGTTATTAAGAGAGTAAGGACTCTACTCCCACAAAATTTTGCCTCTAGTGAGAGACACAGGTAGTGTTAAGTCCCATGAAGACAATAACACAAGGAAATGCAGTGGTGAAGGTGTGTCTACTTAGGTAGTGTGTCATGGTCATGGTGGAGCCTGAATGACTAGAGGAAGCCAGGGATGCGCGAGTCTTGAGAAAGATCTTCTAAGCAGTTTGGCATAAAAAAGAACACCATTGTGGCTGAAAGGACCGAGTGATGAGAGGATGTCACAATTTTGGAGAAGGTCAGGTGGGCTTCATCATATAGAATAAGGAGTCATTTCTTGTGAACTTTTGGGCAAATGCACATGGAGACAGAGAATGAGATAAAGATTGAGGAGGAGTTTATGGTGATGTGTCAACCATTTATGTCTCTTTGGGACAAGTACTCATACTCATGCAGACATTCATTGTACAAAGTAATTAATTCGTGAACATCATTATCTCCTTCCTATTAGTTTATTAAAATGGAGGTACTGGCTGTTAGCATCATTGTCATTTAGTTGTTTTAAGAAACTATTAGTCATGATAATTGTCAGGAATTTGATTTTCTGCTCACCATGTGACTAAATTCTAAAATGACTATTGCTCAGAGGCAAACAGAAACTTCCTTGTTCTTAAAAGAACAAAATGAGCCATATATGTTGGGAATATTTCTCCCTCTGTTTAAAGCAGTATTGGTTTAAATGGTGTATAATATAAAATTTACTGTACTCTTTGAAAATCCCTAATGCACAGATGCATTCGAAATTACCTCGGTGTCTAGTTTACTCCAGTTAACATGCTTTTTAATGGGAGTAGATGGAAAACTTGAAGGAAGAGTGACTAAAATGGCTGTCTTGGCTATTATTTGAACATGTAGTTGTTCTGACCAGAAATTGAAAATTATTGGAAAGGGAAGTTATTTTTCATTAGCTTGAAGACCTGTTCCAGAACTGTTAGTAAAGTCGATGTTAAGTGGGGTGTGTGCTATTTGCTTCATATGCACAGAGCATGATTGATTTCCTTAGCCCAACTAATAAAATATTTTTCTACCAAGCTTGGTGCAATTACATTATAGTTGGAATTTTCAACATTACATTTTAAAAGAATTTTGGAGTCTCTTTGTTATTAGTAAAGTTTAATATGATCAGAAATTAAAATCTCTGCTGAAATATTCACCTTGTCACTCTTCAAAAAAGGGGAGACTTTTGTGCTGCTCCTGTTTCCTGTGCCTGCTCTGCCCGGAGTCAGCAATAGACACACATTGGTTGAATCAGATTGATGCTTCTTCCCGAGTCATTCTGCTTCAAAAAGAGCAAGATTTTTTCTTCAAAAGGAAAAAAGAAAAATCTAAGCAACACCCTCCAAATATGAAATCAACCACAAAACTCATTACTTGAGATTTTTCATTTAGAGAAATGATCATAATGACATGCTATGTTCACAAGTGAGATTTTCTGTCTTTAAGCTCTTAATGTATAGTTTGCCTTTAAAATTAAAGTGCCTCTTTTTCTAAATCAAACACAGATTAAACAGCGACATAATTACTTTCTGGGTGATTTCTTTGCTACTTCACGTATTTGGTGTATGTTTAAAATTGTGGTTATTATTGTTTTAATTTTAAGAAATAAAATAAGAGAATAGTTATTAAGATAAAAAATCACCTGCAACCTACTAAGGTAATATATAGTGTGTTTCCTTTCAGTCTCTTTTCTGTGTGTAGTACTATTTAATATAAGAAGTTTTGAAGATGAGTGAATGGATACCAACATTTGCTCAGAACAAAAGATAGGCAGATTTAGCTGGCAGATTATTCGTATTTAAGGTGATAATTAACTGGTATTTAAAACGTGTTTTACAGTAGAATAATATTGCTACACTCAATTAACTGTCCAAAATATAGCCAAGATTTGAAAAAAAAAAGAGTTCTCGAAGGCATTCTCAGTAAAAAGCTGTTTGCCCTCAACTTGAAGGATCTAGTTAGCAGCATGAGAGAGAGAATATGCTCACACAAATTAAATGAAGGCTTTAAAAAGCACAGAATAGAGATTTAATTAAAGACTGCTTTCCATAGAAATTTGTGCTAAAAAGGTAATGTTCGTTGCCTGGGATGTGTTTCATCTTACTGTTGGGAGTCAGTGCTGGGCACTGGTTAGAAGCCCAGACATGGGGGTCAGATCCACCCAGCTCCCCATTTATCAGCTGAGTGGTGTGGGGCAAATTATTTAACCTCTTTCAGAATCTGAGGTTTTTCATCTATAAAACAACCAGCAGTAGTGTCTGCCTCAGATGGTTCTGGTAAGGATTCGATGAAATAATGCATGCCTTGTAGGTTTCTGGGACATGGGAGGATTAATAATAATAACCACCCAACAGGACTGAATCCTTTCCTGTTAGGCCAGGTGTATCTAACCACATAATTATGAATAAATTGGAGAATATGTTGGGGCCGGCCCAGTGGCATAGTGGTGAAGTCCCTGCGCTCTGCTTCTGGCAGCCCGGGGTTCACAGGTTTGGATCCTGGGCACGGACCTACGCACCACTCATCAAGCCACGCTGTGGCAGGCATCCCACATAAAGTAGAGGAAGATGGGCACAGATGTTAGCCCAAGGCCAGTCTTCCTCAGCAAAAAAGAGGAGGATTGGCAACAGGTGTTAGCTCAGGGCTAATATTCCTCACACACACACACACACAAAAAATGGAGAATATGCTATCTAAGCAGGACAGAAACTTGGGACAGGGCTAAAAATATCTTAGGATCCCATGTTTATAAAAGAAAAAGTTTAATGTTTCTGAATATTGAGTAATACATTTCTCATTGCTTAATATTGGAAGGATGACTCAGAAACACTAAATTTCAGAAAAATTTCTCTTCTATTTGCATCCAGAAATTGCATAAAGTAAAAATTTTGTGGTTCTTCTATGAAGGAGTAACTTGACTTTCAAGCAGTTAAAGCTTTCAGTTGTTTTCAAATTTATAGAAATTTGTTTATTTTTTCTTGGTTGTTGAGTTACCGTAGTTGGAATTGATTGTGTCTCTGGGAACGGTTTCTTCTTGAGCATTCTTTTCTCTGCTCAGGTTATTCCACCACCTCCACCACGTCGCCACCAATAGACTTCTGATATTTCCTCGACTGATGGAGGTGTGGTCGCTTTCTTTCTTGACCTTATAAAGTAATGAGAGCCGCTAGAGTGCCCTTTTAGTTAAATCAATAGAAAGTGCTTCAGTGTGTAACATCTCGTTAATAGAGATGGTTAATGGCAAACTTGGGACAGTTTATGTAGCTGACAAGCAAAGCACCTGCCCATATTAAAGGGACGGATGACCCATGACCGCAGCGACATCTGAGATGAAGTAGAACTTTGACAACTGGTAGAAACCACCCCCTTCAGCAGATGGGATGTGGCCTTGGCCTTTTCTTTCCCTCACAGCTGTAACTCTTCTTTTTTCCCCGGATATATTTTAAGGATTCCAAGTGTGTTGCATGTTGGGTTCCTTGAGATGGACATTTGCTTGGAGGAAGTTTACCTTGAGAGCAACACTTGTCAGGGAGTGAGGGAAGCAGGCGGGCAGAGGGAAAAGTTGAAGTTTCTTCAGGTTGACACAGGAGCCTCAGCTGGTCTCACCTCTGTGGCTGCCTGTAGCTGACATTCAGAGCTGTCCCAGATTGAGGCAAAGGAGCCAAGCCTTTGTACCGCTGCGTGGACCAGTTGTTGGATGCAGGCTGCTCCAGAGTTAGGGCAGACCCTTAGGCAAAGCAGCTCTTCAGCTAAGGTCATGTCCTGGAGAGAGACTCGGCCGTGAACTGTTGGCCACCAAGACTACTGGCCTCTGAGGAATCATCCTTCCCGTTCATTCCTCCATCCTGAAGGGCGGATCAGAGAGGCAGAGGGGGGCACCATCACACCTACTCCACGGTGCAGCCTGAGGGAGTTGGCTTGGATGAACTCTTAAATTCTACCTATTTCTAAAAATCCCAGAAAATCTCATTTTAATAGTAAAAATGGTAAATAGACTTTATTATTATTAAGTTTAAAAATGCATGTAATACTGAGGTTGCATTTGTTCTTTTGTCTACAGGTAAAAGAAAAATGTCGGGGATAGAGGTTTTCAGTTTTAGTCGAACATTTTCATTGAATTATTTTATTCCAGTTTAGCTTTGCTGTTGAAACTTAAAATTAGGAAGGCTTGGCTTCTGTGTCATAGGTTTCAAGGGAAATGTTACGGAAACAGGACCACATGGGGCAGAACTATGAAATTACTGGCACCATTAGGCTCTTTTCCAGGGAAACACAATCCTTTCTCTGTGGCTGTTTGGTCATGGGCACAGCGCATTCTGAGTCTTATGCAACTACCCCCAACACCCAGGTCACCAGATCCCAGTGTTGAGTGTTTGGGATATACCCGTCACTTTCAAGGGCTGGAACAAGGGTCGGGCAAGTGAGGCACTTACCTCAGGTGAAAAACTTAAGGGTTAATCAAAAGAAATATTTTAATGCAATATTTAAAAAAATCAAAGTTCATGCAAAACACCTACGGTGAATAAATTATAAAAATTTTAAATAGAGACCAAATAAGTCTTACTTCTTTTTCCCTTTGCCTCGACTTCCATCGTGGCTTGGCTGAGCACTGGCCGCTTTAGCTATATCTTAGCCTAATCTGATAAACCCATTCTCAATTTCATGGACCTGAGTGAATGAACAATTCCATATATGCTTCAAATGAAATCAATGCAGATATTCCTTAGCAATTCTAAAAACATAATACAAGGATTATATTTAAATATATGCATTCAGTGCACACGAATCGCAGCCTGAGGCCGACCTCTGGGAGCTGGGAGCTGGGAGCTGGCATCAGGGCTGAATAAGATGAGATAAGAAGAGGATCAGAGGATTAAACGGGTTTCACCAAATAATCAATTCAGAGACACAGCCAGTGGTCAAAGCCCGGAGTCACTGAGGTTTTAAAAGCTGAGACTCCACCCTGGGGTCAAAGGCAAGTAGGAATAGTGGAATGCTCGCCAAGCTGCAGTGCTCCCAGAACAGTGTGTGTTGTGAAACTACCGTTGCTTTGTCTCCTTTATTATGACTGATCTCGCTAGTTCCTAACTTCAAAACTGAAAACCTTCTCCATTCCCTATGGAATAAATTCCAAACTTGTCAATAAGGCATCCGAAGTCTTTCACGCAAAATGGCTGTTATGTGTCTCATGTCTTCCCTAAACCCACCTTTATAAAAAAAACTTCATCACAAGTCAGAAATATAAACAGCTTTTGCTCCAGTCGTAACCCCCTCCCTATTCCCCAGCCTTGGGCATGTAAACCCTGCAGCCCCTGCTCTCTTTGATTTCCTTCTCCAGTTTCTCCTCTTGGAGAATGACTGCTCCTCCAGGCAAGATTTAATTGAATATCATGTCCTCTTTGAAGCCATCACTGCCTCTCCCAGGTTGGGTTAAAAACAGAAACTTCTTCCCCACTTTGAGCCCAATGTATTGACATATGTTTACATGTTTGTCTCCCAATGGACTTTTATTTCTTATCGAGCAACACTATTAGAACTAATGAAAATTATTATAACACAAATTGTTTATATAGTACTTCCAATAGCCTAGACAATGTGAAAGTGCTTTAAATATGATATTATTTGATCTCAATAAATGTCATACTATCACACTATAATTTCATACTGTAATATTTCATATTATCTCCATTTTATCTACAAATAAATCAAGGCTTGGGGAGCCTTCAACTCTTCATGAAGCTGTGTTCATCTTTACACCACCAGCCTCTAACACAGCAATAGCCTCATAGGCACACACAATAGTTCAGAGTGAAAAATGAATGCATGGATGGTTGTGATCAGCTAGAACCAGCAGAAACGCAGATCATTTCTACATTCCACTGGTACATGCACTGGTACATACACATGCAAATTTGTAGTCTTATTTTATTTTTAATAAAGTTTTATGCAATCAATATTCTTTGAGAGCAAAATTTTAGACAGATGTAATGAATTTTCTTTTGCAAAATCATCATTCATACCATGATAGCTTCATAGAGTTCTGGTGGAATTTAAATTAGATATAGCTAACTAAATTAGCAAGGTCTGAATTCCCTACCATCCTAGTTTTGGGAAATTCTAACAACTTTATGAAATTGACGCCCCACTATTTTTTTAAAATGTCAAGATTTTATTTCCACTATTTTGATCCAGAGAAAAGAATGTGTTTAGCAATTAAACAGAAGTGCATTTCTACTGAGGATTTATGTATAGTATAATAAGGTATTAGTCACCCAGTCAGTGAGACTTTACAAAGTAGTATGAAGTAATATTATGGAAAAAAATTGGGCTTGCTTATTTCATAGAAAGCAGGTATTAAAGTATGGACATTAAAGAGAGAATGCTGCCTGCCTGGAGCATCAAACAAAGAGCAATCCGCCTCCTGCTGTTACAGTTTATCCAAAGAGCTCAGGCATCAGCTTTTCTTTCCATCTCTCAGGGATGAAAATCTATATTTTCTTCGCTGTAATATCATCTGTTGAAAATGTTCACTGTCTGAAGATTAAAAACTTCTCCACTCTGGAGGTGGATTTTGTATTTCCTGGCCTTGGAGACAAATAGAAGAAAATTCCCAATGGGTAATGATTATCACCCGGAGTTTTTTACCTGCTACTTATATTCTTTAATGTGCTCTGTGTTAGCACCTGTGAGAGTCATAGGGCTATGAGATCATCATTAGATCATCTTGTCCGGGCTTTTTCCCTAGTATTCTTCTGAGATTCTCAGGAGTCTCATGGGGCGGGGAGTATTACCAGGAATGTCTCCAGCATGAACCCTGCCCCCACCCCAGTTTTATAGCATAAGCTACTGTGCGATCGTGGTTTGAACAAATACTTTAAATGCTAGAGAGAAAAAACCCACCATTTTGAAAATCACAGACCTAACCCCATTCCACTCATTTTACAGATAAGAAAACTGAGGTGCAGAAGTCACACCGTTGGTTGCTAGTGGCACTAGAACTTGTCATTATGTCACAGGAGCCTTTGAATCTGGAGTTTGTGTCTTTTCCTTTAAGCCCAGAATCCTTCAACTAAACCTAACCAGCTTCTGTACAGTGGCTGTGCTTTTAACTAAATGCTGAATTGATTGGAATCTCAGGCAGTACCATTACACAGATAAAAAAGGGGAACTAAGTTGTTGCTAAAATGATCTGAAATTTCTTATTCTGCTGATGAACACTGGACACTCTTCTAAAGCTAATTTCAATACCTTTGATGGGCTGCAGTACTCACACATATTTCTGTAATCTTTCTGTTTCTTGGAGCTTCCTCAAAAGAAAAATCTTCCTTTAATGAGATTTTTGTTTATTTGTTTATCAATTTCATTACCACCCCAGGCTATGAAAAGTGTTTCTACTCAGAGTAAAGTGAAGGCTTGACATTAGTACCTGGATTAGTAATGGAGCACAGGTGAGGGATGAGGGAGCTGTCTGGAGGACTTGTTAACTGATAGTCCAGTGACTGAGGCAAACATTTCAGCTTCTGATTATTTTTCTTAACTCCTGATAATTGCTTCTGTTCCTCCCTTTGCTCCCCATCTCTAGACACACTGCCAATCCACATGGCTGTTGGGTTAACTAGGCAGCTGATTAAAGCACTTGTTTGTTATTCAGAACATCAGGAGAGGAGCCCGTAGGCATTCTGGAATGAGGGGATCGATCTCTGGATTGGTGACTGTTTTAAGAAAAGGAACAACCAACCATCTTGTAGTTGAATTCTCAATATATATTTTTTTCTTCTGATCTCCATTATACTGTAAGTTTGTGGTGGGCGAGGTGGGGCATCTCCCGTGGACTTATGGACAGTCTGTCAATCGTATCAGGTGCCCTGACCCACACAGAAGGAATGACATATAGGAACATCTGTGGGCTGGGACTGTGTGTCCTCAGGAATTCCAGCTTACCTATGGAAACAATTGCTGGATAGTACACATTATCCTCAGGCTTAGGATTTGATCAGTATGTGAAAACTCCAGGGATGCTTTTTCTTCCTAGCAATATTGGATTGCTAGCTTGCTAATAAATATTCCTTACTCCAGTGTGCCTTGGGTGAAGGCTGCAGTTGAGAATGCTGTCACAGTTTAACTGTAGTACTTAATTGTAGGGTGAAGCATTCTTTTTGGAAAATGAAATATTTGTAGTAGAAAAATAAGCAAAAAAAAATTTTTTAAGGTAGAATCAAATGATTGAAATGATAGTAATTAATAGTTTTCTTGATCATGTGCCATGTAAATGAAATGGTAGATTTTTTAGAAGTCTTCTTTGAAAATGTTTTTTCCTAATGCAAAGCAAGCAGCAGAATGTGAAATATATAAATAGGAATAGAGTTCATTTTTATCTTTGCTATTATTATACTTTGTATCGTTAGCATAATAGTTTTGAAAGTGAGAATTGAAAGAAAAGAAGTTAGGAAATTACTTAAGTGGATAGAAGGTACCATTTTGACTTTTTGTAGAAATAATTCTGTGAGCTGTGCCTGAAGAAAGAAAGAGGAAAAGACTTGGGAAGTTCCATTACTAGAAAGCAGTAAGCGGGAAGAAATGACACAGCAGATGGCAAGATAAAGAGAGAAGACAGACTGAACAACTTGTAGAGGAGACCCAGCAGATCTGAGTCTGAGGAGCGAGTGTAATTAGGAACAAGGACTAACAGCCACACTGAGCACAGAGTTTACTTGGCAAAATGTACCGATAACAACGCTGAACATTACTTTGACATCATATAAGTCCTATTTGTTTGCTCTTTATGTCTCAAGAAAATCCTGCAAAGTGTTCCTTTTAAGGAGTTTAGATATTTATACAATTTTATGTTTATATGAAAGAGCTGTATAATCACGAAGCTATTCTGCATTTGAAACGGAGGACATAGTTTATTCCTTCACGAAATCTTATTGATAGGAAACAATTTCTCACTGTTCCACAAATTTAGAAAATTCAGCTAATAACACTTAGACTGGTAATAATGGATGCAGATATTAGAAGGCTGGTAGTGAGAAAATTAAGCCTACGTGTACCACTTGACTCTTGTGTTCGAAACTTCTACCATAAAGTGTTTCGGGAACAATATGATTTTTTTTAAATTTATTTTTTCTTTTTAACAAGAAAGAACTATCTTTGCTATTGTAATATACTGAATCCAGGAAATTCTGTTGATATTTTTCCAAAGCAAGCAGTATTTTCATGATCTCGAGGTATTAATATTTTTTAATGTCAGACTAAACACATTTGTAACTATTATGCTAACCTAACATTTCACATGAAGCATTTGTGTTGACTATGGAATCAGGTTCTAGGCAATGCAGGATTTATGCCCTTAAGGAATTCATGTCTATTTTATTCCACGTTGAGGGGAGAGATTCATTATCTGAAAGAACACATTTACCTTTAAAATGTAGGGGAAATATAAAGTTTGGCTATGTAAGGTCTTCATAAAGTGTTTATTCATTTTTAAATCTGAATAACTAAGATGATAAATATTTTAAAATTCTGTCTATACATAACAGATAAAAACAAACTCTTTAAGCTGGAAGATGTACAGTTTTATGCAACATTTCAGATAGCACAAGTGAAAGAAAAGTGGAAATTAACCAAAGTCCTATCAGTCAGAAGAAAATCCAGCCTAATTAAAAAAGCCACTTGCAATTTGTTTTTATTACGTACACAACACATTCTTAAAGTCTTAAAATCTTACATACACTTTATGAAAGCCATCTCTATGGAATTATCTGAGAAGGATAAATGTATACTATGAAGCTGAATATTAAGGGTTTTGAATGAAGGACAAGACAGGTTTGGCGTGAAGAAAAAGACAGTCAATGTTGGCTTTGAAAATAATTCTGGGCAAAGTTTATTAAAGTGTTTATCTCAGTGCTTAGCAAATAGTAGGTGATTAGAACATAAACACTTGCTTTTCTTCTTGTCAATAAGACATTAAACTTGCTTTTATTGAATGGATGATGCTAGTGGTATTTTGATGATACAAATGGCTGGAGAAGAGGTGGTCAGATATTGTTTTCCTAAAATCTGTTTAATGGACCGTGGGAGTCCAGTGAAATTCAATGTCCTTTCACCTGAAACGTGTCCTTAGAACTTTACTTAAAAAACTATGCTCTTTAGGTATATCACCGGATGCTACTATCAAATGCAGAATCCTTAGATGGGATACATAATCAGACCAACTCAGAATGGGACACAAGATGTTTTTCAAAATTTAATTCAACTAATAACTATTGAACAAAACCTGCCAAGCTTTAATAAAGATCAGTTACATGCAGTGAGTTATATATAAGTATTGCCTTTAGAAAGTTCAGATTCTACCTTGTGAACATGAGGAGGAGGTGGCACTGGGTGAGGATTATTGACAGATCCATGCCTGACTGCATCTCTCGCTAAATCTTTGGCGGGACCATAATAAAGGTACAAGTGAAATGTATTGGTAGCACAACACATAGAGTGTTGGGCTGTTAAGGGGAGGTGATATTTGATCTAGGCTATGAAGGACTACAGTGAGCAAAGGATGAGCAAGAACCACAGACATACGAATAAATGATTTAAAGTTTGGTGGTTTTGTGTAATGTTGTATAAAAACAAAATATCTTCAAAAGTGCAGTCTTGCTGAAGCATTTTAATGTATGCTTCTAGGGAATAAAGCTCTAAGAATGCGTAGTAAGTAGGATGGCAATACTAATGCCCCAAATAGCTCCCTTGCTAAAAGATGTATTAATTTACTACCTAGCAGAAACAAGCAGTAAATAAAAGCAAAGCACAGCTTGCTTATATTTTGTGAAGACAAAATGAGGTAGAAAATTAAAGATATTTATCTCCATTATTCTCCTTTAAAATTTCTTCTTAACTAATCTGCAGCCCAAAGAGAGTGATAAAGTAACATTACATTCTGAGGGTAAGAAGAGCAAAGACAAAGAGAGCTGTGGTGGAGATTTTGGTGAAAACAAACAAACAAACAAAGCGTATATTTGGAAATTGTTCTTTTTTCACTGAAAATTAACTATGTTTGTTTGTACAGAAACCGCTCTACTGAGAGCCATGAGAAGCGTTTCTGTGTTTAAGTAAATCTGTGCTAGCTATCGGTTAGTGTGGCATTGAAATTCGGGTAATTTCTGAATAGTGAATGGCTGATATGTTTGAAATTGTGATGTACCATGAAAAATGTACATGAGACTGGAGTCTCTCAGTCTGTGAAATCTGGTCTGATGAGATGCATAGGGATGTTGGTACAAATGACATGTACTGGTGGTCCAGAGGGGACCGGGGGCAAAGCAATGGGGAGATTTTTAGCCAGTCGACCTCTGCTGATGCAGTACTTCAAAAGATATTTTACCGGGGCCAGCCTGTGTGAATTCACGCACTCTGCTTCGGCGGCCCGGGGTTCGATGGTTCGGATCCAGGGCATGGACCTGTGCATTGCTCATCAAGCCATGCTGAGGCAGCATCCCACATGGAGCAATTGGAAGGATGTACAGCTATGGCATACAACTATCTACTGGGGCTGGGGAGAAAAAAAGGAAAAAAAGGAGGAAGATAGGCAACATGTTAGCTCAGGGCCAATCTTCCTCAGAAAATAAATAAATAAATAAATAAATAAATAAATAAATAAATAAATAAATGGTATTTTACTGAGGTCAAATCTGTTCTGGGGGCGCCAATGAAATAGCTGAAATTATATGTAAATAGGTGAGAAAGGAGGCAGCAGGAAAGATCATAGCCATAGACAAACTTGGTTTTGAAAATTAGCCAATTTATCTGACTTCTAGAGCAATTTACCTGACTTCTCTGAGCCTCTCGATGTTGTTTTAAAATCTTAAATTAAATAAATATGCCACACACTGTGCTGATGATCGAGAAACGTGGAACTACAAGTTTAGAGCAAATTTTATTTAGCTTTAAGTAAAATTTAGAAATGGAGTTACTATCAAAGTAATAGTACTAAAAAAGGACAGAGAGAGATTTTCCAGGGGCTGCTGGGCTATGGTGGGTTTTCCAGGGGGCAGGGGGGATGGACATTATCATAATATAGTTTTTGCCTTATCTCTTACTGATACGTGGCAAATATGAGACATGAAACTGTTCCGAAGAATATATGATTTTTTTTTTTCCCTGAGGAAGATTCACCCTGAGCTAACAATCCACTGCTAATCTTCCTCTTTTTGTATGTGAGTCGCCACTACAGCATGGCCAGTGACAAACAAATGGTGTAGGTTCACGCCTGGGAACCAAACCCGGGCCACCAAAGCAGAGCATGCTTTGTACTTAACCACTAGGCCTCTCAGTCTGGCAAAAATATGTGATTTAATTAAGCTGAACTGAGGACAAGAATTTCAAGAAAAGCGCTACCCAAACAAAAAGATGGATTCAAACTGATACAGTGAATTAACACTTTATACAGATGATAGAAGTTGAGTCGGATTCCTAGCAGTGTGACCTTGGGCTAGTTACCATGCCTCAGTTTCCCCACCTATAAAATGGGGTAATATGTAGTATATGAAGCTACAGGTTAAAGGGGTCCAAAATACATTCCTATTTTATTCCGATATTTTTGTCTGGCATGCAGGGACTGCCCTGGCTCTCAAAGTGGCATCGAGGTGTAATATCACTATTGGCTTTGCCTCTGCCAATATATCACATCTCATAGAGCCACAACCCACAAACATAAGGGCACAGAGCAAGTCTGTAGAAATGACAAACTGTCTTATATTGTTTCTGTCCAATTTCAGTGTAACACAGTCTATAGTCTGATATTTTGCCTGAAGTCTCACAATCTTCCCAGAAGAATGTTAGCTTGGGAGACCCAGACGACAACACATTCAAAAGAGCCTGGTATATTTTTGATGGAAGAGCTAGAAAGGTAATGGGTCTATAATTGGAGGAGATAGAACACTGCCTTTTTATGAAGGAGAGGGGCTGTGAAGAATAGACCACACCATTGAGGCCAGAAAGATAAGACAATCTTTCAGAGGTAAAAAGGGTAAACAATTAGCGAGAATGGATTGTGGTCCATGAGCAGTTAGGGAGAAGAAATCTGCCCGGGATTCTTTATTTAGCTTGATCCTATTGTATCTGTTCTGTTCTGAGAGGGAAAGTCACTGGCACATGATCTTCCTGTGGTCTGAGTCTATTCGGTTTGAGGCTGTAGATAACATAGTTTATCCCCTAGTCTGATGTCATTGATAGGATTAATGGCTTTCTCCCATACAGATTTCTTGTAACTAAAGGGTTGTTTATAAATCAATGACACATGTAAGATAAGATTTGAATAAAATATTGGTGGGTGTCTCATAAATTCTGCTTCATATGTCACTTCAATAATTTTCACCAAAGTTTTTTTGTTAGCTTGTTTTGTTTAGTTTGGTTAGTTTGCTTTGTTTAACACTTCTAGCAATCTTGGTAAATCAGATGCCAGAAGGGTAAGTCTTGCTGTTGCCCCAAATAGCAGAGAAGTTTCATTTTAATTTACCATAAACCCATCAAAAAGAGAAGAGAAAAGAAACTTCTCCCTTGAGGTATCTGATGCCAGAGATCCTTGATAACACAAGGTCACCAACAAAATCAGAAGCTCCTCAGTCCATGGTAGTCTTCTTAATTCCTTAACCTTGAAAGGTGAGACATGAATGAAGTGTGGTTTGGGATAATTATAATTAAGTAAAACTATAGAGGCAAGGCAGATGCAAGGAAATGTTCAGCTAACATGTTCTCAGATATGCAGACTTCCTTTTTGGATTGCAGACGTCAGCAGGCTTTGTTTGTAGAAAGATGGGCACAGAGTGATGCCTCCAGGATCTAGATTTGTCGACTCACTAATAACACATGCCTTTGCTGTTCCCAGAAATCTATGTCCTGGGCTGATCAGACTCCCAGAGGATCCTCACTATACATCTGCAGTGATGTACCTTGTGTTGCTTAAGTCAATCCCCATCATCAAGACCATTTGTAGCGATTTGCATGGATATAAATAATATAGAAGCCAGCAGCTGACTATATCAACTCCGTATCAAAAATAGAATGGAGGCCCTAACCCCCAGCAATCAGGGAAACTCACTCGAAAGACAGGACACTCTGGAATACATACGGAGGAAAATGTCATTGTAAATAAGACATTCAAACCATCTGCACTTCTATTGTCAGTGGTGAAAGTGAAAAACAAGGCTTTGGAATGTATTTATAGCTGTATGGACCATAAATCAGGCCTTTTCTTGTGCTATGTCATATTCTTCCCAGACCACATTGAGTACATTGTGTACCATCCCAGTGCCATATCATAGTAAGACTGAAATCCAAATTGGTATGTATTTAACTTTTTCAAAGGATGGTTAAATGTTATATCTGACAAGCAACACCAGGCACTAGAATGTTCACAGTAATGGGAAAGGAGCAGTAATGCTAGGTATAGTTTTTGAAGGTTCAACCTATAAATAGAGGTTCGAAAAATCTGAATGTCGCACTTCTTCATGCCTCTGTAAACACAAGAACATATCTTTTTATTCTTTATATATTTAGGGAAGGTTTTCTTTGTTTTCTGCATCCTGAGCAGTTTACAACCAGGAAAAAATCCTCTGTCCTCAAAAAACTTGCTGCTTGCCTATTGGGGTGATGGACACATTTACAGGTTAGTGTAACACTGCACTGCAAATAGGTATGTTCCAGAACAGAACTCCACAAAATGTGTTAAAGAAGTTTAGAGTAGGGAGACTACCAGTTCAGGATTCAGATCTGAAGTATATTTTATAGAAGGCTTCTGTACAGAAGTTAGGTACCTTCTCATAGGATGCACCTGGTTCATACCTTCTCGCCACCCTTTCCTAGATGTGTGTCCCTGGGAGAGTTATTTAACCTCTCTAAGCCTGACTGTCATCATCTGTAGTATCACGATAATGAGACAATGTAATTTATAGGTTTATCGTAAAACTTTCGTGAGTGAATGCTTCAGAAGTGCAGAGTACAGCGCTTGGCACAGGCAACCAGCAACAGCCACACATTGTTTTATGTATATCGCAGTGTAGCATAACAAATGTTAGCTGAGTCGATGAGTGAGTTAATAAGCAAATAATACAGGCGCTGCCTTTATGGCCAGATGATCTCTGGAACCTAATAGTCAAGGCCAAGGAGTTTCATATAAAAAGCTTTCTCATAATCGGCTTCTGATTATAGATCTTCCTCACAGACTGGTTTTCAACCACTTGAATATTTTCATGCTTCCTAGATCACGCAATCTGGAAAAGTACAGATCAGAGTTTTGTTACCTTCAGAGTTTCTGCTCCTTGGTCATTTTGCAGAGAGGCTTCAGTGGAGAAGCACATGGAAATGATGGGTTTTATTGTTTTGGATGTTTTAAAGTTTTTTCCTTATTGTTATGGCTAATCAAAATTCACGTTTTTCTTGCAAGAGAAGTTGAACCAAGTAAGATAGGAATAGCAAAGAAGCCATTTATTCCTCAAAGGGTCTTTGCTAAGCACCCAGGCATCTGCTAGATCTTAGGTAGGATATCAAAAAAGATCATCCACCTGGCCCAGGGAGCTTCCAGTTTGGCTGAAGGACTAGGCAGAGAGCAGGGAGGCATTTGTAGGAAACTAGTAGAGCTAAGTTATGAGTATTGGAAATAAACATTTCCTCTGGGAAGAAGGAGCAGGAAGGGATGAAATAACTCCAGGATGGCTAACTGGACATGGCGGTTCTCTGTTGGATGGAATGATCTGGATTTTTAAACAGGAAAGGGTGGACATTCGAGCAGGAAGAAGACAGAATTAAAGACACGAATTCAGCTTGATTTTAGAGACAGGAAGGAGAGGGTCTTATTGGAGAGAAGGGAAAGATTAATGGAGGGCTCTGATATCCAGCCTGAGAAGAGTACATTTAAACTGATGAGCGAAAAGGACCCACCAGAGGCTCCTAAGCAGAGGAAAGACATAATGAAAAGGAGTTTAGGAAGATTATTCTAGCAGCATTGTGCGGGTGAAAGTGGAGCAAGAAAGACTCTAAGCAAGGAAACCAGTTAAATTGCTATTGCAGCAACACTGGGTTAAAGTGTATGAGATCCCAAGCTAGCGTAGTGCTGGTAGAAGACTCTGATTTAAGAGATTTTGTGAGTTTTGGAGATTACAGGTGAAACTGGGGTAAATGAGTATTCCTTAGAATGACAGTCTTTTTACTATATAAAGTTTTCTATCGTCCTTCTCCCTATACCACTCCCCCACCTCGCCCCAGCAAACTACACAAATAAGTTCCAAAGAAGCAGGAGTTTTACAAGAACACACTGTTTACTATTCACATGCCAAGAGCTTACATCAATGTGTTTCAGTATCTTACACGATGGATATGCTGAGTGATTGCTGTGAATGTCTATCATTTCCTATTCACAAATATATTATAGATATACCAGACATACACTACTTTTCTAGGAAAAATATGACTCATGAAGACAATTTTTGGCTTACCAAAGTCTGACCTTTTTTTTTTTTTTCCATTTATTTGCCTACCAAGGCAAATTTTTTGATTATTAAAAACATTCAATAAAACCTACCCATTATTTATCCCTTAACTATGCCTATGTAGAAATTAGACACTCATTTGCAATAGTATATTAGCATTTCAGTTTTAGCTGCTAGTTATATCATTTGTGTGCTTGCCTTTTGAAGATTGCGTTAAGAGCTTTCTAGAAAACAAGTGGAAGCATTTATATTAACATCTGTTTATACATAGCTAGATGAACAATATTTAAACATTGCTTGCTACTTGAAGATAACTCTTATCCATAATCTTTGTATATTTCAATTGTTTATCATTAGATTACTTGCCTTTTTTCTTCTTTGCTTGTATTATATAAAACAACCAATACTTGTAAAAAAATCAATTTTAGTAATGAGAAACTATATAAGAACTTTATCAGATATTCAAAAACTTTAATTATATGAGTCATATCTCAGAATCATCTCTAGGACTAAGTCATTATGAATATGGTCTTTCTGTCTGGCCTTTGCTATCATTAGAGTATTTTAAGAAGCTGATTGGCCAAATAATGGCAAAATAAGTAGCTTAACATGGAGTCTGGCAAGATTAACAAGTTTAATTAGAGAATGAATTCTCACTAACTTCATTAAGCACATTTTGTTAAGCTCCTACTAGGTGCAAAGCACAGTGCTTGTCACTGAGTGACAAAGAGGTGACTAAAATTGGTCTTTAGAAAATATACGGCCTTTCTGGGGACCCAGACATGTTGACAACATACTTACTAGAAGTCAGACTTGAGGATACCACAACACATATTTTTAAAATGAGGACGAAAGATTTCAGTGGTAGGATTGAAGGAGATCAAGGATATACCAGGCTGAGGTTACTGATTTCAGAAGCACACAATGTTTTCAGGGACTGGGATTTAAGGGGTTCAAGAGAGACATGGTGGGATGAAAAGCTGGGACTGTAGATTGGACCTAAAATGTGAATAGTCGTAATACTGATCTAAGGAACTTGAACTTGATTCTGAAGACATTAGGAAAGTATCAGTGATATTCGATCAAGGCAGCTACATTATAATATTGATGCTGTAAAGCACTGCTTTGTGAAAATAGAAACTACTTAGAATAGCAATAAACTTTGTATGTGCTTGGAAGGAACTGCCAGATTTCACTCTCATCCAATGACCATATATACAAAATTCTTTATTTCACTATGTTGTTTTTTAGGTTTTCAAAATTCTTTCAGATAATTATAAACATTTATTAGTGAATCCACTTATTGATTTTTTTCAATTGTGTAAAACGTTATCAAAAGATGCTGTTTAAAGGATCCACAATATAAGGTCAAAGTGCAATCCCCATTTTTTTTTTTTGTTCTGAATAGTTGTTGAGCGAGGATGAGGACAAGAGAACTGTGCTGCTATCTAATTTCCGAGGTTTATTTTATTAATAGCATATGAATTGAAAAATTAGCCCATTATCACAAACATGGGCATGCCATGCCTGCAATACTACCAAAGCAATACATTTTTCCAGCAATTCTTTTAAAATGTTTCCTATTCAGGATTAAGCTCTCATAAAAATTTAGTTTAAAGCTTTGAATTTCATATTTTGGTTCTGACAGCCAACATAATTATTTCCTTTTAATACTTTCCTTACTTTATACATATGATATGTAGTCCATTACACATACATTTCATTATTCCCCAATATGTCTAATATTTTTGCTAGTATAATAGCTTTCAGAAAAAAATTGTACAAGTGCAGAATTTGATGCCTTTATTTCACTAAGTATAGAACTTAGCATCTTCTTTTAAAATCAGAGACAACAGGATTTTTAGTCTTTCATCCTCAAAATATATAACTTATTTTTATAAACTATACCAACTCTTTATATGTCTGTCACTTGGTCTTTGCCTATTGTGAGCTTGATGCAAACATTTCTGTTATAATAAGCCTACCTGTTATTTCAATTATATTTCCTCATAGAGTAGTTAGAGTGTAGAGGGTATTAGAGAAATGGAATAAATATATCACATAGGTCTCTGAGTTAGTAAGGAATTTCTATGTTTTTTTTTGCCTTTAATCCCCAGCCTATGTTTAGGTAATAGTGAATATAATATTATTATCTTTATGGAGTAGTTACCTAAGTGCATGTAACCTCATTTTTTATAATGGGAGGTTATAGATGAAGAGTATCTCCTAGCTCCTAATGCTGTCATACTCAGGCCTGTTAAGTATCATTTCTCTATGTGATGTACATGTTAAACATAGACTGCAATTCTAGGTAAAATGTAATGTTGGTCACATCTAAGTCAGTTCTGCTGTTTTCAAAGGAAGCAATAATTTAGATAAATATTAGATGCTGCATACTTTCGAGAGATGTTGACTGTCAACTCTTCACTGTCTCCATCACCCCTCTGCAAAGCAAATTTTTGCCTCCTTCATATATTCCCACCATCCCTACTATGTACATCAATTTTAGCACCAACCATACTACCTTGCAGTTAATTCTGTACATTTATGTTTTCCATTCTGGATTGTGAACTTGTTAATGGAGTTTTATTCATCTTCCCTAGCACCTAGCATATTTCCACAGACACAGTAGACGTTTAGTAAATGCTTATTGAATGAATGAATAGATGAATGATGGAAGGAATGAAAGACAGGCTACAAATAAATGAATGTTAGTTGATTTTATTTGCTAAACTCTAATTTAAAATGAATTTGGGTGGTTATGCAAGGGACTCTCCTGGAAAGCTGTGTTCTTCCTTATTTCCACTGGGGGTAGAACTAGAGGAAATATGCCTTCACAGGCAAAGATGGCAAGGAGGGAGGGAGAGTGGGAGGGGAAGGAATAGAAAGATTGTCCAACAGGATAAGGACTGATAGTGTTTTTAGTAATCATGCTAAAATAATAGAAGAGAATATGAGAGAGTAAAGGAATCTTCTTGGCTTTGTGACTAAACCAGACATCTGCTTGTTCAATTTTTAGGGTTCAGTTGTGTAAGTTGTATTAGAACTTTTTAAGGTTAATGGTCAAATGCTACCCACCTCGCATCGAGATTAAGCTATCTGAATATTGTAGCTAGTTTGGAATGCAACCTCTATAGCCTCTGACAGCTGTCTTTTTTCACTCAAAAATGCTCAGAGGTGTTGCAATTAGATCTCCAGTTTGCATCTCCTACTTCAGACTTTCTTTGTTTGGCTCCTTGACCTGAAAAATCTTCATACCCTTTGGCTTGCTGCGCCTCTGAGGTCATCTTTGTTAGAGCATTTGAGTGCTCACAGAGATACTGCAATCACAAATTATTTTGTGTTGACTCTGGGTAGGAAGGTATCAGTAGCTTCTAGAATCATCAATTAAGCTAGATTAGGGTTTTACAGTTAATTTGGGTTTTTACTATCCATTACAAACCACCTTTTGAACACATGAAGGAGCAGCAGAAGTGGCCTCTTGACATGAATAGACATAGCATGATGACTGTAATTCAGTTTTCCTGATTACTTCGAAATATTTTCTCCATGATGCCAAAAATTAATCTCTCAAAGACTATTCAGGGTGCATTTTTCTATTGAGACAAAAAATGTGATTGAAAGATATGCAGAAATTCCTTCTTGCTATTTGATTCAGTGTTTATTGTTTCTTTAAAAATCTGGACATGACTAGGGACAATTTTCATAAGGGACTGGCCCAGCTTTAATTTTTAACTTATTAAAATTTAATTTATTTAACTGTCATAACATTTTCATTTTTTGTTTGATAAGGATCTGATTTATGAGAGTGAAGAGAGAGTTTTTTTTTTTAATTCAGTGCCCATTAACAGAAATATAAAGCATTTTGCTAATATTTTGAAGGTGCTTGCTATATATCACGTTCTCTGCTGAGAACATTGCATAAGTTATCTCAGTTAATCTTTACAATAAATCCAATGCACTATTGTTATCATCATTTTACAGAAAAAGAAACAGAGTCTTTGAGATGCTAAGTACCTGCCCTCCGTCACAGAGTTAGCAAGAATTAAGTGGGAGCCTGAATATAGAATCTACTCATATTAGCAAAAATAATATCATGGCCTCAGGATACTTTGCCATTTGATGGGCCACTGAAACTTGATTCCAGCTGCCATTAAGTGATCCATGACATTCATAAATTCTTATGCTATTGGCAAAATAATTACAGCATAGAGTTGGTAATTCATGGCTTCTTCATGGAATTTCGTTGTTGTCAGCCGCAGTGTTGATATTTTAGCTCTTCAGATTCAAAACCAAATTAAAGCTAAAACATGGAAAGTTTCTCATCGCATATTTAGGAAATGATCAGTATAAGTTATTTCTGATTTTATCAATCATAAGTGTATTCATAGAAATTTTTTTAGAGCACAATGGCTTTTTCCAAACAGTGCAAAATGTTAGTTAAATTGATGACTAGGATTAGTTTGGCAGATGAGACTCTAGGTTGATTCCCTCTATTAATTCTGCTCCTTCTCTCCAAAGTTCCATGATAAGGCAATCAATCCCTTTTCTAGATAGAGGGGAGCACATTACTTTGATTAAGGCACTATAAGGGGTCCTGTTCCCCAAATAAACTTTCATATCAAATATTAAAAATTCAAATTTATTTATTTACTTATTTATTTAAAAAATTTTTTGTTTATTGAAGTAACATTGGTTTATAACATTGTATAAATTTCAGGTGTACATTATTATACTTCTATTTCTGCATAGATTACATCATGTTCACCAGCCAAATACTAATTACAACCCATCACCACACATATGTGCTGAATTATCCCTTTTGCCCTCCTCCCTCCCCCCTTCCCCTCTGGTAACCACCAATCCAATCTCTGTCTCTATGTGTTTGTTTGTTGTTGTTACTATCTACTACTTAATGAGTAAGATCATGTGGTATTTGACCTTTTCCCTCTGACTTATTTCACTTTGCATAGTACCCTCAATGTCCATCCATGTTGTCACAAATGGCTGGATTTCATTGTTTCTTATGATGCAAAACTTAAAATCTTCAATTTGAGAAACAAACATGAAGTGTTATCATAAAGTCTGAGTTATCAGTCTTCTCTCAGTTATCAGATGAGTTTTTGTCTTGATAACCTGGGTGTCGGTTATAGAAGTCTCTGTACAATTTTATCAGGATGGCTTGGAAGAATTTGTTTCCTATTTGTAGTTTTTCATTATTTCTGTGAACCTCTCATCATTATCAGACTAGGGTTTTTCAGAACAGAGTTAAGTCTATTAGCACTGGCATTAATGAACTAACCCAAAAATAGATCTAATCAGGCATTTGCATGCTTCTAGTCATAAAGAATATCTATTCATTACTGAGATAAAATGGATATGGAGATTTTTCATTTTATCTAGTACATGATTCTGCACATGGAGCTGAGACAACAATGCCTATCTCTTCCATACTTTTTTTCTATGTCTCTCTTAACTTCCTTAGAGTGGACTGGGGAGACTTAATAAACAATAAATTGATAATTGTATGGATTTTGAGCTTCTTAGAAAGGCACAGTATAGGTTGAGGTACTCTTGTGGAGGATGTCATATTTTTCCTTATGAATATCACTATGGTTAAAATATCACACAGAACAATTATTCAGATATTCAAGCAAGACTCTAAATAGGAGACTTACCTGTTTAAATAGTCACTGTCAAGCAAGAATGACTACTATAATATAATTTGGAGACTTGCATTGCTGCTTGATTTTATTCTGTCCTCTATATCTAAATGGAATTGTTTTATTATATGTGAAACAGTGTTTTCAACAAGGTTCTCCTGTTCTATCCAGTAATAAATAACTTGTCTGAGATTCAAGGAAGAGTCTCCTTTTATCAAGCTCCAGGAGACATTCCTACCTTCAGGCTCCCAGGTACTTAGCACAACAAGATTAAAATAAGACTTCTATGCATATCTCTTCATTAATTAGTTAATCTGGTTTTTCATTCAAGGAGCAGTATTGAGTTCATACTACATATAGAAAAATACAAAGATACATAACCCAGAGTTCTTACCTTCAAGGAGCTGAAGGCATAACACTGTGCAAAGACACAAAGACATTGAATTCTTATCCCACATACTCATAGCCTAGAACTGGGCAGATGTAGAATAGGCCTTTACTACGTATTTGTGAAATGAGCAAACTAAGTGCGACGATAAGAATGCCCATGCAGTTTGTGAAGAAGGCACAGTTGAGATGGAGTCCCTCATTCATTATGGAAGGGCCTGAGATGAAGCCTAGAAAACAAGTAAGAAAAAGAGAAGGGCAACCACTATGCATTTTGGGATGGGTAGGTAGAGAATTATAGGTAGTTTAGTGTTTCTGGGACATAAAGAATGATTCAGAGACTGTCCAGAATGAAAGCGTGCAAGGGTGGTGGGCACCTTGTCATGGAGGGCCTGGTGGTCAGATGCTGAGGGGAGCTTTATGGCTTCACCCAGGTGACAGTTGTTGGCTGAGTGAGTCTCCAAATAGAAATTCTTTCTCCTACACTCTATGGATGCACGTGTTAATACTCCGTTTATGTAAGAAGAATCAATTAAATATGGAGACTACACAGAGCAGATCGAATTTTCCACTGACTAGAAACAGCGTCCCTTTCCTTCCCTGTACTGCTGGGCTATGTCCACCTGACCATGATCACGCTTCTCTAATATCCATTATTTATTTTGTCTATCACTTGAGTTTTTTCTCACTTCCCACTAGTAGCTTTTCAGACTTAATGTTTGTTCTTTTTTAACACAAGAGCTAAATATTTACAGTTGAGCAAGCCAGAGAAAATAACATACAAAATTAACAATTCCAGAGAGAACACTGAAATCACAAGTCTGCCTTTAGTTCATTTCTTTTTCTTAGTAATACCCCGATTTCATGATGTGATTTTATCATATCTTTTAATTATGTGAGGCCCCTCATCTGTGATCCCAAAGTGCTTTATGTTGATTTGAAATTGAGCCATAGATGCTCATTCTTATTTTATAAGTAAGGAAAATTGATGTCATTCAATCAGTGTGAACCTAGAAAAACTCACTCCAGGACTTGGTGCTGCCAGAACCTTCCATCCCCACACAGTACCACCCTCTTCTTCGCAGCAGTGGGGGCTGGTAAATGTGTTTCTTCCTGGTACTGCTGCACCTTGGACAGAAGTGCTAGCTCCTTCACCTTCCACATTCCTTTGGGAAGCATGTGCCTCTGTGGAGGGACTAGAAGCTGCTGGGTGCGCCAACATTTCCTACTTTTTAGTAACTCTGTTTCATTATATTATTAAATATAGTGCAAGGTAAGGGTGGATGTTTAGGAAAGAGTTTATGAAGGACCTTGCAAGTCATGGTAAGGACTTACATTTTATCCTGAGGACAGTAGGATGCCATTGGCATCTGTGGAAAAGTTAATATGATTGGATTTGAGGTGGAAAAAGCAAAAGCTCGAGCTGCAGTGAAGAAAATGGACTGGAGTCAGGTAAGCATGAAGGTGTGTAGACCAGTGAGAGGGCTGTGACCGTAATTTCAGCTTGAAATGCTGGTAGTCTGGATCAGTGTAGTGCATTGTAGATAGTTTTGTAAGTTATTTAAGAGGAAGAACTGGCAGGAGTGAGTGACTGGGATGAGAGCTTTCAGAGAGAGAAAGAAATCAAAGATAATGTCCACCTGAAGAACTGGCGACTGGATATCTCACTGAGGTAGAGAACACACGGAGAAAATCCGTTGGTGAGAGAAAGGAAATGAGTTTATTTTCTCTGCCTAATATTTTTCATTGCTCACAAATGATGCACATCAATTTAATATGCATGTTGAATTTTTAAATTTTTTTGAAGTTAAAAAATGTGTTCTAAATCTTTGAAATGAGAAAACGTCTGCTTTCTTGGTAGCTCCTCATCTAGGTCTTTTCCTACTTCAATCATTTAGATGATGTGCTAAAGCAGAGATTGGCCAACTGTGGCCTGCGGGCCAAATGCGGCCTGTTGCCTAGTTTTGTATGGCCCGCAAATTAATAATGACTTCTATATTTTTAAATGGTTGGGGAAAAGTTTGAAAAAGAATAGTTCTTGACAAGTAGAAATTATATAAAATTTAAATTTCAGTTTCCATACATAAAATTTTTTTGGAACACCGCCATGTCCATTTATTTGTATATTGCTGCTTTTGTATTTCAACCACAAAGTTCTGTAGTTGCAACATGGACCTTATGACCTGCAAAGCCTAAAATTTTACTATCTGGCCTTTACAGAAATGTATACTGACCCCTGTGCTAAATAATTGCTTCATTCTCTAGTTTGATGATCCTAAATTAAAAAAACATTTCTTTGAAAAAATGCAATAGCATTCGAGTTGAGGGATCAAGTACTTCTGGTTGGGTTTTCAGATTTATGACTGTGCCAGCCACCAGATGCTCCAGTGTAAAACTTATTAATGCGTTTAATTAGTATTGACTTTTTCCAATATTTATGTAGTGGAGTAACATGGAAGTGTATTTAGAGAAGGTATAGTTAATCCAGGAGCAAGAAAAAAATAGAGATGGCATCTTAGCTGAGTTTATCTTTATGCTAACATTAAAAAAAATAATAGCAAATGCTTTCTCTGGGCAGCTTCAAGTTGCAATATCATTAGCAATACAGCAGTTTTTCATGTTACAGTAAACTTTATTAGAATGTGTTAGGTAGTGAGATGATGCTATGTGCTACATGGTAGCCGTTATAGCTGAAATTGGTTTGCAGTCATGCTTTAGCCTATTTGCTGTTAGAAAAAAATAACTTTATCCAACCAACCATAGTAATAACTATTTTTCAAGTAGCATTGCATGCCATGTTCAGGATTATAAGTAAGGCTTGACACTGTGAGGCAAATTTTTCTACTGCGTACCAAGCACGGCACTTGTATTATATATACATGTGTTCAATTTGCTTAAAGTAATATAAGATATTAGAAAGCATATCAGATATTGATTCCTTTTCTTAACATGTTTCCTCAGCCAATTAACAGTGGGTGATCTAATAAGCGTTACCATTTGACTTGGTGTATTAAATCAGTTGACATCTGTTTAAAAACGTGGTATCTTCTGTTTCAGAGCTTCTTAAAGAATCACTGTTGTCATATTTATGTGAGTGACATATTGTAAAGAGTATATGAATATTGAGACTATTGCCTGTGAAATAGTAAGTCTCAAGTGGAATTTTTACAAACCCTTTAGAAGAATTGTTTTTTTCTTTACTGATGATCAAGTGTAGCAGCACTTTGGCCCTTTTTTGGATTCTTTTTGTCTTACTGTTTTATTTATATTGGAATTCCAACAGAACATTAGAGCAACTAAGACATATTTATATTTCTTCAAAAAGACATGGATTAAAGTAGGTATTGAGAACCACTGGTGTAGATTGGCTGACATTGGTTCCCTACTCCTAACCCATGCCACTTATGCAATTTGTTCATTTCCCCAATCTCTGAAACGTGCCAACCCTTCCCTAGCACGGGATATCATTCTGTATGTGAGTTAGTTTTGTATGCTTATCTCATGTCCCCAACTCTCATGTATCATGACTGCTTTAAATGTGAATCCTAAATAGTAAACTCTGTTGGCATGAGCTGAATAAGTTCATGGAGCCCTGTGTACAGTATTCAAGACAACAGGAGGGGGCATTTCCTGCACACTCTTCAGCCTCAGATGTTACTTGGTTCCTGAGTTGTTATATACTGCTGGTGTCAGAGACCTAAGTCATTCCCAAATTGCGTTCTCTGGTTCTAAAATCTACATGGCTCTTCTTCCTCTCCCTCCACTCCCATACTATGTGCCCTTGTCATTGACCATTGTTTTCCACTCCAAGCTTTCCTTTCACTGGCCTCACCCAGATTTAGGGTGTGATAGACAGTTGAAACTAGGATATTGAATGAGATCTTCAAGAGTCAGGTGTTAGACTTTGTGGAGTGCCTACTATGGACTGTGCACTTTACATGTGTTAAAGTTAAAGCTCACTTAAATCTCACAGTCACCTTCTAAGGAAAGTATGATTATTTCCAAATAAGGAAAAAGAAATTCATGGGGGATTGATTTGTTGACCACTTTACCAGTCTGGAGCCCTGACTTCAATTTGGGTCAGTCTGGCTATAAAGGCTGCAGTTTTTTTCCATGCCATCTGCCTGTCTCCCCAAGAGAGAGTATATACAGAGAAGAATAGAGAGGTAAGGAATAATTCTTGGAGAAATCTCTCCTCGGAAGATAGACTCAAATATCAAGAGCTGGGAAAGACAACCAAAGAAGGAGAGGAAAAATGGCAAGAAAATGATAGCAGTTATCTAAAAAGCCATGGGCTGGGGGACTTCTAAGAGAAAAGAATTGTCAGTGTGGTTGAGCTGGGTATGTGAGGTGAAGATCGTGAAAGGACCCAGTCACTCGCCTAACAGGCACATTTCATTGTGTCTCTTTTCTTCACTTCGCCTTCTAGCATTTAAGTCCTCTCCCTGGAGAGCCCTAGTGCTCTCTGCAACGGACTAGGGACACGACCCTCTCAAATATCAAGCATCTACGTGTTTCTAAATTCTGCATCATGCACTTGCTGTTCATGGAGTGTTTCATTTCAGACAGAAAAGAGTCTTCTAAAATAAAGTTCTCATTATTTTCTAGGCCAACTAAATGAAAGTAGAATCCTTATTTTGTCTAGACAGCATTTCTTTGAAGTTGATATATTGAGGTGCTATCTTGGGGAGCCAGCTCCATAGCTGTTTACCGTGTTTCCTGAGGCAGCCTTGTGTGAGGACCAGAGAATTTTAACAAGTGTCTTGACTTTCTCTGCACCTGGAGATTAATGTGCTAGTAAAAACTTTATGAACCCTTAATCACTCATAGCGAACATATCGGATCCTCTGAAGCTAAAAGCTTCAGCATTCATAATTAAGAGACAACAGACTAGGACCATTTACATATGGAAATGGCCTCCCTGAAAATGTAATAAACTTTATCTTTATTTAAGTTGTAGGCACTTTAATTTTGAATAAAAGTGTACTTTTTTAGTTATAAAAAATCAAACATCAAATTATCCCCACTTTTAAGAGAATGAAAGGAATTTTAACCTACTACTAGATAATCTCATGTAAATAGACGGGATTCTTTTATCAAGATGTTAGTTACTGCACTGTTAGTTGTGCCCTCCCCTCCCCACAGACATATTATCTTCTGCTTGAAACAATATTTAATTGTATTACGATAGTGCATTCGTTTGCTAAGGCTGCTATAACAAAGTACCACTAACTGGGTAGCTTCACAGAAATTTATTGTCTCACTGCTCTGGAGGCTAGAAGTCTGAGATCAAGGTGTCAACAGGGTTAGTTCCTTCTGACAGCAGTAAAAGAGAATCTATTCCAGGCGTCTCCCCTAGCTTCTGCTGGTTTGCTGGCAATGTTCGGTGTTCTGTGGCTTCTGCTACATAACCTCCATCTCTGCTTTCGTCTTCACATGGTATTCTCCCTGTGTGTGTGTCTGTGTCCAAATTTCCCCTTTTTACAGGGACACTGGTCAGATTGGATTAGAGGCCCACCCTACTCTAGTATGACCTCATCTTAACTAATTACATCTGCGATGACCCATGTCCAAATAAGGTCACGTTCTGAAGTACTGTGGGTTAGGCCTTCAACATACGAATTTTGGAGGGGCACAATTCCATCCATAAGAGATAGTATAGGCTATTCTGTGACAATAAATGACTCCAAAATTCCAGTGACTTAAAATACCACAGTTTTTAATTGTTTTTCCTCCAAGTCCAGTGGGAATCCTGGTGCTTCTTCCATCACTATGTGATGGCTCAGTATTGAGCCTCCATGTAGCACGTGCTTTCATGATCTCCAGGCCATCTTCTGGGACTTGAGATGTTGAAGCATAAATTAGTCTTCCTTTCTGCCCGCCCCTCACCCAGAGAGGATTCATTCCTGCAATGAAAATGGAAGGTGCGTCTATATGGGTAAAAAAGGTAAAAGTTTATATTGTGGAGGATATTTAGTAAATAAACTATGGCAGTACACGTTCGCAGATAACCATGGCAAGAGGCTGAAACAACATGTGTGTGGGGCCTTTTCTAATCTAATTTATTTTTTGTACAAAGGAGAGTCTCAAAAGTGACACATACTAGGACTGTGATCACAAAAACTGACCGGGGAGACACAGATACACAGTAACTAAGGTCTTTAGCTAGATGGAATTCCTGCATAAATATTCTATTCAACCCCTCCCTTCCCAAAGTGTCCCTCACTTACCCTCCATCATATCATCCTTCACAGCATCTATCTCCTTCATAGCATTTATCACACTCAGACATTTTCTCATTTGTTTACTTGTTTCTTAGGTTTCCTGCCATTGGTTGCACATCTTCTTTCCTTCCTCCCAAATATAAGTCCATGAAGGAAGATATTTAGCTGTTTTTTGCTTTTTTCACTTTTAACTCCGGTATTGAGAATTATACCTGCCTGATACTAAAGGAAATAATGTATTGAACTAATAAATATAATAACTATTGTATTTAAAATAATATCATAATGGCAGAAGGCAAGAAATTGGGCAAAATATTCTATCACTGTTAAGGTCTGGGTAGTGGGAACTGGAGGCTTACAGTGTAAACATTTATAATGTTTTCAAAACAACTTATTCTTCTTTCGTGGATTCCATAGTATATACATTTCTCCTGAGGTCTTTTATGACAACATACTATTTATTGTGAAATTATATTCATTTATCTTATTTTCAAGAAACAATACATTTTATGTCCAAAAATACATGCCATGTAGTCACAGCAGAGTTATTCCAAAGGGTCCATGATTTAATACTTGTTGTCACTATATTTATAGCCCAAATTAAGGGTAAACAAATTCAAGCAGACACTATTAAGCAAAATGATTCTTTTCTAAATTACTTTAAGTGGTGAATATTATTATCAATAATTTTTTAATGGAGAAGTTGTGCATATATATTTTAAGGAAACCTCATGATTAAAATAATCTTTTTAAAGAAACACTTGAGAATTATTTGGTGTTTAAAAATAAAAAAAAAAAATTCCGTGGCTTACTTTTTCTCTAATAGTAGACTGTAAGTGAAATAATTATGAAAAGATTCATTGACCTCTCAAATGAAAACAACTGCCTGTAAAAATAGAGTTGTCACTGCAATACAACTCAAGAATCTCCATGCACTACTGCTTTGTTTACATAGATGAGTTCAGGGAAATTACTGGTCATGGCACTTTCTAAGCTATAATTATCAGTGTGTCTAACTTTTAACACACAATTATGATACAATGTCACTTTTTGAGATTTTATATGTACTATATTCTCCCCTAATTTTTTTTTAGAGGCCATGTCTTGGCTATTACCTTAGGATATTTTAACACAGTTAAAGCTCCATCTGTATAATTTTAGAATTAGTGCTATTAGTCATTTCAGTTTAACAGAATATAGTCACATTGTGTTCCAGGTAAATGGCACCCCTGAAGTTGTGCAATGTGATATCTAAATTTAGGTTTAAATGACCAAGAGTGTGGGAAGTAAACCACATAGAATCTTCTAAATCAATGACGTTTGTTCATGATACAAGCCGTCCTTGGGACTGACTCTGTTCCCTTGGCTTCTGATGTGTGTTCATGGTTATCTGCTTTATCGTCCTCTGTCTCCATGGCGGGGTTGAAATAACTCAGGGAGTCTCTGGTGGCACATTTCCTACAGTGCAATGTCTAGTTGGCTTCTTTACAAAATACTATCTTTGCTTCTTACTCATTAGAGTCATTCTGCCTGGTTTCTAACTCTGAACTGTTGTCATTGTGATGGATTTCCTGACCTTGAGAGGCTATGGCAGCCAAGCTGATGTCATACTGTATTTTGTGTCTCTGTTTTTTGACTGGATAAATGTTCTTTAATTACTGCTGGTTCTTCAAACTTGGGGAAAACGCTGGCAGTATTATCAGTTTTTATATTTAACAGTTTGGAAATAGAGAGCCTCTGGCCATAATATATTAAATTAAAGGTTTAAATTCATATGTTTTTTTCAGTTAATTTTATACAATACAGTTAAAATTGCACAAACATTAACATTTTCTCAATAGAGAGCATAGCATTTAATATTATATTTAATGATGATGATAATTATTTAAAAGTCACCAACTTATCCCTGATGAAATGCCATAGTGTGGCACTAATATACAAAAATATTAACAAGATTATTATTTAACTTTTTTCAGTGAAATGGAGAACTCTTTATATATCAGAAAAACATAATAAATATTTTAATAATTATCTGGAAGTAAAAGTTATCAGAGTCAATATTCCTTTGGAAGATTATGACCGAAAAACACAATTTGGGGCAAAATTACAGTTGTTTCTTATGTTGATCAGATAAACTGAAAAGTTAGTACTCTCTCTCTTATTATAATGTGTTCTCCCCTTCTACAATTCATCATTAGTGTTATATTGCTTATGTAGACTCAGTATTGAGTAACATGATTTTAAAAATATTTTATGTGTATCTTGCACATCAACTGGTTTATTATTGGTTTTGATATCATAATGTGCATATGAATTTATGATTAGAAATTAGTTTTATAGAATACTTTATAAAATAAGGGCTTCATCAGTTATTCAGTTTTTTATTCCCCACGATCCCTAAAACTTTGTCTAGCACCAGTAGGGAGTAGATAGCTAGTGAACACTGTTTAATGAATCTGGCAGTGACAGATTCAAAGTTCAGTTTAGTTTAGTTTTTTTGTTCTGTCCTCAAGAATCTCTAATCTGAAAAATGCATAACACTAGTGCTGCAATTTTTGTTTTTATTACAACACATAGTAGTCTACAACTTAATAATTGGTAGGAACTAAGTTCTAGCCTTGGCTCTGCCGCTAAAGAATTGCAAGTAAGATGTGAATGTAACCAGCAGAGTCTCTCCGTTTCCCAAGCCTCACTGTGTGCTAGTGTCATCTAGGAAGGTTTTTCAGAACGCGGATTTCTAGGCCCCACCCTTGTTGTACGGAATCTTCAGAGTTGCGCCAGAGAGTGGGTCATTTTTTTAACTCTCCAAGTAACTCCTATATAGGCAGACGAAATTTTAGCGTTTAGAAACCAATGTTCAGCCTGAAGCCAAACAGATTAAGTGAAACTTGTTTATTAGGCAAAAGCTTTTCCTTTCTTAGTTTTTCAGTAGTCAAACCTTTTTTTGTTTATATCCACGTCTGCCCTTGATCCATGGGAGACTTTTGGAAACATCAGGATCCGATGCAGTTTATGTCTGAAGAAGTGACACCAATTGGCACAGTCACTAGCCTCAGCAGCAAGCGTCTAAACTCTGAACCACGTGCATATTCTCTGGGAAGCTCATTGCAAGCCTTCTTCACTCTGCCAGTGTTGAATCATACAGTACATCTCTGATACCTTTTTTAAAGAGCTACACCTTTGCTTACTAAGGAAAGAGATACACCTCACACTTATATACTATATTCAGTGACAGTATGCCTGTGTTAGGGTCTTCAAGAATTATTCACATTTCCTTCTGTCAGTGCAAAATTTTCTATTGATCTTTCTCTGAATTTTTAGAATCAGAAAAAATGTTTAAAAACTGTAAATTAAAAAAATCTTATAGTAGCTAGAGACTTGATTCAGCAATCAAGTTTTTCTTTCTGAGATTTTAGATATAAAAAGTCCCCATTTTTAAATTACAAATGCATTCATTAAGCTTGTTAAGGAATTTAATCCTTTTGTAATAACTTTACCATTCAGTGATTTCCAAAAGAGTACCTATATACTGGTTAGATATATAACTATGGCATAGAATAAATCCACTCTACCGTTGTCTTTTAAAACTGTATAGGGATATTTGAAATCTATAGGGAACTTCAAAGATCAGCTACTTCAAGCCAGACATTTCGTTACTGCAGATGCTGAGGCCCAGAGGGGTTTGGTGATCTGCCCTAAGTCGCACTTGTTAAAATCTAGATGTCTTCATTCCCAGCCTAATGTTCCCAAGTCAACTTGCTCAGATCTGATGTGATAATTATTTTTTTAAAAATAACCTTATGTCATACCTTCAGTGGCCTGTTTTATCTCTTTTTTATATTCTCAACTTCACATCATCTCATCTTTACATTCCCAAGGCCTGGGCACACAGTGGGTGCAGGCATTTGTAGATAAACATGAAGGAACATAGGACATTTATGTGATTTCACGTAATACATCAAGCATATCACATATTATCCAACCCATAAGCCAGCCATCTTATGTAGATACTCTTGATGGAAAGAAAGAAGAAAACTCAGGATAAATGCCTCGACAGCTGTCAATGTTAAGTAATCACTTAAAGCTGCGAGAGCCTTCATTTGCTTTCAAGAGTTGTGACATATGGTCAAAAACAGCTTGAAGATTTATTGTGTCATCTCTGTTGGATGAGATTCAAAATATACTTTAAGAAAGATTCCATCCCTCATCATCCTTGAAAAGATCCTTCAGAACTCATAGAGCATAGAGAAAGCAGGCAGAGAATGATGAGGTTCAGATGACTAAAAATGACAGACTCTAATCAGGATTGCCAACCTATCACAGAAAATTACTGGGAATAAATGCAAATTTTCTACTGACACTACACTTTTAAACACTGATATTTCATTGACCTAAAAAAACCACTGGTATAGGTAAGATTTTTGAATTACCCTTCTCCAATATTGCAGTAGGATTAGAAAGCAGTTTTTACAATTATATTTTTAAGAAACAGTCATTCTTTTTGATTTTAAGAGTTTAACCTTAAAGATGAAAAAGCTGAGAAACTTGTTTGCCAATGGATTCTAACTTCTGTAAAGATTGTGGGAAAAATATCTCTCCACTTAAATTTTATAAAAATTGAAAAAACTGAGGAATAAAAAAGAAATGCTGAGTACATATAAATGAAAGAGCATGAGAACAACTTGTATAAAACATTACAGTAAAGAGGTCACCTAACTTAATAAACTCTCCTGGGTGCAAGCAGAAAATCATCAAGCCTACTGTGTATATTAGAAGAAAAGAATCAAAGAACAAAATGCCACAAAGCAAACGTCATTGGTCCTGGCAGTGTCTGAGTGTCCTTTTCCCTGCCCTCTGCCCTGCTTATGCTCTACTTTCCTGCTATTTGCCTCTCAAGGTTTCAAAATACTGCTAAACACATTTCTAAAGCCTTCCTGGCATATGACAGTTTGTGTATGAATCATTTTATTTAAGAATTAGGACAGTCTTTTTTGTTTGAAGTAGAATATATTGTGCTCCAATTTCAAATGCTTATGAAAAATACATTGTGCTTCAACCCAAACATTGTGTTGCATAAATCACTCTGGCCATCATATTCTGGGGCAATTTTCAGATTAGAAATTAAATTACTTGCTGCATAATCTATTATTTATTTTAGGCAAATCCCTGATTATCTCCTACTCGGAATGTTGTATTAGGTAGCCACAGCATCAGACCCCTGCATTCGTACTTATTTGTAGAGGATCAAGAAATAATGTCTAAAGATCTGTGTTTAATGGAAGTTTGCCGAAATGGCTACCACAATTCATCTGGTAGACCAGAAGACCAGATGGACTTAGATTATATTAAATCTTGCAGGAGCTGGGCATTTGAACCTTCATTTGTTCTAGATTCAATTTGGGTGTAACGTACTGTTCCTAGCTTGATCCAGTTACCAGATCTGCTTAAACAGTTCTTGTGCAGCTCAGGTCACTGCTGTGTTTGGTAGTTGTGATTTGTTTTTTGACGTAGATATTTACCAGTGTTTATTGTAGACATCTCATTAGTAATTTTTGGCATGACACTGTACCAATGTTGTGCTTGTCGATTGAAATAGGGACCATATTAGGACCTGAATGACAACAACTCTAATTAACCTGAACCACATTCTGGAACGCCTCTTGAAATAACCTTGCCTTGTAAGAAAACTGCTATACATTTTTTTTTTTCTTTTTCTCTAATAACTGAGAGGCCATCATCCAAAGCTGGTCTTCTCCCAGTCTTCAAGGATACTAGGTTTTTCTTCTAACTCAAAGTCTCTGTCTTGACCTCTCTTCTTTCTCTCATATTTCCCTGAAAAAATCCTCAGATTTCTGCTTAAGTGTCACCATCTCTGACCACCTCATTTATATAAAATGGTTTACCTATATATTCTCTGCCTCAGTCTTTTGTTTCCATCACAAAGGTAATGCAATATATAATTATTTTTTGAGTGTTTACTCCCTTTTCAACAGCTTTCTCAGTTGGTATGTAAGCTATGTGCAAGAGCCAAGACTGTGTTTAGCCTTTTAAGAGTTGTATTGCTAGCACCTAACAGCATCCTTGACGCTTGGTAAGGGCTCAGGCAATATTAATTGAACGAGTTTCAGTGAATGAGTCTAAGGATTGGGATTATTTATATTGCTTATGATATAGAAGAATTAATGTTTAAAAATGTGACAGTTTGGTTTCCTATTAGCTCTATTCGATGAGTGTTGTTGTTTATTTAACAAGAATTTATTGAGCACCCAGCTGGGTTCTAAGAGAGATTTTTAAAGAGTTGGATATAGTGCTTGTTTCCCAAAGAGTCCACACTATTGGAGAATTGGGCGTGTATATAGAGGAATGAATGGAAGAATAGGAATGACAACGTAACTAGTGGCTGATGCTGGAGAGTCACACTGCAGGCTTTAACTCTCACGTGCTGGTAAAGTAGCTGTGGCTCTGGCAACGGTTGGTTTGCTTTCTCATCAGTTTTAATTTGTTTTTTAATGTTAATTGAGCTCTAATTCTGGGCCACCTTCTAAGTAAATCCAAATCTGCCCTATGATATCATCCTCAAAATAAATATCAGAGAGAGATTATCGTCTGCATTTTACTGATAAAAAAAAGTGAAGTCAAAGAGGTAAAATAATTTTTCCAATGTTATACAGCTGGCAAAGAGCAGCATCAGCTTCAAATCCATGTTTTCTAACTCCAAGTCTAGAACAGTTTTCTAATACCAAGTTGCCTCTCTTGCTTTCATTTATTTACTCTGAAGCAAAACATCAACAAACCCTTTTCTCTTTCTGCATGAGAATTTGACCTTTGGTTAACTCTCTACCTTTGATCACCTGACAACCTGTTAAGGGTACTACGCCAACTCAGTTAGCAGTATTGCTTCTGCCATGAACCCCTGATTGGTACATTGTGTATGTACTGGGAGGAATTATAAATGAATTATGATACCCAATGGAGCTGCCATAACGTTGGGCTTCCCTGAGTATGGTGACTGATAAATGGTGTGTTCCATCAGGGGTACCCTTGAAGCTATGCTTATGTGATTAATATAGTAGATTGGACTCCCATCGGGCATGAGACTTTTAACCTGAGTGACTGCCATGCCCACTGATGTGTACCTTGTCTCCTTGCACTTGAGCAACTGTGTGGATTGCTGCAGAGAATCTCGCAGAAGAATGCCTGATGCTGCCCTGCCGGCAAGCTGAGGTTCCTGTCTTCTAACCTTCTAAATGACCAATGCCAGGTGTGGCTCATGGTAATCTTCTTAGCCCGAATGTTTAGTTGAGCCCCCAAACTGTTAAAGAAGATTGTAGCAAGTAAAACTGTTAGGTGTATTTCCACATATGTGACAAATATCTTCCATAATTAGTCTTGACTTTTAATGGTCATTGGCCTGTAATGAATGAATTTGGGCTATTGAATTTTATGATCTTGTTTGGATTAACTCACCTACTTTAATCAAGTTTATGCTTCAAAATGAGAAATTTCACCTGTTTATCCCTATGTTCCAAATGAGGCTATTGAATGTTATTTCTTTCATGAAAAATAGTTTCAAATTCATTGAGGTAAAACATCCCCATAGAGCCTGAAGATTTAGTTTGCTTACATATCTTATTGTAATAAAGAAGCAAAATGGAATTCTGGTTTGGGGACTGGATTTTGAAAGGAATATGGGGTCTTTTTTTTATTTTTTAATAGTTAATTAGCTTCCTACAATACTGTTGTATTTTTATATGTATAGAATGCTGTTCCCATTCACAGGAGTCAGAAAAAACAGCTGCGAGTGTGATATTCACCACTGTATACAGAGTTAGAAATGAGCATGCATTAACACACAGGTCAACTGAAAAATGACTTTAAGTTAAACTAACAGAAGATTTAATATCTAAAGTATACTAACTGGGACAATTTCTAATTAATACAGTTGCACTATGCAGGGATAGGGCAGTTTGATTAGATTAAACAAAAATAAAAGTTTGGCTTGGTTGTTGTAAATTGTCAAAGAAAACCATTGTAACATTTAACTACCTCAATATTTCATTGCAAATGACACTAATTAGACATTTTTTTGGTTCTTGCTTTCTCAGAGGGCAGAGTTCTTAGGCTACATTCTCTACTTCAACCTGGTTACTTTCTGTGACTAATCTCTAGGGTAATTAAGATCATTTTTAAAGTTATCTGAGAAAATATAGAAGTGACTAGATTTTGCATTATGCAGCTTTACCTCAGACCTTACTTAAAAAATAGTAATATATCTGGAAATTTTGTACTCATTTTATTCCATTTTTCCTTATTTTGTCCTGTTTTTAAAATTATCCTGTAGTTAGAGAGGATTTTTTGGGAGGTACAGGAATTTTAAGACATATAGATTTGGATAATCACTATTACATTCAGGATATGGAACTAGATTAAAGTCTTTTGTTGAAAATACGATTATAGAAATTTTTTCACAGTCTGTACCCATCCTTTGAATCTCTAAGGAGTGTCTTTCACACAATAAAAGGTTTTCAATTTTTATGAAGCCCAATTTATCCTTTTTTTCCAACCGATCATGCTTTTTATGTCATATCTTTGCCTAAACCCAAGTCACAAAGATTTTCTCCTACGTGTTCTCCTAAAAGTTTTATAGTTTTGCATTTTATGTTTAGATCTATGATCCATTTTAAGTTAACTTTACATAAGGTATGGGATTTACGTCAAAGTTCATTTTTTTTTTTGGCTTGTGGATGTTCAGCTGTCCTAATTTGCTGAAAAGGTGACCGTTTCTCCTTTTAATTGCTTTTTCATCTCTGTCAAAAATCTAATGGCTGTCACGGGTGGGTTTATTTCTGCGTTCGCTATTCTGTTCTACTGGTCAATGTGTATGTTCTCCCACCAATTCCACACAGTTTTGATTACTGTAATTTTATAGTAAGTCAATATTGGATAATGTAATTCCTGCAACTCTGGTATATTTTTTTCCGAAATGTTTTAGTAATTCTAGGCTCTTTGCCTTTCCGTATAAATTTCAGAAGCAGCTTATCTATTTCTATCAAAAAAAAAAAAATCCTGCTGATTTTTTTTGTGTGTGTGTGTGAGATCAGCCCTGTGCTAACATCTGCCAATCCCCTTCTTTTTTTTTTGCTGAGGAAGACTGGCCCTGGGCTAACATCCGTGCCCATCTTCCTCCACTTTATATGGGACTCTGCCATAGCATGGCTTGACAAGCAATGCATCAGTGCACACCCAGATCGGACCTGGCGAACCCCGGGCCACCCCAGTGTAGCGCGTGCACTTAACCGCTTGCGCCACCGGGCCGGCCCCCCTGCAGATGTTTTGATTGGAATTGTATTAAATCTATAGGTAATTTGGAGATAATTAATATCTTTATTATGTAAGTCTTCTAACTGGTGAACATGGTATGTCTCTCCATTTGTTAGATCTTGTTTGATTTCTTCCATAAGTCTTCTGTAGTTTTTAGCAATAGATTCTGTACTGTACACCTTTAGTTATATTATGCCTAAGTATTTCATTTTTTGGAGCTATAGTAGATGGTACTTTTGGAAAAAAATTAGATTTTGAATTGTACATTTCCAGTATATAAAAATACAATGAATTTTGTGGGTTGACCTTGTGTCCTGTGGCCTTGCTAAACACACTTGTTAGTTCTAGGACTTTTTTTGCATGCATTTCTTGGGGCTTTCTGTGTAAACAATTATGCCATCAGCAAATAGGGACAGATTTATTTCTTCCTTTTCAATCTGCATGCCTTTATTTTTTTTACCTTGACTTATTGCACTGGCTAAGATTACTCAGGACAGTGTTCAGTCTCTCTCCATAAAGTAAGATGATAGATGTAGTTTTTTTGCAGATGGCATTTATTAGGTTAAGTTGTTTTCTACCTCTAGTTTGCTGAGAGAATTTTTGGACAAATTTTGTATAAAACTGGTGTTATTTAATCTTAAATGTTTTGTAGAATTTGCCAGTGAAACTATCTGGACCTGGAGGGTTTTTTTCAAATAAATTTTTTTTCCCAAGTCAATTTCTTTAACAGTTATAGGATCATGAATGTTATCTATTTCATTTTCAGTCAGTTTTCACAGTTTGTGGATTTTGAGGAATTGGTCCATTTTATCTAAATTATTGGAATTATGTGCACAGAGTTGTACATATATTGCCTCATTATCCTTTTAATGCCTGTAGGGTCTGTAGTGATATTTCCTTTTTTTATTCCTGATATTGGTAATTTGTGTCTTCTCTCTTCTGTCTTTCAGGTTTATCAATTTTACTGATCTTTTAAAAATCAGTTTTTGATTTTATTGACCTTTCCTATTGTTTTTCTTTTTTCAATTCCATTGATTTCTGCTTTTACCTTTCTTATTTTCTTCCCTCTACTTGCTTTGTGTTTAGTAGCCCTTTTTTCTAGTTACTTAAGGTGGAAATTTTGAGACTTTTCTTCCTTTTAATAGAAGCATTTAATACTATAAACTTACTCCTATATTTTAGATACATTTCACAACTTTGACATATTGCATTTTCATTTTTATTCAGTTTAAAATATTTTCCGATTTCCCTTGAAATTTTCTCTTTGACCTATAGATTATTTAGAAGTGTATTGTTAACTTCCAAGTGTTTGAGGGGAATTTTCTCCTATTTTTCTGTTAATGATTTCTAGTTTAATTTGGTTATGGTCTGAGAACATATTGATATAATTTTAATTATTTCAGATTTGTTATTATTTGTTTTATGACCCAGGAAAGAGTCTATCCTGGATAATTTTGCATGTGCACTTGAGTAGAATATAGATTCTACCGTTGTTGGGTTGAGTAACCTCAAAATGTCAATTAGATTCAGTTGATTAATGGTAATTTTCAGTTCTTCTCAATTCTTGCTGATTTTCTTTCTACAGATTCTATTACTGAGAAAAGAATGTTGAAATCTTCAATTATATTTGTAGACTTGTTTATTTCTCTTTTCAACATTATTGGTTTTGGTTTCATGTATTTAGCCCTGTTTTTGGTACATACACAATTAGGGTGGTTATGTCTTCTTGATGACTTGACCCTTTATCATTATGGAATAATGTCTCTTTAATAACTTTTCCTGTGCAGTTGAGATTTTTGTTCTTCTTCACGTGCTGTGTAATTTTGGATTTTATCCTGGACATTTTGAATATTACATGAAGCCCTGGATCTTGTTTGAATTCTGCATAAACTGTTGTTATTTCTGTTTTCCATGGTCAGTTATGCTGATTAGGTTTAGAACATGACTTTAAACCCATTTTCTGTGGGTCGTAGTTCCAGTGTCAGTTCAGTTTTAAAGTTTTTTTAGTGTTATTTTCATCTGTCCCATGTGTGCACCACCCAGTGGCCAGCTTGAGACTTGTATGGTGGTCTATCTGTTAATTCAGTTATCAAAGATTTTGGCATGCTAAACAGGATCAAATCTACGCATGTGCGATTGGAGGTGAGCCCAGAAGTTCATAAAAACTTAACGAGATCACTGTCCCAAGCTCCTCTCTGTCCATTATTTCTCCAGAAATTTCCTGTTGGCTGATACTTCTCTTTCCTCCTTCCAGAGTACTGAGGCTTTAGTTACCTCTCTCTGCCATGCACTTCTGCAACTAGATCAGCATCCAGGGCCAGCCTTTGGGAGGACAGAGAGAAACAAACCAACAAACAGAACTTGGTCCCACCTTCTTGTAACGCCAGTTCCATCCAATGGAGAGGACAGCTCCTCTTAGTGTTTTGGCTCCTGCAAGGTCCCATTGCTGCTGGCTGTGGCTATCATGAGAGATTGCTGTGGGTTGAGGTGCAGGAGAATGGAGAATGGAGGGAAAATGGGATATTTCTGCACTCTCTTCGCATTTGGTGTATCCTTTTCAGATCATTGAGCCAGAACTTAAGGACTTCTCATGGAGTTCTCTCCATCTGTGCCCCAGTGCCCACTGCCAGTGTGTTGAGTTCAGGCCAGAGCATACTAGAGGGGAAAAAATGGTAAGTTCACCATTGGATTGGTATTTTGAATCCTGGTCTTCTTCTTCACCCTGTCTGATATTATTTACTTTTCTGACAACTTAGATAGTTGCTCCTTGCATTCTGTCTAGTTGCATTCAGTGAGAGACATGATGGTAGCTGTTTACTACCATCTTACCCAGAACTGGAAATTTTACTCCATTTTTTTAAACAATCTTTCATCAAGATGCTCTTGTTCAGTCAATGTGATTTAAATTAATGTATAGCAAACACTAGGATAATTGAAACATGTCAGAATGCAAAAACATGAACATCTTTACTTACCTCTAATGTACCTTTGGAAAATTGATGTGACAGTTGTTTGTATTTCTTGTAGACTACTCCAAATGATTAATATCAATTTGCTTTAAGTACTTCTACTTTCAGACTGTCGAGTAAACCTCAGACTTTTCTGCTGAAGAAGCTGTATAGGAAGTACCTTAATTATGTCTCATTTGTTTTTCGGTACTCTACCCTAGAGTCAATATGATTCAGTGGGAAATAAGAAAATCTCGTGTCTGCGAAACCCTGTAAAAGGTGATGAGCTTTGAGTTGGATGCACAGTCAGATGTTTTGCTTTTAAACCAAATATTCAAAGAGAGGCAACCATCTATATGGCTTTTACATGGGAAAGTAACCTGTTGAACTTTTTCTTTCACCGTGTTCAACAGAGTACTTAGTAAGAAAGAGATTAATTCATTTTTAATGCTAGGAAAATACAGTCATTAAAAAGCAGATAATATAAAATGCCAGAAATGCTTTTAACATTACAAGAAGTGCACTTCTTTCTTAAATTGCTTGCTACTTTTGGAGATCTAGATATGCTGAGGTATTAAATATTAAAATAGAGGTTGCTTTTTAAAATGCAGTGTTTCTTATCAGGAAAAAACAGTTTGAACAAGCATTTCTGTTGTATAATTCATGATGTGGCTAATAAGATAGTCTAGGAGAATTATTTGTTATGCTTTTGAGAATGACTAGAATTTTTTTACAAGAGAATATTCCCTTGTTCATGTCCTCTTAAATATATGTGAGTACTAGATTTTGTCATATGAGTGGATTTCTCTGTGTTTTATTGGAAAATCTAACCAAACAGGAATATTGACATGAATTTTGTCACCTTGAACATTATGATAACTCAACAATACATTATAAATCATTGATATAATAGGAAAATGAATACTCAAAGGATGTCTCTCAGAACACTTATACTCTATGATTTTTCTGGAATAGAAGTGAAAATGACTTATTTTTTCTTTTTTTGTTTTTGTAAGTAACCAAACAATATAGATATAGGCATTGGTCTTAAAGAGAATGCATCTGCCTTTGGTTTCTCCCCATGTGCATTCATCCATTGGCATAGTAATAGCTTTTTATGGTAACAACAAGCAATGGACACTTGACCAGCTCTTTCAAATAACTATTCAACTTTAGTGCTCTCTGTGCTCTATCAGTTCAGAAAGAAACTCAGTTAATATAAAAGCCATCCATAGGCTTTAGGTACTTCACACTTGAGTTATCATGGTGGATAAAGTTCTTATTACACAAGTGTTGATTACTGTAAGTGCTTTTCCAAACTCTGTGCCCCTCTATCACTATATAGTTAAAGAATGTGAAAAATAAAAATAATTTTTCAAGACGTTGGTTAGTGCCTTTTTCTTTATTGTATTGTGCCCTTAAAATTAGTTATCAAATATTAAACAATATCTGTATTTTAAAAAGATAGCAAGTCTTTGTTTTTGGTCACTTATATTGTGTAAATAAAATATTGGGTTATATAAACATAGAAGATTTAAAAATATAATGTATCAAGATATGAACATGTGATTATGAAACAAGATTATTTTCCTGAGGCCTATCCTATTAATGTAGGGAAAATTTTAAAATCTAATGATCTACACATTAACATAATGTTACCGTCCACTTGGGCTTTTAAATGAACTGAAATCAATGTTCCTTATTATATGGTATCTCTAAGAACCACATCTAGATATTCTGAGGAAAGTTTTGATGAATAACATCTCATGTTTTTCTCTGACTAGCTGTAAATATTGTTGTGGAATGTGTGGCACATTCCCAAATGGTTTCATATTTAATATTACTTATATTAAAAAACTTCTTATTTATGAAAAACAAAAAGGATGTTTTAGAGCATCCCAGATTTTAAAATATTAGTTTAATTTTCTTTGAGAAAAAAGGCCCAAGTTTTTATAAACTCTCAGAATTAAGGACAATTTTGGTTAATTCAAAGAATCTAATTACCTTAATACTTAAAGCATATTAATTATTATTTCCATGAATACGACAAATAAAGATCCCTCTTGGCTTTATGGGTGTTTAGGGTGACACTCACATGATAGAGCCATTGCTCTGCAATTTTTCTTTTGCAACTCCCCTCTGGTTTAGTCTGATAATGACATATTTTTATGATGTTTAAACAAGTTTTATGGTTCCAAAGAAAACTAAAGAGAATGACTGGGTTAGTAAGTTCCTGAAGTGTATTAGAGAACTGTCAAAACCCGCTTGACTCAACTATCACAAGCAAACAGTGCACAAGGAAATTGTTTATTTACTTAAAAAAAATAAGGATACAATCAAAGAAGCATTTGGAAATGTGCATATAATTTATAGGGCTGAGAGTCAGTACTCTTTTAAAGACAATTCTCATATATTGAGCAGGGAATATAAATATAAGTAAAATCTGACTTATTTTCTACATAAAATTCTTTTTTCCAGGGATGCTGAGATGTTGGGAGTTCCTTTAATTACTTCATCCTTAACTATTTGTTTCTTATGCATAGACTAAGCACAGCCTTAACATCAGGTGTTCTTTTTAATATAAGAAAAAATGTATGAAGCCTTTTAATCTTAATATGCTACTGTATATGAGCTGCTTGTTTAGAAATATTAATATATCAGATATTTAATGGCACTTGGATGGTCTATTTGTGAATAAATTTTTTCTTATTACAACTTTCAAAATGGAGACTTTCAGAATAGCTAGAGCTCATTTATTTAACATTTTGGGGACACTTATGATATGCTGACCCTTGGAAGCAGTTAAATCTGGCCAAGAAATGATTTCACTTCTTGGAAAGTTCAGCCTAATTAAGTAGTAGATAATAGCAACAATAAACAAAACACATAGGGACAGAGATTGGATTGGTGGTTATCAGAGGGGAAGGGGGGAGGCAGGAGGGTGAAAGGGATAATTCGGTACATGTGTGAGGTGATGGGTTGTAATTAGTATTTTGGTGGTGAACATGATGTAATCGATACAGAAATAGAAGTATAATGATGTACACCTGAAATTTTTACAATGTTATAAACCAATGTTACTGCAATAAACAAAAAATAAAAAAATTAAAAAAAAAAAAAGTTCAGCCTAGCAATCGTAGAACCAAACTTTAAATATATTTGATGCATAGGTTTTAATCTATGATTTCTGGTGCTGTTTTAGTCTCCAGTGATAAAAGTCACTAAGACATGACACAGGCCCTGAAGACCTTTACTCTTTATTCCTTCATGCTAGACCTAATATGGAGCTTGACATGCAAAACGTGCTTAACAAGGACATGTTGAATGAATGACTCCCTGAGATCTCCATTTACAAGTCAGTCTGAGAGAGAGTAGGGCGAACCATACTGTCCGGATTGCATCAACATGGATATAGTTTACCGAACAAATTCTTATACGATTATGATCTAGTAAGTAAATTCTGGAGGTGAGGCACGGTTGTTCAAAGTAACCCTCCTCCCTCAGGGTGTTTATCTGGATCTTCTGGATCTTCAGGACATTAAGGAAAATTTCAGAGTGAGATCACCTTGTATTGGCGCTGAGAGAGACATGATGGTGGTTGGTGGTAGTGATGTCAGGGAGATGTTGCTAGAAAAATACAGAGGAGTCATGTTACATCTATATGAAATGGCCAGACAGAACATGATATATCTCCGTCAAGTGTAGCTGAAATATGGAGGCAAACTTTCCAAAACTTATCAAAACTGTACATCCCAACCTGTTCTACTGGTACTTTAAAGGACAAATAACACTGTCATAAGTAATCTTGGAAATACCTCTAAAGACTACTAAATCCTAGGTATGTTGAACCTTCTAAGAGAGAGGGGGATATAAAAAGGTTCTATAGCTGGCTACATAGACATAATCAGAAGGGAAGATTTTTTTCTTGCAGGACTGGAGCTTAAACTATTGGAGTGAGGGAACCATAAAGAATTATTTGCCTGGAGACTAGTTGAACCAGTTGACATCTAGACTTTGAAGGATAGTCCTTGAAACCAGAATAGAGCTATGTTTTGTTTAAAAGGAGCACACCTGCTTGGAAGAGGAGTGGAGTAGTGTTATATGTCAAGAATCTATCATAAATTCAAAAAATGTGAGTTTCGTAGCCCATACATAGTTCCAAAACAGGATCCAAGAACAGGGATTCAAAAATCATCTGTTCAAACTTGATTGGTGAGCTCAATTTAATTGTAGCAGAAAGAAGAGTAAAGTTCTGAGCTTGGAAACAAACTTACACAAAACAGGGCTAAGCAGCATCAGACATGTTACACATGTCTAAATATTTACAGGGAAAGCATAAAAATAGGATTGTATGTGGCTACAGAAGACACAAGTAGGATCTGGGGATTGGGGGTTAAAAGTCCATAGGAGGAGAACTGTATAACAATTACAGCTGTTCAAAATGGGACATAGAATCTCATAAGGCAATGAGTTGCCCATCACTGGAGTTTAAACCATTGCTTCACTAGAAGGTTGGGGAGGGGTGATTAGGGCTAACAAGTAGAGGATTTAAATCAGCAAATATTTATTGATCATCTATTTTGTACTCTGAGCTAGATTACCTCTAGGATCCTTTGCCATCAGCAATTCTGTGATCTGGGGATCGTTATAAGAGAGGGTTCAGGTGGAAGACTGAAAATTGAGTGAGCGATTATCACATAGCCTGATGTTCCTGTCAAAAGCAATGATTTATTTCCCATGGAGTGTGGGAGAGAGAGACAGCCTGGCCCAAATTTCTCTGGTTTAGTTCATTATGGAAACAGAAATAAATGAGACATGCATATAGAGGGAGGAATCTGTGAAGCCATTACTAGGAAATGAAATTTACAACAAAGGCAAGATAAGAGTTGCGTTTTAGAAATATTGATAAGTGAATGACAAATCATACATTTCTTATGAGATAATTTGGTTACTTTGGCAACATAGACATTATTCCTCATTTCTGATAAGCAGTATTCCTTTCATTCCCACCTATGGCTTTTGTCACTGTGTCTCCCAGGGACAATAAAGCTTAGATGAAAACTAATTAACATTTTAAACTGTAATATATAGACATTAATTTAGAGGGAGTTTCTTTTCCTAATATTACTCTCAATGCAACATGGAAAGACATCATGGTGATTCTTTTATGTATACTTCTTTAAAGGGTAGAGTTTTGAAGCGTTTAATTAAATATAATGATTCTTTTTATCTTGGTTATATTTTCTGTTCTCAGTGGCTGACATTATTGAAATGTGAACTGGATACAGTAAACTAGGCTTTTTACAACACGATTATTTCTTTTGCCATCAAGCTATACTATACTGGTAAGTTTTAAAAAACAGATATAGGGACAAGAGCATGTGATTTTTTAAAAAATAAGAGTTTATTGAGATATAATTAACACACAATCAAGTCCACCATCTTAAAGTGTACAGTTCTGTGGTTTTAGTATATTCGCAAAGTTGTGCATTGATCACCACTATTTCCAGAACATTTTCATCATCCTCAAAAGAAACTCCATACTCATTAGCAGTAACTCCCATTGCCCCCTCCCCCAACACCTGGCAAACACTAATCAGCATTCTGTCTCTACAGATTTGTCTATTCTAGACATTTCATATAAATGAACATTTTCTTTCACTTAGCATAACGTGTTCAAGGTTCATCCATTCTTTAGCATATATCTGAATTTCATTCCTTTTTATTGCTGTATAATATTCCATTGTATGGATACTCCATTTTCTTATCCATTCATCAGTTGATAGATATTTGGGTTGTTTTCTCTTTTTGCCTATTACGAATAATGCTGCTATGAATATTCGTGTGCAAGTTTTTGTGTGAACATATGTTTAGGAGTGAAATTGCTGGGTCACATGGGAACTCTATGTTTAACCATTTGAGAAACTGCCAAACTGCTTTCCAAAGCAACTGTGCCACTTTACATTTCCACTAGTAATGTCTAAGGGCTCCAATTTCCACATCTTTGACAACACTAGTTATTATTTGTCCTTTTGAATATAGCCATCCTAGTGGTCATGAAGTGGTAACTAATTGTGGTTTTGATTTGCATTTTCCTGATGATTAATGATGTTGAGCATCTTTTCATATGCTTATTAGCCATTTGTATATCTTCTTTGGAGAAATGTCTATTCAGATGCTTTGCCCATTTTTTAATTAGGAGATTTTTTGTTTTTGAGGTCTAAGAATTCTTTATATATTCTGAATATAAGCCCTTTAACAGATATGTTGTTGTCAAATATTTTCTCCTGTTCTGTCAGTTGTTTTTATACTTTCTGGATAATGTTCTTTCATGCACAAAAATTTTAAATTTTGATGGAGTCTTGATTTATCTATTTTTTCTTTCGTCACTTGTGCTTTCGGTTTTATATCTAAGAAACTATTGCCTAATCCAGAATCATGAATATTTATTCTTACGTTTTCTTCTAAGAGTTTCATAGTTTTAGCTCTTACATTTAGATCTCAGCTCTTATAGCTATATGTTTTGGGATAATTTTTCTATGTTGTGGGAGGCAGGGATCCAACTTCATTCTTTTGTATCTGGATATCCAGTTGTGCTAGCACATTTGGTTGAAAAGACCATATTTTCCCCATTGAATGGCCTTGGCACACTTGTCAAAAATCAGTTGACCATAAATGCAAGGATTTATTTATGGATTCTCAATTCTATTCCATTGTTCTGTATGTCTATCCTTATGCCAGTACCACATTGTCTTGATTGCTGTATTTTTGTAGTAAGACTTGAAGTTGGAAAATGTGAGTCTTCCAGCTTGGTTCCTCTTTTTCAATATGTTTTGGCTATTTGGGTTCCCTTGCATTTCCATATGAATTTTCGAATCAGCTTGTCAATTTCTGCAGCTGGGATTTGGATAGGTATTGCATTGACTCTGTAGATCAGTTTGGGGAGTATTGTCCTCTTAACAATATTAAGTCTTGTCATCCATGAACATGAAATATCTTTTCACTTATTTAGATTTTCTTTAATTTATTTCAATGACGTTTTATACTTTTCAGTTGTACAAGTCTTATACTTCTTTTGTTACATTTATTCCTTAGTATTTTATTCTTTTTGTTGCTATTGTAAATAGAATTTTCTTAATTTCTTTTTCAGATTATTCATCATTGTTATTGTATAGAAATACAAGCACTTTTTGTATGTCAATTTTGTATCCTGCAGTCTTACTGCACTCATTTATTAATTTTTATGGAACTCATTTACTTTATTTTTTTATGGATTTCATAGAATTTACTATATACAGGCTCATACATCTTCAAATAGTTATCTTTATATCTTCCTTTCAACTCTGGATGCCTTCTATTTCTTTTTCTTGCTTAATTGCCATTGTGAGAGTGTGATTAAAAAAAAATATAATTCACCAAAGGTAAGATGCCAACTAATTCATTGTATTCTCCTACATTCTACTACAATTAATTTGAAAATCTGTTCTTAGGGATCCTAGGAGATAACACAATGTAATGTATATGAATCAAATCAAAAGTAATCTCTATCTTCAGGAAGTATTTTTGAATTTAGGTATATCAGTTTCAGTATCTTCAGATCCAGTATGAATCAGTAGCTTGATTCATAAACCTAAATTAATGGCTGAGAAATCACTTGCTCAGGAATATAAAATGAAACCACACATACAAAAATACCAGGAAAGCAACAAAAACAAAAAATAATTATACATTAGAAGGAAGAGAGAGTTATAGCCTCCAATTGTTAGTAGCATGCAGGGGCCAAGGGAAATTTTCAAGAAACTTGTGTATGCTTCTAGACTCACATTTCTCCAACCATGTTTTTGGAGTATTGTTAATAGGTGCTGTATGAAGAAATGGTTTTCTGACCAATGAAGTTTGAAAAACTCTAGATTCAGTAAAATAAAACAGGTTTCTTTTCTGGGCTTCTTAGAGCCTTTAATGTGCTAATATGAATGTCTAAAACAGGAAATATAATACGCAATGTTTCCTAAACATATTTGGCAACTGACTGCTCTTTTCAGAGATCTGTTGGCTCCATAGTACTGGAGATCATCTCCAGGTCAACCCACCCTGATATGGCTATGAGATATGGCACTAACCAACTGTATGATCTTGGGGACATCACTTAAACTTGCTAAATTGAGTTTCCTCATCTGTGAAATGGAAATAATCTACACCCTTCCTTCAAGGCTGGTATTCAGCAGTTTGCACACTTCCAGCCCTACCCCTTGTTTATGGCCAGCGGCCATTCTAATTGGTGTTAAATTTTTTGACTGTCATCCCCAATTAACCTCGAAGGGCTATTATGAGGATTAAAAGAGGTCGTTATGCAAGATGCCTAGAATAGTGCCTGGTAGTAATATTTTGTTATTATTAATTTATTAATATAACCCTTGTTGTCATCCCAAGGAACACATTTAAAACGCCCTTCTTTAGTTTAAAGGGGAAAGGCAGTAGAGAGGATAAAAGAGAGAGGGAATGATTAAAAGCTGAAGGTGTCAGTTGCTAGATGTCGAATTAAGTGTGAAAGGGTTTTTGAGAGAAGGGGACAGTAGAGACTGGGTAACACAGGTGTAGAAGTAAGTTTGGAGCAGTAAGGGATTAGGAAAGAGATAGGAAGTTGAGGGACAGCAAAGTTCTTGATTTAAGAGCGTTTACACTGATAGTTTATCTGCCCTGTCCACACCTCTTTTTGCTTCTTTTCTTTTACCACATCATTTGTATTTGGACACAACACTGTTTTCAGGAGAGAAGTAGAATAGGCATTTAAAAACCAGAAACTTTTCTGTCCCTATTTTCTAGAAACAGACAGTAAGATGTGAAATCAGTATGTCTTAGGGGAAACAAGAGTCATTTAAGAAGCTTATCAAGACCAAATTAAAATTTAAATTAAATTTACATTTTGAACCTGTTTCTTTTATTGAAGATTTTAGAGACGAAGATCCGTAATCTGTTTGCTCCACCTCATCGCATTACTAAGGATTTTGCAAAGTAAAAAAATATACATATATATATATATACTATTTTTTATTTCTCTACGTTTTGAAGTTGGTCCACTATTATTCTCTCTTGACTAAATTTAATTAGTGTTAATCAAAGGTTTTAAAGGCTAGGTTTTGTATTCAACACTGCTTTATAGAGAGAGGCAACCTATTATAGTGGCGGAGTGTATAGACTTTGGAGCCAGACTATCTGGCTCCGCCACTTACAAGCTCTGTGACCTTGAGCAACTGACTTAACCTCTCTGTGCCTCAGATTCTTCATCTGTAAAATTGGTGATAATTTAGAACCTACTCTATGTAGTTATGAAGATTTAATAAGTTAATATTTGTAAAGCACTTAAAAGTGTGCCTGGCACAGAGGATTTATTATACAAGCAGTCTGTTTTAAATATAATAAATCAAAGATGGGGTCTGTTAGGAAGAAAAATTCACAATTACCTTATTTTTTCCCTTCTTGATCTGAACATTGCTAAGGAATTTGCGAATCATTCACACCAACCCAAGTTGAATTTCCATTCCATTTGCTTTTGGTGTGTTAATCCTGGAAAGGCTCTAAAGGCTTATGAAATGATGACACTGATGCCATCACGCTGTTCGAACATGACTCTCCGTGGTTGATTCTGTCTGTGTCTCTTTTATGAGCAAAAGATTAAAACAACAAAAATCTAGATTTTTCTCATGTTGGATTTTTCACGTTGGATCAGATAGTAGCCTAGAGCATCTACATTCATATTGTATTCTGATTGCTCGTGTGAAAGCTGAAGTAACACCACTTTCTTTATCATTATGTGATGAGACTTGTCACCCCTCTTTATGAACAGCAAATTCTTAGCTCAGGGAGCAGCCAGGGGCAGGTCATAAAATAGAGGATTATAGAGCAAAGATATTAGTGAAATAGAAGCATCAGCACTTCTTACTGTATTTAACTCAAAGACGATGAGGCCTGCCTAGGGAGCTAATACTACTTAACTGCTTTTGGGCAAAAAGCCAAAAGGAAATTGTATTTCAAAGAGAGAAGGTCTGGCATTCCATATGCTGCGTAATCCTGGTCAGTTAACAGAGATAGATGGCCATTTAACACAGAAAATAAAAGACTAAAGATGAAACTTTTATGTTAAAGAACACAATGTTGACATAGTTGGAGGGTGAAGGGCAATTGATAACATATCAGGTCCTTAAATTATTCAAGTGAAAATTGTTGGGAAACAGAGCTGGCATCTTTGACTGTGGAATGAGTCTCATATGAACTTAATTTGTGCTTGGCATTCTCTGAGAACCAGTAATGATTATCATGACAAATGGGTGAACCAAAGGTCATTTGCAGAAATCTCCTTAGTGTTCCAGAGAACCAGGACAATCCATTGGGAATTCTGGACTTAGTTCAAGTCAAAGTCTGCCCAAAAAAATTGTATGGGAGGGTGAGGGGAGGTTAAACACATGCTCTTAGATATGATGGCTGTACTGTGCTCAAAAGTTGCTAACTTTTTAGTGCTGGTTGGAAAGAAGGGTGTCATCTCCTTCTCTACCACTATTGCTTCTTTAGGTCACTGGAAAGCTGAGGCCAGTTGCGCCAGTTGGCCATGGCCTAAGGATAGCAGATGGGTAGGATCCCATCTGCTGGCCGCCATGGTTTTCTAAATTTGGCAATTTTCTTCTTATTCTGCTCTGTGCAAGTTCTCTGAAGCTGCTAGGCAACCTGTGCAATTACTGAGCAAGTGTTATCTAGCTCTGGGCTTTGTGTGACTTGCCTAGCTTATGATTCTTTCCTGCTAGTCATGTGGGCTGCTTTTTCCCTGCCACTGGAGCTCTCAGTACACTCTTAGATAAAATAGTCTTGCTGCCCTTTTAACTGAGGGTGGACAACTTTGATTCCTTGGCTACACGTACAAACACCTGAGGATGCCTTTTTAAATGTCTTACTGTCCTCTCCATTTGTAGAAGTGTACGTGTCCCATTCTTTATGGCATTCATCTGTTCATTGCTTTGAATTTATTGCCAATAAGAGCCTATGCCTCAAAGACCTGATCACAGGCCTTTTTTCTCCTCAAAAATGCCGTTTTAGGCTGGATTATTTGTCAGCGTTCTAAAAACAATACTAGAATATAGGGCAGGTGATCTAGAGTGTCTATGTAGAAAGCCCTGCGTTTCATTTTATTTTTTAGTCATTCATGTATTTATTCATTCAGCATTTGTTTATTGATCCTGGAAATGTATTTAGAATAGGGAGACAAAAGTTAACATGATGCTGTCCACAATCCTTAATCTCTTTATACACACACACACACACACACACACACACTCCTTTTGAGGGCAGAGGCAGCTATAGTATCCAACAATGTCTACTTTTAAACAAATTCAACTGACTGTTCCAAGTGATTCTTATGGACTCCTTAAGGATGTGACCTACTGGTTTGACTATAAGAAATCAGTTTGTTTACAGATTTATTCATTTTATCGGAGATCCAACTCTGCTCTATAATAAAAGTTCATGTTGTGGCTAAAAGGAGTTTGTTAGGGCAAGGGAAAGCTCTTAGACTAGAGTTGAATATTCTGTCAAGGTCATAGGTTGGCTTTGGCTGCCATTGGGGTTTCTATCTTCCATAGTCACATTCACTTGATGAGAAAGGACTGCTGTCCTGGCTTCTGAGCACATCCTGAGTTAGGGCATGTGCCGTCTTTGATCTAAGCCAATAATAGGCTAGGCAATATAGTCTGACTGGACTAGACTGACTGGTTTTAAGCCAACGAGGACCCACACTTCGGCTGGGGGTGGAGTTGGCTTCTCTTGCGTGAAGGATGAGTCAACACCTGAATGAAAATCTGTATACTGTTAGGAATGGGACTAGGGAGGTGGATGCTGGGTAGACAACATGCAGATTTCTGACACTTAGTAGCAAAGGTGGCACTAGGATCTAGCTCTTTGGAACCTCAGTTAAAAAAATGAACATATCACTCATTGCTTATGATTTTTTTCCTAGTTTTGTTCATGTTTGACTCTCACAGCCCCAAATTGCCTTTCTTGTATTAAAATATTAAATGTGGCTTAACTGAGATTTTAGTAGGGTAAATTGTAACTGTTTTTAAGTTTCAAGGTACATGCAAAAATGAGTGTCTGTATGAACTTTTGCCAGTATCTTCCCGACCTTATCTCTGACTGTAAAAATCTTACCCAGTCATCAAGGCTGAGCTCCCTGATGAAGTCTATTTCTCCAGCAGGAAGTGGTTGCTCCTCAAGGCTCACAACAATTTGTCATTCCCTTGTTGTTTTTCAATGCTAAATCCCCTTCTTTCTTGGCGTTCTTTGGCATGCATTAGCCCACCAAGAGCTGATAAGACAGATGATGCAAGCAATTCCAGACTGATATTTGGTGTAAGGTGCATGGAGGGAGGACATGGAAGCAAGATGCTGGCAGGACAGTAGTTTGGGGACGAAGTGATTTATCTGATGATGGGGGCTGGGGTTGGGAAGAACTTGGAGAAGAATAAGAAAGCAAAACACTAGAATTTTGGAGAGAGGGAGTCGAGGTTGTGGTCAGTGAATAAATTCAGAGCTGCAGACCTTTGGATAAGGGAGAAGTTGAGAAACAGTCAAGGGCAGCAAGTGGTGCTGGGCCAGCAGGAAGAGAACATTTCAATTTATGCTTCTACAAAGTTGTGGAAAAACTCATTTCTACGTGAAAAGCATCCAAACTGTAAAAAATGATTACATATTACTTAATATTCCATGGGCATATATCTATTTTGCATCCTCAGAGCTCATCTTTAACGTTAACTCATATGTTTTATTTGGAATAAAATGTAAATTAGCTGATGCATGCTGGAAATATTTTTTAAAGTTTTTAAACAGCTCTGTTAAATATCATTTTTCCACAATGAAAGTCTTGTTCATGTACAGTGAAAGGGGTTCCATATAATTACTTTTTAAAGAGCATAGGAAGTGTTATGGTTAAAAATAGACAATGAGCACTAAGAACATGAAGTTTGCAACAGCATTCTAACCTGTTTCTCCTAATACTCTTGGCCAATCTCCTCCCACAGGAAAGCTCCTACCAAATGTCACACCCAAGGAACTAATCCATGTGGGTGTGCTAGAAATGACACCTGAAAGTGGTGATTACCTCACTCCCAGCCTGTGATGCATTCCCCTATTAACAAGAACTTCCCGTCACTTTCTGTACACTCTCTATACTACCTGAGATGCCAAAGTCCTTTCCTTAAATGAGAACTTCATTCTGTATATTTGTAAATTTTTCACCTATAGCCAGTATTATTGGAAATACAATGAAATCCACTCTGCATTGTTTTCTATGACCAATATATTGTTTAATTAGAGAGGATTGCTAAGAGTGAAAATGAAAAGATAATTGGGATTGGACTTTGAAATCATAGAGGGTATTTTCTAAAATGTATAAATCCCAAACTTCTGGGCAATAATTTGACGCAGACTTTTCTCAAGAGAAATAGCACTCTAGGGAATAATCATCCTCAAGAACTATACCCAGAAGAAAATTTCTCATCTTAAACAAGGCAGAGAAACAGAAGTGATGAGGAAAATTTCTTTTCTGAAGGAATCAGGGCTTAAGGTCCCATAGGCTTATTTATTTATAGGACAGAAATCATTTGCAAAATTCTCATGTGAAGTCTCCCTTGAGTTTTCAGACTGTCAAAGTTGACATAAAAAATGAGTGGTATGGCCGGCTCCGTGGCTTAGCGGTTAAGTGCGCGCGCTCTGATGCTGGCGGCCCGGGTTCGGATCCCAGGCACGCCCCAAGGCACCACTTCTCCGACCAACTCGAGGCCGAGTCCCACGTACAGCAACTAGAAGGATGTGAACCTATGACATACAACTATCTACTGGGGCTTTGGGGGGAAAAAATGAATAAATAAAATCTTTAAAAAAAAAAAATGAGTGGTAGTTTGTTTCTCATTTTTAATTTATGCATGACTTTATCCATTTGGAAATGTGTGTGTTGGATCACAAGACTGATATAGTGTCTACCACAAATTAAACTGAAAGATGTGTTAGAAAAATTAAAAAGTGACACTTAGAAGAGTTTAAACATGTGCTGACAAATTTATTGTAGATAGCGCTGTACTTGGGTAAAATTGTGAAACAGGTAGAAGACATTTTTATAATTAATACATTGTTTTACCTCCCTTCTACATAGCCTTAACATGGTCTGTTTAATCTCCTATCCTGGATGGTTTATGATTTCTAGTTATATATTCACATATTTTATCTTATTTACTGTGCACCCATTTGACAAGGAGGAAGCGGAATCTCAGAAAATTCTATCATGACAAGTGACAGTGCTGGAACTGAAGTCCCTATTGCCGCTATGACAAATAACTCAAATCTCTGTTGCATCACACAAGTTTATTTCTCGCTCACACAAAAGTTGCTGTGGGTCGGGTGAATCTTTAGAGCAGGGGTTAGCAGAGTGTTTTGTAAAGGAGCAGAGAACAAATTTAGCCAAGAGGCAAAATTGGGTAACTGTTCTCTCTGAAAGGATAAGAATCATTTTCATATTTTACATTTCAAAATGTAAAAACCATTTTTAGCTGGTGGGCCGCACAAAAATAGGCTGCAAGAGGGACTTTGCCTGTGGGTCGTAGTTGACTGACCCCTGCTCTTGGACGACAGTCCTCCCTGTGCTGACTCAGCCTCCCAGGCCATTTCCAACTTATGACTTCCCTATAAGAGCACGTGGTTTTGTAAGCACTATGGCAGTGAAAGAGTGGGTTGAGCACCAGCAATTAAATGCTTCCATCCAGAAATGATACACATCACTTCCACTCTGATTGCAGTGCCACAGGGAGTCATATGGGCATATTTAATTTAATATGGGTGGGAGAAGAACCTCCTATGTGCCAGGAAGTAGAGGCGAAATGGCTATTGGTGAATGGTGATAATGCCTGTTGTAGTTGCTTTTGTGTAGATCAGACCTTAATTCTGGAGGCTATAGCAATGGAATCTTGTCAAAAAAACTAGATGAGAGAAGGACCTGATAAAAATTCTAGGGCTTGAGTGGTAAAGCAAGTGACACAAGCTCTCATCTCTATCAGAATTAGCAAATTGAATGCTAATAAGTTCAGTGACTATGTGTTATGTATCATGTTTTTAAATAGAACCAGTTATAGAGTAGTTGTTACATTTTGGATAGACAATGTTGACATTTTCACACTTAAGGGAGTATGAGATAGAGTATATAATCACTTGTAATTCTTCAGGAATGAGATTAACTCTTTAGATTTAGTACCTATCTTTTTAATATAGTGTTCACTCTGGAAGGAAACAGGTATTTTGCAGTAGGGAAGGATAAATTCTCAAGGAAAACAAACACAGATTTTCATTATTCTTCAAAATATAAATGAAAGAAAGAATACAACATTAAGGTACTGGAGAATTTTGAATAGGTGAAAGAAAATGGTCAATCCAACAGCAAAAAATGATACCTTTAATTTAAAAATCCTATTGGATTAAAAATTAAAGATATGGAAAGTGGTGAAAGTAAGGGCAGTTGTAATTTAGATATGCAAGCTGAGTTGCTTTTGCCCTGATATGGCAACCAGATTTAGCAAATAAAAATACAGATGCCTGGTTAAATTTGAGTTTCAAATATTGAATGAGGCATACTTACACTAAAAAATTGTCATTCATCTGAAATTCAAATTTAACTGAGTCCCTTGCATTTGTATCTGGCAACTCTATGCCCTATGGTAGAGATTTGAATTGGTAAATGGTCTTTACATTAAAGATTTTACATGTAGTTGCTTCTCATTATGTATGGTACTTCCATTGCATAAAGTCACCACAAACACTGAATTAGCGAATACTGACCCATTGCTCCTAGGGGAAATAGAGGGTTAGGTTCCTGTGAGCCTCTGGTCTTATTTTTATTTTTTTTGGTATGTGTGTGTGTGTGAGTAAGATCAGCCCTGAGCTAACATCCATACCAATCCTCCACTTTTTGCTGAGGAAGACTGGTCCTGAGCTAACACCTATTGCCAATCCTCCTCTTTTTTTTCCCTTTTTCTCCCCAAAGCCCCAGTAGATAGTTATGTCATAGTTGCACATCCTTCTAGTTGCTGTATGTGGGACTCGGCCTCAGCATGGCCGGAGAAGCGGTGCGTCAGTGTGCGCCCGGGATCCGAAGCCAGGCCACCTTTAGCGGAGCACATGCGCTTAACCACTAAGCCACGGGGCTGGCCCCCTGGTCTCATTTGTGTCAACTGTTCAGTACATAACCTTGTTTTATATGTGTTTCTGTTTAAAGATGCCTTATTTAATATATACATATATTTATTACAAATAATTAATTATATGTAGTATTTTTTAATAATTATACACTAGCCAAGATGGGCTTAACATTCTTTTGACCCTGGGTAATGTGACCATAAATTTCTTTGGCTTTCAACAATACCACAATTCTGTCCACTATGAATTTTTTTTTTCTTTTGGTCAGGAAAATTCACTCTGAGCTAACCTCTGTTGCCAATCTTCCTCTTTTTTTGCTGGAGGAAGATTAGCCCTGAGCTAACATCTATGCCAATCTTCCTCTATTTTGTATGTCGGTCCCCAACACAGCGTGGCTTGGCATGTGGTGTAGGTCCACGCCCGGGATCTGAACCTGTAAACCCAGGCCACCGAAGTGGAGCATGCTGAACTTAACCACAAGGCCATGGGGCTGGCCCCCACTATGCTTTTTTTAATTAGTACTCATCTCAGGAATCCACAAATTTAACCACTGTAGATGTTACTTTAGTGCTTTCCAGACCAGCTTCACATACAGATCTGAGAATTTCTCCTTCCTTTTTTTGAATGTACTCTATTGTTGATTCATTAACATTGACGTTATGCACAACGACACTATAACTCAAGCCTGAACGAAGCTTATTTAACACACGTATATTCTGTGTAAGGTACATCACAGCCTTCTTGCTCTTAGGACCACTATATAGCACTTAAGCACTACATTTTAAATAGCAAGATCATGAACAAAAAGCAAAGATGTAAAACATGTGGCACTAAATAGACTGTAAAAGGATGCTTGTTTACCACGTGAGAGCAGGCTGAATCAAGCAGGCAGAGCGTTGCTTTGTTGGACCTCAATTCAGAAGGTGAGCATCAGGTGACTGAAATTTTTCACTGCTCTGCATGTGTCCGCAAATGACCACGAGAGTGTCATGTGTATTGATTTTGAGGTTACAAATACATTTTAGCAAGTAAGCAAATTCACCTTATGGAATCCATGAATAATGAGGAACAACTGCATTTGATGCCTAAATTAACAGATGAAGACAAACTTAAATAGTAAGAGTACCTTATGGAAGAATGAGCAATCACTTGAGTAACATGATAGATGACCCCAGTGTCCCACAAATGATAATGCCAACCAGCAGTCTAGAATTCTCACTATATTCCAGGCCCAGAGCTGGGTACTTAACACAGGTAATTGAATTACATTCTCATTTTAACTCAACAGTCCTGCAAAGTTAATGCTGTTGTCTTCATTGGTCCTAGATCTCACAGCTTTTAAGCAAGAAAGTTAGAATTTCTATCCATGCTAGGGAATACTCAAGACAGGTCCTTTACCACACTAGGTATTCTAGTAATAATCATGATATGCCGATCAATATCTTAATGGTAATTTGATGTTACTCACAAACTTCAGTTTAAGGAAAAGCTAATAAAGAAATCATATATCAAATATCAGTCAACCTCAACCTGTGGTAACAATAGTGTTATTATAGTCCTATTGCTGCTGTGACTTCACCATTCTATAATTTCTTTTCTCAGTACTTTCTGCTATAGACTTTGGCTTGCTAAGTATTCATCTGTTGTTCTAGCTGCATATTGCCCGCATGAAGCTATAATCCTCTGTCAGTGGCATTGGAATGATTTCCACAGCGACTGGATTTATGTCACAAAGGGGAGATTAAGAGTTCAGGTAGAGACTAAGCCATAGGAGCCAGATAAATATTGAAAAATGGAGTCTGTTTTCATGCAAATATGCAGGTAATAATGAAAAAAGGGAGGATAGAACATTCAGAAAATATGACACAAGTCAAAATATTTTTAAATAGAAAGTTTCATTCTAAAATTGTCTGAGGTTTTCACAATTTTTTAGCTTGAGTTACATTTTATGCTCCTCTTTTTCTGTGTAATATTTTATTTCTTCTTTGTTCCTCCTACAAAATCCCCAAAACAAGGAGATAACAAAACTCCTTTTGTGGTTGTGATTTCAAACAATGGCTCTTGGTATAGTCATTCACTTCTACTTTGCTCTTTTGGGTAGAGTGTCTACAATTTCTTTCTTTAGGACTAAAAATGTTATGACTCCTTTTTATTTGTCAAATGTGGACTATTATATAAGAGGACTAGTATCAAAAGTGGATAACTTATAACCATGTCCATACTGAAAATCATGATGAACCTGTACAGCTTTTATTTTAAGGTACAAACAAAAAGTGTTTTACCACTTTAACCTAATTATTCTCTGGTGTATTCCTGAGAAATTTGCTAATCCATTCATCCCAATATTCCTCCTAACTTTTGAACAAAAATTAAATGACTATCTACCCTGATAATGAAGAAACTAGAAGTTAGGAATCATGTAATCTTAATATTTTCTCTTTCTGTGTACACAATAAATAAATATAGGTGGTCTTTTTAATTATTGATATTATATTATTAAAAATTTAATCCTTTTCTCTAACCCTTAGCACCGAAAAGAATTTCCAATATCTATTAGTACACTTTCCTGTTAAGCGAGTAATGTGCAAATACATGTATTTAATGTTTGAGTGGATGCTTAAACTTAGAATCATCATTGTGGTCTTTGTTATTCTGTTCTTATGGTAAAAAAAAGGATATACATCCTAAGATTTTTCTAAAGAAGAGCTACTGATAATGTATTGATTGATCTGCCAATACTAAAGGATTAGTGATTTTCAAAATATTCCTTAATCCTGTATTGAAATGATTAAGAGGTGCTTTGCTGTCATTATTAGCTTCAATTAATAATGATCATTATTCTTATAATAATTATTCAAATAATAATTGTTAGTTTCAATTCTCTTTGGCATTCATTACATTTCTTGAGTAGGTGTGAAATAGCCCTTCACCATTTCAAAAATATGTGCCAATGTGATATTTTTTAATGATTCTTAAACAGGCATTTGATTTTTGAAAGAAGCATATGTTTTGGTTTTTGTTTAATATTTGTACTGCTTTTGGAGTCAGCTCACTCATATTGTAATCATTCCTCGATCCTGTGTTTTATTTGCCCCTACTAACTGTGATCATGAACAACAACTTCTGTAATTTGTCACTTTGAACATTGCGCAGTGTCAATTTTCCAGGCATTCACTTCACAACCACCACTTTCATTTTGAGGCTGACAGCTTCTTCTTTAATTTCTTCAAAGTAACGTAAAATAGTAAAAAACCAATCAGTTATTATAGCTGCTTTCCAAATGAACAAGAAAAGGGAGGACTGTGGACAGAACTAAACTAAAACAGGATTTTATTTTTTAGTTCTTAAGATTTCAGATACATTATAAAAGTGTGACTATCTCAAAGTTGACCTCAATTCATTTTTATTAGCCCCTCTGCACATGTGTGGAGCAAATATTACTGTATTTTATAGGAATGATAACACTAAGGAGATACACAGTCTTGAAAGGGCCAAGTGAATCATGAAGGAGAGCCAGAGGAAAGTCCAAATTATGTTCAACTGAATTTCATAGCATCAGTTCTTTTCTACCCTATGCTTAGTATATAGTACAATTGGATTTTCTTGCCTTCCTATTAACTAGACAGCTTATGTATCAGAACAGCTTCCTTGCCCGGCTGGCCCAGCAGACCAGCTGTACTTAGATATGGTGTAGACGTGATGAACCTGAATAGTATCAAAGAACAAGTCAAATGCATCTCAGCTGTCCTCCTTAAGTTTCTTGCAGGCTATATATACTGTATAAAATCCCAGACTATTTATGCTTCAAGTTGCTTTGTTCTACAGACTGTGCTCCTATTACTAGGAACAGTGTAGTTGAGAGAAACGGTGTTTGATCACTAGTTTAAAAGTTTCCTGAGAGCTGCTGAAGACCAGCCTGATATCCAGGGCCAGGTCTAGGTCACTTTTGAAGTCAGTGACATTACTGTTAGATGACCGTTTATGGAGCCATCCTCATGCCTCAGGAATCCAGAACCTTCAGGCTGTTCCCACCCACCAGAGCAGCCCTGGCAGTGGCCCACTGCAGCCCCCTGGCGCAGCACCCCATTCTAGCGCTCTCCTGAAGTGCCTTCTACTCTAAGTGCATCACAGCCTGTTAGAAATTCTGGACCTTCTGTAGTTGCTAAAGTAAATATTAGCTAATTTGATTAAACTAGAGAATATTTATGGAGCATAATAATTTAACATGCCCCCTCATAACTTATTTCACTTAATTCATTTCTTCATTGCTACACAAGTGGAGGAACTGATACAGAAAATGCTGATGCTGTGAAAATTTCAAGGCTCCTTCATCCTCATTTTTTAACTCTTTCTTACAACCCTGGTGAAGTTCATGTAAGACTCCAAACTTCCTTTTTTTCTTTCTTGCCCCCTTTATATAGGCTGCTACCTTTGTGTGAAATGCCTCCTGAGTTTTCTCTATCTTCTACTCACACATCAAGACAAATTAAATATGACCTTTTAGAGGAAGACTTTTTTTTTAACTATATTGCCCCAATCCCTTCTGTGTAATTTACAAAATTCTATACTTCTCTGACATGACATTATCCCACTTTGTAAAAAATAATACTTATATTTCTCTGCTTTCCCTCACTGGATTATAACCTTTTGGGGATGAAAACTGGGTCTTATTCATCAATGTGTCATTAGTGATGAGCCATAGCCTGACACAGAATAGGTATGTCCTTAAAATTAGTTAAATTAATGGCTAAGCATTGGCTCAAAAATTAGAGAGAAGAGTAGAAAAAAGTAGAAATCTTGAGTTGAAAATAAACACCAGTTATTCTTAATAAGAAAAGTAACAACAATATTACTTATTATAAACTACAAGAAAATAACATTGAACTCCTACTGTATACCACTCATGTGCAATTTTCTCACAGTATTTAATTTATTCCTCAGACAACCTCAGGAAACTGAGGATCAGAAAGATATAGTTATTTGTTCAGGTTCATATAACTAGTAAATATATAGTCAGGACACCAACCCCAGTTATGTCTACCCTAATTCAGTTCTCTTTATATCATAAATCCATACCTCTCTAAGTGTGAAATGAACCGTGATGGCTAGTTTAACAAAATAATGGGCAAGGTAATAACATGTTTCCTTGCTATAGTTTATTCTAAGACACATTTGATAGAAAGGGATATAAAAGGAATCCAAAGGCAGTTGCTCTGGAATTAAGATTGCATTAAAAAAAGCCATAATAATTATAACAATTTTATAGTCATAAAATTAATACAATAGCTACCATTTCATATTAGCTTTAGCCTACAGAATCATTTGGCTTTGACTCAGCCCCATTATGTGTGGTGGTGATGTTCTATAAAGTTGTGCACACTTAATTAGTGAGTTAGTGAACCACTGATCCTAGGGGAAATACAGGGTTAGGTTCCTGTGAGCCTCTGGTCACAGCATTTTCATCAACCAATCAATACATAACCTCTGTGTTTCTGTTTAAAGACACCTTATATATTTGATTGATTAACAGTGAACTCACGGCCAGCTGTACCGTAACTCAGGTCTGAATGAAACTTATCTAACATACATGTGTTCTCAGTAAGCCACATCACAGCCTTCTTGCACTTAGGGACACTAGACAGCAGCACTTCAGAACTACACTTGAGGGCCATGTTGAACAGCCAAATCTCCAGTAGAAAGCACAAAAATGCAAAAAACTATAATATGACACTAAATAGACCATAAAAATGATACTTGTTTACAGTATGAGAACTGAAACAAGGCAGAGAGTTGCCTTGTTTGACCTCAGATGGGAACACGTGTCAGGTAACTCATTTTTTGCTGCTCTGCACGTGTCTGTGAATGAGTGAATGTGCTCTGAGTATTGAGTTTGTGAGGTTATGAATAAATTTTAGCGATTAGGCGAATTCACACAAAAACAGAATCTGCAAATAATGAGGATGGACTTTATTTCTATTATAAAATAGCCTCATCATTTCTGTTAGTAAGATTTGGGCCATGTGGTTACTCTCCTTTACTATTTTCCTTTTCCTATTGTTACTGGATACAGTTACTGTTGTCTAGGCTATTTCTTGTGGCCACTAGGCTTTGCTATAGGCAGTTTCTTCAGATGGAAGAGACCTGTTTATTGGCTGTGGTTTAGTACATTTGCTTATTTGCATGGCTGAAAGCCCACAGGCTCTCCCCGGGCCTGGAGAGATCCATCATTAATGGGGTTAGATAAAGGTTAGGAGCTCTCAATTAAGCCTACAGAATGTATTCTGAAATGAGTTCATGTGTTTTGAGGATTTGCAAAATTTTTAAAGTTGCGTAGTTGGTAAATTGTTTTATAGACTTTTGGCTAGCCAATAAGAAATCATCTATTTTCTCTCGGAAAATATTGCCCTTGTTTTATTTCAGGAGGAAAACCTAAGAGTTCACTAAATAGGTAGGTATTAGGAGATTACTGAAAGCATCATTAAACTGGCGCCGTCCAGAAGCAAGGAAGAGGTCAAAGGTGACTGTTCTATATGAGGCCGGCTTCCCCACGTACATGAAGGTTAGGCATTTCTGGAGGCTACAATAATTCTTCCAAGCCACCAGTGCATCTTTTAAGCTTTAAGTTTTGAAACAATACTCTAGAGGTCTTATAATTGAGACTCTAAGCAGACAATTAATGGTTCCATAACCCATTTTATAAGCATGGTGGTTTCTATTGAAAAACCCTGGATCTAACTTTCTCTTCATTCAGACTATAAAGAATGTACTTTTAAAAGCCTAGAGTGTGTTCGGGACTCCAAACCCCAGGCCTGGTTGGTTTACATCCCTCTGTGTGAAGCATCCCAGAGAAGGATAAAGAGCAAAGTAGGAAGGTGGGAAAAAGGGATCCTGGGAGCAGCTCTGCCATTATCTACCCGGAAGCCTTGACCAAATCACTCAGACTTGCTAGGGTCAGGCCAGGGTCTACTTCTCTTTCCTTTTTTTTTCCTCCATTGATCATCCTTAATTTGGGGACAGTTTCTTTACTTCTTGTCCCACATCAGAGCTTAGATATTGCACATCAAATCTCAAATCTTTTAATCAAAGAAGATGAAAACCAACTCCTCCTTCCCCCAAATCCAGTAAGATACTTAATATGATTACGAAACACCTTTAAAATAGCTATTTAAAAAAAAGTTCTATAGTTCAACTTACTAAATACTTTTATTCCAATGAGCGGCTTCAGTCAATGGAAATTCAATATTATGAACAATGATATAGATATTAAATACCTAAGTGTTATAGATATCACATATCTATATTATATATATATTATAATGGTTCAGTTGCCTTTTTTTTCTTTTTGGTTAGCCAATATTGACAAGGGCCAGTAGAGTATAAGATATTCCTAATGTGAGATGAATTTATGTTCTCAAGAGATTGTTTTTCTTTTTCTTTTTTTTTTATTTTAAGGAGGATTGGCCCTGCACTAACATCTGTTGCCAATCTTCCTTTTTTTCTTTTTTTCTCCTCAAAGCCCCAGTATATAGTTGTGTATCATAGTTGTAGAGTTGTAGCTCTTGTATGTGGGACACTGCTTCAGCATGGCTTGATGAGCGGTGAGTAGGTCCGTGCCCAGGATCCAAACTGGTGAACCCCAGGCCACCAAAGCACAACACACGAACTTAACTGCTACACCACCGGGCCAGCCCTAAGATTGTTTTTTCTGATCTGGCATATACAATGTTTTTAGAACTATGTAGAAAATTATCTCTTCTCTGTTTTTGGGGGGTTGATCAAGCTCTGAAATGTTTTTCTGTTTAATACACACATTGATTAAATAATTTCTCTTGACTGAATACTGTGCTTACCATTAAGCATATGAAAAAAAATGTCCTGTGTAAGTTAAAAGTCTAAGAAATTTAGTCAGGAGACAGCAAAGTTAAGAAATACAGTATTCATTCAACAAACATGATTTGAGTGGCTGCTATGTGCCAGGCACTGTTCTAACAAGCTAAGAATACAGCTTCTGCACTTAAAAGCCTATAGCCTAGGAGAGAGAAAATAAACAAATTAAGTGATTCATGTAGAATTGTCAGCTGGTGATAAATACTATGAGGAAAAATGGGCAGCATCAGGGGATAAAGAGTGATGGGAGGTGCGATTTTAGAAATGAGAGTTAACAGTGGGCAATAGGAAATCAGTTGGGAATATGTACAATAGGGAAAAACACAGGATAGAGAAATAGGGATTGCCTGAGAATAGGGAAAGATATTTCATTATTTAGACTTGGGTGGTCAGGGAAGGCCTTGCTGATAGGTGATATATGAGCAGAAAACAGGGAAATGGAGAGCAAATCCTTCAGTCAGTATTTGGGAGAAGAACGTTCCAGGCAAAGGGAGTATAAAGTCCCCGTGGTGGGTGGGAACATGGTTGGCATGGTTAAACAATGGCAGGGAGGCTTTCGGGTGGCCAAAGGAAATAGAGAGAGGCGGGCATAATAGAAGATGAGGTCAGAGAGAAAGCGGAGGCTGAAATCACATCGGGCCACAAAGGCTAGATTTTATTCTGAGGGAAATGGAATGCCTTTGAAGATTTTGAGTGAAGGACAGAAATGATTAGGCTACTGTGGTGAGAATATATTGTATATAAAGTGTGTAATATTAGAAGCTCAGCAGAAGTGGCAGAGAGGAGGTGAATTAATCTTCTTCCTGAAGGTAGGGAAGAAGTACCTTCATAGATGTCTGTGGAAAGAGTGGATGAAAGACATTTCAGGTAGGGCGGAAGCTGGGCTAAGAGATTGTAGCATAAAGCGTGAGGCCCAGCCCAGCCTGTGTTGAGGTGGGAAAATGTGCATGTATGTCGTTCTGAAGAATCTGGACTTCTGCCTAATGTTGTGGAACCCCTGAAGACTTGAAAGCAAGCAAGCTGCATGCTCACCAGTTGAAAGATGGCTCCACCGGCAAGATGGAGAGTGAATGATGACACAGCAAGTGTGGGGCAGTAGTGAGGCAGTGGTCCCTGTGAACTCAGCCCGTGCCAGTTGGGGTGGATAGAAGAGGAAAAATCAACAGGTGCGTTAGCAGGTGCATGTTGGCCAAAATCATTTGAATTAGAACTTAAGAGTAAAAAAAGACATTATGTTACCAAGTTCATTGGAACTGCATACCTTTAAAGGTGAAAATATATTAATGGCTATTATTTCTCAGGCAAATCATATAATGACATGTTAAAAGCTGTTTCCAAAATGAAGTATGTTCTCTACACTTCTCCATTTAGTATAAATACCAAATGAATGTTGTAGTTCTCTTTAAAACTATGAGAGCTGGGTTACCTTTGCCTCCCCAAACAACATACCATAGTTAACATGGACCCACACACTGATCTGTTGCTGTTTTTCTTGACCGAAATTGCCATTGAGTTGCAAAAGAAAGGGTGCACCTTCATTTAACTCAGCTTGGGATCTGAGAGCCAGCCCATTGTGAAACTCTAGAACAATATAATGAGTAAACATAATGCCTTCCATTGATGTTATTAGAATGCCCTGGAAGGGTATTTGCTTATTCATAAAGATTATTATTTTCTCAAAGCTTCTGTCTAAATATCTTTGGAAATACCAAGGCAACTTGCCTCCAACATGAGTGACCCCATCGTGTTTCACAGGCACCTTTGGAGTAAAGCTTTAGCACCATTTATTCAATGTGTTTTGAACAGCAAAAGTAGTGAAAGACATGCAGGTGCTTGTCATTGAGAAAAAGAGAACACTCAAATATTCATGAAATGCCTGCTATTGCATTTTAATTTGCTTTAGGAAATTGCCTACTTTGTTATTCATTTTTGCTTTGCATAATAGTTATGACAGCTCGGGTTGGTTTGTGATTCTTAGGAGCCATACAGATGCAGATTTCTCAGATTACCCAGCGCACAGATTTTTCTGTTGAATCATAAATTGAATTCTTTTCATAAGAAGGTAATTTACACTTTAAGGCATGTTTTTGTTAATAAACCAGATCTTTTGAATGTCGTTTCTTTTCAGCTCTCCTGAAATAAAAAATTCTATCTCTGTCTATTTTTTTTCCTCCCCTCAAACCTATTTTGGCATAATTTTGGTTAGGAGAAGGAAGAACATACTAGTTATTTCTGAGGTTATGTGGTTACCGTAAGTGGATCAATTTTAGGAGGAAATTAAATTTGTAGCTAAATGGTAGGTTGTTTAAAAAAATTGGCATTATCCAGATGTTAGACAATAACATACTGGAAGGATTTCCTATACATGAAAAAGCAGGTGTCTGTAATATCAGACATATATTATAAATCTAAAAACAGTGAACTACCTTTTCTAAGGCATATTTGAAAATCAAATTTAAAAATCTATCACAGTGCAAAGTGTCCATTTAACTTGAGTAAATTAGCTATATTAGATGTTCATGGCTGATCTACACCAGAAGCCAGAAGGACTTGACTTTGTTAGCTATTATCCTTGGGAAAACTGAGCCTTTGCTTCAGACTAGATTAAAAACTGGATTCCCTAGGTTAATGGTGCATCTTTTCTTTTCCCTGATTCTCTCCTCAATGTAGATTGTACTGGGAATAAAGAGGGGCAAGATGAATACTTTGCGTAGTACCCTCCTCCTTTCTGATGAAGCTAAGTTTTTTAGTCTATAGTCTACTCTCCTCAATAGAATAATTCTTGCCACCTAACCCCAGTCCCCAGATGTCCCTGGGATTATAAACCAACTATGTTTACCTTTGAGCCTTTGTCTTTTCACCTTCTGCCTTCTTTCAATTGTATGATTGTAAAATGCATGTGTTGAACATAAATCTATCCAGATCAAATCAGTGTTCTTTGCTCTCAAAATTTATTGCAATTTTACTATTGTCATCTTATAATGCTATGATTCCAGGTTTTACCTTTGTGGCTGGTAATTAGTAAATGTTGGTATTTACAGAGTGAATCTTATCATGTTCTGCTTTGCTGTATTTATTAAAATGCAGCAGAGAGATTGTGAAATAAAAGCCCAGATTTGGGATTTAAGTAATTACTCAATAACTCCTCCTGTCCTCTGCTAGTCTCTAACGTCACTCACAGAGCACAGCTCTTGCACTGTTGCATGGTTTGTATGATGCCAGACTTGTCTGATTAAAGCTCTTCTCCATGCAATCTTAATATTTTTATAGTCCTTAAATATAAATAAGTTCTTCAGTATATTAAAAATCAGCCTTACTGATGATTTTCCCAAACACCAGAGGCATGAAATCCCATGACAAACATAGGGAATGAATCCTTTGCTGAATGATGACACATTCATCTTTCAAATAGTAACCACAGAGGCTTGGATTCTTTGAGTAGATTGGTCTAACAGAGACCTGTGTGCCAAGAGGGAAGCCATCGATGCTCTGTGGGTTTAGAGGGACTTAGTGCACTGAATCACAGAATGCAAAAATGAGTCAGCTGTTGACAGTCTCAAGGTCTGTTTTGTCTTTTTTTAAGATCCTCCCAAAGCAAAATAAGACCCACAACCACTCCATAACCTCATTGACCAAGAATAAATGGATTCTAAATGTCTTAAGGCAGGAGCCTACATGAAGACAGCAGCTACTTGCTACAAATAACCTTCACGGCAGGAATGTAAATACACGATGAGTATAAATTTATCTTTCCAGTGCTTTGCACATCATAGGTAGACACATGCAGTGGTCATTAGAACTGCTCACAAATATGCTGATTCTCCTCTTTATGGGCACACGGTAGGATTTTATTTCACGGTTTCCTTTTAAGTTAGGTGTAGCTATGTGACTTATTTCTTCATGAAATGTGAGCGGAAATAAAGTGTCTTGCTTCCAAGTGGGAGTTTTAAGAGTCAGAGTGTGATTTGCCTTGAGAAGGGAACTGGTAAGCCTGAATTCTTGAGTGGCTGTGAGGGTCAGAGCCCCCTACCAACCCACATTGGACATACAGTCTTAATGAGAAATAAACCTTTGGGGCTGTTTGTGATCTGAAAATTACATAGCTCATCCTGACTGTTATGATTTTTCTATAGCCTTTAAAATTGCATGCAGTAACACATGCTACCAAAGAATGATTAAATTTATTTTTATGATACATTTATTCAACATATATCCAGCACTTTTTCTTGGAGTTGGATTGGGGTTTGGATCCTCCTCTACTAAATACTTAGCTTCAGGACCTTGGGCAAATTATTTAAATTTTTTGAGCCTTAAATTTCTTCAATTGCAGATGAGGGCAATACCACTTACAGGTTTGTTCTGAGGATGAGATGATTAATCGTATGTAAGTCACCTAGCCAAATTCCCAAGGCAAAATTAACACTCAAAATATCTTCTTTCCTACCCTTCTCTCTGCTAAATACTGACTGGTGAGTGGTTGAGATATCATGTGAAATAAGTACTCTTGCCCTCAAGTATCTTGTATAGACACACAAATTATCATACATATAATACAGTGTAAGACTCACTATTAAGGAAGCGCAAATGAAGTACCTAAATTCTCTGACAATGATGTATCTATAGAAAAAATCATATAGGAATCCCTGTAATCTAGAAGCATCCACATGGGAAACCAAGGAAAAGACAGAATGGCAGAACTCAGGTAGTGGCTCAAGTAAGTCATTGCCCAAAGAAATCCCAAGCTATTTTTTTTAGCCAGTTCCATCAAAATCCATCCAAAGATCAAGATCAACAGTTTTACTTACTTTCAACATTGGTGAAAGCTCTTTCAGAACTCTGCTACTATAGAAGCTTGCCATGTGAAAAATTGATCAGCAAGTTTGAATCTTAAAAGTGTTATGTCTTTTCGAGGAGTAGCCAGCCCTGCAGTATACAGAGTAGGCTACAGGTTTCACATCAAAGCAGAAACCTTCACAGCTCTGATGCTGTCAACCCTCTCCAGATGTGTGGTTTTCCACAGCACAAGCACTTTTTCACATTTCATTAGCAGCCTTATGTCTTATACTTAACATCAAATGCTAGAGCAAGGACCCTAGGAATGAAGTCACTGAGCTCAATCTATTCGTCACATCTGGTCGTGGAGTCAAACCTTCTGGAATATGCAGGGAGAAGCGCCCAGGATAGTGAAGTTCTTATGCTGACAAATTACTAGGAGCATTTGGCCAGGAAGTGGGGCACAGGTAATTGGAAACATCCTGAATACATTTTCCAAAGGACTGTTGTAGGCTGTCAACATCAGTAAAAGGTTTCTGAACAAGACCAGAAAACAACAGGAAGAAGTGGTGTTGGGAAATAGGACAAATTTTAATTATAAAAGTAGGAAGAGAAGAATGCTTTCAGGATAGAACAACAAGAAATATGCTATCATGCACACAACAAAGAGAAGCCAAATAGATGTTTATTTTGCATTTTTATATTTCCTTATCCTCTAAGAACAGCAGGGAGATAGGAAACTGATATATAGGATGGAGGAATTGGAAACTTAGCTGCCTTTGGGCCCCTCTGATTCCTTAAATTATAAATTCACCTGCAGTGTTTGGAGTAGGTGGATAGGAATGGCAGTTAAAGAGGTTGGCCGAGTGATTTTCCAGTAATCTCATTGGAATAGGAGGGTCATTACCAATAATAGATCAATCAGGACGTATGCAGTGTGGCCAAAGCCACCCATTAGTACAAGGCACTTTGGAATAAATCTTCTATACGAGGCAGGGCATAGCTCTCCCTCACTTGCAAAGTAAAACGTGGCTTTTAAATGAAAAGCACTTTGAGCTCATCTGTTGTTAATTTTAGCTGCATTCATGGGCAGAGAGAATTACCATATACTATTGTCACCAAACTAAAGGAAAATATGAGCTTTAATAAGGCAGCAAGAATCACCTGCTACCTTTCCTACTCTACCTTGTATCTTAGAAACATCTTCTTTCATCACAGGAATGAAGCAGTATCTAAGAAGACTGTGCATAGTCTTTGGCGGAACAAAATGTAAGATAGTATTATTCCCTGTCCCACATTTAATTTCCACAGCTCTTTGGAAGCAATGTGTTTTCAATGCTAACTCTCCTTTTAGGCAACTTGATGATAAGATGTGCTAAATTTTCATATCCTCCACTTGGAAAAATTAATCTCTTTTAGATTGTAATTGCTTTGGATTTAATCTTGAAGTTCATGACTGTAATTTTCAGATGATGTGAATCACTCTGTGGAGGTTTTGTTAGTCATTTGTTCGGAATTAGATTCTTCTCCATTCTCCGTAATTAATTCTTTCACATTTGGTACTCTGCATTTTTATGTTCTTCAAGTTTTATTTTGGGGAATTAATTTGTAGAAAAATTAACATCAACTAGACTTCAGAGGCTGTTGTTATTTTTGAGTCACATCAGCCCAGAATTTCACTTAAAAGACGACCATGTCATACATTTGTTCCAACCATCAAAATTTTCACCTGTCCTTGTACGTGAACAAGAGCTCTTGATATCTCAGATGAGTGAATAAAAACCTTTCTTTGGGTGGAGTCATAAGGAGTGGCATGAAAACACCTCAAAGTTAGGTGAGATTCATCTTTTAAAAAGACACAAATCAGCAATTTTTACTACTTAATGCTTAAAAATCAGTGGGCATTTTCGTTTTTCCACAAATACCATCTTTTTCTAATTTTAGTTTTCAGTAATATTCATAGATTCAGTTGGGGGGTGATTTTATTTTACTGTATTTTTTTCCAGCTTCGTTGAATTATAATTGACAAATAAAAGTTATATACATTTAAGGTATGTGATGTGATGATTTGAGGTAGATCTACATCATGAAATAATTACCACAATCAAACTAATTAGCATATCCATTACCTCACGTAGCTGCCATTGTGTGTGTGTGGGAGAATGCTTAAAGAGAAATATGTGGCAAAATTGTAAGATGTTGTCTGTTACATCTAGGTGGTAGGTTCATAGTATTTGAATGTCAAATCCTTTCATTTATCAAACAATTTTAAAGTTCTGTCTGGGATACCAAGACTCTTTTAAGGGAGTCTGAGGACACAGGAGCCCACAGAGTCCTGAGTTTTATGCCTGTGAGAGGGAAAATGGTGGTGGTTAAATGTCACTTCTTCTCTGAAGACTTCCCAAGATGGAGATTTTATCCTTACTAGTTGGCCCTTTCTCCTGAGCACAGATTGGCCATAATCTAGACCTGTCATCTCTTCTTGCTTCTTCTCTGTATTTCCAATCTATCAGTGACACCATGGCGGGCCACCTTGAAGCACACCATACTACCATCACTGACATCTCTCTCACTCTAGCTTCACTTTTTGAAAAGAGAGCCTTTGGCACCCTGACTAAGATGTAAAATATGTGTAATTGAAAAGTTCCCTAAGAATTATCTTAGTAAACACTGTGTTTCCTCACAGTGAGCTGCAAAATAACACTGGCAGAGGGGAGCTAGCACTCACTTTAGACTCTCTTGGGCTAATAGTTAGGCATCTTTAAGCTCAGTTTTCTCATCTGCAAATGGGGAATACAAAAGGGCCTTTTTCACAGAATCTCACTGTGATGTGTAAACAAGATAAAAGATGTTAAAGTACTTTGTTTTCTGAGTAGTAATATCAATTATATTTATTATTAAGGGTTGTATTGATTGGTAATGAAGTATGAGACATCAGTGTAAAATAAGAAGATTATTTTGCCTAACCAGGGGTTGGCACACTACACCCAGTGGGCCGAAACTAACCTGCCCCCTGTAGTAGTAATAAAGCTTTATTGAAACCTAGCCACACTCATTTGGTTACATATTGTGTATGGCTGCATTCATACAGGCTATGAGGGCAGAGTTGAGTTGTTGTGATAGAGACCTTAGGTACCACAAAACTTAAAATATTTACTGTGTGGCCTTTCCTAAAAAGTTTGCTGACTTCTGCCTAAGAAAACTACCAAAAAAGTGTAACTTTCTGGATATCCTTCTAAATTCTTACTGACCATTCTCCTATTTAAATTATATAATAGGTTTTGGAATTTTGTCTATTTTAACTGTAATGATTTTAATGAACATTTTCTCTTTTTCTGTATAATACCTCACGTATAGACATCCATGTGTTCCTGCACACGCACGTGTGCACACACACACCTCTACATATACACCAAAGCATTCGCTTGTGGAAGTAGGGCATTTTTCACACGTTATCAATGCAAAAAGGGCTTACACTACATTTTGGTAGTTTAAGGCCAAGATATAAACTCCAAACAAAACTTGAATCTTCAACTTCAAAATTACTTTCTACGTAATGGTGTCTTAGTTGATGGAGGAAAAAGAAAAATGGAAACACCTTAATCTGCACTTAAATAGATTATTTTCCTGGTATGATTATGAAAAGTTAAAAGAATATGTGCACCAAAGTGCATCTTGATATCACAGTCAATGGTTTAGTCTGATTGCATGTTAGTCTGTTGGACCCTATGAGGGAACGACACTCACTTCTTAGTGAGACAGACAATCTGAAGGATCCTAGAGAGATGAGGCCCTTTGATATCTGAATCAGATTGTAATTAAAATCTAAAAGTTATATCTCGAAGTCACTCTTGCATTCCTTGAGAAACACAGAAAATGTGAAAATATAAAGTCTTTAAAAGAACTGTAGAGTTTGTTTTTTTATTTTTTTTAACTGAAATTTATCTTGGCATTAGCTAAAACTGAAGAAATGTATTAAATTGAATTTTGTAATGAAACAGTATAACCATCCTCTGCAAGGCATATTTGACATCTTAATTTTCTTGCCTATTCTAACATAGAAAGTATCAGCTCTTCATTCATCATAGAGTTTTTACTGAACTTTAGTATGTAAACTTATGATGAATGATTAAGGCACACCATGCCAACTGGGAAGGCTCTAGTTTTCATTTTCAGGAACCATAAAAAAGCTTTGACTTGCAGCTGTTAGAAGCAAGTTAAAATATTATCAGAATACCACCAACTTGCAGAGCACAGCTGATATATTACTGGTGACTGTGTAAAATTATGGCATTGTCCAATCCAGGAACCAGATGGTCCATCTCCCTTCATTTGAGGAGCACTGGTTGACTACAAATTTTACTTGCTGCTCTAGGCTTATTTTTTATCATTAGCATGTGAGTTATAGATTTCTTAAAGTCTTTACCTGGTGACAAATTGACCTGTTAACAAATCTCATTCTCAAAAAATTCATTAATGCTTTTTAATCAAAAGACCAGTTGCAAGTGATTTTAATAAGTACTAGTTTTCTTTGAAGAAATCAGTAAGTATTCTCACAAGCCAATTTGCTGAAATAGGCTTTTTACAAAACTTGAGAATTTTAAAAAACACTTGAAAATTTTGGAAAAAATCTTTTTTTTTTTAAATAGACAAGATATAAAGGCTCTTGTGTTTTAATTTTTCTTTAATAGCATTTGCTTTTCTGTAGTTGTGTAAATGAGTATCATGTATATAATATACACAAAGTAAAAAATATACCATAAATTTGGAGCATCTTTCATAGTAGGTGACTTATGTAGATGAGACAAAGTATATGCAGACACGGAGAGGACACTTTATTGGGGGGCAGGAACTCACTTGTCTGCCTCTGGCTCAGAAACTAATGAGTTGGACTTCTGGGATTTATCTGATAGTGTGGCGGTCACATGAAGCAATCTCTACATTATCTTTTACATCTAAAATATCAGAATTTTGACAATTTCACTATGATTATTAATGGACATGAGTATGTGTTTATATATTATATATATATTAGATTTTATATTTTAGAAATACTTTCATTAATACTTGAAATTTCAGGAAATTTAAGGAAATCTTTTAGCTGAATACAATTCTCTCTGAAAACAATCACCTATAAGGCATCTTGTTGAACAGGTTTTAAGAATTTATTGAGTCTACTTTGTGAGTCCTAAACTGGAATGATATTGCATTTCATTTCTAAGAGAGATAGAGAAGTTTAAGAATTAACTCCAGGGAAAGATTTTATTTTTAAGGTGAAATATATGTACTAAATAGAAGTATCTTAATGCTAGAAGATCAGTATACTTAGTAAAGCTACTCAATTTACTAATTCCATTTACTTAACTGAGACAGCCATTGCATTTTCCAGCAGTACGTTATTTTGTACCTATTAATGTTTCAGAACGTACTTACCTCAAGTTGGCAGGTGCCTGGGTATGCGGACGGGTGATGTTGCAGGCTGATTAACTATTGCTTTTACAGTTGTCACTTCTACTTTGAACTGTCTACCACACCTGCCTTATTTCTGCAGGAGGGAGCCCCATGGGCCTCCATGGTTCTTAATACAGCACAGCCACCCCTGAAAAATGTTAATAGATTGTGACAAATACTAAGATAATACGTGGCAATGTGGTTATATGGTGGCAGAGTGGTATTTAATGTGCTACTCATCTAGGTCTCCAGTGGTGTTGGGCTCATTGCCCAGTTACATGTTAAAAAGAATAATGACGTATATGAGGATGCGTTTTCAGGTAGCTGTTAATGGTGAGCTAACTCCAAAAGTTGTGAAGAAGACAGCAAGTACAGTTTATTTTATCATGTGTCAGGTTTTTGATATAGGCTTTCTTTTTCATTTTGCCATTTCTTAATCTGTATTAGATACCCATAGGGTGACTAAGTTTTGTTTAAGTCACCTTTACTCTTAAGATTTCTTCTAAAATGTTTCAATTACCTTCTACTGTCCTGTTCAACTTTTTTTCAAATTTATATTTTAGGAAAAAGTTGTGGAAAACTTTGAAATGGACCAGAATGATTGCTGGGGGTCTTCAGTGGAAAACTAGGCAGTGTCTGAGCATGCCCTTCGGGATTACACGTTTCTATGGGGTCTCTGCTCCTATCATTATCTTTTAGCTATTGTACAACTCTGTATGTTGTAGGTAATTGATAACAATGCAAATGACTCTTGTCCATAGACTTACAAATTAATTTTGTCCCATGGAAATACAACAGATTTTCAACTTCCAATCCTACCCCTACCCTCTTCCTGAAATAAACCAGTTTCATATTTGTTTGTAATTCAATTTAGCATTCTTTTTTGCTAATGTATGTATGGTTCTTTGAATTCACTTTTGAACCAATTATAACATCTTACTGGTTCTCTCATTAATTAATTAGCTGAATACAATTCTTGACAATTGTTTATCTTATATTCAGAGGAATCATGATTATACTCTCTTTTAAAAGTTATCCTTTAACAATATTCTCTTTATGGCAGAAGTTTTGGATGTGTGTTTTACTGCGTATTTATTGTACTCTGGTTGTGCTAGGTAAACGATTAGAATCCAGCTTTCAGAAAGACCATGCTCTAGGGAGATGAGTGCTAAGTCATCAAAGGAAAATCTGCAGATGTAGGTTCTGTGGGTAACTTCAGTTCTCACCTGTCTTTTCCCTGTGCTCTGAAAATAGGCTGAAATCAGGAGGCATTTCTTGGCTGTTAAATTCAAATTTAGTAGCTCCAACACAAGTCCACACTTTGCCATGGAAAGGAGTGGAAGCCAACATGTAGTAGCCTAGAAAGGGAGGATTTGATGGTTCACATCTAAATTGCCACTTGGAAGAATATTCTAGTGGTTTCTTTTAACATCAGGGTTGAAGGAAGAGAAAAGAATGAGAGGGTTTTTGTAGAGAAAAGTATATCTCTAATGCCATTTATGGCTTTGGATCAAAAAGGAAAAGAAAAAATATATAAAATATCATTGCACACCAACTATAAGTTAGACACTTTCCTATAGGCTATTCTATTTCACCTTCCCTACAAAGCTGTGATTGTGAGTATTTTGTCATGCCTGATTTTGTATGTCACACAGCTACTAATTTGAAGTACAAGGGTTCAAACTCATGCCTCCACGATTCCAAAGACCAAAAGTCTTAATGTTGACTTGCTAAAACTTTTCCATTTCTTGGGTAGTTTTTGTTTGTTCCTTTTTGTTTCTTATAAGGACTAACTTCTGAAAACTTTCTCTTTTTTGTCTCATTTTGAATAGCTTTTCTCAAAATCTGTACGGGGATCCATGTGTCCCCACAGACCGGGTATACAGCAGGATTCGGGAGGGGGTGGGCCGGGTGCAAACTGGTTTGAATCTGGAATAAGCCTGTGGCAACCTGGGCAAAAAGAGTGTGAGAACCCAAGAGAGTTAGAGAGAGAGGCCCTTCTCTTAAACCTTGGTGAAGAGAGAGGGGAAAGTCACAGATGAGAGAGCCCTCATGTGAGCGCAGACCAATTTCGTTTGAATTCAGGGCTCACATCAAAGGAGATTTGTGAGCTGGAGACTCACTTTCTTCATCTAGTAAAAATTAAAGATAAAAATACCTAACTCTTTCAGGCGAGGAGGGACTGAAATAACTAGTGACAGCACTAACAAGTAACTTCTAGAAACTTTACCCTGTCTCGGACTCAGAATCTCCACCCGCCCCCTTAACCGCAAATCACCGGAAATAGGCACGCAGTCAAAGAAAAAAATAGTATGCTGGCTAAGTGAAGGCAGTTTCAAGAAGAGGTAGGCATTGGCTGTAAGTTGCTTCACCTCTACAGATGAATAAATAGGTGCAATTAAACCTACCGTGGAGTGTAGCTTGAGGATTAAAAGAGAGGAGCTTGTAGGATGCGAAGCAGACTGTGTATATGATTTCCTTGAACTGCCTCAGTCCTATGTCAACCTCTCCCCACAGGACACAGCCTTGCACAAGTTTACATTGGTCTATCCCTTAATATGGAGAATGAGATCCACACTTGTCATTCTCATACTTGTACACACCCTTTGTTCAAGTCACTTAAGTCATACAAATATTATGCTTAGCTTTTGAGACACTCTTTTAAACATTGAGACTTCTTTTACACCCAAAGGTAATTTTAGAGAAAGAGGATCCAGGATGCTTGAAGCTGGAAGATAGAACGAGCTCAGCTACATGAGGTGGGCCAATGCCATTACCACCTTTCAAGCACCAAAGCCCTGTGTCTTTAATTCCTTCTCACAGTATGAAGTGACAGGGTACCTTTACTCAAGCTAGCACTGAATGTGTGCATGTTCCTGGCCGTGTGCTGGGGTGATTCTAGTTACAATAGTTCTGCAAAAGGTGGTAAGTCTGCAGAAGACTTTTTTTGGAGGAACTGGAAATGAGCAGTTAACGGTTGTTTTTTTTGTTGTTGTAAATGGCCTAGACCCTTCTTAATAGTAAAATTTGTATCTGGTTGTTGGCTCAAACTAGAGCTGTAGTCTTCCAGCAGGATTTGTTTAGGGATGAATCCTATGGAAGCTGCAAACCTGGCTAGATTCCACTACTCCTTGTACATACAATGTCTCTCTCCTATGGCAGGGCAATCATGAAAAGCAAAATTAATTTGGAGGGAGAAGAAAGGAGAATTTACTGTGAGTCCCAAGAGGATGTGTGCTTCCAAACTTGTAAATTACAGCCATTTGCACAGCGAGGTGATGAAACAAATCCTTGCCATACCGTTTGCTTTCCACAGTGCATTGAGCCAAGTGTCAGGAATAAGCCCCCCAAGAGGTAGCTAAAGATTCTTCTCACAAAATGTGCTATCAAAAACCAATTGTCTAAGAGTGTGTGTTTGGAAAAGAAAATGAACCTGAGTCTCAGTGAAATCGAATAGCTTCTAGGAGTTTGTCTGGGAAAACTGTCAGATGTTCTTCTAATAGGTTTGTACAGGTTCACTCACCTCTGACTCCTTGCCTTATTTCTGGGAATTTTTCCAGGAAATTGGGGGTATTATGCAGTATAAAGTATTGGGCTCTCTTGGGCACTTTAAAGAGGAAACTGAACTAATTTTTGGTCTGTTCAGGAGGTATTCTTTTTCTCTACCTACCTGAAAGCACTCGACAGAAGGACACCCAGGAGGATGGTTGAGTTTGAGGTCAATCAATGGGATTTTCAAACTAGAGTGCAAGGCTGATTTTTTGTAGAAAATTCCAAGGTGCTTAATTGTTTGGAAGTGCCAGAGGGACCTCCTTGTAACAGTAGGCACTCAGTACATGACTGAAAGAATGAGTAGATGAATGTACAGGTATTGTGACTCAAGGAATGAAAAAACAACCAATGATTTCAGCTCAATGGCTCACACTCTACTCACACTTATATATTTGTTATAAATATCTTATGCTTAGTGAAGAATGTATAGTATTCTAGAATCCTAGAGTTAAAAAGGTTATTAAGTTCATTTAATCCAGCTCTCTTCCAGGACAGATATCTCCTCTAGAACATTCTAGACTTGGCAATTGGTAGGGAGTTACCAAGGATATAAGGTGCCCTGCCATGAGTGAGACTTTCCTGCAAAATGCAGACTTGTCCAGCATCCTGCACAACTTTTAAACATCCTGTCTGATTCTCTGATAGGGAAAAAAAATTCTGTTTACAACAAAATAAGCCCAGAACCTAAGTCCATTTTACTATAAAGTATTGTTATGCAATATTAATATACTCTAAATTTTCTAGGATATCACTATGAAGTAAATCAAGAGACTATTGTATTTGTTTCATTTGGAGATTTTTACCAAGTTGTTCATTTCTTCAGAAAATCTTATCGCTGGGAGCTATGCCATTTGTAATATTTGATGTGCCAGTCCAACACACTTCAATTAGTCTGTACGTATAGCTGTTGTGTTCATGGTGATAGTACATGTAGGTAAAAAAAATCTGACTACTTTTTTTTGCCTCGAGTTTAGCCATGGCCCAAGCATTTACTTATTAACATGCATATTATTTGTAATGACATACTTTTAAAATTTCTCCTTTAGATTACAGTTGGGGTATTATATTCATCTAAAAATTATGTATATGGGTAATTATACTACCAATAGATTTCTTTAAAGGAATGTAAATGGGAGCTCAAAGCAATCATTTTAAAAAGGTGGTTTGAATTCCACTACAGACTTTGCATTTGTATGACACAGTTACTGGGGCCTTCACCAGAAAAGCTTCTCCTGGATATGCCATATCCCCTGGATATGCCACGATTCAACAATGTTTCTCTTAAATTAGTTGTTTCTTAGTGTTTCTAATATTCTCCTGTATTCTACTTAGTGCAAAGTCCATTACTTGCATTATTGCATCAATTAATTTTTATTTCATTTATTTCCTGAACCCAAATGAATGACATTATGGGCCAGGTATGGAGCTAGGCAGTAGGAGTGCAGTTGATGAACAAAACACAGTCCTAGCCCTCCAGCAGGCTGTGCTCCTGTGAGGGACATGGGTGGATAGACTGGTCATTGTAGTTCAATGATATGAGTAATGCAGGGCCATATGCAGAGGTAATGGGACAGCAGGAAGTTGAGTGATACCTCACCTAGACTCAAGGATCAGGGAAGGCTCAGAAGAAGTGGTGTTTATGCTGAGGCCTTATGGATGAGAAGAGATGGAGGGGAGAAGAGGAGGTACAAAAGAGAAGCTCGTAGTTTTCCATGTTGAAAGAATATTATTGCCAAGGTCCATAGTATAATGAGCATGATATGTTTGTGCTGTCAATAAGTTTTGTTTGGCACAGGACTTAAGAAGGAGAGTGGCAAGAAATGAATGGAAATATAGACTTCTCCATAAATAACTACAACTCAGATACATTGGAACAAACACTATAATAACTGCACAGACCAAAATTAATGCAGTTATGTGGGACATGTAGATTAGCCTCAACTAAGGTGATCAGTGTAAGTTTCTTGGAGGACAAACTATTTACATTCAGGGGATTTTTCAAGGATTTAGAGTGTGGACCCCAAAAACTTAATACCCAAGGAACTATACAGAAGTCCTGAGAAGATAAACTCAGTAACCCAGATCAAAGAAGTTATGTATATATTATAAATTGGGCTAAGTTGGACCTCTAGCTAGCTTCCTTGCTTACTATTAATGGTCCACATGTATCCTTATGTGTAGTTTCTCTTCCAAAAATTCAGTCATATTTAGTATAGAAAGTCTAACCATAGAGTATGTAACTTGCAATGACAAGTAACTATAAGGAGATGCATAGACATAGGCTAAAGTTAGCTTTTATGAAGCCATATTTGCCCCCAAAGATCAAATGTCATTCCACTCTAACTTTTTCATCAAAACCAGGGCCTGGTTTGAGACCCTTTCCTATTAATGTCTTACTCTGAAGAGCTAATCTGATAAATGAAGTATTTCCTTAGGTTAGATGATAAGACTGAATCAGTTATTTTGCATATTTGGACTTTAATTTCTGGATAAAGCAAGGATACACATGGTTTTCATCTCCATTATAGGATATAGGTTAACTATTCATTCGCCTCCTTTGAGGCCAGTCTAAGAAATATATCCCCAAAAAAGGAGATTATGGAGAAGAAAAAGCTGTGATTATTTCTGGTGTCCCCTAAGTATTAGGTTTTTATTCCTATTTATATTTGTTTTAAGTGTGAAAAAAAAAGGTATTTCTTTAAAATATTATGTTCTATATAAAGACATTTTTCAATCATCTTTATGTAGTATGTTCTTTAAAATTCAATTTGGACTTTTCATTTCTCTTTTAAATATATGGGGATATGTGCTTTAATTTCAGGAGAGGTTTTGTTCCTACCTCTTCTGAGGTTCTACATTCCTCTTGGTTTAAAACCACGGCTGAGCTTTAATCACACGAATGTTTGAATGATAATGCTTGACTATACTGGTGTCACCTGAACACTGACATTTTAAAGCCCCAGGTTGGAAAGGATGCTAGAATTTATTATAGCATTTGAAGTGGTGTCATTTTAAAGTATGGGTCCCTGCACACAAGTTTTAGAAAGAGACCTCTTGCCCTTTATTAATTGCAAAAGTGATGCCAGGGGAAAAGGACTATCTCCTTTTTGTAGGCCTCCCATCACTCATCTGTGAAATAGAGACTGAGTGATATTTACCTATGGGCATCCATCTTAAATGATTAGTGGGAATTAAAGTAATTATTATAAATTAATGGCTCTATGAGTTGTAAAAGGTTAGATATTATGGAGTTTCATTGTCATGAAGGCAGACAATTAAGGAAATATACACTTATAGACTGTACCATAGATCTTGTAACATTTCTAGCTGCTTTTGCCTTTTATTACTTTACTCTATATGATAAGATCAGTGTTGCAATCATAGTTTTAGAGGTGCCTACTAAAATTGCAGTATTTTATGGGAAAGAAAAATAATTTTTCATAAAGGCTTACATGCAGTTCAGTTTGATTAGGTTCTTAATCACTCTCACCTAGCCTCGGCCTCTTTACTGAGTTGGTCTGTACTAGTTTACGGCCATTGGGCTTTGAACAGTAAATCCTAAATTCTCAAGTGAGCTGTCATATAATTTAGTAAGAATGCTGATCTGCTGTTATCAGGGTCAAAAACAAGCACTTTGAAAATTGGTTTATTGTATATCACCACAGGATCACGAAATTCAATTGTAAAAATGGCTAACTTGAGTAAGCAAAGATGAGTGTGGGATTACAGCTGCAATAAACTTGAAATTGATCATCATCTGTGGGTGAACTTGTAGGAGGCAATTGGTTTGATTTATGCAGTATGGGTCACAGAAAGAGAAAGATGTAAGTCAGCATCTCTGGTCAGTTGACTTGCAGAAGGTCACTGGGAACTGGTGAATTACTGTTTGCGTAGATTTGGCAATCAGTTTCGGAGCAGCTTAACTAGATCTGACCAACTCTGCTCATAAAGATGCCATTCAGGCTATAGGATTGTGGACACCTTTGAACATTTGAATGTCAAATTTTTGGCAATTCCTAAGACATGCATGGCAAATAAATTGTGAGCAGGCATGAAATTTGCAACATATTTATGAATGCTACTTAAATCTCCCTGTTCTAGGTTAACAATTAGCCTTATGGGTCCTAAGACAATGTGTTTATGAAAAATAAGTGGAAAATAAGCCTGTATAAAAGTTTCTAGGAAGCATGATAAAGATTAGACATGTCAAAGAATTTTTCCAGGGAGGACATCTTGGCATTATTGAAGAAGAAAACATGCATAATATCAGTTCATCCTATCTAAAGGAGCGTTGGCTATTTGTGGTGTCACAAGTATGCATTAGTAAGTGGGCTCTTTGCCCTTTCTATCATCGTTTCTACATAGTATCAAACTTCAGGGCTTCCACACTTTTTGCCTACAATCTACTATAAGAAACATTATTCATTGCAACCCAATGCATACACAATACATACCATGGTAGCAGAACTTTCACAAGAAACAATTATCCTAAATTCATATGCTGAGCTCTGAACCACTCTATTCTATCTTAAATATGAAAGCTTGTGGACACCTACTAAATGATTTCTGGTCCTGCAGTCTGAAAGATACTTGAGCCAGGGTGAAGTGAAAGAAACAAGTGAAACCACTATACAGATGTTCCTGCCTGCCATAGAAATTTAAAGAGATAGGCAATACTACTGCTACCTGCCTAGAAATCAAGTAGGCAAAGTTATAATCAAAGAGCGTCTATCATTAACACTGTCCCTATAAGAGTCATCAGCGTCTGGGAGGTGGGTGGATGTTGAGAATTATGTCCTTTAATAGATCTTGTGCTTATCTATAAGGTGGACCTTAACACGTAGATGCATCTTTCCGTGCTGGACTCCAAGCTTCTTAAGCACAGAGTCTCTTCTTATCCTTTAGCACCAAGCATAATATCTACTTTGTTGCTTGTGTGCTATTGAGTGGTAATTGAATAAGTGAGATAGCAAAAAGAGTCAGGTGCCTTCAATTCAACATTTATTATAGAACTTTCCATGTGCCAAGATCCATGCTAAGGCAGTGAGCACTACAGGTAAATAAGATAGGGCTCATAATGACTGGTTTGGGTTTAATATTAGGGGTATGAGCAGATGGCTATGGTAGAATGAACTATAGGTCTTTCATAACAGTAGCACAGAGTAACAGCCTCCTCCTTAACTCTGTCCTTGTGTCCTAGAATAGCAGCTACAGTCTGGGACTGAAAATTGCAAAACCTGGGTCAATCACCTTGGTTCACCTTGCTGTGCTGATAACCCTGCTTATGACTAGTAGTGACTTTTCCTTTAAGGACACAGTTTAGCCATGGTCCCCACTCTCCACCATTCCTAGAATAGCTACTGTATTCTACACCTCCTCCTCTCTCTCTGGGGAATTCTTTACTGTACTTTATCAGTCAGGAATGACTGTGAAGAACCGATTTTCCTTTGAGGCAAATAGGTATTTGACCCATAGATCTCAATGTAGATTGTGGAAATGGCAGATTCTGTTGGTCTAGGGGCTTTTTGATTGAATTTGGGGGACTCAACTAATTGAAAGAAGAAGCCAGTCAGCAATAGACAGTACTTTTAGCTTCTCGTGGTGGTGTGCTAGAACTGGCACATTCCAGCTTGGGAGAACTGATGGTTAAATTTTAAGGAATTTTGTGAACCTGTTGTTAAGCACAGTCATTATCGAAAATTAAATTGTATAAATTTACAATTAAATAAATTATGTTAAAAACAAAAGTAATAAATACTCAAAACATCACTTTCTCACTATTTTATTATTAGTTATACTCTTGAGGTCTTTGTATCTGTGTGGAGGAAATGTTATGTAATGACGTGCTGCTGCAAATCTTTTCCCAACTCAAAATTCAGTGACATCATTTTAGTAATTAGAAATCAGCCATGGTGGGAGTATTTATACTATGGAAATAGGCAAACACTATAAATTAGGGCTCCCCTTCAAAACCTAAGATCTGGCTGTTAAACATTCACCAACACGACACTAACTTTAGCTATAATATCTCGGTTACCAGGATTGATAGGCACTAAAAAGGGGAAAAAAAGGATAAGCAATGGTTCTAAACTTTGGGTTCAACAAATTATCATAGGCAATTGTGATAAGTGCCATTATAGATGTACTGGGAGATAGTAGAGCTAGTGCAGAGGTTCCCAAACAGTCTCTGTTCATGGAGCCCTTAGTGTCTGTATCAGTCAGAGTTCTTCAGAGAAACAGAACTAGTAGGATATATACATATACACACATGATATGTAATCTACATATGTGTGTGTGTGTGTGCGTGCGCGTGCGTGCGTGTGTAGACAAATACAGAGAGAGAGAGAGGTTTAGTTTAAGCAGTTGGCTCAGGTGATGTGATTGTGGGGGCTGGCAATTCTGAAATCTAGAGGGTAGGCTGGCAGGCTGAAAACTCAGAGTTGATGCTGCAGTCTCGAGACAGAATTTCTTTTTCTCAACGAAATCTTACTTTTTGCTCTTAAGGGCTTTCAAATGATTGGATTGGGTCCACCCACCTTATCAAGGGTAATCTCCTTTTCTTAAAGTCACACATGTTAACCACATCTACAAAATACCTTCACAGCAATACCTCGGTTAGTGTTTGATGAAATTACTGGGTGCCATAGCCTAGCCACATGGACCCAAAACTATCGCAGGGCCTCAAGAATTTTTCCATGATGCTCCTAGGCTGGAAGAAACACTAACCATTTCATTCTTGTTAAATCCAAACGATTAAGTATTTATATTCTAAAGAATGTGGTAGCCATTTGAAAACATAATACATACAGATTGTAAGAAAAAGAAATTTAGTTTTTAAATATTCACAATTATTTATTAATGGATAGTGCACAACTCAAACCCTAGAATCAAGTTGGATACTGCCACACTTATTTCCTTATTGATTTTCCTATGATACTAGTGAAATGAAAATTAAGGAAAACCCAGCTTTGCCAAGATACTATGTCGTTGAAGGAATGTAGGGCGATCTGAAGCTGAAACTTGAACTACCTCCAACAATTAGTTTTGAAGTTTCCTACAGGTGTCAAATTTGCCTTGAAAATTCAAAGTATCCCATGACACCCTCATTAGTTTGCTGTTAGGCTTCAGTGAGTCTTGTCACAATTAGAGTGGTTACAAGCCTTATGAGCTTTGGAGACCTTTCCTAGCTTAAAGATTAAGCTACATAATCTTTCTAAGATTCAATTTCCTAATTTGTGAAATGAAGATGATAAAAATACCTGTTTCACCGTGCCTGACATATAGGAAGTGCTCAAAAAGTGTTGGGCAAACAGAAGGTGTACATTACAATGAGAATGGAGGTGAGGGAGTGGGAATTCTTATACCTTGCCTTGGTGTTTTGCTTATCTTGTTCTCCGATTCCTATAGATTATAACCAAAGTTTTCTGAACCTGTATAGTTTTCAGTTTGATTTTGAAATACAGAAATAATGTGATCAAGATTTCTTTACCAGTCTTAATCCTTGGAGAACTATCTTGAGACCAAGAGGTTAACTTTTTGGATATTGGTGAGATTTTATCATTTGATTACTTCCTATATGAAAATTTTATATCCAATATATAACTTGATGAGTGTAATTCTTAAAGGAGTAGGAAAGGAAAGGAACACTTGCGAGATTGCTGAGCTTATCAGAGTAGCTGTAGGTAATCTCTTGGTAAAGCATGCCCGTTAATTCCCCACAGTCCATCTTCCCCCAACCCAATTTTAATACATCTCTGGGATATGGAGTACATGGCACCATGCAGCCTTTTGATCACTTCTCACTCTAATGTTTTCAGATTCTCTTAATACTCGAACAGGCAAGATGTAGAGAGATGATGGGAAGAGGCTGGGAAATCTCAAAGAATAACACAATAATTCATTTCTTCCCCTTTGTCGTGATCTAGGTGCAAAATACTTTTATTATTATTAAACACTCTTCCTCCTAGGGATTTAGAATAATCAGCTACATTACTATAAATCATCAATTAGCTTTGAGATGATATTTTACATGAGTTTTGCATTAATTTTTTACAAAAATGTTCTAATAAGTGGAGTGACTAGTTTGTAGCATATTTTGGATCATGGAATCACATGTTGTTACGATTTGCTATTGTCCCTGTGATGTTTAACCACAATTTTGATGAGCTGTTTCCTATTTGGAAGAAGAAAAGTTGCAGCAATTCAAAATTTTTTCTGAAATCCTTCTATTCATTACTTTTTCTGTTTAAATTCTGGGAAAGAGGGGCCGGACCCGGACCCATAGCTTAGCGGTTAAGTGCGCCTGCTCCCCTACCGGCGGCCCGGGTTCGGATCCCAGGCGCGCACCAACACACTGCTTCTCCTGCCATGCTGAGGCCACGTCCCACATACAGCAACTAGAAGGATGTGCAACTGTGACATACAACTATCTACTGGGGCTTTGGGGAAAAAAAAAAGGAGGAGGATTAGCAATAGATGTTAGCTCAGGCCCGGTCTTCCTCAGCAAAAAGAGGAGGATTAGCACGGATGTTAGCTCAGGGCTGATCTTCCTCACAAAAAAAAAATAAATAAATAAATAAAATAAATAAATTCTGGGAAAGAATATGCTCTGTATTCTTGTGTGTGTGTGTGTGTGTGTGTGTGTATGTGTGTGTATCTACACATACAAATTATTGATAATCATTTGTGTTAGGGTAGTGTTTTAAAAATATCTCAAAGTTTTGGATGTATGAATTAAATAAGATATTAATTTGAAGACAAGAAGAAACCCGCTCTTTTTAAAAAGAATCAAAGTATTTACAAGTTAAAAATTTTATAACATATCAGAGACAAGGTAAGATGTGAGAAAAGGGAAAGATCATTCTCTTCACTCCAGCTGCTTCGTGCGCTCTAAGACCATCTTACCTTCAAGCACTACCCACTGTCTATCCCCCGTACTCCTCATCTCTGGTTAATTCTGACCACACCTTCTTCGAAGCCCATTCCCACTATCCAAACCGTCAGCTTCTCTGAAAGAAGAAAGGCAAGGAAATAGTAAAGACCAGAAACACTGGCAGAAGAACTATGGAGGTGGGATCTGTACTATCTAGAATAGCGTATTTGAAGTCCTCTCTGTGCAATGGTAGGAACAGATTTAAACAATTAACTTATTGGTTCCATTCAAAGGAATTATTTTTGCAAAATGCATAGTGAAAATTTTATAACTAAAAGAATTAGTATTTAGTCTTTAATGCGAAGTTAACAGCATCAAAGGATGACATTAATATAGATTATTTGAGTAATAAGATCCACTGAAGTAGAACGCTAATTGAATTTCTTTAAACTTGTGTGAAAGTTTAAACATTTCTGATTATGGTACTGAACAACATCCGTAAAGAACAGTAGCCCTTAAAGATATGAAAAGATCATTTATAATAATGCTTCACACTGAAAAATGTTGAAGAAGTGCTTATTTGGAGGTTTTGGGAATTTGAACTTAAAGAAATGAACTGGAACATACATTTAAAAAATGCTGCTTTCCTATGTTCTACCACTTATGATTAGCTTGTATAGGAAATTTATGAGACTAAAAACAATCCAGGACTATTAACTCCAACTTAAATGATCTTAGCTATCAGATACTCTAGCTAAAAGTTCACTTATTCTGGAGTATTTTACTTCTCTAAACTTATTTCCTTATTTGCTCCAGTCAACTTCCTAGGCACCGGGATTAACAAACTGAATGGTTATTTGAGGCAACGTATCAAATGATGAGGAGATTCCAGCTTGGAACCAGACAAAGCTAATTGACTGTGAGGATTTTAATACTTCGATGATGAGAGAACTTTGGCATGGACTGTACAGCTGAAGAGGCCCAAGCCTAAAACAAATATTGCACTCTAATCAAATAGAATTTGGAGGTACAGAAATTGAAGTGCGCTGTTTTGTGAGATCTTGCCATCCTCTTTACACTTTTTAGTTTTTAATTTCCTACCTACCTTCTAGGAAGTGAAGGGTAGTAATTTCTCTCCACACTCCAAAGCTCTGTAAAAGTTTGGCTGGCTATAGTCTGTGAAATGTGATTTGTCAGGGAGGGGGAAATTTCTCCCTACCCTCCTTGGTTCCTTTGGCTGGTCTAATAATTAAATTGACAGAAGACAGATTAACAGCAGAAAAAAACAAATTTCATTTCATACATATGGAGTCTCATAGAAATATGAGACTCAAAGTAGTGATTAAAACAGACAAAAAAGCAATAAATTTGTGAGAAATTGACAAGATGAAGTTTGGCTTTGAGTAGTAAATTATTATTATTATTTTTTAATTTTTTGTTTATTGCAATAATATTGGTTTATAACACTGTATAAATTTCAGGTGTACATCATTATACTTTTGTTTCTGCATAGATTAATCATGTTCACCACCAAAATACTAATTAGAACCCATCACCACATACATGTGCCGAATTATCCCTTTTGCCCTCCTCCCTCCCCCCTTCCCCTCTGGTAACCACCAATCCAATCTCTGCCTCTATGTGTTTGTTTGTTGTTGTTATTATCTACTACTTAATGAGGGAAATCATATGGTATTTGACCTTCTCCCTCTGACTTCTTTCACTTTGCATAATACCCTCAATGTCCATCCATGTTGTCACAAATGGCTGGATTTCATCGTTTCTTATGGCTGAGTAGTATTCCATTGTGTATATATACCACATCTTCTTTATCCATTCGTCCCTTGATGGGCACTTAGGTTGCTTCCAAGTCTTGACTATTGTGAATAACGCTGCAATGAACACAGGGGTGCATGTATCTTTACGCCTTGGTGTTTTCAAGTTCTTTGGATAAAAACCCAGCAGTAGAATAGCTGGATCATATGGTAGTTCTATCCTTAATTTTTTGAGGAATCTCCATACTGTTTTCCATAGTGGCTGCACCAGTTTGCACTCCCACCAGCAGTGTATGAGAGTTCCCTTCTCTCGACATCCTCTCCAACACATGTTGTTTCCTGTCTTGTTCATTATAGCCATTCTGGTGGGCGAGGTGATATCTCATTGTAGTTTTGATTTGCATTTCCCTGATAGTTAATGATTTTGAACATCTTTTCCTGTGTTTGTTGGCCATCTGTATATCTTCTTTGGAGAAATATCTGTTCACTACTTTGGCCCATTTTTTAATTGGGTTGTTAATTTTTTTGATGTTGAGATGCATGAATTCTTTATATATTTTGGAGATTAACCATTATCAGATGTATGGTTTGCAAATATCTTCTCCCAGTTGTTAGGTTGTCTTTTCATTTTGTTGATCATTTCCTTTGCTGTGCAGAAACTTTTTAGTTTGATGTAGTCCCATTTGTTTATTTTTTCTATTGTTTCTCTTGCCTGGTCAGACATGGTGCTTGAAAATATGTTCCTAAGACTGATGTCGAAGAACATACTTCCTATGTTTTCTTCTAGAAGTTTCATGGTTTCAGGTCTTACATTCAAGTCTTTAATCCATTTTGAGTTAATTTTGTGTATGGTGTAAGGTAAGGGACTACTTTCATTTTTTTGCATGTGGCTATCCAGTTTTCCCAACATCATTTGTTGAAGAGACATTCTTTTCTCCATTGTATGTTCTTGGCTACGTTGTCAAAGATTAGCTGTCCGTAGATGTGTGGGTTTATTTCTGGGCTTTCGATTCTATTCTGCTTTTGTGCCAGTACCATGCTGTTTTGGTTACTGTAGTTTTGTAGTTATATTTTGAAATCAGGGGATGTGATACCTCCAGCTTTGTTCTTTTTTTCTCAGGATTCCTTTAGCTATTTGGGGTCTTTTGTTGTTCATATAAATTTTAAGATTCTTTGTTCTATTTCTGTGAAAAATGTTGTTGGAACTTTGATAGGAATTGCATTGAATCTATAGATTGCTTTAGGAAGTATGGACATCTTAACTATGTTAATTCTTCCAATCCAAGAGCATGGACTATCTTTCCATTTCTTTGTGTCTTCTTCAATTTCTTTCAACAATGTTTTATAGTTTTCGGTGTACAGATCTTTCACCTCTTTGCTTCAGTTTATTCCTAGGTATTTTATTCTTTTTGTTGCAATTGTAAATGAGATTGTATTCTTAATTTCTTTCTGCTACTTCGTTGTTAGTGTATAGAAATGCAACTGATTTTTGTATGTTGATTTTGTATCCTGCAACTTTACCATATTCGTTTATTACTTCTAAAAGTTTTTTGGTGGATTCTTTAGGGTTTTCTATACATAAAATCATGTCATATGCAAATAGTGAGAGTTTCACTTCTTCCTTTACAATTTGGATCCGTTTTATTTCTTTTACTTGCCTGATTCCTCTGGCTAGGACTTCCAGTACTATGTTAAATAGGAGTGGTGAGAATGGGCATCCTTGTCTGGTTCCTGTTCTTAGAGGGATAGCTTTCAGTCTTTCACCATTCAGGATGATATTAGCTGTGGGTTTGTCATATATGACCTTTATTATGTTGAGGTACTTTCCTTCTACACCATTTTATTCAGAGTTTTTATCATAAATGGATGCTGTGTCTTGTCAAATGCTTTCTCTGCATCTATTGAGATGATCATGTGATTTTTATTCTTCATTTTATTAATGTGGTGTATTACATTGATTGATTTGTGAATGTTGAACCATCCCTGCGTACCTGGAATAAATCCCACTTGATCGTGGTGTATAATCTTTTTAACGTATTGTTGTATGCGATTTGCTAGTATTTTGTTGAGGATTTTTGCATCGATGTTCATCAGTGATATTGGTCTGTAATTTTCTTTTTTTGTGTTGTCCTTGTCTGGTTTTGGTATCAGGGTAATGTCGGCTTCGTAGAATGAGTCAGGAAGCTTCCCCCCCTCCTCAATTTTTTGGAAGAGTTTGAGAAGGATAGGTAATAAGTTTTCCTTGAATGTTTGGTAGAATTCACTAGGGAAGCCATCTGGTCCTGGACTTTTATTTTTGGGGAGGTTTTTGATTACAGTTTCAATCTCCTTACTGGTGATTGGTCTATTCAAATGCTCTATTTCTTCTTGATCCAGTTTTGGAAGGTTGTACGACTCTAAGAATTTATCCGTTTCTTCCAGATTGTCGAATTTGTTGGCATATACCTTTTCATAGTATTCTGTTATAATCTTTTGTATTTCTGAGGTGTTTGTTGTAATTTCTCCTCTTTCATTTCCGATTTTACTTATTTGTCCCTTCTCTCTTTTTTTGTTGGTGAGTCTAGCTAAAGGTTTGTCAATTTTGTTTATCTTTTCCAAGAACCAGATCTTGGTTTCATTAAATTTTTTTATTTTGTTTTAGTCTCTATTTCATTTATTTCTGCTCTGATTTTTATTATTTTCCTCCTTCTACCGATTTTGGGATTTGTTTGTTCTTCCGTTTCCATTTCCTTTTGGTTCATTGTTAGTTTGATTATTTGAGATTTTTCTTGTTTGTTGAGATAGGCCTGCATTGCTATAAACTTCCCTCTTCGAATCGCTTTTGCTGTATCCCATAATTTCTGACATGTCATATTTTCATTTTCACTTGTCTCCAGCTATTTTTTGATTTCTCCTTTGATATCTTCATTGACCCAATCGTTGTTCAGTAGCATTTTGTTTAATGTCCATGTATTTGTGGCTTTTCTGATTTTCTTCCTAAAGTTGCTTTCTAGTTTCATACCATTGTGGTCAGAAAAGATGCTTGGTATTATTTCAATCTTCTTAAATTTATGGAGACTTGTTTTGTGGCCTAATATGTGATCAATCCTAGAGAAGGTTCCATGTACATTTGAAAAGAACGTGTATTCTTTGGTTTTTGGATGGAATGCTCTGTATATATCTACTAAGTCCATCTGTTCTAGTGTGTCATTTAAGGCCAATGTTTCCTTATTGATCGTCTGTTTGGATGATCTATCCATTGGTGTAAGTGGAGTGTTAAAGTCCCCTACTATTATTGTGTTACTGTCTATTTCTCTTTTTATCTCTGTTAATAATTGGTTTATATATTTAGGTGCATCTACATTGGGTGCATAGATATTTACAAGTGTTATATCGTCTTGTTAGATTGTTCTCTTGATAATTATGTAATCCCCTTCTTTGTCTCTTTTTACAGTTTTTGTTTTAAAGTCTATTTTGTCTGATATGAGTATGGCTACCCCAGCTTTCTTTTCATTGCCATTTGTGTGGAGTATCTTTTTCCATCCCTTCACTTTCAGTTTGTGAGTTTCTTTAGGTCTCAAGTGTGTCTCTTGTATGCAGCATATATACGGGTCTTGTTGTTTTAGCCAATCAGCCACCCTATGCCTTTTAATTGGAGCATTTAGTCCATTTACGTTTAAAGTAGCTATTGATAAGTATGTACTTACTGCCATTTTTTAACTTTTTTTTTTCTCAGTGTTTTAGTAGTCCTTCTCTGTTCCTTTCTCCTTCTACACAGAATCGATGGTCTCTTTAGTTTGGCCTCTGTCTGAAAGCTCTGCTCTTTAACTCCCCTATTCCCTCATTTTATGTTTTTGATATCATATCTAACCTCTTTTTTTGTATTTCTATCCATTACCCTCTTTTCATGGAAATAGATAATTTTTCCTATTTGTGGTCTTCTCTTTTCCCCTTAAATCAGTCCCTTTAACATTTCTTGTAGCACTGGTTTCTTGGTGACAAACTCCTTTAATTTTTGCTTGTCTGGGAAAGTTTTGATCTCTCTTTCCATTTTGAATGATAACCTTGCCGGGTAGAGTATTTTTGGCTGTAAGTTTTTTCCTTTTAGCACTTTAAATATATCATGCCACTCTCTTCTAGCCTGTAAGGTTTCTGCTGAGAAGTCAGCTGATAGCCTTATGGGGTTTACTTTGTATGTAACTTGTCTTTCTCTTGCGGCTTTTAGGATTCTCTCTTTTTCTTTAATTCTTGACATTTTGATTATGATGTATCTTGGTGTGGGCCTCTTTGGGTTTATCTTGTTTGGGGCTCTCTGTGCTTCCTGTACCTGGATGTCTGTTTCCTTCCTTAGGTTAGGGAATTTTTCATCTAGTATTTCTTGAAATAGTTTCTCTGCCCCTTTGTCTCGCTCTTCTCCTTCTGGGATACCTATAACACAGATGTTAGTCCGCTTGATGTTGTCCCAGAGGTCCCTTAGACTGTCCTTACTCTTTTTAATTCTTTTCTCTTTTACCTGTTCAGCTTGGGTAATTTCTTCTAGTCTTTCGTCCAGCTCGCAGATCCATTCTTCTGTATCCTCTACTCTGCTCTTGAGTCCCTCTAGTGAATTTTTCATTTCCAGCATTGTATTCTTCATTTCTGATTTGTTCTTTTTTATATCTTCCATTTCTTTATTGACATTCTCACTGAGTTCATCTATTCTTCTCCCCAGATCAGTGAGCATCCTTAACACTCTTTGTTTGAACTCTCTGTCGGGTAGGTTGCTCTTTTCTGTTTCACTTAGTTCCTTTTCTGGGGTTTTGTCCTGTTCCCTTACTTGAAATGTATTCCTTTGCCTCCTCATTTTGCCTCTTTCCCTGTGCTTGTGTCTATGTATTAGGTACATCAGCTACGTCTCCTGCTCTTGGATGGGTGACCTTATATAAATGATGCCTCAGGAGGCCTTCAGTGTGCTTCCCTCAGTTCTCAATGTTCCAGGGGTGACCCCTATGTGGGCTACATGTGTCCTTCTGTAGTGGCCTGTTTGCTCTCCCTGTAGGCATCCAGCGAGGCTGACTTATGCTCCTGGCCAGCTGTTGTAATGCTCAGCTGCTTGTAGTTGTTGTGAGTCCTTCAGTCTCTTTATCAGGTGGTTGGAGCCCCAGCACAGTTGGCTGCAAGTTCTAATACCACATTTGTGTTGCAGTATATCTTTTAAGTGAGTAGGCCCCCAGCGTCGCATGTTGTTTGTATCAGTGCCTTACAATTGCTCTAAGCCTCCAGCCTTTAAGTTTCTTGTCAGCTCTCTGAGGATTACAGCTGAGTGGGGCTGGCCTCAGGCATGGGAGAACCCAATTGTTTTAGGGTTTGGAAGGTGGGGCAAACCCCCATGTGGGTCTTTGAGAAGCAGAGTCTTCTGCAGCTGACAAGCCCTGCCACCCACAGGTCCACACACACAGTCAACACAGTCCTGCCATGTTTGCACGCCCCGACCTTCTGAAGTGGACCCAGTCTCTCCACGGCTTGAGCCCCACACTCCACCACTGCCCCACACTCTCCGCCAGCTCCTTGTGCACACCCTGCCCCACTGACGTGGGCTCAGTTACCAGGCTCCAGAGAATCCAGTCACCAATCTTTGCAGTCCCACAAGTTGCCTGAGGGCTTGTTGTTGGGTGGGGCCAGTCTCTAGGGTGGGCTGGCTGCCATGGCTGAGCTGGATTGAATTGGTGCTCTAGTGGGTGGGGCAGACCCTGAAGTAGCAGGCTCCAGTGAGAACTCCAATGGCGTCTGTGTCAGCACGCCCACACCAGGCCACAACAATGGCTGCCGCCAATGTCCCAGTCCCTGGAGAGGTCTCACCTCTCACTGTGATGCACTCAGAGCCTATCAGGTGAGTCTCTTTTCACCACAGCATTGTGCGCCTTTCTTTCTGGTGATTTTCGGTTGCTTTCTGAAACGGGTGAGTTTGCGCGTGGGCCCTTTAAGAGCCGGTTATAATTTCTTTGTGAACTGGGTTTTCTGGGGGTACTCCCCAATGTTTTAGTAGCAGGCAAAGTCAGATATTATGCCACTTGTCTCAATTGTGCTGGGTCCACAAAATGCCCACAGCAGGGGCGCTCCCGGCTCAGGACCCGGCGCCTCCAGGGAGGGCTGTGCACCTGTGGGCTGCTCCTGGCGGCCGTGAAGCTGGCGGCTTGTGAAGGCGGCGTTTTTTTCTCTCCAGAAGGGAGTTTCTGCCTCTTCCACCTCAAATAGGATTGTCCGTGGTTGCAGGAGTTCCTCTTATCCAGTTTTCAGTTCTGTCTCAGGGGTAATTTTCCACAAGTAGTTGTAAATTGGCTGTGTCCACGGGAGGAGGTGAGTCCCGAGTCTGCTTACACCGCCATCTTGACTCCTCTCCTAGTTTTTTTCTGAGTAGTAAATTAATAAAGAAGTAACAGATTTGTTTATGCAGCCTTCTCCACCCTCAATTCTCTATCTTTGGTGATTAAAAGACACCTCTTTACCTCCTGGTGCAAGGAGAGGACATTTCATATGGGAGATTATTTACTGTTTTCAGGGGGACAAGGGAGGGTCAGAATTTCCTCTTACACAGGTGTTTCTTAAGGAACTTTAATTCAAAACAATCAATATGCCAAAGTGGCATATTTTGAGGCATCCTGCGCTAAACCCCATCAGACTCATTCGGATGCTTCATTTTTGTTGTTTGTTTCTTTGGAATGTGCATTCTGAGGTCCCTGCATGTCACCTCCAAGGGTAGAGAGTCTGCTGTAGTAGACTCACAGAGGCTGGCTTCTCTGCTTACTGAGAGCCTCCCCTGCTCTTTCCCCCTGTGCCACTCACCAAGTCTGTTCTTTATGGCTTTCAGACCCAGGGCCATCCCTGGAAGGAGTGCGATCTGGCAGAATCACATTTCTGTTGTCACCGCAATGTCTTGGAGTGAAAAAGAACATCTGGCCAGACATTGGGGAAAGATGTTGTAAAGAGTGACCCATAGTTGAAAGGGGCATGTAGAGGGAGGAACAGCCCATCTCTTCTCTCTTGGAAAACAGATGACAACTTATGGTCTGATTGTATGTTCCTGTGCCTTTGCTCTTCTTTAACTTCCGAGTGGAACTCCTTTCTTCAGTATCTATAATTCCCTTTATTTATTCTAGAGGTAGTGAAGGTTTCTATAAAAATACAAGAACCCAGAAATTCACTGGCATGAACTTCAAGTGCCCAACGAAAGCATGCACCTGTGTAAGTTGATTGCATGTCCCTCTGTCTGATCTCGCTGGACGTGAACCTACCATCATGATTTGCACACAGGAGGTTTTCAATAAATGTTTGATAAGTAAAGGTAAAGTCATCATAGTTTTAATCCCACATTTTCTGCATTTATGGTCTCTTATCCTGATCTTGCTGGAACGAGCTGTTTAGTATCTTTATTATTAGTGATCTTGGAGGGGTCTAGAGGCGCTCCAATTGAGATAAATGTTGTATCTAATTATATAATATTTAACATAGAAAGAACATGAGGGAATTTGGAAGGGAGTGTGGGCAGGAAACTCTTAAAGGACAACACTTTCTTCTTCTTTTTAAGTTACAACTTTGGAAGGATGCCATTGTTACATCAAATACTCCTTAAGTGTCAGGAGTAAGCTGAGAAAAGTTTCATCTTCTTGCTAGTTGGAGAAATTGGAACAGGAAGGGTTAGAGCTAATTCTTTATATAGCAGAGTAGCTGTCATGTATGATTTCAGAATGTAAATATTTCCATTGTTGCAGGCCCTATGGTCTCTGTCATAATCTCTCTGCTGTCCTAATACTAAAGTAGCCACAGACAATACAGCGATGAAGGGATGGGACTGTTTCCCAATAAAAGTTTATGGAAAATTAAATTTGAATTTCATAAAACATTCCCATAGCACAAAGTATCATTCTTTTGATTCTTTTTCCAAACATTTGCTCACAGGTTCTACAAAAACAGATGGTAGGCCAGATTTGGCCCAGAGGCCATGGTTTGCAAACCCCTGTTCTAGACCCAAACACAAAATAAATAAATCTACTTAGAGTAAATTGTCCAATTGTCCTAAGTATCTTTGGCCATTTAAAGTCATCAGGTTGTTTTGGCAAATATCAGTGGCCTCAGATCATGGGGAGAGATGAACTGTACTTTACTAGCTTAATTCTTCCGCAACCTTTTTATTTAGTAATGTTAGAAAGAAAACAAGGCTCAGCCTAAATTCGACCACATATTTTATGGGCCCTGATCTTGTGCGCTTGGGGACATCGTCGTGGTCTCTCCATAGACACTCTAACAAGCACTTTGCATGAAACATTTACTCTTCCTACAGCAGAATTCTTCAACATTCTGGTGATCTCCTTCCCTTCACTTTCTCTCTCCAAGATTATCTATCTCTGTCTCTCCATCTCTCTAGTTTTCTCTCTGGCAGGGACCCATATACAGGAGGAGAAAAGGATTGACTTCCTCAGGACATTTCCAGTTCTATAAAAAACCTAATACTGCATTGAATTAGCAAGGCAGTCTCTTACATATACCTCCATTATCCTACACACACACAGACACACACACACACACACACACACACACACACGAAATAATTTTAGTTTAAAGTTGTCCCATAGGAAGTAAGTATCTTTCTCTTTTTATTTATCACTTGACATAAAATATTGATTTTCTTGGAGTGATTACAGATTATAATACCTCCACTCTAATCTAATTTCATGACTGTAGATCCATGGGATTTTTTTCCACAAATATCTCAAATACAACTATTTCTCTCAAGTCATAAAATGTTTATTTTCTTTTGGTCAGTTTTTCACAAAAAGTCCCACACATTTTGTTGTAAACTCAATTGTAGTGATTCAGAAGTAGAACACAGCCTTGAAGTACTAAATCTTGAGAAATGGACATTTCATTTGTGCATAATACAGTAGGAAATAGAGTAGGGAGATTTAAAAAAATGGTTAATAACAGGTCAGAGAAAGGAACATTCTGCAAAGTTGTTAATACTAAATATCCATTCAATCTGGATACAGAGTTTTGTCCTTATCAGTTAGATTTGATATTTTATAAAAAGAAAATTAGTTGTTGGTGGACCATTTGCTTTTGATAAAGCTATACTTATTCCTTCTCGGTGTCTTAAACTTCAGAGCTATGCTTCTCAATGGGATGTGAGTATCAAAATCACTTGGGAAAAATTTTCAAAATTAGTATTGTTTTATCTTGCCCCGTTTTGGTATTGTCAATACCTTCAAATCAGAACTGATCAGAAACACACCTGTAGTTGAACAAGTCAGTTCACTCATTGCAGCAAGTGAGAATACACCATGGCGTACCATGGGGTTTCTCAGTAAGAGGGACTTCGAAAGAATCTATTATAGGATTTGGATTTTGGTTGGGTAGTTTGGGGGAAGTTCAAAGAAGCAAGCCTTCACCATCCATTGGATGCTGTCAGAAAGCACAGGTAGTTCATAATAAGGTATCTCATTAAGTCTGATCAACAAGGAGGGAGACTCATATGAAGATCAATCTGTAAATGGTAAATAAGTGCAGACACTCATTTTGCCCGAGAGAGGAGGTGTTCGGTACTCTTTGGATGGCATAGTGACCACGTTTTTGTCTGTGCTTAGACAAAATTTTGAAGCGAACTTGCTTTGTCTCATTTATTATGGTCTCAGAGTAATCTTGTCTGACATTGGTATTCTGTGAGATTGTTTAGGTGGAATCAACTATCATGACCCAGCTGTGAGTGCCAGGCTGGCTTCTGAATGTCAAGGGCAGCTTATTTTTCTTTCTTACTATCTCCCCACTGTTCTCCTTTCTAGCGCAGCTGTAGTGATTACTATTTTTAATGACATATTTCCAGGTTTTTGTTACAAAATATTTCAAATGTACAGAAAAAGTAAATATAATGATAAGCAGCATGTATCCATCAAGCAACTTAGAAATAAAAGATTATTGATAAAAGTATTTGAGCATTTCTCTCAAATTCTAATTCCTCCTGGGAAGGAACTGTTATCTTGAATTTGATGTTTATCATTATCAAGTATGATGCATTTTCCTTTCCTTTCTTTTTAAAAAATATGCATATGATATTTTATGGTCTCCTTCCCTTCTAGAAGTTATGTTAGATCTAACTTTAATACACACTTGGTATCATTTTTTATTCTAGGGTTGCTTTAAGTAGACGCTAAAGCATCAAACTACATGAGGAATCATGAGACACCCTATACTTCACACAAGGGTACAGGATATGATTTTATATAAGTACAGTTAAACATTATAAGTTAATTTTAATCACTACATCAAGTACTCTGTTCATTTGGTTTTCAGTGCCCTGCAGTGATTTGGATCACAGGGACAGTTTGTTGGTTTTATTTAGCAAGATGTTAGGTGGATTTTCCTTCTTCCCTCCAGAGGCTCTGCTAAACATTTTTGACACTAACGGAGCTGCATCAATTGGAAATTCACATTTTATGCAATAACAGACCATTTTAATTTCATGAAGGGGAAGTTTGGCTCCTACTTGCAAATAGCACTGAAGAAAGCAATATTGTCAAAAGAAGTGGCTCTGGAACATCCAGAGATGAATCTGTTGAATTAAAGACAAGACTTGCATTACCTTTAACTTTACATTTCCATATAATGTAAGCATTAATTAACCCATTAGTGCCTTCCTCCTTGCAGGAGAACATTTTCTCTCTGACAAGAAATGTCAACTGAGGGAATGTGTGGCACATGGGACCTGCCGTTGAAAACACACTCACTTTCACCAAGAGAAAAGCTGTTGTGTTCTGACAGACAGACAGGCAGAAAGAGAACACAAGGAACTATTCCTATCTTTTCTTGCCCTTACAGTCTAACAGACTTGTGGTGATAGGACTGAATGCCTTTTGCCTTTCTTGAGGTTTCCAAAGACAAGCACGCTTATAACTGTATTGCATCTCTGTATAACTCTTGTCACCTCGTGTTACTTGATATGTTTCAAATAAAAGCAGGGACATTGGCATGGTCTTCTTAGGTCTTTAATATACCTTTACTTACATTGCAGGCACAGGAAATAAATATCAGGTGTCTTAGTCCGTTTGGGCTGCTATAATAGAAATACCATAAACTAGGTAGCTTATAAATACAAACATTTATTTCTCACAGTTCTGGAGGTTATGTCCAAGATCGTGGCACTGGCAGATTCAGTGACTGGTGAAAGCCCCACTCCTTGGTCCACAGATGCCATCTTTTTGCTGTGTCTTCACATGGCAGAAGGGATGAGCCAGCTCTCTGGGGTGTCTTTTATAAGACACTATAAGACACTAATCCCCTTCATGACCTAATCACCTCCCAAAGGCCCCACCTGCTAAAACCATCACCCTAGGGGTGAGGATTTTTTTTTTTTAAAGTTATATCCCAGTCATTTTTTTTTGCTGGGAAAGATTTGCCTTGGGCTAACATCTGTTGCCAGTCTTCCTCTTTTTTTTTGCCCTCCCCAAAGCCCCAGTATGTAGTTGTATTTTTTAGTTGTAGGTCTTTCTAGTTCTTCTATGTGAGCCACTGCCGCAGCGTGGCTACTGACAGATAAGTGGTGTGGTTCTGCACCCGGGAACTGAACCCAGGCTGCTGGAGTGGAGGGCCCAAACTTTAACAACTAGGCCATCAGGGCTAGCTTGGGGTTAGGATTTTGACATATGAATTTCGGGGGTACATAAACATTCAGACCATAGCATCAAGTTCAACATAAGTCTGGAATGTTTGGAATGTTAAGTAGACTGAGGCCTAGATAAAATTTGATGAGGCTGCCTGGAGGGTTTGGTGGAACAGGTACCCCAGCATTTGAGGGAAATGTTAGAGAAGCAACTTCCCTGATGTCCTTATCATTCTGTGCTGACATTTACCTTCTCATTGCAGGGGAACACTTAAGAATCTGTCCTCAAGAATATACATGCTGCACCACAGAAATGGAAGACAAGCTGAGCCAGCAAAGCAAACTCGAGTTTGAAAATCTTGTGGAGGAGACGAGTCATTTTGTGCGCACCACTTTCGTGTCCAGGCACAAGAAATTTGATGGTAGGTGAAACACTTTCCACTTCATTTTGTTCTAGGTGCACTTTTCTATGAGAATCTTGGTCTTATATGAAAAACATTTTTGTTTTTAAGCAGAAGCTTTTTTTTCCCTCTTAAACGGTTATAACTTTGTCTATTTTTAGAAAAAACATGAGTGTTCTTGACAATTTTTGTAGTAATATCTTGGAAAAACCTGAGTTAACAAAGAGCTGTTTAACATTTGTGGTTTGCCTGTGAGATTTATGCTGAAAGATTTAGCTCAATTTTTCATTATTAGAGTGATTCTAATTCAGGTTTTGTCAGACTGTAGCTTGTCTTCAGTTTTCATCTGGGGATTTTCTTTAAAATAATTAAATGTCATTTAAAATTATTTGAAATACAGCAACACTTTTAAGAAGACGGGTTTATTTTAAGTGCCGATGACAGGGACTCCTTTATTTTAGAGTTTGCTCCTCCAATAATGTAGTTGCAGTGTATTCTGTATAAGGTTTAAACCTTCTATTGATTTCCTGATATAAGCAATTGACTTCATTTTTATATTCTGTTTGTTACGTAAACATGTTGTATTAGAAAGCACAAGGAGTAAAAGTAATTATTACTAGGATTGCAGTATTGAATTTTCTCATCAAAGCCTAAGAAAAATATTCAAAAGCAATCTTATTTTTATCAACTGAATTGATAATGATAACAATAAAGTTAAAGTGCTCTAAGAAATGAATGTCCCTTACTCTGACTTGCTGTAAGCCAGACTTACAAATTGTGGTGAGCCTTCCTTTGGTCATATTAAGGTGCCCTAGGGCAACAGAATTGCCATTCATTTTCTTCGCACTTGCTAGTCAATGCACAACAGAGCCAGTTTAGAAAAGGCTTGCCAAAGTTTTTCTTTTCCCTGTAGTAGGTAAATGTTCTGCTTCATTGCTGCTTTAAACTATTATGGCAACACCAATTTCTTTCAAATCAGTCCTGCAAGTTCTAAAAGGCGGGTCCACCCAGTGGTGTTTTCAACACTCAGAATGATGTGACATTTTCCATGTAAGTCAATGGGACTTCGTCTTTTCCGAAAGCGTGTTTCAACATCTTCACGTTCTTCCTCTGCCTCCCACTCTGTGTATAACTTTATATGTGGACATATATGAAAATGATTCTTTATTTAGAATGGATGCTATGAACGTTGTTCCCTTGAATGCAACTAGGGTGTACTTGGGACTTGCCCTTGATTGACAGACTACAAATCCAGCGGCATACAGGAACTCCTGAAGGGGCACTGTGTTTGAGGAACATAATGTATCACTTCAATTTGAGGCAAATTGAGACACTAGTATTGTTTGTTACAGAAAGCAGATGAGAGTGATCTGTGGCTGCTGACTTCTACCTGTGTCTTTGGGAAACGACTCTAGTGGCTTTGTAAAGCTGTACTCCAAAAATTAGGTTGAAATAATTCCAGGGCACTATTCACAGTAGATAATATATATACTTTTTAATAAAAATTTTAGATATAAGGTAACTTTATGGGGAGTTGATTTTTTTTAGAGTAAAGCTACTCAACAAGACTGAGCCAGCTACTTCTTATACTCTCATATCAATGACTTGTAATATCTTTGGATTTACAGTTCTTAATCCCAGATCTCATTTGTCTTACTAAAGAAACCACTCTCTTTGTCTCTTTCTCTCCCCACCCAAGCCCCGCTTTTAACAGGTGTGTTTTAAATCACTCTAATGTACTTAAAGGTATTGTGTCAATCGGTTTGACAGGACATTGATTTCTGCTAAGATTAGATCTGACATGGGGCTGATGAATTCTTTAGTAATAGTGCATTTCATTGCAGTTGCATTAGATTGGGATGGGAGAGAAATTAAGAATGTTTTCAAGGAAGCTTTCAGCCAGGATTTTTAAAAAATCTAAATGTGATCCTGGTGAGGTCAGCTTCTAAAAAGCTCAATATTAAAAAGAAATTATAAAAATATATAAATTAAAAAGAGGATGTGGAGAAACAGGAACCCTCATACACAGCTGGTGGGAATCCAAATTGGTGCAGCCTCTATGGAAAACGGTATGGAGATTCCTCAAAGAATTAAAAATAGAGATGCCCTATGATCCAGCCATCCCACTACTGGGAATCTATCCAACGCACCTGAAATCAACAATCCAAAGAGGCTTATGCACCCCTATGTTCATTGCAGCATTATTCACCATAGCCAAGAAGTGGAAGCAACCTAAGTGTCCCTCGACTGACGATTGGATTAAGAAAATGTGGTATATATATACAATGGAATACTACTCAGCCATAAAAAAAGACAAAATCGTCCCATTTGCAACAACATGGATGGGCCTGGAGCGTATTATGTTAAGTGAAATAAGCCAGAAAGAGAAAGACAAACACTGTATGATCTCACTCATATGTGGAATATAAACCAACACATGGACAGAGAAAACTGGACTGTGGTTACCCGGGAAGTGGGGGTGGGGGGTGGGCACAAGGGGTGAAGGGAGTCATATATGGGGTGACGGACAAACAAAAATGTACAACCCAAAATTTCACAATGTTAGAAACCATTAAAATATCAATAAAAATCAAAAAAAAAAAAAAAAAAAGCTCAATATTAAAAAGAAATTATAAAAATATATAAATTAAAAAGTCTCCATTAAAATCTCTGCCCTTTCTTTAGGCAATTTCATAAAGGTCAGTCATGCAATGGTGTGGCTTATCTTCTTATCCCCACAAGGTGACCCTGCTCAGTCACCTTTCAGGAACACTGGTGCATTCGTGTGGGCAGCTTTCCATTTTTTCCCTTGGCTTTTTTTTTAAACACTTCCTCATGGCATTTACTGATGAGTATCAGTTGGTGTGAGCACAGAACTATCTAGGATCAGTTGTGGAATGTCAGCCTCTGAATTTTATTTTCCCGGATAAAACCAATAGCGCTCTGAAGGGCTTTCAGTTTATTTTTAGTAGCTTCCTAGTCTGTGAGTCATTTTGCGTTATTGCTGGGGTCTCCTGATCCAAACTGTCCTCTGGTCTCACTTTCTCAGAGATTTTGATTATCATCTGGAATTTGCACTTCTTTGTTGGCTGTAAATTCTTTATTTATGAATGATGACTATATTGTATGATAAAGTGACCACTTTCCTTCCTGTTTTCATTAAGTACAGCAACAGTTTAAGTTCCACCTGACATATATCGTGATTCTGCTCAAACTATGTTCCAAGAGGTTAAATTCAATCACTCTTAATAATTAGACTGCAGTTGTTACATTCCTTATTATACTAGAGATGTTTTGATTCCTTGTAGGTTTTTATTTTGTGGCAGAGGTGACTTTTAAAATTTAAAATTCCAAAACTTTTAACATGTTCTATTTATTGCCATATTCTTTCCTGGTTTTTATTAACATCTTTGGTAATATTTAGAAGATAACATTGTATAAAATCATAAATATTCACTGGGTGGTCGGAAGCTAAACCTGAATTAATATGAATGCTCCCCAACTTTCCTAAATGGCCAAGCTTTGCTCCATACCCCCAGTAGCCTAAAATGTGTAGCTAAGAGGCAATATATTGAAAAATCTGTAGCTGAGAGGCAATGAATTGAAAAAGTATATATCAATTGCAGAAATTTTCATTCTTTGGCAGAGAATTTTCTTATACCTGAGTAGCTTTTTTTTTTTTTTCCTTTTTAAATATAGAATTGCAATGTTATGATGAATGTGTACAGAATGAAGTCTTACATTCTTGGTGCTAGTATTTCTCCAAGTGTCTCGTAGGTTTTTATCTGTTTGTTTTTTCTCCTTTTTCTGGTCAAATCTCCACCTCTGGCTGACGTTGCACATCCCTGCAAGCCCCTCACCCCTTTGGCTGGGGCCTGGCCACTGCAAAGGTCCCCTCAGGACTATCCAGGGATTCTCTCCATTTGCTCTGTAGCCAAGCCCAGCTTTCCTGTGGCACTCCAGGGGTTAAAATCATGGATGAAGACCCAACAAGTTACACTTGGCAGAATGATCACATTACTCTCTTACCTTTTACCATCCTCACCTCTGACAAACACCCCAGACAGCCAGAAGTACACAAACAAATAAAATCATATAAAAATATAGAAAAAGGAGAGGGTCCTCTTTGCACACGCACTCATTTTTCTAACATTTTTGTATTTAGTGACTATCTGTCCTGTCAAATTCCTTTTGTGTCTAAATCCCAACTACTGTCATGCTTCTCAGTGGCTAACTTGTTAGGATTCTAGGAAATGGAGAACAACAAACACTCGGATAGTAGTAACAGTGATAATAGACAATACCTGGCCCTGGTCCTCGCCCTTTGCAGATGTTAACCTATTTACCGGGGGTGAACTGCAGCTCAAAGACACACAGGGATTCAGTGGCAGAGTCAGGATTCCGTGACCGGCTGAGCACTCCTGAATCTCTGCTCTTGGCCACCGCTACCCCATAATCTTTCTAGTGCTTCCCGGTCCCTAAATGTGCTGAGATTTCATGATCAGCAGCATCTGTTCTTATATCTCTATTGCCTACCCTGTCCCAGTTATTGTGGGGAGGAGGTGGGAATATCTTACGGAGAAAAGTGGAAGGAGAATTTTTTTTTAATCCTTATAAAAGGAAAATTACCCACCTAAATATAGGTCAGACCCCAAGGAACCTAGAGCCTGGAGAGGGTAAATGACTTGCCAAGTTTCCACCAAGGCCGATGAAACCAATGTTGTAACCTAACACTCTTGAGTTACATCAGACTTATAAATAGTAATGTGATAGGAAGTCAATATTGGGTTGAAATTCTGCCTAAGCTTTTATTTGTTTTGAGTGGATACTGGTTAAAAATTATTGATATTCCTTTAACAAGGCAATAGTGATATTAGTGGCTAAAGAATCTAGCCACATTTTTGGAAAAGGAAGGAACAGTATTCAAATGGAAGTTGTCCCTAAACTAAAGAGGAATGAGTGTTTTGTGCAAAATGTTAAATCAATGAAGCCATATTATATATTCTTCTTATCTCACAAAGCCTAGTAGCTTCTATCTTGATGTGGGGACCAGCACCCTATTCAGGAACGTGTATGGAATATGTTTTATTTAGAGACAGGAAAATTTAGTTGAAGGGATATTTTATTTTGGTTATTTTTTTCCTTCAGATTTATTTGAGCTGAAATTTATTCACATTTGAAGCACAATATGAGGTTTCTTTTTTTTAGTGTGTTCTTCTTGGTCTTATTATTTTCCTTTCCTTCCTGGTTTTTATTTATGTATTTTAATGATATACATTTGTCCAGAGATTTTGGCAGCAAGTATATTTTTAAAAGCAAAACTAAAAAAAAGCTGAGCAGTAATCTCCATCCTTCTGAAGAACTTATTCTATAGTAACACCCTCAGAATTCTCATTTTACTGAATGCGAAAATAATTTATACATGGCAGCATAATATTTTTATGCTGCAAATCTGCTTGTATTTTCTTTTAAAATATCATTTCTCATCTATATACTGTAGAGATGACAATAATGTAATGATATCTTTAAAATATAGTCTAATTTTCTCAGAGAATACACTTATTTGAAAAGGAAAAAACCCTAAGTAGTTTTCCATATGGTAGTAGAATCTTCTATATTTCCTGTCACATGGGTGATGTGTGTGTGTGTCTGTGTGTGTGTGTGATTTCAATTTGGAAACATTTGTTCAGAACCTACTATATAGAAGGCAGTTAACCAAGTGTGAAGCAGATAAAAAGATGACTAATAATGACAAAAATATGATCATAGTCTGTCACTAAGTTTACCTTGTTGGGGAGACATAAGTATAAATCTCACACTAAAGTAGGCAGAATTGACTGTATCATAAAGTAGAAGTTCGTTGGAAACAGAAAGGAGGGGGTCAAATATTTTACTTAGAGGCATCAGAGAAGACTTTTGAAGGAGAGGACAGACAGGACCCTTAAAGGATGACCCTTAAAGAAAAGATTGTGAGAGTTAAAGAAGTGGCAGGAGGAGACAAAGGAACCAGAAATTTTGTATCCATGTCCACAAAGTCCTTGACACATGTTGTAAACATATTTACTATTGATTTTTTCAAAACAATGTTCATTTATTGACATTGATATATTTAGCATATATCTATTATGTAGGTTTTTTTAGAAACTTTTTTGGTTTTGTGTCAGTCTGCTATTGTTTTGTAACAAACAATCACAAAATTTCAGGGCATAAACAAGAAGCATTTATTTTTCCTGAATGCATCTTTTCGTTGGCTAGACTTTGGCTGTTTTGGGGTATGTTCAGCTAGGTTTAGCTCTAAAGTATGGATTTGATCTGGTCTGCTCTACGTGTCTCGTATTCTTTTGGAAGCAGCATTCTATCTTGGGTATGTTCTTCTCATGGTGCACTTTGGAGACTAAGGTACATAAGTGGAGGCATGATACCCCTTAATGCCTAAACTAGCCTTGCCACACTGTCTTCCCAAGTCGCATTAGCTAAAGCAAACCTCATGGTCATTCCCAGCATCAATGGGGCATGGGAGTATACAACTCCCATGGAGGTGGAGGTGGGGGAAGGAGTGGATATTTCTACATCCTAATCTACCATAGTCCTAAACTGACTGCCTCTTGCTATTCCCCAAACAATGTTTTACATTCCACATTGGCTTTTGTGTTTGTGTGTGTGTGTGTGTGTGTGTGCGTGTGTATGTGTTTATGTATGTATTTGTTAGTATGCTAACATATGGGAGGTTATGGTATAACAAGTGTGTCTGCCTAAGTGTACTTCATTCCCTTCCCTTCCCTTCCTTCCTTCCTACCTTGCTTCCTTTATTGCTTCCTTCCTTTCTCCCACCCTCCCTCCCTCCCTCCCTTTCTCCCTTCCTCCTTTCCTTCCTCTTTTCCTCACTTCCTCGCTTCCTCCCTTCATTCTCTTTGGACAGATCTTTGAAAACTAAGGAAGCACACTGCTAATTGGCAGCTTCATGTCGTCTGTGATGGACTGTCAATCTTTTTCTAATTCTTAGACCCCTACCGCACACCTCAACGTAACTTAAAACACATTATGCTCCCAGTGTAGTTGTAATATTCTCATCTTATTATCACCAATTCCCTTGCATAGTGGCTTCACTGAGCAGCTGTTTCACAGACAAGCCAATTTCTTTTAAGTATTGCTCTATCAGACGCTGAAACCAGCCCTACCAGAAGGGTTCTTGGTCATGAATGTTAATGAGCAGACAAGTATCTGTTCCCTGACAGTGGCTCACTAATCCTTTGAGTAAGTGTGGGTAAATTACAGGAGAAATTTTATTTCAGTTAAATTGATCTGCCACTGAATAGAGAAAACTGATTTTCTTATTTTAATGAAAATCAAGAAAAATATTTAATGATGTTGTAAATTAGAGCTCAGCGGAAACACTTTTGTCTTCGGACCTGAGAACACAGTAGCTCAGTGTAGACTGATTCGGCTGTATAGTGTGCATAAAGGTAATGGAGAACTCATTATCTCCAGTTAGGTGTGATGTGTAGTGGGAAACAGTATAAGCCATCCACTCTATAACTCGGATTTTGGGTCTAGAGATTCTTGACCTTCCTTCATGGTAAGGAATTGGAATAAAAACTGTGCTTTCTTCTTCCACTGAGACATTATATATAAGATTTCCCTTTATCAAACAAATAACATGGTAAAGGCATAAGAAAAGCATTTATGTGCTTTTAGAGTTCTAAGATTCAGAAGAAAATAATTCAAGTGAGTCTTTATCTGAAATGGCATACTCTGCCCTGATGGAGTCCTCGAGTTGGGCAGATAGAAGGAAAAAGACGGGCAGAAAGGGGATGATGGTTGAAGCTGGTTGATGAGTCCATTGGTGTTTACTATAATATTCCATTTTTTTGTGGTTTCTAAATTTCTGTAATAAAAATTTTTTTAGATGAGAGAGAAGTGACTTGAGCATATGCAGGATTGAAGATTTGCAGATTGTGAATTCATTCTTGATACAGAACAATGTCAACAGGTATCACCACTCTTATGTCTTGTGTATTCAACAATAGTAAATTACACAAAGCACACCGTTTTCAAATTGCAAAGATGAGCACAACTTGTAGGGATTTTAACTCAGATCAAGGCTTCTTAGCTTCTGCTTCCATCCAACGTTTTATTATTGTTTTGCTGGAAATGGCACATCTAGTTTATCCACATGAGCAGGACTTTTAAAATGAGGCTTCGTCTTTGGATCTCCCTGTTAAGTATGATTCAAAATGTTGAACTCTTGTTTAGAAGATATATGGACACCAAGAAAAGCAGGCTATTCAAACACAAACTTTGGCAAGATTCAGAGGCAAATGTAAAATGTATATTGTAAACACATTATAAATAACATTTCTAAATCACTTAGTCATCACCCAGTGATTTTTGATTGAATGACAACACTGACATAAGCTCTTAGAATTTGGCATTGTAGCCAATCCAAAGGAAGAGACAGCTTGCCTAAGCAATTAATTCCATATGATTCCAAGTATCCCATTAGACAGGAAGAGAATCCTGAACCCAAATGTGGAAGTAGAATCAGTGACCAGCTAATAAGACTGCACGGTTCACAAAACTCAGAAATTTTAAAAAATCACTCATTATGGTTTCAAAGTTTTCCATTTATTATTGTTTCAAAAGGATTGTTATATTCATTAAATGGACAAATATTATTCTTGGGATGACTATATATAGTACATGATCCTCATACTGTTTCCTCCCTACCTAATGGTTTAATTGAATCCAAACAACTTGAAAATGAAAAGCAAACTTTGAAGCCAGATAGAGGGAATCAGGCATTCAAGGCCTTTCCACATTTGAAGAAACTGTGCTTCTCCACATATTTTTTATTTCTGAAAAATTCTTTGCATATTTTCTCCTTTTAAGAGAATAGTGCTGTGGTCCTGACAGGTTTTAGTTCTCTTAGCCCTCCTGTCTCCTTCTCCTTAATACTTATGTAGTTGACACCTTATCATTTTCACTTATTTAGTGTTCTTTTCATAGTATTCTTTTAAAAAAAGTATGATCTATTGCATACTCCCTGTTGAAGTCTAAGCTCATTAAGTATGGGGATTAAGTCTCCTATTTCTATTTTATCTTCCTATACTTGACTTAATACGGAGCATATTTAATAATGCTGCAGTGTTTTCTGACTATGGCACCGACCTGCACAGACCCAAGGGCACAGACTGGTCAGATGAATTACTTAAGTTCCTATAATAAATACAACAGAAGAAAATACGAAGCCTTGAATTCCAGTTATCTATTAACTCTTAGGGTCCATAAACCTGAAAGTCGTATTTGATTTCAGCAGCATTTACTCCAGTGGATTTAGTGGAACTAATTTTAAATTCCCAGAACAAAGGTGGTCTTTATTTAGAGTACAAGTAGAAGGCCTTACTTCAAAAGGCGGGGTGAGTGTGTTCTCTATTACACACACACACACACACGAATAAAGAGGGGTTAACATGCACTTGAGTCACCTGGAGGACCAGTTAACATACAGATTCCTGGGTGCAAACGCTGGAGAGTTTGACTTTTTGGTCTGGGTGGGACTCAGAAATCTTCATTTTGCTGAAGCATTCCACTTTTCTGAAGCAAGTGGTCTCTGGGCCACCACACTTTTAGTATCACTGGTTGAGTGGAGTTGGGAGCTCAGTTATCAGGGCATAGACCTGAGGCACAGAAAGATGACAGAGATTTTTTAATCTTTGCTCTATCATGTTAAGGTCAGTTTAAGGTCTGCCAATAAAAGGTCCCCATTGTGTAAGGTGGGGTTCAAGCACCTATTGACCATCAGACAATGCTTTTTATACATTAAACAAGTCTCTCTTTTTCTCTTCTGATTTTGACAATGAAGTACACTCAAGATCCATAACTCATTTGATCTTTTGTAGATCAAAACTGTACTTTATTTGAAATTTTTTATATTTGTGAACTATAAAATTTTCTTTTTTCCTCTTTTATTTTGCTAGTTTATAGGATCTAACAGATATTTATTTTTTACAATCTAGAAAATACATTTCAATTTCTTTGTATATTTTGGATTTTTTTTAAGCTTTGATGATGCTTTTTGAAGCCCAGTAACTTATTTTTTAATAGCATTGTCTGATTCTAAGGTAACATATGCTTATTGTAGAAAACTTGAATAATTTAACTTTAAAGTGTTAAGGGATTTAAAGTCACCTTAAATTTATGCCTAATCAGGGAAAACCAAAAACACTGATCTCTGAGAACACTGAAATAAAAATGTAATAATAATCAATATATGGTTTCTCATGAAAGTCATTATTCAAATGACTTCTGAAAAATATAATAAATTCAACTCTTAATTCCTATGTTTAATGGTTTATAAATATAAAATGAAAACCAGAACCCAGTCCCTATAGGAGGGAGGAGATTTCCTATTTTCTGGAGATAATATTCATTCTCCCATACTTCATAACATTTTGTCACTACAACTTTGGATGACTTTTACCATAATGAGTTGATGGTCTTTATTTAGAATGCAACTAGAAGCCCTTCAGAATTATGACAACATAGTTTTGAAGATTTGTATGATGTAATAAATTATGATTTTTGTTAAAGAATAGGTCAAGGAAGTACTTAAAATGAATCCTCCCATGAAATAATGATTTAAAGAAAATAGAGACTTAGGGAAAAATAATAGGAAAAAATTTTAATGTCCTCTTTAAATATTCTAAGGTCTACTGGCTTTGTCCAGTTATCATTAGGTCAGCCAGGATTTTTCTCACTCTCTGCAGTACCTGAAAACGTTTTACTAAGGGAAGTGGCTTCCAAGGGTATTGTGAGGCCTGGAGTGTTCCAAGTCCGCCTACAAATAGGGGATTAGCAGTCACGCACAGCCTCCTGTCCGTTTCAAGATTTAGTTTGTCTCTAATGCACAGAACTCTGGATTGTATTCTGAAACTGAAGAAGTTGGAGAGCCAATTTTAATTAACGTTAGTGTTATACATTTTTAAATTGCTCAAAACATTCCCCCAAAATATGAGTGCTTTTTTCAGCGTTTGAGATTATTTTTCTCTTTGCTACTTCTAAATCAGGAATCTCTTTATTTTTTCCCCTGTAGATTCTAGGTGCCTAGTGCAGTCTCTACGTTCTTTTCTTCATTCACTCATTCATTCCCCGTAGTTGAAGAAGAGTCTACTTTGTTCCTGACATTATGTAATGTTCTATTAAAAAAAAAAAGACTTGTAAACAACACAGTCCCTAGAGTCAGCAGGGTAGAATTCAAATATAGGATTTTTATTTTAAAATCTTAAAATATTTTATTAAATTTTTTATAAATTTATTTTAAATAAAATTTATTAAAGTAACCTAGGAAATTTGTTGAACTCTTTGGGTTCCATGTTTTCTTTTTTCAAAATGAGTATAATAATCATACTTTTGAAAATATACACAAGGAGCCTAGCAAAAATCTGACAAAAAGTGAGTATTTAATATATGATGGCTCTCCCCTGTTCTTCATCTTTGTCAACATCATTGTGTTTACGCTCTTCTCTGTAAGGAGCCAAGAGTCCCACAGAGCCACTTAAACAAGAGCCTAAGTAACTGTAATACTGATTGATGCTGTGAGTGAAAATACAGATAAAATATTAGAAGGAAATGAAATTATTTCATGATGAGAAGACCATAAATAACTTTGTGAAAAGAGAGAATGAAAACTGTTTTGAAAGTTAGGAAGGATTTGGGCATTAGTTAGGAAGGATGTAGAAATGGGAAAGAAAGCATGGAGGTGGGGAATCAAGAGGGATACAGGAATAATTTTGTTTGTGGAACAAAGGGTAGTTGAATAAAAGAGGAGTGGACCCATCCTTAGATCTTTGAGTATGTTTAAAAAGTGGAAAAATCAATCTATTCTCTGAAAATCAATGGGTGTTCTTGTTTATTTTCATTTAAATAATTGTTGATTTTGAAGTTATGTAGACAAAAATTAAAATCCCTGTTGAACACCTAACAAAGTTTACACTGTGGGGTTTATTCTGTTTAATTGATGGCTGACAGCAGGCATGTGGATTAGAGAACAAAATGCATTCAGTTGACTCCTTATATCCTTTAGTGTGTGTGTCTATATAATAATATTTTTAGATAAACAATAAGCCTCCAGGTGTCTGTGACTGAGTTTGATTCATGTATGGTGTTATGTGTGAGTATTCTTTACATTAAGGACTGCTTCAGATCACATGCGGCAAAGTTTCAACAATGACGTGTGGAGAATAGCAGATTTAGGAGTAGACTTTTCTTATGTTACTGTACTTTTCAGTTTCCTCACTACAATGAATATGTATTACTGTTATAATCACAAAAATTGTTAAATGGTTCATCTGATCATGAAAATGAACATTAAGTTGATACCTCTCTTAAGGCTTTGCCACGTACACCATACCTCAGCTCATGAAATTTAGTTGTCTTGCTGAACTTTTCTCATGACACTGTCTGGTCCCAATTTCAAAAGCGAATTTGTATTTGAAATTGTTAAATTTCACAAAATGCTAAATTTCTGTTTCAAATGTCTTGAATAAGGCTCCCCCCAACAACATTACGTGCAAGTATATAGGACAAGCACCTTGCTATAAATATTGCAATCAACAACGGTGGTGGACACATAACTGATGGTAATTCACATAATGAATTAAATTTTCTCAGCAACAATTTTGTATACAACTGACTTAGTATATAGATCACTGGGGATGGATGAATACAAACACCTTCATGCACTCAAATTCTTCACGTCATTGAAAATCCCAGAGCCTCTGGAGCTCTGTTAAAAAGTCTACTTTATGTAAAGATATGCATATTTACTTATTGTACATTTATACAGTGTTTATTAAGTAGATATTGATTTTTCATAGTTGCCTTTTAACAACTTTAAATCCTCGTTTAAAATGTGTAATTCTTAAAGGCAGCTAAAATCTCCATTGGTTCAAGTTATTAGAAATGAAGTGATATGCAATAGCCTGGTGTACTCTTGGCTTGCTGCCAAAGGTAAATGAAAGCTGCATCGCTGGATGACTAATGGTATTTCTTATCCTCAGATTCACTAACTGTGGTTAATATTGAACCAAGTTTATTTGTGCAGAGTTCTTCAAGAGGCCAAGACATTAAGAGTCCTTAGAATAAACATCAACCGGGCATTACCTGCACACTTAAATGGATTTTTTTGCCAATGAGTAATGCCGTTCCTTCACTACACAGTCTACACAGAAAATGCCAGAACTCGATTTAGAGAGTGCAGCAATCTTCTGACTTAGGTTCTTCATTAAGGGCCCTTTCTTGGATGAATCCAGCTCTCTGTTCCATTCCTCATCTGAATAAAATACATTTTAAGGGCCATCAGTTTTAGGCAAAGTTGAGGAATACACTTTTTAAAAAATCAACAGTCTATTTTCTTTTCTTGTGAGGGTTTTGTTCAATAGCATAGCACTTTGATTTTTGTGGGAGCTTAAAAAAAGCTACCTTGATAGCAAAGTAGAATCGTCCGTTGTTTGTCTTCTTGCTAATGCTCTGCTCTCATTGTCCATCAGCTTCATTTTTAAACCTCTTTCTATGTATTTGAACAGCAATCAAGAAATGTATTATTGTTGTCAAATATCTTATCCTCACATATGATGTCTTTTTAAGATAAGTAATATGATGAAAGAAATAAAGCATTGGTAACCTTTAGAAAGGCCAGTTAACTTGAGCAATGATGACTAATGACACTTTGTATTCACAAAAATTTTCTTGCCATCTAAACAAACAGCAGCACATGGAATAAACCATGTTAGTAGATAGCCAGCATTTCAAAATAAATGAAGAAGACCTTCTTTTTTACTACGTGATAAGATACTAAGTTGAAAGACTGTGATTAATTTCTTCCACTGGAACAAGAAGATCTGAGGAAATAAAGCATATTTTTATAAGTATTAAGAATAAAGAGAAAGATGTATCTATGAAAAAGGCTTTTAAATGAGACCGATCTGCATTTATATCAATAATTGCACATTATGTCATATCGAGTAACTCATCGTTACATTTTTTTTTTTTTTAAACTCCAGTTTTCATGTTCCAATATTGTTTCTTTTCCATTTTCCCCAGGAAACAAAAACAAACAGGATCCTGAATTACACTTTGTATTTTATATTAGCTAATAGAGCTGGTATTGGGAAACAGCGCCAAATGTGCAAGAGCTGAAAGGTTTGCTTTTTGAGTATTTGTTTGCAAAACAAGCCCAGGCTAATGGAGGATCATTTGTAGAAAGCTAAGCCATGCTGGGTGCTCATTAGATAGCTTAGAAAACTCTCTGGTTTGCTTTCCCCCACCCCCAGTTGTAGATAGTAGTATGCGTTTCAATTAAAAATCTCCATTTACTTCCAGCTGGTGGTGTTAGCATCCATTCCACCAATAGAGAGCAAAGGTCACAGTCTCCTGCCTGAACAGACATTTAAAAGAATGTGCCATTTGCCTTCCTTGTGCAGGTACCTTTGAGCCACCGGTAGCGAGCTTGGGGAGAAGATTCTGAAGGGTCATATTGCACGGGGACTTTCACCTTATTTACTGATGTAGCTTTGGTGGCTGTCGGTCCAGATGCTGCAGCTTCTGTTGCTTTGCGGCTTGGGATTCAGCAGCAGCTGTTCTTCTTTGCTAGAGCGTGTTTCTGAAATTCCAAATTTAATAGCCTGAGACCCTAGTCATTGAAAGCTATGCTGAAAGTTAATTTGCTGAATCCAAGTTTATTTTCCTACCTAAACCGGTTTGTGATAGAGCCTTTCCCCTGTGATGCACAGTAAAATCAGGAAAGGGCTTATTGACCGCCCCTACCAGGCTGCAGAGGACGAGAAGGCAGTGGTTACAGAGCAGGGTGTGGGGTTTGCAGCCTAGGCATTTGGCTGTATTTCGGGCCTTCAGATCTTCACATCCAGGCCCTGCTGCTCTCTTCCTTCATAGCTTTTGACATCTTGACAGAACTTTAGTTCCTCCCACTCCAATGGTTAGAATAAGAAACTCTCCCTCGGCGAGTGTTAAAATGAGATGATAGACGTAAAGCACCTACTATAGTGCCCGGCACAGGGTTAGCTTTTCCTGTTTTCACCACACCAGCCGCATCATTTTTACGAGGTTTTTCTGATAAATGAAAAGATTCTTCATTTCCTTGCTTCACTTCTGAGCACAGAATTTTCTTGCTCAATAAATACAAAAATTCCCACACATTCAAATAATTCTCGCTAATATTAAGTAATACTTTGTGCCTGACACCATTTTAAGCGTCTTGCATGTGTCATCCCATTGAGCCTTCACAACAACCCTGTGATGTAGGTGATGTTATTGTTATCATTCCTATTTTATAGTTGAGGAGGATCTTGCTTAGAGACTTAGGTAATTTGTCTGAGTTCACATCCCTAGTAAGAGGCAGAGCTGGGAACCAGCCCAAACCTTTTACCATGCCGTACTTTCTCCCGCCAGGAAAGCAAATCAAATTACCTTGAAATGAAGTATTTGAGCTCTGTTTCTGAAGTGAAAGTTTATATGTTAATAATGGGAAGCTCAGCCGACTCTACCGTCACTTTGTGGCTTTTTCCATCCCCTGAACTCTAGCTAGTTGGTAGATGGATTCATATTTTAAGTGGTAAACATTATTTCATGAATAAGTCTATGCTTTGGCGTTCTCACTTGCACATGTTTAGATATGAGCCAATTAACCATAACAAGGTATGATAGCCTTAAACTTGACACATCCATGCCAAGATGGACCTAGTTATAGGTGCTACAAGTAAAACATGGCAGGAGGGGAGGAAGAAACAGTATTTAGGAGGTATAGTCACCAACAACAGTCCGACCAAACAGTCTATATCTCTGCAAAGTTAACAGGAGTCTCTACAGACAGGAGAGTGCCTCACTGGGGATTCAGACACAGGTGGTATGTAAACCCACACAGATATACAACTGACCTTTGGGAAAAGCCAGATCTGGGCGCAGAGGCAGGATCCCAGTTTAGGAGTGAGTCAGAGCTCACATCTAAATCTTGGCATAAGAGAAGCATTGTGAAGAGGGGATCTCAGATACAAGAAACAAGAGAGGGACTCATTTACTAACCAGAAAATGAGTTAAGTATACTAACCAGATTAGTGCCCAAGATTCCAACCCAACAGTATTCCGATAGTAGCTAGTATGGCGTTTGAGTCTAGAAATTCTTGAGTCTTTCATTGCTAACATCAATAAGGACTCCTCTATCTGCCGATGGGAAGCTGGGAACCAAAAAGGGACAGATCCTGCCAGCAGACAAGGTGTTTTGTCTATTCTTAGAAAATCTTTAAAACTCTAATAGCATGGAGAGAGTGGCAAGTTACCAGAGTTATATTCAATTGTATAAAATACTCCATGTTTTTAATGCAAAATTTTGTTATATGTTTAATAATTCATGCAAGAAATGGTACAGTTCATGATAAAGTCACTATTTAAACTAAGGATAAAATAAAGTTTCTAAAGATTCTATAAAACCTAAAAAAACTTGATTTCACTAATATTTTTTTCTTATTCCTAGTAAACAGTCTTGTACACTTTCAATGAACCCAAATTTTGCTTCAAATACAGATACAGTTTATATATATATATATATACAATTTATATATATACACATTTGCTTCAAATACAGATACAGTTTATACACACACACACACACACACACACACACACATATAGTGAATTTGGTCATGTATAATGGTTACTGGTAGCGGTGTTGTATTTGGGGAATAAAACGAGCCTCTGGGAGCAAGGATGAGAGGAAAGACATTTCAATGTATATCCTTTAGTACCTTTTGAATGTTTGATTATATATATGGGTTCCCTATACAAAAAATAAATTTTTAAAAACAAATAAATGCAGCTTTGCTGAAGAAAATCATTAATCTTCAGATTTAGTCCTTAACAAGATGTTAGAATCAAGTTGTGAAAGTCTTTTGTTTTCTTACACTCCACTTTCAGTTTAAAAGTGACCATGTTCATGTCAAAGTCAATGATAAAACACTTCTAAGTTCAGTGAAACATGTTTTTTCTCCTCTGAAGAGCACTTTTTACCTTCTAAGAAGTGAATGACTTTGACATTTGAATGTTGTACTGTTTCTTTTTTAAGTACGCTTTGTCACATGAATTAATTCCAGGAAAAGGCCAATTCAATGTTTAAAGATTTTGCATAACCAAATAAGGTGTTAACTAGGAACTATGTCTTGGGAATTGCTCATTCCCCACATCCCTTATTAATATTCTAAGTCTAGTCCTTAACTCTATACTGTTGCTTTTAACATTTAAAATTTTTCTACATTTTCCTGTGCTATTTCAAATGTAAACTTAAAGTTTTTCTTAACCTGAGACCTAAGAAAGTCAAGAAAGACAAACTTTACATCTGAATGTAGGTTTTTCCTTTTTCAACTTTGTCAAAATGTTAGATTCATTGTCATTCTCTTGCATGTCTCTTTCCTTATATTTAGTTTTCTATGCCCCCAATCTCATAGACCATGTGCATGACTGCCACGTCATTATCTTCCCTTGATCTGTGTCTCCATTTCTATGTTCCTCCTTCCTTCTTTCTGTTGTTAGTAGGAAGGAGCAACACTCTGTAACATTCTGCAATTTAAGACTTCAATTACATACCTGCTCCACTCCGGCCGGTGTTGGTTGCTCTGCAATTTTGGAAATGAAAAGCATGTAGGGAAAACGGTGAAAGGAATTATAGTGGGTAGTGGCTCATTGCTTATATGGCAGTATTTTAACAAGAAGCTTCCTCAGGGATAAAGGAATATATATCTTTTGAGTTAGCAAATTTAAACTTCTCATTCAACTCTTTGTCTTTTCCAGTAATTGAGAGTATCTTGATCTTGTCTTGTTAGGAAGTGTCTGTTTTCTTGATTTTTAAGGACATCACTACCGGAATGGGCTTTGAAAAGTATATTGATATTTCCTTTTATCTGGGGACTCTGAGAATCTTTATAAGTACAAACTCATTAAAAACACATCTGGTCAGTGTAATTGCTTCAATGATTTAAGAGAGAAGAGGAAAAAAACAGTGAGAGTGAACTACCTTCTAAAGATAGACAGCCTTATGGCTGACCTAGGACCAGAGCTGACAGTAAGCAGACCTCTTACCAGACATACGGCAGTGCCATCGGCGTTTAAGAGATCAGAGAGATGGAGAGATGTGCTATAAAACGTTTACCTCTCCTCATAGTAACTGAATCAGGTTTAAAACCACTGATAGCTGCAAAAGTGGTTACTACTTGACTATCATTCAGTAGCTTATGTGAGATGTGTTAGTAGGTCTTATTCTTTCAAAGTTAAGTCCTGAAACCTTATGCTAATTAAACATGTTGTACATTGTTAATATTCTTTATAGAAACTTCGCATTTTTCGTAATAAAGGCAGATGAGTTTCGTCTTTATTGAAGTGAGAGTGCTCAACTGGTGCATTTCTGGAAAACATTTATTAACGTATCACAGTTATGGAACCCCCTCCTTCATATCAGAGATGCATATTTTGGATGAATCTAGCAAAATGAATAAGCTAGTTGTCACGTTGAAGAATAGTTTTGTTAACAGATAACTACAATAACAACACCATCTGTGCTGTAACACACACATAAACAGTATTCTGGAAGAAAGGAAGGTGGAGTGACGACCTTAAGTGGTTGAGTCAAAGGAGTTCTTAGTAGAGCTGATGGACTCTTAAATTTTAGCATAGGAATAGGAATTTACTAAATTAAGAAGGAGTTAACGGTTGTTCTAAATAGAGGAAAGGGGAGAGAATATGCAATATTTCTAAATATATTTGACCCATGACTTTTTGTGAGAAACAGAATAATCTAATTAGATTGTTGTTTTATTGGAAAATAAAGTGAAAAATATTGGACTATATAAGCCCCGAGATTTCTTCCAACTCTAAAAATTGTATGATTTTACATGATTCTGTTGTATCATAAACACTTAACTTCAGTTTTCACCTAAAAATGGCTGATCTGATCCATTTTCACCAAGAACATATGTAGGAACACTTCTGCCTCCATTACTTCATTACTTCGAAGGAAGACTATGGGATCTGATGATTGCAATTATATTTTTCTTTAATACTACTTTAATATGTATTAAATACTCTGCAAGTTCTTGAGAAAATGCTATATCCAAAGGCATGACTTTCCTACATTTTTTTTTAGATTACAGATTTATATTCCAGCAAATTTCTTCTGAAATGAACTCAAAATACCAGTTAAATCTTATCCTATTTGTTGTCAGAAGAAAATTGTCATCTTAGCTTGGTCAACAGGTATTTTATTTTAGAAGCACAGGAATTAAGCTATTTAGACATAATTAAAGTCACTCTATAAAAATTGGTGGTTCAGCTTGCTTGGAGGCTCACCATGGTCAGATATTCTAAGACTCACTGTTTCTTAGCAGCCAATAAGCGAAAGACTGCCACATACCAGGCAGATGGTTACCCCACATAGGAGTTACCCCACAAGGAGCTAAGAATAGTAGTTGATGTTGTAAGATAAACCAAAAAACAATACAAATACCTTGATAGTGCTATTTATATCTGGTGTGTTTTAGTTCGTCAACATTAGGACAGACATTGGAAACTTTCTGTGAGTGAAAAGGACTTAAATGAAAAGATAGGGCCATTTGAGGGTGTCTTTCAGGAAGCATCTTCTAAACTCTGAGAGGATTCAGAGTTTCCCTCCAAAGATGCAGTAGTTAACCTCCACTTAGCATCTACTAGGCTGCCCACGTTTTTCATTCCACTTTTAGAAGTACTTATTGTGCCTTTTTGTAACCATTTGATTAATATGAATCATTAGGGAAAGATAATCTCTTTTTTTTTTAATAAGTATTGAGTTTGGGCATGAGCTTGACCCAACAGAAACTCTCGTGCCTGAGAGTGACGGTAGTGAACTAGTGAACAAATCTCTTTCTTGGGGATGTTGAATTCAAGGATAGTAGATGGTGGGGTAGAAGGGAAGGGAAGGGCAGAGACCATGAGACTCTATGTTCTACACAAATGCCATAAAGTAGAAAATGGAGAGGGATTAGAAAGAAGACAATTACTAGGGGCAGGAAGCATAGTGGCCAAAGCAGTGAGTAAAATAGAGGAACTCAAAAGCTGAGAGGTTATTGAGATGAAAATCTACCTCTGTGTGAGACCCTGGACATCCTTACAACAAATACCTACAACTTAGTGTAACCTGAAAGTGTCTTCAAATTACATTTGGAAGAGGCTCACCCATTCATGCTTAATAATATATTACTTTTCTTAAAAACATTGATTTCATTGGTATCGTTAAAAACTAACTTTTTTCTTCTTCACTAACTGGTTACTGTCATCTTTGGACGGGAATCGGCTTGCACCTATGTTTTGTTTTCAAGTCTTTTCTATTTTTAATTCAAATTCCAATAATTTTTTGAGTGAGAACAATTAAGGACCATATGTCTGGTCATGCCAGGCTAGTTTTTGGAAGTAACTGGTGGGTTTAAGACTTGGCAGGATAAGAAAAGGACCTCTTGCCAGGTCTGGCCATACCTGTCCCTACCTGCAATGCTGATGTGCATTTACAGAACACACTTTAGCATCAGGGGAGAGCTTCAGGCAAGACTTTTTCCTAAGATCCCAAAGTTAGTTTTGTTTGAAATATTTTTCATATCTTCATTTACACAGAATGGATTTGGAACCTACTATAATTATAGATGTGAACATTATATAATGAGTCTTTATTGCTAAAGATAAGATTATGATTAAGTGTGGGATCATTAATGAAATAGAACACTAGTAAACAATAGCAAAGAGGGTTAACACATTCTAGTAGAAAGAGCATTGGTTTTGATTCATAAAAAAAACTTAGCTCTTGTACTTGCTTGTCATATGACTCCAAGAAGTCATTTAACTGACTTATAAGCCTCAACTTCTACATTTGTCCTATTGGGATATGATAATACAGATAAATTAATTCATGTATATGACATTAAATAGTTTCATTTCCTGTTCTTATTCTGAGCTGAGCATTGAAAAGTCACGAGATTGACTTTAAAGGGAAAAGACACAAATCCTCATCCTCTAATCTCTGCTACTCAAAGCATGGAAAGCAAGAGTTGGTGACGACCAGGAGCTGCTGCACACCGCATTAACCTTGGTTGTAGGTCATTATACTCAGATCAAGGAATATGCTGGAAAATGAATTAATCATAAGTTAAAGGTGAGAATTCAATGCTTTACTAACTCTCGTATAAAATTAAACTCACTGATAAGAAGAAGAAAGTGAGAAAAATCTGTTTTTTTATTTAGATATTATAATCTTTGTACATTATTTGAGCATGACAATATGCCTTATAATTTCAAGTAAACATAGGGTAGTAAAGATTCAAATTAATTGTAAGAAAAATCTCTTATTCAAACTTTGTACGAAAATGAAATAAAGTATTTTTGTCTAAGTCCCAGTGTTTGAATTAACTTTAAAACATGCAACAGCTATGTATTCATTGGACATGAAAAGGGCTTCAAGTGATAGTAATAGAATTAATTATTATGTATTGTTAATCTCTTGGCTGTTTCTAGAAGTTTTATTTCCTTAAATATACCATATTATTTAATGTCACTGAATATGTTGATGGTGCTGTTCAAATGTCAAATAACTGCCAAAGTTCTAGGGGAAAACTAGCTATTCATGCATTTTTAAGTTTCCAGTGCACTTCAACTCATCAAAAAAGGAAAATCTGGCCATTAAACCATATCTCCTTGGACGCTCTCTTATATCTGAAAGAAGGACTGTCCAGTAGAATTTGAGACATAAATATCTATTTTTAAAGGGCAATTCTATATTAATTAGGGACCTAATTAAGCTTGAATGTATATAAGTGAATGCTGACGTTCTTGGTTGTGGAATGAGGGTTGAATTTTAATTACTGACACTATTGTTACATCATTGTCATCAGTAACTTACATTATCATCATTAGTAACCACTAGTGAGTATCTACTTGCATGATTTTAATATAGCAGAAAAATCATTTAATATACCAGAAAATGTACATTGTCAATCTGCTGCTTGTTGTCAATATATGGGAAGGCACCAATGTTACAGCAGAGATGTTTCTGTATCATTCAACATTACTATGTTGACTTACAAAATGCAATTGTCATGTTGTACCATTTGGTATCATATAAATAATCGTTTTAGAACCTGAAAATGTGAAGATTAATGATAAAGAGAGAGAGACAGAATATTGTAGGCACTAAGCACTGTATTAGGAAAGTAAATTTTCTCTGTGTTGCTCTGTGGTGTGGGTGAAGTAGAAACAGAGCTGAATTGTGGATATTATAGGGAGATTTCTATATGTAGCAAAGAACTTTTTTCACAGTTAGAGTTGCCTCTTGGAATTGTGAATTTGTCAATACTAGACATGATTATAAAGAAGCTCAAGTTTTTTTTTTTCTTTCGGGTATGTTGTAAAGCAGTAGTTTTCAAATTATTTGCAATAGGAAATAATTGGAACATTATACAAAAAACCAGTATATAAGACAGAGAGAAACAATAGGCCATAAACATAAATTTATTTTATAATTAAAATTAATGATAATTACTTATTCATAGGTCAGTTGTTGGCTTGACGAGTCCAAGAGTCCTGATGTTGTTCTCCACTGTGTTAAAATCTGGGGTTTAACATTTTGCAGTGTGTATAGCATTTGTTTCATTGCAGATTTTTTTAAATTATGAAATTTATTCACCTATGAAACCCTGGAATATGGTTTTAATATCAGCATTGGAGAGAAAAATCCTGTGCTGTATTGAGTGGGAGATTGAACAGGGAGCCATATGATTTGCTTCTGCTGTGTGTGAGGAGTGGCTAGAAGGAGGTCCTGGAGACCTGTCTGGGGTGATTAAAAGTTTCTATAGATGGGTGAGATATCTGTCTATCCATCTATCTGTCCATGCATCTATCTATCTATCTATCTAGTTATGGTTATGGTTGTGATTACAGTTATAGTTATCAGATACTTAAGATTTACAAATTTTACTTTATGTAAATTTTAACACAATAAAATATGCAAAAAAAAAAACCCTCTTTCAATGAGTATGATGATATACTTTAATGATCACTGCCCTGCCCAACACTAAAAATAGCTGATGTGGAGTTGAGCCCGTCACTGCTACCTTTCTTCAACTTCCTCCTCCCAAGCTCAGCTCTCCTCACCTCCAACACACACACACACACACACACACACACACACACATACACCCTCTTCTTATGGCTGCCCCAGTTTGAAAGCTCTAATTCAACTGATTGTCTATCCACACATGAGAATTAAATTTAGAATGTTTTGATTCCTGGTAAATTTGCATGGAGGGAAATCTTGTTTTCATTATCTCAGTTGAAATTGGTTCACTTAAGGTTTTAATATACCAGAAAATCAATATTAAGAATTTGTTTTATATAATTTTATGCCTCTTACAAATGTATAACTTCCAGAAATCCATTGACTTTCCAATGAATGTTTCAAGATGTGATATTGCAGTTGATATCGGAATCTGCATTGAGGAATTAAGCATACAGAGCAACATTTAACTATTTTTGATTTAATAAAATGACCTAAATTTATTTTTTAAAATCTAAAGAAAATTTTGCAAAATTTAGCTTATTGATCAACTCATTGTTTTTTAAGTAAAGCTCAGTGGGTGTCATAAAATTTGAGGGTTACATGAAAACCTTTCATCAGTAGTTTTTTCCTAGATATTCACATTTTAGATAGGGAAGAGAACAAAGGTTTTGGGTGATAAGATAATTTCTGGTGAGGTAACCAGCAAATGATCCACTTTATTCACAAATAAAACTACAAAAAATTATTGATTCACTAGTCTCACCTTTATAAGACTTTTCCAAAAAAAATTATATCTTTTTTTTCTTTTTGCACAATCTAGTTTTACCTTCATTTATAATGAAAAAGTTGGCAAAGTTGGCATTGTCACCGTCATTTTGTAATCAGGATAATTGATACTTCATGCTAGAGCTGAGCCAAGAACCACAATTGGTATCTACATCTAGGGCGCCTTTACTGGCTCACAGCTGCCCCAGATATTTGCCTTTTGTTCATCATGAATAGGTCCCGGTTCAATTAAAAGAGGCTAAGGAGATACCTGTAGACTTTCAAGAAGCCCTTTAAGGGATTATCTGTGTACTCTCAAGGGATTTGGATGGGGGATTGATGACTCTTATGGATTTGTAGTGCTTATTCTTTTTGAGTTAAGGGTTGCTTAACTCATGATTCCAAACCGTCATGGATGTGCCCTTTCACATGAGAAATCCAGGAGTCTCTAGGAGAAAAAAGAAAACAAATGAGACCTTGCAATTGACATATACTGGTGGTCCTCAAAACATGGTTCCGGGATCAGCAACATCAGCATCACTAGGTAACTTGTTAGGAATGCCAGTGCTTGGGCCCCACTCCAGACCTACTAAATCAGATACTCTGGAGCTAAGACCCAGCCATCTGAGTTTTAACAAGCCTTCCTGATGATTTTGATGCAGGTGACAATTTGAGAACCACTGCTGTATGCTCGTAGGCTTCAACGAGTATTTAGAAACTTACTATTATTTCATAGAGAAATAAAAAGTGTAGAAAGATATAAATTCTAAGATACTGTATAGTAAATCTAATTGGTTTGTGAAGCTTAGTTGAATAGACAGCCTTTTGTATTTGGTCTTTCAGAAGGAACCTTTAGATCTCAATAAAAGCTTTGTTAAGCCAGAGCTTTTTCTTTTCAGAACAATTTTGCTCTGTAGTGAACTATGAGACCTCAAAAAAGTTTTTGCTCTTCCTTTTATGTTAAATTCCTTATATCTCATGACTATGGAGGGAAAACGAAACTGTGCATAGAGCCTCATAAAAGAAAGCTCACAACGTTAAAGAGATAGCAGGTCAGGTAAGATGAAATTGTCCTGGGCCTGTCAGGTCACAGTCAGATGTACCTGAGATGGTGGAGGAGGCAGGGGAAAAGGTTAGGGTATTTCAAGTCATAATAGAAAGACTATTCAATAAAGTCAATAGATATTTCTTGAGTGAGTATTATATGCCATAGAATTTTCTAAGTACTTCGGGTATTTGTCAGTAAAAAAAAAATAGACAAAGGTCACTGCTCTGGTAGGTTATATTATATTCGGGGAGACAGATGGTATGCAATAAACATTATAAATAAGTAAATTATAAAATATGTCAGAAATTGATAGCATTATAGAAGAAATTTAAAAAAAAGAACCAGATAAAGGGGATATGGTGCTGTAATTGTAACATGACATCTTACGGATAATGTGTTAAGGCACATGAGCTAGGGCCTCTTTCAGTAGATTAGATTTATTTAGCAGTTTTTAGCAGTGAATGTATTTGTGGAGGGTGTACAAGCGGCTCTCCAGTTACCAGTACTCCCCAGTCCTGATGGAAAACTGTAAAAACGAAACCCAGATTTAAATTTTCTTTTAATGGGAATAGAGCTGTTTCAAAGAAGGAATTTTCAGCCAACCAAACAAACAATAAAAACAAAAGTTAAACAAATACCCAAGGAGCTTATAAGTAGCTGAAATGCAAGAATAAAGAGTTAGGGACTGGGTTAAATTGAGCAGCCCAGACCTAGTTCGTTAACAGAATTCAGAGCCGGGTGCCTCCTTTATGTAATCTCTGGCTCCTGCCAACACACCTACATACAATGGATGCTGAACAATAACTTCCAACAATTATTCCATTCTTTGCCATTTCCTCCTTTCTCTGCTCATTCCTTCCTACTACTAACTGTGGGAATTAAACTTTATCTACTGATGTGTGATTCATAGTTTTTTGGTTGTAAATGTCCTTATCTAACAGAATTGAGTTCAGGGGCATGGATCCCCACGGTGTGTCATTTTATGAAATGAGTAATAACACATCAATTGCCAAGGATCCTGTTTTTACGAGAGGTGTTTTTAATGGCTCATGTTCAAGTATCATATGAATTTTTGTATGGACATCTTCTAAGTTTTTTTTTAACAGCTTCATTGAGGTACAATTTGCATACTGTTATAGGTTGAGTTGTGTCCCCCAAAAACATACATTGAAATCCTAACCTCTAGTACCTCAGAATGTGACCTTAATTGGCAATGGGGTTGTTGCAGACGTAATTAGTTAAGATGAATGCACACTGGAGTACTGAGTATAGTGGGCCCTTAATCCAATATGATTGGTATTTTTATAAGAAAAGATAGGGACACACAGAGAAAAGACAGTCATGTGACAATGGAGGCAGAGATTGGACGGATGCATCTACAAGCGAGGAATGCCGAGGATTGCCTGCAAACGCCAGAAGCTAGGAAGAGGCATGGAAAGATGATCCCATCCAGGTTTCAGAGGGAACATGGCCCTACTGACATCTTGATTTTGGACTTCTGGCCTCCAAAACTGTGAGATTATAAATTTCTGTTGTTTTAAACCACCCAGTTTGTGGTACTTTGTTAGGGCAGCCCCAGGAAACCAATATACACACCATAAAATTCAATAGTTTTAAGTACACACTTCAATGATTTTTAGTAATTCAATGATTTCCAGAGTCGTGCAACCATCACAATACAGTTTTAGAACACTTCCATTACCCCCAAAAGATCTCTCATATTGGTTGGCAGTCAATTCCTGTTCCTCTCCGCCCCCATCCCTAGGCAAATACTAATCTATTTTCTGTCCCCATAGGGTTGACTATTCTGAACATTTCATATACATGGAATCATAAAACATATGGTTTTTTGCATCTGGTTTCTTTCAATTAGTATAATGTTTGAGGGTTCATCTTTGTGGTACAGTTTTTTTTTTTTTTTTTAATTTTTGCTGAGGAAGATTTGCCTGGAGCTAACATCTGTTGCCAGTCTTCCTCTATTTCATATGTGAGCCACTGTCACAGCATGACCACTGACAGATGAGTGGTGTAGGTCCACGCCCAGGAACTGAACCCGGGCCACCAAAGTGGAGCACACTGAACTTAACCAGTAGGTGACTGGGGCTGGCCCCAGTTTTATTTTTTTAATAGCAAATTAATTTTCACTGAAGACAATCTACATGTAATGACAAACCCTGGGAAGTGGTTAATATAATTTTTTGGCCAACAAGATAATGTTGGAAGAAAACATGAATTGTCTGTTATCACAGGACTTAAAACTATTGAGGGTATGTAAGAAGACATTATTTCATGCCTTCATTTTAATTCAGTGATTCTCAAACTTGAGTGCTCATCAGAATTATCTTGAGGGCTGGTTAAAATACAGATTGCTGGGCCTCACTCCTAGAATTTCAGATTCATTAGTCCTATGCTGGGCCCTGAGACTTTGCATACATAACAAGTTCCCAGATGCTGCTACTGGTTCATGGAGCATCCTTTAAGAATGACGGCTTTAACCAACAACCACGTTAAGTAGTAGTAAAGCTCTTTTATTTTTCATCCCCATCAATTTCTGCCTCCTTCTCAGTGTCTCATAATAAGTAGAAGAGATTACCGGTTCTTAACCTGGAGTGGCCCCTAGTCCACGTACATCTTTGAAAGCTAAATTTAAGTTTTGATAGCTATCATCCATGCCTTCTGTGGAATGTGGCATCTCCTGAGAGATTTTGGTTTGCAGGATAAAATCTAAAAATCAATCAGCTTAATGTCATCTCTGTGCTGCATGCCTTCTTGAGATCATAGTCACTTGCCCTATTTTAAGGAAGTCTCAGATCCACAAAGCTGCTGAGAATTGCTAGCAATTTTTTTCTTCTTTTTTCAACCAACAAACTAGATTGAGACCCAAATGCTTAAATGCACACAGATTGGTCAAACTCTCACTGAATCAGTAATAAACATTTTCTTGGAATCATAGACTTGCCATTAGCTTTGCTTTACTTTCTGTTTTTTTCCCCCTTTACTTATAACTTGACTGAACAAACAACCTGAATTGCACTGTCTCTTCTATTTAGTGTGTTGTATACTCACAGCTGCTTCTGTGGATTTGTTGTTACCGTAAGAGTAAATACTTCAACTAAATAATGTTAATTTAGAAAACTTTTACAGCAAAAGCAGATCTTTGTTCAGTGGTAGATCCAAGTTTTGTGAGGTCAGAAGGTTATATAAAAGCAGAGGCAGGGCATCTCTTTTTAATTAAAAGAATACAAAAGAACTTTATGTTTTAAAAAATCATAATTTCAAATGAAGTGGATATTTAGAATGAATAAAGTAATCATAACAAATAAAAGAAAAATATAAGATCACAAAATCTAGAGAGATTGCATCTATTTATGTCCTGCTGAACACATCAGTATACTGTTTTTGTCTCTACAGTTTTTGGCTGTACACTCTTTGATAGTATCTTCCCATGACATTGGTTTGTAACATTTTTATATAGAGAATGGAGAGTAAATATTGTCTTTTTTCCTGCATGGTTGATTGAAATTTGTCCTGTATTACTAATAGTTCAGAAAAGTTTCTTTCAGCTTAAAACCTCATTATTGATAATGTAATGCTCAGACACAATCCATCAAGGTACAATAAAACATGCAACTTCCCCCAACAACATTCATGTTTTTTTAGTAGGACTGCTATAAGTTTAGGTCTTAAAAGCACAAATTTTGATAAATTTGATTTCATGTAATTCCCATCAAGAAAGAAAAGATGTATGATGCATTTATCATTGCATATATTGCATTATTGAGTATATTCCAAACAAGTGAGAACTTTTTTGATTAGACTTCATTAAGAACAAAGTCTTCCACTTACACTTTTATACCATATCTCATGATTAGGTAAATTTTCTACAGATGAGCCCCATGCATTTGAATCACTTTTTTCTCTCTTCAGCTACCATAAACTTCCGTTGCTTGGCACTGTAGGATATGTTTTTGTAGTTGCGTGATCTCTAGCTTACTACCTTTCATGTTGCGAGTCCAGGGGGCTAGGAGTATTCCAGAATGCCATTACTACACTTGCGATAACTTAACTTTATAGAAGTTATTGGAGCTACATAAATATATCTTACTGAACCCAAATTACAAGTATTCCCAAGTCAATTTTCTCTTACTTACCATCCAAAAATGTCCATAGGCTGTCTAAGATTATCTGACACAAAGGAGAACATTATTTACTATCTAATGGCAGATAAATGATCTCACTTTTGGAAATTTTACAAAAGCACATGGCTGTGTGATCATATTGCTGTGGCTCTGCCTAGTTCTTTGGGGAAAATCTGTGCCAGGGAGGCAAATGCTTAAGTACACTGACTTCATGGAAAGCCCACCTCTACCTTTGCTATGAAAAATACCTCAAGAATATTATGTAGAACCAAAAAAAGAAAAGAAGAAGATTTTTCAGGTGTGAGACATAATGTGCATGAATTATGAGAGAAGGGTTAATTCTTGTTCTTTTGTAATGTTGTCCTGACTAGACCTTAAATTACAATCAGAGATATAGGGCTTTCTGTGATGTGTTTTTTGCTGGTATGTTTTTTGAGAATGATTGAGGAGGAATAGATGAGAAAAGTGACTTGATTAAGACCCTTCAAGTGTATGATTAAGTTTCATATGATTTTTTTTTTTTTTGTGAGGAGATCAGCCCTGAGCTAACATCCGCCAATCCTCCTCTTTTTTTTTTTGCTGAGGAAGACGGCCCTGGGCTAACATCGGTGCCCATCTTCCTCCACTTTATATGGGATGCCGCCACAGCATGGCTTACCAAGCAGTGCATCGGTGCGCGCCCGGGATCCGAACCAGTGAACCCCGGGCCACCGCAGCAGAGCGCGCGCACTTAACCGCTTGCGCCACCGGGCCGGCCCCAAGTTTCATATGATTTTTAAAAGGCAATTTAAAATTGTTGAAGGCTATGTCTTAGCTTCACTGCCATAATAAAATACCATAGACTGGGTGGCTTAAGAAACAGAAATTTATTTTCTCACCGTTCTGGAGGCCAGAAAGTCCAAGATTAAGGTGTGGAAGCGTTCCATCTGGTAAGAGCTCTCTTCTGGTCTTGAAGATGGCTGCCTTCTCTCCGTGTCTTCACGTGATGGAGAGAAAGAAAGACCTCTCTCTCTCTCCCTCTTCTTATACGGCCACAGTCCTATTCAATTAGGGCCTCACCCTTAAGATTTCATTTAACCTTAATTCCCTCCCAAAGGCCCCATTTCCAAAGACCATCATATTAGGGGTTAGAGCTCCAACATATGAACTTTGGGAGGCACATTCAGGTCATAACAACGTATGAGAAGAGATATGGCATGATTAAAATGGTGACTTGGGAAGATGATTCTCATCTTTCTTAGTAATAGCCTGAAAGTAAATGTTGGAGCTCCTAATTGTCTCATAGTTCTGCTTCTTTACACATTTTCCATTTCTGTAAACCACTAAAAACTTTTCCACCAAATAATTTTTTTTTTTAAAAAAAGGGCCCCTTTTCTTAGGCTATCTAAATATTTTAGAAGCTCTAAAAGTAAAAATTTTACCTTGCTTATTACTCATTCCTTATGTATTATATGGCTACAAATTTTTCTTAAAAACAATCTGTCCTGGATGAATTCACCAATCAGAAAGAGCACACACAGCCACCTGAAGACCACATTATGCACATGGCAGGAGTCTCAATATTGTCATTGTCTGTCTTTCTTTTATTTTTTTTAAACATTTTATTCATTTAACAGATGCTTATTGAGCACATACTATCTTCCAGGTGTAACGGATGCCTCTGTGAGCAAAACAGACAAAAAATCCGTACATTTGTGGAACTTACATTCTATTATTATTTTTTTCTGAAAACAAACAAAACATTGTCATTTTATCCTTGGTTAGATAGCATTTATCTGATTTTAAAATTAATTTATCTTTGGAGTGAAAGTTTTATTTATAATTAAGTGTAAGTCATTTTAGATCTTATTCATTGTCAAGTCCGAGTTGCTTTAAGTTACAAAAATAATCAGCATTTAAATAGAAATTGTTTCAGCCAGCATCTATGGCATAGCATGAAAATATCATTTTTGCAAAGAGTATTGTTCTGAATATATAACTTACTATATAATTAAATGTAAAAGTGTTTTAGATTTTTATATCACTTAAAGAAACGAGGATTTTCACATTAAAAGTATTGAGCTTTCTGAACAAGAAAAATTAGCAATTTTGAGCCATTACAGTTGCTTTTTAAAGATTTAGTTTCTGAAAGACATATTTTGTGAGATACTGAAGGTCACACTATGTAGTAATGAGACTGATTCCCAAGGCCGTACATTGAAGTCATGCTTTCTGATGAGATCAATATTCAGGGTCCATGCGTCACGAAGCAGAGTGTGTTATATTGGTGCATACTGGGAATATCCCAACATCCCCTATACACTTTTGTCACCTAGTATTGCTATTGCTACGCCTTTCAACAGATAAGAACATGAGATCAGAAAAGCATTACTTCTGTAAATTTTATTCTTAATAAAGTCAGGATTAGAATTAGCCCCACAAATAATTTTATTAACAAAAGCAACTTAATGTATAATAAAAAACTAAATCTTAATTGTAAGGCAGAAATAAAGAAAACAGTTTTATCAGAAATATGTCAGGAAAGAGAGAGCCACAGCAACTGTGTCCCTAACTTCCTATGTGCCCCTAGAAGCCTGGAAAAAGAAAGACATGTTGAGTTTAGCAATTTTTTTCTTTGAAGGCAATGGGCATATCAGTTCATGAAGAGAGGCATGGCTTTGATAAAAAGTATCCTGAAACTAACTTAATAGAGACCGTTTTGATTAGCAGTGTTTATCACCTCTCCCTCCGCCCCCTAGTGAGTGTTTTTACATAAGATATCAGTGGAAGTCCAGGGCTTAATACTACATTGAAGTGACAGCAGTTTTTCTGGGTGTCCAGAGATAGAGAGTTCTGGTGTGTGTAGCTTTCTGATTATCTGGTGATCAAGAAGCAGTGATTAGCATCATCCCTTAGAAGGACTCTCGTTGTTTTGAGTTTAAAATAACAGAAGGTAAGTGAAAATTTTTGCCAATAATAAAGCGCTTTGCAATGTTAATTACTACTATTTCCCTCAATGTCACATTTGTTGAGGTTGTTTAATTCTAAACTGAGGTTGTAAAAGAGGGCAGCATTCTATGTCATACATGAAAAATTAGGAAACAGAGAAACAAACTGTGGGCCCTAGAGCAGTGTTTCCCATATGTTTAGACTTAAGGGACCGATAGAATTCAATTTCAAAATCTGGAAACTGGCACGGGACTGCCCGTTTTTTAGTTTTGTTGAGAAAATACATTTTTAAAAAGGCTACTACATTGGTTGTCTATTCCATTTTATAAGAAGGACATAATCTCAGACTAAAGAATAGACCTTTACATTGAACATGTTTAGCTTGATAAACTACTCTTTATGTTGGCCTTGATTTTTCTGTTTTCTAAGGCAGCTGGGCCCTTTGGCATGAGTTGGCGGTACTGGTGTTTGGCAACCTCTGCTGTAATCCACAGGCTCTGCTCTATTGGAGCAGCTCCTTCTAGGTCCTGTTGACCTTAGAGCAGAGCTGCATTACTGTGGCTGTCAGGCAGGTGTGGGGGCTCAGCCTCCTGTGCCAGGAACAGTGAAAGTCAAACCTGTGGTCAAGCCCTGGTGGTCACCAGCCCACTTTCTCATAGAGAAGGCCTCAAGCACAGGTCTAGATAGGGTCTGGCCTTTCTCCTCCGAAAGTATTCCTGAATTTGTTCAGATGTTCAAATAAGAACCCCGCATTCTGCACCATAAAACATGATGAAGCTTTAGGGACTTATAACACAACGTTGCGGGGCTCTAACAGTCACACCTTAACAGGTGCTGTACTTTATTGAAATAGTGAAGGGCCCCCCAGGTAACTAAATGAGATAAATATCTCAGCGAACTGATTAGGAGTATCCCACTGATACAGTATTTCTGCCCCCAAATAAAGATTTTGTTGCCGGTATTCAGCTGATTTTTAGAACACAGGTGTTAATTACCTAAATAACAAACCTATACTACTAACTTTGAGCAGTAAATCACCTCTTCATCTCCCTCCTGAGACTCAACCTTCTCTTTCTGTTCCCCTCTTATTGGTTCTGAATTTGTTTTAAAAGTAATACACGTTATGGGATGTGTGTGGGTGTGTGTGTGTGTGTGCCTGTGTGTGTGTGAAATAAACCTGCCTTATTAAAGCGGGATACCTCTTTTCAATACTGTGAACATTCTTATAGTATTTGGAAGCTAACAGACAAGAGGCTAAAATAAAATAGGAGCTTCATACCCTCTCACATAGCAACCCCAGTAGTGAGCAGTTGAGAACTGACAGGGCAGTGCTGACATCCTAAACCAGTGGTCACCATATTGCTATCTCTCAATCAGTAGGAAGAGCGAAAAAAACCAGAGAGAGCCTCCCAGTCTTTTTAAAGGTAAGATGCAGGAGTGGTGTACATCTGTTTAGATTTCAGTTGTCCAGATCTTAGTCACAAGGCCACACTAAGTTGCAAAGAGGGCTGGGAAATGCAGTCTTGAGATGGGTGGGCATGTGCCTAGCTGGAAGTCAGAAGTTCTGTTATGAAAGGGGAGAAGGAATATTGTGGACAACCAATAGCCAGTCACCTTTCTTCTCAAGTGTCAAGTACTTATTGCCACTGAATATATTGAGATGACAACAGCATCAAAGAAAGATGGGGTGAGGTGGGGCTGGAGATATTTCTTTTTAGGGATGACTAAAACATTTATTTTTAATGCTTTGATTTTAAACTGGAAATGACATGATACACTAAATTAGCTGTTCTCAATGTCTTCTCCAGGGACCTTAGGAGTTCCAGAGACCATTTTCAGGGCCTCTGCAAGATCACAGCTATTTTCATACTAATTCTAAGACATCATTTGCTTTTTTTACTTCTCATTCTTTTGCAAATGTGCAATGGATTTTTCTGGAGGCTATGTGATATGTGTGAAATCGTTGCTCTGAAGGATAGTGGAATGTGTGCTTGTCTATTTATCTGTTTAAACACTTCCCAGTTGTAATTTCTAGTACAATATAGCCCACTTAAAGAAAAGTTTTCTGGGGTCCTTGATAATTTTTAAGAGTAGAAAGAGGTCCTAAGACCAAAAAGCTTGAAAATTGCTGCCCCGAAGTATAATGCATTTTATCTTTAGAATTTAAAATTCAATCTAGTTCTTTAATAAGTCATTTGATTAAACAGATGAAAAGAAATATCATGAAAATATTTTTTATCTCAGAGTTTAGCACCTAAATTCTGGAAGAATGTGTTCATACTGCTGGGAAAACTCTTTTTGTTTTTACTTACACTATATGATGTCAGTTTTCAATAGCATTTTTTTGGTATTTTTAGGGGTGCTTGAATAGAAAATGAGAATTGCTTTTCAACTTTTCTCCTCTTAAGGAAAAGAAATCTCTTTTTATCAGCAAGGTTAAAGGTTTACAGAAAAGTTTAGGATATTAATGTTCTTTCACTCTACCTGGTATGTGTGGTAGGGAAAAAAAAAAACTTTGATGTTCTATAATGACAGTTAACTTCAGAATTTCTCAAGCTTTGCTCAGCCTGACAAAAAAAAAGCCATTCAGCTAGACATAAAGAGTTAGTCTTTTCATTTTGACCCAGCATTTCAGTGCATCAGCGGTATTTTAAATGCTGAAATTACATTGCTAAATGCTGTGTGAGACGTTGAGAATTATTCACCTTCTTAGAAACCATATAACAAAGCAAATTTTGACTTTGGCTTTGATATTCCTAGCATTTCTGTACCTTAATATTTTTGGTTTCCTTCAATAATTTCTCCTAAAGAGAATTATGAGACCATTGATTAAGACACATGGATGCACCCATTACTTTATAAGACTTTTGAGGGATCATTTCCAAATTGTTTTTTATTTCTCTAAATTAGAGAAAGAAATTAGGACAGACACTGGGGAATCAGTGGAGGGTTAATATCAACAATGCCCAATAGCAGGCCCAAGCCATGCTAGCAATTCCCTATACAATGAAGAGATGGGTAACAGTATATCATTTGTTCTGGGAAAAGAAGTGCCTTTCTCTTGCCACTGTACCAGATTCTTAGAGAAAACAGGAACAATATAGAATGAATATCTCTGTCTTCATCTGTCCTTGTTTCTTTCTGTTTCATCTAATTATAGTAATTGCCAAGCTATAAGAACAAGACCATTTTGAAAGTCCCAGGACCCTACCACAATAAAATATGAATTTTATAATTTGCGTACTGCACTAAAATTTTCCGTACTACAATGTTACAGCTTCTCTTCCTTCAGACAGAATTTACCAGTACTGAATATTGAGGAGTCTGTGAAATAGATATTTGTTAGTGTGTACGTTTTATGGTGAACTTCTTTGGGTTTGGATACTTGAGATTATTTAATTTGGTTTTTATAAAGTGATGGGTAGATAACATGGGCTACTCGAGACAGACTCAGACTCCTGGCCCGTGGACCTGTATGTGGCCTGGATCCCTAATAACAAGCTGAGTGTACTTGGATAAGGGATGTAACCTGCTTGCGCCTCAGTTTCTTGTTTTTGATTTACCAGATGTGTAATCTTGGGCAAGTTACTTATCCTGTCGGTGTTTCAGTTTTGTCATCTGTAAAATGGATATCATCATTCTTATATCACAAAGCTACTGGCAAGATTATGAGAGTTAATATATGCAGAGTGCGTAGAACAATGCCTGTCACACAAGCACTGTAAACATGTTATCTGCTATTATTATTGTCTCTCAAGTGAGAAGATTATCTAGATAAGCTCTAAAACGTCTTCCAGCTCTAACATTTTCTTTTAATTGAAGGACCAAAAAAGGCAAGTTTGTAGTGCCATATTTTGTGGAATATCACATCTATCTTTAGAATGGCCTGAATATGTTTATTATGGTTCACATTGTTGCTTAAGCAGAGCCCACCCAGAAATCCCAGACCTGTCCTGCGCTCTGGGGCCCCCTTCTGCCTGCTCCCTGACCACAGGAAGCTCCTTTCCTCAGGTTTATGGGAAGATTTACACACAAAATCCCACCCAAGTCCTGCTCTGGGTCCTTGCTTGACTCTCCTGCGGGTCCCCTCTTGTTGCCTCAATCCAAGGTTTTCCTCAGGCTGGGAAGGCTTCTCAGCGCTCTTTTTTTTTTTTTTTTTTTTTAAAGATTTTATTTATTCATCTTTTCCCCCCCAAAGCCCCAGTAGATAGTTGTATGTCATAGGTTCACATCCTTCTAGTTGCTGTACGTGGGACTCGGCCTCGGGTTGGTCGGAGAAGTGGTGCCTTGGGGCGCGCCCAGGATCCGAACCCGGGCCGCCAGCATCAGAGCGCGCGCACTTAACCGCTAAGCCACGGAGCCGGCCCTCTCAGTGCTCTTTGACCCCACGGGGGGGCAGGCCCAGACTTAGGTGTCCCCCCCACAGCTAAGTCCAAGCTCGAATGCTTTACACGGCTTAACAGAAGGTTTGGAACACACACACTGCGTTTCCACGTTTGAAATTGGTGCAAGGTAATAATCTATAGGCTCTCCTTATCTACAGTTTAGCTCTCTCCAGAGACTACAGCCCACCATGCCCTGTGAGTAGACCCCTCCTTAAAGGAGCTTCTTTTAGCCGCTCTCCTCTACTGGGATTTCCAGATCCCTTCTTCTAGGCAAAGAGATAGGAAACAACAGGTGTTCCTAACCGCCCCAGAAAATTTATATTAAGAAGGTGAGTCTCCACCGCTAGCATAGAGATTTTTTTGCCTTGGGCTGCAGAGCCATGTACCTCTTCTTTGTTTCTAATCTGTGGATTCCAGAAAAGGATCTTTGTTTCCGTCTTGCATAACAAGAACTAATTAAAGTGTTTTTTTACCAATATAAACTGCCCTCCGGGGAAAATTAGATTTTCCATCTCCACACAATATTAAAAAAACAAAAACTGCTGGCAGCTTTTAAAAAAGAATAGCTGTTGAGATAGTGTGTATGTATTTATTTATATTTACTTAACACATTCCATTCACAATTTTGCCCGTAGTGATTGGCTTTTGCCCATACAAACCTAACCTCCCACCATGGCTTTGTGAAGGTTTCTTTTTTTTTTTAATTTTATAACCAGAAGCCCACTGTGTGTGTTTGAGGGGAAGGGAGCCAGGAGAGCAGTATGGTGTACTGGAAAGACCAAACAATCATATACGTCAGGAAGACATTAAGATAATATAATTCTCTTTAAAAATAAAGACACTTAAAACACTAACTTCAGCCAAATATTTTTCTCTTTGTTAATTTTTTATTTTGAAACAATTTCAAATTTACAGAAAAGTTACAAAAATAATACAAAGAGTTTCTTTATACTCTTCACCCTGATTCCCCAATGGTTAACATGTTATCACTTTTGCGTTTTTTTCTGAATTTTTGGAGAAAAGTTGCAGACATGACGTCCATTATCTTTTTATTTCTCCTCAATGTTTTATCAAGAACATTTTCAAACATATAGAAAAATAGATAGAGGGCCGGCCCCGTGGCTTAGCGGTTAAGTGCGCGTGCTCCGCTGCTGGCGGCACGGGTTCGGATCCCAGGCGCGCACTGACGCACTGCTTCTCTGGCCATGCTGAGGCCATGTCCCACATACAGCAACTAGAAGGAGGTGCAGCTATGACATACAACTATCTACTGGGGCTTTGGGGGAAAATAAATAAATAAATAAAATTATTAAAAAAAGAAAAATAGATAGAATTTTGCAGTGAATACCTCTTACCCCACCACCTAAATTCTTCCATTAACATTTTACTATATTTGTTCCCTTACTAGTCTGTTATGCATATATGCATGCATCCATCCATCCCATTGTGTTTTTTTTTGTTTGTTTTTCTGGTTTTTTTTAGCTGAGGAAGATTCACCCCAAGCTAACATCCATGCCAATCTTCCTCTATTTTTCAATATGTGGGCTGCCAGCACAGCACGGCTGCTAACAGAGTGGCGCAGATCCATGCCCGAGAACCAAACCTAAGCTGCTGAAGCAGAGCACACTGAACTTAACCTCTCGGCCACTGGGGCTGGCCCCATCCCATTGATTTTTGAACAGCTTTATTGATGTATAATTTACAAACCATAAAATTCATCCATCAGATAATTTTAATCCATAGTCAAATCATAGGAAACCATGCTGTAGTTTGGTAAATTTTAACAAAGCAGTCCATTTCTGGGCATTAGTTACTCTCATCTTGGAGAAGGAGACTGGTCTCAGCCAGGGACCCTGGCGTATAATCCAGGACGTGCTTCTCTCTGGTGGTTGGGGTTTCAGAAAATCACGTTATCCTTTCTGAATCTCAGTTTTTGGAAATATGGAATGAGGCCATTTGACCCTTTGATCAATAAATTTCTTGTGGCTCTAAAATGCAGAGACTCTAAACTTTGAGATTCCTGTTTCTCATTACTCTGCACAGAGTACTACATTATACTCTTTGTTTGCTTTCCTCAGATTAATCCTGATGATATCATGTGGAGTAAGTTAGCCCGAACATTTAAGGGGGAACACTTATGCCTTAAGGACTCTTGGAGAGAGAATCATTTATACATAGCGTTTGCAGTATTCTTCTGTGAAATGGAATCTTGCTGTTACTAATGCAGAAGCCTGCTGGTAAATGCTCAGACTGTACATATTAGCCAGCTGGTAGCTGAATTCTGACTATTGAGCTGCCTAGAATTGGAATAATTAATTTTCCTGGAGAAAGTACATTGTGTTGTAGCTTTTTGGATGTGTGACTGTAATCTGTAATCACCAGGGAATTTATTTAGATTTGCAATTATACTAGAGTTAGTAATTTATAGTAAGGAGATGGGAGTCTGCTAAACAGGAGGCATAGAGCCGTGAGTTTTCCATTAATAGTTTTGTGAGCCTTGTATAATACCCAAGCTGTTAGCAAAGAACTATTAGCTAAATAGTCAGTTCATGTTCGTCTTATCTAAAGAAAGCAGAACCTAACGTGTTTCCCTCAGAAGTTTCCCCATTTATTTAAAATACGCTTTTCTTTTTCATGAAAAGGGAGTGTTACTACAAAAGCTTATATTTTAAAGAAGGGTGATTATGAATAATAGCTTCCTAGATATATAGTGTTAAATAAAATTTCAACTGAATAAATTTTAAAGATGTCATTGGCTTTACTGAACAATTCATGAATTGGGCAACATCTCGTCTAGTGAACGGAGAGGAGCTCCAAAGAGGGAAAGATTTTTAAAGGAAAGACAAGAAAGTCATAAACAAAAAAGATTACTGCAGGCTTAGGTAACCTACCTATGGGGAAAGGAAGAGGTCTGTGTGGCAAATTACTTCATCTTCCTTTGGAGGATGGAGAGGGCCCATATGACAGATGACCTCATTGGTGCTGATCAGTCATAATTCCAGACTGACTGGTTAAGATTACATTCCTGGAGATGGTTAAAACTGCAGTTAGGTTAGGTATTAAGCCCTGGTTTGGTGACATGGCCTAGCATAAGTGACTCCATTTTGGGCCTGTCATTTTCTTTTTAATAATAGTGTTGTGTTTTCTTAAATATATTCCAATAATATCATTCTTCTTATTGTGTCTGAAAAGTAACGTTCCATCCTCCATTAAATACTGTATCTTGAATGAAAGAAGATAAAAATTGACTGTTTCTTAAAATTAAGGATTTATTTTGGATAAAAATAAGCTTTTTTAAAAAGAGAGTATCCTTACTAATACCAATTATTTTAAAGAGCTATTCACACATAGTTACGGCGATTACTCATAGATAAGCCAAGAAAGTTGACCTAACTAATAGAGAATCATAAAATTACCAAGAAGCCTTTATCTTTTTAGTTCAGTATCGCTTTCTTTAAGCTTTGCAACTCTTTAACAAATTTGTGGTTGTAATTCTTCAGAGTTGTATAATTTATGACATTGAATTGTTCATGAAACTCTGTTGCATACATGATTAAAAACGACTGTTTTTAAAAAAGGAAAGCTATCCTGTTTCATATGAATATTATAGAATAAAATATTACATTTGATAATAACTATAGTCTGATGAATCTACATCCCTAGGTTAATATGAGGTCCATAGCTGCTCATCTGAAGCCCCAAGAACCTAATGATATGTTCTAGAACTCAGAATTTCTTTATTTTAGAACATGAATTCAGTGCCTATTCAATATGTAATAGAACATCTTCAGTGGAATCGAGCCAGCATGTTAATATTTCTGCAACAAAACAGGGCTATTCCCTCAATGTGAGATCAATAGAATATAAATAACTTCCTATCAGTTTGGAAGTTAGATATCAGTTAACACAGTTTAGATTAATGGAAGTATTTTTGGTTTTTAAAGTTTTGGATTTTAGAATTACAGATAAGAATTGAAGACTTAAAGTAAAATAACTGATTATTTTATTGTGTATTTTTGGGTGAGTTCTGTAGAGCCTCTTCAAAAAAGCTGTTTAAACTGTATTTGAACATCAAAAGTTAAATGTAAGAAAACAGTATATTTGCTTAAAGGATTTTACGTATGTATGTTTCTGATGGAAACTACTTTGAAATAGACAGAGTTAAAATAATCATATCCCACAGCTTTGTTCATTAATGTATTTGAGTCTTGGCTCTAATTGTTTTCTTTCCTAAAATTCAATTCAATTCAAAATATCTGGAAGTTCCTGCAAGTTTTCCATAAACTATAGTTGTTCATAAGTGGAAAAATAGCAGTATAGCAAATTAATATCATTATTATTAAAAATAAATATTTACTTACTTTTTTTCCATTGATAATTACTTGAGATTATTTTGAACTAAATGTCTGTTAAGCTAAAGAAATGAAAATAGATATATATGTAACCACTTTGGACCAGAAATCCATATTTAGTAACTATAAAAAGGAAAAATTTGACAATCTTTATTATTTAGAACTTGGTTATTTGAAAACAAATATTGTTCCAAGAGTTGTGATGAGCTAGGAACATAAAAATAGCACCTACAAGACTTTTATTGAAGGATAACTAAAGTTTAAATACTAATAGTATTCTTTAAACACTCTTTAAAACAGACTTTTAAATTAAATTCTTTAATACTGTTTAAAGTGTCTTTAAAAGAGACTTTTTGAAACGTATTGATTTCAAGATAACTTATGTGAAGGCAAATAAATAATATTAAACATTCTATTTAGTTTAGAAGAGCACCACAAAGCAATCTTCAGTTCAATTCTTAGCCTTTTCAGAAAAAGAAAAAGGAGATTCTTTGAGACAAGAGAACATAACTGTCCATTGATTTCTCTTTGAATCAAGTTGAAAGAGGACTGTATTTACATCTATCTCACTTAAAATTGGAGAGGTTTAAAAAGAAATTTTATCTTCTATATGTGTGAATGGGGGTGCTAATTTGACTATTTTTAGTTGATGTATAGGTGATATATTGTATACTGTATATTTATAGATTTATTAAAAATGGAATCAAATCTCAAATAAATATGGTGAAAAATGCATACAGAATACTTGGTAGAAGTTTGTGGATAGACATATGAATGAATCCAATTAAGTGACTTTCTGTGTAACTCTGGGATCATGAAATCAGTATAAAAAAACTTATTTCATTCCTAGCAAAACTGACAGTTCAAGCTTTAATTATTTATTGAATATAAATTATTTGTACTACAACTGACAGAGAAGATAAAAGAATATTGGAATCCAAATTTTCAGAATTCTTTCTAGATAATAACCTAGGTCTAGTCTAATAGGTATACACGTGCATTCAACACTCTAAAATAACTGTATATGAATACTTTTTTGTAGAAACACTGAGCTAGATGCTGCCAAATGGAAAATATCCTGATTATTTTGTGTATATACCAAAATTACAAGTTAAAATACTCTTTGAACGCAAAATTGCACTCTATAGAATTTATCCTGCAGATATATTTGCATACGTGATATTTATGTATTGTAAACATGCTTATAATATCAAATTTTCTGAAATAGCCTCAGTGAGGAAATCATCTTTTGGGGCTGATTAAATTAATTATGTTACAATCATACAATGGAATTCTATATAGCTATAAAAAATATAAAAAACCTTTCTCTGTACTGAAATGTTAAGTGAAAAAAGTGAGATGTAGAAAAATATATATATTATGCTACCATTCATGTAAACAGGGAAGGTGGAAAAAATATATATATATATGCTTTTATATGGACAAAATTGCTCTGGGGAGGGAAAATAAGAAATTACAATGCTTACTTGTTGGAAAGGATGGGAATTGAATCCACAGATATAGAGGTGGCAGGGACACTTTTCACTATATAACATTTTATTCTTTCTGATACATACCATATTATGGTATTATTATTGTTTATTTCTACAATTAACATTTTTAAAATGTACTGTACTGTGCCTGAATTTCCCCACTTATTCATTCAAGAAATGCATCATTTGGAGTCTGCCTATGCCACGTCTCTAGTGTAGAGGGGGCTGTAAGACACCTAAGGAGAACAGGTCAAGCTCTCACGGGCTGAAAAAGGGAAAGATCAATGTGGCTTTTTATTTTTAATCAAGGAAGATATGGTGAATTAATAATATTCCATAGTTTGACATTCTAGCTGTTGTCTGTTTAGATTTGGAATCTGCACAAGAGAAAAACAGAGAGCCTTTTTGGATTTGTGTGATAGACATTAAAACTGATGGTGAAATTTATTTTTCTACATGAGTATGAAAGGATTTCATTAGGATGGAGGAACTTAGAAAAAAACAAATAGAGCAATTAAGAATATTAAAGTATTATATGAAGTAGAAGAACTATTTTTTAAAATGCTTGTGTGCTCAAATCCTACGTGGTGAATTGATCAAGTACTTGAAATACTTAGGTTAGTTTTATCACTTATTGAGGCTTTTTAGCTCTGTGTTGGAAGATATGATTGCATAAACATATTATGATTAAAAATATCTTTATAATTGAAACCCAATCTTTATAAGCATATTTTACATACTGAGTAAATTTTCTTCCAAAGGTTTCATAATTCCTTTAATCTATTAACCAAAGCAACTACCACAAAAGCATTTACATATATTTTCTCTGTCAGATAAAACTAATATTGGAGCATCTTATGGAGCATTTATATAATTTGACAATCAGGAGTTTAGAAACCTACACAATAAGATGAAGCAAACTGAATACTCAAAGGGACAGATTCCATTTCCTTTAAATGCCTGGTACTAGAGCCCTGGGACTATTTGACATTAATAATTTTAAATAAACAAAAGTAGAATTTCTTTTCTAATCACAAAATAACCTTCTGGAGACAATTCTACCCAACGCTATTGTAAAACTAGGCTGATATTTCATATAGTGTCTTCTCTTTGAATTTCATCAAAGTATACGATAGAGGGAAATTTATATTGGATAACTGCTTCCAGTGCTTCTGTGTGTTAGTTTTTTCTTCCAATGTATAAAAGAAAGTACAGTCATCTTTCTGTGTCTCATTCCACAAAATCTAATTTCTGCTAGTTGTACATATACAGGTGATGAGCGATCTGAATGAAGCTATTTTCTCTCTTAAACTGGAAACATAATGTCCTATCTATCCATTGTTTTGTTCTTCAGTATCTCATAATTTTAAAATGCATGACTGATTGGCATATTACAGAGAATGTTAAGTGATTTCATACATCTATGTTAGCATTATACAGCAGGGTTATTGCGCCTTCCAACAAAATGCATACTCCAATGGACGGCATTACAATTCTTCCTCATTTAAAAAAAATATACATATATATTTAATAGAATTAAAGACTTAATATACCTACTCACTAATATGCACATTAACCATATGGCAAAGATTTTGGGGGAACATAAAACATATAGATGCACCATCCACCATCTTATTTTAGCCGTCGTATAACCTAAGGCTGGTAAGAACGAATTACATCATGTAGTACTGCATGGTTCAACTTTCTAGCAAGGGCTAATGTTTGTCCAGTTCTCCCTTGAATCCTCAGAGCAGGCGAGGCCTGGGAGCGGGGTCAGAGGCCTGAGGCCTGGATGCCATGGTCCTCCTCAAGAGGAGCAATAGAGGAGACCATGCGAGGAGTACCAAAGTCCAACATATCAGGAGAGTGTTAGTGTGCTGGCAAAACCCAGGAGGGCCAGAGCACATATGGATATGGCATACAGGGGAGAGAACGAATAGGAATCGGGCAGATTAGAGCAAGTACTGTCAGGAGACTAGGCCAGGCCAGGGGAATGGGATAAGTTAGGGAGGATGTTGAGTGGTTGCTTAGTAACAGCTAGTGTTTAGGTTGGCGAGGGTGTAATGGGAGTATATTTCCCTGACTATTTAAGGGCAAGGGCAGAGCAGACAGTCTCTGCCAATATAAAGTTGATTCTTAGGCCCTGGAAGCAAGTATTATTCAGGGTTCTCCAGAGAAACAGAATCAACAGGATGTATATATATAGAGAGGAAGAGATTTATTATAAGGAATTGGCTCATGTGATTAGGGAGGCTGAGAAGTATCCAGGTCTGCAGTCGCCAAGGTGAAGACCCAGGAAAGCCAATGGTGTAGCTCCAGTCTGAGTCCAAAGACCTGAGGACCAAGAGAGCAGATGGTGTAAGGTCCAGTCTGAAAGCCGGCAGGCTTGAGACCCAAGAAGAACTGATGTTTCAGTTCAGGTCTGAAGGCAGGAAAAGACTGATGTTTCAGCTCAAAGGTCAGGTAGGACAAGTTCCCTCTTACTCAGGAAAGGATCAGCCTTTTTGTTCTATTCTGGCCTTCAAGTGATTGGAGGGACCTACCCACATTGAGGCCGGCAGTCTGCTTTACTGAGTCTACCAATTCATATGTTAATCTCATCCGGAAACACCCTCATAGACACACCCAGAATAATGTTTGACCAAATGTCTGGGCACTTCATGGCCCAGCCGAGTTGACACATAACCACACAGGGTATATCATAAGCAAGATCAAAGCAAACCCTCTAGTGAATGCCACAGAGAGATCCTCCTGAGGACTACCTTTACATGTGGATGGTGCAAAGTTACAAAAGTTAGCAGTGTAAGAGTCATGACTCCTCTCTAGTTTTAATTCTCTTTTATAGATGAGATAGCTGAAAGAACTCAAGAAGTTGAGGGTACTGCCTGACTAGAATCTTCGCCTCCCACCATCTACCTCAGAGAAGACACATGTTTATGAATTATTACATAATTACTATGTTGACACAAAGTCCAAGGTTCTTTCTATACATATCATGATATCTGTTTGTGAATATTCAGTATATGTCCTATCCTCACATCATCTCTACCCTAAAAACTTGTCCTTTGCTTTGTTACCTCTCCCCCTCCTTAAGTTCCATGAATAAGAGATGGGATTCACTTATGTGAGTAAGCACCATTTCAAGTTCATGGCTTTACCTTAAGTTTCCATTAGCCTTTCCAATTAAGGAGCACTTTCACATATATTGCCTCATTTGATTACTTGATGAAATATAGGTTGAACCATAAACTTACTTTTGAGATGCAGGAAAGTAAAGCTGAAAGCAAACACAAATTTTTATTTTTCAAGGATCATAGAGCTTTTAATTAGCAGAACTAAACTAAGACTTATGACTAGAACATTGTATGATTTTCCTACATTGCCTCCATCCAACTTGCAGCCAGCAAATCATTCATATCTTGCTCAATAGAAGTAAGAAGTAAATGTTAATTAAAATAGGATGGAAATTAATCTGGAATTTTAATGGCTTGAAAACTTTAGATGTCAATAGCTTTTTATCATTTTGCTTCTAGCACAGTTCCTGATTCTTTTTCCTCACTAATGAAGATGAAATATTTGAAATTCTGAAATCACCATAATTTGCAGTCACCTCTGTGTCTGAGACACCTGGATTTACAACAATTCTACTTTTCATTTCCCTACTCACAAATTTTTTAAAAATTTGAAAACCTTAGAAATCATTGATAACAAAGAATTATCATTACAACATAGAAGGTAGCAACTATGATTTCCTTGTGATTATATTTACAATTATTCACTTTCAATTATGCAGTGAACCTCTGTGATAACATCCAGCAATATTTGCTGAATATGAATGCATTTTGGAAAAATGAGTCCCTGACTTATTTACAGAAATACATATTTTATTGATTTTTCATGCTTCATTTTGAGATATCACTGAGAATGCTCCCAAAATATTGGTACAAATAGAGACATCAAGATTTTTATCAAGTGCCCAAAAATAATATTGCTAAGATTTTTTTGGCAGATCAAGTCCAAGTGTTTGCTCATAGAGATCTATTTTCTTATAAATAAAGCTGATCAGGGAAGCATGAAATTGAGAGCATTTTCAGGGCCCATTGGAATTGAAGTCACTACACTCTGCTTACTCTCGACCATCCTGCTTTTGTGATTTGTCTTAAAAAATGGGGGAAAGGAATGAGTTCAAGAAGCAGCTGTTACATGGTCCTGCCTGAGTTCTTTGAAGGTTATAAGAGCAGCTTTTAGAGTGTAGGGTCCAAGATGGCCCAGGGAGGGAGGAAGCAGGGAGCAGAAAATCACCCCAACCCTGTGTAGTGGAGAAAAAGAATGTCTTCATCAGGTGTTTGTTGCTGTTGTTCTTAACCTTTGATTAATAAAAATGAAAATGCCAAAATGAGTGGTGGCTTAATTTAAAATATCACTGTATTTTGCATTTTTTAATCATTTCAATCCATTTTTAAATAATTTCCATAAGAACGTCAACAGAATAAGAGGAAATGGAAGATGGAATCGGGAGAAAGATAACACTTCACAAATGACCGCTTACCAAATTCAATTCATCTATAGAGTAGCTCACAGATCATTTCATTTTCATCTGAACATGTTTGAAAGAAACGCATCTTTCACCAAGAAATCATCTTAAAACTACCTTTACAAAATTGAGTTTCCTGGGACAGGTCATTTGAGAGAATCATCATAAGCTATTTTTCATAAATTCATTAATTATTCTTTCTCATTCTTAAAATAGTGGAGCAGCCATCTTTTACCTAATATGCAATTAAACATAGTAACTTAGAATAAATATTCAAGTGTTTAATTAAATAAATACTGTTATTTTTCTGGCACTGGGCTAGACAGAGCGAAAAATAGAATACAGACACTAGCACCATGGATCATAGAAGCTTCCCGTCCCTGGGAACTCCATTGTGGCAGGAAACTTTACAAGATGCTAAGCAATTAATGCTAAGTGGCATGTTGCTAATATAATTACAATTGAGGTTTCAGAGAGAAGTAAATTCGCCCACTGGTCAAAGCATTTGTGGCAGTGTTTGTAGAGAAGAGATGGGAATCCTCTTGGGCTGCGTCTTGGCTTACATCCTGTGAAACTGCACAAGTATGTTTGTAAACATGATTCAGTGCTCAACTCTTTGAGGGGGAAATGGCCTATTTAGAAAGTCTCGAGAAAGAAGGTACAGAGTATTAGCAGTCTGGTTGTAAAAGGAAGCTCCTTCTAGGAGAAAGGTCGGAGTGAGTGAGTGAGTGAGTTAAAAATGAACTACTAGGCATGTTTGTTCAACTCACCTTTTTCTTTTTTTCTCCATTTAAACAATATGACTTTTACATCCACATGTCTGACAGCAAGAGAAGCTTAGCGTGAAACCAATAAGGTCTTCACTAGCAGGAAAGACTAGAGAAGAACAAGGAGCTTAAAAAAAGTAGAACATGGGAGCCAGCCCCGATGGCCTAGTGGTTAAAGTTCAGCGCTCTCACCGCCTCGGCAGCCCAGTTTTGGTTCCCAGTTGAAGAATGACACCACTCTTCTGTCAGGAGCCATGCTGTGGCAGCAGCTCACAAAGAAGAACTAGAAGGACTTACAACTATGATATGCAACCATGCACTGGGGCTTTAGGGAGGGAAAAAAAAGAGGAAGATTGGCAACAGATGTTAGCTCAGGGTGACTCTTTCCCAGCAAAAAAATAGAGTAGAACATGGGCATACTTACTTAATGCATTGGACTGGTGAATAGTCAATCCACTGGGTAATAAATTCTCCACTTCATGTTCTACTAACAGGAAAACATTCAGTTCCCATCCCTTCTTTCTTGCTTTTTCATCTCAACCTTTCTTAAACATCTTACATAAAATTGTCTCATGTTATCACTCATGGGTTAAAGATCTTTGCTGTTCTCATGTGGCTGCAAGTAAATGTAGGGATTGATTTATTCAGCTGCTATTTGTTGAGTCTTTATCATACGTAGCTGGATGCCCAGATGCTGGAATGTTCCAGTAGGTAAAATAACTGAGATATATAGATATGTATATGTACACATATGTATCTGGCTTCTTGTCCTTTTGAGAGAGGAAGCTCTTCTGTCAGTTAACTGTGCTGTCAAAAAGCTTGCTATTGGAGGAAACTTACTAAAGTGAATTTTTAAAATTTTATCGAGATTTCAGCTCTTTGTCATCTCTTTGGTTCCTGCACTCTGCCTAAGATCCTATTTCCCTAATCTTTTCTTTGGGGTGACCTGTTAATAAAGACCCCTTGGTCCTTTTTTGCTTTATATCCTGAGATTGTAAGGTTTGGAGAAGCTAATAGCTCCTGTGTGAATCATCTATTATAGACATTCTGTAGAATAAAACATATTCTCATTTTTAAAAAAATATAACTCGAGAGGAAAAAGTACATTGTCAGACCTTGTTCTGTCTATAGAAATCAGTTCAAATCATGATTATACTCCTAGTCTGTTTGAGAAGAATAAAATATTCAAATCTAATGGCTTTGAGCTCTCAGGCAAAACTAGACTCTTATTGTCAGAAAAACTCCGCAACGGCTCTGGAGAACAGTTTTAAATTTTCTCAACCAATACAAATATTGTTTTTGATACAAATTGAGGAAACATGCTTTCAGGGACCCTCTACTGAGCTTTCCTGAAATATTAAAGATGACTGAATTGCAATTTGATTATCCCTCATTGCCATTTCCAGTGGGAAGATAATTAGTTTGGCATTAACCTTGAATGTGAAAAGACCCTAGGAAAGTCCGATTCCTGTGAGTGCTGTTCTTTTCCAGAGTATTCTTCTGCAACCACTTTCTGACAGCTGTATAAAGGGCACTGGAAAACTTAAATGATTACCCCCATAAATAATCTTGAGAAGAAATGAGAAGATAAAATGAGTTGTGAAGAATACATCAGTCTCTGTATTAAATTTATTGTTGTGTAGTATTAATAAAACCATGCGAAGTATAAAATATGAATACGATACCTAAATATATATGTGGGCTACTTCTTTCATTGTTTTATTTTTAAGCACTATTAAAATGCCATAATTTAATACTTTATCTTTTATTGCCAAGAAGAAAAGACACAAAGCATAATTGTTAAGAACACAGTAGATGTGAAGAAATGCAAGAAAGGCTACGGTTTCGATTTCTAACAAATCTCCTACGAAAATTTGGAAATGCACTTAATGCTAACTAAATCAGTGCAAACATGTAGTAACCCTTTGTTGAAAATTACCTTCCATTGACATTACAAGCCTGAGTCAGGACTATTTCTTGTGAACCACATTACATCACTGAATCAGAAAACAGTTAGACATGCATGCATATATTTTAGTATTGCAATGAATTGCTTTAAATATTTGATGCTTTAATACATTTGTTGATTATTATATTTCCAGCACTGTTCTAAAAGCTTTACATATGTTAACACATTCACTCTTCATAACATTTAATTGGACAGGTGTTATTGTCCCAATTTTATAGATGAGGAAATCGAGGCACAGGGAAGTTAAGTAATTTTTCTGAGATCACACAGTGTGTCTCCAGCACCTGTCCTCTGTAAGCACCACACTACTCTGTCTCTCAATTGGATAAAACTAATTGTGAAATATGATTAAGAATTTCAGGACTGATATTCACACCTAGGCATATATTCATCTATACGTGCAACTTCTCTCTTAAGTGCCAACAGATGGATAGTTATTACACAAGGGAAACTAGCTAATTCTTCTGTGTCTAGATACAACAAACAGGCAATTTATAAAAAAATAAATATCTTATCAAAAGATAGGTGAGGTGAGAAGAAAAAAGCAAAGGACTTTTAATACGTTTACCTATGGGCTTAGATGAAAACATACTTAAACCAATGTGATCACAAAACCATTACTCATAATCTTTGAAAAAAAATTGGGAATAGGAGAAATGCCAGGAGAATAAATACAGACAAAATTCTTGATATTCAAATGTGGAAGTGGGGAGTACACTCTGTAAAGTGTAGACAGGTGAGTATAGTATAATCCCTTGCAAAAAACTCAAATGGAATAATAAAAACTTTGAAAGAAAAGTGAAGATATCCGGGATTCTCTATGGATATCATCAAGGGTTCTGTGGATTCACCAAGAATAAATCACACCAAACTTATCTTATTTGACCTTTGATAGACTTTTTGGTCCCGTAGATCTGCTCATTGCTATGAAAGATGAACAGGTGCATCAGAATCACCTGGAGACCTTTTTCAACCAATCTTTATATGCTCTTCCCCAAACTCAATATAGCACCTTGCGTGGTTGCACATTCACCCTCCCCCACAACATACACACATATAATCTCAGGATTACTGCCTGTGAGGCTAACCCCATCCCGTCCCACTTTTGAGAAGCACTACTTACAGTAAGAGGCTATGGATGGGAGTGTGTTCCACATGTGAATGGTTTAAAAGAAGAAAAAGTTGGAGAATTATGGGATTAAAATGAAAAACATTAAAAATAATTATTATCTCCCAAGCACATATACCTGTATGTTCCAGATAAGAATTTAGAATGCATTTTCCTATCAAGCTCTTATCATGGCTCTTAGTAGGTACTCAATAAATGTTTGTTGACTGAAAAGAGTGAAGGACAAAGAGAGCGAGAGAAGAAGATATATTTACGTGTAATTTTCTTGACTTTATAATCATGTCCTTCTTTTATAGATAAGAAAACTGAGGCAGTGAAAGGCTTAGTATCTTGTTAGAAGTCATGAAGGAAAAATACAACACAGCTATCTTTCCCTCTTCTGCCCTTTATATATGCATATAGATACAGATAAATATGTATATGTATATCTGTATATATATTATAATTAGACAAAGAGAAATAGATATGGACATAGATATAGCTGTCTGACATATGTAAGTGTCCAATAGATGTTAGCTACCATGAACTATTATCATTAGATTATAGAAATTCAAGTTCCACTTTTCTCTGCACTTATCAGCCATACTGGGAATACTATGTCTTGTCCAGGCAGCTTATTTTAAGAGGAATATCAATAAAATAGAATATGACTTGCTTGGGACATGAACTCCGTAGGTATCCACTGCTTATCACACCATGTGCAGGGCATTATAGAACTTCGTTGAACATTGTTACATGGATGGATAAGAAGACACGTGGCCACTAAGGTTTCAAGTACTTCAAGGCTGGTCATGTGGAAGCCCAAAGAAACTCGGTGTTTGATATTCAGGGGATACAACTAAGGAGGATGATCACATGTTCAGGTTTCCCTGGACAGTCACAGTTTATGTCTGTTTAATTATCAGTTAGATTTTAACTTATAAAAACGTTCGTGCTTGTTCAAGTAATTACATGGTTACCCCACATCTGGGTTAAATACATTGTAGTGCAGAAGGGGCACATTTAAGTTAACCACAGGAGAAATGCACAAAGTATTTGGGTTGTCCAATGATGAAGTGGGCTGCCCTTTGAAATTATGAGTTGATGTCACTGGAAATATTCAATTTGATACAGGACAATGATTTAATGTAAGGAATGGTTCATTCACTGGATGAGAAGTTAGACTAGCTGCACATCATTACATCTATGACATGTAATCTAATAAATCACAATTCCTAAATAGTTTCTTTTGTGATCTACCTATTGCTTTTCTGTTAAAAAAAAAAAAAAATAACTCTGAACTTGCTTTCCTATTTAAGCCAAATGTAGATGTTCTACATGACCCATGTTACAAATAACTCAAACTTCAGCAGGGCCTGAACACATTGGAGATCTGTACTAATATTTTGGCATTGTTTGTATTTTCCATAGCTCTTGAATGAAAATAGTATATATTTTTTGAAATAGGTAACTAATATTTTCTACTTCTTTTTCTTTTTTTGTTTAACAACTTTTTGTGTGTGTGTGAGGAAGATCAGTCCTGAGCTAACATCCATGCCAATCCTCCTCTTTTTGCTGAGGAAGACCGGCCCTGAACTAACATCTATTGCCAATCTTCCTCATTTTTTTTTCTCTTTTTCTCCCCAAAGCCCCAGTAAATAGTTGTATGTCATAGTTGCTTATCCTTCTAGTTGCTGTATGTGGGATGCTGCCGCAGCATGGCCAGACAAGCGGTGCGTCGGTGCGCGTCCGGGATCCGAACCCCGGGTCGCCAGTAGCTGAGTGTGCGCACTCAACCGCTAAGCCACTGGGCCGGCCCCCCTACTTCTTATTCATTTTCTAACATTTTCAGGAGAAAAAACTATGATATGCTTATTGTAACTACTCACACTAAATGACTTAGAAATCCATGATATAATCTAAATTAAATATTAATCTGTGTCTTACTCTCCTACCAGTATAAACTGTTTTTAAATTTGCTACATCTGGGCCATAGAGTCTTACCTGGATAAGTCACCTGAATAAAATGTCTGCTTTTATATGACTGTTTCCCCCGAAGTGTTTACTTTTTGTTGTTTGAAACTTGCATTTGGAACTAAAATAACTGGATGGAAAAGTCTCAAGGGGGGAAAATCAACTGTCAGTTACTAGAAAAATATTTTAGGACTGAAGATTATATTTAACGAATTTAGTGATTGTTTACAAATAACCTAAGTTCTCTAAAAACCAATGAGCCTGCTTTCTTTTCCTCTTTTACTGCCGTCACTAGGTTCAGACACCCATCCATTTCACTTGGGGGAGTTATTTCTTTGTAAGCTGTTTATTGAGTGCCTACTATGTTCTGGTATTGTGAGCTAAGCTCATATTTTCTGTGAATTGTAGAAGACTTGTGAAATGCTTTGCCCCAAATTCTCCTGCAGATACTCACCCAGTAAGACACCATATTCCTTCCTAGGAGGGAATCCTTGCTGCATCAAGTTTAGCTCCCCAAAAGCTACTGAGTATCTCTGTTTAAGGGGCAGTGGTTAAGTCCCTAGGGAGAGCTAGGCCAGCATACCGATGGTGGTGGTAAGAAGGTTCAATGCCTGTTTTAGTAGGAAAAGCCCCCAGTCGGACAGTTACACTCCCTTCAGAGCCCATAATGCCTGGCCCTATAGAACAGTGTTCAAATTTCACAGCCCTAATCACCCCTGCTGTGTGGCCTCAAACTCCTTTTAAATCCCACCTGCCGTGACACCACTGGCATGTGCTCAATTTCCCCGCCCATGCTTTACAGACTGGCACTTTAGCTGCAGTGTTACCTCCTTAGAGCCCTTGCTGCTACTTGCCAACACCTTTTCCTTCCAAATACAACTCAAATTCTACATTTTCCATGGCCGTATTTGGTGTCCCCAATATATTCATTCTTTTCTCTCTTTTTTTCGCACTCCTGTAGCTCTTGGAACTTTTCTTCTGGCGTCACTTATAGCATTGTGTATTTTATTATGATTACCAATGTTTGACTAATTCTGCATACTAGCCCATTAGCCTAAGAAGGCTGAGCTGAAGTTACCTTTCTTTGAACCCCTTGAAGTGTCTGCATATTGCCTTGAAAGTACCAGGTCTTCTGGAAACATTTTTGAATGGAAAGAATCCATCTTGGGAATCAGTATTTATGGAAGGTGTTCCCATTTACTATTCAGTGACTGATACATTATTTTTTTTTTTGCACCTTAGTTCCCATATCTTCACATTGCTTGTCTGTCTTCTTCTAAAAAACGTAAAGTGACAAAAGGAATTAGTATGTATTTACTATGTAGTTCAAAGGAAAGGATAATTAAGTAAATCAACATTATCTTTATTCTTTATTTTTTTCTCATAGTATTTAAAACTGCTGTTAAAATGCATTTTTTTTTTTTTTTTGGTGAGGAAGATCAGCCCTGAGCTAATATCCAATGCCAATCCTCCTCTGTTTTGATTAGGAGGACTGGCCCTGGGCTAACATCCATGCCCATCTTCCTCTACTTTATATGGTGCACTGCCAGAGCATGGCTTGACAAGTGATGCATTGGTGTGTGCCCAGTATCCGAACCTGCGAACCCCAGGCTGCCCGCCGAAGCAGAGTGCGCACACTTAAACGCTGTGCCACCAGGCCAGCCAGGCAAAGTAATTTTAAGCAGCACATTTCTCATATTCTGATTTTTTTAAGCAGGTTGCTGAAATTAGTGTTAATATTCACTTTTGATCTTGCAATGTTGACCCAAACTATTTGAAGGCCTCCTCAGTAAGTTTCTTTTTAAAAAGAAAATTCACCAGAATTCCCAAACACAAGAGTATATGCTTCCCCTTCTGCATCTGAAGACTATTCATAATAGTCATCAGATGGCACTTTTCACATAAATAGTCCTAGAAATGAAGACAAGTCCTAGAGAAAAGACTTAGTCCTAACAAGGGAGAGGCATGTGCAATTTAATCGCTGGCCTACTGGGATCAGGGAGAGGATGGGAGGTGATCTGTGAGAGTATTAGCAAGAAACAGAGGTAAGAGAGAACGTTAAATAAGTGCACTGAAGCAGATTCTGCAAATGTCCCTAATACCTGATTTCATACGGGTTTTGAAATTCAGCCTACTTCTTTCTGCTCTTTCTTTTCAGTTCAGATCAGCATTTGTTGAATACCTACTATGTATCAGATTTTGTAATAGGCTGACTATACGACTATGAATAAGATGTTGTAGTTTAATTTTGACCTTTGACTATTGGGAAAGGTAGACGCATAAACAGGTACTGGCTCAGGTTCTCAAGCTACAAACTGAAGAGTGATCTTAGATTCCTCCCCTCCTGTCCTCTTTCCTTCTCACCCCACCTCCATCCAACTGGTCCCCAAATCCTTATGATCTTCGTTCCTAATATCTCTCACATCCACTCCTTTCTGCTAGGCTCATTGCCGCCTCCATTCCCTCATCAACTAAAGGGACTACCTGCCAATAGGTTGAACACCCTCCCACCTGTCCTTGGTTTTGCTTCCTGCCATTGACATGCAGAAAGAGTGGACAGGAAGAGGTGCACCAAAATTAAGGCCCAGAGTTGCATATGTCTGTCTGTTCACTCTTTCATCCTTTACAACCAGTCACCAGTCCCTGGGCTCAACCTGCAATATTTGAGAACTGCAAATACTACGTAAGGACATAAGTAAAACAGTTAACAGTTAATATTTGGGCCTCTGCATTAAATTCTTAGTTTGTACCTGAAACTAGGTTAAGTGATTTCTGTGGGTTATTAGGGCTACAGGAGGGGGAACCTGGGCCCTAGGTATGAGACAGAGGGATTAGAGAGGCTGAGGGCCAGCAGTCTGAATATTGAAAATATTCCTATTACACAGTGACTTATTCATTCTAAGATGCTTTATGTGGAGTTTTGACATATTAATTATCTCAGTCTCTATGACAGACAAGCACGCACACACACACACACACACACACACACACACAGATGCCACTGATGTCACTTTTAGTTTTCAAATCTTTCGTCAACATTTCCCTAGAAAGGCCACAGTCCTTTTATGCTGATGGCTTTTTCATTACTATTCAAGGAGTTCACTGTATGAACTTGCGTCTTGCTTCACCTCAGAAGCCATCACTCAGAATATGTCCTTATAGAAGACAGTTAGGTGAGAGAATTTGATACCCACTCATTTCTGGGCCTCACTTCTCTACTCTGGTGTTTTGGTTTCCACGCCCACGGATCTAACTTCACAGAGGGCCAGTCCTCCCTTAAAATGTAGGCTTTGCCCCCTGATCTATAGCAGAATGCAGAAATGATGTTTCGTTTCATTGTGGCCTATAAAATGTAGAAATTGCCTGGGTTCTAGTCAATTTGGAACAATTGGTGAGCAATTGACTAGATCGCGCATCAATCTGATTTGGCAGTTATTATGGCCCAAAACCTCAAATGCTGTAAAGCTGTCAGTCTCATGGTACAGTTATGTTCAAGGCATAATAGAGTTTATTCCTCCCTCAAATATTTTTTGATTAGATAGCAAATTATCAGAAACTATGTCAGAACTTCAATATTCTCTACTACCCTGTTAACATAAATGTTATTTTCTTTGACACGGTGAATCACTGTATATTATTTCTCAGAAAATATTTAAAACTAAACTACAGTGTAGCAGCCCAGATAATGTGGTATTATACTGTTAGAGACTTTCTGTATGTCTCCAAAATTTGATATATGTATCTCAAAATGACTCAAATAAAATTAATATGATCAATATTGCCAAGTGGTTGAGGACAGGGGTTCAGAAGTCTGGGTACAAACTCCTCCACCGTTTACTTGGGCAAATTACTTACCTTCCATGTACCTCGGTTTTCTCATCTGCAAATTCAGCATAGTAATAGTTACTCGCTCCTTGGGTGTGGTGAGGATTAAATGAAGTGACAAAGAAAGCAATGGCTGGCCCATAGTAAGCACTCAATCAGTGTGAGCTGTGTTATTGCCAATATTAAATAGTTGCAGCCAGAGTCCTCAATAGTGAAGGAAATACATCAGTCAATCCACAATTTATTTTTCAAAGAAAAGAGCATAATTGTTTGATCTTTATCCTTTATGTATTTACCCTAAAGAAAAGAGTGGTGTAGACTATCTCTTAGTAAATTATTAAAAGCAAAGAAAAATGTGTTTGTTGAAGCATGGTACATCTTGTTTATAAAATTAAAATAATTACCAAAGACAGAATATTTTCCTAAACAGAGTGAAGAATCTTGTCATATTTGTTTTCTTTTCTCTTTTATCTTACTCATCATTTTCTTTTTTCCTCTGAATATACTTGGCTTGATGATCTGTTTTCTATTCATACAATTGCTTCATTATTTACCATCTACAATTTAATAATGTATTATCCATCATGATATCAGGGGCATGAAGAAGGTCACCGATTCCCCATGCATTTCCATTAGCAGACTCTGGCTAAAAACAGAACGCGGATTCAGATGTTTAATGATATTGTACAGTTTTTGTTCGCTTTAAAAATGTTCTCAAAACTCCATTTCCTAAGAAATTAATGTAGGCCAATAAAATTTTCCCACGTTGGAATCTGGTTGATATGCTTCTTAGAATTTAATCCCACCTAGTTTTCTTCCAACCTATGAAGAGTCATTTTATTTACAAATAGCAATCGTGTGAATTATCAGACAGCCTTAAAATTAGTATAACTGTTGTCCAAAGTTAGCATCTCATCCTGCTAGAAAAATATTTGATCCTATTAAGAAATTCTGAATTTCAACATCTGTGGATTTCTTTTGTTGAGAAGATTAATGTCATGTTTTTTTTAATCACATTTTCCATAAGACATTTAATGGAAAAGGTAACTGACGCCAACTGGTTTATCCATCTACCATATCTTCTGTGCCTTTTTTCTCTCTCTCTACCCATTGTGTTGTTGATGGGCTATTTGGGCAGCAGCCACATAAATGCTCTTACGAAGATCACATGCCATCCAACACAGTTACCCTAGAAAAGAAAATGTAGCTATTTATCACATACAGGTCCCCATGAAATTTCTAGAACAACATTTGATGTACAAGGACCTCAATCCACGCATTTACAGGATCTGCTGTGTGACATGGGAATATACCCCTGGGTTCACCAGTATCTCCCGACCTTCTCGCTAAGCCCGTTCATTTATTAAATCTGATCCTCAATTTCCTCCCCTGTAAAATGAGGAAAGGGGAATACACGTACCTCCTAGGACTGTTGCAATGACTAATAGATGGCGCCTGGTATCTGGCACAGAGTAAGTGCTCAATAAATAGTAACTAAACTAGAGGAAGTCCAAACTGGGAAGCAGCACAATCCTGATTCCTGCACAGCCCTACCTGGGTGTTTGTAGAAGGACCATCTCAATAGGAATGTGTGTGTATGTATGTAAAATACATCATAAGTGTTTCAATTGCTTTTCCTCACCTAACCAATGTTTCTCTTTAGTCTAAGTTTCACTTTGTTTTGTGAAATAGACAAGAATTTGTATTAAAATCCCTGTCAGTAAAGCCTTTCTAGTCTCACTTCCTTTTCAAAGCACAAATGCAGCTAATTGCCTCACTCTAAAAAAAAAAAAAAAAAAAGAATTTTTATGTAATTCAGAATATAAATTCTTAATAGGGAGAATATAATGAATTTTGATGGAGAAGAGGATGTGTTGAATACTTTAATGAAAATTTATCAGAAATGAGCAATTATGAAATTAATAGTTTTTACCAACCAAGGGGAAGTTGTTTATATCTTACAATATGTGTCATTAGCTCTCTCATAGCGGTCTGTTTTTAAAAGAGAAACAATTGCCTAAAACTTTACATTGGGGAGGAAAAACATCTGGTGGAAAAATCAACTTAGTTTCAATGTTTAAGGTTCTGATTAGATGACTAAATATTTTCTCAAGTTGCAAGAGTCAACGAAACAGATTACAGAGGGTAAGAAAAAGTGCTTCTTGTTAATAATATACAATTTTAGATGGATCCTTCAGCTATAACTAGGAAATGCACAGGCAAGAACTATACTAAATAATATATCAGTCATTTCTTGAAATAACAAGTGTTCCCTTAAAATACCATTTTATGAATACCCAGAGATTAAAGAAAGACAAACCACAATTCCCACAACCAATCTGAGAACACGTTTATGAGGTATGTAGGACTAGTCTTGAACTTTCAACACCATTAACTTGCTCCCCCTTTTTTTTTGAATCATAAGTAATTATTAACTTTACTAAAATACCCATGATTATTCTCTAGTGTGTGATCACTTAACCAAAAGGAAATAACACATCATTTTCAACTTCCATAGTTACAGTTTGTTTTTTTTTTCCCCAAGATGGACTGAAAGTTTTAACCTCCTTTAAATTACATTCACTTAAAAAAATTTATAATAATCTCATGTCCAGAATGGGAACCGTTTAAGAGCCATATCAGAATTAAAGTCATACTTAGGCCATAGTGGAAGAGAAGAGAGGTTATGGGGGTAACATTGAGGATGGATGGGAGGAAGACATGAAGGGACACAAATCCATTTGAAGACCTTAGTGATTCAACTTGACTGTTTATAATGACTTGCCAAATAATTACTACTCGATTTCTCTAGAAGGAAATTTTAGAGTTAGAAGGAAGATTAGATATATAGTCCAGGAGCCTTCAATTTTCTTTATTTAGCTATGTAAACCTTTTTGAAATTAACTTTAAGCTCTGTGAGGGGACTTTGGTCTACCGTAGCCACCACTGTGTCGTCAGCAGCTACAAAAGTGCTGGGCACAAGGGAGTGCTCAATAAAAATGACTTCAAAAAAATAAAAGAGGAAACATAACTTAAGAAACAGAGAAAAGCAACATTTTCCTGGCGAGAGCAGCACTAGCAGGGATCTGCATGGTAGGCTCAGCAGCCCTCTCAGGCCCTTAAGAAGCAGCTTGGACACACATGCCTGGAGCTCTGGGCTCTGCAGTGCTACCTGAAAATCACTGAGTTCAATCTTCTCATTTTGTGTATAAGAAAATGGAGCTCAAGTCTTGTGGGATCCCTAGTGTCAATGTATTTTTTTTGTACCCAGATAGCATATATTTATGGGAGTTGGAATAGAACATTCTAGGATATTCTTAGGAGTCATTTTGTTTTCTTGGAAATTATTCTAGGAAGACAAATCATAAAAGAGAATGGCCTATAACCTATTTACTGTAAATCTTTATGGTTATTACACATGCCATGATAATTTATGTATTCAAAATTAATATGTGATATTCTTTCCAAAAATGAGATGTCTTATTCTTTACATATACATATTTTTCATGATATTGTAGTTAAACATAGGAAATAGGTTGCTGCCCATTTATTGTTAAAAAGAGATTTCTATTTCACATAAATATTTTAATCTTATTCTGGTTTCTTAGGGGAAAGAAATCACAAGAATACACATGCACACACATACACACACACATAAATATGTTGTGGAAAAGTTAACATTTACCTTTTCTCCATCTAATAGTAAGCTGGCTAATATTTATAAATTATTTATTTTGATTGATTTACTTCCATAGTCACCAATTTTTTTTCGTTTTGTTGAGTGTAGAATCCAATTTTTTATTTATATGTACATGGATATGTATATACGTGTATGTACATATGTATAAATATATACATATATAAGTATACGTGTATACATATGCATGTGTATATCTTAGTAAAATAAATAAAAATAATAGGTTAGAAAAGTCACAGGTTAATAAACTGATAATAACAATAATATAAATTAGGAATTGTACAGCCAAATTCTGCCCTGGTAGGAATTTCCCAGTGAAATCAATAAGCCTCACATACTTATCTCAGTCAGAATTGCCTCCATTGTATAGGACTTTGGGAAGAGTAGCAAAAGTGCTTTGATGAAATGTGTAATTAGGGAGGCAAAGATCAAGGCTTCAAAAAGAGGGCTTAGCAAAACAGATGTCCAAGGAGCCTCGGTAAGCCCAGCGTCTCTAATTACACTTTGGCTGGAAGAAGGTTGAGAATTCGCGCCTGGCACTACTTGTGGAGTCCATTTTAATCTTCAAATGACTTGACAAACTAATCATGCTTCAAATATTTTAATGAAGTATACTAGGATTTATTGAAAGTGTTTCAATATTAGCACCATCAACGGGAAAACATCACCATACGTTTAAAAATTAAGGTATGCAGAGATTTATGTGTTTGAGTAGTAACAAGCCGTTAATTATACATGATGCATCCTATTGAAAGAGGGCTGTTTTGTGTAGTCTTTTTACAGGGTAATGTGTAGAGCTTGAATCATGGGTACATGGGTACATGAGTTCAGTTGAGACATCCCATCATCTAAGGAGATTGCCTAAATGCACCAGATGTATGGATAAGTCACCCTACTTCCTGTTTTTGCTCTATTGCTGCAGACATTGACTATATGGATTATTTTAAAAGAGAAGAAAACTTCGGTTTCACAGCTCTAACACTGAATGCACATAGTAGATAATGACAGAACTAAGGAAAAGTCTATGTTCCTTAACTGTTTTTATAAAAACTCACCTTACAATTTTGTAATGCTTGTATCTTTTGGTTATAAATACAGAATATTTTTGGGGTGTGTGTGTGTATGCATGTGTGTTTTATTAAAATTTATTTCCTATATTTTGTTTTCATAGTATAGCAGAGTATTTTTTTCTTTTAACATAGGGCTTAAATATGGCGTTATTTTATGATTGCTCAATTATATATTAAATACATTCCAAATATTCCACTATGTCTATGATACAGAGCAGATGATAAGTTTACTTCCATATAAGGCTTGAGTTCCACACTTAAAGCTAAATTGCTGCCTTATCTTGCCATTCAGAAGGATTTTATACCTTTTTTAAAGCATAAACTTTTGTGTAGAATCTCTTAGATAGCCAGATTTTACATCTTTTTGAAATTTTCCAAATTGGTTAATAAGATTTTCTCTACCGAATGTATTACATTCATATTCTTCTATCTCTGAGATACACTCTGTCCAGCAGGATAGAAACCAACCATTTTAATTGTCACCATTGAGTCAATGTTGACTGATTAACACATTGTTCTCTTTGCAGCATATGGCTAGCTCATAATTAACTGAAAATAATTCAGTGGCCTTGTTTGGCTCTAAATCAAATAGAGTTCTGCTTGAGGCAGCCATGGCTGACATAATTTACGATGGTAATAATATCGCACTTTAAATCATATCAGTTCATTTCCTCTTTGGTATTTTTCCTTCCCATCAAGTTCCATTTCTTTAGCTATAGAATGTCTCCAAACCACATCTGTGTTAGTCTAAGTCATGAGTAAACTTTTGAAATAAAGTGTGCAAAATGTGTTTTTATTTATTGAAAAGATGTTTTCAATTACCATTAAGTTCATTGTTGGTCTAATGTTAGCAGCTTAAATATTTGAAGCTGTTCTCTGGAAACCAGACACCCATAAAAATTCTAAAAATCTAGTATATTCTTCATTTTATTGTGGTTTTCCAAAACAACTGTTGATTACTCAAAGCAGAAGTCTCTTTGATGAGTAAGGTTTTGGTCAGAGTACAGTGAGTGGGTTAGTAGCAATTTTCCTTGGAATTAACCAATCTCCCCACCCCCACCCCTCTCCTGCCATCTTAGGCTTTTTCTTCATATACTGCTGACAATTGCACATCCTTCATCTGTTTGGATGAGTCAATATTGTTATCATCTCACTGGGCTGTACTCCTCTGTGATGTCTTGTTTTCCACGTGTAATCAAGTAGTGTTTATTGAATGTGCCCATTCCTTTATTTCAGGCTCTATTTGATGAATAGAAAATCCCCCCATTGTAATAGGTAGAGTGGTGATTAATTTCAACAAAGGTTTATTTCTTGCTCATGCTACATGAATAAAATGGGTCCAGGGGCAAAGGGATGAGGTTGGTGTTGCGCTCTATATAATTACTCAAGAACCAAGCTGCCAGAGGCTCCCATCAATGGTATGGTGTTACTATTTTAACAAATACTCTCAAGGTTCAGCTCAAGAAGGGAAGATAGCAATGAAGGAACACCTATGCCTTTAATTATAGTGGCCTAGAAGTGATCCATGGCAACTTATTCATAGCCATTGGCTAGAACTACTCACATGGCCTTTTCCTTAATACAAGTGAGGCTGGGAAAAGTGAGGCCACATGGAATATTTTCTGAACACTACTGTCTTTGACACATTCTTTGAGTAGTTTGTGATTTTATTAAAATAAACTCATAAAAATGAGGTTATCCCTTACTAAGTCTTGTGGCAGCCATCTTTCCCAAATTTGGTTAATAATAAGCGAACTTGGGCATGTCCCAAGAATGAGAATCCTTGCAAATACCCCAAAACTACCAAATCGGAATCTTCTGGGTGGAGGACTGGGTATCTGGATTAACAAGTCCCCTATATGATTCTTATTAGACTTCAAATTTGGAAAAACAGTGTAAGCATGCTCAAAAGACAGTCAGAGTTAATGAGAAGTAAATATGTTCATAACTGTGCACAAACTTATGATGGGAGATCTTGTCAAACTCTGAAACTAAGCTACAACCTTGTACACACTTCTTGCCAGTGTCATGCAAATGTCACATCCTAATAGAACTCTCACAAATATTTAAAACAATATTAATTGCTCATATTTGTTGAGAACTTACCATGTACCAGGCATTGTGCTGAGGTTCTTGACGTTTAACATCTCACAAAGTAGGTTCTAGGATGACCACCGCTTGATAGGTGAGGGAACTGAAGCTTTAGGAAAGATAAGTAAAATTTGTTCCGGGGACAGGAAGGAAAAATTGATAAACTACAGGTTAAAGAGATATAGGATCAATTTCAGTGTCTCTTTCTCTCCCTCCCTCTCTCTCTCTCACACACACACATACACACACATGCACACACGCAAACACACAGACTTTCATCCTCAAATCAGAGACGAGAGTGCTGCATGATTTTTCTGAATGACCCCCTTACTGCCTCCCCCAGCCCTAATGACTGAGGCTTTTTATTAATATTTCTTAGAAGAAATCATTCTCACACAATATTTTTCTGGAGTTAGTACCTGAGTACAAGAAATTTAACTTTTTTTTTTCCACTCCATTCTCTTCCAGGCGTAGATATAGCTTCTTTGAGCACAAATGTGGGAAATTGCCAGTATAGTGAATTTTCTCCCACTGGCCTTGTATGATCTGAGAGCTGGCAGTGGATGAGCTAATGGGAGACCCAATAACTTGCGACGCAGCAAATATGAGGAGCTCTCTTAAAATAGTACATCTCATGGGAAGAAACAGATTGCCTCATTTTAAAGTACATTTGAAACACTGTGGATTTGAGAAGGCTGTAGTGTTACTGAAGAACATTTTCATTTCAAAAAGAAGGCTTTGTATGCCTGATTTCAATCTATGTTATCTTGAACTTGGTTTCACACCAGAAAGACTAAGAGCTATTTCATTTGTGAATGGAAATGCAAGATTAAGAAAGGAGGATAAAAACCAGCATCTTCTTGATTTTCCTGTAAAAATACAAAAGTAATCTTTCATAAAAAACAAAACAAAATAAAAAAAACAAAATAGCAGGTGTGTAGCACTTAGAGGAAAACCACATCTGTAAAGTCACACTTACATAAATAATAAGTTATGGTAATGAGCCTCTTAATAGTACCTGATAACCAGATGTGTAGAAAACCAGCCAAACCTCACCATATGTGGCTTAACAAAAGATGTAAATCAACACATCAGTAGCCCTTATCATCACAAAGTAGTGCTTTTAAATAAACCAAGGGCTAAGAGCTGGCCATATATAAGGGGAGATAAACCTATTCATAGGGCATAACTAAAATCTAGGGGTTTCAAGAGAGAAAATTTAATCCTGGGACTGAGATGAAGGGATAGAATTTAAGTAGCTAAGTAATATGTGGATGGAGGGAGACTCAGGCTCTGAGGGAAAGTGATTTTGGCAAAATGTTTTCTATAACGTTATTTGTCCTTTGTGGTTTGTAGTTAAATAACTTAAACATTCTGCTCAGAATTTTCCTTATTCTGTAAAAAATAAAATGCATTGGGTGGAAATTTTAGAAGGAGTATAAAATACCATCTACCAGTATTCAGCTATACTTTTTTATTTCACTGTAAGTATATACGGTGAAAGAAATTTAATAAAAAAGGATGCCTACTGGGCCGGCCCTGTGGCTTAGCAGTTAAGTCCACGCGCTCCACTACTGGCGACCCGGGTTCGGATCCCGGGCGCACACCGACGCATCGCTTCTCCGGCCATGCTGAGGCCGCGTCCCACATACAGCAACTAGAAGGATGTGCAACTATGACATACAGCTATCTACTGGGGCTTTGGGGAAGAAAAAAAAGGAGGAGGATTGGCAATAGATGTTAGCTCAGAGCCGGTCTGCCTCAGCAAAAAGAGGAGGATTAGCATAGATGTTAGCTCAGGGCTGATCTCCCTCACCAAAAAAAAAAAAAAAATAAAAATAAAAAAGATGTAAGTTATTAAAAAAAAAAAAAGGATGCCTACTACTTCCTCTATGGCAACAAGATGCAAAATAACCTCGTGTACTTCGTTTCTTCCCTATTTTTCACTAAAGAGTGGAAATTTCAAAATAAAGATGTTATTTCTGTAACATTAGCCTGAGGATTACCAAAAAAAAAAGTAATTAAATAGTACTTTCCTAGCTTGGCCACCATCTATGGAAAACGAGGACCCTCAGATTGTCTAAAATCCTGCTGGACAAGGAAGCCCTGTGCTGGGCGTGCAAGTCCCCCCTCTGTGGTGTTCTTAGGTCTCCAAACCATCAATTCCTTGTCTTATGACCTTCTCCTTTCAGTTTGGAAGCTGTCCTTCTGCCTTCTTATTTCCTAGCGTCAACCCAGGTAGGCTAGTGGCCTCCTGTCCTGCTCCAGGGCTCCTCTCCAGATGGGAAATGCCCTCCCTCACTTCTCTAACCGCATGCTCCAGCAATTGGGCTGGAAGATTTAAAAATACTCTCCTCCACCTCTTTTCCCAAGGACTCAGGCTAAAATTCTTGGGAGAAAGAGTAAAAAGAAAGAATAATCAGAGCAACCGGCAGTAGATAGCATACTTCTTTTCTTATGTAAATTGACTCTTTCCCTCTGGGGTTCCAACCCTGCCTTTGGAGGAGTTAGTATACCTTGACTTCCTCCACTTAGGATGTGAGGTCCCCTGGTGAGACAAACCTGAATTTATAGGGAACGCATTGCTTCCCTCATTCTGGGACTGTCTCCTTCCCTTCCCCTCAGATTAATAATAGTTTCTTAAAATTTAAGTACAGTCAGTTCTTCTATAATGCTTATTTTGAAAACATGATTTTTTTTTGTTCTAACGTGATTGATATATCAGGAGGAAATTTGAATATAATGAGAATTTTGAGTTTGCTTCGGCACAGTTTCATCTGCTAGAAACACTCTGACCTTAATGCGGAAAACTGCACCTAGCTGAACAGTGCCCTGTAAGCATACACAAAACGCACATACATGCATGCGCGCGCACGAACACGCATACACACACACACATACACAAACACACACACCTCAAACCTGGACCGATTACATAATTTGTCAGACCCCGTGAAAAACATAAAGATGAGACAACTTGTTCCAAAATTATTGAGAATCTTAAGACGGCTACAGCGAAGCATGATACCAGTCATGGCACTCTTCTAAGCGTGGGCCCCTGTATGACTGTGCAGAGATCACACACCCATGCAGCTGGCCCTGCCTGGAACATCTTGCAGCTATCTCAGTACACGGTTGTGTTATGAGCCACATCCCGTCTATACCTCATGTTACAACTTTCCCTCCAATTTTCAATAACCCTCCTTCCCCTACTTCACAATAACTCACAAGCTGCACCCCCTCCCATGACCACTTCCACAAGCAAACTTCAGGGCTTTTCAAAGTTAAGTTTTATATTTATTATAGCATTTATGCATTTCTTAACCATTTAACATGTGTAAACTGTGCTGCTCTTCTTTGGTTCCTATCATTTTCTGTGTGTCACTGATGAAATGCTTGGATGCTGTGCACCCAACACCATTTTTCCCATAAGCCCTGTGGCTTTTATCACAAAGGTTTGCACAGCACTGTATTTTCTTGGAACACATATTTCACATTATGGCAGAATTGACCATAAGTGTGTAGAAGAGGCACACTTTCTATTAAACATTCCTCAACACATAGATTTTGTAGTTAATTGAATAGTAGTAGGGATATTTTTAAGTTTAATTTTTTTTGTGTGTGTGAGGAAGATCAGCCCTGAGCTAACATCCATGCTAATCCTCCTCTTTTTGCTGAGGAAGACCGGCTCTGAGCTAACATCTATTACCAATCCTCCTCCTTTTTTTTTTCCCCCAAAGCCCCAGTAGATAGTTGTATGGCATAGTTGCACATCCTTCTTTCTTTTTTTGTTTTTAATTTTTTGTTTATTGCAATAACATTGGTTTATAACATTGTAAAAATTTCAGGTGTACATCATTATACTTCTATTTCTGCATAGATTACATCATGTTCACCACCAAAATACTAATTATACCCCATCACCACACACATGCACCTCCTTCTAGTTGCGGTATGTGGGATGTGGCCTCAGCATGGCCCAAGAAGCAATGCGTTGGTGTGCACCAGGGATCCGAACCCGGGCCGCCAGTAGCAGAACGCGTGCGCACTTAACCGCTGAGCCACGGGGCCGGCCCTTAAGTTTAAAATTTTGGTGGACGTATGTGGAGGACTAATGTTTCAGTGTAGTTATCTACATTGAAGTTGCCTCAAATAACCTGCTTTGCAGCTCATCAAAATGCTCTTGGGCCGCAGAGAGGTTCTGCTCCCTACAGCTGTATTTGAATTTCACTAAGGAATTATAGATCAGTTCAAGAAAACTCAGACTATACTGGGATTAAGTTGTTTGGTAATGTGAATGTATCTAAGAAAATAAGAATACATGTAATCAATTTATTGGTTGCTTGGGTTTAGGTGGGAGTACATAGAAAGCACAGAAATACATGTGGAAAAGCAAACCTTTTTAAGGGCCAATAGATCAGATCAAGAATTCATATGGCGAAAATGTAAAACGAGGGGGTTTACTCTTTCTTTAATCCTCTCTGTCATAGCAACTTGCTTAAAAGAGATTGACAAAGAGGTGGGAAATAAATATTTTATTATACTTTTAAAGATGTAATATAATTTTATTTAGAAAGGAATTCAAGAAATAGAAGAGCTAGATGGTAACCTAGAGATTAGCTTAAATACCTCCTTGTACAATTAAGGAAAGTGAAGTTAGCAGTTACTCAGCTAGTCACAGGCTGAGCTGGAACCGTAGCCCAGCTCTGCTCTTGCAGTGCATGCATTGGTAACACAGCGGTGCTGCCTTGCTGAAATTCCTTTGGGTAGCTAAGGCAGATAAATTAAGAACGTAGAATACTTTCCATATAAATTTATATGATTTATACAAACGTGATGCTAAATAACATTTAGGATTTGAACCCCAGCTATGAGGCATACATACACGTAGGACTGGCCACCTAACTTGTGGGGCTCACAACCATCTGGGGCCCCATGTTGAAAAATCGTTAAGAATTTCAAGACAGCGACAACTGAGCATTAACTGAAGCAGAGGAAGCGTGTACGTGTGGGACCCTGTTTTGCTCCACAGATCAAGCACCCGTGAAGCTGACCCTGCGAACCTGTGCACACATAGACAGAAGTCTCAGGACCCTGGGAATAAATAATTAATTATAAATAGTCCATGATACTTTGGCTTTAAATTTACTTAATTAAAAAAATAGATAATGCCTACATTAACTATTCCATCTCCCATGAGTAGGAGTTAGAATATGTCAGGGGATGAAATAGACAAGAGTCCCTGCCTTCAGAGAGCTCACAATGAGGTTTAGAATTTAGACAAAAAAATAAGAAAATAAATTAAACATATAAAATATGAGGTGGTGATACTTGCTGAAGAGAAGACAAAAGTAGAGAAGGGTATACAAAGTATGAGGTGGGAACTGAGATTTTAGATAGGATTGTCAGGGGATGCCTGATTGGGCTGATGCTTTGTGAGTAAATAGCTGAAGGAGATGGAGGAGCAAGCCTATGGGGATCTGAAGGAAGAGCATTTCAGACAGGTGGAATAGCATGCGCAAAGAAACTGAGCCAGCAGTACCGCTGGCATTTCAGTGGACAAGTGAGGAGATAAGAAAGAACCACAGAGCCAGGCCTCAGAGGAACTCTAGGGTGGCCCTGGGGACCTCAGCCAGAGCATCCATGCGTCCTCACTCAAACGCTCAACCACAGCCATGGCCCACTGCTTTCTGGATGTGCATTTCTTCCTATATCAACCAGCTTCCTCACTTCTTCATCTGTCTGTCTGTCTGTCTGTCTATCTATCTATCTATCTATCTATCTATCTATCTATCTATCGATATCTTCCCTCTGCCTTTGTTTCTGCTTATTTATCTCCCCAGCTGCCTTCTGTGCTGTAGCTTTCCAGGTTCACTTCTATTCCGTGTGACAATGGCACTTCCAGTTCAAATTCAGGGAGGAGAGACTAATTGCCTCTTTCTCCTTCTTGCTCTGAGCCGCCTGAGCATTGCCTAGTCCATGGTAAAGGGGGCGAGGGGCATATGGTCCACCAATGTGTACCTATTCACAGGGGCTATAGGTTTCACTTGGTAACCATGTCAGTGTGTTTCAGATATTTCTACATTGTTGGAGGGCCTGGGGTTGGTGTCAAGTCTTCCCAGTTCATTGTTATAGGGTTGTACAATCGGGACCAGCTGTATGTGGTCCGTTAGTCGTGCATGCATTACACTGGGGTTTATGGAAATGGTTAAGTGGAAAACTTTCTGGTCAGTGACTCCACATGGATTCTGAGCCATGTTGAAATTTGACTCCATGCCTTTCCCATGACCAAAGGAAGGGGAGTCAGGTTTTGCATAAAGATATTTAAATAAGAATATCAATATAGGTTTAAAAAATATTTTAAAGATATCATTTAAATACAACTCAGATTTTTTAAAAATATTTTCCTGTCCATGATTGAGTCAATTTTGTGTTATAATTTTTAAAGTAAAAATATCCAAAAGTATTCAAAACAATTTTTACTAAAAAGCATGGGAAATGAAGATCATAAACAAAACAAAACAAAACAAAAACGGGACTGAGGGTAGAAACTATTGGTACAATTACAGCAAAGAAGGAGAGGTGGAAGGACCAAATAAGCCAGACCCAATTTGGAAAAGGTTTTCCTTGTTATATGAGAAAAATTCACTGTACTGAAAATGAGATATAAAACCGTACTTCTAGCCAGAAAAAAGAAACCTACTTTAAAAAGTCATTATTTATCACCAAGAATCCATTTACTTCAAATGGCTTTTTAAGTCCGGCTAGACGGTCTTTGAATTCTGCTTAGCAGAGTTGAAAGCCTCCAGGAAAAGGTTAAACGCACAGTCTGTTTATGTAGATAGTAAGTCTGGTAAGTATATTGAAAATTGGAACAGCATCGCATGCTACGTTCGGACATTTTGAGATCTCTCACACCATCTGGAAATTCTTATTTCTTTCTTTTGTAGTCTGTTATATCTATTAGGAAAATAGATATGCATACAATTTTGAATAATAAGACAACGATATTTATAAACAACATCATTAATAGTAAATGGCAACAAAATAGTGCCTCTTTTTATTCAAAGAGTGCGTGAGCTATGCCTATGAGCCACTGAAGTAGTCTAATTTTCAGTGAAATCTGTTTTTTTTTTTCCCCCTAAATTTTCATGCCTCACAGTCAGGTCATACTGTTGATCCAATTCAGTTAATTGAAAGTTAGAAAAGATTAAATTAACTGGAAACATTACATATTGTCTTAAATATGTAACAGATGATCCTGACATTGGGTTAAGATATAACAAAACATGTTTTATAACTATGTCTGAAGACCTCAATTGGTTAAAATTCAATAAATTCCACTACTTAAATATAACAATAAATGAGACTGCTCTGCTGAATCTTGTACGTATGGAATGGCTGCACCCTTAATATCTGCAAGAAAATACAACAATCAACCACAAATTGATGGCACTCCCTTCCCTGCTTCCCCCTTTTTTTCTTTATTGAGAAGAGGAGAGAATACAACTTTGTCTCTGCAATATGTGCCTTCTATTGCATTTGGTAATTTGAAACCTGAAGCATATCTGCTACAATGACCTTAGATATTTTTCCTAAACTCTGTAAGCCTCAGCTTTCTTATCTATAAAAATGTCAATGATAACTGTGCTTAACCCACAGGGTAATTGTGAGAAATAAATCAAATGACGGATATAAAGCAGACAATATTAGGTTTGGCCACAGGCAGCACAGGATAAAAGTTAGGTATTATTGTCATTAGTATTTGTCCACAATTTGCTAGGTTCTTTTGAATAATTGGACTGGCCATTAGCCTAATCGATTGTACAAGTAGCACAACTTTAGTTACTCATGATACTTCATATTCAGAGTGTCTTCTCAGTTCAATAATTCTCAACAGGTCCCCTTTGGAAACCAAGTTTCACAGAGTCAGCATTACATAGTGAGTAAGGCAAGCTATGGGCTGAGACTGCAGAAATGGTTGCTAGTTCTTACCTTGTTCACATTTTCTGGACACTAGTATCTTCATCTCTATAATGAGTCAAGGATCACATTTTAGTTGTATTTTAATTCCTTTAATGAAGGACATTGCTAAGCACACAGTAGGTGTTTAATAAATGTTTGCTGAATGAATAAAAAGTTGGACCCTTCAATCAACGAAGTTACTTCTAGATCTACAAACTACTTTTCCTTCCTTGAAAAAATGTGTACGAGTTCTTCAGGAGATGATATTTTTTGTACACTTAAGAAGCATTCATTTATTTGGTATTAAAAATTGGTGCTTTTTGGTTTGGTCCAAACAATTAGAAAAACTATTTTATGTGACTGATAATGGATCATCTATATCAGTAACTAAAATAAAAATCTTACAATAAATAAAAGCCAATATACCTTTATTTTACTAATTTTTTCTACAATCGTATGCTTGCTTTTAGCATAAGTTCCTTCTGACTTTCTGACTTTTCTTCCTGTTATGGGCTGAGTGGTGACCCCCCATAATTCATGTGTTGAAGTTCTAACACCAGGTAACTCAGAATGTGACTGTATTTGGAGACAGGGTCTTTAAAGAGGTGATTATGAAAATGAGGTCGTTAGGGTGGGGCCTAATCCAATATTACTGGTATCCTTATATAAGAAGAGGAAATTTGGACTCCGAGAGGTATAGATGGAAGACACATGTCAAGACACAAGGAGAAGGTGGCTATCTACAAACCAAAGAGAGAGGTCTTCAGAAGGAACCAATCCTGCCAACACCTTGACCTTGGACTTCTACCCTTCACAACTGTGAGAAGTAAATTTCTGTTGTTTAAGTCACCCAGTCTGTGCTGTGCTACTTTTTAAAGCATCTCTAACAAATTAATTCACTTCCCATCAAAACATTAGTCCAAATTCAATATTTTCTAAGTCTTTCCTGGTAACTCTGGGCTGTTGGGTCTCAACAGTCATCTTGTATTTATATTTCACTTTATATTTTTCATGAATTTATCTCTTCAAACTGAGCACCAGTCCCAAAGGGACATGAGTTATGGCTTGTGTGTGTATTCCCCACAGTATTTAGTATACTTCTTCACATATAGAAGATAGTAGATGTTTGATAAATATTCTGATTGATTTTAAATACTCATATATAGACGTATATTAAAGATACAAGAAATTTTCAGTTTCATGGAATGATTCACTTTAGTATGTGTCCTTCGGGATTTCCTTGAGTAAATATTATCAGCAATTCTGTTTCTTTATCACATTATGTCTTGTTAGCAGAGCTCTGCTGTGGTTGATTATTGTGCGAAGTGAGAGGAGGGGAAGGGATGAGATTCTGAAATATGATTTGGAGAGCCTGTTGAAAATTGACATAGCATCTCTGATGCCAAAGTATTGTCCTATCTACCTTCATGAAAAGTAGACACAAAAAGAAAGAAGGTATTGTAAGGTTTTAAACATTTGATTGCCTCAAATCTGATATAGAGGTCAATTTAGAAACTTACCATGTCTTTGAAAATCTTTATCAATGTCTAAGTTTTAACCTTGGGGCCATTGGATATCATTGATTTCGGCACTGGAGATATGAGATTTGCAGTGTCTTTGACTATCAACAATACCGAAGTAAAAGAAAAAGAAGTATTTTCCAAATGGCCAAACTGTGTGTGTTTGTGTGTGCACATATGTACACATATATGTACATTTATACAGTGATATACACACAACCAAACCACATCCTTCCACCACCACCAGTGTAACTTTACCTCCCTCAGAAGTAAGAATCCCTTTCCTAAACAAGTCAAATTAGCCTTGGCTAAATGCAAAATCATTTACATATTCAAGCAGCCAAACATCAAAGGACTATTTATAAAAATAAACATCATTAACACTGAAAATATTTAGTTCTGAGTTTACGTAAGTCAGAAAACAAAAATATAATAAGCCCTTCAGGTCATATCAAGTAGTGGCACATTCAATGGCTTGAGTAAAATTTGTGTTGACAATTTGCCATAAGAATTTGGTTTTCCAAAACTGATTCCTGCCAAGTTATTTTCTTTTGCCAATTTATAATTTGGCAAGTAGCTTTTCTTATGTATTTGTTGAACTCTGCATTTAATGTGTTCTCATGGGTCAGACTTGTGAGAACTGATTCCTCAGTGAATTTACTTGGGGAAGTAAATAAGAATGTTACTTCAAGGTAATTGAGTTTTATAGATGAAAGACAGTCTTTTTAGGTTCAGGATCATCAGACACTGTGACTATTGTAGACGTCACCTTTTTCCCTGACCCAAGTTTTATGACTTTTCCAGATAGCTCTTTTGCCATTGAAGAGGCAAGATAGTTCGTGGCTTTAACCAATATCCAAAGCTCTTTCTACAAAACTAAATAAAATAAAAAACAGCAATGAGAAGGGCAGAGAGTAGGAGATGAAAGAACAGCAAATCAAGTTATGATTTCCATGCCTTTGAGGATTTTAAATTCATGTTTTGAAATTTTTCAGCTGATGCTGCTGCTGATTTCTATAGTATTAAAGAGGAATTGCATCCAGGAAGTCTTTAATCAAGAGTTAGGACTGTGCAGTTGAAAGAACCCATAATTTCAAATTACTAAACATGTGTTTCGCCCCCTGCTTCCTTTGGAGGTAAAAGAGTAGTTTTTAAATGAAGATGCAAATTACTATTTGTTTATGATAACTTTAACGTACTACATGGTATACATTTTGTAATATGATCTAGTAAATACATACTTTACCCCACCTTCTCTCACTCTCATTTAGAGGAGATACAAGGACTGCTTTCCTGTTTTAATTTCATTTTTGAATGAGTAAATGTTATCTTAAATATACCCTTTCTATTTTCAGATCTGAAAGACCTTAGAATATGGAACGGGTATTGATATGTTTATAACTGAATCGGGGTTTCAGGACACCCAGTTATCCTTGTTCCAGAAGAGACATTGCCTGTCCCTTTGTCAGTTTGACTGTCTTCTATCTATCATCAGCTGAAGACCTAGTCTAATCTGGTGGGACAAACTAACTATTTAAAAGTTGAGAATGACCAAGAGTCCTAATAATAGGCGTCAGGCTAGGTTTTTGACCATAATCAATTATACTCTAAAAACCTAAAGATTGTATTCGTGTGCAAGTTATACAAAACCCTACTCAACAGTGGCTGAAACAAATTTAACAATTTATTTTTCTTCCTTAACAAGAAGTCAGAATGTTTCCAGTTCCAGGCATATTTTTTATGGCTCAAGGATGTGTGATGGATGTGTCTGTAATTTTCTTGGTTTTTATTTCACAGATACAATATGGCTGCCAAAGCATCTACTATCATGTTCAAATTCCTAGAATTATGAAAGAGGTGAAAAATATAGTAGCAAAGGAAGGGAGAAGGAAAAAGCAACATCTGATTCAGGAAAACAGACATTCCCTAAAATTCTTAGCAAACTTTTACCTGTACCTCATTGGCTAGAACAGTGTCATGTGGCCACTCTTAGGCCATGAAGTGTGAGAAAGTAGATTTTTAGCTCTTTATAGTAAAAGGAAGGCAAAGGAAGAAGGAGTAGGAACAATGTTGAATAAGCAAAACTATAAAATCTGCCACAGACCAACCCCAGAGTTTGTACTACATGAGCATAATGAAGCATAGAACCTAAGGAAAGTTGCTTGATATCCCAGCTAGCTCAGTGAGAATTTTCCCATTATGGCTAATAATGCTTATCCAAGGATAAACACACATCTATGTATATATTCAGGGGAAAATGTTGAGTTTTTTTCACAAATCTGAATCTAGATGAACTTAGCATAAAGGAATTTTTTACTTAGTTTTATCTTAAGCCTCATTTTATTACCCCCAAATTGCATACAAAATCTGAAGCCATTTTGAATTACTTATTTGTAGAAACATTCTTATTTTATGAGAAATTCATTATTTTATATTTCTGTAGGCTCAGAAATTGAGGACCTTTCGTAATGTAGACACATTATACCCAAAGTTGTCCCATGGTAGAGAAAATTTCATTATGAAATAATGATCCTCTGGTCATTGCAAATGTCCCAACAAAACCAAGAGGCCAGTGTTGATATGGTAGAAATTCTCATTTAGAGTGGAGGATGGATCTCTGAAGTTCATCCCAAATAGTATGAAAAATAAAGAAAACCTAAAAAATTATACTAATTGCTGACATGGGTTCAGATCCATACCCAGAAAAAAGACCTGAGAGGTTCTGGTGCCACTGTGTGAGTGGTAATTCTAATTCTGGTCATTAAAGGCATATTCAGAGCAATACTGAGAACTATAGCAATCTGTCTTACATCAAAGGAATCCCACAGTGAGATCTGCCCAGCATATATTTTCCTGGCACGGTGTGATGAGATTCTCTTTAAGCACATTACTTCAGCTATGATATCACTGGGAAAGAACAGAACATATCTTGTCATAGTACCACGCTTTTTTTGCTACATCCTGCAAATGACACATGTTACCACTTTTCTACGGACTAGCTCCAGGGCTGACAGAGCCTGTGTTTTGTAGTGTTTATAGTGCAGGAAAGAGCTGCTTGCCCTCTCTCCAATCTCCACTCCCCACTCTGGCCCCATTTATGGTGCAGGAAAGAGCTACTTGCCCTTTCTCCAATCCTCCTCCCCACTCAGGCAGCATTTCTAGCCCTAGCTCGTAAGTAATGCTTAGACTTTCTTCAACAAGGGTACAAACTTTCAGCTCCACATTCCAAATTCTAGTACCCCTGAGAGAGCTAGAGGGAGTGTACATATTGACACAGTCCCAGGATAGGCTAAATGAGCAATGTTTTGAGGAAGTTAGGCTATGATTAGAGTCAGAGTAGAAAGCTAGAATAGTGTTGTAAAGGTTGTTTTATTCAAAAAATGATGGAGGCTGTTTATAAGTTATAATAACAAACTAACGATATGAGATTTTAATTAAAATGCTACAAATTATAGATCTATATTAGTGTTGGGTTTTGAAGTTAGTGGGGCATTTATTCTGCCAACCGTCAAAGCATTGTTGGGATGAAATAAACCATAAATAATGGAAAACGAAACAATTTCAATTATTTGTTCAATTGAAATCTTTGCTTGAAATTTCTTTTTTGGACCCGCTTTTCAAGCTAGTTATGGAATTTGCAAGAAAACCAGTATTTAGAGTGACAGAATTAATTACAAAAAAGTTTAGTGGGATATATGTTCCTGCCAGCTACCATGTGAAGGGCAGTGTTTCTTTGGGAGCCTTACACATGCCCACCCTTCTTGACTTTGGACTTGTCCTGATTCTTGTTTTGGCCAAAAAGCGTGAGAAGACAGGATTTATGTCACATCCCATCAGCACCTTTAAGAACCATTGCGTGTTTCCACCATCTCTTGTTCTTTCTTTCTGCCACAAGAATGACATGTCATAAATAAGAGCAGCTTGTTCGCCCTGGGTCCCAAAATGATGAGAGAGTGGAGCAGAGCTGGAACTATTAGTTCACAGCAGTCAACCTGAAACATCGGTAAAAAATTAGTTCATTAGTGAGACATACGTTTTTCTTGTTTTAAGTCTCTGGGATTTTGGTTTTTTTGTTGTTGTTGTTGTTACTGCAGCAAAGCTGACTAATATGGAACTTTTTATGCTTTCTTATTTCAAAACTGGGTACCACCCTCAACTGGACTGCTTCTAAAAGCTCAAAACAATGGTATAATTTTCCTCTCTCTCGCCTTAGTGGAGCATATTTCCACCACTCAGAATGGAAACATTTTAGGTTATAACTTAAAAAGGACTAAGGGAGTGCAAAATGCTAGACCTTTTCCTCCTTATGGAAATTCTTGTAGTTAAAACTGGTTTGTCTGTTTGGAGGGGGAGGGGGCATGCGTGGAGTAAATGCCAATGATCAAGAAAGCAATGCTAACATTCTCTAAACCAAAAGTCATCTGCTTTATGCTCACCTTTTGCAATATGAGAAGGGAGGACATCTATAGAATAGATTATATACATAGTTTATTCACTTTCAGAGTGTAATAAACCATTATTGACTTTTTGGACTTGGACATTATTATGTGAGGCACATTTTATAATTGCTTATGCTCCTTGGCAGACTATTTGAGCCCCTCATTCTCTAAAATCTTTTAAAGTAATTGCTAACTACAGGAAAACTGATTAGTAAAGTAGAGTCAAATAACTAGAAGTCTCTTGCCACAATGTTTTGCCAGAATAATTCGTGTAAGCGCTGTGATATAGGTCCTTTGAAACTTTCCTTTCCCCTCATCCTTTTCAAGGGAGGATTTATCATCTCAGGTTATACTGGTGGATATAGTACAGGTTATTTTCAGATAGTGTTCCAAATGCAAAAGCCCCAGGTAACATTCTGTAGGAAATGTGCTTCCTGGAGAAATGCTGAGATTAAGCATTGGCATCTTATGTACAGTTATAATTAAATAAAAATATCCTTGCAGGCAGTGTATTTATGAATGAATCTTTGTACTGTTTTAAGGCAGACTGCTAAAAATCAACACATTTTTCCACATGAAAGTGAAATTCTCAACCTGAAATGAGTTACTAGAATAGGCTGATTGTGATGGAAGAATATTTCTTGAAATAAGAATAATATTCAGGCAATATGACCTCCATATGCGGCTGTCATATTAGAATGACAAATGGGGACATTCCAATGGTGTCCAGATTGCTCGTCATTTTGTATTATATGAGATGGGGTACTCAAGTTAAAAAGACAGACCTTTCAAAGTTCACAAATTGCTGGGCTTTCAAAAAAAAATCCAATAATAAAGTCAACATGTAACCATCATCTACACTGTAGAAATATAATGCCACATTGGAGCTTATAGTTTAAATGCATCTGAGTTTGACTTTTATGAGAATGTTCTTATCACACTACTGTACAATTGCACTGATGTTGTCAAGTAGATCAACAAAATGTGCATAACATTTAGTGATATGATATTTGCTGATATGTAACTCCCTTGAGACTAGCATACTCTATTGAGACATCATCCTTTTATAAGTTTTCAAATATTCACAACAATTAGGGTAAATTCATTGATTAACAATGTTTCAAAGATATAGATAATAGATTGTTAGATTTATATATATATCTATTAAAAATCCTAAATTTTGACAAAAGCAAAAACTTGTCAGTTCGACTTTTTTAGCCAAAACTGTTTTCACTTTAGACTTTATTTTGAAAATGTATTCCAAATGTAGAAACTATTGAAATGTTTGAATATTATTAAAAATGCAAATAGCATCAGTTATCTTTGGACATAAAGTAATAACTTTCTTCCAATAGCACCTGTACTCTCTTTCCAAGATACACTTGTCATTTTAGCTTATCGATGCTACCAAAGCCTTTCATCGCCATCTGTGTCTCAGACTAGCAGACATTCCAGGCTTTATGGTTGGAAACAAGAGTCAAAATTACAGTTGAAGTTGATTAAAGATGACAACAAATTATAGCTAGATACAAAAAACAACAATGACAAGTTATACATTGAGAATGGGCTTTTTAATATGAAATTATCAAAGAAAGTGTAAAGTTCATTTTACACATATAATAATGTGACCAAATAATGGGTTAATAATGATCTAAGTTTCATTTCCCTAAGATAATCATTAATTATTCCAAAAATATTTGTATAAGTTGATAGCAAAATAGCATGTGTTTATATTAAAATATTCATTTACTCAAGTAACATTTATTTAGCTCCTTTTATGAAGCTGAATACTAGATGCTAAGGATTATAGCAGGAAAAAAAAAAAACCCAAAAGCAAAAGAACAACAAAATGATCTGCCATTGCGGTGCTACATTCTAGTGGGGGAAAATAAACGATAAAGAAACAAAAAATTAAAATGTTATACTTTGTCAGATAATATAAGAGTTATAATTTGTCAACTATAATTTAAAAATTATAGTTTGTGAGATAATACTGGAGAAAAATAAAGCAAGGATGGGGTGGAGAATGAAAGGGGGCAGGGTTGATATTTTCAACTGGGCACTTAGGGAAGGCCTCGCTGCAAGAGACATTGAGCATAGCATACCAGGCTGAGAAAAGGGTAAGTGCAAAGGTCGTGGTGAAGGAGCATGCCTGGAGTGTTCCTTGAGCTTTAAGAACACCAATGTGGCTGCAATGGGGGGAGCGAAATGCAATAGGAAATGAGAACCCTTAGGGAGCCTGGGAAGATCAGGGAGGGCCTTGCGGATAAATGAAATTTTTGAAATTTTCTCCAAGTGAAATAGGAAGTCATAGCCGAGTTTTGGGAGATCCAAAATATTTTCTGACTTCTTTTGAGAATAGATTGTGGCACCGGGGTTAAGACTAGAAGCGGGAAGAGCAGTCAGGAGGCTTCTGGAATAACCTCAGGAGGAGAAGAAGGTGGCTTGGACCATGGTGCGATCATGAAGGTAGCGATAGTGGTCAGATTCTACATATATTTGGAACTAGAATGTATCAGGTTTGCTGACAGTTTGGTTTTCGAGTGTGAAAGAAGCAAAGGAGTCAAGGATGATGCCAAGTTTAAAATCATTTGTCACCTTTTGGATGGCAAAGCCAAAATGAATGATCTCTTTCAAAAGGTAACCTTATATCCCAAGAGTTCTTAAGCTGAGGGGTTTGCAGACAGAACTCAAAATTCTGCAATCTGGAATGGGAACATTTTCATCTTTATTTTTATAAATTTAGCATTTTCTTTAATTATGAGTGTAGACAACAAACAACTATAGAGTTAGCAGTATCTGTGGCTCTATCACCAGTAGAATTCACACATACATTCACATCACATTACATTTGGTGCAGATCTCTCAAAATGTCATTTACACTCATCACTACTTCCCAATAATTATTAGCAATTAGATCTGCTGCCAGATTTTATTATTTAATATGTTAATAAAGAAGCACATATATCACAATTGAAAATATCTTGATAACTTCAATTCAACGTAATTGTTTCCTTTGTAATACTATGTTTTATTTTAGGCATTTTTTTAGACAGTATTCTGAGGAGGTGTCCACAGCCTTCCAAAATGGTCCTTGGCACAAAAAAGTTAAAAACATTTCTTTAAGCCATAGGCAATAGTACACACTGGAGAGTATACCAGTCACTCTCAGGATAATAGTAATAAAATGATCAATTATTGTGTTCTTACTATGTGCCAGATACATTATCTAATTTATTTCTCATAGCAAACGTATAAAGCAGAGGTCATCCCCATTTTGTATAGAAGAAAACTGAGGCTTAGAAAAGATAAGTAACTTCCCTAGGGTTATACACCTTGTAAGTGGAGATTCAAATTAAAGTCTATTTCCTAAGTGTATGCTCCACCAAAATATATTGCTTCCCACCATAGAAGGATCATAACTGATGATATAAAACAGCCACCGGAACTCTGTTTCAAGAAATGGAAGCTGAAGCACTCTATAGCCATTTGTTGGGGGAGAAAGGATAGAATAAATGCAGCAAAGGAAACATTTTCTTTTATTTCTTTCCCCTTTTTTTGGACGGGGGGTGGTGAGAAAAGCCTTACTTATTTTCTGATTCTTTAAATCATACATGTTTCTGGTAAAGCATTTGCATCATCACAAAGGTGTAAGGAAGAAGGAAAAGGTTACCTGGAATGCAAGTCTGTGAGGTAACCACTAATAACATTTGGATACTGTCCTTTCATACATCTCCTTATATACATAAAATTTCACATAAATGGGGTCAAATAGTGCATACCTTTTTTTTTTTTTTTTTTTTTTTCTGAGGAGATCTGCCCCGTGCTAACATCTGCCAATCCTCCTCTTTTTTCGCTGTGGAAGACTGGCACCGGGCTAACATCCGTGCCCATCTTCCTCCACTTTATAAGGGACGCCGCCACAGCATGACCTGACAAGTGGTGCGTCTGTGCGCCCCCGGAAGCCGAGCGGCGAACCCCGGCCCCCGCAGCGGAGCACGCGCACTTAACCCCTTGCGCCACGGGCCGGCCCCCAGTGCGTACCATTTTTTAGAATGAATATTACCCCCTTCCTCCTACCCTGCCTTCACAATTGTATCCCATGCCTCATCCCTACACACCTCACTCTTAGGGGAAACCATGTTATTGACCTAATAGAGGAAAATGTGGCAAGGGCACAGACAGGGTTTGGGCAACCGTTGACCAAGAGTAAGCCTAGATCAGCATATAACAGTGTGTGCCAGCTGTGCTCCATTCAGACTGCCTGGGTTTGACTTTATGGCTCCACCACTTACCAATGCTTATTGTACAACTTTGGGCAACATGCTTAGTGCGTCAAGGTCTTTCTTTCCTCATCTGTAAAATGGAGGTAACAATACTATTTTCTTCACTGAGTGATTATAAGGCTTAAATGAGTCATTGAATGAAAACTTTATGCAAGAGTATATGCTCAGAGTCAGAAGCCACAATTATTGTGTTGCTGTTTTGCAGTTCTGTGTTGCACCCTTCATCTCACCAGAGCAGGACCAGAGTAGGTCCAAGTCATGTGGAAGTGGTTCTTGGTTGACTAGAGACAACCAGCAGGAGAACTCAGAGCCCCGCTTCAACCCCAGCATATTAGTAACATTATCTGCATTTTATAGAGACAACATTGCTCAGATTTCAAACTATATCACGGTATCATTTAATAAACAGGTGATACAAGTCATATGACTTATACAGATTTGTTTTCAGGGATAAAAGAATACACATCGCCATGAACAGTGAGTTTGACAGTGATGGCACGAAAGACATCTAGTTGGGTATTTTGATAAACTAATTTTTTCAAGTATTTCATTTCTATTTCTCTGACTAGAACGTGTTAAGAAAACCAATATTTTAGGTGATTCCTACCACTCACCCTGATATTTTTGTGTGCTCCAGGGCTGGCCAGGGGCTACAGGGACCAATACTTTTTACTCATGGCTGTCAGATTGTAGTTGACCAATTAAAGCAGAAAAAAAGGGAAGAAAATCGAAGCAAAACAAGGCATAATTTGCTAGGGAAGATTGTTTAAAAGTGTTTTACCATTTTACTAAGAATTTCAGTAGTAGCAGTGGTTTCATCAGCTTTAGCATATTATGAGAAAAGCACAAAAGGTGAGATGTTACAGAATTCTAGGGAAAATATTTACTTGCCAACTAAAAGAGGTTCACACATGTTTTCACTTGATCTGTGAACCTCACTTAAAGATAAAACGAGTTTTCATTACAAGTCTGGAAAATGTCAGAACGAACCCGGAAGGAAAGTAGGTTGGAACTATTTTGCTCATTACAATATGAATGAATATGATATTTACTTTTTTTAGCGATTATTACATTCTTGGCCCATATATGTTCGCATACAACGAACTCCTTGAACTTAGTGTTCATTGTTTAATAGACTTATTTTTAATCCACAAATTTGCAACCTTCTCATTGAACATTTAGTGTGAGAGCATATTCATGATTTAATAGACTTCAAATAAATCTCTTCTCAGCCTCTAAATGTTATTTATCTCCTCATGCAGCACATCTCCTTCCCCATGAGCGTGCTGGCTGAGCTCCTTCACCCCAAAACCCTGAGGCTTTTCCAGACATGCAGTATGCCCGAGTTGAGTATTATTCAATACATCAACATCTTCCTACTCTCAGTGGCACATTGACCTTCTGTCTTCAGAAAACAGGCAATAATGATTCCCGTGTCCTTGTTCTGAATGGCAGTTGATCACTTTAAACTGTGTAATCCTATCAGCTTGTAAATATGAAATATATTACTTTTCACTAAATACATTATCCTGTCCATTTCCCCGTTGAAGCTTACCTCCCATTTTTCAACCTGTTGGCCTTTTGAAATTGGTCTGTACTTTATTTCCTTTAGATTTAGCTACTTCATTATTTTAAAAAGTTTATACTTTCTGTAATTTTTGAAATTATACTTCTATATTTATTTTTAAAAATATCAAATAAGATCATTCTTGAGACATCACCAGAAAATATCTATCTATCTATCTATCTATCTATCTATATTCTTCCTTATGCTGGAGGATTCCCAGACCTTCTTTTTTTTTTTTTTTTAGTGAGGAAGATCAGCCCTGAGCTAACATCCATGCCAATCCTCCTCTTTTTGCTGAGGAAGAGCGGCCCTGAGCTAACATCTATTGCCAATCCTCCTCCTTTTTTTCTCCAAAGCCCCAGTAGATAGCTGCATGTCATAGTTGCACATCCTTCCAGTTGCTGTATGTGGGACTCCGCCTCAGCGTGGCCGGACAAGTGATGCATCGGTGCGGGCCCGGGATCCGAACTCCGGCCAGCAGTAGGGGAGCGCACGCACATAACCGCTCAGCCACTGGCTGGCCCCTATATATATATTCGTATTACTCCAATTCACCTTAATGTAGTATTTCCACTGGAAGCCACTTAGCCATCTAAAGAAATCATCCATGTATCCGTGTCCTAGAGTCACAACATTATTTACCATAGTGATCATTTATAAACGGCCTAAATATCCAACAATAGGTACTACTTAAATACATTGTGATATTTTCATATTATGTAACAGAGATGTAGCTGAAGAACAAAGTTTATGTTTTAAGGAAGGTTACTAGAATAGGAAAATGTTCACTGTATTTTATTAAAATAAATAAGAAGATTATAATTTGTATAAAAGTAGGATTGCAGGATACTTTTTAAGACCCTTTGGGTACGCAGAGGAGTTAAAGGGAATGAAGTATATTAAAATAGTAACAATGGTTAACAACTGTGGTGAGCCGCCGGCATGGTGGCGCAAATGGTTAAGTGTGTGCGCTCCGCTGCAGCAGCCCGGGGTTTGCCGGTTCCGATCCAGGCGTGCATCGACGCACTGCTTGGCAAGACATGCTGTGGCGGCGGCCCATATAAAGTGGAGGAAGATGGGCATGAATGTTAGCCCAGGGCCAGTCTTCCTCAGCAAAAAGAGGAGGATTGGCAGATGTTAGCTCAGGGCCGATCTTCCTCACAAAAAATCACAAAAAACAATTGGTGTGGTGAGATTATGGGCGACTTAGATTCTTTTTTTTTTTTTTTTTTTCTGTATTGTCAATATATATTACTTTTGTAATCAGGAACAAATACTTTAATAAATAACTGGTGGCCCAGAAACTGACATTTCTTTCTTGCATTCTTTCCCCAAATTAAGGAGTGTGGTGGAACTTAGTCAAATGCAATCATATTCAGTGAACCCTCTGATTAAACACACAGCCAAAATTCTTTCAGAAAGCCACAACATTTCACTTGAGAACATTTCAAAGCAGTAGAGCAAAAGTAGGAGGTGCAATAGTGGGGTTATAGTCAGACTGAACGGGAGAGCAAGAACTGGAAAGGTTCAGGGGTGTGGAGGTGGAGAGACAGGGTGAGAATGAGGGCTGAAGTGGGGAGTGAAGGGTTGTTAGCCACAGATCTTGGCCTACGGACAAGGGGCAAAGGAAAGAATCTCACTTCAGAACATGGCTCAGATTCTTTTTCTGAAAATATTCTGACCTTAATTTTTCGTGGTCACTTTCAAGTTAGAGTATGGTGAGATTCGACTGTGTTCTTTTGCTGGATGTTTTAAATAGACATGAGAGGATGAAAAATGATTTAAAAAGTTTGTATTGGAAATGCAGGAGGTGGATCTAAACCAAAGGTTACATAGTTGGTTATGTACCAAAATGACTTCCAGCTAATTGAGAAGAAATAAGAATCATTGTTCCTAAACTGATGGAAAAATCTCCCTGCTTTTGGCAAAGGGGAGCCAACCTTGGTGAAGATTTGGTCTCTTAATAACCTAAGATGTGATCATTTCTCTATTAACACACCTATGTCGGGCCTGCCCAACAAGGAACAAGGAGGCTCATAGGTCATTTGAGTCAAACTCCTTCTTGCTCTGCCGTGTTTTAGAACATCCTCATTTTTTACCTATCACCCTTCACTTTCTAGGGAAAATAATACCCTACTCATGAGTATATGTTTACAATGTGGAAAACATCATTTATTTCTCAATTTAGAGCACTTCTGGATTCATAATTAGTTGCTGGGAAATAAATAATATTATGTTTTACTTTGGATTAGCATTGGATAAATGGTAACGAGATATATCTTTCTTTTCTTTAGAATGTCTGTACATGACAGTTCTTTATCATCACAGTAAAGCACACATCTGCTGGCCATTTAAAGGAAAAACAGGGGCCGTCCCCATGGCTTAGTGGTTAAGTGCACGCGCTCCGCTACTGGCGGCCCAGGTTCGGATCCCCGGCGCGCACTGACGCACCGCTTCTCCAGCCATGCTGAGGCCGCGTCCCACATACAGCAACTAGAAAGATGTGCAACTATGACGTACAACTATCTACTGGGGCTTTGGGCAAAAAAAAAAAAAAAAAAAGGAGGAGGATTGGCAATAGATGTTAGCTCAGAGCCAGTCTTCCTCAGCAAAAAGGGAAGGATTAGCATGGATGTTAGCTCAGGGCTGATCTTCCTCACAAAAAAATAAATAAATAAATAAATAAATAAAGGAAAAACAAAACAGTATGAAAGACAAATCTGGTCCTCCCTTCTCCAAATGCACACAGTTACAGAAGGGAAGTTGCTCTAGAATATGAGGGAAATTATTTCAATTGGAATGGTAGTTCCTCCAGACATTTTAAAACTTTAACATGATTTTTTTTTTTGGTGAGGAAGATTGACCCTGAGCTAACATCTGTTGCCAGTCTTTCTCTTTCTGCTTGAGGAAGATTGTCCCTGAGCTAACATCTGTGTCAGTCTTCCTCTATTTTGTATGTGGGATGCCGCCACAGCATGGATTGATGAGCGGTGTGTAGGTCCGTGCCCAGGATCCAAACCCGCAAACCCTGGGCCGCCGAAGTGGAGTGCGCAAACTTAACCACTATGCCACCGGGCTAGCCCCTTAACATGATTTTTAATTTTAAAAAAGCCTGCAAATTTAAAGCAGAAAAACCAGTTTTCAAGAGGAAACCTCCCTATATTAGTAGTGTGGAATTCAGGGATAAAAAGATGGGGAAATTATAAACTATAGAGATATACCTCTTGTCATGTCAAATGATCACAGTGATTAATGACCTGAATTAATTTTCTTGGATTTAGTAAAATTTGTTGAAACAGTAGTACCAAACTATGTTTTTAGTTTGCATTCTGTTTTTTCATTAATAAGTATAAATTGAAGACAAGTTCCACACTGGAAGAGTGAAAGCTGTGGATTGTTTGTAAACTAGCCAACAATGTACTTTAGTCAGTTTTTCTTGGCAAATTCATATTTAATGTCATTCGTTGCCAGAAATCTGTTCCATAACGATGTAATCAACAGTTTGGGATGAGAAAAAGCTAAGGAAAAAAGCTGAAAGAATGCAGATGGGAAAGTAATTCCTGCATGTTTTATTGATCATATTTTTTCCCCCTCTGATTTTACTTATTGGGCTTTCACACTAAAATCCTCATTTGAATATGGTAGTCTTTTAAGTTTATTTTCATTTTTTCCTCTATAATGAATTATAATGGTAATATTTTCTTGTTAAACTGTTTCATTACAATATTAAATAGGGCCTGTAACTTGTGAGAAACCTGTTGTCGTTATAATTTTAGATAGAAGCCCCGTGAGTTTAACTGCATCCCTGGCATCCTGTATCATGGTGTCTGATGGAGTGGGGAAATAATCAGGCTTTTTGGTTACCTATTATCATGACACGAAAAAAAACAAATAACGACAAACAAAACTCGTGCTTGAAAAGCAAATAGTGAAGCCCTACTTGACATTGTAATGGCATTTATGCCAAAACACAGGGCTAATACCATGTCAACATAAGTGTATGTGACATTCCTATTAAAAAGTATTCAATTACCCTAAAGACCCAGTAACTCATAGCTTCTCTGTGACATTAATGGGGTTAGCAAGATATGGTCTTTGAATTTCTTTGACTATCCATCTAAATTTAGTGAGCTGAACTATCTTTAAATACCATGAGTAGGAGCTAAAAACTGGGTTAATTGTGTGCCCAAGTATATGCAAATTTATATTTTATATGTCAATCAGGCATTTATTTTTTTTAAGCTTGAAAACATTTTTATGTGAATAAATGTGAGTATAAGTAGTTTTTTATAACATGGGTGTTTCTTCGATAAATATTTATTATGCACCTATTGTGTACAAGGATGGGCCAGCCTTAGCTATATCTTCATTGAAGTTGCTCTCTGTAGGAGAGATGAGACATTTGCTGAAATGTCTATGGTACAAAGTAGAAAGTGGTGAGTTTTGCGAGAAATTTAAAGAATAAAAGGAGCTATAGGTATTCAGAGGAAGGAGACGAGATTTAGCTGGGGAAGATTATTATAAGGAACTTATGGGAAGTTGGGGATAGCCTTAATGCTGCGGCCTGATGAGACTCGATATAATTTAGGATCTGGACGAGGCTCGGATTCTTCTGAGGCCTCAGTCATCTTATTGTGCTCTGAGTCATGAGGGTTAATGGGGTCCCCCCCTTCATGATCACTAAAGTCTTTTTAATCTGTAATTCTACTATTACTGTCACGTCAAATCACAAATATTTTGCTTACTCACACTTCATCTTATTTACAATTTCAGTTCACTCGCTGCTCTTTCTTGTTCTCACTTCAATTTCGGCTTCCAGGACCAATAGCCTGGCTCTCTCTGTCTTTCGTTATTCAAAGTCCTGAGAGATAACCTCCTGGACCAACTGGTCACCACCCTGAGTGGGCAGCCTAACAACTGGTGTCCTTGGATCAGATACCCGTCCCTGGTGCAGTTACCTCCAGCCAGGGATATGAAGCCAAATGTCTTGCTGACTACACATCGAACTCATTTCCTCAGCAGAGACTGTGAGGAAGGACTCCTTTCCAAAGGTGCTCTTGGTATATTGGCACCTATCTAGAAACTGGTGCAGGGAAGGCATTGTGGATGAAAGATATATGAGCTGCCCTCATCTACACTCTTGGTTTCCTCCTTTTCTTCTGTTAAAATTGCAGAAGTGCCGCTCATATACTCCAAGGCTAGCCCCTTCACCCGTGCCCTGGGGCCCATCCTCTCTCCCCTAATAAGAACTCCTATTCACTAATTTTTTTTCCTTTCTTGAATTCCTGGGAGGACCTATGTTAGAGGCAGAACATAATAGAGATTGAGTATGATCTTTAACAATCCAGAGGCCCATGCGCTGAGACGTCATGAAGCACACTTGCAATCATATATGATAGAGGCATAAGGCTTCTCACCTATCTTGTTGAAAGAAAATTACTGAAGAGAAAAAGAAATCAACTTTTGAGTGTTGAAGGTACCAACCTACAAGAATGAAGTGATGACATTATTAAATATATTCGTAAAGGAAATAAGGAATAATTTTCTTTACTGAGCTTGTAGCATAATCTTAGCAATACATCCTGGAATGAAAGTGATGTGTTGTGATCGTATGTGATTATCTTTGGCCTCATTAGCTGACACTTTATTATCTTTAAACTGGATCACAGATACTTAATGGTGTCCCACTGCTGATCTGACACTGACAGCTATGAACTGCCTACGCAGTATTCCATAGGCTGATAAAAACTTTATACTACTACAGTCTAGCAAATAAGATCAATGCATTAGCCTCTGACCATGGTATTTTATGTTAGACCAGGTCAATATCCCATTTACTCTAGTTTAAGCTTTAATGTTCCTAAAATAAATACTCCATATGTTACTTTGTAGCATACACCAAGATAATATAGTTATTATACCCCAAAATGCAGAGTTATACTATTGGAAGGTACCTAAAAGTTATGTAGGGACATCATGTGTCTAAACCAAACTTCCTTCTGCCTGCTGATGCCTGTTGAGACTCTTTTGAATCTGTTTATTGTTGAAAAGTACAGTACATTGAAGCTTGGTCTCTGTAATGGCAAAATAAATTCTATAAATGATTTTGTTGTTGACTCGGTGTCTTTATTTTTCCTTCCAAATTTTTGAGAGACCCCTACTTGTATATAATAAGATTAATAGATGATGAGCGGCTTTTAGTCATCTCTTCCTACATAATCACAGAATCAAGTAAAATCAAGTTGAACCATATGAATCTACTATTTTTATAGGTCAAAAATCTTTGAATATAAGTAATTTCATAAGGTTCAATGTAGTATATTTTAAAAATTATTTTGTGCAACTCTTTTCCTTAACTTTTTTTTATGAACACTAGAATTTAAAAGAGTTTTAGCTCATTTCATGAAGTAGACTCTAAATCAAACACAACTCATGGTATTTTTTTATTTAGATGGGTATACACAAACTATAGATTGTCTTTTCTGAAAAGAAATAATGAAAAAGGCTATGAAAGAATGGTGAGATTTTGATTCCCTGCTGTTTATGACAATACTCAGACTCTTAGGCCAATTTAGCTTCTAAGTTTTATAGAATTTCTCTTTGGCTTTCTTCCTTGAGACCTCCAGAATTATTTTGGAATGCAGATGAAATACCACATATGTATATAGTTAAAGGCGGCTGTCTGCATCAGTTAAAGAACCTTGGACAGTCATGTTTATGTAGACCAGAAATCTATTAGTATAAGAAGAAAAGGGAAGCAACTCCTGTCATGTGGTTAAAATGCAATATTTTCAATATCCAAGGTCTTTTGTAACTTTATTTCTCAGCACATTATGTAATTCAGTATCTACGTATAGTTCTGGTGAATAGATTCCCATATTTTGTGAATTACATAATGTTATCTCCCTTCAGATAAAATAATGAAGCCTTCAGGAAGAGATATTGCAGTGAAGTTATTGTCTTAGAAAAAGGAAAAGGAAATAATACTTGATGCAAAATTCATATTTTTCATAATTCTCAAAGGTCAAGTCACCAAATAATTGGATCCCAAAACTCTTGCTGCTAACATTTCAAATACTCTATGCTAAATCTTTATTTTGGGGTAAGAATTAAGAAATCTGAATTGATATAAGGTAATTTTCTAGCCCCAAATCTGTAAATATGGTTTTGTTTTTCCAAGTAGATTTTGTTAAAACAATGTGAGAAATGTTATAGATGGATCTACATAGTTGGGTTTCCAAAATAAAGACCCTTACCATCAGGCTCTTTGCTCTAGAAAGGAACTGAGTTTCAGCAAATCTATTATAGTCTTCCTAGGAAATAAACTAGTCAATTAGTGAAGTGTCATAAGGATCTCATTCTGATACAGCCCAAACTTAGAATGAGCCTTCGTTGTAATCATGCTCCCCAAAGAAATGAAAAAAAAAAAATTAGAGCTATGAATTAAAAAAAATATGTATTGACTTTCTAACAACTGGGAAGACAGAGAGGAAAAATATAGAAAGCATTCAGTTTGATGGTAGAAAAAAAATAACGGCAAGGGCTATATACGTAGCAAAATTCTGACCACAATTTTTGGAAGCAGTCGTCTTTGATCAAATCCACTTTCCAAGACTGTCAGTAGCTACTGACTACTCAGATAAAAGGCCACATGTGCTTGCTTTTTTTTTTTAAACATTCCTAGTCAATTCAATAATTGGTCAGGGTTAATAGGCATCTTAAGTATCTTAAGTTCAGTCCAAATACCTGAACACATATAAGATGCATGAGTGTACATTTGCATGATTACATTCTGTTCTCAGGCCTGTCATCATTTCCTTCAAAATCACATTTTTAAACCTGCTTCTGTGTGCTCTGATGATATACTGTCAGCACTCATAATTGCAGGTTAGCAGATGTTCCTGCTTGAAGACTTCCTTGAAAAATGTGTGTTCATAAAGAAGTGTTAAGTATATGTGAAAAACCAGAGAAGTCCACAAATGTTAGAGATTTCCTCAGTCTCTCCATCTAAATATGCACTTGCGAACTCAGGAAAGGTCATTCATGAACCACTTTTAAGTGAACGCCACATGTCTCTGTTTGGTTAAATATGGTTCCAGGACATTTGGATGAGATGTTTAAAATGCAGAAAATTATTCAAATAGTTTTGTTAAAAAAAAGACAAAACACCTGAATGTTTTAAAAATTATCAGTAGGGTGGCCTTAATTTATTTTTTTTTTCATTGAGTTATTTTAGGAAATAAAGACAGGCTTTGTAGATTCTGGAAGTTTTGCTTGGTAGGATCTCTTTTTTGTCTTTAAACAAAAACAGAGAATTTATTGAAAAGAAAAGAAGCTGGTCTGTCTCAAGAAACAGCTAAGCTTTAGGAAAGTCAGTGGTGTAGGTAGGCCATGGAGGCAAACACAACCAGGGACTTAAATGTTGCTTTTCTCCTTTGCTACAAACTGCCTTTCTTAACAGCGTGTAAATCCTGGCTGCAAATTCCTCCTGACTTATATTGTACAGGTTCAGCCACCAGAGAGAGGCAGATGTCTCTTTCAGACCTTAATTCAGAATTCCCATAACATAATCCATACAACCACAGACACACAGCTCCTTCCCCTCCAGACTAGGCATTGTGTGTGGAAGCAAGGAGGGAACCTAGGTCTCTAATCTCTCTGGGTGGTATCCTTGCCCCACCTGTTCAGGCCAGACACATCACTTCATAGTCCTGAAAACTAAGGGCTAAATCAATGGTTCTCAAACCTGGCTGCACATTAGAATCACCTTGGGAGCCATTAACAAACCCTGATGTCCATACTCCATTCCAGACCAATTAAATCAGAATCCCTGGGCATGGGGCCTGGACATGGGTATCTTTTAAATGCTCCCCAGTTAATTCCAATTGCAGACAGAGTTGAGAACTACTGAGCTAAATGATAAATTTAAACTTAATGGAGGAAAAACAAGATAACCACCATAACCACCATTAAAACTCCAGTTTAAGAAAAGGAAAACCTAATTGATCTCAGACATTTTAAATCCGTTGGAGTTGACTTTTTCCAATAACTGGTTCACAAGAAACAAATTAAAAATACATTGCATCTTTTCCTGTTTGTCTCATTTAAAGATTTTATAGAAACACCTTAATATATTTTCCTGTCTTGGTTTTAGTCCTTGCGTATTGATTAGTGGTGAACTTCTCTGTAAGATTTCAATATTTGGTTGATCTCTTTTACAACGTCATGTTAATGCAGAGAACTTAACAATGATCCAACCGTAGTCTCCACAACAAACTTGCCTTGTTTCTTTCTCCACCGCCTGCCCTTAGCTCCCTGCCCCTGCCAGCATGTATTCATAACTTCACAACCATTGCTGAACTCAGATAATAGAACAATAGCATGCCTTCAAACTCAGCCAATAGAATGAGGTATATTAGGTTCCAAGCGAGGCTTATTAACACACTTGTGGGGCATTTGATTTCTGTCGAGTGGAAGGAGGAGCAGTGGCTTTTGCAGCTTCCTTCTTCTCTTATCCTTGAGAGAGCTCCATGTAAGGAAGATGGAACCTTTATTGTTTCCACCAATTTCTATAGGAGAAACTGCGTTTAAGCTTCCAAAACTGATTTGTCCTCCCTCCCCCTTTAAGCATTTGAACCCTCTTTTTCAAATGACATCCTATGTCTGAGTCCAATGTGTGGGCAATAAGTAAATGTTCAACATTATGGCTATTCGTGTTTGTTTCAGGAGATATTTGCTAAGACTTTGAATATCACATTTTGTGTATGCACTGGGACACTTTATTTGACTTTCAGTATAAAAATACATCTGCCATAGGGAATGGTTTTACTTGGAGCAGTTAAGCTATTTAAATTTAGGTTAGAATAGCCTACTTTTAAAAGTATAACATTTATGTTTCTTTATATGCAACTCATAATGTTCAAGTTCTTAGGGGGAAATGCCAGAATACTGATTCAAGAAGACACACTGATATCTAGAAATTGTGTCCGTGCACCTGGCACATTTACACATAAAGCAGAGGCTTTTAGAGAACCAGACACTTTATTTAGGCGGTTGTCGGAATATGATGAATGAGGTCATGGTTTGCTAACCTCAATTCCTCTCCCTTGAGCAGCCCTGGCTTCTCTGAAAGTATCTTATAGTTATCAACATCATATGTGAGTTTGTCTGTTTCATGTCTGTGGCATCCTAGAATGTATTAGGCTTCTAGAAGAAATCTTGTAAATTAAGAGAAATTACATGTTCAATTATATTCTTCCTTAAATAAGGATACATGTATGTCATGATTAAGAGTAAATAACAACAAAAAGATAATTGAACTCTAAAAAACATAAGTAGACAAATGAATCTTGGTTTCTAGCAGCTTGTCATGCCATTTGACATGCATTTTTTCATCTTAATAATAAAACAGGTATTGTGCCAACAATTTTATGTGGATTTTTAAATTTAATGTTCTCAATTCTATGATGTATATGGTTATATATATATTAATTATATATATAATATAATACATATTATATATATGTTATAATGGGTATATATTATATATGGATATATATTGTATATGAATGTGTATATATATTGTTGTTGTTAGTGCCAGCGAATTGATTCTGACTCCTAATGACCCCGTGCACAGCAGAGCAGAACCCTGCCTGGTCTTTGTGCACCATCCTCTCACCTTCCCGCGCTATAGCTGACAATGCTCTGCTGCTATTCATAGGGTTTTCATGGCCAGTTTTTTTAGAAGTGGGTGGCCAGGTCACTCTTCCTCGTCTGTCTGGTCTGGAAGCTCCGCTGAAACCTGTCCAACATGGGTGATCCTGCTGGTATTTGAAATCCCAGTGGCATAGCTTTCAGCATCACAGCAACACACAGCTGCCTCAGTATGACAACCGATAGATGAGTGAGGTGGTTCTTTGACCAGGAAATGAACTCTGGCCGTAGCAGTGAGAGCGCAGAATCTTAACCACTAGATCACCAGGGCTGGCTGTGTGTGTGTGTGTGTGTGTGTGTTTGTGTATAGACATTTTTTCTGATGTGGAAATAGACTCGAGGAAGTTAAGGAAGTTAAAATTTAGTGTCAAGTAATATTAAGTAGATTTAAACCCAAGGCACAAAGTTAAATCCCTTTCAGCCTTAGGATATCCAAACTCCTCTAGGAACCGTCAGAGCATCAGAAGTTGTCAGGTAATACAAATAGTTTGAGTTACTTATAATTTTATCTCAAAGAAATTCACAACGCGGAGGCACTTTAAATTTGGATAGGCCATTGAGAGATGGTTTTCTCTTCATGTAACGTCACACTTTTACCAGTCTAGAGAAATGAAAAGCTACTTTACTCTCTCACCCGCTCCAATGTTTAACAACTTTCACAGCCAGGAAAGAATGCATTACCAATGCAAAATTTTAATGTCACACGTTGTTTCAGCTCATTTATTCTTTTTGCGTGTTCAGAGAAAATAAAGATCAGTTGGTATTATTTTTTAAAATTTATTTGTAGGCCCCTCCCCTTTTTAATGTTTTTTTGCTCAGATGCACTCTTTTCTTTCCTGCTTATAGTTCTCTGATTTTCTCTAATGCTCTGATCCACCAAGTGATTATTTTTTGTACTTTAAGTAATTATTTCTAAAGAAAAAGAAGCCAATCTATAATTCTGTAGTTAGAACACCTCTAATTTCTATACATGGCAAATGTGGTAGGTTAGATAACTCTATATTTTGCTCTCCCAGGTAAAGCTCATCAATGAACAAATATGTTTTTATTGTCAAATGGAGTCTGGAATATTTCCTTAAAGGCAAACTGCCAAAACTAACATTGAAAGACTACCATAACCAGATATTTTATCAGCCAAAGTGACTTATAAATCTCATGCCTCTATGATTGAATATCAGGTAAAGTTTTCTTTTTTACCGAAATATGTGACACACGTGCTTCTGTCTGCCACAAATACCCTTGGCCACAGTTAGACGACTGAATTATAACTGAGTCATGCATGTGCTGAGTTTTAGCAGAGTATTCCTGCAGGATCTAGCAAGGATAAAAATTGATGTCCCTCTTGAAACAGAGTGGTACAGATGGTGCAGCTTTATAGCTGTCTCCAAATACCAAATGCCACACTGCTACTTTGATAAGGCAAAGCGGTGTAAGGGTTTAAATATAGCCTCTTGGTGGAATGGCAGTGAATGATGGATCCCAGTTACAAACATACCAAAATGGTCTCTGTTTAAACATTTTTTACAACCACGGTTGTGGAAATTCTATATCAAGGAAATTATGCACAGGGGAAAGAACACGAAACCTACCTGGAAAATCTATGTGTATACTAACAAATCAACTAAATTTGGAGAGGGGAATAACACAGTGGCAGCTAGTGAAGTCAGTATTTTTGCAAACACCTGTCACAAGTGGAATCTGAAAATGTTATGTTATACCTATAAGGCTTGCCTTTGTGTAACAACAAAATGGGGAACTTGCTTTCGTAAATTCGTTATCTTTTTATGGTGAAGATTCTATGCAAATGTTAAATTCTGGCCTTCTAGTATGAGAATTGCATTTGTGTTATAGAATGGTTAATTTGATAATTTTACCTTACAAAGTATGTAAGTATATATATATATATATATATATGTATGAATTTTAATTATTTTTAATACAAATGCATCATATTCCTTTAAATTAAAGTACTGCTAGTAGTGATATCTACCTTCATAATTTATACTAGGGAGATGATCAGTAAGAAATAGAATTTTAAAGTATCCAAGACCGTGTTGGTTTTTTGTTAATAAAACCGGCTAAGGGGCCATAAAGAAAAATGAAATTATATAAAACAGTATCCATACAAAATGGCTTAGAACTTTCTCAAAGGTAGCTAGTGAATTGATTAAAATTATTTCAGTTAATTTTAAAATAACTGTGAAAGGAATACATTTTACAAAGTTACTCATTTAATGTATACAGTGTCAATAAATAAATCAAGACAAGAAAGTCATCAAATAATTTTGAAGGATATATGCAGCTATTACCGATTTTTATAGCCAACAGTAAATGATTACCAAAATAAAAGCTTTCCTTAAAGTAGATTTACGGGTGTTCCAATGAGAACAATGTAAAGAAAGGAGCATTCCTTTTGTTGGTACTGCACTGCTATCTGTCTAGTACCTGGACCACTGCAACATGGAACACACCTGAATGTTCTAGGGGAAGATAATGTTATATTTCCATGTATAACCTATATTTAATTCAGATTGTTGTATTTTATGTAATTTTTACCTCTTGGAGGTACAATAACCTGATTGGTCACAGTTTTGACTCGTTCCTGTTTTATAAATCACATTGACTTATTGATTCCGGAGGATATGGACACCAGTGTGGACCAGGGAGAATACACTTAACACTTGCAGTAAACCCAGCCACATAACCAAGTTAGTGGGTTCTTTTTTAAAAAATTACTTTATCATGATTTAATTTACATAAATATACATTTTAAATGTAAAATTTGCTGTCTCGATAAATATTATCATTCATGTTAGCATCATCCAAATCAAGGTTTAGAATCTTTCCATCACCCCTAAAATTCCTTTGTGCCCCAATTTCAGTCCTTCCTCCCAGCCTCCACTTCAGAAAATCACTAATCTGATTTATTTCACAATACGTATTTTTTGCCTGTTCATATAAATGGTAGCATATAGTATATACTGTTTAGAATCTGGCTCCTCTTGTTCAGCATGAAGTTTTTGAGGTTTAGCTACTTGTTTCATAAAACAGTAGTTTGTTCTTTTGAATTTTTGAGTAGTATTCTGTACTAATATATCATAGTAAGCTTATTTACTCACTCATTAATTTCTGGTAACATAGTAAGCATGTTTAACTTTATTAGGAGAGTGCCAAACTTTTCTAAAAGAGTTTTAACATTTTACACTTTTACCAGCAATGCATGTTTCCAGTTGTTCCACATCCTTGCCAATGTTTGATAATGGCAGTCTTTTGTCAAATCTTGTTCCTGAAACCGTTGAGGTGGTCATGCGGTTTTTCATTTTTACTTTGTTAATATGTTGGTTTAGACTGATTGATTTTTAAATGTTGAAGAAATCTGACCTTCCTTGGATAACTCTACTTTCTTATGATGTATTATCTTGTTGGTAGATTGCTGGATGAGTTTTGCAAATATTTTATTGAGGATTTTTGTGTCCATGTTCATGACAGATACGGGTCTGCAATTTTCTTTTTGTATGATATGGTTGTCAGATTTCAGTATCAGAATTATGCAGGCCTCATAAAATGAGTTGGAAGGTTTTCCTTTCTCTATTTTCCTGAAGATAAATATAATATTGGATCAGTATTATTTGTTTCTTAAATATTTGATAGAACTCAAGAATGAAAGCATATGGGCCTGAAGTTTTTAATGTGAAGGTTTTTCTTCTTATTACAATTTCTTTGATAGACACAGAGTTTTCAGATTTACTAGCTTCTTGCATCCATTTTGGCAAGTTGTATTTTTCAAGGAATTTATTCTTATCCTAAGTTGTCAGATTTGTTAGCATAAAACTGGTCCTAATAGCCCCTTCTTTTTCTTTTCTTTTTTTTTTTTTTGTTGAGGAAGATTAGCCCTGAGCTAACATCTGTTGCCAATCCTCTTCTTTTTTGCTGAGGAAGATTGGCGCTGGGCTAACATCCATGCCCATCTTTCTCTACTTTATATGTGGGATGCTGCCACAGCATGGCTTTGATAAGTGGTGCATAGATCTGCGCCTGGGGTCCAAACCTGCGAACCCCGGGCCACTGAAGCGGAGTGTGTGAACTTAACCATTACGCCACCAGACCAGCCTCCCTTATTTTTCTTTTAATATTTGTAGTGTCTGTAATGTTTCCTCTTCCAATCCTCATATTGATAATTTGTGTTTTCTTTCTTTTTATTGATTAATTTTGCTAAGCGTTTGTTATTTCGTTTGACGTTGTCCCACAGTTTCTTGACTATCTATCCTTTTTACTTTGGTCTTTATTATCTCCATTGTAGAGGTTGAATTCTTTCTGTTAATGTCTTCAAGTTCACTGATTTTCCTCTACTATCTCCAACTTGCTCTTAAGCATATACACTTAGTTTTTCTTTTCAGAAATTGTTCTTTTAATTTTTAGAATTCCCACTTGCTCCTTTGTTAAAGTTTCCATTTCTCTCCTGAAATTCCTTCTTTACTTAAGAAGAACCATTCAGTAGTACTTATACAATATTTAAATTCTGGAGCAGTAAGCACAAAACAACTAAAAACCTGAAGTTGAGCAGTTTTAAGTCTTGAGTACAGGCAGCAGTCTTTCCAGGAAAGATCTGGTTTAATAGGAGTGATTGCTCTTGGGGGCTAGAGAAGAGGCTGATGATGATGTTATTTCTAGTGTATGACCATGTAACAATGGTCAGAAGACACCAGCAACTAAATGATTTTTGTTTTTTGTTTCCCTCCACCCTGCTACTCTTTTCCTATTTTACATGGGGCCCAACTCCTGGTTTGTTTGAGAATTCTTCCACTGTTTGAGCACTAAAAGTCCTAAGTCCCAGGAACTTAGTTCCTTAGCTCCCAGTAAACTGGAAAGATTGGTTATTCTGATTATATATGGCATGAATTGAGTCACTCAGTAATCAAATTATTAGCCTATAATTCTCTTAATTGATAGAGTATTTTTTAAAAAGTATCAATGGAGGTCAATAATAATAACTATATACATGTAGCCTTTATCAAGTACTTGCAATGCTCTAAGATCTGCTGGCAAGACATTACATATGCCTAACTTCATTTTATCAATGAGTTAATTGAGGCACAGAAATATTAAGTAATTTGAACATGGTCTCTAATCTGTGAAGTAACAAAGCCAGAATTCCTTTAGGTGGCTGACTTCATTACCTGTTTCATTACCTGTGCCTTGCTCTACTGTCTCAGGAAGTATCTTAGAATAAACATCTTTTCTTTTTTAACTTCAAAACAATTTTAAAAGTAAGAAAGGATATATATATTTATATATTTGTGTATATATATCTATTTAATGATGCAGATTAATATTGAGGACACAGAGTGGGGGTAGGGGGTATCCATTGATTGTATGTTAGAAACTTTAAACAGATCTCTTTGAATCCCTATAGTCAACATTGGCATTACTTTTGTAATTCAAAGGACAGAAATATGAAAAATAATAATTTTTCCCTTTTGAGTATAAAGTATTGTACCTATTTTTCTTATGCTAAATAAAAGTTCCTAAACTGGAAAAAAATATGAAATCAAACATTTTCAAAAGCACTGAGTTAAAAAATTCTCATTTCCAAGACAGTTTAGGAAGTAAGATAGAGCTTTTAAGTTACTTGTAAGCCAGTTCTCTAGGCTGTCAGTTATTTTTCAGTCCTCGACTTTCTTCAATATGTATGTTTTAAGGGCTTGTTGAGGTAGGTATTTAGAAGTTTAACTCCTTGGCAAAGGTCAGAAAATCAGGGATTAACATGTTTGTGATAATTCTAATTGCGTGGCAGTGATTAAAGTCTTAAATTGTTTATTGTCTCCTCTACATGCAGTAAGACACGCCATAAAAACACTTGCAGAAAATTAAGATTTAGTTAACTTAGCTTTACAAAACCATAGTCCTATGAATCTGAAAGGATATATAAATTCAAGCTTTGTCCTTGAGAGTCAATCTGTTCAATCTGTTTTCATTTTGTAGTCTTTGCATACAATTTACGTCTTAGGCTTCACCTCTGGGAAACTCTTCTGCTCTTCTTTAGAGATGTCTCTAGATCTAGACTAGGATGAGAGATGATAAAGAAGAATGTAAATCCAACTATTATTGCAAAACTCTTTGAACTCATTAAAGACAGTCTTCTAGATCACCTTCATTTACATCGGGATCTTTCCAGGGAACTTGACAGGTGCTATCTCTATTTATTCTTTTTCTTTAAAATGAAGCAGTGGCAGCAGGCTGTTAGATTCTATGACATAGCTCATGACCCACCTGAGATGAGTGAAAATGGAAAGCACCTTTTCTTCTGTGAGAGCAAGGGTTGAGTTTCAGTGATGGACGTGTACAGAGCATTATATCTGCAAAGAAAAGACTATGATGTGATATTGATTCTACAGCCTACCAGCTAAAAAAATTTACTGAACTTCTCTGAGACTTAGTAAACTCATTATATGGGCAAACAAATATTGCCTGGATGAGAGAAAAGTGGTCAAAGATGGTATGAGCTAATGCACATGACAAATGTTTTGTAACTGTAATGTGCTGTATTAACTAATGTTTCCCTTTATCAGCTCCATTTGAAACTGAGGAAAATGGGACACACCGAGTTTATATAACTTACCCAAAGGAAGTCACATAATTGGGACTGGGACTTTGGTCTTGCTATAAGGCTTCGGGGAAGTTCAGTGAAGGAAAGAGTCATTTTTCTCAACTACTGAGAGAGAAATGGACCCAGGTTTAATGCTGTCTCTGGGAGGAATTGTGCCGGATTGTGCTGTGTAGTGAGCAGATTTTGTGAGTAGCATAAGAATATTCTGGTGAAGGATTTATGGGGCAAGGGTTGAAAATCATTACCACAGATTGATCCTCTTATAAAGGAGACTAGTGTGTGGACCTCTGTCACAGACTGGCTGTGGAGTAGTGTGTCTGGTAGCGAGTTACTTTAGAATAGGCTTGCAGGAAGGAAGAGAGTGAGGGACTCGATATATTTTAGCTAACCCCAGAGTCCTTTTATGTCTGGGCTAGACAATTTTCAATGAGAATGAGACACCTAGATAGTGGCCATAGTTATTTGCTAATGTCGAACTTTACTTTGCCCTAGCAAAACCATTTAGGTTACTTCCAGTCCCCAAAGCTGTTCAGACAGCCATCCCTGTATATTCTCCTTATTGGTCTGACATCACACATGTGAGGCAAAAGTCATCCATCCAACTCTGTGTCTGCTCTTAGGCCCCAGGCTTGTGCTCAGTTCTGTTGAATTAAATGTATGTTCCTTTTCCTCATTCCTTCTCAAATCCTCGGTCATTCATAAATACTTAAGTATCCAGAATGACCCATGGCATTTGTCGTAAATCTTGCAGTCACCCAGGCTAATGAGTTATCACTGAAAGCTAACGGTACCTTATGGTGGCGAAGGGGGAGAGAAGGAGGAAAGAAAGAGAGATATTAATATACTTCTACATCTAAAGTTATACTTTAAATTGAAATGTCACTTTGATTGTATTTACCACCAGGGATATGTCTCCCAGCAGCAGTTCCTTATTTTCTTGTGTGTTTTAATATCTTGTATTTGATGTTCTTGTAGGAATATCTCCTAAAGAGACACTAGGATAATCAAGAAATAGAATCAAATGGAGATTAAAAATAAACAGACCAAAAAAACCCCAAACAAACCCATGGCATATGCCCTGATTAATCAAAGGGAGTTAATCAGAATTCTGGTGGAATCAGGTGAAGGTTTTTTTTTTTTTTTTTTTGGTGAGGAAGATCAGCCCTGAGCTAACATCCATGCCAATCCTCCTCTTTTTGCTGAGGAAGACTGGCCCTGGGCTAACATCTGTTCCTATCTTCCTCCACTTTATGTGGGATGCCACCACAGCATGGCCTGACAAGCGGTGCCTCGGTGCATGCCTAGGGTCCAAACCGGGGCTGCCAGCAGCAGAGCACGCACACTTAACCGCTATGCCACGGGGCGGCCCCAGGTGAAGGTATTTTTAATGTTAACAACGTGATTCTAATGTACATCCAGGGTTGAGAACCGCTATAATAGAAGGACAACACTAGGTAGAAACTATTCATTCATCTAGGCATTTAACAAAAGTTTACTTAGAAAATACTTCATGCCAGGGACTGGTTACAAAAAAAAAAAACAAAACTCTATCTGTAAGGAACTCAGAAACTGAAAATACAGGATAGAAAGCAAGTACATGAAAAGGCTCCTGAGACTTATAATAATGTTTTTCCTGGTGAGTTTCACAAAGTGATACAAGTCATAGCATGGGGCTGTTTGGCTCACAAGATCTCATCACTCCTTTGCAAAAATAGAATCTTTGCTTTGAATGGGAATCTCATATAGTCCCTAGCGTTGCACCTTGGGCAGAAGAAGAATTTCCAAACTATTTGCCAAGTAGTGTTCATATATGAAGTGATTTTCTTCACACCAAATTTTTAAAAAAAAAATGACAGATACTGAGTTATTAATAAAGGCCTATTAAACAGATATGCTTAATTTTTGTGTTTTGAGCCTTTCTATATAACTCTTCTCTGTCTGATTAGATATATCTGTCTCTGAGTCAGACCTGCCTCTAAATAATATTATTGGACTTTAAAGTTAACTTAAATCATTCTTATGTTTGAGAATTCAAATGCAATGATAGCAGTTTCTTTGGTCATTGTAAAATTGTATTGTACTCTCTTCTTTTCAAGTGATGAAAACACAAACACTGGCTTCATGATCAAGAAACGTGGTCTAGTATCTGCTCTGCTATTAGAAAGTTGTATGGAACTGGACAAGTCACTTCATCTTTCCATTAAATGGAGTTGTCCACTAGATATTTAGATAACAATGCTTAAGATGAGTTGTTTTGCATCTGTAAAAACAGTAGGTGAAGCCAACAGGCTGTAAGTTCCTTACCAGCACTAAAATTTTATTATTCTAAAATTCTAGAGCTAGAGAAAACCGAGGTCCTAAAGGCAATGTTTCAGTGTCCTCTTTGCCACTTTCTGGATCTGTGGTTAGAGCAAGTAACATTCTCTTTAAGCATTAGTTGTTCCTACATATACTGTTGGAATAATAATAGACAGTATTATGTATATGATTGTTTTGAGAATTGCTTGAAATGTTTGTAAATCATTTAGCAAATAAAAGTTATTTGGTTAAACACTCAAATATGACAAATATTTTGGGAAATGTCTATGTATTTTGACTTATTCTAAATAAGAAATACTTTGAAATAATAAAATAATGCAGGAAGTAATTCTCAAACTCTAGAGTATATAAGAATCACCTTGTGTGATTATTCAGGTCTGTAACTTGTATTTTTATTTTCTAGAAGGTCATGCTGTTAAAAACTCACAAACTCAGCTGCAGACCTATAAAAAGTACATGGGATTCAGCAGTCTTTTTTATATTCTTTAAGATTATTTTTTTGTTTGTTTTTGGTGAGGAAGATTGGCCCTGAGCTAACGTCTGCCAATCCTCCTCTCTTTGCTGAGGAAGACTGGCCCTGGGCTAACATCCATGCCCATCTTCCTCTACTTTATATGGGACGCCGCCATAACATGGCTTGACAAGCAGGGTCAGTGCAGCCCGGGATCCGAACCAGAGAACCCCGGGCCGCTGCAGCAGAGCAGGCACACTTAACCACTTGCGCCACCGGGCAGGCCCCACCAAGATTTTTTTTTTTTTTTTTTTTGTGAGGAAGATCAGCCCTGAGCTAACATCCATGTGAATCCTCCTCTTTTTGCTGAGGAAGACCGGCTCTGAGTTAACATCTATTGCCAATCCTCCTCCTTTTTTATTTTTTTTACCCCCCAAAGCCCCAGTAGATAGTTGTACATCATAGTTGCATGTCCTTCTAGTTGCTGTATGTGGGACGCGGCTCAGCATGTCTGGAGAAGCGATGCCTCAGTGCGCGTCCGGGATCCAAACCCGGGCCGCCAGTAGCGGAACGCGCGCACTTCGCTAAGCCACGGGACCAGCCCAAGATTTTTTTTAGTTGAAGAAAATATACAGATGTTTGTCACCATGTAGACTATTGAATGTTGTTGAAAATCAGAATATTGCTGTTGTTATGAGAAATTGATTTGGCAAATATAGTAGAGATGGAAAGACACCACCATGTGATAGCGGTAGATAAGTAAAACATCCATGGTGTTTTAGATGTCATTCCAGTGACAAATGTTTTTATCACTGCTGCCATCTTCAGCCACTACACGCTACACTCAGCCACTTCTCTGAAAGTTTTTCTTTTTACTTGGATTAGGTAATGGCAAGTACTCTGAATTAGAAAGTTCTGTTACAGAAAATCTCCTCAAGTTATTACAGAAATTAAAATGAAAATAACAATAATATTCACTTTTTCACCTGTAGCATTGACAACAATTTAGGAAGTTGTTATTCTCGGTGTTGAAAGAATGTGGAGAAATCTTCATGTGTCACTCTTTGGAGTGAAAGTAGTGTCACTATTTTTTAGAGGGCTATTCAGCTATCAAAGTGGAACACACACACATGTATTCACACACATACTGTGACTCAAGAATTCAACTTTAGGAATTTATCTTAGGCATACATTTGCATGAATATTCAAACATTTAAGTACAAGAATGTTTATTGCACTATTACTGGTAATAGCCAAAACCTAAAAACATCTAATTAATCAATGGAGAGAATGGTAAATAAATTATGGTACATCCATACGATGATACGCAACCATGAAAAAGAATTCCGCTGATTTGAAATGAGATCAAGATATATTGATAAATGTGAAAATGAATTTGCAAAGAGTATGTATAATATAATCCCATTCATGTTTTTAAGTGTGTGTGGGTGTTAATATATATGATAAATAGATAAATATGCAAATATGCTTGTGTACACAGACATTTCTGGAAGGATTTGAAGAAATCATTTATGGGTGTGTGTGTGTGTACAAACGTGTTTATTTAGTAAAGGACTTTCTGCATTCCTTAATATGTGTTTTGTATTTCTTCTGATAATGGAAAGAGACAGAAAGAATTAAGATAGAACATAGCATGTTAATAAAGAAGTACGGGCTTACAGTAAAGAATAGCATTTCATGTAAGCTGTTAACGAAAAAATAAATAAGTCTTACAGGAACAGGAGGACGAGGAATAGGTTAGCAAAGCTAGTCTTTGCCGTTCTGGATTGCTGATCAGCTGATGCAACTTATTTCAGTGAGTATTGAAAACCTGCTAAGTGCTCAGTACTGTGCCCTCAAGTCAGGCTCTGCCTAATAATTAGGCAAGTGCCTTACTCTCTAAGTGTAAAGATTAAATGATAAAGAAAGAGAAAAGGGCAGAGCACTAAGCTCAGCATATAGTACCTGTTGACTAAGTTGTAGCTATTATCATTGTTGCCTTTCCACATGGCTTTCCTTGTTCAATAAATCTCGATTTGGGGGAGGGGATCAAGTGCTGGAGAAGACATTTTTTCTTGATTGTACTTTTCGAGAAAAACTTCCAAGTGCTTTATATCAATGGATCTTCAATGATGTTATAAGTTGCAAATCTCTTCATGGACCTAGAGATTCTTGCCACCAAATTTGCCCAATGTATAAGAATTTTTTATATCTAACAGTTTTAATTTTCTGAGCCTTTAAATTTTATTTCCAGTTTGTACTGTGTTCTTTTAGTATTGAATGCAGAGTTGGTGTTTAAGCAAGATGTTTATGGTTATAGCTGCTAAATTTTTTTACATCAAATGAATTCCAAATGGAAAAGCTGGGCATTGGAATCCCTTAGTGCTAGATTTGAAATCTAGCTGGGAAAGTTGAAATCCTCTCTGAACATCCGTTTTATCAATGGAGATAAAAATGCCTACTTCCCTGTTTTGTCATAGGGCAGTGTCCTTCAATGGTGTAATGTGTATACAGCATCTAACAAAGTGCCTCATAGAGTAAACATTTAAAAAGTGATAACTATCGTAGCGAAGATAATGGTGATTTCTGAAATATATATATTTTGATTCATGAAAAACATTGTCTTCTATTCTTTTAATGTGTTTTTATTTTTATTTATAACCAAGAAAGAAGCTAAATAAGTCTCTCCCACTAAAATCAGCATGTCAGAGTTATATCAGCATTATGTTAGAGGAATATACACTACCAACAATGGATATATTGTAAATCATTTTTAAGTGAACTCTGACCCAACAGAAAGTGCCAGCATATTGTGGGTTTATGCTATTTACTGACCTTTAACTCTGTAAATTTAACTGTGGAAATCTGACTTAAATTATTCGTACTCATTTCTTTTAATAACCTGTAATAAGGTAACTTCCTTTCAAAGACATTAGAAATATGCAATGATGTAGTCACAATGTTTAAAATAACTTTTGTAATAGTGCTATATATAAAAAAACATATAAACAATTTACATGCACTTAGTTTCTCCCCCTTGGCTTCTATTTTGTGGATACAACAAGCATAAAAACCAGCTGAAAGATATTTTTTGGTCAAAATATCATGTCTATTTTAGTATGTACCCAAGAGCAGCTTAAGTAAAAGCTACTTGTGTAACTATAGCCCAACTGTTCTTATCTCCTTGAGGATTATTGAAATATATGCCAGGTAGAGATATAAAAGAAGTAGAATTTTTTTCTGAAAGCAACGTTATGTAAAATTATTTCTAGAATACCTCAAATTCTTAATGATAAAACTCAGAATACTCCAGGTGGCCTCATCAAAGAGAGAAAAAAATCCATCATTTAGAGAAATCTCCATTATGTAGAGCAATGCCTGATTATATGAAGGGTGTGTTCTGCCCTTTTGCTTGAAGTTCTGGATTTTTTTTTTTTTATTGTAGAATTTTTATTCTGACCATTTTTTGAGCATTGCTATCTATACACATAAATGGATTAAGTTACACAAGGACTAATGACTTGTGTATCTTGGTATCAGGAAAAACCCAACTGTTGGAGTTAGAACTTGATCAATTAAGAGACTTGTATAAAATTGTTTTCTCACTTTTAATATTAAAAACAAATTCCTGGCATTTCAAAGTCTTGTCTGGAATCTCTGATTCTAGAATTAATAACAGCTTTCCCCAGTTCAATACATATGCCGTGTGCAAAATTGAGAGAGACAATAAGTTGTAAGCTGGCAATCAGTCCATTAGCAAATACACGTTCACCCAGTGCCTACGTGCACCAGGCATGGTGAAGACAGGCATTCAACAAATCATTGAAAATAGTTATTTAAAAGATTCTGAGTGGGACCGTGCTACACAAGAGGAGGAAAGGGTGCTCTGGAAGCATGGACCAATGGATGGCAAGAGCCGAGTGTTCATGCAGAGCTTCCCAGGAGAAGTGATGATGAAGCTGAGGGTTGTGAGATGGACAAGAGTCGGAAGGACATTCCTTGAGATCCAAGAAAGGGAGAACAAGCAAGGGGTCATTGAAACTCGAGGCTAACACTTTTGCAGGAAAAAGAGCTGTAGTGTCACTTATCCCAACCTATTCACATTAAGATGGATTGAGGGGGGGCCGGCCCCGTGGCTGAACAGTTAAGTGCGCACACTCCGCTACTGGCGACCCGGGTTCGGATCCCGGGTGCGCACTGACGCCCCGCTTCTCCGGAGGCCGCGTCCCACATACAGCAACTAGAAGGATTTGCAACTATGACATATGACATACAACTATCTACTGGGGCTTTGGGGAAAAAAAAGAAGGAGGATTGGCAGTGGATGTTAGCTCAGAGCCGGTCTTCCTCAGCCAAAAAGAAGAGGATTAGCATGGATGTTAGCTCAGGGCTGATCTTCCTCACACACACACACACACACACACACACACACACACACACACACACCAAAAATAAATAAATAAATAAAAAGGTGGATTGAGGGCCCTAAGCAAAGGAAAAAAGAAAAAAAAAAAAAAAGGTGTGTATTGATTAGTTTATGTAGAGGCCGATATGGCTGTTAATTCACTATTAGCAAGAGATGCCTACTTACTTAAAAGTATTTAGCAACATATTTGCCTGCCAGGCTGTTTTTTATTTCAAAAAGGAGAGACTGTGGTTACCTGACTTGTTCTCAGCTTCAGCTTGACCACTCTCTTATAGTTCACACAATGAGCCTAAATTGGCAATGTAACCAACAGGTAATCCATTAAGAACTTGAGTGCAGTTAAGTCTTCCTTTGGGATGTATACTTTTACAGCCGATAAACCTGGCCTTGCTAGCTCCTAGTCAGTTTGCTTGCTAGTAAGAAAGCCTTGTAATGTAACAGAGTGACATCCAGTAGAGCCACTCCTCTTAGGTTTCCACGATGAATATTGACTCCGGAAATCCTCTTAAAAAGGCATGGGATGCAGTGTCCCCCTAGACGCCCTTAGGGGACTCAATGATGGTGATGATATGACTGCCATGTTTGGTTAGTTTGAGGCAGGTTCTTGCAGATAACATTAATTTTAAAAATATTTAAATCATTATCTGGAATGAAAGAGAATCACTGAATGCTTTAAAATTTGTGTTCAAAAATATTAATTGTCTGACATAATAGTGGATGTATATTGCTGGAAGGTACAGCTATGATTTAAGCCCTAACCAATTGATTGAAAGGTCATAAAAATTGTCTGGGAATGAGAATGACATTTGCCAACAAGATATAATGTTACATAATAGGTTGGGACAGCTAAAATGAAAGAACAGCGATAATCACCAGTATGAAAGATAATTCAACATTAATATTTCAAGTATATTGTGATTTTTAGTGAAACATCCCCAAATGTAATAAATGCTTGAAAGCGCTGTATCTCAGTAACAGTTTTATAGTCTCCGCTTCATTAGTAGAATAGCTCAAGTTACGAGCTGCCTTTAAAAGGACTGAATGCACTTAAAAGATCAAAACGTTTGTGATTCATTTTGGCAATTGTTTCTAATGATTGTGAAATCAATTTTTGAATGATTTTATTTTTAGTATCATGGGACACTAACACTGGAAGCATCTTAGAAACCATTCCCTCTGGCTCTCTAATTTTAAAGAGCAAAGGCTTTTTTGCCTGCCTGTCTATCTTTCCTGTGATCTTGCTCCCTTCTCATTCATTTTCACACTGTTGGCAAAGCAAGGGGTCTTTTAAAGCCCTCTGCTTAAAGTCTTTCAGTGAGTTCTCACTACCCATGGCAGTGTTTGTCAGTATGCTCTGTGAACGGCAGGCTCAGCCTGTTGTAATTTACATTATATTAAAGGGGGTTTCCACAATCATATGTGTTTGATGAGCAGGGTTAAACATAATCAAACGGTTATTTTTTTCTGTAGGACCTCTCAACCCTTTTAATAGACAATACTTTATTCTTGGACAAATGCTGTCTTGAAGAATAAGGCCTCCAATTCTAGGCATGAAATACCATTCCTTCAAAATTTGACCCCTGCCTTTTTCTATCTCAACTTCGTATCTCAATGTTGCACATTTACACCCTAGATTATAGTTCTAACCCAGTGAACTAAACTTTTCTGAAAAGTTGTTTTGCTGTTTCTTCTCTCTGTGGTGCGTCTGCTTTCCTAGGTTATCTCTTACTTGGCCTTCCCAGATTTAGCTCAAGAGTCACCAGTAGCAAGCCTGTGTCCATTCCCTCTCCTGTGTTATGTGACATGCATAATGGCCCATAGCATCCTATCTTCACCTCTCATTGTAGCTATTATCAGAGTAAGCTGTCATCCCATTAAAATGCAGGTATCACCTACAAAATCCCCATATCCTTTTAGTTAGGACTATGAGTCATCATTTTTTCCAACATGCTGCCTAGTACATGGATGGTGCTCAAAAAATAGCCATAGACGTATCAGAGGGAGGAAAGGTTGAGTGCACCTTAAGGTTGCACGGTGGCATGGCATGCTTTTCATGTCAATGGGGTCTCTCCACTGACCTATGGACATTTAATCCACAGCTCACCATAAAGAGACCCAGCAAGATGACACTATGATTAGTTTAATTAGCCCTATGATTAATTTAGTAATACCCTTAAGGAACTAATAAAAATATATCTTGAAAGGAAGAATAATGAACAAACAACATAAAAGATAAAGTGTTGGAGACTATTTTTGCATTTAGCTGATAGAAGTGGGTTCTTGGTGTTTTTATTTTAAAGTAGCTGATGGTGTGCAGGCACATTTTAGCAGCCATATATGAGAGTAAGAGAAACTTTAAATATATTCCAGCTAATATTTGGAAATAACTATTGAGTCTGTAGTGTCTGAGGCTGCTTTTTCATGAGTCCAAGAAACATCGGAAATGATTTTACCATGGATATTAGTTATCTGGCTTCTGCGGGCAAAGCTGCTATTCAGTTAAGGAAGCATATCAGTTCACTGAGAGACAAATTAAAGTATGTTTTTTTGATGATATGTGGAAAAAGAAAGTAAAATAGGGAGAGTGAAAATTGGATTTTTCTTCTAAAAAATGTATAGGGTTCCCTGTGTTATCTTCCTCTTTTTATATGGCACATTAAAATTGTAAATAAAAATTGAATTGGATCTCTCTCAAATAGAGCTTTCTCAGTGTATATATAAAATCAGATATATATAAAATCAAATATATATATATGTGTGTGTGTGTATATATGTATATATATATAGTTTCTAAATAGATGGTAGTGAAATTATGTATCAGATACTAATGTCAGATAATGTATTTTAGTAGAAATGCATCATATAGCTCATGATTAATGCTTCTTCTGCCAAAGTGTTCTGCTAAAATGACCCCAAGATACATTCAATGAGATAAAGTCATTCGACAGCTTCCCTACTTCTTTGCGTTCTGTTCCCAGAAAGAAGTATCAGGGAAAATGGGAGATCTTTTAGTAGTTACTTATTAATTTAGTTTTATAATAAGATTATGCCTAGAATGTATGAAAGTACTTTTAAAAATCAAATATAGGAAAGGTCTACAGACAACAAAGGTCAGCATGTAGAGTGTGGGCTGGAGAGCTAGCCCTGAGTGTAAGGAGGATGGATGCAGTTAGCTGGAGAAAGCCCTAGTCCTGCAGGCAGGAAGTTCCAGTGTTAGTGGGTCATTACAGCGTGGCTGGGAGGTGGTTCAGAGACCAGTGCTCTAAGGGAAAACGCAAAGAGAGTAGGAGAGTTTGAATTCTAGGTCATTTCTCCCCCAACTTGTAGCCAATTGTTTATTTCTCAAAACCACATTGCCCCTGGCCTTTTAATTTTTCAGCTTAAAGTAACAGAGAATGATGGATACATGAAAGGGTTTAAAAGGAGGACAGGCTCATATTCTCCTGGACTGTTTAACATTGCCTTGTCCCCCGACCAGGTAATGACTTAGTGACCTTTCACATTTCCTTCCATATCACCTGCCTCCCATTTCTATTATTCTAGCCCAAGGTAAAGTGAATTTTCATTGAATATATGCTATTTTTTGGTATTTTAAAATTTAAACATGGCGGCTATGGTCACCAAAGAGGAAGTTTTCCCCATATTACCTATAAACAGAATATGAAAAGAATTAAGAAAACGTGCCAGATTTTCTTCTGACTTTTTCCAAGTGATACATATTAGATTTTTCACTTTTTAATTTTTATAAGAACTTTGTTTCTCCCACAACGTGGGAGCAGTTTAATTACAACTTGGACTCAGTAATATTGGTATTCATCCACTCCCAAAAATGTTTCACATAAACGTTTATGGTCTGTTTGCTTTTTTTTTTTTTTTTTTTTTTGTGAGGAATATTGGCCCTGAGCTAACATCTGCCAATCCTCCTCTTTTTGCTGAGGAAGACTGGCCCTGGGCTAACATACATGCCCATCTTCCTCTACTTTATATGGGACACGGCCACAGCATGGCTTGACAAGCGGTGCGTCGGTGCGCGCCTGGGATCTGCACCGGGAAACCTGGGGCCCCCACAGCAGAGAGCATACACTTAACCGCTTGCGCCACCAGGCCGGGCCCTCTGCTTGCTTTTTAATTTTCATTCTGTGAATGTAGATACAGTGTTTAACGTAGGAGGATGGGGTTTGTTGGGAAGGTGAATTACAGAGTAGGGGGAGTGAGGGGCAGGAAGCCAAAAGAGACCAGCGTTGGTATTAGCCAAGTGAATGGTGAGAAATGGAAGTAATGAAACATCGTGGTCACCTAAAAATCAGTCAGGATTTAGGCTATCAGGCCAAATGTGGTAGAAAGAAGATTTCACTTTTATTTAGTAAACATCAATTTTGGGACTAAAGATTGCTTTTAAACAATGTCATACCATGATGTCTATAATAGAGTTGTCTCACAGAAGCCCCAAATCAAAATTTTTATCTTGGGACCTTATTTTATTGTATTCTTTCTAAAGTAGATCAGTTCTCATCAGTTTGAGATAGACCTAATTTTATGTCCTGTTTTTGGATTTAGTCTTTGGTAAGTGTATTAAACATCACTCTTTCTGAAGAAATGAACAATCAAATAAATGCAATGTCTTCTTATCTGTGCTTATCAACTACAAACCACACTGGTTTAAAATGTAAAGTGGTTTATGGGACAGTAAACTGAAAGCATCTTGGCTAAAATACATTCGAAAGACACAACACGGGCATGTATCACTTTATTTCCATTTCCGAGTGTCAGCGGAAATTGGAGGCAACGCTCATCCTTTCTGTTTGATTATTCCATTATCGACAGAATGAGACTGTTGGAGACATACATGCTGATTTAGTGTTGCGCTGATGAAACCATTCAGGTTGTATGATGTGTCATTTTTCACTGCTGCCTTATCAAGGTATTTCAGCTGTGCCCAAACCAGCCCTGATAATTGCTTTAGTTGCTTGTGGCAAAGTTATGTCAATGTCAGTCACTAAATGACTTTTGACTGCTTCGTGTCAGGTGTTCCCTCCAAAGAAAGATAGGGTAGGTGAGTTTTTATTCACGGGTATAGATATTAATCCGAAGTCTAAACAGACAGGTTCATTTTTTTTTTCCTAATCAGAACTTTAATGCAAATGCTGGGATTTTATGTTTTAAAATAAAGGGAATACAAGTAAGTTTATGATTCGCTTCAAGTGTAATCTTCTCTTATATTGATAGCTTTCCTTCCTGGGTCCTAAGGGTAAATTCAAGTCAAAAAGAGCTTTGAACAAATGTAGTGTAATAATGGTTATCCTATAAGATGTATAATATCTGTTTAAAACACCCTTCTAGTTAATGCAACTCAAGTGCCTTCTCCATATTCTTTAAAGTCTCCAATTTAGATTGTTTTTTTTTTAATTATAGTGTTTGGATTCAAGGAAGATAGACAATTAAAGGGATTGACAAAAAGTTTCATTATAAAAAAATAAGCGTCAACAGCTTCAACAGTTGGCTTACAAGTTCATGTTGATTGAGAATCATAGGCACATACGTTATGTGTATACACAGTACACACACATCACACATATGGACTATACACTGTTCTGTACATCAGTCTTCACAATATGCTGTGATCCTCTTTCTATATTGCTATATTTTAATTGTTGTATAGCAAACCATTGTATTGATGTATCATAATTTAACCCAACTCCTCTTATTGGGCATTTATTTTGTTTCCAATCTATGCTATTAAAAAGGGTATTGTAATCATCCTTAGACATACATCTTAGCTCATTTGTTGAACGATTATCTCAAAATATATTTCTAGAAATGTATTTATTGGATCAAAGGGTACTCTCATTTAAAAAAATATTAAACATATTGTCAAACATACCCCCTAGAATATTTCTTCCAATTTATAGTATCACTTAGAACATATAAGAATGTTGATTCTCCATTATAACCCAAACTGGAAGTTAGAATGCTTTCAAAATCTTACCAATACAATAAGTAGATACACTGCATCTCATAACTGTTTGATTTCTTTGGATACAAATGAAGTTGAATATTTTTTCTAAATATTGTGGCTATTTCTAATACCATAAGATTTGAAAATATATCAATGCAAGTCAAAATAATTAATGAAGATTTGAACTGGTCTTTAAAGAATGGTACCAGGGTTTGGGGGTGGGGTAGAAAATTCAAATGCCTACAGGGGCTCGCAGCAGGTGAGGTAAAGCCTTCCATGGTGGGGACCTTTGAGAACTAGAGAGCGCATGTGCAATATAACTTGGATAGTTTCACAGCCCCACCCAGTGGACGATGGATTTCACAGAATGGAGGCCCAATGTTGTCAGATCTCCCAAATTTTAAAGAGAACCTTGAAATCGGGATCTTTGTATTAAACATCCTCTAAGGAAACATGCTCTGCATATTTTGTCCAACCCTATCTACTGACTGGATTTAGCTCACAGGCCACCTCTGTAAAACCATTGATTTGGATAGGTCAATATGACATTCCAGATCAAGGGAACAAAATGAACCAACCCAAAGTTGGGGACCCTGGAAGAAGTTGGTTATAGAATGGAACAATCTGGAAATCTAGATTGGAGATTAGGAGAGGAAGGGAGGGACTGTAGGGAAGTCAGGATAGAAGGACTTGGTTTGTAGAGGGTTTTACTATGCAAACAGAGAAGTTTCTGTGGAATCTATTTTAAAATAAGGTAATATCTTTCCTTCAAGTGGGTTTTCTTTTGTTTTGTTTATAGAAGAATAACATCAGTATGGAGGTGAGAGATATAAGGAAAAGAAATCCAGAGAAGTTTTCTGACATTCTAGGCAGAGGTGATGAAGTGCTAGAATGAGGTGATGGTCCTAGTAATTTAGAAATGGGAAATGAGACAAAACTTAAAGGAGAACTCAATAATATGTGCCAAACCATTGCGTAAATCATGGCCTTTCACTCTCATCTCTTTTGTTTCTATACTCGTACATTTTAAATTTTATATTTTTATTCTTATTGGTACAGATATCTCTATAGGTGATAGTTTCTCTAGATGATGGTAGATGTTGATAAATGTGTAGTATATTCTTACTCATTTATAATTGGATTATGGGGGTAAAACAGTGATTCAGGTTATATATGAATGTTTATGATTAAAGAAGATCATAGTTTGTACTACTAAGCTTTTATAAAGTTATTAATAGTACATAATAACTATTCAAGGGTTCTCCAAATAGCTGAAAAGATTGGTAATCTGGGAACAGTATAACATTAGTTAAGCCCTGAAATAATCAGTTGAGACTAACCTATGCTTAAACTGTATAAACAAGTCATTAGCAGTAGCTAAATGGGACCAGGGGAGCCACATAAATCACTTTTAGTCTCTCAAATAAAGTATTTGTGATTAATTGCAGCACACAGGACTGGTCATAAGAATTGAAACCAAGAGATAAGAGTATAAGTACTATCCAGGTTTTAAAACTTTGGTGCCTAGGATAACTTTTTTCTTGGAGTAAGATAACTTATTTAAAATATACCAATTTGTTAAACAGTCTCTGAACTGTAGGAGTCTCCTAGAATAAAATGGGTAATATTGATAAAGCCAAATGTGTTTGTTTTAATTTTTCAATTTAACTTAAATTTTATATTTTTGTTAGATAACATCTACATGGATCAAAGATTAAAAAATAAATATCAAAAGTATAAAGGGAAAAGTCTTTACCTCTGGGCAAAAATCGTCCAGTTCCCACACTGCCTCCTGCCACTGTCTTCAGAAAGGTAGACATACTCTTTAGGTATCCTTCCACTTTCTATATACATAAACAAATATGAAAATATAGCTATATTCTTTATTCCTCCCTTTTTTTTATGTTTTATAAAAAATATAGCATAATTTGCATACCCCTTCACCACTTGGTTGTTTCATTTGTTTGTTTTAACACAGCAGTATCTTTTAGAGATCTTTCCACAATAGTACATAGGAGGTTTTCTGATGCCTATTTATATGTGCATAGTATTCCATTCTATAGATACATTGTAGCCACTATTGATGCAGACTTGATTGTTTCCAGCATTTTACTGTTACAGTGATGTACATGTGGGACTCTAGCTATAGGATAAATTCCAAATGCATTTTGAGTAGTTGTAACATCTGCTATGTTTGTGAAGTAATCTTAGCATGTCTGACTTGGCCTAAGTCAGGACGGCATTCAACTCTAGGTCTGAAGTTTTGAGCTGTGATTAGTATGGGTGTATTCGGTGACACATCCAGATAATTGGGCAATATAGGCAGAGACTGCTCCCTGCAATGAGCTCAGAAGCTCTTCCCTCTTGCAGACTTCCTGATCATCTGGCTTCTGTCATTGGCCAAATCCTTCCCACTCATCTGCAACCCTTTGGGAAGCCCTTCCCTATAGCTGCCAACATTCAGACATGATAACGTTCTCCAGTTACATGCATCAAATGTCCAACACACCAGATTTAAGGTAGAACAGTGCTCAGCGGAGTAGCTTCTTATACATTTTTAGAAGCATTCTGAACTGCTGAACACATTAGAAGCAGAAGGGAATGGATGGCCTGGGTCCACCCAGGGTCCACTAGGTGCATCTCTTGTCTCTAGAGGAAGAGGGGCCTGACTGGACCCATTTCATTACTGTCATCTCTACCCTGTCTTCTGACTTTTGCTTCATTCAGGCAGGAAGCTGCATTTCAGCTCAGATCTGGCAAAGTCCCTCTATGTTCTCCTGAAGGACTCTATTCAGATTTCCATGTTTGATTAATAGAAAATACAGTGAATTGGGGGGGAACAAATTGAGAAACCGATATTTTGCCTAGTGTTTCATGGCATGCAGATACAGTGGGTAGTATCTGTATAGATAGATATTAATAAGAAGATTTGAAAATGTAATATATTATGAGGTTCCTTTTTGTTAAACGGAGCCAGGAGAAAATTCCCCTTTAATGGCGGATAAATACTTGATTCAGCCTAGTGACCTGCGGGCCAATAATGGGAAATTCAGAAGTTTAGATCCATCAAGAGAGATGATAGCCAACAGACCATGGAGTGATCGCCACTGTTAGCTGATTTATAGAGAACTGAATGTAACTAAATGTGTACTATTCTGAAAGAGTGGAAAATTTGCCGCTGAGTCCATACCTAGACATGCAAAAAGAAGAGACTTTATTTTTAGAGTGATGTAACTATCTTGTTTGTTCATGTTCGTTTCAACCTGAGTTATCTGCAAAGTTCATCTCGTTATCTAGACATATTGGTATCTAAACTGGAGCAGACAGAAAATTCTTCATGGCACTTATGTATAGTTATTATGATTTCATCACTAAAGGCATGTCCAGTCAGAAACCCTAAAGTCTAGAGGTTTATGACCTTTCTGAATATTTGACATTCTCTCACCTCAGCAGTGTAGTATGTGACCAAAGCCATTACTAAAATGGATGGTGATTTATTAATTCCACAAATACTCACTTAGTGTTTATTGTGTACAAATTATTGTTTTAGGTGTTGGGAGTAAAATAAATTGAACGAGACAGTCACTGTCCTCAAGGATAGTGCACACAGATAATTATTATAAGAGGTTGAAAGGTGATTCATGCTCACAGTGCAGACATCTCAAGGAATGGAACGTGGTTTCCAGAGAGAAGATCAGGAAATATGTCGTGGAGAAAGATGCCCTCTTATTGGCCCTGGACGGATGAGTAGAACGTGGATATGGAGAAATGGAAATAAGGGGCTGTTATGGGTTGAATTGTGCCCCCTCCCTCCAAATTCATATGTTGAAGTTCAAATCCCCAGTACCTCTGAATGTGATCTTATTTGGAGATGGGATCTTTACTGAGATAATCAAGTTAAAATGAGATCATTATGGTGGGCATTACTGCAATATGACTGGTGTCCTTATAAAAAGGGGAAATTTGGACACAGAGACACACATAGGGAAGATGATGTGAAGAGACATAGGAAGAAGATGGTCATCTACAAGTCAAGAAAAGAGGCTTGGAACAGATCTTTCTATTTTATTCCTCAGAAGGAGCCAATCCTGCCACACCTTGACTTTGGACTTCTAGCCTCCAGAACAGTAAGACAATAAATATCTAAGTCTATAGTACGTTATTACAGCAGCCCCAGCACACTAATACAGAGGCATTCTGAGCAGAGGGAAGAGAGTTGGGGAAATCCAGTAGAGGGTTAGAGAAGCAGAGTTTGGCTGGTATGTGGAGTGCCTGAAGGGAGTCAATGGAGATTGACTAAAATTGTTACTAAAACGTGAGTTGAGTGAGATTGTGCAGGGTCTTGCAAGCCAATGCTGCAAAGCCAGGAATACAGAGTAGTCTCCAAGCAGTGTGTCACAAATGGCTGTTGTAATATGTATATGGTCCACTGTGGTCATTGAAAGAGGCTGCTCTCAATTGAAACCAACTGATCTAGGCTCTTCCTTAGATGCCCCAGATCCTACTCTATGGCAACAAGAACTGAGCAGATCGATATCTGCAAGTATCCGTTTTCCACTTGTGGCCACCTATTCAAATGTTTCACTGTAGGCAACAGGGAGCCATCGAATGAACGGTTTTGATCTGCAGTGTGACACAATAAGAGCTGCGCTTGAGGATGATTAGCTTGGACAGACTGAAAGGGTGCCAGACTGGGCAAGTGACTAGGAGGCAGTTGCAATAATCCAGGTGAGAAATAATGAGGTTTCGAATTTGGGCAATGACAGTGGTGTGAGAGTGGGGTGTAGGGTTGTGTCTTATCTCCACATTATTTCATTCATTGATCTTTGGTAGCTTTGTTTCCATGACTGTTAAGGTGTTTCTTTCTATCTTTTTCTTTCTGATGAGTATGGAAGAAGATAATTCAGAGTGAAATGGTAGAGAAAGAAAATAACTCCTCTTTTTATGGCGTTGCAGTATATTGTATTTTGTAATTCCAGAAACAGAGGCCCTTATAAAACTAAAGCTAATTTGGTTAGAGATATTCTAATGGATATTTGACAACCTACAGAACTTATGTGAATAGAAACAGGGCATTTGGTAACTTTTGATACTTCTTCTATTTGAAAAGTGTTTGCTGCCGATCTACGGTTTAATTGCATAACATGGGATTTTTGTGTACAAGTTTGTGAATGCTTGTCAGACTGATTAAGGAAGATATGGGAAGAGCCATCAATAAAGACTGGAGGCAATAATATACAGAAATCAATTTGGATGTCCTGTGGTAGTAAATAAAACTTCATTACATTATGTGACTGGGAGAACTAAATTCATCTATCTATATATGTTACCTAGAGTGGTAAAACATGTTCATAAAATCAATGAGAAATTGATATTTGGTAATTTATCATAGCAATTTCAATGTTTCTTCAGGGGATTTTAAAGAAAACAATCTATTTTAAAAATATTTCATAAGGCAAGAAATGTTCAAAGTATGAGCCAACTTATTGGAAATTACAGAATATACCTAATTTTCTTGAACTTTTAACTTACTGTTACCCAAAGATGTCAGGAGGCCTTGTGTGCTAACCAGATTATTTTATTGCCTTTATCTATTGATATATGCTATGTTTCATTGATTTTTAGCTGTGCTATTCCTGCAAGGTGCATTTTTCTATTTTCTTTTGAGTTTAACTTTTAGTACTCTTTTTGACAGCCACTTAATTGTATTGATTTTTTTCTAACTCAGTTATAATTTAGAGAAGAACATTTTAGTATATTTTGTTGAGAAAATATTGGCCTTAGTAGCTTATAACTAGCGATACTCTGAAAAGTTGAGCTATAAATGTCACTAATTCACTGAGTAGACTATTGGAGTGATGGGCAGACAGGAGTAAAAGAATTATTCCAAACTCATTATCTTAAGAGGGTTTCCCCAGGAAACAGACTCATAAGGTGAAAACATGCTTGCAGTAAATTTATTGGGCAATGAACTTAGTATCAACACTTATGGAGGAGGTGAGGGAACAAGGATTGCAGAAGGAGGAATTGAACTATAATCAGTCAAAACACCCAGCCCCAGCTTATTGCATTGAGTGCTCTCAAGCTGGGATGTCCTTTCCAGCCTCGAGGCAAGGGGGCTGAGCCTTTGCACCTGCACAACAACAGGTCGTTGGACACCTGCTGCTCCTAGGGTGGGGCCTGGCTTTGGATATTCAGCTTCCAGTTGTATTTCAGCTGCCAAGATTTCCAGCAACTGGGTGAAATAAGAACCTCCATCCTGAAGGAGGGGTCTGGGTGGCATACCACAGCATGCCCTACACTCGGAGATATACATGTTAAAAACAACTTCTTTCAGAAAGTGTATTCAATTTTAGGTGTTACATACTCCTTAATATTTGAAATATTTGGTATTTAGACATCTCTCTTAGCAGAATATATAAGATCCCTTTGTTAAAACTTACCTTTGAAAATGAAAGGAAAAGGCATTGTCCAGATATTAAATTCCTAACTGCGATATAACTGTCAAAAATCACATTTAACATTATTAAGTGGTCCATAGCAGTGTGTCAGGGTAAATATCCATGGAATTTAGTTCTCTTACTGGCAGCCAAGAGAAAGGTATCTAGCTCTGTTCATTACGGACCATGAAATGGCTATTGGTAGTTAAGAAAGTAAACATAGGAAATACTCAATATAATGTCAATTTTTGGTATTTCCACTTTAATATTAAACACATAATTTCTTTCTAAAATTTTTCATTTAAAAATTAGTCTTTTCAAAGAGATTCCTTATGTACCTTCTCATGATGCAGCATTTATATTTTAGGTATATGAATATTTATAATGATACATCACTTTAGCTGGGACTTCACTTGTATTTAAGAATCACTTTTGGTATGTAGCAAGACTAACGTATCTATTGTTATTGGATTCCACTGGTGTGTTGATTCAGACATTAGTCATCGGAAGGCCTGAGTTTTGTCCCTAGTCTATGCTCAATTCCTTTAACTATCAGAGCTACTATTTCTATTTTGCCTTGAAGTACTATGTATATTTTTTACACGTACGTTTCATTTACCCAGTTAAGCCGTATATTCCTTTTGAATGAAATTATATCTTCTTTGTAGGAGAAGGCTGTTGTACATCTTGGACACTTAATAATTATTGTTGGAGGGTGGAGATGATTTAGGTTTATTACATCAAGCCTCTCCACCCTCAATGTCTACCTCAAAAATTTTAAATGTTATATGCTACTTCAAAGGATTTTTATAAAGATTAAAATGCATGGCTTTTTCTGATCACTCAGATGTCTTGCTGAGGATGGCAGGACAGAAAAGGGAAAGGATCTTAGTTCTTTATAATGTCACTGGGGCACATAGAGGACTTTGTTTTCTTCACTGATCTATCTCCACTTCCTAGACCAGTGCCTGGTAATTAGTTGGCACTTAATAAATGTATATTTTTTAGGTAAAGCTTTTATTGACATGCAATAAAATATTTTATATGTTGAAAAAGACTGGCATTTAAAACTTCTGACTGAGTTATCCAATCTGAAAGCATCAAGTATGCCTAAATTTCAGAAGGAGCCATAGATAAATTGTCTACATGAAAGACAAAGGAAATCATGAAATATTTTATCATTTCTCCCATTCAATAAAGAGCTGTAAAATGATGACAAAGACTTTTCTAGAATGTCAAATCATCAATTTATCTTAATTGAAAATTCGTCGTACATCTGGTAGCAAATAATAAGTGTTTTGAAATTGACTTACTATAATGAATATGGATTTTAAGATGCCTTATCATCTAAGTCACTGCCACCCATTTACAAGTCACTGAAGTGAACTGTTTTAATAGTAAATCTGTTTTCTCCTTCATTTAATACTACCTATCTAGTCATTTTTGAAATGGTCTGTGGGAGACAGCAACAAAGACTTCAGGCAGTCCAGTGACTCCAGTAGGGCTAGGTGCCACAAAGCTTTGGCTGCTACAGGTAGAACTGTCAGATGCCAAGAGCTAGTGTCAAACCTCCCCCTTGGTGGGCATGCCCATTGCAGCCTGATTGCCAACTGCTTTAGCTCCAGGGCCATGCATAACACTGTCCAAATAATCAAGGCGGAGACATTTCAATTTTGCCCTTACTGTTCTCCACACAGAGTGCTAGTTTTTTGCATTGTTATTTTTCATTTCAAATTGACACTATAGAGCATGACGTGCCAGGAAATGTATAAGCTTAACACCTGCCATTTAAAATTAATTATGAAACACCTCATTTAACATTATAAACATGTTGCTCTATTTCATATGCTTGAAATTTTATTTTGAAATGTGGGTGTCCTCTGCCACTTAGCTTAATTGGTTAGATTCTGGTGCTGATGAGCCTGGAGTTGCTAGTTCATTTTCCACAAGGTCAAATTAGTCTCCCATGGATAAAAAAACACACAGCTTTTTTCTATACTGTCACATTTTACAATTAAGTGACATTATGTTTTATGAAAAATATTTTCTCGGGTATTCTTCCTTGCGCTTCACAACAACCCCAAGAGGAAAGGTTGAAAAGTATTTTTATGTCTAGTCTCATGTTACAGATGAGGAAACTGATGCTTAATGGGATCAATTTACTTGGCACCGCCAGGAATTTGCTAGGCCAGGTTCTCTGACTTTAAATCCCCTTCTATTTCTTATCTATTTCACTACGCAGCAACTCAAAAGCTGCACTCTAATGTTCACATTCATTTATCCCAGAAGTGGCAGACATTTGTTACTCTGCTTTGATTACCAGCCCGTTTGGATAGCAATTTGATGAGTTGTTGTGCATCCATATTGTGCCCTATATGAGTACAGTTCTTTATTAATCCCCTCCTGCCATGATTTTGTTACATCACATCAGTTTAAATACAGTCAACCAAATTTCTTCAGCATCTTTATCTATGGGATGTAATCAGGATTAAGAATCAAACTTCTGATATTGCTATAGAATAATGATTCCATCAATATACTGAATAAAATTAGAAACTGTCTTGATATTTGTTATGTAGCATTTAGTAGACCATTTTAAACATTAAAACAAAATAAATGTTAAGTTGTCCAGCTCTCATCTTGATTATGTTCTTCTTGATCATGATGGGTGCTTGGAGTTCTCCCTGATCCCACAGGAGAGATGCTGAAAGCCCACTGCAGGATTTCCTCATTGTGCTGTGTGCCTCAATGATCACAATCTCTTGGGATCGAAATGTTTTGGAAGCTATTACAGGCTGATAATATTGGTTTAGCATAGATGAAGCTGCAGAGGAGGGAAGTGGTCTTACATAAAAATAAGAGCATGTGTGAGATGTGATGAGAAAGACCAATACTGTGTCCTCTGCCACCATCAACTACATAGTACATTTTCATTTTTGTCAAAAAGAGTACATACATTGTAAATCGCTCTTTTTTTGTTATGAATTTTTAAAATAGTCATGTATAACTAAACACTTATATTTTCAAAAGTTTTATTCAACTGTTGCATCCTCCATTTTCTTTTGAAGTGATGAATATAGAGATTTTTACAGAGTTTGAACATTTAACAAAAGACACTTTACAAAGCCATCTCTTTTTTGCAGTTAAATGAAGTATAACAGTTTTGATGAATAACTCCACTTCTATTTTCAGCAATCAGTCTTCTATATTCACTAACATTGATCTGAACTTTTTTATATGGAGAAGAACTGAGCGTCTGATCTCATTGCTGATTTTAAAGCATGTATAACATTTTATTTCTCTGAGGTCACACAATAAATTAGAAGAGTGTGACAAATATCTGAATAATTCAGGCTAAAATGTGATTACATAATTCATCAAGATCATTTTTGTTAAGCTGGAATTCTTTGCTGAAACTATTTTCATTTCTTAAATTTTAATTTCTTGTTATATATGTAGAAAATCAGTTTACTTCAATGAATAAATGATTGCTTAATGTATGCACTGAATTACTTTCCTTCTTAATTTATAATTAATTTTTTTCTTACAGAATTATGATTATTTCCTTATTAGTTCTGCCCTCCTCACTTGTGAACTCCTTATCCTGTGTCCTTCATCCTTCATTGTCTGGTGTATAATAGGCATTCAAGAAATATTTGTTGAAATGAGCCAATTTATGGCCAAGTACTGCAAATGAATGAGTCCCAGCACGTAAGGCATGTATATCTGGAATTGAAAGTTGAGACCAGTTAATTGGCTGACATTTGTTGCCCTGTATCAAGTAGTGGTTACCAACAGTCTCTGTAGCAGGAAAGCTTGGGTTTAAATATCAGTGCCTTTGCTTATTGGCCATATGTTCTTGGCAAATTTTCTTAACCTCTCTGTATCTCAGGTTCCTCACCTATAAAAGAGTGTTTTGTAAGGTTTAAACAAGTTAATATATGTAAAGTGCTTAAAATGCACCTAATAAGTTCTGAAATATTAATATTACCTTTTATCCTTGTTGTTATATAAGCTAACTTTAGCAAGAAGGACCAAAGCTACTATGTATCAGGACAGGGGCTTGACCATACAGATGCACTGAGTGAGCTCGTAGAGACCCAATTGCCCCTTTCATCCCTTCCACATACTGTGGAATATTTCAAAGTCTTAGGAATTTTCTTTACTTGTTTTTTTTTTGTTTTTTAGATTGACTCGTTTTCTCAAGAAAGAAAGCCCTTGATAATATATGTAATCTTGGACAGGCTGGAAATACATTCTCTAGAAGTCACTATTTGCTGTTAATTTATCAATTTATCAAGCAATTGGGATTATGAGATGACTGTGTTTTGAAGAGAGTACAGATGCATAAGATAGAGTGTGGGGTAGTAGATGCTGAGTGGCCAGAATAAGAACTGGAGCCAGCAACCAAAACTGGGGAGAAGAGAGACCAGAAACATGCAAAAATTGAGAAACGTGTGGATTTAATTAGTGCTTAGAAAGCCCTTATTCACTTCATCACTATAAAAGCCAACAAGTCTGGCAGTTCATAAAAAAGTTAAACAAAAATTACCATATGATCCAGCAATTTCATTCTTCAGTATATATCCAAAAGAATTAAAAGCAAAAACTTGAACAGATGCTTGTATACCAATGTTCACAGTAACGTTATTCATAAAAGACTAAAGGTGGAAAAGACCCAAGTGTCCATTAGCAGGTGAATGGATAAACAAAATGTGGTATATACATACAATGAAATATTATTCAGCCATAAAATAAAAGTAAATTCTGATATATGGTACAACACAGATGAACCTTAAAAACATTATGCTAAGTGAAATAAGCCAGACACAAAAGGACAAATATTATATTATTGCACTTATATGTAGTACCTAGAATGGATAAATTCATAGAGACAGAAAGTAGAATAGAGGTTACCAGGTGCTGTGGGGGGTGGAAATGAGGAATTACTGTTTAATGGGTACAGAGTTTCAGTTTGGGAAGATGAAAAAGTTCTGGAAATAGGTAATGGTGATGGTTACACAACATTGTGAATGTACTTAATGCCACTGAATCATACACTTAAAATGGTTAAAACAGTATATTTTATATTATGCATAATTTACCACAATTAAAAAAGAAATCCAGTGTGATTTGTCTTCTCTTATATAGAGTGTCTGGGACTTGCTCAAAGGAACTTAGCCATCTCTGTTTCTGCTGTACTATGAGCTCCTATTTCAAACTTCAGATTCATTTCAAAGGTTTATTTTCTCTACACCTTTTTCTAAAGCTAGTCTTGCTCGGTGAAACCCATTGAATTCTCAGGTTGCTATATAAAAGTACCTAAGATTATCCCAGAAAAGGTGAAATTAAAATTATTATTTTTAAATAAATAGCTTGCTGAAGGAAGCCATTAATAATAATTCACTAAACTTTTATGAGTGACTATGATGTACCAGTTTGTTTGTTTGTTTGTTTGTGAGGAAGATCAGCCCTGAGCTAACATCCATGCCAATCCTCCTCTTTTTGCTGAGGAAGACCGGCCCTGAGCTAACATCTATTGCCACTCCTCCTCCTTTTTTTTTTTCCTCTTTTGTTCCCTAAAGCCCCAGTAGATAGTTGTATGTCATAGTTGCACATCCTTCCGGTTGCTGTATGTGGGACACGGCCTCAGTATGACCGGACAAGTGGTGCGTCGGTGTGCGCCCGGGATCCGAACCCGGGCCGCCAGTAGCCTAGCACACGCACTTAACCGCTAAGCTACAGGGCCGGCCCCTGTACCAGTTTTAAAATACGGTTTTTGTCCTTAAAGAACTTAAATCCTGTGTGGAAAGACAGACATGTAACTTAAATGATTATCCTATAGATACATGTCCAAAGTTATAATATAGGCAAATTCTTATGTGAGTACAAAACATGGAGTATAAATCACATTAGGTATAAGGATGTTTTAATAGGAGAAAGGGTATGCAAACTAGGACTTGGGGAATGTATGTACTTTTAATAAGCAAAACAACATAGGAAAGGCATTCCAGATCAGGAAAACACCACAGGTGAAGGCCAAAGTCAGAAAAATCTGTGGTGTGTTTGGAAATGGTACCTAGTCCTATTTCCTATTTTTCTCTCCCTATCAAGAAGATCAGAACTAAAAGCTGAAGTCATAGTGATTATTCCCTCAGTATTTAATATATTTGCTTCCTGCTCTTAAAGCCACATTGCATATGTGCCTTTTATTTTAAATGTCCTGAAATCATTTTTGGAAGCAGAAAGGCTATTGATTATAAATACGTTTAAATAAAACTCCAGTTTGTCTTGGATCAGTGGCTTGCTGCCAACTCAGCCTAAACAGACCTCATATGTAGTGAAAACAGCATTTTTGAGATTGCTTAAACATTTCAGTTAGAATAACAGCTACTGATCTTTTGTCTTGAGTACCCTGACCATCTAATTTCATTGAAAAGCATAATTCTTATTTTTGACACTAGACCTTACTATATGATCTTTCATAAATTTTTTACTGTCAATGAGAAAGATTAACTAAGAAAAGTACATAGAACCATTGTATATCTGCTTTTACAAGACTCTATGTACTTTGCCAAGATTCTCTGAAGCTAGTTTGGTTTTAAAGGATACAGGCTGTTCCTAGTTAGATTGCCTCTATTCAGTGAGCTTGGAAGAATAGTGCATATGCAAATGCTTCCTTCCAATAGTTTTATCATCCAGTCTATAAACTTTAATAATCTGAAGCATCTGTCTGCTAGTTCAGTGGACTTTCTACTGCAGCTCTTGTCTGTTTGTCTGGTTGATCAGAAAATACATTACTAAAAATTCACTGGACACGTGAAATAGCATGATCCCATGTAGTCTTGTCTTGAATCTACAGAACTGTTGGATTTAGTATTTGGTGTTTTGTTCCAGTGGTGGCCTCTCCACAGGTTTATTTGATAGCTCAATATTTCAAGTTTGAGACCATCTAGACCTGGCCTTTGCCTTTGAAGTAGAATCTTATCTTCCAGTCAGCATTCAACTTTTAGCGGATAAAGATACACTCAGAAATTATTCTGATTTCAATTTTATTGTTCCTGATCCTTTACATTTTTTAAGACACTCCCACACACATCATCTTATTTGCTATGTATACCATCCTTATATCCCACTAGTTTTGTCAATGAGGAAGCGAAGGCTTAGAGACTTCAAGTGACATCTCCAAGTCTAATAAGCAATACAGACAGACCAAAAACCATGCCCCAAATCTTTATTGATTATGTTGCTTCATGACTCCTTGTCTGAGCTAACAAACTGGCTAAAAGTATTGCTTTTACAGAATTTTTCTTAACAGCAGAAGTAGACATTTCCCCTATGGGTGCTGAGGATAGGAAAACGTAAGAGTGGTTTATGTAGCATTTAGTTCCTTTGATAAGGAATCATCCCTTTTGTTTTGTTGCAGGGGCTATAACTAAATGTTGGTGTTTTACTTAATCCATTGGAAATGTTGGATTTTCTATGCTTTTAACTCAGACAATTTAAACTAGGTGGTGAGAATCAGGGTAAGTTTTTTGTCTGGGTGAGAGGCTGGTACAGGGTGAAGTTGAAGTCACTATTGATGTGGATCTGGGCATATAACAGACCTAGGTAATAATTACAATCACATAATGTTGCATTTTTGATAAATAACTGCTGTGAGTGAGAGTTTAAGTCAAGAGGACAAGATGGATTCAATGGAGTTGGAAGAAGACTACGTAACTGCTGTTTGAAAGTTCAGCACCATGGGCAGCTCCCTAGCAGAAAGGCTACTCTGACAATCTGAGCAAAATGGGAATTTTTTATCCTAAATCTACTACTCATTTATTTGTTTTTTGTCTTCTGACTGGAATTTTATGATTCTAAAAATTGTTTTTTGCTTTTTTTATGCTTAGTCTGTCTCATTTACAATCAGGAAACCTTACTCATTTTCCAAGAACATTCATTCTTTTTCTTTTTTAAGATCACTTCACCTTCTGTCTTGGCCCTAAAACTTAGAGCACATATTCTTGGGAAGAAATAGAAAGCAGCAAGTAGAATTTCATTCTCTGTGTTAAACTATGGACTTCTGGTGATCCCAGTCTTGTTAAGCTGAAGCAAGATCTCAGTCTAGAATTGCAGCCAATCTTACCTCTATCAAGTTGAAATTCTCAGTTTTGTTAAGTGATTCTTTTATTTTAGTTTACCTTTTCCTGTTTGGAGCAATGATTTTTGATTTTCCTTTCTATAATGATGATCATAAGTAAATTATTTTTTTTAATCACTGGATTTCTCCTTAATCATTTAGTTGTTCCCTAGCCAAACCTCACTATGTTGAAGTGCCTAAAACTGTGTTTTACTGAAACATTAGCACGTCTCTTCTCTCCAACTTCTTTGTAATCCATCTGCTTCAGCTTTACTGTCCAGAACAGTTTTCTGTAATGTATCCCACTATCGTTTTGCATCTCTTACCAAAACAAAGCAGGTAAAAGAGAATTGTAAATTTTAAATATCCCTTTCTCTCAATCAGAAGAGCACAAGTAATTTACTTTTTGCAGTGCAAGGTAACAAAACCAAACACCTTATTTTTTCTCCTGTCTCCTGTCCCTATGCCCAAGTCAACAGCTGCTTTAAACCGCTGGCCTGTAGCCATTAGGCATGATGTAGACCAAAAGTTACCTCCTACGAGAACTCTTGTGTAGCAACCTTTCAGCAACTGAGAAATTATTGGTTGATCATGCCCATAGTGACCACAATCCCAAGCGTCTTTTGTGTATGCCTATACATATTTTTTGAAAAAAAGTCTTTTTTCTCTAAATCCTTCTATATGGGAGGAAAATTGAGCCTTTTCTGTAGGATTAAAGATTGGCCATGTTTTTTTCTGTTGCCACAAGATAAACCTGTTTGACACTAATCTGATTCAAGACTTTTCTGAAGTGATGACATCTTGTTTTTTCATTAAATATTTTTCAGATTCAAACTGTTAATACAAATGAAAATTTTACTCTATTCACATATCCAGATTTCTGAGGTTTTTCTGATTGAGTATGTATTGCATTACATAACTCTGATTTTATTCACATAAGGCCAATAGCTTAGATTTTGCTGTCCTATATGGGCCTGGAAGTTGACATTGACAATATTAAGTTATGATCTTTAAAGGAGTTTAACAGGGATGTTATATGCAGTGATGTACAAGAAATTTAAATTGCTCAGTAGCCACTGTAACAGAAAAAAATTCCATGTTTTGCTTTAGTGAGTAAGAAATAATTACCATTTGGCATGTTTCAGATACTTGGATTTTAGAAGTTTTATATGGACAAAGAAAGGAAATAATATTTTTGGTACCTACTACATGCTCCTTACTGTAGATGTTGACTTATAGACAACAGTTAATTACATCCTTGAAAATTAAGTATTCTTGTTTAATTATTATTCCTAATTGTAATTATATAAAGTGCTGAAACTGAACTTTTGGGTCAATTTGGGTCCCACTCAGAGAGGTCAAACAGTATGTCTAATGTTACTCAGATAGTAAATGAAGTTGCTACAATGCAAACTTAGATCAGTCTGATACTAATGCTTGCTTGACTACAGTTAAGTAGACAATGAAGCAAGACAACATTTATAGTGAATGGCCTGAATACCTGTCTGATACTATTTGATCAATTAAGATATATTAACTGTAAAATAATATTATGAACTGTTTATTAGTTCCTCTGCTAGATATTACGAATGCTTTAGAATTTGAGGGGGCTAGAAGATATAGAAATTTTCCCTCCACCATTTTGTTCTTTGGTGGTTGTCTTCTTACTCTTTTTTCATATCATCTTTTAGTGAGAAAACTTTCTTCTTTGTTCAGTAGAATTTTATGGAAATCAGGCTGGAGAAATTATTTGAAAATTTATATCCAGTTAGAAAATGTGGATACTATGTCCAAAATACTAGTTTTCTCTATATTTATATAATATGTAGCACATTAAATTTCTTTTCTTACATCTGTCTTAATTTTAATTCATTAAGTAATTAAGTGAATAAAACCGTACTATAATTTATTTTTACTGAAAAGCAACTGTACATGGGTCACTTGGTTTTAAAAGCAAATTCGTATGAGTCAAATACTTGCTCCCCAGCTTTTTTTCCATAAGTTCTACTGAAAAATTATGAAAATTTCTCACTAAAGGGTAGATTTGAAAAACAAAATAAAGAACTATGTAATAAAGAGCATGATGGTGGAGGGAAAATTTCTGACTCTCTTTCCTTCTAGATTATTAGTGCCTTCAAAGTCTGGTGTATATTGCTGGGACAATCAATAGTGGGTAGGGTGATACACTAGTTAGAAGCTCTCAAATAGTTTTAAATAATTGTTAAGAATTCCATTTCCATCATTAACTTACATTTACATAATTCTTTACTTACTGCTTTCACATACATAACAATTAAGGTAATGAATGCATTTAAAACAGTGAAGGTAGTTTTAAAAATTCAGCTCACTTCTCTTTTTACCAGATACTCATCAACCTCTGTGAGAAGCTGTTGGTAAATATTTGAACATGCTCTGCAAGGCCAAACTGCAGTTTATTCTGAATTTATTACCTTTAAAAAGAACCATTTTTCTTTATAGCTTAAGAATTAGAGCTTGGCAGTACTGAGAATTATACCCATTTTAGTATGAATTAGCTAAAAAAACTTAATTGTTTTATTGTCTACCCTCTACAGATTTCTAGTAAACTTTACTATACATGCAAAAATTTAGTGTATGATGTTGACTAATTGAATAAGCTCTTATTCTGTTAAAACTCTCTCCAATTCTCATTTTAATATCCATAGCTGTTTCAGCATGCCTGATATAGTTTCACATCATTTATGAATGAGAAATAGTAATGCATGTCTGATTTTTTCCACTGTCTCTCTCTCTCTTTTGTTAATCTCCTAGAAATAAAAAATGCAACATTCCCTGCAGAGGATCCTAAATGTGCCTGGTTTCTTTTTATTTACTGCATAGTGTTTCTCTTGATTTGCATGGATAGTGCCGTGAAATGGAATGTGAAGTGGTGAATAGAGCCCACAACGCTCTTGTTCATAGATTTGCTCGGTGAGGCATTTATCTGTGTGAGAAATTTGTTTCTGAATGTAAGGCTTTCCTTACAGTTCATTGCCTATCTCAAAATATATTTTCCTATATAACTTATTACATGTTATTCAAAAGTTTCATATATCTTTCCACAAAAAAAGTGTTTTAAATTGTGCTTCAGAATGAGCACAAATCAAAAAGCAGCAATTGAACTTGATACTTGGATCCTATACCAACTATAGAAAATGGTAAGGCTCACAAAATGCATTACCCAGGCTAGACAGCATTAAGCCAAGGCTGTCCAATGTGATTATGCTGAATTGCACATCAAAGGCGGCCTTGTGCCAGATACAGGCCTTAGGAGAAGAAATTGAGTTGTGTTAATGTCACCACACAACTTTTCTGCAAACACAGCAGCATCAGCACCTTTTGGTACTGCTCCAGACCAAAGTTGGGGATGACATTCCTTAAGCTAGAGTTGCCTCTGTTTCTTTGACCTCACACTTGACTACTCCCCAGTATCAGCTTTCACAACATTCACCCCACCTTGTCATTCTCATTGGACCCTTGACCGAAATCCCAGTTGTTCTCTATTAGGCTGTCATAAAATAAAGTGAAAAATTTTCACATCCCCATTCTAGCAAATGACAGAAAGTCATCTTTGAACTTCTACTCGTGAACTTCTACTGAGAATGAAATCCTATATTGAGGAAACTTCCCAAATGCTCAAGAGCGATGCACATATCAGTTAAAATCAGTTGTAAACTAATAATCAAGCTCTTCAATTAAAAACTAGTGATAGAGACAAGTGTCCTTAAAAATGAGAATTTCTGAGATATTTAGGAATTAAAGTTTATGAAATATTTATTCAGCATTCTCCTTTTATTATAAAAAACACCTTCTAAAACCTCCCTAACGTATGTTTATGTTTACTAACAGAGTGAGAAATTGATTCATTTACTTTTTTAAATTGTAATATTTCTTGGGTTGGCAACAGTAGGCATAATACAAACTGCTAATGCTACACCCTGTTATTTTTTAATATTTAACATTCAAAAAATAAGCACTTTTATTCATTTTTAAACTAACAGACAAAATGGACAATTTAAAGGAACTTTAAAAAAATAGGCACAGTCAAATGTTAGAAATACTGTAGTCCCCCCTTATCCGCGGTCTCGGTTTCTGAGGTTTCGGTTACCTACGGTCAACTGCAGTCCAAAAATATTACATGGAAAATTCCAGAAATAAACAATTCATAAGTTTTAAATTGTGAGCCATTCTGAGTAGTATGATTAAATCTCACGCTGTCCCTATCCATCCTACCCAGGACATGAATCATCCCTTTTTCCAACGTAACCACGCTGTATACACTACCCACCTGTTAGTCTCTTAGTAGCTGTCTCACGTTATCAGATTGACTGTCTCAGTATTACAGTGCTTGTGTTCAAATACTTATTTTTTTTATTTTACTTATTTTACTTACCAATGGTCTCAAAGTGCAGAGTAGTGATGCTAGCAATTCGGATATGCCAGAAAGAAGCCATAAAGTGCTTCGTTTAAGTGAAAAGGTGAAAGCTCTCAAAGTAATAAGGAAAGAATAAAAATCATAGGCTGAGGTTGCTAAGACCTACAGTAAGAACAAATCTTCTATCCATGAAATTGTGAGGAAGGAAAAAGAAATTTGTGTTACTTTTGCTATTGCACCTCAAATATGTATGTATAGGAAAAAACATAATATACATAGGGTTTGGTACTATCCACGGTTTCAGGGATCCACTGGGGGTCTTGGAATGTATTCTCAGAGGATAAGGGGGACTAATGTATTAAATATTATAATTCAGGTATTATTTATTTTCAACATGAACTTTCAAGCATGATATGGTTACCTGATCTATAAAAGAAGAATGGTTTTGAAAATACCCTTATTTATAGAAATTTTTATTTTAGACACTGAAAAATATCTTTAATTTTCTTTCAAAATGTGTAGTGGCATATTTCTTTAATCTAAGAATAAATATCTTAAAAATATCTTGAAATATTTCCACTCCAAAAATGCAAAATATTTTAAAATGAAATAAAGAAGGAAATAGAGATTTAAAATATGTTCTCATTCATTTCCTTTTAGTTATCGACATGTTTTTTCAAATTATATTAAAAAGGGTGAGCACTAAGATGTTAAAGAGGTGATTGTGACATTGCTGATATTAATTGGTGTTTTATTTTTATTATGATCTGCAGATTTTTAACTCATATTCCACCTATTTTTGTTCTTAGAGTTAAAAGGAATAAACAAAGATGATAATGAAACCTCATCTGATCATGAGTATCATCCAGATTTTATATGAAAAAACTGTAGTGGAAAATATCTTGAAATTCAATTGAATGCAGAGTGTTTGTAAATATAGAAGATACTAAGGCCACATAGAAAGACTTTTCATAATTTTTTGCCTTTGGAAATACATTCAGATACATGGTAATATGTATTTTTAGATTTAAAATAAAAGTCTTTCTGAACATGTTGTAAAGAGATTATAATCCAAGAAAATGCTCCATTTATATGCTTGTGATCTCTAATATGGCTTTTTGACTGGTAAATTTTAGAAAATGTGCTTGATAAGGCAGAAAGCATCATTTCCAAATGATATAAATTTCCTTTTCCCTACGTAACAAACTTGGAATATTTAGAGTTTTGATATTGCTTTTAACAAATCTTAAAAGTTTATCAAAACTTATGAACAGGACATAATAATCCACATACTAAATAAAGATATAAAATGCAATTTAACAAACTTCTCTCCTCAATCCTAGTTTACCTACTATTTTGACTATACCTGTTTTTCTTGTTTCGTCTATTTTTAGCAGTAGCCATGAAGGATAAGCAATTAACTCATTTACATTAACCACTTTTCCCTTACTCTCTCTTCTTTCAGTTTTTTGTTTTGTTTTGTTTTGTTTTACTGGTATTGTTATGTTTATTCTTATATTGACTGCCTTCATAACTTTAAACGATAGATTTGAAGCTGTATTTCTTGAACAACCAAGTTTTGACAATGTCTCTTCCCTCTCTGTTATGAGACATAAGGAATCCCTTCCTAAGCGCCTCTTCCTCCCCTTCCAGCCCCCAATTGGTACAGGACTGCTCAGCTGAAATCCCCTAGGGCCTCCTCCTCATATTCAGAAGGAGATCTAAGGTTCTGTGCATGATCCACAAAGCCTTATGTACAATATCTGGCATCTGTGCAATATCCCTTCAGATCTCAGCTCCTACTTCTCTTCACCGATTTCCTCTCCTCTGGCTTTGGGCGTTTTACTGGAACTCAAAGGTGACCAACTAGCACCTGAGGCACTGACAGTTGAATGTACTTTCTGGAGTGCTATTCTTATGATCTGATGCAGGGCATGTTTTCTCTCTGAGAGCACTTGCTTTACACTCCTTTATAAAATAGCTGCACACCCTCATTCCTCTTTGTTACTCTATCCCGTTTTATTTTGCACCATAACATTTACCATTATCTCACTTTATACTGTATATGTATTACCATCCTGATTATTTTTCTCCCCCTAATGTAAGCTGCAGGTCAGACATTTTGCCTATTTCTGCTGTTGAATCCTCCGTTATTAGAGCAGTACTCGGCACTTAGATATTTGTTGAAAGAATTCATTTGCATGGTTTATAAAGTTTACCTGCTATTCTATACCATTAATTAAGCCTCTAGTACTTTGTCTATAAATTGGTTCCAAAAATATAACACCAAGAAATAGCGTTTATAATGTTGTGAATATATAAATATCATGGATCCCGAGTGATAGGGTCTACAGAGAAGAACATAACACTCTGGAGCTAAATTCGTGCTGCTCAAAGGAGAATATTTCTGAGCATCAAGGTCAAATGTCTCTTTTTTAATAATCCATTGATTGTTCAAAACAATAACATGCTTTCTTTATATTTGTTTTATGATTATCTTGTCAGCTTTTATTTCCCATGGAATTTCCAACTGTATTTCATTTATCTTGACAGATGAAGTGGGTATGGTCTTCAACCATATCTCTAAAGTAAGCTGGTTCCTAATTATACTGTTTGTCAAATGTCCTAAAGTGGGGAAATTTCTTTAAAGCGTACTCTGAAGTTGCCATCAGTGATTACTTTCCATTGAATTCCAAAGTTAAATCCTCTTCTTGGATCACACAAATTCCCGTTTGTTGGATTATTTCTTTGTTTTATTTAGCCAGAGTGCTTGTGAGGTATGCTTTGAGTCCAGATACATCTAATGATGTCTTTATTTTGTCCTGATACATGGTGGATGGTTTGCTTAGGTGTGGATTATAGTTTGAAATCCTTGTCCTCCAGATACAGTATTCATTGTCATTAAGCATCTTTCGTCACAAATGAAAAGTCTGACACCAGTCAGACTCTTGGCCCTGTGGAGGACTGTTTTTTATCCCATGCTTTATCACTTTTTGTTTGTTTTTATCTTTGAGATTTTATGAGCATGTTTTAACTGTGTTTTTTTGGTTTTGTGTTTGTTTCTTTGATCTAGTCCATACTGTAGGTCTTTTTTTTTTTTTTCCTTCAGGCCAGAGTATTTATTTTATTTTAGAAAATGTTCTATCTTTATTTCTTTAATTATTTCCTCTTCTCCTTCTTGCCTTTTCTCATATATTGGAATGTGGTAACTTCAGACACTCCTGGATTGATCCTTTATCTCTCTTAATAATTCTATTTTTCTTAAAAAAATTTTTTTTCCCCTACATCTGAGAGAAATCCTTCTATTTGTTTGTTTATTTATGGTTCTTGTAAACTTCAACAACTATGCTTTTAGCTTTCACACTCTTTCTCCCCCTCCTTCTTCTTTCTCTTCTTATTCTTCTCCTCCTCCCCCTCCCTTTCGCCTCTCCCCCACCCGTTCTTCCTTCTCCTTCTCTGAATGCAATTTTGGAATCAGTGGTTATATATCTTGACTTACAGTTGGAGCAGGCCTGCTCCCTTACTGGAACATTTCAGAGTGGGGAGGGGGTTCTTGATATGTTGTATCATGTGTTGACTCAGAAGTAGTGCTGTACTTCAAGAAGGAGGAGAACTGAAAAGTTAAACATTTCAGCACAACTTTTAATTGGGGCCAAGTAGAATATCCCGCAGTCCATGAGAATTGAGTGTTCAGCCAGGAGCTTGAAAAAGTCAGAGTTAATTAGAACTTAGGAAAGATTGGCTCAAGAGAAGGAGCCCAGAAGGACACTATGCACTTTCTCGTGCATGAGAAAATACTGACCCAGACATTTCAAACCTAACTTTGTACAGCCAAGATTGAGAAGTTTAAGTTGGCACATTTACCCATGGATAATAAATTTAATTCAAAGAGCGAGAAGTAAAAATACATGAGGAGGGAATTAGAACATGAAAAGTAACTTGTGAGGAAAGATCAAGCCATAGGCTACGTGTAAAAGTGTGTAAATATGTCCATTTGTCTTTCAATTTAAGGAATGGAAAAGTTAAGGGAGGGAGAATACACATGGTTATGAAAGAACAGACGCACTTCTTAATCCACATGAGAACAGTGTACAGAAATATCTCTGTTCAGACATAGAATTAAAGTATCATCTAACTAGATCCACAATCCTAAATTATTTCTACTATCTCTTTCCCGTATAAATATTATAAAATTGTTAAACAGGTATAGAGAAAGCCTTATTCTATTGCTGTGGATGTATACAATGTACTTTCAACTGAAAATTTCTTTTTTCATGGTTGCTAACAAGTGGAAAACAAATATTTCATAGCCAGTACAGTCCTGTTTTCTTCTCAAAGGGATCTTTCCCAATGACATCCTTTGTTTTTGCTAACCTACCTTTCTCTGTCGTAACATAAGCTGAACAAACCTCTTCTTTTATCAGTATCAAGTAAACCTGTGAAATGCATTCCTGAGAGGGGAAAAAAATTCTAAAAGAAGGCATTAGCATAAACCTTATTTAACCAGTTCACAACATCAATGCTCTTAAAAATCAAAGAAAGACAAAAGGAAATATCATATTCATGTGTATAAAGATTATAATGCACTTAACATTGTAGTTACTCCAGGAAAAAATGTGGTGCACGGTAATGAATCTGTCCAACACGACATGCCTCTTTCTCTGGAATGAAACCACTTCAGTTTCTGTGTTTCGTACTGAGGATTTAGCCCAGTACACATGCCAATGCATTATTTTATGATGGCTTACTATTACTGTATCTCTTACATCCATGGAAAATGCCAATCTTTCTTAGAGAGAGCAAATTGTTTCCAGTCAAGGCAGGAAGACTTCAAAGTAGAATAAGTGAAAACAGAAATGGAAGGGTGTTCTACAAGAACAGTCGTGGCACCAGGATAAACCCACTCTCTCCCTCAACCCGGCTCTTTCTTCTCTTTTATGGAAGCACTAACTGTGATGCCTCTGACAGCAAGGCATACAGAAATCTCCTGGACTGCCTAAAATGGGGCCTAGTGATTCTTGCTGCTCCTGTATGACTTTTTTAAATGAGGAAAAGACTGACTGGGAGTTTTCCTTTTGAAGTATAGAATTAATGCATTCTTTGGGGTTGATGTATTCTTTGGGAAGGCTCATGGGTTGACCTTACATTGTCCTTGTAATCTCAGCACTTTTGCATGTATATTACCAGTTTATCACCGTCTTTGAAACCTAGAGTTCAATGAATAATTCAAAAACCTTGATATGGAGTACTTGATGCTTAAACCGCCCTTTCCTCAAACTGAGGGTATCATCAGACTTCAGGTACTTGTGGCTGGCTACCCTATGACTAAGCAGGTCATTTGCTTGGAAAGGAGGATGGAAGGGCAAGACTATGTGAGACAAAATATTCATTAACACGTTCATCTGGATTTGAGTAATTACAACATACGAAATAATGCTATTCATTTTTTATTGAGCCTTTAAGTTAAAGGTTTGTGCAGAGATCAAATATAAAACAGTTTGCACTTAGACTGATTAGCGAAACAAATGCAAATGTTTGAAATTATACACCAAAAAGGGAATATGTTAAGAAGTTCACAAATAATAAGCAATGATTAAAAACCTTGAGAATTTGACTTACAAGGAGTGCTTATATAATATGCTCACACCAGGGACATTTCCACATACAAACACAACATTTTAATGAATAAACACAAAACCAAAGAGGAGAGTTGGTTATTATAGTAAACACTATATACTATAATAGTTGAAATACGTTCTGGAAACATGAATGAATTTAATCAAAAGTTTTTGTTTTGTTTTGTCCTGTTTTAATGGCAAATGAGAGAGTAATAAAGAGAACTAAACTTATGGCAAGGAAGAAAATGGGAAATGCTACAGCACTTGTAGAAATTTCGGCTTGATGACTTGAAGTTGGGGGTGGGGGTATTTTGAAGACTTATCCCTGGGTCTATGCTTTTATGGAAGAGATGAAAAGAAAATCTCCATTTTTAGCAGCCAACTGCTTAATGTCAGACAGATGTTATTATAACCATGATTATAGGATTTTATTTAATTCAGAACAAAAGTATCTGAGTCTTATCTTGGCATGAGAGCTGGCTTTGTAATGATGATGGAGCACAGTTTAAACATTACACTAAACTATCTATGAGTGGTCAACCAAACAGAATACTTAATTAGCCGATTATTTAGGGAATTTTTGCTTTTGATATAGTTTTTAAAAAGAGGTTATCCCTTTCTTGTTTGAGCTTGAGCCCAACATTGCCCATATTTATTGTTTTTCATGTTACAAATTCTCCTTGGTGCCTATCTGAATAAGTTAAAATCAGTTCTTTCTTTTTTCCCCTTTTAATGGACACACATATGGAAGTATCTAGATTCTTTTAGTATTCTGGTATAACTTTATGTGTACATTTGAACCAGCTATGAAAAATAAAACCAAAACTAAGGACGGGATTTGTTCTGCATGACTTCTTTTTGAGCCACAATACAAAATAAAAGCTAGTTAAGGAAGATCACATTGTAATTATCTGAAACAGTATGCTAGATAATTAGAGCAAGAATTTCTTTAATGTTCTTTCAATAGAATTCATCTCTTACTTTCCTTTAAAAAAATCCATGTTTTAATTTGTATTTTAACAATATTAGTTCTCATAACTAGGCTATTTTGAAAAAAATTAAGTATTATCACAGGATAGCATAGAACCACATTTTCCCATAATCCTGTTGTTTTTACTCATGGATTTCTAAGCTGCGTGAAAGAGATTTATCCATTAGAAGAAAATACTCAATTTTCCATTGAAAAGATTTGTTCCTTTTTCTATATCCGCTTTTCAATTGTGTTCTAGAACATGTTGCCCATACAAACGTAATTACACAGAATGTAAATTTAGTTAATCTGTAGGCTTGGTCTAGATAAGTGCTACTCAAAGTGTAGTCTGCAAGCCAGTTGTTCCCCAAACTGATCCTGATCCATGAGATAAGAATAGAGATTGAGAGGAAATGTTTAGAAACTTTTATAGCAGTTTGACAGAGTAATTTCATGTCACTGAACTAATAATTTAAAGTTCTCTTTTATTTTATGTCTTTTTTCCCATTCTATTTTTATTGCATTTTTTGTATTGCAAACCAATACTATGCATTATTTTTTGCATAGTATTGGTTTGTGAGAGATTGGGAAAAAATTTGATCATTCAGCACAGAAAACGTGAGAAGCACTGGGCTAGGTTCAAGGCAGCTAGTATGAGAGGAGAGCATTTTGCTAGACAGATGAGCCAAGATTGAATTAAACAGTGATTCAGATAGTAATGCATATGGAGGATGAGAATTCCAGCACAGTCTCTGCTAACCCATCAACATGTAATTGACTCTCCCAATTCCCTCTGCAAATCATATTCACCAATGCCCTGGCACGCTAAGTGCTTGTCAGTCCTGGGCTAGTCTTTTGAATGCCCCTGTATCCCACCAGTTCTCTGATACTTAGTAAGAGTGTGTTGTTTTTTTTCCCCAAATGAATTTATGCTAGTTGTAATTTTCTTATAATTATGTAATTTAATTAAATGTTACGTAAACTCATGAAATTTGTATACATAAGGAAAGATATCAGTTATCTTCATGATAACCAAACTGAGTGTTTTGGGAAGACTCCATAAAGTTTAATCGCAAAAAAATAAAAATAAAAAAGCCAACAAACTCTTCTCTCCACCCAAGAGAATGTAGAATTTGGTGCTGTTAGATAGCTGTAAAAGTTTGACAGTAAGTGGTAAAAGTATCTACAAGGATTTTGCACATGAATTCCTTCTCAATGTCTGTAAGTTTCTGTTTCACCTTAAAGAACTGAAATTGGAAACTATAAGCAATGTAGAATTGATGTGGGTCATAAACACTATTCAAAACTGTTAATATTAGACATCTACTTTCAATTTTTTAAAAAAGGCCTCTTCCTACATAAAAAGATTGGGAAATGAATATTAATACCTTTTTTTAATATACCAGAGGTAGCTAACTTTTTCATTTAATTAATCCTTTCATATTCAATCATGCTAGATAAAAAGACTTCTACTATAATTGTACCTAGGTGTTTGTACAATTTTCGTACAATCCTTCATCACCATATTTAGTGATTAGTAATTATTTGCTAATAGCTTTAATAAAATGTTTATTTTTTAATTTGTTACAAAACAGAATTAGGTAGAAATCACAACAAATTCTCCCTTGGCTCATGTAATCATTGCCATGGAAAGCCAATTTGTTCAGATAAAGCTATAGCTTTAGTTAAACTTTTGGAATTTTGTAGTCATCTGCAAATATCATGTAGCAAATAGGCTTATGGAGAAACAATGTGACTTGACTAGCACATTTAGAGAACACAATAGGTGGTATCCATTCATTTGTTCGTTCATTCAATAGTAAAATAATTGAGAACATACTATTTCCTAGTCACTATAACTAGGCTTCACATATTTAGGGAAAAAAATATGTAGCTTTTCATCTTGAGGAATTTACAGTCTAGTGAGAGAGACGAATGTGGTAACAGACTAGTTAGAATACAGTATGGCAGGACACAACGTAAATTATGCTCCTTGAGAATGTTCCTTGAGAGTACACAAAAGGGAGACAGAATTGCCCACATTCTGTGTGGTTTATTGCCTTCTCTAATGAAGTAGGGAAGTAGGGATGGAGAGCAAGGAAGATGCAGCTAGGAGCTAGGAAAAAACCTTTTCTTCTGCTTTTATTCTTTATTTCATCTTAACATTAGTCTCTTGGTGAGAGAGGCTTACAAATAATTTTAATTTTCTTCTTTATGCTTACCTGAATTTTTTGTGTGTGTGAGGAAGATTAGCCCTGAGCTAACATCTGTTGCCAATCCTCCTCTTTTTGCTGAGGAAGACTGGCCCTGGGCTAACATCCGTGCCCATCTTCCTCTACTTTATATGGGACATCACTACAGCATGGCTTGACAAGCGGTGCAATGGTCTGCGCCCAGGATCCGAACCTGCGACCCTGGGCCGCCAGAGCGGAGCGTGTGAACTTAACTGCTATGCCACGGGGCCGGACCTATGCTTACTTTATTTTTTAATTTTTAAAAATAAACATCTGTTATTTCCATAGTTAGAATTAGATAGAAGAAAAGAAACTGATAATGCTTCTTTTCAAATACACTGTTGAGTATTATGAATTCAGCAGCCCTATCTCATTTAGTGTGGATTGTGTTTCAAGAAGAATTGCTAGTGCATGAACACTCTAGTGATGACAAATCTAAAGCAATGCTTCTACCTCCTGAGAAACAGACTAACCTGTCCACTGCCAAGACAACTCTGGATTGTAAGTCCAGCTGTTCCTAAGCTATCCGAGGATTGCTGTGCATAAGAAGCATCTGCTTGAAGTTGAAATACCAACCTTAATGAAGGAAGGAAATCTAGCGTCTTACTGTAGCTGCCTTCCTTTTATTTCTTGTTCTACTTCCATTCTTTAATATACAAAAGTAATACATTTTTGAATTATGTTTTAGTAAATGGTATTCTTTTTATTTTAGATGATCTGTTAGTTGGGTTCTTCCAACACATTTTGTGGTAGCCCCACTTTGCAACCTTTGGCATAACTCTCGCAAGATAATTAGAGGTCTGTAGCCAGTAACTAAAGCATCAAAAAGGAAATAATATGTGCAGTATGAAGGGGGAAGCCGGGTTTTTTGGAAGCAGTATGTGATATGGCTAAAGTCCAGTTCTTGTTAATTTTGACATTAGCTAGCATATCTTAATATTAGACAGAAATACTGCTAATAAATCATGTTGAAGAGCAAACATCAAGCACTTTTATCACTCATTTAGCAGAAAGCATTACAATTATTTTAAATGTGTAAGTGAAACCACCCTAAGCTGATTTCATGAACAAGTCTTTAATTATTTACAAGTTTTCTCTTAATTAGATAACATATTTCTGGGCCCTTCTGTGTGAATACATAAAATACCCTATTTTAAATACATAATACTAAATAGGCATAAGCATGTCTTTCTTGTTTTGTTTTGTTTTAGTTTTCTTCTACAATTTCAATATACCAGCATATCTTTTTTTTTTTTTTCCCCTAATCCCTGGGCTCTTTTACAGCCTGTTTCTGGAAATTATTTGCTGGATGAGAATCACATTTGCTTTACTTCAGCCCCTCAGGAAAGACAGCAAATACTCCAAATGTCTCCAATGACATTGTGCTCATCTTATTAAGTTTTCTTGTGTTACCCTTTAGGGAATTCTAGCAGCAATGGCTTTGGACTTTTTATCAGCATTTGAGGATTTCACTGCTATCCTCTGATATTCACTTATTGAAGATTTTGCTGTTGTTAAGTGACATTAAATTATTCATCTTTATAAGTGCCCAATTCACTGTATACCTATGAATTTCTTTTCTCAAAATCTATTTGTCATAAGCATTTCTGGCAGACATTCAATGGCGTGCAGTTTTATTAATGTCTTTATAACAATGCCAAATATTTAACATGAGTTTAACGCATATTTATGGTGTGCTAGTTCACTAGGCTTGACACTTCAGTAGAAGATGTCGCCCTCATGGAATCCAATCCATCTGGGGAAGCCAATTTATAAACCAGTGATAGGAACGCATCCCTGCAGGCATGGTGCTGGGATCATTACTGACATTTGTGCTGCCAATTCTCAGAATACGTCTTCAGGGTTAAGTAATTCACCCCAGCCATGAAGATGTAAGGGAAAAGGCCAGTTTGAATTCACAAGTTTCTGACTCCAAAGTAAACCATTATATACAAAGTATTGAGAGATATCATGCCCATTAGTTGACAAAATAGACTCAAGTCATATACACAAATTAAGTGGGAAAGTTATTTTATAATTAGGAGAATCATTTCCTTTGCTATTTTTGACTTATTACTATATTACTAAAGTAAGCACTCCATAAAACAAGCAAGAAGGCTATAAGGTGGAAATATATAATCAATCTAGCCTGCCTTTCTTCCAACCTAAAGTTTCTTGGATAGATGAAATTTAATTAATCTTTAAAATACTGTTCACATCCTCACTTCTTAACCTTTCCAAGACTTAATAACTTTCCGTGTGTGGCTGCTCTGCCTTCTATCTAACTTACAGACATTCTTTCCGTATAGAGATTGAGAACATCTGGTTAACACCCTCTTGGTAATAACCTTTCATATTTTCTTGATTTTCAAGTAGAATTAGACACCATTATTCTTGGAAAATGACATTTTTATATTAAAGTTCCTTTAGCTCCACGACTGTTGAATATACACTTTTTCTGTGGCTCTTAGACATTTCCCTCCCAAGAGGTTTTCATAATTCTGAAAACATTCCTTCTTTCTACTGAAATTCTGTTGTCAATTAGTTTGTTTGTTCAGCTGAGCATAATTTGTCCTAAAACGAAAACAGGAAATTCAGGAACAAATTTCAGTTCTTAGGTGTTTTGTCTCTATTGGAACAAATACACTATGCGTTTCCAAACAGTGATTTTGGGTTCACTCACCAGTGAAGAGTGAAAGGTAAATAGTGTCACTGAAGTACCTTTCAGTGTCGGGCCCACTTTGGGACATTTTACTCATTTAAAAGAGAAGAGATACAACTTACTCTTGGCTGTTTAAAAACCAAATTACCATTGCAAAATGCTAGCATATTTTCAAATTCTTAAAGGCAGATATTAAAAATAACAGTTCAGGACTATGGACAAATATAATTGAAAGCACACTCACAAAGGCTAAATAAATAAGATTCACCAATTACTCTGGGTTTACATAGCTTGCTTCCCCTTGCTTGTAAATTACCAGTGGCCATAAATGTTTTCAATTTCTTTTGAGTGGAAAGACTAACGCTCAAGGACAGAATATTCTAGGAAAATAAAGAAGAGGGATGTTTTTTTCAAGGGGCTCCTTTTCTTAAATTCATGTTTTGAATTACATGAACATTTTTGAAGTAATTAAAAATGGATCTGTTTAAAGAAGAAAGTTATTTTAATACTCTTTAACAAAAGTAAATGTATTTCCAATATTTTTTGTGAAATCAACGGAAGGTTACAATTAAAGATTTTACATATATCTTTAATTTAAAAGATAGCATCTCTGGAGAACTTTCAATAATACAAGAGTATCATGGTACAGAAACAGACTCAGGAAATTTAGTTCATATATTTCATAAAAATGTATCCTGCCAAATATGTAAGTAATCAAGCTCTCAAAGATATAACATATTTTTCTAGTGAATTAGGCATATATGACCTTTGTGATTTTTACAGAAACCAATACTAATGTGTATAGAAGAGAAAAACACAAATGGATATTACAAGAGAGAGCTCCTTTATCTATTAGGAATCTTTATCTGTCAATTGGCTCCAAGAAGTTTGCATTCTAAATTATTTTATTTTTTTCTTGTGTTGATTATTCCTTAGATTTTTTTTTTTTTTGCCTTGTATAAATTAATTCCATATTTAAAGTTTCCCAAAGAAAATATATGGTCAACATGAGGAAACTGAGTTTCTTATGGTGTAGAATTTCTAAAGAGTTTGTATCACTATATATTTTATTTTATTGAGGTCACATTGGTTTATAACACTATGTGAATTTCAGGTGTACATCATTATATTTTGGCTTCTGTATAGACTGCATTGTGTTCGCCACCAAAAGTCTAGTTTCCATCCGTCACCATACATATGTGCCCCCTTACTCCTTTCGCCCTTCCCCCACCCCCTTCTCCTCTGGTAACCACCAATCTGTTCTCCCTATCTATGTGTTTCCTTGTTTTGTTTATCTTCCACATATGAGTGAAATCATACGTTATTTGTCTTTCTCTGCTGACGTATTTCGCTTAGCATAATACCCTCAAGATCCATCCATTTTGTCGCAAATGGCACGATTTCTTCTTCTTTTATGGCTGAGTAGTTGAATCACTATATTTTTATTGAATAATAGTCTCTACTTTTGAAATCTAAAGTAATTTTTTTTCTAAAATTCTACAAACATGCTTACTGTGGATAAGTACTCAAGTGCTCTTGAATGTCAGCAAATTTTGAATTTTAATTAAATATACAAACAATATAAACATACCCTTCAATATTAAAGATAAATTACTTATTAGAAAACTGCAAACATTTCTGTTCATAACTTGTTCATCTTTTTACTTTTTCTGTCTGTATTTAAAATTATTGCAGTTACCCAAAAACCAATCAATGGTGTGCTTGAGTCCATTACATATGAATGAAATGCAGCTATGTCGAGATGGCTGAGAAATTACAATAAGCTAGAGGTAGGAAGTAAAGTCTTATGAGTTCAGGTGACAAAATGATACATCTGAAGGGACAGATGGCACCAAAACCCTAATTAAATGTTTTCAAGGTCTTTATAGGACAGAGCTGACCTTGAGTTTTTTATATGACTTCTTCAGGAATATTTAAAACCTTGGTTTACATAAACGGGCTTGCAGAGATCTAGAATGATGCTACAGTAGGGATGAAATCAAACATTTACATGTCTTCTCATCTAATTTTATTTTTTCACCTGTGAATCTCCAGTTTTCATATGGTGGGCGTTCTTAGGCTCTGCCTCATCTCCTCCTAACCACCTTTTACTCTAGCAACCAGATGAAGGCAGACTAAGACACAGCATTCCTTGGCTATACTATTCTTCTCTAATTTTCTCCCCTAGGGCATCTCTGGCACCACCATGGGACACTGACAGGAAATCTCTCCTGGACTCACTCATGCCTAGCCTGGAAGTGTGAAGGAATTAACATTCCTTAATAAGGGCAACCCTTATTACAGGAATTGGTGGAGAAATGCCCCCCTCTTCTGTCCCTTAGTCAGACAAGTTTTAAGCACATTATACATGGTTCCTCAGAGGGTCCCCATGTAATCGAGCCTGAATTGCCCACGGTGTTGACTAACTGAAGAACACACATCATACTGTTTTCCCTCTCTGCTGATGAATGATGCCTCCCTCCCTGGGGCTCCATGGTATCACTTCCCAAGTAAAATCTCTGCCTGCCAAGCTATGTTCCAGGCTCTGCTTTCCAGAGGGATGGGCACAGGAAAAAACATGACACACATTATTTATTTATTTTTTTTTGTGAGGAAGATCAGCCCTGAGCTAACATCCATGCTAATCCTCCTCTTTTTGCTGAGGAAGACTGGCTCTGAGCTAACATCTATTGCCAATCCTCCTCACTTTTTCTCCCCAAAGCCCCAGTAGATAGTTGTATGTCATAGTTGCACATCCTTCTAGTTGCTGTATGTGGGACACGGCCTCAGCATGGCCAGAGAAGCCGTGCGTCGGTGCACGCCCGGGATCCAAACCTGGGCCGCCAGTAGCGGAGCGCCCGCACTTAACCGCTAAGCCACAGGGCTGGCCCTCGCATTATTTATTGAATAGTCCATTCTCTCACCTCTGCCATACAGTGGCAATTTCTTATACATAAATTCTCATAATTTATATAATTTTTTTTCCAACTTCATTATTAATCTGTGTCTATTTGGGCACCAATATTTTACGTGTTATATAATTGCCGTGTTGTAATATGTTTTAATCTGAAAGGAAATGCCTCTTCTCTCATTCTTTGTCAAAATTACCTTGTCATTTTTGCAAATTTCTCCATATAATATTTTAGAACAAACTTGTCAGTTACCACCAGAAACCTTGGGAGATTTTGATTGGGATTGCAATGAATTTATAGATCAATATGAGAAATGGCATTTAATAGTATTGTGTTTTCTCACCCAGGAACATGGCATGTATCTTGCATTTCTTACATTGTTATTTATGACCTCTAGTTAATTGTATTCATATAGGGATTGTGTACTAGTTGCTAACTTTGTTTCTATATGTTTTCCATTTTTCTGCTTCTCTGAGATGATTTACTAAAGCATTTTATAATTGGTTAGTGTTGATATTTGGAAGGCTATTATTGATTTTAAATACTTCCATAGTATATCCAAATACTTTCTAGAAAGTGTTTTATTTCTAACATTCTTTTAATTTATTCTCTTGAATATTTGAGGAAGACAGTTGTGTCATCTACAATTAATGATAAATTACATCTTTCTTTCTAACAGGAATCTCTTATTTCTTATTCCTTTCTAATTTTATTGATGTAACCCTCTAGAATAATGATGAATAACACTGGTAATAGTGTCCCCCCCATGTTTTTTTCCTTAATCCTTTATGTTCCGTAATCACTTCCTGATTATGATGGAATGATTTCTTTTTTTTTTTTTAATCACTGTTATATTGTTTCTTTGGGTTTCTGATAGCTACTCTTTATCATGTTGAATAAATTTCTTGGCATTCCTAGCTTAAGCATTTCTGTCAATAGTTGTAGAATTTTATCAAATGTCTGTTTTTTATGAATCTTTTGGGATGATCATGTCATTTCTACTTAAAAGTGCTAATGTGAAATTTACTTATAAAGTTATTAATATTGAACGACCTTTGATTCCAGTAGTAACTCCATATGATCATACCTATTATTCCTTTAATATAACTTTGTATATCAGTATTTTATTTTTGCTTTGGGTACCTAGTTTCTTAAGTGATAGTAATTTGATCTAATGATGGTTTTACCCATCAGGTTTGCCTATCTTTTCTTATGTGAACCCCTTGAATAACATAAGAAAATGTGCTCCTCCAAGGTTGATAAAAATCACCTGTAAAAATTATTTGTCTGGCATTCTACCTGGAGGGCAGATTTTTGTACAATGTTTCTAATATATTTTTTCGTGATTGGTCTTTTTATTCCAATTATGCTTTCTCAATTTATATTTGTTGAGAAAAAAAGGATACGTTCCAGTTAAGGTTCCTAAAGTATTAGCACAGTACTGACCATAATATGTATTTCAGGTAATGATAAGACATTTACAAAAATTGCTTGTATACTAAGCCATGAAGAATTTTTTTTAAATTTCCTATAAGTAGAAACATACAGAATGCATTCTTTGATCATAATGCAATAAAACTGCACATTTGTTTTAAAAGACTAGCCACTAAATACGTATATATGTGTGTATGTATGTATGTATGTATCTAAAACAAACCTCTGAGCAATTTAAGACATAATCTAGATGACTTTTTGATTAACGAGCAATTCAGAATAGAAACTGTATCATTTAAAAAATGGTAATATAAGAATATTATTTATCCAAAATATGGAATTCAGTATTAAGATAAAAAAATTTAGCAATAACTGCAATTTATAGAAAACACTAAGGACTAAAAGTAAGTGATTAAGTAGTCAACTCTAGATGCTGGGACAGAAAAACAAAATAATCATAAAATAGAAGAAAGGATATAAAGATAAAAGCAGAACTAAATGAATAGAAAATAGCAAAAGTAGACTTGATAATAGAGCAAGATCTGGTTCTTTTAAAATGCTGATAATAGACAAATTACTGGCAAGACTAATCAAGGATAAAGACAGGAAACATAAATACTAATTTCAGCCGCAAAAAAAGGAGAGTTTAACAGGTGCTAATATATTTAAATGGAAGAGAAATTTTGTCAATGTGTCTTTGTTCCTTTCTTTAATATAGGGTCTGAGTATGGAGTTAAAAAACTTTCTTGCGTGTGTTTCATGAAGAATTCTTATACACTTTTTTCTATCTTTAGTTTACGATTTTATATAGGAAATGAGAGGCCTTCTGGAATTGATTTAAGAATCACTGCCAGTTTTATATTTAGTGATATTAGGTGCCAATTTTTAGATAAAATGAACTGCTTAATTTAACGCTAATTAATGTAAACTTCGTGGAGCTACAGTTTTTATGATTTTGTTATATCGGTGATACTTACTCTACTGCTCATTACTCAAGGTTCCATCTCAGACCAGCAGCATCACCGTCACCTGGGGGCATATTTGAAATGCAGACGGTCAAGCCCCAATCAGTCCTACTCATTCAGAGCCAGCATTCAGTAAGACTCCCAGGCAATCCCTACACACACTAAAGTTTGAGAAGCACTCTTGATAAACATATATTTAGGTAAAGGGTGAATGTATAAGACCAGGGAAAACAACTCTCTTCTAGTGTGGACAATTGAATTTGAGTACCATAGTTAACCTATAAACAAAAGCTCAAGTTTACCTTTACACTGAAAGCATATTTTCTTGGTTTATTGAAACAGATTTTAATTTTTTATTTTTATTTCTGATTTGAGTGTAAACAAGTTGCAAAATAAATAAGTGTGTAAGTGTGGAAATAAAGTATGTCTGAAAACCCTTGAATGTAATTACAATATTATGGAAATGACTTTACAGTGGGTAACCCTTACCACTGAGTTTTGAAAGAGAAGGGGAAAAAAGTCATTGTAGAATGAATATCTGTGATTAAAAATCTCATCATCTGTTAAACATATGCTGAATAATTCCTGGAGTTGCTTTTATAACATGATGCTGCTTTAGTGAAGTTTCTGGAAAACTGCTATTATTATTAAAATCAATAACTATTTACTTTTAGAATAGTTGATCAAAGTAAAACTGGGGAAGGAATGAGTTGTTATAATTTCTACTTTGTTCAGACCTGCTGCTTCTTTATCCATAAAGGGGTCAAAATGCAAACAAGAATTTGCAGATGAGATTAATGAAATAAAAGAAGTCTCTAGCACTAATTAAAATTAAAAAGGATGAACAGATGGTCTTAACACAGCTGGAAGCATTCCGATGAAATTCGGCCCATGTGTTTACTAAGGCAGCTCTGTTGCAAGAAAACACACCTGTTTACTTTTCTAAAAGCAAAAATATTATTAAATATGGTTTTTATATACTGCTATTTTGGCTGTTAAATCATCCCTTAGTCTCTCAGTCTCGTTGTATCCAGAGATAATCAACTTTAAGTAACTTAATAGTATACTTATAGGAGTGTGTTTCCTTGGGTAAAATAATTTTAATCATGACATTCAGATGACAAGGTGATCATTTGCTACTTAATTTTGACTGCATGGCCAAAAACACCAATGGAAAGTGTGAAAAAGAAAAATAACAAATACAAGGATATGCATTAATTTTAATAGCTTCTAAATAAAGTTTTAAGTTCTTTAATATTCAAGATCATTCTCTCAGCCTTATTCATTATTCAATGTCTTGGAATTTGTAACACATACAGCAAATAAGTGACTTTGAATTAGCTACATTTAAATGGTAAATATTTTAATAAATAACAACTATTTTATTGTTTCCCTAATAAAAATAATAAATACTCAAAGAAGGCAGTACAGGGGATGGCCTGTGGCCAAGTCGTTAAAGTTCTGTGTGGTCCACTTTGGCGGCCTGGGTTCGTGGGTTCAGATTCTGGGCGCGGACCTACTCTACTCATCAGCCATGCTGTGGAGGCATCCTACATACAAAATAGAGGAAGACTGGCACAGATGTTAGTTCAGGGAAATCTTCCTCACCAAAAAATAAAAATAAAAAAATAAAGGAAGTTCAAAGATGAAGGGATAATATCACTACAGGCCTATCCTTCAAGTATAAGCATTTTTAACATTTTGCTAATTATTTCAAAGCACTTTTCTCTCTCTATTTTTTCATATTGTATACATTTATAATCAGACTTTCTCTATATAGTATTATTTTCCACTCACCACTATTTCTTAGGCAACTAAACAATTATTGAGGCATTATTGCCAAAACTAACCTCATACCCAAACAAGAGTGATAACTCCAAATTCTACTTGATTTTTAAACAGTATTTAAATTTAGTTTCTCATTTAAAGGAAGAAACTGATATATTTTAGCTCTTAGTCCAAGCCTTACTGGTGCCCACATCCTCTTTCTCTTTTTAATAAATTCAATTTCATTATCCATTATTGAACACTTACCATGAAGCTGGAACAAAGAATTTTATTGGAAATACCAAAGAAGGACCAGGAAAATCGTTATTTTTGCTTTCTAACATATACATTGTATTCATTTGCTAGGGCTGCCATATCTAAGTACCACAAACTGCATTGTTTAAAAAGAACAGAAATATATTCTCTCAAAGTTCTGGAGGCTGGAAGTCTGAAATCAAGTGTTGGCAGGGCCATGCTCCCTCTGAAGCCTCTAAGGGAGGCTGTGTTCCATGTCTTCTCATAATTCTATTGATGCTGGCAATCCTTGGCCTTCCTTGGCCTGTAGGTGCATCACTCCAATCTGTCATCACATGGCCATCTTCCTCTGGGTCTCTGTGTCTGTGAATCTTTTCCTCTTCTTATAAGAACACTAGTCGTATTGGATTAGCATCCCCTCCTCCTGCCCCCCATGCCCCCCACCTCATCTTAACTCGATTATGTCTGCAAAGACCTTATTTCCAAAATAAAATCACATTCACAGGTACTTAGGGTTAAAATTTCAACATATCTTTTTGGAGGACACAATTCAACTTATAACATACATTTATATTTGACAACATTTAGCTCAATGGCGATAATATTGGTAATTACATGCTTAATATAAGGCTGTTTTACTTTTTAAAATTCATTGCATCTTTTACCTAACAGCAATTCTTTGTGGTAGATAGAGCTGATATTGTTACCATTTTACTGATGAAGAAATGATAACATGATTTGCAAAAAGCTAGGCTTTCCCCCTCAGCACTCAGAATACTTTACTTGTGTTTTGGTGTCCGTCCTTCCTTTGGTAGGCAGTTTCCAACATGGGGCTCCCAATGAATCCCATACCCTCGTGTTCAACCCTCATGTAATCTCTTCACTTTAAGCATGATGCAGCCTCGTAACTGACTTCTAGTGAAGAAAATACAACAAAAGTAATGGTATTGATTTCTGATTAGGTTACAAAGCCTGTGACTTCCATCTTGTTAGCACTCTCTATGGCTTGCTAGCCCTCTGAAGCCCTCTCACTTCTTTGGAGAGGAGCCAGCTGCCATATTGTGAGATGTTGTATGGAGGGCCAATGACAAGGACCAGAGGGAGGCTCCTGCCAACAGCTTGTGTGGAACTGAGTCATTAGTCAAACAAACAGCAAGGCATTGAATCCTGCCAGCAACCATGTGAGTGAGCTAGGAAGCAAATCCTCTCCCCAGAGCCAGAGGATTCAGCTAAGATACACTGGGATTTCTGACCTACGGAAAAGGTGATATAATAAATGTTGTCATTCTAAGTCTCTACATGTTGGTGTCATTTGTTATGCAGCAACAGGTAACTAATACACTTTGTCATTCACTTCTACATGCCATTTACTGCCAGCAGTTGGCCAAATGCTTTTTATATGAAGGTGCTATTTTCCAGCTATTTTTCTAAGAAGATCCCAACTTTTCTTTGTGTTCATGGAGAGGATGGTAGTGTATCCAGGGAATAGCAGATGAGATAATGGGAAAGACAGAATTAGCAAGCAAAATTTGTATTCAACTATAAAAATCCTACAAATCCAGTCTTATGTGTTGATAATAAAGATCTCTCCCTTTGTATGGCAATTCAGATCAACCTCTCTAAGTTAAAAAAGAGATATGCTGAGTTGTTTAAATGGTTCATATTCGTGTTGAAGTCCTATGGTTGAAACCATGTAATTTGGAGGCACAAGACATCAATATGAAAAATTAAAGGAAGATTTTTCATGGTATATGGAGATACTTGGCTTGTTTAGTGGGTATTTCCCACTAGAAATAAATAATAATTTATTTTAATAAGCTTTTACCAATGACAGTGGCCATATTCCCCAAGTGAATTTTTCTAAGTTGGAACAGCAGTTGCTTATAGTAGATTTTGATTTGTGACACAGATATACACTTTCAGTTTGAAGATATATAGCTCGGGGGTAAAAGTATTACTAATGTTCCTTTTGATTCATCATTTAAGCAAAATTAAAGTATATCATTTTGTTCCCCTGAATTTATTGTCACTCTTGGAAACAGCTATTTGTTGATCATTTCTATTGATAAAGATTTTAGTAAATCATATTGCTAAGCTTTTCATTCACTTATGTCTTTTACTTTCTAGTGATATACTATCTCAGGAAGAAAAAACAATGAATTCTACATCTTGTACTTTTGTTTTCAAGAAGAGTCTCTAGATAAAATTCCCAATGCAATAGGGAAGAAATTATATTCCTGCCACGATCTGAAAGACATCAATTTCTATTATCACTTGACTTTAATTTAGTATATAGTTTTCCAATGATTAATGACCAGATTTAAACATAATCTCAGAAATAAAGATTGAACACATCTTTTTTATAATACTCTGCTTTATCTCTTTTCCCTGGTATATTCTACTTTTGACTCACTTACTAGGATTTATTTACACAAAGTTGCGTGTCCTTGGTGTATCACTTTAAAGGTGCAATCATTCACTGATGTGCAATTCATCTTGATTTCATAGCAGTATGATGAAAATCCATCCCTTAGAGATGTTATGGCTGTATAAATGAGAATGATTTTATCCCCGTCTCCAAAAAGTTTGCTCTTGTATCACTCATAGATTTAAGGTACCATAGAGAATAAGACTAATTTTGTCTCCATGAAACCTAATATTAAAAAACGAAAATGACTTTTGCACACTGAAAGGTGAGATTTGTTCAGTAATGTTATAACCCATAGAGTTCAATGCTGAGTCTTAGACCTGTGTTGTTTAACACTTTTCCTGAAGAAACTTGCTTTTTAAAAACTAGTCATTTTAATTGACTCTAACGTATGAAATTACCTTGAAGAGTAGAATTTGAATTTGACATTTCAATAAACTTTTCAGAAACAATCTAATAATATTCAGTGACTTCGAGTGCAACTAACATTCTTGGGTGGAAAGCCATAGACTTTTTTTTTTAAGTGTCAAAAAGACAAGGAGTAATCTGCGGTCTGATGCTCTCAGTGAATTTTGAGTTGGCTGTTGTGAGGCCTTAAACAGACTTAGCAAAGGCCAAGATGATAAGCCAGCCACATAGTATGAAACTCCCTTTGCTTGCAGACTACTTGCCCCTAAAAGCAGAATTGGAGGGGGAAAGATCATCAAAGAAACGCAGGAAAGCTACTCGCACTCTTTCTAACCTACTATGTCTAGTTATGGAGTTTGAAATGAAAGGGAATGAAAAAATTTCACTCTAGAGAAATGATTATACATAGAGCAGATTCCTTAAAGGGCCTCCATGCCTGATGAGGATTTTGTCATTTCATCTTATATGGCTTACTATGTATCATAATTCTGTGCTTGTGCATTACCCAGGATTATATTAGAGTCATCAAGTCATGGCCCTTTATGTTTCTTCTTTGTCCTTATTAATTTGTTAACAAAGAAACTATGATGTGTTTAGTCAGTTATTTCTTTTTAAAATCAGACATTAGTAAAACACACAAAAAAATTAAAAATCAGTGTTTTCCACAAACGTACTATTTAATAACTTGATTAGTAGTGAAATAATTACTTTCAAAAACAAAACAGCACTCCATTTCATCTGTTTAGATAATCAAGCAAATCAGCAAGTTTTTGGCTAATAGAAAACATAACAGAATTTAAAAATCAGCCTGCATTAATTAGAGTGCTTTCATTTGTGTCCCACTGAAAATTTAACTGATTAAAGTCTGCTTTATTTATATTTAGATATTCCGGGCTACCATTCACTTCATGAAGGATAATAGATGCAAATCGATAATAGAAGCAAAATCAAGAACTTTTCCTTTTTTATATGTATATATATATATATATATATATATATATTTTTTTTTTTTTTCTTTCCTAACAGATAAATGCCCATTTATGGAGGTTATTTATTTTTCTTCTTGGTGGCTCTGTTTGAGCCCTCTGATTCCTGTGTGGAATATGGTGACATATTTATGTCTGTTCATTTCTGTCAAACCTTTAGGAGGTACTCCCCCATTCCTACCAGACTGTTTGAAATAGCTCTTTGTCAGTTTCAGTTCACACCCATAAAATTGGCTTCGGGTTTCCACCTTGTTTGAAACTCCCTGGCCAATAACCTCCCTAACCCAAACCAGATGGGAAAAGTTCACCCAAACAATTTTGAAACGTGTTGACCTTGTCCACATATTACAGAGAGGAGGTTTATAAAACCTGATCTAAAGTTCTATTTTCCTTTCCTCAGGGTACGTCAAAGAAAATTCCTTGACCATTCTAAGGTCACATACATGGAGATCTGCAAATCTGTAACATCTCCTCTTCCCTCTGTTTTTTCTAAACCTACTTTAGTTCCTTGGGAGCCATCCAGTGACCTCCCTCCTCACAACTTTTTGAGGATGGCCAATTGCCTGCCCCCTGCCTGCATTCTTTCTGTGATTTACCAAAGTCGTTTCTTTCCTGTAGTTATCCCCACACGATGGCCTCCATCTTTCCACTCATCAGGAGTCACACTCTACAGTAAGAGGCCAACTGCCCCCCTAGGACCAGAATTCAATCTCTTCCACCTGAAGAGGCTTTGGTCTGATGCTTCCTCATTAGCATGCCCACTGTGAGGGATCCCCAGATGGACTCAGTCCCTGGAATTATCTTTTGTTTCAGACTAACGTTGATGAGAGAAAAGTTTTGTTTGCAAAATGAAATTGGAGCATATGTGTTGATGGGTTTATGTAGATAATACTCCTTTTATTCATTGCTTTATGCTTAATTGAATATTGGGGACAGTCTGGGGAAAAGGTTCTAGAGAATAAGCATTTACTGACACAGTAACACTAAAAAGGGAAGGTGAGCGTTTTACTTACTGGCATGTTGTTTCATTTTGTGGAGCACCTAAGTTGATTACTATAATCAAGGAAGTATGGCTTTGAAAATAATAGTAATAATATTTTCCACTAAATTACACTGCTTTTACTATATAAAGATAAAGCCTTTGAAATATGGAGCCCAAGAGTTGTAAAAGAACAGCAACTAACCACTGACTGCAGAATATTGCTTTTTCTTCTCTCTCTATAATTCTTCTTCTGTAGGTCTTACAACACACTCTTCCCAGAATCTCTCTACATTTCATCATCCCTATTTGCCCTAATGTAACCCTCATCATCTCTTGCCTGGACGGTCTCCCAGTTTCCACTCTTGCCCCCTCCCTATGGTCCATGCTTCATAGAGCAGCCAAAGTGGTCTTCTTTACAGGGATCAGCCAACTTTTTCTTTAAGGGCCAGATGAAAAATATTTCAGGCTTTTGGGCCATATTGTCTCTGCCACAACTACTCAACCCTGGTGTTATAGCATGAAACCTTGAAACCAAGCATGAAACCAGCCATACACAATAGATGAAGGAATGTGCGTGGCTGTGTTCCAATAAATTTTATGTACACAGACTGAGCGTGGCTCATCTGCCTCAATTTGCCAGCCCCTGTTTTATAACTAAGTATCAGAACCTGTCACTCTCCTGCCCGAGGCCCTTCTTTGTCCTCCTGCTATAGGTGGGATAAAATCTGAGCTCCTGCCCCTGGCTTACAGAGCCTTATCTCTGTGGACTTGCTTATTAACATCCCCAACCAGGCACCCTCCTCCCTGTATTCCTAACAGTTAGGCTCTGACCACTCTGACTCTCTTACTGTAACTCACACCTACTGGGCTATGTTCCTTCTTCCGAAACACTCTTCACTCCCATCAGCACTTGGCTGGTGTGTTTTTGGTTTCATTTTTAATCAGCAGAAGGCTTCCCTGATCATCCTGTGAAAAATATTGCTCCCCTTCTCTGTGTACCAATCACTCTATCCCTTTTACAGATTTACTTTCTTCAGAGTCTTTCATTATTTCAAATTATCTTATTTTATGTATTTGTTTATTGTCTGTTACACCATGGAAACATAAGCTCCAGGAAGGCATGGACTTTGCTTTTCTGGATCACTGATGTTCAGAGATGTCCTTGAATCATAATTAGTGCACGATTAATGTTTGCTGAGTGAATGAATGAGAATAGTTTGTTTAGTATTAGTAGAGAGTCTAAGTATTAAGTATTAATGGTGGAAAATGACTAATTCCCTAGAGGCAGGATTGAGCCTGCCTGTAAGGAAATGATAAGGAATTGCTTACATCTTACTTGCTATATTAAACATTTGTAGAAGTAGAGTGTTTAATTGTCTTAGAGCTTTCTGCCTCTTTCTACTCTGTGCTGCTTAACATACACCCAGAGGAAAATTGTGTGGGCTATGCTCTACAAGAACATTGAGACTCTGGACCAGTTCAGGAGAGAACCATCAGGGTCGGGAAATGTCATCAGACCTCATTCTCAGAGGAGAAGTTGACACAATCTATGTTTGTTCAGCCTAGAGAGGATTCATAGTACTGAGGACTCTATACTGACATATAGCTTTATAAAATAACATGAGTTAAAATAGGCAAACACCAAAAAACTTATCAAAAGGTACAGAAATTCATTAGTCATCAGAGAAATGTCAATAAATCCACAGTCAATGTACCACTGTATATTCATTAGAATGGCTAAAATGAGAAAGACAGATAATACCAAGAGTTGATAAGGGCGATAAGCAATTAGAATTCTCAATTTACAGCAAAGAATAACCTGGTACAACCATTTTGGAAAACTGTTGGACTAGATCTACTGAAAATGAACATAGGCATATCTTATGACTCAAAAATTTCATTTCTATATATATATCCAACAGAAGTCTGTACATATGTGTCCTAAAAGATGTCCACGTGAAAGTTCATGGTAGCACTATTCAAAATAGTGCAAACTGGAACAACCCAAAGTAAATTGTGGTGTATTCATTCAGTGGATACCATACAACAATGAGAATGAACAAACAATTGCTACATGTATAAACGCAATGGTGAACACAAGAAACCTTACTGAAGAGCCCATTTGGTATGAGTTCATTCATACAGAGAAAGTTACAGAGGAAGTAGGAGTTCATTCATACAGAGAAAATTAAAAACTAATCTCTAAGTCAGGGACTTGATTGGGAAGGGAGCTTTTGTGGAACTAGGAATGTTCTATTTCTTGTTCTGGATACTGTTCACTTACCTACACGTGGATGTGATCTTTTCTGTATGTAAGATAGATTAATAAAATGTTTACTTAAACAATCATAAGCTGCTTTGTGGTTTCTCTCACCATCTTAAAGACAGCCCTCACATTTCTGTCTTTGGTTTCCCTCCCAAAACTCTTATACCAGGAGCTCAAAAAATGCAAGTGACAACACTCTTAGGATGAAAAAGACAGGTGGATATATTAAGGAATGTTCCAACTGCCTTATAAATAGACCTGGATGGAAAAATAACAGCCTGACCTTAATAAATCACACTCAAACTCTCACTTGCTTTTCCACTTTCAACATAAAATTTAAAAACTAAACAAATGTCCTTGATGCCATTTCATTGCGCATTTGATCCTGAATGGATTTATGCTAATCCCTGTGCTTTCCCAGCAGAGATGTTATAGGGCACTGTCGTCACCCAGAGCTTCTCCTCTGCTCTGTGCCATTTATTGTAACTAATTGGCCTAGACTGCATGAGATCCCATTTAACAAAACATTTGATGGCTCCCGTGGTTGATATGTGCTTCAGAAAGCTCCCTAAGTGTCTAAGGTTTTCATTAGTTTTTAGAGCACACTGAGTTAATTATATTGTGCAGTAGGTTTTCAGGTTGAACAGTCAACGAGAGAAAGGAGTAAACATAGAGATGCAGGAAAGGGAGTAAAACCGTTTCTTATTTTGGCAGCCTTCAACATTACGCTCAGATCTTGAAAGTCTTTAACTGCAGCCTTTCTCTAGGCAAAAAGTTGATGACCTGGGAGTGACTTACTAGATCCAGGTGGCCCTTACAAGAAATAAAACAGGACCTCACCCCTTGCTGGAATGTGTAATTTGTGGTAAAACTTGAGGGGCCCATTACAATCTGTTGACAACATTCCTTCCTGAAAGGTCAGAACAAAATGAAAGCTAAAGCAGCAAACCCAGTTTAGATTCTGCTGTTACTCTGCAGTCGCTGAGCTGTGTCATAGGGGAGCATGGGATACAACGGAGAAGATTTGCTGAAGACTGTAGTGATGCTCACTCTCAGCATCATTACTGGGGAGAAAATGAGGAGGGCCATTGTCTCTATAATCAGTTTCAGTGGAACGACTAGTTAGCTTTTATGACTGTTTCTGGATTCAAATTCTACGCCCAACAAGAATGTGGCAGCCATACTACGTCATGAAACTCTTAAGAGTGTTTGAGGATTGTCAGATTGCAGCACAGCAGTGGTGAATATGGGAAGAATCTGGAGGAAGCCTGCTGAGTCCTTAGTCCTGAAGAGAGTACTTAGTTTCTGGATGTCATGGAGCATTCTTTTGTTACTAGAAATTCACTCAGTGGTGCTATCTCGTTCATGAACCTGGCATAGTATTTAGATTCTATTTACAGGACTTTACAGGCTATGCATCTATTCTAGGAATATTAATTATATTAACTTTATTGCCTATACCAAGGACAACAATTATTGAAGTTTTACTTTTTTCAGGCATATGTATATGGTGTGTGTTTTAAGCGTGGAGCATAGCTGTAGATAGAGATATGGGTAGCAACTGTAGACATAGATATGGGTATGAATATGGACTATAGATACAGATATGGCTTATATATGAATATGGGATATTCACATAAAGGAGGCCTAGACATAAGGTGAAGAAAAAGCCACATTAGGACATTTTGATGTTTTTCAACAGGTCCACCTCTTCTTGTCAATCTTGAAGATCAATTCTAAAAATCTAAGTATTTGAGAAAAAATGGACTCTACATATAGGTAATAATGAAAGTGACTTGGAGTATGAGGTCCTTGAAGGCAAAGATAGCATATTCTTCATCTCTGTATCCCCAGCACCTTTCACAAAATAGATGATAAATGGGTGGTGGATGAGTAAATGAAGAAAGGGGGAAGGGGCTTCTATCTTCATCCATTCTAAATAATGCAAAAACAAACAAACAAACACACAAAAAACTTTAGTCTCTAAATGTTTCCTCACTAAGAGACAGACACTGCATATACAGCTTCCTACATGGAGGAAAAGAGTTGAAAATTGCATCTCCCTTGTCCTATAGTTTCCCAAAGCAATGCCCAGGTGTCCATACAAGTTTTTGCCAGGTGGGAGGCCAACTCACTTCCCCAGCACAGGAGTGACTTCAGTTGTGCTCTGGGAAGATAAGGCATTTACAGGCATTTACAGCAGGGATATTTGCAGCTCACAGCCCTATCAACAACGGCAGCTTATTAAGAGGACCACCACCACAACAAAAAACAAATATTGGAGATGAATATAAGACAGATGATTTTGTTTATCTCAAGTGAAAAAGACAAGCAATGAGACCCCTGGGAGCCCCGAAATGAGAAACTTCTAAAGCTAATTGAGATATGATTAAAAAGATTGCTGTGCGTTATTGCCAGCAGTCATTGAGTTTTGTCATTAGGTTCCCCAGTGCTGGAGCAATCAAACCAGTTATTATGGCTATAGCAAGCAGCAGAGTATCTTTTAGTATATATATATTTTCTGTAAAATGATAACTTATTAAGGATATAAGTGGAGTTTCTGAAACAAATTCAATAAATATATTTTAAGAAATTGCTCTCTTTGGTATCATTTATTATAGACTCAGACATACCACTTGAATTCTGTCTTTTTATGTAGTAGTGCCATCCAATATAAATACTAGGCAAGTTACATGTATAATTTTAAATTTTCTTGTAGCCACATTATAAAGAGTAAAAAAAGGATAAATTATGTTTAATAATATTTTCCTTTAATCCAATATATCTAAAATAATATCATTTCAACATGTACGCAATATAAAAATTATTAATGAGATCGTTTGCATTCTTTTTTCTGTATTAAGTCTTTGAAATCCAGTGTGTATTTTATACTAATGTAACATCTAGTCATATCATGGTTAGTGGCTGGTAGTTACCATATTGCACAGAGCAAATCCAGCTTTTCTTCTACATGGCTATTGTAAGAGATAAAGTAGATAGGCTACATCCCTTCAGCTATGCCACTTGAAAAATTTCAGGGCTACACCGTTTTAGTGATATTATCTTTGCTAATGGGGGAATATTCTCTTCTGCACTAATCTTTCTGTGAATCAAAACTCCTAATAATGAAAGAATGGTGTGATCATAAAGAGCACATCATGATTTTCTGGGAAACGACTAATAAGTAATATTATTTATTTAATTGTGTTTAGAGTGTGCCCGAAATTATTATTCAAGGCTAAATTTCAGGGTACAAATGATATAGCTTTTATATATGGCTTGTGACAAAGTGTCATAGACTGAAAAATCCCCACTGAACTAAAGAAGAACTGCCATTCACAAGATCATCTAGAGAAAAATGTTACTGTGCACTAGGAAAGCCTCTTTCGTATCGATACCACTGGACATGTGAAACCGCTGTCCATTAAAAACATTAGAATTTTCCCATTTACAACATTTTTCATCATTTATCAGTATGCTACACATCATTTTTCTAAATAATATCATCAAATTACACTGTAAGGGATGCAACATGTGGGAAAAAAGCAGAAATCCATTCTGACAGAAGTAGATTATTAAACTTTCTTGAGGGTAGAAGGTTTTTTAGTTTAATTTCTCATCTCCAACTTCTATATAGTTCTATAGTTTTCATGGTGTCTTCAAAAGGCCTGGAGCTATTTATAGCAATCAAGAAACCAGACTTGGAAACGGGAGCATAGTTGAGGAGGCTGAAGGTAAGGGCGTTTCTACTTTTCACCTGCATGTAGAACCACCGGGGCATTTAAGAACTATGAACCACAAATATATCAGCTAAATAGGAAAGGGCTTTCTTAGCCTGGCTTCCTAATTCTTCTTCTCTCTTTCTTTCTCTTCGCTTTACCTCCTCCACCCTCCCTCTGCTTTTCACTACTTGTAAGTGAAACCTATAGACATTAAGCAACAACTGTAGGACAATAGATGCTTAAGCCAAGTGTGAAATAACGTAGTCCATATAGTGTGCTTGGGCATAAAATGTGGAAGGAATTCGCCATTCCACCCCATCACACATGGAATTTATATAGAAAAACTTCTGAGAAGGAAAATGTCTTAGTTGTCCTTGAAGAGTTGGTTTGAAACAGTGGAAAGATTGGGAGGCCATCTCATAGTACCATTAAATTCAGTGATTCCACTAATCAGGAGTATTTCTGCTGAGAACACATGCAGAGTAATAGAACAAAGAGGAAATATGGCAGCAGCACATGAGGATGGGCTGAAGTAGAACACCTGCTATGTGGCATTGGCGAGAAGTGAGATGGAGAAAAAGAAACAGTTGAGGAAGAGACGTGTCCATTATCCTTAGGAACTGATGACACGATGCAGGATGTTTTTCTTGGCTCTCCTTCTTGGTCAATTTTGACAGTTAATCAAAATCCCTTCATACATGTCTGCAATATTAAGACATCAACACCCATGTAGTTTAATGGCCCCGAGCCAACATTAAAATTTAGTCTGCTTAAATATTTCTTGTTAAGTTCATAACTCTTTTACCTTGGCTTCTACAGAAATGGAGGATTAGAATTCTGTAGTTTTAGGCCCCAAGAAAAGACAAGTTGGAAAATGAAAATATTGTTGTTTTGGTGGTATCCAAAACAAGTGTCCTGAAAGCTTGGAATCCCACAAATAAGCCACAAACTATAGTAAACATGAAAGAACCATAAAGAGCTCTTCAAAACTCAAATTTGGAGTCACCAAATCCCTTTGAATTTGCACTACTTTTGTTGATAAGTAAAACATGTTCACAGGATCTCATAAGTGGGAACAATTAGAGTTATTGTTTCACAATGAAGTTATAAAATCATTTAAACAAAAACTGCACCAGCAGTAGACATGGTAGAATCTGAGCACTATGAGTGGTGGGTTGATTTGTTCTTCCATTTGTATGAGTGAACAGCAGGTAAAAATTATCCATACTTTTCAGGGATTGAAATTCTGTTCCTGCTCCTTCAATGGGGCACTTGAAATTCAGAAGCATTTCATTTGGGGGTTAAATTTTCATTGCTTTTTTTATCAAAGCAGAATTTAGGTTAACATATTTTTAATAACTTTTCTGAATAATTTCAAAGATAGACTATATCTGTTTAAAAATCAACAAACTATACATGATGATATGGTAAACCTAAAAATAATGAGCCGATGAATATATCCAAATAAAATTAGTTCTGGTATAATTAACATTTTTAAAAATAATCAATTGCCTTATTACCATAATTACAAATGTTTCCCTTTCTTATTCTCCCCCTGTAAAAAACAAACAGCAACAAAAACTTACAAAGAGAAACCATGTAAATTGATAATTAGTAATGGTGTATAATAGGTTATAAGCCATTTGAAATCTTCCTGAAATTACTGCAAATAATAAATATATAAAGCACTAAATTATATTATACCAAAGTTCAAATTATATTTCCCCTAATATATTTAATGGGTAGACCTTAAATTTTACCCTAAAATCTAAGACTGATATATAATCTGTTCCTGTTGGCTGTTTTGTCCAGATGTGCATGTATGTTTTCTTTTCACCAACACATCTCAATGCATAATAATGATTTATGTTTTAATAAAAATAATTACTGTTGTATATTTTCTACTGCACAGTAAAATATAAGGGGTTGATCATAATAATAATTCAAGCGAAAACACTGAAATATTCCATGCTAACATGGTCTCTGCACCCCAGACTCCAGAGACTCATGTGAGGTAGAGGGCCAAAGATGCACAGAGAATGATGAAGGAAGGATGACAACATGCTTTGATCAACTTTTACCACCTTGATCATGAAATTGATTCCCCTGGAATGCTAGACACGTTTCCACTTTGCCCTTCTCCTTCCAAGTTGAATGCTTGTTCAATTTTTGAAAGTAAAATAATAATCACTACTGTTTCGGGGGCTGCTCTGTCACATTCGAGGGAACCCCCTTGTATTACAGCCCATATGAATGGCTGGAGTTGTGTGGTGCACGTTCCCTACTGCTTGCCTGGTAGACCTGATCCATGTCTATGCTGGGTATTTACATCTACTTATTGGCTAATTACTTCTGAAAAGTAGGTAATCTTTTACCAGAAGTTAAATGGCTTGCCCCACGGTCTTGTTTCTTTTGCCTCCAAGAGGTGACAGCCTGTAACTTCTCTGCAACTCCAACATCACCTTAAAATGGCTATTAAAAGGAAAAAGTCTTTAGCTGAAATGGATTTAAACGAAAGAGGGCGCCGAGCTCTTGGCATTCTCAGCTCCAAGACTGCATTTGGATTTAGAAGAATTTATCATCTCTTTATGCCAAAAAAGACACATACCATATTATCAAGGGCTCTCAGGGACCCAGACAGTCACACATAAATGAATGTAACCAGACCCTTAGGAGGCTGAAAGCTCCCTTGAAACTAGAGATAAATGTGAGGAATTTCAAAATAGCTATATATCAAAACTTTAAATCTGTGGGAAACTTTTGCAGCAATTTGTAATCTCCTAAATATGTACCATAGCAACACTGACATCTTTGAACTGTGAGTAACAGGATTGCTATTATGTCTCGCTGTCGTATATATACATCTATTTTTAATACGCTATGATATAATTTTCAGTTCAAGATAACGCATGCCACTGCTCTTTAGTGATAGTGATGAATAGAATATTGATTAGAAAACAGTCTAAATAATAGGTAATTGATAGGGGTGAGGGAGATGTGGCATTTCCATCTTCATTTTTACATAATAACTACAGATTTATCAGCCTCAATAATGTATTTCAGGCACAATCAAGAGAATGTATGAATTAATTTTTTAAACTAAAATGTGTGATACTTAAAGTAAACGTAGTCTTATGCTATAATTTGGGACTACAAATGAGTTGGATGCATTTAACAGTTGAAGAAAAAAAGTATTCATGTAGGGAGATAGAGAACACTGATTAGTGTTTATGACAAGAAGTTTAAATTTATCTTTCATGTCCTGGGTGGAAGGTTCATGCATTTCATGATTTCATATGAAATCACGATATTCACAAAAATGCACCCTTAAAATTCTTGTTTACTCTGATACATGCTAAAGGGACTCAATAGTTTGGGAAATGTCGGCTTCTGTTAGCTAAACCTAGAAAGGCACAAAATTTGTTATTGAAGTTTGCATAGTTTTCTGAGAAAGGAAAGATAACAGGAATAAGGAAATAGGCTAGACGTACCCTTCTACATTTTCTAAGTTGCTCTCATGGGCATACTTTATAAAACTGACTTCTGCTCTTCCCTGAAACTATAGTTGTGTCTTTTCTTTTTTTCTTTCTTTCTGCTGTTTACTTTGAATGTGTTTTTCAGAGCGTCCAGCATCTGCTGCTATCGTCATCGCACTATGATTGGCTCACATGAGTAGATCGGACAACTATTTGTAGATATTAGGATCCTGGTCAAGATGGATTTCTTTCAAGCCAGAAGACCAAAAGGGTCTCTTAATGGATTTTTAGTGGCCTTAGAGGACCTTTAAAATTTGAAGCCTTATTACTCATTTAAGTAAGGCTTTGAAGAAAGTAAATGAAATTTTTCCTGCATCTGTGCCATGTTTTCTAATTTTCCAAAGTACATAAGCATAGCTCCCGTTCTCAAAAATACTTAGACTAAATAACAACAGCAGTAGTGTATTCCTTTTTAGAAAATAGTTGAAAAACTTGGTGAAAGTACTGAAAGGAAGACAAACCCAAGTTAAGCACTCTTTTTATTTCTAGCAAATGCAATTTAGTTAAAAGTACAGTTTACCTCTGTTTACCTGCTTTCACTAAGACTTGAGAGACTCAGAAAAGCTCTTGTTAATAGAAGGTAAGAGCGAATAACATTTTCTTGGAAAAAATTATATTTCTTTTAGAAAAATTGGTAAAGGCATTATTTCTGGAAAAATTAAGTGAACTAATATGTTATTTAAAAAAGAGGTTTCAATTTTGTGAAGACATTGATTGGTAGGACTATATACTCTTTAGAAAACAGCTCTGATAAAGTATTACTCTTCTTTTTGGATGTCTTCTCAGAGCATTTGATGATGCTAACAGTTTCGAAGCTTTTTCTGAGGTCAGTTTTTCCTTCATCCTCAGAAAGAAGTACATTAAAAAAAAGTACTCAGAATCATATGACCTTAGAACTTGAAGCAACATTGAAAACTCACCTGAATTCATGCTGCCTCACCCCCCATATCTTCAGACAAGATGTCTACAACTTGTGCTAGACTAATTGTCCTCTTTACTACCCTTACAAAGAACTTGCTACCTCTATGATAACAGTGCATTTCCTGTTTTTATCTCTTGCAAATATGCTACATAATGCCATGAAAATTATGGAACGTACTAGTAGTTCATGTAATATGGCTCAAAGCCCACCAAACATTGGTCTTTGAGTTAATATTCATGACTGATGGAATGTCTGAGTGAATATATGCCTTATCATCACCATCATCATCAGCATCATCATTTGATATCTGAAGCTACTGCTAATGAACTGTCTTTGGTTCACAGTTGACAGAAGTCACTCTCAGAATAGTGGTATCTGGTCTGGCTTTGCAGACTCATCATCCAATGTTTCTGTACACACGGTGACCAGGAAAGAATGATTTGCGTCATTTCATGACATCTTTTTCCCCATACGTTAGTTTCCCATAACTTTTGAGCCCTTTGAAGCTGTAGCTTCTCATATTACTTTTAAAACAAAATTAAAATTCATATACCAACCACTCCACATGTTTACTTAGAAATGGCTTTAATGCAGAGCCAGAGAAGTTGTCAGCATGTTTTCATCCTGCATGTAATTCTCATGGTTAACATTGCTATCATCAACACTTCCCACCATACACCAATGATTCTCAAAGATAAAAGAGTGGGGTAGTGGTAGGAGAAGAGAAGATAAAGCATCCCTCATGAGGTGTCTTATCAGAATTTCAGGTTATGGACTGGACAGTTTAAAAGAATGAAAAACAAATGTGGGCTCTAGGGATTCTGATAATCCTTATAAAAGGACTATGCTCATTTCCTCCCCATCCTCCAAGTCAGGATCTACTGCTTTAGGAATTTTCTAGTTTATATACAACCTGCTTTTGTTTTAGTCTGTCCTCCAAAAGAACTCAAAATGATAATTTAAGCTCTCCAGTTGTACTTTGTTAAAATATATATATGAAACAACAATGGTTTTTAACAGGGATACAATGACATTGTGGCCATTTGCCCAATCTGCATGTTAGAGATGAGATGGGACAAGAGGAAACTGCTATTGGAAATCCCCTGTAGATAACTAGGTGTGGGAAAGGTATGGTCCACAGTGCCTTTCCCAGTAGTTGAAGTGTACATATAACTGCATGGGAAATTGTTAGGGCCTCCAACAATGGACAACTTTTTTCCACCTGGACAACAGATAAAAGAAGCAAACTAGTTAGGTGATGAGTTTTCTCCTTCTGTGGTCATAACAGATGTGGCTTCCCTAATACATCTTTGAGAATCACACTTGAAATACATAAAAAGGAATAGTTGTTCTTATATCTATTAAAGCTTATAAGAAACTTGATCATAGTGACTTGTTATTTATTAATTCTTCAAGTTGTATTGAGTGTCTGCCGTGTGCCAGACACTCTTCCAAGTTCTGGGAACACAGAAAGGATTGAAGCCCTCAGAAAATTTCTGTCTGGATGGAGTTTATAATCTAAGAAGGAGTTGAGAGGTGAAGTCAGACAGTAAACCTAGTAAATAAGCAGTTTGGTAGAGGTAAAAAGTACTATGAAAAAAAATTAAAATGAGGAAGGAGAGAGAGAATGTTGGATAAGGGGGTTGACCATATATGAGGCAGCAGGGAAGACCTCACTGAATTTGAATTAAAGACCTAAAGGAGATGAGATGAATTATGTAATTACTCTCTACTTAGGACTTTCACTATCCCCTTCAAATTACAAATGACCTAAGTTGTTCAACAATTATGTTCAATAACCAATAAAGCAGCTGTAAAGGACTTTTAAAATTATAAACTGCTGGACAATGCTATAGCAATGGAACGTTGTTGTAGGCTGCTACAGTCTAGTCCTAATTATATTTACAATTCATTGTTGATGTACATTTTGAATAAAATATCCTAAGCAGGCCTTGTGCAGGAAAATGATCCCAGATTAGAGTACGTAAAAGAATAACCACCTAAACTAAACATGTAGCTGAAGCTAAATTATTTACTTTATAGACATTTTAAATGTCAGAGCCTAATTCAGTGGACAAGTGTTTTCTTAAAGCACTGTGGGGCAATTAAGGATAAAGACCGAAAAAAGTCCAGCTCAAGAAGTAGCATTCTGTGATTAGGCCGGAGTAAAGGCAGCTTTTTGCTAGGAGGAATTTATAACACGGTCAGAATGATAAGTGGGGCTATAATTGATGAACAGTTTAATATTACAATTGCTTTGTTGTATTCTGAGAGTATCACATTTGCTAAACAATACAAATCCTTTATGAGATAAAATCTCCTGATCATATCTCAAAGCTTTTCACAGAAAGCAAGTGACAGTTTAGGCTGCAAGATAGATTAGATGAATTTAGTACTAATTTGAAAGAACAAAGATCTAGAATGGTTAAAAAATAAATTCACTTACAAAAATAGTTAATGCAGAACTCAAAACTTTATAGTCCCAGTTACAATCTGTGGCACTGTGGCTAATTTTGAGGCAAAGCTCCAAAGGTCATTTATTTTATGTGGAAAACTATCTTTTTTTAAAGAAAAAATCATGCTGTTAACATTAATGGTGCTGGGAAAACAATAAGCAACTTTTTTTTTAGTTTTTTTTTAAAGTTTAGAATTAGAGGGCCGGCCCCGTGGCTTGGTGGTTAAGTGTGCGCACTCCGATGCTGGTGTCCCGGGTTCGGATCCCGGGCGCGCGCCAAGGCACCACTTCTCCATCCATCCTGAGGCCGAGTCCCACATACAGCAACTGGAAGGATGTGCAGTTATGACATACAACTATCTACGGGGGCTTTGGGGGGAAAAAATAAATAAAAATCTTTAAAACAAAAAAAAAACACATTAAAGTTTAGAATTAGAATATGAAGTTACTGATTTTGTAATTATTTAGAAAGCCAAATATTTAATATACATACCATAAAATTAGTTTTTCTATTTTGTTTAAATTTGTGTAGGATATAGATACTCATCTAGAATCTTCTTAATCTCCCCTACAAAACATGGAGCCAGAGAGCGTGTTATTTCATCCGTGTTGGAATGCTGCCTCCTCACACCCCAGTCCCATGTGTTTTCTCTGTCAGTACTTCTCTTGCAAACTCGGGGATTCTATGAACTTTCTTACATTATAGACAATATAGTCCACAGAGTTTAATTTGTATTGTATTAATTTCCCTATGTCTGTGTTTGGTTTCTACAATTTCTCTGTGTCCATCCTCTCTTGCAGAAATAATGTTATTGATGGATAAAGAAAGAAAAGAAAGCCCAACATTGTTTGTCTTTTTACTGTTGGTTTTAATTTTCTCCATAAACCAATCAGTGCTTTCTCCTCATACTCTTGCTCAACCTGCTTGTAGTGGTAGACAGTGTAACCCACTTGTTGACTTTCCCTTAGCCTTAATTAGACTCTTTCCTTAATCCTCCAAGTTCTCTGGCTAATTGTCTCTTATTTTACATTGTTCTATCAAGTTATGATTCCTTCAATGTTATAGTTCCACTACTTAAAAAGAACTATATTTGCTATGGTAGTATTTTAATGCCAACAAGAACAGTGTCAGAAAATGAAAGAAAACCTAAAAAATATATAATTCGATTGCAGAAAAGAATATAACAAATGTCAAATTGTTTTGAGAGCTGCTGGATTAGCCATATCTTGTGTAAGGATTAATTTACTCTCCTAGGTCCCAGGCTGGATTCCATTAACTGATTGTTTTATAAGAAAGAACGTGTAGTAAGTTTGATGTTTGACATAAATAAATACTTTGTGGTGTCTATGTTTCTGTTTGTGGAGATTTGTCTTCAAACTGAAAATTTAGAATGAACATCTCGAAGTGGGAAAAATATGGAGATAATATGATTCCACCTGTGTGTGTCAAATAAGCTCTGCTTAAATATAAAAACGGTGCAGTTTAACTCCCGCCACGCTGGCCTTGCTTCTATTTTGATGGTCTTCTAGATAAGCAGAAACCTCCTGTACCAGGTAGTTCATTGTCAGGTAGAGAGATAGAGAAAGCTGGATCTAAAATAGAGATTTCTTAATTCATAATCTGTGCTCTTTTGTTTGTGCTATGCTTCAAGGAAAGGTTACAGACGTTGTGTAATTTGAATTTAGCAAGTAGTTTTCAGATATCTCATGATAACCTTGTGAACGAGATGGATAAATGTGGGCCAGATGACAGGATAGACAAGTGGATTTGTGGCTGACCGAACAGTTGTACCCTGGTGGTTGATTAATGTGTTGTTATCAACATAGAGGTTGATGTCCAATGTCATTCCTCTGGGCGCTGTTCTTGGCCATGTTTTCTAGTTCATCACTTTTATCCAGGATCTGCACAATGACAGGAAGCATGCTCATCAAAGTTGCTAAGGATGCCTGGTTTGGATAAAATGAATATACCAGTGACAGAGTTAATATCCAAGCGCTTTCAAGAGGCTGGAGATATGGGTGCAAACAAATAAGATGAATATTATCAACACAATATTGATACTCAACATTGAGGTCTCAAGCACTTGTGTACATGGCAACATGAAGAAGAGACTAAGCTGGTTTCAGTGCAGAGAAATGAGTGGATAGGTCTAAACAGATGGAAAAGTTTTAGGGGATACATGCAGGATTCCACAGAGAATATGAAGAGAGTCTGAGGCTACAGGAATAGAATGGAGGTGCATGAATGAAACAAAGTATAACGAGCTTCCAGCAGTGGTTGAGGGAGATGGTGGACTGCAGATTATGGAATAATTTCTGAGCCCTGGGCAACAGGGCTCAGACTTGTGCTCTTCCCTGAGATAGAGACTGCAGGTGGAGAAGGAGATGTGCTAGCAAAAATAGGAGCTTACTTTAGGACTTTAAGGTCCTGGTTTGTGGAACATCCCAGGGTAGAACAGATAGATGTAAATATGATAAACCATGTGGTGTAGGAGAAGCACCAAAGCTGTGGTGTCCAAAAGACCTGGGCTCAAATTCTTTTTTTGTGTGTGTGAGGAAGATCAGCCCTGAGCTAACATCCATGCCAATCCTTCTTTTTTTGCTGAGGAAGACTGGCCCTGAGCTAACACCTATTGCCAATTCTCCTCCTTTTTTTTTTCCCCCTTTTTCTCCCCAAAGACCCAGTAGATAGTTGTATGTCATAGTTGCACATGCTGCTAGTTGCTGTACGTGGGACGCCGCCTCAGCATGGCCAGACAAGCGGTGCATCAGTGCGCGCCTGGGATCCGAACCCGGGCTACCAGTAGCGGAACGTGCACACTTATCCGCTAAGGCACGAGGCCGGCCCCCCTGGACTCAAATTCTATCTCTAACACTTACAATACATGTTTGAACTTAACTGTCCTGAGTCTCAATTTTTCTAATTGTAATATGTGGCCAATTCTGTTTATCTTGTTAGGTAAAATAACAAATCATTAATTAAATGGAAAACACTACATTTATTAGCTTTAATTGTTCATTAGCCTAAAATTTTCTCTATTATTTTCAATATTTTTTTTACTGTGGCTCTTACAATGTTTCCCTGTTCCAATTTTCCTCGTTTATAAGTTTTGGCTTTTTTAAAAAAAAACTTAAATTTGCCTGAGATTTGTCTGTTTTATTAGACTCTTGAATAAGCCAACTCTTTGTTTACATTATTCTGATTTTTAATGGTTTCAAATATATTTATTGCTCCTTTCATCTTTATTATTTCCTTTCTTTTATTTTACTTCCTAACCAAGATCTGAAGATCTATGCTTAACTCTCTTATTCTCTTATTTTCTTCTTTCCTTGTGTAAGTAATAGAAGCATTTAAATTTATGCATGGCTTCCTGTGTGCTCCTTTGACCACTATGTAAAATTCTCTGCTCCCATTGTTATTGTTTCTAAGGTGAGTTTATTTTTATCCTGACAAAATTTTTATTTGGGAGCACTGATATTAAGAATTCTAAGTTTTTTAGCTGATACTTAATGGAATTAATTTTTTATTTTATTGACTTTACATTAGTGAAATTAACATCTCTAACTTCTGATTTTTCTATTTATTGAGTTTTGGTTCTCTGCCTAATTTATTCCCCGCTTGAGGGAATTTAACTCCATTTATACTGTGTTTCTATCCATTCTGTGTTATTCTCAGTTTTTGCTTGTGTGTTTGTTGCTAGGTACGTGGTGATTTTTCCCCTCCTGTGACATTTAACACTGCTGACCCCTCCACAGTGAGTCTCCACCTCCTTCACTTGTGTGGCCAGTCTTTTTCCTGATCTCTTACTTCTCTGAACATTGCTTCTTCTTCACTTCTTTCTCTTCCTCAGCTCAACCCTTACAGCTATGGGCACTATCTGGTACCCAAGAACCCTGCCTTCCACCTGCATTTCTAATGCATTCATGAGTTTCACCACCTCCTACATTCTGCTTACTTTACTCCACTTCTCAGTGCCCACTTCTGACCTCTCTAGTGGACTTCTCTACCTGGATTCCCACCAAGACCTTCAACTCAGATGTTCCAGACCAAACTCATTGTCTTCCCCAAACGTGCTTTCCTGAATCTCTTCTTTCTGTTGGTCAGTTCCCCCACTTTCATAAGCAAGAAAAATAGGGTCTTGTCACTTCATCTGACATTAAGCATTGCCAATTTTGTGATATCAGTATAGCTCTCAAATCTGTTTTCTGCTCTCCACCTTCATTGCTGGGAACCTAGTTCATTTCCATAGCCTTCCCACCTCCAATCTCAGCTCAAGCTCAATCCATTCCCAACATTGACAGGAGGGTTTACCAACTACATGCAAATTCAACTCCTTATTTCCTGGACAAAACCAATCCTAGGCTCCTAATTATCTACAGAATAGAGCTTAGACTGCTTAGCATTGCTTACCTGATTTGTCTGTTCATAATTTGCCCATTTTTGCCTTCCAGCCTCAACCCCCACCATTCTTCTTGCCCTGTATACTCCAGATTTGCTAACCCTTGAGCTGTTCTCCCAAGTTCTATGCCCTGTGCTTTTGCATCTTTTCTTTCCTCTGCCAGGAATGTCTCGCCCTTCGGCTTCCTACTTGAGCTACAGAGATTTTATTATCCTCTAGATTACTCTCCAAACATCCTCATCTATGATCCTCTCTAATATCCCCTCCTCTCTTCATCTCATAATTTAAATCACCGACTTCTCTATGTTAGGTCTTTACCAATTGCAGGTCCTTCTTAAATTTTCTGTTATTGCACTTACCAAATTATGCTGCGGTTATTGGTTTAGATACCTTCTTTTCTCTTAGAGTGTGAAATTTTTAGGGGAGGACATGGATCTTATTCACATCTATATTCACAGTGCTTAGTATAGTGCCTGTCTCACAGTATGACTTGATAATGTAAAAATAAAAATGTGTTAAGGTATCATATTTGGTAGATGGAAATATTTCCTTATGATTTCCTTATGATTGATTATCTCCTGTAATGATATGACAATCTTCTTTAATCTAATGTCATACTTATTAACTTCAATTCTACTTTGGTTTATATTACCAACCATATGATTCTTTTGTTCAGATTTAATTGAGAGATCTTTGTTGAATATCTTATTTTTAGGCTTTTAATAACATATTGCTTTATAAGCAGCCAATTGTTGAATTTTTTAATCCAATTTGAGAATCTCTACCTTTGAAATGAGGTAAAAGACAGTTTCATGCTCAATGTAATAATTTCAATTTTTTGATCTCCTTCTACTTATCTAGATTTGTATTTCTACCTTTTTTTATAATTTAAGATTTACTCTTTGCTCATCTTTGTATTTTTGTGAGGAATTTGCCATGTTTTCTTCTATCCTTAAATGATTTAAAAGTTTATCACTCGATTTTTAAACATCAGTGCCTATTTTAGAATAGTCCACAATGTTCTCAATTCTGTAGATTCTTATCTTTTTATAGACGGCAAAGAATTTTGCTCCTTTTTGGCTTCATATGCCACTATCATCCTATATCTGCTTCCATTCGTAATTAATCTGGACTTAACAATTCTTTAAATTAGTTAATATTATTAGCAGTAATCAGCAGAGTTTTTATTTACTTACATCTTCAATTAGTAGTGTTTACTCTGGTAATTAGTATAATACTTGGTACAGATTCTCCAGCAGATGTTGAAGTAAATATCTTTATTTAGTGAATTTTCTGTCTTTCAGGGTATAAGAATGTCTCATTTTCATGCATGTATGAAAACTAAGAATACCCTGGATTCAAGTATATGTTGTTCCATTATTTTTATGCTTTTGCTTTTTCATAGAGAAACACCAAGAAGTCTGATTTATATTCCATAGTAGATTATCTACATTTTTGTCTTAGAAGCACATAGAATACTGTTCTTTGTTTGTATTGTTTCTTTAAAATGAGACTCTGAGATGGATTCAGTTTCTGATTGTTATGTATTATGTAAGAATCAGAGATGCTATTTATAGTACTATTTCTTTTTCAGTTATGAAATAATCCATCATAGAATTTTTTTTCTTTCAAAATTATTGTTATTGAACATTGAATCTTGATCTCCACTGTTTGGATATCTCAACTTCTTACATGCTTTCTTCATGATTTAATTTTTTTGGTCCTGGAATTTTTTAAGTGCATTTAGTTTTTGATTGCTTTGACCTTAAATGCCTATTAATAATACATTGCAGTTGATATTTTTCCAACATACTTATTTCTTCAATAAGATATTTTAACCTTACTATAATTTCATTGTACACCTCTTGGAGATGGTCGATTTTAGATTTTACTCCAGCAAATTCAGTGTCTTCTACATTTTTGTGGTACAGAATTTTTTTTATTTAATATTGTTTATTTACTTTCCTTGTTATTCTTTGACTTTTGCTGTTTTTTTAAAGAATATTTAGGAAGTATTTTTCTGATGAAGGCTTCTCTTGTGACATAACGCATCACCATACTAAGAGTCTCATTTTATTTTCAAACAGATTACATTAAATATTTCATACTTAAACAGTAAAGCAGTATGACAAAACATAAAATTGCAGTGAATAGGTGTAGCACACATATACATATACAGAGAGAGAGAGGATGATTTCCATAATATATGAGCTCTACAAATATTGATATTAATATTAATAATAAAAGATGACATCCCTATGAAAAAAAGGCAAGGGCCATAAACTGGAATTACCCATCAAAAAGCCAAGAGGCCCAGTCACATAGAAATTTTTCAACCTCACTAGTAATGAAATAAATGCAAAGTAAAATGACAAAATATTGTTCTATTTCCAACAAATTGCAATGAATTAAAATCACTCATTTTGGAAAGAATATGGAAAAAATGGGCATTTATAAACATGCTTATTGAGGTGTTCTAACCTTCTGGACTGCAACTAGGGTAATAATAGTCTATTCTTTTTAGAGCTAGTCTGAATTTTCCAAATTTTTTACAACAAAGAACAGAAATTTTTAAAAAAGAAAAAGTAGTATATACATAAGCCTAGTAATAAATGATGAAGAGTCTGAGGAGAAAGAAAAACAGATCTGATGAAAGGTTAGGGAAAGAATCCTGGAAAAAATAGCATTTAAGCAGTGCCTTTAAGAATTGGAAAGATTAATCTATAAACACAATGGAGGGCAAAGGGCCATTTTAGGTCATGGAGAAAAAAATTAGCAAAGATCAAAAACCATGGTGCTTAGATGCTTGAAAGTTTTTAAGGGAATAGATCTTAAATGTTATCATCACACACACACACACATAATTGTACTTACGTGAAGGAATGGAGATGTTAACTAACTTTATTTTGGTAATCATTTTGCTATATATACGTGTATCTAATCATCACATTTTACACCCTAAACTTATATGTTATATGTCAATAATATCTCAATAAATTTGCGAAAAAATAAAAATAAACAAAACTAAAAAACAGATGGGCAAAATCTTAAGAGCAAAAAGAAGAAAGAAAAAAACAAAACAAAACAAAGGGAAAACCACTGACAGTAATTTGTTTCCAATGCTAAAATTTGAGCTTTCAAGCGAACATTAGAATTCTTGGATCCACCAGTGTGACCTTGACAGTGTCTCAATACTAAAGACTTTTTCCATGAGATCGGTGGTGATATTAACAAATGTGACTTAGGTATTGCATAATGAAAGTTGTCATCATTTGGAAGATTGACATAACTCAGGTCGCCAATGTTTTCCAAATGAATAACGTGGGGTGTTACAAAATCATGACTGCTTAAAAGATCCATCCAAAGTGGAAGAGATACCAATGGATTTTAATATAGCAGGGTACAGAACGTTCATTGTTGTTATTGTTTCAAATCTTTACTATTATTAACCTTTACCAAAACTTTCTTGTTGAGATTTTCATGTTGTATCAAAGAATATCTCTAATTATCCAAAAAGTCTCTTAAAATAGCTTTCACTTTTCCAAATACACATTGAAGTGCATTTTCTTCATATACTTCAACTAAAACAACATACTGCAAATGATTCAATACAGAAGCAGACATGAGAATAGGTTATCTTTCATTAAGACAGATATTAAAATTTTGCAAAAATGTAAAACAATGCAACTCTTCTCACTAAATTGTTTTTATTTTGGAAAATATAGTTACTTTTCATCAAGATAAAAAAGAATTACAAAACCAAGGTGCTTAAGATATCTCCAAGATAACTTGTTGGCCAGAGAACTGGAATGAAGTGGACTAGTGCTGAGAAGTAATAAATATAATTTTTCTTTATTTTTGGTGCAAAATATGAATATTAGAACTGCTATATTATGATAAAATAATGGACAATGACATATAAAAATTCGTTCAAAAAAATAAATATAGCATGGTACCCTAGGCTGAGAATAATTTCTTCAGGGCTATATTTTCACAAATAAAAAACTTACTTTATGGTGGTTGATATTTTCTATTTCAAACCAATTTGTGGTAAAATGTTATCCCTGAAGCAGATGGAGATATATTCAGTGTAAAAGATATCACAATTGAGATAACAAACAAAAATAAACACTACCCAGCATAGCCTACATGTTCTCAAAAGATTGGCTTCAAATCCAGCACATTTGTTTGTGTCATTGACCATAAGACAAGAACTAGAAACAAACTTGATACTAACCAAGCTTAAATGACTGCAGCTGACTATTTCAGCCAACCCCCTGGTTCTCTGGATGATTTTAGCAGGATGAGTGGATATCAGGCCAGGCACATGGTGGCTACTCAATAAGGACTTAATTTGCCTTAATTTGCCAGTGGTGACTCCAAAGACAGTTGCCACCATGGTGACTCCAAAGAGAGTTGGGCCCGTTGGTAGCGGTTTGTAGCATATACTGCAATAAATTTCTCTAGATGTCTAGAGGAATGTGGAGGTTCCTCTGTCTACATTCACTTCTCCTTTGGAGACAAAGCCAATGTATGAAAGCAGAGAGGAAGGAAAGCAGAAAGGCTGTTTAATTTCTCTCTTTATGCCACTTAAACTCCTAGTCTTTGGATCCTCACTTGCAGAGTGAAGAGTACCTTCACTGGCTACCTTACCAGAATAGAGTGTTGTTTGGCAAGTTACAGTTTTTCAAGTACTCCCCACTAACCCCTACCCCCACCTCTCCCAGAAAAAAAAGAAGTATAAAATGTGTAGAAGTAACAGAAAGCAAGGCTGGAGGGAGTAGAGACAGACTGGGACTCATTTGCATTATTCTCCCTCTGAAATCAGGGGGATGTAGGTGCATGGCCTCATCACCGACAGTAGATAGATGATGCAATCTATTTTACTGTGTTAATCATTAGGTTTGGAGTTCTGAGAATAAATTATTTTTTTGAGTTTTATAGTTTCTCTCTAATGATTGTGTGTGCATGTCTCAGAATTACTCCTTCGCTATGTCTTTTCAGAAATAGACAATGTCTGCTTTGTTCCCATGGGCATAGTCCACGCTTTGTTATCAGGAGGATTTCTCTCCTCTAACTCCTTTTCCTACCATATTCCTTTTCTATCATTTCCATTCTGTCCTCTCCTTTAAATTCTAGCCACACCATTCAGGTTTGTGTGGTCTATATGTCAGTGCGGTTTTGACATGCTCTCTAACAATTCTTTCTGGCTCTATTTTCTCTGACAGTATTTCTAATATAATATTAATCAATTCTATTGTTTCTGATGAGCATATTGAACATAAGGGTCCAGAATGACATATTAATTGTAGTTTTGATTGTAATGTTGTGGTTTGGGTTCTGTGGGTAAGTTTGTTCTGAATACCTGGAGTACCACATAGATTTTGTGTTGTCCAATCTGTCTTCGGTCAGAAGACCCTGCTATGTTCTTTCTAGGGTAAACAAGCCATCTTAGAAAATGCAATATGCAATAGTTTGATGATTTTTCAGAGCTGATGCTCATCAGCGGTGTGCACTTCACACAGTCTATTAGACATGCCCTGTTCAGGAGCGCAGCAGGGCTCTCTTTATATGCAAGTCAAGGCTGAGAAGTTTCCGATCACATGTCAGGCAAATGCTGTGCTCTTCACACAAGAGATGAGCTGTTGCTTTTCTATGTGTTTTAAATTAAAAAAAAAAAAAAAAAGCAAGAAAGAAAAGAAAAGCCCAGTACAGCATTTATGAATAGACAGTTGCAACCTACTACCACTGGCTACATTATAATTTGACCTGCCGAAGAGCTCTGGAATCTAATTGATATCCTTGGGAGAGGTCTGACTGCTGTGCTGTCAATGGGGAGCTTAGCAGTCTGTCTGCTTCAGAGTTGCAGTCTTAAAAGGGCACCCGTCAGTGTGGGTGAAGAGTTCCAGAAATGTGTTCTCTCCTGTCATCCCCACAGGACTTGTGGACCTACAGGCCTGACTCATGCCAGTGATGGCTGTGACATTTATGGGCTGGGCTGCATGTCTTTTATTGTGAGACAATTACTGGGGTAGTGCTGAGGCATGACTGAGCCTCTGGGCACAGTAGCTGTCACACCTACTGCTGAGGTGTGTGAATTAATGGATTCAGCAGGTTGTAGAACATTAACTTTAAATTGTCAGCTCCACTGTGAGTGTCCGGTGGTCTTGCCTTTATACCCTTTCTTTCATTCTAGGTCTGAATTTAGACGAATAAATACTTGCCTCGTTATTTTTAAGCCACTTAAAGAGTCCAAGCAGGAACATTGCGAGTTCTTGTTTCCTCTCCAGTGGTTTTGGTGATGGCTCGTCCAGAACATGATGGAACGTTCCTTGCCTCAACTTTCTCATGACTGAAATAGTAGGAGACGCTGTTACTTTCCTGACCACAACGTGTCATTACTTAGTGCTGGTAGAATATGATCCCTGTCACCTCAGTGAATATTTAGATAGCTCCGTGTTTGGTATGGTACTAATGTAACGTGCAGAATACCATTGTCAGTTTTTCTTATTGTATATGTGTGTGTATTTTTAAACAATCAGCAAGGTTTATTATTAGAGTGAAGTTGTGCTGGGCGAATATCTTCATGGTGGTGCTTATCTTTAGTAACACAACAATAAGTGGAATAAGTTTCCGTATCCTGGGCTGAAGGAATCCAAGGAGATTGAGCACGTAATAGCAGAATGACAGGCTTGTGGGCTACGTGGTGGCTTCAGAGCTTCCTTGGAAGCTGGCATGCTCTGTTAAACATCGTGCAAAACTTCTGGCATTTTTAGCTTTAATGTGCTTGTGACAAAGTAAAGCATATTATAAGATACTCTGAAATTTTGCACTATTCCCAATGAAGATGTTTTTTGGAGGAAAAGATAGTGTATTTTTTTAACCTAGAATATCAATCAGCCTGAAATATTCATATTAAAGTCAAGGGAGTATATTAATAACTTTTAGAATGTAAATTAGTTTGGGCTTCTCCATCTAATTCAGAATCTTGGCAATCAGATAAGTCCTTTCCTTCCTCCCCAGTATAATCCTGATATTTACACACACCAATTGTGACACTTTCCAACATGCCTGTAGCCCTTCCTCTGTTACCTTTAGAATGAAAACAACTTACCCAGCTAAAAGAGATGAATAATTAATCACTTAGTCCCACTGGGAGAAAATGACACATATGGCTGAGTAGCAGGGGGCATTAAGAAAAACAGCTGTCAAAGGGTGCCCTTTCTTCCCAAATGTTAAAGAATGCTTTTTTTCTCTACACTTAGAATCAGAGTATCAGCAGGTGATGATAGGAGCAAAACTCATCATGGTACTAAATAGGAGGATGTCTAGAAAGGCATAGAGTAGAGCTAATTTTTTATTAAAAAACTAGAATTCGGTAACTATTGTTCTTATAAATAAAAACCATAATTAATTACAGACTCATCTGGATTTCTGTTCCCTGATTTAAATTAATGTTGCCAACCTTTGAGGCCACCCAAGACGATCTGGGGTCCACTTGGCTACAAAGCCTGGACATGAATCAAGCACAATTTCATCACACAGATTTTCAGGAACTCCAGAGTTGATTCCAAGGGATGAGTTAAAATCCATAAGTGCCCCAAGCATTTACTATAGCATTAAAAAATATTATTTCACACACATATGCACTAGTTTTCAAATGCATACAGGTGCTGTTGTGATGGATAAAATACAGAATCTTTTTCTTCTTTTTTTTTTTTTTGGTGAGGAAGATTAGCCCTGAGTAACATCTGTTGCCAATCCTCCTCTTTTTGCTGAGGAAGATTGGCCCTGGGCTAACATTCATGCCCATCTTCCTCTACTTTACACGTGGGACACCTGCCACAGCGTGGCTTGATAAGTGGTGCCTAGGTCCGTGCCCAGGATCTGAACCTGTGAACCCAGGCCGCCTAAGTGGAGTGTGCAAACTTAACCACTATGCCACTGGGCCGGCCCCACAAAATTGTTTAATTTTATCCCTAAATACATGGTAGCTTTTTATTTGTTGTGTCATCATGCATAGTCTCAATCAAGAGATTCTACATGTATAGTACATGGGAGTGTAAATTTTTTTTGCCATTTGAAGAGATCCTCATTTGAGAGACCCCAGGATACTGGGTACCACTGTGATGTAGAAGATGTGGGCTCAGCCTCCTGACTGTAGTGTAGTGTACCCTCACACCCAGAGCAAGATTTTCTCTGGAAGTAGCAACCTCTTTCACTGAGGTTGAATGGCAATGAAGGCATCTCTGTTAGGCCATTGTGGTCCCTGCTGCAAGAAAGGCATCATTTTTGCCTTCTAAAGAAGAAACTATCAGCTATTTCTACTTGTGAAGGAGTGCAGAGCAAGTCAATATGGATTATGCGGCAGGAATTTCAGAGCTCTGGAACGGCCCTGGTGTCATTTGAAATCCTTCTCACTCACTGAAGTTCACTTTAACTGTAGGATTTCCTCTTTGTTAAAACAGATACCCTAGGGAAAGGCTAGCCCTTCACATCTGTATCGTTGCTTATTTCTGATGTACACAGTGGGTTTTAGAACCTTGGGCATTGGAAGTGGAGGAATAATATCTGCTAAAAGGGGAAAGAAGATTAGGGGACTCTAAACCCTGTGTAGACAGTTCCTTTGCTCCAGATTTTGGCCTCACACGCTGCACTTCCACAAGTTAAGCCATCATAGTGAACAGCGCTGCCTTTCGGCATTTCCAAACAAACATTCATTTGTATGTGAGAATAGAGTTTGTAACGGACAGACAAGGTCAAACATTCAACAATATACTTCGGAGAACAAGACTTTGTTTTTAAGTCTAGAAGAATCTCATTTTATAGCATCAGAGCATTTCTGTGTAAGAAAGATGTGCTGGAGTAATTCTCTACTGTTATTTCTTTTGTTCCACCAATAACTTTATCTCAGAAATTGATTTCCTCCATGGTAGAGAAAAAGAGCTTGAATTGCTCGAGGAAGACACGTATGTGTTTACCCATATTCTGTCTCTCTGTTTTTTCCATATCCAGTAAGGAAGTTAAACTTTGCAGCAGTTTTCATGGGAAATATTGCTGGGAGTCTGCCTGGGCTCCACCAGGACTGAGGACAGTGTTCAATGGAGGTGCTATTACCATTTGGAGTAAGGCAACACTTCATTGTGCAGGACTGAATTGCACACTGCAGGATGTTTGGTGGCCTGGCCACTAAATTCCGGAAGCATCTTGTAGTCATCATGACAACCAAAAAAACCAGCTCTGCCCATTTCCATATACCTCAGAAAAGAGTTCCACTGCTGGTTGAAAATCAGCCTCTTCTCCAAGGCAGAAACACGCTTCAAGGCATCCAGGCAAGTGGTCATCCACAAAGTTGAAACACATCCTTACAGTGATTACAAATTGGCTGCTGTTTGACTCCTGTCCTGAAAGCCTGAGCTCTTCATTCATCGACTACTTTTAGTTCCCAAATGTGTGCATGTGCTAGATGGTGCTGGACTGTTTTTGTTTGTTCTTTAATGAGGATTCACCAAATGCTGAGACAGTGGGATGAGAATGCCACTTCATTTTACACTGTGTGTGTTCATCTTTACTGACGTGTGTGTGCAGAACTGGCTTTTCCCACCATTGAGGGCACAAGAGATACTGCAGTGAGAAATGATCGCTTTTCTCTTCCTTTCTTCAAACCTCCCAATCTTTCCAGCTGTACTTGGGCTTTCAAAATGCCACTGATAAGCTGACGATTTTGTTTTCGGGGCTTGATAGGGAGAGCGAGATTCAATACTGCAAACTGTAAGCGCTAATGCTGCCCCCTAGTCAAATACACAAGAGCACATCTGAAGGGATGTAAAACTGGTTTTTCAGACTTACCTTCCACAACTGGTTTAATAGAGCTTGTAAAAATATACTCTAATTGCTCTGTGGCACTTTTTACATTGTGAAGATTCTACTTCAAACCCTTTATGACTCTCTTGTTCCACAGGTAGATATTTACATTATGGCAGATACCTCTAATTAGCTAAACAAGAAAAACCTACCAAATAATTCCCCACATGGATATTAAACCTTCTGGACCAAGCTCCCAATGCCAGCATTCCGTTTCTACATTGTTTCGGATTGCCCACGTAAGTCCAGGTATGCTCATAAATACATATAAGCAGCGACTGTTGGAAACCTGGTTCATATAGAACTGGGATCCCGATTCTGTGAATTCACACTGGAGATACAAGATTGAAGATTCTAAGGCACAGCAAATGACCCTACAAAATCTGCCAGCAGATGGTTAAGGGGCACCCAGGCCTTTGAGTCTTCTCTGAGACGCCCACAGAAGGTTGCTGTGGCTTAGAGCAGCGTGGTGAATCAGTTACAGAGAACGCAGATGTTAGGAGGCATTATCGCAGGCTGCCTAGAGTTTTATGTTACTTAGATCTATGAGAAGAGTGCGAAGGAGCAGACACTTCTATTTTTGTTCAGCTTCTGAGGATCAGAGTATAATAACCTCCCTTGGTCTGAAGGTCAGCAAACATTTCTTGATCACCATCTCCTCACTCTCAAGTCTTGGTTCTCTAGCTTTCCTTGTTGATTTCTTTCTAGATGACAGTAATTCTATGCCATATCCCTTGAGTCCTACAGGCCAACTCCTCAACTTCTAGACCATTCTGTGTTCAGCAAAAGCAGGAGTGACTCCAGAGAGTTTGAAGGAAGCTTTGCTACGGAGATTTTCTGTCAGAATTCAGGCACTGTAGATTCTGCCACTTATGCTGCCTACAAACATTTCACACTGGGCTGGATAAGCTGGCTTTAGAGAGGCAGAATGTATAATTTCATATAGAAAAAAAGGAAATGGACAATTAAGATTTCTATTTGAATGATTTAATATATTCAGGGATTTAGGCTGGATAATTCCCAGGGACCCCTCCAGGACTAAAGTTCTATGGGTCTGAATTAGATCCAGTTCTTATAAGCAGTAATTTCATAGATTATTTTCTCGTACCCCCCTCCATTTCTAGACATTAATTCCCTGACCCTAAATACTAGGCTTATGGATATGGCAGTTCAACCACACTAACTGAATTTTTTCCTGGAGTTGCTAATCTGTTCACGTAGCATTTTTGGGTTCAATAGTCAGAGCTTCACATAAGCTAACTTTGAGATGACTTTGATTTTCAGACTCAGAAAGAAACAAAAAGAGGCAACAGGGCAGCTAACTGAGATACAACAGTTCTGAGCAGAGAGAGGAGGGTGAAAAATGTCCCTGAGAAAGAAGTGTCACGACCACGGTATGAGGAAGAAAGTCTTGACCAATGTATCTAGGTTTATATCTTTCCCCAGTTTGCGTCTTCTTTGAGTACATATTCCTTCTCTGTCTCTCTCTCTTCTCTCTTTCTCTCTCTCTCTGTATATGTAAATATGTATATGTACATGCATACAGAAATATTTATATATAAATAGAATGTGTATTTATATATTATTATGTTTATTATATATTAATATTCTGTATAAATTATACATGTTACAGTCATGTATTGCTTAACGACAGGGGTATGTTCTGAGAAATGCATCGTTAGGTGATTTTGTGGTTGTGCAAACATGATGGAGCGTACTTACACACACTTAGATAGTATGCCTACCATCTTAAGGGATCACAGTGGTATATGCCGTCCGTTGTTGACTGAAAGGTCTTTATGCAGCACATGACTGTATCCTGAGTGTTTTGATAATACATGTAGAGAATTAATATATACTAAAAACATATGAAATATGTGTATTACCTTTTGTATGTGAGCACTAAATTCCCATTCATTAGGTATATTTGTCTACAAATATAGACCTTTTGTCTTGAGAATGCCAAGGGTTGTATTTTGCTCCTTTTCCCCTGAGTATGAAAGGGTCACCCTGAATACTTGCCCTTTGTGCTTCAGATCTGTGGTAGTTGAGCACTGAATCAGCTGTTGCTGCAGTGCTAATGTTGACTTCACTTCTTTTTAACCTACTGGTATTTCCTAATTGTGTCATGATTTTCTAATTTCCTGTATTCTTGTGTGCATGTTTAATTTTTAATGCAGGGCTCTCTATGATCTGACTCTCGTGTTTTTTTCCAATCCCAAGCTCTATCCTATCTCTTTTCTCCTCCATCTCTGAGCCCTAAGATCTAACCATTTTGAAACATGTCATGTTTCTCTTCTATTTTCAAACTTTCTTTCTCTTCTGTTTCTCCCGTCTAGAATAACCACCTGCCTGAATTTACATGGCCCCCTCCCACTGACTGGCCAGATCCAGCTGAAGTATCTCCTCCTCTGGGAGATAAATTATGAGTTTTTCTTACCTCCTAGAGAGATGATCACGCCCTTCTTTGTGCTAACACTGTCCATTGTACACATGTTCTTAATAACAATTCTCTGGCCACTTCATACTCTGTTTTCAGGCTTGTCTCCTTTCTAGACTGACCACGCTTTATTCACTACTGTCCCTAGACGTGTCCCTACTTGGGTCACATCTGGCGTATAGTAGCTGTGTTTTGAAGCAAAGTGACTAGGGAAGAGACCAGCACTTCCTGGTGGTTCCAACGTCAGCATTGAAGGACATACTATTTAACTTTTTGTAGAAAACTTCATTAATGACTATTACTCTCAGTCAACACGGCAAAAATGCCTAAAGTTTTTATCAGAATAAATTATTATGTTGACTGGCAGGTTGGGATATGCTATGGACTTATAAGAAAGGTTTTGTATCTGTGCTACAAAAGCAATATAACTTCTTGCTTTCCTATGGCCACAGCTTGCCTTATACTGTATTAGATTTTGGAATTTAGCAAGAATGGCTTGAGTTTTAGATTTAATAGTAGATTAAAAAGAAAATCCTGGTTTGAAACAAAAATAATAATTTCCTAAAATTCTCATTTCTAGAATTTCCTTCTATTGAACTAAGAGTATTATAAAAGTGAAATCTTAATTTTCAGTTATCAATTAGACAAGGTCAAACTAACTCACCAGAAAGCAATTGTAAATTCCATTGTGGCAGGTGAGTAGGCTACTATTGGGAAGGCAAGTCTACAACTCCACATTTTCTGATTCCAGGATCATTGTCCCACTAATAAAATACTGTACTGACTCTATCATGTAGGAATATATCATCAAGTGTAGAGGTAAAATGTGAGAAGCACTAGAGGTGATAGAGACCCTCTTTAAATAATAGCTTCTCCTCCAGCTTGACAGAGAGATAAAAGGGAAAAGATGCTGTGATAACATTTAACAACCATTGGCATCTGTTGAGTTCCTTTATGTGCCAAACAGTGTAATAAGTATCATAGACGTAATAATTAAATTGCTTTTTACGGAGCCCTACAAAATAGGTGGTATCATTCCCATTTAATTCCTGAAAATGTTGAAGCTTGCAAATATTAAGTAACAAATAGCCAGAACCAGCAGGGATCAAAATGAGATCAAGTCACAGTGTAAGGCCTTTGCTCTTGACCACATGTTCTCCTTCCTCTTGGAATTGGAGAATTCCCAAAAGTCAAGTTGGGGCTATAAGAGTTAATTATACCCTAAGCATACCTGGAGACAACAAGAGGCCAATGGAAGGTCCCCTTGCCTCTTAAGTAAGAGAGGACTTGACTTAGTGATGGACTAGAAAGGAAACTTTATGTGAACTCACCTTCCAGGAGCCTGGCTTGATCCTCAGGCAACTTGTAGATTCAGAGCTCCAAAAGGTCATCCAAAGCATGAGCTGCATGGAGCACAGCGGGTGGACTGTAGGCAGAGCGAGGCCTGGCCTTTTTCCCTAGATTGAAATACCTAAAAAACTCATGTCATTTTTTTTTTAATTCCACATGTAATGTATAACATGGTGATTCTAGTTGATAATACTGTATTGTATAATTGAAATTTGCAAAGAGTTGAATTTCAGTGTTCTCACCAAAAAAAATAAAAAAGGTAAATATGTGAGATGATGGATGTGTTAATTAATTCAATGGCGGGAATCCTTTCACAATGTATACGTATATCAAATCATCATGTTACACACTTTAAATATTTACAATTTTCTTTGTCAATTATACCTCAGTAAAGCCGGTGAAAAAAGGTCATGTCAGTTGTATTCTCAGCAACGGCCCAGGCTTCCACACTAAAGCCCCTCCCTCAGTAAAATATACTGTATTTACGCATGCTGAAGTAAATTAACATGCCAACTTTTGATATGCTTTCTCCTACATTCACCTCAGAATTCCAGCACATGATTGCATGTTCATTTCCTTACTGGATTTGAAACCTGCTTTTTTGTTCCTCTAGTTACATATTCTTTTGAGTTGAAATTGCTCAGCATCCTTTAAAGTTTGCAAAGCACCATGAAAAATCATTGAAATGAAAAGCACTAAAATATGTAAATTGTTGCTATTGTTCTTAAGTACTTCTTCACATAAGATTTGATCATTTCAAAGACAAAGTAAGATTTCTTTCATGTCAACAGTGATTATGTTTACAGCATGTGATCCGTCTTCGATATATGAGCATTATTACTTTTGTAAAGTTAAAAATGTTGTTTTAAACTTTTGGAATTTATATTCCATTTTCATTAACCTTTTCTTTTTCCTGCTTTCTTTTTTTCCCTTTATTTTTAAAGAAAATTATCAGTTTGGAGGCAGTTGCAAAGGCGTGCAGTAGTAAAATTGTCAGTAATTTTATATTAGACACTGGTTTATAGACTCTCTGATTTTAAAAAGCACTTTAATTTTCTTTTAGTGTAAAATGTAACAAATATTGATTTGGGGGGACATGCACTGTACTGTGTGTTATCTGAGCAAAGATCTTAAAAGTTAATTCTTTAAAGTAGACAGATTATAAACTAGCATGCAGAGGCGCATTTTCAATTTGCAGGAAGGTTATTTTTCTGACCTCTGGGTCAGGCTTATGACAGTTCACGCTTCTTTTCCCTTCCCCCTACCCCGCTACACTTATTAAAGACAAAATTTTATTACTAGGTTGGCCAAACAGTAACAAATTTGAGGTATTTTCCCTTTTGTCTTTAGAAATTAGAAACATTCTAATGCAGTTCTGAGTCGTACAGCCTTCAAAGCCAGGACATTTTGTTGATAGTGTATTTCCTGGTGTCTGCTTTGGGAAGCATAACGACTATTCTCTCAGGATTCCCTCGGTCAGAATTACGACTGATGATGTGAGTCGATAAATGCTTCTTCACCTGTGGTCAGTGTAACAGCAAAGCTCTGGGGACAGGAGGTATCTGCCCAGAATGGATCTGTAAACATCTATGCAGAAAGTCCTGGAACAACACACAGGCAGAGGAGAAGAAAGCTACCAAGAGTAGAGTGGGATTTATGGACTGGTAGGGAATTTTAAAATAAAAGGTTATGCCTGACTTAGCTGTCACCTTTAAGGAAAGAAAACGAGATTTTTCAAGAATATTATGCAAATGTAAAAGTGACCTAACGAGCATTTATGGATAAATCCATATTATTGTTCTAAGCCAGGTCCTGATGTGCTGGTATACAGACAAAATGTAGATCAATTTACTCATTGCAGGATTGGCGACCGTACTAATTGTGATTCATAACTGTCACCCACCACTTGTGCTATTCGAGAGCAATTCTGAGCATAGGTAATTATGGTAGATTGCCCCTGTGCCAAGCAGACATTGCATAAATCCTTCAGCTGAGGTAAGACTGACAAGCTGTGAGTAATAGACTGTACCTTGGAAAAGATTTATATTTGAGGCCCAGTTAGCTGGAGTGCTTTATACTTTTCATTTCTCAATAACTTGACTGGAACTAAGGCAGTCAGTTATTTCCCAAATTCTCCATTTTCATGATAGGATAATCAATAAAGAGCAACTATTAATTTAGAGTCACTCTGATATACTAGGACTAGACAGTTTTACTATGATATTGATTACGTCTGTAATTTACCACTGGGCGTAAATGCCAACGTGATCCAGACACTTTGAAGGTCATTAGAAATACCTTCTAAGTGCTGCAACTTCACTTATTGGTAAGTACAAAGGTTTTGCTGTCATAATCAGTTGGACTCTTTCATTCTCCATTATGCACAGGGCAAAAGTGTAGCATAATTTCACCAATCATACGTCACACCACAGGTCTAAAATAGAAGGGCAAAGTTTAGGAGTATTTTTTTCTTTATACATGGAGTTCTCAGAATGAGGTCCAGGAATGATTCTAGGCCACTATCTTTCCATATATCAGGACCTTGGGTAGCCCCCAGTTGTTATCCTAATCTCTCTTGGAGAGGTTTCCTATTACAATCAGCTATCGATCAAGGAGTTTTCAATAAACAAAGTGTTTTATGTGATGCAAGTTTCAAATAGAGTCTGCAGAGATGTCCTACAGACACCTGTTCTCTCCAAAGTTCCATAATTTCCCAGAGGATATCTCAGATGATACAACTTATGAGTTCTAAAATTAAATATCTATCAAATGGAATTCATGAATCTTGCAAATTATCTACGTTCTCTCAGTACCACGTTACTCTGTTAGCATTCATGCTGACCACTTGTTTCTCCCCAGGATTTGAGATTTTGGAATAATTGTCCAAGTCTTCATCTCCTTTATCCTTCCTTATCTAGGCCATTGCTGAATCCTGCAAGACTCTCTCCTTTATCTCATTCCATGACCATCTACCACACACATTCCAAGCGGTTTCCTCACGTAGAGTGGCAGGAACTTTTGGCCATACCATTATTTTAATAGGATCGTTGCACTTGCGTCATAGGTGGCATCTACTGATCCCTTTGGAAATATCACAGTAGGTTCTTTCCTGGCCAATGACCCAACCACCTAATGCCCAGTGAGGCTGTTTTGTCTTCTTCAAACGTATTGGTTTCTCGTTTGGTTTTTAGTCCAAAATTTCCAAGCCTTAATACATAGCAGATTCTTTGGCTACATATATTCTTTTTCTCCCTAACAAATCAGAACCCTTCAATCTTACAAAATGCTGCCTTTGTTATATGGAACAATAAACTGCAGTTTTAAGATATTATGTGTTTATAATATTTTGTTATATTTGATCTTGCCTAGTTTTTAACATGCTTTTTTTTTTTAAATTGCTAGCGCTGATCACTTTTTTTTTTTTTTGGTGAGGAAGATTGGCCCTGAGCTAACACCTGTTGCCAATCCTCCTCTTTTTTTTTTTTTTTTGGCTTGAGGAAGATTGGCCATGAGCTAACACCTGTCTGTGCCGATCTTCCTCTATTTTGTATGTGGGTCACCGCCACAGCATGGCTTTGATGAGTGAACACTTTTTTTAAACCACGGTGTAATGTCTGGTTCATATCTACTAGGACTAAATTAATTAGTGTCACTAGCGAAGCAACAAAGTTTGAGACTCTGTGGGGTATTGGTTGTAGCATTTTTTTTCTACATGTTAAAGTTATTTGTGAGGAGAATCAATATAAAGACACACACACACACAATAGAGGCCAGCTGTCACTAGATTAATGACAAGTCTATGTTAGGAAGCCATTGTGTACGGCTGTGATAGAAAGCATACGTGGTCAAGGTCCAAGTCAAAAGCGTAAAAGGGAGAAAAAGATACAATTTTGGAAGACTAAAATCAAATCATTCAGAAAAAGCTAATAGAAGATAAAAAATGAGTGATTAGCAGATGTTTTCAAAAGTCTGTTTAAATGTTTCTAGATGTCTCGATGTATGTAAATAAATGCATGTTTTTATAAGCAATTAACCATTACCTGTTTTATGAAGCTATATTAAAAACAAAGAAATATCATAGCGTCTTTCATTACATAGTCTGAATGCTCTCTGAAAGGACAAGTTATTTAGTTTTAAGTATTAGAAATCTCCTTGCTTACAAATTCATACAACTATATATCACAGTTGATGAAGATTCACTGAAAAGCAGTTAAATATATTTAAGAATTTTTCAAATAAGATGAAATGGGTGTAGATTTTATTCCACTTACATTAATCTATGTTATCTAGATTGTAAACCTTTTTTAAAAGTGAGATGAGTATAACTTACATTTCCGCTCACAAATCTTCAAGAAGATAGAATTTTATTGAGAAGGCAAAGCTTTCCTACTAAATTAATATATGCCTTGGGTTACATGCATTATTCTTAGTGCAGGTTAATCTTTTGGGGGTAATTATGGTCTCATTTAACAAAAATTCACAATGGTGAATTATATGGTACCCTAGAGATACAGACATACAGAACAATTAATGAATCCCAAAGGTGTCTTATCTGATTTTACTGCTGACCTCTTAAATGTGAAATCATTACTGTTATCCCTGTTGAGGGAATTTTCAGTTCGTGGAATGGACCTGTGCCCCGAAGAATAACACGGTGCTGTTCTCAAGTTGTATCACTTTTCCTGAAGGTTAACTTTTTGATATGATGGAAAAGAGTCAACATTTGTAAAACTCAACCTCTTAGCCTAAATGCTGTCTCTTACGTGAGTGCAACATCAGCTCAGTGACAAGTGAGCCATAAGTGACTACTTTGATACCTCACTCAAGTCGTGTGTGGGTGTTCTAAGGTCCTGGCAAGGACGGAAGTCATTTTGCAAGAGGGGAAAAGCTGTGTTCTAAGTTGCCTAGGTTCTAGGACAGGTTTTTTGTTCCTACCAAACTCTTAAGTTTGTAACAACTGCTTTCAGACTATCATGCAGCAAAAAGAGTGGATCAATAGAATCAATCCTTTTTTTTTTTCAGTGAAATTAAAAAATTGAAGGAGGTTTGTGGAAGTCTATCGAGTACTTGGAAAATGACTGGGTCATAGTGTAGTCCCTAATCGATTAGGCATGTATACGTTGTGGGGCAGGCCGGGGGGGGGAGCGTCTGAACTTTACTTTTGTTAAAAAGTCAAGTTAAGCAATTTCATTAAAATTAAAGGATTATTTTTATAGTTTACTACATTATGCCCAAGGAAAATTATTTGAAATGGACTCGAATTTAGGGACAAAGGAAAGATGATGCAAACAGATGTTATAAGCATTTTCATCATCAAATCACCATGAAAAATATTGAGGTATTTGTCATAAGTATTATTACAAAAGAAACTGTTTTGGGACATTTTGTCAACACAATCCTGTAAAATAGTATTTCATGTGACTGGCTTCATTCTCATGAAGTTAAACCACATATATTTAATTATCTCCTTAAGCTTAGCTTAAGACCAAGTAAATATAATTGTTACTGCTGGCAGAAGAGATCAGCTCATTTTGGGTCACTCATTTTAGCTCAGCGGACACCCCTGATGGATTCAAAAATAAAACGCAGTGCTCCAGAATGCACAAATTTTTCCCCAGTGGTGGTGACATGGGGGTCATTCTATAGTGCTTTCAGCTCAGCTCCCCAGGACTATTGTCGATATCCTTTCTTGAACATTAATCCTCAGTGACATAATTGTTACTCTTTTAATAATCAGTATGCTAAGCATTATATGACCGGGAAGCTACTGCCTGAAAAGAGATGTGCCTTAATGAAGGTTCTCCTTTTTGAGATAATTTTGGCTGCTTATCAGAGCAGCAGCAGCTGTATTTTGGACTTACTTAGAGTTTCTATTTAATGCACCATGAAAAAGCAACAAGTGATCCACCAGAAAATCATATTTTGTTGAAAGAAGTAAAGCAAAATGAGCCGCAGTTCTACAGCAAGGAGTCTTACAACAGTGGGGGGAAAATTAAATCGGGAGTATATTTTTTCAGTGTTCTGAGTCTTTTTTTTTTTAGTTTGTACTTTGAACTTAGTGTATATTTGCTCAGAGTAAAAATATTTTTGGAATCCTTATCAGTCAGAAAAATGTCTTCTTCAATCAAAATTAGTTGGAATCTGTAGCTAAAATAACCCATTTCCCTCGTTTGTGGAATGGCTGTCGAGGATTTATTTTTACAAGCAAATGGCAAATGCTTGCTCCAATGTATAGCTGATGCAAATTAAATGTATATTCTATTTCATAAATGAAGGGGGAATTATTGGAAACACTCTTTCCCTGATCAGTAAAAACTGATTACCATCAATGAAGGGCCTGATTACTAACCACCGGCTTAGTGTTTAGCTGGAACATCTGGCCGACTGAGAGGGGAAAATTTGCTGAGCTTAAAAAATGTTTATTCCAACTTGCAACTCATGCATGTATAGAACACAGATGAGGAAACATCTGATGTCCTTTGGATTTCTGTTGTTAAACAAACGTAACTCATCTTCAAGCAAAAATTTAGTGAGCTTTTTTCCTCACTGATTTGGCCTCTTAAGCTCTTGAGTAACAAGGACTAGAAAAAAAAAGCATAAAAAAACTTAAGGGTGATTATAGCCCTTAAAAATGCCTGACAGATATTTTTGACTTTACGTTTCTTCACATACAGTGTGATCTAGGTGGATTTTTATTATTTTAATTCAACTCATGTTGTTGAGTGAATGCCATGTTCAAGGCATTCACTGAGTGCTGACTGGAGACCATGAGTTCAGGACCAGCCCTGCTTGACTGTAACCCTGTTGCTCTGACTTATGCCCCGTCTATGGCTGGCACTCGGTTTGCCCACTCCTCAGTGCTTGGTTAACTCTTACTAAGCTGCAGTGCAAATGAATCTGCTTAAGTTTCATTTTCCCTGAGACTCTTTCCTTGACCATTCAAGATTAGGTCCGTAGAGCTATAAGTTTATCTGTTACTTAGCATGTATAATTGGCATCATGATTTCTTGTTCGCTTACCAATCCTCCCTTCCCAAGCCGATAGACGTAATTCAGTGACTGTGTTTTCCTTCACCATTGTATCCCAGGCTCTGGAACTAATCCTGATGCATACCAGGCACTCAGTAAATATCAGCTGAATGAATGAATGAGACACTCTTCTTCTCCTCGGTGCAGTTTAAATATAGGGAACAAGGCATGTGTAAAAGTGACAACGAGGCAAAGCAGAGTAAGGGAAGTGCTGAAAGAGAAGTATTAAAAAAAGGAGTGGTTATGTGCAGTCGTGGCCGCTAGAACACTCTTCATAGAGGAATTGTTTGGGGGATAAATGCTGAGTTACATAGGCTACTAGTAAGACTTGTATATTTTTTTATTCATTCTTCTTAATTTAACTTAATTTTGAAAAGAATACATACTCATGGTAAAGTATTCAACAGTCTTCAGTCCTCTTTGAGTTGTTCTCTGCAACATTTTCGTTCATAAAAGGATGCTCTCTTCCCAGATTCCTACCGGGAAGCTTCCTGGGATTACTTTTTGCCACTACAAAAGTGCAATTTAAACCTAAATTTCCAAAAACATAGTAGCCAGCTAAAATTAGCATGGATTTAATGCTCTGGGTCAATTTAAAGTGACATGTGAACATCAGCGAAAAAAAAAAAAGTTTCTAAATCCTGCAAATCTCAGTGGGAATTTTTCATTGGCTCATTCTGTTACAATCTTTTTCTCAGGGATAAGGTTTTCTAAATCAATATTTTTTTAAAAGCGTGCCCTTTTGTCTTCCACTAAATATGGTAGTCTCTTTTTCTTCAATGACCATGTGAGAACAGAAGGAAAATTTCTTCTCAGAGGAGACAGAGCAAAGGAATATATACTTCTTGCCAAAGGTTATCAGAGTTTAATAGTAGGAAGGAATGTACACTTCTCTAAACAGAATGTGCTACACTTTCTGAAGCTGACAACGTTTATTTAGTCTTATTAAATCGCTGGTAAAACGATCCAAGTTTAGGAGGAAAACAAGCTGTGAATGGCTGCTGCATGTGGCAAAAATGGAGCCCTCAAGGGCAGCAGAGATTTCTGGGAGGAGAAATGCTCGGGGCCAGGGAGGATCCTGTTTCTCTGCCACTCCCTGCTCCCAGGCCTATTGGTACTGCTTTCTTCTCTCACTCACCTACCCCTGACATCTGCTTGCCTGCTTTATTCCTCCACTTTTGCCCCTTCCATATTTTTTTAATTAATGTTTTTCTCTTGTTATTGTGTGCTTACTTTTATTTTCTTTGCTTTTTATGTTATAGTTATTTTATGTGTGGTTTGGCACCTCAACCAGATAAGAATTAAGTTGAAGGCAGAAGTTGGCAGGTGCGTACAACCTCTGAATGAGTGTAGGCCTCGCAAGGCTAGTTCATGCTTCACCTGTATCCTCTAAGTTGAAGTCAGTGTTTTCCCACTTTGGTACACATCAGCATCACCTGGGAAACCTGTTACAACAAAAGATGCTGAAACTCTATCCTAGACCTTCTGGGACTTAGATATCTGTATTTGTTCAACAAGTAGTGGAGAACTATTTAGTTTTGGGAGGAGTGGATGGCCAACCATTCTGGTTTGCCCAGGACTGAGGGATTTCCTGGGCTGTGTTTTATAAATAAGACATTCCTGAGCAAATTGCGACAGTTGGTCGTCCTCTTTAGGAATGAAGACCAGAGCCAAAACGACGTCCATCTTTCTACTTTCTTTCAATCCTAATTATTCTTAAAATGAAACTCTATACTTTTATGGCTATAAAATAAATAGATATGTTACTTATCATTTTTGTTCTTCAGATATGCCTGTCATTTCATGGCTAAATGGATATAATAATGTCAACAATCTCATAACAATGATTTTAGAATTATATGAGATAAAATATATAAAGCACTTAATATAGTACTCACACTAAGTGCTCAATAAATATTAGCTATTAATTCTCTTTCTGTATGCCCAAAGGTATTTCCTTCCTGGCTTCTTGAAATACTAATCTTTGGTGATGGATATTTCTCACTAGTCTTCTGAGCTGGCAAGTGGTCTGATTCATGCCACTATTTCTTCGAGCTGAGATGTTTTTACCATCTCCTTTGAAGCTGAGTCCTCTTAGCTAGTGTGCTAACTGAATTTGTTCTCTCAATGCAAAGTGGCTGGTCCTGGAGAGACTTGCCTGCTCTGAGCATTGTGGAGGTTTAGAGCCTTCTCCACACTCCCCATGGCAGGAGAGGGATTCTACCCACCTTCTTTCTGGATCCTTCTGTGGACTCTGATGATTTCTTTCTCAGTGGACATCTGTTCCCATTTCCAACAACCACTATTTGAAGTTTGCCTGCAGAAGTCAGCTTTCCAACTTTGTCTAGTTCTCAACACTTTAACTTTAGGTTAGTATTACACAAAGACCCACTTCGTCTGGAAAATTAATCCTTTCCACCCACATACTTTCTTGATCAAATAAGGTCATAGACTTATTTGGTGCTTACTTAAGCAGCTCTCATCCTTAGGACGGTTTACAATTTGCTGACCAATTAAAACACAAAACCCTCTAGGCAGAAAATGATGTACGTTATAACCTCATCCGGTGTTCCTTGTCGTCTTATCTTCACAGTCTCAGAAACCCACTTTGGTCTCAAACACCAAGCCCTTGGCTCATCCTATTTTATGCTAAACATCATACATATACTGAGGGACTGCTGGCACCCCCCTCCCAAGAGTAACCAAACATGTAATCTGTAAAAGCAAGTTGTTTCGGTCACTTTTATAGAAATTAAGTAGCATCCAAGGTCATGAAGTAAGTCAGTGAACTAACTGGAAACACAACCCAAGATGACCAACTCCCACCTTGAGTGCTGCCCTAGATCATACTTTCTTCCTCAGTAAAGGCTTCCAAGCAGGAAGAATAAGAGAGCAAGCCTCTAAATTATACATGACTGTTTGTCTCATTTTCCCTCCGTGGCTAATTGAAGATGCAGGGAAGTGCTGCTGTGTTGGCTTCATCTCTCATATCATCGCATTTGTCTCCCAAGTGTTGGGGAGTATATTTCACAATTTCATCTTATTAAGGGCCAAATGGAACTTGGTGGGCTTTGAGGAGTCCAAGGTTTACAGGTTCTCTGTCTTGGTTCACCCTGAGGTATGCAGTTCATTTTTTGTTTGTTTGTTTCCCCTTTTAGTCTAAAATAAATAAATAAATTTTAAAAGTCAAACACATGAGATTTGCAGTTGATAAGAAAGGAATGTGGATTGACTGCAGAGAAGCTGTCAAAATATTTTAACTACCAAATAAAGAAAATGTAAAAGTTCTCTACCCTTATGAATTTTAAACATGGGAGGAATCAAACTTGGATTAGATTTGACAATAGAAGTTCAGAGTTTATTGTATTTTGTTTAGTCTGATAAATATTAGGACTCTGGAGGGAGGGTCGATCCAAGTCACCAAAACCTCAGTTCTGCTTGGTGCAGTGACTCACAAATCACATTTTGGAAAGAGAACTCATACCATATCTAACAATATGCTTTTCGCATGTAGTCTTCATTATATTTCCTTTTATATGATATTTGTTCAGTGATCTTTGAGAACTAAGCACCAAAACTATTAATAAAATGTCACGAATGATAAAGGAAAGTAATGACATCCACTAACACTAGATAACTGTTGGATGATTCATTACTTCTGTATATGTTTCTTGCTCTTATTTACAAAGATATCAGCATTGCTTAGGTTTAGGGCTGTCTGTGAAAAAATTGATCTTTTCACCCTCTTCCAAGAAAGGTCTTTGAATATTAAGTTAAACAATAGACTTAAATGTGCTCATTTAAATCTGCAACAGCTAAAGCCCTATATCTCCTGCTTTTTCACGCTTATCTTGTGTATAATATGGAGTTTCTGCATAATATGGAATTTGCATGGATAGACATGAAGAATTTCAACTGGAAGGTGGGCAGTGAGGCAACATTCGAGAGGGCAGTAATGTAAGAGGAGGTGTGCTTTGGGAATATTAAAAGGCAATATGTCTAGAAGGAAGAGAAACAAGAAGAAAGAAGTCTGGGTAGACATTCTTGTAATTTTCTGTACGGGAAAAGTCAAAGACAAAACTAATAGGATGTTGTCATAATAGACGCTGGGGTGTGGAGGCGGAGTAATGGAATTTCAGAATGTACGTCCTGTACAGGCTTTGCCAGCCACATCCTTCTCCTACCTCTTCAGGTGAGGACCAGACTCCTGAAAGGCTGAGGGGCAAGTGCCGGATCACAGCATCATTCTGAAGGGTTCTCCAATCTGACCCAGAATCTGGAGTCCTTGACTCCCTCCCACCTCCTTTTCTATTATGACATGCTGCCTTCAGGAATGAAGGCAGCACTAAGAAAAATTGAAGTCATGTCAAAAATAAAAATTCCTTCTGTTCAGAGATCTTATTCTCTCTTACTTACATTGTGGGACATTTTTTTCTTCAATATCTTCCGGTATAAAGTAGGCCATGACAGTTAAGACGTTGCTTATCCTTGAAAAGAAAGCACTTTTAACAAAGAATTTAGCCAAAAAAACAAGTTGAGAATAAGAGGGAGACAATTGCAAGATGATGTAGTCAAGTGCCGCTCCAGTTACTCTCTTTATTTGTTCAACTTCTTAGTTAGCTTATATATTTCAAGAACTTCCCAAACAGATTTAATAGTCCATTTCTGATCCTCTTGCCTTATTCCATGTCTCATTTACTGCTTGATGGTTGTAAGGATTCCTGGGTACTATTAAATTGCTTCTCTGCCAAATTCCTTAGCCAACCAGAAGTTAGGGCAACCTTCTCTCTTTGGTTTTCTCACCTCTCTTTCATTGGCTCAGTCTATGCCCTTTGACTCGGCAACTCCTTTTCAAAATATGATCTGTGGTTTCCATAGCCATCAAACCGTTACCTGTTCTGCTTCACCCACCAGGGTGTCTTCCTATTAGGCTCTGCTAAGCATTGAGTCTTAAAAGACTGTTCTTAGTCAGCTCCAGCTGCTATAACAAAATACCATAGACTGGGTGTTTTAAACAACAGAGATGCATTTCTCACAGTTCTGGCTGCTGGGAAGTCCATGATCAGGGTGCTGCAGACTCGGTTCCTGGTGAGCTTCCTCTTCCTGGCTTGCAGATGGCCTTCTTCTTACTGTGTCCTCACATAGCAGAAGGTGAGCTCCTATTTCTTCCCCTTCTTATAAGGACATTAATCTCATCATGGAGGCTTTACCTTCATGACCTCACCTAAACCTAATTACCTCCCAAAGGTCCCACCTGCAAATACCGTCACATTGGGGGGTTAGGGCTTCAATATATGAAGTTGAGGGGAGCACACATGTTCAGTCCATAACAACTGCCATTGGCCACACTGGCTAGATTCATTAAAGAGGTGGAGGATGGGAAGCACAGCTTGCCAGCAGGGCAGCTTCAAGACTTCTCTTTAGGCGGAGGCCTTGTGACAGTCCATAGTGCCGAACAGACCTCTTTTTGCCGTGCGGCACACAGCTCTGGAGCAAGGAGATAAATCCAAATCAGGCAGTCAGCAAAGCTATCTTTGTTTAGATGCCTCATGCCCCATAGCAGCCAATGTTTCCAAGAAATCCATGGCATAGATGCCATTTTATATGACAAGCAGCGTGCCAGTTAGAAAAGTCACCATATTCAGGGACACCCTAAACTGTGAAGACCGTTCCAGATATTTATAAGTTATTTCTAGTTTCTCCCAGACTAGATCCAATTTGCCAATCAGCCTCATTTTTCTTGTAGGTACTACTCCTAAGGAACATAGTTGGTATATATCAGGTGACCAGGGGAACAGAGCTAGAACGTTCACTGAAGGTCAAGTTCTCATGAAGAAGGAAGAAGACTTCTATTAACCCTTTGCCCACACTCCTGGATTAGTGGATACCCTCTCTTCTATCTTACTTCTTTTGAAAGCCATTTCTAAGAGCACTGGAGTATTTTGGGAAGTTACCACAAATTGTCTTATACTTTTAACTTGATCAGGAGATAAGTTATGCTAATATTAGACACTTTTCTTCAAGCTTTCTTTAGCATGTTACTTTTACCAGAATCCCAGACACTAATGACACACTTGATGTTATAATTAGTAAAAGTCATGTATAATGCTTGCATGATGGATTAACTTTTTTCAGAAACTCTCTTTAATAATGTTGTATTCTGACTCACATCCTAATGCATAAATTAAATAAGTTAATATGGAAGTATACTCATCATAATCATTATAAGAGTTGGTTCATCAATAAACATTTATTTAGAGGCCCTAATGAATGATGCCCTGTTCTAGGCTCTGGAAATTTAGGGTGAAAAATATAGAAAAAAGCTCCTTTAAGGAGCTTGCACTTGACTGGGGGAGACCATCAAAAAAGTTAAATACTTTTTTGTATTAAACTTTTAAAAAAGTTATATACTTTTTTGTATTAAACTTTTAAAAAAAAGTTATATACTTTTTTAAGTTAAAAAAGTAAATACTTAATATAATTTCAGTTACAGCCAGTAGACAGGGGATGAGAGGAGGGGGGAGATGAGGAATGACTGCTTTAACCAGAAAGATCAGCCAAGGCCCATGAGAGGAGATGCCATCTGAGTTGATCCAGGAAGGACTGAGAAAGGGACACCTGTGCAAATCCCGAGAGAGGAGCATTCCAAGAGAAGAAGGAGCAAACGCAATATCCAGAGATAGGAAAGTACTTGATGTGTAACCAAATAGTGATAACAACAATTATTGTACTTGCTGCCAAAATTCGTTGGGCTTACTGTGTTCTTGCACTGTGCTAAGTACTTAATGCTTATTATCTCATTTATTTTTCAAACCACTTATAAGACTTAACAAATGAGGAAACTGAGGCCTACAGAGGTGAGGTTACCTGCTTTATGTCACATAAGTTTTAGGTTTCACATCTGCGATTTGAACCCAGGTCCAAAGCCTAGATTCTAAAGCACTTTCCTCAAGCTAAACCTAGAGTTTTCTAGAACCAGATTGTTGTTGCTGCCTTCCAGGCTGCTCTGCTTCTGAAAAGCTGAGTGAGGCTACAAAAAAGATGATGCCAAGACTATCAGGGAGAAATAAAAAGCATGTGTGTTTGGCCAAGCAAGCATTACTTTGCAGTCTATTAGCTACAGTTAAATATTTAACACCTTGGAAAGCTCTGGGTTGATGACATTTTCAAATTGCCAATTTCTGTTTACTTTGGGGCAGACTGCAATATAACCATATTCAAGAACAGTCAGTCCAGCCTTACTCTGCTTAAACTGAGTGGTTCACTCTTAACACCCAAGGCAGAAGTTGGCGAACGTTGTCTAAACAAACTAGTTTCAACAGAATTTTAAAGTTACTCAGAGATCTATTGCTGTCAGAAGATAATTCTCTGAAAAGTCACAAAACTCTGCAGCATGACTCATCATTTGCTGGTTTTGCAGGAAAATAATTGGCTTTTTTAAATCTAGTGCTGCAGCCAGAAACAATAAACCCCCTTTGGAAAACACACAATCCAGTTTCATTTGCCTTTAAAACCTTTTTTTTTTTTTTTTTGCAATTTTACTGAGCCCTGGCCTGGAAAAACACCCAAACATCTTTTCATGAAGAACTTTTTAAAAAGAACACAATCTAGGTAATCTCTCAAAGTAATACTTTACAGAATTAGGGGGTCAAATTTCATTTTATTAATAAGAAGAAGAATAGCTCACGTGTATTGGACCCTCACTATGTGCTGCACAGTTCAAAGCACTTTAACAACTCTGAAATAGACACTGAGAACATCTCTATTTGATAGATGAAATAGCTGAGACCCAGAGAGGCTAACCACCTCTTTCAGCACCTCGCTAAACTGTCTCCAGAAGAATGTGCGTAGCCTTTCCTTTTGAACCCAAATGTCATATTGGGATAATGAACTAATATTTTCTGGATCCTTTAATACGTTTCTCTAGTTGGTTTTTTCAAGGTATATTCAGTTACATATATTCTCTATTAATGCCAGGACAAATTTATGCTTCTGCCCTTGGCTCCTCTAGAGGAAGTTTAGAAACCCCCAAATGGTAGGCAGTTCCTAAGTGAATTGCGATGCTTGTGTGTATACCACTGTACATGAGGTAAAAACATTTCATTCAGGCTTACCTTATCCCTATTAAACCATCACATCCATCCCCTTCCTTGCTAACTGGTTGACAGGATTTCAGAAATGTCAGATGTCTATGGAGGTGAGTAGGATTTGGGTCATTGTTTCACCAAAGAATGATCAACCACACAGAGCACGGTTACATCTTTATGTTAAGCACGCTTGCCCATAGAGCTAACCCCTGTCTTGTTTCCTTTTCTGTAGAGATACCTGCAATAATAAAGGCTGGGACTTAAACCCACATCTGGTTGAGTTCAAACCCAGTGGTCCTCCAGAAAAGATACACTTCTTATTTCCTATCCTTCTGACTCAGGCACAATTAGTAAATTCCAAGTTCCAGTTTCCTAGCTGGTATCATGCTGTCATCATCACACAACCATAGGCAAAAGAATTGCACACAGGGGCTGAAATTTAGGTACTCATGCAAATGTTCATTTCTTATCTCAAGCAGCACCCTTTCCTGCTTTCTTATTTTCTCCACTTTCCTGTATTCTTTAATCTCTTATATTCTGGCTCTTCCTTGTATTTCCGAATTCTTAAGTTATCTAAGATTGATGCTTCCTTGCAACACTAGCTAAGGCAAGCTAAGCCTTTCCATTTGCCCAGATAACTCTCCCAAACCCAGCAAATCACATTCTAACCTTTTGCTCAGGCATTCTTGTGTGCTCTCATGTGACTTCTTTGTTGCCAATGAGGTTTTTATTGTTTGCTTAACAAAATTATTTCATTAAGTGAATGGCTTTAGGGAGTTATTTGGTTTTATTTTATTATTGGCTTGGGGAAAAGATATATAGCTTTTGTTAGGGGAGTATATCAAAAAATAGTATCTGTACCTATAGGACATTGTTTTTATGATTTATTTCCCTGTATAGTAATAAAATTATTTTATAGGTTTACGTTAATACATTTAATTGCTTGAGAATTCCAAAGCTAATATGTGCAATGGTACTGCTAATGCCCATTGCATTCTGTATCAGTAAATCACACTCATTCATATATCTGTATCTGGATCTATAGATCTATATATTATGTATCTATATCTACATCTGCATCTACATCTGTAGCTGTATATAAATATCTATATCTCAGACCACCTGAGTCCTCTTTCATTAAGTGTGAGTTGCCGTGTTAAAAATAACTACTTCTTCCTGAAATATATTAAGGGAAAGCAAGTTATCAAGTCTACTGGACTTTCATTTATAACACCAGAGGAACACTCAATATAAGTGAGATCTTGAAAGAGGAGTCAAAGGTGAGCTTTTTCAATGCTGGTAATTAATTCTCGCTTTGCATAGGCTAATTGAGGGCAATCATCGAATACTTGATGTCATTTCATTCCCTGGCTGTCAATGGGACTACAACCTGCTTTCCCTGCTAAATCCGTTAACCTCTGTGCTTTTCTTTGCTAGTAGAGTGATGTTCAAGATAGAGGGGCACCAATAGCTTTGTTCTTTTTTGTGAATGTCAATATCGTTCTTCAATAGAATGTGGTTCTCTTTTGACATTTTTCCTTCCCTAACATCTCTGTTAAGACACGCATACACACAAACAAAAACAGCAGCAAATTTTTACACTTTGGGGACCAAAATGAAGGGAGTGAACTAGAGGATGATTTCTTGGATAGTCTGCCTTATGTTGTAGACTAACCAGTGCTCTAATACATGCAAATACATTCATTAATTCACTCAGCAAATGGTGACTGAGTATCTACTAAATTACAGGCATTGTGCTAAGTATTGGAGAGGTGAGAAAGGTGGGATTAACCCTGCCTTCAAGCAGCCCAAAGACCACTGTTGTGGTTGGGGTGACATCAGTGCACCTATTTGGATATGGCCCTCCACATCACTGGTCATTTTCTTGGGTACTTACTTTCACAATTCTTGAACCTGTCCCTCTTCCAAGCTTCTGTCCTAGGACAAGTTACTTATGTCACCTTCCCCAGCCCCATTCACTAACTCTTCTCCCCTCCTTAGTCCTCACCCCTGCCCAGATAATTCCAAGCAAATGGCTTATTTGGCAATAGTTGAGCCCACGTAGCCAAGTCTTCCCCAAAGGATGATATGCATTGATGTGTGCTTTGAGTTTCTGGATTGTCTGAATACATTTGCCTTGATGGCCAGTGAGATTACAGCCATGTCTATTTCCATCAATTAACTCAAGGTACTGCAGGAAATCCAAGTTGAACAAATCACTTTTCTTCTGAAAGATAATTGAGATAAATGTTTCTGAGTCATTTGTTTTTTTCTTAAATACTTGCCAATTTTGATCTCACCATATGTTTAGACTTAGCATTTTATTGTTTGTTTTTCACAAACTTTATATTTACCTGCCAAATATAATTTTCTTTCTCATATTGTTTTCCAACCCAGTGTATTATTTATATCACTTTCTATGCATAGTTTTGTGTGTTCTTTAAAAGTAAGGACTGAGACTACTATCTTGATAACCGACTCAGAGCTTATTGTTGTGGCTAACAGTGGAGGAACTGAATACCTTGGGCTGAGTTTATTGGACTTTAATCAATGTTAATTGCTATTTTTTTTTTAATAAGCAAAATAATTTACATCCAAAATAGCATTTTAACATACTTAATGGCATTCTAAATCAGGTTTGCTTCTTCAACTTTTTCTGGTGTCTATAGTTAAAAAATACTGATAACTTGTTTATAATTCATATTAAGTCTAGAGACAATTTGGAAAAATAATACAAAGCCTCAAAGCATTCATGTACCAGTAGAGTACATCACTTGCTTGAAGTTACAGTAATGCTGCAACTATATAGTGGATGGAGTGCCCCTGCGTTTCACTATTGTCCAGCACAATGTGATGAGATTCAGCTTCTGTGATTCAATTTCAGAGAGATGGTTTTATTATCCCAAAACACCCAAGTGGCTTATGTTAGTATAGTCTGTGCCATTTTTGCCCCAGTGTTCAGTGTGTCCTTTTCTTTGTGGGCTAATTCTTTGTCCTATTGCCAAACAGGGATGATAAGTTCCTTGCATCTGTGAATACAAAAATTGGAGACCACCTCCTCTCTGATCTCCCCAGAGGGCACCGTGCACTTACCTTGGAGCTTATTGTCAGGGAAATGACAACTGGTATCATCTGATGAACTGTGAGACTCTTACACTCTATGGGGAAAGGCAATTCTGGGCTTTTCTTCAGATTCCCCAAATGTGTTCACATGATCTCTAGGAACGGGCAGACTATATTATACTCTTCTCCATTGGCGGAGTTTGTAATAAAGAGTTACATTTTTCTTTTCCTATGAATCTAAAGAATGCAAGTTATCTTGCAAAAGAGAATCAGACGCAAACCACATATAGAGGAGTACCAAGATCAGGAGAAGTTAGGTAAGAATAAGTCAATAGTCCAATAATGTTTAATTGGATATAAAAGTCACTGGGAAATAATGAAGAAGAAAAACAAGTATGGATTCAAAATCAAAATAATACCGACAGCAAATTTTTTCTCAAAATGTGAAGAAAACATCTATATCAGTAACTTAGAATTAAATATATATGTGTATGTATATGTGTGTGTGTCAAATTCATTAGTAGAAAACTAAAACAAGAAAGGCAAAAAAAAAAACAAAAACTTTTTCCTCAAGGGTACATCACCATAGGCTACACACACAGTCAATTACATCCCACCATATCGGATTCCATTAACTATTGTAAACAATTAGCTTAGCCATCATTATGGATTTTTCTTCTCAATCTCCTCATCTTCAAATGACCCCTAGCTTAGTTGAATTGTTAAAAACAGCATATAAAACAACCCCTGAAGCCTTCTCTAAACTGGTACACAGCATTCTTCATTATCAAACAGCTGGCGCTATAGCTATATGAAATTTCATTAAATTAACCTTAATGGCTTAACATTTCAAAAAAAAACCCACAAACACAATACATTTTCAAGATGTAACTTCTACCCTTATCTAAGATCACTCCTGTTAAAGACCTGGCATTGTTAATGTTTGAAATAAGTCTTAGAGCAATTGAATTGCCTACATTTTCTCCTTATCCTTGATTCTGTATTTTAAGTATCACCTTTATTTTCCTTTGTTCTTCTGCTTCTTGTTATCATAGTAAAAATTTATTAACACAAAATAACTAGATTTTGTTTGATATAACGGCATTTTTATTCTGTTTGCTCTTGATCTTATTGAGTGAAAATTTATTTTTTTATGACCTATGTGTGTGAATTGCTCTTAAAGGCACAGCATAAAAATGTGCTCATAAAATAACTCTATTTTCAAGTGTCTTACACACAAAAAGAAATACATAGCAATACTTTCTTTAATTGTCCATTCTTTACTAACAAAAGGCTTTCACAAGCATTGTTTTGATCCTGTGAAGACTGTAGGAATTAGTCCTATGTTGTAGATGAAAATCAGAGGATCAGAAACAATTTTTCGACTTACCCAAATTAAGGGATGGTTGCAAGCAGAGCCAAGATCTGGACTTGTCCAGGATCCTTTACACTACATTACTATTCCTGGAGTTTGGGTCCTGAGAATTAACACATTCAAATTAATGCATTTGAAATTATCACTATGAGGAAACAGGGAAGAGAGGCAATGGACATTTATGAAATTATGACTGACCTTATGGGATGGTTCCACACATATGTTGATGCAGTCTTCTAAGAATATCTGAGACTGCCTATTTGAGCCATAATATTATACAGGACAGATAAGGCAGGGCTAATACTTCAACAAAATCTTGTATATGTCTCTTTCTAAGTGTATACACAAGTAAAATACCTGTTCTTCTAGGGTCAGCACCTTTTGAAAAATAAAATATATATTTTTTAAATAACAGATAAGGTACAGAGGGTAATATAATAAATACCCATGGACCTACTACCCATCACTGATATTCTCCAAAGTAACTTCAGTATCCTTACTTAACCTGGAAAGTTCCATGTTCTGTCAGCTACCACACTCCATGATGCATCCTGCATTCCATTCTAGATGCTTTTCCCCAACCCATCAAGCATATTCATGCTGCTGTGCTTTTAGCGATTCTGTTCCCTCTTCCTAGAATAATTTTGCTGATTATTACTGCTTACATAAACGTGATTCATTCTTCAAGATCTTTCTCAATTCCCCAACTAGAATTGCCTCCACCCCTTTGTCCCCATAGCATTTGGTTTATACTGAAAAATAAAAAGTAGAAATTATAACTTCACACAATAATTAGCTATAAATGTTCCAAGGTCTTCAAACGTACTGTGCAGTTGTCACTGTGATATCCTTGCGCCTAATATAATACCGCGTACCCAATGTAGTACCTATAAACTGAATCCTTATGTAGTGGAATCAAGCAGAGATAATCAGAGGGACAGTAGAGGTGGGGATTGAAATGAGGTGACAGATATAATAATAGGCTTTATTCATGACCTAGAAAGAATGATTTTCCTAGGGTTGAGAACAATTGGAAGTAGGTGTTTCCTGTGGGCTCAGCTCCCAGAGCAAGGAGACCTGAATATTTGCGTCTGCTTGACTGGATCAGAGCCACCCTGTACAGATTTATTGGTTGTTGTTTGCTTCCTTCCATCTAAACTATTCTATGCTCCTGGAGCCACTGAGCAAACAGAGAGGTAGAGAAATTTCCTGTGATATTGTGATTTATAATAAGAAATATATATTTGGTTTTAGTTCTCATTTCTGTCACAGAGCTTCTAAAACCATTGGAATTTCCTAAGAGATGAGAGCTATAAATGTGTCTTTCGTTATGTTAATGGAGTGACTTTTGGAAAGCACCTAGGTAACCTAAAGATGAGGTCTGGCTGCCAGGAGACCCAACCGTGTGATTAGAGGGTGAGAACTTTCAGTCCCAGCCCCATGTTACCTTTCCCACCTCCTGTGAGGCGAGAGGGCTGGAGGTAGAATCAATTGCCAATGGCCAATGATTTAATCAATCATTGCCTATGTAATGAAGCCTCCATAAAAACCCAAAAGAATGGGATTCAGAGAGCTTCCCGGTTGGTGAACACGTGGAGATACAGGTAGAGTGGCATACCTAGAGAGGGCATGGAAGCTCCTCGCCTTTTCTCCATACCTTGCCCTATATATCACTTCCATCTGGTTATTCCTGAGTTGCATCCTTTCAGAGTAAACCAGTAATCTAGAAAGTAAAATGTTTCTCTGAATTCTGTGAGCCACTCTAGCAAACTACTCCAACATAAGGCGGGGTTGTTGGAACCTCAAATATATAGCCAGTCGGTCAGAAACACAAGTGATAACCTGGGCTTGCAACTGGCATCTGAAGGGGAGAGGGGGGCAGTCTTGTGGGACTGAGTCCTTAACCTGTGGAATCTGATGCCATCTCCAGGTAGATAGTGTCAGAATTGAGTTAAACTGTGGGACACCCAGCTGATTGGCACTGTGGGTGGAAAACTCCTCCCCCCAGCACACACACTGGAATTGGGTGATCAGAACTCTTTTGCTTCCATTTATGTAACACACGCCAGCTGAGTAGGCAGTTTTCAACTCCCTTCCTCAAAACATAGGGTTATACAGCCATAGGGCTGCTCACACTAACTTCTCACTAAAGCACGTACCTGTCAGTTTCTCTCTCAGATGCAGAAGTGTCTAAGGTCAAGGTTCACTTTGAGTTCATTTCATCTATTTCAGGATGCCATTGCTAAACCTCTTTTTCTATTCCCAAACTCCCCCTTTTTTTCTGTATCCCTAACAGAAGTGACTCATCATTTATGCATATGCATGAAGAGAAATTCTCAAATTTAAATTCATGTTTGTGTCCCTTTGTAAAGTGGAATTATAGTCAAATCAATAATTTTTTCCATTGAAATGGGTAGATTATTGTGCCATGATGCCTCAACCCATATACGAATATCCTTAATAGAGACACGGATTGCGTCTGAAGGCCACAGGATTTCGGGAGGGACAGACCACTAGGTGGTTAGACAGTGTTTCCTGGAGGATATACATTTAAAGTGAACTTTTTATAATAAATAAATTGAATTTAAGTGGAAATGGCAAGGCATCTGGGAAAAACTTGAACTAAGGTACAGGGGTATTACAAGGAATATGTATTTAAGAATAGCAAGTAGTCTAATTCTCTTGAGGAGAGGATTTTGGAGGCATTAATGAGGTGCCTTAACTAACAAGATGTCATTAATATCAAGTAGAAAAGTGTACATTTCACTAGAACGCCGGTAATTGGAATGTTAAAATTATGATTCTAGGTGACAAATGTGGCAGCATCAGAAAACTAGAAACAAGGGAATCATTTCAAAGGTTTTTTGATTATCTGGGCATGAGGGATAAGAGCCTGGATTAGAGTAGAAGGAAAGAACTATATTATAGAGAACGCGATAAATGGAGGAGAAAAGAAAGATATATTCTTTCAAAAAAAAATTTATAAGTTGTGAAAATGTATCACTTTGGTTCTCAAAATCTGGTGTATGTAATTATCATCTCGGGATTTTGTTTAATGGCTCATCGGTGTGGTACAGTTTCTGAAGGCCTGGGATGGGACTTATGAATTGATATTTTAAGAGAATAGCTCAATTGTTTCTGACACAGGTGGTACATAGATCACAATTTGAGAAGCACCAACTTAATACGTGTTTTAGGAAGGAAAGAAAAGGGAGGTCCTGGGAACTATCAAACAATTATACTGTGAAATCCACTGATTGTTTTCTGATTTTAAACTTTATTCATTGGACAGGTGTTAATTTAATATTGTAGAATAAATACAGGGTTGTCACCAATACATTTTGAAAAGGAAGAGTAATGAGGGAAAATTCCCACATTAACGTGTATCAAAATGGTGTAGGAAAGGTAGAAATGTCTAGCAAACGTGGAAATTCTGCCCTAGAACTCTGAGGTGACTGATGGAGTAGGGCCAGATTCTACTATTGGGACGTTGTTGTCAAAACCATGCCATTAGATGGAAGAGGATAGAAAGAAAGAAAAGGAAGTGCTGAAAACAAGAATAGCAATCTCCCAAAAAGTGGAGACAGGAGGAAGAAGGTAAAGGAGCAAAATGCTCTAAACTGGAATTTTCAGACAAAGCCAGGACCGTCCTGGTCAGCAGAGTTAGAGGAGATTCACAGCTGAGGCTGGCCTCTTTTGTTTGTTTCTTGTTCAAAGGCTCTAGGCTTTTCGCTAAGCATAATATTTCCCATTATTACGACTATCATCTTATTAAAATGCTACATTAAATAAGGAGAAAAATAACTTATTGTTCAGATGAGTGTCTTCTCCAAGTGGTCACAATTACCATATTCTCTTCTCCTTTCCGCTAATGAAATGACATAAGCTATTAGGCACATACACAGCGACTACACAATGTCAGCCAGTCAGCTGCAAAATTTCAAGCTGAAAAAAAAAAATCATTTTGTGAACCATTAAAATGCAATAAAGCATTTGAAGACCGAAAACTTTTGTTCAGTCAAACATAAAAGTTAATGAAATTATTGAAATATATGCAGTTCAAAAACAGTTTAAAAATCCCTTGCATGCTGTGACTAAGCAACCTGGAGTATATTTGAGTGAAAAATTATACACATGCAGCAAATAAGAGGTTAATAAAGATTGTCAGTGAAACCTAAATTCAGCTTAGTGAGTGGCACAGGATTAGTCTTTGCATTTAGAAAAATGTGATTTTACTTCCAACCTAGTGAGCCTATTATGTCTGCTTCTCCTCAGATTTTTACATGGCCTTGAGCAATTTGGGCTGGAGCCAGATATAACATTTTTGTTTCAGCAAATCACTTCCCATTGTTGTACATTTTAAGGATGTACTGAAAGGTACTTTCAAGTCTGAAAATATCAACTAATCACGCAGCAATGATACTTCAGTTACAAGAGCCTTTATATAAACCACCATGTTTTCTTTAACAAACTATCTCAGGAATAATAATAAATATGAACTACTCTAATACCACATTTAAAAAAAGCTTTTTTTTTAAAGTGCAGTTTACCTAATCCATGAAAGATGTCATTTACTTTTAATTCTTCCTAAAAAAAAAAAATCCAAAAAACAGCAAATACTGCTTTCTATGGCAGGGGTTGGCAAACTTTTTCTTTAAGGGGCCAGAGAGTAAATACGTTGTGCTTTGCAGGACCCTAGGATTTCTGTCCCAACTACTCACTCCGCCATTATAGTGTGAAAGCAGCCACAGACAATATATAAATGAATAGGTATGTCTGTGTTCCAACAAAGCTTTAGTATTTACAAAAACAGACAGTGGGCCACATTTGGCCTACAGGCTGTAGTGTGCCAGCCTCTGTTCTATGTTTTTCTAACATGTCAATAGTGTGAATATGCTTGTGATTTAACATAGAATTATGTCCATACTCAAAACTGCAATGTTATGAAAGTCGCATGTTGCAACTCAAGTTATGAACAATGCTCAGTTTTGAGACCTTCATTAAAGAAATTAAACAGATATGTAGCTCTGGCAGGGATTTGGAAATCATTGAGATATTCTCTAAGATGTAGGGTGTAGTTTGATAGGTTACTAATTCTAGTAGGTAATAATGCCACCACAAATGGTATTTGGAAAAATACCATTTACTAAAACAGTCTATCCTATCTGCTCCTCACCTCTCTTGATACACACACAAACACACACACACACACACACACACACACACACACACACAAATATTGTCTGCCTGACAAACTTCTGTTCTTTTTCAATTCTCTCTCCGCAACTCTCCCCTTAGACTAAGTGAGATACTTCCCAACTGCATTGATTTCTATTTGCAGTTACTAAGCCCCATTGTACTAACTTGTTTGTATGTCAATGACTAGGGCATAGAGACTGACAACATTAGTAAACAGCTAGGCAGGAGCCGGATCCTGGAGGGCTTTCTCTGTTATAGTAGTTGGCCATATTACACTAAGAGCAATGGAAGCTAGTGGGGAGAATCAAGCATGAAAGGTACAGATCTGATTGATCTTTAAAAAGGCAACAAGACAACTTCATGGAGAATGAACTATAGAGGGATGAAATAAAGAAAGGAAAACTGATGGGAAGCTATTTAGTGATCCAGGGAAAGACGATGGTGGTTTGAACCAGGAGAGCAGCAGGCAAAGTAGACAGAAGTATTGAGATTCAGATTCTATTTTGGAGGTACCACCCGTAGCTTTGCCGACAGATTGGATATGAGAAAAGGAAAAGAACAAAAAATTAAGGATAGCTTCAAGGTTTTTGGCTTAAACAACTGGGAATATGATGGTGCATTATACCCTAGATGGTACTGATATCTGGGACAGAAAATAAAAGTTCTATTTTGTCTCTTTGATTTAAAATGTCTAATTCGTGAGGATATCGAGCAATCAATTAGCTATAGGAGTGCAGGTTAGGAAATGAGTCAGAGCAGAAGATGTTAATGCCTTATAATGTCAATAATCCATGAGAATTTATTCTGTGCTCATAATATGCCTAATCCTAGACCATGACTCTTAAGAGAATAAAAGAAGAATGACATGGCTTCTACTAGCAAGCAACTTCAAGTGTATTTGTAATTACAGTACGGGACTTAAATATCTGAATGAACAATATTCAGTGTAGGACAAGCACTATACAGTTAAATGGTGATATTTGGAAAAAGGCCGTGAGGCCTTCGGAGAAAGCTCCAATAGACCAGCCCTTGCACTGAATAGGTAGACGCGTGGACTTCAAACGAAGTGAATGGCTCTGAGGAAAATGAGAGTTGGTTGACCTTGGTGTAAGCAACAGCTCCACAACTCTATTAGTAAAAGGGTAGCCAGGAGAGAATTAAAATCAATAACAAGTGAGAGTTTTGGATGTGATCTTAGGGATAAGGAGAATCATACACTCTTTCTCTATATATTTTAGTTTGTTTTGCCCACAGCTGCAAAGAAAGAAAATGCATTTTTAAGGCCTTTTTTTATAAAGTAGCAGAAATATTTGGAATATATAAACATGTCTTGTAAAATCAGTCATTGAAAATGTGGCAATATGTATGATGTCAATAGTAAGAGCAAAAACAAGCATTAGATTAATGAAGGTGACATTACCATATTCAGTCTATCACTGGGTATTTTTTTGAACAAACTATTAGAGGCAAAATTTAAAAATACGTAAATTAAATTATGCCCAGTTAGGAGTCAAAAGCTTGAAACACTTCCTTAGGCCTTTTAAACAAGATAATACATGAGTATCATTCAATTCACAATCTTGAAACAGAAGATTGTTTCTCAATGGAAAATCGGTATTTCATTTTTATAAAATAGAGCATGACATTTTTGTGTTAAACTCTGTAAATATGGACACTACAGATTCCAGCATATTTATTTTAGGGTTACATATAAACTTAAATAGAAAAGATCTAAACAGTCTAATCTCCATTTCCAATGAGCCGGAAACCTATAAGGAAACTCTGAGGTTTGACGATATCAGAAGAAAATATAGTTGATTTGTTATTGGTAATTCAGGTTTCAGTAATTAAGTATTAATGGGTTATTGGTGAATTAAAATTATAATAATGTGTGTCTTGGGGTGTTTTTCCTGCCTGTTATATTAAGGGAAATTATAATGCCATATATAAAGTGCACTTGGAAAACGCATTTTAAGAAATGTAGTTGAAGGAGAAAGGATTACACTATATTCGTTGCTAAAACAATGACAAGTTTATTAACAGTTTCTGCAGATAAATTAACTCTGTTAATGATAAGGAAGCAAGAACATTTTCTCGACAGACTGACAAGCCTAAAGTATGGGCATATCTGATATGTGTTCACTGAGACCAAGATGTACTACAGATGTAATACTGTTATCTCTGTAATATGAGGGAAATGTGAAAAATGTGTTCCAGATCATTGATGGTGTTCTCATATCAAAGAACATGTCTATGAAAAATGTGTTGAGTATTCAATTGAGGTTGTATTAAACATAAAAGGCAGTTCGAGGTACTTGAATAATGATCATTTCTTAAAACACTATCAAAAAGTGTACCGAACATGACTGCTATTGTCACAGTCTGATAAAGGGTCTTACACACACCATAGCCTCCTTCCTCATGTCATGACCAATCCCAAGGATAGACATTAGTGAACAAAAGCTCTTATATTTAGAACCAACTGTCTCTTTTGGGTCATGAATACAACTCTGATATCCACCCTTTTACTTCAATAGATGGCCTAACTCCACTAGTTATCTCCTTTCAACACAATTTTATTAAATAAGATTTAGCATATGCCTAATATATATTCAAGGCATTATTCTAGGTGAAAGAGAATACTTAGATAAATAAGACACAATCCTGGAACTCAAGGAGTCGCTAGTCTAGCAGAAGAAACAGCATATTCACCTTAATTATAATGCAGCATTTTAACTACAAAGGATGAAACAATTGATTCTAAACAGAGAATTAGAATGTCCACTCAGAGGAGAGAACATTTGAGCTGGGTCTTTAAGTATGGGAAGGTTTTTACAGGAGCAACAAAGAGCGGAAAGGATATTCCAGGCACAAGGAACAGCAAATTGGAGAAAAGACTAAAGTGTTTACATTGAATCAAGCTACTTTAGAAGACAATTGTAGAAATATTTAGATTCTGAAAAGGGGAACTAGTGAGGAGCCTCATAACCCCAGGCAATTCTGTTCCCAATAACATTTAAAATGTTAGTTCTGCATATTGCAATCAATTCATTGACGAATGAGTAGTGATATCTATTGTGTGTGACCTACATCAGTACTCGATGATGCTTCTCAATTCATGTGTGTACTTTCATTCATCCATTCATTCATTCAAAAATAGTACTGGGTTGCTGCCGTGTGCTGGGAAATTTGCAGATTAGGGTTGTAGAAATGATCCCTGTCTTGTAGAAGCCTACAGTGCAACAGGAAATAAATCTTTTCGTTTCCTGTTTTTTTTTTCTTTAAGTAGGACTATTTAAAGAGACGTTCACTTACAAAGGATTCAAATATTTCCAAGGAGAGTGTAATCTTTCCTAAGGTATATTAATTGAAATGACACTTAAGTCAGCATACCTATTGATATTTTAAGTTGAAAGGAATATAGAATTATTGTACACTTATTTCCAAAGAAATTCAACAAGAAACAGTGTTTAACACTAATCTTTATGTTTAAAAATACTACTAAATAGTGTTAAATGGGAACCTGACAAGAACAGTTCCATCTCCACGCTCACCTATTTTTTTCCCACAGCACATTAATTAAAATGTTAAAACATCTTGAGATATGTGACTCTCCTGGTTGTTTTGTTAGAAGAGAATTTGAAAACCACTGTAGACTGTAGTCTGTTGACAGCTTTAGCTTCCAGAGTATTTAGAAGACTGCTCTTGTAGTATTACACTTAAAAAGAATTCAGAGTGACTGTAAACTTGTTTAGATTGTGATATGACAAGAACACGGGGTGAAATTATGCCTCTAACCATCTCCAATGAACCTGTTAACATCACTTTCCCTTCTCAGGTATAGTTGGAAATTAATTTTCCATCCATAGTCTTACGCCCTAAGGATTCTACCCAGGGAATGAGACAGAATTATGAAGTTTTTTTTTAAGAAATTTATCTAAAGAATGACCTATTGAGATTAGAGTTGTAAAAATGTAATATGGCAACCATATCCATTACAAGTAATTCTTTTCTTTCTAAAGAAACATTTTTTAAAAATTAACAAGAAGTGGAGATGCTACCCAACCTATGTCTTCCTTCTAACGATGCGGAGCAGAAGAGAGAAAGCTCCTTCTATGCATTTATGCAGGTAACATTCTCAACTTGTCCATGAGGCTCCATCCTTAGTTTTCTCTGATTTGTAACTCTAAGATGGGGTAATATATTGGTAGTTTTCCTGCCTTCTCTAAAGCTGGATAGTCAGGTCCACAGGAGTTTCAAACCTCTACTTCTCACTTGCCAAGGAAGAATCAGGCTGCATGATGATGAGGAAGCGTTGCAGGGGGAAACTTGGTCTTCACATTATTTCTTAAGGGCAGGAGATGCACAAGCTATCCTCAGTGGGAGGGTGCATCCTGAAGACCTGACCACCCAGATTAAACTAAAATCAGTAAAATGGGTATATGGACAGTAGAGGTAAGCTTCTCAGGATAATCAGACCTATTAGGAAATCAAATGGTACATGCCCGCAGATCCAGAAGAACCATCTTGGCATGAAGTAATGACACCTGTGTTGCTCTTTAGCAGCCATGGTTCTTTGACAATTGAGCTTCTGAATTTTCTAATACTCATACCTCTCATCTATAAAGTGAGGAATAATATTGACTTGATAAGATTATTGTAAGGATAATGTCTGAGAAATTGATTTGAAATAATGGCTTGTTAAAATGTGAGGCATTCTAGTTTAGGATATTTGTCTTCTAGATGCTATCCTGAACATCTTGAACCTTCACAAATATATTTCTGATATGGATCACACCCTTCTCTGTTATAGGGTATATATCCTTGGAAGTTTCTGTATGTTTTGATTGAATTGTCCAGCCACTCTCAACTGGGACTCTGAGTCATCCATTTAATGTAATGAATTAATTCTAGAATGGTACTAGTTGAATCCCATCGTTGGGAGAACTGCAAAAATAGTCACTGAAATCCTGTTTTCTATTCTCTGCCTCAGATGCAAACTTCTGCTGAGAAAGGCTGTGAGATACTAAACTACTCTATCCCTCTGAATGGGAACGTTAAAGGAAACCAAAATTCAAGTGAAAGGTTTAAATATTTTATTTTATATCCCTTGGTTTTAGAATATATTTCAGAATGTCGCTATTGACTTTGTGCGTGTGTGCAAATTCCCTGCTAAGAATATAGATGAATTTCTGTGCTGTGTCCCTCATGCATTATGTACTGTGTTGAAGGCTGGAGCAGGAAGAGAACCGCAAATGTTAGTAGGATGTATCGTGTAGTAATTAGCATAGAACGAAGAACTTTTAATAATCCCTATTAACTACTTTTATGATGCTGATGAAGATGATGGAGGACCAGAAGTCTAAAATACTAGTAATTATCAAATAAAAAGAAATCTAAGCTATAGGGTTATTTTACATTTCCAGAGTATTTTCTTAATAAACTGAGCAAATAAACTGATATGAATACAGAATTTTATTTTTACTTTGCTAAGAGATGTTCGGCACTCATTCTCAGTTTATTAAGTCATTTTGCTGTAAATGTTGGCCAATATAAAAACAAATGTCTTTATATATCTGTTAATGTTTTTCTATTTATTAAACATTGTCCATAGATCATGCATGTGTGTGTTTATGCATTGTTTACACATAGGGATTGTAATTTCAATACTGTAAATGAAAAGGCTTGAAACATCAAGAGCCAAGGGATAACTTAGCCCACAATTATGAAAAGCATGTGGCGTTTATTCTCATGTCCTTTCCACATTCATTTCCAACTTCAAATTTATGATGAATTTTATGACAGTGTAAAGTTCAAAGAGAAGAAGTAATTTAAAAGATAAACAAAGACAAACCAAATAAAATTTTTATGAAATACTTTTCAAAAAAAATCATGGACTAGAAGATGTTGCCATACAGTGGTTCTCTGTGGTCCAGAACCAGCAGTATCAGCATCACCTGGGAGCTTGTTAGACAAGCAAATTCTTGATCCTACCACAGATGTACAGAATAGAAACTCTGGGGCTGGGGCCCTGCAATCTGTGTTTTTTCTTTTTTTTTGAGGGAGATTGGCCCTGCACTAACATGTGTTACCAATCTTCCCCTTTTTCTTTTTTTTTCTCCCCAAAGCCCCAGTACGTAGTTGTGTATCATAGTTGTAGAGTTGTAGCTCTTCTGTATGGGACGCCACCTCAGCATGACTTGATGCATAGTGAGTAGGTCCATGCCCAGGATCCAAACCGGTGAACCCTGGGCTGCCGAAGCAGAACACGCGAACTTAACCGCTATGCCACTGGGCCGGCCCGCCCAGGACTCTGTTTTAATCAGACCTACAGGTGATTCTGCTACATGCTCAAGTTTGAGAAGCATGCTTCTAGTAAAATCCCTCACCATCTCACTTAAATGATCCAATGATCCCATCTTTCTAGTTTAATACACACTCCCCAGCACTTTAAACACTACATTTTAGGAAGAATCTGGAAAAGTGGGGAAGAACTCCCAAACTGCACTGAAAAAACAGAGTTATGTTTCAGTGACATCAGTAATTTAATGGGGGGAAGGGGAGATGCACTTGAAAAATCACATTTCCATCTGGAATGGTAATTGGTCCTGTGACCCATTGGTAGGGATGGTGATATATTCACAGCTGCCTATTACTGTCACTTAACTTGGAAGACTCACAGTATTCAAAGATCTAAATAGGGTAGACAAGATGTCATGTTGTTTAAAGCACCAAATACTGTTTTAGATTCACTCAGTAAATGTGAACATTAGGCTATTTATATTCAACTTTAGGTTCCTTTAAATATGTTATTAAAAACCATATTCATATTATTATTCATGCCTTTCAAGCATACTTTAAAAAATATATCAGATTAAAATCATATCAAGCATCTTTTCCAACTACAATGCTATGAAACTAGAAATCAACTACAAGAAAAAGGCTGGGAAAGTCACAAATATGTGAAGCCTAAACAACATGCTACTGAACAACCACTGGATCAATTAAGAAATTAAAAGAGAAATCAAAAAATACCTGGGGACAAATGAAAATGAAAACACAACATACCAACTCTTGTGGAATGCAACAATAGTGGTGCTAACAGGGAACTTGATAGCAATATAGGCCTACCTCAACAAAGAAGAAAAATCTGAAATAAGTAATCTTAAACTATACATAACAGAATTAGACAATGAACAAAGCCTAAAGTCAGCAGAAGGAAGGAAATAATAAAAATTAGAGCAAAAATAAATGAAGTAGAGACTAAAAAACAACAGAAAGGATCAATGAAATTAAGAGCTTATTCTTTGAGAAGATAAACAAAATTGAAAAATCCTTAGCCAGATTCACTAAGGAAAAAAGAGAGAAGGCTCAAATAAATAAAATTAAAAATGAAAGAGGAGAAATTACAACGGGTATCACAGAAATACAAGAGATTATAAGAGAATACTGTGAAAAACTATATGCCAACAAATTGGACAACCTAGAAGAAATGGATAAATTCTTAGACTCATACAACCTCCCAAAACTGAATCAAGAAAAAATCGAGAATCTGAATAAACCAATCACAAGAGATTGAAACAGTAATCAAAAACCTCCCAAAAAACAAAAGTCCAGAACCAGACGGCTTCTCTGGAGAATTCCACCAAACAGTCAAAGAAGATTTATACCTATCCTCCTCAAACTATTCCAAAAAATTGAAGAAATGGGAATGCTTCCTAACTCATTCTATGAGGCCAATATTACCCTAATACCAAAACCAGACAAGGACAACACAAAGAAGGAAAATTACAGGCCAATGTCACTGATGCAAAAATCCTCAACAAAATATTGGCAAATCAGATATGGCAATACATTAAAAGGATCATAAACCATGATCAAGCGGGATTTATACCAGGGATGCAGGGATGGTTCAACATCTGCAAATCAATCAGTGTGATACACCACATTAATAAAATAAGGAATAAAAATCACATGATCCTCTCAAATACTGCAGAGAAGACATTTGACAAAATCCAACATCCATTTATGATAAAAACTCTCAATAAAATGGGTATAGAAGGAAACTACCTCAACATAATAAAGGCCATATATGACAAATCCACAGCCAATGTCATACTAAATGGTGAAAAACTAAAAGCCATCCCTCTGAGAACAGGAACAAGACAAGGGTGCCCACTCTCACCACTCCTATTCAACATGCTACTGAAGGTTTTGGCCAGAGCAATTAGGCAAGAATAAGAAATACAAATTATCCAAATTGCAAAGGAAGAAGTAGAACTCTCACTATTTGTGGACAACAGGATTCTATATATAAAAATCCCTAAAGAATCCACCAGAAAGCTACTAGAAATAATCAACAACTACAGCAAAGTTGCAGGGTACAAAATCAACTTACAAAAATCAATTGCATGTCTATACACTAATTAACGGACTAGCAGAAAGAGAACTCAACAATACAATCCCACTTATAATTGCAACAAAAACAATAAATATCTAGGAATAAATTTAACCAAGGAGGTGAAAGACCTATACACTGAAAACTATAAGACATTATTGAAAGAAATCGAAGAAGACATAAAGAAATGGAAAGATATTCCATGCTCATGGATTTGAAGAATAAACATAGTCAAAATGTCCATATTACCTAAATCAATCTACAGATTCAATGCACTCCCAGTCAGAATCCCAATGACATTCTTCACAGAAATAGAACAAAGAATCCTAAAATTTATATAGAACAAAAAAAGACCCTGATAGCCAAAGCAATCCTGAGGAAAAAGAACAAAACTGGAGGCATCACAATCCCTGACTTCATAATATACAACAAAGCTACAGTAATCAAAACAGCATGGTACTGGCACAAAAACAGACACACAGATCAATGGAACAGAATTGAAAGCCCAGAAATAAAACCACACATCTGTGGACAGCTAATCTTCGACAAAAGAGCCAAGAACATACCAGGGAGAATGGAAAGTCTCTTCAAGAAATGATGCTGGGAAAACTGGACAGCCACATGCAAAAGAAGGAAAGTAGACCATTATCTTATACCATACACAAAAATCAACTTAAAATGGACTAAAGACTTGAGTGTAAGACCTGAAACCATAAAACTCCTAGAAGAAAAGGCAGACAGTGCACTCTTTGACATTGGTCTTAGCAGCATCTTTTCAAATACATGTCTACTCAGGCATAGAAAGCAAAATAAAAAATAAACAAATGGGACTACATCAGACTAAAAAGCTTCTGCAAGGCAAAGGAAACCAGGAACAAAATGAAAAGACAACCCACCAACTGGGTGAAAATATTTGCAAATCGTACATCTGACAAGGAGTTAATTTCCAAAATATATAAAGAAACCATTCATCTCAACAACAAAAAGACCAACAACCCAATCAAAAAATGGGCAGAGGATATGAACAGACATTGTTCCAAAGAAGTTGTATAGATGGCCAACAGACATACAAAAAGATGTTCAACATGTAATTATCAGCAAAATGCAAATCAAAACTGCAATGAGATATCACCTTACACCTGTCAGAATGGTTATAATTAACAAATGTTGGAGAGCATATGGAGAAAACAGAACCCTCATACACTGCTGGTGGGAATACAAATTGGTGCAGCCACTATGGAAAACAGTGTGGCCATTTCTCAAAAAATTATAAATAGAAATACCATATGATCCAGCTATCCCGCTACTGGGTATTTACCCAAAGAATATGAAATCAACAATGCAAAGAGATCTATGCACCCCATGTTCATTGCAGCATTATTCACAATAGCCAAGATGTGGAAGCAACCCAAGTGCCCACCAACTGATGAAACAATAAAGAAGATGGAATACTATTCAGCCATTAAAAAAAGACAAAATCGTCCCATTTGCAGCAACATGGATGGACCTTGAGGGTATTAACGTTAAGCAAAATAAACCAGACAGAGAAAGACGAACACTGTATAATTTCACTTGTATGTGGAAGATAAAGAAACACATGGATAGGGCTGGCCCAGTGGCTTAGCGGTTAAGTGCATGCGCTCCGCTGCTGGTGGCCCGGGTTTGGATCTTGAGTGCGCCCCGACGTACTGCTTCTCAGGCCATGCTGAGGCCGCGTCCTACATGCACCAACTAGAAGGATGTGCAACTATGACAAACAACTATCTACTGGGGCTTTGGGGAAGGAAAAAAAGAGGAGAATTGGCAATAGATGTTAGCTCAGAGCCGGCCTTCTGCAGCAAAAAGAGGAGGATTAGCACGGATGTTAGCTCAGGACTGATCTCCCTCACAAAAAAAAAAAAACACATGGATAAAGAGAACAGATTAGTGGTTAACAGAGTGAAAGGGGGTGGGAGGGTAGGATAGAGGTGCATATACGTCTGGTGACGTATAAAAACTAGATTATTGTTAGGGGCCGACTCTGTTGCATATTGGTTAAGTTCTCGTGCTCCACTTTGGTGGCCCGGGGTTCAGATCCCGGGCATGGACCTACGTATCACTCATCAAGCCATGCTGTGGCAGTGTCCCACATACAAAATAGAGAAAGATTGGCACAGCTCAGGGACAATCTTCCTCAAGCAAAAAGAGGAACATTGGCAACAGATGGTAGCTCAGGGACAATCTGTGTCACCAAGAGAACCCTGCAAAAAACTAGACTGTTGGTAGTGAGCATAATGCACTCTATACAGAAACTGATATATAATAATGTACACCTGAAATTACACAATGTTATAAACAAATATGAACTGAATAAAATAATAAATAAATACATAAAAATAAAAGCTGGAAATCCAAAAAAATAGGTATATCAGCCTTTCCCATCAGACCTCTGAGGTTGGGTCGCAGAACAATGGTTGCCATTATATGACAAATGTTCTCAGCATACATACAGTGAAACATCCGGTTTAGGAGAGTGAGTTCTACTTGAACCAAAGTATGGTATACCTGTGTAAACTCTTCTACAAGCTTTACTGAAACAATCCCCATCCATTAGAAAGTCAGCACTAAATAAATTAGGATGACTGAAAACATATATTGCCTTATAGTCAGTAGATTTGTTTTGTTATGAATATTTGGCCAGAATATTTACAAATAAGATAGGGTATTAAAAGAAAAAAACATGCACATTCTATTACCTAACTTGTACTTTAATTTAAAACATCTAGTTCACAGATGAGTAGATATCAGTCATGTTAATTGGGTTCAGGAAGGCTCTCCATTGCCAATGACAAATAAATCACCATCTATGAAGATGTAGTGTGTCCTGATGACCTGGAGGTTGTGTCAGAATTTTAATATACGGTAAGGATTCTGAAAAAGGTAAGAACTTGATTTGGAAAGGCATCCGGAGAATTGATTTTGAATTATTCTAAGGGTCAAAACTCAAGAGGCTTTGTATTAAAAAAAAAAATAAGGTAACCTTATCTTAGCAGTCTAGTAATTGTGGACATTTTCTGTTTAACAGAGAAAAAAACTCCAAAGTGAATATATGTTAAATAGCAATTGCTTTATTTTTACCATGATATTTTAGTACTTCAGTATTTTAGGTAGTGGATATTTTTTAGCATGAAGTTATGTGTATGATATGCCTTTGACCTAGAAATCACAGTACTGCTAATAGGAGTTGTATCTGTTTATTTTCACTGAAATGTGAGCATTTTGACCGAAAACATTGTTGATGAAGCTTTTTGAAAAGACGGCATTCTAACATATTAGGGATATACAGTAAAAAAAATGTAAAAAGGACAGTAAGACTGGAAACACTTTGCCATTGATGGAAGGAATTTCAAAACAAAGAGGGTATGAGGAGGAAGCTTCCTCCTTCCTCCCTCTGCTGCCCAATGACATCACCTTTTCTCTGCTTATTTTAATATAGGTTAGCTTTAACCTCTTCCTGGCTCCAAAGTGAAATATATTGTTTTTAAAAGGGCTAAGAAGGTGTGTGTATTTAGAGGAGGAAGAAAACAACACATATTTGATTTCGTGGCGGCTGCTTGCATTTGCCTCCGGCTTTCCCGTTCCAAGAAGAGCTTAAGCTTTTTCATATTAACTCTGATGAACCATCTTAATTTAAAATGTATGAGGTTTGCCCTGATGTGCTGTTGCATCAGTTTCTGGTGTCAACAAAATCAAAGCTCCTAACTTTCTCAGACACAAAGGGATGAATTGTGAATAATACAAGGTGAATTTTCACAAGTCAACATCCCAGCAAAACAAAAAAGACCAGATAGCTCTGTCTGAAAGGAAAAGTAGCTTAGCCTAGGAGTAAAAAGGTAAAGTTTTATTTCTGATATTCCCGGCAGTAGCCTAGATGCTTGGCCGTAATTATCGTCCCAGTCGTCATTTAGTACAGCAGTAATTCTCAAGCTTTCGTGTGGAGATGAACCACTTGGAGATCTTGTTAAAATGCAGGTTCTGAATCCCTAGGCCTGGGATGGGGCCTGAGAGTCTTCATTTCTAACAGCCTCCAGATATGAGATGCTGCTGAACCAGCGACCACATTTTGTCACATTGTGTAGCAAGAGCATGTCATATTTTATGAAGATGCACCCTTTCGTACCATCTTCACAGAGGTTATGCCAAGCCAAGGCATGAAATCAACTAAGGGCAGATGTTTTTCCAGTACAGTCTTCATATACATGCAATGTTTAGAACCTGAAAATGAAAATTTCTGGGCCTCAATTTCTTCTATAATTTGAAGGCTTGGAAGTTCCTTCCAGACCTAATAGTTCTGATTCCATTAGGCACTATGTAAATACTCCATAAATAAATGAACAAGTGAGGGAATGAATAAATTTTGAATGACCAGGATAATTACAAAGCAGTACTCTATTGTCCTTCCATTACTACTATAGAGAACTTCAGGGCTATTTGAGTCATTTTATGAGCTTTGGGCAGGGGAGAAATTGTGAAATAGTGGTCTAAGAGGGTGAGAGCGGATGGGGGAAGGAAATATAGTAGGTCGACCAGGCAACTTTTTTTTTTCCTGAGGAAGATGAGCCCTAAGCTAACATCTGTGCCAATCTCCCTCTACGTTCTATACGTGGGTCGCCACCACAGCGTGACTGAGTAGTGCAGGTCCACGCCTGGAATCCAAACCCACGAACCCAGGGCCCAAAGCGGAAGGCGCTGAATTTAATCACTACACCAGGGGGCCGGCCCCAACCAGGCAATATGTTAAGTGTTAACTTTGGGTTAGACACTAGGAATTTAAGCTGAGACCAGTCTGTAAGGCTGTGTTTTGTTTGTTTCTTTGTTTTCTGTAATCACGACAGAGAGTGACTATTCAGAACATGAAAATGAAAATGTCTAGGTCTCAATTTCTAGTTGTTTAACAAAGGTTACAATTTTGTTAGTTTTAACAAGGGATACAGTTAGGCCAGGGAATTGAAGCTGGATAAGGAGGAGAGTGAGATCCTGAGAGACTGAGGCGAGAGGAAAGATGGTAGACTATACATTCCAGGAGGATTGTTGAATGGGAGTAGTAGAAGGGAACAGCTGGTGGTCAGAGAGTGGAATGCTTGAAATTGAGATTATGGAAGTGTAACCATTATTAATAATGGCAAGGTCTAGAGTATGACTGTGTAAATCACATAATGTCACTTTCCTGCTCCCATATTTTGAAGGTGATGAAGGTGTGAAAAAGAGAAGCTGAACTTACAACTTTGAAGATGTATTTTCTAATTGGGACCAGATTTAAAACTGACATAGGTCTTCAGTACACCCAGTTACTTGACTTATACATGTGTAAATGACATGCAGTATTTGACAGAGCAACTCTGAAGTCTCAGCCAAATAGGTGATAAGAAGTTGAATTTGAAACCTTGGAAAATTAGGTCAGTCAACCATATAAAAACAAGATTTAATAAGCAGCAGATGCCATTTTGTCCAACTCTATTAGTTTTTGCAGTGCAAAAAAATTATAGACAGTGCAAATCAGGCACTTGCTCTGCTACGAAGGGCTAATGGATTCTCTGCTGTAACCATGGGACACCTTCTGTTAAATAAGCACATATGGTGACAGATGAGAAGGTCATTGGGAATGTGCACCCACAACACTGACAGTCATTTAGCTCTCACATGGACATAGTATCAAGAGTTATAGTTTTTTATGCAAAAGGTTAAAAAGCTTCGTAGTCTATCTTAGGATAATATTCCGTCATTTCATGCCTCACAATCTGTTACTAAAATTGGTTGTTTCTTAGTGATGAGTAGTCTCTCAATTAATGATTCACATGTACAAAGGTGCAGTGTACCCAAGCAAATATCTCTGCTCACCTACACCTTCTATTAAGTCTCCATCTCTCTCTCTCTCTCTTTTTTTTTTTTTTGTGAGGAAGATCAGCCCTGAGCTAACATCCATGCCAATCCTCCTCTTTTTTTTGCTGAGGAATACTGGCCCTGGGCTAACATCTGTGCCCATCTTCCTGTATTTTATACGGGACGCCGCCACAGCATGGCCTGACAAGTGGTGCGTCGGTGCGCGCCCAGGATCCGAACCCGGGCCACCAGCAGGGGAGCACACACGCTTAACTGCTACGCCACAGGGCCCGCTCAAGTCTCCGTCTCTTAAAGTTTAGTGGGTTTATAGGCCAGGTACATGGCATAAAGTCATAAATGTTGTAGATATACTTGTTAAAAAACTTGCCTTCATGAAATCCTCCCTAATTTAATACTCTTCCAAATCTGAGTTATTTATGGGATATATATCTCTCTGTATATAAATACACACATTCAATAAATAAATATAATATATATGTATGTGTATATATATTATTTATGTATATAGATATATTTATTTATGTATATAAATAATATACATAAATATATATGGTTAAATTTAATACATTCACTGGTTTTTTGAAAATAACCAATTTTATCTCTAGGTACCAAGAAGATATATGACTACATAAAGATATATATCTGCATGAAATAATTCGTGTATTAATTTTTAATTGTTATTTAAGACTAGATATTGCTGTTCAGAGGTGTATGAAATTATCCCTTGTCGTTTATTAGCAAGGAAGAGAAATGAATGGATTTAAACTTCAGGGCAAAGATATTGACAGCTTGCAGAGGTGAGTGAAGTGGCATAGCAGAAGGCATGGCTTTTTGGGGTCAGACAACATGAGTCCCAAACGTGCTCTGTGGCTCTGTGCCTCAGGTTCCTCTTCAGTAAATGAGAATAGAAATGCCTACTGTAGAGGGCCGGCCCAGTGGTGTAGTGGTTAAGTTCGTGTGCTCCGCTTCAGCAGCCTGTGGTTTGTGGGTCCAGATCCCAGGCGCGGACCTAAGCACCGCTTATCAATCCATGCCGTGGCAGTGTCCCATATAAAGCAGAGGAAGATGGGTAGGGATGTTAGCCCAGGGCCAATCTTCCTCAGCAAAAAGAGGAGAAATGGCAACAGATGTTAGCTCAGGGCTAATCTTCCTCACCAAAAAAAAAAAAAGAGAGAGAGAGAGAGAGAAATGCTTACTGTAGAGCCATTTCAAGGATTACAGACAATATATGTACAGCATCTTGCACCACGCCTGGGTCTGTAAATCAGAGCCCAACCTTGCTCTATTAAGATGTCTTCATATCCACAATTCTACATCATGTATTGTGCTGAGCACAGGGTGGGATAACTCCATTCATGGGGCATCATTCCTGACTTAAAGAAATCACTATCTAGAGAAACAATTCAACTTTAATATACCTCAAGACGTATTTACTGAACACTTACATGCAGTGGGCAGTGCCCTGGGCACGACGGGTACCCAGGGATCAAGACAGACCAGGTCCTTCAACTCATGGAATTTACATTGTCATTCCTTCATTTCTTGTCCCTGACCACAATTTACGGCTTACATTGACTTTATTACTGCTACATCAGGTAATGTTGGTTCTATCCCTCAAGTATGTATTTATTATAGCTTGAGAACAAAGATGTTAGAAAGGCATCTCTTACTAATGATTGCAAATCAACTCTGACAAAATAACTTCAGGTAGTATTTTCCATGAATATATATTTACATTAATTGCGTATTGGTTTTTAAAAGAATTGCCTCACAGTGTATCGCATCACTATTGTTTGATAAATTGACTGTGGAACTAAATCAGAAAGACCTCTGATTGTTCATAATGGACAAAATAGAATACGGAATGAACATGTTCTGTAAGCTTGTGTTAAAATGTGGACAGATCTAACTGAGGCTTTTATCAAGGATTGAATGGAACATATTTGAGAGAATAGCATCTCTGGGACAGAGGAATTACTCAGACTTCACTATGATCTCTAGGTCATCTTAAACAACATCCCAAAGAGAAAGTGAAAGTGTCCTTAGAGTAGAGATTAGTTTCATGACAAAACTGTATGTTGTATGAAGTGGGTGACCTACAGCACACATAAAGAGGATTACATGTAATGTTATGCTTTCCAGGAAGGCATTTATGGTGAACTGGAATAGTGCAAATCTCTATGAAAATGTGGCCTATAAAACTTATTATGTTTTTACAAGTTATTCCATCTGTAAGCAATGTGCATGAAATATGTTTTGTTAAAATAAAGGAAATTGAATTCAAAGTGTGTACTAAAAATTATCCTATCAGCATGAATGTCAACTTAGAAATTGGATGCAGTCATTCCCCATATTTCGTATTTTAACATTTCCCAATATTATGGAACATTTCTCCTATTCGTGAATCTGTCTGCCAAGGCTATAAATTTGTAGTATTTTAAAACTTTTTGAGTTATTTGGCAGACAGCGTAGGATAAGGATAGGTTGGATGGTAAAGTTGTGTGGATTACATGCATTGGTATTAAATTTACCTCAGTCAGAGCATAAAAACTCTGAATGGCAAAATTATTTTTAAAATGGCTGACAGATCAAAAGGGACTGCAGACAAAATTCTGAAAAGGTCTAATAAAAAGAATTGAGAATTGTTTGGGAAAAAATGATTTGCACGATAAACATTTGTAGTGTTTGCTTTTCGGGACTGAGTAACAGAGCTAATATGGTTGTTCTTTATTGTCTCTGGGCTGTGTCTTTTATTTATTTTTTGGGCAATTTATTTATTTTTGTTTGTCTTTTGTTTTGTTTGTTTATTGTGGTAACATTTTATAAATTTCAGGTGTACATCATTATACTTCTATTTCTGCATGGATTACATCATGTTCTCACGTTCACCCCCCAAATACTAATTACAATCCATCACCACACACATGTGCCAAATTATCCCTTTCGCCCCCCCTCCCTCCCCCCTTCCCCTCTGGTAACCACCAATCCAATCTCTGTCTCTATGTGTTTGTTTGTAGTAGATAATAACAACAACAAACAAACACATGGGCTGAGTCTTTGAGAGTTATATTGTTTGGAACAAATTATCCTTACCTATGGCATGGGCAGGGTCTTTTCTAGCTGTGTGTAGTTAAAATAAACTTAAAGAGTAGACTTAAAGATTAAAAAAAGACAAAAGAATGTGCAAACAGCTATTAGCCTCCTAAAATATGTAGAATAGTCGCACCTACTTTCTAAAGGTGGTGGTGGAAAATGGATTTGATTCTTCCTAAACGTATTCCAACTTTGGGCATCTTTTGGTTTGCTTTTTAGTTAGACCCTGACCAGATTTCTGACTCCTAAAGCAGATGGTATATACTCTCTCCTCCTCACTCATTCCCCTCCCCAGGGACATCTCAGTCCTAGACTCTGTTAACTGGTACTGCTCCCCTTTCCTGGTAAATTCCCAAGGGCCACATCCAGAGATGCAAGTCTCTCCTACCTGTCCAAGCCAAAAAGGGGGGAAAATTGAAGTGTTGACTAAAACAGAGAGTAGAGATTTCACGTCTGTTTTATTGTTTCATGTTGGTTTATGGGAGGGTTCAACTGAGGAGTCTTAAAAGGTTTGTAAAAGTAGTAGTAATAGAAATCTGGAAGAAATGGGAAATATAGATGAACAAATGCTAAGTCCTTCTTTGACCTTTTTCTCCATGTAAACTTCCAGCTTTATTTCTCTGATCTCTTTGTAAGTGCCCTCCTTGCTAAACAAATTCATCTTTTGGTAATTATGCACCTTGGAATTCCATACCTCTCTGCTTTTGGTAACCTTACTTCCCGTTAGTCTATGTTCTCTCTCTTCTTCACTATCTGAATGAATGAATGAATGAATGAATAGGGTGCTTCTCTTGAAAGTGTTTTAAACTTAAATTTAGAGTAATAAATTTTAAAGTTATCTTCATAATCCTTTAGGTGTAATTGTTCTTTTGTCTCTTTAAATAGGTAGTTACTGAGGAGACTATATTTTAAATATAGTGAGAAAGTAATAAGGCTTAAAGAGGAGGCAAAATGGGAGAAAATATTTGCAAATCATATATCTAATAAGGGACTTGTATATAGAATATATAAAGAACTCTTACACTTCAACAATAAGAAGAACTAACTCAATTGAAAAATGAGTATTGCCTCTACTCATTTGTCTTGAATAGACATTTTTTTCAAAAAATACATACAAATGGCCAATATAAAAGATGTTCAACATTATTATCCAATAGTAAAATGCATATCAAAACCACAGTGAGATACCACTTCCTATCCATTAAGATTGCTATAATCAAAAAGATGAATGATAATGTGTTGGCAAGAAAAGGGTGAAATTGGAACCCTCATGCATTGCTGATGCAAATGTAAAGTGGTGTAATCGCTGTGGGAAAGTTTGGCAGTTCCTCAAAAGTTAAGCACAGAATTGCCATCTGACTCAGCAATTCCATTCCTAGATATATACCTAAGAGAAACAAAAACATATGTCTGTACAAAAACTTGTACATGAATGCTTATAGCAGCATTATGCATAATAGCTAATGTGTGGAACCTAGACTGAATGTCAGTCAACTGGTAAGTGGATAAATAGAGGTGGTATATCCATACAATGGAATATTATTCAGCCATAAACAGGAGTCAAGTATTGATACATGGTGAGACATGGATGAACTTTGCAATCATTATAGTAAGGTCAAGGACCTAGTCATAAAAGACACACATTCTGTGCTTCCATTTATATGGAAAGGCAAATCTATAGAGACAGAAAGTAGTTTACTGGTTGCCTAAAGCTGGGAGTCGGGGAGTAGGGGGGAGGTTGGGAGAAAATCAGAGTGACTACTAATATATATGGAGTTTCTTTTCAAGGTGATAAAAATGTTCTAAAATTGATTGTGGTGATCATTGCACAACTTTGAATATACTAAAAAACATTGAATTGCACACTTTAAATAAGTGAATTGTACAGCACCAAAAAAAAAGGAGACAGACATATTCTAACCAATATTTGACTATTTTCCAAGTCTCTAATGGAAATTAATAAGAAAGAAAAGTATGAAGCTTCCGTATGATGTTACACCACTTATGCCTAAAATTTTATACGCTCAGTCTAATAATTCTTAAAAAGAAAGTGTTTTCTGTTCTTTCTAGAAAATACATACATTTAAAATTTTCTCAGAACCTGGTAATATAGAATTGCTAATATGCAGACAAGGAATAGGGACCATTATTACATATGTAAGTAACATTGAAATTTCTCTGATTGAAATGTTTCAAGAATGCATTTATTCTTACAGTTTCATTTCAAGATCCAAACATCTTTTTAGGATCTCTTAAGTGTCATTTAGTTCCAAATCTCAAACTGCCTCCAGAACATTTTGATTTCAATACCTTAATTCTATATTCCTTAACTAAATAAAACCACATGCTATGTGGATTTAATTTTCCCACTTAAATTATAATCTATAATTAAGCAAATTCCTTTGCACTCCAAAGTGACTACCACTAGAGTCCCCCACTCTGTCATTAAAGAGCCTGCCTCCCAAACCCCTGGTTTTAGATGTTTGCAGATCCTATCAACTCCTTCTCACCATTCCCAAATTAATCATCAGGAGCCCTTGCTTCTCCCTTGACAATTATCCTAGTTTCCTGCTATATTCTAGGCAATGTCTGAACTCCAATCCAGTTTGGGCTTTTCCATTTAATAGCTGTATGACGTTAGTACATCACTTAAACTCTCAGAGTCTCAGTGAACTAGAGAATAGAGACATTTCTTCTCTTCCTTCTTAATAGCACTGTTATGAGGACTAATATAGCACTAGTTTATAGATCACCATTTTGAAAATTATGTGAGCTTTTTACCAAATTATTACATGTAACATTTGAATCTTTTACCTTGTATGTGCTTAATAAATGATTCTTTATTTGACTTAAAAATAACAGCCACACAAATTCATAGGGAGAACAGAACCAGGAAGGGATCAGGATATCTAAGATAGTCTAAGGGCTAATGAGTTTTCACAATAATTTAAAGTAAAACCCATATGAGTAGTGAGGGTGCAGCTTTCAAACGTGTCACTGTTATGTCATTGAGAAAGGTAGAATGATTTTCTAATTAATCATAGACTAAATCTATACTTATATTTATTATTAATAATAATAATAATAATAATTAACACTTATACAGTGCATACCATGTGCCAGTCTGTATTCTAAATACTTCATATATATTACTGACATTTTGCTCTCTATCTCCAGGACATCCTTCAGTTAAATGACCTCCCTGTAAGGTGGTTTAATAGCAGATTACTACCTAAACTGTGTAATGCATGGGTAGGTATACAGCTTACATTATACATACAATATAATTCATACATACTTTTTTACCACCGCTAATGCTAGACTATCTCTTTCTCCGTAAAGTGTATTTATTTGCATATACTGAAAAAAGGAGCAGAATTGCTGGTTTCCCCCCATCTTTTATAATATTTATTTATGTTGAAATATGACTTATCTATCAATTAAATTTGGTCCAGTGGTTGAGCTGCTAGTTTCAACTTAATTCCCTCATTTGTTCCCCTTTTATTCAAGCAAAGTGCCATTTAATTTATTGCTTCTTCTCTCTCCCTCCAGCCTAAGCTCCTTAGAAAATAAATGAGGCTATAAGTCCTCATTTAGCCCTTCTTAGTCCTGTGGATTCTAGCTGAGGATTTGAATCTTGTCAGTCATTCACCAAGCTACTCCTTACAGGCATCATGCTCTCCTTTCTTGGCTCTATCAATTTTTTCTTTTTTTGTGTAAGGAAGATCAGCCCTGAGCTAACATCTATTGCCAATCCTCCTCCTTTTTTTTCCCTTTTTCTCCCCAAGGCCCAAGTAGATAGTTGTATGTCATAATTGCACATCCTTCTAGTTGCTGTATATGGGACACCGCCTCAGCATGGCCGGACAAGCGGTGCATGTGTGTGCGCCCGGGATCCGAACCCGGGCTGCCAGTAGTGGAGAGCGCGCACTTAGTTGCTAAGCCATGGGGCTGGCCCCTCAATTTTTTCTTTGTAGAAACTTGTAAAGGTGTTTTTATATGAATCTTGATATTAGAGCAGCCACATATTTTTAATCAGAATCATGGAACCCCGTAGAACCCCATAGAATTCAAACTCACTTTGGCAACTGTGAGATCACTTGGAAACTGATTGGCAACTGAGGCAAGGTTTCTGAGCCTTTGCTCCAGTTGTCATTAATCTGCTCAGTTTGGAGAGTGTGTTCAAGGGCCTCTGTACCGTTGTGCACCAACTGGGTGTATATGTTGAGCAATGGTGCCAATGTACTCCATGGAATTTTTCCACTTGGCACAGTTTTTGATTTAGGCAAATATTAATATAGGGTCTGTTTAAATTCCTGTAGACAGACAGAGAAGATATACAATGTTAGAATTCTTAGCTAACAAGGGATACTGCCAAATGATAAAATATTAATTCTATTACTTTGTATGCAGATATGTGAGAACTAGAAGCAATTACCCTGACTCTAATTGCTTCATAGATGAATACAATTATGATGTTACACTCATTCTGTCTGTATTCTCAGTATAAAATAACATCCACATAAGACAGTCAGAAATTTCATTTAAAAGTAAACCTTACCAATGTGAAATATATTAAGGCAATAAACCAAGAGATTAAACTTTCATAAACAGTAAGAGCTCATTGTTTTGTAAATGAGTGTATAATAATATCTTTGCAGCTCAAATGAAACCATAAAACTGACTGGGGGCCTCACTTTTTTCTGTAAACTTTTGATTTATCTTTTTAATCTGTTCTTAGCATTGTGTAGCGATTAAACATTGAAAATGGGCTCTTGTCTTTTTGCCACACTGCTCTTCTCCCATTTCACTTCTGTCATTTCTTTTATAATGACAAGCAATTTAGAGGGATAAGAAACAATTAGAGTGTAAGTATCTCCTGCTGTTACAGGTGTTTTCTACTAATGAATAAAAATGACTAGAATTGTAGAAAGGTGGGATTTAAGGAAAGATCTCTTTGGAGGGTTAGAAGATTTAAAGATCTGTGGACAAAATTCAGAAATTAAGTAGAGATTCACAAGTAACAGTTATATCAGGGAATTTGATAAATTAAGAGTTAGTTGTTGAAAGTACCCCTATTTGTAGGTTGGCCAAAAGAAATTGCTCTTCTAAGACAGCAGTTCTCAAAGTTTAGTGTGCATCAGAATCCCCTGGAAAGCTTGTTAAAACACACACTCAGGCTCCACTCCCCGTGTTAGTGATTCAGTGGGACTGGAATGAAGCAAGAATTTGCTTTTTAACAAGTTTCCAAGTCCAGGGGCCACACTTTGAGAACCACTGGTCTAATACAAGGCAATGACTTTTGCATTCTTTCTGCCCACTTTCCATCAAGAAAAATTCAGAATGCTGACAGGGACACTCTCAAGGTCATGATCACATGACACTGGTCTATGGTAGACTCAGGTAATCGTAGACTCACTTGGGATAAATAGGTTTACAGATGATCACATGACTCACCTAAGGCCATACAGTAGACCAATATTGGAAACTCAAGAGTATTTCCCTTCTGATTCAATGCTAGGCTTTCTTCAGTAAGCTGTGTTCATCTAAAAGAAGTTTATGGAACATTGACCATTCTCCTAAAGGTGACAGTTTAAGGAATTATAATTTTGTTTTTAATTATAAGTCTGACAATGCAGAGAAGATGGGTGACCAAACAGCAAGGTAGTTATGAAAGGAAATGGGCCAGTAAGACAAGCTTCACTTTCCTGAATCCCTTCATGTGTGTACAGTAAAACAGAGGCCAAACAGTTTCCTGGTTATAAAACCTCAGGTTTGAATGCTAATAATTTATTCAGCAAAGTCTATATTGATTTAGGTTCATGAGGTAGTAATATACACTTAATAGCTGTATCTGCAAGTTGCAAGGAAGAAACTTTAAAAAGTAGAACATTTTCATCCTATTCTGTAATGTTATACAAAATGTGTTTCTCATAAAAATCACTCTTGTGTTGTTCTATATCTATTCCAGTCATTGTAAAGAAAAAAAAAGGGACTCCGAGTGAGTGTTAACAGAGCCAAAGAAAGGAAGAGAACAAAAATGTTACGTAAATTGCAAGAGTCAGCGTCATCTTGAAGCTGTGCAGAGAATAACTCTCTGTATGATGTGATTTCGGCAAGGATCTTCTACCCCAAACAACATTCCCCTCAAACAACATGTTGGGTAACTAAATTTCCTGTAACATGAACCAACATCTTTCATTACTAATTAAAGTCTTAATTCCTATCAATAAATATAAGTGCCTCCCACTATTCAGGCTTTGAACTTAACGCATATTTACAAGGAAGTGCATATGATTAAACAAAACTTCTTTGGTGAGGTTTTGTTCCAGAAACTATGAGAGAGCGTGAATTCGTTTGACATATATTTATTGAGCATCTACTATGTGTCAGACACTCTTCTTGGGGCTTGAGCTCCATCAGTGAGCAAAACCAAACAAACAAGATCGTTACCCTTTCAAGTTTCCTGTTTGCGGCAAGGGTGTGGAGATAATCAGCAAACAGTAGCGTAACCGTTAGGAAGCTAAAAGTGGAAGCAAGGAATCGGTTAGGAGACATTCGCAGTAAACAAGTGAGAGATAATGGAGATTCCAATCATGGTGGTAGCCGTAGAGCTGGTGAAGGGTAGTTGAATTCTATACACGTCCCGAAAGCATCAGCAATAGGACTTCTGGATGGATAGGATAGAGGATACAAGAGCAAGAAAATAGGAGAGGATGTGAAGACAGCAAAAAGTAGAAACTCATCCACCTCAAAAGGAAAAAGAGATTGCATTGATTTACCGTAGATCCTGCAACTCTGAAAAATTATCACGCTTCTGATAACTTGCAAATATTCCTCCTCCTTTCTTCCCAAACCTCACAACCAAATATGCTGGATTCTCACCTAAGTCAGATGGTTACCTTCCTTGCACTGCAAAAAAAGATAGTTCCCAAAATCATTTATAATTTGGGCAATCAGGAAGAAGATAACTCTGTAAGATGTGATTAGTGGGTTAATTTTATGCTTTTTAATTAAGACTTTCTTTAAATCAGTTTGCATAATTAAAGGCTCTTACTTTAAAACCTTATAATTTTAGGGGGCATGGTGTGGAATGTGGATGTCTTTGGCTTTCACCAACTTTGGGGTACAATTAACAATACATTGGCATTGATATCTCTAATTCACAAGCAAGCTCCATCACAGTGTACCTTTGACAGCCACTTCACTGACCCCCATCAAAGTCTTTCTAGTTGTTTCTAGCAGAATCCAGAACATTTGCACATGTGTGCCCCCTACCACTTTACCACGTCTCCCCTACTCTATTGTCCCTATCCCTGTTTATAAGCCCCATGCAGGAGGCAGTTTACAGCTGCCACCACTATCCCCTTACTCTGAGGGGTTGCCTGGATCCTGTTTCTTATTGTTCCCAGTGCTGTACATTCTCCAGGTTGCAGCTGGAGTTTCATTCCCTTGGTTGTTACTGTACTGGGGCCGTACTGTGATTAGTTGGGCAGTGATAACGCCCCTGTCCCTACCTTACAGGCCCACTTTTGCACTTGTGTCCCAGAGAAGCTGCAGGCCTCACTAAGTCTCTAGGAAGAAAAGAGCTGCACAACTTTTACTTCTATCTCCTTCTCTTCCTTTTACCTCAAATCTCCTCTCTGAGGCCAGACTCTGCATAGACACTCAACTGGCCTCTGAATTCCTGGCTTGTCCCAGACACCCATCCACAAAACTGTTATTGAAGATAGCAACCCCTCCTGCCCTGAGCTTATCGCTTCAGGCTAGTGGCCCACCCGTGTTTAATCAGACACAGCCAGGATCTGAGTCCCTGTCTAGGCTCACCTGGCACTCACAGGACAAGTCTATTTTTGTCTTAAGAAAGGAAAGGAACTTTTTTGTGAAAACAACCTCGGGCTAGACTCCTGAATGGTACACTGAGTTTATTTCACTATATTTTCATCTGGCCACCTTTCTATCACTTTTCTAGATTAAATGGAGCACCTCCACCCTTGTGTTGTAGGTCACCCTGGATTTGCACACAGACCTACATGGGATAATAGAAGTTCAAGCTTGTGATAACTTGAAACTGACTTAAAATTGTTTCACTGCTGGCTTGAAGATTGTTTTTGTTTGAATGTGACTATTGTTTGTTTTTTGGAGGTCTATTGACACTTTGGCTGGCTTTGAAATTCAGATAATAAGAGATGACATTTCCTCCTGGGAGACCTAAAACTAGTTGATAAATTGTTATTGTGTTACCTTTCAGGGAATGGTCTAAAATTAAACCGCACACACACACACACACACACACACACACACACACACAAGAACATTAAAGAAAAGTGATGGATCTGACTCAACCTCTTGAAATCAAAGAAATATATATTTAATGCCCAAAGTCCAAAGACAAGTGTGTAATATTAAGTATTGTGGAAGTATTTTGCTCTTGGGGAAAACATTAGCTGGTGCATGGATCTGAAAAATAACCACAGCAGGTTACGTAACAAAAGCCAAGATTTGCTTTAAGCTCTTATTCATCTTATTTAGATTCATATGTATATTTTCCTACATATATGCTTATGATAAGAAGATGGGTTTATAACCAATTTGGAGAATGCTGTTTCTATATTGGAATATCTGAACTTGACAGCATGGTTGTATTCAAACCAATTCAGAAGAAGAAATGCCTCCTCTTTCCATGAGCAGTGAAGATTTATGTATTTGACTTTGAAGTCAACAACTGTGTAGCATTTAATGCCAAATCAAAGGCAACATCAAATTACCTTGTATTCATTTAAGTGAATTTGCAGATTTATGGCGGACTGGCACAGATCCAGAGAACTAGGGAAAGGACAATCACAGCAGATGATTGTAAGGAAGGAAAATGAAGTAAATATCTGAGAATTAATTACTTGTAAGGTTAAAGTCCATTCTTAGAAAGAGTCAGGAGCAATTTATTCCGCAATCAATTTGCAAGCATCCGGAGTGTAACAAAGTGGCAGGTAACATGGACTGCTCAAAAACAAGCCATGCCCAACAAAACTAATTTCCCTCCTTGACAAAGTGACTGATCCTATAGAGTGGAAGACCCACTGGTTACAGCACAGTTTGACCTTGCACGATCATCAATGCTATTTCAGATGGAATGGTCATTGACAAGCTTGCAAAAAATGCCTTGGCTGGAATAATAATCAGATAGATATTGAACTGGTTGGGAAATGCTGTTAGGTTGGTCAGTAAATATATAAAGACAAGTTTGTGGTTATTTAGAAGTCTCCCACAAGTTTGGTTGTGGATCTGAATGTTTTGTTTAACAAATGGTTTCATGAGAGAATATAAAACATGCTCAGAGACCTGAAGCAAACTCAGTTTTGTTGGAGCATTTTGCCAGTCTTTGAAAAGAAGACTGAGAATCCAAAGTTTAAACTAAATCTCATAAATGGAAAATGTCAAAATAAAGCTGTTCTGTTTACATTGGTATCAACTACCTGCTCTGCCTCTTATACTGCATCTCTGCCCCAAACCATGTTTCTGTTGCAAGAGAAAGATATCAGGCACGCTTGAGTCGACCTTGGCACCAACATACATCAACAATGTCACTCGATTACTCAGAAGGTAAAGTCTTATATATTCAGTGAAGGCATGTTACTTTTAGACCTCAGTCACTAAAAGACCATAAACAGTGAGATATGACAATAAAGCAATGCACAAGCCCAGAGAGAGGGGGAGGGTAGTTGATCAATTCAAGAGAGAATAAAATATACAATTTTTGTAGGAATATATTTAATTTTTCATTAAATTATCTTTTTGATGAGGGTATCACACAACAACTGATATATTCCATCTGTTTTTGTCACCAAATACATTTTTTGGCCATTCTCAGTACAAATTCTTCATAAACCTCATTGGGCTGGTATGATGAGAAAAGTAATACTCATCTGTTACACACCAAGATAGATTTTAAATGGATAATAATGACATGGTTATTAATGGCAAATGTTTTCATTCTTGAGAAAGCACTAATAAGAGCGGACAGCAATATAGTGCTTTCTATGTGTCAGACACTCTCATAGTAACTTTGTGTATGTCGTGTAATCTTCAGAACATCCTGTGAGGAAGATACAATTATTTCCATTTTACAGATGAGGCACCAAGAGTAACAGGCATATGCCTACATCTCAACTTTTCATAAAACCAAGAGAATTTTGTTTGCCAATAATTGTCAGTGATGTATATTTCCAATTATGTCATGTTATATGTCCAGTCTAACTCAAAGGCTGTGCTTTGGACATCCATATCCCATCTTCTATAGGATTGCTTTAGATAATATTCTGCACTACTGTTAGATTATATTTCCTCCACACAGAGAAGGTAAAATGTAGCTTGATGATTTCTGTGTCTCAGTAAAAGATAACGATTTTAGCCTCATCAATTTAATATTACCAAACAAGTGAAAAGATATATAATGATTGTTCTAAGAATTTTTAAAAGTAAACATCTTTAAAATAATCTAATCAACATTCTCTAATTTTTCATAACCTCTGTGGAGAATGTAGTCCCAGATTTATTTTTAATAAAAATTTGTTTGAAATGTTTTTCAGCTGCATTATTGAAATGAAAAAGCAAAATAATCCCACAAAATATTTTATTTCAAATATACAGTTGATTATAATTGTCTCATTTCAAAAGCCTTATTTAATTAGTAAAATACAATAAGGATAATCAATTATGATTGATTTAACCATATCTTGGGAAAAATGGTTTTGTTATGATATTTAAAATGGACAAAATACTAGTAACCACCAAGTTCTCTCTCTCTCTTTTTTTTTTTTTTGGTGGAGAAGGTTAGCCCTGAGCTAACATCCGTTGCCAATCCTTCTCTTTTTGCTGAGGAAGATTGGCCCTGGGCTAATATCTGTGACCATCTTCCTCTACTTTATATAGGATGCCGCCACAGCATGACTTGACAAGTGGTGTGTCAGTGCGTGCCCGGGATCCAAACCTGCGAACCCCGGGCTGCCGAAGTGGAGCACATGAACTTAATTGCTGTGCCACCGGGCCAGCCCCGCAAAGTTCTCTTTTGAGGAAATAACATTTAGATTTTTTAAGAGCTTTTTACAACTTAAATATATGTACAAATTTAACTTTGTTGCTTTATGAAAGTATATCTGTAAAACTCTTTTTTAAAAAATGAGCGAAACATTCATGCTACATTGCAAAATATGGAATTATTTAAGAATCAAAGTTAATTATAAAAGTGAGGATACACATATGTATCATCAGTATCATGTGCAGTAGTATAAAATTATTAATGTTTTTAAATTTGAATATTTTACCTTCCATAATAGTTTGCTAATGATATCCTACAGGTGAATAACACACTTTAGGAGTGTTCTTAAAGGAAACTGCTTTTGGTTTTCCTTTCTCCTTTTCTTCTTTGTTTAAATTTTCTTTTTATTAAAGTAACATTATAATGTTATATAAATTTCAGGTGTACATTATTATATTTTGACTTCTGTGTAGACTACATCGTGTTTACCACCAAAAGTCCAGTTGCCATCTGTTACCGTACAAATATGTCCCTTTACCCAACTTTCACTTTCCCCCCACCCCCTGCTCTTCTGGTAACCACCAATCTGTTTTCTTTGTCTATATGTTTGTTTGCTTGTTGTTGTTATTGTTTTATCTTCCACATATGAGTGAAATCATTTGGTATTTGGCTTTCTCCGTCTGACTTATTTGGCTTAGCATAATACCCTCAAGGTCCATCCGTGTTGTTGCAAATAGCAAGATTTCATCCTTTTTAGGGCTGAGTAGTATTCCACTGTGTGTGTGTCTGTGTGTGTGTGTGCGTGTATATATATATATATATATACACGCACACACACACACATACATACACTACATCTTCATTATCTGTTCATCCATTGATAGGCACTTAGGTTGTTTCCAAGTCTTGACTATTGTGAATAATGCTGCAATGAACACAGGGGTGCATGTATCTTTTCGAATTAGTGCTTTTGTGTTCTTTGGATAAATACTCGGAAGTGGAATAGCTGGATCATATGGTAGTTCTGTTTTTAATTTTTTGAGGAATCTCCATACTATTTTCTATAGTGGCTGCACCAGTTTACATTCATTTCTCATTTTCTTATTAAGAGGTAACAGCAGGCTTGTATGTGGCAGAGGTAATTTTAAATAAGAAGAAGATAGTGGACAGGAGCAATACATGAAGGCTTTTGTAATGATTACTCATTGCTCTTAGAAGAATAGATTTTATCGCTGGTCTTTTTCTTCGTATGTATGTAGTACTTATTCTTGATTTATTTCATTGATGCTCTTTGACTTTTATTTCTAGGAAAATGTTAAGCAGATGCCTACATAATATTCAAAAAGCACCATAGGTTTTAACTCTTGATTTTGATTTCCATTAGGCATTTATTTGAAACAGAAATCTCTAAATAATCTTTTGGAATTCACACTGAAGGGTCACAATACTGGCAGTTATACTAAGTCATTGTATTGCCAACATAGTCAGCCTTGATTTACCTTTGGATACATTAAGTATAATTTAAGCAAAATTAGAATTATTGGCCAATAGACTTTTTGTCACATGTACTAAAATAATGTTATTCTCAACTTTTCCCGTTCCTACTTGGAACTGGCTTTTGGGGCCCACTTAATTGGACATCTTTGGCACACTGAACCAGAACCTGGCGTGGAAAGACACAAAAACTACATTGGCAAATGATCTGCCAAGTGACCCATGAACAGAAGCGAGATTGGGTTGCCCTTTGAAATAAACGTATTTGAATTTTATTATCTCCAGAGGACCTTGTGTCTGTAATCTCGTGAAAGGTTAGAGCAAGATTGGAGTGCTGGTGGATGTCTGCTCTTGATGATAACTGGATGCAGCAGTTGGAGCTGGAAGAAGGAGATTCATTACCATCAGCAGTTCAAAAAGAGAGGGGGAAATGGGCATGGAGGGAATCACATTGACGACATAAGCCAGGTATTTCTAGGTCAGGGTATTTAAAACAAAACTGAACCAAAAACAAAGGACTGCTATGTTGGGGAAGCTTTGCAGAGCCCTTTCAATAAGTTCCTCAAAGGCAGAGCTGTTTTAAGACTATATTTTCTAGAGATTACCAATTTCTACTATGTAGATAGATACCTTCTTGAAAACCAATGCTAATTGCTTTTGGGAGGTTTTTATAACACACATCAGAATAAAAATAAGAAGGATGTGATATCATTGTATAACATATGGCTAACAACAACAAACAAATATGATAAAACATCCAATAAAGTGTAAAATAATAAGCCTGTGGTATGAATAAAAATTTTTAAAAATTATTCAACTGAATATCTTCTTTTGAGGACTTTTACATATGATTCAAAAGTTGAAATATAAATAATTTGAAAGGTATTTGTAAGGTTAAAATATACCAATGAATCAAAATAAGCATGTCTCTTATCTAGGATTTAATTTGACTTTGACATTATGGAAAATAAGATGCATACATTCAACTTCGTAGAATTTCATAAAAGATGTTGGCACTTGATAATTGATACTTTATTTAATGTTTAATAATGACTATTTTTATTTATGGCATTCCAAATGATTCATGTTATAAAAGTAAAATAGCCATCATGCAATATAAGATTAATGAATTCAATATTTTTTGTTTAAGAAGAATCTGGTAAATGACTGGCAAAATAAATTTCATCAATGTTGAGCAAATTTAGATCAACATTAAATTGAATCATTTGCATTTATATCTTATGCAATAATACTGTAAGTATTACTATACGCCTGTACCAGGATATCTGTTGTTTACTCATCAAAAGTATAGAATTACCTTTGAATTAAGCATCTATGATGCCAAGTGGGACTGATGTTCATTTCCCTTTGATAGATTTAAGGAATAAATGATTCCTAAGACATGACTTGGGCAGACTGTGCCATCTCTAAGTCTTGTCCAACAAGCTCAAGCAGATGGTAAGTGACAGAAGTGGTTGAAAGGTGCTTGACTTTCTTGATTTTGTTGTTTTTATCCTCAAATGTTTACAGAAACATTCTTAGTATTACACGATTTATCATTCTGTGCTAATATTCATCAAATACCCACCAAAAACTCTGTAGAGAAAACAAGGACTATAAATTTATAATGATTGAAATCTAAAGTTGATGTCCATTTTTCCTTTAGTTTGGGCTGACATCTGTAATAATGAACAATGGAATTTTATTGGCTACTGTTTCCATCAATTTAAGGAATCCTTTCTCTGTCTAGAAATAAATAGAAATTATATTTTAAAAAGCATTCATTTGAATACCAAAAATGTAGATGTTCTTATTATCAATGAATAATTACCTAATCTTACTGCAACCATTATTTTACAGCCAGCATGCTGTGCCTTAGAGACTACTTCTTATTTCTTTTTTTGTTAATTAAATCCTTTCTACTAATCAGCATGAATCCACTAGATTTAGAGTCAAGAGACTCCAATTCTATCTCTGCTAGTTTGTTGATGTATTCTGTGATTTTCAGTAAATTTCTTGTTTATTTTCTGCCCTCTCTATGCATTTTTTTGGGGGGGGCTTAATTTTTGGACTTAGTAGGTTTATTAGACAAAATAGTTTCATTCTATATTTTTACTTTTTTTGGTCGATATTTTTAAATAGGTATTTTCTCCCTATCATCAAGCAGTATTTTAGTGTTTAAAAGGTCTTTTCATGTTAAAATAATATCTATAGTTTTTTCCAACTATGAAAGTATTTTATAGTGATTGCAGACACTTTGGAAAATTAAACGATGTACAGAGAAGAAAATACAAGTAAACTATAACCTTCTACACATTGTAAACCGTTCTTGTATATAGCATATTTTTTTATTTTTCTCAAACGTGTGTATTTATTCTTTTTTCTTTTTTCTACAAATCAGTTTTATACCGAATGTATATACTTTTGTATCATTTTCTTTCCTAGCATTTTCTTCATCATATCTTATGTTGAAGGTAGATTTCCTGTGAATCTGGTGAAGTTTATGTTTCAGGACCCTTTACTTGAATGGATCCTTTCCAAGGTCCTATGCCTAATTTTGTATTTGTAATTTTGTATTATATTTGTTAAAGAGAGCCGCTAAATTGTATAAGCTTCACTCGTCATCAACTCTGTAGGCAGTATCCCTGAAGTCAGACTGCCTGGGTTTGTAATCCCAGCCCTATCACGTGTTAGCTGTGTACCTTGGAAGTTATTTTTCTGTTCCTTTGTTTCCCCAAATGCAAAATTCAAATGATAATAATAACTACCTCATAAGGTTGTTGACAAGATTAAATTAGTTAACATATGAGAAGCCCTTGGAACAGTAGCTAACTCATAGTTAGTGCTGTTAGCTTTTAAATATTTTTTTAAAAATTTATAAATAAAACATAATATTTTACAGTGTGCATATGTTCTTCTTTTGGGATTTTTAAATTATTCCCCTTTTTTGCTAATGTAAATAATAAGAGGAATATCTTTGTACAAAAATCTTTGACCTTATCTTTGCAACTGAACTATTTCCTCTTATTGGTGTTTTCTCCTGAAGCATCCTGCATTTTACTGTTTCTTTAAAAAAAAAAATGACTTTGGTAATAGATATCAAGGAAGTTAAAAGTCTTCTTTTACAAAATGTAGGTAGCTAAAAACAACTCAACAATGAATGTCAGGTATAGCAGAGTATATGAATACATTATTATTTGATTTATTTTTTAAAACTCATACTTTGTACTGACTTTTGCTTTCATTTATACATCTGTTGAGCAAAGTAAACTTTTTATTATTTTTAGTGTTGCAGGTTTTTTTTTTATTATTATTATTATTTTTTTTATTGATGTTTTAATGGTTTCTAACATTGTGAAATTTTGGGTTGTACATTTTTCTTTGTCCATCACCACATATATGACTCCCTTAACCCCTTGTGCCCACCCCCCAGCCCCACTGCCCTGGTAACCACAGTCCAGTTTTCTCTGTCCATGTGTTGGTTTATATTCCACATATGAGTGAGATCATGCAGTGTTTGTCTTTCTCTTTCTGGCTTATTTCACTTAACGTAATACGCTCCAGGCCCATCCATGTTGTTGCAAATGAGACGATTTTGTCTTTTTTTATGGCTGAGTAGTATTCCATTGTATATATATACCACATTTTCTTAATCCAATCATCAGTCGAGGGACACTTAGGTTGCTTCCGCTTCTTGGCTATGGTGAATAATGCTGCAATGAACATAGGGGTGCATAAGCCTCTTTGGATTGTTGATTTCAGGTGCGTTGGATAGATTCCCAGTAGTGGGATGGCTGGATGATAGGGCATCTCTATTTTTAATTCTTTGAGGAATCTCCATACCGTTTTCCATAGAGGCTGCACCAATTTGCATTCCCACCAGCTGTGTATGAGGGTTCCTGTTTCTCCACATCCTCTCCAACATTTGTTGTTTTTTGTCTTGGTGATTATAGCCATTCTAACGGGCGTGAGGTGGTATCTTAGTGTTGTTTTGATTTGCATTTCCCTGATGATTAGTGATGTTGAGCATCTTTTCATGTGCCTATTGGCCATCTGTATATCTTCCTTGGAGAAGTGTCTGTTCATTTCCTCTGGTGTTGCAGGTTTTTGATGGACCAGAAAGGACATAACTTAACAAGTTAGTGTTAAATTAAGGTATAATACTTTCATAAACCTTTATGTTTAATTGTGCTTTCACAACTCAGCATTTCCCAACACATTTAACTTCTTCCTTCTCTCGTCTGTGTTATGTGCTTAAATGGTGTCCTCGTTAGACTATGGTGGGCATTCCCTTTCTCTTGGGCATTAGTTAGCTAGGGCATTATCAAACCCTGCTGCTCCCTCTCCCTATGCTCACCCTTCCTTCCCTCACCATGGGACAAGTCCATTGTCCTGTAATCAGTGAAGGCAGAGGGCGACTGGGGAGGGAGTGTTAGGTGGTGGAAAAGGAAAAAGAGATGGAGGAGAAAGGAAGAGAGAGTAGCACACTCTTATCCCCTAAGACCACTGCTAGTACTCCTCACATGCTCTTGACACCTCTTTGACCAATGGAATTTTCTCTTCCCAAGAGCAGAACACTAGTTGTCTACTGGGAGAAAAGAGAGAAGGGAAAGTAAGTGAAGGGAAGAAGAGAATTGGAGCTTTCATTATATCTAATATCGCTCCTCCCTCCATCATCCTTCCTCCTTCCTCTGCCCATATAGCCACCATCACACATTGACTAAAATGCAAGTATTGGAGAGCAGAGGAGAGCTGCAATGATTCTCAATCTTGGCGGTACATTGGGTTCACTTGGAGAGCTTGGAGATATACTGATACCTGGATCCCACTCCTAGAGATTATGATTTAATTAGTCTGGAGTGCAGTCTGGGCATCAAGATTATTTAAAGTGATTTTAATGGGCAGCTGAGGGTGAGAACATCAAATTCTATGAAGGGAGGAAGAAGCAAATTCCATTTGGCTGCTCTCCTCACTCACCTTAAGAGCCTATACAATCTCTTGTTCCATTAACCCCAGCTCCTTATCACTGACTTTTCACCTACAAACTAGCTTTGGCCCCACTTCCCAGAGTTCCCTGAGAGTTTAGTATTGGAGGGATTTTTCTACCCCTTGGCCCCACAAGTAGTTGGGTGAGGAAGGAAGGCGAGCTGGGAAAAGAACTGGGTTTGTGAGCAGAGTAATATACTATCCCAGTTTGGAAAGCTAACTGCTTTTTTCAGTTGAGGATACAAAAAGTTGGAAATGATTTTAAGGTCTATAGTTTAGGTGCCTGATGGGTTAAACAGACATCCTGTGCTGTGGGTAATGTCACCTCAGAAAGAAAAATGGAAGTGGGGTCATGAGCAAGACCTATAGGGTGTTGTCTGTAGGCCAAAGCTAAGGAGCTGTGCAATGATGAAAGTGAACTCTGAAAGCATCTCAGCTTTTAATTTCATATGGGTTGCTTAGGGTGAGATGGAAATATCGTCTGCAGGCTCAAAACAGTTGTTTGCTTTTGGCAGCAATTGTCAGCAAATTTCAACTTAATTCATGATTTTCAAAATTAATAGTTTATCTATACCACCTTGTGAACATAAATGGCCTAATCAGTCTTTCTTATTTTAAAAGATATCTTCAAGAGAAATAACCTACCAAGAAATAAAACATTTATCAATCTAATGTGTAAGAGATCACTAAGTATAGAAAAAGTTTAACCTTGTAAAATGTGAATTCAAGCCAAGAATTTTTATAAACTGCTTTATTGTTTCAAATCTCCTTGTATCAACCAATTACATAGTGCTGCTCTCCAGGTAACTTTCCTTTTTGCAGCTGAATTACGTACCTGATTCTGAAAAATATCCTGGCATTTAGTTTCCTTAGCTGACAGTAATGATATTAAATTGAAGGAATTTGTTGCAAGGTATTGATTATTTTTAACAAATATTCATGATTGTAAACTGATGACTTTTCATTAGAAAATTTCTTCATGGAAAATTCTAGTCAATTAGATTAGATACATTGGAAGAATATAAAATGATGATGTCCAGTTGAGCTGAATAATGCGTTTAAAAATACGTTATTGTAACCTTGGTTTTCTTGATTTATTGGTTAAGATTATTTCCTCCGAACGCTTATATTTCCACTTATTTATATCTAATTTATAACAGTTTCCAACACATGATCGGAGTAATATAATAAAAATAACCTTTGGATTAATATAGTGAGAAATTTTTGAATTATGTATTATAGTATTTTTAACAGTTAATGTATTTACTATTTTCTGAAAATAATTCTCCTAGATTTATGGTGAGTGTATTTTGTTGTAGGGTCTTGTAAGGTGTTAAAAGATAGTTTAAATTTCTGTTTTCATTAATTATCATAAAGAGAAAGTTAAAAAAGAAAACAAAAGTAATTTTTTTTTAACCTTACCCTGGTATTACAGTAAGATGTTTTTTTTTCTTTTCCTTTTCCATTTCTATACTGTCTATTTTATATACCAGGTTTACTGTGAGATTTTCTCCTTATGAAATTCTTCAGGGACTCATTAGACCACAACCTTAGAGAAGTTTAGGGATGTCTACTTTAAAATCACTGAAATCACCTAAATCCTCTAAATCATTTAAGTGCTTTTAAGAATTTACTTTTGGATTTTAGTTACTTTGCGGGGGAATATAAAGAGATGAATGGGCTGCAGAGCTCTCAGAGCAAATTTTAACATCTAAGATAAAAATAATGGAGGAGAGGAACTTTTACTCTACTACTCAGAGATAGCAGACTAATAATTAAATTGCCTTCCTACCTACAAGAATTTAAAGATGTAATATGGTTTGTTGAATTAATTTATCCTCATACATTTCACCTAAGATTTTGACTCTTTATACGAGGGATTGTGAAAATTTTTCTGTAAAGGGCTGGGTATTAAATATTTTGGGCATTTTGAACCACATAATGTCTCTGTGGCATATTCTTCTTTGTCATTGTTGGGTTTTTTGTTTGTTTGATTTTATTCAAACATTTAAATGTATAGTGAATGTATTCACCTATATGTATGTTTTTGGTAATATAATCACATTATTATAAAATGATATACAACATATGTGTATATATATCATAAAACGAAGCATGTTTTTAGTCAAATGTTTTTAGCATCTTTTTGTGTGCCAGTCACTATTCTATACACTGTAGCTATAATCCCCGGCCCTGTGACTGATATGCTTCTCGTGGAAGCCACCTCTTTGAGAAAGATACACCAACCCTAGAGATTTGAGTCTGCTCTCCAGTCTCAGTTATCTACATCAACTAATTAGTGTTAGTGGAAAAAAATAATCACACGTGAAAATTATTTTTAGTAAATAATTAATTTTTTACTTTGGAGTGCATTTTGCAATTTATATTTAAATATAGTTTTACCCAATGTCTTAGGAGTTTATTATATTTCCCATTAATTATTCAAATCACAGTGTGAGAATTTGACTTAGGATAAACAGTAAAGCCACCCTGCTGTCCTGTTCTTTCTTAGAACTCATCCTGTCCATAATGGTTTGAAGTTCTGGGTTGCGTGCTTGTTCAGTGGTCTAGGGCAACTCAACATTTCTGAGCCTCAGTGTCCTCATCTACAAACTAGATACACTAACGTCTTATTTGCATACTCTGTATGTAAAGTCCATAACTCAGTGTCTGACATTGTGTATGATACCCATTAAACATCAGGCAACTTCTTAGGTGCTATCTCTAGTTATTCTTGAAATTATCATCATCTATTGTTTAAAATCCATTTTTCATTTTCATTTAAGGTTTGGTATCTTTAATTGTCTCTTAACATGTAACAGAGACAAGTGGAAATAATGAAGATATGCTGTTACCATATTGATTGCTTTTTAAACCAGCTTGTCTGTGCGTGGGGGGGTGGGGGGGGCTCTTACTTAAGGGACAGAAATTTGGTTATAATAATCCCTCAAACAAGAAAGATGTAGATTACTATTAGAACACTTTGAAATTATATAGCCTTCTATTAATTCCTGGGATGAATTGACTGAGTAAATTGTGATACTTAGTATAATATAAGAAACTTAATCTATGAAAACATACACACATAGAGCAAAAGAAAGTATAAATTAAAAGAGAAAGAAGTGGCAAATCACAAATGAATTTTTGCTTATAAGCAACGTTGTCTTGCAATAATTATAGATTCTGATTTCTCCCTTTTTGAATAAATTGTTATTTTGAAAATAATTTTATGTAATTTCAACCCCATAATTTTTGAAAATACATACTGAGGGTCTGTTTCTTACACAAATATGCAACTGATGTTTAGGAAAAAATACTAAGACAACATAATAGGATATCTATTCAAAATAATTCTTCCCCCTCTTTCCCTTACATAGTTTTTGAGCTTGCATTATGAAGAAATTAAAGATAGCATAGTCTTGTTTATTGACAACAACAACAAAAACAAAGCCAAGTTCCACACCGAGTTTATTCAATACAACAGACTAGCTATCGAATGGAAGAAGGCTTTACTGCTATGTGTGAGACTCAAAAGTGGTTTGGGAATTAACTCAAATGTAGCATGCTGCGCATTGCTCGAATGAAGTATGCGGGTGAACATGAATGCAGTCAGCTTGGTCAGGGCATGGGCTGTGAGGTCGGTCAAGGACCAGTAGGGCCAGCAGCAGGAGAGGCAACAAAATGAAGCCAGGCAAAGCACGGCTTAGGACAGGCAAAGCTATTGGGAGAGGTAGTGAATGTCTGTTCAAGCAATCTTGACAACCAACATGTTTTTGAAAAGAGGCCACAGGGCATTTTATGTATAAATGCACGTGAACTTGGAGCATGGGAGGATATGAACGTCTATATATGTAAAAATGTATGAGAGTATGGAGGGTGACAGGAGGGCAGATCAGTTATGTCTTGTTCGAAGATGTGGTTTATAGCATCTCTTTCCCTCTGAGATGAGCCCACAGAGTTATCACTAAGAGGAGCGCAGACCAAATGGAGTCAGTATGTATATCACTGGGTGCTCAAGTTCATCCATCTATCTATTCGTTCACTCGCTGTTCACCACTTTTTTGGCCCACATGACAGGCACCATATATGGAAATGGTTATATTGGCCACCAAGAATCTTACCGATGAATATAACCTGTGTTTCAGCTCCTTTCATTTAAAGCAAATCTCCTAAATTTATCTTGTAAATAAATTGTGGGTTTGATGAGGTCTAGAAATGTGCTGGCCATTTATCAGGCTGTTTTTCTGTCCTATTTATAGGCCTCTGGAATTTATTAATAGAAGGGTGGCTCTCAGTGGATGGAGTGAGATGATTTTGTCCCCCTGGGGACGTTTTATAATGTCTGCAGACATTTTTGGTTGTCACTAATGGGGGAAGGATGTGCTATTGGCATCTAGTAGGTAGAGGCCAGGGGTGCTACTTAATATCCTACAATTCACAGGACAGCCATCCCCACAATAAAGATTGTCCAGCTTAAAATGTCAGCAGTGTGAGGGCTGAGACCCCTGATGTAGAGGACTGGCATTCAACAGTCATTCCACATAAGCTATGACTTGCCACGGGTGACACTTCATGTGGCTAGAACTCTATGAGCTACACCAGTCCTTACCTCTTCTTACAAAGTCTCACCTCCTGGGGAGTGGGAAGAGATAGGCCATTGAGGGACCGTGTGTTCTCACTCTCAACGTCTGACATAGAAGAGAGTAAATGGCACTGTGATTCTTCCTCCGTTAGTGCTCCTCATTAACTCAGCGTTTTCCTGATGGCCATATCAGGTTATTATGTAAGCAAGGAGACTTTTGAAAGGAGAAATCATCTCAAAAGATGTACCTGAAAGCTGACAGGTGTGTGCAGAATGAGGAAGGACACTCCTACCCAACCTTGAAACAGGCATGGGGAGGCAGAGTGGTAGCTTTATTGTATCTGTGAATCATAAGCCTTACAGGAAATCAGCTTTCCGAACCATTATTTTCTCCATGCCAGCTTCTCCGGGTTGTTCCTTAGCCACAGCTTGGGTTCTGGGCTGACCGAACTGATTTAGCAAGCTTTTGTGGGAAAAGGGTAGAAGGAAAGAGATTAGGAGAGATATACACTCAATACAAATCCATGGGTTTAGGGAAGTAAATTTAGTACACCGGCTTCCCTTGGTAGGAAAAGTGCTATCTATAATCACATGTAGATATGATCTCCACTGACTAGTGACCAAAGTTTTTCACTCATTGGGTTCTGTGATTATGTGGATTTACACCACCATCCTGAAACATTCATTTTAAATGAGCTGTCAATGAGAAATATTTTGAAGAGTATGAGAGTAGAACAGGAAAATGCTACAATTTCTAGAGAAATGCTATATAATGCTTAATCCAGTCTCCATGCCCAATCTGCCTATAGTATTAACAAGACAATTTCCGGTTTGATTGGGAGAAGCTTTGGCTGTGTCATGTGGACTGCAAATTCCTAGAGACCTTCTAGTCTGCCTTTCCCCTCTTGCTTACACTTCCCTTGGCCCTGTGTGCACCTTACATTTTGATCCATTCATATGGAGGCTTCATTTGAAGCTTTTCTCAGATATCCTTAGGGCACCTCTTGGCTGCTAAGAGTTGATTTTTGCCCCTGAAGAGGCCTCTCCAAGTGATCAGACAGCATGCACAGACTTTCTTTTTGTTTTTGGAACAGTGGTGGTTTTTATCTACAAGATTGTTCTCTCACTTGAGGCAGTCTGCCCCGCAGCAAACAGATGTCTGCATCCAGATCTCCCCTCTAGATGAAGAAAATCCTCCCAGAGGCTAATGCTGGCTGGGAAGAGTTCTTTTGTGCACCTATGAAGCATAACTGAGCCCTAAGCAAGCACCTTTGATGTATATTTTGTGATTGGGGAAGAAAAAAATCAAAAATGTTTTTTTCTGCCAAACTGTTTCTTACAGATGAGGATTTTTGTTGACTGAAGGCTTTATCCAATGTGAGCTTTGCCCTCTCTGATTAAACAAAGGGTTACATTGAGATTGTTTTTCCTTATGTTGCTCTTCAATTTTGTTCTCTGTGCTGTTTGGGCATAATACTTCACCAGCAGAATGGGTCTCATAACTGTCTTCCAATTCTCGATCTTGTTTGATTTGCTGGGAAACAATTTTCATCCAAGCATAAAATACTTTGTTCAAAGAGTCAACCTTCAAAAGGTGGAAGTCTAAGTCTATGGGCATGCTGAAATGAAATGAGTCTACTTAATTTTGGAGGACATTAGTTTTGCCTCAATACCTTGGATCCCCATCTTTCATAAGATCTAAGATCAATGTTCCTTAAGGTAGCAACATTTGTCACAATTGCCTGATACATTAGCATCTTTCAATACCAAATATTAACTTTGACTATGAGATCACTAAACCATATAATGATTTTGAACAAGGAATAACAACCTGACTTTTGAGGACCAGTGAAGCTGATAGCAAACTTTTGGGACAATGACACATCCTTAGACACAAACTTAAGCTTGGAATCTAATGAAATATTTAAGTCATATTTATTGGTATATGAGAACTTGTTTTCTATATGCAATTATGAATACTAATTTAGACATAAGGAAACAAACCACAAGACACAATGAGGAGGGGGTCTGATTTTAACTATTCAACTTCAAAGTGAGCATAAGCCCAATATTTCATATTCCCATGTCAGGAGCAGGAAAGCCTAAGAAATGTTACCTTCAGTAAAAGAAAAAAATAAAATTTTCATCCCTATAGAGAAGCATTTATACCTCAAGTCTTTGGAGAGCAATGAGGACCAGATTTTTTTTCCTCTTTTTTTTTTTTTTTTTAGCTCTTTGCAAATCCAGACCACACTATTGATTACTAACTATTCATTCCTGAAGGCAGTACTCTGTATTCAATAAATTAAGTTTTAATTCCCGAGTCCAACAAAATAATTGACCTCAAAAAGAAGATAAATGAATAGGCTGTCCTGAACTCATGATTGGAATGCACTTTCCAGTCTCATTATATTAGTATTTTTCAATTCAGTGATTTTTCCATTCTTTTCTAGTTTCTTTCACAATCTATAACATCTTTCACCCCGCTCCTATATCAACAAGGCCAAGCTATTTTCATGCTTGGTTTCAAGATTGAAAGGTTTTACTGTGATATTTTTATACTTTACTATTAATATTAATAACAATATAATTTCCATTTTAGGACAAACCAGGTGACTAATATTTCTGAAAAAATTCTGAAGTGTTCTTCATTTTATAAAATCATGAATAACATTGACATATAGCATACCTAAGTATTTTGATTAATTGATCCTTTAACAATTTTGAAATTTTTGCCCTACCTGCTTCAACACTGATTTTCCTTAATGAATCCTTGAAGATTAGGGAGGTTTAATAATATTTAGCCTGATTTTACATTTGGGGAAAATTAAAATAAGAAATATTTGGCGCCTTGGACAAGATCACGCAGATTTTATAAGCCATAACTTTTAGATAATCCCTCAGTTTTTACTGCCACTGCAGCAACAAAATTTCTATATTTAAGAAAGTGTATTCTTTCATAGTACAAGGGCGAACATGTGAACAGAGTCCTTTTTAAGCTTTGGTGCTTTGGTTTTACTTGTAAAGAAACATAAAATAATCATCATTGTTATAGACACCATTTAATTATCAACACAATGGTTCAATGCTATATTATTCAGAACTGAAGTAACTAAATCAAATTCTTCTTCAGGCAACTTCTGATAATGCAGAAATGAAGTGTAGCTTCCGTGGAATCCATGGAGAGAGTCATTGCTTTTTCCTTCCTATGTCTCAGGAGAAAACCCCCCAGGGCTCTAGAAAAAGAAGAGTTTTTGTTTTTGTTTTTCTTTTCTATTCCCACTTGGATTAGATTCCTTGAGGTGGCCAGGACTTGATTGTCCCTGTATTAGCTGAGAGGGGACATAGCTTCAGGGAATAAAAGGAAACTATGGGAGGTAAAGTAGAATTACTCTCTTGTGGGGAACTTGGATTTATAACCTTGGAAGCATTATCTTTCCTTGGCCTCTTCACCACCCCAAGTTACATTCTCCAAATAGGATAAAAATTGAGCTTTCTGTACACAGGCTCATTTGTGCAAATAGATAGGTGTCCTACACGCGTGAATTATCTCTTGACGGAGCCTAATAAGAGGGCCAATGAGGCTAACAGGACCCAGTGATGTTAATTTTTGTCTTATCTTTTGTATCCTTTAAGTGACCCCAGTAACACTCAAGTGCTGTTGCAGGATAGAAGAGTTCATTTCTTGGTATAAACTTTTTCATTTAGAACGTCTTAACCAGAAAGCCCCATTGCCTACATTTTATTCAAGTTTTACAGAATGATAGTTTATATTTATAATGATAATCCAAAGTACTTCATAACTTTCTGATTCATTATGGCAGCCTAAATTATGTTCATTATAGCTTTGGTATTAAGTGAATTTAATTGCATTATGAATCTCTGAACATTGATAATTGATTGCTATATATAGCAACTACAAAGACTCCAAAATATTATATTAATTTGAATATCCCATTTATGAACTATTCCAAATAAAAGCAATTTAATTGAATTTAGCGTTGAAACAGATTTGTAAATAGGCGAGAGCAAATGTTTTTATCAGTATGCATTTGTTATTATGTTAATGACAATACTTTGCAACATATTTTGATTTGTTTATATCAAACTATAGGATTTTCTAAAATTTAACAATAAATGAAAAAATAATTGAGCTACTTTTGGGGAGTATTAAATGGTAAACTTAGATATTTATGGATATTTTTTCAAGTGGAATTCACGTGGTCTCCTCTTTTCTTTGACTCATAGAAGATCATAGATATAGGTCAAATCTCATTTAAAATATTATCATCAGTTCACTAATACCTTAATCACAGGATACATTCTTCTATGAAAATATCCATTAGATGCAGTTGTTTTTAAGGTAAGTAGATGCCTTGGGCTTTCTAGATCTTGCTAATTTATGACTGCCTTTTTATTTTATTTGCAGAATTTTTCCGAGAACTCCTGGAGAATGCAGAAAAATCACTAAATGATATGTTTGTACGGACCTATGGAATGCTATACATGCAGAATTCGGAAGTGTTCCAGGACCTCTTCACAGAGCTGAAAAGATACTACACCGGGGGCAATGTGAATCTGGAGGAGATGCTCAATGACTTCTGGGCTCGGCTCCTGGAACGGATGTTTCAGCTGATAAACCCACAGTATCACTTCAGCGAGGACTACCTGGAATGTGTGAGTAAATACACAGACCAGCTGAAGCCATTTGGAGATGTACCCCGGAAACTAAAAATTCAGGTCACCCGCGCCTTCATTGCTGCTCGGACATTTGTCCAGGGGCTGACTGTGGGCAGAGAAGTTGCAAACCGAGTTTCCAAGGTAAGTGAAAACCTGCTATCTTTCTGATTGGTCTTCCTCTTTTACTCTGTTTTTAAAACAAATGTTTAAAAAACATTCAAGGTGAAAGTTTTCACTTACAGTGATCCTTGCTCTTAGAGAAATCAGCTAAATGTCAAAGGGTAATTCTATGGGGTTTTTTTTTTTTTTCTTGCTTTGTGTGATAGAAGACAGGATTTCAAGCCTTTCCATGTGCTTTGGAACATAATGTCAATATTTATCAGCAATATAACAGAGAAGCTTTTATCAGGAATGGTGCGAAAACAGGTGTCTTGTAACCATGACCACTTGGCATTTCTGATCAGAGTTTTAAGGATGATAAATACTCATGAAACAGTCCACCCGGAGGTTATAATCCTCTAGGAAGTCACAAGGTGACAATCTTAATGGGGCCTGCAAGTGGAGACAAGTTATTGTTCAGAACACCAGCACCTGGCATGTCTTCTTCCTTATCACTTTTGTCAAAGTGGCCAAATTCCTTAATAGTGAAGGAAGAACCCTTTGCTGACACCTGTAGAGCTGGATTAAGGAGGACTAATGAATACAAAGTGCAGACTCTGGAGGAGAATTTCTTTTGTTATCCGTTAGCTTTGTAATTCAATGCCATGTATTGCATTGGGCTTATGAGAAAGATAAATCACTAATACACATTTGTGCCTTTCCTTGAGGATGTCTCTAAACCTTTAATGCAAAGGATCTTTCTCCACTGCTGTCTTTAAACATTGACTATTTCCTGAGTAGAGTGTATCTGCCTTTGTTTAAATTCTTTCTTGACATTCAACTGCTCTTATGAGATGGACTTGCCCATTTATGAGGTCAGTCCAACAAATAAACTGAAAGATGATAACTTTAAGAAGCAAAGCAAAAACAACATATAATAGGAATCTGGTATTATGTCACTCAGAGACAGTCATATATGTACAAAGATTATTGCCTAATACTACTTTCTTATTGCAGAACTGTACCAAAGAGCCACATATTTTTCATAACTATTGGTACTATCCTACAATTTTTTTTTCCATTTTTATCTCTTCAATATTTACATCTTGGAATAAAGACTGTGTGTACCTTTAAAAATGTTTCTCTATAGCACTATTTGTAAAATTCATAGCAGTCCGTTTTTAAATTACCAATTCCTAAAAAGTTTATTTGAGCATATGAAAAGATTATGTGCAGGAACACTCTAAAGGGGTAGTCACAAGGGATTTAATAATATAAAGGGCATATAACTCTGATGTTAAAACAATGGTTTTTTTAATTGAAAATCAACAATGTTCTGTATACCAAAGGAACTAGTGCCCCAAAAGTGGATTAATAAGGAATTGGCCAGGTGGATGAGCAAGAGGAAATACGATCAGCTGAGAAAGTCTGTAAAATATAGATAAGTACAAAAAATAAATATATATTCCACATATTCTTGAACAGATAGATTTTGTTATTAAAAAAAAAAAGATAGTCACAGAGGTTTCAAATTGAAGCCTTTGCTTTTGTTGAAGAATGAAACTTACAGCCAGCTTTTGAGAAACATGAGGTAAGCAATTCAAAGCCTGGATTGATATATGCAACATTCCTGATAGTTTATATTGATTCTGCCTGACTGTGAATAACGTTTAGATGCGTATATTTTGGTTTCAGGATGTTCCAGTAAGATAAGAGAATATTTTCTAGCAAAGTGTCTAAAAAGCCACAGGAGAGTTTGCTGCTGGCTCCCTCCTGTTTCTCAGAAGATGGCATTAACAAGTGCCTGGAGATGGTGCCCACCCTTTTTCATTCCCTGACTGTCTCAGTCTCGGGTCTTTGTCTACCAAAATCTACTGTGCTACTCTTCATGGTGAAGGCTGGCATCGTAGACCAACCACTAGTACAGTATGACCTTGAATTTTTTTCCAGACGTGGTGAGGGATGTACTCTGCAACACTTTCTTCCCCTGACTTCTTCAGGATCAACATTCATTTGCAGAGCAGCTACTGTGAGTTTGCCGTGTAGTTTGTGGTCATGTAACCATGGAATGTTAACTGTTCTATGCAGGTATTGGCTTGTCTGACCTGAGTTTCATTAGCCCTAACCTACTCAAAGCATAAATCCCATGCTGACACCTGGATACTGCCTCCTAATAGATAGATAGACAGGTAGATAGGTAAATAGATAGCAGACAGGCAGACAGATAGATATAAATATGTGGATATATAATCTTGGTTTAAAACAAGCTGAACAATTTTTTCTCAAATAATTTACTACTCAGGGATATAAGTATTTTGCCAATGAACTTTCTCACCTAATGATTACCAGATGTCTGTAGCTGACTAAACCAGAAATAGATCTGCTAGGACGATTAGGGTGCTAAAAATCATCAGCACCCAAACTATTTTTTGTAATAAGAATAAAATATTACAAGGACTAAATATATTAAGAGGAAAAGCAAGAATTGTGTTTGAAGTTTAATCTCTTCATAAATCTGAAGTCTCCCTGTGGTCTGTTAATTGAGTGATTTAGAGTTGATGAAATGATTGCAGAAGAGTTAAGGAATTCAAGGCAAAATTCCCAAATGAAGATCGTTAAACTTGCTTATCTCCTGCGTCTTGGTTTAGGGGATATTTTTTTTTTCCTTCAGTTTCTCTCTTCTCTTACAGTGACTAGTAAAATCTTGGAAGGGATCATTAATAGCGTCTAATTAATTGTTTTGACTGGAAAATTTATCTCTTTGGCAAAACATAGCAGTTTGACACAAATGTTTTGACACAATATTATAGAGAATTTCCTTACCAGAAAAATGAAGGACTAATTTGTAAGCATCAACATAATTATTTTTAAAGCTTACTCTTCGTATGTTATAGATACAAACATTCTCTTTTTCTAGCCTTTGGATGGAGCGAGTTAATTTTAACTAACTATAGCTCAAGATCTGACTTAGAAGTGTTATATGATTCTGGAGTGAATACCTGTGATCAGTTAGCCAGGATTCATTTTCTGTGTGAATGACTATTTTTGAGAGTGCCAGGTCTTGACAAGATATGAAGAATCAGTAACTTTTATATGTTGCATGTAAAAGTGTCAATTGATGTGTTTACTTTGGATAATGATTTGACCTGTATTGTTGAAGAAGTGCATATCCTAAAACTGCAATTCCACCCCTGGAGGAACTGTTTCATGTGTGTACAAGTAGATATGTAGAAAAATGTTCATAGCAGCATTGTTTACAATGACATAAGAAATAGAAATATCACAAATGTTCCTTCTGCATAAACGGTAATCTCTTTACTCCATGAAATCCTATGGAGCATTGGAAATAAGTGAACTATAGCCACACTGGTGGATGAATCACAGAAACCTCATTTTGAGAGAAAAAAATCAAATCACCAAAGCATATATACCATTTATGTAAAGGTCGAAAAATGCAAAACTAAGCAATAGATTTTTCAGGAATAAAAATATATGTGATGAAACTCTGAAGAAAATTTAAAAATGATAAGCACAAACATCAAATGGTAGTTACCTCTGGGGATTAGGTTTGGAGTGTTGTCCAGGAGGGATATACAGGGGTTTCCAAAGTTATTAAAAATGTGATATTTCTTAAGCTTGGTGCTGGGTTTGTGTATGTATGTGCATGTGTTTGTTTTAGATTTTTTTAGTGAAAGAGATTAAAGTGGGAGAAGACTTTACTATCGTTCATCTATAATTCTTTTCATCTGTGCAGATATGGTCAGTTCCTGAGCTATAATCTAGGTTGTTTATCAGATTTATTGCTGTTTATGGACTTGTTCACCATTCACTCTCCATGCTCCGTATTGCACTGAATGATATTGGGTAGACATGGAAGGCAAAGCTCTAAAATAAAGATAAAAACAAATTTTCATAATATAGCAGCCTTGAGAGAAAGGATCCAGACTATTTTTTAACATTGCCCTTTTATTAAAACACCACCCTCACCCCCTTATAGACACCCATCCATGAGTGGAAACATGGGTGCCAACAGTCCCTCTGAAGGCTTATCAGACACTCTGAAGAACACAGAAAGATGGGCTGCATAAAGAGATATTAATAGCTTGTCTGCTTAGATGAAACTTCAATTATTCATCATGAAGGCAAATGTGGAAATGACTCTCCTGTCTTCACTGGTCCATCTTGCCATGACATTTTTAAACAAAGACATAAGTTTCATATTTTTTAGCTTTAATAAATGTGACTTCTGTGAGTAAAAGCTGTAAATTGTGTCAATAGATACCACTTCATTGCAAGTCATTTCATTGATTCATTCTAGACAAATTAAGTAGATAGTAGAGTTGGAATCCATAGAACTTGAACTATTGCCATATACTGCCATATATTTCTGTCTATTTATCTACCCGCCTACCTACCTATCTATCTATCTATTTATCTATCTAAAATCTTTCTTCCTTGTGGGTCATGACTTTGAAAAGAAAGTATGGCTTTTAGTCCTTAGTAAGACTAGAATATTTTCATCAATAGACATCTGCCTATGTCTGATACACAGACTGTTGTTTTTGCATGAAAAGCCTCTTAACTGGTTCATCCACCTGAGTAAATAGCCTTGCATTAAGAATGTGTGCCTAGAAAGCAATAAATAGCAACTCAATTTTCAATAAATATGGTTGAGGGACCATAAGGCTGAAAAAAATTAATCATCAAATTTGGTGAAATGAAGACTATGAAAAACTTCCTTTCAGAGCATTCTCTGATCACAATGAAAAACTATTCTGAAGAATTTACTACGGATGTAATTTACAAGAGAAATGGTATTCTATTTAGCTTTTGCTTTTCAGAGAGAATTTAAGATATAAAGTAAGACCACCTGTTGTAGCTATCACCTGAATTATTTGTTTTGTTCCTTCTGTGATGATCTTTTGATTGGAATTAATTTTTGTGGAGTCATCCAGAAATGAAAAGGACCACAAAAAGGCCTTAGGTGAATGAAACCTTTTTATAGTTCTGTGGTTAGTGTATTCTCTTCTGTAGTTGATGATTATTCAATATAGATTACTTCAGTAAAATACAGTGTTAGGAAGAGTAGGTAAGCCTTTTGAAATTATCAATAATGTTTCTATGTTTATAACTTTTAAGTCAACATAAATAATATATGCTTGCTGCTTTATGATGATGTGGACATTATATTTGGAAGTACTTTGCAGTCAATAAATAAATAATTTCATGATAAAAAATAGTAAAAAATGATATTAGTACTAGGAGCCATAACAACAAAAATAGCTTTTAATATAAGTGATTGAAAATGTATGAATTTTACCATGGTCCAGGCTGTGATAAGCACAGGAAATCATGAGAGTATGAGGAGGTCCAGGTGTCAGAAGAGAAAAGAACATTTCCCCTCAAGAATAGCATGTGGGATTCTACAGATGAGTTTAGAGAATTAAGAGAGAAGGTCCCTTGGGCCGGCCCCGTGGCTTAGCGGTTAAGTGCACGCGCTCCGCTGCTGGCAGCCCGCGTTCGGATCCCAGGCGCGCACCAACGCACCACTTCTCCGGCCATGCTGAGGCCGTGTCTCACATACAGCAACTAGAAGGATGTGCAACTGTGACATACAACTATCTACTGGGGCTTTGGGGGGGAAAAATAAATTAATTAATTAAAAAAAAAGAGAGAAGGTCCCATTTTGGTGAAAACAATTTGGTTATTTTGGTTAAAACAAGTAAAATCTTTCTTATTAATTTTAAGTTTTCTTGAAAAATGTATACATTAGGTGTGTACCTTTGGAAAGTGGTTGAGTTAAGAAGAGAGTATAAATTGAGGAAAATGAAGCCATTTGTTTCCACTGCATTAAAGGCTATTTGTATATCCTTTCTTCTTATTCTTTTTGTAGTTTGTGTGTGTTTCTAATACCTCTGCCTGAGTTAGGTTATTTGATTTTAAAATTATACTGTCTCTTTGAATTCCATTAAAATGAGCACCTTTCTCCCCATTGAATCCCACTTTGAAGTTTTATTCATATTGAAAGGAGAAGTTAAGGGGTTTTTTAACTCTGTCTAAATGCAAGATAGCAACAAAAAGTTTGGGAACCACAGTTCTGACTATATTGTACCTAACAGTTATAATCTTCCTCTCTCCTACAGTCTGAGATGGGGTAATTATAATAACCCAACGTTCATCTGATCCAAATGTGGATTCTCGTAAAAGTACAGCCATTTTGGAGCTTTAGCTCAGTCTTCATCAATAAACATTTGTTCAGCGTGTTTCATATGTCAAGTACTGTTGATAAATTCTTGAGATACAAATAGTGAGCAAGTTAAAGTACTTGTAAGTACTAATTGGGAAGAAAGAGGCAGAAACAAATAATATTAATGTATAATGAAAGAATTATGCAATAAACGTTTTGGGAACAGAAAGGATATGCACCTAGCTTAATCTTGGGGTGCAGTGAAACTTTCAGGGGTACAGAAGCCTGAACTACATGTTGAAGGGTCTGCCTACACACTGGGCAGATGACAAGGGCACCAAGCATGGTGAAGGATGCTTCAGGCAGAGGCAATAACTGAGCAGAAGCACAGAGGTATGAAACCAATTGATGTATGCAAGGAGCTACAAGCGCTTGGTATTCCTGGGTCATAAAGTACAAGGCAATGAATAGCAAGAGATAAGGCCAGAGACCTAAACTGAACTTTTGAATAAAAACTATTTCACTCATGATTTTGCACATGTCTATTTTGCCTGCATAATTAAAAACTTTCTATGGTTATAAATATTCCAGTACTTTTGAGAAACAAACATGTGCTGAGCTCCAACTATGTACCAGACATTGTTTTATAAGAAACAGAAAATAACAATGAATAGCATTGTCCTTGAGAAAATCATAGTCTTTCCAAAAGTTTAAGTGTGATGCAAATGATCAAGATAAAGGTGGAGGTGTGGATAGAATACTGTGTGAATCAAGAGAAATACAGGTTTCCTTTTGCCCTGAAAAATTGGAAAAGGCCCCTTAGAGTAAGTAATAGGCAGACTTAGATTTAAAGAATGAATAGGGTCTTACAGAGGGAGAAAAGATGTTGGGCTTTCTTGCCAGGGGCCCAGCCGGTTCAAAGGCATGAATCATGAAATGTCACGGTTTTTTGGAGGCGAGGCCAAGAGGTAGATTTGGACCGCATTATTTGGGTCTTATATTTCAACTTAAGGAATTTAAAGGACTTTGCGTAAGCAAGGGGTAACAGCCAGCATTTGTCAAAAGTCATATATGTGATCAGATTTTCACCTAAAAAAGATAGTCCATGGGAGTGATAAACTGGAGTGGGAGAGACTGATGACCAGTGCAGTGATGGGACGCTATTGTAATTGCCCAGATAAGCAGTGATGAGGCCTGAGTCAAAGCATATGGAGCAGAGTGGAGAGGCATCTGGAGAGACAAGCAAATAAGCCAGCGAGGTACATATATGGTCCATCTTCTCAGGTCATGTCCTCAGCATCAAGCACAGTTCCCGGCACAGTTTGTTCTCTTTAGTAACAGGTGTCTGCCTGCTGACTGGTTTGAGAATCATCAATGTATAAATGTTTGTTGGCAAAGGATGGTGACATTTAGCTAGAGAAAGAAGAGAACAGGATCAGACGAAACATCAGGGAGTATAAATATTTAAAGAGGATACAGAAAAGGAAGCCAAACGATGAGAACCAGAAAAGCATATTGTCCTGAAAGTAGGGGGAGAGAGAATCTTAAGAAATAAGGTAATCAATAGCATCAAATGTTGCAGATAGTCAAGTGGGAGGGACAGAGAAAACAGACCTTTGGATTTGGCCATTAGGATGTTACTAACTTTAGCAAGCACAGTTTGACTAAAGTGGTTTTCATTGGTTGAGAGGTTAACACTTCTGCCCCTGCATGTTCTAGAACAGGCTGAACACCACATGGTCCATGGACTGGTGCTTATCCATGATCAGGCTGTTACAGTTCTGCAACAAGATAAATACAAAAACTGAAAGTGTTTCAAAAATTCTGATAGCAATTTCACATTACCCAAACATCCAAGATGCCATCAGTGGACTCTTCCTTGAATGTTGTCGGACTTGCATGGTGAGGCTCCTGTGGTGTGAGCTGCATCTTAGTTATGCTCTGTAGGATTGGGTATCAAGTCATGACATACTGGGAAAAATTAAACAACCAGCCAAAGCCTGTCCAGGTCATTTGAGCCTCAAACAGATAGTTTGAGATGTACTCTTCTAGAACAATGCTAAGAATAGGAAAATAATGAATGTTTGATTGATCCTGTTGGTGTATTGGGGCTTTCTCTTTCCCGTAAGCAGTTTCCTTTTACCCTTTTTTTGTGCCTTCCTGCTCTAGCTTCTTTCCCTGGGGTGTGTTCTCTATGTTTACAACCATGATGGGCTCTTATAAACCCACTTTGATTGGCATGTCTACTGTTTGCCTGTGCCCCTCAAGTACAACAACTCCTCTGGGGCCATGGAAAATGTGTGCTACAAGCAGATGTCTTTGTTACTAATAGGGAACATCTACTGATAAAATGTGCCAATTAAGGTACAACACAAATAAAAAAGGCTCAAAGATAAAACTCTAATGCTGTAACTCAAAGAATGCTGCTTCTAGAATTGGCTTCATAAAGAAAAATGGACCTTACAGTTTATCCCAGTGCCAGCGCTGACTCTGTTCTTGGATATTTATCTCTGAATGCATTTGTACTTTTCCTACCAGAATGTTCTGTGAAACCAGATTTGAACAATAGTTATTCTGTAATTACTTACACATGCAAAAGCATGTTCAGAGTGCTGACAGGAGACTATATGGGCTGTGTGATATCATAGGCCAAATTTGAAAGTTTGGAGAATTTCTCTTTTATTGTCCCATCTTCAGAGATTCAATGTTACAAGGACGTTCCCTGAGGCAATATCAGTGCACTGTAGAGGTTTATGAGCCAAGGTACACATCAAAAAGAATTTTAATAAACCTTGGCAGATATATTGCATTAATAGTGCTGACGTAGTGAAGCAGGACTTATGTAGGGAGTATGACATATTGGTATTTTTTTAAAATGAGGTATTAGGTCACACGGATATTTGATTGTAAGAAAGATGGGGAAGCATATTATTACATATCATAGATTTTTCTCCATTGTTACCTTTGTGATTACAAACAAGGGCTATCCCCCTTCTCGTGTATGCATTATACCTCTTCGTCTTGATGGGTGATATTCAGCACAAACACAATGGATCAATCCCAGATGCTTAGAAAATCGTAATCATCCTGCACAATATCGAAACTCTACATTTTCTTGTGTCGAAATCGGATAGCCAAGAGTGAAAATGGACAGTTCAGAGTGTCAGTAATAGGATAATGGTGACTTGACATTCAAATGTAAGTAAAACTGTAGCTTAAATCAATAAATACTCCAAGTTGACTCTTAAGTGGCTGGCATAAACAGATTTTTAGAAATTCATTTTTGTCCCTGCAGAAATGTGCTGCATGTCAAAAAATGCGGCTGTCGTATGTAATGCTCAGTGGATAGCAGGATTTTATTTGGAAATTGTATCCTCTTCAGTTCATAGCATCTTAAGAAGTCAGGAAGGTGAACTTTCTGTGTTCATTTTGTATACAATTTCAGCAATCAAAAAAGTTCATTCAACATTTTAAACTTTCGTAAATATATTAATTACGGAAACATTACTGTTCTGCATACTATTCTCATAGTAGGTAAAAATGTGAGTCTCTCCATAAAGAAATATATTCGTTTATAAATAATGAGTGTTAAAACTTTCCTCATCTGCTCTTGGCTTTCTAAAAACACATTCTTTTACAAAAAAATACATCTAGTTGTAAGGCAACGTTATTTCACTGTTTTTCAATGAAAATGGACAGCATTTAATAAGAAATATAAGATTTTATAGTGCTTTGTAAAAGAGCAGAGAACCAAGCACTCTGCAGAAGCCCTCATTCCTTTCTTAGGATTTAGTTGATCAAATTAGATGCTGGGCCAAGAAGAATTCAACTGTGCTTGCAATAAAGCATTTTATTGAAAAGACAAATCTCATGATACCCTGCTGCATTTGTAGAAAGAAGATACCTATATAAAATATTTATTGCACTATTTCCATAAGATATCAGAACTATCTATTTTGGAATGGAGAAAAAAGTACCCTGACATGTTGGCTAGGATGGCAGATAGAATCCTGATTGACAAAGTCTTTCTTATTTGCGCAGATTTTTTTTTTCCTTTTGTTTGCTGTTAAAGTGATAGCTTTTTTCCAGACAGTCTGATATATCAATTGTTTAATAAATTGTAAAACTTTTGACTTTCAGCTATCCAAGTTCTCCCTCTTGATCAGTTTATAGTTTCTCACTTGTGTTGTGATTGTAGGACAAAGGGGATTGAGGAAATGAAATAATCTTAAGAATCACTCAAGCCAGATGGACATTTTTTTCCTTCAAATTACCAAGAAAGTTCAAATAAAACTTCACTTTAGCTTAAATCACCTGGATATTTAGTTTTTGTTGGTAGTCAGAAAAATAATTTTATGCATTTTCACTTTTTTTATGACTATAAAATCAATGTGCTCCTCCAAAAAGAACAAAATGTGGAAAATGTAGAAGAGTACAAAGAAGGTAAAATAATTTTAAATTTCCACTACGCAGAGATAACCAATGTCAAAAGTTTCTGTTTCTAGTCTTTTTGTAACTCTAATACATTTTCATATTACATAACGTTAAGTCACATGGGATGCTTAATATCGGATTCTATTTTTTCACTTTAGTATCATATATATTTTCCCAGATCAATAGCATTTCTTTGAAAAATTACTCTTATTTCTTAAAGATTTATTTTGCAACTTAAGGGATTTGTTTGCTGCCAATATATCTGAGGGTCTTTCACAAATAGTCATCACTGGACATTCTTACTAAGAGAAGGAAACACCTGTCTTAAGTCATTTACATGTGTGTACATGCGTGCGTGTGTGTTTAGCTTAACTCATTTTGCACTCTGAATGCCAGGATACAGGGAGTTCCATGACCACCTTACCATGTATTTAACTGTTGAAAGTTATTGATTGATTTATATCTACTCCAGACAGTTACACGAATTAGGGATAAAAAGGTATAGACATAAAGTGGAGGTAGGAATGAGACTGATAGAAAAATGTTTATTAAAACTCCCTGGGCGGGGCCGGCCCAGTGGCGCAAGTGGTTAGGTGCGCGCGCTCTGCTGCGGTGGCCCGGGGTTCGCTGGTTCGGATCCCGGGCGCGCACTGACGCACTGCTTGGCGAGCCATGCTGTGGCGGCGTCCCATATAAAGTGGAGGAAGATGGGCACAGATGTTAGCCCAGGGCCGTCTTCCTCAGCAAAAAAAAAAAAAAAGAGGAGGATTGGCGGATGTTAGCACAGGGCTGATCTCCTCACAAAAAAAAAAAAAAAAACAAAAACGCCCTGGGCAATACTTCCCATTGGGCCAAAAATCTGGATCTGAGCTAGATTGCAAGCTGCTGGACCTGGGTCCTAACTGGCCCACACACATGTTTTATGTGGCATGATTTTTTTTAACTTTCAAATAATATTTTTAAATCAGAAAGATTGACAAAAATGTGGATTTCTATAATTTCTGAAGATCTCAGCAACATGGACTGTGTTCTTCGTGGCAAAAATCAGCTGGAGTTAAAGAACGTTTGCACCACATTCGTTTTCGCTTGAGCATCCGTGTTCCAGTTTGATGCAGGTCTGATCACTCCTGTAGTTGGCCTGATGCTGAGTTGGTCATTGGTTGCCATCTATCACAGCGTTGGCTTTTTGTCTCATGAAAGGGAAATGTTCTCTGTACCTGTATCTTTACTAAAAGCAAAAAAGTGAAAGACTGGGTGATGTTTCAACAAACAGTGGTAGGAAGCTTATTTTTTTTGGACATATAGAATATTCTAAATATTTAATATGCGAAGAGTGTCTATGTTTAAAAAATACAGTCAGTGAACTTCAATCATTGTTGTTGACTCCTTAGCATTTGAATTCGCAAACTCTCTTTTAAGCTTTTTATTAGCCATCACTGTGAAGTAAACAGTATTCTTTAGTCAAATAAGAGCAAACCAATAGCCAAGAAAAACACTCGACTATTCCTGATGTTGGGATCGGGAAACAATCCTCTTCTTTCACGCCTTCAAGAACATCCTATAATATATGCAGCTAGAAGTTTATTCTTACTGAAATGGACATTAGTGAGCACGGGCCTAGAATTTTTCCTATCAATGTTGTCATAACACCAACACCATTATCCAATTCTCTTTCTGTCTAATGTAAATGGATGCTAATGGTTATTGAGTAGTTGCCAGCCACTAGGCTAAGTACTTTTCCCACATTGTCATTTAATCCTTATATTAAAACTATGAGATAGGTGTGGTTAATATTCCATTTATTAGATAAGGAACCTGAGGCTGAATGACAAGAAGCCTATGCTATAAATCCACACTGCCTGTCACTGAAGTGAAGCTTTTGTCTGAATACAGCAACCTAGTATTCAACTCCATGGTCTGGGGTCTACGGCAGTGCTGTCCAATAGGAATATGACGGGAACCACTTATGTAATTTAAAATTTTCTATGAACAGATTAAAATAAAAAGAAACAAGTGAAACTAATTTTAACAAATTTTTTTACTCAATATATCCCAAACATGGTCATTTAAATATATAATCAATACAAAAATTATTCATGAGATATTTTAATTTTTTGCAATACCCTCAAATTTCAGTGTGTATTTTACACTCACAGCAGATCTCAGTTTTGGATTAGCCATATTTCATATGCTCAAGAGCCACATGTGGCTAGTGGCTACTGTTTTCGACAGTGCAAATATAAAGTTTTAATGCATTATCCTCCTACTTAAGGCAAAGAATTTTAGGAACTCACATCTGGAAATCTAAACTCTTGTGGTTGATTATTCATATAGTTCCTCTGGTTATAAGGAAAATAGAGAAATATTCTGTCTGCATAAGGCATTTTCAGCTCTGACTGGAAGTCTGACATAAATAACATAGACACTTTATTGAGAGATTTGTTCTTTCCCGTCCCTCAAAGGCCTTGTATGTGGGACTGCGGGTGTCCCTAAGTGTAATGAGCATCAGGAAGATTGTAAATCATGATGGATGGATTAATCTGTGGTTTTCAGTCTGCCCTGGGGAGGTGGATGAGACTAATTAATGCAGGAGTTGGCAAGTATCTATGGGTGGAAGCATCAGTAGTAAAGAAATAAATGCTCAACTATTATCACGGGAGGGGGCTCTCTAAGATATTTGGCTCTTAAAAAGGGGTCCTAATACTCATAAAGGTGGCCCTTCACTGGATTAAATGACTCAAAACCACATAACTAATTTGTATTCAGATAGATTTGAGGGTATTTCCACAATTTTCTGGTAAAGAAGGTATTTTTCAGGTACAAGTCCCTGAAGCATTGGTTCACATAGGTTTCTCTTAAAACGTTTTTAGCACAAAGTTTTTAAAAGAAACTGGGGAATTGCAGTTTTAGTAAATTACTATTTGTGTGCATAAAGTGATACACTAGAGGTTGACAAAATTGACATTCATTTCCCCAAAATGCCTGTCACTGTCAGGGAAGAGCTTATCATGACAGGGATTCTATTCAATAATTCCTATTATGCAATTGATACTTTCATTACCACTCTACAAACTGTGATTTGTGATTGGATTTCTCTCTGTAATACAGAGGATCAGATCAACCAGGCTTAGGCAGCTGGCTCTGTGGCAGCCACCGTGTCCTGGATACATGCCACTTTCCCCCAGGCTCATAATACCATAGTGTTAGAGAGCTGACTTTAGACTTATTTTATGTCTATTCATTAAATTAATTTAGAATATGTAAACTGATTTATCGTGAGATTTAAAATCATTTCCCTCAAGAGAGCCCAGAATATTAGGTTAGCAGGTTGTTGAGCACAACTTTGAGTCAGTTTCAGGGGGCAGGCAATTTAATGTGAGCAGCCCATAATTTTAGCTACACAGTGTCATTTTCTCTCTACTTTGCACCACTGAGTCAAAAATCTGTTTGAGAGGTGACAAGTATGTCAGAGTATCTCCAACAAGAGAAAGTTTGAGGATAACTTTTGTCTATCTGCACCCTCAAATTCTTACTTTGTCTTCACTCCAACATTTACAGCTGCATTTCCTTTCTTATACTCAGCGACCCTACAAACTAATCTATTAAAAACTGAGCTTAATAATTTACAGCAGAACAATCACTATGAAGCCTCATTGTAGGTCGTTTTCTTTCTATGTTGCTTCCCATTTATAATTCTCCCTTTCCATTGCCTCAGTTTCTGCTGAAATCTAAACTCCTGATCACCTCAAGTGTAGACTGTTGCCCACTCAAGGCAACTTTCCCAGCCTTTAAACCCTGTGCCTTCTTTTGGGGATCCTAAGAGCATTTCACCACATGCCATTTTGATTAAGTCACTTTCTTGTTCATAAATCCCAGCAGTATATTGCTTGTCAATTTCTCCAATAATCTGGAATGTTTGCTAAGTGCTTAGCTCTCTGTTGGGTATAGACTTGAATGCCAGATCCCTATTGACAAGTCTGAAGTCAGCAATGCAGCCGTCAATTCTTCAGTCTCTCCTTCACCTTGCTGCCCTGTATCACTAGTCCCAACTCAATACTCAGTTTTAGTCAAGCAAATGTATTCAAGCTTTGCCCCATATGAAAGTTTTTGTGACAGTTTCCCTGCCATTTCCCTACTGGTCATGGCTTCTCCTTTCCCCATCAAATCATCTCTCTTACTTCATTCAAAACTTGCTAAAACCTACTCATTGCCATTTCTAGTGTCTCCAGCAAGCTCCTTTCAGCCTAATCAGGTTTTTTACTCAGCCTCTTTTCAGAACCTCTATACTAAGCTTTTACTATGTGTATATGGAGTTCTACATATGGTGATTTAAGTTTTCACGATGTTTTCTTGTGCAATGGGCCTCCTCAACCTGAAGATTGTAACTAAGAACCCAAGGAGGGAACATGCCTTCCATCTTTAATATTCCTCAGAGCAAGAACTACTGCAATTTGAATATGATGGACATTGAATGAATATTATTACTGCTGTTATATTGCTTTTTTCTTTTCAGTCTTATCATGGTTGGAATGGTGGGAAGGGGTAGTATCCATATGTGTTCTAACATCTCCCACTTTATTGTAAATAGTGTCCTGAGTTTCTGATGATTTTAGAAAAGGATGTAATATAGGTCCTTCTAGAATTCTACATTCCCTTTCCTCCCAAAAGTAAAATTAAATACTCAGTGTATGTGGTTACCCAACAGAACTGTAGCTCCTTTTAATGTTTGTTGAGACATTCATGTGGCAAGTCATTGTAAACAACTGAAAGATTAATGACCAAATACGGGCTGAGAAGCCATGCATTCCTTTAGCTATCTCCTAGATGATGTAGTACCTTGAGATCTGTTGAAGAGTAATTGATCTTTGTTTGTGTTCTAGATTTCCAAAATACCTATATCTATATCGTCTATCTATATGTAGATATAGATATCTATATTGTTTCCATAGTAACTGGAGCAACTATTCTTTCACTCATATTTTCCTGTCATGTCTTAGAACTCATCTATCCACAGGCTTATTGACTACCATGATCATAATTTAGTTCAGTGAATTATCAGTGGAGAGAAGTATGGTTTCATAGTCTGCAAGCATCAACATTGTAGATTTCCTCAAGTGTAGTTAAATAGAAGAGAAAGATGTGCCAGAATGCTTAAATCTTGGGAATGCTTTTACTGTAAGTTAAAAGAATTATTAAAAAGAAAGGCAGGAAATAATGGAAAAGCAACTAATCTCTTTTGTAAAGTGTTCACGTTGCACATTTACAATTAAGCCATTCTTATTTCTGTAATTAAAATAATTTCCCTCTGAGAGGCCTTAATAGTTCATGCCCATGAGTAAAAAAAAGACTGTTGTCACGAATGAACGATTGAAAGAAAAGTCTTATTCACATGCTTTAGTTCCTAGGAGAAATCTTTGAAAACAAGCCAGGCATGGAAAAAGACAATCAGTAGGGTTAGCGAGGGGTCATTTTAGCAATCCATGGGATGTACTAGCTCGTTCATTTATTCATCCCTTCTTTCAGAAAACATTTATTGAACACTAACTCTTTGGCAGGTGCAATGGGTACAGTGATGAATAAGACCTAGCCCTGCCCTGAAAGAACTCTTATTCTCTAGTGGGTACCAGACAAATGAGTAGTAGAGGGTGATAAGTGCTAACACAGAGGTACGCATAGGTCATGAGAATGCAGGTGTCCACTGATACAAGTTCATCCCATGGAGATCCTTTTGCCTTAGAGCATTTTATTTTGCCAGTCGTGGAATGGATTTAGTGTCAACAGGGACATAACTTTTAATGGAGATATGAAAATTCACTCTTTAATTATTGAGAAAATAAAACTACATAAACAATTAGTAAATATTTATTGATTAGGCACAAAATATGTGTTACTATTGCTAGGAATATTTTATTGTATGTTCTTATATATGTATATAATATGAACACGTGTTATACCATAAGCATAATATGAATAACATAGAGGAAAAAGTAAAGAGAGGGAGAGGAGAAGCTTGATGTAATCCAGAGCTCACTAGACCAAGAATAGGAGATAGTTGGGATTGAATTCTTACTTTGACTCTAACTAGTTGTCTGGATGACTTCATTTCTTTCCTCCTTGATAAAGTGAGGGGATTGGACTAGATGAAATGCTTTACTGGGCGTGAAATTCCAAATGTGGCAATTATTTGGGTCATGAACATATGACCTAAGAACTAAAGTATGTACTCAGCACTGCACATGTGGACGTTTAGCTCTGTGTGGGAAAGGATTGGTCAAGTAATCCGCAAGCAATTAATTTGAAAGTTGTAGGCCATACCACCTTGTCTGGCATGCCCCTAACTGTTTTTGAATGTGGCTTTGGAATTTAGCTACTACTTCTAGTCCTCACTCTTACAATTGGGCTCACCTCTAATTTCGGGGTATCACAGCCTCCTCTTACAATACCAAGTTGTTGCTCTTTTCATAACTCAGTTCAAATTCCAAAGACACTGTTGAGCAGTAGGATACCAATATGCTTAATAGGTTTCCATGGACCTCCTAGAATTCAACCTGTCCATTGGGCAGGTACAAATAACTACAACTACTGTGCTGTATTTTCTTCCACAATTCATAATTTTAATTTTGGCGCTCAAAATGTGTTTGGGGATAATGGATATTACTGCCAGAGATAATGGATGCCCTGCTGAAGAGACAGTATTTGCACTGTTCTCTATTGAATCTCACATTTGATTGGCATTTGTGTCCTAGAAAAATTGGCATAGCACCTTGTTAGCAGGCACAGTGCCATCTAACAGTCAGGGAGGAAGTTAAGCTGAAAAGTGATCATAAATGAATTCGGCTGGGAGTGTTCGGGAATGAGTTTCAGGCTTTCTGGAGTAGAGGGACGTAAACACTCTTATGAAAATCTTGCTTCTTTTATGCAAAGTTTCCACTAACTATAACTTTTCAAATATATCTCAGGAATATTGGCAGATTTTTTTGCTAACTTGGAAGAATGATGTTTAAAATTTAATTGTATATGGGGCCAGCCCCGTGGCTTGGTGGTTAAGTGCGCGGGCTCCGATGCTGGCGGCCCGGGTTCGGATCCCGCGCGCGCACCGACGCGCCGGTTCTCCGGCCATGCTGAGGCCTCGTCCCACATACAGCAACTAGAAGGATGTGCAACTGTGACGTACAACTGTCTACTGGGGCTTTGGGGAAAAAAGAAAAGGAGGAGGATTGGCAATAGATGTTAGCTCAGAGCCGGTCTTCCTCGGCAAAAAAGAGGAGGATTAGCACGAATGTTAGCTCAGGGCTGATCTTCCTCACGAAAAAAAAAAATAAATAAAAAAAATAAAATTTAATTGTATAATAAAGTTGCATAATCTCATGATGTTTATATTTGCAGTGTTTTAAATCTCTATGAAGGTGGTTTTAGTGTATCCAATCTCACAATTGGCATTCGTGTGTAGAGTGGATTGAGTAGGAAATGTTATTTTTATGCCACTTGTTCCCTGGTGAAATCTTCTGAGTTGTTAAGCCTCTGTTACCTCATCTGCAGAGTGGGGATGATGAGAAGTGGGGAAGAAGAATGGTTACATGACGTAAATTATGAAAAAAGTGTTTGATAAAAAAACAGACTTGTAATTAAATATATTATTAGATGATATTAAAATTTTATGTAAAAATGGAACGAACAAAATATATTATAAAATAGTCAACTTGAAAAACCTACCAGAGCAATATCAATTTTGAAAACTGTAATTTTCTATATTATAAATATGATGATCCTAAGCATGGAATACTCTATCTGCTTAGAGGAATGGGCTTTCCTTGTCTGTACTCTGGCCTCGTGATGCACCGCAATAGACTTCTGCAAACAAAGGAAAACACACAAAGGTCATCTAGGTTTCTATTCTTTTCTTATGTTTTTAAGTATATGAGCAATTCTCTTTGGAAATGCATGCTTTCTGGGCTGTATGTAAAGTATACGTGGGCCTGAATCCCACTACAGTTTTAATTAAACCCATGTCCTAACCTGCTAAGTAAAGAATAATGAGGACTGGTCATTTTGCAAAAGAGGATTTGGTCCTTAAAAAAAAAAATCAGTAGATGTCACACTTCCATTCTTTTCTTTACACACCTTCCAAAGCATATTTAAGATTTTTGTTCTATGCAATCAATTAAATGCAAAATAAGTAGTCCAATTTGAAATAATTTCACAATTTCGACTAGGAAATTTCAGGACTTAATGAGTCACAATTCTATATTTCTAAAATAAATACCACCAATTCTTCCTAACGCAGAGTCCTTCAGAATAAAGTTAAAGGTGAAAACTTTCTTATTCATCAATCTCTTTACCTGTCCAATTAATAACTGAAAACCTCTGGCATGAGAAGATTTCTTTTTCACCAACTCAATTCTTGTACACATGGTTTTATTATTGATTGTACATGAGAACAGGTTCTGCTTCCATTACTTGCACTTTTATTGGTTCCTGAGTGTTGACTTCAAAATTATGTTTCTTCTCTGTTGGATCTTCTGAATGACTGTGATCCAGTTTGCAACCTAGATGGATATTTCACCCTCCTGCCTATTCTCTAGTATCATTCACAAAGGAAAACTGCTTTTGTGCTTATTATTAAGATTTACTTTGGTACAAAAACTTACATTCCTAATCTTAGTATTTCATCATTTTTTTTTTAACATTACACAGGTAACGTAAATAACAATTTCAAGAGGGTCAAGTGCTAATTTAAAATCCAGTTGAAAAGATAATTATGAATATTTTTGGAGAAATACAAAAGAAGCACTATGAAGGATGTTCTGTTTATAGTATCTATCGCCTCTTTTGATTTTGTAATTAATAATGAAAAGAAGTTTTATCTAGAACCCTAAACATGGTCCAAGAATAACCTATTTAAGTGGTGTGAATCATTTAAAAAATACTATCAGTCTTCTGGAGTTTAATTCTAGTAGATTATATGACAACTTGTTTTTCTGTCCTCTCGCCTATGTGTTATTTTTTTCTTCTCGGTAAATTTTGTTGGTGTGTACAAGATCTTAGTACCACTGTGGTAAAGGAACCATTACATTTATAAATGATGTAAAACAATCAGTTCATTTTCATTTTACTATTCTCTACTACAAATTTTATTACCTTTCAAAAACTCTGTAGAGGTTAAAGTTTATGCCTGATTCACTGAGTAAAGCTTGTAAAATCATAGTTCTTAATTAAATTATTTATACTCGGGATGAATTGTTCTAATAGACTTTTATACAAAATGTCTTAAGTACTATATTTTCACTCCTAAAATCTTCAATTGAGTTGGAATCAAAGATAAGAATTTTAAAATTTTACTGTATTTAACACACGTACATGATTTGTTTCCTTTCCCTGTTAGTCAATTCCTTTAGATTTACATTGTGACAATAATTTTATTTCTATGAAGTAGCAAAGTTGATCAAATTCAGACTCCATTTATGAATCTGATACATGCTAATGTGATGTGATTACATTACACCTAATGATACATGCTAATGTGTTTTCTGTATTTCCTTACTGGATCTCCAGAAAGGAAGACAAGCACATTTTTTATAATTTTATTTTCCCAAATTCAAGTTATTATTGTCCTTATGATATGAGAATATTTAAATACTATATGTGAACACTATTGAAATTCACAAAACTACTGAAGTTAATGAAACAAAATAACATGCTCATAGGGACAAGATAAAATGACTGTAACTAATGTCAAATGTCAGAATTGCTTTAGCTTTTTCCATAAATCACAGTTTGAGTGTCATTATCATATGTGATTAATGACAATTCCTGTTGTGAATCTGATTACAGCCACAAAACAAAGAAAATAAAGAGGAAATCACTCAAGAACACCTTACATGAAGAGGTTGGGTTGTCTTCCAAATTATCATAATTTGATTACTCAGCAAGTCTATTAAACACAATTCATTGAAACCCACAGAGATTTTTCCTGATGACATTCGGATCCCTTTCAATTCTTTCTTCATAAAAACTGAATGAGCAATTTTTGGAACAGCAATAATCTCTTTTCCTCCAACCCATTTCTTACTTGGAAATATCTGATTCTTTGTATGGTTCCAAAGTACCTCATACTGAAAAACTGTTTTCCTTTCGCAGTAATAGTGTTTGATATATTCAGAGATAACATTAAAACTCGTTATTTTGAGAAAATATTTTCTTTAAAAAATATGCTTTTAGTTCTTTGAGTTCCAAGTCACTGTTGTTTCTTTACAGAATGAATTTACATGTTTTCATTTGGCTTATATTGTTAGAACTTCACTGGTAATCCACAGAAGCCCCATGTGAGGATAGTCTGGCCATTACCAATTAAAGGTGGTTTTAATATGTAAATTATCAATACTGAAAAAAGAGGAGTTTTACCTAGTTAAGACATTTTCCAATTTTTAAGAAGTATCTATGTACGTGGAATAATGTATTTTAATTATAAACTACAAAGTGTTCATATATATTAATTATGAACTAATCCGTTAATATATTCTGCTTGATAACACATTCTTTGTCTGGTTTTTGTTATTTATATAAATTTACAATAATAAACCTTCTTTCATTAAAATAGTCTGTCTTTAAAATATCTGACTAATTTACCTTCTCAGCTATAGGAAACTAAATCAGATTGATTTCTCAGATGAATGTGAATTGGTGAGAGAGTATAAGCAAAATTCTCTGACTGCCATCTTGGGCTGAGAATAAGACAATGTGTCCAAAATTTTAAGTCCTCTGGACATTAACATTCGACAAATATTGAGTACTTACCTTGTCTCAGGTACTCTGATAAGCAGAGTGGCATGGACCTTGGCTGCAAAAATTGAATAATAAGAGACGTAGAAATGTAAATAAATGGATAAACTATAAGGAAACAAGTAGAGCATGTGTAACAAGGGTATTTGCACAGTTTACACTGCGGAATAAGTGATAAACTCTGCATCGGTGCTAAAGGGGATAGTTGGTGAGCATGCTTGAAAAGAACCTAGATATACTGACGCCGAGATTAATTTTGCAAAGATGAAGATTAGTTTTGCAGGTAGACAATGTGTAGAAGGTTATTTCATGCAGATGGGACTGTGGAGGACAAAGGTGTGAAATGGTGCTACATGTTTGAGGTGGCTGTAGCATAAATTACAAGGAAACAATAGATTGGAGAAGTAAGCCGGGTCTGGATTGGGGGTCTTGACCCTGGTCATGGGTCATCTTAATACATCTGTAGCTGACCTCCATACCTGGTTCATTGTGCCATTATGTTCGAGAAGATTTTTAGTTAGGCAAAGCAAAATTTTTTCTGGGTTTAGTAAAAGTAGAAGTTGAAGGAAAATAACAGTAACTACCTTTTTTCCCATTGCCACTACTTGCTACCTATTCCTAGCTGTAAATTCTTGTTCAGTATTTTCTATATTAACATGGAGAGACAATAAACAATTTACAGTCACATTTCATTTATTTAATACCAACTGTATGCAATGCACTTGGTTTGTGACTGATATCACTCGGAAGGCTTTTTTTCACATTGGTCACTATGAGAGGGGCTGTAAAATTCATCTTTATTGGAAAGAGGAAAATAGATCACAATAAATTGCAAACACATCAGGGAGTTTACTCAGAAGCAGCAGGAGAAATCAAAGGGAGTTTTCATGTAGGAAAAAAGCAACAGACTGAAAGAAGCGCTCTGTGGGAGACTGCAAACCATAAAAATATCAGAGATGTTGAGAAAGATTTGGAAATAGTCAGTGATGTCAACCCATTGTGAATTCCATAGATAGTTTAAGGTTTGTGCAGTTGCTATCCAGAATAATTTGATCAGATCTTGGCTCCTTTAGAGGATAATAAAATGGTGACTTTGCCGGCATATGCAAGCAATATCATGAAAGATTATTTTATCCTCGGAAATTAGAAATTTTCTATATCTCTAAACAAAAAGAACCAATGGAAAGATTCAGCCCATTTTCATGGTCTTTGGAAGATATGCAAAGCAAGGTAGGAAAAGCAAAAGTTCAAATGGAAATCCACTTAAAATATTGGAGGTCATCATATATTATTAGAAGACTGTGGTTAACTATTACTTTGGTGTCTGAAGATGAATATGTGTTAAAGCATAGAAGTTATCTTATTGAGCATTCCAATAAACCTATGTTTACTAAGCATTGTCTATGTTTTTACTATTCTGAGGGCTAGAGGAAATGAAAAGGGAGAATAAGCCCTTAAGTTACTTACCTGTAATTTATCCAAGAAGATGAAATGTGCATATACATACCAAAAATAAAGAATAACAAAGATATGTTAGTGCCAATCTATGTAACACAGTCCATAAATAATATATAAGGTCAAAAACAAGAGTATCTTTGTGGGCCATAGGTAGTGGGGAAGAAGAAGGAATTGAACTAAACAAGTAGTATTTTTTTTTTTTACTTTGAGAGTAGGTAAATTGCCACTAGCATTAAACAATATTATAGTTTATTTTTTTATTTTTTTATTTTTTTTATTTTTTGTTTATTGCAGTAACATTGGTTTATAACAGTGTATAAATTTCAGGTGTACATCATTATACTTCTATTTCTGCATAGATTACATCATGTTCACCACCAAAATACTAATTACAAATGATCACCACACACATGTGCCGAATTATCCCTTTTGCCCTCCTCCCTCCCCCCTTCCCCTCTGGTAACCATCAATCCAATCTCTGTCTCTAAGTGTTTGTTTATTGTTGTTATTATTTACTACTTAATGAAGGAAATCATATGGTATTTGACCTTCTCCCTCTGACTTATTTCACTTTGCATAATACCCTCAATGTCCATCCATGTTGTCACAAATGGCTGAGTAGTATTCCATTGTGTATATATACTACATCTTCTTTATCCATTCGTCCCTTGATGGGCACTTAGGTTGCTTCTAAGTCTTGGCTATTGTGAATAATGCTGCAATCAACACAGTGGTGCATGTTTCTTTACTCATTGGTGTTTTGAAGTTCTTTGGATAAATACCCAGCAGGGGAATAGCTGGATCATATGGTAGTTCTATCCTTGATTTTTTGAGGAATCTCCATACTGTTTTCTGTAGTGGCTGCACCAGTTTGCACTCCCACCAGCAGTGTATGAGAGTTCCCTTCTCTCCACATCCTCTCCAACACATGTTGTTTCCTGTCTTGTTAATTATAGTCATTCTGACGGGCATGAGGTGATATCTCATTGTAGTTTTGATTTGCATTTCCCTGATAGTTAATGATTTCGAACATCTTTTCTTGTGTCTGTTGGCCATCTGTATATCTTCTTTGGAGAAATGTCTGTTCAGGTCTTTTGCCCATTTTTTAATCGGGTTGTTAGTTTTTTTGTTGTTGAGATGCATGCGTTCTTTATATATTTTGGAAATTAAGCCCTTATCAGATGTATGGTTTGCAAATATCTTCTCCCAATTGTTAGGTTGCCTTTTCATTTTGGCGATGGTTTCCTTTGCTGCGCAGAAGCTTTTTAGTTTGATGTAGTCCCATTTGTTTCTTTTTTCTATTGTTTCTCTTGCCCTGTCAGACATGGTGCTTGAAAATATGTTGCTAAGACCGATGTCAAAGAGCGTACTGCCTATGTTTTCTTCTAGAAGTTTCATAGTTTCAGGTCTTACATTCAAGTCTTTAATCCATTTGGAGTTAATTATTGTGTATGGTATAAGGTAAGGGTCTACTTTCACTTTTTTGCATGTGGCTATCCAGTTTTCCCAACACCATTTGTTGAAGAGACTTTCTTTTCCCCATTGTATGTTCTTGGCTCCTTTGTCAAAGATTAGCTGTCCATAGATGTATGGGTTTATTTCTGGGCTTTCGATTCTATTCCATTGATCTGTGAGCCTGTTCTTGTGCCAGTACCATGCTGTTTTGGTTACTATAGCTTTGTAGTATATTTTGAAATTAGAGAGTGTGATACCTCCAGCTTTGTTCTTTTTCCTCAGGATTCCTTTAGCTATTCGAGGTCTTTTGTTGTTCCATATAAATTTTAGGATTCTTTGTTCTATTTCTGTGAAAAATGTTGTTGGAACTTTGATAGGGATTGCATTGAATCTATAGATGGCTTTAGGAAGTATGGACATCTTAACTATGTTAATTCTTCCAATCCAAGAGCACGGAATATCTTTCCATTTCTTTGTGTCTTCTTCAATTTCTTTCAGAAATGTTTTATAGTTTTCAGTGTACAGATCTTTCACCTCTTTGGTTAAGTTTATTCCTAGATATCTTATTCTTTTTGCTGCAATTGTAAATGGGATTGTATTCTTAATTTCTCTTTCTGCTACTTCGTTGTTAGCGTATAGAAATGCCACTGAATTTTGTATGTTGATTTTGTATCCTGCAACTTTACCATATTCGTTTATTACTTCTAAAAGTTTTCTGGTGGATTCTTTAGGGTTTTCTATATATAAAATCATGTCATCTGCAAATAGTGACAGTTTCACTTCTTCCTTTCCAATTTGGATCCCTTTTATTTCTTTTTCTTGCCTGATTGCTCTGGCTAGGACTTCCAGTACTATGTTAAATAGGAGTGGTGAGAGTGGGCATCCTTGTCTGGTTCCTGTTCTTAGAAGGATAGGTTTCAGTTTTTCACCACTGAGGATGATATGAGCTGTGGGTTTGTCATATATGGCCTTTATTTTGTTGAGGTACTTTCCTTCTATACCCATTTTATTCAGAGTTTTTATCATAAATGGATGCTGTATCTTGTCAAATGCTTTCTCTGCATCTATTGAGATGATTATGCAATTTTTATTCTTCATTTTATTAATGTGGTGTATTACGTTGATTGATTTGTGAATGTTGAACCATCCCTGCATACCTGGAATAAATCCCACTTGATCATGGTGTATAATCTTTTTAACGTATTGTTGTATGCGATTTGCTAGTATTTTGTTGAGGATTTTTGCATCGATGTTCATCAGTGATATTGGCCTGTAATTTTCTTTTTTTGTGTTGTCCTTGTCTGGTTTTGGTATCAGGATAATGTCAGCTTCGTAGAATGAGTTAGGGAGCTTCCCCCCTCTTCAATTTTTTGGAAGAGTTTGAGAAGGATAAGTATTAAGTCTTCTTTGAATGTTTGGTAGAATTCACCAGGGAAGCTGTCTGGTCCTGGACTTTTATTTTTGGGGAGGTTTTTGATTACTGTTTCAATCTCCTTACTGGTGATTGGTCTATTCAAATTCTCTACTTCTTCTTGATCCAGTTTTTGAAGGTTGTATGATTCTAAGAATTTATCCATTTCTTCCAGATTGTTGAATTGGTTGGCACATAACTTTTTATAGTATTCTCATAATCTTTTGTATTTCTGAAGTGTCTGTTGTAATTTCTCCTCTTTCATTTCTGATTTTACTTATTTGTGCCTTCTCTCTTTTTTTCTTGGTGAGTCTAGCTAAAGGTTTGTCAATTTTCTTGGTCTTTTCAAAGAACCAGCTCTTGGTTTTATTAACTTTTTTTATTATATTTTTGGTCTCTATTTCATTTATTTCTGCTCTGATTTTTATTATTTCCCTTCTTCTACTGATTTTGGGCTTTGTTTGTTCTTCTTTTTCCAGTTCCTTTAGGTGCATTGTTAGATTGTTTATTTGAGATTTTTCTTGTTTGTTGAGATAGGCCTGTATTGCTATAAACTTCCCTCTTAGAACCGCTTTTGCTGTATCCCATAAATTCTGGCATGTCGTATTTTCATTTTCATTTGTCTCCAGGTATTTTCTGATTTCTTCTTTGATTTCTTCATTGACTCAGTCGTTGTTCAGTAGCATTTTGTTTAATCTCCACATATTTGTGGCCTTTCTGATTTTCTTCCTATAGTTGATTTCCAGTTTCATACCATTGTTGTCAGAAAAGATGCTTGGTATTATTTCAATCTTCTTACATTTATGGAGACTTGTTTTGTGGCCTAATATGTGATCAATCCTGGAGAATGTTCCATGTGCATTTGAAAAGAACGTGTATTCTTTGGTTTTTGGATGGAATGCTCTGTATAGATCTACTAGGTCCATCTGTTCTAGTGTGTCATTTAAGGCCAATGTTTCCTTATTGATCTTCTGTTTGGATGATCTATCCATTGGTGTAAGTGGAGTGTTAAAGTCCCCTACTATTATTGTGTTACTGTCTATTTCTCTTTTTATGGCTGTTAATAATTGCTTTATATATTTAGGTGCACCTACATTGGGTGCCTAGATATTTACAAGTGTTATATCCTCTTGTTTGATTGTTCCCTTGATCATTATGTAATGCCCTTCTTTGTCTCTTTTTACTCTTTTTGTTTTAAAGTCTATTTTGTCTGATATAATTACTGCTACCCCAGCTTTCTTTTCATTGCCATTTGCATGGAGTATCTTTTTCCATCCCTTCACTTTTAGTTTGTGAGTTTCTTTAGGTCTGAAGTGTGTGTCTTGTATGCAGCATATATATGAGTCTTTGTGTTTTTTCCAATCAGCCACCCTACGCCTTTTAATTGGGGCATTTAGTCTATTGACGTTTAAAGTAGCTATTGATAAGTATGTACTTACTGCCATTTTTTAACTTTTTTCCCCAGTGTTTTAGTAGTTCTTCTCTGTTCCTTTCTCCTTCTATACAGAATTCATGGTCTCTTTAGTTTGACCTCTGTCTGAAAGCTCTACTCTTTAACTCCCCTTCTCCCTCATTTTATGCGTTTGATATCTTATCTAACCTCTTTTTTGTGCATTTGTATCCATTGCCCTCTTATCATGGAAATAGATAATTTTTCCTATTTGTGGTCTTCTCTTTTCCCCTTAAATCAGTCCCTTTAACATTTCTTGTAGCACTGGTTTCTTGGTGACAAACTCCTTTAATTTTTGCTTGTCTGGGAAAGTTTTGATCTCTCCTTCCATTTTGAATGATAATCTTTCTGGGTAGAGTATTCTTGGCTGTAAGTTTTTTCCTTTTAGCACTTTAAATATATCATGCCACTCTCTTCTAGCCTGTAAGGTTTCTGCTGAGAAGTCAGCTGATAGCCTTATGGGGTTTCCTTTGTATGTAACTTGTCTTTCTCTTGCAGCTTTTAGGATTCTCTCTTTATCTTTAATTCTGGACATTTTGATTATGATGTGTCTTGGTGTGGGCCTCTTTGGGGTTATCTTGTTTGGGGCTCTCTGTGCTTCCTGTACCTGGATGTCTGTTTCCTTCCTTAGGTTAGGGAAGTTTTCATCTATTATTTCTTGAAATAGATTCTCTGCCCCTTTGTTTCGTGCTTCTCCTTCCAGGACACCTATACCATGGATGTTAGTACACTTGATGTTGTCCCAGAGGTCCCTTAGACTGCCTTCACTCTTTTTAATTCTTTTTTCTTTTACATGTTCAGCTTGGGTAATTTCTTCTAGTCTTTTGTCCAGCTCGCAGATCGTTCTTCTGTATCCTCTACTCTGCTTTTGAGTGCCTCTAGCGAATTTTTCATTTCCAGTATTGTATTCTTCATTTCTGATTGGTTCTTTTTTATATCTTCCATTTCTTTGTTGACATTCTCACTGAGTTCATCTATTCTTCTCCCCAGATCGGTGAGCATCCTTAACACTCTTAGTTTGAACTCTCTGTCGGGTAGGTTGCTCATTTCTGTTTCACTTAGTTCCTTTTCTGGAATTTTGTCCTGTTCGCTTACTTGGAATATATTCCTTTTCTTCCTCATTTTGCCTCTTTCCCTGTGCTTGTGTCTATGTATTAGGTAGGTCAGCTACATCTCCTGCTCTTGGATAGGTGACCTTATACAAGTGATGCTTTAGGAGTCCTGCTGTGTGCTTCCCTCAGTTCTCAATGTTCCAGGGGTGACCCCTATGTGGGCTACGTGTGTCCCTCTGTTGTGGCCTGTTTGCTCTCCCGGTATGTGCCCAGGTAGGCCGAGTTATGCTTCTGGCCAGCTGTTGTAATGCTCAGTTGTTTGTAGTTGTTGTGGCCCTTCAGTCTCTTTATCAGGTGTGGGGAGCCCCAGCACAGTTGGCTGCAAGTTCTAATACCACATTTGTGTTGCAGTGTTTCTTTTAAGTGAGTAGACCCCCAGCATGGCAGGTTGTTAGGCTCAGGGGCTTAAAATTGCTATAAGCCTCCAGCCTTTAGGTCTCTTGTCAGCTCTCTGAGGATTGCAGCTGTGTAGGGCTGGCCTCAGGCACAAGAGCACCCAATTGTTTCAGAGTTGGGAAGGTGGGGCAAACCCCCTATGTGGGTCTTTGAGAAGCACAAGTCTTCTGCAGCTGACAAGCCCTGCCGCCCACAGGTCCACACACACAGTCAACACAGTCCTGCTGCATGTGCACGCCCCGACCTTCCGACGTCGCCCCAGTCTCTCCACGGCGGGAGCCCCACACACTCCACCACTGCCCCACACTCTCCACCCGCTCCTTGTGCACACCTTGCCCCACTGAAGTTGGCTCAGTTGCCAGGCTGCAGTGAATCCAGTCACCAATCTATGCAGGCCCACAAGTTGCCTGAGGGCTTGTTGTTGGGTGGGGCCAGTCTCTAGGGTGGGCTGCCCACCCTGGCTGAGCTGGATTAAATCCATGCTCTAGCGGGTGGGACAGACCTGGGCTAGCAGGCCCAGGGAGAACTCCAATGGCATCTGTGTCAGCATGCCCACACCAGGCCACAACAATGGCCGCCGCCAATGTCCCAGTCGCTGGAGAGGTCTCACCTCTCATCGAGATGCACACAGGGCCTATTAGATGAGTCTCTTTTCACCAAAGCACTGTGCACCTTTCTTTCCGGTGATTTTAGGTTGCTTTCTGAAATGGGTGACTTTGCGCACGGGCCCTTTAAGAGCCGGTTTTAGTTTCTTTGTGAACCAGCTTTTCTGGGGGTGCTCCCCAATGTTTTAGAAGCAGGTAAAGTCAGATATTATGCCACTCATCTCGATTGTGCTGAGTCCACAAAATGCCCACAGTGGGGGCGCTCCCCGGCTCAGGACCCTGCGCCTCCAGGGAGGCTGCGCACCTGTGGGCTGCTCCCGGCGGCCGTGCAGCTGGCGGCTTGTGAAGGCGGCGTTTTTCCTCTCCAGAAGGGATCCTCTGCCTCTTCCACCTCCGTTAGGATTGTCCGTTGTTGCAGGAGTTCCTCTCATCCAGTTTTCAGTTCTGTCTCAGGGGTAATTTTTCCACGAGTAGTTGTAAATTGGCTGTGTCTGCGGGAGGAGGTGAGTTCCGAGTCTGCCTACGCTGCCATCTTGACTCCCTTCTACTTTTCCCTCAGCACTGCCTCCTGCCCAGTGCTCCTCCACACTGCAGAAAGGAGAGCTCCCTAGCGCTGAAAATCCTGGAGGAAGGATCAATATTATAGTTCAAATTCCACTCTATAACAAAAAAACTACAATTTACCATTGATAACTGTTTATTTTAAATAATATTAATTATAAAATAAGAATATGAATTATCTACCACTTACTTTAGATGGGTTAGTTGTTGTTTTCAGTGCTAAAAGTCCTTTTTATTCACACAAATTTATTCATAAAATCTAATCTTTTTTCACCATAATTAAATTAATCCCAATTACCATATGTTGTTATATCAGCCCAGTACACTGTAGTTACATTATTAATAGATCTCAGATAAATGAACAATGGCTGATGCTTTATGCTTTATATATGGGGTCTATTAGATATGGAATTTTAACTTGCTGTTTTGGGTTCCATAATATCATTTTTCATGAGAACATTGTTAATTTGAAAAAATAGAAAATTTAAACCTTACTTCAAATAAAACACAATACTGATATTTATCCATTCCAAAAATTTAGATTTTTTGTTGTAATATCCTAATGCTTATAAATCCTGTCTTTTCCATATTGCCATTCTTCTTTTCACTCCAGTGTAAAATATGTTTTCTGCTCTTCATGTTCGATTGAAGGGTTTTGAGCAAAGGAATAACACGAACTGGTTTATAGCAACTCAGGATATCATGTTGAGAACAGACTGTAGGAGAGAAAAGGAGAAGGAAGGACATCAGTTAGGCTATTGTAGTCATCTCAGCAAGAGATGTCCGTGACTGGAACTAACAATGGAAGTAGTGAGACGTGGTCGAATTTTGGATGTTTCGAAGGTAGAACCAAGAAGATGTGAGATGGGAAAGAAAGTAAAGAATCTATGATAACTCCAAAGTTTTTGCCCTGAACAGCAGGAAATATGTTGTTGCCATTGACTGAGACAGTGAACATGGGAGGTGATGCAGTTTGGAGGAAGAATATGAGATCGGTTTGGGACATACGAAGTTTTAGAGATGTTTTATGTATCCAAGTGGAGATGTTGAGTAGGCAGTTGAATATGAGTCTAGAGTTCTGCAGAAGAGTTTGGTCTGGATATATACAAGTGGGAGGCATCAAAACTGTAAGATTAAATGACATCACCAAGGAAGTGAGTGTGTATAGACAAGAGTGGAGATCCAGGACTCAATTTTAAGAAATCAGACAGAATCGGATAAATCAGCAAACAGGATTGGGAAGAGCACCAATGACATAGAAGGGAAACCGTAAGAATATGATGTTCTAGAAGCCAAGTGAAAAAACCTGAAGCAAGTAAGAGTATATGAGAACCATGTTAAATTTTGTAGAGGGGTCAATGTAAAATGAGGATGAGAAGGGACTATTGAATTAAGCACTGTGGAGGTCATCAGTGCTCTTGCCTATCATTTTCACAGGGTGGTGAGGGGAAAGTCTAAGTGGTTGTAAGAGAGAATGGGAGGAGAAGCACTGTAGGCTGCAAGAATGAACAAGTCTTTTGACGTATTTTGTTAAAAAAAGGAAGAGGAGAAATTGAAGTTGACTCTGAAGTAGGGTCAAGGGCAGGATGATTATTATGTATTTATATTAATAATTATTATTATAATTTTAAGATAGGAGAAACGAAAATTGTTATTGTGCTAATGAGAATGAGTACAGAGAAAAATTTCTAAGTATTTAGCAAATTATTTATTCAAGTAATCTCAACAGCTCTGTGGAGTATATACTATTATTTTCTCTATTTAATAGAAGCAGAGAATGGTTATATAACTAGCACATGGACGATATGGTATTTCATCCTTGGCAATCTTGCCCAAAGTCTGAGCTCTTAACCTCTTCACTTGATTACCTTTGTAAAGACCCTATTTCCAAATAAGGTCACATTCTGAGTTACTTGGGGTTAAGACTTCAATATACCTTTTCTGGGAGTACACAATACAACCTACGACAACTGTATTAGTATTTTATGTGAGCTTTGATTTATATAAACTTGATTGAGAATCATGGATAGGGACATATAGTTCTGTAGCCTCATAATTGATTGATCCCCTTTCACTCAGTCTCCTGTCCACGATGGAAATACATGAATTTTGGGAAAATGAGACAAAAAGTAATCTATCAATGGCTTCCCACTGCTCCTAGGAAAAATAGAAAGCTCCTTAACATGGCACCAGACCCTCCAGGATCTTATCTCAACCACAAATGCTTGGGCTTTCCATTCTAGCCCTTCCGGCTGTATTTTATCTCTTTACCCCCTCACCCTTCATGCTTCTATCACCTTAGCATCTTTGCTGGCCCCTTTGTTCATCCTCTGCCTTCCCTTCCAGCTTAGCCAACCTTTACTCATTCTGTAAATACTAGCACTAGCATTGCTTTCTCAGGAAAGTTATTATGGATTACCCTAGATAGAATCCTTCCTTCAGAGGTTTTTAGAGCAAGGTTCACCTCTTTGTCTTAACTCTGTCACATTATAGTTTTGCATTTTGTGTGTGTGATCATTTGATTAACGATGCCTCCCACAGACCCACAGGAGAGGGGCCATGTGTCTCCAAGGCCACATTAGTGCCAGGCCCAGAGTAGATATTCAATACTTAGTACATTTTTTTTTTTTAAGAAAGAAGTGCTTTAAACTGTTGGACTCTTTACTTCCACTCTCTGAAATGTGAGCAGGAAAAAGCTCATTTTCATCTCTTCTTTGGAGTAGGATAGTTTTTTCTGGATATAAATTGAGTTAGCACATGGACACAAATTTGGTGGTTATCAATCTTTTACGCTAATATATGTGAGTGATGATGTGTCAGAAGAACTTCGGAATTCCTGTGCAGAGTGTTCTGGTATCAACCTTGGAGGCGATAATGTACTTGTGGAGTTGTTTTATATGATATTCTTGTGTCCGCTTTACCATTGTCCCCAGTACTTCTAAACGTGGGGGAAGAGATGGGCATTCCAAATTTATTTGTACTTTTGTTACATGGAGAAATGTTAAGTTAGAATAGTGAAGACTCTTGATCCTTAACTATCTTTGCAGCTGGCCAAGATCTGTCACAGCTAATGATATTGCACAAAATAACTATTGTATAACAATGATTTGAATCCTCTTTTGTCTTAGTTGCATTCACTATAGTAAAATAAAAATACAATGGTTTACTGTATCATTTTTGTAGCTAAGAAGGTAGACTGAGGGGCCACACTTTTTGGGTTTGAGTGCTCACCTTGGGACGCTTACTTTCTAGTTTTGGGATCGTGTTACAGTTACTTAATATCTCTACGTCCCAGTTTTTATCATTAATATTATTATTATAAGTTGATGAGGTCCTTTTCTATTTTGCAGTAGTATAAAAAGGGATTCTTTTGCATGAATTCCATGAAGAAGATTTGCTGAGGCATCTGTTGTATACCAGACAATATTCCAGGTCTTGGGAATATAAATGATTAAGACATTCATTTCACAGATGACACACACAACTCTATACAATAATTAAACTTAAAATATAGGCAAAAAATAGTTATAATTTTTAGTAGTATAGGTTTAGCAAAATCTTCAAGTACATGAAGTTGTATATTTTAAAAAATTGCATGTGTCTGTTAACCATAGAAAACATATACAAATCCTTATTTTATCTAAAAATCTATGCGAAGACAGCCCCCAGAAATGGATGGTAGTGGGCGAATAACAGGAAGCCCAGAGCTTAATTCTCTCCTGTCAAGGCATTTCAAGCTTTCATTTTAAACCTCCCCCTGGCACCTGGTGACATTCGCCTCCTGAAAGGCTTTGCTTTTAATGCAGCCAGTTTACTTTGAGCTGTCAGGTGATGAATTTCATTATTTCATTTTGTCTCTTTTAGTTTAAATTGGTATATGAGCACAAAGTAGAGAACCACTGGGAAATAGCGCAAAGAGCTCTGGTCTAGAATTAGTCCCTTCCTGACTCTGTGATTTCACCCTCTGACCTCTTTCCTGGGCAAGTTTCTTCATCCTCTGGGCCTTATTTCACTCTTTTGTAAAACAAAAGGGTTGTATTCGGTAATCTAAAATTCTGAGAGGTCGTGCTTGCCTCTCTGAGCCTCTCTCTGCGTCAGTCAGGTAGAGGGACTTGCCTTGACTGCTGCAAGGATTACATGAGTCACAGAGTGTGGAAGTGCCTGGGATGCCATGAAGCCTGTATCAGCGCTGTTATTCATGGAATGACACTAAACGCATTTAGGAGTTCTCTTAGGTGATTATAAAAGTTTTTGTGCAATTTGGTTTTCAGAAATGACAGCACAGTAAAAGCAATATGCTCTAGTGCCCAGGAAGTTCACCAAGATTGAATGAAGAACAAATGTAATTCTATCAGTTTTGAATTTTTCTAAAGTTCTCTGCCTACAGTACCAGCCAAATGGCATTTCTAAAGTATTTAGGAGGACAGCTTCATAGAGTTTTCGTCACTCACATGAAAGTTTAGCTGACTTCTGGGGAAAATAAGCAAGCCTGAGAACGGAGTTTCCTCTCTGCTGGCGAGACATTGCCAGTGCTTTATCGCTCCATGAGTTGATATTTAGGGGGTCTCTGCAGGGGACTAACCAGAATGGAAAGTCCTTCAAGGTACTGTGTTTTGATTCAGGCAGGAAGTTGAGTCCCAAAGCAAATTGCATAGAAGGAGGAGGAAGGAGTTTGTGGTGCGTATGCCCGAGAAAGGATTTAATCTAATTAAAAATCTCAATTCTGAAGATAAAATCCTACCCTAGTCTGCATCCCTGGGAACCATATATACACTGCCCCCAAAACACAGGAGAAAGTACCTATAAAGAAAATAGTATAAGCCAAAATATATTGGACAAGTGAGCTTACTTGCCACTGTATATAAAGAGGCAAATCCAATCCGGAACCTTCCAGAGTAATACTCCCATAGACATTTATTATTCCCTTCTCTTCCCAGTGTGGTATATTCTATTTGTTTGTTTCCCTGCTTTCTAGCTCTGTGGAGTTTATGTCCTCCCAAAATTTGCTATTTTTTTTAATCTGTCTTTGTTCTTTCTGTGGTTAGACATGTTCTTTTGATAACATCTTTTAAGATATAGAAGAGAAAGGGGCTGTGGCTCTTTCAACTCCGCATCCTCACTCCTAACACTGCTTCTGGACCAAAGAATGAATCCTTGCGTGCTGTTTGACGCATAGACAAGAAGGTATAGAAACAAGAATAGGTCCCTTCCAAACTTAACCTTTCCTTGTTTATTTTAATCAAGATGATGTGACATGTACTATAAAAACAAAAACCAAAAACAGCAAGACAGACTAGGGACAACCAAATGGTAAAAATTTATCTTTTCAAATTAATTTATTGTAGATTAAGGGTCCGCAAACGGTGGCCTGGGGGTCCACCCAGGCTGGTCTGCAGCCTGTGTTTGTTAATAACATTTTCTTTGAGCACAATCACACTCATTCGTTGCATATTATCCGTGGCTGTTTTTTCATCGCAACCTCAGAGTTGGGTGGTTGTGACAGAGACCATCCATCTCACAGAGCTAAAAATACTTATCCGGCCCTTTACAGTTCAAGTTTGCCAATCTCTGTTGTAGATTATTCCAAAGAAGAAAATGAAGCAATCATCATTTCTATTAGTAATTTCCTAAATCTAAAAAAACGTGTTCTTATGCCACAATCAGCCAAGGGCTTTATTTTTTTTCAGACTTCTGTAAGCATATTCGTCACACGTTACGTGTTAATAGAAACAATAAGCTGGTTAGGCGGGGTTTATGGTAGATAAAAATCTTCTGTTTGGTACAGCTAAAGTAGTGTTGTTCCTCACTAGACAGCCATAAATATAACTCTGATCCATTGTGACATCATAAATCTCTGTTTTATAGTTTGTCCTGATGTAAACAGCACTCTCCCTGGTGTTTATGACTTACTGTGGCATTCTGATACTGGGGTACATTTATGAGACAAATGGGTCCAGCCTCCACTGTCATGCTCAGATTTCCAGAGTCCTTGTTAAATGGGGATCCACTATATATGATGTGCGCTTGTGTGGCAAGAGCAAGAAGTAGTCTGCTGGACTCATTCAGCAATGTGTTGGGAAATAAGCTTTGCATTGGAAAAATGAAAGATGAAGTCAGTACTAGTCAAAACTCTTAAAATATGACTGTCCTGTTTCTAAAATGCCTTTCCATCTTGCCTTTATAGAGAGCATTCTTAAAACAATTGCCCCTTGATGATGGGTTCAGTCAACTTTATGAGCAAAACTCTGCCAGTGTTTTTTTCCTTGTTTTGGATATGCTATAATCCTACCTAGTTTCAAATTAGCTACAGTGGCAGATACTTAGGCATCGTGAAGAAAAATGCCTACCTTATAATGGCCGAATTAATATTTGAATACTTCACTGTATGTGATTATGTACTGGTTAAGTGTAAGATGGTGACTGCCTCTCTATTGCTTCCCCGTCTGTGAACATTCTGCTCCAGTTCCCCCTCCTCTGGCCAGTCCTCCCTGGTGAGCTCAGTGCTACTCTTACTGCTATTGCTCTAAATGACTGTTCTGCACAATTAACGCTGCATCTGAGGCTGCCTGTGAGTCTGTGACACATCATTTAAATCTGCCTTACATCAGTGTAAAATGCTGATAGTGTACACTGTCTCCTGGTTCCCTCCTTGCTGCATTTCTATGTAGGCCTTACCACCCCACACCTCAAGTATATTGAATGTGTCTTATGGAAGGAGATCTAGCCTTCCACTTATTCTTTTAAACTCCAGAGAATCTAACAGGTCAATAATAATATCTAATATTTATTGAGCACTTCTCCTGAGCCAAGCATTTGTTATCTCACTTTATCTTCACAATGACCTTATAAGATAGTTACTATTATTATATTATCATTCTTGTTTTACAGATGGTAAACCCGAGGCACAGGAGGCTAAGCTAGTTGCCTGAGGTTTCAAAGCCAGAGAGGAGAAGAGCTAGAATGTGACCTTTATAGTGTGACCCAAACATAGAACTCTACCCACTGTACCACACTGCAGGTGCCCCGGGGCTAAATCCTATGTTGAGTGGGTAGCAATTGATGTACAGAGATGATTTCTGCAGTGTAAGAACTTTTGACTTAGGTTACCCAAATTCTGTGTAGAGATGATAGAAAATATACATTTCAAAATACAGTTGGAAATAGATCTCTTCTTTATCTAAAATAAACTGAAAAAAGGGCTTAGGGCATTACGTGTGTTAATGAATGGACACTGCATCACAATTGAATTGCAGTGGGTGACACCAGGCAAAACTAAAGTCAGTTGGGGAGATGTTTTAGAGGGTATATGGTTTGTAAAAGTTCCTTTGAGGCCCTTAGACAAGGCAGTAAATGCACTGTCCCCAAATCCTTCTCCTCCCCAGTTGGAGGATAAAATGGCTATTATAATCATGGGTCACTTCAAGTTCAATGGAACTTAATGTCTGGGGAAAAAGTGGCCAAATAAAAAGCCAGTTTTCTATCTATAGCAATGATAAATATCTGACCTACTTCAACATCCTTTTGCTGAGGTTCAACTCATTTCCATGCAGTTGAGTCTGACATGCCAATAATGATGGAGAGCATGAAACACCAAAGGATTCGGCGGATTATCACTTCTGCTCTGCAGACAGACAGCACTTCATTTAAGCGGCTTTCCAGATATCTCCATTGTGGATCTGATGGAAGGATTTAGCTTAAAGCCAGAGGTTATAACCTTTCGTCTGTGAGATGGAGCCTGTGACCAGAAGGTGTAGCACAGAAACTGCCACCCTGTGGCATCCTGATTATGCAACTAGCTTTACAGGCCCACACTGACTCACATTTTTGTCTTCTCTCATCAAGAAACATGATAATAAAGATATTTCTTCATCTCTCATGCATTGCAATTTTCTTCTCTACTAATGCAACATGTTTTGATTTTCTATGGGAGAGAAGAATAATTCAAAGGTGGAATTCCGTTAATTTCAGAAATCTGTGGTAAAGGAAGAGCTGATAGATAATTTGAGAGACTTGGCTTGTGCAGTGCTCACTGCTACCCTCAAATCTTCAACTCAAGGTCACTAGATTGAGATATTATTATAGGTCGGTTTAGATAGATGGGCTTCTCTGAGCTCACACAATTTGAATTGCACCAAAAATCGCAGATCAGATTGGGATAAGAACCATGCAGAAATAGAGGATATGAGTCAAAGCTGAAGGATACTTGATGAGCAGAGTCACTGAGTTCTTGGAGCCAGAATCAAAACCCAATATGTCTAAGACTAAAGAGCAGTAGGCTCTGAAAACTTTGAAAAGCTGATGAATGATGGGATAGTTCATTGCAGCATTCTTCTGAAGAGGGAGCTCCTATATGCCTTCTTAAAAGTCATGCTATTTTCAGCCAAAACTGGAAATAAGCCAACTCTGCATCAATAGGAGCGTAGGTAAACAACTGTGGTGTGGCCATGCAAAGGAATACTACTCAGCAGGAAAAAGGAACAAAATATTGATAAGTGCATTTACATAGATGAATCTCAAAGATATTATGCTGAGCCAGAGAGTCCAGACACAAAGAACTGCCTACTGTATGATTCTCCCTTTACTTGAAATTCTGAAAAAAAGCAGAGCTTATCTAACTAGCAGAAAGCAGAACAATGTTTGCCGAGGCTGGTTGTTGAGGCAGGAAATACCTGAAACGTATACCTCAATAAAGTTGATTTTTTACAAAGTGAGGCTACTTCTAGAAATTTCTTTTACATGAAATGTTCTAGAACATTCCTAATTCATAAAACAAGGTTGCTTATATTATGATAAAGTGCCTTTGAGTAACAGTTCTTATGAGTTACATTTCTATTGTAGAAAACCCTTTGTAGAAAACTTTGAGCGTTTCATTGCCTGCTTGATAAATCCTGTTTGTTCTTTTGAGGTCCTTCTCATATTGAGGTAGAATATGGCACCCTATGAGCAGAGGAGGTTGCAGCCTGGGGTTGAAGATTTGGCTTTGCCATTCATTAGCTAGGAGATGTTGGGCAAGTGACTTAACATCTTTAATCCTCAATTTCCTCATCTTTAAAGTGGGGTTAATAATAAAATCCTCTTGATAATTCATTGAAAAGATTAAATAAGATAGTGATTCTAAAGCACTCAGCACTGTGTCTGGCCTGTAATAAGCTCTCAGTAAAGGCTAGCTATTCCATCTGTGTAACCTCTTCTCTGAAACCCTCTCCATCATGCCTCCAGTAGAGTGAATCAACACTTCATCCATTACAACATTGACGGGTTACATCATTGTTGTGTGGTGACCTTTTTCCCCTCCCCTACTCCACTGTGAGCTGTTTGAGATGATTACAATTGTGTCTTATCTATTCCTTTATCCCCAGCACCCAACATCACAACTGTTACGTGGTACGTTCTCAATCAGTGTAGAAACTACACCCTTGAAGCTTAAATAATCAACTGTCTTTTCAGTCTTCTACTTTTTTTCAGAATGAGCTGCAATGGGCTTCAAGCCTTGTTGTTAGACCAGCTCTAAAGCCTTCACGCATCTGAAGAATTATATAAGGGAAACAAGAGTTACTCAACATGTTTTTCTGCCTCTCCCCCTTATATCAGAAACATGGAAATCAGAGTGAAGTCCCTGGTGTTACTCTGGAAAACGCTTGGGCAAAGCTTCCATGGATTTTCTAAAGAGGAGGATTAAATGAAGAATGTTTCCAAATTTGAGGGAGACTTCAGAAGTGTTTAAAGTTTAGGACATAATATTTTTGGATTAGACCCCAAGGCTTCTTCACCATGGTTCCCATTTATCATACTCATAAACATTGACTTGATTTACCAGCTTTTGTTCTCTGCTGAACCTCATCTAGCCTTTGCTTTTCAGTAGTGTTAGTTGGGTTCTCTGTACACTTGTACATTTACTTTTAGACCCTAAGTCTCAATAGTCTATATTATAAATTTTAAGATTTCTGCCTGCATAGCTACGTCTTCCCATGCTCTTTTTTAATTAAGTAAATAATAATTAGGTTAATAATTGTTATAAATAATAAATAAAATTATAAAATAATAAGTAAAAATAGTAAGTAAGTTAATAGTTTGATTTAGAGCATCACTTGACTTAAATGTGCATTTTCATGTAGAAATTCACGGTGACACGTTATATTTCTCATCAGTGACATCCTAACTTTGGATATTCGTGTGGATGTGGAAGGAGTTAACTTGAGTTACAGGATCTATGTAAAGGTTTCTCTCTCTCTCTCCTATCACTAAACTATCACTAAACTGGAAAATAAATCCTCAGGCAAATATCTGGTACTACCTAGAGGTATTTATGTCACCAATACATTGCTGAAGGAGATTTTACATGCTCTTAATGTTGTTTGAGTTGCAAGCAGACACACCAAATCAAATATAAACCAAGATAAAGCACATACATTGATGTAGATTGTGACCTGACTGGACCCTCTTCTGAGTATATCAATGTGATACCTGCCTTGGCCAACAGAAACACTAAATGCAAATATTTCTCTCTATTCTCTCTTTCACAGCCCATAGTTACTGTTGGTTGCAGGTAGGAGGAATGAAAGTTTGGAAATGCTTTTATTCCTTATGTAGTGCCCAAGTGAGTAAGGTAGTCTTCATGCCACTTAAAAACTTAATTTTTACTCAGGGTGCAAAAGCTTAGAAAAGTCAGCTCCTTTTAATACACGCATGCAACTGAGTGATGCAGCAAAATACATTGAAAGTGATTAGCCTTTGAATATTACATACTGTCAGCTTCGTGTCCCTTTCTTTTTACAGCCCTGGGTGGGAAAGGATTTCACACATTAGTACACTGCAAGCTGATTGGCTTATTCTCCAATTTAAATCCAAAAGGGAGAGAGGGTCAAATTAGTGTAGAGCATAGATGACCTTTGAGAAAATGATTTCCCTCAAGCTGAGATAGTGTACAGAAAAGAGACATGTGTTTACAGCCCAACTAACCTGCCCTGTGTTTTCAGCAGTGGTGGACTCCTGTCTGACAGGGTCCATCTGCCACCCTATGAGGCTGTCACTGCTAGGAAGGAGAGTTATGAAAAACAAAATTCTCTGCTAACGTAATAGTATAAGAAGCCAATTATATGATGCAGAACAAAGATCCAATGGTTTCTTTCCTTTGTGCCGTTGTCAACTGTTATTTCAGAAATACAAATACTTCTTAAAGAGTTCCCTTAACTGGATAAGGAAAGGTAATGGATTCTTACCTAGATCCTCCAGAAGGAACATAGTCCCACCAACTCCTTGATGTTAGCCCAATGAGACCCATTTCATATTTCTCACCTTCAGAACTATAAGATAATAAATTTATATTGTTTTAAGCCAAAAAAAAAGAGCTCACTTAAAATTGCATTGCAGTACCTCAGAATTCATGCCTGGATCTCACGTCCCTGTGATTTCCCAGCCACTTAAGGTACATCCATGAAAAGCTGAACCATCTGAATATTTCACATACAGGGCAATTTTAAAGGGTGAATCAGTAATTCCTCTAGCATGTGTCTTAACTAACATATTTTTTATATACCCAGTGACGCACTCTCTCTAATCACGTTCTTTCCAACGAGTGAAATGGTTTTGTAATTTTTCGGTATAATAGAGGAGTAAAGGAGATAAGTAAATGAACAAATTTTGCTTGGTATCCTCTACAGCAAGTTTTAAAATAGAACAATGACAATGGAAAGAACACAGTACCCTGAAGCAGGAGATCGATGTATTCCCCTCAGTTCAGCCTTCCCTGTGTGAGCTTGGGCAAGTCATTTACATGATGTTTCCCAAGATGAAAAAGCTAGCGTTTGTTAGAGCCGGATTTGAGTCCATACCTGCCTCCCCAGTGAAGCATCCTGACCTGCTAAGGTTCTAAGCCACCACTATCTTTATTTTCTCTTCTTCCTTCCCTCCTCAGAAAGCCTCAGTTGCCCTGACAATAACACAAGGATGAGAATACTTTCTTTTTACGTTGCTCTAAAGATTAAATGAGATCTTGTGTGCCAAGAAATTAGTGAATAGTTTGGTCACGGACAAGTCTCAATAGATGAAGGTGCTCCTCATCCTCTCTGCCGTGGTTATTTTCACTTGGACATCTGCCGCTGCTGTAACTGCTACATGTAGTACTACCACTATTTCCCTACAGCAATTACCTGTGCCCTACTGACATTAATCTATTTCGTATGTAAATATGGTTGAGAATACAAATTTGGCTAGTTTTTATTACAGAACAGTATGATTGTTATTCTAGTTATATATTTCTGCGTGACAATCTGCTCCAAAACTTACTGTTATAGACTGAATTGTGTCCTCCCAAACTTCATATGTTGGAGCTCTAACCCCCAGTACCTTCAAATGTGACTGTATTTCAAGATCTGAAGAGGTAACATTTAAAGAGGTAATTAAGTTAAAATAGGTGGATCCCAATTCAATATAACTGGTGTCCTTATAAGAAGAGGAGATTAGAACTCACTCTCTCTCTCTCTCTCACACACACACACACAGTCAGTGAGAGAGGAAGACCATGTGAACACACAGAGAGAAGATGGCTATCTACACGCTCACAGGCTCAGCTCACAAGGGCTCACAGGGACAGCTGGGCTCTTCTTCACTCAGTATCATACACCCGCGGGGAGGGAATTTTGCTGGAATCATCTGAGGCTCAGTCACTCACACATTTGGTGGTTGGTTGATGCTGGCAGCCAGCTAGGACTCTGATGGGATCTGTTGACGTAAGACGTACATGTGACCTGGGTTTCCTTACAATATGGTGCCTGGTTCCAGGGTGAGGATTCCAAGAGTGAGCCAGGCAGAGGCTGTATTTTCTCACCTAGCCTTGGAAGGTATATAGTATCACTTCTATGACATTTGGTTCATCAGAACCGAATCATAGTAGCTAGTCCAATACAAGGGGACAGGAATTAGTTTCTACATTTTAAAATTCCCAGAGTTGCACAGTCAAAACTATCTCTATATATACATATCTGTATGTATATGTATAAAAGATATATGATATCAAAACTTATATATATGTATCTTAACCATAGCTATATTAATTTCATGTTAATTAAGTATTAACACTGTTATATGTGTAAAAAATATAGACAAAGTTAGACTAACATGGGTACTTTTTTTTTTTTTTGATGAGGAAGATTGGCCCTGAGCTAACATCTGTTGTCAATCTTCCTCTTTTTTTGCTTGAGGAAGATTGTCCCTGAGCTAACATCTGTGCCAGTCTTCCTCTATTTTGTCTGTGGGATGCCACCACGGCATGGCTTGATGAGCAATGTGTAGGTTTGTGCCCAGAATCTGGGCCCGCGAACCCCGGGCCGCCAAAGCAGAGTGCGCGAACTTAACCACTGTGCTACTGGGCTGGCCCATATCATCAGTACTTTTTACAGAGTCTATGTAGTGACTTTTATTAAGTTATTTTTATATTTCTTAATTTTTATTTCTGCTATCCATTTCTTTCTAAGCAAAAGCAAGACAATTAAAATTATTCATCACTGCTCTGAGGTTAGATTTTGTGTGACACCACTAATCATTTTGGCTGCTGTACACAGTGTCTCTAAAATGGAGAAGAGGCAGGATAGAGTGGGAGGCTCAAGATATAATAGACGACACATGTTCTGGCATTATTCAGACTCTAAACCTGAATTCTTTCCAAATTCTGATTTTGTCACTTTTTAGTTGTCTGACCTGTGGCAACTTACTGAAATACTCAGAGTTCCCGATTTTTCAACTGTAGAGTGGAGTTACTACCACTATCTCGAGGGAGTATTGTGAGGATTAAATAAGATATCGTTTGTAAAGCCCCTAGCTTTGAGCCCAGCATATTAATCTTCCTCCCGTTGGCTCTTTAGGGTAATAAACACAGATCAAAATATCACAGTTCTAGTTTATTAAACTATAATGACTTCATAGAGGACAATAATCAGTGGTCCTTAAAACAACCTGTTTGATCTGTGCTAACCGTCTTTTCCTTCACTCTTTGTGTAACGCCAGACTAAACATCACACCAGGATTTCACAATAACACTTCACTATGCAGTAAATTTTCATGTCAGACACATTTTGCTCCTTTTTCAAAGGTTCTCTTATATCAGAACAGATTGGAAGTCAGGTGTTATAACACATCTTGTGAGTTCCACTTTTTAATCCAAGTATAATTTACAAGTTTATAATGTTTCTCTCTTGTAGAAACCACTGATTTTACTTATACTTGTTGTTATTGTAAGCAAGTGTTACTGGTACAAGGAACTGAGATATCCTCTGTCTTTGTAAATCAGGATCTTTTTGAGTGAGGAAAAGCAGGAAAACAATAATATGGTGATGGAGATTCAAATGTTAGAGTTTTTTTACTTGTGTACTTGAAATTTTATCCTAACTCTATTAATGATGATGATTTTTGCATTTCATTTTCACTTCATTTATTTTTTGATTAATGTAGTTCCTGTTTTTCAGATAAGAAGCAAGAGATAAATAAAATAGATTTTCAGACTGATTGCTAATTTATATGAATTCATTTATTCAAATTTATGATCTTCGAATAAAATACAAGTGCTCAATGCTATTTTTCAATTCTCTGACATTATTTACATAAAAGCCTTTTTTGAAATATCAAAAGAGATTATTTGTCATTGAGGAAATTTCAATAGTACTCTGATGTTTCCTGAAGATGTTTTGAAGGTACGTGAGATCAAAATACCATTCGGAAGTTAAAACTTGCCAGTGAAAAACACTTACAAGTAGAAAAACCCAAATAGATTTTCCTTAGCTTTTGAGTGTGTTTCAAACTCTGATACAATAGTCAAAATATCTGTTTTTATTGTTAAAAATAGCAACTTTATAGTAAAGAGCAGTTTACTCTATAGCATTTATTCTTATACTGCAATGTATTAGTTTCCTATTGCTGCTGTAACACATTATCACAAACATTGTGGCTTAAAGCAACACAGATCTATTCTCTTACAGTTCTGGAAGTCAGGAGTCCAATCTGGTCCTTACTGGGTTAAAATCAAGGTGTGTGCAGTGCAACCTTCCTTCTGGAGGCTTTAGGGGACAATCCATTTCCTTACTTGCCTCATCCGGTTTCCAGAGGACACCAGCATTTCTTGGCAGATGACCCCTTGCCCCATCTTTAAAGCCAACGGTATCACATCTACAAATCTCTGACTCTGACCTTCTGCCTCTCGTTTCCATCATTTAAGGATCCTTTGATGACATTGGGCCCACTCAGATAATCCAGGATAATCTCCCCATCTCAAGATCCTTAATTTATTCACATCTGCAAAAGTCCCTTTTGTTGTATAAAATAATGTATTAATAGGTGCTAGGGATTACGATGTGGACATCCAGAAATATAGGGCTCCATTTTTCTGCCTACCACAAGCAACCACTTAGAAATGATTTATTTGTTCCCAAAATATCTTTTTAAGTAGTAATTTAAACAATTAAATAATTAAATAAAAATTAAATAATTTCTATATTTTTAAAATAAGTAAAAATTATGCAACCAAGTTTTGGAATGTCATGTCATTTTTTTTTTCAAAATTTGACAGCATAGCTATGTGCTAAAAATCAACGCTGCTTCTGATAACCTTAAAGGCTGGCACGCATTCAACAAAAGTTGCAAAATCGTACCTTCATGTGGGACACTAATACAACAAAATTTAGAAGAGAATCTAACCAATTACTAAACATTTACATTGTTCTTTATCATTTTTCAGAGGAGGGAGAAACATTTTGTGTTATTTTATTTATTTTTTAATCAGTGAAGAAGGTCACCCACTTATGTAAAATAATCGCTGAACTGTTCACTGCTATTTGCCACAGGTTTTCTATAAGAAAGCTTAACATTCTCGACTTCTTTCTTATTCCAATTTCCAAAGTCTTGGCAGTTAAAGCTAACTAACACATTATAATTCTGTTTAACACTGCCATAACTTTTGGTGGGGAGGGGAGGTGACTAACAGCCAATTTCTGTCATATTCAGAAAAACAATTTTTCTCAAACTGGAGAAGTGGCCTCTCTTGACACTGATATTCTGCTCTTGTTCCGTATATGTAGATTAATGGTTCTCAGCTGGGGCAATTTTGCCCTCCAGGGGACATTTGGCAATGTCTGGAGACATTTTTGGATGTCACAGCTGGAAGGGTGCTATTGGTGTCAAGTGAGTAGAGCTTGAGAATTCTACTAAACATTTTACAGTGCACAGGACAGCCCCCCACTACAAAGAATTATCTGGTCCAAACTGTCAATCATGCCAAGATTGAGAGACTGATATAAAGCGACCTGAAGCTTAAGATGGAAGAATCTTTGTCAACATTTTGTTACTGTAATAAATACATCATATGCATTTAAAAGGAGAGTCTTGGGGCCAGCCCGGTGGCATAGCAGTTAAATTCATGTGTTCTGCTTCAGCATCCCAGGGTTCGCCAGATTGGATCCTGGGTGCGGACCTACTCACCACTCATGAAGCCATGCTGAGGCAGCATCCCACATAGAAAAACTAGAACAATCTACAGCTAGGACATACAACTATGTACTGGGGTTTTAGGGAGAAAAAAGGAAAAAAAGAGGAATATTGGTAACAGATGTTAGCTCAGGGCCAATCTTCCTCAAAAAAAATAAATGCATAAAAATAAAAAAATAAAAGGAAAGTCTTCATGCATAAGCAGGGTTCTCAAACCTTCTTGAATTTCTCCCCTTCCCCAAATGAGTTCCTACCCCAGCCATCCCTAATTTGGGTAAGGCACCACCATCCACGAAGTGTTCATACAAAAGAACTCAGGGCATCCTTGATTCCTTGATTTCTTGTTATCCATACTCAATCCACTCGTATTTCTTGATAGTTCTGCCTTCAAAATTTATCCTCACTGTGACCACATCTCCCCATCTCTACTGCTCCGCCATCCTAAGCCATCATCATATCTTGCTTTGACTCTGCATAGACTCCTAACAATTATTCAGCAGCCAGATTTTAAAGTTTGCATCAGGTCATGTCATTCCATCCCAGGGCTTCTCATTGCAAATAGAAGGAAATCCACACGTCTTCTCAGGGCGTACCAGTCCCTACCTGACTGAACCCCACCTAACTCTCCAGCCTTATCAGCAGTGATTCTATATCTCTGGTCAGACTCTATCTCTCCAGCCTCCACCAGGTCCCTTGGACACATGAAAGTTATTCCCAACACAGGCTTTTCGGCTTGCTGTGGTTCCCACCTGGCATGATCCCCCACCCCCTCCTCCAGATCCCCCTATACCTGGCACTTCTAGAGCATCTCAGCTTAGAGACACCCTCTGACATGACCTCATCCTAGTCACATCCCTTCACATTCTACAGTTTTATTTTCCCCTTAGGACTTGTCATTATCTGAAATCATCGTATTTAATTCTGTGCTTATTTTAGTGTGTCAGTTCACTCCCCCTGCCCCACATGCACACAAGGTCAGCATGTCAGGGATTTAAGTGTGTGTTACCACTGTATCTCTAGCGTATAATTACAGGCTAGTCTATAGTAAGTTCTCAAAAGAGTGAATGAGAGAGAATAAATTGATAAATTGATTTAATTAATAGTTTTGGGTTTTTTCTTGCTAAGTATTCCAGAGCACGTCAGTATAGACTTTTCAAGTTTGATGAGGCCCCCTCAAGTATCCAGATGTGCTGTACAGAGACTACTTTCAGGAATTATTTCTATAGTTCATTACTAGGAAGTTTCCCCAAACATGTAGAGCACCAGATATAATTTGCATGTTGGGCCTCATTTCTATTTTGTGTCCCAAGATTACCCTGCAAAACTACCCTGATCTGCCATCTGCTTTTCTCCGTTTTCTCTTTTCCACATCCAACTCTGCTGTTTATCCTCAAAGTAAAGCCGCTTTTAGATGATTCTTACGTGAATCTCAGCAGAAGTTTTCACTTAGCTGTTGAGATTAGATTTGATCGTGATCATCAACACAATCTTCTTAATAACTTTTTAAAAAAGAACTTTATCTCATCTCAGTTATAAATGCAATACATCAAATGATCAATTCAAATAATCCAGAGGCGTGTAAAATTACAACCAATAGTCTCCACAATCCTCCTCTTTTAATCACTATTTATCCTATGCACTAAGGAAAGGGCGTGTGTCTATCTTGCTCGATACTGTGATACTGTGTTTTTGTTCTGAGAGCAGAGCCTGGCACACATGGTCTTTTAGTAAATATGTGTAGTGTGAATGAGACAATACAGAGAGAGCAGTTAGCATAGTATGTGACACCTGGCAGGTGTCCAATAAATGATTCATGTGGCATGGGAGAGATATTCAAGCTAATCATCTGCCCCCTGTTAGTAATGAGGCCATTTGGGGAGCCCACCAAAGACACAATTGTGGAGAAAGAGACAAGCTGCAGGGAACAGGGGGCCAGTTCCTTCCCTAGAGAGGGAGTCAATGGAAGAACTAAATGGGTCTGGTGAGGAAGGCTGGTGTCAAAATTAATAACATTTTTCTAACAAGGCTCAGTCACTTAATTAAAATGAGTTTAATACCAACACTAGTTGCAGTGTTGAGGTGCCAGAGGCAAGCGCTGACCAATAGCTGAGCCCATCCAGAGATAAGTACCAGCAGAGAAGTGCTGCTTGCAGGGACCCCAGAAGTCAACCAAACAGCTTGCCTCAGCTGGAATTAATAACAATTACAGTAGGAATAGATATGATATCTGTAAGTTTTTCTTTAAAAAGTACCTATTGGCACTCTTTTTGTGCATTTCTTAAAATGGAGCAATGAAGGATTAATTATATTGTTAGTTTTTAGGAGAGCCATGTTTTTGCAGAAAAACGGCTACAAACATGATATTAGAACCCAGAAGAAAGCCTACCTTTTGTCTTAAGCAACTCTAAATCAAGTGATACTACTTGGCTTATATTAAATAATAAAGCTAAAGAAAATAGCGTTTGAAGCTAGCTTCCTTGTGACCGGCACACTGAGCACTGTGCCGTAACATGATTTCTCCAGGTGAAGGACACGTGGTCTAGCTCATAGAGGATGCTCAATAAATGCTTTTTGTTGCCTAAAAATGTGAGGTTCAGAATGAGTTAATACTTACTTCTCTTAATTTCTTTCCTATCTAAAAATTTCTTTTTAATATTCTTACATTGCTGTTAAAATCAGATAGTTGCCCAAAGGTAATTGCAAAATATTTCTTTAATTTTTGTCCAAACTATATATTTCTCATTCCTGTCTTAAAAGAAAAGGAATCTTTTCTTCTAGAATTATCCAGGAAGAAAATGTTTTCTTTTTCTTTTCTTTTTTTATTTTTAGGAGATTCATTTAGTCAAATTCAGCAAACTCTTTATTCTCACTAAATGCCCAAAGGACTCTTATTTAATATTGCCCCATCTTTTTCTAGGTTCATCTTCTCTGAATGTGTTGCCCAGGTGTATAAGCTCCCAGCATTCAGATCACACATGTCTGAACTCTAAAGATACGTTCCTCTCCGTTGGAGCTCATTTCCAACAGAGTCTAAATTGTTCGTAGGTTTGGACATTGCCATAAATTTTATTCTTAGGGTAAAGATGACATCATCACATCCTTAACATGATAAAATGTAGGGATGTGTGTATCTTTCTGAAGGAAATATAATACTGCATAAGTTTGCTTCCATAGACATTGGAAATATATGAACTAAATAAAACAGCTATAGATTGAATATACTATTAGCATTTAAATTTAAGTTAAAACTACTAATCAATCTATTTAAATAACAAGCATGAAAAAGAATTTCTTATATTAGTACAAATGAATAGTGCCTATTTTATGCCTAACCGTTATAATATGATCTCACGAACTCTGTAAGTAAACTCAGAAGCTGAAATGCAAAAAAAAAAAAGGGGCATATAACCTGGAATATAAATTGCGACCCACAGGTATTTTGGGAGCATCCTTTATAAATCCACTGGAAAAATATTTAATTACCTCTTCAAAATTTTAGACATTTTACAATAAATTTTTATAAGAAATTGTAATACACATACACACAACGAGGAATAATTTTACGTAATTTTCAAATGTATTCAGCTTTCAAATTCCTATTTCAAAGAAGCTGTGAGGCCGGCCCTGTGGCCTAGGTTAAGTTTTGTGCACTCGACTTCGGCACTTGGGTTTGGTTCCCAGGCGTAGATCTACACCACTTGTTGGCAGCCATGCTGTGGTGGTGACCCGCATACAAAATAGAGGAAGATGGGCACAGATGTTAGCTCAGGACGAATCTTCCTCAAGCAAAAAGAGGAAGATTGGCAACAGATGTTATCTCAGGGTAAATCTTCCCCAGCAAAAAAAAAAAAAAAAAACTGTGAAGTTTACACAAGATATTGTATTGTTTTTTAACTTCACAAATTAGTAAATTATAGACTCATAAATCCCTGAAATGTGTGTTAAGGAATCCAATTCTTTAGTTTCTATTCCCAACAAATGCTTCCTTAATTAAGTTTGTCCTTAATGGTCATTAGCAATAAGTAGCACAAAGATAAAGATTTGTTTTGTGTAATCACTGGGAGTTCTCATTTTATTTCTTAGAAGAGTTGTGAATTTAAGGTTTGTGATGGTGGAAGGAGAGAATACCTTTTCTTCTGTGCTAGAATCCTGGTAGCTGGTCACCTTGGTAGAGACAGAATAGCGTGGAGTGATGATACTCATCAATGAGTCTGGGTGACTTGAGGACCTGTGGTGGCATTAATAAATAGAAGAGGCAGAAGGTAGAACTGGTGTCAGAGGGAACATTGTAAATTTGGTTTGAGAAGCAGTAAGTTTTCACGTTATCTAGGAGGCAGATGGAAATGTGAAAGTTTATCTTTGGGAGAGTGCTGATGCTGAAAAGAATGATTTTTATATTCATCTAAAAAAAAGATGGTGATTGTGAGAACTTTGGAATGAATGAGCTTGCAGAGAGAATGAGAGGAGAGAGAGAAGAGAAGAGGGGCAGGGATGATTTTTGGGAGAAAATACATTTAGAAAAGGAAGAGTTAGGAAAAGTCAGAACCGTGGACAAAGGAGAGACAGAAAACAAGAAAGCAGGCCCAGAGAAGACAAGAAGTAAGAGCTTCTTAAAGTCAGAACAAGAAGAGTAGACAAAAAGAAGCAAGAAAGAGCACAAATATGTGTATCTTTCAGGCATAAGAGGAAGGAATTTCAAGAAGGAACAGGAGGTCACCTGTATCAAAATCCAAAGCTATCTAACCACAAATTATCAATTTGTTAATTCTGGGTATAGCAAACCCACCATCATTCGATGCTATTTTGCTGCTCTTTGCTTATCAGCCACTACCACGAGTCCTGGAATAATCCTTGAATTTAATCTCAGTGGTGATGGAAGTTCCCTTTCCCTACCTGGAAGGTCCAAATGGGATGTGAGTGGAGCTGGTGTGCACCGTGCTGGTGACCAAGGCCTGCTCTGATAGTCTCTTTTTCTCTTTGGATTTTTGTTTCTCTGAGTTATTAAGATATTGCCAGAACCCTGGAAAGCAATTTAAACATAATTATTTCCTTGGAATGATGGATATTCGCAGTTAATAATGGACAAAGGATTTTATGGCATAAAGATTAGCAGAATTTAAAGAATTGCCTCTTTGTCTTGCTTCTTAGCGCATACCATAGGCATGTTGGTAACAAAGCATCTAAATTACATTGGAAGCTAATGGCCAAAATTTAAATGGTGTTAAGATAGCCTAGGACCAAAATTCTAAGGTAAGCTTAATGATAGTAGGAATGAAAGCTCTGTTCTGTCAAACTCGACTCAGTGTTTGGCTAAATTGGCACGCAAACCAGTTCTCTCTGGCCGCTTAGAGTGAAATGCCATAACCTCGGGCATGAAGAAGCTTGGACAGGCTCGCCGGGAGTGGGAATTTTTATCTACAGTCATATACCTCAGGATGGGCAAAACCTGTGAAATGTCCCTTGTATCTACATCTCGTCTCTTAATAGAGGACTTTCTTGCCAGTGCTTTGAATCTCCCATACTTTCTTTTCCTTTCTACTTCCTTAAATAAAATCTAGATTCCCCAGAGAATTTCTAAGATTCCCAATCTAACTGCAGCCTCATCCACTGTCTCTCTGGTGCTCTCTGTCCAGTCTGCACTTCTCAGTTTCCAAACCTGAAAACTTTTGGTACGCCAGCAAAGTGATACATGAACGTAGTAAGATTATAGGAAAAGCAGAGCGAGGAAACCAAGCACCCAGAGATAAATGGCTGGATGTCTAGGAGACTTGCTGGATCAAAGGGTATGCAAGTTTTTACAGCTTCTACAGTGCCAAATTACCCTACGGAATGACTCTATCAATTTACACTCTGCCAACATGGTTAATGGGCTATAGTGTAATTGTCTGTTATCCTCATTAGGCCATCAGCTCTTTCAATCTCTCAATGCCCAGCATCTAGCATGTAGCCTGGTACAGAGTAGGTACTCATTAACCCACTTCTCTTTCCTACTTCTAAATTCTCTGAAGTCCCAAACAAGTGGGCCAGTTGATATCATAGAATATGTGAATTGATGACAAAGCATAGTAGGTGGGAAAATGTTTCAGAATTTTTCCCCCAAACTCAACACATTCCTAAGGTTTTATATAAAGTTTAACGTCTACGTTTTAACCCAAACATGCATAATCCAGCCTTCATTAATAGGTAAGTTTAGATAACCCTATGATAGGTACTATTTGACTTGAATTAGCATTGAACACTGAAATTGCGTAAATGTAGAGGTATATGTGTATGGATATTTTAAATAAATATCTTCCAAAATTCATCTATATTAGTAAGTGAAATTGCAGTAACTTCCTACAGGGTGAAAATTTTGAAAGCATGTTACTCTGGTGATTATTTTTAAATGTCATGTAAAATTACATCTTTCTTTCTGGGACAAAAAATATATCGAAAAATCTTCAAGGAATGTAGTTGCTTGCATGTGAAGTCTTTTGTAAGGTTATGAAATCAACATTATGACACTTTTCTTTGAAGAACAAGAGCTTTTAAAGATAAAGACCCAAGATTAAGATTTAATGACACAGGAGCAACAACTGAGAATCCACATATTTTAGAATAGGAGATGGACATATAAATAGGTAAATTAAAATACAGTAAGACACCTGCTATGATAAAGATTAAAAACAAAATTTGGAGGGAAAAAGAGGAGGAAACAGCTCACCTTAGAACTATGTCCATGTGTCAAGTTTCATTTGAGATATTTCCTTTTCAAAACTTTTTCTAATGATCCCAACTGGCAATGATGCTTTTAGCTACCTGAGTAGTTTAGCTGCGCCTCTTCTTATAAGACAAACATTGACTGAGCATCTGCCATGTGCCAAGTACATAGGCATGGACAAATGTTTCAGGCTGACAAAGAACTTTAATGTCTTTTGTTACGGATTTTATATTTAACAATTCAAGTTCAGTCCATGCTTTATAACTATTTATATATATTTTGTGTGTGTATAAATAATCATGAAAATGTTTATTGTTTATATTAGTGACACTGTGCTTAATAAATGTCTGTTGAATGAATAAATGACTGACAAGTAATGAATTTATGTATTTAATTATTCACAGAGAGCTAAATTATGTTATTTACAAAACAATAGATCTAAGCCACAATCATGTCACATTCAAAAAATATTTGGCAAAACCGTAGTTGGAGCAAAATTAGGAGAGGGATAAAAATGGTTAGAAGAGTTAAAATGGTTAAGGAAAAAAAATTATTTCTCTTAACAGTATGACTTGGAACAAGAATATATATCTAAACTGTGTCTCTGCAGTGTATTGTCTATTTTTCATTACTGGCCAGCTCTATGTAATGAAGAAAATGTTCTTTTTAGTATCAATATTTCTAATGTAAATATGCCTACCCAACTAAGACCTACGTTACACATTTAACCTTCTTCATTGATAATATGTAACAAATTGTCAATTCTTGCATGATACAATCCAAGTTAATATCTCTATTCGCACTTTTGTTATGTTGGCACTGGAATTATAGTGGTATTTTAATACTACAGGAATTTTTAAAAGAGTAAAATAATAGCAAATGTGAATCACCTTCATATTATTTTAGGGACATGAAAAAATACTTAATTGGACTAATTGAGAAAATGATAGAAAGGTAACAGTAAGTAAAATGGGACAAAAAAAAGTGACCCACCTGTATGTAGTAGGGAAATGAGATTTTTGCCAAAGATGCAACCAGGGATATATTCATAGTTCAGTTGGATTTTAGTCATGAGAAAATATAGATAAATGATTGTTGTTGGTTTTTTTTCACTTATAATAACTTGTTGAAGCTTTCTGCACAGTTGCTTTAATTGAAATATTATTGAAATAGCTATCAGTACGTTCTCACAGAATGAACAATGTATTATGGTTCTGCCAAAGTTTTGGGACTTTAAATTGGTGAAAGTGTTCACAACTGTCAGCATCAACACATTTTATTCTAACAGTTTCTCTGGCTTTTAGAATGTGGTCTTGTTTTGGACTTCAAAGTGTGTAGTTAGAATAATTGGAAGAGCTACTGGAATGGCAATGATCTTGTTGAGGAAAAGGCAAAAATATTTAAGCTTGAATCCTAGGAAATTAGAAAGAGCTTGAAAAAGCAGTGTCAGTTTGCTTAGGATTGCCTAAGTTTGGTTATTGCTAGAGAGGACATGCCGAGTGGCTGTCTATAGTGGGAATTCTGGCAGTTTTGCACCCGGTGAAGTTTTGTGGTATAAGAGCCATTTGGGAAGCGTCAGGCTTAAGGTGCAAAACTTTTATTCTGACCTTGAAAAGTTTAGCTGTATTGAAGCATCACATAGATTCTGAGCCTTTCCCTCTTGTTCTGAATGATGGCTAGCTGAATCGGAATGAAGTAGACCACCCATTAGAACTGAAACTGATATCTCCATTGCATGATTTCTAGCTTTTTTAGCATTAATTTATAGGCATAGGATGACTTTTGTAAATTAGTTTGATATTCTTATATTGCCATTTTGAGCTTCTCCCATCACTGATTTTTTGTTCCTTTTCTTATTTTTCTCCCAGTATTAGTTCACTAATAAAATTTGATCTAATATTTGAAATTTGATACTCAAACTTCAGTGCTAGTCAGTCCATTATGTAACCTGAAAAACAGAAATTATATGATTAATTTTAAATTATATTTTCTTTTGAAGCATGTGGAATACATGTTTATGTCCAGACTTACTATTTTAAAATTTTTTGAACCATTGAATCACATTTTAAGTTAATTGCCTATGAAATTTTGTGCACATTGCCATGCTACATGATTCCTTTCTTGCTTTAATTCAAGAATAATAAGAATGCATATTTCCAAAGTGGAAGAGTCCAAATGTAAGTAAATATGTATCTTTAGACATTGGATTATCTTTTTAGAGACCAGACACCACAAATAACGTGTTCCAAACTTATGCATTAATTTGTGTGTGTGTGTGTGTGAGGAAGATCGGCCCTGAGCTAACATCTTCCAATCCTCCTCTTTTTGCTGAGGAAGACTGGCCCTGGGCTAACATCCATGCCCATCTTCCTCCACTTTATATGGGATGCCGCCACAGCATGGCCTGACAAGCGATGCGTCGGAGCGTGCCCGGATCCAAACCGGAGAACCCCGGGCTGCTGCAGCAGAGCGCACACACTTAACCGCTTGCGCCGCCAGGCCGGCCCCTGCATTCAGATTTTTAAACACGATGAACACAAAGGATATCATGTATAATCTGAATTTATTTGCCTTCAAATACACTCATTAAACTCACTAAATATAATTGTATTTTTATTTTTTGATGTGACAATGAGATCACCAAAATAAATAATAAGAATAGTAATAAATGTCATTTAACTTGAATAAATACAAGAGTGATCAACACAATAAATATAAGAACAAAATCAAGAGTGATCAGCATAGCAGTTGGTTAGTAGGTTTAGAATTTATGTATGTATCTCAAAAAATATTCTTAACATTTATGAAGCAAATTGTTATGAATGAATTAATAGGAGACTAGAGAATTGAAGAAGGAAAGTTGGTGAACACAGAGATTACACCCACTGGGATTATTCATGACTTTGAATTTGAGATGATTCTATCTTATGTGCTATATAGTATCTGCATTTGAATATCTCTCTGATAGTGATGCATTTTATCAGTGAAGATAGCTGTATTAACCTTAGGAATAAAGAGATAATTTGGGGGAAATTATAGCAACACTTCAGTGATCCTGCTAATATACCTTTCACTGTCATGAAAGATACTCTGTGGGAAATTGGTGACCTCATGGTATGATATCTGAACCTTTAGTTTCTAAAATGATACAATCTCATTGAATTCATGAAAGATGGGGTCATGAAGCCAGACATTACTTTTGGGCTTAATAATCAGTTTAGGTTCCTCAGAGTCTAGAACTAAGAAAATCCCAGTTGATTTCAAAGGTAGTAAGATTTTCTATTTAAAACTGGTAATGTAATTGGACCATTAATGAACATAACTAGATCTAGCTACCAAGATGGTCACCAGGACATTCTGCCTGTGAGCTGAGACTCTTGGTCAGCAATGCAACACAAGTCACATGACCTGTGTAAAGCACTGACACCAAAACAAAAGCAAGAATGCCTTAAATTGTCTTATATCTTATGAGCCAATTCCGCAAAGTCCTTTTTTGTTTTTTATGTTCCTTTTTTCAGTTATTTTAGCATCTACTGAACAAGTGATTGCTAAGAAGTCGACAAAAAGAGTACATGATTTTTAGACAGTTGTTTCCAAGTTGAGGGCACTTTGCCTGATCAACTTCCAATCATTTACAAAGTGGAAGATATTAATCAATCAGCTCAATTTTATGCAGCCCATTTTACATATCATGAGGATATCACAGAAGTCCAGAAAGGATCTAGGATATAGATCCTTTTTTCAAATTTATTTTTTCAAATTTAGTAGATTATTTTCTAAGATCACTGAATACACCCTATAAGATATGCATAGCATGAAGATCATCATGGTTCTTTCTGATATTATGCCTAGTGGCATGTCTCTTAGGAGTAAGAGATTCCCTCTTGTACTGTTCTTGGGCAAAAGGTCACTTTGTGACAGAGAGATTAAAAACAATATTAATTCCTACAATGTATAGGAGACACATTAGATTTGGAAAACCCTTTGTAATTTTCTGATCATGTGGCTAGAATGTGTACACTGATAATTAATTAGGGTACTCTGCTATCCTAAGACCAGAAATCTCCCTGAGGTACAAGGTATTCTTCAGTTAGATGCTTTTGGTCATAAGTTTCTTCTTGAAGTTGACAGGAACATAAAACTACACAACATTACATTTTTCATGAAAGAAATTCTTATATTTTCAGAACACATAGCCCCTAATTAGAGTAAATTACTCCTGATGGAATAAGCATTCTGCAATGGCAGGAAAGAAACCAAATTTAATTTCCCAGTGCCATAGGGAGGTCTTGACTATTCAAAAACTGTCTCTAAATCTTAGGAACTATGCTTTCAAGGGCTCAGCTAATAGAACTGAGCAGGAAATAAGCCTGATTAGCATTTTGTAAGTAATTTTGAGCACAAAAGATATATTTACAATAATAGCCAAGACTTATCATCTACAATTGAACTCGACACTGGCAAAAAGAAAAAAGTAAATTGAATCCATTAAAATGACATCAAATAAATTATCATATTCATTTTCTTGTACACTGCTTATCATTTTTTAATTTTTAAAAATTTAGTTAGATATCTCTGGGTCCTAATAAGGGGAATGGGTTAGCATTGATTTGGATGACTCATGAAACATTTATATACATGTTATTCACTTGTTCTTAATTCATAACACAGCCTACTCAAGGCCTTTCACTTTAATACAGCCTGTCAATCACTGCAGTCTATACTAAGGAGGTCTGGAGGTATGTATTGTTTCTTTCTCAAGTAATTTAAAAGTACAACCTCTGAATTTTTTCTAAGGAATTATTTTGCATCCTTCCACTTGGCACAGGGTAATCGAAGCAATTTTTGTGGTTAGAAACACATTGACAGTGCTCAGTAAATGTAAATCTAATAACTATATTATTCATCAGGTTTGGAAAGGAAACAAGCAATTTTTGTGGAGCTATGGTTATAATCAAGGGAACAAATAATCCTTTTTAGTAGAATTTTAATATAAGCTTTTCTCTCCTATTTATAAAGTGTACTAGATATCACTAAGATTACTCTGTCTTGGGTATTCATGGTACTTTATACAGACGATAACTTTGTGGAAGAGAATAAAGGTTTCTCTTTCTGTTGAGCACCTGTTCTCATCTTGAACTTCCAGAAGCAGTCAGTGAAAAGTCAAAGGTCTTTTCCTCCTGGACCCATAGGGAAAGATTTGCCATTTGATAACTACAGTCTACTTTTCTGTCTCTAGTAGGTGTTTGTCAATGGACACATCAAATCACTCCTCAGAAGAGTGTTTATACTTCTTGCCTGTATGTAAGGGTGGCCTGCAAAGGCTTATTTCTACCAACAAACCACACATTCTGCTGTTTTGATGAAACCGGTAATTCAGTGAAAGTCAGAGATACCATTCTGTAGAAACATTAAATTAAAAAAAAAAAAATCTTATGCAGGAAAAAAAACAAGATGGTTTTGGCAGAGAAACTAAAGCATGTGGAAATTGAGATGATTAAAGTAAAACCAGTTATCACTTCAGTGACCAAAACACTTTCACATATGCTGGCTGTCTGTCTTACAGAGCTAGGCATCTTATGATTCCACAGGCTATGTCCCAAATATTTGGCTGGTGCCTGATGGTTTCTATGCCAACAGTAGATTACTGTATTGCACTGAAACTAATCTCTTCCTTTTCCAAACTACAAGGATGATTTATTCATATTGCTTTTACAGTACTTACTCTGTAGGTTCCATTACAGTTATTTGTGTACGTGTCTTATCTTCTCTTTGTTAACGCCCTGGAGTGGATTCCGACTCCTAGCGACCCTGCGGACAGCAGAGCAGAACCCTGCTCGGTCTTTTTGTGCCATCCTCTCATCTTCCAGCGCTATATCATACAATGCTCCACTGCTATTCAGAGGGTTTTCATGGCCAACTTTTTCAGAAGTGATTGGCCAGGTCTTTCTTTCTAGTCTGTCTTAGTCTGGAAGCTGAAACCTGTCCACCATGGATGACCCTGCTGGTATTTGAAATATCGCTGGCAGAGCTTTTAGCACCACAGCAAAACACAGCCACCACAGTATGACAACCAACAGATGGGTGCTGTGGTTCCCATGGGTTCCCCATGGGAAATGAACCCATGCCGTGGTGGTGAGAGCGCTGAATCTTACCACTAGACCTCCAGGGCTGGCTCTTATCTCCGCTATTATAGACTATTAAGATGAGGAACTTGCTCAGGGCTTGGTATACCTTCAGTAACTTGTTTACTGTACATGATCAATAAATATTTCTTGATGGATAAGTGACTGGGTGAGCGGGTCTAATTTTGGGTCAAGGACAGATACATGTAGATTGTTATATTGAGTGCTTTAAAATAACCCTTTTGTTGTTACCTTAAAGACTGCCATAGTGGGACAGTTCTTAGGTGAAAACTTATGATGTGTGTCAGGATCATTTTCTATTTTTACTCTATCAGCTCATCTGTGTACATGACCTCTATGCATGACATCCATCCGTAATTTATACCAGATTGCTTCAATAGGTTGCACACTGAAAGTAGGTTTGTAGTTTTCAGTTATAAAATTTACTTAGAAAATGCTATATATTTGTAGGAGAAAAAAATTTTCTTCTTCTTTTCCTATGCTACATAATTTCAATGCTTTCTGGAATTTTCTTTTTCTAATACTGGTAAGAGAGACTTAGTTTCTTGATCACTAAGTGTTTTTTTCAATAGTTTATTTGTATAATCAGAAAAAATTAAAAAATAATGCAGAAATATGAAATTATTAGTAGGGCATGTATTACCTATTTAGGTAAATTTACCTCACTAGACTCTGTCACACTAGTAAGACATGTTAAAATATACAAAAGGGAGAAAAAGACTAAGATATGGACATATCAGAAGAAATGCAAAGGTATAGCAAAAAAAGGTATTAAAATATAAAAGTAATATTAACAACCAAAAAAACCATACTCCCAAGTGGCTGTTGATAATTATACCACACTTTCAGTTTAGCTGTTCTATTACTTTAATGTTCATAATGTGCATTTCTGTGTGTATTTTATTATTCCAAATGTACTTAAAGTAGGAATCAGAAAAAAACAAACTATGCTAACGTCATTATGTTAGTATTTTAGCTCCTGAGTCAAAAGCCAGCAAGAATTTTTCCCATTTTGTTTCAGATTTAGGTGAGGTTCCTTTGTTTGGTTTTCATCCTCTATATCTCTATTAATATCTGAACCTCAGGAGAAGTTATCTTTAAATTAGCTGTTGTACCTTGGCCATGCAATATGCTGACTCTCTTCTTCATAGCCTTTCCTCCCTCAGAGAAAGATTTGCTAAACCGAGCCTCACTCTGCAGATACTCAGCTCCAGTCACCAGCTGTCCAAGGCAATGGACTGGAACAGTTGAAGGACTCCAGGACTTCTGTCTCCATACAATTCCCTTAAAATTAGCTGCTTCTCAAGACGTACAACCTTCTCCACCAGCCAACATGTACATCTTCTCCATCAGCCATTTATATGTATATATCTATATCTATACAATATCAGATATATGAAAACAGATATGCTAAGTCATCCCCATACTTTGAAAAAGCGTACCTATAAATCACACTGATGTTTGGCTTAGAATGAACTAGACATGAGAGGCCCCAACACAGGCACTCCAAAAATATCTACAGTAGTAGTTTCCTGACTGATGGGTAACAATGAAAATGATAGCGCTTTGAAAATCAGAGAGCTATATGCTTACCTATTCTTTTATGAATTTTCTAAATATTATTCCATGAGCATATATGGATTGAATAATCGGGGAAAAACTAAATACTTTATTATTATGTACCTGAAATTAAACATTGGTCACATGTGATCTCTCCACTTCTGTAAATACTTCTGTTTTAAAATTCATTTTGCCATTTAGTTAAACAAACAACTTATAATAAAAAGCAAAAGAAAAAAATTAGACAGAATCAACATTTTTTGCATAACATAACACACTATTTTATACATAAAATGCACGTTACGTAATCACGCAATACTGATATAGATATTAAGTGACAGACAGATGAATAAGAAAGAGTTCATGTAACTTACTGTTCTGTAATTTGCTCTCTTCCTGCAACAACGTATCATTAACTTCTTTGCATTTTCATAAATCAAAATCTAGTTTGAAAGATGGCTTTTGGAATCTATATAGCGTTTCACTAAAGAGATGCGTCTTCATAAGTTGCTCAGCCTCTTCCCTATTAACTGGGTAGTAAGGCTGTTTCCTGTTTGCTGTTATCATAAACGGCACTCTGATAATCATCCATGCACAACCATGTTTGAATGTGTTTATAACTCTTTCTCTAGGAAAAAAAATCCTAAATGTAAAATGTCAAAAATACATACTTTTTAAAAACTTTTAATGCATACTGTTGTAATGCTCTTCAGCAGTACATGAGAAATAATCAAACTTTTGCCAATGCTGGCTATTACAATTCCTTAGATTTTTGACCATCTGTCAAAAAATTTTTTTGATTTAATTTCCTTTTTTAAAACGAATTACTAGTGATGTACAAACATCTAAAACAATCTATTCATGCTTCTTTTGGGTGTATTAGGAAATTAAGATCATCATATTGGCTATAGTATCACATAGAGCTTGCCCACCACATAAACCACTAGATCTTTTTCTGGCCACTGTTAAATCAGGTCTTTCACATACTCTATTTGTACAATGATTAGTTGAACATCAGTATAAGTGTTTATTTGTGTTTGTTCTGAATTATTTTTACTTAAAAATATTACTAAATTCACTTAAAAATTTACTAAAAATATTCTTCTTGGTTATCTAATAACTTTGAAGTAATTCAATACTTTAGGGATTCTTGTTTATTCATCAAATATATTACTTTCCCTTTCAGCTCTATGTACAGTACAAATTTGGTAAGTATTTCTTATGTTTGATAGAAAATTGATTGGGACAATCCAAGGCCCAAGCTCTCTAGGCTGATAAGGCAATTTTCAACCTTCTTGCAGTCAAGTTGTCCAATCAGCTTTGAATCCATCTAATATTACTGTTATTCAGCTGGTGTTTCTCCTATTCCCTCACAAGGATCTCATGATACGCATTGTCAAATACCATGTAGAAATCAATGTCTGGTTGGAAAAGGATACAACAACAAGTCCAAAGACCTGAGCTTTCTTCTCACTTCCTCTCTTTACTGACTGGTTATTTTCCTTATTGAGAATCTGCTCCCATCTCTGAAATACAGGTCTTCCCTTAATTTAGTTTTTCTATCATCTTTCAATTTTAACAGCAGAACACCTCAATGTTTTCTTTCCAAAACCCAGAATACAACTCTTCCTTAGAAGCAGCTTTCAATAACTGATATCTAAGTCCTTTTACATTTTCCTCTATCAAGGGCATCTGTCCAAGTGCAGCTCACATAAATATCAGATGCTTTAGACACGATGACAAACCCAGTGATGGCACTTTATTATGATGGCCTTCAACAGGAAGACAAACACCACACACAACCTCTGGTTCAGTATGATGACACCACCTCTTCAATAATAAATTAAATTAATATCTTTTGTTTCCTTCTGGGCAACTGTTTGCTGCATATGTTTGCCCCTACATTTCTGGATTTGAAGTACACTTGAGGACCCTACTAAACTGTCGTTTTCCCCAGACTTCCTCTTTGATCATAATTCTTTAGCTTGCTGTGTGGTCCCTAGTCATAAGCCAAATGGGAAAATCAATCTCGTATCTCTAAAAATTAAAATAAAATGGCTCTGTAAAACTTCTAGCTGTTGGCAAAAGTGGAATTTATCATTAAAGGGACACAACTTTGTTTCTATGAATATTCTAATCTGTAATTACTTCAGGCGCTGAAAGAATTCCAAAAGAGACGTTCTATGCCTGTTTTAACAATGACGTCATCATGGGATTAAGGTGTATGTGGCCTCCCAACACGACTAACGCAGAGAAGAACATTTATTTTGTTAAATAAATTCCTTATGACTTTATAAGTTCTTTATAGTTAAGGATCATATATCTCATATATACTCATCAAACTATTTTTCCATACATGTCTTATATCATGGCAAACTAAACAAGACTATATAATAAAAATCAATTTATGCTATGTACTTATGGATAGTTAGATACAACAATTTTGATCAAGGTTGCAGTAACACTGTTCCATGCTTTATTTAATATTTACCTGGAACCCCGCTTTTGCTTGGCCATTGACTCTTTTTAAAAAAATATTGGTGGTGGTGGTTTTTCCCTCATATGAGCACCTTCACTGATAAATTTGTAGCTTTTACTCACATTCTCTACAAACAGTTGCATAGGTTGAGAAAAGAAAATGCCATCAAAGGTCACCTATTTATATTAATGCAATAGTATTTGGGAATACACATAAAAATTCAAATAAAGCCCCTGTTTTTTAACGACTAGTATAGAAAGTGATGTGTTGTCTTGGTTTTCCATTTGAACTCTCAGTTTTTGATTTATGATAATCTTATTCTGAAATACTTATTTCTCAACCATTCTTTGGGCAATATTTTAAAGTTACTGAATGCATATAGAGTGGTTTATAACCTTCATAATGTTGAGAGAAAGCACTTTCTCTTTTAAGACATACTCTTCCACACCAACATCTCGTAGCAAAAATATATATATAATGTTAGTAATGTTCACACAAGAGTTTTTACTATGAACACTGCATGAATTTGAGGCTGTGCTGTGCAGTCATCTGTCAGGCTTTATGAGGTAAATAGGTTACAGAAATAGAGGCACATTGCAAACATAATGTTTCCTCGAGGAGTCACTTCATTCTGGCTATCAATGTGGTTAGACTCTAAAGAATTCTTTAAATTAAATGGAAGTCTTGCTTGGGAACTGATTCAAGTAAAAAGAGAAGCAATAGAAAATGTATTTTAATTTTTAGTATTTTTCTTCCTTTGGTATTTCTTTTACTCCCCCCACCTCCACCTATTTAATGGCAAGTTCATTTATATAAACCATGATGTTTTCCAGAGTTGTTTAAATCAGGCCGTATTTTGCTTTCTGATGAAACCAAATAACTAATCGGAACTCCACATGCCACCTTAAAGATAATATTATGGAAAAGTAACCAGTTTTTACTATTCTGGAAGAAATGATCCCCTATCACAACACAACCACCCACAGGTAACGATCTATGAATGGATTCAAGTTTGACATTTGTGCTCAAACTTTTTAAACATTATCAAATGCCCTAACGCAGCTTTCAGGGAGAAAATATTTCCCACCGAACCTATAAAACACCTTTCTTTCCCCAACAGACATGGATAAATATTGTATACTAGGAAAAAATGTTTAATCCATACAGACTCCTTTTCCACCTCTAAGTCAAGGGTGCCTTATAGGAGTAATCCCCACATAAGTTGAGTTTTAAATAAAAGACAAGAAACCACATTTTTTAACCTTAAAATTCTTTCAGCGTGAGACAATTTCTTGCTTGTTTACAAAATCAAATGGCTAGTATGAACTTCAATAAGCCAGAAGGGAAAGTATAGTCCCAAAAAACTTTCAAAACAATTTTTTCCCAGAAATGGATAAAAATGGTGCAGTTTGAAAAAATGTAGTTTAATATGTAAATATTATCATCCAGTATCAGAATAATGTTACCTATAGACAGGATCACCATTTAAGTTGAGTTATAAATAAGGCAGAGAGGCCAATATATTTTCCCTTTTAAACTTTATTGAGTTGATATTGAAAGAAACAAGATATGTGTCCTGTTAGCCTCTGATTCACTCATTAGTTTCATTTCATATGGATATCACTTGGCTCGGCCATCTTTAAAAATTGACAGAACAGGGCCGGCCCCATGGCTTAGCGTTTAAGTGTGCGCGCTCCGCTGCTGGCGGCCTGGGTTCGGATCCCGGGCGCGCACCGACGCACCCCTTCTCCGGCCATGCTGAGGCCGCGTCCCACATACAGCAACTAGAAGGACGTGCAGCTATGACATAGAACAATCTGCTGGGGCTTTGGTGGGGGGAAATAAATAAATAAATAAAATCTTTAAAAAAAAAATTGACAGAACAATTGAAAATATGAAATGAATCTTGGAAACTCCAACAGAAATAAAAATAAGATATAAAAATATCTCTAAATGTCTACATCTAAGTCTAACATTTATTTAGAGCTCATAACCAATTATTGAGGCCATCAAAGTGAGGCTGGGTAGAGTATGGGTTTAAGACTTCTCATTCTTGTTTAAAAAGTTTCCTTACTGTTAAGAATTTTTTCCTCAGGTATTAACTGTTTTCCTTTTAGCAAAATCATATTTTTCTATTTAAAATCACACGAAAATTTAAAAGGTAACTGCAGGATATCCCAATTAATAAATGACTTTAAAATGTAACCTCTTCAGATTCATGGTAGAATTTTACATCCATTTTTCTCTTAAACGTTGAAAGCGTACATCCATGTGTTCCAGATTTATGATGTACCTTATTAAATGGTGCAGTATCCGCAGTGACTCCTTCAGGATTGAAAACGTTCAGCTATGAGACTCTAGACTCCTGCTTCCCTTATCGATTAAAAACCATCCACCAGGATGGAGACTCCAGCTGCCAGATGACTGACTGCCTTTAGATGGTACATATGTGGTTTGCTCAGAAAATGCTTAATAGTTTACCTTGTCAAAAATTCCCTCATTCCCCTTTTAATGTATTCATTCCTTCACATATTTCATTATATTTTTCTTATTCCCTACATCCATTCTTGCTTTGCTTTCACTCATATAATCTAAAACTCTCGCATACTTTTCACAAAAATATGAGGAATACAACAAGCATAAACAGCAAAATGGTGGCTGGGGAGGTTTTCTATTATCTAAGGAATATTCTTTGTGAATTTACTGTAATTTAAAAAAAAGAAATACAACTGAGGCACTTCAGACTGTCTTTCTTGCCCTTTAAAACTGAAGGAATTAAATGAATATTTGGAGATTAGTGAGTATCTTATTGAAGCATATGGTTTATTTCCTAATGATGACCTAAATTTGAGTTCAGAATGTCCATTTATTCATTCAATCTGCATTGTATTTATTTGATCACTGTGTTGACACCATAATGGCACTGTGGATACAGCAATGAAGAGGACAACACAATCGCTGCATGTATGGGAAAGACAGACATTAAACAAATAATTATATATATAATCACGTTACAAAAAGGAAAACGGCACGTGTTAGGGAAATATAAGCGTCAAGAGTCCACACGGGCCTGGTGATCTTTCCTTGAAGGCTCCATGGATGACACTGTGCTTGAAACCTCTTTTGGTCTAAAGCATGAAATGGAGTCTAGTCTTGTACCTAAACAGATTAATCAGCAGACTGTCCAGTTTGACTTAAGAGTTGCTGAAATTAGCAAAACATCTAAATCAATTTCCAAACCTTATGAATGCTTTTTCCAATTCTCCAGATTGTCTTTGTTGTTGTTGGTAAGGCAATGAAATCTGTTGTTTAAATGTTATCTGGGAGACATCTTCCTCAGCTATAAACCAATGGAATTGAATATGTTGTGAAAAAATGTGGCCAAGATTTATGTAAGACAGAGTGGGATTAGGCAGGACGGCAGACACAGAGCAGAATTTAGGATGGACAAGCCCAGGTGAGTATCAAGAAAAGGAAGGCAAGCATTGTTTAGAGAGAAAGAGGTTTCTGCATGGGCACTACACTGCATACGTTTCTAGAGGCAGCATATTTCAGTGATATATATATTTTTTGCTTTTTATCTCCAATATCTAGCTTCCGTTTTGTCATCACCTGTGTTTCCCAGGTTGCAAAAATATATGTAACCATGGTCGTCCATTAGCTCCTTTTCTAGGGAGAGATGCAGTTCAAGTATCCTTTGAGTCTATAGCAAGAATCATGCAAGTTTGGGGGAGTTCCTGCTGTATAATAATTTGTCTGTTCTTCCATCTCATCAATTTAGATCAAGTTTCCGTTGCAAGGGCTAGGGGAGTTGTGGCATCAGATTCCAAAAGACTCTTCCAGATCCTTTGAGATTCCCAGCGTTGCTGTTGTATTCATTACACTGAATAAAAGTAAGTCCCGTGTGCCACGTTTCTTTACCCCTTTGGGAAATATATGCTTCCTTCAGCCTTCCTGACGTAATTTATGTGCTTTGATGACTTCTGGGCAACGAGTCGGATTCATTCCTTCACTGTCAGTCAATCAGCCATTTAATCATTCTTTCTTCCGTTCAACCCGTAGTTTTGAGCACGAAATATTCACTGTGTTTAATGCTGTGCAAAAAGTACTTCAGGGCCGGCCCCGTGGCTTGGCGGTTAAGGGCGCCGCGCTCCGCTGCTGGCCGCCTGGGGTTCGATCCCGGGTGCGCACCGAAGCACCGCTTCTCCAGCCATGCTGAGGCCGCGTCCCACATACAGCAACTAGAAGGATGTGCAACTATGACATACAACTATCTACTGGGGCTTTGGGGGGAAAAAATAAATAAATAAAATCTTTAAAAAAAAAAAAAAAAAGTACTGCGTAAGGGCCCTAACATGGAGCTTGCCAACTTGTAGGCAAATAAGATGTGTCTGACAAGGAAGTTAAGTAACAACAAAGGAGTGCACTAATTATATAGGTCAGTACAAGAAGGACTTGGATTCAGTGGCCAAGATCCTGTGAGTCTGAGTGGTCAAAAACAGAAGTTGAACTTGAATGAAACAAGCTGACTCTTGAAGGATGGGTGAGTGTTATTTAGACGGAAAGGAAAGAGAGGAAATTCATGGAGGAAGAAAAATTTGCAGCAAAACTTGAGCCGGGTATATCCAGGACACAGAGGTATAAACAAATATGGTATATATTACCTGGAATATGTTAGATGTTTAATGAAAGAAGGAATAAATGCATGTATGTAAACAGGAACTGAAAGAACGTTTAGAAAGGGGAATGGTTGGCAGTAAAATTTTAACTGAAGAAGATCTCATAACCAACATGATTGATGGAGAGCTATAAGATAATAAAAAGGCCTGAAGAGGTCATTTCACATATGATCCAAAACAACCAGTTTTCATCTGCCATCAATTTTTTTATTTGTGTCTGTCAAAGCCTTTGAGGAAATGGAAAAATCAAATTATTTATCTAGCAAATATAAATATTAGGACAACATGTGTTAATTAAGAAGGTTGATCTGGCAACGGTGCTCCAAAAACATGTTTTTGACTACGTGGAAGTTACAGGCTAATCAAGTAGTTTGGAAAATAATAAATTAGATAATTTTGCAGGTTAGATAGTATCATCAGTCTCTCACGGTTGCACTAATTTTACTTCAATTTTAGTTCTGAAAATAATTTGTGTAGTCATACAAATTCCTTCACCTTCAACCTTCAACTGCAAATCTGAGATTGCAGATGAGATTTGTGTCCTAAATCTCCCTTCATTTTCCTGAACTATTCGTATGATTTAAGTACTTGCTTATTTTTTTAAAGTGATTTAAGAATCTTTAGTGCTCAATTAAAAATCATTATTCCATTAACTCTCAGACCTAAAAAAAATTAATGGCTTCATGAATCATAATTAAGGCTTCTAGTTTTCGGCACATAAAAAGCCAAACATTCAGTTGGCCTCTTCCATATCTGTTTTAGATGCTCTAGTGATTCATTTTTCATCTTCTTCACAGTTTGACTCAAATTTCTGGGCTGTCTTTCTTTCTATTGTTGAGTCTCTAAGGACATGAAATTCTTTGGTCATAAAACAAAAATGACATGAAAACATAGAATGTATTTTCGAATGAAAATATACATATGTTGTCTGTACCCCCTGCTATCATGTTACAACTCTTACATAGAGAAATGACCAGATGGTTAAAACCAGAAAGTTGGTAGATATTTTATTCTCCCCTAACCTTTACATTTTTCTGCTCCTATTTGATCTAAGAGAGTTGTCGTAACTGATTTATTCAGAAGTGTTATGCTGATTTTCCTCACAAAGGTTTTGTTTATGGAAAGTTTCTTTATGATATTTAGTAAAACTTGGATACTGTATAAAAGGGAATGCAAAAGAGGTATCAGTATGCAAAAACATTAAGGGCAAAAAAAAAAGACAGTGTGGGAAAAATAAATCAAAAATTTTTTAAATCTGCTGTAAGCTGGATTGTAATGAGCAGAGCATCCGAGAGGAATCCCTGTTGGGGAATTGTGAATATTATTTTAAGAGAAAGAAATCCCATATGGTACAACTGGCTTTTGTTAGATCAGGCCCAGCTGTTCTATCCCAGTACTTGGTCATAGCTAACGGGAAAAGCTCATTCTGGTTTCCTTTTCTAAAACTCCTATACCGAATACTCATTGATAAAAGTAAAGAAATATGTCTTGCCTGAGATAGTGGTCTATGCAGATTTATTTTTATTTTTGCCATTTTTAAAATTGATCAAAATGATTGATGGACTAACTGGCCAACAATATCTTAGACATTGCTGATATGGATCCCAACATTGATTTCTCTGCTTCGAAGTCCATCCTCCAAATCGCCCAAAATATATACTCTACTACTGAAAAACTAGTAGTAGAATTGTTTGTTTGCAAAATATAGTAAGCAAAATAAAACAAAAAAGGATCCACACATTTCTAACTGTTTCTTCTTCTGGACTTTTGTAAGTAATTGTGTTATACTTTTATTCTTATAGCCACACCTCACTACTTTTTTCCCGAAATTAAATTTTTTTTTCATAAAATTCAAAAGATCATTTTAAGGTTGGGGTGGGGACCACAGCAAAAGCTTTGAGAACAGGCTTATTTTAAAAATATATATTTCAGTCTTTTTTTATGGTTTTTTTGTTCCCAGACCAATTGCTTTAAAATTCTAAATCATCTGGGTAAAAATTTGGTAGGGTAGACACTCTCTTCCCATATAAGAACAAGAAATAACCTTTGATTTGTCCTTTTCAATGGCCCAGACAGCTGTCCCTTTCTTTCTCTCACACTAAGCCCATAGTTTTGACCAATATTGTCAGGCACGTCAAATGTTGCTTTCACCTGATCTTCATAACCGGTAAGTTTTCTCCTTCAGATTTTCTAAACCATTCCTGCATCATATCCTTACCCTGCTCAGGAATTTCCAACGGTACCCATCCAATTGCCTGCAGCAATGCCAGCTGCAAATTCCAGTTTACTTTTCTTAATGCTCCGACATTCTGAAATGTGTTTGTCATATTTCTCCCTCCTTGTCATTGCTCAGGCTATTTACTGTAACATAAACTTTAAGAGCATGAAAGCTCTGTGTTTGAATTTCTGTTCCTTCACTTGAACAAATGACTTCACTGAGCCTCTGCTGCTTATCTGTAAAACTGGAAAAAAATAATAATGCAACCCTTAATAATTTGCTGTGGGGATTCATGGAGATGATGCATATACAGTCTGTAGGACAGTGCTTGGGACATAATGAATTTTTCACAAGCAGTAGTTACCGCATGCCCTCCAGTCTTCCCTGCACTACCAACCATTTTTAAAAACTCTACCCATCTTTCAAACCAAGTGTATTTCCCACATTCTCCATGAACCTTTACGTGATCAGTTATTAGAGCCATTCATATGGCTTGTACATTGTCTTTTCCTGTGTGTAGTAGCATCCTCCCAACTAAATCACAAAGAAGAACACATCCTGTTCTTTAACACTATGTTTTGCACATTTCGTGCTGATTAATAGATTAAAGTGATACTTGTCATAACAGTTTATCTGGATTGTCCAAGCAGAGAATATAGATGACAGCAGGCTACCCAAACAGCTGTTACAGGATGAGCTTGAGTGCAGTGACCAGAGGAGGTTTATACAAACTACCTCAGAAAATGGAGCATAGCCATGGAATGCCGGGAAATCACCATGTCTGACAGATTACATTGGTATGCAGTAAGCAGAAGTGGGTTGGCTCATTTTAAACAAAGACCTCGGGTAGATTATAAGGTTAAAGAGTAGAACTGTAGATAGAAACAAACCTTGCAAACAGCAACTGCAGCTGCAGAAGAAAAGCAGCATCTTTACAAGAACTTACTGTGGAAAGGGATGCTGGTCACAAATCAGCCTTCAGCTACATTTACATCCCAAATAGCTATCACATTAATGACGTGATCCTCCATAAGGATTAGAAGACAATGCACATGAGAACCTATCAGATCTGTCAGAAGGAGAGAAAATAAAGTTCTATTTTTGGAATGGTCTAGTAAAATTTTTACAGTCTTTGGGATGGTAGTACATTTTTTAATTAAAAAATTTAAGGTCATTTTTATCTTTACTTTTACACTTGTGTTGATTTTTCTGAGAATTCATTTTTTTATCTCTCCAGACTATGAGGGAAAACTTTTTCTGTATTTCCCCTCATTTCCATGTTAGAGTGATTATTTATTTGGAAACCATTTGGTATGGTGGAAACAATCTAGTGCTGACATTCGCAAGGAATTGGATTCAAATCATAGCTTTGCCTCTTTTTGTATATTGTTAGATAATTAGCTTAACCTTAATAAACCTCTCCGTTAAGCCTTATAGGGCTATTTCAATGATTACTTATGCTACATGAAAAATGCCCAGAATAAAGTCTAACCCAGATTAGGTACTCGAGAAAAGTAGCTATTATTAAAATATGTGGTTAATAAGAGATTAATTAATTTCCAACCAATCATATTGGTAAAAAGACAGGCATAAGTTATAATTAATTTGTTTGAATTATCTTAGGAACCATAGTTTTCCAAATAAGAATAGGAAGGTTTTTGGGTCAAATGCATTATTTGTTAAACTCACATCTGATTCTGTCTGAAATATTTAATTGATTAGATCACTTAAGAGGACAGAAGCTAAATTAAGAAATAACTGTGTATAAGAGTTTGGTTTCACAACACAAGAGTATGGAGGAAAGGCAAATAGCTGCTTTCGCTCTTTAATTTTAGGTGAGACTAATCCAATTTGAGGGCTCAGGTTTTAATTACCTAATGAATAAATCCAGCAAGAGTTCTGAATTCTGTGTTAAGCCAAAACTGACAAATAGGAGCTGAAGTAAGCAGCAAGATGCCCAGATAAAGAGAACAGTAAAGAGTGAAAGACTGAGATAAAGGACCAGGAAGGTCTGTGAAGGATCTCACTCAAGGATGGTGATTTTTAAGTCAGTTTATTCTTCTGAAAGGATATCAGAAAATTAAAAATCAATGAATCTTAGAACAAATACTCACTTAGAGTTCTCTGATATTACTTCCGAGACATGTTACTATTAGAAATCTTTGGTTGCAAGCAACAGAAATCAATTTGTTAGCTTCAATGGACAAAAGGGAAATTTATTGTAAGGATCCAGTGATGTCTCAGAACCCCAGGGCAAGAATACAGCCTGGCTTCTAAGCCAAAGACAAAGAGTCCTCTCCCTCTCTTTCCTCTTTACTTCTCTCTGTAGATCATCATCATCCTTTCATCCTTGGTTTTGGCAGATCATCTTTCTCAATTACTGAATCCACCTACTGGAAAACACCAGTGCTCCAGATTTAGCATCTTCTGTCTTCAAGAGACAAATATTTTACTGCAGCTGGAGTCTTCCAGTCTCAATTCCAAACTCTCAGGGAAGGAACTCCAATTTGCCAAAATTTTCACTGCATATACTGAATAACTTATTATGTTTGGGAATCAAATGATAATGATGGAATAAATGCTGATGACACTGTCTTGCAAAGAGCTGTTTATTTTCAAACTTACTACTCAGTGGTCTAAATCCAATACTTACAAAGATCCTAAAAAGATTAACATTGTATGTGAAACAAAGCTTTCCATGGATAACACTTTTTTTCATTGAACATAACATTACCAGATATTTAAGGCAACTGAGTCACCATATTGATGCCTTCTTTATATAAAGAAGCATTCAGATTAAATTTACAGGTAAGGAATAGAAAATATAGAGGGAGAGTGTGTATTTGAATGCCTTTTATATCTCTAGCCCCACCTTTCACTCTAAGTATCTTTGTTCCCCCTTACCACGCTATAGGCTTAAGAGCCACGTGCCACCTAGATATCCTACAGAGCACTGGATAAAACTCTTGAGAGTGATAAAATGAAGGATTCTTTAGTAGCTTTTAAAAAATCGAAGAGCTGATTCTAGCAAAGAATTTTTGTTTTGATTAGGAGATATGTATAGACTCCCTCCACTCTCCTTTAGGTTCACTGGTTAATTTGTTTTGAGTGACTGTCAAAAATCCATATTCAAAAACATGTTTATTAGACATAAACATATGGATATAAGAGCAAGAGTTAATTTTCCAATTTTTGTCAGAGTGATTTGGTGAGAGTACAAGCAGGAGAAATTTAGTAAGAAGAATTAGACAATTCCTTCTTAAAAGAAAATAAAAATCTACAAATTCCTTGAAAGAAATTTTAGGTTTGAAATGATAGGTAAGATCTACAACTCTTCAATTAATAGAAAGAAACGCCTCCAAAAAGAAATGCACTCGAGACATGCTGTCATCCTTTATTTTATTTAAATTCCCCTAATAATAATATTTAACAACCAAAAAGTCTCTCATTGTTCTAACATTTCATTGACCTAGCAATCTTGTTGACAGAGTATGGTGCAAAAATAGAATTTTTGTCCTCCATACCACATAGATTGTGGTATTATTCAGGTTTTTGTCTAATTCTAGTTTTCCATCTAACTTTAGACACTTGATCTGTATTCCTTAATCACTGGTTGTTAGAAAAGTATAGTTTTTGAACAGTTAATTTTCATCACTCTCTACAGAAACATCTATGGTTGGAATCTCCTCTATCAAATAATACTGGGATATCACTAAATTTTTTATCTTTATTGAGATTTATACATGAAGAAGTAGAAAGAGATTAATAATTCATTTGAGGTCACTAAGGAAAGGCGAAGTAGGACCTCTGAGGTTATAACTATTTAGTAACTACATCCGACTAACAAAACCAGATAAATAATCAATATCAGAATTAAAAAATAATTTGCAGCTTGATCTGATTTTATGGCAGCAATTCCTTCTCAAGTGTAAGTTTATAAGAATTACAGATGTCCTGCTGCCTTAGAGAAGAAGCAAAAATATATAAAAACCTTGGGTGGGAAGCAAGGATAGGTTGTAGAGAAAGAATATATAAGTTAAAAAAAAAAAAAAAACTTATGACCCAAGATGATTTTCCACATAAAGATTAGCCTTTTTAAAAGTTTTATCACAGCAGTTTACAGCCACAAAGATTTCTGCCTAAAGGTAAAGGAAGATTAACCAAGTATGACCAACAGTTCAGCCAATAACTCAGATTAAAAGAGAAAAGAATAAATTGCAGGCTCCATAAATGCTTTCAGTATGTCAAGGTCAGATAAGGACAAGAGTCTGACTAGAAATGATTTTGGAAGTCTGTGAATAGTTATGATACTATGTGATTAGAGCACAAATGAGGCCACCTATTGTATTTTGGAAGTGACAGATCATGTTCTGATTAAACGGCAGAGTCCCCAGAGAATTCAGTGAATAAATCCACAGCTCATGTGAAGTCAAGACTGAGAAGCAACTGTAGCACCATAGGTCTCCCTCTGTGTTGGTAGTGTTCACACTTATTTGTGTTTGCAGTAATAAAACAGTGGTGATGGCGATGGTGCTGACCCTAACTCTCTCTGGATGCTTTCGCTTTCTTCTTAGTGCTTATCACTCCCTGAGTCGTATATTTGTTTATTAACTGTCTGTCTTTCCCATTAGAATAAAAATTATGCAAAGACAGGCACCTGAGTGTCTTGTTCATCTCTATATTTCCACAGCCTAGAACCGTGCCTGGCAGACAATAATATGTGCCAAATGAATGAGTGATACTTGTGCTTTTTGGAGCAATGTAAGTGTGCAGGCCACTTGAATTCTGGTAGGAGCCCTCTGCAAAGAAAATGCTAGAATAATAAAAGACACACTGTATTCAAAACAAAACATAAAGTAGAATATTGACCCTGTTCTGAAAGCCTATTATTGAGAGTTCAGTGAGGAGGAGTTATATCACTTTCATAGAATATTGTGGATTGGATAAGTGAAGAAAAGTAAGAAAAACATAATGAAAAACAAAATGAAAGAGCAGAAAATAGCACTGCAGATATTAGTTCCATCAAAAAAAAAAAAAAATGGTAACTGTTAAAAAGAGAAAAGCCTCAATGGAAATTACTCTAGAGAAAGAAATGAGAGAACTATGAGTAACAAATGGGGCTTTCCAGCCAATCTAGTTCTCACAGTAAAAGTTCATTGTTATCATTGTGTCTGATCAAGGTCTGTTTGGAATGGCTGACCCTCTTAAGGAGGCCTTAGCTATCAGCATTGCTCCTTTGATTTGACTCATGATTGAGTGCTCAGATATATTGAAAGGAAGTGAAAGGGTTTTAGGAAAAAATTCTTGAAGTCAAACTTCTTAACCTTTGGTTTAGAAGCAGCTTTATACATAAAGTGACTTTCACATTGTCTTTCTGACGCTTCCCAGTTTCCATTTTCCAAAAGGATATGTTGGGCTTTATGTATAACTTGTCCTCTCTTTCTCTCTCTCTCTCTGTCTCTCTCTCTCTCCCTCATCTCCAATTCCATCACTCAACGGTGTAGTTTCTCCCACCTCCTTTGGCTGTCCCAGGACAAGGGTACAGCAGCTTTCATTGAATTTCCTACACGCCGGTTTTGTGAGAAACCCAAGGACAGAAGCCACAGCAAAGCTAGAAAGAAATTTTATAGCTGGTGTGTGTATGAGAGAGTGGAGTTTTGTGGAGGTGGGGGGAGGAGAGAGAGAGGGATTGGGGCATGGATCTAATGGAGTGTTTATCTCACCCTGGAGGAATCACTTGGGATATTTTTATCCCTGACTTATCACCCCTGACCCTGAACCTGGACTGGTCTCATTGGCTAATTTAGTGTGGTGGTTCCAAAGAGCCAAACTGATGGAAGATATAAGATACCCCAAAGTCCTCGAGTATGCATGAAGTGTCAGGAGAAGGAGAGATTTGGCCTCTCAAAGGCCTTGCTTCCCTCCCTTAATCCAGTCAACCACTAAACAGATCACTTAGCCTGACAGAATCAGTAAATTTTAATGAATTATTCAGAAATTTTCATTTGTTTTCAGGTAGGATAAGCTCAGTTTCACAGAGGGTCTGCAGGCCCTGAGGGCTCCCTGCAGTACTATATATCAACTTCTCATAACCAAAAGCAATATATACACTTCCTGTTCCTGCAATTCAACACTGTGCTATGTCCTCAAACGCTCCAGATATGGACTTCTTTGAAAGCAGAATGCAATATTGTCTCTGAGAAGTGGTTTAACGGAGAGCGCAAGGGTGCTATAGTTCCAACTCAAATACCTTCTTAACTTTCAATGAAAGATCTAAGGAAGGGGTAGATGAGAGTTCTTAACCTATGCAAACAGGAGCCAATAGGGTTTAGAGGTCTTCAAAGGCAAGGTCCACACGGGTTCTTTGTATAGCCTAGCCTTAAGAAAATGCAGAATGATCAGAAAAGGGATCTCATGAGAGTTTTTTTTACTGGAGAATCTATTTAGCAACCACGGGTCTCATGTCTGTCTCAACCAAACCTACCAAGGACCCAGGCTGGGTAGCCACACCTTCAGATAATAGAAGCACTGACAAAGAAAAGAGATATATTTTTATGTATATATATTAAGTAAATATCTATTAAATAGATGTATATTAAATGCACTCTATCCTTATTACTTATGGATTCCTTGTTTGTGAATTTGCCTGCTCACTAGAATGTATTTGTAACCCACAAATCAGTACTCACAGCACATCTGCAGTCATCCACACACATGTACAGAGCAGCAAAAATTTTGTCACCTGCATTCCCAGCTGAGGTTGGACCAGGCGATTCTCTTCCTTGTTTCAGCTCTCCTACAGAGGCAACCAGAGGATAGGGACAGAGCAGGCAGTGTAGTTTAGTGCAAGAAACCCTGGTTCTGGGGCCAGTTAAATGGGGTTTGAATCCTGACTCCAGCACCTGTTAGTGGGGCAGCTTCAGGAGAGTCATTTAACGCTAAGGAACCTCATTTTCTCTTTTGTAAAATGAAGAAAATAGAACCTACCAGGATGATTTTGTTTTTAGGATTTAAGATTGTAATCTATGTGAGGTGTATGTGTATGTATTTTTATTTACTTAAATTTTTTTTCTTGTTCAATTATAGGGTATATATTTCTAGATACAAGAATATGAGGCATGATATTGAGATATAAATAGCAGCCTAGAAATACTAAACTCTACTTGGAGGTGTTGGACAGTGTTTCTGATGAGATGACATTCAGCTAGGTCTTAAAGGATGAGTAGGAGCTCAACTCAAAAGTGGAAAGGGTGAGAAGATGGGCTTTTGTATCAGAAAGTTATGGATTCAAATCAAGACTTGCTAATTTATATGACCTTGGGCATATTACTTGACCTCTGTGACTGTTTCCCCATCTGTAAAAAAGGAGTGATAATATATATTTTTCAGTGTTATAAAAATTGAATGATATAATGTTTATAAAGGGCCTACCATATTAACTGGTTGGTCAATGGTTGAAGCCAAATAAATGGTTACTGATATTAACTAAGGAGTTTTAGAGAAAGAGAATAGTATGTACAAAAGCACAGAGGTGCTCATTGTAAGGTGCAAGTTATTCCACATTGCTGGATGCCAAGGGTATTTGAAGGAGTGTAGGAGATGATGCAGGAAGATGAGCAGCATCCAGATCACCAAGACCAGGGCTTAGCAGGCCACACTAAAGTATGAGATTTATCATGTAGCTGGTGGGGAGCCCATGATGGATGTATCTATTAATTACAGCAGGAACATTCTTAGACATGCATTAAACCTCTTTCCAATAACATATGGGTATGCAAAAATATTCTACCATTATTTTTTACTATTTCAGAAGCATCTTCCCTCCAATTAGTTCAAATTAATGAGGTTTTGCTTGGAATGTTTTATAGCAAAGCATTTGTACATTGGTTTCTTTTTAAATTAGTTCCTTTTTGGCTCTAAACATTCTCATGATTCTGGGAAGATAAAATATGGTAGGTGGGCTGTTCTGTTTTGTTCAAGACCATTTTTAAAATTCTTGTTCTTGGTAGAGTATGTTAGTTTCCTGGGGTTGCCGTAACAAATTATCACAAACTGGGTGGCTTAAAACAATAGAAATTTATACTTTCACAGTTCTGGAGGCCAGAAGTTTGACATCAAGCTGTCAGCAAGGTTAGTTCCTTCTGGAGGCTCTGAGGGAGAATCTGTTCCATGCTTCTCTCCTGTCTTCCAGTGGCTCTCGGTAATCCCTGGCATTCCTTGGCTTCTAGCTGCATCACTTCAATCTCTTCTTTCTCTCTTCATACGACCTTCTCCCCTCTCTTTTCTCTTTTAAGAATACCAAGTTATTGGACTTCGGGCCCACTCTAAATACAGGTTGAGTCATTGCAAGATCCTTAATTTAATTATGTCTGCAAATACCCTATACCCAAATAAGGTCATTGTTTTTGTTAGTTCAGGCTGCTATAACAAAGTACCATGGGCTGCACGGCTTATAAACAACAGAAATTTATTTTGCACAGTTCTAGGGACTGGAAGTCCAAGGTTAGGGTGCAGCATTGTCGGGTTCTAGTGTGGGCTCTTCTCTGAATTACAGACTGCCATCTTCTGTTGTGTCCTCACATGGCAGAAAGAAGGCAAGGAGGCTCGCTGAGGTCTCTTTTAGAAGGTCACTAATCCTATTCATGAGGGCTCCACTCTCATGACCTAATTACTTCTCAAATGCTCCTCCTTCTAATACTATCACATTAGGGGTTAGGATTTCAGCATATGAATTTTGGGGGGACACACATATTCAGTCCATAATGGCCACTTTCATAAATACTGGGGGTTAGGACTGCAAACCTATTGTTAATGTTTCAATTATCCACAGGTTGCCTGCCTTTTACCTGTTAAAGAGGCACAGGGGGAAGAATCTACAGGAAGATGGCTTTTACTGAAAATCTCTTGATCTTGCTTCCATTGAGCGTGCAACCTTGGCATCTTGTGCCCACTAGGGGCAAAAATCAGCTTTACTTGAGAAAGGATGTTGAAGGTCACTTCTGTACAAAATACAGCGAGAGAAACACATCCTTTACAAATCCTTCACCAAGTTGAAAACACCTTCACTCTCTCAATGTTGTCCTTTCCTATAATATTTTTGGAAATCTGCCTTTAAATTGAGTTATTTTCTCTCATAGCATTTGCTTTCTGTCCAGAATTGGGCACTCTAATTTTAAGTACTGCAGGTTTCTAGTTTTCCTTTTTTAACAAAATCTTATGTGGATTTTGAATGAGTATGCATTTTGCTCACCTTTTAAGCATGGCTTTTCTTCTTTCTTCCTTTTTTTGGGGGGGGCGGTGTATGGGTGGCGTAGGGATATTATGTTCACAATAGAAAAGGAGGGGATGGCAACAACCTTTGGTCATTCACAATGATTCATGATTGAAGGGTTGACTGTCACATTAAACCTTCGGGACATTGCAAATTCACACTAGGGACGACTCCCCCAAAATAGAAAAAAGAAGCAAGGGTCCAGTTGTCTGCTGACAGGGTTTTCTCTATTGTTTCTCACTTGTCTACTTTAGGCTCCCCACACTTTCCATTCCTAGAGTTTCCTCTTCATTCTATGAACACCAGTTGGCTGCACTATTCAGGTGCACATTTAATTTCACTGTTTTATTTTATTTTATTATTGATCTATATTGTAAGTTCTTTAAATCATTCTCATTAGATTTTAAATTCCTCAAGTACAGAAACTACATTGCACCATTACTTCTTTTATTCTTACTGAAATCCCTGATAGCTACTCAGCAAGCCCATATTGAGTTCATTTAAGTTAGAGATCCAAACTGATTTTAAAATTTCTCATAGACCTTATTTCCAAATAAAGCACTGGCCTCTGTCTTTTTAGGATGCCATTTTATCACATACGCTAATTAGGAACAGGCCTTTCCTTTTGATTCTACTTAACTAATAAGCAGCAAGAAGAGTCAAGATGACCAAAGAGAAGGGAATGAATAGGATGTAAATGAGTAAACACTCAGAAGGCTGGAAAAACACAGATAAGAGAAAAAAAAATTAAGGCCTGAGAGAATTTATGAGATTAGAAGAGCACTTCCATAACTCAATGGAGAAAGTCAGCTGTGTCTACTCAATTCCTAGCAATGTGTTAGGAATTCAGGAATTTTAAATTGTGCAAGATCCTTCTTAACCATATGGAACTTAGATACCAAACCAAAATTGGCCACCATATTTTTCTGGGTATTTTTTTTTTAGCTTCATTGAGTTATAATTGACAAATAAAATTGTAATATATTTAAAGTGTACAACATGATGATTTGATATACGTATACATTGTGAAAGGATTCTCTCCATGGAGTTAATTAAAACGTCCATCACCTCACATATTTACCTTTTGTTTTTTTTTGGTGAGAACATTTAAGTTCTACTCTATCAGCAAATTTCAATTATATAATAAAGTATTATCATCAACTAGAGTCACCATGTTATACATTATGTCTTCAGACCTGATTCATCTTATAGCTGAACATTTGTACCCATTTACCAACTTCTCCCTATTCCTCCACCACCACCCCAGCCCCTGGCAACCATCATTCTACTGTTTCTGAGTTCAACCCTTTTTTCAGATCCCACAGATAAGTGATACAGTATGTCTTTATCTTCTGGCTTATTTCACTAGCGTAATGTCTTCTAGGTTCATCCATGATGTTGCAGATGATAGAATTTCCTTCTTTATTATAGATGAATAGTATTTCATTATACATATATAATTATATATATAATTATTTATATGTATATATATACACACACACACATATCTTGGCTATTGTGAATAATGCTGCAATGAAGATGGGAGTACAGATATCTCTTCAAAATAATCATTGCATTTCCTTTGAGTACATACCCAGTAGTGGGACTGCTGAATCATATGATAGCTCTATTTTTAATTTCTTGAGGAACCTCCATGCTGTTTTCCATAGTGGCCGCACCAGTTTACATCCCTACCAACAGTGTACAAGGTTTCTCTTTTCTCCACATCCTCACCATCATTTATCTTCTGTCTTTTTTTGTGTGTGTGTGAGGAAGATCAGCCCTGTGCTAACATCTGCCAACCCTCCTCTTTTTTTTGCTGAGGAAGACTGGCCCTGGGCTAACATCCGTGCCCATCTTCCTCCACTTTATATGGGACGCCGCCACAGCATGGCTTGCCAAGCAGTGCATCAGTGCACACCCAGGATCCGAACAGGCGAACCCCAGGCTGCCGCAGCAGAGAGCATGCACTTAACCGCTTGTGCCACCGGGCCGGCCCCCTATCTCTTGTCTTTTTGATAATAGACATCCTAATAGATGTGAGGTGACGTCTCTGATATCACATTGTGGTTTTGATTTGCCCTTCCCTGATGTTCAGTGATGTGGAGCACTTTTTCTACCTATTGGCCATTTGTATGTCCTCTTTGGAAAAATGTCTATTCAGATCCTTTGCTTGCAGGAAGTGCTTGCGCACACATTTGAAAACTGCTTTTTTGTTGTTTAATATGGTCCTGTGTGACGCCAGAATGCTGAGCCTTTTGATTATCAGAGCTAGGTGATTGAGGGCCGTCCCTTGGGTGGTAGCCACAAAAGTTGGGGTGCTGGATATGTGGACAAGCTCCTTCCCAGAAGATGGAGATTTGGTTTTATTATTGGAGTGAGCCAAAGAAAGAATGTAGGGGAAGTGCCCACTGACTCTTTCAGGCTTCTGAAAGGATCACAGTCAGCACCTAGATGCATTCTGATTAGAAGCCAGACCTTCAGGCAGCAATTTATAAAGTATGCAGCCAAACTCCTTCCAAGGAAAGACTGAGAGATGGGCATTTTTGTCTGCTCCCCCTGCACTGAGCCCTGGGAGGATAGCCATGGCGAATGCTCACATCCCTGTTAACAAATGTTTCTTTGGTTGCTGTAGTCCTGTGGGATTCGTGAACTCAAGCCTCACTGGCTTTCAGAGCTAGATGATTTAAGGACTCATCTCTCAGGCTGTAGCTTTAAAAATTAGGGTGCTAGATGCATGGTCCAAACCCTTTGCTCCTCAGGGAGAAGCTGAGAGTGGGGGTTCCTTCCCAATTGTATGACACTATGCTGGAGGTGGGGTTTATAGTGAGTGTCACAACTTTTCCTACCTGTTTCAATGTGGGTATTTTCTCAGTTGCCCAATATGTAGGAGTCGCTCAGCTAGTTCTAGATTTCTCTCTGAGAAAATTGTTCCATGTGTAGCTGTATATTCAGCGCTTCCACGGGAGGAGGGAAATTCAGGAGCCTCCTATGTCGCGCCATCTTGGTGACATTCTCCTGAAACCATATTTTTCTTATTGAGCATTTCCACATCAATATCTTTTTGATTCTTCACATTCAGCATGTCACAAACTGAAATAATCTTCCCTTTCAAAACTGCCTCTCTTGCTAGTGTTGTTAAAAGTACTACATGTACTCCTAGCCACTACGCTTTAAATCTTGGGAACTTCCTGGGCTTTTATCTCTCCTTCTCCTGGCAAAATTAATGAGGAGTCATTAGCTGTCACTTATTGAGTTTCAAATTTCATGTCACTAGAATTTTCTATATGTTATCTTGTTTAATTCTTGTGAGACCCCTGTGTGGTAAATGTTAATATCCCAAAAGAAGTTATGAAACTCACCCAGACTATAAATGTCGACGTAAATGTATCAAAAGCACATTTGAGAGAATAAATATTGTGGGATACTGCCTAAATGCTATGTTATCTGTGTTTTCCCCTGTACATTTTAAAATTTATCATACTCCGCTGCCTTTTTAAACCCTGATAGGATGTACCAAAAGAGCTTTGTCAGTATATCATTGTCCAATATTGAAGGGTTGAAGAAACAATGCCATGAAATTCATTATTTTGTGTACTATTAATGAGGATGCCATTTATTCTCTTACCCAGTGTCAGCGTTCCATAGGAAAAATTTTTCCATGACTCAGTGTCAGGAATAGTTGTATTCTGAGCAACTGGCTTGATCTTATTTTATGGATACAGTGAATCATATAACTGATAACATTTCTTTATTTTTTGCCTGTTGGAAAGCTCAGAATCAAATCTGTGACATAAATCTAACAGTTGAACTGAACCCACATTGTCACCTTCTCAGATTCCCTTGACCTCCTCCTTTCTCTCTTGGCTGCCTTCCCACTTAAGCCACATCTCACTCTTCTTCTGAACTTGAACACGACAAATGCACGATGGAATTTAACTTTGTGTGTGGCTTCAAAGTGACCAAAAGCAACCAAAAAGTGCAGGACTCCCCATTGGTGAGCTATAACACAGAAGGCCGGAGGGAGCCTGACTGAAGATACTCACCTTTCTCTGTTCTCTGGACCATTCCAACACATGCTTCCTCCATAGGCCCCTTCCCTGGAAGCCCGGCATAAAAATGAGCAAGTGCCTTCTGAGACACCGGTTGAGTTTCTTGATGGCTCGTTGTGAAGCAGTAGCCAGTGCAGTGATGTGTCGTATCTCAAAGCTTTCCTTATTTTCTTGCCTCACTTCTCCTTTTTTCCTCACTCTCATCACTTCTGGCTTATATCACTGAAATAAAATGTTAGCTCCTTGATCCGTGCTTCATGCTCTGCTTTCTTGAGAACTTGGGCTAAGACAAATGTAAAAGAATTTGTTACAGGCAAAAATCAGACCTTCTCCTTGCTGACTTTTGGTTGGTTGGTTGGTTTTCAGAGTAGTGACCACCTTTTCCGATCATTGAACTGGGTCTACATTGCCAAGAATTTGTATTTGACAGAAACTTTTCCTTTTGATGTCTTTCTTAACAGAAAACTGAGACTAAGTGTAATTCCAGTGTTATCCCCCAACTCCAACATTTTGACCCCTTAGTTGGAACTGCAAGAATGCCAGAAAGCACAAAAGAGCAACTGACTGTAGCCTGTTGTTAGTATAGCTGAAATAACTTGTCAGACTTCCACTGTGAAAGCCGATTTTTTTTCTGCTGGCGGAAACTAAAAGTGCCATAAAATCAGAAATAAGCTGTGAAATACACTTTAAGTTAATACGAAAGTGTGTTGTTCCATTGACCTAGCATTCTGAAAAGCAAGCAGTGTTGTCTTTTGAAGGATAATAAAACTAGGATGAAGATTTCTTTGTGGCTAGAGGTTTCGGGGCGGGGGGAGTCCTTTTTTTATTATTTATTATTTTGTTTCAAAATACAAGCAGCAGTTCTCTGTGACCTGAGTCAGAAATAAATCCTAAAACAGAATGTTAGTGATTTTGATGCCTTTTCCCTCTTAGCCACTCTACAATAAACTATTTGTAGAGTTTTATGTCTTCCATAAGCTCACTTTTTGCCCCAAAAGTGTTTTTTCTTGTAACCTTTCTAATTATTTTGATCTTTTATAACAAGTTAACAAGACATCTCTTTCATAAATAAGTGTGTGTGTTTGACATGAAAGAGGCTTTGTTTCCACCTCAACGGACTCCATTTGGTCAAAGCAGAATATAGCTAGTGTACCGTCCTCCTCCCAAAGACTATTTTAATTTTATTGCTCTTTTTAATATTCAAAAACAAGTCATGACAGAGGAATAATCAGCTCATGTTAAAGCAAGGCCAAATTTTCTTATTTCTTGTTCGCTTTTTTAAGAACTCAGTCAGGAACAGCGAAACTCTTAGGAACTATCCATGAAGCAACGAAGAGCAGCAATGGTGAAGAGGAATCCAGCGGTTTTTAAAAATTTCAAACCTTGCAACAGGAAAAAAATTATTACATGGAGGTCTATTCCAATGCGTCACAAGTCTTTTGGATGCACCATGAAATCTATTCTGAGACCATTAAAGAAAATTCTCCTTGACCCTGGTTCCTAAGGTACCATTGGGAAGAGGGAGCACTGAGCTTAATGAAGAAATGACGATGAGGCCCTCTGCTCTGGCCTGAGGGCATTTAGAGTACAGAGACCCTGGGAGCACCTTGGGTCTGACCCCATGCCCCCGAGATTAGACTTGCTATAGACTCACATGCTGAAGTCTTGGAAAGCAGTGATTAGGAGCCTGACTTGGGATGAAGAGCTTGGGTGGGATCCCAGCCACATCAGCTGAGTACCCCAGGGCATCTCACATCATAATCTTCCCGTGTCTTGCTTTCCTCAGCTGTTAAAAAATAAAAATATTCACAACTACCTCATAGAGTACTTGAAGATCAATGAGATCATTTTAATATAGCTGTTAAGCCATCATAATTACATGGGATAGGGACTTTTTTTTCTGTCTCATTTTTATCAGTGTTTTTTCAGTACCTAAGACATAGCAGACCCTCGAGATTTATTTATCAAGTAGTTTAAAAGGACTTAAAACTACCATTGACTAACCTATGTGCCAGGCAATCTTCTATTACTATTGGTACTATTAAAAGGCTATTTTATTTAGGATTTGATTGGTTTCTTGAGGATGATCAAAGAGAGCAGTTTTTAAGCTCCTCTTCTTCAGAGCTGTCTCAAGGTTGCTGCAAGCTATTAAAGAAAGCTAAAAAGAGGTGACTTTTTTTTTTTCTCCTGGTCACAAAAAAATGCCTCCACTTCTATCCGTTTTCTCCTCTGTGGTTCCACGTTAAAGTTCAGTTGATACACTGGCTGAAACACAGTTTGGAAGGTGCTCATCTCAACTAGCTCATCTTGGACACGAACTGATGGTCCTCCCAGAAACAACACCCTCATGTCTGTGTAGTGTCTACCTCTGTCAAGAGGACCAGGAAGGGACTTAAACCTCTGACTACATCACAAGAGCCGAGACTTTGTCTCCGTTAACCTGACCTAGCTAACATCTGTTGCCAATCCTCCTCTTTTTGCTGAGGAAAGTTGGCCCTGGGCTAACATCCATGCCCATCTTCCTCTACTTTTTATATGTGGGACGCCTGCCACTGCATGGCTTCATAAGTGGTGCGTGTGTTTGCACCTGGGATCCAAACCCGTGAACCCCGGACAGCAGAAGCAGAGTGCGCACGCTTAACCACACGTTTGTATTTTGAAGATCTCCATTGAGGGAGGCAGCACCTTCCAACTGCTCTATCCATTCCCTGTCAATTAGTAAAATAGAGTGCTGGGCTTCGTGAATCCTGACGCATATGCACTCAGTGGTCTATTAGTGAGTAAGGAAGGAATTAGTTGCCTCTATGGCAACCCTAGCAACAGCATCTCCAGTCTGTGTGAAAACCACTGCTTTTATGGCACTGCTGGCAGTTTCACTCAATAAATTTGTGAAATGGTTTGCTAATGTAGGTGTTACCACATGACACCTCATTCCTATATCCTCTTTAAAAGTTATAAAATTTTCCTTGGCCCGCCTCAGTGCCTAAAAATGTAAGACCCATCAGGTTCATCAGACATTTATTTGAAGTAAAGGGCACCAGTATATTAGGAACAGGGTCTCTGAGAGGAAGCATCAATGAATGCTTTGGTTCATGAATCTGGAAGTTTAGAAATGATGGCAAAATAATCTGGAATTATATGTTGTTTTCACCATATTTTTTATAGTATGAACATAAAATACTGGTATTTCTGTGTCCATTTTAACTATACAGCACTCAGTCATGTTCCTTCTTGTTTCTGTTTTTCATGCTCAAATATTGTTTTCCATAACCACGGTTATGGGGAAACAGGAGCCCTAAGAAGTGGTTTACTATTAGGAGTCAATGATTTGGGCTCTTTTCCTGCTGCATGGAGCCGTGTGGAGAGGCCTCTAGCCCAGAAATGCATCCACTCCTTTCTCTCCTCTTTCCTTTCCAGCACCCACGTCCTCCTTCACCTCTCGCTGCTGATTTTACAATCCAGTTTCTCCATAACCACCTACAGTAACTGTTCCCTTGGTGGTCCATGATAACTTCTAATAAACAATTCAGCAAGCTTTCCTCAGCCTTCATCCTTCTTGACCCTTCTCTAGCTTTTAACCATCCCAAATTTCTCCAATCTAACCTTTGCTTAGCTTTTATCACACAGCAATATCCTCATGCTACGACAACAATTCTGATTACTCCTTCTCTGTCTCTTTCATTTGTTTCTATTCTATTTCTATGCCCTCAAATGAGAGCATTCCCCAAGATCCTGTCTATTTTTCTCTTCTTTCTCATCCAATTTCTTGGGCTTTAACTATCCTCTCTATATAAATGACTCTCACCTTCTCCAAAGTATTTCTTCATCTCCAATCGCTTTCTTGAGCTTCATTCTGATATTCTGAATTGCATGATAGAAATGTCTACTTGAAGGTCTCCTTAGTATCTCAAGCTTAACAGCTCCAAAACTGAGCTCATCATTTTCCCCTATGCTGCTCTTCTTTCTGAATCTTTATTTCTTTTAATGGGTCCACCATTCTCTCAGAAGCCTTGATTCAACTCTGAATTAGTTTTTTTTTTTTTTTTGGTGAGGAAGATTAGCCCTGAGCTAACATCTGTTGCCAACCATCCTCTTTTTGCTGAGGAAGATTGGCCCCAAGCTAACATCCATGCCCATCTCTCTCTACTTTTTATATGTGGGATGCCTGCCACAGCATGGCTTGTTAAGCGGTGCATAGGTTCGCACCCGGGATCTGAACCCGTGAACCCTGGACTGCTGAAGCAGAGCGCGAGAACTTAACCACTACTCCACTGGGCAGGCCCCATGAATCAGTCTCTTTTTTCACACTTTGTATATAGTCTAGAGCCATTCCAACAACTTTCTCACAGTCTCACTTACTATTCCTTCCTAATTTCCCCAGTGCCAGCCCCCTAGTTCAAGCTCCCATTACCTAACTAGTTTCTCATTTCCATTTTCTCTGCCTTCCAATCCATTTGTCTGCTGCTATCTAGATTAATCTTTCTCACACACCTCTTTGCTTTGACATTCCATTGCTCCAAAATCTTCAAGAATTCTTTCTTGTCACCGAGCAAAGTGGAAATTTTTTCACTAACCTTGGGTCCCTCCATCTTCTATAGCCAACCAACATTCGTGGTCTTTAACTATCAATAGTTTCCTATGCCACCCACACTGCAAATAACTAGACTATAAGTCATTCTCCAACAACACTCTACTCTTTGCTAACATTGAACTTTTTTTCATTTAATTGCCTGTCAGTCCTGCCAGAAAGTCCTACTTCTCCATCTATCCCAATTCAAAAAATAATTTGATTCTCTCATGCTAGTTATTATGCTAAGTAGCTGAGAAAAAAATCTCCCTCATTGGATATAAAAATATTCAATAGATATTTGTTACATAGAACTCAAATAAATTGAATTGAAATAAGAAAATGTTTTAAGACGCATATTGAATCATATCAGAGGGAGCAAGAGAGGAAAATAAAAAAGGAGACACAAAGAAGAAGAGAAAAGGGACATGAAAATGGACAGTTGTGGGACAGAGACTGAGTTTTTAGCTTTTACGTGATGAACATGAAATTTCACCCTCTGTGTCTTAGCCCACTAAACAAATGCCTCCTGGACTCAATTTATCCTGTTAGGGAGACTGACATGGAGGAGACTTGAACTCTCTCTAGTGGTTTTGAGTGTCACAAAAGGCCTTGTGTCTGTCCTCTTAATAATAATGTAAATAAACAAAAACAGGATTCAAATAAACATATGGAATAAGCTATCTGTTGCTAAATTTCTCTACTTGGGGACTTAATATTATGTAGGAAAAGCACAGTTGTTCTGAACTTCCTAACGTTCAATAATGATACTATGTGTCTAAATCAGCATTTCTCAACCTTGGCACTATTGTCAGTTTTGATGGATAACTCTTAGTTGTGGGGGTTGCCCCATGCACTGTAGGATGTTTCGCAGCATTCCTAGTCTATACCCACTAGATGCCAGTAGCATGCTCTGACCCTCTTCCAAGCAATATCTAATAAAAATGTCTCTAGACATTGCCAAATATCCCCTGGGTAGCAAAATCTAAATTTAGATACAGATAAGTACGGTTAAAATGCGTATAATTCCCCAAAAGCATTGAAAATGGCCATGCTAACACATTTTCCCATGGAAAAGTAACTGGACCCGTTTTTAAGCCCTCATTCCAAAACCCCTCCTGTTTACATTTCTTTAGGCTGAGCTTCTAATCAGTTTGTATTCTGTAATATTGTGCAAAATTCTATAACATCCATAAAAGTGACAGCTATGAAACAGACAAGGCTCACAGGCACCATTCCAAACCACCTCTTAAAAAGAATATACAAATATGGAAGGAAGGAACCCAACTGTCCACATTGTGATAACTCTTGATCTCTTGATTGGGGTCTAATGAACAATTCAGTCGTAAACATCGCCTCATTATGACAGAGCAGACAGATGAAAAAAAAAATCATGCTAAAATACATTTCTATACTAGAATTAGTTTTCCTTTTAAACAGCTTCCCACATTGTTAAAAACTGATCTGTGGACCTGAATCGCATTTTATGTTGTGTTTCATTTTGCCTTTATGCAAACATATTCGGGGCTGTAGATGCACTTAATTATTTTTAACGGTAGTAGTGTTATTTGTAATACTCTTCTAAGGGGCAGAATGAAACTAGAATGTTAAATACATTTTGAGTAGAATTACAGAGAGGAACAAATTGTGTCGGAACAAGGTCAGTTGTCTCCTCCTGTTATTCACCTGCTGAGTGACAGATGATTAGGTGACCCTGTAGAACTTTGACTCAAATATTACAAAATCTCATTCTTACAGGTCACCAAAACCCCTTGGAGAGGTTACTACTCTATTTCAGATACAGATAAAACAAACAAAGAAACAAAAATCTACCATTCTGGAAACTTCTTTGTTTTTTAAAAATAAATATCCACTTCCCTCGGTTTTAGCAAATACAACACTTTTTGTCCTAAGAAATTTCTAGAAGTTGTCCTAAATTGCTTTTCCTGTAAAACTTACTCAAAGAAACCAACTCCTGTTTTGATTAAGGCAATAAAATATACTTTCACTCTTCAAATAAAAGATTTGTTAAAATAACCTGTGGCCGAGCGGTCAGTGGCTGTGCTATGTGTGTACTTTATACAATTACTGTCGGTATTGGATATGTGTCAAATTTATTTAAACTCAGCTCCCTTATTTAGCATGTGTTTATTACAAAGCAAGGCTAATTTATGACTCATGAGTCTATCATTCTCACTCTTCCTATTTATTATTCAGCTTATTTGTGTATGAAGTGAGGTAGCTTCAAATTTGTGAATCCACACAAAGTGACATTGTGTGTGCAACAGCAGCATGACCGAAGCCTTATTTCATTTTCTATTTTTTGCATAGCTGATTAGTGTACTGGCAACTCTCTAAATACATGGAGTCTGTAAAGTCTAAGTTATGATGGTTCTTTGGATGTTAATTATCTCCTTTCATACTCTCTCTTTATTATACATTTGATGTACAGTATATATGGCTGTCCTTTGTATTCTGAGATAATGCTACTAATGCTGATTCCTATCTGTGGCTGCAAGTGCAGAAAAGAGCAGTGTGCCTAGCAGCCCATTCCACCCCACAGACACAGGGCAGCATTCCGAAATGAGCAGTGCCCTGCTGAAATTAGAGCTATTATAATAGTCTGCACTTTCTCCTCCATCAAAGCCACCAAGTTTATGGTATTTTAAGAAAAATTTTATGTTAAGGAAAAGGAAACCAAAAAAAAAAATTTTCTTCCCAAATTCTAGTATGGATTTTAGGAAAAGAAAGCATTCTTATACATCCTGGAGCTGGCATAAATTCTTCTTTCAACCCTCTATTCCTTTAAAAGGAAACAAGTGATACTGGTTTCTCTTGAATTCAAGGTTCAGGATGGCAGCTTCTACTCTGGAGTATAAATACCTTCTTTCACCCAGGTTAACTGATATGTCCAAGTGGTGGTTTTCATTTTTTTTTTACAGCTGGAATACCACTTGTTCAAAGTAAATCTTATGCTAAAACTTGAGGTTTTTAAAGTGTGTGTATACATATATGCATATATACATATGTATATGCATACATAGTTATGCATATAAAAGTGTGTGAGTGTGTATACACTCACTATGTATGTATACATACATAGAGAAGGTTAAATCCAGGGTGGGAATCAATATGGTTCTTCCCTTGCATTGCTCCCTTCCTTCCCTGTAACTCCTGCTAGCCCCTCAGGGAACCTTGAGGAAACCCAGTTACTGCCTGGAGTCCACATTGAGAAGTACTGCCTTAATAACTAACCCCGAATGGTAATCAAATGCTAATAAGGTATACAGTTTTATGCTGTTTGTAGAACTTTCACATAGTCTTGTCTCTGATAGAGCGGAGCTCTCACTCTCCGTTTGAAGGAATGACAGGCACTAAAAGGAGGAGGTGATACTTTAAGGTAGGCCCAGGATAGTGGATGGAATGTGTAAAAGAGGTGGTGACTAGTGGAAAGAGACAGAGTGTGAGCATGTTGAAGAAGTCAATGTAAATAGGACAAGTATAACCAGCAAGAGAATAGGAACTTGGGAGAAATGCAAGGTCACGTGATGAAAAGGGGAAATAATGGGAGGGAAGGTAGCTAGCATTTGTGTGCCAGTCACTGAGCAATGCATTTCACATGCTGACCCCTCAATTACTCTGTGAAGTCAGAGGTCTATTAGTCCTATTTTAGAATGCAGATATTAGAGCCTAGGAGTATGCAGGGGGCAGACAGAGGGCAGTGCTGGACTTGAACTCAGTCTGTGGACTCTAGGCTGGTGCCCTAAACCGCTGTGCTATACTTTACGCTAGAGACAGAAGTGGAGAACAATAGACTAAGAAGTCAAAGAACTCTCCAAAGCCTTTTCCTTATAGCTGAGCTGTTGGGTATAGTTAGCATGGCACAGAGGGAGTGGCCCTGTTCTAGGAGAAGAATTGGGCCCTTGTCCCAACTCTATCATAAACTCGCTGTGAGGTGTTGATCTTTTACTTCACTTGTGCAGGACTGTTTCCTCATCTATAATGAGGAGGTTAGGATAAATGATTTCGGTGATCCCTTCCATCTTCAACAATCTTTGTATGAAATTTAAAAAATGTGATATCCAGAGCCTGCTGATTCCTAACGTGATGTCATTTCCTGCCCATGAAGGCCATATTTGCATGATTGGCAGCTGCCATCACTTGTTTGAAGATATAGCCCAAACCACTACCATCCTTGTACCTTCCCTAGACAGGGATGGTGCTTTTTACTCTAACCATCCCTTAGCACACATCAGTGATGAGTGATCTGAAAGGCAGAATGAGGTCGCCTGTAGGACTTTCCCTTCTGAGTTGGCCTCCTCAGATCTTGAGTCACGTTATGTAAATTATGATATCTAGTTTGATTACTTCAACCTAAGAGGGGTGTGAAGAACATTTAAAGAGCTTAAAGTAGAGCAACGATGATGAGTAAAGGGCAGAAGACCCTACATTTAAAAGGCTACCATTTATTACACACTTATTACACTTAGCACAGTGCTAAGTGTTTTACCTACTTTATCTCATATTAACCTCCCAACAAACAAATCATTTAGGCAGCATTACCCCATTTTACAAGGACAGGAAACTGAAGTTCATTGAGATTTACAAACCCACTTAAAGCCATGCCGTTTCAAGTAGGAGAGCTGAAATCCAAATGGAGGCCGAAGGTCTCCTTGACTCCAAAGCCTTTTATATTTTTTATAATCCTGTTGTAGAGAACGATGGGTGGCAATTTAAGAATGACCTTTAGATATAAAAGGGGTTGTTTTGTAAAAGTCTGTGACTGGATAGTCTCTGTATTATCCGAGAAAAGAAGAACAAGGAAAGAATGAGATCTATTTGTAGCATGAGAAATTTGAGTTGGTTATAAAAAATGGTTTCCTGAGAAAATTTATGTGTATAACTGGCCTTCCCTGGAAAGGGCTTGTGTCAGCTCCCTTTTGAAGTCCAAGCAGAACAAATTCTACACTGGGTCTTAACTTTTAGAATAAATTCACTTTTACTGATAAGTATGTAGGGCACTGATAAAAGCCTAATCTGGTTATCTATTGCTATGTAACAAACCACCCCAAAACTTAGTGACATAAAACAATTATGTTATCATGCTCACGATTCTCTGTGCCTGAAATTCAGGCAAAGTACAGCTAGGACAACTTGTCTTTACACCCTGATGTCTGGGGCCTCCGCCAGGGTGACTTGAATGATGGGAGATGGTTGGAATGGCTCAATTGAGGTAATGTATCTAGATCCTTCTTTCTGGCTGTTGGCTGATTTCCTTGGTTCTTCTCCATGTGCCATCTTTTTGGACTAAAATGCACAACATGGCTTCTTTACCCACATGTCTAGCCTCTCAGCTGGGATGGCTGGACCGGCTGGGGGCTGGCCGGTCATCTCTCTCTCTTGCTGTTTATATAGCCTCTTTATGTGGGTTTCTTGGAAATTCTTCACAGCATGGAGGTATCTGGGTAGTTGGACTTCTTACATAGCAACTGGCTACCAGCAACCATTCCAAAGGAGCAAGATGGAAGCTACAAAGATTCCCTTAACCTAATCTCAGAAGTCACATAGTGTCACTGCCACTGTATTCTTTTTGTCACACGGATGAGTCCAGATGCAGTGTGGAAGGGGACTGGACAGGGGCATAACTACTGGCTTAGTGGAAACCATCTTTGGAGACTAGCTACAACAAGCCTCATGGAATTTGAGAGTTGAAAGACACAGAAGCAGCTGGTTAAATATGCTACTCACATAAACCATTCATCTAAGGGGAAAAAAAGAATATGCTAGAAATAGACAAATAGTCTTCTAGACCACTAAGGACAGTTTTGTATATGGATTAAAGGTAATGTAGACCCATAATATTCTACCACCTCCTTAGGCAGAAAAACTTCAGTCTCAAGTGAGCTACATATTAATAATTTGTATTTTCCCATATATAAGCGTAAAAATTGCTTGGGGCTACAACTTGTAGCTTTCAATTTGCATCTTCATTGCACCAGGGAAGGCTGCTGTGTGACACATATGTTTGACTATCCTAGCTGAAAATAAAGTAGTATGGGTTTAATTCTATTGGCAAGAGACCAGCTTTCCATAATTTTAGCCTAGTGAATTGTTATGGGCCATAATTCAGATTTAATGATCTGACTCATTGAAATGATAAGATCCCAGCTTTGGGCAGACATATTGTTCCTTCTCATAGGAAAGTCTATTATTTTACACGTCAGCTGCTCCCTCCCCTTTCCCGTGCACCTTTAAATAGAAGGCAGCCACTATCAGCTGGCCCTAACCAGGGCAAATGATTGAGTCACTGGAGCTTATGCAAACACGTATGGTTCTGTATTTGAATCCAGTGAGCCCATCACTAATGACGCTGTACAGTTGAGAGATTTCACTGTTGACAAAGACCATATGTTCCCCCAGCAGCTTCCTGTGTAATGTTCTGTTTACTGTATATTCAGCAGAGGATTTGAACAGCTTTACCTGGAGTAAAATATTCTATCCACAGGCTGTTCTATGTGATATGCTATACGAAATAGATAATGTTTCTAAAATATGTGAGAAGTGAGTTCTCTCACTAAGACAGCCTTAAATGAGATAGCTTTGCTGCTAAGACATACAATCTCTTAGCCTGTCTATGGAGACAAAGAGAGAATTATGCTGAGTCTCACATAAAACCAAACACATAAAAAACTAAGACTAATATTAAAACATAGTCAAATAGCTTCTGTTGAGGGATAAAGACTATGAATAGTGACTTTATTTCTTCTACCTACTCATAGTCGGGAAGGTCATCTCTTCCTTGTTGGCATCTTGTTATCAAACCTCTTGAGGTTAACTTGGTACAGGCTTTTACTCAGAAAACAGAGTAGTTAAATCTGACCAGTTAGATTGATCAGAACATACTGAAATAACAAGTTAGGTTCCTGTAGTGGTTTGCTTTCTTGTCCTACTGTTTTGACTATTCAAGACCAAAGGCATGCAAAATTTGATGGTTTAACAGTTAAGAAAACATATCCCAGAAATATTCATGAGAATGGAATCCTGGATCTGTTACGTAGTAAAATGTGACTTTGGCAACTTACTTAACCTCTTTTAGCCTCAGTTTCCCTCTTTGCAAAAAAGGGGGTGATAATACTCTCTACCTCCTTAGATAGCTGTGAAGCTTAAGTGGGATGATTAATTCAAGCATTTCACATAATTTCTGATATAAAAGCACTGAGTAAATATGAACTTTTATTAAAACCATTGGAATATTTTTTGGTCCCTGAATGAACTGTATTATTACTGAACCATGGAGGCACCTGCCACTTAGACTCAACCGAAAATTGAGGAGATGAAGGTTAGAACCTAGGGGAGTTTTGAAGTTAATCATATGATAATACTCGAAGATGATCTATTTCTGATTTTTTTTACACAGTACAGGCAATTAGCTGGATTTGGCTCCTTCATTCACTTCCTGCAATGACTCTTATAGTTAAAGGTCCAACTTTCAAGTACTCTGTGGAACCAAGAGCAACTTCCAGTGGTAGCCAGTTCAATCGCACCCTCTACTGCAGAGTAAACTTAAAATAAACTAGACAATAGGGCATAGGTGGAGAGCCATTCTGATTACTATAATTCTATATCCTGAAAAATTAAGCTTCACAGAAAAATGAAGTGTTCTTTCATGGTTTTCTTGAAAGACTAGTGTAGGAATGAAGGTATTTATGTGTTCTTCTCAACTACAGCCCAGATTTTAGAGTTTCTTTGGTTTATTTAAAGAAAGAGGAATGTATAAAGTGTAGCTATTCTTTGTATTTGCTGGCAAGGTAATATAGTAATCACAGAGACGCTGTGCGATGAAACTTAGGCCTCAAATAGTAAATCTAGGAGCCTATAAAACAGTGGTTTAGGTTCAAATATTCCTAGCAACAGGAATAATAAGGAAAATAAGGGTGAAAGATCCTCAATTCTTCATTTGTTTCAGACTGACAAGGCCTCTAAATAACTAGAGTTGCCCAAAACAGTACATTTTCTTCCTTCACTCCATCAAAGCCAGTAGATGCTTAGTTTCTGGAGCCTAATTCTGAGGCATCACCATAGTCCAGAGAAAGATAATTCTATACTAGTCATCGAGGTAGACAGGCAATAAATGAGAAAAGGAGATCTCTCTTTTTTTTGTGTGTGTGAGGAAGATTAGCCCTGAGCTAACATCCGTGCCCATCTTCCTCTGCTTTATATGTGGGATGCCTGCCACAGTATGGCTGGATAAGTGGTACGTAGGTCCGCGCCCGGGATCTGAACCCGCGAACCCCAGGCTGCTAAAGCAGAGTGCGTGAACTTAACCCCTATGCCACCAGGCCGGCCAGAAAAGTAAATTCATTTTGCCTCTGACTATTTCAGAGAGGATTTCTTCATTGAGATACCCAGAAAGAAGGCTTTCTGCTTACTCTATGTGTGTGTATATGTATAGAGATATTTTAAATTACAAGTACTAGAGACAGTAGGATACGGTTCCTCCTCATCTTAGGTGTTACCTGTTCAGTGGCAGCTGTCATGTGGAAGCTTTCATGAGGAAGAAACCCCGTGTTCTGTTGAATGTGTTTGTCACTGACACTCTCCTTACCCCTGTAGGTACTTCAAAAAGTTATGTTAAATCCTCACTCTCTACAAGGGTTTTGCTTTTATGATTCAGACCTGGCCCTTTCAGTGCTTGCCTTTCAGGTCAAAACTGAGAAAGTCAGCCTCTCCAGAAGTCTGATTAGCTCTTGAACTTCAGGAGATTTATGACCACTAGACTTAATTTTTAAAGCTGTTTTATTCAAGTACAGACGATTTATTTTGTGGACAGTGATATTTATCTTCCACCATATCCATATGTTTTATACCTAAAATATACAACTTTGCGATTCTTTTTGTTGCTATTGATAATGCGTTTATTTTGGAATGTTATTGCTGTCATCCTCAAGTGGGTATATTATCAGTTTAATGTGAATTTAAAAAAAAATCTTTAATCAATATCAAACAGGCAATGAGAGAATCCTGATAAAACTATACTTCTGAATTCATGACCTCTATTTTGGAACTCAGGGTCTGCCACTTGCCTAACATTTATTATTTGTCTACTATGTCCCAGGAAGTTGTTGGAAGTAAAGAAATTACAAAGGAAAAAGGAACTAGACCTTCTAGCCCTCAAGGAGTTCAGGGTCTAGTTCAACACTGTCCAATAGAAATATAATGAGAGCCACATTAGTAATTGTAAAATTTCTACTAGACACATTAAAGTAAAAAGAAACATGTCAAATTATTTTTATTAATGTATTTTACTTAATTCAACATATCAAAAATATCATTTCAACATGTAAACAATTTTTAAAATTATGAATGGTATAGTTTATGTTCCTATTTTTCATATGAGCCTTTGAAATCCAGTATGTATATTACTCTTACAGCACATTTCGGTTTGGAATAGCCACATTTCAGTAGCTCAATAATCTCATGTCATTTGGACAGCATAGGTCTAGTTGTTGGAATAAGAAGAGAAATGATCATCACCACAGGTTGATGAAGATATGACCTTGGTATTACGGGAGAATAGGGTACCTACCACAGCTTGGTTGGTGATGGATAATCAGGCTGTGCATCCAATTTAAAGTCATACCTTGCTTGTTCTTAAATGAAAATAAGGAGCCATCCAGGCCAGTTCTAGGAATATAGATTTGAGAGTCAGAGAGGCCAGGATTCAAGTCCCAGCTTTACCAATTACCAGTTGGATTCCTTGGGCAAGTTACTTAACTTCTTTAAGATTCAGTTTCCGCTTGCTAAGGTTGTAGTGAGTTTAACGTGAGAAATGCATGTGGCACATTGACTGGTATGTACTAGATATTCTCAGTGGGTGTTAGTGGCTATTGTTATAACTGCATAGAGAAGCATAATGCAGAGTATCCTACTAATTTGTACAGGTGAAGGACAAGTTGTCCTCAACTTTGGCTGGACATTAGAATTATCTGGGAAGTTTTAATAAGTAATATTAAAAATTCAGGAAAGAGACAAGTCATATGACATGTCAAGGAAACTGACTGATAAGTTGAGAAAGTAGTACATTTTACAGGACAATCAATTCACTTCCAGAATAAATCACTGGCAGAAGAAAGAGAGGGGGTTAATTGTAGGTGAGAGGTCTGCTCTAGACTTTAAAAGATCTAATGTATTTAACAACCAAGTGTGATATGTCCATTTATTTAATTCTGATTCAAATAAACCAACTGCAAAAAGACATTTTTTTAAAGAACTGGGAAGATTTACTGTGGTCTAAGGTATTAGATAACAGTAAAGAATTATTGTTAGGTTTTTGTGAAACGGTGATGTCTGGAATTTATTTGAAAATATTTAAACAAAAAAGGCATAGGTTAACAAGTATGGCAAAATCTTGATGATTGTTGAAACTGAGTGTTAAATATATGACATTCATTGTACCCCTTTCTCTTCTTTTGCTGAAGTTTGAAAATTTTTGAAATTAGAAACACATACTTATTAAATAATGTTTTAAAAATTGCCAAGCAAAACAAAACATTGCTTCTCAGGCCCCAGAGATTCTATTTTAATTTGTCTAGGGAATGAATGGGGGCTGGGGCATCACTATTTTTAAAAGCTGCTGAGATAATTCTAACATACAGCCACTGTTAACAGGTAGAAGCCTGGGATGTAGGTACTGATGTTTACAAGAGAGGAGTCTGGAGGGGTTGACAGGTGCCATGCTATCATAAAGGTTATTTAAAGGTTACTGGTAGCCAAAGTTTTAAGCTTGAAAATTATATGGTTGTACATACATTTTACCAAAAGACTACTTTGGCAGGGCTGTGGAGAATGGATAATTAACAGGGAAATTGGAGGCAGGGAAGGAGATAGGTGAGACGTGATGGGGGTCTGAACTCAGGTAGTGAATGTATAGATTTAAAGGGAGGGATAGGGTAAAATAGCCATTTACGAGGTAGGGTGTACCAAAATTGTTGCGATTTGTGGCGGAGGTGGGGGACTGGTGGTGGTGAACCACAGGAAGGAGATTCTGATGGCACCCTAGTTTTTGATTTGGGCAGTTGGATAAAGGGATGGAGGCGCCATTTATTAAAATGAATAATCATGGTAGATTTTCAGGGAACAAAGAGGGAAGGCTTGGCTTCAGTTCTGAATCTCATAGTTTGAGGTCAGAGTGGAAATACCATGCGTAGGCAAGAAAAGCAGTTGAAAATGATCAGGAAGTGTCATAGAGTAATCGGGCACTGTGGTAGATGCTTCCTTGTGTTGTCTCGGAAATCCTCACCGCAGCCCTCTGAGGCAGATTTTGTAATCATGTCCATCTGATAGATGAGGAAACTCCAGTTTAAAGTGGTTCAATAATTTGCTCAGGGTCTCACAGCTGGAGGTGCAGACCTGAGGACTTGGAGCTGTCCGACTCCAGAGTCCGTGCTCTTAATCACCATGTTATAGAGCCATCCAAAGCAGGAACATGATTCGAGAATGGGAAGTGAGAACAAAAATAATAAACTTGTAGGCGTTAATATTAGAAGCCAAATATTTAGAAATGCAAATAACCCATAAACGTATTTCTGATAATGAGACCTTTGCATAATGAGAACATTTTTATTGAATATGATATTGCTTCATTCAAGGATCTATTAATGCCTTTTCCAGTATTTTAATTGTCTTGCAAACAGGGCACATAGGTCAGATTAATCTGCTGCTTAATCATAATGTTAAAAAGAATGCTGATTGCAAGCCTAAGTTTTGACACTTAGATTTTTTTTTGGAGGAAATTTTGTGCAGATAAATGTCTTCAGAAGTTTAGAAATGAATAGGCCAGTCAAAATGGTCAAGATCAATGATAGCACAGATGTTTAAGGACATTGGTCTGCATTGACCAAGGATTCTTGTTTTCTACTTTTGCTCTTCAAATCTCCAAGAATCTCTATCTCACATTGACATGGAAATCACCAGAATCTTCTCCTCAAGTGTAACTAACAATTGAAGTGAAAAACAAAGATTGTCATTAATATTACTTTTAAAAGTATTTTCCACCAAGAAAGAGATGTTTGTTTCCAGGACTCTCTGCACGAGAGTGTTGTCTAGGCTCTAAATGTTCAAATAGTTGGGATTGCAGGAATATTGTATTATATCAGGGTATTGGGGAAATGATTGGAACATCTCATGGTGAGTAGGAAAAGCCCCGATTTTGCAGTAAGGTGCCTGGTTTTAAATCTTGGTCCCGCCCTTCCTGGCTGTGGGGCCCTGGGCAAGTTATTTAAAATTTCTGATTTGCAGTTGCCTATCATGTAAATCAGAATGAGATACCCTACCTGACAGAATTATGGTCAAGTTTGGCCAAAATCTGTAATATTCATTTTGTATTGCTGCTATGACAAATTCACCTAAACTCAGCAGCTTAAAACAACACAAATTTATTTTCTTACAGTCCGGAAGGTCAGAAGTCTGAAATGGGTCTCACTGGGCTAAAGTCAAGGTGTTGGCGGGGCTGGTTCCTTCTCAAGATTCTAAGAGAGAATTAGTTTCCTAGCCTTTCTCAGCTTCTCGAGGCCATTTAGATTCCTTGGCTCACGGCCCCATCCTCACATTACTCCATCCTCTTGCTTCTGTTGTTGCTTGCATCTCCTACGATAAGGCACGTACACTTTGTACATGTTATGGGGAGGCAGTTCAGTATGGGGCAGTGGTTTTCAAGCAGGAGCGATTTTGCTGCCCAGTGAGGAGATATCTGGAGACATTTTGGTTGTTATAACTCGGGAGGTGGGGAAGTGGAGTGTGCTACTGTTATCTAGCTGGCAGAGCCTAGGAATGCTGCAATACTCATGACAGCTCCCACTAACAAAGAAATATCCTCCCTATGGTGGTGAAATTGAAAAAACCCTGATATCTTGGTTTTAGATTAAATACTGACCCCAGAGTCCAAATGCCGGGCTTCAGACCTGGCTCTACTACTCACTAAGCAGCCTTGACCATGTGGCACCATCTCTCTGGTCCTCAAGTGGTTTGTTTGTTTGTTTTTAAATATTTTTCCATCTATAGAATAGGAATAATAACAGTACTCATCACATAGGATTGTTTTATATAAATGTAATGGAAATGAGATAAATGTATAAGTGAGATAATATATGTGAAACCCTCAGAACAGTGCTTGACACATAGCAAGTATTCAATAAATGTTAGTTCTCATTAATACTATTATTGACACTTAGTAAAGAATAACAGTTGGTTTTGTTTGTGCCTTTTCAGAGCCTTTCAGAATATATTGTGAACAAGTATAATTGAAACTTTGTCAGTGTTTTATAAACACAGTACATCTAACTCCAATAGTAAGCCAAATTACTGCACCAACCATTATTTAGAAAATCAAGATCTTTGCAGAATTTTAAGGCCAATTAACGAGATACCTAAACTGCAGCCACCTCTCTGGAGTCTGTCCTCTTTCATAAAATCTCACTTAGACCACAGAGAAGGACCTGAAAGTAAGTAGCTTCATATCCCACAGGCTGTATCTCAGGTAATCAGACCTTGGCAGAACTACTTAGCATGATGCACTTCTAGCTATCATACTATCCCCTATGGCTTTGGTGGACACATGCAAATTAAGAGGCTTATCAAGTCACTAGTTTTATCATGCTGTGATCTGTTTACTTTTGAACATGCCAGTGTGGTTTAGAAAATTTGCATGCAATGCTGTCCTCTCAATCCTGCATTGTCCAATACAGCAGCCACTAGCCACATAGGTCACTTGAAATGTGGTTATTTTAAATTGAGATGGGTTGTTAAGTACAAATTGCATACCACCTTCTAAAGATTTAGCATGTAAAAAGAAAATAATATCTCAATATTTTTATACTGATTACATATTGAAATGATAATATTTTGGATATATTGGGTTGAATAAAATGTATTATTAAAATTAAATTTCACCTATTTATTTTTTTAAATGAAGCTACTATAAAGTTTAAAATTACTTATGTAACACACATCACGTATCTATTGGACAGCACTATTCAAAACTTTGTTCTATTGTGTCATTCTGAGGCAGACACAATGTAAAACAGCCTGTCTTAAATGAACAGAGTATGCCAATGCACGCAAGGAGGAATTGCAAAGGAATTAAATTAGAAGATGAGATTTCAGTCCCCCAGTCAGTGTTTCTCAAAGAGTAGTTCTTGAACCATCTGCATCAGAGTCCCTTGAGTGTGGTTGTAAAAAATGCAGATTCCTGGGTTCCATTCAGCTACAACTACTCAGAATCTCTGTGCCGAGGAATTTGGATTTTTAACAAATTCCCTCTTGATTCTTACTAAAGTTTGAGAATCACTGACAGACAAATTTATCAAGACTAAAGGGGAAAAATAGATCAGACAACAAAAATATGTAGACACATGAACAACAGTAACATCCCTGATAAACATAACACTTACCACTGTACATAAGAACTAAAGTAGTGAGTGTCAGTGAGTTATGTTTGGGTGGTAGAGGAACTAGAATTCCAATATCATTCACTTCCACATTACGTCGCAGTGTACCTCATAGCTTTCCGGGATGAAAAGTCATCTTATTCAGAAAATATCCATGGAGTTTAGCCATCTCTGTCTTTATCCTATTAAGTCATCCATAGACCAAATTGCAAGAAAATATTGGTTTTTTGTTAGGAAAAATACTGGTTGCCAAGTGTACCTTTTAAAGAACAAACTTCCTTGGAGGAAGAGGAAATATGTGTGTGTGTGTGTGTGTGTGTGTATGTGTGTGTGTGTGTGTGTGTTTATACACATATCTGTATAAATGTATTTTTTTAATTATTGAGTTAGCTAAATAAAGTACATATTAGAAATCCAGAGAAATCATTTGTGTGATAAATAAGGTTGCTTATTACTAAGCTACTATGATTATAGCAGTTTTATGAAATTTTAATTACATTATGCTCCTACTCAAATATTGGTTTTGAGCATTAATCGAGTTACTTGAGAAGCATTTCATGGAATGGGAAATAAAAATGAAATGGCTTATTTACTTATGCCAATGCGTTAAAATAAAACTCAATAGGGAAACTCATAAGAAAAAAATGAGAGCCTCACCCAGAAATCTCATTCAAAAGAAACCACAGGTGGGTTTTCAGCTGCATAAATCACCTCCAAATGATTGAATAGCACCATAGTTACGTTCACGAGACAATGCTTAAAATGCAATATATGTGCCTTAGAAGTCAGTTATGGCCTACTACTTCTTGCAACATAATAAGATTAGAAACCCACCAGATATGTTGTGGTTATCAAGTGGGCAAGATGCTTCTTAACTCTATTCAAAACCTTTTTGTCAGGTCCAGTAATCAATAGAAAGAATGGATGAGAAGGTGGTAGCAAAAGCATAAGGAGAAGTAGGAGGAAAGTAAGGTGTTTGCCTTGGGTAGCCAGAGACTGACACTGAAGTGATGTGACAGCTGCACATTGTGCTACTGCATATGTTTTCTGTCTCAGTGATTTCTTTCCTGTTATAAATTACATGGGACAGTGATTTTGCTAAAACCTAGATGTCAAACTGCTGTGCTACTTCGTATATATTTATTTTTTAATTATCCTCAAAAATATCCTAGATTCAAGATAGTAGGCCAGGTTGAAATGGAAATTTCCAGGGATAGCGAAGTGTTCATTTTATTCAAGAACAACCTTTAAGCAAGTACTGTCAGCTGTATAGTGGCAAAGGACTGTTGTCAGTTATCAAATCAGTCATATCGTTAGACACAAGGAGGAATGTCTTTTGGAATCTAACTGGAACACCTCCGAATTAGCTCTATATTTATCTACACTCAGAAATTATAGCCTTAAAAAGTGCATCCAGAGTAGAAGTCTCCACCTACATGTGGTACTGTCAAAATTGAGCAGTCTTTATGTATAATATTATTATCTTTTAGTACAACTTCTAAGAAAGAGCAATCGATAGAAATGCATACACAATTCAATACTTAACTTCTTTCCAATGAATCATTTTTTAATTTTTAAGGACTTTTACAAATATAGAATTGCCTTGCTCAAAAAAAAATGTTACAATATCCTCAAGTAGTTTGACACACACGCACAAACACAAAATCTCTTATGATCTTAATTGTGGGAACCAACCCTCAAGATGATTTCCTTGGGGTGCAAGTTTATTCTATTTGTTTATATGATATCTCAAATATCTTTTTAAAAATTAATATAAGTATAACAACTTTTTCATAATAATCAAACAAAACTCTGAAACAGAAGCAAGCCCAATTGATGCTGAATTCATAAGTGAATTCCTTTTAAGTGTTATTTAATTCTAGTCCATCAATAATGTATTTAAGCATGAAAGCCTAAAATATTACTTAAATTCAATGAGATTCATTTCAGTTTAATTTGAACTCCAATGATTCTTTCTTAATTTGTAGAATTAAGGTTGAAGTGCCACAGCGGGGTGTCTCGTAGATTTAATGTTCATAGATTCTTAAGGCTTTAGAGACTCTACTATGTTATTCTAATAATTAATTGTTTTAAAAATGAAATTAAGTATATAAAATGGTGTAGCTGAAAAATGGTGTCCAGAATATAAAATTCCAATAATCAAGATTTTTCAGACAAATAAAAAGAGAGAAATTTAAAAAGACGTCAGAAAATTGAATGACAAAGAAAATCCTTGCTGATGTTCTAAGAACTTTGGGAGGTGATCAAGGTGGCAGATTCTAAATTGGAAGCATTCAACTCACATATTAAAAAAATTGGGACAAGATTTTTTCACAGGAAAGGCAGAAATATCAGGGCTTATGAAAAAGGATCTTGCTGTTGAGTCCTGACTGATTTGCAATTAAAAATGAAGGAGAAATTGAACATGTCTGGAAACATTTGGTTCTCTATGCATTGGGCATGCCTAAATAGTTGAGATTGTCAAAACAGAGAAATTCTTCTTTAATGTTTTGAGAAAGGCACTGATTTGCCCAATATGTATTAAGGACAAGGAAAAAAATGTAAAGGTGTTTAACATAAAACCAGAATTTTGACAACCTGCATTGCATCTTAATCGTTTTATATTTACATAGGAAAATAAAATGCCTTATTTATTCAGAGAAAGTCTCAGAGTTATGTTTTTTCCATTCTTTATCTCAGTTCACATCAGCTGAAATGGCAAGTGAGCCATAAAAACACAAGAGCACCAAAATTTTAAGAGCACAAAATGGTCTTTTCTTTAAGTGAATATTAATGAATAAATACACACTGCTAAATGTATCACGTACATTAGCTCATTTCGTGCTCACAAAAACTGGAAGGTAAATATAAATAGTTTCTCCATTTTTCAGAGGGGAAAACTGAGGCACAGAGGCATTAAGTACCTTGCCAGAGCTCATATAGTTAAGTGACACAGCTGTGGTTATTGAGGTTGCTAACTTTAATTTTCTTTTCTCATATAGATTAAGAATAATATGTATAATGTGTGAAATAGTTATGGAACGGAGTCTTTTATCCTTGCTCTGAGCTCCTAAACAATTTTATTTCAACCTCTCTTTTGATACTTACTGTTTTTTGCCTTGCATTATTATTTACACACCTTTCTTTTGTCTCCATTGAACTTTAAAATTCTCTTCACAATTAGTAGTTTCTTGACTTAGTTCTTATTTACATGCATCTGTTTTAATTTAATAGAAACCACTGCTTTAAAAAATATGAGAATTAGGAATGTTAACGTGTCTTCCCCCACCTCTTTAGAATTCTTGAATTTTGTAACAAGGAAAACCTCCTCTGTGGATTTTCAGGGAAGGTACTAGATCTAGTGTGGATGGATAGATGTTTGGATGGATACATAGATAGGCATAGTAAATCACATCTGAATTGAATGATGCGCTAGATCTAAATATCAGGTACAAGAAATAAATATCACAAGAAAGGGGTGAGCGAAGGAACTGTGGTAAATTTAAAGAGGTCTAATAGATTTATCAGCCAAATGCTATGTATGAACTTTGTTTGTATCCTGAAAACTGTCAAAGCACACTTATAAGACAATTAAAGCCTGAACACTGAGAATATTGAGGATTTGTTTTAAATTTTAGGTATAATAATGATATTGTGGTTATGTTTTTTTAAGAGTCTTTATCTCCTTTCGACACATCCTGAAATATTTATGGATGAAATAAAAAGATGTCTGAGATTTGATTTAAGATAATTGATTGTGGTAGGAGGGGGGGAGAGTAGGGAAGCAAGATTGGCTTTATTAATAATGGTTGAAGCTGAAAGAGGGGTACGTGGAGGTTCTCCTTATTCTCTGAGTATTAGAGATTCTCCAAAATAAAAAGCAATTATCAAGATTTTTGACAGACAATTGGTATTGCATTAAATTAACAATTTTATTTCTTACCTTCTCTATAATTCTTTAGACATAGGCAACAGGCCCTAAAAGATGTGCTCCAACACAAACGTCTATCTTACTTGAAACGGTGAACCCATTGAATATCTAAAATAGACCATAGAAAACTTCTGTTATATCCAATAATACAAATCCTTTGAACAGCAACATAAAATAGAAGTCAAGATTTTAAAATTTTCTAATGAGCAGATAGAAACTGAGCAGTGTATTAGAACACTGACTGGTAGATGCAGTAGATATTTCTCTCATTTGTAAAATGTGGGGGATGGTGCAAGTGACTGATTCTATTAGGTGATCTCTAACATCCGTTGTAACTCCAAAACTTGATTTTTTCAGATCCACTGGCCCACCATATACATTCATCTGAGGGATTTGAATCATGGCCTGTGATTAGGGTACAAGCCAATGGTTTGAAATGTGGACAGTGGCAGTCCAGTACACACTGCTCCCAAGATATGTTTTGACACTCTAGTCAGTAGCGGATTTTGTTTTTATTTTCAAAGCCCTGTATAAAACATGGAATAGTTGAGTGATTTCTGAAGCAGTCAAAATATCAACTTCTTCCAAGTGAACGAACCAAGGCACATTTTTGTGCAGCTGCTTTGCCTGTCCTTGGAGAGAGACGATATGCCAATCATTCCAGCACTAATAAGACCATCCATGAAACAGTATATTCATCAAAATAGACAGTTAAATTTAAACTCTTTTGTAGGACGTTGTCTCAGGTCTCTGAGGCCTTATCCTAGAGAAGAGGCAATATGTCCTTAGCTTGGCTAATCCCCAGGCCTTTAAAAAGTTTAAGTTGGTCTTTTAAAATATGCAAAACTTTAGTATGGCGCAAAATGACGATAATATCAGTTCTGACTGTGGTGCTAGTAGTGTCTTTCTTTAGAGGTACCTAGTGTAAAGAAATATATTACACAATGCCACCTGGGCTGGTCAGCCATATGTAGGGAATGTATTTGAACATTAAAGAGAATTCCTAAGTCTGGGCTGGTGTGCAAAGTTTAACATCTTATTACATAAAAGAAACCTTGTCTAAATGTGAAACTAAGCTGCTATCCTCATTCACGATCGTAGAAAGCATTTCACACAAAGGGTGGCATGCTAACTAAATTAGTCATCTATTGCTGCATAACAAATTACTCCAAAACTTAACAGCTTAAAACAATACACATTTATTGTCTCAAAGTTTCTGTGGGTGAGGAATCCAAGTGGAACTTAGCTGTGTGCCTCTGCCCCAGCGTGTCTCACAAGGTTACAGTCAAGGTGTCAGGTAGGTCTGTGGTCTCATCCGAAGGCCCTACTGGGGTAGTATCTGCTTCTAAGCTCACTTATGGGTGGTTGTACTGAGAGATTCATGTCCCCATTGCCTGTGGGCTGGATGCCTCCTGTAGTTCCTTATCACGTGGGCTTTTCCACAGGGCAGTTCAGAACATCTCAGCTGCCTTCCTGCAGAGTGAACAAGCAAGGAAAGGTGATCAAGAAGGAAGCCACAGGCTCTTTTTACCTAATGACGGAAGTGATATACCATTACTTTTGCCATATTCTATTCATTAGAAGCAAGTCACTATGTCCAGTTCTCACTTAATGGGAGGGATTACACAAGAGTATAAATGCCAAGAAGTGGGGATCTTTGGGGGCCATGTTAGATGTTGCCAACCACACTAATAGTATTTTCAATTACTTGACAAATGTTACGTGAAAGTAGCAGTAGAGCAATGTAACTGGGTTTTGAGGCTAATCAAAGGCTATTTTGTGACTCTCAGATTTTTCTCTTTTGTTCATTCTGCTCCCTCTGCCTGATTGTCTTACACCATTCCTTTTGCCTAAGGTACACAGATATCTCCCCATCTTTCAAAACTCAACCCATGCATCCCTTTCTTTATGGCTCCTTTTTCTTGACTTCTACAAGATGGATCTGATCTCTGCCTTCTTGGTAATCCCGTAGGGCTCTGCCGCAGGTTTTTGGAGCCCCAATCACATTTGATTGCATATATAGTCTATGCATCTCTTCTTTCACCCAATAGAATGTACATAGTTTAAGGCAAGGACAATTAATAAATATTTGTTGCATGAATGAGTAATGAATTATCTCTCAATTGCTATACAATTCTATGCATAGTATATTCTACACGGAATCCCATCTTAGAAGGGAGGTAGTGTCTAAAAGTAGTAAATAAGGTGAGAACTGCTTAGAGTCAAAGTCAAAGGGTTCAAGAAACTTACTTAAACCATTGAGAAGAGACTTAACCTACATAAGAAGAGACACTCAAAACTGGCACACTGGTAAGAGAACAGAGAATTCATATCCCTCATCTCACTCTCACTCTGGTGCATAACTTCATTAAGTGAAATTACATACACCACAATTGCAGAATTCCTCATAAGACTAGCTGAGGTATCCTTTTTAACCCCATTGCAGTTCAATTCTGCCCTCTGCCCAATCTTGTTTACTCACTCTCTTACTCCCCAATAAATATCCTGCATTCAAATCTCTACCTCAGAGTTTGTTTCCAGGAGCCCAACCAAAGATGCCTACTTGCCCTCAAACCCAAGCTCCAAGGGCCTTTTTAAAATTTGTTTCCTCCCCCTGTCTCTCTAGTTCTGTTTCTCACTACTGTTCTATACTCCTACATTTAAAAAAGATCCAAGAAATAAGCAGGCACTAACTCTTATCTGAGGATGAGTTACAGGGAATAGATAAGAACAGGTGGAGAAGGAGGGAAGGCTCTACTCTTTTGCACATTAATAAATGCTGTTTTTGCCACAGTTCTGTGGTTTGATTGAAATGTATTTTATGAATGATGTGTTGTTATTTTCCCTGAAATAACAGGGTCAGTCACAAATTCCACAACTGAGCTCTCCCATCCAAAGCATTCCCCTCTGTGGGGTTCCATGCAGTACCTGCTAGTCCCACCTGATTCTCCTAACACAGTCAGGCAGTACGGTGGTAGTTTATTGGATGAAATGCCTTTGTGTAAGGGACATCCATAATTTCAGCAAGTCTCTGGAAGCCAAAACAAATTCCAATTTCTTCTAGCACCTTGGTAATTTGAAGAAAGACCCAATTTAAAAATATAAGATACCTAGGTCTTATTTTGCTTGTTTTACAGCCACCAGGCAATTAAAAAAAAAAATACTCAACCCCATTTCTTCACTATCTATAAGGAGTTTCAGTCAATATGATATTTTCCATGTTCTGATATCTCAAAGGATATATTATTTGTAATTCACAGGTAGAGTCATAAATCTGCTATTTATTCTGTTTGTTTAATCATGGTTATGGTTAATTGTTTGCAATTTTGATTGTGAGCTCATCTTCAGCAGAACTTTTCCTGTGAATAGTAGGTGAATGGGAATTTGGGTGTGTCCCTGCACACAGGATTTGTGTTGGCTTCCACCAGACTCCACAGGGCTATCATTGACCAGGACCCTTGGGAGGTGGATCTTTGGACCACATTAGTGGTGTAAATTTGCATCTCAAACTCAAGTGAGAGCAGAGGTTAAATTTTCTGAGGGGTCTGGTTTATTTGTCTTCTTCTACTCAGAGCCTATGTTGTCTCCCCTGTGCCAGTGGGTCAATTTTTTTTCGAATCCATTTTTTATAGAGTGTAAGCCCAGTCGTTTGCTGGTAAATGGCTAACAACCAGCTCTTTGAAAAAAAGTATTCATATATATACAAACATAGGCTTATTATAAGTTTTACTGATAACAACAGATAGTACACCTATGATGAATAATAATAAAATGTAAAATACTCAATTTTAAGTTCCATATAGCCAGTTGATTCTCACAGAATGCTTTTGTGAAAAAAAGCAAAGATCCTCAAATGAGGACAAACAGAGGCTCTATGTTCAGAACTTGCTATAACAAGAGAGTCAGCCATCACTTGCATTTGCCAGAGACTCAAAGGCATTCCATTTAGGGGAGTGGGAAAGCTTTATAGTGGAGGAAAAAAAGGAAGCTTCAGGCATGCCCTGATTGGAGGTTGTTGGCAAGGGAAAGCTGGAGGCAGGCTAACTAGAAGTGGTAATCTTATATGATTAGGTTGGGGGCATATTTGACTTTCTCTGATTCAACCTCATTCAGAAGGGACGATGAAAAATAGGGAAGCTGGAAGACATTGACCAACTCCTCAATGTTTTGAGCCAATTGCTGCCGAAGTTGTGGGTCAGAGTTCTATTGTCATATATGGTCTGGCCATTGTCCATTTGTATATTTAGTCTTTCACTTTCATTGATTTTGCTGAACTCTTGCAGCTGTCGCCTGCCTGTGGCCACAGTTGGCTCCCTGTTGCAACTGACAAATGAGTGTAGTTCCAACAAGAATGTTGGTGGATATTTTTGCTTTTGTTAATGAGTAACAATAAAGATGAATGTATGTTACAATTTCATTTGTTCATCAATGATATGAGTGACTACTCAATCGGATAAGATAGATTTCAAACATTCAATTTTTTGAGCTAGTCACAATGTAATAGCTACAGACATGCCATACTTTTAAGTTGAATCCTTACTGTTAACAAAATTTATATCACTTTCCTAAGTTTAGATGATCAACAAAGCAGTAAATAAAGCCCTACAGCGTTTGCCAATTTCCCTAGTATAGTATTCCTGTCACGGCCAATTTCAAGGCACCAATGTGACGTTACTGAACGTGTACTTTGGGAGAAATGTGCAGAAGAACACCACCATCATGTAGCATTTCCACCATAGAGATACAATGGATGTAAATAACCTCAAATGCATAGGTAATAGTACAATGTAACAAATAATTAGGAACAAATGAGTTTTGATAATTTATTACCTTTTTATAATATAACTTATTTAATTGCAAATTTACATAATTTTAAATAATGGATCTATTTGACAACAAATTTACAAAATTTGAGAAAATTTAACAATTGCCAGCGTATCTTTGGTGTAAAGGCACAGAGTTTACATCAATGAGCAAAATGGTCAATACCTCAGTCTTCTGTTTTTGAGCATTTCAGTGTGAGTTTTTGTTCTACCTCGCAAAGGCCCAGGCCTATCTCTTCTCAAAAGGCCATTAAAACCCAAAGCCCTTGAATACTATGCTGTCAACCCCAGGCCCACCCACTCCAGCAGGCAGCTAGGGCATCTGCTGCCCTTCAGTTTCATCTTGGATTTTGGTCCCTGAGATTTTCCTTACTTTCATTCAAGCTTATTAAGCATTTAAAAGAATGTTTTTAGAATCTCATCCAGCACTTCTAGGTGTTTTGTCATGAGGAGATTTTAAGATATTTGATTTTAAGTTTTTGGAAATATTGCTAGAAATGGAAGCCACCTGTCTTGGATTAGCACTTTGTAGAAATTTCTGACCTTGACTCTGGCTCTGTATAAGCAAGTTTTTCTGACCTTCAAAATTCAGCTTTTCAAGACTTCCCAATAACCAAGTTCAGTTTGCTTCATGCATAAAAACTTGCAGTTCTTCAGTAATTTTTATCATTTTTGTTCTTCGAGACATGCTTTGATTGAGAAAAAGAAGAGTAGTCATTCCTAGATGAGCAGGCAATGAGGAACACGCTGTGGGAGAAGAGCTGCCTCCTGGATGCCCAGCTGGCTGCTTGATGTGGGGTTCTTCCACACGTCGACTGCAAAAGATGTTTAAAGGCAAGACAGTGACACATTCTTCCAAATTAAGGAATGAAAGAAAAAATCGGTCCCTAAAATAGAACATGCACATAAATTCATGAAAAAAGGGGATAAAGTAGAAAAAAAAATCCATAGAAAAAAAAGAGATTAACGGTGATATTTCACTGACTTTTGAAATAGTCTCATAGAAACACGAAAGAACAGAAAGTTTAATTTGGAAAGCAATTGGTGGATATCTAAATGCGATCTTTAAATTTATCAACATGAACAACCAGAATGTTGACCTAAAAACAAAAGTTCAGGCAACTGAATTGAATGATACCTAGTTTTCAAAAGTTACTGTGATATGTAGAAATCTTTATAAGAGGAAATACAAATATTGTTGAATACAGTCAGACACATATATGTGAATTAACATCAAGGTTGAGTCCCTATACCAAAGTGTGGGGTTTTTCTCTTTAACTCTTTTGTTTTTTTACCACCGCAATAGGAAGTTTCCATTATGGTACTTAACTCTGTTATTTTTGTAGATTGTGGAAACTTTCCTAAAATTCATTTGAGAATTAGCCTGGTCCTAAAAAAATCTTTCTTTCGGCAGAAAATATGGTCTGAGTACGTAGAGCTCAGCGATAGAAGAGCAGATGCTCCTGTGGCTACATCTCACTTTTCAGTTTCCCTTATTATGTTTCAATTTAAGTAGCATACTTAATTTTACCACCCTCATTATTTGGGGGTATTATTATATCCTGTGTTTTAACTTCTAGGATACTTTTCCAATAATAAGAACATATTTCAAGTAAATTTAAATTAAGAAACAATAAAGTCAGTCATCAGCTACATAATTTTAACTGGTCCAGAATTGACTTTGTCTTGGAATAGTATCAAGAGACACTTCAACTCCTTACCAAAATAAAAGTTTAACTGTCAACCATATATTAAAAGAGCCCCTGTTAAATGACTGTATTCTTCCTATCATATTTTCTGTGATTCAAATACATATTCATGTAATATAAATTTTGTTTTATGCAGGCATTTGTGACAACCAGTTGTGTCAGGATAGGTGAATTTGATTGATTTGCTTAACGAATGCTTTCTTTTAGATCATCCAATTATTCTTATAGACTGTCTTGGCGAATGTATGCTTGTTGAATAGCTTGATTCCTAGCTGTGGATTCATTTAATCATGTTTCACTATAAATTCATGAACTGTAGATAGTGGTGTCCAAGCAATTTTTTCTTAAATTATTAATAGCTATATACAATGTTGGGTGTGGATTTAAATCGTTGTCACTGGTACAAAGTATGTTTCATAGCAAAAATATGATTTAATGCATAATTTATTTAAGCTTTAGCAAAGATGCGGTAGGTGTTTTTTTTCCAAATGCAAACATCTAAAAAACACTGCTAGATAAGTAAACACGATTCTTTAAAAGGGAGTGTGTGAGGCATTAAATGTCATCTCCAACTCAGATAAACAATAAAATTGTGTTTATGTGATGATGGAGATGTTTTTGTGGCATCCATGCACCTTTAAAACACAGCCTGGATTATTGATGAATATGCCCTTTACAGTCGCTTTGGTTTGCTTGTCTTTTGTTTGCTTCGTAGTGATCTTTGACAGATAAAATTGTTTTTCCATTAATCCCCCTTCATTCCAATTTTTTTTAAATCCCCATATGTTCTGATATTTTCAAAACAGTGAGTTGAGATATAAAACTTATCTGTGGAGATGACAGGCTTTCCCCCTTCATTTTAAACTGACATTTGTTATTGATTAGATACTTATCTTTTATCCCAACTTTGGGAACTTCTGCACTGCTCTGTTTTGTTTTGTTTCATAGGCAAGCTCCTCTCTCTGGCTTTGAATTAATCTTGAATTTTTTTCATTTTAAAAGATGTTTGTTTTCTTAATCAATGAGCGATTTCAGTAACATTCTGAGACACTTTCTTAGTGCCTATAACCTGCAATTTCGAAATGAAGCAATTTCCAGTTATCAACTCATGTTCTGCTTTGCCTAGCACCAGCAATGACATTTTCCCTTGGAAAGGTCAGTAGATTTTTGTGTTGGTGTGTGCACATGTTTATATGTGAGTGTATTTGTGTGTTCAATTATAATTGAAAGCCTAATAAGAAATAACCAAATTAATAGATCCTTAATATGCTAGTGGCACAAAATCTGAACTTTTCAAGGATCCCCAAATTCACAATAAATGTAGGTGTCATACACTAGAACAGGTCAACAAAACTGAGTTGAGATGGATGTGTTCAACATTGACTGGACCCAGTCACTGCTTAAGTGACATCCCACACCATCCTTGCAGCTTGGTGAATTTGAATTGGGTTCTGCAAAATAAAAATATCTAAGTCTAATAGAGGTTACCAAGTGGTAGACGGAGGTAGGAATGGGGCACTACTGTTTAATGGGTACAAACGTTCTGTTTGGGATGATGAAAAATTTCTGGAAATGGATAGTGGTGATGGTGACATAACATTGTAAATATACTTAATGCCACCAAACTGTACACTTAAAAAATGGTTTAAATGATAAATTCATGTTACATGTATCTTAACACAATAAAACATTAATTAATTAATTAAAATTTAAATGTCTTAACTTCATGAAAATTGAGGAACAGCAACAAATGGGAAATACTGTAATGTTAGATCCCTAAATGCCAAAGATCTGCCATGTTAACAGTGAAATTTATGAGTAAGTTTTAGCTAACAGGGTGTCTATTACTCTATTATACTTAAGTAATAAATATGCAAATATAAAAGCTAAAGGAATATGCTATTTTTTCCAGCCATGTGCTTTCTAGAGCTATAAACTATGCCTTTTTAATTATTGTGCAGGTACCTGTGCCCAGTACATTTAGATAAGTAGACCTCAAAGTTACTAGTGATGATGATATTAATTATGATAAATTTATGCTGATTCCACTTGTCCTTACTAGTCACAATTGCTTAGTCTGATCCCCTGTCTCCTGGTATTTTACCTAACTGAGTGATTAAGTGATAATAGCAGAGGGTCACTCCCTGTTCACTTTGATTCATCTATAGACATCTGTTTTTTAATAATTCTGGTTTTTTCATGGGTCTGTCTGTGACCTTCTCTTGTGCTTGACAGAGTTGGTTGTGCATCCAGAAAGTATTCTGAACCCAGGGCAATTTTTTTATTGTCAAAGCTCATAGGTGCCGGACATTCACAGAGGAGAAAATTCAAGTTCTCAAAACTAATTTTTGACCTCCAATTTTCCTGGGGAGAGTTATACATCATTCTCTTCTATGCTGGCAGGCAGGATCCCCCACTCTAGAAGAACTTGCCCTTCTTGGCGATCTGAGGGAGCAAAGGGTGAGTTTAGGCAAGGCCATGTTATCTTTTAAATCGGTAGCAGAAAATTGCACAAATAGAATTTTATGTTGGGGGCCGGCCCCGTGGCTTAGCGGTTAAGTGCGCGCTACTGGCGGGCCTGGGTTGGGAACCCCGGGCGTGCACAGATGCACCGCTTCTTCGGCCACGCTGAGGCCACGTCCCACATACAGCAACTAGAAGGATGTGCAACTATGACATACAACTATCTACTGGGGCTTTGGGGGGAAAAAAAAGGAGGAGGATTGGCAATAGATGTTAGCTCAGAGCCAGTCTTCCTCAGCAAAAAGAGGAGGATTAGCATGGATGTTAGCTCAGGGCTGATCTTCCTCACACACACACACAAAAAAGGAATTTTATGTTGTTTTACATACAAAGTAAATTCAAGTAAAACTTAAAATGGAGTTTATATATTTCAGAAAATTATTTAGGCAGTAAGAATAGGTATGCTATTTCATGCCTCCCACTCCTACCAGCTTTTTATTTTCTTGATAAATTCTTTTCCTCCTCAACAGAAGATGAAATGTTACAATGTCTTCCTCAACCTTCCCAAGCATAATTATTATGAGCCTACCAAGCTCAATTATTATTATTTGATTTTAAATCTGTTATTCTTTCTAGATTTCAGAGCCCTCTAGGGTCAGGACCATGTCCTAACTCAGTTTCCCACCATCTTTCTAATGCTAGCGCAATGTCATTTTTCTGCTTTTTTCCACAATAAATCTATCTTTCTTGAATGAACAAGTGAATGAATATATAAGTAAATGAAAAATGTCCAGCCATATACATTTTATTTATTCTTCTGTTTCTATTTTGCTGATATTCAGTAATGGCTTTGGAGTCAGATAAGGGTTCAATTTTAATTTCTATCTCTTAGGAGGAGGGCGACCCTGGATGAATGACCCAATGTCTCTGAGCCTCAGTTTCTTCATCTGTAGAGTAAAGATAATAATACTTATTTCAGAGGCTTATAGTGAAGACAAAATGAAGGAAGTCAGGTGATTACTATCAGTTAACAATCTCTTGAAAAGAACTCATAGCAGCAGTAAAGGTAGACAAAAAAAATCTTGAATTTTTCTTTTAAGACTATATTCAGAAAAGAAATCAATAGCCACAAAGGTCACTGGAGCTAATTAGAAACAAGGAATAAAATGATGGACATATTTCATAGGCAATCTTCAATCTAAAATAAATGAGTTGTGTTTTAGATAATTGCTTCTGAGTCAACTGCCTTAGAGCTCAGAAATACATTCTTCCATTCAAACAACATGCCAGTCAGTGGCTCAGTTCTTAGAACAGCCAACAGAGTGTAGGACCAGAGCGTAGACCAGCTTCTTCACTGTAATGAAGAACAGTCCATCTCAGTTATCATACCTACATTTTTCTGTAGGGTGGTGCACTCTGTATTCATAATTCAAGCCTCCAGGACCTCATGAGGTCCTCACATAGTAGCAGTGCCACTGGCTGAAACATGTGAGAGAAGGAAGTTAGAGAGGTTTGACAGTTGAGCAAGTCCAGACAATAAAACTTATTGGAATCAGGTAATAAAATTAAAATTAAATTGGGGCCGGCCCTCAGCCAAGTGGTTGAAGTTCCCCGTGCTCCACTTTGGCGGCCTGGGTTCATGGGTTCAGATCCCGGGCGTGGACCTTCTCCACTCTCATCTCCACTTTTGTATGTGGAGGCATCCCACATACAACATAGAGGAAGATTGGCATAGATATTAGCTCAAGGCTAATCTTCCTCAAGCAAAAAAAAAAAAAAAAAAAGAGGACAATTGGTGACAGGTGTTATCTCTGGGCAAATCTTCCTCACCAAAAAATAAATTAATTAATTAAAATTAAATTAAAAATGGGTTTTTATACCCATTTCCAAAATGATAATCAAAATCAACCAAAAAGCTCATAAATGAATCTTTAGGGAATATATTATATGGGGAAGAACTGGATGAACATTATTGTTAACTAGAAGTAAATTAAAATTCTGTTTACCATTTATGACCCTGGAATTGTGAAAAAGGTACAGAAACTCTTGAGTTTTAATTTCCTTACATGCAAAATGAGAACATTAATGCTTGACACGGTTGCCAAGAAAGATTATATGCTATAATTTATTTTGATATTAGGAATATCTTTCCTGTATCATTTGTCTTTCCATTTTAACCTCCAGCATTAGTTCTCATCTATGAACAAAAATCTATAGAGTTTATTGTCCTTGAAACTGTTCCATTAAAAACATCGCTATTATTCGGTTTTTTTCTTTTGACAGAATTCTCAAACTTTCAGTGGTTTTTTTCTTAAGCCAACTGTTTCTCTTTATCCTTCTCATCGTACCCACCCTTCAACGGTGTCACGTCATTCATTTTGCTTAGTGTTTCTATTCATTTTGTTGCCCTGACTCTTTCTGAACCAAGTCTTCCCTGTGGTCTAAGATTTCCACAACTTGTACTCCAGTGTCTTCACCTTTCTTGTCTTCCGTGGTCCCCATCAAACCCACCTGCCACTGTGATTATGTTTCTACTTCTATTGAGTGTTCTCACTTTAAGATTTTATTTAGCTTTTAAACTCTTCCTTTGAATGTTCTGGTTTCTTTCCCTTTTTGATGCTTCATATTGTGGTCTTTGTCTTCTGGTTGGTTGCTTCCCTCTTTCCCCCTCAGCCTGGGCCTCTCAGTCCACCTCTGGTGGAATACGCACTCTCTACTTCTCTTGTTTTTCTCCGTTGTGTCCTGGTTCTTTGTATCTTCCTTGTCTTTCTTGAACAGACCTGCCTCCCCTTAAATAAGCCCTCTATTTCTCTATTTATTAGAGCAGTTCTGTTCCATGTTTGTTTTTCCACACTCTTAGAAATTTTCTTTTTTGTTTCCTTACATTTGAAATTTAACTACCAATTTCTTTTCTATAGTCTTATTTTGGATTGTCATGCAACATTCAAATTCATCTGGATAGGTGTTATTTCTTTCTTTCCCTTCAGACTGGCTTTGTTTTTCTGACTCTCTTTTCCTAGGGTCTGTTTCTGGAAAGTTTGCACCAATATATCAAATCGTAAAGTCATAAAATTGCAGAGGCGGAAGGAACCATAAATATCACTTAGCCAGACCGTATGTATTACTAAGAAGGAAATGACTGGAAAAAATGTTCCAAAAGCTCAGCTCTTAAGTGTCACTCCCTCCCCAGAACTTTTGGTAGAGCCTCATTCTGATTAATATTGTCAATTTCTACTTATATAACTTTCAGTCATTTTTTTCTATTAAAAAATGGATCGATACAGTACATATGCTTTTAGTACATTCACAATGTTGTGCAAGCATCACCATTATCTAGTTCAGAACATTTTTTATCATCCAAAAGGAAACTCCTTACCCATTAAGCAGTCACTCCCTAGTCCTCCCTTGCCCCCAGCCCCTGACAACCACCAATCTGCCCTCTGTCTCTAAGGATTTAACTATTCTGGATAGTTCATATAAATAGAATGACAAAATGTGGCCCTTTGTGCCTGGCTTCTTTCAGCACGTACGGTTTTATTTTATATTTATACACACACACACACAATAAACTTTTTCCCTTAATTATCCTTCTACATATACACTGCTTTTTTCTATTTCAAAATTTTGCACACTCTCTTTTTACAGTTGGTAGTATTTTCACATCTGAAACACCTTTTCTCATGTAGAGTTTAACTCATGAAGCACATAGATGAAGCATGTCTTCGGTTGTCCTGTATAGCAGTTGTATGCCTGTCACAGGCCTGCATAGGAAGCTCTTGGTGGACACTCAGTTGACACTTGACAGAGCTCCTTAATTCATTCTGATCTTTGTCCTCCAGTATAGTCTCTAAAATAAATCCAAGAGGTAGATTGATATGAAGCTTCCAAAAACTCCTCACTTAGCCCAGATTTTGTAACTCCAAATATGTCTAAAACCAAAGGTCATCTCCTTCAACATCCACCATCTTCTAGTATAGTTGGGAACAAGGAAATTTGTCACACTTATGCTCTTGAGTTGTCCACATGGCAACTACTTCACCTTGGTTACTGCTTCCCTCCACCAGTGACCTCTGCCTACTCTTTGCAAATCTCTGCCTGAAGGTCCTGCACTAACACTGTCCTGCTGAACAGAATGCTGGGCCTCTTGTATGCCATTGACCAAGGGAAGAATGGCAGCAGGTCACACCACGCCTTATTCCCAGGCCCTCTTCTCTGGCTCTACTCTTTATTATCTCTCTATTGTATCCACCACCGCGCCTTTGATATCTTCCTGCCAGTGTAAGGTACAGAAGGAAGTCAGTTATTTGGTGGGTGACTCTTGAATGAAACACACACACACACTCCTACCTGCCAAACGCAAATGTTAACTTTCAGCGATAACATAATCTAGCTCTACATTAAGGAAGCAAACTTTTCCCCAAATGCAATATAATCTACACAAATCACCATCTTCAAAGAGAACAGAGTTTAATATTCATTATTATGCAGATTGGTATCAATCACACACACTCATTAACAAACAACAAAATTTACCTTCTACCACTAAGGCTGTGCCCAAGAGCCCACCAACATGAAAAACAGAGTCATCTATTCATTGATGACAGTAGAAACACCTGGTAGAAGCTTTAGAATTATTGCTTTTCTGTCCCTTAACACAAAATCACATTTCTAGGTAACACCTCACTGCTTGTTGTGAGCAGAAGATGGTTATATGAGCATCTCCTATACAAGTAAGGGGCTTTTGAGGGGGATGTTGAAATTGAGGGGAGGTTGTTCTTCCCATTTCATGTTCTTTGGATTCATCTCACTTTAATTAACAATCAGAATCATCACAATATTATTTCTGTCTGGGCAACTCTTGTACTCTTGTGAGGCAACCTGTTACAATAAACCTTACCTTAAAAGAATTTAACAGAGATCTCTTAATAAAAACTGCCTCTTACCTTCTGTCTTCTTTTTTTTTCACTTTCTTCTTGATAGAGGAGTCACAACTAATTAATATATTTTCTTTCTCCTCCCTTTTCTTCTCCATAATTCTCTCTTTCCTTCCTCTGTCTACCCCAGTGCATTTTTCAGCTTTTTGGCTGTCTCATTTCTTCCTCAGCTAACTATAGCTTACAACTAGTACCCACCCTATCTTATCCTGGATGGCTGACAGAGATGAAAACCATCTTGATAAAGCAAATATATAGCCCCACATGTCTTCTTTTCCTCCAGGCCTGCTATTATTGTCCACCTCCCCCTCCAGTCAACGTCCTTGAACTGCTACCCTACCCGCCCTTCTCCCTTTGTCTCCCTTGATGGTGACCATGTTAGCTTCCTCCAAGCATGCAACACACACTCATCAGACCCTTGTGACATTTCTCCGAGCAAGCTGGGGATATATAATTATCATCTTGCATCCCAATGGATTACCTAATTGAAAAGATTGAGGTTAAGAACCCTGGTTTTCTGGATACACATATGATTTTTTTTTCTCCTTATTGCTGTTAAAATTGTGATGTTAATCATGTCAAAGTTAAAACTAGTCAACTTCAGACTATTTTCCTGGAGAAATCGATATTAAATAGAAATCATAAGTGCTTGGTTCTCTAGGCCACAAGTCAGGAAGGATTTTCTCCAAAACAGAATTGTTGAATATTTGAGGATTAGTATGTGAAAACACATCCTGCTGTTTCCACTTCTGCCCCAATCCTAGACCGGGATGACACTATCAATTAATCAAGCAACAAGTATTTATTCAGCACATACTCTGCACTGAATGGAATTAAAGCCAAAAGAGCCACATTTTTCAAGCTATGTAAAGGGCAAAATATATCTGTGTCCAACTGGGCATATTTGTTTTCAACAGATGGGTAGGCACCCTCTTCTATTCATCTGCATTTCATTGACTTCCTTTCCAAACGTGTGTTCTGCAGCCACAGCCTCCTTTAGAAATTTTCCTCATTTGAAAATGGTTATAGAAAATCCTTCTGCCACCTTGTTCCTTCCAAGGTGACTCATCTATAGTCTAGATAAAAACACATGTGCACAGGAAGTTATTTTTAAAGCCATTTTGCATATGATTGCATTTTCTTTCTAGAAATTTCTATTAAAATGTTATCTCAAAGTTGTCCCGTGATCTAAACCCATTTTTAGGAGGCCTGTGAGGGACAAGATGTCTGAGTCCTCTTGGCATCAACTCAACAGATGAGAATTATGTGTCCTCAGTGTTACTGCAGGGTGAGAGAGTTTATTATACTGTCTGATGTCTAGAAATAAATACTGCTACCTTTGATGCCTTCAAGGGATAAAGTTATCTCTGGACCCTTTTAGGCTATGCTAACCCAGTTGGTTGAGTAGAAGCGCTAGCCAGACTGGATTGAGTAGATGGACTAGATCTCAGAGGTCAACCAGGTAGCCAAAACTACCAGAGCCCTTTTTATGAGTCAGACGCTATTCTAAGTGTTTTGCAGGTATTAACGCATTTAATCCTCACAATGACCCTAGGATCCAGGTATACCTATTATCGCTATTTTACAAATGTTTAATTGCCTAAGATCACTCAGCTGGTAAGTGTCAGAACTGGGGTTTAAACCCAGGCGGTCTAACTCCCTCTCTGCCTCTAAAAAGCCTTGCGCGTTACAGATTTGGTTTTTATTACCTGGCTTATTTTGTCTAGCCTCCTGCAGGAAAGGACTGCAAGTAATCTCCCATGGCCTCAGGCATGTTCCTCTGAAGACTTCAGATCTTGTCTGGAAGGGAGTGAAAGGGTAGAAAGAGTAAATCACTGATCTTTTCACTTTCAGCAGGATCCCCTCCCTGCTGGAATTTCCTCAAGCTATAGAAGGTGGGCTGTATCCCCTTAGGGGCTGTTGTAGCCCCAGTTTTAATAGAGAGAAAGGATTTTAATATGGTGCATAGTCGTAGATAAAATACACACCCCCCTCAAAAAATGCAAATTAGCTCTTAGTCCCAACTTGAGCAAGTTCCTCTGAGACGGGTTTGACTCACTGATCTGTGTCATTCTCTTGAATCTCAGCCAGAACACATCACAGGCAGGTGTCTGAGTAGGCAGCAGTATGTTTCACAATTGCAGGTCACCTCTATACTCCCCCAAATACACTCTGATTGGTGGCAATCAGAGTCATCCTATGACTTAGGACTTGGTCCTCTACACAAAATGTGCATGGGATGGAAGAAGCATGGCAGAAAGGAGTAACTGGAGAGTTGGGTAAGAGGCAGGAAGAATGTTACAAAAATAGGAGGCAGGACGCTGAGGTCCATGAGGCTCTCTTGTAGTCTGCCACTCCTAGAGGGAGCATCTCTAAACATTTAGAAATACTGTCACATGTCTCAGATTAGAACCCAAGACTTTTCCACCTCATTTGGTTTTCTCCAGTGGCCTTAGATTCCCAGTCTCTGTGACGCTGAAACCATCACTGTACTAACGCGGATTATTTGACATCACGCAGAACAAACAACCAGTTCATTGCTGAAATGTTTTATCTGTCCACCTGATTGATTGCTTTGGTATCCTGTTGGGTGTCACTAGGTGCAATTTAAAACACATTACTTAAATCTAAATTTTAAGAGGAAATCTAAAAATCTAAAATGAGAACTATAAATTTTCTCTTTGGCCTAAACTGGCTGGCCCAACAATAAAACAATCCTACAATAAAATCCTGCGCGTGGAATAACTACTCTTTAAATTTAAATCACCATAGCTTTAACCTCTAGCCAGGTGTTTAGAAAATAAGTAGTGAGAAGAGATGGTCGAGACAAAATTTGGTTTTACATGAAAAATGGAGATTTCTACCTCCTTCTTCTTATATTCAAGTAAGAGTATTCAGTTGAATCTTTAAAAGTTGGAATATATTTCCAAAAGAAAAAAAATTCATTACGTATTAATTTATGTTGCTGACATATCAGAGAAATACACAATGGCTTTATGAATGCATGGACCATCACAATTCTTCTGAGTGATGAAGGGAAACATTCACATGCTTTGATTTTGCCAACATTACCAGACGTTGTCTGCCATTAGCTTGGTGAATGGTTCAAAGATAGAGGAGATGATGAACATCTGCTTAAACTTCACGAGAGACTTGAAAGTTTAGTTTGATTGGAATACAACTAATTTCTTATGTTTCAAGCTGTTTTAAGTTGAAGTTTTACCTTTTTTTAAACAACAAATTTAAATAGCAGAGGTTTTAGGCAATTGTCCAAATGTTTATGTTTCCAATTAGCAATTTCTACTAAAATACTTAATCCGTGCTATTGTACTTCACTTGAGGGTGGAATCTCTCATTAACTTCACCTAGCTCGAACCTAATATTAACAGCAGCTGGAGTTGGCTGTTCTTTATTGAAACCCTATTATACAAGAGGCTTTCACCAAACACGTTACGTAAATTATTTCTAGTCTTTACAGCAACCCATTCAGGTAGGTATTATTATCTCCATTTTACAATGAAGAAAGGTTTCAGAGAAGTTTAGATCAAACAGCTGGTGAATATTTTAAACTCTACTGCTTTCCTGACAAAATGTAGTCCACTATTATAAGTTCCCAATAAACATGATTATAAATTCCATTTCACCTCAAATAATAGCAGGTCTGAGAGTCAAGCTTTGATTATGTGACATATTTGTGTGTCGCTTTGGTATATGACATATTTCATCTTGAGTAAGTAATAGCATTTTTTTATCCTCTAAGCATTTGATAAGGTTTTCTTGTCCAAACTAATTCTTTATAAGAATGATCTGGTAAAAAGATACAGAGGGATATTATGAAACTTACCCCAGCTCACACAACTCACCAGCAGTGGTTGGCAAAAAGGAATTCTCTCTTGGTAACCTAGATTCTCTCCTCACATTGTATCCCCAATGCTTACCTTCCGGCTTCCTACATCCTAGATGATCCATAAATATTTGCTGAAAGACTAAATGCATGAATGAATGAGTACGTGAAGAAATGAACACATAAATCAACAACACTACCCAAATGCATGTTTGCTATTCTTAACTGTCTCTTACTTTGTGACATGGATTCACATGTCCTTTGAAATTTGAATCCAGATGGTAAAAACCTGGAATAACAAGCTAGTCTATTATACAGGTGCTGTTGCTGTCACCCCAAGAAGTACTATAAAGTGGTTTCACTGTATTATAAATTAAACATGATCTCTTCCTTGCTCTTTGGACAGAAAATGACTAGAAGATGAAAGTACGTGAACACACACAGTGGTGTTTGATAAACCTTTGTTGGATTAAATGGAAAATTTCACAGCAATGGCAATAGGTACTTGTAATCAAACTCCTAAATACCTTGTGACAGTTGTTCTGATTAGTTTTATCTCATCATAATTAAGATTTCTTGAAGAAAAATCCATCAAGGAGAATTCATAATACCTCATATCTGGAATTTAATGGCATCACGCACCTTGTCTTTCTCATATTAAGTCCCCTTATCGGCCAAATTTTGCATCATTTTGTTTTTTAGATTTTTTCTTTTCTACTTTGATATTACTTTTTTACAATTGAATAATTTCCTATTTTTATTAGAGATTTGCCCCACGTCCTCTAGATTTTCCCAGATCACTGTGAGCATTATTAAATAAGTAAAATTATGAGCTGTGAAGAAAAGTGCTTTTGTAAAAGAGTTTTTAGTGGTTTTGGTGACCTTCTATATTCTTTCTGCAGTGACCTCACATATCCTAGCTACTGAACAAGAGCTGCAAATAAAGGCTTTTATTTATTTGTGATTTCTGAATAAAATAGAAGTTTTCAATAGTTTTGTCTCTGATGGGAAAATTTGGTAAACACCAGGTGGGGAGGACACAGGTGATGTAAATATCTTACACATTTTCAAATGTCAGCTGTTCCCAAGAGAGGATGCTTATATAAACATCCTCTTATAGTCTTAGCAGATTATCAATGCATACCACTTTAATTGCAGTTTTCTGATATCTGTGCTGTTAATAACAGTTCGGAGAAGATTCGAAGCACTTTGATTTGAATCAATAGTCATTTAAAAAGTAGCTGTGCTAAATGATGTATGTTTGTCATTGGATCATCTCCCTTAAGCAGATGGTATCTTTGGAATTGTTGTGACACTTCATTGTTTCTGGTGGCTGATGACTCATTGTAGGAAAATCCCACTGTACACAATACGTGAAAATAAGATTGTTTGAGATTCTTTGCTACAGCTAATTTTCAAACAGAATTTCAACAGATGTGACAATTTTACCAAGATGTTGTCAAAATAAGAGCAACCCACTGACAAATGCAATCTGGCTCGTGTTCAGCCCTTTGCTATCGTTCTGGTTTGTTTCCAGTGTCGGGAGACTTTGTATCGATGTCGTCCCTGATAACTTGATCATTTCAGATGGCACATTGTCAATTTTTTGTCCTTCCTGATGGCTCACTCTGCAGTCACGATGCAACACTTCTAGGTTTCTCTTCTCCTTCACCTCCCCCAACCCACATATTACCAAAGGAACAATGTTTGTAACTGATATTTAGACTTGTTTGGAAATAAAATGAGATCATCCACCAGAGACTTTTAGAGGTCATGGAGAAAGATGATCCATCATGAAGGAACTCACCGTGTCCTAAGGAATTTCAAGTTTAGCTGTGAATCTGTTAGACTGATAACCTTGCATAGTTAAAAAGGTAACTCCCATAAAGATGACTCGGAGTCATTGTATCCTTGACCAACATGGCAGGACTAGCCCTGAGAAAATGAGGTCAGTGCTCAGTGGTATCATGCATTATTTTGTGTGTCAAAAAAGGCCATAAAAGTAGCCCATTATCATCAGTGACAGCTGGACAAGCAATAATGTTAAAATACCGAGTTCTCATTACAGTGAGCTGACATGACGGAATACTCAGAACCACTCAGAGTAGCCCAACACAAAAGCCTTTTATGATGTGTCATCCTCTCCAAGGGCTAATCAAAAGCAGAGATAAAAGAGGGGAGGTGATAATGTTTAGGCAAAGTAAATTCTGTTTTAAAAAGAGTAATGAGACTGAGGTATAATTTTGTTTTTAAGAAGAAGCTGATGTCGTGTATGGTAAAAAGTCTTCACTGTGTTTTCTCTGAATAGCATACATTTATTTCTGATCAGCCTTCCAGAAATTCCCATGGGGCAAAGGTGTGACTGAAAACAACACAATGAAAATTCTATTGTTTCTTCTATTTCTGAAGTGACTGGTGTTATACTCATGCTGCATTATTCAACTATTAGAAAGAGAAAATAGCCTTAACTTTTCTGTTTCCATTTAGGCTCAGGTAATTCTTGTTCTGTTCCACAGGCTTCTACACGGGAATAAAATACATTACAGTATGTGATACATTTCAGAAAATACCCCACACTCAAAGCCTTTGTCAAGAGAAGAAAGTTGTAATACTGTTTCTACCATATGAAAAAGAAAAAAGAGAGAGAAGCCACTTAAGAAGATAGCTCAGATTCATTTATATGTTTAATAATTAAGTATCTCCTTAATTATTAAGTATTTGGGAAATATTTAAGTATTAAAAATAAAATTATTAAGTATTTGGGAAACGCTATAGGTTTCATGTTTTTTGAGCAAAGCAAGTTTAGTTGCTTAAGAATGACCACAAATACTTTATAATTCCTCTCAAGAGGAGGGTCTGTTTCCCTACCTCCTCTAATAGGCTAGCCTTGTAACTTGCTTTGACTAGTGGAATGTGTTGGAAGTAACTTTGTGAGACTTCTGAGCTGAGGCCTCTTGAGGCCTCAGGGCTTCCTCTCTCATCTTGTTAGAAGGCTGTCACCAGGAGGTAAATGAAGCTAGCCTCCTGGAGAGGCTGGTGCAGAGAAATTGCGGTGTCCTGGCTACCAGCCTCCTATCTGCCAGATACTTGTGCAAACCCTTAGATCTTCCAGCCCCAGTCAAGCCACCAGAAGACTGCTGCCTCATAGATGACCTCGGATGAGACCAGAGAAAGAACTGACCAGCAGAGCTCAGCCAAAATCACTGTCTCCCAGAATCATGAGCAAATAAAGGATTGCTATTTGAAGCCACTAGGTTTTATGGTAATATGTTGTGGAGGAAAAGATGACTGGTACTGGGAAAGTAGAGTTAAATTTGGGTCTGGCCTGGCACAGCAAAAAACAAAAAATACTGAGAACATGACAACTTAATACATTTAAATTTTTATTTTAAAGAAAAAAATGAAATATGGAAGACCAAAGATCTGATTTAGTTCAAAATGAATTATTTCACTTCCTTAAAGCCCACTCTCTGGTCTTTTAAATCTTTAAACTTCTGTAGCCTCATCCAAAGGCAATTCTATAATCACTTAATTCTGTGCACAAGGACCTGGCTAAAAAAATTAGTTTAAAACATAGTTTTTAACATTCACAAGGGAATTCACTTGCATTATGCTAGCTTTTTCTATAACTGAATATGTTCCGTTAACATAATACAGTCTTCAGAGAGTACTTATTTGTAGCAAAACATTTTCTGAAGAAGCACATGATTAGTTACAAACCACCTGAAATCAAAGACTTCGAAGAAAGTCACATTTAAACCAATTAAAATAGCCACATACTTTCACATCTTTTTAAACAAAATTTCAAATTAGAAACCTTTATAGGTTTTTTTAGACTGGCTTTAGAATACATAAAAGTGATCTCATCATATCCTATTCTAATGAAAAGGGATTGTGGAAATTTCCATAGATCTCTTCTTATTCCTATTTAATCTGAAATAGATACAGATATACAGATATACATATTTATATTATATATATATTTACAGAGATGAAAAGTTAGAGTTTAGTGTATGCTGTACTGTCATGAATTAGTATATGACTATTTAGAATGATCTAGTAACTAGAAAACTTGAGAAACTTTTAATGCTTGACATTAGTACTTGATTTAATTTCCCCTAGTTTCTCGATATTTCTGGATCCTACAAGGATCTGAGCATCTCCTGAAAGCAATGGCTTCTTACTAGGCAACGATTGTACCCTTGAGCTGTCTTGACACTAAATATTCAGAAGATCCTCAGAAGCATGAAAAATAATCTGGCACCAACCAAAGAGATGAGAAAAATGTGCTATGTATTGTGGTCATCTGCCCAGCTACATTCTAGTTCTCAGTTTTATGGCAGCCAGGTGGTTTGAATGGGGTTATACCAACTGTAGTTGGTACTGATTGGATTGGTTCTATCAGCAAAGCCCCTTTTCCTGGTTCATATGTGGACAAGTGACTCAGTTTAGACCGAGGAGGAATGAAGAAAGAGTTGATGGGAGAGAGTTCAGAAGAAGATTCTTGTTTGCCCTGCTGTGAGAGCTACTAGAAGAAACCCTCACTCACCCTGGATGTAGAAAGGGAAACGTAGGGTCCGGATTGTGCTTGGCAGCGTGTAGTAACCTTAGGATGAAGTGTAGCCCAGACATGCCTAAGCCAAGAGATAAAATGTATCCGGTTCCTCTGTGATATCACTGAGCTGCAAACCCAACCAACCAAGAAGCTGTCCTCCCCTCCGCATGTTCTGCTACTCTTATCCTTTTCCTCCTTTTTTTATAGCTATTCCTGCACCTTCCTGTTATTCTTTTCTCCATTTTGCAATTGAAGGCCTTCTAGCTGCTACAATGAACATATTAACACTTTTAAGCAATCAACAATCAACAAAGGACATTCATGTACAGGATTTCATCTGACTCTTACCAGGTATCATTATTATCCCCATTCTACAGGGAAAGAAAGTGAGACACAGAAAAGTCAAGGGACTTATCCAGGGTTTGTATGGTAAATTGAATCATACTTTGCAAGATAATTTGAAAAAAATAAGTAGAAATCTTAAAGGGCCTCTTTTTATTTTTATCGAGATATAATTGACACATAACATCTTGTATGTTTACAGTGTATAACATGTTGATTTGATACAGTTATGTATTGCAATATGATTTCCACAGTATTGTTAGATAATATTTCCATCATGTCTCATAATTATCATTTCTTTTTTGTAGTAAGAACATTTGAGATCTAGTTTCTTGGCAACTTTGAAGTATATAATATAATCATAATATGGAATATTATTCAGCCATAATAAAGAAGGAAATCCTGCCATTTGCAACCACATGGATGCACCTTGAGGACATTATACTAAGTGAGATAAGTCAGACAGAGAAGGACAAATATTATGTGATCTCACTTATGTGTGGAATTGAAGGGGCCTCTTTATATTCATTCTCTTCTTGTTCATTTCTCCCCGGAGTGTGTACATAAACTAAGCCTCCAGGAATGGCACCAGACCAGTGACTGGTCTAGAGGGACTATTTTGTGGTCTGTATAACCCTGACCAGAATAAAATGCAGAAAAGTCAAAATCAGCTCTGCTTGAAGAATGAGTATTCACAGACACTGCAAAATCTGAGAAACAAAAGTTGAAAAATAACATTGTATCTCATTAGAAAGGTTTGAAAGAAAGCTGTATATGGGGAGCAGTAATCAAGAGTTCATTAAATGAGAGAAATGCTTATTCTATTCCTTCTGAGATGGCCAACCTCATCTATGATGTAATTATGCCTATTGCTGTTTGCGTTTTCCACGGGCTTATGCCTCCCTCTTAGCAGGATATTCTTCTCAGCTCTGCTAGGACAGCCTTCCATGCCTGATCTTGTTGCTGCTGGAAGTCTTAGATAAAAAGACTAATGAGATACCCAATGATGCGATACCGTGTTATATTATGGAACTGCCGGTCACTCGCACTTCACACCTCATTAATTAGATGCTAATTGCAAAAGCTACTTAAAAGTGGTTTTTGCCTTGCTCTCTGCCCTGACAACCTGATCTTAGTATGAAACGCTTGTCAACATCAAAGCCTCAGAGAAACAGGCCTAATATTTGCAATGTTAAAGTTACAGATTTTAGCCTCAAAGGAAAGATATGCAAAAGCTTAACTTTTCATAGCAGGGCTAATGTCTTCATTATATAGTCAACATGCTTTCAAAAGGACAAAATACATCTTGGCAAAATTATCTTTCCTACAAGGACTTGTATTTTGATATTTGCCTATGAATAGGTTATCCAGAATAAGAGTCATGTAATTTCAAAAAATTTTTAAAATGTTACTCAAAAGCAAATTAGATTTCCCCACGACAACTACTTTTAAAAACATTTTTGCTATTACAATAACAAGGTATTCTACACTGAGAATCAGTTTCGTGAAGACGTTCAACTTTAATAAATTAAGTGTTTTTTTGCCTGATTTAGTTCATAACGAATTATTTCACTTCCTTAAAGCTGAGGCACTAACTCTTTCACTACTTTAAATGACTCAGACATGGCAGAACATATTTAGAGAAAGTTTCTAAAAGAATTCACCTAAAAGAACAAGTAATTTAGTGAAAAATTAACTAGAGAATAAGAGACATGAAAGAAACTAAAACATGGGATGTAAATTTTGAAAGTTTCTTTTATTGATCTAAAATATTTCATTTTTTATGGAAAACCACAGTCTAAGCTTAGACAAATCATAAAGCAAAAAAGGAATATAACTGTTTGAAATATGTGGATTACCAGTAACCGTTTGTTACATTATATACCATATAATTGAGTACGATTAAAAGAGTTCATAGATCATGTTTAAAATGTTGTGCTTGGAACAAAAGGAAGATCTCCTACATTAAGGATAAAAATCAATTGAAAACACATCTATTGACCAAAAATCAATGTGACCCTACCCTAACCCTTAAGGAAGTGTAGTTTGAGACACAGGATGGTTGCAGCCCAAACATGTAGAAGACATGCGGCTAGCATGGCTTTTGTCTTTTCCTAGGGAAACTTAGACCAGGGCCTTATGGGATTTTAGGGACAGGACTGCAAAAGAGAGAAGCTGGAATCAAGAAAGGCCAGAGTGAGAAGAACTCACTAAACTGTGGGACTGCTCCCTGCCCCTCAAGCCAAAGAGTGATCACCAGCCCCAACAACTGTGTCCCAAGGTTCTTCATCTTTGACTTTGATAGCTAAGATGCCGTGATATAGTGACCCTCCTGCCTGGCTCAGCATCAGGGCAATGGCAGCAGTGGGGAAGCAGAGGCTGGTTGGATGGCTCTGATGTGGAGGATACATCCATCCCATAGGCACAAAAGGCTGACAAAATCAGACAGGGCGTTTGGGCTCCAACCTGAACTGCAGAACCGTTGTCTTGGCCAACCAATGGAGTCACAGAGGCTGGATCCAGTCATACGGATTAGGCAGATGAAGCCTGGCAGCAAAACGGTAAACCCTCCCCAAGCACATTTTCTTCTGAATTGGCAAGATTTATTGCCACCCACTATCTAATGACTGAGCTCCTTGCTAGAACTGGTTTATTGGCTCGGCTCGGGGCAGAGCTGGCAGATCGAAGGTCTTCAGTGACTGCCATTGAGCAATCCTGAGAAAAAGAATAGGGATTGATAGCCCCTACATGTATGGATTTTTCATTTGGGATTATTTAGTTTCTTCAGGGAGGCTGTGCAAGTCCCTAAAGATCTTTATAAATAGAATGGATACTCATTAGTCAGAAATCAGGGAGAGAAAATCAATCATTTTGGAGATGTTTTACATCCTAATGTTGTGCTTTCAAGTTTTCCATGTATGGCATTTTCCATCACTTTACTCTGGAACGTGCAAACCTTGCATGAGATAATGTCTCTAAGAGCATGAATCCCAGAGTAGACATCTACTGTCAGTTCTCTCCCCCTCTGTTTGAAGCCATGTTAAAAAAAATAAAAATACATTTTAAAAAGGTTGTGTCCTCCTGCATATTTTTCCCTTCCAAATTAGAGAATGCTATTGGAAATCTTCTGGAGAGCCAAAAAAGGATAATAGGTCCCTTGCCCCAGTGAGATGCAAATTCCAGGTGCTTGGCTGGGATCATTCACCACCTAAATGACTCTTCCACAGAAGCCTTGCAAATTTTTATCTCAGCAAAATGACAGATTTCATAGGTCACGTAACGTGGTGTCTCTCTCTCTCATGGTCACATCTCATTAGTGTTAAATCCACAGATGTCAAGATTCTACTGCACTAATTCCATTAAGATATTTGGTCTACGGCAGTTGGGGTAAACTGCTTCAAACAGACAACAGGGTTAAAATGTTAGTTCAAATAATCAGGTGCCTTTTGATCTAATTAACTGAGCCAAGAAAATAGCACGATCTTCCACTTATGATTTTTCTATAAAAATGAGAATGTGTTTCTGTTTTGTTTTGTTCTATGGTGAAACAGCAAAGCACAGCCACTGCAGAACAAAATGTTTAAAGTAATATATGTATTAAAAAGTTTTATGAAAATGGTAAGATCTCTAAAGATCTGAATGCCTTTGTCATTAATACTTAAGTTGTTTCAGTTATTTTAAGTCAAAGTTTCTTAACAGGGGACATACAAGATCAACTTCAGAGAGACGGTTGACTCTCCCACCCAAAGTTATGTATGTGTGTTACTAAGGAGGAAGTTGTGTGGTTTTCACCAGGTTCTCATTTGGAATGATCCAAAAAAAGTAAAGAATTCTTATTTTAAATGAAGCCCACTGCCTTCTCTACCCCTCCTCGCAGAAGTAGGCTCAGACAGGAGCAGTGCAACTCTCCTTGCAAGGGAGTCTTTCAACTCTCTCTGAATCCTTTTATGCGTCTGGGTCAGATATGCCACTTGTCAGAGGAGCATCCTGGCTTCAGAGTAACTTTTCCTCTAATCACTTAAACACCGTCTTCTCCTTGAGCTCCAAGCCTTGGCACACTCACAGTTCCCAAGAGAAGTCAGACTTTCCCAGGTTTCTCCTTCTGACAACCGCTCCCACACCTTTTCTCTTGGTTCCCTCACGTACAAAAGAAAAGTTATACAGGAGCATGATGCCTTGGGAATATGTGATTCCCCAGTTGTTTGTTTCATTAACATTTATTCTGTCTTTCTGTGATTAAAAAGTAATACCCATTTATTACCTACTACAAAAAACCTGGAATAGAGAGAAAAGGTCAAAATAATATAATAACTGCTACCCATTATGCAGAAATAATGACTTTTAAGCTTTTTTTCATGTTTTCTTGCATATAACTGTAATGTTATGTACACTTACACAATGTATTAATTTATTATACATAGTTACACATATTAAAGCTAAAAATGTAGGTTATATTCTATGTATCAAAGCTTAATGATTAACTTTTAAACAGAACATAAAATACCTAGGTGGCACTGTAAAAGGATGTATCCCTGGCGTGGAAGTTGGACTTATTTTTTAGAAAAGATAATCAGCCTCCTGCAGTTAATAAGTTGTTTGATGTTTGGTTACATGTATATCTTTACTAAGTGATATATATCTTTCTTACAGTAAATCTATGTTTGAATAGGATGTATGAGAAGTTTTCTCTTTAAACCATTTACTTATATTTTTGCCTTAGTCAGAATAGGAACTGATTGCTATTGGACATTTACTATATTCTAAGCTATTCCCATGCGTTTTTTTCTTTTAGTCTGTACAGAGATCCTCTGATATACGTACTGCTTTTATCCTCATTTATAGATGAAGAAACTAAGGCTTAGAAATAACTTATCCAAGGTCTTAAGGCCAGGATGTGGCAGAGTTAGGTAAGCCTAGGTTTCTCTAACTTGGAAGCCTGTCTGTCATCTGCTCTTGCTAGCGGTTCTCCAAGTGTGGTCCCCGGGCCAGCAGCATCAGCATCACCTGAGAATTGGTTAGAAATGCAAATTCTCAAGCCCCATCCTGAACCTGTTGAATCAGAAATGCTGGGAATGGGGCCCAGCAATCTGTATCTTCACAAGCCTTCCATGTGGTTCTGATACGTGCAAAACTTTCAGGACCAGTGCTCTCTATTAGACTGCTTCCAAATTTTAAAAGGTAGCTGATATAAAATTTTTAAAAATCTATGTTTTTTAAAAAAGATCATATTAGACTCTTGCCAAAGTATTAAGTTAGTGTTTTATTGCTTAAGCATTCAGAATTTTACTCTGGGGATTCCTTGAATGTTTTATGCATTAGTTTATAATAATTGAAGCTTAAGACCGTAGCACTGAGGCTTCCAGTGAGAATGAAGGCTGGGGCATGGTGAGTGAGCACAGTTAGCACTTGCATTCTATCCTCACGTTGTTCATGAGTGATTAGCTGGATTAGGATTCTGCTGACACACGACTACAAAAAAATGCTGTTGTACAAATCAGGCTTACTGATTGTGAATAAGAAAATGAAAATTAGTTTAGAAACAGGTCCAATATGTAGACATGTTTTTCAAATGAAGTGGATTCTTTATTGGAAACAACTACAACCCCACAACCTTAGTTCTGTTGACCCAATGCAATTTTTGTTCCCCAAAGCCTGCTATCCTGATCCTGGTTTGTGTGTGTGTATGTACATATATATGTAAATTTATTTTTTACTTTGCTCTGTATGTGGCTACTGATGAAGGAGAAACCCATACATTTAGAATGTCATTTACATATTTCTGAAGTCCGAGGCGTTTGGTGGTAAATGTATTAGGTTTTTAAGAACTTAGGTGTGATTAGGTATAATTTAATATAGATATGGCCAGACTTGGTATCCCTGGGTAGCCGAAATTCATTTTTTTTTAATTAGTGTTTGAAAAGGAAGACCTCCTCTAGCCATCCTAATCATATTTTCACTGTATTTTTATTCCTTTCCGGATCTGACTGTCTTAAAATTTAATTACTTTTAGCAAGACCTTTATGGGAAGAATAGAAATATTCTCATAATAGTGTTAGCATATTAAATGCAATTTTCAGGTGGCCCTCCTAGGATTCCAACACTCCTCAATAGAACCAATTTAGCTGCCTTTTCTTTGCCCTGACAGTCCCCATGCATTCAACTCCCAAATGTATTCTTTCCCTGACTCTTCTGATGCTGGTAGAACTTCATTATTCAGGTATATTAAGAGTATTCGTTCGTTTGTGATAAGACCATCAAATCTGATATGCATTTTAATGCTGTTCGTATGAATATTATTAAACATGCTAATTATAGCCCTTCTATGCCTTAAGGCACACTTTTGTTGGTTTGTTGGTTTATTGTTTGTTTGTTTTTTTTTTTTTTTTTTTTTTTTTTGTGAGGAGATCAGCCCTGAGCTAACATCCGCCAATCCTCCTCTTTTTTTGCTGAGGAAGACGGCCCTGGGCTAACATCGGTGCCTATCTTCCTCCACTTTATATGGGACGCCGCCACAGCATGGCTTACCAAGCAGTACTTCGGTGCGCGCCCGGGATCTGAACCAGCGAACCCCGGGCCGCCGCAGCGGAGCGCGCGCACTTAACCGCTTGCGCCACCGGGCCGGCCCCTATTGTTTGTTTTTTTAACCATGCTAATTGTTTACAACTCAAAATAGGAGGCTTTTGAAAAAGAAAAAAAAAATCAAAGATTGTTATATAAGAAAACAAATAAAAAATATACATTTTGCATAAAAACTAAGGACAGATGATTCAAGAATTAAAATAGTGCTTAAAAAAATGTGATTGTGACCAAGTATTAAAAGAAATGTGTAGAGCTAGCCCTAATGACCTAGTGGTTAATGGTTCAGCACACTCTGCTTTGGCGGCCCAGGTTGGGTTCCCAGGCGCTGAACCACGCCACCTGGCTGTCACTAGCCATACTGGGGCAGTGGCTCGCATATAAGAACTAGAAGGACCCACAACTAGAATATGCAATTATGTACTGGGGCTTTGGGGAGGAAAAAAAAAAAGAGAGGACGGAATATTAGCAACAGATGCTAGCTCACGGCAAATATTTCCCAGCAAAAAATAAAAATAAAAAAATAAAAGAAATGTGTAAAGGGATGTTAAACCTGGAAGTCTGAAGAAATGTGAGGGGCAGATTATTGGCCTGAGCCACTTGTCTGGGCCAGCATAGGAGGCTGTGACTAAAAGCTCACGGCAGTCCCCCCCATGCCCCTCTTGGCCTGCCATCACACTTCTGCCATTCTCATTGGGCTCAAGTGCTCTCAGGCAACTCTCAGCACCTCTACCAGGAGAAGGACGGGCACCTGCAGCCTTTTACTCGACCAAGGGGTTATTTGTCAGCCTGTAAACTCCTAATTACTGGGAATTAACATCCATATTTCTACGTTTGGTTTTAATTGAAACATTTATTCCCTAAATCAGAAACAGCATAAGAATCTAAACAAGATGTCTTTCACATTTTAATTGTCTTTAATAGTATTTTTTCTTTTTTCTGGTAACAAATACAGAGTGCTCTCTTATAATCAGAGAGGGCTCCTAGCCTCCAGTGGGTGGGATATTAATTCCACTTTTGAAAAGTGAACACCCAGAGTGGATTTTAGCAGAACTTGGCATGTGGTTATTGTGCACAAAGTTCCAGTCGATTTGGTTATTTAGTTTTCAGCCACCTCTTAAAAGTGATGGTCAGAGAAAAATGACGTCTGCTCTTCAGTACTAGACCACGTTTTCATTCCATTATTTTTAATATATTATAGTAAATAATCCAAAAGAGCCCAAATTCGTTGCTGCATTTGACTTCCTGTCAGAGAAAAAGGCAAACAAATGGGCTTTACTGTAGGATCACTTAGTGAGTTTTCAATTCCCATTGCATTTATGCTTTATTATTTAAATTTATAGAAGTTTGTGTTGTGTTTCCAAGCAAAATGGTTTTCTGCAATTTGCCAAGATTAGAAATAACTATATATATTTATCTATCCATCTATCTATCAATTTATCTATCTTTTCTATGTATATATCTTCATGTGTGCTTATTTTATTTATATGTGTGATATTCCTTTTGATTTGCAACAGAGCTGGTTGGAGAGAACTGGAACCTGATGTTAGCACACTTCATGTTACTTTAAGGATATAAAACACAGCATCTTGCCGTTAATAATTTGTGGCACAGAATAGAAAAGAAATTCATGATTAGAAATATCCACATTCTTCCTGCCTTCAGCTTGAGCCTGACTCTCTCGGTGTTGGTGCCTAGCCTTGTCCCCCTCAAGGACTGTTGTGGCATCTGTGACCTGCAGACGGCAACTCCCCTGGGAATGCAGTGGAATGAATGATGAAAGTCCAGAGCTATTTAAAAGAAGCGTTGCAAAATGTGAACCCTGAATTGTTTGCTTTCTCCCTGGATAATTAGTGAAATAGAAGGAAAGCACAGAATGGAGAGTATTAGCAAGAGTCTAAAGTATTTTATGTTAAAAATAAATAGCAATGGGTTCCTAATCAGATGACTTTAACATAGGGAGATTATCCTGGATTATTCAGGTGGGCCCAATGTAATCACAAGGGTTCTTAATAGTGGAAGAGGGAGGCTGAATAGGAGGTCAGATAATACTATGTGAGAAAGATTTGACCAGCTATTCTTGGCTTTGAAGATGGAGGACGAGACCAAGAGCCAAGAAATGCAGGCTGCCCCTAGAAACTAGAAAAGGCAATGATCCAGATTCTCCACTAAACCCTCTGGAAAGGAATGCAGGCCTGCTGACACCTTGATTTTAACCCAGTGAGACCTATGTTGCACTTCTGATCTCCAAAACTATTAAATAATAAATTTGTGTTGTTTTATGCCACTGAAAAAATAAAGAAATATGTGGCCAGCCCAGTGGTGTATCAGTTAGGTTCTTGCGTTCTGCTTCAGCGGCCTGTGGTTTGCTGGTTCGGATCCTGGGCGCAGACCTACTCACCGCTCATCAAGCCATGCTGAGGCAGTGTCCCATGCAGAAGAACTAGAAAGACCTACAACTAGGATATACAACTATGTACTGGGGCTTGGGGGAGAAAAAAGAAAAAGGAAGATTGGCAACAGATGTTAGCTCAGGGCCAATCTTCCTCAAAAAAAATAATAATAATAAAAAGTAGCCAAGGTTTTGTATATCCGTGAAGAACATCAGAACTTATCCACTTTAAATAGAAAGAAGACATATTCATTGGATTTATTTTCCATTTTTAGTAGTTGTCAATACAGAATTTTAAAACATAGTCTACAAATTAACCAATACTGAAATAGGGGTATACATATGACCATATATACATACTTGTGTGTGTACATATGTATATACACAGATATATATATATATTCCATTTCTTCTTTGCTGCTTAGTCAATCTCCACTCTTCTTTCAAGGTCAGTTTAGGTCTCACCCTTCAGTGTGGAATTTTTTGGTTATTCTAGTCTACAAGTTACACTGTCTATACTCAACTGATTTTTTCTTATAACCTCAAATATTTCATAATCTAGCCTAAGAAGGTGAAATTTCTTATCTACTTCATTTATTTAAAGCGTAGCTAAAATCACTTTGTATTTTTAATTTCTAAATACTATTGACTCCCTCACCAGATCATAAGTACTTTAAGTATATGCACTAATAATTCTTTTTCTTTATTTTGAATGCTTATAGTCAGTATAGTGCCCGACAAATAGTTATAATTGATAATAACATAATATAATGAGAAGTTGGATAGACGTCTTTTCTGAACTTTAAGATAGATCTAACATGCTGATAAACACACAATGATGTTAATAGGAAGTGCCCAAAACGTACTTGTATTGAAACTACAGAAAAATGTGTGACGGTTTTAGGGCAGCATTATTCAAAAGAAGTTTCCCAGATTATGGGAATATTCTGTCTGTACTCTCCAATGTAGTAGCCACTAACTGCATAGCTATTGAGCACTTGCAATGTGGCTAGTGCCACTGAAGAACTGAATTTCTATTTTAATTAATTTAAATTTAAATTAAATGGCCATGTGTGGCTAGTGGCTACCATATTGGACAGCATGAAGACACTTTCAGATTAATAGATAACTCTCCAAGTTCTAAGGGCTAGTGTAGAAAAGAATTAGGGTCCTTTTCATCTTTCCTAATGGTCTTATGCCTGAAGCAGTTAAGTACAGAAATTGAGAGTAAGCATTTAGAAACTTCTATAGCCACTTGGCATTGATGTAACATTCAAAGGTGAATCAATCTACTCATTTCATTAAACAGGGCATAGACTACTTTGGGTATTCTCAAGCCTGCATGGTGAGTGCCATCTGGCATGAGCACAGGCAGATGCAGTAGGACCACATGTTGGTCCATGAAAGATTGGAAATTTTTAAAAAGCTATCTTCTCATAGAACGGCTACAACTAGTTTAAGAAGCCCAGGTGTAGAAGACTAGGAATGAGAGGCCAGGAGTCTAGTCTATTCACCATACGCTGGCTAAATTCTATTGACCAGACCTCTCAGAATAATAGGACTTAAAAACAGAAGTTATAACTTAGAAATTATAGACTCCAACCCCCTCAATTGACAAGTGAAAAATCCAAGTCCTAGGAAGGATGTGACATGCTTCAACGACTTATATCAGAGCTTGGAGAACTCCCTTCCTGGCTCTCAGGCAAGCTCTTTTTCCACTATGCCAAATGAATCAGAGCCAAGAGAAATCTTATGATTCCCTTGCCTAACAAATGGAAGTCTGAGTATATTACTACAACACTTCCATAAAATCCACCATGCAGTCAGCTTGTGCCTGTACCAACCCAGGTTCTCCTCTTTTTTAATGGGTTGTCACCACAGTGAATTTAAAAAACTAATGCAAACAAGGTATCCATATGGTTCAGGGCATATGGAAAAATTAATCAATGAAACCACCCCTTCTACTAAAGTTTTAGATTCTGCACAAACTGTTGATTAGTTTTTTTGTTTGCTGAGCCATGAAAGGATGCTTCACACTTTGATTCCCCCCCACCTTGATTTGTTTTTAGATCATGGCAAAATGGTAACGGGATGCAACGGTTCATGACTTCCTGAAAGGAGCCCAGAAAAATCTAGCAAAGCAGTATTCCTGATAGTGGAAGTAGGGCAGCTGTTTGATTGAGTGTGTAACAGATGGTGTTGGTGCCCCACCCAGATCCCCCATACAGGCAGGTGCTTCCAGACGTACAGCCACATCTTTCTCCCAAATACTGCCCTCAGTCACAGAAGCCATCTGGCTTGAGAAGTGACACTTCTTTGTGTCTTGGGAGACGGGGGCAATCTGCCACCAAGGATGGACTGACTGATAGGGAGTTTCCTATCTCACACAGTCTCTTGTGTAAACGGATATGGAAGTAGACAAATGGTGTCCCTTTGCCTCAAGGCGAGATTTACCCTCTGGGGCCATTCACACTCCAGATCTCCTTGTAGGATCTGGCCGAAAGCAGCCTCCAGCTGAAACCACACCTGTGCTGGCTCCATCCTTTTCCTTATTCTGCCTCTCACTTCCTTACAGGTTCCTCCGGAGAGCCTAACCTCAATAAACCATTCATGTAAGAATCACCATCTCAGGTTCTACTTCTAGAAAATTTGACAACAACAGAGTGTAAACTAATTGAAAACTTTTAAATAGCTATTTTTTTTACTACCTCAATATTTTGTGCTTTGGCTTGATTTGAATTCAGAATAATGTTTAATTATCATGTCCTTAAAAAAGGAGATATCTGAATTTTCAGATCCTTTTGACATATCTTGAAAAGTCTTCATCTCCTGAGTTTGGACTCCTTATCATGTTTGATCACTGATTTCAGAGCAAAACTTCTGCTCTATTATAGAACATGTAGCTGTTCCTGGGCGTATGTTAATTGCTATTTCTTATCTGATGAGAACATTGTAAAAGTTTCTCTGCAAGAATGTGACAACATATCTCAAGTACATTACTGTTTTCTTATGCAAATAAAAAATACTCCATGTTTTAAAATCTATAAATATCTTACTATGTTATTTAGTGAGAGAATTAATCATCCAAAAGTTTGTCCTTTTGATGGGAGTAGGAGAAGCTCGCTTTATTAATTTGATAAATAAAAATTTGTTTAAAATAACAAATGTGGGAAAATACAATTTTCATTTCTATATTCAAATCATGTCAGTGCCATAGGAAACGGAATTTATTAGGGAAAGTGCTATAGCTATTTGCATAATTTTCTGGTGCTGAAAAATGAGAAAAATCTGGCTGCTTATTCTATAGCCTGGTTTAACTTTGCTTTCAAATACTCATTCACCAACTGAAGCCTTTTTCTTTCCTCAGTCTCTGCGGAGCTCACATAAAATATGCACTTAAGCTCATGTAAAAATAACACATTCTTCCATTTTCCTCTAAATCATTTCACAGTCTCATGTGTTTGTTAATAAATTTAGTTGTCATTCATCTCCTTTGGTAGCTATTTCCAGTAGAGATTTTGTGATGGTGGTAGCACTAAAATTCCAGTTGCTGTCTTCACCAATGTTTTATTTCTTGATTTTATTCATCCATATGGCCCAGTCTCTTACTAATCATTCAAGAATATCTATTAAATGATGTCTTTTTCTTCTATTTCCTCCTAAAATTATAATAGTATTGCAGAATCCCTTCCTAATTTGCAGAATTCCCAAAATAAAGTTCTGTGGAATGGTTCACTTTTGGTGAACACTATTAAACTAGAAATTTTCTATGGTGTTGAATGAAAGCAGAATCATTGCTAATCATTCCTAACTTTCATCTTGTGCTGTGGGGACTAGGATCTGCTACAATTTACCCAGAGCAAGATTTTTCCACCCACACACGCAAATGAAATACACATTTTGTGCATGAGTAAACAAATATTTATTGTTAGCCAATGGGATTCAAAAATGCAATCCTTATATTCAAAGTAATCAAATTCTGAAAAAGAAGACAAATGTAGAAACACGCAAGCCTAATACAATGTGATTAGTACCAGATGTTTGGACAAGAGTCTGGAAGCAGAGAGAGGTGGGGAAAACTTGCCCATCTGCTGTCTGGGAGAGACTGAGGGAGCGGTCAGGGAAGATTTTTAGTTGATGTGGTTTGTAAATTTTAATTGAAAAGGGCAGCTTTAAAGATATTATCCCCAAATTATTTAATTCTCTTATCTATCATTACTTAGGTAGTTCTTTTTTCTCTGGGTCAAAAATCAAACTGTTCTTTCCTTGCTAAAAACTTTTATTTCTCTCATAACTACTTTCCTTCCACATCCACCAACTTAGTAAGGATTAGGTGTGTCTACTAGTGACAGGAAACCCAAAATAACAATGGCTTATATAAGATAGAACAGATTTTCCCAGCTGGCGGATTATAAAATATACTGTTGATCAAAATCTGTCTGTAAAACTGGTTTTTCCTTCAGTATCACCTCCTCTGCCATATGGCGTTGACATGAGTTTATACAAAGACGGTCGCTGTTCCTACGGCCTGAGCACTGCCCTAGTTCACATGGTTATACTCAAAAGATTTTTGGATGGGCCATTCAAGATTTTATACTTACATTTGGGAAATCCGCTTCCTACTGAGAATAAAGAGATCTAGGTCAGTTCTGGGTGCTCCTTTTTATTGTATGGACTTGGCAAGTGTCCATCCTAGTTTGGGTTGGGATTCCAGCTACCGGTTTGTGTCATTGAAGAAGTAAAAAATTGTATGCCTTTGTCTGACACTATCTTTGACTCGAATTCATGAGAAAATAAATATATATTTAAAAGGCAATGTTTATACATTAGTTGATGATCAGGAAATTAAAAGGATAATAGGAAGTACTTTCATACAAAAGAAAAATTTGTACAAAATCTGAACCCTGAGAATACACATGTTAATAGTAATTTCCAATACAAAAGCCAAAAATCTACTTTGGGCAATGTTGAGTACAGCAAACGTAAATATTTTTCTCCTGATCCTCAACTATATTGTATGTATGATGTAGTTGATGCTAAGGGTTGAATGAATCAATCAGCACCTGAATAATTACTGGCTTTTGGACATGGGATGAAGTCATGCACCTAGAACATAACACTGCATGAATTAAATTTCTAGTTTAATTAGTAGCAAAGGCATTTACAGACCTTTAACATTATAAAATGATATACAATCGTTAAACATGACTCGTAGAAGAAGAAGAGAGCCAGAAACAGAGACAGAGAGAGGAGAGAGAGAGAACTATTCCAACCGCCAGTATTGAACATCTCTGGATGTTTGTGGATAGTGTTCTTCAAATATATATATATATATATATTTGTTGTTGTTGTTGTTAGAAGATTTACTTATATCATTAACAAGGAAAATAGTTCTCAAGAGTTCTGGACTGATTAGAAATCCAGAAAGTATCTGGTTCTTTGCCTCATGTGAACTAGAACACTAGTTTGGGGAATTAAGAGCAAATGAAATTTTTCATGAAATTATATGCCTGTTATTTTGTAAGAGAAAAAAATAAAGAAAAAAATTGAAAAAAGCAAAATTTTAATTTGAATCATTTATTTGGAATGTGAGGAAGATGTTGAAATGCTGTTTCTTTTTCTTCGTACTAAAGAATTTTCAGAAGACACTGTCTATTGTTTTGAGCCCTGGAGCCTCCTGCAGCTCAGAACAGTGCTGGCCTCCTGTTTTCCAGGATTCTGATTGATCTCAGCTGTCTTGTTTTGATTCAGTAGCTCCCAGAATAATCCCAAACATACATCATCACAGGGCTATGAAGCTACATAATTATTGAGGAGGTGGGTGCTATTTTTCTTTCTGTACATGTTTTGACGTTATTCTGGGCATTATTTGATGCATGAAGTAGGCTTTACATAAGTAATAAAAAAGCTGTTTTGGTTTTATTGTCACTCAGCTGTTATCCCTGTAATAAAACAATAGCACAGGATGAATGCCCCAAACCTGAAGTGAAACAAAGATGGCAGAATGAAAAATGATCCCCAAAGCCAAAAATACACTCATTTTATATAAAGTGATTATTAAATGAATTTTGTAAAAATTTCTTTTTGCAATAAAGAAATCGTCAGATTCAAATTTATTGTAGCACTTTCCTTAGATGGCACAAAAAGGTATTTGTGTCAAAAACAATGATCACAGTAAGTGAAGAATTTGAGCAGAGAAATTAAACATATATTTTTAATTTTTGTTAAAGAACCCTTAAACATAATTTCACTGAAACTAGGTGAATGTGGTAATGATATGGGGGAAAAAGTAGTCCTAAATTGCATTTACATCCGCAGACTAAAGGGAATACTAAAGAATCATCCCTACAAATTAATGCAAAACTAAAAAAGTTTCCTGTTTTATATCATTATCTGAATGTATAAGTATTTTTTTAATGAGATGAGGAGCAATATCTTAGATAATTATCTCTGACTTCATTTGAATAATTAGATATAGCCTAAAAAATGGCTTCTCCAGTTGAATAACATTTCATGTCTTCAAATAACAGAGAACCAGCATAACAGTGACTGAATCCCAATAAAATGTGTTTCTCTTATGTAAATAAAACCCAGCAGCTAACAGTACAGGGCTGACGTGGTAGCTCTTTAATCAACAAGAACCTGGGGTCTCTCTTGTTGCTCTGCCGCCTTCCACATGTGGCTACCTGAAGCCCCAAGAGACTGATTAAGCTTGGCCATCACATCACATCTCCTGTCCAGCTAGAAGAAAAAAGCTCAAAGAAGGTCGCCCCTACCTTTAAACACACTTCTCAGAAGTTGCAGGCTCACTTTTTGCTTGCATTATATCCAGGATGCAGATTATCATGGCAGGCTGCAAAGGAGCTAAGAAAATGTGGTCTTTATTCTAAGTAGCCGTGCACCCAACTGAAAATTATGGAGGGCGGGGTCTATTACTGGGGAAAAGTAGGGTTAGGTAATGAGGGATAACCCACAGTGTATCATAGTTGCTATTGTCTGAAAAAATACATTTGTTATTTTTTCCCCCTTTATGCAAATGACTGGGTTTTTTCAGTCTTATTGATAATATTTTTATTGCTATTATTACCAGGTAGACACAGATCCTTGTTGGGTAAAGACATGAACTGATTTGTTACTCAACTCAGTTTCACCTTAAAGAAGAAAACACATTTAAATATTATGTGACAGATTGAGCCACAATATTCTTTTGTCTTTTATTTACTTGCACCAAGAGTTTCCAAAATCAAACATTTAGTTTTGGCATCTTCAGATGTTCAGTTTCATCAAGGTTAAATGCATATAAAGAACTTTTTGACTGGTAAAGTTACTCCATTCAGTTAGTTATTCTTTTATTTATCATTTAATGGCATCTACTAAATTTGAAACAGTCTCTTAGACATTAAGCTCTGTGATATTATGGAGTTCATCAGCAACTACATTTTCAAAGCCAATGAAGGATGTAACAAAAATTAAGCCTGTATTATAATTTCACTGGAAAACTTATTTTATTTTTTTTTGGTGAGGAAAATTCTCTCTGAGCCAACATCTATTGCCAAGCCTCCTTTTTTTTTTTTTTCTTGAGGAAGATTAGCCCTGAGCTAATATCTGTGGCAATCTTCCTCCACTCTGTTTGTGGGTTGCCACCACAGCATGGCTTGACAAGTGGTGTAGGTCCACACCCGGGATCTGAACCAGGGCTGCCTAAGCGGAGCATGCAGGACTTAACCACTACACACCATGGGGCCAGCCCCTGGAAAATTTATTTTGAACAAAGTTGAAGTAGGGTCACTGCAACCCTTCAGATGAGTATGTAGAAGAGAAGAAATCAAGAAAACATGGAGACAAGTAAAAAAAGATTTGGGTAACTTTAGAATAACAGAAATTCATATGTATTTAAAAATATGTCAGACAGCAGGAAAGTGAAGACTGTGCATTTATAAAAATTATCTGCTTGTTTAAACAACTATTATACTTTAAATATTTTTCCTCTTGTTATAATATTAGGACCCGTTAATTGTAACAACATCTATAGAAGAGTGTAAAGAATAAAATAATTATTATTCACCATTCTATCACCCAGGGAAAAAGAACCATTAACTACTGTTAATATTTTTTTGTGTGTTATTTCAGTATTTTACATACATTTACAATTGTGTTTTTTAATTGGGTTAAAATTTTACACACTGTATTGCAAATCACCTACTCTTTTGCAAATTACTTTTTTTTTCTATTAACATGGGAAAATGTTTGAAATATAGTACTAAGTTGTCTTGTAAAGCATGACTTGAATGGTTGCACAATATTTTTGTCATGTGTCCATTCCATTATTTAACCAGTGTCATATTGGAAAAGCTGTGTGTGTCTAGAAAGCATGCACTGTAGCAGACTGGCCCATGCTCTAATCTGACAACATCTTTACTTTAAATAATTTGAGACTAAATTTAATCTTTAGTTTACTCATTTGTGAAGTGGAACTAATATTAATACTTACCTCATGAGTAGGATCAAAAGCAGTGCCTAATTCCTAGTAAGGACTCTAAACCTAATAGCAAGTTTTATTGGACGTTAGAATATTTCCAATTTTTTGGTATCATAAACAACTGTTGACCCAGGAGGATATTGGATAAGGAGTAAACTATGATTTTGTTTAGTTATACATACATGCATTCACTCCCTCATTCAAGAAACATTTATTGAGCAGTTACCATTTGCCAAGCACTCTTAAATTTTATAATGAGCCTCTTTTTGTGTGCCTAATAAGAACTAGTTATTATAGTTTTGACTAAAACTTTTAACTGAAATTATTATAATGTTAACTGTTCAAGTAAATGTTATTTAAAACATCCAGCAAAGATTCTATGAAAAGATGAGTCTAGAAAATTCTAAAAGTGATTTTAAATTTGACTAGAACTATGAAAATATTTTTTCTGAAGAGATTTTCCAGTATTCAAATTCTTGTTTTGATCATCCAGATGAAAAAAATGTCACTTTCCTACCTGTGCGGTAAAAAGCAGTGGAGTAGAATGTCACTTTCAAAGTGATTTCTGCACAATCATAATGCACAACCATAATGCTTGGAGCTGAAACACTGTGCAGCATTCTTTACTCTCCCTGATGATCTGTTGGAAAGCCCTGCCAAGATAAAGGAGTCAATGGTAATACATTTATTCTCTGTTGTATTTTTTTGCATTTAGAGACAAGTTCTTTAGAAAATCTGCAAAGATTTGACCAGATCTCAGGAGGTAGAATATTAAATAAATAAAATGACCTCAGACTGGATGTCACCAGTCTCATCCACGTCACACTCTCTCCCAGCCATTTGTCCTGCTCCCTTCCCAAGCCTCTCCCACACAGAAGAGAGGTCTTCCTGAACCTCAGATCCCTCCCTTGACTCTCTTCTCAGGATCCCCATCTACTCCATCTTCCCTTTCTCTTTCAATGATTTCGAAACCTGACTTGGGCTCAGAATTACCAGAGATGGTTTTGGAAAACACAGGTCGCTGAGTTCCCACCAGAAACACTGTGTCTGGAGTTTAAGAACTGTTATTTTAAAAAAGTTTTCTAGGTGATTCTGATGCAGCCCGAAGACTGGAATTTGGAAATTCTTGGCCTCGTCAGGGTCTGCGAACTGCTGCCCCTCCCCCCACACTCCCCACAGGACCCGGATTCTGCATCCTTCCACCTCATCTGTTACTTTTCCCAGCCCCTTTGTATGCTATATTCCAGTCTTGGTAATCACAAATGACAATTTATTGTGTCCTTTTGTGACAAGCCTTCTACTATATAGAAGTACTAAATTAGTTAATATATTTAATGTATAGTATTAAATGACATCTGCTGTGTTAGAAGCATGTCTGACACATAGGAAGCATATAATGAATGTTAATGAATTATATCTATAATTAAATATAGTGGATAGATTGCTCGATCGATCATGGCATTTATTATTTTTTTTCCAGCTTTATGGAGATATAATCCATCTATAACATTGTTTAATTTTAAAGTGTAGAACTTGTTGATTTGATACATGTATATGTTGCAAAATGATTTCCGATAAGGTGAGTTAATACATCTATCACCTCACATAATAACATTTTTTGTGTGTGTTTAGAACATTTAAGATTTGCTCTCTTAGCAACTTCCAAGCGTACAACATAGTATTTTTGATTATAGTCACTAAGCTGTACATAGATTCCATATCTTATTCATCTTATAACTGGAAGTTTGTACCCTTTAATGACCACCATCTTCCCATTTCCCCCACCCCTCAGCCCCTAGCAGCTACCAGTCTACTCTTTATTTCTGTGAGTTCAACTTTTTTAGATCCCACATATAAGTGAGTTTACAGTATTTGTCTTCCTCCATCTGACTTATTTCATTTAGCGTAATGCCCTCAAGTCCATCCATGTTGTTGCAAATGGCCAGATTTCCTTCTTTTTCATGGCTGAATAGTAATCCATTGAATATATGACATTTTTAATCTATTCATCCATTGATAGACACTTAGGTTGTTTCCATGTCTTGGCTATTGTGAATAATGCTGCAATGAACATGGGGGTGCAGATATCTCTTTGAGAGAGTGATTTCATTTCCTTCAGATCTAGACCCAGAAGTGGAATTGCTAGATCATATAATAGTTCTATTTTTGACTTTTTGAGGAACCACACTGTTTTCCAAAGTGGCTGAACCAATTTACAATCCCACCAACAATGCACAAGGGTTCCCTTTTCTCCACATCCTTGCCAACACTGATCTCTTATCTTTTTGATCATCATAGCATGTATTATTTTAGTTAATCTTTATAGCAACCCTGTGAGGTAGATACCATTATTTTCCCCATTTTACAGAGTAGCAAACTGAGATCCTATTCATAGAAATAGAAAAGTGTAACCCAATTATGGACCTTTGTAATTCTTTGACTGTGCCACGATTTCTCTCACCTTGGTGAGGAAGGTGAGAAAATTCATGTGCTGCATTCCCCAAGCCTAACTCCTTGACAAATATCCTCCTATGTAGACCCTATTCATACTTCACTGGTTGTCATTGTTGGTTTTACCCAACAGTTTTGCCAACTATATTTTAAATTTCTTGAGCTCAGGGATCCCGTTTTATTGATAAATGCATTGCCAGGACCCATACTGAGTCTGACACATGGCTAGTATTCAGTAACTGTGAAATAAAAAAAAAGAAGCAAACTACTCTGAAAGCCACCACTGCCCACCCGGTAATAAGCAGTGGAATCTCAGGCATAGAACCTCAGGAAGAACTAACCTCTAGAGAAAGGAGGACAAGAGAGATTCACCTCTCCAGTCAACTCTATTCATTTAGTAATGGCTTTTTAAACCACAGTGTTGAGAAGGATTCCAAGTCTAGGCTCAGTGCCAAAGAACCATCACCCACATCACCTGTGGTCTTGGGAGAGGGAACATGGAGATGCATATGCTATGCAATTGCCATACTGGTATGGTCAGACCTTGAAAATCAGTAATAACACTAGACTGAATTTTAAATGACTTTAGACAGAGCAACATAGTGGTGCTCGTTAGAGTGAATGATTGGTCTTTCTTTAAGCTCTATCTTATGAGGAGGTGGTTGAATTAGAATCGAAGATTCCAATTTAATCAAGCTTTCTTTCGTATATGTTTTGTGCCATTCCTACATGAAATGGAATTTGAAGAACATCAATACAAAAGGTCACTTTTCCACAGAGCTGAACTATAAATATCTTATTCTCTTTGTTTATTTTGTGAAAACAAACAATATGGAAAAAGAAAAGGATAAGTAAATGTAAAGCACAGCTTTGAAAGACACACACACACACACACACACACGAAATAGACTTTCATCTCATGGAAGTGTAAATGTTCATCTTTACACTCATCACAGAAAATGTGCGTGACACTGTCACTGACAACACGTAATATTCATCCTACTGCCCACTGAAATCTAGAACTACTTGATTAATTAAGAACGAGCTTGAGTTATGTTATTTAGGATCAAAAAATAAGTCTAATGATGTTGAAAGAATGGTAGGGTCTGCCTCTTTCTAGAATTTAGTTTCTTCTCAGCACTCATCTTCATATACGGTGATATTTGATATTTCCACAGGACCAAAGAAAGAAAAGTACTATTTTTTGATGAAACATTGTGACTTGCAAGGCCTGCATGTGTGTGATAATTCACATGGCCAAGCCTTTAGAGACACATCTAGGATAATATTTCATAAGGATATAATGTAAGGTTGGGAGGAAAACATAGGATTTGAAATTTTGAGTAATGTCAGAGGAGGCAGTACTTACGTGTCTTTGTTAAGTGGAGATGTGGCCTATATTACCAACATCTTGTTAGTATAGAAACCGTAAATGTGTGACAACTCTTAATATTTTACCAATGTTTTCAAAGCTCATTGCTTCATTGATTTTTTTTTTCCTTAGTAAAATCAGAGTGGACACAATAAGATAGAAAGATGAGGACATTAATATGAACATCTCAGCTAAGTGTTCTTAAAAACTCAGTATAGTACAGCGAAAAGTCCCATATCAAATATCCTAAACTAGAGGGGTACTACATAATGAAATTATTATAAAATGTTTTTATCTTATTCTCCCAGTTAATTTATGACATATTGCCTAGGAAAAAGAAATGCATGCCAACATACATGTATTGAATAGTTTCTACTGCTCTCTTCTAGGAAAAGTAGCTCTGGCGATACAAATTTTCTCTCATATCAGGTCATAGTATTTTATCCCCAATATCTTTAATTGTTAATAAAATACCATAACCAGTGTTTTCTCTACCACACCATGTATCTTCCATTTGAAACTAGACATCTAACATAAATTATTTTCTAACTAAAGGTTTTTTCAATTGTGTATCAATAACCTTTTCCTTCCTTTTGAATTTCCTTACATCGTCTTAATTTCTACTCGCTCTTGATTTATAGGAAGATTCATGAAATATCTTTATGTAATTCTGCAGTGGCAGTTAGGTTTTAGAAAATGCTTCCAAGGATATAATGTAATCGTAAATGAAATGTAATTGTACGGAACTGTAGGTATCAGAGCACTTTTCAAAACACAGGAGGTGGTAGAGAGCAAGAAAGGGCCTCTGCTGAAGAGTGCTGTCGCGTTCTGTCAAGTGAAATTGCTTGGATAAATCACCATTACTCATCACTATGGAATAATGGATGCCTAGGTGTGTTTAATAGTGTCACATCCTCTTTATCAATATTAAACTTTAGAATTGGCATGTATTTTCATTTAATAAATCTGAAGATTTAAAAAAAGTGTTCTCTTTGTACATACATCCTGGAGCTAGATTTATACATAAAACTATATATATATGTATATACATACATATAATATACAGATGGACATACACATACACGATCATATTTATATATACTATATAAATATGGTATATATATTATATTTACACATATATTCCACTTATATATACGTATATAGTTCATATAACTTGTACAGTATATGTACATAGATTTATGTGTAAATATATTTATAGTTTATGTATGTGTATGTACATATTTCTGTTATAAATTTTTGTTTTTTATAGATCCTCTATTAAATCAACAAACTTCATTTTGTAAGTTTAGTTTTAACATAGCGAGTAGTTATTTAAGATTTATGTTAATTATTAAAACTAGAATCTACTATGCAAACTTATAAAGTATGAAAGAACAGCCTTTCAATGAAATAGAAGGGTACAGTTTATTCCTTCACATAAAAGTATAGCTTTTCTGATTAGATCGATTCAATTATGTACTTTTTCTGTAAAGGCAGTGCTTTTTATAGAATTTTTTCCTCCCGCTTTATTGAACTGTAATTGGCAAATAAAATTGTATATATTTATAGTGTACAATGTGATGATTTGAGATACATTTTATGTAATTTTTAAAATAATTTTACATACTATGTTACCTTTGATGTATTCCCATCAAAGCAATTAGAGAAGTTTGTTTGTTTATTTTATATCCTAACAGAAAATATCTTCCTTGCTTTTATTTTTAACTTGTGGTTGCACTCACTCAAGGTTAATTCAAGGTATCAGGAAGCTATGACTGTGACAAGATTTAGTGATGACAGGGGCAAATTAATGCAAGATCAGTGGCCTCAATATTGATTCTTATCATGGGATCTTGCTGAAATGAAGTCATTATTTAATTAGACTTTTAGTTACACTAATAAATGATGCTAAGAATAGACTGTCCTTAGCTTTGATGTTGGCAGTTCCATCATCACTTATGAACTTAAAGAGACAGTGAATGGGAAATTTAGAGAAATGGTAGAATCACAATAGACACGTAGGAAAACTGTACATGCTAAGCTTCTTTCCCTGTATAAGGAATACAGATAGCTTGTCTCTGAACGCATCAGCTCTCAGAACCCCTTGGTGAATGTAAAGAGGTCTAGTTGATCATTCTACAAAATTGTCATGAAGATATCACATCTGATTTCTTTTTGAGGGAAACAAGTTAGTGAAAGTTAACCCTGGTTTTAGAACAATTTCAGTAAGATTTTGGAGCCCAAGGATGGTAATATATTACATTCTTTCCTGATTCATAGTTTTCAAATGCTGAATCTGAGAGCTAATGATGAAACTCCCCACTTGCACTATGGCATGGGAGAAAAATAATATATATATCTGTATAAGCTACTTTTGCTTATGCAAATGGATGAATTTGGATCTGATTCTTCCTTGCAAATTCATTTCTTAAAGTAATAATGAGAAATTCCGTTTCATGAAAATTTTTACTTTTTTCAAAATTGTTTTCCTCTTTACTCAAACAAGTATTAAAAAAATAAACATATCTTATCTACTGAAATTTCTGGGTCAAATTTAGTTTGCTTCTAAAACACTACCACTGTGCTTTGTGTAAATTAGTGTTATAAAAATTCAGTTGGATACATATTTTTTTAAATAATTCATACTGTTTGTTTTCAAAAATTCAATATAGCTATTATTTGATTAGTTATATGAGTAAAAAAAACTTTTTTTTGGCCAAAACAGCCAACATTTTTAAAGAACTCCCTGTACATGGGAATATTTATTTTATTCTAAATATTGAGTAAATCCAAAGTAGATAAACCACCTTATGTTGTTTCCCAGATATAAAATGGTTATGTTGTTTCTTCATTTTATTTAACAGGCCACAGCAATCTGATATAGCAAAAATAAAATGTTTATATTTACAAGGTGTATAAAAAATAACGAAGGCTCTTATTTCAAAAACGCTCCCAGGAGCGGTTATTTTTCAAATTAATAAAGATGAATTATAACTTTTTTCAAAGAATAATTCTGAAATCACACTTCTGTTTTCCTGTTTAAAATTAAAAATTTCCGTTTAAGTACGTGCATGAATCTAATCCATCCTCCAGGTAACTCTGTATATTCTTGGTAAAGTTCATGCCAATGTGATAACCTCTTGATCTGGGAATTTAATTGCAGGTATAGGAATATTTTACCTTAAAAAAAACTATACTATTTCCTTATAAATTGTTTTTATCTTAACAAGTTAATTTAATATTTCTAAATATTATTAGTCTTTTCAAAATGTTGGCATCGTGGATTGATTATTTGTTCTTATAGAATGCATTTTTGCTTTAGCTCTGATAATTCAGTTTTCATCTCTTTTCACCAAAACAGGTTAAGAATCATTGCTAACTCTCCAAAAACCTTCAATTCTATTTTCCTTCATTCTTTAAATAAATCTGGGAATGTGGAATTTAGTATGTGCCACTTGATAACAGTCTCCAAGGCACAGCACAGAAGGATAGAGAGTACAGTGAAGGTGGTACAGCAGTGCCTGAAGATGTTAGTTCTGGAAGACTGACTCTAATGGAGTCTGTTGCTGGTCTTTAAAGAAGCGAGTGTTTCTCATTTGTATTGTTGAGTTTTGTTTTCTCAATCTGTGCTTTAGGTTTGTAGTTTTGGTGCAGTACCCAGTACTAGTTTTAAATGAACACACTCAACCATTTATTCACTCATGTAACAAATATTTATCAAACATATACTATGGGTCAAGTTCTACACTGTATGCTGAGAATTCAACAAGACAGAAGACAGACATGAACTACGCTTAGGCAAAGCTTAAATTTTACTGGGTCTGTAGTGTAGGTCTCATTTTGCGATAGATAAATAACCGGTGGGGCCTTCAGTCAAAACACCTGTTGTATACGTCTTCTGGCCTGATTCCAGTTTTTTGGAACATGAGTTTGATGTACATCTTTACTTACGATTTGTTAAAGTATTACGATGATGCACAAGGCCCTTCTTTCTATGGCCGCTCTGACCCTTCCTGTTTTGTCTCTCACCTGGCCCCGTCCACATCACACCCGGTGCTCCAGCTGTTCTTAATCACTTGCACTTCTCGTCAAGTTCTGTTGCCTCAGACCCTCTGATCCTTTTCATACATTAAGTATGATTAACCTGGTATTTGTTAAAATCTTTTTTTAATTTTTCTAGGCACCAGTGAACAAAACAAGCATGGTCTTAGAGCTTCGTCTTCAGTGATGACATCAGAAATTTATCAAATAATCATGCAAATAGATTTTTTCAATTGGAGTTACATAGTGATGGTATAAGAATAATTGGAATTTTTAATTAAAAATATTTTTCTCCAACTTCATAAAAAATATTTCCTTAAAATATTTCTTAAATATTATTCATGAATTACCTTGACAATAGCTCCTGGGGATATGAGATAGAAAAGCTAGTTCATGTCTATATTATAATCATTCCAAGAAAAGATGAGTGAAAAAGCAAATAGCTACGAATGAGTTTCATCATGTTGAGATATCCTAAGAAAAAATAGATATTTTTTTCAGAAGAAAATTAAGGAAAAATTTTACTTTTATAAGTTTCAAGCTTATAATTTTAGTTCAATACATTGGAACCATCATTTGTGATTTCTCTGTAATTATTTCCTGGAACCATTCTTATTTGAAATCTGACATCTTTCCCCAATCACTTTGAAGATGTAGTCCATAACTGAATGAGTTTACTGTGAAAAATGCAATCTCCCTTAAAATGTTGGAACAGTACAATGGCTATTGTATAATTAAAATCTCAAGGTGCTCAAAGTGCATACTACAGAAAACAGACTAAGGTTGAGTTGTGAATGAGGGGTCCATTGGGAACAGCTTCTGATCATTTCAGTTACTTCATTATGTGGTTTGAGTATTTCTCCTGCAGAAAAGATCATTCTTTTTTGCCACTCACTGTACTTGAGATTATTAGACTTGGTTTAAGTAAAATTTTTCCAGTGGTGTAGTGACCTTCCTTTCCAGGAAAGCACAGTGACATCCCAACATGGCGGGTTGGAACACTTAGCTGCATGGACCCAAGAGAATATTTTTCTCAGTGGGTAGTGCTTTCTTGTCTCCTCTCACCTTTATTTTTTCAAAACATGTAATAGTTTAAAAAATGCAAACTGGTCTCCTGATTACTTAAGCACCACTCCAGCTCACAGTAAGAAACTAATGTTATAAACAAAATAATGTTTCAAAATTTGTGGAGTTCATGCCAACTGGTCCGAGGCAACAATTTAAAATAATGAAAGAGTATTCAGAGATCTTGTGTGGATTTTGAAGTTTATCTTTACTCTTGGGATTTCATTTGTCTTTCTAGGAAATTTATTTAGGTGGGGTTTTGCAAGCTTGTTATTTTTCACAGAAATAGTCCTATGTTTAGAAATAGAGTTATAGGAATTCTAATTTAAAAGAAAGAAACTTGATTTCTGATCCTAGGCTTGGCCACTAACTTTTTGACAAAATCATCTATCTTTGGGTGAACCTCAGTTTCCTTGTCAATAAAATCAAGGGGTTTTCTTGGAGGCATAATATTCAAACTGTGATCAGTAGAGGCCTAAAGATCTTAGCTGGAAATCAAGACTAAGTAGCCTGATAAGGGATGCTCAAGGTCCCCTTGCCCTACGTAAATCCAAATTGCTCCATTTTTTCCTCTCTTTTAAAAATGTTGTTTTTCAGTAACATCTTGTAGTGCTAGATTTCCCTAATGAATGAATGAATGAGTGAGTGAATAAATGAATGAAAATATGTTTTTTGTTGGCTCTAAAATGCCATAGCGACATCATATTAGGCCAGATTTATGCCGTTCATGTTTAAGAAAAGGCAAGAGTATACTTGCCACTTTATCTGTTAAAAGCAATTGAGTTCTTCTCTTTGGTTGTAATATAAGAATAAATTGGGCTTTCTTCCAAGCACTTTACCCCAGTGGCTAAGCAGCTGCTTTGGACACTCAGTCTCAAGACAAAATAATGACTTTGTGGGGGAAATTTTGGTGCTGACCAACTCTTGATACCCAGAGCACTAAGGCTATGGTAGAAGCTCTACTCTCCAAACCAAAAGAAGGAAGATCTTTACCTCTTTTCTTAGCCACTATCATGCTAACCTAAGAAGCCATATGATTCTGAATGAACATGTGTGTGTTGGGGGGTGGGGGGTGAGTGGGTGTGTAAAATTCAGGAATATACCAAGATTTCAAAGATTTCGAGAAAAGAAGAGGATCAGTATCTTTGCCTCATTTATTCAAAAAAGGAATGATTATCAAATAGAATAGTGAAGAAAAGTAATAGTTAAAATGAGTTGTTATAAATGCTTCTGCATTTGCTTTATATAGAGTAAGTGTTTAATAAAATTTGCTGACACACAAGTGTTCTGAAAGGAGACAGCAGAGGTACTATAGCTTTATCAATAAGTGAAGTGAAACATAACGGAAAGTCAAGAGAATCAGAAATATAGACACAATAATGAGTCCTTCCCTTCCTTATCTCTCCCTTTTCCATCTCAAGCTCTGTGTTTGATACAATTTCCAGCCATGTTGAAGTCAGACATGGTCACATGACTTGCTCTGGTCAGTCTCTGTAAGTGAGCAGTATGGCCAGAAAAGTTGAACAAACAAAAGCCCTCATTTACAGAGTTTGCTGATTTTTGTGGTGTTAATTATCACTCAACATGGAATTTGGAAGAGATGTGCAGTAGCACGGTATTGCATAGTATTTCCACCATATAGATACAATAGATGTAAATAAACAAGAGCTTAGGTGATAGTAAAACATAGTAAACTAATTAAGAGATGATGGGTTTTGAGCATTTATGCTTCATTTTTTATGTAATTTACTTAATTTTATTTTATATAGTTTAATTTTTTATTTAATTTAATTATTTTATTTAATTTAATTAAAAAATTTAATCAAATTAAAACTTAATATTGGTTCTTGCAAGTTAATACAAGGCAATTCTGGCACACAGCTACTTAAGCAGAAGTGAGCCCAGTGCCTCCCAACAAAAGCTTTAAGGAAAAGCTCATGGTCCACTGTGCCTTCGCTACCTCCCTTTGCTGTCATAGCTGAAATGTTCCAGATAGAAGGTACTGCATCAGCTCTGCTCCCAAAGTGAGGACAGAATGGAAGGAATGGAGACCAAGGAATAAACCTTTTTGATGTAAGTCAGTGAAATTTGGGGGTTGATTGCTACCATGGTGTAACTCCAGCTACCCTGAGTATAAACACAAACTCAAACTCAATTTTCTCACAAAATAGCCATCAACTTGCTTTTTCCTCATTTGGTAATTTGTCCAAAATTCTAATTTATCCTTTGTTCACAGAAGTTTGGGAGTCTGCAAATTAGAGATTTCTTCTACAACGATCATTGTACGGACAACTACACTTCTCTGTCTCTCTTTTCTCCTTCGGTTCCCCACTTCTGCAATACCCTGTTATACATCCCTATGTTTGTGGTTTGTACTAACTCCTCCATGAAGCCCCAGATGAGATGGGTAGACAGTAAGTTCCATGAAGTTAGGGATCCTACTCATTTTGCTCGCTACCCTATTCCCAGTGCCTGGCTGTTCAATTATGTTTGCTAAATAAATTACCAAAAATAAAACACTTTTGAAGTCCATCTACACTCTGATGTATGTACTGTTATATTTGTCCTCCTGTATTACATTGAAGGCACTTGTGCACGTGTGTTAGCATAAACCATATGCCCCTCGAGGCGAGTGTCTCTGTCATCTTTCTGTATAAAGACATGGCAATGCTTAGCACTCATAGCAGGAATTTAATAAATATTTTTTTTTATTTGCACATCTTCTATACCTTCTGTATATAGCAATGAGATGTCTCTCCATGAATATAAATTTCATTCAGACTTGGACAGTTGAGGTTGAGGGTTTAAGAACGACAAGAAGACTGAGAAAAGGTGCTGATGATGGAGTATCATCATAAAATGTCTACAAAATAGGCCTGGTAGAAAGTTAAAAGGGTACATGAATTCGGTTATCACAATAAAGATAATCACTTTGCATTTACATAGCACTTTGCAACAAAATGAGTTTCCAAGCAATTTGCCAAACGTTTTTACAAAGGATCACTTGGCTGAGTCCCAAATAGTGTCTTCTGGGGTGGGCCCCTGCAGCTGTTCACAGTGCACATCAGGACACCATAGAGCCAGCTTACTGAGCTGAGCAGAGGCGACGCGCTTACGGGAAGCTGCCAGGGGACTTGCGCAGCTCTTCTCGTAGGATGCCTGGTTCTACTCCGTTCTGGTGACTTGTATCCGTCAGGAAAATGCTGCCATTTCTGAGAAAGACCATGGGGGAAGGGTTTCTGACCTCCTTAAAACAGGCGTATTACCCAGCTTAGAAAGAAGAAATAGGCCGAGTAATTGATTTGTACCCGGAGGACAACCCAAGTCATTACAATTCAATCCAGCAAACATTTATTGAACACCTCATGCAAGTTACTTAAACTCTCTAAGCCTCAGTTTCCTTACTTGAAAAGTTCGTTCCTCAGAGGTTATTATAAGGATTAAATGAGGAACGAGTATAAAATATTAAGCATAGAGCACATTACACCACATTTACTTGGCATTATTTTTATTATTATCATTGATTCTATATCTTACCTATCACTATGTATAATTAAAACAAGATAATTAGATTTTTTTCTTAAAAATATTATCTTTTTAGCATTTTATGATTATAAATATCTTCTACAATGCCTTCAGACTATTTTTATAAATTCAAGAATTTTTTAAAATCAATCTTACCAAATCATATATATTCTAAATTCTTATATAATGTAGGCTTTGTTGATATTACGTGTAGGATTATAGTTATATTCTAATGAGTAAGAATTATGACTATATTTAATCAGATCTAACTAAGTACCCCACCACTCTCTAAATTGTGGTGCATTTCAGGGACAATGAAAAGAACTCCAGAAAAATCAAAACAGAACCACAGTAGATTGGTAGACTCAGAAGTAACATGCTGTATATGTGAATGAAAAAAACAGATGATTTCATTCAAAACTATATTCTAGTAAGTCAAAGTAAGTAAACTGTCTAAGAGAAATTACACCGGATAGAGTTAAACAGGCACGGAAGATTTTATTTAAGACTATTGCAATCAGAGAGAGACTATTGTATTAGGGAAGAAAAATTGAACTCAACTCCACTGAAACAAAAGGCAGGAGAGTTTTTAAGCACTGGAGTGAGCAGTTGGAAAAGTACTGGAGGAGGTTAGGGGTGAGGTGTTCAATGTGAATAGGCCATTTGTGTTTGTTAATTGGTGCTTATTGAAATTAGGCTCCTACCCTCCCATAGTGACTGGGAGATAAGGGCCCTATCTTTCATGATTACTTTTCAAAGGGGTGGCTTTTCCTTGAGAAAGATATTCCTGGGTTGTAAAACTGGCAAGAGACTAGGAGAAGATTTATATCTCAAAGAGGCAGAGAAAGAATTTACAATTGAAAGTTTTCTAAAGTAAATGCTCTAAGAAAAGAGAATAATAGTCAGGAAGAAATCTGTCTAAAGTTTAGTCAAGCTGAGACGAACAGTAAGGCCATCTTGGTCAATACCCTCCCATGAAACTTGGCCAACTCCATTCTCCAGAATTGTCTTAACACAGTGAAGAGGGATCAAAGCATGTTAACAAGAGGATATTAAGTTTTTTCTCTATGCCTACTGATCATGCAGCTGGAGAAAAGAACATAACAGATAAATATATTGGCAGAAGTTATCAGTTAGATTATCTCAATATTGACCTAGATTTATCTTGATCTATTCTAGAAATTAATCTATTTTTTCTTTGCCAGAACATTTCCTTATTACAAATGGATTATCAATATATTAGAGAGTACACTTGGAGAAGTGATATAAAGCAAGGAGAATTATGGCATAAAATGTTTAAGGACCTTGAATTCCATTGACAGTTCTTATGAGTTCCATGTTTCCATGTATATTCAGAAACAGAATAAGTTATCACTGTCTTAAAATCTCTAAAGACATAGCAAATCTTAAAATTTTAGCAGAGATTTTTCTAATTTTTTATAATTAATGGGAAATTTGAATGGGGCACATAGATCTCAGAGGCACTTTGTAGAGTTTGACCCAGCATTATCTCAGTTGAGGCTGAAAATATCCTACTGAAGCCTGAAAAAGGGAAAAGGCCAATTATAAAGCACTTTAATTTTTCCTAAATGGCTTTGCAAAGCCCTAATGAAAAATCATTTTCAATGGACATTTGGTGGGATCCTGCTATTCTTTCAGATTCAGTTAAGAAATCAACAGTAACACAGTCATCTTGAAAGAGGCAAAAATTGACAAAAGAAAAGTGAATAATTCACATCTAGCTGTGAATGCAATAGTCTGAAGCCACAGCTAACTAAGCCACATGCTCCTTTTCCAGTGTTGGCAACTATGGTCAATAACAAGTCACAGCTCAGAGAACAGAGTGTACTTTCTCCAATGTTGGCAACACCAGTCAATAAAGTATAATTGGAACCTGCCAAGAAGATAGTGTGTCAAAGGTGTATTTAAGCAGAAACTTAGATGCTGAACTGTTTGTGTAAAAATTAAGCCCATAGTCTAATTATAAGTTTAAGAACTTGAAAAACTTTGAACACTGTCAGTCCACCATGTGAGTGACTTGCTCTGCTGGAACATGACAACTGCATCAATAGAGCTCAGTCAGAATAGAGGAAGAAGTGTTAACATTACAAAGAGGAGCATTGCTTGTAGTGAGTAATTAGAGGGAGGGTTGAGAGAAATGCACTGTGTCTCTTTAACAGGGATAAACCAAAAGATTAAAATATTATTTCAGTTTCTCTCTTTCAAAGATACACAAGTGAAAATAAGACTTTTTGTTAAATCAATGAACAGGAATTTTATTATCTTTTGCTTGTTAGATGATCAATCTACCATCATACATTCTACTATTTAATTCAAATCTTTTTGACACTCAAGAAAAGATTATACGACATTAAAAAGAGAATGGAGGCAAGATGCACAATCCACTTCACTGTTGATTGGATAGGTAGTGTATAGAATAAAAATTGTCAGTTCTAAAGATCACAGACATTGTGATAATCATAATTATCTCTTCTTGTGACTCCACATCCAGAGGCTTCAACAGAATCATTGCATGCCCTTTTCTAGCAGTCTCACTTTTGAGACTGGAAAAAATGTTAAACTTGTATATCTGAGCTCTGCCCTGCTCTAGGAATCAAAAGAGTTCCCTCAGAGGTGTATCATGCAAAGAATACATTTTACTACTAATAGTACACAATCAACCATACAGACTGATTAATGGACTGATTTTTTAAGTAGAGTAAATAAAGTAGTGCCTAGGATCACTTTTTTCCACATAACTTAGCGTTTCATTGGCAAAATTACGTTAATCATTTCAGTGTTTCCGTAGAGAAATCTCAGTTTTCCTCCATGTCATTTTGCTGACAAATTGAGTCCTTGTCTATAGTGAGTGCTTCTTTGGAGAGGAAGTTTTTATTTAAAGCATAAATAAATTTAATGTCTATTAATATAGAGAAGGTCAAAAAATCGTTTGCACACTTTTCTCTTATTTGCCTCTGGATTCATGTCAGATGATTACAGGTTTAATCACATGGGACACTAGACAGATAGCATCAATGACTGACTGACTGGATGATACATTACAAGGTCCGCTTGCTGTGGCGTAGCCCAGCCAGGCATCACTCTACTCCAACCCCTCCACCCCTATTTCCATTTTTGGTAAATTGGCAAACAGCACTTGGAATATATCGGAGAATGTAAATATTTTAATTGATCCTAATTATTTTTTATATTAAAGAACACAAGCCTTATAATGATCAAATGACTGATTTTTCAATACTTTCATTTTCAAAATTATCTACTGCGCGTCCTCTTCCTGGATTTATCAATAAAGAAGACCTGACGTCGTTTTCAATGAAAACTCTTTACGTATAGTTTGACTTCTTGCTATGTCACAATGTACAATGCAATAACCAGAAGCATCGAAGTCAAGCTTGATACAATGGTGACCTGTGGCTATTTAAATCTGAATAGACATTGGAAACACATGAACTAGTAACTTCTTGAGCCCAATTAGAAGGTAAAATTGAATTAGGATTTAAGGAGGTATGGAAAATGACTTTGAAATTTCAAGAAGAGGAAATTGATTTTTATTAAGATTGTTCCATATGCATGGTATATTTTTCACATCATTTACATAATTTGTAGAATTATGTCCCAGTTGGCTTTCATTTTAATATGCCAAGATTGACATCATGGTTTATGAAGGCCGTTTCGGACTTCCATGATAATTCTTGTGGGGAGTTTTGTGATGACCTGCATGAAATGGCAGTCTCTTTTAAATCCAGACTTTTCTTGTTTTCTTGACTCTTGGTCCAGTCTAATTACTTTTTCAAGTCTTTAAACCTGTTTCCATTTTAAAAGGTACAGTATAGTCACTATGAGCTAGGTCTTCGTAAAGTTGGAAACTTGGATATAGTAACATTGTATGGAGGAAAAATAGATCAAGAGGCATGGGTTCTTTACAAGACATGAACAAGTCGCTTTAGTTCTCAGGATTCAATGTCCTCATCTGGAATTCCTTTGACTCTGTACTTTTTGCATAAAGTCTATACTCAAATGTTAGCCAAAATATGCAGTTACAAAAATGAGCCCTAGAATATTGGACTGGTTTATTATTTTACTCACTGTCCCATTCTATCCAGTTTATCTGTATCTGCCTCTTCTGATGTCATTTTCTTAAGGAAAACTGCATATCCTCTTAAAATAAACATTTTCTGAGGGCATGATTTATTTCGGCTAAGTGTCCAAGTTAGATCAGTTATTTTTTTCAATAATCTTTAATACTCTCTGCTTTTAAAAAAAGACTTACAGTGCTGAATACTTTGATTTAGAAATGCAAATGATATTGAAATTTCTCCTTTCCTAAGGGTAAAAGGGCTATTAACAACCCACTTGTTTATTGGCTCTAGTTAATAGCTATGGTAAATGAACATGACAGCACCAAATTTCGATGTTTTAACGTTTTTACACAGACAAAGCTGGCACATTAAACCAGAATCCCCATTAAACTAATCCACGTCACTCACATACTCCTCAAAAGCAAAAATGTCTGTTTCCTTATGTGTATCCTAATGGTGCTGACATTGGAGTGGGTCAAAACACAGAGATTTGTTCTAGGCTCCACCATTTAGTAGTTGCATGACTTTGAATAAGATATTTGGCTTTCCGCATTTCAATTTTCAGAGATGAAATGAGGATCTTAAGAGGTAATTTCAAGTTTCAAATGAGATCATATATATTGGAGTGTTTTGAAAACTGCAAAAGTTCTATGTAAAGAACTATTACTGTTTTTGTTTACGTCAGCAATTTGACTTATTTATTATTCATGTTGGCAGGAGAAATTTTCATTCTCATATCTTCCATTTTTTGGAAAAATAAATAAACAAAACATCTTCCTTGAATCTTAATTCCCTCTCTAGTCACTATGCTATTTCTCTGCTTAAGAATCAACTTTTGAAGGAATAGTCCTCAATTATTAACTTAAAATTCTCCAAACTGGCCTCCTAAGTCATAGGTCCAATCACCTCCTTTCAGATTCCCCAAATCAGACTCAGCATTTGACAGGAGTGACCCCACCATTCTTGAAGTTCCTCCCTTGGTTTTCATGATACTGAAACTGTACTTTAATCATTCATTCATTCATTTATTCAAACATTCATTCATCCAGTGATTCAGCAAATTTTTATTTACCCCTTACTGTGATTAGGCAGTGTTCCAAGGCACTAGAGACACAGCAGTGAACAGTGAACACAACGGAGGCATCCCTGCCCTCATGGAGCTTACATTCCATAAGAGAGACAGACAATAAACACATAGATATTTATAGCTGTTACTTGAGGAGTGTCTTTGCATACTGCCCATGTGTAACACACTGTTACTGCTGCTGACCACAGAGCGGATTTGAAAGGTAATACAGAGAGAAGGAGCATGTAGTCACTGCCCTCCGTCCTTCTTTCTGAGTCTCACTGGCCCCTCCTCTGTTCCTACTCCCCTTAAATGGACATTATATGATGTTTGGTCTTTGTTATCTTTTTTTCCCTTCAAGTCTTCTTAGAAGTGTTATTTTTTTAAATTAATAAAATAATTTCCATTGCTACATTAAATCTTTATGACTGTCAGCATGTATAAGTCCTTTGTTTGAGAAGCTGGACTTCTAGCTTATTGAGAGCACTAATTCCCTTTTCATTATGGGCCCCACTCAAGGTAAATGATGTCAATAATTTATATATAAGATTTTTTTTAACATTTAGAGGGACATTTCTTTTCTCTAAATATGCATCTAACTTACATTTGTTAAAGAAAAATTCAGATATTATCGACAAAGTAACTTTTCAAAAAAAAAAGAGGAAGATTTATCGATAATACCACCCCCCAAACAGAGCATTTCTTTTTATTTTTCTAGGCTCAATTTATGTCTTTGTCCATGTACGTTCCAAAATTTATAAATATTTTTCTACGGTCTGGTAAATTATAACAGCCTCCAATTCTTGCTTCTCTGTTCCACTTTCCACGTTGTCACAAGAATTGTCTTTCTAAAACACAGCACATATTCACATCTCACACACACACATTCACATACTCATAACCACCCTGAAGTCCTCGGTAACTTGGACCTTTATGCTCACAGAGAAAATGATGAGAATCTGTCCCTTCAAGGCATGATCAAAAACAGAATTAGAGGTGGAGAACCGGTATAATTGTCTTCATAATTTTATGTTCTCCCTAAATTAATTTTGAAAATCTATATATGCCCATAAATCTTTTTTAGTTATCTAAAATGTATAAGTTTAAATAATTGCAAAGGATGAAATTTCTACCATATTGTAAATATTGGCAGTTAAGACAAAACATTACATTACTCTTTTAAACATGTTCGGTGAAATAAAAATTTAAATATCTCAGCAATATGTAATCCATTATTATCCATTTAAAAAGACATAAACAAGTTTTTCTTTAACAGTTGTTTTTCTTTCTTATGAGGTTGTATTTTCATTCTAATTCCCCCACAGAAATTTATGCTAATATACTACACATTTACGTCTTGAAAAATTTAGTAACAACCCTATCATTTCTGTGACGAATGCATATATGTGAAGTGAAATTAATTTTTTAAAAAAATTTCTATGACCGTAAGGCTCCAAGTGCTAACATTTCCTTCTGGACTGAGTTAACATTACAATTATTATTGGTACTAAATTGATCAAAACCACACAAATATCCTATATTTTTTGATAATTAAAGTTTAAAAATAAAGTTTTGTTGCAAATTCTTCTCTTTATGAAATGGTGGGTTTCCTCCCTCTCCCCATTGGTTCATAAATCTTTGGATGAATATTTCTTATAGAGAGTAGCTCTGCATCAGTTCTACTCCTTTTTATTGTTATGGAGTATGTATTGAGAAACATTATCTAAATAAATAGTTAGCTAGGAATAAAGGGAATGTTGTTAGAAGAAAGTCACTCAATTCTTTGAACTTCTTCCGAGATGTAAGCCAAAAATAACCTAGTAGCTATCTTCCAAACTTATTTTTAAGAATCTAGCAACTGACAGTTTGATTAGATCCTCTTTCAATTTTGTTGAAAGCAAAAAATTAAAAACTATCTGCTTTATAAAGGATCTTTTACCCAGGCATTAGAATAATTCACTTCTCTACATGGATAATAATATTTTGAATTGTCCCTAACATCCCACTCCAACTTCCAGTCCTCAGGTACCTATATTCTGGCACCATGCATCATATTACATTTAGGGATGAGTGAGAAGAATACCTTTTTTGTGACAATAAGAAGTTGACAGTGAAAAAAATGGCCTTGACAGTAGCTTCAGTCTTGGCAGATCTGTTTTAGGAAAGATTTCATAGAGAAGTTGAAGAAGTGGAAATGGAGTCACTTAAAACTATCTCTGTTCAGGTATCTCTCAGAAAGGTCTCATGTATCCTATTTAAGGCCTAGAGGTTAGAAGAACAGGAGCTATATCTCTGTATGGATGATCATCTGAGATCTACCATCTGTGGGCAGAGAAAGAACATGTCCAGAGAGTGGAGAGCCTCTGGAAGGCTGTTCAGAGAGTCACATATGTTCACTGAAGGATGATGGAAGAGAAGGTATTGTTTTTTCCGGTCTAGGTCTGCGTGACATTGACAGCTAAGTTTCAGTACCTGTTACCACCTATTCATGACCAAAAGATGAGAGTTTAGTTGACATTTCTGGTATAGTTGTTATTATGAATTTTGATAGAAATTTTCTGAGGAAATAAAGCTCTATAGATTATAGTTCTCTCAATTCATTTTCCCTGCAGCACAGAAAACAGACAACATTTGAATCATTTAAAATATCTTCAAAGCCTACAAAAACCAACCAAAATTGAAGGTCAAATAATGTGTGAATATTATAAGAGAAAATGTATTTTCTGTTAGTCAAACACATTATGTTAACATGTCTCTCTTGATGAAATCTGGGAGAAAAAAGTTTAAAAAGTGAATGCCAGTGAAAATTTAGAAAGGAAATCTTAAACCTTCCTTCAAGAAGGACTTGAAAAGATTAATTTAATTGTTCTTCCTAAGTGCATAAGTACATTTAATAGTCCTCTACTTTTGATAGAGATTGACATCAGAAGATCAAAGGTAAAGAAAATGCCAACCAAAAGATATTGTAAACTCCAGTTTTTACCTGTATTTAAGCTTTTCTCTATTAACAAAGTAGGGTTCCTCTAGAAACTGAATTAATTCTTTCAAGTTGCAGAAGTTTAATATGCTGTCCTAAAAGGCATACTTTATCATATGCAATAAGTTTAATTACCAATGAACTCTACATTTGTGTTTGGGGGGATAATTCTTTAGATGTTGGTACTTTGTGGCAATATGCAATAAGCTAATCGATTCTGTTGTTAGATTTTTATATGTTTATAATGACCAGTAAACTATGTAATCCTAGTGTTAGTCACAGCAAACTTCTCGGGCACATTCATAAATTATGTTTTTTAGTTATCTTCAAGACCGAAGACAATGTGAAAAATACCCTTAGAGCTCAGTAAAATCGTACTTAACATTTTCATTGCAGCTTTGACCTAAAACTTAATCGGTGGTTTTATATAATTCTTTTTAAGTATAGGAATTAATGGTGGATGATATTCCTGGAATTTGCACCATGAATTGAAATAACAAGTCTAATAGTATTTTTCATAAGAAAATGGTATTACGGGTCAAATACTCCTAACGAGGGCTCAGTGGTTACAAAAAAAAATGAATAAAAGCATCACATCTTAACCGCTCAAACATGGTACTAAGGTTTTTAATATGTATATAAAATCACCACTTTAATAATCAATCACTTAAAATGATATTTATTGCTAAACTATCATGATATACAATGAAGCATTATTTAACTTCTTCAGAATACCTTCCTTTTTACTAAAACCTGTCAGAGAGGACAGGGGCATCAGGACCATGAAATTGAGAGGGCTTCTTTGGCGAAAAAATTGTAGGAATGTTGGATGAGATGACTGGAAAAACTTAGTCACTTCTTACATTTAATCTTTCTTTTGAAGTAATCATTACAAAGTAATATTGCTTATTTCTAAATCAAATATGCCATAACTTACACATTAGTTTCATCCTTAAAAGTAAACCCCTTTTGAGACTGGAGAATTATTCAAGTGGCTCTGCATTATTTGGGGAACAATCTTTTAAATGCCTTGATACAAGAAAATTAGAAACATTATTTTTGTATCACTCTTCTACAAATGCCCTCATACTTCATTTCATGAGATTTTGCTTTTGTTCATATGTTCTCCTCTCCCTCACCCATCTCCAGAACTCTTGGGAACGTCTAAAATACTGAAAAGCATGATATGCCCAGCAATCCTGTGTAGATTCTTATCAAGTTGTCCTTAGAAGATGTTTACTTAAGATAAAAATGACAAAGACATTAAATCAGTGAATAGTTCAAGGTTGCTGAATTTTCCATGTTCCTGATATTCTATTTTGTGCTGCTTCTCTTGTTCTCCTGAGGGTTTCTTATGGTTAGCTTCCCTGGCCTGTCTTAAGTGAAATTAGGGTATTCACTAGCTCTGTGTTTCTTTGCCAATCATTTGAACCCCAGGCAGTTCTTACCTGTCCTTCCTCAGCTGTGGATCTTGCTTCCTGGTAACATTGAAAGCCACCATTCATTTTCATTAGAGCAACGTGAGGAGTGCCAGCATATGGTGATGCTTGATAAGTATTTATTGAATAAACTTAAGAATGAATTCATCACAGCCTTCCATTCCATTAATATTGGAAGAAGAGGAAAGAAGAAACTTCTTTTCTTGGTGCAATGCTGTCTTTTTTCCCCCTCAAAGGCCACCATCTTAGCTTTTTTTAATCCCTTATTACTATTTTTTTTTTGAAGGGTAGAGTCACCATTGGCCTCTCTTGAAGGATCTCTTCCCAATCAGATTCCCCCATACCCATAGACATTTCCAAGTAATGTTCTCTTCTTTGCTGATGACAGTCCATGGTTCAATTGTCAGCCAACTGATTAGAGCATAACCAAATTAGTGTTGTGTAATCTCCCTAAACTGATTTTGCCATTGCTTCCTTTCTCCCTCCTTAAAACTTTTTCAGAAAATGTCCATGATGGTATTTTGCAGGATGAGGTGAAAAATGGGAATTTTCCATGGAAACATGCTGGTGCTTTGAGCCAGGGGGATTCTCATGTAGGGCTGATCAAGAATTAGAACGATTAAGGTGAATCTCTATGTGTGCTAACAACTATATGATCCAAAAGTAGATAACATCAATGCTACTGACTGGAAGGCATATTTGTGTTCATGGAGAATGTTAGATAGATATACAGATAGATGATAGATAGATAGATAGATAGATAGATAGATAGATAGATAGATAGGTGATAGGTAGGTAGGTAGGTACATAGATAATAGAAAGACTGACAGATCGGTTGATGGATGATAGATAATATTAACACAAATTCCATATCCATGTGTTGTACATAAAAAATTACCAAAACACCACAATATGGTGTTTGTCTATGTTCCTGTGTGTATCAGACATATTTTAATATTATTCATCTCCCACCATACGCCAGCTCCTTATCCTAGGCGTTTAAAGTTGTACATGTTCCTGAGAGAATGATTGATTTGGTTTTCCTTTCTTGGAAATGCCACATCTCCTACTTTAAGAGCAGATTATGTGTATTCCAAAGCAGATGCATTATAAATATGTTGGTTCCTCTGTACAGAGGCTAGAAATTCATAGCTTTTACCAAAGTGGGTTCTCACGTCAATGATTCATATTTAAAGTCACCACTAAGATGTTTCTTCTAAATGAAGTAATATTTAAGCTATAATTTCTAACTGAGGAAGACAACTATTCCCTGATGAGACACTTAGGAAGCTTGTTTTACATTATATGTTCACATTTTGAAAATTTACATTTGGGTGAAGTTCAGAATGTCAAGCAGACTGCCCAAATAAAAGGCAATATCACCAAGACCTCATAATGATAGAGCAAGGTAAAATTTAAATGATGTTGTGTTCCATTGGATAAACACATTAGAAGCCTTCTGAAATATGTATTTAACCAGTAGAAAGAGCTATTTCCTTCTAATGGATGAAAAGTATGCATTCTTGTGTGCGTGTGTATAATTTGTTTAAGTGCTGTTTGGAACTATTCTAGTCTATCAAATGAATAACAACATACATTTACTAACTTCTATGGCAATATCATTTATGTTTTAAGGAGTGAAATTACATATAGAAACTGGATCTAAGAAACATTGAATTTGTGACAATCTGACAAGCCCTGACAGGGCTGGCAAGAACTGACATAGACCTTAACTTGCCTTGCTTCCCATGTCCTGGTTTTGTTTTCAAGTGTTCCACAGCATTGATGTTACTTAAACGTGGCTTTGGAAATTCTGCAGTTACGGTTATTAGGCGTGCAAATTATGTCTGTTCCTTTTCTCCCAGACCCAGCAAGTTCAGTGATCATTTTATGGCTTGCAAATGCTTCATAAGTCTCATGCTTTTCTGGGGAGGTTTCTAGTTCATAAGTAAATTACATTTTAAAAACTGGGCTGAGTTTTTATCATGGTGGCGCTATAAACATTTGTCATCCATGCAGGGAACGTTTTTCCTTCAGGCTCTGATTTGCAGTTTGTAATTGTTTCCTGGCTTATCCTTGTTCTCTCTCAGTGGTACAAGATGGAGAGAAGACGGTTTTAGAGCATACACATTTTAATCAACATTCAAACTGAACTGGAAGGCACAAAAGTTTTCTGTTTGTTTTTTTGTTTTGTTTTGTGAGGAAGATCAGCCCTGAGCTAACATCCATGCTAATCCTCCTCTTTTTGCTGAGGAAGACCGGCTCTGAGCTAACATCTATTGCCAATCCTCCTCCTTTTTTTTTTTTGTTTTCCCCCAAAGCCCCAGTAGATAGTTGTATGTCATAGCTGCACATCCTTCTAGTTGCTGTATGTGGGATGTGGCCTCAGCACGGTGGGAGAAGTGGTGCGTCGGTGCGCGCCCGGGATCCGAACCGGGCCGCCAGCAGCGGAGCGCGCACACTTAACCGCTAAGCCACAGGGCCCACCCAAAGTTTTCTGTTTGTATGCATGGATAGTCATCTCTACCAAGCCACCATTAAGGAACAATTGAAATAATAGGTGACTTCTTCAGAGAAAATGTTAAAATATCATCCAGGTCATGCATATCAAACTAATTTTGGTATCACGTAATTCAAGGTTAATTTATTTAAACAAATTTTTTTACATAACCTATATCTAAATATAGCCTCTGTTTAGTGATAAAGAATTGTGTCTCTAGGTCTGAAATGTCTTTAGAACTTACAAATATGGTAGTAGGAATTTATTTGTTAAAACGGTACTTCTATCTCTCTTTTTAAACAGCTTTATTGAGATATAATTACATACCACAAAGTTCACTCATTTAAAGTGTAGATGTCAATGACATTTAGTATATTTACATACGGTATTGGACAACCATCACTGTTTCCGTAATCTAATTTTAGGACATTTTCATGACACAAAAAGAAAAACTTGTGCCCATTAGCAGTTACTTTCCATCCCCTACTCCTGCTTCCCCCACTTCCTCCTGACAACCACTAACCTACTTTCTGTCTCTATGGATTTGCCTATTCTAGACATTTTGTATAAATGGAATCATACAATATGTGGTCTTCTAGGACTGGCTTCTGTCATGTAACATAATGTTTTCAAATTTTATCCTTGATGAAGTATGTATCATAATTTCATTTCTTTTGATTACTGAATAATATTTCATTGTATAGATATGCCACATTTTCTTTATCCATTCATCAGCTGATGGACATTTAGATTGTTTCTAACCTTTTGATTATCATGAATAGTGCTGCAATATACATGGGAGTGCAAATATCTCTTCCAGAGCCTGTTTTCAATTCTTTTGGATAAATATCCAGAAGTGGGATTGCTGGATAGTACCACAGTGTTTTTATTACCTTAGCTTTGCAGTCTGTTGTAGTAAGTTCTGAAATCAGGAAGTGTGAGCGCTCCAAATTTGTTCTTTGTTTTCGAGATGTTTTTGGCTATTTGGGCCCCTTGCAATTCCATATGAATTTAAGGATTGGCTTTTCTATCTCTGCAAGGAAAAACTGTTGGAATTTTGATAAGGTTTGCAACAAATCTGTAAATTACTTTGAGTAGTATTGCTATCTTAACAATATTACGTAAGTTCAAGTTGTCTTTCCATTTATTTATGTCTTTAATTTCTTTCAGCAATGTTTTATAGTTTTTGGTGCAAAATTCTATCACCTTCTTGGTTAAATTTATTCCTAGGTATTTTATTCTTTTGAATGCTATTGTAAATAGAGTTGTTTTCTTAATTTCCTTTTCAGATTGTTCATTGCTAGTGTTTAGAAATTCAAAGGACTTTTGTGTATTGATTTTGTACCCTGAAACTTTGTGGAATTCATTTATTAGCTCTAGTAGTTTTTTTAATGACTTCTTTGGGATTTGCTATATATATATATGCCATCTGTGACTAGAGATAGTTTTAATTGTTCCTTTCCAATTTGGATACCTTTTATTTCTCTTTCTTGCCTAATGACTCTGGCTAGAATTTTCAGTACAGTGTTGAATAGCGCTGGTGAAAACAGGCTTCCTTGTCTTGTTCCTAATCTTAGAGGAAAATCTATTTGTGTCCACTGTGGGTTTTTCACAAATGCTCTATCATGTTTAGGAAGTTCCTTTCTATTCCTAGTTTTCTGTTTATATTTGTCATGAAAGAGTGTTGGATTTTGTCAAAAGCCTTTTCTGCATCAAATTGACATGATCATTTGGGTTTTTTTTTTCCTTTATTCTATGAGTATGGTTTCTTATATCAATAGATTTTCTTATGTTGAACCACCCTTGCATTCCTGGGATAAACCCACTTGGTCATGGTATATAATCGCTTCAATATGCTCTTGGATTCAGCTTCTAGTATTTTCTTGAGGATTTTTTCATCTACATTTATAAGGGGTATTGGGCTACAGTTTTCTTTCCTTATTATGTCTTTGTCTGGCTTTGATATCAGATAATACTAGTCCCTTAGAATGAATTAGGAAATCTTCCCTCATCTTTTTTTGGGAGAGTTTAAGAAGGATTTTTGTTAATTCTTCTTTAAATGTTTGGTAGCATTCACCAGTGGAGTCGTCTAATCCAGAATTTTTCTTTGTTGGGAGTCTTTTGATTACCAATTCAATATCTTCACTTGTTATAGGTGTATTCGTATTTCCTATTTTTTGATGATTCAGTCTTGGCAGTTTGTGTATTTCTAGAAATTAGTCAATTTCATCAAGGTTATCTAGTTTGTTGGTATATGTGTAAGTTTTCTAAGTCTACAAAAGATATTACCACAAACTGAGTGATTTAAAACAACAGAAATTTATTCCATCACAGTCCAGGAGGCTGGAAGTCTGAGATCAAGGTGTCAACAGAGTTGATTCCTTCTGGAGTCTCAGAAGGAGAGACTATCCCATGCCTCTCTCCCAGCTTCTGGGAGAAGAAAGATCTGAAATCAATAACCTAATTTTATACCTTATGGAACTAGAATAAGAAGAGTAAACTAAAACCAAAGTCTTGTTTATCTCCACTCTAAACTTTACTCTTTCCTTCCTTTTGCTAATTTTGATTTTAGTTTGGTCTTCTTTTTCTAGTTCCTTAAGGTATAATATTAGGTTATTGATTTGAGATCTGTCTTCTCTTTTAATGTAGGCATTTATGGCTATACGTCTTTGTTGTGTTTTCATTTTCATTCATCTAGTATCTTTTAAGTTCCCTCGTGATTTCTTCTTTAACCTATTGGTTGTATAGAGTGTGTGGTTAAAATTTATATTTGTGAATTTTCCAGTTTTTCTTCTGATATTGATTTCTAGTTTCATTCCATTGTGTTCAGAGAAGATACTGTGTATGATTGCAGTCTTTTAAAATTTCTTGAGACTTGAGATTTAGCAGTGCTTTTTTACTGAAATTTAGCATTTGCTTTCTCTATTAAGCACTCTCCTGGTTGCTGTAAGTTTTCTTTTATTAGATTCCAGAGTTCCAAGAAAGTTAATTTTGTCATTTTTTGCTAGCTTAAAGGCTGCTTCAGTGGAACCACCAATTCTTGGTATTCCTTACTCCGCCATTTCTTTGAGGTCACTCACTTCCCAAGCTTTTCTTACAAACATCTGTTACATGACTTCCTGCAGATGCTCTCCCTGTCAACCACTACTTCCCAATTGTGAGAAGTAAATGAGCTAAATGCCTTCTCACGGGTTCCCTTTACACTGCACTTCACCAAAACAGATAATTTTCCCCTGAAATGATCTGGAAATGAATGTATTCTAAGCATCCTAATGCTGATACAAGTTCTCTTTATTCATCCCCATAAATGTTAGATGAATGAAAGTTGCATGAGTGAACAAAGATGAAACAGATTTAAGTTCTCAAGAACTTATTACAAAGACTATTTACGGGTTACTGATTGTTAAAGAATTACAATTAAAGTTACTTAACATGAAAACTACTTTGAATATAATTTACTTATTCTTAAGGGCTTCAGAAGAGACTTCAGAATCTGGTAATGTATTAAGATGATGAGTAGAAACATCTCATCATTTAATATGACTATAGATTAGAAACTGTGAAGGATGGCATCGACTCTTGCTAAAAAACACATTTTGATTTTACTCTAGCTAAATAATTCACTTACATTAACTTGTTTGTCTTTTGGGAGCATAAGACAGATATGTTTATTTTATTATTTTGACTATGTGATTTCCGTAGAAACAAGCACTTGCTACATATATGTTCATAAATATAGATTTATAACTTTCACATGTTTTCTTGCTTTTTAAAAATATATGAGGAGACAGTTTCATTTTACATTAGCTACTATTAGGAATTGCTAATGTGAGCACCAATACGTGAATGTTAGTCCAGATACAGAAAGTTTAAGTATATTAACGACCTGCAATGAATTGCTATTATTTGCTTAAGGGTATGCTATGCCTCAAATTGCATTTAGAAAATGTAAGAATTCCTTGCTGTAACATCCTGACACACATGGCTAGCCAAGTAGATAAGTTTTAGTTCTATCTCCCAATACAGCTTTATTAAGGGCTCTTTTTTTATTCCTTGCCATGTTTCAATGTATCTTGCTTTAACCTTTTAAAAAAGAAACACAAACAACAATAATAAAAAATCACAAGTTTACAAACTAAGAGCTGAATAATTTTTATATTATTTTATTTATTTTCCAGTTATGTTACAAAGAACCTTAGGTATAAATTGTATTATTATTCCTCAAATTGTATCACTATTCCTCAAAACTAGTCAATTATAATATCAAATATAAAATAATAATTTATATCATTCATTATTCACAAACAGTTTCAAAAGAAGATAACAGAAGGACTAAACCTGAGATGCAAAGATTTCATATTGAAATCTTATTTGGTGGACTCATAAACTTGTGTCTGTCTTTCCAAGAGTAGGAACCATTGACTATTTTCTTTTTTCCTCCTAATATTGTGAATTCTTGACAAGAGATTACTAGTGGTGTAGGGCAATATGTAAAAGTTAGCTAAGAGGACAAATAAGTACAAAAAAGAATGTTGTCATCATCAACTTACTCTTTTTTTCACTTAAAAAACACTGTTTTGGGGGCGGCCTGGTCGCGTAGCAGTTAAGTTTGCACACTCCACTTCAGCGGCCCAGGGTTCATAGGTTCAGATATCAGGCAGGGACCAACACATCGCTTGTCAATTGACTCATCAATTACACACTTCAGCATTTATCCCAGAGAAAAGAAAACTTATGTTCATGTAAAAACCTGTGCATGAATGCGCATAGAAGCTTTATTCGTAATAGCACAGTACTAGAAACAACCCCACTATCCTTCAATGAGTGAATATTCTGGTACATGCAAACAATGGACTACTACTCAGCAATAAAAAAGAATGAACTATTAACATATGCAACAACTTGAATGGACCTCAAGGTCATTATGCTCAGAAAAAAAAAAAAACTGAAACTCAAAAGGTTACATACTATATGATTCCATTTATATGAAATTCTTGAAATGACACAATTATAGAGATGGAAAATAGATTAGTGGAAATAGATTGCCAGGTGACAAGGACGAGGATGGGGTGGAGGTAGCACAAGGGAGTTCTTTTCTGGTGATGGAAAAGTTGTGTGTGTGGATTATGGTGTGGTTACACAAATCCAAACAAGGGATAAAAGTGCTTGGAAGTGTATACACACACACACACATACACACAATTGAATGCAGGTTGGAAAAATCATGAAAACTCAATAAGGTCTATAAACTAGTTAGCAACAATGTACCCTGTCAATTTCGTGTTGGTATTGCATCACAGGTGTATGAGACGTTGCCATTGAGGGAAGGTGAGTGAAAGATAGCCAGGACTCGACTGTTTTTGCAACCTCTTGTGAGTCTCTATTGATTTCAAAATAAAAAGATTTTTTAAAAGTAGCTACAGCCCAATTACAAAACACTATTAAACATTTAAAAGTAGAAATATCCCTTCACACAATGGTCATTTAAAACAATCTTTTCAGAGGCTTACTTCTAAAAGTCTTCTGTTTGAAGTGATGATTTTTTAATTTTAATTCAAGCATGCAGGTGTGTCAATTCAAAAACTACGGTCTGTGAACATGAAAGCTTCAACTGTGATCCTCCACTCTCCATTTTCTTCTTCTTCAAATGCCCTTTATTTGACCAGAAAGGATGTCATTTCCAAAAGTACTGAGAGAGCCACGTTTAACTTGAACAACATTGTTCTTTTAGGTTATTAAGGCTGCTCAATTTTCTCTGTTGGTTGCTACCCTGAGTTGGAGACTATTCTGAAATGTCAGACTGAGAAAACTGTACTGGTTCCAACACAATAAAAAAAAGCAAAGCTTTGGAATTAATGTAATCAATAACCTTTCAAAACAAAGTTAAAAAGCAACAATTAAATGCTAAGATGTATAAAACTATCTTGTACCTTCTTTTCTTTGAATATCAATGTGTCCAAGAAGTTGGGAAATACAACAAAGAATTCAATTAAAAAGCACTTATCGAATCCCTAAATCATAAGCATAATACCTTATAACGATGTGCGTGCTATACAGAGCAGTGCAGGTTATAATGATGAAAAAGACAGTCCATGCTGTCCAACAGATCTCAAATTTGCATCCCCAATATTGACACATGCTCCAGGTTTTATACCTGTGCACTGAGTGAGAAGAAGCAAAGCTTTATATAATAACAGTGGCGAGAAAACTGAGAATCCAAGAGTCAAAGAAAGAAATAGCTCAGCCAGCTCGGGTGAAAATAGGGGAGGTCTCTGGAGAAGGGTGTCAGGATCAGGAGAGAAATCACAAGACTATGGAAAACAAAATCCTGTGGACAAAGGTTTATAGGACTAAAATCATGTCAAATAAGTAAAATGTACAAGAACTTGAAATTCTATATTAATTCTGTATGGAGGATACAGAATTATTTTCTCTATTTTCTGCAAATGGCTTGGGATAAATGTGGATAAAAGAAATTTTTTAAACAATACTGCTCAATTGTGGATAAAATTTGGCATTTTCAACAAAGTAGACCATCTGGAAAAGATGATATGGTGGTACTAATGCGTGCTCAAAAGAAAAGTCACCAGACTCCTCACTTTTGTTCTCATTTTCTGTTTGTGTTTTGTTCCTGAAAAATAAGTTTTGGAATTAATGGACACTAAACCATTCTCTAAATATCTTTATAAAGAAAGGCCAATCGTATTTTACTTCATTTATTCGATTTGGAGTACGTAATATGCTAACTTTCTATTGTTGATCAAGTTAATTCTGTTTCATTACAGCCAACATTAAATTATCAGGGAAAGTAAAAATCAAAAGGATATTACTTTGAAATGCTCAAAAATAAGGTGGATTGAAGGATGGATAGATGTGTGAAAAAGCAAGTTGGAAAACGTTAAATGTAGAATCTAGGACTGGGGATATGGGTGTCCTCTGTAACAATCTGAGCTTTTCTGTATGTTTGAAAATTATCATAAAATTTTGGAAAGAAAATGCGAAAAAAAAAAAATCAAGAGGACAACTGCAAGTGTCAGTGCCTAAATATATAAATAAATGGCTTCTGTCCTTGAAATAATGCATTAGGGACTTTGTCAGTACACAGCATAAAGTTAAGAAAATGTTACAAAAACCAAAACCTCCTGTTAAAAACTTCAAATGTGGTTTCTAGGTAAAGGATAAAATGACAATGATTAGATATAGTTGTTGAAAGTATCCATTTATGTGGAAATATCTTTTATTGTCCCACCTTTACTTTGATGTTATGCTTTGATAGTATCTGAATGTTCTTGACATGTAAAGGTCACCTCTGGACCCAGGTCTGTCTGAAAAGGCTATAACTCGCCAAGAGATCCAAATGCTACGAATTAGGCCTGTTCTCAGATCCAGAACACAAGAACAGCTACGTATAGTTACTTGACTAAAACACTAAAATTATATGGAGCCAACCAAACAAGTACGACAATAATGTTTGCGTCTAGTCATGAGAAAGAGCTTTCTGTATTTTTTTTCTGTTGTTGGTCCATATTGTTTTAAATATTCTTTCCACTTGAAGTCAAATTAGAATTTTCAGTGAATCTAAAAAAGGCATTATTGGTTTAGAATTGATTAACTTAGGAGCACCGAGCACTTTTCTTATTCAAGGCAAATAGCACTTCACTGTCAGCTGATTAGTAGCTCCTCTGAATCACTGCAAAGATTTCTCCTCCCATTCGACACTGAGTCCCTTTTCCACAAAGTTCCCAGAACTGCAAAGCTTGAGATGCTTGAAGATGGTGCCTTGGCAGGTCCAGTTCTTCTAAGCAGGCCTGGATCTCAGAAATCCCAGACAAGTTGATATCGATCCCTTTTAAAAAGTTATGTACAAAGGAAGTGTATCTGCCAACCTCCTTTAGAAACAGGGTCATATAACCAGTTGGAAAATTTTCTAAAGGTGTCACATTAAACTTTAATAATACCTACATTTTTATGGGGCTTTTAACTTTGCAAATTGCTTTCACATGCATTATCTCATTTCATGTTCTATTGCAGTGAAACAGTGTCTAGGTTTTAGGGATGAATTACAATGATATAGATATCAAAATGTTGATGGGGACATTTCAAGAAAATTGATTATTATTATGCCAAACAGAAGTATTTAACAGGAAATGACTGGCTTCAAGATCAAGTATTACAAAGGGTTAAGATTCTGATGGCTCTTTTAGCCTTCTACCGCTAAAAGTTAATCAGAACCATTTCACATTATTTTTGAAAGAGAAAATGAGTTACTTCTTTTTTTCTCCCTTCCAATCTTCTTATTTCTGATTTTCTGTTTCTTTTCAATCAAAATCTACAGGTCAGCCCGACCCCAGGATGCATCCGTGCTCTCATGAAGATGCTGTACTGTCCATACTGTCGAGGGCTTCCCACTGTGAGACCTTGCAACAACTACTGCCTCAACGTCATGAAGGGCTGCCTGGCCAATCAGGCTGATCTTGACACAGAGTGGAATCTGTTTATAGGTAAGGAGCATTTCACCGGATCCATGACATAGATTGCAATGACGTAGATATCAAACAGAGATGTGGGAACAGCAAGGGTTTATGATGCCTGATGGACAGATCCGAAGTTGTGATGACTTGTAGAGACTAAAAGGATTACAAACAACAACAACAGCTTTCAGCAAATTATAAACATTGTTTTGCCTTTTTCTTCTTTTTTTAATCCTGAAAAATAAGACTTCCTTGTATCTTGTGAGAGACATTCCTGTTAAAGATTGTACAAGCCAGCTGTGTTGAATTAGCTGATCTATTGGAGGAAGATAAAAGTAATCTTGTTGAATTTCTGTGAGCCCTCATGAGAAGGGACACGTTAGAAAAGAATCTAGTAAAAAAACATTCACAGTACTATTTCTTATTTGTATTACCTCAACATAGTCACAGATATTAGTAAACAACTCCCTCCTTAAACATCTATGATGAAAATAGCTCAATATTTTTTCTAAAATATGCACATTTTCTTCCTCATTCTGTGGAGAAGGATGCTTAAGCACACAAGCGTGAAACAGCCCTCCAGTCTCGAGAAGGCGGGAGGAAAGCAGAAGGGGGAGATGCAGGAAGTTCTGTGAATCACGGCTCTGCTCTTGAGTTGCAACAATCACTCAGGGGGTTACACTGCCAAAAGATATTTCCCAAACAGCTACCCAAGGATAAAAGGACAAACTTGATAGGCAGGCTTCTCCCAGGAAAATACACAGGCCTTGAAAGAGTAAATGTGTTTTCTCCCCCTCTGTCAAATGACCTTCGAATAAAAGTACTTTCAATTGCATTTACTGCAATTGCATAGTGACAAGCCGAGTGGAGCAAACGACTGTGGCATTTGTCAGCCTCAGAGGGCCTTCATCATTTATGCAAACCTCTAAAGCAGAATGCACCAGTAAAGTCTTCTGACATGTAAGATTTGGGTAGGATAGGAAAAAGATCTAAGATGTGTTGGAATGCAGAGAAACCTAAGCCCATGGTGCAAAGATGTGTTTACGTTACAGGCATTCAGCTTTGGCAGTGATACCCATTGGCTAACACACTATTATCCTTAGCAAGGCCAGAGAAAATGGTTTTGAAGTGTTTTAAAAAGATTTTAGAGTGGATAGATTCAAATGGAAGTCATCTAACAAAATCTCAGAAATCATCTCAGAAAGGATCAATTGAAATGCCATTCTCTCTCCCTCTCGTGGGAGGAGAAAATCTGTTTGTATGATCTTGGGTTATTTCATTTGAAAAATGAGGGACTTTTTAAAAAGTTAATTGCTAAGGTATCTTTCTAACTAAAAAATGGTATGATTCTTTGTTAAGATTTTTGTTTTTTGCTAAGATTTTGGAGGGGGTATGAATAAAAAAAAGCAATAAGAATAAACTTGATCTTCTAAAATATAAAGTTAGATTAATTTTGGCAAAGACACCCTACCCAAATAATGACCTTCGAATAAAAGTACTTTCAATTGCATTTACTGCAATTGCATAGTGACAAGCCTCTCATCCTTCATTAGCATATACAATTCAAAAAGAAAAAATAATTCAAATTCATTATATTGGTGTAATCATATTGTCACTTATATACATAAAACCTAAACTAAAACAACTTTATAATTACACATTATTAGAGTGGTAAAATTAAAACAAATCTGGAAATTAAATGCAAATTATAAATAAAGAAAACTTAAGTTGACAAAAAAAGTAGTCATCAAGAAATTTAAAAAATATTTGCATATTTTAAAAATCAGATTAAACGTGATAGCATCACTTTTGAGTCATAAAGATTATTCATACTTTTTGGTTGAAACTGCCCTAATTCATAGCACAGTTAAATTGTCTTTGGTCAGCCTGCAACTTATTGATGAGAGTGGGCATGTGGATTTTGTTACTTAGAGCAGGTCATGATTAAGAATGAAAAGATAGGCTTTTAAACTTGTAAGAGCAACGGTGACTTCTTAATTGGCTTTCTATCCTCAGTTCTGATTGACTGTTTTAACATAAATCAAATCCTTAAACTTTCAATCAGTTGGGTTTCCTGGGTACCATTCCATGTGAAATTGAATGTCTGGAAAATCATTTGAGTTAAAAACTAAAATTTGAACCAACCATGTGTTGGATATACTTTAATGAAAAGGGAATCTGGTGGTTGGTCCTACGTTCATATATTTCATACCTCTTTTTGCTCTATCTTATTTTTTTTTTTTATTAGTCCTAGAGATCTCTGAGAAAATCTTTCCAGTTTTCTTTCTCCTGTTTTTTCTATGGCATTGAGAATTAACTATGAATGTAGACTTATGGAGCAAAATATGTTCTTGCTAATACTTGTCCCAATGTGAAGTGTTAGTTCACAAATTTATTACGTGAATTAGTCAAATGTGCCAACTCCTTTTGCCACACATATACATCCAAGATGACAGTGTTACATTCTTCATGAAAACAGCAGCAAAGATCAGTGAGCAAATCAGAAATCCAACAAAAATTGTATCTAATAGTCCCGTCTCTGGTTAGCCCCTGCAGCCTTGTCTCTGGTTAGCAACTGTCACTCCTGGGCTTCTAGAATCTTTTCATCAAACACTTCACTCTTGTTGCTGTCAACTGTGCATGCCGTCTCTATCTGTTAGACTAATGTCCCATTTTATGCATTTTTATAGGTTGTTTTTATTATGTGCTCATATAAAATGTTAACAGTGGCATGAGATCAACCATTAATAAAAACAAGAATCAAATTGGTGGCACATTTTCATGATCTTTACAATGCCACGAATTAATTGAAAGTGATTTGTAACTATTTAGAATTCAGTTGGTGTCTGCATCATGTCAAAAGAAAAGCAATTCACTGATAAAATGAAATGTTTTAAGTGTTCAAGAAAAACCCCAGTGGCATTCCATTCACTTCTGTAGTTTTTTTTTTTTTAATCCTAGAAAAAAAAAATCAGGAAATCTACTTAGGATGCATTTTCATAGTCCTCCTTTAGGAAGTTTAACTCCATGCCCTGCACAGAGACGGTGTTCAAAAGAGTCTTACAAATTAACTGTTGTAGGAAAAAGGAAGAACTCTTCACTTTTATATAAATAGCTTTTTTTGAAAAGTTGCTGACAGCTTTGAAGAAGATGCTGCTAGACCCATTTTAGAGTAGTTGAAAGCCTCAGTTCACCTGTGCCAGCAACTTTCAGCTGCTTGCTAGGAGCAAGTGGGATTCCCCAGTACAAAGCCCAGCCTAGCATCAAGCTGCACTTCGACTCGCTACGCCTAAAGGAATGGGCATGCTGTGCCACACCCAGGCTAGGCAGGACTGGAAGGAACGCAAGAGTGGTTTTTAGTCTATTCTCACTATTAGAAACTATGTGGCAGGAAAAAAATGTAATTTGAGGTGTTGACCGTCACTGCTTAGGCACTTACCCGGGTGTTGCTGTATATTCATACCAACTTATTCCAGCCTGGCATGCAAAAGGCTTTTCTTGAAAAATGTTTACATAAATTAAAATTTCCTAGAGGGAAACAGTTTGTGGGCAGAACTCATTGTTTCAGTAACATCCTGTGGTTATTTTTAGTGTTCAGCATTGATACGAACATCCCACGGACAAGAATTGTTCTATTTGACAGGGGACCATGTTGCTCATTACACTTGGCTCGTGAGCATAAAAGTTAAGGCTGAAATTACATTTATACAGCTATAATAAATCTTGCTTCTACTTTAAAATCTAGAATGTGTGGGACAGCCTCCTCTAAACATCTGGTACCTTCCAGGACTTTACAGACTGTGAGAACCAGAGAGAGAATAAAAGGGGTTGTGAGTGTGGGGAGGTGAATGTTGGTGTGACACAATGCAGAGATTCTAGTTTGTTCTGTAATATTTTTTATCACTAAAATGTTATAAGATTCTTATTGCTGCAAGTATAGGGCAAAATTATCTCTATAGTTCCGCAAAAGTAAGACCTGCAGGTGTTTTTGTCCCGACATAGTAGCCTAATTTTTTAGGCTATCCCATTAATTAAGGTCCTAATAATCTTAACATATGAATTCTTTTTTTTTTTTTAAAGATTTTATTTACTTTTCCCTCCAAAGCCCCAGTAGATAATTGTATGTCATAGCTGCACATCCTTCTAGTTGCTGTATGTGGGACGCGGCCTCAGCATGGCCGGAGAAGCGGTGCGTCCGTGCGCGCCCGGGATCCGAACCCGGGCTGCCAGCAGCGGAGCTCGCGCACTTATCCGCCAAGCCACGGGGCCGGCCCCTTAACATATGAATTCAACTCACTATATTGAGTACTCTAGGCACGTACATTTTTTGCCGTCAGGGAATTTAGTGTAGTTAAATTAATTATAATCAACTGTGATAAAGTGTTAGGCAAGGAGAAGCACAGGATGCTAAGTGTTTACTCAGCAGGGGAACTTAACCTAGTCTGGGGGATCAGGGAAGCCTTGACTTGGTAAGTATAGAATAAAATAGTACATAAGACCATACTGAATTAGTGTTGTCAAACATAATTGATGTTAAATAGCCATAACATATGTAGTTGTTACAGCGTAGGCCTCAAATATTCGCAAGTTCCTGTGGTAATTTCAGTACGTTTAGCATTTTCTGTCAGTGATTCTTAAATACTTATTTGTTTTATTTTTTTAATGTTTTATAATCAGGTCTCACCACCACTGCTGCCACTGACTTGAACTGATAAGATTTGGAGAATTTGTGATAATTTTCGTCAAGAAAAGGTTGAGTTCCCTGATGTATAGATGCCTTCCAATGAGGGGGTGTCGGGGGTGAAGGCAGCAGAGTAGCTTGTATTTTTAATTTAGGCCTTGGGCATTCATAGACCAGATAAACCAGTGGTATCAAATGTTCTGTGCTTCCTTTCTCCTTTCAAACTATCCAAAATGAAGTCTAAGACAGCCCAAAGATTGGAAACTGGCATGAGAGCATCAAACATGAAACCCGAGGTGGGCACTATATCTGTGCCATTCCAGGAGACCCTGCGGTGGATACTATCCATTCATCCTCTCATTTATTTATTAATCCAACACATGTTTACTGAGTGCCTAGTATGGACCTTGCTCTAGTTTAAGCGTGGGGATAGAGCCGATAAGGTCCTGCTTGCTGAGAACAGGGCTCAATATGTTTTCTTGAATGGAATAAATGGAAACAACTAGACAGAGAAATGGAAGGAAATGTATTAAGAGGCTGTTCTATTTTACTTGGTAAGTCTACTCTTTTAATGGAAGTATGACTAATTCAGTAATTTAAAAAGCACATATCCCTGTTGTTAATGGACTCTATGAGTGCAGGGATGGCAGAAACAAATCAGATAATGAACCTGGTTCTTTCATTGTGACAGCTGCTCTCAAGCTGAAAATTAGAGCCGGCTGCAAGGAAGCTGTGTTAGGTCGGTCAAATGACTAGTGTCAGGTAATAAATGGCTACTTTGGTGCACAAATGATTTTCTTAGGACCTATAAGAGTTGTTTATCCTCAAGATATTTAGTCTTTTCACAACTTTGTGTTTGGGAAAAATGTTGCTAGATAAACATTTATTGTTTCTAGTAAGTAAACTTGGGTTATCTTTTCATAGAATGGACAGGACTGTGTGATGTTGTGTTTCAGAAGGACATGACGTAAACACAAGGAACTATTTTAAACATTTGTCTAGGATACTCCTCTTTCAAAGACTTTTTTAGTTATGAACTTCTGTAATATAAATCTGATAAGAAATTTTTTAGTTATGTAGAATTTCATGGTAAATGTGATATAACTCTGGCTGATATATCCTGAATTGCCATGTTTCAAAAACCTCCAGACCCTCAATATAGAAAATCATTTCCTTTCAAACAGGGAAAGAAAAATTTAAGAATTGTATTTAGCAGCAAGCTTTCAAGGTTTCTTCAGCTCCTCTTTGTATAAGAAAAGAGCCTGTTCAATAATACAGGCCAGAAACACAACTCTTAAATTGAGGAACAAAAACCAAAGCAATTATTTCAGAATCTGATCTCGCTGTTAGCTACAGAACTTGCTTTTGCCCTTGTGCATTCCTAAAAGCAGCAAGAAAGAATTTCAAAAAAACAAAAACACTTTACTTTCTATCAGTTGAAATCTAACCCGTCCCAACCCCCTGCCTTCCTTTTAGAGTCATTGATTCAATATTTCTCATTTCTCATGGACATTTATCATATGCTGTGTTGTCTCTGTAATGCTGGCAGAATGCAGAAGCAGACTAACGACTCGCTGGGAAAAAAAAAAGAAAGCAAGAAAGAAAACACTTGGCTGGTACTCAGCAGCCTTTCATGAGCTGCATTTGTTATCAATTTCCTGCATTTAGAAAATAGTTTACCTCTGAACACTGCATATGTGGAAGTATTTTTATGCGGTACAATAGGGTTAATGCCTTACCAGTGGTATAATGCATAAGGCTATTCAGCAAACACAGAGGCAGACATCTCAACCTCTGAACACTTATTAATGCTGATCTTGAGGCCACAGCTCAAGGGATCCAGAAGACTGCAGTTTCTATTCTCAATCAAGTAGATTTTCCCATGGATCAAAGCAGACGAAGCACATCAAACCTAAACTTACTTGGTGTAATAGACAAGTAGTCACTCTAATGTATGTGTGTATTTCCTTTACCCCCAATGCCAACCCTTGTGCATCCATCTATTCCAGTTCCCACATGCTCAACTTCTATACAATTTGTAACTGTAATCCTTCCATTTCCTATTTATTGATGACTACAAATATGGTATTCTAAACTAGATTTTCAAATTGGAATTGATGGTGTAATATAATATGACACCAACCAGTGGCCTGTAATGAGGCATACCTATTTTTGCAAATACTGCAGACAATTCCTGAGGATACAAGATGTTCCATTTATAATAGGAAGTTCATTGAAATATCTCCTATGCATTGTCAAGCTCTCCAATTTCTATGAGAACCAGCAACAGAAGGATTTAGTTTACCAGGAACAAGCAGACCACATCAAAATGATTCAGGGGGCTAGAGAACTTTCGTTGTATATGGGATTTTGTGTTTTGCTTTGAATTTGCGTTTCAGTTTCAACATTTTCTATAGATAAATGGTTTAATTTGTTAATTATATCAAATGTACTTGTTTTTAATAACTGACATCTGATTTTAACAGCGTGCTAGTTTTTCACTGTCACATTCTCAAGTTCAAGATATAACCCAAGATTTCTGGCTTTTGGCATGCCAAGAGAAAATATTTGATGATTCTTTAGAATGGAATCAAATAGATTTCAGAAGGCCCAGAAACCCAGGTAAATATCAAACACTATAAACATTAGCCCAGCGGTATTCTTAACAATTCCAATTTCAGGAGATAAGAGGAGCATGAGACAGGAGAAATGGTTGTGTTGTAGAAACTAGAAAATAAGAAATATAAATAGAACTAAGTAAGTGGATTGTTAAAGAAAACATTAAACCACAAGGCTATCCACAAATAGCAAACTTATAACAAGCCCCAGGGCCATCATAACCAAAAAGTCCTTCATGCAGTGACTAATTTAATAGAATAAAAGGAGGAGGGAGGTTACCTCTTGAGGCATTTAGATCACTCTTAAAGTCCTGATTAGCAGCTAAAGTGAAAAGCTTTATTTTAACCTTAATAATACATGTTTGTGAGATGTTATAACACTTTACTAAAATATCTTAATAATAGTAGTGTTAATGAGGGTACTTAGATTTCTTTTCCCATAAACATAACATTTACATTTATGTGTATATATAATTAAATCTCTCTATATAGGCATATATAGATATATCTTCCAATTGCTCTAAAAACCTCTTTAATTCATGAATGTCTTAAGAGTAGAACTGCTGATCATGTCTTTATGTTTGAGTCATTTTTGAAGTTAGTTTTGATTTTCCTCAGGCTTGTGTTTTTTCACAATTATAAAAGAGAACTTTAGAATCTTATTCTCTTCATCTTGTAGTCTTTGTGGCTTGTTTATTATGAACAACCCTTCATGGAACCAAGGGTGGAAGCCAGGTTAGAAGAGATGGCCTCATGAATTATTCTGATGGTTAAAGGCATGTTTTCATTGGTTACTCTAAAAAGGAGATGAGTATAAATGTCCTTGGGAGTAATTGAAACTTTTGGGAACCTTCATAGTATATGAAAACTTTGAGCTTATGACTTATTTAAAACTGTTTTACCTACAGATACTTGGTAAGATAGCCAGGAGAGAATTTAAATTAAAATAGAGCATGAAATCTGCCTCGTCCTTCAAATAACAGCTTATATATAAATCCCACATAAAAAAGATATGTCCTCAATTTTTTTCTTTGCATGGATTTAAATAATTTGCTACGCTAAGAATTTCCTTTATTATAACCTCTGAAGAAGTGAAAATTAGAAAGAGAAACGAAAACTAAGTCATTGAATATATGACATTACCCTGAGAAGGGAAATATCTACATGCATCACATTTTTATTCTTTAAGGTACAGGGATCTTCTGGAAAGATAACACTGATAATTAAGTGTCAAAAAAGCCAGTCAGTATTCACCACTAAAATTTCAATGCTCTTGAAATTAACTGATTTAAGGAGAGGCTTAAGAATAATATTGAGTGGGATGAGTAAGTTAATAGATGTGAGAGAGTTTTAGAAGTAACAATGACCACTCCTTTGACTGCCAGAGCTGATGTAGTTTTAAGATTGACAGAATCAGAAGGTGACCCCTGTCCTTCCCAGCCCAACGTCTGTCTCTCCAGTAGTTCCACACCAGCTTGAAGTCAGTTCTCCCAGAGGAAGCAGGACCACCATCTATAAGAGCATCCTTTGACTTCAAGAGGGAGAGTATTTTCAAAATCCACAACAATCAGTTAGTGAAGGCTGTTTGGAGCTCTTGATATTTTCCCTTGTGTGTGTGTTCTGATTTTCGAAATTCCATGTCCTTGATTATTATTGGATTAGTCCCTTATCTTTAAAACAGTTTAGTGTCCCAAACTCTTCTATATTAGCATAGTCATAGAAATGTATTCCATGGTCCAAAATTTATGTGTAATACCCCACCAGATGGGAGAACTGAAATCATCAGTTCTAAGGACTGATGGAAATCAGTCTAGATTTCCATCTAGAGGAAATCATCACTCTAAGGACCGATAGTCCTAAGAGTGTTGCTCAGGAATAATTCTACAAATACCAATACACAGTGCACTCTGAGGCTGTAGATCATGCATAGAAGCTGACTCCACAAAGTGAAATACACATGTCCCCTACAAACAGCCTTGTAGTATCTTTTATTGAATCACTGTGTCTGAATATAAAATATTTGTCAAGTTCTTGATGACCCAATTTAATGTGGGCCTATTACTCCCCTTTATTGGTTGAAGATCCAGATATAGACTTCCTGAGGTTGTCCATGAGAGAAAGTTTAAATGTGTCTTGCTACTCACTTACAATCATAGTATCCAAATTCTAAAACTGGGAGAGAGTTGTAAGAAACTTTATTCCCCCCTTTCTATGGTTCTGGGTTCCATTTAGAGAACATTACACATGTAGCAATAATAGGTAACATTTATTGGACACCTACTTTATACCAGGCAATACTGTAATCACTTTACACTTTTAATTCTTACAACAATCCTATTAAGTAGTCAGTATTATGACCTCCATTACACAGATGGGAAAACTGAGACCAGATAAATTAAGTGACCTGTCTGAGGTCATACAACTTGTGAGCGGCAATGCCAGGACTTGGCTTTAGAGCCCAGGTTCTTAACCACTGAACAGATTAATGCCTACTAAGTGTTTAGGAAGTAACTCTTAGTCTCTGGCTACATGGATTGTTGGGGTATGTTGGGGGAAATTGAGTATTGCCAGCACTGTCCAATAAAATTTTCTGCAACGGTGGAAATGTTCTATGTCTATACTGTCGAATATAGTAGCCACTAGCCACATGTGGCTATTAGCACTTGAAATATGTCTAATGAGACTGAACAACTGAATTTTTATTCTATTTAATTTTAATTCATTTAAATTTAGTCACATGTGGCTGTTGAGCACTTAAAATGCGGCTGTTTGTCTGAGGAACTAAATTTTTCATTATATTTATTTTTAATTAATTTAAATTTTAATCACTATATGTAGCTAATGGCTACTCTATTGGACAATGCAAGTTTAGACCATCAAAATACCTATAATTTCCCTGATGTGGCTCAGCATCCGAATATGTCCGATTCTTTTCAAAAGGCATTTATTAGATGCCCTTTTTGTGCCTACATCTAGACTAGGCATATGGTATACACAAAAGAAATAAAAACTGCATTAGTTGGTCCTGAGAAATTATAATTATCCAAAGAGATGAAATATATGCTTTCAAAGTAGTAGTTTGGTTAAGTGAAGACACAGTTAAAAGCAATAGTCCTTGAGCCGCTGCATGAGTGTGAATCCTGACTCCATCATTTATTATCTGTGTGTGACTTGGGGAACAGTATTTAAACTTCATAAATCTCAGTTTTCTCATCAATAAACTACAGATAATAGTACCTACCTCTCAGCATTGTTTGGATTAAGTCTAGACAATGCATGTAAATCTGAGAGAAAAGACATGTCCACCAAGGTAACACAGAAGGAGAAGCACTGTGGTTTCCTGTTCTGGAAAATGACCTGTAAAGGTATGAACAGGAAATAGAAAGTAGAAAATAGAAAGCAGAGGAGTAGGCAGGGATGCAAGAGAACATCAGGCACCAGAAACTTGCAAACAAAAGAGATAACAAGAACAGGCTGAAAACCAAGGGAAAAGGGTGAGAGCATAGTTAATCAGTAAGAACTGAAGGGACAGGATTAGAAGACGTGCACCTCATCATGCAGGCTTCTTCTTGTCTGTGTTTCTGGATTTGCAGTAGTCCCTGGGAGGCAGGACCCATCCCATTAGAGATGGACCTTGCCCTTGCTCCGGTGAATAAGTACTACGAGAACAGTAGTATGAAGGTAAGAATAAGCATGATGTGCTTGTGATGAAATAGTCTAGCTGAAAATACTTGCTGGCATGTACTGGGAGGTAAGATTGGTCAGGACTGGACTGTTGAAGCTTTGGAAGTCAGGCCAAATACTTGACTTTCTTTGTCTCATAGGCAATGACAAGTCACAGGGTATTTTTATCCAGGGAGTGGCAGGAACTAAGTAGTAATCTAGCAGCCAAGTAAAGGATAGATTCAAACGGATGAGACTAGTGGTTGTGAGACTGGAGAGGGCATCTGAGCGTGGTCATCTAAGAAAGGAAGACAGCCCTAATGGTAGAGTTGGCAATAAACATTGATAGGACTTCACGTGTAAATATAGGCAACCAAACAAAGAGGGCAAAGAAAGAAATTCATCAGATATGACTAAGATAAGTGCACAAAAGAAAGATGGTGCTGTCAGTAAATAAAGAGGCTAGTTTGGTATATGGCAAACCTGGATTTCTTCAATCTGTTTAGGGTTTGTTGAAACTGAGGAACAATGGTACCAAAAATGGGAACGTCCAAGTAGATGTTGAAAATAGGAGTACGTTCCTAGCACATGAGCTGGGGATGCCAAGAACCGCTGGAGGGTTTCCACAGCCCAAATGGCTCTGTGGTCAACTTTCTGAATCAACCTCAACAGATTGTGCCCAGAATCCCCTCTCCTGGGTACCACACAGGTGCCTGTATGTTCCTTCCTTGTGTAATTATGCTGTCTTTACTCCTAAATGTTAAACATTTAACAGCCTGCTCATCAATATGTGTTCTCAGAATAAGCCTATATCTGTACTCCCCAACCTCTTTAGTTAAGTGTAGTTACAATGTCAAGTGTACAAATATGAGAATACCTAACATAATGCTTCAAAGGATATATGCCTTGATTCTTCCTCAAAATATATTTTCTCCTGATTCAGGAACTCCTTGATGATCATATTTATCATGCTCATTGACATTCTATAATTGCAGTCAATCCAAGAGGAAATTTATTTTCTGTTGGCTTTGGTGTTTGTAATCCTCAACGCATGAAATCTAAGATTTCTTTGTGCATTTCTGGCTACAGCCAAGATCTGAATTTCAAGTTGAGGCATGAAATTTGTTAATTTGACAAAAAAACTTGCTCCAAGAGCATTTCCTTCACTGGCAAGTGTGCCATGTATCAGAAAGCAGCCCCTTACCTCATTGCATGCCTTTGACATAGTTGTGACCAATGAAAATTCAACATGTAAGGACCAATGTAGTCTATTCATTGGTTTCTGAACTTGGAGTCCCCCAAGGAGCAAGACGAACATACATGATGCAGCTTTTGCAATGCAACATTGGAAGGAGCAGTGAGATTTTTTTTTTGAATCCCATATTGCCAAGTTACTGATTTAAGAATGCCCTAGAGTATAAATTATTTCTCCAAACCTCTATAGTGACTTTTGTCAAATGCCTTCTGCTTAGCCCATTAAAAGTGAAAACCATGAAATATTATTTGATTTGTAACCCGAGAAAATGCCCTAAAACCACCTGTCCCTCTTTGGAAAGCTGCCAGAACAAAGTAAGAGGAAAGGTCAAGCCTGAGAACAACAATTTGAGGTCACAGCATGTGGCTCTGATTGAAGGTTGAGCCTATGGGCTGCATAAAGGCTTCCAGTCTCTTCGGGAGGATTTACATTTTTTTTTTTAACCCACACAGGAGTCCTGAGTTTTGAGATCAAAATTTCAAATAGTTTAACAGTGGTCACCCAATATTAAAAAAAATCTGACAATGAATTGTGTTGAATAGTTACTATGTTTCCTTTGAATTCACTTTGAAGAAGTTAGTTTCAGGATATATTTAATTTCCATGCAAAATTGGTAGATATGAATGTCCATTTCTCTTGAGTGCCTCAGGATTTTAAAAAATAGCTTTAATTTTGCTGTGCCATACGTTGATTCTTATCCATTTGATCTGTGATCACTGAGCAATGGATTGCTTATGTTCATCACAAACTTGTTAAATCAACCTTTAAAATGTAAGATAAGTTTAATTTACAGCTACACCTGGGCATTTTTTGAGGTGCAGAAATTAATAGTTTGGAAACGCAAAAAGATAAAGTATAAGCCTCATTCGACGAATTGATTACAAGATGAAAATCAGATTGTTTAATCTGAAACTTCTTAATCCGGCAGACAAACAGCCACTTGAGGGCTTCTACGGCAGTTCAGGAAAGTGTCTGTAATCCTTCCTGATAAATCTGTATCCATTTATACAGGAAAATTGCAGTATCTACACTAATTCAGCGAATAAAGACACTAACATCAAATTATTGCCTTCTAGAAGGCATTTGGGGACTTATTTTAAGATTTAGGCTTGAAGTTTTATTGAGTACCTATTGTCTGCCACGTAATATCATATATGAAGTTTTTATCCTTTAAGAAATAAGAATGAGTCATAACTAGAATGTCATTTTTACTTAAGAGGGTTTCTCTATTTCATTTAAATATCTTAACATTCTCCTGAACATACATATTGCTGATCACTTAAAGAGACACTTTTACCAAGCCCGTATCTGAATGAGTAAAATTCCAAATTAGAGGATTCTTACTTACCAGCGGTTTTTTGCATATATATATATATATATATATATATATGCGTTAGGCTTGATATATGGGCTTTATATCCTAGGGACTATGGTAAAGAAATAGCTTTACAAATGGTTATTCTCCAATCTTGATCTGCTTGAAATCAAATTATTTTTTAATGTTTATTTTGAAGTAATTTTTGACTTATAGAAAAGTTGCAAAAATGGTACAGAGTTCACTTTATTCATCTTATCCTAATGTTAACAACGTACATACATACATAACCATAATACAATAATCAAGACCAGGAAAAGAACATTAATGTAATATTATTAACTAAACTACAGACATCATTCTAATTTTACCAGTCTATCTTTTTCATGTTTCAGGATCCAAACTAGGGTCCTACATGCATTTAGATGTTCTGTCTCCTTGTCTCCTCCAATCTGTGACAGTTTCTCAACTTTCCTTATCTTGTATGACCTTGACACTTCTGATAAGGACTAGTCATTTATTGTGCAGAATGTCTCTCAATTTGGGTTTGTCTGATGTTCTTTCATGATTAGATTGAAGTTATGCATTCGGCAAGAATACCACAGAAATGATGCTGTATCTTCATATATGATATTAGGGTATATATACAGTGTCTCCTGGGTTTCTCCACTGTAAAATTACTATTTTTTTCCTCTATTGGTAATACATACTTAAGGGAAGATACTTGAAGTCTATGTCAGTATCTTCTTTCTCCTCAGGTTTCTGGCCACTTATGCTAGTCTAGCATCCATAAGAGAATCTTGCCTACAATAGTATTACTGTCATATTTCCTAATGGTGATTTTGTATTTCCTTCTTTCCTTCTATAAATATTAACTGGAATCCTTTCCAAAAAATTGGATTTTTTTCTCTCCCAACTACTTATTTATTCAGTTATATATTTATATCAATATGGACTTGTGATATTTATTCTGTTCTATGGGTAGAATCCAATTATATCATTATTTACTTTGTTGCTCAAATTGTTCCAGGTTTGTACGTTGGGCTCCTTACAGCTGTATCCTGTATCTTTTTTTATTTTTATTTTTATTTTTTGGCTGGAAGATTCACCCTGAGCTAACATCTGTTGCCAATCCTCCTCTTTTTTTTTTTTATGCGAGCCACCACCACAGCATGGCCACTGACAGACAAGTGATGTGGTTCCGCACCCGCGAAGCAAACCCAGGCCACCAAAGTGGAGCATGCCGAACTTAACCACTAGGCGATCAGGGCTGGCCCTGGATCCTGTATCTTTTTGACATGTTCCCCATCCTTTTTTGGGCACTTCCTCATTTTTGACATCACAAGATATTCCAGGCTCTTTTTGTATTTTCCCTGTTCCAGTCCTGGAATGAATCTCTTCTTCAAGAAGCCCTGGTTCCTTTTGTTGGAGGATGATACTAGAAAACAAGATCTGGGCACTGGGTGTGCTCATTGCTACTGGAGTATCATTGCTATTAAAATTCCTCTGTAAAAAGAGCTAGGAAATATATATATGTACTCTATTCCACACATACAATTTAAATTTATTTATTTAGCTATTTTTCCATCTTTATCCCTCTCTCTCTCTTTCTTTCTCTCTTTTGCTCATGGAGATATATATATATATATATCCACGAGTTCATACTGATTCCAATTCAACGCCACAAAGTTCATTCTAGCCTTCTTTTCCTGTTTGTAACCTCTTTCCCTAACATTGACAGATCTGGCTCTCATGATCTTCAATATATTAATGTATTTCTTCAATCCTATTATATACATAAGTTAGAGGTGCTAAGCATACCTCTTTAAGAAACATATTTACTAGCCAGAGTACAGTGTTTGTATAAAGTTCTTTTTGTCTTTATAGTATCCAGTCAAAATATAGTTTTTCAAAGTTACTTAGATTAGTTTTTTCTTCCCTGTCTTCTTGAAAGTGATTATCTTAATTATTGGTAATAGAATTAGTTTTACTTTTTGCTGTTTGTATTTCCTTTTAGGTTCTCCTACATCCTTGATTTTAATTATTTCTTTATTTGAGGGTAGAATGTGAAAACTTACCATAAGTTCTAAGTCTCAAAACTATACAAAAAATTTATATTCTGAGAAGTGTCACTCTCTTCTTATCCATACCAACCCATGATCATTCCTCCATTCTTTCCATCCCATTTTCACTCGCCATTTGTAGGTGAGTCAATCCATTTGGTTTCTGGTTTTTCTTTCCTGTGCATCTTTTGCACAACTGAACAGATGCATGTGTCTTTTCTTATAGCTCCTTTTTTCTTACATGAGGTTAGCGTACTCTAGATACTCTTTTGCACTTTGCTGTTTTTAGTCAGTGGTGGAAATCATTCCAGATCAATTCATAGAGCTCTCCTTCATTCTGTTTTACAACTGCATAGTACTCAATTGTGGAAATGTACCATGGTTTATCAGTGATGTGTCCAATATTTTGCTATTGCAAATAATGCTACAATGATTAACTGAGTGCATGTGTATTTTTGTATCATTAGAGGTGTATCTTTAGGGTAGATTCCTAGAAGTGGGATTGCTGAGTCAAAACATAAGTGCATATGTGGGTTGATTAAGTATTGCCAAATTTTCCTCCTGAAGACTTGTACCAATTTGCATTCCCACCAGCTACTAGTACGAAAGCCTATTTCCCCACGGCCTCACCAACAGAATGTGTTGTCATACTTTTTCATTTTTGTCAGTCTGACAGATGAGAAATGATATCAAAGTATTTTTTAATTTAATTTTTCTTATCATTTTGATATTGTTTAACTGAATAAATTAACGTTTTTTCACTCACATGAGTATCACATGAGGAATTTTTTTTTACTAGGATATTCCTACAAAGATAATTCAAAAACTTTCCTAATGGATTAAATGTGAGTGAGATATATGTTAATTTATGAATCACCTCCTGTTAATAGAGAAAATTTATTTTTAAATAATATTTTTGAATATTAGGGAAACACTTTTATTGTTTCCTAAACTCTCATAACATATCTGGACTTCATCACAAATGTTTTCCTGTAACAGAATTCTGAGAAATAAGTATGAGCATATGAAGAGGACTGTAATTACTGCAATTATGGAAAAGTAATTTACTAGCTATATAAATTGAACAGATTTCAAATAGAGTAGATAGACCATAAAAAGCAAGCAGGATATTGAAAATAAATATTTTGGGAGTTAGGAAATTGCTGGTTAAATGCACATACCAAATATAAATGTTTTGCTAACATTTGTATAATTTAGTTTCTTAAAACCTAAAACCAGAAGGTTTTTTTTTAATTAAAAATTATCAAATAGATGCTAAGATGATAAGTGTTTGCAGACATTGGTAGATATGAGACACCTAAAAACACTTTTATTTTATGGTATTTGTGTTAAAATTAAGCAAAAGAAACTTGCAAAATTCTTAGTAAATTTAGAAATAGAGCCCATTTGGGAAGGAATTATTGTGGAATACAGTGAAAATATTTAAAAGAGGTAGGGAGCAGGATAGACGGGAAGTGTCATGGACTTTGGTTCCAGAGAGACCTAAGGTATAGTTCCAATTCGGCCACTTGTTAGTTGTGTAGAAATCTGTGGCCTCCAGCATTCAGAGGTTCTTGCACTATAACCGGGTGGTTTTCCAAGAAAATGGCCCTACCTTGAGGTACGCCCTCTACCACCACCATGCTCACATCTGCTCAAGCAAAACCTCCTGTAGGCCCTGTAAGTTTCAGAATAGGATGTTGATAACATAAATTAATAATATTAACAACAGTAAGTTCTTTTGCATTATTTTATTGAATCACCCAAACAGTCCTAAGAGACAGATGAAATTATTATTCCCATTTTACAGAGCAGGAAAGTGAGCCTCAGAGAGCTCAACGTCATGCTGCCGTTAAGTGGCGGAGCCAGGGTTCCATGCCAGGTTTGTCCAAAGCAAAGCCCATGTTGTATCCTATAGGCTGCAACTCCCTCACAGCTCTACCCTCCACCCAGGGGGTTGTCAAAGAAAATAGATCTGCTGTGAACTACAGACCTAGAGTAACTGATCTCCAGATCCCTCCCACGGTGGTAACCGTGAACTCACTCTTCTTTTTGGTTCTTGATCAAAACATAACATTTATAAAATGTTGCACACAGGCCACTCATTCTTTCCATTTGGATAAGATGATTTTCTGAATTATAACACTAAAACCTGGGCCATATTGCTTTGAACGTTTGCAGAATTGCCTTTACAAAATTATACTCGGTAGCTTACCAGCCATCTATAGTGGAGGTCTTATAAGAACTGACTGGGTTGTGCTCGCTTATTGCGGAGGTGTCCTGGAGAAAGTGCTCCCCTCCATCATGCAGGATCCCCTTGAACAGACTCAGAACAGAGTCAGGAAAAGCTAGTCCCCAAGCAACCAGTTTGATTTAATCTAATGGAAAATGTAATTATTGTAAACAATCATTTTTCCCTTATTGCTCTGACCCATCGACTGTCAAAGCAGCCCACCTTTATTTCATAAACCATGAAATTTTTCTTATTACACCTTATTCTCGGTGTCATCTCATTTTTCACTTCTCTGGATTTCTCTTTTGTTTACGTTCTTTCCTTGTGTTTCTGTGTCTATATGCCATTTAAGTCCAGTTTTCAATGAGGTTAAATTTAAATAAACCTGCTCTACATGCTGTTGGGCAAGTTGCTTAAGATTTGTGAATTATAGTCTCATTAGTTATAAGATGTCTGCCTTTCTTAGTTGTCAGGACTGAAATTAGTGTGCATAAAATACGCAATATAATACAACTTTGTGAAATAGGAACTATGAGTAGCCACTCCTGAGAAGTTTAAGGATTGTACTTCTTTTTTTTTTTTTTTTGTGAGGAAGATCAGCCCTGAGCTAACATCCATGCTAATCCTCCTCTTTTTGCTGAGGAAGACCGGCTCTGAGCTAACATCTATTGCCAACCCTCCTCCTTTTTTTCCCCAAGGCCCCAGTAGATAGCTGTATGTCATAGTTGCACGTTCTTCTAGTTGCTGTATGTGGGACGCGGCCTCAGCGTGGCCGGAGAAGCAATGCCTCGGTGCGCGCCCGGGATCTGAACTCGGGCCTCCAGTAGCAGAGCGCGAGCACTTAACTGCTAAGCCACGGGGCCAGCCCATAAGGATTGTACTTCTTAAAAACAAGTTTAATGATGAGAAAGGACCTTACAATTTGTAGTGGTATGCAAAGTAATATAATTCTGAGTTATATTATCATTAATCTATTTGAATAGAATTAATGATGGCAAAAGTCTAAATAGGAGCCCAAGGACTAGTCCTCTATGTCTGAGTACCCAGTAGGTCCGCCTTAGGATGCCATGGAATATTTTTTAAATGTAGTGCTATTCTTGGACAACACTTAGGGATAATAAAATGAGGAAATAGCACTGAGTTGCTAAAAATCACAAATTGCAAAGTGATAAACAAGCAATTAAATATTACTAAAATATTTGATTACATCGCTCTTTGCAGTGCTCCGAATATGGGGGAATGGAATACAGTGGGATCTCAGCCTGTGTGTCGAAGCCAGTTTGTTGCACATACTGAGTAGACAATAAATTCACCATCTCAAACTCACCCTTTTTCCTTTCCGTTCAGTGTGCTTTTGTTTTCTTTCCCAGAAAGGGACAAAAAAGTGATTAAAAGAGTATTCCCTGATCTTTCACTGACAAAAGCCAAGTAGTGTGGAAGAAAAGAATTATGTAAAAAATAACAAGAATCTTAATTCATCTAAAGCAAATAATATACAATGCATTTAGGAATAATATAGGTTGAGACATTTCCATTTAAATTTGCAAATATTGCTGGACCCTTGCCAATGTAGTAACTACAAATACTCATTATAATAAAGAAAATTGTTTTGCAAGGTGTAAATGGTCTTTGCCAAACAGATTTAATCAGTGCTACTTGAAAGGCTCTTTAAATTATCATACCAGATGCCAGTAAAATATAAACCCTGCACATTTCTAGAACATTTTGTTTACCGACATTTCTTCATTGAATTCTCAGCAAGTCTAGAAACTAACCGAGCCTCAGAGTTTAAGTGTTTGGCCAAATCAGACAGGATCTGACTCCAAATCCATAGCTGAGAGATAATCTCCAAATGTAGTTAAAGCATTTTTGAAATAAATATTTATTTCACAGATTTATTTGAAATACAAAGGGAAGTCACACTGTTGAGAAAGATTTTAAATTGTTTCTCTGGAAAAGTTGACAACTTTTTTTAACTCATGGTAAAAAATATTCACAGGAAGAAATGAACAAGTTCAGTTAGAGTCGTCTGTAGGAAAAGAAGAAAGATATGAGAGCTGTGGAAAAACATGGAGCCTATTAAGTGGAAAAAGGAAAAGATGAGGAGCTTTTTCACATCTTCAGGCATAAGAATACTCGAAGGGCCTATGACAAGAAAAACAGATAGTACTGACTGAGTACGAGAATGAAGGGTTATAAATATATTTTTGCAGTCTTGGGAACAGCCATTAGAATGAAATGGTGGTGTCAAAAATAGCAGTTGATTAAGAAATGGCATTGATTTTTCTGTAGTACTAGAGGCACAGAAATTAGAAACCAGGATAAATGAAGTTAGTGTTGGGTGACATAGGAAAAGCCTGACTTGCAAGTAAAAAGGAAGAAAGGAAATGTTTAGGATAAGCAGTGTGGGCCCTTTGCTTCCTCTCTGGGGAATATTTACCAATTGGCTTCCAAATTATTAATTTATTAAAGCTTCATTAGCCATTTGCTCCATGCCTGGCACTGGGCTAGGCACTGTGGACTAAGAAGAAAAATGAAAGAAGCAGAAATCCTAACATCAGGGGTCTGAGACCTTTGTAGGGGGCTGGATAAATAATGCTAGTAAGGTCTGTCCCAGGAGGCAGTGTCTGTCTGCAGCAAGTTGCAGGGCTGGGCAGATGACAACAGGGAGAAGATAGTGAATGTCCTTTAAATACCTTCTGACTTTTCCCTGCTGCTGTCACTCTATTACCTTCCAACCCTGGACCTCATGGCCTTTACACTACTTCTTGTTCTGTGCCTAGACCTACTTCTGGGTGATACCTCCCCTGTGTCTTTGTGTCGTCTGCTCTCCTCTGGCCATCATGTCATATGTATATGGTGTCATTGCTGTGGTCTCCCCACACTGACCTAGCAGAGTGCTCTCCACTTTGTGGACTGATTAATTCATATTTAAGGGCAATAATTTACTGACTTAAGAGTGGCTTGTGTGGATTGAGGAAATCAAAGATACCTTGTAGTAAGAACACATAATTTGCCCATGATGCCTAGGATCTAGCTTATCAAACAAGGCTGTGAGATCCATTTCCAGCTCTCTTTCGACACACAGGCCTCCTCGCTGTTCCTCACACCTACCTGGTGTATCCTCACTTCAGGGCCCTGGCTATTGCTGTTCCCTTTTCCTACACTTCTCTTCCTGCAGATATTCACACACTAGCTTCCCCCACGCCGTTGAGGTTTTCGCTCAAGGTACACCCTCTCAGTGAAGCTTTCCCTTGTTATTTGATTTTAATCATCCTCCGCTCACTATTCGTATTCTGCATCTCTCTAATTTATCACAGTGTATTTTACCAATCTGGTTGTTGCTTGGGTATTTTCTGTCCATCTCACTTTATTTGTTTTGTTTTCCTCTATTGCCAGTTCCGTTCCCAGCAACAATCCCTGGCGTGTAATAGGTGCTGAATAAATATTTGTTAAAAAAAATTAATAACGTGGTGCTGTTAGCTTCTGCATTCTCCTCTACACTGTGGATTTAATAACACTTGACCTACCTGTGTCACAAATTGTTGTGATAGTCACATGAAATTATACATGTGTGTGTTTCAAAAACTCTATAGTGCTTTCCATGGTAAGATATTATGATTAATAGTAGCAGTATTATCATTATCTTCAACCTCATTATGATTTGCTAATGTCATTGACATCCTAGAAGGTTTCTAGCTGTTCTATTGGCAGAGTATGCTGTTCTAGAGTATACTACTAACATAACATGAGACTGTCAGGACAAAAGCGAACCCATTGAGGAGGCAGAGATCATGTGCAGCAGTCAGCCATCACTGCTGGGCCCAGAGTGGTGAGTGGCCTCCTGGAATGGATGCTAAAACCCTAGGATGACCTTCAGAAAGCCAACATGATGTTTCTACTCTCCTCATCTACTCAGGCAGACAGACCAGGGGAAGCCAGTGCAAGTCAATTTGCAACCAGCACCACAAATGGTAACTTAGCTAGTAATTTTATAAATATATCCTATCCGTCGCAAGCTGAGCCAGGTAAATCTAATGTCCCTGCTAGATCATCCACTCCAAGCATTGTCTTCATTGACTGAGGGCAAGAAATACTTATTTCAATCACATATATAAGTTCTGACCCAAACAGGTGGTATATAGACTCTCTAGATTTAGCCTTAATTTCTGAACGGTTTTCTCAGGGACTTAAGCTCGGTAATCGAATATTACTAGATTGATTACTCTGCCTTAATAATTAGAGAGTCTTAATAAGCTACTCACCCTTGAAACTGCCATGCTTATTGTGGACTAATAAGGTTGAAGTGTCAAGTTTTCTAATGCATTGTAATCTTAGCACAACACAATTCTTTAGATCAATCCATTATCTGCCCTTAAAAAAATCCACTACAGTCACATCTTACTTTAAACAGCATATCTTGCAAACCCAATTTTCAAAAGTGAAGGTGTTTCAAAAGCTTGGTAGGTCATTTTGCATTATGTGGTACATAATTTATTTCAAAGTTCAGTTATCCGTATGTACCCACATTCATCTAGGCTTACACTGTTGTTGTTTTTGGGATTTACTCTAGGGCAGTCACTCGGCTTGGTTATTTTCCCCAAGATACAGAGCACTTTACAAAAGTAGATATTTGTTTACAAATTCCATATTACTGGATATGTTCAAAACATGTGTATTACGTAAATAGGCATACTTAAAGGAAAATATAAGAAGTTATCCTTAACAAAAGAATGTATAATAATTATGTGAAATTAAAGGGCTTTTGTTTAGAGGATATAACTGTTGTCTTTTTAAAAAGGATAACAATATTGCAGATTCCATGCCACATTCAGCGTAGGTTCAAGGAGATTTTTGCCTCACCCTATAGCTTCACTGCATAGAATTTTGGACTGAAAGTCATGTAAGCTATAGAAACAAATTTTAGTGAATTTTAGAAATTTTTAGAAGTTTATATTTCTTATTAAAGATATTATAAACACCATTAATTATATAGGTTTTTGATTCAAGAATATTTAATAGATATGTAGAGTACCCACTCTGGGCACTGGAGTTCTACCAAGTAAGGCAGTGGGAATAAAACTGTGAATAAGACACAGCCTTGTACACTAAGCTCCCAGTCTAGAGAAGAGAGACACACAAAGAGTTAACTATAACATCACGTTAGTCGTGCTAAAATTCAGCTACCTATGTGGAAAATGCTACAGCAAAACAGATGGGAGTGATTCATGTTACCTAGCTGAGGTCAAAGAAGGCTTTTCATAGGAGGCGATATTTGAACTGGGTCTTAAAATATGAAAGGAAATAGATCAGGCATTCGGGCCTGGTCATGCATTATAAAGAGAGGGTGCAGCAAGAGCGAAAAAAAAAATGGTGCAATAAAGATGCATGGCTTGTCTGAAAAATGGTCTAACTAAACCATAGAGTGCATAGGTGGGTTGGCAGGTGAGGAGAAAGGGAAAAAATGCCTAAAGGTGTAATTATGAACCACCTCATATGCTATGCTATGGAGTTGATGTATTCATGCCAGAGATTCGAATTTATGTTACAGGACTGGGAAATGATTAATTGTACTTAAAATATATCGAACTTCTGCCTCTCCTTTAAAACTTCTGTACCGGTGTCAACTCTGCTGAACTCCTCTCAATTGCTGTGTCCCTCAGTGTCTGCTCCACACAGTTTAACAACTAAGTACCTACTGATTTGTATAAGATGTTTCTTTTTCGTTTGTCTCATTTTTTCCCCCCATCATCCTCTTTCAAACCTAATTTTAAGCTTCTTGGGGGCCTATGTGAGCCAGGCAGTTAATTATGTGGGTCTTAATCTCACCAAAGCTAAGATCGGAAGCCTCCTTGTTAGTGGTTCTCCATCAAAGCTATACCCCCAGGGGTCTCTGGCTCTTTGGGCTCTCAGGAAAGCTATAGGTAAAAGTTCTCCTTTCTGCAGCACCCTTGCTCACCCTCACCACCTCAGTGGTGCTGTTCACAGGGCTTAATTCTCACTCAAGTGGCATCTTACAAATATATCCACCTTAGGCAGCTGTCACATCATCTCCCACTTTCTCAGTGCTCAGCTTCTACTAAATAAACCTGTCAGAAATGGTTTTAGGGGAACTTAAAATCAGACTCTTCATTTTTGAAGAGAATGACTGTCATGGATAATCGACAGAATTACTGCATCTTAGCCATAGAAGCATTGGAAATTGTGCAGAAGCTAAATGTTTTTGCCACTCTATATACTAAATTCTGGAACTTTCCAGGGATATGTGATTAGAGTAGTGTTTTTCAACCTCGGCTCATGAATTGGAATTCTGGAGGGTCACTGACATTTCTTAAAAGCTCCATGGGAAATTTTGATAAATAACTAGAGCTGAGATTAGAGAGTTAGCACTACTCTGGATTAGAGAGTGAGCACTACTTTTGAAATATAATAGGAACTAAAGCTGTCACATTCTACATAAAATTGTGCACTTTCTCGTTGTTGAAAAATCGAAAATAATAATTGTTTAAATAATATTTTAAAATTTCTACCTCATCCTTTTGGGTCTCACCTGACAAACTCACAAGAGACTCTGAGAAAGAAATAGGAGATACGGTGAACCAAGATCATTGTTTAAATCTGACTCCATGTTCACTCATCCCAGAGCAGTCCCTGTAGATCCCGCATACTTACAATAGCCTCGCTTTCAAAAGGGTTCCAGTTTGGGCAATAAATGATATGCTCACTCTCTCGGTATTGACTCCTGAGGCTGTAAGAGTCCATCTTCTGTGTAGTTGACACTTGGGGCAACATTGAGACAACCTTTTTCTATAAACACCAAGAGGAAAGGGAAATAAAATCACTTTCTACGTGTTAAACTAATAAATCAGCACAAGATATTTCCTTATTTCAGAGATTTAGATACTTATATTTAGAAAAACTGCCCAGCTTAATCAGATATTTTAATACATCTATAGAAAAAAAGTATTAGCAGAAATGGATGGTCAGGTTTTAAAAAAAGAGTTCAGAAAAGCAAATTTGGGTAGAATATGTCTTGATGAAAAAGATGCTAAATGAAAGGGACATGAACAACCTAATAGTAGAAAGGATGGAAAGTCCTATAAGTCACCTTTCTTGGTTTCTTCTAATTCTTTGTTCACCAGATGGCATTCTGAGTCCTGATATGAGTTGTTCAGGTCTATGAACAAAGGAGGCAGGACTCAAAACAGAGGAGGTGAGCCTTACTAGCTCTGGAGAGGAATACCCCCACTGCCACTCTTAATTTAAAAGTTGCCATTTGGGTTTATACGTCAGCCCATGTGGTTGTAGTTAAGACCAGTCTCACTGAGGATGACCAGTTGCCACTGGGTGTGCCGTGAAGCCCAGCCCCTGTGCCAGCAAACCTGAGGGGTGAAACTGAACCAGTGGCAAATTCCAGTGGGTCGCAAGCTTTAGGGAACATTGGAATCACCTGGAGGGCTTCTTAAAACCCAGAGTGCTGGGCGCCACTCCCAGAGTTTCTAATTCACTTTGTCTGGTGTGGGGAATGTACAATTCTAACAAGCCCCCAGTGCTGCTGATGGTGGGCCACACTTTGATAACCACTGATCTAAATAATCCCACCTTGTGACACCTCTTGGCAGCCAGCCACTGGCCTTCCTAGAACCTCAAGCTCTGCCTTTCCTTCTATTTGGAATTTCAACCATCAGCTTACCCACCTTCAAACCTGCCTTGTAAAAAAGAGAGTCCAGAAGAGTGCGTCTAATCCATGTGGCTCACAAAGCCAATTATGTCATCATTTGTTTGTACTTTCTAAGAATGCATTTACCATGTGGGTGAGAAAACCTGTGGAAAATTCCCTGCATTTCTTATGTGAATCTGTCAGTGTAAGTCACCGGGGAGTGGTTTTGACTTTAAAGCAAGCTCTTCTTGTGCACTCTATTTTAGAGAACTGTGGAGTGATCGCAGTTTGAAATCCTGATTCATCTTTTACTCTCCACACACTCTCATACACATGCACACACGTACATATGCACACATACACACTCTGCGATTCTCATTCCAAATGTGCAAAACAAATTTAAAAAATGATTCGAAAATGATAATCACCATGTATCTCAGAAGGTTTGTAAAACTCAAGTCGCGGGCCAGCTTCACGCTCATCCGGTGTTTGGATATTGCTGTCTGACATGGGCAGAAGTCAGTCTTCAGACTGTTTCCTCCCACCTAGGTGCCTGGGAAAGCAGCCTCCGAGTGAAGACAGTGAGGGAGCAGAGAATCAGCCCTAGTGAAATCATGAGGGTCTGTTTCAGAGAGGGTCAGTTTAACTCACATACGGGATCCTTTCATCAAAAACTGGGCGAGGCACTTATACACTTTAAGTGTATTAGTTACAATTCTACGTTAGCAGGAGAATATTTCAAGCTCCAGTCACTAGTAAGGAAAGGAGAAAAAACAAGAGACAATCTTCTAGAATAGAACTGGCCAAAAATCCTGCTCACCAAAAAATTAGAGCCAATCACTCTAAAAGTGTCAAAAAATTTTAAATTTAAACCTAGTAAAATGCAATTTGATATTTTATCTGTTTATGATGTCTTCTGATCCAAATCTTTTTTGGACAGTTTGAAAATAATGGTTTATGATTTGATAGATTTGTCATTTAACGGTTATAAACAAAGTTAATGTGTGTACTTTAGCAAAGAATGGTTGTTATTTGGATTCTTAGCAAAAATTGTTGATGTATTCAAATACATTTTTTAAAGCCTGGAACTTGACTGATTCTCCAGTAAACCTAACCCAGTAGGTTTAACTAGTTTTGAATCATGGATCCCTTTGAGAAGTCTCTGAAAGCCAGGCACCCTCTCCCTAGAAAAATAAACATGACTACACAGACATAGAATTTTAAGGATACATCAGAATGTCCTTCAATGACCTGAAACCCATTGATGAGCCTCCAGTTGAGGATCCTGCCTAGGATTACAAAGTGGGAGGCTGAACTTGAAGTTAGATGTCCTAGCTTCTTTCTGATGTCAGCACCAGCACCGACCAGGGATCTGACCCAGCCAAGGCACACCTGTTTGGCTTCCTCGTCAGTTAAAAGGAGGAGCTGGGCCAGAGCACTGTTTGGGTCCGTTGCTTCTCCAAGTATATGATCATTAGTCATCTGTGATGAATCCTGAGGGCTAGTTCCTTTCCCTTTATTTGTTCCTTCTTTCCCACAGCTGTTTCTGGAGTTTTGGACCCATATCCCATTTGACCCTCCCTAATCCCTTTCTTTGTTTGATTTAGGTAATCTCTCTCCTGTTTCCATTGTTCCCTCACTCCACTACATTCTTGTCTCTCTACAAGGCCTGTCTTCTGATATAGGTCAATTAACAGGAAAAGGGCAACTCCCCAAGCCCCAGAGAGGCTGCGCTGGACCTGTAAATCAGATTGGTTGTTGGGGCTTCCTTGCCTCAAACTTCAACAGGAGAAGATGGGTGGGAAGCTAACTGCATTCAGTAGAAGTTAGGTTATTATGTTAACCGAAAATTTTTCAAACTCTCGTTACTTATATTCTATGCAGTTTTTCTATTATACTTTGATTTTTAGAAATATTTTAATGCTGCTTCTTAAGGACCGAAAATGCAAACAGGGTGCTGATAGCAAAATGCTAAATTTACAATGGGATAGATAAGAGAAACAGTGGCCAAACAGTGGCAGAGAAGGGAACTCGCTGGTGACGCACTGAGGGGGGTGCATCTTACAGCAGCCTTATCCTAAGCAGTACTTATCAAGAATGCTCTAAAGCCTTTCCAAAATCCCAAAGTTACTTACTCCCTTTGTGTGCTCCTGCACTTCGCTGATATTTCTACTATAGATCTTAATACATTGTTTGAAACTATTAGTTTTTCCGCCTGTCTCTACCAAGGAAGCGAAAATTTCTCCAATGACTCCTCACATCATCCTTTCAGTTCCAAGGATGGGTACCTAAGAGATGCTCCAAATATTGCTGGTAATATTTACTGTAATATCCCTACAATTATTACTGGTCACGTAATAAAAGGAATGGAGAAATAGCTCAATAAACTTTTCTACGGTGATCTTTTGTCTGCTGTATTCAATGACCAATCACAAAAGCCTAGAACAGTGCTTGGCACATGGTACACTCTTCTGAAGTATATTAATAGTAAATATATTAATTCCAATATGTTTGAATGAGTATACAGTCCTATAAAACATATTAGGGAATTACTCAAAGATTAATAAAAATGAACATATAATTAAGAAATTATGCAAGCAAATTCAGTACACATGGAGAATATCATGTTGAAAACATATCAATGAATAATTATGTTTCATTACAGACGAGGCTCTGAAAAGTGGTAGTTTGTCCCTTCTGAGTAAAACTCTGAGGATCCCTGCAGGCCTGGGGAGCTAGAGGATGAAGTCAGTGTCTGAGAATCTGGAAGAAGCATATCAAATTTTAACAGCATAATCTAGTTAAGATAAACAAATCTCCTATAGTTATTATAATTATTCTCAAGAGTAGTAGATGTATATTTAATTACTGAGTAATTCGCTAGAGGTACTAATGATCAATATTGGAAAAACCATTAGTCCAATGATAATTTCTCCCATAACACTTAAATCCAGTCCGAGTGGTCATGTAGTTAAAACGTAACAAATGTCTTCTAAGTCAGCAATTCTTTGCACTTTCAGCCAAAGCCATTATTTTTGATGAGACAGAACAATCAGAAGAGGAATGGTCATGGCCTGTTCTGGATGTCATTAACATTACCTGAAATTTCAGTAATGGGAAAAAGATGCTTATAGTTATCTCATCAGCTTATTATGTTGCATTTTCCTGTCATGACCACTCATGTTTACATCCATAGTATGTTATTACAAGGCTATTAGACTGGCTTCTAAGAGATTTTTAAAAATCTATTCCCTTTTTCATTTAATGTATTAAAAATTTTTGTTTGCAATTTGAAAAATAAACTCTGTCACATATTCAATGGAACTTAGAGGTTGGTTATAGTCAAGTTATTAGCTCTATGGTTAATAACAGAATTGAAGGAAAGTATGTCCTATTTGGGAAATATGGATCAAATACCACCCCTTTGTTGCTTATAGGAATTATATGATGCAGATTTTAAAAATACTCTTTCAAATTAGTTCTATCCAGGGACAAAAACATTCAGAATATTGAAACTTTTAATTTTATCTGAAGATAATTATCCAATTCCCATTGAGACTACTACTGCTGTCTCTAAATATTCGACAATCTCAGTTTTTGCTGTTGTAGTAGTAACTAGGATTATGCTTTCCCATATCATTAGTTTGTTAAAATGGTAAGTAGCAGAATTGACAGAATTACTTTGAAATTGAAAGAAAAGTAGTATCTTCTAGAAAGGACACATCTATAATAGGAACCACCATTGTGAATTATGTGCCGTAATTCTACTGTTTTACACGTGTAGCTTACTTGTAGGTTCCTCAATAAGTGCTTGAATGTGTGACCTTCAAAAGAAGCAGACTTACTGGATGAAAGAGAGTTGACAGAAACCAAGTGTTTCTAAGAGAACACGTGGTCTTAATCAAGCAAAGCCCAGCAGAAATTAAACAGGACAGCTGATAAAAGACAGAAGATCATTTAGATGTCTAGATTTAAAAAGGAAACATGCTATATTCAAACCTACCAACGATTCATCTTGAGAATAAATTAATTTCATAACTGCACTCAGTATCTGAAACATACTCCCAGAGACTCTAGTCGTTAACCCCAAAACGCTGTACGTAGAGCTTAATTTACATTGTAAGCAATTCAAGAGAAAGACTTAGTGAGAGTCCCGCTATTCCTTAAATGGCAGGAAAACAAATTTTGACAATGATTGCAGAAAAAATTGGCTTTTGGGGAAGTAAGAGCCTAACACTGAAGACTCTCCCAAAATTCCGTTTAAGTCATTTTAGAAAATAAGCAATCGTATGCAAGTCTTTTATATACCTACCTGATTTTATAAGCTTGATTCTGGAGGGTCGGAACGTAAATGCTTAAGGTGAGGAAATCAAGATGATTCTTGGGCCTCTATTTTCCTCATCTGGCATTGGAGGGACCTAGCCCACTGCAGATGTTCACTTCACTTTCAATTGCCTATTAGCGAGGTAAGGAACATTCATTCATTCATTCATTCTACAAATATGCATTGATGTTCTCAAACTGACCTAAGCTACTTTGACTGTTAAGTGATTGTCAGGTTCTTTGGTAGCTTTCAGAGGTTAAATGTTTGGGGAGTTTATAAGACCCCATCCCACATCCTGGCCCCAGGTGGTTGCAATCAAAGCCAGCTCCAGATCAAGTTCTGACAAACTACATTTGATAGCAGATAGGAGTAATCACATAGCCTGTTCTTATAAGCCCAAAGCAGTTCTTCTTTCTGTCCTGAGGAGACTCCAGTAGTTTCTTGCATGAATGGCTCACTCCAGGCATATAGAAGAGAATTCTGACTGCAGGACAAGCCAGCCCTGTATTGGGTCAGGCAACAGAGACCCCCATGAAGTGGCAGACCTGGATCCTGCAGACCAGTAGACGTGCAGTGGAAAGATGTGAGGCTCCAGGGCCTTATCTCTTCAGACACTGTGTTCATCCAGGCCACTGGTGGCTCAACAGCCTCATATTCTGAACGCTCATTTCACCAGCAAGAACCTGACTTATAAAATGAAAAGATGTTCAAAATCACTAACTATCAGGGAAATGCAAATCAAAACTACAATGAGATATCACCTCACGCCCGTCAGAATGACTATAATTAACAAGACAGGAAACAACGTGTTGGAGAGGATGTGGAGAGAAGGGAACTCTCATACACTGCTGGTGGGAGTGCAAACTGGTGCAGCCACTATGGAAAACGGTATGGAGATTCCTCAAAAAATCAAGGATAGAACTACCATATGATCCAGCTATTCCACTGTTGGGTATTTATCCAAAGAACTTGAAAACACCAATTTGTAAAGGTACATGCACCCCTGTGTTCATTGCAGCGTTATTCACAATAGCCAAGACTTGGCAGCAACCAAAGTGCCCATCAAGGGACGAATGGATAAAGAAGCTGTGGTATATATACACAATGGAATACTACTCAGCCATAAGAAACGATGAAATCCAGCCATTTGTGACAACGTGGATGGACATTGAGGGTATAATGCAAAGTGAAATAAGTCAGAGGGAGAAGGTCAAATACCGTATGATTTCCTTCATTAAGTAGTAGATAATAACAAGAATAAACAAACACATAGGGACAGAGATTGGATTGGTGGTTACCAGAGGGGAAGGGGGGAGGGAGGAGGGTGAAAGGGATAATTCGGTACATGTGTGTGGTGATGGGTTGTAATTAGTATTTTGGTGGTGAACATGATGTAATCTGTGCAGAAATAGAAGTATAATGATGTACACCTGAAATTTATACAATGTTATAAACCAATGTTACTGCAATAAACAAAAAATTAAAAAAAAAAAAAGAAACAAAATGCAAAAAAAAAATCCATCTATGCTAATTAATCAACTCTCTGGTGTAGATTTCAATGATATTTGATGTGCTGAATAAGCTAACTGGATGTTGGTTCCTGATTAGGGTATTTTAAATACTAACTACTGTCTGTAGGTTGTAGATTAAAGATTAAAGGTAATTTATACATATGCATTGCACTATTTTTTAGTTAAAGTTCTAGATAAATATTAGACCGCTCCTCGATGCTAGGGACTCTGCTAGCCCCTATGTGTACATAATGAGCAAAACAAGAAAGCAAACAAGTGAAATTTTTGGTAAGACTAATTAGGGTGAGTGATGATCTCTGAGGCAGTGATAGGCATTGACAGTTGAAAAAAAGGAAAAGGAATTGATGAAAGCAGACTAGCTCCTGTCGTTAGGTGGTGAGTTTTCTTCTCATACTTCTCTTAGTTTAGATGTGTGGGGCAAGAGGTTGATAGGTGAAGCCACATATCCAGGAGTTTTGGGTCTAGACAAATTAAAATATATGGACACAAGTCCCAAATGCTTGTTACTCAATACCATCTTCAGCACTCCTCCAGTCATGCTGTTTCTATCCAAAGTCTATGCTCCAAATGTCTCTAGAATTTTAAGCTCAAGGTTTAGCCAACATTCTTGGCTTGACCCCAATGTTCTCCTGATTAAATGTGTAAAAGTGAAAACAAAAAAGAGCTTTATATTTTGTTTACAGAAATTTTTTTTTGAGAAGGCAAAATCTCTTAGCTTAACTTTGAAGGCTAAACTCAGGATTAGGCATTAACATGTTGTTTTCTTAGTCAAACAAATACGCTTACAGTCGGGAAAGCGTCTTTCTTTTTTTCAGTAATCAAATGCTGAAATGTTTAAGCAAAATAACAATTGCCGGTTGTAGACTAACATGCATTGTTTCCAAGCTTATATGTCTCTCAAAGGAGTGTCTACATGGAAGGAAAATGTGTTTTCTCTTCACCTTCCCTTTTTGCTTCTCCTGTCATTCTCTCACCACCTCCTCATCCCTCTCATCTTGGCTGGACTTCAGAAGTGTTTTCAGTAATACCTAGAGCCAGCCTGAAGCTACAGATAATGGAGCAGGGAAAAGAGGGTTGAGGGTGGGAATGAGTCTAAAATCAAACATATATGTGGTCTGGTTTCTCCTTAACCTTCCCCACTCCCAACTGCTAAATATCTGTCATCCTTCCAGGTGGCCACAATACCCACTCATGCATCCCTGCTTTATTGTTAATCCTTTTAAATACCATTTCCTTCTAGATTTCCATCAAAAGAAATTTTATGAACTTTTCTGTTTTCTTTTATTTGCTTAGTTCAATTCCTTCTTTGGAATTACCCTTTCTTATTAAACAAAAAAGAACAATTTGGACCTTCTTTTCATAGTTTTAAAAATTTGGAGATGTAGGGGCGAATACCCTTACGTCTCCCATGAAGAGGGCCGACACAGTAATTTTAACCAAACAGATCCATTAACCAAACACACAAACATATCCATTTAAAACTGCAGCCTGCCTTCCCTCCAGTTCCCTCAACCCTGCTCCAGTGTTTCTTTTTTCTATAGCATTCATTGTCTCCTAACAGTCTATATTGTTTACTTATTCCTTATTTTGAGTGTTCATTACCTCTCACTCTTGCTAAAATGTAAGCTACACAAGGTGAAGGATCTAAAATAGTGCCTCCGAGAGCCAGCCCTGATGGCCTAGTGGTTAAAGTTCAGCACGCTCCACTTTTGTGGCCTGAGTTCGATTCCCTGTTGTGGAACCACACCACTCATCTGTCAGTAGTCATGCTGTGGCGGCAGCTCACATAAAAGAACTAGAAAAACTTACAACTAGAATATACAACTATGTACTGGGGCTTTGGGGAAGAAAAAGAAATATTGGCAACAGATGTTAGCTCAGGGCAAATCTTTCCCAGCAAAAAAACGAGGGGGGGATTGTTAATTTAAAAAAATAAATCAATAAAATAAAATAGTGCCTGCCACATTGTAGGTGCTCAGGAACTATGTGCTGAATGGAAGTGAAGAAAATTCCTAAGTTGAGTTTTAATGATTATCTCTATTGTTCATGTCATTTGCTACCTTAAGCCCTTTAAGACCTGAGAAATCTCAGTGATCTCTCGGTAACCACTGTAACCGGACTGGAGAGTCCGATTGCCCAGGTTCTTGGTCAGTGTAAGAGAAGAATTCAGACACCAACACAATGGCAACAGCAAGCAAGCAAAGATTTATTAGAGGAGAGGTCAGATACACTCCAAGTGAGGAGCGGGCAGTGCCAGAGAACGCACTTGCCCCGTGTCTTGGGTTGCTATTATTTTTATTTGGGCTGTTTAGAAGGGAATTAGCATTATCTGGTTATCCACCAATAATGGTCTTTCCTCCACCCACCTGTCGGGAGGGGGAGTTCTTGACCTTTTAGGGGAATCTCTGGAACTGTCACGGCAGTCATCCTGGGTGGAAGGGTGGCTAATGCATATGGAATTTGTATGTAAATTAAAGAAAGGTCAATGTCGTCGAGAGGTGTATAGCAGAAGGCTTTGTATGTGCTGTTTGTGCACCTATTATTTTTATCATCACGGTTGATGGCCTCAGACTCCGGTGGTGGCGCCAGGCAGGTCTCAGTTCTCCTTTATCTGCATCTTGTAGGATGCCAGCAAGGTGCTTCACTGATGCAGCAAGATCTCCAACTGTGATCCTCCGCTCATGTCTACCTAGCTACCTATCTCACCACCATACCCCAAAAGGATGATAAAATCTGTACTTTAATAGGTAGTTTCGCCACAAACACTCCAGTATGTTTGAGCTTCTAGTAGAATTCAAAAGCCAACAAGAAGGAAGGGTGCAAAAACAAATCCCAAGTTGCATCTGAAGACCGTATTTCTTAATTAAAGCCTTAGAGATCATCACTCAGCCAGGTGTCATCCTGCACTAATATTAAAGCTTAATATTTAGGAGTAATAATAAAGTCAAGTGTCTTCCTGGGAGTGTATTAATATCATACAAACTTTTTTAATTTGGCAACTTTCTGATTAAAATGAATTAAGTAGTTTCTTTTTGCAAGGAGCTATTGAAAGTAATTGTACATGCAACACTTACAGAGTATTTTTTTTCATCTTGTAAAGGGATAATTTGCTAAACTTGATTAAAAATCAAACATTGAACTAGATCTATCTAAGACTGTCGCATATACTATTGAGCGACTTTAATCAAATTCAGCATTATTATCTTTTTATTTGCTTTAACCCTGCCTGCAGGTACAATAAAGTGAAAATATGTAAGCAATGGAGCATATTTATAATACTAGTCAGAGTGCCAGGTGGGTTGTAAAATAAATGTAATTGTTTTCAAAGATTGAACCAGATTAGCATGGATTAACACATTCATTTGAAATCCATGGCAGAAAGTATTCTAAGCATGCCTTCAAACAACCCGTTTTACTCTGTTTATATCCTATCTTACTACTACAAAATCACTGCCCCATAAAACAGGGAGCATTTTAACTCCATTCATTTTCATATGAAAGAAATACAATCTATTAAACAAGGCAAGAAAGCAGGTATCTGCCATATTGAAGGCCAGATTTGCAGCGATTCGCTCCCTGGCTTTCAGCAGATGAACAACAGTGACAGACATGGAAACCAGAATTGTGGCTGCAATAAATATTCATAACTGCTCCTGCCCAAGGAGCACAGGGAGGGTGTCTGCATTTGCAGCACATGGCTAGCAGAGGATGCATCAGGGTTAGACCATCCCACACTCCAGCTTGGGAGCCCTGGGCAATTCGTGCTGCTGAAATCCCTCATCAAGGAGGAGCGGTGTGTTACTAGGTGGTTTTACAGTACCAAATCTTTCAGCTATGTCCTGCTGATGCCATTAGCCCTCCTCTCTAACCTTAAAGTAAACCTGCTGGAGAAAGCGTGTTGTCAGTGTATGATATCCAGCAGAGGAGAGTCAGCTCTGCGAGGAAAATGTGGTTTCTGTTGCAATTCAGGACCCAAGGCTGACTACCAGAAACCTGCCCACATTTAAGAGGAATCAGTCCTTGGTGAATTATACTTAGTGAAGCTAAAAGAATTGTGTGTTACAGAGTCTCTGGACAGACTCGCTGCTGGCAGATCTTGATTCTCTTCCTCTAGTTAGAAATAGCCCCTCATTGAACATTGAAAGACTATAATTCATTTCTGCATTTACTGCAGGGACCTTGTCTACTAAGCAATTTAGTATCACTCATGCAAGAAATGTGAATCGGATTTCCTGAGCAACTGGTGAATCTTCGGAGCTAATCATATTTCCTTTTTTTGTTTTGGCCATTAGGAAACTTGGAGTAGCAAAATTTGTTTTCCCAATTTAGTAACTATATGAGGTTTTACCTATTGAATTTCTATGTACTATTTCCCCTCTGTTTTCATCCAAATGTCCTACCATTTTCCATTTAGCTTGATTTTTCAAAAATCTTGCTTTATTTTATGTATTTTTGTAGATACGACTAAATCTTTTATGGAAAGAACATGTTATCTAACACATGCATGCATACATTGATTAACAAAATGGCGAATGGTATGACAAAGTGGCTAAAATTGAGGAAGTCTGCATTTTTAAGCAGAGGTTATTCAATTCTCACCATAGGTCGGTCAGAATCATGGATATTCTAACATTACCCAGTACCTATATAGATATATATAGATACAAACCATTTTTGAAATCTTTAACGTGATAGATATCCTATAGTTATTGACAAATATCTAAATAATTTACTGGAGTGAAATACTACCAATTTTACAATAGAAATAGAATAATGTCTTAGGGTGTTTTCTTCTGGCTGTTAGTGAATTCTGGATGATGTACATGTGATCGAGTGTCATTTCTCCTGGGCATTTGATCGCTGTGTGAGGTTTGGCCCATTGGTGTCAGGCTTGTTTGTTTTAAATGATGTCGTTGATTGCTCCAGTGATGAATACTTAGAAAGCCTTAACTTTTAGACCTTCACTAAGCTTCCCAGAACAATTGTGAGTGAGATCTCTTCGAGAATGAAATCATTTCTTCCTGCCAAGCTGCCATGAGAAATTCATATGCTCAGCAAATGTGAAATATGCTAGACTCTGTCTGAGGAAGTAGAGTTTGCAGCACCAGGCTCTGTTTGGGAATCCCTTTGTGATCCAAATGGGGAGTTCCTCAACAAACATTTGGATGTTGTTGCGAGGGAGGGCTGTTATATTTTACCATGCAGTTATGCTTAGCTGTTCTGTGGAATGCATGGGGGTGAAAACAACCGATTCTCTTGCCTGAGACAACAAAAGTAGGAATTTTTAAAAACGTGATTGTGAAATATTATTCTCAGGCCAAATTGCCTTGTTTGTGCTTTGCTCAGTACTTGTTTTTCTCTTTATCTATACTGAGTTTTCTTAGAGTGTCCTATTAAACATTGGACGCGCCCATGAAGTACAACTGCAGAGACAGAAAAAAACAGCATCAGTTCGTCCTCTCGCAAACCCTGACCCCACACAGCTCATCTTTTCATGCTAGGAGAACTGATACTCACATCAGGAAAACACATCATTCTGAACTACAAGCAGAGAGAGGCATCTCTGAAATTGTTTTCTCCACAGTCGTTAACCACAGTTATACAAAATATGAATGAAAGAAACCTCAAATTTCAGCATTTCATCTACAGTTTGTTTATATCATTATCTAATTTGCCTCTAATTCTTTCAAGAAAAGATGCTTCCACCAGTTTCCCTGGAGTTCTCATGGTTGGAAGCATTTCCTTGACAGTTCGACTAACAACATGTACGACAGAGAGAGCTGAGTGCGTTAGTTGAAGAATGCCTGTCATAGATCTCGTGCTTCCATCATTAGCCCACCCGGTGGAGAGTGAGCTGCCCAGGAGTTTGCAGATGGCAAGCAAGAGACCTGGTCTGAGTCTCAGCCTTCACACCTATTGTGGTACCTCAGCCAAATACCTCAGCTGCTCTGAACCACTTTTAACTCACATGTTAAATGAAGGATTGTACTAAATTATCTCTAAAATGTTTTCTAAGCTCAAACTGCTTATTATATTCACATTTTGTTTAGTCTATCTAAAACATACTTACCTTGATTGATTGAGCTTTTAGAGTGAAACAATCAAAATAATGAGCTTTTTTTTTCTCACTTAATCTCCATTTACCTCTATCAGTTCTTCTCCATCTCATTCCCATCCTAACACACCTGAGAAAGGCAATACCTTCCCGTCAGAGACACTGGCTCCCTCGCTCCACATGGAGTACGACCTGGAGACTGGCCTAGGGAAGCGTCAGAATTTTGGATAAAAGAAGGGAATGTGTATTGAATAAGTCTCCCAGTTGATTCAGTGCGTTAAGAATCACTGAACTGCATTGTCCATTGTGTGTCTTAACAGGGAAACCTGTCCTTTGCAAATGATCGAGACTGCTCTTAAATTTTCAATGTGGCCTCACTCAAGTTTATTTCAAAGCCATTAAAGCAAGGTTCTCAAAGCCTGCCTGACTTCCAAGAGCCTTTTGATGCAGTCCTTCTTTGCTTGTATTGTTCAGAATCCACACTGAGCACTGGGTTGAAACTCCCAGCTCTAGGGGATTGAAAGCTCCCCTATTTAGCATCCGCCTTGCAGTACTTACCCTACTCCTTCCTGAATCCCTACTACAAACTGAATTGTGGCTCTAGTTCAAATAAACAATATCATAATTTGTGTACCAGCCCCTAAACCTCCCTAGTACTGTAGGAATCTTTTCAGATGCTCGCATGTTGCTAAGTATGTTCCTAAATTAATCTTTACACAAGTAAACATGGTTTACTCCTCATTTCCCTTGTGACATTTAAGCGTAGTTCTGAGACTTCACGAAATAGTGTCAGGGAATTTTAGCCTTTTCACAAACACCTAAGTAAACGTGGATTACAAGTGATGGTGATCTTTAGAAATCTGACAACTTTTGATTTTTGTGCCCATTTTTTTGTGATGTGCCATCTCAATAGTAAATCCTCACGTGGCTTTGAAGATGATACACTAATAAAACATATGACATATGGTTTGCCCATTAATCTTTCCTCTGGCAATCCTCAATTGAAAAGGAATGAGTGTTAGCCAAGTTTTGTAGTAAAGAAACCAAGGCAGTGTGATCAGTCTAAGCTATTAGGTCAGAGAAATGCGGTTAAAAATGAACTCTAACTTCTCACTGCTTCATCTATGATGAGGGCATAGTTTAGAACCCTGAGATGAAATCCATAGTCAGGATTAACTGACCAAAGCAATCATTTGTGAAATTTGATGCTTGATGGAAAGTCTTGCATGACATTCCTATGTTAAGTGTGAATAGCTCAAATGTCATTATTACACGTGACAAAAATTATGCACAATTAAAAATGCATTTTCTGAAACTAACAACATTAAATAGTGCTGTGATTTTGCTATTCTCTATAAATTAACACTCATCTATAACATTCATATATATTATAGATGCAACCTCTGAATTTTGACTCCATGGCAAAGGTTATGCTTCTCATGACTCAAGAAACCTAAGTTATGATCCTGGTTCTAATGATTACCAGGCTTGTGGCCTTAGGCAAATGATCAAATCTTTTTGCATCCCACTGTCAATCTCTGTACAATTGAAGTAGTGATGTGTAACATCTCTGAGGTCCTATTAATTTACTCATTCAGTGTCTATTGAGTGTCTAATGTAAGATTGGCACTGTTAGGGATGAGAATAAGTTAGGCCAAGCATCCTTTGATCTTCCTAAATACCTTGAATTACTCACTAAAATAACATTTACATTTCGATGAATCAGCAAAGGGTTTAGCAGTGCTTGAGATATTTTATTAGATTTTTTGAAGCACAGAAGCATAATCCCTTGTTATTTCTTAACCTTTGTTATTTGCTCTTAATCTTATTTCCTACACCTAGTCAAGTCTGGTTTCTCACATGATGCTCGGTGAATTAGAATAGACAGTATAAATTAATTTTGAGAATAAAAGTTTATGAGACACTATATCAAATACTTCAGTAAAATCAAGATATATCATTATACCCATTGCAGATAATCATGGTCTAATCTTGTCATTATATTTTTTTAAATTGGATTTGTATAGCCTTATTATCCAATTATTCACCCCATGCTGTTCATAGGTACATAAATATTTGTAGCTGTGTTCCTTAATGTTGGTTCATTGTGTTTACTAGAAAGAATAATGTCAGAGGTAATTTCCACAATTGTTCTACTTTCTCTATTGTAAATATATAACTTGCATATACTTTTTCAATGTTCTGTTATTTCTTTAGATAAGAAAAATTAATAAAGCAATATAACATATACTTTTTTTCAGTGGTAAGTTTGGGTGCTAGTAAGCAATCATTTGGGGCTAAATTACCTTTAGTATTCAACTTCTAATAAAAGGAGCATTCTTAAGTGTAACTCCATCGGAAGACAATTTTGCCCTCACTGGGCCGGTTCTCAGGGCTCTAAGGAGGTTGTAACACCCAGTGAAGAAGGCTGAGGTGCATATAACCAGGTCTCAATATTCACTTATGAAGATTTTTTGAGTGTCTACCTTATACCTGGCACTGTAGGCTCTGAGTAACCAGAGGTGAATATGACAGATCCCTTTCTGCAAGGAACTCAATTTTACGTAACTACTGACCACTTTCACTTTATAATGTGTGTATAAAAACTAGGTATTGGGAAATAAATATTAATTCACTCTCTGAAAAAGCTATCTGGGACAGATGTATGATACTTTTTAGTCGGTTCCAGCTGGCGTCCTTGCAAAGAATATAACTAGTTTTAATATTTTTTAGTGAATATGTTTTGGGGCATATTGGTGATCATTGAAATATTAATTCCACTGCTTTTCTTTACTTTCAAAATATTTTGAACCGTAATATAAATTAAGACATAACCACTTTTAGGTAGTAAAGAAGTTAAGCCACTGGACTTTCTTTGTAACTAATAATGAATATACTACATAACTGACAAATTCCTCTTAATATAAAAACTGTCTCCTATACAAATTCCTAAGTTATCAAGGACTGGACTAAGATATTGGGGTGAAGCTATGCTATATAGTAACTGATTATGTATCAAATTGGAACTTGGAGATAGTTATTCATAAATCATAAAATATGGGGTTAAAATTTTATTTTACTAGTGAGGAAAAGGAGATCTATAGAAGCAAGGATATTTGCCCAAGATACACAGAAGAACTGACACTAGAATCCGCATCTTTCCCTCCTCACCTAATATTCTTTTTATGATGCCTATTCTACTACCAAAATTGTTAAGAACAGTTATGAAACACAGATATATTTATATCTAGTGTCATATCTAATGTCTGCATGATCAGGTAATCATTTAAAATGAAGCAGGTAATCTGTTTGTGGCTGAAGAATGTGAGTTGAGAGTATATTTGTGTGTTGGCTACTGTAGATGTGAATCAATACCACCTTAATGGTCAAAAGGGTGGAAACAGAGCTCACAATCCTCTGGTTTTCTGGCCTTAGCAAAAGATAGGAATTACAAGGATATATGAGAACAAAGATGATGTAACTTTACCTCAAACACACCACTGTGTTCAGTTTCATGGAAGAAAAATATGTATTTGTGTGTTCCCCAGTGGTAGATGCTTCACCAACCTTTTTGAAAAGATGTACATGGATAAACTAAATTAAATAAGATCGAATTATTTTTAAAGCTCTGGTATGTGTAAATGGAAAGAACGCGAATGGTAGTTTTTACCGTTTGTCTTTTTTCTTTGGCTGCTTAAAAATGGATTTCACCAGATGGAGGGTATAATAATTAAAATATTCTTTGTGAATAATAATTAAAAAGAATAATTGTCTTTCTTTTTAGCTGGTAAAGGGCCTGGAAACTATGCCACATGACATACTATTGAAGCATTTAAATGTATTTTTAGCAAAGAGAAGCCTAGAAGGAGATGCTGTGAGATAACTCAGTGTTGAATACTTAACATTTGTCTGTTTTAGTGGAATTAGATTTGCTCTGTAAGGACATTACAGAAAGACATATTGTGAATTAACACAAGGAACACATTTCTAACCTTTCTAAGATCTGGAGTTGTAGGAAAATGATGTGAGTGCTAATGAGGCGGGGTCTCTGCCCCTAAAAGTTTCAAACAGAGGTTACACCTTTTCTGGGTGATTCTGCAGGAACTGTTTGAACTAGATGACTTCTAGTCCCTTTCAACAATGAATGTATAACCCTGCTAAGATATTATTGAGCAATTATGCCAATGGGAATACAAAGGAAATCTAAAAACAGAGATGATGTTGGTCTCATTGATCCAACAGAATGGTTGTGGCTGCCTGGAATTCTGTGTTGAGAAGGATCCTGAGGTAACCTCTGGGCTCAGTATGAAGGAGCACTGTGATTGATTAATGGTGCTGCACTGGGAAAGTAGTGAAGAAATTATTTCATTCTGGCACGTATGCCTGACATGTGCCATCTTGACCTTAAAAGGTGATCTGTCTTTTTTCCATTTTCTAGCATTTGATTATTCATTATATTACACCATTGTTCTTTATGCACCTAAGCATATTTGGTTAACTCAGCTTTGAAATTTCCATGATGAATAGTCTTCCATGTAGAGGGTTTTTAAAAGTAACTGAAAATTATACATTTATAACTTAGAAAAAAGCAAGTGGTGTATGTTACAGTCCATTTTAGGGTGACTTATGATTTGATTAAAGATTATAATGAACAATCAGAGGATTTAACTAATATAAAATTTTATCCAAATTGGCTGTTTAAATTATTGAAAATCTGTCTGACTTCATGTTTTGGGAAGCTTGTGTCTGACTTCCACATGCCCTTTGCTCTTTTTTTAAAGTTTGCCTGGCTTAAAGGAAATTATTCAGTGTAGAGCTCAATTGCAAATGTGCTCTGACAATCAGGAGGCTGTATCTATGGTTTTATCTGGAGGTGATAAAGAAGTCCCATGGCCTGGAATATAAATTCACACATCCGCAAGCAGTAGCAGTGCCTTCTCTTAGTCTAGACCTTCAGAAAAGATGAAATTTCAGGGAGCTTCTGGTTCAGAAAAGCAGCAATAATTGCGTGCCTTTTATTCTAATCAAATTTCCTTGTCTTAATAATGCAATGAAGTACACGTGAATTGTTATATTGTGCAGCCATATAAATAAAAAATATAAATAAAAAAAATAAAAATTAAAAAATTAATAATAGCTACTAGTATTTTTATTTTTGCCAAAAATACAAGTGTTACAGGATATCTAAAAAGTCCAATAACCTTGAAAGAGTTATAAGGTTTGAATTTTCATAGAGATGAACTTTCCTAAGTGATTTTTGCAGGTATTTGTACACAGTTAAGCATTTATTCAACATCAAACATGATTAATGTCTTTTTCTTCCATCTATTTCTCCTTCTAACTATATTTATTTTGACCATGCTCTCTAGTGAGATTTTTTTTTTTCCTCTGGAGACCTTGTACAGATAGGGTAATAAATATAACAGAACCTAGCTAAGGAGGGGCCATTGATTTGAGTTTTAATAAAACTTACTGTCTAATTGTGCCACTGATGGTTTACAGGTGTATGTTTTTAACATTTTATATATAACCTATACAAAACTACTCTAAAATAAGTATTTAATGAAGATTGAAAATAAGAACATGAATGTCTTAAAACATAGCATGTCTTGCTTAAAATTCCTCCTACCTTCCCATGGATAGCATGAGAAAGCCCTTCATATATTAACTTGCGCTTTGCTAGACACGAGAAACGATAACAAGGAATATTGCAGATGCTCTAGTTCCTGATCTCAAGATATTTGCAGTCTCACAAGAGGAGACAGACAGACAAACTGCAATTACAGGGCGATGTGGTATGTGTTTAATGTGCATCGAAGACCATAGCATGCCACCTAACCCAGAGGGGTGATGCCAGGGTCTCGGGCAGCATGGCACCTAGGTGAAACCAGAAGGACAAAGCTTGTGAGCAAGTCAGGAAGTCTGCTGGAGGTCAGGAGAGCAGAATGATGCCAGGGAAAGAAGCAACATGTGCAAAGTTTTCAAGTTAAAAACTGCTGGGCCCCATACAGGAAATTGTGGCTATAAGAGAAAGAATATCTTTATGTGGGAGAAAGGAAGGAGTCGTGTCCACACCTAATTATTTTCGAACTCACACATGAACTCTCAAGGCAGCCCTCTTCCTCCTTGACTTCTGCATTGAATGGCCATAAATGTGAGTGCCAGCCCTGTGCTAGAATAAGTAGTTTAGTAATGACTTTGAACCAAAACAATTGTTTGATTCCGATCCAGGAATACCGTGGTCATTACTCCCTCCTAAAGTATTCACAGATGAAAGTAGTACATTCATGAAATGTGCGAGGCTCTTTACATAAGCTTCTTTTTTAAAATCATTTCTTTGATCCCATCTCACAATCTACTTAAAATAAAGCACTTTCAAGATTTTGTTGTGACAGAGCTCAGCATAATGCCTGTAAAAATGTGGTTGCCCACGTTGCAAATAGAGACATTCTCTATAAAATTTAATTTTTAGAGGCTGCTGGCTAGATCTCCACTTGTCTGTGTTTACCATGAGGAGTAGTCCCCGGCTTAAGAGTAAATTATTTTCTGTTTCAACATCCTCACTCTTCATTCCCCTCATCATGGCTCTCTTGGCAGCAGAAAAATATCTTTCCCAACGTGGACCCCGGGTTATAATATAGCCATGGGGGGATAAAGGTGTCGGATCACGTGGAAACTCTGCTGATGAGACCTATTACACAGGTCCAAGTATCAGACGGTTCTGGGCATCCATGCTGTGGTCTTTCTCTCCTGAGCCACTAAGAGGTCTGAGGACCCTCCAGCATAGGCCCTTAAATAATCTTGAATTTCTCGCTAGTGATTTGTTCAACCTTTGAGAGGAAATTTATGACTTATGATGATATATGAAAATAAGAAATCACAGTCAACCATTCAAACTGCACTAGTTCCCATCTCTTTGCCACCTGGGAAATCATACTATTTGCAAGAATAAATACAATAATGTTGTCGTTTAAAAATTAAGGGAAAGCCATATGTTATAATTTAAGCAAAATTGTGGATTTGGTTGGGTTTTTGTTGTTTTAGAAATCAATGCATATTAGAAAACCATACATTAGCAGTTTGCATATTTCCCAGCAGTGCAAATCTCTTCAATCAAATGGCAAATATTGAGCTTAAAAACATCATACATTATTTGACAAAGATCTTCAATAGCCCTCGTGCATTTTTTTTAGGGTAGCAGTCATCATGTGAAAATACAGATTAAATAATTCATATTCAATAGCTCAGCAAAAATTTTACTTTTTTTTTTTTTTTGGCTGAGGAAGATTCACCCCAAGCTAGCCTCCACTGCCAATCCTCCTCTTTTTTTTGCTTGAAGAAGACTAGCCCTGAGGTAACATCTGTGCCAATCTTCCTGCACTTTGTATGTGGGATGCCTACACAGCGTGGCTGGTGAGTGGTGTAGGTCCATGCCCAGGATCCAAGCCCGCAAACCTGGGCTGCCAAAGTGGAGCATATGGAACTTTAACCACTTGGCCATGAGGCCAGGCCCCCAAAACATTAGTTTTTAAAAAAGGGACAGATAAGTGCGTCGTTCTCCTGTTCTAAGAACATACGTAGTGTAATATTTTCAGAAGAATATTATATGCAGTATAAATGAGGTTATGTTTTAAACATGACAATGAAAGTTTAAAAATACTTTTCAACAGATTTCAAAAATCACATTGGATTTAAACTGCTTGAACCCCTTTTGCTAACTGACAGGTCTCATTATCTCCTCCCCTCCAAGATGCTCCTACTTGACATTATATCATTTGAATTTTATACCCTTACGATCGCAAGTAGGTTTTGCATACCCTTGACCTCAGATAGAAGAAAGGTCACCAATGGTGGCTCTTTGATGCCCAGTGTTGAAGATGGAAGCATAGCAAACAACTACCCAAACTTCATCATGCTTCCAGCACATCAGCACCAGATGCCTCCCTAATATTTTGTCTCTCACTTTTGGAAGTAAATAGGTAGATCTGTCATTGGAGTTTAGTCAGCAAAATGATTACATTTTTGCCTTATGTAGGAAGGTGGCCTATATAGCAAAAAAGAAAAAAAAATTTATCTCGTTATGATTTGTACATGCTTTCTTTGGTTAAAAGTTGATTATATGACAATGACTTCAGTGTAACATGTGAATATAGTACGGTGAATAAACTTGAGAGAAAAGGAAATTTTAGCCTCTGTCTGGAATTGAGGTGGATATTTAAAATTTTAAAAGCTGAGCGACAAATAAAGGGGCTGGCCTACCAGACATTTTCACTCCTAGATCTTAAAATTCTTTACATACTCATATGCTCATAAATTTGTATACATCTTTAAATTATAGAACATGGGAAAAAATATCTTTGCATTTATTATATAGTAGTAACTGTACAGAATCATCTGCATAAATGGTGTGTGAAGTCATAACCACGTTATGTATATAATAATACAGTAAGCCTAAAAACGTAATTAGAATCTTCAAATTCTAGTGTGGTAAGTATATTTTTTATACATATAAAATTTTCCCAGGAACGTTTTACTATAGGACTGCATGAGATAGAACCACCAATTAAACTCTGTGATCCTTTCTTTCTCTCCATTTCAGTTGTAGACACAATGGTATTTCAGAGATTTCTAACAAGACAGGTTAAAAGTATGAGATAAATGTAAAGACAGGGAAATGCTGTTATTTAGCAGTAGTAACAGATCCACACTGGAGGTTTTTTCATGCCTGAGAATGTTTGTGGAGTCATTGAGATCTCTGCAGATGATGTATTTGAGTTTATTGAGGACAGTTATTTCACCCATGGTAAATTTAATGCAAAAATGTTTCTGTGAGCTGCTTTACACTTTAATATTTCTAACTAATAGGACGTTTCAAGTGTGTATGCTACAGTTGTACATATGTGTGTACCTGTATTCCTCCTGACAATATACATTTTTAAAATTTGTAAGTAACATAGACACTGCTTTCACAGGGTTTGATAACCGTTGTAAAATTTGTCTCCGTTACGACTCCTCAAACTGTTGTGCAATTATTTATTTACATGTCTGTTTCCTACACTAGACTTTTTAGCTCCCTGGGTGAAAGGGTCAAATATCATTTGCCTGTACTTTCCCGGCTCATATCACGTTGTCTGGCCCGTGGGAGCGCTGCAGAAAATGTTTGCTAATTAAATAAATTATGTGGTTCACACATTTGGTAACCAGACTTTTGTGAAGGCACAATATCTCACTGTTTTCATTATTTTAAACGCATCTGAAGAAACGCCATAAATATTCTCATTTGTTCCAGTACTTTCCCTCTTTCAGGGACATTATAAGGCAATTATTTACAAGAATCCCAATGAGATTGCATTTCTTATAGAAGAGAAAACCAGAGACCAGTCATTTGAAATTCATCAACCCAGAGTCTAACCTCAGAAGAACCCAATTCCCCAACTTTCAGGTGAAACTTCTTAAGAAAAGACAGACCAGCTTAGTGTCTGGAAATTTAGGGTCTGTGAATCTGGGTTCCTGGACTGACTGAGACATTCATTTCCTTTGTAACTCCATCTATTCAGTGAAAGTGAAAAGCTGAGAATTTGAAGAAAAGGCTGATAAGCAATTCCCATTATATTTGAAAAAATAAATTGTGTTATAAGAGCAAATGACATAGAGAAATCTACTCTATGTATTCATCTATGGAGAAATCATTCAAAGACATTTGGATTATTAGCTATTACCTTAAATAAACAGAATGAATAAACTCCAGCGACAATAGTGAGAATGATAATCAATTTAATAAATTTCTCCATTCTGAGGGGAAACATTTCACTTTATTTTTCTTCAGCTCATCAATGCCAAGCGTGTTCTCCTAGAGTTTTCTGCTGTGCTTCATTGATAGGAATTAACAATTCAACTGAATATTTAAAATGGTAATGAGTTCTAATGGAAGGAGTATAAACATGGGAAAGTTCTGGTCATATTGGTCCAGAGAAACAGGATTATCACTCAGATTTTGCTAGTGATGTTGACTCTTAAAAGATTAGTTAATTAAGAGGTTAAAGAATGATCTCTGATTTTTTAATATTTTTATTAGTCAACTATTCAATTCATTTCTAAGACTGGTTTGTTGTGTTTACAAAAAATATTTGTAATACTTAGCTATGAATGATTCTGACTCATTTATTTTTCAAATTGAAGGGAGCAATTCTCTGGAGCTCAAAAATAATATTTTCTTTTCAATTATTCTCCTGCTGGTTGGTCATGCTAACTGAAATTCCCATATTTGATGTCTCTCTTTAAACACAATGGTTATAGTAATAACGGATATGTTAACTTGGTAAGAGAATGCATTGAACTACTAACATCTGTAAAATACTACTACCCAGAATTACAAGAATATGACACAGTAAGGGGAGGTTGTAATGAGGAAAGGAGCAGAAGGAGAGGTCAGAATTAGGTGGTGCCTCATTGCAAGCAGTCAGAGTTCTCACAAAAGCACTACATGTGTAGTAGTGTTGTGTTTGGAAAGAAAGAAGCTAAAAGTCCTAGAAAGAAATGTAATTGTAAGGAATGACTCAAGTTGCCAAGACCAACTATATATTTCATTATCTAGCTAAGTCCAGGCACTATACAATAAGTGCGTTTACTAAATAACCTCTTAGTATACATACATTGAACTTATGGCTCCCCAACTACACTGCACTGAACCTATCTACCACTGTAATCTCCTTCCCAACTATCTCATTTCTACACTTCTACTACATTCTCTTACAAAAACCATTGAACTTGCCTCTTCTTTTTTTTTTTTTTTAATTTTTTGTTTATTGCAGTAACATTGGTTTATAACATTGTAAAAATTTCAGGTGTACATCATTGTACTTCTATTTCTGCATAGATTACATCATGTTCACCACCAAAATACTAATTACAACCCATCACCACACACATGTACCGAATTATCCCTTTCACCCTCCTCCCTCCCCCCTTCCCCTCTGGTAACCACCAATCCAATCTCTGTCCCTATGTGTTTGTTTATTGTTGTTATTATCTACTACTTAATGAAGGAAATCATACGGTATTTGACCTTCTCCCTCTGACTTATTTCACTTTGCATTATACCCTCAATGTCCATCCACGTTGTCACAAATGGCTGGTATATATACACAATGGAATACTACTCAGCCGTAAGAAACGATGAAATCCAGCCATTTGTGAGCTTGCCTCTTCTTATTCTCCTATAACCAGTCTGTATCCATGTCCTCAAATACACACGTTACTCCCCAACTCTGCTGCCTCTACTCAAAATCAGAATTGTCACTTCACACCTGGGTTCCTGCAGCCACCTGTTAGCTGGTTTCCCTATCTTCAGGCTCTGAACTTTCTGCCCTGCAGGTACATAGCAGCCGTTCTCTGAACCAATGCAATCTATCCGACCTTATCTCCTTCCACTCTCCAAAACATTAACTTTACAAGGCAAGCAGTTTCCTCACTCTCCTGTGAATCTCCTTTAAAAAGGGAATGGCCCTGGAGAAGACATTATCTTCTCAAAGCTTAATCTCCTCTTCCCCTAGTAATACATACCTCATATGTAGTTAAAGGATTCAAGAAAATAACCTCCATCAACTGCCTTCCGCAGGACCTGGCATACAGTTAGTACTCAGTACACTTTCTTCTCTGCCGCTTTTCTATGGCTTTGCTGATGCTTCCCATTCTCTGCCCATGTTCCTTATAAATTCTTTTCTTCCATATACCATTCTCCTGGATTCTTTTTATCTTCAGAAATTGCGGGTGTACATCCTCCATGAAATGTTCCCCAGATACTCAGCAAATGCATCAGTCTTCCATCTCTGGACCCATTCTGTGCACAGCATCAGCAACATGCAGTTTATCATCAATTATTCTCTAATAATTCCATGTATGCTAAGCCAGTCTCTCCAGTCAAATTCTAGGTTCTCTAAGGGCTGGACCCTGTATTTATTCTGGAACCCAGCACAGTATAGAATGCTCAGGGGTTGGCCACAGCATGTCTGATTCATGGATTGACTCATGATCTGTCAAGTTTTTTCATTTAGGTCTCTGTGGGAATGTCACCTGCTCAGAGGGGTTTCTCTAAGCACTCCATCTAAAATAGCCCTTCCATCACGCTGCGTCCTTACTCTGCTCAAGGTTTTCTTTATAGCATTTATCTCTACTTGGCAGCATGTTAATTATTTATTAGTTTATTTCTTTACTGTCTGCCCCATTCCCATAAAAATTCAAGTTCCATGAGGTCAGGGACTTTGTTTTTATCACTGCTACAGTCCTGGGGACCAGAAGAGTGCCTGACTTTATAGACACTGAGTGAGTATAGATAGGAGTGAATATGTTTAAGATCTAGTTTTTCAATTGACAATAAACAGTTATGATTTTGACTCCAATCCAAGTCCAAGTGAACAAGTATACATTCTATATATCATCAAAATGAATAAATGACTAGTATAGCTAACAATTATGTGGACAACTTTAACAGGGAGACCAGAAATCCCCCATCAGAAAGGAGGCTTTGATGAGGAATTGAGTCTTTTCCTCTTACTTTTCAGATAAACACAGGATGTAGATATCGATGTCTTTCTATTACTCTCTCCTCCGTCCACTGATTTAAAGATAAACAGAGCACAGGGCTGTAAAATGCTTGTCAGTTACCTAAAATGAGAAGAGGAGTGTTTGGAAGAATAAAGAAAGACTCAAAATATTTTATGCAAATTAAAAATGGCTTTCCCATTCATCGTTAACCACTTGGACCTCCTATTACTATGTAATGGCTGTAGTTCTCTCATCTCTCAAGAAGCTAAGGTTTATAAAGTGTGATTCTTGAAATTGTTTTATGTTAATGTTTAGTTACCATTATTAATGAAAGTACTTGTAGAACTTTGTGAAACGTTCTGTGGACACTTTTATTAACTATATATAAATCCAGAGAAATTGTGCTCCATTATTGTCATCTCTTCCTTTGGAGATTTGCATCCAAGTCCAGAACCTGAGTCATAATGAGAAAATCTGCTGAACCCAAATTCTTTCTCTATGTGCTTCTCCCTTGCTACACAGAGCATTTCACTTCTCTACACAGTAAACTACATTTATTTAATATATATATTCTTTGAGAAAGGAGGAAACTGACATATGAAAAGTTTTACTTAGTCATGATTCATGGTAGAAATCAACTGGATAAAGAAGATGTGGTATATATACACAATGGAATACTACTCAACCATAAGAAACAATGAAATCCAGCCATTTGTGACAACATGGATGGCCATTGAGGGTATTATGCAAAGTGAAATAAGTCAGAGGGAGAAGGTCAAATACCATATGATTTCCTTCATTAAGTAGTAGATAATAACAACAATAAACAAACACATAGGGACAGAGATTGGATTGGTGGTTACCAGAGGGGAAGGGGGGAGGGAGGAGGGTGAAAGGGATAATTCGGTACATGTGTGTGGTGATGGGTTGTAATTAGTATTTTGGTGGTGAACATGATGTAATCTGTGCAGAAATAGAAGTATAATGATGTACACCTGAAATTTATACAATGTTATAAACCAATGTTACTGCAATAAACAAAAAATTAAAAAAAAAAAAAGAAACAAAATGCAAAAAAAAAATCCATCTATGCTAATTAATCAACTCTCTGGTGTAGATTTCAATGATATTTGATGTGCTGAATAAGCTAACTGGATGTTGGTTCCTGATTAGGGTATTTTAAATACTAACTACTGTCTGTAGGTTGTAGATTAAAGATTAAAGGTAATTTATACATATGCATTGCACTATTTTTTAGTTAAAGTTCTAGATAAATATTAGACCGCTCCTCGATGCTAGGGACTCTGCTAGCCCCTATGTGTACATAATGAGCAAAACAAGAAAGCAAACAAGTGAAATTTTTGGTAAGACTAATTAGGGTGAGTGATGATCTCTGAGGCAGTGATAGGCATTGACAGTTGAAAAAAAGGAAAAGGAATTGATGAAAGCAGACTAGCTCCTGTCGTTAGGTGGTGAGTTTTCTTCTCATACTTCTCTTAGTTTAGATGTGTGGGGCAAGAGGTTGATAGGTGAAGCCACATATCCAGGAGTTTTGGGTCTAGACAAATTAAAATATATGGACACAAGTCCCAAATGCTTGTTACTCAATACCATCTTCAGCACTCCTCCAGTCATGCTGTTTCTATCCAAAGTCTATGCTCCAAATGTCTCTAGAATTTTAAGCTCAAGGTTTAGCCAACATTCTTGGCTTGACCCCAATGTTCTCCTGATTAAATGTGTAAAAGTGAAAACAAAAAAGAGCTTTATATTTTGTTTACAGAAATTTTTTTTTGAGAAGGCAAAATCTCTTAGCTTAACTTTGAAGGCTAAACTCAGGATTAGGCATTAACATGTTGTTTTCTTAGTCAAACAAATACGCTTACAGTCGGGAAAGCGTCTTTCTTTTTTTCAGTAATCAAATGCTGAAATGTTTAAGCAAAATAACAATTGCCGGTTGTAGACTAACATGCATTGTTTCCAAGCTTATATGTCTCTCAAAGGAGTGTCTACATGGAAGGAAAATGTGTTTTCTCTTCACCTTCCCTTTTTGCTTCTCCTGTCATTCTCTCACCACCTCCTCATCCCTCTCATCTTGGCTGGACTTCAGAAGTGTTTTCAGTAATACCTAGAGCCAGCCTGAAGCTACAGATAATGGAGCAGGGAAAAGAGGGTTGAGGGTGGGAATGAGTCTAAAATCAAACATATATGTGGTCTGGTTTCTCCTTAACCTTCCCCACTCCCAACTGCTAAATATCTGTCATCCTTCCAGGTGGCCACAATACCCACTCATGCATCCCTGCTTTATTGTTAATCCTTTTAAATACCATTTCCTTCTAGATTTCCATCAAAAGAAATTTTATGAACTTTTCTGTTTTCTTTTATTTGCTTAGTTCAATTCCTTCTTTGGAATTACCCTTTCTTATTAAACAAAAAAGAACAATTTGGACCTTCTTTTCATAGTTTTAAAAATTTGGAGATGTAGGGGCGAATACCCTTACGTCTCCCATGAAGAGGGCCGACACAGTAATTTTAACCAAACAGATCCATTAACCAAACACACAAACATATCCATTTAAAACTGCAGCCTGCCTTCCCTCCAGTTCCCTCAACCCTGCTCCAGTGTTTCTTTTTTCTATAGCATTCATTGTCTCCTAACAGTCTATATTGTTTACTTATTCCTTATTTTGAGTGTTCATTACCTCTCACTCTTGCTAAAATGTAAGCTACACAAGGTGAAGGATCTAAAATAGTGCCTCCGAGAGCCAGCCCTGATGGCCTAGTGGTTAAAGTTCAGCACGCTCCACTTTTGTGGCCTGAGTTCGATTCCCTGTTGTGGAACCACACCACTCATCTGTCAGTAGTCATGCTGTGGCGGCAGCTCACATAAAAGAACTAGAAAAACTTACAACTAGAATATACAACTATGTACTGGGGCTTTGGGGAAGAAAAAGAAATATTGGCAACAGATGTTAGCTCAGGGCAAATCTTTCCCAGCAAAAAAACGAGGGGGGGATTGTTAATTTAAAAAAATAAATCAATAAAATAAAATAGTGCCTGCCACATTGTAGGTGCTCAGGAACTATGTGCTGAATGGAAGTGAAGAAAATTCCTAAGTTGAGTTTTAATGATTATCTCTATTGTTCATGTCATTTGCTACCTTAAGCCCTTTAAGACCTGAGAAATCTCAGTGATCTCTCGGTAACCACTGTAACCGGACTGGAGAGTCCGATTGCCCAGGTTCTTGGTCAGTGTAAGAGAAGAATTCAGACACCAACACAATGGCAACAGCAAGCAAGCAAAGATTTATTAGAGGAGAGGTCAGATACACTCCAAGTGAGGAGCGGGCAGTGCCAGAGAACGCACTTGCCCCGTGTCTTGGGTTGCTATTATTTTTATTTGGGCTGTTTAGAAGGGAATTAGCATTATCTGGTTATCCACCAATAATGGTCTTTCCTCCACCCACCTGTCGGGAGGGGGAGTTCTTGACCTTTTAGGGGAATCTCTGGAACTGTCACGGCAGTCATCCTGGGTGGAAGGGTGGCTAATGCATATGGAATTTGTATGTAAATTAAAGAAAGGTCAATGTCGTCGAGAGGTGTATAGCAGAAGGCTTTGTATGTGCTGTTTGTGCACCTATTATTTTTATCATCACGGTTGATGGCCTCAGACTCCGGTGGTGGCGCCAGGCAGGTCTCAGTTCTCCTTTATCTGCATCTTGTAGGATGCCAGCAAGGTGCTTCACTGATGCAGCAAGATCTCCAACTGTGATCCTCCGCTCATGTCTACCTAGCTACCTATCTCACCACCATACCCCAAAAGGATGATAAAATCTGTACTTTAATAGGTAGTTTCGCCACAAACACTCCAGTATGTTTGAGCTTCTAGTAGAATTCAAAAGCCAACAAGAAGGAAGGGTGCAAAAACAAATCCCAAGTTGCATCTGAAGACCGTATTTCTTAATTAAAGCCTTAGAGATCATCACTCAGCCAGGTGTCATCCTGCACTAATATTAAAGCTTAATATTTAGGAGTAATAATAAAGTCAAGTGTCTTCCTGGGAGTGTATTAATATCATACAAACTTTTTTAATTTGGCAACTTTCTGATTAAAATGAATTAAGTAGTTTCTTTTTGCAAGGAGCTATTGAAAGTAATTGTACATGCAACACTTACAGAGTATTTTTTTTCATCTTGTAAAGGGATAATTTGCTAAACTTGATTAAAAATCAAACATTGAACTAGATCTATCTAAGACTGTCGCATATACTATTGAGCGACTTTAATCAAATTCAGCATTATTATCTTTTTATTTGCTTTAACCCTGCCTGCAGGTACAATAAAGTGAAAATATGTAAGCAATGGAGCATATTTATAATACTAGTCAGAGTGCCAGGTGGGTTGTAAAATAAATGTAATTGTTTTCAAAGATTGAACCAGATTAGCATGGATTAACACATTCATTTGAAATCCATGGCAGAAAGTATTCTAAGCATGCCTTCAAACAACCCGTTTTACTCTGTTTATATCCTATCTTACTACTACAAAATCACTGCCCCATAAAACAGGGAGCATTTTAACTCCATTCATTTTCATATGAAAGAAATACAATCTATTAAACAAGGCAAGAAAGCAGGTATCTGCCATATTGAAGGCCAGATTTGCAGCGATTCGCTCCCTGGCTTTCAGCAGATGAACAACAGTGACAGACATGGAAACCAGAATTGTGGCTGCAATAAATATTCATAACTGCTCCTGCCCAAGGAGCACAGGGAGGGTGTCTGCATTTGCAGCACATGGCTAGCAGAGGATGCATCAGGGTTAGACCATCCCACACTCCAGCTTGGGAGCCCTGGGCAATTCGTGCTGCTGAAATCCCTCATCAAGGAGGAGCGGTGTGTTACTAGGTGGTTTTACAGTACCAAATCTTTCAGCTATGTCCTGCTGATGCCATTAGCCCTCCTCTCTAACCTTAAAGTAAACCTGCTGGAGAAAGCGTGTTGTCAGTGTATGATATCCAGCAGAGGAGAGTCAGCTCTGCGAGGAAAATGTGGTTTCTGTTGCAATTCAGGACCCAAGGCTGACTACCAGAAACCTGCCCACATTTAAGAGGAATCAGTCCTTGGTGAATTATACTTAGTGAAGCTAAAAGAATTGTGTGTTACAGAGTCTCTGGACAGACTCGCTGCTGGCAGATCTTGATTCTCTTCCTCTAGTTAGAAATAGCCCCTCATTGAACATTGAAAGACTATAATTCATTTCTGCATTTACTGCAGGGACCTTGTCTACTAAGCAATTTAGTATCACTCATGCAAGAAATGTGAATCGGATTTCCTGAGCAACTGGTGAATCTTCGGAGCTAATCATATTTCCTTTTTTTGTTTTGGCCATTAGGAAACTTGGAGTAGCAAAATTTGTTTTCCCAATTTAGTAACTATATGAGGTTTTACCTATTGAATTTCTATGTACTATTTCCCCTCTGTTTTCATCCAAATGTCCTACCATTTTCCATTTAGCTTGATTTTTCAAAAATCTTGCTTTATTTTATGTATTTTTGTAGATACGACTAAATCTTTTATGGAAAGAACATGTTATCTAACACATGCATGCATACATTGATTAACAAAATGGCGAATGGTATGACAAAGTGGCTAAAATTGAGGAAGTCTGCATTTTTAAGCAGAGGTTATTCAATTCTCACCATAGGTCGGTCAGAATCATGGATATTCTAACATTACCCAGTACCTATATAGATATATATAGATACAAACCATTTTTGAAATCTTTAACGTGATAGATATCCTATAGTTATTGACAAATATCTAAATAATTTACTGGAGTGAAATACTACCAATTTTACAATAGAAATAGAATAATGTCTTAGGGTGTTTTCTTCTGGCTGTTAGTGAATTCTGGATGATGTACATGTGATCGAGTGTCATTTCTCCTGGGCATTTGATCGCTGTGTGAGGTTTGGCCCATTGGTGTCAGGCTTGTTTGTTTTAAATGATGTCGTTGATTGCTCCAGTGATGAATACTTAGAAAGCCTTAACTTTTAGACCTTCACTAAGCTTCCCAGAACAATTGTGAGTGAGATCTCTTCGAGAATGAAATCATTTCTTCCTGCCAAGCTGCCATGAGAAATTCATATGCTCAGCAAATGTGAAATATGCTAGACTCTGTCTGAGGAAGTAGAGTTTGCAGCACCAGGCTCTGTTTGGGAATCCCTTTGTGATCCAAATGGGGAGTTCCTCAACAAACATTTGGATGTTGTTGCGAGGGAGGGCTGTTATATTTTACCATGCAGTTATGCTTAGCTGTTCTGTGGAATGCATGGGGGTGAAAACAACCGATTCTCTTGCCTGAGACAACAAAAGTAGGAATTTTTAAAAACGTGATTGTGAAATATTATTCTCAGGCCAAATTGCCTTGTTTGTGCTTTGCTCAGTACTTGTTTTTCTCTTTATCTATACTGAGTTTTCTTAGAGTGTCCTATTAAACATTGGACGCGCCCATGAAGTACAACTGCAGAGACAGAAAAAAACAGCATCAGTTCGTCCTCTCGCAAACCCTGACCCCACACAGCTCATCTTTTCATGCTAGGAGAACTGATACTCACATCAGGAAAACACATCATTCTGAACTACAAGCAGAGAGAGGCATCTCTGAAATTGTTTTCTCCACAGTCGTTAACCACAGTTATACAAAATATGAATGAAAGAAACCTCAAATTTCAGCATTTCATCTACAGTTTGTTTATATCATTATCTAATTTGCCTCTAATTCTTTCAAGAAAAGATGCTTCCACCAGTTTCCCTGGAGTTCTCATGGTTGGAAGCATTTCCTTGACAGTTCGACTAACAACATGTACGACAGAGAGAGCTGAGTGCGTTAGTTGAAGAATGCCTGTCATAGATCTCGTGCTTCCATCATTAGCCCACCCGGTGGAGAGTGAGCTGCCCAGGAGTTTGCAGATGGCAAGCAAGAGACCTGGTCTGAGTCTCAGCCTTCACACCTATTGTGGTACCTCAGCCAAATACCTCAGCTGCTCTGAACCACTTTTAACTCACATGTTAAATGAAGGATTGTACTAAATTATCTCTAAAATGTTTTCTAAGCTCAAACTGCTTATTATATTCACATTTTGTTTAGTCTATCTAAAACATACTTACCTTGATTGATTGAGCTTTTAGAGTGAAACAATCAAAATAATGAGCTTTTTTTTTCTCACTTAATCTCCATTTACCTCTATCAGTTCTTCTCCATCTCATTCCCATCCTAACACACCTGAGAAAGGCAATACCTTCCCGTCAGAGACACTGGCTCCCTCGCTCCACATGGAGTACGACCTGGAGACTGGCCTAGGGAAGCGTCAGAATTTTGGATAAAAGAAGGGAATGTGTATTGAATAAGTCTCCCAGTTGATTCAGTGCGTTAAGAATCACTGAACTGCATTGTCCATTGTGTGTCTTAACAGGGAAACCTGTCCTTTGCAAATGATCGAGACTGCTCTTAAATTTTCAATGTGGCCTCACTCAAGTTTATTTCAAAGCCATTAAAGCAAGGTTCTCAAAGCCTGCCTGACTTCCAAGAGCCTTTTGATGCAGTCCTTCTTTGCTTGTATTGTTCAGAATCCACACTGAGCACTGGGTTGAAACTCCCAGCTCTAGGGGATTGAAAGCTCCCCTATTTAGCATCCGCCTTGCAGTACTTACCCTACTCCTTCCTGAATCCCTACTACAAACTGAATTGTGGCTCTAGTTCAAATAAACAATATCATAATTTGTGTACCAGCCCCTAAACCTCCCTAGTACTGTAGGAATCTTTTCAGATGCTCGCATGTTGCTAAGTATGTTCCTAAATTAATCTTTACACAAGTAAACATGGTTTACTCCTCATTTCCCTTGTGACATTTAAGCGTAGTTCTGAGACTTCACGAAATAGTGTCAGGGAATTTTAGCCTTTTCACAAACACCTAAGTAAACGTGGATTACAAGTGATGGTGATCTTTAGAAATCTGACAACTTTTGATTTTTGTGCCCATTTTTTTGTGATGTGCCATCTCAATAGTAAATCCTCACGTGGCTTTGAAGATGATACACTAATAAAACATATGACATATGGTTTGCCCATTAATCTTTCCTCTGGCAATCCTCAATTGAAAAGGAATGAGTGTTAGCCAAGTTTTGTAGTAAAGAAACCAAGGCAGTGTGATCAGTCTAAGCTATTAGGTCAGAGAAATGCGGTTAAAAATGAACTCTAACTTCTCACTGCTTCATCTATGATGAGGGCATAGTTTAGAACCCTGAGATGAAATCCATAGTCAGGATTAACTGACCAAAGCAATCATTTGTGAAATTTGATGCTTGATGGAAAGTCTTGCATGACATTCCTATGTTAAGTGTGAATAGCTCAAATGTCATTATTACACGTGACAAAAATTATGCACAATTAAAAATGCATTTTCTGAAACTAACAACATTAAATAGTGCTGTGATTTTGCTATTCTCTATAAATTAACACTCATCTATAACATTCATATATATTATAGATGCAACCTCTGAATTTTGACTCCATGGCAAAGGTTATGCTTCTCATGACTCAAGAAACCTAAGTTATGATCCTGGTTCTAATGATTACCAGGCTTGTGGCCTTAGGCAAATGATCAAATCTTTTTGCATCCCACTGTCAATCTCTGTACAATTGAAGTAGTGATGTGTAACATCTCTGAGGTCCTATTAATTTACTCATTCAGTGTCTATTGAGTGTCTAATGTAAGATTGGCACTGTTAGGGATGAGAATAAGTTAGGCCAAGCATCCTTTGATCTTCCTAAATACCTTGAATTACTCACTAAAATAACATTTACATTTCGATGAATCAGCAAAGGGTTTAGCAGTGCTTGAGATATTTTATTAGATTTTTTGAAGCACAGAAGCATAATCCCTTGTTATTTCTTAACCTTTGTTATTTGCTCTTAATCTTATTTCCTACACCTAGTCAAGTCTGGTTTCTCACATGATGCTCGGTGAATTAGAATAGACAGTATAAATTAATTTTGAGAATAAAAGTTTATGAGACACTATATCAAATACTTCAGTAAAATCAAGATATATCATTATACCCATTGCAGATAATCATGGTCTAATCTTGTCATTATATTTTTTTAAATTGGATTTGTATAGCCTTATTATCCAATTATTCACCCCATGCTGTTCATAGGTACATAAATATTTGTAGCTGTGTTCCTTAATGTTGGTTCATTGTGTTTACTAGAAAGAATAATGTCAGAGGTAATTTCCACAATTGTTCTACTTTCTCTATTGTAAATATATAACTTGCATATACTTTTTCAATGTTCTGTTATTTCTTTAGATAAGAAAAATTAATAAAGCAATATAACATATACTTTTTTTCAGTGGTAAGTTTGGGTGCTAGTAAGCAATCATTTGGGGCTAAATTACCTTTAGTATTCAACTTCTAATAAAAGGAGCATTCTTAAGTGTAACTCCATCGGAAGACAATTTTGCCCTCACTGGGCCGGTTCTCAGGGCTCTAAGGAGGTTGTAACACCCAGTGAAGAAGGCTGAGGTGCATATAACCAGGTCTCAATATTCACTTATGAAGATTTTTTGAGTGTCTACCTTATACCTGGCACTGTAGGCTCTGAGTAACCAGAGGTGAATATGACAGATCCCTTTCTGCAAGGAACTCAATTTTACGTAACTACTGACCACTTTCACTTTATAATGTGTGTATAAAAACTAGGTATTGGGAAATAAATATTAATTCACTCTCTGAAAAAGCTATCTGGGACAGATGTATGATACTTTTTAGTCGGTTCCAGCTGGCGTCCTTGCAAAGAATATAACTAGTTTTAATATTTTTTAGTGAATATGTTTTGGGGCATATTGGTGATCATTGAAATATTAATTCCACTGCTTTTCTTTACTTTCAAAATATTTTGAACCGTAATATAAATTAAGACATAACCACTTTTAGGTAGTAAAGAAGTTAAGCCACTGGACTTTCTTTGTAACTAATAATGAATATACTACATAACTGACAAATTCCTCTTAATATAAAAACTGTCTCCTATACAAATTCCTAAGTTATCAAGGACTGGACTAAGATATTGGGGTGAAGCTATGCTATATAGTAACTGATTATGTATCAAATTGGAACTTGGAGATAGTTATTCATAAATCATAAAATATGGGGTTAAAATTTTATTTTACTAGTGAGGAAAAGGAGATCTATAGAAGCAAGGATATTTGCCCAAGATACACAGAAGAACTGACACTAGAATCCGCATCTTTCCCTCCTCACCTAATATTCTTTTTATGATGCCTATTCTACTACCAAAATTGTTAAGAACAGTTATGAAACACAGATATATTTATATCTAGTGTCATATCTAATGTCTGCATGATCAGGTAATCATTTAAAATGAAGCAGGTAATCTGTTTGTGGCTGAAGAATGTGAGTTGAGAGTATATTTGTGTGTTGGCTACTGTAGATGTGAATCAATACCACCTTAATGGTCAAAAGGGTGGAAACAGAGCTCACAATCCTCTGGTTTTCTGGCCTTAGCAAAAGATAGGAATTACAAGGATATATGAGAACAAAGATGATGTAACTTTACCTCAAACACACCACTGTGTTCAGTTTCATGGAAGAAAAATATGTATTTGTGTGTTCCCCAGTGGTAGATGCTTCACCAACCTTTTTGAAAAGATGTACATGGATAAACTAAATTAAATAAGATCGAATTATTTTTAAAGCTCTGGTATGTGTAAATGGAAAGAACGCGAATGGTAGTTTTTACCGTTTGTCTTTTTTCTTTGGCTGCTTAAAAATGGATTTCACCAGATGGAGGGTATAATAATTAAAATATTCTTTGTGAATAATAATTAAAAAGAATAATTGTCTTTCTTTTTAGCTGGTAAAGGGCCTGGAAACTATGCCACATGACATACTATTGAAGCATTTAAATGTATTTTTAGCAAAGAGAAGCCTAGAAGGAGATGCTGTGAGATAACTCAGTGTTGAATACTTAACATTTGTCTGTTTTAGTGGAATTAGATTTGCTCTGTAAGGACATTACAGAAAGACATATTGTGAATTAACACAAGGAACACATTTCTAACCTTTCTAAGATCTGGAGTTGTAGGAAAATGATGTGAGTGCTAATGAGGCGGGGTCTCTGCCCCTAAAAGTTTCAAACAGAGGTTACACCTTTTCTGGGTGATTCTGCAGGAACTGTTTGAACTAGATGACTTCTAGTCCCTTTCAACAATGAATGTATAACCCTGCTAAGATATTATTGAGCAATTATGCCAATGGGAATACAAAGGAAATCTAAAAACAGAGATGATGTTGGTCTCATTGATCCAACAGAATGGTTGTGGCTGCCTGGAATTCTGTGTTGAGAAGGATCCTGAGGTAACCTCTGGGCTCAGTATGAAGGAGCACTGTGATTGATTAATGGTGCTGCACTGGGAAAGTAGTGAAGAAATTATTTCATTCTGGCACGTATGCCTGACATGTGCCATCTTGACCTTAAAAGGTGATCTGTCTTTTTTCCATTTTCTAGCATTTGATTATTCATTATATTACACCATTGTTCTTTATGCACCTAAGCATATTTGGTTAACTCAGCTTTGAAATTTCCATGATGAATAGTCTTCCATGTAGAGGGTTTTTAAAAGTAACTGAAAATTATACATTTATAACTTAGAAAAAAGCAAGTGGTGTATGTTACAGTCCATTTTAGGGTGACTTATGATTTGATTAAAGATTATAATGAACAATCAGAGGATTTAACTAATATAAAATTTTATCCAAATTGGCTGTTTAAATTATTGAAAATCTGTCTGACTTCATGTTTTGGGAAGCTTGTGTCTGACTTCCACATGCCCTTTGCTCTTTTTTTAAAGTTTGCCTGGCTTAAAGGAAATTATTCAGTGTAGAGCTCAATTGCAAATGTGCTCTGACAATCAGGAGGCTGTATCTATGGTTTTATCTGGAGGTGATAAAGAAGTCCCATGGCCTGGAATATAAATTCACACATCCGCAAGCAGTAGCAGTGCCTTCTCTTAGTCTAGACCTTCAGAAAAGATGAAATTTCAGGGAGCTTCTGGTTCAGAAAAGCAGCAATAATTGCGTGCCTTTTATTCTAATCAAATTTCCTTGTCTTAATAATGCAATGAAGTACACGTGAATTGTTATATTGTGCAGCCATATAAATAAAAAATATAAATAAAAAAAATAAAAATTAAAAAATTAATAATAGCTACTAGTATTTTTATTTTTGCCAAAAATACAAGTGTTACAGGATATCTAAAAAGTCCAATAACCTTGAAAGAGTTATAAGGTTTGAATTTTCATAGAGATGAACTTTCCTAAGTGATTTTTGCAGGTATTTGTACACAGTTAAGCATTTATTCAACATCAAACATGATTAATGTCTTTTTCTTCCATCTATTTCTCCTTCTAACTATATTTATTTTGACCATGCTCTCTAGTGAGATTTTTTTTTTTCCTCTGGAGACCTTGTACAGATAGGGTAATAAATATAACAGAACCTAGCTAAGGAGGGGCCATTGATTTGAGTTTTAATAAAACTTACTGTCTAATTGTGCCACTGATGGTTTACAGGTGTATGTTTTTAACATTTTATATATAACCTATACAAAACTACTCTAAAATAAGTATTTAATGAAGATTGAAAATAAGAACATGAATGTCTTAAAACATAGCATGTCTTGCTTAAAATTCCTCCTACCTTCCCATGGATAGCATGAGAAAGCCCTTCATATATTAACTTGCGCTTTGCTAGACACGAGAAACGATAACAAGGAATATTGCAGATGCTCTAGTTCCTGATCTCAAGATATTTGCAGTCTCACAAGAGGAGACAGACAGACAAACTGCAATTACAGGGCGATGTGGTATGTGTTTAATGTGCATCGAAGACCATAGCATGCCACCTAACCCAGAGGGGTGATGCCAGGGTCTCGGGCAGCATGGCACCTAGGTGAAACCAGAAGGACAAAGCTTGTGAGCAAGTCAGGAAGTCTGCTGGAGGTCAGGAGAGCAGAATGATGCCAGGGAAAGAAGCAACATGTGCAAAGTTTTCAAGTTAAAAACTGCTGGGCCCCATACAGGAAATTGTGGCTATAAGAGAAAGAATATCTTTATGTGGGAGAAAGGAAGGAGTCGTGTCCACACCTAATTATTTTCGAACTCACACATGAACTCTCAAGGCAGCCCTCTTCCTCCTTGACTTCTGCATTGAATGGCCATAAATGTGAGTGCCAGCCCTGTGCTAGAATAAGTAGTTTAGTAATGACTTTGAACCAAAACAATTGTTTGATTCCGATCCAGGAATACCGTGGTCATTACTCCCTCCTAAAGTATTCACAGATGAAAGTAGTACATTCATGAAATGTGCGAGGCTCTTTACATAAGCTTCTTTTTTAAAATCATTTCTTTGATCCCATCTCACAATCTACTTAAAATAAAGCACTTTCAAGATTTTGTTGTGACAGAGCTCAGCATAATGCCTGTAAAAATGTGGTTGCCCACGTTGCAAATAGAGACATTCTCTATAAAATTTAATTTTTAGAGGCTGCTGGCTAGATCTCCACTTGTCTGTGTTTACCATGAGGAGTAGTCCCCGGCTTAAGAGTAAATTATTTTCTGTTTCAACATCCTCACTCTTCATTCCCCTCATCATGGCTCTCTTGGCAGCAGAAAAATATCTTTCCCAACGTGGACCCCGGGTTATAATATAGCCATGGGGGGATAAAGGTGTCGGATCACGTGGAAACTCTGCTGATGAGACCTATTACACAGGTCCAAGTATCAGACGGTTCTGGGCATCCATGCTGTGGTCTTTCTCTCCTGAGCCACTAAGAGGTCTGAGGACCCTCCAGCATAGGCCCTTAAATAATCTTGAATTTCTCGCTAGTGATTTGTTCAACCTTTGAGAGGAAATTTATGACTTATGATGATATATGAAAATAAGAAATCACAGTCAACCATTCAAACTGCACTAGTTCCCATCTCTTTGCCACCTGGGAAATCATACTATTTGCAAGAATAAATACAATAATGTTGTCGTTTAAAAATTAAGGGAAAGCCATATGTTATAATTTAAGCAAAATTGTGGATTTGGTTGGGTTTTTGTTGTTTTAGAAATCAATGCATATTAGAAAACCATACATTAGCAGTTTGCATATTTCCCAGCAGTGCAAATCTCTTCAATCAAATGGCAAATATTGAGCTTAAAAACATCATACATTATTTGACAAAGATCTTCAATAGCCCTCGTGCATTTTTTTTAGGGTAGCAGTCATCATGTGAAAATACAGATTAAATAATTCATATTCAATAGCTCAGCAAAAATTTTACTTTTTTTTTTTTTTTGGCTGAGGAAGATTCACCCCAAGCTAGCCTCCACTGCCAATCCTCCTCTTTTTTTTGCTTGAAGAAGACTAGCCCTGAGGTAACATCTGTGCCAATCTTCCTGCACTTTGTATGTGGGATGCCTACACAGCGTGGCTGGTGAGTGGTGTAGGTCCATGCCCAGGATCCAAGCCCGCAAACCTGGGCTGCCAAAGTGGAGCATATGGAACTTTAACCACTTGGCCATGAGGCCAGGCCCCCAAAACATTAGTTTTTAAAAAAGGGACAGATAAGTGCGTCGTTCTCCTGTTCTAAGAACATACGTAGTGTAATATTTTCAGAAGAATATTATATGCAGTATAAATGAGGTTATGTTTTAAACATGACAATGAAAGTTTAAAAATACTTTTCAACAGATTTCAAAAATCACATTGGATTTAAACTGCTTGAACCCCTTTTGCTAACTGACAGGTCTCATTATCTCCTCCCCTCCAAGATGCTCCTACTTGACATTATATCATTTGAATTTTATACCCTTACGATCGCAAGTAGGTTTTGCATACCCTTGACCTCAGATAGAAGAAAGGTCACCAATGGTGGCTCTTTGATGCCCAGTGTTGAAGATGGAAGCATAGCAAACAACTACCCAAACTTCATCATGCTTCCAGCACATCAGCACCAGATGCCTCCCTAATATTTTGTCTCTCACTTTTGGAAGTAAATAGGTAGATCTGTCATTGGAGTTTAGTCAGCAAAATGATTACATTTTTGCCTTATGTAGGAAGGTGGCCTATATAGCAAAAAAGAAAAAAAAATTTATCTCGTTATGATTTGTACATGCTTTCTTTGGTTAAAAGTTGATTATATGACAATGACTTCAGTGTAACATGTGAATATAGTACGGTGAATAAACTTGAGAGAAAAGGAAATTTTAGCCTCTGTCTGGAATTGAGGTGGATATTTAAAATTTTAAAAGCTGAGCGACAAATAAAGGGGCTGGCCTACCAGACATTTTCACTCCTAGATCTTAAAATTCTTTACATACTCATATGCTCATAAATTTGTATACATCTTTAAATTATAGAACATGGGAAAAAATATCTTTGCATTTATTATATAGTAGTAACTGTACAGAATCATCTGCATAAATGGTGTGTGAAGTCATAACCACGTTATGTATATAATAATACAGTAAGCCTAAAAACGTAATTAGAATCTTCAAATTCTAGTGTGGTAAGTATATTTTTTATACATATAAAATTTTCCCAGGAACGTTTTACTATAGGACTGCATGAGATAGAACCACCAATTAAACTCTGTGATCCTTTCTTTCTCTCCATTTCAGTTGTAGACACAATGGTATTTCAGAGATTTCTAACAAGACAGGTTAAAAGTATGAGATAAATGTAAAGACAGGGAAATGCTGTTATTTAGCAGTAGTAACAGATCCACACTGGAGGTTTTTTCATGCCTGAGAATGTTTGTGGAGTCATTGAGATCTCTGCAGATGATGTATTTGAGTTTATTGAGGACAGTTATTTCACCCATGGTAAATTTAATGCAAAAATGTTTCTGTGAGCTGCTTTACACTTTAATATTTCTAACTAATAGGACGTTTCAAGTGTGTATGCTACAGTTGTACATATGTGTGTACCTGTATTCCTCCTGACAATATACATTTTTAAAATTTGTAAGTAACATAGACACTGCTTTCACAGGGTTTGATAACCGTTGTAAAATTTGTCTCCGTTACGACTCCTCAAACTGTTGTGCAATTATTTATTTACATGTCTGTTTCCTACACTAGACTTTTTAGCTCCCTGGGTGAAAGGGTCAAATATCATTTGCCTGTACTTTCCCGGCTCATATCACGTTGTCTGGCCCGTGGGAGCGCTGCAGAAAATGTTTGCTAATTAAATAAATTATGTGGTTCACACATTTGGTAACCAGACTTTTGTGAAGGCACAATATCTCACTGTTTTCATTATTTTAAACGCATCTGAAGAAACGCCATAAATATTCTCATTTGTTCCAGTACTTTCCCTCTTTCAGGGACATTATAAGGCAATTATTTACAAGAATCCCAATGAGATTGCATTTCTTATAGAAGAGAAAACCAGAGACCAGTCATTTGAAATTCATCAACCCAGAGTCTAACCTCAGAAGAACCCAATTCCCCAACTTTCAGGTGAAACTTCTTAAGAAAAGACAGACCAGCTTAGTGTCTGGAAATTTAGGGTCTGTGAATCTGGGTTCCTGGACTGACTGAGACATTCATTTCCTTTGTAACTCCATCTATTCAGTGAAAGTGAAAAGCTGAGAATTTGAAGAAAAGGCTGATAAGCAATTCCCATTATATTTGAAAAAATAAATTGTGTTATAAGAGCAAATGACATAGAGAAATCTACTCTATGTATTCATCTATGGAGAAATCATTCAAAGACATTTGGATTATTAGCTATTACCTTAAATAAACAGAATGAATAAACTCCAGCGACAATAGTGAGAATGATAATCAATTTAATAAATTTCTCCATTCTGAGGGGAAACATTTCACTTTATTTTTCTTCAGCTCATCAATGCCAAGCGTGTTCTCCTAGAGTTTTCTGCTGTGCTTCATTGATAGGAATTAACAATTCAACTGAATATTTAAAATGGTAATGAGTTCTAATGGAAGGAGTATAAACATGGGAAAGTTCTGGTCATATTGGTCCAGAGAAACAGGATTATCACTCAGATTTTGCTAGTGATGTTGACTCTTAAAAGATTAGTTAATTAAGAGGTTAAAGAATGATCTCTGATTTTTTAATATTTTTATTAGTCAACTATTCAATTCATTTCTAAGACTGGTTTGTTGTGTTTACAAAAAATATTTGTAATACTTAGCTATGAATGATTCTGACTCATTTATTTTTCAAATTGAAGGGAGCAATTCTCTGGAGCTCAAAAATAATATTTTCTTTTCAATTATTCTCCTGCTGGTTGGTCATGCTAACTGAAATTCCCATATTTGATGTCTCTCTTTAAACACAATGGTTATAGTAATAACGGATATGTTAACTTGGTAAGAGAATGCATTGAACTACTAACATCTGTAAAATACTACTACCCAGAATTACAAGAATATGACACAGTAAGGGGAGGTTGTAATGAGGAAAGGAGCAGAAGGAGAGGTCAGAATTAGGTGGTGCCTCATTGCAAGCAGTCAGAGTTCTCACAAAAGCACTACATGTGTAGTAGTGTTGTGTTTGGAAAGAAAGAAGCTAAAAGTCCTAGAAAGAAATGTAATTGTAAGGAATGACTCAAGTTGCCAAGACCAACTATATATTTCATTATCTAGCTAAGTCCAGGCACTATACAATAAGTGCGTTTACTAAATAACCTCTTAGTATACATACATTGAACTTATGGCTCCCCAACTACACTGCACTGAACCTATCTACCACTGTAATCTCCTTCCCAACTATCTCATTTCTACACTTCTACTACATTCTCTTACAAAAACCATTGAACTTGCCTCTTCTTTTTTTTTTTTTTTAATTTTTTGTTTATTGCAGTAACATTGGTTTATAACATTGTAAAAATTTCAGGTGTACATCATTGTACTTCTATTTCTGCATAGATTACATCATGTTCACCACCAAAATACTAATTACAACCCATCACCACACACATGTACCGAATTATCCCTTTCACCCTCCTCCCTCCCCCCTTCCCCTCTGGTAACCACCAATCCAATCTCTGTCCCTATGTGTTTGTTTATTGTTGTTATTATCTACTACTTAATGAAGGAAATCATACGGTATTTGACCTTCTCCCTCTGACTTATTTCACTTTGCATTATACCCTCAATGTCCATCCACGTTGTCACAAATGGCTGGTATATATACACAATGGAATACTACTCAGCCGTAAGAAACGATGAAATCCAGCCATTTGTGAGCTTGCCTCTTCTTATTCTCCTATAACCAGTCTGTATCCATGTCCTCAAATACACACGTTACTCCCCAACTCTGCTGCCTCTACTCAAAATCAGAATTGTCACTTCACACCTGGGTTCCTGCAGCCACCTGTTAGCTGGTTTCCCTATCTTCAGGCTCTGAACTTTCTGCCCTGCAGGTACATAGCAGCCGTTCTCTGAACCAATGCAATCTATCCGACCTTATCTCCTTCCACTCTCCAAAACATTAACTTTACAAGGCAAGCAGTTTCCTCACTCTCCTGTGAATCTCCTTTAAAAAGGGAATGGCCCTGGAGAAGACATTATCTTCTCAAAGCTTAATCTCCTCTTCCCCTAGTAATACATACCTCATATGTAGTTAAAGGATTCAAGAAAATAACCTCCATCAACTGCCTTCCGCAGGACCTGGCATACAGTTAGTACTCAGTACACTTTCTTCTCTGCCGCTTTTCTATGGCTTTGCTGATGCTTCCCATTCTCTGCCCATGTTCCTTATAAATTCTTTTCTTCCATATACCATTCTCCTGGATTCTTTTTATCTTCAGAAATTGCGGGTGTACATCCTCCATGAAATGTTCCCCAGATACTCAGCAAATGCATCAGTCTTCCATCTCTGGACCCATTCTGTGCACAGCATCAGCAACATGCAGTTTATCATCAATTATTCTCTAATAATTCCATGTATGCTAAGCCAGTCTCTCCAGTCAAATTCTAGGTTCTCTAAGGGCTGGACCCTGTATTTATTCTGGAACCCAGCACAGTATAGAATGCTCAGGGGTTGGCCACAGCATGTCTGATTCATGGATTGACTCATGATCTGTCAAGTTTTTTCATTTAGGTCTCTGTGGGAATGTCACCTGCTCAGAGGGGTTTCTCTAAGCACTCCATCTAAAATAGCCCTTCCATCACGCTGCGTCCTTACTCTGCTCAAGGTTTTCTTTATAGCATTTATCTCTACTTGGCAGCATGTTAATTATTTATTAGTTTATTTCTTTACTGTCTGCCCCATTCCCATAAAAATTCAAGTTCCATGAGGTCAGGGACTTTGTTTTTATCACTGCTACAGTCCTGGGGACCAGAAGAGTGCCTGACTTTATAGACACTGAGTGAGTATAGATAGGAGTGAATATGTTTAAGATCTAGTTTTTCAATTGACAATAAACAGTTATGATTTTGACTCCAATCCAAGTCCAAGTGAACAAGTATACATTCTATATATCATCAAAATGAATAAATGACTAGTATAGCTAACAATTATGTGGACAACTTTAACAGGGAGACCAGAAATCCCCCATCAGAAAGGAGGCTTTGATGAGGAATTGAGTCTTTTCCTCTTACTTTTCAGATAAACACAGGATGTAGATATCGATGTCTTTCTATTACTCTCTCCTCCGTCCACTGATTTAAAGATAAACAGAGCACAGGGCTGTAAAATGCTTGTCAGTTACCTAAAATGAGAAGAGGAGTGTTTGGAAGAATAAAGAAAGACTCAAAATATTTTATGCAAATTAAAAATGGCTTTCCCATTCATCGTTAACCACTTGGACCTCCTATTACTATGTAATGGCTGTAGTTCTCTCATCTCTCAAGAAGCTAAGGTTTATAAAGTGTGATTCTTGAAATTGTTTTATGTTAATGTTTAGTTACCATTATTAATGAAAGTACTTGTAGAACTTTGTGAAACGTTCTGTGGACACTTTTATTAACTATATATAAATCCAGAGAAATTGTGCTCCATTATTGTCATCTCTTCCTTTGGAGATTTGCATCCAAGTCCAGAACCTGAGTCATAATGAGAAAATCTGCTGAACCCAAATTCTTTCTCTATGTGCTTCTCCCTTGCTACACAGAGCATTTCACTTCTCTACACAGTAAACTACATTTATTTAATATATATATTCTTTGAGAAAGGAGGAAACTGACATATGAAAAGTTTTACTTAGTCATGATTCATGGTAGAAATCAACTGGATAAAGAAGATGTGGTATATATACACAATGGAATACTACTCAACCATAAGAAACAATGAAATCCAGCCATTTGTGACAACATGGATGGCCATTGAGGGTATTATGCAAAGTGAAATAAGTCAGAGGGAGAAGGTCAAATACCATATGATTTCCTTCATTAAGTAGTAGATAATAACAACAATAAACAAACACATAGGGACAGAGATTGGATTGGTGGTTACCAGAGGGGAAGGGGGGAGGGAGGAGGGCGAAAGGGATAATTTGGCACATGTGTGTGGTGATGGGTTGTAATTAGTATTTGGGTGGCAAACATGATGTAATCTATGTAGAAATAGAAGTATAATAATGTACACCTGAAATTTTTACAATGTTATAAACCAATGTTACTGCAATAAACAAAAAATTAAAAAAAAAAGAAAAGAAATCAATTGAAATTCGAATGGTCCACTATCTGCAAGAATATGAATTCATACCCTCAGGTCAGCAATTACAAAAGTTGGTTTTATGCAAATGAATTCAAATGTCAGTTTACTACTTCATATTACGGTAAGCACTATTTGTGATGAAGAAACTAAATACTCTTAGAGCTTCTTTCATCAACATATGGGAGTTTTGTTTGTTTTAAACATCCTGAGTTGAAAGGGAATTGAGGAATCCTCTTATCCATACCTTGGGATATTATTATCCCATCTTAAGTTAATAAAGTTGAAATGCAGAGTTTGATTGACTTGCCCACAATTACTTATTTGGTGGCAAGAAGAGCCACCTGAAGTACAGTGCTTTTTATACGATGCTGAGTCACCTGAAAATGCTGCATTGGAGCTCGGGTATCACAGCAAGGGGTATAGAATGGAAGTTTCAGGGGGTGATTAAAGGCAGTGAGGAGAAGAGTTTGGCCACAAGTGAGATGAGAATTTATGTCAAGGATAAACTATATTATGGGTTTTTTACTTTCATCTGGTAAGCAATGGAATGAATATAGTTTTGGTCTTTTTGCTTTTGAGTAGGGAAATGGCATGGGCAAAACAGTGTTTTAGATGACTCAGCTCACACTAGGTGCGTGTTGAACAGGACGAGATATACCAAAAAGCCAAGAGATGGATTAGGAGGCTACTGGCAATGGTCTTCTTGTGTTATAATAAGGGCCTTCCACCAATAATAGTATCTTAACATTTATATGACCTTATACTTTTCCAACAATTCAAACTCTTTTCACAAATATTAGCACATTTAATCATTACAAGACTGTGAAGAAGGTAGGGGCAATCATAGCCATTGTATACGATACAGGAAGCGTAGTCTGAAGACAATGGGTAATTTGTTCTCCCTGTTAACCTGAGAGTGAAATCCTTGACTCACATCTGAAAGCCCAGTGCCTTTTCCACTATATATCTTCTTCTCTGTTCCCTTAACTGTTTATATACTGGAAATACACATACAAAAAATATATACATTGAGTTCTCATTGGTTATACATCTCTTAGACTTTTAAATTTAAGTAACATACAGCCCACTTACTCCTTAGCTCTCAAAGAGCAACTTCCCTTAATGGATTATTGGTCAAGATAATCTCCTTTTATTCTATGAAGATGTTGAATATTTGCTTTCTTTTTTTTTATTTTTCCTTTTGGTTTTTGCTTTTCTTTTTTTGTTTCTAGGTTAGAGATCCAACTAGAACGGTCTCTGTTTCTGTGAATTTTTAAAAATGCCTTATCCATTTGACCTAGCCACTTACTCACATTTTTAATTGCAAAAGCTTTAGGAAAAAGAATTAAAGATGTTCCAACTGCCAGGCAGCCAATAGTATTTGTGAAGCACTGTCTTCAGTGCTCTATCTTGAGTGCTGGAGTAGGTGACAGAGAGGCCGGTGTACAAGTGAAATGGGTTCACCTCCCCCAGGGACAGAAAGCATGCAGCTAAAATGAGAGTGTATGGGTGCAACGAAATACTGGTCTGGGCTTTCTGGTATTGCATACTGCAGAGACAGCATCACAAGAGTTCGTGGGAAGTGGGCCACATTCGAATAAATTTTTTTCATGATTAAGAAAACATTATCTGTAAATATGGTCATGGCTCCTGAGGTGAACATGGTTCTTAAAAATTACAGGTGAAAGAGCGTGACTTAGTGAATAGAGTACTAGAGACCAAGAGCAGGAGTCCTGGTCCCAGTTCTTTCACTAGCTCCCTGTACAGCCTTAATGATCTGGATCTCTGTTTCCTCCATTTGAATACTGCAGGATCCTCAGACTTCTATTTTATGGAGGATGATTGATTATATATCAGATAACTCTGTATTTTAACACTAACTGTACAAAATACAACAAAATCACTAGAAAACCAGAGACTTTATTTTAACAATCTTTAAAGAAAAGCTTTCTCAGGATAAAAGAAGGTGAAGGACTTTATCTGGGAACTCTTTTTATTAAGAAGTGATTTTTCTAGTGAAGAATTCTGAGTAAAAGTAAAGACACATGTTTTTAATGACAGACTCTCTTATTAGTTGTTCAAAAATAAGACTAATAATTGCCTTGCCTTAAAAATAGGCAAATTTAGTTTTCTCAGTAAACTGACTGTAATGTGAGCCACTGTGGAAAATTAGACAATGACTTTTAATTATTAACTAAATAGAGACGGGATTTGGTCAAGAAAAAGCTCTCCACAATGCCTATAAAATATTATGAAGAAAGCCCCAATCCCACTTTATTGCATAGATCATGGATTGAAGTGGGAGGTTTGAAGATATTCGTACATGCTTCCTCTTGCGGAAAGTAGATGCATGAGCAAATCTAAGAAATTCTGCCTTTCATATTTGACAATATGCCAAGAATTAGGGCAGAGGCCTGCAAGCTATTGTAAGTGTCAAAGCGTGTGCCATCTGGGAAACAAATCAGAGCCAAGACATGTAAAACAAGGCCAGGGTGATTAAGTCACCTCCAAGGTGTAAAATATGAGCAGACCTCAAAAACGGAAGCAAATCAGAACCAGGAATCCAGCTCTTAGCCAACGCAAAGTAGAGAACAGAAGCAAGATCAAGCCAATTCAGGTATCATTGTTTGAGCAACTACTTGAAACAAAGAGGCAAAAAACTGATATTTATGAAGAACCCAACGTGTGCCAGACAATGTTACTTTCCTTATAGAATCTCAGTAAGCCTGGGCAGCAGTCCTAACAGGTTGTTGATAAAGATAATGACTGCTCAGGAGAGGTTTAGTAACCTGCTGAAGGTCACTTAGCTAATAAACCATAAAATTAGATCTATATAACTTCAGAGCTGATGGTTCTTCACTACGTGGTGCCCTGCCCTGGGGAAAAATGAATGGATGAGACATGCTTCACATTTCTGATTTAATGATGTAATAGTCTCATAGCCTTCTTTGAGCCACACTGGCTTTGGGGTTTAGCACTACAGCAGAACTTGGATTTGTGGACCTAAAAGCCTGGTAAGGTCCTTTGTATCCCTTGGAGAAACACTGAGCAGCAATCATTCCTATGTGGGCGTGGATATCAGCCTTCTGAACTCTGCTGTATATAGTATAGTGGTCTTCATTCTTCTCTGGCCTTTAAACCTTTCAAACCTATTTCTATGAGCATTTTGCTAATGCTGCAGACCCCTCATATGAGACATAGATGATGTTATGAGTTCTTCTGCTGCACTAGGACAAGTCCAACTTCATAATGATTAAGAAATCTGAACACAAGTAGGGCTCTGGAGAGCCCCTGTTCTCAAGCCAGAAACGATGATGGTGGTATCCCCTGGCTGCCAACCTGCCAAAGGATACAGAAGCCCATTCCATCTGACTTCCTAGGGCTGAAAATTAGACAGCCACAGGATTATGTGAAGCCTACATGGCCAAACTCACTGACATCTCTCTCTTCGGCATTGTCATTGAAAGTCTTTGGCTGGATTCTGAGTTTTCTTGGTTAAGGCTATCCATCTCTCTCAGGCTTATCAGCCCAGTCAGAGTGCAGAGTCTGCAGGAGGCTGGGTGATCATTTTCACATCTTCTCACCCATGGGCTTTAAGAGCACAGTCATTAGCATACAGCAGCTCCTGGATTACTGTACAGAGGACTTTTAATCATGTTCTAAATCAATTGAATTGGAAGAGTTTCTCAGAGAAACTTCTGGTGCCAACTTCCATGTCTTTTATTAAGTACTCAAGCACAGCTGCATAAAACTGATTAAGCCTGAACCTATTATGCTTCCAATTCTTTACTTCACTGGCAAGGGAGAATATGCCAGATAATCTCACCAATTCTGACAAAATCAATTATATGACAGGTAGAGAACTTTAGGATATCAGTGACCCAGGGCAGTTAGATATGTTTAATACCTAATCAAGTCTCTGACCACTAAGACCATCAAATAATTTTGAAAGCCAATGAATGGAGATATCTTGATTTTTGTCCTGATATTTCAGTTTCTAACATTCTTTTGTACTCTGTTAGAGTCTAAAGCCATGTTGAAATTCCAGGACAGCATCGATAATTCATTCAATAGTAAATGCTGATTAACTCAGGCCAGTTTTTTGTTTGTCTGTTGCTAATGGAGAGAAGATATTGCAGTAGCCAGTAAAGTTAAATTTCCTCCTTTTCTTCTTAAAGGTTCATGAGTAAATTTCCTTAAAACTTAATGTATTGATGCAAAATTTATGCAATGGTGATGATTATTATTATTTATGATTATTAATATTGACATTTTGTGAGCATTTATCATGTGTCAGGCTCTGAGTTATGTACAGTCAATTCTCTTTATTCACGTTAGTTATGTTGTATAAAGACACCATGAATGTGGGTACTAAATTAGCAAATACTGAATTATTGCTGCTAGGGGAATACTATGGGGTTCAGTTCCTGTGCACCTCTGGTCACAACATTCTCATCAACAAATCAATACATAACCTTGTTTTATGTGTGTTTTTCCTTAAAGACAGCTTATTTGTTATATATTATTAATTCATTAACATTGACTTCATGGTCAACAGCTCTATAACTCATGCCTGGACAAAGCTTATCTGACACATATATTTTCTCCGTAAGGCACGTCACAACCTTCCTATCTCAGAAACACCAGACAGCACTTCAGCTCTACACTTGGGGCCCATTTTAAACAGTGAAATCACCAAGAAAAAGCACAAAAATGTAAATAACATAGCAAAACACATCAAAAAAAGGAAAAGCCTCATCAACGATAATTTTTTTAGTTTCAGGTTGCTATGATTGGGACGGTAATAGTATCTATTTACCAGCTTATGAAAATGGAAAAACAGGAAAAAGAAACACTCAAGCAAGGAAGACACTGCAATAGCACTTGGATTCTTACCATTTCTGTTCCAAGATATAAAGGTGTCTCTAGCTGAAATCAATGAAAACACCTGAAGGAGTCTGATATTGTTGATATCCCTGTTCTGAAATGGAAGTGAGCTAGGCTGTCTACTAACCTGATTCTAGTTTTGTAAATCAATCAGTAGAGTACTTCGAAATTATAGAAAAGATGATATTCTTTTGACTCGCTTTTGAATAACAAAGCAGGCAAGTGATCTGTGGTGTTCTGAAGGGAACCACAAATATAGTTTGCATCAGAATTATAATCAGATGTAGCCAGCCCAAGTTGACAAGCAATTAATTTTGTTACTTAGACCTCTGGAGCCAGTGATCCACGAATTGGTATTCACTAGGTGGTTATTTAAATCTAATCTTTAAAACTCTATACAGTCCTTAGTCATTAAAATATGAAAGATGATGATGATCAGGAGACATGGGTGTCTGGGATCATCAGTTTCAACTTGGGTTATGGAGTCACTAAAATGAATAGAGAACACAAGAATCATAACCCCTTTTAATTCCATTCCTCACGATAGTAACAGGCAAGGAAAAAACCACAGAGCCAGAGATCAAATTGTGTGTGTGTGTGTGTGTGTGTGTGTGTCTTTAAAGGCATCTTAAGCATATATTTTTAATTCTAAGTAGTTCTAAAGAATGAACACTTGCTTATAGGATTCAGGAGTTATTTGAATTTATTTCATTTAATGACCTGATGGCAGAAGCTGTAAAGTGAGGCCATCTGGATGTGATCAGCACATCTAATCCTGGAGAGAACTCACTGAGTATTCCATGTACATGCAAAGTTCCTGTGAAGTTTAAGACGATGCTAGAAGAGGCAAAAGTACAAGAAAATTGGCCCCGACATCTAAATGTATGCGTTTGAAAATGCAGTATTTCAATTAAATATGAAAGAGAGTCCTATCACTGTGGAAAAATACCTGAGGACAGTAAATGCAGGGATAGGACCATGCCTTCTTCACATTACTAGTTCTTTAGCTGGTGCCAACTTTATATCAGGGCATCACTCAACGTTACAGTGACACTAGATGCGGCCACAGAGCTTGAAAATGTTGCATCTGTTATTTCTGAAAAATGAAACAGCTGAAGGTTTCCTTCCTATTTATACTGTTCATAGGGTAATTGTACAGCTTTAACAGGGTAGAGATGGGAGAGTAACAGTGCTGGATAAACAAATGATATTGCTGCTTAGATAAGTCTCCAAGAGTTTGAAAGCTTAATCAGATAGCTTGAAACAAAGATGTCTGCAAATCTTGTTATCAGTGAAGGAAAGTCTGTCATGGAAATTATTGGCATCTCTTGCTTTTCCTATTAGCCCAGCAGTACCACAAAGCCTTTTAAAAGCAAAGGTAAAATATAACATATAAAACTTAAATGTGGTTTGGTTCAAACTGATAAGTTATGAGAAAAAGATGCAGACATGTTTTCTCCACTGGTGTTGCCATTTCTCATCACCTCTTATTAGGGATGTTTTCCTTCTATTTTTGTCCAAATTTACCTCAAAATGTGAGCACTGCTATTCCCCCATAAAAAAGGAATTGCAGTAAAATTTATAATCACTCTTCTATTAGCTCTGCTTTATGATTTTATTTCAATTATTAGCTTAGCCCTAAAGAAATTGTGAAGCTCACAGTTGGTAGGATAATCAGGACTCTAGAACACTCATGTAGATTACTCTCCCCTTCACTTTATCATAATTTAAATATTTTATATGTGTGCTTTCTAGTGCAATCACTTTATGAAGAATTGTGGAATGCTTACTATGTAGGATTGCTAGATTTAGCAAATAAAAACACAAGACGCAGTTAAATTTGAATTTCAGATAAACAACAAATAATTTTTTTAGTATAAGTATGTCCTAAATATTGCAGTGCCAAAAAGTTATTCCTTGGTTATCTGAAATTCAAATTTAACTGGGCATCTTGTATTTTATATGGCAACCCTACCTGTAGGAAAGGGGCTATGCTAGGAGCTTAGAGAAATACAAATAAAAAATTAGATTTGGGCACCACCTTGAAAGAAACATGCCTATAAACCAAGATAAAAAGTAATCAACAGTGTTCCATTCCCTAAGATATGCATATATAAAGTCAACGAGTTTAAAAGACCCAGAGAGAAAGAAGTACTAGGAAAGGAATGTAGTGGAAGCAGTGAGTTTTCCAATTTTGTTAACATATAATATATGAAAAAAGGGTAGTGGGAAGTAGGGGTGATACTGGGGCTCATACCAGGATAAGAAATTTAAACTTGATTCTCCAGATCAGTGCTGTCCAATGGAAAAATGGGAGCCACCAATGCAAGTCACAAATGTAATTTCAAATTTTCTAGTAGCCACATTAAAAATGTAACAAAAAGCAGGTGGGTAGCCAGCCCCCAAGATAACCCCTGGTCCTTCACGCTCTTGTGCAGTCCCTTCCAACAGTGGATTAGGGCTGGTCTTGTGCAACCAACAGAATTTAACAAAAGTGATTCCTGCAGATGGGTCATAAAAGGCATTGCAGCTTCTGCCTTGGTCTGTTGGATCCCTCTTTCTGGGGGAAGCCAGCTACCATGACACAAGACACCCCATGGAGAAGCCCACATGGAGAGAAACTGAGGCCTCCAGCCAACAAATAGCACCAGCCTGGCAGCCATATCAGTGATCCACTTTAGAAGTGGATCCTACCGTCCTGGTCAGCTTCCCTGACATCTGTCTGCAGGTGCATGAAAGACTGCAAGTGAGAATTGCCCAGCCAAGCTCTTTCCAAATTCCTGAACAAAAACCATGAGAGACAGTAAATGGTTACTATTGTTTAACATCACTAAGTTTTAGTGTGATTTGTTATGCAGCCATAGCTAACCATACAGTGGTTAAATAAATGAAGATTCACCCATACCGTGGAATATCCTATAGCAATTAAAGACAATGCATCTCTACATATTTGCAGCTATTTGCAGCTATCTCTGGTTAATTTTAAAAAGCAAACTACTAAATAACATGTGTTGCATGATCTTATATATTTTTTTAAAAGATTACTTTTGTGTGGGTAAAGTCTGAAAGGATAGTTACCAAAATATGGAAGTGTCTATAATGGTAAGAGTATGGATCATTTTCATTTTACTCATTCTAACTTTATGTATTATTTATATTTTTATCAATAAACATGTATTTATTTTATAATAAAAAAAGGAGCAGATTAAATCAATTTTAGTAATATATTTTCTTTAACTTGATATACCCAAAATATCATCATGTAATTGATATGGAATTATTAATGAGATAGTTTTTTTTTTTTTGTAGTGAGGAAGATTGGCCCTGAGCTAACATCTGTGCCAATCCTCCTCTTCTTTGCATGTGGGATGCTGCCACAGCATGGCTCGATGAGCAGTGTGTAAGAGCGGCATGTAGATCCACGCCCAAGATCCAAACCCGTGAACCCTGGGCTGCAGAAGCAGAGTGTGCAAACTCAACCACTATATCACCAGGCCAGCCCCCACTTTCAGGACATTTTAATTCAGACTAACCACATTTCAAGTGATCAATAGTCACATATGGCTCGTGGCTGATGTGTTGGATGGCACAGCTCTAGAGTAAGGGTCTACTAACAGTTTGTGAGCAAAAGAGCTATGAGATCAGAGTGGAGATTCAGATTAGCCATATTATTACATGAGGCAGAATGGAGAGGGAGAGATTGGGCAGGGAAAGAACATTTAATAGGCTATTCCAATAATGCGTGAAACTTAAAGAAAACCTGACCTATGATCGTAAAAAGACAAAGGGGTAAAGGAACTACAGATAGAGGTGATATTTACTAATGCTTATTCTATACATAATATTTTTACTGTCAAGCCTATGTGGATAGAAGTAGATAACAGAGAAGACATTTTCTTTAATGTCATCAAGCATGCCATCCAAATAGAGACAGACAGCAGCTTTCTTTGAGTGAAAAGACCTTTGAGTCAAAACATACTCAAATTGCATATACAAATGTATAGAAAAAAAGCAGCAGTTTTGCAGTAAAGCCTTATTCCTAGAATTTTTCACTTCTCCCCAGTTTCGAGAGCTAAACACAGAAAGATATATTTTTAACAGAACAGAAATGTCTTAAACTTTCTTTGGTACTGACAACCTAAAATACAGAATCCTATTTCATTGGAATCTGTAAACTGAGAAAAAAATTTTATGAGTATAAAAGAAGCAGAGAAGGGACTACATCACTGAAGCTGCCATGAAATCTGAAATTTAAATGTGTTTCAGGACCCATTTTTTCACTAGAGAAGTATTTCCATGTGAGTCATTGGGAAAATAGGGTTCTAGCTACAATGCTTCATACATATACTTTTAATGAATGGATCCTGTCATTAGCCAGGCTCCTATGTATAAACCAATGTATTTGAGAGAGACTTTACTGTTTCGGAGCCTTTCACATCCATTATCATATACGATTTTTTTCTAGTAACTACATACATAGCATTGTTACCTGCATTTTTTCAGATGAGGAAACTGAACCTCTGAGATGTAACTTGTCCTAAATCACAGAGCTCATAGGCCAGGTCAAAAATAAAAATCTCAGGCATTTGTATCCAAGTCTTAATGCTTAGCCAGTACTCACTACAGCAGATAAGACTTGCAATAAATTGGGAATTAACTGTGTCTTTAGTTACAGCCAAACAGAATATTCACTGTCTCTTGGGATTAAACTCTAAGTATCCTAGAGCAGATGACTTTTTAAATGTTAGTCATCAAAAATGAACAAGTGTGGGTGTATATGAAGAAAAACCAGAAGGAAGAGAATTGATGATTCCATTTTCCTCAACAAGTGGCTGCTGCAGCAGTAAGTCTATAAAATTCATGACCGTAGAATAATACCAATCATAATATTCATTGTGACTAGTTAAACGTTGAGGAATGAAACTAAAACACGTAATAGAATTTTTTTAAATGTCAATATAAAAGTAGCAATATTTTAAGGTAAAAAAGACCATAAAGTTAACATCTATTGAACTTTCTAATGATGATAAGATGTTTAATATATTTTACATTTTCTATGGTGAAACATTTTCTGTAAAATGTTTTAGATTACATATAAATGGGACAACATAAAACCTTAAACTCAGAAAAATGTAGTTCCCACGGTGATTCATTTGATAAAAATGTTTTGAATAACTATTATGCACTTAGCACAATATCTGGCACAGAGTAAGAGCCAGTAATCTGGCTCAAGTCTATGTAATATTATTAACATTTTGCGTAAAGGCAATATCAAATCAGATAATGTATGTGAAAGTAGTTTGAAGACAACAAAACAATGTACAAATAAAGGTACTATTAAAATGAGACAAATTGTTGTTTAATGAGTATAGAGTTTCAGATTTGCAGGATGAAAAAGTTCTGGAGGTCTGTTTTACAACAATGTGAATATACTTAACGTGACTGAACAGTCCATGTAAAAATAGTTAAGATGGCAAATTTCGTGTGTTTTTTTATCACAATAAAAAAAATGAGGCAACACAGTTGGGGAAAAAATTGCTAGAAATTCCATTATAAATCATGTCATTAACACGTTATCAGTGTCTTTCCCTCAATAACCATCACATTTGCGCTAGATTCTCTTGCTGTGTTCTTACACAGACATTTTAATGTGAGACAACCAGGGCTCACAGACTGATTGACCACTACAGTCTTTCTACTTAATCATTAAAAATGTTAAAAGAAAGTAGAGTCACCACTCTATAAATAGAAAACCACATCAGGAAATTGGCCTCATTCAAAAACACTGCTAATACCATCAATAACTAAAAGTATTGACATAGTTCTCAGGTTCTGAGAGAAATGTACATGAAGATAATGAAAATCAGACACAATGTCCATGGAAACTCGTCAATGTCATTTAATTCTACTTTTAATACCTTTCATGGATTCTTGTTTCACAGCTATACAATGCCAAACAGTTTAACATAGCTATACAATGCCAAAACAGTTTAATATAAAGTGAAAAAGTCAAATGTTTCATCTATAGGAAATCAAGCACTTAGACATTTCAAAAACAAATCATTGATTAACTGGTATTTGACCCAGGTAGACCCATCCTGAGCACATTTGTTACTTTCTTTAGCCTAACAATCTAGAGAATTGTAAAAGGATGTATGTAGGGGAGGAACAATGTAAATCGTCAGGTACAGAGTTTCTTCAATATCGATAAATTTTTAGAATATTTATCAAATATCAATGTTATGCATTTCTTTTACAATCAAAAAGAGCTCCTGTAAGATAGAATGCAAGCAAGAGCATGCAAAGGACCTAGCTCATTAGGAATCTTTTGATTCTCCATTAAATATGTCCATTTAGGCCACAGCTGGACTCTTTTAGTTTGTTGGACTGTCTCTTTCCTTACTGTGTGCGGGTGAGCCTGAGGAGTCTATAAACGATTTTATGAGTATGTAACATGGGAGATTCAACTTTAGTATGCTTCAGTCTGATTTCCTAAGAGGCGAGTATTTACTCTTGCTGAAGTGTCTTGATGCACATTATTTGACTGAACGAGAAGGCAAAATATTTGACAAGACTATATATGTATATATATTTTTTTATTTCTTGACATTCTGCACTCATTTGAGAATAAATCTGCAAATTTCTGCTTAATACAGTCAGTATGCATATCATGTGGAGCTACACCCATAGAAATAAATTTATAGATCCGTGAATCTGAGAGTGGTCTGAAGCCCTTAGCAGTCTACAAGAATGCAGGATGACTGCAGTAAAATATATTTATCCCACAAGTGAGGAGAGAATTGATTGCTCTAGAGAGCTAACGCCATAACTAATTCACAGAGACTCTTTCTTATGATGAAGATAAATATTCTATGTCATTCTGACCCATAAAATATACTGTTTTTACAACAGACTCATTGTAATATTTCATCTTAAATGTCTTACGGACATATTTTCCTGTGATTACCAAACAAGAATCATTTGGTATTCTTGTTTTCAAAATAAGTTTAGGGATTAAAAATGATAAGTAGCATTGTTATGTTTGCTTCAGAAATATGAGATATAATATTGTGTGTAAGATATAAATGTTCTCTTCTTGGTATTTACCGAAGAAATATTATTTGTGCACAATTGTGGGTATTTTTGCACTTTAAGGCTCACTTGGGGAGATGCTGAAGCTGCATATAGACGACTTTCTTTGCAAATGAACAAATGGGCAATAAGCTAATTCCCGGTATGACTGTTTAATCCAGGTAAAAATAATTTCCTATTTCATCTCATGTACTGCTTTACCACTGCTCTGTCAATTTGAAATTGATTTTTTATTAAAAGGTAAAGGCATATGCTTACCTCTATAAATTCTTTGACAGCTGTGTCTTTTTTAATTAGAAAGTTGATGGAAGGTAGAAGTGGATAATAGAGGACTTGGGATAGAGTACTTGTAAAATGATTTTAATAAATCATTTTTCTTTTGTTTGGTAAAAGTTATCTTATCTGATGGCTTAGAACATATTTAAGTGCCTTGTGTATTATGTTTAATGTTGGCACAAAGGAAAGATATTTTAAATAGAAGTATGAGTTAAAATAGCATGAACTGGAAATGTAGGTGTTAATGTCTTCCTAGATTTACTGATTTCATAGATTCTTAGCATGAATTAGAGTTAATAGGAACTGTGGATATCAATTGATATAATGTCCCCTATTCACAGATAAAGAAAATCAAACTCAAATAAGTAAAGTTTCTCAAATGACACAGAAAATTAAACATAGACAAAAAAATAAAACTAAACCAATAAGATTTTTATTCTCATTGTTTATTTGAAAGGAATGGAGTAGGGGTGGGAAAAATCAAAGTGGCTATATTAATTTTTTGGATACTTACAATTTCCTCAAATTCCAATATTAAATACATTACTCTGAAGGGGCAAAGATAATGTTTCTCTTCATCTAAATGAGCCAAGGATGATATAATGTCCAGAAGTAGAAGACAAAGGATTGGAGAGATAGCATTGAGTTCTGCATGACTAGATTTGGAGTCACTTCAACAAAGACTGGCTTTTTTTTAATTTAAATTTTTCTTTTATTGAGGTATAATTGACATACAACATTATATTAGTTTCAGGTGTACAAGATAGTGATTCATTAATTGTATATATTGCAAAATGATCACCACAGTGAGTCTAGTTAACACCCGTAACCATACATAGTTACAAAATGTCTTTTCTTATGATGAGAACTTTTAATGTCTACTCTCTTAATAGCTCTCTCATTTGCAATACAGTATTATTAACTGTAAGACTGACCTTTTTTTTTTTTTTTGGTGAGCAAGATTGGCCCTGAGCTAACACCTGTTGCCAATCCTCCTCCCTCTACTTCAGAAAGATTGGTCCTGAGCTAACATCTGTGCCAATTTTCCTCCACTTTGCACATGGGTGGCCACCGCAGCATGGCTTGATGTGTGGTATAGGTCCACACCCAGGATCTGAACTTGCGAACCCAGGCTGCCAAAGCAGAGCATGCCGAATTCAACCAGTACACCACCAGGCCGGCCCCAAGACTGACTTTTTAATAGCCTCAGCCAGCATATCTCTTTCCTAGAACAACTGCAGAGCTTCTTATAGTTGCACATTTGGAGTTCAGTGTTTGGATGGTCATTTCTAGTTCAGTGCTTTCTAGAGACCTGAACTTATTTAAATGAGTCACTGGTTTGGTCCTATTGGCCACATACAAGACCTGGCTGAAATCTATGATTCCATCTTTCCCTGAATTGGTAGGTGGTAGAACATAGCCTGGGTGAATTCATTGATTCTTTTTCTTAATAACCATTGGTATTCATCTTCTTTCTGTATGTGGTGATAATGCTAATGGTAATAATTTCTTATTGAAGTACGTCAACAGTTTATAGTCCTCAAAGGACTTCTACATAGCATTTACATTGATTCTCACCCTAACCATGTGAGAGTGTAACAGAAGCGCTGCCAGGGGATATTGCAATCGATAAGTTGAAAGAATTACAAGTGGTCATCCATTTATTAAGTACTTACTAAGTGCCAGGCACTGTCTTGGGCCAACTGGTTAATGGTGAGGCCAAGACTGGAACCTATGGCCTCTGATTCCTAGGCCAGTGCCCCGGGTCTCACTCCTCTCAGACCTTCTCTCCCTTTCCTCTTGTTTCCCTTTCTCTATGCCCACACAGGGCTGTAGCTTCCCTGGGGCCTTTTCAGTGGCCTTCCATTTCACACTCTACATTACTTTGTACTCAGTCCAGGTCAGCAGGTCCTGTCCCATCCCTGTGGGAGAGCCTAAGAAGCTCAGATGAGGCGCAGCTCGGCCTTGGGAGCTGCAGGAAATGGTGTGCACTATTAAAGGGCCTGAAATGTCCTGTGTAATCAATAGAAGCCTTTCATTGTACTCGCCTGAAAAATGAAGCTTTTCTGAAAATCTCCACTTGATCTGATGTCCATTGAATTTTCTTATCTTAAGCCCCATCTTTGAGCGGTCTAAAGTAGAGCATCTGTGCTGTATGCGATTTCCTCTCAGTAGCACAGCAATTTGGTGTGTTATTTTGGCATGTATAGAACTCTAATATATTAAATGAATAGTAAAAGTGGAGCTAGCTCACAAATACTTTAAAAATCTCTCTATATGAGAGGTCTCATATGAATAGTTAATTTTGTTCACCAATAACAACGATATTTTAGATAATGCAGGAAAAGATTGTTTTCTCAATTTTGACTGATGATTAATGTATCTGTGAGTGAAAAAGCAATAATAAAGGGTGGGGCTTGAATTCTTCTCTGTAAGCTATTTCTAAAATGTAAATGTCGATTAAACGCATCATAGTAGCCAATAGTAGCACACATGGGAACAAAAAAAACCAGCAAATATTTATTATCATGAGTCGTGTGCCCATATTCTGAATGTAAAATAAAAAGTTTATGGAAAGCTCAAATATTGTTGATTAACTTTATCATGTATAGAGCTGTGGATTGTTTTTCTTCATTTATTAATACAAAAACATCAATTCAAAAACATGAGATTTAATGAAATGAGCAATTATCAAATCTTTTTTTATAAAGGGCATTTTAAATATACTTTTTAAAAAAAATTACGCATTTGAAATATGTAAGCATTTTATATAATAATTATACTACTGTACTGTATATACTACTCATATAATAATTATACAATTATACTGTTATCTTCATACTACACTCCCATGGGAACTGGCAACAGGGAATGAAAATTTTCCTGGCTCTTCCCCTATTCTTCCTCTTTTCCAGTCATTTTAAGTCATTTTAGGTTATAATTTGTTAGCAAATGGTCTAGGTAGGCAGCCAGGACTCTCCCAAATCTGTATTTAGGTACAAAGAATATCTGTTACTGACAAAAGTGCCAAATGGGTTAATTAAACCAGTCTTCAACAGGTTCATAATCATCCCCTTGGTATCTAGCCCTGTATCTTTATGTGACTCTCAGGTGCCCGCTTTTAGGAACTCCACCTGAGCCCACACTTCCAAGGCAACACTATATTTCCTAAATCTCTCTGTGGCCTACCTGGGCTTGTTTTCTGACCCAATGTTTTAAAAATTTCTCTCTGGACCTTAAGCTAATGCATTATGCATCCTCATTAAGACACAAATGTACATTCTCACTCTTGTAATGTTTATACATGCTTTATATGTCTAATTAGGAAAAAAAATAACAATATAAGATAGTGCTATGATACTCCACTATATATTTAAGGTGACAGAAAGTATAGTTGTGTTTTCCTTGTTGAATGCGAGTAGAAAGAATACAGAAATGAGAGTCATAGGATCTGAGTCTTACTCTCAGCTCTGAACTAACTAGCTTTGTAATCTTTTGCAACTTAGTTATGTATCTGCCACTAGATTTTGAATTTTTTGAGAGTAGAATTCATATACATTTCATTTTTATCTCCCATAGTGCTTAGCAAAATGCCATTCACATAGTAGATCCTCAAAACACAAATATTTCCATTTGTTAGCAGGCAGTTAAGGGTGGATCTCAGAAGAGAAGTCAAAGCTAAAAGAAAAACGTAGATTTTTTTCTGTTATCAACATAGAGGTACAATTTCAAGACCTTTGAGTGGATGGGATGAAGGAAAGTGAGAGAGGAAATAGTGACGTGAAGACATTAGATGAAAGAACTTTGGGGCCACAGAGGTCCAGGGGGTGGTTGGAAGAAGAAAAGACAATTAATCAGGCTTTGAAGGTACATCAGTTAAATAGAAAATAACCAGGTTAGTGCAATGTGTGGAGGCCAACAGAGGAGATCATTTACAACAGTAGTTCTTTACCCAAGGCAATTTTGATCCCCACGGACATTTGGCCATGTCTGGAGATATTGTTAATTGCTACAACTAGGAGGTGTGCTGCTGGCATCCAGTGGTGGAGACCAGGGATGCTGCTAAAGATCCTTCAATGCACAGGACAGCCCCCACAACAAAAGAATTATCCAGCTCAAAAATATTATTAGTGGCAAGATTGAGAAATCATGATTTATAAGACATGTTCAACAGTGTTAGATGCCCTGAGAACCTGAGAAAAGATCAATTTATTTGGAAATTAGGAAGCTAGTGATGACTTTCAAGAGAACAGTTTCTCTAAGTGGTGAGAGGATGCGGTTGGTGGAAGTGGGTAGTGAAGCAGAGTTCACAAGACATGATGATTTGTGAGGCGTAAAGGAAGAAGAATGGGAAGTAAAGTTCGTTTTGTTTCTAAAAAGGGAAATTGAACCTATTTCTACGCTAAGAAGAGGGAGCCAATAAAGAGAGGGGGAGAGAGAGAGATTACAAATGTGAGAAAGAGAAGAACAATGGTCTATAAAAATAAGGAAAATTGAGATTAAGAGCAGAAAAGAGTTCGGGCCAGGATCATTTTGAAAGTGAGGGTGAAAAAGGAGGTGATAGGTAAATGAATGGAATCTTAAGATACAGAGATGAGATGCTAAAGAAGTTCACAAAAGATGACCTTTCTCAGTGAGGTTGAAAAGTATAAGTTGTTGAGATTAAAAGAGGGAGGTTTGGGGACTGGAAACAAATTTATAGCAGTCTTCATGCAACACGGATAAGGAATAGGTTCAATATGACTGAAAGTATTGTGGAACAACGTTGAAAAGCCAGCTGACACTGGAGAGTATAAATAGTGGATTCAATCATCACGTTTAGAATAGCTCCTCTAGAAATGCTTTGTAGACCAAAGAAAACAGATGTTCATATGTATTAACAGCGAGGTGTTGGCAAGACATCTGTGGTATAAGATCAAAGGAATGAAGGGAGCTAAGAAGGACAAAGTTGAAAGGGTGAACCATGATTTAGGGCTGGGTTAGGGGATCAGGAAGACTCCTGCCTGGGGGGGGGAAGACTGATAAATAAGGGAAGGAGGGATTGAGGAACTGGAAATCTTGGAGAGGGCAAAGAGCTAGTCCAGAAAATGTGAGGGGAGATAAGAGATTGTGATCAAGGGAAGAATTCTGGGTGATGAGGAGAACAAAATTGTTTCCCTGTGGACGACCTGCTACCATAGAACACAGGAGAATGTCACTGGAGAGAAAGACGTTCTATCCAACACCCTTGTCTCCAAAATTTCTACCCTTTTTAGATGTAGTTAGAAACTGTCCCTGTCTTCAGGGAGCTTATAGAGAAAATAGTCTGTGAATTATTTCTTAATATGCTGGCCTGCTTTGATCATCGTCTTCTGATTGTCATAAGTAGATGCTATATCTATAATCCATTCTTTTCAGGCTCAAAGACAGATCTAATCCAGGATCTGTATTTGACTCTGCTCTTAGTAAATAAGTAACCTCAGGCAAGGCATTTCACCAAACATTATTTTTGTTTTACCTGCAAAATGGGAATAATGAATTCTACCTCCTGAGGCTGTGTTGAGCATAATTCATGCAAAACTATAAAATACATTAGTTTTTTAGTATTTTAAAAAATGTATATCAGGAAACCTCATGGTTGGGAAATACTCTGCTTGACTAACTTATCACCTGTTCTTCAACCTGAGTTTTCTTTTTCAAACAAAATCACCTTGATTGTCTTTTCCCTTTCTTTAAACTACAAGGCTCTCCTCTAAATGCCAAATGTAAAAGGTTTATATCTCCTTGGGGAAATTGCTTAACCATATGAAGCTCTGTTTTTCCCTTCCACGGCCTTGCACGATGTTTGCAATGACCAGAGTTAACACCTATGAAGTGCCCAGTGTTGCATCTGCCATGAGTAGATGCCCAGTGGATGGGAGCTATGATGGCATTGATTTTACAAAAATAAAAGAATTCTTAAAATAATCCCCAAACTTCACTTCCCTAAGCATAACTTTAACATTATTAGGTTCTTGAAAACTTACCATTTGTTATTGTTATCATTGAGGCTCATCATTAACTGATTTATCTTGTGGTCCTTGCTAGATGGTAAACTTCCTGAGCCAGAAGATAGCTTTAAATTCTGAAATAGATTTCAAGTCTCTAGTTCAGTTCAAGGACAATGGGCACTCAATAAATACTTGCCCTAAATTCTGGCATTATCACACCACACCACCTAGACGTTAACAAGAAGAAAATATCCTTTTTACGTATCTGTCTGATTCATTAAGCAAAAAGGCTACTACTTCTGCAAATAGGTTCTGCAGTTCAATTATGAGAGTCCTTCTAATGTGATCAGTTCCTACAAATAATAACGATTGTGTATTAGGGACAAAAATTAGTTTTGATTCTAGGAGAAGTGTTTTGAAGCCAAGTGTCGGCTTGGCATATTTATACAGCTTGTATTTACTTAAAATAATTGAATTTGTAACAATTATAAGGCTGCCCAGATCTCTTTAGCAATCAGTATTGATTGTTACACAAAAGAGCTTTACCTCATTAAAAATAAAGTGCTTTAGTCATTGTGGCTACATCAACAGAACCTGGTGTCATCGTTACAATAATCATGTGTTTGATGGATATATTAGGGTCTCTTTAAAGCTTCAGTTGTTACATAATGATTTGCAAAGCTTTCAACAGTTAATTATCTTGTATGTCACAGACAAAAACAAATGTCTCTTCACCCTCGTCTAAAAGAAATTGGAATAAAAGGCAAGGTTCACCTTCCAAAGAGCGTTTACAGGGGTCTTGTTGGCTTGTTCTTGTCTGTGAACTAGAGTCCAGTGGGGTAGGAGAGTAGAGAATTATTCCAACATTTGGGGTAGCCCATATCTAAGTAATCATGGAATAGTTGAGTACTTGTCATGGAGTAATGGAAGATGAGGTCAGGAAGCTTAAGCAGGCCAGGTTATAGAAAACCGTGACTTCCAGATGAAGAATGTGGAAGTTCTATGGTACTCAGTGGAGAGCCACAGAAGATTCCTAAACAGGAGACTAGTGCCAGGGGTTTGTGGAGTGAGGTGGAAAATGAGAGAGGAAGAAAAAAGTCTTGAGGCAATTAGAAAATGTAGAAAGGTATTGCAATAGGCCCGGCACAAACTGATAAGGGTGTGATCTGTTGAGATAGAGTGGGAAAGGAGTGAAGAAATCATCAAGGGGTATTTTGGATCTGTAAGTGACTATATTTGGTAAATCATTTAAATGTAGGGCAGGCAGGGGGCTGGAGTCAAAGAAAATATTGAGGTTTGCAGTTTGGGTTATATTTAAATTATTAATGCAATTAGTTAAGTTAAAAAATAGAAATACTTTTAAATAGTTGATGTTATGAAGGATTTTGACTTGGAAAATTGAAAATACCAGAAGAAAAACCAAATAGAGATACTCAATAGAGAATTAGAATATGCATTATTTCTGCAGTACATTTCTCTTTGTGAAATGTGCAAGGGTTTTTATTTGTTTGTTTGTTTAGTTCATTGGTTTTTTACCATAGAATTACTGGGTCATAGAATACGGGCATTTTCAATTTTATTTGACATTGCCAACTTGCTTTCTGAAGTGGTTGTACAAATTTAGAATTACCTCAGCTCTTTATAAGAGTTTTTCTTCTCCAATACTTATTATCAGAATTTTTAACATTTTGATGACAGTATCTCTCTTTAGTTGACATTTCCCTGATTACTAATAAAAATGAACATCTTTTAACATGTTTAATGGAAATTCAGTATCTCTATTCTTTGGATGTCCTGTTCATATTCTTTGTCTATTTTTTTCCTATTATATTTTGTTTTCTTATTGGTCTTGCAGATGTTCTTTATATAATGTGATGCTATTCTTTTGTTTGCTATATTTCTTGCAAATATATTTTTCCGGTCTGTCTCTTTTAATTTCACGTACGTTCCTCTGTTTCTAAAATAAACTTTAAGTATATTGCCCAAAGCTCTGTTTATTCATGAATATTTTATCCTGGAGGACTCACAATATATCATTCTTTCTATGAAGCATTCTCTAATTTCCCATGTGAAATTATCTGCTCTTTTCTTCTTTATTATGTATTTTGTACTCTATAGTATATAGCATATGAATATAGAATCATTATAGCACCACTGACAATTAATTGTATTAGTGTATTTACATGAGACTCTCTAGACTATAAACTCCTGATGGCCCTCTTCACCTTTGTATTCCTAGAAGCTGACCCACGGTCCAGGAAATAGTAGGTGTTGAGTCATTGTTTTTCAGTGTGAATTCCCTTTGAAAAATGAAGGTACTATTTTCACTTATTTATGGAGGATTTTCACCTCTTTGAAGTCATAAACTCTATCTCATTCATACTCATATTCCCCTACAATAGCAAGCCAGATACGAGAGGTGACAAATAAACATACAACCATTGTTTAAAGCTAGTCAATTCACTTAAACCAGAGTCTTTCTTTACTATTCCCAAGAAAAATAAGCATTGTAAAGAAAATAATTTTTTATTTATACATCTTAAAAACCCTGTTGTTAAAACATAATTACCACATTATCTAGAAGTTTACTGTAAATTCTAGAAAGAACCAAAAACTTTGCTATGAATTTTGGCATTTTCATTTTTTGAATGAAGGTGATTAAAAGAACTTTGATACTAACTCCAAAGCAATTAGGTCAGTTTTTATTCAAAAAGTATTTGAGATCCAAATATATGCCTGGAGAGCTACCAATTCACGAAATATATAGTTATTTCGTTTCATTTCACATCTCTTTAAACTCTTAACAATCCAAGGCCTTCCTCACAATGTGCTGAGTGACCTAACTCAGTGGCAGCCTCCTGTAGGATGTGCTGGTGAAGCTGAGCTTTGGAATTCACACATACACTCCTTGACTGGTGGTTAAACAGCCACCGCCAGCGTCACTCACTTTGAACTCCTTAAAGCTTATGTTACGCACTTTAGTTCCGAGGCCTCTTTCCATAGCATCATCTTAATACCCAAAGGGCAGTGACAGCCTGGAAAATTGCAGATTCTTTTCTGTTAGAACTTTCTCCGAAGCTTTCCATTCTCTTCTTGGCTGTATATTTTTATGGTGTTATTTTTCTGTTAAGCACCAGTGCTATTTTAAGTATGACTGGCGTGTCTTTTATGTGACTCTATAGCATCATGGATGATACCTTTTGGAGCTGACAGTCTTCTTATTAAAAGTGACACTTTTCCTTTCGTCTGTAGATACAGATCACTGAGGGAATGGACTTTTCTTTTTTTTTTTTTTTTTTTTCAGTTAAGCTACTGCTACCTAATTTTCACTGATGATAGCACATGCAAAAATTGACTTGAACGTTCTGCTGTTTCATCCTGGCTGTGGGGACTGGAGTGGAGCATGTTAATTGCTTGCCCACACAACCCAGGATTTGACTAGGTACATAGTTCTCTTTGGCAACTCTTTGAGCCTATTGCAAAGTGTCTTTTGAAGAGAAGGGTACTCCTTTCACATAACTTCATTAAGGACATTTGCTCAGGCCTTGGAATGCATCTGGCAATCTCAAGAAAAGTTCAAAGAACACCATTCTGGAGGAGCAAGTCACTTTTCTAATGTTACCTAAGATCTTTATAAATTCCATGTGACAGACTTTTCAGCCATAAAACATTACCCATTGTCCGTGGTCTAAGTGTAAAAAGCACAAGTGGGAACGCTACAATTCACATTTGTGAGCTGCTGAGTCTTAAGTTTTTATTTTTAAATGGACCCTCAGGAGCAAAAACAGTTGAGTTAATCATGCCCTTGGTTCCTAGCACATTATAATTATCCATTCCTGCCAGGCTTATTTTATTTCCTTCCTTTTACCCTGTGCTCCCATTCCCCCACCACCACTCCCTCTGACATACTTGATGTATGTCCCTAAATATGCATGCATCTTATACAATGTGCAACGTTGTTATGGAGTTTCCACATTTACAAGGATAATTATCTTTCCAATATCAATAGTCTTGTTTGCTGTAACTTGAACTTGAGCAAACTAAAGCTTTAGCAAATGTGTAAAAGAGGTAAATGATGGAGCCATAGGATCTCATGGAAAGTGTTCAGATCCAGTCAACAGGAAAGTGATTTCATCTTTGTGAGACATTTAGACGGTGGTAGGTGGCCTTATTGAACAGTCACTATGACCCAGGCACAGAACTAAGGTTTTAAGTTTAGCTTTACAAAAACCATCCAAGGTGGCATGATTATCCCCACTACAAATGAAGACAATGTGTTTAAGAGAGGTAAAGTGACCAGCCAAAAGATACACAGCTAAATTTTGATTGTTAAATCAGGTCTGCAGTCTTCTCTCCAAAAGTGGCAAGATTCATGTCTGTGGAAATTCCAAGGAGAAAAAGAGATCAGAGATTTCATTGAGGAAGGAGCACATGGCCTAAGCATTGAAGAGCAGATCAAATGTGGACGGTCTCATAGGAGAAGCACTCATCATAGGCAATGATACAGAGGACATAAAGCCATCTCCGTTGACTGAGCTGCAAGGGGCACCATTAGAAAGAGGGAAAGGCAGGCTGAATCCAAATCCTTAGACACTAGCTATTAAGTTGAGAAGTTTGGTTCTGTTTAAAAGATTACAGTGGTGTACCTTCTGGCAGGTTAGGATAGGGGGTGGAGGTAAGGGTAAATTCCTTCCTTGAGTACACGTATACGACATGCAAAGGAAAACCAGCCATATCACCAGTGAACCCTCAAATTTACATAACCCAATTGATAAAGATAAGACCAAGAACTGAAATAATTGGAAAAGAAAATAATAATTATGCTTATTGAGGTCTTTTTCGGTGCCAAGCTGGGTGCTTTCCATATTGTGTCAATCCTTGTAATGATACCAAATGGTAGTACTATTATTTTCCCATTTTATAGACTTAGAAAATGAGACTTATAGAAGTTGGATTACTAACCCAGAGTCACACAGCTAGTAAATGGCCAAGCGCCATGAGAATCAATTTGTGTCTGGTTCTCAACCACTAAACTCTACAGTGTCCTATAAGTAAATGGTTAAATGTTTGGTAAGAGCCAACTAGTTTAAACTCAAGGCAGTATTGGGAATATTTTATCTGATTTCAACTGAGAAAATAGAAATCAGACAAGTACTCTCTAAGGAAACCAGGCCATAGGTTTATAGAATGAAATCATCACTTGGAAGGATGCACTTCATCCTCTCCAAGTACTTAGGTAGAGAGGACCGTACATTTTAATAGAGCCATGTGGCTGCAAATGGCCTCCAGGGGGTCATTTAGCCATCTCCTTTTTTTGTACCTGAAGGTTTTTTAAAGATTTGAAATGCATAGGTAATGAGGTTTATGTCAGATGGAAGGGAGTCCAAGCTTTAGTATTATGTGGGTTCAGCTGTTACAGGGGAGATGGGGGCAGCTTAATTTTCTGAAGCGAAGGGAAAATAAATCTCTTTGAACAGATGAGCTACCTTTTCCTTCATTCATTTAACATAATTTTCCTGCCTTTGAACGAATCTTTCATCTTCTGTAGTAATGGAGAATAGACTCATTGACTCTTCCTCAGGTCCAGAACCAACTAGGCACAGAGAGAATTTGGTAATCTGTAATCCAGATAGAAGAGATGCTGGGGTGTCATTTACATGTGCACTGTTGGCTCATACAAGCCTGTGTGTTCTAAAGGAGAAATCATTGGCCTGGTAGCTGGAATTCCTTAGTCCCGACACAAATCGACAGATGTTTCTATGTGGATGCTTGATAAAGAATATTTATATTATTGGCTTTCTTAAACTGTAAAAATTACATATCTCAATTTTATAGAGTATGTGTAGTCCTGTGTATAAATCACATTTTAGTAAATAAAAATATTTTTTCACTAAGAGAGCTTGATATTTATAGAAATCCTAAGGCAATTCTTTTCACTCCCTAAATTATTTAATTTCCTATATCAAGATTTCTTAATGAGGGGCTTTTTTTTGCCCCTTACCTATTTCATAATCTAGAAATGTTGTAAGAATTCAGTGTTTAGAAACTCCTAATTTTCTGAGATTGATATAAAAATGCAGGATAGTAATTATCAGCATTATAACTAAATGTTTTAGTAATTTAGTTATAAATTGAACATTTTAATAAATTATGTTTACTGGAGAGAGAAGAGAAATAGTTAAATAGTTAATAGTTATGGAATGCTGGGTGCTTTCATATACTGACATTTAATCTGCACAATAACCCGATTCATTAAATCAACACATTGATGAAATACCTACTATGTGCCAGGAGTTGTGCGCGATATTGGGGATATAAAGATGAATGAGACAGATATAGGCTCCCAGCTCGTGAAGCTTAAGAACCAGAGAAAATTAAACAAGTCCTAACCATAACATGGAAAAGTGTGCAGGGGGTTGGAGGGTACAGGGACCTCTACATATTAACATTTCAGTCTGAGGCCCTGAGTGCACTTCCACTCAGAACCCGCGTGCAGGAGGAGGCAGGCAGGCTTTTACCATTAAGAAGTATGACTCAGGGCCACGCTTGGTGGCCTAGTGGTTAAGTTCAGGCCGCTCTGCTTTGGGAGCCCAGGTTCAGTTCCTGGGTGCGGACCTACACCACTCATCTGTTAGTGGCCATGCTGTGGTGGTGGCTCACATACAAAAAGAGGAAGATTGGCAGCGGATGTTAGCTCAGGGTGAATTTTCCCCAGCAAAAAAAAAAAAAAAAAACCCAAACAAACAAACACAAGAAGAAGTATGACCCAGGTATGGCTGCCTCCAGCCTGTGGTTTCTTTCCTTACACATCATCCTACTTCCTAAGAATAATTGAAAATTCCTAGAAGATATCTTTCATTTAAGCATTTAAACAAGTGTATTTTAAATAAAATAGGATTAGCACTACCTCTTATGTTTGCATCCTACCATGGAGAAAGAACTCTTGGTCTTTTCCATTTCCACTTTCACTGATGACGATTCTGTCACTACAGTCACCTAGACACTGCCTTCAAGGCTGTGTGAGGGAAGATGATAGCAATTAAAGGGAGTCATGGTTTTCAAACAGCAGTTGTTCTAACATACCGCATTCCAGATTCAGTGAGCATGTTAACATCAACTTTTTTGTCAACCTTCAAGGCACTGTCATAATGATTTGATTTTTATTATTATTATTATTTTAATGAAAATGAGACATAATAGTTGTGTTTTTTTTTTTTTCAAATAGAGGACTGAGGCCCTGTTTCTGAGGCCCATGAGATTACTTTTGCTTCAGAGTATTTCAATTACCCTTGCAGTGCACTAAGGAGCAGCTACATTAATATCTTATTAATTCCATAGCAGTCATCATTCCTCATGTGGTATCTGACATAGTTGCACAAGCATACTGCCTAATAAGGCTGCTTTCTTTCCCCTGATGATTTGTAACACGCAGGAAATTGGCTTGTTATGCGCTCCACCACACCTACTCTGCTGTAAGCACAGGGCACATAGTGTGGCTGAGTCATAGAAACCCAGCTCTTAATTATAATTCCAAAGATGCTGTATCCTGAATAATGATTCTATGTCATTAACAAATGGAAATCTCAGACAATTGTTTGAGCAAGTGAATAATATCAAGGGTGGATGTCATAGCCCACTTTTATTATTCCTGGAGAAAATACCACCTGTGACATGGCTTCTCTCATTTGTCTTAATTACCATTTACAATTTAGGGCTTAGAAGGCAATTACCTAAATCCTGCATGTTCATAAAGAATCGCAGGAAAAGGAAACCAAGTTGGCCAAGGTAAATTCAGTCATCTTACTTATTTTAGCCATTCGTTCATTCACTCCAAAAATGTTTCTTGAGCACTTCCTCTGTGCCAGGCTCAGGGTTAGGCCCTCCTCACAAGAAGAGAACAAGGTAGACAGTAAAGAAAGGAAGGGACACTTGAACTTCAACAGGCACCTGGGACTATGTGGCTGACTCTTAGCTCTGCCAACAGGATGCCTTTTTTAGGTCAGCTTTTCATTTTATTACTATTACTCATTGGGGCAAAAAAATAATGAGAAGACATCTAGTTTTTTGTAGGTGAAGATGATTCCTGAAGACAGGTGTGATGGTTATTGGAGTAGGGATGGGAGCAAACTTGGAAAATTAATTTCCTGAGGTCATCTTTTGTTATTTGGGAAAGTTGAAAACTTTTTTTAATGACTTCTTTGAAGTGAAGGTGAAAATGTTTCAGACATGTGTCTGTCTTTAATGAGTCCAAAATTATTTCTAGAACCCATACAATAGGATTTTAATGCAAAACTGCCTATAATTAGGTCATTAAGATTATCAAATGTGGAGGGAATAAGCAGGGAAAGGAGAAGGGTGATCAGGAGAGTCTTAGATACCAACAGAGCATCATTCCTACTGTTTCCCACATCATCCCACTTGGACATGTGACATTTTTCCTTCTCTTTTTCTATTCATCCTTCTTCGCCTTTTTCTTGTTTTCCATCTCTTGTGCCCTCATTCAGGAAAACCCACATTTTCCCTTATAACTACAGTTTCCATTTCCTTTTGGAATTTTTTCTTCTTTCTTTAGCTATAGCCACGTTCCTTGAACTTGGTCAAGTCCCTGCCTTGATCTTCTTCCAAGATGAGCAAAACCAATTCACTGTCTCTAAGGTGGGGAATTCATCAGATTCACGTCCCCATGTGTTGTCTGAGCAGAAAGAAAACCTATTATATGCCAAAGAAACGCTTCCCACTGCCTCACTGCTTCAGAGAGTGTCTCTGGTCATAATCAGACTTCTCGACTAAAGATCCAATAATATGTGTCCATCAGCATCACAGCTGAAACTCAAATCTGGATATTCAGATCCCTAGTTTATATGTATATGTGTGTGTGTGTATCTGTGTACATATATATATATATACTTATGTGTGTGTATATAAATTAAAATTATATGTGTGTATATACACATACATATATATGTGTATGTATATACATAAAATTAAATTTTATATGAAATCAGAGTCCTTGTTAAAATCATCATACAGTCACTCATTTATTCAATAATATTACTGAACACCTACTATATATGCCAGGCACTGTTCCAGTTTCTGGGAATACAGTGAACAAAACAAAGTCTGTGCTTTCTTGGAGTTTACACTATGGTGGACAACAATCAAGTAAAATAGACAAAAAACAAGTAAAAAGTAACAGATTTAGTATATCATTTGGTGATAAGTGCTATGAACAAAAATAAAGAGGGACGGGAGCTCAGGAATGCCAAAGGATGGGGAAGGGAAGTGTGTTCTTATATGGCACGGTCAGGGAGGGCTTCTGCCAAGGTGACATTTGAGCAGACACCTGAAAAAGGTCAATGAGAAGGCAAGGGGCTATGTAGGGGAAAGTGCATTACAGGCAAAGGGAACGGCAAGTGCAAAGGCCCTGTGCAGGACTGCGTGGCTTCTCCCAGACACAGGAAGGAGCAGTTTCTCTGAATTATAGAACTTGGCAGAGAGATGGCATTGGGGTGGAGTAGCACCATCTACACAGAAAACAGTGTGACTGGTGCCCGCTAGCGTTGTGCCATCAGTCAGCCCTTAAAAGGACCCCAGTGTGGCTAGAGTAGGAGGAGGGAGGAGAAAGTGGTCGAGGCTGAGGTCTGAGAGGTGGCAAGACGTCAGATCTCAGAGGGCTTTACAGGCCTGTGTGAAGAATTTGGGTTTACTCAGTGGAGGACTGGGAAATGTTTAACATCGAGGGGAGATTTGGCTTTAATTTGTAGCATCTGATAATCGCTGCAACGGGAGTACTCTCAGCAGGGCTGAATCCAGAATGACATTGCTGACTGCAGAGTTGGGAAGAGAAGTGCAGTAGTTCACACCGATATAGTATTTCTAACATGCAGATGTAAGAGATGTAAATCATCGCCAGGGCATAGATAATAGTAAAATGGAATAAAATAATTAGAAAGGGATGAGTTTTGAGTATTTGTGACCTTTGTTTTACATATAATTTATTTAATTATAGGTTTATGTAATTTTATTTTTAACAATGGTTCTGTTTAACCAGGTTGCAAAATTCCTAAAAATGTAATAGTCCCCTCTCTTGGACTGGAAGGAGCTGACTCCAGCACTCCACTGGCTTTCCTCGGAGTGAGGGTTTATAAGCAGAGACATAAGTCATAAACCTAGGGTTTTAAAAGGATCACTCTGCTGTACCGAGAACAACTGGTAGGTGGTCAAAGGCAGAAGCAGGGAGACCAGTCAGGAGGTTTTGCAAGAATCCTTAGGGTTCAGCGTGGGTCATTTGGGAAAATCCTGCACCTGGCCATGGTTTCCCTTCCCTGTGGCTTAGGTGTATTGGTTTATAAGCCCAGTCTTAGTCACTTACCACATAATTCTTCTGTTCTAAGGTGCAAGGTTTCTTCACAGTTAATGTTTTTCAAATCAGGATGAAATTGGAATGCATCTTAAAATTGATTATGTATATTTAATATATACTGTTTCTTTTTTCCTAAAAATCTGATATTAAATCAATGTGGGCCTAGCAATTGATAGCATTTTACAACTGAGAAAACATTCTAATTTGCTTCATGAACCACAGAATTGATCGTAATAAAGTATTCTTTGTGCCCCACAATTGAATAAAACTGATAAAGGTTTTGAAATGTAAGTATATACTCTATAAATAAAGGCTAAGGAAAGTGAGAGTGTTTTAGCAGGAGAGGCAAGTACTGGGGTGCGGAGAAAGGTGTAAGAGGAATCAATGAATCAAGCATTCGGAGAGACCATTGAGTTCTCCTCTGATTAAATAAGACAGGCAACCATCTAGAAGTGTGATTTAAGGAGTACGGCATTCCTTCCCCACAAACCGGCAAAGATATATTCAGGAATTTGGGGTTAAAGTATTGTCTCCAGATGATCTCTGTTAAAATGTCTCAAAATGACCCAGGAGGCATGGCACATTCACAGAAGGACCATTAAAAAGATTAAGAGGAGGGCAGCACCCAGAGGAAATGAGACAGGAAAATGTTAATGGAGGGTCAGTGTTGTTTAAAGATCTAATGCAGAGTTTCAGAGCCAAGTAATGCCTGAACCCCTTTGAAGAGGTCCTTTGACTTCAGCAAGCCTCTCACCACCTTGTGCTTTTGGGTGCCATTCCGCCAACCCCGCCACTTTCTCCCATTGTGTTTGCCGCTCATCATTCCTGTGCTCCTGGGGCAGGCCCTGCGGCTGTTTGGCATTCATTTGGCACAAAAGTGTAAACTAAGTCCACCTTTATTTTTTTCTCTCCAGCCAATGATAATTAAATTTGTATATTATTCTATCACACTTTGCAGCTTTTATAATGTCACATCCAAATCTCAGCTTATTGAATAACTTGAGAAACAAAAGTCATTCAATAAAAATATTTTTCAATCAGTAGTTATCCCTGAGAAAGAGAAGTTTCATTTTTGTAGCTGGTAAAAATAATTTAACAGGGGGGCCTGCCCCATGGCTTAGTGGTTAAGTGCGCGCGCTCCGCTACTGGCGGCCCGGGTTCGGATCCCGGACACGCACCGTCGCACCGCTTCTCCGGCCATGCTGAGGCCGCGTCCCACATACAGCAACTAGAAGGATGTGCAGCTATGACATACAACTATCTACCGGGGCTTTGGGGGAAAAAAAAAGGAGGAGGATTGGCAATAGATGTTAGCTTAGAGCTGGTCTTCCTCAGCAAAAAAAAGGAGGATTGGCATGGATGTTAGCACAGGGCTGATCTTCCTCACACACACAAAATAATAATAATAATAATAATTTAACAGGAATATAATAGACATTGGATGATTGTTGTCATTGAAATTAGGATACACAGCAATGTTTGACAATACATTATCTGTTAAGTGCTATCAATTTAGATGAGAGCTTAAAGCTAACGTGAGTGTTAACCCAAACAAAACATGGGCACGGATATATTTACAAACATCCAGTTCTTTGTTAGTCATCCAGGTGATTTTTTTTTAGATTATCATCAATTTTTTTTTAATTTAAAATCTCTTTAAATAGACCTGCAGACCAGCCCTCTCCAAGCATCTATGGACTCCGGTTGAAATAGCATGGGTCACACGTAATATTCTTCACCCTGTGCGTGAAGCTAGGGGTCCTCAGGCCACTGTGTCCTTTCCACCCAACCACCCTGCCCTACTTCACAAAAACTTCTCAGATACAATTCGTGTCTGTATCTATCAGGGTTCAGCATAAGATTCCATTTGGAAAAGAGTCCTGCTGCTAAATAATTTGAAAACCACTGGTCTAGCATATGCGGCATCCCAAAAGAACAGATTAGCTGGAATAGTGCTTAAAGGGGTAAGAAATAAGGAAAGGGTATCCCATTCCAACCTTTCCTACATGACAGTTGTGAAGGTCCTGCTTGGAGGATTATTATATGAGTATCAATGAAAAACACTTTCGTATTTTTAGGAAGTATAAAAATGAAAGCCACAATTGTCAATAGTAAGTAGACTACAACTGATGTTTTCAAGAGACGATTGTGTGCCATGCTCCGTTTTGGGCAGGCATTTTGCAGGCTTTTTCTCATTTATTCCTCCATAAAGTCTCATTTAGCTCCATTTTACAGATCAGGAAAATGAGAGATTCAAACTCAGATTCCTCTGCCTGGATCTAAGGTTATGTCCAAACTGGTACTATGTCAAATTCCTGGACCCTCTGACCTTCACTCAGTGTCTTAAAAAAGTGTGTATTATAAATAACTCTCTCCCTGAGGTGTGTTTGGTTTGGCTTTGCCCAGAGTTCGTAATTGGTTGGATGACCAGTCTGACAGCTCTAGCCTGTTGGCCAGATTGCCTGTTTGACCTGGGACTCTGCAGGGTAGTTTCGGCATGGGAGAGGAGGGAGATGAGAAATGGATGAAACCACACTGCAGGATTAAGCCTGAAATGTTATTTGGTGGAAAAGTGTTCCCAGGCTAAACTCGAGTTCATTCGTTCTCTACTCCACACACGTCGTAAATCAGCCAGAAGAGAGCTATTTCCATATTTTAAATTGTTGCAAAAATCTAGCCAACTTCCTCATTTTGCAGATAAAGATTCAACATCCTGGGAAGCAGTATAAGCTGAATTTTAATGCTCACTTCAGAAATCATCCTTAGTCTCTTTGTGGGTTTTTGACACTCTTCTGACATACAACTATAACCTAATTTATTTCCAGAATTTGTTTACTTCTGTAGTTGTTTGTTATTAAAATGCTTCTAAACTTCTGTCTTAGCTATTTAGGAAACTAAAGAAAGAATCTCTGTTACCTTTGAATAATATCTTGGTTCTTGCTAATATCTTACTGAAATATTTCAAAAAACGGATTAAAAAAGCATTTCATAATATTTTAGCCATTTTGATATATGAGTTATGCTATGAATCTCATGAATCCTTTCAAAATATTGAAAACTAGAAAAAAACCATGAGAGATAGAAAAACACAATTAGTAAATATTTAAATATCACTACTTGAAAACATTACAGAAATATGCTTTGAAACTATATAGAGTATTAAAAAATGTGTGCTAGAAAATCCTTAAATGAAGTCTGAGCTGTACAATATGTGGCAGTATTAAATATAATTTTGCATTTGTAATTAGAGTAAGAAATTTGTAAACTTAAACACTTTGTTAAATATAAACACTTCCCAAAAAATCATGTTAATAGTATATATATTAAGTTCCTATTTTTAACAGGTGTATCAAACATAGCTGTATTTTGGATATATAAACCGAATTCATATGCCTTGTACTTTAATAATTGTGTCTTGTTGCATAAAGCATATTATTATCTAGTTCTATTCCCAGCCTTGGTTACTAAGATGTGGTGATATAAATATCAACATGGGATAACATCTTATATATCATTTTTCAGAAGCTGTGAGATAAAAGCACCAAAAATATCCCATGGATCTTTGAGCTCTTAAATGATTTCTAGTGTTTGTGTTTGTGTTGGAGAGAAGAGGAGGAGGGAGGAAGGAGGAAGTATTTGCTATAACTCATGTTGGGATTTATTGGATGCTAATCTTAAGAACACAAGATTACATTTCAAAGGTCAGCTTTACAGTCGTGAAAAACAAAGATCCTGTGTGTTTGATACTAATGAGCCCTGTTTACTCAGTGGGTAAAGTCAGACAAATATTAGATTAAATCTAGATCACAGAATGTTCTTATTAGGCATAGAAGCTTCTCTGGGTACAGATGTGCTAATATTAAATAGAATGCCGCACGAAATATTTTCCCTGAATTACTGAGGTAAATAAGTAATTAAAATTTATTTTAATTTTGTTAAAGCACAATTAGGAGAGTCTAATACCTTTCAAAATTTGACTTTATAGCCTCATAACACATTACTTTGAAAAATAGTTGAAGGCCTTCTTAGAACTGTGGTTTCCAAGTCCATGGATTTATTTAGGTATTCTTCAAGCACTTACATTTTTAGAACATTACCCTTGATCTGCATCCAGTTTCCTTACATCAAGTATCCAGTTTCCTTACATTCTCAGTTTCCCATTTCTTACTTTCTCCTTTCAGTTTTGTGAATTGTATACATCTTGGTCATTTAGCTCGATCATTTATTTAACAAATGATTCTGAAAAGCCCCGTAAGTGCCAGGCAGTGTGCTTGGCACCCATGATACAAAGATGATCAAGTCATGGTTCCTGCCTTCAAGGAACTCACTGTGTAAAAACAAAGGAAGAAGTGATGAGTCGGGGTAGAACAGGAAGTCATCCCAGACTCGGAGAGAGAGACTTCCCGGGCCAAGGCGGTGGAAATTGTACCTTGTGAGAAATACGACAGAGGTAGAGTGAGGGGAGGGACAGGTGGAGGGAAGGCTAACTTAACAGGGAGGAAGTGCATCAGGAATGGACCTGTAGCTCACACCCAAGAGTTTGAACCTCATTCCACAAGGATCTGAAAAGTTTAAACAGTGACTGAAAAATTCAGTCTTATGGCTATGTGGAGGGTCAAGGAGGCAGAGGCCAAAGGCAAGGGCACAAGTTAGACTTTTCTAACAGTCCCATTCCTGGGGCCAAGGTCTTTAACTAGACCAGCACCAGCAAGGATGGAGTGAAGGGGACCCATGCCAATATCAGAGAGGCATGATCAACAGGACTTGGTGACCAAATGAACATGTCATGTAATTTAGATGGAAACATCCAGCAAAACGCCCAAGTTTCTGGTTCCACTGACTAGGTAAGTAGTGGTGCCAACCATTAAGATAAGTCATGGCGGGGGTGGGGGGAGGGGAATGGCCTTAAGAGAAAGAAATACAATTTGAAGTATAAGTTTAATATGACTGTAGAAAAGCTTTTTATGAAAGGCATGCATAGAGTGGTGGAAGCAAGGCTTGTGATAACCCCCCCAAAATCTGAGTGTGGGCTGTTCCTTTATTAGTCGGTGAAGTTTCCCTATATAGACCAACCTTGACATTGAGAACAGTGAAGCAGAATGCACAGGGATGGCTTTTAAGTCGCCGATTTTAAAAATGCATTTATTTTTTCAACAAATATTTCATGAGCCCTATTCTGTACAAGGAAGGTCGCAAGTTTTATAATGTTAACTTATAAGGTTTGATGGGTGCAAACAAGCAGTAGTTACACAGCATTGGTCCATGCACATTTCTTTGCTTGCTTCATTAAACTCTTTTGTTATTTGGGGGGAAAAAAAAAAAGGCAAGAAATCAGCCTTTGACATCCGAGAGCACCTGAGAGATATAATTTGAGGCAGCAATCAGAATCAAGCTAGCTGAGACATCAGTGCTGGTCCCTCCTGGGGGCTTTGTTCCCAAGATTTCCAGGGTTCTGAAGATGATCTTGGAGATAAGGTTATGTGGCCTTCTAGTAGCTTTCAGAGAAGGAATTGTTCAAAATGAATAACTATTAAAAAGGAATCTTTTTCCCTAAATGCAGTAGTTGGTGATAAATTGAATGCTTCTCACTGAATTGAACATATCATGATCTACATAGAAAGCTCAGTGTGAAAAAAAAAAAAATAAAGCATGGTACCTGTCAAAGTATCGCAAGATGAGCTATTTCTGTTTTTTTTTTGTGTGTGTGTGTGTGAGGAAGATCATCCCTGAGCTAACATCCATGCTAATCCTCCTCTTCTTGCTGAGGAAGACCGGCTCTGAGCTAACATCTATTGCCAACCCTCCTACTTTTTTCCCCAAAGCCCCAGTAGACAGTTGTATGTCATAGCTGCACATCCTTCTAGTTGCTGTATGTGGGACGCGGCCTCAGAATGGCCGGAGAAGCAGCGTGTCGGTGCGCGCCTGGGATCCGAACCCGGGACGCCAGTAGCAAAGTGCGCGCACTTACCGCTAAGCCACGGGGCCGGCCCGATGAGCTATTTCTGATATGTAAAGTGTCTAGTTTCTAGAGAAGGAATTTCTGTTAAGGCAGGTTCCTTTTGAGATACAAATGATATGTTTTATTTAAGACGTCACAAAATATGCTGATATTGCTCATATATTGCTATTATTGGTTTATATAGACTAGAAATCTACATAACCATCTCTTACAAAGGAAAAAAGGTATACATGTATAGAAAGAGCACAGATATTGTATCTTGGCAAAAGTCACTAATTTGATTATCAGAGATACATGTGTGGCTCTTCGTTCAACTTTTTATATTTGAGACAAAGTGGAAAAATATGGGAAGTGCTATTAGTAGAGATTTTCTCAATTCATGAATGGTTTGTGTCGGCTTTTTGTTTTTTGCTTTGTTTGTTTGCTTGTTTTTCAATTTATTACACAAATTGTCTGGTAAGATGTTCATGAAATGTCCCCAGACAAGTTAGTTCCACCTCTAGTGTCCCTTCTTGCCATTTCATTTGGAGAGAAATATAAAAATAATAGGCTTAGGAAGAAAAGCTGTGTCTTATTATTATTCTGTTACATGTTGCTGCAGTGAAGATATGAAATTGAAAGTGGCAGAATATGGAGTGAAAAAAGCCTGCTATTTTGTCATAGTGACCTGTCCGTGAAGTGAGAGCAGAACCTGGCAGCCTTGGAGTTAGGAATTTCTCATATATATATATACGTATATATGTATATATATACATATATACGTATATATAAAGTATATGTGGGATATACTTTATACACACAAATACCTTTTTAACACAGTGCAGGTAGTAAAACTGTTTCAGTAACGTACTCTCCTTGTATAATCTCACCTAAGCAAGTTGCAAAAAATAAAATCTCTGGATAATCCAGGGATTTTCTATGCTGAGACTGAAAGATTCCTTACTGAATTTCCAGAAATTTCTACAAAAGCCTCTCAAACCGTTTCAGCTCCTTCCATCTCGCTTCCAAAACTTCCAAAGTCTAGTAGATAAGCTCTGCATTTTCGTTAATGAAGAGGAGACATTTCTTAGAAAAGATAGTCTATTTTTCTTGCTGAGTTTTCAAATTAGTTTTATAAAAGCTATGGTAGATGAAAATATTTTTTTCTCCATAATCTCAGAATTATTTCACAGAACAGAAAAAGGAACTTAAACTATGAAACATTTCTATAGGGTTCCGCCTCCCTTCTGCTTTTAGGGGTGTCAAGTTCCCTGACCTGGCTGTGAATCAGTGAATAATAACAAAAGCCTCAAGGAATATAGGGAGTTCTGACTGCAACCAAAGGGTATAAATCATCGACTTCATCATCACTACAAATGACCAGAAATGTGCAAGAGAGTGGTTCCTCTGAAAAGCCCAATGGCACTCATTTTGCTTTTATTTTCCTTTTTACTTCACCAATATTCCCTTTTCCTAGGCATGTAGTAGGTATTCAACAGATGTGTTGACTTAGTCAATTAATTAAGAATTTTTTTTAATTGTGTAGCTAAATACTCAAAGTCTAATCATGTCATCTCTTGGTTTATGCTGAAATCTGCTATTGGTGAAACACTCTTAGATTTCCATTTGGTAATTTTACTATTTTGTTGTTAAAATAACTGCGTGTATTCCAAATTTCTCTTCTGCCCTTCCCTTCAGTTTCCTGATAATAAATATCTTTAATATCAAATATCTCAAGTATCATAAAAAGCTTTTGATATACAGAGATTATTTTTATTTTTTCCAGCATATCCTAAATATTCGGAATTTTGATTTAGACACAATTACTGAAAAATGAGAAAAAAAATAGAGAGAAATGAAAACATGAAGAGGAGTAAAGTCCAAAAACATAAAACAAATGTTGGCATATTGTTTGCGGATATATTCATGTGTATCAAGCACATGTAAACTATATCAAGCAGAAGAGAATAATAAATACAAAATGCAGAGGAGTGGCTCCCTTTGTGGGGGGAGGTCGATGGATACAATTGAGGTGGGGTACACAGCGGGTTTCATAGGAAGTGGAAAGTGTTCTGTATCTTAAGCTTGAAAGTACATATAATTTATTATTTTATATACCCTTCTTATATGTAATGTATATAATATGTAATAGTATATATTACATGACAAATATCAATAAAATTATATATAAATATATCTCCATATAAAATAATATATAAATTATTTTATTATTTTCAAATAATCAGAAAAATATGGGGACGGATAATGATAAAAACCAAAGTGAGGCCAGGGTTGTACAAATGAAACAACACCAATATCCATCTGTTATGCTGAGGCCGATTTCAAATTTACACTTACCATTGCAAGCCTTTTTTAAAAAGACAGATATAGTAATATATAATAATGGCTTATAAGTGATTTTATATCCGGAAGAAGTTAAACTTTGTTTTTAAAGATCTTAAGTCCTCTTAAATTAATTTCTGGTTTATCTGTGATCTGCATGCCTCTTAAACACTTAATGTCATCTTCTTAATTAATAGAAAGGAGGTGTAAAAATTATATCAAATATCATTACCTGTTTCCTTTATTTCTTCCCCAATTTTTTTAGACCTGTACACATGCTTTTTGTGAGCATAAGTTAACATAAGAAGTTGGCTAAGCTAATTTCTGTCTTGAAGTACAAGTAAAACTTCACAATATTAAATAATCATTCTTCTAAATAAAAGTTTGTTGTTCTGAAAATTGCCTTCAGTCAGCCATTAGCTAGGGACTGAATATCTGTTTATAGTGTTCCGTAGAAGTGTTTGTAGAAATAAAGATCAAAAATCAAAATATATAATATTGTATTCATTTTTGATCTTGAAAAATCTTAGAATTGTATTACCTTTGTAGGAAAATATGTATATATATATATATATATATATATATATATATGTCATTTCTCAAGGTAGTAGCTTTCTTTTTCTTACCCTAAATCTGGGCATAGGATCTGATAATTGAACTTAATATCTGAAATCCAGAAAATCTAAGCTGGCTGGTTGCATATAACACCCTGCATTGTTCACTCTTGAGAATATTTTGAACCTATGGTGTGGCACAGAGGCCTTTACATCGAAGTACATGATAAAAATCCTGAAGCCTAGGGTCTTGTGCATCTCATCCAGTCCCTGGTCATTTCCGGTTACAAACTGGCAGATAAAGTGCTGCTAAATTATTGTTGCTTCAGGCATAAAAGCAAGAAGAGTGCCTGTGTACTGCCATTCAGATGGCCACATGTGGATGAGGTCAGCACAGGTGACCAGTTTAGTTTTACATATTCAGAAAATTGATTTTTTTTTTCATTCATCTTAAGGTGAGGTGAGAGAATATTCATTCCTAGCTCCTGAATGTTCCTATCTGCTATCCGGGGTATCTTCTTTCTCACATTAAGGTGTCTAGAAAGCCAAATTAGGAATTAGACGATGCTTAATGATCAACGACTTAAGCAAAGGAGTTAGGTTGCTTTGTAGACAATTTCATACAGTCCACAGTAGTGATTATTTCTGCTCCCCTATAGGAAATGGAATTCTCTCTATTTTAAGTGGTGATGTGGTTCTTTCAATGCATCTTTCCTTTCTCAATACTTGTTACTCACCACTGAATTATATGTAAGTTAAATTTTTCAGTATAGGAATTTGTCTTCTGCTAGGTTTTAAAATCAGTGTGTTTATTTAGGGGGAAACATCTTAGAATTTTGATGAAAATTTAGGAAAGATCCATCTTATCAGAGACGTGATTACTCATCTCCTCTTGGGTGGACCATTAACTGAGTTAGATTATTAATCTTTTAAGTGGAAATATTTTCATAGTGACTCCAGAAAGGGCAACATAAATAATAATCATTAGCAAGCTGATTTGATTGTAGTTGTGTTTTCTTACATAGAGCACAACAGATCATTGTATCTGCCAAAATCTCGGTGGCTTGAAACAACAAATTTTCTTTTCTTCTTAGGTTACTTGCCTATTTTGAGTCAGGTAGGGACTCTGCCCTCTGGACCCAAGGTGACATAGCAGTTGCTATCTGGAATTTTATCAATCACCCCAACAGAGGGAAGAACACATTCTGGCTAAATGGGCAATTAATTGCTCTGTCTTAGAAGTGACAGAATGTTACAATTGACTAGACAGAACAATTCACTTGGCCCCACCTAACCACAAGGGAGCCAGGAATTGCAATCCTACCGTGTGACCAGAAATGAAGAGAACTGGAAAGAGCTAGCAAACAACACTAACGACTCTCCTAATCGTTTGTATAAAGTTGCCATCATCCCTCGTGTTGGCAATATCTCTACCTAGAAAGAGTGAAAACCTCAAGTTGTGTCAAACAATGTAAATGACTCCACGATCATGTTTTAGATTCTCATTTTCTCCCACAATTACTCTTTTCCACACCCACATTACTCGACAACAAAAGCCAATATCTTCTGAGCATTTCTCTGAAGTTTCCCTTTACTTCTTTGGACCTCAATTTGCTTCAGCAGGAAACTAAAGATTCAGACTAAAGTGTTGCTTCTAAATTTTAAAGTTTTATGATTGCATTGTGGAGTTATTAAATTGTGACATTTATAGTATTCAATTATGTAGTTATTTATAAGGTGCTTTTAGCACATTTTTAAAACATGCTACAGCTACTCAGCATTTAGAGATCACAACATTAAATTGAAATAGTAAGGAATCTCACTATTACCCTCAACCTCAAAATGAGTGGTAACTATAATGAATGAGCTATAAGCTTTGCTGGACAGTTGCTGCTTACTCTCAGATCTATTCCTCTTCTTTCCTCTACTCTCCTCTATATACAGTCATGTGTCCCTTAACAACAGGGACATGTGCTAAGAAAGGCGTTGTTAGACTATTTCCGTCACTGTGCGAACATCACAGAGTGTACTTACACAAATCTAGATGATATAGCCTACTACACACCTAGGCTATATAGTACAAATCTTATGGGACTACCGTCATATATGTGATCTGTTGTTGACCAATACATTGTTATGCAACACATGACTGTAGTAGGGAACTACATTTCCCAGGATCCCTTGTCCTTAACTTCTGGATCAGTTCAACCAATCAAATGTACTCTTAGATCCAGAGGAGGAAAGAAGCTAGAGTATTTCTTCCTCCTCATTCTGCCTCCTTGTGGTGTCTGTAGCACCAGCAGCAAGTACACTTCCCCCGTGGCTCCATTTTCCATCCTTCTGGGGTCCCATCCCCCCACCAGAGACTCTGGCTTCTATTCTTGGATGATGTTGCCTCCTCCCTGTGGTATCTTAAACCACAGCTGAGTTAGTGGTCTTCTTTGCTGCTTTCCGGATCATTGTTCTATCTCCAATTTGGCTTGTCAGCATTCTGTCACCTGTAGAACTCATTCCCTGTATTAAATACTTTGTGTTTCCGTTCTGCATCTAGAGTGGTTTCTCTTTTCCTGGCTAGATCCTGACTGATAAAACATCCCAAAACAAAATTGAAGTGTTCTGATCATTTCCTTTCATGACTATGCTGATGCAAAGGCCAAATGACACTTTTCTCTTTAAAATGGGTGAGGTCAGTAGGATAAATGGAAAATACAGTGACCCAGAGAGGGGAAAATTTAAATATTAATCCTATTTCTTTCTCTCTCTAGTTGTGTGATTCCAAGCAAAGTACTTCACTTCCTGTATTTTTTCCCTCATTTCTAAAATAATAGTTTTGTACTACTACATGCAACAACGTGAAGGAATCTCAGAAACGTCATGCTTCAGTGAAGGGAGCCAGACACAACAAAGTACATACAGTAGAGTTTCAATTTTATGAAGTTCATGCAGATAAAACTACTCCATGAGTATAGAAATCAGAATAATGGTTGTCTTGTCTTGGGGGAGAGGGAGAGAATAGAAACAAGAAAATGTTCCAGGACACTAGCAGTGCTCTTTATGTTGACTGGGCGTTGTTTACATGAGTGTATATATTTGTTAAAACTCACCAAACAGTACACTTAAGATGTGCACATTTTACTGTATGTAATTATACCTCAATATGAAAAAAGGAAAGGGGCACTGGGAAAGATTAATTAATTAATTAGTTAAGTAAAAAAATAAAGGGCTTGAATTATGTCTCCAAGATCTCTTTTAGCTCTGAAATTTGGTTCTTTTCTGTTGAAGAATTTGAATGAAATAAAGGAGAAAAAGGAGGGAGAGACAGAGAATGGAAATAGGCTTAAAAAAATTCCAAAGTTATCCTGTAAATACATATTATAAAACTTTTGCTAGAGAGTTCATGCTTGCTTTATTAAGAGAGCAGGCTATGGACACCAACTGCTTAGATTTTAATCCCAGCTCCTTGAGTGATTAGTTCTGGGAACTTGGGCAAATAACTAAGCCCCATTCCTGAGTTTCAACCTGTTTATTACAGAGTTAATGTTAATATCCAACCCAGCGGGTCGTGTGAGGGTTAGATGAAAGAATGCATATACAGTTTTTATCATGGTGCTTGGCACGTAGTAAATGCTCAGTAAGTAATGATGAAGATGATGAAGATGATGATGATGATGAATCTTTCCAGAAATTTCTGCATAAGCACTGGCAAATAGATATAGTGAATTCATCACTTTTTTACACAAATATGATCATATGCATGCCATTTTGCAGATTTCTTTTTTTTTTTTTAATTTAACATACCTTATCCCTTTTTCCATGTAAACATGTGAAGGTCTGTTTGGTGATGGTATCATATTAATTGCATGGGTGGCCCATGATATATTTAACTGCTCTCCTATTGATTAACATTTAGGATCTGTTGGGGTTTTTTACTATTACAAATAATACTGGAATGAACATCCTTATATGAAGGATATAAAGTATTTTTTTAAGCAGAAAGAACTTCTAACCATTTTACCTTTAGAGTTAACTTTTTTATTTCAAGACTAACTCTGTCCACTAGTCCTCCTAGGTTTTTTATTTTATCTTAGATTCCTAAGTCAGTCAGGCAGTTGAAAGAATAAAAGGAATGGTTATTATCTTTTATACTCTTGGTTTTCTACAGTGAAGCAATGGGAAATAAATCACAATCCTGAAAGAAAAGTATAAGAGCAAGTAAGTGTAAATGCCATACCACCATCCTAGAACAGGCAATATATTTAGTGTGCTTACAAAAGTGAAAACTCAGCCTAAAGAGCCATGCTGAATGTAGAAGAGATCCTCAGGGCTGTCAGAGGAGAGGAGAATGGGAGTGAGGTTTCCAAAATTTAATTTTGAAATTAGAGTAAGAAACCTCTTGGAAAACTGTGTTTAGTTGCTATAAATATGAAAGCAAATAACATCAAGGCAACTCATCTTTAAAGAATCTCAAGAAACAAGGCCCTCTGGCATTTTTTTTTTTTTCAGAGAAAAAAAATCATAAAGTCATTCTGCTTTATTGAGAAACCTAGTCGGAGCAGAGAAAAGTTTTAATAAGCTTATAGCTACTCTGACACCTGAGTAGTAAATACTAAGCATTACTTCATAGGAATGAGTAGGTATAACACCTTCACAGGCTGTTTCTGTAACATATGGACTGTTAAGTGCTTGAGAAATAATTTGTTTGTTTTTGCAGCTCATAGTTTAATGTAATGAAGCACTATTGAGTTGAATAACTAGACAAGAAACTCCTTAGTTACGGGGAATTATATTCTGAATTAATGAATTGCAAATTGTAAGCCAATCCAACTTCCATAAATATTATGAGGAAAGAAGTAGCAGTCCTACATACACAAATTTCAAGGCAAAATTATTCTGTGACAAGAAAAAGATTTAGAGCATAATTAAGGTTCCTAAAATATAAGTACTTAAGAAGAAACTTACCGTATGTTTAAAATTATCCAAGACTACATTTATGATCTGTGATAAGTATATATTTTCTGGAATGCAGAAAACCTCTTTAAAGGTTTTCTGTTTTATTTTTATGGCATTATTGTGCAGTTCACCTCTAGAAATTCATAATAGGCTTTAAAAATTCAAAAAATAAAATAAAGATTTTTATTCTGAGCCTGTGATAGTCATTTCACTTTACCTAGACAGCACTAACTCATTGGTGAAAATACAAATAACTTAAAATGACAGATTTAATAAGGCAAATTCTGGGAACATTTTGTTAACACAACTCTATGATACAAGTACAGAGTTTTATTCAAGTCTAAATGTTAATTAATTTGGGAAATGATGGTCTTAGGAATGGTCTTCAACCTCTATACACATGAGATCATTAAGAAAAATCTGTAATCTCAATGGATCATTTTTTTAATAGGCTTAAGAGTCCAAAAACAGGCCCAACAGAATAAATAGGGGAGAGCACTGAATCTGGAGTCAGAAACCTTGAAATCCAATCTCAAAATAATTATGTAGCCCTGGGCAAGTTATGAACATCTATGATTTTGTCTCTTCATCTCTCAAAGATGTAAAATAAAATATAACTTGCCTTCTTCAAAATGTCAGGCTAAGGATGAGAGTAGTTAATGCAAGTGAAAATGTTTCAAGAATCGTTCATTGGATTAACAAAAGTGTTATGAAAAAAAAGAAAATCAAAGGGTTTCATAGTCAAATAATCTAGGATATTTTAGATTAATGTGAGTCCAAGACAGGGGGCCGGGGGGTGGTTCTCAAAGACTTTAGTAAAGAGGGAACAGATTCTGCCTGTACCTCAGTTGACCTTAGAACCCTCCCTGTGCACTTTTTAAATGAAACATCTGGAAAACACTCATGGGGAAAGGTAATTCCAGACACAAAGAGGCTATGGTGGTTTTACAGTTGGGGTGTTAAAGTGTGCAGTACAGAAGACTCAATGGAGCAAAGCTGCTACAAAATTGATGAGACTCATAACTTCTAGAGGGTGATTCTAGCTGAGCATTTCTTGTTTGCTTCCTGTAAATGTATTCAGTATCGGATCAGTGTCATCATAGTTCCCCAAAACTATTTCTCACATGTGATGACCTCAGCAGGGTTAAAACCAAAGTGCCAAGGAATGACATGTTAAGTTTGCCTCTCCATTTTGAATATGTGGAAGTCTCGAAAATCATTGGCATTAGGACTTTCCTCAACCTGAGTGTTCTAGTCTGACCACGACACTGTGGTCTCGTGGAAGAAGCTCCCTGAGGAGGATATTTTCTCTACCTGGAACTCATTTTCTTTGTAAAATGAAGGAAATGAAGAGATCCCAAGATCTCTTCCGTATCTAAAACTTGCTACCAGTCATAGCAGAACATCCTCTCCCCAGCCCTATCTGGGTCTCTCATACACTTGGATCACCCCCGCCTCCCTCATCTAAATTAGCCATTAAAGTCTAGAGTATCTCTTCAGGAAGACTTATATGAAAGGTGCAGCATTTACATGGCCCAAAGACCATTTAATCTTTCTCTTAGGTATTGATTAGTTTCTTAGATTAGATCATTGTCACTATGTCAGATGCTAAAATAGAATAAACTATAGTACCCCATAAACACCTGATCAGGACCTAGCCCTTGGGTATATTTTCTAAAGTAAGCAGACCATTTCAAAGAGCTGGCTGTAGAATTCAATAAGCATGATAGACGGGACAAATTGGAAGATAACTGCAAATAAAATAAAATTATAAAGCTCCAGATATGTTTTAAGTATTTTATCAGATTCTGATGTTCCTGTAATGGACATTGTGAAATGTACCATCAACCAGAAAGCATGCCTAACTTCTGAAATATGATTCCTATGCAATGTTGATTCTCATTCTGGGACTTGAAGAGCAGCCCTTCACTCAGTCATTCATTCAGAAGATATTAAGTACTTACTGTGTGTCAGGCACTAGACTAAGAAAACCAAAGGACGTAAGAATTAGAATATGACTCTGTCTTGATTTCCAAGCATACACCCAGCATACATATAGTAACCAGTGACCTGCCCCCGAAAAAATCTAACTACTTTAAAAACACGTGGCTCTAAATGAAATTTTAACTTTTAAAATTATACTGTGAAATAGCATATTATAAAAAGCACAGCCAAAAAATATCATGACTTAAAAAACTTCACACTTAAAAAATAAAAAGCCAAACTAAAAAATCAGAACAAACAGGGAATGTAGTCATTTCAATTTCCACAAGATATATTGGTAGAAAGTGTTTAATCCTGTATTTTAATTTTAATTTCAGTACTAATTCCTAGGCATCACCTATGAATGGTTTGCCAGCTCAAACCTAAGACTTCTGTTTCTCTTTATCAAGCAAAATTAAAACACAGAACCTAAGGGCAATAAGAGGTTCTAGAAATGGAAATTTCCAGGTCTGATTTCACAATCCAGAGCTCCCCTTTTTTTCGCAGTGTGAGTGAGAGCCCTTCCATGATTATAATTTGGAGGAGAAGAGGGTGGGAAAGTAAATTTAGTATACCAAAAAAAAAAAAAACACAAACAGCATTTTTTTGCCTCTCTGCTGAATGTTTAACTCATTAAAAGAACAAGAAGCATTTCATGGGTTACTGATAACCGTACCTCTGTCATAGACAGGAGGCCAGGTTGGAGCCGTACATGGAGCCATTGTGTGCATTACCAAATGTGAGATATTCATCCTCAGACCTGATCCACCTCCTGCCACAGACAGGTAGACATAATGAATACGCAAAAGCAACCTTTTATTTTTTTCAGGGAGCCACACTAAAAAACAAGTTATTAGGACATTAATCATCAGCTGAAAACAGCATTCCAGCAGAAAACAGCAAAACCAACATAAATATGTATAGCATTGATATGCTTGCAAAGTTCAACTTGCATTACAATGCAGTTAAAAGCTAATATTTCTGAAGTTAACCTTTGATTTCTGTTTTCCTTTTCATAAAAGCAGTGACAAATTGAAAATAGCTGAATTCAGATTCTCACCTTTGAATGCTGAATTACTAAATCTAATTAAAGGCCGTAAGCTTTATACAGTCTTTTAAAGAGTGGGCATTTTGACCCCTTCATCCCAAAGATGGGAAACTGAGGCCTGGAAAACCTAGTTGATGGCAGTGCCAGGAGAGAATACAGGCCCTCAGCTCCAAGTTCAGCATCATTTTCTTTAAACTGTACTATTCTGTCTCTCTACCCAGGTAGAGCCTAAGAAGGCCACATTTCCAGAGTTTGACAAGTGTCTTCATATTTAGATCTGGCAGAATATGTCCCCTTCATGCCCAATGCCTCAGTTTTGCCTGTTACAGTACTTTATTTACTCTGTAGAACCCTTTATGCTCATAAACATGCCCATTAGTTTTACAGATCACCACATTACTCATAAATGAGTTGTCCTCCTAATATAGCACATAACTTATTGTTGCATTTTAGTGGACCATTTATAATAAAATTATGGAAAGTGTTAAATAACCCTTAGAGAAAAAAAGTATTCATCATCTTGGCGTAGGCATAAGTGTCGCATTTTCTTCTAAGGTATTTGTAGGGAATTTATACTCAGAGTATTATGCTATTTCTCTAAGAGGACTCTTGGGTTTCTATTTAGGGCTATTTCTCCTGTCTTCCCTCTTCACTAGGTTCCTGATAAAAGTTGAAGCCACTTATAGTGGCTCTGATTTTCACAGTGTGAAGAAAAATGATTTGCTCCTTCCAAATCGCACGAGATCTATTTAATTTTTTCTTTAAGTTAGCAGTTAAAGTTGAGCCTTAAAGCCTAAAGTCACTTCTTCCCCTTGTCACCTGCTCCTAACAGAAACATTGGCACCAACACATGTGACCTTCAGAATGGCAGCTGCCTCCCCTAAAATCTAACAGTGTTTTCCTCTGAAATAAGAAATGTGGAGCCACAGACCTAAGCTTCCTTTTAGATTCGTTGACATAGTACATATCTAGCTGAAACCAAAGGTGCCCTAATCATGGGACACCCACAAAATTTCTTCTCTTTCTTCTTATCATTCACAGATATGGAAATTTTCTTACTGGGCTACCAGGAGCCCTATTACAGATTAGCCTCATCTAATGAAAGCTAATATGCAAAAAAAAAAAAAAAAGTTAAGACACTGAAGTAATTATATCTGAGATTTGACTTACATATTAGATGATTAAATATGTGCATTTGAAAGAGTCCCAGAAGGTAGTCTAGTTACTTTAAATAATTGTCCAGGGCCTTTTGGCTAAAGTGACTTTCCCCATGTAGCTTGCTTTTGTTATCTTAATTTTTCAGTGTCTAAATTTTGTGCTTTCTTCATACCCTATCTTCAATTTAATTCAATAAGCATTTATAGAAAACAAAATATGCAGAGAACAGTGCTAGAGCTTGCAGGAGAATGGAAAGGTGAAACGATGTAGGAGGTGTCTCCCTAATGTAGGAGATAGTTCACAAGGGTAATGCATCAGCCATTACACTGATAACTCCAGTCCAAACACAGAATTCCATCATTTATTTTTTACTATAATAAGAATTTATCGAATCAGATGCTGAGTTAGCAAGAAAACATATAATAGGAAAAAGAAGCCCTTGCCTGCAGAATACAGGAAAACCAGACAAGCAGCTGATTTCCGATACAAGTGAAGGCACCCTTGGCCTGGGATGTTACAGAAGCATCAGAAGAGAGCTTGGGAGATCCAGGACGAGTTGATTTCTGCATTGAGTCCTGAAAAGCTATAAATTATCCAAACAACTTCAGAAGTTAAGCAGTTTCCAGGCAGAAAAACAGCACCTCCAAGTCTGTAGTTGTTCCTAGTCTTTTGAATGTCATGGAGAAATCAAATTTCAAAAATTATTTAGGAAATGGATATAGAGTTACCAAATATTTTTATTGCCAGTTAACATCATTTAAAAAAAAACAACTAACTACTCTCACCATCTTTTTTTTAAGGAAAGGATGTTTTAACACCAAAACCACAGAAAAGAGAATGATCTTAGAATAAAGGAAAATCCTTTAACCTGAATAAGTTTAGCATCATTTTTTTTTCCCATTTTCCATTACCAGTGCTCTTTGTCACACCTAGCACTATTCTTGGACAGACTGCTGTGAACCACTGGATTGGAACATGGAGTCTCTGGGGAACTGCAAGCAGTTCCTAGAGAGTAGAGTATGAGAAACGTGATGAGAGGTGATGCCGGAAGGTTGTGCATGGACCGGATATGAAGGACCTTGAAGGCTGTGCTAAAGAATTTGTCCTTTTTAACTCTAAATGCATTGGGGAGTGATTAAAGGAATTTTACAAAGAATGCACCATAAGATTATGTTTCAGAATGACCACCTGGACAACACTGGAACTGACTTTTGAAGATATAGTATGAGTTAGCTGGACCAAAAAAAAGAAATCATCAAGAGGCCAACTTTGTAGAAAGGGAGAAAATAGGAGGAAACAAACAGATTTAAAGTGAGAAATTAGAGTGGCCATATTGGATCAATAAAGATGGTGAGAAGAGTAGACAGTTGAGAAATCTAAGGAGATCCATCAATAAGACTCAATGATTGATTAAATTTGGAGGAAAAGAGAAAAAGAGAGAATCAGGAAATAATCCTAAATTTCTGGCTGTAACAATTGAGTTGACAGCTGGGAATGCCTCAATTCACTCTAGTTGCAATCACAGAAAAGAAGAGCAGTTGAAGGAGAGGTGGGAGGGAGTTAGAGGAATTTGAGTTTAGATGTGTTGAATTTGAGATATCTATAGAACATCTAGATGATATCTAGCAATTGAAGACATGATTCTGGGGAAAGAGATCTTGGCTAGCGACATCAATTTAGAATTCAGCAGAGAGGCGATCATTGAAACCAGAGGCGTGGATGTGGAGTCTATTGTTGATGAGAATAGGGCCCAGAGTGAAACCTTGTCAAGCAGGGACAGTTGGAGAACAGTCAGGGGGTTTGTAACAAGTGCTACAATTGTTATAATACAAGACAAGCAAAGTGCAATGGGAATATAGAGATGTGAGAGACTCTCAAGGAGATGGGGTATGAGCTGAGCTGAATAGTGAGATATGGAGCAGGCACCTAAAAGGAAGAAAGACTTTCCAGGCAGAGAAAAGGAGAAAATTTGACTTTTTTTTTTTTAACCCCAAAACAGTGGTTCTGAAGGACTTGTTTAAGCACTGATTGAGTGCTTAGAAGAAGGTGGAGGAAGCACACCAAATTTTTTATTTAATAGGTCTAAGTTGGACCAGAAATTGCATTTCTAACAAGTTTCCAGGTAATGATACTGTTGGTCCTGGGACCATACTTTGAAAAGCACTTCCCATTTAAAAACAAACAATAAACAAAATCCTCCTTTGCATATTTAAGAGGCGTTCTCTAGGCCTAATTGCATAGTATTCTCTAAGTATGTACATAATTTCCCTGTCTATATAGACTTTAATAACCACCTCACTGCCCTCCTTTTCCCAGAGTGCTGATCCAAATTGATTTTTTTATCTTCATATCTCAGAGGGCTTCCATTCGTATGATCATTCCAATTGTACTTTCTACTTTCTACACTGTTTAGAATTGTCTTCCTGAGTGCCAGCTCTTGTCATGTCTCTGGTAAAGACATAGTTTTTTACCTGGGTAAGATGATTTGCTTTGTTTTCATTCTGACACTTTCGAGCACTTTCTTCATCGTTTTAGTCACGATAGCTTGTCATTAGTCTCATACACTTTGGAGCCGGTGCTCTTGTAAAGATAGCAAAGCTCATGTGCCATTTTTCTGCCCAGTGATCTCAGCCTGTGAGATTCTCCTATGAGCTTAAACCTACTTGAGTCCGTTGCTTCCTTTTCTGGAAGAGCAGAGAAATTGTGCTGGAGGTGGGCACATCCAGACACTAGTCTGAAACAACAGTGACAAGAGAGACAAGAAGAGGAATAGTTCTCATGTACTGAGTACCTAACAGGTGCCCAGCAATGTGTGGCATTAGGTGCTACAGAGATGGTAGGCACATTCCTTACTCTTAAATAGACCTCAGTCTAGTTAGGGCAACAGCCAGGAAACCAGAGAACTAGGATATACTGTCATAAGGAATGTGATCAGGGTAAGACAATAGATAGGAGGGGAGCCTGATCACATTTGGGGAGAAGATCAAGGCAGGCAGATGCTTTTCAGAAGGAGACAATACTGGAGCTGAATTTTGAAGATGTGGTGTAGAGTTAGCTGGGCCAAAAACGGATAAGGTCACCCAAAAGTTAGACAGCTTGATGCATTTGGGGACTGCATAGAGTTCAAGATGGCTGGAGGGGGAGATGAAGAGTGAGATAAGCCTGAAGAAGTAGACTGGGAACACATTATGAAGTATCAGCAAAAGCAGTGGATTGAACAAAGGTGAATCCACATTGTCACCTAAATCAAATGCAGGGTACAGAACACTTTAGAAATGACCTACAAACAACATACAGGTCTAACGACAGCATTTGTCCTGTGTTAATATCCAGTTCCTCCTCCATAGGAACTGGGAACCTGTCAGCCAAATTAAACTATAAAATATCTCCTTGCAGAAGCTCTTTGAATCTGTTTTCTCTTTTATCATCCTGTTTCTCCATCATCTGGCAAGCATCTTATGGATCTAGTGAAAATCCTTATCTCAGACTTGCCTTTACTGTGGCAGCCAAAATGGGTCCTATCAAGGCTGATGGCAGTCAGAAAGTACTCTGCCTGTCTGCAATTGCTCAGACATGCAACTTCAACCTTGGTGCTCATTGGTGGGGTTTTCTTTGCTCTGGCCATTACTCTCTTCATTTTCTACTGGGTGGAGTTGGGTAACGTCGGTAGACGATGAGATTCTTTCTCCTTTGATTATGTTCTGCAAAAAATGCCTCCATTGACTATCCAGGCCCTTTTTTTGTATTGTGGTTTGGGCAGAAGAGGAGAGTATTATACAAAACCACCATTGCTTTTGACAGGGAACAAACTCCAGTTGAATTCTAAGTTATCTAAAAAAATGAATCCCTCCCTCTGCCTATTTCCTCAGCCATGTCCAATCACTCTGCCATGTTTATTTTTTACTCAATCCTTCCTATAAGCCCCAGGAAAATATAAAAGAGAATTATGCTTTTGATTCATTATTATACCATGATCAGAAAAATTTTTTTTCTTTTTTTAAAAATGGTCTCATTCAGGTTTACATTTTTCTTTTCCTTTTATCAAATTTTCTTTGAATTTTAGTAGTCTATTATACCTTATAGTATATAACTTCAAGGAATTAAAGAAATAAAAGGCAGGATCAGAAGCAAGTGCAGTACTAACTCTTGACTAGGACTCATTTGCATGGTATTTACATATTACGAGATGTCGTACTGCACGGATTGACAGTTCCTCTGTATTCGTTAGCATGTTATGCTACTACAATTCACATTTAGTTTTCATTTGGATTAGTAAATGTGAATTCTGTCGTAATACACTCAAGTAGTCTGTGTTTGGCACTAGGAACCGGGATAACCAAAGCTGCACATGCCATGTTTAAAATATGTTTAGAGGGCCGGCACCATGGCTTAGCAGTTAAGTGCGCGCACTCCGCTGCTGGTGGCCCGGGTTCGGATCCCGGGGGCACACTGACGCACCACTTCTTCGGCCATGCTGAGGCCGCGTCCCACATACAGCAACTAGAAGGATGTCCAACTATGACATACAACTATCTGCTGGGGCTTTGGGGAAAAAAAAGGAGGAGGATTGCCAATAGATGTTAGCTCAGAGCCGGTCTTCCTCAGCAAAAAGAGGAGGATTGGCATGGATGTTAGCTCAGGGCTGATCTTCCTCACACACAAAAAAAATAATAAAAAAAATAAATAAAATATGTTTAGAGTTGGAACCAAGAGTATATTGTTATTAAAAATAATAATTATGAAGCTATCATTTACCTGCCACTTACTATGGGCCAGGGGCTGTTCTAAGCATTCACAAGCAGTGGCTCATTTAATCCTCACAAAAATAGCTAGGAACTGTCTTGTCCCCACTTTACAGATGAGGAAACTGAAGCTCAAAGAAAGAATCTGGTGGCAGAGCTGCGACTAAAATTCAAACCCAAAGGCACTACTTTCAAGAATTTTGTTCAGAAATGTGGCTCCTCTAACTAGGTAGCTGTCTTCCAGGTCATTGGAAACCTCCATAGGTGAGGATGGTCTGGGAGGAACTCCAGTTTGGCATAGTAAATTTGAGTCTGCCAGAGGCAACTCTCCTTCCTCTGGATTTTGCTTTCGTAAATCACAGTCGCTTTCATATCTGTTATCGCCACCTTTGGATATTGTGAAGGAAAAAGGCAAGTAACAAACCCACCAACATAAAAAAAAAAATCTTTTGAATATGTAAGTAAATAGGTTTAAACATATTTAATTAGTAATTAAAAAATTAAAGCAGAAATTAAACTAACATTTCCATATCAAATAGTCAAACTGAGGAAAGAATCAGGACTTTTCTACAATGATCTATTCACTATGATTCAATTGTCATTAGAGTCTGCACTTAATAAGCAAAGGAAGAGATGCTAAAATTATTTGGTGAATGAAGGGGAAAAGCCAAAAACTCTCTTCCTAGCATGTTGCTCATTTTGGTGTAGGTTTTAAGTTGTAGTTGGAGAATTCTCATTAGAAATTGTATTCTATTTCACTCGCCAGTTCCCTCCTTTGTTGGTTTTACCACTTTGAAAGAAACCTATATTTTTTTCCTAAATAAATTCTGTATCCTCTGATAGTCTTCCTGAAATCTTATTGAATATCCTATTGACTACACTATCTTTCTATAAGTATTATTTAACATTCTTTAAATGTTCTGGGAAGCACTGTTATCATCGTGTTGTTGTTATTTTATGATCATTTCTGGTGGGAATTTAGAATCTGCCCCTATAACATGTGAAGATACATTGGAAAGAATACACATACGCATTTGACTACTGAGGATTTTAAAAGAATATATGAAACCTATGATTTTTTCCTTGGCCTTGTATAGTGAAAAAAGAGAAAATCTAAAAGTTCAGAGTAAGATCTTAAAGTGATATATCAAAATAGACGGAATGATTTGTGGGTCATTTTTATTTTAATAGGGAAGTCTGTGTATTATCATCATACACATACACCTTTTTCTCACTATAAAAATAGTATATGCTCAGGCGAACCTTTTGGAAAATATGGAAAAATACAAATAAGAAAAAATTTATCTATAATTTTACAACCCAGTTAAAGCCACAGTTAATACTTTGTGATTTTTCCTTTTCTTTTCTTAAAAGAAATTCTGCTTTAAGTAACCAAGTGAGCGTATTTAAATGAGGAAGAGGACTTTTTTTGTTAAAAATAGCTGAATGGATTAAAAAGCAAAACAGCCTCTTTTGAGGCATTTAAACCAGGCATTTCCTGGCTCTGCTTCCTATACTTAGCTTTAGTTTACCTAGCTTTATGTAGATACAGATATTTATATCGTATGTTTATTATATGATATTATGCTATACTGCATTATATAGTATTATATTCTATTGCATGGATTTCTATGACTAGACATCGAGTTATGACTGGGACAATACCGTATTATAATGCTTGGAGGCTAGGGACCACATCCTGTTCATCACATCTTTCAAATCACCTACACAGAGGATGTAATATGGACTCAATCAATTCTCATTGAACTCAGTGGTCTTCTCTACTACATCACCAGACAGCAAATATATCTTTATTACAATTTTGATCAGTGCAACACATTTTAAATAATGAACAAAAAATTTGCCTCTCTAATGGGTCCCTCAGTAGCAAAAACCCAAAATTATTACAAAAGGGAAATGAACATTAGACTTCTTTTGTATTTTGTAATAAATAGGCACATACTTTTGCAACGACTTATTTTTCCGACTGATGTAATAAAAGAAAGACTGTACTGCCATTTAGAATCTAGAGCATAGCTCTGTGGAGATGCGCCCGTTTGCCCAGTTCCTCCTCCTCCTCCTCCTCCTCCTCCTCCTCCTCCTCTTCCTCCTGCTTTGTCCTCCTGCTCCTCTGATCACATCCAAGGCTGACCCTGCCACTGTTAATAAGCACCTCTTTATCTCGAAAATGAACATATTTAAAGGCTTTATTCAGATGCTTATAAAGGTTTTTATTCCTGACTGCTTTTTTTGTTTTTCCTCATATTCTCCTAGGAGATTTTCCTAATCTGGAGGCTTTCTTGCACACATTAAAAATAGTATTGGTGTTTTTACTAAACATGTTCTTCTTGCTTGTGCATCAAAGGAACATTCTCATCATTGATTGATAACTTTTAATGTGAAAAAAAAGATACGTAAAAACAACAATATAGAATTAAATAGAATTTCTAGTTTGTTCATTTTCAAGAATATGTGTGATTATTTCTCCTTATAGTGCTCTGTAGGGAGTTTTCTAGTATTACTTTTTACTAGACTGTTTATTACCAGCAAAGAGAGAAATGGTTGTATCTTAGGAGAATTTTTCATGACTTGTATTTCAGTTTTAATTCAGGATTATACTAAGGTCTTGGCAGGCAGTGTTTCTATATAGGCGGTATTATCTTTGCAAATTGCAAAGTAATTTGAGGAATCTAGATTTTTAATATGATAGTCAAATCTCAGATTTAAGTTTCCTGTTACTCTTTAAAGTTATGATGTTCTTCTCAGGCATCTTCTCAGATACCCTGATTATTAAGTTTTAATTCTGAAGTCAGAAAATGCAGAAAGATGCCATTAGTGTGTTTCTATTACAGCCCTACAGAACAGTATACCGCTGTAGCAGTTGAAAGCAACCTAAAGGCTCTCTTGATCTGGCCATGACCAGTTGTCACATCTGATCTCAACATGCCGTAAATTGATAAGCACGTATTTTGTTTCAAGTAAAACAAAGTTGTTAAAAGTTTAATTTTGTCCTGATGGAGAAAGAAGACATTTCTTGAAGGAAATATGATTTCATTATCGTTGAAAATGTATAAACACACTCTCTTTTAACAGGGCCATTGCCCTATTTACAAATTTGTAAGAAAAAGGCATTGAGAGTCACTCAGCTGAAGGAAGGAAACAACAGTGTCTTGTTTTCCCACCAGCAAACAAGCAGCTGTAGCCAGGCAAGCTGGCATCTGTAACATCATGGTTGAAATGTAGGCCCTATTGTTGTAATAACAGAGTGGGAACTGTAGTTGATATTTTTTCCAATCTATGACCCCAAAATACGTGCAGTCTGGGTTTACTTCCATGAATGGTCTATGTCAGCCGCTCTCCATCCATGCCACTCAGCCTCTACTCTTTGCCTCTCAGGTTCTTTTAACACACACACACAAACACGCCAGAAATGGAGCATCCATACATCCATTTTGCAAGACTAATAGCCCCAAGCTTATCCGTTCAGTTCTTAGTTCTTCTGTAGGAAGAAATCATTCTTTGGGCGTGTGTGCGTGTGTGTGTGTAAGAGAGAGAGGGAGTCACATCTCTCTGCAAACACCAGTTTAACTAAAGGATATGCCTTCAATTAACAAAGAATTTTCTGAAGCATCTGCTCTCAGCATGAACCAAAAATAGGTGAATTGTTCTTTTATTTTTAAATCTATTTAATTTAGTCTAATTTGAAGTGATCTTTGGGGATAGAAAGACAATGCCTAACCGGAGTTAATATTCTCACTGCACAGTATAAAACGGAAGAATTTTCACAGTTCTCAATGGGGCAGAGTGTAAGCATTAGAATACTTGCTTTTTAAGAAACGGCTTACACATCTAATTTATAGAATATAAAATCCCTAGGAACAGATCCAAGGCAAACTGAGGGGGACACAAAGATTTGTATGACTAAAGTTAATAACAACAACTTTGGAGGTCATGTAGTTCATGGGAAAAAGCATAGAGTTTGAAATATTGACTAGAGAGTAAGTTCCTTGGAGGTCCTAGACTTTGTTTCTTTTTGTTTACTGTCTATAATAACACCTAGCAACTCATAAACACACAACAAATATTTATTAACTGACTGGATGGATGGATGGGTAAAGGATGGATGGGTAGATGGACAGATGGATAGAATACGTTAGAATCCTAGCTTGGCCGCTTACCTAGCACTCTCTCTATATAAACCACCTTCTACATAGTAGATGCTCATTATTGTAGTTACTATCACTATTTATTTATATTCATATAAAGTTTTGAAAATTTTGAAGCTTGTCAATTTAGAGTCAGTAAATCCTTAGGAAAATAGGCCAATAATAAAGCATCCAAATCTTGTCTTAAATAGGAATATCAGCAATTATGTAGCCCAGCTACTGCAATGTATTTGTTTAGGAATTAAGGACCAGAGAGATTAATTAATTTCCCTAAGATCTCTTTCATATGGTTGCATGAAAAGTGTAATCTTTGTATATGTGAGAAGTTATAGCCTGTTGATTCTATGCTAGGTAACTTATTAACTCAGCAAACTCTTATGACTTGTTTCCATAAATCTGTGGACTTTTGCAAGTATGGGAGAATCTAAAGATGATTGGGCCCTATTCTCTAGAAGATAATCAATGAAAGGAGGCACACATAAATAAGTAAATATACAATTCTCAAGAAGGGAACACGTGCTATGGTAGATGTGTAAACAAAGGGTTGGATGAATAGAGAATGAAGCAACTAACCCCACCTGGAGGTTTGGGGAGAGAAATAAGTGTTAAGCTGCAACTTGATAGCTGCTAGGAGGATGGAATGGACTTTTCAGTGTCTGCAATTAAAGAAGTCTGAAAAGTCAAGATTTAAGTTATAGCTAAGTTAAATGATTACAAAAGGATCAGAAGAAATCATGTAAATGAGCAACTAGCCAATACCATTCATTTAAAACCATATAAACATATACGAGGATGCATAGTTCTGCCACTTCTGCTTTGTGAAGCTCACAGAGTGACTTGCAGTCGTGTCACATGCTGTCTTCACTGGTTCCGTGAGCTCCTTGAAGCATAGAGTCTGCAGGTTATCTACCTTGGTTTCCCGAACACTCAGCAGAGTTCCTGGCATGTGGTAGATGTGCAATAAATGAATTCTTGAATTGACTTATGCCCACCCACCACTATATTAAAAACAGAAAATAAAAGGAAAAAACAAGCTGTGTGATTTCCTCTAGACACAGTTGTAATTTACTATCTAGGACAGTCTCACCAATCAGACATTTATCTCCGGTTCTTGAGAAGATAATTTTCCTTCAACAATTATTATTAATATCTTTACCAACTTGGAACCATAGTAAAATTGAACTTATGAAAAATGTCTGTCTTTTTTCATCCTTGGAGTAATTATACCTTTCAAAAAACTATCTTTTTCGGGTTTCCAGATAACAGTGTTTTTCAAATCTTAGGTTGCAAAAGCTGAATCATTTTATCAATAATGTGCAAGATAGAGACATGTCCAAGGTTACTCAAGCAGAGTCATAAATCAACTCCTCAAAGATATGTCTCACAAGATTAAAAAAGAGAGATCATATAACATTTTGTAGATGGAAAGTCCCATATGAGTCATCATACATTAATAATGATACAAAACTGCAATTGCATAGAAATACATTAGCTATATTATCGACCAGGTCAAAAAACATTTAGATAATTTGGGGATAAAATGAATGTTGATAATTATTTTAACATTACAATTTGGCAAAATTGATTCACGTTTTCATCTGCCAAATGAAGAAGTAGGTTGTAGATATTTCTACTATTAACATAGGAAAGCAATAAAATACTTCAAATGAGTGGTAATGTTTTTCATTTTTTCTTGAAATCTGCTTCAAACATTCATTTTATTCCTACTAAATTCAAGTTATTACCTTAGATTTCCTAAAATCAGTGTATGCTTTGTGAATGCATATTGATAAATTTGGATACTGCTAAATTTAAAACACAAAATGGCCAATGCCAGATGACCCTGACTAAAATAAACTAGAAAATTGCAGTGATTATAAACATGATTTGCAAGTAAAAGATAATTTTCCCCCTATTTTATTCTCAAACCCTTCACTACCCATGCTCCTGATTCTGGCTTCTCCAGCTCAACTCTCCTTACTTTCTTAATTTTTTTCACATAAAGACTTAACAACTACTTTGCTACCACTTCTGTTAGACCCATACACAAGTACTCCCAATACCTTGCTTAATGATTTCAGCTCAGCATCATCGTTAAAGAGTGTTAGACACAAAGCCTCCCACTCACCCCAAGGCTCCCACTCACTAGCGGGATGAGCCTGGGAAAGTTATTTCAATGCTCTAAGCCTCAGTTTTCTCATAAATAGAGTAAAAGTTGTAGAATTGTTTTGAGGGTTGAAGTGAAACATATACTGTGCTTACTAAACTTCCAATAAAGGTAAGCTTTTGTTGTTATTATAGTTAGACAATGCCTGTGCCATCTAGTTCGGTGTAAATAGTGTGGCTCACTTAACTGACAATGAACTGAGAATCAGATAAGCTGTCCTGGACCCCAGCTCTGGGACCCTGGGCAAGTCATTTATTACAAGACTTCAGTTGTCTCACCAGTAAACTAAAAGGTGTAGATGTGATAACCTCAAAGATCCCTTCCAGCTCCCAAACTCTTTATTCTAAAATAATTTCATGCTCTAAATTTTTACTCATAACATTCTGGTAGATCACTGGAATTGTATCCATTTACCATAAAAATACTGTAAGCAATAGACCAAAAAATAAAAGAAAATAAAAGTGGACCCATCAAACCTGGTCACGTGGTCAGAGCCAAAGAGAATTGATATGAAGTCATTTTACTTGAGTGCTGTGTGGCAGGGATTCTGCTGAGTAGGGTATTTGAACAGAGCACCTTGAGACCAATGTCACAGAAAATATTTCTGCAAATAATTAATGGTGTGTGTATATATATCGCCAGCTACCCCGCTGGAGCCCAGCGGTCTCTCAGAGCATATTAGTGGTCCTTACCCAAGTGCCCGACCATTCTGATACATACTTTTCTCAATGATCATTATCCTGAAATAAATCCAAATTAAATTTTATGAACCAAGATTGAAATTATGTGCCTTCAGTATTGAACCTTCTAATAGCAGTTATTTTTATTGAGGTATTAAAGCAATTGGCTTGAGTCATCTTGGAAAAACTACTTTCGTATTTCAAATACGGTTAGGAGGCTGTCAGCACATATTACCAGGGATTGGAGATATTTGCTTATTAAATGATTTTTACCAGGAAAACCCATTACAGGAAACCTCTTGTTTACAAGGGTGTCCTGGGGATAGCAAATAGAAAGGAACATGTTACATTGAATTATAGAAATAAAATAAGCTAATTCAGTTAATAGATTCAATAGAAATATGAGACATTATTTTACAAGTCAAAGACAACTGCAACTTAATTTAGCTGACAAACAGATTTTTACTGTAGGATGTAAACATTAGGTAAAAATATTCACTTTAAACTATAGGGTCCATTGAGTGTTATTTCAACACTCTACTTTAGGCCTTCATACTCAACAATTCTTCAGAAGCTATTTTCTTTGCCTCACTCACACAAAGAGAAAATAAAGCAGAAGCACTAATGATGTTTGATACAGTGGAAGGAGAGAGAAGAAATTAAAAGAACAGGCATTGAGTATGATGGTTCTGGGGTCACCCCCGAGATGAAGGCTTTGGATAGGGGTTTAACCTCTTGGAATCTCAACGATCTCATCTGTAAAATAGAGACAATAATATAGCTGGGGCCATTGCACAGTCAAATAAGATGACATGTAAGTAAAACTTAGCAGGATGCGTGACACACAGAAATTATTGAATAGGCGGAAACTGCACTACTGATAACACTGTTCAGCCTCGGCTTACAGATCCTAGAAGGGTGACCTGACAAAATTTATTCACTTTTTCATGGTCTATTTTATACATGTCTGATCTCTCACAATAGATTGTAACTTTTGATGGCGGCAGAGGTGATATCTTAATCGTCTATGCCATCTTTGCATGCTCCTCCCACTGCGTAGTGTGGGAACTTGAAACATTTGGACACATGAATGAAAGAAAACACAAATTAACAAAGGGAACCTCAAAGTCCCCCAAGAGGATACAATGGAGACGGTATCTGTGAAGCAGGCATCTGGGAATGCCAGGGTGGATGGACTGCTTGCCCCAGAAGAATCTGCACTAAAGGTTACTCTTGTCACTAGGAGAAGTTGTACTAACGGCAATAAAGATAGAACTTGGGTCCAAGGCATCCTCTTAGTAGACTATATTCACATGTACCCTTGTTGTGCCTTTAGAGAATAACTTAAGTAAGACAGTGTGAACTCCTACAGTTCAAACGTTGAATAGCATACATCCATTCAGAAAAGACAGAAGAAGGGAGTTACTTCTAGTGCAACAGAGCCCACAATGAGATTCCAACTGCAATGGTGCCTTAACCATCTTTCTAAATGTCACATAACCCAGCATTGCTGCCATGTACCCAGTAATTTCTCAAAAAAGAAGTATAAGTTGGAATATCAGAAAGCACATGGTGTTTGGAGTCTCAGGCACTCGATCGTAACCCCCTTCTCAGTAGCTCCCAACCTAGTCCTCCTTGATGCTCCTCATCTCAGAGAACTGTGCCACCAGCCTCCAAGTAGAGCTCAAGGATTAAAGGTAGACACATCATTCAGTTGCCCTCCTCCTTCACACCACAAATCCAGCCAATCACCTCTGGTCAATTGTTGTCTCTTAGCATCTCTAGAATTGGTCCACTTAGTTCCATCCACCATTGACCTAATTTACCACCATCATTTCTTGCTTGCATTATTGCAGCAACCTCCTGACGGGTCTCCTTGCCCCTCTTCCCCTGTCTATCCCACTATTCTTTGTACAGCCAGCATGATCATTTGCTATCGCATATCTGACTGTCTTGCTCTTTTTAGTTCTCTATGAAATCTAAACTTTTTAGCACGTCTTACAAGTCTCTTTCTTGTTTTGACTCCTGCTCGCCTTTCCAGCTTCATTTCTTACCTCAACCTCCCCCTCTCCCCAGATATATTGAGATATTCTTAGTTCCTTGAATGCAATATATGTACTTTTTCCATTTAGGGTCTTTTATCCTCTCCACTTGGAATGTTTTTTCCTCTCTGATCTCTTTTCTTTTCTCTTTCTCCTTCTCTTTTTCCTTTGTTTTAGGAAGCATTCTTTGACATCCTCACTCCCAACAAGGCTGGTTTAGTTGCTTCTCTTAGTATCACAGCCTTTGGGGACCACAGTGGATCAAAAATTTTTTTTTCCTAGAAGAATGGATGTCTAAGTTGAAACACAAGGAATGAGTAGGAGACAATGAAGCAGATAGAGATAAGTAGATACATGCAAAAAAAAAATGTTGGATAAATGAAGACAATTTTGACAAGAATCATCTGTAAGACATGTCACTGAGACCCCAATGTTCTGTTAGCTGCTATACATTCTAGAGGCATATGGTAAAATATCCACATATGAACTTTTCCCCTGGTTTCCTCCCTCTCCAGGAAGCTCAAGGAATTTTCAAATATATTCTCATGATAGCTCTTCTCATAGCACAAAGAAACCAAAGCTGCCCGGCCTTATAGGTGGAGCCACATGGCTGTTGACAAGCCAGCCATCAAGTCAAGGGGTGGCTCCACGAAGTGACATAGAGGCAGGGTTAGAATCAGAGATTACTGGGTGTCTAATGCTGACATTTTAACACCTAGAAAATCTTTGTGAAAATGAAATTTATGAAGAAATGAGGACATTTAAGGAAGGCAGAGACAGAAATATATATCAGGTAACTGAAAGCATTAGATGAACTGTTTTCTCTGTGAAAACCACATTTTCATCATAACTAGAAAAGATCTGTCATAAACTGAACAATAGAGAAAATGTTAAGACCTTTTATATCTGTTCCCCTTGACACCCTGTTGACAGCTATCCTGTTGTGTTTTCCTAATCTCGTGGCTTCTCCTTAACTGAGCGGGATGTTACAGGACTGATGTTTGAAGGGCGCTGGTGAACCCGAAATCTTTTGCCACCCAGTAGATATAAATGGTTGTTTGGGCTCATCAGCATTTTCTTTTGGTGTTTTAAAAGCCAAAATGAAAGAGAAGGAGCCATCAAACCTGCAGGTCGTGGGACTGCAGGTTACTAGGATGAGGCGGGAGCCCTGTAATGGCAAAGAGACATCTCTATCACAGCCAGTGTTGCACATGTAGACAAACAGACTAGAGCACCTCCGTGACGTTTCCAGAGCCTTCCTTTAAAAGGGCATCCACTAGACAACCCAAGTCACAAAATACTGCCTGGAGAGTTATATAATGCTCATGTGCATTACGGATATGCACAAGAAGAAAAATGTCTGTTATCCTTAGTACAGGGTAAGTGACATAAAGTCCAGTAAAAAGAAAAATATTATAGGATCAATTGTGTGATGTAATTCATTTGCTACAGACATCCCCCTTCCTGTCTTCCTATCTTTTATTTCTTTCTCCTTTTACTGACCTCTTTTTTTCCATTCAGTGGAGGAGGATGAGCACTGAACAGAGCAATCTACAAGGGATTGTTTTGAATTCAGAAATTGGGGTTACTCAAGGCTCATAGTCCACCAGATGAATCCTAATAATGAAGGCCGTGGCACTCTCTAGCAGCCTCAGAGCTAGCAGAGTTGATGAATTTCAGGAGCACTTAGAACAGCCCCTGGGCTTTAGGCAGAATTACTATGTCAATCAAGTTTATTCCCTTCCCAGCCTCCTTTTCTTTACCCAGGGATCGATTAGCATTAGTTGGATGTCTGAAGTCCCTGACTTCCTATAGAATACTAGAAAGTGGATTGGATTTGGAGACACATACACATGGGTCTGAGCCCAGTCCATTCAATCAGATCTTGGGCAATTCACTTGAACTTGCTGCTGCTCAGTCTCCCAACCTATAAATAGAAAGTCATTCATTCATTCATTCATCAAACAAATGGTTTTGAAGGCTTAGTACACGCCAGATATGGTGCTAGAGCAGGATTTTTAATGATTAAGAAAATGACATCTACTCCAATGGTAGGTAAATAAGGTAAATACATAAAATAGGAAGAGTATTACCGATGAAGTTAAAGGAGAAAAAATATATGAAGCATCCAATACATTGTTTGCTTCATGGTTGGCACTTAAGACATATCGCTACATCCTCGGGCCTGCTTTTTTCCCCAATCCTATTCCCCTATGGAAATTAAAACTCCCATCCCTTCAATGCTGTGATTCTCACTAACGTAGTAATCTGATTATCTAATAAAACAACAGAAATTCACCCTTAGGGAAATTTATGCTCCCCAAAACTTGCTATTTTAAAACTGGAGCTTTTTAACTTGAATGAAAGTCAGATCAAGGCAACTAATAATCACTAAACATCTGCGTCTCCATCTATGCTTTAAGTCATATCTTACATACGTAAGAGCAATCCCCAACTTGAGGAGTTCTGAAATCTATATGATTTGTAAATTAAATATTAACAATTAAATAGCTACATTTTAAAAGCAACAGAAGTTTTACATGATTGACATTTTATAAGACCCTATGTAACTCCAAATGAATTATGTGTTGTGTAACCATAAGTGGAATAGGAGTTCAGAGAAAGGAGAAATAATTTTCTTGGTGGAAAATATGAGGGAAGCAAAGTAGAGCTTAATGAATATTGCCACTTGAGCAACACACATACCAGCAGATTGCCTCCACTTCCCCTTCATTAATATTCTAGCACAGCTCATCACGGAAGCCAAATTCCATTCACCAATTCCCTCTTTACCCTGTAAATACTTCAACATCCTTTGCTCCGTAAAACAAAGATCACCATTATCAATGAGAGCAAATATTGATAAGACCAAAGTTAAGTTCAGTCTTAGAAAATAAGTGAATTATGAATCTGTGAATTTGAAGGGACTCTTGTATATAAAGTATGATAAACACCACCAACTCTTTATAAAGCACACGAACATGTTATAACTTATTTGATCCTCTCAGCAACTCTGAAAATGGGAAAGGATGAAGAAGGGTGACTTTCCCAAGACCACTCAGCTGTTAGCTGGTGGCTGTGGCCTGAATCCAAAGCTTGTGCCCTATCCACCACTTAAAAATGTCATGTAGTAGAAAAAAATTGCCACGTTATTTCTTAAAAATTGATAGTCACAAAGAGAAATAGCATGTAATAACACAAGAGTAAAATGTAGAATAAATCTTTGCTACTCAAAGTGTGGCCCACAGATCAGCAGCACTGGCACCACCCACCACCCCCAGCTTCTGATTAATGCAAAGACTTGGCCCCACCCCAGGCTTCCTGAATCAGAAACAGCAGTTTAACCAGATCCACAGTTGATTCTTACTGCATTAAATCTGAGACGCACTGGTCTAGGAAGTTTCCACATCTCTAAGTTGGACATAAATAACTCATAGAATTGTGCAGATTAATAAATATATAAGAAAGTACTTTTTATTAAAAAGCGCTATATAAATGTAAGACTTTACAAAAATGATAATTGTTCTCATTTATACTAACTCAGCTGTTGATGTTAGCATTTTGTCCTCCAGTTACATGTAAATGACACACCAGCTGGAGCTCTTGGGAATTTAAAGGTAATCAACCTAGACTCAGTTCAGGTGGAATGCTCACTCCAGATGAGATAATAAATTTATATTAAGGTGGCAATTTAGCAAATATCTCACAATGCAGATTGTATTTAACTAATTACAGGAGAATTTTTTAATTTTAATTTTTTTTCTCATGGCTAATCTGCTCTTCAGAATTATTTTAAATAACATTGTTTGTAGGCCAGTAAGAAAGGTCAATTTTAAAATGTTGCAAACCATTAAAATATGGCTTTTGGAGTTCCAGATTCTCTCCCGTGTTTATACTTTTTTTTCCTCATACTTATAAGGCAAAAATTTTAGATCTTAAAGATGTGAAACATGAACAGCATGGAAGTTAGTAAGCGGCTTCATGGAGGCCCAAACGCTGGTGTGCTGGCTCTTCACTCAGTGCTCCTTCCTCTCCCGTGTGAGCTGGGTTCACATGACTGTGATGGAATTTTAAATGGCATGCTTTGGTAATTTTCATAGAGAGAAAGGCCACGGGCCATGGGATCAAACTACCTTACAGTCTCAGCTTCTCTCATTTTACACTTGGGCCCTTGTATAGATCATTTGCCCTCCCCACTTCGGTTCACCATCTGAAAAATGGGCACCAGAAACAATGGTAATATGTTGAGAGGAGTGTTAAATTCTGCTTTTTAACATGTTTTATAGGGGCCTTTGATTTATTTCAGAGGTGTTACGGATCATGCCTACATTGATAAGAAAACCCGTATCATTGTCCCATTCTTTTAAGGTATTTCTTCTCTGTGCTTTACATCATTTTACTCAGTGACCTCTCTGCAGATATTTTAAAAAGTGCCCCAAGAAGTGCTTAGTATTCTATCCCTGTGTTCTCCTTCTCTGCTTCCTTTGTGGACCCTCTGGCCCTTCCCGTGCCTTGAGCCCTGGTGTCCCCAGAGTCTGCATTGGTCCTTTAGCCCAGCTCCCAGCCTGTTCCCCTCCAACTTCTGCCTTCTGACGACTGAAGATCCCCACTCGGCATCTGTGGTTCACTCTTCTCTTCTGGGTGCCTCTCCTATCAATCTACCTTTCGAATGGGCGTTCCCACTGATGCCCCGTAGTCACCCCAAAACATGTCCAAAACTGAACTCCCCCTCGAATTCCACAGCCCTGTTCCTCCTCTACCTTATCTCCACTTCCTTATTAACGGCCCCACCATCCCCTAAATGGCCTAAGCCAGAATTCTAGTTACCCTCTGGCTTCTCTCTCCCTTACCTCCTAAATATTGTTGAGCATGACAAGCTGTAGATTCTACCATATAAATATCTCAAATTGCTCTATACCTTTTCTACTGCTGTCGTTTAAACCGTCATTAATTCTCACATGCATAATAGTGACTTTCTCTCTGGCTTCAGCGTTGCCTCTCCCTCAAACATCAAAGAGCCTAAAAATAATATTCAAATTTTATCAAATGCAGATCCCCAGGCCCAAAGAGTTTAATTCAATGCAGGCGGTAGGGCAAATTTGCCTGAAACAAATACCCCCCCTGAAACACCAGTGTAGGTCAGACCTGGAAAACCTGTCTCAACCATTCTTAACTGTGAAAAGGTGATGGATCATGCCACTTCTCTGCTTCAAACTGTTCAGTGACTCCCCTTCACTTTTAGGATAAAATCCCAAATTCTTAGCACGGACATTCTCCATCTGTCCACTGCCTCTCTTTCTGGGCTTATCTTCTGCCACATCCCCAACCCATACATGCAGTTTGAGAGAATATTGCCTACAAAGGGATCCTGGGACCCAGAGGGGTGGAAGGACAAGAGACAGGGAAGGGACCTATTATTTACTGAAAATATGCTTAGCATTAGCTCATCTGATCTCCACAGGTGTTACCATCACACTTTAAAGGATGAGGATTTATAAACCCAAAGAAGTGGAGTAGCATGCCTAGGCCACATGGGCAGTGACAGAGTTGGGAATAAATGGCAGATAGCCAAGCATCAAGACACCTTTGACTTTTCCACATTTCTATCATGTGATATATTTCAGAAAAATGGATGATGCCAAACTACATACTATACCAGTTATGGCCAAATGAAACAGGGTAACCCTCAGTAAGACAGGGAGAAACATGGTAAGTTCTAACATTGCTCTGGACTGCTGAGAAGCCAAAGAACAGATCAGGGGAGCAACAGTCACAATACAATGATACTTTTTGAGCAGCTACTTCAGGAAGATCATGCATGTCAGAGAACAAGATACAGATCTAGATGTGGATGTCGATGTGGATATGGATATGGATATGGATATGGATACTGCAAATGCTGAATATGCGATTCAACGGGTACCTCTATAGAGTAGCGACAGCGATTGCAGTCTTGTGGTATCTACCCAGCCACACCCAAGCCCAGAATGTGATAGTGCTGATGGTCACACCTCAGTGACAAATGTTCAGACATCTTCTCAACTGCTACAAAGTCTTTCACTTTATCAGGCTGCTCAAATCATATTTGCTCCAGGACAGATTGGCACAGGGCTCCATGTCAATGCCAAGTATTTTGACTAAAGCAATACGTGTGGCTATTTATATTCAGACCCATGCCCAGAGCTCCCAGAGGTGTGATAAAGTATTGCTTTTCAAATGAACGTAAAATATACATGGTTCTCCTATTAGCTACTGCATATTTTTCTGGTGCCTATCACTGATTGATAGCCACGGGTCCAGGTAGTTAGGAGAGCACTGGGGAAAGAGACTATGGTTAACATTTCATATGCTCAGATTAGTGAGATCATTTCTGGGCCTTAATTAAGTCATTTTAATTCAATTCAATTTTTTACACCTGCCTATCCTGATTGCCTACTATGTGCAGGAAAGTGTGCTAGAAGCCATGGAGCAGACATGGACATAAGGTGGTCAGAAAGGCTGAAGAGTGTTGTGGTTAAACAAACAAAAAGAGATCCTGAGGTTCTGCCCATCTCTAGATGTGTCCCTTTGGGCAAGGTTATTTCACCTTCCTGGCCATAGCCTCCTCATCTATAAAATGTGGATTTGTCCCTTCTTCATAGGGCTACTTAAAGGATTGAATAATTTGCTGTCTATAAAACTGTAATTATAATTCCAGACCTCAAGGCATTTATTGTCTAGTGAGGTAGATAAGCTCATAGGAAGGTAAAATGAGTCATTGCTTTGGGAACCCAGAGAAGAAAGCAAACTCCTCCAACTGGGAGCTGAATCAGAGAAGGCTTCACAAAGGGGGCGGAAGCCCAGATGGACTCTAAAGGATGGAGAGTAGAGGGTGGATTTAGTCATGGGAGGGCACTGTAGATGCAGAGAATGGGAGACGTAAAGACCTGGGGGATGTTCTCACAACGGTGGGCAGTTGAGAGCAGTGGGAACATGGAGGTGTAAAGGAAATCAGGAAACAACTAAGCCTGGGAAACAAGTCAAAGCCCCATTGTGGAGGCTCAGAGGCCTTGCCAAGTGTCCCTAGCCATGGTGGGGCCATTGAAGGACTTTGAGGAAGAGACTTTTCTAATCAGTGCTGTAACTTGGGAAGATCACACTAAATTGGAGGAATGAAAACTGGAAGGCAAGAAGATACCAGGCAGCAGGTGTCATGTCAGCCAGGTGAGACATAACTGAGCTATGACCGGTTTAGTGATAGTTGAAATAGAAAAGAGATGTGAAAGAAGTTGCAGAATTAGGCACTGATGGAATGTGGAGGGAGCAGGAAAGGGGGAGTCTAGGGTTACTGAGGGCTCAATAATAGGAGGCTTGGAAGATGGGTATTACCGTGGGCTAGATAGAGATAGAGATAGATAGAGAACACAGTGGATCCATAATGCAAGAAGTCCCACACTCCATTCTCTGCTGACCTGGCAATGCTGACTTTTCTGCCAAAATCCTACAGGCAGCCAACCAGTTTGCTAATAGTCAATAAACCCAATTTCACACCAGATATTAAGGCCCGGTTAAGAGTTTGCCTCATAGTGTTTGAGAAATGATGTAGAATGCCTCCATAGAATATTTATTCCATAATAACAAAACTATAAAGAGCCCTTTCTGTGCTACAAATGAGATACTAGCTATGAACCAACGTTCAGAAAAAAATCTTAATAAATTGTTTCAGATGTTACTAGGAAGGATATTTCTGAAGTGTCAATTAGACGCAATTATAGTTTGAGTTGAATAATTACCCTTTCTTGTACATATTTTGATGATATGTTTTTTAAAAACAGACTAATTCGCAAAGAAAAATATGAGAGCTCACATGCCATTAACTCCTTTAAAGAGAACACAATTCATAAATGAAATGCCTAATTTAGAAAAACATTCCCCAGGATAAGCATTCAAAATATAGCCTAACTTTCATCAAACCAGGGGTAAGGACAGAAGGAGGCAAAGGAGAAAGAGGAATGAGGGAAAAGAGAAAAAGAAAAGGATAGCAAGGGATGAAGAGAGATACATATAATATTTGGGGGATAATAGGAAGAAAAAATAAGAGAAGGGGGTGAAGATCGACTCTATGAGTGGTAAAATTTCGCTAAGAGATTGTCGCTGTCTCTGGATATACACATTTCTCTGAAATGTTTTTCATCCTCACTCTTTTCTTTCCATTTTCATCACCAGTTTTTCATCACTTTACCCCTGAATTAACAGATGTCCCTTTCCAGGTTCCCTGCCTACCTCCTTGCCCCACATTTTCCCCTGTCCCATGCCTTGTGGTCACATTAATCTTCCCTAAACATCTGTCTTGTCGACTCAGTTCTGCATTCCCAAATCCACAGTCTGCCTTCCACACGAGTCTAATCGTGGCTGGGCTCTCATAAGACTTCAAAAACCTGGCCCTTGTACCTCAACCCGTGGGTGGCAGGCAAGGTGTTGGTGAAGGCCACACATGTAGTCAGACAGATCTGGTTTCCACCTCGGTGCATCCGTTTGTTGGTACCATCTTGGATCTTCCGTTAATTCGTGTATAAAGCAAGGACAATTACAAGTCTTAGTGCATGGTAGCCACTACTTGCATTCTTGTCTTCACCATCATCCATCGTAATATTATTTCACCCTGCTCTGTACCATCTAGATGTTCCCCAGCTGGGCACCACAACCTTTGCTCACTCCCTGCAGACATGCGCTAATGCTTTTTCCACCTCTGTAATGTGTATCTCCAGAGACATCTATGCAGACATACACACACCCATGCACAGATAACAGAGTAACAAAAATGTAAGAGCCTGGGTTTTGGAGTCAGATGGATCTGGGCAGGGATTCCACATCAGCTCTTTACTAGCTGTGGAACTCTGGACAAATTACTCATTCTGTCTGAGCCTCAGTTTCCTCACTTGTTAAAAAGGACTATGTGAGAATGATTCAGCTAATCTATATTTATATGTCTGGTACAAGGTCAATGCTCAATCAATTGTTCACTAGTATTAATTTAAAAAGATGAGTAATAATGTGTGTTAGGTCCTCTGAGAAGTCTTCTCGAGCAAATCCTACCCATAGACACTGATGTCTCTAAGACTTGCTATGCTTGTTGTTTCATCATTCCACTAATAACTTAGTATCTGCTGTCTTATGTCTAATAAACTGTCCTACCTATTTTGGTGCTTAATGACAGTTGATCTAGGCAATATAGATTTCAATAACAATTTTGTTTATTAATTATTTTTTATGTATGTGTCTTATGATCTTATCTCCTCCAATAGTCTACAAGTTATAGATAGACAGGAAGTAAACCATGTAGAAGCACCAGGGCTGGCTACATAATTTCTGAGGCCTAGAGCAAAATGAAAATGCAGAGCCCCTTCCTAAACAATCATTAGTAATTTTAATATGGTGACAAAAGGACATTAAACTTAATGTGAGGCGCTTGTGTATACTAGACAGCTTACATGCCCATGAAACCAGCCCTGATAAGCTCAACCCTTAGCCAAGTGTGAGATACACAGTTGGCTTTCAGCAAACACTTATCGATTCACTAATTAAAAACATGCTTGTCCCCTTTTAGGCGAGATCATCACAGCCACCTTAGGCCTCTTGGTCTAGATTCTCTTCATGCTAAGCCTCTCTCTCTTTTCTTCGTTTATATAATGTACATATGGGATTCAAAAACTAGAACTAACCTAGAAGCAAAACCAAATTGTCATAAATTTTTTTTCTTGCTGGAACTTTGATTTATAAATATTTCATTTTGACAAATCATTATAACAAGAGACATCTTCCCAGATGAAACTCAATTGACATTCTTTACTTTTCAGACTCAAGTTCTCCCTATTCCAGGGTGAACAGTACTCTGATAAGTTATATTTCATTCTCTGCCAGAAGGTATTGATTTATTTCACTGAGGCACTGCCCCCCAAGCCCTTTGGGTTTATGACAGTTGCAGCAAATCAGTTAAGACGTTCGTTTAAAGTGTTGCCTCGGGGAATCATTTTATTAAATGCTGAAGTTCCATCTCAACCACACACTCTGTAAGCTCTCTCACTCTTCCATGTGTAAGGTCCTCATACTTTCCTTCTTCTGAATCATGATTCAAAGAGTAGAGAGAAAAATCTAATAAATAAAGCAGATGCATGCAGAGCCATTGTCTCTCTTTTCCTCAGCAGTTTGCTCTTCCCTGGAAGACGGAGCATTTAAAAAGTCTTTTCAGGGCCGGCCCCGTGGCTTAGCGGTTAAGCGCGTGCGCTCCGCGGCTGGCGGCCCCGGTTCGGATCCCGGACGCCCACCGACGCGCTGCTTCTCCAGCCATGCTGAGGCCGCGTCCCACATACAGCAACTAGAAGGATGTGCAGCTATGACATACAACTATCTACTGGGGCTTTGGGGGGAAAAAAAAAAAGTCTTTTCAGGTTTAAGCTTATTTCTGATCTTTGTGTTTTAGGTCAATGGTAGAAATAGATTGGCAAATGTCCTTGATGTTAATAGACACACAACTTTTTTCGCTTTCAACGTTTATGGTTAAGAGTTTTAAAATACCGTTGCCAAGTACATGTTTCATTGGCATGTTTACATATATTTTTCTTAAGGGTTGGTATTCACAGCAAATGCCATCCACCTTCCTGGGCACTCGTGTACTAGAGCTCATCAGAGTCATCGTTTGGCTCAGCCATCTGGAGATGGACTGTGATGGAGGCATAAAGCAGGCAAGGAGACACATATGGATTACGGCTACTCGTTGAGGGCAGCAGCACTATTTAAGGGCCAGAGCTGAAAACTAGCGTGTCAGCTTTATCTCCACTTCAAGTTTGAAAAATCCAACTCAAACAAGCTTTAATAGTAAGGAAAATTCATTGCATCTCAAAACTGAGAAGTCAAGGGGGAAAGTAAGCTTAGAAGGGAGCTTAATTCACAGCTCAGCAGTGTGACCTGGAGCCAGTGTCACCCATCTTTGCTCTGCCTTCCATAAGGTGGCTTCCCCCCAAGGCTGGCTACCCTTGTGGTTGCAAGATGGCTGCCAAAAGTAACTAAGGCAGAATGCTTTCTTGTTCATGCCCAGCAGGAGAGAGAGAGTTTTGTTAAATCAATCAGCTGCTTTACCAGGGTCCCTCAGCAAATGTTTCTTTACATCTTTTTATCTCATAGTGAGTCAGTGCCCAGCCCTGTGACTTGCTCTGTGGCCTAGGGCTGAGATGTGTTGGCTGGCTCATACCAGTCAACACCCACCCTTGGAGCCTGGAGAGTCAATGTCCCCCAAGCCATTCTGCCCAGAAACCCAGCGTACTGTGAGTAAGGGCAAGAAGGGAGCAGAGAGGAAGTGGCCACCATCTCTAGTTTCTCTTTTCTATCATCTACTTGCATATAAAGAAATTAATGAATTTAGGAGGTTGGGTTAAAATTTTATTACATCCATCATTCTCTATTTTTTTCTTCTATATTTTTAGTTGGACAAGCTGGACATTGAGCACTATATGTTGTACTTCTTCATTTGCTCAGGAAATAGTTCATTTTATGGATAAAGTAAGCTAAATCCAGGACAAAAACCCTCCGTACTTAATTTTCTCTATTACATGGCACAAAGATGGACAATAAATAGGGCTACATGTGAAGGCACAGAAACCAGAGTGGCACAAGAAAGAGTCTCATTCACCTCTGTTTACTTCTCTCAGAGAAGAATTAACTCACCATAAAGTTTATTTCTGGGGTGAAAGTTCTTCAAAACCTTCCCTTCTCTTCTAAATAAGAAATGAATTTAAAGTGGTCAGAATTGTTAAAGTATTCTTTTCACTATATCTTCATGATGACTTCACCAAGGTTACTATATACCCATTATGGTGCCAATATTTATGGGAGCTGTCAGTTTTCCTTTATGCCAGCCTTTTTGATTCTTGTTAACCTTCTATTATGAGAATTTTCAGTCATACACAAAAATAGATAAAACAGTATGTAATGAACTCCCATTTTCTTATACCATTTCAATAATTATTTACAGATGGCCAATCTTTTTTCATCTCTAGCCCCCTACTTCCTTCCACCTCCACTTCCCCCATTCCTTGCAGGATAATTTTCAAACTAATACTAGACATTATATCATTTTATCCTTAAATACTCATGTATGTTTCTCTAGCAAATACAAACTTTTAAAACAAATAACCAAAATATCATCATCACTAAAAAAAATTTCTTTTAATAATCCCTTAGATTCAATATAATCCACAATCAGTGTCCAAAGTTTGTGGGAGATATTTTTACAAAATAGCTTTATTCTCTACACTTCAGTTGATAATCTAATTTAGAAAGATGAGAATTACATGCACAGAAGGATTAGAAAAGTTACAATCTAAACAAGCACTAGATAGTGTGGTACCAATCTGACTGCAAAGTCAGAGAAGGGCTAGGTGGTTAAAGAATGCTGTTGAAAAATATGTCAGGGCCACGGTGCAACTTGAGATGAGCCTTGGAAAGCAACGTAGAATCTTAATTTTCTTGAAAGCTGGGGACAGGATTTAAGACAATCAGTCGCAGTAAAGATGACTAGATGAAAATGAGAATAAGTGTTCAGTGTGCAGAGAATGGTGGATAGTGATCTGATGTGTATGATCGAGCGGGGAGCAATCGCAGTCCTTAAATTTGCAGAAAATGGATTAGGCTTTATCTGTGAGATGCCACATAAAGTGCAGAGAAGTGAGAAGGAAAAATCAAATACTTTCAAGATGTCTGATGACTGTTCACCTGGTTGTAGATTTAGCTACAATATACATCAGCAATGTGACCTTAGACAATTCTGAAAACTCATTTCTCTTATCTGTAAAATTGTATCATTAATTCCTGCTCTTCTATCACCTGGGGACTTTTCAAAGATCATTTGAGATAATGTCATTAGTCCTTTGTTACTTGCAAAGCACGTAAGCTACTCAATATCAGGATAGCACTTTATAGTTTGGAAATTACTTCCAGATTCGTTGCCTTGTTTTTCTTCTTTGTATCCAGGGGGGTAGGTCTCATTATCCCAGTTTCCAAATGAGCGAACTCAGGCCTCAAGAGTTATTTTGCACTGTCACACACAAGTTTTAATTGAAAGGTATTGTTATTGTTATTTTTATATGATTTTTTAAAAAGTCTAGAGTAAGCAATACGCTGATGTACATCTTTGCATAGGGTTTAAGATTTGCCACAGTGGGAAAGTATAACAAGCCATAAAGTACCCATCCGTTTAAACTTCCTGACATAGGGGTTGCAAATGGCTATTAGTGCAAAATGAATCCCACAGTTCTCATACCGAGATCTTCTCTACTTGAGATAAAAATTTGGGTGGTTTCTACAGTGATAGAAAAGATAGCAGGCATAAAAGAATTTATGATAACTATGATCTTTCATTCTATTGTCTATTGACAGACCAGAATTCCTCAAATGAGAAGTGTAGATAAATGTAAAGAGAACTGAATTTTTTTTTTTTACTTTTTTTCTTTTTACTGAGAAAGATTTGCCCTGAGCTAACATCTGTTGCCGATCTTCCTCTCCCTTTTTTTTCCTCCTCAAAGCCCCAGTACATAGTTGTAAGTCCTTCTAGTTCTTCTGTGTGAGCCACTGCCACAGCATGGCTACTGACAGATGAGTGGTGTGGTTCCACGCCCAGGAACCCAACCCAGCCCGCTGAAGCAGAGCATGCCGAACTTGAACCACTAGGCCATCAGAGCTGGGCCAAGAATTGAATTTTTTTAAAAATAAATTAATTACAGACTCATGGGTGTATAACGAAACTTAGACTTCTTTTATTATGCACGGTGGCATTTAATAATGTCTCTTCTAATATTAAAAGGACTTAGAGTTTGAATAAACTAACACCATTGCTATTCCATTCTTCAAAATTATATCCACGAGTCTCTTTTGGTATTGCTATGTATGCTATAGTGCTAAAGAGCTAGCATTCATCACTATTCTTTACAAAACTAAACCCCAAATATTTGCATGTTAACAAGAGTTTCTTTGGCCAAAATTATATATGAGATGAGAATCATGGGATCCTGTTACAGGGAGATAATAGCTACTTGCTTGATCAAATCATCTTTTATTCTTATTTTTCTTCCACAGGGTATAACTGACCTCCCAAAAGTAAATTTCACAAATATATATTTTATGTATATGAGTATATTCATATACACTGAAGTGCTTTCAGGAAGAAAAGATTTCACATACCCCTAAGTCTAAGCTTTAAAAAGCAGGGCATGTTAAATTTCTTCTACTAATTGATTCTTGGCTACTTTGCACCCTATGACCTACGCAAGCAACATTGATGTAAACGTGACACCTGCCTGCCAATAATGGGATCCCTGCTTGACTCGTGGTGTTGGATAATGGAGGAGCCCTTGGTTATAGTCTTCCCACGCCAAACTTTGTGATTTCACACTTCATAATACAAGAGTATTACTTTAAAATGCATTAAACTTCTAAAGATAGCAAATAGCCTTTTGGATAATGCATTTTAAATAGGCTCTGAATTCAGAATTTTTAAAAAATGTTCATTTTTTAGGACATAATATATTGCACCCTATTGATAATGTCCTACCCTTTTTTCCTAAGCTTTGCCTTCTTCAGAAGAAGAAATCAGGACTGTAGTTGCAAACTCGATATGTTGCAATCTGAACCTGACTTCCACTTTCAATAATAGGCCTGTTTCTCATCCTTTTTCATTTTTAGAAGTCATCTCTCTGTCAGTAGAATTGATTGGGTATTGTTTGATATGGAAAGGTCTTATAAATAGCTTTCCTGGCTAAAAATTGAGCATAGAGATTTCAAATCAGTCCCCTCATCATACATTATAGCTATCTGTTTTGTAATCTTTTTTATTAGAGAAGATGACAGTACGTTCTGACATAAATAATCACTCGTATTAATACAATCCATATTTTAATCTCCACAGAAGCATTAAGCTATAGTACACTTGTGTCAAAGGATGCTGACGTCTAAAGGACAGATAATAAATATTTGAAGCTGAAAACACTTAGTTCTAAGTTTTCATTAAATATGTATTTAGTCCAAATGCATTAATATTCTGTAACCAATTTTAAGAACTTAATTATGAATTATCTACAATGATCAACGTTATTTTGGTAAAGTTGATCTCTCAGTTTCAAGTGCTAAATGGAATAAAATGAGCATGGACTAAATGGATTAATAAATTAAATAATCATAAATTTAGAAATTGCTATCTCCTTCTTAATAAAATCTAGATTTCATCTTTTTATCATGAGTTTTGTAAAATTGTACTCTACTTTTTTTTTCCATTTATGTGTCAGCCAGCCAAGTTTAAAATGGCGTGTGGTTAATAACATTATGGACATTTGAACTCTTTCCAAATTTGATTCATTTAATTTTTCACAATTTATGGCCCAAAATATTTTAAAATAAGAAATGGGAATATTTGGAAAATTTGCCTGGTTGCTTTTAGGAGAAAGCTGTGCTTTTGTAGTCATAACAGTGTTGGCAAGGAGGGGGAGAAACATTATTGACAAGTTAGTGTCTCTCGCGTGAAATTTCTGATTTTACTTTAGCTGAATGATCAACTGAAGATGAGCAAGAAGATTCTTCAAAATCTAATTTTTCCACTCTACCTCAATATGTTTAAATGGTGATTTATTAATGGTTAAATGATGAGAAATTATAAACACTGCATTTAAATGTATGAGAAGTAAATATAAGCACTTTTAAACAGTCTCTTCATTTTTTAAGCTATAATGTTGTAAGAAGAATGAAAAGTGACATGGAATAGGGAAGAACTGAGAATAAAAAAGTGTATGGAAAAGGGTAGGAATTTTCTAGCCAGACAAATCTAGGGGGGAGGGAAGAGTCTTCCAGGCAGAGAAAGCAGCATATACAAAAGCACAGAGGTATGACAAGACCTGGATGATTTGAAAAACTGCAAGTAAATCAGACTTGCTAAAGCAAAATTGCAGGTGTGAGGAACTGGGAAGGAGAGTGGTGACAGAGGGCATTGGTCACATTTGAAGGGCTTTGTAAACTGCAGAGGAGTTCTATATCCTATGTCCTGTAGATAGTAGAGAACCATTCGAAGATTTGAGGAAGGGAGTGGCTCCACTTAATAATAATGCCAATCGCTTGTTGAGCACCATTTATCTTACTGTCAGTTCTTCTCTATTCCACAATACTTTTTCTTCTTCTCACTACATTACAGCTTTAAAAAATACAGTGCTTATATCCAGTTGTTATACTAAGTGTTTGCGCATAAATTATCTTCAAACCTTACAGCAACTTGTAAGGTAGGCGTTATTATCACTATTTTTCATAGGGTAATCAAAGCAGTTGAGTAATTTGACCAAGACAACTCAGCTAGTAAATGGCAGAGCCCATATTTGCACCTGAGTCTCTCTGGCTCCAAACCTGCCCTCTTTCCAGTACATGACTATGTCATTCTTGCATTCTATAAATAATCATTGTGTCCCTTCTCTATGCCAGGTAAGGGACATCATTCTCTGCTCTCTTAAGAGATTCCATTTTGCTGTCTCTGGGCCAGCCTGCTCCTGCGCAGATATGCTGGTTCTTAAAGCAGGGAGAAGACAGCCTGAGGGAAACTGTTAGGGGTGGGGGTGGAGGGGCAATGTCAGGGGAGAGGAACCCAGAGCTGAAACAAAATTATATTCCACAAATAGCTTTTTTATTACTGCCAAGTAGTGATAAGTTCCCAGCATGTTCTGGACCTAATTGATAAGTAAATCTTTTTGGACCAGAGCAACATTATGACTTTCATGGGCCCTGGGCACTTTTGCCTTTGTGCCCTTCCTCCACTAAAGAAATATATATGTTAACAATTATATTTTACAACTGCGTTGGAGTAAAGATGAATATAATCCAAGTGAGATTCATTATTATCTATTCATTATTATGATGTTCACTTTTTCCTTCTGATTTTAAAAGAAATCAACATTTTAAAATTTCTGTGCGTCCCTAACAGCACCGTGGGATCTGGGTGCTGCAGGTAAGTCAGCCCTGGAAGACTGGAATGTTACCCACCTCTACACGGTGAAGGAATGCAAAGTTAATGTCACAAAGTGTCACCCTCCTTAAGTATTTGGAGTTAGAAGCTGGATCAGAGTAAATTGCATCCATGAGACCAGCTTCCTAAGAGGCTTAGGCAGGTGGCAGCTGCTCTCTACCGGCTTGCCCAGTCAGGATGCGTGGGGAGAATAAGCTCCCTCAACTCCTAAGGAAGCAGAGCCCAATGGACGAAGGCAATACGTTCTCCTAAAAGAAAAAAAATCACGCTTCGTTAAATCATACCACAAAGTGGTTCGGGGGTTACTGTCAAATATATATAGAAAAGTGAACAAATATCATTTAAAAAAAAATTATTGCACATCTCCAGTGTCCCAAGCTCTGGGCTAGGCCTCTAGGATATGGTAGCAAACTAAACAGACTCCAATAAGGCCCCTTGGGAGCTTGTCTCTGCTAGGAAGTCAGACTTTAATTAAATAGTTACTCAAATTCTAGTTTTGCCTTTCACAAAGATTTAACCAAGTTTAACTTTTCACAAACATATTTACTACAGGATAGGAGGCAACTTTTGTAATCTGACTTTTAAAAGAAAAGCAACAGTTTACAATAAATTAACTGCCTCTCTTGATGCTGTTGCAGTAATTTTCCACATCTCATTTGTTGTACAATAAAAATTTCCAAGAATGAAATACTTCAGCCTCTGAAAATGAAGGCAGGATGAGATCACAGGTCGATCTGGGCAGGAAAGAGGCAGGCAAAGAGATGGAAATACTTTAAACTACTTTGCACCTCCATAATCTTGTCATTCTGAAATTACACTAACTGAGAATGCTAGACGTGTCATTTGGAATACCTGAAAGCTCTACAAGATATGGGGGAAGACAATACTGAAATCTTGGAATACCAGAACTGGGAGGCTTTGCCCTTTGAATATCAAAAGCATAGTCATTATGAATCTGAGGTGTACTTAACACGAGGGCGGGAAAATGTATGGAACGCAATATAAACAGATTCAAAGAGGATAAAGACATGACTGACTCTTCTGCAACCAATTACAAAGGAAAAGTAGAAATGGTTGGTATGAAAGAAAGCCAACTCTGATATTCCCATAAGAAACAAGAAATGATTGGCTGGTCTGAGAGTCCTGGTCTTTGAGTCAGATTCACACTCTCTGGAGACCCAGAGAGTGCTGCAAACAGATCACATGGTTGTAGGAGCCTTATGTGCTAAGCCCACTTTGATGTTGCCAGAGACTCCAGCTTGGGCATCTTCCTGCATTCTCAGTTCCAGAGAAAATGAAAAATTGCAATTTTGCTTCAGAGTCAAGGGAATTGAATGAGAAGTGGAGACTTCAAGTTGGGTATGCAGGACCTCTGGGGATGAACTTTCACAGTCACGGCTTCAAGTTGTTTTGTGGCACAGAGTTGATTAAAAGAGCTTTCCTTTGGCACTCCTACCTTTGGAGGCAGGAGAAGGAAATGCTAATTTCTGGAAACCCCAGGTTGCTGCACCCAACAGAACAGGAAATAATGAGTGCTCTGAAGGAAAACACAGACAGACACATGGTTCACAACTAGAAAGCAGTAACATACAAACCATGGTCGCAGCGGTTGTTGATATCCTAGCCTCCCTTTCCAATGCAAGGAAAAGTAGACCAAAAGCAACCGTTGTTCCTTCGATGGAAATCAAACCATCATACTTGATGGCTTTCACCATTAATTTCATTGAAATGACCTCATGTTGGCTTGGGCTCTTGGAATTTATTCATGCCAGTAACTCAACATCTGAAGGGTGCCAGAGGGACTGAGCTGGTGGGGCTGAGTGATGGGTTTGTGAGGTGGCTGCTGGCTGTCCGGCAGTCTCAGAGCCGAGTGGCAGCCGTGTGCTGGCCACTGGGGAGAGATTCTGATTGTGACTGTTACTGAGCGAGTGATTAAATCTGTTTGGAAAGTTAGCCAGAAGACAGAGGAATTGAAAAGGGAATGTAGCTAATTCCTTTTGGACACTGTCTTTTCCCCGTAAGCATTAACTCTTTGCTATCTTCAAATTCTGACTGGATTTTCATGTTTTAAGGTGGATATACTGATTTGAACCTGGCAGAAAATCCCATTTAAGAACTACCAAAATGTTTGCAAATGTGAAAGAGAATGGAAGTGAGGCCATGAGAGTTTTCAGGACATTGAATTTGCATAGGTTGATTGGAACAACTCTCCGGCGAGGACATCTGAACCGTCACATTTAATTTGGGTCATTTAGCAGAGATCCTGAGAGTAGAGAGCTGCAAAGAGTGGGACTTGCAGGCTTTGTCTGGGATTGTGTCATTTTTCTCTGCCTATTCTAAGTCCAGAGCTCAAAGAAATAAGTACAGACATTCTTAATGTTAAGAGACTCTGTTTTATAAGAAATTGGGCCTTTGTTTATTTTGTGTGTTCCCTTGTGAAAATGGCTGAGCCATTTTAATTTAGCTGAATGTTTTTTTATTGTCTCTGATTCTTTCCACCTGAGTATGGTTGTGTTGGAGGAGGCCAAAGTGCACAATTTGTCAACCTCACTGGTCCTGTATAAAGGCCATTCACCACCATTGGGACCTGACAATACTGATTCTGCTCCTCATTGTCCAGAGAAATCACTAAGACTGATTTTCTCAGCACTATAGCTGTGCACCCATACACACGACACCATTGACGACAGAGCCACGGTGGCATAGATTTCAGATCTACTTTTTATTTTATGCTTTTGTCATTTGTTTTTTTACCTTTGTTTTGTGAATATTCTTGAATGAGACATTAGGAGACTCTCTGGGAATAAGGAATGCTGTAACACTTTCTCTGTGAGAACACCTGGGGAGAGTAAGGATGCAGAAGAGAATCAGCTTATTAAGTGCTTCAGTGAAGGTAAGGGAACTTATTTGTCACCCTGCATGACATTCAAAAGAACAAATGCTTCCTAGATTAAAATGCTAAGGGAGGTAACTGGGGAGAATGGAAAATTCCAAAGTATAGTCATGATAGGGGATGCCTGAATTGTTGAAAAAAGGAATTTGGCTGGGGGGTAAAACTGAGACATTTGTCTTTCTGTGCATTTTAGTCATTACCAGCCTGAGCTCCTTGAGGCCCCAGTTTATCATTTCTGATTTCCTAACATCTTGCATGGCGTGTAGCACAGAGCAGGCGCTCAGAACGTATTCAGAGAGCTACAGATTAGCATGAAAAGCATATCCACGTGCTTCAGTGACCCTCTCCTTGACCCTAAAATAAAGGTCTGGGAGGAAGGAATCCCCGAGATCACCCCAAACAGCAAAAACCATGAAACTACCAAGTGCTGCAGAAGCTCCATACGGAAAATGTATTTGCTATACAAGAGCAAAGCCCATAAAAGATTTGAAGTGACGAAAATGTGGAGTTGACGGGCGTTCTTGTTTTGCTTTGTGCTTAGGAGGCTGGGTCATTCAGGTGAATGTTTTGGAAAGACAGTGAGCCATTGCCTATACACCCTCGCAGACTGCACACACACCCTCATAGCAGCAGTGTGTTACCCTCGAGCACAAAGGGTGATGATCACAAAGATTTTTGTTAGATTGTAGTTTTATGGGATCATTATAATCAAATCTACATGACAGAGGTAGCCACCAGAAGACAAATAAAAGAACTGAGCTATTACTGAAATCTTTTTCCCAAATAAAGATGAGTATCTCAGAGTCTGTTTGCTGAATAGAGATTTGAACAGGGAGATTACCGCAACAATACACCAATGATCACGTTCTCTATGTTACTATGTTATTCAATTCCTCTATCTCTAAAATACATTTAATAATACACCATTTCCATGGAATGTTTAAGGATAATGAGAAAATAATCATCACAAAATGCTTTCAGATATTCAAAGGCCAGGATCAGCCTTTGAATTGGCACGGATCAGCAAATCGTGGCCCTTGGTAAATAAAGGGCCCACTGCTTGTTTTGGTAAATAAAGCCATGCTTATTCATTTACATATTGTCTATGGCTGCTTTTCCACTTAAACAGCAGAGTTGAGTAGTTGCGACAGAGACCATGTGGCCCCCAAATTGAAAATGTTACTCTCTGGCTCTTCACAGTAAAAGTTTGACAACCCCTGCTCTAAGAAAAAACAATCTTAGTTTTAGGGGCTGAACAAATGAACTGATGTACACTCATAAAAATGACCAAATTACGTGTATTTCCAAGCCTCTTAGCAGTGTAATATATATAAATATATATATAGGCCTACAGAGATCTTAATGAAGGCACAAGAGATGGCATATCCAGGCAAAAAGGATTGGGTTGAGTCAAGTTCAGATAGCCACCACCAGAAACTTTTCCTGTGCCATGATCTGAGAGGGGCTGTCAATTTGGATCTATCTGTAAGAAGCACCCATGTGTGCTGAGCAGTGGTTGAGAAGGACTTGGCCTTGGAAGGAGAGTAAGCTGTTATTAGCCAACAATTAGACATGTTGACCAGAAAAACAAGTTCTGAGACTGCATCAATTATTTCGAATGAGAGAAGGCTCACTTTGACTTCCTTTTGTGCTGGTCAGTCCACAGTTGGAAGACTGTTCATCTTTGCAGACTCCACATTTTTAAGGGGTGAAAGACAGGTGAAGCTCATGGAAAAGAGGGTGATCAAGTTAGAGTGGGGATTTGAAACCATGTCATATAAAGAATGACCCAAGAAAGTGCTATATTTGACCCAGAAAAGAGGAGACTTGGGGGTACACAAGCTGTGTTCAAATGCTTAGAGAGCTCTGTGTTCAGTGTAGCTCTTTGGTACAACTGGCACCAATTAGAAGAACTTTTTGTGGTTCAAGTGTGTAAAAATGGAGTTGGTGGTCTCAGGAGTAAGTGAGAATGTTATGGAGATGATTCAAGTATCAGTGGGGTGGTTAGATTGATGACTTCAAAGATTCCTTCAAACTGTAAATTCTGTGAGACAGATGATCCCAAGAGGGCTCTTCACAAGTACGTTCTGAGCTGCTTCATCCCAAGATGTGGTGGTGTAAAGGACAGGTAGCAATTCTCCAGTTCTAGAAATATAAATAGTTGAGGTTTCAGCCAGTACCTGAGTTGACACACCTCAAGATGGAGCCCCATCTCAAGTTGGGGCTCTGAGAACATCATTTGCTTTAAATCACTCCTTTTCTGTTTGAACTAAGATAGAACAGCACAAATTTGACCCTGCTGATCAAATGTCCTACTTCTTATATGCAATGTCCTGATTTTTATATGCAAAGTTGGTGGCGAGCTAAGGGAACCATCGAAAACTCATGTACTTCTGTTGTTCCCTTCTTCTGTTTGTAACAAACGTTTAGTAATTTTCCAGTTAATGCATCAATGTTATGAGGGTCAATGGGAATATAATTGAAAAGTACTCAGGAATGCTTTAAAGGAAGAAGCCTTAATCTTCCATTATGTTGATTACCAAGTACCGCAGTGGCCTACTCCATTGATACTGTCATTGGTTTTCATTTATGCTAATAGAAAAGGCTGCTAGTTACATATGATTTTGGTTCTTTGGAAATAAATGACATGAAATGAATAAATCATGTACTACCGTAGGTCTGCAGGCAGGGCACAAGATTACTAAATTGTGCACTATGTAAAAGAGGGAGCTAGAAAGAAATCAATCTTTGGCTAAGCTTGAGTGATCCATACAATATGATTCTAATGTATGGGTTAGGGACCCTCTGTGCAAGAGTTCTCATAACCTAGTTAGGTTGGTAATTACAACACAGGGACGACCAAAAGGGGAAAAAATAAGAGTGTTGAACAGCAGCCAAGCAAATTTTAGAATAATGAAGAAATATCAAATAGGGTAAATTGATGGAGTTAAAGGACACAAAGGGAAATGAGAAACATTCAAAGATAAATTAATGTAGGCCCAAGGGTTATGCAAGCAATTCGCTATAAATACACTAGGAAAAAGGAGACAGATGTAGGTGAACAAGGAAGTACAAAATTGGTGAGACAGTGTTAGAAGTAAGAAATGGCATAAAACAAATAGTGTGGCACAACAGAAGATCAGTGAAGAAGAAAGAGAAAATTAAAGAAAAAATAAAAGACATTCTTTTGTAGATGACATGCTTTTTAACATAAATTCTTGCAATCTCATGAGGTATTATAATATTCTTAAAAATTTGATGCAAAGTAAATTTGGCCAGCCTCATTATCAGTTATGAAAACTAAGATTTCATGTGCAGCATGGTGACTATAGTTAAATAGAACTGTGTTGCATATTTGGAAGTTGCTAAGAGAGTAAGTCTTAAAAGTTCTCATCATAAGAAAAAAAAATTTTGTTAACTATGTATGGTGACACATGTTAACTAGACTTATTGTGGAGATCATTTGGCAATATCTATTCAATACATACAAATATCAAATCATTATGTTGTACACCTGAAACTAATATAATGTTATAAAAAAGCTGGATCTTTCAACTTCTCCCACAGTCACAGAAAAGAGCAGATTTTTACCTTTCAACCACATATGGAGAGTTTTAGCGAATCTGCGCGTTTAAGAAGCAGCAAATTCACGATTCAATTCTTTTTTTTTAATTCATCTATAAAAAGGTAAAGTGCACTCATCTTGTGTGTACAGCTCAATTAACTTTTATGTATGAACACATTCCTGTAGCTACCACTAAGATCAAGGTACAGAACATTTCCAGGACCCCTGAAGGCTTCCTTGTTCCCTTCTCATTGGATCCTCCAGATATAACTATTATTTGGATTTCTCACACCATCAGTTAGTTTTGCCTGTTTTGAAACTTTATATAAATGGAATTCTACAGTATGTACTCTTTTGTGTCTAGTTTATTTCATTCAACATAATAATATCTGTGAGATTCATCCCATGTTCTTGTCTGTACCAGTAGTCTATTCTTAGTAGTTGCCTGACAGCAGGGGTTGGCAAACTTTTTCTATAAAGGATCAGGTAGATCAAAAAACAGGCTTTGTGGGCAACATGGTCTCTGTCTCAAGTACTCAACTTTGTGTATTATATATCTCAGAGTGGAATTACTATGTCATACACTTGATATTATGACTAGCTTTCATAAATACTGCCAAACAGTTCTCCAAAGTGGTTGTACAACTTACACTCCTTCCAGTGATGTATGAGAGTTCTGGATGCTCCACTTCCTTACCAGTACTTGGTATAGTTGGTCTTTCTCATCTTAATCTTCTGGTGATTGGTGGATTCTCTTTATGGTTTGAATGTGTATTTCCTTGATGAGAAATTATATTGAGCACCTTTTTTTATGTTTGTTGCCAGTTTAGATGCCCCCTTTTGTGAAGTGTCTGCTCAATCCTCCTTCCTAATTTTTTAAAAAATGGGCTATTCATTTTATTATTGATTTGCAGGGGCTCTTTATATATCCTAGATTCTAGTCCTTTACATATATTGTGAATTATTAAAGCAATCTTCAGCAGTTGCTATTGTGATCTTTTTTTTTTTTTTTTCAATGAGACCTTTTCATTTCATCAGCCGAATCTGCCCTGAGAGGGTCATAGAATTAATCAGGATATGTGAGCAGCATTTCAGGAGTTGAGGAGCCTGTGGAGAAGAAAGATCAGTTCTGTCATGAGGATGTGAAATTGGGCCTCTTGCCTCCCTTCGTCTCCTGATGTTATGGTACCTTCAGGGAGGAAGGCAAAGAGGACTCAAAGATGTAGCAGGACCAATATTTGGAGCTATACCCCAAAAGCAGAGCCTTTTCTAACTCGTCCACCATTCCTGTTCCTCTGTACCAAATATGGTGGAAAACTAATGACCTTGATATTGTAACCTATAACCTTCTTATAAAAAGGAAGCCAGTACACTAGGAACCTAGTTTTGTATGGCCTGGCAGATACCATGCAACAAGCCAGGAATGTTGTCTGGAATTCTATATTCTGTGCTACACATTCCCTCTTTAGCTATGTATTCTCCCTCTATTAAATTATTGCCAAGCAAAAGTGATTTATTAAGATGAGAAGCAGACATTGCTAAAACAGGAAGAAAAGCAAAAAAGAAATAAATGTTTCCTCAGAAGCCACAAAGGAGAACAGGTGTCAGCAGAAGCAGATGTATGCTTCTCCAGGGTGAAAGAAGGAATACTTAATGCAATCAGAATCCTGGGAACATAAGTAACCGAGAAAGTGGAAAAGCTACAACTTTGCAGAGCTCCTGTGTGTGATGTTATGCATTCATAAGTGCTACCCAAAGCAGCCCAACTACCAATGACAAATGTTTTCAAACTATTTTTTAAAGAAGGAAAAATAAGAATGGACTAGGTTATTTTTACATGCCAGGTTATATTTGTCCTATTTTTAGCGTTAGAAACCCATACAGAAAATTTGCCTTTAGGAAGAAGCTATCACTTCTGTATCCTAGTATCTGAGCTCAGTCAGCTAAATGGCTAATGTCTGCTCATGACCCTCATGTGACAGGGCGAATGATTAATTCTTCCCAAATTTCAACATGTAAGGGAACACAATATAAATTGTTTAGGTAAACATCTCGAGAAAAGTGACTGAATGAAATGGCCAAATCATTTCTCTCTAAACTATAAAGTAGGGATGACTACATAAAAAGGTAAAACTTCTCTGTATCAACCACCAAGATAAAACTTCTCTGTATCTCCCACTAGGGAGAATATTTGCAGCAAAATGACTTTGAAAAGCACGATACACAGGTTATATAAAGAGTGCCTATATATTGATTTTCAAACAATGAGGGCTTTAACAGCCAAATTTTCAATGGTTTTGAACCAATAATTAACAAGAAAAGAACTAAAGTCAGTTAGTAAACATTAAAATAATGTTAAACCTGACGTGTAGAAAAAAATGTGATATCAATTATTACCAATCAAATTAGCGAAGAGTTTTGAAGTGAATAATAGACATGATGGCTGGACTATGATCAAGCAGGCACAATTACATATGTTGTTTGGACTACACATTAGTACAAGGCTTTTGGAAAGCAATAAGAAATATTGATAATATTTATATGTTTTAATAGTAATTTTATCTCTTTCAATCTACTCTCCAGAAATAATCACATAAATTCACAGGAATTTTAAATATGTCATAATTTTCAATGGCAATAACAATAACAATAGCAATAACAATAGTCAAATGAACTACATGACCAAGTATAAAGACATCTTATTCATTGTCATTTTCCTCTGAATAAATATTTGTTTCTAATTTTTAAAATACTTTTATTTTCTGTTGTCCAAAATTCCACATTCCTTCTTTCCAGATCCCTGTTCTAGGTCTCCTCAATTAAGTTTGAAATTCTTTCAAAGGCATATATCATTCTCTTTCAGTGGTCTTTAAATAGTTTATCTTTTCCTCATATCCCACATGATCATTCAACTACAGAAGTAACATAAATTATGGTAAGTTTATTCAATGAGAAGTGATGTAACTATATAAATTGTATGCAAACCACGAGAAATGATTATGCATAATGTTAAACGGTGATTTCAACAATATTTTTTTGAAAATGTGTATGCGTACCAAAAGAGACTAAAGGAAACACACTAAAATATAGCCAATTATTGTATTTGACTCATGGGACAGTGGGTTTTGTTTTTCTTCCTTCTTTTGACTATTTGAAACTGTCCACATTTCCTTTAATAGATTGCACTTTTTCCATGATAAAAATGCTAATCATTAAAGTAATTGCTCTCTTCTTCAAAAGGCCACTACATCCACAACCCTTTTTTAAGATAAAACTGGATTTTTGGTTTCCTCCCCAGAATCTCTGAACAGCAGTTCTCAGAGTCCCACTATTTATATTCACTCTCTTGCTCCACTGCAGCCAGGCTTGACATTTGGTGTGCGCAGCCAGCAGAAGTGGGAGCAGATGGGATGACGAATCTAAATAGTTGGATGGAATGAGTTCTCCTGCCTTGCTAGGAGGTACACACACACAGTACATCAGCTGTAACTCAGCTAAGCAATATTCAAACTGAAAAAAGCTTGGCCTGAACTCAATGCCCCTTCTAGTTGCTCAGGTTCCCCCTTCCTTGATCTCAAAGCTGTTGCAAGGTACAACAGCTGCCTTGATTTATCTAATTCTTGTCTGAAATCTTTGAATCTAGCTCTGACCATCTTGTTTCTATGGGAACTTTTTTCGGTAGTAACAAACGGCCTGGTCCTGATCATGTGTACATCATCTCCAATATCTTCACCCTTCTGCCTGTCTTTGTTCTTGAGCTCAGAGAAGTCAATTGTAAAGCCAACCTAGATTCTATCATTTACATCTTTCAAAGTTGCTCCTTCCTCAGGTGTCTAAGGATGCTGCAGTTTTCTGCAAATCATCTCTCACACACTGGAAATGCTCCTCAAAGGCTCCCTTTCCTCTCCCCTTCCCCATCATCGTGGTCTCTTCTAATATCTTGTTGTTGGCATTTACTTTGAGATAGTCAAGCTGGATGGAAAAGTGAAATCTAAAACGACACAAGGCTTAGCCGTGGTCACACAGGTCCTGAGTAGGAGGATTAAAAATTCAGTTTCCTGACTCACAGGGGTTCCTAATTGCCTGTTCCGTTTTTTGTGTTTTTGTTTTTTTCAATGATTCTCCATCACTGTTTATACATGTGGGATTTTTCTTTTTCTTTACTTAGCTCATTTTTCCCTAGGAAGTACTAATCTCTGGTAGACTATCAAAGCTTTTTAAAAAAAGACAATAAAAGTGATGTGAACTCTAATTACAACCTATTTGTCAATAATAAATGGAAGACTAATTTAATTGCTATTCACAAGTTTTTTGACATGCTTCCTCTAAAAATTACTATTTCTGTAGTTAGCTGAGAAAGCACAATAGGAGGAAAATTGTGCTTTTGACTGCAACTTTTTCCTTGGAGAATGATATCACTAGGAAATTCTCTTTTTTCTATGTCTTTACCTCCTAACAAAGCCACTACATTTAGGATAAAATATCTGCAGAAAAAAGGAAGATGTGACCAGAAAATAAAATTATTTCACTCAACAGATACTTACAAGAACCCTGATCCCAAGGTGCTTATCATCCCAAAAGGGAAGGCAGGCATATAAACTGAATAGTGTGATAGTGTGTTACAGGCACCATTGTGTGCAGGATTTAGTAGGGGCAAATGGGGAGGAGAACGTGGACAGGATAGGCTGCCTAGAGGGTGGCACTCCTACATGAAGGCTAAAAAGGAAGCAGATAGGGCATGAGGTGGGAGAAAAGGCGCAGAGGGCTCACTGCAGCGGGTATTGTTGGGGGCGAAGGGGGCCTTGGAGGGCTTTACACAGACAAATCCCATGACTGGCATTGTATATAGTCGTTAGTTCGTAGGTTCATTTGGTGTTAAATTATGTGTGAGCACTAGCTCCTTAAGACGTGTGTTCTTTGGTTTGAGGCCTTACCACATGTTGGCATCATGCTCTTGTGTGCTGATAAAGAGGCTGTTCAGTGGTGTCCATTTGTATTTGACACCCTTCTTCAAATATGGCAATTTGATCAACGGAATGCAGTCTTTGAAGCCACAATAAATGCATTTTGTTCTTAAGTAGATAATGAAAATAGCAAGGAAAATCAATGAATTAAACCACTATTTGGAGGCATCCTTGCCATATTAAAATGTAAGATGTTTGGAGTGAGCTGCATGCAGGGTGAGTGACTATTCACAAAAGAGATAATAGGATAAGTGGCCTTCTTCTCCCTTAGCAATCAATGTTTATTTGTCCTTAGCAATTTTCCTAATTTTCTATTAGGCATACATTTGTCCTTCAAAATAGGAGATTCTACTGGAAATAAAGTTGATCAATAGGCAATTCTGAGGATTTTTTTATTTTTTAAAAATCTTGAAATTAGTAGGGACAAGTCAGTAAGGTAGAATATATGTCCTTATTCTAATATATCTATCTTCTAGATTCAAGGTAAAGCTTTTCTGTGAGTTTGTGTGTGTGAGTATGTGTGTGTGTGTGTGTGTGTGTGTGTGTGTGAGTGTCAGTGCTTTCATAGATTCAAGCAGTGGTTCTCAATCTGTGGAGCATCAGAATCACCTGTAGGGTTTGTGAAAGCACAGACTGCTGAGCCCTTCCCAGAGTTTCTACTTCAGTAGGTCTGGGGCCATACCTGAGATTTGGCATTTACAGTAAGTTCCTAGGTGATGTAGATGATGCTGATCAGAAACCACACTTTGAGATCCACTGTATTAGAGATTCCTTGGACTCATTTGTTGTATTTCCTCCTTGCATCGGGTACCCACGATGATTTTGCTAGGAGACCTAAAACCCCAATCGTTAAATTCATCATTCAGTTGGGGTCTAGTTGAGGGTAATATTTGCTACTATATGAAGACTTTGTTTATTCTTCATAAAGAGTCAAAAATTTAGAGCTATGAAGGACTTGAAACATTATCTAACTTAATCTATTGTCTACAGATGAAGACAGTGAGGTCTCAAGAGATTAATTGACTTGATTAAGGTCACATAGATACTCACTGGTGACTCCAGGAATAACATACATCTGTCTCTGAACTCCCAGACCACACAGCCTTTGCACTGTGCCACCTGGCTTTATAACTTTAATTGCTGAGTCATTTGTAATTAGTTTGTTACAATTTAGGATATCTTATAAAAGTGAGACAATTGTTGGAGTGCATCTGCCACATTTTTTGACATGGTTGGGAAGGAAAACTAGCTACCACTAGCTATCACTTACTGAGCACCTGCTGAATTCCTGGCACCATACCCTACATGCATGGGTCCATTTAATCTGTATGGCAGCTCTGAGGAGTAAGTAAGATTATCCTCCTTTTTCTGACGTGGAACCTGAGGCTCAGAGAGGTTGCACGGCTCGCTCCCAGTCATGCAGCCTGGAAGTGGCTTCAGGAGGATAAGTTCAAGGTGCGAGATCACCGGGCCAGGCAATGGAGACCCAGTAGTCAGCACCTCCTCCCCCACAGGGAACTGGCAAGGTATGTACCTTGGTGGTGTGGTGACAAGGAAGGTAGTCAGACCCAGCGAAAGCTGGCAGGTTCCCCATTGCTGAAATTGGGATACAACGGGGAGACTTGGTGTCAGGAAAAAGACAAAAGCTCACGACACTGGAATTGGGCTACAAAGTCAGAGGCTGATTCTCAGGAAGGCTGCTTTGATGCTTAGTGAGTTGAGTATGCTCCGAGAGCTGGCCTGTTGTCCCAGGGGAGGTAGAATTCAGTGGCTCCAGGTGTGGGGCTCTAGCTGTGCCTATAGGCATACGCACTTCCTTCCTGAGTTTTGCTAGGTATGGAGCTGAACATGTGTGCCTCTATAAAAAGAACATTTTATTTATGTTTTTGTTTTAAAACTGTAGCGAATTATACCATGATGTGTTTTCTGAGAGGGGAAGGTAGGTGAAAATTGTGATTGGTTTATTGGTTATTCCCAGGCCCTTGGATAGGAACTGGGCTTTGCTCATGTTTTATTATTTTGCCCATTATAATATTTTTACCAATAATAACTATAGCCAGAATTCTCTTGAGTAAAAATCAAAAAAAGTGAAATAAAAAAATACCATGCTTTTCATCTTTATTGTCTTATTTTATCTTATGTTTTTAGTCTGCCATTTCTTGTTGGTCATTTCAAAATTTGTTTATTAAAAATAATTATATATTTAAATGTGCATCTTCCTTTCCAACAACAGCTCTTTGAAATACAAAAACTTTATCTATTACAGCTTTGTAGTTCCTCCAGTGTCCAACGTCCAGAGGAGTATATTGGTCATAGTCGGCATATCATGAATATTCTGTGTTTAAACAATATAGTTAATGAAGAATGTAGTCATTCATTTAGCATTCCTTTCTGTCAGGAGTATGCTATACTCTTACAGTACAGGACAGCATAAAGATAAGCAAATAGCATTTATTATACAGAGTGATAAGGACTAGAGTAAAATAATAATAATAATTTTTTAATAGCATATGTTCACTGTGCTCAAGATATATATGATATATAGATATTCTATATATGTTAACACTTATAATCTTTACCACAACCCTATGATTGATAAGTATTATTATTCCCATTTTATCTGTAAAGATGTTGAAACACAGAAAAATCAAGTAATTTGACTGAGGCACAGCTAGAATGTGAAAGAGTCCCTGAGTTTCTGACCACTCTTCTGTGTGAATTGCCTGTAAAAACAGGAACAAGTCAAGTGTTGTGGGAGCACTTAGGAGCACCTGTTTGCCCCGCCAGAGGGGTCTCAGCTGAAATCGAGAGGATCCGTAGGAGTTGCCATGCAAAGAAGATGGCTATCCTGGGCCAGGAAGCAGTGTGCATGAAATCCCAGGGCAAGAGAGAACAGGAAGTGTCCCAAGAACCCCCACGTGAAGCATGGCGAAGATGCAGTGTGAGGAGGAGTGCGTGGGAAGAGTGACGAGGGAAGAGGCTAGACCAGCTGAGCAGGGGCTGCAAGTCTGGAGTCAATGCCAACGTGTGTGCACGGTGAGGTTTGCGGGGAGGGAGGAGGTCTCCAAGGACTCTGCATGTAGAAACTGCTTTGGAATCTAGTGGTAAGAGAAATCACTGATCAAAAAAAGCATCCTGAGATTTTTAGGAGAGTGGTAGCCAACCACTACTGCATGATTTATCTTCTGCTAAACCTGGAAGATAAGTAAAAGTAAGAAAAGGAAATTTAGAAGATGAATAAACTCCCTGCTGACTAGTCACAAGCAGACAGTTAAAAACCAAAATGATCAAAAATGACCTACATACATTTTTTTTACTTTTTTTTATTGTGGCAAAACAATATAACATAAAATTTGCTATTTTAACCATTTTTAAGTGTACCATTCAGTGGCATTAATTACATTCATAATTTTGTGCAACCATCACCACAATCTATTTTAAAATTTTAAATTCTAATTTTAAAATTCTTCATTACCCCAAACAGAAACTTTGTACCCATTACGTAGTAACTACTTCCTGCCCCTTCCCAGCCCCCAGTAACCTTTATTCTATTTTCTGTCTCTATGAATTTGCCTATTCTGGGTACCTAATATGAGTGGAATTATACAATATTTATCCTCTTGTGTCTGGCTTCTTTCACTGAGCATGTTTTCAAGGTGAATCTAGGTTGTAGCATATATCAGAACTTCATTCATTTTAATGGCTGAATTCCATTGTGTGTGTATACATCACGTTTTGTTGATCCATTCATCTGTTGATGGACACTGGAGTTGTTTTCACCTTTTGGCTACTGTGAATAATGCTGCTATGAACATTGGCATACAAGTACCTGTTTGAGCCCCTGTTTTCAACTCTTTTAGGGATATACCTAAGAGTAGAATTGCTGGGTCATATGGTAATTCTGTTTAACTTTTTAAGGAACCATCAACTGTTTTCCAGTGGCTGCACCATTTTACATTCACATCAGCAATCAAAGTGTTCCGGTTTCTCCACATCCTCTCCAAAACTTGTTATTTCTCAGTTTTGGGGTAGTTTTGTTGTGTTGTTATTATAGCCATTCTAGCAGGTGCACACCCACTTTTTCCAGCATGCTAAGTTGAAGACTCTGAAGCATGTGGATGGCCAACATATGCCATGCCTAGTCTCTTAGTTAGAACTTTGGGGTGATTAGATTTACTCAAATCAGAAGGAAGAGAGGGAATAAGATTAAACAATGTGGTTATTGGACATAGTTTATGAGGAGGTCCTCCATCACAATGAGAGCCTCTTGTTTTTGAACCATAACCTTGTCATCTTTGCATCCCCAGTATGGAGATCAGTGCTAAAGACAAAGTAGCAATAAAAATATGTAGGTTTACATGAATGAGTGAATATATGAATGAATGAAAAAAAGAAATCAATGTAACTTGTGTTCTCTGTCTTTAGGGAAAAACACTTTTTAGGGAAAAAATCTATGCTTTCAGATACTTTTTAGGGAAAAGCACTGATTTAAATCAGGAACCTGGCATCTGACGTCGTTGCTCTCACTGACTGGAGGTCTAATTCAACTTGGCATTAGAGTCTCTAAGCTTCAGTTCTCTTCTGTAAAATGATTGGATTGGACGAGATCATCTCAAGGTTGTTCCGTTTCTGACATTCTAGGATGTCTTATAGTATGTGCTATTGGCCATCCTTTTAGGGATTACTAATTTAGGACAAACTCTTATCCTATTATTTGAAAGTTTGGAAGTTGAAGAGTTTATCAGAAGAGTTTTTTTTAAGTGGGAAATTATTTTAAAATATATGTGCACAAAACTGGGAAGAGGGAAGGTGTAGTTTAACTAACAAATGTAAATATAGAAATACACTGCACATTCACTCAGCAATCTTTTAAAATGAAGTCAAAGTCATTTTGTTGAAATAGGACTCTACCAGTTGGAGATCAGCATCATTTTTCTTGCACAGAAAAACAAAGCAATGACTATAATTTCTGGCTTTGGTTTTTTAAAAAGTGAAACAAGAACTTAAAGATACTTGCAAAGCAATGAGAGCACAAAGGCCTTCTAGGTTTTTTCCCTTGTTTTCTGGATCTTGTATCATTATCTTACCATTACCAATATTTTTCAGCAGCTCTCCTTGACCCAGTTTTTCCTAGGTGTTCAATTCTCTTTCTTTCTATGCCGATATTGAATGGGTTGCTCTATATTACAAATGACATAAGCAGATTTAGGGTCAACCGATTCTTTGCAAGCATAAAACTCAACCTTGGTTATTGGTGTTGGTGGGGTGTTAGAGAGTGGCTTACCAGCCTCAAGTGGTCAGTGTGACATGGACATTCTCATAGATACTTTAAATAAAAAATGGAGGAGTTGGTTAATCTGTCAAGTCGGTTTTATTGATGTATGTAGAGCTGTTATTATAGATTTCTATCTTTGGTACAACATAATTTAGTAATAAAAAATACACTCTCTTTGAGCAAGTTTTGGAAGGCCAAGCTACTAATAGAATTTACAGAGTTAGGATACAGCCCCCTACCTATGACAAATAGCAGGCCAAAAGCCCAAGAGAAAATGAACAGGCTTAACTAAGTCTCTAAAGTATCTGACTTATTCAAATGGAAAACAAAAATTGGACCTTCAGAAGAAGCCTCCCTCCTTTTTCCAATTTGACCCTATCTTATTCTGAATAGGCAGATTGTTAGAAGGAAAATTCCAGATTATTAGTGTTTGCATTGAAGCTTGGCAGTCACTTTAATGAACCTGTCTTGGGACAACAGCCTTGGAAGATCCAGGAGTCAATCTCCTCTTACTTTAGAAAAAACATAGGAAGAAGGAACATATCAGAAGGTTTCTAGTCTCTCTGCTTCAGGTGACATATGTACCTTCCCTCAAAGGAAGGCTTGGGGCAGAATAAACACGTATAAGAAACTGAGGCAGGCATGTTTTATGCAGTGAATCATCTGCATAATTGGAATTCTAACTCATGATTTCTAGTCCCAAGTTTGATTGACCCTGCTCCTTATATAGCAAATTGATCAAAGCAAGAATTAGAGATTCAAATTTATGGTAGAGCTAAAGAAAGGAAAACAGAATGATGAGTCAGAAGGTAGGAGGCAACATAACTCATTTTTTTTCAGCACAGGTAAAGCATTTATGAATTTTACTGGCACCTCAGCTAAAAAGGTGCTCCTTTAAACAGAGTTACTTATTTACAGAAGTCTTGTTTTAAAAATAGAGCACCTTATCCATCATGGCAAAACTTTTTAAATCAACTCAAATCTAAGAATTGGTTTAATATGAATTTATGTAAGCAGCAAATATTTATTGAGCACCCACTCTGGGACCCAGAACACCCGTTGTCTATGTGCTGGGGTTACAACAAGGAACCAAATAGCCAAAACCTCCACCCTAATGATGCTTACAGCCCAGTGGGGAGAGAAAGACCAAGAATAAGGTAAGAAAACTTGGCAGAAATATATAGACATATATGTGTATGTATATTTAAATTGTTATAACACACATAATAAGATAGATACATAGTTTTCAGAGAAAAATGTGGTTAACTTATTTGTACTTTACCTTGTAATACAGAATACGAATATGATCCCTGAGTTCCTAGGCCCAGCCCTCACCAGTGTCTATGCCATCTTATGGGGCACATTACCTTTGAAGAGCTAAGTAATCGCTAGATCCGCACTGGAAAGGAGCCCCCAGACTGTGTGAGTAGAAAAGTGACATACCAGTTAACAGGGCGAGAAATGAATGCAAATTAATTCTCCACCTTTCCAGCAGCCACTGCTCCCACTTTCTTGCCCTTTTCCATCCCCCTGCCAGTTCTCAGAGAAAAGGATGAATATTACAAGTGATGTTCACTTCGTGTCTCACTGACCTGAAAGGAGAATGTACAGTAAGGCGCGGCGGTGCACTAATGATGCTGAGCTAGAAAGCAGGGCGGTGACACAGAGAGGAGAGTGGTGTAAATGAGAGCAAGTTTGAGAGCCCAAGCCCTTGCCTGGTTCCGCACCTCTTCCTGGAGACTGGGGTGAGTCACTGGAGCTGAGGGCCACCAGGATTGCCTGAAGCTTGACCAAAGGCGTGGGCCCCTTTCCTCGTGGCTGGTACCAGCTGTGTTGGGGAACAGAGGAGTTTTGTCATAATAAAAGCCTGTCTCAATGGAATCAATTAGCCCAGCAAGCCTCAGAGAGTTCTGTGACGTAATTGGTCATTTCTTTCAACTAAACTTAAAAAAAAAAAAAAAATGAAACTATTTCAGTACAAAGAATCTAGCACTGCATTCTACAAGGTTTCCTTACTCAGATGAGAAGGGAGAAGGGAGCCATGGTGGATGCTGTGGTCTTCCGCTGGACCCCTTCTCAGGGCCAGTGCACCTGTCCCCCATCCTCCAGCTGCTGTAGGGCTGGCTGCTCACAGCTGTCCCCTTCTTTAAAGGTATGCTTTTGGAGCCGCTGTACCTGGAGAGGTACTTGCCCCTCCCATCCTACAGCTGATGAGGGACTGAGACAGGCTCTAAAAACTGGCCCCCTCCTCGTCTTAACGTGGACCAAGTCTGAGCTCCAAAGCTCCCCTGGGATGAGACTCAAACTAGTCTCCAGCTGAGACCACAGCCCTGCTGAGCATCTTCCTCTGTCCACTTCCGCTTCCCTCTTCTGCTTCTCCTGAGAGCACCTCTTCCGTAAATCACATGTATCCGAGCCATGTTTCAGGCTCTGCTTCCCGGGAGCCTATCCTTGAACAGGAACTATCATCTATCACCTGCCTACGGTGTTATCAGGGCCTCTGCTAAGCACTTTACATGCTTAGTTCATTTCATTCTGACTTTTTATCAGAGCCCCTTAATACTAAAAGAAGTGAAGCTTGAAGAGGCTAGTGAGTCTTTCCTAAAGTCGCAATCCAGTGGGTGACCGCATCCATCCTCTCTCCCTTGGACCATATAGTTGCTTCATTCTCTTCTACTGCTAAGGAGAAACAGCCACAGTTCTCCACTGAATAACAAGCATCCCCACAATTCCCTTTCACCCTAGCAGTTATGGGGGTTCCTAGTGTTTGTTGATGAGTCTTCACCGTATGTCACCTGGAAGCTCTGTCCTGTGACTTCATCAAGAGGCATTATCCCTGGTAGAAATTCATGACACTTTGCTTATGTCAATTGCCCAGGTGGTGGCAAATGTTTTCTTCATTATTCTTTGTTTTCTGCTCAGTAAATCAGCATGTGGGTGGCTTAATTGTGCTGAACAGAATTTCTTTCTCTCCTCTGTACAAAATGGGCTCGGGGGTGGACAATGAAGAGAAAGAGAGAAATGTGAGGTGCACACAAAAACAGAGGAATCCTTAGCCTGTCAACTGAGACAGGAGGAATGTGCATTTCCTGGTGAGATGACATCAACAGTATGACGATCTCATATGTATTTTCTGCTGAAAACACAGCAGCATCCTCAAGGGCTGCTGAGGTATATCATCTAATAACTGGCGTACCAAATGGTCCCAGTGTGCATTTTAATTGATGGGGGTACTGCCTCCTCCTCCCTCCCCTCTATGTCTGGCTCTCTCTCCTCTCACTACTTGGTTATCATGTGGCAGGATGCCTGCTCTTTAACGTCTGCCATAATAAAACGGATAACCAAGCTGGCTGAGTAGTTCTTGAGTTCTACGTACAATGCAAAGCCCAGACGCAACGGTCTAAAGATGGTTTGACTTGCAGAACTGGCCATGTGCTGGATAGCTGACCATGTTGTCACCTGCCTCAATCATATAATGTCACTTTACCATATTACTCATGTGCATGGTTCCATTTAAAGTTCATTCTCTCTGCCAGTCTCACCCCCTCCCAAAGCTCTTCAAACATCCAGTTAAGGGACTGTCTTTTGCAAAAATGCCAATGTCATAAAAAAGTCAAAAAAAAAAAGGCAAATCTGAATTGCTCCAGATTAAAGGAGACTGAGGACACACAAAAAAATACAACACATGATTCTTGATTGGATCCTGTGTTAGAGAAAATGCTATAAAGGACATTACTGGGTTGGTTGACAAAATTGGAATCCAGACAATAGGTTAGATAAAAGTATCATATCAATGGTAAATTTACTAAGTTTGGTAACTGGACTGTGGGTGTGTAAGAGGATATCCTTATTCTTAGGAAATACGTACTGAAGTATTAAGAAGTGAAGGGCCACAATGCATGCAACTTATTCACAAATAGTCTAGGTTATATATATTAGCATGTAAGTAGTAATGTATGTACATTCGGACTCATACATATTCTCAAATAGTGTAAGTTATATATTAGTATAAAGTATTAATGTATGTACTGTCCCTCTCATATAAATAAGAGAGAGGTGAAGAAAGAGAGAAAAAGAAATGATAAAACAAGTAATGCAAATATTAACGATAGATGATTCTGGGTAAAGAGTATATAAGTGTTCTTTGTGCCATTTTTGCAAGTTTTCTGTGAGTTTGAAATTATCTCCTAAGGAAACAAACAAAAAGGCGTCCCATAAAATGCAACTGTGCAGTTCTAAGACTGGATTTTAGGTATGGCACATGAAAAGCAGTCTCATTATTCATACATATGTATAATATTGCGTCCACAGTGATGGACATGTGCATTTTACAAGAAATGAATTGATCCTGGAAAACCTAGATGAGGATTGCTGGAGTGGAGGTGAAATATAAATCTCTTTAGTGGTTCATGAGAGTTTGTGAGAAGCTGCTTGGTATTTTATGGGAGTTTGGGCAGCATGAGCTTGCTAAGTGTGGCTCAGGGATTGCAGGCCCTTAAATGACTTGACCAGCATCCAGCCAGGGGGAGGCATTGGCAATGTGTGGAAGAAACTTAAATTGGGACTGAAGAGGCTTTTCAGAGAGTTGGAATGACAGACCCGTGCTGCATTGAATCAGGAGAGCAAGTGATGGCCTTTGAAATGGCCTCTTTTCCAACATGTCATCGTTTGTACAAAGCTTAGATTAAAGCAGGGAACAAGAAACACCTTAGGCTGAAAAAAAGTAGAGGCAGGGTGGAAGGAAGCAAAGAAATTGAGACTTATCTTTCCATTTATATAAAACCAATCATCCCAGCCCCAGCCGTTCCTGCTTCCTCTCTTAATGGCTGGGGCAGTGGGGCGCCCCCGGGAAGTTCCTTTTCAGAGTTGGACATGCTGAATTTAGTCTCCAAAGAGTACTGGTAAAGATAACAAAGAGAGTGGCTATGGAAGGCATTTGGGAACCAAACCCAGCTAATAAAAAAACGATGCTCATATGAACTAAATTTCCTCATGTACAGAACAGAAGTTTGTGTGCTGGATCAATAAGAAAAAATATCCTCTTGTAACTTGATTAGAAGACATCTAATTAGTCCAAAAATAAAATCTATCCTCGTATTTTGCTTCTACCTTTGCCCCTCACGATTCACAGTTTTATGGGTTTTATAAGAAATGAATTTGTTTACAGGAAAATGCCTACTTGATCATCAAATAATCTATTTTATGTCGCATTTGTTTACTTCAGCATGCTACAATATTTTACACAGAGGTTACTTAAATCCACTGCTGACATGCAGCTACCTCTGGGTGAAAAAATGTATTAACAGATATATGGGCCCCACCGCATGCTAGTCAATCTTTGGGGCAAATGACAGAACAATCTATAAAGTACCAAAGGATTTTGAGCAGTTGGAACCTCACTCTCTGTGTTGGCATTTTGCCACGTGTTAAGGGTACAGTGTCTGGTCTTACTAACAGCGCCATGGGATCTGTAATAGCCCAGAGTGTTTGGCTTCTCATTTTTATATGTCATTGGAAAGATGGAATGCCAAGAGCACATCAGGGTCTGGGTTTAGTACTAGCTCAGGGGAAAGAGTACCACATAGTCAATCACTTCCCACGTAAGCCAGAGATTAGTCAAAGTGCCAGTAAAATATGGGCCTACATTTCACCTCCTATGACGAGCTCATGGCAAGCAAGCTAAATTTTGTGATGTCGAGATATGTTGGGGTGTTGTACCTGCATGTCCATGTGCACATGAACAGCCTGCCTTAGCCATTATGGGGCCCTGGCCAAAATGGCCTCGTGGGCCTGGGCAACCAAGAGGGTGTGATGGGCTGGTCACCAGCACAGACAACCTGACTGTGCACTTCAGTGGTGCCCGTTGCTAGGGACCCAGTTTTCAAGTCAAAAGTTCGAGTTGAAGTGTAAGCCCTATTTGGGGGTCCTGGTCCATATTGAGACATTCAAGAAAGTAAAGCTTCAGTATAGAACACTGCATTAGTCAGAGTTCTCCAGAGAAACAGAACCAATAGGATGTATATAGATACATATAAGAGGAGATTTATTATAGTAATTGGCTCATGTGGCTATGGAGGCCAAGAAGTCCTACGATCTGCCATTTGCAAGCTGAAGAACCAAGAAAGATGGTGATATAATTCAGTCGAGGCCAATGACCTAAGAACTTCTCTTCACTAGGAGAAGATAGTGTAACACCAAGTCTAAGGCCAAAAGCCTAAGAAGCAGAGGTTGCTGGTCTAAGTCTCCGAGTCCAAAGGCGTGAGATCCAGAAGCTCTGATGTTCAAGGGCAGGAGAAGACACATGTCCCAGCTCAAGATGAGAGAGACAGAATTTGCCCTTCCTCCATCTCTTTGTTCTAGTTGGGTCTCCAATGGATTGGATGATGCCTGTCCACTCTAGTGAGGGTGAATCTCTTTACTCAGTCTACTGAATCAAATGCTAATCTCTTCCAGAAGCACCCTCATAGACACACCCAGAAATCTGTCTTACCAGCTATCTGGGCATCCCTCAGCCCAGTCAAGTCAACACAGAAAATTAACCATCACAGATAGCAAGTTGCTGACATCTGTATTTATATATATACTAAGATTTAGTTTATTGGAAAAGCTGAACCAGGGAACTTGTAGATTCCAGAAACTAAAATCTAATTTTTGGGATGAGGGCAGTTAGGCTAAGAGCTCTATGGGAAAACATTCTGAGAACTGTATCTGATATTGCGATCCTCTTCATGTGTGTGTATATAGGTACTTCCACTTACCGATTTTATTCAACTCCAAAACCATCATAAGTTCAGTCTTTATTTTTTGCCACAATTAGAAAGGAAACCATAATTTGAAGAGTATGTTAGCAGCTCTGCTCCTGTTTCCTAAGAGTTTGTATAGTTTCTAATGACCTGAATGCCACACAGGAGGCCTTTGTAATAGAGCTGTGTCACCACAGGAGCTGTGCAAAGTGAGTGTTCCTTAATCACAGCCACCAAAGATGAAAAATGTATTTCTTAAGGAAACTGGTGAGGCTGTAATTTTAAAATGCCTCTAATGTGATGTGGAGTGGGAGGAGGCTTCCGTTTCTGGCCTCTCTTTCATCCCCTAGTTTGAATCCTTTGGGCGAAAATAAAAATTTCTAAATGGCATTCTTAATAACAGAACTCGAGACAAAGTGAATCTTCTTGAATATGCCACAGAATATGAAAACCAAACTTGGTAAGCATGTGGCATCCCAGGAGGGGTTGGGGTGTTGGTTAGGGTACAGGAAAAGTGCCCGCATGCAAAATCACCTGTTACCCCCTGGCCTAACCAAGTACTGAGAAGAAAAATCATTTAAAAATGCCTATTCAAAATCAGTGAGATAAAAATGTTGAAGTCAGTATCATCATTTTTGTCATGCTTCTAAATTCAGGCCCTTTATCTCTTCAATTGCTGACTCAAGCATTTGTCCACAGTTGGGCAGATCCTGTCCGCTCTTTATAGTTAGGTTGATCTATTGGCCGAATGCTGGATGTGGCTTCAATATATATTCTATGTTCTTAGTTCATCCATTATGTTTTGTACTGGCTTCTGAGTCTGTAACAGGTATAGTCGCAGTCATTGCAGAGTTTATGATCGAGCGGGGAAAACAGACATTGAAAATGAAATTACAAGTGTGAGTACTTCGACATACGGAAGTATAGAATAAACAGACACATATAAGGATGGCATGCTAACCTCATTTAGGATAAGGGAGTCTACTACATAATTGCATATATAAATACATACATTTAAATATACATATATAGGTACATATGTATGCCAGATTTAGCAAATAAAAATATAGGATGCACAGTTAAATTTGAATTTAAGGTAAATGAGTAATTTTTCAATATAGGTATGTACCATGCAATATCTAGGACGTAACTACACTAAAAGAGTATTTGGTATTTATCTGAAATTCAATTTTAATAGTTTGCCCTGTATTTTTTCCTGGCAACCCTAATATATGTGTTTGTATGTGTACAAACCCTCCCACACACGCACTCACCCGACTGAGGGCAAAACTCAGCGAGAGGGATATGAGAAGTAGAAAGCGTCTAGAAGCAGGGCCTGTAGACATGGCCCCTAAAGACTTATTCTTTCCAATTTCCTCTCTTCTGCTGCTTTTCCATTTGTGTCTCTTTTGAACAGGGGGTGGTAAGTGCTGGTGCCCCATGTCCTGTTAAGGGCACATAATCTTCAGTCCTCAAAGGGTTTTAACCCCAGTTCTGCTGAGCTTCCTTCCTTTATCCCCCGGTAGTCCCTTCCCACTTAGAGCTTATATAAGCCCTCTCCCCCGAACTACCCTCTCCCCTCAACCGACTCCAGCAAAGGCCACTCTGCACAGATATTGCCTTGAGATTCCAAGGTCATAGTTTTGATTATAGGATTAAATCAGTGCAACCAATATGTATCAGGCATCGGAGGTGCTTGCAGTTCTGAAACATATAGAGGCTTGAGTTGTGATTTCAACTAATTTTTTCAAATCACGTGCCATATCTGAACAAATGACTTTCCTTTCATAGGAGTCAGGCTACACGTGTATGTCCACATTATTGTTACTACCAATCTTGAGACAGTTCCTTAACTCACAAAATCCTCTGCTTGCTATCTACAAAATGGGGGTGACAAAGTACCCCAAAGGGCTATCCTGAGGATTAAATGAGATAATGCGATAAAAACCTCAGTGCAATTGCTGGAGGAGATAGTAAGAGCTATGAGACATGGCGGGGAACACTCAGCCTCCGCTGCACACCCTCTAATGTTGTCCCAATCAACCACCATCTCAGAATTGCTTCCAGACGTTTCTCACACACTCTGAGAAACATGGCAAAGAGTCCATTCCAGTGTCCTCACGAAAAGAACTATATCTTGGGAGTGACTAAGGTTCAGCTTTGGAAAAGCAAGTGGACCGCACAGCAGCCATAGTTAAATGAAGACTCAGCAGAAGTGTGGGCTTTCCTAAGATATGGTCCAAAGCCAAAATCAACTTCGTGCTCAGAAGGTTTACTCCACGTGGTGGGAGCGTCTTGAGGCTATGAGAACAAATTTCTCTTTGATGCTGACATATTAAAATAGCTATCTCTCAACGTTCTTTGTAGTCAAAAGATAGACGGCCTTTGAGACACTGTCACTGGTAAAATAGATTTTGTCATTATTGGAGATAGAGAGCCGGGCCATATTCCATACTGCAATTAACTTGAATAACCTTTGGAGGTTTTTGGGGTTTTTTTCATAATTAGGGTTTGAAGCACAGGAATATTTTTTATAAGAAAGTGGATTTTTTCTTTAACCAAGTCAGGATTTTTTTTTTTTAATTTTTATTTTGGCTGCAGAAAACTGTACAGTTATGTTTTCAAAGCCAGCTGTGTTTCAAAAACCATGAAGCTAAGTGCATTCTATATAAAGATGTTATATTGTACCTTTACCTCTTGTCAATTGTAACTTGTCAATCTGTAACTTCTGAATATGAAACTGAAATTTTTTAAGCATCTTCTATTGAAGTGTGTCCAAATGTAACAAAAGGAAATTTTATTTTAAGATACTGGGTGGTATGACCTTTACCTTCGAGGCTGTGTCCTGCCTGGTATCTGCTTCTCCCAGGACTGCAGTAAACCTGTCAAGTAGGATTGCTGTTGGAGTTGGAACTAAGTGCAACAAGCTGAAGAATTTTACCCAAATGATTAGTGGACTTCAGACTGCTTGTCAAAATGACTTGATGTTATAAGACTTGGCATAACCCTGCCAGATGTTTCTTAAATATGCCCTTATTTGGTTCATTTCCTGTTTCTACCCAGAGGTGCCACACAATTGTGTTTGACTGAACAGGAACTTCAGTTTCATGTTTGGAACTTGAACTCAAGTTACAGGAAAAGTAGGAAATACCAACTATCAAAAAAGGAGACACTTATGAGTCTACGCTCTATGCTAAGTTGCTTGTGGATTTAGTCAGATGTGTGGTGGTATGTTTGATAAATGACAGAATTTCCACGTCTTTGATGGGATAAAAATAATTGTTGGTTTATGCTATTTTATAACCAGTGATGTGGAAGTTTGAGAGTTTTAACACTTTGATGCCATTCCCTTTGTATCTCAAATGTGTGAACCTACAGGGAGAAAGGAAATTGGAGATGCCATCGATGGGACTATAGGGAAGATGAGATGAACAGAAGGAATGGGAAGATTTGGGGCCAGTTCCCTGAAATGCTGTCATCTCTGATACCCTCTGCAGGAGTAGGAAAACCTCAGCACTGCTGGGATCTTGCACCCATCCAGACCTCAATCAAAGCCTTCACCATATTTTAACTTATGCTCTCCTCCCTGCCAAGTGTCTTCTGGCTCCTAGATTTAAGGAGGGGTACTTGATAACTGTGTTAGTCTGCCCAGGCTGCCATAACAAAATACTACAGACTGGGTGGCTTAAACAACAGGAATTTATTTTCTCATAGTTCTGGAGGCTGCAAGTCCAAAGTCAAGGTGCCATTGCGGTTGGTTTCTGGTGAGAGCTTCCTTCCTGGCTTGTAGATGGCGCCTTCTCACTGTGTCCTCACGTGGCTTTCATTTGTTTCCTCCTCTTCTTCTAAGGGCACCAGGCCTATCAGATTAGGGCTCCATCCTTATAACCTCATTAAACTTTAATTACATTCCTAAAAGCTCTGTTTCCAAATATAGTCCCATTGGGGGTTAGGGCTCCAACACATGAATTTGGGGTGGGGGACACAATTCGTTCCATAACAATGACCAAAAATAAATCATAGTATCTGCGTTTTGGCAAATGACTTTTATGCTTCTGGTCTATAAATGTTCTTCAGTCGCCCACGATAAACATACATTTAGCATCAAAACACTGAGTGGAATATTTTACCAAGAAATGTAAAATTTTAGCGATGTAAAAGAAAGCCCTCTGCCCTCAAAAGCAAATATTGTAGCTCATGTTGAACAGTGTAAATGTCAGAATGTTACTTTTTATGCAGATGTCTTTGTAGGAGAAAAAATGTTTTGAGTTTAATTGTACCCTATAAAACACTAATCATTGTTCTATGGCATGAGATCTAGCACTGATCAAATTCTATTTACCAAAATATAATAGCTGTAAACAGTGAACATTTATAGCTGTTTCAGCTGTTAAATACTTTTTTTCAGCACCAGAGTTGTAAAGTCTAACAGCTTCCTCGCACAATCTATAAAATGGCGAACACTGGTCACATATACAGTTGTGTGTTGCTTAACGATGGGGATACAGTCTGAGAAATGTGCCATTAGGCGATTTCGTCATTGTGCGCACATCATAGAGTGTACTTACACAAACCTAGATGGTATAGCCTACTACACACCTAGGCTCTATGGTACTAATCTTATGGGACCGTGGTCCATCATTGACCGAGGTGTCATTATGTGGCGCATTACTGTAATGAAAATGTAATAGACTAGGGCTCAGGTGAAGGTCCTAATTCAGGTAATGGGTTGAGAAGCAGGTGAAAGCTTTAATTTAACCTCTCTGAGCCTCGTTTTCCTTTTCTATAAACAAGTACCTTAGGCTACATGATCTTTTAGGGTGCTTCCAGAAATAATATTCTTTGATTCTAGGAAGATGATTTAATAAAATTAGAGAACAAATGTCGCTTGGGAAAAAGTCATGGAAATAAGTTAAAATTCAGGTGATGTTAGTGTGAAACAGTCTTTGGATGACTTGATTGTAGATGAGCCTCCCATGTGAAATCATACAAGCTAGATTTTGGAAGGTATTTTATATGAAACAAAATCTCAGGCTGTATCCACCTTGGCAGAGGAAATTAACTTGGTGACCGCATCCAGCCTTTTCCCTTCTCTAATTGCAATTCATCTGTAATTGAAAGATGTCTTCAGGGAAGTGTACTGTTGACCAGCCTTCTGCTTGAACAACATCACCCTAGCACACATTTCCTCAGAGATTTCACTGCTCTGACAAGTTACACATCTTCAGTGTAAGACCACAGTGATACTGTGACTGTTTGTTCAACCCCCTGCCGGAGCCGAGACTCACACACTGAAGCAGTAGTTCTTGAGTGAATTCAGATTAAATCTTTGTTCTCATTCCATCCTATGGCACAGCTGCCCTAAAATTCACCACCACCAACAGATGGATGACTTCCTCCAGATAATGACCCACAGAAAATTTCTTTCATGAATCAGACAAAACAGTAGATCCAACCCACCATGGAGAGTTTGGGGCAGTGACATGCCAGGCTGGCATTATAATTTCATTTGCCACATGCTTGTTGAGCAGCCTTTGTGCTGGAAGCTACAATAGGCACCTGGGAGGGAGTGCTGTGGTATAATGTTTATGCCCTGTCCACAAGGGACTTAACCAGGCCTAATATCCCAGCTAAAACCTGCCTTATCTCCCCTTCACAACAGGAAGAGAAGCAGGGAAAGCCAAACATGTAAGTGTATTGCTGAAGCATCTACTCTTTCTCTTAGTTAATTTGTTGAACTGATTTGGAGTCAGCTCCTGGGTCAGCATTAAAATGTCTTAAGTCATCATCTTTTGATGGATACATACATCATGGAATTGCATGGCAGACTGGAAAAAGGTAGATTAGAGTTCGTATCCTGCTGCTTTCACCGCCCAGACTTTAGTCAAACAATTCCTGTGAGCTTCAGTTTCTTCATCTACAATTGTGGAGCAATAACACCCATTCCACAAAGCAGTGATGGGGTTTTCTATAGGTAAGATGACACGGTGCCTCGGTGTGAATCTGGCTACACCATGTATTAGCTGGGTGACCCTGCCATGACTTTCTTATCTGTGAAATGGGGATGAAAAAATGTTCTTCCTTCAAAGGGCTGTTTGAGGATTGAATGGGTAGATGATATATGCAAGGCACTCTGAACAGTGCTTGGCACCGGGCAAGCCCTCCATAAAGGCTCCTTCTTACTGGTTGATAGACTGCACCTCTCCTAGTAGATGCTCAACAAATGTTTCCTTCCTCTTCCTTTTTTCTTCTCCAAATTGCCCTCCTTGAGTACACATAGAAACTTGAAGATAGGATTTCTGTTGTGTTAAGTATGTTCTACAAGTTTCCAGAGTCGTCCTCTGAACACACTTCAGGAAATGCTCTTTGGGAACTCCAAAGTCAAGGAGAGCTAAAACATTGGAAAAGAATTTCTACAATAATATCTTAAATACACAAACTCACAAAGTTGGGTGGCCTTGGGTAAGTCCTTTAACTTTTCTGTTCCTCACATGCTAATCTGTAAAATGGAGGAGTTGGAATAAATTGTCTCTGGAATCCTTCCAGTTACAATAATACACAAGTCCATCGTCACTGACTGCAAATGTGTTCCTAAGGCCATTAGCTCAGCACTGGGACCAAAGTCAAGATAATGAGATAAGCTCTAACCCCAGACAAATGACTGTATTTGTAAACTGTGAATCCCCTGTAGAGCAGGCGAGGGTATGTGACAAGTAATCATTTTCAAATCCATCAGCAACTCAGAGTCCATGCCCTGCTGACAGTTCGGCTTTAACTTCATTTTCAACATATGCTGGATGGTAAACCTGCATATTATAGAGCAGAATGTTGGGAAGAGATGCTTGGGATGATGGTCGATGTTCTTTGTATTCAGCTCAACTGAGGAAGTCTATTTTTAGTGGTGTCTCTATTTAAGTAAAGGTCTGATGGTGGAGAATTGAAAGGTTAAGGCAACAAGGCAGGAAACAAAGGAGGCTTTCAGTAGGGGCATGACAGTTTGCATGGTTGGAAAAAATAAACTCAATGGATAGATTGACTTGACACATTTGTTAGTATCCTAAAGAATTCTTGTTTGTGTAAGTTTTGGGGATTACGTGTATTGACTAAAGAATAACTGAGTTAAGATAGTTTCTGAGGTATTCATTGTTGTCAACGACAAATGCCAAAATCATTTTGGCAGCCACATTCGTTTTGAACTACATGGAATGGGGATGTTGAAGGAAAGTGGAGTCCCCATGAGATGACCAGGGCCCAATAAAGCCTGCACCTCGGTGATGGCAGGAAAGAGGCAGCGCCAGAGGGTGCCGGAAGTGGTACAAGAAGTAACAGCACTTGACAATCGACTGATTCTATTACAGGACCTAACAAAATGATTAACATCAAATAAATTAAGGTGCTCCTTGGAAAACTGCAGCATTCTCAAGGGCCGTCAGGAAGGTTGCATAAAGTTAGCGTACAGAAATGTGCCCCTTGTGGTTCACTTCCTCAGGCAGGGTGTTCTGGCTCTGGGTTGAGCTCTCAGGTGTGATTTGATCTCTAGGCCTCTCACAGGGACCAAGATATCCAGGAGTCAGGGGGTCTGACAGTGATGCATTATGTGATAGGATGCTGAGGCTGATTATGATGCAGGTGACAGAAATGAATCACTTCCCGAATACGCTGACATTGGCGCTGCGGGAGGAGACGGCCGAACTCGACGATGTCAGTAAGAAAAAACAGAAAGTCAGCTCTGCCTGGAACTGTTTGTGCCTGAGACTGGGATAACTTTGCAGTCCAGGCCGCTGTTGTTATCCAGAAAATGAAACACAACAAAAAATATCTTAGCACCTTTGGGGAAGACAATTTATCACCTCTTCTTTCTCACATTTCAGTTCTTATTATGTATAAACTATGATAAAGTTACCAAATATATGTCCTGATCGCCTACTTAACTGCATTTGAAAGCTTGTAATAAGCATCAACCAATCAATAAAATAATTATTAAGATGTCAATATGACAAACGCTAAATAAAATCAAAACTTGATAATTCAGTGTGTGGGGGGCTCTAAAAAAGTTAATAGTTTCGCAACCCTTCGACACATATAGTGCCATGTGGCTCTAGTTCTCTTTAGATAAATTCCTCAATTAGATTGTAGATTCCTTCAAAACAGAGGCCATAATAAGTTAAAATTCTTTGTAAATTCTCCACAGTTTCTAGCACACAATCCTTGAAATATTTTGGCATATCAAGAGCTAAAGGAAATCCTATTGCTGTATTAATTTCACTAAATAAAAAGATATGCAAGTTCTCTTGGATACAAGAAAAGGCGCAGGTGGTTTAGACAAGGAAAAGCCAGAGACAGGAGAAAAGCTATGCTTCATTAAATGCGAAGCTGGATGAGGTGGTCGAGGTTGCTGCTCTGGAACACCTCTCAGAGGGGTGGGTGATGTTTAGGAAGGTGAGATCAGCAGAGCCTAGAAGTAGACAAGAGGAGGAGGCCAATGAGGGTGAAAGGGAGAGCCCCAGATGAAGGCGTCCAGGAACATGGGTCCTTTTCTAGTGTGGCTAGAAATCAAGCTAGAACTCTCCATGATAGGTGGAAAATAATCCTCTTTTCAGCACCTCATGGCTGATAGCATTAGAGAAAAATCAGATTCCTTGGTCAGACAGCCTCAGGTCATTCTTTGCGAGCCCTTGTAATTTCAAATGCCCCTAAAGCAGTGGATTAAATGGACTGGTACAGTTAGAAATATAAGATTCATTAGTAGGGCCTACGTTTTTAGGACTGGAATTCTTTTTAAACAGATCCAGGTTTTACCAGATCCTATTTAGTCTATGAAATAAAAGAAGATAATGAAAATTCAGAAGGGAAACATGTATATACAATTATTGTGAATAGAATCACTGAAAGAATGCATTTATATTGTTCCTAGAAAGCAATGAGAAGCTTCACACAATTACATTATCTCAAATTATGACTTCCTGTTGTTTTTCAGAGTTTGTAAAAAATAAATGACATGTCATATTTAATCTCCTTTATCCTTAGATTCGCCATGATAAATATTAAGGTAGTGCATTTATTACAGTGCGTTTCACTTGAAAGACAATACCCATTAATTTTAAACCTTGTGTTGATGTTCCTCCAACACGGCATTGGAATATTGCTTTCTCAATTCTGAATTATTTTTACGCAGGCTAGATCAGGACTGGAGATGTAACACCACAAACCTTTCAATCTCAGAACTCATGTTTTTCTTTACTTCTGGAAAATTCTCAACTATTACCTCTCCAAATTTCTTCTCTGCTATCGTCTCCATTTTTTCTTCTGGGAGTCCTGTCAAATGCATGTTGGAGCTCCTTAATCCATACTCATATCTCATAAGTACTCTTTCATATTCTATATTACTTCTCTATGACTTGTTTTCCTTTTTTTATAGTTTTTCTGTCACTGCTCTGTTTGGAACCAGAGAAGGGATGCATTAAAGCATGAATTTACTCCGCCATTTGCACCAGAGGTCTCAGCAAAATACTGTGTTTATTTATCTGCATCATGCAATTAAACATATAACTTTGAAGGTATATCCAATAACTTTACACTTACTAAGGCACTGAAGAAAGTTGCTTTGGGTTTCTTTCTTTCTTTTTCTAGAAAGGGATGAATTTAAGTCACATCCCAAATAAAAAAGGGGACAGGAAAACAAAAATGCAAAACTTAGGCAAATCCTTCTATATACAAAATTCCATCTTTCTGTAATACATAAATACTTTAAGCTGATAAACAAAAAGGGTAGCTATTCAGTCTAAACCAAAAACAGTGTGGATAAAAATGTACTTAATCCTCCAGAGAATCAAGGCAGCCCCTAAGAATTATGTGCATTACAGACAATGAGAAATAAATATATCCTCTAAATTTTAGAGTTTTAAGGTGTGACTGCTTTAGCATGCCAAATAAAACCTACAAAAGTGCAACAAGAAAATACGTAAATCAATAAGCCATTTCTCTCTCAACCACATACTTAAATAATCCATTTTGAAGTGGAAGTATATCACTGGTAATAAAAATAAAGACTTTTTCTTCAATTACTATTCTAATTAGTTCAGGTTTACCTTCTCTTAGGCCCTGTGAAATATCGCTAACACATATAACAGTTGGGTTTGAAATTTATTTTTCAAATGGATATGAAATTCAGATTTTTTTTTCAAAGTTATTGGTTAGCTTTGCTAGTTGAACCACGTGAGTAGGTTGGGAGAGAAGGTTTTACAAATTCTGTCACTAGAATACATTATGTTCAAGTTTTCTATCCTCCCCTTTTAGAATATAAGCTCCATCAGGTCTTACAGAATCCAGTCTGCCTTGTCCAGCACTATAGTCCCAATGCACGTATTCAACAAATATTTCTTTAGCAAACATTTATCTCTTAGCAAATACTTTTCTCAGTTTATGAAGTAAAATGACTTATAAACCAGGAATCCAAAAGGTATGTAAATCAAAAATTCAACAATATGACCTTGGCATGATTTAAATTTAATTTCCTCTACTCTAGGTCAGGTATAACAATCTTTTCCATGAACAGAATGAAATATTTAGTGACCATGGATAATATGAAGACAAGGTTAATGTGATGGGAAAACATTGTATTGTATGCTGAAAGTATCTATTCTCTGTAAGAGTATGTGCCTCTTTGATCCTTATCTGCATTGGGTTTTCTCTTTCGAGTTTCCATTTGGTTCTCTGACTTTACCTACATGCTTTCCCAGTCACTGCTAATCAGATTTCAGCAAACAGGAGTACTGAGAAATTGAGGGACTGAATCTTGCACTTCAGATCACCAGGCATGTGTTCTCATATTTGCGAACATCTGGCTCATCTTATTATAGCAAATCTCAAATGGTCATGATGCACCTTGCCTTGTTTTTGCATCCAATATTGATGTTAGTCAACTTAGAGCTTATCTATTTATTTGATGTCCATCTTGTATAAGAAAATGAGACACAAAAATATGGAGCTACTTATTTGTTATGTAAGCTTTCCTATAGCAGCCTAGGAAGGTGAGGAGTCCTGAGAAGTTTCCAGGCCTGCTTTCCTTCCCTCCTCACCAAAGCACACTAGAGCAGTTTGGGAAAGTCTATATCCTGACTTCTAAGGCAGAGATGCACCTGGACCAACTCTTAATCTATTCTGGGGGGGGCGGTTCATGGTTATTCTTTCAGAGAGCATCTGCTAAGGCTTATCTTAAATTTATTATTTAGCAATCTGTGCTTTGTTTGTGACTTCATTTTCCTCTCTGAGACTGGGGACAATGGGGCCATTTCTCTGTCATTAAAGATTATTTCAAATATGAATGACAAAAGGCTTTCAGGACCCATAACAAGAGGAGCTATATGAAAACATGACTAAACTTAACTATGAGCTGTCTGGAACACTGGTTCTCAACTGGGAGCAGCGGGCATTTAGCAATGTCTGGAGACATTATTGATTGTCACATTTGTGTATGTGTGTGGGGGGGGTTGGTATGTGCTTCTGGCGTCTAACTAGACAGAGAGCAGAGATGCTACTGAACCTCTAAGGCAGAGGCTGAACAAACAAAGAATCATCCAACCCAAAATTTCAGTAAGAAAGTCTGAGCAGTCATCTTCAGCAGTGCGCCTTTAGTTTTCTAGTAAGATTAGTGTATTAATCATGTTTTTAATTTTCCGTATCTTATGATGCTTTGACATTGTGAGGCCTTGCTAATCCTGGAGAGACTGCCCCTCCCAGGACTAGCTATTTCCTAAACATAGTAAACAAGTTGCCTATGAACCTATTTTTCATATGCAAACCAACCAATTCAAGACTCATACCCCCAACCACCTCCTTTATCCAACTCTCATACATAATAGGCCATTCCCCCTGCCCTAAACCATCCCAGGGTCAGGTACTAGACAACTAGAGACACCCCCTACAGCCCAGAGCCCACTGAAATTATTCAAGCTCTCCAATCCTAAACTTGCTCAGCATACCTACCCTGCCTTGCCCATTCCCTCCTGCAAAACCACAATAAAGGCCCCTGCCCATGCTTTCCTCTCACTCCTTCTGCCTCCTGAATGACCCTGGTGGTTCCCCATGTGGCCCAGCATGACATGCCCTGCCTCCTGCTTCTAAGGATCTGTGACTGTAAACTTCTCCTTCATGACAATCATTTACATATCTGCATGTCTTATCATACTTGATTAAGACTGCTCCTGGGTACATTTTAAAACAATTAGTGACTTTGGGGATTAAAATGAAAGGAAATCTTAGCATACGCATATTTCAAATCCTCCCACTAGCCCTATGAAGTAAATGTTATCATTATTTCTGTGAAGGGCTCTAACAGAAATTTTCACAAAGTGTCACTTTAGCAAAGTCACTTCATCTCTTAAAACCCCAGTTTTCTCATCTCTAAAATGGGCACAAGGAGTGCCTACCTCATAGGGTTGTTGGACAACTAAATCAGATAAAGCATATCTAGCATTTTGCGTACCAGTAAGCTCTCAATAAATGTTAACCCTTGTACAGTTAACAGAAAGAGAAATGACTGGCTGCCAACATTAGTTAAGGGATGCTTTCAAAAGGAGATGATATTTGACCTACATCTTGAAAAATGAATAGAAATTCAAGGTGGAAAAGAGGTGGAAAGAGTTCTGAATGGGAAGGACAACACTCACAAAGCATGGAGTGGTGGCAGGCCACAGCAGACCAAAGTGCAGGGTTTTTTCTTTTCCTTTTTCCTCTTGCTTTTTCTCAGTTAAGAGGCCACTTTTGGTTGCATAATATTTTATTTAGATGATATTTTAGTTGATATATAACATATATCCATAATATATATCATTTATATTTAGTTTATATATTAGATATAAATGTATACAATGTGTGTGTGTAATATTTTATTTCTTCTTCCATAAGGTTTTGTTCTTTATGAGTTAGTTAATTAAAGCTCAAACAAGTCCTTATTTAGAGAACAGAGTGTTATTATGATATAGATTAACATGTTTAATATTATTACTGTTGGGTTATATATTAGGATAGCAGTTGATACATCATGTGTCAAATATCCCAAGATAAGTGAATTTCTTTAGGTTTCCCAGGTCTCTGCAGACAGTGTTTTCTTTTCTTTTCTTTTCTTTTTTAAATTGGAAAGCATTACTTTATTTTTTTATAATTTTTATTTATTTTTTTCCCCCAAAGCCCCAGTAGATAGTTGTATGTCATAGCTGCACATCTTTCTAGTTGCTGTATGTGGGACACGGCCTCAGCATGGCAGGAGAAGCAGTGTGTTGGTGCGCGCCTGGGATCCGAACCCGGGCCGCCAGGAGCGGAGCGCGCACACTTAACCGCTAAGCCCCGGGGCCGGCCCGACAGTGTTTTCTTAATCTCATTTGTTCGCATCTTCCTTCTCAAGAAGGACGAATAAGCAGCAATATGACTCCTGTTGGTTTGTTCTCTTCAAGTGCTTCATGCTCAGTCTCATGACTGCCCTAGAGTATGGTTGGGTTGTTAGCATAAGCATTGTTTAGGCAGGGTCTGTAACAGTTCCCTGGAGCTATTGTAGAAGAGCTCATGTAATAAATACATAATTATGAACTTGTTAAAAGAGACATTATTTACTCATTTGTCCAACATGGCTCCTTTCAGTCTACCTCGTAAGTAAATCTATATTTAGTCAGTGTCATATTGATCTGCAACCAGAGAACACTTTAATGCTCCTACAGAAACACACTACAAAAAAAAAAAAACCTTGATGAGAAAAATCCACTGCAGATTTCATCTCATTTTAAAATAGTGGAGGAAAGAAAAATAGTGCTTTGTTATCTCTCTTTATGCCTTGATTTAAAACAATACCATAAAAATGAACACTAATATCCAGTTCTGATAATATCATTGTAGAGAAGTTAAGTCTTGTCAACCATCGTGCATTTTATGAAAGTCAATATTAGGAAAATTAAAGATGAAAGATCACATAGTTGTTGGATCTGGTGGTCTGTAAATGGCTGTTCATTGCACTATTTGCTCTGATTTCCACATGTTTAAAATTTTTTATGATAAAAGATTTAACATTTTTGATAACCATTCCTCAAGACTACCTATGCTTTAGGTAAATACTGCCTAAAATTAGATTAGATAATTTAAGATAAAGCGTATGTCATATTTGCATGAAATTACCATAGGATGAGAGATAGAAGTCAGGGTAAACTAGAATTTTTAAAACACAGTTGAACACTCTGAGAATAGGATTTCTTTTCATGATCACAAATAAGACAAAGCTCAATCTTCATCTTCACTTAAGGTTGTACGTATGCATGTGAAATCATACAGAGGAATTGCTTTAGTCCTTAGAGAAAATAAACACACTATGAATCAACTTTTATTTATTTGGTACTTAAAGTCTAAATACCTTCACACGAGTGGAAATGCTCCAACTAAAAATGGGCAAGACATAAAACAAATCCTGTAGTCTAGCTTTACCAAGTCTCACAGCTTAGTACTGCTTTTTCCATTGAGTCAGAAATGTCAGGGTGAATAAGTGAGTTTACACTTGTAAATCAGAAACCTTTGCAGTCAATTTTCTTCATTCTACAAAGGAACCACTTTTGGTCTGTGTGTGTGTTGAATCTGAAGCAGGCAAGGCCAGTGGAGACCTAAGCGTGGCAGAAAACACCAGCGGTGGCCAGCTTTCCTTCCTAGGCTGTGCGTATATTAGAAACTCATTTGGCTCGTGGCTTTCGCTGGACTTTTATGCACAGCCTGGAAAGGTTAGCAACCTTGCTGCCTCTGTGCCTAAAATGATACTTTAGTTGTCTAAAGTAACTAATGAATCTTTAGTACGAGTTTGTTTATGTAGCAAGATACAGATTCCAGATATTTATTGGATACAATAACCAAGATCAAGCAAATAAAGGATTATGGATCAAGAACTTTTCAACCTTGAATCTACCAAAAATACTATGCCGTATAAGAACTTAAAGAAACATGCATTTGCCTTTTATCTCATTGCTGTAAAAGCAAGGGTTATTTTTGACAATTATAATAAGTAATCAAAACAAGTTTATTTAAGGAGGATATTTTTGTTTGGAGTGGGAGGAGGGTAACAGGAGTCCTTTGGAAGGAATAAGTTAGACAGGAAAGGCTCAGTGTGTTAATAGCAGCCACTGTGCCTACTTAGGTACTATCCTGGGCATCAATAATCCTACAAAGCAATTGCTGTTACCACCAATTTACAGATGGGAACTAAATGCCGGGAAGTTTAAATGACTTGTCCAAAGTTAAAGAGTTAGTAACTTGTGGAGACAGTATTCTTCTTAAGGCTTTGGCCTAAAGACTGCAAGCTCAGTATCTGTCATTTTCATGGCCCTATTATACACAAACAGAGTTCCTAGAAAAGCCAATGCAATTTCCAGGGAGCTATTTACAATGGGGAGAAGAGTCTAGCACGATGTGACACATAATTCTGTGCAGCACTGGATGACTGAGAGATTTATCAATATAGGTTTTATATTTTACACTTAGAAGATATGCACCAATTCTTGGTTAAAGAGGCTAATTAACCATGCCTTGAAGTGACTGTTAAATTCTCCCCAACCACATCTCTCATTATTTATAAATCAATGAGGACCATATCGGCACCTTTTTTATAACCAATTCTGTAACTTGAGAAAATGAGTTCTGCCTGACGACTAAACATAGTAGGAAACCTGTTTTCCTATTTAAAAAAAAAAAAAAATTGACATTGAATATCATAGACCTGTCAGTCCTATATGGAGATGGATCAGCAATCAACCTATCTTTTTTTTTTTTTTTTAACATCCTAATCCTTATTTCAAACAAGTCGTGATTTGTTTTCTTTCATCAATGTGTATGAGAAACTTGGCCCATTAGGTGGAAGCAGTCTCTGACAGCTAAAGCTATCAACTCCAAGTCAAAAGTCCTTAAGTCTTTTCTCTGTTGAGCTGCTCACTGATATGTGAACCTGGAAAAGTCACTTTACGTCTTTGAAGCACATTTGTTCCCAGGGTAAGGTCTGTAATACTTGCCACAAACTAATATTATCATTCTTGCTAATTATGTGAAGTAATTGCATTTCCAAATTGTTTAGGCACTAGCTGAAGGACATGGAATTATGGAGTGCATGTAGCACATAGAATCATTAGGTGTTTAAAATTGTCTAATGGGATAAGAAAAATAATATAGTTCTATTTGCACCTAACTATTTAAAATGTATCTGCTACTTGTCACCCATGATATTTTACCTTGTGTGATGGTGTCAGCCATATCCCTCAAGTAAATTATTTGGAAGCCCTGTGAGGAATCATAATAAGCTAACATATTGAGAAAACATATATGAGTACTTGAAATACATCATCTTCTCATCTCAGTGAATCCTCACACACACCTTATGACATATGCACTGTCATTTTCTCCAGTTTTGACTGTGGAAATCAAGGCACAGACATGTTAACTACTAAGTCAATATCAAAACTATTAAGTGCTAGAGCTGGGATTTGAGCCTATGCTTTTAACTTGTCTTTCTCCCTCTAACTTGGAAGAAGTTTTTCTGTATCTAGAAAGATAGAGAATGGCTACAGCCATTATAAATTATTATTATTATTATTATCTCTGATTATTCTAAATTGGGCAGTATAAGCCATATCTTATAAATGTTTAAAGAAAACTAGTAGTTCTATGCAAGTCTACATCAGTTAACTTTTGCTGCATAATAAAGTACCCCAAATTAAGTGGCTTAATAAAAAACTAACCATTTATTTATTCATGATTTTCTGTCAGCCATTTGGTGTAGGGTCATCTAGGTGGTACCTCTGGTTTCTGTTGGGCTCACTCATGCCTCTGCAGTCAGCTCTTGGGTTGGCAGAGGGCTGACTGGTCTAGGATGGCCTCCGCTGAGATGACTTGTCTGTTCCTTATGCTCTGTCATCCTCCAGCAGCCTAGCCCAAGTATTTTCACTTGGTGGTGGCAAGGTTATGTTGAGCAGAAGCTGGAGACTTCTTGAGACCTACATTTGGAACTGAATGACATCACTTCCACTGCATTCTATTAGCTAAAGCAAGTCACAGGACATCCCAGCCTCAAGGAGTAAAGAAATACACTTTACTTCTTGATGGGAGAAGCTGCAAATCACATTGCAAGGAAGGTGATATAGAGAGGAGAGAATTATGGCCATTTTTGTCAGAATAAATACACACAACCAACTTTACCTGTTAAACATTTGAAAAGAATGATATGGCAATACGCATTTTTCTGAAAATCTATTTTGTTCTATTCACAGGGGTTAAGATAGTATGTTAAGTATTCTTTTATTGCACGAGTATCTGTGATCAGGAAAGCTACAAATATTGTCAGTCTCTTAGGATTTGAGTTTTGGACTGAAGTTATCAAACTGTGATTAAAGATAATCCTGAAATAATAGTTATTTCATATTTGATTTACATTTCTCTATAAGGTTACCTCAGGCATTATCATTGTCAAATCAAATTTAATAGAATTTCAGTTCTTTTATTCTAAAGAGCTTGTGCATACTTGGAGAATTCCCCTGTACACTTGTACTGATTCTCTCACAAAGGGACGTTCGTTCTTTTGTGAGTTTGTTCTAATTGTGCCATTCAGTGTATTAACATTAATTAGCAAACTCATCTTTCAATTTCACCCCCTTGAGACAGATTCAGTCAGGGTTGGGTAGGTAGGGAATTTAATTAATCTATCAACAAATTGAATTTTTCATTAGGTACTTTGTTTTTATCTTTTTTTTTTTTTTTGGTATTGTATATTAGAAAACTTATTTTGAACTCAAGTTATGTAAAGATTTTTTTTATTAAAAATACAAAGAATTCATTTCTTTCTTCCCAAAGCACTATATGTAATAAAATAGACCATCAATTTTCCTTTTGGGTAATTCTCAAGTAGGTTCTTTTACTGTTTACTTAGATTTGAGATTTTTTTCCAGATTGAGCCTTCCCAAACTGATGGAAGGACTGTTTTGCAGTAAATGTTTCAATAGCTGGATGTATAAACACCCACTATTTATGGTTTAAGAACAAAGGGCATCAGTGTGTGAGAATTTAATTCAATAGGGCTAATCTCAAATGCAATTAATGCTCACATTCTTTATGTGCCCCTATGGTAGTCTGTCTGCCCAAGGAATTTATTGAAATAGATATGTTTAATTAAACTGCTTTCAGCACTTGGGCAAAGATACAATTTAAGGTGAGACATTCCACTTAAAGAAAAAGAAAAAAGAATCTGGATAACTATGTTTTTCTCAATCTGGTTTCATGTCTTAACAATGTGTAAAATTTCAAGCAGTAAAGGATATATGTCAAATGTTCCTTCTTCTACAACTCCTGCACGTACACTCACACGCGCGCGCAAACACTGCACTTCTACCGTTTCCTTCAGTAATGAGTTTACAAAGCATGAACTATTATGCAAAGCAAGCCATCTAATGCAGTGAATTTTAGTGGCGTTTTAGGATGATAAAATTCACTTCTACTCCCAGCTCCTAACTAGCTTCATTTTTTTTTTCTTGTAAAAATGAAAGGCTTAGAATTCTCTCAACAATACCACCTAGTTCTACACTCATCTGCTTCTATGGATTCTGGAATACGATTTTGTAGTGCACTTTGTCCGTGTTTCTCAACCCATTTTACCATAGGCAGACAGACTTGTCCTAAAACAGTAATTTTCTTATGTGTATTTTTTTCTACATACTTTGTAAATGTGTGACACACAAATGGGGCAAATGGAAGTAAAATGGGAAAACAGTGTTGCCTCAATGTTCAGTGACCCTATAACTCGCATAATGGCATACGCTTAAGTTGACACGTTATAAACCAGATGTCTTGTCCTGATGTATTTACATGGAAGGATCCAAGCCTTCAGTGAGAACTACCAGGTCTTTGGAGTTTCAAAACTGACCTCAAATTTGTTACATTTAGTTATGTTGAAAGGAAAATCTAGTTTCAAGAATTTTGGTCTCCTTTTTAGTGGAAAAGCACCTCCTATTAAACAAAGATACGCCTATTTTATTTTATTTTATATTATATTTTCATGCACAAATTTTATTTTTATTTTGCTTTTACAGCTAGACAAAATGTCAAAAGCAAAAGGGGTAGATTTAACTTCATTAATAGTAAGATTTTAAATAACCATTGATATTTCCATAATAACCCCAAAAATGTTATCACACTATTGTGATACTGTGTCTTTCAAACATATTTTTAAAAATGAACTTTTAATATTACTTCCTACTCTTTGTCAAAAAAGACAGACATGCCAGATATGAATCTGTAGTAAGAATAAAAGAGAGTCAATCTCTTCCAAACATATCTTAATACTTTTTTAAATGGTTATTCTATCTTCCTAATTTCCTGCACTTTATTCCTCATTTGTACCCACCTCTCTAAGCAAGCTAAGGAATCTTTTGTTTTGTTCTCCTCTTCTAATGTCTAGACTTCTCCTAAGCTATCGTGTATGAATTTGCAATTACCACCACTGTGGCCAGGTTATTATTTTACTAGTCCCATCTACAAAAGAGGAAACTGAGGAGGAACATGACTTGAATCTAAATCATGAGCTTCTAATCTTGTTAGGTTTATTTGTTTGTTCGTTTGTGTTTTATTACACCATGAAATACATACAAGAAAAGTACTTTGTATATTGCAAAGCACTATATAAATATCAGCAGTTGTTATTATGAAATTTTGAAGGTGGACGGCATTCTTACCAATTCTCAGTGGCTCGCTCTAACTTTCAGTAAATCAGAGTGATAAGAGAACAGCATTATGAGGCTAAATATGACACGTGGAAGAGGTGACACACTTCCAAGAGGTGTTCAGCCTCTCTGCTCTCAGGAAGCAGAACCATTGGCCTTTGGAAGTTGACTTATTCACCTACATGTCCTCTCTTCCCCAGGCTGGTCTCCAGAGCTAGCTTATTCACACACAGACGTCAGAACCCTGAAACCCACTTTAAGAAGCCTTGGTCCATAAACTATGGTAAGATCAGCCTTTAGTCCACCCTAGCCCAAATGTGGCATAAACTTTAACAGAGAGAAAAGCAAAAACGTTTAAGATTCTATCTTATGTTATAATTGAGATTCACTTCATAATGAGCCAGGGATGTCTCTTCCCTAGAAAACTCAGCTTTATGTGGAAATCGAAGAGCCTGGATTTGAAGTTAGAAGACCTAGGTCTCAATCCAACTTGGTCAGACTATGTAAACTCTCTGAGCCTCAGTTTTCTCATTTATAAATGGGAGTATCAATTTGTACCTGGCAAGGCCCCTGTGCACATTACAGATAAGGAATATTAACAGCGCCTCTTACAGGGTGGGGCTACCATTATCACTTTTTGTAAATTCATAATTTAAGCTTGAATTTTCTATCAAGTGCAGCATTTGGCACCCATGCACAAGGATGAGACAAAATAACTCATAGAGATATTGTTTGAGATCCCAATGTCAGTAAGTATAGATTGCAAATAAGCCAAAATTACATCTTATCTTATTAGTTTAATCTACACCAACATTTTTGTAAACGTGGAGATATTCTTTCTTTTCAGAAAGGTCTAAAACTTACACCTGTTTCCATATTTGTATGGAAATAAAAATGTCATCTGTGCCTTCCTTGGTGAACACTGGCTCTTCATACCCCATTTCACAATGGTGGGAGATGGAAAGGAAGTAACAAGGCAGCAATGAATGAGAATCTGTACGCTAACTGCAACCCACTGTGAATGCAGGGGTCCATCTTTCTTTGAGAGGGCGTGGTGACATCCCATCAATTCGTAAAGCCACAGTGATAGTTGGGTCACGAGATGCTGTATCACCCTATTAGTTATTCTGTCTCATCATTGTTCAAGGATGCTGAACACTGCATTCAATAGAAAAACTCAAGCTCAAACTATGAAAAACTGCTATCACCCCCTCCAACAACACAAACCATGTCTATGTCCTGTGTAATGTAAAAAAGAAGCATAAACAAAACAGGACGTGTAGTGGTTAGGAACACAGGCATTGCATCACACAGACACTGGTTCGAACCTTAGCTCTGCTGTTAACTCACTGTGTAACCCAGGGCAAATTACATCATCTCCCAGGGCCTCTATTTTCTCAGCTGTACAATGGGCATAATAAACCTACAGAGAGGTGTTGTGAAGAGTATAGGAGATGTTTGCCAGTGCCAGGCACAACAGCACTTTACAAATACCGCCAGTTACCAGTGGTTGCTATTTAGATATGGGATGGTATTTCTTTCTCACTCTGAAATTTATACACAAGCATGTGGTAATGGCTCTATATTGAATTTTGACTCAGATTTGGATTCTATCATGAGAGAACATAACGTACACATAAAACTCTCTTATTTTAAGCTGCTGAGGATCCTGAAACTACTCTTTCCTAAGTGGGACTCCAATGAACTGAAATTGCTCAACAAGATCATGCAATCCTTCAGATTACCGTTGCTCTTTTTCTGCCAGTAAAAATGAAATAAGTTAGTCGTTTGAAGTTAGACAGCATAGCTGCTAGATAATTTAAAACATGGGTACTTGGTTCTGCTCCTTAACTTTGTAGAAATCAAGATCAAACTATCCATTCGAATTGAGTCCAATGCCCACCTTGGATAAATGATAGAGAAGCAACTGCTTGAGGCTGAATCTTTCGTGCGATGGAAGAGATAAAGATGACAGAATTTGTTTTGGGCTATCAGGACAACATTTTCTTTGACAAAGACATTTAGAATCCCAATGCACCCCGTTATTCTACAGCCACAGCTTCCGCCTCTAAGGTGAGCTCATATCTGCTCGTTAAACGGTTTTGTACAAAGTTTGCAGCTCTTCCTCTCTGATGTGAGCCTTGCAGAAGTTGTGTCCTTTTTGTGACCCTCCCATACCCGCAGGCTTCTGCACCTGCCACAGCCGTTGGTAACAGAGCCTGGCATAAGTTCTACATTTAGAAGCTCAGTGTGCCAGAGGCAAAGAATTTTCCTGAGAGACCTTTGGTTTCCCAACCTTTACAGCAGTGGCTCTCAAACTTTAATTTGCATAAGAATGACCTGGGGTTACTCTTTAAAAATTCAGATTCCCGGGCATCCCCAGCCCATTCCAATTCAGCAGGTCTGGGGTACAGTTCTAGACTTCGTATTTTTGATAAGTATCCCACCTTATTCTGATGCAAGTGGTCATTCTGGAAGACACTGGGAGAAACACTACTTTATAATATTGAAAAGAATTCCTAATTCAAAAAATATATCGTCATAAACAAAAGATATAGAAGCTAAGTAGCCTCATAGCCTGAATCGGTTCATTTGTGCTGTCATGTATCAAAAACACTATATGGTGTGTCTGTGTCTTTAACTTCCTTTTCCTAATATGTTTGGAGCCAATAGAGTAACAACAACGACAAGGATAATAATAATAATAGCACGCCCTGTAAAAGAGTCTACTGCTTTTTAAGCAGAAATATGGACATTACAGAAAGAGTAAAAGCTTAGGATTTGGAGAACTGGTGATGACATTTACTAGGTATCTGACCTTGAACCACTATTTCCTCATTTATACATGGGAGATAGTATTTACCGCTCAGGTTTGTTGGCCTGTCCCAGGGCCTGGGCACACGTTAGGTACTCAGTGCTGATTCCCTGGTCAGTCTCCCCCATGAGGGGAGCAGGAGAAGTTAAGTGGCCTCTGTACCAGCCACTCAGGACTCTTTACCCCCCAACTTTGCCTCAGCATCCTGTGCTTGGCAGGTTTAGAAAGGTATTGGTGCCTGCCTCGGATGAAGTTCTGGCTGCTACAACAGAATATCATAGACTAGGTGGCTTTTAAACAACATAAATTTATTTCTCATCGTTCTGAGAGGTTGAGAAGGCCAAGATTAAGGCACCGGCACATTTGATGTTCAGTGAGAGCCCACTTCCTGCTTCCTGGGTGACTTTCTTCTTGCTGTGTCCTTGCATGGCAGAAGGGCCTAGGGAGCTCTCTTTTATAAGGGCACTAATTGCGTTCATGAGGGCTCCACTCTCATGACCTAATCACCTCTGAAAGACCTCATCTCCTAATACCTAATACTAGATACTAGAATATAATTTCTAATATGAGTGGAAGACACACTGAACCAGTTGTCTGAACAGTTAGATCTACTACCCATGAGTCAGAGCTGTAGGAAGGAGAGTGTTCCATCACATTGACAGTCAGACGAATTCCCCACACCTTGGAGGTTAGGATTTCAAAATATGAATTTTGAGGGGACACAACATTCAGCCTGGAGCAGTCCCCATGAACTTCTTCATATTAGCTGAACTTGTAGACACTGTCTTTGGCCAGAAATACTAGATACTAGAATATAATTTCTAATATGAGTGGAAGACACACCGAACCAGTTGTCTGAACAGTTAGATCTACTACCAATGAGTCAGAGCTGTAGGAAGGAGAGTGTCCCATCACATTGACAGTCAGACGAATTCCCCACACCATTCTGGAGATGAAGAACAGAGACTCATCATGAACTAGAATCGGAACACCCTCTTCCCTGGACACAGGGCCAAAGAAACATGGCATGTTCTTATGTTCCAGCTCCTTTTCATTCCAAATTACATGAAGACCATCACCCTCCATCTTTAAAAGTCCAGCTTGGTCAACTATTCTGTACTACTCGCTAGAGTGAGAGACATATGCTTTAGAGGCCGGATCTGAAAGGGGCAGGATTAGCATTCTTTTGAGTAAGTTTAAGGTTAGAAATTACATTTCTGTTCATCGAAGACCAAGCCACTTCAGTATCGGTATAGACAGCAAAGGAGAGAAACAGAGCCCGTCTATTTTTTTCAAAAAGACTCTGTATTAGTTTGCTAGGTCTGCCGTAATAAAGTGCCACTAACTGAGAGGCTTAAACAACTTAAACCACTGAAATTTATTTTCTCCCAATTCTGGAGGCTAGAGGTCAGACATAAGGTGTCAGCAGGGTCATGCTCCCTCTGAAGGTGCTAGGGAAGGATCTGTGCCTGGCTTCTCTCTTAGCTTCTAGTAGTTCCTTGGCTTATGACACATAACTCCAGTCTTCACTTGGTGATATCCTGTGCATGTATCTGTGTCCAAATTTCCCCTGTTCATAAGGACACCAGTCATATTGGAGTAGGGGCCCACCCTACTCTAGTATGACCTCATCTTAACTAATTACATCTAAAACAACCTTATTTCCAAATAAGATCACATTCTGAGGTACTGGGGGTTAGGATTTCAATACATGAATTGGGATGGAGCGGAAGGGGCATAATTCAGGCCATAACAGACTCTTAGGCAAATTTTTATGAGTGTTTGTTTAGGACTCAAATTTTTGTGTCATACAAAGACAAGATGACTTTAGCCTAAAATTTTTCTTAAAACAAATATTATCTGGTGTCTACCATTCCATAGGAGTTTCTCTGTGTGAGCCCCATGGAAATGTCTTGTTTCAAAGAGACTTATATTCATAAATAGCAGAATGACTTGACCTGGTAAACAGGATTATATAATATTCACCGCTTAAATGTTCTTGACTTTATGCAAGGATTTATTCCTGAATGTTTTCCTGGAAGTAAAGCAATCATTTTAAAATAAGCAATATGTCAGTCTTCTAATGGATCTAATAAGCCAATAAAACTAATAAAACTGCCCTAACTAAAATCATCAAAATTTACCTTCTTGAAACCATGAGGGAACAAAAAATATCTCCAAGCCAAGTTATTTTTCATGAAAACTGACATTTAAATCAGAAATCGCTTAATAATAGTTAGCCGTGAAATGTAAAAGGCATTATCTGAGATTAATGGTTAGCATACTCACATGTACATATAGCAGAGTGATCACATTTCAATTTTACTTTTAAACTAATTTTATATGACAAGATCATGTTTGAATCCCATATGTTCTACTCTGAACTCCTGTTTGCATTCACTGAAAATTTCTGCAAAGCAGATTGTTAAATTCTCAGTTTATTTTTCTGGAAAAAATGAAGGTTTTTTGACAGATTAACAATACTTAACAAGGTATTGTGATTAACAAGAGCAAAGTTCCTAAAATGAGGCTTTGAGGCACAAGTTAAAATTGAGTAATAGTCAAGAGGATGATTAAAAACTTGTTCATTTGCATTATTTAAGTAGCCATTGAATATTGTTAATTTCGATTGAGAACTAACAGCACAGTCTATTCAATCAGAAGCAATCTGAATCGGAAGTCAAGAACTTTCTAGTTCTTGACCACGTGTTTTCTTTCTCTAGTGATGGGATTTGTTGCTTGGTTTCTCAATCTTGCTTTTCTGCCCTGTTCTAGTTACTTAATCTCTCCATAGCTAGGTATTGTCACAAACAAAATGGGGATTAATTCTCAGCCCTACCCATGAAGATTGATGAACAAATAAAGTGCTTGTAGACTTGTCATTGTCCATATAAACCGGAGTCTGATTCACATTTCAGATCAATGCTCTTTTGAAAATAAGTTGAGTGATAAAAGATTGTCTATACATGTTATAGGAGTTTGGGGTTGTACAGTCTATGAGACAAGCCCAGATCTCTAACCTGGAAATGTACAGGGGGAAGCTCTAGATTCTACCCAATGTGGAGCAGAGGTCCAAGAAGTAGACCTAAGGAAGTGTTTTCTTACCTTTATCTCTGGCGAACATATCACTAAAGACCACTAGGGAGTGCCGATGCTGGCCTCTATTTTAAGTCAGCTTAACTCTTCCAACAGCCCTAGTGGGCTTCTGTTCTTTACTCTGCCTCCCCTGGGTCGTTGCCACATATCAGGATGATCCTCAGTATGAGCGCAGCCCATTGGTCCATCTCGTCCAGGAATGTCTCATGGCAAGTCAGAGATAGTCCAGGTGAATATCTGACCTGTGCCTGGATCTATGTATTCAATGGATATTACATAATTAGACTATGAATTAAAATTAAGAAATATCTAATAGAGAAAATTTCAAACAGGACATTTTCTAACAGTCCTTTATTTCATCTGTTTCTTAATTCTCCTACTAGAGGTCCTGGCTCATCTTAAACCTTTTTTGTCAGTAATCTGCTCTCCACCTGTCCTCAGCTGTATTATGACCGCAGTGTCATCTCAGCAATGCCTCCTTATCTTAGTTATTGTCATTGACCCTTTGTTTAACCCAGGTGCAATTTCCCTCCTCTATCAGATTCCAAGATAGTCTCTCTAACTAGTCAACTGTCCTTTGCCAAGTACAATAGGAAATTCTTAAAATGCAGTGAATTTGGGAAAGTTTTAAAGAATAATGATCATATTTTCTTTTTCTCTTTTACACTGTAATTCCCAAATCTTATTTTTAAAAATCACTTTCTTTCCTTTCTTTCCTTCCTTTCTTTCTTTCCTTCCTTTCTTTCCTTCCTTCCTTCCTTCCCTTCCTTCCTTCCTTCCTTCCTTCCTTCCTTCCTTCCTTCCTTTCTTTCCTTCCTTCCTTCCTTCACACAGAAGGGGAATAAGATGATCAGTCTATAAATGTGTGTGCTCATGAATGCCTGATTACCTTTGATCCTTTATTTCACATAATATTATGTAACCATCAGACAAGTTGAAAGGATTTTCTCTTTTATTTAAAAATTATAAGTACCTACATCAATTGGGTAAAAATTCTACTTAATAATGAAATAATTTGGGAATGTGGAGAGTGAAACTGACTTTTCTTGATGTCGTTATGTGCCAGGACACTCACTTTTCCAATTTAATGTACACACTCACATATCCAGACATTACTGTTCATTGGATATTATTATTGTGCTCATTTTACCGAGCACAAAATTGTCTGACAAAAGATAACTTGTCCAAGGTCACACAGCTACTAAGTGATGGAGCTTGGATTTGAAACCAGATTTTTCTCGTACCATCTCTCCTTGCTCTATTCTACCAAGATGTTTTTTCTCCCTATGTAGCTCTATGATGAAATAATGCAGCTATCATTTATTAAACTTCTATCATCTACTGTGTACCTTACACTCATTATCATATAATCCTCCACTACTCTAAAAAACAATTAGTATCACCAGCATGTTATACATAAAATGTATACATCTTATATGTGGAAACTAACGCTCAGAAAGCTTGGGCAACTTGGCCAAGCTAAGAAGTAGCAGAGCCGGGATTCAAACCCTAATACTGTGGATCCTCGTTATTTACAAATTCCATATTTGTGAATTTACCTACTCACTAAAATTTATTTGTAACCCCAAAATCAATGCTGACACGGCTTTGCAGTCATTTTCAGGCTTGTGCAGAGCAGCAAAAATGTGAGTCACCCCATGTGTGTGCTCCCAACTGAGATCACACAAGGCAACGCTCTGTCTTCTTGTTTCAGCTCTCGTACAGTAAACAGGCATCCTTTCAGCAGTCTATTTAGTGCCACATTTTTACGGACTTTTTTTGTGATGTCACTGTCTAAAATGGCCCCCAAACACTAGAAGTATTGTCTCATGTTCCTAAGTGTAAGAAAGCTGTGATGTGCCTTATGGAGAAAATGCATGTTACATAAGCTTCATTTAGGTATGAGTTATAGTGCTGTTGTCCATGAGTCCAATGTTAATGAAATATGTATACACACATATATATGTATGTATGTATGTCTTTAAATAGAACACATGTACGTTTAAAAAGGCTATGTATTGATTGGTTGACCAGAGGCTCACAGGAACCAAATCCTGTATTTCCCCTAAGACCAGTGCATTGTTCAATATTCATTGATTCTGTGCTCTCAACAACCTTATAGATCATAACTACCACAATTAACAAGAATCAACTGCATTTGTGTTTCCAGTGTCCAAGTTCTTCTACTGCACATCCCTGGACCCTCCATATGTTCTGTGAAATGAAACTCTTCTGTTTTGTGTGATATGCCTTTGTTTTTAATTTCTGTTCAAATTTCTCATGAGAGATGTGCTCCCTTGCCACAACCAGCACTACTCATTCAAACATGATGCCACCCTGCCTTTTTGCTCAGATGACCAATATATTCTCACCATCGTTACAAAGAAAAACAACACAGCACGTAGTAAAGCAAACTCATAAAATATTTATTTAAATTGATTTAGCTTAGAGCAAGTTTATATACATAAATAATTTGTGCTTTATGAGCATCAGATTCTGAAATGATGATGCAAAGTGTGGGGCAAAAAGAAGTGCTGGGGGCCCTTTTCGAAGCATTCCCATTCTGTTATGGAGTTCACACTTGGGTCTAGAGAAACAAACAAATATTCTGTAGTGGGCTTCTCTCATTGTACAGTAGATTCTTATCTACACCATGAACCCTCTGGAGTTTAGCCCCTTCTCTAAAAGAGATCCTTTCGTGCACATTTCTCCACTGAGAAAAATAAGAAATAAATCATCAAGGATGATATCTTCAACATTGCAAAGGGTATTAAAGAAACAGAAAGCCTAAAGCATTGTACCATCCATGACTCCTAGACTCACTTATTTGCTAGAGTGCTGCTCAAACGCCAGCTTTTCTCCAGCCCATGTAAAAAGGAAGATGAAATGGACCTGGAACCCAAAGACATGGGCTCCAGCCTTGCTTTACGACACAAGTCACTGTACCTCTTGGGCAAGCGGTACACTGAGTGTTTTGGGCAGGTCACTGTACCTCTTAGAACCACAACTTCCACATCTTTAAACTGGTTGAGTTATCTACCTGTCTACCTCCAAAGACTGTAGTAATTAGAGATCCTAATGACTCACCATGTGGAGGATTTTGTAGTTAACAAAGCATTATTCGCATACATTAACTCATGTGATGCTCACATCAACATCGTCAGTTAAGTATAATTATAATTATTACCATTTTGTGAGAAAGTCTTTGCAAACAGAAAGCTACTGCATAAATACTTGTACTGTAAAAAGAAATCAATGGTTTTGAAGGCCGCAGAAAGAAGGTAGTCAGCACGTGTAATCCTTACTTCACATGAAGGAAAAAATCATAAGAAAAGGAATTAGGAGCAAATAAGCTATTTCCTGGTTTAAATTAAATGGATCATTGCACAAGGCACCAAGCCAAGAAGGCTAGAGAGCCTGAAACCCAGGTCACACTCTGGAAACCAGGACATACACCCTGGTGCCGGGATTCCTTCTAAATTGCACAAAGTTGCCATACAGGCTGGTGGGGGCCTAGGTTAATGGGTCAAGACAATTATTACAGCAAGAGACATGGATGCATATAAATTTGTGTCCCCTGCTCTCTAATGTGATCTTTTTCTCTTAAAAATCACTTTGTTATGACATCAGTCTCCATAGGCTAGGTGATACAGGAGTTAAAAATGACCCAAAAATCTTGGTGGTATATCATAACAAACATTTATTTCTCACTCAAGCTACACAGCCATCCCATTTTGGCTCTTGCTTACCTCCCTATCTCCTACTCTAGAACTCAGGGTGAAGGTGTGGCCACCATCTTAAACATTACCAATTGCCAAGGTAGAAAACAACAAAAAAGCTCTGGAGGGTCTCACACCAATGATTAAAGGCTCTGGTCTGGAATTGACACACATTGCATCCCTCCTAATTCATCAGCAACCCAACTACAAGGAGCCAAGAAACACAATCCAACAACGTGTCTGAAAATGGGAAGAACCAGAAATATTTTCCAGGTAGCACGTAGCAGACATGAAAGAGACAGGAGTTTTCTTTGTTCCTTGAGACAACGTTGACAAAAGGGCCAATATCAGCTTGAGCTGCATTGATAGGTGAATAGAATCCAGAACCAAGGAGAGACAGTTCTGTTCCTAATGCTGCTGCACTTATATTTATAGTGTAAACCTTTAGGAATTGATTTTCCTTCTAGAGACAGCAGCATTATCTGTAGTCAACGCAAGTGAATTGCTGTGAAGAAATTATGAGGTCATATGTGACTTTGTGACATTAGCATTTGTTATTAATATATATTTCACTCTTAACTAACAAGTGTGTTTAATAATTTTTCATTAACAGTGTCAAGAAATATTGAAACTTTACAAAGAAGAAAATGGTTTTCCTGGTGAGAGGCTCATCTGAAAACTATTTCTAGAAATGATTGCCTTTATATGAGTTTTATTTTATTTTATTTTATTTTTTTTGGTCTCTAGCTAAAATGACAGACTTAAAATAGAGTAAGGCAGGAGGAGTGTAGACTGCTTCCCAAGAGGTGAAAATATCCCAGAGTAAAACATCCTGGGAAATGAAGAGCTTTTATTTTCTCTATACACATCCATGTAGGCCTAAAGAATATTCTCCACTCCTGGAAAGATTGATGGCCTGGAGCCATCGCATCCTCAAGTGGAGTTTGTAGAATACCCTCTCCAACACGCATATATTCTCTTTTGTTTAAAGAAAAAGTAGACAGATGAGTTTAAAATGGGATTTTTCAAAATGCTGTTAACAAGTTTGGGAGGAGTAAACAGGCAGATATAAATGGTGGCCGTGGGGATTACTTACACATAATGTACTGAAAATGAGGATTGTTTTAAGAATTATTTCCCCACTGTATTATTGGAATGCTAAAGTCTAAATACGGTAATGTGAAACACTATCATATCTGGTGGGAACCAGAATATACTTTATTTTACAATCTTACAGGGGAAAAATATTTTGGCAGTTGGATGAGAATCTGGGAGAATGAAGATTCATGCTGACATCAGTCAGAACTCTGCTCATGAAATGATATTCACTCCAAACACAAATATGTTTGATATATTGTTATTTAACATACATTTAATTATTCCTTTCATTAACTTTTCCTAATTGTTTCTAAGTATTATTTGCCTTTGGTGGAATAATCTTGTTATTTTTATGATCTCAGAAAGGCAGGATAGGGAATAATTATATCAGGTGTAAACTGGATCTGTAAGTGTATATTTTCAAACACACACGCAAAACCCTGCAAGGCCTAGTTATCGAAGGCTATTTCATATAGAAATATCATGAGAATATTTATTGGTATTTGTTTCAATTTTGGCATCCAACCCTTAATTTTTTAGTTTCCATTTTACAGTTTCTGTATTAGGCATAATAACCACTGGAAACATGTAGCTTGAATAGGAGAGAAACTATAGAAGCCAAGAAGGATTTTAATTATAAACTCCACTTCAGCAAAATTGCCAGCAATGGGAGTGTGGCTGTACCAGTATTTAAGTTAGGGTAGGGTGGTGCATGAAAAACATTTGCAGTTGGATAGTCATCCCCCTACTCAATAACACAAAGTTAGAAGGATAGCTCCATTGACTTCCAAACAACCAGACCCAAAGCAACCTTGCAATTGCACAGCCATGTGAAGAGTAGAGATAAAAAGATTGCTGGGATAATCCAGATTAAAAGACATGAATAAAAAAGACGCAGTAACTCATAGAGCAGCGTGACTCTTCACTGAAACTCACTTGAAAATTGGCCATTACAGGAAAGGCCTTCAAGATTGGATGGCATGTGTTTCAGAACACATATGGCACCAAAGATTCTATGATATTTGGTGTGAGATGGAAGATGCCCAAGTAACCATTACTGGGAAATGAACGTGAACCCAGCAGCAGTGTGGTGGCGTGGAAAGATCTTGAGATTTGGAGTTGGGCAGAGTTAGGTTCCTGGGCTGATTCCACCATTGAATAGCTGGACAATCTTGAATGGAATCATAAATAATTTTTTTCTCTTAGAGTCACTGGGAGAATTAAGTAAGTTACCATATATAAAGCCTGAAAGCACTCAACACTTACCTTCACTTCCTTATCTAAAGAGGAGGAATCCTAGAACCAGCTCTTATTTTGTGTGAGGAAACTGGTGCCCAGAAATGCCAAAGTCCTCTTCCAGGCCACACGACCTGGGTGGCGTTGATTGGATTCCCTGTGCTCAGGAGAGGGCTTTCCCATGGCCTCCCCCTTCCTGACAGTGGATCTCATAACGCAAAGAAATGGGGGGGCAGGGGAGGGAACAGATCTACCTGAGACGATCTGCTGTGTCTGCCCACCATTGCTGGTGTTAGGGTTGTGGACCTGGACATGATTCCTGAAATCATGTGTCGGGGTGGTCTCTCCTCACACCCCAGCATTCCCCAAGCGGGAACTGGATCATCAAGCCTCGAGCCATTTCTTATCACCTAGTGCACTGAGATGGGGGGTTCCCTCAGAGAAGTAGGAGACCTGGCAGTCCCAGTAGCTGGGCATCCCTGGGCAAGATGCTTAAAATCTCTGGACTTAAAAATGACCAGACTCATCTAGAGGATTGTTGAGAGAATTACAGATAATATACATAACAATGCCCAACAGAGAGTCTATCACATAAATGCATAGCCAAAAATAAATGATAGTTATTACTTTTTGAACTATTACCATTATTGCAGATAACAATAAGAAGAGTCAACATTTTTCATAGCACTTTGTGCTAGTCCTTGTAATAAGTACCTTCCATTTGATCCTCACAACAATGCAACGGAGGAAGTGTTATTTCATTTTTCAGAAGAGGAATCTGCAGCCAGGCAGGTCAGGGTGAGGTGGGTGCATGAAGATTCTCCTAAACATTTTCTGGCACAAAGGCACCTCAGAGGTACCGTACAGAGAATGTATGGAAGCCTAGCTGTGCCCCCACAGCTATGTTGATCGGACCACGGCTGAATTGATCCCTGCTATGCCCCCTAGTGTCCCAAACAAGGTTTGGTGTACAGTAGGTGTTCAATAAATTTTTATTAATTCGATGAATGAGTGAATGGTAAATATTGCTGTGTTCAGGTCTTTGCACTGACCCAACAGGCAATTCCAGGAGCCCTTGTGCTGGTGGTAATCAATCATAAAGGCTGTTGGTAGAGACAGCTCACCACTCTGGAGCCGAGGAGAATCCAGCCATAAAGAGAGAGGAAATATTACTAAGCAGAAAATTAAAAGCTATCATCTTGGCTCTTGGTCTTGGTGGCATTGTTTCTGAAGAAGCATGTTCAGAAACATGTGGCAGCCCATGTCATCGACTCTCTGATAGACCCCAAGGCATCAGAAATAAATTTATTTTCTGATTAATTTTCCATGGAAAGTTTTTTCCCCCAACAAGCTACAAAGGGCAACTTAAAAAGCATGAGGTTATTAAAAATTAATGCTAAACACTGTTATCAGAGGGTTTGCTTATTTTACTGTTATTAAAAATGCAAACGGATTGGGTAAAACATTTTCAGCCTGAAAGAGATCTCAGAAAATGGTTTTCTTATCATTAAAGTGCAAGCTAAGCAGAGTGACAGTAAACGATATTTTCCTTTGATCAGTTTTTCCTAATCTTGGGGTCAGAAAAATAAATGTCAAAGGGAATAGTACATTTTATTTAACAAAGCAAAACAGAAACAAAGTGATATGGCTATTAAGATGAAAAAATATATCTGCTTTTGCTAGTTCCATAACTGACCCTTTGTTTTAATAAAATAAAAAAAGAATCTTTTGCTCTGATCTAAACACATTTTTAGTTTATTTTGCATGTTGGGACAGCAAGACAGGGGAAATGTTAGCTGTGGTAAATACGGAATCATTTAAAACAACACCAAAAATTGTATCTTATAAAGCAGAATCTCCATTGGAGACATATTTCTTTACCAAGGTGTAGCAATGGCTTGTTTAAAATCTGCTTCTCAGGGACTGACTAACTCATTCATTCCTAAAAATACTCCTTTCATAAGACCATGTTTAGCTTAGTCCTGACCTTAAATTTAAACAGGAACTAAGAGTACTCCAAGCTATTTGCTTTCTTTCAGTCTAACTAAAATTTTTAGGGAAGGAGCAAGAGAGAAGTTTCCAGCAATGCGATCGCACACATGCACACCCCCAGCACATGAACCAGCTTTCCCAGGCTTCTGCCACCCCGTGCTCTGGCCCTGACAGGATATTAACAGCAGACCCTTCTCTGAGACAAATCTTTCTTTAGATCCTTATACAACCTTTTTAAATAGAGGAAATCTACACTTTTTGCCAAAGAAATCACCTTACTTCAGGAGATTTTGTTTTGTTTTTGTGTCAAGGAACGTGGAGCTCAGTACTTTTTCTAGAAACCAGTACAGCTACGTCTGTAACCTTCCTCTTTTACATATTTGGTAATTGAAAGGCAAGTGTGAAAAGCTTGTGGTTTTTATTCGACACAATGCATTTTTTAAACATTCTGTAATGGCCCATAAATTTGCATTAATGATCACCTGCTCCAGAAACCTCGGAACCAGGAGGCTGGAAGCACATCCGTGCATTTTTATGCGTCTCGGATACCTGACTCCGGGCCAAGGGGGAAGTTTTGGAGAAAATGGGACTCCACCGACTGGCTGCTTGTTACAATTTTTGGCCAAAAGAATAGCTGGGTCAATCACTACCACGTGTAACCATGAGATTTAATTATGGGCATTGAATACCACATTTTAAGTCCTGCAGGAATTCACAATAGCTCAGGTTTTACGACATTTTTTTTCTTTTTGATGGGACCAGGATATATGGAAATAACTTGCATGGGTGGTCAGGCTGGCCTAATTTGTATTTCCTTTCAAAGATCTGTAAGACATAAATAAGTACTACAGCTTACCCAATCACCGTCATCTTAAAAACTTGTAGGGAAACAAAAATGGGAGAAATCGAATCGTGTTTATGAGTGTTAGAGGAACCTGCTCTATAAAGGAATCTTTTCAGGACGGAGAGAATTATGTACAGCTCAGCAGTAGTGCAGCGTTTACAAACAGACCTAGGAGGTCCTGTAAAACCGGGAGCCATTAATCTTATTGTCAATCAAAGACTCGTTTTGTAAAACAAATCATGAACTCCTAATTTATCTCTTTTGTATGTTAAACCTCTTATACGCTAGTATGTCTTTGAGCAGAGGACAGATCTTTTAGAATATCTAGATATTTCAGTGCAAGTCCAAAGCATTTGCATTCCAAGTATGAGAGAAGATCAGGCTCAGATGTTTATTTATCCAGCACCTATTTGGGGCAGAAACTGTGCTAGACCAAGAGCGTGACCAACTATTTACTTAATCACATTTCATTCCCTCCTACAGCCCTGTGAAACAGACGCGACATTAATTTTACAAATGAGGAAACTGAGGCTTATACAACTGAGGCTTATACAACTTATATACAAATTATACAATTTTACAACTCCGGAAACTTTGAGCTTGATTCAAAGCCAAATAGTAAGGGGTAAAGCCAGAATTTAAACCTTAGTCTAAAAACCAGGCCACTTATCCTTCTGAAGCATCCGGGGGAAAAGGGTAAGGACATAAAGTGACCCCAGAAGTATTCCATGTTTACTACTAAACTCTATATGTTTATTATTTATTGTATTAATACCAGAGTATTAATACTAGGGTATCTATTGTATTAATACCACCTGATGACTGCTAGAAGATGCTTTTCTCCATATAATACTGATGCTAAAAACTAGTTTCTGGCACTGAAAATATGTTGTTGAGTCAGAGGAGGGGATTATGCTTTCCATTTGCTTTTTTTTTTTAGTTCACTTTGTTACTTTCTCTGAGGTACTGATGAAATCATCTTAATGTGACCCAAGTATTTTAAAAAACAAATAATTATCTTGACTTTCTGCTATGTCAAAGAAGTTAGATCTCTTTGAAGAACTTCCTAGCCTCTTAATGTCTCATGGACCATGGGATCCAAACTCCAGGGCATTGAATCTGGAAGAGTAATTCTTTTATTCAAATGTTTCAGGAAAGTTCTTCTCCCTCCCAGGAAATAAGCAGATCATCAATTAGAGGCACTAGAAATACGAATTATGTGGACAAAATCTGTCCACAAAATATGTTTTAAATGGTAGCACACCTTCAAAAAAGACGGCAATCCTTTCATATACCACAATAAGGATGAACCTTGAAGACATTATGCTAAATGAAATAACCAGTCAGAAAGACAAATACTGTGTGATTCCACTTATCTGAGGTATCTAAAGTAGTCAAACGTCTAGACACGGAAAGTAGAATGGTGGTTACCAAGGGTGGGGAGGGTGAGAGGGGAAGGGGAGTTATTGTTCAAAGGATATAGAATTACAGTCATGAGAGATGAAAAAGTTCTAGAGATCTGCTGTACGACAATGTGCTTGTAATTAATAATACTGCACTGTATACCTACAAAATGTTGAGGTAAATTTGTGTTATGAGTTTTTTACCACAAAAAATTAAAAAGGAGGCATCATAACAAATCCTGGGCACCGTCTGAGAACAATGTTGAACTGGACTTCAACGAGTGAGCTACAAAACACTCCACTCCAGCGGTTCTGATTTTTCAAGACCATTTTGAACACTCGAGTCAGGCAGAATGAGCCAATGAAGGAGTTTTCTCAAACAATCTCTTTACAAGCATTTCTCACAGTTCAGTAGGACTTTTCAGAATATCCATTCCATAAGCATCCTCCAAAAAAGCAAAGTACTAGTACTTGGTTTGTTGCCAAATGCCCAACATCCTCACCGAGCTGCCTTCCTTCACTCAGGATCTCAAATACTCCTAAGAGAACCTGATAAGCATTACCTTGAGCCCCAGGGGACATGCTGATGAGAAACATTAATTTCTATTTGTGAGAAACTCTGATTAGCTAGTGTGGTGGAGTACACATGAATATTTCCTGATTATTCTCTACTCTAAGCTAAAAAGTTTTCTGAGACACTGAGATTCAAAAACTTAGATTTGCTTGCTCCAAGTGCCCTGAAAGATTTTATACAACATTCTACTGGCAAATGACTTTTTAAAAATCTAACTGGTCCTTCAACTCTTTCGCCAAAATGGAACCCCCAAGAGAAAGTAGTTATAGTGGTACACAGTTATATTAAAACGCGGATGACCATTCAATTAGTCAGAGATCTGAGATGTTAATAAAATCAGAGATTCACCAAGAATGCTGGAGTTGAAAGGGACCTTTGAGGTTATCTCTTCCAACATCTTCATTAAATGGGTTACGAAACTGAGACTCTGAAAGCTCACCTTGTCCAGTATTAACAGCAACAGAAGAAGGGAATAATTTGTGTCAAAGTGTTTACATTAGCTCAACTGTGATAACCCCACGCTGCTTCTTATTAAACTGTTAGTTTGGCTTAAAATTGTTCTTGATCCCTATTTATGGGAGAGTTTAATAACTGCTATCTCCAGTAATAAGAGATATAATAATGTTTATCTTTTTATTTCCTTTGAGGATCTTCCTCATTAATTAAAGAATCTTCTGAGTCCCCCTATTAGATAAGTATTATTAACCCCATTTATAAAGGAAATGAAATTCTGAGCGATTAGGTGACTGGGAAGCACCATGCCCTGAACCAATTGTTACAGTGGACATTTTGCAAACCTGCAAGAAGCAAGAACTTTGTGATTTCCAGCAAGTATTTTAGTCAAACTAAAATAAACTCAACATGTAGGAGCTGAGCTTCATACAGGGAATTGTGTTAAGAGCATCAGGGGACTTCAAGGTGTAGATGACAGTAGCTGTTCTCAGAGAGCATGTATGAAATAGCTGGCAGGGACACTAAGACAATTGCATAAAATGCCAAAATATCAGGTAAAATTCACATTATGGAAGAAGCGCTATGAAGGTCAAAGGAAGTGAGAATATAAATCAAGACGGAGAGATCAGGAAAAGCTTTAAGATGAAGGTGACTTTGAGCTGGTTATTTAATGATAGAAAATATTCCAGTGGTCAGATTTTGAGGCATTCGTCTATCCATTTATTCATTCTACAAATATTTCCTGAGCACACACTACAGGATCTTGTCTAAGCTCTGAGGTGGAGAGGGCAAGGCAGAGAAGAATGGGACAGAGCTCCTCCAACACCATGGCTTTCCCCTGAGATATGCAGGGAAAAGCAAAAAGCATTTTTTCCCCTACAATTTCAGATATATAAACTGCCTCAGGCATTTAAATGACTAGTAAAGAATGATACTGGAAAAAGAGGTTAGAAGCACCTTGTGAAGCCTTCGAAGACAAGGGGTCAAGTCTTAGTGCTCCAGGAGAAACGTTCAGGAGGTTAAAAGACAGGAAACGAGACACGGGAAGTTTGTGGTTGGCTTTGTTGCCGGGTTCCCAGGGCAAGTAGTTGCTCAGGTATCAGCATGGAGAGGGCAGGACAAAGAAGGGAGTGAGACCAGGAAGGGAAATGCAAAGGCTGAAGAAGGAAGGGGGTCAAGGGCAGAACCCTAGGGTGTTCCCAGATCTGAATTTGTTTAGAGCACAGACAGCAAAGTAGACAGCAAAAGGGGCCAGTGACATAGAGGAAAAGCCAGGAGACTGTCACAGTTATCTGACTACAGAGAAGAACAAAGTGGGTTTTGCTAGTAGAGTCTCCCCATGAGAGGGAATGTTGGGTGCTACAGAATTAACGCAGAAGATTTAAACACAGAATAAGTCATTGAATGTGGCAACTATAAGAAGTCTTTTGAGAAAGCCAATTCAATAATGCAGTGAATGCTGAACCCGGATTTTAGAGAGTTTTGGTAATAAGCATATTGTGAGAAAGTGGGGGCAAATGATATAAATGCTGGGTTCACACAGTTTGGGGATAATACATGGCAGGTCAAGGCAGTCCCCACTAAGGAGAGATGGGATGAGAAAGGAATAGACTTAAAAACGCTTGTGGAGCTAAGGAAAGGAGATGAGAGAATAGCAATATAAATAAAAGTGGGGATAAGAGATAAATCTGGATTTCTGGGAAGATGGGAGGGAGTGCTATGGGGCAAGATTGGGAAGCAGAACACAACTGAAAAGGTGGGTAAATGCCTTTTTCCACAGACCATTAATTATGCTCTCTTATAGTCTGTGTTTGGTTAAAATAAAGATTGTTTTCACACGTTTTACTGCTCTTGGGTTAATAATGTGAGTACAAACTCCAAACATTTATCACACACCATATTTTACTAGCTCACAATGCAAGCGGAAGAGCTGGGAACGGATTTCAGGGTAACTTCATGCCTGGATTCCTCTTCTGCCCTTTTCTCCCTTTAGGAACCCTTCTCCTTTAATTGTCTCTGATTGATGATCAATTAAGCAAAGTGATTACAGTTGGGTTTGATGACAGCAGCATTATGAAAAATGTCATGTAGGAATCTTGAGCTGTGGGGCAAAAGAGACTAGACAATCCACACAGCAAAGGAGAAGTCAGTTATTCTCAACCCCCACACAAACGTATGAAGCAATTTGTACTTGAGCACAACTGCTTCTGTGTCAACTTGAATAAAACACCGTCACTGACAAGAATAATCAAGTCAAGGAAAAATTTAGAATACCATATATAGATGATTCTTGGAATTTTTTTAATTGATTTGGAGAACAGAAGGATAGAGAGAGTTTCTTAAACATTTTTAAACAAATTCTCATTTCAAATATGTTTTAGGTCAAATATCCCAAGAACAGGAAATAGGTGCTCTAAAGCCTCCTCTGTATCAGAGGCATTATTGATGAAGTCATTACATGTGAATTATGAATTCATGCTTGCAAAAGGATAGTTTCCTGGGAATTTTACCCCCAAAGTAAGAAAAGACTCAAGTTTAGTCTTTAGTAAAGAATAAAGTTAAATGCTGCCTTGCTACTTAAAGACAGTTGTTTGGAAATCCTACACAATCTCTAGAAGCAAAAAGCTAAACATTTTAGGGTAAGTGAGAACTTTTTGCTCTCGATCCTACTCAACTTGACCCTTGGAAGACCAGCAGCTATTCATCTTTCAAATGTCGTTTGTGGGGAGATATACAGTGCAAAGGAGGCTCCTGGGCCCACTGGACCCAGTTTTCTTTAGGAAGTGATGCTCACATGCTTAAACCAAAAACAGCACTGAATGGAAAATCAATCTTGAAGGCTGGGAGTCAAGCTGGGAGCTTAGGGTTGACTGTAGGAGTTTGAGGGTGTCTGACTAGGGCTGGTAGCGGGGAGAGCATTTTTGGTAAACTGCAATAAAGTAGGCCCTGTGGGTACAGGAATTACAAGAGGACACCTCTCTCCTGTTACTCCAAAGGGCACAGGGCTCAGCTTGCAGAAAACTAGCCAGATTTCTCCCCTACTCACTCCCTTGCCTGACACCTTTGCCCAGTGCACAAATTGTGCAGTCATAGGCAACAACCTTGGCCTGACTGTGAGCTCTTGGGTGGAAAGAAGCATGCTGTCTCCCCAGAATCAAGTACATAGTAGGTGCTCACTTTGTTGATCTAAAATGACACATTTTGTGGAATTTGACATCCTCTAGACACATAGTCATGACCAGATACAAATTTTTATCTGAGAGGGCCTCCTTGTCTCCTTCAGGAGAAACTAAACCTCTTCAAGCTACAAAATTTATTAACAAAGAGCCAAGGAGTGGCCATGGATTAATTCATTCATTCAAAAAATAATGATTAAGCACCTGTTTTTGCCAGACAGTGCTCTAGGTGTTGGAGATCCAGCAAAATAAATGAAGAAATAAATAAATCCCTATCTTCATGGAGCGTATAGTCTGGTGTTGGAAGATAAATAAAACAAACAAATAAAATACATAGAATGTCAGATAGTGATCAGTGCCCTGGAGGGGCAGTAGAGCAGTGAAAGGGCGTAGATAGTGCTGGAAGTGGGGGGTGCTATTTAAAACAAAGCAATGAAGCCAGTGTTGCTGGTGCCACATGAACAAGGAGGATAGTAGAAGATGGGATTGAGAGGTGGCAGGTAGATTGGGAGTGAGATCATGTAAGGTCTTTTATGCACCTGCAGCGACTTGGTTTCTCCTGTGGGTGAGCTGAGGAGCCATTGGAGAGTATATTGTACAGAGGAAGCATACAATCTGATTGATATCATATTCTCACTCTTGAGCTGAAAGTCGACCACAGCTGGGAAACTGCAGAATGAACAGTGATAGTATGGTTCTTGGAAGCTGATTATTGGATCTTCTGGATTCTGAGAACTCTCACGAGAGAGGTACATGGCTTTTTGCCAGGACTATTTGGTCTTAAGGGAGTCCTGCCTCCATGAGACTGAGGAATGTTATGGGTCCATCATGCACATGTCTTAACATTTGTTGTTTAGACAATAAAATACAATCCAGAAAAATGGTAATCGCAACATTGTCATGGTGCAGAGATGGTGACTTCTCTTACACAGGTGGCAGGTTCTGCATTTTGTGTCAGTCCCTGGAATTAGCCATCAAAGAGGGCCAGAGACAGGTTGTCCCTAAGAGCCAAAACAGAAAAAGAACGAGGTCAGTTTGCCCGGTTTCCACTCTATCTATATCAACTTGGAAAGCGTAACAGAAGCATAGCAGAGCAATGTGAAGCAAATCCTTTCAGAGCCCTTCTCAGCGTAAGACAGATTTTGGCTTTATCTCCATCCCTAAGTGTGAATGAGTGACTTGAAGTGTTGATTGCAAATTCTAGACAACCCAAAAGTAATTTTCTTGACCCCACAGCCTTCGCTTCCTGAATTTCAAGAAGAATTAGGATAATTCTTTTTTAGCAGCCATAATGTGGTACACATTGAAACCGGCTCCAGGGATTAAGGATTATCATGAGTTGGATTCCTTCACAAAGTAGGGATTAGTTGAGCCCAGAATTAGTGAAATCTGGAAGGAGTTAGTTACAAGTGATCATTTTATGCGGCTATGATTTGTGTAACACAATTTCTTTTGAAACAATGAGAAAGAGTTCTGAAAGAGTGGTTGGAAGATTTAATGGCAATATTCTATACAATCTGTTGGATCTGTAATATATGTTCCCAAGAAACTGCATAAAATCCAATTGGTTCATGTCACATACCTTTATTTAACTTTGGAAGGAATTGTAATCCATGCAAACTAAATTTAGAAAACAATATTGCATTCTGGAATGCCCATGCACATTTCAAATACATGAATTTTAATTGTTGGAGGATTACTTATCCAATGGAATCCATTTCCCTGTACAATTGACAGTTCCATGGCCATTAGCGATGGAAGGACATCTTTGGAAAGACATGCCTTCCTCTCTTCTAGGACTCCTTTATTTTGTGTTTTCACATCAATTTATGTAGTTAGCACCTTTATGCTAAACTGAAAGCAAATTACAAGTAAAATGAAATTAGAATGACAAATACTAATTTTTTAAAAAGCAACCCTGTTTCTCAGTTTTAACATCCTCTACATCTACAAATCTAACTGCCACAAATTTAGAAAAGTATACACGTCCTCAGGGAAAACTGAGGACTGACAGTGAAGTGGAACAAGATTGAGATGACGTCTTTTGTGTACCGTGACGCTTCAAAATCGTGGCTTCCTGAAAAAAAATCAGAGGCTTTTAATATTCGTAAAGACTAGAAACAGGTGTTTGAACAGAACTTCAGCCACCTTTGACAGGAGCACAATGGGTTTGTCTGAAAGGGTCTTCATTTTCCCTGTCACTCACTGCCAGACTCAGAACATCAAAACAGTTATCCTCCCGAGCTTTCGCTACCTGTTTCAAAGGATTACACTCGACATTTCTAATTTTTTTCCTTTCGTTAAAGTCTGTCCTCCTTCTTTTAAAACTGCATGATTTTGTTAGCAAATCAAAGTGGGCAGAAGAATACATTAGCGCTCATTCCTTATGGACTCTGGGGTGACCTCATTGCTTTTTATGTCTACAAGTAGACCACACAAACTATTTTTGGTTCATCATTTATCTGTGCAGACAGAGATCTGCTCATCTGCCTCAGAAGAACACTGTTTAGCAGATGGGAGTAAGTAACAAATTGTGGCTTACATCTAAAATCTATGTCATTTAAGCTGTATAAGACCCTTCATCTTTCTCTGCCTCCGTTTCTTTCTTACTTTCCAAAAAAGAAGCAAAGCTGTCCTAATGCCAGGGGTAAAGAGGAATGATACAAATGACTGCTCTGTACTTTGCCAGCTTAGTGTACCCAAAAAACTGCATTCGATCATTTGGGGACAGGGCCAGCGCGTAGCTCCAGATGCTAAACATGTCCACCATTATTTAGATAAGAAACGGCTTTGAGGAATAATATGAAGATGTCACTGGTCAGCTACTGTGTAACCTCAGGCAAGGCATCTTACATATCTCATACTCAGTTTCCTCATCTGTTAAATTAAGGATTTGGACACTGTCTCAAGGTTTCTATCCAGAACTAAACGTCTGTCACATCATGGATCTATGAATTGCTCAGGGCCGCAAGGAGGTGGAATAAAGAAGAAAATAATAAAATGATAAAAAGTTACCTATAATTACCCGAATAATTCCTTAAGTGTTTCTCTTGTCTTTCCTTTTTGGAAGGGCGAAATAGTAAGTAAAATAGTAAGTAACTAGTAGGTAAAATAAGTTAAAATAGTAAGTAATAGTAAGTAAAATAACTTAAAAAATAAGCATAAGGTTCAGTCATGGAAGCCACGTGAAAGATGAGCATAATGAGAATAAGAGGTAAAGCTTCAGGGTGTTGAAGGTGCTGAAAAGGTGAAGACAGAGATGCTGTGTGAATTTTTTTTTTTAATAGAAAGTTTCACCTTTTTTGCCAAAAAGACAAAAAGGTGGAATTTTTTTGGAAAAACTGTGGGAAGTACAGTTGGTCATAGAATTATTAGGATCATATTTGTAGAAGCCTTAAAGTTGTACTTTTAAAAACCATCGGTAATGAAATTTGCGCTTCCCCTCAAAAAATTTTAGTTTGTTCCCTCCTTGATTTGCCAGTGACACTGATTTCTCTGCCCCTTTCTCCTACTCTGACAGCTAAGTCTACATTTGGATAGATGCTTCCAAATTTAGTTAAATGACTTAGAGAGACTTTCAAAGTACTTAAGGAATTTACTTTGACTTGACATTTGAATTGGAGATGAAGTGATATAAAAATTTACAGTAACAAGCATCATGGAACATAATGTTCCTATTTCACTAGATTTTTTTTCCCCCTGTATAACATGGTCAATGAAAAACCTTCATTTCTTATCTTTCTTATGATGCATTTAAAATTCACTTTAAATATCAGCCAAGAACCTGAATGCTAAAAATAAATGTGAATCACCTTCTCAAATATTATACAAAGTGACCTTCAGATAAGGCCCTCAGGTCACCAGAACAATTTCCATACAGCTGCTGATATGCCCGTGAGCACATCAGGCTTAAAAAAGGGAGCGAGAGAGATAGGTTTATAAATTATTTTGACTCAAAACCCCCAAAGTAGAAACATGCTCACACACACCGCCAGCCTGTTACTTAGAAACTAGCACCTCAGGACAGAGGGATATTGAAGTAGCATTGAATCCACTTTCCTCAGCTACCACCTGTGAATTATGGCTGGCAGCAGGAGTTTTATGATACTATTGTAAAAGTAATGTACCTCTTAAATGGCAATTTACTAAGTTGCTGATGAAATGCATTGCAAATATGTTAGTTTCGGGGTGGTTAGAAAAATTAACCGCTGCATATTTTCCATATTGTCATATATGCCAACGTGCTGAGAGCATCAAGAGCAGCGTTTTTGGAAAGCTGTTTCAATGTAATATATGGCCAGTCAGTCACCTGGTTAGAACATGAGGTTGATGAGGCCAAAGCTTTATGGAAATCCCCTGAGGCTATTTTTTTGTAAAAGCAGTGTTACCAACACTGTCCCAAGATCATTACATCTATAAAATGTTCCCTTAGCCTTAAACTTTCCGTTGTGCTTTCTGTCTAATTTTCTATCTCATCAATTTGATTCCCTGATTCTGCTCCCCAGCCTGGGTCCCTAACAATAGATGGTAAGGGAGCACCATTAGACTTCAGGCTACGCTTTGCAGAGATCCCCTGTGAATCCCTAGCCACTGCAATAATCATACAACTGAGAGAATCAGAGGGATAGGTAGGTGAGGGCATATAGGATTGGAAACTGGTGTTTTGTTAGGTTTGTATTGGCTTATCCTGGACAAAGATCTGTGCTTCTTTACATGACCTCTAAGATATCTTTTATATTAGCAGACATTTTATAAAGCTTTAACAATTTAAAAATCCATTCAGATTTATTGTTTCGTCTGACCCTCAGAACAGCCCTCTGAAGAAGGGAGGAAGTTTTTATCCAAATTTTACACGTGAAAAACAAAAGCTGATGGACATTAGGTGATTTGCTCAAAGTCACCTGGTTATTGAAGGATGGAATTAGAATTTGAAACCAGATCTCCTCACTCCAGGCACATCATGGAAACCAGGCTTTGATCAGAACACATGTATACAGAAACTCTGAACTGACCTAAAATAGACAGAGGGAGTGTAAGTGACCTGCAGAACATTTAAAACATGACAACGTTTGACAAGTTCAATGGCCAAATGAGTGATTCATATCTTTTCTCTAAATAATTTTAGATGAGGATAGCAAAAAAGTTGCAATTTGCATGCTAAGGATGCTGAAACTGCATCCCAACTTAGACAAGAGACCAGTGATCAGTTAGCAATGTCTACCACGGGCACTGGAAATGGCTGGTGGAAGCGCACACACCTGCTGTTCATATGCTAAAGAATCTATCACTTTATAAAACATACTTGGGTTTTATGACGAGAAGCAACATAGACCAATAAGTAAATCAACAAGTCTCTGTTAAGCATCAATAAATGCTAGCGCTATATTAGGCACTGTGGATGATCACCAAGGAGTTTAAGAGAAAGTCTTCGTCTATATAACTTACAATCCAATGTGGAAAGTCAACTAAATGCACAGGTAACACTTTAGATTTTAATCTTCTGATACCGACTGTGAACCCTGTTCAGATTCATAAAGATGCAAATATCACAATAAAAGGGGTCCATCTTTGTGAAACATGTGCCATCTTTTGAAAGGAATATCAAGGGACCAATTAGAGATGTGGAACAAGCTTTGATGGAATTCCTGTATAGTTTTAGAGGGCTGTGTTTTCTTACATTTATTTCATACCACGTGGGAATATTTTGCAATGGTCAATCAGAGTCCAAAAGGGGTTAAATATTTTGAATCACTGCTGAACTTGCTAATCTAAAATATGTTGACACGCACATCTTTAGCAATTATCTTAACACTACAAAAGAATTGTTGTGATTTTAGCTATAATAAAAATGGACAAGAAATAAATAGTAAAGACCCCCATAATATCCTTTGTTCCTAATAGAAGTTGTCAAAATTGACTTTAGTGGAGCCATGTTAAAATGGAGTTGGAGCTGCCTTTCCAGAGAAACTGCCTTGCTGTCTTCAGCCTTGGACTGGGCCAAACCTTTGGACTGGGCCAAAACAACAATTGTTTTACAAGCAATTGTTTGAGAAGGAGAACAGACGTCCTGATCACAAAGACTGAGGGTTGTGGACTTTCTGATGATAGAATCAATAGTCAGTGAATGTTTCACGAAAACTAGTTCTCTGCCTCCGACTCCAATTAAAATTCTTTGTGAGACAACCTCCCTTCTTTTCCTTTAAAAGCCCCTGACTTTTATTCCCTAGTGGGACACTATTTGGGTTTTGACCTGAATCTGTGCCCCTCAAATTGCGATTCTTTGATCCCAAATAAACGCTTTGCCTCTGAAATAGGTTTCTGTTTTTGTAGGTTGACAAAGTAGCAAAAATAAAGCTACAAACTAGACTATCAGTTTCCTGAAGAAGATTTAACTACAGATCCCCTGCAAGAGAAATGATGAGAAGGTTGGGATTTCTTTCAAAATGGTCTGGGGATGAGGGAGTTGGGATGGGTGGGGCAGTGGAGGGTGTAGGCGGCAGATGGAACAAGATTGGCCGTGAGTTGATAACCGGTGAAGCTGAGTGATAAGCACATGAGGGTTTATTATACTATTCTCTCTACTTTTGTTTATATTTGCAATTTTCCATTTAAAAAAAAAAGTTTTTTTAAGTCTCTCTTAAAGATGCAATCACAATTTAAAGTTTCAGAAGTAGAGGTGCTTCTTTGACACTGTCGTAGAATGCAAAGGGAGAGGTATTCAAAGCCATGATGAGTAAATGCTAGGGGGAGGGGTTGCATCGTTGAGAAGTATAGGACTTGGGCAAATTAGGACAAAGAGAAAAATCAGAGGTAAGGTTGCTGCTTTTTTTCCACCACCAATTTTCTCACTGGTGTAAATTTATCATTGATTTGGTGTAGCAGGCGCTTCGGACGCTATAATTTCTCATCTGTTTCCTGCTGCAAAACCCATCGGCTATGCCTGTAGCCAGGTCTACATCACAGCTGTGAAACATTAATCTCGGGAACACATTCCTCCATCGCTGGCCTGGCTGATGCATGCTGTCTAGTTAGCTGCCCAGCAGACTCCTGGCTCCTCTCCTGATGCTCTCCTGGCACCACTAACGACTGTGGAACTCTTGTCATTCTAGAGATGGGGCTGCTGCGATGCTCCTTGGGTGGCCTTCAATGTCCTGTACTTATTTCCTCTCGCTTCCCTGAACCTGGGAAGGATTTGTCACCCGGCTGTCTGGGAGTCAAAGCTCTCCTGTGACTTTGTTATATTAAACCTTGGATTTGAAACAAGGCCGTCCATCATATTACTTTTTGTGACTGTGTCCTTCATATGTTCTTTGCAGAGCCCTGTGTACTAGCCGCTAAATGGTTTATTAATTATGGTATTTAATAATAAGATTGTTGTGCAATTAGGTCATGCATAAATGCTTAACTTCTTGGCTCTGGTTTGTCTGTGTTTCTTAGGATAGTCTTCATATTTATTTTATTTTGATTAAGAAATAAAAGGGGATTTTATCATGTAACTCCTGCTGGTTAAACCTCAGCTAGATTAGTAGGAAACTACATACGGTCTGATAACTGAGATTTCCATGCTGAAACTGAGGATAAAATAAGATATGATATGAATCGTGGAAAATTACCTCTCCCTGCTCTTCCTCACCAAAAAAGAAAAAGAAAAAACCGTGATCACATGTGCTATCTTCAGTATTAATCATCAGGATCGCTTGTGGGTTTCTAAGATGAATGACTGAATTTAAAGAGATCAAAAAGTGTGGACTTTCTGTTTCCACAGAACAGATCACGGAGCTGAGTCTAAAAGCTGTAAGCGATAGGGCAGGTGTGAATGGACAGTGGCGAGAAAAGAAAAGCAATTAAACTTGATAGAAATGGGGCTCAAGGATATGATATGCTCTCTAGTAATCCCAAGACTGCCATTCCCAGTGAAAGACAATTAGGGTTTTTCAGGGAGAGTGGTTGAGAAAGAGGCATCCAGAATAAAAAGAAAAAGAAAAAAACCCGAGCTTTCCCAAGAGAAAACTTTGATCAAGTTTAGGCTGGTGTCAGGAATGACAAGAGGTCCACAAGCACAAAGGAATTCAGCAAATCTTTCTGCCTAAGCTGGAGAAACTCTCCTTTGTTCTGTGAATCTACGTAGAGAGGTGTAGAGAGTATACGTGTGAAATAACGCATTATATCTGCACACAGCATATACAACATATAATCTCTTCAACACTTACAGGAAATTACTTTTTGATGCTCACTAAGCAAGAAGGGTTACAAGAGATAAGAGCTTGGTCTATGTTCCCAAGGCAGCCACTGGGAAAAGAAGGATGTTATTTAAAATGATTGTGACTATCTTCCTAAATTGTATGTTGTGCTCTGTTCTCCAGTTGATTCTCTGCAACTTAGGTAGTCAAAGGCAATGCCAACATGTGCAACTGCCCTGTAATGATACTTCATTTATCTCAATTTTTTTAAATTAATAAGAAAGGAGTTTCATGAATAGAAACAAAACTACTGTGATGCCAAATAATACTCTGTTCACCCATGTATTGGGAAAATAACAGAATATAGAAGGTTCTGAGCTTTTTAAGCAGGTAGATGTATTTGGGAGCTTTCCTAGTCCCAAGATGAATCTGTACTCTTGGTACGAACTGCTGAGTGGGTGTATTTTAGATCATAGAAAACTTCTTTTATGCACCTAGAGAGTCATGGGAGTCTTATTACATCCTGTGAGTCATTTTCACAGTCCAATCTTCACCACAAAAGAAACCCAAGATTATTTCTGGACCTCCAGTGATTGCAAAAGGGTATCTTACTCTTTATGTACTGCATTTGATCAACATGTGGCATTAATCTCTCTTTGCTGTTTGGCGGCAGTAAATGATGAAACACTTTATCAGTTCTTTTTCAATTAGATTGATATATGTGCATACCTTGAATTTTAAAGGTCATTAATTTTCACATTAGTCTCTTAGGTTGGTATCACACAGATTGACATGTTGATGATTTAGTCTTTCCTTTATTCTATATCGTCTTTAGCACCATGAGTCATGAGTGGCGTTTCCTTCCCAACCATGCCCCAATGAGTGAAAATATATTAATATTTGCAGAGACATAAGGAACCTAGATTTTGTCCCTTCTGTAGCATTTGAATGTCCCTGGGTGAGAGTGATTATAAAATGTATTTAGTCATATCCTTAGAGTGTCTTTGGTATGTATTGACCTTTCTTCCTGTGCTGTAGGTGATATCTATAGCATCTAACAATTTTAGCCAGATGACCTTCCATTTGCATGGATGCTTCAAAGTAATTAAGGACTTCTTGAAGTTAGTTCAAAATACTTCATTGAATAAATAAGTTCCCCCAGCCACCTGGATTGAGATTTATTACCTACACCTTTGATGTATCATCTCATGTTGAATTATTCAGTGTGGGTCAAAGTAATGATGAAGCTCTTACAAACGTGATATTCCAAAGATAACCTGGCATTTTACTTGTCTCTTTCCATGGAATAGACCACACACACCTTCTTTGTGCCACAAACATACCTAATGTAATGACAGTAATAACATAATAAAAGTTTACTCACCAGAAGCAGTTGATTGATGTCATTGACCACTTTAGAATGGTTGGAAATGACTGGAACATATGCCAACATATACTAAGCCAGCGAGTATTTTACTGAAGAAAAAAAATGCCATTTGACTCTTTTAAAAAATCTTTTTTGGTCAAGAAGGTACAAAGTCGTTAGCTCAAATTTTAGAATGAAGTAGAGTGTTGTCAAATGTGTAATATAATAAACATGAATTCCAAACATGCTCGTCAGTCATTTCCAGAGTAACAATAAATAAGTCATTGTAACCTCTCTGGACCTCAGTCTCCTCATCTGCTAAATGAGATTACACTAAATCATCTTAAAAGTTCCTTATACTCTAAGAAAATCATACAGAGCATTCAAAAAACACTTGAAACAAAGAAGTGTTATCAAGAGTCAACATAAATTTTCATCAGTTTTCAAGGAACACAACTGAAGAGTTATATGTCATTTGAAAATCCAGTGCTGTGCAGAGCAGGGTAGTAAACGTTACCAATTCAAGTCAGTAGTTACTTTATTAAGCATTTGTTGGAGGTCTAGTTATGTTCAGGCTGAGAAGCAACTGGTCCACTTAGTGCAGAACTAAGGCTCACTGAGAGCTTACAATGTAGCAGGGGGAAAGGACTAATAATCACAGAACATTATAATAATCAAAGCTCGTTGCCACGCTCAGACCAGGACATGCAGATTTCTCTGCTTTTTTTCCTTAAACTTCTGGTTCATTAAAAATATTAGCCTCTTCTATCATAGCTTTAAATTTGTAAGCCATCTCAAATCCCACTTGAAAGCAGAATGCAATTCCAAAATGAATAAAATCCAGTATACAATCAAGTCCAAAATGTATTACTCTAGAAATATGGAGGTTGAGACCACAGAGAGGACAAGTGATGTGCGAAGGGATTGGATGGATGTTCTGGTGACCTCTACTTCTCAAAACACTCTCCTTGGTTTCAGCAACTCTGCGAGGTATCCTTCCCTCTCTAAATTGTCTCCCCTTTTTACTCCCTTCCTGTCCTATCTGAGGGACTCGATGCTTAGCCCCCTGCTCTTTGCCTTATGCATTCACCTCCTCTGAGAACTCATCAATCCTCATACCTTCCACTGTCTCTGCCAGTCTGATCCAGGGCAGCAGTGGAGCAGAGAGGTCAGGAGGGGCCTGTCTACTCCCTTCCTCCCATCTCCATCATAGCCATCCTTCAAGGTCCAGTTCAGGTGCCACCTTTTCCAGAACATCTCTCCTAGCAACATAACGCCATATCGGCATCATTATGAAGTCCTCCAGCACTCAGAGTCTATTCTACATGATTTAACCTCAAGGGTCTTAAAACAGAGACTCATGGATTTCGAGGGACCCGGGAGGGCCACACAGTCCTAATTCTCATCTCCTCCTTTCATCTTTCCAGTGACAGAGATCTTGATGACTCACCAAGTCATCCGTTACAGGTGGGGGGAGCTGTAAGTGTTAAAAAAGAAAATTCTTCCTTACACTGAGCTGAATTTTTTTCGTTTGTGTCAGTCACGTACTAAAAAGCACCAGGATAGCACAGCTATCTGCCTTTCATCTGTTTCTCTTTCACAGATTCTGTTGAGTCTGCAAGTTAAAAGTGTTTTAGGCTTTCTTTACTGATCTGAAAGAACTCAAGCATTCTCTTCTCTAGAAGAGCTCATTTAAACTGTGTTGCTTTTGACATATAGCTACTAAGAGAGTTCAGGGGGACCCTTAACTGGCTGTGTTCTCTTTTTAGCTCAGATATAGTTAGATTAGTTTATGATTTTACAGCTCTGGTGTCACTCTGGACTACAGAGAGTTTACAGCAAGAATATCAGGGATATGTAGCCTGAATGAAAAAAATCAACCATAATGTAGGAGATCAGATACACGCAAAGGGCGTTTAAGAGATGAAATATTCCTAGGCCAAAAGCCCATAGAACAAGGAGCTGACTATGCCCTGATCAATGTTATTTACATTTGTAAAGAGCGGCGAATCGGTCAATCCCGCACAGACTTGCGTAGCTTGGATCTGAGACAAAACAAGTGTCTCAGGGGTACCTGTTAATTTAGCAGTGATTGTCCATACTCTGTCCAGGGACAAAAGCACCTTGGTCAAAGACTTGCCCTGTCTGGTCCCAATGTCAGCCCTCTTTTAGAAATAATTAGAGCCTGACTCCCACAGACATTCCTATCAGACAACCAGCTCTCCTCCTCTGATTCTCCAACACCAAACAACCCTGGGTTGTAGACCAAACTGAGTCTCCAGACCTGCAAACCGAGGACTGACACTGAAGCTCGTAATCTCAAATTCGTGTGCCCGATGCCCAGTGAGCCAAACACTGAGACATCATTGCTTGGAGATGGAGAGAGATTTATTTGAATTGGCCAAAACGAATAGGTTCTGGAGGCTGGGTTCGCTTAAATCCATCTCCCCTAGAACAGAAAGCTGGGGGGCTCTATAGAGCTACGGGGCTTGGCAGGAGGAGCTTTGGGGAAACAAAGGGCTCACTCTCGATAAGCCCCTGGGCAATCTGACTCCTGGGCTTCGAGGGCTGCTGAGGGCCGGCCATCCGTGATCACAACCTCCTCGAAGGCATACTCTTTCTTCTGCAGAACAAGCTCACAAATCCTCTGGAAAACAAGCTCACAAAACCCCTGAGTCACCCCTCAAGTTAAACAAGAAAAACAGCAAATTGGTTTAATATCTACCATACCCCTCAGGTACCCAGCTTCGGGACCAGACAAGCCCTCGAACACAGTGACTCAACCAAGGCAAGGACAGCTACGAGGCCGGACAGTCAGTTTCTCTCTGTGGACACCAGCTTCTCTCTACTTCCAACAAAGTTCTCGTGTTCCACTTTCAGTTTCCAAATCACAAAAGACGTCACCAGAACCCAATCTAGTGAGCTCCCACTGTTGAATGCTTACAATGCGGCAGAAACAGTGCTGCATGCTGCACATACATTGTTTCATGTCATTGCTGCAACAACCCTGACGAGAGAGACTGTTATCCCCATTTTCCATATTGAGAAACTAAGGCAAAGGCAGGATAAGAGAGTCTAACTGGAGATACAACAAAGAGTGGTGGAGAGTGACTTAAACCCATCCAGGCACATCACCACTACACCACACTCCTTTCCTTAGCATTAAATATGAAAGTGAGGTAAAAAGTAGCATTGCATAAGGTGGAGAATACCCTCAAATTATTGCAAAGAGTGCAAAAGTTAATACTTTCAGAAATGTAGAGATATGATAATACTAAAAGATTAAAAAATTTATTCACCAAGTTTAACATAGGATGTCATATCCCAAGTCCCAATTATTTTTAGAATATTTTGTGGACAGTTAAGTGTAATATTATCTTTGGGGAATGTTTGTTTTCTGACACATGTCTTTACCCACAATGAGAAGTGGTTGAGCTCCCTGGAGGGCTGATTGCATTTATCTGACCACTGAACAACCCACCAGAGTAGACAAATATTTGATTGGAATCAGAAATGATTCAGACTTTATTTCTTGGGTTTTATTAGAAATAGCCTTCTTGGGCACAGCTATTGTTTCACTTTTCAAGTGAAATAAATTAAAACAAAGTGGTAGGTAAGAATTCAAAGTTGAACTGCCAAGTGCTACTTTTAATAAGGGTATTCCACACCAAAAGGAGACTTTATTAGGGTTTTGGTCAATTAAGGAGTATATCAATAATTGCAGATTTAAATATGATGTCATCTTTTCTACCTAGTGTCTATCTATCTATCTATCCATCTATCTATCTACCTATTTATCTATCTATCATCTTCTATTGTTCCACCAAAGGTTCCAAGAGTATTCTTTTGAGAATATTCTTGCCTCTTCATCTATACTGCTAACTTTGTTAGTATGGAAGTATCTTCGTTCAGCAAGCATTTATGGACTGCCTGCCTTGTGCCAAAGACGGTACAAAGGATTGGGGACACAATGTTGAACTAGAGTATGTCATTTAGGATGCTTTCAGTTGTAGTAATAATTCCATTGGAGTAAACAAGAAGAATGGCGACAGGATGATATCAAGGTTGATTGTTTCAGAGGCTTCAGGATGTCATAAAAGACTTGGGCCCTTCCCATCTTTCTGCTCTGGTGTCCTCAGGCTAGTTTGTCTCATGGTTGTAAAATGGCCATTGCTATACCAGACATAACAAGGGCCAGAGTGGGAAACTTTGCCAGAAACCATCCCTTAATGTCTCAATGGCCGGAACTGGGCCACAAGACGCTCTCTAAACGAATAACGTACAAAGGAGGAATGGATTTCCATGATAGGCTTAGACTAGACGGAATTTATCAGAGCTAACATGGATTTGGTTACTGGAACAAATGAGGATTCTGTTAAGAACAAAGCTGTGAGAAATGGCTTGTATTCTCCAAGGTGATGTGCATGCTCAGGATCTGCAGTTAAAAAATTCCAGGCTGGGCTACTTACATGTTGGCTCTGTTTGCTTTAGCGCTGCTTTTAAAGAAGAAAACTATCTTTTATTGTACTTTAAAAAAATACCATTTTAGCCATTTATAAGTGTCCAATTCAGTGCCATTAGGTACATTCACAATGTTTTATAACCGTTACCACTATCTATTTCCAGAACTTTTTCATCATCCCAAACAGAAACTCTGTACCCATTAAGCAATAACTCTCCATTTCCCTCTCCCCCCAACCCCTGGTAACTTCTATTCTACTTTCTGTCTCTACGAATTTGCCTATTCTAAATACCTCATATAAGTGGACTCCTACAATATTTGTCCTATTGTGTCTGCCTTATTTAACGTAGCATAATGTTTTCAAGGTTCATCTATGTTGTAGCAGGTATCAGAATTTCATGCCTTTTAACAGTTGGATAATGCTTTGCCGCATGAATGTACCACACTTTGTTTATTCATTCATCTGTTGATGGACTCTAGGGTTGTTTCACCTTTTGGCTATTGTGAATATTGCTGCCATGAACATAGGTGTACAAATACCTATTTGAGTCTCTGTTTTCTTAGCACTATCTTTAACATCACTGAACCCCAGTGACAAAGTGGACATTACCAACTTATTACATATGTTGTATTAAATGACGTAACATCTATAAAGGATTGATAGGTGCTCTAGAAGTGGCATCTGCTACTACCATCTTTATTATTGTTTTGTTTGTTGTTCTTGGAATACAGAAGCAGAGCTCAAAGGAGGAGCACCTAGCTCAGCCTGAGGATTCAGAAATATTTGATCTTTGCTTTGGAGATTGATTAGGAGTAGGCATCATAGGACCCTTGGAGGAAGTGCCAGCAATCCAAATGCTTTAATAAAGAGGAGGAATAAGATCAGATCTGAGAGATCTGAGTTTTCTATCCTTCAGTCGTGAGCACAGTGGAGATTAAGTTGAAGGGAGGAAAAGTTGAATACAGAGAAGTCAGTTAGAGCGTTATGATTACTGTTCAGACACCATATGATTTAGGCTAGAACTAAAACAGTGACCGTACAAGGGAAAAAAATGGAAACCAACACCTTAGTGATAGATTGAGTGTGAAAATAAGGAAAAGGAAAGAATATTAGTTAATGATTTGGGCAATAAGGTATAGTATCATTCTCTGAAAAAGAGGATGCCATTTGAAGAACAGGTTTGACGGGAAGAGCAGATGATAAATTCTCATTTGAACAGGGTATGTTTAACAGATATGAGATCAGGGAGGAACCGTCCACTGGTTGGTTAGTTGTAAATGAGGATTTGGAATTTACAAGGAGGTCAGTAGGTGCAGAAATAAGGAGCCAAGAGGGAATCAGCCAAGAGGGAAATGGAGTCATGGGTGTGTGTGAAATTAATGACAGTGCGTATATATAGAGATTCAGGCCTACACCCTGGGGGAACTAGTACTTAGGAAGTGAGCCCACTAACAACTAATAAACAAACAAACAAAAGGAATGAAAGTAGTAGCAAGACTTGTGGGAGGAAGCAGAGAAGTGTAGCCCCAGCGTGAAGCAAACAAGAATTTGAAGGATGAGTCAATAGTGTGCAGGGTGGCAGAGAGGACAAGGATCCGGCAACTAAGAGGTCATTGGTACCTTCGTGAGAGCTGTTTCTGACCAAAACCAGATTAATGTGAATTGAGAAATCATTGAAAGGGGATTCAGACATGGATCTAGGCTATTCTTTTTCAGCAGCTTGCCTGAAAATAGGGCATAAGAGGCAGATTTTCAAGTTATTTTTAAATAGCAAATATTTGCACATGTTTAAGTGCTAAAGGAGAACAGAGTAAGGAAGGTCCCCTGAAGAGGGGGAGGAAGTGGGTCCTTAATCAGCGGAGACAAAGAAGTCTTGGGAGGCGTTTTAGTATCCTCCATTTTCTCCCTGAAATAGAGAGCAAATTCATCTGCTGAAATGTTTCCGCACAGGGCTGGCCATATAGTATTTGATCAACAGATATTTGTTTTATTTAATTATTGGTGGAAGTATATGGGACTTGGATTAGCAAAGAACATGAGAGGCCTGGAGGCAGGATGAGTTTGGCAAATTCACAGGCATCATTGAGTAAGACAGTGGCTCTCACTGTTGCTGGGTCCCAACCTCAAGATCCTGACTTAACTAGTTCAGCCTGGGCATAGGGAGTTTTCAAAGTCCCCGAGTGATACTCCCTGTAGTCTAGATGGAGAATCACTAGTGTGGAGGTAAATCTGAAAGATGCTCAGAGCCAGGAAAGGATACTTTTTAATGGGCCAACAGAGGTGGTCTTGGGAAGGTATTGTTGCTTATAATGATGTAAAATAGGATTTAATAGCATTTCTTTTTTATTTTGCTTTCCCCAAGAATATTAAATTCTCTGTGTGTAAGACAGAGAAAGCAAAAGATAAATAATTATAAAGAGAATAATAACAAAACCTGTTCTAATCTACCAGACGTTGGCGATTGAAATTGCCCATCTCGCTGCCTAACCATAGGGCCATTGGAAGAACGTGTGAAGGAAATGGAAATAACTTTCACTGAGTGCCAATTCCATGCCAAGCATTGGATTTGGCGCTTTCAAGTGTTGTCACATTTAACATTCTCAACGTCCAATAAGATCAGTTATTATCTTGACCGTTTTCCACATTTCTAAACTGAGCCTCAGAAAGTAGCCGCATATGTGAATGAGAGGAGGGGCAGGGTTCCTAGTGTTTCAGAAGACTGGGGGAAGAGTTGGGAAGCCCAGGATTAAGGGAGCCCTCTCTTCCCTTCCCTTTAGTAAATAAAAGTCTGAGGAAGTAATCAGAGGATGGAAATACGTCTTCCATTTGCAGATGTAAATATTTAAAATACTATACATTTATGGGACACCTGCTACACAGTTCACCCTCTGTTGACTTTGACATTTCATTATTCCAAAATGACCTTTGCCCTTTAGCATAACACTAATCCATTAAAAGGAAAGACAATAGAAATAGAAACCAAAAAGAGTTATGTGAAGATCATGGAGAAGGTTTTTTATACCCCTGTGCCTCTGCTTGCGATCAGTTTTCCTCTTCTATCCCACTAACATGGTTAGCCAAGCCAGACAAAAACAGAGAAATAGCTCTTCCCTCTCGTTTTCGCTACAATGTCAAAATAATAAATAGGTTAATCACATCAGTTGTATTGACTTGGGACATCCTAGGCACAGACCGCACTTCAGGATTGCAGAAACATCATTCTAGGATTTCTGTTGAAGGGTTTAGGCTGTTGACCTGAAAAGAATCTTTACTTTTTCCTTTCCCGTTTGGTTGTGTGAACACTATGGTCTAGGAAGTATTGAACCGTGCCTGAGGAGAAATACTGCAGGGCAGCTCTGAAATCTACAGCCTGGCTGCAAGCTTTTAAAATTGCGTCAGGCAATCTGGAGTAAGCTTTTACATTAATAACAGGCACAGGTAGAAGATGAAAAGCCATGGCCACTGATTTTGACACCACCCAAGAACTGTGTCATTGATGTACAGTGCATGTGTCACTTTCATTTGAAATTGAGTCTGTGGCTGCCACCACTATTGTTTCCCGTGGCAAGGTGCCACCATCCCCAGGACTTACATCAGCAGTCACTGAGGTCTGGTGGACTGAGACTGGGCAGAAGCCTAGAGCTAAGTCATTGATCTTCTGCATCCCTTGGTTCCAGCATCTGCAAAAATGGGATATAGATTCCTCTCTCTTCACCCTTCATTCATGTGACAAAGCGTCTAACATGTTAGACAAAACTAAGGCTTTTATTGCATTCTGTATTTGACCGGTTTCTTTGGTAACAGATTAAAAGTGAAACAGTTGGAAGAAGTAAGATTTCCACTACTAACATATTTATTTATTGAATCTCTTACGTCTGTGCCCCGCCCTGTGCTAAGGAGTAAACGAATGAAGCTTTGACAAGTTTATCAGTTCGTTCCTTACCACTAATCAAGGTCCTGGAGTTGGAAGTAGCTCTTTACCTTTTCCACTGAAACTCACTCTATGCATTGCTATACACACATCTGGAGTCTTCTTATTCTCTATTTCAGCATATATTTATTGTTGAGAATATACATCTGCTATGCATCAGCTGCTGTTCTGGGCACTAAGGAATAAAAGATAAATAATGCTTAGTACCTAGCCTCAAAGAGCTCACAGACTAGCAGAAGAGATAGATTGAAAAACAGATCATTATGCCACTATGTGTGAAAGCAGGGGGAGAGATGAGCGAGGAGCTGTGGGAGCCAGAGGGAGGGAGCTCTTAGAGAGAAAGACTGCAATATCCATGGTAAGATTTTTTAAAAGTTGTGTGAAATTAATCATGTACTTGGCAACACATGTTCCCTGAGCAAGATCATAATGTGACACAGATGCACAAAGGAGGACCCAGGAGTCAGATAAACCAGTGTATTATGTGAAAGAGGGAGGAGGGTAAAAATGTAAAGGGAGAAATAGAAAGCATGAGTGTGAAGGGCAAGGGAAATAGGTAAAACCTGCTGAGAAGGAGGACCAGGGAGTAGGAAGTGACTAAGCAAAATAGCATGGAGACAAATTCCAAAAAAAAAAAGGCTGCCAGAGCATATCAGAGGCTGCTTAATTCCTGTCATGTATGACTTTGTAAATTAGATTTGTATAAGCCCATGCCATCAATATAAATGATTTATATTATCAATTTGTTTTTTTGACATTATTCCCAAGAATGCTGAAGAACAGGTTAGCTGAGTTGGAAGGAAAGTTTTTAGGCAATATTCACTCCTTTCACTCCCTCTTTATCCTGAATCTACCCTGGAGACCAACTCTCTCTCCAAGCCAAGGTGCAGATTATTGGCTCATTGGACATTTCCACCAAGCATCCGGCCTGCTGTCCTTTTCCTTTGAAACTTGACCCCTCATACTCATATTGTTCCACCCTTGTCATCGTGCTTTTCACTGTCTCCTTGTCTCCATTCCTTTTTATCATTAGTGTTGCTTCTTACCTGATATTCCATCTCGTACTCCACTCACATCTCCCACTCTCTCTTCTCTACTTGGTTAACTCCTAGCACTCCTAGCAGGCTTCAAAAACACAGCTCCAGAAAGCTATCTCTGCTCCCCTTTCTCCCTCCACAGTCCGATTTAAGTGCTTTTTCCTTTTTTTGAGGTTCCATTGCACTCGGTACATGTTTCCTGCTTAGCCCCCATCTGAATAATAATTGCTAGAATACTTGTCTGTCTTTCCATGAGTCTGGTTGCCAGTAAGGGGCCTTATACATCACAGGTACTCAGTACATGTTGGCTGGTTAAATGATTAAGAAAATAATAGTGCATCAACAGTCAACAAAGGCAAGAGTGAGAGTCTTTAGTTCTCCTGAGTCTTTCACCGATCTTCAATAGCTTAGTCATTCAAAAGTTTTACTGACATGAAGGGTTAAGTGTCTGACCCATCCGTTTCTAATCCCAATGGTGCTATTGTAAGCATTCTATTTTTTAATCATTTTCTTTCAATTTTCTAAATTTTCTATACTATAGTGATATTATTAGTTAACTTTTAAAAATGAATTAATAATTTTTAAAGCCCCTCTCTTCTCAACAACAACAGCAAAAAAATGTAAGCCCAGACTCAGTCTTCTTATAACATAGCTGTTTGTGTGTGGGAGTGGATAATTTATGGGAAATGAGGAAGAGGTTGGTTATTTAGAAAATATTATTTTATGATAAAGTTTAGAAAGCATTGGCTTCTGAACACAGGATTTGGTTTATTCATATAGGACCTGTAGAATACAAAGGTTAGCTTGGATGTGTATGGAATGAGGTCAGTAAATGTACAGTCTAATGCAAGTTCTGAAGAACCAATACACATTTTCTAAGTCAAAATGTTTTTAAATATACTTAAGACTTCTACATAATAAATATGTGTGAAGAAAAATAGATAGATACGTAAATGTATACAACAGAAACATCTTTCTGCCAGGATGGATTTATTCAGTAAATATCCAGTAGCCTTCCTCAGAATAGTCTGCTATCAATACAGCTGTTAGTCTTAGAGTTCTGACCCATTTCCAACTAAGTAATTTTATTCTGCTGCTTAAATTCTCCAACCATCGCCACTTGACACAGAATTCTTCTTCATTTCATGTCCCATCTGAAGTGTTACTCCATCCTGAAAAGCAGCTTCATGTACCACTCCAAAGGTGACTGCTTTGCCGTGATGAGTGAGGCAATTCTGTTATGTTAAGTGCTTCTGGAAAAAAGCATGTACAGTGCTCCCGTGGAAATGCAAGCTGATATTACTCAATGAACCTTCCTTTCAGCTTTTGCACAGAGTGGCATTTTCAAAACAAAGAGGACTTCCTCCATTGTAGTTTATTTATGTGATGTATTCAAAACAGGCCCATTTCCTAAAGGCATCTGGGAATATGTGTAGAAGAAATATGAAAGAAGCAAAAATTAAATACAGATGAAGTTAAACAGCTAACAGTAGAGAGGCCAGCGACGTTGCTAAACGGCAACTACAGCCCTAGATCTAAAATTCAGAACAATCAAGAAAAATGGAAAATAATCACATGAGATATCTTCCAATGCATCTTCCACCTAGCTAAATTCTAAGTGATAGTTCCGAGAAGGTCTTAGGGTAGGCAAATGTGTCCTAACTACAGAATTCAGAGCTGCATAGACTTGAGAGTAAAATAGTTTTTGCAAACTTATTGAAGATGATTACATGCAACATATAAAAGACAGCCACATATTTGACAAGTATAGCAAGCAGCACGTTCACTATGCATAGATATATCACCCATTCATTTCTAGAATACATCGTCTTGCTTTTTTTTTTTAGATGAGTCCCATTCCCTATCTTTTAGTAGTCTCAGTATCACTGTTCCCTTTCTTAGAAAAATCTCTTAGCCCGTTTTCAAGCTACATGCTTGCTTTAAAAAACAGTGGTATTATTGATCTTTAAATACCTAAAGGTGTCTTATGGTTAATTCAAGTGTATTAGCAGAAATAACTCGACACATATCTCTAAACCTAGGTAAGGATACAAATGGGAAGGCACTGTAAATCAATTTTTGGGGTGTTGACTCTATCATCAAATAGTAGACACTCATCCTGATTTTTTTCTATTTCTATCATAAGCGAGTCAACATTTTCTTTGTCCTTTTATCTTAAAACCTCACATAGGTACTTAAAGAAAGTAAAAAGAAATTTTCCAGGAAAACATCAAGGCCTCTGACATTGGATGTTTTATTTGACCAAAATAACACAGACTTACTTCACTGAGGAACATCTCTCAAATTTCCTGACTCTTATTGTAATGTTTTGATCATTCTACAAGCATTTCTGGGCCTTTCACATTGCCTTTGGAATATGGATATTTTAAAATCTTTTTAATGATTTTAAAGTAATGGTTAAAAGCACAGAAGTTGGAGTCTCATGGATCTGGGTCGACATCCAGCTCCATTCTCAGTATGCAAACTCTGGCTTCCTAGGTTGATTCGTTTTCTTTAAAGTGGGGCTAAGAACAGTATCTACCTTTTAGCGTCAGGAGGATTAAATGGGATCCTGCATTAACCACTTCAGGTACAGAGGAAGTGAGTGTTAACTGGAGGCCCTTCAGCAACTGAGTTCCATGTTTGCCTTCAAATGTGAGTAAATGACCATCCGATGATCCTCTTGTATCTATACCTAAATCTTTCGTTTGTGATGGTGTAACATGATAATGCACACAGCTTGATAATACTGCCTTCACCTTTCAAAGTTCTACTTTCCTTGCATTGCAGTTTCAGAATGGATTTTGGGGCCTCTGACCCATTTTCCTGTGACTAGTTTTTCAAGAATCCTTGGTAGAGTCATACTGGTTCTTAAAAGCCTACCTTTTTACACCCATTTTTCTTTTCTTTAACATTATTTTTAGAGGAAACGTTCTAAAAAATGGATCTAAAAGTAAAAGCCAAGTATTTTGGGGACAGGGCACACACCTCTCTTTCCTTCCACTTTTTGAAGGTCCACCCCCATCCACATCCCCCCACCGTGCACAACTTGCGTTTGCTTCTGTGGGCTGCATCCTATTTGCATCTCCCTAGCTTTTCTTCATCTGTACCACCCATCTCCTTCACTATGACACTGAACGGCTCTGTTGGTTTTTGCCCCCTGCTTAGGTCTGACTCCTAGATGGGTTGTCTCCACCCATTTTCTCTTTGGTTTGCCTGCAGACTGCCCACGTGCTTGTCCATATCGATCTCAGGTGCTTCCGAATGCTCGCTCCTGAATGGCCTAGAACTATAGCTCCATATGACTTTGAAGCTAGAATGCCCATGAGATATCTACGAACCAAGACATTTAACTTTACAGTTGGGAATTAGTGAGGTCAATGTCATGTACTTAGGTTGTGGTGAAGTCAGTACTAGAACCTGTGTCTCCTTTTTACGTATTTAAACCCCTTTACAATTGCATGATTTTTTTTTTAATTCTAAAAGTTTAAATTTAAAAATACAATATCAGCTTAAATGTCTGCTTTTTAAAGGTAGGAGGCTTATTAAATGGTGGAATCAGAGCTGTATTTTCTTGCCTTCATTTGTCTCTCTATATTAAGAATATTTCTCCATATTAAAGTTCAAACTTTTTGTATTTATTAAAAGAAATGTATGTTCATTATACTTAGTTCTTAAATAAATAACTGTCAATTTAAAGAAATCTGTCGTAAGTTGATAATAAGAAATAGGGACATATCAGAGATAGGAACTACTGTATATTTATTTTATAACAATGCAAAATTGTAAATTTGGTAAGAACTTATAAAGCCAACTACAAGAGAATGGTCACAGAAATTAGAGGGCAGTGAAGTCATGAAATACCATGCAGCCGATAAAAAAGGATGTTTTCATAGAATGATGAGGGAGTATCTAACTGTATGCTATTGAATTGAAACTAAAGAGTAAACACTACATTTATAGTCTGACCCTAATATTATGCATATTAGGATTAACACCTGGAAGGAAGTACCACAAAATATTATCCATGATTATCTCTGTCTTGGTAGATTGTAGATGATTTTCATTCTCTTCTTTTTGTTGTTGTTTTGTATTTTTCAAATTTTGTATAATAAATATACATAAATAGAAACTAGGTGGAAATGTCCAATGAGCAGCTGGATATCTACGCCCTGGCTTAGAGAGAGAGTTGGACTCCAGGGTAGATTTATGATAAAAAGGAAGTGACTATTGCCTAAAAACTTTCCTTCCAACTCAGCTAACACATTCTTCACCATAAAAAGAAATCTAATAAGAAAGTAATTATACCTTTCCAAAAACCAAATAAATGAAGTTGTCTTTAATTTTATGGCTGGTGGCAAATATTCCTTCCCTAATCATATGCATGTTCTAAGAACAGAATATACCACTGCCTCTGATAATCAATGAGGTTACTTTTCTATGGTAAGTTCTAGAAGAGGCTAAAGACTAAGAGAAGGCCCAGAAAGAGAAAGTGTAAGCCCCCAACTTGCAATACGAGGGCTCCTGCTTGAAGTTCCCAGGGGAACTTGTTTCTTTAATGCAACCTCACAAAGGAGCAGGGCCAGAGAAGTGCCATTTTAATGCCCTGGGACAGGCAATGATTCCCCCACCTCACCCTCATTGACAGCACACATACGTGCTCAGGCCCACCTACCTGAGACTCAGCAGGTCTCCTTGGCTAGAATGACAAGTTCAAGCAATTCACTGATGTTGGTTCTGGCCTACCCTAACCTACCCTAACCATCCATAAGCTGTGAGACCTTGGGCAAGCTATTTCTCCTCTAGAGTCTTAGCCTCCACAGCTATTAAAGGAGATAATAGTACTTCCTACTGCACGGTAGTGCTATAAAAATACGATGAATTTCTACTCCCTAAGGCTGGTAAAGCAGCACCAGGCTCAGGCCCACTGAAAACGCTGCATAAACATTTCCTCTCTATAGTGCATTCCCTTCTCTTCTCTCTCTCTCTCTCTCTCTCTCTCTCTCTCTCTCTCTCTCTCGTTCTCTCTCTCCTTTCCTCCCTCTCTCCTTAGCTGAAAAGTGATCTTTGTCTTCCCCGTGGAGCGTATTTTGAAGAAAACTTTAAACAAGAAGTAGAGACAAAGGAAATGACAGAAGTTATCTTGCCATTTCACGGGTGAATCAGGGATGAGAAGAGATGAAGTTGTCACCTCCTAAAATGAGTTTTTTTCTTTTTTTAAACAATTCAGCTTTTTTTCTTTGGGTCTGGTGACCCATGTTGCAGGACACACTGCCCTTTTTTTCATTTTCCTTTTGGTTCATATGGCACTGAGCAACAAAATAATAAAAAATATATATTTTTTAATAATACCAGTACACACACAAGTAGGAGAAAAGGGCTCCCATGGGTTGCTGAATCGCTCACTAATCACTCTGTTCAGACCCAGCAGGGAACTCTGACAACACCTGACTTTTCATTTATTTATTTTTTATTGGTTCTGGGAGAAGCTTGTGATTCATTCCATGTAGGTTGCAAGCCCTTGTACTACAGGAACAAATGGTCTCTAGGGTGATTTGCTTTATTAACTTTTAGGGCAAAGGAGGGAGAAATAGGAGAATTGCTTTAACTGCAATACACTGGCAAAAAGTTTAGACATTTTTAGTTCATCGACACCTGAAATGTTTTAACTGGTCCTGTTTCTTAATGATGGATTGTCTGATTGTAAAGAAGGAGGCAGTACCATGGAGAACAAAGAGAGCTGGTTGAAAGACAGAGAACCGAGCAATGGTCACAGCCTTGCCATCGTGCCAGCCAAATCACTAGAGCCCTCATGTCTCTGGGACACAGTGACTTTCTCTGTAAAATAAAGGGGTCAGATTAGATATTGTCTCTTTCAGTAAGGGTTTACAACTTCGTGAATGACGATAAAAACAAATTCATCATGATGATGAATTTAATATTAAGTTTGTTGGAAAATGAAAGGAACCGTCCTCTCCTTAGAGATATAATAATCATAATATAATAATAAGCTTTTGCTGTGCTACGTGCCTGGTGTTGCATGTAATCCCCACAGTGATGTAGGAAGAGCACACCAAGGATCACAAAGATTAAGCAAATTGCCTGAGATCACAGAGCCTGTGACTGGTGGCACTGGGCTTCCAGGCCTGACACACAGCTCATGACCACGCCTCGCCTCCATACTGCCTCTCAGGGAGGCCATAAAGACCATCCAAGCTGATAAGGGATCCAAAGTAACAAGTGTGATATGCAAGTTAATAAAGAGTAAGGAGGGATGTGCCTGCTTTTGTAAGTTTGTCAAGGACAGTTCAGGATCATGGTGCCCACATTGAAAGAACGGCATTACTTAGGCTTAAAGAGAGGCTTGACTGCAACAAAGGAATGAGAAAAATCTTAGATTGGGCAAAAAATGCTTTATCTTTATCATTTATGCTTTCTCTTTCAATATTCTCTTTAAAAGTAGTGAAGCACTTGGAATTTAGTAAGCTATAACATATTGGGTAAGCACAGTGATACTATTTGAGCAATTTAGATGCTTGGCATAATAGAAGGAGTGAGAGAGGACAAGGGTTTTTGGTGCAGGAGCTGCTGTTGACATTAAATGATTTGCTTTCCTTCTTTGGTTTCTGGTTTCCTAAACTATAAAGCCAACTGGTTGGTCTAAATCAATCCAGTAGATACCAAAACCCTAGAGGAGGCACTAGGGGTATAAAGATGAAGATGCAGTGCTTCTCTCGGAAACACATTTAAGAACTCTAAATTCTGTGATTCATCATCAAGGCAAAGACTGATAGTTTGATGTGAATTATTTGAATATTCCTAGCAACAAATGACATAAAAAATTATTCATATGAAAAATCAGCCATGAAAATTTAAATAAAAGATTATAGTTGGTAGTATGCACTTCGATGTCCATCAAATTCATGATTTACAAGGCTTATGATGTAACTAAACATCTCCAAAATACAGTATAGCAGTGAGATAATGCTTACGTGAATATATTATATTTTTATGAAATGCAATGCATCATTCTACTAAAATGAAACCACCGCCTGAAAATGAGTCCTGTAGATTCTAATTTCTACACTGTGTTAAGACTATGAGTGAATTCTATTCCCCCACAATTTGCATTTCTTTTACAGTGTGGAAGCGAAATAAGCCTGTTTGTTTGCGCTGGTTTCAGAATTAAATTAGTTTGTATACTTGTTCTCTCCTCCTCTTCCTGGATTTAGTTTCAAAGTAAACAAGTATTTTCATTAAATTCTCTTTTATTTGGCTTTAGTTCTTTAGTTATCGTAATTATTCTGGGTGGCTGTCCCTGTTTTATTTTTGAATCAGATATCTATGCACTGTTTTAAATTGCATTTAATTGGTTCACTTCCATTTTTCTGTTGTTTACCTCGCTGTGTAGTACTATGATTTCTTTAGCTAGATCTGACTCCTGTCATGATCTGATCTTTTTTAAAGGTATTTTTTATGGACCTAAACACTGTACAGGTTTGGCAAAATAGGAAACAGATGATCATCAATTTGATGTTTAGTGAATGGGGACAAATTTCAGGGAAGAAACAAAAATGTCATTCATCACAGAGGAATTTTTTCAAAGTTAATGGCAAACTTGGAGTCTTGAGAAATAGCAAAAATTACCTTGTTTGGTAAAGCCAAAAATGTCAACAGAACCTTTTATTTTATTTTTTTTAGATTAACCTAGAAGTGACCTCTGACAGAAAGAAAGCCAGCCATACTTTTCAATTTCAAGCTAAAAGATCTAAAAAGTTATTTCTACCTAATAAAAAAATACTATAAGATTCTAAATTCCCACAGAAACTCTTCGTCTACCTTATTACACATCAAAAGCCACCAAGGCGCTATTTACCCTGTAGGCCAGCACTAATAAAGTTTTGCAGGCATTTGCAATGGTGTGCACGGCAGGGAGTAGAGAGGGGGGCTTTAGGGCAGAGAGGAGAGGAGAGAGTTAGTTTTCGTTAGGTTAGTAGAAGAAAATATAGGAAGATTTTAAATATTTATTCCAATAATTCATTTAACAATGGTTTATTTAACAACTTTTAGGATCCAAGTATTGTTCTAGGGTTGGGACTACAGAAGTGAACAAGAAAGATGAAGTTCCTGTCCTCACAAGTATTACATAATAGTGGGGGGAAAAGGGACAATAGCGAATATACGTACAATAGTTCAGCAGGTATTAAGTGCTGCAAAGAATAAAGCAATCTGATAAAAGTGTTTGGGAGTTTGTAGGGTAGCTAGAGAAGGTTTTTCTGAGAAGTGGCATTTGGGTAGAGACCAGAAGAAAGTAAGAGAGACATGCAGACATCTTAAGGGGAGAGTATTCAAGGAAGAAGGAACAAACGGTAAGTGTAAAGGCCCTGGGGAGAGTACCTGGCCTGTGTTCAAGGAACAGCAAGGAAGCTAGCGAGCGAAAATGTGAGTGGTAGTAGATTAGGTCATAGAGGTGAACTTGGAAAGGAGAAAGTCTGTATAAATATGATGCAAGACCAAGACAATTTAAACAAATGATTGGCAAATTTGACGATACAAAGTTTTTAATTTCTGCATAGCAAAAAAAACCACCAGAAACAAAATCAAAAGTTAAACGGCAACTAGGGGGAAAATGGTAATACACGTCACAAAAAAAACTGGTGTCTTTAACGTATTTAAAGACAGAAATTTCTTTACATCAATATGAAAAAATGAATAGCCCAGCAGAAAAATAAGTGAACAAAGATTATGAAGAGAAAAAGCAATAGAAATGGCTTTTAAACATATTCATAGATGTTCAACCTTACTTATAATGAGGGAAATTCAAGTTAAAACCACACTGAGATGCCAATTTCTTACCCTTTCAGGTTGGCAAAGATCCAAATGTTTGATCCTAACAACATCTGAAAGTTTGCGACTTAGAAAACGACTCTCATGTATTGCTATTGGGAATGTAAACAGGTACAGCGTTTACAGGGAGGTCTTTGGCACTATCAAAATTTTAAACGACCATATTTTTGACCCAGCAGTTTCACTTCTAAGATTTTATCCAACAGATTTATTTGCACATATGTTAAATGAATTATGTACAAGGATATTCTCGTGGCATTATCTGTAATAGCAGGAAACCACAGGATATGTTGAGTGCTGAGAAGTGAATTAGAAGCAAGGAGTGGAGTTCTGATTATGAATCTCCTTTTAAACTTGAACCCTTGGAAGCTCTTGAGTAGGTAAAATGAGAACAAGGCTGTGTTTAGAACAACTTGTCTGCCATCAATTTTGGGTTGCATTGGGTGTGTGTGGGACCTTGGCGACAACTTCAATGTCATTTATAGAGTTCTGATAGAGTTGTAATGGGAGAGCCCTTGTGTGGGGGGGCGGGGGGCACCAGGGGTGGTTGTAGCAAGGCTGCTAAGGTGGGCAGGGCCTGTCTTGTGCCAGGCTAAGAGGTTCAGACTTCATCCTGAAGGCAATGGCGACCTTTAGAGCAAGGCAGGGACCTCATCAGATTCGCATTTTTAAAAGACAGCTCTGCTGGCAAAGTCAGAGAAGAGATTACAGAGCAGCAAAACCAGAATGGGGAGAGTGATTAGGGTAAAAATCAGAAATAAAGTCCAGAGAGGGGAAAGTATTCTCTCTGTTTGGTAGTCTTAGGAATCAGAATTCTAAGAGTGAAAATGTCTTACCTATAAAATTGCCTTAAAAAAACAAAACAAAAAAAAGATACTGTCATGTTGCTTGTTTCACGGGGGTAGACATTTGTTAAAATGTATTAAATTGCACACTTTAATATGTGCAATTTGTTTTACATCAGTTATATCTCTATAGAGCTGTAAAAAAAATTTAATTAAAATTGTCTTTAATAAGGGGGAAAACCCTCTAAAAAGGGCATGGAGGTTCTGACAAGGTACGTTCAAGTTCTCTGCTCTCAAGTATGCACTCTTTCCTGGTTATTCGGATCAAGTCTGCCTGCTGCTGTGTGTTCCTCAGTCCCCACTTGCTGTCCGCCCTTCCCAGCCCTCTCCTGAAACGCATTCCTGCCCAAGATCTCGTGAGCATTTTAATTGACTGACTTGAGTGAAATTAAAGGACGTGTATATTCAGTGTACCTGTCTCAGTGTGGAAAGCAAAGCCTTCTAATTACATCCATGCCTTGGGCATAAATGAGCCTGTATATAAACACTGAAGTGGGGTTTTTTTTTTTCTTTTAATGAATAACTGGGTGCCAATGAATGAATTTACCAGGGTGTTTTTAAAATCGTTTGTTTTTATTTTTATTCTTTGGTCTGCTTCTCAGTGGAGGAAATATCTTGGTTAAGCTAAAATAATGGTGCTGCAGACATAAGAAAGGGTGAGCTTTGCTCCTAAAGAAAAACCAAAACTGGGTGCTATGGAATTCTGATAAAACAACAAATTCTGCATATAGATTTCATTTTTCAAAGTGTAGATCATGAGGACAAATTTAGAAGATTTAATGAGAACTTTGAAATGACACATTATTTTAATTCTAATTTTCCTCAAAGGAAGAAAAAAATCTTTTAGTGTTCACGTTTCATGTTGTCACTTCAAAAAGATTCTATACACCATGAAGGGGGCAACCATGGACTGCTTCTGTCCCCCCACCACCAATTTATAATGACATAGTGACACTCCTTGGCACGTAACAAATATTTATTAGATAAAGTTGACCTTATTTCAACTGAATTTTCTCTTTTTTTCCGTCTTTATTGAGATATAATTGACATATAATATTGTGTAAGTTTAAAGTGTACAACATGATGATTTGATGTACGTATCTATTGCAAAATGATTATCACAATAAGGTTAGCTAACACATCCATCACCTCACATAGTTATCATTTGTGTGTACGTGTGTATGTGATGAGAACTTTTAAGATCTACTCTTTTAGCAACTTTCAAGTATATAATACTGTATTGTTAACCATATTTACCATGCTGTACAGTACATCCTCAGAACTTATTCATCTTATAGCTAGAAGTTTGCACTCTTTGACCACCTCCACCCACTTCCCACCCCACCTTGGTGGTTAAGATTCTGCACTCTCACTACTGTGGCCCGAGTTCATTCCTTGGTCAGGGAACCACACCACCCATCTGTCGGTTGTCATACTGTGGTGGCTGCTGTTGCTGTGATGCTGAAAGCTATGCCACCGCTATTTCAAATACCAACAGGGTCACCCATGGTGGACAGGTTTCAGTGGAGCTTCCAGACTAAGACAGACTAGGAAGAAGGACCTGGAAGCCCACTTCCAAAGAAACATGGCCATGCAAACTCTGTGAATAGCAGGGAAGTATTGTCTGATATAGCACCAGAGGATGAGAGGATGGCACAAAAAGACTCGGCAGGATTCCGCCCTGCTGTACACAGGGTGAGTAGGAGTCGGAATTGACTCCACAGCACTAACACAGCTTTATCTTCTTGCCTCCTCTAGAACATTTTCAAAATCATTCTTTTCCAGGTTAAAATCAGCAACATTCAGCAAAGTCATTTCTGAATTACATCTCCTTTTCTCAAGAAGTAAGTTAAGAATGTATGTCTGATCATATGAAATCATACTTAATATTTATATCCTGGAGGAGCATAAACATTCAAGAGTCCTGGCAGCAAGATAGTTTTCAATCCAATACCATCCAGAGATCAGAAACAGTGTCTAGCTCCCTGCATCAGAGACTTTGCTCTTCATAAAGTTGTATACTTGGAGAAAAGTCCAAAGCTTTGGCTTTTCCCAAACCTATCTCTCATGTTCACATCCCAGGGGAAGCATATATCCTAATGTGAGGCTCGCTGGTGTGCGTTTGGTGGGCTGTACTGCAACGCTCTGCAGACTCAGAGCGAATTCTTTGTGTACATTTCCTTTAGGGCAAGGTTTTATTTTTTCTTGACCATTGCAGGGTTTGTAAACGGTGGTGTGTGGGAGTACATCATACATGTAAAATTTGTCAAATATTAATTGACTAGAATTCTGAATATTGGAGGCCTGTCAAACAAGTAGTGAGAAAATATCTCTGAGTATTTTGTAAATATTGTAATTTGGCTGCTCCAGTTTTCTATTGCTATAAAATAAATTATCGCCAATTTTAGCAGCTTAAAATAACAACCATGTTATTGTAAGTCACAGTACAGTGGAGCATGAATTCGGCCAAGGTTCACCTGGCTGATTTTTTTGCCTCACATGGTGTTGACTGGGATCAGTAGATGGTCATCAGCTGGCAGATGGGCTGATCTGGAAGGTCCTAGATGGCCTCACTCATGTCTGGCACCTTGGCAGGTGTCTTAGTCCTTTGGGGCTGCTATAACAATATACCATAGACTGGATGGCTTAAACCGCAGATATTTGTTTCTCATAGTTCTGGAGGCTGGGAAGTCCAAGATCAAGGTACCAGTAGATTCTGTGTCTGGTGAGGGCCCTCTTCCTGGTTCATAGTCTTCTCGCTGTATCCTCCCATGGTGGAAGGGGCAAGGGACCTCCCCGGGGTCTCTTTCATAAGGACACTAATCCCACTCATGAGAGCTCCACCCTCGTGACCTAATCACTTCTCAAAGGCCCACCTCCAAATACCATCACCTTGGGGATTATGTTTCAACATATGAATTCTGGAGGGACACAAACATTCTGTCTATAACAGCTGGGATGGATGGAAATCTGGGCCCAGCTGGCACTGTGACCTGGAGTGCCCACACATGGCCAGTAGAGCATGGTGAGCTCAGAGCAGAGTCTCACAAAAGACAGAAATTGGAAGCTGTGGTCTCTTAACTACCTGCTCTGGAAACTGGCAGTGTCGCTTGCACTGTGTGCTAATGGTCACAGCAGTCACAGAGCCCACCCAGATTCAAGGGGACGGGAGGTAAACCCCACCTCTTGATGGGAAGTGAGTCAAAGACTTTATAGTCATCTTTAATTGGCAAAGGGGTGCACCATGAGAAAATGCATTTTTGTATCTCTCAGTAATGAACTCATCCATCGAAAAGCAGCTATAATCAAATCATTAATTTAATATACAAAATAGTTCCAGCTATACATCTTGAAGTCATCCGTGTGCCTTTTACTCCCTTACTCCTCACATCAATTGCTGTCAATACTTCAAAATATTGATGTCAAAAGATCTTGCAAATTTTTTCCCCTCCTTTCCACTTCCTCTTCCTGGAGGAAGTGCCTTCTAATAACTAACCTTTGCTGAGAGCTAATTATGTGCCTGGCATTGTGCTAACAACTTTACAAACACTATCTTGTTTAATTCCTCATACCACCACTATTAGGTAGACATCATCATAATCTCCATTTCATAGATGAAGAAAATAGAACTCTATGAATTAAGTGACACCCATGATCTCTTAGCCATTTAATGGAGGGGCCTACATGGACACCCAGGCACCTGACTCCATCTAACCAGAGTCAGGTTTCCTCACTCCTACCCAGAAAGTCCCTGCTTAGGTGAGCAGAATGCCTTCGCCCAGAGGTGCAGCTTTACCTGCAGCCTGGCTCCTCAGCTTTAAGTGGCACCTTCTGGTTGAGCTGTTACATGTGCCCCCTGTGCTAACACAGAATCACAGTGTCTCTGTGTGCACTGAAACCTGAGATACCAGATATTTCTAATCCATCTAAATTTAATTCTCCATTTAGAAACAAAAGTTATGTATACTGCTTGAGCAAGACAATAGCCCTTTGTTCAAAGAGAGACAAAACTTGGATGACACAAGAGATAGGTGCAGAAAGGATCAGCTGATCATTAGCTGACGTACTAGAACTGATTTAATTGGTAATAGATAACAGCTCCAAGAGCACAGTTAAAAATAATGTTCCAAATATTTCAAAATATAAACAGCATGGAGATAATTAAGATAGCACAGGCTGGCAGCCTCTGGAGTAAGTTACAGTCGTGTTGTGACTTAATTGGTTCCAGAGAAACTTACCAACTACTGCCTTGGTGTCATAAAAGTATTGTGTGTGTTCTTCACTTAGGCAGGAGAGAGAGGCACGGCTTCCCTTGGCACCAAAGGAGAGAGAAGGTTCTCCCAACACCTGGGGAGCTTGACTGGTGACAGACTTGCCCAGCAGGTGGAAGGCAAACCAGTCAAGCAGGGATACACTCTCACCATCTGGGGTATCAGCCCAAAAAAGAGCTGCCATCCGCTCCCAAGCCTTTTCTGAGTCCCAGAGCTGGACAACTCTGGCCTTCCACTGTGACTTTCTTACCTCAAAATGTGTCTAAACTAAATCCTAAAGGCAGGTGCTGTAAGCATGACCCTTTATAGTCAAAGTGCAAAATACTAGAGTTTTCTGAAAAGCTGCTTTTCTTTTTGTGACCCTGGGGAATCCTGTCATGCATATTTAGAACAAAAAGGGGAACTGGGGGGAGAGATGATTATTTCATAAGGATACACATATTTTCATTTAAAAAATTTTGTTCTCTTATGGTCCTCTGTATGCCAGTTATTTGCATAGGTTTATCTGGTCTTCTATCAATTAACTTATTTTACAAACAACTTTGTAGTAGAAAAAATATAAGCCTAGAAAAACCACTATTTACATCCCTCTGAGCCTTCCTCTCATTCTTACCAAAATCCTAGGTATAGCTGTAATCAGTGCATATATGTTATTTTATCCAGATGTTTCACACACAATTTTATTTGAGCTTTTCCAGGAATTAGAAGAATTATGTATTTCTACCTAAAAGCAACATTTGTTTCAATATAGTGTTGTACATTTATATTATTTAATGATTTATCAACAAATATTTCAATTAATAAGAACTTCTGAAGTTAATCGGCACAATAGCCATTACTACTATATTTTTTATTGTGGTAAAAAAACACATAACATGAAATCTACCATCTTAGTGAGTTTTTAAGTGTACAATACAGTATTGCTAACTGTATGCACATTACAACCCTTAATGATGATTCTGAGCCAATCTATGTTGGCTTTTGAGTCTTCAAAGGAGAATCTAATTTTACTCAGTAAAGTATTTTGGTTACATTATATATTTTAAATTGGTAATAGCCTAAACCAGATAACAGTTTAAAGTAGCATATTCTAACTGGTGATCTAAATTAAAAGAAAAATAAATAGATGCATACCTACATCAAAAATTTATCATCTTAAATTAGTTTGTATAACAAAACAAATGAATTGAGATAAGAAATGAAAATATACTGGCAATCAATTTGAATAAGTGTGGCCATTTGGTTATGTGTTTAATACACTGGATCATCAATGGAATTGCCTTTTTCCATGGCCCAGCAGGCAACTGCTTGGCAGAGGGTCATCCTGAGCACTTTTATCATAATTAGGGTGAAAAAAGAGGAGATGAGTTTGCAGGCACAGGAACCTAAAAAGTGAGCACTGTGGTGCGGAAGGAACAGGGAAAAAAAAGATTGAAATCACCAGAGAAACCTCCCGGACTTTCTGATACGAATCAAATAGCTTTTTGCCTTACCTATTGAAAGGAATGTCTGGAAGAAAAGAGAGTGTTTTAATTTAAACAAGGAAGAGAACCTTCTCAGAGATATCCTAGACCCCATAATTTCAAACTGTGACCTATGCTAAGTCTTTATGATCCAATACAAGAACTTATCATTTTTGTCAAGATCACAACTGCTCTCAGACTTCCAGGGGAGCCAACGTTATTACCGTCTCAACTCAACCCCTTCAGGTTGGGTAAATATACTATGATAGACAAGTACTCTTGGTATAATGCCTTATGCAAACACTTATATAAAACACACAATTAAGTATCCCATAGTTATCAGTTCCTTTAATTGCATTTGTTGGATAACTCCATAGTGCCAATTCTTTTTCCTGTACAAGGATTTCTTGATTCTTCTAGCAAGATACACCCATCTAGAGAAACTTGCTCATTTGTCATAATTAATCTTCATCCAAAAAGCCTATTGGAAAGTCTAACAGTAAAGGGGGTTATTTTTGATAAATACACAAAATAGATATAAAGACATAAAAGAAACAGATCAGCTCTCAGGCAATAGTTAGCCACCTTTGAAAATCTTAAGGGAGAAAACATCTTTAATATCAAAATATGCATCCTCTGTCCACATTGCCAGATAATTAGGTCATTAAGATATAGAAAAATTGCTACTTTTGTTACAAGATCTTGCTGTGACATACATATATAGGTCTGCATTATCTAAGGAAAAAATCGGAAAGTTTGTTGTTAGAGCTTCTTTGAGAAACCCATTCACACTTGTTTTTCACTCACTTGTGTCCATGATAATAATATGGGACAGAGTACTGGGGCTGGGGCTGGGGTAGAGGGGCCTCCCTGATGCTCTGAGTGGTGTCCTGGCTGCATTTACTCTAGGTCAGGCCACAGAGGGTAGAGCAAGGGCTCACTTCTGGGGTCTGGCCCAGAAAGCCAGTTGAGAGTATAAAAGCTGATGCTGTTCCCAAAGCCCAGTGCTCTTTAAAAATGTGACTCTTTGCTTCCCAGACAGTACTGTATCTTTCTCACAAAAAAATCATCTATCTGTAAAGGTTTCTCATCTGCCTAATTCATAACTACTTATAACCCTGAAAAATTTTTGATATTTGACTTTGGTTGAGCGTGGTTGGGTACGTAATAAAAAGAAAATTTGGTTTCCTTACACTAATACTATAAACCAGCTACTACAAACAGCGTTTTACATTAATAATATATAACATTTAGGAAGCAGATTATATGATATATGTATGGTGGTATATTTCCAGTTGCATGCTTAAAATATTCATGCCCAGCACAGAAGGAAGAAAACATAGGGCATATACCAAACTGTTTGTAGTGTTATTCTAGGAGGCAGGATTATGAGTGTATTTCTCTCCTTCGTTTTTCTGTTCTGTGTTTTGTAAATGTTTGATAATAAACATGTATTATTTTGAAAAAAGGAAAGTGTTTTAAGATTGGCTGCCAAGAGCTTTAACAATTAAAAGACTTGAGATCTATTGAGTCTGTACGTTAAAAGTCTAGGCTGTGCTGTCTAATGTGGTAGCCACTAGCCTCAAGTGGATATTTAGAATCACATTTAAATTAATTTATTAGTAATTTAATTCTTCAGTCACACTAGCTACATTTCGAGTTTCAATAGCCACATTTTCATCATCACAGAAAGTTCTACTTGACAGTCCTGGTGGAGTCAGGTTACCAAACTATGCCCTATCAAAAATGGGCCAGTTTTCAGCGGCATAGGAATGGACATATGCTCCTCACTGTAGGCACGGAGAGACTCTGCATCACCAGGCCCTTTTATACATCTCGCTAGTCTGTGGCCCAATAAGCTCAGAGATTTTTTTCCTGTAGCCATTCAGCTAGTCAGTGACAGAGCAATGACGAGAATCCAGGGCTACTAACTCCTAATTCATAGTCCTTGCCTCCATATCACGCATAGCGTGTTTTCCAGAAAACTAAAGCTTCCCAAGCAATACTTCAGTTCAGTATGATTTCATAGATATTTTTTGAGAGCTTGCAATGTGATATGCACCATAATAAGCCTTGAATATACAAAACCAAGTAAGAGAAGTTTCTCTGTCCCCAGAGGGTGTTTAAGTGCAAAAGCAGAGGGCATGCTAGGCAGAGGGACAGCACAAAGTAGGGACAGATCTGTTCTTCTTGGGAAATCCAGAAATATTTCTCACACGTAGATAAGCTTGAGTCAGGTCTTGACAGTTCTGCATCTGAATTTCCAAATTAACACTTCTTTTCCAATATTCTCAATTTTCCCCACACTCCAGAAGAAAAGAGGTTATAGTCCATTTTTGAAATGCGGTTGATTCCTGACCTAATACTGAGATCATGTGGGATAGTTAGATATGTTCAAGTCTCTTAATTTGAACTAATTTTCTCATCTTTAGGCCTGGTTCTATACATGCAAAATAATTTTAAATCTTCAAATGAAATAAAATAAAATACTGCTTTAAGATTTAGTCATCCATTCCAGTTTGGACTATATAAAAGCAAATCAAAAGTTTGAATGAATAGTTATTTTTCAGCCAGTTGTGTTGGAAATGTTTAAACACAGGTTAAGAACCTGGAGCTCCCAATTCTTAAATAAATCATGCTCCTATATTTTAACAGATGCAATGCTCTTGGTGGCAGAGCGACTGGAAGGACCTTTCAACATTGAGTCAGTCATGGACCCTATAGATGTCAAGATCTCTGAAGCCATTATGAACATGCAAGAAAACAGCATACAGGTGTCTGCAAAGGTATTTGCCTTAGTCATATGTCTACTAATAAGAAAAGTGCAGTAACATAAAAATGAAGTAACTAGATATGTTCGCCGGCATTATAAATTCTAATACATTGTCAGTGAGCTTTTCCTGTCGAGCTACAAATTTGCAGCTTCATTAAAAATGTCTAATAAAATGGCATTGAGAAAGGAAGCAATCTTTTAGTTCGCAACTACTCAATCATGAAGACATTATTGGCTGCTAAAAAGTTTCAGAGAGACCCAAATATACTGACTAATCCCTCACATTTGTGAGCAATTTGGGGGGAATTTTCTTTTTAATGTTCGAAATTTCTGCACACCCTCACCGTGTTCTCTCTCTAGGAACTTCTAATTATATCTTCAGCTTTGCAAACCAGGCAAATGCTCTATATATTCAATTGTAAATAATTAAACATTCCATCTGACTGCCTTTTTAAGACTATGGCGTAACCTTCATTAATGAATCTGCAGGGGAAAATGCTCCTTTGTATGAAGTCAAGCAGACATTAAAAGAAAAAAATAAGTGCATTTTCATAAATCATATGAGACAGAGCTTCTGGGTTTGCAGCTACAGAGCACAAATATCAGGTGCACAATTTTTATTTGTCCCCACCCAGTTGAAGATAAAACAGGACCCGCCTTAAGCAAAATTGAGAAGTTTGCAGTGGGTCCCCAGCCCTTTCTTTCATCACTTCCTTTCACCCACACTGAGGACTGCACAATGCCCTTCTGTTCTTTTGACCAGTCTCCGGTAATGTCATGGTTAATCATGAAACACTAACCAAATCTTTATCAGTCCTTTAAACCTGGTGACTGAGCGATTGCATCTTAATTGCAAGACATTCACACAAAAATATGTCAGGCAAGGAGCTGCGTGTTTAGCTTCCGTCAATTTGTGAAAGAAATTTCAAATATAACCAAGGACAAGGGGATGAGTGGTGGGGAGAAATTGCAAAGCAGAAAGAGATCCGTGGAATCTGACTAGGTCTCCTGGGCAGAGTATGAATCAAAGTAGATTGGGGCTTTTCAGAGTAAACTGGCAGCAAGCAGAGTGAGAAAGAACCTAGCCTGGGTCCCTCTCTCTCCTTAGGAGATAGGTGGGCAGACAGTTTCATAAGGCTACTTCTGGGTCTTAATGAACTTGGGGTAGCCTATGTAAAGGAGGATGCTCCAAATCGCCATCACCTGTTGACGAAATACCATGTTTGGGGGTTCCATGAAAAGCTATTTTCTTTCTTTCCTCTGGAAAAATAGCAATTGTCCATTCCTCTCAAATCTATTGCCTAGAAACCAACTAATGTTGTTTCGAGAGGCCAAATATCCCAGCAGTGCTTGAGTAGCCAGGCGCTAAGTTTGCTGATGTTCAAAATGGCGCTAGAGAATAGAGCATGAAAAACACAAGTGTCTGTAGTTTGAGACCATCACACACTTCTTAGAAGTAGAGGTTTCCATTGGTGTGTGTGCATACATATTCAAGTCAATTTATTCTATTAAAAATTCTCTGAGAGGTCAAATGGACTCTCTTTATTACCAGAATGTGAATGAGACATTTTTTGTGGAACTTGTCCAACTACATTATAATAGTATGGCGGTTAATATGGAATGTACTTTTAATAAGATTTCTACTCAAAATCAAGAGTAGAAATAATATAGGGCATGTGAGAGCACACTCATATGAGGGGATACAGTATGGAGGGTCATGAAAAATAGTAAAAAAAAATGTCGAATGAGCTAGAAACACAAAAAGTGTGTCTGGTGGTTTTGGCATAGAGGAAAGGGGTTGGGGTGAGTTAGGAAGGGAGAGAGGGAGTAGGGCAGCTAGGCTCTGCAGGAAAGAGGGATGGAGGCAAGCTCAGATTTGGAAGAGGGTATTGAGGAAGGATGAAAGTTAGCCTTTAATATAGTGGATAAGTAGAAGGTGTTTGGAATTGGGATAAATTTAGCAGGAAACACCAACAGGATTTGCTGATGGAATGGATATGTTCTGAAAGAGGTTTTATTTCATCAAGGGAATGGAATTTGGAAATATGTAGTTTTATTTTCCATATAAGCCACATCCATGAAATTATGCATGTACTAAAGTCTAAAATCTACATGCTAGCTACGAACTGGAAGGTCGAATTTTTCCTTTGTCAAAGGAACCGTCAGTCACTATTGGTAAATAGTCTCACCAAATTCGAAGTTCTGGATTTCCGGACTCTGCACAACCAGAGACATCATTGACTTCTAATAGGCGAGCTTCAGGTGAAGCCAGAAGCTATTTCCTAATGAGGTGGGGCAGACATCCTGAGAGTTGTAAAGCTTACAAATTAAAATGACTTCTTACTGCAGGATATGATTGGCAAGTTCTTGGAAAATCATTTACCTTATTACAGCAGTTACTGAGGGAAGCCATTCCCAGAGCCTCTTTCAGAACAACAATATTTATAACTGCCAACTCACATTTGTTGAGCGCTCAATGCCAGGGACTGTATGTGCCTTACATAGTTTATGTTATGTAACATTTATAACAATGCTTGTGATAGATCTTGCCCCTTATTTTCGAGATAAGGAAACCGAAGCTTAGAAAAGTTAAGTAACTTACGAAGGCCTCAAGGTGCATGAGGAGTGCACAGAGGAATGTCTGATTCTCCAGTGTTGCTAGTCACTGCATTATAACGCTGGGGGCACCTGCAAAGCCAATCTCACACAGGGGTGGGGTTCAGTAACTGCTAAACAGATCATGTATTAAGAGAAAGTTCAATAGACTTCAGTAAAACCTGCATGAGAATGTAAGGAAACAGAGGTGGCAAAGCCAGGAAGACTCAAGCTGTCTGTCTGTCTGTCTGTTTCCCTTTACAACTATACCCAGTCCTTGCCACCATGAAAATGCTAATGAAATTTTTCGCTTATCTAGCCTCGTAATTTGTTGCTTCCAACCTTTCCCAGAATTTTAAGAGCATAAAATATGTCTACTTTTTTCTCCCTTTTTCTGTCAGAAGGCAAAAGATGAACAAACCACAGTTTCAGATATGAAATTTCCCTCCTCTAATGCAGTAGCTCTCACCATATCTACAGGAGGGAACAGCTAATCTTTTGTACCTAATCATTGAGATCTTGAATTAGTGGGATTTACAGGTAATGAAAAGATCTATATTCACCATGTATGTTCATGCTCCATTCTCATATTAGATCTGTTTTTATAGGTATTGTCAGATCCTTTTTCCTCTCCTATTTAGCCCACAGCTAAGCTGTTGGGGGTACAGCACATTGACATTCCTTTCAAAAACTACATTGGCTATACCAAGTTGTATAATCAAATTATAATATTTTGCTAATAACATTAGGGGCATTTGTTTCCAACTCTTGATTTATATATCCTTTGTAAAATACTATCTAATTATTATATTGTATATATTGTGTGCTGTTTGTTGTTAGTGCCCTGGGGTCGATTCTGACTCCTAGAGACCCTGAGTACAGCAGAGCGGAACCCTGTGAGGTCTTTTTTGTGCCATCCTCTCACCTTCTGGCACTATATCAGACAATGCTCTGCTGCTATTCATAGGGTTTTCATGGCCAATTTTTTCAGAAGAGGGTGGCCACATCCTTCTTCCTACTCTGTCTTAGTCTGGAAGCTCCACTGAAACCTGCCCACCAGGGTGATCCTGCTGGTATTTGAAATACCAGTGGCACAGCTTTTGGCATCATAGCAACATGCAGCTGCCATAGTATGACAACCGACAGACGGGTGGTGGAGTGTATATGTTGTATATACAATACAATATACAATATTATTTATTTATATATGTTTTTTAAGACTGGGAACAATAGCATGTTAAGACTTTTCTTGGTTCCATTTTGGACAAATGATGACTTAGTAACAATGGCGATCATCATGTCTACCATTGAGCACCTACTATATTCATTCAACAAATACCCTATCATGTACCAGGCACGAGGAATACAATGAAGCACAAAAAAGGTTCTCTGCCCTCACATCAGTCTCTTTCTAGCTGCCTTATATATTTATTTCAATCCTCACTGCAATCTTGCAAAGGATACGTTCTCTCATTTATAGGTAGAGAATGTTGAATTTAGAGAGATTTAGTACCTTGTCTGAAGTCACACAACTAACAAGTGGCAGAGCTGGGATTGCAGCCCAGAACTGTCTGATCCAAAGAGAAAGATTTTCCCAGCATGCCACTGTTTCATCAGTATGTATCTTCCCACCAAGACCAGATATAGTGCAGCATGGGAGGAACCAGCCATCTAAAGGAAGACTGTTGCCTGAAACACGCTACTGATGATGAGTGTTTCTCGTCAGTAGGTGTTCCTACTGACGAGAAACACAAGTTGTTAGTTCTTCAAGCCCCAACCAAGCTATTACATTCACCAACTTCACAGTCTTCATCAAAGATCGGAAGCACACTCGCTATTCCACCACTTCTGTTACCCACCCAAATCAGAGTTCAGGGCTTTATAGTCTTGCGGAAATTCCTCAAGGAAATGAAGAAAAAACTGGCTGGATCTCTGCCTGTGAATTTCAGATGTGTAGATAATCTCCTTCCTATCCTATCAGGGAAGATAAAACTGATCTCACTAGATATAATTTAACTATATTGGGAATAATTTCAAACCTAATCCAGGAAAAGATTGGTTTGTCAGATATAATCTAAATTAAGAAGGAAGACATTAAATTTGAATTGAAACCATCCATTCAATTAATACTTTCTACAGGCGAGGGTAGAACCCATTATAGAAGAGCAGGATGGTCTTTAGGTACTTAATATTGTCCAGACAATTCTTTCTGAATCTATAGCTCAGATGAAGGTTTAAAAAAAACCCTAATAGCATGGAAAAGAGAATGAAATAATTTCTGCCTCTAGCTGATGGGTCTTAGTTTCCTCATCTGTAAAGTGAAGGGTTGATCTAAATGTGCCCTTTCCAGCTCTATGAGTTTACAGTTTTACAAACATTATCTCTTTGCTAGTGATTAGGTTTCTTTTTCTAGCATCCAGATAATTTTCTTTACTCTGGATCTTTTTCCTTTCAAAACATTCAGGTATAAATAATACCTTGGGAAGTCACATGGAGATAATATCTTCTTTCAGATATGAGGACATTGTTTAGAATTAATTCAAATATTTATATTTTTATTCCAGTAGTGTTTATCTTTCCTTTCTTTGAGCGCCTGTATTACATGTGCCCTTCTTAAGGCAGTAAAAATATTATTCCTTGTGTTATGGTTACTTATGTACTTAACTTCTCCTTCCTGAGATTATAAATTATTTGAAGATAGGAGCTGCATCTAACTCATTCTTACATTCTACAGAGAGACATCCTAACATGTTGTTTTACACATGAAAGAAACAGTGCATTTTCCTGAGTTGAATTTGGAACATGAAGGTATAATGCCAGAGAGATTTCAACAGTAAGGAGTAGGAAATACCTTAAAATGTACTTGAAGTTTGTCTAGAATTCCTTAGAGTAGCATAAAGGTTACAAGATCAGACTTTGACATCAGACAGACCTGGGATCTGGTTTTTACTAGTTGTGTGACTTGGGGCAAATTATTTACCTATCTAAACTCAACTAACTCACATTAGAAATTAGGATGCTAGTAGTACCTACTCATAGCGTTGATGGAGAGTAAAATGATGTAATCCTCGAAAAATGCTTAGCGTGGAATATGTTAAATCAAAACCACTCATAAAAGTTAAGCGTTTTAATAGTTATTATTGAAAATGTCTATGATGTGTACATTCTAAAGAGCATTGACTCTATGGTTTTGCCCCATCCATGACGTCTGTGAACTTATGTGGTATTAAGGTCAGAAGAGCAGGCTTGATATATACACACCTACATTTAAATCCACTCATGCACAATGTTATTTTCAATGGCAGAGAATCACCTCTAAAAGGACACATATTTCTGCATGACCTATGACATTGCATGGCACTGAATAAATATCTAATGAACAAGATCTTCAGAAGAAAGCAGGCTGGAGGGAAGAGCGAAGGGATGGAGATGATGTCAGCAACCTGACTCTAGTCTGTGCCTGTTGATGCACCGATGCCAGCATAGCAAAGTGTTTTAGAGGAATTTCAGTGGCCTCTGCCTAATATCGCATTATTCTTGCCCTAAGGGAATAGTTGACCTGCTCCATTGACAAGTAGTTCAGTCTCTTCTGCCTGATCTCTGAGAGAAAAGCAAATGGCCATACTATTTATAAAGCTTTAGTTTCTATTTCTATTTCTTTAGTTTTGTTTTTAAAAGGAAAGAGCAAGTTCTCAATGATTTCTAGATTCAGAATATTTTCTCTGCTTATTCAGATTTCAAAGTCCGTATTCAGCCCATCAGCTCTCACTTATAATATTCCACGAAGAAACAGTGACCTTGAAACATCTTTTATTCTTTGATTTCTTCATTGGAATACAGAAAACCAGAATCTGCTCCATGCCTGTTTGTAACATCGCTGGGTAACAGAGTCAGATTGTTCAGATGCTGGATACAGGGGAGAAAAAAAACCATCTTTTTTTATAAAGTGAAATTAACGTTTGAGAAAAATGCTTATGATGCATCTGTAGGAAATGCATCCAAAGCAAACTTTCCCTCCACGTAAAAGGGATAAAAAAAAATTTTTTTTTCTCCTTTTGATGATAAAGGGAAACTCCTGATTGTCTTTAACCTTTGGATATTTATCTTAAGATTTTCTTTCACTTTAACTTCAGGGCAAAAGATGAGAAGATTACATTTAATGAAGTCTACTCAGGAATAGGTGATTGAAACTCAGTTCAGTTAAGACTCAGTGTGTTATTAGAAACAGAGAAAGATACTCTCTTGCTCTTCTGAAAGAAAAACCTTCTTCCAACCTCCTCTGGCCTTAAAGAGGAGAACTGCTTCCTTAGAACTGTGCTTCCCATGGGCAGCGGATTAGTGCATTAGAGGAATTTCTGCGGCCTCTGCCCCATCTCACAAATTCACAATTATCCCAGCTCTTTGCACGTCCCTTCAACTCAGGGATATGAGATCTGGTTTGATTCTGATAGAGTCAGCCAGCCTATATTTAAACATGTGAAGGAGCTACCTCTATGTGTTTATAGCAACTTGTTCTGCCAGAAATGTTTGAATTATATATGGCTTTCTGTAGATCTTTTTCTTCTAACACATTTTGCACCTCTCTTTCATTTCACCTCCTTATCCCAGACTACATCTTAAATATCAGCCAAATAGCTTAGATGCTTGCAAAATGAAAAGCAGTAATTTCTTTATGAATACATGTAACCTGTTAGCCAGACAAAATGGTTTTAAAACATGGTGTGCAAGGAGGTGGGTGACAAAAATAATTCTTGTGTAGGACATTTGGACTGCCTCGGACACAATTTTCTGAGTTTGCTATAGAGACAGTAGGAATTTTCATCCCAATCTCTCCTAGCCCAGATTACTCTCCTGATCACACCTGTTTATCCAACTGTCTGCTGCACACCTCCACCTGCCACCTCAAATACACCTGTCCAAAACCGAGCTCATCATCCTCCCACAAACCCCTCCCTCCCCCAGGTTCTCTATCTCAGAGAACGCCTCCTCTACTGCTCTTTTGTCCTAGCCAGAAACCCAGCTGACTCCTTGACTTTCTCTTCTCCTTTGCCCTCACAGTCAATCCATAATGAAACCTATTAAACAGTCATTCTAAATATCATATGAATTCATCCTCAGTGACTCCCCTAATTCTATATTCTCACACATGGATTATAGCCTCCTAATTAATTCCCTGCCTTTGGTTTTGCCACACACCAATCCATTCTCCACACTGTAGCCAGAGGGATTGCTGAAAATGCACATATGTTCATCTTACTCCCCTGCTTAATTTCTTTCCATGGTTCCCAGTTGCCATTAGAATACAGCCCAGACACGGCCCTGCATGATGTGGTCCTCTGTCTCCAGGCTCAACACTCACCACTCTCCCTGCCTTAAATTATTAAAGCAAATATTTATTCAGCATGGATTATCTGCCGAGCACCATTTTAGATACTGTGGAGGTTAGTATAGTGAATAAGACCAACAGAGCCTGAGTCCTAATAGAAGTTTTAATCTAGGAGGTCAGAGAATCTCACTATGTACCAGACATACAAAATAGGCCTTGGATCTGTTGCTCAGAAGAACCATCCTCTATCATCTCCATGCTTTTGCACACACTGTTACCCTCATCCTGGAACATTCTATCCTCTCTATCCCCCACCCAAAATACACACTATTTGCCAGGCATACTCCAACCATTTCTTCACTTCCGAGGCAAGATTCAGTGGTATACTGAAGATTAAGTGGTAAACATTAAAAAATGTTTGAACAAGCAGCTCTCTGTGCAGAAAGCGTGCTAGTTTGCAGTGTTTGCCAATTTCTATGGTATACATACTCCCACCATGGTGATTTCAAGCCAGCAACATGATGTCACTGAACACAGAGTAGCACATCACAATATATTTCGTATTTCCCCCTTACAAATACGATTGGCGTAAATAACCTCAAGAGCATAGATAATAGTAAAATAATTAGGAAGTGATGAGTTTTGAGTATATGTTACCTTCGTTTTCAATATAATTTATGTTTTTAAGTTCATGCAACTTAACTTTTAAAAATCACTGTGTCTAATGATTGGCTTGCAAAATTCCTGAAAATTTAACAAGTGGTCTCATGAGCCAGTAAGAGCCAGTTCCAGCACACCACTGCTCTTCTAGGAAGCTTTCTCTGACTCTCCAGACTGGTTAGTTGCCCTCGTGGGTGCTCTCATCATACTTATCACATTTTATTGTAATTGCCTGATTTCTTGTCAGAACCCTCATGAGAGCAGGGACACGTCCAGTTGGCATATCCCCAGCACTTATGTCTGGCTGTAGTGACTCAACAAGTATTTGTTGAATAGTGGGTTGAATGAATGATACAGAGCCAGGCTGATGAAATTTACATGCTTATGTAAATTCTGCAAAGTGATCTTAAAGAATTGCTTTAAACCTTATAAACAAAAAGCATATGAAAGAATCATTTAGCCAGGCAGAGAGGGTTAGGGTTTCTTTCTCCACGCTCAAAATATGCTTTGTTCCGTTCCTTGTAACTCCTCCCTATTCATCGTTTGGGAGAAATATCAAGATGTTATGCTGTTCAAGGACAGCAAACCCTTCAAGGAAAAACATCATTTTTTCAAGCAAATGGAAAGCATTTGCTTTTATTGAAGAAACGATTTTAAGAAGTATGCAATACATCTGACAGATATTCTGGAACCAAGCTGCATAAGCATCAGGAGTAAATTTTTAAAACCTTAAAACTGACACGGTAGCTGGCTTTCCAAAATTGAAGCCAATGAAAAGCAGCCAAAACTGAAACTGATGACTTGACTTGATTCAGTATAACCCAGAATCCTCTTCACAGATCCAGGGACTTAGAGTTTGCCAGAGAGCTCGGCCAAGGGACCACTGTAATCAATCTTGAAGGAAAGAAAAGCGTGAATCAGGGAGCAAAGAAAGAGAGGAAAAGACAGAGAGGGAGGGGGAGAGGGAAGGAAGAAGAGGGAAGACGAGAAAAGAGGAGAGATCGTTCTGAGACATAAGGATGAAAATCTGTTTTCTTTAAAAAGCAATCCATAAAGAAAACTGGCAAACTGATAAAAGTAAAACATCTTGATATTTAAAATGTTTGCGTAATGAGTATAATAATTTTATATTTAAAGAAAAAGTCATTACTAAAACATTTTAAGTTTATATTCAGGAAAACACTTCTTAAGATATTAGCAGAATGCTGTTAGGAACCAGAAAAAGAAATGTGTGAAACGAGGTTCTAGGTGCCAGTTTAATCCTGTATCATGCTGGTGGCGTAGCCCTTCTTGCTACTACTTCAGTGAAATACTTTTTTTACTATTGTAACTTATTTACGTCTCTTTACTAATGGTATGTCGACCTCCCCGTGCACACCCATGTCAGTGTTCCCATTTCACTTCCACTTTGAGAAAGGTACCCAGCTCTGTGCTCAAGGCGATTAGGGACAGGGATATGGTCCAGCCACTGCAAATGCAGGCACTGTTGCTTATCGTTTGACAGAGTGGGACTCTCAGGAAGGAAGTCTTCATAAGAAGCCCAAGTGTCTTCCGTTTTGCTACAAGAAAACAGCCATCGCCCGAGATGTGAGCCCAGTTATCTTCAGAACCCAAGGCTCTTAGCTCGCCCACCAACATCAGGGAGCCAAGCCTGACCATTTTATACACAAAGTCCTCTGCTCTCTAATTGGCTCCTCAAGAATAGTGAGTAGCTATTATCAAATGTTCAAGAAACAGGAATTTTTGGTTCTAGTTGTCAGTTTAAACAAAGTTGTCAATCTGGTTTTGCTTTAAGTTGGCGCAGTAAATGGAGTAAGGAAAATATCAAATGATTTTTTTATTCATTGTATTTTCTGAAGCCTAAGGAAGAAGTGTTAAACTTTGATTTCCAAGAGATAATTGATTTTTTGAGATAAAGTATATAAAACATGTAGCACAGTGTCTGGCCCATCACAGATACTCAATAAGTGTTAGTTCTTTTTCCTATCTTTTCTTTCTCATTACAGAACTCTAGAAGGCTAATTGCCTTCAATAAATGTTTCCAAAGGGAAATTATAACTAAAAATTTCACTTGTTCATAATCTTTCATTCTCGATTTTTTTTTAAATACTGTATGCTAGGAATTCTTACAGATTCTGGGATCCAGTGATGAACAAAATCTATAAGATCCTATTCTTCATGGAGCTTAAATTATTATGCATCACTCTGCATAATCTGTAGATTTGATATGTTACTGGTTATTGTGTTATTTAATTACAGATTACTTCAATTAAAATAATAATACATTTTTATTCCTCATTTTTTTCAGTGTCTTTTCTAAGCATCATATCATTTTATCTTCACAAATGAGAATTGGGGAGAATTGAGGAGAACATGTTCCCCAAGGTCACACAAGGGTACGGGGAAAGACGGAAGCTAGTACTCCCAGCTTTCAGACTCTTTTCATGACCTTTCTATTACACACAGCTGTCTCTCGTGAAAACAATGGCTGTACCCAGACAAAATATATGTAGAGCTGGTGCAGATATGATAGCTTGTTTCCTTGGGAACAAACGGAATAAATTTGAGTTCCCCAAGTGGTCATCTAACAAATAGTTCATTCATTAACACTGTAATATAAATTAGAATCTAATAAGTAAATAAAGCGTTACTCTCAAAACATCAAGTCCAATTAAATCTAGGTAGCATTAACTGTCACCTATATTAATGTAAAAGATTAGAGTTCTGTTTGCAAATTTCAAAACAATATGTGGGAATAGCAACATCTTTCCCACCATATTAGGAACCCACTGAGTATAAACTGAGAAGATGGAATTTTTGAAAAAACACAGGAGCTGAGACAGGATTGATTTGCAGTCCTTGCTTCTCAGGTTGCCAGTAATGACTTTTGTGGATGGATAATCAACCTGCAGAAGATAAAGAAGATAACGAGATATAGGTATAAAGCTACAGGTGCCTTTAAGGAAGTGCACACCAGGTTGTTTTCTTTTAAGGGAGATAGGTTAACATGCTGTGATGTTCTTAAAGGAAAAATACTTGTATTTAGAAACCTAAGAAACAGCACTCAAACCTGTTGTCACCACACCTCCCTCTCCCCCTTGCCCCTCTGAAATGATAAAATGTCTCTTCTTTCTGCACTTTCTATCTTTAATGTCAGCTTCTTTAATCTCAGAATGCCAACATACTTTTGAGACATTATTTTAGTAATCCTCTTAAGAGAGAGGATTCATGAGCCAGATATCTTCCTGAAATCCACAGGTTTTGCGAGTCAGCTAGGTGGGAAGGATAATTCCTTTGTATACCCGTAGCATCTGTCTACATTGGGACTTCCATACACTTTTCTGAATTATCTAATTATCCCTTTCAACATTCCTTGGAGAGAGGCAGGCAGGAGGTAATACTGATTCCATTTCTTCAAGGAGTAGAGATAATGATTTGTTCCACAATGAGGTGGATTAGCCTGCAGCTATATCCTCCAGAAACTTCTGTTCTGTTGTAAAGAGAAGACTTTTAGTGTCTGAAAATGGTATTTCTTCTCTCGAATTAAAAGTAGTGAAAGGTGGAATGGCTTGACAAATACCTCTAAGTAAATGCATCTATCAGAATGTGCTACATCTCCTCTTGGCCAGGCAGAGCCGCCTCCACAGTGTATCCCCGGTGTGTGTTCCCTGGATCTCCTATCTTGTGAGAACCTCCTGGGGAACCCGTGACCAAATCATTTAAGAAAATACTACAAATGATCTCTTCCCTTTGGCCGAGTCAGAACACATGTTAGCCTGACGAAGCCTTGCTAAGATTTCTCATTTAACTTGGATGCAGGAAATATATTGATTATGTAACAGCTGGTAACAGCCCTGGAAATAATATTTTGTGGAAAACATTTAAGAAACATCAGCCCAGATGTTTTTTCCCCTCAAATCTTACTCAGAGAACAAAACTTCTAGAAAGAACTCATCATAGAATGACATAATTAGCTAATTATTATCAAGCTCTTACTTTTCCAGACACTAGTTTCTGTTTTTCTGCCTTGTATACTGCATTTTATCATCAGAGTCTATCTGTGTGGTAAATAATATTATTATTCCCATTTGACAGAGGAGGGAACTCAGGCTCAGGGAGGCCCCTCTGAATGTTGGTATGGCACTGGGCTGTCCTCAGCACCATCTGCCATCCAGCTACATACTTGCCCTTGGTAAGTGCGACCACTTTCAGCACTTTACATACCATCTTTAGGCTAATGATCCAAGTCTACATCTCCAGCCCTTCCCACTCCTCAGAGGACAACCTTATCTACTGACGTTCATCTAACCTAAGGCCCTTCCCCACATTATTCCTCATCGGTTTCTTTCCTTATTCAAAATATAAAATATTGGGGTACCCAGACCACCAGGAAAAAGGCTTATTGGTCCTTTACAGTGATGTAGCTCTGGGCCTCGTGAGCCACAGAACTTTGTCTAACTATACTGCTGCTATAGCAAGCTCAGAAAATTGTCTGAGACAGTCCAAGTGTTCTGCACAAGAATTCCTTTTGTCATCCACCCTATGAATCCCATGTTTTAAAAATATTTTGTCTAGCTAACAGACTGCATATATTAAAAATGAAATTATTAATTTTCACTTTGTAAGTCATCTAAGTTATATATGTTGTTTAGGATATGTTCTCTGCATGAGAATTGTACAAGGTCCCCCCCCCCAAAGCCCCAGTAGATAGTCGTATGTCATAGATGCACATCCTTCTAGTTGCTGTACATGGGACGCGACCTCAGCATGGCCGGAGAAGCGGTACGTCTGTGCGCACCCGGCATCCGAACCCGGGCCGCCAGCAGCAGAGCGCGCGCACTTAACCACCAAGCCATGGGGCCAGCCCCGTACAAGGGTTTTTAATCATTCCCAAGCAAAGACAGGGTGAGCTGATATTCTGCTCCCCTTTGCAACTGTTCCCTTTAGGTTTTGTAAAATTCTGAAAAACAGCTCTTGATCCCTAGGCTTGGTGCTTCCACACTAATAGGTCTCTCTTATGACAGTTCCCTTTGTCTAAAGGTATAGTAGAACCTGTGTTGAAAGACCTTCAAGACTCATATCTTGACATATGGTGGCAGATTTTTATGTAGGTCTCCACCTGATTATGGGTTTTGGTGTTGTTTCCATAATAATTAGAAGTCAGTGTTTTCTTCAGTTTGGACCACAGACCCAGCAATTTCTGTACTGAAGCCAGCTTCAAAATCTAAACCTGATATAAATAACAGAAAGTTACTAGGTTATATTAACTTACCTACATTCCGCTATTATAATTAACCCTCTCCAAAAAAAATTTTTTTTTTAATTAAACAAGTGGTAAGGTTTTCTGTTATGATGAAATATCTCCCCTGGGGCACTAGTATTCTTTCAGGGCATTTCTTTTTTTTTTTTTTTAATTATAATTTTTATTTATTTTCCCCCAAAGCCCCAGTAGGTAGTTGTACATCATAGTTGCACATCCTTCTAGTTGCTGTATGTGGGACACGGCCTCAGCATGGCCGGAGAAGCGGTGCGTCAGCGTGCGCCCGGGATCCGAACCAGGGCAGCCAGCAGCGGAGTGCGCGCACTTAATCGCTAAGCCACGGGGCTGGCCCATTTCAGGGCGTTTCTTGTTCCTTTGATTTAACTTAAACCACTGAGCCAGATTTTTCCCAAAGGGTGAATTAAGTAGATCTGTTAACTCTTTTAGGGAACAGCTTCAAGAAATCTCAGCAAGGCCATTAGTATTGTTTTGCCTTAGGCTTTATACTTTATAAAAATCAGCTGTCGTTTTTGAAGCAATCCAAAATACAACACTCAACAGAACCCTGGAGATGTTAATGCCCTCCATCAGCAGTGACCTTCCACTGGGAAGTGATTCAGGCACTAGGGAGAAGAGGGCCCACTATCTTTATCACACTGGTTTACACCATCAACTTCAGAAACTGTGTGAGAGAAAAATAATCGATAGTGTGTTAAGACCAGTCTTGAAGAATGCCAAGACAAAGTGCTTGTGCTCTGCAAAATGTTGAGTTGAAGGAGAACTTTTGAATATAACAAAAGAGAAATTAGCTGTAGTGGTAAAACCAAATGAATTGTGTCTCAAGATGGAATTTTTCATTGGGAATGGCACTCAAGAGCCCTCTGCATACTGCAGTGGAATCCCATAATATGCCTGATGAAAAATGCTTGTTTTAGAGTTAAACAAGACAGAATCAAAAAACAAAACTGGCAGGAATGCATTCTAAACATACACACGCAAGGTAAGAGTCAGCTGACATAAATAGTCTGGAAAAGTTTACTGAAAAAAGTAGCTAGTAGGAGAATCGTCTCATGTGTAGAAATGGAAGAAACATAGAGTTAAACTTCATCAAAACTTCCTGAAAATGTTACTATTTTTCCTGTAATTCTGGCAAGGGGATTATTGCTTGATAATCAGCAGAGAGTAGGAAGCTTCTAAAAACAGCAAAGGAAGTGTCCTCGCACCACCCTGAGTGAAATCACTGTGGAAAAGAGCTGGCAGCTCGGTCCCTAAGATCATTACAATAAAATATTTGATTTCCCAGAGCAACCCTAATTGTGACATGAACAGTTGTCAACAACAAAATTAGAGGAAACTGTCATTATATGGATTTCATCCACATTTGCTTGTCCTATTTCCACACCATGGCTCAAGAGAGTGTTTTCAAAGAATCCTTCCAGTAGAGGTTTTCATTATTCGAAGGGAAGTCACTCAAATTAAATGGCCTCATATGCTATCCATGAAATACATTTGTCACAATAGTAAGAATCCTAAACGGATGTTTATTGAATGCCAAATTCAAGTACATGAAAGTGTCTGAGATACAATTCATTTAATCCTGAAATCATCCTATGAAGTAACTATTACAATTCCTATTTTTAATACAGTCGATTCTCGTTATTTGCAGTAGTTGTGTTCTATAAAGTCACTGCAAACACAGAATTAGCAAATACTGAACCATTGCTCCTATAGAAAATACAGAGTTATGCTCCTGCAAGCTTCTAGTCACATTTTCATCAACCAACCAATACATAACCTTGTTTTATGTGTGTTTCTCCTTAAAGACACCTTATTTATTATATATTGTTGATTCATTAACATTGACCTCATGGCCAAGTGCACTATAACTCATGCCTGAACAAAGTTTATCTAACACACATATTGTCTCCATACGGCACATCGCAGCCTCCTTGTGCTTAGGAACACCAGACAGCACTTCAGCACTAAGCTTGGGGGCTATTTTAAATAGGGAAATTGCCAAGCAAAAGCACAAAAATGTGAAAAATGTGGCACTAAGTAGGCACAAAAAGGACACTTGTTTTCAGCACGAAAGTTGAAACAAGAAGGCAGAGTGTCACCTTGTTGAACTTCAGCTGGAAAAATGCACATAAGGCAACTCAAAATGTTGCCACTCTGCCCATGTCTGCAGAAGTGTGTAAGTATTGATTCTGAGATTACAAATTACTTTTAGCAAGTAGGCAAATTCACAAATACAGAATCCGTGAATAATAAGGATTGACTGTATATGTTGGAAATAAGAGTCAGGGCATATAGTCACTGTCTAGGTAATTCTTTCTGTCATATAAGTGGTTGTATTTGTTTAAATTTAGAGGTTAGACTTTATTAGAGATAAAAGTCCCTTGAAAAAATGTGAAAGACATTGCATTTCATGCCTCTGTGTCATAATCTTAGCAAGAAACTCATTGTGTAACTTTTTTACCCTTTCTATGGTTCCTCCAGGTCTTTCAGGGATGTGGCCAACCCAAGCCTGCCCCAGCCCTCAGATCTGCTCGCTCAGCTCCTGAAAATTTTAATACACGGTTCAGGCCTTACAATCCTGAGGAAAGACCAACCACTGCTGCAGGCACGAGCTTGGACCGGCTGGTGAGTTCTCTCAGACTGATGGCCATTGTGGGCGCTTTCTGTTACCAAGGTTATTCTTCAGAGGACATGATGGGATTCTGAAAAAGTTGGTTGTAAAAGTCATCTCATCCTTATATCTACTCCTGGTCTTAATTAGAATATTGGAAAGTAATGAGATCTTCCTTTCAGGTCACGAATTAGATTATTTAAGAAGTCTTATTGCTATTAATCCGCTCATGCAGTGGCCAAATTTTCAACTTCATATTTCTTCTGAAATATTAATTTGAAGACTAAGCTACTATATCTTCCAGAGATATAATTACAATAGCACATTTCTTATTCATCTGCTTCAGTCATTTATTCAGTTATGATACAGTGTACTTTTACTATGACTTCTCCTTATATGGGAAGTTTTCTGTTTGAAAGACCTTGCCAAGGGACCCCAAATCAATGTTACTACCATTTTTTCTTTTTTGTGTGTCTTTAAAAAGTTGGAATTCTTAAAAATAGTCACTCTTTGATCCATTTAAATGTGTGTCAAGTGACTGAATGATATCTATCATCAAAGCAATTCAGTTGAAGAATACAACCATAAACATAGTCAACACAATTTTTAATGTGTTTTAAAAATCACATCTTGTCATAAAAGATGAAGAGCTCATAATTTCAAAGAAATACTGCCTGATTATTTTCAATGTAATTTATAGTACTATAAACAATTTATATACCTGTAATTTTTATTGCTGTTAATGTTGCTTTGCCAATTATCTTGATGTAAAATTAACAGATAAAAACCTTAAGGTCATAAAACACTTGAACCACATCTGATTGTGTCATATAAACTCAGATCTCAAGGGTTTCTGGTTATGAAAATACTTTTATTAGTCACTGTTATTTAAAATTACTTTATCATTTTAGTTAATATGCTTCTACAGTGTAGAACTCATAAGATTAAATTGGTTGAGTTTGGCCTCAAAGTAAGTACTTCAGCATTTCTCTCTATAAAAATCAAACATACTTACAACATAAAGGCCTGGCCACGAAGTGTCAAAGTGAAGGGATGAGTGGAGTCGTTAATGGCTAAATTATGTTATAAATTTATTACTGTTTATTAGCAAATAAAACTGCCTCTTCAGTGTAGGTTTTGAGAAAGGAATCATCTGGGTAATTGCTTCAACCTTCTACTTTACTTGGTTATATCTATTCTCTATTCACAGTTTCAGGAAAAGTTTAAAATTGGTCATCTTTTTTCTTTTAAACAACCAATTAGACTCTGCCAACAATTAGCCAGTTGTTTTAAAGAAATGATGGTTTTCATTAGATTCCGTTGTTTGGGTTTTTACTTTACAAATTCCTTTGTATGTCAAGATCCTCTGAACCAGAGCACAAATGGTGAGTATGGGTTTGGTCTCTCTCTTTTTATTTTTTTTTTCCCACTTTAGTTGGCTCTAACTTTGTTATTGGAACAATTCAAGCTTTTCAGAATTTTCATAAACTCTCATTAAAGAACTGGGGCACAATGTAAGATGAATAAGTTTTAGAGATCTGCTGTACAATATTGTGCCCATAGATAACAAAACTGTATTATACACTTAAAAATCTGTTAAGAGGGTAGATCTCATGTTGTGTTCTTACCACAATAAAATTAAATTTAAAAATAATTAGGGTACATTATGCACTTAGTTAAAATTACATTGAATTTGAGCAATATAATGATACTATGACTACTAATTAATTTTTTTCCCTTTGGAACAGAAGCACAGTTTTCTCCCCAGGAGAGAGAAATACACACACTCAAATAGGGGAAGTTGAGTAAGAAAAATATTTTTCTCAAGACAACAGTATTTATACAATTTAGCACAACCTAAATAAAGCATCAACACTTTGAGATTTCACACGTTTAAGATCAGATAGATAAGAAAATTGGAATTTGAACCTTTTATAAAGGAACTCCACTGGTGGTCTTCAAAATGCCCCAAATGTAAGGGTCTTGAAGAGTCTTGGCAAATAGCAAACAGTCTTGGAAATGATTTAGGATCTTCTATTTTATGCACCCCCAAAAATACATATTTTAATCAAGTTTTTTTCTGAAAAGAATTAGTAATAGTTAATCATATGATCACGAGTAAAACTAAGGACCAGGCTCAGTGGATAAGGATCAGATTCAGTGCACAGGAATTTAAATCAGCCAATTTTATTCTAAAATGTTCTCTGACTATTTGTAGTACTTACTTTCTCACAGATATGGCTTCAGGATCTGTAAGGGACAACGGCGGTTTTACTAATTTTCTTTTGAATTAAATTGTGATTCTTTCCCAAATTGTAAGAATTAGCAATTTGTAATTCACAGACAGCCATAAACCTACCTGGAGCTACTTTCCCAGCTCCTAAGAGCAAGGGTCTGTTTCCACATCAAAAGGAGCTATACAAGGTTATTTCTGAGGAACACAGGCTAGGCCAGCAGCTAACATCAGAATCTCTGTTTGCAGCCTTTGGCTCCCCCAAGGCGTTCTTCCCTTTGAGGGTTCAACATAGTTCTGAATAGTGGAAAGGTAGAGCAGTTACCTTGGCCAGACTGTACTGTGCAACAGTCAGACAAATCATCTTCAAGATACATGCATTGGTGAACTCTGACGAGTCTGTCCTACATTAGAGCCTATTTTGACTGTTTGTAAACAAGTCTCATGTTACCTACTCCTGTTTTAATTTTCCCCTGAAAGATGTTTCCTGAATATTTATAAGAAGCATGTGTCCCAGAAAAGGAGGATAATTGCAAAAGACTTCCCTTAATTTTTTTAAGGGTTTCAACAGAGAAAAATGCTTCAAAGTCCAGCATCAAAAAAATATCCCAATCACCCCACCTCTTTTACCAAAAGGAAAATAACTATAAAGCTCTCACAGAGTTGCTTCTTACTACCATTTAAAATTAGTACCTGTGGTATTAACTTTGGGATCTTTCGGTAAACGTTCTTATATCAGTTACTGTAAAGCTATTTTTTTATGCGAACTGGTAGTTATGGGGTTTGTTTTAGAAGTAAAGCCCCTAACCCCAAGCTTGGTAAACTGCTGCCAGAAGTCATATAAAATGTCAACAAATGTCAAACAAAACAAAACTTTCTCTTAAAAATATATCAATTCCATCATTTAACCTCTGTTATATTTAGAAGGAACTTGTAAATTCTTTTTATCATTAGGGAACATTTCCATTTGTTCCTCTAAATTTATATGGGCATAAAAAGCAGTTTAGGTAGTCAGTAGCTTTCAGGCATACTTCCCTAAAGTTATTTTTATTATCCAGTAATGAATGAATATATTTGTATAAATTCAGCTGCTGATGGAAAGCTCACTCATAAGAGAATATCACAGTCGTTCCTGCCAGCAGCGTGATTTGTTGAAGATACAAACACCATCAACTAATTTGGTTAACAGATTGTTCCCACCATCACATGTCTCTTTCCTGTTACCAATACTCACCCTAGCAGCCCTCCGTCGCAGCCGACTGTTACTGATTATTAATTAAATAGGCCAAAGGTGATTATGTGCAAGAGATTGGTTCTTTTCCTTTTTTCTTACATTTATACTCCATGAATTTTCTTAAATAATTTCATGTAAAACTATGACTTTTTAAAGAAAATTCCACCAGAACTTCACTGGAAGAACAGAGTGTTAAAATAAATCAACACGCAATAGCTCAGTTTTTAAGATCCGAGCACACAGAGGTGTTTGATTACCCTCTGTAAAAGGCAATTAGCTGTAGCGCTCAGGAAATTAGAACACAACATACCATATAGTTCCTGGACACACTTGGGCAGGGAGGGTCTGTATTTACTCCAGCTCATTCATTAGAGCAAAAGTATACTTTAAATTGTGTGTCTTAGAGGAGTATATTTTATAAAAGTAGAATTTAAAAAAAGACTCCAGACTTGGAAGTTAATCCATCAAGTTGGTGATGAGTTAGACCAATGAATCTCCAGTAAGTATTCAACATTGTACTGTGTACGGACTTCTCATATAGTCCACTGGTCATTCTGAGGGAGTTTGGAGTGGGGGTGGGTGGAATGCCAGCCTACAAGCTGAACAATATACCTGTGCTGTACTGTTATGTATAGAATAATCTCTCTTTCTTTTTCCTTTAAATTTCTTTTCCTCTTGCTTCCCAGAGGATTGTGTGGAGGACAATGCAACATAGTGTAAGCTTTGGTCTTATTCTTTCTTTCCTCCCCATTTGTCTTTGTACGGTCATTCTGGAGAGTTCCTGAGAAATTCCTCCTCCGCTTCCCCTTTCCAAACTGTCTAGAGAGTGAATTGAACACTGCGCATGACCAACAGGTTTAATAACTTCCTCTCTGCTTGGTATTTATGGTTAACAACCATTTTGGTATTCTTTCCCAGTGGCAAGGTTTTCAATCTAAGCTTTGTGCAAGACTAGTTCATGTGGTGGCTGATTTAAATTCTATCCCAATGTTCAGACCATCTGTAGTCTGCCTGAAAAACTAGCTCTTCCCTGATAGAATATATTGGGTTTTTTCTTCTTTTGCTGAGCAAATAATTACCTCACTAATAATAACAAACCAACATCAGCTCTCACGCATAAGGAGCTAATTTTTCCATTAGTGGGATATAGAGAATTTAGGGGGTCAAGAAGTAGTTTGTGGTACAGGTTATTTTTTTCTACTTGAATTTACTAATGTCTTTTAGAGCATTTAGGGAGGGAGCACTGGATATTTTTTATTACAAAGTGGTTTGTTTGGGAGCTGAGGACAAGAACACCCAGGTTCTCTTACTTGACTTTATAATCAGATGGTTAAGTTATCTAATCTGGTTTTTATAATACCATTCCATGCTGGTAACAGCCTTAATAAAGACCTGAACCCTACATAGCATCATAGATCCAGGGGAGAAGATGACTTTCACCTGATGGGCACATATTTATTCATGTGGCACACCTATGACATCATGGTGCTACATGTCCGCCTGGCCTTAAATCCAAGCAGTGGCAACCCTGTGTCTAAAATTTCTCCTTTAAAATTCATTTGTTTAAAAGGAAATTGCCCCCCTGAGTGGTATCCCATTCATCCTTCCAGGTCTCTGAGCCCATGGCAGTTTGGATAAGGTAAGAAAGCTAAGAGGTAAATCTGAACCAAGAATTCTCTGGAAGGGAAGACCTTGAAGAAGGAGCAGTGAAGACAGATAGCTTAATGTCTCCTGATGATAAATGGGAAATGGAGGAGAAAACATCATGGGTGGACAAGTCAGGGTCCTATTAGTTTGGTCCAATTGATAAACTAGAGTTGATCAAGTTAAGGCAGTATGTGCCTGCCCTCCCCCACTTATTATCTTGGTATCTCCAGCTTTTCCAGCAGTTGGTCCAGTCCAATCTCCTTATCAGATGGTTTTCATGACCCTTTTAGTTTCCTCTGGGAAGAACAACTTCCTTGAACATATTGGAAGGAATGTAAATCATGATATCATGCCCCGCAACGAGGTCTGCTGGACTTCCCCCCTTGCCTTCTATAATCTTCTCTAACTAGGCAAAAAAAATCTGATGTGTATTATTAGATATGATTCTTCCTAAAATACAATGCAACTTCTGAATTTCATTGGTGACAAATATGTTGTTAATATTTTTAAGTATAGACTTAAGTACTTATAAAACATCATCGAGATGTGCACTTTATTTTATTGTTCTGAAACAAAATGGACAAAGCAACTCACATTCTGGCATCGTTTCCTGTCTGGTGGTTAATACCAGTTTCAGAGTAAAATGCTGGTCATAAAAATGTACTTCCATGCCTCTTTGGGGCCGTTTTGGTGTGATTTAGGAAGTCTGGGTTGTAAGGATTCGAGAAACTGTCTGTTCGTTTTAGATTGCCATGGCATTTCCTTGTCACCTCAAAGGATTCTGCATCCGGCTAAATCCACTATTTTGCATTTCAAAAGGATGTCAGGCTGTGTTTAAGAAACTGCTTTATTATCTAGAGACTTAGCCATTGTCTTTAGGTGAAACTGATATTTCCCACCTTCCACCTTGACACAGACAAACACACACACACGCGCACACCCTCAGTCTTTGCTTGGCCCTGGACAAGAAAAAGTAAAATTTCAATAACACCAGTAAACCGGATTCTCCGCTTTAATTAGTTTTCTAAAGATAAATGGGTCAAGGCCAGATTGGCTTTCAGCCTCCGCTGCAGCTGAATAAATTATGCTCCCTTCACCCCAGCAAACAAACAGCTACTGCTCAATCCGCTTCAGATCGTGAGCTGCCCAGTCTTGTCTGAACCTCTTTTATCTATTTGCTGCAAAACCCCACTGAAACACCCCAGTTTCATTTTCAGTGAACCCTTGGTAATAACAGTAGCGTAATAACAGTAGCAAAAGACAGCGAGCTTTCAAAGCAGGGAGAAAATACAAAACATTAAAAAAACCAAACCACCCAACTTATTCCGTCTCAGTCCCCGCCCTGCTCCAGGCAACATCAGCAGCATGTGGTCGTGGGGAGAGCGCCTGGCACAGGCGTCCTTCCATTTAGGAGGCTTGTGGTTGATGAGGCCCAAGCAGGGAACATCGTAAGACACACATATAAAATGACGGCTTATCTCCAGGATATTCTGCTTATTCTACGGGCTTGAAGGGTGCACAAATCTAATTCAACGGTATGCACTGCTGGAAACCTGGATGGATGTCTGCTCCTTAGGTGGAATTTTCAGCTCACACCCGATGGACAGTGGACTATTTTTCATCTTTCGGAAGCCATTCTTTCAGGCATGTGGAAGGATAGTGAAAATAGGAGGAACATAGACCTCTCCTTTTAGCTCAGGGAAGGCTGTGTTTAATTGCATTGGGCTGTATACCTCGGGAGAAGGAAGAAGAATTGCCCCTCTGGCTGCAGAACTCCCTGCGAGATGCTAAAGCCTATTCCACACCACTGCTTTAGGACGCGTTCAGAGAATCACATAGATTCCAACAGTGATACAAAGTCATGCCGCACATTTTAGAGGGGGATGTTTTTACATTTTACACAGCTTATGCTAGGTATAAGTGGTCTGAAATCATTTTGCGAGTAATTTCACCAACAAAACCATTTTCAACTCTGTGTTAAACTCTCCTTTGTCCTCAGAAACATTTAAGCCAGAGCTTTGCTGACTTCTGTATCATAAAAACTAAATGTTACAGTGTCCGACCCCACATATGGCTATAGGGATTTATATCTATTTTATGGTATGTGGATATGCTTATTTTCTCCTTCAGACTTGAAAATTTCTTTCAGAGTTAGACTTCAGCCAAACCCAGTGGGTGCATTCTATAGGTATCAACCTATCAATAAACGTATTTATTGAGTTCTTTTCTGTTGCATAGCACTTAGTAAAACTAACCACCATGTACAGTCTACATCATAGCATGTTGTTTGTGCTAGTGTCATCAAAAAGGCAAGAGTTACTGTTTCCAAAAAAACATTACTTATCAAACCAGTTACACACACTGGGTCTCCTGCGGGGAATAATATCTATTAGAGAGCCTCATAAAATGCTAGCATACAGGAAGTAGGAATTCCAGTAAAGAATGTGGAAGGTATATTAACAAATGAATCATCATTGACCAAATATGCAAATTGAAAACATTAAACATCTGTAGCATCTTTGCTATAGGCCACATCTAATAGTTCATTCTCCCTTCTTAAGCCAGAATTTTTGGCCCATGTCTTGGAAAAATTAATCAGAAACGTTGTTGTCGTTTCTGAATTGGTCAGATGAAAAGGTCCATCTGTACACTCATTCACAGTATTTGTCCTTTATTTGGCTATGTAATAGGTGTTTTTGGTGAGTTGATTATGAAAGCCTGGATAGACAAGCCACACTAAACTGCTCAAACCATACCTTTTAAAATATGTGTTCATGAGAAGCATCAGTTGACATAGATCTTTTATTAAATTATTAAACAGCTTAAAGAACCTTTTCCTTGTCATGGAAAATCTGCAGTAATTCTTTCTCATAGTTGTCTGAGATATTCTCACCGCAACTCCCAAATGTGATGTTCATGCTTATGAGAGATAGAGCTGAAGAAATGGGATATTTCGTAAATACTACTTTTGATGTATTTGCTGTATAATCAAATCAGCTGACTCTGGGGCCTATGGAATACATTTTAAAGCACTGGGAATTTGGCTATTCCCATAACGTACTTGGACACTCTTTAGTGCTGGCAATAAACCTCAGGCACAAACATTGTAGAGAAAACCAGATGAAAAGAAACCTGTTTGAGTGAATATTGACTTCCCTTCTTAAATGTTAAAGGTAGAAAGATATCTACAATACACAATAATTTTATTACTTAAGCTCATTCATGGTCATTATTGTCAAAAGCTCTGACTTCATGGGTATTTTCTTACGCCTAAAAGACTGGCCAAGCTATTAAAAAAAAAAAAAGTCAAGTTGATAGTAAGTGAACAAACCAGGGGCTGCAACAGCACCACTACATTGCTGGCTAACAAATAATTTTTTGGAAGTTGAGTTTGTGTAATATTTTTAGAAGCTTTTCCAATGCTGTATTGATCTGGACGGGCCAAACTAATCAATGTAGCACCTACAAACAACCCCCAAAATGGCTCACAAAAACACAAGTTTATTTCTTGTTCATGCCAAGTGCCCATTGTGGGCTGGCTGTGGGTCAGCTACACATGATCATCACTGTCACTCCAGGACCCAGGGTAACAGAGCAGCCGTTGTCTGAAGCCTCACCTCTTACAGTGGTGGGCGAAAGAGAGAATGTGGCAAAGGTGGCAGTTAAGTCTCCACCTGGATGGAGCGCAGCGCTGTTCACATCTCATTGGCCAAAGCAGGTCTCATGACCAAGCCTACTGTAAAAAGGCAGGAACACGTGTCCCTCTGTGTCTCGCACAGAGTGAAAATGGACATGTTAGTGAACAGTAATGTTGTCACCCACAAACACATATAACCAAGGCAAGATTTCTGAATTGATAAAAATCCATTTCATTACTCTCTCCAACTCAAGACAAACCTTACATGAAGAAGAAGAGAAAAATCCATCGTTCATTCAACAAATACTGTGCACTGATATGAACCAAGTATAGGTAGCTAGAACATAATCAAAGAGCTCTTGCAACACTTTGGGGGATGACAGACAAAACTAGCTATAATTTAAATCAGACTATGTACTGGTAAAGATTGCATTTAAAATTTTTTAGAACTCTAAGAGAATTCTAAGTCCTTGTTACTAAGGTAGTGTTTACATTGCCCTAGAAAACTGCATCTCTTTCCAAGTCAGGTTGAATTTTAGCATCAGAGGGCTATTTTGCCCTGAACTTTGAATTCAATCATAATTCAACCAGAGCAAAGGAGTCCCACCCAAATGTTAAGACAGTATCTCAAAGGAGGCTATAGAAGCTGTTGCCAATGAGTAGAAGAAAAATGGTAATAGAAAAACAGAATGAGCAAAGCCTTTTTTATTACTGGCATTTAAATGACTCTCATTTAGACTACATATATTTTAAATGAGGCTTTGATATGGCATATTGTGAGTGCTGCTGTTGTCTGACTTGATGTCACGTTTGCTTAGGCAAAGCAATTTTTCTGCTCTTCTTTTTGGGTCAACCTCATTGGAGCAAATCAAATTGTTCTTCTTCTCTCTTTCTTGCATACATCATCATTTAAGATCACCAAGAATTCCAGTTCTGGAACCTGCCCTTGTCTTCTTTTACAGTATCTGTTTATTTCTGAACAGCATTCATGAAGGAGAACACTTTTCACAGGTTAATCAAGGAAATTGCACAGGCTGACAGCAACAGCAAACTTATCGATTGCAATGATAGTCTCAGGAATGTGTATGCCATTGGCTTCTGCGTAAATGATATGCAAAATTGTAGAGCTCTGATTCAGCTGGAAGAAAAATTACAATATAAATTCATAAATTATTTATGTGTAATAAGGCAGGAAAACAATGACTTTGTAAGTTTTATTCTAAGGGATTTTGACCGAAGAAAACTCCCCAAAGCAGCCTGCACTCATTTCGGTGAAGAACGCTCATCTCTGCACTTGAAAAACCTGAGTATTTCCTTCGCGTGCTCTTTGCAGCTCCTTGAGTGCTAGAAAAAGGGGGTAAACACGAAGCAGCCAGATCAGCTCTGGGAAGAAAACGTAAAGGCAGCAAACGGCCTTAATTGATCTCCTCACATAAAATCAAAAACCCAGAGGCGATCTTTAGTGTGAGACATCTCCTCATGAAAATGTTTCCAGTTACTCAGGAAAACCAAATCTTCTTTATACAATGAATTTCAAGGAACAAGAAATATTTCATTAGGATTTTAATGGTGAGGGCTCAAGTGAAAGAATCTTCATCCTCTCTTTTATTGAATTTTCTTGGCAAAATAAATCAAAAAGCTCTTTACAGTATTTTCATTTTAAAAAAGTTTCTTTCTTCATAATTTTGGAGGGTGAGTAGTAAGATGAATCTTTAGGAATATTTTTTGAAACTGACTTTGGATAACTTGCATCACAGTGTAACAAGGAAGGTCCAGTGTGTGTATGTCTCTGTGTGTGTGTGTGTGTGTTTCCTTTTTATTTTAATATGCTATACTCCTTATGCCTAGTAACAATAAGTGAACAACCCAGAGATTGTTACAGCTACGTATCAAATTGTAGCCAAAGCATGATACTTTTATATAAGCGTCTGTGATTCATCACTACTTTTTAACGTTCAGAGACACCCAGTTGAGAACAAAATACGACCACCAACTTCCACGTCTTCCTTATCCCCTGATGTCATGTCTCAGCCTAAACTTGACCCTCCCATCGAGAGTGCTGCTGCTCTCTGCTTCCCAGAAGAGTAGAGGGGAGAAGCTAGGATAAGATGACCCTTTTCACAACAGTTTTCCAATCATATCCATTTTTACTGAAATTTTTTTTTTTTGGTCGGCTTGCTCTATCAGTTACTGAGAGAGGTGTTTTATTATGCAGGAAGACTGATCTGTTTCAACCTTCTTTGGTTCTATTTTTGTTTTATATATTTTGAGTCTATATTTATGGTTACAAATTTATCTTCCTTGTGAACTGACCCTTTCATCATTATATAGTGATCCTTTTCTCTATTAAGTAGTAGTTTTTTACCTTAAAGACTATTTCTTTCTGATATTAGCATTGTTACAACAGATTTTTGGGAGAGGGTGTTAATATTTGACTGACATATCTTTTTTCACTTTCAACCTTTCTGAACCCTTAAGTTTTAGATGTGCCTCTTGTAAACATCACATAGCTGGATTTATATTTAAACCCAGTCTAACAATCTTTGTATTTTAATGGAATTTAGCTCATTTAAATGCACTAGAAAAGTGATATAGTTATGTTTATTTCTTCCATCTCATTTTGTGATTTCTATTTGTCTCACCTTTTCAGTCTTACTTTTTTCTTCTTTCTTATGGATTGTTTAAGGATTTTTTTCTCATTTCATTTTTTTTCTTTTAGTGTTTGGAATCTAAATACTTTACTTTTTATTCTTTTAATGGTTACTTTTGAAAGTTTTAACACGTCCTAACTTAACAAAGTCTAAATTTAATCAGTCAGTCAATATCTTTACCCTTCTCTAGAACAACACAAAGACCTTAGAACATCTTAACTCTATAATTCTCTTCCCAAATTATATGCTATTATTATTGGATAATTTAGTTCTATTGTGTAATTCTTTTTAATCTTCCAAGACTTTAAATTATTATTACTATTTTATACTGGAACTTTTTATATAGAATTAACCACATTTTACTGCTGTCTTTGGTTATCATTCCTTCTTGCTTCAAATCATCAGTCATAAATCATTTTCCTTGGTCTGGAATACATACTACAGGATTTGCTTTCCCGAGGGTTTATTTGAAAATGTCTTTGTTAGCCCTCATTCTTGGAAAACATTTGTGCTCAATACATAATTCTAGGTTAACGGTTATATTCTTTGAGTACATTGCTGCTTGTATTTCACTGTCTCCTGGTTTCCATCGCTAGTGAGAAGTCTACTCTCAGTTGCTCCTTTGTATGTAACCCGTATTTTCTTTCAAGCTCCTTTTAAGGTTTTCTTCGTTGCACTGTAATTTTATTATAATGCCCCTAAGTGTAGATTTCTTTTCTTATTTATTTTGCTTTGGATTTATTGGGCTTCCTGAATCTCATAATTCGTCTCTTTCATTATTCTGGAAAATTCTAAGCCATTTTCTCAAGTATTGCTTCAACCTAGTTTGCTCTCTCTTTCTCTACTCTTATTCCATAACTGATTAGACATGTCAGACTTTCTCACTCTATCCTCCATATCTCTTAAACTTTCTTCATCTCTTTCTACATTCAGAATAATATATTTAGCTCCACTCCTCAGTTTATTACCTCTCCCTTTTGTTGTATGTAATTTCCCATTAAATCCATCCACTGAGTTTTTAACTTCAGTGATTAAATTTTTCATTTCTAATATTTATTTAGTTTTTTTAAAAATATGCTTAGTTCTGCGTTCAATAGTATCTTACTCCTTATTCACATTTCTAAATCGTTCCTTTTTCTATCTTTGAACATATTTATTTTATACTTTGTGTCTGATACTTCTAATGTTGGAAATGTTTGGTGGTCTCCTCTAGTATTTCTGCTAGCTCTTGTACATGGTGCTTTGTTTCCTTATATATATTATATTTTTGTTTATTTGTTTCTATTTTTTTAATGAGCTTATATTCCTTGGAACTTAATTAATAGAATGTCTTCTGGGCCTGTGGTGAAGGGTATTTCTATTTCATCGTGTTCTAAGGATTTAACACCTTGGAATTCTAGCTTTCTGTGATATAGGCTGGTAGCCTTAGGGAAGCCCTACACTTTAATTTTCTGCACCTTGCCCCATGCTGCAAATCTATTAAAACCAAAGCTTCAGGTCATCTGGGTCTGGGAAATGTCCTTAGAGCAAAAGCCAACCTCAATACTCTTGTATTCTTTCCTGGGTTCCTTTTTTCACTTAGTTTTTGGCCTTTGAGGATTTCTTACTATCTTGCCAACACATCAATTCCTTTAAAATATGGTTTCTATATTTTATGTAGCAATGTTGGTTGATTTTAGTTGAAGAGTCAGTCAGAGGATCTAGTTTTCTAGACTTTCCTAGAAATGTACAGAAATATATACATACAGGTCCACACAGGATAACTTCCTCCACCAGCTGTGTGTTCAGACCCTTTGACCTGGTGAGGCATTATACCATTTTGAATCAGAGCATTGGAACAGCTCTTTATTCGAGGTCTCTGTTTCTGATAAATATTCTAGGAAGTCCTATCTTGTTGGGCCTTATGATAGTTGTGTGCCCTAACCCCATCTTCAAAGGTTAGGACTGTTCCATGTACATCCCTGAACTTCCAGTCTACAAGATCAGCAGCTCCAACTCAGCAACTCCCAACCCTCCCAAGCCTGAGCCTGCTGACCCGCCCACCACAGGAACAAGGTTTCCCTCCAAGACCTGGGCACATGAGGCTGCAAACCTCTCCAGAACTCTTGCTGTTAGATTTCTTTCATGAGTGATTTTATTCAAAAGATATCACATGTAACCAGAGTTACTGACCTCCAGAAAGGCAAACGCAGGTACACCCTTCACCTTGTCTCCTTGTTGGCACCTGGAAAGATCCTCCTCCATGTACTCACTGACCCAGGCCGATAGGGCAAAGAGAATAGTGAACAGAGCCAGAGAGCTCCCCAGAACATCTGGGGAGTCACTGTGGGATTCAAGGGCCGTGGGCCTCATGCAGCCGCTTGGAACCACTTAATCAATTGTTTTATAGAACAGCATGCTCCAAACTATGGTGATTACTACGTTTTCAAACCAATTAAAATACAAATTTCACAGTATTGCATTAATAACAGCAATAGTAGCAATAATAAAATTTAAATAAATAAAATTTAAAATATAGATTAAAAAACAAGAAACTAAAAATAATGTTTTAGTATCATCTTTCTTAAAAGAACAAAGCACTTTTTCGAGGGAGATACGTTTGCCAAGTTTGCAGATACCCGAGGTACTCGGTTCAGGCAAGCTGGGGCGCTGGTCTTGCATGGCGGTTCTGCCGTGGATTGCAGAACCAGAGTGCGTTAAGCTCTGCAACTGTCAGTTTCTTCCACAGAACACTTGGAAGTCTGCCCAGGCCAAAATTCTGGACCTCATGGGCTGGTGCTGATATATGCAAAATGCTTAATATATGCCTGCTGGATAGGCTTGCGTGGCAGACAACTGTGTTTCATGCATTCATCCACTGCCTCAGACAGACAGAGGAAGCACAGGCAGAGGAAGTAAAGAGTGTTTGGCTTCAGAAAACTTGCACGCATGTGGGGCAAACAGGGACTACGGGACTGAGAAAGAAGCCAACCCCACACGGTGTAGTGGTGTCAATCGCTTACCTTCCTCCTGTCCCTCACAACCCCTGTGAAGAGCGCAGGGCCCCTTTTTATTTCCAGGTGGTATAGCCTGGATGCTAGAGCCAAGGATTCCGAGGCATCCAGTGGAGTTCAAAATTCTGACTGTGTGATTGTGAGCAAATTTCTTAACCTTGTTGTCACGTTTTCTGATCTATCAAATGGAAAAAAAAATAGTACTTGTGTTATCCTGTTGAAGTGATGATGGCTAATGTGCATAAAGCTCCTAGCTTAGCCATGGTCTGCATTAAGCTTAGTTATTATTAATATTATTGATAATAATAGTGATAACGATAGATTAAGCATGGTTATTATTATTAATCATAAACAAAAACAACATCCTATTTCAAAGATTTTCATTATTCATTGGGATTTGGACTCTAACACAAAGGCTGTAGGTAAATTCCTTTGCCCCAGCCCCTGGGCTTTACAGAAATGGCTGGTTTGCCTTCATGCTTCAGCGTTTAAGGAGAGCTTAAGGCTACAAAAGCTTTCCTTGGTACCTATAGGACTAGTTGCTGAGGACTAGAAGAAAAGTGCAAGCTAATGCTGGCTTCTGTGTTGTCAAATAAAGTGATTCTGGAGCTTCTATCTAAGATTCAGCCACACAGCAAGATTACAATGAAAAGTCCCAGGGTGAACATTTGGAAAGCCGATAAGAGATTCAAGTTCTATAAAAGTATTTGGGAAGCGTGCAGCTAAATCGTGGGTGAAAATAACCTAGAGGAATGATGGGGTACAGAGAGGCGAGGGACTCGCCGCATCTCCAGTGACTCATTGCTGAGAGCTGTGCACGTCTTGTGGCCTCACGTCACCACTGAGGACCGCCACTGAAAGCCTTTTTAAAAAACATTCAAGTCAGACCAGGTAGAAATACTGGCAGAGGACATGAGAAACCCAAATTAGACGGCTGATTCGGATGCAAAGGCGAACAGCATCTGAAATAGCCTTTTTTTTAAACACTCACTTGAAGGTGAACAGAGGGACGAGTCATCGGCAGTAATTTAACTGTAAAATGATCAGTGCTTGGAGAGGAGGTTTGACTAAGGGGAATGACAAGAAGTAGAAGGATCTTACAGCTATTTTTATCTTCTTCCATCTTGACCTCTCTCCTTTTAAAAATAAAAGGAGAAACAGGGGCACAGAGTTATTATGATTTGCCCAGTGACATAGGAGCAAGAACAAGAACCCAGGTTTCTTATTTCTGTCCTGAATTTATGTCCACCAAATTGTCCCACTTCCTGTCTTACAAAATGTAGCGTGGTTCCAGACTGAAGCAGGATCTGCTTAACAGCCTAACTTGCTTCAGCAAATGAGAAGAATCCTCCACATTTGTGGAGCGCTTTTGAATAGACAAAGGGTTTTCACATCCCACACCTCGTTTGTAAAACTTGAAACAACTGGAACCAGCTATTTCAAGTTTCTCTTGAAGAGGCTTCCAGTGCTGGCTTTCTGTTTCCCAGGGGCCTAATGCTACAGTCCTCTTGGTGTTGGTGATGTTTCTATTGCTAACAAAGGTCAAAGAAAAGATAAACAGGCTTTTAGTGGGTTTACTGCTATTTTACCTCTTCTCTGTTGCCCACAGTACTTTCATAAGATCCTCTGTTTGGGAAAAAAAAGAAGGGAGGGGAAGGAAGGAAGGAAGACAAGAAGACAGGAAGGAAGGCAGGAAGGCAGGAAAGGAAGGCAGGCGGGAAGGAAGGAAGGAAGGAATTTTCCTCTCTGACACTTAGGGCTGTTTGGGGTGCCCAGAGCAACTTCACAGAAATCTGTGATGAAGCCTGGAGAAGACCGTTGTTCCCTAAAGGGAAGTGAAGAAAGGATCTTGGTGAAAGGCTGGGCAGAGGGCGGTGGTGTCTAAGTGGTGACTACTGTGAGTGTTTCCAGAACTTTGACTCAATTCTCCTCCTAAGTTTGCTTTTCATTCCCTCACTGATATGTTCTCAAATGTTGCTGTTTGCTGGAATTTTGGATTCAAGGTCCTCATTTTATAAGCTTTTCCTATGCAATAATGGTATTATCAGATAAATTATTTTTGGTTGAACTGATGATTGGGAGTAAAAGCCATGGCTCTATTGATTTAAAATGTAAGAGGCTTTCAGCTTGTTATTTAAAATCCTTGTGGGACTTGTATGAAGTCCCTCTGGGATTACCGACTTTTGGTTAAAATCCTTATTACATATTTTTGTCTTTTGTGTCCAAATCATTGCATTATCTTTATTTCCAGTCAGCAGTTTTTCAGCCCTTGAGTCATTGTGACTCAAACAGGACCAATTTATCTAGAAACACCAAAGTCGAGTTGGCTTAGGCCTAGCTCACTCCAACTCTAAAAACAAGACCGTTTGTTCAGGTAACTACAGCGAAATGCAAATGAAGCCCAAGGCCTGATCCTTAAAAGTGCTGGCCTTGGCCTACTTCCTCACCACACATCTGGACCACCCTCCTCAAGAAGGTCACATGAGGACTGAGCAAGACAGCATCGAGCCAAGTGCAGGTTCGCCATCACTGCCAGGAAAAAATAATTCAAAACATTTTCTCTACATTCAGGGACGCTTAGAGTTTGTGGGCCGCTAAAGTCCATCTAGTCCAATAGTGTCACTTCACCAGCAAGGACATTGGAATCCAGAGAGATGAAGTAAGTGATGTAGAAATCACACCGGCTTAGGGCTAAGATATTTCTTTGCTTCTCAACTTCAATTCAAGTAATAAATCCAGTAATGCTTTTTTAAAAATAATGTCATACTGGTTGTGGTAAGCCTGTTTTTAATTTCATTTTATTCAAGTAAGATCAAGAATTTTTGGCATTGAGATATATATATAGATATATTCTAGAATAAAGAAAAGCCACAAAATTACAATCACGAAAAATAAAGTAAAATCGAAATTGTTGAATTCACTGCCACAAAGAAGGTGAATCTTTTTTTCTCTGAATAGATTTATCTTTCAGAGAAGTTTTAGGTTCACAGCAAAATTGAGTGGAACGTACAGAGAGTTCCCATATACTCTCTGCTCCCCCACACACACAGCCTCCCCTACTATCCCACTGTCCACATCCTTCACTGGAGTAGTACACATGGGTTTTTTTGGTTATGTTTTTCTTTACTGCAAGTTTGTACCCTTTGACCAACATCTCCCCAATTCCTCCACCCCTTGGATCCTGGTAACCACCAATCCACTTTCTGTTTCTATGAGTTCATTTTTTTTAGATTCCACATCTAAGTGAGATCATATAGTACTTGTCTTTCTCTGTGTGACTTATCTCATTTAGCATAATGCACTCAAGGTCCATCCTTGACCTTGAGTCAAGATGTTGTTACAAATGGCAGAACTTCCTTCTTTCTCATGGCTGAATAGTATTCTCTTGTATACATCTACCACATCTTCTTTATCCATTCGTCTGTTGATGAACATTTGGGTTGTTTTCATATCTTGGCTGTTGTGAATAATGCTGCAATAAATATGGGAGTGCAAATATCTTTTCAAGATCCTATTTTCATTTCCTTTGAATATATCCCCAGAAGTGGGATTGTTGGATCATATGGTAGTACTATTTTTAATTTTTGAAGAACCTCCATACTGTTTTCCATAGTGGATGCACCAACTTACATTCCCACCAACAACGCACAAGGGTTCCCTTTTCTCCATGTCCTTGCCAACACTTATCTCTTGTCTTCTTGATGACAGCCATTCTAACAGGTGCAAGGTGAACAGAGTGGTACACTTGTTATAATCAATGAACCTACTGACTCTCTTTTTCATCCGAGCTGATTTTAACTTAGCTGGCAAGAGAAATTCTAACCTAAATGCTGCCATTTTCTAGTGAAAACATAGAAAAAGTGTTAGAACCTTGGGTGAGTCCCTCCAACTTTCCTCTTTTAGTTAAAGTGGTGTGGAGGGAGGAGCAAAGCAGATGGGTAAAAGTAAATGAGAACATCTCTAAGAGCCTTTCTAGCTTGCAAACATTAACATTCTGTGAGTAATGACAATTAAGTCAGAGTAGCTCATCCCCTCCTCCTCTGACACCATCTAGAAATGCATGGGAAAAGGAGAGTTCACCTCCAGCTCCTACTGTTATTTTGTCAACAATAACTTTCTCAAGGGACTTGCACATCAAAATCATATTTGTAATTTAGCATCTACCACATCAACATGAGACAGCAAAAATTATCAGTGGATCTCCGTGACTCACACATGCCACGGCATGGAGAGGAGAATTTGTCATTTCTTCCTCCACAGTCATGATGACACGCATAGTTTTAAAGATAAGGGTCCACTGCCTTCTGCTAGAGCCGGCTGTTTACGTAGCTGTAATACTGTTTTACTAGCTGTGTTTGTGAGGTGCCTTCTTCCTCTGTGTCAGCAAAATTGCTCGGCAGACGGGGCTGGGGACTGTTGGAATCTCGTGGAGATGAGTAATTACTGAGCATCTCGCCACAGATGTTTTACTTTCCTCTGTGTTGTGGGCCTCTCGTCTCTTCTTCCATGGAAACCGCTCCCCTTCTCTCCTGTTCCATGCTTTGCATTCATGGTTCCCCCATTGCTTCCTCAGATCTGTGGCTTCTCTCATGGAATTCTAGGCCACAACACAAGAAAGAAGGTGTTTGCATATCACGGTTAATTTACTGCAGTCAGAGCAAAAACAAAACCAAATTGTTCTAAAAATGCCAAGCACTAGGGAGGAAGCACTGCTGAGCCGAGACTTCACTGTGACCTGATCCCCTTTCCAAGATTCTCACGGTTACAGTAACCTTGGGTGGTCACAGGGACTGGAAATATAGATTCAAAAGTGATTAGGTCCTTTTGTTTGGTGAGAGGTTTTTGGTGTTTGTTTTTTCACTTTATTAACAGAACGTGTGATACCAAGTAAGCAGTGTGTGATCACCGCTTCTTATAAAATTGAATCTAAGTGTAAATCACTTGGCATCCTTCTCTCTTTTGTTAAATAGCTTCAGGGCCTCCTTTTCTTAGGACAGGAGTTTAGCTAAGGGGTTTCCTAAATGTGAGAAGCAGTAGGACCACAATGCACTCCAGGGAACTTTAAAATTGCCTTCTGCATCCAAGCATACTGCCTCATCCCTCCCCCCTGACTTTTTTTGGGAGAGAAAATATAGCAGACGGTTATCTTTCCCCCTTCCTAGAGATATAGTACGAAGTCAGAGAAAGATCTGTTGTTTTCGTCTCAAAAGACCTCTCCCCCCCCAGAGCAGCATTTCTGAATTTGTGGGACCAGGATCACCTACATCAGAAGCTTATTAAAATACAGATTCCTGAGGGCAACCCAGAGCCTTGCAGGGAGGAGGGACAGGAGGACAGCAAATCTATATTTTTCTAACAAGCTCTCCAGGGATTCTGATGTACACTGCCCGACATGCTAAGTGACTGTTATCTTCCTGACTCTTGAGGATCTGCCATTTTCTTCTTTGCATCCCCACTACCAAAGCGTCCAGTGTATGTTTCTTGAAGGGATGACTGCTGTAATAGATATGTACAATGACTTCATGGCTCACACGTGGAAGAATTCATCCTGCAGTGAGTTCCCGGACAGAGAGAGAAAAATCCAAACTATGACTTCTTGGCAATGCTAGATGGAAGCTTTACTTTCAGGCCATCCCTGTTGTTGGGCACACTAATGTCAACTGCAGTCTTGTATCACTGCTCTTACCAGGAGTAAATGTAAAGAGAGACCCCACACAGCCAGCGGCACATCCCAGCATCCTGGAAGTCCTCCTAGAAAGAGCGCATATGTAAATTAAACAGACTGATAAAGAATATTTCTGAACTATTCTGTCACTCATCAACTTCATTTGGTATTATTCTATTCTGGGAAGGGAAAGGGAACTCATTTCAGCCTCTTGCTCTGCATTCAGTTGAGAAGTGGAGTAGCCTGGTGTAGGACAGGGCTACTGACCTGGAAGTCAGGAGACCTGTTTCTAGTCCTGCTTCTGCCCCTGCATCACTGTGTGACCTTGGACAACCCAATCCCCCTCATCTGTGAACTGAGGGATGGTTGGACAGCAGTGGCTCTACAGTCCCTTCAAGTGACACGATTGTCAGCTTCTGTGTGAGTGTGGAACGTGCGACCCCGTTGAGCAATGACCACTGGGTTCTGAATCACACTTCTGAACTCCTGAGAAAGAACTCTGTGTGGCTGAAAGCCCAGCTGAACTAAGGCTGGTGAGATGCTTCCCACAGAAACTGGGGCCCTCAAAGTTTTATCTCTTTTTTGGAATATCTGGATAATGTCTTTTAGGGCAGGATTCGTATTTCTTTATTGTCCAAAAAAGGGTCAGAGAGGGACACAGTAAAGAAACTAAATAAAATCTCCACAAGAATATCCCAAAAGAATAGAGGTGGCGGAAAGGTCGTGCTTGCATTTAAACCTCTGAAAACATTTGGCAAAACGCTGAGTTCTCCCTGCATGCTTGACATTCTGAATTTTCACATGAGCTCACAGTGTTCCCAGGACCCACCAGACCCTGGGCCCCTCACATCCTCTACCTAGAAGGATGAGGTTCCCAGGAGTGAATCTGCACCTCGCAACACCCTCTGCAGCTGCCATTTGCTTAGTCTGGGAGACATGCAAGTCCTCCTTCACACTTCCACTTCCCCTTTGAGATAGGATGTCCCAAATTATACAGTCAGAAGCTTCAGCCCAAGGGGGTTTATTCTCCACAGGATCTGCAGAGAGTGATAAAATTGATCTGATCTTGAACAATTGTGGTTAAACAATTGTGTAAATGCCACTGAAATTTGTGGGTTTTTCCAGAGGAAAACAGCCTTCCACTCACAATGTTGGTATTGGATGCATTTATGAGACCCAGAAAATCTAGAGTTGTCCCATAATTTCCCCCAATTTTTTTTTTCTTCTTCTTCCCTGAACTTGGTCCTATTCAGGACAGAAATCCCTGAGTCGGAAATTTTGCCCATTCCCACAAACATGACTTTTTGAACCTCCCGAGAGGCAGAAAGGAAGCCAAATGTGATTACTCAGCCTCTAAGTTTTCGTCATGTGGTGATTCATCAAAGGAGCTGAAGGTACTGCATGTTTCTGAACTTAAATATGCCTTCCGAGAGCATCCTTTGCCATATTGCTTTCGTGAAGAAAGAGCGAGCCATAAGAGGGATCTGCACTCGGGGACAGAGCAATGCGCTCTGCTTCCTGCTTTATCTGTGTTCCCTCGACCAGTGTTGACATCACTGTGTGTGAATAAGTTCCGTCTCATTTTCCTCTTCTCCTCCTCCCTCATCTTTGTTGTTATCCTGGAAACTACACACCCTTTGCCTGTGTCCTGCCTAGTACCAATGTTTAAGATCATTTTCAAAGATTATCAGGCAAGCAAAAGTCTTACTTCATTTAAAACCAGTGCTTGGCCAGTGACCAAGTGGCCTTGGGCAAGTCAGTTAATTTCTCTGAGCCTCTAATCCAGCAACTCTCAACCTTGACTCTAGATTAAAATTACTGGGCCGTGGCTTAGCGGTTAAGTGCGTGCGCTCCGCTGCTGGCGGCCCGGGTTTGGATCCCGGGCGCGCACCGAGGCACCGCTTCTCTGGCCATGCTGAGGCCGTGTCCCACATACAGCAACTAGAAGGATGTGCAACTATGACATACAACTCTCTACTGGGGCTTTGGGGGAAAAATTTTAAAAAATTAAAAAAAAAAAAAGAAAAAAAATAGATTAAAATTACTTGGGGAACTTTAATCACTACTGATGTCTGGGCCTTATCCCCAGAGATGCTGATCCATTTGGTTTGGTTTGGCCCAGGCCTCGGTGTTTGGAAACCTCCCCAGGGGTTCCCAGTGTGTAGTCGAGGTTGCCAACCACTGCTCTAGGTCCTTGTTCCTCAAAGTGAGGTTCTTAGACCAGCAGCATCAGTATCACTGGATGCCTGTTGGAAATGAAGACCGTCAGGGCCCACGCCAGACCTGCTGCTGGGAATCTGCATCTTAACAAGACCCCAGCGGATTCGTAGGTACATCATAGTAAGAGAAGCATGGCTCCACTTCCTTATCTGTTGAAGGAGGAGAATAATATTCATGATGTGTTGAGCTCTGTGCTGCATGTTTTTCCCTGTGTAATCTCAAGAAGGTACAGAGGAGAGATGGCAGATATAGGTTCTTAAGACTTTAGCCAGCCTCACAAAGCTCTGGGATGTGACCTGGTAGATTTGCTGGGATGGTGGTGGTTCTCTCATGTGATTTTCTTAAGAGGTTGATGGTTCACATTTAATGACCATGCAAAATGGTTCTACAAATTTAATATCTCCCTTTTATCTCAGAAATTGGACTTCCTCCAAAAAAATTTAATGAAGTTTGCCTCCTTTTTCTATCACATTTTAGTTTGATGTGGGGGTTATAAATCAACTCTAGCAGGCAAGCTAATTTGAGGAACACTAAGAAGTGGTTTTTAGGATGGGAATTAATAAAATAGGTGAACCAGAAGCTGGATGAGTTGGGCTCAAGCTAGTCAGACAAGTTCATCTGCAGGGATCGGCAAACTATGGCCCACAGGCCATGATGCCTATTTTTGTAAACAAAGTTTTATTGGAACACAGCCCCGCTCATTCATTTAGGTATTGTCTGTGCTGCTTTCACACTACAGTAATGCCACTGAGTAGTCATGAGAGAGACCAAGTGGCTTGCAAAGCCCAAAATAATATTTTCTACATTCCAAAGGCTGAGACTAGCCTTGCAAAGAAAGTTTGCTGATTCTGGTTTAGAACAACTGCTAACTGAGGCCAAGGTTGGGTGTTCACTGGACATCAGGGCACACTTATTTATTTGGTTCCATGGCCCAGTCTGTGCCCCTAATCCCAGCCAGACATTGAGCAGCTGTGTGGTCACAGAGGACCAGGTGGAGGGCCCATCTGCATTCTGGGAACAAATAGGAGCAAAGAGAGCATCATCTTTGCGTATGAAGAGCAGCATTTGTCTGTCAAGTTGGTGGGAGTATTATTTGAGCTTCTATCTAAAATGTCCCCTTTATAAGTAATGGCATTTCAAAATAATGCTGGAAAAGAGCCTAGTCAAGAAAACCTGAGTTAAACACAAAGTTGCAAGATTCCCAGTCAAGATGGAAAGCAAGGATCATCACTTAGGAAAAGTGAAAGGTAAACTAATTTACCTTTACTAATTACCAGGCTATTTCAAGCAAGAAATTCCTTCCTCAGGGAAAGTTTCAAGCACTCGGAACACAGATATTGAGCCAATTTGGGGTGATATCAAAGAGTTCCTAAAATAAAAGCATATGATCTTATCTTTTTTCTCTTCAGTGGGCTATGGAGAAATCAAGAGTCACATAAGATTTGATCTCTGCTCTCAGTCTGAGAACCAGTAATTGCTAACCATACAGCAGTAATGCTTTGTATGACAGGAATTAAAAGAAGGGAGAGATGGGTAGTGATAGGCAGAAAGAATCTCCCCAAACTTGGATTCTTGAAACTGGATGCTCCCTTGACTATATCTCATATTTCTGAATTTAATATTTTTTTTTGTCTCATAATTCTTTTGGATCCCTTCTCTCATCCTAATTGGATTTCTGTTTCTTCCAGTAGGTGCTTGTGAGGCCAAGAAGTTGGTCATTAGGGGGCCTAACAAGGCCCGCGGATAGCAGCTGGATTGAACTGAAGTATAGCAATTAGCTATTGTTTAATTCCATCCAAATGGTGTTTCTAGATCTGCAGTGGTGATAAATAGTGAAAAGTTCCAAGTGTTAAAAAAAAAAGAGCAAAAGAAAGATACTAGCAGTCTTGGGTCTAACAGATTGTTCAAATTATATTCTTACTGTTTCATTTTGCAAGTTGTTATCAAAATGGAAGATGTGAAGTCTTTGCATAATCTCTCCGTATATAGTTTTTGTTGCCAGTTTATTCTTTTTGGCATGAGGCTGGCTCAGCTGTTGGTCTCTGGCTTGGGGATAGCAAAACGTGGCTGATTCTGCCTTCAGAGCAGAACTCGAAATGTGTGGTTTACAGATGTACGATTGCTTGTTAGAAAAGATGATGCCCTTTTGTCGAATCATCGTAAGAAGTAGAGTATCTTCCCAAAGGTTTTTTTTATACTCTGGAATTTTTTTATAAACAGAATCAGCTTGGTGGTTCTGACTGAATTGACCAGTAATGAGTTTTGTTATGAGTGAATTTGATGTCAGGAGACTGCAAGAGAAGTCACAGATGTGAAGATCTCTGTTTACAAGAAAGACACTTTTCTCTTTGGCCACTACATGTGAGTTATGAGAGAGGTTAACATTCTCTTTTCTCCGTATGTTTACACGAAGTTTCTGGAAATCATTGTGGGGATTCTGCACATGACAAGATTTTCCCAGGGGCAATAGACGAAGGATTTAGGGACGAAATTGGTCTGTGCATCAGGGATGGAAAAGGATTCCAAGCTCTTCATATTCTTTATGAATTAATATCGGTATGCGTTACCCTCTTAGTATAACGCTGAGCCAGGAAGCCTTGTGAGCCACTGAAGTTAGCTGTAAAATACTCAGGGCCTCCCTTAATTTTTTGCTGCATCCTTCTTCTACTTTATTTATAACTTTGAAGTTTTAGGTAATCATAGTTTCTTGACTCACTTGTTGCTTTTTTCCATATTTTGCATTAGATGCAGCCATGACCATAAATCTCACTTAAGGCCAGCGTCTTGTCATCAGCATTCGAGTGTGCAGGCTCTGAGCTCTAATCCTGGGATTCCGAGTCATTCATAAAAACTGCAGCCTGAGAAGTTTTGGAGTTTCTTTTCCTTGTCAAACTAAGATAAACCCAATTTTAGAGTCTGGACAGTTCCTGTCCCTTCCTGGTGAATCCCCAAAGGAAACCAATGATGTGGCCTCCAGTTCACTTCTTGTACTGTCCTGAGAATTTGTGGCCAATAATAATAAATGAAATGCATAAGGTGTTTTGCAGTTTGCAACGCACTTTGATTAATCTTCCTTAATCTTTGCAGTAACCCAGTGAGTGAGGTATTATCATCTCTGTTTTACCAATTTAGGAAATTGAAATCCACAGAGCTAACTAAGCTTCCCTGAGATTTCATAGCTAAGTAGGGGGGTGGGATTCAAATTCGGATCCTCCGACTCCAAATGCCATTCCTTTTCCTGCAACACGCCCCTGTGTGTAGACTGTGAAATGAAGATAGCCAGTGAAGCAGAGTCCTAACGTGTGAGTAGGAAACCTGTGTAACTGTAGAGAGGGAGGAAGAGAAGATGTTAGGATGGCGGGAAAGGAGAATGAGTGTACAGGAAACAGAGAAGGAGAGAGAAAAGTCATATAAAAAAAAGATGGAATCAGAGCTTTGAGTTAAATCCCTTATAGAAAAGCTCACCTTCTCTCCTGTTTCTTAACACTCCCCACATGCCTTGATCAAGACTTGGAAAGATTTATTAAAAGTAAAAAGGTATAGGGTATTTTCTATAGTTTCCTCTATTTTGCTTTTATTACTTACGAAGGGCAGGAGAGTAAGTATGTTCCGCTTTGCTGACCAACCATCTCTGTCACAACTACTCAACTCTGTCATTATGGGTGAGAGGGGCCATAGCAACACATGGGCATGGCTGTGTCCCAGTAAAGTTTATTTACGAAAACAGCAGCCAGTCAGAGGCCTCAGTTTGCTGGCCCCTGCCTTAGAACGTCGGCTTCCAACATTCTTTGGAACATGACTGCACATTACAATCACGTGGGGAACATTCAAAACTACCAATGCCCCCAGGTCCTTCCCTACAGCAGCTGAATCATTCAGAAATAGGGTCCAGACATCAATATATATTTTTTAAAGATTCCCGTGAAATTCTAGTGTGAAAACAAGATGGAGGGCCACTGTCCTAGATTCTAAAACAGTGGTTCTCAAAGTACAGTCCTCGGGAGGAACAGCAACATCAGCATCACCTGGAAATTTGTTAGGAATCAAATTCTTAAGACCAACTCCAGACCTAGTGAATCTGAAACTCAGGGAGTGGGGCCTGGAGTCTGTGTATTAACGAGCCCTCCAGATGGTTCCAAAGTACAGTCAAGTTTGAGAACCGCAGGTCTAGAGCCTAGAGAAGAAGCATTCAGCCCCATAGCCCTCACCTCATGGGTAAATCAGGCATAATGTTCTACAGCCAGCCCTGGGCCTGGCATCCAAAATCCAGCTTCAAGCCCCCTTTATGCCCTTTGCTACGCCTCCCTGAGCCTCGGAGTCTTCATCTATAAAAAGGATAATGTAACATTTATAGCTATATGGTGCATATGGCGCTTAAGTGATTACATGGATTTGAAGGCAGTGAAGAAACCATCAAGCACTGCACAAAGGTAACCACTGACCATGGTTATACTGAGGTCAAAGGATGTGCAGTTATCGTTCGTGAGCTTGGTCCATGATTCTTGGCCCAGGAGGCTGCTGTGGCCCAAGGGTTAATTCTAAGCATAATTTAGAAAGTTGTCTTACCCTTCCAACATCATGGTGGTCTGCTTTGTGAACTGCAACAAAGCCACGAGGAGGGGAAAGCAGGACCAGAGAGAAGTGCCTAGAGATGAAGAACTAACTAAGCTTCCCTGGGATTTCACAGCTAAGTAGCAGGGGTGGGATTTCCTATCTTAGGAAAGCAGGGAAAAGCAGTTAGAATTAAGGCTGGTAGCATGGGCTCAAAGTCCACAAAACCTTGTATGAAGTAGACGAGATGAACAATGAATCCTCCCAGAGATGTTTTTCCAGGAGTCTCAGAGCCACACTGCTTGGTGCACCATGACATACGTCACCTGTCGAAAAGTAGCACCAGCTACAATCACAAATGTATTCAAAAGTCTAGATACCTTTAAGGAGAACATACATCATTTGTTCCTAAGACAATCTGAGATGCTTTGGAGGCAAATTTATAGTCCTATAGATTTGACATCTAGGAGGATAAAGATTTGACATAAAATATCCCTCAGAACCTCTTTTAGAATTTAGTGTACTAAAAGAACCAGGGTCTTAACACCGTATGGTGATTCTTGAGTTCTTCTGAGACCAAAACCAAGAAATGTCTCAGGATATCTGCTGTTTTAGAAATGTGTGGATTTGAATTGAATGTTTTTAAAATAAAGGCCCTTAGGGAATCAACTATCTTGTAGAGACTCTCAAGTTATTATCTGAACTCTAGGGGAAACATGGATGCCAAAATCAGCACCATCTGTTAATACTCCCTCGTCTCGTCTTCCTGTCTTACTGCTCTCTCAAATGTTGTGATTTTTTTTTTCTTCTCTTATGGTTCATCTGCAGCATAAAGGGAGAGGGGGAGAGGGTCAGAGAGAGGTTTGTCAATCTTTACTTGGACAGAGGCCCGGGAAGTGTTATTTAGACATTTTCTTATGTAGATTAGAGATTAATTTTTGTTGGTAAGATGCCCTGAAGAGTTTTGCTGGTAGATGCTGGGAAAAGTTGAAGAAGGTTAAAATGAGCCACGATACACCAGAGCCGCAGGTGTACCCTTGGAGTCCAGTGAGGGGGGATTACCTATTGTTTCCCTTCTAGCCTTGCTGAAATGTCCTAATCCCAGAGGATACATCCAGGCTGTTTTTCTCAGGGCAGCATAACTGCCTCATACATAGAACTGTTGAAATATGAACCAAGAAGGGTGTGAACTAGCTCAAAATATGCTGATTTCCAGATGTTCTTTGATTCTCTCAAACACTGATTGCCCCCAAAGACCATCCTGAGTTGGTGGATGGCAGTGATTACTCATATTTCTTTTCCATGATCAAGGCAATAATTTTAAAGCCCCGTAGTCTTTCTCATGAGCCTATGTCTGGGTCTTGTCTAGGTCATATATTACTTCTCAGTATGAAAATTGCAGAGTCTCTCTGGATTGGGCTGTAAAATATCTGCATACTGATGCCAGTTTTTTGATTTGTTGTTCTTCCCAGGAAGGAAAACTTTTCAGAAATCTGAATGAAAGGTTGGTATTTTATGTAGTGACCTTGGTGAAAGAGGGGTCATGGAATATTGTCTTTCTCTGCAACAAAAATCAGGAAAACAAGGAGAGTTGATGTTAACATGTTTCAGGGAAAGTAAAAAAATCCAAAAGCAGTGATTTTCAGTTTACAAAGGAAAAAAATATCATTTGTAAAGCATGCTTAGAACTAATATTATTATTGCATTCTAAAATCTCATTCACTTGAGAATTAAAAAAGAAATCCTGAGTGTGAATATGTTGGGATCACAAATGCTAAAACACCTGGAAGGTTCTTTTGAACCTGATATCTGGGTTAAATGAAGGCTCCTAGAAACCCCTATGTAGGGCGGTCTTGCATAGGTTTATGGAAGAGAGTTAAAGGTCTACCATTAAAAAGGTCGTAGAAAAGAATTTCCACATGTCTCTACCTCCACCTTGTTCAGAGACAAATTTGTGGCCACCTACCTCACCATCCTATTAAGCTTTGAACTGACACGTTTCCTCCCCATTTCTAATGAGGAGACATATGACAGAACTCTCCAGCTGCATGGTAGAAAGGAAGAAGACTTTGATGTGGGTTCATATGACAGCTCTGACCCATACAGGAAGTGACTTTAATGTCTCAGATTCTTAACTTTCCCATTTGTAAGATGCAGTTAATAATACCTGATGAGGAAAGGTTAAGTGTTTCATCTAAATTCACACCTGCTTAGGGGCAGAGTGGGAACTTGAACCTGGCTGGGCCAGTAACAAAGATAGTGCATTTAATCCATGATATTAATACCTGATGAGGAGTAAATGGGCTAAGATACAGAAAACCCTCACGACTGTGTCCAGGGAATAGTGACCCCTTTGTAAATATCTGTTCCCATTTTCTTTCCTCTTACTCCCCGTGCCACGTGCCATGTTACCTCTCTCCTGAATCACCTGATGCATTCTGTGACCCTTGATGGCACACAATAAATACGGACAAAGGTGATTCATGTGCCTTTAATGCTTTCTGCCCAATTATTGCTGTTGTGTCCTTTTGTTTGTTTACCTATTGTCTCTGCATTGCAATGGATTTCTTTTCGTGCCACCAGATAGTATTGTCATTGAAGTTCTTCATTAGCAATGATCATTTTAAAAAATAGAAGTCATACTTAGATGGTTAATTCTCACTTTGGGGTCGGGGATTTGGAAGATAATCACAGGTTCCTGAGAGGAAAATTTCACCTAGAGATGGCTAATCTGCCTCTGGGTGTAGCTGACGCTGGAGAGTTTGGGGGAACTTACAGGCAGCACAAAATGCAAAAGAGAACAGAGAACCCACTGTGCCAGGAACAGAGTTACCAACCCTGCTTGCTAGCACCATCTTTGCTGAGCGTGAACTGCCTGCTATTCTGCCTGCCTGCTAGCCTCTACCTCGGGTGACATCCTTGGATTCACACCCCACACTGGCACAGACTGACTGGATCTACAAGATCCTGTTTTTAGCTATTCTTGGTCCCAGGGTTTTCTGGCCATCCATGTCCCATAGCCCCCAAGTGCCCTGTGATGACATCATTGAACCCTGTCTAGGACAACAGTGTGCTCTGAGGAAGCCATAATGGTGATGGCCAGCCTCTATTGAGAACTAACACGAGCCTGTATTCATTCATTTAATCCATGTAACAACCCTAAATTTTCAAATGAGGAAATGGAGTTACAGAGTGGCCAGAAGAAATGTTACCAGTATCAGAAGTCTGTAATAAACCCATGTAAAATGCCTCCAGGAGAGCCCAGCCAGGAATTGCTTTCCATATCACACACTTGAGGATGATTTAGGGACTGAGTCACGGTGGGAGACGGCTGATGTGTTGGAAATGTTTTGACTCTAATATTCAACTGGTTAACCTTCTGTCTTGTCATCGCCCTTAGCTTAGAAAGGAGTGAGTCCATGATCTCTGTTTTGAAATGAGGCATCACGCTCTAACCATTGACCTAGCCGGGCAAACCCTGCATCAGTTAATTAAATGCTGTTACCATGGGCACAGAGTACAGGAGTATTATTTAAAAAGTGTTCTTTCCTAATCACTCCCTTCTTAACTGTCGTTCACATATCTGCACAATGTAACTTATCTCTTTGACTACTCACTTGGGGCCTGTGATAGTCCGGGTTGCAACCTCAGGAAATTTACTGCTAAGGGAAAAATAAGTTGAACATGAGTATTTTGCAACTCAGGGGTCACTGTTTTACTGGAACCCTGAGAACAGGAACTCATGAAAAGAGATCAAAGGATGGGAGAGTGATGCTCTTTGTAGGTCAAAGTAGTGAAGTAAAAGTGGGCTGACATGGAGTGAAATATTACTACTTTTACTCGAAACTTTCTAAGAAGAAAGATCTATGGAAATTAAAATCTGCATAATTTCTAAGTTTGCAAAACCAAAAGACAGAAATCCTGAGAAAATTCTCATTTCTCCAGAAGGTGGTGCCAACCCAGTAGCTTAAAGTTGTCGTAAGGGTAAGAACTGGTTAAATGGCGCCCGGAGGAGGGAGGGAGGGGATGAGAGATAAAGTGAAAAACGCTGAAAGTCATGGTAATGGCAGAATCTGGAATTTTGAGGAAATTATTTTAATTGTGAAGTATTCACACACATGCTGCTGGAAAATGATGGGAGGATTTTATTATTATTTTATATATTTTATACTATCAAGAAGAAAACTCCTAAAATTAGATTGAATTACTGCTGTAATTCAAATTGATCAATGATCTTACAAGATGTATAGATCTGTCTTCCTGAATTTAAGAAATCAGGACTTTTTTTTTCCTGAGGAAGATTTGCCCTGAGCTAACAGCTGTGCCAATCTTCCTCTATTTTGTATGTGGGTTGCTGCCACAGCATAGCCGCTGACAAGTGGTATAGGTCCGTGCCTGAGATCGGAACCTGGGCTGCCAAAGCAGAGGGCACCGAACTTAATCACTAGTCCATGGGGCCGGCCCCATGAATTCATTTTAATAATAAGTAATGATTACCACAGTCATTCCCTGTTTTGGTTTCTTAGTTTTTATAGTCATATACATGCCATGACATGGCAAGTTATTTTAAGGTGGCAAATAATCAGACTAAGTTTTATTTTTATACTAATTTTTAAAATATAATAGAAAAATCTTTGCTGGTCATCTGAGTAGGCAGAGGTTTAGAGTAAGTGATGTATCGGTGTGGATAAAACTCCCACATCATACCTACTGTCGATATATCTCTTCTGACTTCTCAATTCACAATTTTTTGGATTTTGCTCCTTAGATAGGGGGAGTAGCGATGCATGAGACACATATCAGGAGGGCCGGAAGGAGTCAGACAAAGCAAAGCGTGAGATGGGAAAGTGAGATACAAGAGGAGTCAAAGATGAATGAATTTTGCTCATCATGGAAGCAAGAATAGACACATGGATCACACAAAAAGAGGCAAACTTGGAGGGGGTGTGATACAGATGACAACTTCATTAAGAAATGAGGACATGCTGAAGTTGAGATGGGCCAGAAAGCTCAATGTTCAGGCCAGGGCTCAGGAGAAATGCTGGGCTCAGATTGTAGAGTATTCTCCAACCACACACTTATAACAGCATGAAAGAGACAGCAGAGGGATAGTGTATTAATAGGAGATCCAAGCAGCATCAGCAGTTAGGGCCTGAAATGAAGGAGAGAAGGCCAATAAGGGACCATCAGAGAGAAAAGGGGAGATCCAGGAACATGTGGTGTTCACTGAATCCGAGGGAAAAGAGCCTTCCCCAGTGAAGGATCCTGATTGTCCCATGAAGACACAGAGGAGGGTGAGAACTGAGAGGAAGGGCAGGATTTGGTGGTTAAGGGACCTCCTGGGAAGTCGACCAACCTCATGTCTCCTTTCATGGACTCATGGTTCCAAACTAGAATTTTGCTCACTTCTCCGGTGGGCCTACAGACTGAATCTAAGCCTTAGAGTCTCCCAAAGTGATCTGCTCACACAATTTCAGCCTAATACCAACATGTCACTTAGGTCAGGATTGCTAATCCACCACTGAGCCCAGAGCCCGCTTGTTAGCTGTGCAACTCCTCTGAACAATATACCAACCAATTAAGAAAAAATATATCCCCTATTACCAAAGGATTAGAAATTAAAATTAAAAAATCCAAAGGAAAGTCATGAAGCCAAGTCAAGATCATTCCCCTCCCATAGCTATGTTTCTGCAAAGTAAAGGATTGAAATTCTAGACGCATCACATAGTTGTTTGACCATTAGGAGTTCCTCTTTCTTTAGAAAGCCATAAAATCATCCTGAACACCTACAAAGGTGTGTATATATTGTTATATACACATGTGTATACATCACGTGCGTGTGTAAATACGTAGATCGCTATGTATATAGAGCCAAAGAATGGCTCTATGTAAATAAAAGACCTTTTTACAGTGCCCTTGTACTTAAATTGAACCACTGTATAAGATTTTTTCTCTTAAGTTTCAATTACAAATATTAACAGTTTAATAAAATGGAAAGAAGGAAGGCTTTGGTTTCTTCTGGTTCAATGAAGACAGGAGAAAAGGATTACCAAGTGTGCAAATATTTGCTACATGGGAACATTTAATACATGTCTATATAAGGGGTTTTAATATACACCCTTTGCTAACATAACTAAATACTATTAAAAGAGATGTCTCTGGCTTCATTATTTATAAACATTTGGAAGACGACAGAAAAATTGCAACACCAATTTACCTTCTATTATTCCCTCTTGCTTCTTAAGTAATCACTTGTAAAATAGAGAAGGAAGTCCTTTCCAAAGGCATAGGTTATTATTATTGAAGGACTAAATAAAATAATAGCTAATAGCTAATATTTATTGAATGTTTCCTCTCTCCTAGGCCCTTCTGTACTAACAGATTCTGTAATTAGCTCCACCTCATAGAAGTCTCATTCTCAACTCGGGCCAGCAGAAGTTTCCTTTTGTCTATTCGCTCCCAAATGATGCTCTAAATATCATGGTAAAAGTTGTTACCGTGCTAAAGGATATATCGTCAAGACGAATCTTAAGTTTTTATTGGATTCAGTCTGATATCTTCAAACAAAATGGCAGCAGCTTGTTTAAAAATTCAAATGAAGGGGCTGGCCTCCTGGCATAGTGGTTAAGTTTGCGTGCTCCACTTCAGTGGCACGGGGTTCACAGGCTTGAATCCCATGTGTGGACCTACACACCACTAATCAAGCCATGCTGTGGCAGGCGTCCCCCATATAAGTAGAGGAAGATGGGCACAGATGTTAGCCCAGGCCCAATCTTCCTCAGCAAAAAGAGGAGGATTGGCAACAGATGTTAGCTCAGGGCTAATCTTCCTCACCAAAAAATAAAAACATTAAAAATTTAAATGAAAATATCTTTTATAATTTGAATAGATCGCAAAGTAATTTGGAAGCTGCTTAAGGATTACAATGACGTATGATTTCCCTGAGTGGGGTGTCAGTTCACAGACCTGCAATTAATGAATGGCATTAATAATGCATTAGGACTGACCATGGAAATCGTTTTATGCATCACATTATAAAACTGAGTCAAAGGTAAATAACAATTATCTAATGTAAAAAATATCTGGTAATGAATAGCAAGACACTGATCATTTTGAGAGAGTTAAAATGGTAACATAGGTGTGTTTCTCAAAGTAGGGTCTCCAGATCACCTACATCAGAATCACTCAAATATTGTTTAAATGTAGATCATGGCCCCATCACAGTCATTCTTAATCAAAATATGCCTTTCTAGATAAATACTCCATGTGCTAATTCTCACTCAAAACTAATAGACACTGCTCTAAAACGTGAGAGAGCGCTTAGAGGAATTGGTGTTTATTTCATTCCAGTAGCTCGAAAACATACTTTTTTGTTATTTAATATAAGGCACTGTTGTGGGTTGAATTGTGCCTCCTTAGAAGATATGGTGAAGTCTTAACCCCCACTACCTGTAAATGAGACCTTACATCTTTGCAGATGTAACCAAGTTCAGAGGAGGTCCTAGAAGAGTAGAGTGGGCCCCAAATCCAATATGACTGGTGACCTTGTAAGAGGAAAAGAATTTGGACAGAGACACAGAGGAGACACACACAGAGGGAGAAGGCCATGTGAAGACAGAGGCAGAGATTGGAGTGACGCCACTCCAAATAAGGGATGCCAAGGATTGCTGGCAGCCACCAGAAGCTAGGAAAGAAGCATGGAGCAGATCCTACCTCAGCCTCTAGAAGGAACCAACCCTGCCAACACCTTGATTTTAGACTTCAGGCCTGCAGGTTATGAGAGAATAAATTAATTTCCTTGTGCTTTTCTCTGGAGCTAGGTCTCCAGCAAGGGCATTCCCAGGCCTGGACTCTCTCCATCAGCTCCCCGTTCAATACCCTGAAGAGCAGCTGTCCCGGGTTTATAGTTGGTTTTGCCTGCCACTCTCGCAGCAGAGATTTAAGGGATTTCATAATTCACTGGATGGGCAACGTCACTCTGAAATATGAAGTTTTTAAAAATTAAACTTGAAAACATGTCTGAGAATCCCATGCCCTGCCAGAACTGATTAAAGGTGGGAAAGGCAGAGAATAAAGTAATGCAGAAGTGATCCTTGTCATTTTCGCCAGATTACATTTCGCCCCGTGGAGCAAGGCACGTCTGTCACTCTGGGACCATCCACTTATAGCGCAGGCCAAGTGAAGGTCATTTTGGTTTTTATTGATTCTACGGCTCTGGCATTACTCACAAGGATTTACAGTATTTAACCCACCAGGAGAAGCCGTGAACTATAAATGGCTTCCCGTTTGCCAGGAGAGCCTGCCGTTTTATAAGTGACACTAGCTATGTGGTCCCCTTCACAACTCTCTCTAATGAAAGCCTGCAGCCTCTGCCTCTGCACAAAGGAGCACGGCCTTGCGCTTCACGGAGCTGATCCCTCCTTTGGCTCCGAATCAGCACAGGGTTGTTTAGCTTACTAAGTAGGGTAATCCAGATACAGGGAGATATGAAAAAGCAAGTTAGTGGACTCATGCTGTTCGTTTGATCTGTCAGCATCCTCCATGACCAAAACCGGGAGTAAGAAAATGAAAGTTGAAGAGCATGAAATAGGGAGAATAGAAAATTAAGAATAGGATTTGATGACTTGTGAAGTGTTGTCACATGTGTTACAAGAGGTCTGGGCTGCAACAGAGCCTGGGGACATATATTTGTTGAAGAATAAGTGAATGAATGAATTGTAAGGGCTTGTTTTTAAATAAAACACAGTATCATTGTTATTTTGACTGAAAACCTTTCGTCCTCAGAGTGGAACTAAGGAAGTTTTAAATACGTGGCTAGAGTTTATTGATGGTGTTCTCGCAAGCATATGTGAATGCTTTACTAAAATGGAGCCCGAGGCCAAAGAAAGAAAACCAGCAATCTCAATCCTGTTTTCATTTAAAATTTTGATATTTTATTCATCCTAGAATTTTTTTGCATTGAATTTTCTAGAGTATTGCATTAAAACAGTATTTATTTTGATTGCTGAGTTTTGGGGTGTCCTGCCTTACATTTTGCACCAAAGCAAGTGTCTCACTTGCCTATCCTAGGCCCATCTTGGGGTGAGCCTTTAGAAATTTAAAAACGTTTTGTTCACAGGAGAATGTGCACATTCAGGTTTCCATTAACAGTGAATGTTGAAAGAAAAGTCCCTCCAAACCAGGAGACAGTCTCACCACGTGGGAGCCTGAAAGAGTAGGAATCTCCATGAAGCTGTCTCGGCTTCACAAGGTGAATGGTTCTCAATGCACACTCTCCTTTTCCCAGAATCTTTGAATTTAAAAGTTTGCTGCAGCTATTAATGCTGGTTTGCCAGTTGGTGCATACAAAATCATCCAAAAACTTCATGGCTCTGATAATTATGCTCTTCATGACTGTTCACAGCCCTAAAATGAGTCAAGGCCATGTCTGCAGAGAATATCAGAGCAATGAGCTAAATCTCCTCCTAGGCATAGTCCAGCCCCCACTAACACGGCATTGATTTAGTATGTGGTCCTTTACGCTGTCTAGAACTGTTCCTTAGTCTTTTCTTTGTCTATATGTTCTGGCTTTAGGATGCAACTGTGTCTCCATCAGGAGAAGAATTCTGTTTTTGAAAAGCATTCTATGTAGCCGAAGCATATGGCACATGCTCAATATATTCTGAATTAATTCATGAGTTAACTGTAAATTCCTCTGCTTTCACTTTCTCTTTTGTTGAATTAAATTTGTTCCCATTTTATCCTAAACTCTCAGAGCAGTCCAAGGAATTTCCTTTTTTTGGAAAACTGTAATCTCCTAGTAGTCAGGCAGGGCCGGGATATGAAGTTCAAGTATTCTTAAATTAGCACTAGTATTATTACATTTATAAAGAAAATATATTAATTGGTCTATATTTATAGAATCTCAACTGTTTGAAGTAGATAATAAAATTCACTCTGTTTCTCAATTTAGAATCTGCTAGTGAAAAGCACTAAGTAAAATGATTCCAAATCTGTCATCTTTTTTTTTTTTAATTTTTTGTTTATTGCAGTAACATTGGTTTATAACGTATAAATTTCAGGTGTACATCATTATACTTCCATTTCTGCATAGATTACATCATGTTCACCACCCAAATACCAATTACAACCCATCACCACACACATGTGCCGAATTATCCCTTTCGCCCTCCTCCCTCCCCACTTCCCCTCTGGTAACCACCAATCCAATCTCTGTCTCTATGTGTTTGTTTATTGTTGTTATTATCTACTACTTAATGAAGGAAATCATACGGTATTTGTCCAAATCTGTCATCTTTTAATGTCTGAGAAAACACCCTCAGGTCAATCTTTTCCATCCGTCTTAGCCTGACACCAAGTAATAAGATTCTTTTTCTTAATAATATCTACTGCAGGGCTGTGCTCCCTATTTTAAGAAAGCTGAGATCAAGAAATCTGATTTTGTGGGGGGAAAAGTCATACTTGCTTTGCAAAAGAGTTTAATTTAAACAGCCATCTCCCTCTGAGTAGTTAAAATATGATTCAATTTACCAAAACATTACTGTGCATAGCAGAAAACATCCTGTTCACCTACTTTTATTTAGGGCTTCTCAGCATCTGCACTTTGAGAGAACATGCCCATTGCAAAGTTATTGCCCTTATCTAAAAGGGATGTAGTGCCATCTACACGCTTAATGAGAAGCACACGTGTCTAATTAAGTTTGCTGTGTGTTTAGACTGACCCAGCTCTGAGGATCAAGAGGGGCCATCTAAGAAAGTTATCCAGCTGTCTTGGGAATGTCAACCTGTCAAAGCTGGCTCCTGACTGCATATGACAGGTGGTGGTTGTTATTATTATTTATTATTTTGCTGAAGGGCGCCGTCTCAGTTTCCTAGGGCTGTCATAAAAAACTACCATAAACTGGGTGGCTTAAAACTAGAGAAATGTATTTTCTCCCAGTTCTGGAGGCTACAAGTCTGAAATCCAGGTGTCAGCAGGGCCACGCTCCCTCTGAGGCTCTAGAGGAGAAGCTGTTCCATGCCCATCTCTTAGCTTCTCGTGTTGCCGGCGATCCTTGGCATTCCTTGACTTGCAGCTGCAGAACTTCAATCTCTGCCTCTGCTGTCACGTGGCTTTCTCTCCTCGTGGGTCTGAATGATGATGGCATTCTCTTCCCTGTGTGTCTCTTTTCTCCTCTTTTTATAAGGACACCAGTCATCTTGGATGAAGGGCCCACACTACTCCAGCATGACCCCATCTTACTAATTACATCTGCAAAGACTCTATTTCCAACCAAGGCCACATTGCTGTGATTCCAGGGGTTAGGACTTCAACCTATCTTTTTGAGGAACACAATTCAGCCCCTAACAGGCACTTATTATGTGCCATCTGTTGAGGGTCGGGGACCACTAGGCCTTCATCTCATCGCACATCCAGTGCTGCACCGTGTAAGAGTCCTCTGGTAAAAACCAGCATCCGGCTTTGTGATGTCCCACTCATGTGGATGGATGTCCTGAAGCTTCACTCCTAACAAGAATAACGCAATAAATACATCAACCGTGGGAGTGAGAGCTAGGACACGGATGGAGAGGGAGGTATGGATGAGAGAGTGTAAAGGAGGGAGGAGGAGACAAAGGATGAAAACAAAAATGCAGAGAGCTTACCTTGCAAGTAGGAAACAGGAAGTATCAACTGTTCAGGAAAGAACTATAAACTTGATGTCTCGCTGCTCAACATCCTACACTTTCTTCTAGTTCGTTACTTCTCATGTCAGCATCTTTACCCAGAGCATCACCCTGACGGAGGTGAACAAGAAGAAGCGTGATAAGTGCTCTTCCTTTTCTCCTCGTGAATACTCAGTTCATTTATATTTCATTTTGATCATTGTAGGTGAGCTCAAAGAACTGGGGATGATGTTATATTTGAGCATTTCAGAGGTGCCGTTAGAAGAATTCGCAAACACTGCTCTCTGAGCTTTTGTGTGGATCACAGTCTCTTGTCTTCTTCCCATACGTATAATGGCCTTTTGGGAGTCCTACTGCTTTTTTTTTTTTTTTTTTTTGTGAGGAAGAGCAGCCCTGAGCTAACATCCGTGCTAATCCTCTTTTTGCTGAGGAAGACCAGCTCTGAGCTAACATCTATTGCCAATCCTCCTCCTTTTTTTTTGCCCCAAAGCCCCAGTAGATGGTTGTAGTCATAGTTGCACATCCTTCTAGTTGCTGTATGTGGGACGCGGCCTCAGCATGGCTGGAGAAGCGGTGAGTCGGTGCGTGCTGGGATCCGAACCCGGGCCGCCAGTAGCGGAGCACGCGCACTTAACCACTAAGCCGCAGGGCCGGCCCTGGGAGTCCTACTGCTTTTGATTGGGAATAAATTAAGCAATAAAGGCCAAAGCCTCTGAAACTGCTGTGGGAAGGATCAAAATGAAACAATTGTCCTGAAAGCTTCCCTTGTTTTCAGATATAGCTTCTCGGGATTATGTAGTTTGATGGAGTATAATGTTCTGGACAGAGAGATTTTTGGTCAGCATAATTTGCTTTCAGAAGTTATCCAGCTAAACATCATGGCTAATAATTTCATATTAAAATAGGAAGTTAAATTTTCCTTTGAGGTAATAACCAATCCACTAATATTTGTTAAATCACCTATAGACACAAATTGACTTGACATAATTTAATAAAAATGTAAGAGTAATTTAGGAATATGAATGAGGTGATTAGAAAGTAAGATTGTTTCTGCATTTCCATCTTATTTTCTTTATGATTTGTTCAGAAGTGATGAAAAAGCATCTTGTTATCAAACTTATGTGAAGATTTTTGGAGGGGGGCTGTGTGTATAACTAAATGAAATAAATAAAGGTAAATAAAAAAACTGCAGTGGAAATATATACTCTACTATAGCCTTATATTGTAGTTTGATCAAGCTCCCTCTTTGTATAACAGCTGTATTGGGGATGGTTTTGGGCAGATCTAAAGAGGCCCATTAAACAGATTCAGTTGTTCACTGAAGAGGAAGGGGACCCCACTTTTGAGAAGTGGGTGTTATGAAAAGCATGTGGATGTCACCCATCTCCTGTTACCTGCCTAGGCTGTTGTGGTTATCTGCAGCCATCATCCGATGATGCCCACCATTGTCGAGTGCCAGGAAGCGCATTGACCCATCACGAAGCATAGCTTAGTGTTAGACCTTTTCTTAATTTATAACTTCCTCTGCCTCACCGGTTGGTTGGCCAGTCTCCTTTAGGCTGGAAGGCTCTCTATCAAAATGATCTTCCCAAAGGAGTATGGTATGTAGCCTTGGCCCTTCTTGCATTCAGCAGTCCCCATTACCTTCCCTACATGACATACTCCATGACACAAATCCTCCACTGCAACTAACATGATCTAGGCCAGCACTTCTCCAACTTTAGAGGTTTTCCACATCACCTAGGGATCTTGTAAAAAATGCAGGTGCTAGTCCAGGAAACTGGAGTGGGGACTGAGATTTTGCATTTCCAACAGGCTGCCAGATGATGGCTATGCTGCTAGTTCACTTGAGTAGCAAGGATCTAGAAAATGCCCCACGTATCCCTGCCCCTATAGCTTTGTTCATAGTCTTCTTTCAACCTGGAATTTCTTCTCCCTTGTTTCTTCCTAAGATCTGTATATTCATCCTTCAAAACCCTGCTTTAGTAGCTATTCCTTGAAATGGTCTAGGATGGGACTTAGACATCACAAATGCCTCCTCCTCTGAATTCCTATAACACACAGTGTCTGGACCAGCTGTCTGTCGTCCAGTCTGTGCTAATTTTATCTTTTGCTACTTTTTCATGTTCACATCCAGAATCCCCAATTAGATGTCCCTTCAAGGACAATCTCTACATGTCTACTGTTGGCCTTTCTCTTACACCTCAGATCTGCAAATCCAACTACCTGCTGCTTTACTGAGACTCCAATTTCAACATGGGAAAAACCAAACTCCCCACCTCCCTCCTCCGAAAACTTTCTCAGACAACTATACTTCCTTCACAGAGAGTTGCATTTATTTATTCAACAAATACTTGTTCATTCAACAAATATTTGTGCACACTATGGGCCAAGCACTAGAAATACGGCGGTGAATGGGGCAGACATGGGCCCTCACAACACTTGCCTGATGCCCTATGGAACCTCGTAGAGCCTCAGCCACCCACAACTTGAAAGGTTTTCTTACTAGAGGCTCAGTCCCCCAGGGTAGAAACCAAAGGGTCATCTTTGATTCCTCCTTCTAACTCACCACCCACAATCATTCAATTTATTACAAAGGTCTATCTGTTCTGCCACTGAAGCCTGTTTCATACACAAGCACTCCTCTCCTTTCTATTCCTCTCATCACTGTCCTAGAAATGTTCTCATCCAAGTGTCATCTTTGATGGCACTTGTCTCCCTACCCCTGACTGATCCTTCTGATTTCAGCCTCTTCATCTCCAACTCATCTTTCACCCCAATCCTGGGTTTATGGTCCTGAAACATCCATTTGATCATGGCACTTCTGAACTCACAAAGACAGATGAATCCACATTGCCTATGAAATGAAACCCTAGCTTCACAGCATCGACTTTAACACTCCTGTAGTTCACTCTCCATTAGCTTTTCCAGCTTCCTCTCCCCACACACTATCTTCTATCTCTATTTGTGCCAGAGCAAATGTGTGCTGGTCTTCAAACAGCCCTTTGACTCCTTGTCCTCACTCAGCCTAGAATACCTTTCACCTAATTTTCCTACGGTCAAAACATGACACTTCTTCAAGGTTCAGCTCAAAGGCCACCTCGACCAAGAAACTTTCTTCAGTCATAAATACCACTTCCATGGAACTTAATTTGTACCTGTGTTACACACTATTTGTCACACAGTCTTGGATGATTATTACTTGTATATCTGTCTGTCTTCACCTTCACTAGATTTTAAGACTATATTTATTTAGCCCACCCAGTGCCTAATAAAATTCCCTGATATCCAAGACAGGTTGTTTCTCAACAACTTGAGTTTGTTGATTGTAATGGTAGAATTGTACTTTTTTGTGTCTTTGGTGTCAAACACCAAGCCCTACTCTTGGAAGATGCACAAGGAAAAAAATTATTGGTAAACATTTCCTCTTTGGCGTCTTTGAAATGTGCTATCTTTCCACCTTCTGATAGCTTGAAAATTGAGTCTCATTTGTGTACCTCTCAGTAGACATCTTCTCCTTTGCAGCCTGTTGCTGGAGCAATGTTTTTCAATCTTGGCCGCGTATTAGAATCACCTGGGCAGTTTTGAAAAATCCCATGTTCAGGCTGCTCCCCAGGTGGACTAATTTCATCAGAGTCTTTGTGGCCCAGATCTAGGCATCAATATGTTAAAAACTCCCCAGATGATTCTGATATGCAGCCAAAGTAAGAACCACTCTGCTAGGCAATGGCTCAGTTCCAGGCCCAGTCTTAGGAAGAGGCAAAACAGCAGCCACAGGACATGGGGCAATTGTAAGGGGCCTCATCTGACCCCAGCCATCTCTCTTGGTGGCCCATTGTAGTTCCCACTGTGAGCCAATAGAACTCTCTTTTGAATTATAGCATTGTCTCCAGAAGGCATTGTTAAAATACGTATATACTTATATTTATATTTATATTTATATAAAATGCCTATATGTTCCCTGGAGGAATTAATCCATTAATCCTCCAGCTACGTACAGAATGAAAAGCATATTCCTTTTGTGGAAGATGTGGGTTGGGAAGGAAGGTTGGAGGCACACAGACTGTGTAGGGGCATCATCGCAAGCAGTTCTGGGAAGCCAGAGGGCACAGTGGGGACATCTGATTCTCAGTAGAAGGTGAGGGAAGGAGAGAGGGGCACAGCAGAGGAAACTGGCAGTTGGAGAGGACCTCCACCCACAAACATGTCTATCTCAGGTTGGCCTGGGCTGACCCTACCTCATGTCTCTGAAGTTGGCAGATTTTGATTTTTAAAAATTAATTGCTGGGTAGGAGAAAGGAATAATTTTAAATGAGTGGGTGAGCAACTGCCCAGGACCTGGGGGGATTCAGTCTCAGCTCTCCTGTACTTCCTGAGCCTTGAAAGCAATAGCAAAAAGATTCCTAAATGAAAGGTTAGCAGCATCTAGTCAAAGCCAAAGAAACGAAGGAGAAGGGAACGCGGCAAAAATAAAAAATCATGGGGAAAAGGTATATATATGTGGCAACTTTTTCCCAAGCTTACAAAAAAACACCACTTGGGGACAGAGAACCATCGTGCTCCCTCTATATCTCCTGCCTAATGAGAATGTCTGAAAGCAAAATATGCCTAGAATGAGTCCCCATGAGGTGGAAATTTACAAAGCTGCTCCTACTCCATGCTGATACTGAAATAGACGGGTTTCCTGGTTCACCAGAGCCTTTTGTGGAAAAACAAAGCCATAGGAAAGAACCTGAATAACGGAAGGCTCCGGAGAGATAAGACGACACATCCGGGTCTCTGATTTCACCTCAGATTCACACACCCCACATTCTTCCCCGAGGAACCTACTTCCTTTTCCTCATAAACTAATTTGAATAGTAATCATCCTTTGCCTTGAGTGGGAATATCTGCTAAATTACCAAGAGCTCTGAAGGAATGCGAATCTGTGGCTATGTCATGGATCTGTTCTCCCTTCTGTGACCCTAACCCACCACCCTAACTCCCTCTGTCTCAGATTTAAACAAATTAACTAGACATGAAACAGAAAGAGGCTATTACTTAAGGGAATCAGATCCTGGTAGCATATCCTCATGAATTTCCCTTATGGGGTTGAGTCAGCAGTGGATGTCTCAGAAACATTCCAGATGATTTCAAGGAGGCAAGGGCAGACTGGTAATTAAACCACACTAGTCAGGAAGGCTTAGAAATTGAGAACAAAGGGCAAAGAAAGGAGAGGGGAGAAAATAAAACAAAGAAAGGAGAGGGGAGAAAATAAAACAAAGAGGCAGGAAACCAGGGTCCTGCCTTACCAGTTTGGGGCTCTGGAAATGCTTTTCCACACGTCTTATCCACCCCCTGGCTGCAGTACACAAGCTCCTAAAGCCAAGTGTGCCTTTGCGTCGTGCGTAAAGCAGAGAAGCTCAAAGAAAATGAAGTGAGCTGAGATCAACTAGGTCCCAGGACTGCTTGAACCTTGCTGAGCTGGATTCAGATAGCAGAGGAAAGGGCAGCATAGGCATGGAGCTAGCAAGAATGGGATCCGGCTTTCCTCCAGGTTCCCAGGTTCACCCTCCTCCACCTCAAATGCCACAACGCCATGGGCTGAATGTCTTCTCAGTGCCCCTGAAGATCCACTCTTCCCTCACCTCCAGCCCGCTCTGGCCCTGGGAGGCTGATGATATGGACTGTGCCCATGGGCTCCCTTGTCTTCAGGCTCCAGTTAGGCTTGGCCAGTGGGAGGCACCTGCCAGAGCTCTGGGAGGAAAGTGAGACTCTGATATTCATTCCCAGGGCTTCCTCCCTGGAGGGTTGCTGCAGACTGGCTGAGCACCTCAACTCAACGTCCCAACTCCCCTCAGCCAGCCTTTCCCACAGCTCTGTCCCTCCCCCCATACTTCATTCCTTTAGGACCGGGGGTGGTGACTTTGACCCACTGTTATTGACCTTGGGTTCTGCACTATTTCTTATGGTTGTCCAACACTCTGCTCTTACCTTTGTATCTTGTCCCTTACTGATCCGTCTTCAAATTACCCAAGTTGAGTTGTGCTGTTTCCTTCCAAGACTCAACCGATACACCTCTCAAGCCCAGGATAGACCAATTATGAACTGTATCTTCATTGTTCCATGGTGGTGCAGTCCTCAAGGTGCTAAGCTACTGAGGCATCAACTTTAACTTAGAAATGTCTAGAAATGCCAAAGATGCCAAAAATGGCTACAGGAGAGTCTTAGGCACTAGAAGAATTCACTCAATACCTGGAAGATTGCATGACCCTTATCTAAGGGAAATGAAAGTTCTTTCCTCTTGGTCTAAAGTCAGTTTACAGCTCATGAGGAGTAATAGCGGCATTGCTATTAACGCCACTATTAATAATGGCAGCACACCAGGAGAGATAATCTATGGTAACACGTGTCAGGGAGGGATCCCCTTCCTTTCTCAGTGATAAGGGGAGAAAAGGAAGTGGATACAAGTTACCAGAGGAAAAAAGGAGGTAGACGTGTATTTGCCTCTGTGAGTCACCTTACAGCACAGAGTGTGAGCTTTCCCCGCTTAACCACCCAACAGTGGGGGTGTGCTATGCGTGCCATTAAAGCTGAGGAACCACCGAGAAGCAAAAATGAGCGCAGCTTTCTTTGCATTCGTTTCCTGGAAACCCTTTTCATCATTTAATTCAAAACCTAATATTTTGGATTCGATGTTTAACAATCAAATTTAAATTTGATGTTTAACAAATCATGAGCGTTGCTGCAACGTGAGACTGCTTTATCCTGCCTCATCCCCAGACCCTCATGAAAATGAGATGCTGCCCCTCATTTGGGGATTTAGGAGAGAAAATAAAATAAAACAATCTAGATCTGGGTCAGCAGAAAGTCTGTTCAGCGTAAGTAGGCCTCTCTGCTAATTAACACTTTCCTGAAAAAAAAAAAAAGAGTGAAAGGCGTGTGCGAGGAACATATATATCCTTCTTTAAGTGGCGCCATTTCAGAGTCAGTAAACTAGCACTTACTCCTTCAAATTGGAATAGTAATCACACATCCTGAAAAATAATGTTCTGGGAAGCTTCAAAGGCTGAAAATTCAGCCTGTCACCTGACAGAACTAATTAAATTTACTGAACTGTTAATTAGTATTTACTAAATTGTGGAACTAAAGCTTTAACTCTGCCATTTTTGCTCCAAGAATAAGATATTGTGGAAAGAGAGAGGTAACCAAGATATCAGCTTGGTTACTCTTCCAGAAAGTGGTATTCAGACTTTTTTGTAGCTCATGTAATTGCTCCAGTGATCCTGAAGAAAGAATGCCACCTCTAAGAACAAATCTGAATAGCATAAAATATACTTTCTTTCCTTCATAATTGCCAAACACTGTGGTCATATAATAATGTGCATGAAGAGCAAATGAATTTGCTCACATGGCCACGTGGGCTTTTTAAAGGCAATATAATGGTTTTCTGCAACATCATAACGAATGGACATTTTCGCTCCCAGATGCTTGGCTTCTGAGGATCTTGCACAGAATAACATATTCAAAAGCTGTTCTTCCCCCTACATGATCATGTGTTCAAATTTTTGCCTTCCAAGTTCTGACAGACTTCATATCAGTCTTCAAGTAAGATCTTTTTTTAAAATTGTGAGACTCTCTCCATAATCCAACAGTCAACTGAAAAAAAAATGCATTGAGCATCCACCATGTGTTCAACACTCAGCTAACGGCCAAAAAGTTACCAAAATGTACTAAGATACTGTTCTGTACCAGGGGTATAAAGACGTTTCATAGAGTCAAGCCATCTCCAACTGAAACAATAAACAAAACAAGTGCATGAGATATTGATAAAATAAAGTGCTCATTTTTGTGATAGGATGATCAAAATAAATTTGATTCTAGAGGGTGTCTTCCAGCTCAAAAACTCTTCAGTTCTATGTGCAGCAAAAATAATAGCAAAAGAATTTAACTGAAGGTTCTGGAAGGTGTGTTTTAATCATGAGCATGTCTATGTCTCTAGCACAGTGCCTGGTTCTCAGTAAGTTCTGGCAAATGATGAACAAATGAATAAGTAAATAAACATGAAATGTAAAGAAAGTAGAAAGTAAAATGAATTGGTCTTATCCAGGAAGGCTTCAGGGTGGAGCCTGCTCTCAAACTAAGCTGTAAAGCAGGGGTTACAAACCATCATCCCTCAAGGTAAATCCAGCTGTACAGATGGGTTCCATTCAGCCTCCACAGTGATGATGATGATGATGACGATGATGATGATGATAAGGGTGGTGATGATGGTGATGAAAAGAAAGGAGATGGAGACAGAATTTAAAAATCAAGAGACTCCACATTCAAATCCATATATTTCTGTTGTCAAACAAGATCTGCCTCTCTGAGCCCCGACGTCCATGTGGCTTGATGCCTGGGGCTGAGTAGTGGCACCTTCCTTTCTTGGGGTGTTGTCTCCACACTTTGCCCCATGTTCCATCCTCTCAGCTGTCTCTTCACCCAAGGCCAGGTGTCAAACTCCTTTTATTTCCTTGCAGGCACTATTGCATTCTTATGGAAGAGAAATACTACTCAAAGTGGAAAAATAAAAGATAGTCCAAGAGAGAGTCACATTTCAAGGGAACTGTGAGAGAGTATCTCTTGTGAAAATGAAGAAATTTCTATGCCATTAATATTAATCTAAATAGAAAGTCTATTAGTCTATGGAAAGAACAGAAATTACCTCCTTGCGTTATCAGCTACCTCCTTCTCAGCAAGACCTTGAGGAACATCCTATCTAAAACTACAACCCCTCTCCTCACCCAGCTCCATGCAGACTTCCAACCCCCTTCTCCACTCTATTTTTCTCCTTAGCATTTACTTCTGTCTAACACATTATCTATGTTACTGGTTTATCTGTTTATTGGTGGCATCCTCTAGTGAAAATATAGGCTCCATGAAGGAAGGGATTTTTGTCTTTTTTTTTGGTTCACCACTGCCTGTAGTGATCCCATAGTAGATGTTTGATGGCTGGATGAGTGAATGAAGGAATGAATGAATAAGCAAACTCAGCCACTTCCCTAATTTACTTTATCGGCATGATCTCTGCCTTAAAGGATGAAGAGGCTGTGGATAGAGAGGAAAAGATGTCTCTGCCAGTGGGGGGAGGTGCTTCCCGGAAGTAGCATGGGCACGGCTTGAGCTGATGGGGGCACATGGAGAGGGAAAGAGGCTCTGTAGGAAGCAGAGTCCAACTAAAATGGAAAATGTGTCGTGGAGTTGCCAGCTAAGAATTCATGACAGGTGAGAACAAGGTACCGCCCATCTGCCCCTTGTCATCAATATCGACCATGGGCCACTCCGGACTGGCTTTCCCAGCGCCATACCTGGGCGTCCCCGGACACTACTTGGGCTTTTCTACCACCCTTCAACTGATCCTCCAGAACAAAGGCGAAACTGCTCACTGTAGACTGTAAAACGCTGTAGGATCTGCCAGTACCTGCCCACTTCTCTGGCCTCAAATCCTGTCTCTCTAACACATGCACTTTGTCTTCCAGTCACACCAAAAAGTACCTTTCAACACCTGAGTGGGCTTGGTCTACATGAGCCTTTGAACATGGAGTTGTTCCATCTGATTGGGAGGTCCGGCCTGCCTCATTCTACCATTCTTTAAGGTCTAGCTCAAGTAACCTCCGTATGAACCCCTCTTTATAGCTCCGGTGCATCTGGCAGACTCAGGACCCCCTCACTGTACCTCCTTACCAGCTGATACTTCTTCTCTGGTAATGCTCGCCCATCAGAGGCAGCACGCATCACCTGTAAGACACAGCGTGCACATACGTGTGAATAGTCCTGTAGTTAAAGGCACCTGCAGCACTCTCAGCCAACCATATAAACCCAGGCTCTGAGCGTGCCACCCTCACTTCTTAGACCATCCTTGGAAATTCCCTGGTTTTCTGGTGAAGTGCTCGCTGCCTTTGGGTACTACCAAGTGCCTATTTTCACTGCCCCTGGTTTAATGCCCCCTCCCCTTTGTTGTGGTTTAAGTACTCATGCCTTTTTCCATTTGCTCTCAGTTTAATCAACTTTGGTCTCTGCTCTTGAAAAAACCCACAACCATCCCCTCTACACTCAAGCTTCTGTCCCTCTCCACCCAATTCCTATCAGTGCTGACTTCATATTGTCTTACTGTTTTAATGTCTAGCCCTCCCCAGAAGAGAAAATTCCTTGAAGGTAGGGACGATGTCCTTTTCATCTTGCGGCCCCGGTGCCTAATCTAGCACCTTACACAAAGAAGGTCCTTAATGCACGTTTGTTGACTGAATGCATGGACATGTGCAGCAAACAGCCATGACCCTTGCCCTTTAAGAGGAAGGACCATGAATTAAGTTACGGCAACAGTACCACATATTAAAAAAATTAAACTAATAAAATATAAAGAAATATATATTTTTTTAAGTACTGCAATAAGAGTCATTGGACCCTGACTTACAGTCTTAGAAGTGAAAAAGTAGATGTGAAAAGCCTAGGTTAAATCTGAAAATTAAAAGATCTTTCAGAGAAAGAAAACAAAGTTACAACCAAGAGGCCACATACGCCCTGGACATATCTCATAGTCTGCTGCTCAGCACGGTGGGTCTCAGTTTTCTGGTTTCCTACGCATCAGAATTAGTTGGGGATGGGGAGGAGAAATGCAGATTCCCAGGCCATGACTCTAGTGGTTGAGTCTGGACTTACAAGACTCAAGCAGGCACCTGGGTACAGGTGACTCCAGGGCCACATATGCCCGAACCATTTTTGATCAGGAAAAAGCTCTTTTCCTTTTAAAGATCTCAAGGGAGTTTCCATAATTTCCCAGGGTATTCATTACATTTTTCTAAAATCCTCTTTTTTAATTAAGTTTTAAGTAAGCCTGCTTCTATGGCTCTGTCCTCAGGAAAGACTGTCAAAAAAAAACCTATCAAGCAAAAGTGAGGAGGCTTCTCAGCTTCTTGTGGAAGGGTCACCTCTTCAGAGCAATACAAGTAACGTCAAGTTCCGGGCATAAGTCACAGCTCCTTTGAACTTCTGTCTTTCCTCTCAACCGTATCAATAATGGAGAAGGGGAACTTAGTAACACCCCTCAGTTAGACGCTCACAGAAATAACGCCCCACCTTCAGTTGTCTTTGGGGAAACCCTTGAAAAATCCTGCCTACTTAAAAGAATAAAAGTGCCTGAGCCTTTTCTAATGTCTGTAAAGAAGACATTAAAATGTGTGTAAAAGACATTCAATTTGACTTGAAGAAGAGAGTTGGTTTTCTGCACAGAAAATAATTTGAAGAAGTAAGGAAATGAGAACTATTTTCAAAAGGCTATTTAATTTTCCCTTTATTGTAGTAAAAAGAAAGAAGTGAATGAAGCATGTCGGAATTTGTGATTATGGATCACTGTGGCATGCTATAAAAATTCAGAAATAGCTCCTAATGAGAAAAATACAAAAGTCAAATCGGCAAATCTTACACTTATTAATTCGGGGGGGGAAAAACTTGAAAGGGTGAGGTTCCATCCCTGTTAGCAAGGACTCACACTGCACTCTCAGAAGCTGGGATGACAGTGGTTTGTGACTCCCCACACGCCAGGAATAAAACAGAACCCTTCAAAGAAGGAGCAGAAAGAACACCCAGGACTGAGGCTAACTCGACACAATCACCGTCATAATTATTTACATTCAGAGTTCTGTCGGCTGAGATCTTCCTTTGAAGAGATGAAGGTTATTCTCTAAGTACCACTGCTTAGCGACCAAATCTATTAGCAGACAGCCCCTGGCATTTTATCTTTAAGATTCCAATGTGCCTACAGGACTGTTTTTATACTTATCTGCAATAAAAAGGCGATTCCTCCGAGTGCTTTGGATTTGCTTGAATCAGATTTACTGTCTGGCTTCTCAACCTTATTCCCAATTACAATGTAATAGGAAAAGGTAAAGTTCTTTCAAGTCCCCGTGGACTCTTGTGGCAGGGTGGTAAAAATTTTGTTTTCTTTACTACTTTCATTTCATAAGAGAAATCGTCTCAAGCAGAGGGTCTCTGATGCAATTTCGTTAGATATAGTCCATTAAATATGTAGGATTTCCAACCTCTGTATGTAGACTGATGGGGGAATTCTCCCTTTGTTGTAGAAACCCAGGGGATGAGCTGGTCCATGCAGTTTTATGAGTAGAAAATCCAGAACGTGTTCTGGACGTGTTCCAGACGTGTTCCAAACGTGTTCCACGTTTCCCATTTTAAAGCCAGGGAAGTTTTTAGGACTTTCATTTTTTTCACACTTACATGTTAGGGAAATGACCTAGATTTTATGGTGTTGTGCATTTAGGATATTCTTAGCACCACCTGAAAATTATTTCTGCTGATAGTTTAGATAGATAGATAGATAGATAGATAGATAGATAGATAGATAGATAGATAGATAGAGGGATGGATAGATGGAAGGAAGGATAGATGGATGGATGGATGGATGGATGGATGGATGGATAGATAGATAGACGCACTCAAGGACAATATGACCCACTGATGCGCATAACCAGAAGAATAATCAGGCAAAAAACATTTGGTCCTTTGTACCTCCTAGGCGAAGATGGATTGATTTAAAGTGTTAGACTCAAAAACATGTAGCTTTATGTTTGTTTGGAGGGTTGTTCTAACCATGGACTATATCATCAGACTATATCATCAGAAAAGGCCTAGAAAATTAGGAAATTACTCGCAAGGCTGCTCTAACCATAGTGGTGTTAGAAAAGGTTGGCAATCAGGAAATTGTTTGGAGGGCAGCTAGAATCATAGCAGTTTGGAGAAGGTCTAGAAAATTAGTGGCTAATAATTTGGGCAGAGTACAAAGATTTCCAGAGCACTGCACTCCCTCCCCCAGTATATTTTCCATCCTTTATGAAATGAGTGAGACCCACCAACAGGCCACACAGCTTTCAGAATGCATCAGAACATGCCAGCTGGCCTGTTCTGTTGTAATGGATCGTTTAAGACTGCGCGCTCAGGAGCACAACTCTCAAGCTTCAAAACTAGGCCCTGCTACTTGTACTATGGGATTAAGCCCAAGGGATTTAACCCCTCACAGCCTCAGTGTCCTCCTTATTCAAGTGGGGTTGTGAGGACTAAACAATGAGGTGTGGGTGACGGGTTTAACATGGTGTCCACACAAAGCGAGCACTTGACAGCATCTCGCTACACGAAAAAGTCACAATAGAGCTGCGTTTCTCGGCCATCTCATTTGTAAACTGGAGACACCAATAACCACCTTTCAACATGTTTGTGCAAAGTGGACGTAACAGGGATATTCCTGCTGGGCGTCTAATAGGTATGGCAGCCATCACTGTTGTTTTCATGATTGACGTCAGCATCTGTCTCATCTCCTCGTTTACATATCAGTGAAACCCGAACAGACTGTAGCCTCGTGAGGACAAGCAGGCCGGCTTCATGGGCGTACAACCTCTGCAGCTGCATGGGGCCCCAAGTTAGAAGGGCCCACGCTTGATTTAATGCTGTGCCGCTGCCGTGTTGAAATTCTTCATAGTCTTTACCAAGGAGGTCCACATTTACATTTTTCACCGTGCTCCACAAATTATATAGCTGGTCCTGAGGACACCAACTGTTCCTTACTGGGTTTTGTAAGCCCTGTTCTTTACACATAGTGGGTTTGCCTTACACGCTTGTTGAATTGAATTGATGTTGCCGCCAATGAATAACTGAACGTGAATTCATTTATTTGAGGCCCACTTTCGGAAATCAAGTCTCTTCCCGATTTTCAGTGGACAGGACTTTGGACAATCACAAGAGTCACTGATGACAATATTCATTCAAAGTAAATTCTGTAAATGTAGAACCAGATCCAGTATTTGCAGGATCTATGTTCACAGCTTCAGATAGGAAGATTCATTAAATGTTAAAAGCAGGTAAAAAGCAAAAAATGTTAGCAAAATCACATGAAAAAAGGTGGTTGCTAATGTTTTTAATATTGGCACAGTTAGCAACTGACTTTAAACACTTCCTTGATCAACATAAAAAGGCATTTCAAGGGAAAGGAAATAAATTATAATACCATTAACCATCATACAGTATAGAAGTACCTATTATAAAAGAAAATCCTTTCTTAATTTTTACCATTCTAGATCTATGCTTTTTTTACAGAAATAAAGAATCAAATACTACACTTGATTTCATTTTGGAAAATTGATGGGATTAAAATAGCTTTAAATTTTCCTTTGATTCATTAAGCTAAAAAGTCAAAGCGCTAAAAATACATACGTTTGTTTCAAAATAAGCAGAAATGGGTAACTGCAGAAAAGGATTTTGTTGGTGCAGAATGTAACTTAGAGCAAAAGGACTTATTGGCTGAAATTTGAACTAATTTTAATGCAGAACTTGGCTATATATAAAAACATATGTCTATATTTGTCATGTAGCTTTACTTGTCAAAAAATATCTTAAAACTTGTACAGTCAGAGAAAGTATCAATAACATAAAATTTCACAGCCCCCCTTTAGAACTATGGCCTTAACATTTTGTAGGGAAATAAAGCTTTGGTTAACCTTGGCTCTGGCAGACCTCATTAAAATAACAGGCTGTCAGTTTCAAGTTTAAAATAACAGGGTTGTCAGTTTTATATGCAGTGGAACAATCTACAATTTTATTCTCTGGGAAAAGACTGTGGGAAACGCCGGGATGGGTGGAAAGGTTGGACAACACTGCCATCTGGTGGCCATGCTGACAGGCGGTCTCTAAACGCCTACCCGGAGGCTGGACTTCTTGAAGGAAAAGGTGGAATGATGTCAGGCTGCCTTGGACTTAATTTCTTTTGTATTAACTTTTTGACAGATGTTTGTCTTTAAAATGCATGCACATGCCCAGAGCCAATATGCAATTTATCTCAAAATTACAGTAAATCAATAAGAAACTCTCTGCTCTTCAGTAACCTGTTATCCCTGCCTATCAGTGACTTGATACAGTTAATTTTCAGGACAGTGGATCTTGTGAAAAGAATGGGAACTTTTAAGATATTTTCATTTCTGAAAACTGTCGCATATCTGGTGGCTTGTTACATGAGTATCTTGGTTGACATTCATCAAACCGTTCGTGTGCGATTTGTATATTTTCTAGATGATTGTTATGCTTCAGTAAAAATAAATAAATGTAAGCCAAAAAATCTCTGCCACATAGGCAAAGTATCAGCAGATGTCACAAAGCTGAGTGCAACATGTCCCCATTTATATCAACGGAAGCAATTCTAGACATAGGCTGGATCCCAACCAGACTTCAAATGTAACCTAACTTCGATCCAGTTCTTTCCTGGTGCGCTTTGGGCAATTGATTAGGGGGGTGCAGTGGAGGGCAAGAAAAGGGCATCAAAGAAAAGGGGTGAAAATGAGTTCTGTGGAATTGAAATACAGTCTACCCCAAAAATTCAGAAGGACATGCTGTAACGTTAAGCCAATAGCTGCCCTCAATTCATTGAAACAACTTAGCCCCTCTCACACCACCAGCTCCACTCTCGATGTGTTCAGCAAGGGCCTTAGACCTAAGTTCTCAATATGGCAGCCACCAGCCACACGTGGCTACTGAGACCTGGAGATGTCTGTAGACTGAATCGAGATGTGCAGTAAGCGTAAAATACACACCGGATTTTGAAGACTTAGTACAAATAAAGAATGCAAAATAGCTCATTAAAAATTTTTCACATTCATTGTGGGTTAACACAATAATATTTGGGATCTGTTGGGATAAACAGAATATATTATTACAATCAACTTCACTTTACTTTTGTTTTAATGTGGCTACTAGAGAATTTAGAACTACCTTTGTGGCTGGCATTGTGTTTTTATTCGATATTGCTGCTTTATTTTTTATTTACGTATTTATTTTGTGAGGAGATCAACCCTATGCTAACATCTGCCAATCCTCCTCTTTTTTTTGCCAATGAAGACTGGCCCTGGGCTAACATCCATGCCCGTCTTCCTCTACTTTATATGGGACGCCACCAGAGCATGGCTTGCCAAGCAGTGCGTCCGTGCGCACCCAGGATCCGGGCCGGCAAACCCCGGGCCGCTGCAGCGGAGCGTGCGCACTTAACCACTTGCGCCACTGGGCCAGCCCCTCGATATTGCTGCTTTAGACTCTCATTGCTTCCTTGACCAGAACAATCATTCTGCCATTTTACGAGGTCGTTGCTCTCCCACTAGAGCTAAAACGGGGGATCTCTGACATGTTTGCCGCCTGTAGGAGATTAAGAGAATCCATTTGTGTTATTGGGTGTTTAAGATGTAAAGGTGAAAGTCAAGTACTATTATGTCCCTGGAGTCTAATCATAAGAGGAGTAAATGGCACCCCTCACTGGTCCCCATGGGGTAAATTGGATCTTTAAGGTAACCAGATGGCTCCCAGGAAAAGGTAATTTACCTCACAGGGGTAAGAACTTGATTTCCAAGAAAGAGTACACTTTAGTCACCCTATGCCATCTGTCCCCGTGGTGATAGTTCTGCTCATTAAGAACTTCCAGCTCTGAGTACCCTAGCAATAGATTAACTTACTAAGCTTTATAAAATCTTTAAGAAGATAGTGTGGAGAGGCAGTATTTTCCCCATTTTAAAATAATTTTGTAGGGAAATTATGTGACTTTGCCAAAGTCAGAGTTAAAGCAAACACATCTCCGTGCACCGGGCTCTTCTGCTTCTCTCGTCTGTTGAAGAAGCTTCACATCTACGAGCTTTTGCAACTCAGGGTCCCTCTGCCAAAAAGAGCTCTTCCTAACCCTTCTCAGTGCAGAATGCTATTCACCCTCAAAGGCCCAGTTCACCTGCCACCTCTTCCTTGAAACCTCCCTGGGTCCCGCCTCCTCCTCAGTAATAGCGTTGATTATACTTCTCCTGCCCTACGACCCTTAAACGTATAAGCCGTTTATTATGCTTATTTATGTGTAAGTCTCTTTCCCTCACAGGTACTCCCTCAAGGATAGTAAGTTCCTTGAAGGCAGGACCATTTCGTACATATCACTGTGTGCCCAGTACATTGTAGACACTAAACAGATGTTTGGGGAGGGTGGGATTAACTGAATTGACTATCCATAAATAGATCCTAAGCAACCATTTCTCCATAAAATAGAGAGGATTACAAGAAAGACACCCCTACTTTTGGCAATAAGTTTCTTTTACAAGTAAGTGCATCTAGAACTTAAATTTTGTTTACAATTTAATTTGGAGAACCAAAATGTAAATTTACCCTTCTACCTATTCTACTTCATTTGTTCATTCATTCATTCATTCATTTGCTATCTATTGAGTACTCCTATACACCAGGCATTAGCCCGATAGGACACACATCTCCTAGCATGTGGTGAACACAAAGGACAGAGGCCTGCCCCTCTGTCACCTGCAGTCTGGGAGGAAGACCCACAATGGCAATGAATGGGGAAATCTTTATGTCAGGAAAACCAGAGGGATCTCTGTGGGCACATACCGGGGAGGTCCTAAATGACTCTGGGTATGAAGGGAGGAGCTCTAGAGGAGGGACGTTGAAGTGGAGACCACGGAAGGAATTATCCACTAAATCTTGCTCTTCCCTCCCCGAAGTATAGACTACAGGATTGAGTTAGAGTTCATAGACATCCTTGGGTTTTGTGATTTATGTTCTTGGGTGCATTAATTAGTATCTTATTCTGTTGTTCCTTGAACGCCCTTAGGCCAAAATCACTAGCAGTTAAACTTGAATCTAATTCCCAATTAGATCCATGAAGGAAAAGGCAGAACATTGTGACATATCATAAATATAACACAACAGATGCAAAAATAGCATTTATTATGCACCACACAGTACAAGTCTACATAGTTAAGTATAAATCAAATCACACATGCCTGAAAGAGACTGATACACTTTTTGTTGCCTATTCTGTAAGAGATTTAGGGCAACCCATCTCTACTTTAAATGGTTTTAGAATTTAGATAACTATGATTTCCACCTACCACTTGCTGCATATTTTTCTGTGCTGCATGTAAATTACTTTTCCAACGTGTGTACATCTTTGTGGGTACTCTCGCTGTTGCATGAAATCATGTTTGCAATGTCTTACTTAAGACAGCCTTGCTCAATTACACTGATCTCAGGTGAGAAAAAGGATGTTTCTCATTCCCTAGTAAGTTTCAAATACCCGAAGTGGCTTCAGAGAAAGAAACCAGAATACACATCTATTTCTTGCTTTGGTGAGGAAGAATACAGCAGCCTCAAACATTTGAAATTAAATGGTGCATTCTAAAATATTCAAGAATGCCTAAATTAGAGGTATAATGCTTTGCTATGCCTCTTCCCTTTTATTTTACTTGGCAGACATACTTGTAATGTCCTGGGTTTTATTCCTTGAAGATGAAATGTCAATATTTTAAGAGTAACTTCAGGTGGTTATGAGCCTAACAGAACACTGCATTGTGTCAATCACAGGTAGAGGGAGAGATTCTGTATGGATTTTCTGAGTATCATCAAAGACCCTATGAAGGGCTGCACATGTGAAGTCATAGTTGGCAAAGAATCTGAAACTTTTTCAGCAAGACTGGATGTTCAGAACGTCAAACTTTTTTCACACTGGCAAAATTGGGCTATTAAATATATAAACTTTTTCTGGTAGTTTCCTCGATTAGTGCTAATTTCTATGTTAGTCCGATACAAAGGGTTCAGTCCCATGCCGCTGCCATGATCCTGTGTGCTATACCAGGAAATTGAGGTAAAGTGGGGGAAATCTGCTTTGCAAACCACAGAGAACTTCCAGAAGTTTTCATTCCATAGCAATAGAATAGGTGATAGTGGGAGCAGAGGTCAGTTTTTAAATATCTGAACTTCTTCCATGTGCCTTATGTAACTGCTAGAAATACCAAGTTCATTCTCTTCTTTTGAGAATGCCTTTGAGATTTCCCTATCCAGCATTGTGAAGACCACATATCTAATAACCTAATGTAGCATCAGGACTTGTTACAATTCATGCAGTAGATCAAGGAAAGCTCCTTGGGGATGTCTGCCCCTTCACAGCCAAAATAATGCCTGAGAAACATAGAGGCCAAAGCTAGCAACCGAGGAGGATAAAGCTGTTGTCAAAAGCAGAGAGCAGAGAGCAGCAGAGCAAAGACGGGATAGACCCAAGGTCAGAAATGAATCAAAAGGTGAATTTACCAGGTGATGGGCAGAGAAAGAAAGATCCACTCTCAGCAATTGAAACTAGCTATAGATTTGCAAAGAAACAGAGCAACGCAAGAGAAAAAGTTGGGAGCTCAGTCTCAATGCCAGTTGCAGGAGGAGGCACAGGAATATGCTTATGCTTTGTGGTCAAGCAGTGTCCATGAAGACCTCCAGAATGGCTCATAGAGAGGAAGTGACTTGCTTTAGGTCAGGCTGCAAACCCCAAGTTTTCTTTACATTAGATATTGATATCTGTCATTGGAAATGTGTAAATGGAGGTTAGGTGAATATCTGTCAAGAATGCTCTGGAGTCTTTGGACCGTAAGAGCTCTGCTGAGCCTGTGAATTCCCTGATTCAATGATAAAACCATTCCTTGAAGTTATTTATATGTTCGGTCTTGAGAAGTCAATAGTACCACAATGTAGGTACCCACTGTGTGCAGTAATACTTTGATCTCATGTGCATTTCCACAGACCAAATGTCTTCCTGTCTTCTTCTTTTCACCATTGAATCCAAAGTTAGTTCAATGTCAGATTGTGTCATCTCTCAAGGGTGTATAGAATGCTTACTACCCGTCCTTGCCTAAAATGTAATACCATAGGGAATGGGGCACAATCAGAACATTAGGTATAAACATGACGATTTGAAAGTTTCTTGTTGTTTTCTTGAAATCTGCAGCAAAAATCTGACCTGAACAGCATAGGAAGATATTTCTGAAGTTTCGTGTATTTATTCCACTTTGAGGACCAGCGTTTTGCCAGAAAAGGACCCCATCTCTCTTTTTAGCGTCATGCCCTTAATACAGTGTCATCATGTAGCCAAGAAACTCCACACCTGAAGCCAGAGGGGATGACGCACACATTTTAAATTTTTCATCCAATTTCCAATCCCCTGAGAAACTCAGCAAAACTAAGGGCTGTCTTTTTAAAACTTCAAACATTCTCTCACTTCCTACTGGTTTTTTCATCCTTCTTAGTTTTTCCTATGAAACACATGTGTATTTGTCTCCTTGGGGAGTAATGTGAAAAGTCCTATATCACAGGGTAAAAAATATGTCACATGGCAATAGACTAGAACTTATTACTGAATTCTCTGGGAAGGTCTAAGACAGCCGAGACTGTGAGGCTGGTTTTAGGTTGTGTACTGACTTGAGCATTGGGTGTGTTGTGTGGCCAAAGTTGGCTTTGGGTTCACTGACAAACTGCTGTCATCCCCAAGACTTATTTAGAAGTTTCCCTAAAGGAAACATGTTACAAGTGATTTCTCCACCCATTCCAGAACCTACACAAACGTTACACTGTAGACAGGGACAATCTGAGACGTGAAAAATAACATCAAAGAGTTTCACAATCTCAAAATAAATGAAAAATTGATGTTCTAATGAATAGGATGCTGAAAGTTATATCGGAAGAATGGTCTTAAGTTCGGGCTTCAACAAATCGAGCAAGCAGATGAAGCATGTCGTGTGTCTGCAGCCTCCCGGTTGTGCTAAATGGCGTTAGTAACCTCTGCTTCTTCAGAATATCAGGAGGATTGCTTTTATAGATGTTTGGCCACATCAGAAATATTATTATTCCCTCCGAGACGTCGGAAATTTAAACACTCTCCTCCAGACTATCTGTGTGTTTTCAAGTGAATGAGAGAAGTTGTGAACAGGTACATTCCCAGTCCTTTGATCACTTAAGGAGGACGTACACCTGGAATTCTAATGTAGGTTTACACAGTGAATTAACGACTTGGTGCTGTAGGAAAAGTCATTCTTCTCTAGAGTAAAAGTGAATGAGATCACTGTCTCCAAAACTGGATTATTAAACTCTCAGGTTGCAAAAATGGTGTTATGTATCGTGAATTTCCCTTAACTTGACCAAGTCAAGTGGCCTTGTCTCTGAGGTAAAAATGAGGCTGCCTTTGTTTCTTTAAATAGATTGTTTTCCAAAGCTAACAAATGACCTTCAGCCTATAAAATATTCACATTGTTTTTTTTCCCCTCAATATGTATTATTTAGTGTATAGCCCTTTAAATATTAACCATCTTTTTTCTAAAGATATGGTATATATTATTTACATCCGGTTACATTATGTCTTCGTACAGATGAAATAGGCACATTGGAATCTTTCTGAAGTCATGAGCAAATAGGGCATCCGGCCAGGTGCACACAACAGGTATCCAGTGCAGTGACTTCTGGTCCAGGCATGATTGAGGGAGGACAGCAGGTGGCCTTCTCACAGTTCACTTCTCACACTTCACAGGGAAGATCCAGAGGAACTAAAAGGTCCAGGGTAGATGGACTTGGGGCCTCAGGTAGGCAGATAGACAGCCGTGGGCAAAGTCTCTTGGAGGAGATCACATATGCCCCATCAATGGATCCACAGAGGAGACAAAGGTAATAACAGTTCAAAAACACCCCAAATCAGAATTTAACAGGTCACTTGCTTAGAAAATCAAAGGGAAGATATTGGAAATGGTATGTCTTTATAAGGATTGCAAAGACTGTTCAGATGGGATTCATTCCATTTTTAGTTAAATTCTCATGGTTTTTCCCCAAGCCAAGATTGCTTTTGAGATCTCCAAGGCCCTTCCATCATCTCTGTGCAAATTACACCTGGAATGACAGTCAAGATGACAGGAGACTAGAATCCTAATTAGAGGATTGGGGGGGATCATCTGAGATCCCCCTTGCGTTCAGGGGATAATCAGGTCAAGGGAAAGCACTGTTTTTGGAAGGCCTGCAGAATTTGCCCGTGTCTTCCTTACTCTCCACGGGAAAGTTCAGAAGGCAGTAGCTGGCAGATAATCGATCATTTTTGAAATCTTACTTCCCTTAGCAGATATTCGGCAGTGCTGTTCATGTATTTATTCATTCGACGATTGCAATTTCTCAAGCACCCGGGACACGCGCAGCGCTGCTGTGGGGCAGAAATTCCCCGGGAGTCTGGAAAGCACAGGTGCTCCTTAGCGAAAGGAAGAGCTGAAGACCAGAGTGGCGGCTAAAAGCAATGACACCTGCCTGGATGAAATCATCCCGTTGTTGGAGGTGACGACTAGGGAGGCTATGGTGCATTCTTTGTTTTGAATCTCTCTGGGTAGAAGTGACTAATCACCCAGCTTTCTGATCATCCCCACGGCAGAGTTCAGCAGTCTCAAAAGAGCAAATACCAGCAAAGCCTTGTTTGCCTGGGAGGGAAAGTGGTTTTCCTCAGAAAGGAAATTTCCAGGCACACTGATACCAGTGCTCCCATAGCCCTTTGCTTACCCATACTCTTTCCATGTCTGTTTGCCCCCTAGACAAGAAAACTGGAACTTTCAAGGGCAGCGACTATGTACTGGCCGTATTTGTTTCCCCAGAGCATAGCATAAAACCTGACTTATAGAAGGCACAGAAGGAGTGTTTAATGAATGAATGTTAACAACAAAAGCCTTTTTTCTGATTTAACCAATGTGTTGGAACTTTTTCTAAATTGTAGTATGCTTCCCTATCTCAGTAAACTGATTTCACCGAATATTTTTGCTTGCTAAGTCACTGATTCGAGTGTACTGTGTCAGTGCCTGTGCTATAGACGAGTGAACTCCGAATTTTTTTGATCTCACATCTCTATCAGCAAAAAATTAGAATCATAGACACCTAGCATATTTACAAGTATTCATGCATAAATTATATGTACACACTACCGAACTAATATATATTCTATACCTTGAGAAAGTTATGAAAAAATTAGAAACTTTTGAAGAATGAAATAAAGAATTTTTATTATTTTTACTTTGTAATCCTGCCGATGTATCAAGAGTAAGAGAAATATCATGCCTGCCATTTTACTGTTGTTCACCTGTGCTTGCACTGTTTGAAATGAAAGAAATTCCAAGTTTCTTTGCAAAAATCATTTTAAGTCATTCATCCATTTAATGGGTTAGTGAAAACTACATAATCTAATCCATAAATGCATTTAACCGGCACATATGAACTGTGATAGATTTCAATACTGCAGCAGCAAGCTAATAAGGGAAGAGGGAGATGCCACTGTGAGCCCTTTCCACTCTGGAAATCTTACTCTTTCCACAGGATCTTTAAGAAATGGCCATCACCATATAAACTGATTAAGAGGCATATCAATCTATAGCTAGATTAAATGTTAGGAAAGCTTGAGTCTTCTTATATTTTTATATTTAAAAAATAGAAATAGAAGTTCTAATGTTTTCATCCTGAATCACATTGGATCATCTTGCACACCCCAGGGATGTACACATACCTCCACTACCAACTCAGCACACAGGCTCTGGAGACCATGGCTATAGGCAATGTCCCTATTAAGCCTAGTGGTTAGGAGTAGTGATTCTGAAGTCCACATTTGAATTTGAATTTGAATCTCACGTCAACCATTTTCTAGATTCATGGCAAATTTTTTCACTAAGCCCCCATTTCCCAGTTGCAAAAGGGTGTAATGACAATGCTTCAGCACAGAGTTGTGAAGAAAGAATGTGAGTGCCTTAGCTCAATGAGAGCTCACACTTAGCCCCCAGGTACGTTGAATCAGTCACTGCCCCATGCAGAATCTGGCAAAGCTCTTAAAAGCCATGTGCCCTGACAATAAAGTTTCATTTCTTTTCCCAACTTTTCATTATTTTTAACTTTTTCAAACAACACTGAAATGGTTGAAAAAAATAATAAGTGAACATCCATATACCCCTCACATAGACTAAATAATGGTTGACTTTATTGCTATTTTCAAGTAAGTAAAAGCCAAAATAGCACTTTATCCCTAAATATCTCATCATGAATCTCCTAAAAGCAAAGACAGTCTCCTACGTGACCACAATACCATGACTGCACTTAAGAAACGTTAACAGCGATTCAGTAATATCTACTGTCTATGCTATATTCAACATTCTCCAGTTATCTCAAAACTCTCCCTATAGCTGGGTCCTAATCTTCAAATCCAGGATTTAGTTCAAGTCCATGCATAGCATTTAGCTGTTATGTTTTGGAGTTTCTTTTCATCTAAAATAGTCTTCCTGTCTTTTTAAATCTTTTACCTTGAAGTAAACAAGGTCAGTTGTTCTCTCCCAGTTTGGGACAGGATTTCTTCTTAAATGAAATTGTCAGGCAACAGTATTTGGATCGTCCTTCTCTCTGCCCTTTGATGTTGCTCATCATTTTGTTTTTAGCAATCACTCTACCTTATCAGCTTCCTCCTTCTTTTGTCTGATTCTACAATTCTGTAAGGGCGGGAATGAAAACGGTACTACTGTCTTCCTATCATCAAGTATTCATGGACCTTTGACAGATGTTAAACGAAGAGTGTATGTCTTTACTGAAGCCAGTAGTTGAAATTGTTGGAAATCAGAATAAACTCCAGACAAGTTTTAAAAGAGGCCTCATGTTTTCCCTGTGACCCCCAATATTATATATTTGGATCAGATTCCTATGAAACAACAGAAGTTGTTGTTTAACTTTCAGGATCTCTCAATAGCATAAATGAAAAATATTTAGTACTCAGGTATTACTGATATTACTAATATTACAGTATTACTAATATAATACTAGATAATTGGTAAATATAATTGAAAGTATTGGAGAAAGTTAATCTGTCCTAGAATAGCTCATTTGGGTAGCAAAGAAAGGAAATTGTTGTGAATTTCATATTTGATCCCAGGTCTTTGTTCCCATCAGTTCTGCATTATTAATGGATTAGGACTCACTGTTATTGTCAATAATATATTTTTACTAAGAGTACTTGCTAACATAAAGCTTAGCTCACTGTTGTGTGCACTTAAGTTTCCAGGAAAAAAAAAAACAACTCGGGTCTGGAGCTCCAGCAAAATAACCACGTATATTATTCAGAAATGAAAATAAAAGAAAATGAGAAAATATTTCTAAATGGTGTAAGAATTGAAAAATTTGCTTGATACTGAAAAATAAGCTGCAATCATTGAGATACTCTTTAGAATCAAAGGCGTATTTCTCTCTGGTGGCTAATAGTCTCCATTTTCTTCAGCTGTCTGCATCACCACCCCAGTCTGGAAGTGAGTTGGCCAATGTTTCTGTGCAGAATATTAAAACAACATTTACATCTCTCCCTGCTCCTTTGCTGTTATCTCCTTCAATTGCACAGTGAAAATGCCTGTCTACTGAAATGCCAGGGGGAACATGACCTGATTATAGAAGGTGCTGTGGTGAATCATTGGACAGGACCCACACACTCCTCACTTAGCCACATACGACTCCACTACTCCTCCCAGCCCTTTTGAGATGAGTGCACATTGTGTAACTGATCCCCAACTATTTTGTGTTAGTGATATTTTCCATGGCTTTGTAATAGAATGGGACAATTAAACCCATTTTCTCAATCACCATTTATTGAGCACCTACTGTACGCTGACATCTGTGTGACCAAGTGGTCCTGGTTTGCACGGCACTTTCCAGTTTTAGCACCGAACATTCAGCATCCTAGAATCCACTATGTCCCGGTTAAACTGGGATGGTTGGTTACCCGACCTGTACTAAGCATTAAGGATAAAGACAAATCAGAACCCTGTCCTGCCTTTAAGAAGCATGTGGTCTAAGAGAGAATCAGAAAAGTAAGCCAATTATAAGAGTTTGGTGTGATCAGCACTTAGAATCAAGAGCAGGGCACCGTGGAACACAGAAACTTGAATCTAAATCTGAGTTGGGGGACAGAGAATGCAGCTTTAATGAGACACGCCTGAGTATCATTTAAAGAACGAGCAGCACAATCTACACAGTTCAATTTTTCAATGTTAGAAGAGAAGATAACTGTGGACGGTCATGCAATTTTATTCTTTCTCTGTGTCTCAAAATATACATATATATTTGGTTCAGATTCCCATAACATAAAGGTGGGATTTTAGTATGAAATAAGCAGAAAAGAGAATGCTCATTTCTAGTGTACTTTGTTATAGGACAGAATAAACCTGACAGTGTTTCAGTCCTGAAGCTGGTGATCGCTCTCTGAACTAGCTGTGAAGATGTGATACCTGTTTCTTCATTGAGATTTGTGTTTGAGAACAGTCAGAATGAGTGGCCTCAGGAGGCCGGGCCAGATTAGAGATTAGGGACTCCAAAGTGGCACGCTGCCAAACAAATCAAATGGGAGAGATTTTATTTTTGATGTGTTTTAGTTTGAAAAAGTTCAAACTTAATGGAAAATTGAATTTTTTGAAAAAATGTATACCTCCATCTAGATTCACCAATTATTAAAAATTTGCTGCATTTGCTTTCTTTCTTTATATGGCTATGTGTTTATTATTATCATTATTTATTTTTATTATTCCTGAACCATTCTAGAGTGAGTTGTGGAAATCATAGTCTTTAATTCCAAATACTCCAGCGTATATCTCCTAAGAACACGACATTCTCCTTTATTACCACAGTGTGAGTTTATATTCAGGAAATTTAACACTGATACCATATTATTATCTTATATAGAGTCAGTGTTCAAATTTTGCCAACTATCTCAGTAATGTCCTTTATGGCAATTATTTTTTGGATCTAGCACCAATCCAGAACCGTAGGCTATTTGGATGGTGTGTCTTTTATTCTCTTAATGTGGAAGAACTCTTCAGCCTTTCTTTGTCTTTTACAACTGATCTTTTCAGGAGTACAGCCCAGTTGTTTTGTAGAACAGCCCTCAGTTTGGGTTTGTCTGATGTGTCCCCATGACTGGATTTGGATTATGAATTTTGGCCACATAAGTGATATGTCCTTCTGTGGCATCACATTAAGAGGTACAGAACATGAGTTTGTCCCATTACTTTGATCACTGTGTTAAGCAGGGGACCTGTCAATTTTCTGCACTGAAACGTGACCAGTTTTCCTTTTGTAATAATAAGTAATCTGGGGGGACACTTTGAGATTGTGTAAATATCCTGTTTCCCCTCAAACTTTCACTCAACTTTTTTTGCATTTATACTAGTTTGCTACAGCTGCTGTCACAAAGTGCCACCAGCTGGGTGGCTTACAACAACAGAAATTTATTGTGTCACAGTTGGGAGGCTAGAAGTCTAAGATCAAGATGTCAGTAGGGTTGGTTCCTTCTGAGCCTGCGAGAGAGAATGTGTTCCAGGCCTCTCTCCAAGCTTCTGATGGTTTGCTGGCCATCTTTGGTATTCCTTGGCTTATAGATGCATCACCTGATCTCTGCCTTCATCTTCACATGGTCTTCTCCCTGCATGTATCTGTCTCTGTGTCCAAATTTTCCCTTTTTATAAGCACAAAGTCATATTGGATTAGGGCCCCCCCTAATGACCCATTTTAACTTGACCATCTGCAACAACCTTATATCCAAATAAGGCCACATTCACAGGTACTGTGGTTAGGACTCCAACATCCTTAGGGAGGGACACAATTCAACCCACAACAGCATCTCTTGATGATACTTGCTGAGATCAATTATTACTATGATGGTTGCAGAATGGTGATTTTTCTACCAATCATTCTTTCAATATTTATTAGTTGGCTTTTGCGGATTTTGGTTTATTTATAATTGATAAACAGAGAATGTACATCCATCTATGGCTGTGTAGAAATGGCCATATATCTTTAAAACAAAATAATAAAAAACAAACAACACACATACATCTATACGGAGCAGTGAGCAGAAAAGGACCGACTTTCATTGCAAATGCCTTACCCCGTCAGATTGGCTGGAAGGAGAGCCAGCAGGGAGCCTGTGGACCAAAATCAGCGTGAATGGGGGAATCATAGAGTGTAGGTTTCAAGCTGTCCTAAACATTTGCTGTGTGTAATCTCCTACTTAGAATGTCATTATTCATGGGGTTTTTTTCATGCTCTAAAATAAAAGTAACATCCTGCAATTCAAAGATATGTACCACGGTCTCGAATTCAGCATTCTGGTCATCTTCAGCACTTTATGGATGAGCAGACATTTCCCAGCACTGAAGCCTCTGTCATCAGAATCACAGATAAGCAAGGGCCCAAAGACTGTATAATTCTGAAATTGCTGAGAAACATGACTGGGGACAAAATAAAATGTCAGAGATCTTTTATTTCTTTGTGCTCACTCTTAAACCTGACAAAAGATCTTTGGAATTTTTTCTCAAATCTATACTCCATCCACAGTAAACATAGAATACTTTGTTTCCAAAGGCCATTAATCTCCAATGTACAACAGTGCCATGAAGTCCCAGTGGTTCTCCCTTCTAGGATGCTGTATAGGTTTGCTAGGGCTGCTGTAACAAAGTGCCACAGATGGGGAGGCTTAAACAACAGAAATTTATTGTCTCATGGTTCTGGAGGCTAGAAGTCCAAGATCAAGGTGTCTGCAGGGTTGGTTTCTTCTGAGTGCTGTGAGGAAAGGATCTTTTCCAGGTCTCTCTCCTTGGCTTGTAGATGGATGTCTTCTTTCTATGTCTCTTCACATTGTCCTACCTCTATGCGTATCTCTGTGTCCAAATTTCCCCTTTTTATAAGAACACCAGTCATATTGGATTAAGGCCTACCCTAATGACCTCCTTTTAACTTTCCTCCCTCTGTAAAACCCCTATCTCCAAATAAGGTCACATTCTGAGGTAGTGGAGGTTAGGACTTCAGCATATGAATGTGGGGGGACATAATTCAACCTATATCAGACGCATTTCAACCATCCATAGACTTTCCCAACATTTACATAGGCAGAATAGGAAATCAGGGTTATGACTGCATGAACTTAAATGTTAATTCTGGAACAAAAATGGTACTGAGTCCCTCTCTCTACCCTTTCCACAGGTGAAAAGTCAGCGCTGAGCCTGAAAACACTAAAGATGGTGTTACTAAGCTTCTCCCCCTCATCCATCTATGGGGATGTGGACTTTACACTTACCTGTATTTAGAATGACTTTTCTCTCTCTGCTGCTAGAGATCTTTAAGCGGATTTGGGTTGTTGCTCACCATCCAAGTGTGGGCTGTATGGGCACATTAATTGGTCAAGAGCAGAGGTTACCAGCAGCTGAATTAGTGACAATATTTATTCCTTGCAGAAACAAGTAAACCACTGAGAAAAGCTTTTATCTCTTGGTGCATTGTTTAGGTGCATTTATCTGACATTCAAACAAATGAATTCTCAAGATAGTATTTAGAGTGTTTGCAATAGGGAACACCTATTTCTCCCAGCTGGAGAGGGACCCAAAGCCAGTTGAGATGCTTCATAAGTTTTTAATTCAAGGATGGGAGGACAGAAAATACGGAAAACAAAAAGCCAACCACCTGAGAACTTTCTGCCAGAAGCTAGAGGAAGATTGAGGGAGGAGGTACGGAGGCTGTCCTAGGCAATGAATCCTGCAGTGTAGTGTCTCTCTCTTAAAACTGATGAAGAGTTTGTGCTAGTCCTATCAGAGATTCTCTAACCTTCACCTGCATTGTGTCCTTGTGCAGAAATGAACAACACCTGCAGAGAATATTCACTCTCTTTCCTTGCTTTCTTGATTAGGTCACAGACATAAAAGAGAAACTGAAGCTCTCAAAAAAGGTCTGGTCGGCGTTACCCTATACCATCTGCAAGGATGAGAGCGTGACAGCGGGCACGTCCAACGACGAGGAATGCTGGAATGGGCACAGCAAAGCCAGGTGAGGGTGACTCGCTGTTCATATGGACAATGGGGCTTCGCACGTCCAGCCCTGGAAGGCTCTGCTGGCACAACTCTGCAGATCTGTTTATACAAAAAGCAACGGAAGGTGGAGGGACAAGTCATCACTTAGTGACGGCTGTTCAGAGCGACAGGTTTGATGGGCACCTGGGAGCACTTACTCTCAAGGTGCCATTAAGTGTGGAATCCTTGTTCCGAATGCCTCGCCTCTGGATGAGAACAGAGCAATGGTGACAGATGCCAGGTTACGGATATCCTGAGATGGCAAAGAGCCCTTTTATGTTCACTTAATGACTTTAAGATAGCAGAGCTATTTTTATCCACAGTTAAATTTGCACGGCTTGCTTTTTCTTTTATCACAAGTTAAACAGGAAGTGAAAATTCAACTCTAATTTTTTTCACCCTTAGAGAAAAAATTTTTGAAGTGCTCATTGGAAGGGTAAGAGAAAAAGAAAATGACTGAGGGACAACCAAGGAAGTGTTCTCATAGGGCCCATGCCTTGGAAAGTCCCATTGGAATCTCCTGATGAGAGATGGCTCTGTTTTCATCTTTCTCCTCTGATGACCCAAATTATTGCCACTTGATATGGAATTTCCGAATTTCTTGATTCAGTCCAGAAATGGACTTGGCCTGGGTGTTTATAGGGTGGAGAAGTTGGAAGGGGTACTGGCTGGGAGTTGGCAAGCAGGGCAGGCCACCAGGAGAGGAGTCTGCCAGAGCCCTCCTCAGTGGAGATGCAGGTGGGTAGAGCAGCTGGGCAATTGGATTCAAGGAATCTTTGGGGATTGACTAGCAGGTGGAGCAGCTAAAAGGGGGTCTATTCTGGAGCCTTATTGGTGGTTTCAAGCATATGAAGCAGCTGTGATCAAAAGGGAACAAGAAGATATGTGGATATTAAGTTCAGAAGAAACTGCAGAAGGTAAGCAGGGGTGCAAGTGAGGTGCTCACTAGGTGTTGCTTTTTACACTGCTAAGTTGCATTTTTTAGCGTCTATTGGTAACGATATTGTTAACCATACTAGGGAGAGCTTAGCAAGGGGAAAACAAGACAGCTGTAGAAAGAGCTGTAATCATTTTAAGTTGCCCCAAAATATCGATGTCCAAATCTTAGATCTTGCGGGTACAGAAGGAAATTCATGATATCAACAATATGCCCCTCAAAAATGCTTAGCAATTTACTAGTGTCCAGTCTTTTAGGAAGGAGACCTTTGACCAGCAAATTCAGCTGTGAATTAATAGCTTCTAATGTGTCTTTTCCTAATGACTGTACAGAGAGACACTGTAAAGGATGACCAGATGGCCTAATGAATGAAGTGGGTGATTTTTTAAGCTGCTCTGCTGCCCATCTGTGTTTACCTTTCAGGCCTGGCTAAAATGAAAACTGTGTTGTGAACTACATTCCCATGGATAGTCACACAGGTTGCTGGATGTTAGCACATATGCAATTTCTTACAAAAGGAAATAAAAAGAATAGTTACAGGCAGGGATTAGAGAGGGGACAGCACTCCATCAAGAAAATGAATGGGGGAGATGAAGATCATTGAAGTTAGAACTAGAGGAGACTGGGATGGTTCAGCCACGTTCCTCATTGTACAGATCAGGAGCCCAGACAGGGTAAACAATTAGTCCAAGGTTACCCAACTAACAAAGGTGAAAGCTGGAAGTCTCCCAAATCCTAGCCCACTATTCTTTTCACTTCAATACCCTGCCTCTAAAACAAATGACAGCTAAATACTGCCTTCCCCAGGTTAGGAGAACAAATGAAACAGATCCTTAGCTCTATAAAAGATTTAATGGATCTACATTTGTTCATTCAGCCCATCAGTCCATCAGCAATATTATTAAGCACTCCCTCTGTCCCAGGCACTGTGCCAGGCTCTGTGAATTAAGTGCAATAAGATGGCAATGTTATACACATGAAATGACAACATTTACAACGGCACTGTCAACACATGGGAAGACAAACCGCTGCAGAGAGGACACTGGATTTTGGAACTTCAAGTGTTATACCATTAGACTGTAGGTTTGAGAAAGGACCGCATAGGTAGGGAAGCACCTGAATCAGTACCCAGGGACAGATCTGAATTTTATCCTGAGGTCAATGGGAAACCATTGGAGGATTTTATGCAGGTGAGGGAAATCATCAAGTTTAATGCAATAAAACCCTTTGCAGGCACATTCCAGAATTTAACCCCACATATTATTAAAAAGATGAGGCTGTCAAATATTGACCCAAATTATGTTCCCATTGAAAAATTACAATTTCATAGTTTCTTTTAGTTTCTTTTTTTTATTCTTTCACTGGAATGGAATCTTAACATTATTATAACCTTATATTTAATAGCATAGTAAGTAGATAACCAATAAATACTTGTTGAATTAAATTTAATTAAAGCTCTCTTCTCATCCAAATATTAATTGATCCAGAAACTCAGGAAAAAAGTTTTTCATTTAAAGAAATTCCACTAAACTATTGTGTAAGTTGAAAAATCCATTTGTAATGCAGATAATCTATTTTTTCCCCTACTTTTGAAGTATGGATTTTCAGATAATAGCCCTTCTTAAATGTTTAGGAATGCTTCTTTTAACAAAAGAAAGTTATTCTTATCACCCATGTGAAATAAAAGAACCGGAACCTTTATTTAGGAAAAAAATCTATCAACAAGTGTCAATGGATATGGAACAGAGATGCTTATTAGCATTGATAGAGATCATCACAGTCTGGAGTTTTTAAACTCAAGCCTGCGGGATGAGGCAACTGATAACTCATACATTTATTCCTCTCTTTCTATTTTACCCATCAGACTCCTTCAGCCACATTCTTTGGTTCACACCCACTCCTGTAGCCCTTTTATCCTATCTAAGTGTTTGATCAGGCTTTTCTTCCATCACCCACATTTCTCCTGATTATTTTCTGAATCCTACCCCCAGCTCTTTACCATATTTCCTTGATTCAAAAACAGACGTATTTCACATTTTAACATTTCTGAAATCAAAATGACTCCCACAGCAGATATGTCCATTTACTCCAGTGATTATCTTATTTTCCCAAATAGCTGTTGTTAAATGAATGGCACCTGTTGAAATTAATGATGACTTGAAATAGAGAACAAGATACACATAGATGTGGTTGCCAATGGCCGCCGCAGGGTGAAATCTGCTGTGTTGAGATAATGGTCAAGGGTGTGTGAGGCGTAGCTCCCCTACAATGTAAGCCCACTTTTATCCCCCTGCTCCCACCCTTGCCCATCTCTGGCAGATGTCACTGCTTCAGTAGCTAAGCATATCTGGAAAGAGGAGGTGAGGTAAAAGAAAGAGACTGGGACTTTGATGGGAAGAAATTGCCAGCATGCTGATGACCTTGTTGGCATTTAAATCTCCATTGTGACATCAAGACTAGGTGGTCAAGAGATGTCCTTCCTTGCTTCCTCTTCCCCTTCCAACCTGTTGGGACAATTTGAAGACCAATGCAATAATGTCTATGAAAATAGGTTGTAAACTCTAAAACAATGCTTCTTAAATGTTAATGTGCAGGCTAAACTCTTGAGGATCTTGTTAGAAATTCTGATTCAATAAGTCTGAGTGGGACCCGAGATTCTGTATTTCTAACAGACTTCCAGGGGATGCAGCTCTTGCTGGTCCAGGGGCCACACTTTGAGTAGCAAACTCTAAGGCAGAGTTGCCAGATTTAGCACATAAAACACCAGATACCAAATGGAAAACACTTCTACTAAAAAAACATTCATTGTTTATCTGAAATTCAGATGTAACTGGCAGTCCTATATTTTATCTGGCAGCCCTACTTTAAGCTCCTGTTAACATGTAAGATATTCCCTTTTTCAGTTCACGCACAAGCCTCAGGGAGCATATTACGATTTGTTGTTTTCTCTTGGCCTCCATGGATACGCTTGATGTTTCCTTTAATGGGGCTTTTCTTATACCAAAAACAACAACAGCAACTGGGCTGGGGAGGTGATGTGGTTCAATTGTAACGTCACCCACTAAGGGTAGCTGGAGCACAGGTCACGTCGAAGTCATCTCAACAACGAATTGCTTAGTCTTCACTCGTGCGTCAAGAGAGAACTTTAAGTTGGAAACTTTGCAGCACAGCCTTCACAGTGCAGGATATTGTCCACACCAACCTCTGGTCTCAAATGAGATGTCCTTGTTGGCCAAGGATGGATACTTTGAATCCCTGATCAGTACTTGATTTAAGCAGTGTCTTAGCTCAGGCTGCTACAACAAAAATACCATAGACTGGGTGGCTTCAACAGAATTTATTTCTCCACGTCTGGAGGCTAGAAGTCCAAGATCAGGGTGCAGCGGTGTTGGGTTCTAGTCAAGGCCCTCTTCCTGTCTTGTGGACAGCTGCTTTCTCACTGTGCCCTCACATGGCAGAGAGAGAGGCAGCTCTGATCTCTTCTTCTTCTTATAAGCGCACTAATCCCATCATGGGGGCTCTGCCTTCACAACCTCATCTAATCTAATTACTTCCCAGAGGCCCCACCTCCTAATACCATCACATTGTGGGGTTAGGGCTTCAACATATGGATCTTGGGGGGACACAAACATTCAGTCTATAGCAGTTAGTACTCAGATTCACATCCAACTTTATCAGAAGAGCTAATAAGGGATTTTCCTCAGAATTCATGGCAGTGTCTGTCACTCAGGAAAAGCAGCCTAGGATGCATCTTCAGTGACCAGCAGGAAAGTCAATTTGCAAGTGTAACTTTCACTCCTCCCATTTCTCACTTACCTGAGCAACTTCTTAGGGAGAAATGAGAGAAGACAAAGCAACACTCTGACTCAACTCAGACAAATAGGAATTGAAAGGAAGCTAGTGAGTAAGGAAGGAGAATCAATAATAATCTACAAAGCCAAAGGGAAAAGAAATTAAAGAGTCGTGGTGCAGCTTACAAATCTAGGCCTCCTAAAGTTCCCAGGGTGAACCAGAGACACTGGGAGGACATTTGCAGTCATCTGTCATCCCTGAGAATGTCGTTCTGGGCAGCCGGGTGGCCAGAATGAGCTATCTGTACAGGAGCTAGAGAAGAATGATTTGATGGGCAGGGAAAAACATATGCTCAGAAGGAAATAAAACTTGTGTATGGTTAGCATATACAGGTTAGAACTTTGTCAGGTAGCAGAAGGAAAGAAAACAAGTCCCTCATAGTATTCATACAGGCTCTTACATTTTGCTCATATAGAGGCAGATTCTTGCATTTTGAAGACATGGTAATGTCCAATTACATCATCCATATCTTCCTTGAGGCTTGTTTTCTCTTCATGGGATTCTTTTTCTAAGCTTATAGGGGTTAAAAAGGAAAGGAGAGTACAGGAGACAATGGGATGGGGCAAGAAGAATGCATATGAAAGCCAGTCTGAAGAGCAAGAGTCAATAGCACATGGATTTCATGATAGGACATGCATTATGTCAGAGTCTTCAGAGTTTCTTGAGTCAGTTATTTCCATACTCTTCTCTCTCCCTCATGAAACTTGCAAAACAACTTTCTGCTTCTGCTCCTTGTAAGCCCGTGTTTAGCTGTCACTTTGTCCTTTCTGTAAAATGCCTTCTGGGAGGAGGCGATCAAGATGCTGGCTGAGGGACGAGGATTAATTGGATCCAGTGGAAACATAGCGTTTCCAGAGAGCTTCTGCTGTTTTTCAAGGCACCTGATCCTCACAGAAATAACTGTGTCCCCAAGGAAATCCTTTCCAAGGCCAGGAGGTAAATACAGTAAATTGTAAGAAATAGGAAGGTAGAAAAATCTAGAAAATAGATCAGTCACTCTCACCAGCCACTGAATGGATTGACTAAGCAAAGAAAAGAGCAAGTCATGTCTGGGTAAGTTTGAGCAGATGGAAGAGGGATGAAATGATGCATACTGATGAGAAATCTGTCAAAGATAGTGACTTGGCAGATCTGGCAGGATAATATTTTTTTAGTCTGATTGAGGAATATGTCTTAAAGCACTCAAGCTGCATTTTAAAGAACTGTAAAATATTTGATATATACCCAGCCAGGCAAACACCTCAGGAAGGTGGGAAGTCTGTCTGGGAAGACAACTGGCAATTGTCAAACCTGGCATTGCTGAATGCCCGCTTCCCTTCTGTGGCATCCTTGGGAGGGAAGACTCCATGAAGATTGACTGTCCTGGGGGAGAGGGACGCTGCATGCATCTCCCACAAGTGGTGACAAATGTGGCTACAAATAGAGGGAAGGGAGCATGTTGCTGTGGACAACTCGGCAGCCCTGAGAACTGGCTCGTGGGTCTTCTTTCCTATGCACGCTGTAGTTTGCTGACTGCAGTTCTACCAAAAAAGGATGGGGTGGGGAGCTCCTGCCAGTGAGTTAAGAGGCCAAGTCAGAGAATTTAGCTTCTGCTCACTGCTGCAACCAACGAGCTCTGTGTCCTCCAAGAGTTCCCAAACCATTTCACACCACTCATTCTCCAGCTGGAAGAAAGCCACAACAAATCATTCTTCGGTACATGAATTCAGGCTTTAAAACTCCAAACTCTGCTGCTGTCAGCCACTCCTAAGAAACAAGTTAGGCATTTTAGGGAGCCATGTTAACAACTTAATTTTCATAAGAATGCATTAGAATTGCATAGTGTGTGATATTTCCATGTATCTTAGCTCAATATGGCATCTTATGAAACAGATAAGGTAAGTGGATTCCTATAAATATAAAAATAATTGTATATAACTATATAAAGTAGCTAAGTGACTTGCCCGCAATCACACTGCTGGATCCCAGAGAGATCTCAGGTATCCTGGGTCAGTCTCTGTGCCTTTGACCATATCTCAGTGTCACATCTCATTGAAGTACCTAATGCCACAGACAACTCTAGCTTAGCAGTCTTCAAGAATTTGTAAATCCACTTAAAGCACAAACTCACAGTATGCTTTGAGTAATTCCACTTTCCATTCGGGAAAAATGGAAAGGAAAAGAAGTCCCTAGCATATTAAGAACTTAAGAAAAAGTATACTTAAAACTTAGATTTTTTTAAAAATTGTGGTAAAATATACACAATAAAAGTTACCATTTTAACCATTTTTAAATGTACATTTCAGTGGCATTAAGTACATTCAAATTATTGTACACCATCACCACCATCCATTTACAGAACTTTTTTATCTTCCTAAACTGAAACTCTGCATCCATTAAACGCTAATTCCCCACTCCTCCCTCCTCCTAACCTTGGCAACCACCATTCTACTTTCTGTCTCTATGAATTTGACTATCTTAGGTACCTTATATAAGTGGAATTATACAATATTTGTCCTTTTATGACCCGCTTATTGCACTTAGCATAATGTCTTTAAAGTTCCTCCATGTTGTAGCATGTGTCAGAATTTCCTTCCTTTTCAAAGCTGAATAATATCCCATTGTGTGTAGATACCACATTTTGTTTATCCATTCATCCATCAATGGACACTTGGTTTGCTTCCGCCTTTTGGTGATTGTAAGTAACACTGCTATGAAGAGAGGTGTACAAATATCTGTTCAAGTCCTTGCTTCCAGTCCTTTTGGATATATACCCAGAAGCGGAATTGCTGAATAATATGGTAATTCTATGCTTAATGTTTTGAAGAACTGCTATCCTGATTTCCCCAGTGCTGCACCATGTTACATTCCCTCCAGTGACACACAGGATTTCCCATTTGTCCATGATTCGTAGGTCCTGAGTCTATTGATGGCAGTGCCCTGAGTTAGGGATGCCTGTGATGCTCACTTGGGCACACATCCCTCACAGCGAGCTCCACAGACAGTTCCCACACCAGGGCCCCTATTTATGGCTGGGTCTGCTCTTGTGGTTCTTAAGATCGCAGGATGTGTTTCAGCAAGAAACCATTAGGGAACTTTGAGGGACAAGATTATTACTCACAGGTCCTGGAGGGTACGTGTCTGCCCGAGGGCCATACAGCTAGGTCTCAGGTAGAGAGAGAGAGAGAGCAGACCTGGGGCTCTGCCTTTATTAGGGCCTGAGGGTGGGATGCCTAGGGTTTTGTGGGTTCAATCTTTATTGGCTAATTTAAAGCATAAGAGGGGGGATTAGGGTATGGGAAGGGAGAAGCAGGGTCCCTCAAGCAGTCAGTTATCTAGGTTTCCCAGGGCTTTCAGAAAGGGGACCTTCCTGGGCAAGGGGCAGCCTAGTTCCTTATCTGGTTGTTTTGCTAGTAGCTGTGTCATACTGCTGGCAGTATGTTTATTCAACATGGCTGTCTTTGAAATGGATGCCTCAGCGATCAAAAGCTTAATGTCAGGCACTAACACTCCATTCCACATCCTCACCAGCACTTGTTATTTTCTGTTTTTGTTTGTTTGTTTTTAATAATAGCCATCCTAATGGGTATGAAGTTTAAAACTTAGATTTTTAAGAAAGCTTCTGAAAGAGGTTATGGGCACCAATTCACAATCCCTTATTTGAGATCCGTGGGACTATACGTGTTTCAGACTTCAGAACTTTTTAGATTGTAGAAAATCATCACAGTGGGTATACTATGTATTATGTAATACTCTCAGCGGAGTCTGAGGCTACAACCCACAATCAAACATTAAATTTCCACAGCAAAATGTATTACTATTCGCACTAACCGGGATAAGTGAGGATAAGATCAAGTTTTGCTAATGAATGGATTGCAGAAAAAAATCCTTGAAGATTTTTGAATTTTGTAACTGCAGGTAAGGAATTTTGGACCTATATTAGTATTATACCTACTCAGATGAGTTAAACTCTTAAACCCACTGAAGATAAATGTATGTAGCTTAGAACTAGAAATTGCCGTAGAGACGTGTTGAGTGGAGCTCATTTGTGGCAACAAACAGGATTGACACGGCTTTCACTTCCCTCTTCCAAGTTGCCTGGAGGCAGGAGCAGTCAGAGGAAGTGTCAGGCATCTGACAAACCCAGGCCAGGACGCAGACACCCCATTTCTCCCCATTCCTGTCCCAGCTTCCACCGGACTCTTGCCAACCCTGCTGGGCGCCACAGGCTAACCCTGCTTACGAGGGCCTCACTGCTCAGACTTGCACTAGCTTTCAAGTCCCGTTAAATCTTGAGGGCTGTGTGTCCCTTACCCCTCACTGTGCAGCTCCTTATATCAGAACAGCTTCCAGCATTAACGTGGTGATGAGAAATACTGACTACTGATGAGTTAACGTGCCTCTCCTCCCGGCAAGCATATTTGTATATCAACAGGGTCTTTCTGGAAGCATTGGCTCAACTGAAAGGAGTGATTTTGAATCTTGGCATGTGGCTGGCCAGTGGGAACCTTCTGTGGGGACAAGCCTTTGTCTCTAAGGTTTGAGGTCTTGCAGGTGACAGAGGCTGTCAACTCTGCCAGTGAGGGTCCTGGCACAGAGCCTGCAGCTACCCACAAGGTTGCCCCCCCTAAATTCCTATGAGACCCTTCCACCCTCATCAGCTGTAACATTTAGATATGATCAAGGAAGCCTACATCAAAAATACAAAATTCGATGCTGTTTTACCGTGTTTGGGCTGCTGTAATCAAAATGCCACAGACTGAGCAGCTTATAAACAACAGAAATTTGTTGCTCACAGTTCTGGAGGCTGGAAGCCCAAGATCAGGTGCCAGCATGGTCGATTGAGGGCCTTCTCCTGGGTCGCAGACGTCTCCTTGTATCCTCACAAGGCAGAAGGGGCTAGGAAGCTCATAAGGCCTCTTCTATAAGAGTACTATCCTAATCACCTCCCAAAGGCCTCGCCTCCTAATACCATCACCTTGGGCATTGGGTTTTCAACGTATGAATTTTGGGGTAACACAAACATTCAGACCATAGCAGATGTGAAGAAAAATAATTCTGCAAAATTGCTGAAGGCTCTTGCAAAATAGAAGGACCAAAATGGGGGACCTATGCTTGCCTGTTCATGGATGCCACCCACTTTCCACACCCCAGCATAAAGCACTGGTGAATAATGACACCCCTCCAATTTGTCCTCATTTCTGGGTTCTCCCTGCCCTAGGTAAATGTGCGTCCAGCCTTGGAACCTGTGCTATCAGTGCAAGATTCTCCTTCCTTTCCATGTCTCCCAGAACTGTGATGGTACAAAAATAAAATGCTGCCATGCCAAAGAGCTGGTGCAAAATCTAATAAAGGGAAGAATAGTATGGGCTCAAAGATGCATTCCTTCTTGCAGGATATGAGCATTATGTAAAGAGATCAAACATGAGAGGCGACAAATAAATGGGTTCAGGAGTCCTGGTGCTGAACTGGCCTCCCATAGATCCTTCAGGCTGCACTCTGGACATCCATAGATTTGGCCTCAGGATGTACCTCTGGATTGACAAAATGGCCATTTTCTTTTTCAACTGTGTTTTCAGTTTAAGTTTCCACATTTTCTCTAAAGTTACCCTTTGAATACACCAAAAGGAGAAAAGGTTCTTGAGGACACGGGTGCATTGTTACTTGTTTTTATTGTAAGTGGCTGAGCATCAGGAGGCACAGTTAGAGCTGGGTTTATTTGACAGTCTCTTATTGTTCCTGGATGCTCAGACTCCCAGGGGTAGCATTCCCATGTAAGCTATCGCAGTCAGCTTCTGATAAATGAGTCTTGACTAGCCATGCAGTGCGCACAGCATCTAAAAGAAACAAAGCCCTCCTCTGACTCAGCATAGGTACAGCTGCAAGAATCATTGTCTAAAATGTAGGCAGGGCAACACCAGAAGCGACGGTCACCTTTCAGCATCTCTCAACTCTTGTGTCAGCAAAGGCTAGCCTGCACTTGCTACTGTTTATTCCGATGGGCTTTAATAATTATGTAGAGCTCATGGAGCCCAGCACACGTAATTGAATGTCGATAATAGTCAATCCAATGTCATATTTTCGAAGTTATATCAGGAAGACTATCTCAGAATCTAACAAGAGTTTATTGATATACCAGATATATTAAAAGACAGCACAGAAGTTATGCTTTACTGCAAAAATAAAAATATATGGTTCCATGACTTTTTTAAAATTTCAATTAGGACATTTTTTTAGGAAATAAATACTGTGAAACTTTATGGAAAAGAATTTGCAATTCACTCTGTGTGTTTCATTATTCATTATGTAGTGAGCACTGTGATGTCAATTTTGTTCAAGATATGGATGAAGACACAGAGCTCATCCAGGGCACCTCTGATTTAAAATGGGTAAACCAATTCATACACCAATACATCACACATAGGGTTTCAATACCTGAAAAGTGGCTTAGATATACAAGTTTCCCTGTGTGTTTCTATTTCTTCTTTTGGAGGCTGACGGATTGAGCTTTTGGTTTCTGGAACTTGGAAAATGATCTGCAGGAAGGGAGAAAGATCTTAAGCATAAATACATTGTACAAGATTATGTAAATGGGAGGGACAAAGTAGAAGAAAGGAAGTTTTTTGAGCTTTTAAGCAACAACAGTAGAGGCAGTAGAAGAATGGTAATAATAACAATTAGGCAGGGCCGCCAGCAGCCTGTCAGCTGCCTGTGCTGGACGTTATGATTCGTCTTGAGATCCCTCTTCATCCCTCCACCTGGGGCTGTGCCCTGAAGGAGAATGTCCACAAACTGCATCGCCTGGGTCCTCTTGCCCACTGGCTTCTAGTTGGGTTCAACCGATGGGAGGCGGCAGCTGGAGGTCAGAAGGAGGGACTAGAGAGGTCAGGGCATCATTCCCTCAGCTCCCTCGTTGCCGGGCCTGGGTTTGGCAACAGCTGTGTCATTCAGCCCCTGTCTGTGATTTCAGTTCTTGTGCATTCCAGTAACAGCTCCTTCCCCCTGGCCCTTCTGCTGTTGTCAGCCTCTGGGTTCTTCACCACCCTGCACTGGTTTCCTTTAACCCTGTCCACACCTTTGTAAATAGTCTCTTCTTTAAACTTTCTTTACTACCCCCTTTGAGGGTGCCATCTGTTTCTTACCAGGACACAGACAAATATAGCATTGTTGTAGGAATTAGAAAAAGGCACCCAGATGGGTCCATGAAGGTTTATAATACTATTGTCTCTGCTTTGGTATATATTGAAATTTTCTGAAACAAAAGATTCCCAAAAAGAAAAAAGCACCCCCTTAGGTGAATGGTGCTCTGCAAGTGCATAGCTCCGCAGGCACAGAACCCGGGCTGGATCTCAGCCCTAACTCATTCACTCAGCAGGTGACATTGTGCAGTGCACAAACCACTATCTGAACCCGGCAGCCCTACAACGCCATGGGCAGATCGCTAAAAGCTGGGAAATACCTTAAGGAGAAAATGCAGATTGACCTGGACCTTTAAGAATATTTGAGATCTAAATGGGAAAGTGCATTGCAGGAAAGGAAACCTGCAAGCACAAGATGTATGCAGGGATTCGTAAGGCAAGGAGGGTCCCTTGAAGGGAGTATTGCAGCATAAGAAAGTAGAGACAGGGTGGAGATGGGCTTTGACTGCTGAGCTACAAAGTGTGAACTGTAGTTTATGATCGACCAGGCAGTATGGTGCAGTGTTGGGGAACGTGGGTGCTGAAGCTAGCTGCCTAGGTTTAATCATGGCTTTGCCATCCATTAGCTCTGTGACCTTGCAGTCACTTGTCCTCACTAAACCTCAGCTTTCTATTTTATGAAATGGGGATAAAATAGTACCTATCTCCTAGATTTGCTGGGGGATGAATTTAAAAATGCATGTAATGTGCTTGGCACAGTGTGCCTGGCATTCAGTAAGTGCCCAATGGTCATTAGCTACACTAGCTATTAGAACTGTCATCAAAAGTTCTTAAACAGAAGAGTGACATGCAGTATCTTAAGAATAAGCAGACAGCACATGCAGGATGCACCAGAAAGGAAAGAGGAGAGCAGGGAAGTCAGTGTGAAGCTGCTGTAGCCGTCTGCACTCCAATGAGGGACACAGGAGATGGGAAGAAAAGGCAGGTACGAGAAGCTTTGTGAGAAGAAGGGCAGCAGGACTGAAAATTGAGGTCTGAGATCTTTACTCTCCACTGGTGTAAATACACCTTGGCAGCCTAGGCAGTTGACATCAAAGGACTGACAATTTTGACATTTTAATACAAGTAAAAGAAATATTAATATAAATTTGACATTTTAGTACCAATAAGAGAATTAAAGAGCCGTTGGATTTTACTCTTCCGTTTTACCCAATATTGAATTAGACCCAAGATTCTATTATAAAATCAAAACCCTAATGGACACCTTCAAACATGCCAGTACTCACTGGTTACTCCTCGAGCTTTCCAAAGATGGTTTTTTATATCCGGAAGTTTCTTCTGATTAAAATCTGAGGTAGAGCCTCCTTAGTGGAGAAAGAGCATCCTCAGACAAGAGAAGCCTCTAATATCATGTGTAATTTACAAGTTCAGTTCTTACCAGCAAAATTAACAGGAGAGCTGAGGAAGCTATCCAGTCCTTGACGTAATATCTGACATTTGGGATGGAGGGAGAAGGAGCAGTTAATTTTAAGCAACAATTTCTATAAGTCCCCAATTGAGTAGGCAAGCCTGCCTAAGAATTCAGTGCCATTTAAAAAGCTTCTCTGAAGGCATTTTAGCCATATCTCCCTCCGAGGAAATGTATTTCTTGTTTTTACTGTTTGGCCTTTTTCCAGGAAGCGAGCCCCGTTTTTGCCGATGTTTTGGCTCGCTGTCAGAGTCAGCGTGGCAGATTCTGGTTTTGAGGTCCCTCCTGCCTCACCCTAATCTGTTCTCTCCCTCTCGGCCCTGCAGATACTTGCCTGAGATCATGAATGATGGGCTGACCAACCAGATCAACAATCCTGAGGTGGACGTGGACATCACGCGGCCGGACACTTTCATCAGGCAGCAGATCATGGCTCTCCGTGTGATGACCAACAAGCTAAAGAACGCGTACAACGGCAATGATGTCAACTTCCAGGACACGAGTAAGAATGTCTTTACCTGTACCAGTACCCACCAGAGTGAAAAATGGTTATAGAAGATTACGCTATAATTTTCTTCAAGAGCAGTGTGCTCCTTTACCCTTGTGTCATGCAAAGCTGTTTGTAGTCCTTTGGAGAGAGAGCTCTGATCCACAAGACTTAGGATACTACTAAAATCATAACTGGTCTGAAGGAAGAGTTTCAGCAGATGACCTTCAGCTATACCAAAGCTGAAACTGAGTTTCATCTGCCAGTCGATCCATTAATGATAAAGCAGCAAAGTAACATTTCACTTCCTCCTTTCCCCATCAGCATTTACGTCTCTGCTCCAAACTCCTGTCCCTCCTCCCAACTACCAAAAGAAGAATGTTCTGAAAATTGCTCACTCAGACAAGGCTGGGCTAGAACCCTTGTTTTATCACTTATGAACTGAGGTCTTCAACAAATTACTTCTGAAGTCTCAAGTTCCTCTTCTACAGAATAGGAAGCATCCTTGCCTAAGGGGTCGTTGGGAAGGTTCATTTGAGGCCATATGTGAAGGAGCTAAGATAATGTCTGGCATGCCATGGATTCAACTGCATTAGTTCCCGATCAGTCATGCACATACACCAACCATTGACATTTGTATCTGAAATTTTGAGAGATATAGTAAAATGCGGATGCAATATTACACATGCCTGTTTTATTAAAGATCGCAAAAGGATCAGAAGTGATTTGAAAGACTACTAAGTGAACATTGACATGAAACTATATGTGGATTTTGTCTAAAGAGTTTCAAGATGCATAACTATTAAGACAAGTTTTTTGTTTTTTTTTTTGCTGGGTTTTTTTGCTTTTTTTAAAGTATGTACCCTTATAGAGAGAGGTCTCAGGAAAAGATTTCTTGAACATAAGATGTGGAATTGCCAGTGATTCTGTAATTTGGTCACTGAAGCAAAAGATGATGCTTGTTTGCTTGAATTAATGAGATAGAAAGAAACAGGTTACAGATGGAAGACATTAAGTCATCTAAGTCTTAGCCATCATCCTACTGAGCTGTCCCCTGCAGAAAATTTTTAGTGCTTCATTCCATTTGAAATAACTCAAAAATTAATTTTCTAAACGCAGGATAATTGGCAAGCTGATAGACTTCTTTGCTATTAAATTTCTCAGAATCCTTCCATTATTTCTCTTCCTCTTCACTTCTCTTCAGAAGAGAACATTACACAGGTTGTAGCCTTTGCTGCTTCTCCCCTGCTCATTCCTTAGCCTCACTCCTCTAAATTTATCCATTCTGTCTTCTCTATCTAATAAAATGTTTTATTATCCAGAGAATGACTACTGGAAGAAATAATTCAAGATACATAAGAGTTAGTTCATGTTGGTCTTGCTTCTCTCTCTTCTCTGACCTAAAGAGGTTACATACATGTTAATCTGCAAAGCTTAGGGAATGTCTTTGAGGAGAGATCTTGCAGCAACATTGAAGAGCATCACTTAGCTATCGCCCAAGCAGCCCATTTGGCCCTTTACTTTAGAATAATGTCTGTCCTACAAACCATTATCACATCTTATAACCATTATCACATCTTATAGCCATCATCACCCTTATTGCTTTTGACATTTTTTAAAATCACCCCTTAAATACCTGCATTTGTGATTCCCTTTCAGAAAGCGATGGGGCTATTATTTTTCTCAGCTGGAATCTCCTGTCGTTATTTGCTTACCACATTTTTAATATTCTAAATCACTTTAATAATATCTTTATAAAGGTTATATCACTTCTTATTCATAATACCAGTGTTTAGAACAATTCCCTGAGCAATTCTGATATCTCTGAATTTAATTAATGGGCATTTTCCCCCTTGTAAAGGCCACTAAAGATAAATCAGAGAATGTTAAGAACCTGGTATAGTGTATTCAAGTGACCTTATCTGGTATTTAGATGTCCCATTAAAAAAAAAAAAAAAGAATTGTGCTGAGTTGTGCCTTTCTCATTCAGGGGACATTAGAAGAATCCCTACCTTACCTTGGCTTTACTTAAGTAGCATTGAGCAGCCAAGATGGTGCCAATCTTTCACGAACAGCTCAACCAGTGCATTACCATTTCAGACCAGCAGGGAGGAGTTTAGACCTATTGGATGGAATCATTGAGCAAGTGAGGGAAATAGCAAGTGTCATTACCAGGTTTACAGTTTCCTGAGTCCTCACAGGAACATTTTCTCACTTATACCCCATAACAATTCTGTGAAATAGATATGATTATTCTCATTTTTCTAGGTGAGGAACCAGAGCCTCATCAGGGTGTAGGGGAGGAAGAAATATTCCTCTACCCTTCTAGGTTCTTCTGCCTGGTCTAAGAATTAAACTGACATGGGATAGAATAGCAGGAGAAAATCAAACAAAGTTTAATAACATGTATACATGGGAAACACCCAGGAAAATTGAGTAACTCATCAAAATGCCTGGAGCCACCACCTTAAACACCATCTTCAGCTAAAGACAAAGGAGGATATTGGGGTAGTGGTTTGGGACTTCAAAGGGGAGGAATGCAATTCACATGGAGATGGAAAAGCAAATGTTTAGTAAACAAATGTTTGCCATCCTTGCAGAGACAATGGGATATGGGGAAGACTTTGATCAAATGGACCTTGCTAGGTTCCTCCCTGTCTACCACACCTAGTTCATATTATACTATAGTTATCTGTGGTGACAGCTCCTTCTTGGAAGAGGCCTTCTATCTTAAATTCTTTTAGGCAGTTACGAGAAAAGTCAAAGTTTCATCCTGAGTCTTTTGTTCTTAAAAATAATCAAGCTGAGGGCCGGCCGGTGGCGTAGTTGTTAAGTTCGTGCATTCCACTTCAGCAACCCAGGGGTTTCAGATCCCAGGCAGGATCCCAGGCATGGACCTACACACCACTCATCAAGCCGTCCTGTGGTGGTGTCCCACATACAAAATAGAGGAAGATCATCATAGATGTCAGCTCAGGGACAATCTTCCTCAAGCAAAAAGAGGAAGATTGGCAACAGATGTTAACTCAGGGCCAATCTTCCTCACCAAAAAACAGAAAAATCAAGCCAAAGAGACACATTTTAGGGTGGCATATTCTGATCTCCTACAGAGGCTAACTGGCTTGCCCTAATTCACTTAAATAAAAAACAACAGGTTAAAATCTAGGTTGCCTTTGCTGTAGGAACCATGTTTTTTCCATCAGGCATCACTGTAAGCACTGGGTTTGGTGCCCCTACACATTTTAGTAGGGTGTCTTCATACATACTCTGCAAGGTAAATGTTATTGTCCATATTTTTTGAGATGAGAAAACTGACAAAAGTTGAGGTAACTGCCCAAGGCACATTTATTTATTCAACAAGTATGTATTGAGCATCTGCTGAATGCCAGGGACCATTAAAGACAATGGGGATACAGAAGTGAACAGCATACAAAGGTCTCTGCCCTCAACAAGTTTACATTTTCATGGAGGGGACTAACAGGAAACAAGAAAAGAAGCAAGTAAATAATACTCGCAAATGGCGATCAGTCAATAAGTCCTTTCATGTAGCTAATAATTGATGAGGCCTGATCTGGGACCCGAGTCTGAGACACAGGGTTGGTGACACAAGAAGGAACCAAGCATTGGCAAGTGGGAGTACAGCAGGCCCAGAAGGCATGTTGGCAAGCAGAGAAGATGCCACGCTAAGCGACATATGGGGTAGGCACCCGGGCATTGGTTTCCAGCAGGGAATGGCAAACTCTTGCTGTAAAGAGCCTGATGTTAGTATGTTCAGCTTTGAGGGCCACACGTGAACGCAGAATTAGATAATGCATAAGTGATTGAGTGTGCTTGTGTTCCATTATCACTATGTGTAGACACTGAGGCTTGGATTTCACATATACACTTTTTACGTGTCATAAAATATTCATTTGATTTTCTTTTCAAACACTTGAAAAGATAAAAACCGTTCTTGGGTTATGGGCCATACAAAAACAAGCAGCAGGTTCGTCAAGCCCTGGTTTGAAGGGAGAAGCTGGTTGAGACGGAGTCCGTCCTCGCTCTTAGGAGGAGAACAAGGGTGGAATAGAGCAGCCAAAAGTAGTAATAACGAGCTCCTTCCACAGCTACCTGCTGCTGCCCTCTGACGTCCTGGTGGCCATGATTGTTTTCCTCTTCAGTGTTTTACTTTAAGACATCCTTTTAAAATCCTTTATAAAAGCATATCTGCTGAGAACAGTGGCTCTGAGATGCAAAAAGATCAAACAATTGAATTTCTTAAAGTAATTTAAATATTGGCCAGAATGAGAAATACCTTTCGAATGCCAACATGGTAGGTATTATGGCCACCCATTGGGTCTGAGATTCACGGGTTCCTTAGTTGGGTGACTCTGGATATGAATTAACACCGTGTTTTGTGCTTCTATTTCAATACAGTCCACCTGCCCATCACAAAGCTGCCCATTAAAAACAAACCTGTTGAGTTGGGGTGGAGGATCCTTGGGTGGGGAGATGTCCCCTTCCACCACCATGACCAAATCTGTTATGTGTCCCCACTCTTTCCGGGTTGTGACCTAACTCTCTTTTTCAATCTGTCCACCCCAGGCGATGAATCCAGTGGCAGTGGGAGTGGCAGTGGGTGCATGGATGACGTGTGTCCCACAGAGTTCGAGTTTGTCACCACAGAGGCCCCCGCAGTTGATCCCGACCGGAGAGAAGTAGACTCTTCTGCAGCCCAGCTCGGCTACTCCCTGCTCTCAGGGTCTCTCGTCTGCATGGCCCTGGCACTGCAGAGACTGTGCAGATAATCCTGGGTTTTTGGTCCGGTGAAACTGCATTTTAGCTATCTGAACGGCCAACACACTTATTTCCCTACACTCTTGGACAATGGACCATGCCACAAAAACTGACCGTTTTCTATGAGAAGAGAGCAGTACTGCACTCTGCTTCCCTTTTTGTTTTCCCAACGAGTACCGGGTGCCAGACTGGACTGCTTCCTCTTTCCTTCAGCTATCTGTGGGAACCTTGTTTATTCTAGAGAATTCTTATTCAAATCTTTCGTACGAGGAGATTTTCTTACCTTCATTTGCTTTTATGCTGCAGAAGTAAAGGAATCTCACGTTGTGAGTTTTTTTTCCCATTAAAAAAAAAAAGGAAAATAATTTTTCTTGTAAAATCAGGCCAAACCCCAAGACAACTGCATTTTCAGTGAAAAAGCAAACAAGAGAAAAATAAAAGTTTCAACGCTGTAAGTTCAGCATTGCTGCCCAACTCCCAGTGTAAGCTTTTCTGTGACAAATTGAGTTTACAAAATGCTTACGGGGAGAAGTTCGAAGTTTTTTTTAATGTAGTGAAAATACACTGTTGTCTTGGAGGTATCATCTTCACTCTAACCACACAATACCAAACTGATTTGGAGGTACTGATACTAAATTTAAAATTCCATCTTTAATCTGAGAGCAAAAATTGCTATGACTCGGCACCTCTCTCTCACCCTGCCCAATTTCAATTTTAGTAATGGCACCATTTTCCTTAATTTTCTTAATGTCTGTCCACTGTATCCAATTGGCACAGGTTTTTCCCTTCATCTTTAGTTACTAGTGGACACTCCCATCAATTCGACTCAAGGGTCTGAAGTGAAAATAATCCTCAGTGATAAAATCTCTTTACTTTAGCCACAGGTTTGACATTAATTAGATATCTCTGCCCCTGTGCTCATTACCTTCCCAGAAGAAGAGTTCTTTTAATGAACTGATAAACAATTAGATCCATAAGTGAGTTTTCATTTTTAACTATTTGCTTTGTATCAATTGGTTTCTGCACCACAAGGGCATTCTCTTACAAAATAACTCACAACAAAAAAAAGTCAAGACAAAAAAATATATATATAGTATTGACATGGAGATTTCTTTCACTTTTTTAGTCTTAGTATGATCATCTATTTTTATATCTATATATATATATAAATCACAGATTTTAACTTCTTAATTCCAAGCTCAGGGTTGACACACCTTTGTAACGAAAATGTTTTGTCAACCAACTCTTCTTGTTTTGTGCTGCTCAGAGAAGGGATTCCTCAATGATCTGTGAGCACCAAGAATCAAGAAAGAGAACTTTTTACGTATCTAACTGTCCATTTATTAAAAGTTTGCCCGGGCACACCCTTTTCGCATGAGCGTGCTTTGTCCTGGGTGCTCCAGACTGTGCCGCGCTCATGGGGAGAGCCATGGATGTGCAGGACTTCACTGGTCATGGAAACTGTATGCGTAAAGAATGTGTTTTCATGCAAAAACCATTGCTTTCATGTACAACGCCTTCAGCCTAGGATTCCTGCTCAGCACTTGGATAAATGTCCTAACTCCAGAGGCCAATTTAGAGCCACAGCCTAGCTGATCTGCCAAGGGTGCCAGAGCCAGGCCCTATGCTCCCCCTAAGAGAGAGAAGCAAAATAAACCAAACTGGGGCTTTATGAATACAGTTGGCTATCCATGTGTTTTTTGGTTTTTATGATGTATTGGGGTTGGGAAAAGTAATATTTCAGGACACCATTGTATGCCAGTCACATTTTAATTAACCCATTGACAGTAAAGACACATAAATGGTATTTTTCGATCTCCGGTCTCATCAAAATTATGATTAGTTATTGAATAGTCATCACATTTAGGTAGAACACATGCGGCACAATAGTATTAAGTATATTTGAGCACTTTTGCAAAACTGAAAGTATTTAGAAGCATCTATTGCTATTTTATGCCTAATGAAATGAAACGTAGGATTCCAAGAGACTTTGTGGCATCTTTTCATTTAAATCTTTATGAAATTAACACTTAATCTAATTCAGCATTGCATACTTCTAGAAAACCATCCATTTCACTGCCAAACTTCAGCTTCTTATCATCGATCACACATAAAACATCTCTATGAAGGACCAATCATTATGTTGCTCAATTCATCATTGTTCAGAAATCAGTATTGTCTTTCTCCAATAATTAAGGTGCAATACAAGTCAAATCAACCTTGATTTTCCAGAGTATTTGAGTAATAACTTGTTTTTATGGCTTCAAACTCCAAGTATTTTTTTTTAATGTTTCTGCATCGTCTTCTATAAAATAGATCAGAATGCCTTGTTTTCCCTGTGCTTTCCCCTCTAAAAGGTTTTGTGCATGTGTATGAATACACATTATATTCATGAATGTGAACTCATGTTCTGCACCCACTAAACACACAGAGAGTATATAAACGCCTGCTTCATTTGTTTCAACACCTTCATTTTCAGTATTATTCATGTTGGTGAAATATAGTGATCCATATGAGCCAGGCAGAGAGCTGAAATGACTATCAGTTAATGATGCCACAATATTGCTCACCTGCATGGATGTGGTCAAAATATTCAAATTGTACTTGCTGGTTTTTATCATCATCCTACTATGTTGTGTGATTTTCAGACTAATTTGACATGAGAATTTTTTTCTTCCCTAAGGGAATTAGTTTAATCTAGTTACCCCATTTCTGTAAGTATTTTGGACTTCCTCCCCCAATGCCAAATTAATTTCTCTTGTTTCAGTGTAGTTATAGGGGATTCAATGATGCTCCATTATTTTTCCTGACCTTACCTCATTTGCTTTGACGTCCCCTAAGTTCCGTAATCACATCATAACCTCTGTTATGAGTAGAGAGGAATTGGGCTCACTGAAATCGGAGGCTAGAAATTGTTGGGGATGCTCATAACTGCAAACACTTAGCTTATTGAAGTGCCTCTATTTACATGTTCTTTAGTTATAATACGTATTTTTCTAACAAAAATACATGTCTGTAATTGGTGTATATTATACTTTGTATATGTTATAACAAAAGCTAAACAGAGGCTAAAGTCTTTAGCAGAGAAGATTGAATTGCAAATTTACAAATTAGCTCTGCTTATGGTTCTGTATTGAGGACAGCCATGACAACCTTTGTTCATTTTAACGAAGGTCAAGTCCATACTTTGATTATAGCCATCGCAGAGCAACATTAGCACTAGCAATCTGACTCCCTTGCAGTGACTTACCCAGATAAGTAACTTGTATTACCTGCTTGAAATGTAAGGGATAGAAAATACTACTTTGTCTACACTGAAAAACACTATTCTTCATTGACAAGCAGTAGTAATTATAAAAGTAACATTCTATAAATCAAACACATTGAAAATATTATTGGACACAGAATCCTGATATTTAATTTATATTCCCTGCTGCAGACATTAGCCTACTTTAATTCTTTAGCCATTACATATACGTTTTGGCTACACACTGAACACCAACTCAAGTCCCCAAGGAGGAATAAAAACTTAGCAAATTCCTGAGTTGTGATTCTTTTATTACTTCTCTTTGCAAGGCTAATTATCAGGTGGTTTGATTAAAGGTGGAAGTGTTAGCAAATGCAAGTTTTGACATCCAAAACTTTCAGAAATTCAAATTCATTTTCATTCACTTATAGTCACTAATAGACTTGACTTTTAACTTAAAGGGGAGGCGGGGTCTGTTTAGCTTTGCCAACAGAAGAGTAAAGGAGACCATAACTTATAAATTTGCAATGTGTTCCTCCTTGGTGGAGACATTAGCCAGTGTTTAGTTTTAGGCCAAGTAATACAAATAGAGTATTGATTTGTATGCATTCTGGAGCCTTGCTATATCATGATTTGCTATAGCATGGGACTCAGCCTAGCATGGGGCCATTTGAACCTCAATCAAAGTTGAATAGTTACTGGAATCTTTGACATTGCCTTGTAATGAGGTACTTTCATGAAAGACATCTAAAGATGGCATAATAGTGAGGTCTCTGTGTGCATATGCATAATATATATGCAGGACAAATGTGTGCACCATCAAACCTAAAATTTTATGTGACTGTCAAATGACTATTATTGGATTAAGATTTTTCATTTCTGATTTGGATAGAAAATTGCTATTAATCTTGTATTAAAATAGTTTTTAAAAATCTACCAGTGCCCTTTCTGCATTTTCTTAATTACTGTCAAAGTCTAAATTTCAGAGCTTTTGAATTTTTTTGCTTGAGACCTTTTTAAAAACTGCAATATTTAACAAAAAATGAAAGAAAGAAAAAGAACCTTAGATTAAATCAGCACCACTCACCTAAGGACACCCAGCATTTGAAATCATGAATTTTTAGAACTTTAGAACATTTAGAGCTTTCCAAATGTGTATGTAAGATACTATACCTCTCTTGGTTTTGGTTTTTTCTCTAAGAAAAAATTTAGTGGCTTGAGAATTGATGTCAATAGTTTATAAATGAGGTCAGAAAAACGACATAATATGTGAAAGGACTAACAATTTCCAAATTCAGCAAATTGCATTGATTTTTATATTTCTGAAAGTTTCCATGCTCTCAGGAATGCAAAATATTGTATAACGTGCTAAAGATTCATTTAACAAATATTTATTAAACTCCTACTCTGTGCTAAACCTACTCTAGGTGCCAATCACTGGTTGTCAAAACCACCAGCTGGAAATTATTCATTCTTTACTACAGTTAACCATGATTAATACAAATACATTGCTTATTTCAAGAACACTCTTTTAAATAAAGGAACCCATATAAATAAAGTTAACTGTAAGCAACATTATAATTTACCTCACATTATTACTATGTTGGTTTGGAACTTTAGGATAATTCCATCTACAAAACCAGAATATAACAAATTTTATTTGGAAATAAACTGACACCAATTCCATGGGAAGAAAAAACATCCAAATGGCTTTGGAAAAAAATAGTAGTAAAACCACAGACACTTTTATCAGGTTACAATAATATTTATTTTAATTTGCTCTTTGGATAAATGGCCTGAGATATAGTCAAAACATGCACACAGATATGAAAGATGACATTGATTTTTAAAATACCAACTTGTAAAATAGTGGCAATTAGACATGGAGTGTTGTTTCATGTCTTCAGAGCTAGAAAGATGTAGCCACACGTTTGTCTATTCAAATAGACATTGACAATTCATTTAGTGCAGATACATTTCCATTCCACAGACGCAATTGATTTGCCGATATAAACATGTGGCCAAACATATTCTGTCGGCTCATAAATGGGGCACACAGCAAAGCAGGAGGAATTAGAGGCCTGCCTTGGTAGCCTGCTTAAGGGGCTTATGCTCTTGCACACCTTGAAACATAAAGCAGAGCAAGAAAATGGAAATCTTATCCTGTGAGAGCTCAAGTTTGGAGAGAAACAGAAAGAAGATTAACAAACTGGATTCAAGGCAAACGGAAGAATAATTACCTTGAATAAAGCTGTCTGCTCTTCTATAAGAACAAGTGTCTGTGGATTTTTAAAATAAAAGAAAAAAATGACGTAGGCAATTCTTTCAAAAGATAGGTAATGAGCAAATTAATCATGTACCAGACACAGTTCCGGGTGCCAGAGCAAGACAACAAGATTTCTGCTCTCAGACAACTTACATCCTAGTAGGGGAGAGGCAGACAACACACAAGGAAAGAATAAACAAGATGACTTCAGAAAGTGGGAGGTGCCATACAGGAACTAACACAGGAAATGGGATACTTTACACTAGTGGTCCAGGAGAGCCTCTCCAGTGGTACTTGAGCTGCAATATAACGATAGTAAGGACACAGCCATGTACAGACCTGGGGACAGAGATTTACAGGCAGAGCAAAAATAAACGCAAAGATCTCAGCCCAGGAAGGATCTTCGTGTGCTCCAGTGTGGCTGGGGACGAGTAAGTGAGCTGTTGGGTGGTGGAAGATGGTTGAATTGCTAAATGGGGAAGGCCATGTTAAGCTTAATGGCCAAAGCCACCGTCTCTTAGCAGCTGGTGAAGCCAAAGCCCTGGGAGGACCCGTGCCCAAGCAGCAGCCCTGCTAGTGGCACCTACTCACATTTTAAAGCACATTTTAGCAAGGAACTGTGCTAAGATCTTGAGGTACTTCATCTTTATAGAATCTCTATGATGTAGGAATAATAATGCCCAGTTTTATACTGAATAAACGAAGCACAGTGAGATTAATTAACTTGCCCAGTCACACAGGGGAGGCCATGACACGAACTGAGATCTGCAACAACTAAGCAGAAAAGTGGCCGCACATAAGGATAATTTTGGTTTTGCAATTGAATTATCCAAGGGTGTTCTGAGAATTGGCAACAAGTGTGAGAACAGGAATCCATAGATGTTTACTTGCACAGAGGGTGTATATCAAAATTCTATTCTGAGATGTAACACCACTTAGTTTAATTAATTAGTTAATTTTACAATTTTTTTCAAAATTAAAATCCTAAGTAAATAAGCTACTGATTCTGGATTCTTGCATAGTTTTTATTTTTTTTTAATTTTTATTTATTTATTTTTCCACCAAAGCCCCAGTAGATAGTTGCATGTCAAAGCTGCACATCCTTCTAGTTGCTGTATGTGGGATGCGGCCTCAGCATGGCCAGAGAAGCGGTGCGTCGGTGCGCGCCCTGGATCCGAACCCGGGCCGCCAGCAGCGGAGCGCGCGCGCTTAACCGCTAAGCCACGGGGCCGGCCCCGCATAGTTTTGAACTTAAAGCCATTGTGAACCAAAGCTTGATCCCTAGGACAGGAACATGTGCATAAAATCTGCTTTCCTCTTGTTTGTCAATTTGGCTTAAACATTATAGTCACAGAAAGGAAATCACCCACAGTACTCAGCCCAACACTCAGTGGCTCTTCTCATACATTAGCCTCGTCTATAATTTATCTGTTCAGGTGGTCAAGTTGACCCAAAATATAAGTCAAAACAATATAATTAGTCAATTCAAGCAGACAAAACAGTTTGGCTGATTTGCTAACTGAATTGACTGTTGCACAACTTGTGAAGTCTGTGACATAGAAGACCCAGCCGAATCAAAGTCCTGGTGATGGTTTTCTCAGTTAAAATAAAGACCAGAGTGTAAGGCACCCTTGTGCCTTTCTTCTTCATGGAGTTAAAGCTCCTTTTATTGCTATATTCCACCTCATGCCTGATTAAAAAGCATGGGCCATTTCCCTCCTTACCTGAGAGAATCGGGTTTACTGATTACCGGTTTTATCTCTCTTAAAAAGGTTCTCTTTAGATATTTCAGAAAGGTAGGTGAATATCAAGTTAGGGAAAGATTTATCTACAAAGCTCTATTTCTCTTTCCTGATATAAAATGCCTTATATTTACATAAAGCATTTCACCCTAAAGGGAGCTTTCAAATTCATTCATAATCTTCACCACACCTCCATGAAGTGGGCAGGAATTACTGTCCCTATTGTACAGATCAGAGCCGATACCTGGTGGAGCCAAAGTCTTCTCACTATGTTTATTCTCTCCTTTTCTTCTTTTTCTCTTACTTATCCCCAGCCCGTCCAAATCTTAAGGATTTTAAGGTAAATCATTCTGGCTCCTATCAACCCCTCACTAATTTATAGAACCAGCCTAGTAGCTGAAACTCACAAACAATTTTTTCAAGCTGAGTCTGGTAGAATGATACTGCGACAGTCTTCTGATTCCTCTCTGGTCCTGAAGCACATATTGTGAATTAGCATATTCTGAGTTCCCACATGTGAAAAATTAGATGTTCCCAAATTATATTAAGCCAAAGAAGTTTCACCCAAATGGCTTTATTAAAAGCATATTAGTGACATAGTAATTTTTTTATTGGTTTTTGTTTGTTTGAACCATTGCATACGAATTAGCGTGTTAAGGCTATTTTTCTATAGTCAAAGATAAGCCTGGGTTCTATGCATGTCTTTGTTTTTTAGCTTGAGTGTCTTTTTTTTTTTTTAATGAAAAAGGAAAAACTTTACACCGAGTAGTGTATTATTAGACAGAGAGCATGAGCCATGAGAAATGTGCATGCAAAATGGATTCCTCTAGGAAAGATTAAAAAAGACTTCCCCTACATCTAAAACCCTTCTTCCTCTGGATCAATCCTATGATCCTTCCCCTCCATATGCTTCATTAGCAGGGAGGGTGACATAGGATGGCAAGGAGGAGGAAAAATGAAAAAAGAGAAAAGAATAGAAATCCAGTACCATTTGAAACACATGACATTACCTATATTTATTTGACCTTTTCTGAACCTTCACTGGGAAAGTCTCCTGTCAAAGAGAAGACTCCCTACAGACAATATAAAATAATGGCACTTAATGAAAAACATAAAAAGAAATCACAGAGAATGGCCAACAAGCACATGAAAAGGTTGTCAGCATCACTAATCATCAGGGAAAAGCAAATCAAAACCACAATGAGCCATCACCTCACACCCAATAGGATGGCCACTCTCAAAAAAAAAACAAAAAAACAAACAAAGCCCCAGAAAATAACAGATGGTGTGGATGCAGAGAAATCAGAACCCTTGTACACTGGTGGTAATAATGTAAAATGGTGCAGCCATTGTGGAACACAGTACGGAAGTTTCTCAAAAGCATGAATATAGAAATGCCATATGATTCAGTCATATCACTTCTGAGTATATTTCCAAAAGAATTGAAAACGGGATCTGGAAGAAATATTAGCACTCTCATGTTCATTGCAGCACTATTGACAATAACCAAGAGGTAGAAGCAACCTAATGTCTGTCAACGGATGAACGGATAAAGAAAATGTGGTATGTACATACAAGGAAATACTATGCAGCCTTAAAAAAGAAGAAAATGCTGTTACATGTTAAAACATGGATGAACCTTGAAGACATCATGATAAGTGATATAGGCCAGTCACAAAAAGACAAATACTGCATGATTCCACTTACATGAGGTATCTAAAGTTGTCAGGCTCTAAGAAACAGAAAGTAGAATAGTAGTTGCCAGGGGCTGGGGAGAGGAGGAAAAAGGGGAGTTGCTGTTCGATGAGTATAGAGTTTCAGTTTTGCAACATGAAAAAGTTCTAGAGATCTGTTACACAACGATGTGCATATAATTAACACTATTGTACTGTACATTTAAAATGATTACGGTGGTAAATTTTGTTATGTGCTTTTTACCACAATATATGTAAATAAATAAGAATGCATGTGCCCTGTTCCCAACCCGTCCAGGGCCTAGTGTAAGTGTGAGACTACAGAACAAATTCATGAACAGCCGACTGTATAATTGCTGTGATCAGTGTTGTGACAAAGGCTTCCACCAAGCACCATGGGAGTAAAGAGAGAGGCAGAGGGGTGCTGTGGAAAGAGAACTGGTAAAAAACAAACAGGAAAAGAAATCACCGAGGGACTATGGTACATCGAGTGAATAAATGCTCTTCTCCACTCATGAGATATAAACAAGAAGTCCATATGTCCCAAATTGACCGACAGACCCAGTTATGTCTGTTGTCCTAGTATAATTATTAACAGCACCCCTTTCACTCTCCACAGTGTCCCTGGTTTGAATGACGAATTATATGGTCGCCCCAGGTATGAAAAATGGCTATTCACAAGGTAAATTTACACTCAAATATATATGACACCTTATACTCTTTCATATACTCTTCAAAAGACACACTCAGCTAAAGAAGTACTGGGTAATGTTATTCACAAGTAAACTTCCTATTTAAATCCACCCTGCCTACTTGTTGTATTGAAAAAGATCTGGAATCAGAATCAAAAATCCAAAGACAACTCTGACCTTGTCAAGTACACTATATAATCCCAACTCACAAATGCCCAGCTCTACTAACCTGCTTTTGTCTCAAAATGGACCACACTTGGGACTTGATGCCAAGTGACTGACCCCTCCTGCTTTTCAGCAATTTTTGCTAGATATGTCAGTGAACAAAACCACTGACAATTGGTGCCGCCGCAGAAGTTGTTTTTGGCTCCATTTGCTGCTGCTGGAAAGACGTTATTTGAGGTATGTTTTCTTCATTTGCCAATCTTAGCAGTCCCATAACAACTACAATCATTTTCTTTTGTATTTTGAGTCACACGTAGGATCAATTTCTTGACCATTGTTGCTAGGTTGGCCATCTATTCAGAGTTCTCAACCTTTCTCCTGCCCTAGCTTGCAGGACACGTAATATTCACATCAAGTAGCACCAGTAATTTCCTGTGCATTACATATAAGCCCGCCCCTTTCTCTCCCACTCAAGCATACCAGAGCATACCAGAATGCAAGAAAGCAATGGGTGTGAGGTTATCAGAGAGCCAATGCTGAATTCACTCCAACTTATAGACAGTCATTCACAAATTTTACTCAATAATCATCATTTCTAACAAACTACTTGCAACACTTTCCAATTGATTCCTACATTGGATTTATAAAACTGTATGCTGTTCCCCTTTCCAGCTGGGAGAATGTGTTCCAAAGAGAACAAAGTGTGATGTAAAAGTGCCACCTGCTGATGCTCAACACATAAAAAGATACCTCTTAGATTGAAGGCTACTGGCAGAAAGGAACTTACTCCTTGATTAAGTCACTCAGCCCTTTAAGGGTACTTCATGCTCCATTTTACAGGAACATCTATTCCTAAAGATATTCTTTATGAATGCTGGGCATGAATGTGTAGATTTGCATTGTCTACAAAATAGAGATGAAGGTTTCTATTAGGATTAAAAAATAGTATTGTACAAGACTTGCAAAATCTAGCCGGTGATCTAAATTCAATTCACATATTTATACTATGATATATGTCTGGGAAGATATATCATTGATCAAGACATACTCCTTCTCCTCAAGGAGAAAATAATAACACCTGCTAAAAAACAACACTAATAATAACAATGCCTAGGAACTATTCTAAGCCCTTCCTGTATATTAATTCATTTTATTCCAAAAATAAAATATGTTTAAAAAAATAGCAGACACTATTATTGTCCAAATTAGACAGATGAGGAAACTAAGGCACAGATAAGTTGACTCACCCAAGGTTCCATATAGCTAGAAATTAACAGATAAAGAAAAATGCTGAAATCCTTACTCACAATAGCCAAGATGTGGAAACAACCTGACTCCATCGATGGAGGAATGGATAAAGATGTGGGATATATGTGTGTGTATATATATATATATACACACACACAATGGAATATTATTCAGCTATGAGAAAGAAGGAAATACTGTCATTTGTGGTAACATAGATGGACCTTGAGGGTATTATGCTAAGTGAAATAAGTCAGACAGAGAAAGACAAATACCGTATGATATCACATAAGTGGAACCTAAAAAAGTTGAACTTATAGAAACAGAAAATAGAATGGTGGTTGCCAGGGGCAAGGGGTGGAGGAAGGTGGTGGGAGATGTTGGTCAAAGGGTACAAACTTCCAGTTATAAGATGAATAAGTTCTGGGGATTGATGTACAACACAGTGATTATAGTTAATAATACTGTATTACATACTTGAAAATTGCTAAGATAGTAAATCTTAAATGTTCTTACCACAAAAACAAAATGGTAATTATGTGACGTGATGGAGATGTTAGCTAAGGCTATGGCGGTAGTCATTTTGCAGTATATAAGTGTATCAAATCAACACATTGTACGCCTTAAACTTACACAATGTTATATATCAATTATGTCTCAATAAGGCTGAGAAAAAAAGAAAATAAAAATGCTGAAATTACCAAAGCTAGAAACACAGTGTGGTTATTTGAAGAGGTGCACAACTCCAAATGAATGGAGGCAACGTTCTCCCTGCTATGCAGTAGTATAAAGGAAGGAGAGAGGCTACCTTTGGGAAATAATGATCTAGTGTGGGCTCCATTGCAGGCAAAGCACATGAAAAATCATCAATGATCTTCTCATTTCTATATATGCTTTTACTCTGCCAAGATTTTAAAAATTGTGTTTCCTGTATATACCCTGGGGTATGGAGAGAATGCATAGCTCTGGGAGAACATACATAAAGCCAAATGTACATGCACATAAATACATATGGGTTAGGGTAATTGATCAAGTGGAGACCTAGGGATTTTTCCCCCAACTCCCTATACTCCAAAGAAATAAACAAGGCAAAATATTGACTAGCAAAGTTCTCATTCAATCTTAAGGTCTTGATGACATCAAGACAAACCACAGTGGCTTTGTGCTGTTTATGAGATCATCTAACCTCTTGACTGAATTACCGCTCTATAATCATACTCGCCTATTTATTACCCTGTGTACAGCACTCCATTATCTAGAGTGCTGTCAAAAAATACCTTCCCAGCTGCTGAATTACCCTAATCACAACTCTTTTCTAACCGAGCCCTGTTCTGGGCTGTAGGGATGGGGAAGGAGCAGAGGAGAGAGGAGAGTTCTGATATTTCAGTGACGACTAGAAGGAGCTGGACCTTTCCTCCATGTTCCCAGTCAACGCAACTGCCCGTTCACACTTCCCTCTGCCCTAAGCCTGTATTAACCTGGTGTGATATGGCAAATTCCCAAACCACGGCCACTAAAGTAAACACCATTTCTCCCCATCAGGCTCCTTTTAGCTGCTGTATTCCTCGTGCTTGTTCAGCTCATATTTCATGCCAAACATTTTCAAGACAGTGCTCAGAAATCACCAAGGAGCAAGACTATGAGGCGCAGTTCCCATCCATCAGAGGAAGGAGTAGGCTGCAGGGATATTGTGTTTTGTATTTGCTTTAATTCATTATGTGTTTCTTGCTGAGCCTGGCTTTCCACAAATATTGAAGACTGAGCTGACTAATGACACTCTATTAACCCCAACTCATGTTGGCTATTATGCATCTTTGGAAAGTACTTAATAAATACTATTAAAAGACTTTGCTTTACAGTGATGGCAATCATGCTAGATATGATATTGTGTTATTAGACAAAGGCAATCTTGAATCGGTTTCAAGGTAACATCTAAAAAGTAATCCTATACTAGCTTGCCTAGCAAGATGCCCCGTAAGCACTTAAAACGCATAAGAGGTTTGAGTTCAGATAAAGACTGTGCTACCAGATGGTGACAGTAATTACCCTGTCCCCAAACTCAAATTGTATTGACCCTGCCTTTTGCCCACGAAGTTGTCAATACAATATCCGGCTTTTCCAATGCAGCACACTGTTCGTATTTCCTGCTGGTACGCATACATTAATGATTGTGTGCTTTTTTATTAACAGTGGAAGACAAGAATAGTTCAGTCATGATGTTATACCTACTGCCTGATATAGATCATAAAGGACAAGGATAAAATTTAATTTGCAATAACTCTTCAGAGCCAGGGTAATAGTTGCCCAGTTCTTTGTCAGAGCATCTTGGCTTTTCATTAAGTACTCAGCCACTAAATTCTTTTCAACTCTGGCAGCAGCAGCCAGGACACTTTGGGAGCTCTATAAAAGGCACTCTCCTAATCTTCAAATTGTGGGAAAGACTTTTTAGCATCTGCTAAAATATTTTCTCCTTCTAATCTGCCTAAAAGTAATAGAGAGAAAACTCTGAGATGTTTCTTAATTAAGCAATAAGAAATGATGAGGGTGGTCTGTGCTGAGTTAATCACAGTTGCAAAGCACGAAAAAGGGAAGAGTTAAGTATCCCTAAATCCTCAGACATCTAATTTCCCTCTGAATATGCCTTATTGCTGTTATTAAGAAGTCTTTCTTATTTCAAAATAGGAAGATCCAAATGTGGAAGAGCCCAAATGTGAGGGAGTGTCAAGGCTGTGAGTGAAGCAGGAAGAAGCAGCAAATTCCTCCCTGTGGCCTGGAGAGGGGCGGAGGAGGGAGGCAGGAGGCAGCGAAGGGCAAGGGGGCTCTTGCTTAGGCCCACTGTAATTCAGCCCTAAGCCTGGATCATACGGTAGTTCTATCCTATTGAGGAATCTCCACACTGTTTTCCATAGTGGCTGCACCAGTTTACACTCCCATCAACAGTGTACAAGGCTCCCTTCTCCCCACATCCTCTCCAACACTTGTTATCTCTTGTCTTGTTGATTACAGCCATTCTGACTGGCATGGGGTGATATCTCATTGTGGTTTTGATTTGCATTTGCCTGATAATTAGTGATGTTGAACATCTTTTCATGTGCCTGGTGGCCATCTGTATACTTTCTTCGCAAAAATGTCTGTTCAGATCCTCTGCCCACTTTTTAATTGGGTTGTTTGTTTCTTTGTTGTTGAGTTGTATGTGTTCTTTATATATTTTGGATATTAACCCCTTATCAGATATATGGTTTGCAAATATCTTCTCCCAATTGTTAGGTTGTCTTTTCGTTTTGTTGATGGTTTCCTTTGCTGTGCAGAAGCTTTTAGAACTACCATATGATCCAGCTATTCCACTTCTTGGTATTTAACCAAAGGACATGAAAACATGAATGCATAAAGATACTTGCACCCCTATGGTCATTGCAGCATTATTCACAATAGCCACGACTTGGAAACAACCTAAGTGTGTATCAATGGATGAATGGATAAAGAAGATGTGGTATATATACACAATGGAATACCACTCAGCTATAAAAAAAGATGAAATCTTCCCATTTGCAACAACATGGATGGACCTTGAGGGTATTATGCAAAGCAAAATAAGTCAGATGGAGAGAGTCAAATACTGATTTCAGTCATAGGTGGAAGATAAAAACAGCAACAACAAACAAACAAACACACAGACGCAGAGATTAGATTGGTGGTTACCAGAGGGGAGGGGAAGGAGGGAGGGAGGAGAGTGAAAGGGGTGATTAGGCACATGTGTATAGTGATGGATGTTAATTAGTCTTTGGGTGGTGAACATGATGTAATCTATACAGAAATTGAAATACGATGGTACACCTGAAATTTATATAATGTTATAAACCAATGTTACCTCAATAAAAAAAAGAAAATTCAATTCATTTTATTTAAAATTTTTAGAAATTTAGTAGAGAATCATTTCTTAATATAGAATCTTGCATATAGTATGTATTTTTAAAATATTTGCTATATATTGAGTGCCTAAGCTGTGTAACCTATGTTAATACAAAAACATGTACAGAATGGCTAAAATAAAAAATAGTGATAATACCAAAAAAAATCAAAAATAAAAAAAATAATTTAGCCCCACAGCTTCTGGGAGTGGCCTGCAAACTGCCTCCTTACCCAAGCAGGAAATAGAATTGTAAGAACTCCAAGATGTAAGGCACCCGGGGAGGTGGCGGCTGTAACTAAGGAGCGGCTTCACCTACAGGAATTCCTTGTGTGTCTCCGGGGTATTCATTCAGCACACAGCTGGTAAAGAAAACAGACCTCAGAGGAGAAATCTCCTTTCCCAAAACCAATTTGTGACCTCCTCTTGAAAAATCACCGAAAAGGTGAGCACCTAAACCCTTACACCTGCTTTCGCATCCCTATTTTCAAACGAGGACTCAGAATCGCTATGAAGCCCTTGCTAGCAAATCTGGAGCTTCCAGACAAGCATCAAGACTCAGACTTGCTAACTCTTCAGGCCATTGACCCGGGAGTTCTTCCGAGCACGTTCATTCAACCCCAAGATCAACACCAGGAATTAACTCTGGAACAGCCTTCTATACTGTGGTATACATTTCTCACTTCTGTGAAAAACTTACTCATGCCTTACTTGACCTAATTTTGTGGAATGACTTGTTAACAGCAGCTACCATAGCAAAAGCAGCAAAGATCTTTGTCTGCTCTGTCATTATAATTGTGATTTTCCTCCTCCTAAGAATTGGATGCAATAGGTGCACCATGCCGCCCACACACCTCATGTTGTTTATCTTTTCACTTTCACTTGACATTTTATTCCACGAGGAAACCAAAATCTGTTGGTTTGAAACTCTACGTGAAATACTAGAATTAAGTACATAACCAATGTTTTTGTACTTTCTCCTCAGTGCAGTCAATTCTTGTGATTTGCAGATTCCATCTTTGCAAATTCATCTACCCGCTAAAATTTATTTGTAACTCCAAAATCAATACCCAGGCACTTCTACAGTTGTTCACAGACAGGCATATGCACAGAAAAATTTGAGTTGCTTGATGCACACATCCCAGCTGAGTTCGAACAAAATGAGTGCCCTTTTTGCAGTCTATTTAGTACCATGGTTTTCGCATTTTTGTGCTTTTTGTTGGTGACTTTGCTGTCTAAGTGGTCCCTAAGCATAATGCTGAAGCTCTGTGTAGCATTCCTAAACTCAAAGAGTCTGTAATGTGTCTTACAGAGAAAACACATGTGTTAGATAAGGTTCGTTCAGGCACGTTGTAGTGTTCTTGACTGTGAGTTTGATGTTAATTAATTGACAATATATATTAAATACGATGTTTTTAAACAGAAACACACATAAAACAAAGTACTGATCTGTTGATGAAAGAGTTGTGGCCAGGGGCAGGCAGGAACCTAACCCAGGGGCAGTGATTCAGTATTTGCTAATTCAGGGTGTGCTACAACATCACAGAACATAACCACCGTGAATAACAAGAATCAACTGCCTCATCAAAATTGTTTACTTTGTGTTCTCCCCTACTCAGCTGGCTCTAAGCAAAACTGAGAGCATTTGAGGTAGTCTTGAGGTTGTCACATCCATTTTATTTTATTTATTTATTTATTTATTTATTTATTTATTTATGTGTTTTGGTGAAGAAGTTCAGCCCTGAGCTAACATCTGTGTCCATCTTCCTCTATTTTGTATGTGGGACGCTGCCACAGCATGGCTTGATGAGTGGTGCATATGTCCACAACTGGGATCTGAACTGGTAAACCCCAGGCCACTGAAGGGGGGCACGTCAACTTAACCACTAAGCCACCAGGCTAGCCCCAAGTCACATCCATTTTAAAGGAGGTGTTCTCTTCTAGTCTCCTCTTTAGCATCTTAGATTACGGATTTTTTAGAAGTCTTTCCATCTCACCCACTACTGGACTTCTCTAACGCAATGTTTCCCAACCTTCCCCTCCGTATGTGTGGCCTTCTGATGTCAATGGATGAGACTACTTGAGTCCAGGGAAGCCCTGCGTGAGGATGGTGACCAAATTTGTCCCTGTCCACAGCCCTGAGAGCTGAGAAAATCAATATCTTGGGTTGCCTACAACTTGGCTCTAAGGAACAAGAGAGACTGAAATGAGCTATCACAAGGAAGGTTTGGAAGCCGCCTTCTAAAATTTTGCCGGCCTGGGGCCTCCACTGATGCCCTATATGTCTTCACAGGACAGAGGGAATTCCTCTCCTACCTCAGTCAGTACCCTCAGCAGGCAGAGCTACATAATTTACCATGCCCACTGCAAAATGAAACTGTTGGGGTGCCTTGTGCAGGAAAAAATACCAGTTACAAGTACTAAAATATAGTACTAAACTACTTTTTCCTTTCTTCCACGATCTCTCGCCCAACTTGTCACGGTGTTTTTCAATTTGCCATTTAATGTTCCAAGTGAAAAAAAAATTAAAATACAGCATGAATTTTGTGGGTCATCTTTATATTGTGCATTGACAGTTTTAAATGAAAATTTAAGCATATTTAATTCATATGCGGAAATCACGGAAATTACACAATCTGTATTTCATAGCTTGTAAACACATATGAATTTTGCTTTTACCAGAACAGTGAAAACGCTGCACCAAATTAATTCAGCTGTTTTCATTTCACTTCTTGATAGTCACACATTCTACCAACAGTCTCTACCTTCAGAAGGACTGAGAGGAAAAGGAACTATGGGTTGCTATATTTTTCCCTTTCTTTCTGTGTCATGATTTTCAGGGTGAGTGGTTGACTAATAGGGAAGTAATATGAGTAAGAAAAGATATGATAAGGTTCCTTGGTCATTTTGTTACTTAGAACACCATCATCTTCTTTCTGCATTCAAAGCAAGTTCTCATTCGAATGGAAACACTGCCCCTCGGAGCTGTCAGCACCCCCACTTACCAGTCGTAGGTGCAACATGCTTACTGGTACTGGCTTTGTGTCTTGCTGAACTCTCTCGCACACAGTGGATCCACGAAAATTTGTAGTCATGGGGCATCACAAATTCTATACATGAAAGGAGTGGCAAGGAACAGCACACATGTATGTTATGCATATCTCCTCCGCTCCTTATGCATATCACGTCAGCCAACACAACATGCTGCATTGTCCCATCAGACTTTACTTACAAAGCACAAGTTCAAAGATAAAATTATTAAGAATTTCAAATGATGACAATAGAGTATTAAAGTGAGCATGAGGCCCTTCTGAGCATGGGACCCTGTGTGACTATATAGGTCCCACACCCATAAGGCTGGCCCTGGCACCCACCTGGGCAGGGCCATACACCTGGAGCCCATGTCTGGCTTCTTATGGAAAACATTCACTAACCCAAACAGTGCAGTCTTGAAAATGAGGACCCACTTCCTGGAGAATAATGCAACCTTGAAATAGTGAATGCGGTCATTCAGCCTGGGTGGGGTGCTGGTTATCAAAAAGGAAGCTCTGGGCTTCACTTAGAGCTCACTGAGCAAATTGCAGGAAGTCACTTAAAAAGGCACTGAGATGATCTCATGTACAAAAAAAAAAAAACCTGAGATCTGGATCTGAGTGAGACACCACACAGATGAGCTCAGCTCTGGAAAATATGTACATCTTTAGAAAGAAATGAGTATCAGCAAGTTTTTCAAAACCAATGGTGCCTATAGCGGAGGATTTGAAGAAAAGAGGGGATCTCCAGTAAGTAGAAAACTGTTCAAAAAAGGAAGATTGAAGTGGGGGCAGGGTGGTAAATAGAACAAGAGAAGGAAGAAAGACAAGATTTTGTTTTAGAAGCAGCCACATGAGTACCTTTGAGAATGAGGGAAGATAGAAGATTTCATGTGAAGTGGTGTTATTTGAACTCTGGGAGTAAGAATCAGAGTTTAAACTTCAGAAAACGAGAGGAAGTAGTTGCCAAAAACTGTCAATGCAGCAGGGGGGAGACAGCAGCAGAAAGGGGGGCTCAAGCTGGCAGGAGGCTCTGAAGGGGGGATGAAAGGAAGAGAGAAGAGGCAGAGGCCACAGATGGTTGCTACTGATTGTTTGGCTTTGCAGATTTGATTGTCAATCCAAAATCATTTGTGTGTCTTTTATTTGAAATTGATTGCAACACACATTATGTATTTTGTGTATTGTGGTGAACAGACTCTAAGGTGGTCCCCATGATCGCCAACTCCTGGTTTCATGCTGCTGTGTCTTCCCCTCCACTTGAGTGTGAGTGGCACCTGCAACTTGCTTCTAATAGAAAACAACAAAGGTGACAGGAAATACATGACTACACGTATGAGATTACATTACTTAAGACTGACACACCTGTCTTGCCGAAAGTGTCCCTGCCTTGCTGGCTTTAGGAAGTAAGCAGGCATGTTGGTAAGGTCCAAGGAGCAAGGAACTGAGGACAACGGAAGGAAGCCAACCCTGCCCCAGTCGAATGTCAGATGAGACCTCAGCCCTGGTTGAGACCTTGATTGCAGCCCTGTGAGCACCTGAGCAGGGGACCCAGACATGCTGTGCCTCAACTCCAGACCCACAGAAACTATGAGATAATAAGTGTGTGTCGGGCCGGCCCCTTGGCTTAGTGCTTAAGTGCGCACGCTCCGCTACTGGCGGCCCAGGTTCGGATCCCGGGCGCGCACCGATGCACCACTTCTCCAGCCATGCTGAGGCCATGTCCCACATACAGCAACTAGAAGGATGTGCAGCTATGGCATACAACTATCTACCGTGGCTTTGGGGAAAAAAAAAGGAGGAGGATTGGCAATAGATGTTAGCTCAGAGCTGGTCTCCCTCAGCAAAAAGAGAAGGATTAGCATGGATGTTAGCTCAGGGCTGATCTCCCTCAAAAAATAAATAAATAAAGGGCAAAATAGTAAATATTTTTAAAAAATAAATAAATAATTGTGTGTTGTTTTCATCCTCCAAGTTTGTGTTCATTTGTTATGCAGCAGTAGATAACTAATACATGTATACAGAACTTTATAAAGCTTACATTGACTTTTACAGGTCATTTAATATTCCTCCCAATTTTATCTTTTCTTCTAACTCTGCTTTCTTTCCCCTGCAGGGATAATAAAATCCTAAATTGAGAGTTTAGTAAGAACGCATTGCAACATCTTTCCTTAATGCTTGAAACATAATCACAATATCTTTCAGAGTTTTTTTCTTTTTAATTATATCATAATGTGTGGAGGGGAAGGGACAGGCTGTATTAAGTCTTTTCAGGGACAAAAATGGAGAAGACAACTCACTTCTGTATACAAAGCATTCAAGTTGTGTAGAGTCATTATTCTTTTGTGTGTGTGTGTGTGAGGATGATTAGCCCTGAGCTAACATCTGTTGCCAATCCTCCTCTTTTTGCTGAGGAAGATTGGCCCTAGGCTAACATCTGTGTCCATCTTACTCTACTTTATATGCGGGATACCTGCCACAGTATGGCTTGATGAGTGGTACATAGGTCCACACCCAGGATCCAAACCTGCAAACCCTGGGCCACCAAAGCAGAGTGCACGAACTTAACTACTACACCACTGGGCTGGCCCTAGAGTCATTATTCTTTAAGTAAATTGTTTCGTTTTTACACTAGGACACATGAAATTCTCATAATTTAAAATAAATGGGGGGAAATCTAGTTGGTTTGTTTAAAAATGTAAATTGTGTGCTAAACAGTAGAGACTATTCTTTGTTCAAAAGTAATATAAGGGGTAGCCAAAAGCTAAGGAGGGGCTAAAGAAGTTCTCTTTCTCCTTTTTTTTCTTTTTTTGCTGAGGAAGATTAGCCCTGAGCTAACATCTGTGCCAATCTTCCTCTATTTTGTATGTGGGACGCCACTACAGCATGGCTGCTGACAAGTGGTATAGGTCTGCACCTGGGAAGTGAACCAGGGCCACCAAAGCAGAGAGCACCAAACTTAACCACTAGGCCACGGGGCCAGCTCTTAGGAGGTTACTTTTGATGTCATTTCTCTATATTCCTTGATGCCAATGCTAGCTTATTATCACTCTATTTTGAAACCAATCTTATTTTCCCATCTGCTGAATCCAAAAAACAAAACAAACAGATAAACAAAAAGCTTTACTCCATCTTTGTGTCTTTTAATTCATAATAAATTACCAAACCATAGATGAAGAAGACACTGCCCAAGGTTATCAGTGTCCCTCTGTAATGATACAATGACTGGCATGATCAACTACGTCACAAACAAAACTTCTCTCCAAGCAAGTGTGTATGCTTTCTTGGAGGTTCAACTGCTAATTATAAAAATCAATGTATTCCTAAGTGTTACTCAGCTGCTGAGAAACAGAGCTAGATTTGGTGTCCCATTCTGTATTTAAATTATGTCAAGTACAGGATATTATCAATTCCTCTGCACCTTCTGCTTCATTTTTGTCCTTTTGATATTTTTAATTGCCCTCTGTTTTACACTTAATTTACCTTTGTCAGCCAAAGTTTCTGAGGATAAGTAAGGCAAAAATCCCATGGAAATGAAATGGTCCTCCAGTCCTTTTTAGAACCATGAAACATGAACTTCAGAACCGTTAGGTGAGACTCCATGAATGATTACTGAACATCTTCGACGTGCCAGCACCATCACCATCGCTCGGAGGCTTAACACATGTCTCTTCATACACGTTACCTAACTTAGTAGAATCTTGAGGATGATTTACTCTCGAATCCCCCCCCAGTTTTACAGATGGGCAAAATGAAGCTCCGAGAGGCCAGATTGGTTACGCAAGCCCACTCTGCCAGCAGATGGAGGACTTGGGATTAGAGCCCCAGCCTCCCATTCAGGGCGCACAGTTTCGGCTCTCCGCATGCTCTTTGACTTCACCGCCCTCTGGTGGTTTAATCCTTCCCATTTTTCTGACCCCTGGGGCCATGTTGCAGATCTCATCACTGTTGATGGTTTGATGATCAGCTTCTGCAGAGGAGTTCCTAAACCTGTCATTCCAGCACTGAACTTCCTCCTGAGTGCCAGTCTGCATCTTTAATTTCCTAAAGGTCACTAATTCAAATAGTCAAAACTGTTATTTATTCATTCAATTATTTAACCAATATTTACTAAGGACTTCTATGTGCCAGGCACTATTCTGGGCACTGGACATGAGCAAACATCCCTACCTTTATGACATTTACTTTCTAGTGTGGGGACAGACAATAAACAAGATGAATAAGAAAGTGACAGTGTGTTAGATAATGTTAAACACTAAAGAGGAAAAATATATTGTAGAGAGGAATATAAAGTGCCAAGGTGGGGAGTTGAAATTTTATACAGGATGGTCAGGGAAGGCCCCAACAAGAAGGTGACTCTGGGGTAAAAACATGCAAGTAAGAGAGCAAGCCATGCATGTCTCAGGGATGTAAGTACTCCAGAGAGGGAAGAGCAAGTGCAAAGGTCCTGAGGCAGAATATGGTATTTGAGGAACAGCCTGGAAACTAGTGTGACTGGCACAGAATGAGCAAGACAGGGAGAGTGATAGGAAATTAATTCAGAGAGGGAAGGAAAGGGGCAGATTTTATAGGTCTTTTAAGTTGTTGTAAGTTTTTGACCCTGAGTGAGATGGGGCATGAATGGAGGATTTTGAATGGGGAGTCACATGATGACTATGCCACTGTGATAGACAATATGAGGATAGACTGAAGAGGGACACGGGCAGAAACAGGACTTGCTTATTCACTTCTAGAAGAGTGTCTGACACCTGATCAATGCTCAAAAAATAAATTTTTAACACTTGAAGGTTGTCAAATCTATTGATCTTTTACTTTACAATTTTCTAAATTAATGCTGTCTAAATCTAAAGAATACTTTCTAAATTTGGTGTGGTAATTAGAAATGGCCTTTCCTACCATTACTTTAAAGAGATATTAACTTATATTTTCTTCTGTTACTCTCATAATTTCATTTCTTAAATTTGAATTTAATCCATCTGCAATCTATTTTGGTGAAAGGAATAGAGTTAGGAAGCCAGCTTTATAATTTTCCAAATGGCTAGCCGTTCATCCAAGCTCCATATATTATATAATCCTACTTCCTCCTACTGAAAACCTGGTGAGATTTAGTTCTTATTCTGATATAATTATGAGCTATTAATAAAAACCTTTCATTATGCCTACTTTGCATTGACAGCTATACCCAAAAGCAGAGGTGTCTATATACCATATACGGTGATCGATTAAAGATCACTAACTAAATTCCCCAACGCAGTGACTAACCGTTACGTCCTTTAGTTTTCACAACCAACAGTCACTCCCTTCTGGTTAAAAAATTGGGAGATAGGGCTGGCCCCGTGGCTTAGCGGTTGAGTGCGCGCGCTCCGCTACTGGCGGCCCGGGGTTCCGATCCGGATGCGCACCGATGCACCGCTTCTCCGGCCATGCTGAGGCCGCGTCCCACATACAGCAACTAGAAGGATGTGCAACTATGACACACAACTATCTACTGGGGCTTTGGGGAGGAAAAAGGAGGAGGATTGGCAATAGATGTTAGCTCAGGGCCAGTCTTTCTCAGTAAAAAGAGGAGGATTAGCACGGATGTTAGCTCAGGGCTGATCTTCCTCACAAAAAAAAAAAAATTGGGAGAAAGAAGCAGGGACAGACAGAACAAAAAGAGTCACAAAATTTCCTACATTCTATATAGGGATAAACATAAAGACTTAGCCTGACTTCTCTCTCTATTCCACAGAATAAAAGAGCAAACAAGACATTAGGAACAAGGAAAACCTTTTTCTTTCCCTCCACCTTCCAACCTTGTGAAATACTTCCATTTTGATCGAAAGTCAGAGATGGAAAACATGATGTAAATAACTCATCAGGAAAGAAAGCCTACTGTAGGAGTCAAAGAAATTTTGCTGGAAAGTTAATAATCAGTTCAAAAAAAAAGTTCAAAGTTCAGGAGGTTGTGACAATCCTGGAAGAGCGTCAGGATTCCAAATTTGGGTTGAGTTACATAACCAGATGTTCCACCAGAGATTGAACCTGTCTTGCTGCGTTAGGCTGATTTCTTTTTCTCTGCTCCAAAGAGACGGATGCCTAAATGTCACCTGGGGCGTCCTAGGGAAGGTGAGCCACTCAGTGTGGGCCTCTACGCGAGTAGATGTGGGGCCTCATGAAAGGCCCTAGGTTTAGTTTCTCTTGGAAACAAGAACAGGTAGTGCCACGGTCCCAGGAAAGAAATGTAATCAGACATTGAGAGGTCTAAGGTTTGAAAAGGAAAAGCTGCCCGGCCCCCAAGGGGAAATGCTCTCCTTCCTCTGCAGGGAAAGGGACAGCGAGGTCAGAAACAAGACTGGTCCAAAGCCAAACCCCGTGTTCCCGGGGTAACTGGTTCCCTGAGAGATGTCTGTGTGCGGCGCTGAGAGAGCTGTGCCCAACCACTGCAGCCTGAGGAGGCCACGCCCAGCGCGACGGGAAAGGGACAGCTTTTCAAAGGGCAGCAGTGGACAGCTGTGCACAGATCCTTCCAGTGGAGATGGACCAGGCTGATCTGCTGAACTGTTTAGAACCAGCTTTCAAAATCCACACCGTGGGATCATGAGAAGTAACAGCAAGAATAATAAATCTATTACCAGTGCCTTTTTCTTCGAGGATAAAGTCAGACTGAAGACCACATAAACCCCGGAAGTTTTGAGTAATTCAAGAAGGGGAAAACCCTGAGATGGAAATCCTAGATTTCTTGATAGTGGGTCATACATCATTTAACTGGAAAAAAAAGAAACAAGATTATATCTAGGCCTCAAGCCTGCAATCTCAGTCTGCCTGTTACTTTTGGAAAAGGACTTTTTAATTAGAGTTAAGAATACAATTTCTATTTGTTAATTGAATTGGTAAAAGTGATGAATGATAAAAGGGCCAAGTTATATCGCCTTTGATTCTTTACATTTTATTTGACAAGTATCTAATCTCCAGGGCAGGACGCGGTGGGGGGGGGTCGGGGGCGGGGTGGAATGCAGTCTATTTTGCTTAAGTTTAACAGTTTAAATAAATGGCCTACTGAAAAAGAATAGTTCCGATTGGGATTGCAGATTAAAATTAGCCTCAGCCAAATACCATTTACTTGACAGCAGCTGATTCTAACCCTAATGGTAAATATTCAAAGATGAATTGAAGATCCAACAGCAAATATACGTTCCCAGAGAGTGAAAAAATATTCTGAAATTTTTCATTATACCTCACCATTTCCACGTAATCTCTGATGTTATGTTTGCAGGATTTTTATTATGCTTTGTATTCTTTTCCTTTGCAATTAAACCCACAGTCAACCAGCTTACATTCCTTTGAGGCTAAATGTAACTCCCTCTTGATTTCCATCTTTGTCCCAAATGTATTAAATTTGTAAAATCTCTCACTAGTATTAATCTTTCTTCTTTTGCTTCATTTTTCACCCACTTTTCTAAAATATTAAGGAGTAAACATGAAATTAAATACTCAAGCACACAAACACTGCAGGGAGAAGAACCTAACGACTTTGTGGAGGCTGAGCTGTCGCCTGGCAGGTAGCACCCTGTGCAGTGCGGCTCACGATTTCCACTGCTTCGATGATACATGCAAATCCAACGTGCAATTTATAAGGCAGGCTAAGGGTATCAATGCACAATTTTTGGAAGAATATGTTCTACAACAGTCAAATATGTGAAAGACAGAGGTTGGCCCGGTGGTGTAGTGATTAAGCTCGTGTGCTCCGCTTAGGCAGCCTGGGGTTCGCAGGTACTCGGGTTTGGATCCTAAGCGCAGACCTACACCCTGCTCATCAAGCCATGTTTGGCGGGGTCCTGCACACAAAATAGAGGAAGATTGGCACAGATGTTAGCTCAGGGCCAATCTTCCTCACACGCACATACAAAAAAAAGTGAAAGATAACAGACAAAATACGCAAAGACCAAAAACGACCTCTGGAAGGTTAAAATTATGAATCAAAACCTTCGAGTATCTAGGATTGCACTAAGCAGCAGGACCTGTGGCTAAGCAGGTGGAGAGTGTCTCCATTTCTCTCGCCTGTTCTGTAAGGCAGTAAATAGCTCCAGCTCCAGATTGAGGGAGGTGGAAAGTTAGCCAACCTTTTCCCTCCCGATTACCCAATCCTCTTCTGTCTCTCTCCCACTTCAAAGCCAAACCAAGGGACATAAATGAAGGAAAGGGCGGACTGAGGATCTGAGGTCTCTCTGTGATGAATCGAACCTGAGCCTGCCATTAAAGTTCTTTATGTCTTAGAAAGAACTGGAAACTGAGAACATTTCCTCTGGCTTCACTAGCAGAAAAAATGAAATTGGTAATGAAGCAGAAGCAACATGTCAATTGCTTAAAGTTCACTCACATTTAACATTTCACACACCATTTGCATTCCAGTTCTCTCTCCACCAAGTGAAAAAGGCAGTGGTGCCCTTTGGGGCTTAGCAGGATGGCTGGCCCCTCCTCTCGTCCCTTTTTTCCTCACTCCATGGTGAGAGATCTTCATGCCAACCAAAACTATCTGTGGCTCAGTGACACTCCCGCCCCCACCTGAGCATTGAGAAGTCACACAGGTCCTTCCCTCGTGAATAGAAAAGCAACCATCCTACAGCAGAGCCCTGCTTCGTTTTTCAGATATCAATGCATACTCCGCAGAGCCTACTTCTGAGTTTTGGGGCTGTGATTTCCTGTCCTCATCAATGAGACTTAACCTGCAGCATTGGTGTCACACACTGGGCATTCCAAAGAGATTTGAGAAATAATATTAACATTTATTGAGTGATTTCCAGGCTGCTGTTATAGGCTGAATTATGCCCCCCTCCCAAATTTATATGTTGGAATCCCAACCCCCAGTACCTCAGAACACAACCATACTTGGAGATAGGGCCTTTAAAGAAGTGATTAAGTTAAAATGAGACTGTTAGGGTGGGCGATAGTCCAGTCTGACTGGTGTCCTCATGAGAAGAGGAGATTTGGGCGCACAGAGAAACACCAGGGGTGCCTGTGCACGGAGAAAAGACCATGTGAAGAGGCAGCAATCCGGTGGTGTCTGCAAACTGAGGAGAGGGGCCTCAGAGAAAACCACCCCTGCCAGCACCTTGAGCTTGGACATCCAGCCTCCAGAACTGTGAGAAAATAAATTCCTCTTGTTTAGACCATCCAGTCTAATACACAGGTAGTGTTCTGAAGAAATTACATACAGTAGTCCCCCCTTATCCTCTTACCCACAGGGGCTACGTTCCAAGACCCCCAGTGGATGCCTGAAACCTCGGAGAGTCCCAAACCCTACATACACTGTTTTTCCCATACACACATACTATGATAAAGTTTAATTTATAAATTAGGCACAGTAAGAGATCAACAATGATAGCTAATAAAATAGAACAATTATAACAATATACTGCAACAAAAGTTACTGTAGATCTTAGCAACCTCAGCATACCATTTTTTCCCTTGCTTTATTAAGTGGACAACTTTCACCTTTTCACTTAAAGGAAGCACTTTTCACATTTTCTTTGGCATATCCAAATTGCCAGTGTCACTACTCTTATGCTTTGGGGCCATTATTAAGTAAAATAAGGGTCACTTGAACACAAGCACTGCAATACCGTGACAGTCGATCTGATAACAGAGACAGCTACTAAGTGACTAATGGGAAGGTAGTGTCTACAGCGTGAATACGCTGGACAAAGGGATGATTCATGTCCCAGGCCCAACAAAGCCAGATTTCATCACACCACTCAGAATGGCACACAATTTAAAACTTATGAATGGTTTATTTCTGGAATTTTCCATTTAATATTTTTGGACCACAGTTGACTGAAGATAACTGAAACCGAGGAAAGCAAAACCATGAATAAGGGGGACTACTGTATGTGAACTCTGTTCATTCTTCCAACATCCTGTGTGTGGATGGAGCGGGAGGAACATTATTAATATCCTTTTGTAGACAAGGAAACTAAAGCCCAGAGCTATTAAAAAATAAAAGTTAGAGAAAAAGATTAGGTGGCAAATAAGCGATGGAGCTGGAATTTAAATGTCTGTACTCTGTACAGAGTAAAGAGGCCGCGTGCCTACCCACTACACTGTATTGTCCCTCTGCAATCAGAGGAGCCCTTCCTTAAGCACCAATATGTTTCTCTTGCAATCTTTGAGGAACAAAGAAAAATTTTACACAATTAAGGCATGGATTATGGTGTCTGGAAATAAATTAAATAAACCAGCTCCTCTGTTTCCTCACTTTATTTTTAAATTCCCTGAAGATGAGTTTATCAGTGAGAATTGTTCATATTGTAAGAGAAACCCCAACTCAAAGTGGCCTAAATTAAAAAAAAAAAAAAAAGGTGAAGTACCCCTGGCTGCTTCAAAGTCTCCCTCAAGGAGACAAAATGTCTGCTATGATTCCAGACCTCACCTCTTCACGCTGTATCACTCAGCGGTGAGCCTGTGTCTTTGGCTTTATTTACTAGAATCCTCAGTAAAGATCCCTTTCCAATGTTTTGGCTTTCAGTTTTACATTCATGGCTGAAACAGTGCAGCCAAGGGTATGAAATTGAGTAATTGGTTTAAGACAATTATGTTCCCACTTAAAACACAGAGCTGAGGGTCTCAGGATGGGTGGTCCCAAAGCCTTGTTATTCCAGGGGCTGGGGGTAGGAGGGGATGGGGAATTATTGTTTAATGGGCACAGAGTTTCTGCTTGGGATGATCAAAAATTTCTGGAAATAGATGGTGGTGATGGTGTACAATATTGTGAATGTACTTAATGCGACTGAATTGTACTCTTAAAAATGGGAAATTTTATGTTATATGTATTTCACCACCAAAAAATAAAGTAATTTAAAAAGTAAAATAAAAATTTTCTTAACACGTTGCACTTCCATGCCAGTAGAAGCCAGTTCGTATTTCACCCCCTAAATGCCCCTTTGCCATTGAAAACAGCCCTTGGGAGCCCTCCCCAACCACTGAACCAGTGCCCTGAACCAGGGTCATCGGGCATGAAAAGAAACCTGCCACATGTCAACAGAGAGCATGATGCTCAGATTGTATTGAACACTGATTTGCGAGCGGGCTCAGGAAACAACGGCGCTATTCATGGGAGCCAGAACTCCTGTCTCAGACTGCCAGACATCTCACACAGGGAGATAATTAAGGTCAAATCACTTATTGGTGATTTGAATGGGAAAAAAAGAGCGGGCTTCTTGAATATTTTCTAGTGGCATTTTTAGTGTACAGAGGAAGGGGAACAAGCTCTAGCGGGGGAAAGGTGACAGATATAAACAGGAAATGAGCCGCAGTGTCTTTGTTTTCTTCTGTGACTGTGCATAGTTGGGTAGTAGAAGTCTCAGCAAACCCTTCCAGAGAGCAGAGGTCTTACCTTCTGACAGCTACAACAAAGGTGAGCAGATTGGTCTGTGATAACAGCCACTCAATTGCATCATCTCTCCAAGCAGAAAACCAGGTCCAAGGCAGCCATCTAGCTGCCGGTGTGTTCACAGTAATTTGATGTTCTGAGTAGCCATTGTGGAAAAACAATGAATTTATATCCATTACGCCCAGCGTCAACTTCAGAATGATTTTATCATGCCTGCTTTTGTGCTGCTAAGCTGGAAAATGTGGGCTGTGACAGGCTGAAGCAGAAAAGGAACAAATTTGCATGTTACTGGGTCGGAAGAGCCCTTTGATTGCTGGCGAGGCCGGATGATGCTGTCAAGCGCCGGCAGACAGCGGCACGAAGACGCGCCAGATCTCTGCTCTGGGCGGCTGACAGCGAACGATTTCGAGTCAGCACGGGATCAAAGAGTCGGGACTATCTTAAGTAAAAGAGTTAAAAACACAAAGAAGCCTGCATCTTGGTAAGAGGACAGCGCAGAGGAGAGAAATGCACAGAGAGAGAGAAAACGACCTTGAGTCTGTAAAATGTTACAAGCCTCAGAACTGTAAAATGCTTGAAATGAAAAGAAAATGTGCAGCTCAAATAAGAGTTTCCGAGCTGGAAAGGTTAGAACTTGTATCCCTGCCACAATTGAAGAAGAGAAACGGGAGCGACAGATAACTGCACGGATTACAGTTGCAATTACATTTCTGTTTTCAAGGCTGATCTTTGCTTGCATAAGTAGGTCTGTAACCTAAACCACCAACACATGTGCGTTTTGGAGGAGCATGCCTCCTTGGTGTGAAATGCAAGACTTTTGAAGTACAAATACTCTTTTAAGAAGAAAAAGACTAATCAGTGGCAATAGTCAAGTCAAAACTTGCCATTTAAAGAAGCAAAATATTGGAAATGAGACCTTAAGTAGAAACATAAATAATAAATTTGATGCTTTGGAAACTAAGTTTTCAGCAAAGTGTGCCACATAATAACATTTTCATCAATAGGGAGTAAATTAATGATTCTCCTTGAGAGAAGACTGCATCTTCTGGCAGCATTCTACGTGTTTCGCATCTGACTCCCCAATTTCTGTTTTTGGTGTCTGGGGGCTTTTTTGCCTTTTCCCTACTCTCCATAAAAACGGCTACTGTCACCATGTCTGGAATCCCCATTCAGAGAAAACCACCAGACAAGATGAATGACAGGTAGAGACAGTTGGAAAATTTGAGCCCTGATTTTTTCACTCAAACAAAACTTCTCAGAATATGTAAACAATGCCCTGCCCCTGTCGTCCCCTTTTCATCTTTACCTGGGTATGTACCAGAAGGAAGAGCCTTACAAAAACTAGATAGAGACCATGTTTTCTTTATTATTTGAGGCCTTTTTCAATCAGCTAATATAAGATAAGCCACTGTAGGCACCCGAATAAATATTTGCTTTTGGTGTCATCACGCAAATAGTCCCGTCTTGAAAAATGAATTTTCCACTCTGAAAGACATTTTCTAACACCACTTACACCACATCCAAATTCAGATATTTATATCTGGTTTCAATTCACTGATCTAGTATTTTTTCTAATAACTTTTCCAAAATTTACCAGTTTCGCAATAACAGCTTTTAATTGAAAAAGAAATTTCCCCAATCTCTAGCTGCAATATGATCATGTAAATAATATTTAACTAAATTATACCCTGTGTGTATTTGACAAGCATAAAAGAGTTTTGCCCATCGGACTGAAATGTTCCTCCAATTTTTTATGGCTTGCTGGTGAACATTTAACATTTCAAAATATATTAAAAAGGAAATTCTAAGAGCCTTAATTATATGATTAATTTGCCTGTATAGGAAATCATGTCCTTCTAAATATTGTGCTTCATTTGTTCCGATTTCTGAATTCATGGCAAAATTTCCAGCATTTGTTTTTTAATCTGACCTAGGCAATTAACCACAGTAGAGGAAAACAGCTTTAAGAACTTGACCGCATTGTGCAATGTTCTAACAAAACACAAGAGGGCAGGTTTTGCTTTATTGTAAACCTAATTCCCCTCTGCTGGTAATAAGGATGATCACTGTGCTCGTTACAAATTCAGAAACGCTCAATAACACACAAAGTGAATGAGTAATCAGAGTGTGTACTCTGGCAGGAAATCTCTGGTATTTTAATAAAGAATGACAAATTTAAGCCTTTCTATGAGCTGTTATTTACAACACAGAGAACAATTACATTTGGGAGACACTGACAATTTTAGCTTACGTTTATAAACCACCAAAGGAGCAGACAATGGCCAGAAAAAGAGAGGACCAAGTTCAGTCATATTACATCCAAGAAGTCTGACTTGAGTCAACGTGGCAAATAACACAAGTGGGTTAATGATTTCTGCCAAATAGCTACAGTCTTGGTGAAAATAGAGAGAGCATACAGGCCTTGATATACTTTGGGTTTTTGTTTGTTTTGTTTAGTTTTAGAAAACTTTTACCTTATCCTATTGCTCACAATTTTCTTGTGTGTTATTTTCAAGATTTCATTAAACTACCTTCCAAAGCATAATTAAATTAACAGGGGTTATTTTCAGCTTGAACTGCCGTTAAAGATAAAGTGAAGTATCCTGTCATCTTTGGAGAGTTTCTGAAGAAACTCTTGGGTCCATCCATGTAAGAAAGGCACTGGTTGGGCCGGCCCCGTGGCTTATCGGTTAAGTGATTGCGCTCCGATGCTGGTGGCCCGGGTTCGGATCCCGGGCGCGCACCGACGCACCACTTGTCTGGTCATGCTGAGACCACGTCCCACATACAGCAACTAGAAGGATGTGCAACTATGACATACAACTATCTACTGGGGCTTTGGGGGGAAAATAAATAAATAAATAAAATAAAATAAAAAAAAAAAGAAAGGCACTGGTTCGCCTGGCTGAATAATTTGCCCATAACTCCTTCCACCGAAGCAAGGTCTTTAAGACATCAGATGGTGGAGGGCCCTACAATGATACTGCAAGGTCTTAACTTTCTATCCTTGTCCCTATAAATGGTAGAAGTAAGGCCTACCAACAGTGAGGAGAAGATACACCCAAGAAGAAAATGCGGCTGGGAATTGTCCCCTTGTATTAGGTTGCGTGGAGTAAAATTCCACCTAGTACATGTACAACTCAGAATCTGAAAGATACATTGTTGTTAATTTCATGGTTCAAGTTTTACTTTGAGATTAGTTTATTCATTCAAAAAATATTTATAGAGTACTCAGGATGAGCAGGGCACTGAAGAAACTGGAAGAGTTCAACCTTGGGTTTTGTCGTTGCAATGAGGAGAATAATTATCTCCCAGTGGGGGTGTACGGGTCGGGGGGTGTGTGTGTGTGTGAGAACTGGCTCTTTGATGTCCCTATATCAATTAACCATCAACAGTTTCTGAGTACTTAAAGTACTTTGAAAGGATAGCATTGGAGCTGTACAGAGAGATGTACAATCTGACCTCTTCAAGCTTCAAGAAGCTTCAAGTAGCTTCAAGTCTAGATGTGGACATGAACACAACATGACCACTACCTCATTGGCTCTGACTTCCTTCTTCTGGGGGTCTCCAACAAGCTGACTGACCTGGAAGGCTTTCCAGAGGATCAGCCAGTTAGCTGCTACAGGACCCCTCCTCCCTGGTCAGTGACTTGAAGTAGCCACCCTACCCTACTCCTACCCCAAGATCAGTCTTTAGACTGTGGGGACATCAAAACTCTTCACCTGAAAAAAGGCTAGTGTCTTGCTTTCCTACCTATATAACACAAAGTCAGGAAGTAGCAGTTGCTTAGAAACTCAAAAGAAAGTAGAAACATCAGTTTATTTAAGAACTTATTTTCAAAATGAAGTAGTTATTATCTATTTTATATCTATACATATATTTCAATATAGGTATATTGAATGCCAAAAAGATGGGAATTGATGTTCACAAGTTAAAAAAACAATAGCCCTCAACAGACAAACAATAATGTGCAAAACAAGGTTTATTTTTATTTTCTTCTTTAATAAATTTTCTACTTCTTGCTAACGTGAAATTAAAATTATTCATTAGGATTATTATAATTAACAATGTTAAATCCTAAGCAAGACACAAATTAATGTCAAAGAATTTTAGAATTAGAAGAGAATTTAATTCACAAAGGAAGGATGTTATTGCATTTTATTTCACTTCTGAATGTAAGCTTTGTAAAAGCATTTCTTTTGAAATCATAATTCATATACATACAATTTTTCTAATACTGCAGATAGAAGCATATAAAGTGATCTATTCATTTTCCTCAAGGTTGAATTTTTTCTCCCTATCAAGAAGTATAGCCCTACAATGCTTGGTGATATTTTCTGAGTTTATTTGCATAATATTCAATGTAAGTAAATACCAGCTTTTAGTCTACCTTTAGATTTGTTAAAAGTTTTATTGATCATTGATTTATTGTAATGTTAGAAAATGTTAGAAAATTTTCTCTTATATGAACTACAAAATTAGGAAAATATTTCTTTTAGGAAGACATTTTAAAACATAATATTTATAAAAAGTAGCACGTGCTCTATATAAAAATAGCTAAGTATAAATGATTACTCTTTTCTTCTACCTCAGATAGATCTTGCTTTAAACAAATCTTATGGGAATATGATGTATAAAAATTCTGATATACCTGAAAGATAAGCTAGAGGTGGTTATGTGCTTTATAGAATTATTCATAATAGTTCATCTATAAAAAGTAATTTCCCCTGATGCTTTTAACATATAATCGATTAATACATAACTTTTCAGGAACATATCTACCATGCACAATTACATCTTCATTTTAATATATTTCTCTTTTGGCTTACAAACAGGATGTAAAAATGTCTTCCTCAACAATCCTGAGTTCACAGCATAAACCTTCCAGAGTGGAGCATGTTAATGAAACGCTGCTGAATTTTCCACGAACACTGTTAAAGGCAGAAGCTGAGATTTCTGTATGTGGTTGTGGCTAAAAAGGCCCAAGCAGGGCTTTACCCCATGAAGGACCCTAGGCTGTCTTGATTCTCATCTGCCGAGCCTACACGTAGAGACACTCGTAGCTTTATGAGACTCACTCAGACTCAAATTCACATTGGGCTTTTTTTTTTTTTCATTTTCCTGGCTTTCACAGTCTTATTCCAGGAGATAACACTGTCTTGATGAATCTTGCACCTTCTAGGCCCCCCATATGTAGAAGGCAGCTCCATAATCCTATCAACATTCATTCATTCCAGTAGAGAGGGGCTGAAACGAGCAAACAGATGGGCCATCTTCTAGAACTTTGGCCTCACTCCTGGTGCACAGGTACCACATATGAGCAGATGAAATTTGCCTTGAGGCGCCGGCCCCGTGGCGTAGTGGTTAAGTGCTTGCGCTCCGCTACTGGCAGCCCAGGTTCGGATCCCAGGCGCGCACTGACACACCGCTTATCCAGCCATGCTGAGGCGGCATCCCACATATAGCAACTAGAAGGATGTGCATCTATGACATACAACTATCTACTGGGACTTTGGGGAGAAAAAGGAAAAAAAAAAAGGAGGAGGATTGGCAGTAGATGTTAGCTCAGGGCTGGTCTTCCTCAGCAAAAAGAGGAGGACTGGCATGGATGTTAGCTCAGGGCTGATCTTCCTCACAAAAACAAAAAAAAAACAGATTAAAAAATTAAAAAAAAATTTGCCTTGAAGTCTCAATAACTGTTAAGTTCTCAGTAGGGATCATCTTAATAAGTCTAAACATCTTAGTAAAGACTGCTTCATTCTTATCTCTCTTGATCGGACGATTGCTTAGCAGAACATAAGCATTTAATTCTGTATTGTTATATTTTGTATGGATGGTTTGCTTTTAAATGATAACAATTGATTAGGATCCATATGTAACTGTCAGTACAGTGCAGCATTAATGAATCTAAAGTCAACTCTTAAAAATAAGGCAAATGCATTATACGTGAATAATTTTTCATCTGAGGCTACCTAGTAAAGGAGTTGGTTCAGAATCAGCCAAAGGTGACTTCAAAGCAATGGAACACTAATCAAATTGTCTCATATTCACGATTATAGCCTCACCAGCCTTCTCCAGTCAGCCTTTCCTGGAAAGAGTGATTCTATACTTGTTAATAGGTTTAAAACAGTATATTAATCAACTAGAAAGCTCTGTAATGTAATCCCTCATCTATTTCTTTAACACTATAGGATCAATGCTTATCTAGCTATTGAATCTTGTCATATGTCTACTGTCAAGAACTGCAGACCTTTGATATATTTTGTAAAGTCTAGTTTACGAAAAAGAACTGAATTGATCATTCATTCATTCATTCATTTATTCTCCGTCCTATTTGGAAAATAAGGCCTGTTTTCATCTTCAAGGCCATTTTAAAGGCTGGAGAAGAAAAGACAGAGCAAAGAAGAAAAATAAGCCTCGGGAAAATTATCAAGAAGGCATCTAAAAGCATAGATGTTTATAGTTTAAAGGGATCTTGGAGACTCATGTAGCACCTGCTATCCCTTACCCCCACAGCATTACAAATGAAGACACTGGGGTTAAGGAAGATTGAACCATGATCTTGTCCAGGTCTCAAATTACACTAACCTGCAAATTAAAATGAATCCACTCTATTGATTTTTTTTTTTTTTGATGATCTCAGAACACGAAGAAGCTAAATCAATGTGGGCACTTATGAGATACCACAAATCGTCAGCTCTGCCTTTGTTTGATGGTAGAAATAGCCTCGAGCACTTTAGCTTGAGTTTGTTAAACAAGCAAACCAGACTACAGCTAAGCATCTTCTGTGTTTGGGGTCATCACCACAATAGGAGGAGCTATGCCAAAGGTCTTCAACTAAAGGAAGAAAGTGGGGATTAGTTTGTTCATTGTCAGGGTCAGAACTACAACTTGGCCGGCCTCTCCTCTAGGGTAAGGCATGAGCATCCTAGGCTTCTTCTGTGTATCTCTTGCTTAAATGTGTCTCCATTAGGGGTGTATATCCTCTTCGAAGTCTTCTATACTGAAGGAAAACCAGCAGCGCAAAAAGACCAACCAAAGCCACCAGCATTCCCATAACCACTGAGAGGGCTGTGGTCCAACCTGGAGTTTCTTCAACTGAAATTAAAGCAGAAGAGAATAGTCTACGATTGGGATTTTCATGAGCTGAATACTGTTAGAAAAGGAAAGAATAAACCCATTTGCCTTTCACATGTATTTTTGTTGATAAAGCAAAACTACACTGGCTAGAATAAAATTTTTCTTCTCCTTCCTCACCAACTATTTATCATATCCACAATTGTTTTTCTTGAAGAAGTGGGAAATGGCATTCCATTATTTAAATACAGCTTATTGCATTTTAAAAATTTCTTACAATAAATACTTATACAGAATAAACCCTCCAAGGAAGTATATAACTACTTTTGTGAGGTAGAAACTCATTTGTAAAAGTGCATGCCAAAATGGTGTCTGGGGAACTGCAAAATATACAACCCTCAAGTAGAGCAATTCTGCTATTGTCTTTACCTTTTGATAGGGTGATAAATGTGTAAGACAGATCAGATTGGCTATTATAACAGGAGACATTCAATAACAGGAGCAGATGAAATTTGTACCCATTGAAACAGTTGTGAATAAAATCTGAATCAACCCTATGATAAATCCAATCCTCTACTCAACTATATTTTATAAGCACTCTTCCACAAAATTAATGGATTTCATTTTTAGTATATTTATGCCTATTTGTCATTTCTTTCAAAATTCTCACGGCCAGTTGTTATTAAATTCAGTTTCTCTGACTCAGTTTCTCTTATTCTGTACCTTACACTTATCTAAATGTAAAATTCTACCTCTAGTTCTTTTCCTCCAGTCCAACAGAAGGCCCTGACCCATCCTAAAGAGATTCCTCTAAGAGGAATTATTGGCCTCCAAGGCTTATTTCACCTGGCATAATGTCTTCAAGGTTCATCTGTGTCGTAGCATATGACAGGGTTTCCTCCCTTTTCTAGGGTGAATTATGTTCCATGGTAAGGACACAGCACATTTTTATCCATTCATCCATTGATGGACAATTGGGTTGCTTCTACCTTTTGTCTATTGTGAGTAATGCTGCTATGAAAAGGGTACAAATATTTGAGTACTTATTTTCAATTCTTTGGGGTATATACCCAGAAGCAGAATTGCTGGATCATATGGTAATTCTACCTTTAATGTTTTGAGGAACTGCCATACTGTTTCCGACAGCAGTTACCCCATTTTACATTCCCACTAGCAGTGCACAAGGATTCCAATTTCTCTGCATCCTCATCAACACTTGTTGCTTTCTTGGTAGTACTCATCCTAATGGAGTAAAGTGGTATCTCATTGTGGTTTCTGCCTAACTTTTAAGGCCCTGAATAATCAGGCCCTTCTCACAGATCCAACTTTAATTCATGGTAATCTTCTACCCAAGCCACAACCAGGCTTTCTTCTCACAGTCCTCTATGTAGATTACATGTGTCTTTCAGAGTTGTGTTCTCTGCCCTTTTTCAGTCTAAAACGCTCCCTTCTTTCCTCACCTACCTAAGATCTATCAACCTCTTTGAATATAGTTCAAGACTCACCTCCTTTCCCAAATCCCTCACTCCCTTCTCCAGCCTGCGGTTACAGTTATGTCTCCCCAGACAGGATTGTAAATTTCTTTGTCAAACCAATAAATGAACGTGAATTTGTATCTTCTAATGAATTAACACATTCTGGGCATATTTAGGCTCTTCATGTATACCTGTTAATTGACTGATGTCAGAGGAGACGGAAGCATGTCAAAATGCACATGCCAAACTTTTTGATTATTATTATGTTCAATCCCAGAGAAAAAAGAAAGAAGTTTCAAAGAGATATCCTCAGCTGCCCAAAGAAAGGAAACTTCAAATCAGTAAGGAGGACAAGCAGTAGTTGATGCAGAACTAGAAGAAAAAGCAGAGAGGTTCCAGGTCCTGAAAGACTGAAGTCAGAGAGAGAGAGAGAGATGTGAGCTCAGAAACTGTTGTGATTACTTTGTCAGCTAAGATGTAGGGAAGATGGAATAGATACAAATGAGGAAATGCCACCAGCAGATAGTCTGTGTGTTTTTCAGCTTCTTGACAAATAAGGTATTTTTTACTGTTTTTCCTTTTCTTTTTCAACCTGTCCCAAGACTCCCTAGATGGCACGTGGAGCTACACTGGGGCCTGGGCAAAGAGAAAACTGTGTGTCCCCATATACGCTTATCGAAATATTCTCCCATATTTTGAACCAAGTGGGAAAAGCTAATGAAAAATCTACAATTTAAAAACATGATTTAAAAAACTTTAATTAAAGAACACACACACACGAAGCCCCATGCGGCCCAAACTGTTGGCAGGCCAACATCCAAACCCACCCAGCAGGGGCAGTGTGGGCTAATCGGAAATAACTTGTCTTGTTACGAAATAACGCAGGGATATAAGACAAACACCAGCAGCCTGTCTTTATCTAAAAATTTAATAGTGTATTCATCATGGATTTTTTGCATTAATTTTTATTTTTTTAAACATTGCATTGCATTTTTACTTATCTTGATTACTGAATTTTTTGGCCTCCCCTTGACCTTTGTGCTGGAGGCAAATGCTGCACTTGCCCCACCCTAAACCCAGCCCTGCCGTCGAGTGATGATCTCAAAGTCCTGCTGATCCCTGCCCACGTGTGGCTAGTGCATTTTGATTTTATCGGTTAGACATTCCAAACTGTGGCCAGTTTTCGATGCATTCAGATAGAATTGTCAAATCAGGTGCAGAAGTAGATACTTCCTCGTGGAATAAGGTCTCTTAACAACTTTCCATTTTCTAAAACAACAGTCATCTAACAAGTCCCTTTTCTGATGTTTCATTGGTAGTTTAAAGACTCATTTAGCTAAATGTATATATATTCCAGAAAATTTCCAGTAAACTTAACTAGACCTGAGTACTTCAGTTTAAGGTCTTGGTTCACATTAAAAGAAGAAAGAAGGAAAGCTTCTTTAGAAGGTGAATGAATCACCCATTTAGAAGTTGTACTAGTTACCTGGCAGATCAATGGCATAGCTGTAGCCAAGTTGGTCTGCAGTTAAAAAGAGCTCCTCATTGGTCACCGGAGGGAAGAAAGGAACCATGTTATACATCCGATTGTGACCAATGGGCGCCAGCTCCTGAGGCCAGGCATCCGCAGGAGGATTGAATCTTTTCATCCACTCATCAAAAATGGCATCGGTAAAGGAATGAAGGACCTGAAAGAGAGTTGAACCGGGCATTTAACATTGATCGGTCTGTTCAATCAGATGAATCTGATTGAAGCTTTCTCTAAAATGGAACGAGGTTCTTCTTGAAGGAGGAACTTCCGTGTACCCAATCTAATCTTAGTGACATAGCCACTCGCATTTTTAGTTAAGTTTTCAAGGATGATGGCCTATCTCTCCAAATAGGACTATAAAACCCTTTGTTAAATGAATAAATGAAATTTCACGTTGCAGACTTAACATTGGTTTGGGGACATTTGAGACCCTCAACAAGTGTGTGTCAATTATTAAAGTTCAGAAAAAAGGCAAGTATGATGAGATACATATTCTAGTCAATATTCAGATGCTTTGGTTTTAACAGAAGAGAAAGAAGAGGTTGTATTTACCAGTGTTGTCATACAAATAGACAGTAAAAAAAAAAAAGAGAAAATCTCAAATTGGAAATTTTCCTCACGAGGAACACCCTTCTATGTACTCATTTTGTAGCCCTCTCATTTGAATTCTCAGTGTTACACCAGCAAAAGAAATTCTAAAAATGTTGTAACGTGCATAGTGCTCATTTTTATTTTCTTAAGAAAGCTGTTGAAATCCTTTTCAAATACAGCAATTTTTACATTTTAAAATATTAACAGCAAAATTTCCACATGTATAGCCCTGATTTCACAAGAAGATGTAAATTTGAGAGTTCAGCCCAGGCTCTGTGTCTCGTTCATTCCTAGACTGCAAGTTCATGGAACTCAGGGACAGTGTCTGCTTTTCTTCCCCTCTGTGTCCCCAGTGCCTGTCACCCCAGGGCCTGGAACGTGGAGGCAGGGAGGTATTTATTTCAATAAATACTTGTTAAATGAATTTATTTATCCATTTACCATTGTACCCCAGCGATAGCACTGGTCAATTATGCTGTAACTTGTTATCTCCTTATTTATCCATTCCCCCTACGAAGACCCCTAACTCCTAAAGGTCAGAGATAAGGTCTTTTCATCTCTGAAGCCTCAGGCTTAGCAGGCAACCTGGACAGAGTTGATGCTTAATAAGAATTTGTTGGCTGATGACCGTGCTGCACAAAGTAGTTTTATTTTTCCCACAATTGAACCATACAGGCCCCTTTCTAGCTGGAGCTGTTTCCTCAGCCTGCAATGCTGTTCCTTCTGTCTTCTGGCATCAGTCTTTCAAGGACCAACTCAATGGTCCCTGTCTTTAATCAGACATCCTCCCTGATTGCCCCCAGTCTGGATCCTTCACTCTTTGCACTTCTTAATTCCTTTAATTGTGTTGCCCTTCTGGCTTGTATTACTCTTGTTTATTTAGTAGATAATGTCTTCAAATCACACCCATGGTTCCTCCCCCACCCCCTTACTTGTGCTTAGTTGCCCTTATTCAGGCAACAGTGGAGAGCTTTCTACCTGTATTGTCTCACGAGGATATATTCGGGATAGTAAAAGGAATCAAGTGATTTACTAAAGGGATTTTTTTCCTGAATAGATTTTTAAAGTTCATGGCAGAGATAATGATCTTATAAACCAAAACATCAAATTATAAGACCTGGGCTTTTAGAGAGAGAAAAGATTTTTTGAATTCTAAAGTCTTTGAGTAACAAAGGAATAAAGGCATAGAGTTTATTGCATCAGCAACAACTTTGGAGGAGACATGATAACGCAAGTGATCAATGTTTCCCACAAGTAGGGTTCAGAAAAAGGCATCTTTGAGAAGAGGCATCAGCCCTGGAAAAGGAGCTAAGCGTTAGCTGTTGGTGTAGGTTTCTGGAAAAGGTATCCCATGCCCTAAATCCCGGGAACTCCAGATAAAGTTAGAAGGTTCCCAGAGAGGGAAGTTGTGCTTCATCCTCCAGGGGTGGCCTGGGGAACCTGCCAGCCTCAAATAGAAGTTTCGCCTCAAGCATGGACTCCAAGCAACAGAGGTGGAATGTCTAAGGGTGGCAAACACTGTTGGGTGCTTACCCAATATCCATTCTTCTCTTCTTCCTCAGTAACTTCCTTTGTATTTGGGGTGAAGCAATGTACCAAACTATCCACGAGATTTAACTGGAGTCATTGGATGGGACTTCTAGGGAAGCTCTTTAAAAGTGATTGTTTCAGCTTAAAAGTCTTTCTTTTTCCCTTTCCATTTCTCCTTGCTACTTCCTGTAAGATGGATGTGATGGCTGGAGCTACAGCAGCCATCTTAACAGCCAACAAGCAAAATTAAGAAAAGAAGCCAAGGATGGTAAAGCAAAAAGACAGAAAGTGTCCATTATGACTACAGAGATACTATACCAGCCCCAGACTGCCTGCCACTGGAGCTCTTTTACATAAAGAGAAAAATAAACCTCTTTTTTATTTAGGCTTCTGTAGTTTGGGTTTTCTGTTCTAAGCAGCTGAACCAAATCCTAAGTGACACAAGGAAAAAGTATATAAGGGTGTACCAGAATGCATTTTCCAAAAAACACCACACAATATTTTTTGAACTTTTAGATACTGTCTGAGTTCAAGTCAGAGATCAAGTTGTGATTAGAATAAGAGATGAGTCTCTCAGGACATGGAAAGATCCAGAGTCAGTGCTGCAAGAGGCAAATAGCTTTTGGAAAGCACCGTATTCACCTGGCGCAAAGTGTAAATAATTAAGAAGGAGACAACACTCTAAAGCAATTCATAACTTGGAGAGATAAAAGAACAGGGAAGGAGTCAAGATGGCGGCGTAGGCAGACTCGGAACTCACCTCCTCCCGTGGACACAGCCAATTTACAACTACTCGTGGAAAAATTACCCCTGAGACAGAACTGAAAACTGGATGAGAGGAACTCCTGCAACAAGGGACAATCCTAACTGGGGTAGAAGAGGCAGAGACTCCCTTCTGGAGAGGAAAAACGCCGCCTTCACAAGCCGCCAGCGTCACGGCCGCCGGGAGCAGCCCACAGGTACGCACCCTCCCTGGAGGCGCGGGGCCCTGAGCCGGGAGCGCCCCCTCTGTGGGCATTTTGTGGACCCAGCACAATCGAGACCAGCGGCATAATATCTGACTGTGCCTGCTACTAAAGCATTGGGGAGCACCCCCAGAAAACCCGGTTCACAAAGAAACTAAAACTGGCTCTTAAAGGGCCCGCGCACAAACTCACCCGTTCCAGAAAGCATCCTAAAATCACCAGAAAGAAAGGTGCACAGTGCTTCGGTGACAAGAGACTCACCTAATAGGCCCTGAGTGCATCTCGGTGAGGGGTGAGACCTCTCCAGGGACTGGGACATTGGCGGCGGCCATTGTTGTGGCCTGGTGTGAGCGTGCTGACACAGACGCCATTGGAGTTTTCCCTGAGACCTGCTAGCCCAGGGTCTGCTCCACCCGCTAGAGCACCGATTTAATCCAGCTCAGCCAGGGCAGGCAGCCCACCCTAGAGACTGGCCCCACCCAACAACAAGCCCTCAGGCAACGTGTGGGCCTGCATAGATTGGTGACTGGATTCTCTGCAGCCTGGCAACTGAGCTGACTTGAGCGGGGCAGGGTGTGCACAAGGAGCGGGTGGAGAGTGTGGGGTGGTGGCGGAGTGTGTGGGGCTCCCGCCGTGGAGAGACTGGGTCCGCTTGGGGAGGTCGGGGCACTCACACGGGGCAGGACTGTGTTGACGGTGTGTGTGGACCTGTGGGCAACAGGGCTTGTCAGCTGCAGAAGACTTGTGCTTCTCAAAGACCCACATAGGAGGTTTGCCCCACCTTCCAAAGCCTGAAACAATTGGGTGCTCCTGTGCCTGAGGCCAGCCCCACCCAGCTGCAATCCTCAGAGAGCTGACAAGAGACCTAATAGGCTAGAGGTTTACAGCAATTCTAAGGCCCTGAGCCTAACAACCTGCCACACTGGGGGCCTACTCACTTAAAAGAAATACTGCAACACAAATGTGGTATTAGAACTTACAGCCAACTGTGCTGGGGCTCCCCACACCTGATAAAGAGACAGAAGGGCCCACAACTACAAGCAGCTGAGCATTACAACAGCTGACCAGGAGCATAACTCAGCCTCCCTGGGCGCCTATAGGGAGAGCTAACAGGCCACAATAGAAGGACACACGTAGCCCACATAGGGGCCACCCCTGGAACATTGAGAACTGAGGGAAGCACACTGGAAGCCTCCTAAGGCATCACTTACATAAGGTCACCTATCCAAAAGCAGGAGACGTAGCTGACCTACCTAATACATAGACACAAGCACAGGGAAAGAGGCAAAATGAGGAGGCAAAAGAATACATTCCAAGTAAGGGAACAGGACAAAACCCCAGAAAAGGAACTAAGTGAAACAGAAATGAGCAACTTACCTGACAGAGAGTTCAAACTAAGAGTGTTAAGGATGCTCACTGATCTGGGGAGAAGAATAGATGAACTCAGTGAGAATGTCAACAAAGAAATGGAAGATATAAAAAAGAACCAATCAGAAATGAAGAATACAATACTGGAAATGAAAAACTCATTAGAGGGACTCAAAAACAGAGTAGAGGATACAGAAGAACGGATCAGTGAGCTGGAAGAAAGACTAGAAGAAATTACCCAAGGTGAACAGGTAAAAGAGAAAAGAATTAAAAAGAGTGAGGACAGTCTAAGGGACCTCTGGGACAACATCAAGCACACTAACATCCGTGTTATAGGTGTCCCGGAAGGAGAAGAGCGAGACAAGGGGGCAGAGAATCTATTTCAAGAAATAATAGATGAAAACTTCCCTAACCTAAGGAAGGAAACAGACATCCAGGTACAGGAATCACAGAGAGCCCCAAACAAGATAACCCCAAAGAGGCCCACACCAAGACACATCATAATCAAAATGTCCAGAATTAAAGATAAAGAGAGAATCCTAAAAGCCGCAAGAGAATGTCAAGTTATGTACAAAGGAAACCCCATAAGGCTATCAGCTGACTTCTCAGCAGAAACCTTACAGGCTAGAAGAGAATGGCACGATATATTTAAAGTGCTAAAAGGAAAAAACTTACAGCCAAGAATACTCTACCCAGCAAGGTTAGCGTTCAAAATGGAAGGAGAGATCAAAATTTTCCCAGATAAGCAAAAATTAAAGGAGTTTGTCACCAAGAAACCAGTGTTACAAGAAATGTTAAAGGGACTGATTTAAGGGGAAAAGAGAAGACCACAAATAGGAAAAATTATCTATTTCCACGATTAGAACATAATGGATACAAATGCACAAAAAAGAGGTTAGATATGATATCAAAAACATAAAAAGAGGGAGGAGGGTAGTTAAAGAGTACAGCTTTCAGACAGAGGTCAAACTAAAGTGACCATCAATTCTGTATAGAAGAAGTAAGGAACAGAGAAGGACTACTAAAACACTGAGGAAAAAAAAAAAAAAGTTAAAAAATGGCAGTAAGTACATACTTATCAATAGCTACTTTAAACATCAATGGACTAAATGCCCCAATTAAAAGGCATAGGGTGGCTGACTGGATAAAAAAACAAGACCCATATATATGCTGCATACAAGAGACACACTTCAGACCTAAAGACACTCACAAACTGAAAGTGAAGGGATGGAAAAAGATACTCCACGCAAATGGCAATGAAAAGAAAGCTGGGGTAGCAGTACTCATATCAGACAAAATAGACTTTAAAACAAAAACTGTAAAAAGAGACAAAGAAGGGCATTACATAATGATCAAGGGAACACTCCAACAAGAGGATATAACACTTGTAAATATCTATGCACCCAATGTAGGTGCACCTAAATATATAAAGCAATTATTAACAGACATAAAAACAGAAATAGACAGTAACACAATAATAGTAGGGGACTTTAACACTCCACTTACACCAATGGATAGATCATCCAAACAGAAGATCAATAAGGAAACATTGGCCTTAAACGACACACTAGAACAGATGGACCTAGTAGATATATACAGAGCATTCCATCCAAAAACCGAAGAATACACGTTCTTTTCAAATGCACATGGAACATTCTCCAGGATTGATCACATATTAGGCCACAAAACAAGTCTCCATGAATTTAAGAAGATTGAAATAATACCAAGCATCTTTTCTGACCACAACGGTATGAAACTAGAAATCAACTATAGGAAGAAAATCAGAAAAGCCACAAATACATGGAGATTAAACAAAATGCTACTGAACAACGACTGGGTTAACGAAGAAATCAAAGAAGAAATCAAAAAATACCTGGAGACAAATGAAAATGAAAATACGACATGCCAGAATTTATGGGATACAGCAAAAGCGGTTCTAAGAGGGAAGTTTATAGCGATACAGGCCTATCTCAACAAACAAGAAAAATCTCAAATAAACAATCTAAAAATGCACCTAAAGGAACTGGAAAAAGAAGAAAAAACAAAGCCCCAAATCAGTAGAAGAAGGGAAATAATAAAAATCAGAGCAGAAATAAATGAAATAGAGACCAAAAAAACAATAGAAAAAATTAATAAAACCAAGAGCTGGTTCTTTGAAAAGATCAGCAAAATAGACAAACCTTTAGCTAGACTCACCAAGAAAAAAAGAGAGAAGGCACAAATAAGTAAAATCAGAAATGAAAGAGGAGAGGTTACAACAGACACCTCAGAAATACAAAAGATTATAAGAGAATACTATGAAAAGCTATATGCCAACCAATTCGACAATCTGGAAGAAATGGATAAATTCTTAGAATCATACAACCTTCCAAAACTGGATCAAGAAGAAGTAGAGAATTTGAATAGACCAATCACCAGTAAGGAGATCGAAACAGTAATCAAAAACCTCCCCAAAAATAAAAGTCCAGGACCAGACGGCTTCCCTGGTGAATTCTACCAAACATTCAAAGAAGACTTAATACCTATCCTTCTCAAACTCTTCCAAAAAATTGAGGAGGGGGAGAAGCTCCCTAACTCATTCTACGAAGCTGACATTACCCTGATACCAAAACCAGACAAGGACAACACAAAAAAAGAAAATTACAGGCCAATATCACTGATGAACATTGATGCGAAAATCCTCAACAAAATACTAGCAAATCGCATACAACAATATGTTAAAAAGATTATACACCATGATCAAGTGGGATTTATTCCAGGTAGGCAGGGATGGTTTAACATTCGCAAATCAATCAACGTAATACACCACATTAATAAAATGAAGAACAAAAATCACATGATCATCTCAATAGATGCAGAGAAAGCATTTGACAAGATCCAGCATCCATTTATGATAAAAACTCTGAATAAAATGGGTATAGAAGGAAAGTACCTCAACATAATAAAGACCATATATGAGAAACCCACAGCTAATATCATCCTCAATGGTGAAAAACTGAAAGCTATCCCTCTAAGAACAGGAACCAGACAAGGATGCCCACTGTCACCACTCCTATTTAACATAGTACTGGAAGTCCTAGCCAGAGCAATCAGGCAAGAGAAAGAAATAAAAGGGATCCAAATTGGAAAGGAAGAAGTGAAACTGTCACTATTTGCAGATGACATGATTTTATATATAGAAAACCCTAAAGAATCCACCAGAAAACTTTTAGAAGTAATAAACGAATATGGTAAAGTTGCAGGATACAAAATCAACATACAAAAATCAGTTGCAGTTCTGTACACTAACAACGAAGTAGCAGAAAGAGAAATTAAGAATACCATCCCACTTACAATTGCAACAAAAAGAATAAAATACCTAGGAATAAACTTAACCAAAGAGGTGAAAGATCTGTACACCGAAAACTATAAAACATTTCTGAAAGAAATTGAAGAAGACACAAAGAAATGGAAAGATATTCCGTGTCCTTGGATTGGAAGAATTAACATAGTTAAGATGTCCATACTTCCTAAAGCCATCTATAGATTCAATGCAATCCCTATCAAAGTTCCAACAACATTTTTCACAGAAATAGAACAAAGAATCCTAAAATTCATATGGAACAACAAAAGACACAGAATAGCTAAAGGAATCCTGAGAAAAAAGAACAAAGCTGGAGGTATCACACTCCCTGATTTTAAAATATACTACAAAGCTATAGTAACCAAAACAGCATGGTACTGGCACAAAAACAGACACACAGATCAATGGAATAGAATTGAAAGCCCAGAAATAAACCCACACATCTATGGACAGCTAATCTTTGACCAAGGAGCCAAGAACATGCAATGGGGAAAAGAAAGTCTCTTCAACAAAGGGTGTTGGGAAAACTGGATAGCCATATGCAAAAAAATGAAAGTAGATCCTTACCTTACACCATACACAAAAATTAACTCCAAATGGATTAAAGACTTGAATGTAAGACCTGAAACTGTGAAAGTTCTAGAAGAAAATATAGGCAGTACGCTCTTTGACATCGGTCTTAGCAACATCTTTTCAAACACCACATCTGACCGGGCAAGAGAAACAATAGAAAAAAGAAACAAATGGGACTACATCAAACTAAAAAGCTTCTGCACAGCAAAGGAAACCATCAACAAAACGAAAAGACAACCTAACAATTGGGAGAAGATATTTGCAAACCATACATCTGATAAGGGCTTAATCTCCAAAATATATAAAGAACTCATGCATCTCTAGAACAAAAAAACTACCAACCCAATTAAAAAATGGGCAAAAGACCTGAACAGACATTTCTCCAAAGAAGATATACAGACGGCCAACAGACACATGAAAAGATGTTCAAAATCACTAACTATCAGGGAAATGCAAATCAAAACTACAATGATATACCACCTCACGCCCGTCAGAATGGCTATAATTAACAAGACAGGAAACAACATGTGTTGGAGAGGATGTGGAGAGAAGGGAACTCTCATACACTGCTGGTGGGAGTGCAAACTGGTGCGGCCACTATGGAAAACAGTATGGAGATTCCTCAAAAAATCAACGATAGAGCTACCATATGATCCAGCTATACCACTGTTGGGTATTTATCCAAAGAACTTGAAAACACCAATTTGCAAAGGTACATGCACCCCTGTGTTCATTGCAGCCTTATTCACAACAGCCAAGACTTGGAAGCAACCTAAGTGCCCATCAAGGGACGAATGGATAAAGAAGATGTGGTATATATACACAATGGAATACTACTCAGCCATAAGAAACGACGAAATCCAGCCATTTGTGACAACATGGATGGACATTGAGGGTATAATGCAAAGTGAAATAAGTCAGAGGGAGAAGGCCAAATACCGTATGATTTCCTTCATTAAGTAGTAGATAATAACAACAATAAACAAACACATAGGGACAGAGATTGGATTGGTGGTTACCAGAGGGGAAGGGGGGAGGGAGGAGGGTGAAAGGGATAATTCGGTACATGTGTGTGGTGATGGGTTGTAATTAGTATTTTGGTGGTGAACATGATGTAGTCCATGCAGAAATAGAAGTACAATGATGTACACCTGAAATTTTTGCAATGTTATAAACCAATGTTACTGCAATAAACAAAAAATTAAAAAAAATAATAAAATAAAATAAAAAAGGAAACATCCATCAAAAAAAAAAAGAACAGGGAAAAATAATAAGGAGAGATTATAGGTCTCAGAAGAGCTATAAAACATTACACAATGAATGGTCTAGTAGGAACTCTTTCCAGAGCACCCAATTAATAGACCGTAGTAAAAAAGGCTAGTGTGCGCTGAGAAGATGCAAAGAATGCAATAAACAAAATGCTACGACCAATAACATATCCACAGGCTAGAAAGAGAAGTGATGCAACGTGTAGAAAGGGCATCTTTGTTAAAGTTGTGGACACTGTTCCTAAGCGAGATACCTTGAATAGCTCTTGAGAAATTAATGGTATCTTTGTTGGAAACAAGTTGAAAATGAGCTCAATTAATATCTCTGTAAAGAAAAAAAAAAATCTCTGTAAAGGCCAAATATAATTTGAGGGTAATAAATAAAAGTAAAAGTGTACTCTAGTGCCTTATATCTGCTGTAGAGATACATAGCTATACTTTAGTATTAAAAATTGAGGGCTTCAGAAACGAGATTATGAATGTTGGTATACAAACCTAGTCTATATTGTTCCAACAAAATAAAGATAGGTACAGGAAGGAAAAAAAACACTAAATTTCAACTTGGAGGCAGTATTGAAGAAAATGCGGTTACGTGGGCTTTCAAGGTAAAAGTTTTTAAATGTAACCCTGGCAGAAGAAAGCAAATAATCAACAAATATTGTGCTTACGGGCATAAAGAAACTTAATAAAATATGGGGAAAGCGTGCATAACTTTCTCAAGATCATTGGAGGATAAAGTTACTATCAAACTTAACCTTAACTTAGATGGCTGCAAATTCAGATTCCTGCCACACTGGTGACATGAGAAGCGCATTTGCGCCTGGAGGAGGAGTGCCGTGGAAACCTGAGGCTGGCTGCAAAGACGTTTGTATGTTACCAAAGACCAGCACACTGTGGTTTTCACCACTGAGTTCATGTGTTACCATCCAGGAGACGTCATTCATAATCAGAGTGGATCTTATTGTGGTAACGTGATAATGCTCTGGTCCTCTGAGACTTTGTACATGATCACTTAAAAGTCACACAATAGACACACGGTTCCATATGGGAAGTTCCAATTTAAAACTTAAGGTAGAAGGCATAAATAAAAAGTTGGGTCAGAATTTCTAAATGAGAGAATTCCTAAAAAACATATTTAATCATGCTTGTTATTTTATGGTAATATTTATTTATTCTTGCCTTGTTCTACTAAGGATTTGAAGCAATGTGTAATCAAGATGTTGGTTTTACATTTCCCTAAATAAGCCAGATGTAATAGGCATGAAAGAGTTAAACAATACCCAAGCTTTTACTTAGCTGACTACGCTCTGCCACAGGGAGGTGGTTACTCCATGCACGGCACATTTAGTGAGAGACAAGAAACAATCATAAAAATGGGACATTTGAGCAATAATAGAGTCCTCTAGGCAGTGCTCAGCCAGGACAGTGTGTGTTTCTTATTTTGCTATAATTTTCTCTCCCTGTCCTTCCCTATCTACCCTCTCATTGCATCCTGAGCAGACAGAATAAAAGATATTTTTCAGGCATTTTGGAGGAGTGACATAGGGAAAGCACCCTTTCTGTGTAGATTTGTATAACAGCATTATTATTATTAAAATATACATATATACATAAAACGTATACAATATACACTGTATACAAGATATAACAGCATGTACACAGAAAGAAATATCAAGAGCATTAGAAATTCAGTTGCTAAATCCTTGAGGAAGAAAGCTTGCAGTTTAAGGATTAAACTTTGAATAGATGCAAACAGGTATTAGTATGTCAGCTCTAAAAGAAGTGTCCAATTCAGCATACATCATAGGCAGACAATAATAGGTTGAAGAGAGAGAACCAGGGAGATGTTAGAAGAGATTCTAGATAAGAACTGAGATACTCTCAAGCCATTCGTGGCTAAGGAATCACCAAAGCTCTAGGAGACAGTAACTCAAATCAATGCCAGAACCATCTTAGATTCGTATATAAATTGTAGTTCACCATTAGACTACTTAATTTCATCGATAATGAAGTGTATATAGTTCATTTCTTGGTATAGATTTAGTTCTCAGTAGAGCATGCATTTATCCTTATAAAGTCTAGACTTGAAAAGAACTCCTTCAGGTGCCATTTAGCACCTGCCAAGTTGAAAAACCAAACCTTCTCCCAGACTGAGCCTACAGAAATCCTGCCATCCTGGGAGACCCTGTCCAAGCAGGTGGCCGGCAGCCTCTCTGACACCTCAGTTCTTAGAAAACTCACCAAGATTTGTGCTACTTAGGAGTTAGTGACTATATATCTCAGTTACTTAAAAATACATATGTTAAGTAAATATGGCATTTAAAAACACGAATACTTACGCATGATAAAACCAATGTCATATCTTTTCAAAAGCCAAGTAAAATTATTCAGACCTGCTCTTCACCAGTTACAGTTCATTCCTATTAACATGATCTAACAGGACTACATTTCCTCAGCTATAATGAAAGTAATTGTAAGGAGATCAAATTAAAAATTGTCTAAACTGACAAAAGGCAAAATTGTAGCTGGAAAACTTAACTTAGGGAAATTTTTGAGTAGGAAAGTTTTCTTATAATCTCTACTGGGCGACTTACTGGTTTATATCACCTTGTGTTAACCACATTTCTTAGCCTCTCTGAACTTCGTTTTTCCCATATTTAAAACAAGGAAAGTGGTTTACCATACACTTTAACTTTTGTGAAGTTAAAAGATCATGTTTGCATGACATCTAGTTCAGGGACTGGCACAGTAATAGATGCTCAATAACGGAACACTCTCCTAACAAAAATTTATTGAGCATCTACTAAGTCCCAGGCACTGTCTAGAGGTTGGAGACAGTGTCAGTGATCACATTACCTTCCCATAAGCTAGTGAAACCTAGAAAACACATTTTTATATGAATAGAGTATTGGGTTTTCAAGAAAAATAAAATATCGAAAAAGGATGTATTTTATTACTGATTACATAGAGAACAGACTACTTTCACTAATTCTTTTATAAACTTTTAGTTTTTTTTCTTTCCAGAAGTTATTATCCTGTATGAACAGACAGATCACAGAAAAGAAAATGCAAATCATTCTTTAAATGTATGAAAAGATGTTGAACTTCATTTATAAGAAGAGAAATACAAATTAAAACCCACTGAAATATCATTTTCACCTATCAGATTGGCAAAGATGAACAAGTGTAATACACTGTATTAATGAGAGAGAGTGAGGGAATTGTCATTCTGCCACATAGCTGGTAAGAGGGAAGATCATTCAGCCTTCTGGAAGGCAATTTGGCATATCTATCAAAATTTCAAATGCATTTATTTAACCTTTGACCCAGCAATTCTATTCTCTCAACTTACCCTACGTGTTCATTTATTGCAGCATTGTTTAAAACGCAAAAGATTAGAAACCACTGAAATGCACATCAGTGGGAGACTGATTAAAAATTTCAAGATAAATTCATACTATAGAATACCATAATCCATAAAAAAAGAATGAGAAAACCCTTTACGAACTGACATGGAGTGATTTAGAATAAGTTAAAAAGTCTCAGAAGTGTCTATAGTATGCTACCATTTGGATAAAAAAGTGGGGATAAATAAACAAACATATTTGCTTGCATATTTATAAAGTGTGCCTGGAAGAAGAGGGAAAAATGACAATGGATAGCTGGAGATGGTTTGATACAGGTACTTCATTTTGTGTCTTTTACATTTGAACGTCTTATGTACATTATGTATTTTAAAAATTTTTAATTAAAGAATTTAGAAAACTATGTAACAACCTAAAAATTAAATAAATTAAGTGAAAGTGGGATATCATGTGTAATGTGTGCATTATAATTGCAACTATGTAAAACATAGAAGAATATGAAAGGAAGTAAACAGAAAAAAATTGAGATGGAACTATGGACATTTTAACACTTTTTTTGCCAATATTTGTGTAATTGTTAAGTCATTAAAAACTATTAAACCATTAAAATATTAAAAATTAACATAAAACAATGCTATTTTAATTACTAAAAGTATTAGTCTAATTATGACTTTTCCTTTTTAAGAAGATAAATAAAATGGATCCATTTTTAAGTGCTTCACTCTCAGGGAGAAAAAAGCAATGTCCTATACACTTCTTTTTAAAAATTTCAATTAAACATACACTAACTCAGAAGTATTTTATACTTGTTATTGTGACCTACTAATTTTACTAATTATATTGCAGCCTAGAACAGTAGAGTCAGAAGAGGTCTTACATGGGCCAGCCCCGTGGCTTAGCGGTTAAGTGCGTGCTCTCCGCTGCCAGCGGCCCGGGGTTTGGATCCCGGGTGCGCACCGACGCACCGATTCTCCGACCATGCTGAGGCCGCATCCCACATACAGCAACTAGAAGGATGTGCAGCTATGACATACAACTATCTACTGGGGCTTTGTGGGGGAAAATAAATAAATAACTAAAATCTTTAAAAAAAAAAAAAAGAAGAGGTCTTACAGGATTGTCTTAGTGTAGTCCATCAGATCTTTGTTTTTAGCAACTCATTTTCTTTTTTCTTGCTTTATATGCCTAAGTTAATGGACCTATCTAATCCAATTAACTGTCATTCTTAAGAAATACAAGTGGTGGGGCTGGCCCGGTGGCATAGCAGTTAAGTGCGCACACTCTGCTGCGGCGGCCCAGGGTTCGCCGGTTCGGATCCCAGGCGCGCACCGACGCATCGCTTGTCAAGCCATGCTGTGGCAGCGTCCCATAGAAAGTAGAGGAAGATGGCCATGGATGTTAGCCCACAGCCAATATTCCTCAGCAAAAAGAGGAGGATTGGCATCGGATATTAGCTCAGGGCTGATCTTCCTCAGAAAAAAAAAAAAATGAAAAAGAAATACAAATGGTAATAAATTTACTTGTAAGTCTTACTCTATTTAGAATTCCAGTGTATAAGGTAGAGAACACACGAGCTGCTCAATGAGCATTAACCATGCAACCTATGAATCCCCCAGTCAGCAAGGAATGACAGAAATGGAACTTGCCAAATATACATTTCTAAAAGGATAACATCCAAATATACACTAAGAATAGTATCTTTAGGAATTGGGAAGAAAATTACTAGTCCCAAATCTGTTTCTTTCTTGGCAGTTAACTCAACTATTTAACTTTACAATCTATTTTCTCTATTTTTTTCTTTTCTAGGTCATATCTAAATTTAATATTGAAGACAGCACTATTTAGCTTTCCTGTGACCTGATCTCATTTTCCATGATAAATGTGTGCATTTCCCTCAATTACTTTAGGAATTATAATTTCAGAGATTGGTTCAGAGTTTTTTGTGTATCTTAACGTTAAGCCTTCTTTTACTCATTATTGTGATCACATACTACTTTGCACCTCTCTTGCTTGAAGAGATTTCACAAAAATAATTTTAATAAATGTTGTGTGCAATATATGCAACATATTTGCATGAATTGCCTCATGAATTTGAATTTCCAGAAGCTATAACTCTGTTAACTTAAATGCTTTAGCCTGGCTCTCAGTATGTGAAAAGTCATTTAAGGCTCAAATGGTTTCAACATGAAACTCTTTGTAAATAGCCCACAGTAGCTGCGAGTTCCGGAACTAGTGCCAAAAAGCATTCCTTCTGTGCCTTCAAAGAAAGGCTGTGGCTTTTTGTTTATTTTTTTGTACATAATTACATATACCAAAGAAAAACAAAATTTTAAATATTAAAAGTATTAAAAGTAATGAAGACAAGGATGATTAAACATCTAGTATCTTTGAACTACATGTATGTCATGGAATTCCTCGTCTATGAAGTTGTAATACAGGCTTCCAGCTAGAGCAGGAAGCGTAATATGACTAAAGAATATCCCTACTACAGAGAAGGGACATTGATCCCTTAGAGCAGGGGTTGGCAAACTAAAGTCTGTGGGCCAGATAGGGCTCACCGCCTGTTTTTATAAATAAAGCGTTGTTGGAGCACCACGCTCATTTGTTCGTGCGTTGCCTATGGCTGCTTCCATGCTGCGACGCCAGGGTTGAGTAGCTGCAGCAGAGATCGTCTGGCCTAGAAAGCCTAACACACTTGCTATCTGACCTTTCAGAGAAAAATGTTGCCAAGCCTGCACACTTAGTGGGCTTCATCAAAAGGAGGAGATAAGACATAGCAGTTCTTGAGACTTAACGAGGCTTAAAATCAAATCACTAGCATCATCATTATTGTCATTAGCAGGAGAGAAAGATTTGGGGTCTAATCCTCAATTTGCCAGAGGATACTGCTGTTCTACTCATAATATTTTGGAGTACTGGATAAGGAGTACTGTAACATTTTTCTTAAGAATATGGATTGTGTGTACAAATTATATAATTGAAAATGTATGTTTTTAAAAAAACCTTATTTAGAGACATATAGTATAGAAAAACAGACATATAGATATACAGCAGAGAAGGTAGACACCAGAAATGCTTGGTATAAGCTGATCACTGTGATGATAGCCAGAAAGAGGATGTGCAATATCAAGCTAGAACCATTGAACAAGGCAGGCATCCTACAGAAGAGCAAAGATGGCTGCGGAGGCCTCACAGGTAAGCCCCCCACCTTATTAAAGGTTGGGACCAATGGTCCACATTCTGACGACTCCTTCGTTTATTGCTACCACACAAATATGCGGGGAGAAACATTTTTTAGAAAGAAGGAACAGCTCCACCAACTGCTCCCATCTCAGGATTTCTTACAGCTCACTCTTACCACGCTTCTGTCTGGGAGTCCAGAAAGCTACCTCAACCCTCACACCACCAGGCAAGCTTAGAATCCTTGGGAGCTATGCCTCTATCCTTGCTCTTCACATCTTTTTTTGTACCCTGGGTGGAATAAAAATAATTATCATCTTTAAAATACCTCTGACTTTGTGCTTGCCAGTAATTCACCTTAGGGCACAACTGTCTGCTATGGAGAACAAGATAAGGAACCTTAACTAAGGTTTGGAAATTCAAACCCAACAGAGTTCTCTAATTCTTTCCCACTGACTACCATAAAACACACCGATATTTGTATAACATTTGTATTGTACTTGACAGTTTCCAGAGCAGCATCACAATATCCTAATTTATTAGGAGTTGCTTTAATGAGCACAACATTTTTCCCCAACACCAGATCAAGCCTGTGACCCGCACTTTGCAGAGTGGGAAACTGAGGCTCCACGTAGTTCAGTGAGGCTCCTAAGACTGCACAAGTCAGGACTGAACAGAACTGATTGACTTGTAATCCAGTGCTCTTTTGACTATGTTGTGTGGCCTCCCAGGCATCCAGAAAAGCAAACTGCTATAAGCTGATGGTTTCAGGAAGCATTGTGCTATGGAATGAATTGTGTCCTCCTTCCTCCAAATTCATATGGCAAAGCCCTAACCCCCAATGTGACTGTATTTGGAGATGGTGACTGTATTTGGAGATGGGGCCTTTAAAGTGGTAATTAAGGTTAAATGAGGTCATAAGTGTGGGGCCCTGAGATAATAAGATTAGTGTCTTTATAAGAAGACACACTAGAGAGCTCGCTCCCTCTCTCTTTCTGTTATATCAGGACACAGCAAGAAGACAGTGGTCTAGAAGCCAAGAAGAGAGCTCTCATCAGGACCTGAATCAGCCGGCACCTTGATCTTGGGCTTCCAGCCTCCAGAACTGTGAGATATAAATGTATGTGGTTTAAGCCACCCAGTCTGTGGTATTTTGTTATAGTAGCCTGAGAAGACTAAGCCACACTGGTAAGATTAACATTAAGGTGAGGAAAATTCTGGAAAAAAAAATCATATAATGTTCGTTGGCTACAGTATAATCTAAAGTGGATAATAATATCAACTTAAAATACTGGAAACATAAAAAAGGACCAGTGGTGAAATTTCTTCTTGTAATTTCTCTGAAACCCTCTGTCCAAGACATCCAACCCTGAAGACAGACTGTGTTAAAATAGTGAGTGGTGAGTTAAGTGTCTGTAAAACAGAGACATTGTTGGGTTCAGCAACTGAAACATGAATGTTTGTGTTGTCTAAAGCTTCTCAGCCAACTTCAGTGAGCCGTACTTGAGGGGAAAAGAAAGCAGCCCCTGACATCCAGGAGCGGGCCTGGCACCATCAGCTACATCCTGGTGTTCTCCTGCTGGACATAAACACTTTCAGGGAATATCAACATCAGACAAGGTCTCTCTGTGGCTGTGATGGATCAGGACAAAATCAGGACAACCATAATCATTTCTGTGGGCAGACAAAACATGAATATTGTCCAAGCCACAAAATATCCCACATGAACATTAGCCTTTTCTGTTAATAGAAGCCACTGTCACTGCTGCTGCTTTACCAATTAGACTGCCTTCCCTAGTGGTAAGAATTATTGGGATAGGCCGGCCCCGTGGCTTAGCGGTTAAGTGCTCGAGCTCCGCTACTGGCGGCCCAGGGTTCGGATCCCAGGCGCGCACCGACGCACCGCGTCTCCGGCCATGCTGAGGCCGCGTCCCACATACAGCAACTAGAAGGCTGTGCAACTATGACATACAACTATCTACTGGGGCTTTGGGGAAAACAAAAAAAAGGAGGAGGATTGGCAATAGACGTTAGCTCAGAGCCAGTCTTCCTCAGCAAAAAGAGGAGGATTAGTATGGATGTTAGCTCAGGGCTGATCTTCCTCACACACACACACACACACAAAAACAGAATTATTGGGATACCCAAGCAGAGTTACCCCTGCTTCCAGACAGCACCCGATCCAGTGCAGAGCCCTGCTTCCTTAATCCCTCCCCAAATCACTCAGCACAAGCCCAAATCCTTTCAGTCTTTTCTAACACCTGAGACACTCCACGGTTCCCCATTCTGTCACTGCCATGAGCCATAAACCCCACATGTTCCACTACAGCTGTGTTCCTGGTGGTCTTCGGCTGGAGGACACTGACTAAGGGCAGCCGCGTTAATGTGGCCCTGACTTGCACTTCCCTCATCTTGTTTATCTCAAGAGAGCCCCTTGGTGAACACATTTTTAACGCTAATAAAGCTTGGAATTCTAACATTTACAATCCTGTTGTCAAGTTTCCTTCTGTTTTTCCTGTTGTTTTAAAGGGAGACAGAAATCAGACTCAAATGCATCAAGAGAGTTCCTCGCACTTTGAATTTTAAAGAACTGTGAGGCTCCTCCACAGTCATAGCAACTCTCTCTACTGGCTGTATTAACTCTCAGAGGTATGAAGCCAGTTAATAAATTAAGCAATATCAAATGTGAGTTTTTGCATTAATTGAAGGCATTTGTCGTTTTTTTCTATCCAGCACCCTTTCTCCACCCTCCTCTCCTCTTCTGGCTAACAGAACCTTTCTTTCCTGCGGAGAACTCACTAAAGGTGGTGTGTGCTGGGTTCCCAAACTTACCACTCCCCTCACACAATGGAGTGACCATGTGACCTTGGTCTGGCCAATCAGAAGACCTCATTCCTCTTGCTACACTGATTGGTTCAGGGAAGGCAGGGAACCCAGGCCTGGCCAATCCTGGGGCTGTTCTCCTGTTGCTATGGAAACACAGCTTCTTTCTGCCACGAGTGTGCTGAGCTGATAGCATGCACATCTGTGGCTGCCAATGGCTCTGTCAGCTACCACACGGAAAGAGGCTGTTTATGAAGACACACACAGAGAACTGACATCATTTGAGCCCCCAGATTCAGCAATGCCTGAAGCCAGGGCACTCCTGAATTTCCCAGTTATTTAAGCCAATAAATTAATTTTTTTAACCTAAATCAGTTTGAGTGGAATCTCGGTTCATTTACAAACAAGAGATAAGACCAAATAGACCTTCAAGTTTGCAATCTGATCGAGCCCAATTTGTCCATTCAGCACTACCAGGTTCCTTTATATATCAGTAGGCTCCTGCAACTGGGGGAGGGTAGTGGCCATATGTCCCCCCCATCTCAAATAAACTTGGAACTAGGTGGTATGTAACCATGAAAGCAAGTGTAAGACCCAATTCTGTTAAACCTACAAATACTTATTAGCAAGTAGACACAGGAGGAGTGAAAGAACTTGTTCTTGTACACCTGGGGAAGTTCGCATGCTCCTTTGACAAGTGTCTTGCATGGAATATTCACTCCAAAGTGGACACGATGATATTCTGACAGCAGGAGCAGCTAATTTTTAGTCAGAATCTTTTGTGAAGTGAGGGGGACAGGACCAAACACCAACAGAGCTTTGAACTCCACGTGCTGCTCCAAAGGTGCCACGTTGCTGGGCTTCATGCGACAGTTGTGGTGCCTGCAAAGTCCTTCTAGCCCACCACTTATCTTCAACACCACTCATTTCACCAATGAAAAATCATTTATCACTATGTTGATTTACGACAAATTATGCTAAATTATAAAATAATTTATGATATCATTATGCGAATTTATGAATCCACCTTTAGACTATAAACTCCTGTCTAGGGTCATTCCAAAGCTTACCGTCTCTAAAGCATGGATTTCTGATGAAGGGACTTCAAATGCTATCTAACCACCTCTGTGGTGCAGATGAAAATTAATTTACATATGCATACATCCCATTGTTCACACAGAGAATAAAACACATCTCAGACTTTAATCTTACTTAAAAGCAAATAAATCCAACACATTATCTAGAAAATTTTTCATCTATTCTGAGTCTTTGAACATACCACAAAAATGGGATCATTGGCGGCAGAATGTGGCAATGCATTTGTCCCGTTCAGGAAGGAATGAACCAAATTATGAAGGCTCATCACTCGAGAGTCCAGGGTGCCATCTGCTTTATCAAACCCTTCCAGGGCATTCCTGAGAGAAATCAGAATATCAGCAACAACAGTCATGGATAGATAAAGGTCTCTTTTTATTGGTTCCATCCTAGACAACAGTCTTCTAATTTGAGATTGGGTAGGAAAATGAGAAGCTCTGTCATAACTAATTAACTAACCAGTCACCCCAACCTTTAATGATGATCTTCTATAAGGGGACGGAACTCTTAGTCAATGTTACTTCTGCACCTGTTCAGTTGGACTATATCTCTTTTGTATACTGTATGACAATTATTTATCTTCATTTCTGTCTCCCGTGCCAGACTATGAACTCCTAGAGGGCAGAGACTGTGTTTTCTTCAGATTTTTATTGCCAGGGCTCAGCACCATGCCAAACACATGGTCTGTGATCAATAAATATTTTTTGAATTAACATATAATCCTATACTCATATTTCTCAACAAAATAGACCTGCAGCTTGACTGTGATATATTCAGCATCCTAAACATATCCCAAAATTCTCCTATCCTTCTCTTTTTTCCTCTCCCTATTTTCAGAAAATTCTAATTGTCAATTGTCCATACCCTAACTCAGTGAGCCTCAAATTTAAGCATAGGTTGGAATCATTGGAGAAAAACCCATATTTCTTGCCCGCTTCCGGAGTTTCTGATTCAGTAGGTGCAGGCTGGGTCCAAACAATTTGTAGTTCTAACCAACTCCCAGGTGACACCAGTTATGGTGGTCTAGGAGCCCCATTTTGAGAACCACTCCCTTAACTCAAATCTATATGGACGGCACTCTGTTTCAATAACATTTTTATCACAATGAAACTAATGCATACTCTGTTTCAAGACAATCTTAAATGTCACCTTTTACCTCGCCTTTGACACTACTCTGAGGGCTGTGTCCAACTCCAACACAGACTGTGAGCCCTGCTACACTGAGCACAACCTCTGCATTTAAGTTCAGTCTTCCCTGCTCCTGGCCCCAAATAGCCCATCAGTTGTATACCTTACACACAGTTATGAGAGAGAGGGAATTCGGTCTGGGAAATGACCGTGAATCTATCTATTCACCATTCTTTTTTGGAGCCCCATCCATCTTTGTTTAAAATCATTTATATCCATACATATTTCTCATAATTCTTAAGGTGTTTTTAAGGGACAAAATTATTAGTTGACTATTAAATTTCAAGTATTGTAATGTCATTGCTGTGCTGTAATTTGAGCTGCATTTAGTCTGTGTCACTCCTCTGAGATCTCAGACCCCAATATTAAGGTCCATGGATGATAAATTTTTTTAAAAAAGACAGAAAAGAAAAAGAAAGAGCATGAGCAAATATTTTTAAAATCCTATGTTTAAGGAGGTACCCTGGTTCTGAAGACTGTACCTATATAGGTTCAGAAATTAGAAATACAAAACATGGTTTTGAATAGCTAAGGTAGAAGATATTAAATCTACACTATCAATTATAGTGAGTGGATGATGACTTTCCTAACCCTGACCTCCTGTTATCCTGTCTTATCAAGAACTTCTCCATTACCTAGCTTTATACTTGGATTTCCTTCCAGTTCATTACAACCACAAGCATGAAAATCTAAAACTGTCGAAAAATGCCAGTCTAGCAGAGCTCAGAGAACCAACCTGAAGCTGAAGGTAGAGTTCTGGAAAAAAGGTGGGTTGTCAAACTTCTTGAGAGACAGACAATCTTGTATGTCTTTTAAGGTTGGCAATTTCTCACTGTTTCTTCCCCCTTGATTTCTTCTCAACAAACCTTCATAGGTTCCATTACACAGGGTGACCCGGCGGTTGTAGTCATCTAAGCTAAGATTTGTAAGATTAAAGATAATACGTCAATTCATAGATAGCATCATAACTTTGGGCCAAGCAAACCAATCATGGTCATAGTCATGATAAAATTTTATTATAGTTACCCTACAAGGGTCAAAACCACGTGGTAAAGGTACTATCTCCCAAAGTAATTATGGATTAAGGAGTTTCAAAAACATAGATCCATAAAATACCAATGCTTAAATATGAAGAATAATTACCATCCATTGGAAAGACAGTAATAATAATTACCATCACAAGGCAAGACAGTGACTCCTGTTACGTGCATTTGAATCTTAAGTAACTAAAGAGAGACTAGGGGGGCCGTGTTATACTGAGCTAAGCGAGTTTTGGCAGAAATGTCTGTGTAAAGCTGGAAAAGCATTTTAGGCAAACTGAAGGCAGATGGAGGTGGTCAGAGTAAAAACAGGTGAAACTATACGGAGGAGAGGTATTAGGAGAAATGCTGTATTAGAAAATGTTCCCAGGCAGTAGGGATGGTTATACGGTAAACACGGAGGCTAAGGAGGTTCCAGGCCCGTGAAAGACTGTAACCACATGCCTGTTAGGCTCTGGGATTCCACCATCAGAGCATTATTTCGTTGGTATAGTTAAAAATCTAAAGATGTTTCCATGTGGGTTTTAACGGGTGAGGGGATAGTGCCAGGGATGTGAGAATGGAATCAGCAACAAGCATGAGGATGAAAGAGGCCACTACCTAAAAACTAGGCAAAAAAGGCCTCCAAGGCCACATTTCCCAAGTGTGTTCTGATGAGATGGTCTGTATGATAAAGGTGCCAGGTCAGAGAAGTGTAGGCCCCTCTTGGAGAATACTAATACACTGACATAAGAAAGGCACTGAGATGTTCTAAAATTAAAAAACCTTTTTAACTCAGCATTCCTTAAATTTATTAGATCATAGAAATCTCTTTTCACATACCACCTATTAATACCCCAAAGCACTATGAGAAATGGTGCTTTACGGAATTATGCTAAGTCATGTAAAAAGCACTTATCCTGTCCCTACGTGTTGTGGAGCACTGTCTGGAGGGCTGTAGGAAAAGCTTAGGAGGTAGAAGATGGGATCCCTGCTAGCTAGGCCTAGACCCCTGAAAACACACGTGTGCCCAGCCTCAGGAGTATTGGCAACGAAGCTCTGTGCCAAAGAGCAGTCAAAATACACAGGACAGAGGAGCTAGAGTAGAGAGGTTAGAAACAGGAGCATTTTGGAGGAAACAAATGAATAAAGGAAGGCAGAGGAGGCCCTTGGGGAATCTTTTTCTGAGATGTGGCCCAGGAAAGAGAAACAAATTCAAGGAATCACTGAGGACAGAATTCTTCATGAGCTGCGGGCTGCTCATCTGATTATGTGTTCTTTGGTACTTCAGAGGTCTTTCTCCCCTGTGGTCTCACCAGCACCCTATGGTCCAGCCCTAGCAGACTGCTGCAAGAGACTTTCCTAGCTTCATATGTGATGTCCCTTCCACCTAGGACACCCACCACCCTCTCCTACATCTGGTTGAGGTCTGTGCCTCCATAAAATCTCTGGATAATTGTCTCCTCCTCTTAGATACTTTCTCTGACTCTTTTCTTGGCTTTGCACATACATCTATTGGGATATGTCTCACGTTGTTTTATAATTTGTTTACAAGCAATTTGCCTTTGTAAACATAACATGATATTTAAAAGGGAAGCTATATTTTCTTCATCCTTGTATTCCCACCACTATTATGCTGCTAGAATATGATCGGCGCTTAAGAAATACTGGCTGAATGCAGGAACTACTTCTAATTTTGAAACAGTTGATCTCAAAATGATGGCCAAGCATACTTAATTCACAAGTATGGTTTCTATACCTCTATTTTTTTGTTAAAGGGCTTAGAATTTTTAAAAATCCTACCTCCCTCAGGAAAATCATTTTCAGAAACATGTGAACAGAAGCCTACATGCATTAGAAACTGAAATATAAAGAGACTCTCCATCTCTCAGATGTAAGAAAATATGGTCTCTGGATTCCCATTGCTGGTCCATATGTGTTACCTATCACAGACAATTTCCCAGCTGGAGAATCTTGAGTTCTGACTAATCAGCGTTGGATCCTCTTGTCTTGCTGCCCCGAGAAGCTGGTCTGTACACACGTCACACTCGTTCCTCCCAGTGGCAAAGTTCCAGTAGGGCAAAGCAAAGGACTCGTTGCCAGTAAGTCGCTAGAAGCAAAGGGCATGCCTAGTCATTTAATTCATGCCATCAGATACAACAAGAAAGCATGAAAAGCAAAGACTGACATGGGTCTTCACCAAATGTGTAACAAAATTAAAAGAACCAAATGTATGGTTTTCGCCAACCTGGAGATCTCTTTCCAGCCACAACAAATGGTACCGGTGCCAGGTAACAAAGGCGGGTCCTTGGTGTGAGAAATCGATGGCCTTGTATGGGCGCCCTGGTCCTAAAACAATTGGAAAACTAATTAAAGATCACAGAATAAAGTTTTTTTTAACGTTAAACCTTACTTGGCATCTGTCTGCAGAGCCAATAAGTCCACGATGTTTTAGTCAGAAAAAATGTTTTTGTCATTTATCTCTCTGAAAACAACATCAACCACAAAACAATTTCAGAAGCAACTAGCACTTTTAGGAGAAATTCTCCTTCATCTCTCAAAAGTTTGATTGTCGACAGAGATCCAGAGAAATTCAGGTCACTGTCAGCTTTAAAAGCCCCTATTATATATCTCATTTTCAAGCAACATTTCATTAAGAGGAAATAAGAGTATCCAAAGAAATAGATCATTAAGACCTAAATGAAATATATTTTTAAAGGACACTTTCTAACCCAGTCCTTACAAATGCACACATTTATAAGGGAGGGACTAATTAATAACAAAGTAACTTCAACTGCACTTAGTCCTAATTCAGCATTTATAGAACCAAAAAGAACTTCCACGGATTTTGCCTCAGCCATCAATCAGTTACAACCACTAGCTGACAAGCATGGTTGCCGAGACTAGAAGAGAGAAAAATACATTCAAACCGATTTGGCTGGCCACTGGAACAGCCAATTTTAGTGAAAAGCTTTGGGCAGTTGAATGACCTCCTTACTGCCTGTTCCATCCTTCTTCCCTCTTTCATAACAGCTTTTGATGGTTATGTAGAAACTTTAGCTAACTTTAGTTCTTTTTCAAAGTACCTATAATAACTTCAGAGAGATGAACAGACATGAATATAAATTTAATTCCTGGATACGACCAGAAACTATAGTTTTCTTTTCCTCTTAAGAGACTACTCTCTCATAAAGCAAAAATTCCTCAGAGTGATGACAGGAAAACTATAAAGGTTTATAGCCAGAAAAGCCTTCATATCTATCGATAAAGGAAGACAGATGCTTACCTGTGGGGCAAGTTTTAAAAAGCCTCACACTGAGGAAAGACCTGCTGTCGCTGCTGTTGGCTATGTAATCCTTTTTAAATGTTTTAATGCAGGACAGAGTTTAAAGTTCTCAAAATAAAATGAGGAGGGGGAATCAAGTGATGGGGAATGAGTGACAGACACAAGGACAGGCAATTCCCAACGAGAATCCAACTATTCAAAGTGAGTGCAACCTCTCCATTCACTCCGACCCCAACGAGGGGCCCCAAAAGTGGAGAGAATTGCAAATATAGCCAAGAGCTCAGGACTGCACTGAGCAGACCTGGAACGGATTCAAGCCCTCGTGGAATTAACTGGTGTCTATGGCTTTCCACTTTCTGAAAATAACTGAGGACAAAGTTGGACCTATGAGATTAATGAAGTTCCTAACAGACAACGCCCCATTCCAAGTCCTACCCAGGCCTCAATTTTCAGGATCTGGAAGGGCAGGCCACCATTTTCTCAAGCTTCCAGCATAACTGTGGCTCAAAGGGCTAAGCTAAGCTACATTGCTGTGGCTCAGTTTCTGCTTTTCCTTGACAATACAACTCCAAAAAACCCTGGGATCCCAGCAGTGCATGGGCACCATAAACGATGACCTGAAAGTCTAAAGACTAATACATGTAAGTTTAACGAGATACACCTTCCAACACAAACACTCCAATTCTGCACAAAGAAGCTTCACGTGCTTTAGCACATGTTCCGTTAATTCCTCTAATTTGAAGAAAAGGTCAGAGAGGGCTTCCATGGCCAGATTTAGAAATGTTTTCTTCTGGAATCAAAAGGAATTTGCCTCCACTTCACCAACTCTTGCCTTTGAGGATTAATAGCTTCACAGAGAAGAGTTTAGACTTTGAACCCAAAATACAAACTGCGGGAAAGAACATTTTCAAATGTCTGCAGCCAACATGTAGGAAGAACCTGCTCCACTCTAACTTTGGGCAGCACTGGACAATTCTATGACTTTCGTAAATGTACCCTTCCTTGAGGTTGTTCTCTTGTTAATTAACTTACCTGAAATGACTTCCACCACCCCCAATCCCAAACCTATAATAATATACTTTAAGCTAAGGAAAAAACCTACCTAATAATGTATCTCTAACAGAATAATAATGGAGCCACACAAAAAAATCATAAATGCTGCAGTTGGCAATCTGTGGCTGGGTCCCATTTGGCCCAAGCAGGCCAAGCCAGTGTTGCGTGGTGATCACGTAGTCAGGGTGCGTGGTGTTCTTTGCGAGGTCTAAGGCGTCCAAGAACTGCTCCCTCTCCGGAGGAGTCAAGGAATGGATATTCTGCCGAACAACTGGTGGTTTCTTCTGATCGCAATTGGGGCCGGTCCAACCAAACTTGCAGTCCCCACAGTTATAGCCAGCAAAGTTTCCTAGTTTATTAAAAAAAAAAAAAAAAACAGAGAGAGAGAGAAAGATGGAAGAGGAAATAAGTTTATATAGTTTGGAGGACTTTTCTGAATTCGAACGCTGGGGTAGAATGGAAGAGAAGATAAAGGTGTTTACAAAAGGGCAAAGAAAGCCAATTTCTACTCTTTCCTACTCTTCTCTTGAAATGTTTGTATCTCCAAGGGGACTAAACACTGGCGAGTTCCCTAGAATATTCCCAGGAAAGAAACAGGATATGAAATGTATTACATGCTGTTATGGGCTGAACCCCCTTAAAAGTCATATGTTGAAGTCCTAACCCCCAGTACCTCAGTATATATATGACTGTATTTGGAGATAGGATATTTAAAGAGGTAATTAAGTTAAAATGAGATCATTAGAGTGGGCCCTAATGCAATATGACTGATGTCTGTATACGAAGAGGAAATTTGGACACAGATAGTTACAGAGGGAAGATCACGTGAAGGAAGACACAAGGAGAAGACAGCCAAACCTCCTGACCCCTTATCTGGGACTTCAGACCTCCAGAACTGTGACAGAAGGAATTTCTGTATGTCACCCGTGTGCGGCACTTTGTAAAGGAAGCCCTAGCAAACTAATGCGCTGCCTGCCATGCTCTCCTTCCTCTCACAAGTCATGCTGGAAGGGGTCCCTTCCTATGTCCTCTCCACGTCCCCACCTGGGGCCCGAGCATCAGCCTCAGATGTCACTGCTGAGCCCCTGCTATCCAGCGGCACACACAAAAGGGCTGAAACAAAACAGTTCATTGATTTAGAGAAAGAACAGAATATACACCAAGCTAAAGGTGGAACCAAAATAAATAAGCTGATCTCCAGGAATTTAGGTGAACTCTGACATTAAAAAAGCCGGTTTATTTCACAAAGGAGACCGAGTTAAGACAAAATCAATGGCAGCTGGCAGGTCGTAAATGTGAATTCGCTCCCATGGTGTCAGCAAGTGTAGATCACTGCAGGGGTCCCTGTCGGTTGCACAAATGTCTCTGCTTTATCAACCGAGAGACTGAGTGTTAGTCATCTCAAGCTCTAAGCATCTTTCTGATTAGCATCTAAAGTTTAAATTATTTTAGCTTGCCCTTGACTTTTCCCATTTTAGGCTCAATTATTGCTTTTGTGTGACCAGCACCTCATTCCTTAGGTGGTGATATTAGAGAGTAAATATTTAAATATTATTGGAGTGAAATGTTGAACAAAAGGGGATAATGACGTTTATCTCCCAAGAGATTAGAGAGTTTTGTACGGTGTTTAACGGGGGTGACCTGCCCCCTTGCTCTCCTCCTGCACCTCCCGCTCCCAGCCCTTTCTGCTTGCTCTTCCTTCTGTCTGCAACACTTTTCCCTCATAGTCTCCCTAAATTCCTCTTTGCCTGGGTTACCTACTCCTCCTTTAAGCTTCACAATGGGTCCTCTGCAAGGTCATCCTTGATTCCACACGTCAGGGTCAGGTGCTCCCATGCTGTGCCCCCTGCGTATGTATCCCATGTTCCCCTTTCAATGAATTGATCACACCAACTGGAATCATCTACTTGTCTCAGCTACAGGCAATGGAGCTGTGCTCGGCCTTGTGCAATATGAGTATTTGTTGAATGAGTGAAAGAAGTACAAAGCCAAATCACCATGATGTATGCTTTAAATCTCTTACAATTTTAGTTGTCGATTATACCTCAATAGAATTGAAATTTAAAAAGAGATTTTAATTCAAAAAAGAAGGACAGAAGTATAAAGCATGTAGTAGAAAAGTCAATAAACATAAAATTTCTTCTTCCTTTCTCCCCTTATCCTTGTGGATTAGAAAGAAAAACGGGCCCTGTAAATAATTTGGATAAACTTTAAGTACCAAAATAGGGTAAGTAAAAAATACTATGACCGTAGTAGAGAGAAGGTTATTTGGAGTGTTAAAGGAAAAGAAAATTTTCTAATAGCATGGAAACAAAATGATTAGCACTTGTACTATGTAAAGAAAATGCACAGGCATCCTTTTCTATTAACCCAATGGATTTTTTTATGGTTAAAGAAAATGTTCTTAAAAATATCATAAGTAGGAAGAGTTTTTTTAAGTAATTGGTTATTTGGGTTCTATGCTCTTTGTCACATAGAAAATAGTCTATCTACTCTTACGTAACTCAATTATCTCAATTTCCTGTTTCTACACCATATGAGAACACAAGTAAAAAAATAGTTAAAAGGAAAAATTCTAGTAGTCCCAAGACTGAAAATCATGTTTTTGAATAGTTCGAGTTAGACATTAAATTTTATGTTGATTACTGGAGTGAAGCTACTGAATACAATTATTTAACCAATATTTATTGAGTAGCTACTATAGGATCAGATCCTGTGCAAGGTGCTTCAGGCTTTGTAGAGTTTGGAGTCTATTTATTTTCCCTCAGGGAACCTAGTAAAATTGTATAGTATCTATTTTTAAAACATCTTTGATTACAACATATCCCCTACTCTGGCAGCTTTTACAAAAATAAAATATTTTTTGAGGAGTAATTGAATGAAATGCACCTGAAGAATACTAACCACCCAAACTTCCAGCTGTTTGCCTATTGCCTGATGACTGGAGGAGAATGTATATTCACAACTCTACAATAGGAGAGTAATTCTTTCCTTCAAAATGCTAAGAAATAGCACACCTAAATTTTGTAATAATAAATTCAATACATTTCTACATTTAAAGACATAAAACTTGTCTTTGAATTTTAGGGTCTCATTGTTGAAACTGAGTAATTCATAACTTAGGCTGTGAGTTTTACGATTCCTGCACTTTCTTGACCACAATTCTTTTTCATTGCTAGAAACAAAATTACCAATAACTAATTATCTCCCTCATTCATTTATTCAACAAATAATTTATTAACACCTACTACCTAGGGGCAGTCAAAACTAAGCAAGCCTCCCTCTGCTCTCACAGATTTATTTCCGTTCAAATTGTCACAGTTGGTAACTTTGGACTTACCCTCTCAGAGCCTGTCGTTTTGGGATAAGAGTTCTACTTCATAGGGTTCTTATGGAAAACAAGTATGTTAATAGATTAGAGCACTTAGAACAGTATCTGGTCCATAGTAAGTTCTATATTAAGTGTTATTATTACTAGTATTATTAGATACTATTTATCAAGCAGTGTTGTATTAGCATTTGTTTCATATCTGGCTTACTTATCCACTAACCTGTGGACACAATAAAGATCATGCCGGGTTTTTTCCTCTTTGTGCCTGAAGGGCCTAACATAATTGGTGCTAAATAAACATTGGTTTGGTGGCTGATGAAGGAATCCATGAATAATTGAATAAAAGGCATTAGGCACTAGAGGACACAAATATAAACAAGGCACAGTGCCTTCATCCAGTGGAGATGAAGGGCATGTGCACAATGAAATATAGACACAAGTCTAACTGTGGGAAAGTGAAAACAGGAATAAACCAAGTGCCATGGACGCAAAAGACAAAATGACCAATTCTGATTCAGAAGACCAGAGATGCTTCACATCTCTTTTCACAAAACCAGAGTTGCCCCCCAAAAGCAATGTAGACGTATTAATAAGAAAACATTTGTTTGGATTTGAGCTCGCCTAGGACCCAGAAATGTAGTCAATAAAAAAATTCCTTTTCCAGCATGTCTCAGAGAAAATACACCAAAGCTCTGCAGTCAGGTCCCTTTCATGTCCGAGCTTCTAAACCTGATCTAAAGAATTTGTTATTCTGCTGAAGACAACTGAAAAGTGCAGCAACATGAACGCATAGCACACAAAATGTTTATTTCATTAATATATATTTCTTAGTAGTTCCTCGCATCAAATTGAACATGAGTTCATTTTTTCCGTTAATCCACTAATAGCAGTAGCAAAAAATTTAAGAGGGGCCTTTTAGAAAAGATTGCTTTATCTTACTGGGAAATGAAGAGAGAAAAATAAAGGATCCCTAGATGATACCAGTCTATATCATTGATATTGTGCCCTTGAGCAAAAATTAAATTTAAAAAGTCAAAGTGCTTTACCTACTTAGGACTGGGATAATAGTGGAAAGAGTGAGAACAACCAAACAGTGCACGTTCCTACACGAACTGCCTCAGCTCAAACTCAGGAGGCTATTAGACTAAATAAGCTTAAAGATCACCGATTAGGGAATTTACAAGGAGCTCTAAATAGCCTATTCCTTTTAATTAGAGATTCTATTATTTTAATAACAATACTTCATACTCACTCAGGGCCTTTCATCTACGGAGCTCAAAAGGATTTTACAAGTGTGGTTTCATCATTATCCCCATTTCAGAGATTGGAAAATGGAGGCACTTAGTCACTTGTACAAACAAGGAGTTCTCAGACAACTGTTCAAAAACAGTTTAGTGCGCATGTTTTTCAAAAGTCCAAAGACACAACTGCAACTGGTGTATTCACAGAAATGCCGACTGGCAGGTAAGACTTGTAAGGTGAACAGCTAAAGCCAAAATTCAGCTCTTTCTGACAATTAACTTCAGTAATTTTTTTGTTTCTATTTATTCCTACAAAGAATAAAGAAGTTCTCTCTAGAGAATTTGAGCACACAATTTAGGGTTTTTCCCCTTCAGAGTTTGTATTTATTTCTCTGTATTCAGCTAAAATCTTTTACCAGCTTCAAAATCATGAAGACTATGGTGTGTTTATTTTATTCTTTTTTTAATTTTATTGTGGTAAGATCACTTAACATGAGATGTAGCCTCTTAACCTATCTTTTTTTTTTTTTTTTGGTGAGGAAGATCAGCTCTGAACTAACATCCAATGCCAATCCCCCACCTTTTTGCTGAGGAAGATTGGCCCTGGGCTAACATTTGTGCCCATCTTCCTCTACTTTATATGGGACGCCGCCACAGCATGGCTTGACAAGCAGTGCATCGGTGCACGCCAGGGATGCGACGACCCCCAAGCTGCCACAGCGGAGCACGCGCACTTAACCACTGCGCCACCAGGCTGTCCCCTTAACCTATCTTTAAATGTAAAATACATTATTGTGGACTCTTCAATGTTGTACAAATCTCTAGAACTTATTCATCTTGATTAAGTGAAACTTTATGCCCATTTATTAATAACTCCCATCCCCCTCCCCTGGCCCCTGATAACCAGTATTCCACTCTTTGATTCTATTAATTTGACTATTTTAGATACCTCAAATAAGTGGAATTATGCAGTATTTGTCTTTCTGTGACTGGTTTATTTCACACAATGTAATGTACTCCAAGTTCATCCATGTCGTTGCATATTGCAGAATTTTCTTCTTTTTTAAGGCTGAATGGTATTCAGTTGTATACATATACCACTAGGCTAGGATGTGGAGAAATTGAAACCCTTATGTTCTATTGGTGGGAATGCAAAATGGTGCAGCTGCTATGGAAAACAGTATGGTGGTACCTCAAAAAATTAAAAATAGAACTATCATATGATCCAGCAATCCCACTTCTGGGTATTTAACCATAAGAATTGAAATCAAGATCTTAAAGAGATATTAGCATTTCTATGTTCACTGCAGTACTATTTGCAATAGCCAAGACGTGGAAACAACCCAAATGCTCATTGACAGATGCATGGAGTGTTTATTTTTCCATTGAATTAACAAAGTTCAGAGTGATCAATAGTCTGGTTGCCAGAAGCTAATCTACCTTTCTTCCTTAATAAATTTTGGGTGACCTCAGAAGAATCCCAGGGATCCTATTTGCAAAAGAATTATGGAGCTACCAGAGAAGAGGGCTTCAGGGCATTCAAGATCAGGTTTAAATTCTGAAGACTGCCTCCCAAACCATGAAAAAGCTACCCTAGGAAGACAGTCAGCTCTCTCTTTGGGGAAGAATAAACTGAAGGATATGTGCCTTGCTTTGGGACATATGACACATCACAGTGATTATTGTGCACACTAAATACCTTTCCAGCTCAGCCGCTAAGGACTAAGTCTGGCACTCTGAGACTCAAGGAAAAAAACATCCAGCCAACATAAGTGGAGCCATCCAAAGTTAGGATGGAAAGAGCTATGGTCCTGAATGAGTCTAGACAGATCAAATCATGGAGGAAGGGAAGCGAGCCACAGCCCAGGAGTGGGTCTTGGGGGATAGTCATGGTCTTGACAATGGTTGGAGATGGAGATTATACACCCTGAGGAAGCTCTGCTCCTTGGACTGACCTGTAGATCTGTGATGTCCTTACAGCCTAGACTTACAGGACAGGCCCTGTTTCTGGCCCACTGTCTCTTAGGTATGTTTATCCTCCTCAGAGCAGGGGAATCCCTTTTTATATCTTGAACGTAGGTCACTGTGACCCAAAACTCCTGTCACTTCTGGAGGAATATTTGTAAGCATTCCCTCAGGAAACAGAGATTGCAATTATCCCTTCTATTCTGCCATTTTCTATTTTTCCCTTCCCCACCTGTTTTAAAAAAACTTACTAGCCAGGTCAAAAAAATAAAATAGATGGGATGATAAGAAGAGTTAACAGTTACATCTGATTTCCTAATACCTTCTGCCCCAGGATTCTGTAAAACGGAGATTCCCAATCTTTGTAAGTTGTGTCGCTCTATCATTGATTGACCTGGAAATAAGTGTTCTAGAAGATTTTTGAGTCATGGACAAAGAAGTTACTGTGCTGTGTGGTTTCCAATCGCACAGGTAGTATGAGACCTGCTGCTTCTCAGACTGAAAAGCCGTGAGAATCTAAGAAACAATGTCTATAGAAGCAAATGCTCGATTAGAAAAAAGTGGATAGCATACATTCAATATGCTATTTAAAACTTTTGTCACAACGAATACTCAGAGCAAAACTAACAGTTCCTTTGAATCACAGAATTAACACTATGACTACAAAATAATTATAAAGCCAGAATTTTTTAAAAGTTAAAAAAATCTAGCATCTTTCCTCCATGAACATCACAGTTCTTTTACATTCCCTTGGTTTACCTTTTTATACCCTTACGTAGCTCAGATATCTCTATTTTCCTCTGTTCCAGCATCTTATGAGAACATAAGTAAAAAAATAATATAAAAAGGAAAAATTCTTATGCAGCTGGATATTGTAGACCAGTGTCCACGGGCTTTGCTAAAGTTGCTGCTGATGTTTTTTGTGTTTCAAATGCCTTACCAGCCTTTGGGTGTCTATCTCTGCTGTTCACGGTCGCTGAACAGTGGAGGGAGCACTACTGAGGTGGATTTGAGAAGGCTCAGAGGAGCCAAAAGAATAAGAAATGCACAGAGATGTCAAAGAATGGGTAATAAGGGAGACCAAGGTCTAAAAGAGGGACACTGAGCAAATGTTGAAATGCCCACATCAAACCCAGACAAGAGTGAAAAAGCATTATTATAGCCCCCTTCCCCAGCACACTTGAGAAAGTTCTGTCCTCCCACGTCTCTCCAACTTTGGCAAAGTCACAACCCAGTCATAACCTTAACGAGCAAGATACACCCTGCTTGAGACCTGTTCAAATCATTAGAAACGCTGAGACTAGGACTACAGAACACCTGCCTTTGATGCCTGTCTTTCAGTTGCCAAGCCTTGCCCACCCGCCTCTTAGAACAAGTGCAAACCCGTTACAGAAGGAGAAGGCACCGAATTGATCTTGAAAGGACTTGCTCTGAGTTTCAAAGCTGACTCTTGAGCTCTTTAGCTTCCTTTTCCAACAAACAAGGCAAGGGTATGTTGGCATGAGTTCATATAACCAGGCTTGGCCCACGTAATATTTATTTAGTTTCCATAATTAGATATATAGAGGATGTGAAAAATAAACCAAGACACCAGCCTTACTCAATTTGCTGCCTACAGAAAACAAACTTGGTTTGCCTTCCAAAGCCTAGTCTAACAGTCACAAGAGTCTCAGCTCTTCCTTAGAAGAGGCTCCCTTCCCAGCTGGCCCTTCCCCACCGAACTCAGAGCATGCAGGGTCTGCCCACAGGGGTCCCCCTCACCTGTGCACTTGCAGGTCCGGTCAAAGAACTTCCTTGGCCAGCGTTCTCGGTCATCCTGGTTGCGCAGGACATAAGGACCACTCCAGGGCCTGGTGTCAGCTTGCACCTCTGTGCACTGGCCCCGGCCCTCCTGAGAGCCGCAGACGTTGGCCGGCTCCACGCCCAGCGGCGGGCAGCACTCCTTGGCCAGCAGGCTGCCCACCGTCATGCAGGCCCGGGGGAACTGTGCCCAGGCTCCAGGCGGGATTCCACAGCCCAGCCAGCGGAGCAGCAGCCCCCACCAAAGGGGGCTCATGGCTTTATAATCCGGAGAACTCGCTCGCTTTCCGCTCCTTGCTTCTATCCTGCCTTTCTCCTTGCCTTCCACTCTTGAGCTCTGGAACATTCACTCAGTTTTTGATTTTGGAGGGTTTTTTTTTTTTTTTTGGTATATTTTTGTTTTTCTTTCTATTCCTCTCCTCTTTAAAAAATACTCACAAAAATCACAGAACCCACGAATATGCACATGTGTACGTGCACATGCAAAGGCTGTTTTATGTGATTCAAACAACTAAAACAAATTTAATTCCATTAGAAGCATCTCTAACAGCCAGATTTAATGAGGGTAGTGCTTCCCACCATCTTCCCCTGTTAAATCAGGCTCTGTCTAATTGAGTTAATTTACGGAGAGCCCCAGTTATAAGACTTATTATGCTGGTATTTCTAAACCCCTCCTTTCCTCTCTTTGCCCATGACTTTAATTGCCTTGAACTCAGTTCAAAAGCCAATCGCCGTGCTGCCTTTATTCTATCTGACTTGCCAAGCCACGAGGCCTTGTAGGTTTGTGTAAGGGCTGGGAGAAGCCATCATTAGGGGGATTAGTATTACAGAAATCCTCATCGTTAGCACATGACCCAAAGTGCACAGTGAAGTAGATAAAGTTTCTGGCTTTGTTTCAAGAGGGCAAAACCATCTTCATTATCTGGGCTCATGTGCTCCAGCCAAGCTTGTGACCTCAGACTTCCCGGGGAGTCAATAGATGCAGTGAGCTCGTTGTCAAAGGCCCTTTATAGACAAGTGCGCATTGCTAACTACATTTCACTCCTGACTGCCTCCTGACGTGCTAGAAAGGCCACTACAGGAGGTCACACAACTTCAGAAATAAAGAAACATTTATTTAGGGCTGACGTACAAGTAATTGCTTTGTTCCACAATTAGGGACCCTCTTCCCTCCAAATAATAATGTACTATTCTCCTATTCTGCACATCTATGCAGCAGGTTTTTTTTTAATTACATAAAGTACCACGCCACCAGAAATTCAAAATTTTCATCGGCTGATTGTGAGGAAGGCAGCAGGACAATTTGGAGCAAGGGCTTGCAAGTGACATCTTTTCATTTATGTTAAAGTTAAGCATTGCCAATCTTCAATCTAGAAGGCAAAGCCTCCTCCAGTACTTCTGGGGGCAGCGAGGGGAGCGTCCAGATCAGCAACGGTGGCCGCTGTCAGAGCATCCATTTACCGCTTCATGGTCGAAGCAGGACCATCTTAGTGCCAAAAGGGTCTGTACAGACAGCTGGTGTGAAACTAGTTCAGTTTCTAAGAATATTTTATATTGGGGCATAAAGATAAAGAACGTTATGTTCCAAAGCAAAATCCTAAGGTTAAAAATATTTTTATATAGATGTTCCTGCCCCTTGTACTTCTGTGTCACCCCCATGACATTAAGTTGTTGTGACTAATTAAATGGCAGTTCTCAACTCTGGCTCTGCACCAATGCCAGCCAGTCAGTACCCCAAGCCCATTGAAGCAGAATCTCTGAGACTATGGCCCAGACTTCAGCAATTTTCTTTTTTTTTCTGTGAGGAAGATTGGCCCTGAGCTAACATCTATTGCCAATCTTCCTCTTTTTGCTTGAGGAAGATTATTGCTGAGCTAACGTCTGTGCTAATTCCCCTCTATTTTGTATGTAGGATGCCACCACAGTATGGCTTGATGAGTGGTGCATAGGTCCACAACCCAGATCCAAACCTGCAAACCCTGGACGGCTGAAGCAGAGCACACGGACTTAACCACTATGCCACCAGGCCAGCTTATTTAGTATTTTTTATAAGTTCTCCAGGCAGTCAGAGTTGAGAATCACTGGGTCGGAATAAAGCACAGCTCTAAAAGATATGTTAGAATAGAGTCAGCTAGAAAATTCTATGTGTATGAGTTTTCCCAGGCTGCCTTAACAAATTACCACAAACTGGGTGGCTTAAAATAGCAGAAATTTATTATCTCACAGTTCTGAAGGCCAGAAGTCCAAAATCAGTGTGTCCACAGGGCTTTGCTCCCTCTGAAGGCTCCCGAGGAAAATCTTTCTTGCCTCTTCTAGCTTCTGGTGGCTGTTGCCATTCCTCGGCTTTCTTGGTTTTGAGGCGACTTCATTCCAATCTCTGCATAGCCACATGGCCTCCTCCTCTTGTGTCTGTGTCTCTCCTCCATGTGTCTGTTATAAGGACACTTGTTGCTGGACTTAGGGACTACCTGGATAATCCAGGACAATCTCATCTTGAGTTTCTTAACTTAATTACATCTGCAAAGACCCTTTTACCAAATAAGGTCACCTTCACAGGTTCTGGGGCGTGGACATATCTTCTTGGATGCCACATTCAACCCACTACATCATGGCTGTGAATCGTGAATAATACTAGAATTGTAGTATCTCAGAGTTGGAAGGGTGTTTTGGAGCTCGTTCATTCATTCCATGTGTATTTGTTGACCCACATCATGCCAACATTGTGACACTGTGCGATTTCATTCTATGTTTCGTGAAACCCTGGATTCCATAATATTAGATTCAAATTTCTTGGATACTGATGCTGACGGCATCAACAATGCTCATGTCAGAATGCCCCCAGGTCTAGGTCCTGGGATTTCTTTTCTTTCATAACAACTCTCGCTACATAAATCACATAGTCTGGGGCTTTATATGCAGGCTATCATGATGCCCCAAAATTACAACCCTGGCCCTGACCTCAGCTGTGAAGTTGAACTTCCTACTTGACCTCTCCACTTGGAGGTCTAAACATCTCTCCCTTAATATGTTCAAAGCAGAACTTTGGTCTCACCTCCCAAATTTGTCCCACCATTAATCTTCTCCATCTTAATAAAGAGCACCACCACTATTCTATAAGCAGTCCTTGATTATTCTTCTTCTCACCTCCCTCATATATGCTTCCCACTGCGCTTAGAGTAAAATCCAAGGTCCTTTCCACGCACTACTCAAAATGTGGTCCATGGATCTGTGAAGTGTATTCCCCGTGTGTGTCAAGATAAGTACAATTGAGAGTCAGCGTTTAGAAACTGTCATAGCAATTTGACATTGCTACAAGGTTCAAGCACGTGGTCAGCAGACTCCTCTCATTGAAGAGCGTGGCAATCACTCTGTCACTCAAACATTTCATGTTCATTTCCACCTTGGCCTTTGTACTGTCATTTCTTCTGCCTGGAATGTTCTTGCTAAGAATCCTCCTTGTCATTCAGGTTTCAGCTCAAATGTTAGTTCCTGAGAGAGATTGTCCAGACCACTCACTTTACTGTGTCTGCACTCAGCCTCCTACTCTCTACCACATTGCTTTATTTTTTCTTCATAGCACTTATCATGATCTAGCATCATCCTACTTCTTGTTTTAGTTGCTGATAGTCTGTCTCCACTAGTCGAGTTTCAATTCCAGGAGAGCGAGAAACTTAACCATGTTGTATTTCCCCAATGCCAAGAACAGTGCTTAGCAAAGAGAGGCTACTTGATAACAGCTGATGAGTAAATATCTCCAATTAAATTTTTTATGTTCGTCAGAAAAGCCTCACCATTATAGTGATTAGCTTTATACAAATTAACTGTTATTAATTTGACTATATAAAATAAATTTAGACTAATAAATACCACTATTATGTTGGAGGTTCCATGTAAGATTTTGTTATACTGCTAAAAATGTTTGAAAACCACTGGTCCAGTTCAACACTCCGCCACTGGCCCCACATCACCACCAACAACAAATTCCCTCCTCACTACTTCTGACAAGATATCACCAGTATCTGGTTAAACACCTCTAGTAAGGAGGTTCCTTTAAGGAATAGTTCTAAGGGTTAGAAAATTCTTCCTTTCTAATGAATATTTAATATTTAATATAATTTGAATGTAAATTTAACTATAAATATTTAGTGAAAATTTCCTCCACCAATGTTTCCACCAAAAACCCTTGGGAACCCCTTCAAACCCCCTAGAATTGGTACAGTCCATTTTCCATAGAATTTTCTCTCCCATCTTCTCTTTTTTCAGACTAAATTTTCTCAGTTCCTTCCACTTTTCCTTCATATGACCTAGTTTTAAAATCTCCCATCAGCCTGGTCTCTCTTTTTCTGGAAAATTCAATTTGCTATTTGACCTCTTGATGCATGTTTCCCTTAACTTAATTCAACTTTCCTGATACCATCTAAGTACAGATGACTCAAAATTAGCTCGTGAGCTTTGCTTAGCAGCCACATCACCCCATCAATTTTGTATCTGTTAGCTTAGGCTGTCATGCTGCAGTTAAGACTTCAAAATCTCATTGGCTTATGAAACAAATGTCCATCAGCTATAGCTATGCTCCAGCTTGTCTTCATTCCAGGACTCAGGGGGAAGGAGCATCTTTTCATTCTTTTCCTGATATTGCTCTCTTGTGGCAAAGAAGGCAGTGATGGGCTACTCTTGAAAGTGGTCCACCTCGTTCACTTCTGCTCACGTTGCATTGGCAAAAGCAATTCCATGGCCGAGACTGCTGCTCTCAAAGACAGAGGCTCTGTAAGGAGGACCCCTACAGGGAGTGTCAGCAAGTATTTTATTTTTACCGCATTCAAAGTCAACTTAAATCCCTACGTCTCTTTCATATGGCTTTCACATGGCTACTCTAAAGTCAAATGTCCCTCCAAGCTCCATCCCCTCTTCTTTTTTTATGAATTTCTCTTTGGGGTCTGTATTAGTTTGCTAGGGTTGCCATAACAAAATACCACAACAAACAGACATTTATTTTCTCACAATTCTGGAGGCTGGAAGTCCAAGATCAAGGTGCCAGGAGAGTTGGTGTTGTCTGAAGCCTCTGTCCTTGGCTTGCAGATGGCTGTCCTCTTGCTGCCTTGTCACGTAGTCTTTCCTTTGTGCATGCACACCCATGGTGTCCGTTTGTGTGTCCAAATTTTCTCTTCTTTTAAGGACACCAGTCACGTTGGATTAGGGCTCACCCTAATGGTCTGGTTTTAACTTAATCACCTCTTTATAAGCCCTATCTCGACATGCAGTCATGTTCTGAAGAACTCAGGGTTAGGGTTTCAACATATCAGTTTTGGGAGAACACAATTCAGCCTATGACGGAGTCCAAATTCATGAGTTTCTTCTTGCCTCTATTAAATGTTGCCCTATTAAATTGATGTGCCAAACAATGTGATTTCTCTCATTCTGGCCTTTGTCTTAACCACACATTTGGTTGACCTGTCGTCATTGTCTTCATAACCCAATTCATTGATGAAAATGATAAAAAGAGAGTAGAGGTCTCTGGTAGGACCCTGGAGGCATGCCACTCAAACAGAGGCTTCTAACTCTGGGGGTTACAGGATAGACTTCAGGGGGTCCTTGAACATCCTGAAATTGTATGGAGAATGTAGCAGGGGCTTTTTATTCTGAAGAAGATTCACAGATTTTGTTAGCTTCTCAAATGGATCCATGACCCAAACTTTGAACTTCAACATAGATAAAATCTTAGAGTTCCCTAAGAGAGAGCTGAGAGAGATACCACTGGTGCTTCCAAAGGACCAATGGCCATTAACCACCAGTCTGCTTGTCCACAGTGGAGGAATTTATACAGTTTGCTGCCCTTTTCCTAGAACGACAGAAGCCCAGAGGTTTTTCCCACACACCTGGGCTTGGGGGAAAAGACGTAAATGGTTAAAGGAAAAGGCTTCAACAAGGCTGCAACCCCATCAGACTTGCACAAATATAGTCCTCCACATCATAAGCACTTTAAGAATATTTGTTGAATAAACGAAACTTCATCTGGGGTGTCCTCCCCAAGTTCACAATCATCCCACATAAAAGAGGGGCACTCTTTGTTTATCCCATGGAAACATCAAGTTTGAGGTTCCACACCTTGAAAGAGAGCAGGTGGAAAAAATGCACCAGGGAAAAATAATAGTAACGCTTGATAGGTGAGAAAGGGTTGGATGAGTATAGATTATTTGACCTGGAGCAAAATTGCTAGGAAGTGATCAAATGATTTTAAAAAAGATGAAGATATTTGCTTTGGATTTGGCAGGATCTGGCTGCAGCTTATGTAGATATTGTGATTCCTTCAATGTCATTGGATTTTGTGGTGTTTTTAGTTTCTATGTATTGCCTGATTCTGTGATTTTAGGAGCAAGAAAGCAGCCTAACGTATTCAGTCTCGGCTATGCTCCAGGCACTGGGCTAGGAGCTTGGTATGTATTGTTTCTGGTTATTTCTTCACTGGGTGTCGTCTCCATTTCACAGAAGAGGAAGCGGAGGCTTCAAGACCTGTGATGGGGCTGTGTTTTCCTGAGTCCAACGACATGCTTTTTTCACTATGCTGCATTGCCAAGTTTATCACCTTCTCCAGGAAGTCACCACAGTGCTTCATGATAAGGGACTGATGAAAACACATTTCTTTACCTCCTACTCTGTGCCAGGTACTGTGCTAAGCTTAGTGTCCTTACCTGTTATCCCATCTAAATTACAATGAACAGCTGTTTGTAATTTAAATAGCTCTAATTTAAATGAATTTTTTAATATCGCTACCTTAGATGGAAGCCCTAAACAGGTCAGAATGGAATTAAGAAATCCTCATCCTGACAGAGGAAACTGGCTGAAATTGAGAATGTCTACTGCCTCCTAGCCTTACGTGAACTGCATTACATTTTGGTATCAAGCCATCCACCACATTAGGGCATGTTATGGGAAAACATCATGAGAAACTTCTAAGGCATTTTTTTAATCATCTAATACACCGCACATGTCATTTTTATGAGGCTCCAGGGGAGAGATTTCTCTCAGGGCTCAGTATCCAGAAAAGCTGTGGCTCCTCATAGCAACTAGCTTGTTCTGAACTTCTAGACCCTGTGAATCTTAGGATAATGTTTCTTTATTTGCCTTGGCCAGTTATGAAGCTTAGAGCCAAATTTGCAGCACCATGCCAAGCAACCAATTCACACAGTATCTAGTTTGATATTCTCCTTCCCTTATGTTGCTGAATTCCAGGATTCTTATTTTATCCTTTTGCAAAGCTATGTGTTTCTCTAGCTTATCTCAAATCTCTTGAGAAAGGAGGCAGAGAGATATATACATGCACACATCTATTTCTGTGTAAGTCCAAAAAGAGTAAACATCCAGCCAAGTCATTGTTTGTAAGCAAGCCAGGGCTTAGAGAAGAATTCAAGATTTCCTAAGAAGTTAGTGTAAGCAATCAGAGATCTAAGGATATACGCCAAGAAGATCTCAGGTCATGAGCATGGCTGTAATTAAATATTGCCTTATTTACAAAAGGAAAATCTTTGCTAGAAACTGAAGAGCAGAATCCAGGAGGAGATATCTTACTGATGTTTTGAGACCATTTGTTGCCCACGGAACCCATAAAATCAGGGACTATTCTAAGGAATGTTCTGAAACCCAGTAAAGAGAGGCAGCTGTGTATCACAGCGCTAAATAACTTGAGAGTAGAAAAGTGCCTTATTAGAAAGCAATTCATTTTGCTCTGTCCTTTTGCAGTCGAGGCGGAATCTTAATGAAAAGAGATGTTCTGCTTACTTTCATTTTGCATTTCAGCACCTGGCACCATCTTGCGCGTAAGGACTCAATGTGTGTTCACGGGAGTGAATTGAATTAAATACTTTAGAGAATTTGTAAGTAGTTGATGCAGGGTGGGGATGCAAAACTTTGGGGATAGGATGCCGGCTCATGCCTTCCCTACATTCAAAGGAGGAAGAAATGGCCCAAAGCCTGGTAAAGCAATCCAACGGGGTGGTAAACGTTTTAGAGCTGTTGCTAATACAGAGAAACCATCTGCATCTTTCCTCTGTATGTCAGCGAGTTGCCTGCTCTTTTCTCCATGCCTCTGAATGTGAAAATCCTCTCCGTGTTTAGTCCCTGTTAGACTCCTCTATCTGGTGATTTTTGATCTATTCTCTGCTGCCACATCATGGGGAAGAGATTATTTTTTTCCGCTGTGTCCAAATTGTTTCCTAAATACTGGGCATCTGTCCTGATAAGAGTTTTGCTTTCTACATCTAAGAGCTTTTCTTTTCTTGGTGGTGTGAATTGTTCTTCAGAGGAATTAGGGGTTAGGAATGGGCTGTGTGGATTCTGGTATTTCAATTAGATGCCTTTTTTTCCCCTCCTGCATGCATTTTTTCATAGTCTTTCCTTAAGGCTGTGTTTCTACATCAAACACATTTTTTGATTTCAGATTTTGCATCAACTTTATATTTATCTCAATTCTTTGTTATGCACACGTGTGCCTTCTAATCCTTATTTTATCATTTTGGTTTTTATCCTTCATCATGGTAATTGGTATTCAGTTTGGGTTTTTTTATGGGTACCCCTATAATTTAACGACTTAGTTGGGTAAGTGGTATAGCTACTCCTCCTTCAAAATACAGATCTGGGGAAGGCAGGGAATCACTCTCTTTTCTGCCCACTCCTGATCAAACCCAGCAAATTCCACCTATTCATTTGTAAGAGGTTGCACAGGCTAAAAATGCGAACTTTTCTAGACAACTTTATATTGTCAAGTGAAAAACACAAGGTACATAACTATGAATTCACTATGCTAACCTTTACATGTGAAGGGGTGGGAGTGGGGACAGAGTGTGTGTGTGTGTGTATGTGTGTGCCTGTCTGTGTGTGTAAATGTATAGAGTATACACAAGAAACTTGTTGAGTGGCTTCTCTGGGGAGGGGGCCTGAAGGGCTGGGGAACCAGAGAGAAAAGGACACTTATTTTTATTCTATAATTTTGTACATTTTGAATTTTGAACCATGTGGTTATTTTTTAAAAATCATCAATAAAAAAATTTAAGTTAAAAAAATTTAGAATGATGGGTTCTTGTGAGGCTGACATTATACAGAGGAACTTCCTGTAAGTGATAAAGAGAGTATGGCTTTGGCACAACACAAATTTGTTTTCTTGATCTTGGCCTTGTTACTTACTAGTTCAATGACTTCGGACGATGTGGTTATCCTCTCTCAGCCTCAGTATCCTCATCTGTAAACCTGAGATGATAATATCTACTAAATTTAATTGTAAAGGTTAAACATGGCACCATATATAAATTGCCTAGCAGAACCTAGCACACAGTAGGTACTCAGCAAACAGTGACTATTATTATTATTATTTCCATAAAATAATCCATTGATGCCACTGTCAGCCTTCCAAATTTCTGCACTGGCAAACCATTAGTCTGATCCATTATGTCATTTTTTATCCTTTAGGAGAACTATTACCTTCTTAATCAATAGCCCATACTGTCTCTATTCCAATGGACAACGGAAGGGGGAAGAAATCCTGCTAGGATGCTGAAAAATCTTCCCCACTGAATCTTTATTCCAGGACTTATCATTTAACACACACACACATTCATACTTATACACATACACACATCTAATCCAAGAATCTAATTATAAGTACTTGTTATAATATTTTTCCTTCTGGAAATCACTACAATACTTCTAACTTCAGCATATGGAAAACATTCTTACCTATAATGCAATATTATTACCCAGAAATGAGGGGAATTGTTCTTTCTTAGATTCTGCCAAATTAATTAAATGATACGCTATGTCTATAGGTAAGCTATTCTTTCAGCCTTGGAACTTGGAATCTCATCATTAATTATAACAAATATATGTATGAACGAAGCTGAAATAAGCCACAGAGAATGTTGGTAAACCAAATTTGAGACCACTCATTAATTTCAAGAATGAAAAATGAATTCTATCATTAAAAATAAGAAAAATAAAATAAATTTTATTTTATTCTTCAAAAAATACTTGACCTGAATCTGATGCTTTATACCAAGTTCATTATTTTATAACTGCTATCAAAAAGCATCTAACCATGGTGTCTGTCTAACATTCTCTTTGAAAATGACTCCTTCTCATTTAATCTCATGTGCACTAATTCAGTTATTTTTAATAGGCCAAGTGCACACACACACACACACACACGCACAGGGAACCTAAAAGAATAACGCTAAACTTCCAATTCATTTTATAAGCTATAGAAAAGAAATATGTTCTTAGAAATCAAGGCAGACAGCTGCCTACTAAATGTAAATTTTGCTGTTATGAATTTTTCATTTCTAAAAAGTATTCTGGTATAAGAAGAAAAACAGACTGAAAAGTAGTACAAAACAAGCTAATTTCTTGGAGGTTTTGGTTTAGCTTCAATTATAAGGGAAGCTTACAATAATTTAATATTTTTATAGTCACAAAATCGATTGAATTTATGAACACCGCCTGTCTATTTATGCCATGGAAATGGATTTCATCCTGAGCAGGATGATTCGAAGGCCAGGTCAGAAGTCAGTGGAAGATGCAGAAATGATGGAGAGGTGAGCAGTCTTCTTGGTGGAAACGTGTTTGTCCTCACTGAAGACCTGAGGAAACATACAGCTGTAAGTGAACAAGCAAAGTCATGTTGCATATGCAGACTGGGAATTATGGAGGGTGAAGAGTTAAAGAGTAAAGCATATTTTTGAAAAATACCTACATTTAAGAAAAAATTTCCCCAGGCTGGCCCCGTGGCTTAGCAGTTGAGTGCGCTTATTCCACTACTGGCGGCCGGGGTTCGGATCCCAGGCGCGCACTGCCGCATCGCTTCTCCAGCCATGCTGAGGCCGCGTCCCACGTGCAGCAACTAGAAGGATGTGCAGCTATGACATACAACTATCTACTGGGGCTTTGGGGGGAAAAAAAAAGGAGGAGGATTGGCAATAGATGTTAGATCAGAGCCGGTCTTCCTCAGCAAAAAGAGGAGGATTAGCATGGCTGTTAGCTCAGGGCTGATCTCCCTCACAAAAAAAAAAAAAGAAAAAACTTCCCTGCACGTATTCAATTTCCACTCATAGAATTTGTCTGAGTTGCCCAAGATTGCACAAATAGTGTATTAGTTTATAATAGCTGTTAAAAGATAAACTAAAGCATATTAAAAATTTTGAGAGTTTATTTGAGCAAACATCAATTCAAATCCACTAGCACCAAACCGGAAGTAGTTAGAAGCGCTCCACCACCAGGAGCTACTGGCAAGGTTTTTATAGAGAAGATGCGAGAGCAAAGCAAAGCAATTATTTGACTAGATATAGCTTAAGTGGTTTGCATTATTTGGGAAAACCTAGTTGGCTGTTTGTGATTGGCTGTTCTTAATCTTCAGGCATTTACAGGAAGCGACTCTGGCTTAGGTTTCAGTTTGCTTACATAGACTGCCAACGAATTAAACCCACCTCTGTCTAATGGCAACTTTGTTGATTACTTGAACACAAAGTACCACAAACTGGGTATACTAAACAACAGAAATTTATTGTCTCACAGTTTTGGAGGCTAGAAATCGGAGATCAGGGTGTCAACAGGGCCATGCTCCCTCTGAAAGCAATAGGGAAGGATCTGTTCCAGGACTCTTTCCCAGCTGCTGGTAGTTTTTTAGCTTGTGACAGCATAACTCTAATATTCACTTGGCGTTCTTCCTCTGTGTGTGTGTGTGTGTGTCTTTTATGTCCAAATTTCCTTTTTATAAGGACGACGATATATTGGTTTAGGGGATCACCCTACTCCAGCATGACCTCATCTTGTATCTAATTAGGTCTGCAGGGACCCTGTTTCCAAATAGGGTTGTGTTCTGAGGTATCGGGGTTAGGACTTCAACATATAAATTTGGTGGGAGGGGAACACAGCTCAACTCATAACAGATGGTAAAAGGTGAAACTGGGCATCAAAACTCACAAGCTAAATCTCTTTTCACTACCAGGTCACCCTCAACACATCCTCAAACTTTTGGGCTAGAAGAAGAGTTGGTGTGTGTCATGTGGGTGGGGAAGAGACACTGAAGAGAAGTTGGGGAGACACCGTCATAAATCTTATCTGCTTTCTAGCGACACTCATCGCTAAGAATTATGTTTAATCTCATCGGAAATTCAAAATTGGGTGGAGGTGAGCCTACTTCTGTAAATGGTAGCGTTTGTCAGTCAGTACTAGGAGCTCCTATTAGTCTACAGGTAGTACAATCCATGGTCTCTCTGAACCATATCATCTCATAAATTACAGATCTGGATGAGAAGTTAAAAACCACTTAGACCAATACTCTCAGTTGAAAAAACCAAGGCCCAGCCTGAGTCAAAAATAACTTACTCAAGACCACTAAGCTAGCCAGTGACAGAGCCGCAGTCTCCTGCTTCGTAGTCAGTGCTCTATCCTGACACGAGGCAACCAAGGATGAGTAAAAGATAAGATACCTTTTTCCTGATATGGACACTTTTTTTTTCCTCTCATCTTTGTCTCCAGCATCTCGTATTTAAAAGTTACTCAATTCCTGTCTTTCTGCCAACTCAACAGTTAGGGATGGACAGATAGAAAATGCTCAATAATATTTATTAAATGAATTTATGAAGGAGAACAGGAAAGCACTGTGCCTTTAAGGATAAATTCTTCAGCTGAACACGCAGGTGGCCTCCTGACTTATGTGCCCCTCCCTCTCTATGGAAAGATCCAGGGAGCTTCTTTGCCTCCTTCTGACTTGGGAAGTGGGTTGGGCTTGTTACCGGACACAAACACAGGTTCTTTACCCGCCACATAAGGGGAGCCAAATAAAAACTGGAACACCAAGCTTATGGCAAGGAAAGAGTTTTTATTTCAGGTGACGTCAGCCAGGAGACGAGAGTGAGCCCTCAAATTCATCTCATCTCCCTGAAGATGGGAGGCAAGGGGTTTTAAAGGTTTTGAGGAATGTGGCTGCTTGTGGGGAGGGCGAGCCTGTGGCCTTGCTGGTTGGCACTTTCCCACCAGCCTGCATGTGGCCCTGTGAGGCTGCTGGCAGGGAGGAGGGTGGTGAGATCAGGGAATCCGCAGGTGGGTGTCCTTGGTTGTCTGCCTCCGTGGTGGGTGGTGGATTCTGGTGCCAGGAAGCCAAGGGGTTGAGGTCTGAGAAGCTTCAGCTTCTTGGTATTAACTTAGAGAAGCAGGGAAAGGGACGAGTGCCTTTGGTTTTAACCCCATATGTGCTGGGTTTAACATGGGGGAACTGGTATCAAGGCCGGCATCAGGCTCTTCCTAGGAAAACTTTCCCTCTCTTCCCCTCTTAGATTTTTTTCCTTGAACTGTGCTCTCTAGAGTCTCTGAGTCTGGCTGTTTCTCTTCTTGCAGGAGAAATAGAAGCCTCCTTGGATATGACACCATGGTTGGTTGTGGCTGGAGATTGCATTGACTTCTGGTTGCCCCTGTCAAGGCCCTTTGAGACTATGCACTGCTGAATTATCTCCTTCGGGAATATTCCTCCCATCATTCTTCCTCCCACCCCTACAAACGTACTTAATGTTCATAGGTTAAGTTTTTCTGTTCACAGAGTCCCCACAGCCTGACAACTAGAAACCGTTCCTACATATTTATGTATTAACTTCATCCAAGAAAATAATCCAAATTTAAGGTGATTGCCATGTAACCCTTTAAGGAAATATTTAAATATTTTAAGATGTAAAGAAAAATCTATCTTGAGGTAGGCCTTTATTAAAGTGTGAGAGAAACAGTCAATGTTGCAGAATCCTGCCAGGAAAGGGAGAGGTACCTGCTGTCTATGAAGTTTGGTGAGGAGACTGGCCTGTCTCTTCTTCATTTTTCTAGACAGTAAAATCTCTAGAATATGCAATTTTGTACTATAGTTTTGCAAGATGTTATCATTAGGAGAAATTGGGTAAAGGGCACACAGAATCTCTATTATTTCTCACAACTGCATGTGAATCTACAATTATCGCAAAGCAAAAAGTTAACTATAAAAAATCTCTAGAATAACAGACTCAGCAAGGACACTGGTAGAACTGCAGTTGCCACTGCACTGAAGCACTGAAAGACTCTTCCTTGTTTTTGCAGTTTACTGAGGGAAGCACCAACACAGTCATGCAGAATGATATTTGTCATTGGAACCAAGAGCAGCACATTTTTTCTTCTCTTTCACAGCCTACTCCCTAGTTGAAATCTTAAGACCCCTCTGACTGACCCCTTCAATCAGTAAACTGACCTGGATAACTGATCAGCTGTACAGGAGTCTTTCCAAGGGAAGAGCGTTGCTATTTTGTTCATCTTTATATCCAACATCCATCACAGAGTCTAGCCCCTAGTAACTGAATAATAAATGTTTTCTGGAGGAACAAGTGAATGAATGAATGAATGACGAATGATAAACAACGACTATCCTTGCCTTAGGGTTCAAGTTAGTTGGGGGTGGTAACTATTCCAAATAACTTGCTAATTTCTTGTAAATCAAAAGCCCAAATTTGGGATTGAGCATAAATTTTTTCCACACTATTTCTGATAACGATACACACATTCATTTTAGAAAATTTGAAAAACACAGAAAAGTACAGAGAAGAAAATTTAAATCACCCATAATCTCACCATCGAGAAATAATTCTAATTAATCTTTCGCTATTTATCATTCCAGATGAATGTAATTACTCATTCTTTGGATAGTCTTTTTAATCAAATTGGAATTATACTATACACATTTTTATAATCTACCTTTATCCTCCATTTAATTATATACTGAAAATGCTATTCCATAATTTGCAGTTGTCAAAGAACAGAGCAAAGGAGGGCTGAGAGCTTCACTCAACCGAAACCATGTCAGTCCTATCAAAACATGGCGGTCATAGAGAGTGGCAAAGTCCGGGGGGTCCATTGTACTTGGAAGGTTCATTGCGTCAGATTGTGAAAATGCTTCATGCCTGTGCTAAAGGCTCTTTTGCAACACGACTCTGAAGGAAAGAACGGTTTTGGCTATTTTCGTAACTAACGTAGTATATAAGGAGAATTTGGTGAAGGGGTATTTGACATTAGGGCAAATCTCTGGCTCTGTATCATTAGTTACGATCCTCAGGAGACTTGCCAGCTTCTTGAAGTTTAGACTTCTGCAGAATCCAGGGGAAATGCTTGTTCCTGCTTGTGCTGAGTCAAAGAAGCCAGACAAAAAGAGTTCATAGTGTACAACTCCATTTATATAAACTTTCAGAGAATGCAAACTAATTTCAAGTGACAGAAAGCAGGTGAGTATTTGCCTGGGGACAGGATGGCAGGTAGGGGTGTGAGGAAGGGATTACAAAGAGGCATGAGGAGACTTCTGGGGGTGGTAGATGCATTCATTATCTCAATTTTGGCAGTGATTTCACTGGTGTATATGTATGTGAAAACTCATCAGATTTTAGGCTTGAAATATGCGCAGTTTATTGTATGTCAATTATACCTCAATAAAGCTGTAAAATGTGCTAGAAGCAACCAAGATATCCTTCAATAGTTGTATGATAAGCAAACTATAGTACATCCATAAAATAGAATCCTACTCATCAGTAAAAAGAAATAAACTATTAAGCCATGAGAAGACATGTGAGGGACCTAAATACATATTGCTAAGCCAACGAAGCCAATTGAAAAGGCTACACATTGTATGATTCCGACTATACGACATTCTGGAAAAGGTAAAACTATGGAGACAGTAAAAAGATCAGTGGTTGCCAGGGGTTTGGGGAAAGGGAAAGACGGATGACTAGGTGGAGCACAGAGGATTTCTAGAGCAGTGAAACTACTCTGCACGGTGCTGTAATAGTGGATACATGTCACTATGCATTTGTCAACACCCATATAACCAAGAGTGAACCCTAATGTAAACTATGGACTTTAGTTCATAATAATGTATCAATATCGGCTCATCACTTGTAATAAATGTGCCACCCTAATGCAAGACGTTAATAATAGAGTAAACCAGGGGGCAGGGGTGAGGAGGTATATGGGCACTCTCTCTACTTTCTGCTCAATTTTTCTATAAACCTAAAATTGCTCTAAAAAACAAAGTCTATTAATTTTTTTAAAAATTTTAAGGTGCCAACAGTTATAAAATTAGGAGATTCCACCTAAAAGTTCAAATCTCAAGCTCATCCTGAAAAACCAGACACTCTAGCAACTTTGAGTTAAACCCACCCCAACTCCCCAAGGTCTCACGGACGGTTCCTCCTGCCCCACGTGCGCTGCCCACCCAGCCCCTATAGGTTTCACAGCTGGGGGCACCTGCCTTCCGGGGTTGGCCTCCCAGGGTCCTGGCTCCTGGCAGGCCCCAGGAAACGTTTTCTTAGAGACCTATTTTTATTCCTTTGTCACTTCTTCCCCGGTCTCCACCCTTTTTTTGGGTTCTGTAAGTCTCTTTTAGGTGCAGTCCGGGCTCACTCATTTCACTGGGAGTTTCCTAAGACTAGTTCTTCCTCTTTTTCTTTGGAGATTTCCTACACAGTGTCCTCCTCAAGAATGCCTAACTGGTATTATTCATTGATCACTGCTTCCTTCTCTCATTCCTCGTGTACACCCACTCTCCCTTGTGCCTCATTCCTTGTGTACACCCACTCTCCCCTGTGCCTCATTCCTCCTGTGCACCCACTCTCCCCTGCGCAGCAAAATTAGGGCATCCATCTGTAAAATCTTGTTTACCCTTTGCTGTCTGGTTTCTTGTGGGTCTTCCCTGGCATTAACCTAACACTTACCCTCTTAGGAAGAAATGAGTCATTTCATTACAGAAAGTTTATAAAGTATCAGAGACGAAAGAAGAAAGTCATTCATCTGTTATTCCTTTACTCAGAGATAACCACGGCTTACATTTTGACATTTATGTTTCCAGTCTTTTTTCAGCACATATACATAACTTTAAACAAAATTGTGATCATATTACATTGTGTTTTGTAGTTTTTTCCATAGCACTATATATTATGCATATTTTTCTTATCTGATTTTTAAAGGGGTACATAATAACTCATTGCACAATAAATGATTGTGATGTTATCATAATTGATTTAATAGATTCCCCTATTTTTGGACATTTAGCTTTGTTTATAGTTTTTCACCCATATTAATAATTCTGCAACAAACATCCTTGTTGATTAATCTTTGTACTTGTCTCTGATCATTTCCATGGGTTAAATTCCTAAAAGTAGGACTGTTCTGTTAAAATACATGTTTATTTTTAATGCTTTTGTTACATGTTCCTAAACTGCCTTCCAGAAAGATTGCACCACCTCCCTCACAAAAGCAGAGTATATAAGTGCCCAGGAAATAATTTCATCTTTAAGGCCAAAGCTTAAAGAAAAAATATATTTCACATATCATCAGAGTTTAAATTTTAGTGGGTTTGGGGGTGCTTTTTAAAATGTCAGATGCAAAAATTTGAAGAGAAAATAAGAATATAACGTGAGACCTTTATGGAATATGTCACAACACTAATATTATAACACTTCTGTTAAATGTTACTTGTTACCCACTCGCTAACTCTATTAATCACTCTACTGTGGTAAAGGGTAGACGATATGACAGAATCTCAAAGGGAGAGGGAAGTATGGTTTTACTGTGTAAGCCTTTCTGGAGTACTAAGAGGTTTAACATGATCATTTCATATTTCAATTATGAGGAATTTCTTTTAAATCTGGTTATAAGTCATTTACTATGGCACATCCTCAGAATTCATGCAAAGACTACTCTGCAAGGCCTAGTGATGCTGTTGTATAAAAGAAGTCTAGGCTCTTCTCAGAAAGGAACGATACGCCTACATGCCTCCGAGCATTGCCAATTGCCTCTTCTCTCTGCCTTTCTCATATCCCATCCTTCTGTTGCCAACATTCACTTATCTTCAATGACATGTTGCTGTTACCCAGCCCTATCTGCTGAGCTCGTTCTGAACCCTATAAAGTGCAATCCAGATTAATCAACTCAGAGCTTAAGAGGTGTATTCTATACTGGTTGTTTTTTGAATGGATGCTGGCATGTTATCAACATTTCCACCCATCTCAGAGATCTTACAATGGCACGTACAGATCTCATTGATCTTCTTCAAGTATGGGCTGGTGGTAAAATACATAATCTGGATGTGCTAAGGCATAGAGACAGGAGATGTGAAGGAGAGAAGATATTTACATATGGTATATTCTGGACTGGATATGCTCAGCATCCCTTTTTAACTGCTAAAACACTAAGATTGCAACATTGTGTGAAATCTGATGGATTTCATGGAAATCCATCATGGAACCAAGGTCCTACTGCTACCTACTATTGCCCAGACAGATTTCCAAAGGTCACCAATTCAGTGTAATGACTGGTTGTATACCAACCAAACCACCCCAGGCTAGTTTCCCAACCATCCTAGATCACCATGATTCCAACTGCTCTGGGGCAGCCAGACGGGTCCCAAAACCCCCCACACTAAATGTTGGCTTGTGTTTGCCAAAACATAGGTGGACCCTCTAGATTATAGTTAGAGCTAGATCCCCAAGTTCTACAAATGAAAACTCCCAAGTCTCCTGGGAAGGAAGGATTCAGATTTGCAGAGGTGTTATATGACCTGACTGAAGAGAGAAGAAAAGACCTGGGCCAAGCCACAGCCCAAGAAAATCATCCAGAACGAGAACAGTCTGGGAATGGAGCCAACGGACTTTCACATTGCTGGCATTTTTCTCTTGTTCTCCTGCTTCCTTTAGAATACTCTTCTGACAAAATGCTTGCTGAGTAATTTTCTCCCTGTTATATCTATCCTCTCCCTTGGTAATATTTAAAGAGACATAACAGACCTTAACATAACTAAAACTAAATTTCACTGCAGCCTGCCACAAGATAACAAAACAACCTCAACTGACAAGCCAGGGAAAGGTGAGGAACATCTACCTCTTTTCTTGGGGTTTAGCAGAACTTCGTCCTGTATCTTGGTGGCCCTTTGGCTTTCTTCCTGGCTATTCATTCATTGATTCGTTCAGCTAACAATCACAGAAAGCCCGAGATGTGCCAGACACCGTGCCGGGTCTGATGATAGAGAAAAACACAGACAGGATATGACATGAATGGCAAGATCCTGAAGTGGAGACACTTGGGCAGTGTTGTGCCAGCCCAGGGGAGGGGCAACAAGTTCCCTGGGTTTTGCTATTCCCCCCCATCATGTCTCTGCCTCCTTTTAGCGGCATATTAATTTTGCTTGAAATAGCCAGTCAAAAGTGAATATTAATCAGGTTAATTCCAGGGAAAATACTTATTTTCTCCCATTGCAAGCAGACATTTTAATTTATATTTAGATAAATTTGGAATTAAAGCAACGTTTTATAAAGTTCTTTATTTTGGCTTTCCATGCCTAGTCGACTGAACTCCTTGAGCTGTTTCCATGTAAAGCGCAATGTGTTCTTTTGCAAAAGACTAAGGACTTATTAGTTTTTGATGCACGTCTTGTGGGATATTTCTAAGACTATCAGATAATATAGTAGTAGTTCTGTGGCAATATCCCAGTCTTGTGATGCATCTAGTTCTCGAAATCTTTGATGAACAATGCTTTTCTCTTTGCCAGGATACACTCCCCACCCTCGCCCCATATATCAAGGCATTCTGTTTCTGTGGACAAATTGTTTACTTGGAACAAGTTGGGGTTGCACTTTTAGTCTTTGATTTTGTGATATTGAGATTGTTCCTCCTTCTTTCCACAGGGAAATAAGCAATCTTTAGGGTATCCCAGTAAAATGTTTAACCCCTAGGACTGAGGATCAATTTTTATGTCTTCGCTTCCTTCAAGTTGGTGAGATTGTACAGTTGGCTTCCCTGTAGGAGCTTGAGGAAAATGCAGCTTCCTTCAGACTGCAATATCCAGTCCCTTCTATGGCACACTCCTGCCCTATGAAACCCTGCATTTCATGTAAACACAGGTGAGCCTCAGAAGCAGATCTGCACATCATGTAGGTGGAAAAAGTCACCCTAAGGGCCTCACCTGCAAGCTCCCTGCAGGAAATCCAGAGGAGCAGGCATCAACGCACTCCTGGTTATTGGACTTCAGAGCAACATGGATACAAGGGCTCCTGTAGGCTCTGGGAAGATTGGCCTAGTGGATTGTAGAGGAGAGTCAGGAGAGACAGACATCTCAATGCCCCTCCCTGCCCCCACTCAAGTCCTGGGCCTCCTTCGAGACCCACAAGGAACACATTGGGTATGGAACTGAGTGTGCCTGATAAATGTTCTTCAGTCTGATCTCTGCAAAACCTGCTGTGATGGTTAATTTTATGGGTCAGCTTGACTGAGTGCCCAGATGTTTGGTCAAACATTATTCTGGATATTTCTGTGAGGGTGTTTTTTGGATGAAATTAACATATAAATTGGTGGATTTTGAGTAAAGCAGATTATCCTCCATAATGGGGGTGGGCCTTGTCCAATCAGTTGAAGGCCTTAATAGAATAAAGATTGACCTCCCCTGGTCAAAAATCCCTGCATGTTTTAGACTTGCTAGCCTCTGTAATCATGTGAGTCAATTCCTTAAAATAAATATATATATATACACACACACGTATAAATAAATAAATAAATATATATATATATTTTTTTTATATATATATAAAACACCCTGACTACACCTGCTCTACACTTTTCAGTGGAGAAGATTCTAAAATTGTAAGAACAAGCCTGCCTTTTGGAGGTCTAAATAAGAGCTGCTGTCCTCAGGAAGCAAACACAGAATGGAGGACAACAGCAAGACAGAATAAGAAGTCTCCTTTCCCCCCTCAAGAAGGGAGTAATGTTGGATGAGTTAGCCTCCCAAGGTTGGTGTATAAAGGGCTGTGTGTGGATAAAATGTATGGGGAACCCCACCAGACACAAGCCCCCTGCTAAATCCATCAGTGCAGAGAGCAGGTAGACCCAGAAGAGCAGGAGGGACTTGGCTGATTCTCTGTTCAATCTCCAGTTAAAACTGTCAGAGAAACATAAGTAAATAAATCAGAGCTGAATAGAAAACCTTTGGGAGCTGTACATTCACCCTCTTGAATAAAATTTAGCATAAAGAAAACTAAAAGCATAAAGATATTTATTCCCATTCCAGAAGCACTAAGTGCACTGAGGAAGAATTTTTTTCCCCTCTGAAGCACTAACCAGGGGCTGTTGATGGCAGTGTAACAGAGAGAATAATATTCTCTTCTGGATGTTCAAAAGCAAACCTGGCTGCTTGAACTAGACTGCCTAATTTTAAATAAACAGAACATCTCTGGTTCTTATTGGACAAATAGGCAAAGTGTACCATCAGTGGCTAAATGTTATTCCAATTATACGCCAGAAACAAAAAATGAAGTTAGAAATCATTTGACTGCCAGATCTAACTTCAAGATCCAAGGCATGAAGAATGTTAAACTAACCTCCCCCTTACAACCCTGGCCCCTCCCATGTTCCAGACCTTCATCCTTTACACAGTAGATGGGCACACCCCACTGTGCTCCAGCCCAAAACACAGCTGGCCTTCTTTTCTAAATGTATTTTCATTTTAAAAATAATACAGATAAGCAAGAACAAAAACTAAATAGTACAATCCACCACTCAGAGATAACTCCATTAACATTTGGTGGCTATCCTTCGAGTTTCTCTACCACTGCCAACCTCGCACAAGTTATTTTTAGTTTCTTGCTTTCTTAATAATTGTTCCAAAAAGGTTTTAAAGCAGTTTGGGCACGTTCATCTCTCTAAGCCTCTGTTTTCACTATTTATAAAATGAAGATGGTGTTCATAATACCTATCTGATCAGGCTATTGGGAAAAATACACGTTAGCACACTAGTAGGTAGAAAGTAAATTGACCTTCCTACCCTCTATCTGTCCTTCCTTCCTTCTTTCGTTCCGTATTGATTCATTCATTGAAAAAATGTTTATTAAACACCTTCTGTATACCAGGCACTGCACTAGGCACCAGGCTCACAATAATGAGCAAGGAGAGAGCCATGGTTCCTGTATTCATGACACATGCACACATTGAGAGAGGGGAAGTACAGGGCTGTGGGAACGCATGGCAAGAACACCAAACCTGGGGGTAAGGATGGAAGGAGAGTGTCCCACACGTAGGGAACAGCCTATTACAAAGGCCCTGAGACAAATGGATGGAATGTGGCTGATGCACTGAGTTCAAGAAGGAAAGAGTTTGTGAAAGACAAGGCTGGAGCCACCAGCTGGAAGAGATGAGGAGAAATTCTCCCCTAGAGCCTCTAGAGGGGGTGCAGCCCTGTGACTCCTTGACCTCAGACTTGTGGTCTTCACAAATGTGAGGGAAGAAATTTCTGTTGTTATAAGCCACCCAGTGTGTGGTCATTTGTTATGGCAGCCCTAGGAAACTAATACAAGTACACATCCTTTATTATTTTTTAATTGCTCACATAATTATCAAGTAGAGGCCTTGGCTTTCGTAACTACTAGAATCAGTAACGAGCTACACGTTTGTATTTTGCCTATAAAATGAGTGGTGTTGATTGTGCATAAGTGAGCTGAACATTTTCTTTCTATCTTGCTTGTTTATGTCTTTGCTTGGCGAACTCATTTATCAAAGTCAAAGCAAAAATAAACATTAGTCCATCCTAATCCAAAATCAAATTTGCGAGATGTGGAATTAACAACATGCTACTGTAAAATGGTGCAACCCTTGCTATTTTTATGGAATGTGATGCTTGTGTTGGGCTAATGTAATTAATCTTCAGCCCAAATCATCTGTTCCAAATTTACACTCTATTTTCAAGGCTTCAAACTACTTGGAAAGCACCATCCTTCCTCTGTTAGTTTCTCAGGAGAGCTCAGCAGCTTTACTGCAGGCAGACACTCGTTGTCTGTTAGCTCAGGCAGAGGTTCTCAACCGACACACACCCTTGGCAGTGCTGAGGCATTTGTTTTTGATCCAGGGGGGTGCTTGTTAGTGGAATTTGATGGGCAGGAGCCAAGACTGTCCCACTCAAAATGCCCATAAGCGCCACTGTGTAAACTACTGCTAGAGATTTCCAATGCAACATCTGTGACATGCCAAAGTGATGCCATTTGTCTTCAGATATGTTAAAAATACTCAAAATTGACTTGTTGGGCCAGCCCGGTTGTGTAGCAGTTAAGTGAGCGTGCTCAGTTTCGGCGGCCCAGATTTCCCAGGTTCGGATCCCCGGCGCACACCGACCCACCACTTGTTAAGCCATGCTGTGGCGGCGTCCCATATAAAGTAGAGGAAGATGGGCATGGATGTTAGCCCAGGGCCAGTCTTCCTCAGCAAAAAGAGGAGGATTGGCATTGGGTGGTAGCTCAGGGCTAATCTTCCTCACACACACACACAAAAAAGTGACTTGTATTGGTTTCCTTTCTTTGTATCTGATGTACTTTATGCATAACTCCCTTATACCTTTTTCTCATTGAACTACATGTTCAGACATCCAACTTCCCATAGTCTCTATGTTGTATCAGAATTGAGACACACTTCATTCATCTTTGTATCCCCAGCATCTGTCAGGAATAGAGTGGGTGCTCAATTTGGTTTGATGAGTGAAAGAATGAAAACTTGGTAAACCAAAAATTTGCAGAAAATGTTTATAAGAATGAATTATCCCTTTTGTTACAGACATACTCTGTTATCCGGTGGGCTCTGGTTTAGTCTTAGGGAAAGAAGAGGATTTGGTATCCTGGTCTAGTGTTCTTGACGTGTCGGTTCTACCATTATCTTATTAGTTCTTGGTTTTTTCATCTGAAAAATAAGGAGAGTTAGGAATTTAATCTGCATTATTCTAAGGTCTTTTTCAGCTTCAAAATTCTGCTTCTTTGAAGCAGATAATAGCACATGAAAATCAGACACCACAGCCCTTTTGCCGAGTGCAAGCAATTTCCAAATTCTCTACTAATCTTCTAACAGCAGTCATTATCTTATTCAATGTCAGAGTCTAGACTTGGCCAAACATCCATTTGTAGAGGCTACATTTCAAAAAAACAAGTAGAGCCAGTTCTAGAATATAAGCTATGTGGTCATGTGTCATCTTGGTGTCCGTGGCAGGGTATTTTTCTTGTCGGCCCTGGAGGAAGAAAGGGAGGATACCAAGAGATGTTTTATGTAATCAGAGTTGAAAGAGAATGAGTATGGCACAAAAATAGAGAGAAAAGAATATGGCAAAAATGATGGGATGTCACTTTGTGATTCAGTTATAAAAGACTGTGACTTCCATCTTGCTATCAGAGTCTCTCTATTGCCTTGTCAGCATGAACAATTTGATGAAGCAAGCTGCCTTGTTGACGAGGCCCATGTGGCAAGAAATTGGGGGTGTCTCCAGCCAACAGCCAGCAAGGAACCAAGGCCCTCGGTCCAACACCCCACAAAGAAGCAAATCCTGCTGACAACAACATGAGCTTGGAAGTAAATCTTTCTCTGGTTGAAGCTTCAGATGACTACAGCCCAGTACACACCTTGATTGCGCCTGTTAGAAACCCTGAAACAGAGGACCTGGCTAAGTCATGCCTGGATTCCTGACCTACAGAAACTATGAGATAATAAACATGTGTTGTTTTAAGCTTCTAAGTTTTGGGGTAATTTGTTCTGCTGCAATAGATAACTAATATACTTGGTATCAAGAATGCACACATAGTTTGTTATCTGGCACCACAGAGCCTAAACACCGGTGACTATCTTTTATTCTTCCCTCTAGTGGTTACTTTGTGGATTAAAATTCCATTTGGTCACCGAGCACCCCAGATCTTGGTTTTTTAATACAATTCTCCATTAAAATAATATAGAGCTCTTAGGGAAACAGTTGATTCCAGGACTGGGACAGGAAAAACAAAAGCAGAGCCTGAAATATTTTGTGGTACCAGTAAGTAAGAAAGTGCTCAAAAAATGATGGAAGTATGTCGGAAGGACACAGGCACCAACTTGAAGGAGCCCCCAGGGGTCCAACCTGGAGCAAGTTGAGCAAGAAAATAAATAATGCTAGTGATGGATTATAATGCACAGAATAAAATAAATATTCATGATTCTGTGCTGATATAAATAAATAATTGAATAAATAAATAAATAAGCATGGAAGAAAGGACAGAATTTAATTAACAAACATAGACAGAATGATGCAAATAAGAATAACTATCAGGCAAGTTCCACAGTAACCATAGTTGTTGTATGATGAGAGACAATATATTTTACATAGTCTCAAAATATCTTCTCATAAAATATTTATTAATTATGAAGGGGAAAATAGTAACAGAAACAAAAACTGGAAAACCCTGTAAGATACCACCTTAACCAAGTGATCAAATTTAGCATCACCAATGATAAGAATAACGTATCAGCATCACGTAACTTGTGATATCATGCACTGAGAAGGGTACAGTATCACTTTGGTGGTATTCTTGCCCAAAATGCCTAACTTCGATCTATTTATGAAAAAGAAATCAAACAGATGTGTATTGAGAGTTTTACTATTATCTTACTGTATGGTACTCTCCGGGTTTTGGTTTCTTGATCTGGAAAATAAAGGGGTTGGACTGGTCAATATTCTTCACAAGTGTCAAATTCATGGAAGACAAAGAAAGACTGAGGATTGTCACAGATCAGAGGAGACTAGAGAGATCTGATAACTAAATGCCACATGGGATCAGAAAGGGACATGTGAGGGAACACTGGTGAAAGTCAAATAAGATCTCTAGACTGGTTAATATCATTGTATCAATATTAATTCCCTGGTTTTGATCATTATACTTTGGTTATGAAAGATAGTAACATAAGGGTAACCTGTGGTGAAGGGTATGCAGGAAGTTTCTCTACTCTTTTTTGCTACTTTTTTGCAAGTCTCAAGTTATTTCAAGTTAAAAAGTTTAAAAATAAAAAACTCCACCTCGTATTCTAAGATTGGAGTTCCGACAGTCTTTTGGCCTCACACCACAACTTAACAGATGCAAAACCTTTGATCTAAGCTACAAAAGAGTGTCTCCTTGGTAGATATTTATCAGCTCATATCAAAGGACACCCCGCTTACGAACAGCAGGTGCAGTTTGCATTTCTGCTATGTTACTATTTTTATTTAAACCCTATAAGACATTAGTTCAGTTTTAATTAATTCCTTCTAACTTTATAGACTCAAGAGTCTACAGGTTTTAGTCTCTGTCCTTCACATCATTAATGATAGAAGGAATTGCTCATCCAAATCATAGCAAAAGAAAAAATGTGCACATCAAGGCCCTTATATACTGCTCTTTAGACATGTTTCTACATGTTTTTCACATGACTTACATAGTCAAACCTCACTTATCTGCAAATATGTCCAGAACATACATGGCATGCTACTTTTCATAATCATATGAGGAAAAAGTGATTACTACTAATCATTATGTATACTATGTCGGTGGCAGAAGCTGTCTAACATTGCCCTAATTATTTGTTGTAACAATTAACATTTTATTCTTACTACATATCAGGCACTGAGCAGACCACTTTACAGATTATGTCCTTTAATCCCTCAATAGCCTTGTGACGTAAACACAGATGAGGCAGCAAACATATATTCGCTAGTAACATCTAGCTTCAGAGAAAGAGCTGGGTTGGTGTACACTGGGCCCCAGGAAGTTCTGAGCTGGGGAAGTGACTGAGTTGCCACAGGCCGTGTCCATTATTTGATCAATCCCCTTTTACTCGTCTCTTTTAAATCAGATTACTCTGTTAGCATTGGCATAAGGGAGGGGGGAGAAGGTGTGGAAGGAAGGAGGGAGGGAAGGAATGAAGAGAGGAAGGAAAGAAGGAAAGAAACATGTCAAAGTGTATGAAGAATCTCAATGTTGTCACAAAAATGGAACTTTAAGCTTCATGTGTTTTATTATTTTTTTTAATTTTATTTATTTATTTTTCCCCCAAAGCCCCAGTAGACAGTTGTATGTCATAGATGCACAGCCTTCTAGTTGCTGTATGTGGGACGCGGCCTCAGCATGGCCAGAGAAGCGGTGCGTTGGTGCATGCCTGGGATCCGAACCCGGGCCGCTAGCAGCGGAGCACATGCACTGAACCGCTAAGCCACGGGGCCGGCCCAAGCTTGATGTGTTTTAAATTAGAGAAGTTTCACACTGGAGGAGAAAGACTCAGGGGGAACACGAAAGCCATCTTCAAAAATATGAAGGGCTGTTTTGGGAAAGGAGGATTAGAATTGTGCATGGTCTAAGAAGGAAATTTGGGGAGACATATTTCAGCTCATTATCAAGAAACTCTTTCTAGGGGGCAAGCCTGGTGGCATAGTGGTTAAGTTCACACTCTCCGCTTCGGAGGCCCAGGGTTCATGGGTTCGGATCCTGGGCACAGACCTACACACTGCTCATCAAGCCATGCTGTGGCGGCATCCCACATACAAAATAGAGGAAGATGGGCACAGATGTTAGCACAGGGACCATCTTCCTCAAGCAAAAAGATGAAGATTGGCAGCGGATGTTAGCTCAGGGCCAATCATCCTCACCAAAAAAAAAAAAAAAAAGGAAGCTCTTTCTAGTTGGGAAGTCCAATTACTGGCAAAGCTGCCTGAGGACTTGGTGAGCTCCTGGTCCCAAGAGGTGCTCTAGATGAGGCCAGATGACCAACTTGCAAAGAAGGAAAAAAGTAGGGGATTGGTACTTAAATTAGATGACATTGAAAGTCTTTTCTAGCCAAGAAGCTCTGTGAGGAATTCTGAGCTTCTACTTTGCCACTGAATCAGACCCTTCTGAGAGATGGTAATTTCCAGCTCCTTGCTCCTGGTGTCATAGCTCTAGTCTGTTTCTATGTTGAGTGTAGAGAAGCAAATTGAATAGGTTCTTAGGAATAAGAGGCTGACTTAGACAACCAGTGGATTGATGTCAGAATCTTTCAGAGCCAAGAGAGATGTACATGAGGTCTGAAATTGGGAAGACTTTTACCTCCGTGAATGTTCTCCCCCATGGTCCTTGTCAGCCCTTACCTATAAGTGGAAGGCCATGCAGCATGGTGAGTGAGACATCAGCTCTGGAGTTGGCCTGCCCGGGTACAAATCCTGGCTCCTGTCTCCAGGCTGTGGCAGTCATTGGTGCTGTTCACCCAAATATTTCCAGATCTTTCTCCTGTATGGCAGGATTAGACATCCTGCCACCACATACTTGGTTGTGGCCATGTGATTTGTTCTGGCCAGTCACATGAAAGCTGTAAAGCCAGAGTACGGTTTGCACCCTGGTCTCAAAATGAAGACAGTGTAGATAAAGCAGAGCTCTCAGCCATGCATGACGCACATGCAGCATGAGTGAGAAGTAAATCCTTGTGTTTTAAGCTACTTAGATTTTGGGGGTGTTACCTCAGCATAACTTAGCCTACCCTGACTGATACACGGGCTCTGGGCCAGTTACTTAACGTCTGTAAACCTCAGACTTCCCATCCGTAAAATGGAAGAATAACAGCACCCATCTCATAGGAGTGCTGTGGGAATCAAGTAAGGGTTGTGGGGCTCAAAAATGAGGTTACCCAGAGAGGCTGTAAAGAGAAAAATGAGAAACAATACGGGCAGTATCTGCAGTGGGCCAAAATATAAGGCAAGGATACACAGCAAACCAAGCTTCTTGATGCTGCCCACCCACTCTCTAACTTTAGGAACTCCTTCATCTTACAGAGCAAGACTCGGGACCAGATTCAGATGGTTGCAGCAACTCCCCATGTTATCTAGTGCTCTATTGACCAGGCCTGTATACGGAAAAGGATCTACTGACTAAGTGTGCCCGGCAGGTACTGTGAGCCTTGATCAGCTCAAAGTAGGAAGAGATAGTGGTCAAGTGTGGGTGGGTGGAGAGGAAAACAGGCAGAATTATGGCTTGAGCTACAAGCTGGGTAGACTATTTTCTACATTAAATTTAAACCTTTCTATAACCGCTGCCCAGAATAGAACCACGTCTGGTGAAAACCACATGATTCAAATTAAGTGAACTAAGCAATCCTTCATTGTGCTCAAGATTTCATGGTTTGTCTCATTTGCAATGGGGGAAATAAAAAAAATGTTTTAAAAGAATAAACTTTGAAAAGCAACCCGTGCTTACCAACCAAGTAATTGATAAGATCATTCAAGGAAAGGCAAAGTAAACCAATATCAAAAGTGTGTTCTAAAAAACAAAGTTTGTACAAAGATTTAACATTGCAAATAAGATATTTCAAGGCATTCTAATTGTGTAGTTTCTAAAATTTCCCCCCAAGTGCAATCATTTGCTAAATCAAAAGAGGATGCCTGGTGAGGCAGGGGATTGAGGAGAGTGGCTTCCAGACAATTTCTCTTCCACTCGGAGTTTTATTCCACCCGCCAAAAACATCTCCTCATTTTCTGCCCTCTTCTGACTTCTAATCACTTTTCCTCATTCTCTGAAGACTTTGACAACTGACCACTGCAATTTCTGCCATTGTCCAACCTGACTTCAAGGTCCATGTGAACACCCGTCCAACATCTGGGCTCTCGTCTCCTTGACCTCATCTCCGACGAATTCCTCCTTTCCTCTACCTCAGATACCACCCTCATGGTCCTCTTCTTAGCTTTCACATGACCCGAAACTGTATTACTTCCAAAAATGACAACTCTGTGTAATTTTGGGGGTAAAGTAGTGAAAACGTGTGCAGTAAATATCCAATTCTGTGACCACAACCTCCCATCCTTTCTGCTCCATTGCTCTGTAGCAGGCTGAACAACGGACCCCAAAGATATCAGGTCATAAGCCCTGGAACCTGGAAACGTTACCTTATTTATGTTTGTTACCTAATGTTAGCTTAGTCTTATGGGACTACCAGGCCCTTGGCTCACTTGCTTTCTCCCTGCCCTCGCCACTTTCCCCTTTGTCTTCACTTCCCTCCATATCCATCCTAAATTCCATTGTCTATCATTATAACATTGCAAATACTTATAATTCCCCTGCCCCTCTCTCTTTCCGTTGCCATCTGACTTACTCTCCACCCTAGATGGACCTAACCATTGGCCGTCTCTATGAAAGCACCTGAGCAACTAAGTGTTGTTGCAGAAAAATCATACAAACCAGGCAGATTGATGCCACCAAAAATTGTTGGTTGTGAGACTCAACCGGGTCCTCCACACTGCTTACTCTCAGTCACGTTCCAGACAATACACACACAACTGCCAACTCAATTTGGAGGTCACAGAGGCACTTTAAATCCAATGTGTCCAAAACTGATCTCGAGATCTCCCTCTCCAAACCCACTTCTCTGTGTTTCACAGTTCAGGAAACAGCACTAATGCCCTCCAGTTACTCAAACCAGAAACCTGGGCGTCCTCCTTGGCGCTTTTGTCCTCTCATCCTCTTGGCCTCTCATCACCACATCCTGTTGATTTTACTTTCTAAAGATTTCTCAAAACTGTTCGCTTTTCTCTACTTTTCACCAATGCCATGTGCAACTCACCATTGTCCATTGCCTGAGTTTGGACAATAGTCTCTGCAAAGAATTCCCACATCCATTCTTGCTCCCTCGAGTTGGTTCATTTTTCATGACCAGAGTTATTGTTTAAAACACAAGTTTGATCATTTTATGTCTCTGCTTAAAACTAAATATCTGAATAGATTCCAGCTCCTCATAGGATCAAGTCCCGAGTCCCGTGCTTGGACACAAGGTCCCCTCATGATTTGGCCTCGTCCTCTCTCTGTGGTTTCATCTGGCTTCCTGCTCCTCCTTAACCCTTCAGCTTCAGTCTTGCCGGCCTTATTTCAATTCTCAGACTGCACCAAATTCTTTCCAGCTTCAGAGTCTTTGTTCACACTCTTCTGTTTAGATGGAATGTCCTTTCTTCTTTTTTCTATCATCACTCCCTCCCCTGGCCTGGTTATTTCTTATTTATCTTATATGTTCCAGCATAAACGTCATCTTTTCAAGAAAATCTTCCCTGGCCCTGTCTCAGCCTCTTCAGGAGTATAATTATATACTCCTGAAGCTTCACGTTCACAGCACATACCCAGGTGAAAATTATCAATTTCTTGTGTAGTTATTTGTTTAATGCATTTTACTAGATTGTAATTTCTATAAGATCTGGAGGATTGTCTGTGTTATTTTTGGTGAACTGCCAGCATCTAGAACAGTTCCTGGGCCCTAGTAGGTGGCTTATTCAATTTTGGATGAAAGGAAAAAAACTCAGGAGCTTGAGAATATAAAAGATGAGCAAGGCCTGACTTTGCACCCAAAGAGTTTGCATTTGGACACTTGTTCAAATCTCATCTAACCTAATCCCATCTCAGAAAGAAGAAATTATTTTATATCAAGAAACATATTGAGACACACATCTAAGAATTTTAAGATGGAAAGAGTTGCTTGAGCCATGGCCACTGTAATCTGCTGTGTGGGTTCTGCCCTGCTCAAGGGAACACAGTGAGCAGGTGGGGAGGAGCTAAAATCCATCCTGCTTGACTTTCCAAGTTGCCTGTCTGTGGGGACTGCATCAGCTGAAGATGTGCCTTTTTTCTAGTTTGCACAAAGTAGGGTAGGGGCTAGTCGTTTCCTTGATTCACATCCCAAAGATGTGGGTCTTTGGTGATTACAGTGATGTCCAAAGAAATGGAATAGTCTGAAAGTCAACCGGGTAGTAAAGGAAGCAAGAAAAAGCCCAACGCTGGTGGCAGGTCCATTAATCTACTATGGAGCAACTCAAACAGTTAACCGTGAGAGAGAACAGAAAGATCTAAATACGCATTGAGCTGTGAGATGGCAATTAAGGACATCTAATAGAAGCTGTTAAGTGGTTCCTATCTGACTTTAAGATGTCTCTCAGATATCAGGAAGGGTCAAATGGGGCCTCCAAAAACAAATCTTGCTATTTAACATTCCCAATAATCTCAATGTTAACCCCTCAATAGCTTTCAGATATCGCACCACTTGCTGCAAAATTAAAATTAGAATCAATACAATGAATACTCAGTGTGTAAAACAATTCAAGGCTCTATTTCAGCATGAAGTTTCATTTAAGCTGTAGGAATAAAAAGAAAAGACAACCCTTTGTTCTCTTCACTTCACAGTCCTGCAAATGGCCTCTTAGCCAAAATAGCTCCCCTAATCTTTAAGTTTTAATTAGCTGCCCACAATTCATGAAATATCAGGAATTAAAATGCTGATACCTCATTCTCCTGAGGAATGGCACACAATTAACCTCTTTTTTCTTGTCAAAGACAGAAATTGAGAAAGGGTAATGACAAAATTAATCTATTCTGGTGGCAAGGCCTGCCAGAGTGCTGGAAAACATCTCCAATCCTGCGTCAAAGGGGGAGGCCATTGCGAGCGTGCTGAGAAACTGCGGATTCGTGGTGGATAGCATTTTGTATTCGTGACAAGTCATATCACAAAACCACACTGGGCCCTCAAAATCTTACAAAAATGTTAAATGATTCCCCAGAATTAATCAACCTAACTCACCTTCCTGTTTCCTCTGAAAACAGTCATATACATAGGCTTTTAATAATGTCTGAAGCTCTGGCTTCCTAGTGAGGTGGGCAGGAGAAGAAAAGGCTGAGAAACGCACAATTTCCTGGCTTGATCTCAACATCAAAACACATGCCTGGCAGTAAAGTCAGAGGGAGTTGCTGAGCTTATGCCTTTCTAGAATAATTATTCCCCCAAAAAGGTAGATTCTGCTTTTTTTTTCCTGATGGCAAATTACATGGTAAATATTTAATAGGATTAGCCACATCCATCTAAACTCAGTTGAAAGCTCACAGAGACAGAATATAGTCCAAGACATTTCAATATATGTTCTCACTGAGGACAGGAGGAGACAATGGGTAGGATAGAAACTGTAGAGTCGCTCTGCCGACTTTCAAACTCCAGCTTGGCAACGCACTAGCTGTGTGATCTAGAGCAAGCTGCTTAACCTCTCTAAGCTTTTGTCACATATCTCTAAAATAGGGACAAAAATTTGTGTTGTAAGGATGAAACAGGGAATGCTTGTAACAGGCTTAGCACAGAACCTGGCACTTCACAAGTGCTCGTTAAGGTCAGCTACTATTGCTGTCAATACAGAAGCCCAAACGTCTTTAACGAGTACAGAGAGAGAAAGATACTATTTCACATGAAGAACCCTTTGGTAATTCCAATTCCCACTCTTTGTTTTTCAGGTAACAGTTTTACTGAGATATGCTTCATGTACTGTACAATTAACCCATTTAAAGTGTACAATTTAATGGCTGTTAGTATAGTCACAGAGTTGTGCAACTATCACCACAACCAATTTTAGAACATTTTCATTACTGCAAAAAGAAGCTCCGTACCCATTAGCTATCATTCTCCAATCTCGACATTCCTGCCAGCCCTAACCAACCACTAATCTACTTTATGTCTCTATAGTATGCCTATTTTGGACATTTCATATGAATTGAATTATATAATATGGATCTTTTTGTGAATGGGTGTTTTCACTTAGTATAATGTTTTCAAGGTTCATCCGTGTAGTAGCATATATCAGAACTTCATTCCTTTTTATGGTTGAATAATATTCTCTTGGGTGAATATACTACATTTTGCTCATTCATTGCTATTCTTTTGATAGAGTAATTGTAAATTCAATGCTAAATAATGAAAGCTTAATAACACATAATACTATCCTTCATCTATACAGAGGTGTTTTCTAGCCTACGAGGTGTGTTGACATATGTGATTTCATTTGAACGTGAGACATTTTATTTGCAGCTCACAACAATGCTGGGTGGCAGGCATTGTTTTTCACTTTATAGATGAGCCTAGGGAAGTTACAAGTCTTAGCAAAGATTACATAGCCATGCAGTTACCGGCAGAGCTGAGACTTAAACCTTCCGAATCAAGTCTCATGTTTTTCCTGATACAGTTGACGGGTGTGTGAAAGTCCACAGCATTAGAATACACTTTTTGTGTCTTGGAGGGAGCTGAGAGGAGATAAAAGCTTTTTTCTGGGACCCCCATATGACCCAAAATGCAATCACCAGCAATTATACGGCCAGGGGTATTCTGTTGATACCCCCAATATCTCAGAATGTGACCCTGTTTGGAAATAGAGTTGTCGCAGACGTAACCAGTTAATTTAAAATGAGGTTATTAGAGTGGGCCTAACCCAATATGACCAGTGTCCCAATAAAAAGGAGAAATTTGGACACAGACACACACACAGGGAGAATGCCATGTGAAGATGGAGGCAGAAATCAGAGTAATGTTTCTACCCACGAAGGAACGCTAAAGGTTGCTCGCAAACCACCAGAGGCTAAGCAAAAGGCACAGAACACATTCTCCCTCAGAGCCTTCAGAAGGAGCCGACCCTGCCAACACCTTGATCTTGGACTTCTAGCCTCTAGAACTGAGACAACAGCCACCAAGTTGGTGGTATGTTGTTACAGCGGCCCTAGCAAACTAATCCAGGCTTCTTCCCTGAGCTTTTGGAATTACTTCTCATCTCATTTTACATCCTTCCCCCATGTCACAGGGAGACCTACCTCCTTTGTTCCAGCCTCATTTCGGGGGGATGGGGTTACTTCCTTTGCCTTTGAAGGAGTTTGTGCCCAGGTGGAGTGTATTATGTTAATCGCAACTCTACAGGCCTCTGCACAACTGAGAATACTGAAAAGATGTTTCCTTTTAATAAATTCATTCCATTAATCTCCTTGTACTAAATTCTCAAGAAGATGAAAATGTTTTCATCTGACAAATAATTGACATAGTAATAGAGCAAATACATTTTTAGAACTTAGTATGTGCAAGCCTCCATTTTGGAGGCTCCAATTGCACATACTAGCAATTTAATGATCACAACAATTCTATGCGGGACATAGTATTATTTTTACCCTCATTTTACAGGTGAGGAAACTGAGGCAAGGAAAGAGTGAATGACTTCCGCAGGGCCCATGAGACCAAGCAGGAGATGAGAGAAGCCTGATAAACCAGAGTTCCAATGGTGGTGCCCGGCAATCTGAGATTTTTTGTGAAAATATGTGGAACACTCCCAGGCAGTTAGGCAAGATTCTTTCTGATTGCTGAGGGCTTCAATAAATAGTTGGGGCAAAAGCCAGAAAACTCTGAATTATAACCAATACTGTGACCCCATCTATACCTTCAGGTTGGTAAGGCATGGTGAACTGCAAATAAAGCTAATAATATATCAGTCCTTTTAAATGGCATAGTCCAGCCTAGGTTGTCCTCTTCAAGGAAAAACTCCTTCTGCCACCCCACAGAGGCTCTGTGGAAAACCGAAGTCAATTCAGCTCCTCACCAGGCATCCCAAAGAGGTGTTAGCTAGAAATAGCGTAACCCTCAATTCCAGGGAAGAGTTGGGCAGTGCTTCCAAAATGGTATCAAGAACCAGCTCAGAAGCTAACAAGTGACACAAAACCCGTCTACATCTGAGAAAGTAAGCTCTTTATTTAAGGCCCAGTGGACCAAAGTACATGCATAGAAACGTGACAGCTACCAAAGGATGGCAGACTAGGATCCAGGATTGAGAGGTCCACCCTCAAGGATGGCATATACCAAAATGTCTGGACCTGATGATATAACATTGACATTGGGCAGAATAATGTTCTAGGAGGTGCCAGGGCCTGTGATGTCCAGCAGCTGCTCTTCAAAGGAGACCTGCCAAGCACACCTACTGAAAACCAACGCTCGTATATCCTCGTAACCCCTCCAGAATGAATGAACTGATAATTGGTGGATTAAGTAAAACATTTCCATTATAGTACCTCCTTTATCTGCAATTTCACTTCCCATGGTTTCAGTTACCTTTGGTCAACCGTGGTCCAAAAATAATAAATGGAAAATTCCAGACATAAACAATTCATCAGTTTTAAATGGAGCACTATTCTGAGTAGCATGATGAACTCTCATGCATCTCGCTCCATCCCACCCATGACATGAATCATCCCTTTGTCCAGCGGATCCATGCTATGTACGCTACCCACCGGTTAGTCACTTAGTAGCCGTCTCAGTTGTCAGACCAACTGTCTTGGTATCACAGTGCTTGTGTTCAAGTAACCCTTATTTTACTTAATAAGGGCCCCAAAGTGCAAGAGTAGTGATGCTGGCAATTCGGATACACCAAACAGAAGCCATAAAGTGCTTCCTTTAAATGAAAAGGTGAAAGTTCTTGACTTAATAAGGAAAGAAAAAAAATGGTATGCTGAGGTTGCAAGATCTATGGTAACTTTTATTACTGTACATTGCTGTAATTTTTCTATCAGATATTGTTAATCTCTCACTGTGCTTAATTTATAAATTAAACTTTATTGTCAGTATGTATGTATAGGAAAAAACATAGAATATTTAGAGTTCGGTACTACCTGCAGTTTCAGGCATCCAGCGGGGGTCTTGGAACATATCCCACTCAGATAAGGGGAGACTACTGTATTAAGACATGTTTCTATTTGTGTTGGACTGTTTCGTTTCTTTATAGCTCTCTGAAGACAAAACCTTTACTTAGCTCTTAATCTCTCAGTTACATCTGAAAAGTTTTCTAAAACCTGTTTATCTAGAAAGTTATTTAAATCTTACACTTAAAAATAGCAGTCAGAACATCTTAAGTAACTTGAAAGATAGAGAGAATTCTGTTGTTGTTGTTGTTAAGACATGTATTGAATGTCAACCGTGTAATGTGGGACTGTGATCCTGGCTCATGGATTTAAGACCTAAATTAACCTGGGCTAGTGCCCTGGCAGATCCTGGTACCCCAAATGCCTCAACTTGTCTCTGTTAGACTAAGACAAATCCATGCTCTTTTTGGCATACTAACAAAGAGGTCCAGCTTCCCGCTCTTCTGTTCTGCTATGTTGAAGAAGGTTTAGGGCCTTTTTTTCTCCTTCTTTTTTTTAATTATGCAAGTGAGAAATTTTTAAAAATACAGATAAACACTGAAAATCATGCATAATCTTAAATTAACCACACAATCTTTTTAGTCCTTTTGAAAGAGTTGCTTATTGTCAAATCAATAGATGTCAAGAAGCATTTCTTGAGAACCTTAAATGTTTCTGACCCAGGTGATACAAGGCATACAAAAGGAATAGGAACCTCAGTCTAGACCCTCAGAAGAGTTAATTCTCTTGTTAGGGAATATAAGAAAAACAAGTACAGCCAGGGACTATGACACAGTGGTGAGCCACCACTGGGAGGATGAAAAGGGAGGAGATATATTATTATTCATTGAGTAAATATGCATTGAACACCTACTATGTGCTCTCTGCTATGCACATGGATCATGATCTTAAGGAGATAACAGCAGCCAGTGAGGGAAAAAGACCAGTCAAATACAATAAAATATTACCCAGATGAATATACAGATAAGGTGTGGGAGGGACAGAGTGTAAGGAACACCTAAGCTTTCCTGGGGAGCCCGGAGGAGCTAATGTTTAACCTGCTTCCTGAAGGAAGAAAGCAGCGTTCAGGGAGCTCTTTACTTCTTGAGCACTCAGTGTATGCCTAGTGCCACATGCTGAGCACTTTTCACGAATTACCTCATTTAATTCTCACAATAGATCTGTAAAATAAGTATTTGCTTTTTCTCTATTTTACAGATGGGGAGACTGCAGCTGAGCAGGGTTGTGGAAGTTACGAACACGACACAGCCAACAGGTGAAGCTGGAGCTCAGGCCTAGGTAGCCCGCCTCCAGGGCCTGTGCTCTTGTCTACTCCCCAAGCCATACGTGTACACACAGCAGCATCACCTTGGTGTCAGCCTTCTCCTCTGCCTCCTGCTGGACCACCTTTCCTCCTCTTCATCCACTGCAGTCAAAAAAGCACCCTCCATCGTTATTACAATGTGAGAGGTCCAGACTATGAACCATAGAGGGTTGGAATGAGTCTTAATTCAGAATCTTCAGCCAGGTTGGCTGAGGGTTACAGGCACTTACTCCACTGCCCACCACGAATGCAAAGGAGAACTCAGATTTAAAAGGAAGCAAGTTGCATTCAGGCTCTCTTGCAGTTTCTATCTATGCCTGGGACAAAAACCCTTTTCTGAGGATTCCTGCCTTAACATGTAGATCAATTGTCCGAGTTGCCCATCTGCCTCCCACCCTCAGCCCCACCACCACAGGAGAGAGGACTTGACCATCCCTACTCCTGCCTGCCTGGCTGTTATCTGTGCTCTTTTCCTTTTGTTCTGGGAGCCCAGCACCACTCCACCCTCTCAGGGAAATCAGTCTAGAGCCCTCCAGCTATTCCAGGTCACATGACCTCTTTCAGTGCACCACTACTCAATAACACTTGCATTTTCTCGCCAGAACGTGGAAACTCTGAAGTCTCTCTTCCTGAAATCAAAGCCATCTTTTTTGAGGAGTTAGCATTTTGCCATAGGAAACGAGCACACATTCAAAACAGAAAATGAAAGATGGGACAGAATCACATGCCCTGTAGAGAGTGGGCTCTCTGGGGGGTCACAGTGAGGGGAGCTCAATATTAGCTTAAACTATGGCAAGAGGTTTCAGGAGGAGGCCCAACTTGAGAGACAACTTGAAAGGTGAGTATGAATTGAGGAGAAACTAAAGGAATAAAATGTGGAACAAACGGGCCTCTGATCATATTTTTTCTGAGCAATTTACCAACTTGACATAAGAAAATGCTTAAAAGGAAAATGTTTCTATGCTGCTGTACACCTGTATTTCACTCCTGCCAACTCAACAGCTGAACCTACTCAACAAATCAGGCCTTCGTTTTGTAAAAGAAATAAAACCAAATTTTTCTATAACAATTGTTCCTAGAATAAGAGATCGGACCATTCAAATTTAAATGTTTATGGCTTTAATATTAAAGTCCTTTGCAATCAGATCTTTAGAATTTGATGCAATTAGAGAATGTAAACATCATTGCGATCGGGTGAGATTATTGCTGAATACTTTACAGGATCCTAAATATGGTTTAAAAGTTCAGCTCATGTTTACAATCAATTAAGGAAAAAAAGAGGAAAGTATAGTGTTGTGTGAAAAGAAAAAGTAATGTGCATCTTTAGAAAAAAGCTTTATGACTGTAGGGATAATAATGATACTGTTTGTGTAACATGAGTTATATAGACATATGTCCTTGTATATACAAAAATTATAACATACACTAGAAGCTACTAACGATGGTGGCCTCTACAGAGGGGAACTAGACACAGAGCTAAAACGGATATGTACTTTTCATTGTATACCTCCTTTTCTGTTTGAATTTCTCACCACGTGCTTCAATTATCAATTCTAAAAAAGAAATTAAATTTTTTAAAACATTTTCCCAAATTCCCAAGCCTTAAATGTGAGAATAGACTCTGAGTTGGGAGAGAGAGATTAAAAAAGAAGATAAGATGGGACGGAAGAAAGAAAGTTCTGGAATAGAGGCCGTGCTCTGGGAACTCAGGGATGCAGAAAGAGAACCAACCTCTGTCCATGTTGTCCTCCTGTCTGAAAGACATTTTCCCTGGGAGTGGGCTCCCCAGTTAAGAGAGCCCTAGAAAAGTAGAGTCAACAACTACATAGACTGTGAAGATGAGAGAGACTATGGGAGGATTCAGATTTCAAAGAGAATCCCACTAATGTGGAAAGAAGGGGGCTCTGCCCTGTCTCCACACTTAGGCCATTGCAGCTGGAAAGTACTCCAGGGGCAGAACTCTGGATTTTAGGAAATCACCTGCCCATCATTTGCCTTCATACAAGTAAATGTGTATAAATATATGTATATTCATTTCTTAGATAATTAATTTTATGGAATAATACTTACCTATCAAATTTCCCTCTACATAATCATGAAACTTACATGAAACAGACTGGCAGGATGCACATCAATGTCCTTTAAGTGTGTGCATTACTATGTAAACCTTAAGTCAGGTCTTCACATCCACCAAGAATTCTTGGGCATTCCATCTTTACATGCCTGTTCCCTTTATTCAAGGCCATCAAGAATGGAATGGCAATTTTCTTTACTGAATTCTCACCACATACAGCTTCGTGCTTCATGCATTCATGCATTCACCTCCATACGTTTCGATTTGCATGAAACTCCATTGAAGGACTCAGATTTTTACTTTTGTAACACTGAGTCCATCTTTAAGCAGACGTTTACTCTGGAAAAAAAGCATTTAGAAAAAAAATAGTTTACTTGCAAAGAAGGTTAATAAGGCAGTCCAAGTTTTAAAAAGACTACATAGACTTTTTAAATCAATAACACAATACAAAACAATACCAATGTATTGTTACACTTAAAACAATACAAAACGAAGAAGAAACTCCGAAAAAAAAAACCCTAAAATCAGAACAAACTCACATCTATACATGAGATGAGCGACATTACCAAGTTCACAGTTAGTCTGTTCATGACTGGAAAACAGCGATTTTGTCACAGTGTTTTATTTACAGAGGTCACCACATATCTTCAGATATCAACACTGAAATTGTCATGGATAAAATTATCTTTGATGCAGAGTGAATAATTTTCAGGAAAGGCTCATGGCTTCATTTATTATGGGGACTCTAACCAGACAGGGGGATCCTCTGGGAGGCTGCAGGATGCAGAGTGCTTTTTAAAATTTTTCTGGCTAGAGTACATCATAAGGTACACACTAACTCATCACAGAGGCAGGGACAGATGCTGGTATTGTTTCTAGACACACTTAGTGTTAAGAAAAAATAGGATCCATCCCAACCTCTCTTTTTATGGTCTCTGCCAGCAATGTCCACACCCCACACTACCCCACCCCCTTCCCTCCTGAACCATCAGCAGCAACAACCACAGAGAAACCACAACTCAGTAGATTTTTTGAAAGTGTCTGAAGAGTGGCAGAATATGCCACGCCCAAACATGCCACTTTGCCATAAGGATTACTTTGAGCTGAAGGCAATTGAAAAGAAGCAGGTACAACAAAGGCTCTCCACCCTCTCCCATTTGCCTAAAAGCAGGACGTAAATTTGTAAAGGTGTCCCTGCTCCCCTCTGTACCAGGAAGGAGAGAAGTTAATCACCAGAGAAACTCTAGACCCTAATCAGCCCAGAGATGGCACCCGAGGAACCTACATAACAAACTTTCCTAAATTGTCCTTATCTCCCATTAGTTCCCCCATATGTCTTCCTTCCCACAATTTGCCCTCCCCCCAGAAGCTCAAACTCCTTCCCCTTTGTCTTGCCACTGCTCTACAAATTTATTCTTCTTCTGTTAAGATGTTATGTAAGCCCAAGTTCTAACCACCTCTTTGAGTTACTCGTCACTGTACATGAAGAGTACAGTGGTACTCATCACTGAGTACTCCCATGTATATGCACACTGCACATGTTAATAAACTTCTGTTTGTTTTTCTCATGTTAATCTATCTTTTGTCAGTCTAGTTTACAGGGCCCCAGCTGAGAACCTAGGAGGGTAGTGGGGAAAAGTTTTTTTCCTCCCCTGCATACCAAAGCTGGCTCCCAGTCTTCTTAAACACAGGCAAATCTATTCAACGGCAATTCTCTAGTTTACCCAATCTTGCAAGACACTTTTCTATCACAAAACTAGGTCAAATATCTTATCCCAATTTCTCTTTTTATCTAACATAAATCTTTCCTTTTTATCTAACATAAACCTCTCGCCTTCATCTAAACTTATTTCTTCTTATGGCACCTCACTGGAAATTATATGCTCCTGAGAAAGAGGAATTTGAAGACAATAATCAAGTTACTCTTAGCTTTCTTTTATCTTGGCAAATTTATTTCACATCCTTTTGTTGTTTTGTTGTTGTTTTTAAAATAAATCTCCTCTTCCTTAATCTCGTTTTTGTTCTTTGTTAACCCTTTCCTCTTAAGTTGAGTTAATCAAAACTGAACAAAATGCTCTAACATGGATCTCACTAATGCAACTACTAGTATAGTATATATACTTTAAATATACACGTAAAAAGTATATATACTAGTGTACTATACTACTAGTAGTAGTATAAAAGAATCATTACTTTATTTTATGGCTTATGTTCCATTTTAATACATCTCAGAATTATGCTGGCTTTTCACCACAGCACTCCTATGTAGCATTTTTTTTTTCATTTATATTCAACTATGCCTCCTACTTCAAAGGGCTATTGACAAGTTTAATGGGATTATGTACAAAAATGACTTATCTGAATGCCTGGCACATAGAGAACACTCCAGAAATGGTGACTCTGGTTATGCTTGACACTTTGGACTAGAGAGTCAAAATGCTCTGTAGAATATATTTAGGCACTGAATAGACAAATATTTGTGCATCCTGCTTTAAGACAACTCATTATATGAAAATCAGAATTTATGGAACTACTATGCGAGTTGGTGTCTGTTACAAAGAAGACCCTTGTCTTTGCTCAAATCGTCCTGCTTCATTCCCGGGCTATCAGCTGGCCTTCTCCCAAACATTATATTCCAACAGTTAGGACCTGCAAATAATCCTCCAAGATTTTCAGTTAGATAAGTGAGCGTAGGGGAGGAAGACAATTCCTCTACCCTCTAGGTCCTTCTGGCTGGTCTAAGAATTAAATTGACATGAGACAGAATAACAGGAGAAAATCAAACAAAGCTTTATAACATGTATACATGGGGAGAAACCCAGAAAAACTGAGTAACTCGCCAGAATGGCCAAAGCCACCACCTTAAATATCATTTTCAGCTAAAGACAAAGGAGGATGCTGGGGGTAGTGGTGTGGAACTTCAAAGGGAAGGAAGGCAATTTATGTGGAGAGGAAAATGCAAATGTTTGTTAAACAAGTGTTTGCTGGGCTGGTTATAGACAATGTTATCTTATGGTATTAGCTCCTTCCTGGAACAGGCCTTCTATCTTAAATTCTTTTAGGCTGTTAGCGGGAAGGTCAAAGTTTGAGTCTTTTGTTCTTAAAAATAATCAAGCCAAAGAGACACATTGTGAGGTGGCCAATTCTGATCCCCCAGATGAGCTACTTTTAAACATGGTAATCCATTCTGACACCATATATCAAGGATGATTGTGTAGGATCCATATTTTCCTGGAATCTGAGGCAAATCCAAACAGGAGTTGTATTTCTCACCAAGGTTCAACAACAGAAAAATCTGTGATATGACAAATGTTATGACATGGAACTAAACAACTATAAAAAGACTAGAAGTATGACCTAAGACTAATAAAAATAGGCATTAATGTATGTACACATTGATTACAAGAAAGGCCCCAATGAATTATTAAATGTTCATCTAGACTTATTGTATATAACAAATATAACAGCTTCACTATATCATATTTCTGGCCTAACATGAATATAGGTCCAGAATAATTAAATAATAAACAGTCATTTAGCAATACTCTTGCACGTCACCTCAGAAATTTGTTAGATGACCCAGATGTCCCAGGTTTCTTTCTTTTTTTTTTTTTCCCAACAATATTTAGATCAGCATTTATTATACATTCAATAAATCTTGGTTGTTTATATATATATTTTTTAATTTTTTGTTTACTGCAGTAACATTGGTTTATAACATTGTAAAAATTTCAGGTGTACATCATTGTACTTCTATTTCTGCATAGATTACATCATGTTCACCACCAAAATACTAATTACAACCCATCACCACACACAGGTACCGAATTATCCCTTTCACCCTCCTCCCTCCCCCCTTCCCTTCTGGTAACCACCAATCAAATCTCTGTCCCTATGTGTTTGTTTATTGTTGTTATTATCTACTACTTAATGAAGGAAATCATACGGTATTTGACCTTCTCCCTCTGACTTATTTCACTTTGCATTATACCCTCAATGTCCATCCATGTTGTCACAAATGGCTGGATTTCATCGTTTCTTATGGCTGAGTAGTATTCCATTGTGTATATATACCACATCTTCTTTATCCATTCGTCCCTTGATGGGCACTTAGGTTGCTTCCAAGTCTTGGCTATTGTGAATAACGCTGCAATGAACACAGGGGTGCATGTACCTTTACAAATTGGTGTTTTCAAGTTCTTTGGATAAATACCCAACAGTGGAATAGCTGGATCATATGGTAGTTCTATGCTTGATTTTTTGAGGAATCTCCATACTGTTTTCCATAGTGGCTGCACCAGTTTGCACTCCCACCACCACGTTTCTTTCTAAAAGCTCTCTAAGGAAATTTGAGAAGATACCTTCCCCCTCCCCACCCTGGATAGACAGCCTGAAGCAAGAGGAGACATTCACAACCCTTCTGCTGACAGTACAGCGCTGACTGAGCATTAACTCTCATAAATGTTTAATGTTGATAGTGTTCTTTCCATTGAAAGCATTTCTTTCCTAAAGTAAGGGCTGATGCCACACTTCCACCCTTCACCTTCTCCTTAGTTATGAAGAGCTATCCTGGAGCTGCAGACAACTCATGTTCAGTCTTTCTCAGCCTTCACTCCTGGGAAGTGACGGTGTTTGACATCTATCAGAGCACTTCACATGCCAATGAAAGGCAATAAAAATGATCCGATTACATCTTTAGACTAATTCTTAAGGCAAAAAAAAGTTATATATTATATATAATTATTTTTTAAATAATATATATAATTTTTTGTTTAATGCTGACTACCTTCTTCCTGATTATTCCTCCCTCCCACAAGGCCAGCCAAATCCTTTACAACCACATTCCCCATCCCCGGTGGAGGCCCACCCAAACTATCCCCTTTCATCCTCCCCTCTTCAGACTTCAGACCAGGTGTGTGCCTCTAGTCTCCAGGATACCAAATGTCCCTACTCCAGTAGCAAATACGTGGTCTTATTATGTCTGCCTCTCAGGGTAGTCAGGCCTCAAGTTGTCTGAAATGAAGTCACTCTCAGTTTCAGCACTGGCACCATTCTCCTTCTATTTAAATAAGTAGATAGCTGGTTGAGCGCTAGTTTGATCTATTGCTATCCACGAAAGCTTCCTCCGAGGGCCCAGTCAAGACCTACTCCTGCACAGAGCCCTTTCTAATTAACCAGCAAAAGCTTTTAGTTTCCCTCATTTTTATGCACACGCTTAACTAAACATCCCAACAACTATTCACATATGACGACATTTAGGAGCTGGCAGATGTCAGATGCCTGACATACATTATGTTTAATCCTTGCAATGCTACAAGGTCTGTTATGTGTAAAATGAGGATGATGATACATACTTCATAAAGTAGTTATGAGGCTCAAATAATGCCTGGCACATAGTGGGAGGTCAATAATGTCCAGTTGATGAATGAATTAATAACCTGAGAGCACACAGTACTTCATAAATGTGAGTTGCCTTTCCCTTTCAAACACATAGAACCAGAAGATATGTAAGACCCAATCCACAGGTGACTCTTCCAACTGCAGACCACCAACTCAACAGCCCTCTAAACTGCTTATTCTATTTTCCAGTGACTTCAACATAGTGAAATTCTTCCTCCGTTAATTCAAATCTACATCCCTGCAACTTCTACCCCTGAGTCCTGGCTCAGCTCTCAAGAGCCACACAACACAGAGCCAGGCACCTGGGCCTCCACTTTCTGCACTCCACAGCCTTGAGGGGGGCTCCCACAGGGAGCTAGGAAAGTTGATGCCCTTGCACATCCCATCCCCGATACACTCTGTGAAAGCAAAAATTCTCAGAAAAATTAATTTTGAGCACGTGTCTAAATTTATTTCAGACTCCAGGACAAAAGACAGCAGAAGGAAAAAGCTTGTTCACAAAAAGTCTTAGGAAAGGGCTCTTTTAGAAATAGAATGTCAAGATAAGGGGATCTCAAACTTCAGCGGCTTCAGAAACACTTGAGGGGCTTGTTAGAACACCTAGTGCTGGGCGCACCCCCAGTTTCCGACTCAGTTGGTCTGAGGTGGGGGGGCCCAGACTTTGCATTTCTAACTAGTTCCCAGGTGAAGATGAGGCTGCTGGTCCCGGGACCGCACTTTGAGAACCACTGGTCTAGACTTTAAATAACGCCGTTTAGATGCGAGACTGATTAATTTTACAGAGCTGTAAAGCTGCCACGCCTTTACCCAAAGGGCAAGAAACCCTGGCTATGCCACCCGAGCGCCCTGCGTGCGCCTCCAGCCGGAAATACCGAGCTGCCGGGCTCCCTTCTCCGGCAGGGCCAGATGGGGGCCAGTGGATTAAATAGCACGGTTTTGCTTTCCAAATCGGGGTGCTTCGGGGAATGAAATTTGGGGTGAAGTCGTCTTTCTCGTCTCCCGAGACAGAACGACTCCTCTCACTCCCGTCCCTACAGCACTGCAGGCCCGGTGACCACCGCGCGGCACCCTCACACCCCCGGGGGCGCACTCCAGCCCTGAGACGGGCGGCGCGCGCGCCCTCTTACCACCGGGGGCGCGCCCGCGGCGTGGGCGGGGCCTCGGGCAGCCAGACTCCCGTGTCTCTGGAGTGGAGCCGTGTTTCTCCAGCCCCCAGGCTCCGCACTGCGCACGCGCAGCAGCCCCTCCGACGCCAGCCCGTTAGGCGCCCCGGAAGTGGCGGTGCCAAGCGGCCACCCTCCTGGGGGTGACTGAGAAAGCCTATTTCCATTTCTCGCTCGCCCTTCGAGTCCCAAGTTTTACTTGGGCTAGCATTAATGAGCCAGGTTACTCTGTGGAAATTTGAATCACTTAGAATTAAAAGGAAAACCGATAGCTCTGCCGAAACCCGGGATCGAACCAGGGACCTTTAGATCTTCAGTCTAACGCTCTCCCAACTGAGCTATTTCGGCCGCCCTTCCGCTGCCTTTGGAGTAAACTATTATCGAAGTTTTCATGTCCGTCTTCGCTCAACAACCACACTGTTTTTCTTGTCACATTAAACGGGTTTCTTGAGAATTCTTCTGCCTTGCTTTTTGCAAGCCATGATTAGGTGCACTGTGCACGTTCCTTACGTCCTTCAATAGTATCCAAATTTCTGACGTAGTTGTCAACAACGGGCACCGTGAACGAGCCCGTGTGCCGGCCGCTGGGTTCGGTGGTCGGGCGGCCTGGGCGCCCGCAGCCCGGCAGGGCTGGGCAGGAGCCGCGAGGGCGGCAGCGCGGCGGGGCTGGGCCGGCCCCAGGGCCCCGCGGCTCCTCCGCTCCTCAGGAGGCGGTTCCATCCTCCCAGGGCTGGTCCCCGCGATCCCGCAGCAGGGTGGTCGCCTTGGCGAGCCCCCTGCCCAGGCAGGGTAGGCCCTTCCCGCTGTGACCGCACACATTTGTTACGATTGGGACGAAGGAGTGGGCAAGGGCATGGAGGCAGGACTGCAGCCTCCTTAAGATCTTGGGTCCTCGAAATTCCCCCTTCACCTACCACCACTTTGCACGGAGCCAGCCTGGCAGACCACAGGCGCTCCATATAAGCTTGGCGAGCTCGCCGAGCACGATTTTTCCAATGTCAGTACTACTTCCTACACCAGTAGACAAATGTTTCTGAAGCATCTGCTACGTGCCAGGCACAGACATTCTGCAGTGCCCAAATATCCTATTGATTTATATATATTTTTTCTCTCCAATTAAATTGTAATTCTCTGAAGGCAGGATGATTTTCGTACCGCCCTTTTAGCCCGCTCCTTAGAGCTTTGCATTTAAGTGGAAGCTTCACGAGTCAGTTTTGAGGCATGGTGCACGCTTTCGAATGTGAAAGGAAAAATAAAAGATTTAATATTGGAAGTGTTTGTAATATCTAAGGTGGAGAGCTGCTTTCTGAGTTCCTTTGTTGTGTGAAATCCACATAACAGAAGAGCTTGAGATTTAAAAGGAAAGTCATTGGCTAAGGAGGGGAAAGAGACCAAAGAGAGTTTGGGGATGGTCATTGATCTGTGAAGGATTTGGGGGCCTTGGAGTGGAAGAAGGAGAAATTTGGAGCAGCTGCCTCCTGCAGGTCCTACATAAAGAAAGGGTGAGAAAAGAGGACTTGTATAGGCTTTCTTATGTGTCATGAATGTAGCTACCTTTCACATTCTCCTGAAACACTGCAGGAGAGACTTGAACCTGGGCAACTAGGACAGTGGCAGGTTAAGTTTTGATGGGAGTTGGGGTGAGAATAGGAGGAGAAGTAAAGGTCCGGGGTCTGAGGGGAAATGGAGGGAAAAGGATAGGAGAGAGAAGAGAAAAAGGAGCACAACCAATAAACTTCACGTGTCACAATTTAATGTGATCAGATCCTTGGGCAAATTACAAGGTAATAGAAACTACATCGTAATAGTGATCATTTGCTGAGTAAAGGTGGATTTCAGAATGTAAGTGACATGATGTATGTCATGGATTAACTGGATGGCCACACAGGCCAGTTTGCCCAGGACAGTCCTTGTTTACATCTGTTGTCCCGGAATCTTGTCATGGTAGTACCCCTTTCACTCTTGAAAGTATGCTAGAATAACTGGAAAATAAATGATGTGATCACCCAGTTTAGGAACTGTGAAGCAGGGCCACAGCTTGGTGCCACATCATGAACTCTACTAGCTTCATCATTAGTGAAAAGATTTTTAACATCAACTCCATGTTTGTTGTTGCTGTTTTGCAAAGGAGACTGCAGGTTTCCAGAACTTAATGTGTCGTAGTTCCCAAACTGTGCAGCAAAGTGCCCTGGGGCACTGCAGTGTAGAATATTTTAAGTTTTTGAGGGAAACACAGCGATACTGGACATCTGTGAGACACTGCACAAATCACTTGGTAGTTCATAGTTTCAGCAATAGATCACTCTACATTTCTTTCAGTGACATCATCTCTCTGTGAAGCTTGGTTTTCAGCAGTTGTGATAAAAAGCAATTGCCTGTGAAAATAAACGTGTAACAGGAAATAGGAGTGGCAGTGTCTAATCTGCTTCCGTGGCAGGAGAAATTGTGCACTACGCAACAGGTGCACACATCCCATCGGAGAGTAATGATGGTTGTTTAAGAATGAAAAAAATATATAAATTTCCTTTTAATTTATGTGTATAATTTTTTCCCAAACAGAAAGTTGTTGGACATAAATACTTAATAAGTTGTTTGGGCCTGAGTACTAAATAAAAGGAACTGTTCAATATTTCTTTTGGCTTGGGGGCTTTGGAAAAACTTACAGAGACACTAAGAGCATTATGAGCAGAGAAAGTTTGGAAACCTCTAGCTTCGTGCCTTAGTGTTGATAGCAGGAATGAAAATTATTACTGAGTTTGGGAGAAAATCTAGCTTTGCCAGCAAGATTGCAGAGGCAAGAAGAACCATCAGAACTTCTTCAGAGACCAAGTGCCAAGGGCTAAAGTGAAATGAAAATCTGGGCACACACATCACAGTAAGGGATAGATGAAGTTGGCATTCAAACGAGGATGAAATGTTGAAGAAGACTCCATGTTGAAAAGAAGCTTCACGTGGGCTGCAAGCCTGTCTTCCAAATTAGCCCAAGGATTTTGGCCAACTCCAGTGTAATTACCTATGGCAACTATGAAAACTAATTATGAGAACTAACTAGAAGACCTAGGAATAATACAACTAGAGAATATGTTATATACAGTTATAGTATCTAATATATTTTTGAACTGGCGTCAATTGATATTCTGTCCTTAACTTTGCCCCTGGGACCCGTCAGCACAAAAAAAATAGTGCTTATTTTGATTTGCCTCTGATTTTAATCAGTATTTCTCAGAAGTGTTAAAAATATGGGAGTATATCAAAAGGATATAGGAGCCAGTTTGAAGGGGCTCCCGCTGATCAAATCTGGGACAATCTGAGAATCCAAATAAATGAGGAGAGTAATAGATTATTTACCCTTTGAATAAAATAAAAATCCAGGAGTACAATATTGGGGGGAGGAGATTGAGGGTTTGGCTTACAGCTGAATGAATTGTGCCAAGTGATAAATGTGGAGGGAGTGGTGGCATCGGAAGTCACACTTTTCCAAGCATCATAGTAAAGACTGGTTCAGTCAAGAATCATCAATGGGTGCTAAGTCTGGGGAAAGTTATATGATGAGCAGCATGGTCTCGAAGTGTCTCTCCACAGATTGCTTAATAGCTGCAAGGGGAAATATAGAAAGTACACAGAGGAAAAAGTGGACAGTGCTTTTATCTAGTCATCAAGATTAACATCACCAGTGAAGGGCATTCAGACGTCATGTGCCTCCTAAGGTCATTCCTGGAAAAGACACAATGTCACTTAAATGGTGGTCCAGCCAAGGATATATAACCTGAATTTAATCGTGAGGCAACCTTAAACAAATCCAAAATAAAGGTCATTCTAATGAAATAGAATAACTGAATATTCTTCTGAGTAAGTAACTGGCCTGTATTCTTCAAAAGTGTTCAAGTCATAAAAGCAAAGAAAAGCTGAGGAACTGTTCCAGATGTATGGAGGATGAGGAGACACGACAACTAAGTGCTTTCTGTGATTCTGGACTGGGTCCTATTCCAGAGGAGAAAATGCTTTAAAGGATATTATTGGGACAATTGAAGAAATTGCAACATGGGCTGTAGATTATGTAAAAGTGTCATATCAATGTTAAATTTCCTGAAGTTGGTCAGCATAGTTAGGTAATAAAATATCCTTGTTTTTAGGAAATACATACTGAAGTATTAAGGGATAAAATGATGTCATATCTGCAGTCTATTCTCAAACGGTTCATAAAAATAAATAAATAATAATATGTGTGTGAATACACACCAAGAAAGAATATAAAAATGTATATGGAGAAAAATATTAAAAGTTAGTGAACCTGGCTAAAAGATACATGGGACTTCTCTGTACCACTTTATAATTTCTCTGAAAATTGGAAACTCAGAATTTTTTAAAAATAAAAATAATTTTGGTGCTTGTCTGGAGTCAGACAATTTCAGTTAGACTCAGAGTAATGCTAAAGTGGAAGAGAACTTAAGGTTTATTTTGCCTGATCCACAAATCTTACATATCAGAAACTCAGGCTCAGAGACACTATAGTAACTTGCTTAAGGTTATTATGTTAGTCAGCTTGGGCTGCCAGAACAAAGTTCAATAGATGAGGAAGTTTAAACAACAGAAATCTATTTTCTCACAGTTTGGAGGCTGAGAAGTCCCAGATCAAGGTGCCAGCCCATTAGGTTCCTGGTAGGAGCTCTCTTCCTGGCTTACAGATGGCCGTCTTCTCTCTGTGTGCTCATATGGCCTTTCTTTGGTGTATGTGCATGGAGAGAGAGACCTCTCTCTCTTCCTCTTTTTAAAATGCCACCAATCCCATCGGATTAGGATTAGGACCCACGGTTATGACCTTTCTAACCTTAATTACCTCCTAAAAGCTGTATCTTCAAATTCCTTCACAATGGGGGTTAGGGCTTCAACATATCAATTTGAAGAGGGGGGCACAATTCAGTCCATAGCAGTTACACAATTTATTTGGTGCAGAACTGACTGCTGGCCCGTAGAGCTTTTTTTTTGAGAAAGAAACTATTTCAATGAAAAAATGATATGAGAGTCTAAATCTGAAAACTGGAATCTGGCGTTAGGGCTTTTTCTTATAGATGCTTTTTTATGGGCATTTCTATGCATTTTGAAGTTCTCTGTGTGTAGGAAATATACCTTTGCTTGATATAAAGCCATTTCTCCAAAGTTATATATTAAAGTTGTAATTTAGGGAAGTATAAAAAAGTTAATAGATTGCAAATATCATCAGTGTGCTGAATTGATCCAAAAGAAGTTAATTTATTTAAAGCTATTAAACCACAAGTTGATAAAGACCTTATTGTTTTTGTTTTTGTTGAATCTCATACATCAATATAAAGCCTCTGGGTGTACTTACCAGGCCAGAAACAATTAAGTAAATTATACTCAAGAACAACCTACCAAGCTTTCTGTATGTTCTGATCCAATACTCCCACATCTGTCAAACGAATACCTAACTAACCCTGTGGATTTGCACAATGCCCTAAAGGCCAGAAAACTTGGATTCCAGAGCTGAGTTTCAGAGGCTTGGGCGCTCATTAAACACTTGTCAGTTTAATTGCTTGTCTCTCTTTTTTGATGAAGTGGGCCAGCCTCCCAAACGTATCCCTGCTCCGTCTCCCCACCCCACCCCTATCCAGCTATTAAGGGATAAGGCCTGATTATTTACCCAAAGAAAGAAGATGAAATAAACTTAACACGGGAGTTTCCTAAATCCCTTGATAATTCAAAAAAAAAAAAAAATTCCAGAAAGAAGAAATAAATCAGTCTCTTCCTTTGCCCCATTGAAGAACACAAGATGGTGTTAAATGACCAGAGGCTCAGACAGGGAGGCCAGGACACAGAAGCACCTGTGCTGTTTGGCCCTGATTCCCCTCCGACGTCCCAAGTGCCTGGCATTCTTGACTTTCCGCTGCTTTCAGCCACTTCTTTAGTCCTATTTTTTGTATCCTTACACCTGCAAATCCATGTCCCCCCATTGGCCAATTCCTGACTCACCTCAATTTTACTCAGGCATCTTGGTGACAAGTCAGCTCTTCTCCACTCTTCCTTCCTGTCCTCCTGGATTGCACTGGCCGGAGTTTTTCTAGGGGACTTTTGCAGGTGGGTAGGATGGAGTGAGAGGAAGGAATAGTGAAGACTTGCTGCTCCCTGACCACTTGGGCAAGACTCTGCAATGTAAGGCAGAAGCTTCAGTCAGACACACTCTCCTCTCTCCTTCTGCAGCTGGAGCTGTCAGGGCACGTTTCCAGGGGTCTCCTAAGTTAGGGGGACAGAAAGCAGCACCCCGACCCCAGATTCCACCACTCAGCTATCCAGCCCATTCCCATCATTAGCAGTGGGAAAAGTTGACTACACCCCGTTCTCCTCAACCACATAAAGCTGCAGAGGATTCAGGAGAGGCTGCAGCTCCATCACACCAATCTCTGTGTTTTCCCGTTGATAGTCCAGTGTCCAATTCTTCCCTGATGGGCAGGAAGAAAGCCATCACACCATAGAGAGAAGCGCCCTATTCAGACTGCACATATTGCTCTCTTAATAATGATTGTCTGAATGATTGGATAAGGAGAAATGCTTTGATTTGAGAAAGACTGATGCTTCCCTGCTTGCCCCAGTTTTTCCTTGTCTCAACAAGAAGTAAACACTGACAATCGATCACATCAGTGTTTATGTAATATTTAGAAAATGACCTCAGATCAGCTGGGACAACAGCCTCTACTCCATGAGTGAGTCAATGAAAGCCCAGACAGGTTAATGATTCCCAGAGTCACACCATTATTTGGTGACATAGATGGGACTAGAACTCAGGTCTCAGCTCCCAGACCAGAGCTGTCACACTGTACCATGTTTGTCCCCATATTAGACCAGCCTGATCGAAATACAGCAGTTCATTTAAATCTATGATCCAAGTGCACTTTGGCGACATTAGATTTTTGAGGCAAATGGTTTTCTTGACCTTACTCAGAGCTGAATCTTGCTGCTTATGCTAACCTGGCTCATACCCCCAGCACATGAAGAAACTTTATGCCATGTTGCTCTGACAATCTTGAGGTCTAATTGCTTTCAATTCACTCTTTCCTAATAAAAATCTGGGCTCAGAATATGACCCGCTAGGAATCATTTATACTTCAGTGTAAGTATAAGTCCTTCAACCCATTTTTATAAGCCTCCCATTGTGCTGTAATATAATGTGCATAGCATCACCTATGAAGGCTTCTTGCCAAAAAATGTTTGACCTGAAACTGCTCAAGCCTCTAGGTAGACCTAACTTCCAGTTTATATGAAATTTGGAAAATGGAGAAATAAATTAGATGACACCGTGAAGAAATAACTAGACAAATCCAGAGTACAAGATATTTTCTAAGACATCTGTCCTGCTGTCTTCAAAATATCGACATCATGGAAAAAAATAAAAACAACATAAAGATGAGGAGACAGCTCTATATTTAAGAGACTAAAAAGATATAACCAATAGTAACGTGTGGACATTTATTGGATCCTGGTTAAAAAAAAAAAAAAAGTTATGAGAGATTTTTTGGGGTAGGGGAGGAAAAACTATTTTCCCTCTGCTCATCTGAGGTTCACTGGCTGTGGCCCTATAAACTAGGCTGACAAAAGACACATTAACAGGAGAAAAAAAACAGAAGTTTATTACCCTGTGTGTTGCATATACACTTGGAAGTACTCAGTGGTGAGTAACTCAAAGGGGTGGTTAGAACTTGGGCTTATACAGCGTCTTAAAGAAAGAACAATAGAACAATAAATTTGTAGAGACATGATAAGACAAAGGAAAAAGACTAAGTTTCTAGGGCAGCAAACTGTGGAAAACTAAATATATGAGGAAACTAATGGTTGATAAGGCTAGGTTAGTGACGTTTGTTATGTAGATTCCTCCGGTGCCATTTGTGGGCTGATCAGTGTGTAGAGTTGTCACTGTGATTAACTTCAGTCCTTCCTGGAGAGAGAAGAGCAGAAACACCTTTACATGTTTATGACCTGCTCTTAACCAAATAGGGGGAAGGCAGGGAGCTTTTCTTGTATCTGCTTCTTCTCAGTTGCCTTCAGCTCAAAATAATCCTTACGGCAAAGTGGCATGTTTGGTTTGGCTATATTCTGCTATCCTTCAGGGAAATATGAAGAAATTTAAATATGTATATTAGGAAATCACTATTAATTATCTTAAGTATGAAAGTGGTACTGTTATTACATATGAGAATGCTATTGGTTTTAGGAGATTTATGCTGAAGTTCTTAGGTTGAAGTGTCATGAGGTCTACAACTTACTTTCAAATGTCTCACACACACACACACACATGCACATACGAATAAAATCAATACGTGGAGCAAAATGGCAACAATTGTTGAATCCAGGTGGAGAAATGTATCTTTCAATTTTTCTGTATGTTTTGAACTTTTCACAATAAAAATTTGAAAAAAGATAAATATTAGTTTTATCTTATAGAGCCTAGAAATTTCTAGATTTTAATGCTATTTTTCACTAAAGATTGAAGAACTGAGGTCCTTACTACTGAGGGATATTAGGTATCAGAGTGTGATTAGGGATATATTTTGTCAGACTAGAGAGGCCCTTTCTAAAATCCATTATCAGTTTAAGTAGCTCCTTTGTCTGTCTATTGCTAAAGTTTGTCTTTTATATCCCAGGACCATATTTTTGGAATCACCAGATCAGGACATGTGGTCTGACAAAGGATTTTTTCCTTATTTCTGCTTTTAATCACACAAAAGCCTTACAAAGTCATAAAAATCAAAACGTGTAGATACGATTTTTTGTTTAATATATAATGAATCACCTTTTTTGAAAAATAAATGAAATTATGCTGTTTCAAGAAGATTTGGAACACAATTTCCACATCTTGTAGTCAACTCCAATGTGATTTACAGCAAAATCTTTCTTTAACTTCTTACAAGGTCAACTTAGCAATCTATCATGACATATGTTGGGGATAAAAATGTCTTCCTTGTCTTTTATTCTTAGGTTTTAATTTTCTTTTTGAATCAAGCTTTCAGTTTTGACCTTCACAATTACTAAGGAAAATCAGATTGCAGTAATTAGAATATTGCAGAAACATCATCTAAAACTATGGTTTGATTAGTCTGTTAACTTAAACAACCACAATGTCAACTCCTGAGAATTTTAAACTGATTTAATTTTAACTACATGGTACACTATTCTTTTTTTATGATAGGTGAAATATTTGCAGAGTAAGTCAGAGGTAGTGTACTTATTTAGAATGTTATAAGGGAAAAAGGAAAACTGCAGAGTAGCAGATAATTTAAGAGAAATATGTATTTTCTAAACATTAACACCTGGAATTTTTATTTGATGTGTAACATCCAAATAGCTAAAATGAACATTTTACTTTGGAGGATTTTTTCAAGGCAAAGAAAAATTGCTTTATATTTTCACCTAAGCTTATTCTATTAAAAAAAAAATGTCAAGGGCAGAACTCCAGAACCATTAATTAAAATTTTAAAATTTGTTGAAAATAGAAGGACATTTTTCAATGGCTTATTTGGCCTATTTTATTTAATATTTCTCATCTCTGTAAATTTTATTCAGCATTTTAACCTGAAAATGTGCTTTCCCTCCTCTTCTACTCCTGTAGTTAATTCCTACAACCATATTCATTAAGTGAGCAATGTTTTCATTCCAAGTCAATAGATGAGGGACTAAGCAAAGTATAGAACTGTTATTAGACACTCAACTGGAGGATTTCCCAACTGCTTAGAGCCCAGGGAGGGAGACCATGAATTAGAATTGCTTTTTTTGCTCCTCAAAATTGACCCAATCAAGTCAGGATGATGAAAAGGGGGCTTCCTACTTTCTGCATTTAAGATAGAAATATTTCATTGGTAAATAGAATATTTTCCAACATCGGGTAAAACTCGTCTTTTTAAGAGTGTCAATTAGAACATAATGAGTTTAGCACAACATAAACACAACAGTATTAGAAATACTGACTATTAAAGCTAAGAAAAGATCAGAGAACAACTATTCAAAGGTAGAAGTTTCTATACTGAAGCATCAAAGTGAGGATTAAAGATCAATGCTTCTAAACAACAACAAAACATCAGTGAATCCAGGGACAGCACAAGACTTGCAAAACCGATTTACTTAATTCTTAAAGTGTGAGTTTCAAGGAAGAAATGAGCTTTAGGTGGTCAGTAGTATATGAAAAACCAAGGGGTTCAGGCTGGAGTGGGGATAGAGAGCAGATGTGTGTGTGTGGAGAGAGAGGCAGAGAGAAACTGAGAGAGACAAAGAGACAGCAACACAGAACCTGCTCCTTTAAAACCCCACAAACGAATAGAGATGCCGAGTGTCCAGGTCCAGGGATACAGAGATGATTACCCTCCCAGGAGCAACAAGTCTAGTGGGGTACACAAATCTATAAACAGGCGAATCATACGAGTAAAGTGCGATGGTAATATAGAGGGCAGAACCTCAACATCTATAGACGAGACCAACTTTGGTGAGTAGGGGACATTGAGGTAGGATTTTGAAGGTTGACCAGGAGTTCTTCAGACAAAGAGGAAGGTGCATTTCTGGAAGGACAGACAGCTGTGCAGAGGCACAGAGTCTTCAAAGGGTCTGGAAAAGACCAGTGTGGCTGTATGTGAGGGTAGCTGTGGATGGAGCTGAAAGGAAGGAGGGAGCCTGGGTGTGGGTCAACCCTTGGAGTTTGAAGCATAGGCAGCAGGGAACCAGAATATATTTTCTACATTAGGGAGTGGTTTGATTTATAAAAATAAAAGTCTGGGCCCGCCCCGTGGCTTAGCGGTTAAGTGTGCGCGCTCTGCTGCTGGCGGCCCAGGTTCGGATCCCGGGCGCGCACTGATGCACCACTTCTCCGGCCATGCTGAGGCCGTGTCCCACATACAGCAACTAGAAGGATGTGCAGCTATGACATACAACTATCTACTGGGGCTTTGGGGGAAAAATAAATAAAATTATAAAAAAAAAAATAAAAGTCTGGGGAAGTATGAAGGAAAGGTCGGAGTGGAGAGGGTCTGGTGGCAGGCAAACCAGCAGGGAGGGTGCCCCATTAAGTGCTAAAGCAGTGGCGGTGAGTAAGAGCTGAAAAAGAGACACCAGATTCAGAGATGGTTAAGGAGCAATCTGTAGGATTTAGGGAGTAGACATGGGTGGTAGACATGGGTGGCGTGAGAAGGAAGAGTCAACAATGGCATCAAAGTTGCTGGCTTTGGAAAGGGTGGATAATCACATCTTTTTTCAAGATTGAAAATACAGGAAGCACAACTATTTGGGGCTGTGGGGAAAATAAATTCTGCTATGTATCTGTAAAAGTTGAGGTATTTTCTGGAATCCAGATGGGTGGATCCAGGATGCGTAGGTGCCCTAAGCCTAGAACCAGAAAAATAAGGTAGGTGCTGGGACAACAAAATGTGGGTATCACGAGGATGCAAGTTGATGATACAGGAATGAATGAGATCCCCAAGAGGGCTGGTGAGTGAGGAGGCCCAGGAAAGAATGCTGGGAACCTCATCACTTAGGGCAGTGGTTCTCAGCTAGGGGCGATTTTGCTCTCCAGGGGCCATTTGGCAAAGTCTGAGGCATCTTTGGTTGTCACAACTCGGGGAGTGGGTAGATGCCAGCATGTTGTTAAACCTCTACAGTGCACAGGACAGCCCCCCACAACCAAGAATTATTCAGCCCAAAATGTCAGTTTAGGGAATAGGCAGAAGAATATGAAGCCAGCAAGAAAGAGAGGAGGAAAGTGGTGAGTGAGACGGGAGAGAGTGGTGCCTCCGAAGGCAGAGGAAGAGAGCGTCTTAATGATTGGGGGGTGAGCAGGGCCAAATGCTGTCGCCAGGGAGTGAGGAAGAAAATTGCCTTTGGCTTTCACGTTTAGGAAGTCATGAGTGATGATTGTGAAAACAGACTCGGTAAAGTAACGGGGGCAGACGTCAGGCTAAAACAAGGTGCTGAGAGATCGGGAGGTGAAGACACGGGACACTGAATGGGGACACTCTCTCAAGAGTTTGTTGGTAAATAGAGGAGGAGGATGAGACAGGAACAATTTTGTATTTAAGGCAAGGAGACTCCTGTTTCCTCTATTTTTTCCTGTGAAATAAAAATAAAAACTAACATTTATTAAGCATTTATTACTTATGTCGCAGGCACTATCTGAGTGTCTTAGATGCATTGCCTTATTTAAAACTCATAATAACTATTATTCCGTTTTACAGAGGAGGATATCAACATCCAGTTGAAGAAATGTACTGAAGATCACAGACGCCGGAAGTGGTGAACCTTGAACTTAGAAGTGTTGGGAGGCTCTCCTAAGCTTGGAGGTGTTTCATGGTCACCCTGTGCTGCTGCTACCTTTCAGCTGCCCAGCCTGATGGCTCAAAGGCAGCCTCCAAAGTCAGAGAAACTGGTCACAATATTACAATGCCAACTAACCCCGGTGCGCACTTCATTTATTCATTGCTAGCAGAAGGGCTAATAAAATAATACTAGGATGCTGTAGCTCTCCATCCCAGGTTTAGCAAGGTGGGTTTACACTCCCCGGGAACTCACCAGCTGTAGGATTCCATATGACTAATCCTCGCTCAGTCCCTCCAAGCAGGAGACAGCCTGGCGGGAAGTCTGTCTGGACGTGGTTGTCATGGTACTCACCTTGGCTGATCCTCTCCCGGAATCTGCTCAGTCAGGTAATGGTGGAAATCCATAGGACGGAGGGATCTAGGTATCTAAGATTTCGTGAGCTCGAGCACATCTGCTTAAGGTGTTAGTCAAGAACTTTCAAAGGTGAGCACCCGTTTTCACTTTTGCTCTGGCCCAGCAAACATGACTCCAGCACTCACGTTTTTCACCATGGCATCATTTCGCCTCCTTCTACAATAGTAGCAGGAGAATGGTCTGAGAATGAGTGAGACCAGAATGGAGTCAGCAACTTGACACTGTGATGAAAATTGAGAGCTCCTTCCCTGTGGCATGTAAAAGGGAACTAAACAGGAACAGATGAAAGCATTGTCTACAGTTTTGAGGGCCCATCCATTTATGTTGGTAGTACTGATACTGTATGTAAAACTTTGAAATTTTCTTCAGCAATATCCTATAATACAGGTGCAGAATTAGAGAAAGAGAAAGGGCAGGTTCACTCAAGGTTGGACTAGGTAAGGATAATGCTTGGAACACAGTAGGAATTCAGTAAGAAGGAAGGAAGGAAAGAAGGAAGGAAGGAAGGAAGGAAGGAAGGAAGGAAGGAAGGAAGGAAGGAAGGAAGGAAGGAAGGAGGGGGGGAGGGAGGGAGGGAAGGGAGGGAGGGAAAGGAGGAAGAGAGGGAGAGAGGGAGGCAGCAAGAGAGCAGGTAGCAGAATTAAGAGTCCTGGGAATGAGTTTATACCAGTTTGGACCACTGGAGTCCAGACTGAGTAGGGAGAGTAGTGAAGCCAAGTTGAGGATGATGGGATGGATGGTTGAGGCTGATTTGATTGAGATCCTATGTGGAAGAAGGGTTGGATGGACACTGAAGCCCATGTCAGGGGAGATGACATCAAAGGGATGCTCCAATTAACATTTAATCATGTCATTTAAAAAGATCTGCTTCCAACACCCCAGTTGAAAAACCAGCAACAATATAAACAGGCAGTTCTGAGAAAAAGAAACACAAGCGGCCAATAAACATACACAAAGAGCTTAAGCTAGCTAAAGGTTATAGGAGTGCAATAAAACAATAGAATTTTCACATCTTTCAAATTGGCACAGATTAAAGGGTCAATTAATATCCACAACTGGCTATAGTGCAGGCAGTTTCATCTATAACTTTCCGATGTTAAGTGCATGTGCCTTTGGACCCAGAAACAGCATTTCCAGGCATCGATCCTTCAGAAATACACTCACCTGTGGACAGGTAGGTGCGTACAGGGATGTTCAATGCAGCATTTGTTCCATAGTTGTAACAGGTGCCACTATAAATTCACGGCCTTCATACCGGCTGTGCCTTCACCTTGGCAGTGGTAGGGTTTCTTCTCTCATATTCCTCTGTGACTCTTCAAAACTCACTTCTCTCCTCAGTTGCCTCCCCATCACTCTCAAGAAGAAATTGAGGCCATGGTGAATTTCCTCATGTTTCTTCCCCAAAATCTCTATATCCAAACTCATCTCAACTCCTGTCTTTACTGGTCCAGGAGGATGAGGTGAACCCCACCTATCCCACTCTACCTTCAAGCCAGTACTTCCCCATGGAGCCCATCTCTTCAGACATTGTACCCCATTAACTATCCAGCCCTGACTATCATCAATCTTTCCTTCTCTACTGCCCAGTCTTCAGTTTAGAATAGTACACAAGTCCATTCCATGCTAAAAACAAAATAAAGCAGCTCTTGAAAACCCTTCTGAAAGGAAAAGACTCAATTTCCTTTTCTACTGTCTACTATTACCACACTCACAGTTCTGGCCATCGAATGTGTGGTTTTTTCCACACCAAGCAATTCTCCAATTCCCTGTGGACACGAACTGGGGCTGAAAGATCCCATTCTCTAATCACTTGGTCTTTCTGGTGATCAGCTCCATCCTGAGACTATCTAGGGGCTCCGCCCTATGTCACTTCATTAGCATAAACTCAAGTGTGATCTAAAGGAGCTCCTTATGAATAACAAAGACACTCCTATCATTCAGGAAATTCTGAGGGTTTTAGGAGCGCTTTGCCAGGAACCTGGGACAAAGACCAAATATATTTCTTATTATATTACATGATCCTGATGGCTTCCTTGACCCTGCATCCTCCTTAGGACTGGCCCTATCTTGACTTTTCTCAGCTCCTTGAAAAACTAGTCTAAATTCCATTTCTCCATTCCTCTCTCCCTAATCGCTGCTCAGTCTTTATTATCCAGATGCTCCCCCTCTCCCCCACTCTCCACTAAAACGACCCTAGAAAATTTGCCTGCACATTGCCAAAACCAATGGATGCTTTTTAAATCTTTGCCTTACCGAACTTCAGCTAGCCACCTGCTTGTTACTGAATGTCTATCCCTTTGGCTTCTGTGGTGTTATTTCCTCTCGTGCTCTTCCATTCATCTGTTTTTTATTTATTTTTTTACCATTCCTTATTAATCTTCCCCCTGGCTCCTCTGCCTACAATAAAGACTTTGGTATCTCTCATAGCTTGTCTATGAATCATGCCGCCCACCATCAACCTTGTCATTTTATATGCTCTCCTTGGGAGGATTTAATTCACTCTCAGGGTTTTAACAACCATTTAACTCTCAAATATGTACTGTAGATCTCAAACCCTGCCCACCAATTTGAGCATCAGATTCATGTGTTTGACTGTTTTTTAGATACCTCCACTTGGATATTCCACAGATCTCTAAAGCTCAACATCTCCCAAATATAATTTACCATTCCTCCACTCTTTCCAGTTCAACATTCAAAACCTTAAAACACGCCCAAGAAAGTGCACCTCTCACGTATAATCAATCAACGAGTTCTTTAATCAGCAGAGTTCTCTATCCTTGATGCCGCCTGTCTGCAGTGCTGAGTTGCAGGCCTTATCCTTGCCAGCCTGATTTACTGCCAGAACTTCCTAACTTGGATCACTACAGGAGCTCAATCTTGCCTTCCTTAAATTCATCTTCCATACTGATGCCAGAATAAGCTATCAAAAACGTAACTCTGCAGTCAATAAAAATGGCAAAAGATCTCATAACATGTAAAAATGTTCATGATATATTGTTTAGTGCAAAAAAGCAGGCTCCAAAATAGTAGGCCCATTATGATCCCATTTTTGGTTTTTAAAAATGTGTATACATGTTCCAAGAAATGAAATGAACATACATCTAAATATTAACAGGGCTGATCTTCCAGTGGTAGATCATGGGTGATTTTCTTTTTTTTATTGATTTAGTTTTCCAAGCTTCCTGCAGTGAGCACATATTATTTTTGAAATCAGGAACTAGATAAATCCCACATATCTAATAGTGCCAATTTCTTCCTTAAAATTCAGTATTAGCTTTCTGCTGGCAGGATAAGGTCCAAGAATTTTTTCATGGCAGACAAGGCCCTCCATGACCTGGCCACCACATTCCTCTCTAGCCTCATCTCCCCTCTCACATTATAGAGCAGTAGTTCTCAGACATTTACCATGTTAACTATTTTTTTTTTTTTTTTTTTTTAAAGATTTTATTTATTTTATTTTTCCCCCCCAAAGCCCCAGTGGATAGTTGTATGTCGTAGCTGCACATCCTTCTAGTTGCTGTATGTGGGACTCGGCCTCAGGATGAACAGAGAAGTGGTGCTTCGATGCGCACCCGGGATCCGAACCCGGTCCACCAGCATCGCAGCGCGCGCACTTAACCACCAAGCCACAGGGCCGGCCCAACCATGTTAACTATTTTTAAGTGTACAATTCAGTGGCATTAAGTACACACACAATGTTGTGCAACTATCACCATTATCCACTTTCAGAATTTTTTTGTTGAGGGAAGAGAGAGAATCTCCCTCTGCCCTTTCCCTTAAGGTTCTTATGGCTGGCCAAATAATTAACAAGACAGGTTAGCAGGAGAAAATAATACCAAGTTTAATAACATGTATACACGGGAGAAAGCAGGGACACTGAGTTTCTCAACACAATAGCAGAAATTCTCCTCTTCAATACCATGTTCAGCCAACGACAAAGGAGGATGTTGGGGGTCGGGGGGCGTCACTTACAGGAGATTACCACTAAAGCACAGTAAACAAGAGTAAGGTTATTATGTAAATTTAAGGCCTCACCTTCCACATTGATAGGCCCCTAGAAATGAGGCCATCCCCCCCTCTTCCCAAAACAGAGAGGGAGATACCTTTACAAATGGAGATTTCCCTTATAAATGTAAATGATTGCCTGGCAACTCCTCACAGGGCCATCCAGAGAATGTGGCCAGAGAGACAGAACTTCCGATAAGATGGGCTTGTTGGTGCCTTTCCTATTGTAACATTTATCCTACATTATCTTTACAGCCATCATGATAGATGATCTGTTCCAGGAAGGAGCTACCATGTCAAATTCTTTAGGCAGTTAGTGGGGGAGGTCAAATGTCCCTCAGAGAAAACAATCAAGGTAAAGAGATATATTTTAGGATGGCCAAATCTTGATCTCCCACATTTTCATCTTTCCAAATAGACACTGTGTACCCATTTATACATAACTCTCCCTTTCCCCCTCTACACAGCCCTTGGTAAACCTCTACTCCACTCTCTGTGTCTATGAATTTGCCTACTCTAGGTACCTCATATAAGTGCAATCATACCATTCCATTGTTTGTATATACCATATCTTATTTATCCATTCATCTGTAGATGCACATTTGGGTTATGTCCACTTTCTGGCTACTGTGAATAATGCTGCCATGAACAATGGTATACAAGATCTGTTTGAGATCCTGCTTTCAATTCTTTGGGATATATATCCAGAAGTGGAATTGCTGGATCATATGGTAATTCTATGTTTACCTTTTCGAGGACCCATCATACTGTTTTCCACAGTGGGTGCACCATTTTACATCCCTACCAGAAATGCATGAGGGTTTCAATTTCTCCACATTCTTACCATCACTTGTTATTTTCTGATTTTTTAAATAGCCATCCTAATGGGTGTGAAGTGGTATCTCATTATAGTTATTATTTGCATTTCCCTAATGAACTGGAGGCACATTGTGAGAATGACTGTGCTACAGTAATACTGATAACCTGTAGATCCCAGAATACAAAGTATTATTTACAACTTGGTGCTTGCACTCTGCTAGTCCCTCTGCCTGGAATCATCCTCAGTTTCCTCCACTAACTCTGTTTCATCCTTTAAGATACAACGCAAATATCATCCCCAGAAAGCCTTCTCAGAACCTCTAGGTTGGACTAGTTGACCTCACAGAAGCCCTGAGAGGCTCAGGCCCCCACAGCACCAGGTGCTACAGAAGGAGGGCACAGGGGAGTGGGGAGAGTAAGGCATTGGATAAAAATCAAGCGTTTTGTTTGAAAGTCTGTATAGAGAGCTGATGAGCCCCAAGACCCCATCCCCCATGGCAAACAGCCAAGCGGCAGCTTGTTATGAGAGGTTCAGGGATTCAATCAGAGACGTAAAAGAAACTTTCCACTCCAAACAAATGGACTGAAGGTATATTTTATTATATAGAGGAAAGTAAAGACGATAGTTCACAAACAGATCCAAATAGGTCAAATATTGAGAGGAAAAAACATCAGCTCGACTGGAATGGGAAAACATCCACGTCGACTGAGCAGCAGATTCGAATAGATCGTATAATGAGAGGGAAAAACATCAGATCGACTGGAAAGGGAAAACATCCACACTGACTGAAGGGAAATGACACAAATCAGTCAGAAAGAGAAACACCAGGTTGACCAAAAAGAGAAGACATCAGACTGGGTACTCACAACATCCACGCCCCACTGCCGGGGAGAATCTCTTCAATTGACATGGCTGGGCAGGAATCCGATCATCAGAGGTCCTGGGCTGGGCGTCCCCTCCACAGGTGAGGCTCTCACCAGGCCTCGGTTTCCAGCAGTTTATATAAGCAGTTACAGAGTTTACAAAGCAAGCAGTGTTCCCATGCACAAATGGTTATCAGTGGCATACGTGCACTGAGCCCCCTGGCTATCGTCCCAGCCTGGCAGTTGTGTACGTGCATTGTTTTCCCTGGTTATCGTTCCAGCCTGGCACAGATGGCCAGTCTGCCCCAGGCTGCCACGCCCAAAGGACCTAGAAATTTTTACAAATTGCAACTGTCTCCGTGGGAGAAGGGCCAGTTCCCACCACAAAGGAAGCAGATTTATATTTCTTTGTGTGCTGGTGGCTGTAGGTTCATGGAACGGCCAAACATGGCTATACTCATGTCAAGACACAGCTATAGAGGTCCCCCCACTTAGATTTCCCTTTAAGACTGAGCTTGCCATTCAGCTGCCAAGAATGCGGTTAGCTGACAGCCTCTGCCTGCAAAGCCTTCAGGATCCACCTTGGTTCCTTCTGAGTAGCCTCCAACCCATGACTGAGCACAATGAGGCACCTGGCATTTCTGTCCGGTATGAGAATTCGTGGCACCAATGACATGGTGGATAACAGCTACACAGCAGACCTAGAGTGCAACTGACATTCCACCAAATATATGACACCATCAGTTTTAAGAAGCACGATTATTTTATATACCACTAAGAAAGACCAAACACTAAAAATTATCCTAAGACATTATAGATTTCCTAATTTCAGAAATGTTGAATAGTGAAGAAGTGTGGATCTTGGTGTCAATTAAATATGGTAGCTCAGATTGGAGGATGGGGGCTCCAAGAGTTAAGTCCCTAAGAATAAAATGAAATCCATAGATTATCTGAAATATTTGAGCATTTAGGAAGGAACTTATTAATATGAGAGATCTGATGGAAAAATTAAAGATAATATCTAGAAAATTGAAAAGAAAAATGAGACAATTACAAACTCCAGGAAAAAACAAAGTTTTATGAGATAGAAATTATAATCATAGCACTCTTCTTGACTCTATAATGAAAAATACATACGTAATTATAATATAAATACTAATTTAATTAAAATTAAATGTGGTTTTACTATTTGGGGAGGATTAGAAGAGAACTGGAAGTTGGGGGAGTATGCAAGAGAGGTAAATTCTCATCTATTATTTCAAGAAGTTGATAAGAGCAGTATAAACATGCCACTTAAAAACATAATAAGAGGGGCCGGCCCGGTGGTGCAGTGGTTAAGTGCACGCACTCTGCTTTGGTGGCCTGGGGTTCACAGGTTCGGATCCTGGATGCGCACCGATGCACCGCTTGTCAAGCCATGCTGTGGCGGCGTCCCATATAAAGTAGAGGAAGATGGGCACGAATGTTAGCCCAGGGTCAATCTTCCTCAGTGGAAAAAAAAAAAAAAGAGGAGGATCGGCATTGGATGTTAGCTCAGGGTTAATCTTCCTCAAAAAAAAAAAAAAACATAAAAAGAGATGAATGGGGGAAAAAGATTAATGATGGTGGAAGGGAAGGATATGGAGAAGAGGAAAATATCAACGATGACTACCAGGTTCCATTTATTAAAATAGGGACCACCAGGGGCTTAGGATCATACTGAGATTGAAGCGCTCCAAAGGCGTCAATTTGCAAATATCAAGTAGGCAACTGGATACATGAGATTTCAAACTGGAGATCAGCTCAGAAAAGAGCTCTTGGCTAGAGATAAGCAATTGAAATTGGAAAAAAAAAAAAAAAGATGGTAATTGAAGCCATGGGAGTAGATGGCACTTCTCAGGAGGGTTTTTGATACTGGTGACTAGATGGAGAATTCCTGAAGTGGAGGCGGAATGGAAGGCAGAGAGCAGCAAGCTGAGTACAAAGCAGGTGAGGAAAGGGAGACAGCTTTCAAAGGCCTCTTGGAGACCAAAGGCTTTCAACGTAAGTCAGTCAATTTCTTTATTTTTAAAGTTGCTCTTAATTTTAAGACTTTTTTTTAGAGCAGTTTTAGGTTTACCACAAAACTGAGAGAGAGGTACACAGATGTCCCATATATTGCCTGTCTCCACACATGCACAGCCTCCCCCATTATCAACATCACTCACCAGAGTGGTATATTTTTTACCAAGGATGAACCCACATTGATACAACATAATCACCCAAAGTCCACAGTTTACCTTAGGGTTCACTCTTGTGTTGTACAGTCTATGGGTTTGGACAAATGCATAATGACATATATCCATCATTATATTATCATACAGGGTTTTTTCACTGCCCTAAAAATCCTCTGTGCTCTGCCTATTCATCCCCACCCTGCCCACTCTCAGCAACCACTGATTTTTTTTACAGTCTCCATAGTTTTGCCTTTTTCAGAATGTCATATAGTTGGAATCATACAGTATGTACCCTTTTCAGATTGGCTTCTTCTACTTAGTAACATGCACTTAAGGTTCCATGTCTTTTCATAGCTTGATAGCTCATTTCCTTTTAGGACCAAATAATATTCAATTGTCGGGATGTACCAGTTTATTTATCCATTCACCTACTGAAGGACATCATTGCTTCTGAGTTTTGGCAATTATGAATAAAGCTACTATAAACATCCTTGCACAGTTTTTTGTGTGGACATAAGTTTCAACTCCTTTGGGTAAATACCATAGAGTGTGACTGCTGGATCGTATGGTAAGAGTGTATTTAGTTTTTTAAGAAACTGCCAAACTCTTCCAAAGTGGCTGCACCATTTTGCATTCCCACCAGCAATGCACGCGAGTTCCTGTTGCTCCATATCCTGGTCAGCATTTGGTGTTGTCAGTGTTCCACATTCTGGCTGTTCTAATAGGTGTGTAGTGGTATCTTGTTAATTTGCATTTCTCTGATGACATATGTGGAGCATTAATTTTTTTTACACTTTTTGCATAAAGTTTTTTTTTTCTTTTTTTATTGAATTTTCATTATATGTTCCTAATGCCTGTGAAGGTCATCTCCTGAGAGCAGACAAACGATAAAGGTCAATCATATTGAGTATATGATAGTTGGAAATGTAAGTGTACACAAAAATATGTGCAAGAACAAATGACACAGAGTGTTTTTATTTTGTCATCTACTCTCAAGATGAAACTTCACCAAAGACCATTTGCTCTCAGTTGGTCCCATTTTCTGCCTGTAACTTCCTAGCCTCCCTGAGCTCTAACCTCCACTCCTTTATGCCCACTCTCCATCTCCACTTTCTCTAGAGCTACAGGCTTCCTCCAAGAAGCACTTTCTTCCCTACACAACTAAGACCCATGGAGCATCATTTCAGTTACCCTCACTCTCAACTCTCTGGTCCTCTGTCCCACTTGCCTTGTATGTACTATGCCCGACTCTGGCTCAATCTACTTTCACATGTCTCAGAATTCTGAAATTACAGTGTTCAACTTCACTTAGTGTTTTATTCCTGTTTGGAAAATTCCCTTATTGATTTTAAATATGCTTACTCTTTTCCCAATCTCCACATCCTCAAGGCCCTTACTCCACTCCTATCCCCCTCTCTCAACCACCTGTGAGTTAAAGACCTTGCTTCTTACTTTAAAGAGAAACCAAGGCATTGCTCCCGCACTGAAGCCAGAAAGCTGGGCATAATCTTTTCCCTTTCTCAACACAATATCCAATCAGTTACCTTTTCAAATAATCTTAAAGTCTTTAGGGGAGAGAGGAATTAAAAATATATAATCAAATAGTTTAATAAATTTTTTACAGCAAAATAAAAACATACATTATTAAAAAAAGCCACATTCTACATTAAATACATTAAAATATTGATAATTTTATAAATAAAATCATTTTAAACAGTAAATACATGATAAAATTTCTCTGATACAAGGTTACGTACATATATTTCAATGACTGATTTTGAAAATATAAAAATTGCATCCTTCTTTTAAAAAACATTTAACTTAATGAGTTTTACAAAATTATCAAAAGTTAAAAAGTGCTAGATATGCTTCCATTTTGTTCCATTTTTAAAGCAATTATAGCACAACATCAGACCTTAAAAAAAGGTGAATTAGGGTATAAAGCTTATCCTATATTGCCTAAAAATGAAAACTTCAGAGACTTTCTAGGCAGTGGGAAGGGTTGGGAAGCCGATGAAGTTCAACGTCAGCAAAGGCTGTCACCTGCCCAGGGCTATTACCTGTCCTTGTTCTCAGAACCACGAGATTCCTCCTTCCTGGCCCACTCCTACAGAGGAGCCTTTTTATGCCTAATGGTTCCTAATTTTCAAGAGAAAAGGTTTCTGAAAGATTTTTTTTTTTTTGGTGAGGAAGATTAGCCCTGAGCTAACATCTGTTGCCAATCTTCCTCTTTTCACTGAGGAAGATTGGCCCTGGGCTAACATCTGCGCCCATCTTCCTCTACTTTATATGTGGGAGGCTGCCACAGCATGGCTTCACAAGTGGTGCGTCGGTGCACGCACAGGATCCAAACCTGCGAACCCCGGGCCGCCGAAGCAGAGCGCTCATACTTAACCACTACGCCACCAGGCCGGCCCCCTGAAAGAATTTTGATATTTAAATCCTATGCCAATACTGAAACTCTTCTAAAGATTAAGGCATTTTGCATTTGAATTTTATAAAAAAAAGTCATGAATCTTATTCCAAATGAAAAGAGGACACTTCGTTTGGTCACTTGATTTCATACCACTTGTAGAGGTAGGATAATTTTCTCCTCTCTCTGAAAACTGTCCTGACTATACAAATGATGGTTGTACTGGAAAGGGTTCTAATGCCTTTTCCGCATTCTTCCAGTTGTGAAAATTCTCTCTGTACCACTCAACTGAAAGGAAAAAACAAAAGACAAAAATCAAAAATAAAAAACTAAAAATAAGATAACCAACATTTACTGAGTTCCTACTAAGTAAAAAAAGTCTTGCCTGTCAGCTTATCAGCAGGTGAGAGTTGCTTAACAATGAAAGCAATTTGATTTTAAATTAACCAATGAAGTTAATCAGAAGATATTTCATCACCTAAAAACTTAGATTCAAAAATCAACTTTTATTTTAACTTCAAAAGTCCTTCAATACTGAATTTGCTGGTATAAGTGTTTAAGACATTCTGATGCTAAGGAATTCAGGAGGAAAGGGAGATAAGTCATTTGCACCGGTTTTAAATTTTTTTTAATTTTTTTTTTTTTTTTTTTTTTTTCCCCTAAAGCCCCAGGCGATAGTTGTATGTCATAGTTGCACATTCTTCTAGTTGCTGTATGTGGGACGCGGCCTCAGCATGGCCGGAGAAGCAGTGCGTCTGTGCGCGCCCGGGATCCGAACCCGGGCAGCCTGCATCAGAGCGCACGCACTTAACCGCTAAGCCACGGGGCCGGCCCTGCACCGGTTTTAAAGTTACAGAAAAAAGTGTAATATTTTGTTCATGTAAATGTAGCAATACTACATTATAGGCATAGTGAGAAACTGTGAGCTTCCTTCTGTTAATATGTGAAATTATTTTATGTCACTACACTAAAACCTTTTAGTTAAAAAATGATAAATTTTCTTTGTATTTGCTTTTAAAATTCAACACAAATATTTTGTATTTCAAGGTCTGAATCAAGACTTTTTTTCCTACATTTGGGTATCTTTTACCATGAGTACATTTCTAAATAGAAGTTTAACATATATACACAGACTTTGTATACACTTATTTTAATGGATATTTCTAAATTTAATGCATATACTAAATTTGTTTCCTATTTGTTTGTTTCATTATGAAAAGACTCAAGACACTCAAAGACGGTGAACTGTCTATACTTCATCAAATCTAAGACGCCACTGATCTTACACTGGACCATTATTTTACATACCACTAGGAAGGAAAAAATAGTTGCAATAATAATTATAAGACACTAGTGACTGTAAAACACATACCTTTCAAGGATGTGAAAAAAGTGAAAAAATGTGTATCAGAGAATCAATGAAATAGGTATCTGATAAATGCTAAAACATAAGAAGACTGATCAGAAGTTATTCTATGAAATTCAAGGTGCTTAGGAAATATATTACTAATGCTAGAAATAGATTAAATGTAACAGTAAAAAGTGAAAATGATTCATCACAATATTCTGCTGAATTTGTAATGTTCTAAAAATAAATTACTGTTCCTTTAAATTTTTCTGAATCCCCCTCCAAAAAATGACCAATTCATAACATACTTGTTTTCTTTATTCCTTCTTTCCAAGGCACTTTAGGTCTCCAACCTAAGCCATGTATTTTTTCTGACTTCATTGGATATCTCATGTCATTGGTAGGTCTTGGAAAACAAAACAGATTTAAAATGACATTGTGGATACATATTTACAAATTTAAATACTAAGAGAAATAATGCGTGTCTATGCATCTTTACCATAATTCAAATTTTTTCTTAAAAAATCTTCCCTGATGACATGCTTATTGTAAAGAATTTGTAAAATAAGGTATATATTAAAAAAAATCATCTATAACCCCAGAAGCCTAACCTTCTCTGTAGTTCATCCCTTTCTTATTTCAGCCACAATCTAGGTATGAATACAGTGCCTCATACCTAAATGTTTGACCAATGAATAAATAAATACACATAAACTTATTAGGACTCTCGTGTTTCCCATCCTAGATCAGGTACTTTATATAAATTACAATTAAACCTTACATACTTTTGTGAGCAAGGTATTCTTTTCCCTATTTCACATTGGAGGAAACCTCAGACTTGGAAAGAGTCAATAACTTTAAGTCACACAGCTAGTTAGTAATAATGTTGCACTTTATTCTGATGACATTTATCATTAGGAAAAAATATTTTAGCAGAAAACTCAAAAGACATAAACTAGTTTCTGGTTAAGTCCATGTATTTTATAATTTTGTAAGTACCTAAGATTTCACAACCTTTCCCCCATGTTTTAACTTGTTACTCACCTATCATTCACATAATCGACCCAGTTTTCCATTTCAGACTCTGAACTGGTGTCTTTGATCTGTCAAAATGGAGAAGGCTTTTGAGTCAAATTATAAAATGAGACCAGAGAATAACAATGGTATTCAATAGCTGATTCCAAAGACAAGAAAAACCACCTCCTCCAATTGGGGGAGACAGCTAAAATGAACAGCATTTTAGTAACACTTTCTATACTTTATAACCTAAATTCCATCTGAAGCTCACAGAGAATACTCATTGTATAAACTATGGGAGAAAATAAATTTTTTTGGCTTTTGTTTATCATTCAGTGTGATTTATAATAAAAAACATAGATTTGGTCTTCATCCCTGTTCCTAGCACAGCGCTCCTAAAACCCTTGGAATTTCCCAAGTAATGAGACAGCAAGCTGTCTTTTGCTACTCATAACAAGCCCCTTTTACCACACCAGAGTTTGTTAAGAAGTGATTTTTGGAAAGCCCCTAAGCATGTGAGGGCTAGTTGCCAGGGGAACCAACCATGTGATCCGAGGGACAGAACTCAGCCCCTTTCTCACCACCTCTAGGGAGAGAAGATGGACTGGAGGTTAAATTAATCACCAGTGGCCAATGATTTAATCAGTCATGACTACTTAATGAAGTCTCCATAAAAACCCAAAAGGACGGGGTTTGGAGAACTTCCAGGCTGCTGAAAACATGCAGGTGCTGCGAGGGTGCATGTCCGGAGAGGGCATGGACACTCCACACCCCCTCGTTCATAGCTTGCCCTATGCGTCTGCTCCATCTGGCTGTTCCTGAGTTATATCCTTTGTAATAAACCAGTAGTCTAGAAAGTAAACTGTTTTCCTGAGTTCTGTGAGCCACTTGAGCAAAGTACCTCCAATTTATAGCCGGTTGGTCAGAAGCACAGGTGACAACCAGGTCTTGTGATTGGCATCTGAAGCAAGGGAGTCTTGTGGGACTGAGCCTTTAACCTATGGGATCTGATGCTCTCTCTAGGAGGATAATATCAGAATTGAGTTAAATTGTAGGAGAGCCAGCTGGTGTCTGAGAAGTGCTTGGTGTGGAAAACCCACGTTTGGAGTACAGGGTATTCTGTGATTAGTGTAAATGAAAACAAAAGTTCTTCCATACACTCAGTCTCCCTTTCTACTGAGTCGTGTGATTTATAATTGATGTTCAGTAATACATACACACACCCATAACTATAATTATTTATATATCATTGTTCCTTGTCTAGACACACAATTTTATATTTGTGAAATTGAGGTATTTCTTATAACAGGTATATACATTTAATGTACTAGGATGTTTTTTCCTGAAAAGCTATTACTAAATGAGTGATACAGGTTCAAATAATGACATATCTTAGTATACATAATTATGAATTTCATTTTTTACTTGTCCACTTTTCAATTGAGTAAACTGTAAATTGTTGATTTTGACTAAATCAGTGATTACTGCCACTAATTTAGTGACAATTTGGAAAACACGATCCTTTCACAATATATACATACCAGTTGTATTAGTTCTTTGGCAAGCTGGAGAACTGACATTTCAAAATTGGTTCCGATGTTATAAATTTCACCTGGTTTCCCCTTTTTGAGGACAGTGAGAAATGCTTCTACTACATCAGTAGCATAAAGGAAATTTCTTGTTTGAAGCCCTGATCCATGAATGCAGCTAAAAAGATGACACGAAAGGGAATCATCAAGTGTAAAAAAGTAAGCTCTCCCAAACCAGAGTAAGGCAATGACTGGGTACAACTCCAGAGAAGCCAATTCTCATGGGGAGCCTAGACATCTTTTACTGAAAATACAAATTCTTATGACTTTTCTAAATTTTATCCATAGTTCTTAAATGATCTCCAAACCTCCTGAGAGTACTCAATAGGAAAGTGGTAAACATAAGTGAATACTAAGAAATATTTATTCATCAATTTTATACCTTAAATTAATTTTGAAGAAATATCTACAGTTCTATGAATTAAACAAATCCTTTGAAAAAGTAAAATTACATAAAAATCGATGCCTTTGAGTTCTAGGATATATCATTTAAGAATTGAAATTATCTTAGAAAGTATATTATAAAGATGAATTACAGATTATAATTATTTAAAAATCTATTACACTGATTGTAGAAGGAATTCTTAAATTTGTTGGGACATTCAATTCTGTGGCCTCCAACTCTAAGACTTCATGATTTTCAAGACAGACTGTCACCAAATACTATCAACATACCATACAGGTACAAAGGTAAATAATGACATACCATTTCCTGTTGTGTTGTAGTAAAGATATAAATTTCGGAATAACCTAAAAGAATATTTAAATATCATTTCAGATTTTGGAAATACACTCAATATGAATCTGAACTCATCATAAGATTAAAAGATTATTATTGTTAAGAAATATACATATGGATAAACTCTAATTCTTCTTATCAGGAGTTCAAGAAAAAACCTATTATAATTTTGACAAGTAAAAACTGTAAGATAGCTTCCTATTTCACAAAAACAAGTTGCTAGATAAATACGAAAATAAAATGATACAAATAGCGGAAAAATTCAGACGAAGTGTTCATGAACAATTTGCTCTCATCAAAAAGCTCACTTCTGTGCTGATTTTCCAAGGGCAGGAATCATATCCTACTTATTTATCTGCTTTACAAATAGTACCTACTGAATAAGTGCTTGTAAAATTAATAAAAAGTAAATTCTAGTGCCATTGGATTCAAAGAAAATTTATGTTAAACAGAGTGAGATAAATACCTAAATTTAAAATAAACCTGTTAAAGACACTCCAGAAATTAAAGCAAGCAGATATTAATACCAGAGATCAAGATATGGCCCTTTCCTTTGGGAGAATAGATCAATGCACCCAGCTGGGAAGTGCAAAACACAGACTCTAATTTTAGGCAGAGAAAGCAATAGTTACTTAAAATTGGGTGTAATGATACATAACCAACTGCACAGGCATTTTCAGCCTTTTAACTGCATTTCCTGATTCGCTACTTGTACTACTTTCAGGAAGACACTCAGGCCTGCAACAATGAGGAGGAGTTGGAGAACAGTTAACGAGCTGACTGTAAGACAAATGTATGTACAAGCCTCCTGCATCCCTCTCTAACCACCTTTTATATTTCCGTTCATACTGACATTTCCTGACATACTGGTCTGACTGCTAACCAGGAGTCTGAACCACGTTACAGGAGTGACGGGAGTACTCAATAGTGCTTTAGAATCTTGCAAAGTATAAGGCATTTTCACATATATCATCTCACTGGATCCTTCAAAATCCTTTCTAAATATTATCATCACCCTTCAATTTAAAGATGAAGCTCAACGGCCTAAGGTCATGCCAGCCGGCATCAGGTTGAGACTTCAACTCAAAACCTGACGAGAGTTGCATGTGGCCTACGTAGCATTTATAATCATGTATAATTACAACATAAATTATTTTGGACAAATAACTAAAGACAGACTATTTTAAATAATGAGAAGTTACAATCACTAAAACACACTATGAATTCAGAAGTAAAATGTACCTTTTCTGGATACTGATGTGGTCCATAAACATTACTGCTTCTTGTGATGACAACTGGAAACTTAAAGAGCATTCAACATTAAGGTAATGGAAAAGTCCAAACATAATTCTCTAAAGATAAGCAGTTTTAAATATGGGTGCTTCTGGCTAAATAATTCAACACACCTTAAGGACAGAAGCGAACGGATTTTTTTCTAACGTAAGGGTCCTGAAAAGACAGCGGAGGATGGGATTCAGATAAAGGCAAAGGTTCCAAAAGGAAGAAGAGGAATATTCTCTTTACTGGGACCAGGGGAGGATGAATATAGATGGAGGCAAGTTTTTAAGTCTGATAGCAGAAAATTAAGGAAATTTCCACGTGATTCTTTCAGAGACTACCTCTAGGACTCTACGTTTGGTTAGATGCCGACCTTCAAGCTGGCTTTCTCTTTTGTACCAACACGTACTATAAAAAGAGCTACTATGAAAGGGAAAAGGACCAACGCTACTGAAACACAAAAGGCAAGAGAGTCTGAAGTAATCTCTTGGCTTGCCTTTCCGACCTCATGCCTAATAACTCCATGAGAAGATCGTGGGGAGCCAAAGGCAGGGATTCGAGTTGATGATTCATATCGGGTAAGGATCCCACACCGACAATGTCAGAGCCCCCAGGGCAAGTATGCCTCCCATTCATGAAGAGCCAAGAGGTGAACCACGCAGAGAGGAGCAGGCGGAAGGTCAGGGAATCTGCCCTCCCTCTGTCTTCCTTCACTCAGAGGGTTCCTGGGACTCAGGATATTCCAACAGGGCTTTTCACTATAGTGTTACACTCTACCTATTACTAAAGTAGGAAAAAAATATACACAAATTATTCCTTTAAATGATGAACTGAATAAGAAGAAGTAGGTCCTACTTAGTCTACACAATATAGGAAATCAGTTTTTTTATTTATTATTTATTTTTTAATAATTTTATTTATCTATTTTTCCCCCCAAAGCCCCAGTAGACAGTTGTATGCCACAGCTGCACATCCCTCTAGTTGCTGTATGTGGGACGCGGCCTCAGCATGGCCGGAGAAGCGGTGCGTCCATCAGTGCGCGCCCGGGATCCGAACCCGGGCCACCAGCAGCCGAGAGCGTGCACTTACCCACTAAGCCACGGGGCCGGGCCAAGGAAATCAGTTTTTTTAATTCCTTAATATATAACTTTTCTCAATCTATGTCTTCTACTCTAAAAAAGAAATGTTGCTAATGCTAACTTGGAGTGTTTTGTTTTTATTTTTATTATTTTGTGAGGAAGATCAGCCCTGAGCTAACATCTGATGCCAATCCTCCTCTTTTTGCTGAGGAAGACTGCCCCTGGGCTAACATCTGTGCCCATCTTCCTCTACTTTATATGGGATGCCACCACAGCATGGCTTGACAAGCAGTGCATGAGTGCACGCTCGGGATCCGAACCCCGGGGCCGCCACAGCGGAGTGCGCACACTTAACCGCTACGCCACCAGGCCAGCCCCCTAACTTTGAGTTTTTGTTGTTTTTTTTTGTTTTGGTATTTTTTTTTTTATTGATGTTTTAATAGTTTATAACATTGTGAAATTTTGGGTTGTACATTTTTGTTTGTCCATCACCATATATATGTCTCCTTTCACCCCCTGTGCCCACCTCCTACCCCCATTGCCCCTGGTAACCACAATACAGTTTTCTCTGTCCATGTGTTGGTTTATATTCCACATATGAGTGAGACCATACAGTGTTTGTCTTTCTCTTTCTGGCTTATTTCACTTAACATAATACCCTCCAGGCCCATCCACGTTGTTGCAAATGGGACGATTTTGTCTTTTTTTATGGCTGAGTAGTATTCCATTATATACATATACCACATCTTCTTGATCCAATCATCAGTCAAGGGACACTTAGGTTGCTTCCACTTCTTGGCTATAGTGAATAATGCTGCAATGAACGTAGGGGTGCATAAGCCTCTTTGGATTATTCATTTCAGGTTCGTTGGATAGATTTCCAGTAATGGGATGGCTGGATCATAGGGTATTTCTATTTTTAATTCTTTGAGGAATCTCCATACCGTTTTCCATAAAGGCTGCACCAGTTTGCATTCCCACCAGCTGTGTATGAGGGTTCCTGTTTCTCCACATCCTCTCCAACATTTGTTGCCTAACTTGGAGTTTTAACACCTAGGTCCAGAGAAAATTGACTCAAGAGTTTCTGAAATCAGTTCTTACCTTATATCGTTCCCAGTAAGACTGTACAAAACACTCAGCAGCTGCTTTAGACGATGCATAAGGATTTGTAGGTTGTTTGGGTGAAGATTCATCAAATTCCTAATTTTAAAAAGATATATATTTAAAAAATAAGTGTTATGCATACTTTCTAAGAAGAAAAATTAGAAAACATATTACAAACTTGAAACGTTAATCACTACATTTAAAAAAACATTTATTGAACCCCAACTATGTGTCTGCCATTTTTCTAAGACCTTTCTATGTAGTAACTTCTTTAAAGTTGACAACAACCCTGTAAGGCAGGCAGAGAGAACGGCAAGCGCAAAGGCCCTGAGACAGAAGTGTGTCCAAAGGAACTATAAGGAGGTTCGTGTGAGGGAAGAGAAATAGGAGATGAGGTTGGAGAGCTAGAGGGAGGCCAGAACATGTGGACACTTGAAGGCCACTGTAAAAACATTAACAGGTTTTGGGCAGAGTAATGCCATGATCTGACTTATGTTTTAAAAATCATTCTGGCTACTGTGTCAGATCTGATGTAGGGTGACAAGGGTACAAGAAGAAAAGTCTACCTCATAAAAGTTGCAAAGACAGTTGAAAGTGGTTACTTCTCAGAAGTGGGACTGGGGATTGAGGACAAGTGGTCAAGGTCTGCATTTTCTCATTATAAGTTTTTTGAAACTACTAGATTTTTTTTGCTATGTACATGTGGTAAAAATAAAAAAATAAAACAAAACAGAATGAGGTCACTGCAAATATTGACTATAAAAAATACCGACTAGAAGAGAAGAGATTCCAGTTTCTACAATAATTTCACACTCACTCTGACATTCCAATTTGCTTTCTGAGGGGAAGAGAAAGGTGAGCAGACAGCAAGTATGTGGCAGCCTATCTTACATATGCTTTGGCCCACAGGAATGACATTCATCATGTAAGACTGGGAGAAAAAGCTGAGATCAGCTGCTCTCTTACAAAATAGTGTCAGTCAAATTACATATAAATCTGTGCTGGGACTAGGCTATTGTTGCCAATGGGTGGCATTATTTGATCTGAACAGGAGATACGATGGAATAACATCTGGAGAGTCCCAGAAGTTGTATAATCAGAGGATGAAAAAAGCCCAGAGTAGGTTTTAATAAGACAGATGTGTATGGTGATCCATGGTAAGCAGGTGCAATACACATTTGCTAGGCTTACCTTATCAAGACTGCCTCCATAGACTTCATCTGTGCTGACGTAAATAAACTTCTCCACTCTGGCTTCATGAGCTGCACTTACCAAAACGTGAGTACCGTAAACATTAACATATGTAAACTCAAAGGCCCGTACAAACGAAAGATCTAAAAAGAGAGAAAAAGCTAGAACAATCCCACCCAAGGGACAAAACAAATACCAAGCAATAGACTCAGGTTCAAAGAGTAACAATGATTTCTAGTGGAACTGAAAAAACAAGACAGACTTCAAATTCTGAAAAAAAACAGAGTTGAGAATAGATACGTGGAGTTACGTGTCTAAAGTCTTTGTGTTATTTGAGAGGAGGGCAAAGGTTTCGATGGACTTTAGTCTTTGATAAGCTAATTACACATGTAATTTCCAGGGTAACCACTCAAAGAACACAAACAGAATATATAACAACCAACTAGTAGAGGAAGAAAATAGAATAAAAAAAAAAGTTGCTCAGTCAAGTCCTTAAAAAAGCAAGCAAGAATTTTTCTTAAAAGGATTTTGAAAAAAGGCAAGGAAGGGTAGGCCCCATGGCTTAGCAGTCGAGTGCGTGCGCTCCGCTGCTGGCGGCCCGGGGTTCAGATCCCGAGCGTGCACGGACGCACCGCTTCTCCGGCCATGCTGAGGCCACGACCCACATACAGCAACTAGAAGGATGTGCAGCTATGACATACAACTATCTACTGGGGCTTTGGGACAAAAAAATAAATAAATAAAAAAGGCAAGGAAGAATTTTTTTAAAAAGAACTAAAAAACAAACAAGCAAAGACACAGAACAGGTGAGAAAAATAGAAAGCATATAATAAGATGGTAGAAATAAATCCAAATATATCAACAAACTAAATGCTCAGGGTAAATATCAAGGATGGTCGGACTGGATTGAAAAAACAAAATCCAAACACAAATTGTTTATAAGACATACAGCTAAACCATAAAGCCAGAGAAAGGTTGGAAATAAAAGGATGGAAAAAGACATATCATGAAAATAATAACTAAAAGGAAGGTGACACAGCTATATTAATTTCAAACAAAATTTACTTCAAGGCAGCACACATCACCAAGGAAGAAAGATCACTTTATAAGGATAAAAGGTTCAATTCAGCAAAAATATACAGGAGATTTGAAGGATATGATTAACCAATTTAACCTAATGGATATTTAAAGAGCAACGTACCCACCGTTTATAGATTACACATTCTTTTCAATACATGTGTAATATTTACACAGAGTGACCATACACTGAGCCGAAAAGCAAGTTGAAGCACAAAGAACTGAAATCATACAATATGTTATCTAACCAATAAAATTAAGGTAGAAATCAATAACAAGAAAATCCACACGTTTGGAAATTAAGATATACACTTCTAAGGAATCCATGGATTGAAGAAGAAATCAAATCCTTAAAAAGATCATAAAAATAATGCACATGAAAACTTGTTATATTTAGATAAACGATAAACCAGCATTTAAAAGTAAATTTATAGCCTAAAATGTAAATATTAGAGAAAAGCTCAAAATTAATAAGCTAAATGTTATGAAATATTACACAAAAAGGTAGGAAAAAAATAGAAAATAAACCCAAACAAAGTAGAAATAATGAATAATAAACCTAAGAGTAGAAATTCATTACGTAGAAAACAAGCATACAATAGAAAAGATCAACAAAGTCAAAGATAATTTTTTGGAACAACAAAAGGGTGGGAGGGTATCAAGAATTGGTGAATTTGCTGGTATCAAGAATCGTTACAAAGTTACAGTGATTAAGACAGTGTGGTAATGGCATAAGGACAAAGACCAACAGAACAGAACAGGAGCCCAGAAATACAAGCACACAGAAATGGGCACCTGATCTACAACAAAGGGGGTGAGGAGGAAAGGCCGAGTCTTTTCAATAAACTGTGTTGGGTAAACCCAATATTGATCCATGGGAAAAATCTGAATGTACAAGGCAAAACAGTAACTTTCATGAAAAGAATATATAAGACTATCTCCATGACCTTGGAGGTAGGAAAAGAGTTCTTACACAGAACACAAAGAGCACTAACCCTAAAGGAAAAGGGTGATAAACTGGACTACACTGAAATGCACAACTTCAATTGATCAAAAGACAATTTAGAAACTGAAAAGGAAAATGTAAGATTGAAAAAAGGTAATAGCCAAAGGCTTGAATCCAGAATAGATAAAGGACTTATAAAAATCTGTAAGGAAAAAACTGACAACCCACCAGAAAACGCAGAGACTTAAACAGAAACTTTCCAAAGAAGACAGACCAATAAGAAAGACGAGAGGATAGCCCAATAAATAAATGCAAAGGTTTTTAACCTCATTAGTAATCAGGGAAAAATAAAATAAAACCACCATAGACTGACAACAGCAAGTGTTCATGAGCATCTCATAAATTGCTGGAAGGAGTGTACAACTGCTTTATCATTTACCAAGTAGAAGGATTTGCTCTACCAGATATGAAAGCACTATATTAGTCAATATACTGTGTAACCAGCACAGGTATAGACAAAGAGACAAATGAAGAGTCAAGAAACAGACACTCATATAAGGATACTTGATATATGACCAGGCACAGGAAACGGGTGAACTTTTCCCTAATTGGTAGAGGTCCAACTGGTATTCAAATAGAAAAAAATGAAATTGGACTCCTACTTTATACTGCACATAAAAATCAATTTCAGATGGATTACAAATCAAAATGTGAAAGGCAAAACTATAAAGCTTTTCAAAGATAATACAGGAGAATATCTTCAGGACCTTGGGGCAAGAGAGAACTTTTTTTTTTTAATATAATATTTCTTTTTTTTCTTTTTTGAGGAAGATTGGCTCTGAGCTAACATCTGTTGCCGATCTTCCTCCTTTTTCCATTTTCTCCCTGAAGCCCCAATACACAGTTGTATATCCTAGTGGTAGGTCCTTCTAGTTCTTCTATATGGGATACCGCCTCAGCACGGCTTGATGAGCAGTGAGCAGGTCTGCACCCAGGATGCAAACCAATGAACCCTGGGCCGCTGAAGTGGAATGCGCAAACTTAACTGCTATGCCACCAGGCCAGCCCCAAGAGAGAACTTTTTAAGACCCAAAAAGCATTAACCATAACATAAAGGAAAAGACATATAACTTCAACTACATGAAAATTAAGAACATCTGTTCATCAAGACGCCCTAGAAAAAACATCAAAAGATAAGCCATGGAGGGGAGAAGATAGGTATAATAATGTAACAAAGGACTAGTATCCAGAACATATATAAACTCCTACAAATCAATGATAAAAAGGAAAATAACCCAATTTAAAAATGGGCAAAAGATTTCAACAGCATTTCACAAAAGAAGACATCTAAATTACCAATAAACATATAAAAGGTGCACAGCTTCACTTGTCATCAGGGAAGCAGAAATTAAAACCACAATGAGATACCACTACACACTACTCAGATTGCCAAAAATGAAAAACTAACCTTTGGTGAGATGTGGAGCAAAAGGAGGTCTCACACAGTCTTGGAAGAGTGGAAACTGGTATAATTACCTTGGGAAACAGCTGGACATTATCTCAATGCTGAAGTGTGCAGATCTTATGAATCTAGTTATACACTGAGAGAAAGGTGTACTTGTGTGTTCCAAGGTACATGTGTAAGAACATTCATGGTAGTATTGTTCAAAATTGCCCAAAAGTGTAAATAATCCACATGTCCATCAAGAGTAAAAGAGATACACAAATTGTGGTATATACTTAGAATGGAACATTGTATGTCACTGGAAATGAACAAATTATACCTACAGCCAACTACAGGGAGGAATCTACATAAATGAAAAAGCAATACCAATAAACTGACATGTTATTTTATATACACATTTTAATAAAATTTAAAAACAGGCAAAACTAATCTATACTATTTAGGGATAAATTCATAGACACTAAAACTGTAGACAAAACTAAATGAAATTTTAATTTTAAAATCAGGTAATAAAGCAGTAGTAATACTATTATTAAAGAGGGTTCAGCAACATCCTATCTGTTGTTTAAGTGATGGCTACATGGATATTTACATTATCATTATTCATTTACCTTTACTTCTAAATTCTTCTGAATATATATTTCACAACATAAAATGTTAGACAAATTACTAGAAGATATTTCAGGTGTACAAAACAGTAACAGATAATAATGTAATGTTCAGGGCTGGCCCCGTGGCTTAGCGGTTAAGTGCACACGCTCTGAACCTGGCGGCCCAGGTTCGGATCCAGGGCGCGCACTGACGCACCGCTTGTCCGGCCACGCTGAGGCGGCGTCCCACATACAGCAACTAGAAGGATGTGCAACTATGACATACAACTATCTACTGGGGCTTTGAGGAGGAAAAGGAGGAGGATTGGCAATAGATGGTAGCTCGGGGCCGGTCTGTCTCAGCAAAAAGAGGAGGATTGGAATGGATGTTAGCTCAGGGCTGATCTCCCTCACACACACAAAAAATAAAAATGTAATGTTCAACTGTGCATCACCACCCAGCTTAAGAAAAACACCATAAAAAACAAAGTTGAAGGCCTATTTCCCCAGAAGTAATCCCTAACCTGAATTTGGTTAAACTCAGAGTTTTAAGATAGCATTCAAGGTTACATTTCAACCTACACTAATAAAAGTGATCTGAAATGTGCCTAGTATCTTGATGACAGTGACCACAGGCTTGTTTTTCTGATAGAGCATGGTATCTACTCTTTCAAAGACATATATTAAGTACCTACTTGTTCAACCTCATTAATGTACTTTGATTTAGGCTAGTTAGCCACTGGAAAAAAAAATTTTGCCCATCATAACTGTAATATAAAACAATGCTTACCTACATGTGTTTGCGCAGCAAAATGCAGTACTATATCTATTTTCTCTGTTTCAAAAAGCAGTTTCACAAAGTGAGAATCACATATGTCACCCTATATAAAAAAGCAAACATGAAAAAACGAAATTTCATTGAGTACTCCCATTCATAATAACCATTTTACTATATAAACAAAAAAAAGATAATAAAAAAATTAATTCTTCCCACCACCTTGGTTTAATAAATAGAGAATATCTTGAATATTCAACTGACAGGTCAAGAAAGTATAGTAGTGATGTATTTCTCCAGCATCCTAGGATATAAGATATTCAATTCAAAATATTTTTTTGCAAGTAAGTGTCTAAAACAACATTTTATTGAGCACCCACTACTATTAAGGACTGTGCTAGCTTTTTTCCTTAACATTCTTGCCAACCTAAGGTCATCGTGTTAATAAGAAATTTTTAAACATATTTTTAAAAGTTTGAAATAACCGTTATCGAAGTATATTTAAAGTAAGTAACAACTGGAATGACATTTTGAAAAACGTATTTAACCACAACTAAGCACACTTATGAGTACTTTTGATGTTATATGTACAGTTAGTTCTTCTAAAAATATGTATTCTCAACAATTCTTTGGTGTCTGAAGGAAACACTTTCACATAGAAGAACAGAATTATGAAATGTTTGCTCAGTATATTCTTTAACATTTCTGGTTAAAAAAAGAATTTATAGGGCCGGCCCCATGGCCTAGTGGTTAGGTTCAGCACACTTCACTTTGGTGGCCTGAGTTCACAAGTTCGGATCCCAGGCATGGACTTACACCACTTGTCAGCCATGCTATAGCAGTGACCCATATATAAAATAGAGGAAGACTGGCATAGATGTTAGCTTAAGGTGAATCTTCCTCAAGCAAAACAAAAAGAGGAAGACTGGCAACAGATGTTAGCTCAGGGCTAATCTTCCTCAGCAAAAAAAAAAAAAAGAAAGAAAGAAAGAAAAAGAAAAAGAGAGAGAGAGAATTTATAGAATCACTAAAAAAAACATAAATCATAAGACAAACAGTTTTATTTGACATTAAAATTTCCCTTTGCAAATTAATGGCCTGGCTCTCTGGTTTATACTTTGGACTCTTCTAAGAGTGGCTAGTAAGAATCAGCCTTCCAGAGCCAATCAATCAACCTTCATGGGAGAAGACTATCCCATGGGCTGTGTGGTGGGCTTTTTGGCTGTTGGCTGGACTGAGTAAAACCTGGCCTTATATCAATCTCTTTAAATCCCAGAAAAGCCTTATTAAGAAGGCTAGTGAAGCCCTAAAAGTCACAAACCATGGAAGTTCAATCAGCTACTCATAGATCTGCCAAGGCACCAAAAATCAAATGTAGCTTTATATGTGGTGTCAATCTAAAAGTTGTATTCTCTATAGCACACGGTACTTCTGGAAATTAAAAAGGCTTTCATAAGTGTGCCTTCCAAGCCCATATTACACAAGTTTGTAATCCCATATTGTAAACCCATATTACACAAGTCTGTAAAGTAGAAAGATAAAATGTCTGAATGACTAAAGAAGCACCGTATAATAACTATATAATTACAAGAAAACTTTCATACCTGTATAAATTTGTAGTTCTGTTTGTTAGAAATTGTTTCAAGATTCTTCAAGCTTGCACAGTAATCCAGCTTAAAACAAGTGGGGGGGGCGGTGGAGAAACAACACAAAAAGTGATAATAGCTTTTCCTATAAAAATATCAATTTATTTTAAAGACTATAGATGTTCTGATTATAATACAAGAACATGTCTTCTTAAAGTGTTTGCTCTTTGTATTTTTAGAAATTTCTGACATCTTAAAAGTAAAGAACAAAACACATGTAATTTTATTACCTTTCCAAAATACAAAAAAATTACTTTTTATAAATCTGTTCTTTAAACATTTTTCTTGTCCAGATTTGCCTCCAGCCACTGGTGGCTAGAAAAGTTTACCACTCCTTACCGACAAGAAATTAGTGATTAAAACAATTATACCTGTGTTACACATATTGTAAGTCATTACACTTTTTCCTGAGTTAACTCTTGGTAAGTTGGTGTACAGATGGGGTGAAAAATTACTGTCTATGATGGTAAGGCAGGCAAAAATTCATAAGACTTACAGATTATTCTTTGTCTACACATTTTTATTATTATGTTTTATGAAATTAAGGTTAACTAATTGCATCTTGTGTTTAAAGTCAAAAATCCAGTGATGACCAATCACGGCTTTCAGACTCTGCAGGGAGACTCCAATCATTACAGAAAAATTCTCAAAACTCTATTAACTTAACTGCATTTTAATTTAAAAAATAAATATATTTAAATACAATTAAAAAAATAAATATATAAAAAAATAAACTGTCGTGCTGCATAACGTCATTTTGGTCAACGATGGACCACATATATGACAGTGGTCCCATAAGATTAGTACCATATAACCTAGGTGTGCAGTAGGTAATACCACCTAGGTTTGCGAAAGTATACTCTAAGATGTTTGCATAACGACGAAATTGCCTAATGAGGCATTTCTCAGAACGTATCCCCTTTGTTAAGTGGTGCATAACTGTATAATTTTCCAGGAGGTGGCAGTTATAAAATTAAATAATAAAACCATAATCAAATAATCAGAGTATCACAACTCCAAAAAAGATTAATAATCACAAGATCATACTAAATATTGAATTTAGGATGAAGATTTTCTTTTGGTAAAAATACTGCACTAAAACCTTTACTTTATGGGCTACCAAAATAAATGAAAAAGTTTCAAAAGACTTTATGTAAGACTAAATACAGCAAGAACATGACTATATAGGCCCCTAAGTTGCTAAAATGACTAAATAAAAAACTAAAATATCAGCATAACAGGATTCTAATATTTTTTAAAAATATAAATGTTTCAGTACTTAAAGCTCGTTTTTATAAAACTCACCTTGTCTAGATTTATGATCATATAATTTGGATAATCTTCTACTAAAGAGACAATCATATGTGATGCACTATAAGAAAAAAGTGTATCTTGTTAGCAGAAAATTTAACCTTTTCCCTAAATTCTTGAATGTTACCCTAAGCTGTCGAGTGTTAGGAAACTATTCAAAGATACCTTTAAATTTCTCCAAGACAACAGAAATAATATATCTACACTGAATATACACACACCCACGCTTTTCACTAACCTTCTCAACAGTATCGACATACAAAGTCTTATACTCCTTTTATACTATGTAGAAGAGAGAATTCACTGGTCCTGGGTATAAGAAAAAAATTAGTTTAAGCAAATGATGCTGTCCATGGATGCTCTGAGTGTGGGAGGAAAGGAGGATGATAAACACAGAGCAATGGTTAGTGCAAATGGATTGAAACTATAATGAGCCTTTTTGGTGACAGTAGGCATAATTACGTAAAAATAAAGTTAGTATGAGCATATTGAGTTGTCTATGTTCACAGTAACCCTACTGCAGTTTATCTCTTGGCACAAGAATTTGGTGTAAACCAGAATCCTCTGGGGGACGAGATGGGGTAGCAGTGTCCTAGACTAAACCTAAGTTTCCAAGGCTAATGATGGCTGAAACTATCCTGAGCTGGATACCCATAGTGGCTCCTGGGTTTCAGAGGACCCTGAAGCGCAACCAGAGGCATATCTCAGTGAGACAATGCACCAGATTTTATCATATACACCAAACCGTTGGGCTCCCAGGAACAAGAGCAGCCCCTGACCAAAGTTAGGAACTGAAACTTTGTATCTGGCAGCCCTTTCAAAGCAATTTCTAGGACATACTCTTCCTGGACCAGCACTCTCACACTAGTACCACCCTTTATATGCCCATGCTCCTCTTCTCATAAGTGAATCTTGCCTGCCTGGTACCCTCCTCCAAGTCACTGTCAGATTAGAAGAGGTGATTTAATGTGCTAATGGGCGGGGGGGGGGGGGGGGGGGGGGCGGATAAAAAGATCCCATGTTCCTCTTCTTCCACTAGACACTGGGATAATTTCCTGTTTGTACTCATGAATTCATCCGTTCAGCAATTACTGAAGACCTTTATAAAATAAGCCAGGCATTCTCCCAGGTGCTGAGTGAACAACAGTCTGCCCTCAACCACTTTACATTCCAGAGTGGGAAAGCAGGCAATAAGCAAGTGAATACAAATACAATAACAATTTCAAGGCAGCTGAAATTAATTTCAGCAATATAATTTCCATAAAAGCAATATAATTTCAGGTAGTGATAACTGTGTTAGTTGGCGGAGGAGCTATTTTCGATAGGGTGGTCAGGTAAGGCCTCTCTGATGAGGCGATGTTTGAGTAAACATCCGAACTGAGTGACGCAAACAGCCTAAGCAAAGGGGAAGCAAGTGCAGAGGCCTCAAGACAGGAGCAACGAGCCCGTGTGCTCCAGGAACTGCAAGGGTTACGGTAAGTGTGGCAGGCACTCAGCCGCAGATCAGGTCGGAAAACAGGGCTTGGGCACTTGAGTCTTGTAGATACGGTAAGGAGTTTGGATTTTATTCTCAGCCTGACAGGAACCATTGGAGTAAAACTCTATGAGCTGATTTACTTAATAAACAACACTGACTTCTGTGTGAAGAACAGACTTTAAGGGAACCAGAGGGGCAGCAGTGTGACCAATCGGGAGGCTACAGAAGCAGTCTAGGCAAAAGAAGACAGTGACATGGGCTAGGACGGAAGGAGGAGGGGGTGAGAAGTGTTCGCCTTGACGATAGACTTTGGCAGTAGTGAGAGGACTTGCTGACTGAATGTGGGTGCGAGGGCAAGAGGCATCAAACGTTTAGTACAGGTCAAAGCACTAAGAAAGGATTTTTTAAAGTCTGCTAAATAAATGAATGCCCTAAGTCGTTTTTTGGCGCCTATACGTACAAGGTTTGAATAGGGGGCGGGGGGAGTTGGTGAGAAGCAATGTGGGCGCACTCAGAAGAGTGACAAGCGCATCTCGGGCCAGGTAGGAGGACAGCAGTTTTGCTTTGGGAGGGAGGCGTTTTAAAGAAGCCGCAGTTTCAAAGGAAGCACGTCTTTGCAGGCCGGGGAGGAGAGAGAAGGTAGAATGATCTCGGTCGTGCATCAAGACCCTCTCCATATCAGACCCCCAAAGTTGGTCCCAAGTTGCCAAGGGCAAGCAGAGCCGCAGGAAAGGGTTGAGGTTTATGAGGAGCCACGGCTCGGCCAGCGGCGCCGTTACCTACATGAAACCAGCACCCCCGGTCACCAGGACCCGCTTGGCAAAGCTCCTGGAAGGACCCCAGGGCTCCGCCTGGAACGCAGTCGACATCTCCCGGCTCAGCAATGCCTGGCACCGTAAAGCGCCAGGTCTGTAGGCCGTAGGGAAGGTCCACCGCGACTTTTTGCGACGCGTCTTGCTCCCTCGACACGTCAACGAGGCAGGCAGCAGCCGCTTCCGGAGTGTGGACGATTTGTCCCCGCCCACTGGAGGGGAGGTGCGGTCCTCGGGTGCGCGGGCAGCGCAGCGCCACTGCGCAGGCGCAGTTCTTCTCTGCTACTGCCTGACGGACTAGGAGCTCTTAGGGTGTCTGGGAAAGTGGAGTCTGAGACATTTTCGGAGCAAGTGTCACCAGCATGAATTAGGCTTTTCTTAGATACACAGATAGTCCGAGTTATGCACGATTACCTTCCTATGATCCTTGTACTATAGCCATCTCCACAGATTACCCACCAGTTGAGCTGAGGACTCCTGGCGAGTTCCCTTGCAAACTGTAGAGATGGGAGGTTGGAACTGGAAAATGACCTTTTACAGTTGTTGTTAGTATTATTATTAGAGACAGCGCAGGCTGCTTGCAATCATGGTAAAGATGTTCTCTAGATCCTACCCTTACATCTTTTCCTACTACTCCTCTTGTGCACTCTGCCCCAGCCTCCCTGTCCTCCTTGCTCTTCCTTGAATTCGCCTGGCATGCCATTTCCTTTAGGCCTGGATGCCCTTCCCCAGATATCTGCCTAGTTTTTACCCTTACTTCTTCAGTTTTCAGCTTGACTATCACCCAGTCCTTCCTTGACCACCCCAATTAAAATATCAAACTCTACCCTAGCCCTGCCAAACCACTTTACCCCTCTTTATTTTTCTCCGTAGCAGTCATCAACATTTATGTTGAATAGTTCATAGTCACTGCTCCATGAGGGCAAGAATGTACCAACATGGAATAAGGACCAAAATATATTATAGTGGATACTTCCCATTTTATCTGACCAGACTCTCCCACCCTTTATGATCTCCCGAAGTTGACCCACCCTAGGCAGTCCACACTGTGGACATCTGACTCACCCTAAACAAATTGAAGCCTCTTCCTGGGGATTTGGAATTGGACTAAGGTTCTAGCATAGTCTAGCTGCTCTCATTGAACTCTGAAGACCTACAAACTTGAGACTTGGTGGCCATATTCCATACGGGTAGGGAAAAGAGGAAATGAGTACTTACATTTTTACTTCATATACTTTTGACTGTGAATTTTTTCCAAAGCCGCATGAATTACTTTTATAATTATTATTTTTTTAAATATACAAACTCTTATTTCTTTATAATTTTATTTATTTTTTTATTTTTCTTCCCCCAAAGCCCCAGTAGATAATTGTACGTCATAGTTTCACATCCTCCTAGTTGCTGTATGTGGGACGCGGCCTCAGCACGGCCGGAGAAGCGGTGCGTCGGTGTGTGCCTGGGATCCGAACCCGTGCCGCCAGCAGAGGAGCGCACACACTTAACCGCTAAGCCACGGGGCCGGCCCTGCTTTTATAATTAAAAAATAATGCAATTTAAAAAACTCATCATATTAATATCTCCAGTTTATTATTGGTCTGCCAGAGATACTGAAAATGCTGGCTATATGATAGGACGTGTTCCCTCAAGATTTCTTTTTCTAAATCGTGAGATCGGTTGTGAGAACTTGCTTATATGTAATAACAGCTGGTCATTGAATGAAAATAATTTATATACATTTATTCATGAAATAATTTTGATCTTCTACTCTCATCAAGACAGACGTAGTCTCTGACCAGCTGGAGCTTACAATACAGTGGTGGATTCAGATAAATCAATAGACATTTACAATACAGAATGGTAAAGTGCCAGGGTAGGGAAGCAAGGGATTTCGGTTCCAGGATATCTAACACAGCCTTGGGGGTTTGAGAAAGGCATCTTAAAGTGCCTTGGGAAAGAAGAGTAAAGCAGAGGAAGGAAAGTGTTGGGAAGGTTGAGTGGTAGAATGAGTAAAGTATTTCAGCCAGAGGGAATCTGCAAGTGATCTACACCCAGAGGGGAGAACTTGGAGTTTTCAGCGAACCGACAAGGGCTGAGGACTTGAAAGCCTTATTTTAAAGAGTTTGGGTTGTGTACTAAAGGCAATCGAGAGCCTTTGAAGGAAAGTGATGCAGTCAAATTGCATTTCCCAAAGCTTTCTGTGGCTCTAGGGTAGAGATGGGCTGTGTGTAGCCAACTGGAGACAATTAAGACCCGAGGCAAGTCAGTTGCTATAGGCCAAGTAAGAACATGATACCATCATGGCCCAGATAGGGTAGTGGCGGCTGCTTCCTATCATCACCGCCCAGGAGAGCCCCTAATAAACATCTGTTTCATTGAATTGATTGGATGTAGGGGTGTAAGGGGTGGGGGTCGCTATAATTCACAGCCGACTGGCCTACTGGATGATGACTTGATTCAAGACAGTTAACCTAGGAGGGAAAAGTCGGTTGGAGGTGCCAAAAGAGGTCATGCACTAAACTGTGGACATGTACAATTAAGCGTCTTAGAAACAAACTGCAAACGTCCAGTGGGTTACATAGGCATCTACGGCTTTCCGGGAGTTTTCCTTTCTTCGCCAGAAATGCTGCTGTCGTGTGATTCTAAGTTCTTTCCGAATCCCACACGCCCCTTGAAAGCCCTACAGGCCCGCGTCGGCGCTCCCGCGCATGCGCAGTAGCACCACGCGCTGGGACAACGAGAGGAATAATTTTTTCGTAACTGAAGCAACATCCTCCTGATTCTCCATAAAAGAGGCGGGAACTAGCCAACAGGCTGGCGAGTGATGGGACGCGCCCATCTGCACGTCCCGCCCACTTCAGCCTCTGATTGGTGGATATCCTTGGCCCGTGGCGGAAGGGCCCATCCCATTGGCTGTGAGTCTCCCGGGGGCGGGTCCGCGACAACGCCGGTCCCGCTCCCTCCTCCTCCCTCCACCCGCAGCTGCCGACGTGGGGCCGCCAGCCGCAGGCGGTTAGGGGACGGGGTGTGGGTACCGAGCGGGAGGCGGGGATGGAGGGTCTGCGGCTGCTGGCCGTGGCCCTCACCTGCTGCTGGTGGCCGCCGGGCAGCCAGGGTAAGACCCTGCGGGGCAGTTTCAGTAGCGCCGCGGCCCGAGACGCTCAGGGCCAGAGCATCGGCCACTTCGAGTTCCACGGTAGGTGCGGGGGCGGCGGGAGGGATGGAGCGCGTGGGCCCGTCCCGCGGGCCGCGCCTCCCCGCCTCGCGTGGGGAGCCCTGGAGCCGGCGGCGGCGGGGCCGGGACTTCACCCGGCTCACCGGGACTTGCAGCGTCGCCGGCAGCCCTCCCCCCACCGCAGCTCCCCGGAATCGCGGGGTGCGTGTATTGCCAGCCCCACTACTGCTGCTCCCCACACCGTCGTCAGCACCCTCCCCGGATTAGTGATTGTATGCTGCGCCTGAAGCATCCTTTCCCCAGCCCTCCCCATGCAAACGAATGTACACATGTCGCCTGCTGCATCTTTCGAGATCCTTCCGTCAAAGGAGCATCCTTTACTCACTCTTCGTCTCAGCCCCTTATATACACTAAGGCATTGTAGTGACGTGTGGATTTAAGCTTCAGAACTTAGCTTTCCTGGGGTTTGCTTTTGTTTTTAAGATCAATTTGATAAAACCTGCTTGCAGCAGAGAGGTTTTGGAAAACAAATAAAACCAAATTTAACCGAATTTTATAATAATCTTGTACAACAGTTAGGTTTCTCTGCTACTAGAGGAGTAGCTTTGCTATGAACCATGAGGCCTAGGATTAACTTGACAGAAATGCTTGTAAGTGTGTCCTGGAAGCTTCATGATGTGTGTCCTGTCTGGCCCTTCTGAAATCAGAACTGCATTTGATTGTTACCTTCTGGTCTCCCTTAAAAATCAGTAATTCTTTAGTGAATGAATTTGCAATTCATTCTAATTTTTTAGTTTACTTGCACCCTCAAAATTAAGTGTTTTTCTTGGTGCTCTTAATTTAACTAGTACTATATTTCAAATAATTATTTGCCTTGATAAGGTTAGAATCCTTGGTTCATACAGTCTTTAGCATTAAAAGATGCACGATCAGACTATTGTCCTAGAGAGAATTCTTTGGAGAAGATAATAGAAATGAGAAGCTATTTGGTTTCGGAAAGGAATTTATTAGGAAATTACAGAATTGGTGGTATGAAGGGAGAGGAACCAAATTTCTTTTTTTTTAATCTGAAGTTTTTTAAATAGCTGAGAGAAGGAGATGCAACCCAGTATTCTAAAATCCAATGTGGAATAGACTTTGAGTGAATGAAGAAGAAACTGTAGGAACAGAGTCTTATTATTTTTTAGGTAACATTTTCAGTTTCTTAATCAACTAGGTGTAACTATACTTTGAGTATCGACAGTGATAGTAATGTCACTACAATAAATGGCAGAATCTGGACAATGCTGGAAAATCTGGAATGTATGGAAGCTGTGACATGGGTTATTACTCATGACTAGCAGAGAGACTTAGACAACTCCAACATGTCATGAGAATTACCTGGTAAACATAGAGAAGAAATATATGTAGTAAATCCAGATTTCTCAAGAAAGATTGAGGAATAGTGTTCCAAGTATTTTAACTCCCTTTCTCTTTCTCTCTATCTCTCTGTATATGTATATATAATTACTATTACCAATTTTCAGTGAATTCGAATTCAGTAAAATAATAATACTAAAACTATACTGAAAGATTGAACTCTAATGCAGAATGCGATTTAATAGGGCCTTAAAGTTACTTTTAAGACTTTTGATAATTTATAATGTAATCAATTTATGTGGGAGACTTAGACATTCTTTCATACATACTATACATTTAAATTTATTTAAAATGTTTAGTCTGGGCTGGCACCGTGGCTTAGCGGTTAAGTGCGCGAGCTCCGCTGCTGGCGGCCCGGGTTCGGATCCCGGGTGTGCACCGACGCACCACTTCTCCGCCCATGCTGAGGCCGCGTCCCACATACAGCAACTAGAAGGATGTGCAGCTATGACATACAACTATCTACTGGGGCTTTGGGGATAAAAATATAAATAAATAAAATTATAAAAAAAAAATAAAATAAAAAATAAAATGTTTAGTCAAAGTGATAATTACAATAACAAAAGTAAAAGCAACAACAGGAGAATAGAAGATCTTAAAATGACAAATGAAAAACCAGTCTCCTGCTTCACTTCTCCTCAGTCAGAGTCCATTTCCATAGAGGCAACTATTTTTTGCCTTTTCTGTTCTGAGCCTTAAATGTAGTTGGTGTGTGCAACCAGGCTCTTTCTATAGTAGTCTTACAACATATATTGTTCTGAAAAGTTCCTTTGTAAAAGTCACAGCTGTCAAACTTTGTGTCAAGTGTAAAATGTCTACCCCAAAATGTCTACCCTCATTTGTTTAAACTTTCTTGCTCTTGGCTGTGCTTATTTTTTACATTAAAAGTATAATTAAATATTAACAGCCATGTTACATTAATAAGCAAAAGAAGCTTTGGCAGGAAATTTCTATAGATAGTTTATGAGCAGATGTTAAAAATGTGGAATTGTAAAACGAGGCAAAAATTCTGTTACAGTGAAGATCCACATACAGCAAATGTTGCTGTTTATTCAGTGAAATGTCGTTAGTTGTCAGCTGAAGTATAAGGAAGCACAGCACATTGATTTGGATAGTTAATGTGCATAACCTCTTGACTTGCATCTGAATGGGATATTCATTGTAATGTGGTCTACCCAGTTAAGTGAGGTTTAAGAAAAATTTTGCTCTTTAAATTGCCATTTTCATAAGTGGAGGTGTTGAATTTTCCTGCCATTTCAATTCCGTTCAAGACCAAACTAGTTGATAATTTTTGTTTTAATGTCCAGGTGACCATGCTCTTCTGTGTGTCAGAGTCAACAACATAGCAGTAGCTGTTGAAAAAGAAGCTAAACTCTACCTGTTCCAAGCCCAGGAATGGCTAAAGCTGCAGGAAAGCAGTCATGGTTATAGTTGTGGTGAAAAATTATCCAAAGCTCAGTTGACAAGTGAGTATATCCTTTTTTTGATCGTTAGATACATTTTTCCCTCCTTAATGGTAAAGTATAGTGTTTACATACCAAGATGTTTCATGACACAGCACATATCACACTGTGATGGCACTTGGTCCTAGTATTTTATAAGCTGAAGTTTAAGGAAACTAACCTTTTCCTTGATCAAAAGAGAGATTGTGTTTTCCCGCTTTTATCATTGGCAATTTTTAAAAACATATCCAGATAATTTATAAATGTTTACTTGCCTTCATTCAGACTTTTTGCAGGTTGCATAATGCATGCCAATATGGCAGATATATTTTGACCCAAGGGCAGCATGAAGTGAATGGTAACGTTTATTGAATGCTTGTTGTCTGCCAGCACTGAGCTAAGCATTAAACATGGATTATCTCAGTTGATTGTATAATTTAGCCACAGTGATACTGTTTTGGAACATGTTATTGGAACACAGGACCTAGTCACATGGTGACACCATGTGTCATTTTGGGGTGTACCTGCATCACATTATTTGTAATCCTCTAGATTTGCCTCTTGGGAGGCTCTGCTTTTGTTATCCTAGTTTCCTGAATCCTTGAGCTCTTCCATTGTTGTCAGCACTATCCCATACATTAGAGTGTCAGCCATCCAGAGTGAGTGCAAATCTCTTTAATAGAGAAATGAAGAGCATGTGCCATGCTACCCATTTTATCCCTTAGAAGTTAATGGATTCTATGCGACATTAGGAATGTGAAGCCTCCATGAGAAAATATAGGAATTATCCCTCCTCTTTTTCCCCTGCCATGTTCTGCATATCAGTGAATCTCTGAATCTTCTTTCAGTCTTGTCAAGTAAAACACTGCCATTTCTACACATCCAGTCTTCCTAGTTTTAGCAGCTGTCTGGTTCCCTCATAAGGCAGCTAGCTAGAATAAGGATAAGAATAGAAGTCTCCAATCCTTGCCACCCATTGTGGGGATCTGTTATCTAGATTTGTGAGATGACACTGACAGTATGCTGAAGAAGTCTGAATGACTGGATTCAGATATCAAAGAGACAGTTAGTTACATAAAGATGTTTACCTCAACCCTGAATTTCAGAACTTACCTGGGAAATTGGTGCAGATGCTCATCAGTTATCTTTTCCTGTCTACAGTTTGGTTGTCTAAGTATAAAAAGTTCTTATAACATCCAAAACTGAACTCGCCATCTTGCCCATCCAAAGCTGGTCCCCTTCCGGTGTTTCCTGTTTCGGGAGCTGGCACCGCCATCCATCCAGTAAACAAGCCGGCAACCAAGGGTCTTCCAGCCCTCCCCTCCTTGACCTCTCTGTCCCCTTCCAATCTATCAGTAAATGTTTTCTAAATATCTCTTGATTTCATCTTCTTTTCTTCGTCTCTACCCCCACCATGTTATTCCAGCTGCCACAGTCTCTTGCCCGTACTATTGCAATAGCCTCCTACTTGGCCACTGCAGCCCTGCTGGTCCCCCTCTGTAACCAGAGTGGTCCTTTGGAACAGCAGATTTGATCATGTCACATTCATCTCCTCAGCACACCCTTAAATACTTGAGTGGTTTCCTCCTGCTCTTAGGACGAAGACAGGCGTCCTTAACTGACTCAGCAAAGCCATCATAGTCTGGCCGTTGCTTACCCCTCAGCGTCATCTCCCGGCATTGCCCGCTCGTGTCTCATTTTATTTGCAGTGCTTGTTTATTGCAGCGCTACCCCGCGCCTTTGCTCAGGCTTCTCCTCTGCGTGTTCTTCCTTCCCCTCCTCTTTGGCTCCTCCCTCCCCTAAGTTAACACTTGAGTTTTTATAGCCTCTTGTTTTCCTCCATAGCACTTATTATGGTTACACTTTACATTTCTTTATTTGTTATAAAATCAGTCAGTGAGAGCAGTAGAGCTCTTTTGCTCTGTTCATTTGCTCATTCATTCACTGAGCACTTCCACTGTTTCATGTACTATGCTCGCACTAGTGATAAATCAGGGACCAAAATACTGACACTTCTTGGTCCTTAAGACCAGTGGGGGTGACAGGAATGAATGAATAGATGTGAAATTGCAGTTGTGTTAAGTACTATGAATGTTAGTGCTTCATAACTAACATGAAGAGAGAATGAGAATTTATGATATCCTAGTGTTGAGTTAAGCATTTACTGAGGATTTGTAGGATGAATTGTCATAGAGCTTAGTGCTTGAGGGGTTTTTTGGTGGGTAGGTTGTTTGCTTTGTATTTGATACCTCAAAGTCTTTCTTTCTCCAATAAAAACTTACTAGACAGTTTAAAGCTTTGACTATAGGAATTGATTTGTCTTATATCACATAGTCAGTATTATAACATAGACTGTATCATCAGTCATATACTTTGTCACAGAACTTCTGTATATAGGAGACAGTATCATGCAATGGGAAGACCGCTAAACTGAGAATCATTGCTAGTGACTTGGAACAAGATCATGTTATCTTTAAGCCACACTTAACTTATCTGTACAGCAAGGAAGTTGAATTAGTTTTCTCTAAGGTTCCTGAAAGTCCTAAAAAATGCTGTGATTCTGATTATAATTCTTTAGGATGGAATTACTTTCATATAGGACTATCACTTATGAAACCTCTTGATATTGTTTCTTTTTCTGTTTTCTCTTCCTCTTCCCTGCTCTGCTGTGTGCAGGGGTATTCTTTGGAATTATTGGAATGGATGATCTCAGGAGACGGGAATTTTAGAAGAACCAAGATTGTTTTGTTAAATTTGGGGGCCTGAAATAAATTAAATACTGGTGATATATATATCACTTTCTACATATTTCATAAATTCTTTTTCCAATAACAAAGTCCAAGTCTTAAGAAGATCTGTATTCTCTAACTTTTATATGTTAGTTGTCATATTCATAGTATTAACATTACTTAGGAGCTTAGGTGTATTGAAACAAAAAACATATCCTTAAATTCATGACAATGTAGTAGTACCATATGTTTTAAAATAATTCTTTGTAGAAAATGCATTTACTGGCCATTAATGAGACTTTTTAGAATTAATGGCTTTTCACCTCCTTGGTAATGGGTTTATTAACTATGCCTAACTCCCATGTAAAACCTTTCTGCTGCTACGCACTATGAGAAGACTAGCAGATTTGAAAAATTCTCATAGCGTCGAATGTTGCCTGATTCATTCTCCCAAAGTAATGTTTGAGAAATTATTTTCAGTCTTCTTTGTTCTCTTTCAGTAATGACATAAAACAGGTTTTTTTAAAAAAAAAATGGTGAAAACTATTTTGTAAGTTTGTAAAGCAAGCAATCAAAACATTTAAAAGCACTGAAAATGAGTTCTATGTAAAAGAAAATTTAACGAGATTCAGAGTAATTTGCTGTCAGATTACAAGAGCTAAATAGAATTTTGTATATAAAACATTTTCAGTATTGTCTTTTTACATCATATGTGTATATTTTCTTTTGTACATTTGGTATATTTTATAAATCCTTTAAAGATGTTAGCATTCTTTGTACTTTGGTAAACAGTATTCATTTCTTTTTATAATGTGATTGGGCAATTAGCCATTCAACACCATTCTCTGCATTTCAAGTTTTGTTAATATTTGAGGTACTAATTACATCAGCATAGAATATGCGTGCTGTGCTGTAGTCTTTTGTCTCAAAAACAATGAACACACAGTTTGTCAACAGGGTTGTTTCCCAGGCTTGCTGAAAAAGGCAGCAGGACAAAAACTAAAGGCCAGTATCACTTTATGAAGAACACTTTTGTTTCTGTTTGATGTAAATCTGCATAATTTAAAACGAAACGTGAAAGTGTATATTGGTAAAAATATAATCATTAATTTTTATATTGTTTTATGCAAGAGAAAAAGTGCAAGGGATAAAACAGCAACACAGCAGAGCCTTTATATAATGGGGTCCAGATTATGTAATTGCAAGGTACACATTTCAAAAGCCTGATTTCTGAGCCACTTATTGATCATATATTGAATTCTTATTAAAGGTCTTCAAATATTTAACAGAAGCTAGTCTTTGCTACATTTTTCCAGAAGCTGTATGGTAAAAAAAACAGTATAGGGCCGGCCCCGTGGCTTAGCGGTTAGATGCGCGCGCTCCACTGCTGGCAGCCCGGGTTCGGATCCCGGGCACATACCGACGCACCGCTTCTCCAGCCATGCTGAGGCCGCGTCCCACATACAGCGACTAGAAGGATGTACAGCTATGACACACAACTATCTACTGGGGCTTTGGGGGAAAAATAAATAAATAAATAAAATTATTAAAAAAAAAGCAGTATAAATATCGGCTAAGTTCAGATAGCCAAAAAAAGCAATGCTGTGGTATTGTTAATAAAATCATTGTGTTGAATTTAACTACTAATCAATTATAAAGTCCAAGTCCTCAAAATTTGAATCCTGACTAGATACATCTGTCTCTCATTCATAAAGATTACCTATAAATAACATTTTCCCAACTTTTTATTAGGAAAATTTTCAATCATACAGAAAAATTGAAAGTATAGTACAACCAACGTCTGTACATCCTTGGCTTAGATTCAGTAATTATTAATATTCTATTACATTTGCTTTATATTTGTGTGTGTGTGATTTTTTTTTTAATTGAGCCGTATGAAAATAAGCTGTGGATGTCACGAACAGTTCACCCCTCCATATTTCAGCATATTTCTAAGAATAAGGCCATTCTTCTCCATAACTACAATACTATTATTACACCTAAGAAAACAAATAATTTCATAATGTCCTCAAAATCTATTCCATATGAAAATTTCCACAGTTACTTCAAGAAATATCTTTTATTTATTAAAAAGTTTTTTTTCTTCAGTTGAGAAAAAGATCAAGACTAATTGGCATGCGGGGGGGGGGGGGGCAATTCAGAGTCGGGAATTGGGCCCATCATAATCTTATGTTTTAGGAATACTCTACTTTATATAGAATCAGACTCTTTACATAGGATTTTCATATACTGTCTCATTTGCTCCTCACAAGAACTCTGAGCTAGATAGGGCAGCTATCTTAATTTTACTACTGAAGAAACAAATGTAGAGAGGTTAAGTAATTTATTTGCTGAGTTACGAGGTTGGTAAGTAGTAGGACCAAGACTTGCTCTTCTGACTCTTCTACTCTTTATTACACATAGTGTTTGAGACACTTCTCTACTACAACTTTGTGATAGTGTTAGTGAGTGCCTCTTAAGGCAGAATCATAGTTTTAGATCTGGAAGGGATCTTAGACATCATTTAGTGTTTCTCAAAGGAGGTGTTATTGGCATTTTGGGCAGGACAGTTCTTTATTGTGTAATACTTTACCTTGTATTGCATGAGGCTTAGCACAGTCCCCCCCAAGTATCTTCTCAATTATAATAAAACTGGCCCTACAAGCTTTCAAATGCCCTGGAGAGCAACAGGATTATGCTGGATTGAGAACCACTTATTAGTATAACGACCTTGTTTTAAAGAAAGGAAAAGGAGAATTAACCTTTATTCAGTAACTACTATATGACAGATACCATGCTAAGTGACTCATATAACTTAGTCCTTGCATCAGCTCTTTGCTGTAAGTATTATCTTCATTTTGCAGATGAAGAAAGTGAGTGTCATTGCTTATGTAACTTGCCTAAGGTCACATAGAAGGTAAGTCTTGGAGTCAGGATTCAAGCACAGATCTGTGTAATGCTGACATTCATGAGTCCCCCCCAGCCATATAGACCTGACTCAGTATAATAACTCTGATATTTCTGTAATTTCTATTTTTCTTTTAGTACATTTTTTAAGAATAACCAATGAGAAAAAGATTTTGGAAAATCTTTTGAAGGTATTTGTCAGTCATAGTTTTTAGATGTAATGATTTCCTAAGTTGAATACTCCATTTTAAGTGTAACTCAAATAAGTAATTTTCAGAAATGTCACTGTGATGCTTACACAACGTTGTGAATGTACTTAATGCCACCAAACGTACACTTAAAAATTGTTAAAATGGTAACTTTTGTGTTGTGTATATTTTACCACCATAAAAAAATTTTAATGTCACTAACCCACTTGAAAACTTTGGAAATATTTAAAATTAAAATTCAGAGTTTCTTGAAACCATTCTACTCATTTATGGCATTTCATAGTACTTTTATAGTGATTCCTTTGGTTAAGGTACATTATTTTTATCTGCTTTATGATTTACAGTCCTTATTCCAATACTACACCAGGGCTGGATTTCCACAGCAATAAGAACTAAACAAGAGAACTCTAACTTCAAATTAATTATATGACTAAAACAATGAATACATTTGAGAGTTTTGCTTTGAAACTGCTATTTTCTTTCTCTTTAAAGTGACCATGAATCAGACTGAACATAATCTGACAGTGTCTCAGATTCCATATCCACAAACGTGGCATGTGTTTTATGCAGACAAGTATACCTGCAAAGATGACAATGAGAATTCTCAGGTGGAAGATATCCCATTTGAAATGATGTTGCTAAATCCAGATGCCGAAGGGAATCCATTTGATCATTTTAGTGCTGGAGAATCTGGTAAGAATAGATATTTAAATATATGTCCTAAATACAGAAAAAGATTTTTGCACAAATATCTTCATGCTGTGTTTTTAGAATATTAAAAATTAAAAACAACTTATGTGTTCAACAGTAGGGAAATGGTTAAATGAGTCTTACAGCATTTTAATAGCTATACTATTAAATTAAAAAAGGACATTAAATTTTATATGTATGATTTCAAGTATGTTAAAAAATGCAGAGAATAAACGGAAGTACAAAAATATTAATGTATTGTTTCCATATGTTGGCTGTTAGAATTATGGATAGTTTTGTTTTCCTCTATACATTCTAGATATTTTTGGTTTTATGATAACCTAGCATTATTTTTATAAACAGAAAAATGTTAATAAATCGAGCAATCTAAATTGGAAACTCAGTGATTGAGATTAGAAACTACTCTGCTTTGTATGACTGTCCTTTCACTAGATTGTTTGAGCAGATTTAGGGATTGTCTTCATTGGAGCTTGCAACCATTTTAGGAATGATCAAAGCTTATAATGCTTTCCAGAAATCAGATTTATTCCCATAAAATATTTCATCAAAATTTTAGGTTCACTGTGTACTGTGTGCTGAAGTGAGATTCCCAGCCCAAACAGAAATGAATGACTTCTTGTGATTCATGATAGACATGCTATAAAGTATCCAAACGTTTTTAAATTAACACATCAGAATGAAAACTAAATCTGTAGGCTGTCTGTCAAAGAAAAGGGCTTCATGAGTTCATTACCCATTTAGAAGAGTCAGTTTGCTTAGAGAAAAATTCCATTCCATTCCATTTCATTGGTCATCAAGGTGTGTGGGTGGACGTAGGGCAGAAGTTGAGGCCATATTAGACTAGACCGATTGTTTAGTTCAAAGTGTAAATGGCCACAGCTAGGAAAGCAACTCAAGGAGCATGTGTTATAGAAAATAGGTCACAAGTAACTTAATGTATGAAGAGAGAAACTTTTTCTTTTTAAATGTCCTTTGGTCTGAAAATATATATACATAGTGACAAAGTGGGGTGCTAAACATTTTAAAATAGTTAATTCTAAAAGTTCTGTCTGTGAATGAAATGACGTAAGGGTAAGCTACTCAAGTTGCTTTTGAATGCAGGTGAATTTAAAGATTAAATTTCACTTAATGATACTTTGGATCAGTGTAGATCATTATTGGAAGTTAACTCAGTCATACCATTTCTTTTATCTTTATAAAAGATGTTGACATTTATTTTCTGTAGTTTGGAAAGGCATTGATGAAACTCATTGCTTTTAAGGTCCCTTTTAGCCATAAAGCTTCATTATTTCATGTGACACATTTTTATGACTGGTCAAGGCTCAGCAGGAAGTAATGCTCTGCTGCAGTCACTGTACATGCAAAGCCTCCTGCCTCCAGTGGAGTCCAGAGCCAATAGCACTTCCCCCTCCTGCCTTCCAGGCAGTAGGCCTTTGGCTCAAGAGGTTGTTTTATTTACTGTGTGGATCCATGAGACTCTACTGGATCCCGATATGCTTTTTCTTGCCTCCTTATTTAGGCTCCCATTTCTGGTCTCTTGCCTCGTTTCTGATTTGACATGCTAACATTGACTGTAGACTATAAAGTGATCAAATTTTGTTCCCCGTGCCATGCTTGGGCCACTGAATGTCAATCATACTCGCCCTGGCTGATCCGGAACCTTGCCCATATCTTATAGTATTTTTTCAACATCCTAGATTATGGCCAGCTTCTTCTTTGGGATTCACACTAGCCATTCTGATTCAGTTCTTAGTCCTGACTCCTTCTGACCTGCCTTGTCCTGTGACTGATTTTGATTAGATGCTTACACTTATGTTTGAAATCTGTCTTTTTTGTACCAGAATGGGGAAAGTTACATTGGTCATGTCACCAATAATATTTAAATGAGGGACAAAACCTCACTATAGTATGTATTTTCTTTAAGCATGGGATTTTGTGCCAGGCTAATCTGTGCAGATTGATTATTAAAAAGTGCCTGAAGTACTCAGAAGTATTCAGATTTGTTGTGTGGCCAGCTTAATTCTTTAGGATCACATCATTTTATTGATTAAAATGCCTGAAAGCCTTAAAATATGATTAATTCTACATTGCTATAAAATGTGATTAATTCTAGCTATATTGAAGTCTAGATTGGTGGTTCTCAACCCATCACTGTGTATGCATCTGGAGAGCTTTAAAAAAAAATAGATGTCCACACCTAGAGACTCTTATAGATTTGGTTTTGGAGTGGAAGCCAGGCGTTTGCAGTTGATCAAAGCTCCAAAGTTGAATTTAATGTGTGGAACCGCTGATCTAAAAGTCCATATTCCATATTGTTTTGGTAATGTGTTGGTTTTAAAGTAGAGCCTTAAGAGGGATTCTTCCTACTCTGTAGCCTCAGGTATGGAATTTGTGTCCAGGGAATAATCCCCAATTAGTTCATTTTAGAAACTTTTGCTCATTTGTCTGGTTTTCTGCCCTGAGTAGGAAAAATTGATTTGCTGTGCTTTTTACTGAGAATTGACTGTTAAACCATATATCTGAAAGGTTTGAATTAGAATAACCTGCTTGGTTTAGACTAATGAGGAAATATCTTGAGACACTTGAGAGTGGGGTGGACACTGGGGCTCTCAGACAGCAAGCATAGTGGGTAAGCAGGAGTGTTCGAGGTGCTGCCCCATGACCCAGTGACTCTCCCCTTTTCTCACCCTCCTTTCTCCCATCTCCTCTTCCATCATGTAGCTGGAGCTGAGTTTTTTGAAGCTGTTCTGTAAGTTTTCTTCCTACTGACTTTTGCCAAAGCTTCTTCCCATTAAGCTTGCCTTAAAATCTACACATTTACTTGTAACATAAGTGTTTGCCACCTTTGCATGCTCATTTAAGAGTATATTTCCTCTTTTGATATAGGTAAGATTTAATACCCAGTATCAACCTTTTTTAAAATTAGATTTTAATTTCAAAGTGAGCAAACATAGATTGCTTTCTTGTGAAGGATGGTGGCAGAACAAAAATAAAGTTGATAGCTGAAGAGAAAAAAACAGACTTTTTTCTAGAGGTGATTTATTTAAAAGAACACTGAGTGCAGAATCACTGTTTTATCTTTAAAGTATCTTGTGTACAGGAGCAAGGTAAGAATAATTTATGCAGAATTCAGTGAACGAAGTGCAAGACAGATGTTCTAGTTCAAGTTATTTAATATATTATGTGAATGAAATAGTTTGTTGGTTATAATGTTAACTTTTTCTGGAAGATACATTTAATTTTGAAAAATCCTAAAACATTTTTTTGCTGGTGGCATATGCCTTATTTTCAAACCTGTCTTCCTCCTATATTATTCTGATTACTCAGTAGATGGTCTGAGGATTTTCTTTTCATGGTAGATTTGTAACTTAATAGAGTCTGAAACTTTATCTTGTAATGGATATTCTGTAAAGTATTATAAATAAATAAAACTTTAACTAAAATGCCATGTTTAATTCTTTACACTAAGAAGGAAAGATAAAAACTAAGATTCAAAACACAAGATAGCATAAAGCATTTTACTGACCCACAGTTATAATATGTTTAGCTTATTTTCTATCTTGTTCCATTACTATAACAATCCCAGGCTTATTGTCCTATTATTTCTAGAGCTGGAATACTTTTCTGTTATTTGATCTTCTCTTCCTGAAGCCTAAACATGCTTTTTCACCTGGACTAGAGAAGTGGACTAGCGACATTTATATATGTAGAGCAGGAGTGACACCCAGTGGCTGAAATACTTCTTATCTCTCTCGCTTTTTTTTTCTCCTAACCATGCCAAAAACATGATTGAAATTGAACTGTTTATTGACTATTTTTCCTTCTATTTGTATCTTCTGGATTGCTTTTCCAAAATTATTTTCCATATAATGGAAATATTCCCTTCTCTGCCATTGTTTGGAGTTTACCCCAGATGAGAAGCTGGAGCAGGTTCAGTGTTGACAATTGGAATGGAAGGGATTGCGGTTTAGACTGTTCATCCACAGATTCAGAGAGACAGCTCTATTCATAGCCACTGTCACTATATTCCAGTGATCTTTAGATAGAATATAAAAGCCCTAAAATTAGGGACTAGCGTTAGATGTAACCAAGTATACGTAAGCTGTTAAACTCTAAGCTAGCCCTCTGGTTTATTATAAAAATTTTCTGAAATTTTTGAAAAATGAAGACACAGTCGAAGATATTCAGGTAATGCAGAAAAAGGGTGTTTATCTTGAGGATGCATGAAGACTGTACTGAAAAGCTGTTAGTAGGAACTAGAGGCTGCTTGATGAGTGGCACTATTTTTTATATAAAATCTGCATATTTACTTTGTTCTTGTCTTTACCAACCAGCTGCCTTTGCTCATTCAAAATTTCTTCTTACTCAAAATTTTTATTTTATCCTGGCCTTTGTTGACTCCTTTGGCCTGTCCCAGTATCATCTCCTTTCAACTTCAGTTTCTATTGCCTAATCCTTTCCATGTTTTGTGGTTTGATTTCCTGAGAGAATAGGATTAGCCTAACTTATCTCTGAGAACCGAGTTATGCTGTTGGCCAGTGGCTCGTCTTTGGATGGGTAGCCATTTGGTCAGGCGTTACAGTTTCAGTCACCTGTGGAGTGGAGTCACATGGTCTCCATAGGATTTCCTCTTTGACAAAAGCTGAAGACACTTTACTTCAGAAGGGGATTCTGGTCAGGACAGGTATTTTGAAGCTTTCTCCAAATGGAAATTTAAGGTAATGGTACATTCCAGAGCTGTGGTTCTCACGCTTTAGCTGCATCAAAATCACCTGAAGGGCTTATTAAAACACAGATTGCTGGGCCCCACTGCCAGAGTTTCTGATTCAGTAGATCTGGGATGAGGCCCAAGAATTTGCATTTCTAACAAGTTCCCTACTGATGCTGCTGCTGCTGGCCCAGGGTTCAGACTTGGAGAATCATTGTCGTGGTACATTAAACTATTGTTGACTCACTAAATCTGTGTCTGAACTTCTTAAAAAGGAAATCTACTTTAGGGGTAAAAAAGTATTTCTAACTGAATGCTGAAATCACTGTTTTAATTTACTATTTTTAAACAAAACTATGATTTTATGGTTAGTCTTTGGGCTTATTCCCCGACTACTGTGTTTTTTTGTAGATTGAGTTTGCTAGTTTAGTTTAATCTGCCTTCTTATATTTAAAACTTTATCCCAAAGTAGAAAATTGTTTACGTTTTAATAATTTCCCTTTTTTTTCTTCTTACACAAGTGAATGCTATGACTCCAATTAAAAAACAAGTTCTAGAAATATATTGTCAGAAAGATTTGAAAGCAACCCAAGACTATAACTGGCTTTGTTTTACTGAAGCAAACTCCTTTCTTCTCTTCACAGGGTTACATGAGTTCTTTTTCCTCCTAGTCCTAGTGTACTTTGTGGTTGCTTGCATTTATGCTCAGTCATTGTGGCAGGCTATTAAGAAAGGAGGACCCATGCACATGATTTTAAAAGTTCTGACAACTGCATTGCTGTTACAAGCTGGTTCAGCTTTAGCTAATTACATTCATTTCTCCAGGTAACTCAAAACCACTAAAACTGTGTTCATCATTACGTCTAATTAATCCTAATTAGTCCACCAAAATTATGCTTGCTTTGATTATGAATAATTTTTTTCACATTTATAATTTACGCTAATACTCTCCTCTTCAATTCCTCAGTTACTCCAAAGATGGAATAGGGGTACCTTTTATGGGAAGTTTGGCAGAATGTGAGTATCTTTCTGAGCATTTTTTTAAAACATGAACTTGCTATCTGCTTCTTGTTTGTTTTCCTTTTTTGTAAGTTATTTTTTGTTATAATACATTTTTTCTATCCAAGGTTGGTTAGAATTCACCTTGACTGAAAACAGGGTTATAGATTTGGTTCTAGTATGTTCTGTTTAGTTTCTTTTTAATAGTACGTAATGTGCTCTTCATTGTTTTTAGAGCATATTTATATGCATTCTCTCATTTTATCCTCAATAAAAGTGAAGTAGGTATGCTTATCCTCATTTTGCAGAAAAAGGATCTGAACTCAGTAACGTGAAGCACATTTGCAAGTGTCAATCAGCTGTTGAGTAGTAGAGCCATGAGTTTTCTGACCCCAAAGCTGAAGGTTTTTTCCCCCTATTTTTATCCCTTTTTTGACTCCTTTTCTCTATTTCTGACCCAGAGCCGTAGAATACACCAATGATTGAGCTGACCTCACAGCTTTGTTCATTTATTTTTAAGAAGTCTTATGAAGTAATTTTTCAATTAAGCATGGTAGAAAAAAGTATTTAAAAGTTCCCATAATTGTGATTTTTTAAAGAAAACTTCAGAGTGACATCAGGTCATATGCTATTCTCAATCCTGGAAAACTAGTTAAGATTTGCTCTAAAAAAGCAGCTTCTGAATATGAAGCAATTCTAGGATTTTCTTTTCCTTATATTTCCATATTTCTTTTGTAGTTTCATCACACTTTATTAGAATAGCTTATGGTAATTTCTGTAATCATCTTAGGACCCACTTATCCTGATCTTGCTGCCTATTGTAAGATTCTAAAACTTCTAGAACCTTTCTTTTTCCTAGTGAAGAGGACATGCACTGTTCACCTCTTGGGCATGAACAAGAGTTGCTTCTCCTTTTTGAGCATTATCTAGAGCCCTGATTTCTCCCACTCTTTTCTCTTAGGTGGCTCAAGTTGTTTAATGGAACCACAGAATTATAAAGCTGGACAGAACCCTAGAAATAATTTAGCGTATGCATTTTAGATGAGGAAATTGAGGTCCAAAGAGGCAAAGCACATAGAAGCCCATCAGTGGCGAGCTCTACTAAAATCAAGGATTTCTGAATTTGTGTGACTGTCTGCTAGAGACAAAACAGTGTTTTAGGCTGACTGACTTCTTCACTGTAGGTTTAAAAGCAAAAGTCTTTTTTAAAAAACTGCAATAAATCAATGTTGCTCATTTTGGTAGTTTTGACAACAAGTTTGGTTAAATGATTAAAATTTCAAGATTTTTAATCAGATTCCCCAGAATGGGATTTTTGTGTGATCTGTGTATTTTATCTACAATTAGTTATTTTTCAGCAACAGACAAGCAGTGTTCTACCTATCCTCACAGTTATGGTATTATATCAATATGTGTATTACTTAGTTTATAAAGAAATAAGCTAGAAAATCACAGTTTTTTTCCTCCAGGTATTTGTTTTTGCTAATTAGCAACTTATCTAGGAATAGTCCTTTGGTAACTTCTTTATCTAAGTAACTGAATATGTATTTGTGAAGTGTTTAATAAAAATGATTGGTATCACAGTCATTTAAAATCTATAATGAAAGAAAATTGTGCTTGATCTGAAAGGCCATGACATTTTATATCATTCAGATGTAGTGACTGTTGATTATCACAGTTCACTGTTACAAATATATAAGCATAAATGTAGAGTATCCAGTTTCAATTTGTATTGCAGTCAGAGGAAAAATATGTCAAAATATATCTGAAAAGGTGTATTGTTAATAGGTTTTTGGCTTGTAACTTTAAATATAAGGATTATACCATAGCTAGTTTTATCTGTTTCTCCAAGAATATATAAAAGAAGGAAAAATTGTAGATGTCAAAGTTATGTATGGCAATTTGAAGGAAGTTTTACTGTGTTAAATTGTGATCACACCTTTATTCCAAAAGCCACATGAAAATACACTTTGATGAGAAAGTGATAATCTTTCTGTTAAATCAATACATACTAGCTTCTAAAATAAATATGCATGGAACTTGGAGTATTTATAGATGGTTATGTTTGTGTTGCTGAACCGGAAGCGGGTGGTTTTGTCACATCCTTTTTAAAGTAGCAGGCTTCCCCTGCAGTGTAAGTGATGGCCACCTGGTGGCACATTACACTAATGCATGGAGAATTTCGGTTGTCTTCGGGACTCTGACACTAAAGCCAACGTAATTGGATGTTACAGCAGCTATGCGGTTTATTGTCATGCTATTTCTTATTACTAGTTTTAGAAAATAAGTTCACATTATATAGTTCAGCCATCAAAAAAAAAAAATCAACAACCCAGAAATGAAGGCGCTAATATTCTCCACATTGCAGAAATTATATTTAAAATTTCTTTCTTTTAATAAGCAGTGAGTTCCAGAGAACAGGATTATGTAGTTAGAAAAGCTAAGAGAAATGGGAAACACAAAGAGATTTAAAGTTGGCCTTAAAGATATGATATGGGCATACGTGGATATAAATAGGAGTATTGTCATTGTTTTAATTGTTTTCATAAATGTTTACAAATTTAATGGCAAAATTTTAATTCTTTAGAATTATTATACATGAATAGCTCTTATTATTGAATTTCATCAGCTTCTCTTTGAAAATGCTTATCTTTTTGTGGCTAAAGAAATAATTATATTCTAAATGCAAAAAGGACCAAATTCTCTGTATTGTGAAAATTTGATTGACTTTGGTTTTCATTTCCCATTAGTTTTTGACATCGCTTCCCAAATTCAAATGTTTTACCTACTTCTGAGTCTATGCATGGGTTGGACAATAGTCAGAATGAAGAAGTCTCAAAGCAGACCTCTGCAGTGGGATTCTACTCCTGCATCCACTGGCATTGCTGTGTTCATTGTCGTAACGCAGGTGAGTGTTGATACTCAATATTTCTGCTTTGCAGTATTCAGAAATGCAGACTTGAGTGTACGTCCTTTCAAAATTGAAACCTGGAATCCATGAGGAATTTGTGTCATTTTAAAGTATGAATTTAAAGAGTGATAGATCAAATAACCTCTTGATCTTCTGAGTGTTAGTGTATGTAGATTGTAGGATTTAGTTGTAATTTACCTGAATTTGAGCTTATTTAAGCTCACTATGTTTAATATTAGGTTAGATTCTCATTTATTTCATATTTATTTCATATTTTCTAACACAGTAAATACTCAACATTAAATGAGTGAGTCAGTGAATTTGAGATTTATCCATTGGCAAGGATCTTTATGTGCAGTTCTACTGCTGTATACAGGAAAGAATTCAAGTGAATATGTGAGATTAATGAAAAAGCAAAATACAGAATAAAAAAGAATGGGATCTAGTTTTTGAAAACAAATACAAAAACAATTTGGCCTTTTCGAAAGATCTTCTATGCCTTTTCTTTTTGTTTTCCTCTATAGCAATAGTACTGATTTTATTCTAGGATCTCCATATGCCTATTGCAATGGATTTATAAAAATTAAGAACAGTATAAACGTAAAAATTTATCCTGAGTTTGTGACCATCATTAGCTATAGATGAAGATGAAATATATGCCTGGCTCTGTAAAGGACATTATAATCTTTAAGTTTTAATGCATTAAATAAATTGAAAAATCCATTACTGAAGGCTAAGGCCTGTGCTTTATTCATTTCTGTACCTCTAGTATTTATTTAGTACAGTAGGTGCTGAGTGAAGTGGGTGTATTGAATATACGTGATTGATTTGAGAAAGAGACTGTATCACAGGTGGGATGTTTAGAAAAGAGATAACGCTAGGAAGGGAGAACTAATGAGAATTGAATTAGAAGTGATTAAAATAAGGGCAAGATTATTCCAACTTAATGTTTTTGATTTAGGAGTTTTGGAGAGTAGTGTTAATATCAGGTTGGATTCTCATTTTTCAATTAATAGCTTTTTTAAAAATTGAATTTTCATTGTAATTTTAATTGATTATCAGAGACCAATACAAATTGAGAATTGAGATTATGACACTACCCTACAGTTTATGTGAGCATTTATGAAGAATACATTAGACATGGCCTGGTCATCAACAACAGCCCAAACAAGGTGAATGAGACAGGCAACCAGAGACTACATAAATATATACATGTATTCCACAGGTCACATATTAGCATGAGTATGTGAAACTATGGGAGTTCAATTATATAAAAATGTGAATCATAAGAAATGGTGGTTCTATTTTTTTTGGCTTTATTGGGGTATAATTGATGAATAGAAATTGTATATATTTGAAGTGTACAACTTGATTTTGTTTTCTGGTGAAGAAGATTGGCCCTGAGCTAATAACATCTGTTGCCAATCTTCCTCTTTTTGCTTGAGGAAGACTCTTGCTGAGCTAACATCTGTTCCAGTCTCCCTCTATTTTGTATGTGGGACGCCGCCACAGCATGGCTTGATAAGCAGTGTGTAGGTCTGCACCTGGGATCCGAACCCGCAAACCCTGGGCTGCCAAAGGGGAGCGCGCAAACTTAACCACTATGCCACTGGGCCGGCCCCTTGATGTTTTGATATATGTATACATTGTGAAATGATCGCCACAATCAAGCTAGTTAACATATCCATCACCTCACATAGATACCAGGAAATGGTAGTTCTAAAATAGCACTTCTTTGTTGTAAAAGTTAAGTTTAGAAATGTAAGTTAGGGAATCAGATGGGTGTAATACGGTGGAGTGGAAGAATAACACTTTCAGTAATAGAGAGCAAATATTCAGCCTAAGAAGGAAATTTGTGCAGGATGACAAAGGAGTTCATCTATGAAGAGTGATGGTAGAAGTAAAATTAGGGTAGAAGATTTGAGAATGAGGAAAGGAAGAGGTTCCTCGTAAACCCCATAAAGCCTAAGAATTGGATTTAATAATTGAATTTTGATCTAAATTCTTTGGAAGCCACTGAAGACTCAGTTCTGAGGGATGAGTTGGCAAATGAAGGAAATGCAGAGGGCTACTGACATGTGTGCTGGTAACAACATTACAGTAATTTAAGTGATTGGTGTTTGGTAAAGATGGAGGAAACATGGACACTAATTTCTACTGAAGGGCAATAAACAGAACAGCTTAATGAGGAACTTGCTGAGCTTTCTGCTGTTATAGGAGCAATATGGGAGAAAAGGTCAGCAAACAAACAAGGGTGAATAACTGTGCCCTGGGTGCGTGTAGTCAACATTAAAAATATACCTCCTTTACCCGGGGAGGTTACCATGGAAAAAGAGTGAAGTCTGAATTCAACAATTATACTTAATTTCTGGATTACAAAAGATACTGAGATATTTGAAAGTTATCCTGAGATAGTGGGCTTGAATGCAGTACAGTTTGATTCCTAATAAGGTGTTGAAGTAAGAAAGAGCTGGATTTGGAAGAAATCCTTATTCTCTTAACCTTTTCAACTGATTTTCATCCTTAGAGATGTCTTACTTGAATCATGGTAGCAGTAGCATTTTTTATCTTTCGTATGTGGTCTCATTTGATAAAAACCCCTTTTCTCATGCTTAGTGTATCAGCAAGGGAAAGACTGTCTGTGTTTTGTTACTTGACAACCTTTAGAGTCTGATCGATCTTAGGAATGTCTGTATACTGTTTACGGGGATGTGTAAGAGTTGAAAAAAATACTTTCTCATAAGTAGGTATAATTTTTTTTTCTCTAAATGTCATATTGTTTTTTGCAGAGTATTTTGCTACTTTGGGAACAATTTGAAGATACCAGTCCTCACAGCTACCATTCGCACCACAACTTAGCAGGGATCCTCCTAATCATTTTAAGAATTTGCCTGGCATTGTCATTAGGCTGTGGACTCTACCAGATCATCACCGTGGAGAGAAGTACACTGAAAAGGGAGTTCTACATCACGTTTGCCAAAGTATGGATTGGTTAGAAAATGGCTTCTTCTGATTGTCAACTTAGTTCTGCTTTCTTGAGGAAGTGATAAGCAGCCACGCACTAACATTTATTAAATTTTGTTGTGCTCCAGGCACTACTATAAGCCCTTTATGTGCTTCAGTTCATTTGATCTTCACAACCTATGAGACGTAGATATTATCCCCATTTTACAGAACCCATGGAGTAGTAATTTCCATGTAATCTTTGGCAGGTCACTTTTGCCTGGCTCATAATTTCTTTATCAGTAGAGATTTTACATTTTTTTCTGTAGTATCAGAATTAAAATTTTTTTAATTAAAATGTGATATGCATTTCTCAAAAAACAGTTATTAATTGACTATGAAATTTTACTCTCAGAATTATGCACTATTTTCTAACAACATGTGAGGAGCTGTCCAGCATAAGCAGATGGAGCCAGGGGGCCGCGTACATATTATGTTTCAGCCGTTTCACTGCATCCATATGAGATCATGTTCATTTTGTTCCCCCTCTCTGTGTCCTTCTTATGCTAGTGAGATCTAAAAGCAAATTTGAGCTTTTCTATACTGTACCCATTTAACAAAGGACGAAATCAGGACCCTCCCTCCCTAGGAGGTTATGTTTTTCTGTCAGATTGAGAGAGTCCATATCCCTTCTTCTTGACAGCTCAAAACAGTGTTCTGGTAAGCTGTTTAGTCAGCCCACCCTAGTCCACAGAGTGTGAGCGGTCCACAGCAGCTGTGGCAAGAGGGCCAGATTCCTTCTTTATTCCTAGTGTGGAGCATTTTAAAGCCGAGGCCCTAGGAACCCCCTTCAGGCTTCTGAGAACCAAACAGGCAAGAAAATGCCATTTCACTTTTGAATTTTTCACAGGGACAGTAGTGCTTATTGTTTGAAAAGTTAGTATATTAAGATGTTTATAAAGTAAATTTCTTCTTTTATGTTTAAAACAGTACCAAACTTTTTTCTTGAACTTAAAACACATAAAAATAATTTTTTTTAACTTTTTGAATAGGTTCAAACATCCAAAAGTATTTAAAGAGTAGCAAAACTTGTTTCTTACCTCTCTCTCATCTACTCAGTTATCACCTACTCATATAATCGCTATTAATTCCTAATTTATCCTTCCAGATAATTTTTATTATATATTCCTACATACTTCCCTCTATTTTTATACAAATGGTGCATACTAAACACATTTTTCTACATCTTGTGTCTTCTTACAGAATTTCTTTGTGTATCCACGTGCAAATATGAATGTACATTCTTAATTTTTTAAGAAATACTATACATTTGTACCTTGCTTTTCTTAATTATTGCTTTGTTACTTATATTATTTGTAGTATATCAAAATGTGTGTATGTAAAAGAGTTAAGATTTCAAATACTCCAGAAAATACCCATTTAATTAGAAACAAAATATTGATGTCACAGCAACAGCAAACGTATTTCTGCATTTTATTGCAAATTCTACTCTAAAGGCCAATTGAGATCAATCAAGACCTCTTAAATATGCTAGAAATGTTTTTTTATCTGGTGTGTTCTGAAAGTAAAGATATAGCTGCACTTATTTGACTCATTTTCTTTCATTTCAGGGCTGTATCTTGTGGTTTTTATGCCATCCAGGTCTTGTATGCATTTCTGTCATTTTTAGTGACTACCAAAGAGATAAGGTAAGTAACATACATGATTAAAATAGTTTTTTGTAGTCTTTATTGGGAAATTATTAAAGTAGGAAAGACCTATTTATTCATTCAGAGGGTCTTGAGTTCTTTAAAATAAAACTGAAGCAAAATATTGAATAAGTAAATATATAAATTAGAAGTTTAAAATAGAAAATAAAAAATTTTAAATTTAGTTTTTAAGCAAAATGATGGAAAATAGCTTTCGTTATTCTTATTTTAGCCTATTTCGTAATACTGTTTTATAAACTAAATTAGAGAATTCATAACACATCTTCGTTAAGAAAAAATTATTAAAATGTTTTGCTACATAATGGTAAAAACCAAGATAGATTTATAAAAATCAGTCTAGTTGCTTTAACAAACTGCAGACTGGAATGCCACACTTGAGTCTGCCACATTTGAGTGTGTTGATACCCACCTTCTTTGGTGAACAGCTCCATCATTTCAAAGTGGAGTCCTGCCACGAGCCCTTTACAAGCAATGCAGTATGTGCTTGAACGCACAAATAGGGCTAGAGCCTGAGGTGTTTACAAAGGGTAAATCGATAGGAAGGTAGTCTACAAAAATAGAGAAGCGGCTTGAAAATTTTTGAGGGGGCTTTTAGAGTACTCTTCAAGATTCAGGTAGGGGCATGCTTTATTCCTATTACTAGATTAGCAGGGAATCTGATTTTTCTTATTTCTGTAGTGCACGCATCCCGAGGAAAGAATGGTTTAGCAAATTATTCTTTTGTGTCTTATTTTGGCATCTGTAAACTAACTGTTAAAGGAGTTTTGCCTTTGAACAATTGCAGTTCTGAACATGAGTCATATTTTCCTATTGAAAATTTCTTTGATAAAATGTACCCATGGTAAAGGTGGAGAATAGAGTATATATCTATTACATATATGCATTATTATATGTATCTATTATTATATTTATATATGTGTATAAGTTCATGATAAATTGAATGTAATTTCTCTGTTTTTGCATGTAGTCAAAGCATTCTGTTTCTTTTCTTTTCAGGTTATTACAATAGGTGTTATCCTTTGCCAGTCTATTTCCATGGTTATTCTCTACAGACTCTTTCTATCCCACAGTCTATACTGGGAAGTTTCTTCACTTTCCTCGGTAACACTACCACTGACCATATCATCTGGACACAAAAGTCGGCCTCACTTCTGATACTTCATTTTCTTTAAAGGAAAGTGAATTTATTGAGAAGAGTGCAATAAAGATCCAAATACAGTGACTTTTTTTTTCATACTTTTGGTATGAAGAGTTGAACAGAGAAAGCAGAGCATGTTATTTATACAACTGCATTTAAGCAGTACCAAAACTGAAAAAGATAATAAATGAAATGTTTTGAAATAAACTCAAACTTTCAAAAAAGAGTGTTGTTATAAGGTGATTTATGCAATTTCCATATGGAAATAAAGATGAAAAAGAATTATATGATATTTTGGTAAGAGATTCACTACTTATAATGCCTCATATCAATAGTAACTCAGGTTTGATAGTCTTATAAAAAGTAATCAGTTAAATGATTACTGCTTATACATATCTAAACTAAGTCCAGTTATGAAATCAGTGTAGTACACTGATTAAAAACTGCTTTTTATGCTTTAAGGAAAATGCATTTTATGTTGGAGTGTAAAAGAATTGAAAATGAAATTATTGCAGAAAATGAATATAAAATATATTCATGGTTAAATGAATAAGCTTTTGTTTATTTGTGGGTGGGGTCATTCTCCATTTTCTTCTAGTTCAGGTCTTAGCTTGATTAGCAAAGGGTTTTTGACAGATAATCTATGAAAAATACAACTTAGACACATTACATGGGTTGTAAGGACAAAGAGTTTTAAAATCTGAGCGCTTAGGTGAAGGGACAAGCAGGTTTACATGTTTAAAAAGAAAGAAGGAAAAAGTACTATGTGATATGGTACCAAAATTTTAATCCGGGTATAATTCATTTCTCTTAACATTGAATCCCCAATCGTAATTAAGCCGTATACACAGATTAAATTAACAGAAGCATTTCACATGAATATTGGTTTCAGTCATCGACTACCCATGAATTCCTGCCCAAGGATACTTAATCAGGATTAAATTTTCTATGAATAATTGAAAAACAAAATACTCACTGGATTTGTTATAATCCGAGTTGGCACTGGATACTAAGTAGGTGCCATCTTGAATCCTTTGTAATAAAGCCGTATTTTTTGTGTATGTGATGCCACAGTATTGAGTATGCTAGCTAAAAAATACTCTCTGAAGTGCCTGTTAAAAGAATTGGGATGGTTGTCTATACCTGCTGTATAAAATGAGTATTTCCATTGATAGTCACTGATTGGAAATTATTTTGTTTCTGTTTGTCGAATTGTTCAGCCCTTTTCATTTTTACCTCTGGCTTATTTAAAAAATATTTTTTATCTACTTTGAAAGGTATTACGTTTTTAAGCAAGAAATGGTATACTGATCTAGTAATTAAATGTTTTAATTAAATGTTAAAATAATGTACCACAACTTAAAAATACCTATGGCTTCATCTTTGTTTTTTCCTTACACCTAGTCTCATTGGAAATGAATAGTATTCTGCTTCATTTTAAAGGCAAAATATATATGTATGTGACTAGCAAAATGGCAAAGTGACAAAGTTCAGCCTGCTCATTAAATCATCTCTTAGAGTTCTTGGTAAATTATTTAATAAATGAGAGCTGCAGGTTGAGACTAGAAAGTCTGAGGTGTATTTTAGGTTTACATAATCTGCTGAGTGGTCATGACCTTTTCTTTTACCACGTCTCGCTAATAACCCCAGTTATTGTCTGTTGTGTTCAACCGAGGTGTAGTTAATTAAGCTGAAAAAAAGAAGTGAGCCTTTTCATAAATTTTGTGAACTTGCGACAATGGGAAGGGAATAATCTTTGTGTTACCTTACACAACGTAGAAACTATAATCAACATATATGAAATATATTACTGTGCTTGCATTTACGAAACTTTTAACAGGTGTTTTTTTTACTTTGTTTTTTAATTTATGGTTGAGTTTGCTGATAATTTATTTTGTTATTCAAGAGCCATTGTTAAATGAAGGAAAACAGTTGTTAATTAATGTATAAAACAGTTGTTAATAAAGTTTAGTAATCAGAGCTCAAATTTATAGTTCCTAAGTGATGACGCAGCGTCCCTCTTTTTCTGAATGTTTACATGGAGGTTTGTCACCACAGATTACAGAAAAAGTGTACACTGCAAACTCTAATTAAAGATCAAAATTTTCCTACTTTTTTTTCTCTGTCAGATAATGCTTTTTTTAATCTATTTTTACATTTTTTTTCTTTAAAAAGATGAATGGTCTGTCCAGAGCTTTTTTTTTTCTTTTTTTGTTTCCTTTTTTTCCAGAAGCATTTTACTTCTTCCCTTAGGAAAGTATGGAAGGTGTGTATTTTTACTGATGTGGATAATAATGTTAGCTCCTCCTCACCTGAGTGACTCCTGTGCATCAGGCCCTTCACACTCATCACTGAGCCCTGCTGCACTAACCAGGCTCCCCTGTAACTGAGGGTGAGAGAATAAATGATTCTTCTCAAGTCGCCTGACTTTTCTTTCATTTTTCTGCTTTACCTTCATGATTTAATGAGCACCTATTAGGTGTGTATGTTTTTACTGAGAATGAATAGCTTCCATAGTTAATGTTAGCTGTTGCTTTTAACGTGAAACCTGGAATTGTGCTGAAATCAGAAATGAGCTTGCACATCTGTAAGGGTGTACCACCACACACTTCAGTATTTGAACCTTGGCTTTCAGGCAGACTGTATTGTTAGCAAGGAGAGAGAATCCAGGCAGAAGAGCTTGCTTTAGGAAAAGTTTTCATGATCTCAAGTAAAGTAAGCCAAGTCGGATGAAAATAGAAGATATACAGGTCTAAAGCCAACTCGAACGTAATGAGACTAAAACTGGTACATCAACATGAACACTGGCCCCTTCAACATGTTTCCCTTAGGAAGCTGTGCGTGTTCTCTAGAAATCTGAAGTTATTTGTGAAACATTCTCTTTAAATAGCTTGAGTGGTGTCAAATATTTGAGGTTTTTTGTTTGTTTTTGAGAAGCAATGTTGTAGCAAATCAATTTGAGACCAGATCTGAAGAGATAATACTGTTTTCTATTCCAACATGAATTCGTGAATTGAAACTAAAATAATGAGATTGGTTTTCTTATGAGATCTGAAAACTAGTGTGGAAGCATGCTAGCCTGACCTCTTACAGTAGTTCTCTAAGTAATATTGCTGCTTCCCATACGTGGGCAGCCTTCTCTGCACAGTTCCAAGGGCGTCGTGCACATTGTGCTCTAGGAGTGTCATTTACATAGAATACCAGGAGGGCTGGAGTCCCGGATGGAAGTGGCCTTGCCCACTAAGGCCCATTCTCCACAAAGCAAAGGGAAATCAGCTGGATGATGGAATTCTTTATGCTAAACTTATGCCTTTTTTTAAGTTTGAAATTATTTTAAAATGGAGTTTAGAAATGTAAATCAGATCAAACTGCTACTGCCCTGTTAAAAACTCTTTATTTGCTTCCCATTGCACTTAGGAAAAAAGTGATCTGTGCTCATTACTATGTTCTACAGGGCCCCACGTGACCTGGTCCCTGCTTCTATCTTTGATCTCGTTTCCTACCACTTTCCCTCTCACCATACCCCAGCCTCATCATCAAAACATTCTTCATTTATATCACTGCCTCAGAGCTTTTGCGCTAGCTATTTCTTCTGCCTGGAATATTCTCTTGCAAATCTTGGTGTGATTGCATGGCTGAATCCTCCTCATCCTTCAGGTTCTCAGCTCAAATATCTTTCAGAGACCTCTGACCATCTCTGGTGAATTTATATGTTGGCAATTTAGCTAAGCTGGAGATTTGTTCCTAGAATTCTCCTTGCATAGTTCCAGGATAGTGTGCGTCACAAGAGATGTTTGGTGCGAGATTCAGAAGGCAGAAGTAAAGTAGCCAGATGCAGAGTCTTTTTATACTTGAAAGATCCAAGCCAGGCACACAGCGTTGCTGCTCACCAATGTCGTCGTTTGTCTGCTGGCTCGTCGTCTTGGTCTGTGGGCCAAGAGGCAGGCCCGCAGGAACGCCAGCTCCTGCTGGATTGCCTCCTTTAGCTTCTCTCACTCCTGGGCCAGGTGTGTGTTTTACTCTGTGACAAAGGGTGCCAGGTTCTGCAGGACAATCCCATCGTTGAGCTTGGAGGCTTGGAGGCAGTGAGAGACTGGCATGGGCTCCAGTCCATCCTCACGAGTTCCACTCAGTCCCCATGGGTTCTACTCATGCTGGCAGCTTCCGGTATGTCCTTGCTTCCCCCACGTCACATCCATCTTCCCTTCCCACCCGACAGACACAAAAGGAACAGCCTCCTGTAACCCCTACAATAAATCCCTTTTTTATGTATTGAAAGATGTATCTGTGTGTTATATCCTACTGCTTCTCCTTTTCTGATCAGACGCTAATACACCATCCTGTCTGATGCTGCTCCCCCATCCTAATCACTCTATTACATTATCCCCTTTTCTCTTTATAGTACTTACTGCTTTTTCTTTGCCTGTTGCCTCTCTCCCCATTGAGAATGTAAATTCTAAGGGAGTTTGGCCATTGTCTGTATTGTTCATTACTGTATCCCTAGCACCTAGAATATTCCCTGGTGCACACTAGATGTTCAAAAATATTTTTGAATGAATGAAGGAAAGCGATTCTGAAAAAGAGTTCCAGCCATGTACTTAGCAACATAACATTAATTAAATAATAGAACCTCTCGTAGTGACTTCAATAATGCTTTGCCTGTTCTTTATTCAACTATATGGGACTGAAAATGTATAAAAATCTTGACTAGTTGTTATAAAGTCTAATCTCTAAAACTGATCAATCGTGAGAGGATTCCTCAAGTTGTGAAAGAGGCAGTTTCCTTCTATTTTATATAGTATTGTGTGAGGACCATGTGTCTGGTTTCTTAGCCCAACACAACTAAAAGCACCAGTTTAAAAGAAGTTTGAGTCAGCTAGGGGAAGGAATGTTGACAGTAGTCAGAAGCAGCTGGGAGAAGACAGAAAAACTGAACATGACAACACTCAAATCACGGCAGCCTGGGGTCATTTAGTGTGGGTGAAAACAGCCTTGTGGTCCCAACAGACTCTCAGAGATTTATTGTTAATAGAATTCATGACAATGACCCTTAGTAATCAAAAGATAAAATTATAAATTATGTTCAGTATCCTCAGAGAAATGTGCAATTCATTGTAATATTTTATTATTTGTTAAACAGGTAATATGTACACATTATACAAAAGTCAGAAGGTTGAAAAGGTTGGAAAAGTAAGTCCTTCTCCCAGCCACTCCTTTCCCTTCCCTCAATCCAACCTCTGTTAACCAATTTGTTGTTTATTTTTCTAGAGGTGGCTCCATGGATATATAAATATACATAGATATGAAACACAGGTTATAGCATACTATACAGATTGTTTTGCACATTCAGCAGTTTAGTCTGTATTCCTACCTACAGAATTGTCCCATTCATCAATTGCATAGAACTCCATTACATGATGTATTTTAATTTTTTTTTTAAATCAGTCATCTGTTACTGAACATTGTTGGTTTCCAGTCTTTTGCTATTACAGGTAGCCTCTAAATCCTTGGAATAAAAAGTTTGCCTGGGGGTCGGCCTGGTGGCGTAACGGTTAAGTTTGGGAGTTCCAGTTCCGTGGCTGCGGCTCCGGGTTCACATGTTTGGATCCCAGCTGCGGACTGACGCACCACATATCAAGCCATGCCGTGTCGGTGTCCCGTTTAAAGTAGAGGAAGATGGGCACGGACATTAGCCCAGGACCAGTCTTCCTCAGCACAAAGAGGAGGATTGGCAACAGATGTTAGCTCGGGGCTAATCTCCCTCAAAAAAAAAAAGTTTGCCTAGCCCTCTTCCCCTCCTCCCAGCATTCCCCTCAAGCCCCTCCTTCCCAGGATCTAAATCTTTGGAATTTTTCAGAGTGATAGAAGTGTCTTTGTTGTTCATTGTGGAACCTGATAGTTTATGATAACAAGATGACTCAGGATGAGGGCTGACCACACCAAAAAGGCAAATCTTGTGATTAGAGGGTTGGGGCTTTAAGTTACAGTGATCTCGGGTCTGACCTGAAACAGGAAGAGGGGCTGGAGATTAAGTTCAACCTTGTGGTCAATGATTCAGTCAGTCATGTCTATAGAATGAAACTCCAACAAAAACTCCAGACACTGAAGCTCAGGTTAACTTGTAGATTTTTTTTTAATACAAGTGGAATTATCAGTATTTTTTTATGGCTTCTGTGTTCTACCTGTGTCGCAGGTAGAAAAGCCTTACCTCTATGAGATTATGTTTAAATCTCGCATATTTTCTTCTAGTAGTTTTATGTTTTATTTTTTGTGTTTAATGTTTTGATCCACATGGAATTTATTTTGCTGTAAAATATGAACTAGGGATTCAATGTAATTTTTTTCAGATGGTTGCCTACTTATTACAATATCAAGTATTGTGTAACAACCTTTTGTTTACTAATTTGTTGCTAGCCTATTTCCGGACTTTTAAGGCTGTTCCAATTAACTGTTGATTCATCATATATTACCACACTGTTTTAATTACAGCTTTAAAATATGCCTCACTGTCTAGTAGGGAGAATTTCCTGTTAGTGCTCTTCTTTTTCATAATTTTTCTGATTATTCCTGTCAACTTTTTCATATGAACTCTAGAATTTCTTTTTCTGATTTTCAAAAGAAAAACAAATCCTGTTTACTATTTTTAGTGGGATGAATTAAGTTTCCTATCAATTTAAGGAGATTTGACTTCCTTAATATGTTGGATGTTAATCCCACAGACGGTAGCTCATCCTTTTGGCTCCTTAGCCAAGCATATTATCAACTATCTGAACCTGTGGTTGCCTCCATAGTGATCCAAGAAACTGGTATGAAATATCTTTCTATTTCTTTAATGTGAGCATGTATTCATCAATCACTTTTTAAGGACTTCTTTATATAGATCTTGTACATTTCTTGATACTCCTGGATAGTTTAATGTTTTCTTTCATTATATCTTGCATATGGTTATTGTTTTGCACATGAAGACTATTGATTTCTGTATTTTAATTTTGCTCCCAATCACCAAAATGAATTTTCCTAACAGTTGTAATAATTTTATCGTTTGTTTTCTTGTATTTTCTAGGTAAACAATCATGTCACCTGTATATAATGATCATTTTTATTCTCTCCTATCTCTTTCTTATCTCTCATTTTTGCCCCCATATTGCTGGTATCTCCAGAACAGCATGACTTAGTTTTGGTAACATGGCAGTGAAATTTCTACATTCCACGTGAATTGGTTCCAGGTAGCCTTTGAAAAGTTAAATATGTATATTGTAATCCCTAGAGCAAAACCTAAAAGCAAACAAACAAACTATACAAAGATTTTATCAAAAATACAATAGGAAAATTAAAATGACATACTAAAAAAATGTTCAAATACCCCCAAAAAAGAGAGGAAAAGGGAAACAGAGGACTTAAAAACAGAGAAACAGAAAAATAAGCAGAAAACATAATTAAATGGTAGACCTAAATCCAAACACACCAATAATTACATTAAATGTAAATGTTCTAAATATGCCAATTAAAAGACAGAGATTGTCATAATAGATTTTTTTAATGTCTCAACCTATATGCTATCTACAAGAAACTCACTTCAAATGTAATGATATAGGTAAGTTAAAATTAAATTATGGGAAAAGATATACAGTGATCAAATGAAAGCTAGAATGACTTTATTAATATCAAAGTATAATTCAAAGTAACAAAAATTACCAGGGATAAACAAAGGATGAAAAGATAACAGGGTCAATTCACCAAGAAGAGCTTACAATCCTAAATGTATACACCAAACAACAGATCTTCAAAATACATACAGCAAAAACTGACAGAACTGAAAGGAGAAATAGACAAACCCATAATTATAGTTGGAGGCCTCAACATTCTTCTCTCAGTCATTGATATAACTAGTAGAAAATCAGGTAAAGAACAGAACACCACCATCAGTCAGCTGACTGGTTGACATTTATAGATCTTTCAATCCAACAGCAGCAGAATACATATTCTTTTCAGGTGTATATGGACAATTCATCAAGATAGACCATATCCTGGGTTATAAACCATAAGAAATACAAAAGAATTGAAATTGTACAAAATATGCTCTGTGATCATAATCAGTAACAGAAAGATAACTGGAAAATCTACAAACACTTGAAAACCAAACACTTTTGAATTAACCAGGGCTTACCAAATATATTTTGAGCTGACTGAAAATGAAAATGTGGCATATCAAAATGTGTGGGAGGAAGCTAAAATATTTCTTAGGAGGAAACTTATAGCGTTAAATGCTTATATCAAAAAGAAGAAAAGTCTTAAATAAATAATCTAAGCTTCCAATTTAAGAAAATAAAAAGGAAATGAAAAATAACCCCAAAGCAGCAGAAGGGAAGAAATGATAAAGAGGAGAGCAGATATCAATGAACTTGATCACAGAAAAACCATGGAGAAAATCAATGAAACCAAATCTGGTTCTTTGAAAAGATCAGTAAAACCGATGAGTGTCTAGCAAAACTGACAAAGAAAAAAATGAGTGGCACAAACTACCAATATCAGGAATGGAAGAAGATATCAGACTGCAGACATTAACAAAACAATAAAGAAATACTGAAAAAAAAACTACTAACGTAAATATGACAATTTAGATTAAATAATCAATTCCCTGGAAAGCGTATGTCAAGAACTATGAAGGGTCTGAAATTGTACCCTACTTACAAGCTGCTGGTTAACCTGTTACTGCTTCATGGAGGCTGCAGAGCACATGAGACTTCTAGGTCAGAGATGAAGGACTTTATTACTTATAGCGCAGCAAATAGCATGAGCTTCATGTTGGTATGCATCGGTTACACATACCTTCTAACTCCATGGAGCCAATATAACTGGGACTGGATGGATATTACACATGCAGTGAATTCATATATCCCCCCAAGGAATACCGAACTTGGGGAGTTTATCTCTTTTATAACTGGCTCTGTGATGTGATGGTGATATTACCTCATCCTACTCACTGCAAACACAGCCTTGAGAAAGGGCCCAGATAAAAAGTGATTAGAGCTTTGTGTTCGTGGCATTCCCAGCAAGACTATGTAGGGATGCACAGGGCCCATGGTGGATTACCTCTTCCACACCACAAACTACCAAAATCCACTCAAGATGAACTAAATATCCAAAATACTAAAGTACTATAACCACTAAAGAATTCTTGTTTAAAAGCCTTCTAAAATAGAAATCTTCAGGCCCAGATGGTTTCACTGGTGAATTCTACCAAACATCTAAAGAAGAAGTAACACCAATTCTATATAATCTCTTCCAGAAAAATATAAGAGGAGGGAGAGAAAGGTGCAAAGACAATTCGGTGTTGGAACTATTGGACATCCATAGGCAAAATAAATGAACTGCAACCTAAACCTCACACCTTATACAAAAACTAACTCAAAATGAATCAGAGATTTAAATGTAAACCATAAAACTATAAAATTTTTAGAATACATAAGATGAAATCTTTGTGACTTAATGTTAGGCAAAGAGTTCTTAGCACCAAAAGCACAAACCACAAAGGAAAATATTGATAAATTTAACTTCATTAGAATTAAAAACTTTTGCTCTGCAAAAGACACTGTTAAGAAAATGAAGGGACAGGGGCCGGCCCGGTGGCACAAGTGGTTAAGTGCGCGCGCTCAGCTGCGGCGGCCCCGGGTTCGCAGAGTCGGATCCCGGGCGGGCACCAACACACCGCTTGTCAAGCCATGCTGTGGTGGTGTCCCATATAAAGTAGAGGAAGATGGGCATGGATATTAGCCCAGGGCCAGTCTTCCTCAGCAAAAAGAGGAGGATTGGCAGATGTTAGCTCAGGGTTGATCTTCCTCACACAAAAAAATAAAATAAAAATAAAAAAAGAAAATGAATGGACAAACTACAGTCTGGAAGAAAATATTTGTAAATCACATATTCAATAAAGGACTCTATATAAAGAATGTGTAAAGAACTCTAAAACCCTACAATGAGAAGACAACCCAATAAAAAAATAGAATGAAGTCTTTTTTTGTTTGTTTGTTTGTTTTTTAATTTTTTGTTTATTGCAGTAACATTGGTTTATGACATTGTAAAAATTTCAGGTGTACATCATTGTACTTCTATTTCTGCATAGATTACATCATGTTCACCACCAAAATACTAATTACAACCCATCACCACACACATGTACCAAATTATCCCTTTCACCCTCCTCCCTCCCCCCTTCCCCTCTGGTAACCACCAATCCAATCTCTGTCCCTATGTGTTTGTTTATTGTTGTTATTATCTACTACTTAATGTAGGAAATCATACGGTATTTGACCTTCTCCCTCTGACTTATTTCACTTTGCATTATACCCTCAATGTCTATCCATGTTGTCACAAATGGCTGGATTTCATCGCTTCTTATGGCTGAGTAGTATTCCATCATGTATATATACCACATCTTCTTTATCCATTCATCCCTTGATGGGCACTTAGGCTGCTTCCAAGTATTGGCTATTGTGAATAACGCTGCAATGAACACAGGGGTGCATGTACCTTTACAAATTGGTGTTTTCAAGTAGAACAAAGTCTTGAACAGGTACTTCACCAAAGAGAATATACAGATGACAAGTTAGTACATGAAGAGGTGTTCAATAATTAGCCATTAGGAAAATGTAAATTAAAATTGTGCTGAGATACCACTCAGTACCTATTAGAACAGCTAAAATAAAAATACTGAAAATACCAAGTCCTGCCAAGGATGTAGAGCAACTACAACTCTCCTACATTGCTGGTGGGGATGCAAAATTGTACGGCCATTCTGGAAAACAGTTTTGCAGTTGCTTATAAAGTTAAGTAAATTACCATATGACTCAGCAACCCCACTTCTGGGTATTAACTCTAGGGAAGTGAAAACTTATGTTCAAACAAACATCCATACACAAATATTGATAGCAGCTCTATTCACAATCATAAAAAACTGGAAACAACCAGATGTCTTGAATTGACAAAGTATGATATATTTATACAAAGGAATAATATCAGTAATAAAAAATGAACTATCGATTCACACAACTTGGATGAGTCTTAAAGCATTATGCTGAATAAAAAAAGACAGTCTTAAAAGGTCATATACTGTATGGTTCCATTCAGATGGCATTTTCAAAAAAAAAAAAAAACAACTATGGTGTTGGAAAAAAAGATCAATGGTTGCCAGGAGTTACAGGTGGGAGGAAGATATGACTATGAAGTGTAACAGCAAGGAGTTTCTTGAGGGTGATGGAACTTTGTATCCTGATCGTAGTTGTGGTTACATCAATTTATACATGTGTTAAAATTCAAAGAACTGTACATGAAAAAAGTCAATTTTACTGTCATAATTTAAAGCATAAAAAAATTTTCAAAAAATAGATGTTGGATGTCTAATGCCTTTCAACATCCAAGAATATAATGATATGATTTTTCTCTTCTGTTCTGTTAATGTGATGAGTAGTATTAATAGATTTCCTGATGGAGAACTACCATTCGATATACTTTTGGAAGTTTTACCATCCAAAATTGATGAGATATTTTAAAATCTGGGATATTTAATATGGCATAAACTTTAGGCAGTTTGGAGAATGAAAATATTGCAGATTCTCTCGTTCCTTGAGGATGTCTTTGAAGGACAAGACCCATACATGTTTGTTCTGAAAAGTGAATTTAAAATCAGTTGTATTATTTCGAATTTTTGCTTTATGCATCACTTATATTTCAGGTTTATTGCCACTGGATGCTTTAGAGTATAGCTGATTAGGTATAAAAGGTGTTGAAATCTTTCATATTTAGAACACATTATGATCTACCGGAAAGCACGTGGACTTTCGGCAAGACGGATTGATTTCAAATCCTGGCTCTACCATTTTTCAATGATTTTCTTTCATGTAATTGGGTTTTGGAGCAAACAGTGACTCTTTCGCACAGAGAAGGCGTCTTACTGAATAGAAAGAACAGTGATGTGCGAGATGGGTTCTCTTATTGCTACCTCATGGGACTGTTGTAAAGATTACGTACGGTACTTGTGCCCACTCAGTACAATGCTCTTTACTTATAGACCTGAAGGTTGTGTGCAAAACTTTCAGTGAACCTGAGGTTCTTCATAATCTAGTCACCCATGGAGATAATATTTAAATGTCCATGAGATGAAAGTGTTTGTTTTAAATAATCATACATATGTGGTTAGAATAGAAAGTAGGTATGATTGGAATATGTTCAAGATTCTGATTCACACACGACTACATTCCAATTTACACCCGCACATAATAAACTTTCAAATCTCTTTCCTAGCCTGTGAGCCTTATAGATCTATTGGAAGATTAGCTTTAAAGACTTACCCAGAAGTTAGAGTTGGAAAAGGTTTTTTTGGGTGGAGTTTTTTAAGTGGAAAATGGTTTCTTCTCAGATATACCAGTTGCTATGACTGACGTTCCTCATCAAATTAGTGAACTGTAATATTCTTTGTTTCCTTTTGTAAAGACATCAGGTTTTTCAGAAATAAATGATATTCAATAGTTGTTAAAGTTTAATATTTCCAAACTAACAATCCTTTTAAACCCCTGTAAACTGTATCTTTGATTGTTCCTCAAAACACGTAGAGTGCTTCATAAAGTTAACCTGAGAATTCAAGATGGAAAGCATTCTTGATATAGTCTGGCCAGGTTTTAAACACAATAGTAAAAATTGCAAATAATACAGCTCCTATCTAGATTTCAAGGTCATAGATCTCTCACATTTTTAAATATAAATTCCCTCACAGAGATCAACATTTCGCTGCCTGGTCTTCAGCTTCCGGGAGCCCATCTCTTCCATCTGGCCACTCCTCGCTCTATCCAGGAAGGCCCCTTCCCTATGTTGAAAGAATCACCGTTTGCTTTGAACCAGATGTTTTCCCCCAGGGCTCTGCTTTAAGTTGGTAAGGCACTATTTCCTGCCCTTTGTCTTCTTCTTATTTTTCATACTTCTTTTTATCATAATGTTGTTTTGGTGTTTCTAGTTCTTGATGATACACCACTGTCAGCTCAAGCTTATGCTGAGTTTCAACAGCTGTGACATGTCTCAACTGCATTATCTTGAAAGTGTTGGCACTAGTGAAAAATAGAAAGGAGCCAAATTAATACAACAAAATATTTCACAGGGTTCCTATGGATACATCCTGAAACCAGGAAGTACACATTCGGTTGCGTTGACTCGTTCAGCCTGTAATAGCCTCTCCTATCCTACTGCATCATTTGTGTACACTGTATAATATGTGCTTGAGGAGAATTGGAGCATCTGATGATTGCAATCACATCACTAAAGGTGTGCCTTTTTGCCTATAAAATCCATTCTTAAATGGGTTATTGTGTTTGAAGTGATTTATTGCAATCTTTAGAGATAAAATATGAATACTGTACTAGGGGTGTGGAAATCAAGATACAAAATGGTATGTTTTATGTAGAGGAGTAATCAGAAAATAATGAGTATGCATTCTAATAAGGGTAAAGTCACTCCAGCAGATTGAAAAGACTTCGTTTTATTGCAAGCTTAACCTGTGCAGAGCTGGACTCAGGCAGTAATAACGTGGGGCTACGTTCCTTTGCATCTGATTTTATGAGACCTTTACGTGTCAGTGTGACTTTCCTCTTTATATATTTATATTTTAGTTTTAATATATTTGCTCAGAGTTTGATTTTTTTAATGAGGTAAAGCTTCAGGGTAAAAATGTAAATGCTACCATATAGCCCCTGAGTTATAAGTGGCAGGGGAGGAGTCGCGAAAGGAGAAATGTATTCTGAAGTGAGGATCAGCTTGTTTTTCATTTTAAAAGGAAATGCTTTTTACCTCCATATATAGTGACATTTTTTTTCCGGGTGATTCACCTATACCCAACCTTTTCTATTTAGTTCTTCATCTGTTCCTTTATACTTTCTAAGAACTTTGCCTACAATGTATATTGGAAATATTTTTCCTAGTTTGTGATTCCCTTTTCAGTTTTGTTTGTGATTTTTTTTGACATTCAGAGATGTAATGTTTTCATGTAGTTAAATATATGAATATTTTCCTTTGGTGTTTCTGTCTTTATTGTTCTTTAGTACCCTAAGATTACATAAACAGTTATTTTTTTATTCATTAATTCCACAGTTTTTTTTTTATTAAGGTAACATTGGTTTATAACATTATATAAATTTCAGGTGTGCATCACTATATTTCGACTTCTATGTAGACTGCATTGTGTTCACCACCAAAAGTCTAGTTGCCATCCATCACCATACAAATTTGCCCCTTTACCCCTTTCACCCTCCCCCACCCCCTTCCCTTCTGGTAACCACCAATCTGTTCTCTGCATCTATGTGTTTGTTTGTTGTTGTTTTATCTTGCACATGACTGAAATCATACAGTATTTGGCTTTCTCTCTCTGACTTATTTTGCTTAACATACTACCCTCAAAGTCCATCCGTGTTGTTGCAAATGGCAAGATCTCATCTTTTTTATGGCTGAGTAGTATTCCATTGTATATATATACCACATCTTCTTTATCCATTCATCTGATGATGGGCACTTAGGCTGTTTCCAAGTCTTGGCCATTGTGAATAATGCTGCAGTGAACATAGACGTGCACATATCTTTTATAATTAGTGTTTTTCTGTTCTTTGGATAAATACCTAGAAGTGGAACAGCTGGATAATGGTATTTCTATTTTTAATTTTTTGAAGAATCTCTGTACTGTTTTTCACGGTGGCTGCACAGTTTACATTCCCACCAGCAGTGTACCAGTGTTCCCTTTTCTCCACATCCTCTCCAACACTTATTTCTTGTCTTTTTAATAATAGCCATTCTCACGGGTGTGAGGTGATATCTCATTGTGGTTTTGATTTGCATTTCCCTAATAATTAGCAGTGGTGAACCTCTTTTCATGTGCCTGTTGGCCATCTGTATATCTTCTTTGGAAAAATGTCTGTTCAGATCCTCTGCCCATTTTTTAATTGGGTTGTTTATTTTTTTTCGTTGTTGAGTTGTATGAGTTCTTTATACATTTCGGATATTAACTTCTTATCAGATATATGATTTGCAAATCTCTCTTTTTCTTCAATCAGTTTTTTAATCTATTTGGAATTTATCTTGATGTAAAACAGTAGTTCTTATCCAGAGCTATGCATTAGAATTACATGAGAAAAAAAATTCATGCCTAGATCCCATCCCAGACTAAAGCATTTAGAATCTCTGACTGTGGAGTTTGGCCATGATATTTTTCAGAATTTCCACAGTGATTCGTGATGTGCAGCAAGAGTCAAGAACCACTGCGTAGAGTCAGGTATGAAACCAATGTTTTGTTTTTTCAAATTGTTCTAATCTACTTCACAAGGATTTTTTTGAAGAATATTTACTGATATGAAAATGGTCATGATAAAATGGGCGTTAAGTAAAAAAATATTGATATAAGCTTTATATATGTGTGTGGGTATACCGATACTCTCTGATTCCAATTTTACAGTAATGTATATAGTACTATATACAAGACTGAGAAAATACACCCAAATCTTAATGATGATTATCTCAGGGTGGTGGGACTTAAATTTTCTTTTTCTTTTTTTTAAAGTAATTTTTTTTTTTTTTTGAGGAAGATCAGCCCTGAGCTATCTATTGCCAATCCTCCTCCTTTTTTCCCCCTTTTTCTCTCGAAGGCCCCAGTAGATAGTTGTATGTCATAGTTGCACACTCTTCTAGTTGCTGTATGTGGGATGCCACCTCAGCACGGCCGGACAAGTGGTGCGCCATTGTGCACCCGGGATCCGAACCGGGCCACCAGTAGCAGAGCACACGCACTTAACCGCTAAGCCACAGGCCGGTCCCTTAAATTTTCTTGTTTATTCTTTTCCGCATTTTCCAAATTCTCTACAAGGACCATGTATTACCCTTTATAATGAGAAAAAATTAGTTGCAAAAGAACTTTAATTTTTTTTTTATTGAGGTAATATTGGTTTATAACATTGTATAGGTTTCAGGTGTACAAAACTATAACTTATCTGTATATAATACAGGGTGCTCACCATCAAAAGTGTAGTTTTCATCTGCCACCATATAATTGACCTCTTTTACCCATTTCACCTTCCTCTCACGTTGAACTTTACTTTTTAAAAAAAGATTAATTTCTAGTTATTATTTTTTAAATGGTACATAGAAGATACTGGAAATGTTTCAACTGTGTGTGACAATATTATTAAATTAAGTCTATAGCTTGAAAAGTTGGCTTATTAGACAAGGACAAATGCACTAGCATAATAAACTTTACTATGCTTGCTGCTTATATTTTTACAAATAAATAGATATTTATTTTATATACATATATTGGTTTAAATTATAACCAATTTTAAGTTTTTACAATTTTTGCTTTCTAATATTCACTTATCTCTGAGAATAAAATACAGTTTGGGAAAGACTGATAAAAAGAATCTATATATTTCAGTATTTGATTTCTTTGGCCAATGAGGAAATCATAGCAGCCTGTGTTAGCACATTTCCTCATTTTGCATAGAGAAATCGGTTTAGTAATAAGATCTTGCATTTACATAGGATTTCTAAAGACATTAGAGACTAAGAACTTTAGACAACATTCAGTCCGCTCTCCTGTTTACAGTTGACGAAACTTTCTGAAGACCATTTATTTCATTGGAGCCTAAGAAAAAAGCCTGTCTTAGGTTGGCAGGATTTTACTACACTTAACTGAGTCTAAGGTTTCATTATTTTTAAGACTCACCATTAATGTTACTAAGAAAGAAAAGGTGTTGCTAATCAAATTATGACACAATGCTGTCCAGACACATCGACTATTAGATGCATCCAATTTCAAGATCTTAAAATTTGAAAAGTATGTACATCTTAGAATTGATGAAATACAGGCATTATTTTCTTCAACTGAGAATACAGAAAGATGAGACTTTCTTGTCCAATATATCCAGGATTTGAACTTTAATATCCAGATTGTTCTACACCGTATGAACCATTAAGTTGTAGATGTTATAACTGAGATTAGTGAAGAAAGGTTTCACATGACAACTTGTTAGGAGAATTATTTAGGTCGAGTGATAAAGGCATTATGGTGGGAGATCAACCTGGGAAGTATGAGGCCTCGTTTTCCTACCAATCCAAGTGGCACTTGAATTACCTGTTTGGAGATGTTTGTTTCTGCCGTATTAAGCCTAACATCTTGTAGCTAGTAAGAGTTCTTCTGCAAAAGCTTTCTGATTGGTTAAATGACTCAGGCACCTGCTTTGCCATAGCTTTGGCACCTTCCCAAGTGCTAGAGTGGAGTGAGGGGATGTGAAACATTTTATCCTAAATATTTGACCGGTTAGATCTGAGCGGAGTGGCAATTGTATTACTTAGTCAAATCTTAAAATCTTAGATTTGAAAAAGCGTCTTAGAGATTCTTTTAAAAGGATCCCCTCATTTTACGAATAAGGAATCTAGAGCCTCCAGCAGTAAATAATTTGCTGAAGATCACAGGTTACATAGAAGCAGAGCCAAGGCTAGAATCCAGGCCTCCCGTTCCCAGTCTAATACGCCTTTTCCACTGTTTCCTACTCCCAGAATTCAGGGATATAATGAAGATTATGATTATTAAGTAATTGTAAGTGCACTGAATTTGTAAACTATGTATTTATTTTGACATATTTGTTTTGTAAGTGTTTGCTTCACCTACTTTGGGAAAAATCTAAAAAAGAAACTAGCAGTGATGACTGACTTATAACTTACAGTGTTCAAGGTATTGGCCAAGTACACATTATTTAATGTAATCCTCTCAACAACCTTGAGAGGAAATGAGTTAAAATATAAGTAATTTACCGAATGCTACACAGTTAAGTGACAAAATTGAGAGTGTGTCAGGCTTTAAAGCTTATTAACTGCTAGACTCTGCTCCCTTCTTTTGATTAAAGCAAACTGCAAGTGAAGTATTTTGTGTTGCATAGAAGACGGACATCCTGGGCCTCTCATGTTTGCAAAAGATACTTTGACAGACTTGCCAGAACATTCATGGCCACACTAGGAGAGGGCTAGGAGGGAAAACACTTGTTGGGAGGAATCTTTCATTGATGCTGTTGTGCCGCGTTTGTGAGGAGGGGAAAGAAATCACATTCAAATTTGCTAGCTCAATCAGCCATCTAGGCTTTTCGTTGGTAACCGGATTATCACTCATTTTTATTAAACATTATACTTTTCTTGAGGTATGTTAAAGAAAATAAGATTCTTTCCTTACATTTTATTATTGTGTTTTTTTTTTTAAAGATTTTTATTTATTTATTTTTCCCCCAAAGCCCCAGTAGATAGTTGTATGTCATAGTTGCACAGCCTTCTAGTTGCTGCATGTGGGACGCGGCCTCAGCATGACCGGAGAAGCGGTGCGTCGGTGGGCGCCCGGGATCCGAACCCGGGCCGCCAGCAGCGCAGCGTGCGCACTTAACTGCTAAGCCACGGGGCCGGCCCTATTATTGTGTTTTTAAGTTGTATATTTGCTCATCTCATTATTAACAAATGTAATTTTTAAGCATTTTTTTATTTTTGCAAATACACAACCTTGTATTCCATAAAAAGATGTTGACCATGGCCTCAGAAATAAGTGTGTCATTGGTAAGAGCTGTAGAACGCTCCTTTCCAATGTATGGAATAGTATGTAGCATTAACATGTAGGTCTCGCATCACAGTTTTTTCTTAAAACATTTTTTTGAATGAAATTCTAAAATTTGGGTCAAAGGTTATGTTCACACATATTCCTGAATGATTTTATGTACAAATGTCAATGTAGGATATAAGGCTGCTAATCTATTTAAACAGACTTGGCAAGACCCTCAGGACAAAGAGGAATTGTGTTGGTTACTCTTTTTTGGTCAAAAGAACTATCTTGAAACTGTTTATTTAATAAAATTGACTTTTTTCAAAGATTATATTTATTAGCATTAAACAATGTATAATTTTAAAGATGTAGCCGAAATAATCTTAAAAAGAAGAACAAAATTAGACTTACATGACTTGAATTTAAGACTTACTATAAAGCTACAGTAATCAAGATGATATGGTTTCAGTGTAAAGATAGAAAAACCCATCAATGGAATAGAATATGGAGTCCAGAAACTGAGCTACACTTATGTAGTCAATTGCTTGACAATAAAAGTGCCAACGCAATTAAATGAGGAAAGAAAAGTCTTTGCAACAAACGGTACTGAAATGGCTGGACAGATGTATGAAAAAATAATGAACTAATGAACCTTGACCTCTACCTCATACCACACCCAAAAATTAATTTGAGAAGAATAATAGACCTAAGATATAAAAGCTAAAACTACAAAACTTCTAGAAGAAAACTTTGTGATCTTTGGCTAGGCAAAAAATTTCTTAAGACACAAAAAGCACTATGCATCAGAGAAAGTTGATAAAGTGGGCTTCATCAAAATCAAAACTTTTTCTTTCCAAAAGACATCAGGAATAAAATGAACGGCAAGCCACAGACTGGTGGAAAATATTCACAATACATATATCCAAAAAAGGACTTTATCCAGAATAGATAAAAAAGCCCTCCAAATAAATAAGAAAAAACACAATTTATAAAAGTGGGCAAAAATCTTGAACTAACATTTCACAAAAAAAGATATGAACGATCAATAAACACATGGAAAGATGTTCAACATCATTAGTTATCAGGGAAATACAAATCAAAGCCAAATACCACTTCACATCCACTAGAATGGCTGAAGTTAATAAGACTGACAGTTTCCAAGCGGTGAGAATGTGGAGCAGCTCAAACTCACACACATTGCTGTTGGGAGTGTAAACTGATAGAACCACTTTGGAAAACTTATTGATAGTTTGTTATATGGTTGAATATACATTGAATCTAGGACGCAGCAATTCCACTCCTAGGTCTTTATCTTAGAGGAAAAAACCATATGTCCGCAAGACATTTGACTTGAATAAGAATGTAACACAGCAGCTTTCTTCATAATAGCCCAAAGCTGGGAACAACTCAAATACCCAGGAATAGGGGAATGAATAAACAAGTGGTGGTATATTCATATAATGGAATATTACTCAGCAATAAAAGGAATGAACTATTGATATATACAATAACATGGATGAAGCACAAAAGTATTATGTGAAGCAAAAGAAGCCATCCATGAAGGAGTATGCTCACATTCATGTGATGTTTTAGCACAGGCAAAACTAATCTATGGCAATAGAAACATGAACAGTGACAATTGATTAGAAGGGGACACAAGAGAACTTTCTGGGGTGCTAGAAATATTCTTATCTTGATGGGGATGTTGGTTACATGCATGTACATATTTATCAAAATTCACCTGATTGTACGCTTAAGATCCATGCATTCTACTCTGTGTAAGTTATACCTAAAGTATGTTTTAAATACGCCATCGTACTCATAGCTATGAAGGTAGCTAAAAAAAGCTGTTTCACATAAGACGGGGGCATAACTAAGTAGACACAAGTATAGAAGCACAATTCGTATTGGACTGCAGTTGAACGTGGAGTAGATTTGACTCTACAAGACCTGAATATATTAAATAGAATATATTATACAGAAGAGCTGGAAATATTTGGTCAGCTGGCAGTATTTGGTCATGTTTAGTCTAGGTAGGCGAAACTCCTGACTGAAATGTTAGGTTCGGTTGGATTTTAGTATCCTGGGTGGTCTATGGATATAGTGAAGAGGGTAGAAGAAACTCAGTTAAAGCAACGTGCAGTAGGTCCTATGAGGAAATGTGCAAGGAGTGACAGTTACAAGGATTCAAGAAAAGGTCCAGGGGGCTTCTTAAAAACAAACAGACAAGCAAACTGTGTGAATAGAAGAGAAAGTACCTGGAGGAAACAGCTCTTTTGTATTTCGCAGATGACAGAATTATAATCAATAACTCAAATCTATAGTAAGAGCAATTTAGTTAGACTTGCAGAAAGAATGTAGTGATTGAATGTGCTTGAAACCTGCCAAAGTCGGTCACGGGAGGCTTAAAAGTTCGGCGTTGGTGGTGCTGCCGCAAGCACAGGAGGAAGTACTGGCCGCCTCACGGCCCCAAACTGGTGAACTCAGGACATCTGAGAGTACGGGTTACCGGGCTCAGGTAAAGGAAACGCCTGAGTCAGTACACGTCCTCACGCATTTTGGCTCTCATGAACTATGGAAGAAAGGAATGTGTTTAAGTCTGTTGTTGTTGTTAATAAGAATCCCCTGACTTTTCATCTTTGGGGCTCAACTTAACCCTTAGCGTCTCTGGGAAGTCTCTCTGGCTCCCCTCTCTCCCAGGCTGGCTTAGGTATCCCTCTTGTATGCTCCTGCATGTAGGTTCTTGCCTTACTCCACTGCGTTGCATTTTCAAGTTTCTTCCTCCTCTTTACGCTGTGAACTTCCTGAGGGCAGGAACTGTATTTCATCACCAATGTAATAGCAGTAGGCCTAACACGTAACAGGTACTCAATAAATATTTGTTGAATGATGACCACTTATCTAAATAAGTTTATCTACAGGAACAATGATCTCCTACTGGCCAAGTGGCCAAGTGCAACTATGGGGAAAAGTGTTCATGTTGTTTTTTTAGTTAGAAGTTCCTCTTTTAATACACTCCATCGCGAAACTAAATACATAGAAAATTAGAAGAATTTAATGGAAGATAATTAAAAAATATAATCGAGAAAAGAATATTACAAACAAAGAAACAAACAAAACTCTGTGCCCACCAACCAGATACTACTATTGATACATTATGTATATTCTTACAGATTTTTCCCCTTAGGGTTAAATATAGACATCACACACACATTAAATGGGATACTACTATAATATTATTTAATCACCTCCAGGATATATTAATTTTTAGCATCAGTTAAAATACCTGGATATTATTCCATTGTGCGAACATATCACAACTTATTTAACCAATTCCTAGACATTTAGTTTAGACATTTGGATTTTCTTCAGTTTTCCAATGCTTCATGATTCCTTCAAGATTTGTAAAGGCAAGCAGCCTTTTTCATCAAAGGAGAAGGTGGAATAACAGGAACGCATCTTCACTAAAGCTCCACCGGCTTGGATTGGACCTCTTTTATTTGCACTCTGTCCGCACGTGGTTGGCACTCGTGAGTTTCACACGACAGCAAAAGAGAGAGAAAGGACAGGTTTCTGTGATAATGGTCTTTCCCCTTTGTGGGGGAAGTTCTACACTTCTTGTCCACTTCTGCCTCTCTATGTCGCGCCCTCATTAACTGTCTCCTTTTCCAGTGCACTTATTTGTTCATAGCACAAATTTAATAACGTTCCTGCTTTCTAGTCTCCAGTTTGCTTTAGTTTCCTCTGTATTAGTTTATGATCTTAACTCATTGTGCCTTTTAAACAATACACGGCATGGTGCACCATGCCAAGTGCAGGTGGAAGTTTCGTAAATAATGTTCAATTATGTTAGTGAGATCTACTATGGCTTCTTTGATTCATGACGTCTTACTCACTGGCTGTTATGTGCCAAGCAGTGTGTCAGAGGTCGAGGCACAAAGGAACAAGAAAGGAGACAGAGGCCCTGTCCTCGAGCAGCTGTTACAGATAAAGGATAGGCATGGAACCAAATCATGGCGTTATATTGAGGTAAGAACTGAAGGAGTTCTGCATGAAGTTTGGTGGAAAGACTGCAGGCTTCAGTGAGGAAATGAAGAGTGAGGTGAAGACATTAGATCTTGAAGAATGAATGAGGGGGCTGGCCTGGTGGCGCAAACAGTTAAGTGCATGCGTTCCACTGCGGCGGCCCGGGGTTCACCAGTTAGGATCCCGGGTGCTCACCGAGGCACCGCTTGTCAAGCCATGCTCTGATGGTGTCCCATATAAAGTAGAGGAAGATGGGCATGGATGTTAGCCCAGAGCCAGTCTTCCTCAGCAAAAAAAAGAGGGTTGCCAGATGTTAGCTCAGGGCCGATCTTCCTCACAAAAAAAAAAAGAAGAAGAAGAATGAATGAGGAAGTTTGCCAGGTGGCGCAAGAAAGGAGGGACATTTCAAGCAAAGTGAGTGGTCTGTGCAAAGTGCAGAAGTTTGAATGAGTGTGCATGGAGAAATACAAGTCATTTGGTAAGGCCAGAGAGCAGGGTATGTGTTGGAGAATGCCAGAAGATGAGGCTAGCAAGTGGGTAGCAGGCAGATCAGGAAGCATTTGGAATATCAGACTAAGGAATACCAGTTTTATCCTAACGTATTTTAGGAGAAGGGTAACTTGATCAGTTTTGTGATAAGAGAATGCTGGCCTCAGATTCAAGTATTGGTCATTGAGGTTTGACTCCACTGTCAGAGAACCTGCTACAACAATCTAGGTGATAAATAGTGCAGCCCTGATAGAAAACAATAGGAAGAGGAATAAAAATATATTTTGGAAATAAGATTGTGAATAGTCATGATCAAAGACTGGGTAAGCCTGACGCCCAAGATTTCTGCATTGCCTTGGGAAACTTGATGATGTAGATGATGTATTAGTTTTCTATTGCTGTTTAACAAATTACCACAATCTTAGTGGCTTAAAACAGCATGCATTTATTGTGTCAGTTTCCACGGCTTAGCTGCCCAGGGTCTTACAAGGTTGTAATCAAGGTGTCCGCTAGGCTATGTTCCTTTCCGGAGCCCAAGGTCTTCTTCCAAAGTCATATGGTTGTTGGCAGCATTTTGGTCTCTTGCACTTGTGAGAGTGAGATCCTGTTCTCTTGCTGGCTGTTAGCCAGGGACTGCTCGTAGCTCCTAGAGGCCGTACACAGTTCCTTGCTATGTGGCCCTCTGACAGGTCCTCTCCCAATATAGTAGCTTATTTCTTCAGGGCCTGCAGGAGAATCTTTCTGACCTCCTGACCCTCTTTTAAAGGGCTCACCTGATTAGATCAGGCCCACCTAGGTTCATCTCCCTTTTGATTACCTCAAAATCAACTGATTAGGGACTTTAATTACATCTGCAAAATCCCTTCACTTTTGCCACATAGTGTATCGTTATCATGGGAGTGACATCCCATCATATTCACAGGTCCTACCCATGTTCAAGGGTGTGGGTCATTAGAGGGCATCCTAGAATTCTGCCTTCCATAGATAGTATATCACAAATTGCAAGAGAAAAATACATGAAGAGGAGCAATTTTATTGGGGTTAAATATTGAGTTTAATTTTTGAGGTATTGAATTTGAAATGCCTGTGTGTCATCTGGATGCAGCACACTGTATTTGGTGACTTTCTACACAGTACCTAGGGGCTTTGGTACACATTCCACTTCAGCACGAATACTGCAAAATCATCTTCTGAGTAACTGTATTCATCCAATTGAACAAAAGTAGTAATTGCATGAATAAAAGAATCTTAAAATTTCTTTGACTGCATAGTTACAATCTTAATGGAAAATTTCAATTTTATATATTTAATTTTACTTAAAGTTTTGTGTATATGTGTGTATATACACACACATGCAACTTGAAATAATATACGGTTCTTTCCCATGATATATTTGCTTCTAAGCAGTGTTAGATATTCCTATTAAAGATGTATGCACCAACTTGTTTTACATATTTCATCACCAGTATACATTTATTTCCCAAGATTTTCTGTGTTCTCTGGCTTCAGGACAGAAAGTAAAACACATTCTTTCTTATGCTTTGAATTCTAAGAAGCAGCATCCTTATAATGATTTGTTATTACGTCCTTCTACAGAGTGTGATCTCATGCAGTAAAATGTAGTTTATGTGATACCTGATATTATATAGTTGATGTCCATGAATATTGTTTTATTTTACATTTACAGCATGAGGGTTGGCATTTTATGGGAAGAGTCTGTGTTACAGCTACCCAATTGTCCCATAAAGTTTAAAACAGTTGCCAACTGAGAGTAGGCACTGCCTGAAGCCTTTCAGAGCACTCTTTAATGACAAGAAAACATCAAACAAGATGGTGGATGGCTTCATTAGCAGCCTGTTTGAATAGCATTTTCTCTCTTTGAGATAAAAGCGTTCTGAAGAGTTTGTTTAGGTCTACTAATGAATAGTTCATCCTTGATGGAGAAGCACACGGGGCAATGCTGCCCAAACAGCCCTTCCATGAACTCACCACCCTTTGTGTTCAAGTGGTGTGTATATCTGGAGAGGCTGGGGCTGCATGTTTGAGAGCACTGACTCTCTTCAAAAATGATTTCCTTGTTGTTGGTTGGCTTTGTTTACCATGTGAAACAGTCTCAGTCTAGTACACATGTGAGAAATTAAATTAGATCAGTGTTTATTTAGTAAATATCTAATTTTAGGATTTTTAAAACACTCCCTCCTAAAGACTTTTATTAGGCTGAAACTTTACATGAAACACAAAATTAAAAGGTTTACAAATAAGTATGTTTTGCTGTGTCGTATGATGATTTTAATTTATGAGTTAAAAAAAATTTTTTGAAGTGTATCAGCCCTTACATATGCACAAGATCTGGAGGATCAGGCCCTTCATTTGCATTTTTGTATTTTCTTTGGTTCAAAATAGATTTGATTAAAAAACAAAATTTGGCACAAGATTAATCCATAATAGGATTTTATTGCTTCTGTTATTTTAAAAAAACCAACAAACAAGGTTATGCTTTGAGGTGTGATTAGCATGTCAGTATAGCAGCTACTGTGTCTCGTTTCATTTTATTTTGTATTCACTCATTGGATTCCGCATTTGCGGAATGGTGTGTTAGAAGTACACAGTTTAGTTTACTCTCCTTACATCTACCAAGAAACACAAAATTTAGTACCATTTGCTTTTGCCAGATTGCAACAAATGAGTCCTCATAGTTACTAGGTGTGAGGTTTAATTTATTACAAAAACTAACAGATTTGCCTGAAAGCGCATCCAGTACATTTTTGAATTGTAAGAAATTTAAAGTTATGATTGAAATGCTAAAATTAAGTTGCTCCACCTTGCCTTAGAAATGTATTATATAGTGGCCAGATTTTGCTCTGTTAGATGTCTGTATAAGTAAGGATGACAGAAATAAGTACACTTCCTGTCATGTGTAATCTGCCTGGAACACTGTTCTTTTTCTCGCCATCTATCTTGGTTTGAAGAGTTGAGATCAGAATGACTATTGACTTCATTTTCCATAAATGACCAGTTTAATTTTTCCCTTGATATGACTTTTGATTTTGAATTGTTCACTTTGTTTCCTATAAAATTATGGTCACAACTTAATATTTCTTGAGTACAAGCTGAGAATTAAACAAGGTTCAAGACTGGAAGGTAAACTCGATCCTTGGATTTACGATCTAAATTAGGCATGTACTTCAAAGACAAGCTGTTAAAACATGTAGTAAATACTCATTACCTGAAGAAGCTGTGTCAGCCATATGTATGTATCAGGTATATCTGTGAATTATAGACATGCCTAGCTCTCTACACACTCATCCTTTATCTTATTTATATCTGTGTATATATATACATACGTATGTATGTACATATGCATATATGTGTATATATGAGTTTATATATATATACACACACACACACAAATAAGATAAAGGATGAGTATGTAGAGAACTAGGTATGTGTATAGTTCACATATTTTAAAATCACAACAGTTTATCTTGGTGGAAAGAACATTTATGGGCATTGGCCTCTTATAGTTCAATGATCACTCCAGCTCCATCGCTTAACAATGTAACTTTGGGCAAGTTATTTAAATTCCTATACTTTTCTAAATGGAGAAGGGCCTGCTTAGGAAGGCACCCTTCAGGCATTTAATCCTAACTCCCCACTAGTCTGTTAGGTAGGGTTGATAAAATCTGCTAGGTGGGGTTGATATCGTACCAGTGAGGACCTGACAGGTGGGGCCTATCTTCTTATATGTCGATGCCGTTGTGGGCCAACATCAGGCTCTCTCACAAGACATTCATTAATGCAAGACTAAATAATCACTGCTCTTATTTGGTATCACATGTTTTACATGGACAAAATATGTGGAATGTGTGAACAGAGCACTTACCTGACTAAATTTGAATACCCAAAAGTCATATTTTTTGGACTTCAGACCCCAAACTGGAAAACATGACATAGCCAACATTACATATCACTAACATTATTAGAAGAGAAATGGAATATCCCAATAATGTTTTGAATTAGTTAAATGTAAGATATTGCAATTTAAATTTTTCTTTAGGAAAAGAATGATATCTTTAAGATAACTTTCTTTGAGTGAGCTTAATTAGAACTGTAAGAACAATGGAAACATTACTGCCAATTAAATTGGTCAATTAGTAAAAATGATCAGCTATTAAAAGCAAGTTTTAAATCAAATGTTAAAGCCTTGAGAATCAGCTTTCTCGGGATGGGAGAAGAGATACAATGTAATATAGAATAGGGTAAGTGAAACCCTGGAGCCCCCTCCCTGCTCCCCAGACCTGCACGTGGCCCAGCCCTGGCCTCTGTCCCAGACACAGGTCAGGAGGAACACGTGGCACCGGTTGTGCCTCAAGTTGGCCCTATGAGACTTGATTTCACAATTTTTGTTGGAAATTTTGGAGAGAAGAAGCTTTCGTTTTGTTTTGTTTTTACTCTGAGACTTCTGAGCTAATTGGGTGTGTATGTGCTTAGAGGTACTGCAGGTCATCATGCCAGTTCGTGGACTAGACCTGCCTGAGAGGGAATCCAACACAGAAGAAAGTAGAACTGAAAGGAGGAAGAGATTGACGTCTGGATCCAGCCGTGCCAGAAGCCAGCTAAATTCCCTGGCTTCCTCAGTGATATAAGCCAATGGGTAACAATCGCCACCCTCCACCCCCAGTCCTGACTTGCATATGATTTATTCAAGAAATATTTATTACCCACCTGTGCTGGGTTTAAAGATACAGCAATGAACATGCCCCATGAACGTTTGCTTGTTTTGATTTTTATTTGAATGATCTTGGTATTGAGAAATTATAGTTTTAGCCTTTAATAATCTTTGATACAGATACTTTATTTATAACGGTTTCAAACTTCCTCAGAAGCAATTGGTCAAAATGTTTGTTTAGCATGTTAAAAATACTAAACCAATACTCTCATATTCTGGTACAGAATAGAAAGAAGAGATGGTCCCTGTTGTGGAGTCGTTCATTATATCATCTAATGGAAAAGATAACACAATTACAGGGGGAAAACCCTCAAGCTCCTAAAACTGACAATACGCACAAGAGCAATATATATGTAGTTCAGAGAGAGAGAGAGAGAGTGAGCAGGCTTATGTGCCAGTCCTAAGAAGGTTCTGGACTGAGTAGATGCTCACATCTAGATGAAACACTAAAGGGGCTGGAGCAGGTGCTGATTTTGTGGTGCCTGAAGCTTATGCAATTTGAGGGGCCTTCCTTAAGAAAATTAATGCAAAATTAGGTACAAGACCTTAGAAATGGTCCATGCAAGCGATGGGCCCTGAAGCCTAAGCTTCATTAGTTTCATGGTGAATTTGTCTCCACAGGAGAGGTAGATGTACATGTAAAAACCTAGCTTGTGGTTCAAGGAAGGGCAAACAGGTTTAACTAACTACCATCTAGCATATAGGGGAAGATGACAATTGCGTTACCAAATGGTTAATTGAAAAGGCTAGTCCTTTTAGGGGCCTCAAAGCTAAGGAGATTAAGTTTCATGATGATGTAGTTGGAACCAGAGCACATTTATGACAACGTTAAGTTGCATAGTTAGGAAAATATTTCTTGTCCCTGAGGTTAGGATGAATTAACAAATAAATAAAAGGAGGCACTGGGGCTCTTAGAGATATTTCTAGCAAGAAATGATGATTTTGTGGACCAGGATGGAGACTGCAGAAACTGAAAGGAAGGAAGGAAATGAAACCAAGTCCAAGTGTTATTGAAGGAAATAGTCTAAATATCTGGGAGAAAACTGGACTTAAAAGTCTGCAAGCTTTCAAGGCTGAAGCGCAAGGAGGTTGGCAATGGATTCATTTTTAGATGTTTCTTTTTCTAATGTCATAAGCTTCTTGTGGGTCAGCCCTTAGGGTTTTAGGGTTATTTTGCACTGTTTTTCGTAGATGCACATTTAATAAATGTCTACTATTATTCTTCTCCCATATTCCAGTGCTGTAGTCTGAATGTTTGTGTTCCTCCAAAATTCATATGTTGAAATCCTAACCCCCAACCTGATGGTATTAGAAGGTGGGGCCTTTGGGAGGTGATTAGGTCATGAGGGTGGAACCTTCATGAATGGGATTAGTGTTCTTGTAATTGAAACCCCAGAGAGATCCCTCACCCCTTCTACCATGTGAGGACGCAGTGAAAAGTCAGGAGTCTGAGGAGGGCTTTCACAAGAACCCAACCATGCTGGCACCCTGATCTTGGACTTCCAGCCTCCAGAACTGTGAGCAATAAATTTCTGCTGTTTATAGGGTACCCAGTCTGTGGTATTTTGTTGTAGTAGCGCAAACGGATTGAGATATCCAGTAATATAAGAAATCTTGATACTGTCCCCAACTGAGCTATCAAGGAGCAACACTACATAGCGTCTTCCGTGATCACCAGATGAGCTAGACTCTATTTTGCATAGTTTGGAAAAGGAGCATCACTGGGAACATGGCCAAGGGAAACAAGGATAGCTTTCAGGTGAACGGGATATCTCCTTGTCTCGATGTTCCAAGCTTGAAATACTTAGGCGGCCTCAACTCAGTTATGGGTGGCTTTGTGTGCAGGCAGGGACCTAGAAAGAAGCAGAGGAGAATGTCAGTTCATCTTCCTTGTAAACGCTGAAGGAAACAGGATTTCCCATCTTTGTGTGCAGAGCAAAGAGAAGGATGAACACTGGATGGCAACAATGACCAGGCATCTTCTTAGTAGTTACAGTTGAAAAACATACAGGATTTTTAAGTCATTTAAAGGTAATTCTATCCTAAAGGATTGAAATAATCCAGTTTGGGCCAAACTTTCCTGAAAGGAAGGCAGAGACCATTTCTATGATTTATTCCTTTTTCCTTCAGAAACCCAAATCCACCACTGGAAATATTGAAAAGACTGAGCGCATCACACCCCTGGTCTATTCACTGATTTCAGTGACGAGGGTGTAAACACCAGAAGTCTAGGTTATTCATCAGTTTTGAGAAAACCCTGGAGATTTAAAGCTGGCTTTGTGGTAGGATTTAGTTGATCACTACGTGAGAAATCAGGCACTGTCTCCGAGGAGGAAAGGAGAAATTCAGTGAAAGCTCGTCTCAACTTTACATAGTCTGACTTGGGTTTTTTGCAGTTTCTCTGCTATGAACCTGTAAACAACCCAAGCAGGCAGTTTTGGAAAGGAGAGTGTGCATAAATCACAGTAACAGGAAACAGACCACTAGGGGGGATTGTTAAACCATTTTCTGCAAAAAGAATAACTCTAAACTTTTGAAAATGACTACAGTTCCATTCTTCTAAATTGTCATTAGTCAACTTTAAGCAAGTGCAGCACACCAGAACTGGAATTCAATCTCTGTGAGCAAACTCGTATCTCCACCGAAAACGATCAAATGCCTGTAAACATCCTTTTCTTGTTTTAATTGCGAAAGGATTAATGCAGGCTTTGAAGAAATAGCTGTTCCCACTACCTGCTTCCAGAAGCAGCTGTTCCCACAGCATCTCGCCAGGTGCAGCCCAGAAGCTGGGCCCTGCCCTTATCATGTAGCGGGCGGTATATTTGCAGAGCCCAATGTGTGCTCAGCTCTGAATTAGTCAACTTTGTTATCTAAATTCTCCTAAACCCAAAGCCTAACAAGAAAATAGCAAAGAGTAATTCCCCCACAATGATTACAGAGGGATGGGGATCAGAGGGGAATGCGAGAGACTGGACTAAATGAAGCATTTTTCAGACAAAGAGGAAAACTCTAGATTTGAGAGAGGGAGAGGCTAAAACATACATATGGGGATTGTTTAAAGGAAACACCAGTATTTTTAGAACTGCTTCTCCAGGGGATAAGGTATTTTGCTTGCAGTGTGTTGATAATCATTTTCAAATCAGTAACTAAGAGTCGCTCCTGGCAGGTCCAGGGCTTGGTGTCGGTGAGGAGACTCTTGAAGGATGCCGTTGAAGAGACCGTGTTGGGAAAAGGCAAGAGAAGGGGCTGGGGGTGCCTCCAAAATACTTACGATTGTTTCAGTCATTAAACACTGATATTTAATTTGGGCTTAGTAATCCAGGGCACTATTATTTGGGCCCAAGCAAAAAGGAAAAAAAAAAAAAGAAAATTAAATAAGTATAATAAAAGAGCAAGGAGGCGCCAAGCCGCTTCGGGCAAAGAAGAGCAATAAAGGAGTCTTTATAACTGCTGGATGGTGGAATACGCTTTTGCCCCCCCGCCCAGCAGAATGTCAAATTCTGTCCCCCTTTTCTTCCCTCTTAAAGCATGCTAAAAGGAAAATTCTTCACAGAATCTTAAAGAACTTTTTTGACACAACAGCTGCAAAATCTATTTTCTAAACAAAGATTTATACATATTTATATGAGCTTAATCCAGATTTTTTTTAATAAATCATCCTCAGAACTGCAGAGGTAAACTATATGTAAATACCTCAAGTAATAGGCTTGTAGTGCAAATCACATCATTTTATCTTCAATTTTGCATTCGTTTTTCTGGCTTAAAGGTGCATCAGAGATATGCATTTTAGCATATTCAGAACACGGGGCGTGAAATTAAATGTTTGACAGACTGAGAAAAATATACAGACTTTGGAGATGCCTTAAAAATAGTAATTTATGCAGATCTAGAGGAGTGAAATCATTTGCAATGGAGTGACCCTCTCTCCAGGAATTTTGTGCTCAGTGTTCTTCCCTAATCTCCTGCTGTATCTTCATTTTTCATTGAACTAGCCAGTTTTCTGCGCAGCCGTCTTGTAGATAAGGGGAGTGCTAAAGAGAAGAAAGAGGACGCTCGGTGGGTCCGTTTCCATTGCACTTTTACCCAAGGCAATGGGCAGAATTTAACGGATTCCTTCCAACATATGTTTTTGCCAGATAAGTAAACAGTGTGTGTCGGAAATGAAAAAGCATTTGCAATTTAATGACATTACAGCTCTCAGCTTAGGCTGGCGTGCTGCGAGGCGAAAAGCAGAAAAAGAGAGGAGAGTAGAAAGAGAAAAAGAACAAAGTTCATCTTCCCTTTTGTGCATTTTTATCAAGGAAAATATTACTTCTTTCCCCCTCTTGTTCTCTTTTTCTTTTTCGTCTTTTGCCTTTTTTGTCTTACTCATTTACATATTTTTTCTTTTCCGCCTTTCTGTCCTCTGTTCCCTTTTACCTCTTTCTTATATTGCCACTGACATTTCTTTTTTCTCGCCATTGTGTCTCCTTATTCATCGATTTCGGCATTCAGTTTTACCTTATAAGAAGCTGTTTATCCCACAATGGATCTTTTTTCCTGTGTTGTACTCCTAGTGCTATAGCTCATAGTCAACAGGGTTGTCGGAGGGATTATAACGTTTCGTTTCAAAGCACTACAAATCTGCTCTCTTACCTTCCGTCTCTGCTCCTGTTTCCTGATACTTGTCATTTTATTTCACATTCATTGCGGCCTTTAGTTTCACCCCCAGACATCGCGGCACCCTGATCTCTAACCACTGATCTCACTGCCTTTGCATTGCGTGTTGGTACTGCAAGGTTCTGGAAACTTAACTTCAAATGGCAGAACCATTCTCTCACATCATCGGTCAGGTTCTGATGGGCGTGGACAGTGAAGAGAGGGTCAGAATTGGTCCTTCCAATGCCTGATGGCCAGGACAAGGGGTCCTGGAGTTGATGCTTATAATGGGCTGTCTTCCAGCAGAAAATGAGGCCCCGAATACTGCAGCTGCATTTGCGGCTGCTTTTCCTTTGTGTGAGGGTGATTACTGAAATATGTGTATATTTGAGTTCTGTGATTGTGTAATTGAGTGTGCCTGTGTGTGTTTGTATGTGTGATAAGTGTACACAGGAGGTCGTGTGGAGTTAAAGCAGTATACCGTAAGTCTGAAGACAGGCACATAGAAAGACATGACTATCTTTCAGCTTTGATTCTACCTTAAATTCCAGAAGTAAAAGTTGAATGGAAAACCAATATTTTCTCCCTACTGAGGTCCGTAGCATTTTGATTTCTAGGATTATTTTGACTGCACCTTTTACAAGTAAGAATAAGATTTTCCACCCGGTCTCCCTTTTGTGACAGAGTAGTTACATGACCAAGCCACCCCATTCAGGAGGAAGGAGTGTCTCTGAGTCATTTTTGCTGCCTTAAGCTGTCAGTCTGTCAATCCAAGGAATTCCTGAAGAAACAACTTTTAACATGAAGGTTAGGATTCATCGTTGCCTTTTTATTTTTGCAAAACAGTTCACCTGTTTTCAATATTGTTATCATGAACATTTGAATGTTATTACTCCAGACATTTAACATAAATTCCATTCCAAGAATACACTTGAAAGTTACTGGTTAACCTGCAGGTTGAGCATAATTGAAAGGACCCGTAATCAAATTGCAAGTCCTATCACAGAAATACTGTAGAGACTTTTAAAAGATGCTTAAATAAAATGCTCTTGTCTAAAGACATGTGCATGTTTTTACCATAAAATTACATCTTCCACATCTTCCAGATCCAGCACTTGGTAAGTAAAAAGAAAATCTATTTGGACATAAGGATGTAAGATAGCTGGAGGTGGTAATTTAATCAACCAAGGATATATTTCAATGTTTTTCTCATCTTCTAGGCATTAGCACTTTAAATTCATTATGTTGGTTTGACAGATATATTCAGCCTTAAGGATCTAAAAATGAAATCCCAGAAGTATAGCCTGCTAGAGGATATATATTGAACTTAAGAGATTAAAATGGTATAACCATTGCAACAGAATGGAACACATCGCGTTTCTCATTTTTTTCCCACTAAGCATGAGTATTTTGCAGATGTAAAATACAGTCTTGTCTAATTATAAAACCTGGCTCAAGAGCCAGAGCTTTCTAACTTTTATACTGATGAAGTGGATATTAGAAAGAAAATGTTGGCTTCACGTACCTTCTGAAGATGAAGAAGTTTTCCATTTGGGATTTTCTGTATCAATAATTTATTAAGGAAAATGACACAAGTAGTTATATGCAGCCTACTGTTAAGAGGCAAACATCATGCATGCCTTTCCTATTTAAGGCAAATAACAAAAGAGCCAAATTATAAAGCAGGTCTTAACGTAACTGGGATGTTAAATCTGCTATACCATTATGCCAATTTAGTAATGGTAATGATCTGTAATATTAATTCATCATCCTGGAAAATGGGGAAGAGTTGCTATAATTAACTGTATTTAGCCACAATTAAAAAGTCATCCAAGCTGTTGTAAAGATTCTAGTGATGATAAGGGCATTCGTTATATTACAAATCTTTCTGACCACGTAAATTTTGAATATAAGACTTTGCTACAAACAACCCCTCACTCCGAATTCAGATATGTCAAAAGAGCAGCCACCCACAGAGGTGGTGGCACCGACTAGACGCCTTATCAGCCATTGCCATCATCAACTGCAGTTTAACACTTTCTTACAGGGAGAATCAGCTTTGAAAGAGGTACAACCTTTTAGCATATCTACTTTAATTCCTGACAGGGAAGCAAAAACAGGCTGTCTAGTGAAACTCACATGCGTTGGACAGACTATCTACTCCCCTGAGATTAAGGTCATCTTTGAAAGTCACATTTCAAACTGCACAAAATGAACATTTTGATGTTTTAAAATGGAGATCCTATAGCGTCTAAGCTGAAATCCAAGTTGCCTATCACCAGATGTCTGTAAACTCTTAATTCTTGCCACCTATTTGAAGCTCCTATTGTGGATGGGAGTTTTTAAGGCCCAGATAATATCAGTTGTAAAGATAAATGGGACCATGAAAGAGGTGAGATGCAGCCAAGATGACAACCGATTGAACTGTCCAGTCCAAAGGACTCCCTTTATCCTTGACGGGATAGATCAGCTGCTGATAAAGGACTATTTCCCCTTTCACCCCAACTTCTCTTTACACCCACTGTTATTATCCTTGCCTTAGCGATCATGAGTTTTTCCTCTCTAAAGCAACATTTAGTAAGCTGCTATCTCTACATATGAAACACCCACTACGTGCTTTTATAGTCAGGGGCTGTCATTGCTGTGGTGAGCTGAGGGAGAGAGGAAGCACACAAGTGTAACTGAGAGTCATTTATGACAGCTAAAAGAGAAAGCACATCACCACCTTGTTCTGAATAAGGGTTTGTATTTGCAGAGATTCGTAAAGGACTCCCGTGTATATTGGTGTGGCTTTGTTTTTTGCCTATTAAGCCTAAAGGCCTACTGCAAATCCAAAATCACATTTGACACGATATTGCTCAGCATTGCATCAAGATTTTCCATGAGAAGAAACTGCAGTGAGTCGCCTTAGCAGATTTTTTTCCCCCACACTATGTGCCCTTCTATCGACATTAGTGTGTGCCTTTGTAAAAATACACATATGCTCAACACTCAGATTTCTGTAGTGGGCCACATGCCAGAAAAGTTTTGACAGCAGCATCAACGTACATTTTTACTGACAGGGGACGACTCATTTGACAATCTCAGCCTTACTGATTTGAGTAGTGACATTCCATTCCCACTTTCTCACTCAACAGGACCCAACCACTTGTTCTCAGAGAAAAATCTCTGCTACATCCTCGTACCCAAGAAGCCAATCTGAACATCCAGCCAAGAAGAATCATTTCCCTTCATGAAACGCTGGAAGCTTCATGACTGTTGGCCAAAAAAAAAAACCCCTTCAAATGTGGTACTGTATGGGGAAATAGCAGTTACTGCTTCTGATATGAGAGGGCTCCAGAGGAGCCTTTCTTCCAATAGACACAGCCAGAGGGAAAATAGGTCTCTTATAAAACCCCTCTGGAAATTTGGAGAAGTTTACCAAATCAAACCTAACTTCACTCCCACCCCTCTGGAACAATTACCATCAAGAAGCCTGATTTATCCTTCCTCAGGAAATGATGTGTGGGGATATAAAGGTAAAAAGACACAGTTTTCTAGACGAGTTTACAAAAATCCTAGCAGTGGCTTGGCCTAGATGTTGGAAAGGAGAGGGTCTTGCCAAGTCTTCACCTGCAGATGTACATGGGTCCAGTTCTATTCTGTGTATTTTGAGGATGCATTCAAGGATTCAAAAGAAAACCAGATTTGGGATACTTTTCTGAGGTTTACCAGACACTTTCCACTCTATATGAACTGAAATCCTTGTGAAATCCTGTTAAAACAGTAGTTCAGCTAATGACTGCCATTAGTGTTCTCACAGTCATGAAAAAACACGTGTGCATTACACACTACTTTGTAGGGTCCTTGTTCTGAAAAGATAAAAGTCAGTCTCTCAACCCTGCTGTTAGGCATTTCTGAATCATCCTAGTGAAGGTGACCAGCATTCCCAGCTCTGACCACTCTATTTAGAACGGCTCTTCCTCTACATAGTCATGTGTTGCTAAAGACTGGGATACATTCTGAGAAATGCATTGTTAGGTGATTTCATCATGGTGCAAACATCATAGAGTGTACTTACACAAACTTATGTGGCACAGCCTACTGCATACCTAGGCTTCATGATACTAATCTTATGGGACCACCAACGTATACGCGGACCTTAGTTGATCAAAACGTTGTCACGTGGCACATGACTGTACTTATATGGATACTTCTCAATATGCTCACGCTCCTTTTAGTTCACGTAGGCCTTTGTTTGGTGAACCTTCCACAATGACCAACAAATCCCCAAAGGCAAGGACCTTAGCTCCCATTTCCTTTGTAGCACTGTTCACACATTGACTCCCCAATGTTTGTGAGTGAGTGAAGAAGTTATTAAGAGAAAAGAGAGCCCCTAGATGTGCTGCCTAGTTAAGAGTTGCTCTAAGGTTTTCATTTCATGTGATCGGGGCCTTGATATTTCCATGACCCCGTAGTCCCACTGTGTGTGGGAGCGAAAGTAACACTTATTGGCAGATCTCAGTTAAATCTACGGAGTACACGGTGTGCAGACAGCACAGATTAGGGCCCGAGGATCTTACTCTGGAGCATTAGAAAAGCTACTTCTTCCTCTGTCTCAGGTACGCATGAGCATATCTCACCAGGTCTATAAGTGTTCAGTGGCGATGATACATAGGTCTGGGAAGGAATTTAGGGATCATTTGTCCAACCCCCTCTTGAGTGCTGAGACTAAGAGAAGTTAATTATCTGCCCAAAGACACCGGCTACTTGGGGAAACCATGGCTGGAAGGCAGAACTCCACCTCTTCCTTAGTGCCTGGCCCCTTTTCACTGCCTAAGTAGGCAATCTGTCGTTATAAGGAATCCTGACTTGTGAAAATCAGACTTTACCAGTAGTTTTGTAAATTAGTCTTTCTGAAGGTTTTTGTCGTTTATTTTTGGTCAGTGGGTCATGAAATTGAGTTGTAATCAGCTCCCCATGACTGTCTGCTATAAGACCATCTTGTGTCATCTAGTGTGACACTTGCCTTCCTGTAACTTTCTAGATTAAGATGCTTTTAGACTTAAACATCAACTCTTCACTAATCATAATTGAGGTTAAGAAAATCATACCAACTTAGGCTGGTTTCCTTTTTTTAAACCCAGAGGTATTTGGATTGTTCTTCAATTCCCCCTTGTTCTAAGTTGAATTGTGTTCCCCAAAAAGATGCTGAAGTCCTAACCCTCAGAGCCTGTGAATGTGATCTTATTTGGAAATAGGATCTTTGCAGATGATCAAGTTAAGATGAGGTCAGTGGAGTGGGCCTCATTCCCATATGACTGTATCCATATAAAAAGGGGAAATTTGGACAAAGACAGACACGCTCAGAGGGAAGAGGATGTGAAGACACAGGGAGGAAGCCATGTGAAGACAGAGGATTGGAGTGATGCATCCACAAGCCAAGGAGCATCAAAGATTGCCAGCAAACCACCAGAAGCTAGGAGAGAGGCCTGGAGCAGATCTTTCTCTCAGGGGCCTCAGAAGGAACCAAACCTGCTGACACCCTGATCTTGAACTTATAGCCTCCAGGACTGTAAGCCAATAAGTGTCTGTTGTTTAAGTCACCCAGTTTGCAGTACTCTGTTCCAGCAGTCTTAGGAAACTGATACACTTCCCAAAAGGAATATGAGGTACAGATTTCCTTTTGTTGATTGCTTCATGTGTGGGTTTTTTTGTTTTGTTTTATTTTTGCTGAAGGCAGTTTTGAAGTCACAGGCCTTAAATGTATTTAGAGAAACTCACTCATGATGATCTTAAAAGGAAATAAGATCTATAACCTTTAGTTTGTAAAAATTCAAACTCTATTCTTCAAAGAGTCTTTGAATTTCCAGTATTATTTCATCTTTATTTCTAAATTTGATTTAATAAGTACCCCTAGAATTTGTCATTGTGCTTGGTTTTTAACATGATAGACCCTCAATGTTATTTAGTAAATGTTTTTATTTCAAAATTTTATTCATTGATATCCAAGTTATTTAGTAAGTTTTTTTTAAGAAATTACTTATTCTTTTTGTTTTTGATGGGAAAGATTCGCCCTGAGCTAACATCTGTTGCCAATCATCCTCTTTTTTTTTTTCCTCCCCAAAGCCCCAGTGGATGGTTGTATATCCTAGTTGTAAGTCCTTCTAGTTCTTCTATGTGAGCCACCTCCATGAAGGGGTTAAAGAAAGGAACTTTAACCACTAGGCCATCAGGGCTGGCTCTATTTAGTAAATTTAATAAGGCTTTATTGACCTTTTGTTTGAAAGTGCTAGAAAATATTTTGTGTGGCACATAGTAGCTTTAGCGATATTAGGTGAATGAATACAGAAGAGGAACACTTGCACATATATGGCAAGACATGAGACTTTGCAGCAGCTAGAGTTAATTTCATTATATTTTAGTTCTTTGCAGAATAAACATAATTGATATTTTCCAATTATTTTCTAGATTATTTCAGGATTGGGGCAAAAGATTATATGGTATTATTTAATTGTATATTAACAAAAAGCTACCAGGTAAATGTTAATGAATTAGGAACATATAGCAAACAAACTTTTTGACAATTGTATATGCTTTCTGGGGTCTGGGAGAAATATGATGGGGGAGGTTATATAATGATATGATTTCTAACACCAAGTAGAAGATTGTAAAACAGAAGCTAGTATGTTTACTTGACTCAAAGATCTGCAAAGGCTAAATTATATGCGCTACTCAGAGAGGCTGAAGTGAGACTACCTAAGAGGGCTGAAATGGGCAGCGTTTAATAGGCCTGAGTTGAGTCACGTGCCTCTGCGGGGGCCCTCAGTCTACCAGGACAGGATGTTTCCCCAGACAGCATCTTTCAGGTCCCTGCACATGCCGTGACAGACTCGGCCAATTCAGGATGAACTAGCCAAATGGAAAGCAGAAACTGAACATGTACGTGCTTTATCCGCTAAAGCCTTATTTATGCTTGTCTTTCAAGAAAATAAGCAAATCTTTCTGGAGTTTATAGTTCACATATTTGCTGAGAATGTTTCTCAGGTTTTTATGTTAATTGAAAAGTTATTATACTGAATTGAAATCAGCCTCTGACCAGTGTGCTGCAAACTTTGCTTTAGGCAAAATCAAAGACATGAAAGAAGGATGCCTGCAGGTCGTGCAGAAACCTTGGGCTCCTGGCTGTCCAACCTCCACTCACCCACTCCCCCTGCATCACCTCATGCCAGCCACCTCACCTCCTCCGAAGCTGCAGAGCCCTGGCCCAGCTCAGGGTCTTCTCACTTGCTTTGGCTCAGGTGCCCACGTGGGACTGCCAGATAAATACAGGAAGCCCAGCTGAATTTGAATTTCAAACAACAAATACTTTCTTAGTTGAAGTATGTCCCAAATATTGCAAAATTATACTAAAAAATTATTTGTTGTCTATCTGGCAACCCTACCCCACCTCACTCATCACCTGGCTGCCTCAATTTCATCTTTCGGGTGACTTAAATGTCACTTCCTCAAAGATGCCTCCTGAAGGCCCTATCTAAATTAGGTTGTTCTGTTATTTTCCTCCAGACCACCCCATTCTTCTCCTTCATCTCATTCACATCGATTTGTAACAATATTTTTATTTTTGTGTTTATTTTATTCAAGTCTGTCTTCCCCTTGAAGGCAGGGACCATGTCTCTTTTGTTTGCTGTTATAATACCCAGTGCCTTGCAGTTATCAAACAATAAATATTGATTCACTGAATGAATGAATGAGGAAGGGAAAGTCTTACTGAAAAAAATTCCTTGTCTTGCTTTATTTCTAGTTAATTTATTTCAGCTAATGATTTAAACAGAGAGAAATGAATTACAGAGAGAAAATGAAATTCCTTGGGACGTTAATGGAATTTCCACAGAATACGTTGAGAGTAGTGTTCAAGTACCTCAGATCATGTGGTATGTAACTACATGTTATAAAGTTGATGTTCAGAGAATTACGTATTAACCACAGCTTCATCTAATTCAAATAATTTTGTTAATAGACCTGCTGTTTGTTGTAAGGTAGAATTCTGAATAGAAAGGTTATTAGCTCTAATTCAGTTGTTAAAATGGTCAAGTTGAAATAATCAGCATTCTGATCTATTAATTGGAGAATGAGCTGCAAATAGTTCATTCAGTTGTACATATAAACCCATTGACTACATGGTAAAATGTCTTATAACATGTTAATTTTAAAAAAGAAAATAGATGTAATATTTCATGGAGAATGTTAGGTTCTCCCCGGCTGTAAAGAACAAGGAACCAAAATGGCTTACATTTTTGTAGAAAATAATAACTTCAAAATCAGATATATACAAAAACAGCAAAGATTTTCTCATACTTTTTATAATCTAGCAAGATGAATATTTTCTAATTGAGAATCCAAGATCAATATCTGACCAATTTATGGGTCTTTCCTACTTAGTAATCATTACTAAATGTTGGATTGCAGGTGTTGTTCTAAGAGCAATTTCAGTACAGACAGGTTAGGGTTGGATCAACTCAGATGAAGTGAAGAGAATGGTTGGACCAACAGTTTAGATGGGATATTGGCATGAGTTTAATTTACTGCCGAATGCTTCAATTTCACTTCTTTTTAGCTTTGTAGCCATGTGACTAGAGTTATAAGTTGGATATCATTCAACAGTTGCAATTGTACGTATTTCCACTTTTTTTTGTAATACCAAAACCAACTGGCAGATAAGTAAAAGTCTCTCATCTTAGTCCTTTTTACGGGATAATGGCCTCATCATTGATTCTATCCTATTTTACAATTTTTTGCTAAAATCACAAGTTTATACAGTAAAAGATAGAAATGTATGCATCTAAAATCTCCAAACACCCTCACTTCAATCTTTTTTTTTAGCTGTCAGCCTCCATTCGAGGTACTACTTTAAGAAAATAAAGCAATAAGTAAGGAAAAATTGTGAACACATCATATAATAATTGCTAGTTATTTATTTAATATTTTCTATAGTTTTTATTTACATATAATAAAAGATAATATTTATACTTGGCCATTAGGTACACTAATGCATACTATTAAGATTAGATTGTGTTTAGGCCACAATCTGTGGTTCAAATAGCTAAAATACATAAAATCCCAAACCTGTATTTTTGTTTTCTATTATTATGCTGTAAATATGGAAGAAACGCATTTTTCCCAAATATGCACCCAAAATGCAAAGCTTAGTAAAGTATAGTGGTGCCGTGGTGTTTATTCACTGAAAATCTGGTTCAGAATTCCAAAAAGAACTTGAAAAAATTGCATCCCCTTGCTTAGCAGAAGCTGTCTAGTTTGCTTGTGTATTGCTTCGTTTCAATTTTGTGGAAACAATTGTGGAGTCTCCAGGGTCTTTTACCTAATCATAAAGTGGTCTGTGGAAAGAAGAAATTCAACCACAAATAGAGGCAAAAAATCTTCAAGACTACATGATATTTTTCACATTTTTTAACCAGACAGTTTAGCTTTTTATAAAATAACCTCAAAGCAAATTAGCATACTTTTTGACGTGTGATGGAACGCACTGCAGTGGTCTGCCACTCCTAAACACACTGACAGGTGGCCTGGAATCACAGGAACGTTGACAAGGCCAGCCTGACGTATCCGGGTTCATGTCTTTGTCATGACAACAAGCTGCATTTGGCGCAGGATTCCATGTGTCTTCTCCAAGTTGCAGAAGATAAATGGAGGTCTTTTTTTTAGCAATTGTGGCAACCTGAAAGACATGTCCTTTGAGCTTTGCTTTGTAACTTTTAACATCCATTTACTTTTTTGGTTAGTATGTCCAAGGATCAAATTAGGTAAAGTACTTGGCAAAGCTTGCTCAAGAAAGTCAAGTACCATTGACTTAAGTGTTTTTTAAAAAATTCGGTAGCTGAGATGTCTTCCTATGTAAGATGTAAGAAACTCAGAGGAGGGGTGTGTGTGTGTGTGTGTGTGAGATGAAGTTTCTATATGTACCACTTTACATTTAGCAGACAAGTACTTCTACTTGGAGACAATTCTTTAACCTCATAGACAGGAAGCATTATTTTTCTTTGCAAATTAGCAAATACGTTTAATGTGACTGGTAATAATGTTTTTGCTGAAACTAAATGGCTGGTTGCAACATGAGTATGTGCTGACTGGTCTTTTTTAGTCTAATTTATTGATTAGCAATACATTCACACTGTTCAAAAACAAACAATATAACACACTGTAGAATGAAAGGTCTCATTTCTGTCCCCCGGCACCCTATTCCTAACCCCTCAACCATGCCTCTTTTGTTATCTTCCAGAGTTTTGAAAATGTTCTTTATATTTAAAAAATAACATATCAGCTCTTTTGAAAATATACATGGATAGAAAGACATCTTAAATTGTGATACAAAGTATTGGTTGAATTTTTCAATTTCCTGACTGTCATTTCATTTGACTAGCTCTAGTCTTTCAACTCCTAAGTTAGGATTCTTTGTTAAAATATTTAAAATTTTATACATGTCTGTGTGAACTTAGTCATTTTTAAGGGAAAATGAAATGAATAAAGTTGAGGTGTTTTGTGTGGAAAGTTTTTAAGCTAATTTCCTCACTAGGTGGCGCTCATGTGCCTGGAGGTCAGGGAGCGAGTTGCCCCTGGTCTGCAGATGCACAGTTCGCTGATTAGCACACAGTGACTGTGGAGACCCCCAAGGTCATAGAGAAGGAAAGTCCCCTATGTTTTCTCCTCTCTAAAGAATGATTGTTCTACTCATATGTCTGCTCTGCCCTGTGTATGACATTCCACATGGAGTGAAATTGTGGTTTCATCTTTGGGCTAAGAGGTTATATTATGTACAGTTTGTACACAGGTAAGAAAGGGTCATGGTCACTGTTACTTTGACCTGTGAAAAAACCCTGGGAAAATTCAACTGGTGAGAGAGAAGATCACTATAGCAAATGAATGATCTGGAAGATGCCTTCACCCTTTCCCTGAGGACCTTAACGTCCATCCAATAATACAAATCTTTTAAACATGCATTGGTGGTATTGTTATCTTTCTTAGGCATTGACATGGCCTCTCTACTATGAAGGGATCAAAGTGCTTTATCCAGTCTAATTCTTACACCCCCCCACGAGGCAAGCAGAACATTAGAGATCTGCATACAATAATAATCTAGGTATTTTCATTTGCCACTCAACCTTGTCAAGAAGTCACGAAGTCCAGCAGCATGCAATAGGGGCAGAAAAAACAATTTATACCAAGATAGAAGAAGGTTACAAATACACCAGTTAACTTTTTATTAGATATATTTGATCCTGCAACAATTAATTTTTTATGCATTAATTCACCAGACATTTATTGCCCACCTACTATGTGCCTGGCACTATGCTGGTTGCCATGGATGCAAAGATAGGTTAGACTAAATCTGTGTTTCAAGCCTCATGGGAAAATGAACTTTCATCTGGAATTCTCTCTCTTAATCAAACACCTAACATTCTCATAGGAACTACTCTGACTCAGCTCCATGTCTTTTTATACACTACTCTCTTCCACATTCTCTCATCTTTGTCAAATTGCACTCAAATTTACCTCTTTTAGGACACCTTCTAACTCAAATTACTTCCTTAAGCCACATACTCTATTGTGTTTGTAATTTGTAAAAGTGTTTACATGTCACCTTAACCTGGGGACAACCTCAGGTCATGTGAGTGTCAGTTCACCTGCTCAGAACGATTTCAAGCTCTTGAAAGCGATGTCTTCTGGGTCTCTTGCACACACAGTGTGACCTCAGTTCTCATTGCCTGAAATATTGGTTGTAATGTTTTTTTAGGAGAAACAAAGAAAAGTCTGTTGCAGAAGACTCTTTGGGAATCACAGGACAAGTAGGTCGGAGGGCATCAGTTAATCCTTGGGAGCTCCTCTGAGTGATAGCTCTCCAGTCCGGTCATAGATATCATGGGGAAGCCTCTAGTTGGTGCCCAGGGTCATGCCAACTGTAGGGGTTATCATTTTTGCCTCTGGCTTCCACAAATAATGCTAATAATGCACAAGTGGCCTAGATTCCTGTTCCCCCATGAAATTTTTTTAAAAAGAAGAAGAAAAGAGAAAAAAACATAGACAAAGAAAACCTAACATCCTAAACTATCTAGTGTTGCTTTTCTTACAAAGTTGTGCTTTTTGTTTTGTGGGTCTTCTCTGAAAGTGGGAGGAAAGTGGGGGAAGACAGGAAGAGGTAGTCTCTCCTCAAATGCCTCTAAGGAAGGTTTTTCACTCCTGTGGTGATGGCATGTGAGATTTTGAGTGCTTGATCTCGAGACTCCACTGAGACAGAAGACTCTACAGGGATAACTCCTGCAGGGATACAGTGAGTTGAGGTGAACTGTAAGAGGGAAAGGCCCTTGAGATGAACTGCACTTCTAGCTAGCATAGAGCAGGGAAGACACTATCTGCTTGTTGTTTTTTTTAAACCACCAAAGCCTCTTCAGGGCAAGGTACCTATATTCTAATCAGAACTAAAATGCAACAGAGAATCAAGAGAATCACCTGATGCTGCCGCATGCCTGGTGTACCATGCCTTACTCCCACTTGAGTCTACCATAAATGCAAAGAAGGGTAGAGCTACACACTTCTGAACACTTAGATGGAAATTATAACTTAGGTGATAAAACAGTTGTGCCTACTTTCCCTTCAGCCTCTCCACCATCCCACAGCCATGCACAAGAGTTTCCTCCATTGTATTCCTTAGTCCTTATGGGTGGAGAGTAGTACCATCTTTCCCTACAAATGATTTTCTCTAGCATTTCTCCTTCTTTAATTATATCTCTATGGGATTGGTTGAATTTAACTGAGCCCATTCACACCAAATAAATTCCCCTTATAATTTGACAGGCCATCACCCATATGGGTTGTCCCAAATTAAAAGGACCACAATGGACATACTATAGCAGTTATTTCCATTGGCCATCAAACTCCAAATATCTTATAACCAAATCATATCATAATTGGTATTTATTGGGCATGGCAGGCAGTGAGTGGTGGTGGTGATTATAATGAGAGGGAGATATAAGCATGAATCCGGAACAATTCCTGATCTTAAGACACATATAGTTGAAGTAGACAGAAAACACAAGCACTTCAAAAACTAGATAATAACTCATGACAGGCTATGATATGGGGCGTTGAGTATTCTAGAAGCTCTGAGGAGGACACAGTTGCCCAAGGAAGAAGTCTCACAAAAGGAAGAGGACATTGACATGGGCCTTAAAGAATGAGCACAAATCTCAGTTAGAGGTTGGAAAAACCATTCCAGGTGGATGAATGGAGTGACTAGACTGGTGTTAGTGGAGTCTCTGAAAACTGTGGGGAAATAGAGGGCAATAAACTGGAAATGTGGATTGAGGCCAGATAGTGGAAGGAAACTAAGGCGCTTGGACTTTATCCTGGTGGTAATGAAGAGATAATGAAGATTTTCAATTAAGGGTTTGGCATGATTAAATGGTGTTTTAGGGAGATTACTGTGGCAGCAGTGAATTGGAGGGGGAGAAACAAGTAAGCGATTAGTTACGAGGCTATTCTAATCATCCAGGCTTGAAGCGGCAGGGGTCTGGGGGCAACGGGAATTGAAAGGAAGGGTGGGGTGTGAGAGATAGTACAAGGGAATGCCCAACAAGCCTCTGAGACTCATGGATATTCTGGACAAAGGAAAGGAAGGTGGCAGTGAGCGTTAGTACCACAGACAGTGAGGGGAATCGGGAGGGGGAGCCATTGGGGAGCAAAGGGAGAGATTGGAGCACAGAGTAAGCAGATTTTGGGGTAACTACAAGGCATCCAAGTTCAAATGTCCAGCAGGTAGGTGGGGATGCAAGACTGAGGCTCTGGAGGGCAGCAGGGAAGCAACTAGACCTCTCTCTTTTATAAGTCCGTATGACTTCTTTCCCCATCAAGAACTGAAATTCCATGACTAAGCAATTATGATAGGATGTGTGTATTTTAGGATGTGTCTCTACGTATCAACAGGAAGGAAGAATCCAGGTCCTTCTTTGAATATTGTAAACTTCTGGAGAAGTACTTTTTAATAAATTACCCAAATATTTCCAATGAATATTTTCTAAAGCAAAATTTCCCAGATAATATTTCCAAATGTTCAGATTTCTTCCTTCAGGGAAGCTGAGCCTTAGTGTCTAATAGAGTTCAATTACAGAATAATTTCCGTGTTGAATGCAGTGGTGATCGCGCTATCTACACGGGGCTCTGTAACTGCCGCGTGACTCAGATGAATGGTACAAGAGCCCTTGTAATCCTTGCAGGTCCTCTGCCTAATTCTCTCATGCAAATTAGAGAGAAGAGAGGTTTCCAGATTTCATTTATCAGGAAAGTGCATCCTTCTAGCAAAAGGAATCAGCAAGAAGAGGCACACGTGTCCTTTAATGTGTGCTGCATAATCATGGCACGTGGCCACTTGGAATTCCACCAGACTAAATGCTAACTGGCCCTTTCCTTCAAACAGTAGCACATCATGGATCAAAATGTGACCATGGTGGGAAGAAAACAGATTTGGACTTCACCCTTGGATGTGTGAACTCAGCTGCCAAAATCCTCCCCACACAACTCAGATCTTAGTGGTCATTGTTTGAGTTTTGCTGTGAAACTCAAGGGACCAAACAAGTCAGTCAAATCAGCCATTATCTGAAAATCAAGGGGAAAACATTTTTTTTAACCTGAAAACCAAATACTGGTAAACAATCGGCTTCCAAACCTAGAAGACTGATTCCTCTTAATTCACAAATGCATTTGAGTAGTGCTTGCCCTCCCGTGAGACTTACAGGGCGAATTGGAAGGCTCTATTGTCCTCTGTGAATTTAGGGGCTCCATGGTGTTTTTAATGTAGGGGGTCCAAGAGCAGAATCCCAGTTTGTCAGGGGGGTTATAACCACTATGTCTGGTTATCATCTGGCCACAAAGAGCTTAAAATCCTGTCCACTATCATTGATTCCATCAGCAGAGCTTGTACCTGCCCTCATCCAGAGGTAAGCTCCGCAGACCGCTCCAGGAGGGCACCCTGAGCCATTTCTAGTTGGACTAGGGAAGTGGTGATGTGAGTTTCTCACCTACAAGAGAAGAGTTTTTAACTGAAGCCTGAGCTCAACTTCCCAACACCCCCAGGAAACCTGGAAGTGGATGTTGAGATCTCTTGGGGATCACCATCTCTCCATCCCCTACCCCTCCTTACTCAAGAAGCATCTGAATTTAGTGAACACTCAAATTTCTCAATCCTATGCATTAAATTGAAGCAATTAACAAAGAATCCCATCTAGGAATTCTGCTTTATTTGTGAACAAACCTTTTCATTGGTAGATAACAGATAATACTAAGTAATCAAGAAGTTTTATTGTACAACCAGCCAGACTGGATCAGGTTGGGGAGGAAGTGCTTCCTCCTCCGCCCCTCATGAGATAGCAAGCTATCAGTAGAGCCTTTTTTTGAACACAAGGAGGTAGGATTAGATGATTTTTAAGGGCCCTCCCAACTCTGAGATCCTATGCCTTTGATTAAGATGGATATACTTAACACGTTGTGCACTATCCCACGGGTCTCTACTCAACTGAAACACTGCCTCAGACCTCCTCAGTAATGGCTTCAGCACTTGAAGCCAGCACTTGGGAAACCCTCATAGGTAAATGTCTGCTGGATGCTCCAAGCCTCAAAAAATAGTGGGAAACACACACAAACACACATACATTTAATTTAAATTTTAACTGAGTTGATCCAAAATTTTCTGATGTACGTAAGATTTAACTTTCTCCATATTTAAACAATAGCTTTTAAATTCTGGTATTTAAAGTACATACACCTGTATATGTTTTAGCTTGCTAATAATCATTCCTTAGCAGCATATAAGAAGACACTATGGAAAGAAATCTAATCTTGGTTAATTCAAGGTAACCAAGGTTGATAGTGTGGTCTTAGTTCTCCCTAGGCAAAGAAAGACAAAGGTCAAAAAAAAATCTTTTTCAGTTGTTCTTGGTTGAAAATAAATTCTGAATTTCTCTTTTATTAATATGTTGCCCTTTATTATGTGTCAGAAATAGAAATGGTAGAGGGTTGGAATGTGATCTTGATATATGACTTTACTGCTCTTTCTACTAACTGCTGAATTATTATCATTTCACAGAAATTACATCTGAAAGGGAGGAATGTGTTTTTAAATTGCATGATTCCAAATGAATAACCTTTGCTGAAGTGATTAGTAATTTCTCCAAGTGATGAGCTTGAAAATATCCAGTTTCAAGGATCTACACAACCCTTTCTTTCGTCCTCTACTACTGTCACATGCTAAGCAGAAAACACAAGGAGAATGTCTCCAGTACATGGAAAGCGTTCGACTATACTAGGTATCAGGAAAAAGAAAAAATACAAACCAACCAACAAGTTACTCTGGGGAAGAAACAGTGGAGGGTGGAGTGGGATGGAGATACTGTTAAATACTTAAATTAACAAAAGTTAATTTCCTAGTGGTGCCTCTATACATTAATTGTATGAGAGTGCCGCTCCACGGGCAAATTTAACTTCAGGAAGTGACTTAGGCACTGGGAAGAATAGGCCACAATATTTCATCAAATACAGCAAAAACAAATTACCTCAGACTCAGGAATCCTGAGACCACTTTCTAAAAGTGTGTGTTGCTTGAAGGGGAAGGAAATTACTTTCTCAAGGAATGATGGTGGCAGAGGGTGTGGCAGGGAGTGGGGGTCTGGCTTCCCAGGTCATTTACACTCACTTTGTGAGGGGACCTTATAAATACCAAATTGACAGCCTCTGGGCACGCCCCACTTGCTGCTGAAGGTGACTTTATACTGCTGCTGTGAAATGGACTTTCTTTTGCTGTGTTCTGTGTGCGAGGGAAGATGAGGGTGACTTTCGTGTCTGCTCAAAATCCCTGGGAAGCATTTATGAGCACCTTTGTCAAAGTCAGCTGCAGGCTTGACTTGAAGACACAATGACGGGTTCTAGTAGGACATGAGTGGATTTCAAATGGTTCTGGCAATCCACTCATATTCCACCTTCTGTATTTAAGAAGAGACCCCAGTAGGTTGTTTTATCTCCTTGTGTTCCAGGAGGGGTCTCCCTTGGATCTAAGAGAGAAGAGCCACCCTGTGTCCTCCTTTCTCTTGCCCTTCTGGTCTCTAATTTCTGTATAACCAGGTCTGTGCCTGGTGGCTGGAGAAAGGCAAGATGTGATAGTGGTTAAGATCATGAACTCTGAAGACTGACTGCCTGGGTTCAAACTCTGGCTCTACCACCTATAGCTGTGTTACCTTGGCCTAGGGACTTAACTCTCTGTGCCTTACTTTTCCCATCTGTAAAACAGGGATTCATTCGTTCATTTACTTTTACAAATGTTTATTGAATGTTCTAGGCACAGGGGTGAATAACATAGATTTTGTATGTGGAGTTTCCGTTACAGCAGGGAGAAAGGCAATAAACAAATTAGGATGTATCAGATAGTAATAAGTGCAACAAAGAATTAAAATAGGTTTATGTGGTAGAGTGACAAGATGGCTGCTTAGCAAAGGCCTCTCTGAAGAGATGACCAGAATGAGAAGGAGTAAGCCATGAGAAAATCTTGGGGAAGAGCTTTCCAGGCAGAGGGAACACCAAGTACAAACTCTAAGGCAGAATGATCTTGGTGTGTTCAAGTTAGAGAGAGGCCAATGTGGCTGGAGCATTGTGGATAAGCAGAAGAGGTGATGAAGTGAGGCCAGAGAAGGGGATGTTAGTGCCTGGTAGTCAGGGTGTTTTATTCTGAATATAATGGAATTATATATATATTATATATATTATATATATATATATATAAATGCTTAAAACAGGGAATGACATGATCTGATTTACATTGACTGTGTTGTGTGGAGAATGGATTGCCTTAGGGCAAGAATGGAAGCAGGGACACTAGCTCGGAGCAGCAGTGACTCAGGGAAGTAGAGAGTGGAGCTGGAGAGAAGTGAGTAGATTCTGGATACATTTGGAAAGAAGAGTCAAAAGAAGTCGTTAACGGATTTGGATCCAGGGATTAAAGAAAAGATGACTCCTAGGATTTTGACTTGAGCAACCAGGTACTGTAGAGGACAGTTTCATTTATTACGATGAGAAGGACTTGGGGGAAGAGCAGGTCAAGGTGGGGGAGGATCCAAGTTTGGGTTTTTTGACATGATGCTTGAGATGCATATTAGATGTGCAAATAAAAAGAAATGTCAGGCAGAAAGTTAGATAAACGAGTCTGAGTTCTGGGAGAATGTCAGGGCTGGTGATCTGCGGATGGCAGGAATATGTGTGGCATTTAAAGACACAGGACTGGCTGAGATCAGCAGGCCAGGGATTGCAGAGGGAGAAGATAAGAAGAGGCAGTAGAGGTATGAGGGAAGAAGAAGGAGCCATGGAAACTGAAATAGAGAGAGAGGAAGAAAACCAGAAGGGTTTAGTGTCACAAAAGCCAAAAGAAGTGTTTTCAGAAGGAGGGAGCAGTCAACTGTGTAAGATGCCACAGAGGGTTGAGTAATACAAGGACTGAGAACTGACCCTTGGTTGGATTTGCCAATTCAAGGTTGTTGATAATCCCTAGAGTAGTGTCTGTGGCGTGGTGAGGGCAAAGCTTGTGCGGAATGGGCTCAAGCAGGGGCAGATCGGATTTAATTATAAACAGGTCTGCGCCTGGTGGGTGGAGAAAGGCAGAACATTATGGTGGTTAAAAATCACTGACTCTGAAGACTGACTGTGAGACCTGAGGTCTCTACAACTTGGGGGCTCTTCTCAAGAAAAATAATACAAAATTAATACAAATAAGGTGTGAATGTAAATATCTATTTAGAATGAGAAATCACAAAATAAATTAGAAATTTTAAAAGTCTGGCAAATTCCATATACAACAAAATACAGAAAAATAACAATATTTTTATTAACTGCCAGATGCAATTTTATATTTTTCCTTCTTTTTTGTCTAGATATTCTTCTTGATATGACAGTGATTTTTACATAGATGATACATCATCTATGTAAAAATATGGAAAAATCATCTATATAAATATATATATGCTATATAAAAATATATATATGTCAACCTCTTCACTTACCCTCCGGATCCTATAAATATATATTTTACACATGACTACAGTTCACTGCAGTCACTGGTAAGATTTTGAGTACTACTTGTTAGGAGGATAGAAATCTGAACTATTCTCCACTATCATCTGGAAGCTCAGCCAGAAAGGTTGAACCAAAAAGGTTCAACCAAAGCCTGTGAAATACGCTGAAAATCAAAGATAGGAAAAGTCCTCTTTGGTATCCTATTACACCAAGGTTTACCTTACACATTGTTTTAATTCAAGAATAATTGACATAAAATATCCTATTATTTCAGGTGTACATCATAGTGATTGGATATTTATATACACTTCCAAATGATCACCACGATAAGTCTAGTTACCATCTGTCACCATTCAAAGTTATTACAATTTTGTTGACTATATTCCCTATGCTGTACATTACATCCTCATGAATTATTTTATAACTGGAAGTTTGTACCCCTTAATCCCTTTCACCTATTTTGCCTGCCCCCCAAACCCCTCCCTTCTCTGATGTCCACCAGTTTGCATCCTGTATCTTTGAGTCTATTTTGTTTGGTTTTGTTTGTTCATTTGTTTTGTTTTTTTGGATTACATCAATAAGTGAAATCATACAGTATTTGTCTTTCTCTGACTTATTTCACTTAGCATAATACCCTCTGGGTCCATCCATGTTGTCACAAGTGGCAATATTTCATTCTCTTTAATGGCTGAGTAATATTCCATTGTATGTATGTGTGTATATATACACACCACATCTTCTTTATCGATTCATCTATCGATAGACACTTAGGTTGCTTCCATATTGTGGCTATTGTAAATAATACTGCAATGAACATAGGTGTGCATATATCTCTTCGAATTAGTGTTTTTGTTTTCTTTGGATAAATATCCAGGATCAGAACAGTTGGATTGTAAGGCAGTTCTATTTTTAATTTTTGAGGAACTTCCATACAGTTTTCCATAGTGGCTGTACCAATTTACTTTCCCACTAATAGTGTACGAAGGTTCCCTTTTCTTCACATCTTCACAAACACTTGTTATTTTTTGTCTTTTTGCTAATAGCCATTCTGACAGGCGTAAGGTTGTATCTCATTGTGGTTTTGATTTGCATTTCCCTGGTGATTGGTGATGTTGAACATCGTTTCATGTGCATGTTGGCCATCTCCGTGTCTTCTTTGGAAAAATGTCTATTCAGATCTTCTGCCCTTTTTATTAATGCTAATAAATAAATTAGCATTCAATAAAGTTGCAGGATATAAAATTAATAGACAGAAATCAGTTGCATTTCTATACACTAATAACAAGCTATCAGAAAGAATTATTAAGGACTGTTAAGAAAACAATCCCATTTACAATGGCATCAAAAAGCATAAAATACCTAGGAATGAATTTAACCAAGGAGGTGAAAGACCTATACTCTGAAAACTATGAGACATTGATGAAAGAAATTCAAGACAACACAAATAAATGGAAATATATACCGTGTTCATGGGTTGGAAGAATTAACATTGTTAAAATGTCCATACTATCCAAAGCAATCTACAGATTCAATGCAATCTCCATCAAAATACGGCACATTTTTCACAGAACTAGAAAAAAAAATCCTAAAATTTCTATGGAATTACAAAATACCCCAAATAGCCAAAGGAATCTTGAGAAAGAAGAACAAAGCTGGAGGTATCACACTCCCTGATTTCAAACTATGCTACAAAGCTATAGTAACCAAACAGTGTGGTACTGGCATGAAAACAGACACATAGATCAGTGGAATAGAATACAGCACCCAGAAATAAACCCACACAGATATTCTCAGTTAATCTATGACAAAGGAGGCAAGATTATACAACGGGGAAAAGACAGTCTCTTCAATAAACGGTATTGGGAAAACTGGACAGCTACATACAAAAGAATCAAACTGGATCACTATCTTACATCATATACAAAAATAAATTCAAAATGGATTAAAGACTTGAAAATAAGACCTGAAACCTTAAAACTCCTAGGAGAAAACATAGGCAGTCAGCCCTTTGACATTGATCTTAGCAATATTTTTTTACACCAGTCTCCTCAGGCAAGGGCAACAAAAGCAAAAATAAACAAATGGGATTACATCAAACTAAAAAGCTTTTGCACAGCAAAGGAAACCATCAACAAAACAAAAAGACAACCTACTGAATGTGAGAAGATATTTGCAAATCATATATCCAATCAGAGGTTAATATCCAAAATATATAAACAACTTACACAACTTAGTATCAAAATATACATAACACTATTGACATTTGGGGCCAGATGGTTCTTTGTTGTTGGAAACTGTCTTGTGCATCATTGTAGGATGTTTAGCAGCATCCCTGTCCTCTACCCACTAGATGCCAGTAGACAACCAAAAATGTCTCCAGATTGCCAAATGCTCCCTGGGGGGCAAAATTGTCCTGGTTGGAAGCCACTGTGTTATACTAAGTATGTGTGGTCCTTGGTTGATCTTTTCCCACCGTGAATTTGTGGTCCAGGATTAGTTGCATTTATCCCAGAGTACTTTTTGGTTTTTGCTCTTTGACCAGGCTTAACTTTTAACTCTACGTGAAATTACGCAGGAATGAAAATGTCATGGCATGCTTTTCCCTCTTTGCATCCCAGTTCTGACCTAGAAACTCTCCCTGCAGCCAGAGCCCTCAGCACACTGAAAAACTCAGAACTCTTGGACGACAAACCCTGGCAGGATGCATCGTGTCTGCAGAATATTAAAGAGTAAGGAGCGGTTGAGTATGAAAAGCCTCAATTAATGGATGATTAGGCCTAAGAAGTAATTTGTGAAAGTTGAACTAATTAGTTACTTTTTTTAATGACAAAAGCAAGCATTATTTTAGACAGAGAGTACATTTAACAAACTTGTTACTCCAAGACGTGGTGCAAGTTGAAAACATAAATTAATTTTAAGAATTGTTTAACAAATGTATGGTTAATATTAAGAGAAAGGAGATGATAGGAACATTGGGAGGGAGCATCACTAAACTTTCTGATGTAAAAGAGATAACCAAAAGCAAATCAAATACCACTTCACACTCACTAGGCTGGCTAGAATCAAAGAAACAAAATAACAAGTGTTGTAAAGGATGTGGAGAAATTGGAACCTTCATATATTGCCAGTGGGAATGTAAAATGGCACAGCCACTGTGGAAAACAGTTTGGAAGTTCCTCAAAAGTTTAGACATAGAATTTACTCTATCATTCAGCAATTCCTTTCTTAGGTATATATATATTTACCCAAGATGATTGAAAACATATCTCCACACAAAAGCTTTTACACAAATGTTGATAGAATATTCATAATAGCCAAAAAGTAGAAACAACCCAAATGTCCGTCAACAGGTGAGTGGATAAACAAAATATGGTATATCAATACAATGGAATATTATTCAGCCATAAAAAGGAATACATTCTATGACATGGATAAACCTTGAAAGCATTATGCAAAGCGAAATAAGCCAGACACAAAAGGCCCCATATTGTATGATTTCATTTATATGAAATGTACAGAATAAGCAAATCTATAGAAACATAAAGTAGATTACTGGTTGCCAGGGGATGGAGGGAGGAGAGAATTGAGACTGACCCCTAATAGGTATGAGGTTTCTTTTTGAGGTGATGGAAATGTTCTGGAATTAGATAGAGGTGATGATTGCACAACCCAATGAATATACTAAATACCACTGAATCTTACACTTTAAAATGGTGAATTTTATGTTATGTGAATTATACCTCAATTAAAAAAACATGCAACAACTAAAACCTAGAACGGGAAGAGTCCCTGGGAATCATATGGCATAAACTTCAAGTTTTCTAGTTGAGAAACTTTGAGGGCATTGTCCAAGAAATTATCTTTAAAACTAGTTTTAAGTGGATTTCTACTTTACTTACAACCCATTGAGACCTGAGAAGGACAGCTGGCATTAAAAGCAGTATGATCCCCAGAACAGGACAATATAGACCACATCCATAGAGTCATCATTTAAATAAGCAAATCTTTATTGAGGGCCTACTATGTGCTAGGCACTTTTCCATGTTCTGGGGGTACATCAGGAACTAAACTGACAAAAAAAGTCCTGTCTCCGTGGAACTTATATTCTAATATAAGTCCTTCCTAGATAGCACATTTCAGAGGCTGTGTTGTCAAACTAGTGAACATTTGGAAATCAAAACCAGTTTTCATAAGGAATGGTTGAATGAACCGAGCATTTTCACCTTTAGAAAGAGGAGATTGAGGGAGGACATGATAACTGCCTTCAAAAGCTATTTGGAAGGGAGAGTCGTTTCATTCTCCACTGCTCCCAAGAGCAGAGCTCGCGTTAAAGGGTAAACAGTACAGAGGTGGATTTGGGGTCTCATAGAGGAAGGGAGGAAACTCACATTATTGTGCACCTACGCAGTAGCAGGCATTCTTCTGGATCTTTTCACCTGTGTTATCTCATTTAATCCTCACAGTATCCCTACAAGGTGCTATGAATAACCCCCTATTTTTAAAGAAAAAGAAATAGAGGCTTAACAAGGTTATGTAAGTACCACAGGTCACACAGCTGGTCAACGGCAGAGGTGACAGACCTTTTCCTGCTGACTGCACATTCTTGCCTCTGCGCCATGCTGTCTTCCCAACAATTAATGCTGTCAAAAATGTGCACGTTTGTGGAGGGGGAGCCTGCATGGGATGTAAAGGACTGGATGACCCCAGGCTTCTTTCCGGAAATATTTTGACACCTCACAGTGGACTCTCTCACTGTCATGTCTCATTTGGCTCACTCTGTGAAGAGGGTTAAAGTGGAAAAAAATTAATAATAATGCACAGTTTGTATGGGTCAGATGAGATAATGTATGTGCAGAATCTAGCACAGCGACATCAGCATTATTCAGCAGATATTTACTGAGAATCTGCTCTGTGTCAGATCTTCTGATGTGACACCAGCCTGGTCTTCATGGAGGTTACAGTTTGTCTGACAGATAGAGGACGCTCCGTAAGACGTAAGGTCCGACCCCTTCCCCTAGCCCCAAACCCACATTTCCTCTACGTAGGGGGGCCCACTCTCCTCATTTCATACTCAAGTGTTCAAATCAAATTCAAAATTCACTGGGTGCCTTCTGTGTGCCAGGCATGTTCTAGGCATTGGAGATAAAGCAGTGAACAAAACAGACAAAGATCTCTACTTTAACGGGGCTTGCTTTGGTGCTTACAATAAACAAATATACACAAAATATTTACTGCTTTTGACAGTGAAAAGTAGAGAAAAATAAAGCTTGGAAAGGGAATAAGGGGGTCCTGGGGAGTTTGGAGGTTGCACTTTTAAATAGGTGGTCAGGAAGGGCCTCGCTGAGAAGGTGGAATCTCGGCATTGACTTGGAAGAGATTAGGAGTGAGCCATGCAGATATTGGGGGGAATGGGGAGCGCACTTGGTGTCTGAGCGACAACAAGGAGGGCAGTAAGGGAGATGAGGTCAGAAAGGTAATGAGGAACCAAACCATGCAGGTTCACGGGCGTTGTGAAGATGTGGATTTGTTCTGAGTGAAATGGGAAGTCATCACAGGTCTGTCTACTGTGTTGAGAATAGGCTGTAGGGGAACAAGTGTGGGAGCAGGGAGACCAGTGTAGGAGGTGGGGCAGGCAGAATGATCCCCCAAAATATTCACCCCCTAATCCCCGCAATGAGTGAATATGTTACAACGCGTGGCCACAGGAACTTTGCAGATGCAATCAGGGTTATGGACTTTAAAACAGGGAGATTGCCCTGGATCTTCCAGATAGGCCCAATCTAAACTCAAGAGCCCTTAAAAGCAGAGAGTTTCCTTCCCCTGGAGTCAGAGACAAGCAGCAGAAAGAGAAGTCAGGAGGATGCAATGCGTGAGAGGGACTCGATCTTCTGTCGCTGAAGGAAACCATGAGAAGCAACTGAATCCAGTGGACAATTTTAAGGAAGTGGGATTCTCTCCTCAGAGCCTCCAGATAAGAGCCCAAACCAGCTCACACCTTGATTTTGGTTTTGTGAGAACCTGAACAGAGAACCAAGCCAAGCCCCCTGGACCTCTGACCTACACAACTGTGGGATAATGAATGGGTATTGTTTTAAGTTGCTAAATTTGTGGTGGTTTGTTAGGGCAGCAATAGAAAACCAAAACAGGACTTGTTGCAAGAATTCACATGAGAGATGATGATGGTTTAGACATTTGAAACTAGATTCCAGAGGATTTCCTGATGGATGAAATGCAGGTGTTAGAGAAAGGGAGAAATTAAGGATGACTCCAAGGGTATTGGCCTGAGCAACTGGAAGGATGGAGTTGCCATTCACTGAGGTGAGAAAGATTAGGGGAGGAGCAAGTCTGGGAGGGATGATCGAGAGTTTGGTTGCAGCTGTAAAGTTTGAGATGCCTATAAAATATCCAAGTGGAAATGTCTAGGAGGTAGTTGGATAGATAAGTCTAGGCATCGGGACAAGTCTGGACTGGAGAAATAAATCTGGGAATCATGAGCATGTAGATGATTTTTAGAACCATGAGACTAGAAAAGATTACTGTGGTAAACAGAATTACAACATTACCCCCCATGATATAGCCCTTTTAAAATCTCCTCCCCTTAACGGTGGATGAAACCTGTGAATATGATGAGATTTCACTGTTGGGATTTTGTTAAAATATACGCAAAAGGGGTTTTGCAAGTGTAATTAAGGTACTGTATTAGTCTGCTTGGGCTGTCGTAACAAAACACCATAGACTGGGTGGCTTAAAAAAAGAAATTTATCTTCTCACAGGTCTGGAGGATAGAAGTCTGAGATCAGGGTGCTAGCATGGTTGATTTCTGGGGAGAGCTCTCTTCCTGGCTTATAGACAGCCACCTTCTCACTGTGTCCCTACATGGCAGAGAGAGAGAGAGAAAGCTCTCTGCCATCTCTTCTTATAAGGGCACTAACCCCATCATGAGGGCCCCACACTTACGACCTCTTCTAACCCTAATTACCTCCCAAAGGCCCAATCTCCAAATACCATCTCACTGGGGTTAGAGATTCAACATATGAATGGGGAGGGGAGACACGAACATTCAGTCCATAACAGTTACTAATCAGTTGACTTTGAGTTAATTCAAGGGAGGTAATCAAATGAGCCTGACCTAATCCCATGAGTCCTTTGAATCTGGCTCTAGAGGGCAGAGACAGAAGAAGAGAGAAATCTGAAGCAAGAGGGATTGCATGCACAAGAAATTCTCCAGTGCTAGCTTTGAAGTTGGAGGACAAGGGCCATGTAGCTGGGAATGTGGGCAGCCTCTAGGGGTTGAGAGCAGCTCCCAGCTGACAGTTAACAAGAGAATGGGGACCTCAGTCCTACAATCTCGTGAACTGAGTTCGGCCAACAACCTGACTGAGTCTGGAAGGAGATTCATCTCTGGAGCCTCAAAATGAGAACTCAGTCCAGCTGACCCCTTGACTTCAGTTTTGGAGACCCTGAGCAGAGGACCTAGCCACTCTATGCCTGGACGTCTGACCTAGAGAACTGTAGGCTGAAAATGGGTGGTATGGTAAGCCACTTAGTTTGTGGTACTTTATTGTGCTGTAATAGAAAACTAATGCAATCACCAAAGGAATGAGTGTAGACAGAGAGGAGGAGAGGCCTAAGGGATGAGCCCTGGGGCACCCTAAGTGTTAAAGATAGCAAAAAGAGGAGAAACCAGACAAAGGAGATAGGAAGGAGAAGACAGGAGGAAAGCCAAGGAAGAGTGGGGTCCTGGAGGCTGATTGAAGAAAGTGTGTCTAGGAGGAGAGAGTACTCACCTATGCCAAAGACTGCTGATAGGCCAAGAAAACAGAAACTCGGAGAGGGCAAGTGACTTGTCCAAGTTAACATAAACGGAAATCTGTGGAACCTGACCTTCTGGCTTCTAGTTTTGTTCTCTTTCATTCACACCATGTTTTCGCCAACACAATTTTTAAATTTTTTTAATTGAATTGAATGGAAAGGCAAGATATTTCATCTTCTGTTTATTTATTTATTTGCCAAAACAAATTCGTAAAAGTTTACTACAGCATAAAACATTACAATTATCTGAATGTGGGTATTACTGGACACTGCTTTCTCAGGTCTGAATAATGGTTATCAATGCTGGGTATGCACCAAAATCACCAGGGGAAAATTTTAGAAATATAGATGCCTGAGCTCTAGTCTTAGGAAATTGTAACTCAGTAGATCTTCAGAGAGGCTTGAGTGCCTGTAATGGTTCAAAAGCTCACATTGATTCTGATGCTCTGCTAGGTTTGAGAAACACTCTCCTAGAACATTTCTTGTAGCCTGGGTTCAGGGAGAGAAGAGCAATATCTGATGGAAAGAGGATCCCTACGTAGCTCTTCTTTTTTTTTTGGCGAGTGAGTGAATTCTGGGTTTTATAGGAAATAGAGAGGAGTAGAAATTAATTGTTGTTATTGGAGAACTCCCCATACCGCCTTTATGTGGATTTATATCTTCCTGTTCAGGAAAGTGTTGGAGCAGTGTCTTGATATTATAAAGTGAAGAAATGACTTCTTAGTCCTTTGGAAGAAACGGCTTAGATGTTCACCAATCTTCTTTTCTTGGTCTTGGCACACTCGTAAATTGTATTTCTCAGCATTCCTTGTAATCAGGTTGGCATGTTGGCTGGGGGAATATGGGCTAAAGTAACCATGGTTCAGGCTTGGCCATAAAACTCCCTGCAAGAGCCATTGGCTGTCTTTGCTTGTCAATCAGCTGAATGCAGGGAATCCAGAAGGCCCTAGGTGATGGCCTTGCAAGAAAATGGAAGAAGTCTGGGTCCTGAGTCTGCTTAGAGAGGAGCCACATGTCCTGCCTTGGACTGTGATACGCTTGAAAAATATACTTTTATTGTGTTCAGCCACTGAGATTTTGGGGTTGTTTGTAATGGCAGCTCACACTAATCACCCCAACTAATACAGGCTCTTCTTGTGTTGTATGTTCAATGATCTCCTTCCTTCAGTCCCTTCTAGGCCCAACAAGATACAAACAAGAAAGACAAGATATGACCTCAGAGGATTTATGACTTAATCAGGTATTTAAAGGCTAAGATTTAGGCTTCTTTGACATAGATCTGGCATTTAGATCTGAACTGACTGAAGAGCTCACAGTGAGACTAGACATAGGAAGATCAGAAGAGGAGAGAAAGCTGAGATTGATTAAAGCTAGAAGTGTCTCCAATTGTTTGTAGGTCCAGAGGTATTAGAAGATACTCCAACATAGAGCAGAGTAAATTATTACAAATATTTGTTGAGGGCCAGAGTCTGAGCTAGACACTGAGGGAAGGGGAGGAGGGCCATGCTAATATAAAAGGTAAGAAAGACCACCTCTGCTGTACACACAATTGTGTTGATACAGACACATATAGAGAATTACTAAATTCAGTTAAGCCAGTAAGTGCCTAACGGAAGACCAAAAACAGCAACAACAGAAATACAACGAAAAACACAAAGAAAGAAAAATTCCAAATGGCATCAAAAGTTGGCAGGATGTGAGATCTAGAAAAAGATGAGATTTGAGCAGATCTTTGAAAGATGTGTAAGACTTCAGAGCGGGGGACAAAGGCAGGAGAATTACCACACAAGTTCCTGAAAGAGGGTCATTTAATGGGACGTGTGTATAAGGATGAATGTGTACGGGAAGGACAGAGATAAGATTAGAAACACGGAAGGAATAGCTGAGGCTATGTAGTTTGGCCTTCTTTTTTTTTTTTTTTTTTGCACAAGCACAAGAAATAAGAAACTCTTTAAAGTCCTGCAGAAGTGCAGTTTCAAATCCCGTGGTGTGGTTATGGACCTTCCAGAAATCCTCAGCAGCAACAGACCTGCCTGGCAAGCTGTGAATTCAGAGAGGAGATGGAAAATTTTTATCAAAGACTGAGATGAAAGGCAGGGCTGCAAGCATCACAAGGCTTTCCCAAATTTGGCTACACCTGCAAAGCAAAGGGAAGTCTTTTCAATTACGGAAGGTGAAAAGACCACTGGTTAAGTCAGGAGTGGTTCAGTCACACTTTCTTCCAGATAACGTTGTCTCTTAATACAAAGGAGCCCAGTTGGTCATGTTTTCTTTTCAGATTGAGGATATTTGACGTAAAACCTGTTGAGGTGGTCAACAGTGCAGTTCATCAAATATTTCTGGCCCTCCACCTTCTGGGCACATAGTAGGATTGTACGTCTGTGCCCCCTTTGAGGTTTGGTGTGGCCATGAGACTTACTTGGGCTAAAGAAATGTGAGAAGTGATTTGTATAATTTTTGTTGAGAAACTTTAAGAGCTATCATATGGTTGTTACGTTGTATTTTTCTGCTGAGGCAGTCAGAGAAACATAGGTCACAACGGAATCTCTATCACCCTGGATGAGCACAATCCCCCTGCTAACCCAGGTGGGAGTGAAACTAAACTTTTCTTGTGTTAAGCCACTGAGATGAAGGGTTTATATGTTATTGCAGCTTACTCTTGCTCATACTGACTGATAAATTTATATTGCCAGTTAGGAAGGTATGTAATTGACATTATATGTGTTCCTACTGAAACTGTTACAATAACATCAGAGGACAATTGTAGCTTGTTTAAAGATTGGAGAATGTCTTAGTATGTTCCAGTTGCTATAACAAAATACTATAGACTGAGTGGCTTATAAACAACAGGAATTTATTTCTCACAGTTCTGGAGGCTGAGAAGTCCAAGATCAAGTCCAGATTCTGTGTCTGGTGAGGGCCCACTTCCTGGTTCACAGACAGCTGTCTTCTCGCTGTGTCCTCACATGGCAGAAGGAGATAGGGACCATTCTGGAGTTTCCTGGCACTAATCCCATTCATGAAAGCTTCACCCTCATGAGCTAATCACTTCCCAGAAGCCCCACCTCCAAATACCATCACATCGGGCATTAGGATTTAACATATGAATTGAAGGGGCGGGGGGCGGGGCACAAACATTCAGTCTATAGCAGAGAATATTGAATGAATTGCTATCTTTCCTGATAAAACTTGATAAGAGGTTGTAGAGAAGTGGAACCAGGAAGGGAAAATGGCAAAAAGTGTCCAGTGTGGTAGTAGAAAATCCAGGCGAGTGTGGTGCCCTGGTAGCCAAGTAGCTTCCAGGAGAAGCAACCAACTCTGTTAAATGCTGTAGATCAAGGAAGATGAAAACTGATCAATTTAGGAAGTCACTGGTGACCTGGATCAGAGCAGGTTTTGGTGGAGGGTGTTGAGGGAGGCGGACAAACGCTAAACAGAGGGAGTTTAAGAGAGAAGAGGAAACAGGGAATTAAAGATAGGGAATACAGACATCTTTTGTTTTTTAATGAATTCACTGTAAAGGGGAGCAAAGAAGTTGAATGGTAGCTAAAGGGGAAAATCGGGTCATGAGAGGTTTTTTTAAAGAGAGAATAGCATTTTTTTTAATATGCTGACAAGAATGACTCAGTAGGGAGGGAAATTTTTGATACTGCAAGAGAAAGGGGAAAGCTTTTCTGGAGCCCTATCCTTAAATACGTCACATGCTAGATTAGTTATCTCTTGCTGTGTAACAAATCATCTCAAACCTTAATGGTTTAAAACAACAAACATCCATTATCACATGATTTCTGTGGGTTAGGGATCCAGGGGCACCTTATTGAGGGCCTGTGATTCAAGGTCTCTCCCAAGGCTACAACCCAGGTGTCAGCCAGTGCTGCTGTCATCTCAAGGCTCGACTGGGTGAGGACCCATTTCCACATCACTCACTCTAATGGTGGCAGGCCTCAGGGCCTTGCTGGCCTTTGGCCAGAGACATCAGTTCCTCACTGCATGGGCCTCTCCATGGAGCATCTCACAAAATGGCAGCTGGCTTCCCTCAGAGAAAGAGCTGAGAGAGAGAGAGAGAGGCAGAAGTCATTGTTTTGTAACAATCAGGAAGTGACAGTCCATCACTTTGCCATATTTCATTTGTTAGAAGTGATTCACCAGGTCCAGCTCACACTCCAGGGGAGAGGTTTACACAAACGGTGCATGCCAGGAGGGGAGGACCATTGAGGGCCATCTTAGAGGCTGCCTACCAGATAGGGGATGGGATCTAGTGCCCAAGTAGAGAGGCTGGCCCTACCTGGGAGCAGGGATTGTTCATCTCTAGTCGCAGGAGAGAAGGCAGTGTTTATGGGCACAGAGAAGCTAGTGGTAGGTAGCCGCAGGAGTAGAGGTGAAGGTATTTGCTCATTATCACTGAATACCTTGCAGAATGCTGGAGATGACAGGAGGAACCAGGGCTCTGTTCCTCTGTTGCATCCTTCGGCATAGCCAGAAGGATTCTAAATCCAGCACAACACAGCTCTCTACCTTCTCAATCCTTAACAATGAAGCATTTAAAGCATCACTCCAGGTTTACTAACACTTTTACTTACCTGGACTGAGAAAAATGTCAGAAGACCCACAAGGAACTAGGAGCAGGAGAAGGAAACAAGGAAATGGGGAGAGAAGAAAAGATGAGGCATCATCTGAGGACTCTGCTCACCAGCTGGGTTTTCATGCATGGGTTTCTCTCACCTCTCAAAAGTCATATTAAGCCAGAAGCCTTTGCCATTGAACATCAGTGGTTCCAGGGAAAAGGCTTTTAGGTGGTTTGTTTCGTTAAAGCAGAAAAGTGAGACAAACTTTTTTTCCTTCACTAACAGCATCCCCAGACCCATCTGCTGGCAGTCACGATAGAATGGATTTCAACTTGGAGAGTGGGGTACACCAGAAACAGCAAATTATCAAGGAGCTTCTGTTTTGATTTTCAAGGATGTCAGGGGAAATCTTACTGTTGCTAAGATTGTGGAAGGTTTCTTCCTTTGGTCTGTAGTGAGGGGCAGCAAGGCGAATGAAAGTGTTTAGGCTCTGGGGCTGCTACATATGGTCTGGAATCCTGGCTCCACTACTTACCTTGGGAAAGCCCCTCCCGGTCTGTAAATAGGAAATACTTATCTGGAAGATTAGAGAAAAATCCGAGACACGGCTTCCAGGGGGCGCCATTCACACAGAATGCAAGGTGAACCATGCTTCCGGCCTTGCGCATCTGAGAGGCTCACCTGGCACAACGGAGGAGCTCAGGAATAGCAGGTGTTATTGGGGGCACATCCGCATCCCCTCCGAAGGGCTTAGAGTTCTCTGCCTTGTATTGTATAGATGAAACTTCTCCCAGATGCGTTCTGCCCAGCTCTGCCCCGCTCCCTATCTTTTAGTCCAGGATCCCAAGTGCCTTCTCTTTGCCCACTCCCGACCGTCTTGTGAGAGCATTTTCCCAGCAGGGAGCTCTCCTTAGCTAACGGAACCATCTGGAATTCTCCAAACCTCCTTCATGGCTTGCCCTGTACGCCTAGAACCACCAGCCTCTTGTTCTTCCTGCGGAGAAAAGAGCTTCCCGTTGCGGACCACCGCGGCCTTTACGCCCGCTTCACTCTTGAAGATGGCCCAGGATGTAGGCTGCGGCGAGTGGGTAAATAGATGCCCCAAGCCAATGGTGCGCCTGGAGAGTCCCGAGGCCGACTTGACTCTGCTTACACTCAAGGAGGGGGCGAGGGTGGCAGCCCTGGGTGCGACGTGGGGCGCTGGCGTTCCCGCAGCTGCCGAGGCCTGGATCCAGGCTAGTCCCCGAGGGCCTGCGCCAGGGCCGCCAAGCCCCGGCCTCCTCGCTGAGCCCCGGGGCTGCGCTGCGGGCGCCGGCACAAGAGTCGTGCCCGGCCCAGGCCGGTCACCCAGGGTGTGCGTGAGAAGAGCCAGACGTGGGGGCCGGGGGCGGGTGGTGAAGCCGCCGAGGCCTACGTGTACTCTCAGCGCTGTCACTTCTCGCGGCTTCCAAAGACCAAGGCGCCCGGGCTCCAGGGAGACAGAGGCCGAAGGGCGACTTTTCCGAACAGGAGGTGGCGGGGGCTTTGGAAGCGTAGTGGGTGGGTGATTATTCCCCACTGCCGCCCATTCGCCTGCGGACATCAGAAAACAGTCGCCTTGAGCGAGCGCGGTGCCCTCCCTCGAAGCCACAGCTCGACGTTTTCTTTCCCGAAAGTGATCACGACCTCCATCCGGCGCACCCGAGGATACCTTCAGGGTCCCCTAGTTTTGCGCAGAGACTAGTGTTGAGTAACGCTCGCCCAAAACTTGGGGAGTGAGGAGAGCACCCCCAGGTCCCCAAAGTCTGCATTCCTGTAAGAGAAGTCGAGGTAGCTTTCTAGAAAGAAAGTAAACGGTGTCCAAAGACCCCGGGGAGTGGGTGCGCGCGGATCTGTGCCACCCGCCGTGCGCTCAGGCACTCAGGTGGGGTGTGTGTACCCGAGTGTGGGGGAGCAGAGAGACTCAGGCCACCCTCCGTTCCCCGCCGGTATCGGGAATGCGAAACTCGCCTGTTCCGGCTCCCCGCGCCCCACGGAAGCGAAAGGGAGCGGGCGGGCGCTGCCGCCGCCGGCTCATGTTTATTCACGCGGCCTTAAACAGACCGTTCGAATACATATTAATCAGCCGCTCCACTTACTCAAGTCTAGGTTTGCGGGAGAAAACCGAGTCCCTGAAAAGGAAGAACAGCAACTTGGGCTCTGGAAGGGCAAGGAAGCCTTGGTTTGGGGCCAAGCGGTCGGTGCCTTCGTTCCGCCAGCCCGCTCTGCAAGCGGCCCCGAGTGGGGCAGTGGCTGGCGAGGGGGAGGGCGTCGATTAGCCGAGGGCCTTATTTACGCCCCCAGGCTCTCGCCTCACCGTTGCAGCTGGGAACAAGCTCCCGACTTGTCCTAAGGGTCTCTCAGGGGCAGATTTCCCGGGAAGGAAAAAGACCTCTAGCTTCAGAGTCCCTCCCTTGCACCGACCCCTCTTCTAAAGTGCTATCGTAAGTGAAATTTAGTTTTCTTAAATAGGTCCCCACGAATACATGTTTCAGACTGCACAAAATATGTTTTCCACTGTGGGTCTGCAGGGGTTAAATTAGTAGGGTAGAAGCTGGCCCCAATTTCAGAGACTCCTCTTTCTAAGGTAGCTTCTGCCCCAGAGGGAGGGGTGGCCGAGGTAGGGGGGAGGACTTTCAGAACGCTCCCTGCCTCCAGTCCCTCAGTTCCACGCGGAGCCTGCCGGAGCCCGCGTGATCCTCGTCTCCCGCTCCCTGCCCTCCCCAGCCCGGCCAGGCTCTTCTCTCAGCTGAGGCTGAACAGGCAGCAGCCTTGCGGAGGAGTCGGGCTTGGGGGCAGTGGGGAGGTCCGGGTCCTCCACCACCTCCTGCTGTTGGGCGTGTCTGGTCTCCCATCAGCCCTTCGCAGCGCCTTCCCCAGGTGTTGAACCTGAAGGCAGAGGGACTGTCAATAGTGCTGCACTTCCCTTCTTTCTCTCGTGCTGATTTTCTTTTTCTTTTATCCTCCGTCTCCTCCTTCCGTTTCTCTCAGCCCTCACTTTTCTTACGCTTCCCTGAAGAGGTTTTCCGTCTCCTTTCCCGGGCTCTATGAGCGTAGTCTCATTCCCAGTCAGTGAGCGGGTCTATGCAGGCAGAGTGAGGCCATATAGGCCACTATTCAGATGATCCAGTTTAAAACAAAGATCCTTACCAAAACTTCAGCTAAGTGGGAGAGAGCAAGGGAGACCGCGCGCAAACGTTTGTAGGGCAGAATTCGCACCGTTTGCGCGTGGTCCTAATCCCACACAATTTCTCCCGATTCCTGATGCCCGCGCGTGTAGACCTCCAGTCTGTGGCAATCTCGGCGACGACTCTCAAGCCCAGGGTTTACCGTATGGTGATAAATAAACCAGGGTCTGCTCCAAAGTCGGTGTGTGTGTGTGTGTGCGCGCGCGCGCGCGCGTGCACAAGCTTTTGGACAGGAAATACCCGCAGGGCGAATGGGGAAAGAGCTAAAGGGTTCCTTGAACTCAGCGGCAGTACCTGCGGGAGACTCTAGGGAGGACAGACTGCGCTCCCTGAGAGTGTTACGGTGGTGACATTCTAGGAAGCTTGCCTCCCCCGGTCCCCCACACGCACCCCTGAGCTCCTGAGAGCCCTTTTAAAGGCCTTCCCTCTTCTGCAAACAGAATTCTCTCCCCTCCTGACTTTATGAAAAGGTGGCACCAGTGGAGCCAACCGTTCTGAAAAGCCTCTCTCGGTTTCTGTTGTCCCAGGCTGCGCCTCTCCTTTCGGGATTTCAAGCTTTCTGCGAGCAGCTAATTACCTTGGGGTGATCCCGAAATAAAATGGTGGGGATGGGGTGGGTAGGGAGGAGGGTGCGGAAGTGAAATTGACAATCCAGTAATATCATTCCGTGAAGAGAGTCTGAAGACGTCCTCGTAATTTCCCTTAAGAAATCTGGTTTTACTGGTCGATCTCAGTAGAATTCTTTGCCTAGAGGCTCGAAATGAGTAATAGGCCGTGTGTCTCCAAGTCCTCGGCTGATAGATGATAAGTACATTCAAGGAGAGCAACGGGGTGTTTACAATTACTATCTAAACTTCTGCTGTTTGTCAAAAAGTCCCTAAATAACCCCTCCCCCAATCAAGCGAGGAGCCCAAAGGAGGTAGAAATCAGGTGGAGACATCTTCAAAAGGAATTAAAAAGCCAAAGCCGATTTTATTTCCTCCAGTCAAGTGTGAATGACGGGGCGGCGGCGGCAAGGGTGACGGAGTCTACCTGACAAAGCGTGCGGTGAGGGGCTGGGGTGGGAAGTGGGAGGGGTCACATTGCGCTCCTCGCCTTTCGAGTACCACTTCCCTGCTCTGCGCCGAGGCCGTCGCCAAAGGCCCAGCGGCCGCCTTGAACCTGGAAACACAATCCAACGGGTCGTTGCCTGCCCACAAATGCCCATCACCCCGAATCGCTGTGCGTTTTATCTCCTCAAAGTGACTCCCAAAGGGTTTATCCGGATAGAGCTACTCGCAAGTTTTTCAGATTTGACCATTTCTAGGAATCTGCGTGTTTTAAGTGAAGCTGAACCCGCGAAAGCTCAGGTTACACTTTAAAATCTGCAATTCTTCTGCGCGGCCCTCTTCACTTGGTAAGGCTTAGTTGCTTCAAAAAGAAAAAAAGAACCCTGCTTTGCGAGTTTGGGATTCTCCCCCACCCCCCCGTCACAATTCAGAAACAGTTGTCTCTGCTTCTCAAAACCCAGTTTCCCGCCGGCCATCGGGGAGGTCGGGAGATCTGCCGCTCCGAGTGCCCTCTGCGCCTCGCATGTTCACAGGGACTTGTCGGCTGGGCCATCTGTAATTTGCATTATTCATTTAAGTCAGGGGCTGCGCTGAAAGTGACTGGAAAGTTCGACGGCTGGGTGGCCCCTACAGCGGCTGGGTAGGCCTGGCAGTCAACCATCAAAAAGAAAACAATTGATATCGTCGGCTGCAAAGGCTGCTACGGACGCCGGCCTCCAGGGCGGTGCAGGGAACCCGGGGACCGCACAGATCTCCGCCGGTTCTCGCCCTGCCTCCGCCGGCAATTCAGCCAGGAGGTTCTCTGTCCCGTGGTTCAGTCAAAGACGTACAGCCAAGAGGGGAAGGGCGGCAGGGACGAAGAGGAGAAACTGAAAGAGCCAAGCTTTAAATGTAGTCTAATTCTTTAAGGGGGTGGGTACAATGTTTCTAGGCAGCCAGGTGAGGCTCCTCACAAGCCCTGCTTTAGGGTGGATTGGGAGTGAGGACAGAGATGGAATGGGGGTGGGGGGGGCAGTAGTCGGTCGTCGCTTATTTGGTCTTCACATCTTTTCCAGCAGCCCAGGTAGGCTGAAGGCAAAATCCTGAGAAAGGTGGTGGCCACCTTCCCGCCTGGACCACTTCCCTAGATAAGGGGGGAGGGGCGGTGAAAGGCAAAACTGGGCCTTGATATTCCCCTCCCCCACATCCATAGGACGCCCGGGTTCCCCATTAAATTTATATTTATTCACTCATTCCACAACAATTCATTCAGCACCCAGCATGTACCAGACACTGTATTAGACTCTCAAAAACGCAGTATAAATGAAACCCCAGAGCCGAAGGATTTGCTCCCCGGAATGTTTTAAGATCAGCATGCATCTTGGAATCGCCAGACTTGCTGCTTCACAGATTCCAACGCTGGGCAGTCGGACACAAGGAAACATAACTTCTGCATAACTTTTACTTCTCCTTTCCTTTTTTCTTTTTTCAAGTAGCAAAGGACCATTAATTAGAAGAATAATTACTGCTACCCTGTATTATCCCAACCTGTTCATTTTCTATCTGCTGCAGACAATGCTAATAATGGCAATTATTGCTTCTATAAACATCCCGAGGCCGCACTCTTCTCCCGCAGTGTGTGTGTGTGTTTAAAGAATATATATAAAAAGTTCCCCCGCTCATTTGCATAGCTTCATCTTTACCTTTTCCCATTCAGCCCTTGCAAAAAGCATATCTATTCAAAGCCCCTGCAAAAAGCATATCTATTCAAAGGGCATTTAGTCCATTTCTTTCTTGGCCGGTAAACCTATTCATCAATTGTTCTGCCTTGTAGATCGCATTCTAATGCTAATCTAGCGTGTTAAATATCTTTTTGTTCCCCTTTCACCGTTTTGTCATTCAGTTTATCCAGTTTTGGTCACCCATTTTATTTATTTATGCGCCTGCTCCTATTCAGGGGCTCATGTATTTTTTATTATGTTGTTTCACTGTCACGCAGTGTCAACTTAGTCTATTCAATGGGGGCTACTTGAAGGCCGGAGGGACAAAGCGTGTACACATTGCACCGCTATTCATTCCGGCCAGCTGGATCGGCTGAAAAAAAAACCTTGTGAAAAGAAACGCCTCACAATGGACACAGAAGAAGTGCACAATGCTAACAGTTTTCCAAATACCACTGATTGGTTTCTTCACAATGAGGAGAAAGCCGCGGCTTTTTCTTAGCTCCACTTCAACAAACAACACTCTCACAAAACCTCCCAACCCTGCGTTTTGTTCCCGGACAAAACCTCCTCGACTGTCTAAACGCTCCCACTGAAGGACAAAAAAGAAAGAAAGAAAAAGGATAAAAAAAAAAAAAAAGCTCTTTTCACTATTTCCCCCCTTTTTTTCCTGCAAGAGAGAAAAAAGAAACGGGGGGAGGAGGGATTGTCAGTGAATTAATAATATCAGTCTTTTAAAAGAAGAGGGCTGACCTTTGAGATGCACTGGGCTGAGGGAGAAAGAACGGGGGAGAGATTAATAAAGTTTGGACGGCGCTCCCGGCCTCCGCTGGGCTGCGGGCGCAGGACAGACACAGACACTCCAGGCGGGCGAGTTGCGGGAACCTCGCTGGCCCGGAGGTGGCGGCGGCGGCGGCGGCGGGGAGCGCCCGCGCCGAGCCGCGTTCTGATTGGCTGGCGCGCTGGTCCCTATCTGTTCCGGGAAGACGGTGGAATCTTCTCTCCATCTTCTGCGCCCCTCGCCGAGGCGGTCCCGAGCCTGGAGTGAGAGGGAGATCCACGCTGTCTTGTTCTAGTTTCGGGGAGGGCCGGGGAGGGGGGGAGAGGAAATTGTCAAATGAAGTGACAATAGCGGCCAGCTCCCCTGCTCCCCGGAAGCCACCCGGTGCCCGGCAGCGTCCCGTCCTTACCGCTCAAACAGAACCATTCCACCTGTTTGCGCAAAGCCCGAAGGCGACACGCGCCTGGCCCCTCGGAGGGGAAGCTTGTTTAAAGCCCTTAGGCAACCGTGACTACCTAAGAAAAGGCGTGGTGGCTTTTTTAAACCTTAAAAAGAAACGAAAACGGAAAAACAAAAAGAAGGAAGGGAAAGAAGCAAGGAAGGAGGAGAGGCAGGGGAGAAAGAGAGAGACAGGGATGGGTAGATGTATACACAGAGAGAGAGAGAGATCTCCAGCCAGCAGCAGCTCTTTGCCTAGTCCCAGCGCTGGGTTTGTGGGGCCCTCCTACACACACCCCTGGCCCTTTCTCCACGCCCTCTTGCCCCAGAGTCGCTCCCTCTTAATTCTGCACAGTCTAACTTGGCGGGAGGCTTGCTCCAGGCGTAAAACCCACCAACTTGTTAGCAAGCCCACTGGAGTCAGAGTGGTGATAAACGAGTCACCCCTCTGGTCCTGTGGGCTTACTCAAACAGCCGCACAATCTGTTGGCGATGTGACCCTGTGTGCTCACCCCTGGCAGCCTCCCCCCTCCTCTTCCCCATCTTTCTAGTCTTCTTCTCATTCATCAACACTCCGGAGCATTGCTCCCAGAAAACGCTGATCTTTGGGAAAAGGGGAGGGGGCGGGGAGTCTTCAGGCCGGTGGGGCCGAGCTGGAAGCCTCAGGGAGGTAACTAAGATTTAGGGCTGGGGTGATTTCCAGCGAGCTGCAGGAAGTTCCGTGTTGAGAAGTGATGGGCTGCTACAAAAGGGAAAGACGAAGCCCTGAAAGGATTTAATTAACCGTGTCAGGGATAATTACCCCTGGACAGTCCAAATTAGTTTTGCATAATCGCTCAGAACCATATGAATTAACTTATAATATTGCAAAGAGCTCGGGGAATAACAGGAGAGGGATCGTTTTAATTAGTGAATCAGGGTCAAAACCAGCAGAGCCTATTTCTCACATTTCCAAAACTTTTCATGGTTTTTAAAATATTATTCCATTGGGGGAAAACAATGACTTTAAAGAGTTGGGACGCTTACAAAGACATACAGCTCCAGAGATGGTCTCTGTCAATGGGGAAACTAGTTTAAGACTAGTTGAGTCTTGTATCTTGAGAATTTGTATCTCAGTTGGGGGGAAAATAAAGGTCTCCTTACAGTTAATTTTTTTCTCTCTGATATTCTTTACAGTGCCCTATAATTTCTTTTCTAAAATTAAAATCCTTTATGATTTCAAAACTTTCTCCAGTGGAAACTTGTCTAGCCCTGGAAATTCAACCCTCCCCATTAGAATTTGTTATTCTTCTGTTTAATGCCATTAGCATGACAGAATAAAGCCCGAAAGAGGCCAAAAGTTTTACATTGTCGTTAGCAGTGATTATCCTGCCAAATAAAATCTTCAGGTGTAAATAAGGAATATGCCAAAGATCCGTGAACAAATTACACTGATTTAAGTGGTGGGGCTCTCCTACTAACAAGATAAAGTGGTCGGGCAACTTTCTCCTCTTAGAATGTTACTGGAAACTAGTGAAATGCTTTGAACGGTCTGGATGTTTTCAATGGACTCTGTTCTACTGGTTCATGAATGCCTTTTTTTCCCCAAGATAATACAACTACTTGGGTTTTTTTTTATCTTCTTTCCTATTCACGATTAAAAATGTGATAAATCAGGTTTTTGGCTCTGAATAACAATGGGTTGATTTAGATTTCCTAGTAAATCTATTCAAAAGTGAAACAAAGGCTGCCTTTGGAGGATACCTTACACTTCACCTGGACCAGGCACGTTAAAGGCAATTCAGATAAAAATCTTGTTAGGAACTCAAGAAATAGAGGATTTTCTCTTTTCCCTGGTTCAGGCTTTATTTAAACTCTTTGTTCAAAAAAAATGAACAGAGTGATAGTCGGATTCTAATTTACAGATATAGTTTAGACGTCTAATATTAAATTAGATCACACAAGAAAATCATTTACACATAAAGGTTAAAACCAATACTTAAACTTTCAAAAACTTTATATTACATAAAGCCAAAATGAAACTAAATACATGTTAGCCAACTTCATTCACAAACATTAGTCAAAATATATACATTTAAAAAGAAACAAAAAAAAACCTATAATTGATGGTTTCTTTTCTCTAAAGTGTGTTTTATCATAACTTGCAAATGAATTGCAGGTGATCTAAAAAATAAGCTAATTGGGGAGGGAACTCCAAAACACATTTAAACGGTTCAAGTTGGTGGAGAACTGCTAGCTGAAATTGAGAGACATCTGTCAAAATAATTCTGGGTTTTTTTTTTCAATTTTGCTAAATAATAAATATATAATTACCACTCAGACAAAAAAGTCTGATTTAATCTTAGATAAAAATTGCGATTCTGAAATAGTCCCGCAATTTTTAAAAGTTAACTTTGACATTTGCTCAAAACGCTTTAGAGTCTAAAACCGACTCAAATTTAGGGCAACGCAAATACATTTTCAAAGACTCAAAGTTTTCACTGACATATACACATTTACATCTTAAGGTGAACTCAGCCATAAGAGGAAAATAGGAACCGTGCCTTTCCCTTTCTGTAAACCGTGTCAGAAATCCAGGCGAGCGGACTCAGGGAGACTTCTAGTAGCTTTGTTTTGTTTTTTAAGGAAGAAAATCCAATTGATAACTTTTCATCTCACACATTTCTTGTTTGCGTTCCTTGCTCTTGAGAAAGAGCTCTTGCTCTGATTTGCAAATGGCGTGATAAACAAAAGAAACCGTGATCATCTCACATACAAAGGGCCAGATTCGAGCCGGTCACTGGTCAAGAATGGATCCGGTCTGGGGGTTCTGCTTGAGAGGACAGAGATTTGCAAAGTTCAAATAGTACAAATAGGGAGCAAGGCTGCTCAAAGCCATCCCGCTCCGAGAAACTAATGACACTGATCAGCTTTTCCCTTGTGCCAGCCATTTCAGACCTAACATTTGAACAGATGCATGCAACACAGACCAGGAGGGGGTAAAAAAGGAAGATAATGAGAAACAAAAACAAAACCGACAATAAACTTCCAACAAACGAAACTGGAAAGCCCAACATGTCAAAAGTTACTCCTCCATCTCTATGGGCCAAAATGCAACAGGTTCCGAAGTGCAAAGCAAACACCAACTGCTGCCGGATGCAATCGCCCTCTTTCAAGTTGGCTGCCGAAGTGTGGGTCTGAAATGATCCTGTGAATCCACACGCACACTCGCCCGCGCACTCGCGCGCTCGGCCACTCGCGCCCCGACTGGCATCTCTGCCTCTGCCTGGCACCTATACATCTTATGTACATATAAACCGGGGCCCCTGTCGCGGGAGGGCGCACGGAGAGGCCGTAGAGCTCGTACCTATACATATGTACACGTGTGCACACTGGTCCTCGCAAGACAGCCCCGCGGGGTCATAGCGCAGCGGCGTAGGCTGCAGGGTAGGGGTCCAGCTGAGGCTTGCCCATGCCCGGCAGCAGGATGTAGGCGAGCGGCGGCTGCAGCCCGGGGCTGGGCCACGCGCTGCAGTTGCACGGGATCATGTAGCCCGGGTTGCCCGGACTGGGGTGCGAGTGCGTGTGCCCCCCGGCGGCCGCGGCCGCCGCTGCAGCCGCTGCTGCCGCGCCGTGGAAGGCGCCCGCGCCGGCGGTCGGGTAGCCCAGCGACGACGCGTACGGGAGGCCGGACGACGACGACGAGATCTCTGCCATCTTAGAGCCCAGGTCTAGCAGCGAGTAGGGGCTGCCGGCGGCGGCGGCGGCGGCGGCGGCTGCGGCGGCGGCGGCCGACTGCGGGAAGAAGACGCGCGCGGCGGCGGCGGCAGCGGCGGCGGCCGCCTTCTCGGGGTTGGCGAGCAGAGACTCGGGCACTAGGCCGCCGCCCGCGCCCGCGTGCAGCCCGGCGCCCGCCTTGAGCGCCGGGTGCTCGGCGTCAGCCACGCCGCCCAGGCCGTAGGGCACCGGGAAGGCGAACTTGTCCTTCTTGAGCAGCGTCTTGGGCTTGCGCCGCGGCCGGTACTTGTAGTCGGGGTGCTCCTTCATGTGCATGGCGCGCAGGCGCTTCGCCTCGTCGATGAACGGCCGCTTCTCCGACTCGGTGAGCAGCTTCCACTCGGCGCCCAGGCGCTTGCTGATCTCCGAGTTGTGCATCTTGGGGTTCTCCTGGGCCATCTTGCGCCGCTGAGCCCGCGACCACACCATGAAGGCATTCATGGGCCGCTTGACGTGGTCGACCGGCTTGGACATGCTCTCGCCGTGCCGCGGCTGCAGCCCGCCGCCGCCGCCCGGGCCGTCGCCCTCGGCCCGGAGGAAATCAATGTTGGCTGTCCGCGGGGACCCGTTCGGCCCGCCTGCGCTCGCCGCGCCCCACTTTGCACCCCGGCGTCGCTCCCGCCCGGGAGGAGGGGGCTGGGGGACCAGGCCAGGGCCGCGCCGCGCTCCCTGCCGCCCTGGTCTCTGGCCAAGCGCTCGGGAAGATCCTCTCCCCGGACCTGTAACTTCTCGGCGGTGCCCCCACCCCACGGTGACAGTTTGCCCTTTGCTTTCTTTTTGTCCTTGCGCTCCAGTTGCGTTTGCTCGCGAACTCCCGGCAGGTAGCCGCTGCCGGGCAGAGCTCTCCCCCTCCCGGGTCTTTTCTCTCTTAAATGCACAGCAGCCCGGAAAGTTGCGTCGCGGAGGCTCCACCAAGTTGAGTCGAGGAGTCCGCCGCCGCGTGCTGCCAAGTGCCAAAGGGGGCTCTCGGCGGCTGGAATGTTTGGGTTCTCCTCGGTGACTTTCTCATTTGACAGTAGCAGATGGGGGTGAGGGGAGGAGCGGAGGTGGCCCCCGAGGAGGAAGAGGAGGGGGAGGCGCAGGAGGGTCCGGGAGCACTAGCGGAACGCAGAGCACAGCAATGGATATAAATACAAATACAGCAGCGCCAGCCGATCTTCCTGGTTAGGGGCAGGGCGCACTGATGGAACCTCCCCTCCCCCCCGCAATCGGCTGGGGTTTTTGGAGGGGAGCTGTCCGCGCCACCAGCACCTGCCTCGCGGGTCTTCCTCTCCGGCTGCCGGGCAGGGACGGAGGGTGAATGAGGTTTGAGCAAGCTTGGGGTCGCCGGGCCTCAGAGGAAATCCTCCCGGCTCGCCGAGGCGCCGCGTCTCGCCTTCCCCCGGGCCATGCTGGCTCCTCTCGCTCCGAGCACCTCCAGGCGCGCCGGCCGACTCGGGCTCCCGGAGCGCGCCGGGCGTGGAGGGCGGCGCTGCCCCAGCGCGGGGCGGCTAGCTGGGCACCGGCCGCGTCCACTCCTCGCTCCTCTCGGCCGCCGCCCGGCACTTGCAACTAACTTCGCGCAAGTTTCCTGCGCCGGCGCCGCCGAGCCCCTGCGGTCGCGCTCTGCTCGCAGCGTCTGCCCGCCTGTGCGCCGCGCACGGGCCCCTCTCTCGTCGGTTCTGCGGCCTGAGCCGAGCAGGCGCGGAGGCAGAGGTACTGGAGGAGGGGATTTAAGGAAAACGCGCCATCACCTCAGTTCGCAGGTCCGCTCTGGGGCCGCTCCCGCGGCGTGATGGACCCCTTCCCGGCCCAGGCCGCCACTCCGCCGCTCCAGAGGCGGCAGGAGCCCTGTGCACGGGCTCAGGTGAATGTTGCTACCTGCGTGTGCACGCGCCCGGGGCCGGTGCTGGGTGTGCATGTCCAGCCGCGGCTGAGTGTGTGTTTATCTGGGGACTTGAGGAGGAGGTGGAGCCCAGGACTCCGGGAGGGAGGAGGGACCAGCGGAGCCTCTTCCTGCTCCCACACCCCCAGGACCTCGAATTAAACAGGATCCCCTTCACCCCACCCCCCCATACTCCTCCTCCCACCTCTTTCACTTGAGAGCAGGTTTAGGCGAGTGGAGATCTCGGAGCGCGCCGTGGAGTCTGCGCACTGTTTGGCGTTGGCAACCCTTGGTGTCATCCTTGCTACCCTGGCCGGCCGGAGCAGCGCTGGTCGCGCACGGCTCTGGGATCCTCTGCTCGGAGGAAGGAGGCACGCGCGAGGAGGAGAGTCTCGCGAACATCGGAGGAAGAGGGGACGCACCCTAGAAAATGTTGGAGACTTTTCCCAGCAAGCAAGTGTTCTTTTCCTTGGAGGTCAAGATGTTACTCGCAGCAGATGCTTCCTGCATTTTCTTGCACTGGTGATGCCCCCAGTCAGAGGTAGTGGAGTGAAAAATAACTGAGGAGGGAATGAGCGCGCTTTCCGAAACCCTTTCGAAAAAAAGCTAGCTGAGGCTGAAAGTAGGCATCTTTGGCTGACTTTTCAGCTCTTTAAAAATTCTGGGTGTTTTGTTTTGTTTTGTTTCTATCTCTGGTCGTCAGAGCCATCTATAAGCTGATCTCTTTCAGGTACTGTAAGTTAACTTACAGTATCTCACTTAAATTCAGAGATAGGGTGAAGGTGTTCAAAGTCAGTAAGAAGTATAAAACGTTTCTCTGAAAGAAAAAAGTAAAACATACCAATCAGTCTCTACTGAAATATTTTTAAGCTGTTAAGCACAGTTGTCTTTAGTAAGTAAGAACAGTTTTTTCTTTATAATTGACATGATGCAAAAATCAAACAGCATAATTTTGTTTGCATATTTTTCTCATTTCTTGGTATGCTGCAGCACACTCACATCCTGATCAGTCTGGCGGTTTTATTCTCAAGTTGGCCTTCCCTCCAGGGAGAACTCGCCTGCCTTCTTTCTTTGGCAGTTTGGATGTGACCAGCCATGTGGTGTATGCAAGTAGGAAGTTCTATAAGTGGTTAACTTTTTAAGTCTTCCCTGGAATTTATGTTCTGCTCATACACAGACACACAGGTACAACGCCATTGATTTTAACTATGAACTTAACTATGAACTTAGGCCATCAGATTTATTTAAAAGTTAGGCTTGTTTTATTGCTCATTTTAATAAAGAATAGTGATTATTGCTTTAATTTTAGTTGCTGTGACATATAGAAATGTGAATCAGCAGTGAAATGTATGGGAGTCTATTTTTCTTAAAATGTCATATTTACAAATGTTTACTTTGTATCAGTTATGCTCTTGTATTGCTAAAACAATTGGACTCATTTCTCTAGAACGGTGTTCCTTTACAGGCTCTGTAAGACACTGTCATTCACAGACTCAGGGTGGAGCAACTTTAAAACACTGGCAGGTATAATTACATAGACTAGAATATTAAATATACTGTTTTGTGATGATAAACTACAAAATTATCATCCTTGAGCTTTTAACCTACTACTTGTATAATAGATTTGAGACAAAAATGTTAGACACTGTCATACAAAGAACATATGTAAGAGGGACGCAAGGTATGAAAAACTGTTATTTACTAAACATTGGGAATAAAGTTCAGTCTAATCATGAAAATTATCTTGACATATACAAAAGGATACTGATTGAGAAAAGATATTTTATATTGGTGAGTTAAATTATAATATACTCTTCAAATTTAAATTTAAAAATCGATTGCAATAAATTATCACCATAGAAAGAAATGTTTGTGTTTATGATTGAAATGTGTGCTTATATGTGCAATATCTTATAAAAAATAAAATACATAAGCTTCCTTGGATATAGTTTTGTAACTTGTGCAATATTGCCTGCTTAGTGATATTAAATGAACCAAATTTGAAAGTTCTTAAGTCCAAGAGTGTTGAACTGTGGAAAACAAAGGTGCTTTCCACACCTAAAAAGAATATTGCCATTTGTATGTTTGTCTATTCACCAAATAAAATTTCATACATTTCAAAATAGGAGAGACGTGGTTTTCAATTTCGGTTTTTAGGGGATCAATATTCTTGGCCCACACCCTTCCCAGCCAAGGCGAGGCCCTCACGGTAAGCCGTGGGTGAAACGAAGGCAGCGTGGCTCTGCTGTTATTAAGCAACCTGCACACCTCTTGCCTGAATCTGGTTAAGCTTTTCACAAAGTAAGTTTTTGTGCCGTTCTCTTTCTTATGTGCCAAAATGTAAATTCAGTTTTAATTTCCACAGATCTTAAGTTTGAATTGATAGAATGTTGTATTTTTGTTCTTGTGCATTTTTGACCTAAAGATGGAAAATACCAAGATATAGGAAAGAGCACAGTCTGCGTGAGTGAATAGCGAAGGAAAAATAAACTGAAAGAGAAGTTTAAGTTAGATGGGCTTTCTATTGTCAGCTGCTGATTGTGAGCACCAGAGACCAGTGTACCTTGATCAGTAGAGTCTGTGTGGCCTCTGGATTTGCCTGGTGGCCACAGTAACACTTGTGGTCACAAATACATCTAATCAGAAACTGAGGGACAGACTCTCTCAGAAAAAGTTTGGGGGGCTGTGTAAATTGTTTCTTCTTTTTCCCCGTAAGTCCTCCCCGGTAAGTGGTCTTTTTTCAATTCTAAAACTTTCAGTAGGAGGCAGCAATGAGGTTATTGAGGAATAAAGAAACACCTTGGCAACTCCAGACCGACTGGCTTTCTTCCTTTCTCTCCCTCTTTCTCTTCCATAAGATAGGAGAATATTTGAGTCCCAGTGGAAGATGAGGGATCAGAGTGAACTAAATCATTTTCCTCCATCCTTTCTGTGTCCACTCTCTCACTGGATTTTCACCCAGATGGCTGACCGTCATATTTTTCTAGAACCACGGAGGTGGTAAACTACAGCAAAGAGAGCAAACCAATGGGGTACTGGGAGATGACCAGATGGTAGTGACTGAACAGTAAAGGTGATGCCTTCAAATTGCAGGGGCCAAGTCATGGAACCTGGAACACCGAGAACAGGCAAATATAATCAGGGAGCTTTGGGTTCTGGTCTTAAGCAAGTGTAGTGAAAGAGTTCAGAAGCTTTCATACCTGCATAAAAAAGTAATACAGCCTGTTTGTCCTGTTAAGGAGGAAACAAGCAAACTGGGACAAAACCTAATGTTCGGCTTTTGTCACAGTTCTCTAGTATTGCTCCTGTAGCTCCCTAGTTGTACTATCAGCCCCCACAAGGGGAAAAGTCCCCAAAACACGGCCCACATAAAGCCTGAGAGACAAGCAGAGCAGTCGAGTCCAACAGTCATGGCAGGGGCGAACAGCTGCAGAAGGGGCCCCTTCCGGTTACTGCTAACTTGTCATCTTGATTCTCACTGCACCTGCCATACTTGGACACTGGAACTATACAGATCAATGATGAGAACCCCTTCCTCATTTCTCCATAGCAGCTCTCATACAGGCTGGCATTTTCAAAAGGAGCTTTACCTAGACAGCAGAGCAAGAAAAACAAAATAAGAAACAGCTCCTTCCCACCCACTTCTTCGCCCGACCCCCCAAAAAAACACCTAAGGGAAAAGAGACAGTACAAATAATCCAAGACAGACAGCTTCACCAAGTCCTGATTTCAGATCCCAAGAATCCCATAAAACCAATGGAGAGATTTCTTTCTCTAAGGATGTTTTTTTTTTTTTTAAGTAGGAGTAAGCTAGCGGTGAACAAAACCAGAAATGAATGAGGAGAGTTGGACAGTGGGCATATCACATTGCCTGTGTAATGAAAAATCCTGCCAACCCACAGTTGTTAAATGAGGAGACTGGCTTCTGGTGTGGTGGGGTGACTTGTAAATTTCATCACCATGCGTGCTTTGGTTGATTTTGAGAACAAACTGGAGAGAGGGAGTACACCTTAAGTATTCCAGCAGGGTGGTGAATAAGCCAGGCTTATGGCTTTACAAAGTCCCTCTGTCTGGCTCTCCTCCCTTCTAGCTTCCAGATCACCCTGCCCAGTGTTACTTGCTCTCAGATTCAGTTTCCTATCTAAGGATAGGTCTGCTGTAGACATCATTTGCTGAGCAGTTTGATTATTTTATAGCTATCATTTATTGAGTTCTTAAGATACCATACCTTTTACATACATTATCTTACTTAATTTTTAGGAATACTCTATGAGGTCACAGTTACCACAATTTGCAATTGGGTAACTGAGCCTTAGAGCAGATGGTTAAGTAACTTGCCCAAAGTCACACAACCGAAAGTGGAAGAAATGGGATTGAACTAAGCTGATGTTCTTCATCACTACCACTCTGAGTTCCAGTAGAAGGCTCAGCCCCTTCCTGGCTCAGATTCTCAATTCCACCCACTTCCTCAAGCCTTCTGTGACTCACCCAGTGCCCCACTTCCTCTCTGAGGGAGTGCCCAATGGCAATCTCTCCAATAAGGTGTTCCAAACCCACAACAGCACTCCAATCACCAGAGGTAGTCTCTCAAAGTCAGGTCCTGGCTGCCGGGCAGCCAGGCTGCCCCTGGCTCTCGTCATTGTCAGCACAGATTTGGTCTCAGCTGCAATCCACTAACCCTGACTCCGGGGGCCTCCCGCTGCAAATACTGAAGAGTATTCAGGCTGAATGAATCTGATCTCTACTGTTTCTCTGATAGCTCAGGGCTGCTAAAAGAGACTCTCATAACAATAATATCTTTATACTCCCCCACAACCCTGCTTTCCATCCCACCCTCTCTCCTTCCCTCTTTCCTTCCCTTCCTCATCCCTCTCTTTCATAAACTCCAATACCCAAAATTGGTTTGATCACAATTCCTGATTCATGATACATTCTCATAGCTGCTCCATCAACGGCCCATTTATTTACTTATTTATTTAATAATATAACAAGTACCTCTGAATCCACCACCCAAAATAAAATCTGCTGGTAAACCTATAGCAAACCAAATGATCTCCCCTGTAAACTATGACAGTTACCTCCTTAACCCAATGTAATCATTTTCATTTCCTTGATTTTTTAAATTTAGCTACATAGCTTTTCTCATCTATATGTATCCTTTAAAAGTATGTTTTTACTTTAATTTTTTTTAACTTATAAACGTTTTTAGAAGTTAAAACTTTTGTATGTAATCTTTATTGGTGAATTTCATTTAATTATATGGTTTGGATTCAATATGACTGACTGTCACTGAGTTTATTCATCATAGCTGCTATCTAATGTTCAGGGGTGTAAATGGACCACAGTGCCATTGCTTATACTCTCTTGTTGATGAGCATGTGGGTTGTTTCCAGTTTTTAACCGTGTGTCCTGGCTGCTATAGGCATGTTCGTGTCTACTGTTGTACACCTTCAAGAGATTTCACAGGCAAAAAGCTGTAAAAATGGGGAACTCGCCTAGTACTGTACGCTTTTTCCATTGTGTCCCCTTGTGTTTCTGTTCACTTTCGGTTTTTTTTTTTTTTTTTTTTTTTTTGTGAGGAGGACCAGCCCTGAGCTAACATCCAATGCCAATCCTTCTCTTTTTTGCTGAGGAAGACTGGCCCTGGGCTAACATCCATGCCCATCTTCCTCTACTTTATATGGGACGCCGCCACAGCATGGCTTAACAAGCGGTGCATCGGTGCGCACCCGGGATCCGAACCGGCGAACCCCGGGCCGCCGCAGCGGAACGTGCGCACTCAACCACCTGCGCCACCGGGCCGGCCCCTGTTCACTTTTGGTTTTTAACCAGGCATTCAGAGAGTTGTTTTTTATATTTTGTCCCAAGTTTATGGTTATTATCTATGGGAAGGTCTCATAGGAGCTATTTTTCTATTTCCAGAATCCATCTGAAATTTATTTTTGTGTGTAGTATGCGGTTTGATTTCTTCCCATATGGATACTCAATTTTCTAGAACCATTCATTGAAAAGATTTTTTTTTTTTTTGTGAGGAAGATTAGCCCTGAGCTAACATCCGATGCCAATCCTCCTCTTTTTGCTGAGGAAGATGGGCCCTGTGCTAACATGCATGGCCATCTTTTTCCACTTTATATGGGACACCGCCACAGCATGGCCTGACAAGCACATCGGTGCACGCCCGGGATCCAAACCTGCGAACCCTCGGGCCGCAAAGCAGAGCGTGCGCACTTAACTGCTCCGCCACCAGGCCAGTCCCAAGATTCTTATTTTATACTGCTCACTAGCGCTGCCTTCACCATATGATGTGAGTTGGTTTCTGAGCTCTCTATTTTGCTTCATATTTTTCCATTTTTCTATTTTTGCACTAATATCGCACCATTCTAATTCTGGAGAGCAAGCCCTCTCATCTTCTTATTCAAAATTATCTTGGCTAGTCTTGGCCTTTGCATTTCCATATAAAGATTAGAACAGATTACCAGATTCCAGTCTTTAAAAACCCAAGTATTTTTATTTTTAAAATTGAGATATAATTAACATATAACATTATATTAGTTTCAAGTATACAACATAATGCTTCAATATTTATATACATTGTGAAACGATCACCACAATAAGTCTAGTTGACATCTGTCACCATATATAGTTACAAATTTTTTTTTTTGTAATGAGAAGTTTTAAGACTTAGTAAAACCCAAATTTTTCTAAAAGTCTTTTAATTAAGATTTCTATGAATCTCTAGGTCAATTTAGGGAAAACTGACATCTTTATAATTTTAACACTTCTAACCCGTGAGCCTAGTATCCCTCTGTTAATTTTGTTGTTCTTTAATTTCTCTGAGTAATATCTTACAGTTTTCTGGCAGAATTCTTACTCATTTATTATTCTTAGGTTTTTAAAACTATCTTTTGATACTATTATAAATAGCATATTTTTAAGATGGTATCTTTTTAAAAAGATAATATCTTTTAAATCATTTTATTTTCTAACTGTTTGTTGCTGGTATATAAAAATACAATTGATTTTTGTATATTGACTTTGTAAGTAGCAACCTTGTGAAACCATTTTTAATTCAAATAATTTATTTGTAGGTTCTTTTGGATTTTCTACAACAAAATCATATCATCTGTGAATACTGAGAATTTTCTTTCTTTCTTTCCAATTTTTATACATTTTATTTCCTTTTCTTGCCTTACTGCACTGTCTAGACTCTTGAGTTCATTGCTGAACAGAAGTCATGATGGTGGGCGTTCTTGTCTCTTTCCTGACCAATGTATGGCATAGTGGGGGGAGGGTCACTATACTCTTTGCAGAGCTAGGGGCTTTTAATGAGTTAGTTCAGCCCTGGTCCCACTGCCACCCAATCACACACATCTACATGTTTTTCCAGGATTCTGCTTGGTTATGCTTTTCTTAGTTTGGACAGCTAGTTGACCAACGAAGCCATCCAGTCTTTATCTCTAGAACAAGAACCCCACCTAATTGGGTCCATGAACCCTGCACACTGGAGGAATAACTCCATTGGTATAAATTCCTCTGTCTTCCATTCCTTCATCAGCCTATCAGCCTAGCAGAGGTTTTTGCCAAATACAGTTGCTCATCACTTGCCTGGTTATCATGTTAGACTATTTGCCCCAACCTGCTTTTACACCACTGTACTATTTGCATCTTGCAGTAGGAGCCATAACCTCTGTGCCTGCACCATTAGGGGCTAGGTAGTGGGGCCGGTTTTCTGAAGTTTCTTGCACAGTCTATGGAGAGGGTGACTGCTTGGTCCAGCCCCATGCTCAGTGTGCTGAGGACAGGCCAAGCCCCCCAATCGCTCCACATGGTCCATGCCTAAATGAGGACCTTTGTTTTACCCCGCAGCACAATGTTCCCTTCCTCTGGAGGTGAGGTAAGATAACTCATGAGCAAGCAAACGCCATAATTTCTTCTAATTTTTGTGACTTGAATGTAATAAGAGGGCACAAGGCAGGAACCCAGAAGCGTTAAAGCATGGTGCTTAGTCAGATAGCAATCTGCACCCAATCATTCCAGCTGTCTGAAAAGTTCACTCGTGACCTTACTGGACTTACAGCCCCCCGGTATTTGTAGAGCGCATTGTATTTTAATGCTTTGTTTGTGCACTAAAGTGTTTCTATACACTAACTTCCTAGCTGACATGTCCTTTTGTTCATTATCAGCCTCCAATTGCACATTCCAGTCAGTTGTCAGAGTGGCCAGACTCCATGATCGTAGGCATGCCTGCAGTGCCCCTTTTCAATGCACTTTTAAAACGGTATCTGACGTTATGCATGTACATTGTCTACTGGCAAGTACATCTATTGCTGTCAAAGCCCTGTATTTGATGAAATTTGTCTTTGCTTATTTCCTTGAGGTAAAAGGGGCTTTCATTGTGTCACAGGGTTTACTTTTTAATAAAATTCTGCCTTTACTAATAGGACACATGGGAGTGAGTTAAGAGCCTGGAAACAACTTGACAAGAAAATATTATCCAATAGATTCATTAATAGTAGTTTAGAGTTGTTTCTTCTATAAACATACCTCCAAGAGGCTGGGTTGACTACTCCAAACTTCTTTATGCTTCTCCAAACCCTGGACCAACTATTATTCTAGCGCCAGTACCTCTTGGTTGCAACTATTAACTCATTATGTGTTTCCTTACTTAACTTGAAACATCCTAAGGGCAGAGACCATATCTTATTGATCTTTATACCTCAGCACCCAGCAAGGCCCCTGGCATCCAATAGGAGCTCAATAAATTGTTGATGAATGAATGAATCAGCCACATGCTCTAAGTCTGTGTGTGCACAGCCAAGGAGAAAGGAGAGGTGGAGGATTTAACCGCATGCTTCAGGTACCAGATTATTAAGCAAATCTTAATTAATTTAATTAATCTTAATGAAGTCTCGAGTAGAGCTGGAAATGAGATGACTTAAATAAGGTCTCTGATACCCCAAGTAAAACTCCCACAGTCTTACCTTCTATCATCAGGATATTTCACGTATAATCTACTCCCCTCATCACCCAAATAATATGGTCATTATTTAAGTCCTTAATCTTAAATTGCTATTTGAGGACATATCTGTAACAGCGGCTTTTAAATTTCGACTATAGAGGTTGTTTCACCTGTTTTTTAAAGTTCCTTGCATATAAAATGAAAATTTACAGTAGAATTAAATCAACATACACTTTTGTATTTTTATAGAACGAATGGAATAATTAAAGGACTGGTGATTGTACATTTCCACTGGATTTGCTAAAGATCACATTGTTTTTTCAGTGCTTTTCCTGTGAATGGTACAATTTTGACTCTAAGAGTTCTTTGGACCTGGGGCCATGAATCCTCAGGGAGCTCTTGAGTGTGTCAGACTCTCAGGTGTTCGAGGAGTAGCCCTTTTCCAAAACTACGTTTGAGTCACAAAACAGGAGCTTGGAAAGAGGGCAAGTGAAGGAGGATTTAAAGGTTTTGTTCTAAACTTCTGCTATGGGTTGAACTGAACTCCCAAAATTCATATGTTGAAGCCCCAACCCCCAGTGTAGCTATATTTGGAGATGAGGACTCTAAGGAAGTAATTAAGGTTAAATAGGTCATAAGGGTGGGGCCCTGATGGGATTAGTGTCCTTGTAAGACAAGACACTAGAGAGTTCGCTCATTCACTCTGCATGCACCCAGAGAAGAAGCCTTGTGAGGACAAAATCACTGTCTGAAAGCCGGAAAGAGAGGACCCTGCTGGAACCTTGACCTTGAACTTACCAGCCTCCAGAACTCTGAAAAAATAAATTTCTGTTGTTTAAGCCACTCAGTCTCAGGATTTTTGTTATGGCAACCTGAGCTGACTCAGGTTCTATATATACACTTCAATAGCGTTTGATATTTTACACCAAAATTTATTTTTGTCACAAAAAAAGCCCATAAATATAACCCTCAGCCACTGACACCTTGGCTCTACCTCACCTCAGAAATAAAGATTTTCAGGGGCCAGCCCCGTGGCTTAGCGGTTAAGTGTGCGCTCTGCTACTGGCAGCCCAGGTTCAGATCCCGGGCGCGCACCGACGCACCGCTTCTCTGGCCATGCTGAGGCGGCGTCCCACATACAGCAACTAGAAGGATGTGCAGCTATGACATACAACTATCTACTGGGGCTTTGGGGAAAAAAAGGAGGAGGACTGGCAATAGACGTTAGCTCAGAGCTGGTCTTCCTCAGCAAAGAGAGGAGGATTAGCATGGTTGCTAGCTCAGGGCTGATCTTCCTCACAAAAAAAAAAAAAAAAGAAATAAAGATTTTCATTCTGGGGTAGATAATGTCCTTCATTATCCTCAAAGTATACTGGTTCCATTTGTATGTACAGAATAGTTTGGTGGCATAACTGTGAGAACTGCTCATGTTTTCTATCTTTTTTTCTAGACAAGCAGAGGGCTGGGCTTCTGAGCTGGGACTGAGGAGTTCTATCTGGGAGTCTGAGACAGGGATCTTCGAGGCGGAACTATTTTTGGGTGACTCTGCAATGCTTAGAGTGATGATCAGAGAGGCAAAATTTGCTTGTGGGGGATGGGTGAAGAAAGCTACTATGAGCATTCACACTGCACTACTTTTAAAGAATTATTGTGATTAAGTCTACATGGAGTTGGGATGACAGGCTGAGGATTACGTGTGTGAATCTTTAATTCCGTGTTACTGTAGAAATTCAATTGGCTGCTTCCAGCAACCTGTGCTCAATGGCTACAGTCTTCATGGTAAATTAAAGATTGAGGCAAATTTTGTTACTCCTTCATTGAGAGATAAAGTCTAATAACTAAGCCTATGAATCTGGGCTTGGCTTACTGACTTGCTTGATCAATAGGACATGGCAAAAGTGTCATTCTGAGACTTCTGAGTCTAGGTTGTAAGAAGGCTTGCAGCTTTCACCTGAGTCTGTTGGTCTCTGGGAGCCCTGAGCTGCCATATGAAATTCCAACTACCCTGAGACCACCACTTTAGAGACATGCTTTGATGGACAGGATGAGTTGATTCAAGCCTTCTGGCCATCCCCACCAAGGTGCCAGACAGGAGAGTAATGCTGTCTTGGATCCTCCAGAGCAGCTCATCCACCAGCAGAATATCACCACATGACCTTTGTCATGCCATGTAGGACAGAAGAATCGCCCAGCTGAGCCCTTGTACCTGACCTACAAAATCATGAGATACAATAAAATGCTTGTATTAAACCACTAAGTGTTGGGATAGCTTGTTATGCAGCAATAGATAACTTCATCTGGACATCAAAGTCCAGAGTTATAATAATTAACTAAACAAACCAATCTACTACTTTATGAGTTGATTCTGTTGACGATTCCTTAGTTCCCTTCAACCTGGAGAAGCCAGATTTAATATATCAAGTAAAAGAGGAAGATGGCTTGTAAAGCCTGCAAGAGGAGACTTTCTCTTGGTGCAAAGGGTATGGCTCAATAGCTGGAGAAATTCTGTAGTTGACAGCTTCCTCCCCACCATCCTCAACCCCCCACCTTATGAAATTATAAATAGTTTTGGGGGGAGGAGGAGAGAGAAGCTAGGATCCCCTATGCATAGCTGGGACCACTCTGTCGTAATCTCTTCTGGTTTCCAGTAATGGACCTTACTTTTCAATCTTGAAAGACATTAGCCTTTTCTCACTCACTGCCTAGATAAAATCTCTTCTAGATTTTCTGGGAGTAGCCAGTCAAGAATAAACCCTTTGCTTTCCACAAGGAGAGAGACAAACTTTCTATGACCATATATGTCACTTTTCACCTGTACGATTATAGTTTAAAGGAAATTCTTTAAAAAATCAATGCTCCAAATCTAGAGTATAAGAATATCTTAATTAAAAAGATGAACCCACAGACTTCTAATATTTTATATTCCTTGGTGATATTTGTCTATGTCATGAAGATTCCAGAGTCGCTAAACATAGCCCTAGTTTTAGAAGTTATGTTCAGGATTACATTTCTTTTTCTTTTTAAGCTCTTAATTTCTGATTTTATTATTTTGAATTACATGTGAATAAATTCTCTTCATTGGACTGAGAAAATAATCTGTTATTTAATGAGAGCCAATTGCACATCTAACAATGATACTGTTCAAAACAAAAAAAGAGTAGAAGCAGAAACCATCACTAGAGGACACAAAACCTTTACTGAAAAATTCACATCTAACGATACACTTCGATGACATTTATTTGGTGGGGTTCTACCCCATGAGCTTTCTGCTTTCGTCTCTTTTCAGGGATACGTTGCTTAAGGAAAATATTAGTAATGTCTGCAGTAACAGATTAATAAATTCCATAGCTGACTGAACTCCTACTCAATCTGATGAATCAGTGGTTTTGTGGTTTCTGACATCAGCAGAGCCTATCAATTAAAATACATGCTGCAATTAATGAGTTTTTAATTATAAACACTCTGAAGAGGACACTGTCATAGAGAATCAGCAATATGTGTTAAAAAGGCAGGTAGGAGCAGCACAATATAAGGAAAATGAAACTGAGAATCAGACGTTCAGCATTAGAGCTCCACATTCACTTCGTACTAGCTGCGAGCTCAACTTTGGGAGCCTCAGTCTTCTTATCTGTAAAATGGAAATAATAATGCTTGTCCTAGCTAATGCATAAAGTTACTGTGAAGACTAGAATGAAATGAGGTAATGCAAATAAATGGTAAAGTGTTATTTTTCAGAAAAATATCTGTTAACTGGCCAAACCAAGAGTCGAGACAGAGGTGTATCCAGTTGACATGGGACAGTGGGAGAAGATGGCTGGACAGTAGGACCAGTAAGGAGAAACCTCTTGATGTTGAGTTGGCTAGAACTGTTAATGCTATTTTTCCCCACAGGATTTTTTTTAAGGCACATTATAAAGCTTGTTTACTCTGTTTCCTCCACAGTCACTCTGATTCTCAACACCCTTCTATTTCACTCTTTCCAGAACTCAGTCATCTATCAAAGTGAACTGTCATGTCATATGAGGATTGTTATTTTTTATAACTTCTTTTTAAAGATGTAATCGACATACCATACAATTCACCTGTTAAAGGTACACAAGTCGATGTTTTTTGTATATTCACAGAGTTGTGCAACCATTACAACAATCAATTTTAGAGCATTTTTATCACTACAGAAAGAAACCTTCTATTCTGTAGCAGCCATTCCCCATTATTCCCTAGCTGCCTCCCTCCACGTAGCCCTAGGCAACCACTAATCTACTTTCTGTCTCTGTAGATTTGCCTGTTCTGGACATTTCATATAAATATAATCATAGAATCTGTGGTCTTTGATGAGAGGCTTCTTTCACTTAGCAGGATATGTTTTCAAAGTTCACTCATGTTGTAGCATATTTCAATGGTTTATTCAGTTTCATTGTTGAATAATATTCCATTGTATGGATATACCACATTTTATTTATCCATTAATCAGTTGATGGACATCTAGGTTGTTTCTACAATTTGACTATTGTGAATAATGTTGCTGTGAACATTTATGTAGAAGTTTTTGTGTGGACATATTTTTTATTTTTATTGTATATATGCCTAAGAGTGGAATTGCTGGTCATACGGTAACTCTGTGTTTAACCTTTTGATGAACTCCTCATTTGTAGAATGATAATAATAACTGTCTTAGCTAACTGTTTAGCTATTTTCCAAAGCAACTGTATCATTGTAAATTCCTACTAGCAGTGTGTGAAAGTTCCAATTTTTCCAAATCTTTGCCAACACTTGTTATTATCTGTCCTTTTGATTACAGTCATCTTAGTTGGCATGAAATGGTATCTCATTATGGTTTTGATTTGCCTTTACATGATAGCTAATGATGTTGAGCTTTTTCTTATGTGCTTTTTGATCAATTGTATATCTTCTTTGGAGAAGTGTCTGTTCAGATTCTTTGTTCACTTATAATTGGGTCGTCTTTTTTTGTTTTTTTTTGCTGAGGAAAATTAGCCCTGAGCTACCATCCCTTGCCAATGTTCCTCTTTGTGTATGTGAGCCACTGCCACAGCACAGCCACTGACAGACAAGTGGTGTAGATCTGTGCCCAGGAACCAGGCCCAGGTTGCCAAAGGGGAACACACCAAACTTAACCACTAGGCCACCAGGGCTGGCCCTAGGTCTTCTTTTTATTATTGAGTTGCAAGAGTTCTTTTTGAAATAGGGAAGTGTGATCCTCCAATCTTGTTTTCTTTCAAGACTGTTTTGGCAATTTAAGGTCCCTTGCATTTAAATATTAATTTTAGGATCAGTTTGTCAATATCCTCAAAAAAGCCAGCTGAGATTTTCCGTATGTATTAAGTTGAATTTGTAAATCAGTTTGGGGACTATTGCCATCTTACCAATATTAAGCCTTTGGAACATGAATATAGGATGTCTTTTCATTTTTCAGGTCGTCTTTAATTTCTTTCAATAATGTTTTGTATTTTTTAGTGCACAAGCTTAAGTTCTTTTGTTAAATTTATTCCTAAGTACTTTATTCTTTTTTTTTTTCTGAAGAAAATTCACCCTGAGCTAACATCTATTGCCACTCTTGCTAATGTTGCTTGAGGAAGAGCTAACATCTGTGCCAATCTTCCTCTATTTTGTCTGTGGGTCACCACCACAGCATGGCTGCCAATGAGTGGTGTAGGTCTGCGCCCAGGAACCAAACCATGACTGCCAAAACGGAGTGCACCGAACTTAACCACTAGGCCAAGGGGCCAGCCCCAGTACTTTATTCTTTTTGAAATTGTTATAAGTTGAATTGTTTACTTAATTTAATTTTCAGATTGTATGATGCTAGTGTATAGAAATATGATTGATTCTTGTATACAGATCTTGTATCTTGTAATCTCGCTGAGCTCATTTTTTAGTTCTAACAGTTTTTAGTGGATTCCTTAGGATTATCTGTATACAAGGTCATGTCATCATCAAATGGAGAAAGTTTTACTTCTTCCTTTCTAATTTGGATGCCTTTAATTTCTTTTTCATGACTTATTGCCCTGGCTAGAACCTCCAGTACAGTGTTGAACAGATGTGGCATGTTTTCAGTCTTTCACCAATAAGTATGATGTTAGCTCTGGGTTTTCCATAGAGGCTCTTTATCAGGTTGAGGAAGTTTCTATTTTTAGTTTATGAGTTTCTTTTTTAAATCATGAAGGGGCATTGAATTTTTTCAAATGCTTTTTATGCATCTATTAAGATAATCAAGAGGTTTTTGTCCTTTTTTCTATTGACATAGTATATTACATTGATTGTGGAACCCAACTTGCATTCTTGGGATAAATCTCACTTGGTCGTAACGTATAATCCTTTATATATGTTGCTGGATTCAATTTTCTAGTATTTTGTTGAGGACTTCTGTGTTTATATTCATAAGAGATATTGATCCATAGTTTTCTTCTCTTGCGATGTCTTCATTTGGTTTTGGTATGAGGGTAATATCAGCCTCATGGAATGATTTGGGGAGTGTTTTCTCCTCTTCTATTCTTTGAAAGTGTTGTGTTGAGAGTTGGTATTAATTCTTTAAATGTTTGGTAGAAATCAGCAGTGAAGCCATCTGGGCTTTTCTTTGTGGGATGTTTTAAAATTATTAATTCACTCCTTTTATTTGTTAAAGGTCTACTCAGATTTTCTATTTCTTCCTACATTGGTTTTTGTTTTTTTTAAGACTTTTTATGTCTTTCTAAGCTTTTTCCATTTCATCTAAGTTGTCTAACTTGAGGGCATACAATTGTTCATAGTATTTCCTTATAATTCTTTTAATATTTATAATCCATTACTACTGTTAGGATGGAAGTACTATTCCTCTCTTATTCTTGATTTTAGTAATTTTAGTCTTTTTTTTTCTTGGTCAGTTTAGATAAAGGTTTGACAATTTTGTTGATGTTTTTAAAAAGACAACTGTTGGTTTTGTTGATATTATCTATTGTTTTCTAGCATCTATTTCACTAATTTCCATTCTAATCTTTGTTATTTTCTTCCTTGTTATTGCTTTAGGATTAGGTGGCTCTTCCTTTTTCTACTATTTTAAGGTGGAAAGTCAAGTTACTGATTTGAGATCTTCCTTCTTTCTCAATATAGTCTTTTATAGCTATAAATTTTCCTCTAAGCACTGCTTTAGCTGCAAGCCATGTTTCAGTATGTTTGTATTTACATTTTTATGCATTATAAAGTATGTTCTAATTTTCTTTGCAAGTTTTTATTTAGAAATATGTTATTCTATTTCCACATATTTGTGAATTTCCCAGTTTTCCTTCTGTTAGTGATTTCTAATTTTAGTCTATTGTGGTCTGAGACACACTTTGTGTGATTTCAGTCCTTTTAAATTTATTGTGGATTGTTTTATGACTTAACATATGGTATCCTGGAGAATATTCCATATGCATTTGAAAAGAAGGTATATTCTGCTGTTATTCAGTGGCGTGTTCTATAGATATCGGTTTGGTCTAGTTAGTTTATACTGTTATTCAAGTTTTCTATTTTCTTGTTGATGTTCTATTTGTTCTATCCATTATTGAAAGTGGAGTAATGAAGTCTCTAAATATTATTGTTGAATTATTTGTCTCTTCCTTCAGTTCTGTCAGTTTTTGTTTTATGTATTTTGGGCTTTGTTATTAGATACATATATATTAATTGTATATAATTGTTACATCTTCTTGATTGATCGACCCTTTTATCATTATATAATGTCAATATTTATTTCTATTAACATTTTTTCCTCTAAAATCTATTTTGTCTAATATTAATATAGCCACTTCAGTTTTCTTATGGTTGCTGTTTGTATAATGTATCTTTTTCAATCTTTTTACTTCCTCCCCATTTTAATCTTTGGATCTGAAGTGTATCTCCTAAATACAGCATATACTTGTGGTTTTTGTTTTTTTTTTTTAGTTTTTATTTATTTATTTTTTCCCCCAAAGCCCCAGTAGATAGTTGTATGTCATAGCTGCACATCCTTCTAGTTGCTGTATGTGGGACGCGGCCTCAGCATGGCCGGAGAAGCGATGCGTCGGTGCACGCCCGGGATCCGAACCGGGGCCGCCAGCAGCGGAGCGCGCACACCTAACCACTAAGCCACGGGGCCGGCCCTACTTGTGTTTTTTTAAATCCAGTCTGACAATCTCTGCCTTTTGATTGGGTCATTTAACCAATTTGAATTTAATGTTATTATTGATATACTTGGATTTACGTCTGCCAATTTTCTTTTTATTTTCTATATATCTCATATCTTTTGTTCCTCTATTCTTTCTTAACTACTTTCTTTTGCACTAAATGAATATTTTCTAGTCTAGCATTTTAATTCCTTAAGTTAAATTAATTGCCAGTTTGGATGGGGCTAAGAGAGGATGGTGTATATGTATAAATCTATCACCACTATTGGGTGAATTATTCAGGCATTTTCTATCAATGAGGAGGGAGATATTATCAGATAAATAATAAATAAGAGAGAGCACTATACCCATGGCATGAAAGAATGCAGAGAGGAAATACAGACCTTATTATATCAGACAGAAAATTCTGCTTAAAGATTAAAAATATTATGATTGAATGTATTGAGAATTAACTTGAGAAAGAATATTTGTCTGTGAAAGGCTGACATATAATTTATAAAAGCTACAAGAACCCAAATTATTAGTTGATGCAATTATTTTCTTAGAGCTGGTGTAATTTATCAATGTCCATGGAATTATATGGAATCTCCAAGGATAATATTTCAAAATTAGAGATATCTTCTAGATCGCCCTCTGCCATTATTCTCTCATTTATTTATTCATTATACATCAAATACTTTATAGCTGTGAGGAATTATATGACTTTTCTTAGACAAACTATTTAATTTCTTTGTTCGTAAAATAAAGGATTGGATTTGGTCATCTCTAAGGATATTTTTCCTCTTCTAAAATCCCATGATTCTAAAGGGCATAGTTGAAGTAATTATTCCTTCATTAATTAGCAAATATTTATTGATTATCTACTAGGTGTGAAGCATTGTGTTAGGAAGAGTCAACATAATAGACATAGTTCCTGCCTTCATGAAAGTATTAGACATTTAAACAAATAATAAGACAGTGATGGCTTTCATGAAGGAGAAAGGATAGGGTACTGTAGGGATATAAGTTAGGATTTTCTAATCAACCCTGGTGGGATAGAGGATGTTTGAAAGAAGGTTTTCCTGAGGAAGTGAAATTGATGCTGAAACTTGAAGGGTGAGTAAGAATTAACTGAAAAAGAGGCAGTTGTGGGGTTGGCCCAGTGGCATAGTGGTTAAGTTCACACACTCTGCTTCAGCAGCCTAGGGTTCGCTGGTTCGGATCCTGGGGGTGGACATATACACCACTCATCAAGCTATGCTGAGGTGGCGTTCCACATAGAAGAACTAGAAGGACATACAACTAGGATATACAACTATGTACTGGGGCTTTGGGGAGGAAAAAAAGGGAAAAAAAAGAGGGAGATTGGCAACATATGTTAGCTCAGGGCCAATCTTCTTCTTCTTCAAAAAAAGAGACAGTTGAAAAGGGGATGGTGTGGGAAAGTTCTAGAAAGTGGTAAAAACATGTTTAAAGCTCAAGGACAAGGGATAGCCTAAGGGGTTTGAGAAACATAAAAGTCCAGTATGGCCAGAATTCAATGCAGAAAATGGGTAGAAATGAGGTTGGAGTGAGAGGAAGGAAAATCACAGGGAGTCTTATATCAGCCACTCAAAGAGGTTGGTACTTCACCATAGCTTTCTAAGCTGAATCAGATTTGTCCTTAAAACAACGACTGGCTGTAGAGCAGAGGGGAAATTGGAGGTCTATGAGGTATCCAGATGGTCTGGACTAGGATGTGTGTGAGGATGGAATGAAGTGAATGGTTTGAAAGATATATAGAATATTAAGTGGATAATATTTGCTAATAGATTGGATGGGGAAGCTAATTAAATAACTAATAAATTAAAACTTTTACTCTGTGCCTAAAAAGATTTAATGCAACTTATAAAGATGCTTACAACTTAGCCAGACAAAATATATTTATATGCTTTCTCAAATGAGGACAAGGGAAAATAAGAATAAAAAAAAATAGCAGCCAGGAGGAAGATTAGTTCTTGAAATGAAAGCCCTAAATGCCTACTTTTTAAACAAATGAATAATAAATTTGGGAAATTTGGGCATATTTATGATTATCTCAAGAACTGAGAAGCAAGAAAATGTATTTGTCTGAAGAGATGGGTTTTAATAATAGTATAGTTGGTTTTAATCTCAATTTGCATTCTCAAGTGTGTAAGAAATTCTGCTTCTCTTTATTTTCTATGAGTGAACTTGATCTAGACTTTGAGGGGAGCCAGAATGACAGAATATTTAACATCAGTTGTTCTGGGGTTTTCATCAAATTGCTGGGTCTTATGCAGTGCCATTCGACCCCTCAAGCCCAGGGGCCCTCTGTGACTTCCACGCTGTGCCTGGGACTCAGGAATCTGAGTCAAGTATGGGACCTGGATGTCACTCAGGCCTCATTAGGAAAACAGAAACCACACCAGGTTTTTCAAACAGGAGGGATTGATATGGAATTTGTTACACAGGTGATGAAAGACTGAAAGAGCAAACAGGGATCACTGAGCAACCAGAGATACTAACTACAGGAAGCCACTACCATTCCTAGCACTAGAAAAATAAAAGGAAAATGGGGGTTACCAGAATCTGAGAGCCCAGGAGGGGTCCAGCAGAGTTTGATTCTCAGACCTCTGAGTAGGGGTTACCACTCCTCTGCTTCTGGTATCTCTGGAATGATGAGGCTGGTTCTGGTTGCATAAAAAAAACGGAAGCCGAAACCAACTGTTGCTGGGGTCATGCTGACAAGATAAAATAAAAAAGGGAGGGGAAGGTTTTTCTTTGATCTTTGAATCTGCTCCTAGAGCCTCCTATTGGCAGAACATAGCAAGGATGCCAGATGACAAAGGAGTCTGGGAAATGGAGTTTGCAGAATCCCAGGTGCAGCATCACAGGTAGAATATAGGGTGGTTTAGAGCTGAGATGCATTAGGTAAATAACAGGCTTACGAGGGGACCGTGTTCCTGGCAGCCTTGCTACCCCAGGGCTCGTGAGTCTGTCCCCTTCCTGCAGGCCACTCTCTCTCCCTAACCTGTGGTCATTCCTTTCTGCTATTGGCCTTTCAAAGTCTCTCAAATCCTGCTCCTTCCTCATGATCATCCACAATAAATGGTGATGTCCATTAGAACCAGAGCCTAAATCACTAACAACCACAACACTAGTTCATTTTTCCTTGAGGACAGATCTCCCAGGAGGTGAGGGTGAGTGTTTGCATTCTATCCTTCTTATACAGAAAAGAAAAAGAAGAAAAACAAAGAAGTTACCTTCTGTAATAATAAAGCAGAACAGCCAACGGTGGCCACAATCATAATACTGTCTGTGGTGGGCTGAATAATGGCCCTGAATGACGTCCAAAACTTAGTCCCTGGAACTTGTGGATGTGTTACCTTACATGGCAAAAAGGGCTTAGCAAATGTAGTTAAGTTAAAGACCTTGAGATAGGAGGTTATCCTGAATTATCTGGGTGGGCCCAATGTAATTACAACAGTCCTTCTAAGAAGGACACAGGAGAGTCAGAGTTAGAGAAGGAGATGTGACCACAAAAGCAGAAGCTGGAGTGATGCAGGGCCAAGAGTCAAGGAATGTAGGTGGCCTCTAGAAGCTGGAAAAGGCAAGGAACAAACACTTGCCGTGAGACTCCAAAAGGAATGCAGCCCCGCTGACACTATGATGTGAGCCCATAAGACTCCTTTCAGACTTCTGACCTCCGGAATGGTAAGATAATAAATTTGTGTTGTTTGTGTAAGTTTGTGGCAATTTGTTACAGCAGTTATAGGAAACTAATACACTGACCATTTACTGTGTGGCTATAACTGAGCCTCAGGCCTCGGGCTGGAACCTAGGCAAGCACCATTTACACTCAATTCACTCAACAACTCAATGAGGTTGAAGATGGTTATTCTCGTTTCACAGGTGAGAAAAATGAGACTCAGAGAGATGGAATGAATAGACCTCATATACTGCCTGGGAGGTGTGGTCAGTACGGATGGAGCTGCCATTTGGAGGCTGCGTGTCTGACTCCAAAGCCTGTACTTTTAACCATTGTGAAAACTGCCTCCCCACTGGAGCCTGTTACAGAGCCTCGGGAAGAAGTCCTCCCACACAGCCTTTAAGGACTGTAAAGGCAAATAGTTCTGTGTCTATGTGTACATATTTGCATACTAGCAATTAAAACAGCAAAGTGCTAAACATACGGGTTGAAATGGCACCTTGAAATTTTGTTTACAATATTAATTTTTGAAGATTTTTCTGAAAGAAAGATAGTTGCAAAGGTAAATTTTAAGCAGTGTGGATTGATCTATAAATGCAGAAATAGTGGAATCTAATAAAGTGTAACTCCATTTTTGTGGACTGACAACATACTTCTTAAGAAGACAAGTCTATGCAGAATATCATTACTTTAAAACTTATAGGAAATGAAATATTGGTATAAATCAGGAAACTGATAAAGATATTTTGAGGTTTACAGGCTTAAAAAAACTACTTTTTAATCCCAAAGTGTGTGGATGTGTTTAGAAAACAGGAAAAAAACAAGAAAATAAATATTAATTACTTATAAGTATGTGCCAAAATTAATACAAGATGAAAGATTTTGAGATTTGTGATGGACACAAATTTACCTACTCTACAACATAGATGTACATAAAAATATAGTTTCTTTATTGTGTTTAAAATCAGTCTGATTTTCCTAGTGAGCTCTCACCTCCTAGGATATCTAATTTATTTTAGACATTTGTCTGAACCAATAATTTAAACAATTCCTTTAGATAATGCTCTATCTTTGGAGATAATTACAGATGATCCCACTTCCTCTGCTTGTCTCGAGAATGAGTCTGAGCATATTGGGCAGCAGGGCTTGTATGATCTCATAGAAGCCGAATGAAAGGATTCTCAATCCAGGCGGTGTCCTTCAGTCTTCACTTGAGCAAAGAAATTTGAAGAGACACTTCACAAAGAGGAAATCCAGAAGGCCAATAAACATATGAAAAAGTGTTCAAGGTCTTTAGTACTCAGGGAAAGACAAGTTAAAAATGACAATGAGAGAGAAGTCAAGATGGCGGCGTAGGCAGACTCGGAACTCACCTCCTCCCGCGGACACAGCCAATTTACAACTACTCGTGGAAAAATTACCCCTGAGACAGAACTGAAAACTGGATAGGAGGAACTGCTGCAACAACGGACAATCCTAACTGAGGTGGAAGAGGCAGAGAATCCCTTCTGGAGAGGAAAAACGCTGCCTTCACAAGCCGCCAGCTGCACGGCCGCCGGGAGCAGCCCACAGGTACTCAGCCCTCCCTGGAGGCGCGGGGCCCTGAGCCGGGAGCGCCCCCGCTGTGGGAATTTTGTGGACCCAGCACAATCGAGACGAGCGGCATAATATCTGACTTTGCCTGCTACTAAAACACTGGGGAGCACCCCCAGAAAAGCTGGCTCAAAAAGAAACTAAAACTGGCTCTTAAAGGGCCCACGTGCAAACTCACCCATTTCAGAAAGCAACCTAAAATCACCAGAAAGAAAGGTGCACAGTGCTGTGGTGAAAAGAGACTCACCTGATAGGCCCTGAGTGCATCTCGGTGAGGGGTGAGACCTCTCCAGGGACTGGGACATTGGCGGCGGCCATTGTGGTGGCCTGGCGTGGGCGTGCTGACACAGACGCCATTGGAGTTCTCCCTGAGGCCTGCTAGCTCAGGGTCTGTCCCACCCGCTAGAGCACCGATTTAATCCAGCTCAGCCAGGGCAGGCAGCCCACCCTAGAGACTGGCCCCACCCAACAACAAGCCCTCAGGCAACGTGTGGGCCTGCATAGATTGGTGACTGGATTCTCTGCAGCCGACTTTAGCGGGGCAGGGTGTCCACAAGGAGCGGGTGGAGAGTGTGGGGCAGTGGCGGAGTGTGTGGGGCTCCCGCCGTGGAGAGACTGGGTACGCTTGGGGAGGTCGAGGCACGCACACAGGGCAGGACTGTGTTGACTGTGTGTGTGGACCCGTGGGCGGCAGGGCTTGTCACCTGCAGAAGACTTGTGCTTCTCAAAGACCCACATAAGGGGTTTGCCCCACCTTCCAAAGCCTGAAACAATTGGGTGCTCCTGTGCCTGAGGCCAGCCCCACCCAGCGGCAATCCTCAGAGAGCTGACAAGAGACATAATAGGCTAGAGGCTTACAGCAATTGTAAGGCCCTGAGCCTAACAACCTGCCACACTGGGGGCCTACTCACTTAAAAGAAATACTGCAACACAAATGTGGTATTAGAACTTGCAGCCAACTGTGCTGGGGCTCCCCACACCTGATAAAGAGACGGAAGGGCCCACAACAACTACAAGCAGCTGAGCATTACAACAGCTGACCAGGAGCATAACTCAGCCTCCCTGGGCACCTACAGGGAGAGTAAACAGGCCACAACAGAAGGACACATGTAGCCCACATAGGGGTCACCCCTGGAATATTGAGAACTGAGGGAAGCACACTGGAAGCCTCCTAAGGCATCACTTATATAAGGTCATCTATCCAAGAGTAGGAGACGTAGCTGACCTACCTAATACATAGACACAAGCACAGGGAAAGAGGCAAAATGAGGAGGCAAAAGAATACATTCCAAGTAAGGGAACAGGACAAAACCCCAGAAAAGGAACTAAGTGAAACAGAAATGAGCAACCTACCCAACAGAGAGTTCAAACAAAGAGTGTTAAGGATGCTCACTGATCTGGGGAGAAGAATAGATGAACTCAGTGAGAATGTCAACAAAGAAATGGAAGATATAAAAAAGAACCAATCAGAAATGAAGAATACAATACTGGAAATGAAAAATTCATTAGAGGGACTCAAAAGCAGAGTAGAGGATACAGAAGAACGGATCTGTGAGCTGGACGAAAGACTAGAAGAAATTACCCAAGGTGAACAGGTAAAAGAGAAAAGAATTAAAAAGAGTGAGGACAGTCTAAGGGACCTCTGGGACAACATCAAGCGCACTAACATCCGTGTTATAGGTGTCCCAGAAGGAGAAGAGCGAGACAAGGGGCCAGAGAATCTATTTCAAGAAATAATAGATGAAAACTTCCCTAACCTAAGGAAGGAAACAGACATCCAGGTACAGGAAGCACAGAGAGCCCCAAACAAGATAAACCCAAAGAGGCCCACACCAAGACACATCATAATCAAAATGTCCAAAATTAAAGATAAAGAGAGAATCCTAAAAGCTGCAAGAGAATGTCAAGTTACATACAAAGGAAACCCCATAAGGCTATCAGCTGACTTCTCAGCAGAAACCTTACAGGCTAGAAGAGAATGGCACGATATGTTTAAAGTGCTAAAAGGAAAAAACTTACAGCCAAGAATACTCTACCCAGCAAGGTTATCATTCAAAATGGAAGGAGAGATCAAAAATTTCCCAGACAAGCAAAAATTAAAGGAGTTTGTCACCAAGAAACCAGTGCTACAAGAAATGTTAAAGGGACTGATTTAAGGGGAAAAGAGAAGACCACAAATAGGAAAAATTATCCCTTTCCATGATAAGAGGGTAATGGATACAAAAGCACAAAAAAGAGGTTAGATATGATATCAAAAACATAAAAGGAGGGAGGAGGGTAGTTAAAGAGTACAGCTTTCAGACAGAGGTCAAACTAAAGTGACCATCAATTCTGTATAGAAGAAGAAAGGAACAGAGAAGGACTACTAAAACACTGAGAAAAAAAAAAAAAGTTAAAAAATGGCAGTAAGTACATACTTATCAATAGCAACTTTAAACGTCAATGGACTAAATGCTCCAATTAAAAGGCATAGGGTGGCTGACTGGATAAAAAAAACAAGACCCATATATATGCTACGTACAAGAGACACACTTCAGACCTAAAGACACTCACAAACTGAAAGTGAAGAGATGGAAAAAGATACTCCACGCAAATGGCAATGAAAAGAAAGCTGGGGTAGCAGTACTCATATCAGACAAAATCGACTTTAAAACAAAAACTGTAAAAAGAGACAAAGAAGGGCATTACATAATGATCAAGGGAACAATCCAACAAGAGGATATAACACTTGTAAATATCTACGCACCCAATGTAGGTGCACCTAAATATATAAAGCAATTATTAACAGACATAAAAACAGAAATAGACAGTAACACAATAATAGTAGGGGACTTTAACACTCCACTTACACCAACGGATAGATCATCCAAACAGAAGATCAATAAGGAAACATTGGCCTTAAACGACACACTAGAACAGACGGACCTAGTAGATATATACAGAGCATTCCATCCAAAAACCGAAGAATACACGTTCTTTTCAAATGCACATGGAACATTCTCCAGGATTGATCACATATTAGGCCACAAAACAAGTCTCCATAAATTTAAGAAGATTGAAATAATACCAAGCATCTTTTCTGACCACAACGGTATGAAACTAGAAATCAACTATAGGAAGAAAATCAGAAAAACCACAAATACGTGGAGATTAAACAAAATGCTACTGAACAACGACTGGGTTAACGAAGAAATCAAAGAAGAAATCAAAAAATACCTGGAGACAAATGAAAATGAAAATACGACATGCCAGAATTTATGGGATACAGCAAAAGCGGTTCTAAGAGGGAAGTTTATAGCGATACAGGCCTATCTCAACAAACAAGAAAAATCTCAAATAAACAATCTAACAATGCACCTAAAGGAACTGGAAAAAGAAGAACAAACAAAGCCCAAGATCAGTAGAAGAAGGGAAATAATAAAAATCAGAGCAGAAATAAATGAAATAGAGACCAAAAAAACAATAGAAAAAATTAATAAAACCAAGAGCTGGTTCTTTGAAAAGATCTACAAAATTGACAAACCTTTAGCTAGACTCACCAAGAAAAAAAGAGAGAAGGTACAAATAAGTAAAATCAGAAATGAAAGAGGAGAGGTTACAACAGACACCTCAGAAATACAGAAGATTATAAGAGAATACTATGAAAAGCTATATGCCAACCAATTCGACAATCTGGAAGAAATGGATAAATTCTTAGAATCATACAACCCTCCAAAACTGGAACAAGAAGAAGTAGAGAATTTGAATAGACCAATCACCAGTAAGGAGATCGAAACAGTAATCACAAACCTCCCCAAAAATAAAAGTCCAGGACCAGACGGCTTCCCTGGTGAATTCTACCAAACGTTCAAAGAAGACTTAATACCTATCCTTCTCAAACTCTTCCAAAAAATTGAGGAGGGGGGGAAGCTCCCTAACTCATTCTACGAAGCTGACATTACCCTGATACCAAAACCAGACAAGGACAACACAAAAAAAGAAAATTACAGGCCAATATCACTGATGAACATTGATGCAAAAATCCTCAACAGAATACTAGCAAATCGCATACAACAATACGTTAAAAAGATTATACACCGTGATCAAGTGGGATTTATTCCAGGGATGCAGGGATGGTTGGACATTCGCAGATCAATCAACGTAATACACCACATTAATAAAATGAAGAATAAAAATCACATCTCAATAGATGCAGAGAAAGCATTTGACAAGATACAGCATCCATTTATGATAAAAATTCTGAATAAAATGGGTGTAGAAGGAAAGTACCTCAACATAATAAAGACCATATATGAGAAACCCACAGCTAATATCATCCTCAATGGTGAAAAACTGAAAGCTATCCCTCTAAGAACAGGAACCAGACAAGGATGCCCACTGTCACCACTCCTATTTAACATAGTACTGGAAGTCCTAGCCAGAGCAATCAGGCAAGAGAAAGAAATAAAAGGGATCCAAATTGGAAAGGAAGAAGTGAAACTGTCACTATTTGCAGATGACATGATTTTATATATAGAAAACCCTAAAGAATCCACCAGAAAACTTTTAGAAGTAATAAACGAATATGGTAAAGTTGCAGGATACAAAATCAACATACAAAATTCAGTGGCATTTCTGTACACTAACAGCGAAGTAGCAGAAAGAGAAATTAAGAATACCATCCCATTTACAATTGCAACAAAAAGAATAAAATACCTAGGAATAAACTTAACCAAAGAGGTGAAAGATCTGTACACCAAAAACTATAAAACATTTCTGAAAGAAATTGAAGAAGACACAAAGAAATGGAAAGATATTCCGTGCTCTTGGATTGGAAGAATTAACATAGTTAAGATGTCCATACTTCCTAAAGCCATCTATAGATTCAATGCAATCCCTATCAAAGTTCCAATAACATTTTTCACAGAAATAGAACAAAGAATCCTAAAATTTATATGGAACAACAAAAGACCCCGAATAGCTAAAGGAATCCTGAGAAAAAAGAACAAAGCTGGAGGTATCACACTCCCTGATTTCAAAATATACTACACAGCTATAGTAACCAAAACAGCATGGTACCGGCACAAAAACAGACACACAGATCAATGGAATAGAATCGAAAGCCCAGAAATAAACCCATACATCTATGGACAGCTAATCTTTGACAAAGGATCCAAGAATATACAATGGGGAAAAGAAAGTCTCTTCAACAAATGGTGTTGGGAAAACTGGATAGCCACATGCAAAAAAATGAAAGTAGACCCTTACCTTACACCATACACAAAAATTAACTCCAAATGGATTAAAGACTTGAATGTAAGACCTGAAACTGTGAAATTTCTGGAAGAAAACATAGGCAGTATGCTCTTCGACATTGGTCTTAGCAACATCTTTTCAAACACCGTGTCTGACTGGGCAAGAGAAACAATAGAAAGAATAAACAAATGGGACTACATCAAACTAAAAAGCTTCTGCACAGCAAAGGAAACCATCAACAAAACGAAAAGACAACCTAACAATTGGGAGAAGATATTTGCAAACCATACATCTGATAAGGGCTTAATCTCCAAAATATATAAAGAACTCATGCATCTCAACAACAAAAAAACTACCAACCCAATTAAAAAATGGGCAAAAGACCTGAACAGACATTTCTCCAAAGAAGATATACAGATGGCCAACAGACACATGAAAAGATGTTCAAAATCACTAACTATCAGGGAAATGCAAATCAAAACTACAATGAGATATCACCTCACGCCTGTCAGAATGGCTATAATGAACAAGACAGGAAACAACATGTGTTGGAGAGGATGTGGAGAGAAGGGAACTCTCATACACTGCTGGTGGGAGTGCAAACTGGTGCAGCCACTATGGAAAACTGTATGGAGATTCCTCAAAAAATCAAGGTTAGAACTACCATATGATCCAGCTATTCCACTGTTGGGTATTTATCCAAAGAACTTGAAAACACCAATTTGTAAAGGTACATGCACCCCTGTATTCATTGCAGCATTATTCACAGTAGCCAAGACTTGGAAGCAACCTAAGCGCCCATCAAGAGACGAATGGATAAAGAAGATGTGGTATATATACACAATGGAATACTACTCACCCATAAGAAACGATGAAATCCAGCCATTTGTGGCAACATGGATGGGCATTGAGGGTATAATGCAAAGTGAAATAAGTCAGAGGGAGAAGGTCAAATACCGTATGATTTCCTTCATTAAGTAGTAGATAATAACAACAATAAACAAACACATAGGGACAGAGATTGGATTGGTGGTTGCGGGGGGGGGGAAGGGGGGGAGGGAGGGGGGTGAAGGGGATGGTTCGGTACATGTGTGTGGTGATGGGTTGTAGTTGGTGTTTTGGTGCTGAACATGATGTAATCTGTGCAGAAGTGGAGGTGTAGTGATGTACACCTGAAATTTTTACAATGTTGTAAACCAATGTTACTGCAATAAACAAAAAATTTAAAAAAAAATGACAATGAGATACCACTGCACACCTACCACAAATGCTAAAATTTAAAAAGCTGACAGTTATCAAGTATTGGAGAAGATATAGAGTTCTGGAACTGTCATTCACCCTAGTGGGAGAGTAAATGGATTCAACTACTTGGAAAATTTTTGGTTGTATCTACCAAAATTAAACATACACCTACCATATGCCTCAGCAATTTTTCTTTTAGGTATTTATTCAACAAAAATAAGTACATATGTTCACTAAAAGACATGTTTATGAAAGTTCATAGCAGCATTATTTGTAATAGTTCAAAACAGGAACAATTGAAATGTTCATCAACAGTAGAATGAATAAATAAATTGTGATAGAGTCATCAAATGGAAACCTACACAGCAATGAAAAAGAATGAACTCCTGCTACGTGCCACAACTTGGTTGCACGTTATAGACATAACATCGAGCAAAATCGTTCAGCCACAAAAATGTTCAGACACACAAAATTCCATGCTACATATGAAGTTTAAAAAGCTAAGATATGGTGTTATAAGTCAAGATAGTGGAAGGTGGGAGGGGGTATTGATGGGGAGGGTACAATGAGCGCTTTTAGAGATGCAGATGCTTGTAATGTTCTATTTCTCTCTCTTTTTTTTTTTGGTGAGGGAGATCAGCCCTGGGCTAACATCCGTGCCGATCTTCCTCCACTTTATATGCGATGCTGCCACATCATGGCCTTACAAGTGATGTGTCGGTGCGCACCCAGATCCGAACCCGGCTGGCCAGCAGCAGAGCGCATGCACTTCACTGCTACGCCACAGGGCCGCCCCGGAAATGTTCTGTATCTTGAGCTCGGTGGTGGTTACACAGATTGTTTATTTTGTAATAATTTATTGAGTTATATGCTTAGAATTCGTGTTCTTTCGTGTACACTTCCAGGGAAAAAGTAAAAAAAAAAAAAAGAAATAACTGGGCCGGGCCTGGTGGCATAGTGCTTACATTCGCGCTCTCCACTTCGGTGGCCCAGGGTTCACAGCTTCAGATCCCAGGCGTGGACCTACACACCGCTTATCAAGCCATGCTGTGGCAGTCATCACACATATAAAGTAGAGGAAGATGGGCACAGATATTAGCCCAGGGCCAAACTTCCTCAGCAAAAAGAGGCAGATTGGCAACAGATGTTAGCTCAGGGACAATATTTCTCACCAAAAAAAGAAAGAAAATTAGAAAAAGAGAACGCACCATCCATAATCAATATGTAATTTGGGGAGTGTTTGGCTACTGGGAAACATTTTTTGTTTGTTTTTTTGGTAAGGAAGATTGGCCATGAGCTAACATCTGTTGCCAATCTTCCTCTATTTTGCATGTGGGAGGCAACCACAGCATGGCTTGATGAGTGGTGTATAGGTCCACACCTGGGGTCCAAACCCACGAACCCCCTGAACCACGGGGCTGCTGAAGCGCAGCATGCCAGACTTAACCACTACGCCACCAGGCTGGCCCCTTGGGAAGCATTTTTTTAAAGTTCATTCTGTTACGCTCGTTGTGTCACATGGCTGGAAGGGGTGTGCCACAGTATTTCCATGGTGATGTGGTACAGAGAAGAGCTTCTGACACAGAGAATGTTCACACTGTTCCCTGCACAGAAAGAGCTTAGCTTTGTGCTTCATTGCAGGATGTGACAGCGCATCCGGCTATTGAGGAGAATGGCTTGAAAACTTTTGGCTTCTCTGAAAACTATAATGAAAAAATCCTGTTGCCGGACAAAATAAGTTTTGTTATGATAGTTGTGACATCTGAACCAATTATCTTTCTTGTATTTTCTGGATGGGTAAGTTTTCTGCTTCTTAGAATGTTAATTATGTAAAAGTTTGGGGGAAAAAAACCCAGATGTCTCTTTACTCAAAAAATGATTCACTGATTCTAACAGCCATAAGGGCCACCTGCTCTCCTGTCCTTCCATTCCTTTAGCTCGAAGCTTAGGCCACTTAACTCCCTACCAGTAGGTTCAGCTCAACTCCAGAATCTAGAATAAATTTTACTCCTAGGCAAATACTAAAAGACATTCCATTCTTTTGCTTTGGATTCTTCTCCCACTTCTGATTCTCAGCAACATTTACAACAATAATAGTCATAGCCACCTGTTATGGCTGAGGGTTTGTGTCCTCCCCAAGTTCACATGTTGAAGCCTTAATCACCACTATGATGGTATTTGGAGGTGGGGTCTTTCGTAGGTAATGAGATTTAGACAAGGTCGTGAGTGTGCAGCGCCCAAGATGGAATTTGCGCCTTTATAAGTGGAAGAGACGAGAGCTGGCGCTCTCTTCACATGTGAGAATGCAGCAAGAAGGCAGCTATTTACAAGCCAAGAAAAGAACTCTCACCAGACACCGAATCTGCTGGTGCTTTGATCTTGTATTCCCCAGCCTCCAGAACAGTGAGAAATAAACGTCTGTTGTTTAAAGCACCCAGTCTATGGTATGTTGTTATAGCAACCCGAGCAGACTAGTACACACCATATACTGATCTGCAAGGGGAATTCATCACAGATTCAACTCAAGTCATGCACAGAAAGGGCTTTCTTTTTATTGCATTGAAGACGGATAAGGGTGAGGTGAGAGAAGAATTTAAAAAGATACTTAGCTAGGCTTCCCAAAGTTGAGTTCCCCAAAATAACTTCTTACCACAGTCCCACTGTCAGGTTTCTAGCAATGGCTATCTGTGGATTTTTGTGATTCTTTTTTTTTTTTTTTTAATTTTTTTTTAATTTTTATTTATTTATTTATTTATTTTCCCCCAAAGCCCCAGTAGATAGTTGTATGTCACAGCTGCACATCCTTCTAGTTGCTGTATGTGGGATGCGGCCTCAGCATGGCCGGAGAAGCGGTGCGTCGGTGCGCGCCCGGGATCCGAACCCGGGCCGCCAGCAGCGGAGCGCGCGCACTCAACCGCTAAGCCACAGGGCCAGCCCCCGATTTTTGTGATTCTTAAGAACTTTTCTCATGGTTCAAAACTCAACCTTTTTCTCTGGTACCAGTGCTGCTATTTTGACTCAGATAAGGAATATTTTTTGCAAGAAGAGGATGATTTCACTTATTAATGATCAACCAGATATTATAATTTATTTCTATTTATTTTAGCACTTATATATTCTTCTTCTCCTCCTCCTCCTTCCTCCCCTCCTCTTCCCCTCCCCCCTTTCTCCTCCTCCTCCTTCTTCTTCTATATTATTGATAACTATGTGTTGAAATCTGTGCTAAAAGTTACACTTGAATGAGCTCATTTAATACTCATAAGTACTCTAGAGTGTATGTACTTTTTCTTTTTACTTTTTTTTTTTTTCATTTTAAAGATAAGGAGACCCAGACTCTGAGAGTTCAGGGAAAAACTCTAAAAGATGGAAGGGAAAACACAGTTCATGCTGTTTGTATAGGATAGCTCTAAGTTCACCCATCTACCAAAGCCTCGGCAATGAGATAATGAGCTACAGCCTTTCTTCTTTTTTGACTCCTTTGACAGAACTATTGACCAGGGTATGGTCAAACAGGCAAACAAACAATCAGGGCATGAACCAGACAGTTACTGGGGAAATTTTTCTTCCTCGGTGTGTAGGCGTCTTAGGGAAGGTGAAATGAGGCATTAGATATGAAACCCTATGACACTTTCTTCATAGTGAGTGCATTCAGGATCTCAGGGAGGGAAGGTATGGTCATCTGTATTCAGCCTCATGTGGTGAACATCACAACTTTCTTTAGTACGGCCCACGGCTTCAACCCTTGAGAGGTCAGTAGCCAGACCTTCTGTCTTCAGAGACAATAATACACACCAAATGCTGCTATACCCACAAAGGGAGAAGCTTTTAAAGACAGAAATACCATACACAAAGGCTCAGAGGTTAAACTGTTATAAGGAGAGATGTGGAAGCCTAGAGTGAGGATCAGTAGGCATAGGGCAGAGTGACCTTGTGTCCTATCCACAAGGATTCGGGATGGTCTACCAGAGTCCCTAGGTGTTTGTGCATACACTAGAGACAGCTGCAGGTGCGAACACTTTTGAAGGTGTTAACCTTTAACCTCACAGCTAGTTCATGTTCTCCGTGTTCATTCAACTATTTTATCCATTACCAGCAAGTTGTCTGGTAATGCAAGCTTTGGTTGTTCAGAAGCAAAGAGGCATGGCCCTGGAGCTGGAGGAGTGCTAGAAATGTATCCCACGATGACGCCAGAAGAGGAAGAAGCTGAGCACTGGCTTGAGGAAGGGCAGCCACTTGGCCCTTGTGCTTCTGTGCCCTCATGACTGACCTTGAAATAATCACCCATCCTCCCTTTCCTGCCTGCACCATGGGACTCTACTTCTGGCCAGAAAGATTGTCAAGAGTTTTGGCAATTGTTTATTTTTCATTCTTGTATTATGAAAATCTTCAAACATAAATAAAAGCAGAGAAAATAGTACGATGAGCCCATCATTCAGTTTCCACAATTATCAACATCCTGTCATCTTTTTAATCTAGTTGTCTCGCATCTTTTTTTTTTCTTACAGTATTTTAAATGAAATCCAAGAGATCATGTAAATTCCCTACTAATACTAATACTAATACTTCAGGATGTATTTCTAACAGATACAGGCTCTTTTTTTTTCTCCCCAGCAGAACCACAATATCTTCGCACATCCAACAAAACTAGCAATAATTATTCAGTATAATCTAATACTCAGTCTATATTCATTTTTCTCTCAAATTTTTTTTTTTTTAAAGATTTTATTTATTTATTTTTTTCCCCCCAAAGCCCCAGTAGATAGTTTGTGTGTCACAGCTGCACATCCTTCCAGTTGCTGCATGTGGGACGCGGCCCCAGCATGGCCAGAGAAGCAGCGCGTCGGTGCGAGCCCGGGATCCGAACCCGGGTCGCCAGCAGTGGAGCGCACTCACTTAACCACTAAGCCACAGGGCCGGCCCCTCAAATTTTTTTTAATTGTTGATTTGCTCAAATCAGAATCCCAACAAAGCCTGCCTGTAGTATATGATTGCTATGTCTCTTTAGTGTCTTTTAATCTAGACAGTTTCCCTTCCTCTTGTTTTCACGTTGCTTGTTTTTTTTTCATGTTGCTTGTTTCTTGGTTGCTTGGTTTGGAAAGGAAGTGGGGCTGGAGATGAGAACCAAGCAATGATATCACTGAGTTCTTTTCTCATTTTTAATTTTATATCTTTATCTGATAAATAAAATTATTTTTCCTATTCACATCTCAAATATTATGCACTTTGCCATCACATGAAACAGCACATAAAACATTGACCAGCTTGGGGCCAGCCCGGAACACCGCTTGTCAAGCCATGTTGTGGCGGCATCCCATATAAAGTAGAGGAAGATGGGCATGGATGTTAGCCCAGGGCCAGTTTTCCTCAGCAAAACAAAGAGGAGGATTGGCATCGGATGTTAGCTCAGGGCTGATGGTCCTCAAAGGAAAAAAAAAAAAAACATTGACCAGCTTAAACTAGTTTTGCTTCCTTAAAACTGGTTGTTGATTAATCAAACCTTGCTCAATAACAAGGAGGGCACTGCGCATGTGCCTAGCAGGAACCTATAGTCTCAGGATGACCCCAGCCTTCAATACGGAAAATCTGGCTTCCAGCAGCCCAAGTAGCTAGATTACCATGTACGGACTGATTTGAAACTAGCCAATCGGCTTACATGGGCCCAACTGCAGCTTAGTAGCCCCTAACTCCTTAAATTTTGCCCCGAACCTTGGATCAGGAGACAGATTTGAGAGCTTTGCCTCCTGTCTCCTTGCCAGTCGACCTCACAATAAAGCTCCTTCTTTTCTCAAAAGCCAGTGCCATAGTATTGGCTTCTAGGTGTATCGAGTAGTGAGCCTTTGCTTGGTAACACTTAGAATTCAGTTAGTATTGCTATGTTACTTTCAAGACCCAATAACAGCTACTTGAAAGGTATTGTTTACATTCTACAAACAAGTTTTGGTAAAGTGTTTGGGTGCATTGCCACATCTTGAGTTTATAACCTTCTTTTTTTCAATTTCCATGTAGGTATTGAGATTTTTTTAAACAAAAACATAAATTATACGGTTTAATCACGTTACTCTTTATTGATCCAAATTCCACCAAATCATTTGGATGTATCAGTTGTCACTGTTTCATATTTTCTTAATTTGATGACACTGAATTCTCTCTTTAGATTGCTCAGAAGAATATTATGAGCAAATAAGAATGCAAGGCAGATGGTATCTGAAACACATACACGTATAAAGATATTAAATGGAACTCCTGCTAAACTGATGGTATATTTAGATTTGATATGGAGAGATGCAAAAATTATGGAGTTTTTATTTATTATTTTTATTTATTATGAGGATTCACTTGTGTACTAAACATAGAACATGACTAGGATCTGCAGAGACCTAAATCTGTATCCATTTCCTCCTTCACCACCGTCATAAGTACCTGACCATTTTATTCCAGTATGTACTATGCATGTCTACCCCCACTTAATAGCCAGGATCTATTTCTGATGCAGTTAGCATTTATGATTTTATTTCTTTTGAGAAGTTTTCAGACCATGAACTTTTCCTTCTTTTATAGGCAATAACATTATCCAGTAAAGTAGTGAAATCGACACAACAGCTGGGATGTCCAACTTTCACACAATTGGCTTTCATTAGGTACAACACTATTGATCAAATAACTATAATATGTATACTATATATGCTGCTGGGAATACACATATAAAACATATCTGAAGTTCCTTACTTATAGGGAGTTGAGAAAGGGATCACAGGAAATTAAGGAGATGCAATTCAGAAGCATATTTCTCCTTGGCATTCTCTTCTGTATCCACTCTCCGTATATTTCTGGTACGTTTGGACAAAGGGATTTAACCTGCAAACTAGGAAGGCAGTGCTCTTGAAAGCTGATGAAATGATGTTTGTTATGACTTCATTCAGTTGTGGGGTGGGAGGAGGGTTAAAGGAAGAAAGAGAATAAGGGAAGGCTAAAAAGAGAAGAGTCAAGAGAGAGTATGGGTAAACAATGAGAAAACCAACGGAAACAAGGAACATGAGGAAAATAAAGCACTGTTTGCGTGGAATTGAATTTCAGGAAGAATAACTCAAAAACTCACTAACAAAAGTTTATAAATGGCAAATGTTGGATTTAATTGAAAGGTAATTCTTGCTCAAATCATAACAGACTTCTCTTTATCTTATTGTCCTATTTTAAAGTCCCATTGTGTTCATTAGCTCAGTCTTTCGTTATTCTTATAAAGAAAAAAGTCAAATAGTACTTTCGTTGGTTACAAGGTTATTTTGTTTTGTGGATATTATTTTATAAATGTAACCTTGGCTATCTTTTATTATTTTTATTCACATAAAATAATAAAACAAAATATTAAAAGGTGACTTTTTGCTATTTCACATTATATTCTTTCATTTTTACTTTGTTAGACAAACATATATATGCACACAAATGCTAATGCATGCACAAATCCTTTTCACCCTTGCTGAAATCAAGAACTTGGTCTTGTACTATTTTAAAATATTTAGGTTATTATTTATAAATAATCTCTTCTTTAGGTATAATCCATGATTTATTTTTATGTAAAAAATTAAATAATAATTTGTATAAACTATAAGTTAGAATTGAACACTTTTAACTGAGCCAAGGGTATAAAGTTAAGTTTATGCACTCTTGAGCTATTCATAAGCCAATTTTCAATACCCTTGTGTTATAGAAGGATTAAATTACAGCTTTGCAGTAGATTAGGTTTCTTTGTATTATTGTATTTATACATCTGGTTGGTCTATTATGCATTTTCTCCATACTATCTTATAAACTGATTAGGACATAACTCCTTCTCTATTGTATTCATAAGAGCCCACCATAGCATGGATTTAAAAAGCAAAATTAAATACCCAATATCTCTGGCTTAGAAAATCATTGTTTCTCAATTGCAGCATTGTAATTCTGTCTATAGATCTGCCTATCTACGTTGAGCTTTAAAAAGAAAACGCAATTAAAGACACAGATTGCCATGAATGAGGAATTACATTCTGCCAATAATAATGAGTAAACTTTCCCTGTTTCTGACCCCGGATAGGCCATCTTTGAGCTTTACCGTAGAAAGACTTGGATGATACTCTTATGTCTTAATACAATACGTAATATATAAGTATGTTCACAGATCAGTTGGCATTTCTTTTGGCTTTAAGAAGCTGAGCCTTTGTGTCCTAAAATTATAGGCACATAATCCTTGAATCTGCCATGCGGCCAAAAAAAAAAAAGTCGAGCATGCTCTTTTTGTTTGCTGAAGACTGGCTATGCAGTATGAAAGCAAAATATTTCTTATTTTACTAAGCGATAAAATGTCATTCAAGTGATAATACCCTTCACCACTCAGCAGTTTCTGGCTTTCGTGTTTAAGAAAAACAGACTAGAAGGACTGGTTAAACCCAGCCAGAGGTAAGGAGGCTTTACAAGCTCTTCTCACAGTGTTGAGGATCTGGCTACAGTCTGCCGAAACGGGTATACACATTTAGAACTGCAAGTTGGGCAGAAACGGGCACCAGTGAAGGTTTGGATATGCAGGAAAATATGCCTAAAACTTGGCCCAATTTGTAAAATCCAGTGGCATTTTCATTTGAAAACAATGAGAAGTGTAAGTTAAAAATGTTTCTGATATCTCTCCTCTGAGCTTCCGTAGTAACCAGAGCATCTTACTCTCTTGTAATTGTTTCCTTACTTGCCCCTCTGCCCCGTTATCTGTGAACTCCTTGGGGGCAAGGACCCAGTTTATATAGCCCACTCACAGTGGCTGGCTCAGTGCCAGGCACTTAGTAGGTGTGCAGGAAATGTTTGTTGAATGAAACAAGGGAGTGAATGAATGAGTACGACGAGCTTCTTTTGAAATATTCTTTTACTCCCATCTATGAGCTCCGTGGACCAAGCCTTTCACTGTACCTAGCACATCATAAATTCCTAAGTTTGTTGCCTGATTGACTGAGAGAAGAATCCAGAAGCATTCAGATTTGTAGACTGGAAAATAAAAGTGACCAATAACTTATATTTAACATGCTTTTGCTTTCTATGACCTCAAATATCTAACTGTAATTGTCCCAAAGGCATTTTAGACCATACTTCACAGACACTTACATTCTTAGAAGGGAAATGTAGGGGCTATATTAGGTTATATTGCTTTCCTTGGCTGCATGGAAAGTCTAGAAAATTATAATTAGTGTTGAGAGGTATAAAAGGAGGGTTGCAGATCAAGTAATAAATCATCCATATTATTTTCTTTTTTCTCGGTCTTCCTCCTTTCTCCTCTCTCCCTCATTTCCTTTCCTATAACCTCCCTTCCCACCTTATCTCTTGTCTGCCTTTGACTGCAGGAGCTCCTCTACCTATGAAAATGTATGTTGGACCATGACCTGTACAGTCCCCAGAATTGTTCTAAGGGTGAAAAACCTTTATGAGTGTTAGAAACAATTAACGTTTCCATTTACAACTAGACTTGAAGCTTTATGAGTGGCAAAGATGTAAATTTATTTTAACCTTAAATCTAAAGTATAATTTTTGTGTGTGGGAAACCAGTAGTTGCAGACTAGTGTGATTGGGAGATACATTTCAATTAATTCTTCCTCCAACACCTTATCTCTTCTGCATCAGAACCTTTTATAGCGTTAAAATTAACAATTATGCAGCTGATGGCTGGCTAAATCCACCAGGGGACCCGGCGAGAGCCTCAGATAACACGACACATATAAATCACTCAGGAGAACAATTCATGAAAGAAAAGTTATCTGTGTTTGGGATGACATTGGAAGAACCAAATAGGAGTCAATTTGAAGAAGGGACATTTAGTCCCATTGTCCAGCTTGCCTTTTTCTTTTTTTTCTAATTGTGTCATAATATACATTTTTAAAATTAATTATCCATTAGTGGCAAGATAAATGTCTCTTCTTGTGCTAAGGAAATGGTGGCTTCAGTGGTGAAAGATTATTTCACGTGAGTAGCGCTCGTAAAGAAAGCTGTGACGAGATAAGGTGGCAACTCTTCTTTGAAGAAGCACAATGAAAGGTGACAGGCAAGCCCATGTTTACCAAACTGAATAGAAGATTGGCGGATTTCAGGCCACCGCTCAGTTACATAAGCAGAGGGAACTAGGTCTGGAATGATGTTACACCAGAACACATAGATCACCACGTAGTAAGTACTTCAGAATATGACAACCCATGAAACTAGGTCCTAGGGAGTACCAAGCACTATTTTCAGGGTTTCTTTCCCTCACAAAATGTTTTGCAAGTACCTCTAGAATTGGCTTCATGCTTATACCTTCAATCACCATAAAAGATGTCTATTTCAGGGCATTTTGTAAATATATTGTTTTTGACGCAGGGAAAATATATACCCATAGATACAGACTGGAATAAACTGGAATTTAATAGGACCAAATGCCAAATACTAGCCTTGCAAGTGATCTATTTATTTATATATGTATACATATTTTTTTTTGAGGAAGATCAGCCCCATGCTAACATCTGCCAATCCTCCTCTTTTTTTGCTGAGGAAGACTGGCCCTGGGCTAACCTCCGTGCTCATCTTCCACTTTAGATGGAACGCCGCCACAGCATGGCTTGCCAAGCAGTGCGTCGGTGCGCGCCCGGGATCCAAACCTGCGAACCCCCGGCCGCTGCAGCGGAGCGCGCGCACTTAAGCGCTTGCACCACCGGGCCGGCCCCTACTTATTTATATTTTTATTTACATTTTATTTTTATATACAATTTATTTCCTTGATACTTTTAAAAATCATATCCGTGTGGTTTTGATTCATCTTTCTTCGCTACTGGTTTTGAATTTTAAACTTCACTCATAGTCAACAGAAATATTTAACTTGCAGTCTCCACATATGGAATAGTAACCAGGTTAAAAGCTTTACTAAGCACCTGAGTGACAAAATTGTCATATAATTTTCATTTCTTTAAAGTAGTTTATTCTTTTCCCCTCACTCCCACACCTTGCCACTAACCTGCAGAAGAAATACAAATCATGAGAGGAGAAAAAAAGATATGGGTTTTTGACAAGGTTCAATAACCATGTCACAGTTTAGTGAACTTTTTACTGTTTGTTATTCTTTAGTGAAGTATGAATTATAGTTGCCTTAATATTTATTTGCATCCAAAATACCTGGATAAAAATTTATTGTTTTGTTTTTATAGTCCATTAAATTGTGCCTAAAAGCATTTATGATGACACACAATGTTTTTAATGATTTGCTTTGATGAGCCTATCAATCATAACTAATATAGGTTACAATTATAATTAATACAAGGTTACAAAACTCCTCCAGGTTTTGTCATTGGTGAGACTGGGTAGACCCGCCAGAGTGCTTCACCCCTTGGCCAGTGAGGCCTCTTCCACAGAGGTCTTTCTGGTCTTACACTCTATTCAAAGATGATTTTTTTAAAAAAAATCTAGATATTATTCACATATCATAAAATTCACCATTTTAAAGCGTGCCACTCAGTGGATTTTGTATATTCACAGAATTGTGCAGCCATCATTGCTATCTAATTCCAGAACGCATTCTTCACCCCAAAAAGAAATCCTTACCTGTTAACAGTGACTCCCCACTTCCCCCAACTCCCAGCCCCTGGCAACCACTACTCTTCTTTCTGTCTCTAAGGATGTACCTGTTCTAGATATTTCACATAAATGGAATCATACATTATGTGGCTTTTTGCGTCTGGCTTCCTTCACTACGTGCCATTCCCTGTGCTAAAGTAGATGAAGATAAAAAGAGGGAAAACTTTTCTGCCCTCATGGAGGTCATAATATTGTAGGACAATCGGGCTAGATAAATATATACTATACACAGTGTGGGCAACACGTTTTCCTCTTGATTCTGTCTCCAATTTCTCTGGTGTACCATTTATAAATACAAAATGACGGCCCCTATTGTGGTCTTTCGAGGATGACATTGCCTGCGCAAACCAGAACTGGGGTCAGCCTACACTTCATCTTTACCTTCCACTTTCTGCTCAATTTTTACACTCAACTTTTCTCTATTTCTTAGTCAAGGGTCAAGAGAACGTAAAGACCCAGGATGGATTCATTGGTCACTTTCAAGTCGCCTTTAATACAGTGGGCAGACTTTCTTTGCGTTCCTGTTCACAGTTTAATTTCCTATCCACTCATGGAGCATAAGGATGCTGCCATATGAGCTGCCAACATTAGCACACATTATAACACGGACCGCCAGGGTGCCATCTTTTTGTATGATTGGAAGACAATATTCTGGGTTATCTAACTAAAATCTGTCCCTTAAAATCCACGCAACAACCAAAAATCCTCTCTTGCCTCCTTGCCTCTCTTGCACAAAATATATTGTGCAGAAGAAAATAAGAATCGCCTATAATCTTGCAACCTAGAGTAAACTAATGTTGATATTCTGTATTTAATTTTACTCTTTTTGTGCACATATATTCTTTCAAATTCAATAAACATTATTAAATGGTTCCTTTGTGCAAGAAGGAAATCAGTGATAGATAAGAATAAATCTCTTGGAGTTTGGAAATTTATAAAAATTACGATCACTCTGGTTGTGTCTTCCCCTCCCACTAATAAACATTAAAGCAAGTATATTTTCCCGCATCCTGAAATAGTCTTCAAAAAACATGACTTTTCATACCTGCATATGAATGGGCCATAATTTTAAGAGTGTGGCTTATTTATGTTGTTTTCCTTTTCTTTTTTACTATTTAAAATAATGCTGTGTTAAAAATACGTTGAATAACTTTTTATATAAAATTTTGGAAGAATTTGTGATTAAATTCTTAGAACAGATTGCTGAGAGAATTACCAAGTCAGGATATTTTTGTTTTATCTTCCAGTGTATTTATACCTATTGACTAAATTGGCTCCAAAATATTACAACAATTTATATTCATACCAGCTTTCACTAAGAGTGCTCATTTTTCTATTTCCTTGACAACACTGACATTATAATTATTAAGATTTTTAGCTAATTTCGTAGGCAAAATGCTATCTTTAATTATTGGTAAAGTTGAATGTTTTTATATGTTTATTTGCTATTCATGTGTATGTGTGTCTTGCATATGATTTGACTATTCTTGTGCTTGTGCAGGTTTTATGTTGCAGTGTTTCTTTTTGTTGATTAACAAGTGCTCTTTATATAGCAAATAATCTGTCAGATATGATGCAATATATCTGTACTTTGTTTTTTGCCTATAAATGAATTATGAATCTTTTAAAAAATATAGGAGCTTTAAATGTTTTCATAAGTTACATTTATTAATATTTTCCTTCCTGGCTTTCCGCCTTTGATTTTATGCTTGAATGTCCTTTTCCAACGTAAAGTAAAAGAAAAAAAGTCATATTTTTTCTTCTTCTTGCTATGTTTATTTTTTATATTTAATCTATCTGAAATTTATTTTGGCATGTGGAGATGTAGGCATTCAACTTTACTTTTTCTCCAATAGCTATCCAATTGTCTCATTTATTGCATAAATCATCTTTTTGTAAGTGATTTATGACATCTTTATAAAACAGAAAAATTGCTACATAAGCCAGAATATGTCAGTTATTTTCTTTCCTGGGTACACTGAAATCTCATGCATTTTGCTATTCTTGTCAATTATTCCAGGAAGAGCCCTGCATAAATCTTACTGTGAAAAATATAGTGAAATCAGTGTCTCCAGATTCTAATGTTCTCCATTCCTATCCTTAAAAAGAAAAAAAAAAAATGTGAACACTTTTAGCTCCTTTCCTGTAGTGTCCGATACAGAGTAACGCTTAATCTACATCCATTGAACGCACGAGGCAACAGGCTGAATGACAACTTCCCTCTGCGGGACACCGAGGACCCCGGTTGGAGGCGTGCATTAGGCAGTCTTCAGACATCTCCCAGAGCCCAGCACTGAGGCCATCAGACCCAGGCACACTTTCCGTTTTCCACGACAGAATCATACAACTCAGGTCTTGAGTTGTGTTGTCTTTGGTTAATTTGTTTCCCACCTTCTCAAAATTCCAGAACTTCTTTACTTTTGAAAAAAAATCCTATCAAGAATGTCTCCATTGCCTGAGTTCACATCAGACATCATCTCATGCATCTCGTTTTTCTCTCTCAAGTCCACCCCACTCTCTTTTTTCCTGTCCTCTTTCTCCTACATGCTAAGAGACTGGGTCCCTTGGAAGCTTTCTTTGTCATTAAAAACAGAGTCCTTGACAATTTTTCAATATATTAAATTCTAAATTTTTGTCTAATTATTACATTGAGAGTGAACAATTTTCTGGGCCCCTGACAAATTTTCCAACTTTTAAGAAATTGGCTTTAGCTGTTACCACGTATGAAATAATATATGCAGGTGCTTGCCACACTGCACATCCTTGTCACAGAGTAGGCACCAAAAATACGTGTTTCATTCCTCCCTTTCCTATATTAAAGTGTATCTATTTCTCCCCATGAGACCAGGGCTTGGTACAGGTCAACCTCAAATAAGTATTTGATGACTAAATAACCGGAGGAATGAATAAACAATAAATAAATAGTAGGATTAGAGAAGGCAGTATCTTACTGCCTTACTTACTTTACTGCCTTCTTATACGTCCAGTTTTCAACCTTAATTACTATTTGTCAACAAATTTTACTAATTCTGCTGGCCCACTTTTCTTTTCTGTACATATGTTCCATATATATATATGGAAATATATATATATATCCTTTAATTCCATTCTCTTTCACATTGATTCTAAATATTTGATGTTTCAAAGGTTACTTTTAGGTTACTTCCAACTCTATCATCATTTTCCAATGATGCAATTCCTTTCCATATGTATGTGTGTCCTAGCACAGACCTGAGTTATATAGTAGGTGCTTAAATAAGAGTTATTAAATTTTGGGGCCGGCCCAGTGGCGCAGGGGTTAAGTGCACGCACTCCACTTTGGTGGCCCGGAATTCGCAGGTTCGGATAACGGTCGTGCACCAACGTACTGCTTGTCAAGCCATGCTGTGGCAGCGTCCCATATAAAGTAGAGGAAGATGGGCATGGATGTTAGCCCAGGGCCAATCTTCCTCAGCAAAAAAGAGGAGGATTGGCATCAGATGTTAGCTCAGGGCTAGTCTTCCTCACAAAAAGAAAAAAAAAAGTTGTTAAATTTGAAATCTGATTCTTTTCTCTTCCCCAAATCTTATTAATGATCTTATCTCTTCTTTACTTGACCCAATATATTTTGAATAACTATATTACCTTCATTTCCTGTACTAAAGTTTACACTGCTTCTTTTCTGAGTACTGCAGACATCTTCAGCTTTTATACATAATTTTTACATAATATTAATATTAACATTAAGACAGATTGCACTTTTAAATTATTCTTTTACCATATTTTGTGATTTCAAAGAGCTCTCAAAATTTCTTTTTGCCCTCTTCTTCTTCTTTTTTTTTTTGTGAGGAAGATCAGCCTAGAGCTAACATCTGCCAATCCTCCTCTTTTTTTTTTGGCTGAGGAAGACTGGCCCTGGGCTAACATCCATGCCCATCTTCCTCCACTTTACGTGGGACATCGCCACAGCGTGGCTTGACAAGCGGTGCATCGGTGCACGCCAGGGATCCCAGCGGGCGAACCCCGGGCAGCCACAGCAGAGCTCGAGCACTTAACCGCTTGTGCCACCGAACGGGCTCCTGACTTCTTCTTCTTAAGACTAGCCTGGGTACAGCATCTTTTTTGTTGTTGTTGTTTTGGTGAGGAAGATTAGCCCTGAGCTAACATCTGTTGCCAATCCTCCTCTTCTTGCTGAGGAAGATTGGCCCTGGGCTAACATCCGTGCCCACCTTCCTCTACTTTATATGTGGGGCGCTGCCACAGTACTGCTTGATAAGTGATGTGTAGGTCTGTGCCGGGATCTGAGACCACAAACCCCAGGCTGCTGAAGCAGAGCACCCGAACTTAACCACTATACCACCACTATGCCACCACTATGCCACCGGGGGCTGCCCCATCTCTTCTCTGTGCCTAGCAGCGTGCTATTTCCTGTATCCTGCCTTCTTCTGGGACTCAAATTCTATTAGACTTGCTTCTCATGTTCTTTGGTCTTTCCCTTTTCTGATCGCTTCCTTCCTTCCCCTCTCCTCCCCTCTTCTTTGCTTCTCTTCCTTTTCCTTCTCCTCCATTTCTCCTTTGGGAAACTTCAGATAAAGCTCTCCTTTCTAAGGAAGTGTTCTGTATCTTGTTCTCAGTAACATGTATTACCTTCTATCTGTTGTTTCCTTGACTAGTTTCCAAACCATCATTTGTGTTTCATTTTCTCCCATGTCCCGTCAAGAAATCTATTTTATTAACATTCCCCGCCACTCCATTCCCATCCTCTTCTCCCTGTTTCCTTCTCTTATACCCCAGAGAACTTCCATGCATTTATTTGGGCTTATTACCTGTTTCAGTTTTTCTTCAACATTTTCATTCTGGGCCCTTAGAGCTGGCCCAGCAAACCGGCCTGGGCTTAGCAGTAGTCCTGGGTCCTTTTTCATTTCAAAGAGCAGACACATCCCCACAGCCAAGACGTTCTGGCAGAGGAATTTTTGTGTGTGGTTTTCTGTATCAACTTTAATCTTTTGCTGACTCTGAAAACCAAATCAAACAAAACCACAAAATAACAAAAAAATGACAAGTTTTTTAAGAGTAATTTTCTCTCTTGCCTCGTTTCTATTTTGTGTCTGTGTTTCCGCACTCCAATCAAAAGCTGACTATTATTTTTACTGAAATTGTCAATGCAACAAAAATATCTTTTTATTGAGGTCACAATGTTTCCCATACCCATAGTTTTGTTCTTAAGGAGAATGAATTGCATTCTGAATTATTATGAATGTCTTTCCAAAGTACTTATCCTTTTCTCTTAATGCTGTGTCCAGAATAAATGCTTGTATTTTTCCCTGATTATATGAATCACCCATTAGACTCTTTGCTTCCTGGGATTTGAATTGCAAAGTTTCTTGTAGAAAGAAAAAGTTTTTGTTGGATGAATGGGTAAAGCTTAATTTATCTGATGCCAGTTGTAATAATAATTAATGTCTTCATCTCCACCATTGTTACATAACCTTTACCACAACAGCTAACATTTACTAGCACTTACTATGTGCCAGGGACTAACCCTCCAGAGGCATTATCTAATCATAGCAGCTGCACGTAACTTTGTTTTTCTTTAGAATAACTTAATCTAGATTTCAAGACCCCATTCTACCATGATTATAGATGCTTTATCTCAGATACTTGAGGGTTCCCCCTTTTTCTGGGGTCATTTCTAAACTTCAAGGTTGTGATAGACAATGTTATTAACCAATATAACTCACCAAGTTCCTTATTAACAAAATGCTTATATTATACTGGACAGCAAAGTGCCCAGCTTAATACTCCCTTTCTCTGCCTCCTTTGCAGCTGGAGTACCAATTCTGGCCAATGAAACATAAGAGGAAGCCAGCTGGAAATTTCTAGGAAAGCTTCTGCTCCCACATGGGCTGACGCTGGCTCCTCTCTGCCTCCTCCTACTTCCTGCTTTGATCTCAGATGTGATGCCTGGAGTGGGGGCAGCAATTTTGTGACCATACAGGAAAGGCCCAAAATTGGAAACACAGCATTGAACTGTAGAACCATTTTGAGTAATCATCTATTTTTGGACTTCCTATAATATGAGGAAAATAAATGCCTATTTTTAAAGTCCCTGAAGTTGTCTTTTATGCTCTTTGTAGCTGAATGTATTCCTAAGTAATACAGGAGGGGCTATAGAGTACTGTGGGTGTGAGGGGCCTATCATTCTTCAGTCACTAGCATCCCATCTGGTCCTCCATTGTCATTGCATGTGGGTGATCACTGAGATCCCTTGTACCTGGCTAGTGATTGTTTTTAGGTCCTGCAGCTTTCTATTCTAGTTCTTTGCCATGATGGTGTTGGTGGTGGTGGCAAGGGTCTCAAAGTTTTGGTGCCACTCTGCATTATGATGATATTTGTACAGCTAGTTATGACTCTGTGATGAGCTATTACAATGGCAGCTCCCCTTTAACCACCCCTTTAGGTATTCATGCCTTGTCTAGACCTTCCCACATTGACTCTAGGCTTAGTCTCACGACTTGCTTCAGCCAAAGGGACATTAGCAAGCATAGTGCAAACAGAGGCTCAGTAAGCTGTTTATACATTGGAGCTTGTCTGGTTGGAATGTTCCCAGCCACCGTGGTCTGAGAAGCCAATCGTTGCATAGAGAGGCCAGTGGAAGAGAACTGAGGCACTCCAACTGATCCTCATCTGAGCACCCAGCCAACAGCCAACACAAACTGCCAGCCATCCCAGTGAGCCATCTTCGGCATTCCAGCCCAGCTGAGCCTCCAAATGACTACAGCCCCGGATGAACCACGTGAAGCAGAAGAATTGCCTAACTGAGCCCAAGCAACCCACAGAGTCATGAGAGGTAATAAAATGCTTGTTGATTTAAGCCACTAAGGTTTGGGGTAGTTTGTTACACAGTGATGGATAACTGGAGAAGGTCTCTTCTTCCCAATACATCATGATTTAGAGAATTGCAGTATTATAATGAATAGCACAGCTATAAAATTAGAAAAAGAGATAAGTATTTGCTTTTACATTTTTGCTTCAAGTCCTAAATATAATTTTTGTGTGTTTGGAACACAAGAAGCCTGATACATTTATGACCCAATTCAAAACACTACATTTTCTATTTTATTCCACTTAGCATTTATATAGTGCTCATTATTACAGAATACAGGTACTGTATAATATTATTATTTAGCATTTATAGAACACTTTTTGCTTTCAACGTATGCTACAAATTATTTTAATTTTTATATTTACAAAGTACTTTATAGTCATTTAAATTTTAAAATTATTTCATAACCCTCTTTGTGAAGGAGAAAATATATTACCAATATTGGGCCCAAATTTGTATCTTCCTTGAGAATGTACATATGTTGTCTGCATAGAGGGCTGGGTCCAAGGCAATGAGTAGAAATGGAGCATAAATACCAACAAAGGCCACACCAGAAAACCTGTATTGAAAAAATTAATCTCAGCCAATTGCTTCCTTCAAGCAATATTTGACACAAATGTCCCAGAAGCCGTAAATATATTTGTACAGCAATTCAAGTTAGAGGTAGTGCGCTATGGTAGACCAGAACAAAAGCTTTGGAATGAGACAGTTGGACAAGGTCTTCAACCTCTCTGATTATTAGCTTTTTATCCATAAAATATCCATTTTATAGGGTGATTGTGAGGATTAAATGAGATAACACAAGTAAAAACACTTTCTGTAGGCTGATATACTGAAAGTGCATAAAAAATCAGAGCTATTCTTATTACCAAGATTGTGTTATTAAGATTATTACTAAGATCTTATTACTAAGATTGTGTATTAGTTGAGAATTAATTTCTTAGTGTCACAAAGTTGTCTTGGTTTGAAGTATGAAGAAATGCTTCAGCCCTTTTAGCTTATGAACTCAGTAACTTACTACTTTTCTTATACTTTCCACAAATAGTCACAAAGAGTGAATCCATTGCAGGGTTTATGAATCCTGTGGTCTTCCTTATCAGCAGGGAAGAGTGTCTGTCTCACCCCTACTAAAGAACGTTCTTCTTTTTTTTTTTGGCTGAGGAAGATTCACCCTGAGCTAACATCTGTGCCAATCTTCCTCTTTTTTGCAGAGGAAGATTAGCCCTGAGCTAACGTCTGTGCCAATCTTCCTCTATTTTGCTTGTGAGCCACTGCCACAGCATGGCCATTGATAGACAAGTGGCGTAGGTCCGCACCCGGGGAACCGAACCCAGGCCGCCAAAGCAGAGCATGCTGAACTTAACCACTAGGCCACCTGGGGCTGGCCCAAGAGTGTTCTTCTTTATCATTATGAGAAGAGATGTGGTCTAGGATTTCTCTACAGAGGGGAGGCGAGGGCATCTCGCGGTTCTGTTGAACCAGGGCTACCATACTATTTCCTGGGGAGACTGAGGATTTTCTTACTTTTCCAGCAGAGTCACCAAGATAATACTTCCTTCTTAACAATGCCTTGGGGTGGCGTTGGCCATTAAAATTCCCTGTTGCTCAAGAGAATATTTAGCTGGTGCCTTCCACGTTCAAGGAGGAAAATGGAGCCACCGTCCCTTTGTTTCTCACAAAAAGGAAGTTGATGAATGGCTGTCAAATGGCTGGTTATACCTTCTTAGTGGCAGAGTTATAATTTGAACTCAATCTTACATTCTAGAGAGGCATATTCTTTACAGAGCTGCACAGACAGTTTTCCCTTGTAGCCTTATATTTTGAAATTATACAATTATCTCTGTATCTGTAGAGCAAAAATCTGTATAGCAAAAGAACAAGCTCAGGCTTGTTCCCAGACCGTTCATTCAGTCGCTTTGATTATAGCATTTGGGGGCTTGGTTTCCTAAGAGAAATGCATGTTTTCAGCTTGTTCTCAGATATAGCAAGGCAGAAATCTGGTCTTAAAAAACGACTTGTGTTCCTGAATGCCTTCACACTTTAAAAACTCTTCAAAACTGGAAGTCAAATAGAATGATAATGTAGCAACTATCACAAAAAAAAGTTGCCCTTTTTTTTTCTTTCAGCGATTATTAACCAAATATGGACAATTTTCTAAAATTCATATATATTTTCAAAGTGAAATGTAAAATATAAGGTCCATGCATTTGTTTCAGAAGGACTGGCTGTCTTTAGAAGGAGCACAGTTTTATTACCCTTGTTGTTCTATCTCTGTTTCGAAATTCATTGGCCCTGAAAAGCTGTGGAAACATTTATTTGAATATTTTGTTGATTCTTATATATATAACAGATAAAATTGCCAAAATTTTCTGAGGTATTAGATCTTAAATATTCTTGAATCACTAGATTTAATCATTCTCAGGAATTTTCAAATCATTTTACTTAAAGATTTGGCTCCGGTATCATTCTCAAGTTAATTCTCCCCTAAAAATAAGAGCTTTGGGGGAACAAAAGAAAGTACTATAACTAAACCGAAAAATGAGCCTTGAACCGTGCTGTGGGCATAAGTGTAGAGTGTCAGGAGAAGGCGATATTCAAGTTTGCTGCTCATTTTACGCTTCTGTAAGAGCCTAAAGGCCGATTCCTGACCAAGTAGGGCAGGAGAATCTGGATAATTTGAGGGAGGTTCTTGTCAGAAACTGATAAACTGCAAATGCTGAGACACAATGAGAAGAGAAAGAGTTGGAATTCAAGAATAGCTAATAAGGAATATTTAAGAGGGAAAAAGATGATAGGAAAAATGTTTGAAGTGAAAAAAAATTGATTCTTGAATACGACACATGCAAAAGGAAAAAAAGAAGCCCACAAAAGAGGTCTTAAAGAAATGTGAAAAAGCCCTGGAGATGAAATGTTATATAAATATTGCTAGTCAGTTATAATCAACCATGGCAAAGCCACATGTTTTGTAACTGAAAGAACTGACAAAAGCAAAACCACCGCCTCAGCATTGGATAAAGGGAATTGGGGAAAAGAGCATTTATTAATTGCAAAAACAAAATGGAAGCGGGCCGGTATTTAGGACAGCTGAGGTAAAATACAAGGAAATCGTGGATGGCATGAAAATGTTGAGAAAGAAGAATAAATGCTAAATCAAAAGAACTGGAAAATGATCAGTTTCCCCCTTGGAGTTATGCTGACATTAAATAGAAGCTCATTATAATGAACGATTATAGCCAATTTCAGTGAGACAGAAAAAGAAGAAGCCACATACATGATCTAAAAAGTAATATTGGTGGCAGGTAGAGGACTACAGATAAAATTCTTAATACCATTCTTCTCGGGTCAGTCCCCTGCTGAAAGCCCTCAGTCCTCCCCACCACCTGCCGGATGAACCCACCCTCAGAGTGTCTGCATGACAGCCTCCCGTCCCGCTTCCTCCAGGAGCTGCCATTTCCACCAGCGGGAACCCTCCAAACCCGCAGAACCATGGCTGGCCCATCCCTGCTCAGGGCTCTTGCCTTCTACCTCTCCACCAAGACCTGTCCCTCCACCTTGAATAAATGTCCTCTGCTCATTTCAGCCTTTTTATCTCGTAGATCAACTATATCTCACATCACATTCTCCACTATTCATTTGTTCAGCAAATACTTATGGACAGCCTACCACGGACCTGGAACTTTTCTATAGTCTGGGATGCAGCCGTGAAACAACAAACAGAAATCCTTGCCCTCATGGAGCGTATTTTAGTGAGGGGAGGGTAGAGGAGCTATCCCATGTATAAATAATTAAAATAATAGTCATGAAATGTTTCCCCATCTCTCCTGTATTAGTTTCCCATGGCTGCTGGAACAAATTACTGGAAACTAGGTGACTTAAAATAACAGAAATTTATTATCTCACCATTCTGGAGGCCTGAAGTCCAAATCGAGGTGCTGGCAGGGTCCTACTGTTTCTGGAGGCTCTAGGGGAGAATCCCTCCTTGCCTTTTCCAGCTTCTGGTGGTTGCCAGCATTCCTGGAGGCCACATCACTCCAATCTCTGCCTCCGTGGTCGTATTGCCTGCTTCTCTCTGTCCGTGTGAAGTCTCTCTCTGTCTCTCTCTTATAAGGACACCTGTCATTGGATTTAGGCATCACTCTAAATGAGATCCAGGATGCTCTCGTCTCAAGATCCTTAACTTAATTACATCCACAAAGACGCTTTTTACAAATAAGGTCACTTTCCAGGTTCCAGGGATTTGCAGTGGATATCTTCTAGGGGACCATTTTTTGGACTCACCACCTTTCCCAATTCTATGTAAAAAAAGTTTCCAATTTTCTTTTTGAAATCGCACAATCCACTTATTTTGTTTTTTTGAAAAATCATCTTCTACTTTGTATAATGACCATCTATGAACTTGTTGTTACTCTCTTCTTTGCTTTCTCTTTTTTCCACACCACCTGCACGTAATCCAGCAGCAGCTCCTTTCGAAATAGATCACAATTCTTTTATGTTGGTCTCTGCTGCTTCCACTCCAAACAGCATCTTTTTTTTACCCATATTCTAGCCATAGCCTCCTCTCTGTCTTCCCTGACCCATCCTGCCCCTTTACAGATGCAGCTCACAGCCAGAGTGGAAGCTCTTCTAAGACTAGACCAGAGCCTCTGTAGGTCTCTCTGACTAACGTCACCTGCTCAGAGATGCTTTCTGGGACGACCTTGGTTAACATTCAATGTATCATGATCAAAATGACTATGTGGGGCCGGCCCCGTGGCTTAGCGGTTAAGTGCGCGCGCTCCGCTTCTGGAGGCCCGGGTTCGGATCCCGGGCGCGCACCAACGCACCGCCTCTCCGGCCATGCTGAGGCCGTGTCCCACATATAGCAACTAGAAGGATGTGCAGCTATGACATACAACTATCTACTGGGGCTTTGGGGGTGGAAAAAAAAAGGAGGAGGATTGGCAATAGATGCTCACTCAGAGCCGGTCTTCCTCAGCAAAAAGAGGAGGATTAGCACGGATGTTAGCTCAGGGCTGATCTTCCTCACACACACAAAAAAAATGACTATGTATTTGCAGTTTATAGGTTTACTGTCTGTCTCCTCACACCGCACTAGAATGTAAGTGCCATCAGGGCATTTTTATTTTTTGAGGAAGTTAAGATGGACATCAGGAGTGTAGAATTTAACATGAACTTCCCTGGTAGCTCCTGGAATCTGAAGCAAAGCAGCCCACTTAGGGCATCATTTCCACTCAAAATTTGGTGAAAGACTGGTGCCCTTCAGAAGGATCGCCCTGGGGCATGTCAAGACCCTCACTCAACAAAGAAGCCCTCAATTAGGCTCAGAGCACTCGGTTTCCTTGGGCAAGAAGAGGATTAACACCTTCTGGAAACAGGGATCAAATAAGGAATTTCTGGCTGTCCTTTAATGAACCTAAATTTAAATAGTTATTTTATCTAAATCTGCAAGTGCTCAGAATTTACTCTACTTTAGTGGTTCCTAAAGTGTGGCCCCCAGATCAGTGCTGTTAACGTCACGTGGGAGTTCCATAGAAATGCAAATTTTGGGGTCCTACCCCAGACCTACTAAACCCGAAACTTTGGGGGTAGGGCCCAGTGGCTGCGGTTTAACAAGCCCTCCAGGTGTTTCTGATTCTTGATAAGTTTGAGAACCACTGCTCTAATTGATTTTAATGGCTTTCACCACTCTCATTGTGTTAGGCTTGTTTTAATCCCATCTTTGTTATTTGAGTATTAGGCAGCCTCCTGCTATGTCATGCCTTCTTTCTCTTCCTAACTGAAACTTCTTGGAAAAATGCTTTCTTAATAGTTATATATGAATATATATGCGATATATATGTACACTATATATATGAATATATCTAATTATTTATATAAGACATAGACAATATATATCAAGGTGTTGCCCATGATAATGCAATTTAGGTGATTTTTATTTTTTTCTTTACACTTAGAAAAATTTAATAAATATTATTATTTTTTTAAATGTTATTTTTCTCTGTACCACAAATTAGTTGACCTGAAGGAACTGTTTTCTTGAGCTTCCATGGAGCACTCTTTCTTTCTGAAAAATTATATTACTTTAAAAAAATTAAATGAAAAAAGTGGAAACTCAAACAAGTGTGATAAAATGAGGGTTTTTTTAAAATTAAAGGTTAACAGAAAAGTCCCTTCTTTCTAATGATTTTAAAAAGACTCCTAAAGTAACTGAAGGACTGTAGCCTTCACTCATCCTTCCGTTCCTACACCTGGGGCACACGCAGGACAAAGCTTTCAGGATGTGTTTGACAGATGGTTCCCTTAGCCAGGCTAAGATGCTGTTTTGCCACCATAACAGGGGGCACCATGGCAAACATTCTGGAAGGCTTGTTAAGAGGCACATTCATTTAACACACAATTCCTAAACTTCACCAGTGCCCATGGCTATTGCCGTTGATGGCTGGCGGCCTTGACAGTGTTGGGATATTTCACTAGTTGTGATTTCATATCTGTCCTTTTCTTGTCAGCAGAACTGGGGAAGGAGAGGAAAGACAGGACGAAGTCAAGAAGTGGTCCTTGTTTCATACGGGGCTCTTCATAAGCACATTCATGACGTAGCCCTTCCAGCACGGTGGGAGGGAGGATGTCCAGTTTTACAAATGAAATAAACATATTTGAAGAAATTTAGCAAGGAGGTACCATAGTCTTGTGGTTAGGCATGGAAGATTTGGAGTCAGAAAAATTTGCATTTGAATCCTGGTTCTTTCTCTAAAGCCTGTCCTTCGTTTACTCCCTGGGGGGAGGGGCGGGGAGGCGCTTCCTCCTTCCTACTTAGGGCCCTTAGCCCCGCTAAACTCCAAACTAAAGAGTCTGAACTAGATTTGGTAGGTGTCTCTTTATTTTTAAAAGATTTTTAACAGGAGTATGACATGATCAAAACGAGATTTGGCAGAGATTAATTTGGTGATGATCTGGCAGACGGAATGGAGAGAAGAGAGACAAGGAGAGAGGAGGACTCGGGCTGTTGAATCATTTACATAAGCGCCTTCGTGAACGTGAACGTGAACATGAACGTTGGGAATGATCCGAGGGAACAGAAAGGAGGGAATGGAAATAGGAGAGACTGAAAGAAAACGAGATGGGGTCTGAAAATTGCTTTAACGCCAGGGGCAAGGGAAATGGGGAGGGAATCAGCAAAAAGACCTAAATTTAAGGAGGCAGGGTGTGAAGAATTAGTTTGGAGGCGGGAAAGGGCAGATGATGAGTTTGGTTCCAAACAAGCTGAGCTTGAGATGCAATATACAAATGAAGAAAGAAGGGAGGGTAGTGACACGGGCAAGAAAGCTTGAATATGTGAGTGAAAGAACTGAGATAGACCAGAGCTGGAGAGAAGTGGGAGGGATGCCTAGATGGTCTGGCAAAGGTTCTTTTTGGATCCGGAGGGCAACAGGAAATACAGATTATTTAATGGAATTGAAACAATAGGCAGATAATTCAAATATGACGCCAAGTTCGACCAAAAGCACTATTCTATTCTTGTCTTTGTTTGAGTCCAGACATGATTATGGAGTGGTCTTATTTTTCTCTTGATCTATCCTGGTCACTAGGTGGCCTTGAATGACATTGGTGTCCTGTGAAATTGTTTATGTTCAACAGGAGAATACCACATTCTCGTGTGAGTGCCAGGCCAGCTCGCAGCAACACTGGGCAAACTGATGGGACCAGGCTTGCTCCCACTAGCGGGGACTGCTTTTCTCTTTCTTAATACGAGCTCTCCCCAAATGCTACTAAGTCCACTGTTTCTCAGTAATTAGCAACATGTGTTTGTTTGTTCATTCAACTAACATTTATTGAGGACCTCCTACGTGCTGGGAATATAATAGTGTCAAAGCAGACATGGAGTCTTTTGGAAATTAGAGCCATGGTGGGTAAAAGGGAGAGGGAAACACATTAATTAAAAAAACGAACAAATATTTAATTACAAGCTGTGATAGCTATAATGAAGGAAAAGCACAAAGAATTTTCAGATGTACCACAGAGCTAATCTAGCCTAAAGAGTCAGAAAATGTTTGAGCAGAAATCCAAAGCATAAGTGAGAGTTAGCTGGGTGAAGAAGGTGGGGATGGAAGGTGGGAAGGGCATTCTGGGTAGGCTGAATATCAGCTGCAAAGGCCCTGAGGCAGAGAGACTTTGCAGAAACCAAAGAAGGCCAGTATGGCTGGCTCCCTGCTCATCTCAAAGCTACTTCCAAGTCTTCTCTTGGACCAAACAATATTTATTATAAGATTCAGCATTTTAAATAATGAGTTTAAAAATCCAACAGGCTGTTTAGAAGCCAGTTGGCTTTAGCTGAGGAAAGCTGCCATACGAGTTTGTACGAGTTAATGCAGCTTCAGAAGCAATGGTTTTATTATCTGGGAATTCATCAAAACTTTAGTGTTCCAATTTGAACCTAGAACCTTGGTGTTTTCACACTGAACACTTGGCCCATTCCATCTTCTCTCCCCTCATTTCTTAACTACTATCTTGTGTTCTATGTTTCTCATTAAATCCCTAGCCCCTCTAAGGGTGAGAGTCTATCCTATTCATCTTGCCAAGTCCTCTTAGCACCTTGGCACTTAGTGAGTTTTGTTCATTTAACTAACTTTTACTGAGCGATGTGCCCAATAGAACTCCACTAGGACACAAAATCTAACAAGACGGATCTCTGCCCTCTGGGAGTTTAGAGTTATTGCAAAGATCTACCCACCAACCTAAAAAATAAAGCACACTTTTTGACCACTTTAACAAATTACTCCACATAAATTTCTACAAGTGCTTCTCCTATGATAAAATAATCTTTATTTTATACTTCAGAGTCTAAGAAACTACTTTTAATAATATTTTGATATTTTAAAATAAAGTTTGAAGATTACAAGATGGTATTACTGTTAAAATCAAATGACTTAATTGTGATCCCATTTATAATTGATGCTTTCACCTTGGGGTATTTGAAAATGAGGTGCATTTCCTTTTATCTTTTCAATGGCAGCCCCTCGTAAAGCTTGTATGAGCACAAGACTAAGAATTAGGAACTCTTCCTTCTGCCCCTGACTCACCAGGTTACCCAACTTAACCTCACCGTGTCCTCAATTGTAAAATGGGGATAATAGTACTTACCTCTCTCACTGAGGTGTCATGAGTATTAATTAGTGTTTGTCAAGTGCTTTGAGATCTTCAGATGAAAGGCCCTGTGGAAGCCCCGTATAAAGTATTATTATATAAAGCCTTCTCACCTCCCACTTTCACTGAGCAGTGATTACCAATTATGGCCAACTCTAAATGACAGTAATGCTGCATTCAGACACGACAAGGCAAGTTTTATTGGTCCATTAGGACATGCCTGTTTGAGGGAATTAGTTTTGTGAAAATGGTTATTATGCCAAGGACTTTTATTTTAGGCAGTTGTTGGTCTTAATAGTTAATAGTTAAATATTAAGCCATTTGGAAAGGCTGGTTTCACATTTCAATTGGGATGACAGGACTTCATGACCATGACATTTACATCTAAAGAAGCTTAGGCATGTGGTGTGGGAGAACTTACTTCCCATAAAATGAAATTATATTTATATGGAAGGCTGACTTCAGTTTCTGAGAAACCAGCTGGATAGTGAAGACAATACTACTTACTTAATTAGGAAAGGAAGAAGTGTCTCCCACATATAATTTTCTGGATTCTGATTTCAAAGGATTCATAACTTGCAAAAAAAACATTAATTTTCTCATTAGAACCCTGTTTAATACATGGCAGCAAGCTAAATCAATTCTTGGTAACTAGGTTTTTTTTTAACTCTTTTTTGGATCAGTTTTGATGACCCAGTATTTGAAAATTAGCAGATTTTCAAATACTCAGAAAGGGAACACAATTCTTACAGGTGATTGCTGATTTGAAATAGTGTATATTCTTTGAAGAATACAAACACCATTAATATATCTTGTTCCAGGTTTATCTGGTTTTTGTTTTGTTTTTTTGATCTACCATCAGTCTTAGCATTTTCCTGATGCATAAGTAACTGTTAATTTCTTCTTCAGGAAACAGGGTGTTAGCTGGATAAGTCTATTTCGGAAGCTACCTGAGTTGTTAACATGATGATCTTATCTAAAAGATAGATGATGTATTCATATTTTTGTGACTACAAATTTCTCTTTAAAAATACAAAACAAAAATTCTATAAGAGCCAATAATCCTCAATCATTGCAGAATTGTGTTTTTGATTCATCTGAAAGGCAAGACAGAAAAAGATGAAGTGACAAAATTGTACTAAGTTTTTCTCATATGGAAAGTAATAAACTATTTTCCTATCATGTAAATCACGAGGTAACATTTCATCATGAAATGAGTTCATGTCATGTTTATAAACACTGTATGACCTCATTTCGATTCATTCCTGATTTGTGATAATGTAGATGTGAAGAGAAGTGAAACCATCTTTGTTTTGCCCATGAAAACAGAGCTCCTTAAGCAAATTCGTTGTGTAAACAAGGGAAACACTTTCTTTACTCAAGAGTGAGGCCTGACATTGTTCAGGGCCTGAGAAATCTGTGAGTCGCATTGCTGGGACACAAAGAACACGCCAATTTCAAATGATTCTTATCTACCCATTAACAGACTTAGCAGTCACTCGGTAACACTTATAGTTCATTATCTTGACCATAATTTTGCTATGTTTGCTTACTAAAACACGCGCACACACACCTTTTTAAAAATCACTGATTTAAGTGATCTAATGAGTTTTCTTCTATGTATATTTTGTTATTTAAAAAATCTTTTCATTAACACTGAAAATCATTTGTTCATTCATTCAGTAAACACCACACCACTGAGAATGCCATTGTCCCTGACCTGGAGATGGGAGGGAAGAAAGACTACTACAGAAAAATTGTTGCGTAGTGTGGCAGAGGAGGAGAATCTTATTTATTCTGGTGAATTCTGGGGAGGGCAGATGGTAGAAAGGGTGATGCCAGACTGCATCTGCTGGAAAAATGGTGCACAGTTGTGGAGAGGGGCTAGGAAGGGGGCAGGAAGGAGGAGGGTGGAAAGAAGTGGAGGGGTGGCTGGAATGCCTGGTGGGGGTCGGCGGAGGTGGGGAAGCAAGGCAGGGCTGATTAAAAACGGCTTCACCACGGATCAAGCTAACTAGGTTAGATTTTATCCCAAAGACGCCTGGACGTGGTTGGAGGGCTGATGTGATCAGGTATAAGTTTAGAAAGGGCTCACAGATAGCCCTGCTCCGTGTCTCTCAGACCTGGCTCATCATCAGAATGACTAAAAAACACAAAACAAAAGCAAAAAACATTTATTTTATTTATTTTCAAAAAGTTACACGTTCAAACATTAAAATCAAAAGCATTTTATATGCATTTAAAAGCATTTCTCCTTCACACCGTCATTAATATAAGAAAGGTTCCTTCCACTTATTTTTATGTTTCCTTCCCATCTTTAGGCAAATACAAGCAAATATGAATATAGATTCTTATTTTCTTCCTTTTCTTAGCCCAAAAGCAGAACACTATAGTCACTATTCCACATCTTGCTTTTTTGGGTTTTTGTGAGGTTTCATTTAGAGTGGGTAAGCTCAAGAATCTGTATTTTTGCAAGGCTCCTTGTTGATGCTGATTATCAGGTGGAAACCGCTGACCTAGGGGATGAATGAGAAGAGTATAAGTTTGGAAGCAGTGGTAATGGAAAGGAAAGTACACTTCCAGAGACATTTAGGATCCTTAGTATGGGAAATTCCTATTGTCCTCAGGGTAAAATTTCAAAAATATTCAACCTAGATGTATTCTACTCCTGGTAAGTCAGGTTTCACCACTACAGCCCCAAAGATGGAGAAAGGGTAGCTATTGCCAAGAGGAGGAGCTGGACCTAGGGCAGGGGAACATTGAAGAGGTGGAGAAAGTGCAGGCAGGGAGGAGCTTGGCCCCACTTCCTGCAGGGTGGCAGAGGAGGGCCTGGCTTTGGGCCCCAGGGTGTCTCTCAGTCAACTGTCATGTGGGGGCCTGTGGAGGGACGCACATGTTGGCAAGCCTCCTAGATGATTACTGCACCGGGGTCCTTGACCTTGAGGTCTCCCAGGGGAACCACCTACAACAGAGACCAGTGGGGGTCACAGCCCAGTCTCAGGACTGCCATAGCACCCGGAGGGTTGAGGTGGGCTCCTCAACAGGAGGGAACCCCAGGCCCAGGCTGAGCCAACTGAGCCCCCAGTGCCAACAGTGGCCATGGGGTCAGGAAGAGACCTGCACTGAGAGCCACAAGCCCCACTCTTCCCCATCACCTGATGTACACTGAGCCACCATCTAGGCCAGGAGCAGAGGGAGGGACAGGAAATCTGGAAAAGTGAGCATTTATCCAGAAGAGACTAGGTTACCTTAAACATATGCTTAAGTTAGTGGGTCGGGCTGAGTTTAATTGTATTGTCAACAATGAAGAGCAGGTCAGTTATAGTGGGGAAAAAAGCAGCCTGTCTTTTCTTTGCACACGTAAGTAGTATAAGTACATTTGCAACTCCACTACAATACTATTTACATTTTTTATAGCACGTGGAACTTCGTGCTTCTCCCAAGATTAGAGCATTCAAAGATAGCTAAGAGAGTTTTGCCCAAGGCTCAGAAAAGTGCTTTGAAAATATGCAGGTCAGAGAAGAATTGAGTTGACGGGTACATTTATTGACCCCATTTTGTGAAGCTGGGAACTAGGAAGGCTCTTGAAGAGTTACAAGGCCAGTGGTAGAACTGGTTTTAGAGCTGCTGCTCATGAGGTTGGGCTTTCTCTCCTTAAGACCATTCTCTTCTTATTCATTTATCACTTTTGTGTCTTTTACTATGAAAGCGCGTTAACAGATCTTTGCAAATAGCAGTAGTTGTAGATCCCTAAATGACAAGGGCAATGAGAATTAGGCAGCCTAAACCTCTGCAGCCTGGCTGGAGAATTTGCTGCATTGCTGATGACAAATCGTTGATAGTTTTCTTCCAGAAAGTGAACTGCCTGCTTTGATTGACATGTTAGAGAAATCATTATCCCTTTAAGGCTGGAAGAATACTTGCTCTGAGCAAGGATATGATTCCTTGGTAGAAAAACTTGACCCCTGAGAAAAATCACCTTTCAGCAGAGCTGGTTTCCTGGATACATTCCTTCCTTCTGAGTGGGAGAGCTACAGTGGAAGTTTCGAGATCAGGGTCCAGAAACCATTTACATACCATTAAAAAAAAAAAAAGCAGATCTGCAGTGTCCATCCCCAAATGGTTTATTCTGTTAATTGAGGTACAAGATATAGTACGATAAACAGACAAAAACATTTTTTTCTTGGTCTCCTAAATGTTTCTGTGGTCCAGAATTCATCAGTAATGAGGTGTGCCTCATAAAGAGTTTGATATAAATTACTTAATCACAAAGTTCATGTCATTCTTAGGTAAATGGTTTAATTGTATAGTATTTTTTATTAGGTATAGTTGAAAGATTTTGTATTATATAATTTGGTTGCTGTTGCTTTTCAATAAAGACTTTTAATAGTTAATATAAGCCCTGAGTACGTGGTGACGCCAAGGGCTTTAACCATCAGATGCAAGTATTATTGGACCAACAAAACATGCCTCTAATGTCTCCTAGTATAGATGTTACTTTTTCTTTTTTCCAGGAAGATTAATTTTAAGAAAAAAATTAAAAAATAAAAACTATTTAAAATAACATTTTTACTGTAGGACAAATAATTCAAAGAAAAAATAAGTAATTATGAATTAAAACATTTCAAGTGAAGTCAAGAATTTGCTATAGAGAATAAAAGATGGACCAACTATATTATTTATAATTGTTGAATTTTGATGTTCTTTTTATATAGGTGTTTTTATGTTTTGAGTTCTTTTTTGGGAAAATTTGTTTCCTTTCTTGAATCTTCTCGCCTCCGGGATCTCCTTTCACCTTAACTTGAATCTTCCCTCCCTTTTCTAAAAAGATGCTAAGCCTGCATTTTCAGTTTGTTTCCTGGTAAAGTGAAAAACAAATAAAATTTTAGCTGTTTAAAATTAGTCAGAGTTGCCCAGATGCTATGAAAGTTGACTGGATAAACATTAGGGGAAAGTTTTCCATGGCTAGCATTTCAGAGACTTCTCTTAGCTTTTCAATTTTCACAATGGATTTCTCCTTTTCAGTCCACTTTTGGAAGCATTTGGGTGGAGATGGGAGAAATTGAGTGACTTGTCAAAATTATTCCCTGCAAGAGAATACGGTGTTTTAGGATCTCTAAGCCTTGGCAAGTTTCTACAAGTTGGGCGGAGGCCCAGAACTCATATAAGGAAATGGATAAAGTACCTGCCTACGGCCTTTGCGTGAACCGATTCATAAAATAACTTATATTTATTAAGTGTCTATGACTTGCCAGACCTGTCACGGTGTTGAGAACACAGCAGTGAACATGGGAATTCTGATGGGATTTTACTCAGAATCATGCATGTTAAGTTCATATTTGATGAATCAAAAAGCAGGTTTTGACCTGGAAGCATCAGTTCTCTCCTAATCTTTGGGAAAAAGAAATGTAGCTTCTTTTTAAAAACATAATTTGCAATGCTACCAAATTTTCATCTTTTTTTCTAGCTCACATGTTCATCTGGGTGATAGTGGGAAAACAATTTATTTACAATGGGACTTGGTTTCCTCATCTAAAATTAGGGAGTTCACCGCAACGGAAGATGTCAAAGGGCTTCTCAAACTTTCGTGGGTGTTAGAGTCACCGGAGGGCTTGCTGAAACTCATATTGCTGGGCCCCACCCCTAGAATTTCTGATTCAGCAGGCCTGGGATGGGCTGAGAATTTGTATTTCTAACAAGTTCCCAGATGATGTGCATCCCAGGACCACTCTTTGGGAACCATTGGTCTAAAATACTTTGATCTACCCATAACTCTGACTTATAGTGTGTTTCAACATGATATGAATGTGAATTTTCCCATTTCTAACTTCCTCAGAAGATTTTACTTGTGATAATTCCATTTAAGGCCGTGCAAACTAGCACCTAGAAAATTTACTTGATCACCCTTCGTGCCAGTGTAGATTTTCAAAATTTAGATACTGTGAGAGTCAGAGTAACTCTCTTACATCCAAGAACGCATGAAAGTCATCTTCATTTTTGGATCCATGGCTTATTTGTTTACTGTGAGTAATAATCTAGCTCCACTCACTAAATCTTTCAGCCCCTCTTCCTTCTTTTCCTGTCTTCTTGGCAGATATTAAGTTTTTGGGGGAGGGGTAGAGTGAAGAATATCTCCTTGATACATAAAGTCAGGCAGGTACATGAAGTCAGGCAGATACGTAAAGTCGGGCAGGAATGTTGGTAAGTGGATGGGCCAGTAAAATTCTGTTCACGTTGATGAGTTTTTATATAATCTAACAGGTTCTAAAAGTCTATCTGTGGGCTCTGTGTGTAGAAGTTTTGATATCTTTGTGGAGAACAGTAACTCTAGAACGAACCCCTTATATGTACCACATGTGAGAAGAAATTGGAGAAATCATTGTGACCAGATCAATGTTCTTTGGCTTCTAGTTTTGTTCTCTGATTTTATCCCCACATCCAATCACAATCTCCTTGATCAACACCTGCCATGAAAAGCCTCCGGCTTTCCCCACTGGAGGCCCAGAGGAATCTAGAACCTGAGCAAGTGGCAGCGACTTGTTCTTGGGTCCCTGGATCAGGCCCTGTTGGGCTGTCTGGGCCTTTGGGTGAATGGAAGAGGTGGGACCTCCTCCCGCCCCCCAATACGTCCAAAGCTGCTGTGAGTGCCTGGTCAGCCCATGTCTGGCTGCCACTGCTCAGTTTTATACTCTTCCTTCCTAAGTCTCTACTAGACCACATATTTATCAACAACAACATACATGATACTGATATTTGCCTCTCACCTTACTATTCTGCTTTTAAACAGGGAAGGAGGGTGATCCTTTGGGGATAGTTTAGAAATTACCTATTCAGGGAATTTTCCGCTTTGTCCAAGAGCACCACAGTTCAGAGGGTGCCTTTGGGGCTGCCAAGGACGGGAGTAGGGAGAGGACTGGACAGGCCCTTCACTTGGCTTTTGTCTGTTTTATACGTTAAGGTTCTACGTAGGATTTTGTTTAAAAGATGTTAACAGCTTTAAAAATAGCAGTTTGAAAATCACTCATTTGGTATAAGATCCCATTATACCATCGAGAAAACAAACTCAGAACTTAGCCCAAGATCATGCAGTCACAGTTGGCTAAGTGGAAGGTGTGGCCTCTGCAAGTTCAGGTAATCTGCTTTTCATAAGTCTGCCCTTGGAACCCAGGTGGTATTGGTAGCATTCATTTGCAGATGCTCAGATTATTTATTTATTATATTTTTATTCAGATAAAATTTACATAAAATGAACCATTTTAAAGTGTATAATTCAGTGGCATCTAGTATATTCACAATGTTGTACAACCATCACCTCTATCTAGTTCCAGAATATTTTAATCATCCCAGAAGAAAGCCCTAAACCCATTAATCTATTACTTCCCATTCCCCCACCACCTCCAGCCCCTGGCAGCCACAAATCTGCTTTCTGTCTCTGTGATCTTCCCAGTGCTGGACATTTCATATAAATGAAATAATACAATATGCAGCCTTTTGTATCTAGTTTCTTTGACTTAGCGTCATATTTTCAAGGTTTATCCATATTGTAGCATATATCAGCACTTCATTTTTTCTATGATTGCATAATATTCCACTCTATGGATTTGCTACATTTGTTTATTGTAGTTTCTTTATTTTTATATTCTCTTCTAAGGCGCCCTATTCTTGTTCCTGGAATCATGCTCCCTATATCTCTGAATCCATGGGGTGGGAACAAATAAAGATAACAGCTAAGTCACTGCACTCAAGGCCTTGTCCTCAATCCTGCAGTGGCCATTGCTGGTCCCTGTAGCAGCTAGCTGGGTACTGACCTTGAATCAGTCCCTTAATCTCCCTGTGCCTCCGTTTCCATCTATAAAGTAGGCTTGATGACTGCTTGCTACCCACCCCACGGGGAATAAAGAGTTAACGCTCGTTAAAAGTTTTGAGGTTCTCAGATGTTAGGCACCATATGTTGTGTGTAAATACAATGTAGCAATATAATAAGCATCCACCAGGAGTTCAGTTTGTTTTTTCTAGCTGCCTTTTTAAAAAAATGACAAACATAAGTCAATTTTCCCAGGCATGCTGGGTGTACTCTTCCTTTCTCCAGAACATGCCTTACTCCTAAGTATACTGGGGTATGTTTTTAGGCATGCCTGAAAGGGCTCTTGTCTCGGCTTCCACTAGTACGTTACCTGCTCATGAATTCTTGAATGAGTGTAGGATGGTAAAAGTTACTGAGCACACCATATGCTGAATGTAAGACATTTGGTCCTACAATTTCATTTGCTCCTCACTGTAGCCGTGTGATAAACATGTTACTACAATCTGAATATGAGGCAAGTGAGGCCCAGGGAAATTATGTGACTTGTGCAAAGTCCCACAGCAAGGAACAGGTGGAGGTAGGATCCAGTCCTCCTGTGTGAACTCTACATTCTGTCCTGCTTGACAGAGTCTTTTCCTAAGAAGCTTGAATGCCGTGTTGGACCCTGAGCAAATGAAAGGCCTCAGGAGAATTGTAAAATGGACTGGAAGAAGCACACTGTGCTGGGTTGGATGGTGTCCTCCCAACGTTTATATTCACCGAGAACCTCAGAATGTGACCTTATTTGGAAATTACAAATGTAATTGGTTAAGATGAGGGTGTATTGGATTTGATTGGGCCCTAAACCTAATGACTGCTGTCTTTATAAGAGAAAGGAGAGAGAGATTCACACACAGAGATGCAGAGACAGATGGCCACGTGATGGCAGAGGTAGAGACTGAGTGATGTGGCTACAAGCCAAGTAACACCAAGGATTGCTGGCAACCACCAGAAGCTAGGAAGAGGCAAGAAAGCATTCTTCCCTACAGCCTTCAGAGGAAGCAGGGTCCTGCTGAAAACTTGATTTCAGGCTTTCAGGCTCCGGAACTGTGAGCCAATAAATTTCTGTTATTTTAAGCTGTCCAGTTTGTGGTAATTTGTTATGGCAGCCTTTGGAAACCAATAGACAAACCTTCCTGCATTGCATATAAGTTTGTGTGAGGACTCTTCCAATGGACTCTGCATCTCATAAAGTTACAGTTAAATGAAAAGATGCTCTGAATCAACTGCCCAGATGGTTATATACATAAATATACTTTTTTTTTTTTTTTTTGGCTGAGGAAGATTGCCCTGAGCTAACATCTGTTGCCAATCTTCCTCTTTTTGTATGTGAGCTGCCGCCACAGCATAACCACTGACAGAGAGTGGTGTAGGTCTGCCCTGGGAACCGAACCAGGGTTGCCAAAGCAGAGCACGTCGAACTTAGCCACCAGGCCACCGAGGCTGGCCCCTAGATGGTTATATTAATGGAAAATTGAAACTTTGTGAAAAAAAAATTCACTGCACATGCACATCTTTTAGTCACATTGCTATGAGGCTTGTCAAGAAATGCTGAAGATATAAGCAGAAAAGAAAACGAGTTTAAAAAGGAATAAAACAATATATATCTGTAAGTAATGGGCTTAAAGGGATAGACGAGAAACAGATTTTGATGACCAGGTAAGTGAGGATTTGAAACAGTTTATTTAATGAAGGAGGAGAGAGAGCTGAAAACAAAACATTCAAGAAATAAATTGAAGAACAAGAAAGTGTAAAAATTTGGAGGGACTTAAAATCTTGATTAGCGTATATTTACCAGGACTAGTTGCCTGGTTAATGAGTCTGGAAATTGAACTTTTCCTCTCTGGGACAAGTATAGGGATTAATGGAAGGCAACACTGATATAATTTATCAAAATGACGTAGATCGGCTACTGGGGCTTTTGGCTGATTTCTGCTTGTGTTGCTTTTTATTAATTGGTTTATCTTATTCTTTACTGATGAAGCCTCTGGAGAGGCTGGTTGTCAAAGTTTGGCTAAAAAGAGCCTAATTTCCAGGTTGAGGGTTGGCAGTCAGCAATGATGTTCATTCAGTAGATCCGAAAGAGCAGAGGATGGTTACCTGAAGGTCTGATTTCTAGTACAAATTCTCACCAACTGGCCTGTGGCTTGAGTAAGACCCCAAACTCCACAAGTCTCAATTTTCTCTTCTGTTCCATGAAAGTACCAAGCAACATGATGTATAAAATTCCTGCATACGCTAAAATACCCCTTCCAGGTAAATGAAGAAACCAAGAATGATAAAGTTGCTACAAGATGCGCAGACATTGGGGCAAGGGCCAGAGCAAAGAGTATGGGTGAATGTGCTCTTCATTCTAAGCAGAATTAAGGATTTAATGAGGTTTCATGAAAGCCTAAGCACATATGTCAAATGAATTCTATCAATTAACTTGATAATATTCCATTCACTGTTGTACATGCAGATTCCAAGGATGTATCATATCCCCTTGATATCCTGCATCAAGAAGAAACTGACATAAAGACAGAAAGAATAAAAATGCCACTCTTAAGGAAACAGATTAATGCATTGATATTTTGTACCAAAACATCTGACCTAAACAAAAACTGCTGTCCAAAAATAGGGAGAATGGAACAAGACCAATGCATTTAGTAAAAGGATATGGTATTGTTTTTATAATCATTTATGCACAAATACATGCACAGAAAACTTTCAAAATGCCTTGCTTTTGGTAGATGCTCAAAAAAGATTGGTTGGATGAACGAATGCTTTCCTTTTGCATTACACCAATCGTCTCCCTTCCTTTCCCATTTTTGGTTTGTTTTCATTTTGATTTTGTTGGGTTTTGTGTTTTAGATTTGAGAGGAGCATCATAAGAAATGGATCACCTAGGCACCTTCCTGCTCCTTCCCTGACAGTTCCTAATCCATCCACTCAGTTAAACTTTTGATGAGCCACATGAAACTCTTCCATTAAAGATTCCCAAGATCTCATTCTGAAAATAAAATTGTCTGTTCATCCCAAGTGCAAACTAATTAAAAAAAAATACTCAATTCAATTTTTCCTTTAAGTTAAGCCAACGCCCAAAATCATTTCTCAAGGCCAAATTTTTGGTTTATTGCAAGTTGAGGGCATCTACAGGTTCAATTTGGGCCAGTAAGGACAAAGTTTCATTTCCTTGGGAGAACTGCTTGTATGGGAAACTCTCGTAATCGGGATTTCTTCAGCAATCACACCTAACTCCGGAATTGCACAGAAGCACCTGCCTTTGTCTCTATCAATTTATAGCATCCTGGCAATTACAGGCCATTCAATATAATGGAAGACAGAGTTTACAGTTAGAATTTGGTGGGAGAGCTAGAACTTGTCACATCCCTGTTGTGCCATGCTATCTTAAACCTGCTTGGATTATTGTCGTCGTCAACAGTGGTTCAGCCTATTTTCTGGACACTATGAATATTCACCTCACAAGAATGTTGGTCCTAATGATTATAAAAAGAGCTTTCAGATCCATAGATGAAAGGCATGAGATAAGTACAGAGTATTGTGATTATTAATCGCAATTGTTATTATTATGATTGCTGGCTATTATTATAGTTTTGTTGGAAACTCTCTGGAATAATGGTTGTGCTGATGACCTTGAAGTTTCCTAAGAACAGGATTCTTAGCTCCTTTATCAGTCCTAGTTAATCTATAGCTTCATTTAAACTGTTAAGGATTTAAGCCAATTGAATTATTGGAGCTTAGTGAAAATAGCTCCCGCAGAGTTGGAGGGTAAATCATATCAGCTTCTGTGAAAAAGATGCAAGATAAATCTCAAAAAAAGTGAAAAATCTCTCCTTATTTATGCCTCTCCTATCACTGTGCCAAGACAGAACATTTTCGCTCTATGGAAATCAACCTTCTCATAAGCAAGATAGTTTGGAAAAATCTACTCTACTGATAGTTTATAGATTTTGATCCTAAGTTCTCTAAATATATCTATCCAATTCAATGAGACATTTTTTTGATGGAAATTTTCCATGTTTCTGTATTTCTAGATTATCAGTCAGTCTACAGAGTGAAAAATAGTTTATGTACATGTAGTTTCTATCCTCAGTAATTCCCAGGCTAGTTGGGCAGAAGACAAATAAATCAACAATTAAAATACCTTATGATAAGTGCAGTGATAGAATACACACAGCACACTGATGGAACTCAGAGGAGAAGCACCTCGACTCTGGAGCAAGGGTGCCTGGTACAAGGAAATGGTGGGAAAGGAGAAGGGAGAGAAAGATGTTCCCAGAGTAGGTGGACCAAGTAATGAAAGAAGTGCAAGAGTCAACTAGGAAAAGAAGGATGATAAATTTTATGATATATTTTAAGAAATTTGGAGTGTCTGGAGAATAATGAGACATGGGGGAAATGGTAGTATATGAGACTGGTCAAGCAATATGGGCCAGAACGCAAGAGCTTTGTATGCCATACCAAGGAGCTTGGATATGATCTTAAAGGTAACAAAAATTGTTAAATTATTTTAAGGGGAAACTTAGAGAACACTATTTGAGAAAGCCAATTTCAGTTGTAGAGTATAGGATGGCTTAAAGAGGGTGAGAATGGTGAAAGATGGGGAGATGTATATAGGGATCTTTAGGGGAGTAAAATCAGTAGAGCTTGGTGATTAATTGGATACAGAAGGCATGGGAAAGGGGGGATCTAAGATGACTATCAGATTTCTGGCTCGCATGCCCCTGTGGATGATGGTGTCATTCACTGAAATGGAAAATACATAAGGAGGCACAGGTTTTTTCAGGGAAGATGATAAATCCTGGTTTTGAAACATTAATGTGATAGTGTGGTAATTGTCTTTTTGGTTTACTTCCTCCATCCACTTCAGTGAAGACAGTGGAGGAGAAGAGAACTGTAGGCAACTATATGGAGAAACAAAAACCATTTGACTCTTTTTTTCACTAAAAAGATTATTTTTTAATGTTGAGTAGATATTGCTCTAATGTCTCTAAGATTTCCCTTGACAATTAAGAGATATGCCAACAAACTTGAATTAAGGAAAGAAAAGAAAAAGAATCAATATCCAAATTAAGTTGCTCTAGGTCCATATAGAAATTCAAGCACTATAAATGTTTAAAAACCCATAATGGGTGGCAGTTTCTGTATTCTAGATGCTTGTCCTGTGTGGTAATATCATGGCAGGCTATGAAAAGAACAATGGGAGACACAGGTTGCAAGTTTCAGCTCTATCATTGACTACCTGTGATTTAGAATAAGGAAAACTGTCTTAAGTGCAAAGTGATCTTAATAACCTTTTTCACATGTAACATTTAATAATTTTACAAGATTCCATAGAAGTTAAGAGCACCCACAGCCTGAGTTCCAATCCTGAGTTCCACTACTTCTTAACCATATGATTTGCTCAAACTATTTAACTTCTGGTATCACGGTATCCTCATCTAGAAAATGGAGATAAAAATAGTAACTACCTCATAGGATTGTTGTGAAAATTGAATAACATAATGTATGTAAAGTACTTAGAACAGCACCTGGCACATAAGTTGTATGTAAATGTTGGCTGTGATTATTACCGTCATCAATTGTTATTTCTCATGAGGAGCACATACTATTAATTGGCTAAGTATTTAAAACTTAAGAAGGTTAAACAACTTTTTCTTTAGTCAAATATAATTTTAACTTTTAGTTGATTAGAGGAACATAATCACAATTTTATTAAAAAGTCAAGGCAATTATTTGTGCTCTGAAGTCTGTACCTTCTCCTGAAATCAAATACGGTGTACATGAGTATCTTGAGGGCAGAATGTAGACTTGAGGGAAAAATTTGTTCCTGTGTAAAATGTATTTAAAAGAGAACTTTGGCAAAGTACCAGTGAAAGAGTGGTGAAAAATTGTGACATGTGTGAAGATTTGCTTCCTCAAGAGAATACCTCAGAATATGACCAAGGAAGAAAAATAAGAGTTTTGAAAGAGAAAATAAAGCCAAGGGAGAGATTGTCATTTGAGTTTTGGAGGTAAGGATTCATTTTCTTAAATATCTAAAGGATTTATAAGATGACACATCTTTAGGAAGGCAAAGATGAAGAGTCAGTGGAATGATCACTAATTCCTGTCCTAGACCTCCAACATTGCTTTACAATTCTTTCCATTAATTGCTAACAATTGTGTGGGGGTAGTGTAGTGCTCATTTAATAAACAAGAAAACTGAAACTGTATAGATATACAGAGTTGGTTTAAAGTTTTGGAAACTCGGGGAAAATAAATTTCTCTTGGTTTAAGCCACTCAGTCTATGATATTTTGTTATGGTAGCCTGAACAGACTAATACAATTATAATGATTTTGTAGGGGAGGAAGAGATTTCCTCTACCCACTCTGGGTCCTTCTGGCTGAGCTATGAATTAAATTCACATGAGACAGAATAACAGGAGAAAAGCAAACAAAGCTTTATAACATGTATACATGGGAGAGACCCAGGAAACTGGGTAACTCAGCATTCTGGCCGAGGTTATCATCTTAAACAGCATCTTCAGCTAAAGACAAAGGATGGTGTTGAGGGTAGTGGTTTGGGTCTTCAAAGAGGAGGAAGGCAATTCACATGGAAATGGAAAAGCAAATGTTTGGTAGACAGAACTTTGATAAGGATGGGCTTAGCAAGGACCCTCATAGTCTACCGATACCAAGAGTTATCCATGGTGATGGCCAGTCCTGGGACAGGCCTTTTATCTTAAATTCTTTTAGACAGTTAGGAGAAAGGCCAAAGTTTCTTTCAGAGTCTTTTGTTCTTAAAAATAATCAAGCCAAGGCAAAGAGACACATTTTGGGGTGGCCAATTCTGACCCCCCACAATTTGTTCAGAAGCCTTCTCTCTCACAATGTTGTGAGCATCTTCAAGGTTGTAATGGTGTCTTAGTCCCCTCTGTACCCCAGGAGTTCAGTTCATAGCTGCCACTATGTCGGAGTAACTTATTATACGTATCTGTTTAGCTATGAGAATTTCTCTCTATTTGGATTTCAATGTGGAATCCAAGTTTTAGACTTTGTCATTTAGAGCCCAGTTCAAAGAATTTAAAATTTCATTCATTAAAAATGAATTCCAAAAAATATAAAACTCTTAGAAGAAAACTTAGGTGTAAATCTTTGTGACCTTGGATTAGATAAAACACCTAAAGCACAAGCAACTGAAAAAATATATATAAATTGCACTTCACCAAAATTGAAAGCTTTTGTGCAGCAAAGGATACTATCAACAAAGTGAAAGGAGGGGCTGGCCCCGTGGCCTAGTGGTCAAGTACTCTGCTTTGGCAGCCTGAGTTTGGTTCCCAGGCACAGACCTACACCACTAATTGGCAGCCATGCTGTGGCAGCGACCCAAATACAAAATAGACGAAGATTGGCACAGATGTTATCTCAGGGCAAAATCTTCCTCAAGCAAAAAAACAGGAAGATTGGCAATATATGTTAGCTCAGGGTGAATCTTCCACAGCAAAAAAAAAAAAGTGAAACGATAACCCACAGAATGGAAAAAAATATCTGCAAATCCTATATCTGGTAAAAGTCTAGTATCCAGAATACATAAAGAACTCTTACAACTCAACAAGAAAAAGACAAATAACTCAATTTAAAAATGAGCAAGGGATTTGAATAGACATTTCTTCAAAGAATGGCCAATAAGCAAATGAAAAAATGGTCAACATCATTAGTCATTAAGGAAATGCAAATCATACCACAATGAGCTACCACTTCATATGAATTAGGATAGCTATTTAAAAAAAATGGATAATAACCAGTGTTCGTGAGCATGTGGAGAAATCCCAGCCTCTGTACATTCCTAGTGTGAATGTAAAATGGTGCAGCCACTGTGGAAAATAGTATGGTGTTTTCTCAAAGAAATTGAAAACAGAATTATCATATGATCCAACAACACCACTTCTGGGGATATATACCCAAAAGAACTGAAACCAGGGTCTCAGAGAGATATTTGAACCCTCATAACCATAGCAGCATTATTCACAATAGCCAAAATATGGAAGTAACCCGAGTGTCCATTGATGAATTAGTGGATAAACAAAATATGGTATATGTAAAATGGAATACTATTCAGCCTTAAAAAGGAAGGAAATTCTGACACATGCTGCAACATGGATGAACCTTGAAGACATTATGCTAAGTGAAATGAGCCAGTCACAAAAATTGTGTGATCCTATACATACGAGGTATGTAGAGTAGTCTAATTCATAGAACTAGAAAGTAGAATGGTGGTTACTGGGGGAGGGGTTACTGAAGGAGGGAGAGTTGCTGTTTAATGAGTATAGCGCTTCAGTTTTGCAAGATGAAAGGAGTTCTTGTGATTGGTTGCACAACAACGTGAATGTACTTAACACTAGTGAACTCTACACTTAAGCTGGTAAATTTTGTTATGTGTATTTTATCACAATTTTAAAAAATGTAAAAAGGACCTTAGCCATCACGTGTGTGTGTTCACACACACACACAAACATATGTACACGCATGCACACATGCACACACTTTTTTCCACCTTTGATTTCATTCATCATCAGTGTGAGATTCAAGACGGTTCCAAGTAAAACAAAAATGTACAAGCAAAATTAATGCAAATTCAGGCCCATGTGAAAGATCAGACTTACCTTGCTTTAGATGACAAAAGGACAAAAGTTAAAACACCTCAACTTTGGTACAGGTTATTTTATTTTAAAACTCTGGACCTAAAATACAGCCAGAAGTCGTCTTTTCCTTACACCTAATGGATTGTCTTTGGCCTGTCTTCTGCTGTAATCAAAGTTTGACTCAATAGTAACAAGTCTCGAGTGTTCTGAAGATCTACTTGACAGACTATAATTAGAAATACTTTATTCCACCTTTTATAAGCTACGATCCCCCAATAAAATGGTGCCGAATCACATTTTAAAAACGCTCTTGCATCTTATGTGAGTACGGGCAAGATTACAGGATACTTTTATTTTAGAAGAATTACATAGTGACCTTCAGAGTTATTTGCAAAGGTCATATTCTCTTCACATACCGTTGATTTCCTTTCAGTTTTTCCTTTTGTCCCACTAGACATAAATTTAGCGAAGGAAGAAGAAAGAGAGAGAGCATTTTTTCTGTGGATGAAAACTGAAGAAGATAGTTCAAAGTCCCTGTGGGCCCCCAGAGGGCTGTGGGCTATGATAGGCCATTTTCCACCATTTAGCCCCTGCATTATCGCTCCTCCTTTTTCTTCATTATTCTCCACTTATCACATACAGCATCGCTGCAGAGCCCAAATAGAGAGTTGTAATTACCCAGCTGCCACCTGATAGCGCCCCTTCTATCATCTTTATCTCGCCAGGCCTTGCTGTTTCATCATTGGATAAAACTTGCCCATGGCAATGCCTGCGATAGTGCATCTCAGAGATACATTTAAAGTTTACTCATTTATCGCAGAAAAATGCTGAACCCAGGCAATTATTAGATACACTTGCCGGTTTATTTGTTCAGTAAGGTTGCTTTCACTTCCTTTTGTGTCAGCCATTTTCTGCTTTTCTTCTGGGAAGCACCGAGGTCACCACTGAATACTGAAATGAAATTTTAATGAAATTGTCCAGCATCAAGAATACTGAGACTGCCTACGTGTGTGAGTATGTGCGTGTATACCCATGCACACACTCTGACACCAACACGCTGGCATTGAGTGCAAGCATCTCTCTCGTCAGGTACACCTACAAAGGGCAGCACACTGCTTTGAAGGGCTGCTTTGGCACTGGAATATTTGCTGCGTGCCAAGACCTTAGGAAGCGTCACATTTTGTCAAAGGTTCGCCTGCTGAGGACTGTAAAAATCAGAGCACGGAAAAGTTGGTTTCTAAGAAAATATAAAAACATGTAATGGGCACCTTTTTTGACAGATTCCTTGAGCTTTTCCTGTACTCACATCAGGGAATATAGCCCAAGGGCAGGTTTCAAGAATGAATAGTGTGTGTATGTGTGTGTGTGTGTGTGTGTGTGTGTGTGTGACATGCACTCTCATTCTGGTTAAGTACAGGGATGTGCTTATATGCACGTTTCTATTTTATATGCAATAATTTATTTAACTGATGACGACTGTCCTCATTAAAGTCTATTGGAAATTCAAAAGGGTATTTTTTAACAGCTTTATTGAAACATAATTGATGTACAAAAAAGCTGTCCATGTTTAATGTATACAATTTGGTGAGTTTGGACGTATGTGTACACCCATGATACTATCACCACTATCAAGGTAATAAACATATCCATCACTTCCAAAAGTTTCTTTGTCTCTCCCCTTTTTTAATTGTTTATAGTAAGAACACTTAACGTGAGATCTGCCCTCCTAACAAATTTTGAAGTGCACGAAACGTGTTGTTAACTTTAGACGCTATTTTGTATAGCAGATCTCTAGAACTTATTCATCTTGTATAACTGAGACTTTCTACCCATTGAACAACAAGGGGTATTTTTTTACTCTGGCAGAAAGGCCTATTAGAAAGAAAAGAAATTTTAGGGCTAATTTTTCTAATACTTTTATATACGCTGAGAGCGTTAGTGGTGAAACTGGTTAATATTAAATGACCTTAATTTAATAAGAACGATATGAACAAAAGTTATTTACATTCATTTCAACAAAGGCAACTACATTTAAGTGGACTTTAAAAAAAACCTCAATGAAAGTTCATCTTAATAAATAACAGCTTGAAAACTCCTCCTTTACCTTGTCAGACAATTTTGAAGGCAATCCTGCCCGTTTTGGGAAAGGCAGATTTGTGTGTATGTTTGGACATCCATGTGAGAGAAAATGTGCCACTCACGATACAAACACAAGGTGCACACTTCCCAAATATAGGATTTAAAATGTAGTTTTACAGATGTGGTTTTTAAAATTACATCCTTCATGAATATTTAATCTGGCTTGATTAATTTACTTTATGGGATGATCAATTTAAAACAACAAACAGTAGTTCCTCATAATAACCACTCCCTGTAAGCTCACTGTGGATATATTCACACACACGCACGTGCACACACACACACTGATAGCAATGTACCTTTACACAATTTCACACTTTGTTTAAAATTTCTTCTGTCTTAGTATTTGGTTTCTCTTTGACATCAAGATAAATTAGAATTGAGTCCTGCATTTCTATAAAACTGTTCTTTCACGGAGTGATTCTGAAGGGAACAGGCACAAGAGAAGTTGTGTGGCAGTACCACGAGAAATAAATCCTATGACAGATACGTGAAGTTTTTTATAATTATTCTAAAATTCTTTACTATTTTTTTATGGACATAGTTTTCTACAAAGAAAGTTACAGAGACAATCAGAGTAGGTGCCCTGTGAAAGGGAGAGGTCACATGTTTTTAAAAAGGAGTAATAAGAAAATAATTGGGTCTCGGGGCTCATATAGAGTAAGGATAAATTTTGTTGAATCTCATTTTCCTGGTATTTTAACCTTTATTTTTTTGTTTATGTTTAAGTTACTCTGTGCTATTTTTGGATTGCCTTATACCTGTTTCAGGAAAAAAAGGTCTTGAGATTACATATCCTCAGTTCAAATGTAGTTTAATCAATGAAAAGACCATTTAGTTGTTTACCATGACTTAAAAGATATTCCCTGTAAAAAACAGAAATAGCAAATTAAAGCCTTCCATAGGGCATCCAAAACATAACTATAAGTCGGGAATTCTATTTTTATCTTTTACCAAATGGAATTAGAAACTGACACAAGGTCCACCAGGATCGCCCCACCCCTTATGTCTGTGGTTCTCCATTGGCTAGAAGAGAAGATCTGCTCAGTGCCTCTGCCAATCTTCCGTGTGAGCCACTGCAAGTTGATCATCTGGGACTGGAAGCCTGGACCAGGGAAAGCATGGGAAAGCAGCACAGTGACGGTTTAGCATGGTTCAAATCATACAACCTCACTTACTGATGTGGGATCTTGAGGAACTTACCCTCTCTAGTTTTCTTATCTGTACAATAGGCAGAATAATACCACCTACCTTCCAGGGAAGGTAGTAGATTGAGTATGCACATTAAAGCACCCAGCACGTAGTAAGCACTCAGTAATTGATCACTCTTAGCTATTTCCATCTGGTATTAGAATGGTGGCCTGAGATGAGGGGGGAATACTACATGGGCCAGTGAAATCAGGGGGCAAGACATTGCTCTGCACTTAATCATGTTGTGGTCTCCACAAGCGAGGTGGGTTTTCCTGTAGTACAGTTTTTACTGAATGGCCGGGGTTGTTTTGCTTACACTGAGTCACAGAAACAAGCTCATTCCATGAGGTGATTAAGTCACACATGGTTGTTCCTCTGGAGGTAAGAACATCCTGGCAGCCCATTTGTTGGTTAAGCAAAGAATTTTGTTGCATATGGTATATGTATAAGGAGAAGAGAACACTGGCTTTTTTATACTGTGAAGCCAGACCAACACCAGATGTTAGGATTAGGGAACTGGATTTTGCTTTGTGTTTAAGATTCAACCAGAAAAGTTTACACTAAAATTGAAAGCTCTTTTTTTTAATCTAAAACTTCGTCCAGAAACGCTGCTTTCGGTGAGTAAACAGGATCCTAACTAGATACATACTACGATGGCTGTTAAGGGAAGGGCAATAGCAGGCATGGCTCAGAATAAACTTTGTTATGGACACTGCCCGAAGACGAGGTAGAGAAATTTCCCCAATACATGAGACTTCCTCCAGAGTTAGGATTAACTTGAGGTAAAGCAAGACTAGGCATACTGACCAGTCAGATAGCGATGAACTCCCTCCTCTGTTTAAGTGAGGGATCACAAACGAAATGCCTTTCCGGTTTAATATATTTCCAGAGCAACTTTAAAGACCTGTCCTTTTTCCTTGTTCAATGTCATTGGAGAACCTTTCGAGGGCTTCGTGATTGAAGGTCTACATGAGTTTCAGGGGATTTGCGGATCTTCTGAAGATTTCTGCCAAGTTTTGAGATTATGATCATTTTCCTGGGAGAGAGTGCATCGTTTGGATCAGATTTTCAAAGGGGTTTGTGTCCCAAGAATAGGTGAAGAACCACTCTTTTGCAACTAATTTTCCAAGAAAGAGGAGAACAGAAAATCTGATAAAAGAAAGATAGAAGAGTGTATATAAAAGGGAAGAAAGAAGGGACAGAGGTTTTCAGAGAGGAAAAGTGCATGCAATCTTATTTCTTTTTTGGTGCTATCTTCTTATACCCCTTGGTTGGCCTTTGCCAAGCTCTTTGGCTGCAGTTCAGGAAGCCCAACACTTGGGTGTTCACCTTGTTCAGGAGCAGCATGAAAAGGTTTCATGTAAATCCCCACCCACTTCAGGAACAAGAGCCAGGTCATTAGTTTGAATTGGCTCAGATTTTTCTTTCTGTTTCAAAGAGCTGGGATTTGTGTTACCTGCATCTCGACACAAAACGGCATGTCCTGTCATGCACAGTTTAGCTCAAACTTCATTCAGCCGCCATGTGTCATCCCTCCTGACTACCCTTTACCACTTTGAATAAAAGCCTAGGTGTCATTATGGCAGCTCCTAAAAGGAAGTCCGTTGATCTATTAAAAGAAGCACTTTTAATTAAGCAATGATATGTGGTTGCATCAAGATGCCAAGTGGTAAATGTCTATGAATGACTGCCAGGGGAGGGCATTGCGGAAACTTATTTGAGTTATTTTCCAAATTTGAAAGCTATTCTTCCAAGAAAATTTCTCCCCCTCATTGGGAAGCCAACATATTTGTAATTTTTATATTGTTATGTTTTAAAGACATCAACCCTGAAATCAGCCACATTTCAAAATGGATGATCTCATTTGACTTCTGCTGGGACGTCACCTTACAGATAGAGCTCATGCTTAATTTTGAGAGGTATTTCTCCCTAGTGGAGAATTTCTCCCTGTTCCCTTCCTAAACAGAGAAAAGGCTAGTAAAGAAAAAATTAAAATAATCTCATGCTGTCACCTATTTTAGAATTTCAAAATCCTGTACAACTAGAATGGTAGATCTGCTGGGTGTGGAATAAATCTAGAACGAAGTCTTAGAATCATCGGGTTCTTTCCTGGTTGCCCGACTCCTTTAGTTGCCTGAGTGCCCCTATCTGTAAAAGTAGGTTTATTTAATTCCATAATGTCAAGGTCTTTCTCAATCTTAAGTCCCTGCCCTGTCTTATCTTGCAATCACCTCCCCAGCTGATAGGTTCTTCCATCTCTCTTCCATCCACCCAGATTTCAGCCACCCTTAAGGCCCAGCTCAAAACCCACCTCTTTCACCAGGCTTCCCCTGAGAGCTTGACTGATTTTATTCTCTTGTCAAACTTGTTTACGTCACAGATCTGTCTCTGGTATGTATGGTTGTGTGTCATCGCTGTTTCACAAGTGTTCCATTTATGCTTCAACTGTGTTGAAAATTCCCTGTGGGACCATGTCTTGAATGCTTTCTAGCACAGTACTGGTCATATGGTAGATGCTCACTAAATAATAATGATAAAACGAATAGCTGCTTATTTCCTTGATGTGATTATCTGACATTGTAAGTTGGATAAAATTGGTAAAGCAGGTTCCAGCGTGTGGTTGGGAATTTCCCTCTATATTTGGTTTCCTGCCATGGTTTAAAAAAAAAAGTGGAGAACAAGAAAAAAAAGAAACTAAGGCTATACTAAGGTTTAGAAATTTAGTTAATAAATACATATTGTGAGCTAAAGCAAAAATTTATATACCAATCAGCAGGTCTCAGCCACAATATTGGGATTTATTAAACTGGACTCTCCAAATAAAATAAAGCAATTAATTCAATACAGAAACATTTACAGCTCGATCTCAGGAGGAAAAAAGCGTGTATTGAGTTTCCTCCTAGCTTGATGTAGCAGCTAATGGTTCATGACTCTTAGTGGAAAACAATGGGGACGAGGATTGTGTCTGAACTTAGACTGGAGCTGGTGTGTCAGCTGGACACACTAAGTCTAATGGGGAAGTGTCTCTGGCTTGCACTGGATGATGTCATCATGGTCATCACCAACATCACTGTAGGTAGGGTGATCATGCAGCTGGGTTTGACCAGGACAATCCCAGTTTAAGCCTATTGTGCTGACATGGTTATTTTATTCATTTATTTTTTGAGATATAATTGACGTATTAGTTTTAGGCATACAACATAATGATTCAATATACGTTGCTGTTGCTAAATGATCACCACAAAAAGTCTAGTTAACAACCGTCACCACACGTAGTTACAATTTTTTTCTTGTGATGAGAACTTTTAAGATCTGCTCTCTTAACAACTTTCAAATATACAATATAACATTATTAACTATAGTCACCATGCTGAACACTGCATCCCCAGAACTTATTTATTTTATAACTGGAAGTTGGTACCTTTTGACCCCCTTCCCCCATTTTGCTTGCCCCCTACTCCTGCCATGTTATTAATAGCACACATTTTCACTTTCAAAACTGTCCCAATTTGATGATAAGTGATTTAGTCACCTGAATCCTAGATAACATTTATTGAGCTCTGATTTTATCCCAGGAGTCTATCTAATATATTATTTGTTTTGAGTTCACGACAACCTTATGAAGTAGGTACTCCTTTTAGCCCCACTTTACACATGATGAACTTGAGGCAGAGAGTTTAAGAAACTTGTGCATGGTTACCCAGCTTGCAATTGGCAAGCTGGGATTTGAACCCTACTAGTCTAGCTCCAGAACCCAAGATCTTAATCACTATGCTACTTCTTCCACAGACAATACAGGAATCTGTACCCCATGATCTCCAAATATCAGGTCCATCTTAGGATATTTCCATTTCAGTGGGAATGCCTGGATCCCTGGTGGTTTTTTTCCTGGGGCCAGGTGAAGGAAAATGGGAGTCTAGTTAATTGCAACATTTTAATCTTTACTTTGTTGTCCATCTAACTAATAAGTGAGCTTCTTTTCTTATTAGGAGCCTGGCTATAGAGAGCTTAATTCAGTTAAATCACAAGAACAGCATTAAAAAGAACTGAAAAGACTGCAAATTATTCAAGTTAGCCCACAGGAGTCATTCTGCCACACTGCCATCTGTTAAAAACCAACCTTGTGCTGGCCTTAATTGCTTTACATTTGCATCTTGCCTTTAATCGTCACCCCAGCCATGAGGTGTATTATCCACATTTTACAGATGAAAAAGTGTACTGGAGGGCTTAACTGACTTGCCCATGGTCAACGAGCTAATACAACTCAATGCTGGGGTTTTAAGCCAGGTATCTGACTTCAAAGTCCACGATTTTTCAACCTGCTACATTCTACCAAACACTCAGTTTTTGATTAAATGATATGTGAATAGTATACATACATACATAAACATTTTCCTGATGGTCAACACAAAATTAGGCACCACTGCCTTTATTCACTTATTCAGCAAATATTGGTTGAGTACTTTCTAAATACCAGGTCTTGTGCTTGGTATTGGGGATGTGATGTTGAACAAGGTGAGATCCTTTCCTTCATGAACTGTACATATTTTTGAAATGGGAGAGACAGACACACAGAATGATATACTATAATGTGACAAATGCTCTAAGTGATGATGAAATGAGAAGCTAATGGTGCAAATGATTACTGTTCTCTGGGAGAGGATGGGCAGAGGTGATACAGAGTGATGGTGGGAGATGAACCAAAATATAGATCAAAACTAGATTGTGACAGAAGTTATATGCCATATAAAATTTTTAGATTATGTTCATAGGAAGACACATAAGGCAATTAAGCAGAAGAATGACCTGGTTACATCTGTAATCAGGAAAAATGGCCAGAAGCAGTGAAGAAGATGAACTGGAAGCAGAAGATAGGGAGGTAAACACCAATTAAGGTTATTGCTTAATAAGGTAGTGCAGCATAGAGATTATCAGTGCTTGAATTGGTATAAGAGTACTGGACACAGAGGGCAGGAGATGAATTCAAGGGCCAGTTCAGTAAAATTTATAGGATTTGTACTTAGTGTTGGATTTGACATTAGGTGCAAAGGGCCTTGGTTAATTCCCAGGTTTCTGGCTTCTGTAACTTGACGGATGTGGTGCCCTTTAGTAAGATAAGGAAGAAAATGTGCTTTGCTTTAGTCCAAGTTGGAAATATGAATCAGGTGCTAGTAAAAGAGGCAATTGCTGGAGATATGGGTTGGAAATCACTTCCAAAGAGGTGGTGTTCAAAAATGTAGAAGTGGATAAAAGTTCTACCCTGGTTTTGATTAGTGAATATTCCAATATGGTAGACTAGTTGGCCAAAGGTGGCCCTTATTTGGGTTAGTTTGCATGAGCCTGTCATATTATTACTGATTCCTTCAGGGGCTAACTTCCAGCGGAGAAAATCAGGTTTGTTTTGTAGCCACACTTCATGGTTGACAGTTTTCACAAGCTGTGGGTGCAGCCCAAGCAACCTCAGACAGGCGATCCAGTTCCAATTTTGAGCCACTGCAAAATGAGACTCTAGACTTCAGGTAGAGGCAAGAGCTGATCCAGGAGTTTGTGTCCCATCCAAGTTAGGCCTAAAGATCTGAGCTGATCTTCTAAGAATCAGCCAATGTACTATAAAGTACACCTGAAGTTGTGAAGGCAGTTTAAGAGCTGTCCTCCTGACAGCGTTGCTGAATCTTAGGGCCCACAAGCAGGCTCTAGAGTATCAGGACAATTTCCTTTGGACCTTCACAAGACAGAAAAGCATATGGTCACTTCAGGTGCCATGAAACCTGTTGTTTATGCTTATTGGAGCCTGAAACTATGGCGTCTTCACTGGTTCGTAGCCCATGCCTCCAAAGATGTTCTTTTCAAATACAAAGTATGGGTAGAAGTTGACTCGTGTTAGCCCGGTATCAGAGATCTTGGCAGAGGGGTTAGGAGACTAGACTCAACCTAAATCTCTAAATCCTGGCTCCACTATTTGCTGCTTCTGGGTTTCGGGCAAATAGCTTAACTGCTCTGTGTCCACATTTTCCTATATATGAAATAGGGGCAATAATTGCACTTAACTCATAGAATTAAATCGGACAATCCATGTAAAGTACTTAGAATAATACTTAACACGTTGTAAGCACTGGTTAAATATTGGCTATCATTATTTTTTATACCAAATTTGGATTGATTCACTGAGTGAAATAGCCAGGACTGACATTTTTTCAGAGTATTCTTTCTGAGGATTGCAAGATTTCTGTGACTCTGGAGACCTTGTACACTGCCTTCACATTTTCAGTAGGGATGTGCCTATAGGACAAGGAGAACTTTGGTTGTGTGAGGACTTTGAAAAGACAGGTCAGTGTATTCATTTTTCCAAAGTACTTTAGTTTGGCAATTCCTCCACCACAAAAAGAAGATTAACACGGCATGATAAGAAAGTTAGATCAACAAAACCTTCGATCCAGGAGATAGGATAAGATATAAAGTCACAGACATCTGTGGGCTGGATGTTTAACAATGCTGACTTCTAGCAAAATGCCTGCTGATGACTCAGTTTATCTGTAAAAGACAAATCAAGCAGAGGCTAATCATGAAAGAGATGGATTAATAGTGTTAAAGATTAGGTAGGAAGGAGAGGCATTAAAGGGAGAGATTGTCATGGTCAATAAGAATAAGGAATAGAATGATCCCAGCCTGAATAATCTTATCCAATTGTTTGGTTGATGTGCTGCTGAAGGGAAAAGATTGAAAGACAAAGAAAAAGAAGTCAAAGGACAAACAAGTCTCCACCTGTCTGGCTTTCACTCTTTCCTTGGCAAAATGTAGGGACTGAACTAAATGACCTCTATGGCTCCTTCCAGTGTTGCCGTTGAATAACTGTACAATTCTACCCTGGAGAAAGAGAGAAAAGTCCAGGGTTGGAGTTATTATTTATGTGCGCACACACACACGCACGCACACAGAATATCCATTCACGCAAAAACATTACGGCTACTTATTATTTTCTCCATTATTAAATTTTAATTTCCCTTAAATTTAATTCCCTTTAATCCCTTGTGTGTTGATGACTCTTTAACTTTGTTGCTTCTCAGCCTTACTTCTCAGCAGTTATGATTTTAATCACTTAGGAGCCGTATACTGTAAGACCTTCCCAACATTTGCTCTTTTTGTCATTCTCTTTTTCTTTCACTGGAGCAACTAGAGGGAAAATCCTGCAAATGAAGTGAGGCCTGTGCTTGTCTTTAGAGGCAGCTGGGAAGTGGGAAATATGGGGAGACTGGCTACCCTACAGCCAGGTTGGGGGAATAGCACCTTAAGGGAAGGCTGGGTGGTGTTAGTTACCAAGAAGAGAAGAAAGCAAGTTCTGTCCGAGGATCTACGGGTAAAAAAAAAAAGAAAATAGGACATGGATCACTGGTCTGTTCTACACCAGGGCTCTGGAGCCAAGGCCTATGTGTAATGCAACATCATAAAAGAGTCAATTGTGAGCCTCAAAAATATCCCAAGAAAAGTTGCTTTTGACAATTTTGAGGAGTAGCCACTTATCAGAGACTGATGTTCTCTGGATTTGTTTTTGTTTGTTTTGTCTGACACATTGAGAAATTTAGCTTTTTCTTGTGCGTGGATTGACCAGTTAACCATTGGATGCTGGAAATGGTCCCCTTCTAATTTTCTACTATTTTGAACTCGTTTTTGCTTACAGCTTTCCATTTCTTCAAAAAAACCTAGACAGATATGAGATAAAATATTGGTAAACTGTAAAGCACTCCAGATCTAAAAAGTGAGTGTATTAGTTTCCTATCGTAGCTGTTAAGAAATGGACACAAATTTAGTAGATAAAACAACACAAATTTATCATCTTACATTCCTGTAGATCAAAAGTCTGACTCACCTCTCACTGGGCTAAAATCAAAGTGTTAGCAGGGCTGCATTCCTTTCTGGAGATTCTAGGGAAAATCTGTCTTCACGTCTTTTCCAGCTTCTCATGGCTGCGTGCATTCCTTGGCTTGTTGCTCCCTCCCTTTATCTTCAAAGCGAAAAACATTGCGTCTCTTTGACCTGTCTTTTCATCATCACATCTCTCTCTGACAACAGCCAGGAAAAAGGTTCTCCAATTTTAAGGATTCAAGTGATAAGATTGAGCCCACCTGGATAATTTCCCCATCTCAAGGTCTCTAACGTCATCACATCTGAATGTCTCTTTTTCCTACACATGGTAAAATATCCAGATTCCAGGGATGAAAGCCTGGACATCTTTGGGGGGGAGCTATTATTCTGCCTATCGCAGTGAGTATTCTAATCATTCTATATTAAAATAAGGCATAGTGATTTTTTTTTGTTTGACGAGGCCCTTGGAATGCTAGATGGGCTATACGAAGTTTCTACCTAGAATCCAAAATTTTGCTTTTTACAGTCATCGATAATATGGAGTGTACCTATTTCAACATTCTTCTCTAAATTACTACTTACCTTTGGGTTATACAGTTGGACGACTCATTCCCCAGGTTGCACGTGTGTGCACACACACACACAATATCACAGTACAGGCTTCCCCAACTGAAGGGCACATTTCTTATAATCCAACACAGTGTCCAAAATATTTTGGCTAGAAACATATGCAACAGGAAGTTAACAGGAGTGTGATTTATTTTTTAATTTTCTGTGCTCCATGATCTTGCACATGGTCTGTGCTTTAAATTATTTGCCAAAAGAACAGTTCAGTGTCTACTCTAGAGAAATTCAGGAGATGTAAAGGAATCTCAAAATGGATCCAGAAGGTAGAACAATTGATTATTCTACATACAACACGTGAGGAAAGGGCTTGTAATACGTCAATCCCAAACAGTTTCATTGTATGATGCATATTTTTCTGTTAAAAATGTGTTAAGAAAAAGTTTATCATGATCTAAGCAATCCTTTTATTTTCAAAATGAAAAGAAATCTATCTTTCTATTTATAAAAATAACACATATCCATATAGAAAATATACAACCCCAAAATTATCTCCTATTAATATTTTAATGAACATTCTTCTTTATATTTTTCTATGCATACAAACTCAATTTTATGTACACAACATTATGCAGATTTTGCTTTTGTTGTTGTCATCAAACAACATGTTTGGGAATTCTTTCTGTCGGTGACTACAGATATGCATAATCTTTTTAAATGACTATGTAAAGGGCTATGTAATATTCTACAATTAACAAATCTTCTATTGATAGAGTTTAGGTTGTTTCAAGTTTCCTAGTGATAAATAATACTATGATGAATATCCCTGTGCACCCAAGCTCGCACATTTGACCTGTTATGTTCTTGGGATAAGTTTCTTTAGTGGAATTCTTTAATAGGTCAAACATTATACACATTTAAATATGTTTTAAATTTAAAATATAATATACATAAGAATAGTGCACCAATTCTAAGTGTACAGCTCTTGTGAATTTTTGCGAATAGAGTACACACAGGTCAATAAATAGACATTACTCACACCTCAGAAGCCATCCTTCTGCCCTTTCCCAGTCACTCTCCACCCTCCCTGAAGGTAACTACTACCCTGACCTCTGACAGCATAGACTGTTCTGCTTGTTTTTGAACTTTTATAAATGGAATCAGGCACTGTGTGCTTTTTTATGCATGGCTTTACCCTCAACATTTTTGAGATTCATCTTATATTTCTGAGTGTAGCAGTAGTATGTTAATTTCCATTATTATTCTATTGTATGAAATACCAAGATATATTTACGTATTCTACTAGAAATATAGATTATATCCAGGTTGGAGTTAAGAACATTCTTGTGCTTATATATATACACATATATATAAATTTTTTCTGGGTGTATACTGAGAAGAGGAATTGCTGAGTCGCAGGTTATGTATAAGAGCAGCTCTAGTAGACACAGAAAAAGAGTTTCCATTTGTACCAATTTTCTTTCTTATCAGTGGTGTATGAGGGTACTAATATTTTAAAGTCTGATAAATATTTCCAGGCTGACCTTTGGAAAAGTTATGCTAATTTATATTCCCACCAAAACTGTATAAGTTTGTGTCCTGCTACACTCTCACCAACACAGTAATTGTCAATCTCCTTAATTTTATCAATCTCATAGGCAAAGATTTGATTTTCATTTGCAATAGGAAGATATAACATGCTTTACTTTGTTCAAATCGTGGAAACTCTCTCTCTCTCTCCTCCTGGAATTGCTATATCCACCTTGCCCTTTATCTATTGGGTTGTCCAATATTTTTTAACTTTGTCTGCAGTCTCTCGGCCTTGCTAATGGTGCTTTCTTTGTCTCTACAAACGCTTTATGTTTAAATGTAGTTAAATACACTGATCTTTTCTTTATGTGTTTGTGCCTTTCTGTCATATTTAGGAAGGCTTTCCTCACCCAATATTATAAAAAATAATTTTTTAGTTATTTCATGGGATTTTTAATACCTAAAATTTTGATATATACAGAATTTATTTTGATATAATGAATGAGATAAGGTACAGTTTATTTCTTTTTCAAACGGTTAGGCAGTTGCCTCTTTTATACTATTTCTACTTCCTATTTTGTTCTCTTGTTTTATTGAATTGGCTTAAACTTTCAGAACAATGTTAAGTAATAGTGGGAATAGCAGACATCCTTGTCTAGTGTTTCACCATTCAGCATAATGATGCTATCAGTTTAAGATATATGCTTTTTTCATACTAAAACACATGTTTTCTCTTCCTGTTTTAACAACATTTTCTAAGCATCTGGAATGGATGACGCATTTTGTCAAATGTCTTTTCAACATCTAGTCAGACCTATTTTCCTTTGATGTTGTAGTATTGGGAATTACATTAATCTTTTTTCTAATATTGAATATTTTTTAAATTTTTTGAATAATACCCACTTGATATGGTCTATTATTCTTTTGATATATTGCTGGTTTCTGTTTATTGGTACTTTAATTTGAATTTTTGCACCAATAAGTGGAATTGATCTGTACTTTCCCTTTTTTAAACTAAGTTTATTATTGGCTTCACAAAGAGGACTTAGGAATTGTCTTTTTTCATACTCTGAAAAGTTTAAGTAACAAAGGCTCCATGAAGGTTTGAAATTATTCAACTCTGAAGCAAACTAGACCTAGCACATTTTGGCGTGTGGGGAGGGAGAGGTAACTCTGACAATATCTTCTATTTCTTCCATGTTTATTGATCTGTTTATTAAGGTTTTGCTCTCATTTTTGTTTATATTTCCCTAGAAATTAATACATTAAATACAAATTTTTAAAGTTAGCATGTTAAAATTACTTTCTCATAATTCTGTTTTAATTTGCTTAGCATCTGGGAGTGACTCACCCATTCTTTTTTTTTTTTTTAATTTTTTGTTTATTGCGGTAACATTGGTTTATAACGTTGCATAAATTTTAGGTGTACATCATTATACTTCTATTTCTGCATAGATTACGTCATGTTCACCACTCAAATACTAATTACAACCCATCACCACATACATGTGCCGAATTATCCCTTTCGCCCTCCTCCCTCCCCCCTTTCCCTCTGGTAACCACCAATCCAATCTCTGTCTCTATGTGTTTGTTTATTGTTGTTATTATCTACTACTTAATGAAGGAAATCATACGGTATTTAACCTTCTCCCTCTGACTTATTTCACTTTGCATAATACCCTCAATGTCCATCCATGTTGTCACAAATGGCTGGATTTCATCGTTTCTTATGGCTGAGTAGTATTCCATTGTGTATATATACCACATCTTCTTTATCCATTCGTCCCTTGATGGGCACTTAGGTTGCTTCCAAGTCTTGGCTATTGTGAATAACACTGCAATGAACACAGTGGTGCATGTATCTTTACGCATTGGTGTTTTCAAGTTCTTTGGATAAATACCCAGCAGTGGAATAGCTGGATCACATGGTAGTCCTATCCTTGAGTTTTTGAGGAATCTCCATACTGTTTTCTATAGTGACTGCACCAGTTTGCACTCCCACCAGCAGTGTATGAGAGTTCCCTTCTCTCCACATCCTCTCCAACACATGTTGTTTCCTGTCTTGTTAATTATAGCCATTCTGACGGGTGTGAGGTGATATCTCATTGTAGTTTTGATTTGCATTTCCCTGATAGTTAACGATTTTGAACATCTTTTCATGTGTCTGTTGGCCATCTGTATATCTTCTTTGGAGAAATGTCTGTTCAGGTCTTTTGCCCATTTTTTAATTGACTCACCCATTCTTATTCCTAATTTTATTATTTGCATCTTTTCTTTTTATTCTTTATTGGGCTAGATAGTGATTTATTTATTTATTACTTTTCCAGCTTTATTGAGATGTTATTGACATATAACACATGTAAGTTTAAGATGTTCAATGTGATGATTAGATACATGTATATATTGCAAAATGATTACCACAATAAGGTTAACATAGCTAGTGATTTATTAACTTTCTCTTTTTTCTTATATAAGTAGTTATTTGACTTATTCCATAAAAGGTACAGCATGATGAAATCCAGTCAAATTTACATTGGTAATTGAAAAGAGTCTTATTAAGGGGTGAGATTAGGGGACTAAACAGTCCAAGAAGATACTGGTTGGGCTCAAATGGCCCCAGTGGGAAAATAGACATTCTGGGCTTAGCTATTTTCTCCAAAAGACAAGTCTATAGGGAAATAAGAATGGCTGGTTTAGAAATGAGTAGGGAATTGTGGCTGCTCATGGAGTGTAGGTATAAGGGCAAGATTCACTTTGAAATCTAATTTTTTTTAACTTTTTCTTTCCAATTTCTCTTCCTTGTGCACTCATCTTCTCTCCATCTTCTTTGGCCACATCATTCATCCTTTTCATGTATTTAGTCGATCAGAGCTACAAGAAAAGTTTGCCATCAGCTATTTTATAGAATACCTAGGTACCGCTAAAACATATTCAACCTGAAGATTCTGTATAGTTGGGGATGAAAGGAAGCATTTTAACAAAGTACACAATGGGTCGGGGAGAAGAGAAGTGAATCTGAAACATTTGGAAATTTGAAACAACATTTTGACAAATATCTTTTTAATTTTCACAAAAGAACATGAATAACCTAATGATTTATCATTTCTTTTGTTATGAATATCAAGGTCAATCAGATGTAATATTAGTATTTCTGAGACAAAACTCTTATTTTTTAGAAACATGAAAGGAGTTATTCTTTTGATCAAGTCAAGCTCGTAGAACTTCTTTTGGACTGGCAGTGAAGTTTGATTTTTACGTGCAAGCCCTTGTTCTTCTGACATTTTGCTTTATGTGCACATAAGTTGTTGGGTCTTTTAAAATCCCTTGTCCATCACATGAATGCTATCTAGATGAACACAAATTCATTTTCCTAGAAGATTCCATCTTTACCCACTAAGTTTGGAGTCCATGTGGTCTCTTATGACTTGGAAACATGTAGTGGCCCCTCAACCAATCCCTTGCTCCCAGGATCATTGCCCCTGGTACAAAGATTTGAAAATCTGTTAGACATGGAGTTAAAAACTAAATGTGTGCATGACTCTATCACAGCATCCTGCATCAGGACAAGGTACCCATTTAGCAGTAGACAGTCTCGAATGCACAAAGATCATTTGAGGTTTTCTTGATCTAATTATTTCCTTCAGTTTTGAGATGAATTTTAATTTTATAGCACTGTAGTTTTGTTTATAGGTTTTCAGCAGTTCCCAGATAAGTATGCAAGAAACCACCATTTTGTGTATTTGATCAACAGCCTTTCTTGTCCCGTTTATCCATCAATCATCTAACCATTGTGTGATAGAACAGAAAGCAGTGTCAAACACAAGCAGTGAGAAGTATTTGTCAAATATTCTGTTTCCATGATTCTATTCAGGCTTAATCCTGGCTCTTGGATAGGTGTTTTGTAATATTGATAACCATTGATCTAAAGTTCAGAATGTCAACAATAATAATAGCTATAGCTTAGTAAGCACCTACTAATTCCAGGCTCTTCTCAAAGCTTTTCACATATACAACTGGGGGCAAATACCACATCACACAATCTCACAGCTCCTGCACCCCTAACTGTAGGCCCTTCTAAGCCTGCAGATGTTAGCAGCAAGCCTGCTAACATGTGCAAAACTGTCACTATGTCAGGACTTAAGTTCTCCCTCAAACTCCATTTTGCCCTGTAGCAGAAAAATCTTATCTAGTTACTTCTAGGTAAATTCACCCCATTCAAGATTTAAATGTAAGGTTCTGCTCCTCCCTCCTACCCAGAGTGACATCTAAATTCCAGGAGCTGACAGGCATCATGGTATCTGGGGAAGAGACAGCTGACCAATATTAATTTTCGATCCATCACTGGGATCAACTTCTTCAGTCTTCTTTGTGAATGCCCTGTGTACCTACTGTTGAAGGCCACCGGGCTGCCCTGGCTTCTAGCTCGTGATGTTTACTCTGCATTTGCTGATGATGTCCCCTCAGCACAGCTGCAAGACACTTGCAGTCTGCAGTCCTCCATCAGCCTCTGCGGGACCCTCTCAGGGCACAGCACACCCACAGGTGCTGTTCCACTGCTTGGTGGAGCTGTGGGAGAGCCTCTCTGCTTAGATAGGCCTGGCTACCAGTTGTTCCGAATGGCTTCCACACTATCCCAGGCTTCACCTGGAAAGCAAGGCCCATATTCTCACTGCTCTTGGAATCCCCAAATCTATTTGAGGTTTTTAATCTTCTCCCTCAGGGCTTGAACAGTATTACATCTCAGAGAGCCTCCCTAGCGTTTAAATATATTGCTTTCCTTCTCCACCTCAACTCTCCTTCCTCTACCCCACTGCTTCAACTCTATATCCTTAGGGGAGAGAAAAACTAGCCCCTGCATCATTAGGCATCTTTTTAACTCTCCTGTTTATGGTACAAACTTTATCTCCCTGAGTACTTCAGATCCTTAACCTTTTTGCTCATCAAAAAACACATTTCTTTCTCCAAAGCAAACAAAAACAAATAAAATATCTCTTACGAGCAAAAACCTTGGCTCTCAAAACTATTGTTTCTGCTGTGGGTTTTCAGCATCTATTCTGGGACTCAAAAGGCAATCACCTGACTGTTTCTCATGTGGCCTCCAGGAGACAGCGAACCTCGCCGTCAGGACTATGTTAAAGGTAAAAGAGATGATGAGCAGAAGTGAGGTTTCCTGTGAATGAGATACCAATGGTTACTATTGCAAAATATTGCACTGTTATAAATACAGTCGCTCATTTAATTCTTACAGCAACTGAGCCAGATAAGTATTACCATTCCACGTTTGTAGATAAGAAAATGGAAGTAACCGGCTTAATTAAGGAAGCCAAACATTTGGGTAGCAGAACCAGAAGATGACCCCAAGTCCCGCTGACTCTGAAGGTTTTCTTTTTTCCATCATGCTGTATTGTCTTTCTCCCAGAGATCCAAGAGGGGTAAGTGTTCAAGACACTGTGCCACCATCAGAGTCTTGTAAACAAGGGCCATCATTAGAGTCTCTGTAAACCCCATTGACTACTGTCAGTACACAGCAGTTTGTTGTCCCTCAGACACACTCGGCTTTAGTACAAATCACCTATGTGTATATGATTCAGCAACTTTATCCCGTGTGTATACATACAGTAGACTTAGAAACATGACTGTTTGTTAGATATCATCAGCTGGGGAAATTGTTTCCTGACATTTCTCTCCATTCTCCACCGGTTTGCCCCATCACAGGCCAGATGGAAACCCCCCCTTCTCTAATACAGCGTTTTCACATTTTATTATATAATCTGTGGTGCCCTTGACTTTAATTCTTACTAGAGTAGAAGCAACTAAGTATTTCCATCTTTGTTGTTCCAGCATTTTGCACAGTTTCTGGCACACATTGGAACTGAGTAAGTATGTATTTGGATGGATAAAGCATTTCTTTTACGGGTTCCAATACGTCTTTGAAATCAAATTAGAAAGACAAAAATTTAGCTTTCCATTTCATGCATTATATACAAAAAATTAACCGAAAACAATTCTTTCACACTAGTGACATTTATGATTATTTACAAGCTACAAACCAATTAAGAAGAAATGCAATAATCATTTTTAATTTGGAAAATCCAATCTGTAGAGGAAGACTAACTCAATATGACATAAACCAAACTCTTTGCCAGCTTGGGATCTATTTCCATCCAAATAGTTAGAGCACACAAGAGCTCAGTAACTCAAAAGCATCTACCAGTTTGGTAAGATCATTTGAAGCCTCAGACAGTGAAAGGCCTGACATGAGCTATGTACTATAATTGCATACCTGCCAAATCTGTGAATGATATAAAATTGATCATCTTTTCCCCACTGCTTTGAAATGCCTCCTTAGCATATACTAATTTTCCACATGTTTCTGGGTCTATTTCTGGACTTTGTTCTGGTCCATTGATTTGTTTATTCATGCTAATTATACTAGCTTAATAATACATTATAATGTCTGGTAGGACTGGTCCTTCCTCCCTACTCTTCTTTCAAAAATTTCTTTAGTATTTTTAAACGTTTACTTTCTATATGATATTTGAAAGTAGCTTAAATAGCTTAAAAAATCCTGCTGGCCTTTTAAGTGGGATTGTGATGTTAATAGTTGAATTAAAAGAGGATGATTATATTTAGAATAATGAATCTTTCTGTACAAGAAGTAGGTATGTCTTTCCATTTATTCAAAACTTCTTTATGACTCTCAGAAGAAATTTAAAGTATATATACTTTACACACACACACAGCCCCCTCAACTTATCAATCAATACTTACATTGTATTGTAATTTTCTGTTTACTTATCATTTTTCTTCAATAGACTGTAGTTCTTTAAGGGCAGCTCTTTATTAATATTGTAACCCAGAGTCATGGGCAATGCTAAATATGGTGGATGTTCAATAAATAAATGGATGATGCGACTGAAATTAACCATGAATTTTCTTTGACCATTCAAAGTGACAGAATACGAACGTGAGGAGGTAGGGAGAATAAAAGCTTGTGTATGATTACTGTGCATCAGTTCTCAAAACCAAATTTTGGTCTCGCTCCTCTGATCCCTCATCCCACAGTTCCCCACGAGAATTGAGAGGCCAAACAAATAGCTAGAAACAAAGTGACACTCATTTCTCTATGAAAATAAAAATTTTGGAAGTACTGTAAAGAAGTCTCCCTTTCATATTCCCTTTCCTTTAAGGGGTGGAAGAAAATTGACTGCCAGGGAAGGACTCTAGTACATAAATTCTTTATAGCAAAGGCACAGAGACTTTAAACAATGTCCTCAGCTCGCTTCTCTTTTGTCTGTAGTGATAGAATGGGGATTCTGTGCTCAAACAGCTCTTTAGGGGAAAACATAAACACTCCAAAACGTGAACTTCTCATAGCTGCATTCAAAGTAAAGAGAGCTGGAAGTGTCGCTGTTCTCAGGCCGGGGTGGCTATTGTGGAAAACGCCTTCTTAAGCACTTCTGGCAGCCAGTCTCCTGCACGAGGCAGTCCGGAGAACACCCCTGCCTTCCCAGCTCTGGGGTCCATGTCCAGAGGGGCCAGTGGGCTCACTATTAAGCGAGGAGATAAGTGCCGACAAGGGTTCTCTACCAATGCAAACCTCTTGAGTCTGTGTCTTCAGAAGTGATAGCTACAGTGTAAGAATGAAAATTGACCTTCTGTCCTACTGGGAAAAAAATAGGAAAGAAAAGTCACTGCTTCCAACTTAAGCAAAGTTGGAACAGAGCCTTCCAAAGATGTTGGACTGACCATACATACATAATGAAATTGTGTAGCATACTTTATTTTGAATTTTTGCAAACAGGTGTTGATAATTACATATATACTTGTTCAGTCTCTTTAATTTATTTATCAAGAAGCCGAGACACAGAGACTAATTAGTAGTTAAATGGCTCGTTAGTAGTTACATAGCTAGTTAGAGACATAGTAAGAATGAGAACTTGGGTCTTCAAGCAAATAGGCTTATTGTCCTTTCCATTTTGTTGCATTGCCATTATTTAATCCCAATATACCTTATATTTGAATGCATTTTTTTATTTAAAATTATTTGCTGTTAAATTAAGTAAAAAGAAATCCAAATTCCAATTTTAGTGTAAGTGTACATTTAGAAAAATTAGCACTTCCCTAGAATTTTTTCAAAAATGCATTTTAACATACTTTTTCAGCTTAAAGTGTTTTATGTCAGGGTCAAGAGAGGTAGCAACTGTTGATCAACACTATTATCATCTAAGAGAAGTTCAGGCTAGCTCTCACTTTGTGCCTAGCACAGGCATACGGTTATAAAAATCACAACTTTAAACTTTTTAAAAAAATCACAAGACTTGTGTGAAAAAGTCTCTTTTGGGCACTTTCAATGGTGATAACACACCTTGCCTCTCAACCGTACTCATGCAATTTTTGACAAATTTAGGATAGTCTGGCAATTCATTTTGGAAGCTTTTGGTGCCTGGTCCATGGAAGTTTTGATTGTGGGATCTAAAATCATATTGCAAAATATTACATAGTGAACTTGTTTGCAAAAATTCAGCTTCAGTTTGCATTCCCCAAGTTATAAACATTGAACCTAATAACAGATAGAAATATAAATGGCCAGTCGCCCATCACTTCTCATTTATCCATTCAAGGTTTGTTTATTCACGATTTAATTATGCATTTATTCACTTCAGTGTGTCAGATTCTGTACTAGGGATAAGGATTCAGTGGTGAATAAAATAGACATGATCTCTATCTTCAAGAAGTTTACAGTACGGTAAACTTGAGAACTGTTACAAAGATGGATTATAACATGGGACTGAGGAGAAGACTTCTCTAAGACTTGAAGGCTGGATAAGAATTAGATAAAGAAGAGAGGTAGGAAACAGAAGAGAGAGTGACGCAGGGGGAAAAGTAAAAAACGTGTTTCCCTCTCTCTCCATTTGAAGGGCCTTCCACTTCCTCCCACTGTGGACAATGACCGCTTGAGGCCGACACAGAGCTGTCCTTCACCTACTTTCTGCCCCTCAGGGGAGTGACGCTTACTCCATCATCCCTCACTCCTTTCACGCTCATGGCTCAGTTAATCTCATCCCACGCGGCCTCTTAAATAGTCCCCAGATTCTTTCTCCTCTTCCTCCTCTTCCTTCTCTTCTTTCTTCTTCTTCCTACAACTATTATAATACAATTAATAGGGTAAAATATTAAAATGAGTTAAAAAATTCAAATTGTGTAAAATTATATAAAATAGTCTTTTTTCCATCCTTCGCTTCTCACACTTTTTCTAAAGTAATCCTTTCCCCTTCAGCTTTTAAAAAATATTTAAAATATGTAATATTCAATACATATAAAAGAAAATATAAATGAAAATCCATACTGTGAAGACATTAATAAAATAAACACTCATGAAACCCACCATCAAAAACAAGAAATAGATTTCTGATCATATCCCTCTCCCCCATCCAGAGGTAGTCATAATTCTGAGTTTTGTATCTATTATTCTCTTGCTTTTCTTTGTTGAGACCATAAAGAATACATTTCAAAATTTTGAGATTCATAAAATGGTGTCAAACTCTACAGCCAGCCCTGGGGGTCTAGTGGTTAAGATTGGGCGCTCTAGCCACCTGGCCTGGGTTTCTTTCCTGGTCAGGGAACCACACCACCCATCTGTCGGTTGTTAGACTGTGGCGGCTGCATGTTGCTGTGATGCTGAAAGCTCTGCCACCAGTATTTCACATACCAGCAGGGTCGCCCACGGTGGACAGGTTTCAGCAGAGCTTCCATACTAAGACAGACTAGGAGGAAGGACCTGGCCACCGACTTCCGAAAAAATTGGCCATGAAAACCCTATGAATAGTAGCAGAGCATTGTCTGATATAGCACTGGAAGGTGAGAGGATGGTGGAAAAAGACCAGGCATGGTTCCACCACTAGGAATCAGAATCGACTTCGGGGTACTCAAAGGAACAAAATCAAACTCTATGCTATCTTCAGCACTTGCTTTTATCACTCGATACTATATTTCTAAGACATGCATGTTCATGAGTGTAGTTGTAGCTTGTTTAACCTTGCTGCTGTATAGTATTCCTCCATGGGAATATGTCATAATTATTTGTTTCCCTGTCAGTGAAGCAAACATTTGGTTTCTCTCTCTTGATCTCTCTCTTTCTCTCTCCATCCATTCACCTACCCATCCACCCAAACACCTATCTATCTATCAATGTATCTATGTATCTATCTGTCCATCCTTACAAACAAGGCTGCAATGAAACTTCTTGTGCATTTCTCCTGGAGCATATATTTTCTCCAGTGTATACACATGTTTTCTTTACAGCATATACTTAGGATTAGAACTGGGTCATAAACTGCATGCCTAATCAACTTGACAAAAATAATGCTAACTGATTTTCCAAAATGTTTTTGAGTTTTCATACTCTTTCACATTGTTCCACTTCCTCACCAGTAATAGGTATTGTCAAATTTTTATTTTTGCCAATCCAACTGTTATAAAATAGTATCTCATTGCGTTCTTAATTTGTATTTTCCTTATTGCAAATAAGGATGAGTAGTTTTTTACGCTTATTCACCATTTTTAAACTTCTTTACATATTCTAGAAATTAATTCTTTTTTTAATAAATATGCTGCAAATAGCTACCCTCCCTCCACCCCCCGGTTAGTGGCTTGTGTTTTCGCTTTCTTTATAATTATTATTAAATGAACAGAACTTCTGAAATTTAATATAGTTCAATTTGTAAATATTTTCCTGTTCTTTATGATTAGTGCTTTTCCTTGTTTTAAAACAAATCTTTATGCTCCCTAAGGTCATAAAGATATTTTATATTTTATTTCAAAAACATTGAAGTTTTGTATTTTATATTTGTAATTAATTCATTTAAAATTTATTTTTGTGCATGGCATAAAATAGAGATCCAATTTCCTAGTAGTTAATTAATTTGCCAACACCATTTATTGATTATTTTCTTTATTCTTCTATAACTTTATTATAAGTTTTGGTATATAGTAGGAAAATTCCCCCCACTTTCTTCTTCAAGATATCTTGGCTATTCTTGGCCATTTGTTATTCTGTATAGATTTTAGGATCAAGCTTGTCAAATTCCTCCAATAATTCTGTTGAAGTTTTGATTGAGATTGCTTTGAATTTGTAGATCAACTTAAAGAGCATTGATATCTTTATAATCTTGAACTTGTCCTATCCATGAATATTATATATTTTCCCATTTATTTAGGTTTTGTACATCTTTTAAGGGATTTGCTCCATTTCTTATTACTGTAAGTGGTATGGCATTTTTTAAAATTAGGCTTTTTAATTAGAGTTACTAAGTTATTAAAAGGCATTTAAAATGTTTGATCATATATCCAGACACCTTTATAAATGCTCTTATTAATTCCAATAATTTATATATTCTTTTGAGTTTTCTGTGTATCGGTTCATATCATCAGCAAATGAGAGGTTTATTTCTTCTATTTCAATCTTTTAAACTTTAATTTCTTTGTCTTGCTTTACAGCTCTGGTTAGGGCCTCAGTCAATGTTGAATGTGAACAGTGATAATTAGCTTCCTTGTCTTGTTTCTAATTTTAAAGATGTATTAAATATTTTGCCATTATAAAAAATGTTCACAGTAGATTTTTGCTAGAGACTCTTTATAAGATCTCTTCGTAAGATAAAGGAAGTTTTCTCATATTTATATTTTACTGAGGTTTTTTCCTCCACTAAGCAAGAATAGGTACTGGGTATTTTCAAACCCGCAAAGGGAATAATTTCAATAATAAAATTTCTGTGTTAAATCATTTGTACATTTTTGGTATAAACTCAGTTTGTTCATGATATATTTGCATTGTGTAAGATTTTTGCATCCTTATGAGTGAGATAGCCAAATGATTTTCCTTTTTCATACTGATCTTATCTAGTTTCTTATTAAAAGTCTGTTAACCTAATTAAGTTGGGCAATAGTTTCTCTTTCCTTTTCCCTGTTAAGAATTGTTACAAAGTTGAAATGACCTGTTACTTAAACGTCTTGTGAAACTCATCTAAAAAAATTATCTGGACTTGATTTTTTCTGTGTGAACAGAAAACTTTAAACTACTAATTCATATTCTTTAATAATTACAGGACAATTTGCGCTGTCTATTCTCCTTGTGTCACCTTTTCTAAGTTACATTTTTCAAAGATGTATATGATTACATCCAAGCTTTCAAATATATTGACAAAATAATTCTTAGAGTTCTCTTATTTTCATTGAAATCTCTTCTTATACCTATAATTATGTCCTCCTTCTCAGTCCTAGTATTTTTATTGGTATAGTCTCTCTCTTTTTCTTGAATAATTTTACCAGAGGTCTGTCAATTTTATTAGTCTTGCCAAAGAACCAACATTGGACTTTGTAGATCCTTGTTTTCATTCATTTTTTCTCTTACCTTTACTGTATACTTTCTTCTACTTTTGGAGGGGGAGGACAATTCTACCATTATTTTTATAACTTGAATTAGATGCTTACACCTTTAATTCTCAGCCTTTGGTTCTTTCTAACACAAGCATTTAAGACTAACTAATAGAAAATGTACCTTTTCCTCTAATACTACTTTTTCTGCAGGATAGATTGTGTGTGTGTGTGTGTGTGTGTGAGCGCCTTCTGTTTCTACCATTTTATTCTCCCTTAAGAAAAACCTTGTTTACGGAAAATTTTAAACTTATAAGAAAATACACAGAATAATATAATGAATCTCTATGTATCCATCACTCAGCTCCAAAAATTATCAACTTAATGGCCAATTGTGTTTCCTCTATCCCTCTTCCCCCACTACTCCCTCCCTAAATATTTTAGAGCAAATTCTAGATATCTTATTTCATAAATATTTGGGTATATGTCTCTAAAATATCAGGATTTTAAAAATACATATAATTTCAAATCCATTATCACACCTAAAAATTATAAGAATTTATTAATATCAGTCAGCATTCAAAGTTTCCTGATTGTCTTATAACTTATTTTTGGAGTTTGCTTATTCAAACCAGAATCCAATTAAGTCTATACATTGTAATTGATGAATGTCTTTAAAGTCTCCCCTCCATCTGTTGTTGTTGTTTTTTCCCTTGCAATTAATTTGGAGAAAGTGGATGGCTTGCTTGGTAGAATTTTCCACAGTCTGGATTTTGCTGACTGGTCGCTGTGGTGGTGTGTGTTCTTCTGTTGTTTATATATTAATTTGGTAGTTGGAGCTAGAGGCTTGATCACACTCTATGTTGATTTTATGGCAAGACTATTTCACAGGCAGCAATGTTTTCTTTCTCTGGGAGATATATAATGCCTAGGTCTCCCTCTTTTTGTGATATTATCAACCATTGATGACTATTTCCTAGATTCATTAATTCATTAGGGGGTGCAGAAAATTTTAATATTCTAATTATATTCTTTTGTCTTCATATGTTAGTTGAAATTCTTCTATAAAGAGAAACTTTCCCTTGTGAGTTTTTGTTTATCTTGAACTACATAGAATACACATAGAAAGGCATGACAAACGCTTGGTCCTTTCCCTTTATGTTACCAAATTTCAAAACAACGGCACAACAAACTTTGAGTAAGTAGCTTTAAAAGTCAATCATATTTTTATTTCAAAGATATCCTTCCATTGATAACAATTGTTCAGATGGATCTCCTCTTTTGAATTTGCCATCAGAGTAAATTTCTAAGACATAAAAATCAATTTTGTTACTTTTTATTTACATTGGTTTTCATTTCCTCCCAATAAAAAAGGATTAGTCACATTGTTTACCCAACATATTTACTTATGTAATTCTGCATGAGTTTTGATATTTTCCAAAAATCAAATCCATTGTCCAAAGACGAAGTGTTTTCATATAGTCAATGAAACCATTCAAAATAATATGCAGAAAGTCACAATTTTTTCTCCATCCCCAAACTCCTGTTCTAGCTATGTAGCTATCTAGCTATCAACATCTACCTGTTCTATGCTTATATGGTGATTAGCACATATTACTTCATATGGTTCAAATAAGGTGGCCCCTTGTTGTCTGGTGTCAATACATGTGTCAAGGTCACATGTTAAACTGGTTGAAAACAGGTGTTCCCGCAGATGCTACAATGACTCACTCCTTGCAGCAACAGTTCCTCAGGAGGCCTTTTCCCACCAGGTATGCTCACCTGTAGTTACTCTCTGACACTTACTGCCTGGGTCAAAGCTAGCTTTAATCTAGCTTTAAAGCTAAAACTCCTTAATTTAACCCACTTTGTCAGCTGTTGCTGCCAAAACATGCACCTGTGCTAGGGGTGCTGGGTCAGAGGGCCCTCAGACTCAGTCCTCTGCTGTTAGAACAAGCCTGCCACACAAAGAAACCGGAGTCCTGGCAAATGCGCCCACCCCTCTTGGGCCACCTTCCTAACAAGGAATATTGAAGGAAGTATGCTTTGTCAACACACAAAAAAATGGCCTATAGTATCTTTTTTCCAAGGCAGTAAGTGTCTACTTGGCTTACATTTACATAACTAAGAAAGATCACTAAAGTGATTCTTCCCAGAACAAATAATATCTCCCACGTGACTAACTGAATCCACCTCTAGATATAAAGCTGTTGACAACTTTTAAATTGAGCTTTTCTCAGCAGATGGTGCTTTATTTTTTCTTTGTAAGGGTATGTTCTAGCTTCTCAACTTTTTTTGTGTGTGTGTGTGAGGAAGATCAGCCCTGAGCTAACATCCATGCCAATCCTCCTGTTTTTGCTAAGGAAGACTAGCCCTGGGCTAACATGTGTGCCCATCTTCCTCCACTTTATGTGGGACGCCGCCACAGCATGGCTTGACAAGCGGTGCCTCAGTGCACGCCTGGGATCCGAACCCAGGCCGCCAGCAGCGGAGTGCGCGCACTTCACCGCTATGCCACGGGGCTGGCCCCAAGATAAGTTTTTTAAAGTTGTAAATTCTTTATACATAGTAAGTGCTCGATAAATGACTAATTATATTAGCAATGTGGGTGGAGAAAAATTGCTCAAGATTCAGGAGGGTGGGTGAATGGATAGATCTACCCCATGAAAATCTCCTCTGTCATGGGAGGCAGCATGTAGCTGAGCTCAGATAAGACAGACCCCAGCAATCAACAGCACTGCTACTCAGCATGGTCTCCAGACCAGCAGCATCAGCACCGCTGAGAAATTAGGAGCAATGCAAATTCACGGGCCCCACCCCAGACCTACTGAATCAGAATCTGAGGGTATGGGAGAGGAGAAGGCAGGATTTGTTTTCACAAGCCCTCTGGGTGATTCTTATAGATGATACAGTTTGAGAACCACTGCTCTATAGTAGCCCAGCGTGGACAGGGTGGTATGAACATGAAATGAAACAGTACCACTTCTACCCAACAATCCACCAACTATGCTAGTTTTAGGCCCGAGCAACATGATAGAAGCTGCTTATGATTATTCTGCCCCTGAGTAATCAAGAGAGGGGCAAATAGTTCTATAAAAATAGACAGGTGAGGTTACCTACAAGTGATCATTGTCCATGACCCTCCATAATTGATTAGAAATATATTTCTAGGACCTCAGGCTTAAGACGGTCTTTAAAAACAAAACCATAGTTGTCCATTGTTCTATAGCCTTTGACAAGGAACCCGGTTTTTCTTCATCAATAAAAACAAGAAAAGATAAGCCCGTCTACACTGAGCACCTCTACATGTTTTTGCTATGCAAAGTAGGGCCTAGAGATGGCTCCTGAAAACAACAGACTTACCTGAAACCCAGGCCTTCTCCAATGCTCTAGACCAGCAAATGTTTTCTGTCCAGGACCAGATAGTAAATACTTTAGGCTTTGCATGCCCTAAGCAACTGCTCAACTTGTTGTAGTGTGAAAGCAGCCACAGATAGTAAGGAAACAAATGAACATGGCTGTGTTCCAACAAAACTTTGTTAATGGACAGTGAAACTAAAATTTATGTAATTTTCACATGTCATTAAATGTTATTCTTCTTTTGGTTTTTTCCAACCATTTAAAAATGTGGAACCATTCTCAGCTCAGAGATTGCACAAAACAGATAGCAGCTGGATTTGGCCCTTGGTCTGTAATTTGCTGACCCCTAGTCTGTACTGGAGGCTGTCAATGGCTGCAGAACATATTTTGCACATGTCCAAGAATGTGGAGAAGAATTAGAACCCAGATAGAAATAATTAAAACAAAGTCTTGGAGGGAGATGGTCTCCGCCAACTACCCCCACACAGGAAAATCTAGGAGTTGACCACCACTAGTGACCACCATTCCCTCTTGAGGCTAGTCAGCCGCAGAAAACTTTGGGTGGCCCCCTACTTGCAAAGCATTAAAATCGCTAAGGTTGTAAACTGAAGTTCCTTCTTCTGAGGGTGATGATGAAGATGATGACAACCACAGCAACAGATTAGAGGGGAAGAAATGAAGAATCTGTTAGTAAGATCCCAAAGCATGATCACAGAGTCCTATCCCCACCCTTTTTTTCACACTACCACAACTCTGTCCATTTTTGCTTTGTCCTTCCATTGCTTTAAAAAACAGATACATATACACACAAGAGGCAAGCCCCCACGTTTTTGATAAGTAGTGTACCATTTACACTTTTCTCCACCTTGCCTTTTTTTTCCTTAACGATATATCCTGCAGGTCACTCCACAGCAGTATATAGAAATGTTCTTTGTTCCATTTACAGCTGCACAGTACCGAAGTATGATGGCGTGGATTTACCATAGTTTATTTAACCAATCCCTCATTGGTGGACGTTTGGATTGTTTCTTCCTTTGCTATTACAAATATAGCCCACAAATAATAGCCGTAGCCAATATTGATCTGTACTCATATGTGCCAGTACTGTGCATTCTACATGTATCATCCCACTTAATTCTTACAGCAATCTCGTCAGAAGGAGTCATGATCTCCCCTTTATGGTTAAGGAAACTGAGGTTTGGAGAGGTTCAGTAACATGCCAAGGGGCAAGCAGCCGTAAGCAGCAGAGAGAGGATGCCTGCCATCCTGACTGGGTTCCTAGGCACTAGGCCTCCTTCCTCCCCTGACTCGGGTCCCTGGGAGGAGCAGAGGAGAGCAGGATCCTCTCTCCCTGACCCCCGCAAGCCTCATGGCACCAGCTCATATTTTTTCCAAACTGACCAAGACCGAGCTTCCTACCTCTTCCCAGCTATCTCAGCTGGGAGCAGATTTGTTAACAGCTGCATAAGGTTTGGCACGTTGCCCAGGATGTCCCCATCCTGACAAAAAGAGATGAATGGGACAAAGCCGAGATCCTGCCTCATTTGCACTCTCTCTGGGTCTGTAAGGATTGCCCTGTATGCCTTAGGCTCCTGTGTTTCCCCAGAAGCCTTCGTTCTGGAGAGAAGGGAAAAGCACGAGTGAGAGGCTGGGCCAACCCCTCCCTTCTGAAGTCAGAGACGCACAATGGTTTTTAAGACTGTGCTGCGTCTCCCTCCTTGTCTCTGTCCTCCGATGACCTATTCCCCGCCGGCTGATCTGCGACAGGAGGGTAAGTTTGGGGGCCTGTGAAGCAGGGAGTAGGGATGATTTGAAGCTTTTTCCTTTGCCCCGCTAGTCGGGCCTGAATGTGAGCAGAGCCAAGACATCAGAGAATATCAGCCCAGGGGGGCCCGCAGAGTCCTGGCCGTCACAGGAGGTTAAATGTCAGCAGCACTTGGATACAGGTCACAGAGGCCAAGGTGGAAACCATCCAGGACCTCGGAATGCGGGCAGGGGGTACACTGAGGCTGCTTCTCTTAAAGCAGTGCTATCTATGGCTTACGGTGCCTGAGAAGGAAGCCTTGTGTCTGTACTAGATGATGATTCTTAGTGGTGAGCTGGGCAGGAAAGAGGAAGAGGGAAGTTACACATTTCAGAAGCACACAATTGGCCTTAAAAATGGGGTCAAACTGGGCTGGCCCCGTGGCCTAGTGGTTAAGTGCGTGTGCTCTGCTGCTGGAGGCCTGGGCCCGGATCCCGGGTGCCCAGCGAGGCACCACTTGTCAGGCCATGCTGTGGGGGTATCCCATATAAAGGGGAAGAAGATAGGCACAGATGTTAGCCCAGGGCCAGTCTTCCTCAGCAAAAAGAGGAAGGATTGGCATGGATATTAGCTTAGGGCTGATCTTCTTCACAAAAAAAAACAAAAAATTGGGTCAAACTAATATTCTATTTTTGAAGCCAAAAAAAGAGTAATAGCTCATATTTGTTAAGTGTTTAAGCACTGTGATAAAGAAAATAACCTACGTCATTTCAGTTAATGCTTATGATAAACCTAAAAGATACAGTTCCCATTTTACAAATGTGAAAATTGAGGCTCCAAGAGCCTAAATGATTTGCCCAAGTTTGCAAACCTAGTAAGCAATGGAGTCTTGATTCAAACTCAGACCTGCTGACTGCAAGGTCCAGGTACTTAGCCCTTTTACTATACTCGAGCCTCTTCCTTCCTTCTTTCCTCTATTCACTCACTCAAGAAATATTTAACATCTGCTATGTACTAAACTCATGTTATCACAGGGGTACAATAATGAATGAGACAGGCATGGTCCTTGCCCTCATGGAGCTTATCTTCTGGTGGGGAAAAATAAACAAGTAAATAAGTAAATAACATGATTACAGACTGTAATAAATCCTACAACTCCCAACTAATATCTGCGATTGTTTTAAAACGAAGTCTTTTTTTAAGAATCTAGTGATCAACGGAAGGGAAGGAGTCCTATATAAGCTCTCCTTACATTGAATTTGTCTATTTAATGTATAATATTTTAAGGGGGTTCCTTTACACTTAGCCATTTTATTTAATCTGAGTTCTTCCCAGGTTGAGCCAAAACTAGTTTCATTATTAGTAGTATTTTTTTAATATTCTGAATTCAATGTTTCCAAAATCCAAAAAAATCATTACAAAGGATCCAGATTGATATGATCTAACTCTGTGAAATGTTTAGAGGGGTGTCCCCAGGAAAGTTGGAATTACACCCTAGGAGGAATAGGGGAAGGAACTATGTGAGGTTTTTCAGCAGGGGGGATGACTCTCTCCCACAGAACGTAACCATCTCTCCTTCCATGTGCTGGAGCTGTGTGAAAATCTCCCACGAAAGAAGACAGGATATGAATTCAACCCATAATTTGAAAGACAAGTATATCAGATGAAAAGCGATCTAAACAGTATTATTATATTCACTTATTATCATTGTTCTTCCATGTGGTTAGAAGATTTAAATCTGAGCTATCTTTTTTCTTTATGTTCACAAACACCTAGGAGGAAGGGAGGTAGTAGATGCTAGTATTCCCATCATTTCCTAAACAGTATTTGAATTGGAAATACCTGCCCCCTACTTGTCTGACAGGGACCTGGAGTTTAATTAGATTAGCATCTCTCAACTGCTGTAGGTTTCCCAGAGATGGGCATGAGGTAAACATAAGGTATTATTATTATTACGTGGTGTCATTATGTTATTGTAATTGTGTGGATTCTCCCATAAAGCTACACAGGATGGGATCCCAGCCCAGAGTATTATTTTTCCAGTGCTTTGAGCCTAGAAGAAAGGCACGTACATATTATCTTGTGTCAGCATCATTGCTGTGATTGAAGTTGCATTTATGATTATTGAAGAATGAACCAATTTTCAAAATCATCTCAATAACGCCCTAATATTTTTTATGTCTCCTGTGTGATTGCAGTGGTGCACTCTTCCACATCTGTTTGATGACCTGGGGTAAGACAGCACCGTGGGCTTCTGACATCACCTGGGGCAAAGAGGAAACCGGTGGGATCTCCTAGAGTGGTGCTTTCTTATCCCTATTGGACTGGAGCCCCATAGAGGGTGCAGGGCCCCAGGCCCATTGACAGCCACACGCAGGTGAACCATTCTGGTTAAAACCAACTTTCAGGGACTCCTCTGTCACATGTGCTACATTGAGGAGCCACAGATGGCTACTCCAGAAAAGATTAAGATGAGATCCATTTCAAAAAGAGGAAGGAGGGGCTGGCCTGGTGGCATAGTGGTTAAGTGCACGTGCTCCGCTTTGGCGGCCCAGGGTTCTCAGGTTCAGATGCCAGGCGCGGACTGACGCGCCGCTTGTCAAGCCGTGCTGCGGCAGCATCCTGTATAAAGTAGAGGAAGATGGGCGTGGATGTTAGCCCAGGGCCAATGTTCCTCAGCAAAAAGAGGAGGACTGGCAACAGATGTTAGTTTGGGGCTAATCTTCCTCACCAAAAAAAAAGAGGAAGGAAGAGGAGCTATACAGCCAAGTGGCCCACGAGAGAATCATTTTATGAGATTAAAGTAGTTGATTTGTCACTAAACAAACCATCTGGTAAAGTTGGATGGTTTATTTTAGGAGGGCATTAGTAAATCCAAAGAGTTATGTTATCGGTGATGAGAATTTTATTTTGGAGTTTGTGAGTTGGAGCCCTGCCTTATTTTATCTTGCTGTATTCTGATCATGTCACACTCAAAGGTCCTTCTCATTCCATTGTATTGTTTCTTTCCCCCTGTGAATTCTACTATTATTGATCTTCTCACAACTTACTGATGTGGCCACAATTATTTACTAAAGCCTCACCCTGAAGGTTTGCATTGCCTTTCATTTCCTCCCCTGATAGTCCCACATTTTATAAACCAGAGAATCTGAAAAACTGCGTATTATGTAAACGTGAGATGATGGATCCCTTTAGCTACTTCCCATCTCACAGGTGTAGGGCTGAATATCATCACATTCAAATGACGGGAAAACCTCCCAATTGATGAGCCAGCTTCTCAGTGAAATTTTTATATCTATTCAGCCTTCAGACTAATATCGCTCTGCATAATTTATTAAATGTGTTTGTAATAACAGAGTTATCATCTCTCTCTTCAAATTCGATGATTGGTTCTTGGGATGGTGTTTCATGTGGTGCTGAGACTGTCGTGGCAGAGATAGTGTTTTGTTTGTCTCTGATGAGCAATCCCCACCTTGTCCCATCTGTGGAAAGGCAAGGCTGCTAGGGTACTGAAGACGGGATATGCGTGGTTGCTGTGCAGACCTTGGCTGTGGACACATATCATCTAGCAAAACAGTGACTGTGACTTGAACTGCTATTTCTCATAGAATCTGGGGGAGCATTTCCTGGGCAGCTACAGGTTGCAGCTGGTCTGGCTGGGATTTTGTGAGGCTAAGTGCTGAGGCCGGCACTTTATTATCAGAACAGAACAAATCTAGGCTGATGCGCGTGGTATAAAGAATCCCAGGGAGCCCCCGCGCCTCATTCTCCAGCCATTCTTCCCGGTTTTTCTGCTGTTGCACTCTGGATAATTGCAGTTTAATTGGGTGACATGAAATGAAAACTGTGTCCACATTATCCAGGATTATCTTTTTCCTGAAACCTGCCACCAGTTGAAAGGAGCCCATTTATCAGACCAAAGAGCTGCACTCGGCTGCTTTTACGAGCAGAGAAGAGTGTGAGAACAGTCTGGGAAAGGGAGAAAGGGAGCTGACAGCTAAGAAAAATTATTTCAGTTGTTTATCATGAGGAAAGTTTATCTGATTCTTTACAAAATGATACGGAGGCCGGTGTGTCGAGCCATGAGTAATGAACATTGACCAAGTTTGCTTCCTCAACTGGTCGGACCCAGCACTGCCTCTCTTTTGTGTGGGCACAGATCAACTTTAAAAGCTTCTTTCAAGCAGCATGAATGCACTTCATTTTACCAAAAAGAACTTTGTATTGATAGCTAGAAAAAAGGAAGGTTGTTTAAAAAGGTAGGGTAGACAATCGGGACAGAATGAGGAGCTTTCAGTTTCTATTATGAGCATGTCGCTCCATTCTTCTCATCTGTTTATACATTCCCTGCACAATAATGTCTCTTTGCAGTAATATGTTTCCCCTTTTACACTATTCATATTGAAAAAGCCCTCACATCATGACCATGTAATAAATACCATAGAAATGTGGGTATAATGTCAATTTGCATTCTGTGAGAAGATCAAGGTAAACCTAAAGGGCCAAAAGAATATTCTGCTAATGCTCATTCATCATTCTCCAGATCCAGGTAAAAGAGAGACCTTGTCGCTACATTGCAAACCCCTTCTGTTGCTATTGCATTTGTGTGAACATTTTAGCCTAATGCACCAATTGTTAAGTAGAAAGAGCAGTCTTTGAAATTGTCTATTGCACTCAAATCCCTAGCTGCACAAGGTCTGGGCAGGAGGCGTTTCTATTCAGAAGGAAATAGAAGGCTTTAGTTCAGTGAGCACAGAGTGGTTGAAGGTTATGGGGGATATTGTACGTTTTTAAAATAAAAGTTTTCAAATGGGAGAAAACTCATTATCTCTAATGGCAACAGTGAATATGGAGTCAACATCTGGTGGAACAGTATGCTATGTAGCTGAAGTCCTTGCGTTTGGAGTTACCCGTCAATGGCTGGATGACATCGGGATGTCCTAAATATGCTAGGTGGAAAATTTTTTGTGTTATGGAAGTAAACAGTTAGTCACACGTCTTAGTCATTTAGAAGACGTACCTTGTGTTGTCACACACATGGATTCAGTATTCTCTGTAATATTTGGTGTTCAATTTGATATTGACCTTCAAAAAGAAGTACAGGAGGGGCCAGCCTGGTAGCGCAAGAGTTTAAGTGCGCGCGCTCCGCTGCTGGCGGCCTGGGGTTCGCCGGTTTGGATCGGGCGCGCACCAGTGCACTGCTTGTCGAGCCATGCTGTGGCGGCGTCCCATGTAAAGCGGAGGAAGATGGGCATGGATGTTAACCCAGGGCCAGCCTTCCTCAGCAAAAAGAGGAGGATTGGCAGATGTTAGCTCAGGGCCAATCTTCTTCACACACACACACAAAAATAATAATAAGGACAGGAAAAGCTGTAAGTTAATATGAAAGATCAAAATTAGATATTATACACATATTAGGAATAGACTATTAATTCTCTTGATTGATTGTATATTGAGGTCATATGACTCAGCTCCCTCTAGAACACCAGCCTTTCCTTTCTCGTCTCTCAGAACAGATATTAAAGTGTCAGTAATGTTCCCAAAGTGATGACTTTCTGCAGGATTTAGAAGATCTCTTTGTATTTTCCATACTGACTGGGGAGTATATAAGTTTAGAGAATCAGCCATTTGGAGGATAGCTCTAATTACCTTAAGACTACCTTTTTCTCCTTTTTAAAAAATTACTAGAACAATAATTTTTGAATGAGGGGTATGGTTTTTAAAATTTTTGTTAAGTTTATTATTCTCATGCTGGCCTACCACCTTAAAGAAGGTTAAAGTCAAATCTTTTTTCTTGTGATTTGTTTCCCTTTATCCCGCATCTATGCTGTATGTAATTAAATATATTCCCAGAGGCTTCTCTACTTTTACTGATTTTTCTTTCCGTTTGAATTATTATCCTTTTATATTTATTTTAAATAATGTGTGATTTATTCAGAAAGAAAAAAGTTATATGTCAATTATGTCTCAATAAAACTGGTGAAAAAAAGAAAAAGAAAGAAAGTTAAAAAGGAAGAAATCACATTTAATATTTGCCAAAAAGCATGAGCACAAAACTAACTCTACTTGAAATCTCTGAATTTCATGTAGAAAAACTCAAATAAAATGGGAATTTGACAGTCTCTTCATGTGTTAGGAGAATTGACCCCATCACATATTATTATAATCTTAATTTAAAATTTTAATTTGTTCCCTTGCTCTTAAAAAGGATCTTCTAGCCCATATGCCGCATTTACAGCCATGACCCTGGACAAGGAAGTTTGACATTAGGTTATTTTAAAAGAGTCCATTCACTTCTTTCCAGATACAGAAGAAATAATGTCTGCCTGACTCTTCTTTGCTACTCTGGCAGAAATGACGAATACACACACAGGCAGACAAACCCCACGTCAGACTGATTTATAAAAGCCTGAAGATGAGTGTTGTGGAATCGGAAACCTATTTGTGAAATAGCCATGCCTACTTATGCTGCCTTCCTCCCAGCCAGCAAGGAAGACATCTCGGATTAGGTTTATAACAAGCACTGGAATGCTTTTCTTTACGTTAGGTATCAGAACTCTGGATGTATGTTCAAATATACTGATCCTCTGAAAAAGAGATGGGTACAAAATCACAAAAAGTAAAGATGTCACACACAGACTGGCAGGACATGTACGATTACTGTCCATCAAGGCGGCAAAAAGAATCCCATCCAATGGGAGCACAGACCTAGATTACACACTCCCTGTTTGCCAGTACGTGGGACGGATATGAAAAAGAAAAAGACAAATCATAGCAAAACAAGATACAACAAAGCAAAACAGACAGATAAACCAACCCACAAAATCCAGAAAACTCAAAAGGCTGAGTGAGAGGGACCTGGAGCTCTCCCACCCATTTCCTCTATGTGTGGGTTTTAGGCAAATACTGAGTGGTTTCTTATTTACTATTTCCACTAAGCTACCCATTCAAAACTCAACTGGGAGAAGAATACAAATACCATTTTTTGAATCTGGATAAGGAGACAACAAAATAGTGTGTTTTCATGCAACTAAAAGGTAATGATTATCTAAGAAATCATCTGAGGGTGTAGGAAGTCACTACAGATGGTTCCCCAGGGACACAGACCCCATATACTGCTGCAATAAAACAGTAGCAAGTGGGCTCTTTAAAAGAAGTACTGCAAATGAAACAAAAAACATGCTCATAATAATAGCTAACATTTATTGAACGCTTACTATGCTAAGCACTTTACTTGCCTTATTATTTCATAAGACCCCTAAGTAATAGGCATTAGAAATTAAGGCATAGAGAGGTAAAATAATTTGTCCAAGGTAATAGAATGTTACAGATTACTAGTGTGTTTACCACCACTCCAGCCCCTGATTCATACGTTGAAGTTCTACACAGACGCACACAGGGAGAAGACCGTGTGAAGATTAAGGCAGAGATCAGGGTGAGGCTTCTACAAGCCAAAGAATGCCAAAGATTGTCAGTGAACCACCAGAAGCTAGGGGAGAGGCCTGGAACAGATTCTTCCTCACAGCCCTCAGAAAGAATCAGCCCTGCTGACACCTTAATCTTGGATTTCTAGCCTCCAGAACAGAGAGATAACAAATTTCTGTTGTTTAAGCCACTCAGTTTTGGGACTCTGTTTCAGCAAACTAACACATGGAATTGATAGGTGGTGAAGTTGGGACTTGAACTCAAGTCCTCTGCCTCAAGTCATAGGCTGGAATCACTGTACCATATCATCACTCCTCTGGAGTTCTGCACACCTTAGCTAGGTAGGCTCCAAGGGAACCTGGAGTTCCATTTCAGCATGAAATCCAATGTGACCGTTGCTCTTCAGAGCAAAGAAAGAGTTCCCCCCATTACTTGATGTCATAGAATGTTAGAGCTTGAAGGGATCTTAAAGATATTCTAGGGCAGTTGTTTTCAAATTGTGTTCCATAGAACCCTAAAGGCCCCTAGGGGTGCCTCAGGGGTTTCTGCATTATCCAGGGAGGAGGGGGAGCAGACAACTTCCAGGACCCCCACTCCTATTTCACCCTGAGCACTGTGCTTTTATATGCTTTGCAGTTTGGACTTCCCATAGATTTTGTTTGAAGAAAGAGTTTTGCATCTTAAAAGATGAAAACCATTGATGTAGTCCAAATCTGTCATTTTACCCATGGAGACATTGTGATCCAAAAAGGCTGAATGAAATTCTCAGGGCTGCAGGTGAGCATGGCAGAGCCAGGATTGGAAGTCACTTCTATTCTGCTATACCTCACTGCTCATTGGGGTAGGAAGAAGACTGGATGTTCCCTGACCATGGAAGATCCCAGGAGGCATGGCTGACCTTGGGGTCTGGCCAAATATTGGGATGATTTTGAGCCAGTTTAGTAGGTAAAAAGGAGCCTAGGTACCTTGACTCCCAGGAGGCTCCCCTGGCATAGTCTCTCACACCCACATAGGGAAAATAATGGCCCTGACATGGAAACTATGCACAGGCTTAGATTCTAGACATTGCCCTCTTCATAGCCCAGGTGGGAGCACTTTAAATAATGGGGCTCTTTGTCTCTGGCTGCTACTGGGCTGATATTTGAGAGTTGCTTTTTGATTCAATTATCCCACAGAGTCAGGGAAAATTGGTAATATATGGATGATATCAAGAGGAAGAATAAATGATGTCTGGAAAAGGAGAATCTCCTTTCGAGGCTAGGGAAGCTGCATGTAGCCTAAAGTGACACTACCTTCTCTCAGAATCTATTTCCATCTGCTGATTTACGTGGGACTAAGGAAGCTCCTTGGGGGGTGAGGGACACTTGAATCCCACCCATAGTTAGTGGTTAGACATATCAACACTGATGGTTTGGGGGAGAGAAAGGTGACAGAAGCCAGTTTTTGTGCGAAGGGAAGAAGAGGCACAGAATGAGCCAGACTGAGCAACAGAGCTAAGAACTAGACAGGGGTTGGAATTCCTGTCTGTGCTGCTACCACGAATGAACTGTTGTTCCTGTGAACTGAAAGAGTTGCTTCACTAAACCCTTCAGTGCATTGGGCCCAAGCTATCCATTCTGAGACCCCTACTCCCCATCTGACCCTCCCTCTTTTCAACCAGCAGAGATTAACTGAACAAAGAGTGTCTGTCCTCTCCCTTCACAAGAGACCGCCAAGCAGTCTCAGCACTGTGCAGGCAAGCACATCATCAGTCAAATGGTGAATCTTAAAGAGAATCAGCACCAAGATGGTGATTCCTGCCAATGTAGAAGTGCCGTGGCTAGCTCAAGTTCGAGAAAATCACTGTTCCTGAAAATTCTCTTAAAATTCTGGGGCTAAAGTAAGCCTGCTGTGAGAGAAACTCTTACTAATTGAGAATAACAGTGAAGGAAGGAATGTTTGCCTTCCAACTTCACAAGATCCTCGCCGGCCAGCAGGAATTGGCAGGTGTCCCCTCTAAGGAGGTGGTGGAATGCCAGCTCTACTGGCACTAGGACTGAAGTGGCTCAGCCCCAGCTGTAATAGCCTCGAGGCAGCAGTGCTGTTATTTGGGCAGGGCCAGCAGTAGCAGAGCCTTGGCTTGGCAAAAAACGACTATGCTGATTCAAGAAAACATGTCAAATGCCTCTTGCGAATGAGCAGAAATGTTTGGAGGATGGTGAGCCCCAAGGAATTGGGTTTCCCTGCATGTGCAGGTCAGGGATTAGAGCTTCGGGAACTTGGATATTCATGTTGAGAGGACTGTATTTGTATGTATAGGCCAGTGAAGCACGGGGCACTTGTTACTATTGCTTTCTAATGGGTATGATTACAGGACAACTTGCTCCTTAAATACTGACTTCCAAGGGTTCAGTGAGAAGAGTGAAATTCTGATTCCTTCTCCCCACAAAGTCTCTGTATTTCTAAAAATCAGTTCTGGCTTCTAAACACAAGACAGCAGACTAAATATAAATATTTACTCTCCTTTCTCCCCAAATACCATGGTGATGACAACAAAGAAGAACAAAAGGGAATAACTGGACTCAGGAGAGGAGAAGAAGTATCAGTAGACCAGAAAGAGTGATGAATTTCTGGAAGATGGGAAGCAGAAGGAATCATATTGAATGATATCCTGGAGTGGGACAGCTCAGCTAGTTCCTGAAGGAGCAGTGGGCATGGGCGGCATTCTTGGTCGAGGAGACAGAAAAAGGCTCCAAGCACGAGGGTGGCAACAGACAGCAGGAGTGAGTGAAAAATGGGCAAAAACAGAAGTGGTTTACTGAAGGATTGTTTCTGGAACATTTACACAAATGCACCCTTCCTCCTCCACCATTCTCACCTCCCCCCTGTCCCCCAAGTGTGAGGGAAGGACCTTTAGTCTCAGATTAAAGTCAGATGGTTGCTCTCTAAAGAAAATATTACCCAGGGAGATCTAAGGAACTGAGTGTGGCTGTGGGTATCCAGAGCTCAGACCTCTTTATTTTGGCATAATAAAGAGAGATGTTTTGCCAGATCCCTGCCAAGTCATCCTAAAGAGAGCCTGCCAGTCAACGTGCCCTACAGGCACACACATTTCTTACAGTCAGCCCTTTCTTTTAGGGGAAAGTCCTGGAGGGAAAACAGGACTACCCACATCTAGAAGCCATCCAATCCACACAAGCTTCTTTCTGAGGATGCTGGGTGAGGAACGGTGGGATGAGATGCGGTGACAAGATGCCTAACACTCATTCAGTGGCTTGAGAAATGTAAAAGTTCATTTTACTATCCAGCAGCCACCCAGTCAGTGGATGACTCTTCTCAGGAATCATTCTAGGAGGGCAGCTCAGCCGTCATCAGTCCATGGTGTCCAGGGTCACTTCGGCCTGCAGAAAGAGGGAATGAGATCACCGAGGGGTCACGCTCGTGCTCTTGAAAGCACCCACCTCAAAGGGGCTCATTACCTTGGATGGAGCACTTAACTGCAAGTGCATCTGGGAAATAAAGTCTAGTCGTGAACCAGGAAGAAGAGCAGATTTTGGTGGACAGATAGCAGCCTCTGCACAGATACAAGAAGGACCACTAGGCATTCAACAATAAACAATGGCACTAGAAAGAAGAAACAAGGCGGAAAAAGAGAACAACCAACCTCAGAGCTTATTCAGCGAGCATTAGAGAAGCTTCAGAAATTCTGTTTAGATCTTTGAAAACATATTGCATCCATTGAAAAAAAAATAGGCTGCTATGAAAAAGAAGTACGCAAAGAACAAAGAAGTTATAAAGTGTGACAACTGAAATTTTAAAATTCAATGGAAGGGTAGATGATAACATTTGTTGCTGGTTTTGAATTTTTTAAACAGACAAGCACATGCTTAATTATAGTTAAAGAACAGAATATAAAAGTCATGGATGTTGCAGGTAGAGAGGCAGGAAGGTGGAGGGATAAGTAGGGGCTCTAATTTCCTCGAATCACACAGTAGGAGGTCAAGACATATAGTCTAAAGCTGGTGGATTAAAAAAATAGAGGATTAAGTATGTTATTTTAATCGATGAAATTAACTAATAGAACTGAAAATAAGCGTGTGAGGTTGGGAGGGCTAGAGAGAGAGAAGAGAAAGTAATTCAGGTGAGCTCTCAGCTCGCAGTCACTTAATACAGCTTCTAGTTGACAAGTCAAGAAAGACAGGTGTAAGCAAACTATCTAGGTATATGGAGGTAACCACTAGCAAAAATAAAAGAGAGAAGTGGTTGAAAGTGGTTACCTTTGGCAAATGGAACTAAAATACAAAGAGGGTGGAAGGTTTTGATTTTTTATATCCTTGGATATTTAAAATTTCATTATCATATTTTTCTTGCATCGAATAAGTTCTGGAAGGACATAAATGGCTAACAGTGGTTATTCTGTGAGTTGGAGTGAGGGATGTAGGAGGCGGGATGGGTAGGAAATTTTAACATGTTTTTTTCATTCTCTGCTTACCTAGGTGATATTTTTACAATAGCAATTAAATTTGTATTAAAATATCTCATTAAAATTTTAAATATCACCCTCTCCCATATTTCAGGTGGTTTAGGAGAGGAACAAGCCCTTTTTTTTTTAATGTTCAGCTTTTTTTTTTTTTGAGGAAGATTGGCCCTGAGCTAACATCTGTTGCCAATCTTCCTCCTTTTTTCCTTTTTTTCCTCCCCAAAGCCCCAGTAGATAGCTGTATGTCATAGTTGTGCACGGCTCTTTCCAACTGTACAGTGCCTCAGTGACAAATCACAAAGCTGTAGACAGTCTATCCAAAATGCTGTCGTGGGGACTCGGCACTTCAACATCGCCATGAACTGCGCCTATTTTGGTATTTTTGTACAGAATGGATTCCCCAAGAAGGCTGGGTCTAACTTCCTTTAGGCATACTTTACAACTTTAATTGATTAGTTTTGCCAATATAGCTTATTGCGTTGTTACGTCCTTTAAAGGCTCTCTCGGTGTACACTGTTCTTTTCAGGTGCGATCGCCCAGGGACATTTAGTACAAGATTTTTAAAGAATTGTATTTAAAGGACATTACTAATTTTTCAACATTGTTAACTTTTAACAGTTTATTTCAAGCTGTGATGTGCATGAGCAAAATTGAATGCCAGAGGGCTAGCTTTTATGGTTCTTGTTTTAGTAATCATATGGTAATATTTTTCTTAATACCATCTTTGTAACCAAAGCTGTGACTCTGACTGATTTAGCTTAATGACTATATAACTTCCACAGATACCAGCACCTACCTTAGGCCAGAAACGATTGGAGAGTTCAGAAAGGAGAAGCTGCAGGAAGCAAGAACACATTTTGTTCACTTAAAAATGTTTCTTGCTTGCTAGCAAATAAAAATTATTTCTATTTTATAGCTGTCAAAAGTGGAGTCACATGAGGGGCCAGCCCAGCGGCGTAGTGGTGAAGTGCACGTGCTCCGCTTCAGCGGCCCAGGGTTTGCAGGCTTGGATCCCAGGCACGGATCTACGCACCATTCATCAAGCCATGCTGTGGTGGCGTCCCATATAAAGTAGAGGAAGATGGGCACAGATGTTAGCCCAGGGCCAATCTTCCTCAGCAAGAAGAGGAGGATTGGCAACAGACGTTAGCTCAGGGCTAATCTTCCTCACAGAAGAAAAAAGTGGAGTCACGTGAGATCATGTGACTCTCCACTATACTGGAAACCCTCTGTGGGCTTGGGGGGAGGTGGCGGTGGTCTGCTAATCTCCCTGGTGCTGGCACTGTGGACATTCAATAAATATTTGTTGAATGAATACATATGCATATGAATGAACAGATGAATGAATGAGTCATAGACTTTGGTTTTCACAGTCTCTATCTGGTTCTCATGCAGAAGCCCACACTATCTCTCCTGTCACAGCTGCAAGATTACCAAACTGAAATCTTAGAAGTTTAAGGCCTCCAAAGGCAAAGACTGACTCCGGAAGACTTATTTTCCAGTTTTGATCAAACGAAACCATAGAGACAGCCTCACCTCCTCCACGAGTGGCATTTATGCCAAATAGATTTCACACGCTAGACAGTCCATTCTTAAGTGTGTGAATTTATTTCAAAGTTTAGACGGTAAATAGGACACCATGGAAACCATAAAAATGAAGATAGGGTGATTTACAGGAAGATGTATGTTAAATCAGAATATCTCCCTAGGTGAAAACATATCACCAGCCAAACAGATTTTATCAAGGGGCAGATTCAGAGGTAATGATGGGCTGACTGGTGTGAGAGATAAACCTGAGTAGTGGCTGGCATGTCTATTGAATTTGGACATTCATGAGGATTTCCTTCCAGCAATTCCTTCTGGAACATGCACCAAAGGGAAAACTGCTCTACCAGCGTGGCATCTGTGAACCTCTGCAGCTTTGCAATACAGTTTTTTTTTTTTTTTTTTGTGAGGAGATCAGCCCTGAGCTAACATCCGCCAATTCTCCTCTTTTTTTTTTTTTTGCTGAGGAAGACGGCCCTGGGCTAACATCGGTGCCCATCTTCCTCCACTTTATATGGGACGCCGCCACAGCATGGCTTACCAAGCAGTGCGTCGGTGCGCGCCCGGGATCCGAACCAGCGAACCCCGGGCCGCCGCAGCGGAGCGCGCGCACCCAACCGCTTGCGCCACCGGGCCGGCCCCTGCAATACAGTTTTTAAGAGAGCAGTACTAAAATAAACTCAACTCCTCTGTAGCCCCCATTTCCTTCCCAGCATCACAGACCTCTCCTGCCAGGGACAGGAATGGAAATTATCTATCCCAGGGACCTGACAGCCACAATGGAACTGGAGACCCCTTTCTCCACAGCTTGGAGGGGAGAGAAGATGTCCTGGAGCTTCATTTGTGGGAGCCTCAGACTTCCTCCTGGGCCCTTTCTTTAGGTCTCCAGTGAGACCATGACAACATGGGCTTTGCCCTGCTAGGGACCCCTTGGTTTGCCTTTCATAACCGGGGAACCTGTTAGTGGTATGTCCTGGAGAGAAATACTAGATCTGTGATAAGTGTTTTGAGTTGTATTTCAAGGTTGCACCCCTTCCTCACCCTCCCATCCCTCAATTAATCTGTTAGGGGGGATCTGACAAATTTCCCTCTACACAGAGGCTCCTTGGCATGGCTCCAAAAGATGCAGAAGGGGACACCCTCAAATATAATGTAGTCAAAGTGCTATTAAACTAATTATAGCATTTAGTGTAGAGCTATTTACAAGGGAAAGTCATGCAACGTAAAACATTAAGAAAACACAGAAATGGAAGGGAGACAGTAGGCTGTCACATACGAGGCACTGGGTTCATCAGCTGGCTCTGAGAATGGGTTAGTTAGGCTTATCCAGATGAGCACAGAAATGGAGCCTACCTCCTCGGGAAACATCAGGCATCTTGAGATCTAGGGGCCTGCAAGTTCTTTATCTTCTCTTCATTTTAGGGATAAAAGAAAATACATTTTTTTTTAAAGGAATGGAGGCTTCACACAGAATCATTGCAATTGTCAATCATTTGTATCTCTCCAAATCAAGATGAAGGATATCACTAAGTGTTAGCAACTGTGATAGTGTCCTAGTGCATAGAATAGATACCAATCTTGCTATTCTTCCATTTAAAGGAAATGCTACTGGCTACATTGCAGTATTTCCTGTACACAACTTCCAATAATTTGCAGGGTTTGTTTAGAATGATGAGGACTTTTGTTGCACCATTCACTCTGTCTTATTCATGTCTCCAAATCACTCAGGATGAGATGTTTAGACTTTATTAATTCAATTCACTCACAGAAGGACTATTATCTCCTTCAATTTTTAAGGCTTTTCAAGTACGTCTCCAATTCAACACCTTTCTTCCTGTTTTGATCCCATTCAGTCATTCATTCAAGGGGTAGCAACTCCACTCTTCCAGTTGCTCAAAAATGAGGAGTCATTCTTATTTCCGCTTTTTCACAACCTACATCAAATCCATTAAGAAGTCCTATTGGGTCTACCTTCAGAATATACCCAAAAATGTATGGGTAAGTTACTTCATCTCTTGGAGCTTCAGTTTTCACATCTGCGATATTGGGATAATAGTGTTGCATCCACCCCAAAGAACTGTTGGGAAGATTAAATGACATTGCAATAATGTAAGGTGTCAGGTACCTGGTAAATGTTCCTTGAGTGTTAACACCTATTCTATCACCATTACTAGGCTTACACGGCAACTAAAATGATATCGTGTGTGTCATACTTCTGGGGAATGCTGAAATATTCAGAGGAACAGCAAGAAAGAGACATCAATAAAGCATCAACTAATGAAAGAAATGTTAGTTGGATAAAAAACATGAAAACAAGTGCAATACTATTTGAAGTTTGGAAAACAAAATTAGCCAAGAGAAGTACATAGATATTCTGAAAAAGACAAATGAACAAAACGTTAAAAAATAATTTTGGCAGCCAGGTATTTGCATGTCCAAGCCAAGGACATTCATGGAAAAGCCAAAAAATTTCGGAATTTTAACAAATTATTATATTTTAAAAGAATATATCCAAAATCTGAGCACCTCTCATCACCTCAGTTTATGAGTTATTGTTGGAAAATCCTACTTCTCCACACTTTCTCCATTTTCTATAAAGAATATGTGTACCTTTTACAATCGGAAAAATATTATTTAAAAAATCCTTGCTTTAATGAAAAGGCAATGGCAGTCCTATATTTTTTAGTTAACAAAAATTCTAATGAAAGAATTTGAAAACTTCAGGTTCAACCTAGTTTGCATTTATTATATTAAGGTATGAAGTTTTCAAAGCTTAAAAGCTGAGCCAGTTTCCACTTGAGAAAATCAAATTTCAATTTACTTGTAATTTGAAGGTAAGTGAAAAATACCAGCATTTAGGAATTAGTAATTTATACTTATTTTAAAAAATGAAACTTATCCATACACATACACAATGTTATACAAGTTTCCAGGAAGGAGGGAAAGGACTGTTTTTATAGTGTGTTTAGCTGTTTGGTTTCGGCTTGTAAGTTATATTATTAAATATGTTTATAAAAGTTTGGAGTATATAAAACTAATAAAAGTGATCCTCAGCATGACTTTTCCCATAGATTGGCCTTTGAAGTACAGTGCTGTGGTTTAGGTAGTTTCAAGGCTATATTTATTCTATAATTTTAAAATATAAAAGTTAATAACTTAATAGGAGCAACTTGAACTATAATTTTAATTGTGAAACTGTTCTTCCTCTCGACATCACGATTCAGTATAGGTAGGGTTTGCCACAAAAATGCACAAGTGCACTCAGATTCTATCCTCAGATACTATTTTATGGCAAATGATTTTCATGCCCTTTACCCTCTGTCCTGAGAGGACTCATCAGGTGCATTAGTAGCCTGAACTTGCTGGCACATATCCCAATGCAACAGCATCAATGCTATGTGTATACTATGTTGGGTGCCTGCAACTGTGAAGGGATAAGAGGAGAAAAATGCATTCTGGGAGCTGTTCTTTCAGAAACATTTATTTCACTCCCACTCTGTGCCAGGAGCTGTGCTGGTTGTTTCTACTCACATTACATCATTTAATGCCTGGGAGGATTAAACCTGGGAGCAAGGAGTTAAGGCCACCATATTCCACAGAGGGACAAAGGAAGTGGCAATACCAGGATTTGAACCCCAGTCATCTAATTCTAAGCTCACCACACACCATTCCAAAGTTTGAGTGAAAATAAATTTAGGAAGAGGAGATGGTATGACAAAAATGTAAGCCACATTCCAACAGAACACAGGACAGAGCAGGATATACTATCATCCTGAAGATAGCAAAGCAAAATAAATTGAGGTCTTCTGGGCTTGTGTGGAGGGATGCTGGTGCATTAAGCTATTAGACTGCTTCACTCCCAGCTCTCTTTTTGTTATCTGTGTGGGAGCAAGAAGACAGAATCAGGGAACGGAGCACTCTTCTTTAGACAGTGACGCACTCCCATTAGAGGACCACTCTGAGAAGGGAAGGGGCATATTTCAGGCCCCTCAGAGCCTTGTGCAGCCCCTGTAGGTGGGAGGGATGGGGAAGCCCACGGCCTCAGTGGTCCAGGCATTGGGGTGAGTCCATGTGCAGGATCAAGCTATAGGATGCAGAATGTGAGGCCCAATTGTTTGTTTTTTGGGTGTTAGAGCAGATCCAATTTCTTTCTTTCTAGCAAGAATCTTGGTGCTGCCAGTAGGCACTTTCTTGGCAGAACTGTGAACGGTAGAAAATGGCCTTTTATTCAATCACTGAATAAAAACAGACCCCGATGAGACTCATGCTGTGTCTATTTTGAGGCTATGGGTGAGGATATTGTCCACTACACTGCACAGAAAACAATTTTCCTAGGTAGGATTTTTTTTCTGCTCTAATATCAGAAATGATTGGTTGGTTTTTACAGTGAATACTGTAAATCATACAGCTGGTCAGGGTTTCTACTCACTTTGGAACTTCGAGAAAGATTAGGGCTAAATTTAGGGCATTTGCGGCATTTAGGGCATTGTGTATTAGCAAATACACAGAATTTTAAAATAAGTATTTTTATATTAGCCTCATTCCTAGCTCCTAACTTTTTATTTCTCATCTAAATACATTTTCCTTTATTTTGTTGTATTGTTGGAAAATCCTTAAGTTGCTGTGGATCCCTTTGGAAACAAGGCAAGATACAAATGCATACAAGCAAGCACGCTGCTGGTCAGAGAAGGTCCATGGGAGTGAGAGAGGTTGACTTCCCCTCACTGTGTCCCTCCTAAAATGCCTTCTTTAGGAAGCCTGGGCATTTGCACTTAACTTTCTAACACCCTGGGAGGAAGTCATCCATCTGATGATCAAGTGAGATAATCATGTCCCATAGCGTCATAGCATTGAATTTGGAGACCACTGCGGGGAACATGTGAATTACAGACAGGGCATAGCAGGAAGGCTCCCACTTGGCTGTGACTGAGCCTGGTGTGAATCTTGGCTCTACCACTTCCCTTGAGGGTGACCTTGAGGAAATTCCCTAACCCCTACTAGCCTCAGTCTATCCATCTCTAAAATAGGAACAAAATAGGACTAATTGTTATCTCACAAGGTTGAGATAAATGAGATAATATTTATAAAATACTCACCCTGGTGCCTGGTTCATGGAAAGTAATAAATACATATTAACATTATTATATTATCGGCAGCAGCAGCATCACTAGTCCAGATAAGAAAAATTGATGTTGCAGAGTCCCAGTGACTTTATTTTATTGTATATGTATAATTGTGTTTATAAGTGTCTGTGTACACACACACACACACACACACACAGAACATCTCCTAAGCTGTCTACTCCAATAGGAAGACCCATCTTTTTCCTCAAAGGTCTCCCAGTGGTGCAGAGAAACAGATAAGCAAACAAGTGTGCTCCCATAAAACAGAGCTGTGAACAAGCGCTCTGGGAAAATAGTGAAGGAAACAAGTCTTGGGAACAAGGCTGGGCGCAATTAGCTGAAGCAGAAACAGGACAACCCAGATTCCTTTTCCAGATATGATGTTTAAAAGTGTGGCTATTTATATATTTCGGGGACTTAACAGGGAGAGAACAGGCTAACTGGACCCTCCTGCTCCCTGATTCTTCGCAAAGTCTGGCCCAGGTAAAGCAGGAGCTCTCTTCCTCCCCAACCTCTGCCACCTCCTTCCTGCTGAACCCAGCAGACAGGACAGGGTGCAACAGCCAGACGGAGACCCCACCCAGTCCGGCCGGCCTGGTTGCCCATTCCCCAGCCTGCCAGGGAGGAGCCTCCAGCACAGGCCTGCCTCCCTGAGGGCTCTACCAAGCACCCCTGTAGTTCACTGAGGAGGGAAATCAATTGAAACACATTTTCAGTTATCACAGTGAGAAATGTACCTCTTGGCATCAGAGGCATATTCTCCAGAACTTTCTTCCCATGCATCCTGCCATGCATACCCTCCCCTACTCCCAACCATGTCCCAAATTCCTCCCCGTCAAACACATAGAAATACACAACAAAATTACTGCCTGGTGTCTCATCTTGTTGCTCTCTCCATTACACTAAAATCAGTAGACATTAGTTAACTCATTCCTGGCATTCCTGAGAAATTCTTTTTCTATTGCTTAAAATCTAAATCCCAAGTGCTTTTTTCCTATTTTATGGTGCTCAGAAATAGAGAACAGTTAGCCACTTTCTTCTGCCGAAGATCTCTTTGAATGTGGCTGCACTGATTTTAACAAGATATGTTAGGCTTTGGAGTGCTTTGAAGGAAAAATTACTACTTGACATAAGATGTTATAAATTTGCTTATAAGAGTGGAGTGGTTTGAAATATCTGATGAGTTTCTATGTTTTACACACACAAACACAGGCAGACACGTGTTATAGCTACACACTCTAGCAATATCATTGGATTATGGAGTTTGAATGAGAGTTAAAAAACCTGGCTATAAGAATCAAGATATTAATGCATATTTACCCATCTCATCTAGGTGACTTTAAAAATGTAAACTTTTGCTTTATATATTTCCTGGAGAAATTTTACAATTTATGAGAATTTAAAAAGTTGAGACCAAAATAGACTAGAAAATATTGGAGGTAAATCAACAATTTAAAAGTCATTGGAATGAAGATAATTAAGAGTGTTATTATGTAGACATTGCAATAAAACAATATTTGCTTTGGTGACTCATAATAACATTAGGCATTTGAACTGAAACCAGTGAAATGTTATGTGATGGGAAAACAATTGATCTTAGTTTTTATGTGCGCATTCTTATTGCTGGGAGTTTCTTCATGTTAAATACAGTTCTTTATAGCTTTTAAAGAGTTTGTGTTACATCTTGGCAAATTAATAGTTTAAAATAATTATTGCCATCACAAATGTAATATAGCTCTACTGAATAGTTCTATGCGATTTTAGCCATAATAATTAACACAAAATATAACAATATATTTAAGCAAAAATATATAAGAATCGTAAGTAAATTTTCTGAAATTGTTGGGCTATGTTAGACTTTTTTGTGTGTGTGTGAGAAAGATTAGCCCTGAGCTAACATCTGTTGCCAGTCCTCCTCTTTTTGCTGAAGAAGATTGGCTCTGGGCTAACATCTGTGCCCATCTTCCTCTACTTTATATGTGGGACGCCTGCCACAGCATGGCTTGATAAGCAGTGCATATGTCCGCGCCTGGGATCCGAACCTGCAAACCCCGGGCCACTGAAGGGGAGTGTGTGAACTTAACCACTACACCTCTGGGCAGGACCCTATGTTAGCTTTTTTAAATTGATTTATGGCAATATATTTTCTTCTTTTTTCCTATGGTTTTGTTTGAAGAACTCTGTTAGATTTTATTCTATTTAACTCAACTTAGTTTTTAGCAGGTCACCATGTATCAGAAATAATAGAATTTTGAGGTTATAAATGGTCATAGTGATCATGATGTGGGAACTGAGGCTAAGTTTGCTTACAGACTAGAAACCAGATCTTTATCCTCTAACAATTGGTTGTGTATATCCAAAACTCTTAACCACGGCTTATTAAATGTTTAAGAAAATCTGTAACATAAAATTGATGTAGAAGGCTAGTTGATAATCTAAAGGATCAAAGTAATATATCAAGTGACAATTTGAGAAAAGACACATTGTTTCTACATTCTAGTGTCTGTGAAAATACTACTGCAACAAAATTTTGGGTGATTTCCTATAACTGGTAGCTAATAACTTACCAGAACTAACGTTTATAGACTGATACTTATTTTCCATATTTTTCAAAAAACAACATTATTTACCTAAAGGTTGATTATGACCTCAGATTTCTATCCAGAGTTTAGTTGCCCCAAACACCGATGAATGATATAGAACAGTTGAACCTTTTCAGCCAGCACTTACTGAGCGAACAGACAGAAGAAATTGTTCTAGAAACTGGTTAAGTCTGATGGACTACATTTCTGTAGTCAAAGGAAAAGGAAAAGTTAGGCAGTTTTTCTAAGCAATTTAAGCAGAAGTGATTGTGGATCAGGAGGAAAGAGGGCACGAGAGAGAAGAGCAGAATGCTGAGGGAAGGGAAAGTAATCTGAATGATTTATTTGACCATTCCTGGTGCTTTGGCTTTGGAAACCTGGCCTCAATGTGGCAAATGGGCAGCATGTTAAATATCCTTTTGGACTCTAGGTCCGTTGCGGTTTCCATCAAATTCCACAGCCTTCGGGGACGGCCCATTCATTCAGGGGGTTCAATCTATTCAGTGGGCGCCATTATCCAAGCCCATTCATTCTAGAATTGTGACTGGAGTACTCAGTCAATATTTGCTCAGTATCCTTTCAGTTATACGGTGGGGGCTTGATATCAGAAAATCTTGAAGCCAGGCACAGCTTATCTTGGGCGATTTTCATAAGACTTTCTTACTGTCGATGTATTTATTAACGTAAGCACAGACACTGTCTGACCTGAGCAGTGTATTGATTGCAGATGAATACTCATTGTCTAACTCAGTGCCAGATGCACAAGAGGAGTTTGATACATATTTGCTGAAGGAGTTAAAGAATAAAACTATCACATACCCGTCTCCTTATCCTCTTCCCTTTCCTTGCCTGAGAGGCAGTAGCAAGTGGCAGCGTTCTCTGTGGAACACATCTTTTGGGGTATAGTTCGGACATGACATGTCTTTAGACTTTATCTCGGGTCCATGGTCTCAGGGTCATGATAGCAGTCTATGATAGCAGCTTTTTGTTCAAACAGCTGAATCCATGTTCAATTATTAATGGGTGACAATATGTTACCATATTTCCCCCTTCAGTCATGCCCACTGTAATGACAGTGACTTAATTCAAGTTGGCATTGAGAAGCCACTCAGAGCTGATTGCTTTCTCCACTGAATTCACTGAATGGTCATTATTCTTTGCCTGACTGTCTTTGCCACCTAAATCGGGAGCTCCTAAAGAAGACACTATTTTTTTTCAGTTATGTTTTAGTCATCTGCGTAAACCCCTAACACAGCTCTCAGTCTATCAGGAAATAATCTTAAGAAACCACTTCCTGAAAGGTTGTGATGTACCTGGCATGTACCATCTACTCTAATCCAGTCAGCAGTACCCCCAGGGAGACATTAGGACCCTCATTTCCAGATAAGACAACTGAGACTCAGAGGGTGCAAGTAACTTGTCCAGGGTCAAGTACACATAAGAGCTAGGACTAAAATCCAAATCTATCCAAGTCCAAAGCCCTTGCTTTTCCCACTGCGTGGTGTAGCCATCTCTATGTCATGGATGTCTGCCTGCAGAGTGTTTTTAAGACGTGGTACATTCTAGGCATTTAGGGATTACATGTGGTCATCCTCAGAGAGCTTGTATGTTGGCCATCTTTGGCAGGCTCTGTAACTGGACACTTAAGATATAGGCCAGTGCCTACCACAATACAAGTCTTCCACAAACATTAAATTGCTGAACCAAATCCTCACTAACTATTGGAGAAAGCAGCTGTGTCAAGAACCTGAGTGTTATCAGGACTATCTGGATAGAATTATATTTTGATAAGGAAGCCGTGGGCCATGGTTGAAATAAACCTCTAACTCAGGATGACTGTGGGAAGAAGCTAGCCTTGTCAGCTCTGTGTTACTATTATCAACCCCACAGGGCTTATTAATCATGGCTACTGAACAGAGATCATGACGGTGATTCTGCAGCACAGCGGGAGCATTGTCCCAAATGAGTGACAGTGGTTTAAGTCTGTACCATATGTTAAGACTTGATCATCACTTCCCGGATGCTGTATGAGGGAGCCAAACACTTGCTATTGTGTACCTGTTGCTTTTGTGAATCAGCATTCTTCACTGGAGAAGAAAATAAACCCTAAAAATAGATGTATATCCAACTTCAACTTCAAGGCTTTTAACTGAGCACAAAAATCAAGGACATACTTGTACCTGGACACTGGCTTGATTCTTTTGACTTCTTTTAGAGAGGCAGAATTTTTTGAATGAGCTTTTAATTTTAGAATAGTTGTGGATTTACAGAAAAATTGCAGAGATAATTACAGAGAATTCCCGCCCACTCCTCATCCAGCTTCCTCTATTGCTAATATCCAATGTAACTGTGGTTAATTTGTCACAACTATAGCAAGAGTTCCTACCTGGTAATAAAAATCTGCCCAAAGGACAGGGTTTATTCAGGGGCGATGACTGATAGACCCAAGCAGAGCCTCTTGCAGTGAGTTGAAATGTATGGCAGAGAGAAAAGAGTTCGAAATAGATACAGGAGAGTGATTGAGAAGTGGAGAAGGCTGAAGGTAAAAGCCACAAAGCAAATAAGCTATGAGTAAGCAGAATTCAAGTCGACTGAATATCTATATGGAAAAATGGAATCTTGGCAGCTACCTCACATCATTCATGTAAATCAGTTCCAGTTGATTTTAGAGATAAATGGGAAAATTAAAACAATAAAACTACTACAAGATAACATAGAAGAGTATCTTGATTTTGGAGAGGCATAGGTTTCTCAAATGGAGCATAAAAGAAAATATTAATAATTTGGACCTCATTGAAATTAAGAACTATTGTTTATCTGAAGACATCCATCCTAAAAGTGGAGAGAAAATATTTCCAATTAGTATATTTGACAAAAGACTTATATCAAGAATATATAAAGAGCTCCTGCAAATCTATGAGAAAAAAAAAAAGACAACTTAAATTTCTGGAAAATGGATGAAAGACTTGAATAAGTGCTTCATAAAATAAGGAAAGCCAAGTAACAAATGAACATTTAAGGTTCTCAACCTCATTGTTCATCAGAGAAATACTAATTAAAACCACAATATGATGCTATATGCACCCACCATATTGACAAATTGTTTTGAAACCGAGAATTCTGAATGTGGAGCACCGATGCGGAGCAACTGAAGCTCTCGTACACTTCTGGAGAAAAGGTAAATTGGTTTACCACTTTAGAAAATTGTTATACCATATCTACTAAAGCTGGTTATATGTATAATCTATGATCCAGCAATTCCACTCCTAGGAATATACCCAGCAGAAACATATACCCACTTGTACTGAAAGAATGTTTAGAATGTTCATAGCAATGCTGTTCCAAACATTGAAAATAACCTAAAGTTGGAAATAACTCAAATGTTCATCAACCGTAAAATGGATAAATAAATTGTGGTTTATTAGGATAATAAGTTAATGAAAATAACCCACAGCTACACACCACAATATGAATGAATCTCACAAACTTAGTGCTGAGTGAAATAACTAAACAAAAAAAGACTACATATTTACATATTGTATGCTTCCATTTACATTAAGTTCAAAAATGTGCAAAGCCAATGTATTATGGTGGTAGAAGTCAGAATAGTGGGTACTTTGGACAGTAATGATGGACAGGGGACACGAGAGAGACTCTGGGATTCTAGTAATGTGCTATTTTTTTGATCTAATGAGTACATGAGTATTTTCACTTTATAAAAATTCATCAAGCTGGACACTCATGATTTGTACACTTTTCTGTTGGTACTTGTAGTCCCTGAATGCTAGGGTCAGAATTTGATACTGATTTGTGAAAAACCTCCAACTGAAAACTCTGTAAAACTCATTCACCTCTGTTAGAGTGATCCGGAAAGTATATATTAATGGCCATACCTTTTAATAACAAAATAAAGATGATAAACAATGGGTCAGAGATCTCTTCATTGATAAACACAGAGCAGTAGGCTGCTGAAAGCCTGAAACAGTCAGCTCTGAGGCAAGTGCCTGTAGTCCCATCCATTAGGCATGAGAGAAGAAGAGGAGACCACCTCTTGGCTGGGATAGCCCTTGTTCCTAAGCCCAGAGGATCCCAATGACTCCCATCTCTTGTAATCCCAAAGACTCAGAAAAGACAGTCCATAGACACGGAGACCAAGAGAAGCTGGGTCACAAAGATGACAGGCTAGACCTAGTCTTGTCCCCTGAATTGTTTCCTGTGCTTCTTTCCTTCCCTTACAATCAATGCCCATCATCTCAAGTGACTCTAGTATGTCATCATTTCCTGAACTCTTAAAAAGCCTCACTAAAACAGAAAGTGATCAGAGTTGGAAGAAGGAAGGTTCTGAATCAGATTCTGTAAAGGATAAACCTGGAAGCCTAACACTTTCACAAGCATCCCTGATCATCACGGCTCTACTCAATTTCCATTCTATACCCTGAGGAAGTTCTATTCCTCTGCAAGTCTCCATTTCTTCACTGTTGAAAATAATGCTCCAATAAATAGTCTTGAACATTCACTTTTGTCATCTCTGATTATTCCCTTAGGACAGTTTCTTAAAGAATAAACTGGTACAAAAGGCACAAACATTTGCTTTATTAAATGTTTAAAAATATGTTGTATTATTCCTGGATTGCTTTCTTTAAAAATTGAACTAATTTATAGACGTACAAGTATTTAATGAGTGTTCTTGTTTCACTACATCTTCACCAACACTGAGTGTTAACATTTTAAATGTTTGCTTATTTGAGACCTCAAATGGCATGTCATTTCTTTGTTGAATTTCTTTCTTTATGGGTTAAGTCAGACACTTTAAGAAACTTTTTTGATGTTGTTTAAGGAAATGATTGAAGCATTATTGTATGAGGTTCTCATAAGGATTATTTCAGTCAGAACTGATAACTCAACAAGGATAAAATGGAAGGAAGGACTCATATTTGCACAATAGCTGTAATTCCAGGGAGAAGATAATTTTAATTATTTACTGAAATTTATTCTTTATGCCTAGACAATGACCTCCAGCATTAGATGGGGTCACAGTGACTCTTCTAAATACTTCACCGGAGGTTTTTGCCTGGTCTGCTTAAATTGTGGTGGATATTTTTAAATTCACCCTACAGAAAAAAAGTTGATTTATGCTATTTTCCATTTCCCTATAATTTCAGGGTTCTGCAATTTAGCTGAGAACTCAGAGAACTAGAAGAAATACAAGAAAATGCTGCCCCAAATTGCCTTCTGCAATTTACTTGTCCATAGAAGACTCCCTTCATAAGACCGTTGCTCTCACATTTTGGACAGAGAGAATATGGACAGCTGTTTCTTCTCAGAAATTCATAAAACAAGCCTAAAAAGGAGTTGACAGTTTCCTAAGTAACTTACCTGTAGAATGTAGAAAACTCGCAAACTCAGTTTTGTTTTGTTTTTTTTTAAAAATTTTATTTATTTATTTTTCCCCCCCAAAGCCCCAGTAGATAGTTGTATGTCATAGCTGCACATCCTTCTAGTTGCTGTATGTGGGACACGGCCTCAGCATGGCCGGAGAAGCGGTGCGTTGGTGCGCGCCCGGGATCCGAACCCGCGCCGCCAGCAGCGGAGCGCGCGCACTTAACCGCTAAGCCACAGGGCCGGCCCGCAAACTCAGTTTTTAGAGTTATTTCCCTGGGACTGGGTGGCCAATGTATTCAGCGTTACGGAAAGGGTACAAGGCATTCAAGGCCATAACAGCCTACTTGACGGTGAGAAGTGGGCTCTGGTGTACTTGTGGATGGAGAAGAGAGGTGGCTGCTCCCCTGACCACATACTTCACGGCTTTGCAGGTAAATGTGTCATCTGGTCTCAAACATATTTAGCGACTTTTCTGCTTTCTGTAGCATTTGGACAGATTTGCAGGATTTTGGTCAGTGGGTAAAATGCTGGCCTGCAAGCAGAGGCATGTGTGTCTCTTGGCCAGGACATTCAGGGACAAGGGGCTGCTGCCGTGTCCTGAGGAAGCCGCTGGCAGGAAGGAGTTATGTAAGCACTTTGTGGAAATATCCGTGAGGCGAGAGGTTTTCCGTCCTTCTGCAGATTTGCATTGCTGGGCAGCAGTTGGCTGGCTGTTATCGTGCAGTTATCACGAAGGACGAGTACTAGACTGTCCACCCCCAACTGTAGCTGTGTCGGTGAAGACAATCCACAGGATCTGTCTCAGCCATTCGAGTCAGCCCACGGCTGTTCCCATGGGAGATGCATTTCCCCACTTGCATCTTGTCCTCAGCAACTTCCCGTTGCTGCTGCCCCAGAGATAGGAGACCCTATAGAGACAAAAAGCCTCAGTGGAGGAGTGTGGCAGGCCAGGCTGTCTGGAGTGCAGGCTACAACAGGCTGATGCCAATGCTTTCACTCCCATTCGCATCCAATCACACCAATCTAATTTAAAATAAAAGGCTTCGAGTTTGCCATTCTTGTACTTCTGCCTGACAAATGCTCCCATAAAGCTGTATGCAAGGCATATTCCAAAATAGACGGCACTGTGCTTATTAGGAATTCAGCCCCTAAATTTTAAGTCGAATGCTGTGTGTGCCACCTCATCTGATGCCTATCACCTCACTTCCAAAATTGAATTTTGTCCCAGCTTGCCAAACGAGCCCATGAGTTACAACATCAGAAAGTCCTGGAATTCCCCGTTACTGAAAGTGGGTACATTAAACAAACAGGAAGAATCAGGATGGTGTCTGGATCTGATTCCTCGCTTTTAACATCTCACTTTCACCATTGGTAAAATAATGACCAAAGCATCTCGAAAATCCGAGCAGAAACCTGCCACAGATGTGGCTATTGTTGTCGTGGTCTCATTCCAGCAGGCATCAAAACCACGAAGGAACACAAAATTTTCATTCGGACAAGAGTTAGGTTTAGCAGTGTCGGCATTCGGAGCCATGGCTTAGGTTCCATCGCGGGATTAAAATGTGATGGCTGCAGAAGTACCAAAAAGAGCCACAGAACCGTAGGTAAACACACGCACACATCCGAAACATACACGCATGTACCTCGGTGTATTAAACCTCTGGGAGTGTAGACAAGAGATTGGAAAGGTGGCAAAGGAAAAGCCATATGGAAAACCTCAACTTCAAACTAAGCATTCCACGTCCAGGTTAAACATATAAGGAAAGGTTGGTGAAGTCACTCCCAAAAAGCCTTCCATCTTGAAAGAGATGAGTGTAATTTTAGTGGTTCTGTGTCGCCTACATTTAATAACATGTGAGATGTGTCAGTTCCACGTTACACAGCCTCTGTTGTTTTGTTTTGTTTTTTAATTTTTTGTTTATTGCAGTAACATTGGTTTATGACATTGTATAAATTTCAGGTGTACATCATTATACTTCTATTTCTGCATAGATTACATCACGTTCACCACCCATATACTAATTACAACCCATCACCGCACACATGTGCCTAATTATCCCTTTCGCCCTCCTCCCTCCCCCCTTCCCCTCTGGTAACCACCAATCCAATCTCTGTCTCTATGTGTTTGTTTATTGTTGTTATTATCTACTACTTAATGAAGGAAATCATACGGTATTTGACCTTCTCCCTCTGACTTATATAAGAAAAAACACCCGCAATGCTGGTTTGAATATACCCATCCTCACAAGCGATGTGTGGTGGGAGTCAGAAAACGTGAGTTCGAATTTCTGTACCAGTTTAGTAGTTGTGTTCTGTGGTTCATACACACTGTTGACTTCTGCCCGGGAGCTCCATGGTGTGTGTGGAGATCCTTTTGCAGAAACAGCACAGTGAGTCTCTACCCTACTTCTCTTTACACTTTTTAAGCCTTTGACACTAAAAAAAATTTGGCTGGACCTCCCTATTCATCTTTGTTCCCTTCGTCTGTTGTTTTACAAAGTTTTGTTTTATGTATAGCAGACTTAACACATATTCAGATAGAGAGGGAGGGAAGAACAGAAAAAGAAGAAAGGAAGAGAGAAAGGGAGAGCTCTAGAGAGAGAACAAGTCCTCTCTGTTCCTCTGGGTTTTTTTCTGGAAAATCAGCAAGGCTACCTATTTTTATTCAGTGAAGAATCAGCACCACGAACTCTCAAGCTACTAGAAATAAAAACTAAACTTCTTGCATAATTAGAGACTACTTCGAAAAATTATTTATACTTGTTCCAGTGTCAGCGGCCACCAGAGAGAAACCAGGGTCACCTGCCAAAAGTCACAGGTCTAAGGGACCAAAAGTGCTGAGCGGGGTGTATACTCTGTGTGCTTCTTGGAGCTTCTGAGGAACTCTGTGAAGGTTTGTGTTCAGGGTATACTGTTGCACTGTCAAGGTCAAGAGCAGGCAGACGGGTTGTTTTTTGAAAAGTGAAAGCAATCGCTTGAATATTATCTTGATGATTTTATCAGAGTACAACTGGAAGGCAAAGGCAGTAGGCTTTAATTCTAATTTTACAAGACACATAAGATGACTCCCAACTTTGTGTGTTATCAAAATAACTCATCCTTTAATTCAACAATTTTAAAGTTTTAGTTATGGGACGCCATCTTCCAATAGCCACATGTAAGTCACTTCAATGGATCACTACCTCTGATTCATTTTCTTAGTTGGATAGTATGAAAAATCAGTAACTAAACCCTATTAATACGTATGTTTTCCAAGTAAGTGATTTTTATGATATTCGAATACGGGACTTTATAGGTTGGAAATAATACATATGCTACTTATTTCATACATGGCACTATAAAATTAGCCAGTCAGCACACTTTGTAAAAATGCATAACATGATACAGGAAGACCTCTGGGACGTGGGGCAGAAGTAAAAACAGATCCCGTCCTTTGTATTCAACGTGAAAATATTTTGCTTGTGCCAACAAAGCATTACTCATGAGACAGTTTCAGAGCTGTCGCATTTGAGATAAATTTCACATCTTGTCCCAACTGTGCATTTTCCCTGAAGGTGGGATAATTTAAGAATAAATGTCCAGAAAACATTGTATATATTCGTAGTGCCTCTGAAATGAGTTGTTAATAATCGTGTCCCCTGAATTTTCCTTGATATGTATACTTTTCTTTGCCTGCTCTCACAAATTATTATTCTGAATACAGAATAAGATAAATCTGAATACAGATTTGTATATTTGTAATAATATACAAATTATTATTTCACACTAGGAAAAGTTACAGGTACTAAGAGTGTCACAAAATGAGAAACCTGGCAAAAAAAAAAAAGAAACCTGGCCATTCAAAGAAAGCTATTGCGAAGGATCCTGGCGAGACACGAATAGGGGAAGAGAGAAAGCACTGTCTAGTTGAGTGTGTGTGCTCCTTCCCTCTCTCCTCGGGTTCTCCTGTGTTTGTTGGTTCTCTGCATAGCTGCTAATTTCCATCTCAGGCTACCTATGTATGATGTGTTCTTATTTCAGGCAGGATGGCTGCCTGAGCCCCATCCCTCCAGGCTCAGGACGGGACCAAATTAAAGGCGAGCATCAGAGACCGTCTGCTGACACTGGCTCACCAGGGCCGCTTCATCTTCCCTGCTTCTCCCCGAAAGACTTGTTCTATTGTGACGGTACACAGAGGACTGTTATAGCCCCCCACTCCGCCACTCTACTGTGGCTCTTGCATAGGACTAGGTTTACATAGTGACCCGGGATTGCAATCCTGGTTTATGGTCACGACTGTTAGAGAAGACAGCCGGCTTTGCTCACTGGAGGCGGCTTTGGTGTGGATGTGCAGGTGTATTTGCAGCAGGGGTTTGTGTCAGTGGCTGCTCAGGTGTGCCCTGCTGTCTTTCCACGTGTTCTGTGTGTCAGAACCTAGAAGCAAATGGACAGTGATGGTAGCTCGGAGGCTTGTGTGATATCAAGTTTGTTTGTTTATTTGTTGCTGTTGTTGTTATCATTTCTAAAATCCATAGGCAGAATTTATTTTGTTAGTGGAGTTTTAATATGTTCTTTAAGTGTGTTTTAATTTCGCTGTTTTCTCAGGCTTGATATTAGAGTGTTATTTTTATAACCAAAACAATGAAGAACAGATTTTGGAATGGCTTTTAGTAATTCTGTGATTTCTGAATCATTAATTAATTTCTAATTCATTAATGAATCATTGCTATAAAAGGAGATGGCAAATCAAGAAGATGTTCCTTGTAAGCTGTGTGCTGACTTCTAATCGTTAATATAAACCCTGCCCGTTAGGTACAGCACGCACGCACATGCACGCACACACACACACACACACCCCCACACACACACGTACACCCACACACACACCCACACACACACATAAGCCATTTGGGAAGAGTCAGCTCAGTCCTATGATATTGTACTTTCTGCCTCCAAAATTTTCCCTGATTCCTGGAAAGAAAAGAATGTACAACCCAGCTCCCGAAGCTTTGAGTCCAAGTGTCTGATGTCATTTCCTACACGGTCTGTGGATTGTAAATTACGAAGAAAATTAGCAACATGGTTAAAAATTATGTTGGCTTTGTTACCCTGAAGCTTCCTGACTTTGAGAAATAGTCTTTTTGGGCAGCGAGAAAATACAAAACGCAGTCCTCTCCTCCAACCTGCACAGATTTTGGGTGTAATTGGTAAACCACTTACGTTTCACCCAAAAATGCTCTACAAAGAATTTACCTAAATGTGGCCCTTTTGGTGGAATGCCATCTGCATCTTTTTAAATCACATAGAAATACTCGCCATGATAATTAACCTCTGCTGTCCTGGCATTTTTCAATTATCTAGCTGAAGCCTGGGAACGTATTTTTACAGTGTATGGTTCTTAAAGAGTTAAGGCCAAAAACGTCTGAAGAAAATCAGCTTAAATATGTTGTACAACAAAACATGTCATTGTGGGTCTTGGAGTTAGGCTATAATGAATTTCAGATTCAAATATTTTCTTTGATTGTCACAAAAATATGTGAGGAGCTGAGGGCTTGCTCACAGTGTTCAGCATGGAGCTGGTTGCATTTGATTACCAGAGGCTAATTGTATGAAAACTGTTTTTTCAGTCCAGAAATCCTGATATGGTAAAGGAGGAGGGCAGACTAGTGGGAATCCAGACACTCTATGTGGATGATTATTTAAAAGAGGAAAGATTCATAGTGGTCATTGGTATTTAAATGCTTTTTTGAAGAGTGGTTCAGAATACTCGTCGCCAAAATCTCACCCATCTGTGGTTAAAGCCTTGCCCATGGACTGCCTGCTTCTGAGGACCCCTATAGCCAGCCCTTTCCAAGAGGATATGGAAATTTCTTTGGAGGTCCAAAAGAGTTCTCCATTAGGTCATTAAGCGTGTCAATAATGTTGAACAGTCAAACCGGAAGAAAATATGCTATTCATCCACTTCTCCTAGAGTGTTTATTTATTGTAATCATTCATCACCATAAGCCTGCAAGGTTACTTATAATTTTTTTTAAAATTGGTTGAGATGCTACGCCTTGGTTAAATACCACACAGTACGTGAATGCAACAAACCTAAGAGAAAGATGGGCTTATTGCCTGATAAAGGATTACTGTGGAAGTGAAAGGCTGACCTACAGTCAGGAAATGTTAATCATTTTTACGCCAAAGTGAGTGTAACGTTTCTATAGGGAAATTACTTCAATCTGGTCAGTGCAAGGAGCAGTTTGTATAATCGGATTGCAAATAAGGTTTGATCACATTCCAGCTTAATCTACTCTCTGAGCTCCATTTACGGCACTAAATCAACTCTGGGAAGCTGCTGGCACAGTTTTACAGTCATTACACCCAAGGGGCAGGGACTCAGTAATAAACAGCAAATAAATTGAAGCACTGACTTGCCTGCTACAGGGCATTTCTAATTATCCTCTAGTTTAGCTGGAAATTGTCATGCTCTCATCACAGCCTATTTTAACTGCTGCTGAATAAAAGTGATACTTTTAGGCTGAATTAATTGGGAATATGAGGAAACACAGATTGTACCTCTGTCTTCCCCCTCTCCCCCCGCCAACCCCACCACCCAACCCTGCCAGCTTATTGTAGGCATTTATGAAGACCTGAGCAAACTATGCATTCTGTCTTCGTCTGTCTCCCTCTTCTTTAAGGGAATCAGAAATGTAATGTAACGACAGCATGCCTCGTTTATTTCAATTACGGCCCGAGAAACCAGCGGCATGGACAGCGCTAATAAAGATAATTTGCAAGTCCTCCCAAATGAGCTGGTAAAGTAATGATGGCTGGTTCCATCTCTGAGCTGACAGGCAAGTAGGGTTACCAATCTGTGACATCACGTGATAGAATCTGATTGAGCCAGAAGAAGTAACTTGGCCAGTGGGGCCCCATGGTGGCCTCTGATCAACCCCTACACTGACATATCCAACCACCCTGGAAGCAGAATCAGAAAAGCTGTGGCCCCGGGGATCTTAAGATGAACAAGCCTATGACCAGGCTTTGAGCACCTTGAGAAATATTTGGTTGGGTAAATTCCGTTGGGAGTGGAGGACCTGGAAGGATTCATATCCTATCATTCATTTGAAATGTGAGGTATTGAAACCATCCTTTATGTAAAATGACCACAAGGGTTGAGGCATTAAGGTATAAGCTAATCATTTCTCTTTCAAGTTCAAGGACTGTGACTCTAAGGTAAGTGCTCATTGAAATGGATGTTCTCGGTGCCCAGGCAGACTTAGTAGTATGGAGGCAGTCTTCCTAAACGGGGGGTAGTCTTGATTATTCTTTCTAACTGGGCTTTTAAAGTGAGAAGAGAAAAGAGGATATGACCTCCCCAGGAAAGCAGAAGGTTCTAAGTTACCCGGGTTCTGCTCCCAGCTTCTGCTTTCCACCAACCTCCGCCTGCCCTCCTACCTTTAGAGTGAAACTTTTAAAATGATTTTATTGGCTCCCCTAGCAATCTTAGAATCAAGGATGAATAACATCCTGTATCTGTGAAGTTCTCTGACTTCGCTGCATATCACACAGCACAGGATTCTGCCCAGCCCACCCCTTTCAGCCCAGCAGAGCAATTGTACAGCCACTTGGTGGGAATGGGAAGAATTTCTCTCTCTGTACTCAAACCAGCATGACGTGAGAATAAGAGGAACTTCACCACTCATGCAAGCCCTAGGGCAGGGTTTTCCACAGAGGTCGCCTTGCATTATAATATGCTCTGCTGATGGATTTCAAAATAACTTTCATTACATTTGTATATTTTTCAAAATGTGAAAATAAAAAGTATGCAGGTATTTTATTATTTGATGCTTTAACTACAAAGAATTTCCCCAGAGTGTATTCATTCTCTCCCTGCAGGTGGTAGGAAAGCAATGCCCCTACAACTTCTCTTTTGGGGGCTCAGAGGAGCAATCATGACTCCCAGCCTCCCTCCCTCCGAACTCCCCCTGCCTGCTGTTGCAGTAGGAGGTGAGCTCACGACTGGAGTGTCATCATGATGGGGCACCTGTTATCTCTTTCTACGGACTGGGACAGTCAAGCAAAAAACCCAGGGCACAGGGGAGTCCTCATTAGAGACAGACCCTCACAGGCTCTTCTCCCTGAGTCCAGCCCTGAGAGTGATATGAGTCCTTGTTCTTAAGGGCTGTCATGGTGGCCCTCAGTAATACTAGCAAAATTCTTGGTGACATGTGGGGAAAAAATAGGATTTTCTGAGGGGAACGCAGTACTCCCATATTTTGAGAAAGTCTGCAGAAATTTAAAGCCAACGGTGGTACTAGGCAAGCTGACCTAAATTTAAGGGAATTAGGACCATCTGGACCTAGAAAAAGATGGAAGGATATTGTATATTTAACAAAAGGATTTTAATCTATAGAAAGGTTAACCACAGAATTTCCTTAAATAGACACTTCCATTATGGATGACATAGTTACATAGCCCGGTGCCCCCACTCCACAGTCTACGTCACCTTGGACAGTTTTGTTGACTCAATTTCCTTATCTCTAAAGTCAGGGGCTGATAATACTCAACCCACAGGGTTATTGTGAGCAATAAAACTAAATAGATACAAATCAAAACCACAATGAGATACCACTTCACACTCATTAGGATGGCTATTAATAAAAACATGGAAAGGATATGGCGAAATGGGAACCCTCGTGCATTGCTAGTGGGAATGTAAAATGGTGCAGGGGCTATGGAAAACAGTTTGGCAGTTCCTCCAAAAATTAAGCATGGAATTACCATATGATCCAGCAATTCGACTCCTAGGCATATACCCAAAAGAATTGAGAACAGGAACTCCAACGGATACCTGTACACCAATGTTCATAGCAACATTATTCACAATTGCCAAAAAGTGGAAACAACTCAAATGTCCATCAATGGATGAATGGTTAAACTAAATGTGGTGGTTGCACACAATGGAATATTATTCTGCCTTAAAAAGGAATGAAATTCTGATTCATGCCAGAATGTGGATTCGAGGACATTATGCTAAGTGAACTCAACCAGTCACAAAAGGACAGCTATTGTGTGTTTCTATTTATGTGAGGTATCTAGAGTAGTCGAATTCTTAGAGACAGAAAGTAGAAGGGTGCCAGGGGCTGTGGGGGAGAGGGGAGTGGGGAGTCAGTGTTTAATGGGTACAGAGTTTCTTTTTGGGATGATGAAAAAGTTCTGGAAATGAACAGTGGTGATGGTTGCACAGCACTGTGAATGTTCTTAATGCCACTAAAGTGTACACTTAAAATAGTAAATCTTATGTATATTTCACTACAATAAAAATATTTCCAAAAAATACTAAATAGATTTTAAAAAATAACTTCTGGGACAGTTGTTCCATATACGTCAGTGGAATCTGAATACTTCAACATCTATAAAACAGTAGACCTCCTTTTACGGCAAGTAGGTGGGTGTCACCCCTGACAACACATTAGAATCCCCTGGGGCACTTTTTAAATACACCGGTGCCTGGACCTCAGCCCAGAGAGTCGCTTGTGAGCAGTAACATTTGTTTACCCCAGGGTACAGCACAAGTATTATCATCTCTATGTGCCACGATGTGAAAATGCTGGCAAGCACTGCTCAGGTCAAGTCTACCACTATAAGGAGCAAGGAAGGGCTTTCAGCTTCAAGGCTTCTGGTAATCGAGTCCTCTGAGGCCTAATAAATATTGAGGTAAACTTGGGAACTAACATTTATGGAGCAATTGCATCTGCCTGGATACATATATCATCCCACTGAATGTTCTATGAATCCCATTTTACAGATGAAGAAACTGAGGCTCAGAGATACTAAATAGCCTGCCCAGGTTACCTGTTACATAACAAATTATTAGCCTGAATTCGTGTCCAGGTCTGACTCCAAATTCTTCAGTGTTCCCACTCCCGTCTTTTTCAGCTGTCATCTCTCTTAGCCCCAGCAGTTGTCTCATGGTGCAACCTGACCTCAAAGTGGACTAGAACCAATTCCCAAATCATGGCACAGCCAGCAATGGGGAAACGCCGCTCTGGGGCCCCGGGGAGGAGCTGGTGCTCCTGCTTCCAAAGCCTGATGTGCTGTTTCTTGTGTCTGGGTCACAGGCATAAGACTCCATCCCAAAGTAGCGCCTCTCCCACGTTGGTGCCCTTTTCTTTTATAAAATAGCTAAAACTAGGTCACCCTGAAAAGTGAACCTGCACGTTCCCAAGACCCCGTGACGTCTAAACCACTGCTTTACCCATCTGACTCCTTTTACAGGCTGTCTAATGAATATATGTTTACTTAGCTCCAATATTAATTATCATTCTTCCCTTGCTGACAACATGTATAATGGCCATTAATTTAGCTAAGTTTTAGAAATACACACTCCTGGCACAGACTGTACAAAGAGATGCCATTTATTTAGGTCTCAGAAAGGAGGGAAGTTTGTCCAACATATTGCTTAGTGCAGGATGACAGACGTAACTACACTCTATAACCAACTCCACATCCACCTCCATTTAGTGCTGTTTTTTTTTAGGTGTATATTTTATTGTATTTTGCAGAAATCCAGAATAAAGTTTGCAAAAGGGTATGTTGTACCTCTCAGTCAGGATGAGAGATGATGAATGCATCAAGATGAAACTCCCCCATCCAGTTCTCCCTGGCACAGAGGCACCCATTGCAGGGGCAATACCCATTTTTTTTTTTTAATAGTATATATTTTTTTTTATTAATGTTTTAATGGTTTCTAACATTGTCAAATTTTGGGTTGTACATTTTTGTTTGTCCATCACCATATATATGACTCCCTTCACCCCTTGTGCCCACCCCCCACCCCCACGGGGCAACACCCATTTTTATGCCAAAGACAAGCCTTAGGCAGTTGAGAGTCCAAGTTCCTGGGGCACTCTCGTCTACAGTATTTGAAGCTATGGAAACACTGAGTCAGACCAGGTCATTGTCCTCTTGGACTGCCAGCTGTGTTCATTTTCACATCCCAGTTATATTTTAAAGTCACATCATTTCCTGTAAGATGCTATCATGGAACTCCAGAGCTCTCTCCGCAATGGCACAGGCAGCAAAGACTGCCACCTGGACCAAGTGGGGGATCATTCAGCATTAGCATAAGGAACAACTTTACCTTTTACTTGGAAATTCATAGACTGCCTATTATGGCTTGAATTGTGCCCCCATCAAAAGATATGTTGAAGTCAGCCCCCAGTTCCTGTGAATGTGACCTTATTTGGAAATAGGGTCTTTGCAGGTATAATCAAGTTAAGATGAGGTCATTAGGGTGGCCCAAATCCAATACGATTGGTGTCCTTATACGAAGAAGAAAATGTCCTGTGAAGACGGAGACTCACAGGGAGAAAGCCATGTGACAAGGGAGGCAGAGATTGGAGTGATGCAGCTGTGAGCCAAGGAATGCCAAAGACTGACAGCCCCCACCAGAAGCTGAAAGAGGCAAGGAAGGTTACTTCCCAAAGTTTCAGAGGGAGCGTGGCCCTGCCAACACCTTGATTTAGGGCTTATAGCCTCCAGAACTGTGAGAGAATAATTTCTGTTGTGTTTAGCTACCCGATTTGGGATACTTTGTGATGGCAATCCTAGGAAACTAACACACTGCCCTTTCCGTAAGAGTCCATTTGGTATGGTGTCTGCATTTTAAGTGTCTACATATTGCAGATGAGCTATGCTGTTCCATATTGTGTTCTTTCTTTTGGTTTTGAGGCAAATTAATTAACATGATACAGAAAAGGGAGAATACAAATGCTGAAGCCCTCACTTTAAGCCCTCATACTCTTTTGTTCTCCATTATTGCACTAAATTATTTAATTGGGTCTCTCTGATTGTGCTCAGACACAGAAAAGAACACAGTCTATTGTGAGACGCCCTACAACCATAATGCAATATCAAATTCAATTCCCATCCAAAGTGCTCGCTGCTAAAAGCCTGTTCTGTGGCTGCAGATTAATGAAGATCTGCATTGAGCAAAGTGGTGGTCGTAGAGACATTATTTTCCTCCAATAGAAGGCCTGTTCTTGAAGAACAATAAAAGCATAGAGAAGCGTTAGTCTGCTTATGGATAGAAATAAATCAAAATGAATAAGAGGGTTGATGGAAACAGTCTGAAAGCAGCAGAGTGGAATTCTGAAAATACTGTTTTTGTTTTGTGAGGACATTTTCTTTCCTTCTCCCTCCCCCACGCCACCCCCCTCCCAAGAGACCCTCATAAAATTCTGCTGGGTGCAGGATCAAAAGCCTGGAGTGAAGTACAAATCTGAACATTTAAAACCCAGTTATAGATCATCAACATTTCATAAATGCAATCCAAGCCAGCCTTGCTGTTTATACTCACGGTGGGGAGGCAAAGTGAGGGGACTTTGGTGTAAATTTGGGCAGAGGGAAGCCGCACCTAACGAGGCAGCAATTGTAATGATGGCAAGCAATAATTATGCTGCTTTCGGCTGATTATACACTGGATCGATTCTGGATTCTCTGTGCTCCCTTTGTCCTTAGATTGTTGGGTTCTCTACTCCTTTCCCTTCTTTGCTCTCTCCCAATATTCCCAAAGCCTTTTTCCCTTGGAATGGCCTATTCTCACCTCCCTCCCACCCTTCCGAATCTTAAACCCCATCTTAAATTCCCTAAAGGATTCCTCAACCTGACAACGACAGCCTTCATTAACCTCTGCCCCTTCCTAATTGTCCAAGGTGTATATTATCTATCCTGCACCTTTGACACAGGTGTGTCTTCAACTATATACCTGAGCTGTCCAATATGGTAGCCACCAGCCATGTGTGGCTACTGAGCACTTGAAATGTGGCTAGTCCAAATCGAGATGTGCTGTCAGTGTAAAATGCGCACTGGATTTTAAAGACTCAGTACAAAAAAGAAGAGAATAAAATACCTCAATAATTTTTAAAGTTTGATTAGACGTTGAAATGATATTTGGGTTATACTAGGTTAGAGTATATTATCAAAAATAATTTCCCTATTTCATTTTAATTTTTAAAATGTATCTACTAGAAAATTTAAAAAGGCATATGTGGTTCACATTTGTGACTTGCATTATATTGGACGATGCTGCTATGTATGACTGAAGATGTAGGTCACCTATGGCCATCTGAAATGGGGGCAATCTAAGCCACTGTTATAAATGCAAGAGGACTGGCTCTGGTATTCCAATAAGATATTAAGATCTCCAAATGAAAGTCAAATCCCAAGCATCGTTGCACTCGCCTCTCCATGGCGCCTGCTCTTTCGAAGACCTGCTAAGACTGCTTTTCCAGGCCAGGCAGATGGGCCTGCCCACACCTTGCTTTTCACACCTGTAGACTTCCTCTTTCCTCCTTTTGCCTCTTGGGGAGGCATTTCCACCCTCCATCCTTTGGTGCCCAGTGTACTCTTGCGCTGTCTCCACTGCATCCTATCAAAGATCCATTCACAGTCACTGTGAATGATTGATTGTACTTAATGCACAGCCTTCTCAGGGCATTGTCTTTTTAGCAAAGACAGAAACCTCTGAGTTGGCTTAAGCCAAATGAAGCTCTATCTGAATGACAACACACAACAGGAGACCAATGAGGGAGGTGCTGTTTTAAGCATCAAATCTCAGGGAAGCCTGTGAAGTCCACCACTCTTCATTCTCCCAACTGTCCTATGAACCAGATAGAGGCATTCACAAAGGATTCCTGAATGAGCCATTGATCAGAGGCTGTTCTACCACAGATTTTTAATCACCCTTGCTCACCTATGTCTTCTCTCTGCCCACTCTTTTCACAATCACTACCAATCTTTTAGACAATCTCCCAGCCTCCTCAATGATCTCAGCCTTGGCTCTTCTTCGTCTCTTGTCCTATGCTCTGCTCATTGTTGGTGACATCATCCTCCTCACTGAGAAGCCTTCTTTCTTCACTGGCATCGTGGTTGTTTCACCATCTTAACTCTGAAAATCTTCATCTCCAAAGAGATTCTAATTCTCAGGGTGTTACCACACGGAGGACCTCAATTCATGTGGTTTTGTTCAGTCTCCAAGATTTTGAACTCAGAGCTTCGCCTTCATCACCACAGCCCAGTTCTTGTCTACCTAGCCCTCCAATCCCTCCCTGTTCTGCCAGAACATCTGCCTTCCTTGGCTACGCCTCTAATTCCTATCCTGTTTGACTTTATGATCAGTCTCTGCAGTAGACTCCTTTCACTTCCTCAAACCTCCTTCACCTTTGACCCTCTACTGAGCCTGCCTTGCCTATTTCTGGCCTGATAATATTACTTCTTGTGTTTCCATGCCAGGCTGCTGAGATTTTTAGGTAAAACAATGCAATCTATACAATGTCATCTACCACTAATACTTCTACTATGTTATATTTTTATTGTATATATTTAAGGTATACAACTTGATGATTTGATATACATATACATTGTGAAATAATCACTACAGTCAAGCTAATTAACTTAGCCATCACCTCACAGTTAGCACTTTTCTTTTTTTGAAGTGAGAACACTCAGGATCTACAGTGTTAGCAAATTTCAAGCATACAGTACAGTACTGTTATCTATAGTCACCATGCTATACATTAGATTTCCAGAATTTATTCATCTACCCAATTTCTCCTTCCCCCAACCCCTGGCAACCACTATTCTACTCTCTGCTTCTATGAGTTTGACTACTTTAGTTTCCACATATAAGAGAGATCATACAGTATTTGTCTTTCTGTGTCTGACTTATTTCACTTAGCATAATGTCCTCCAGGTCCATCCATGTTGCCACAAATGGCAGGATTCTCTTCTTTTTTAAGGCTGAATATTATTCTATTGTATGTATATACTACATGTTCTTTATCCATTCACCTGGCTTGGTAGCTGATAACCTCTTTGAGGTATCTCTTAATTAGTTTCTAATTGCATTCCTACCCAAGTCATTTCTTCTCTGAAGTTGCAATTTGACCCTCACCTCACAACTCTTGCTGCATAAGTTCACCTCTTATAGAGGAAATCGAGACCACTCAATTCCAACTTCCTTAACTTCCTTCATGTCTACCTCAACCCTTCTGTCTATATCATCATAAATGCTTCCCTCGTTTTCTTCTTTTCCGAAGAAAAATGCTCTTCCTCCCTTAGAACATGACATATCTCCTGCCGCTCACCCCCCTTCCCCAAATTTTCTTTATCAATTTTACATTCTCTTTTTCAAGCATCTTTAATCTCTCTCTTTTTCCTGGCTCTGCTTACTCTATTCCAATAATCTTTTCCCTGACACTTCCATCCTATTTTAATTCCACTTTCACTGCTAAATGTATTTAAAAGAGATCCTACACTTACATCCATTTTTCCTTAATTCTCTTTAATCTTGCAATTGGGCTTGTTCCTCTCACCCCTCTAGAAATTGTCATGAAGACGACCTCCTTTTCAAACCCAATGACTAAGACTTCATACTCTGTCTTCACGTTCAGCCTTTGACATCACTGACCTCTTACTCTTTATTACCTTCTTTTTAGGATTTACCTACAGTATGCTTTCCTGGGTTTCCTCTGAAGTTCCTCAAGTTCCTCCCATATATTTTTATGACTCTACTTTCTTTCCTCACTCCCTAAACATAGGTGCCCAAAATTCTATCTGAAGATCTGTACTCAGACATTTACTCTTGTTATTCAACTGTCAGCTTGGCACAGATGACTCCTAAACACATACACACACAGACGCACACACACCAAACACACATTGGTGAAATCTCACTCCCAAGCTCTAGACCTGGTAGTTACATGGCCCACTACATGTCTTCCAAACTGTGTAAAGAAGAATCCGCCGCCTTCTTCTCCAAACCGCCTCCTCCTTCTGACTTCCCATATCTTTTCTCTAGCCACTAGTACTTGAAATTGCAAAGTCCCCTTTGACTCTTGATCTCATACCTAATCACAGTCTCTTGATTCTGTCCTAGTGGTGTTCTCTCTGTTGCTATCCCCTTCTATTTTCATAATGTTACCTCCATTAAGGCCCTAATAATGTCTTTCTTAGCTTGTTGTGATATCTTCCTTTCTGTCTCTTCACTACCAGTCTTATTCCTCCAATTAACTCTGTAATCATTTAGATCAGGTTTGTCTTCCCAGACACATGTCTAAGCAAATAACTATCTGGTTCAAAATCCTTCAGGGACTGTACATTTCTACCTAATGAAGTCAGTTTCTACCTACAGTTTAATATTTCAGGTTAGCTTCCATACAAGTTTTCCAGGTTTCTTTCCTACTACTTCTCTTATATTTTTCTACATTTCAACCAAAGCAGACTATTTGTCATTTCTTTCTTTTCCCCACATCTATGCCTTTACTCTTGCCATGAAAGTCCTTACCTTAGTGCTCTATGTCTTGGGCTTCTTTATAATTTGAAGCCATTCTTCAAGGCTCACACCGATACCATCTTTTCCACGAGGCCCTCTTTCTCTCTTCCAATTTGCTGGATGAAATGATTTCCTTGCTCTGAATCTCAAAAGTTTCTATTGTGTCCCCTTATACTTATAGCACAAAATAATAATGTCTTATTTTTTTATTGATATCACTTTTCCTAGTATTTTTACATACAGCAATTCATTATATGTCCATCCATCACTGTGAAGTGAGCAGGGCTTATTATTCAAAGTCTACAGAAACTGAAATTAGGAAGTATTAATTGACTTACCCAAGATCCCATAGCTGCAATTCAAACCCAGATTTCTGGACTTCAAGTCCAGAATTCATTTTAGAATACTACACTGCTTCATTTTGTATGACAGTTATTTGTGTACTTGTCTTATTCTCACTAAAATACATTAGGCTCCTTGAAGGCGGGATCATGAAAATAAAAATTATCCTTATAGGAAAGTATTGATTATTCTTTGGCCAGAACAGCAAATAACCACCAGAACTGGGTTTATGTGTATCCTAATTGATCAATGACAATTTTGCATCAGTACAGAGGCTTCTGAAAATCAACTGATTAACAACAGCTTCACACTAATGGGTACATTTCATATCAATCAATCAGCAATAGTCTCACTGGAGTATCCACACTTCCACAGCTAAAGGTCAGGCAATTGCTAAACACTCCTACTATGAGAAAAATCCACCAATCTCTGAACACCTCCATTCTTCCCAAAGATCTATATAAGACCAAGTATCAGTCTTATATTCAAGTCATTAATGGATTTTCTCAAAAAAATCCCGTGGTAAATGTAGATATGTCATTTTTTTCCCCTTGTAATTCTATCAGTTTTTACTTTATATGTTTGGAAGCTATATCTTTGATGCAAAAAAGGCTCAAGGTCATTTCCTCTTGTGGTTGATTGTACTTATATCATATGAAACATCCTTCTTTGTTCCATCTAGTGCTTTCACATTGAATTTGATTTGGTCTGATATGTTGCCACACCACTTTATTTTTCTTCCCATTTTCCTGGTATATATATTCCTATGACTTTTTTTTTTAACGTCTTCATGTATTGTTTTAAAAGATGTTTTTCTTATAAATAACATAGAGCAGGATTATGTTTTTTTAACTCACTCTGAAATTCCCTTTCAGTTAAGAGAGAAATTTAATTCATTCATATTTATTGTGATTTCTGATATCTTTGAGTTAACTTGTGCCCTCTTATTTTATAATTTCTATGAGGTATATTTGCTATAAATATACCTCAAGCAAGGTATAAATCTTGCTAATTTTCCCCTTTTTCTGCTGTTCATTTGTTCATTGGATTGAGTTTATTTTCTTGTTGTTGTTTGTTTCTTTATTCCATCTCCTGCAGTGGTTTGGGAGTTCTTGAGAGAACAGGGAAAAGATACAAATCTGGGGTTTTTATGGTGTTTAGGGGATGGGGCCACAAGGTTCCACATGTGATTTGAACTTCTTGCCTGCACCAAAGGAGAGTGCACCCATACTTTCCTATCAGTTTTCCCAGATGTGGGGTAGAGGGAAAGAGGAAGGACCGAGGTTTAAAAGCTGTCAGCAGTCAAACAAAAGATGGAGCCAGATTCTATTATACTGGTGATGCTCACTTTCTGGGTATACTCTTTGGAATCAAAACACTTAATCTCAGCACCAAACTCTAACAAGGCTTATCACTTACATTCTCTGCTTTTCATCTACTGACCACACTGTGTCTGAGCAGGGAGTTTAAAGCCTCCTGCATATTCTTGCAAACTCCATCTCAAAATGGTTCTCTAGAAGTGAGTTCCAAGAGTCCACATCTCTCTGTTCTCCAGCTCTTCTTCACTGCAGTGCCATTGCCATTGCCATTGCTCAAATGGCAGCTCTAATTCTGGGGTTTGTAATCAGTCCATGGTGCAAATAGCTACAGACTGCACAAGGATCCTCAGCAATCTCAGATGAGCCCCAACATGTATCAGGATGACTCAGTCCACAAACTTAGGAATGTAACACATTTAATTTTTTTTTTTTTTTTTTTTTTTTTTGTGAGGAGATCAGCCCTGTGCTAACATCTGCCAATCTTCCTCTTTTTTCTCTCAGGAAGACTGGCCCTGGGCTAACATCCGTGCCCATCTTCCTCCACTGTCTATGGGACGCTGCCACAGCATGGCTTGACAAGCAGTGCGTCAGTGTGCACCCGGGATCCGAACAGGCGAATCCCGGGCCGCCGCAGCGGAGCGCGCGCACTTAACCACTTGCTACACCAGGCCAGGCCCCTCAATTTGTTCTCTATAAACTTAATTTCTATTTTAAGTTCCCATTCCATGGGAGTGGTAGAAACCTAATTTCAGTCAATTGAAGTCTCTTCCCTTTCTCAAGGGCTATGGCTAAGCTCTCGGAGACTTACATTGTGCCCAGAGATTGGGGCCCCATGAAGTACACTTAAATATCCTCAGCAAAGCCACTGTGGAAACATTGTTTAATGTTCTTTATGTAATAACTAACATTTATCTGTGTTTTGATGTCATATGCGTTCTCTCACTTAATCTTCTTGATGTACACGGCTAGTCTTTCCCCAAACATTTTATCACACTAAATGAAAACAACTTATCCTAACGTGTTTTCCTTTTTTTGAATTTTGAAATCTCAGAACCAAAATTACTGTTCAATTAGTGACACAATTTTATTCCACTAGAATGTAATCTCCATGTGAGCAGGATCATACTACCTTTTTGTTCCTGGTGCCGAGCACATTGCCTGGCACATAGGTGATCAACAAGTATTTATAGAATAAATGAATACATTTTCTGGTTGTGGTACAATTGTCTTACTCTTTATGCTATTTCTTTTCTACATTTGTATATGTTTTATTGTGCATCACTTCAAGTCATTTTTTGGAATTATGTGGGAAAGAAGGAAGAAGGAAGATGAGAAAATAATGGAGGGAGGAAAGTAGGGAATGGAAGAGTAATGTGAAAATGTTCTCTGTGCGACTCCATTAGTTGACAATTTTACGCTTTTCTTTTCTTCTCGCTTTTTTTAAACTATATCTTTTTCTATATCCTTTTCTGCTAATGCATTTTTTTAAATGAATCCATGCATTCAGTATTTGATACATGCAAAACAAATCAAAAATAAATCTAGGCAGAACAGGGGATTCATCTATTCATCCAAAAACCATTAACTGGGCTACTATCACTAGTGGATACAAAGCTAGAAATGAAGAACATCACAAGTGCTTACTGTCTACTTCTACGTGGGCAAAGATACTTCTTTGTATGTTTATACAAACAACATAGACACAGACATATATATAGGGTACACGGAGAAGATAAAAGGATCATGATATTGAGAAGATTATGTGAGCTGAGTCCTGAAATATGAGTAGATACTTGCCAGGCGGTGAAGGTTGCGGAGCCGCTGGGAAGAGAATTCTAGAGAAAGATGTGTTTCTTTCCCCACTCTTTAGAAGCAAGAAATATTTGGAAGTTTTAAACTTAACATACAAGACTGATTGCCTTAAAACAAGAATTGTTCAAATTTAATTTAGTTCTGTGCTATGTAAAGGTATACTTAGATTTTTAAGAGACCAATTCACTTGGTCAACAGATTTGCTTCTGAAACACCATGTACAAAAGACCCAAACAGCTGGAGAAATGGTTTCCTTTTGAAAATTTTCCAGATTGTACCCTAAGCGCTTTGAATTTGACTAACCATGAGAAATCTCCTTTTTAAAATGAAGTCATTAAAAGTTGCATAGTGTTACTGTTGAAAAATATTTTTTATGATGAAGTTGATTTCTTTGATATAATAGTCATTTCCCTTGGGGAAACACCCTGAATAAATGAAAATATTTTTAACAGCAAATAATCTATTGCTTTAAGTTCATTTAAATTGATTTGATGATCTGTTTCAATTCCTGTGGCAATTTTCTATGTGGAAAGAATTTTAATTAAAATAAAAGTAATATATGCATATGACTAAAGAAAAACCCAAATAGAAAAAGAGTTTAGGGGCCGGCCTGGTGGCTTAGCAGTTAAGCGTGCGCGCTCCGCCACGGTGGCCCAGAGTTCGTTGGTTCGGATCCCGGGCATGCACCGACGCACTGCTTGACAAGCCATGTTGTGGCGGCGTCCCGTATAAAGTGGAGGAAGATGGGCATGGATGTTAGCCCAGGGTCAGTCTTCCTCAGCAAAAAAAAGAGGAAGATTGGCAGATGTTACCACAGGGCTGATCTCCTCACAACAAAAAAAGAAAAAGAGTTTAAAATGGAAAAAAAGAATTCCTTGCCCAACCCTCCCCATCGCCAGAGAGCTACCTCCCTAGAGAGGTGGGGGGATTAAACAATCCCTACTTTTAGTGCTTTCAGTGGTTACCTTCATATCTATAAATGATATACTTCACCTCTATTCTTTTATTTCTCAAGGAAATTTGGCTTTGCTTAAACCCCTCATCTCCATATTTCAATAACACTATGTTTACTTCTTCTATTTGTTTACCTTTATAAATTAATAAATATGTTTAAACTTAATATTTCTCATTCTGTCAACTGGAGACATCTTAAATCCTAAGTTTGTAAGGTAAGAATACTAGCTCCTCTAGCCTTCTCTCCAGTTCTCCTCCCCAACATTATTTCCCAACTTATGCTGATCATACTGTGTTTTTAAAAAATAAAAATTTTAAAAAACATGGTCAATATGTAAATCTTGTTCACTGCAGATTCAAGTGCTGTGGTATGATTATATTTCCTTCTCCGTGGTTCCAAAGTGATTACCCCAATTCTATTCAACAAATACTGTTGAAATGGAATCATCTTTACTAAATTCCATCACTTATTGAAAGGTCTGCTACAGTTTTGTTTGCTTTGGTGTCACATCATGCTTTGCACAGCTTTTTGAATTTCCATGAGATTCTGATTGACTCTTTTTTCTGATTGACAGAAGAATCATGTACCTTCATACAATGTCCTTAATATCTTTTAGCTTCTTACTCTTTCTATTACTTGGAATCAATTTCACTCTTTTTCATGAAGTCTACTGACTTTCTCTTTTAATTAGGACCAGTTGCTTCATATTTGGACCACCACTTTCTTATACGGCTTTTTTTCCCTCCCATGAAGTTTTTATTCCCCTTTTTATCTCACATTCTGTGCCTTTAGTAAATTCTCAAGTTCTTCCGACATCTCAATTTTTCTACCATCCAATGGAATCCCTTCATTCCTGGAGACCTTCGTCAAGGAGCTCTCTATCCACTTGCATGATGAGTCTGGATTGATTATTTTCTAGGCCTCTTGCATGATTGTCTTCCTGGAATGTCCCTTCTTGGCTCTTTTGGGTTAGAGCTACAGTTTCCTGCATCTCATGTGTTCCCTTTTTTGGGTTTACTCTCTCATTTTACTGGAGTATATCCTCAAATAATTTCCCAGAGAAGAGTGTATGAAAAGTAAACACAAGTTGTCATGTGTCTAAAACTACATTTATTCTGCTCTCCTCCTTGATGAATACTCTGGCTGGGTATAGAAATCCATTAAAATGCATTCTTTTTCAGAACTTTGAAGGCACTGCCCATTGCCTCTTAACATCCAGACTGCTGATAAGTCTGATGATAGTTTAATTGTTGGTCTTTTGTAGGTGATCTACTTTTTCCTCACTAAAAGGTTTATACACATGCTATTATTTTTGTCATTCTGCAATTTTATAATGATTGTCTAGGTGTGGGAATTTTTTTGTGCAACCTATTTAGTACTCAGTATCCCCCTTCAATTTGAAGATTTGTGCCCCCATTAGCTCTGGGAAATTTCATTATGCTTTTGTTGTTATTGTTTTGATAATTTCCTCATCTCCAGTTTATCTGTACTTTCTTTCTTGGAACTCGCGTTAACCGTATGTTGGCTACCTGAATTGATTCCTTATGTCCTTATTCTTTCTCTCATATATCTTGTTTCAGAATTTGTCTTCTACCTTTTTTCTTCAATTTTTTATTCTTCAAATGTCCAATTAGTGTTTTTTTAAAGAAGTACTTCAAAGCTTTCTTTCCACAAAGTGACGTTGTATAGCTTGCCCATCTCATTTCATCTGTGTTAACACAAGCATTTTCTTTTCTTTTCTTTTTTTGAGGAAAACTGGCCCTGAGCTAACATCTGTTGTCAATCTTCGTCTTTTTCTTTTTTTCTCCCCAAAGCCCCAGTATGTAGTTGTATACCCCAGTTGTAGGTCCTTCTAATTCTTCTATGTGGGATGTCGTCTCAGCATGGCTTGATGAGCAGTGAGTAGGTCCGCGCCCAGGATCCGAACTCACGAACCCCAGGCCACCAAAGCAGAACATGTGAACTTAACCTCTGCACCATCAGGCCAGCCCCCCACCATTAGTATTTTTACTTCAACAATCAAGAGTTTAATTTTCAAGAATTCTCTAATTATTTATTTTCATGATATATTACTTCTATTTTCTGGATGTATTATCTTCTGTTTTCTTCGGATTGGTTTTTCTGTTTGTTTACCTTTTGCTTCTTAGACTTTACTCAAATATCTAGTGATTCTTGGTTGACGATTCATATTTGAGAATGAGGCCACAGGAAGGCTTGTGGGAATCAGTGTGCACAGACAGTGCTTGTCAGCTGGGAGACTTGTTGAGTCAAGTGGACACACACCAATAATTAATTCCTGGATGTAAGTCACACCTCTCACAATAGCCCTCTTTTGTAATTACCTTATCTAAGTGTGATGTCTCCCCAAGAGTCTACCAGGTTGGTTACTTCTCCCCCTTGCTCCACATATATTATGGACAGCAGTCACTTATAAACTCCTTCAGTTTCTCTTCATTGCATAGGTTTACACTTTTAAAAAATTTCTTTGCTTTCATTTTAATGGAGTCTGGGAGTAGGAGTAGAAATACACGTGCTAAGTTCAAAATCTTCTACCAAAATCTTAAAAAATTTCTAAAATCTTAAAATTTTCCATCTATGCAGATATTGGATGTGGGTAATTAAGAAAGGAATTTTGCGTTCTTTTTATATTTATTTCATTTGCTTGAGAGTATATCAGTTAGGCATGTCTTTGACCATAAGTAACAAAAACCCAATTAACGTTGGCTTAAACAAGTAAAGGGCTATTCTTGTCCGTGAAAAGAAGTTTGGAGGCAGGTAACTGAGGGTGTTCATCTTCTCAATGATGTTATGAGGAAACCAGACTCTTTCTGCTTTTCTACTTTACCCTTTCTAACATGTTGCTTGTCACCTCAGGCAAATGGCCCTTGTAGCTCCAGGCACCACATTAACATCAGAGGCAGGAAAAAGCAAAAGATTGCCTACCCCTCCCCCATCAGACATGCACTCACTTCTAATTGGGCAAAATTGTGTCACATAGCCAGTCTTATCTTCATGAGATCTGAGAAACTGAATACTATCCTTCAGGGGGCATATTGTTCTCCTGAACAAAATTGGAGTCAGCAAGGAAGGAAACAGAATAGATATTGGATAAGCAGCCCACAGTGTCTGTAGCAGGGAGCAAAATATGATTTCTTTTCTAAATAGAATTTTGAAAAAAGCTGTACAATCAAATGTAAAATATAACATGTAATGTAAGTGATCACCAATAAAATTTCAAGAGTATACATGCAAATAATATATGATACAATTTAAAACATTTTTAAATTTTTAATTCAAGTTTGTTGTATTCGTTGAAACCATCTGGCAGTCCAAAGTGCAATATGAAAATCTGTGATTAAAATATATCTGGGTTATGATCAAATTGCGTAATGGTCATTAACGGACCATAGACTTCTACCTCCTTACACAATCAAAAACAATGTTTTCTGAGAGAGAAATGGTCTCAAATTTTCTTGAAAGTTACTACCCCTTACAGCTCGGCACTCATTGTACCCAGGGTTAGGACTACCCCTAGGCGAATGCAGGGCCTGTGGCTGTCAAAATTTTTTAAAAAGAGAAGGAAGGTTAAAATGAAACTCAGGGGTTGCTCTTAACTTATAAATGCCTGGCATGTTAAATATTTTTTATATATTAATATATAAATGTCTGTCTCAGCCAAGGCCTTATCTGTTAGAGATATCTTCCACAGCAGGTATGCCTGGGACTCTAATGCCCTGACCAGCAAGCTCCTTTTCCCTTTAAAAAAATTTTAAAGGACATTTAATTTCAAAAGGGTTTTGCTGCATGTGACCTAAACTCAAAATAACAATGGCTTAAATAAAATAGAACTTTATTTCTCCAACATGAAAGAACTCCAGAGATAGGAAGTCCAGGGCTAGTAAAGCAGTTTTGTGCTGTTGTCATGGTCCCAGGCTTCTTTTATGCACTGCTTTACTCCACATGTAGCTTCCCCCTGATGGTACAAAATGGCTGCTTGAGTTCCAGCCATTGCAGCCACATTCTAGATAGCAGAAAGAAGTAAGGGACACTTTAAAAATACTTCCTGGAAGTTGCACATGATAGTTCCTATAAACCATTGGCCTGACACATGGCCACATTTAGATGCAAAGGAGGCTGGGAACAAAATCACCCTGATTCCATGTAGCCAGTTAAAAATCGGGTATTTGATTACCAGGGAAGAACAGATATTGAGATCAACTAGCGATCTTTGTCACAATAGAGAACCAACCACACTTAACAACACTTTCTACCCTATGGCACATAGTGTGCCCAGCCCTGTCCTAAGTGCTCTGCATATATTCACTTTAATTCTCATAACAACTCTGAGAAGTAAGTGCTGTTATCTCCGTTTTACAGCCAAGAAAAATGAGGCAGACAGAGATTCGTCTATTTGTATGATACCTAGTACACAGCCTAACACAGCACCTCTTGCCCTGCAGTATTTAATTAACGCCTTTTGGTGACCTTGACTGACAATGAAAATGCACAAGTCTGTAAGAGGCTGATTTAAAACCTGTTACTTTGGGTAATTATGTTTGCAAAGGGTTTTAAATTATTGATGTTTATTTTCTAAGATTCTGTGCCAGAAAGCATGCACTGCAAAGCCGTGTGCTCGAATGAAGAGCCCTCATGATTAGACTTGTTGGCTAAATATCCCAAGGGAACTGGAACCACCAGTCGGTGATTTAAATTGCTGAGCCTCGGGGTGCAGCAAGTCCTGACTTTGTGTGCTGTTGAACGGTGAGAGGTCTCAAGGACTTTGGGAAATGGCTCTAGAACCGGGAAAGACCAGAATTTGGAGGTGGGGTGGGGGAGGACACTCAGGCCACAGTGGCTAGTGGAAGGCTCACTTGTCATCTTCTTTATGTTAGTGTTTTCTCATTACTTCCTGGGATGTCCCCTTAAAGTCCTGGAAATATAATATGACAAATGGCCTTTCATCATCACTAGGCCAATTTGACCAAGAAATATACAAGCAAAATCTCCATTTCCAAAAAGCACAATCATGTATGTTTATCCATTTTCTAATTTGCCATTTCTATGGGTTATTCTTGCTACAGCTTTCACATTACACTTTGATGACAGGTCATGAGACTTCAGATTATTTTGCTGTGAATTTTTTAATATTTCATGTTAACCATAGACTGTAATGTTTATTACGGTTTCCTCATCCTGTAGGACGTTTGCCAAATCAAAGATCAGGAAGGAAAGTCTGAAAGATTTTTACGTGCGGACTTTTTTTTAACATTCCTTAAAATATATTTCCTCTCTGAGCAACAAAGGAACTTTAGCTATAGGAAGCTTTGTGCTGTGTTATAACTTTCATATTACTCTTTCCTCGGACATTTTTCGTTGGCTGCCTGGTGTATATCATTCATTGCAAGTTTACTTCATTCCCCTGGATTCATAGCTGATGCTCTGTGGACCATAAAATTTCAGCTGCAAAACCAGAACATCTCATTATTTCTGAAATATCAAGCTTGTATCTTCTTGATAAATAATTCCTACTAGTATAATGTATCAGACTAAAACATATTTTCTGAGGCCAGTGAGGTTAAAGCGGCAATCTCACCTTTTTTAATTTTTTTGCCCTGAAGACAGAGATTTCCATACGTAGAGTGACCCCGGTTTGTGTTGAACATGGGGAATGAGGCTGAAGCATGAAACGACACATATTGCTGTCAGAGATTTGAAATGAGGCCTGCTAACCTGTAGGCAGCCTTCCAGACTAATCAGCCCCTCACATTACCAATGTATTCAGATAGCGGCGTACCTTAGCTAGCAAAGCGCTGGGAAGTTTTCCCTTTCTTCCTTCTTCTCCATTTTTTTTGAATCACAGCCATTGACCAACATTACATTTTAATGCAATTCTTCCTTCCCTCTCCTACTCCACCGCAAAAAAAGAGAGAATGTATCCATTGACACCATATCTCTGAGACACTGGTCTCATCTGGTTTCCTTGATGCTTGAAAAGTGGGTGCGACTGTTTGGATTTACTTTTGAATATACATCAGTCAGTGGCGCTTAAACAGGTGATAACATTTTGACTCTCACTTGACGACAGTCAGCGCTCTGGAATTCAGCCACTCGCCTGAGCTGGCTGCCCGTTCTAGCAGGAGAAGTTTTGTAAGGAAATCATGTCACCACTCTGAGTTTTGTTTGCTGTACACTGCAGGGTAGCAACACTGGGAAAAGGAAAGGTTTTTTAAAAATGAATAATTTGTTTCCTGCTTCCTGAAATCCTCTCTTTTAGTGTCTGTTACTCAAAGAAGGAAATCTGCCAAAGTCTTGCCAAAAAATATCTGTGCCCTAGGTCTGCAACTGAATGATGGTAGAATTGAACATACGTATGTATACATATATAAATTTATGTGTATAAATGTGTATATGTATAAATTTAACATGTATATATCTGATATATGTATATGTGTATGTATGTAAACACACACACACACACACACACACACACAAGCACAACTCAGGTGACTTAAAGTAAGTTGTTTCAGCTGCCAGTTATTCCGCTATCACTGGGGCTGCCCTTCTGATAGCTGTTAACGATGTCAAGAAGCACCGTGGTGACTGTCTCTTTGGTGTGAACTCATTTTCCATGCTGAAACTGTAAGCAGTGACAGCTACGACAGTGGCTCCAACTTGTGGGCCTTGGAGCCTTAGTGGACCACGAACTGTTTCAAGTGCTCCTTGCATCCATATGCGCACCAAGCCTTCTCAGGAGACTGAATCAGCAATATTCACGCAGATAAGGACCAGTTTTTTAATGCCATGTAAGTGCCATTATGATGATTAAAATTCTAAAATTCATTTAATAGCATTACCGAATTTATGGTGTCTATGTAATTATATATTTCCTCATTAAAAGTACAATTATCTTTCAAGTAAGGGATCTGATATTTTTCCCTTGAAAAAATGACCTCATGCAAAAAAAAGCTCAGAAACGACTGAGCCAATGAAGACAGTGAGTTACCGAGATCCGCATCCACGGAGGAGGCGCTGCTGCAGGAAGCCGAGGCTGGAGTAGAGGGCACTGTAACCAGCTGACACGAGTTGCTCTGACTTTTGACTCTTGGGGCCTCCATGGAGTCAAAGCCCTGTCACGTGTACCCCTTAATAGAGCTAAAGTGTCAGGTGACCAAATCATCCAGTAAGCATCCCCTCATAGAATCCAGGCAGCCGTGTTTTCTGACTGGCTTTGTCATCGTACTCAATAGAAAATACATCAGCTTGCTGAAGAGGAATTTAGATTAGTGCTTTTCAAGCTTAAGTATGTAGAGGTTTCTTTTAAGGGAAAACTATATCATCAAAGGTTGACATATGATTTTGATTATTAATGTTACTCGAAAATATGCAAACATAAAACCAGGTATAACTTCCTAATGCTAATGGTCTTGTTATAAATCAAATACAGTAAAAAACAATAAAATTCCAATTAGCAACATTAAAACATGATGTTATTTTGCTAAAACACTATTGCAAACTTGTAATATGAAAATATGCTGATTGCCACAACACAGAATTTTTTTTTAATTTGGCCTGTAATGCCTACCATATGCTTTATGATAATTCAACTTTTCCACCATTTTTCTTTTCTTAAGATATTCTAATTTTACAGTACATTCTGTTATCATTGAAAAGAAAACATCAAACTAGGAATTGTTGTGAGTATGCCCAGACCATGCACCTCCAAGCATCTGAGGACCCCAGATAGAAAAACACTGTTGCAGATATATAACATCCAATAACAATGAAGGAAACATCAAGGGCAGCACGCTGAGCAAATATTTTGGGCAGAATGTCATCCAAGATAGCAGCATCCTTTTTAAAAAAAAAAAAAAAATTCACTGACAGAGTTCAGCACCAACACCCAAAAGTAAGGGAGTAAAAGCAAATCAACCTTTAAAATAAAGATGATGTCTTTTTCTGGGTATGAGATAGGAATTTGTGATAACTTGATGAAACATGTTTTTAAATAATAACTTTTCCCATTTACCAGAAAGCTTGCTCAGTCTGATAGTTTGCGTTTTTTAACTTTGCCAGAAACAAAAATTTCACGAGAGAGAATATTTTCGTTGCTTCCTTTTATACCCATGAACAACTTGGTTTCTAAATTGTGAAGAGCTCGTTGCAAAGCATCTGTCCTTTGTTCAAACCACCCCACACCAAGTTCTGCACCGGGCGCGATTCGCTCGCAGTGTGAGAAGCAGTCACGAGCTCACCAACTGGCAGCTGCACCAGTTTACTTACAAAATTCAGGCTGATTTGGCTTGAATGAGCTTTACAAATTGCCAAGGATGTATATGTTCACTGTTTTACGTTTCCAGAGAATTGCTAGCCAAACACTGCTACCTGTACTGCCCAATATTGATGTAAATGGATTTTGACTTTTTGACAGCCATTCATTTTATTTGCTTTCACTTGGGAAATTTTTATTGGATGCTTTCCATAACAATCTTTAATTCAATTGGACGAATACTCAAGAAATTTCCATCCCTTTTTTGCTGTGGTTGCTTTGGAGTTTTCCCCCCTTCCTTGGAGTTTTACTGGTATTTTTCTGGAATTAATTCCACAAGGAAGAAATACCTCTCAGGGACCCACAATTGCAGCCATAAAAGATGTGTGTTTTTATTCTCATTCAAAGGTGTTAAGAACATGCTCAGATTGGTGTTTTATTCTACCAAATTGAGTTATTGCATTAATAATCTAGAAGGTGCTCTGAACATATGAGTGAACTACCAATTTACATTTACTGTATGTAAGACACCTGGGTGAACTTTGTGAAATTATTTTCCTACAATTGTCCCTACAATGTGTTTAGCATTTTTGCATATTTTATTTCTAATTCTACCCATAATCCCCTGAGAAAGAGTTTCGTCAACATTTTTAAGAAGAGAAAGCATGCTCAGAGAGATCAATTGGTTCGGCTTATGACATGTCATGAGTTGCTGAGCCGAAATTCAAACTGAAGCCAGATTCCCAAGTGTTCTCACTGTACCTCATAGAATAGGGGATTCTGATGCCCTGAGCACGGGGGCAGAGAAAGGGTAGAAATAGACAAGCATAAATTATTTTGTGACTTTCCATTAATTCTTTCAACAAATATTTGCTGAGCAACTGTGACATAGAATATCCTGATCTAAATGCTGCAATTAAATAAGCCATTTATGCGGAGCCACAAATCAAGTCTTGGAATTACAAATAATTGATGTATGATGTATGTAGAACACGTATGTAGTATGTTCTCTGACAACAGTAGAGCTAAAGCTCGCAAGAAGTTAACTATGAAATCCTGAAGTATTTGGAAACTAAGAAATACACTTCAGTTGGACATTCAGGTTTTCCCTTCAGTGAATTGCCTGATCAAATCCTTTGCCCAATTTTTAGTATTTCAGTAGTTTGTCTTTTTAACATCAATTCATGCAAGTTCTTTATATATTCAGAATTCTAATTTTTGCCTTACATGTATGTTTAAAATCATTCACCTTAGTTTTTGACTTTTAACTTTATATTTTCTTTTGTCATTCAGAAGGTTTCAATTTTTATGTAAAGTCAACTTTGTTTTCTCATGATTTTTGTTTTTTTATATCTTACTTAATAAATCCTTCTCTTCCTGGAGGTCATAAAATAAAATAAAATTCTTCTATAATGCTTAACTTTTTTTTTCAGATTCAGGTCATTAATATATCTGAGGTTTGTAATGTATGGGGTAAAGTAGGAACTAAAGTTTATATTTTTTTATGTGGAAAACCAATTGTCTCAAGACCCAGTTGTAAAGTCCTGCATCTACTTCTCTCTGTTTCCAGAATCTCCAACCCACTGATTCTGCTCTGTGTCCATTCTCCATCCTTTCCACTGATTCATTTATTTATCCTTGCGCTAATACTTCACCCTTTCAATTTCTATAGCTTTTGAATAAGACAATAACTTGTGGCATAAGTCTTGCCCTATGTCAGAATTGTCTTGGTATGGTGGCAGATGTGAGGGAGGAGAAGTGTTCTATAAATTTTATGATTAATCTCAGTCTTTTAGGGGGGCTGTGCCTCTGGATTGTGACCTTCACAAGTGTTTCTCAAGGGGTACAGCTTTTCTCCCTCTTAAGTTAGACAGGAAGTCTAGAGGGCATTGAAGGGGAGAAATGCTCTTCCTCCACTGGGATAAGTCTCTGCGCAAGTCTTCTACTCTGAAGAGAAGACCTTTGTTATGGGGAATGCTCTGGGTCTATCTCACAAGGATTACTCTTCCTCTCCCCTTGCCAGAGCCTTGGGGAGATCTTTCTAGATCTTCACTGTGAGATCCTGATGGACTTCATGCAGGCAATGATAAGTGTTTGCCCCTCCCCAAGACATAGCCCCCAGGAGTTCCTTGCGCTCACATTAGTCCACCTTCAGCCTCCAGAAATTTGTCAAAATTGTCATTTAAATGTTCCTACCGGTGTATGACTCCAGAGGTTTCTGTTCTAGGTAAGCAGATCTCAGCGATGACTCTGGATTTGCCTGCCTCTCCACGTTTCAGGGGCGTGGGGTGCCCTGCGATCTCAGTCCTCTGATGAGTCCCAGTCAAGTCATTGATTATCAGTTTGTTCACCTTTTTTTGTTGTTGTAAGTATGGGAGTGATGACTTCCCAGCTCCTCCTTATAGAGCTGAAACCGGAAGTCCCATAATCTTATTTTTATTTTCTCCTTACAATGCCTTTGCTTTGTTTTGACTTTTATAGATTTTATTTCTATTTTTATTTGAGGGAAATATTTATTTGTAGTTATTCTCACTTATTTCATGTATATCCTTAACTTTATATTTTTTTAATAAAGTATAAAATCATCTATCTTTATCTTTTTATCAAACAAAACAAGAATTTCAACATTCTTTAACTGTACACTGAACTCTTTCCTCTAATTTTCTTGTTATTGTCATCTTAAAACACACACACACACCAGTCATTATTTTCTACAGCCAATATTTAATTTTGTTTATCAATTATTTTAATATTTTCCTTGAAGTTACCTTTTTTCCTCTAATTTCACTTTTCATACTATGTAGATAGTAAACTCTCAGATTTTTTAGGTGTAAAAATATCTTTTTCCCTCCTTACTCTTGAATGATAGTTGAGTATAGAAGCCCTATTTGAAAGTCATTTTCTTTTAGCACTTGAAACGTACTTGTCTGTTGTCTTCTGATATCTATTTTTGCTGATGAAAAGCCTCTTGTTAATCAAATTGTTATTTCCTTGAAGGTGATTTCTCTTTTACATTCTCTGGTACCTTTTAAGATCATTTCTTTATTCCAAATATTTTGTAGTGTTTCTATGATGTACTTATATGAATATACTTTTATTTATTCTGCTAGATACTCAGTATGTATTTTCAACCATAAGACTCTAGTTTTTCAACTCTGGAAAATTCCCAGTCATTTCTTCAAATACTTCTTTTCCACCATTCTTTCTATTACTTATCTTGAATTTCTGTGAATGCATGTTGGAGTCTTTCAATTTGTCCCCTGTGTCATAGCTGTTATCTTCCAACATCTCTGCGCTGCATTCTGATAAATTCCTCAGGATTGTCTTCCAATTGACTAATTTTGTCTTTGTGTCCATTATAGAGTTACGTCATCCATTGACTACTTTCTATCTCATCTCCCCAACCTCAAAGTACCAAAGTGCCCCGGGGCAGCCCATGGACTTCTTTGGTTTTTTATCACACTCATTAGTTGAGAGATCTTATCTAGTTTCATCGTTTTAATTACAGCTATATGCTGATGACTCTACAATTTGTATCTCCATCCTGGACCTCTCCTTTGAGTTCCAGATGTGGATATCAAATTGCCACCTGGGGCATCTGTCCTGGGATGTTTACTAGATAGCTCAAACTTAAAACTGAGCTCCTGATCTTCTCCTGCAAGCCTGACTCCTCCACACCCTTTCCATCTCAGTAATAGATACTCTGATTTTCTACTTACGCAGGTAAAAAATTTAAATCACTCTTGCCTCTTCTTTTTTTATTTCACATCTCGTATAGAACCCATCAACAATTTCTGTCATCTCTATCTTGAACAAATATCAGAATCCAAAATGTTCTCACGACCTCCATTGCTACCAACCTAGTATAAGCCATTGTCATCTTTTACTTGGATTATTGTAATAGACTCCTAAGTGGTCCTTGACCCCATTTAGTCTATTCCCAACACAACAGTGACCCTGTTACAACATAAACCATATCATGTCATACCTCTACTAAAACCTTCCAATGGCCTCTCATCTGACTCAGAGAAAGAACCAAAGTCCTTTCAATAACCTACAAGGCTTTACCCTATCTGACCCTCACACTCATCTCCCCTTACTTGTGCCATTCAGTCATATTGTTCTCCTTGCTATTCCTCAAAAACGCTAGACATGCTCCTGCCTCAGGTGTTTGCATTTGCTGTTTCCTCTGACTGGAATGCTCTTCCCTCAAGATATTTACATGACTTGTTCCCTCCCCTCCTCCAGATCTTTACTCAAATGTCATTTCATTCAGACCATCTGACCACTCTATTTAAAATTGTAATCACACCCATACTTAAAACCCTATCCTTATTTTGTGCTTTTCCTTTGTCATTAGGACTTGTCACCAGCTAACATATATGCATCTTACATTTTTATCTTATTGTCTGCCAGCCCCTCACAAAAATGCAAGCTTCCTGAAAGCAGGGATTTTTTACTTTTTTCACTATTTTGTTTCTATCACCTAGAACAGTGCCTGACACACAATAGACATTTAATAAATATATTATCTATTTTATTTATTTACTATATTGCAATTAATGAATTAATAAATGCAGTTAATAATGAGTTAATAAAAAGTGCAAATAATGAGTTAATAAAAGCCTTCTGCACCATTGCTTCTTCTTGGCATATTGTCACATGTCTGTTGATAAACGTTCCAAAATTCTACAGGAAACATAGAACTAAGATTTATATAATATAAAAATGGGAGTATGCATCAACGGAGACAGAAACCAAACTGTCAACCAGTTGAAACCAAGCTACCAATCAGTTAATTTATCTTTTATAGCAAAATTGCCTATGGTCAATTAGTCATGCAGCAAAAATGTTTGCAGCAAAAATGATTGGGGCAAAATGTCTAGCCAAAGATGCTTACAGTGAAAATACCGAACACGGTTACTGAAATCCATAAATATAACTCAACCTCTGCTCTAGTCATGTGAAATAAAGTTGTTTCCATCTGTGAGTTTAGTTGTGTTTATGCATATACATGTATATATATATCATCATTTTCTGTAAATAACTGTTGAATTTAGTTGAGGCAGAAACAAGCAGACGAATGGAAAGGACACTGATCTGGACAATAGGAGATCTACATTCTAGTTCTGGTTTATCTGAAAGTGAGACCCCAAGTAAGACCGTAGCTAGAAAAGGAGGGTTTTGGCTAACTGAATGGTTCTCAGTTACCGGCAGAGGCACCCTGGCATCCTGCCAAATTTCAACTTACATTAAAATTCAACTTTACTCACAATTTATGTTTTGTACATTACAGAGAAGTCTTTCACATGGCATGTTGTGCTGAACGTGTCATGTGATAAAATAGAGAGGGGTGTGCAACTCGCTGCAAGTAACTGATCAACACATTACATAGCATCAAGCCACCGTCAAAGAAAATCATGTGTTTCTAGAATTTAAGAGAATTTTGCCTCACGAGTACTTAAGATATCTTGGTTAGGGCAGTAAACAGCTCTTTTCAATCGGTAACACAGGAATGAAGGCGACCATACGTGTGGATCTCTTTACATCCTCTACAAGAGACTGATCTCCTGTAGCTGAGATTATAGTTGGAATTATTGCTGACTTGTTTCATGTATTTAATTCACTCAATTCCCTTAAGTACAATAGCCACAATTCCAGATTTGAAAATGTGTTATGAACACAAGAAGATTCAAAACTGTTGAATTTAATCACCAGTGAGATCCCTTCTAGTCATTATATTCTATCATTTTAAAACAATGTGCTCTAGTTTTGATGTTCATTAAAAATCAAGCCTTCTAAGGCCTGCCCGGTGGCACAGCGGTTAAGTGTGTGCGCTCTGCTTCAGCAGCCCGGGGTTCGTGGGTTCAGATCCTGGGTGTGCACCGATGTACCGCTGTCAGGCCATGCTGCGGTGGTGTCCCGTGTAAAGTGGAGGAAAATGGGCACAGATGTTAGCCCAGGGCCAGTCTTCCTCAGCAAAATAGAGGAGGATTGGCATGGATGTTAGCTCAGGGCTAATCTTCCTCACAAAGAAAAAGAAAATCAAGTCCTCTATTTCAAAAGACTGAGATTGATCTTTAAAAAAAATTTTTTACCTTGATCAATTTAGAGCATTTAAAAAGTCAATTCCAAAAATATTTTCTGGCTCAGGATCTATAACATTGTCATTTGATTGAAAGCAGATTACATTTTTTTTTTCCACTTTTTACTCTTGCCTTGTGTTTTTGTTCTTTGGAGACATGCTAACACATGTTAATAGCTATGTTAGACTGCTAATATTACCACTCTTTTTGAAAAAAGTGATCTGTTATTTGAAGAGACACTTCACCAAAGAAGATGTATGCAAATTAAAACCACAATGAGATACCACAACACACCTATTAGAACGACTAAATTTTTTTTTTTAATTGTTCATTCCAAGCATTAGCAATAATGTGGAGGAAATGGAACTCTCATACACTGCTGGTGAGAACGTAAAATGGTGCAACCACTTTGGAAAATGTTTAGGAAGTTTCTTAAAAAGTTAAACATACACCTATCATATGATCCAGTCTTGCTACTCCTAGGCATTTACCCAAGAGAAATAAAAGCACACGTCCTTAGAAAAACTTGTACACAAATGTTCATAGCAGCTTTATTTGTAATAATGAAAAACTGGAAATAATCCAAATATCCATCAACAGGTGAGTGAATAAACAAATTGTGGAATACCTATGTGATCGAGTAATCCTCAGCAATCAAAAAGAATGAACTATTGATACACACTACAACACGGGTGCATCTCAAAATAATTATGCCAAGTGAAAGAAGCCAGATAAACAGTGTGTATGAGTATGATTCAATTTATATAAAATTCTAGAAAATGCAAATTAATCTATAGTGACTGAAAGTAGATCATTTGCTGTAGGGGAGAGTGGAGAGCAACAGAAGGCAGGATTTATTTATTTATTTGCTTACTTGTTTGTTTAATTATTTTTAAGTTATCAAATTTGAGGGCATAGAATTATTCATGATATTCCTTTGTTACCCTTTTGTTAAGGAGGAGGAGTTTTTAAAAGACACAAGAAAACTTTTGTGGAGGTTGATGAACATGCTCATTATCATGACAGTGATGGTGGTTTCCCAGGTATATACATGTGTCAAAACTTACCGTGTTATGTATGTAATTTTGTGCAGTTTATTCTATACCAATTATACCTCAACAGAGCTGTAAATGAAGAATCACCACTTCCGAGTGCTGCTGTTAAGATTAAATGAGTTAATACTGACATGTGTAGTACAGCCCTCAGTACATAAATGTTAGCTGTTGTTATTATCAGCCAAATGGGGATCAGGGTCAGTCCCACCTCGTTGGACTGAAGGCAGAATTGAATGAGTCAGTGCGTGTCAGATGCCTGGCCCCATGCTAAGCCCGTCACAGGGCTCCACAGCTGTCCCCAGGAGGTGTAGGCAGTGGGAAGAGTGGGTTTTCTGTTGTTATTATTGTTTGTTGTTTCCAATAGTTAAATAGTCCCTTTACCTTCCAAGGACTTTGATGAATATTAGCTTTTTTTAGCTTCGCACTAGCCCAGTGAAGTAGATCCAGACAGCGACAAATAGCACAGCTAGATCCCCATAGGTGCCCCACTGCCAATTTTTGTTCCCGACTGCTGGCTTCTCCTTATGATGAAAGAAGCAATGTTTACTCCTGTTGAGAGTGTTTATTGAAGATCTACTCCATTTCTGGGTACCGTGGGGCACAAAGGAATAGACTCTAGTGCCGCCCTTAAAAAAATTTAGCCTCGTTGAGGAGACATGGCACACACTTCAATACCAGTATTTCCAGTGTTTATCCCATGCCATGGTGTTAAACACTTCATGAGCATTTCGCACTTAATCCTCAGAACAACCCTACAGATAGGTATTATTATTCCCATTTTACAAATAAAAGAATTGTGGACCTCCAAACAATAGTCCTAAAGCCGTTCTACTAGAAGGCTGGTCCATTGGCTCTTACCAGCTTCTTCCCTGTTACAAGTTATTGATTTGGGTTCGCGACCAAGCAGAGCCATGGAGGGAGCAATCGAGCTGCATTTCTCTGTGAAAGGCTGTGGTGGAGAGAATATCGCTTCGTGGAGCAGAGTCTCAGGGAGGTGGCAGACCATGCTTGGGCAGGGTGGGCAGAGCAGCCAGGATGCAATAGGCAGGCCTTTCCTAGGGAGGGTCCTGCTCCAGGCCCTGAGGGAAGAGCTGTCCCAGGGGCCTGTATGGGTCGGTGGCGGTTCTGTGAACACTGGGGCACTCAGAAAATTGCAGGCCTTCTTGTGAGTGCCTGTGTCTGGTTACGTGATAGGTCTTCTGAGGGCAAAGGAAAGAGAATCTTGAGCAAATCCATTCTGATTACTTTTGTCTATGCAACTGGTACTCTTGTTGTTGTCTGATTTTACCTCTTGGCCCCACTCAGATTTAATTTCTAATCCCTCAGTCTCCTTAATCACATCCTTAGGTGGTTCTGCTCATTATTAAATGTTCATTTTGGTTTATAATTTTCTATTTATTATGAAATGTTAAATGTTTAGCATCTAATATAATGTAGGGGAAAATTAATATAACCTCTCAAAGAGGATTGTGACAAACAAATGCAACCTTTGACTGAGAGGGTAAGTAAAAAGTAAAGTTCTGTGTGAGACAGTGAAATAGAAATTTTGGTTTTGAAACATATTACTTAGCAGGTTAAAAATTGTTTAAAACAAAAGAATTCTACTCCAGCTAAGGTCTCTCTTAACAAGACAGGAAATGATTTACCTTTGAGAGTAACAATAATACCTTTCCACCATTTTCTCTACTATACCGTTCTCACCTCTGGAATGGGGTGAATTCTGTCTACCGCACCTACTTCACATGGATGTCAACGAGATCATCCTCATGGGAGTGCTTTGAAATAGAGAAAACAATGTAGAAAAATAAGACAGCATTACCGTTGTTGATATGAAGAACAATGGTAAAGATGATTGTGCTGTCTTTTTTTCAGGGTGAACGATCTGCCCCACCTTCTACCTGCTGGCTGAAGACTGACAGTGCACTATGGGAGTGTGATTCCTTTTCTTTAACGCTTTTAGCTTTAATGTAAACATCACCTTGAGCACATGTTCAGACTTAACCTATTCTTCATTGTTTATGTCTCTGTAAGGATGAAATGGGGTGGGGGCCTGCCTGTTCCCCTTTCTTTTCCCTCTGAGGAATCATGAAAAAGGGCAGAGGATGGCATGAAAAGAAGTGTCATCAGAACCTGGATTTTAATTTAGGTGCTGACATAGTGAGTAAGCCCTTCAGAAAAGTCCCTTATTCTTGTTAAGGCTCAATTTGCTCATCTCTCAGTTTCAGAGAGAAAACAGGTATGACGTTCCACATCTCTAAACATTCTAACCTCCCGTGACAATTATGTGCCAGGTAATAATTACAACAGCTGTGGAAGAAGGTTTTCTCACCTCGATTTACAAACAGGGAAGCAGGTAAGGGGAGCCAAGTGATTTGCCAGAGTTCATATAGAACTATACGGTGCCAAAGCTAAGTCTCCATCCTTTAGTGTCTCTGGAGGATGGAGTTAGGCCACCATGTTAGCCAGATGTCCTTACCTGCTGCACCATCAACTTCCCTCGAGCCATGGCTCTCACCCCCTTTGCAGATTAGAATCACCTGCAGGGCTTTTTAAAAATACTGATGCCTCAAAACCACAATGAGATACCACCTCATACCCATTATGGCTGCTATCAAAAATACCAAAATAACAAGTGTTGGTGAAGATGTAGAGAAATTGGAATTCTTGTGCACTACTGGTGGGAGTGTAAAATGGTGTAGCCTCTGTGGAAAACAATATGATGGTTCTTCAAAAAATTAAATTAATTTAAATTTTTAAATTAAAAATTGAATAGAATTACCATATGATCCAGCAATTCCACTTCTAGGTATAGACACAAAAGAATTGAAAGCAGGATCTCAAAGAGATTCTTACACATCCATGTTCATAGCAGCATTAATCACAATACCAAAGGCGGAAGCAACCTACGTGTTCATTGACAGGTGAATAGATAGAATGTGGTCTATCTATACAATGGAATGTTATTCAGCCTTAAAAGCAAAGGAAATTCTGACACATGCTACAATATGCATGAACCTTGAGGACATTGTGATAAGTGAAATAAGCCAGTCACAAAAGGACAAACACTGTATGATTCCACTTACATGAGGTACCTAGAGTAGTCACATGCATAGAGACAGCCCCTGGAAAGGAGAGTTATTGTTAAATGGGTGTAGAGTCTTAATTTTGCAAGGTGAGTTCTGGAGTGGATGGTGGTGATGGTTACACAATAATGTGAATGTACTTAATGCCACTGACCTGTACACTTAAAAATGGCTAATATGGGGGGCCAGCCCAGTGACGTAGTGGTTAAGTTCACATGCTCTGCTTCAGTGGCCTGGGGTTCATGGGTTTGGATCCCAGGCACAGACCTATGTACCGCTCATCAATCCATGCTGCGGCAGCATCCCACATATAAAACAGAGGAAGACTGACACGGATGTTAGCTCAGCAACAATCTTCCTCAAGCAAAAAGAGAAGGACTGGCAACAGATGTTAGCTCAGGGCCGATCTTCCTCACCAAAAAAAAAAAAAAATGGCTAATATCGTAAATTTTATTTTATGTGTATTTTACGACAATTCAAAATAATTTTTAAAAATACTGATACCAGGGCCAAACTAATTAAATCAGACTCTCTGACAGCAGGGCTAGGACTCTGGTGTTTTGTAAAAGCTTCTTGGAGTTTTCTGCTGCACCATGAGCATTGAGAAGGTTCCATCTGGAACCACAGGCCCCACCCTGGCCCTACTCCCTGGAAACACTCATCTTCAGGACCAAAATGTCATTTGCTAATTTGAGTCAAAATAAAACCCAAAATCACTGGCATCACCTCCTGCAAATATTCTCTTGAGCATATTCTTGGAGAAAAGAAAAGAAGCTTCTGTCTTGGGTTTGCCCGCAAGAAAGAGTCTTCTGTGTGCTTATTCTATTCTGAAACAAACCTCGCTCTGAATTCTCTGACCCAGGAAAAAAAGCTCTGGTATCTGGAGAAAGCAAATGGATCCCAGGCTCCAATCAAGGGAAGCACGCCTGGGGAATCAGAAGAACATTACAGTGTTATATAAATTTCTGGTGTGGTTTCAGCCTGCAGCATTGTCCTGAATTCTGTGCAAAACACCAGGGATGCTGGTGAATTCGAAGGTGACTTGGATAATCATGGGCCTCCGGCCTTACTGTGATGATGAAGTTAGAAAAAAAAATAGGTTTACAGTCAGAGGAAGAGAGGACATGAAGGAAGAAGAGGTTTATGGAGTGTGCCAGAGGACGGAGGAGAGAGTTTGTTGCAAAGCATCTGAGAGGACGATGATACTGTCTAAAACAGTTAAGCCTGCATGCACTTCTGCAAAGAAGACCTAAACCTAAATTTGGTTTAGGTCTGAGGAAGGGAAGAACTGATGGGGAGATTACGATCCTTAAAATCGTTTGTCTTTGCTACCAATGCAGGTGTTGGGGGGGCGGGGTCTCATTCTCAGTCTGGATATTTCTATTGCCACACTCGTAAGTACATTATTTGAGGGGTTATTCTCCTATAGAAACATCTGTGATAACTAACGGAAATGTTCCAGTGGTGTGCTGGAGCTGGTTTGTTTGTTTGTTTGTTTGTTTGTTTTGGTGAGGAAGATCGACCCTGAGCTAACACCTGTGCCAGTCTCCCTCTATTTTGTATGTGGGTCATGTGGGTCGCACCACAGCATGGCTTGATGCACAGTGTAGGTCCGCACCAGGGATCTGAACCTACGAACCCAGGCCACTGAAGGAGAGAGGCTGAACTTAACCACTACGCCACCGGCCAGCCCCCTGGAGCTGGTTTTTACTGGCTTGTGGAGTTGGTTATTTCATTTTCTGGAATTTTGTGAGCTGGTTGTTAAGCACCGTTATTATTAAAAAATTAGATTGTATAGACTGATCTTAAATATTATATTAAAAATAGAGGTAATAAATACTCAAAACTCACCAATTCTGAATTCTTTCACTACATTTTACTTTTATGTATTCACTGAGGTTTGCGCTGTCCAATATGGTAGCCAGTAGCCACAAATGACCATAGAGTACTTGAAATTGACTAGTGTTACTGAAGAAGGGAATTTTAAATTTTATGTAGTTTAAATTAATTTCCATCTAAACAGTCACAATGGCTAGTGGCCACTGTAATGGAGAGTGCAGGTGTAGGGTTTTTACAAAAAAGCTATATATCTCATTGATGACTGTTATCAGAAGAGTATTTATTTCAGTTTCTAAATGAGTGTCTTTCTGTTCATTTCAGTGATTTTGGTTTTTATCAGATCATTTGGATCTGACTTCAAGTTACTTGGGAAAGCAGTGATGGAGGGAGTAGCAGAGAGTGATGGAGAGAGAGAGAATTTGTTCTAAATTGAATTCTTGGTTCTTTGTGAGGTTGCATGCTAATGTCAGCAGAAAATGTTTTCTCTTGCTGTTGTGTGATCCCATGAGCAGAAGCCAAAAGACAAACATACTTGCCTGCTCCATAGCTGACTTTGGATGCTGGGTGACATCAACAGGCATTTCTGGGGTTCACTTATTGCCCAGGAACAACACTAGACTTCTCAAATTGACAGAGGACTCCATCCTGGATCCTCTAGTTCCAATACCACCACAATCAGACTCAATTTGCAAGGGAGTGACCTCGGCTCACCCAAGCTGTCCAAGGTCAGCCCTGGTCAGACAGCTGGGAAGTGCTGGACAATTAGGACTTAAAGGTATTGCCTCAATGTGCCCAACCCATGTCCCTGTCCCATTCCCTCCTGGTAGCTCCTTGCTTTAATTTCCCTGCAGGTTTCAGAAAGGATGCATTAAATTATAATTACCAGCTGTTTTGTGAGCAGCCTTTTGTGACCAATAATGACTGTGATGAAAGAAAAGAAAAAGGGAAAATGGGATGATTGAAGCTCACTGGGATGCTTTTGCTGAGCCGTTTGTAAAGCAACGCAAATAGACAAATGAGGACCTTCTTTGCCCATTAATTCGTATCTGTGTTTTCATTTGTCACCAAGGGATGAGTCTGTTTATTAGGCTTCCACTAGACAACAGAGACCACTTTACTTAACCTAAGGTGGGATCTTAGAGACAGCAAGAGTCACATGACTCTGCCTTTGCAATCTTGTTTATCAATGAGTCCACTCTGCGTCCTGCTATGTGATTAAACTAAAACTACAGCTGGGACTCTTCCCGCTAAACCTTTGACATCCTAATAAAGCCGCCCCCTCCTTCCTAGCCCCAGAGCTTCAGGCTCTTGGTGCTCACCCGGACACTTCAAACAGCTCCTAATATCTTCTTGAGAAGGTAGAGAACTAATCATAATACTCCCGTGGTCTAAAATCTTTAGCAGTTCCCCACTATCTGTGAGCAGCTGAAAATGACCTTAGAGAAACTTTGTCTGGCTGACTTCATGTGACTATGTAATTAGACGATAAGTTCTCTGAGACCAGGGACTTTATATCTTGCTCAGCTTTTTTTTTTTTTTTTTTAAAGATTTATTTATTTATTTTCCCCCCAAAGCCCCAGTAGATAGTTGTATGTCACAGCTGCACAGCCTTCCAGTTGCTGCATGTGGGACGCGGCCTCAGCATGGCCGGAGAAGCGGCGTGTCGGTGCGCACCCGGGATCCGAACCGGGGCCGCCAGCATCAGAGAGCGCGCACCTAACCACCAAGCCACGGGGCCGGCCCCCTTGCTCAGCTTTTTAATCATAAGAATACGTAGCAATCATTTACAATAACATGTATGGACCTTGTTGTGTACTATGTTAAGCAAAATAAGCCAGACAGAGAAAGACAAACACCGTATGATTTCACTCATATGTGGAAGATAAACAAACGTGGATAAGGAGAACAGATTAGTGGTTACCAGAGGGGAGGAGGGGGGAGAGTGAAAGGGGTCAAGGGGCACATATGTGTGGTGATGGATAAAAACTAGACTATTGGTGGTGAACACAATGCAGTCTATACAGAAACTGATATATAATAATGTACACCTGAAATTTACACAATGTTATAAGCCAATATGACCTCAATAAAATAATTTAAAAAAAAAAAAGAACATGTAGCAAAGAGCCTTGCACCTAGGAGGTCCATAAGAGTCTGTTGGACTCTATTGAATCTAAAACAAAAATAAAGAGAAATTCTAATCTTTTCCTTAGGTGCTATTACTTGAATATGCAGACTGTAAAAAAGTAAGAACCACTCAGAAGTTTGCACTCTTTCCTAGAGGGCTCATTTTCAATTTTTTTTAATAGCAGTAACCTTATAAATTTTTGATGCCAATTGTCAAAAGTTGTATGTCAGAAATTCCGTACCTGGGACCAACCCTGACCCAGGTACCAGAGGCACCTTGGAGACCACACCAATGCCAGGAATTCCTATTCGAAAACCGAGATGGAGTAAGAAAGGGAACCAGTCAGGAGGTCCAGATTCTGCTCCTTGCTCTGCCATTAACCAGCTGTACGAGCTTGGACAAGTTGTTTCACTCTCTGGGTCATATTTTATCTTATATAAGAGGGAAATGGGGTTGAATGGTCACCAGTGTCTCTCAGCTCTAATATTCTATGATTTTAAAAGCCGGAATAAACTTTTCCAAGGACATAGAGACTCTAAATCTATTTCTTTCCATTTTTTGCCTGTGAATCTTACAGATCAAACATTTTAGCACAATTTCCACTGGGGTTCGTTCAACAGACATCTTCTGCCCATCACCGAATTCGTAGATTTGAAGGGCAATCCTGTGTTATTGTTGATAACGCTGCTAACTTCTGGGTGACCACCTCCCCTTCATCCTAGGCCCCCCTTGTGGAACGACAGTAGGAAAGTTGCTTAGACAAGCCTTTTGTCAATCCTTTTTCCTCCTCAAGATATGATTCAATGCTAACTGTCCATTGGGGCTAATTCTGAGGAATATATATCACTGTTCCTGCAGTGGACGCTGTAGTTAGCTACCAGGTCCCCTCTTTAAAACCTGCACATGCAACCCCCAGCTCCTGGGAAGATCAACTGCTGATGGCTTACAGCTGCATTCCTCACTGGAGATTGCCCAACTTCATAGGGAGTTGCCTCACCCAAGGTTATGCCCTGTGGTAGAATTAAAGATGGCAGCAAATTCTTTGTTACTCCTCCCATTTAGAGGTTGAGTTGAATCCCACCCACCTTGAATTCTGGGCAGATTCTGTGACTGCTTTGATCAATAGAATTCAGCAGAAGTGATGCTTTGCCAGTTTCTGGGCCCAAGATATAAGGGGCTAGCAACTTCCATTTTCTGCCATTTGAAAGACTTTCTAGAAGCCCTGAGCTACTTCTCAAGAAGCCCAGCTACTCTGAGATCACCATGCTGGAGAACCTCATGTGGGTGATCCAGTTGACAGTCTCAGATGAGCCTAGCTTTCCAGTCACCCCCGCCAAGGAGCCAGACATGTAAGTGAAGTTGTCTTGGACCCTCCAGACCAGCGCATCCACCAGCTCAATACCACGAAGCAACGCCTGTCAATGATGTACAGATCAGGAGACTCACCAGCTAAGCCCTGTCTGAATACCTGATCCACGAATTTGTAGGATATAATAGCATGTTCGTAGTTTTAAGCTATTAAGTTTTAGAGTAGTTTGTTCACAGCAATAGATAATTGGAACATGTGCTCTTCCCCAAGGGCAGTTCACAGCCAATGAGTAGCTGATGAGGGACACTAAAGCCAGACCCCCTGCCACAATGTCAGACTCTCTGAAGGGCCGTCCCAGCTCCAAAGCTCCCTAAAGGATTGGCTGAGGCCTCAATGGCAACTGCCCTGTGAGTCAGCTTCTCCTCAGCCTCATCCTGCCTTCCTGCTTTCTTTACAGGTGTATCTCCCCAGAAAAGCGTGGACAACACAACACTCCATCTCAGTGTCTCTTCCCAGGGAACCCAATCTGAAATAGCTCCACATTTTGCTTTCTTCAAGTGAATTTTCTGAGGTCCTTTTTCTCTTCCTCTTTTCCCTTTGGGTTTGAGTTGTGTTGATAGAATAAGAAATCAGCAAGATTCTAATTGCTACAATATTTGGTGTCTTTGGGGTCCTATCTGGTGGTCAATTAATATTTCTTGAATGAATTTTTGTTGAATGGGAGAATCAGAGGAGTTTGTAAAAGTAGTAAATTACTTACTTTTTCATGGTTGCTGGTGGGGCAGGCTGAGAGAATTCTAACTCCACACAATCCAAGCCATGTCCACGAATCCTTCATCCGTCTAGTAACTTCAAATGTTAGTTGAGAGCTATAGGAACCAGTGCCTCATTGATAGAAATAAAATGCTCTGAGTAGAATGAAATCGTTGGTTTAGCAGAGTAATTAGTAAATTCACAGACAAGCAGTTGGGCTCAGCTAGTTTGTTCCTCTCTGCACACTGAGCTAAAGCAGGTACGACCGGGCGATACCAAATTCAAGTAAGAGGCATGATCTTTGCTTTCTAAAGCTTTCATCTAAATGCACAACGCAAGAAGAGAATAGTTATAGAGTAGCACATTACTCAAGGAAAGAAAATATAAACATTCGACAGAAACTTGAAAATGAAGGAAGGATGTGATCAGCGTTGTGCGGGTTTCTCGCTGGATTTGAGTGGATAAAGTCTACCTACTGCTGTATTTCATTTATATAGCCACAGCCGCCGCGCCCTGAAATGATTTCCTGAATCTATTTCTTAACTCCTCTTCTTTAGCCTCCTGTTCACTGTTGCTTAGGAAGCACCTACGATGTGATGGGTGCCATGTAAATTCCTAGCAGAAGGACCAGAGAGTGAAATGGCTCCACATCAGCTCTGCAGCCTTTAGGCAACAGATCCTTCTTTTCATTTTCCCTGCAATTTTACACGTTCCCCTAACGTCAATAACTTAAGACTAGAAAAATCCCTAGAAATAAAAATAAAATTTAAAAGTTGATGCTGTCTTTCTGCTTACCTCAGATCTTTTCCCCAAAGGTTCCAAAACACAAATTTGGTTCTTACACAATGGAACATATATGTAAAATACTAACTTTTCATCTTAAATTGAGGGAGAGATGCTAAGAAAATAAGTCATTGGCGAATGACTGGAACATAGCCTTCTGGGGCCTTCCAGATGCCCCGGGTTATTGCTAAGTTGGGAGGTAGAGGAATGCTCAGGGCAACAGTGAAAGTGCATTTGTCCAAGGAGCTAAATTCTGAGGAACGACTTCCATGGCATTTTTAGGACGTTGACGGTCAGTGTTCTAGCTGCTGCCACACTTCATTTCGCCTCTTATGAAAGTTTATTTAGTATGAATCCTGAGTAGGAGTTTCTTTTCTTCCTTGGCTCAGAAGATACTTGGCTGCATTTCTGCAGCAACTCTGAAGTGTACCAGTTCACACTTGTTCTCTGGGGTTATCTCTGAAGTGTTTCTTAGAGAATAAAGAACTACCTTCCTAGGCTGCATACTTGGCTACTCAAAGTGCAGTCCCAGGACCTGCAGCGCGGGCATCGCCTGGGAGCTTGTTAAAAACGCACAATCTCAGTCTCCACTCCCTGCCTCCTGAAGCAGAATCTGCAGTTCACAAGTGCCCCGGATGAATCTTTTGCACATTAAAGTTTGAAAAGCACTGGCATACAGGATCCCTCCTTACAAACAACTGCTACGGTACTTAGAAGCCCGCAGTATCTCCGACAGTTGCCTGTATTGCCGCCTCCACTCCGGCCCCGCCTTCTCCATGGGGCAATCTACATGACTTTCTGCAGCCTGATATTACTGTTCAGCTTCGTCATACATGAGCATCCTATTATGTCTCCTGAGCCTGACATGCAGGGTCCTCTGAGATCTGGGCCAGCCTTATCTGTCATCATTCCCAGCATGACTACAACCTCGCGTCCCCACACATTCTATGCTGATTCTGGCCTTTGTGACTTTGCTCCTGTCATCTCAGCCTAAAGTGCCCTTCCTACCGATCCTGCCCATCTTTTAAGACTCAACTGAGGTCTCACTTATCTTAGGAAGCCTTCCCTAGCCTGTGTCCACCTAATCACCAGCGCACACACACTTACACACACGGATTAGGCTCCTGTCCCCAGGGTCTCACACCGATCCTGAGGCATAGCCCTCTTACCGCATCCCATATTGTTCCACAGTAGTCTAGCTCTGCCAAGAGACTCCGAGGGCCTGGAAGCATGAGACAGTCTTAGGGTCAGTATACTGTAGCGATGAGTATGGACTCTGAAGCTAGCTGTCTGAGATCATATCCCAGCTCTGCCACTAATCAGCTATGTGACCTTAGACAAGTTATATAACCTCTCTGTGCTTCAGTTTCATCATCTGTGAGAAGGAAAATAAGTAAGTATCTACACCATGAGGTCGTTGTGAGGATGAAATGAGTTGATATGAAATATGTTATGATATAAACATTTTTGCTATCATTTTTTAATTATTTATTAATTTTTAAATTATTTGGACCTCCAGTGACTGGCTGAGTGCCTGGCATAAAGTACGTGCTCCATAAATAAAATATTGAATAATCGAATGTACTACAACGCTTGTTTGAGTTTTATCTTACTTGAACAACCAAATCCAGTACCTCTGTGAAGTCCACAGAGTTTGCATTATCAGCCCAGGTAGTAAGTGAGGAAGGGTCCTGGAGAGGTTCCCTGGCCTAAGACCTCACAGCTAATTCAAAGTAGGGGCCAGGCCAGAGCCAGAGCTTGTGGCTTGTTGCTTGTGCAGGATCAATACCCCTGACGTTAAATCTGCCAAATGGGAACACAGTGGATTTCAAAGGTGGGCATCCTAAGTATCTTATTGCCAAAGACCAGTGACCATGCCCACTCACCTGTAGAGAGCAGTTCACTCCATTCCATCACCCAGAAGAGTCTTCCGCCAATTTCCTTTCCAATTTTATAGCGTCTGGCAGACAAAGTCCTTAGGATGCACATGTCAACTTGACAGTTATATATTAAAATGCTAAGAGTAAGAAAAAAACATTGCAGACTGATAAAAACTGCTTTTTCTAAATATTCATGGTTTACATTTTCAGTATGGCGAAGAAAATTCTTCTCACAAGCACATTGACCAAAATAACCCAGACCTTCTTTTTAGTTTATTTGCCTTCAATTCGTTTTTGTTTTGGGTATAATAATGAACACTCATACAATATGACAACAGCTGTAAATACTTTGTTTTGTTTTTACTGAAAGGGAAAAAAATCAACTTTAATTTGAATATTAAACCATCCAGAATGTCTAGCTGAAAACATGTTTTTATTATTTGCATTCTTAGGTTCGGCTTGTTATGCTTTTGGCATATCTACTGATATCACTTGCAATATTTTTTCATTTCATATATTAATATTTAATATTCTTTAAACATTGTTCAACCTTAATGGTTGTCTAATTTCTGTTTTTCATCCACAGAGAAGCTATTAATTTATGAGCACATACGGCAGTAAGTAATAATTTGCATGAATACCTTGAGCAGATATGCTTCCATAGGTCGCCCATAGCATAGACTCTGGAAGGGATGATACCATCTATTGGCTAAGCTCCAATGAACACTGCTTTACAAGAGGCAGAAAAAAAGTTTTCAATCCATAAAGAAGTCTACTAGGTGAAAAATCAACAGAGATGAGAGGAGCCGGTTTGTTTCTTTTTTTCTTTTGTGTGCGCTCTGCAGTTCCCTGTTGGGAGAGATTTATGAAACGGCAAAGCAAGAAGCTGAAGTGCTTTGAAGAACTGGAGACCAGCCCATCCTTATCTGTGTCCAGAACCTCGCTCTTTTTCCAGTAACTCTGTCGACAGAGCTCCGTGTCCACATGTTGCCAGCTGAGCTAACCCAAAATAAGGTCAGTTGGGTCAAAAAAATTCATCGCTGAGTCAGTCAAACCAGGGGTTTAGCAGTATCTAGACTGCTGAAATCTGCTCCCTGCCCCATCCCATTGGTAATGGTAATTCACACTGTGTAGATTTGACAGATGGTTTGAGGCAGTACAATAGCACCTGTGTTAAATGTTAATCTTGGTGCTGGAGGTACAATTGCACATTCAGAGGAGAGAGGATACTTTATATTTGAAAAGACATTAGGTTCTTTGCCCTCAAAGCAATCTCAATACTTCCCTCTTCCAAAAAGGTGTGGGATTGGTTCCCCTTGGGCCAGGAAGTCAACGATGAAGTCAACCATCATCATTCCCATAAATTCTGGGCACAGAATTTACCCTCTTTGGCGCTAATGTCAGTCTCCTACAGTCACCTTTCCCAAAATCTGGGATTTACAGTCACCTCGGGACAGATGCCACACTGGCACCCTGCGGTAGACAATTAAGGTAGTTACCCAGACAATTTGGAATATTCTAAATAATTTTTCCTCAATTATCTGCATATTACAGATAGTCTTTTCTTTTCAAGTAACTATGTGATTGTTGTAATTCTCTTTTTAAATTTTTTTCCCATCTTGAACAAGTTTTATAAATAATAGTAGAAGTTCAATAAGATTTAAAATTAGTGCCCATGCTAATAAAATCTCATCTCATAACCTAGTATTTTGACATTCAGAAAACATATTTAACAGAAGCAACAATTTTCATTGCTTTCAGGAAGTTAAACTGTCTAGTCTGATACAGGAAATCCAAGCCCCCTAGCTTTAAATCAGACTGTAAAAAGTCACCCCTGCTCTTTATTTTTCTTGTGCTAAATTTACATCATAGCTACAGACTTTCCAGATGTGTTTTTCCTTATCAAAATACTGAGACAAAATTAGTAGGGCTTAAATTATGGGCATATATTTTTAAAGCCTCATTATTTTGGATTGAGGGTGGTGATTTTTGTTGGTTTGTGGTTTTGGGATAACATATTTATGAACCAAGAAAACATATTTGGGTATAAATTTATCCGTGGATGAAGTGTATGCTGTTGCGTATACAGTAGACTGTGACATTACTTTCTCAACTCATTGCCGATTGATTAATAAAAGAGTTTTGCCACTTGCCGTTATGTAACATAAATAGCCGAATTTAAGACTTATTAAAGATTTAGGGTTCTATTATTGAAAACATAATTATTAGCATATGATACTAATTTAGCATAATTTATATAAACTGGACATATTTTCCTTCCTATAAGTAATAAAAATTTAAAACAGCTTCTCTTATACAATGAGCTTCGAATGCGAAGAGATTTACACTTATGATGCTAATCCAGCCGCAGACAGAGAAGCCACAGGGTCAAAGAGGCTGCTTCTGAGATAAGCTCATTTGTCAGTGTTTCAACTTAGGACAGTGGCATCTTAGGTTTTGCTTGTTTAGAGTAGTGATTGTCACACAGAGTCATGACACACCAGGGTGTCAGGGTCGGTGTTGTTGCTAAATAATAACAAAGAGTTATGAATTATTTTTGCAGGCGAGAGGGTGGCTTGGGTTGGGGGGTAACAAAAGCAAAGTCTGGACCATTCCATAACAGCGTCACTGTCTCTCTCCCACATTCTGAAATGTTGCCTTTAGTGGTGTCCCAGCCAAGTGCCCAGGGTCTTGCAAAGGAGGCAAGAAATGACACATTGCCTGAGGTCCAGGTCACCTTGTCTGGGGCCAGTGAGCCAGGCGTGGGGAGTGCAGTCAGTGGTTGGGGCCCCTGTGCGTGGCTGGGTGGGCTGCATGGCCTGATTTCAAAGCTACTTCCATGTTCTTTTTCATTTTACTGATGGATAAAATTTTAATAAGGAAGAAGCCCAAGACAGATAAAAAGACCCAAATAATGTATCTACATTGTGCTATGATCAAGAAAGATGCAATAAACATTTCTCTCAGTACCAAAAGCAGCGTGACAATCTAGAATGAGTTTGTAGCCATCCTCTGAGTATGAATAAAAACACATAAGAACAATAAACTCTGTGTATTATTTTAGCAATTAAATGTGAATTATCTGTGTTTATTTTCCAATAATATATACCACATGCCTTATTAATATTACCTAGAGAAGGAAGGTCTGGGGGAAAAAAATCAAGATTCTTTTCATAAAATAAGAATCAACATTTTAAAATTTCAGTTAGGGTATTTATTTCTTCCTCATAAATTGACAGGGTTTTGTTGAGATATGAAAATTGATTAACTTTATTGCAAGTGATTTTATAAATATCAGGTCAGGGGAAAATGCTGTGGCTTTCTCTGGGAATTGCACAATCTGGATGCACCTATAGAAGCATGAGTGTGAACTGTCATACCAACTGCAAGATCAAAAACGTTAAAGAATCCCCAACGTAGGGCAAGTGGATCAAATTAGAATCAACAGTTCTGATTCCACGAGGTCAGCCTAGTTCTTCCATATGTTCGAAATAAACCAGAATTCCCAACTGCGGTAAGTAACAAAGAAAACCCAAACAGCTAGCATGTATACAGTGTTTGCTAGGTGTCAAGCATGTTATGTACGTTAATACCTTCAATCCTCAGAGCAGTACTGAAGTGGATTATTAATATTCCCATTTTTTCACATAAACTTGCCCATGATCACACTGATAGTAAAAGGCAGAGCTGAGATTCAAACTCAGGCTCTCTGGCTTCAGCATCTGTGCTCTTAATATTTTGTGACACATAAAAATTACATAACATGTAAATTTCAGTGTCCATAAAGCTTTATTGGAGCACTAGCCTCGTTCATTCCTTTACATATTGTCTAAGACTGCTTTCGCGTCAAAATGGCAGAGTTGAGTAGTTGCGACAGAGACCATATGGCCCGCAAAGCCAAAAATATTTACTATTTGGCTCTTGAAAGACACAGCTTGAGATCGTCACTGAGCCACGAAGGAGAAGAAGCAAGAGTCTCCAGAAATAATGTGAAGGCTGTCAGAATGGGTCGAACCAGCCATTTGGATCCCAAATTCATCCATATACCTCAAGTATCGGTATAGAAATTACCAGTTATAGCCTCGTCCAATGCTGGTCTGTTGGAATGTTCCAGGACACCGCAATTCTGGAATCCTCCACGGAAGCTTCTTTCTTACAAGAAAGATAAGAAATGACGGGTTAAGGAGGGGACAAGATGGTGAAAAGGTGACTTCGTGTAATGATTTTAAACACTTTACAAAATCAATATTTGTAATAAACTACTTTCAGACGGGGGGCACATAATTCACCAAGGTCATTCCTATAGCATTCCTACCTGGTGGTGGTTCAAGACAGGATAGTGTTTTCTGGAAAAATTAAGATTTCCAAATTAAACTCTTAAAAAAAACCTCTTTCAAAATGAGCAAGAGAGTTCCATGATTAATTTTTTTCTAAGTGTAATAGAACTTTACTAAATTGCACTTGCTGAAAATAAAACCAGACTAGTTTAAAAAAAAAAAAAGATTAAACACTTTTTTTGCATAAAGTTAACTATTTTCAAGTATAAACTTTATTTTAATATTTATAATTAACTAAATATTGCCTCAAAGGCACCAAATGTTGGGAATAGATATATATGCCTGTTTGGGAAGCAAGAGTGAATAAAACCATTTGTTCTTTAAAATATTTTTAAAACTCGCTCTGGAATAACAATTGCACTATTATTTTTCATAATCTCTATAAAATGAGTTTGTTCAGCAGAGAGAAATTTAAAGCTAGTTATACCAAATCTGAATTAGTGATTTTTAAGTAAGTTTCAACAACAAATCTTTCATCCACCACCCAAAGGCAATGATATCCTTCAGGAAATGTCTACATATAGCCAGGCAGCTCTGGGTTGTATAGACCAGAACTGAGATGTGCCAAATAGCAAATAAAGCCAAAGAGTAAGTGTTCCACTCTGCCCACTAACATTTATCAATTCCTTCCCTCTTAGTGCCACACTTTCTGTTAGATCCTGAAGCTACAAAGATGACAGAGACACAGTTACTACCCTTACTTGGCTTTTCAACTATAATTCTCACACTTTCTACATTTCTACTTCCAGAGGCGTTTTTCTCCACCTTTCTGATTATTCTGTTCCACCTGGTTATGTCAGTCATTCCCGTTGATAGTTTTACATTCACTGGAGAATTTTTAGGGCCTCATTCCACATATCCTTCCTGGTCTCCTGCATAGAAATGTGCATCCTGCTGACATAACAGCGTGTAGATCAGTTATCTATTGCCACAATAATGCTGCACAACGAACAATCATAACACTTCAACAGATTTTCACAATATACGTTTATTTAGTTCATGACTCTATGAGGTTATGCTGATCTGGCCACACTCAGCTCAGGGCTGGCTGCAGGTTGGTACCCATATCTACTGGTTTGCGCTGGGCTTCCATATATGCCTGGGGGTTGGCTGACTATTGGCTGATCCATGATGGCCCAGCTCATCAACCTGCAGGCTAGCCCAGGCATGTCCTTCTCATGGAGATGACAGAGGTCAAGAGTGAGCAAGCCCAAGAAGGCAAGGTGCTTTTCCAGTTTCTACCTGTATCACATTAGCTGACATCTCACTGACCAAAGCAAGTTGCATGGCCAAACCCAGTGTCAGAATGGAAGGGTCATACAAAGTGACATGGCAAATGGTATGAATGCAGGGACTGGCAAAGGTCTGGGGCTATTTTTTGCAATCTACTACATGTGTGAGCAAAACTAAGAAGCCCAAATGTAAGTTATTTTTATTATAAAATGTGTAAGTGGAAATATATGTAAATCAATGAACAAGAATCATATTGTGCAACAATTTCTATACAATACCCTATATAATTAGAGGATATTAATAAAGTAATAAACTCCATCTGCTGAATTTAGTCCTGCTTAGTGCTTTCATGATACCTTCCACAGTTCAGGAGACGCTTAGAGACAGGGGCAGTTACAGCCGATGTGGGTCCCAGGATGACAATCACTACAGGACTTGACATAGAGAATGGCAGGAAATTTGTCACTTCTAGCTTGGTTGTTGGTCAAAGGTAAATACAAATACCCTCAATCACCAATTAAGTTAAAAGAAAGCTCACATTGTACCCACCTGCAGAAAAATACCGTACTTCCTCTCCCAGCAACAGGAGCATGCCCAGTAAGGGTAACTAATACCCCTACCCCCACACATTTTTGGATATAACTGTACATAACTCCTATCCTCTGGATAAAGTAAACCTAGGCTAGCTAAAACTAGACTAAAGTAATCCAGTGTGTGTGTGTGTGTGTGTGTGTGTGAATGTTGATGGTGTGGAGGAAAGAGGCATCAGGGTACGCCACAAAAGACAGTGAACAGCAGATGGGCACAACTTACGTGGCCCTTGGTGACAGGAATTGACTATTCTTTTTTAAATTTTTTTATTTGTGGTAAAAAACATATAACATGAGATCTAATCTCTTACCAAAACTTTAAGTATATAGTACAGTATCGTTAACTATAAGCACAATGTTGCATAGCAGATCTCTAGAACTTTTCCATCTTGCATGACTGAAACTTCACAGCCATTGAACAGCAACTCCCCATCTCCCCCTCCCCCCAGAAGCCACCATTCTACTTTCTGTTTCTATGAGTTTGACTGTTTCAGATACATCATATAAGAGGAATCATGTAGAATTTGTCCTTCTGTGACTGGCTTATTTCACTTAGCATAATGTTTTCAAAGTTCATCCATGTTGTAGCATATGACAAGGTTTCCTTCTTTTTATGGCTGAATAGTATTCCATTGGATGTATATACCATATTTTCTTTATTCATTCATCCGTCAATGGACATTTAGGTTGTGACCACCTCTTGGAGATTGTGAATAATGCTGCAAGAAACTTGGGAGTGCAAATCTTTCTTTGAGCTCCTGATTTCAATTCTTTTGGATATATACCCAGAAGTGGGATTTATGGATCATATGGCAGTTCTATTTTTAATTTTTTAAGGAATCTCCATACTGTTTTCTATAGGAGCTGTAGCATTTTACATTCTCACCAACAGTGCACTAGGGTTCCAATTTCTCCACATCCTTATAACACTTGTCATTTCCTGGTTTTTTGATAATGACCATCCTAACAGGTGTGAGGTGATATCTCATTGTGTTTTTTATTTGCATTTCCCTGATGATTAGTGACATTGAGCATCCTTTCATCGACTATGCTTTCTTATCCACATAATGGGTAGGTACCACATTTATTTTACATCATTGAAAAAAGAATAGGTTCTCTTGGTATATCTTCCTAGGAGACCCAAATACTAAAGGCGATTTCACTTTTTAATACTTATTTCACATTTTAATAATGATAAAATACTTAACAATACAACAAAACTGCATATATTGCTTAACAGAAAAATTCAAAAATTCCTATTCATTCTCTTAGAATAGAGAGTCTGCCTTTAGTTAGGGAATTTTATACCCAGTATCAGCAAAATTAATATTCAGTATTTAACCTCTCCTCACTCCTCAAAGACGTGAAAAGGGCTATCACAAGCATGTTTCCATTATTGCAAAAGGGAAAGGAGAGGAAACAAGAAATTCACACTACGGAGGAAGTGGTCATTCCACACCTAGACTTTGACTTGTGCAAATGGGTTGTGCTTATTGAATCTACAAGATCACTTTGACACGTAACATATGCTGCTCGCTAGCCTTCTACTCAGGACAGGCTACATAATTTGTGGGCCCAGTGCAAAATGAAAATGCCTGGCCCCTTGTTAAAAAATGATTAAGAATTCTAAGACAGCAACTGCAGAGCATTAAACAAAGTGTCAGGACCTTCTAAGTTGAGGGTAGTCACATGCCCATGAAGCCAGCACTGCCTTCGTGATAAGAAGAAAAGATCTTTTTTGGGTACCTGTCGTATGTCAGAAAAATATGCATAACCAGCCCTGTGTTCCCAAAGTAACAGTGGGAGTGATAGTTAAAGCCCTTAAAATCTTATGAGGAAAGAGTGTCTACAAGTTGCACTTATTGATATCAAATTTTCTCTAGAAAATTTCAGATCACTTTTTCAACACCCAGACATTCACTGGAAGGCTGGAGTTTTGCAGTCAGCCAGAGCCAGTCTACAGACCAGAGTTACTTCCATGCATGTCATAATTAATTTCTTGGCAATCATTGCCAGAGAAGAGAAAAGTTATGGGAATTAGACAAGCACACAATGTCCCCAGTCAATATGAACACGTAGTTCAGAGGAGACTTCGGGGACACCCAAACCAAGCCTGGCTCTATATAACTTACTAACCTTAAGCAATGAAATGGTTATGAGAATGAGAAAGGAATTTAAACGAATAATGGGAAGTCATCTTTCCTAAGTACTTGCAATTAGCAGTAATGCTAAGAATTTCACACTATGAAAATAGACGTTTTGAGAAATTCAGCTCTCCAGCCCTCACAACTTAAGTAACCAGAGGAAGTTTCCTTTAGCTTGGGGTGATTTATAAAGTGAGCTGTTGGCCTTTTCATCTATTATTGTTGTCACAAGATTTATTTCCTCTACAAATGCTTTCATTTATTAAAATACATAACCAGCAATACAGTCAAAACCTGAATCATTTCTTCTTGATTCTGCAAATGACATTAATAACATACTAACTTTAATATAAAAACTATGGCTGTCAGATAGGCACATCATCCAATCAATGGAAACAAATAATTTTCTCTTATGTGTAATGATTCTCTCAAGAAGTGACTCTCAGAAAACAGAACAGTCAATCAATGAAGAGGTCACATATATTGTCTCTCTTATCAGTAGAATTGAAAACAAAGGTTGTCTTTACCGTGTAAATTTCAACCATTGGAAATCAATTTTCATACACAGAGGGAGGGGATGTATGGGGTGGACACCAATGTCTGATTTTTATATTGTAAAATCCCAACAGAACCTACAATTGTTGTTTACCGTGGCTTTTCATGATTGTCCAAATACCCTGCAAATCAAGATTAACTTATTCTTTTCAGGAAAATTCTGATTCTTTAAACCATGTCATATACAACAGGGAGCTCAGAGAATCTGAGACCCTACTATGGTCCCAGCCTAACTTCGTCATGTGTCAGTTGGGTTCTTGGAGAGACTAGAGACACCCACAGGACAGGTTGGGGGCCGTCAGTGAAGATGTGATGTATGCAGACTTGGAGTCTTGTTTCTGGTTTGAACTGGTCTGCAGAGCTGTGGGTGGCTACTTTGAACTTTGCAGCTACTCATGAAGAACAGGAAATGAAACCACTAGTTTTCTCTGATTGCTCCTTTTAGACACAGCCTAAGCACAAATGTTGTAATGCCACCTGCACTGTTGCCACCAGCTTGGGGACAGCTGGAAGAGCCATGAAGGAAATAAGACAGAAGCAGCAGCATCTTGAGCATAAGGCTAACATCTCATATTAACTCATTAAAGACATAGTCTTCCTTCTTAACTTCCTGTTCTCTTTAAGCCCATCCCATCTCATAAAATGCCTTTACTGCTATTTATGGTGTGAGGACCACTCCCTAAATTCTATCTTAACTTTTTCGATTTGCAATATCATTTGATTTCGCCATTCCTTCAACACCCCTATTAGCCCAAGATAAGGGTTTCATTGTCTTCACACTTGTCTCCTTGTCCCCACCCTCCCCATGCCACACACCACACACCACAGCCAGATTAATCATCCTAAAACACAGCCACTCGTATGCTCTTCCCCTTCAAACACCCCAGAATGGCTCCCATTGTCAACTGTCCACTTCTCCACGACTCCACTGCCCTTTTCCTCATTCAGGTCCTCGGGGAGCATGGGTTCAGGGTCAGGACCTCAGTTTTGCATTTTCAGGAATTTGATTTTATCAGCTCACCCAGGGTTTATTCACACCAACCAAACTCATGAGACTGCGTTGTAAGCCAGAATACGTTTTCAAGGAAAATGTAACTACGAAGTAACTAGAACGTTTCACCAGCTGGTCAATGTTTTCTTTAGAAACAAACTGAAGAATGCCCAGTAGTTGGATAGCTAGAGCATGGGGAATTGATTGATGTTAATGAACAGCATAGTCGTGTGATGATAGCCACTATCAGTCAGAAAATATTTACTGCATCTCTACCAATTGTCAAGTACTGTTCCAGGCCCTTGGGGTTCATCAGTGAACAAAAATGACAAAAACTAAATTCCTTGTGGAGCTTATATTCTGGGGAGAGACAGAGAATAAAAACAGAAACTCTGATAAAATAAGTAAATTATATAGTATTTGTATGGGTTGAATTGTGTCCCCTAAAAAGATAACCTAATCTCCAGTATCTCAGAATGTGACCTTATTTGGAAATAGGGTCATTGCAGATGTAATTAGTTAAGATGAGGTCATACCGGAGTAGGGCGGACCCTTAATCCTACATGACTGGGAAAGCAACGGAAGAACACCACGTGACGACGGAGGCAGAGACAGAGGGATGCAGCTTCGAGACAGGGAATGCCAAGGATTGATGGCCCCCACCAGAAGCTGGAAGAGGCAAGGAAGGATTCTACCCAGACTCTCAGAGGGAGCATGGCCCTGCTGACTTTTGGTCTCCAGAACTGTGGGAGAATAAATTTCTGTTGTTTCAAGCCACCCAGCTTGTATACTTTGTTCTGTCAGCTCTAGCAAACTCATACATTATGTTAGAGGGCAGTAGATTCTGGGGAGGTGGGGATGAAGGAGGGATTGTGGTGCAACTCTTCAGGGAAGGGGGTGGGTTGCAATGGTAGAAAGAGTGGTCCAAGTAAGCTTTGTGGAGCAGGTGAGATTTGAGCAAAGACTTGAAGGAGGTGAGAAATTGGCCATACAGGTATTTGGGGAAGAGTGTTCTGGGCTAAAGGACAGTAAATTTAAAAACCCTAGGCAGGAGCCAGCCAGGCATGTTTGAGGCCAAGCAAGGAGCCCCTTATGGCCAGAGCAGAATGAGGGGGAAAGTGTTAGGGGCTGAGGCCAGATGTACGAAGAAGGAGGAGGCCCTTCCAGGCTACTGTGAACACTGGAGCTTTTGCTCTGAGTGAAACGGGAAGACTTTGGAGGACTCTGAGCAGAGGACTGACATGATCTTACACTTAAAGGGTTCCTCTGGCTGCTCTGTTGAGAAGACTTTGTGGGGAAGGGCAGAGAGCAGCACTATTGCAGTAATTATTCCAATAATCGCAGCAAGCGATGACGTGGCTCACTTGATGGTGTTGGCAGTGGGGCACTGAGAAGTTGTTGGATTCTGAATATAGTTTGAAAGGAAAGCCAACAGAACTTAGAGATGGATTGTATGTAGGATGTTCCATACCTCCCGAGAGCCAGAAGACCCCATTACTTCTTGTAGAGTGTTAGAGACACTCAGAAACGTTTTTCCTCGTTGGTTTTCCCTTTCCTGCATATTATATTCAGATGCTTAGTCCTCTTTCATGAAAAAATTATTTTGGGTTTATTGCAAGAATTAGATGGCAGCATATAAATTTTTTCAGGATGAAAGTACTTTATCTATGTGATTTTTTAAAAATTCAAACCGTGCAGAGGGATATAAAATGAAAATTAAAAGCATTTCTTTCCCTCTCCAGTGGCACAGTTCAGCTAAAACCACTGTTAATAGCCTAATCTTACAAATAAATGTAATGCATATACAACATATATGTGACATATTCTATTTTTTACACAAATGTGATTGTATTATACAGTAGTCCCTGCTTATCCTTGGTTTCGCTTTCTGAGGTTTCAGTTACTGGTAGTCAACCATGGTCCAAAAATAGCAAATGGAAAATTCCAGAAATAAACAATTCACAAGTTTTAAATTGCGCACCAGTCTGAGCAGCACAATGAAATCTCATGCCATACTGTTCTGTTCCCTCCAGGACGTGAATCATCCCTTTGTCCAGCGTAGCCACGCTCTACACGATACCTGCCCGTTAGTCACTTAGTGGCTGTCTGGGTTATCAGATGGACTGTCATGGTATGGAAGTGCTTGGGTTCAAGGGACTCTTATTTTACTTAATAATGGCGCCAAAGTGCAGGAGCAGTGATGCTGGCAATTCGGATATGCCAGAGAGAAGCTGTAAAGTGCTTTCTTTAAGTGAAAAGTTGAAAGTTCTTGACTTAACAAGGAAAGAAAAAAAAATGGTATGCTGAGGTTGCTAAGGTGTATGGTATCTTTTATTGCTGTATATTGTTATAATTATTCTATTTTAGTATTAGTTATTGTTGTTAATCTCTTACTGTGCCTAATCTATAAATTAAACTTTGTCATAAGTACGTGTGCATAGGAAAAAACATAGTATATACAGGGTTGGGTACTATCTGCGGTTTCAGGCATCCACTGGGGGTCTTGGAACGTATTCCCCATGGATAAGGGGGGACTACTGTGCATACTGTTCTGCCTTGCTTTTTTGTCTTACTTAAGTGTGTATATAACTTGGACATTGTTTCAAATCAACACTTACAAAATTATCTGATACTTTGTAATGGCTGTACAATATTATATTGTATGCATATTTCATGATTTAATTCATCTATCCCTTACTGATAGACACTTTTTTAGGTTGAAATAGACAACTCTCTAAATGCCAGCAGTAAGAAAGTGAACACAAATACAGTACTTACTATGTGCTCAGCACTGTTCTGAAGAACTCACTTATTCCTCATAACATTCCAATAAAGCAGATAGTATTATTATCCCAAGTCTTTGGATGAGACCATTAAGGCACAGAAGGGTCAAGCAACTTGCCAGAGGTCACACAGCTGACAAGTGATAAATCCAGTCCATCCTCTACAACTTCTCTATTTCTTTGTACCTCATGGGGCTGCATTTGTAGGATAAAATCCAGATGCAAGATTGTTTGATCAAAATGTACATGTATTTTCAATCTTGATTGCTAATTTCAAGTTGCTTTCCACAAAGATGGTACCAATTTACAATTTATTATGACAGGGCTTCTCTCCACATGCTCTTAGGAACATTGCCTACAATCAGATTTTTTAATCTATACCGAGCTGGTTGATGAAGAATAGCATCTCATCTGTGTTTTAACTGCCATCTCTTTAGTTGCGAGTGAGGTTGACTATTTCTTCCTGTGTCAATTGGCTATTTGTGTGTGTGTGTGTGCGTGTGTGTGTGGGTGTGTGTGTGTGTACGTGCACACGCGCGGGTGCGTGTGCACTGCCTATTCGCATCCTTTGCCCATTTTCTTTAGGGTTACTCATGTTTTTTGTGTGTGTTAACTCATATGAACTCTTTGTATATTAATGAAATTAGCCCTTTGTCATATATGTTCCAGATAGTTTCCCCAGTTTTTTACTTGATTTTTGCCTTTAAGGTTCTTTTCCTATGCAAGGAAAATTTAACAAATTGATCACTTTTTCATTTTACAGTTTCTATTCTTACTGATTCTCTTAGCAAGAACTCCAAAGTCCTTCTTTTCTCTGTATAAGAGTACTTTGAACTAATATGGCATCTCAATTTGCATTTCTAGAAGAATTTTATTCCATATGAGTTGCATATTTTGACTTCCAAAATGATACTGTTTCAAACATATCATTCATGATGTTTCTATGGCCAAGTGGGATAGATGACATTATGGTTTGGTGGATTCATAATTGGTTAAAATATTTTATACTATTAATATTAATTAAGATCAGCGCAACCTAGAAGATGGTCTCTAGGGGTATACCACTAGTCTCTATGTTTAGTTCCATCCTGTTTGATATTTTGATTAAATATCTGAATTAGAATAAAATAGGCATGCTTACAAGGTTCAGTAGTGGCACAAAGTTGGAAGGATGGTTAACATATTGGATGTCAAATACATACTCAAATTGATTTTGACAGCTTAGAACAATCAGCAAAACCAGTAAGATGAAATTTGATAGGGATAAATGCAAAGTTCTGCAATGAGGTTAAAAAAATTCCTGACCAATTAGAAGGTGAGAGACACCTGAGCCATTGGCAATTCAAATAAAATTGTTTAGGGGGTTTAATTTGATGAAAACTGCAATACTGGCCAATAAATAGAATTGCCAGAAGAGCTAATGAGATCTTCAACTACATTAATAGAAATATTTTACCCAGAATAAAAACCTAATAGTCCCAGATGTTTGCTTTGCTGGTATCCCTGCCCTGGGAGAACTGCTTTAGTTCTGAGTGTCATATTTTAAGAGATACGTTGACAAAATGGGGCTCCTGCAAGAATGGAAATGGTATCATTTGGATCTTTAAACTAGAAAAAGAAAACTGTTATTGTGGATAGAGTAATCATCTTTAGGTATTTAAAAGACTGTCATGTGGAGGCATGATTATATTTATTCTGTGTAAGCACAGAGAGTGGGACTGGGATAAATGAAGTCATAGAAAGGGAGACTTCTACTTTAAGAAAGAATCGTCTAATATTTGGAGCTGTCCACAAATTAAATGATTGCCTTACAAGACAGTGAGATTGACGTCATCAGGAATAGTCAAGTTGAGGTTCAGGGCTGCTGTAAGAGGAGTCAAGTGTTGGTTGAGATCAATCACAGGGAATCTGTTACATGTGGTTTAAACAGGGCCAATGTTTGCGGCATCGATGTTAGTCCTATAATAATGTCACTTTCCATTACTAGCACTCCATTAAGCATTAGTTGAATTGGAAAGAGAGGAACAGGGTTTCAGCCTCTGTTACTTGTGCTGCCACCAGCCATGTGGGTGCACCCTTGGAATTGTGTCTTGCAGGAGAAAATCATCCATCATGTATGTTAATGCAAAGAAAAAGATGAAAAACCACCAGTCTGATGATCCTAAAAATTCCTTCAGTTCCTAAGAATCTAAAATTCTGCATCTGGGAAAGCTGGTATAGCTTCAGTCAGGAGAAGTTGGCTGGAGCCAGCTGGCAGAGGTTTAGGAAAGAAGTAGCTGGCATCTGAGGTGAGGGGGGTTTGGTCACATGCAAGTTTTCAAGAGCGGAAGGTGGGAACTGGGTTAGTAAACAAATGAACCAAGGTAAAGGTAGAAGGTGGAGTCTGGTCATGTGGAAGGAAGCAAGAGACTAACTTTTGGAAGTAGAGTTCAACGAAACCAAGACCCCTCAGGGTCTTGACCCAGCCTAATTTTCCAAGTGTCATCCCCCACCCTTGCCCGGCCAAGACCAAACTGCTTGCAGTTCCTTGACCACGTGGAACCTTCTCACGGTCCAAGCTGTCCCCTCTGCCTGGAATGCTGCTCCCTCCCTTATCCACCGGGGTCAACCAGTCCTTCCTCCAGACATCCCTTACACATCAGCTCCTCTGCGAAGTCTTCCCAGGCCCCTCCAGGCAAAGGTAAGCACTTCATCCTGTGTTCCAAAAGCACCCCCGCATAAGGGTTACATTAGGATAATTATTCTTAATATGTCTGCCTCCCCCACTAGACCATGTGCCCCTCAAAGATAGGAAGCATTCTCTATTGATTTTCCTGTCATCAGAGTTTAAAATGTGCCAGGTACATATTTGTGGCTCAATAGATATTTGACAAATAAATAAATGAGTCAGTGAATGAGTCAGAGAACAGCAGCACAGCTGAGCCCATGCTATGGATGCAGACGTTGTGTTCCTTTGGTGAACATGAAGAGCAATGAGCCCTCATGTGACAGCTGAGCGGCCCCAACTATGGAGACTGAATATTTCTGGGATAGAGAGCCAGGCATGCCATTATAAGGATTCTCAAATTTTTCTGAAATCCACTAGAGCCCCTGGCACAATGTTTGCCTAACAAACACAATGGTATGCACTATATGTACTTGTGTTTGTGCAAATGATTGAACAAATGTGTGAATAAATGAATGAAAACCCATTTCCTCCAGTGCAGTTGTTTTCCTGAGTCTGGATGTCTCCAATTATCTGCCCAGGCCCCTGCCTTACTTCACTTCCCCCTAAGACATCTTCTCTCCTCTCTCGGTCTGGTCAGATAGATGGCTGATTCTGATGGAATGATCGCCCCCACCCACTCCCCACTGGTCGCCAGCTTTGACTTCACCCATCTGTTCTTTCTCTCTCACTGTGTCACCACCCCCATTGCTGTTGACTTTCCCAACCAGAGGAGAACTGCTATTCAGGAAAGGGTAGGTCCTTCTGGACTCCCCTGCTCCAGGCTCAGGTCCTCTCCCAGAAGTTCATTCCTGTCTCTAGGCATTGCTTTAGCTATTTCCTCACTTGTAATGACCTCTCTTTCCCTTCCCTATTTAAAAAAAAATTTTTTTTGGAGGGGCCAGCCCCATGGTGTAGTGGTTCAAGTTTGGCATGCTCCACTCCAGCAGCCTGAGTTTGCAGGTTCGAATCCCGACACAGACCTAGAACACTCGTCAGCCATGCTGTGGCGGCGTCCCACATATGAAGTGGAGGAAGATTGGTAAAGATGTTAGCTCAGGGCTAATCTTCCTCGAGCACAAAAAAGAGGAAGATTGGCAACAGATGTTAGCTCAAGGCAAATCTTCAGCAAAAGAAAAAAAAACAATTTTGTCCTTCCAGCACGACACCTAATGACCTAAGACATCTAAATGTGGCTGATACTTACCTAGCACCTGTCATATGCCACCCCCTGTGCTCCGGCCTAAAGACACAAGGACGAACAATTCTTCAAAACAAGAACAAGATGAACAATACTGCCCTGCGCTCCTGTCATTCCAGGTCACAGCTGGCTGCCCTGCCTCCATGCTTAGGCTCATCATCACTCAGCCTCACTAGTACCTAATTCTCCCTGATTTCTTTACAGTGTTGCTTTTCCCTCAAGAGACTACAAACTCTACTTCTTGGAAACCTACCACAGCAACTAACTCCATGCTAGATTCATACCAGGCACAACAAATATTTGCCACTCGAGCTGGAGGAGGTGGCTTTTCATGGGTTGACGCGGCTCATCTTAGAAAAGTAACTTCCAGATCCTTTGAAAAGCAGCTCTCCTGCTTTCTTGGATTGAAGGTGAGTTGGAGGATGCTACTTTTTCTACTTTAACATTCTCATTAAAGAAAAGAACTAAATTTTCAGAATTTTCGACAGAAATTAAAACCATCCCAATTTGTCAGTATTTTTCAACGTAATAATATTGTTTGCATTCTTTTTCTTCCAGAAAACTTGGACTCTGACACTCTTAAGCTATAGTTCCTGGTTTCTTGTTCCTTCTTTGTGCCTGGATTCAGTTTTACATTGGGATGGTTTTGATGTCAGGGAGTGGAAAGATGAGGAAAACAAGCTGGACTCATAATTCAGAAACACATTTCCATGCGGGAAGACGTGTACCATCAGCCAACAGTAAAATCTTTCCCTTTCTGTGCACCTGACCCTTTTTGTCTGGGAAGCACTTCTCGTCTCAAAGGGAAAAAAAATAAACTAAAATATAAGCCACCATTAGGGGTATAAAAAAGATTGCAGATAGCTGGAAAACGGATTACGCAGCGCAACAGGATGAAATAATCCACAGCACCAAAAGCCAGGCCTGCTAGGGATCAATTACCACTGAGCCCGTAATGATCTTCTTACATCAAAAGCCCTTTCAAGACATAGCAACATACCTGCCCTGCAAAGACTCTTGAACCAGAGGATAATGTAATCATCAATACTATATCCTTTCTCTTTTGTGAGCACTTTAGAAAAAGCCCAGCCGAATAGTGACTCTGATATTAAGTGTCGTTTTAAACAATACCTCGAAACCATAATGCAATCTTACTCCCGAAATGTGAAGTATTTGCTGCCACGGTGGGTACACCTGGCACTTCTCTTTGCTAATAGAATAAATCTGTGATTTTCTTTTCTCACTTCTTGCTTGGCTAAGTAGCAAATCAGCTGAACTTACCCTTCTTTTCTGTTTTGTTTCAGGATCTGGTATTTGTTTGTGCTTTATCTTCTCCTACCTCTTAATAAAAAGAGTAAACCAGTCTGCCTGTGAGAGTATTGACTGTGCGAAGAATGCAGGATTGTGTTGCAAAAGAGCTCAGGCCTGCGACGTTATCGCTCAGCAGGACTGGGTCCCATCAGAAGGCACATGGTGTGCCATGACGTAGCTGGTCTTCGACCACAAAAGCAGACTTTTCTCTGTGAATTAGACAAACCACACAAAAGGCAACAATAGCTAGCATAAACACCATTTAATACTATTCACAGGCTATTGAAGAGATGGGCGTTAACTAAGAATTGCAGCAAAGCCAGGACATTGTGGTCAGATGAAAGGGAGCCTAGTGAACAGGAAGCATCCCCGGAGCAGGCTGACAGTAACCATATAACGGCGGATTGTGGGGCTGGCATTTACCCCAAGGGTCTTTACAGTCCGAAAAATACAGAGAAATTAAAGCATAAGGAATCCTCTTTGTGGGCACTTAAAGCCCATGAAGCAACACAAGAAGCTATACAATTGTCTTTTCAAGACTCGGCTGTGCTTTAGATAATTATGAAAAGGAAACATTTGGGGTGTGCTGACTTGTAGGATTCCATATCACCCATTGGGAAAACTCATCTAGAAAAACAAATGAAATTTTCACAGCAAAATGAATAGTTGTAGAAGCTTTCGCCTCATTTTAAAACAGGAAGAGCTAACTGCAGCTGGATTAGCCAAGCTATTTGCCATTTCTGGCAGCCTCTTTTCGGTACGTGGGGTGTCCAGGGCAGGACACTTCTCATTTTTCACCAGGTGCATAAAGAAAAATAAAATTAAATAATTTATTAAATTCAATAAACCTCGGAAATATTATGCCTATCTTTAAAATATTTATCCCTCTGTCTAATAGAAATTAATTTATACGGACGTTTTTGAATAGGCATTTAAAATACTTAAATTTTGAAGCAAATCTGTAAGAATAATCATTCTTTGATGCATATTGAGCTGCTTTTTTTTTTTAAAGCATAATTGTGTACCAAATACATTGAGGAAGATTAGTGATCAAAGCACAAGGAGATTTTAGAAGGGACCCTAGAATGTTCTGGAATGTCATTCTACTGAGGAAGAAACCAGAGCCAGGGAGTTAAGTGACCAGCCATAGTCACACAACTGTACTAGAAGCTCAGGCTAGACCCTAGATCTGCCTGCCCAGTGCTCTTTCTACTATTTTGAATATATAAATATAAAATATAGAATTTTTTTTATTTTTGAAAATAGAAATAGTTATTTTTGATTTAAAATCAACTTTTGGGTTGCTTATTTAGCTGTTGAACGTTGAGCAGTTGCTTAACCTCCCCGTGCCTCAGTTTCACTGTCTCTACAACGGGGTTAGCCTACCTCATAGAGTTGGTGAGAAGGTTTAAATGAGTTAGTGTATGTGAAGCAATGAGAATAGTCCCTGGCCCTGAGTAAGCTCTATAGAAATGCTTGATATTCTTATGCTTTGTTTACAAAACAGCAGAGAGGGTTTTAAATACCAAGCCTCATTGAATTCTGGAGCCATAGGGACCATCTGGATCATTCAGAAAAGCCAGCAGCTCTAATGGCAGGTGAGGGGTCAGCAGACCAAGGGCATTTGATTGACCCAAGGAACAGACACTGACAGGACCAGTTCTCAGGCCTGTAATGCAAACCAGAGTTCCTTCTCTAACACTATTATGATGTCTCTTAAGACCCTAAAAAATACTCTCTAAAAACAGTGAAACTGCCCAATGTCACAGACCACATAAAATAAGGCTCTTGGTAGAAGTTCACTATACACAATAAATTCTCTTTTCTTTAGAGAGTGGTTCTCAAATTTTAGTGTGTATTAAAAAAAAAATGAAGAAGCATGGGGCGGTCTTTTCCCAACATATTCTAATTCCTTAACTGTATTTTTAAAGAGCACATGCCCCAGCTCACTCCAGGTGATTCTCAGGTAAGTTGTCCAAAGACCACAGTTTGAGAAAAACTACCTTAAAGTATAGATTCCTTCCTTCCTCCCCACCTCCACCTCCTGGTGAGTCTGCATTTAATTTTCTTATTTGTCCTTTGGGTCAACTGTTGCCAGTTAACTTGGTTTGCTAGCAGTGATGCTAGCGAATAGGAGGATTCTTTTATACCAGTAAAAATTAACTAGCAGAAGCTAGTTCTGCTGGAGCTGAACCCATTTAGCCATCTCAAAGCCTCAAATTCTGACTCGAACTCTAGCCAATTATCTTGCCAAAGTGATTACAATAGATATGTGACAGAGAGTATAACAGATCATCACCAATATTCCACAGGAGGAAAGTTCCATAAGACACGCTCCACTGGATGGCAGGTCTATCAACATCAGACACTCATTTATTCATCTACTGATCATCAATGTCAAGAACTATGGTTCTAGAGAAGAGAGACTTAAACTAAACAAGCCACAATACCTTCAATCCTCAGGGAGGTTGTAATCTAGGAGGGAGAGTCAAACATAGACACACTTATCTTTGAATAAAAGGCACTTGATATCACCCAGGTTGTTCTCCATCTAGTTCAGCTGCTGACTTCTATTTTCTTTCTCCTAGAGTTTCTTGAAGTAACACACAGATCAGATAATGGGAGAAAAGCCAGAGCAAAGAACATAAAGCAGGAAGAGGCCATCTGCTGGCAGTTTTCTTCCCGTCCACCTCTTCCCTATTCATGTTTGCTTGACTCCTCTGCGCATCCTGAAAACTTTGTGTACATACATCTTCACTATATCACTTTAGCCCTATCCAAAAAGGTGTACTGAGGAGTGTCCTGTGCCAGGCACTGTGTGCAGCCCCAATAATGGGAAAGGAATGAAATAGGATCTCTGCAGTCAAGCAGGCAGAGAATACTCCTTATAGGACGATTTGTTAGTGTTTTGTCTGCCCCAAACCTTTCTGACTCTAACTCATAAGACCTTTCGAATAATGACATCATTTAATCTGTACCATAAGCCTAATGGCATTATTACCCCATTTACAGTGAAGACATTGAGGCTTGGGGAGATCAAATAATTTTCCGGCATCACACAGCAGGTAAGTGTTAGAGAAGAGAATGAAGCCCAGTCTGATTCAAAAGTTCTCAGTCTTCTCTGCATGTTTGACTTCATATTTTCTGTGCCAAGTACAGTGCTAGACAGAGATTATGTTAATACAGTGCAATGAGCTCTGTAATGAGGACGCCTGAACTGATGATAAAAGTGGTCCTTAACCAGAGGCAATTCTGTGACCCTCATCCACCAGGGATATTTGTCAATGTTTGGAGACACTTTTGTTAGGAGCAGAGCATGCATGGGCAGGGAGGGGCACAATGAGCCTGGAGAGGTGGCAGGCGCCAGGAGGGAGAGCGAACCTGTGTGCCAGGCTGAGGGGCATGCCTTCATCCCATCGAGGGAAGTAGCATAGGCAGGGATCAGAGTGGGGAGAGGACTGGCAGTAGAGAGGCCATTGTAATGAAGACAATCCAGGGAGCAGAATCTGTCTGTGCAAACGGAGAGGGAAGATGCACAAGATATGGCAGATGTGGAATCAACTAGCTTCGGCCACTTGGTGAGGTGAAGGAGAGGGAGGGGTCCAGGCCCAGGTTGATAGTGTGGGGGATTGGGAGATGTTGAAGTGAGAGAGAAGAAACTGTCAGAGCAGGGTAGGCTGGTTACTCAGGATGAGTCTCATGTTGGCCTCTGTATTGTTTCATTCAACCAACAATGGGTAATGATGAGTATGATACACAGGCCCTGTTTTCATAGATCTAGAAATTGAATCTACAAATTTATCTACAAAGTCAAGTTTCCCTCATTCTTGGGGCTATAGGGGTCCACGGGAAAGGGGAACCCAGCCTTTCCTTAAGACTGCTGACTCCTCTACCATTCTTTCATCCTCCCTTCTCTACACGTTTCTCCAAAGGGTGGTTTATAATCCTTGTTTCCAATTCCAGTAGCCCCTGACAATTTGTTTTTACTCCAACACATTACTGAGCCAAACTTTCTAAGGTTATCGTTGATCCCAGCACTGAAACCCAACGGCCTCCTTCAAGCTTCATCTTCTGTGACTAGTTTGCAGTGTTTGACACTTTCAACCTCACCGTTTCCCTTGAAATGCTCATCCCCCTTGTTTCCACAGCACTGACTCTCATGATTCCATCACTACAACTTCTCAAACTCTGGTAGGGCCCAAAATGGAATGTCCCCAAGACACCGCCCCTGACCCTCTTCTATCTTTTTTTCACTCTCTTCCTTTGGAAACCTCATGACTCTACTTAATATCTCTCTCAAACACACTCAAATACAATGTATATGTAGTTCTTGTCCTGTCTTTTCTCTCAATGTCTAGTTCCCTGCGCCCTCAGGGAGATTATGCCAGTGCCTCTAGCTGAGAAATGCATGGCGTAGGAAGAGCACTTACTCCACTGTTTGCCATCTGTGTGGCCCTGGGTATGGTTCTCATGGCCCCTGAGCCCCAATTAGCCCACTTGTTAAATGAGATAATATGCATCAATTCTAATAATTCTATTAGAGATAGAATCACTATAACCAAAAAAGCAGTCAATAACAACTTTTGGTGAGGATGAGGAGAAATTGAAATGTTCATACATTGCTCATGGAAATGTAAGACAGTACAGCCACTTTGGAAAACAGTTTCAAAATTTCATAAGAAGTTATACACAAATTCATCATATGACTCAGCAATTCCACTCCTAGGTATCCTCCCAGGAGAAATGAAAATATATGTCCCTACAAAGACTTGTATATGAATGTTTTTAGCAGCATTACTCATAGTAGCCAAAAAGTGGAAACAACATAAATGTCCGTTAAGTGGTAAATGGATAAAAAAAAAAAGTGGTATATCCATACAATGAAATGTCATTCAGCAATAAAAAGAAAAGAAGTACTGATACATGCTACAACATTGATAAACCTCAAAAACATTATACTAAGTGAAAGAAACAAAATTCAAAAGACTACACACATATTGTGCAGTTACATTTGTATGAAATCTCCCAAAAATGAAAATCCATCCAGACAAAATATGGATTGGTGGTTGCCTGGCGGGGAGAGAGCAGAGATGGACTGCAAACACCCAAGGGATCTTTTTGAGTTGATGGAAATATTTTAAACTGGGTTGTAGTGAGGTTTGCACAACTCTGATTTACCAAAAATCATTGATCATGCACTTAGAATGGGTGAATTTTATGTTATGAAAATTATATCTGTTTTTCTAATGATTATTTAGTGATAGTTTTATCTTCCGGATAATGCTCATACTTGATGCCTCACTGTTAATTGGTTAGTATCACTATCTAAAATAAGATAAGCTATCCCCAGAAATTGGACATAAGCCTGCTCTTTGAGAGTAAACAGGTAAGAATCAGGAGACAACCGGCTAGTCCAAGGAGGCTGAAAGACAATCAAGTGTCACTCGGAGGAATGATTGCACCCTTATATCAGAAGCTGTAATCTCACCACTGTGGTTTATACATCAGTCTTTCATGAGTTTGGTTTGCATGACTAAATCCTGCTATATTTGTCCAACACTGGGCCCCCGGAAAGATTCATTTGGTTTGCCAAAAATATTTTTTATAGGCTATACAAAGGTAAACTCTAGCTCAGCTCTTGCTTAAGTCATTACAATTTCCCAATTATCAATTTAAAACAAATAAAGCTCCGGGGCTGGCCCCGTGGCTTAGCAGTTAAGTGCGTGCGCTCCGCTACTGGTGGCCTGGGTTCGGATCCCGGGCACCCACCAACACACTGCTTCTCCAGCCATGCTGAGGCTGTGTCCCACATACAGCAACTAGAAGGATGTGCAACCATGACGTACAACTATCTACTGGGGCTTTGGGGAAAAAAAAGGAGGAGGATTGGCGATAGATGTTAGCTCAGAGCCGGTCTTCCTCAGCAAAAAGAGGAGGATTGGCATGGATGTTAGCTCAGGGCTGATCGTCCTCACAAAAATAAATAAATAAATAAATAAAGCTCAATTAGACTTTAAAACACAAGATTATTCCCAGAATTTTAATAATTGTCAATGTTAACAGATAATGACAGATAATAGAATTGACTATTATTGTCTATATTTTTGTTCTCATTGTAATATGAGAAACCACTAAAACTCTAAACATAATTCTAACCTCATAAACTTTGAAATCCACTCAATGAACTTAATATAATTGTATTCACATGACACAACGGATTTATTTTAAACACAATCAGAAACCAAATATATGCACAAATTTAGATAATATTCACGGCTTAGAGCAAATTAAAGAAGATTAGTAAAATACTCCAGGTAACTTTTTAAAGAATCCAAGACTTAAATCATTACTTGTTTTGTTCTTGGTATTTAAATAATTATTGAGTGCAAAGTCTTGATTGAGTGTATCCTCATCATTGGCATATATTAGACACACAGGTCTTCATTTTGTAGGTCAAATTACCCCAACTTTGATTACAAATCATCACAGCATCATTCAGTTAACACTGACTGTCCAGTCGATAAAACTGGCACTTGCCCCTTTATTTGTGTCTTATAACAGCCAGTGGCCCCAAAAAGGAGGATACTTGCTTTTTCTCTCCCTATGCTGAGGAAGGAAGCTGTGATCTGAGTAAAAGAGGCAGAAGAGCCAGGCACTCGCTCCTTTGGGGTGTTTATCATGACAGCAGCCTCCAGACGGGCAGAGCTGGCAGCTTCCTTGCGGCCCCTGTGAACTGCATGATCTCATGCCTTTCTGAGCCCGGGGACAGCACTGAGGGGCTTTATTTGCACTGCACCTGCCCTGTAAGCAACAGCATTGATTTCTGCTCCCACAAACCCTCAGTCAGTGGAACTATTCACAGGCTAAGCGGCCCCGTTTGTCACCCGGGGAGAAGGGTCCAGGTTCTCTGCCTCTCATGCAAGTGATAGAACTTCTATCTTTATTTTTTCAGGGTATTTATTTTTGTAAGATACAGAGGAGACCAGAAACCCACACACAGCCTTTAGTTCTGGACCTATGAGAAATGATGCAACATAATATTTCATTATTTAAAAAAAAAAAAGATAATGCATTATGAGTCTGCTCCTGCCCACTGGCTCATAGTAAATTTCTCACAACTCAAAGAAGCAAGTCAAAGGAAAGCATTAATATGACACTTTCTTCTCTGTTTTTTTTGCGTGTGTGTGTGTGAGGAAGATCAGCCCTGAGCTAACATCCATGTTAATCCTCCTCTTTTTGCTGAGGAAGACCGGCTCTGAGCTAACATCTATTGCCAATCCTCCTCCTTTTTACCCCCAAAGCCCCAGTAGATAGTTGTATGTCATAGCTGCACATCCTTCTAGTTGCTGTATGTGGGACGTGGCCTCAGCATGGCGGGAGAAGCGGTGCATCAGTGCGCCGGGAATCTGAACCCCAGGCGCCAGCAGCAGAGCGCGCGCACTCAACCGCTAAGCCACGGGGCCGGCCCCTCTTCTCTGTTCTTTACTGGAAATTTTCTTTCCTTTTTTATTTTCTTTCTCTTGTTTTTTTTTTTTTTCCTTTTGTTTTGGTAGTTTTAGTTAATTAAACTTAGCAGGTGGTCATAATAATTCATAGAACCAGAGAAATGGAAGCAACTTTACAAGATCAGCTCACCCTTGACTTAGTTAAGTTCAGGACTTCCCAGAGGAACAATTTTTTATTCCCTCTGCAAAGATCTCTAAGTGCAGGACTTTCCCAAGCTCACTTCATATAATGCTCATGACTGATGTTCCCAACTGTTCCTGTGTCCAATTAAAGCTAGATTTTTTCTTGTAGCCCTGGACAAGCGGAACCTCCCTTCAGTCTCTGCCTCCTACAAAACCTTCGCAATTCTGAACATAGTCCTCATGTCTCTTTGTGGCAAAGAGACTCCAAGTGACTGGCCTTCTGGGTAACTGTTCTTTAATTATTATAAAATTACAGACTTAAGAATTGAAAGGCACATTAGAGACTGTCTGCTCCAACTTCCTCACTGTCAGAATCTCTCTACATATTCCCAACAGCTCCAACCCCTGCTTAAACAATCCCAGAGATGGGGGAATCATTACATCAGAAGACAACAGTCTGCTGTGGGGCAGCCTGTGTTGTCAATAAATCCATAAATTAAAATGTCCTTCATTGAGCAAAGTTTGCCTCCCAGTAACTTCCACTGGATTCCAAGTGTTTTTTCTAGAAAGAAACAGAACAACCAGGAGCCCCTACATATTGACCTTCAGATAGTTGACAATACTCCATGTCCTCCTCTCTCCACTCAAACACCAACCCCATATAAATAGACCTTCTGATTACACACACTGCATCACACTTCGCTTTAGATCAGAGGACTGGATGACATTTTAGCCTTTAATGCTGTGGCTCTCATTTGCATTTACATTGCAATAAAACTACATAAATACAAAAAAATCACAGTTAAATAGCTATATATGGGGGCTGGCCCATGGCCTAGTGGTTAAGTTCAGTGTGCTCCACTTCGGTGTCCCAGGTTCAGTTCCCAGGCGTGGACCTCCATACTCATCTGCAGCCATGCTGTGGCAGCAACCCACATACAGAATAGAGGAAGATTGGCACAGATGTTAGCTTAGGGCGAATCTTCCTCAGCAAAAAAAAAAAAAAAATGCTATATATGTAACTTAAGTACATAAATGATAAAATATAAATACACTAAAAAAAATCTCCACTTGAAAAGTAGAAACTCTACAATGGTTTACATCAGTTGTCTCCAAAATAGGATACACTCAAAATCATCCTTTAGAGTGCAGGAAGAGAAATGTAACTTCTACTGCTATTTCTTAACCTAAAAGGTAAGAAAAGAACTAAACCCTACTGATATTTATTACATGAAGTAATACATGTGTATACTTTATAAATAAACATGCATAGGTTGGGGGTACATGCTCAGATTTCCTTAATTATAAGGATACATTATCAAAAATGTCTGGGGACCTCCAGCTTAAACTATGTTCATTATCTATTAATTCATAATCTAACTTGCAAAATTCTGTAAGGAAAGTAGAATATTAGCATCTTACAACATAGGAGAGATATTTCACAAGGAAGTCTAAGATTATGTCAACAAAAAAAATCAAGAATGGATTTTAATGTGTTTTTAATTGCATTAGCTATTTAAATAACTAAATCAAATAGATACAGTTTGTCTAAAGCTCTCCAAAGTAAGACAAATGGAAACAAAATTTAGTTAATATCCTCACAGAAACAAATATTCAAAGGTGTATTCTAATACCAATATAACCAAATTAGAAATCATTGATTTAACTTCTCTATTTTAACGTTGTTGTTGCTATTGTAAAAGTTACCTGAGTTAAGATAACATTTTTTAAAAGAAATTGTTGGCAATGATTGTTTGGGGACCACTTTTATCCTTTCTGGAGAAATGTGCATAAAGAAGACATAGACCATTTCATAGATATTACAAATCTATGCTATGGGATTTTTCTTTGTCTTGAATAAAGTGCTAATGTTTTATATCTTTCTCCATCTTTCAAATGGGGACAGTGGCATGAAGGGACAAAGAAACATCTGGTTTAAAAGAAGAAAGCAACAAAAACCAAAAACTTAGGAAATAAAGGAAATGAACTTAAAAAGTCTGAGATAGAGAACTTATGAGGTACAGCAGAGCCAGGTACAGTTCCTCTCAATCTACCAGCCATATTTACACACAGGAGGGGCAGTAATATCGTAGCAGATCATCCTCAAAATGGAGAGTTCACTGTGATAGAAAAAAAAAAAAAAGAACACTCCACAATCACATTTAACTATTCAGTGGATTTGCAGCACTTCTTACTTAAAGAATAACACACACAGACACACACACAGTGACACAAAAAACCAAAGCGCTGAATAGCTATATGTTAGTTTTTCTCTGATTTTTAAAGAACAAGCTGCTGTTATTGGAACTGATGAGTAATAGGAGATAATTGCCCTTATTTAATATGTATTTTAATAAATGGGAAGCTACTTCCTTTTTGTATGTGATTACTGAGCTGTATTGCTTCTCTCTCCATTCTCTGAGAGCTTTCATAGGGGGGTGAGGTAAGCAGAGCGGCAGGGCCCACAGACAAAGCAGAATCCTGAGGATGCTAACATGCTCCAGAGCATTAGCGATCTTTGCCATCCTCCGTTTTGCCCATTCCCCTCAAAGTCTGACCAACAAACATTGCCCAGCGCGAATGCGCCTACCACCCGGAAATTCTCTGATGAAGCTGCCTGATTTGAATCCTAACTAGAAAACCAAAGGACTCTGGCTCAGACTCCAGGGGAAGATGAATAACAGAAATGGCCTTCTCCCCTGGAAAAAAAAAATCTAATTATATGTGTATAGATTTTTTTAAAGGTTGGCGCTGAATACTCAGAAATATATTAGAATCATATTTACCCTCAATAGGAAAATTGAAAGGGAAATAATATTCTGAGACAAAAGGCCAGCTGTAAACCTTGGAGATGGCGACAATTACAAAACGTGGGCATGTGATGAAAGTGTATCCATAAGATACTGACAACGTCTTTCTCATCAGACGTGTAGGCAGAGCTTAGAAGCTAAAAACCATCTTCCTTTCACTCTTGCCTTCTATCTTCTAAGTGGAAGCTCCTTTTCTTACCTTGAGCTTAATAAGAAATCTCTTTGAACATGAAGATTTTTTTTGTTGTTAGTGATGGTTATGGATTTGCTATAAACCTGTACTAAAGAATTCAACAATTGCTAATATATTGTCATTACTAAAACTAATATAAATAATAATATAGGAAGGCAACCTAGCATAGTACTAAGAGCATGAAGCTTGAACTCAAAAGGGCCTGGCTTTGAGTCCTGGGTCCATTATTATGAGCTGTGTGACCTGGGCAAATTATTTAAATCCTCTCATCCTCAATACTGAACTCATAAAATGGGATAATAATACCTGTTATTCAAATTTAATCTAAAGGGAGATTGGAATTAGATGTGAAAATGTGTGCGTAAATCACACAAGTTCTTTGTAAACGGTCACTATTAGCATTGTCATAAATTCATAGCTACTGTTTAATAATCAGGTTAAGATGATACGGGGAATATCTTATATTCAAAGTAGAATTGTTTTCTAGTTCTCTACTTTGAACAAATGTGTTATATTTATTCTATCAAAACTCCAGACCAGTTGCATATTTTTAATTTGTTTGTAAATATTTGTCATATTGTCATTTTTTTGGAGAATTTAAAAGGAAAAACAGTCTTTTGAATAATATCAAGGATTGCGCTTACAACCATGTCTTGCTTTTAGCACCTCTTCTCGTTCCATGTGGGTCCATTATGCTTATTTTCAAAATGTAGTACGAAATGAATGACTGGTATCCATGAATGAATATCTTATAGTTTTTCCTGTTCTCATTCAAACTGTAAGTCTATTGGATACATGCATAATTTTTTTTTAATTGACTAGAGAAATAGTTTTTGATGTAGGTCAAATCTCTATGAGATTTTATAAATATAGGTCCCAACAAAGCAGTCCTCAAACTTAAATATTAGAGGCATAATATCAAGAAGACATTTTGCCACAAACTTTAAAAACAAATATCTTGACTGTGCAGCCTCCACATCTTAGGGTACAATTGATTTAGATTCCACAGCTTAGGATATTTAGACTCACATTACTAAGGAAGGCAGAAAAGGTTCATTAAAAATAAAAAGGATTCCCAAAGATGTGCAATTGATAGCATATGATGCTGAGGTAAAACCCTTGATACTTGTATTTTGATACCTGGTCTGGCTGTGTAACAAATTACAACAAAATTTAGCAGCTTAAAACAACAAATTTATATGATCTCACAGTTTCTGTGGGGAGAAATCTGGGAACAGCTTAGCTGGGTGATTCCAGCTCAAGAATCACCTCTCTTGAGGTTGTAGTCAAGCTGTCAACCACGGCTGCTGTCTCATCTGAAGGCTTGACTGGGAGAATATCTGCTTCCAAGCTCACTCATGGGGTTATTTGTGGGCCTCAGGTCCTCACTGGATATTAACAGGGATTTCAGTTTTCTGCTTTGTGGGCCTCTCCATAGGTTGCCTGAATGTCTTCAGGACATGGACATGGCAGCTGGCTTCTCCAGCTCCTTGTGGGCTCTTGGACTGAGAGCTGCTCTTCCTTGCCATGTGGGTCTCTCCAGAAGACAGTGTCCAACATGGCAACTGGCTTCCTCTAGAGCAAGTGAAGAGAGAGAGAGAATGAGCCCAACTCTGAAGCCACAGACTTTTATAACCTTATCTAGGAAGTGGCATGTGACCAATTCTCTGTATTCTATTGATCACATAGATAATTCTGGAACAATATGGGCGGGGATGACACAAAGACATGAACACCAGGAGGTGGGGATTATTGCAGGCCATCTTGAGGGCTGACTACCACAATACCCATAGCAGTTTACAGCAGAATGGGGTCTTCTCTGCTTTAAGGTTGCGGGTTTTCTCCGGCTAAAAGAGGACAGACAGACCACATGGTTATGAGAACGGTCTCGATTAGAGCAAAATCAAATGAAAAGATTTATTGATGGGCATTTAAACCCTTTTGGGGTTTGTTTCCTTAACACAAAATATATAGGAGACATTAGGCTTCCTGGCAGTGCCCCAAATTGGACTCTCATTTCCAGAGTCTGTGATAAGTACATCTTCTTTCTTCACTGGGTCACTAGAAACTGGCATTGGAAGGATCACCTATAGGAAGTAATGGCTACTCATCTGTGCACGTGTGTGGTTCATTGGAATATCTAGGTTTTCCCAGGACTGGCATATTAATGGCTGAATGAACTAAACGCCAGTCAGGAGCAAACCATTTTTTTCCATAAATACTTCCACTTCATGTGACCTAGAGCCTTCCCTCAAATCCCATCTATTTAGGGAGAATTTGGGGACAATGGATTAGTGGCATTAATATTTCCCTCTTCACCTCCTGGAGGGCTCCCATTTTTCAGGCGAAGGTGACATCAATGTGAAACTCACCCTTCTTAAGCTTTCAGAAACATGTCTCCTTATTTAAAGATTAGATTATCCTTCTCTCATTGTTTTCCATGGGATTTTTTTCCTTTCTCCTTTTTGGCGAAGGCCAGCTCACTATTTTTAAAAGGTGATGGACCATGTCAGGATTTAGAAAGTGAAAGGAAAAGAGATTGGTTTGGATTTTCTCAGTCTCTTTGTGTGCTCCAAAGCTCAATAAACTTCGAATGGTGACTGCAGGTACAGGGGTAGAGGGAAGCTTTTGTATCCTTAGAAAAACCTAGGTTTCAGTTGGATTATAGAGGTAGTCAAGAGATAGGGAAAAAAGTTCAAATAGCACTTTGACTACCTTCCGTGTCAATGAATATGTATCAGCTATATTCCATGTCTATAAGAATCAGTATTTTTAAGTATTGATAAAAAAAATTTTAAGGACACAATACACATTATCAAAAAATTGGATGAGTTTGTTGTAATGAAGACAGGCCTGTGGGTAGTTTATATTCAAGTTTATGGATTTTTCTGAATACTGAATAAATTGTCAAAATGGCACTAAAACTCTGTGTGAAAGAATCAGGCAAAACTGTTAATATTCCTGATACATCTTTTTGTGATTTTTTAAAGACTCTAAGCAAAAATTTTAAGCTCATTTCAGCACTACTGTATAGATTCATTGGGACTTGACTATATTCATTTATTGTGTAGATGTAATGTCACCTTTCTTTAGAGCAATTTACAAAATAACACAGCATATAGCATATCTAAAGCAAGTGGTAAAACCGAGATGTGCAGTTCTCATTGAGGATTTATATAACACGAGGGAATTTCTGTAGTCTATGCTTAAAATATGAAATGAAGTGACAGTCATCAGTCAATATTTCTCCGCATATATGCCTTTGCATTTCTTTACCCAGTAAATACATGTAGCAAGAGCAGAGTTGCCTGTAGCCATTCAAGGGTTAAAATATTAATTTATTAAAACTTTCCAATTTCAACCACTTGACCCTATGGAGAAGTCAGGGATTTGGGGGAGGGACAGGAATCAGGAAGTTAACAAACTTGAATTCACAACCAGTCATGGAACTCCTTCACCTCTTCACGAAGTTATTTGGCACTCTCCGCTTCTGAGTACTTCGCCTATCGCTCCCTTTCCTCCACTAGAGTTGTGCAAATCAGAAACGACTGAGAAAAAAATAAAGCTATTATGTGCATTAGGAATTGAAGACAATACAGCTACCCGAGGTTAAGGAATGAATGAATGAGGCAGGGCACTATCGGTTTTTTGTCGTGACTACTCTCCAATTTGGAAAAATAAATGCTGTGTAATAATCTATTATCAGATAGCCAGTGCTGCCCCTCACTCTTTCTCTTCATGTCCTTTTATTTGGGTCCACGCATGTATAAAGGGAGGATAAATTAATTAACTATGCATAATTACCAAATTCTCCACACACACGAAGACTTTACCCAGTGAAAGCACAAGTAGGCTGTACATGGCAAGTTGTTGGTGTAGATGGTAGATAGCCATCATCTATTGTCAACCTATTCCCACAGCAGGATTAAGTGAATTCAAACTCGAATGATGCATCCATAATACATTGTCTAATGTGAAGCATTGTAAATTTCCTCATTGCAGAAATGGAATAATGCTTTCAATATAGGGTATTTGTCAGAACTATACTAACCACAAGGGGCATTTAGATATCAAAAGGTAATGAATTTAGAGAATATAGGATTTATATAACTTTAAAATTTTGTGATTGGGTATTTTTGTTATTTGGCTAGAGGTATTAATTTAATTAAGTGTACAAGAGGACTTTCTCCCAACACCCAGAGAAGACTATTTGCATTTTAAAAAATTATCACAGCTTGTTATATAATTGCAGCCACTGGGGCCAGATGCCTTTGACAACTCCCCTGGTTTTCTTCTGTCTACTGCTTCTCCAGTGATAATACACTTTCCCTTCAAAGTTCCCCAGCGTATGGCTTTCTATAACTCACATCTTCCTGTAAGAAGCAAGTTTGTTGGCTCATTAATACAAAACTTAGAGGATTCCCTACATATGGATCTAATTAAACGTTTTTGAGTCAGGACAACAATAATAATGGGATTAATTATTGTAATTTGTGCAGCTAAATAATATACATAAATAGATAATCTTTATTTTTCAATATTGCCGATGCAAAATGAATTTCAGACAGTAGGACCTGAGAGAGCCAGGAGCTACAGCTGCTGAGTGAGTGCCCCTCCCCTGGTTCTGGCCAGCAGCCCCGACATCCTTGCACAAAGTAATCACAGATCACAGCATTTAATCACTGAAAACAAGCACTCCAGAGGACAGCAGTGTCAATATCCCACTCTCTCATTATCTGTTTGGATTGCACATCCACACTGTCAGATAAACAGAGTGGAAAATTAAGATTAAAAATATGGTAATTTCATTTCAGGCAGCAGGCACCACTCACTGCCCCTATTATGCTATTGATTACCTCTGAATTCAATTTTTCTTTCAATGCAAACTTTAATCTGTTTGCTACCCAGCAATTCAACTCCCCAAGGGCTATTTGAGAGTAAGTAACCATTTAATCTGATGCTAACTGAAAAATCACCGTCCTTAATGAATTGTGTAAATCATTCAGCTCTAAAGCACCTTTGACTTCTATTTCATTTTTTATTTTCTACTCAATATAGGAAAGGATCGGCGTGTGAATAATTACAAAGTAGCAAGTATTTTTACATAGAGCAAATATGATAAAAACCCTATTATAGTGGGGCATGTGTAATGAACAGCACTTTTTAATTTCAAAATAGCTATTCATTAAAAAAGAATGGAAGATTAAAAAGAGAGGCTCAAAGCTCAAGGTAAACGTTGATAGACATTGTAATTACATGGTTAATTTCAAAGATTTATATGCTGTTATGATTTAAAAGGAATTTTTATGACCTGACATTTTCATTTGAGAAGATTTTTTATTTAAAATTAATCTTCGAGCTCCTTTCTTAATTATTTCTTGGCAAGCGGTAAATGGGAATACAAAAAAATGCCCTATATCAAATTTTAAGCAGAATAAATGCATGCGAGTTTTGGAACAGCAATAAAGTGGTTTTTACTTATTTGAATTGCTTTACATTGAAATCCCCGGTTGGAGGAATTTGTGGGAGAGAGCGGGAAATTATTGGCCCATTTAAGGGAGGCGCAATCTTACTGCAATGCAGCGTTTATGACATTTCAAAATATCGAATTGGAGAGAGGGTTTTGCTCCGGCAATTTGATTGTCTTTCAAGCTGGCGTTAAAGGTTTTCAACAGGTCTCTCCCCCAGCTCGTCCCAGACCCCCAGGGCTCCCTCGGAGCGGGGTGGGGTGGGAAGACTCAGCCTCCCCGCTCCACCCGCGCGCAAGCCACAGCAATAGACCAGGAGCCGGAGCCGGAGCCGGCGGACGCCCGCGCCTGGTGGCAGCTCGGCCTGCTCCGCGGGCGCCCGGCGGGGCTGCGCGGCCGAGACTCGGGCGCCGGGGCGGCCGAGTGCTCTGTCATTTGGCCGCTCCCTGCAGACTGATGCCACTGCGCTTCGCAATGGCGAGCCCCACAAAGTGTAGCGCTGCGGGGACAACATGGCGGGGTGCCTAATTACCCGGCCCAATGGGCACCGAGCGGCCGCGCAGGAGCGCGGGCCGGGCCTCCGCTGCCCACTCACCCCTGCGGGGTCGCAGCCAGGGCGCCCTTCACACCCTCGGCCTCCCTGCGGGCGATCGCAGCTGCCCTCGGGGCCGGCCCCGAAGTATGGGGGCGAAGGCAGACAGGCATTTCCTTCCCTTCTCTCCTTTTGGCGCTTCCACGCTCCACCGGGGCAGGGGGACTTCGCAGGCCCCGCTCCCCGATCTTCGCCTCCCCTCCTGTTCTGCTGCAGGGTTTGGGCACGGTCCCTGGCTCCCTCTTCTGTCGTCGCCCCAGCACCGTGAGGCCTCTCACGCGGGTGGGGTGTCTCGGGCGCTTTGGGGGCATACATAGAGGGGGACCGCCGTCGGAAAGCAGAGGGAGGCTGGGAGCGGGCAGCGAGTTAAATCTCCGAGTCCCAGGAGGAGCGAGGTGGCCCCCTCCCTGGGCGAAAGCGGGGACCCCGGGGGAATGACCCGAGCCAGGCCGCGCAACTCCAGGGCGCGCGGGAAAGAGGTGAAGGCGGCGCAGGGCGCGCGCAGCCCGCTCGGGTTCTAGCCATCAGGCGGGGGCTTTGGTTATTTCGCTCGCGAATCCGCCTCCGCCGCCCCTTCGCCTCTGCACCGAGCTCCGGGCCTCTGCGGCCGCCGCCGTTCGCCCGAGGGCGGCTCTGTGACCCGCCTGGAGACATTTTCTAGGTCTCCCCTCCCTTCTCCGAGCGCCCGGGAGCGCCCGCTCCGCCGCCCGCAGACAGGCCTCGTCAAACCTCGGCTCTGCCGGTCTGCAGTCACGGACCTCTCATCTTCACCCTAGAATTTCCTTCTCAGCATTTCACTTCCCTGGGGAAGGAAGGGAGAGGGGGAGAAATGAAAGACTACCTTGAGCGCCTAAGCAAGGAAGGCATTTCAGCTCCGTCTGAAATACCCTTTTGCTCTCACTCCGCGTAACTTAAGAAGAGTCGGCACAAAGTTCGGGGCTCGGGGCTCGGGGAGGAGTCCTGGGGTGGAATGTACAAAAGTCAGTTGTGCCGGCCAAAAACTGAGGTTGAAATTCTATCTCGTACCCAGCCCTGGCTCTGAAATTCTGAACTTGAGCTGGTGGGTGTTATTTCGGGCAGGAGGACAAACTTCTTGCTTGGTGCGTTTTGCGTCTTCAACCTTAAGTACAATCCATTTTCACCTACAGGATGGTCAGGGCCCCCCCCCATATCAAAACCCCTTCATTCGCTCTGTGGATTTCCACTTGCTCAAAGGTGTAGCAACTCTGTAGACTTGGTTTTAATTTTTTTTTAATCAACATTAGCAAAGATTTATTTCATTCATTAGATGTTAATTGAGCATCAGACACTGTGTTAGGCAGAACCCCGGTCACGGTTCAGGGACTTTTTAAAAGCATTTTATTTTGTTGAAAGTAGTGAGTGGCTACATAACAATACTTAATGTATTTTAAATACCTGCATTACTTCTCCAACTGGCTATAATAGCTTCCTCAGAACTCATCTGAACTATACTGTCAATGATGGTTTAAGGACCACCAGTTTAAAACTGTAGCCCTTAATAGATCATAACGCTAAAATTCTGATGAGTTTTTATGTACAGCATATTTTGACTGCACATTCATTCCTATATTGCACACCTACATTTTAAGAAAAAGTTTTCCTTTATTTGCTCTTTCCAAAATTTCCAAAGGCCACGATCTCAGCATGTCCATGAGGCAACAAATTTTTCAATTTTAAAATATTGAATTATATGCAAACCTCAAAGGGAAAAGAAAAGAAAAAGCAACGTTTGTTCTGATCTTTGCTCTAAAAATGCCTGAGCCAATTTATTTTTTAGCTGTTGATTTTTAAAGAAACGCTTTCACCGAGAGGGAGGTAGACTGTCAAGAAGCTGAGCCCATTAGGTTTGCATTTTCTCAATCTGAAAATACGTGCAAAGCAGCAACATTGGTAAATGGGGACCTATGACAGTATATGTAAATGGAATACTTAATACATGCGAAACCTCTTTAAAGTAGTAACAATTAGTCTGATGTGTCATATAATATAACAAAAATGCAGGTTTATGTTCTTCATTCTCTCTTCTCCCACATCTAGTGAATTGTATTGAAGTCTTGTAATACTGAACATACACCATTTGCACTGAAAAACTGAAGATTTCCTACCATCGCCCTATATTTTCTTGATTTTTTTTTTGAAATTATGTTTTGTTGTTTAAATGGTCATTTCATCTGGTTGGGATATTGGGTGGCGGGAATCAGAGAACAGATTTTTAGGAATACTAAAACAATCAATAAATAGGTGCTACTCTCAGTATAAGGCTTAGTTCCTTTACTAGTGCAGTTTTCTCCCCTCTGTCCTCAAATACATTTTAAAAACAACCACGTGCATGAGTACATTTGTACAAATATCACTTTCCCTTGATTTGTAAAACCTAACATTGGGAAACAGGAAGTGGCATTAAAGGAGTTGTCACTTCTCACGTAACTGTTAGAGTTAATTTGGAAAACAGGCCCAAATTGTTCTCCTGGTGAAACATTTCTGAATCAAAAGCTGGTTTGACCATCAACCACTGGGACCAGGAAGCAGTGAAGTCTCCATCAACGAAGGACTGTGTCAATGGCATTGACCAGAAAGGAAGTGGGGAGTCCATCTGGGGAAGACCAGAATCATGCCAGAAACTCTGCAGAGGGAATCCCCTGCATTGAAGCTCCCAAGGGCAGGACCAGACAGCTTGCTGAATGTTCATCTGTAGAGAGCAGTTGTTCTGCACTGAGAACATCTACAGAAAATTAAATGACAAACCTGTTCATTCTTAGTCTAGATGAGGAAGTTCTCTCAACCTTTTGCAAAGAGGTAGGAAAATCCATGAAAAAAAAATATTTTAAAGGTATAGGTGTAAATTATAGGAATGCTCAAAACTGGGTGAAAAGGGTAGAGAAGAAAAAAGACATCAGGGGTTAGGAGGCATTTATTCCTTTATTTGTTCAACAAATGTTTATTCAGCATCTACTTGCTCCCGGCACTGATCAAGCTTTGGGGATACTGACCCTTCCTGAATGGGTTATTAATGGGTCATTAATATTAATGCCTGCCATTAGTTGCATTGCTGGGAGAGAGAAAAAGCAATTCATAATTTTTATGAGGTGCTAACTCTATACTTTGCTTTAGGACTGTAGTGTCCCTCTGATCAATGGAACCAATGAAATTCCATGTGGAGTTTTGCCCATTGATTCATTCAAATTCAGTTTCCAAAGGCTGTCTAAACTCATCAACTTTCACAAAGGGATGGGAGAATGAACATTTCAAGCAGCTACACCTGTGCTGGGGGTAGTAGAAACATTAGCCCATTTAATCGACAAAATGACACACCAAGGCTGTTATTATCACCTTCTCACGGATGAAGAAAACTGAGGCTCAGAGATGTTAAATTTCTTACTCAAGCCATACAGCTATTTAGTGGGAGAGGTAGATTTTGAGTCTAAGTTGGTCCTCTGAAGCCCATCCTCCTCCAGCATGAAAATCCATTGAACTGTGTGAAGTCACCTTATAAACTGCAAGGTGTTATAGAATTGTAAGTTACGTATCTCTATTGACCATTAACTCTTAGTTTATTTTTAAATATCAATTCTTATAGTGATGAAATAACAAGACATGACTATCATTTAATTGTTAGTGAAATGATTCCTAAGCATCTTCCTCCCGTGTAATTTTTTTTTTCATTTGAATTAATAGTATAGAAATGGGTCAAAAATAGTAATTTATCTTTCTATCTATAGATATCTATCATAGTGTAGTTCCTGTCCGGAGGTGGTCTATACCAAAGAATATGTGTCCTCAAGCTAATACCTCTGATCCAGGCTCTATGTGTGTTATTCTACTATGTTAAAATTGAGTTTCTTCTAATCACTCCTCTAAAAAGAACTCAGTTAGAATGAAAACATCAGAATCATTTCCAGCTACTTACGTATTGCACCTTCTGTACAACCCCACAGTTACTAACTAAATTTTCTTTATAATCACTTGCTGTAACTCTCAGCATAGTTAAGCATTATCTGAATGTCAAGGAGCATCCTTGGGACAGAAGGGATCTTTCTAATTTAATTACCACACTCTAGAAAAATACAAATGAGTCTTCGAAACCTGGGCAAATGCTACTGATGCGGGAAGTTTCTCCACTGCGCATTGATTGGTGGAGCAGGCAGTGACGTCACAAGTTTGAACGAATAAATGATAAGCTCCTTAAAACTTATTCCATTGTTTCCTTTTTCTGAGGAAGTTAGAATCAAACAAATTGAAAGAATCAGCTGTGGAGATTTTCAGTTATGTAGAATGAAGAGTTTGTTTAGGAGAATCAAATATCTCAAAGGTAATTTGAAAGTGAGGCAGATGCAATATTGAATGATTCACATAAGTTTATAAGGCATTAAAGGAAAAATAAATTTTAAAATATTTCTTTTCTTCTCTCAAGTTTTCTTGCAGTTACATTTCCTTCCTGTGTACCTGCTATAGGAAGTTGTGCCCAGAGCAAAGGTTACTTTGCAGGTTGGTTCTTAATCATTGTTGTTGAGATTCACTCTGTCTATGCTTCCAAAATCACCGTATTCCTTTTTCAACATCCACCTGAAGCTAAGAGTTTTCTGTCAACCTAACAGTTTGTTTTCATGGAAGCCCTTCATTTGTACAGTGTTTTGCAACTTACAAAGCACTTCCACAAATGTTCTCTCATTTTGATCTTCACAACACCATTAGGAGGTGGGAAGGGCTGCTGGTGTTTCCTTTAATCTACAGATGGAGACAAAAGACACCTGAGATGCGGAGAGATGACAGCCAGGGAGTGCCACAGCCAGAGCAGCACCTCCTTCCAATGGGCCGGTAGTCTTTCCACTAACCACACTTCCTCTCAGAGGAAACCAGTTTGGGTTCCACAATGGAAAATTCCACATCAAATTTTCCATTTTAAAGTTCTATGATCTGCTCAGACATATAAATGATAGCATGATCAAGCTTTATTAACAGAAAGAGAGAAAGTTCAACTCTGCATTTCCCATGAGACCTTTTAATGCGACCTTTAATTCTTCAAGTCATTTTTTATTTCTGACCAGATGGCATAATATGCAATCTGTGCCTGATGGAAACCATGTTTATTTTCAGTCAGCTTAAACTCCTGCTTCTACTCTGTAGGATATTTCAGCTTCACGTTCAAAAGCTGCTTAGCTGTCTAGCTATTGGTCTATTGGTCAGTGGGGGTGAGCGAATTATGCTAAAATAGTGCCAGCTTAGCTGAATTTTAAGGAGTTATTCACGGGAACAAAATGTTTGGAGCTTGCATTCTACTGGGCATATGTATCTGATGCTAGGTGCTGATTTTTTTTTTTACAGTTACTTAAGGAGATTCTTTTTTTTCTTCCCTTAAATATGCATCTTTAGCTGGTCTGTCGCCATCGATTTAACACTTTTGAAGGATATTCCACATCCCTGCCATGAGATGATGGACACTGCTGATCCTGTATCCAGCTGCATCTGTAGCATCTCAGCCTCCACCTAGAGTGTTAACCAGATTATTTTTCTATCACTCTTGCCCATACTGAATATGCTGAATACTGTATCTCTAAACTGGCTAGCCCACTCTCACAGCCCGAGTCTCTATTATCGGCAGCCACAGCATGCATATTTTTATTTAGTTTCCAGTCCTTAGGGAATCCTCTCTCTGTGCCCTTCCTTGAGTAACAAAATCTTTGGATTTTCCCTTTTCTGTTACATCTCCTGAAATACTCATCTTTGAATGTGTATTCAGAATGGCTACAGAAAGCTTTCCCACAACAGTAACATGCCCCTGCCTGCTTTGATTCTGGCACACGACGACAATGCGATTATTTTATGCATGCTTGCCTTGTGTCTTCTGGCTGGTTTTAGTCCCAGTGCATCTCTTGCTGCAGTTTCCATAAGCACAGCAGCTCACAAGCTGTTCTAAAATGTGCCTCCTTCTTCATTCCAAATCCTCGCCTGTTTGCTTTGGATGTGCATTTCTGTACCAATCTCTTGGTTAAGGCCTAGTGAACTATTTCTAAGCTGCAAATATCGGGTCAGTTCTGTAAACCATCTTATACGAAGTAGCAGATTTATGTTTGTACGCTGAGCCCTTTAGGATAGACAATAACAGAGGCGCTAAAATGCCATTGAGAATTATGGCTTGGGTGTTGCAGGTGTGCAATAAACAGACTGGCTTTCCTATAAACAGCACTTAATCACAGGGGCAAACTTGGGGTCAGGAAAGAAGGGCAGGAATGGGGGTACCTGCTCAGCCCAAAATGCCCCTAGAATGACACATCTTTTCTTTCCAATTGAATCTGTAAAATGACAAAGTTATTCCAGTGTTGTTTAAAAATAACTATTTTTTATTCTTATTTATGTTTTTCAGACTACTGGAAAATTGCTAAAGGCATATGTATAATCTATTCTATTTATCCTGATGATTTTGATCCTTTGAAAGAGAGCAGTTGATGATCCCTCAGTAGGGATCTGAGATATGATTTTGTGTACTTTCCAGATAAAGTTTCTTAGGAACAAACCAGCCTTTTGCCAGCTATGGCTTACCCAGGAAGAAGCGTGACGAAAAGCATCTTAAGCACAAGAAGCTTTCTCTGACTGAACAGTCACAACAGGCTTGCCTTTCCCAGGGAGCAGACTCATTCAAGGAGCTCGGCTTATCATTACTCTTAATTAGGGATAATTTGCACTTAGACTTGGAAAAGAAGGATGTCAAAGCCCTTGACAAATCATTATCAGGATTCTAATTTTAGAGGCAGAGCAAAGGAGGCACAAGGAGGTCAATGATTTGCCCAAGGTCAGGGAGGAAGCGTACCTTTTCATCAGAGTGTTTCCCCAGCACCTGGTATCATAGGGACAACATGTGTTCCCACAGAGCTACTAGCAGAAGGAGAGGGCAAAAGGAAGAGGGTGGTGGAAACACAGCTAAGACCTGAGGAATGCCTTACGATACAGAGAAATAGCCAGGGCAGCTTGGTGCGAGAAGAAAGCGGTGCAGGTAGAGCCTTCCTTTAAGTGGGCAATGGGATTGACCAGTAACCAAGCACCCATGTTTACTCGCAGAAAGGGAATAACAGAAATATTCATCCAATTATTGAACATATTTTTACCTAGGGGCTGTTATGTAAGTGGCATTGTCCCAGGCATCCTGTAGAAAAGTGCAAAGAAATATTAAATTGGTCTTCTAGGATCTTTCCATATAGGTGGGAAACAAGGTATACACACATAACTAAATATGTGCATAGCACACAACCATGAAGTCCTAGAACCTGGTGTAATTAGTGAGGCATAGTAGATGCTCAATAAATGTTTGTCAAATTAATAGTTATTCAATCACTACCAAGCCTGAACTTACACTCTGCCAAGGTGGTTATGTGTGTGATTTGCCTGCCTAAAGCTTATATAGCAGGTTTCAAGGAGGTGAGATTTAAATTGGTTTTTAGAATAAGTTAAAAAAAAATTTAACCTTTAACTTTCAAGTAATTTCTGACTGTCAAAAGTTGCAAATACAGTGACAGAATTCCTATGTACCCTTCACTAATCTTCAAATGTTAACATCTTACATAATCACAGAACAATTATCAAAGGCAGAAAATGAACATTGTTGCAATACCATTAACGGGTCTACAGACCTTATTCAATTTCACCAATTGTCCCACTAACGGCCATTATCTGATCTAGGATCCAATCCAGGATCACACATTGCATTCAGTTGTCGTATTTCCTTATTCACTTCTAATCTGAATCAGGTCCTCAGTCTTTCTTTGTCCTTCATGACGTTGACACTTTTGAAGAGTACTGGCCAGTTACTTTGTAGAATGTCACTCAATTTGAATTTGTCTGATGTATCCTCTTGATTAAATTTAGGTGATGTCTTTTTTGGCGAGAATTCCGCAGAAGCGCTGTTGTGCCCTTCTCAGGCACATGATGCCACAATGTCTCACTATGGGTGGTGTGAGCTGCGATTATTTGGTTTTGGTGGTATCTGACAAGTTTCTCTACTAAAAGGTTGCTATTTTCCCTTTGTAATTAATAAGTTTCTTATGGGAAGATACTTTGAGATTGTGCAAATACCCTGTTTCTCATTATACTTTGCCCACTAATTTTATCATCCACCCATGATTCTTGCCTACAACAATTATTACTGTGGTGTTTGCCAAATGGTAATTTTCTTTTTCCATCATTCCTCCCACATTTATTCATTGGAATTCTGCTATAAAGAAGAGCTTTCTTTTATCCCGTTCATTTATTTATTGAACTGTTTTTAAAGTAAAGAATAGGATTTCATGATGGCAGGATGCTAGGCACTAACTCACAGGAAGGAAAGAGCAAGCACTGAGTGAGAAATGATAACCAAATTGAGTGGAACAGAGAACAGAAGCTGGGCCTGTGATCAGAAGTGTCATTTGCTGAGAGTAGAAAATGAAAAAGCCTTTTAACAGGTTCTGAGAAGGCAGGAACACAATCAAAGGGATTGTCAAAGATGGACATCTTAGGTAAAATTCATGACAGAAGGCTCGCAATGAGGTACAAGGTATTTAAGCACAGATTGGACTGGAGAAGGATGAGTTAATTCATAAAAGGAGAAAAAGATGATTCTGCAGACCTTAAACCAGTGCAAGAAGAGAAGTACTCCTGATGGTGACTGGATGGGTGGAAAGTGCTGAGGATTTTGTAGGAAAATACAAAGAACACCCCTTGAGTTAGGATTAGCTCCACTGTAAGGCATCTATAAGATGTTCTGGAATCTGAGAAATGAAGGAGTGTAAGCAACCAGTGATGGAGGGCATGGCATTCCCAAAATCAATCTGGGGAGACATTGATGCCTTATTTCTTGATGCCACCTCAAGCAAAGTGAATCACGTTCCCTTGACCAGGTCACATTGGGCAGGACCAAACGAATCCTGAGAGTATTTAGCTATTTACCTAACTTTCTGCATTTCCTGAAAAGAAGAAAAGAGACATCCAGGGTCTACTGTAATACCCTGCTCCCCCACCTCTCCACCCCCACCTCCACTCACCCAATGAGCCTAGCACACGGGAATCTGCTTTATGTTTGCAATTCTCCCCAGCAGTGGGCAGTGAACTTGGTGATTTGGAGGGCCCACATGAGGTTATTCTCATTCCAACTTCTCTACCAGCCTCTCCCTAAAGATATCTGGTTTGAGCACCACCTCAGGCCTTGAGTCTCTCTCCTAGTATCGTGGCAGGGCCAGCCCTAGTCTCCCATGTAAATATTTTTGAAATATAGCTCTGAGGACAGTGGGAACCTGAACAAACTAAAACTACTTTCTGTTCTTTCTTTGGCTGATGAGAGCTGCAATCACTTCTGTAAATCCCTGTCCTGAGCCTTGCAATGGCATCGGAGCATTAGCCCATTTTCACCTTGAGCTCTTGTAGGGTGGCTAAGCTTGTCTGACAGGCAGCAGTGGCCTGGAACAGCATCTCTCTCCTTTCTTTAATCCTTCATTGAGAGCTACCCCTATCCCGGAGGCAATAGGAGAACCCATCTTTCAAATTGGCACGGCAGCAGTAGAGAGATACTGCAGGAAAAACTATAGAAAAACCTCCCAAATTCCTTTGCTGGGACATGGAGCTCTGAGTCACTGGCTGCACTTTTGTGTGGCAGGGAAGGTCAGGGCATTGGCCTGAGACCTGCAGCAGAAGAGAGAGAGGCAGCCCCCCCTCCACTGCACAGGTCCCAGCCTTCCAGAGACTGCATTTTCATTTTCCTATTGAGGGAGAGTACAGTGGTTTTGGTTAACAGTAAAGCTTCAGATGCAGACCTATCTGTGTTCACATCTCAGCTCCACCAATTACTATGTGACCTCAGACAAGTCATCTGTCTTGCACCTCTGTTTCTTCAACAACAAAACTGCACTTGGGTAGCACTCAATGAATGGCGGCCATGATCAATATTATTGGTAAAACTGGACGTCTCATGACCATGTTCCCATGCTCCTTGGCTTATAGTCCAGTAATCTACTTTTTCTCTCATGCTTACTCGGATTGTCTTTTTGCACCACTGCCATCCACTTTAATTCTACTATTCTCAGGAAATTATATAATGCCTATTAGCTACAATGTTATGCACATGGGTACAGATTATTAGGATATCATCTATTAAAAATGTCATAATATTATATTTAAGTATAAGTGAACAAAAACCAAAGCAAAGTTCAACAAACCAAAACTACTTCTTGCAAAAGGTGAGTGAAACTGTTCTTGACTGTCGGTTTCTTGTGACACTCATTTAACCCTTTCCTAATTCACCCCTGTATCTGGGAGAATCGTCCTGCATGACCACACCACAATACGTACTTTGTTCCTTTATTTTTACAAGTGTAGTTTAGTTTCAATTATTTGTGATAATTCTTAATAGCACGTATTATCCAAATAATGATGACCTAGTATTATGAGACCTTACTGAAGATCACTGTTATTAAGTCTTGCTGAGAAGTGGGGCATGACTGCCAAACTTTTTATAAGAGTTACAGGGTTCTGGGGCTCAAAGCAAGGAATGGCAGGAGTTGGCAGTTCAAGACAAATACATAAGACTGTCAGAGTGAGTAGAGGCTAGAGGCAGATCTGAGGAAGGAAGTGAGTGGACAGAAAGTATTATTAAGGGGCCGGGTGCCAAGAATCTCACAGAACGTCTGTGAAAAAAGCACTTGCATTAATTATGTACTGTGATTCGCTTAAACTAAGGGTAAGAAGTCTTTGCCTATTCCAAATATGCCTAGATTGAATGAATGTGTCTGTTTCCTCTAATTACACATGGAAGATCAGAACAAAGATGGAAGGTCGGAGGCCCTGAGCCTAAGAACCTTCACCAATAAGTGGCACTTTTCAAAGCCCATCCATGTGTGGAGTTTGGAATCTTGCCCTGAATGTTTTTCAGGATTCTATTGAAATATCCTCCTTGTCAGTGAATTTCTCTTACAGCCTATAGAAAGAATTTATAGGCATGGTTTTTAGGCCAGTGAATATCCAGAATGGCTCTAGGTGAAAAATGGCGTGTGCTCATCTCTTTAGTTTCTCCCTAAAACATAATTTGTGGCAATGTACTCTTGCCTAGCTTCTTAACATCTGCCCACTAAGCCCTTAGAGAGTAACTGCTTATGTCAGGCAGGTAGAAAACAATATAGTTTTCATTATTCTATTACCTGTGAACCTTCTGGTGGGTGGCAGGGTGATTAAAACTTTCTATGGCCTGATTCATTTTCATACTGATTTGCAAGGCTGCCTTAGCACTTCCACGTTCCTTATAATTTGGGCGTTTATTACATACTTTACAAGGCACTTGTGTAATATGATATCAAACTTAAAAGTGGTATTGTATATACAGAAACTCTATTAATAAAAATTACTATGTAGCGCTATTTGTTTATAGGTAAGGAGACTCGCTTATAAGCAAGATTCCTCTATGCTTAATAACTTAATTAGCAATTTGGAGATTAGCCTTTCTTGTTTAGCTATCTGAGTGACTGATTTCCACAAAATTCCTTGGACAGACTTATCTCAATTATGAATCTGTTCCTCCCAAACCAGGTACTTTGGATTTGGACACGTGAAATAGTCTGTATATGAGTTTTACAAAACTTGCATCAAGATATGTTTTTAAATCACTGTCCTACAGAATGTTGACCTGGTCGATGCAAGTGTTGTGTTGACTGTGAGGACCATATTGCAATTATATCTCTCACCTCATTGATAAACCGAATGGATTCAGCTGAGCCCTAGTTGTCTCTCTCACAGTACATCCCTCTCAAAGCCTCAGGAGCCGTCAAAGAACTTTTAACATCCCTCCCAGACCCCAAATTCCATGAAATAACTGGAACCTAAAGTGATCTCCGCATTTGTCTCTTTCCACAAGCAATCCAAATTGCCATCCTTACCTTTACCCCGTCACTGTTGCAGAAATTAAATCAGCAAGAAAGGCTGAGTGGACGCTAGCACAGCCAGCGGAGTGACCAGGAACAGATACAACCTGGGTATGAAGTCCAGAAACATTTATTTAGTGCACGGTTTCTCGTTATCACCTTCATTAAGTCCTTTTTGTAAAGAAGGATCTAAAACAGTGGTTCTCCAAGTTTGGCCCTCAGACCAGGAGCAGCAGCAGCACGTGTTAGCAATGCAAATTCTCAGGACCCACCCCAGACCTACAGAATCAGCATCCCTGGGGTAGGGGCGCCTCAGCTTCTGTGTAATTCGGATTCACCTTGAAGTTGGAGAACTACTGACGGAGAGAAATGCTCCCATGTACAGAGGCTAGAAGCAAAGCTATCAATTGTTTAAGCCTTTGATGGCTTCTCCTTTTAAGGGGTATTTTGCCACTAACGTTTCTTCTTAACAGCATTCTAACCCTGTGTCCAAAAACTAAGACTCTAGGATTTTCAAAATATTCATGAGATTTTGTTCATTTGTACATGTTTTTTCTGATACTCGGCTAATCATGCCTAATTCCCATTTTTTGAGTTTAAATTGCAGAGAAATCCTTACCTAATGCTTTTTTTTTTCTTCTCAGACAATTAAACATTCACCTATTACTCCTCTGACTAATCCAACTCATTTTCCATCCTCAGAGGAAATAAAAAAACAAAAATTAAAGAAAAAATGACGGGAAAATGCCCAAGACCACAGACATACGATACAATACACAGTCTACACATCTGATAGATTTATCTATACTCTTCCATGGAATTTATCATCCTGCCAATTGTTTTACATGTTTACGTGAAATGTATAAAAATCAAGTATTTAGTTGTTACATGGTTCAGCCTTGATCAGAATATCAGATTTATTTGAAGAAACAAAGTATCTTATAAACAAGTACCATAATCCCATTTCTCAGATGAGAAATTCAGGCGTGGAAAGATTGATTGACTGTAAACATTAGCCAAAATTCTCTCTTGGTTCATTCTCCAAATGAAAATCCCTTTAAGTCGTATTTCCAACTCAAATACATTATAATCAGATAAATTATAATAGAGAATCTATCTCTTGTATTTATGAATAAAATTCAGATTATTCATGCACACAGTTTGAGATGTGAGTGTAAACATTATTATCACCAGCATTTATTAAGCAGCTAGATAGGATAAAGCATTTACTTTTAGTTTACCGGAGTGACAAAGGAAGTAAGAGTTTTGATCTGTGATCTGAAAAAGGCTAAAGAAATGGAGGGAAATGAAAATTATATACACACAGTGATATGCAAATAAACACAGACTTGAGTGGCAGAGAGATAGTGCTCACCAAATATTCTATGTCCTTCCCCACATTCTCAGGCTCCCTTGCAGTTAGATTAGCCACATGATTAGTTCTAATTGACTATGTGCAAAGGTCAAGAAAGTTAAGACCCGAGGTTTCTCCTCCATCCCTTCCCTTGCTATGGCAACCTTGGAGGCCACATAGCTACAAAATGAGGAGGGAGGACTGCCCAACCCACATAAGTGTTGACCTGAGAGAAAAATAACACATTATTGTATTAAGCCTTTGAGATGTAGGGATTTATCGTTTGCAGCATCTTGTGTTAATAACCTTGACTAATTTAACCTGTGAATTGTGAAGCTGTGCTATGCACCTGTGCGTCCCCTCCAGTTCGCACTTCCCTCATCAGGAACGCGCCCACCTCCTCCCTTGTCCTTGCAACTGAATCCTAATCTTTTTCCACCTAAGTCAAATGGCAAGTTATTCATTCATTGGACAAATATTTTTGTGCCCCTAGTGTGTGTCAGGTATGCATTCATTCTTGAGGATTCAACTAAGACAGACACACCCATGTCTTGATTTCGCAGAGCTCACACTACAGCAGGGAAGAAAGAAAATCTAATAAATATGATCCACTCCCCAAACAGAAGTAATTTCTTCCTCTCTGAGTTTTGGCAGGCCCTCAGTACACGCTTAGCACTTTCTACCCCCAATGACTGTTGTAATTAGTAACATTGTCTCCTTTTCCCACCAGGTGGTAAGCACTTTGATGGTAGGAATTTATCTTATTTATCTATGAATATTGCACAGCTATTTGTACACAGGAGGCTCTCTGTAAACAGTTATTGATGACATATATGGAGGGATATGTTACATGCGTGAAAGCAATTGCTAGAATTAGTTCCAAGAATTAAAATTAGGAGGAGGTGTGTCCAGGAAGGCTTTATGGTGACTTTTCAGGAGCATCTGATCATGATCTAGGAATTCATAAGTAAATATTTTCCTCCTGTGTGCCTGCCACATAGGAGGCACTCCATACATATGTTGGATGAATGAACTGAATGAATGGGTTTCCCACTTTCTTATTGATCAATGGATCTCCTGATTGAAAGAATTCCTACCCTAAGGTACCTTCAGTAATTGAATGAGACATGCTATGCATTTTTGTGGCAAATAAAGACATTTCCAAGTCCAGCAGGAATATTTAATTATTTTCTTTTTAATGCCGTGAAAAATCAATAGACATATTATTTCTGGTCTTTTAAACCACCTCAAATGTAATTTTCCTTATAAATTAGAACTCAGGTGGTGAAGTTAAGAAGGCTACTGTTTAAAGTTTAGTGAACTTATATAAAATATGAATTGCTGATCTTCTTAAGATTCTGCTAACTTAAAAAAAAATTTCCAGGATTGAAAGAAAGTGTAGACTTTCACAGTAATTTAACGAGTTCAATTTTCCAAAGCTTCTACCTTTCATAAAGAGCAAACTGAAGACTAAAAGAAAATGAGGTGATTGTATATTTATGCTAAATTTAATTCCATTCCATAAAATGTCTTGTTAAAAATTATAAAACAAGGGCTGGCCCGGTGTTGTAGTGGTTAAGCTGTATGGTCCACTTTGGCAGCCCGGGGTTTGCAGGTTTGGATCCCAGGAGCGCACTGACGCACCGCTTGTCAAGCCATGCTTTGGTGGCGTCCCATATAAAGTAGAGGAAGATGGGCACGGATGTTAGCCCAGGGCCAATCTTCCTCAGCAAAAAGATGAGGATTGGCAACAGATGTTAGCTCAGGGCTAATCTTCCTCACAATAAAATAAAATAAATTAAAATAAATATATTAAAAAATAAAATAAAAATTATAAAACAACTGGGGAAAGTATATTTTTCCTTTGATTGTTTCCCACCGTCTCTCATTTTTTTCTGTTGAGGACCACCAAGGATATGCCATCATATTGTATCTGTTATATTTTCTTATATTATTTTTTGTCATTATTGTTCTAACCATGATATGATATTCTAGGTGAAGTTTTTAACCCCTAGGTAGTAATATCACTTGGGGGTATTGATTAAACAGCAATTTTCATGTATTGATTTTATATTTCTAAGCTCTAATGTTTTTACATTTGAAGCATTATTTACTCTGCATCTTAAATTTCTATAAGTAGTGATTAAATTATTAAAGTTAGATTTGTTCTCATATAGAGATAAAGAAATTACCCTTGCTCTATAATAATACTATTCAGTAAATATAAAATAGAAACTAATGGTTAAAAAAAAGACTCAGATGAAGTAGGGGCCGGCCCGGTGGCGCAAGCGGTTAAATGCGCGCGCTCCGCTGCGGCGGCCCGGGGTTCGCTGGTTCGGATCCCGGGCGCGCACCGACGCACTGCTTGGCAAGCCATGCTGTGGCGGCGTCCCATATAAAGTGGAGGAAGATGGGCACAGATGTTAGCCCAGGGCCGTCTTCCTCAGCAAAAAAAGAGGAGGATTGGCGGATGTTAGCACAGGGCTGATCTCCTCACAAAAAAAAAAAAAAAGACTCAGATGAAGTAGACAGTTTAAGCTGGCATAATGAAACAAATACAAGTTACATTAAGGAGAAGTACAGAGTAATAGTAGTAACATATGCTAATGGCTTCCAACTTTTAATTAATAGAGTTGTTTATCAGGCTCCAGACAGCCAGGCAGGAGTCTCCTATTATTTTTGGAGGTGTACAATCTTGCAAATTTAAAGTTGTTAAGTATGGAATGAATCCAGTGATCTCCGTGTAATTCAGAGGAGCATTTACAAGCCTGAAGACTCATTTTAATTGCAGATGTTAATAAGATGTTTATTTTTGCCCATGTCCTCGTTCACCTGGTCTTTTACGTTGCCTGATTTCTGTGTCACTGTTGAAATTGACACTCGTTCTGTTGATTTTGGTCATTCGCAATGATATGACATGAAGTGATTTAGAACTTTCTTGAGTGAATGTGCAGTAAACAAATCAGGTTTTTCAAAACACTTATTTCTACAAGTGAAAAAATTAAAACAAATAGTTTTTCTTCCTGAAGAGGTCTATTGAAGTGGGCTCAATTGAACTCAAATGACTTCAATTCAAATCAATAAAAAATAACTCATTAGGCACCTACTAAATTACGGGTGTATAAAGAATGAATGGATTGGTAAGGAGCCTGGATGGCCAAAATTAGGCATTTTGGTTTAGTAGAGAAGATCATAGAATCCCAGAATCTTAAAGCTGGAAGGACCTTAAACAGCTAAATGGATCTATGATTTATAGACGAGCAAGCAAGAGACCATAGTGAAGTAATGACACGTGTTCAACATCACCAGCTAATAACTCAGCTTGAACCAAAGTCTGAGAACTACTCCAGTCCAGGGGTCTCTCACCCACCGGGCCTCCTCCTATACCTCGAGTGAAATCTAACTGTCGTGTGGGAAATCACCATCTAAATGTGTTTCAAATACTCTGCTAATAGGTCCATGGTTAACAATGGCATATCCACTCAATGAAATATTATGCAGCCATTAAAGATAATATTTATGAAGACTGTGTAATAACATGGAAAAGTGGCCGGGAGGTAACGATAAAGGAAGAAGTAGGAAATAAAGCTGCATATATAGCATAATGACAATTATTTTTTAAAAGCCTTCAAATAGAAAAAAAGAATGGAAAAAATATTGAAGTTATATGCATGTATATTTGAATGGTGGGACTAGCAAGAAATGTTTCCCTTATTCCCACTTCCAAAACTTTTCAATTTTCTTTATAAGCATATCTTATTTTAAAGTGGAAAAATGGAAACAACTGTTCTGCTACGTTCAAAGACAGCTAAGGCAACACCCTTTTGCAGTGAGTTTCAAGATGTTTCTGGAGCAGAATAAACACTCACACAGAGAAGAGCAGGCTATCCACTCAAGGAGTTGGATGAGGGTTCACACGGTCCTCCTCTTGCCTTTCTTCCCTAGGGAAACCCAAGCCAAGGGGGCAAGAGAGCTCTCCCCACCCTGCACTCAGCCTGAGCCGTGGAAGAGGAGAGGAGTAATTGCTAGGGCTGCCAGCATCCGAGGCTCTTCTTCCTGATAAGACAAACCCATAACAAGGATCGTCTCCCAGCACCAGGGAGCAGACTTGAGCAACACCCAGGAAGGCTCCTGACTGAGAAAATGAGAGCCTAATTGAAATGCGGAAAGCCTATGCTTCACTGCACCGCTCAGTCACTCATTCAAATCATTATTATGAAACATTATGAAATACATCATCTTTCACTATCCCTCTGATTACACTGACCCAGAACATCTTTCCTTCTATCACTCCTTTCAATCAACTCTAAATTCTCCCAAGTTTGGATTCCCACTAGCCTTTGACTTGGACCACTTGCTCTCCTAGAGGTGGGTGCTGAAATTTCCTTTTTAACAACTTTATTGAGTCCTAGTATACAAGAAATAAACTGCACATATTTAAAGTATGCGTTTCAGTTTTGACAGATTTGTACACCCGTGAAACCGCAACCACTAATAAGATACTAACATTTCCATCACTCCAAAAGTTTCCTTGTGCCCCTTGGCATTCGATCCCTCCCTCCCTGCTCCATCCAAACCTCTCCCCCTATCCCCAGGCAACCATTCATCTGCTTTCTGTCATTATAGATTAGTTTTCATTTTCTAAAAATTTATATAAATGGAATTATACAGTATATACTCTTCTGTATCTGGTTTATTTAACTCAGAATAATGGCTTTGATATTCATTCCAGTTCTTTGGGTATCAGTAGATGGTTCCTTTTTATTGATAAGCAGTATTTCAGTGTATGAACTGACAATATTTTATTTACCTATTCACCTGTTGATAGACATTGGGGTTATTTCCATTTGGGGGGTATTACAAATTAGGCTGCTATGAAAATTCAGTACAAGTCTTTGTGTGGATGTGCGTTTTCATTTCCTTTGGGTAAATACCTAGGAGTGGAATGACTAAGTTACATGTTAGGTGTACACTTACCTTTTTAAGCAAATCCTGAACTGTTTTCCATTTTATATACCCACAACAGTGTATGAGAGTTCCAGTTGCTCCACATCCTTGCCATTACTTGGCATATTCAGTCTTTAGCTGCTCTGGTGGGTGTGTATAGATATGTCATTGTGGATCCGCCTCTGCATCCCAACCCAGTCTCATGTGAAAGCAAGCCTGGAGGAAGACGACTAGCGCCCTCACTACTCCAACTTTTTGAGTGGATGGTTTGTTCTTCTCTGTGTTTCAGTGTTTATTCTGCTCCAGAAACATCTTTAGACCCACTGTAAAAGGGCTTGGCTTCTGCTGAAAATGCTCCATAATGCTTCCTTTCCGGAGCTTCCTAATCTGTCCTGATCACGAAGCAAGCCAGCATTAATTAAATTCTTACTATATTTGTTTGCTAGGCCTGCCAGAGTAAATTAGCACGAACTTGGTGCCTTAAGACGACAGAAATTTATTCTCTCACAGTTCTGGAGGTCAACGTCAAAAATCAAGGTTTTGACAGGGTTGTTTCCTCCTGGAGGTTCTGAGGAAGAATCCGTTCCATGCCTCCTATAGTTTCTGGTGGGGCCCACAGTCCTAGGTGTTCCTGGGCTTGTGGCTGCATTGCTCCAATCCTGCCTCTGTCTTCACATGGCCTTTTCCTCTGTGGGTGTCTTCTCCTCCGTGTCTCTCAAACCTCCCTCTGCCTCCTTATAAGGATACTTGTCATAGGATTTAGGGCCCACCTGGATAATCCAGAATGATCTCCTTAGCTCAAGATCCTGAATCACATTGGCAAAGACCCTTTCTCCAGATAAATTAACATTCACAGGTTCCAGGGATTGGACATGGATATCTTTGGGGGCGTCATTTTGCAACCTCCCACGCTTGCTAAGAACTAGGTACAATGCTAGATACTATGCTAACTATCTGATTTCCTCATAAAAATCCTGTGAGGTATTATTCCTATTTTTCAGGTAATACAGGCTTGAAGTAGTATTTTGTCGAAGTTCAGCACCAGTTAGAGATAGAATCAGTCATCAAGTCTAGTTTTCCTTGCCTTCTACATTGCCCTTTGCTTCTCTGTCACAGAGATTTAAAAACATCCAGCATGCTGAAAGTCCCACCTGAAACATGTTGGCTAAGTGGATTCTTAGAGTTAGATCTACAATTTCCCTTCATTACTGAATGTTCTAAGTGATCTTTGGGTCAGTGATTCTTAATCCTGGCTTCATATCACATCCACATGGAGAGCTTATAAAAAATCATTGATGCCCAGTTCACCCCTGAACCACTGAGCTAGATTTTTTTTTGGGGGGGGGTGGGGTCAAGCTTTTTGAAAAGCTCCTCAGGTAATTCTTTTGTGCAGCCAGGATCAAGGAACCCTGGGATTCTCAACCAAATCTGTGGCTTCCATGCTGTATACCGTTTTCCTTGGAAGTCCTCTAAATAGATTAATTCCATTCAATGATCAGAAATGACCCTCCAGATCTTCCAGTGTCAAAGCCCAAGTCGTGTTTTATACTTACCCACCAAGTCTCTGGAAGCTGCAAGATGAGTGATTAGATTTATCAGCTCATTTGTGATTAAGTTCTCTGTATAGGAATGAATGAATGAATGAATGAATGGATGAATGGATGGATGAATGAGCTTATTCTACATCTCTGCCCACTTTCTCCGGTTCTTTTGGTCAGTAATCACCCAGGCGCTTCCTGAAGAAAGAGATCTTCTAGACCTTTGTCTGTACAAAGTTACATACCAAAAATACATCACCAAAAACTTCACACACAGAGACAAAAATGAAAGACATTATTTCCATCAAAGGAATATGGAGTCAATTGTAATTTTTCTTCCTTGTATTAAAAAGGTATATTAGTTCCTTCCTTTGCATAATTAGAAGTGGCTGGATAGATTTCATCTGATTTTTTTCTCTAAAAACTGCCTAAGGATTAAAAGCAAGCATGGCAAGATTTATTCCCAAAGTAAATATTTAGGAGACAGTTATGGCACCTTAATACTTGCTTCTTTGAACACAGTAATTAAGGAATTTAGATAACTATGCTGATATACTTCAAATGTTCATTTAGAATATCTTAGTGTTCTGTATTTGTCAGTGCATTTCCCACAAACCATGTGCTTTTAAATATGAATCTATTGGGCTTTCTTGTACTTGATGTTTCATTATGATTTCTCTCACCTGACACAATTCGGCTGAGAAAGTCCCAGTTTTCAGGTTTGTCTGTGAAAAACTTACATGCAATGCTTATCGTTGTTATTGTTTTGTGAGGAAGATCAGCCCTGAGCCAACATCTGATGCCAATCCTCCTCTTTTTTTTTTTTTTTTTTGCTGAGGAAGATTGGCCCTGAGCTAACATCCATGTCCTTCCTCCTCTACTTTATACGGGACACCGCCACAGCATGGCTTGACAAGTGGTGCATGGATGCGCACCCAGGATCTGGGCCTGCGAACGCCAGTTGTCCACAGTGGAGCGAGTACACTTAACTGCTGCACCACCGGGCTGGCCCCTGTAATGCTTATCGTTTTGCTCTTTTGTATTATATTAGAGTCTGTTTGCATATTTTCCATAGAGAACTAGGGTTACTCAAGGCTGTTCTTGGGATTCACCTTTTATCTGTGTAATCTACATGCTTTAGGAAGACATAGGACGAGAAATCTGGTGTGCTTGCCAAGTAATCTCCCAGTTTCTTCCAAATTGGAGTCTCGTTTGCAGAATACTCAACTGATAGTAATAAGTCCTAATCAAATCAAATACCTGAGTTTGGGTCCTTCCAAATGGAAGAAAGGGTCCCTGAGAGGGCCCTTCTGTGAAATAACAAAAGCCTCTGAGTTAAGGATGTGTCACAGATCTGTTCTCTGCCTAGGTACACAGAAAAATGGGCCAAGGGTCCTGCATGGTAATCATACAAACTTGTTCTCTTGTGCAACTCCAGGGAATTTGAGCAAGTTCCTGAAAACAGCAGCTCCCCAGGGAACTATCTTCTGAAAGAATTGTGCAACTTCATATTTTCCAGAAAGGACTCAGCAGGGAAATTTTTTAAATTTCCCCTCTGATGTGCTGAGAGAGAGGGCAGTTCTCACCTGCCTGAATGGTTGAGGAAATGAGTTCCAAAAGTAGGACTGGAGCCTTGCCAAGAGAGTCTGCACTGTAACTCTGTCCTCAAATGCCCCATGGGTAGAGGGTGTGGCCTGGAAAAAAGTTTAGACATAATAATTTTCCATTCAATCATCATAATAAGTACAGGTCCCATAGTCAGTTGATTTGGGTTGCTTGGGCCATTGTAGAACTGATTGGAATGCCACATATCTGACCTGATTAAGAAGGCCAAAAGCAAGGGAAAGCCACTAACATTTCAGAGATCAGTGATTTTGGCCAAATTTATGACTGAATCAATGTCTGCGAAGGGTTCCAAATGACTGTTAGGGCATCAGACTTTATAATGCCCAGAAGTCACTGATCAACTATTGAATTAGTGTAGTTATGCTCTTAATTGATCACAAACTATGGATATTTCCCCACTTTATTTGACTTGCAAGAGTGTTATCCAACATCTAGGGAGCATTCATTTTGGGGAAACACACTGCATCCAGGGAGCAATGAATATTTATAAAATATGGCCTTTGCCTTAGGGTATTTCACAGTCTCCACTAAGAACACACTCTTAGCTCGTTGATGAAGCTTGAATAAAGAACAAAATGTAGAGCAGGAAGATCTTTCTTTGGGAGTCTTGAAAGGAAGCAAAACATCACTGGAAAGGAAGCATCAGTGCTCCCAGCCTCTGAGGGGCCAACTGTTGATGTCATGGATAACTGAAGGGAACCAGAGTCTCACAGAGGATGAAAACAGGAGACAGAATAATGGCAAAGGGTAGATATTTACTACAGGTTTGCCAAATAATCATAATATCAAGCCACTGTAGTACGACTCATTCATTAAGTGTCAAAATCCCCAGGCAGGAATAAAACAAAAGAGTATATGAAAAAGAACAGATAGAAATCTTGGAAATAAAAAAGAATCAATGTAATAAAAAAATTGTATTAAACTCTAGACTGAATTAAATCTACTAGTTGGGAGAATCATCCAGAATGTAGCACAGAGATAAAGAGATGAGAACCATGAAAATGCATTGAAGACATATATGCAAGATAGATTGAGATTCTTTAATGTAGGCCTAAAAGGAGTGAGAGAAGTCGAGAATGATCTCTGACATGGCAACAATATTCAAAAGAATATTTGATGAAAGAGATGACTTTCCAGACCCAGGAAGCAGAATGCTAAGCAGGGTAAAATAAAATGAATTCACATTTTAATATATCATAACATAATGGTATATCATCAAAGATAAGAATCATAAAAGCTCTCATGAAGAAAAGACAGATAACTTACAACATAAAAACAATTAAACTTAAAGGGGACTTTTCATCAAGACTTGATGCTGGGAGACAACAATGAAGTAAGATCTCCTAAATGATGAGGGAAAATAATTGCCATATATGAGTCCTATACCCAGCTAAACTATCATCAACATTGTTTTTGTTGTCGTTGTTGTCATGGTGGTGGTGATGGTGGTGGTGGTGGTGGGATTGATGGGGGAATGGGATGGGAAAAATTGTCTTTTCCCCCAGATATACAACAACTAAGAAAGTTGACTACATGTGTCTAAGTCTGCTCGAGCTGCTATAATGAAATACCATAGGCTGAGTGACTTAACATACATTTATTTCTCACAGTTCTGAAGGCTGGGAAATCCAAGATCAAGGTGCTGGCCAATTCAGTTCCTGGTGACACCCTCTTTCTGGCTTGAGATGGCCATCTTCTTGCAGTATCCTCACAAGGCTGGTAGAGAGAAAGAGAGAGAGAGCTCTGGTGTATCTTCTTATAAGGGCACTAATCCCTGCATGAGGACCCCACCCTCATGACCTAATCACCTCCCAAAGACCCCCACCTCCTAATAGCATTACACTGGAGGTTAGGGCTTCAACATATGAACTTGTGGGGGACACAAACATTCTGTCCATAACACTACCCCTGTATCCTCAATAAAAGAATGTAAATAAAGTACTTTATAAGAAGAAAAATAAATCCAGGATAAAGGAGTGAGGCTGGAAACAATGATAAGCCCAGAAATTGAGTAATGTATATTGGCAAAAGTTAGTAAATATTTATTGATAAATTTAACCAATTTTTGTAAAATAAAAATAAATAATTAATTGCATTGTGTTTTTTAAAAGATGGAGCTTTAAATAACAATAATAAAAAGTATTTTATATCTAATTGCTGCTAAAATTTAATTGACTATTGTCTGATTTTTTTCATGGCAGCTGTAATTTCTTAGCCTCAGGCTCGATACAATAAACACATCCATTTTCATGACCAGTTGTTTTTTAAATAAACCTTTTATTTTAGATAGTTTTAGATTTACACAAAAGTCACACAGACCCAGACTCCCCTATTATTAACATCTTACCTTACTATGGAACATTTGTCACAACTAAGGGACCAAGATTTGCACATTATTAGTAACTAAACTGCATACTTTATTTGGATTTCACTAGTTTTTTCCTAATGCCCCTTTTCTGTTCCAGGATCCATCCGGGATAACACATTACACTTAGTAGTCACTTTTCTTTAGCCTCCTTTGGTCGATGACAGCTTCTCAGATTTTTCTTTTTTTGATGAGTTTGACAGTTTGGAGAAGTACTGGTTGGGTACTTTGTAGAATGTTCTTTAATGTTGGTTTGTCTGATGTTTTTTTCACAACTAGACTGGGGTGATATGTTTTGGAGAGAAAGACCACAAGGCGAAGTGCCGTTGTCATCACATCAGATCAAGAGGACATACTAGCACATGACAACATGACTTATCATTAATGATGTTCATCTTGATCATCTGGCCCAGATAGTGTTTGCCATTTTTTTCCACTCCGCTTTCCATAATCTCTTTGGAATCTAGTCACTAAGCACGGCCTACACTCAAGGAATGGGGAGTTAAGCTCTATCTCCTTGAGGGAGATATCTACATAAATTATTTGGAATTCTTCTGTACAGTATATTTGTCTCTTATCCTCATTGACTTATTTATTTATAATCATTCATTTATATCAGTATGGACCCATGGATATTTATTTTATACTTTGGATTATAATCCAACTCTATTTTGTTACTCAAATTGTTCCAGCTTTGGCCACTGAGAGCGCTGTCAAGTTGGCTCTTGTGTCCCTTTTATGTGGCCCCATTGTTTTGTTTTTGCACTTCCTTACTTTCTGGTACTTCAAGACGTTTGTGCTCATCTTATACATTCCCTGCCCCAGCCCTAGAAGCAGCATATCTCCAAGGAGACTGGCTCCTTTATCATGACCAGTTTTCAAACAACCCCCATACAAAAAGAAAACCAAACTCCTGTGATTAGAAACACATTATTTCTAGCTCCTTCTTTGCCAACAGAGCTCTGTCCTACCAGAAAATGTGCTGCTGTGAGCTAGCCCATGAAGAGCACCACTGACACAAGGGTTTTTGACCTGAGAAGCTTTTAAAATATCAAGATGCTTGGGCCATGCACTTGGGGATTCAGATTCAGGAGATCTGAGAGGATGTTCACACACTTTCTGTTAAGTTTCATAGGTGGCTGTGGTGAGCCACCAGGGTTGAAGACAATGTATAAATTGTCCAGCTTTAAAATGTTTAACATTTAATAGTCTATCATTCATTGAGTAACTACTATGGGCTACATATATGATCTTATTTAATCACCACAACAATCTCAGAAATTAAGATTATCATCCTGTGTTAACAAAGATTGAGTAATTGCTTAAGGTCACAGAACGTGTGTGTCTGTGCTGAAAACAGTTTTAATTGAAGTCACAGCTCATGCTCAATTTTTTACCATATTGCTTCCCATTTAACAATGTTTCTATAAAGTGGCTTATATAAAGGTAAATGGCTCTTCATTCTCATAGTTTGCTGGCCACTGGAAACTGTTTACTTTCCCATATTTCATGGCCATTTATCCTTTTTCACAGTAGCTGAAATAATACACTGTGTACAACTGAATAGCCAAATCAAATTATTCTGGACTTTGATAAATTTGCTATTAAAGGCTATTCAGTGGAGGGGGAGGAAAGCTAAAGCAAGAGAGGATGGAGAGAGAAATTACATTATATAATTGTATTTAATATTTGGCTTAATTTCATCCTAATAGCAAGGCAAAATATGAGATCCTTAATTATGACTGAAGTTGCAAAAATACAACATGGATTTTAAACAAAGTCTCTAAAAGGCAACAAATTTAGGGATCAACCAGTTCTAAAACTTCTAATCTTCAGGTGAGGATTCTTGACAAAAACATAGATATCCACACTAAGCTACAACAAGAGACAGAGAGTGTGTATACTGTTTTCCATTGCTGTATAACAAATTACCACTAACTTAGATGGCTTAAAACAACACCCATTTATTAGCTCATGGTCCTGTAGGTTAGTAGTCTGTTGAAACATCATTAATAATGGTGTCACCAGGCTGAGTTCTCATCTGGAGGCTTAGGGAAGATTCTGCTTCCAAGCTCATTCAGATTGTTGGCAGAATCCAATCCCTTGTGGTTGTAGGACTGAAGGCCTTGTGTCCTTGCTGGCTGTCAGCTGGACGCTGTGCTCAGCTCCTAGAGGCTGCCTGCATACCATGCCATGTGGCTTCGCCATGTCCCTCATGTCCAGTCCCTTCATGCTTCAAGTTTCTCTGACTTCCCTCTTTCTGACTTCTAGACCCAGAGATGGAGCCCACCAGTAAATCCCCTTATCTTAAGGTCAACTGATTTGGGACATTAATTACACCTGCAAAATCCCTTCACAACAACACCTAGATTAGTACTAGTTATTGAATAACTAGAAAAGGATGTATGTACACTAGGGAACAGGAATTTGGGGAACACCTTAGAATTCTGTCTACCACAGAGAGAAAGGGAGAGAGAAGAGAAGAGGGGGAGACACGGAGCATCACGAACAAAATCATTTTGTTTTCATCTCTCTGTTTGGTCTGTCTTTATTTCTACTTCTATATTTCTTTCCCTTTTCTCTCAGTCTCCTTCTAACCAAAATGTTATCTGCACTGAGTTTTACATTGCAGGTGAAACTGAATTGTAAAGTCGAAATGCCCTTAAATTTATCTAATCCTGGGGTTTGCCAACCTTTTTGTGAACAGTGGGGATTCTAATGTGGAGTCAGCTACTTGCTGACTTTGTCCCTCCTATCAGGAATCCCAGCAAACCCTAGGAAAGGACCTACAGTATCAGTCAATCCAAACAGCCCCCAGAGGACCCAATCTACTAGGAGGGATTCCCAAGCTATTCCTTTCCATTTGGATCTGAGGAGGTCATGTAAGGCCACACAGGCCATTTGTGTTAGGTAAAGGCATGGAACCCAGATCGTCTCATGCTAAGCCAGCATGGTTACAACAGGACCCAAGGGGTTTGTACTTCATATTCAGTGCCAATGTGTAGAACATACAGTTGCACTCTCAAAAAAAAAAAAAAAAGTTAGATTTCTTGTTGTTACATGGTCCTTGAATTATGCCCTTTTTTCCTGCTTGTTACTAGACTTTTAAAAAAAAATTCCCATCCCTGTATTGGAAGAAAGCCTTATCAGAAAATTTAACAGTCCTAGTTTGAGGGCCTTGTGCATTGGTTCTCAAAGCTTGACAAACTCCACAGAATTACTTGGGGAGAATGAGTAGGCCCTACCCAGACCAAATGAATCAGAACTCCTGGGGGACTGTAACAGGAATCTGCATTATAACAAGCCCCTTCCCCGGGGGGACCATGACACTTGCTAAATTTGAATTCAACTGATCTAGAGTTTAAATGAAATTCAGTGAAATAATGAATGCGAATTTGCTTGGTACAGGGTTTCTCAGACTGTTCCATGACCTTAATAGGCAATTCTTTAAAAATAAAATTCTACACAAAGATGTATCTTCTAAAATGTATTTAAAATATATATGTAAGACCAACATTAAATATATTTATACAGAGGTTATTATTAAAGTAGGGTAATCTCCCTTTTAAAATGGTACAACACACTTGGGGAGACCAGGAAGTAAGGTCACCTGATGCATTAATGTACGACACCTGTGGGCATGTAGGCACATTTGTCAACTCACTGTGACATGCTGTCTATTCAATAATTACCAGCCTGTTATGACTCCCATAATCTCAGCACATATTTGTGACAGCATTCAATGTTCATCGTATATTAAAACACTTATTCTACTCAACTTTTCTCATTCATGTATCTAAAAGATGGCAGTTTTAAACAAAAAGCCAATCTTGTGGCTCTGAACAAACAAAAAGTTGAACCATTAAGAAGGTAGATGGGGGCCGGCCCGGTGGCGCAAGCGGTTAAGTGCGCGCGCTCCGCTGCGGCGGCCCGGGGTTCGCTGGTTCGGATCCCGGGCGCGCACCGACGCACTGCTTGGCAAGCCATGCTGTGGCGGCGTCCCATATAAAGTGGAGGAAGATGGGCACAGATGTTAGCCCAGGGCCGTCTTCCTCAGCAAAAAGAGGGGAGGATTGGCGGATGTTAGCTCAGGGCTGATCTCCTCACAAAAAAAAAAAAAAAAAAAAAAAGAAGGTAGATGAATAATTTCAGCCTCCAGATCCTGAAAAACTGGAAGGTGAGCTATCCAAGATGAAATAATTAATGATTTTTGGAGCAGCCCATTGCAAAGATACCCAAATATTGCAAAACATACAGTGTGTGCTCTTCTTCCCTTTGCTACAACACCCTGTGCTCCAACAAAAACAAAATAAATGAATAGACTAGATGTTGCACCTGATATGAAGTTCTGACTCAGCCCTAATGTTCCAAATGTTAATAACTGATGAAGAGAGAGATGTAAAATAGAGTTCATTAAAAATTTATTCAGTGTGGTGCGATTTATAATACACAGTGTAAACTGAAAGATGCTTTATTTTAATCTTTATATCGTTTGTTCTCAATAAAGTTGATTTGTATGTTATTATTATATTGTATATAAAAAGCACATAAATTATCAATAATAAAAGACAATTCAATAAAAATTGAGCAAAAGATTTGAACAGACCTCTCACTAAAGAAAATCTACATGGCAAATAAACAGATGCAAAGATATTCAACACCACTAGCCATTAAGGACATGCAAGTTAAAACCAAATGAGATACCACTACACACCTATTCGAATGGCTAAAACTAAAAAAGACTGACAATACCAAGTGTTGGTGAGGATGTGGAGAAGCTTGAATTCTCATTCATTGCTTAACACAAAAGAAATTTATTCTCTTACAGTTCTGGATGCCAGAGTCCAAAATTAAGGTGCATGTAGGGCTGCACTCCCGGAGGCTCTAGCAGAGAATCCTTCCTCTTTCAGCTTCTGGTGGGTGTCGGCATTCCCTGTCTCCTGGATGCATCTCTCTCTGCTCCATCATCACATCACCTCTGTTCCACAAGACTATCCCTAAACTCCCTCTGCCTCGCTCTTATAAGGATACATGTGATAGCACTTACAGCAAGCCCAGATAATCCTGAATAAATTCCTCCTCTCAGTCTTTAACTTAATCACATCTTTTGCCGCATCAGGTAATTTTCACAGGTTCCGGGGATTAGGATGCAGATGTATCTTCAGGCCACTACATAACCCAAATGTCCATCAAGTGGTGAAAGGACGAATAAATTCTGATATATCCATACAGTGGAATATCACTCAAGCACAAGTAGGAACTAGCTATTGATAAATGTCACAACATGGATGCATTTCAAAAGCACTCTGCTAAGTAAAAAAAGCCAGATTCAAAAGACTACAAACTGTATGATTCCATTTATATGATATTCTAGAAAAGACAACACCATAGGGATAGAAACCTGATCAGTGGTTGCCAAGGGCTGGAGATGCAAGAAGGGGAATGACTTCAAAGGGACATGAGGGAATTTGGTGGGTGATGGAAATGTTATATATAGTGATTATGGTGTTGGTCACAGGACTATACACATTTCAAAACTCATGAAACTGCACATTTAAAATTGGTGAATTTTATTTTATATAAAATTGCCTCAATAAACCTACTTTTAAACAAGCATATCCATCAAATTTTGATAATTTCATGCATTTAATCTGAGAATGTTTTTTGAGCTCCTGATAATGTTCTGTCAATATGTTATAATTTTTCATTGTTCTGTGGTTTAAAAAAAGTTGGGAAAATTTCCTTCCCTCCTTCTGTCTCTCCTCCTTAGAATACATTATCAGGCACTGTGGTGAAGAAGATTAGAAGAAGAATTCTATACCAAGACCACATTTGTCCAAGTACATGGAAGTCCTCTAAGTTTCTGGAATGTCTCATAACTCACCAGCCCTACAGAATTTCTTCGCCAGCCCACTGCACCCATCTCTTAATCAGTTCCTGGCCTTCATCTCTCTCCATTTAGATCCCTTCTCCATAGTGACACCAAAATTACCTTCCTAAAAACCAAATCTGATCATGTAAATCTTAGGCTTAAAAATTTTTTTTCCCCCTGTAAGATAAATTCATAGGCTGTGCCAGTTAGACCTCTTAATAATACACTCTTAAACCTGTCTACCTGTCTTCCAGCCTCATCATCTTCCACCTTCCATAACATAAACTCTTTGTTTCTGACTTCTGAACATCTTACTATTTCCTATATCCAGTGCATTTCACACTCCTGTATTTTTGCTTATATTCTTCCTGGTTTCCAATACCCCCTCCCTGCAGCTCACCTCATCATATGATGATCGTTTTAGGCCTCAGGCCACTGCCCATCTCTCAACAAATATGGTGGCAAGGGAATGAGATTTCGCTGATGGTTTGGACCAGCGGTTCTCAACTCTGCTCATTAGACTCACCCCTCACTTCAGAGATCCTGATTCAGTTGCTGTAGGTGTGTCTGGGCGTTAGAGAAGCTCCCCACGTGCCTTTAATGGGTAGCCGGGTTTGTGAACCATTGGCTTCCGCCAATCCAAGACAACTACAAGTGGCTGCCACTCGTTGGGGGAGGGGTTGATGGATGCCGGGAGACAACTGGCACAATTGCAGTTGCACTGCTGCGTTCTGTTGAGGCAAATGCTCCTTGAAGAGAGCTACCTTGAATTCAGTAACACTTTAAAATGAAATTGTTTTTACGAATCCCATCCCCTACATAAATTTGAAAAACAGAGCTACATGTTTTCTGGACATTCCATTTGGTTTAGTCTACAGGTAACGCTTGGTGAGCATATATCCAGGAATCGCCTCCCAACAGTTCTTCGTGGCCTTTGTCCACTGGACGGGAACCGCTAAATCCATATACCAGCTGCCAGCTTTCCTGGGCCTGCTGTAGAGACGATAAGGGACAGGATGGTCATGGTAGGTATACGGGCCATCGATAGAGGTAAAGAGTGCTAGGCACTTCCGCTTCCTTGCAGCGCCCAGAGTCTCGGAAGGTTATCCGTGATTGTGTGTGAGTGTGTACACACACACACACACACATTCAGGCTGCCTTGAGTGCCTGCGGGTAACACGAGGGAAGCCCACCTACTGCGCGCAGGTGAAGAGTGGCGGGCCAGGTGAGAACAAATAGGCATCATCACATTCCCTTTTGTGGGCAGGACGGGATCTCTTTAAACTATATCCAAGCCTGCCTTGCCCATTCCATGCGTGCTTCGTTCTTTCTTTTCTTGTGGCCAGGGAACTAACAGAGTGCAGTTTCCCCTAAAAACATTCTAGAAAAGCCCATTCTCAGCGCGCCCTTGGTTAGGAGTCCATACTCAGTGGCTACCTTGTAGCCATGACTGCGGCGTCTACACAGCCCTTCCTGGGGCCGCTTATCCCTTCCACCTTCCCACCGGCGGAGGACACCCTGCCCCTGCGGGAGAGCTGGGAGAAGCCCTCGCTCAGCCCTGGACCTCCTCGTGGGAACGCGCCGGAGATCGCTCTCCCCTGGGGCTCGTGAGGCGCCCCTCCTCGCCCCCGGGGCCCAGAGGCAGGGCCTGTGATCGCGTTCCAGGGAGCAGGCGGGCTCCCGGGCCGGCCCGGCAGAGGGCGGGCGCCTGTGATCTGCGGCCAGGGAGCGCGCGCGCCGAGCGTCCTGGGGCGCCCGCGCCGCGCCCGCCTCTGATCCCCGGCCAAGCGCAGCACGGAGCCCGCGCCCGATGCGCCTGCCGAAAGTGGCCGGGACAAAGGGACCAGGGATCCGGGCTCAGGCCGGCGGCCTTGGTCTGCTGCAGTCCCCCGGAGGCCTCGTGCGCCCGTCTGCGCCCTGCCATTGACCAAGTGCAGCGAGGTTTCTCCAAAACCTTCCCAGCAGGGATCCCTAGTGTCCACTCGCTGCCAGACAGATCCGGGGGCCACCCAGCCCCAAGCCTGTACAGAACGCGGCTCTTGGGCTGCTTGTGGTGTGCGTGAGAAAAGGGGAAAAGGTGCTATCGGCTGTGCCTCTGGCTTGCTGATCATGTGTCCAGTTAGAGGAAGACCTCTCTGGCATGGTGTTTTAGTTCAACACAGGGTGGTTATCAGAACAGGTGTGAATAGTTTAGCGAGAAAGAAACATTTCTTCCCTAAACGACTCCCTGTGCAAGCTCAAAGCAGACAAAAGCCCCACATTAGCATAGGTTATGCAAAGCCACCTGTTCAAATAACTCAGGCAAATAGTGAAAAGCAGCCTTGGAAAGAAGAAAAGAACTCAAAACTAAGGCAAATACTTGAACACAAGTCGAAGGATTAAGCTTCACCGCAGTAACCGGCGGGGAGGGGGAGAGGTGCTGTCCATTTGCAAAACAAACGTGCAGGGGTTATTTTTAGCAGCCTATTTGATTCCATTAGATGGTGAGATAGCAGGTTTCATAGCCTTGTCAAAATAAAAATATGGGAGAAATATCTACTCTGCTCTAATCCAGCAAGAATTTATTTTTGGAAATCCTGACTCCTGTTAATGAGTGAGCAGATATGATTTTGTTCTCAAACAATAGCTAGGCTCTGGAGAGGCTGTATCTCTGATTGTTGTTACTGTTTGCTGACATCCCAAGAAAACAAAAACACGATTTCATCATCATTCATTTTCAATATTTTTGAAATGTTATTTTTACATTTGTTTTGTGGCATAGAGCAAAGTGGGGTAAGGGGTGGGAATGCTGCAGAGAAAGGAGCCAAGAAAAACTTGACTTGGGGAGAGTGGGTGGGAGATCAAAGGGCTGCTGTGGCTGAGCGGGTGGGGAAGGACCAGGGCCCAGCAGTGCGGGAACTGAGCCCACTGATGCAATGGGAACATAGGCCAAGACGGGGCTAGAACTGCCCTGAGACCAGGGCAAGAGGCCTCTGCCCTGAGCCACATATTTTAGAGGACTACACTGTGGCCCTGTTGACCTGGCCAGTCCCCCTGAGGTGAAACATCTGAGAGCCAAGGGAACACACCCATCCAGAGCCCATTCCTTCAGGTGTTTGCTAAGCAAAGTGTCATCCACAAACCACCAGCAGCATCAGCATTGCCTGGAAGCTGGTTAGAAATGCAGGCTCTCAGCCCTGCCCTCCGACATATAGCATGTTAATAAGAGTCTACAGTTTAACAAGACCCCCAGGTGGATTCTATTAAAGATCCAGATGCACTGATCTAGAACACTCAAGGTACCCAGGATCCCAGAATGGCCTGCCCAAATAGCCCTAGCCCGCTTTAAGAAACTGTATGGGCCTGTTGCCTGAGTCCATCCTTCCAAGGGCCACAGCACCAGGCAACATCGCTGGCTTGAGTAGTCCTGGGCCTGGGGGGCCCACTTGTGAAGGTCAGGAGGGGTAGACAGAACTTGCCTGTGCCATCTGGGATGTCCTTACTTGTGCACTCAAGGCTCTTTCAGGCTTGGGCCGTGGACATGGGCCAGCTCTCCCCAGGCCTCCGTGTTTCAGCACAGAACTCTGAGAATCCCAGAATTCTAAATTTGAATCAGAGCCTTCCAGGTAGTTCTGAAGGATTATCGAGGTGGGAAGATAACACATATTTTATTGAACAACTTTGTCAGCTTGATTTTTACCTATTCAGACATGGGATATGTGGGCCTCCATTTGTGCTCTTGCTCTGGTTGGGAAAATATTAGGAGTGGGTCCTGCCAGTAGTAGATACTTCCTACATTAAAGCAGAGAAAAACCAGGAAGAATTGGTATAACATAGCACACTTAGCACACAAAGACACTGTCTCCAATCAATTACCTAAAAGTTTCAACTACGTCTGAATTTTTGATTTTGAGATATAGGTGACACTTGTTTGCCTGAAACAAGGATCAACCTGCTCAACTAATATTCAGTATGAAAGCCATTCATTCTTTTGACCAACACTGATTATTCTGCTCTGGTCCAGATGCCGTGTTTAGCCAGGCTCTGATGGCCTCAGAAACTCCCATGGCACCTGAAGCAGGCTAAACCTCTCTACTAAGCAGGCCTGGTTCTTCAAGTTCCTTCCCACCAAGAATGATGAACTCCAAGTCAAATCCTACAAGATCCTTCAACCAACTCTGATCCACAGTGGATTTAAGAGATAATTTGCCTTAATAGGCAAGACTGGCATGTGGGTGATGCTCCAATGCGTATATCTGGCTGCACGAAGTGAAGCCAAATTCAATTGCCTATGTGTTATCCAGGATATTGGTGGTTTCCTTACTGTGATTTGATATTATTATTCAACCTGGTTGTTGAAATATCTTGATTGGTGAAGTTTCTGTCACGTTTACCAAGGATGAGTTCTTCCCTTCCAGATGGGTCACAAACACCCACTCCCTCAAATCATGGGTGGCATCCATTGCTTCTTCTATTAGGGAGAAAGCAATATGATAAACTTACTCGCGTTAAAGTGTTAGTGATTTAATGTTTTATACATTCATAAGAATACAGCATCTTATTTTTAGAAGGACCTCAAGGAAAGAGCACAAGGTATCCACATGAATGCATCACCAATGATGGCCCTTCAAGCCTCAGTGGGAGGATTTTCCCAGGGCTCCTTAAATCACAATACCTGGTCTACCTACTCCAAAACCAAGCCTTGAAGAGAGCTTCCTAGGACTGATGAAATCAATTGCTGACTCCAATATAGAACTTGTTCTCAAAAGGCTATACTGTCTCTATCCCAAAGACTAATAATCAGGAAATCCTTTCAGCTGGAGTCATGTTCTAATTAAGGGGAGAGGGAAGAAAGGTGAGAAAGCAAGGGAGAGAACCAAAAACTACCTGCAGACAGCTAACCTGTCCTCCTCCACGGGCCGGGCATTGAGGCTGGGCTGGCTTGTTGATACAGTCCACCTACTAGTCCTCACCTCCAGAGCCCAGATGCTTGAGAAAGACTTGAAAGTCCAAATTCCACCGATTCAAGTGAGTAATTGCCTCAGGTTCCTAGTTGTCATCAGCATCTCTGCCCATACATGTAAATCAGAAGCTCAAATGTTATGACAATATGGGGAAACACCAAGTTTCTCAAGGAAATTTGCCTAAACATTTCTCTTTGCCCTATTTTAGCTGCCTCCCCAAAAGACATATGGCAGCAAATCTAGACCCACTCTGTAATTTAGAAGCCAAAATTTCAGTGAAAACCAGATCTGGTATAGAATAGAACATTATTGTTGCTGTGTGGAAGTTGCATTGACAAAATAGGCTGTGTTCATCACTGTTAACTTGGTTTTCTTCTTAACTCTTTTGTAGTGATATTTACATATTTATGAAAAATATGACATTATTCATAAATAAAATATATAAATATATAAAAAATATATATTTATCTACATAAAATATAAACTCACCAATTTATCCTAATGAAAGAGGCACTATGACTACTCTTTACGTATCTTCTGAACTTTAAAAATAACCATGCTCGTTGTAGGTAATTTGGAAAATCTACAGAAATAAAAATCAGTGATAATCAAACCAGTCAGAAATAACTGTTAACATTTTGATTATTTAATTTCAGAGTTTTAAAGATACAAATGTGCTTTACAAAATGTTAAAAAAATTAGATAATTTTTCTCACATTAATATTATAAAATGAGCATTTACCCCACACCATTAAATTATCTTTGGAAAGACTATTTTATCGACTGCTTAATACTTTATTGCATGAGCACACCAAATTTGGACTCTTTTTGAAATTTAGCTTATTTCTATTTTTGATATTATAAGTAAATTGCAACAAGTATCTTTAAATATATTTTTTGTTGGAATTTATAGTTGTATCGTTTCAGTAGATTCCTAGAAGAGAAATTTTTGAGCCAAAATATAGGAACATTTTAAGGACCTTGACATGTGTTACCATGTGACACTTCAGAAAGTGTGTCCAATTCACACTTCCACTAGCATGTTTGAAAGGGCTTGGTTTGCTGTATCCTTGCCAACAGTAAGTACTGCTGTAACACTTGTAAATTGGAGAACACAATGTATCCTCATTATTTTCATTGTATTCACTATAAAACAACAGGGGAGAAAATCTGGAAATATTTAGTAAAAAAATCAGAACATATCAATAGAACTTTAAAGTGATCAGAGATGTTAGTCTGTTTTGTGAAATCAGACATCTCTGTTTCTCAGCATTATTTCAAGTTGCCAAGGTGAACTTTCTTGAAAATGGTTTCCTCTTTGGAGGAAAGGAATTCTAGAATCAATATCCTTCTCTCGTGTGCTTGGTTACTACAGTTAAAAGGAGCATCAAAACAGCAATGGTGCTTTCTTATTAAGTTCAGTAGTGGCAGAGTCAGATCAATCATCAAACCAGGTGCTTAAGAAAACTAAGAAGGAGTTAGTTTATTTTCATATCAAGAAAATGAACACCAGAATAAACCTGACTGGCACAACTCCAGATAGAAATATCTATGTATCACTGGGAAAAAGAGAGCCTTCTGGATAAAATGAATTTACACAGGAACACATAGTTGGGGATAGTCTACAGTGCTTCTGCTAAGCAGCAATGAGCAGGCTGTGTGTTTCCAGCTCGTGCCCCTGAAGGCCCCGGGCATCCACTCCTAACAGCAGCTCTGTCATTGCAGAACCTCCCCTCAGAACGCAGGTGGATCCCACGGGCGGCCACTGCCTTCAACAACAATGGAGTGAGGGACACAATCCTGGAAATTTGGCTCATCAGTAATCCGCATTTGGCATTTTTATATCCTTAAAAGATCACATAATGCTGTTTCTTGCCTGTGTGAAAAATAATTTTGTTAGCAGAAGGCACCTTGACTCCACACGCTCCCTGGTGAGGGTGAGCTTCCGTCTCAAGCTAGACCAGAGCACCGCAGCTGGGAGGAAGTTGTGAGAATCATTCTCAGTCAACTCAAACTGGTCTGACGATTTTTATCACATCAAGTCACACATACCACAGAGGCAACTCTTACTTATCTGGATGTGGATTCTTCACTCTGTGGTTGAGCTGTGGAAAGTTTTTTTTTAAATTTTTATTTTGAAAAAATTTTAAATCTACGTAAAAGTTGCAGTAATAGTACAATAAACTCCTGTGTATCTTTCACCTAGGTTCACTCGCTCAACGTTTTTCCTACATTTGCTTTCTCTCTTTATAGATGGATAAACATACTGTTTCTGACCCAGGACCATATGCAATAAAAATGATCATATGTTATTATATGTTATATATAATATGTATCACATATATATGTAATAATTTTTGCTGAACCATTTGAGAGTAAGTTGCAGACATCATAACTCCTCACCACTAAAGACATCAGTGTGTATTTCCTAACAATAACAACATTCTCTTACATAACCGTGGTATAAGGAGTAAATTCAGGAAATTTAACATTCATATAACTGTATTGTCTACTATACAATTCTCATTCAAATTTTACCAATTGTCTCCATACTGTCCTTTTTTGTTTTGTTTTGTTTTGTTTTTATTTTATTTATTTTATTTTTTTTTGTGAGGAAGATCAGCCCTGAGCTAACATCCATGCTAATCCTCCTCTTTTTGCTGAGGAAGACCGGCCCTGAGCTAACATCTATTGCCAATCCTCCTCCTTTTTTTTTCCCCAAAGCCCCAGTAGATAGTTGTATGTCATAGCTGCACATCCTTCTAGTTGCTGTATGTGGGACGCGGCCTCAGCACGGCGGGACAAGCAGTGTGTTGGTGCGAGCCCGGGGATCCGCACCCGGGCCGCCAGTAGCGGAGTGTGAGCACTTAACCGCTAAGCCACGGGGCCGACCCCATACTGTCCTTACTGCATTTTTTTTTTGATCCAGCGTCACACAATGCTTTCAATTGTCACGTCTTTTCAGTTTCCATTTAATGTGAAACACTTTCTCAGCCTTTAATTGCCATTGACATTTTTTGTGTGTGTGAGGAAGATTTGCCCCGAGCTAACATCCATTGCCAATCCTCCTCTTTTTGCTGAGGAAGACTGGCCCTGGGTTAACATCCGTGCCCATCTTCCTCTACTTTATATGTGGGACACCGCCACTGCATGGGTTGATGAGCAGTGTGTATGTCCGTGCCCAGGATCTGAACCCGTGAACCCAGGGCTGCCGAAGTGGAGTGCGAAAACTTAACCAGTATGCCACTGGCCCTGCCCCTTCCCACTGACATTTTTAAAGAGCACAGCCCAGTTGTTTTGTAGAATGTCTTCAATTTGGATTTGTCTGTTGATTTAGACTATATATATATATATTTTTTTTTTTTCTTTTGGGGAGAGGCAAGAATACCACAAATGATGTGTCGTTGTCATTACCTCACACATCAGGAAACAAGGGTGTCAGTTGGTCCGTTGTTGGTAATGTTAATTCTGGTCACTTGTTTAGGGTGGTGTCTGATGGATTTTTCCACTTTAAAGATAGAATTCTCCCCTCACGAACTAATTAATGTAGGAAGATACTTTCAGTCTATGAAAATGCCCTGTCTCCCTACCCCCCAAACATTCACCCTATATTCATTTAGCAGCTAAGGTTGAATTTTACCTGATATATGGCAATGATGGCTGCAACATGGTACTTTTTCTTTCAATCCTTCCACATTTATTGTTGGCATTCTACTGCAAAAAAAGAACGTTCTCTTTTATCTATCTATCATCTGTCTTATTAGAATCAGTATGGACTTACGGATTTTGAAAAATTTATCGTTATAAAATGGAAAATTTTAAAATTCTCAATCCTCTGTTGACTGTTCCTTTCTTCCTTACAACACTCCCAGCGTGGTATAAACTCTGTCTCATCGAGACTCATTTTAATTTTTGTCTGGGTAGTCTGCAAAACTTAATTTTAAAAATGTTTTTCATGTAATGCCCTCCAAAATGAAATATGATTAACTTTTGGATCAAACACTGTTTTGGAATACCCAAAGCTTCCATCTATTGGGATGGATAATTGTGAGTTGGCTAGTTTTATGAGCATGGTTGCTGAATGAAAGACTGAATTTAGTCAGAAGCGTCCAGTGTAAGCTTTCTCTAAAACATTCTTAGTGTATCTAAGTCTTGATCTTGGTTCTTCTTGAAAAATCATACAATCCCAGTGTTGATCCCCAAGGCAAGTTAGATGGGCCTGGAGTATAGATGGAGGTCTTATAGGGCTGGGGCATGTTATTCCTTTTATTAATGTTATTTTTTAGTTTTAAATTCAAATAAACATACATTTCTTTCGGCTTTTCAACACACACTGCTATTTTAGTTTTTGAAAAAATGAGGTTATTTTCCTTAGATCCTTAGATTTAAAAAGCAAAAGTTGTTAATTCATATTCTTTCCGGTTTTAAAGGAAAGTCAACAGTTTACACATAAAACCTTGTGTTCTCCAAAGGGTTTTTTAAGTGACCTGATGTATTCCCAGCTCTCTTCTCTAACAAGATCATGCTGTAGAGTCAAGAATAAAGTAGGTGTAAACATATGCACGGTATTATTTTGTTTTTTAAATACTTTTTTAAACTGAAGGAAAAAAACTCTAACCTTGAGCAGTTTATTTGTAACTTTTTAATGCTATTAAATATTGCTAATGTATAGTAGAGCCTTTTGAATGGCTATGTGGTCTAATTTTAAATATAAATATTATGAAATAACTTTTGCCTGATATGGTAACAATTAATAAAGAGGCTAGTGTTTATTGAGAGCTAACCACATATGCAGCATTGTTTTGAAGCAGTGCTTCTCAGCTGTCTGGGATTAAGAACGTTTAATTATTTAAAAATTTTAAGCCATTGCAAACTAATAAATGATTCTACTGCACATGGCTAGCTTGCAGCTCAAGCCACATGCGCCTCACCATGCAAGTTCGACATTCAAACTGGTCTCGAGTCTGTTCAACAAGATTCCACTGATCCTGAGTTGGGATGTCATGGCAATGTCAAATGGCTAAAAAGTTTCTAGCGTTCTTGAAATTCCTAGTTACAAATAGTTCATGGACTGGCACTAGCCCACAGACCATATCCTGTCACTGTCATATTGAATCTCTGTATCAGCCCTCTGAGAGAAGTACTATCCCCATCTCAATTTTACAAAGAAATTGAAGCATAGTGTGTTTCCCAAACATAAGAGCCTGCAATTAGCAGGTAGCAGAACGCATATCCAAACCCACACAGCCAATGTGCAGAGGAGTCAGGATTTGAACTTGGAAGACTGACTCCAGAGCTTGTGTTCCTCCCCACGTGCTTGTTTCATCTTAACTATATGTGAAGTAAGAATGGTTTCGTTTAGGTCGTCAGATGAGGACCTCCTCAAATATACCTTCTAGTCTACAAACCCACTTATCCACATCTATCTTGCCCTCCTTTGTTGGTGGAAGAGGAGACTCTCTTCCTGTCCAGGGTCAATGATTCCATTCTTTCTGTTTCTTTGGAGGCTCTTGGTCCATCAATCATCCCAACCAAAGCAACTGTGCAAGGGCAGGAACTATATCCATTTTCCAGATGAAGAAGCTGAGGTTCAGAGGTTGACACTTACCCAAGCACGTAACTAAGGCTACATGGCTATAAGGTGACCATATCCCATTTTGTCAAGGATGGAACCAGTTTACTGCCCTGGCACCTGGGCTGATTAGGGCTTTCCTTTCACTTTCAAGTGTCCCACTTTGGATAATACATACTTTGGTCACCCACATTGCTAGCGAGTGGCAGAGACAGAACTGGCATTCTGATCTGTGTGACTGACTCCAAAACCAGGGCTACCTCTTAAAATTTCAGAATTATAAAGTTTAGAAGGAAGATTTGTTCTCAGTCATTATTCCTTTGGCAAACATTTATTGAGCACCTCCTATGTGACAGACACTGTGCTAGAAGATGTCATTAAAAAATGAATAGAACACGGTTCAAGTCTTTAGAAGCTCATCTTTTAGTGAGGAAACAGACCACCTATAAATATGTATAATCAGGGAAGGCTACATAATTTACAGGGCCCAGTGTCAAATGGAAAAAGCAAGGTCCTTTATTTAAAAATTAAGTATTTCAAGATGGTAACAACAGGACATTAAATCAAGTATGGTTCAGTTTAACCAATGAGGGGGTGGTCAGGGTGTTATAAAAATATGTAAGCGTTACCCAAGATGAAGACTGATCTTAAGATGGCTTCCTACAAGAGATGAAAACTGCGGGGCCGGCCCCGTGGCATAGCGGTTAAGTGCGCGCGCTCCGCTACTGGTGGCCCCGGTTGGGATCCCGGGCGCGCACAGACGCACGGCTTCTCCAGCCATGCTGAGGCTGCGTCCCACATACAGCAACTAGAAGGATGTGCAACTATGACAAGCAACCATCTACTGGGGCTTTGGGGGAAAAAAGGAGGAAGATTGGCAATAGATGTTAGGTCAGGGCCGGTCTTCCTCAGCAAAAAGAGGAGGATTGGCATGGATGTTAGCTCAGGGCTGATCTTCCTCACAAAAAAAGAAAAAAAGAGATGAAAACTGGGCTGACCTTAGAGAATGAGATCTCTCTCCTACACGGAACTTCTCCTCTATTTTTTAGACCACAAGGTATTGAGGACAATCACTTAATCAGTCATTTTGATTTAAACATCAATCACCATGAGTTTTCTGCTACAGGACATCTTCATGATCTACCTCTGGAGCTGGGACACATACCGAGGGGACATGGAGAAGTGCTGCCCAGATCTCCCTTCAAGGACTTGTTGCCCCAGCTGCTGGAAGTGCTGCTAGTGGGCAACCTTCAGCCACCAGCCCTTTGGGGAGAATCTATATGCAATGACCAATCAAGGTGGAGCTATAAAGTCCTAGCCATTGGCCCATGGCAGGACAACCCTGATGAGACATCTTAGTCCCAGAATCACCAGTGGGGTCAGCTAAGGTCGTCTGGCCAGCATTCCAGCTTTGCTTCTTCCCTCTTGATACCACAGGTGTTTCTCCCAAGGGCACCCCCTAATAAAGACCCCAAATACAAAACACCATTTCAAAATCTGTATCCCAGAGAACCAAACTGCAACACGTATCAAAAAAGACTCCACTACTTGGGGAGGATTGTTATTTGAGACTTATTATATACATACTTAACATTTATTTCTAAATCCTAAAATGAAATATAAAATGGCAGACACAAGGACTCCATGTGCGTGAATGTGGTTACCCATTGGTTTAAAATCCACAATTTGATAAGGATCCACATGCCCATTAAAATGCATAAACTACATTTTGTGGAAATTAATTCATGAATTTATTGCAATTCTTGAGGAAAACTAACTATTTTTCAGTCTGTACTTGTGGAATAATGTAGTCCATAACTTTTATGGAATAGAATGGAATTTCCTTTTTTTGACACACACATTCAATCTTCAATAAATGAACTTTTGAGAATTACGTCATTTGGTGACTAAACTGGGTTGACCATAAGCATGGCTTTTAGAATTTTTTGTTTTGTTTTGTTTTAATTGGAACTTTCTTAGTTTTCTTCATTCCAAGTAAAGATTTCTTTCCTTTTAGTCAAACATAAGTTCATTCATTCCCTGAACTACATTAGAGAAATTACAAGGAAGTTTTTTGTTGAGATGTGGTGTCCAGGCATTACGCAATTTTCTAGGTAAAAATGTAAATTGAAAACACTCCGAAACAGAATTGATTGTGGAAAGTGACTTAAAATTCAGGTGTTAAATCTAACATAATTCAGGGCATGAGATTCTGAACATCATTAAACTTTTCAGAATTTGACATGAAATAAATACTCAGGTTTGAGAAGAGGGGCTTCTAACATCTCCAGTGAAACCCTCTGAAAGAAAACCACAGATTTTCATTGGCTTATATTGAGACAAATTAATCAGCTGATAAATTAACAACTCACCAAATCGTCACAATAGTTAAGTCTAACTCACTGCTTCATTGAATTGACTTAAATTGTTTCTTCACAAGACACCAACCATTTATGGTGTCATTAAAAGTATTAAGCATTAGATTGATTTTTGTTTGTATCTTTCCCAGTAGTGGAGATTAAAAAATGAAGAGGGCAGGAGGAAACCTTTGGAGGTGATGGGTATGTTTATGGCATAGATTGTGGGATTGGTTTCCCGAGTATATACTTACCTCCAAAACTCATCAAGTTGTATAAATTAAATAAGTACAGCTTTTTGTACATCAATCATAACTCAATAAAGTGGCTTAAAAAAAACCCAGAACCCAGGAAAACCTTATGGTTCTTCTTGTATTTTTCCTGCAATGGAAGAGAGGAAGTGGGATTTATTTTATTAATTGGTTAGAGAAAAAAGTAGACCTTGACTACTCATGTGTCAAGAGCTTCAAATGAGGTCATTTGCTACGGGCCACAGGACACCCCGTGAACAGCCTCATATTTTAAGAAATCAGCAGAAATAACTTCCCAGATGCAGACTATTCACTTTTAGACTGAGCCACTGAATTTGAATGAGATTCTAAAAGTAAAACAAGGCTGAGAAAACTTTTAGGTAACTCAATTGTGAAGGATGACATGCAGCAGAAAAGCACAGCAAATGAATGAAGAGCCCAGTGAATACTGATCAACCACCACCCAGCCAAAAAAAAATTTTAAGCATCCTAGAAGCTGCCCTTTTATTTCTTCCAATACCAACACCTTCCACCTCCCCAAAGTGAAGCACTGTTCTGACTTTGAACACTATTGTTCAGTTGTAACTATGTTTGAACTTTGTATAAAAGGAATCATAAATATTCTTTTGGGTCAGGCTTCTTCCGTTTGTGAGATTCACCTGTGTTGTTGCTGTAGTAGTATCGCTTTTGTTGCTGTGGAGTATTTTCTTACATCACAGTTCATTTTCCTGCTGCTGTTGACGAGCATCTGGATTATTTCCAGTTTGGGGCTATCAGGAATTGTTTCTACCAGCATCCTTGAACACATTTCTTGGAGCACATGTGTATAGGCTTGGAGTAGAATTAATAGGTCACAGGGTGTGCAGCTGGAGTAAATGCTGTCAGACTGTTTTCCAAAGCTGTTTTTTCAATACACACTTTTTTTATACACTCAGCAGTGCATGTGAGTTCCCACTGCTCCATTGGCACTCAACTGGTCTTCTCAATCTTTTTAATTTTAGCCACTCTAGTGGGTGTTTAGTGGTATCTCGCTGTGGTTTTAATTTGCATTTCCCTGATTACTAAGAAGAGTGAGCACTTTCCTATTATTGGCCATTTGGATCTTCTCTTTTGCGAAGTGCCTATTCAAGTCTCTCATCCATTTCTGTAATTGGGCTTTTTGTGTTTTTCCTAACGAGTTTTAGGAGTTCTTTATGTTCTACGGTACCTTCTCAGACTGAATTCTGTCTGCATCAGAATCACCTTTAGGGCCTTTAGACACAGCTTACTGGTCCCCACCACCAGAGTTCTCAGACTTCAGTCTGCATCAGAATCACCTTTAGGGCTTTTAAGACACGGCTTATCGGTCCCCACCACCAGAGTTTCTGATTCAGTGGATCTGGAGTGAGATACAAGAATCTGCATTTCTTTTTTGTTTGTTTGTTTTAAAGATATTCTTTTTTTTTTTTTAAGATTTTATTTATTTATTTATTTTCCCCCCGAAAGCCCCAGTAGATAGTTGTATGTCATAGCTGCACATCCTTCTAGTTGCTGTATGTGGGACACGGCCTCAGCATGGCCGGAGAAGCGGTGCGTCGGTGCACGCCCGGGATCCGATCCCGGGCCGCCAGCGGCGGAGCGCGTGCGCTTAACCGCTAAGCCACGGGGCCGGCCCAAGAATCTGCATTTCTAACAAGTTCTCAGGTGATGCTGATGGTCCAGGGAGCACACTTTGAGAGCTATTGTTCTGTGTTTTTTTGTTTCTTTGGTGAGGAAGAGTGGCCCTGAGCTAACGTCTGTTGCCAGGCTTCCTCTCTTTGCTTGAGGAAGATTGTTGCTGAGCTAACATCTCTGGCAATCTTCCAATCTTTCTCTATTTTGTATGTGGGACACGGCCACAGCATGGCTTGATGAGCAGTGTATAGGTCCGTGCCCCAGATCTGAACCCATAAACCCAGGAGCCCTGGAACGGAGCGCATGAACTTAACCACTACCCCACCAGGCCAGCCCCTCTACAGTGTTTTAAATGTAGCAGCAGTAGAAGTTTCTTGTTAGTTTAGGGCAAAGTCACCTTTCAAAAAACAAAAGCTTTAACAAATTAATACTTGCTCAAGTCTGGGGCATAAGCTAATACTCTCCCTTCCTGGAAGGGGTGCTACTGGTCTTGCTACAATGGCAATTGTTTCAATCTGTCTGAAACCCATCTATCTGCTCAGAATATTTGGTACACCTAATTAGCTAAGAGAACCAGTTGATAATGGAAGATGTTTTTTGATCTCAGGAAGATTCACTGGCTTTCAACAGCAAAGACACAAGTCAGGTATCCCTCTAAGAACAAAAATACAGATTTATGAATGGAGATGAAAACTGTCATTTATTTCAATTGAATTTCGTTTCATTAAAAAAAATTCTATGATGATGTTAAAACAGAAATAAACATATTTATTTAACTGCCTTTAACCTCTAAAACCAAATAAACACACACATTTCAAATATTTTCACTGTTTTAACAAACCTCATTATTATCATTGTCATGTCAGTCTCCTGAAATACTAACCATGACTATTAAACAATTTACTGGACTAAACATTAACTGTATTATTTCGAATAACAAAGAGTGGAACAGCTACTGTACTCAATGTATTTTGGTAGTTTGCTGTGTGTGTGCTTTTTAAGGCTTGGTTCTATAAAACATCTGTTTTCCTCTGTTGAAGAGTCCCAAAACCTGCCCTATGAAGGCACATGTGGTAACATAACGCAATTTGAGTGTAGTTAGACCTTATTCTGAGAGGTCATGGGAGTCCACTTAAAATTCCAACAGTAAAACCTTTAGTAACTTGAATTCAACAGACCATAGCTGCCACCATCCAGAAAAACTAAAGATTCATAGTTCAAATACAGTAGAGAGGGCCCTAGGAAGTACTGTGGTTTGCTGATTCACTCATCAGAAAGACCTACAACAAACTGCTCTTAGTGGTCAGGAGTAAAGTGACCTGGGCAGGCTCATGACAGTGAACCTTCTGCACCCATCCTGAGAACATACTACATAATTAGAGTCAACGTTTGCAGGGACTTGCAGTTCTTGTCACCAAGTCAGGAAAGCCTATGCATGCAGTGTGGAAAGGATTTCAGTAAAGGCTTAAACCAAAACGCTTATAGTCAACAGAGGGTTAACCATCAGTAAATCAGAAATCCAAATAGGAATACTACTTCCTATTCAGGAATGACAGCCATTTGGCCTTTTTTGAAAATATCGCCAGGCTGACTCTAAAACTACAGCGGTTACCATGGCAGAGTCATGCAATCTAAAAGTCGATCGATGATCACACTTGTGTCCTTCACTATCAAATCGCCTATAAGGGCTCCTATTTTGAGAATGCATTATTTTTTCTTCCTTCTCTTTTAGAACATACAATTAAATATCGTCCTTCTGTATTTTAACCATATATCTTTTTGTGTGTGGCGGCGGGGGGGGGGGCGCGTTGTAGTCTCTCCCTACTATAATGTCACTTAAACTAAAGTATATTTTTTTGTTTTTCCTATTAGTTTTACCTGTACTATTTTAACCAGAGGTCTTTGGGGAAAATAATGGATCCTAGTTATGTTAAGGAAAGTGGCGAGACAAAATGGCAACTTCACACAGTCTTCCAGTAAATAGAATACCTGATAAAACTGGAAAGTAATATGTAATTTTGGGGGCAGTAAAAAAAAAAGTCTGTGACAATTTTATCTTATACCTTACAAAATGGGCTTTGGCTCTGGGGTCTCTTAAGGCACAAAACCTGGTAGACAGTTTTTACGGGTGGCCTGCACCTCTGATTTGGATAAGAAAAAAAATACTATAACATATAAATAAAAATAATAAATCATTTTGTTAGAGCTTGAAATCACTGGGTGAAGGTGGAGGAAAAATCCAAATCAACTAACATCTTTTATGCGTAAATATTTGTTGCTAGTGTCAAAAAAAGGACAATCTAGTTTACACAGTGCAAAAACGATTGGAATAATGCCTTCAGAATAGACTTGACATTGTGGTAGAATCACAGCGCTGTCTCAAAAATAGTGAAGCCTGAGGGCTGCCCATTGGAAGCGTTCATAACCACATGACCATTTTGAGTAATATCTGGATAATTCCTTTTGAAGTACACCTGTTAAAAAAAAAAAAAAAGACAAGCATAAAAAGAACATGTTTAAAAGTTTTAAAGTCCTCCTCCCTGAAGCAATGCATTTCTATGTCCACTTCTTCATGTGAAGCCAATCATATATCACTAGTGGAGGCACAATTTAAAAAACAAGGATGTATTTATTCTACCGAGGAAGTAGCCCCATTAAAACCCTCATCGGGGGCTGGCCTTCATGCCAAACAACCTGTAGATCCACTTTACTTCTGATTATTCTGATTCATAGATATGTTTTATCACTACATTAAATTGATAAGCAAAATCATTTTACTGACTCAAAACCTGGAGATAAATTAAAAACAGGATGACAAAGAGGCTGGGAAATCTAGCGTCTGCACAAGGGTTTCTCATTTTCACACATAAAATGAGCACAATAGATGTGGATGTTAATATCAGGTTGTAATCCCTATATTTTATAAACTCTGATTGACAAGCATTGAAACGCTGGCGTCTATGTAAGAAATGTCCCGGTGTTTAATTTGTGCAGCAAAGCAGTTATAGGGCCTATAGAAATGTGATCTGGGGATAGTGGGCCACAATAATGAAAAGAGAAGCAAAAGCTTTAACAATGACTCAACCAAGCAACTTCTCTAACGTAAGATGATACCAAATAATAGGACAGTTCTTTGCCAAGCCTTTGAGTTCTTGAATTCTACCAATTTCTAGCTGAACTAGAAGAGATACAGGTTTTCTGATAAACGTATAATCAGAACATAAAGGAAATGAAATGCTGTCAAGTTTCTCTGTCCCACAGCCACCAGTTTTTAGTAGCTGTATCATATCTCAGTTCCTTGACAGATGCGCAAAACAAAATGAAATAATGTCAAGACTTGTGGGCTCTTATCTCAAAATGTGTTTGGGTGAAAAAGGACTTGAAATGCAATTTTTTTTTTTTTCCCCAAAAGAAGAATGTGCAAGTTTTGTTTGAGTCTTTAAAACAGAAAATGTACCATCTATCTGAGGCTGGCACGTGTCATGAGCTGGTCTCTTAGATTCTGGATCTATTTTATAAAACCTGGCTTCAAATATATTTGTGGGTGCTGTCAACAAAGTCATCATGGGAGATAATGGACTTTACATACAAAAAAGAAAAGTGCAGGGACACTTACATTCAAATTAAGCCTACTTTCTTTTTCTCTTGTTGCTTGCATACTTGCTACTCCAAAAACATCATTGCATATGAAATACTATCTATTAAAATGTCACTTAAGGAGGAAAATAAATTCTCCAATAATGCTTGGACCCCACTGGGTAAAATCTGAGGCTATTTCCATTATAATGCAAATATTTAAAACTAAGGCCTTTTTGGGGAGCTAATTTCATATCATCTCCCTCCCCCACTTTTTTATGCTAGCCATATTTTGTATGGTTATAAATTTATGTACTCCAAAACAGCTATTTCTTGGTGAAACTAAAAACAGCCAAAAGAACAAACAGAAACACATTTCATTTTCTACTGCTTGACAGTCCTCCCCAAATAAGCCAGTTCCTTTCCCCATAACCCTCTCAAAGTATTTATTTATTTTTTTTGGTGAGGAAGATTGGCCCCGAGCTAACACCTGTCCTTATCTTCCCCTATCTTGTATGTGGGACGCCGCCACAGCATGGCTTGACGAGCGGTGCAGTCCGCACCTGAGATCCAAACCTGCGTAGCTGGGCCGCCAAAGCGGAGCACACTTGAACTTAACCACTACACCACCGAGCCGGCCACCCAATGTATTTTTTATAAAGAAAATGTTATTATTAGCAACTTTTAACTGAAATGGGCCTTAGCTTCACAGTCTGCAATACTTGAAAATGAATACTGAAAATGAGCTTCCTTGTGTATAAAATCCTTGATTTGACCTTCCTTTTTCTCCCCTGTTGCCCTGTTTTATAATATACTCCACTAACAGCAGAAGCGAGAGAAGGCATCTTTTTGCACAACGCGGGTTATGAAGGTGGTGGAGACAACGGATCACTCATCAGCAGAGTCCTCGGCTAAGCCTTGGATGCAGAGGTCCAGTCCCAGCTCTCTCTCCTGGGTCTCACTGCTGATCCTGGAAAAAAAATCACTTAACCTCTCTCCATCCTGGCTGCCTCATCTGTGAAATGAGACAATGGCTTACCTCATAGGAGCTAATTAACGGCTACAAACTGCAGGCTGAAAACACGCCGAGCTAAGCGTGGGGTGTGATTATGAACGCTGCTCAGCGAAGTGGCCCCTTAGTCCACGGAAAGTAGCAGCATCATCTGGATTGAATGATGAAAAAAAAAACATCTGGGAGGCCCTTTTGTGGATCTTGTGATTTTATCTTTACAGAACCCCAGAGTCGTAGTTGAGACACCTTTAATTCAGTGAATATAGTAACCCAGGAGGCTGAAAGGTAGTTAAAAGATTATGGAAGTTGGAGTACTAACACTCACTAACCGGTGACGTTGAGAAGTCACTTAGGCTCCTCTGCCTCAGTTTCTCCATTTGTTAAAAAAGGGATAATAATGGCAGCTCAGAATGGTTGTCAAGAGTGAAGGAAACAATGCCAGAAAAGTTCCAGTTCCAAGCCAGCAGAATATAAGGCTAGTGAGTGTTGGATTTCTTGTCCCTCTTCCCTTCCTTCTCTTGGGTTTGGTTCACTACAGTTCCTCTAATGTAGACTGAAACTAAGGTATTAAGTATTTAAACTCTAGCTTGTCAATAAAGTCACCATCATGGAATTAGATCGTACTAGAAGCAACAGAGCAATAAAAGCTCCCCTGCATGGATAAAGGCCAGCAACTGAACTTTTATGTACATTGTATTCATAAGGCATCGTCCAATATGTTCAATTCTGGCTCAAGACTCCGTCAGTTCATTCTCACTGAACTGTACCGCCCTAGTTCAATCCCAGTAACTCTCAAACTCCTCATCTTTAAAGCAGGTCTAACTGTGGTGTACATACTGGCAGGTATATTATGAAAGTTAAAGAGTGCTGAAGAGTTAGAGAGGACTTCTGCTTTAAGTTAATGGAATAATGAATTTTCTCTCCCCTTATCCTCTCAGAAATCACCCTGAACAGTAAGAATACTGGGAGATAAAAAAAACAAGCCCAATCTTTGGTGAAATCCCAAAAGGAAACATACCCAGATGAGCTGCCATATGCAACTGGATCCAGCGGGGCTGTGGCAAGACAGAGAGAGGGTACCTATGGAAGCAGACAGATCTGAGCAATCATGGGAGAGCACAGTTCTCAAACTAACTGGCGAATGCTAAGGTATGTCAACAAGGAATCACAGAATCACCATCTTTGCCTGAAGCATGTACATTGGTGAGGTCCTAGGATAAGAGAGATTCTGAAATGCAAGTAGCATTGTAACCACCCATCTCTGCAGGTTACGGAGGAATACAGGCTAAATGAACACACATTCTCAATTTCTCTCTCTTGCTTACACACACACAAACACACACACACACACACACACACACACATTCTCTCTCTGGGTTGTAAGGAGCTTCTATGTCAAGCAGAGAGAATTCCTTTTAGCCTGAAACGATGCCCTAGTTACAACTATCCTGTAAATATATAGTGTAGGAAAACCTGACTTAATTCAAAAGTGAGTAGTGGAAATGCTAACAAAGAAGTAGTACAGGACCTGTAAAACACACAAAGTGAGGAAAAGGAACAAAATAAGCACACGACGGATGAATAAATACTCACTACACAGATGAAAATTATGAAAAAATATAATGTAATACATTCAGAGGAAATGTAGAACAATCAACCTGTGGACAACAGAGATCCCAGAGTAAAGGAAAACATGGCACAGCAACAGAAGATGATGGAACATGAATTGACAGAGGTGAAAAGTGAAGTAGAAGAGAAAAATGAAAACATCAAAGAAATGACAGTTCTACTGAAGGCACTAGAAAGATAATTAGCTATTGCTGAAAAAACAGGATGAGACATGGAGGACAGGATTAACAAAGCAAGCAGAGGGGCCGGCCTGGTGGCGTAGCGGTTAAGTTCACACATTCTGCTTCAGCGGCCTGGGGTTCGTCGGTTCGGATCCTGGGCACAGACCTAAGCACCGCACATCAAGCCATGCCGAGGCGGCGTCCCACATACAGCAACTAGAAGGATGTACATCTATCTACTGGGGCTTTGGGGGGAAAAAAGGAGGAAGACTGGCAACAGATGTTAGTTCAGGGCCAATCTTCCTCACCAAGGAAAAAAAAAGATATAATTCTAGTAAACTTCCAGAAATAAAAGATGACTTGAATCTAGAGGCCAAAAGAGTACATGATGTCCTAGGAAAAACTAATGACCTTCAAAATAAAGAATACTTTGGGAATCCAGGAAAGAAGATCAAGTTAGGTCTAACCTGGCCTTAGACTTCTCCATAAGAATAAACAATGCTAGAAGACTTTGGAGCAGATTACAACAAACTAAGTGAAAGAAAGTGTGAGTCAAGAATTTTATAACCAGCAAATTTAGAGACGCAGCAGTCAAATATTTCAAATGTGCAATAAGTCAGGTATTCTAGTTCCAATGAACCCTCCTTTAAGACAGCACAGAGTGTTGTTTTACAGCCCTTTTTTTTTTTTTTTTACTACCACCCACAATAATAAATACATTTCACTTTACACTGAGACTCAGTACAGGTTCACTAGCTATACCTCTATTTATCTATACTGAAAGGAATTTCATGAAATATTTACTATTACTATGAAAGATCATGGTCATTTTTTCCATTCCATTCTTTTTAATTTCATTTCTTAAACACACTGGTTATGACTGACTAAACAGATTTCACAGTCCCACTAAGGGATCACAACCTGAAGTTTGAAAAACACCATACCAGAGGACAAACTTCAGCCAACTAAGAGATGGAGAAAGTATCATTTAAAAGCAGTAAATAATAGAGGCTTAAGTATTTTTAAAGGTTGGAAGGTAAAAATTAAAAGAAAAACTATTTAAACAACTAAAATTTGGTGACAGGGAAGATACGTTGTCATTGTTTATAATGGGGAGTCAATAATAAAGAAATAGAGTATTCTTAGAAGAAATGAAAGGAACATACATAAAACAATGAGCGAAGAAACAAAAATTATAGACTACACATTAAAAGATTGAAAAAAAAGAACACTGAAAACTGAAAGCATAACATGACAGGACTGGGATAAAACATACCTATAATCTCAATAAATGTAAATGGACTAGACTCATCCATTAAAAAAAGGCTAACATTAAATCTCAGAGCTAAACCTAACTACATGCCATTTACAGGAGAAACATCTACAACCTGATATTAAAAATAATCAAACATATACCAGGTAAATGAAAACAAAGTGAAAGGAGGGGACTCAATCTTAGTTTTGAACCAGCTTGGACTCAGGAACAAAAGCATTAAATGAATCAAAGAAAGGCACTTTAAAATAGTAGAAAATACAATTCGTAGTGAAAACCCAAGTCATAAATATCTATGGACTGAAAAATCATAGCATCAAGACTACCAAAACAAAAATGACAGGAACTACACAGTGAAACCTGTTACAGTATGAGACTAATTTACCTCTCTAAGTCCAAGTCACATCAAACGGACCAAAATAAATATGGACAGAGAAGACCTAAATAATGTAACTAATAAAGTAGATCTAATTAAAAGTTATTAAACTCTACACCTTAAACAGACAACAGTTCATCTTTTTAAATGCCCCAAGAATACTCACAAAAACTGCCAATGTACGAGGACACACAAAAAAACATTAATAAACATCACTTATGGGTGGAAATAGTACAGACAATGCTTTTTGATCACAAGGCAACACAACTCAACACTGATGAGTAAAATGAAAACAAACAAACAAAAAGTTTCAAGATCTCCCTCTCAAATAATTCTCGGGCCAAAGAGAAAATTAAAACCAAAATTGCAGAATTTATATATAAAAACTTACGTATGATGATAGCACTACACACCAGAACCTATGGGATACAGCTAGAACAGTATTCAGAGGAAAGTTCACAGCCTTAAAATATTACAATAAAGAATGAAAACAAATGCATTCAAGAAGAGGCAACAACAAAATAAACCAAAGGAAGGAATAAAGGTAAAAGCAGAAATTGACAAACTGTAAAACACAATACAAGAGCTAGTAAGTAAATCTGAGACCTCACTCTTCAGGGGGAAAAATATAAAAATACAACAGCAAACTTAATTAGAAGGAAAAAATGGGGGCTAGGGAGTGGAGAAAGCATAAATACTATGTAGCCATTAAAAAGAATAACTATATGCATTGATACAATCTGAGATATAATATTAAATGAAAAAAGTAAGGAACAGCTATTATTTGTGCTTAAAAAACAGAAAGGCCATAGATGCACATGTTCATGTGGATGCACAGAAGATATCAGCAGAACAGTCAAAAATGGTGCTGGGGCCCCATCCTGGGGGAGTAGCTGTGTCATGACAGAAGTGGAATACTGACTTACATTTTATTTATAAATTTTAAAAAATTATTTTAAAAAACTGTAAACTTTTTAAATTTTGTAGCATTAGCAAGAGTCATCTATGAAAAAACTGATTGTTAAAATAAATGTTAATTATTTAGAGTCTCTAAACTACTTAGAAGAACTCTGGATACTTCTTTTGTTATTACTGGGAGTTAAGGGTTCAATCTACAGCCTTTAAAAAAAGATCCAACTTTTATTATCGACAGGTAGGATTCTTTTATATTTGTAAAACGCTCTCCATTCTTCAGAGCCCTTGAACATACACTGTCTCATCTGATCCTTGTAACAACGGTGTGAAGAAGCCAGGCAGTGCTGTCAATCCTCATTACAGGTGAGGACCCTGAGGCTCAGAGACTCTGGGTGACATACAAAGCCACTTGGCTGCTAAGTGCTTCTTCCACCTATTCAAACTGGTCCAGGCTCCTCAAATCTAGGATACCTAGGATTCTGTATGTAGCTTTTGGATTGTATCAGGTGATTTCACGAATAGATAAAATGGCACCTCTGTTACATGCCAGGAACAAAGGAACTTCAAAAAAAACCTCAGTTAGATCTGCTTCATCATAAGAAAGGATGAATGATAGGCATTTGTCCCTCTCATAGGCTGAACTGCATCCCCTCAAAATTTCTATGTTGAAGTTCTAACCCCCCACTACCTCAGAATGTAACTGTATTTGGAGATAGGGTCAATTAAGTTAAAATGAAGTCATATAGGTGGGCCCTAATCTAATACGACTGGCGTCCTTTTCAGAGGAGATTAGGACACAGACATACACAGAGAGAAGACCACGTGAAGACAAAGAGAGAAGACAGCCATCTACAAGCCAAGGAGAGAGGCCTCGGAGGAAACCAACCCTGCTGGCACTTGATCTCAGAATTCCAGCCTCCAGAACCGGGAGGAAATAAACTTGTGTTGTTTAAGCCCCGTCTTCTGTGGTACTTGGTCATGGCAGCTCTAGCTGACTCATGTGCCCTTCAGCCTTACGAATCTAAAAAGTACTTTCTCCACTATCTCATGGATCATCTATAAGGGTCAATCAGAGAGTGATTCAGCTGGCTGCACCAACATTTTCAGAAAAGCAACTACGTGGTCAAGAAAACGTGACTCGGAGGTGCCTTTTCCCAGATGTTGAGTTTTCTTTTCAAAGAAATGAATTCTAATCTGTTAGAGTGAAAAGCCTGTTGACTTACGCTAATCCTCCTGGTGTTAGAGTTCTGAATGATGCATTGATGTTTGATGCCTGCACATTTAAAAAGCTGACAGTCTGACAGCTTGTTCTCCTAAAAGGACCGAGCATATGCAGAAATAATGTCAAAAAGATATTTAACTGGGATGAAAATCAAAATACAGATTTCCTTGTGTCTTTCCATAGAGGTGACCTGAGCTAGTGGTAGGACTGAAATCCAGGAGCGATGTTCCGCCACCGTCTGAACTTCGGTGACTGACCCCACCCTGGAGACCAGAGGAATGAAGGAACGGCGTTTTCAAACTTGATATGGAACGCCGTACCTAGGGTGGCACTCAGCCTCGCCCAGCAATTCACCCTCCGCCCTCCACTGACCAGCTCTGTGACCTTAGACGAGACCTTGACCCGCTCTCCTCATCCATCAAGTGGGATAGAAAAGAACCACGTGAGGATTAAGTGAAATCATACACACTAGAACTACGTCAACTATGTAAAATAAAGTATAAAGAACTACACAAATGTAACTTACCATTAATATTGTTAAATTAGGTGCAAGATTATTGGACCAGGAATCATAAGATTTCTAATTCTATGACCTACATGCTTTTCTGTACGTACATGACACTTGAATTAAAACATTTACTGAAAGAACAGATTTTAAATTCTGTGTGAGCTACAAACTAGTGTAACACTAGTTATATACATAGGGCCACCTTCCTTCTAAGGTGTCTTAGTTTCCTCATCTGTAAAATAAGGGTGCTGAATTATATTATGTTATCTGCACCTATCTAAAATTCTGTGATCTATTTCTCATTTCTCGATGTCTTGATAATATACGATGATAACATTTTTAAAATGGAGACTTTGAGACGTAGGTGGGGACACATCTCTTTGATATGAAATGCCTGAGGTCAAAGAACAAAAGAGTCTGCAAGATTCCTGGCTGTTGTGTGACTAGATGATACAGGGAATCCCAAATGACTGATCAGGTCTTATGAGGTAAGCTTTGACTGGGAGACACTCTAGTGGATGAAAGCACTCTGTGAATTTCAGGCATTAAAAAAATATAGCGCTCCAAGGGTAGCCTCTTACATTCACATACAGTATAAGTACTTATGAAAAGTTCAGAATGCAGACTTCATTGTCCCTAAACCTAGGATTGAACTCCAAACTCTGCTAATTATTCAGCTAGCTATGTGGCCCTGGGCAATTTCTTTCTCCTCTCAAAGTCTCAGCCTCTTAAACAGGTATAACAATAAGAGAACCTTTTATCACAGCACAATGCACAGCACGTAAGTGTCAGAGCTTCCTCTTCCTAATCTTCGTAATTGCTCAACATACAAACTGAGCATCTCTGCTCTTCTCAATTCTTTGGTTTATACCGCCGATGACGAGGGAGCATGTCTAACACGTTTGTTAGTACCCAGAATAATACGTGCGCGCACACACACACTGACTAAACAGTTTTGAGGATGGAAGCAGCATTCAAAGAAATATGCTACGAACAGTGGAAAGGACAGCTCTTCATTTCTAAGGAGGATCGAGATGAAACAGTGAAAGAAGGGAAGTTATAGGTTATATTTTAGATAAATCTTTCATATACAAGTATGTTAGATACTGGGACATGTTTTCTTATTTTGTCGTCTTTAAGATATTTTAAATATTACTCAAGTACTTTTATTCTACTTACAGTGAAAATCTGGGAAATGCAGAAAAATATGAAGAAGGAAAACGAACCCGTAATTATAATGCCCAGAGATGAACAGTTCTGATGGGCAGCCTCAGCACATACAGTTGGAAGTCTCATTTCTCCCCAAGCCATGCATCTCAAGTGGCAAGAACATCAGACTTTCCTTCCCTTCCTCCATCCTTCCATCAATTCAACTCCCACCTTTTCCAGAATGAATTACAGGTGGCTGTGTGACACTGGCTAAGGCTTTTAAACCAAACCTCAGTTATCACATCTATAGAACAAGATACTACATCATCGCTGTTGTTGGAAAGATATCACATAACCTGAATGGTATTCATTGAGCATATACAGTGCTTAGGACTTTCGTACACATCATCTCTGTGAAAATGCTTTGTAATCCTTCCAGCACCATTCAGACTACAGCATTAAGGTATTATAAATTCTTGATTTGTCCTGATGACCATTTCATCTTCTAGAAGCTAGAGGAAGCATAAGGGGAACAACTGGACCTAATTCTAAACAAAAAGAACGAGGGAGAAACCTGGGAGAAAGTGACAGTATTGTATAGGAGTTTTCTTTACAAATTACGAAACAAAAACAATCTACACATTTCCCTGGTAGATCTTTCTAGACCCACTGAACAATATTCCACATTTTTTTCCTCAAAGTCTCAAATTTCCTGGATGGGCTTTGACAGCATTTGCATCTCAAATGTGCTGAGTACCAATTAGAATGAAAAGTAATGGGTCTGCAAAACATGAGTATTCTGAGCTATATCAGAATCTGAACCCGGAGTCCAAACGTGTGAAAAGGCCAATCTGAAATCTCTCTCCTTGCAGACGCACCTGTGTGCACATGCGCGTGTGCACACGCCTGCGCCCCACCCCCACCACTTCTGCCGATTCTCAGCAGACCTGACTTCAACCTGGGACGTGTTGTTAAGACCCAGTCATGAAGCTTTGTCTCCGGAGACTTATAATTGAAAAGGGCACAGAGTGCTCGTTACCCTACCCCTGGTGCCAGATCGCGAGGAGTGAACCGGTGAGACAAACGTTAATTACAACTCCTTGGGGCCCGCTCACCTGTTTTGCTGTTTCAGTGAGCGCAGCAGCTTCTGCCTTGCCCAGTTGTTGCACCATCTTGTAAAATAGGCTATCTCTATTTTGCAGCAAAACATACGGCTCATCATATTCTTTCAGCCTTCCTGAATCCAAAACCTGTTAATCAGCAGAAAGAAACCCATTAGCACACAATGTTTTGCAGCAACATATTATAACTGAGACAATATTTCGGAAAGGGGCAGGCGAGGGAGAATAGAGAGAATCTATTTGGGTGGTAGGCCTGGCTGGTGTTTAAATGGTTTGATTACCCTGTTTTCCTAGGCAGACAAAGGCCTAACCCGACCTTTTATTATTATAATGTTATAGGAAAGGAAGAAAATGAAAGTTTTAGACTATGATTATGGGCACTCAGCAGTCCCGTGGCATTTTATATCTGCCAAGGGCATTTGGGGTTGTTATCATTAGTTAGTGCTTTTAGCTCTCAAGACTCTGAGCTTTGAGGGCTATTTATACATACATTCAGAGATGGGAAATTTCTTGGTTTAAGAAAATCAAACTCAATTTATCTAAATAGTAGAGTGATGGCGTACAAACCAGACGGCAGTGACCGGACAGCAAATTCATTGCCGAGCTGGTCTGATGGAATCTGAGCAATGTTGGGAAAAGAAGTAAATGCTTCTGGAATCTCCTTAGGGTCCTGGAATATGTCAGCTGGTAAGAGGGGACAAAACTGTTGTCCGTGAGGTTAAGGTGCTCTTAAAGTTGGCTTTGATTGTAGTTTATTATTCTGAGAGTCAAAGGCTGGCTAAGAGAGCTGCTACCTAAGCAGCTTTAGCATAATTGCTCTGCACAGAAGAAATCTCTAGAAATCCGATTTTCTTTTTGGATAAGACTAAAGAAGCAATTAAGAAATCGAGCTCCAAATTCCAGTGATCACGGAACGCAGAGCACACAGGGGCAGCCGGATCTGAATCGCCAAGGATCTGAATATCTGTTTTCACAATTATCTTTCCCTGCTGCTTCTCTCTTTCTTCAGCTGCCTGCCTTTCAGCCATTTTATTGCTCATTAATATGTCCACTGGAAATTGAAAAGGAGAGGAAGGGCTCTTAACTCTGCATTTCTACATATTAGTGGCTTTCGTTAATCGTTTCAGAGGGAAGAGAGTCTGAAACAATTGGCCCAAATGACATACCTAGGAAAACAGTTCTGATGTTAAGTGGTACTTAGTTCTTCATTTAGGCTGTATTTAGAGTAAATTTATCTTAAGAGAATATGCTGAAAGTCTAAGCAGGACACAGGTTGTTTTTTCATATCGAGGTAATGCAGTTAATTCTGTCCCATGGTATCTAATCGGAAGCATTTATTAAGTCTCATAAAGGGCATTTTCCTGTTAATCTTTTGTTTACTACTGTGAATCACTGCTAAGGGCAGCTTTCTCAAAAGAGTTCACGAATAATTGAATCTGTCACATCCACATAATAATTAAAATGTCCTATAATTTGGCATGCCAATTTAGATGCCCCGAATGTGTAATTTTACTTAAGCATAGCATTATAGGGCATAACCACTCCTCCTGACGTTGAAAAAGAAAAATGCAATTTTAAAATACAGGTCTCTCACATGCTAAAGACTAAGTAAATAAGTGAATCAAATTACTTCATACAATGAAGAACTTTATATTCTGCAAAAGCAACCAGTAAACTTTCAAAAAATCATCACTTTGAAGTTGATGGAAAATGAGTTCTCTGACTATAAAGACTTTACATAATTTTTAATGGCAGGAAAGTATTACTAGCATTTTGTCCTTGCCCAACTTTCTACTTTATTTGTTAGAATTTGAGTAAATAGTAAATCTTTTCATTTTCTCTCATATTGTCTTAAAACACATGAATGCAAGAGGTGAGTAGTTCTCAGAATCAACCAGTACCTAAAAAGGCAAAGCCAGAAAAAAAATCAATATTCTCAAAAAGCAATAGGATTAACAACACAAATGACATAAAGATCATTTTGCTCAAAATATTTTGAGCCTTATAAGTATTAGCAGCTTAATGGCTATGCACTATATTTTACAGGAGGAGTTTTCAATATTTCGGGGGGGGGGGTGACAGAACTGTGATAATTTATTAGAAGTTAAATTTTAACTTCTGTAAGATAACACTTTAAAAACGTAAACTAAATACACCTCTTTAACACTCTTTTGATATGCATTAAAACAAAAATACAGTTATCTTAAAATGAACTGCATTAGTATAGCCCCAAAGGGATGAATTCACAAGGTTTGAGAGAGTGGGTGCCCTGGCATATGAATGCAGTGTAACAACGAATATGCCTACTTTAAGATCAATAAAATCACTCCATAACTAGCAGTTTCTCGAATTTGAAAAGGAAAACAAAAGTAGCTATGGGTTGAGCATTCACTGTACCGCATACTTTAGTCATCACTGTTAATTCTCAAGACAGAGTAGACAAATATAGTACATAATTTCCATCCACCCACCCATCCATTCATCCACCCACCCCCCATCCATTCATCATCCATCCATCTACCCATCCATCCATCCACCCACCCACTTTTCATCCTTTCACTCATTTATCATTCCTTCTGTCCTCCCATCCATCCAGCCATCAAGTATTAAGTGTGTACCTATTACCAAAGCACTGTTCTAGGAACAAGAGATTCAAAGATGAGCAAGACACACTGTGTCAAGAAGCTCACAGCCACAGATGAAAACCGAAGTGCAGTTAAGTTAAATAACTTGGCTGAGGCTGCAGAATCAGTAGATGGCAGAGTGGGGATTTGAATCCAGGTCTGAACCTGTATTTTTTTCCTCTCCATCTGAGTTCCCAGAGAAAGACACTGTCAGATCATTTATTATCAGAAGTGAAATAAAGGAGATGAGAATTTTAACCTTCAATTTTGTAAGATACCTTCTCATTGGACAGCATCTTATATAAACTTTGTATAAGTTAACAAAATATGTCTATAAACATAAACATTTCCCCTGTCCACTTTCCACTGCAATTTTATAATACTTGGGGATCAAATTATTTACTGTGTGCCTGGTATATACTCACAGAAAGCCAATTTCATTAAACTATCAGGATTTATAAAGAGCAAGTTATACATGGCCAAAGCACATTTGAGGAAAATTTAAGTAAACTTTCATTAATTCCTGAATTTATTCAGCAAACATTTATTGCATACTTAACTGCATTCATGTCATTATGCTAGATGCTGTGGAAGAGGCAAAGATATGTAAGTTACAGCCCCTGCCTTTAGGGAGCCTATATTGAAAAAAAGAGAGAAGAAAATCCTCAAGTGAATATAATGCAAGAAAAAAAGCAAAACAAGAAATAGGCTAACAGCAGAAAAAATGACTTTTGGCCAGAGGTTCTGAGGACGAGCTTCAAGAAGGAGAGAGAGCAGTGAACTGGGCTTGAAGAATGGATAGACTTGGACATGCAAAAATGGTGGTGGGGTAGGTGGACACATCATCATTCCAGACACAGGGAACAGCATGGGCCAAGAGGGCTGGAGGTGGGCCTGTCAACTCCTTAAGAGCAAGGTTATGTGGTTTCCATTGTTCACTGTAGCATCTCCAGGCCCTGGCATTGTACATGACAAGAAACAGGCACACAATACATGCTGGTTGAAAGTTAAATATGAAGGAAAGTAAATTCAGGGCATGAGTGGGTGACCGCTCAGTGGTGTAGTGTGGCATGACTACAGGGTGAGATCAAGAGGGGAAAGAGTCTAGCTGGCGGCGGGAAACACTAAGGCAGTGGGATGCAGGATTATAGAATTAGGGATATAGATTTGGAGGACCACACACCTCCAGTTGATGGCTATGGGCAAGAGGGGGAGAAAAAGTGAGGGAGAGAAAGATCAGGGTTGAGGACGGAGGCTTGAAACTCATCATGATCAAATATTGGAAAAGAGAAAGAAGAGAAGGGACGGTCAGAGAGGAGGGAGGGCTGAGGGGAGCAAGAGTGCAGTGCTGCCGAGACTAAGGCCAGGAGCTAGAAGAGCTGCGCTGGGATACAGGCTGGAACAAGGCCAGAAAGAGAATTTTACCTGCTTAGCCTCTACATTTACCGGTTTCATCAAAGATTCCAGAACTTTTCCAACAAGTAAACATAAAGCAACTTCAAATTTTCTTTTTGTACAGAAAAACAGGTATAATTTTGAATTTTTATTTTTAACATCCTTTATATCCCTAAGCTGCTCCTGAAATCTCCCGCTGCGTCCCCACTCTTCCTGTAACCCAAATTAAACTATAAACTAAACCACACATTCAAGTCAGTGTGATGGCAATCCCTGGGCCCAGGATCTCTCCAGGAACGGCAACCTCAAATCAGTTGCAACTCTCTAGTAGGTTAAGTAAAAATACATTATATTGGATGAGTCAGTCGGTTACATAAGCTCAATGAAGATGTGTTTATCGGGCCTGTGCATCAGCAGATATTCCAGGTAGCTGTCCTAGATATAAAAATTAAATGAACCCATTGCAAAATAATTTAATCCATTTTAATTGGCAGGATGCCATCAGTGATAGTGGGGTGGCTACAGGGAGAGGTGAGGGGCAGGGCAGGGCAGAGGAAAGGCCTGACGACAGGAAGAGATGCCCAGAACGGCTTTCAGCATGGCAACAAGCAATAAAGGGAGATACCACTTGGTGACAAGTCGAGTGGGGAGGGAAGGATCTGAGATTCAGACGTCTGCTTTTGGCTGCCAGGTGACGAAGGGGCACAGGGACAGCTATACCCATCCTCGGAAGTTGGGTCCCTCCTTGGTAAAATGGGTGCCTGTGATTTTCTCTGTGACAAGATACTGTGGCAAGTATTACTCAAAATCCTTCCTTAGGTCTTGAAACGGTAAAGGATTCTTCTCACCCGGGGGAGATAAAGGCTGGGTCACGGTGACCTCCACAGCCGCTCCCCAAAGCTCCTGGGATTGCTTGTGTCCCTCCCCTCATAAAGTGCTTCTTTCCCCAGTTTATGCTTTCTACCTTCAGATTAGTTATTTTTCCCTTTGAAAACGTGAATGAAATCTCTTGGCCTATTTCTAAAGGAGCTTTTCTCTTCTGAAATACTCTAATTGTGGCCATGTAGTCTTATTCAAGAAAAGTTGCATGAAGATGAAAAACAGAATTTCAATAAAACTCCAGTTAGCTTTGAGTTGTTTTGGTGCTTTTCCAGGCGGGTATGTTACAACAGCTTCTAGTTTTGATTTCTCTGGGAAAAAATCTACTGAAAAGGGGTTTGCATATAGGGAGAAAGGCAAAGATGATACAACCATAAGATTGCCTATAAACAGAAGAGGTGGAATCTGAGTTTAGCCTTGGTTTTAGTTCTCCATAATTCATTCCCAAAGAATTCTCTAACTGCTGACAGTGAAAACGTTGAATACAGGCAACAATATTGTTAGAACAGCTGCAGATTTTCATATTCTCCTTTTGCTCATGCTACCAAGGAGAATGTGGGGGGTGCTGTAAGGACTGGAGTGTGCAGGGATTGGAGGAAAAAGCTGTGCTATTGGCTGAAGAGAAAACAGGTCACGAGTAACCAGGTAATCCTAAAAACTATAAGGAAGAAGCTGTCTTTAATGTAGAGATAGTGGTGAGTATTAGGAGAAAGAGGATTTCTAATTTGTCTGTCTTGCTCCACTGTTTTGTGGCAATTGAGCAAATGAGGAAGATTAAATTAGCTGTCATTATGACTACATCATGTTTAATAAAGTTAAAATTGAGAGAACATCTTTGTAAAATAGAATTCTAAGCCTAACACATTAATGGCGCTTAATGAACCAAAACTGGGTAAATCCCTTTGGAGAGCCAACACATAAACAAAGCTATTAATTAGGTCACAGTTGTTTCCCAACAAGCCTTTTGTCTGATTTACTTACAGTAAACAAAACCATATCCATCCGTCTTTGTGCAGAAGTATTCACCAGTGCAACAAAATGTAATTATTACACCTTAAGCACTTGCAATTACACGACTTTATGATGACAACACTGTTGGTTATGCCCTTCATTAGCATCCATCACTTCCCCAGCCACTCCCCGAGGCTGGCCGCCTGCCCTCTGGAGCATTAGGCTTTGCAGCTGATTGACTTGTCTTTATGTCCTTAAAGCTTTCAAAATAACAGAACAGACAATCGCTTGCTTTCTGGAAAGGAAATAGGTATTTCTAAAGCAAGCAAGAAAAGAAAAATTATTCCAAAAATCAAAGGTTTGAGAAAGAACATTATTTATGGTGTTCTGTCGAATTGAAAGCCAACTGGTAACCAGAAGCTCTAGAATAAAATATAAGCCTTAGACCTGGAGTGGATGGAGTACAGAGCACAAGCACCCAACTCTGAAGCATGTCTCTTGGGTCCCCTGAGGTCTAATCCTGCCATTCCCTACCAAAGGAGTCAGCAACAGAAACCAGCTCTGACCAGGATGTAAACAAGTGGCCAAGTTGACATCTCCTGGTGGGACCTCCCTGTGACATCACTGATGAACTCTTGGTCAGGGAGCCCTAAATAAAAGGTCTCCCAAGACTGGAGTTGGGGGTGGAAAGGGCGGCTCCATGGCGAAATGCAAGGTCCACCACAGAGGAGGTCAGCCATCACAATGGTAACATGCTCTAAAGAGAACTCTCACGTTTGCCTTCTCCCAACCAACTTCTCCCTCAGTCTTCCCCACTCACCCAGATGCTCAGGCCCCACACCTAGAAACCAGCATCAACTTCCCCTCTCGCCTCTCGTATCCTACATTCAATCCACCACACAGCCCTCTTGGCTCTACTTCATTATCGACCCCAAATCCAACCATCTCACCACCTCCTGCGAGCACCTTAGTCTAAGCCACCAACATCTGGTCGAGAAAGAGGGCACAATTCTAACAGTGAGAGTAAATACTGCATTTGAAGAACCAAAAGACGATCAGGGTAGTTTTAACTATAAAGGAAAGAGGGAGAGCAGAGTGGGACAAGGTTAGAAAGGGAGGGAGGGGCCAGGCTGTAAATTGCTTTGTAAAAACATGTTAAGGATTTGGACAAAGATACTGATCATGAGAGAAAAATGTGAGGTTCTTGAAATTTACCAAGAGATACTGGTAAGTAAACCATTAAACAATTGGACATATTTTGATAACGGCAACAAAGCTGACTGGTTAAGGGGATACAGATGTTCATGTCTGTGGGTTAAGTACTGATGGATAAGATTTAGGAGGGACCAGCTGACAAGTCTGCCAAATTCTGTCCTTCTTGTTTCCCTGACTATACAATCCCAGGCGACAATATTTCTAAGTATTATATAATAAAAGGAAGCCACTACCATCAATGTTGTACTACCAAAAACCAAAAATAAATCCATATGGTACATTTAGGAGCAAAGATTTTACTTGAATGGGCCCCCAACTGAGCTGCAGATCAAGCCATCTTTCTGCTGTTGCATCGAAAGCCTGAAAGAGTACCTGAAACAGGTACACTTCACAGCATCATTCATTCACTGTGGAAGAAGGATGCTTCTTGGGACAGTATGTGAAAAACAATGCTGAGAGATATGAACAACAAAGTGACAGGTAAAACGTAGAACTTCCAATTACCATTCAAGAACACAAAATGAAGGATTAAGGAGGCTCAATGCTAAACAACGTTTCTGGAAGCTAAAAGTCACTGTCCTGCAATCTTGGAATGTCACATAGTCACTCACAAAGGCCTGCTGGAGTGGCCCGCCTCCTGCTGTGATGTTCTAGTCCAGACGACCAGCTGCACTGCTTAAAGCTTAAAACATGTTTTTGGTTAGGAAGGCCCCACTCCTGTTGTCTACCTCACCAGAGCTCATTCCTCTAGACGTCCGGCTCTGGGGAGTGACAAGGCCAAAGGCACTGCTTCAACGCTGACAGTCTGGTATCTTCTCAATGCCCCCACTGATGATCCCATCTGACAATGCATGTGAAGTAGGGTGGGAGGTAATATTCCAGAAAATGCCCAAGAAGTTAAGAGAGAGAGCTGCATTATCACTGGACATGAGGAAGTTTAGATATTAATGACCATTTATTACTGATGTCTAACCTGTTTCGTATGGACCATAAAAATCTAGTTAACTCCATCTGTTGCCTCTCATGCACCATGCAGGTCCTTCTTTATCTACTTCCTTCTTCATCACTAATCAGAGCATCACTGGATACTGTAGTATCTAGTGACAACAGTTAGTGTCCACAAGATGGATGAAAATCTGTCCATTGCCACAGGCTGGGGGTTAGCCTGAAAATAACTTGCATTCTTTGGGCTTTTTTGCAGCCAAAGGTTTTTCCTTTGAGGGATGATTTCCTTTTCATTTTATAAAGCCCCATCCTAAGACTTACTGAAGCTGAGCAAGCAACAGAAGGAAAGGAGAAAGACAAAGAGAAGAAAAACGGGGTGGGGGGGAGGGAAGAGGGGAGGGAAGGAGGGAGGAAGGAAATAAAGATAAGGAAGGATAGACTGAATTACTAAAGAAGAAAGAGCCAATCAAACTTGGAAGGAAGCTACTAAACACTAAATCCAGAGACCAAAGCTTGGAGCCTGCCCTATGTGCAGTGTCCAGATCTATTGTGAAGAGACTTGCTGGTTATTTACCTGCAGTCTCTCAGCCCAAATCTACCTGTCTTTCTACATTCTCATCCGTGATGCTTGGCTGGGCCACATTTCAGAGGCCCTTTGGCCAGTTGGCTCTTTGTTAGGTTCTGCCAGTAGAGGGCACTAGAAGGAGACTCAAGGTGGGGCACAAAGCAAGCGGTCTACCTGGTTTCTGCTACTTCTGCCATCATCACCCCAGTAGCAGGACCCGGCTCCAGCCTCCATCTTGTACTAGCACACTGAGAACCAGCCTCATTGTGCTCTCGCACAAATATAACCAGCAGCTGGGCAGTGGCCCCTCCTTGGAGGTCTGAGCAATGACTCTTTAGGGCCTCTCTGAGTTCCTAGGTCTGGAGATCTGTCCTAGGGCATGGTGGCTGCTTCCTAAAATTATTACCTCAGTGTTTCCTTTCACTCTTCCAGCCCTCCAATGCCTATGTAACAAATTTCCTATATTAAATCCTTTCCATTGAAATACTTTATTTTTCCAACTAGGCCCTTTCTCCTCATAGACTCCACTCTGACAGCACATCTTATGAACATCCCAACAGCTGGGAAATTCTGCAACCTTACCCAACAACCTCCTAGCAGTCTAAATGAAAGGCTAATTTTTTGATTAAGGGAATCCAAAATGCTGACACAACTGTGACACGGCAAAAACGACTATGTTCTACCAGTCTGTAATAAGAAGACATATCTTGGGTTTGAAATATTTTCATAGTTGGCCAACTTAAAGAAAAACGACAATTCTAATAAAATTTTAATATGAAAATGCGAAATTACTGGATATATTATCTAATAGCACATTCTGAATGTGTAGTTCAGTACTTGAGTTGCTGTGAGGAATGAAAGGAAAACTTAGAAAATTAACTTACTGGAGGTTTCTAATAAGTTTAACAAGAAAAGATAAACTGAAAAATTGAACATAAGTGGAAATAACTGAAATTCCAGAGGTGAAAGTCTTACCATAATCTTGTCACTGTCAATAATGGTGTTCAACCTGTGTGCAATGGTTAGCACAGTGCACTGGGCAAATTTCTCACGGATTGTTTTTTGTATTAACTCATCAGTTCTGGAATCAAAGAAGTCAAATTAGTTCAGGAAAGACAGACTTAAGACTTTAAAAGATCATATGATAGTTTTATAATGTTTTTAAAAATCAATATTTTAAGCATGATTTTGTTGTCTAAAAACTAAATATAAAAAGTCTATTTAGAAAAATTATTTTTCACAATACGATGGAAAATACTCTTCCCTCCAAATTGCTTGAAACTATCAGGAGTTAATTTAGGAATCTAGCTCTCTTAGGATGCCTGATAATATCATTAACACCATATAATATGTTTTAGTTTCTACTTCTGATTTCCAGAATTAAAGAGATTATCAACAGATACCTTTTGGGCAAAGAGAACACTTAGAAAAATTTCTGGGCCGGCCCCGTGGCTTAGCAGTTAAGTGCGCACGCTCCACTACTGGCAGCTCGGGTTCAGATCCCGGGTGTGCACCGACGCACTGCTTGTCCGGCCATGCTGAGGCCGCGTCCCACATACAGTAACTAGCAGGATGTGCAACTATGACATACAACTGTCTACTGGGGCTTTGGGGAAAAAAAGGAAGAGGATTGGCAATAGATGTTAGCTCAGGGCTGATCTTCCTTACAAAAAAAAAAAAAAATTTCTCAGCATCACTAAATGTTTCCCATTCACCACATTAAAAATTCAGATTCCAGGTTACATGGACCTCAGCTCTGTACCTTGGATCCACATTTGCTGTTGCTTCATCAATTATCAATATCCGATTTTTCCTGAGAATAGCCCTGGCAAGGCAGACCAATTGTCTCTGTCCAACACTGAAGTTCGATCCTGCTTCTGCTAATTCAGTATCCATTTTACCAGGAAGATCTTCGATGGCTTCTTTAAGTTGTACCTGTGGATGTAGAAAGAAAAGTGACATTTTCCTAAAAAAACTACTACTGAAGCAGAGAAGCCTCCTAGAGCCTACAAACATTCGAGTTTGAAGTCCTCAGGACTTCTCATGTATCTTATGTGTATGGCCACGTGATGAGGAGAGTTACTTCCAATTAATGTTCACTGAGAAAGATGGTTGAGTCAACTCAGGACAGAATACTCTGACTTAAGAGCACAAACTTCATGGGAGTCAAGATTCTTCACTGTTGCCATCAGTAGGCACAGTCTGTCCATACTATGCCAGTTTCATTAAGAAATATATAGTATGCTAAATAAAATTGTTCTCAAGGCAAAATATAGAAAACTAAAAATGTTTCTCTTAATTTTTAGTTAAAAGGTAACTGCAGGAATTTATAGACACAAAAAGCAGAACAGTGGTTGCCCAAGGGCTGGAGGGTTAATTGTATGTGGACATGAGGGAATTTTTGGGGTGAAAGTGATCTTCTAAAACTGGATTGTCATGATGATTGTATAACTATAAATTTACCAAAATCACTGAATCACACTTATAATGGGGGAATTTTCTAGTATGTAAATTATACTTCAAGAAAGCTGGTAAAAAGAAATCATCTTAGTGTCCCCCATCCTTGTCATATGACTTCCACCAGGAACCCTTTTCCAGAGATTACTTAAGAAGTCTCTCAAAAAATGAAGCTACTTCTCCCAATGTAGTCTAAACAGAAAAGTTAAAAAGATCTTTATGGTTGAGTCAAGTTTCCCAAAGTACATTTTGCATAGGAGATAGTACAATAAAGGGAAAATTTTTTAAAGAATTACTGGAGGAGGTATGTTTCTCTAAAGATACAATCTGATCAGCACTTTACCATCTTGAAAGGTTTTTAAGGTTTAAAAAAAATACAAATTCACACCTTTGCAAATTGCACCTCATATGTTATTAAACTTGCTGCCTATTTTGGGAATGGTTCTTTCCCAAATTTAACCCCATAGTGTTAGACTAGTCAAGTGCATTTACTTCAATCTCATCAATGTTTTGCAGTGAATGAAAAACAGGGCACAACATAACATTTTATTTCCCCCAGACTATGGGAATAGACGGTGTTTATATTAATCTATCTTCATAAAATTGTAATTATAAATTTAAAACAACTATGAAAGATAATCTAAAACCATAATGGGTAGTAGCTCAGTTCAATAAATACTTGTTTTGGAGGAATTTTATAGAGGAAGAACCAAACTCAGGCTGTACTTGAGAGTTATAGAAGGACAGAGAGTAATACACTTCACATTATGAAATCAACAGAGGCCGGCCTGGTGGCTTAGCGGTTAGGTGTGCGCGCTGGGCTACTGGCGGCCTGGGTTCAGATCCCGGGCGCGCACCAACACACCAGTTGTCTGGCCATATTGAGGCTGTGTCTCACATACAGCAACTAGAAGGATGTGCAACTATGACATACAACTATCTACTGGGGCTTTGGGGAGAAACACGGGGGGTGGTGGGGAAGGAGGAGGATTGGCAATAGATGTTAACTCAGGGCCGGTCTTCCTCAGCAAAAAGAGGAGAATTGGCATGGATGTTAGCTCAGGGCTGATCTTCCTCACAGAAAAAAAAAAAAAGAGAGATCAACAGATTGATGAGTGATGGCCAAGTAAGCAGGGACAAAGAATTACAACGTCAAATAACAAAACACCAAAAGTAAGTGGACAATGTTTTCAGGGTGTCCTAAATCCTGAAGCACTTCTATGCATGTGATCTTGAATTGTGCTCATGATGGAAGTCTAATCCCAAGAAACAGGAATTCTGAGTTAGGGTTAAATATGGTATTGGTGTTTAGCTTTAGCATGACATACCATACTCTTAATTGTATATCCCAGTATTAAAGCTTTTTTTTTTTTTTTTTTTAAATAGAAGCAACATACTGCTGATTCATTTTCAGAGTTTTATCTACTTGGATCTTTTGACCTTTTACTGATAAACTGCTTCATCTCTAGTCATGACTGATGTTATATTTATAGAGCTGCTTCTGCTTTGCAGGTGCCCCAATTGGCATTAATTTCTAATGCACTTTCTTCAGTTTACAGCTGACTAATTTTCAGTATATGAAAAAATAACCAAGATGAGATGGGCAACATCCATCGGACTGTCTCCCTTCTGAATATCTAACTCACCAAGGGATAAGGGGGAGGCAAAACTAAGAGAATTTGTGGAAAAAAAAAACACACACACACATACCCCAAAAGAAAAAACAAAAGCACCTTTGCCTATTAACTGAAGTTCTTAAAGAGGAAAAAATAGTGCCCTCTCACTGACTCTCAAGCCAATCCTATGAGTTCGGGTTTCCATTTCCAGTTTGGTATCATTTATAAACCAGCTGATTAGGGTTTTTAGTCCACCTAAAAACTGGTCTCACTGCTTTATATCTTTTTCAATGAAAGATCTGGTATATTTTCTAAAAATTAGGATACCAAACGTTTCACTGAAAAACATGCAAAAGTCATAAAGAAATAATTCCTAGAGAAACACAATGATGGGATGATTTCTCACTCTGTGAGGAATCTTGAAAGCAACAAGGTCAATTCCAGCAGCGATATGCAGAAACCACTGACTTCACTTGGTGAAATAAATTCACATTTATTTCTATTTACAGAAAGTTACAAATGTAGTTTAAATAAAGGTAGATCTTGGTATCGTCTACCAGTTCCTCCACCTCATCATTTTTAGAATTGAGAGGCTACTAAATTTTATTTTAATTTTGGCTCCTACAGATGAAATAAGTTATGGCCAAGTTCTAAGAGTTTTTGATAGGATTTGTCTCTCAATTAACATTTCTTCACTGCCCATGGAACAATGTATTTCTAGAGTAATTTTGCTATCTGAGAATCTGTGAAAAGAGATCTCAAGCTCTAAAATAAATAGAAAAATAATTTACCAGTAATTCCTGTTTTTTTTAAGGTGAGTCACAATTTTGCCATTAAATTTGTCCTATGAGTTCAAGAGCAGTGGATCATCCTACCTTTCTTTATATTTGATGGTTAACTGGTCTCCTACCTCTTCTAAATTTCACTGTGGAAAGACTCACAAACTTAAATGAAATCAGAGGTCGACTGCTTTTCAAGGAAGAGAAGGTAAAGTAATCGGCCTGATTTAGGAAAATAAAGTCCCCACAGTTGCTGGAAAGCAGGGTGGGTGTGTAAGGACTCAGCGTCAACAGGCATTCAGAAACCAGAATTACTGGCAGGAAACTGTTGGGCCTCCCACTTGGCTTGCTCACAGTCAAAGCTCATCTATAAATTAAAGCTTTCAGAGCTATCCCTGGAAGGATGACACTAAACGACAAACACGCCAATTTTTTTTTTTTTTTAATAATTTTTATTTATTTATTTTTCTTCCCCCAAAGCCCCACTAGATAGTCGTATGTCATAGCTGCACATCCTTCTAGTTGCTGTACGTGGGACGCGGCCTCAGCATGGCCAGAGAAGCGGTGTGTCAGTGCGCGCCCAGGATCCGAACCCAGGCCGCCAGCAGCAGAGCGCGCTCACTTAACCGCTAAGCCACGAGGCCGGCCCCTGACAAACACGCCAATTTAAAACAACAACAACGTGTTGGTTACTGGGATGTGTGCCTTTTTTTTTAAAGAAATAAGCCACACTTCTTCGAAACGAAGAGATCCAAACATTCAGCATATGTTTGTTAAGTGCTTACTTTTTAAAAGCAAAAGACTGAGCTAGGTCCTATGAGGGATTAGAAGTCTGTCTATGGTTTAAAGTCTAGATACGGTTTCTGCCACCCAGTAGCTTAGAATCAATTTGTTGAACTAGGGTGAATACACAAAATAATCAGTATTAAAATATACAAACCAGGGGCCGGCCCGGTGGCGCAAGCGGTTAAGTGCGCGCGCTCCGCTGCGGCGGCCCGGGGTTCGCTGGTTCGGATCCCAGGCGCGCACCGATGCACTGCTTGGTAAGCCATGCTGTGGCGGCGTCCCATATAAAGTGGAGGAAGATAGGCACAGATGTTAGCCCAGGGCCGTCTTCCTCAGCAAAAAGAGAGGAGGATTGGCGGATGTTAGCTCAGGGCTGATCTCCTCACAAAAAAAAAAAAAAAAAAAAAAAAAAAAAAAATATACAAACCAACAGTACCTTAACAGTCAAAATCCTTTTCATGCGAGGGTGAAGAAATTCAAAGAAGTGGTCCAAAGGGAAGCACTACACAGATAATAAATAGCAAATCCTCTAGAAATCAATGTATTAGTATAAAAACTTACAAAAGCTCCAGGGTTCTGTTACCCGGCATTAAAATGACATGTTTGCCAATAAATAATTATCATTACATTCTAACTGTATAACTTACCTTTATAAACACTTTCTTATAACATTCAAAGCATTTTATAAGTATGATCTCATTTATCTTTCAGTTAATAATGAAAAACTATTATTTAGTTTTGTAATGACTCCATTTAGTGGGTGTTCCCTAAGAACAGAGAAGTAAAATCAATGTTGTAGGGTAACTGGTCACTAGCTGAATTTGAACCCATAAATATAACTTCTAGTTTAGAGTTCTGCTAAGGACAAGTAAAAAATGTATCTAGTTGCTTCAGATTCTAGGAAGAAAGTTAAAATGAAAACATGAGACATTTTATTTCTGGTTTTCATCATCATCAATAGACACATTTTAAGTATATCCATGTCATCAATGTTCTCCTGGGTGGTGAAAAAAGTCAGTTAAACCACCAAGTTCCCCTTAATTACCTGCAATGCTATAAATGTAGATACACATATACTGATGCTAATAAGTTAAAGATAATTACATTTTATAAATTACCTCTTTTAAGGCATTCCACAGTTCCTCATCTGTATGTTCATTAAAGGGATCCAGATTTTTCCTCATTGTTCCAGTGAATAAAACAGGTTCCTAAATATCCCAAAATAGTGAATGTTATTACTATAGCCTCTTTTCATTTTATTACAATGCTAACTTTCAGAAGACAATTAAAAAAATAATTCACTATAATGATTAATTAAAAGGCTGCAAATGCCTGTTTACAAACAATTATCTCTATTAATTTTCCATTGTTCAAAGTGCACTCCAAAATATCTTCGGGATCATTGAACATTAACAAAAGAAACTGTTGAAGTGTGTCATCTTAAGAAGAAAGTGAAGAAGAAAAAGGAAGTTTTTTTTTTTTTTTGGGTGAGGAAGATCAGCCCTGAGATAACCTCCATGCCAATCCTCCTCTTTTTTTTTGCTGAGGAAGACCGGCCCTGGGCTAACATCCGTGCCCATCTTCCTCCAGTTTGTATGGGACACCACCACAGCATGGCTCGACCAGCGGTGCATTGGTGTGCGCCGGGGATCCGAACCCGCGAAACCTCGGGCTGCCGAAGCGGAGCATGCGCACTTAACCGCTGCGCCACAGGGCCGGCCCCAGGAAGATTGGATTTTTAAAAATGCCTTCCTGGAAATATCTGCTTACCCAGAAAAACGAGGATATAATTATTTGAGGAATGTTACATCAAGAGAGCTATATGAATTAATTGTCAATCTTGGTGTGATACTAGAAAACACCAATAGCATGACTGGTTGAAGTTTATGCCTCAAAGCAAAACTGTTAAATATTTGAACTGAAAAATAAACTAGGATATATTTTCCATTGGCAAAACAGTCTTCCAGGATTGGGAATCTCTCCACATGTGCGAACGAGACATCCTGTTTTTTTGTCCAAAGAGGATGTAAACTAATGGTGCCAGCGGCACCTCTATTCATGAAGAGATTGCCTCTGATTCTGCATCATCTAATCCCCATGTTATCTGGTGTGTATCAGGATTACATGCCTCACAGAACCTCGTTATTAACTGCAAGGGACGTGCGTCATAATAAAACTATTTTAATTTAAATACCTCTTCCTATCCATCTGCTTCAAGAGAAGCCATAATTCAATTACTCTTGAAACACATGCCTCTCTCTCGGTTTCAAGAGAGAATCTTGTACATATGCTTATATAGGCCATTTAAGTTTTCTTCTGGAAAGTTCTAATAACCCAGGCCATAAGAATATGGGCAGCAGAGAAAAGCCCAATTGGCTACTTTCACTGGAGGTGGTAGAACAATGAGATGCAGAGAAGTGAGAACAAGAGGAGATTTGACTCTTCCACAAGTGCCTGAGAACTGCTCAAGGGAATCACCAGCCTCAAATCTCACCTGGTCTTAGGGACAAACTGTTCCTCCTCACTTCTCAAAAGCCTGGGAAGAAAGATTAAGAAGGTAGACTTTTCTCTAGTCATGAAGAAGAATGACACTTGAAGAGCTTCCCATACCTTCTTTCCCTATTGTCTCAGCTTAAAGACTGGTGAGGGAGAAATGGATGCAGAAGACAGATGGTGTGCCACTAAAAAACATGTATCCCTAAGCAAGATCCAAAATTAAAAAAACATTTAAAAGGGTGCTTTATTTGCACACAGCTAAGTGGCTGATATGCCTCAAAAGCACTGAAAAATCACTTGGTCATACGATGTTTCAAAATGATTACTGAACTGAACTGAATAATCCCAAGACCTAAATTTAAAGTCTTCCTTAAAACTACCGAATTTAGGATCAAAGACTAAAGAACCATGTAAGCAATGGCAAGAGTTCCTTTTCAGGGGAATAACCATCATTCTACTTCAGATTAAACAAAAAAAAAAAAAGAAGAAAAAGAAAAAAATTATCCTATTCTTTGTAATTATCTAAGATTCTAACAAGCTAGGCGATTTCTCTTCCTTTAATTGTTTGCATGAGGTCTATAGATATGATGCGGTCAGGCCAGGGGAGGCTGGTACCCACCACTCCTCACTCTGACTCTCCTCCCGCCTTCCCTCCAAGGCTGTAAACCATGCGCAGTATTTTACTCTGGGGCTCAAATTGACAGACTCACTGAGGATTGGTGTTTGAGGAGATAAAGGAGCTGAAAGAGAAGAGGTTCAGGAATCATCTTTGAGTCCACCGGGGGAAGTGAGAGGTGGTCTCTTTGCTTATATTAATGACAGGACCGTTTCTTTGCCCATCAAGGCTTACATGACCTGAACATTTTTTTCCCTCAGGTTCCTCTCATGTAGCAAATTCATATTGGTTAGAAGCGTAGGGTTTGATAAAGTATCCACCTGGTTTTCAAAGTACACTCTAGAGAGGTGTTACCTACGCTAATCTACATAAAAATTGCTTTGTTTTTAAAAGATGACCTTTTTTCCTTCCTTAAGCCATGAAAGGGCTCACAGATTTAGCAAGTTGGGGAATGGTGGTTTTGCTGGTTCAAGAGAACAGAGATACACATTCGAAGTTCAATCACCTATTTCATAATCAGGGCCTCCTCTCTTTAGGAAACTTCTTGAAGTGGATGAATCCCTCCAAAGACTGAGGGACTAAAGTGGATTCTTTGCAGAAAGAGGAGTTGTTTACTTCTGAGCCCCCGAGCAACTCCTGCACCTGCTTTAAGCTGAGCGTTAAACAGAGGCCTCAGACACCCTGAAGGGGGTTCTGCTAATTATCACCAAATCACTGCGGACTGTCATCAACAGAAAAAAAAACGAAGTTTAAGCATTTCCTACGGCAATAAGCGTCCCCATTTAAATCTATACTGCCAATCTAAAAGGACATATTGGGCCATTACTCATGTTTACATAAGCAGTATTAGAAGGAAGAAAATAGTTTAGTAAATACAAATATTTCTCTGTTATGACATGCCAACTATATATTCCCAAATGAGTAAAATTTCAATCAAAATTTGTTGAATGAAAAGAATGATTTATTAAAACATTAACTGACTGAAGCTATATTTTTCTTTAAAACCAGCAGGTAATTTGTTAATAATGTCTGTTTTAATGTGCCAATGTGTTTTATGCATGGTGTGCATTTTAGTTTCTACTCATTCTACTTTCATCCACTTGCCAAATAAAAAACCAGTATATTATCTACAAGAGGTAATAAAAATGCTCACAGTAGACACATACCGAAAGAGCAGATAAGGGTCAAATTAATTATCAATTGTGATAGATATTATTATTTAAAGTACCCACCTCTAAGCAATGAAGTTAATAAACTAATCTTATAAATAAGTGTCGTAAAAATGTTTGCAGGCAGAATATTTTGGTGTAGAGATTTATGGTAGCGCATACAACCTTCATGTAAATATATACTAAATTTATTAGCCTAAGTATATTTTTTCTTAAGGTACACAATTAAACCCTATTTAATAAGAGTTAGCTGGACTGGTACAGTCAGAAAAACAAATGTTCTTGTTCAATGTAATATTTTAAATGAAGCATTAGTTTCAAACCTGTTTTTCATCACGGTTTAAAGTTTATACATTTTTTTTTATCCTTTGTGCCATATTCAGTAGTAATTATTCCTTTGTTACTAACATAACACAAGTTCATATTAGGTGTGTGACCCAAAAAGGGCCAGTCTGAATCAAAGCATTTAGTGTAGTAAATTGATAATCCCTCAACACAACGGCAAGACTGAAAACCACCGTCCTACTAGACCTTGTGTATACGCTGCTGGAAGACAAGCGTCTCATTATCCTAAGAAGAAACCCTACCCACTAACCTTCAGATACTCAACACGACCTAGAACGGAGACAAATACCATACAAGTGGTTACAAACGAGCCAGATAAAGCAGACTTGATTTTATCCTCATCATTTCAGTCCCAAACCAGGAAACTGCCCTCTCGCACATACACCCTCCAGAGTAGCTGCTGCTCTGCTTCCTCGAGCCCTAAGAGCTACATTTTCATTTCTAACCTCAGAACTTTTATTAAGGGCAGCTCATCTCCCTTTTTCAAGGAGGGAATCACCTGAAGTCACTTTAAACCCTGGTTTTCTTTTTTTTTTCCCCCCTAATCCTGTAACCTCTGAATGAACCGATCATCATCAATATTCAGAAGAAAAGAACATTGTTCGCCAACAAAGGAAAAAGAATTTAAGTCGTGTAAAGTCCTCTTTCGATACAAAAAGGTCAGGAGAGCCGGGGAGTGGTCCCACCAGCTCTAATGAAGACTTCAGTGTCGGAAACAAAGGGCCAGTCGCATTAGGCTAGAATCCAGTTGTATTTCTTTACTAGTAACAGCATACCCACCTCTTCTCTCTTTGAGTTTTGTTCTCAACAAGAAAAAAAGGGAAAGAAAACCAGGTAATCAAGAAGTCTTAAAGAGATAGCTCTAGTTAATCTTTTTCAACCTCCTGAAGAAAACCCAGGGGATGGAAACACCAAAAGAGCAGAGTGCATTGTTTAAAAAATACCAAGGTTTTGCTTTGATTTAAAAAAATCTATTAAACATAAAAAGCGAGTCTGTTTACTCATGATAAAGATGACAGCTGTTGATCTGTGCCAGCCCTTGGAGTGCTATCATAAACACTGAATTTGCATGGAATCGCTCTTCAATTGAAAACATTCTCCTTGTGCCAATAGGACAGGGGCTCTGGGTGTAGAGAATCCATCCAAAGACGTTTTGAAATCCATTTTTCCAGATCCTTTCAGATAAGCAAGCTATTCTCTGAATATAATCTCATCTTGGTGTTTTCTTTGGGGAACATATTTAACTATTTTGGGTCGGGAACACAAAGGAAGCATACATTTCAGCTACCTGTTTAAGGAAATTATTTAGCAAGTGCTTTCATTTTTCGCTTATTCCTGAGATTCTGAACGCAAATTGAGGAGCATATTCTTAAAAATATAGTATTTGATTTTGAAGGTTCCCTCCAGGACTGGCCCCTGATTGTGTATGTCACCACCCCCCTGCCTCTGCTCCTATCCAGGTCCTTGCTGCTATCACATTTTCCCCAATTCTCACCAGCTCATGGTGGGGTCAAGAGCGACAGGGATGAGCCTGGAAGAGAGAGGGACTATCAGGAAAACTCACTGCTGCACCCAGGACCACAGTGAGCAGGCAGCCAGGGAAGATGATGCAGGCCTGGCTCACCGAATCCAGGAACCAAGGAAGCAGCACTGGGTCCCCCTTGACAGAGTCTGCTCTCAACTTCCTAGGTTCCCTAAATCAAGGTATTGAGACACAAGCAACACCACTTCCTAGGCATTTTAAGGCGAAGACATATACAAGCTTTCTACAGTACAAGTAACTTCAAGTAACTAGGCCAACAGACTCCACCACTGCAGCCAGTTAGACATTGCGAAGAGAAAGGGCTCTTGGCTCCGGCAAGGTAAGATTCTGAGTACCTCCTCCTGATACTTACTAGCCCGTGACACATAAGTGAATAAACTCGTTTCTCAAGTGATTTTCTTTTAGAAACGTGCCTTGAGTTTTTTGGCAAAAGTCACAAACAATTTAGTCTTTCAAAACCACCAAACTGTCCAAAGGAGGGACACAGCACTAGGAGAAATATCTTCTGACTTCGCTCTACATTTATTCTTTTTTTTATGGTTTTCGGGAATCTTTTTTGAGGTGATAGAAAAAAGTGGGTAAACTATCTAAGGAGAATGTCACTCAGTTCAACAAACATTGCCTAAAAAATATATATATATTTGGAGTCAAGAAAGTCCTGAGTTCTGATTCCACTGCTTATTAGCTGTTTGACTCAGGGAAGTTATTAATCTCCCTAAGCCTCAGTTTCCTTACTGGAAAATGGGGCTAACCTTGCAGGACTGCTGTGAAAATCTGGAACATACACAAAGCTCCTGGCGTGGTGCTAACAGGTACCAGAAGCCCAGCCACACACGGAGGACAGTGAGGGGCAGTGTTTTTCAAACTGCAGGTGCAACCAATGGATCAGGAAATTAATTTTGTGCCTCACGACCATCATTTTATCTTTTATATGAACTAGAATAAAATGGATATAATAGAAAATATCACAGTGCTGAGCACCAAGTAAGAGTAATATTGTTTTGTGAACTCTTTGTATTGGTGTGTGTGCGTGCACATGCTTGCACATGCATGCACAGAATCATACAAAGCAGTTCTCACTGTGGACTGCAGTCAGCAGCGTGTTCAGGTCCGCAGCAGAGCAGTCAGCTGCTCAAGATCTGCAGTGGGGAATCTCCCTGAAGTAAATTTGAACCCTGGCTCCACCGCTTACCTGGTAAGTGGGTTAAACTCACTATGCCTCAGTTTTTAAATCTATCAGATAAGGATAACAACAGAGTTGTTGAAAGGATTACGTGGGAGATAGTAGGGAAAGAGACTAAAACGTATTAAGGATTCCACAAAGATTAGGAATTATTATTAACACTTGTGTCACTTGTCAGGAACTGCAACAAGTACTAAAGCAAGACAAATGAGAGACACAGCCCCTGTCCTCAAGGAGAGGTAAAAAAACTAGCCAGGAATGTGGGAAGGGCTGAGAAAAAATGCCAGGGCTCTTCGTGGCGGAATGCAACATGCAACGTACTGGTGGGATACTGAGCAGTGGTCAGGAAACAACCCTGGTAGGAGCAGAGACAGAAAAAACAAGTGATCTTCTCCCCTCCTGTTCCTTATGGGACAGAGCTGGATCGATTTCTCTGTTAACGCTTTTCCCTAGAACTACTGTTGCACTCATTTTCTTTGCTTCACTCTTTAAATTTATGTAAACAATTTGGTTTATATTATAAGCAATAAACGAAAAGAAAATCGCCAAGGACCACAAAAGCATAAATAGAAATTACAGAGCAAAGTCCTTCCAGAATGTGTTGTTTTTTTAACTAAAGTAGTAATAATATCCGAAAGGCCAATACTGCGATCCTTAATAATAACAGTTACTATTTACTGAGCATTCCTAAAAACCAAGCACGGGGCCACAAACATTTTGTCATCCAGGTAAATCTTCACAACAAATCTGTGAGGTGGTAATTACTAGCCCTGCAAGGACGAGCAAACTGAAGCTTGGAGGCTGAGTGACTTCATCAAGGTCATACGCTCACATGAGACAGAGCTAGAATAAAAATGTGGGTCGTGCTGGCACTCCGTCTGCACTCTGAAAGATTCTATCCCTGGCTGCCTCTTGAATGGTTTCCTGAGACCCTTGACACATCGCACGGTCTCTCTAGACTCTCTTTCTTTACTCAACCAACATCACGCCTTGGAGACAAAGGCATGTAAGGTGAAAAAATAAAGGTTCTGTGTTTACAATGGTTGGTGATCATTATCTACATGGATACAAAGCTTAGCACTGTTTTGTAAGCACGCTCCCTGGAGTATATACATAGAGGCTGCTCAAAAGTAGGGTGGAAACCTGTGGAACAGAACCAAAGCCTGGTGATGTCAAGGTATATTTAGTCTTTGCTCAGATGTGCTTCCAAAACATTACCGGCAGAGCCAAGAATCATCTAACGTTATTTCTTTACTTATAAAGTTCTTTTATGTACACAAGCACACAACTATTTCTTATTAAGAAGTATTAAAAGTAACATGGGACACATTTCTAGATCCTTTCATCCAAAGATATGAAAGTACTTTACAGACACACCCATTATTTCTGTTAACTAATCTCATTTGGCCCATTTCAGAGAGGGGTACAACCAAAATCTAAAACTTAGGAATTTAAGCTCATATTTTCTACTGTAATCACTAAGTTATGAATCTAATAACCAGAGGGAACCTTTAAATACAGGGATTGTATGTTCTTCCCGTTTTTCTTGAAAGAGATATCTTAAAAAAAAAAAAATTTTTTTTAATTGTGGTAAAATACACATAACAAAATTTACCATCTTCACCATTTTTAAGTGTAGACCTCAGTGGTATTAAATACATTCACATTGTTGTACAGCCATCACCATCATCCAGTCACAGGCTCCTTTCATCTTGCAAAAGTGAAACGCTATATCCATTAAACAACAACTCCCCGTTTGCTACCTCCACATACTCCTTGGCGACCACCATTCTACTTCCTGTCTCCGTAAATCGGAGTACTCTAGGTACCTCATATAAGTGGAATCATACAGTATTTGTCCTTTTGTGTCTGCTTATTTCACTTAGCATAATGTCCTCAAGGTCCATCTATGTTGTAGCATGCATCAGAATGTCCTTCCTTTTTAAGGCTGAATTATATTCCATTGTATGGATATACCACATTTTGTTTATCCATTCATCTATCAAGGGACACTTGGGTTACTCCCACCTTTTTGCTATTGTGAATAATGCTACTATGAACATGCATGCACAGATATTTCTTTAAGACCCTGCTTTCAATTATTTTGGGTTTATACCCAGGAGCAGAATGGCTGGATCATATGACAATTCTGTTTTTAATTTTTTGAGGAACCTCCATCCTGTTTTCCACAGGAAAATGTGCCTGTACCATTGTACATTTCCATCAGCCATGCATAGGGGTTCCAATTTCTCCACATCCTCGCCAACACTTGTTATTTTCTGTTTGTTTGATAGTAGCCATCCTAATGTGTGTGAGGTGGCATCTCATGGTGGTTCTGAAAGGGATATCTTGATTTCAAAATAATTCCAATTATTTCAGAGGTCAGTGGCAGGTAGTAGTAGCTCTACTTGGTCAGAAGATATAATTCCACATTTTCCTTTCCTTTGGGTGCCATGTTCTGTGTACTTCCTAATAAACAGGCAATTCAGAGCTCTTTACATCCACATGCTGGGAAGCACCTTTACCTGGCTCTCTTTGTCATCTCCTCTCTGTGATTCTCATCTCAAGAGAGAGTGAGTGTGTGTGTGTGTGTGTGTGTGTGTGTTTCTCAAATTCCCTTGATGGCCAGATAATGGCAGAGTGTTAAAAAAACCCAAAATTTAAAAAGAAAAAACATCAGCAAGTCTGGGGTTGAGTATGTATGTGTCAAAGCAGAGGGAAGGACAGAAGACGTGAGGCCCAGGCCGGTGGGCATAGGGCCTATGTTGCCCTTGACTATGTACATGGAGGGCAGTAATTGGTCAATAAATATTTTCTGAATTTATCTTGAGTGGACGAACCACAGGGAATGACAGGAGCTTCTACTGTGCATATAATCCAGTCTCTAGAACACTTCCTGAAAGTCATACTTCTTTAAGAAGCAGAATAAAAGAAAACAGAATCAGAACCCAGGAAGACATGGTCAATTCAACCTTCCACCATCAGAGCAACCACACACTGGGTCTGTGAGAAGCACTCCACATGCACTGACCTGTTTAGTCCTCACACCAGATCTAGGAGTTGACACTGTAAGGTATTAGCTGCTTTGTAAGGGAGAGAAAACAAGTGCAGAGAGATGGAATTCCTGGGCCCGTGTTCTTCCTCACTATTCTGTACTGCCTCCCTGGTTAAAATCATTTACTAATGGCTAGATTCTAAAAGTCTCCACAAAGCATGTACACACTCTGTAATTCTCAAAGCCCCACAGTTTCACAGAAAGCCCTCCACGGAGATAATCACCTTTAAAAAGGTAGCTTTATTTCCTACAGCAAAATTCCATCATTAAGACACTTCAAATCCATGTTTCCCTATAGAAACCTCTTGAGTGCTAAACAAACCATTTATCATTTTGTTCTCAAAATTATGTGGTTATCAGTGGATAAAACTGTGGTACCTGGGGAAGTCTGAGTCCAGAAATCTATCTGGGTAACTTCTTAAATCTCACATATACACACACACAACAAATGAACAAACAAACAAAACCTGGTATCTGATGAAAATACCTGCTGTTAAAAATATGCTCTATTGGGGGAAAAGGATCAACCCTTTGTTCAATTAAAAAAAAAAGCAATAAAATGAAAAGCAATTAAACCTAGGTGCACTTCTAAAAAGAACATGTGAGAATGCTCGGACTTGCATACCTGAGGTATGATTGACATTTTCTTCCTTAAATCGTGAAGTCCAACTTCGGTTGTCAAGATCTTATCAATCCAAATTTTACCTTCGGGTTCTGACAATCTAAAAAGGGCCGAAATGAGGGAACTTTTTCCAGCTCCTGTTCTTCCCACAATGCCAACCTGCAGAGAGATCCAGGAGGAATTAAGAAGGAACAATAATATACAACAGACCCAGGAGAAACTTTGGTTGCTGAAGATGAATTAAGAAAGTCCTATACTGAATGTAGTCTGGAAGAGTTTCTCAGCTTTAGTACTGTTGACATTTTGGGCCAGATAATTCTTTGTTGTGGGGGGCTGTCCTGTGCACTGCAGGACGTTTACCAGTATCCCTGGGCTCTACCTAACAGATACCAGTAGCACCTCCCAACTTGTGGCAACCAAAAATGTCAGACATTGACAAATGCCTCCTTGGCGGGTGGAGGGCAAATTGCCCCTGCTTGAGATCCACTGATCTAAAGAAAAGTTAAAAATAACAGAATCAATCTACTGGCAGTGAAAAGCCAGCAGCCTCCCAGGTGGTCAAAAAGAAGTCAGCTTTTAAATTAGCTTTATTCGTAGTCTCTTGGTATTTTGAACCTTGAGAATTGCTTGTATAATTTTATATAGATGTCAACAAGTCAAGTCAGAAGTGTTATACATAAACAAGTATTCATTTTTCCCAGAGTTCTATCATTTAAGAGGAGTTATTCTTTGGTAGAGAAACTATCAAAACTACATCACTTCTGGATGTTAAATATCTGGTTATGTTCTCTCCTGAAAGGAAACATCTTCAAATTTTAAAATGCAGGTCTAAGTGTCTTAAAAGACAGTAGCAAGTAGCCAAAATACACATAATGAGATCAACAACAACACCATCAACACAAATAACATCTGCTATTTACACGGGGCCTTTCATCTGAGCAGTTCAAAAGGCCTTTACAAACCAATTAATACCTACAATTGCCCCTTGAGAAAGATACGTTTCAAGTATCAGTCTAGTTAATAAAACCAAAGCAGAGAGAAATTAAGTATTCTGACAATAAGATCAAAGATAATATAATGCAGGTAAAATGCTGATCAGGAATGAAACTGTATTGTAATAACTGGCTTTTAGCTGTGTGCCTTTAAACCTGGATGCAGAAATTGGCCTTTTTTACCAATGAGCTTGCCCAACTGCAAATTCCCTAGTGGGAGCTTCCCAAGCGATAATATCTCTGCTTAGGAATCTAGAATCAAAGAGGGGCATAAGACATGCTTTCAATCATTTGTAAATTAATTGAGTCAATTTTAAAAACTCCTGGCTTTAAAGAGAGAAGAACTAAACCTTTCTGAGCACTGATTATATGGTGGGAACTTGACATATTTTCTCATTTGAATACCGCCAAAGTTTTAAGGCTTAATTTATAAAATAATAATGGCATTTCAAAAAAGAATTTATCAAGATTCAATGTTAAAGGAAAATGGCTTTAGCTAATTCTATTACCTTCATAGCCATTTTGTACCTTATGGTAAGGCCTCATTTATATCTCACAGACGGGCCAATTTCTGCATACAGATAGGTCCTAGTACGTACATGCGTGACTCAGGCGTGTGTCTATGTACTTCTGGGTGTTCTATGTAAATCAACACACATCAAGACAGAGACAAGAACCATGTCTCCAAGAATGTGCAGATGTCCCTGTGCCATCAGCGCTACTGAAACTGATCCATCTGTGCAAACTGGAACATTTGCAGACTGTTGGTAAACAGCCGAGATATGGCAGGGGGCACTGAGGGCTGCCCATGACCCCCAGACTGTGAGCTCCAAACTCAAGTGAGAATAATAAGAAAAAGGCAACTCACAGCAAACCTGGCTCTGGCTATTTCTCTCTGCTGTTCTGTCATCAAGGCTATGGCCTGAGTCTCTCACGTCACCAATGGGTTTTACCAATTGCCCATGGAGAATATCATCAACATCAGCAAGTTTACATTCACAACCCCAAAGAGACACTTTGAGACAGTCTTGTTATTTTAGCTGCTTTGCAACCACCCCTTTATGTTTTCTCAACTAGGCCAAGGTTGTTCTCTGACGACCACACCAACACGTTAGACATTTGTACCTGGATCTCTCTTCACACATCAAACTCAACATGATCAATACCCAATGCCCCACTCAAAACAGCTGCTTCTGCTGACTTTTCCATTTTCATCTCATAATTTCTTTCCCAGGCTCACGGGCTCAAAACGTCCACCTACTTCCAGCTTTCTCCCAGTCCAGGATGGCGCCAAGCCCTCAAGATCCTACTTCTACCACATTTCATGACAGTCCCCTCATTTTAATGCCCACAGTGCTCACTGAGTACAAGGCTGAATTACCTTTTAAAAAACAAAATCAACTCTTTTCTTAACCATAATCAGTGCAAATGAATATGAAGTCAATAAATATTAGCCATAACCCCTACATGCTGATATAACTATTCTTAAGATATTGATGTATTTTCTTTCTGGATTTGTGTGTGTGTTCCTAAAGACACAAGCTCATATATTTAAACAAAATGGGATTAATATGAACATATTATTATAATCTGTTTTCATTTAATATTTCATAAAAATATTTATTCTAATGGCCACATAATATTACAGTATATATGATCATTTACTTAAGAAACTCCGTATTTATGGATATTTAGGCTGTCTCCAATATTTTGCTGTTATAAATAACTCTGTGTTAAAGCATCCTTGAAGCTAAATCTTTGCAAGCAACCTTAATTATTTCCTTAAGATAAATTCTTAGATGTGGAATTGCTGAGAAACAGGTATGAACATTTCCAAAGGAGGCTGTTATGTACTGCCAAACTACCCTCCAGAAATACAATACCAGTTTCAACTCCCACCCATTTCCCTGCACATTCACAGACCTGGTGTTTTAACTTTGTTTTAATCAACATCAGCTTGATTCCAAAAAGTGGAATCACTTTCCCCATTACATCTTACTAGGAGTACACAACAGCTACTGGCTTCCTGCCTCCCGCATCTTCCCACGACGGTCCACGTGCACTCACTTCTCAGATTAAACTTCTGAAAGACAGCTCTCTGCTGGTCACACCACCCCAGGATGTCTCTTCTACTAAACCATCCAGCTAACCTCTCTAGCATTAAGTTCCACCAGTCAGCTTCCTTGGGATTACTAGTAGTTGTGAGGAATGAATGTGGAAATGTGCGTTACACACCTGGCAGTTCATTTCCTTGTGTGCTCTGCAGGCGCCTAATCCTTCACTCGCTGATTCACAGCATTATGCCTTTGCTTACGCTGGTCCCACCACCAGGAATGCCTTTCACATGCATTCCCACCTGCGGAAATCCTAACCGCATGTCACAAAGTCTGTCTCAAAGGCCTAATTCTTTGGAAATGCTCTACCTGTTCCCTCATGTGGACTTCTCTCGCCCTAACAGATGTCATGTCACCTTTTTCTAAACTTCCATAAGAATTGTGACCTCCTTCCATCTAATGTAGTGGTCATTTTTATACTACCTTGTTTCTTCTACTGGACTATATGTGTGAAAAGCGGGATCTATACTGGATTCACCCTTGTATTATCTGTATTACCTGTGGTGTCCTGTGCAAAATAGGCATTTCATAGAGAGTTGAGAAGTTTAATTCAGGCTGGAGAAATTTATGGAAAATGTATTACCATATCATTTAGGTATACGATAAGCTGGACAGAGAACACAAACATGGCAGATAGAGCCTATAACCATAAATACATTTGCAAATGGCCAATCTCTCACGTTCACAGGGCAGAGAATTTACGCAGCATAAGTAGTTATGGTCATTTTACTCCCTATGATAAGGACAGCTATCGTCCCGGCGCTTAGCTAGTGCTGGTCTCGGTACTAGGTGCTTTACACGTCTTATCTCGTCTAAGTTGTACAACAACCCTAGAGGCTAGGTCCTATTACTTTCATTTTGCAGAAGAGACAATCAAGGCTTAATAAGATTAATTAGCCTGTCTGAAATAATAGAGCCTGTTAAGTGCAGGATGGGACTCAAACCCAGGTCTGCCTGCCTCTTGCCCACTCTGCTTATGGCTTCCTTATCACTTGGATGGCGCCTTATCACGGCCCTCTGCCTAGCAAGAAGAGAGAAAGTGGAGAGAGGTGTGGTTGTGGTTAAAGGAACTGGCCTACCATACAGATCCTACTGTCAGACATTTAAAGCATCATGTGGATGCAGGTGGGTACAACGCAGCAGGTGGGACAAGAAAGCCAACATCTCTGAGCAAAGAGGGTACCCGAGGTGGGATGGGCTAGTTGTCAGCAGGAAGAAGTGGCACCCACAGCTGTGACTAGGAGAGAAACATGCAGCTAAGTGGGGCACATGGTACCTGGGAAACAGGCCAGACAGACCTACTGCCCTGCTTGGGGCAGTGAGACTAATTTTTGATCCCATCAAGTGGTCAAAGATAATGCTACGCTTGGCTGTCTCTGACTCGGGGCCCAGGCGGGGCCCAGCCCGTGGTGAAATACCTCTAGCTTCTACAGGAGGCTGGTATGAGGAAGGCTAGACAGCAGGAAGAAAGCTGTGTGTGATGAAGACAGACTAGACTAAAAAGACACAAACACACAAACTTGGAATCACACAGAATTAAGTAATAATGTAAAGTCACAATGTGCAAAATATAAAAGTAAATACATCTGTAGGGTGGTAAGTGCCATAGAACTTTCTAGAGCCTCCTGCTCAGTCACAAGAGGGGCTGGGGTAATTCATGAGCTCAATTTCAAATCGTCAAAGGACATTTCTTGGAAATCACAGATTATCAGTCATTAAAAATTGCCTATGGGGGAAAGATGACTTTACTGGGGCATCCTCAAATGTGATTCTCAGTCAAGAGGTCTGGGTGGGCCTGAGATTCTGCATTTCTAAGAAGCTCCCAGGTGATGCAGGTGTTGCTGGCCCTGGCTACACAGTTTGAATAGCAAGGAACCAGAAAGCCGGCAGGGGAAGCGGGACAATCTGGGAGTGAGGGGAGGGGTTTCTGAGAAAGTATTATGTAAAAGAAGATGAAAATGTAGGAAACTAATATTTTTGCACATTATAGCAAGGTCTAGTACACATCTGTAAAAATGTATTATCCAAGTAATAGCTCTGAGCAAGAAAAAAAATAACAAACCAAAACCAATCTACCTCTAGAGCTGGAAAATGCTTTAAAATGGCCCAGTACTCTCTAAAATGATCAAATCAACCACAAAATCATCTAAATGAAAAACGCAGCCAGTGTTTAGAATCTAACCAGGAAGCCTAGGGTGCTATTTACCTCATTCTGCTTCTTTATTTTTACTTGCTATTTCTTCCATGAATTAGAAACCTGCTTCATACCCATGACATTTTCCTGTTTACTGTAACTTCCAGGAGTCTGGACAGCAGAGGAAAAGACTGAAAAAATAAAGCATCATTTCTGCTGGGTTGGCACATTCCCATGTCCTCCCCTGCAAGCCTCTCTCAATCAAATTCGACACCAAAGCGGTGTCCCAGAATAACGGGGGCTGGGACAGGTGTGGAGGAGACAAGCCTGGGACCCACACAGGCAGAGTAAAATCATTTCATGACGACGCTGCCTGGATATAATCTCTCAACACATAAATGGAGCTAAAGGTGATACTGCAAATGGACCAGAACACAAATCAAGAGTCGAGTTATTGTAGTTCTTATAATTCAGTCTCCAAGTTCAATTTTCCCTCATTTTAGAATCTCAGATAATCCAATGATCTGGGGGTTTAAAATTGAAGAATACAAATCTGTTATGTTTCTAAGTTGTACTACACAGTTTCTTTGATAATTTATATTTTATGGCTTCCAGGGAAATTTAAGACATGTGCACATTAACAGAATTACGTTTACAACGTGAAATCTGAGGGACACACTGTCTGTGAGTACACAAACATCCCTTACAGTGTGCTTGGGGACAGAGTTACATCAGCAGCTGCATTTAATGTCTTCCTGACACAGCTGTCCTCACCTTCTTACCCATCTACAATGAAACTGGAAATAATTAGGAGCCAGCTTTTGCCATGTGACTTACTAATGCTGCTCCCTGGGTATCATTTGGGCATTAAGTTGAACATTTATTCTTTCATGTCACAAGGATATCATCCATTAAATTACGGCTGTAGTCCACTAAATGGGTCTGTGGTAGAGGGAGAGTTTAAAAAGAGTAGTTCTTAAAGTATTTAACATATCTAGGTAATTGGTTGTTTACAGGAGTTGTCTTGTGGGTAAGTTTCTGTTACTGGTTGCTTCATATCTGCATGTTACTCACTCACTCTCCCAGCCAGCAGCCCCTCAGCACCCACTATGTGCCCTGCAGAATGCCATTTTCTGGGGAACAAAGATGAAAATAAGATGCTCTCTGACTTGAAGAAGCCTCAGGGTACAGTGAGATACAGACCCAAAATTACAAAGCATGCCATAAGTGCTATTGTTTTTACTTTATTTTATTTTTTGGTGAGGAAGATTGGCTCTGAACTAACATCTGTTGCCAATCCTCTTTTGGCTGAGGAAGATTAGCCCTGAGCTAACATCTGTACCCATTCTTCCTCTATTTTGTACGTGGGATGCCGCCACACATGGCTTGATAAGTGGCACACAGGTCTGCGCCAGGGACACGAACCCGCAAACTCCGGGCCGCCAAAGCGGAGTGTGTGACCCTAACAACTACGCCACTGGGCCAGCCCCCATTTATTTTTTAATTGTGATAAAATACACATAAAATTTACCAACTTAACCTTTTTTTTTTTTTTACTAAATAAACATTTACTGCATTTAATAAACACAGTCAAAATAATGTAAATTACTACCCACATGAAGAACATAAGAGTTAAGAAATACAGAGTGAAGGTAAGATTAGAGTGGGATAGGATAAATAGGCAAGTTTTTTTCTGTCTTTCCTCTGGATCCCTGCTCCCATCTCCATCCAAGCTATCTTGGATTTTATCAAAAACCTGGGATAGCAACTTAACCATTTTTTAAGTGTATAGTTCAGTCATGTTAAGTACATTCACACTGTTGTGCAACCAACTGCCAGAATTCTCTTGGCCTTGCAAAACTGAAACTCTGCACCCATTAAACAACGACTCCCCATTTCCCTACCTCCTAGCGACTACCATTCTACTTTCTGTCTTTATGAATTTGACTATTCTAGGAACCTCATATAAGTGGAATCATACAGTACTTGTCCTTTTGTGTCAGGCTTATTTCATTTAGCATAATGTCCTCAAGGTTCATCCATGTGTCAGAATTTCCTTCCTTTTTAAAGCTGAATAATATTCCACTGCATGTATACACCATATTTTGTTTACCCATTCATCCGTCGACAGACACTTGGGTTGCTTCCACCTTTTGGCTACTGTGAATAATGCTACTTTGAACACCGGTATACCATAAATACTATCTTAAAAGAATAGATAAGATGCTGTGGAAGAACTGAGGGTCTCACAGAGGCAGATATGTTAGAGCTGGCTGAAAACGAGGAGACTCCCCAGCCAGATGACAGAAGGGAAGGTCTCTGAGGTAGAGGGGCACGTGCACACGCTGGGAGCAGGGGGGACATGATGCTTTGGGAGAACCTATACCACCCAACTGCAAGGGTGTGCGCATGTTAGGGGTCGAGGCTGGAGAGGCAGGTGAGAGAAGAGCTTCCTGCTGCCTTGTCCAGGTGAAAGGAACACTGGCGGCAGACTTAGACACTGGCAGGACCAGGTCACACAGCTCTCAGCCCTCTCCCATGTGTATCATCTCCTGCCCCTTTGGGTTTCCTTTCATCGACTTTGAGGGGGTCTCTGGGCCCTTTACTGCCTCCAACTGGGGGCTCTGGTTCCTCAGCCTGACTAGGTCACGGATTCCGGATTCTTCTCTGGTGGCAAAGCGCTGGGCTTGCAGCCCCTGCTCGAGTGTACCTGGGGCCATGCTCTGGTTCCAGCAGCAGCTCGCCCAGGCCAGGAGCTAGCAAGGGCCGCGGAGAGATCGGATCTGTTTCAGAAAGAAGCAGTCTGTGGGAGGGAGGGCAGGGGAACGACAACAAGGTATGGGTTAGAGGAGGGCAGGTCTGTGGAGAAGACCAAGGGATGGAGGAGGAGCGTTGCATCTCAAGGGCACCACAGAGAGGAAGAGGAGGATTTGAGAAATACACAGAAGTAAGAATCGACAGGAAATAGATATTGGAGGGTTACTGACAAGGAGCAAGTGTTGACTTCCAAGACTCAGGCATGAATAAGTGGATGTCGGATAGAGTATCCTGGGTCAGGTTAAGTTCTAGTCCTGGGGACCAGGGCCCACCAACTACCATGAAGCAGCTCACAACACAGGAAAGAAATGTGGGTATCCACATTCTATGGTCAGTTTCCAAGATTCACCTATAATATCACCCGTCTAATCTGAATCCACAGAGGAGGCAAGAGTCCCCTGGACACATTCACAGGGAAGCCAACAAGAAGATGCTATAGTGCTAAATCATTAGACGAAATTTTAAAGAGGCAAGGCAGCTGAAACAAACCTTTTCTTTTGATTTAATGAGTGCTGTCAGGTGCTTCAGTACCAGAGGCCCATCTAAACTGTACGTGAAGTTAACGTTATCAAAGACAATCACTCCTTCATGGGGCCAGGTCGGTGGGGGGCGTTTCTGGTATTCCCAAGGTGCTTCTTTCTCAAGGTCTGTATACTCAATCACCCTTTCCACTGAAATCATCTGAAAAACACAGGACATCACATGGGTTAAGAGTGGAGGGTCTTGTTTACGGATGTTAAGAGATTGTAAATGAAATGTTGTGCTCAGGATATCTCAGGTCTTAATATCCCACAGGAGGGAAGTAGGAGTCTGAGGAGGACTTTGATGATTTATAAACTCGTTCGTCGTCTTTTAACACTTTCACTTACAGCTACTTCCTTCAACATTATATTAAAACTAGAAGAATTCGAGAAATGAATGCTAGGATTTTATTTATCTGCTTTTCACAGCTGAATAAAATACACGAGGATTTTGTCAAAAAAAAATAAGAATACTTATGGCCACCCGTCAGTAATCTTTTGCTACAGAAGGGCCATCTGTCATAGATGAGTAAAACTGAATGGTCATCAAACCTCATTTTAATAATCAGTCACTTTCTACTCTATTAGAAGAGCAAAATGGAAAGATTTCGTTTTCACTGTTTTCCCACCTTTAGGAGAAGGTGCAAATATTCAAAAGAGGAGATGATTTACATATTGACTAAGGCCTCCTCAACAATCATGACTCAACACCTTTGACTAGCACCTTCCAAGAAGGCGCTTACTCTACCAGAAAGGGACACCAGCAAATTTAGGCCCTCCTGTTTCTGTTCAAAACATACAAGAATAAATGTTAAAATGTGTGTGTGTGTGTGTGTGTGTGTGTGGGGAGATACCTATTAATTAAACAAAAAACCTCCAAACACTGAATTCTTCTTTTACCAGGTATAAGGAATTATTCATTAAGAAACAAAAATCAACAGGCCTCCAAGAAATTAGCTTATACCCTCTCCAGGATTTCAGAACCTCCCTCCTACAGAGACATTTATTACATTTGAAGACTTGTGATGAGTATAAAACCTGCTGACACTGCATACATAAGACTGAGAAAAAGATGTATATATTTTATTTTACATTAACTTTAAACAGATGGAGGAAGGATCTAAAAAACTCTGTTAGCTACAAAGTAAAAATAACAGTTTTAATATTTTACATAAGAATTGCCTTTATGCCATTTAATGGCAAAGCAACTTGAAAAGGCTAAGGAACGTTAGGATAAACAGTACCAGATTCTCAGCTTCGGCACTCTGCCTGACGCACCACTGGAACATCCCCATGAGCGTGAGGGCATAGGACAACGCGAGGCCCACTTGCCCGGCATCCAACGCTAAATGAGGAAGAAGGGGAATAAAGTCAGTCCCATCCTTAACCCTGAGCCCAGCTCCTTGTGTCACTTCACCCAGAAAACTATTTGATTATATTTAAATAATTTGCATATAATGATTGAGACTATGATACAATGAAAAATAAAAAATTATGAATTAGAAAGATTAAATGAGTTTACTAATCCCAAGAGGATCAACATACACTTGACAGTATTATACAGTTGAAGAATAATGTCATTATTCAGACTTTCATCATTATGGTTTTGAGGCCCATTACATCATTGCACTTTCTACGTCTAATGCAACTGCAGTTGGAAACCACTAAAAATAAGGCAATGGGTTCTAAAAGCCAGTGCTTTTAAATCTAAGATACTACTCTCTTTGTTCCATTATTAAATATTGTGATTCAGTGTTGCTACTCTGGAATACTTAGGGGTGGCAAATTCATGCCATACATGCCAATGCCTGCTCATCTGGTACCCATGAGCAGTGAGGATAACGTTCTTTCCTGCTGAGAATCTTTCTCAACCCAGTGCACCAGGCGCCTACAACCAAGAGATCCGAGTAGGCATAAAGCTAAAACCTAAAGCCCTAAGCTGGACAAAATGCTTAATAGTAAACTTGGTTCTCTCCTCACAACTACCAGACACTACCAGGAATGTTCAGAAGGTCAGCTTGCTACACTGGCATAGGCCTCAAACCATTAAAGAAATATAAAAGGAACTCATCAAGACCCAGTGACTCCTCTACATGGGCCACACTGTGCAATCACACCCAACCTGACCACTGCAAATGCTTTAATACAATTCATTAGAACTAAACAGTATACGATGTTAGACAAGGTGGCAAGAGTTTAATTTAATAACTGTAAACGCAGCTATAAATTGTAAACATACCACAAATAGTTATTCACATCTGCACTTACTTTTTGCCAGAATCAGGGACCCAAAGGTAATAACAATGACAAAGATGGCACAGATGGCATCCAGACGCACGGCGAACCACCGGGACGTAGTCAAAAACAAGAACCAAGCCTCTGGATTTGTGAACCGTAGCAAGCATAATGAATAAGTAGAAAAACCACGTTAACTGCTTCGAACGAGGAAGAGCATTTTGCCCATTTGAGCTACAGAAGATTTCTACACAAAGCAGGACAGCAAAGTTGTACCCCCAACGAACCTGAAGATTCCAGAAAGCTAAGCTGTGACACAAGACAATGTATGGTACACATAGGAATGGTGCAGTGGCTTTGTGGGAAGCATGCATTGAAAAATTCAACCCAGAAGTTATAAACAGAAATATGATCATCATACAGAACATGGAAAAATGGTCTCTTCAGTGCATTTCTGGCAGTGCTGGGCCTCAACGTGAAGCTCACCCACTCACACGGTTGACTGTTCCTAGTTCTCCGACAGCAGAGAACACAGCTCCCATTTTGTTTCCAGCACCTTCCATATTTACTACAGGCCCTGCACGCAGAGTTTATTCCTTAGGAGCCAGTATCTAAATGACCATCTCACTAAAAGTATCTGCACGTGGCTTTCAAAATGCCATTTTATCTTCAAAGTACAATAAAATTAGGAAAGGTGGGCCAGGATTTTATAGACTTAGAGGAAATTCTGAAATTTCTACATAGAAAAAAACTTCACTGATAGAAAGAATAATACATATCAAGTGGGTGGCAAATCTGATAATCAGGAAATTGATTTCCTCAGTCACTTCTGCCACCCTGCATGCTCTGAAAAAAGAGTCAGCAAACTACAGCCTGTGGGCCAAGTATGGCCCACTGCCTGCTTTTGTAAATAAAGTTTTATTGGAACACAGACATGGTCATTTGCTGATATATTACAGCCATGCATTGCTTAAAGATGGGGATATATTCTCAGAACTGCATCATTAGGTGATTTCCTCATTGTGTGAACAGCATGGAGTGTACTTACACAAACCTAAACAGTATAACCTACTACACACCTAGGCAATACAGTACTAATCTCATCAGACCACTGTCGTACACGCAGGTCGGTCATGACTGCATTTACCTTTGCCTGCATTCATGCTACAACAGCAGTTGAGTAGTTGCAACCAAGACAATATGGTGCACAAAGCCTAAAATATATACTATCCGGCCCTTTACAAAAAAGGTCGCTGCCCTAAAGGGACAGAAAGCCGCAGGGCACAGGGATGCAAGGACGATGCAAGCCAGTCAGGGCGAGCCAAGCAGTGTGTGCTGGGGCAGAGGGGAGCATAGAGGGCATTGTGAGAGGAGTCACGGCCATGAGGAAGGAGAGGGGAGGAAGATGCGCAGAGGCAGGATGTGAGGTGGGGTTGGGGGTGGGGGGCAGAGAAGGAGAGGTGCTGGCCAGCAAGGACACCTCAGAGGGAAGTCAAGCCGCAGAAGGCAGCATATCCCATCCTCTGAAAGCATTTCCAGAAACTTACAGACCTGAGTGCAAATCCTGGTGTGCATCGAACAGTTCCTGAAACCTCTCTTCAGCTTTGTACGCCCGGATGGTCCAGAGTCCCTGGAGAGAAGCCGATAAGTGGGAAAACACTGGGCTCCGTGCTGCGGAAGCAGAGTCAGACGAAAAAGAGAAAGTCAGTGAGGCTGGATACAAGGAAACCAACTGCCTCTCGTGCTCTGTGGTCGCACATCCCGCGGAAGCGCACACCCGGAGCCTCCTGGGCTGCCTCGGGAAGAAGCGACGATGCTCGTGCTGGAGAAGGCTTGATGTCACCCCTCGACCTCCTGGTCACGTTACACTTCACTTCAATGACCTGGAAATGAAAGTTTCTCTTTGAACCTATCTTCGACAAAATTCAAATCATAGCTAGATTTAGATAACAAAATTCGTTCTTCGCCCACTCATTCACCAAGATCCTCCTCAAATATGGCCTCCCTCCATATTCTTCTCTGACATTCCTCTGGGTGGAAATTATCGTTCACTAATTTGAGTCAGTAGCATTTTTAAGTTTAATTCTGTGTTAGAGTACTCACCACACGGAATTATGATTAGCTATCATGTGTCTCTCTCCACCTTAGGTCATCAACTTCCTAAGGGCTGGGATAAAGCCAGCACATCCCTGAAAGGAACAGTGCCTGGCACAGGACAGGTGCACGGTAAGTACGGTGAACGGACAGGCCGCATTGCCCTGCATCCTGGGGAAGTTCCCGGTGCCTGCTCCTGCACCAGGAGTCTCTCATGGGTCATGGGGCACCTGGGTATTGCGCTGTCCTTGTGGCCACAGGACCTGCACAGCCAAGGTGCCTTTGAATAGTCTTGACTTCAGCTCTGGGAACCTGATGGATGTTTTTACAACTGCCCTGCTGGACACTTGTCCTGGCCTTTGGAGGTCTCTCTGGCATGTAACAGTGACGCTGCCCTTTCAGAATCTGACTGTGGCCTTGGCGGCCACTCTCTTTGGAGTAACTTCACGTTGGTTTGGGGCCTGATGTCACAAGATCGGTCATTCATTTCCCTGTCGTCTTCTCTAAGAGCACACTGTGGACGAGCACCGGGGTCTGGCTCCTGCACATCGGAGAAGAGGTGGGCTGCACGCTGCTGGGCAGGGATGATCCCTTACAGTTTTTATTCCCCACCACAAATGAGGCTGTAACTAGCTATCGTCAGGGACAGACTGCGAGCCTGCGACCTCTGTCTGTGATGAGTAATAATCTGTGCTTCATCAGCAGGAAATACTGACTTATCAACTTGTTACCTGTGCCTCTCCTAGGGAAGACCCGTTAGTAAAACCTAGGTGTTTAGGGGAAGTTAAGATCACGTATCTTATAGGAGGCTGTAGAGATTTTATAAAATGATAGAGGCGGAAAAAAAAAAATTAAAGGAAAAGCTCACTTATTTTCAGGCCTGACTCCCTAGCCCGGCATCCGAAAGCCTGTCTAAGTTCAGTCAATACCGACGTGCACATGGGCACTGCGTGTGTGGGGGGGGCTCTGGGGTACAAATGTGTAAACACAGAACCTCTTATTAAGCTTAGTGTCCATGGCTCCTCAAGCAAGGGAGCAGCTAGCTTCCACGTGTGAGACACGGCTTCAGACAAGGTGGGAAGCCCGGCTAGGGGCGTGCTGAGCATCCACTCAGCTTTCTGGCCCTTTCCTGACTGGGGACATTAACCGCTAAGGGCCCTCATCTGTGATTCTGCTTTAAGGAAAAAAAAAACCTCTGAACCGAGATACGATCTAACATCTGCTCTTGTATCTAATTGAGGCAAAGACCCTTAAGTGATTCGGTGGTGGTTCTGCCCGTCCACTTATATGTTTGTGGTCGTACTCTAGTATCCACGCTGTTCTGTCTCTTCATTATACTGAGTGACCTTTGATCTTTCTTTATTTTAGCTTCCTTTAACTTTGTAATTTTAAGACAGTAACATGAACATAAGAGGACTGAGCTCATGCTCCAAATAAGAAAGGCTGGAAGCTCTGAACAGGCCTTTCCTGCGCTCCCCAGCAGATGCCCAATCCACCCCAGAACATAGTCAACATGGAAATGGGGTGCTCACAGGGAGGACTCAGGAGAATTCCAGTCTCCAGGACACTATCAAGAAAGTGCCCAGAGTCCAGCTCCAGATAGCCCAGAGAACTCACCAGAACCATGCTCTCCTTTCCAGAGCAAATGCTGTGCCATAAACACAATTTCATCAGCGACAATGCTCCTGAGCAGGAAGCAGATGTGGCTCTCCACCCAGGGACAGCCCTAGAAGGAAATTCTTCAGCTTGGCCATCCTCCCTGGCTTCCCTCACCAGGAGGTCACAGTTGCAGGGGATTATCTCTGGCAGGATTTTAGGGCAGCGTTGACTTTAGAAACCAGGCTGCATCTCAGCCTTGAACACCAGCGAACCCAAAGACCACATCACCTACTTTACCTCATTCCCAAGAGTCACAGCGGTCCGGCAGGAATCTGTCTCTGTGAAAAGCTATCCTGTTTCTTTCACAGCCCACTAGGGCCAGCATGAGTGAACTGGAGGGTCTGCAAAGAAAATTAACTAGTACAGAGGGAGAGGGGGTGCCAAGGCTCTGGCATTACCTCGCCCAATGTAATACCCTTTTTCCCATGAAAACTGAGCTGGCTATCCTGAAGTAGATCTGTATGACACCCATGGCCTCAGTCAGCAGTCACAGACAAAGGTAACCCTACATTTCCCAAGGCTGACAGCTGTGTTTTCCATGACCCTGAGGACTTTTTGGGACATACCCCCCAAGGACTGCAAATCTTCCCTGGAAGTGGGAGGGCAGGGACCTGGGCTGACAGCCTTGCTGCAGCTTATCATTAATGCTATGTGAGACCTCCTAGTTATTATCTTCTTAATTCCCTTGTGTTCAAGGTTCTAGGGCCTTTTGTAGTGGCCAGCAAGCACTGTACAAGCATCAACTCAAGCATCCTCACAAGAACCCCAAAGGGCAGGTATTATTATACCCTTGACGGAGGGAAAAACAGATTGAGGGATTAAGAGCACTGCCCAAGATTAAGTTAGTTAACCCAAGTAAGTAGTAGAGCTGGGTGTCAGACCCAACTGTCTTATGCCTAAGGCTGTGCTTTTAGTCACAGCCAGTGTCTCAAAGGGAGCATAATCAGGGTTGAAGCTGTCCACATGTGACTAAATGCATTTGTCTCCAGAATTTGTAGTTTATGTTTAGAAAACTCCAAAATCTTACTTAGCTATTATCCAAGAGCATTACCCATCATTGTACATCTTATTAAGTACCTTAAGTTGAACAGAGTCCCTGAGAACCTGGCATGAGAACACCTTAAAATAGCAGACTTGAGGATCTATGGTCTGAAAACACGTGGCACACATATTAACCCTCCTCTAGCAATGCCCGTGGCAGGCATTGCTAGTTGATCACAGCACCCTTACAGACAGAATTTGGATATGGCTTCATAATTTAGGCACTGCCAAATGAATAGAGTCAGCTAGAGCAATGCAACCAAATGCCATCCTGGTTTTACACACTTCTCTATCACTGACCATTGCTAAGCTCACTTTTACAAAAATGAAAAACCATCACTATCAATGGCGTTTGTCATTAAGACAGTTTAAACGTCAGCCTAAGTTTCCAGAGGCACCAGCAGTGGCCTCAGGAAATACTATCAACTACTGCTTAGAGGAAACCGTGGAATTGTTACTGATGGCACAGGCCCACCACCCAGATAGATAATAAACAGTTCCAGTCAAGTGGCCATTGGATTATCTGGGAGCATTGATGAGGGAGTCCCCACCTTTAACTTATTGTCGCAGCCTACCGGGGTGCAGAGAAATCCAAATATTCCACAGGGGCTATGCCAAAGTTCTCAGAATCTCCAAATCTAATGAGAAAATCCTACACTGCTTCTTGAGAAAAGGTTCACGAGGTCCTCTTCTCTCCACTTCCATATGGATGGGAAGCAGCCCTTGTCCCAGGCAAAAAGCTACATCAAGTGTTCCTTCTGAACAACCCTTCTTTAAATATACCAGATTCCTCCTTTGCAACAAGACTGATGAATAATTCCACTTCATGAGTGGCCAACAAATCATAAAGTGTGTGAAGCCTTGCTGTCTACACAAAAGACTGGTTGGAGCTCATCATTTATTCTTCTGCCTTCTCCAAGTCCTATCATAGTACCAAGTCATAGCAGCAGAATGTTACACGTGCCTGGACTCCACTACTCCACCATCCCATCGAAACAACGCACAAAACCAGACCTCATGGTAGTTTAGCTGGTTCTCTTGATGACTGAAAAAAATTTTTATAGCTTTTATGAAACTGCCACCCACTATCCTTTTATGCAAATACTTATGATAAATACTTCTCAAGAGTTTATTATTAAAAAAGACACACACATATGCCACAACAAAAAAGTCCTTTGTCCTGATGAACTTATATTTTTCCACTTAGTAGAAGTGGAGGATCATGGGACTCAGTATGTTTCTCTCCTTAGGCTGGCTTCCAGAAAGCTAAGCTGGTGTTAATTTGAGTAGCTATTCATGATTGAGGTTTCTTCCTTCTTTACATTTTGACTATTGTCCTTATACCTTTTTTTAAAAATATAACAATTCTACTCTCCTTAGGATTTTTTAATTTTAATAATAATAAAATGTTTGTGCATTAACAATGAGATAAACTGTCAATTATTTCGCTCTCTGTGATTACCAATAGAATAGAATGATTAATCATAAAATGTTTCCCCCATTCTTCCAAAACTAGGAAGTTGAATAGAGTAACAGACTAAATGCACACTGAACGGATTCCTCTCCCCTGTCCTCCTACGGGGGTTACTTTCAGCATCCGTTTATATGAACAGCTTAGGGGGAAAAAACATCAAACAGTGTGGCATTATACCAAATATTGGTGACAATAAAGAGAAAAACCGAAAATAACAGTGCTTATCTTTTTTAAAACACTTAACAACTGCAACTTGTGATTTTTTGAGTATGTGGAAATAATCTATTTTTCACATGTATCACTTCTGATATATATTTCCTGACACCTCCTTGCCTTTCCTTCATTGTTCCTTTCCTTGTCATTTCTAGTAACTTCTGAGGAAGAAAAATTCCCTATTTTCCTTCCAAAAACGTTCACTGAGTGCCTGCTCCGTGTTAGGAAGGATGTCATGAACAAGACAGAAACGGTCCCAGTCTTCACGGTGCTCAAGTTCCAGGAGAGCATCATTCCACAGATGTCCTTCACTCCTTCCTCATGCAAATCTGCAAAGCTGCACCTGGCATGCCATCAGCTCCATCTGCCCTAAGGGCCACACTGACTCACGGTGGCCACAATATTCAATTACCTAACTTAGAGAGAAATTCCAGAAGACAGAGTCTCCACAATTTCAGGGGTCTCCTTAATTATGGCATAAATGGAAGTTAGCTTGCATTGCCATCCCAACCTGAGAGCCCGGTACTCACTTGTAGATTCCAGGCGTTTGACATCTCTTGACGTTTCTAAGAAATATCGCCGAAGAACAAAGAAAATGATGACCAGGGGAATCAGAGGTATTGCCATCCAAGGAATCACTGCCACCGCCACGCCCACCACACCAATCACTTGTAGAAATGACTGAAATAGTGAAAACAGATACAGAGGCCTCCTTATCAAAAATTCTTTTCAAAAACAGACTTTAACGGGTTGTTTTGTTAGGATTAAACTCCATTCCTAAAAAGGCTTGTTGGAATGTCAGGGAATGCTTTCCCATCCAAAGATATAACAAAATTATAAGTGGTCCTGATGTTATTTATTGCATGCTTACTATGTGCCAAACGCCATAATAAGAACTTGCTAGGTATTAGCTCTTTTTTGATACACTCAGTAGCCCTATGAGGTAGGCATTACTATTTTCCCTATTTAACAAATGAGACAATTTGAGACTCAGAATAGGACTTGGATCCCAAACTATCATTAGTCAGTAGATATTACGAGGGAAATTAGCAAGCAGGTATCAAAGATAAGGAATGCAGAAGACTCAGCTATATATGTAGGGATAAGGAAGAGGTTAATTACAAATTCAGCCTTCAGAAAAGGAGGAAAAGGGTTAAACATTTACCTTTGGAAGTGGGGATTCCTCTTTCTTGGTTTTCTATTCATAGTTAACATTTACTGAGAGCCGGCCGCACATTAACTACTTCACATTTATTAACTCATTTAATCCTCATAATAGCCCTATCAAGCAGTAGCATTACCTCATTTTACAGATGGGGACACTGAGGCACAGGGAGAGGAAAAGCAACTTGATCAAGACTGGCGTAAGTCACGGAGCCAGGGAGCCCATGTCATTAGCCATTACAATATATTTAAACTTGTCCCCAATGTACAGCCATCTTTTTATTGTTCAGGAAAAACATTTTGACTTATTTGAGTTTCCTAATTTGTCTTTAATTTTTCCTCTAAATACCTTAAGGAATTTCAGAGTTCATCAGTATGCCCAATAAAGAATAGACAAGAGACAAGAAATATGATGAAACAAATTTTTGATATTTCTTAGAAATCTGAGGAAGAGTTTTGATAATAAGGAAACAACTTACAATGTCTAAAAGGGTTTTTTTCCCCATCTGGATATACATTAAATTTTCCATCATTAGCATAAGTATTTAATATCTATTTCAAAGGCTGCTGATGATAACAATGGCAGATGCCAGCTGTCAGGCGTTTACTGCATGTAAGGCACTGTGCTCAGAGTTCTATCTGCATCTATCCTATGAGGTGATTTTATCTTGGGAAACGATCTTGGTGTAAAAAGACAGCAGGCAGAACAGAAACCCAAGTCCCTGGATGATGCTGATTTAAGTATCCATCTTTATCAGAAAAAGTACAATATCATGGTGTACAGCTTCAGGCAATATGAATGCAATTCACCTCCTAGTGTCTGCCGGCTATGAAACTGGGGTCGGATGGTGCGGACAGGCAGATTCACATGGCATGGGCCAAGGGCTCCAAAGTTTACGATCTTAGATGGAGACAAATACATGACCACCCACACAAGGCACAGAGCACTATGGAAATACAGGGAAGAATACATAAACACTTTCTAGAGGTTTCTAAGAGGAGGCTTATGACCGAATTTCATAGGCTGGCTTAACAGAAAGAATGGCATGAATAATTTGCAGGTAGTAATCACCAAGAGGGAGCTGGGCTGCAAAGGTTAAGTTGCTTGCCCACATTAACACAGGCTGTTCTGTGACTTCCTAGCACCCACACCTGCATCCTCTGATCACCAGCCCAGGGCCTTCCCCACCAGGCCACCCAGGGCAGCAAGCCCCTGGCACATCTCCAACGGAAGGATGAGCAAGGTAATGTCTTAGGGAGACACAAGTTACCATCTCACAGTTCTTCCACATCAGTTTGCTCAGAGGATCCTCCCGACCATGTTGTGAGTGAGAAAAGTAAGCACTGTCACTTCCATTTACGGATAAGGAACGTGAAGCTGGGAGGTTAAGCGGTTGTCCTGAGTTCTCCTAGGAAGTTACTGTGCTATGGAGAAAGCCAGGAGCGGTTCATACACAAGGACTCCAAGTGCCACAGCTGTAGGCAGGATGAGCATGGAGAAAGGAGGAAACTTCCAGAACCTTGACTTTTTGGCCAGGAGCCCCCGTGAATGAGACTGCATTATCTTGACGTAGACCAACGTGCTTTTACCGTTTCTCCCAGTATCTGCTGTGGTATCAATACAAAACCCAGAGTGAAGAGGAATGGAATTCTGAAGGAAAAAATTCCACTCATAAATGGAGGAAAACAGGGCTGTCGGATCTCCCTCCTTTTATACCTACAGCTGAACAATCTCTTACAGCTACTGGATTAACTGATGCATCTGACCCTGCTATACTGATTAGGAAGCCAGGCTTTCTCCCTTCACGCACCAGCTCCTTCTATGACCGGTCTTATATAAAGTCACTAGGCTTGCTATCATTAGTTGTCAGGGGAAAAAAACCCTGCTGAAATGTCAATTATGAAAAAATTCAAAATTATAATTTTTTAGCAGACTCACGTCACGTGATTGGACAATATTCACCAGTTTCAATTATCTGGCTCTCCCTGGAGTGAAGGCTTTTTATGGCCAACCCAGCCTGGCAGATGACCCGGGAGCAGAGGTAAACTCAAAACGAAGGGCTCCACTGGAACTGTGCCAACACTCTTCCTGGGGACCCAATCAAGACTGGTAACTGTTACTCTCAGCAGCTCCCAAGTTAGGTTAGCTCTTTCAGATTTGATGCTCCAAAATTCTGAAGCAATTCAAAGAAGCCTTTTGATAAATTTTATTTCTGCTTATAGGTCTTGCCAGAGCCAGCCTCCCAGTGAATTGGATATGATCTGATCTATTATATTATAAAAAACATATATACAATGTATGGGTATATATTTATATGTATTTATATATATACATATGTGAATCTTTTACTGCCAGCTGTCTCCAACTCTGTATGGAAGTTGGCAGAGAACAAAAATAATATACAAGCAAAAAGCTAACACTCTGCAGGGGGAAACAGAAGATTCTAATGCACAACAAACAACTCTTCCTTGAAACCAATCTCATCTCTTCCTTCCACATTCAGAGATTCCAAGGAGCCTAACCCAAGCTACACACAATTCCCCCATCTGGTTCAATTCCAAGCCCATTTGATGACCCATGAGCCATGGCCAGTGCTTCTGTTCCTCTGTCATGTTACGGCACACAGAGAAAGATGCGTGCACAGCAAGAAAAATGCTGACCCAGAAGAAACTCGTCCAAGCCCTACTGCCCCAAGACCTAAGGGGAATCATTATTTTGATTTGCTTATATCCCATTTGGAGCATACCAGTTGGGAATTCTCTCCCAACTTCGTGAACCCACATGAACAAATACAAAAGATTCTTAGATGAAGTCTTTCACCTGGGAGTATATACTGATTTTTCATAATTCAGAGTAATTCTGTAGTTTGCAGAGAATGACAATCTAGACCTGGAGGGGAAATTCCACTAGCCTGGTATTGTGCTATCTGACAGGGTTTAGGGCCAACTCTCTTGAATATTAACAGGGAGGGTGAGACCCTCCACTACTCTTAATCTTAGTAAAAACTGGGATATATCAACAACATAAAAGGATGGTGGTGGGAATTAAGTGAGGTAATGTATATAAAATGCTTAGCTATTCATGCATAACAAATACAAGCTCCAGTTATCACTATTATTACTACTAACCTTCAGTGTGCTCTGGAAGCCAGAGCCGGGGGTGGAGAGATGATGCACTAACACATTTATGGGCCCAAAGAATCTTAACAATATCCTAGAAGTTGGACCCTGATAGGTAGGTCATTCCAACCACTGGAACAGCTTAGTACTATCCAAGAATGTATCAGAGCAGGTGGTATTGTTTGCTAGATGTGATAATGATGTCACATGTACCAAAGTATGGCTTTTCTCTGGCTATCATATCTGAGGTCTACTTTGTTCAAAGATGCACTTTTAAAATAAAATGGCCAATAAACCTCATGCCTACTGCAATTTCTGTCCTCTCTGTATTTTTTTCCCCAACTCAAGGCCTCCCAAAGATTGATAACCTTAGGGAAATGGAAGTAATTCAACATTTTTTGAGATGTTTCTTTTCTTATTCCATATCCTTTTTCTGTCTCAAGCCTTGTTTCTTCTTAGTGAAGACTTACTTGCTCTGAAATTGCTGAGCATTTCTGGGAGACTAAGGAGACTGATTCAACAAAATCGACCCAAATGCCTCCTTATCAGATTATTCAAATACACCCCAAATAGAAGATCAATTTGACATTTTCTATTTAATACATCATGAACTGGTGTGTCAATATCAAGGAAGATACAAAAGCTAGGTTTTGTACACTAGTGAATCCTAGGAAATTCAACTGTGTCCACTCTGGGTCCATCTTTTTGGTAAGCAAACATCCTGATTTGGATGTCAGAATGACTGAGGTAGATGGTAAGCAAACATCCTGATTTGGATGTCAGAATGACTGAGGTAGAGGGCCCTTTCACCATCACCTACAGAAGGACTGTCTCACATACACTTCTCATCCTCAGAAAGGATGCTGTCCTGTGAGCAGCTATTTCTTGACAAACCATACTGGCATCTAAGTGAATTATTAATAAGGTATACAAAATCAATGAAGAAAAAAAATAATGCTCATGAAAAATGTTAATTGTTTTGTTTAAAAAATTGCCCCATTAAAAAGTTTGAAAAATAAAACATTGTTTTGTTGCTAGTACCCATGGCAAACTTCCTCATAATACTGAAGAAATTCCACAATTCTCTATATCTAGTTGACAACCAAAGAAAGGTACAATTGCCCCACCTTCCCAAATAAGAATAATGGCTAATATTTCACGAGGCTTGCCATGTGCCCAACCTCTTAAGTATTTCACATGCATTATTTAATTTCATTCTCACATCAAATTTGAGTAGGAGGGATTATTATCTCCATTTACAAAGGAGGAAACTGGTGCTCAGAGAAGTTTAGTAATTTACCCAAAGTCAGATAATTCAGAGTCATTCTGACTCCAAGCCTATTCTTTTAATTTCGGCATGATATTATATCCCATATACACATAAGATTCATCTTTGCAACAAAATTAATACCTAAATATACTTTTTTATATATTTTCCCTTTTGACTGCATTTTCTAGTTTTGTTGGGTTTCTTGTGGTTGTATCTGGCCTCTCCCATGAGATGACCAGTCCCAGACTCCCAGCTAATTACAGGAAAATAGTCTGCTCAGCTCACAGAGCTGATCAGCAAAAAGGTGACTTTAAAGTGCTTGCTAATAGAATACACTAACACGTTTTAACTAAAAAATTGTTTTTTAAAAAGAAAAAAAAACACAGGTTCATAAGAAAGATGAGTTCTAAGCCCAGAAAGCAAAATGACTTGAAGAAAAAAAAAAAAAAAAAAGGAGCTGAATTTAATTTTCATAAACACCTAAAACCCAAGGACACAGAATGAGACTAAGTATTTTACATGTTCAATATCTGTATTTGGATGGTGGTAAAAACATTAAAATTTCCCCAGAAATTCTCTTCCTCTAGAATTAACATTGTATTCTAGTATTACAAATTCTAACATACTCCTTTCACAAGCAGAATTTTAAATACAAGGACCTGTTTGGCATTTAACTACCAAACTGTTTATAGTCCTGTAGGAATTCCTAGGTATCTACCCTCAATTTACTTTAAACTTAATTCCATGGGATTCTGTTCTTGCTAGTCTTGGTGAAGCTTGTGCCAAAAGACATGTTTTCTATAAACAGCAGTAAAAATGTATTCTTCATATTTTATGCAAATAAATATGTCATCCATACTTTTGGCTCGCTCGATTGTTATTTGAACTCTCTCCTGCTCGCTCTCATATAAGGCACAAAGTGAAATATGTATCGGGCCGGACCGTGGCTTAGGGGTTAAGTGCGTGCGCTCCGCTGCTGGCGGCCCGGGTTTGGATCCCGGGCGCGCACCGATGCACCGCTTCTCTGGCCATGCTGAGGCCGCGTCCCGCATACAGCAACTAGAAGGACGTGCAGCTATGACATACAACTATCTACTGGGGCTTTGGGGGGGAAATAACTAACTAAATAAAATTTTTTTTAAAAAAGTGAAATATGTATTTAATCATAAGGCCACAATCAGTAGACAGTACTTTTATTATTTGTTTACAGTATTAAAAAATAGAATCATGATCATTAAGATTGCTAATACCCCAAAGGAATTTCAAAGCTTTTAATTCTGCTGTCAGTCAGACTCTTAAGAATTCTGTTCCAAGTTGTGATAAGTACAAATCATCCAAATTGCCTTAAATGATTACTGATTTTGCAGAAGATATGACTTAAGTGCAATAAACAAAGCAAGATTCACTTCTTGGCAAGGAAACACAGTAAGATTTTCTTCTGATTTAGAGAGAGAAAAAAATTATGCCTAAGTTTTGATCAGTAAGCTATTTACTGATTTGAGTGTAGGAGAGATTCTTCTACCTATTATTCTGGAAAATATGAGATTAAAAAATAACCTTTCAGGGGCTGGCCCAGTGGTGTAGTGGTTAAGTTCGCGCACTCCACTTCAGCGGCCCAGGGTTCCAGGTTCGGATCCCGGGCACGGACCTATACACCGCTTATCAAGCCATGCTGTGGCAGGCATCCCACATATAAAGCAGAGGAAGATGGGCACAGATGTTAGCCCAGGGCCAATTTTCCTCAGCAAAAAGAGGAGGATTGGCAATGGATGCTAGCTCAGGGCTAACCTTCCTCACCAAAAAATAAATAAATAACTAACCATTCAATGAAATGACTATCACATAGATTGTGCTGCTGGCTAATACAAGATTCTTGTGGAGGCAGTAAAATTTTGAACAGGCTATGTATACAAGACTTTAAAAGTATTAAGAAACAAAATGTAATTCCTGCCAAAACATACTCATTGCCCTTTAATTACAGGATAAATAGAACCAAAGGGAAAAACATAGAAGGCCCATAAATGTAAGCTCCTAAACCTTAATATCGACCTAGTTAGTACTGAGTCTACAGATGTTAAGTTACGTTCTGATATGGCACCTTATGTGTTTCAGGGAGTTCAGAGATCAGTACTTCTTTATCACCTCTGTTTCTTTTGACTTCACTTAACACAGTTAACTCTGTTAAATCAGAACTTGATGGAACTTTAGTGTCTTATTTGTATGAAGAGATCTATACAAACTCTAAGATTAAGCTTTTCTAAACTTGTCCTTTCCTTGAGATATGCAAATCACTCCTTTCATCTCTCATTTGGCTGCCTCCAATCTTTTCACATCCACATCAGCTCTGGGACCTGTGTATCCTTCAGTAGGGTCTTAATCCTGAGTCATAGCTAAATCCGCTGAAGAGTGAACGGTGGTGGCTTGTTTACAATTTATTAACCAACAGAACAGAAATCATTAGGGAAATGTAGTGCACTTCTTCCTTCCTTGGTGTTCAGCATGTCTCATCAATAGCTTCCTTTCTACCTTTTCTCACTGTCAGAGTTTATTACAAAATTCAGGGCTGGAGTCCATCTACATGCTACTTTAAAAGGCATGCCTTAAAAATAAAGGTGGAAATAAAAGGTTGGAAAACAGTACCCCAAGAAAATACTAACCAAAAGAAAGCTCGAGTATCTATAAACAGAAGCTGAAGTTAGGAAGGGTTCCTAGAAGTAAAGGAAAACATTTCATAAGAATAAAGGGCCAATTTACCCAGAAGACATTAAAAAAAATCTAAATTTATATAAGCCTAATAACATAGCTCCAAAATGTATAAAGCAAAATCTGACAGAACCCAGGAGAAATAGACAAATCCATAATCATAGTAGGGACAGAAATTGTACAGAATATATTTTGACCTAAGTGGATTGAACAAGAAATCAACACCAAAAAGGTAACTAGAAAGTCACTACATGTTTGGAAATACAGTAATACACTTCTAAACTAACACCTGCTTCAAAGGAATTACAATAAAATTAGGAAGTATTTTGACACAAAAGAAAATGAAAATCTAACAAAATTTGAGGGCTACAACTAAACGTGTGTTTAGAGGTAAATTTATAGCTCTAAATTTTTTTTAAAAGAGAAAGGGTACAGGGGATACATGGGAAATCTCTGTATCTTCCTCTTAATTTTGCTATGAACCTAAAACTGCTCAAAAAAAGAATAAAGTCTTATTAAAAAAAAAAGAAAGAAAGGCTAAAGGTCAAGGGTCTAAAAATATATCTTAAGATAGAAAAACATCATTAAATTAAAGTATATAGAAGAATAGAAATAAGAGAAAAGTCAACATTAGTGAAACAGAAAATAAACTTTCAAGGAGAAAATCAACAAATCCAAAGCTTGGAGAGCACCAATGAAATTAATAAACTCCTACGGAGACTGATCAAGAAAAAAAGAGGAGAAAATTACCATTATCATGAATTAAAAGGAGATAACACAAGATATACTGCAGGCATTAAAAAGAGGATATAATAAGCCTGCTGATAAATTTTAAAATTTTAATGCAAAGGACAAATTTCGTGAAAAATGACAAAGCAGACTGACACAAGAAGAAATAGAAAATCTGAATAATTCCCTATAAATTCAAGAATTTGAATCCATAATTTAAAATTTTCCCACAGAAAAGATTTTAGGCCCAGATGGCTTCACAAGTAGATTGTATAAAAGAGTTTTATCAAATTCTTCCAGAGAACCAGCCTTGATGGCCTAGCGGTTAAAGTTTGGTGCACTCTGCTTTGGTGGCCCAGGTTCGGTTCCCGGGTGCAGAACTATACCACTAAGTTGTCAGTAGCTATGCTGTGGCGGTGGTTCCCATAGAAGAACCAGAAGGTCTTACAACTAAAATATACAACTATGTACTGGGACTTTGGGGAGGTAAGCAAAAAAAAAAAAAAAGGGGGGGGGAAGATTGGCAACAGATGTCAGCTCAGAGCAAATCTTTCCCAGCAAAAAAAAAAAAATTCTTCCAGAGATTTTGAGTCCAGCATTATCAAGATATAAAAACCAGACAAAGACAGTAAAAGAAAAATTACAAACCACACTGTCTTAGGAACAGTAAACAACATACCAATAAACTGAATCTCACAATATAAAAAGGATAATACTTCAGAATCGAACTTGGCTAGCCCAGCCCGAAAGCCACAGGGCAGGCTGTTAGAAAGGGTGGGTTGGAACTCTTGGGCAGGAGCTGATGCTATTATCCATAGGGAAAATTTCTTTTTCTTCAGGGAAGCCTTAGCTCTTAAGGCCTTTCAACTGACTGAATCAGGCCCACCCAGATTATCTAGGATAATCTTCCTTAAAGTCAACTGCTTAGGAACTTTAATCACATCTACAAAACACCTACACAGCAACACTTTACCATTTGATTGATTAACTGAGGACTGTAGCCTAGTCACGTTGACACATAAAACTGACCATCACAAAGAAGAAACACTTCCCATTTCTTTTTATGAGGCCAGTACGACTCTGATATGAAAAGCTGACAAAATATTTTAAGAAAAACAAAATACATACCACTATCTCTCATTATCAATAGATACAAAAATTCTTGACAAAATATCAACAAACTGAATACAGTGTACATGAAAAAAGATGCTACATCATAGAGTTTACTCTATGTATTCCAGGAATATAAGATTAATTTAACCTGCAAGTACCAATCAGTATAATTCACGACATTACAAGAGTGAAGGTGAATAATCACATGATTATCTGAAGAGATGTAGAAAAACTGTCAATTCAACATCTATTCTTGATTAAAAAAAAGTAAAAACTCCCAGCAAATTAGGAATTAAATGAAACTTTTTCAATCTGATATCAGATATCTACCCCCAAAAATTGCAGTTAACATCATTCTTAATGGAAAAATATTGAAAGACGTTGCCCTAAGAGTACAAGAATGTCTTATCTCATCACCTCTATTCAAAATTATACTGAAAGCTCTAGCCACAGCAATAAGGAAATAAAAGTCATAAATATTGGAAATGAAAAAGTAAAACTGTCATTATTCACAGTTGACATGATTGTACATGTAGAAAATTCTACAGAAATTTTTTTAAAAAACACCAACGCCAAGAAATGCAAAACAAATTCATAAGTTCAATGGCACAATGCCAATATATGTAAATCAACTGTATTTCTATATACTAGCAACAAGCAATTGGAAAATGATATTAATAACAATACCATAAATAGAATTTAAAAACATTAAATACTCAGGAATAAATTCAACCAAAACAGTGTAAGATGTCTACACTAAAAACCAAAAAACACTTCTAAAATTAAAGAAGACCTAAATAAGTGGAGAGATAAACCATGCTCACAATTGAAAGATCAATATTGTTAAGAATCACAGACTCCTCAAATTGATATACATCTAAAAGGAAATATTAATTAAAATCCCACCAGGCTTTTATTAGAAAACAAATCAAAAGCCTTCTAAAATTTATACAGAAAAGCATCTAGAATGATCAAAACAATCTGGACAAAGAAGTACAAAAGTTAGAAGACTTAAACTACTGGATTTCAAGTCTTACTAAAACATATAATAACCAAGATTGCACTCCTGCTAAAAGGATAAACACATGGAACAAAATACTAAAGTATACAGATGCAGACTTGCTCACATACAAATGATTTTTAACCAAGGTGCCAAGTCAGTTGGACACATAAAAGCCTTTTCAACAAATGTAGGTAGAGTAACTGGAAAAAAAAGAAAACCTCAACCACTAACCCCTCATTCCATACACAACAATTAATGCAAGATGCATCAATTTTTAAAAAGGTAGAACAGGAAAGTACCTTCACACACGTTAAGGATATATGCAAAGATTTCTTAGGACGCAGAAAACACGAACTACAAGAAAAAAAATTTTTAAAAGGTAAACATTAGACTTCAACAAAATTAAAATTTGCTCTCCATTAAGAATACAAACAGGCAAGCCACAGACTAGAAGAAAATATTCACAAAGGACTAGTATTAAACACACATAAAAAAACTAGCATTAAAATATATACACATATAAACTCTATAAATCTGACAATAAAAAGAATTTTCTTAAGTTTAGAAAACCAGCAAGAGATCTGAACCATTATTTCACCAGGCAAGGTATCTGAATGGCCTGGAAGCATGCATGAAAAAGAGCTCGGTATCATTAATCATCAGGGAAATACAAATTAAAAACACAGCGAGGGGGCCGGCCCCGTGGCTCAGCGGTTAAGTGCGCGCGCTCCGCTGCTGGCGGCCCGGGTTCGGATCCCGGGCGTGCACCGACGCACCGCTTGTCCGGCCATGCTGAGGCCAGGTCCCACATACAGCAACTAGAAGGATGTGCAGCTATGACATGCAACTATCTACTGGGGCTTTGGGGGGAAAAATAAATAAATAATAATAAAAAAAATTATTAAAAAACACAACGAGGCCAGTTATATGCGCTAGAAAGGCTAAAATCAAAAGACTGATAATATTAAACGTTGCAAAGATGTGGAACAACTGGGTATCTCCCATACATATACATATATATTTTTTTAATTAAAGTATAATTGACACATAGTAGTATATTAGTTTCGGGTTTACAACATAGTGATTCAATATTTTTATACATTATGAAATGATCACCACACTATGTCTAGTTACCATCTGTCACTATACAAAGTTATTACAATATTATTGGCTATATTCCCCATGCTTTACATTATACTCTCAGGACTTATTTATTTTATGACTGGAAATCTGTACCCCTTATCCCCTTCACCTATTTCACGCACTCCCCTATCCTCCTCTGCTGGTAACCACCAGTTTGTTGTCTGTATCTAAGAGTCGGTTCCTGTTTTGTTTTGTTTTTTAGATTCTACATGTAAGGGAAATCATACAGCATTTGTCTTTCTCTGTCTGACGTATTTCACTTAGCACAATAGCCTTTAGGTCCATCCATGTTGTTGCAAATGGCAAGATTTCATTCTTCTTTATGGCTGGATAATATTCCATTGTATACATATACCACATCTTCTTTATCCATTCATCCACCGATGGACACTTAGGTTGCTTCCATATCTTGGCTACTGTAAATAATGTTGCAATGAACACAGGGGTGCATATATTTTTTCAAATTAGTGTTTTCACTTTCTTTGGACATATACCTAGAAGTGGAATTGCTGGACCATATGGTAGTTCTATTTTTAATTTTTTTAGGAACCTCCATACTGTTTTCCAGAGTGGCTACACCAATTTACATTCCCACCAACAGTACACGAGGGATCCCTTTTCTCCATATCCTCGCAGATACTTGTTATCTCCTGTCTTTTTCATAATAGCCATTCTGACAGGTGTGAGGTGGTATCCCATTGTCGTTTTGATTTGCATTTCCCTGATGATTAGTAATGTCTGAAACTCTCATATATTGGTGGTAGGTGTATAAAATGGTGCCAACTATTTTGAAAAACTTAATGGTAATTTTTTCTTAAGTTAATATACACCTACCTTATGACTCAGCAATTCCACTTCTACGTATGTGATCCAAGAGAAATGAAAACCCGTGTCCATATAAACACTTGTGCAAGAAGGTTCACTGCCAAAAACTCTCAACAACCCAGATGTCCATCAACTAGAGAACAGATAAATTGTACTATCTTCATACAATGCAAAAGCACTCAGAGAGAGAAAAAAAAGAAATGAACCACTAAAACGTGCAACAACATAGATGGATCTTGAAAACATATTAAGCAAAAGAAGGCAGCCACAGAAAAACATGTGCTGCACTGTACTGCTTCCATTTACACATGTGTAGCCCAAGAACAGGAAAACTGGGAAAACTGATCTATGTTGATAAAAATCCAGGAGAAGTGAGAGGACTGTAGAATTTGACTGCAAAGGGGCAAGAGATTTTGAGGTGATGGGGATGTTCTACATCTTGTTTTGGGTGGTAGTCACAGGAATGTACACAATTACCAAAACTCATCAAACTAAAAGAAAAAATGATTATACTGTATGTAAACAGTACCTCATTAAAAATATCAATAGGTTAAAAAAAAGATATGACACCAGAATTTCATTTCCATTCCTTAGGTCATGCTCAGCCGGGTGTTGGCAATGTGTCAAGTACAGCCATAACGTCACATGGTGATTTCCTTGGGTGCACTGGGCATGGGGAAGCGTGGAGGCACACATGAGGGCTGATGGTAACCCGCCTGTGTGCCTCAGACAAAACAGGGCTCCTGAGCCACGTCTGACATATCTCCCATGGGGTGCTGGCCCTGAGCTTCGACGCTAGAGCTGACTGCTTCACGACTCAATGCAGATGACAATCAGAGAACACCAAGTCAACAAACCCAGAGAAAAGGCTGCAAGAAACACGTGAGTCATGAAACTCACGAGCAGAAGACAACCACAAGACAGTATAGATTATAATTAATCATGTTCCTCATCAGATTTAAGAGATACATCCACACAGAAAATAGCAAGTGAAAGATTTTATTAAAACTCAAGCAAGTTCTCCAGCCCAACCCTTACATCATCATCTTATCAAGAAAACTCATTAGGTGGGTAGAATTGAAAGAATGTAATCAAGAACAGCATATGGAGACTCTAGAGGTCCTCAATGTAAGTAAATATTTAGCCATTTTCCTCTCTCTAGCAACAGCTGTCCATTTTATCTTTCCTAAAGATGAAAGATGGCAAGGAGAGAAAGCCCCGTGAGTAGCCACTATTGCCCTGCAATGGACATCATTCAGTAACGCCATAAAGTAAAGGTCTATGCTCTGCAGAATACCACCAGGCTTAATAAAAATGAGATTCTTATTTTTTGTTTCCTTTAGGTCTTAATTAGCCTCTTGTTAAACTACAAACATTATCATTGGAGCACACATGCTGGGACAGACAAATTGGAACACTGGTTGCCAGCCTGGGAGGGTCCCCGGTGATTAACTGTCACCATGCTGATGTTGACGCTGCTGCTTTCTAAGTGTGCTAACTATCACGCTGGAAAAAGCCCAACCATCTCATCTTTCATTAGAAAAAAGAAAGGTAAAGGAATCGTATGAGTGGGCTTGCGTGAATCCTATCACCCTGATCTCAGAAACCTGAGGGTCAAGTGCTTGTAAATATTTCCAGTAACCCATATCATCAATTCTCCCTTCCAATGACAAGGAAACCCACTTTAACTTGGCAGTTTGCATGAATCGTTATCTCTGGGACTGGCATTTTCACCGAATATTCCATCCTTGCAAATGCCCTAAAACGCTTTTGTTGATTTTAAAAGCATGAAAACATTGTGTTTCAGTTAAAATGGAGGAGTTTACTTTTAAAGAGTCGGTAAAACAGAAATCTTTCAAATGAGGGCAAGGCAGCCTAACTAACAGTCTCTTTTGTCCAAGAGGGATTTGAGGGAGGGTGTGGGGGAAGGGGTCAACACACCATAGAAATCTCAAAATGACAAAGTCATTGTTCACTGAAAGAGGCTGGAATGCTTTCTACACACTTTCCCTGACATCTCTACACAATGAAATGCAAGGGCCAGTGGTACTGAGACAAGTAAAGGCAGTTCCACTCTTTTGCTTCTATAAAAGCAAGTGACCCGCCCTATTATACCCAAGTCTTAGGATTGTTTTGTTCTCAATACCGAGATGCAGCAGCTCTTTCTTTCGCACTCCCTCTCTGGAAAGAAATGACTAAGGACACCTCCTTCACATTTTCTTTTTCTTGGGCATTTTCACTTCATAAAGCTGCAGTCAATGTGTTTTGTGTGTGGTGAGGAGGGAATGACACGTTCCATGGTGGTCCCCACCACGGCCTGCATTGGTGGCTCAAGTAGGCTCAGGATTAGCCCTTTGTGTTCCATGAAAGGATATGAAAAGTCAGTTATTTAAGCTCAGTCAAGCTGTTGATTTTTTTTTTTGATGGGGGGTGTGTGGGGAAGAAAGGTTTTGCAATTCAGTTTTCTTCAATAAATTACAGCATTTTGCTGAGGGCAGCTGTGTGCAAGTTCACTTGCTCAAGCAGTCTCAAACGTTAAAAAAAAAAAAAATTAAAATGCCTAAATCCAACTTCTGCATCTTACATTCATTTTCACTTGTTTTGTCAGTAGGAAGACATCTTGGAAGTGATGATTTTAATGGCAAGAATTCTACATAATTGAGACTCCTTAACGCAATATTATCTGGGACCTTGAAGGCTTCAGAAATTATATGGAAGTCACAATAACATGAAATATTTAGTGCTCAATGGTCTATTTTGATTCTGAGTCTACATTGGAAAACATCCATTAAAATCTTCAAGGATAACAATGAATCTCTGTGATACAAACTTTACATGGTGATATTTATGGACCTGAAAACTATGTGTGACAATTACTTTCATGCAACATAATGCCATTATCAGACTATTTCTCCTACTCAAAAATATATGTAGTGTTTTAAAAATAACTACCTACTATTTAGTGCTTAACACGTACTTAGATGTTTTGCTAAGAATTTCATTAAAATGACTTCATTCTATCCTAACAACTCTTATGAAGTTGTTCCTATTTTCTCTATTTTACAGATAAGGAATGTGGGGCTCTTTGAGGAGAGAGACAGTAAGACGTAGAGCTAGGATTCAAACTTAGAAAGGGAGACTGCAGGGCTCTCCCTCTCTACCACTCCACGATACTTGAAAGCTATTTCCATTATAAATGATATCCGTTAACACACAATCGTATTTACAGGAGCACATTCAACCCTCACATCATTAAAACACGAAGCTTTTCCTAGAGAACCAAGAGCACTGGCAAAAACCACTTTCAGGGTTCTTACATCCTCAGGTAGAACTGCATTAAATAGACTACATAAATTAGTTTTTTTACGCTGCCTTCCTTCTTCCTTTGGAATTATGAACAGCTCCAATGTGGCCAGCAACTATCATCTGACTGGACAGGCAACCTATCTCATAGCTATGAGAGTTGGCATAAAAAAACATCCATGATGGTGTACAAACATGCAATTGCCCCTCTGTTGGGATATGGCTTTATGAATGACATCACATGAGGGCATGAACTATCCTGCAGTGGGGACCCACTATTCGGAATCATGGGTTTTCATTAGCCACACTTGGCATCACTACTTGGATGCCCCAAATAGAAACTTAGCCAAACCAATGTCTCTTCTTGTCTTCCCTATGTTGGCAAAACCCCATCCTTCTGGTGGTCTATTCTTCCTCTTGGTAGCCCTCTACCCAACACTCCAAACCCAAACTCCTGTGCTTGAGACACAAGTCTCCCCATCATCTGCCTCCTCTGTGCCTATCCATCTTTATCTCCTCTGATGCTTGATCTCAAACTTCAGGGTCCAGCTGTTCTACACTATGGTGTCCCTGCAAACACCCTACGCTCTCCTGGGCTTCCAGCTGTTTGTGCTTCCTCCTCCCCTACACGAGGTTCAGCAATCACTGGGAAGTTGTCCTCCACTTCCGCAGACAGGGTTACAGAAGAAACCCTCCTAGCTGTTATAATCTGAACTAATAGTTGGCCAGCTCAGAAATAAATAATACAAAATCTTAAAGTTTTGCTTTAATTTAAAAGTATGTACAAGGTCTGGTGTTGGAGCTTCTCATGGTCTTTTTTGTATAAATCATACCCGTAATGCATCATCTATGACTTATAAGACACTCGGGAAGCTCTGAGCACAGAATCCTCCTCTATTTTTCCAATTCCTTCCCCACCAGACTCGTTTGTTATTATCTCATCTACACTTCCTTAGTTAGCTGTGTTTTCTTTTGCTGTAGTGAAGCCTTTATTTAAGTCTTTCCAAAGCATTCAACTTGCCAAACAAACAACTCTTCCCTTTGACACTCCTATTTTCCCAGTTCAGATGATAAGTTTTGTCATTATGAACTTACAACGGCAAGTAGCACAAACTAGCTTAGGAAGAATCACAACTGACTCTAGGGAAAGATGACATGGCTAAAGTTTGGAGCAGAGAGTGTGGGCACACCAGAGGCTGCCACCAAGAAGCACATTTTACAGAGGGAATGGAGAGGACCATGTAATGCAGGAGGTAAAAATGAAGGAATGGATTAAACAACCAGAGGCTGCTGATTCTGACATCCTATCTAGAGCACTTAATAGCAAGGGAATTAAGAAACAAGTAAAGGCTAACATTTATTTACCTCTGGAGGTTCAAGGACAAGTTTGGAGTTAATGTCTTAACTTTCAGCTTCACTCAAATGTGTATAAAGTTATATTAGTGATGCCACTGGTTTCACTAGCTTCATTTATAATTCTCCTAAAAACAGAAAGCCTCATAGAATGAATCAGATCGTGAATCACTGTCAAGTTTCCAATAAACCTGGGGAACTCAGCATTGCCATACACTAAACTGAAATGGGAAAGCACAGTTAAAAGCCCAGGGCAGCCTTGTTGAATCCCAGTATGGAACAAGGTGGCTTGCTATCCATCTTGAGCTGCTGGTACAAACGCCAGGTTGAACCAGCAAGGAAGGAGGAGAAGTCCTCTGCTACAAAGACTTTTTCAGGGGACCACAAATAGGCGAGAGAAATCTGAAAACATCCAGATCATTTTCAGGAAGCAGCTATGGGCACAAGTCAGGGGCAACCATCATGTGTGTGTGACACAAACCAGATTATCCGTCTTGCTGATTTTCAGTCAAGTCCACCAATTGGGAACAATAACATCTTCAAAGAAGAGAGAGAGACACAAACACATATACTTGTTTTCCCTTTAAATTATACGGTGAGCAGCCACCGTGAGGTCCAAAGACCTTGGATGGGGCCAATTGTCTATAGGTTCAAATATGAATTCCTTAGATGAATTTCAAAGGCGGTCTAAAATGTAGACCCTGATTCACCTAGAGCCACATAAACCCTATGTTCCAGCCACAAACATTATTTTCCTAGCTTTACAGTTTAAGATGTGCATCAAGCCACTTGATTTGAAAGGGTGACATATCCACAATGCAAATGCTTCTTGAGAGTGTATGTCTCTGTATTTGTGTCTATACATGCAAACACACATATACATATAACAAAGCATTGACAAGCTCTGTTGTCTGAAATCAAATACATCAGAACTCCTATCTTCACAGAAAAGAATGTTACTGCCTACAATACAAAATATTGGGATTGGGAGTTTAGATCCTTTACTGCTAGTTTGTCAGAGTACTCAAAATTTAAACTGCTACTTGGACATTCGGTTTAATTAAACCATAAAGTGGTTTTTTTTCATAAAACGATAGATTATATGCAGTTTATACATTATTTCTATTTAAATTTAACAAGTTAACTTTTAACTTTATTATACTTTTGCCATTTTCTACAAGAAATGCATTTCCATTTACTAGTATTAGTACAACGTAGAGTCACTTGCTCACAAAGTTTTAATGTAAAGTTAAGCTTTTATTTTTAAACAAAACCTCAAGAAATTTGCTTTCGTCACAGCCAATTCTTCTTCCTTGTTTACACAGCATTACTACAGAGTTATATATGTCACAACCCAACAAATGTGCATCAAAATGTGTGTAAATATGCTCATAAATAAAAGATAGTCACAATTTCTCTAGTACTCGGGTTTGAGATCAGGCTTATCACAAAGCCAAGGAAGAAAGTTCCTGAAATTAGTAGTTCTTTGACTGGATTTTACAACCAGCAAAAATTTCCAAAAGCATTTTTGGAAGAGAAAAGTGGTTTGTTCACCTTTAGCTCTAAAGACAGAGGGGAAAAAAGGGGCTAGTACCACAACTTCAAAAAAGTTTGTATTTCAAATACCCCGGGGTCATATCATATGAGCACTTCTATGACTTTTGCTAGGGAGGAGGTGCAGGCACCAGATGACAAATAATTTAATGATTATTACAGATTCCGCCTGGGCCCTCCCTCAACGAGAATACTCTGGTGTGATCAAAACATGGGAAGGGGCAGTTTGCTTTTCCCTTACAGGCATAATGAGTATGACTCAGAATGTATGTAAAAATAAAAATCTCCAACTGATCACTTACTAGCTGTGTGATCCTGGACAAATTACGTAACTTCTCTGGGCCTCATTTCCCACATCTGTGAAAACAGCACAGCAACTGTATGTACCACGTGGTGTTGCCAGGAAAATGAAACGAGAGATTATACAAATAAAGGATTTAAAATGAGGCTTGGCACCCAGGAAGCAGTCACTAAATGTTAGCTAGGATTACTGTTATTTATGGGTAATTTGGACTACAAAAGACTTCACCCTATGTGCTGACTCCAAACTCCCAGGTAAGAGCCTCTCCACTGTATTTAGAAAATCAAGACATTCAAACAGAAACACTGAGTAAATTCAGCTGTGTGAAAAAACCCTACATCAGCCTTATTTTTTCATATTGACTCAGGTAGGTGTAACGTGGTGTTGAGAGCCACTGCGCTAAAAGGGTAGCTTGTTAGAAGGATCAGACGCCCATCCTAACTGCACAGAACCATTTTCCTGTCTGCGGACTGACTCCATACAGTTTGCATGACCTCGATGACTGAAATGCTAACTATTCATCTGCCTGGGTGTAAGAAGCTGTGCAGTGGCTGAGGAGATACCACAGAATACAGCCCCAGAGCCCTGTCTTTAACGGATTATGCATATTTTGATGATTTAAAACATTGAAAACTTTTTTAAAAACTTACGGGAAATGTCAAATATAGTTTTTTTCCCCCAACCTAAAATGTGAGCATGATGTCCTTCTTCTGTTTAAAATGTTCCAGTGGTTTCCCATTGCATCCAGAAGAGAACCCAAACCCCTTAACCTGGGTCTGGGAAGCCTACGTGGTCCAGACCTGCCTCCGTCTCAAGGCCCCTCTTCCTCCTGTCTCTGCTCTGTTCACCCTTGGGGTTCTCTCTCCCTGGGAACATGCCACCTTGTTCCCATCTTGAGCTTCTGCACCTGTTCCTCCTCCTCAGAATGCTCCCCTACTCACCAGCCCCCAGATCCTTCTGCATGGCTTCTTATTTTTCAAACTCAAGTGTCACCACTTCCTTGACCACCATGTTTCAAGCAGTCCCCGAAGTCACCCGCAAACACCTTCTTTTCCTTAATGCACTAGCAGTTGACTGGAATTATCTTACTACTCTCTGTCTCATGCACTGGAATGCAAATTGGAAGCCAATACCTGGTTCACTGCTCTACACACCAAGCCAGCAAGGTGCCCGGCCCATAAGAAGTGCTCAATACATGCTGACTGGCTGGCTGTGAGACTTAAATGAAATATGCTCAGCACAGCATACGGCCCATTGTCATAGGATCCCTGGTTTCCTGTAGGGCATGGAGATTGTTTTGCTGCAGAATAGAGTGCTCAAGGAAAGCTTCACTGATGGGGAAGAGAGGCTTCTGCTGATCCTTAAAGGCTGAAGAATTAAGAGGGTACATGTGAGAATGGGCTAAAGGTGTGCGAATACACACACACACACACACACACACACACACACACACACACACGAGCACATCAGCAGTCAGTCTAGTGGGCATGTAAAGTTATTTCCCAGGAGTTGTAGAGATTAGATTTAAGGGCTGGGAAATTTGAATTTGACTCTCTAGGCCTGGGCTCCTCTAACACAAATCACCGGCAAGTAAAGCAAAACAAATGTGTTTAGATGTGTACTCTAAGGCAGTGTTGCATGGTGAGAAAAGACTGTGAGCCCCTGCTCTAGTGTTAGGGGACTGCTCCACGGCCACTCTCGGAGGAAGCCAGAACCTGGCGATCCCTTAGAGCCTCACCTCTATGACATATTCGAGTCTCCAGTTCAGAGAAGAAAACATACTTAAGTTCCAAAATAAGCTAATATACTGGCATGTGAAAGCAAAGAACAAAGGTATCTGCTGCTCTCAGAGGATCATGGACAGGTTAACCTATGATCCATGGTACTCATAAGGCCAAGACAGAAGAAACAAAAAATAAAAGACAGGCCTTTCTTATAATTACAAAATGTTAAATAAATTATCCGAGATCTAATTTAAGGGAATGAGGAATCAGCTGAGGGAAAGTATACAGAATAAACACTTCAGAAGTGACAAAAATTAAAATAATCAAGTATATTTTAAGGTTTATCAAATATACCAAGGATGAACAGAATTAGCGAAACTGAGTTTGAACACACTTGGCACTAACTATATCCTTTAAAACAAAACTAAACAACTCTTTTCGAGCTCCTTCCCCTTCCTGACCCCACCCCCAGCTGATGACAGAGAGAAAAGAGTGGTTCCCAAGTGGAAACTCGGCTTCTGGCAGCACTTCCTGCCTCACCATGCACAGTGGCCTTTTCCTCTCATCTCGGATCAAAGGTCACTTCCTAGAAACTCTGCCCCGCCTCCTGGACCATGCTCCCTAATTGCCTCTAGCCCCCACACCCAGTTCACCTTCCAGGACTTCCTCTGTGGCACTCAGCAAAATTTGCATTCCAAACAGCAAAGGATGAATTTCTGGATGTCTCTCTCTCTTAGGCGGCTGGAGGAGATCCACGAGGGGAGGCTTCACACCTTACTCATCACTGTGCCTCAGGACCTCAACCGTAATCCCTGTTTATTGATAGGAAGGAGGGAGAAGGGATATACCACCCACACCCCACATGTAAACTAAACAGCCGAAGCAACCCATGGACAGCTCCCCAGACCCTGCATTGCAGATGGGCCTCTCCTCTTTCAGTCAAACTCCTTCCAAGAGCAGCCTGCCCTCATCTCAACTTCCTCCATTCCTCTTGGTTTTTCATCCTTTGCAAACTGGCCTCCTTCCATCCTAACCCTGCTCCGGCTGGTCACCAGACACCTCCTACTCACTAAATCCAACTGACAACTTTCCACTTCCCCTCTCCTTTGCATTTAACACGCCTGTCCTACTTTGGTTTAACTCAATTCCAATTTTCCTCCTCTCTTCCTTGCTGTTCATTCTGTGTGTCCTCTGCTTGGCTTCTCTCTCTGCTTTCTCTTCAAATAGCAAAGTTTCCATAAGGTTCTGATCTTAGCCCCTAAAAATGTCTCACTCTCTCTGGGCAATTTTAGCCATCTTCACAGAATCTACTACTACCTGCTCAGTGAAGAATATGCAGGCTCTACACTCATCCCAGGTCTGTCTCTTTAACACCAGACTCATACTTCCAACTACCTATAAGCCTCCACCTGGAGGAACCATAACTTCCTCAAGATAACTGAACTAAACGTGGCAGAGTTGGGATTGGAAATCAGATCTGTCTCATGCTAAAGCCTTATCCATTCTCCTATACAGTATCCCTCCTATTGTAACGCTTATCACACAGCATTGCAATCACTGACTCTCTCTCCCAGGACCGTGTGTCTCATGGAAGACGGGAACTAAATTTCACTCAGCTCCAGATCCCCAAGCCCAACATGGTGTCTAGCACTCAAGACACACTCAATAAATGCTTGTCAGATAAATGAAAATAAAGCCTCCATTTTTTTCATCCCCAGCACATAGTAGGAGCTCAATAAAAGACCGGTGGAAAAAGCAAAAAGGAAAACATTACAGGAATGAAAAATATCAAAAGAATTACAAACCCACACATCACAGATATAATAGAAATAATGGTTTCCTTCTGGCAGAAACTCCAAGATTTTCCATTATATATCTAGTTGCAAATACATTCATAAAACAACCTATCTGCCTATCAAATATTACAAATATATCAGTATTATAAAAATTACTAATCATTAAAAATTATTTTTAATCATTAATAAAAATTTAAATTTAAAATATTATTAAAACATTACAAATATTCCATATCTATGGTACCTTTATTAATTAAATCCATCTTTGTTTTAAGAAAATAAAAGACTAGAATCATGCTGCCGATATTTGTGCTACAGTATTAGGAAGTCAAACACTTAAAAACGTAAATTTTAATTACTATGTTTTTGTTTGTTTACCCAATTACATTATGTTTTCACGGCCAAGGTCCTATTCAAATAATTCCCCACTTGCTGATTTCTCATGTCTGAGGTCTAGATGAAGGTCTTTATACTATTTGTATTTCAATCCCTATTTTCAAAAAGATATTTAGTTTTAATGTGTGTAGAACTATGTTCTAGCTTGATAGATGACTTGGTTTTAAATGTATTGTTACTAATCAAAGCTGTTATGATTTCTGAAAAAGCAAACGTGTTTCAACAACACTTTGATAAGCCAGACGTGCACTGCCAGCCATTGGCTGACTTATCTGATAAGCCCAGGGCAACCCCAAGGGAACCTGCAGACTGTTGTTATTTTATATTGGATAAATTATTTCTTTCCTATGATATATTCAAAAACTTCCCTCATTTCTGGTCTACCCTTCCAAAATGCCTCGTCAGTCAAAAATTGATCTTTATTCATTACTGTTCCACACCTGTGTCAATTCAGGTTCCAAAATCCCACACGTGAGCCCCTCTGTTCCTGTTGATTTCTCACTCTAGTAGGACAACAGTAAATGACATATTTTCAAAATTAGCTGTGTCACTGCTTCCCATTAGCGTAGATACGAATAGCTAACTACCCAAAACAAACAAAACAAAAAACCCACAAATGTTCACACAAATAGAAATCTTTTGTTGAAAAGTCCAAGGGACAAAGTTAGGTAAATAACCTCTATCTGGCCAGGAAATTTGCTCACATTTTAAACAGAATTTTCTGACCTTAGTCATTTAGTCAGAGGAGTAATAAAATCTGTCCCTGATTTCTGACTTGCTTCTACCGAGTATACCAACTCCAGCCATTATGGCACAAATGGAGGGTCTGTTCTCAGGTCTCTCACTTCCTCAGCATCAGACTCAATGGGAAACACTATTAAGTTCTAACCCAATGGTCCACATTTCTGAACTCTTTCTTACAAAACCAACAAAACTATCATTGTCTTACAGAAAAAGTAATCAAGCATGCATACTCTGGATTAAAAAGTTCACATGGATAAATGTAATTACATTATTTCTTTATCTATTCGATTTTAATTCTCCAGAAAAGCATGATCATATGCAAATCTTTAGTAAGAAAAAAACATTCAACAGACAGTCTTCGTTTGAATATTCTGACAAGTGGAAAGCTTAACTCTCTATTCATAAAGAGATCTCAGCTTCGGTTTCAGTTTGCGTTCTATTTGTTACATAAATCCTACCAAGGTCTCTCCAGCTCAAGAAAACCAGATGATATGTAGATCAGCAAGTACCCCATCCTCTGTGAGATAACACCAAGGGTCATTTCTTGACAAGAAAATTCCCAGTCTTTTTTAAAACTCTTTCAATTAAACTCAGCTGTTAGGTTTAGAAGGACTCACGTTCTGTGAGCTTCTCTGAGCATAGGAGGAGCTGCTAAGAGTCACGAAGATCCTTACCCAAAGAATCTGATGAGAGACACTTAAAACAGAGTGCCTCCTGATTCAGCAGCAGGTTTTGTTAACACTGAAAACAAAGGCAGACAGGAAATTTTCTACTATCTCAATTCTGAAAGGGGCTAAGAGAACTCTTTAGAAAAGTTCATGAGCTAGACCAGGGGCCTGAAAGTCATTTCCATTTCAGATTCCCATGTAACTGAGAGGGTGCTATTGTTTATACAGACAATATTCATGATACCTGTATGTTTTACCTGCCTAGTACTTCATTTTTTAAAATTTAGTAGAAGATAGAGTCAAAGTAGATAAAATTTCCTTTAAAATAGCCCCCCGCCAAAAAAGCCCCAAAAGTAGATCAACTACTTAAGCAAAGTCATAAGGTGAGTCAAGCTGATTGTCATTTTGACCTTGCTTTGCTTTAATTCTGGAGCCTATTTAAAAATGTAAGGAGCAACCCTCTTCATTCGGCTCAGCTAGCAGAGCTAATAGGCTTCTAATTAATTTCCAGAAGATTGCTGTTATAACTAACAGGTTTTAAACATTTGGTTGATTGGGGAAAATGAATTGAATATAATGTATTTGATTTGGAAAATTAGTTTTCATTCTATATGCTTACCATCATAGTGTTTATTTTAAGTTTACATGATTCCATTAAGAGTCCCAGAACACCACCGGGTTGTTTTCATCCTTACAGAGCCCTATCCAACTTAAAAAAAAAAAAAAAAAAAAAATCAATTTACATTTTGATTTTTGTTGGCCTTTATTTGAGGGCAGGTTAAATTCATTTTTGTGGGTTTAATAAAAATCTTTGCTTGCTAATACAGCAACAGGTCCAAATACTTCAAAATGATCCCCAATGATACCTCAGTGAAAAGCCCACGCATCGAATGCAAATCCTCCGGAGAAAGGCCTCTGTACACACCGTCAGATGAACCGGTTACTGCATTGTTTAGGAAGTTTCACTTGATTCCTCCTGACAACCATTTAAACAATGGATGTTGGGAAATGTCCCTCAAAGAATCACCAACAATGGCCGGGATCAGAGCTTTTCTATTTTGCTAATACTGTTTTTAAAAGGAGAAAATATTTCTTCCTGAAGGGATTATAGGAAGGCTTATTAAAGACACCCGCAAACAAAACAAGTGACAATCGATTTTATCATAATTGATAACTGAGTTATCCTTTATACAAAACTCCTTTCTTGGAGACAATAACATCGAGATTTACTTTTGCTATTAGATTCAAGAAATGAGCTAATTGGGGCTACTGGTATTCAACAATGATGAGTTTCACCACAATTGAGTGAGTGGATAATAAAAAGACCCTTGTCTCTTGGGTTAATGAGAAGTATAGCAAGACTAGAATTTTCTCTCCTCATGCTGCTAAAAATGTTTTATACTGAAATCAGGTAACATCTACCCCGTCCCTCCATATGTCTTACAAAAATGTGTGAAGGATTCTAATGATGAGAGCTAACTATGTGGTAAGCACAGGCCAGCCAGCTTTGGAAACCCAACTTAGCCTAGCTTGCAGTTGCAAAGCAACAGAACCTTCCATAAAAATCTTCTCAAAGTAATTAACAATCGCATCAGAACTGTTTTTGGTGAAAGATTGCTTTGGGGGGATAAATTATACAGCTAAACCCAGTAGGAGACATTTACAAAATAAGCTTGCAGAAGAGGGAAAAAAAATCAGACAACTTTGTTTGCAGTAACAGTCCTCTGCCTCTGAGTCGCAGCCTGCTTTACATCGGTAGACAGGATGCCTCTGCCGATGGGCTACGCTGAGTGCGGTCAGATATTCATTGCTGCACGTCTGTGTGACTAACAGGAACGACTGTAACCATTTCAGGCCTATTACTGATTTTTCTGATACAGCTAATTTTCCAAATTAAATAATTCTGGCTCCTTTTATAACAGTGGCTCCAGAAGAGATCCTAAGTTTTGACTTGAAGAGCATTTGAGCATGGAAAGAAAAAGAAGGAAAAGAGGGGGGCGGGCCATCGGGATCAAGCCCTAATTGCATACCCCAACTGTAGCACTGCTAACTTCCTAGCCTTAAAATGAGTTCATGATTAGACTGCTGTACAGTGGCACTTAGGGAAAGTGAAAAAGGGTCATGAAGTGTTAGCAACAGCAGCAGCAATTTTAGCGCATGTGCAGCTTTTGATAAATGCATTTCATTTCCAAAATAAACACTTGGAAATGAAGAAGTCCCCCAGCCTGAACCACTGAAAAGTAGACAGAATTAAATAACAGAAAAAACATCCCACATGAGCAACAATACTGAATGAGGAGATGAGAGATGAGATCGCCCAACATTATTCTTTAGAACCTCAAGTTCACAGACAAAATAAATGCTTTAGAGAAGGTATTTCTGTGGGATTGTTGGTTTAAAAAAAAAAAAAAAAAAAAGACACCTTAAGACTTGGAGCAATCAACGTGTGAAAAGAAAAGCTGCCCAGACAAACAAAAAAGGCATTTTCTGAGATGACTTTGATCCTGCACTCAAATTATTGGCTTAAACCTACTTGCCTTTCAAGGCTTTGTATCTGCAGTAACTGCTCTCTATTGTCCTTGTTAACAAAGTATTATTTTCACCTTATTATTACTAATCTTTTCTTTGTATGTAACCACACCTGGTTTTATCCCAAAAAACCGGTGCGGTAAATATTTGTCCTTTGTGGTAATACAATGCATAATTTAGTTAATCTAGGCTATCTTTCCGTGAGAGGTGATTGTTTCTATATTATGAAATGTGCTCAGAGTCAAGTGAAATCCATGCCAGATACCTGGAAGGCAGATGGAGAACCACTTACCAAGCATGTAGCTGCTTCGAACCAACCTTGACATGACTGTGTAGCCACTCCTACACACGAGGTATTACTCATGTTAACTTAGCCTCCAAATCATAACCACACCTTTCTTTTACAAACATGGCCTTTGACTAAGATAACATGACACACGGCCAGGCTGAAAGGCCCACCTTTAGCCCCCATGAAAGGGCCTTGAAAAAACAGGAACTTTGGTTTTCCCTTTGAGAACTTGACATTACTGTTACGTTACCTGGATGAAATCTAGACAGGTGAAGGGCAGCAAGTCATCCATATGCCCAATGTCTTTGGAGAAACGATTTAAAATTCTTCCTGAAAGAACAGGACACGAGAAATTACTCATTTCCCCAGATAGGCCCTTTAAGAGAAACAATTCACAAACAAATCAAACAGTATTGTAAATGCATATGTATTTAATATATCATGCATTCATATGAAAGAAGCCAATGTCAGTGGTAAAGAAAAAGAAAGTAGGATGATACCTACAGAGAAACAAAAATACCACCAAATGGCAGTGGGCAGGGAGTTGAAATCTGGACCTGATTTTTAAAAACACATTGCGGGAAAATTTGGAATCTTGCCATTTTCAAGTTGTGAGTTTACTACCCAGGGTAATAAGTCATTATTTTCAGAGCTGCATTGGGTGTGACAAACACAGACTCATTCCTAAACATCCAAGAAGACAAGGGGAATGTAGGCAGGAAGATAGAAATATCATGTAATGATTCAGTCATTTAAATCACCGTTAATTTAATCATTTGCTCGTTTCTTATCGTTGATTTTATTTCCTCCCTCAGAATTCAAGAAAACAGCATATCCTAAAGGCTTCAGAATTGGAAGATCAGAACTAGTTTCTAATAAATATCTAGTCTTCCAAATGATTTAATTCAAAAAATTTGAAGCTACACACACACACACACACACACACACACACACAGCCTATTTTGGTGTAGGCAACTCCTGAAAAATGTGTTTAGCTAGGCCCTGAACTTCTTTCGTAATAGATGCTTCAGGAAGCCAGACTGCAGGTGAGATGTGGGGCCAATGTTTGTCGGAGGTGACTTCTCCCTGAGGCCCTTCATACCAAGCCACAACTGGACCGTGAATGGCCAGGGGCTGGGGGCTGAGCTCCCACTGCCTGGGAATACTGCCTCTGCAATCCTTTCACCAGGCACCTGAGCTTGGCTGGGAAGCACAGGGTGCGCCCAAGATAGAAGCTGGAGCAACTGGAAGCTCCGTACTTGGCCAGGTCACACCATTACAATCTGGGCCTCAATTTTCCTGAATAAGGCTTAGGAAACACAGACGCCAGAAACTGTCTTTTATTGACACTTTTGGCAGGCCTGGTGACAACTTTTCTGAGCCTCTAATAGTATTTCCTTTAGAGGGCGATTCTGAGGATTAAATGGGCTCATGCATGTGAAAGTACTAGTCATAATGCCAGGCACGCTAACAGGTGCTCAAAATAAAAAAAAAAAAAAAAAAGCCCAAGGTGAGACAATTACTGTCACCCACAGGTTCTGCAGCAGGTCACCTGAGCAAGTCTACCAGGCACTGCCACAAGGTTGACTTGTTAAAATGAAGATTCTGATTTGGTAGCTTTAGGCTGGAGCTGGAGATTCTGCATTTCTACCAAGCTCGGGGTGATGCCCTTTCCGCTGCTGCCCAGACCATGCTTTGAGGGGCAAAAGGTTATTTAATCAGTTATAGTTTAGGAACATGAAAATCAGATGCACAATTGTTCAGATATTTTTATGGATTTCATGGACTACCTGGTTATCTTTTAACGTCTCAAGTTCTCAATAGCAAAATAAGGAAAATATATGTCATAAAATGTTAAAGACATAGTTTAAATGCTTGTTATTTCTTCAGTGGAAAAGTACAACTTTTTAACATAGGCAGGACTCAGAAACACTGCAAGTATGGTTCAGCTTTAAAAATGCTGAAAGTAATATTCACATTTTTAAAAAAACACAAAAAAAGCTACACCGAGATGAACAGTATGTGAAAACCACCCTTTACCTTTTACCAGATGCACAAGTCTTAAGGTCTGAGAGACCCATGGTTGACAAACAGCATAAAATACAAGGAAAACACTACTGGAAAAAACACCATCTCCCTGCATAGTGACTACAGTAACTGAACTGAATGTTAAGATCATCAAAAAACTAAACTCTTATTCACCACTGAGCTGAGTGTAGAAAACGTGAGATTAGAAGGTTCAATGATTACTTCCTTGGTCTCAGAAACAATTAAGAGAACAAATGGTGTTTGTGGTATATTTCATCTGGCTTTGCGATAGACCATTGTCATCAGAGCTGTGATTTCAAGTTCACACCCTCGTAGACATAACGTTTTCTCAAAGGTCTCCAAATCAAATCCTTATGATGAATTCCCTTCACACATATGCCATGGCTCCTCATCCAAATGACATCTGGCCCTGTTGGAGTATCTCCAGGGATGTAGAGGGAAGGGGGATTCACTGTGAACAGGAGGAACCCAATACGTTTTCAGACTGTTCTGTCAGACAGGGCTTTCTTACATTAAATCGAATCTTGCCTTCCTAGAACCATCTCTGCTGTTTATTCTCCCTTATAACTACATGAGTGAATCTAATTTCTCTTGACATGACAGCCCTTCAAACACTTGAAGAAAGTTGATCATATCCTTTCCGGACTTCTCACAATCAACTAGTCCTTGGTGCCTCCATTATCCCTCAGAAGGCACGGTGTCCCATCTTGGCCACTGCCTCCTGCCCAGACTCAGATGGCCAGTCTCAGTTAACGTCTTGGGCCCAGGATTAAAATCAATACCCCAGGCATTGTTTGGTGACCTTGGGGTAAAGTGGGGTAAAGTGGTAAGATCATCTCTCCCTTTCTGCACAGAATATAGCCAATTCTGAAGCTGACAAACAGTAAATTTTGGACTTGAATATAATGAAAATCCACACCACTCCCATCTATATTGCACAGGTAGATTTTTGGGAAGGGAACAATTGGGCAATATGTATAAACAACTCTAAGAGTACATTCTCTTTTGACCTAGAAATTCCATTTCTAGGAATGTATCCCAAGGAGTTAAGAAGCGCATCAAAGATGTTCAATACGGCATTATTTGGCAAGTCAGAAGTAGGGAAGAATCTAAATGTCTGAAAATGTCTATAAGGTATTACAGGCAATTTTAATTTTTTCTCTATGTTCCTATTTTTCTAAAGTGACTATGCATTGTATAAAAAAGTAAAGTGGGGAGGGGAGAGAAAGACTCAGAAGAAAGGAGAGGAAGGAGGGGAGAGGGAGAGAGGAAGAAGAGACAGAGAGAGACAGAGACAGAGATCACCTCGAAGTCGATATCATCAGAGAACCAATCAGCGTCCTCCTAACTGCTCTGGTTCACATTTTTCTATCTTATCCACAAGACAGAATATTATGAAAGTCATCAAACTTCTTGTCAAAATACAAATTCCTAAGCAATCAAATTTTAAGAATTGATTCTACGATCTAAGCTGGAATCGGTCACTGCTAGAATTCTGACACCTCTCCCATATCCAGGATTCCTCAGCTTACTTATAACCAAACTGTAATGTAAAACTTGGAGGTTCCCATGTTTAGTTTAGGCCCTAGTCTTCCTCTTCTTTTTTTTTTTTTAAACCAAAAAAGAGGCATATTACATATCAGAATATTGAGGTATATTTTTACTGAGGTATATTTTATATCTTTTAAAACTCGCCCATTTCAGGTGGACAATTCAATGAATTTTAGTGACTTTACTGAGTGATGCAAACATCACCAAAAATCAGTTTTAAGACATTTTCATCCTCCCAATAAGATCCCCCATGCCATTTACAGTGACTTCTTATTCCCACCCCCAGCTTCAGGCAACCACTAATCTACATTCTTTCTCTATAAATTTGCCTTTGCAGGACATACCATACAAATGGAATTGTACAATACATGGTCTCTTGTTTCTGGCTTCTTTTACTTAGCCTAACGTTTTTGAGGTTCATCCATGATGTACCTTGTGTCAGTAGTTCCTTCCTTTTGAGCCCCGTTCTTTACCACAGAAGTGGTCTTAGGCACCCGCAAAAAAGGCCCCATCAGGCCACACCACACAACCTTGAGGGTAAAAGTGGATGTTTCATGAACTCTTCGATATTATGAACTTCTTTATATGTGCCCATGTTTAGCTTCATTGATGGTTCTAGAACTAATGCTTTTAAAAAGACTGGTTTGATAGCCCTGCAGAGTCAGGCAGGTACGCTGGGTCTGGGCAGGGCTCTGAGCCCAGGGGAGTGTTGAGGGGGGCCGGGTGGGGGGGGACAAGTAAAAGTGGTGAGAAGTGGAGTCTAAATCCAAGCAGCCTATCCAAGAGTAGAGTCCCTCCAAAAGAGCAAAGGGAATGGACCTGTACATTCCAGGTACAATGCAACATGATGGGGCAAAGATTGGTCCCATGGAGAGGGTGTTCAGTGGAGCCCAGAGATGTCCACCAGGCTGAAAAGGATCACTGTATGCATGAGGGTACTGAGCCAGCCTGGACTTTCTGCATCATTCTACACAAACTAATTCAGCTTAGACTAGTACAACAACAGGAACAGGAGCCACAGAAGTCTGGGAGTTCAACATTATCTTGGTCTTCATTGTTAGCACAGGTCATCAATATGGTGGCTGTTCAGAGAATGGCATGAAATACAAAGAGCAGCAGGAATTAGGGAACCATCAGCGGAAAAACCACAAAGTTCTCATCCTCCTCTGAAACTCAGCAGCAATATTTTAGGTAACTCATCCAAGCTCCACTGAGACACAAATCCTTTATCTGTAAAAGGGAGACGATAAGATTTGCCTCGACTACTTCACAAGATAAAGGATCATGAGGATAAAAGAGTTCAAGTTGATGAAGGCACCTTCTAAACTGTAAAGTAGCACACATGTGCCAGGTGCCATTCATATTATCATTAGGAGATTTTAGAGGTTTAGGGGCATGAAAAGTCACCAGGGCTAGTAATTACCAAACTTTGTCTTGTGAAGATTCTGAGATTCTACAAAGGTGCCTTGAAGAATGAGGAGGAGGAGGCAGCGAAGGCCAACTCCACCCAGCTCCAGACACCACACCCTTCTCCCCTGCTCCCCATCCCCTCCCAAACAGAGACCCTTATATCCATCTGGATGTCATATAGAGATGGCCTTTGAAGAAAAGGTTCTGCAGCTAACAGAAACGTTCAAATCGCTTTGTAGACCAAGCTCCCTGTGATAGAGACGAGGAGATGAGGTCCAACCTTGCTCAAGGTGACGCAATAAGATTTCATAATGGGGTGGCTACTACTGCCAAGCCATCCTGGGATTTCCACACAGCAGAGAGAGGCGGCATGAGAAACCCCACTTTTCAGGACAAGTTCCTTCAATGTTCTTTGCTGGCTCTTATTTTTTTCTAAGAATAGAGGCATTGACCATTTTTTTCCTTTTTCTGGTTCTCTTCCTAAACTTTGCTCACTTTCATGACAATGATTTCCTGTTTGCTTATGCATCCTGAATCTTATCTCCACTCCTGATCTCCCAGGGCTTCCTCTGGCACTTGACTGTCCTACAAAACATCTTAAGCTCAACACATCTAAACTGAACAGAACCCTTTGAAGTTGACCCACAACTACCCACACCCAACTTCTCAAACTTGGTCTTAGACCTCTGCCCAAACACCTAACATGAAAACTTTTAAGTCATTTTTGACTTATCTTTATCTTACATAATTACCAGCAAGTCTTATCATTTAAAATAATCTCATTTACATCCTCGTTTCTTTATCTATCAAATCAAATCTATCAAGTTTTACGAATAGTGAGGAGAGGACACAGAAGAGAGGTACCTACCTAACCCCCTTCCATCACTCCTGCCTGCGTATCCTTGTTCTGATGGGGGGGCCTCCTCTCTCTTCTATTCACCTGCCAGGACAGCCCTCAATCTCTGCTTGGCTCCATCTATCCAGATATCAGTGAACATCAGCAAACTTACCAGGATATTGCGGGCTGATCAGAAACAGCAACACTCATAAGAACACTGGTTCCCAAACTTTAATCTGTACACAAATCTCCAGGGAGCTGGTTAAAATGTATATTCTCAAGAGCTCTGGGTGGGGTCTAACAGCTCCCAGGTGATGCTGATGCGGCTGGTCCAGGGACCACGCTTACAGTAACAAGAAAGAATCTGAAATTTCTAATGATGTTCCTTCTGTCACAAGAACCTATAAGATAACCTTGTCACATTTACACGTGTAATTACTGCCCTTTTAAATTCCCTTCTTTGCTTCCAGGTGCTAAAGACCACTGTTTTTTTTTTCATTCACATAAATTAAATTAGAATATAGGCATTGTTAGAGCAGGGGTTTTTGTCTCTTTCGTTCATTGCTGTTTCCCCAGTGCCTGGACCAATGCCTAGCAAATAGAAGGTGCTCGAGCGTATTCTAAATGAGTAAATAAAACAAGCCCTTCTGCTATAAATAACAAATGCTTGTTTTCCAATTTCAGTCTCTATTTCCAATGCTTGATATTTCATGCAGTCTTTTTTTTGACAGTTGTTTTCCAATCTGGAGAAATTCATGTTGCAACATGAGTGTCTGGTTCATCATATGTGTCACTTTCCTTGTGTTGTTGTTGAAGTGATTTATGTGTCTGTACTCCTTCAAAGGGCTGGAAGTTGCCAGTTGCGGACTGAGTTTGGGTACAGCAATTTACAGGAGCTAGCCCAATGGCAGGAAAGCACTCCAAGAAGTTGAGGAAGCCAGTGTCTCAAAGAGGGGAAAGAGGGGCTGGGGGCAGCAGTCCCTGGTGCTGGGTGGGTGGCAGCTGATAGAGAAGGAGCATGGGATGGGTGTGGAACAGACACAAATCACGTGGGGATTAGGGAGCAGGCAACAAGAGCGGGTACGAAGGATGGAAGGAACAGACAGGAGAGGAAATACAAGGCACAGATAACAATGTTATAGGTAACCAGATACTGAGGGAAAGTTCTGGTCTACCCATGGCCTAGCCCTATAATTCCTCTAAAACTGGGAACTCCTCCCAGAACTTAAAGGTAAAACCATGTAACAGGTGGCATTTTATTTAAATGGTCGACTTAAAAAAGTACATCCTAACCCAGACCATTTTCTTAAGGCATTGAATTTGGCACCCAGGCCTGAGAGGGTAAGTTTAACCCTGTGCTGAGGAAGAAACCTACCATGTCTTCTAGATAGCCCTCAAAGGGCCCTTCTTCCTTGCCACAGCAAATATGGGAAAAATGCACCTACAGTTGCTGGTTTTCCTCAGCCCACCCCACCTACCTGCTTACACGCTGGGGAAAGCCAGAACTGAGGTCCAGGGGACAGGTCCCACACATGTCTTCTGCTTGCAGTTTGATGGGGGAGAGGGTAGGGAAAGCCACAGGTAGACTAACCTAAGGGATACGCTGGTAGAGTGGAGCCGGTGGTGGTGGTGGTGGTGGCAGGTGGACACCTAACGTTCTGGGATGGTTTTATCTCCTCGGAGTTAAGATAGAATCAGGACTGCAGTAAATCAACTAGGGATGTGGGTTCTCCTCTAGTGACGTGAAAGAATGCCTTTCTAGAACAATTATGCTGTTTTTGCAAAATCCAGTAGTCTCTTGTCTTTTCATATAATTAAGACATATTAAAAATCGTAGTTTTAGGGTTTCATTATGTGACATGACAGATCGGAGGAAATGAGTTTCAAAAAGATGTGTGTGCTCTTTCCTTGTCTAATAAGGTCTTTCTCATTTTTTTCCCCACCTGGAAGATAACAAGTGGGATTGTCCAAACAAGAGGACTTGTAAAACTCAAATGTCTTCAAGATGAAGGGCAATCTTTACTGGGGTGTTTGATAATCTAACGTTGATGGCAGGTTATAGGATACATTGAAGTGAATACAGTACATACAGTGTCACAGAATGCTGCCAGCACACAGCCAAGTGGCATGGAGCACACACAAGACAAGTGGTGATGAGAGAGCCACAGCAGCAGTGGTGTTACCAGATGGTGTGAGTTACAGGGTTAGGCAGGGTTAGCCTAACAGCTTTCACGGTGAAAACACAGCCTGAGAATTTGGAAGGAGGGCTGATTTGATGGAGAGTGGAGAGTTTGTTCAGGTGGGAGGAATGACATCTGTGAGGACTAAGAGGTGGGAAAGGCAAAAGGATGACAAATATTTGCCTAGTTGATGGAAAGAGCATGACCTAAGGTGTGCTAAGACTGGCGAGCACTTGGGTGTGGAACGGGAGTGGAAAAGAGGGAAGCATTAAGGGGCCTTGACTGAAAATTCCCTTTAGTCAGAAAGAGGTCTAATTTCCCTCTTTCGCCAGCGTCTCTTCAAGGCCATGGTTGTAAGGAGGAAGTATTGAGGAGGGGGCCAAGTGGAGTGAGGAGGGAAGGGCACCCTACACATCTGACCTAGGCTGGAGAAAGTCTGAGGAGCTCTACAGAAGATGGCCAAGGACCAACTCTGTCTCAGCCTCTTGGACACAGACAAATCCCCACATCAACTCATCACTGTGCCTGCGCTACACACCAGAGAGCCAGGCAGGATTTTTTCTCGTGGTTTTTGTGGTTCACTCAAGCTTGGTTTCTAGAATACCAAGCAATTGTGTTAACCACAGCATACACATCATCTCCAAACTATGAGCAAGATACTGTCCCCATTTTACAGAAGAGGCAGTTGAGGCTTAGAGACAGGAAGAAAAACTCAAAGATACTCAGTTGTAAAGTAGCCAAGCTGGGACTCATACCCAGCGTTACAGAGATTCAAAAAGCTCATGTCAACACATCGTGACATGGAGCTGCTTCACTGGACACGTTGGAATGCTCTATTAAATACCTACTAATAAAGATGAGCCAATAAATTTACAGGCAGGGCTGGTGTTAAGCTGGTATGAGTGGCTATGGCCAAACGAGCCACTGATGGCTCAGGCCCCTTCTGATTGGCTAAGGCTGCTCCACTGGATCATAAGTACTTTGAATATCACCCTTGGTTAAAAGAGTTCCAGGAATTCTCTCTTGGCTAACCATAATTAAGGTAAAGCAATTTAAAATAACTCCACCTCAAAATTAAATCACATAAATTACTGCAGGTTGAATGAATAGATTAACAAGTGAATGAATGAATGAATGAGGACACATGGTCTGATAAAAGGAATAAATGATTAGGAAAGGCAAGGGGCTCCAGCTCCACCTCATCCTAGGCCTTAACCTGTTGTGTGACCCAGGGCAAGTCAAATTGCCTACTGCTAAGTATGGTAGGGGATTGACCTTGAAAGAGTGGATAGACCTGACAAATTGCCCCAGGAAACCACTTTACTGAAGCAGCCATAAATGCTTTGATCCAGTAAGTAATCATTATTTTATATTTCCTAAGCAATAAAAAGAAAAAAATTGGGAAGCCAGACCAGGCTACTTCCTTTTCCCTGGAGCTCACATATATATCATGCAGGAGTCTGGCTCACGGCTCACATATGGTCCAGGATGTACAGACCAGTGAGACCAATGGACACCAACAGGGAGGAGAATCACTGAGGTGGTAGCTCTGAAACACTGTGGGTCTGACGAAAGCTATGGAGCCTTTCCACTGCAAAATGCCCATACATAGAGTTTCCATGATTTCAGGAGATTCCTAAAATCCTGTGCATGAACCACAAGAAGTGGAATGGCCGTGGAGTCCTGCTAAGAACCTCTGATTCTAAAAGAACCGGAATCCACCAATCACTTGACTTCTCCTGCTGTAGTAACGCACCATACTTTGGTCTAAGAAGGAATTTTTCCTGGCCCATTGTACCTCGACTGTGTTTCAAGACTTAACGGACAGTCTCTATTTCACATCTCCAGAAGAATGAGCACTTTGAGGGCTTCAAACATCAAGTAGTCTCACCTCAGGAACGTGCTCCCATAGAGATGGAGGCAGCAATACCTGTTTATAAAGCATTCATCTAAGCCAAGAATTCCCGCCTCCAAAAAGTCAAGTACCCGACTCAATAACTGAGAAAACCCTCACTGGAAATTACCATTCGGCATCTGATATCAACTCTTCCTGTCTCCAATTCACATACAAGTATATGTAACGCTCAAAAATAGGACAGCAAAACATTTGGTGTGAGAACGTGACTAAACTTGAAGACAATGGGCCTTTCCACTCCCCACCTTATGTAAAATAACTGAGGGTGTGCTGGAGACGGATCAAGCAACACCCAAATCTAATCATCAGTTCTATCTCCAGAGCATCATTTTAATATATGGAAATCGCCAACAGATGTTACAGAAAACTCACTGGGCTGTGCTAAGTATAAATGCGTGGACCTTTGTTGGAGTTAAAAAAAAAAACACTATTAAAACGGAGGAGAAAAAAACCACTTTCAAATACTGCATTACTTCTTTCAAAAATTCAGATAAAAGTTGTAAGAACTGGAAATATTGCTCTAAGTGTTGTAATTCTACTTGTCGGTTACAAAAGCTTAGGATTTACATTATCTCTCAGCCAAACGTCTTTTTCTCACATGGCATCACGACCTATTCAAATACTCCACAATCCCCTCCAGCCCAGCTTCTGACCTCTTCACAGCACCGTATACGCCAGTCATCTAGTCTCTAAAACCAAGAGCCAGCTTTCCCCCGATCCATTCTTCTTGACTTTTGTTCTGCAGCATCTCACACTTTTAATAACTCTCTTTTTGAAATAGTCACGTATGCTGGTTTCTGGGATCTAATTATTTTTTCTTTTAATATCTGTTTCTTTTCATTCCTGCTACCCTGCTCATTCCCCAAATACAACTGCTGGCTTGGTATTTCAAGGTTCTCACCTCTGAGGACCTATCCCCCCAGCGGTCATCTCATCCTCTCTCACACTGCTGGCTATTCTCTTAGAGACAGAGACTCCCAAACCAGACCCTGCAACCCTGTCTTTCCTCTCCATTGTCAATGCATCCGGCTGGTGGACCTCTCCCCCAGACATCTCATATGTGTGTAAACGGGTCACACATTTTAACTGTGAACTGAGGAAGCCAATACACTTGCTTAAAATGTTTAACATAGTCCAATAAATAATTTAAAAAGAATTTCAACATGAAAGAAATGCTTTACAGACTTATGCTGTAAGTTTAAGTTCCCAAAGCAATTTTATATATTAAAAAAATTAAAATCCAGATTCTGTATGGGTTTTTGATACTCCAAGACATTCCATCAGCTTTGAGCAACCACAGAAGTTGGCCTGTCGGTAGCAAGGTGTAGCAAGGACTGAGCTGGCTTCCACAGCGCCGAGCGTGTTTTTACATCAAATACCTTAATCAGAACACACACTGTTCTTAGATTTCTACGGAGGTAATTAAATAACAATTCAATGCCAATTAATCACAGTCAAATAAGAGTCTGTCAGAGAAGAACTCTATACACATTGGAGGCTATTTAATGGTCAAATACTTGGCAGGATCTTAGTTAAACAATGATTCATTAAACCTCCTCTGCCACACAATGGGCCAGGCTGAACTCCAAGGGAAAGAATCGAAACTCTTTTGTTCTCCCATAAAAAGACATCAAACATGTGCGTGATATTCTTTCCTTCCTCACTTAGCAGACTGCTCAACTGCATGATTCAGAATGTGCTCAGCTGCTCCTAGGCACATGGGCGTGTGCAAGTCCTCCTTGGTTCTCAATACTGTAGCTAGGTAACTCTTTTCCTCCCAAATGAAAAAGTAAAGAGCTGGACAGTTGACCACACCCACTTAAAATGTTTATTGGGGGGGGGGGATAGGGGGGACGACCCGGGACAGCTGACAGGCCTGAACCCTACCTTCCACCTCAAGGAAAGGCAAGCTCTGGCCATTTCTCCAGCAGCAGATGATTACCCACTATAAACCCCTTGATGCGCACAACTGTCTGTCCGGCAAAAACCCACTCAACATTTTTGGTTTCCTGCACCTTCCTTATCAGCTTGGTTCCTTTCAATTTAACGACCCCTTACAACACAACTCCCCATGAAAACCCAGAGGTCCATTTTAAGTTCAGCTGATAATTCCCAGACTTTTCACCACTTTTCTCAGAAGGACTCTATTACCTTCCTGCAAGTTCATTTCTTCCTATGGAGACCGTATCAAGGAAAACGACATAGCTCTGTATTTGCCGGGTTTTGCCTACACTAGCACTGTAAGCACTTGCATCGTTTCACTAATGCTATTTTTAAAATGCATGATTTACGCCCTTCATGGGTGATTCGAATCTGAATTAGAGTCGCAGAGTTGGCTGAAAATGGGCTTTATGGTGTTATATTGCAGACGCTGTCCAGGACTCTATCTGCCTCTCTTGAGAGAGGGGTTCCTAGCCCAGCCATTGTTAAATGCTAGGTCATCACTAGTTTTATCGTGCATTTAAAAATAAAACTTAAAAAGTAACATAAAATTGTATTTCTCTTTATTTAAGAACAAAATATGTACTAAGTAATTTTTTTTCGGGGGGGTGGGGAGGAAGATTGGCCCTGAGCCAGCATCGTGCCCATCTTCCTCTACTCTGCATGTCGGATGCCACCACAGCATGGCTTGAAGAGTGGTGCGTAGGTCCACGCCCGGGATCCAAACTCTCGAACCCCAGGTCGCCGAAGCAAAGCATGCGAACCCAACCACCACGCCACCAGGCCAGCCCCTGTACTAGGTAATATTTTTAGAAGGGGAGGTAGTGTTTCATGCAAAAATTTTCTTAAAGATGAGATATATATATCATCTTCCTCCCAAACTGAATTTATTATAATCAGTCAAAAATAAAATATGTGACATTGTTTTCAAGAAAAAGTTAAGAAACTTCATGGAAAACTTACTGGCAAAGTGTACTTTAACTTTGCTCATAAATTGGACAATAGAAAATAAAGATCCACTTTTATTGGGTCTCACTGGACATAAAATATTAAACTCATATGCACACCATAACAGTGAATATAGGATATACTGTATATTTATTATTTCAAAAAATATACAAACTATGAATCAAAAACTGCAAAGTCTTAACATGGTAGCAAAAACAAAGCATTAAAAAACTGACTTTAATTATGAACATTAAGTCTATTTTTGTGATTCCTCAGACATAAAACCCACATTTTGTTTTATGCTGCACTAACAGTACACAATGGTAACAGCCTTACACATGTCTATTTCTCAGCTAAACTATGACATATAATGATTTGGGGCCGGGAGTGGGGGGTAGGTCACACTATGTCTGTACATAAACACACTATAGCAAAACAAATTTTCCTGCAAATATAAGCAGTGTTACAGTCTATCAAAGTGGTGCCAAAAAGTAGATTTATTTGCATTAAGTGCTGACAGGAACGAAACATTCTAGCAGTAAATAAAGTACATTGTAACCCAATCGTCAAATCAATAAAGTCATTAAAAATAGACCACATTCTTCAAGGAAATGGTGAGTTTAAGAGAAAAAAATCTTTGGTCGCAACGGAGAATGTATCTCCAACACAGCTGACAGTTACTGATCTGAACCCGCTCTTCTCCCATGTGCCTACAAATGTCTTTGGCTTATCTTTTTTCGTGTGTATTTAGCCACATAAACTGCCATATGGCATTTCCAGCTTCCCCACAGGCATCCTATAAATACAAATAAGAAAATATGCCCTGTTTTTTCCCTTCTTTTTCTAGGCCCCAAACTGACAGAATATTATCACTTTTGTAGACTCTTGCAAATCAGCACAGTAGCGTTGGGCAGAAATGTGCTGAAATTATAATATCCATTTATCTCAGCTGCCAGCATGGAACAAAATTCAGGTGGGGTGCTTGCTACCTAAATTAATTTACTACTTGGAAAGGACTTCTTACACCAAGCCTGTCAAAAGGAAAACAGGAAAGGAGTTAAGAAACTGTAAATAGATCTAAACACAGTTTGTGTTTGATTTAATTTTCAAGTGTAGGATTAAAAAAGAGGAGGCATGCCAAGGAAAGGCAACAAGAGGAGACGAGCAACAAAGAAGCTGCCCTCTGAGCACAGGACCCACACGGCCAGCTGTGTTCAGGGATGTGCTGCCCAGGTGTTCCAGGGGACCTAGCGCTTGCTGCCACCAAGGACTGGTGCCCAAATCCACCTTCTGTGACTTTACTCAAGAAAATAAAGGATTCGACCACTTCGCACCCATTAGGATGGCTACTGCCCAAACAAAACAAAACAAACAAATGAAAAAACAAAACAAGTGTTGGCAAGGATGTGGAGAAATTGGAACCCTTGTGCACTGTTGGTGGGAATGTGAAACGGTGCAGCCTCTGTGGAAGATACTACCAGTACATGAATGTTCATAGCAGCATTACTCACAATCACCAAAAGGTGGAAGCAACTCCTAGTGTCCACTGATAGATGAATGGAAAAACAAAATGTGCTGTGTATGTATGTGTGTGCACGTATATACATACATACATAAAATGGAATATAAGCCTCAAGAAACGAAATTCTGACACATGCTACAACATGGATGAACCTTGAGGACGTTATGCTAAGTGAAATAGTCACAAAAGGACAACTCCTGTATCATTCCACTTACATAAGGTACCTGGAATAGCCAAATTCATAAAAATAGAAAGCAGAATGGTGGTTGCCAGGGGCTGGGGAGTGGGCATGGGGAGTTATTGTTTACTGGGTGCAGAGTTTCAGTTTGAGATGATGAAAAAAGCCTGGAGATGGGTGGTGTTGATGGTTGCACACCAATGTGAATGTACTTACTGCCACTGACTGTACACTTAAAAATGGTTAAGATGGTAAATTTTATGTTATGTGTATTTTACCAAAATTTTTAAAAATTAAAGAAAGTATTCAAACTTTACAGCTATCCTTCTCTCAGAATCCATGCTATTTGTCACACCTATCTACTCCTGGTGACCCTATAGAATGGTTAGCTCCATGGGTTAGCCACTAATGATTCAGGGACAAAGAGGAAGTGACTGTTGTGGCAGCCACCTTTGTCACGATCCTGGTGAGGAAGACAAAAGACCTGTGCACTTATGGGGACCAGAAGGTTCCAGAGACCCAACCAGCACCCCAACAGAAGAGAACTTTCTCTCTGTAGGATAAGGAGTCCAGAGTGAAGATGAAGAAGAACTGTAGGGGGGTGGAAATGAGCAAAGGGAGAGGCTACCTGCTGATGGCAGAGGGGTGCCGAAGAGACACAAACGCCACCCACCACACAGTGAAGAAAGAAAGAGGGTAGAATGTGTTAACATTTTAGTCTGCAAAGCATTGGCTGACCTTTAGAAAATGCTACAGGAATCTACCTTTCTCAAAAATATTTTTACACAATCAATAGTCTTGACCCCCTCCTGTCCACTCCCCAACACCTTGAAAAAACTTTCAATTTAAGATGCAAAAGATCAATATAAATGGAATTCGGCCCCGCTGAATGATGTGGCTAAATGAACACAACTAGGATTCATTGAAAGCCACCCACTCTCTACAATTTCAAGCCAAGGATAGCCCCATCAGAACCCAGTAAATAGTAATCTAGGCTGGTCATCAACACCCAAAAGCTTGACTAAGAGCCTTTTAGAAGCGCTCACGGCCCTTGCCCTCTCTGAGCTTATATAACATAAGAACAGGAAGCTAAGTGGAAACACAAAAATAAAACAAAAGTGGATCCGAAAGGAAGAAGACAGTGAAGTGTGTACATTCTCTGCACTTCTAGGGCATGTGTTTCTTGGAGTGAAAAGCAAAGATAAATAAATCATTGGATCAAGGGAGGTGAAATGAGTTCATCTTGAGTTAAAAGAAGGAAAATACCACAGAATATTCTAGAAAAGAGTATCTAGGAATAAGTATTAAGGGAAGTGCGATCCTTAGAACCATTAAAATGATGGAAAAGAGCCTTGAAGCTTGGAGGGCAGGTATAGATGAAAGAACCCTCCAAGCAAATGTGGGGGTGTAGCGTGGCGGGGGAAGGAGTGAGGGAGACAGCACCAAAGGCCAAAGGGAATGCCAAGCAGGGATCAGCTCCCAGGAGCTTGAGGCCTCTGTCAGAGTATACGTAACTGGTCTGGTTATGACTAAACTTGGGGGGCCGAGGGGGGTGGGTTGCCCTACATGACTAGCCTAGAATAGAGAGAGTCCTGTCCCCAGAGGGTCATTTCATGGTGGACAGCAAATAGCATCTTTTTTAATTTATAATTTTTAAAGGCAATAAAGTAAAATCATTAATTTTTTTTTTAATACCACAATAAAAAAACTAGTGAACTGTTTTCTCCCTTATGCAGAAGCTGTTGCAAAACCTCTGAATAAGCCTTGACGGAACTCAGTAGAGATCAGATCAAGCGATCTCACAATTCATTCACCTACTTCCTTTACCACTTAGCATCCACCAGGAGACACTGGCATGACTCTGACCATTATGCCATTTTAAATTGTTTCCATTTTTGCTCATATGATATTTAATTTAGACCCTTAGCTAAAGATCCAAAAGGAACAATGATGTCAAAATCAAAAAGTTAAATGAGGAGCACAGAAATTGTAATTTCATAAATGCAACTCAAAGTTTCTTTCCCTGAACCCTATGTTTCAGGAGCAGGTAAAATCCTAATACCCATAATTCTCATGTAGAAAATCAAGATGTTGCTAGCATTCTATACACCAAAGCTAGAAAGAGAAAATGTTTTGACAATTTTCGTTTCTTAGGCATAAAAACTACCCGTTCCTACCGTGTGTAATTGCAGAGATGTGCTTGTAAATAACAACCTGAAACCAATACTGATCTCATAGATATAAAACATAAAAATTATATTTTAAAAAATACCCTCAGTTTTGGGGCTGAAAGAATTCCAAACATTAGGTCATGAAAGCAGCTTCTACCTCTAGCTAAATTTCAACTTGTGTTTTAAAATGTATTTAGCAAAATCAAAACACAATCGATTTTTTCAGTATCAGTAAATCATGATTTTTCAGATATAATTTGATGCGAAATTCATTAAGTGAAAGAATAATCCAATAATTTTATAAATATTTAAGGGATAGTAAGGCTTTTATTATTGGGAAAGGAGATCTCAAAAACAAAAGCTAGGTAACTGTGGTTTGGGCAGACAGTAGCATTTCTGAGGGTATTCGCGGCATAAGGAGCCTAAGCCAAGTCATATTTTTTTTCTTTTTTTCTTTTTTTTGCTGAGGAAGATTCACCCTGAGCTAACATCTGTTGCCAATCTTCCTCTTTTTGCTTGAGGAAGATTTGCCTGAGCTACCATCTGTGCCAATCGTCCTCTATTTTGTATGTGGGTTGCCACCACAGCATGGCCGCTCACGAGTGGTGTAGGTCCACACTCGGGAATCGAACCTGGGCTGCCAAAGCCGAGCACGCCAAACTTAACCACTAGACCATGGGGCCAGCCCCCCAAGTCATATTACTAAAGTCACTGATTACAAGGCTGTATTCCTCAAAGGAGATCTAGCCTCCAACTGAAGGGTTCCTCTCCAAACATGCTAACTTGGAGAAGACACAGAATTCCACAGCCCTTTGAGCTAAATTCACCGAACTGAAGTACAACTCTTTTCTCTCACCTCAGGGTGGTCGACACGCTGGGGAAAAGAAAGGGGGTAGAGAATCAAACACCTTAAAATGTAACAAGTCATGGAGAGTGTCCAAGAGCAGGCCTGCCTAATGTCCGACCTGCAAACACTATACGTCACTAAAATTGTATGCTATTGCAAAAGGGTTCCCATGTTAGTTCAGAGAACACCACGTACCTCTGGACAGGTGAATCCTGGAGATGGGCCAGGGGTGAAGGAAAGCAGGTTCAAAATAATACTTTACATGGGTTGCTCTATGGAGAATCCTGTGTGCATCATTCAGGACAGGCACCAAGGTAGGTGAGGTGGTTCCTTCCCAAGGCTGTCACTTCACACACCTACCTACTCCCCATTCCCTCCACCCTGACCCCCAGCCAGAAGAGAAGATTTGCAGTAAGAAGTTGAAGCAAGAAAATATCTCTTGATTACTTTTATAACATTTATCAATGATTCATTAAATCAAATCCATGGTCCTCACAACACTCAGGTAAGAACATCAAAGAAGGCCATTTGTGTTTGGGACTTTACTACTCAGAACACAAGAAGGCTTCCGTGTTGCCCTGCCTCTGGCTGATCTCTGTCGGGCCTCAACTCCTCAAGGCACTTCCTATTTCAGAGATATCAGTCACAGCGGCATTAATTTGTTACTACAAAAAGTCTTGCTGTTTCCCATTTAGATGGCAGATATTACATATTTTTAAAATAATATTAAAAAACGAAACCCATACTTTCAATGGGCAGTCTTTAAAATTCTATGTGGTAGGATTAATACAATTTAAGGAGGGTGGAGAAATAATTAATTCCCGTGTTTTAAAGGAAGAAAGAAGCAACAGAAATATCAACAATAAAATGTGAAAATATAAGAGACTGGAGGTGTCCCAGTGAGCTAACTGAAGTCCTTGAACTGTAGGAAGGTTTCAGATGAAGGCCCCTCACTCAGCAGAGAGGAAGCATTCTTCACCAGGTTCTTCTGTCCTCTTCTGGAACATTCTTCAAAACATGATGTGGACAGTAAGACTCTTACTCAGTTCTTTTCATATAAATCAATTTAGCGACTGGCCTAAAGTGCTGCAAAGAGTTCATAAGACACAGGTCTTTGATCTTTGTGGCTTTGCCATGTATGTTTTTAAAATTTATGGAATGCACCCAGGGAGGCAAACTGCTTGACAGAAAACACTATAAATATCCAAATAAATAAATACATACAAACATCTGGAACCCTGATTAAGCACCAAAGTTTTATTTTTTTCAGGGAAGGAGGGGTGGGGGGAAGAAACATCACTGAATAGCATTTTTTATTTTTACAGAAAAATGTCCTATTCTTTCCTTATAATAAACCCCCTCCGACACTAATAAAACTTTTAAAAAGTTCAAGTCTGCAAGTTGCATGGAAAGTGGAGCTGCTAGTGTTCTGTAGCTGCCTCCCCACAAGAAGGCAACTTAAATGCCATTCCAGAACCAAAGCTTTACTGCAATTCACTTTTTAAATAACCAGCAGCACATGAGTATCTATGAAATATTATTCATTATTTATAGCTACAAAAATAAATCCAGGCACTATATTAATCTGTCCTGGAGTTTTAAATTAAGTGTGCACAAGTACAGATTTTAACTCATCATGCAATAATTTTCTGGGTTAAAGGAGTAATAAAATATGTTGGTTTTCTCCTCTTTGTGAGGTGCTTTGAACAGTAATAAACAGTGTGAAGACAGAATTTGCCACAGTTATACCGTATACAATTAAATTAATATCAAAGAATCTAATAGCCACAAACCATGTGGTTAAGTGTGAAATAGGAGTCAGATAGTTACAAAACTTCTGACATGTTAAAATACCTTTAAGTTTAAAAGAAGAAAAAACACCCAAACTCCCATTCTATTTCATTATGTGGTTCCCCGATGAGATGGAGCTTTGGCAAGCTCAGAAAGGCTGTGTGATCACGCATCTAACCCAACAGAAAAGCATCCTACTGCTTTAGGGATAGACTTAAAAATTCTTCACACAACCTGCACCATTGGACCCTGGCCGAGTTCTGCTGGGCCCCCTCCCCACCAGTCTCGCCCACTCCAGCCAAGCTGCCTTCGTCCCCTGGCTGCCAGGCCCAGTGTCACCCCAATCATCCATTCCCACTTCCTGGATAACTCCCACTCATTCTTTGGTCAGTTCCACTGGAGAAGATCCACAAAGCCCCTCCTCCAATCTTCTTAGGTCACCTTAACACTCGCATGTCCCCTGGGCCTCCTCTTCCACAATGCCGATCACAACCAGACTCTTATGGTTACTAATGTGGTGTCTGGCAGAAGATATACAGGTTTTGGTGATGCCACACCTGACTCTTCCTAAGTGTTTCTCAACAGATGGATGGAAGATTAAGTGAATGTGTTTAGAAACTGGCATTCTCAGTATCTGCCCTGTTTAGAAAAGGGACATTATGGGAACTTCGTTATGAGAACTGAGGCCAATTTGAGACAGACTGGCACTGACCACCCAAAGGAGTGATGAAAGAGGTCACCAAAGGTTGGTGTCAATAAAAGGTAGGGCAAAAATAACCATTAGTCAAATTCAAAACAAGAGGAATGTTCCAGCTTGTTCCCGTGGCAGCTGTAACCCAGAAACTTGGCCCTGTGACAAAAGCATGAGGGTAAGCTGGGTGGGGGGTGGCCGAAAACACCCCCAGCTCCAGGAGCATCCCCTGCCTGGGCACCCCCACCGCCCAAGCCAAACGGGGCCAGGAGTGCTGGGAAACAACATGCACATTTACATGGTTCTTGTTTGCCTTCACCTCCAGACAGGCAGGACTTAAGGAGATTGTTTAAACTCAACAAATAAAAGAATTCATCTTGTTCTTCATTCTACGTTCTTTCTTTGCAGCTTTAAAATATTTAACCATCCCAGTGTCATATTCAATTGCACTTCCCCACTCAGTTCATACCCGTACAACTCCCCATCCCAGTAGCTGTTATATAAGGGAAAGATTCCAGTGCCAAATATTTGAGCAGTTAATCACATCTATACCAACATGTGCTTCCATAATGGCCACAGCACAAAGATGGCAACAACTCATACGGAAAACTTTTTGTCAACTCCGTGCTGACCTCGCAGCCTCGCGTGCTCATTCTGATCTGTTCTACAATCCACTGCCAAAATTGAATTCTGTATGTTGCCTCAATTATCCCCACACTCCATATCTCCTGACTCCACTTGAATGGTTCAACTTCTTCAGCCTTGCCTCAAGTTCTCCTTCGTCCAAAGTCTCTCCCCACCATGATGCTGGCCACTAAAAATCTCACATATCATCACCAGCCCAGTGCAAGCCCACCATCCCCCATAATGAACACACCCACTAGGCTCTACATTTCCTCAACTGTAGGGAGGGGTTGTCTCCGTTCTCCAGTCTCCCTCAGAGGGGAGGACAGTCCATGGATCTTCCATGGCCTCTAAATGATAGGCTACAAAGATAGTCTAACGCAAGCTATTGATTACCCAAGGAATTTGTATGTGTATCAAAACCTGACGTAGAACTAAAATTTCTCTTTGCACAAGTAAACAATGCAAACAGCAAACCACCGCAGTAGCCCAGGTTACCGGCCCTGAGAGTCAATATGCACTTCTTTATGGACAATTAAAAAGACATCAACAGAGTAATGGCCTTTCATGTGTTCTTTCAACACAAAAATCTAGGAACTACAGACAGAGTAGAAATTTCTATGTAACGCGAAAAGGGCTTGAGAAGGGTTTGAAATCTATAAGGAAATCACCTAGCTGAACTTTTAAGAAAACCAGAAATCCTCTAGTGGCAGGATCTGCAAAAGTGTCTGTCCGTTATTCCTGGTAAAACTCAGCTGACATGTTTGCAGGAATATTCTTGGCCTGGTATTTATGAATTTCCATGGCTAATTTTTGCATACTAGTTCTTCTTTTTCCTCCAAACGCATATTCTGCCCAACATTTCCATCGCTCTCAGGGTATGTCTGCTATTGTAACCTACACGAACAAATATTCATCTCCTAAGAGCTGTACGGCACGAGCTTTCCATGCATATTAGGGGAAAATCAGGCTTCCACAGGACATCAAAGTCCTTTCAGACCATGACCTTAATCATGTTCCTTGCCAGCATTCAGAACTTGGTCGCATTAAATAATACTGGTGTAGGCTCATAATGAAGCAAAATCAGTACACAATCCCAACCTCTCATCCAGTCACAGGCTCCACAGGCCTCAGATGAAAAGTCGTGTTGCTCCTCACTGAAAGGTTTAGTTCTGAATAGATCCACTAGTCACAAATCTGAAATTACTAATACTTTCATCAGAAAGGAGTAAGAGAGCTTTAATTCACCAAGATGTTACAACCTGGAGGCGGCAACGCAGCTCAAGGCTGAATGGGTTGAGCTATCGAACGCCCTGAGACGCCATGGAAACACGAACCGAGACGAGAGCCCAACACAACGTCTTTCTTTTCTGGGTCTCACTTCGTGTCTCTAACTTCTTGTCCAGACGCATTCTTTATCATCCAGTTGTTTTTGCCTAGCACGTGTCCTCAAACTCAGCAAAGAGAAGGAAAAAAAACCTTCAAAAGTTAAAGAATTTAAGACTCCTCTGAGGTACAATATAAAGACTGAAAACATAGAAAACATAGACTATACTGTGAATATAAAACTTCATATATATTCTCACTAAATTGCGTATTACAAGGCAGAGTGAGGAGGATTAATAACATTTCTGACAAACAAACCTTAATATGTTTTAGCCAATACTTGAAAAGAACCTTAGAAGTGAGGCTGAGGGGAGGTGGTAAAAAGACCACAATGTTGTTACTTTAAGGAGAAGCCCGTCCAATCATCCAGGGAGCCGGCCACGCCACGACGGCAAATGGCAGGCTTTATTCAGAAAACTGATACCTGCATTTCTTACTTCTTAAAAAGACTATCAACACATAAAAGACACTGGAAACAGTTTTTCCCAGAAGTAAAGGAAATAGTGATACATCTAAGTTATACACCTAAGTTTACAAAAAAGGACAAAAAGATGGCTAAAATTAGCATTAGATTCTATCCTTATACTATTTGTGATAAAGCAAATGAGCAAAAATAAAACTGTCTCACTATAAAGTACTGAACTCGTAAAGATTAAATAATAAGATTTCCTGTCACTACTTTCCTGCAGATTTCCAAATATTGTTTGACTTCTGTAGAGGACAAACAAGTAAGAAAGCAAAACTCTAACATTACTGCAAAAAAATTAAGACACAGGCAGTAAAACAGATAATGGAAGAATCTCTTTGTCTTTCCCATCACCATAATTTTTGAGGGGGGGAGGGTAAGTAGCTGAAAAGTGAGCGATGTACCAAAACTTAAAGAAACATAAGAAAGAGAAAAGGTGTTTTTAAGTGAAAATTCATCTAGATCGATACATCTATGGCTCCAGGCTGCTATCATAAGCCCTAAACCCATGTCAAGAGCAGAAATGAACCACCAGACATTGGGGGTAACATGGTTTATCTGAACTTGGTTTATCTACACCAACAAGAGAATTTCCTCAATCTCCTATAGCCCCCACGTTTCTTTACATCTTCAGAACAGCTGGATGGGATTCCTACAACATTGGAAGTCATTTTGCTGTGGTTCTCCCAACAGGAACCTTCTCAGATCTCCATGCTGTCCACTCCAATTACTAAGACTTCTAACTGTGTTATTCTCCCATTCAAAATCAATATGAGCCCTATTAAACATTGAACTTCATTTCCAAAATAGCCTACATAAAGGCAATTTGATCTTTACGCAAATGATTAAAGATCTCTTAGAATGGTTAACAGTATTTCTAATTAGATAGGAATTGAGAACTAACACTCTGTCTCCTTCTCCCTCTTTCCCTCTAAGTTATTTAAAAAAAAAAAAGCTCATACCAAGTGCTGTGTTGTTTTTGCTCCCAGGAAGGACTTGAATGCCAAAGAACAGCTCACTACGATACCACGATCCCACCTTATCTCTTATAACACCAAATACTATATATTTCAGAGCTAACATTTTCCTAACGTATGATCAGTTACAAAATTACAGAAACCTTATTTTAAAAGTCCTGGCAATGTCCCGGTGAAAGTCTCTGAAAAACTGAGGGCCATAAGGAGGAGGCTAAAGTGATCATCTAGTTCTCAGAAACAGTAACCTTTCCTACAGATGAAAGATCCACACACCCTCATTCTGGGACTAATTCATTTTCAAATGCAAAATCCTCCAGAAAAATGATAAAAGCAAGAAAGCTCATGTAAAAGTTGAGGAAGGTGAAGACCAAAGAATTTCAAATATTTCTTACTCTCATATTTGTAAATCAAATTAAAATTTAGGTATCAACACACATATTCAGATACACATATCCACCCATTATATACATATTGTAACACTTGTTTTATAGGATGGATTGTCCAGGTCATGCAAATTTTCTTAATTTTTGAAACTACTTCTGATTAATATGATGTCCACATTAATTTCATAGGAAGTAACTGTGCTAAACATAATTTAATCTTTACCTGAAGAGCCACCATTATTGTGTAAAATATTATAATACATTGGAATGGGTGACATGCCTTTAGAAAAGGCCTATGGAGAATTTAAATACAGTACCTGGTTACCTTATGCAAAATTCCCAGCACACTGACATATGGAGATGCTTAATAAATGTGGAGTTAGAATCTGCATGCTGATTAATGATTTGGGGCAATGGGGTTCTTTAATTTTCAATTACAGGCAGCATATCTCTATGGTTCCCACAGAAAAACCAACGCGGACAATAACAAGGGGACTGAGCACGAAGGTAAAGAAGAGCACGGAGCTGCTGTGTACAGGCTCGAGAGGAATAACAGACTGCAGCAGATTTCTTGTTGCTTTGTTGCTATCAAAGATGAAATGAGACAATGCAAGTGACAGTATTTTGGTACGTTTAAACCGTCAAATTTACGATGCTATAAAATGACAAGACATAGGGCAATATTCCAAATTTATCATACTCCAGGCTGATCTTCAATTTGATAGGGAACTATATTAACTGCCAACAGATGAAACCTCCGTCATGCAACAGATCTCTAAAACATTAGGGAGTGTAGGGAAAGTAATACCATCATAAAAATCCTCTGAAGTCTTTACAAACAACCTATTTTTGGTTTTCTTAAGCTTTTATCAAATTATTTCTAAGTACTGCAGGATGATAGAATCATTGAACTTCAGAGCCCAAGGCCTCTCAGACATTATCGAGGTTGAATACTAAGACCCTGGACTAGTTAGCTGCTCCCTGCCTAACTACTAACACAACTACTTGGCAGATGTTAAACTCACAAGCACTCTGTCTTCACTTAGGTCTCTCCACCCAAAACTATACATTTCTTCATATACCTCAATGTTATTACACACAGCCAGTAATTTATGCCATTTAAGTTCTTAGTTCGTTAACCTCAATTAGGCAGTATTGATAAAAGAGTTGTATTTCTTCTGTTGAGTTTATTATTCCTTTAACTGCTTTAAAAACATAATCTATGGTTTATAAGAACTAACCGGGAATCTCATTTTCCTCCCAGGCTGCTTTAAGCATATTTTGCGCAAGAGAAAGTTGTGAAGTATCAGGATGTCCATCTGATAGAAATGCAGAAGGATTGCCCAGAATTAAGTGGAGTGGACAAACCACGAAATGTCTCTACAAAACATCCCATGAATAACATTTGAAGGCTTGACAATCTAAAATTGCCTTAGGTCAACTTTAACTTTCACTTGTGAAATTTGTCATTTTTCATGCTTTTTGAAAAAGGGGAATACATAGAAGTTCTACATTTTGACCAGTATATAGCATTTTTTAAAAAATAATAAGATCCTGCTACTCCTAAGAAGTATATCCACTTCCCTGGAATAATTCCAATGTTCCATTTAAATAGAACTTATTTTATAAAATTTCAAACCGTCTTTCCTTAATTACACAATAGACTTCTGCAATAAACTTCAGCCGTATCCTTTTCAAACAAAAAGTAAACCAGATGTTTGGTACATATATGCAAAATTGAGCTCTCATTGTGAAACCAAATTAAATTAAAATGAACTCCAGAATGAAGCTAAGCCCCGATGAAAACAAAAACAAAACAACAAGCAAACAGTCCAAAAACACGCTGTTGATTTTGTTTTGTGGCTTGTTAGTCTCAGTCATTTATCTATTTTTCCTCACATCTGGGAAAACACAGGCACCCTTCCCCATCTTCTCCCACTATTTTATCAAAATTAGCATAGTCATTCGGATTTTGGAAAGGGGGGGCAAAAAAATACCCCCAAAATTTTATCATGTCACTTAATCAAAAATCAATGTCAGCTATTTGCTAGGCACTGTTTTAAATGCTTTACATATATTAATTCTCACATGCATAAAAATCGTTAGGGCTATTACTGTACAATCATCCTCACTGAACAGATAAAGTTGAGGCAAAAAGAGGTTAAGTAACTCGGCAAAGATCTGTCAGGGGCAGGGCTGGGATTCACATTCTGGTGGGCTGATTCCCAAGTCTGTTCTCTCTACCACTGGGCACCACGGATCCCGAATTACACAGTAGTTCAAAACCACTGTTGGAAAATAAAAGAAAACAACTCAATTTGGTATTGGTAAAGTCAAAGTTCACTTTATTCGCTGGTTAACTTTCAAACTTTAAATTTCACATCTCTTTAATAGAATCCAATAATATAGGTCTTATGCTGGTGTGACAATCTAACTAAAAATAAGTCTGCCTCTCTCTCTCTCTCACACACATAACACACCACTCACATCAATGCTGCTGAAGGTAACTACGCTTCAATCCAGAGGATCTTCTCTACGAGAGTGAAGAGATTGGCACAGCTATTCCAAAGCTGTGTAATTGGGACGTCAAGACATCTCAGCCTACATCTCAACTCCCTTTCCAATAATAGTTTAAAAATGTCTACTGATGACAAATTTCTCCCTCACCTGGCACCAAATAAAAAAGAGACATATGAATTAAGGACAGAGAAAAGATGAGCTATATCTTTTTAAACTTGAGCAACTCTGATATACCAAGAACCAAGAGAAGATGACACACCTGAAGGCCAGGTCAGTTAAGCATTAAACTCCTACAGTGTCTCGTTTGTGAAAGATGTGAGTAGTTAGAAAATTTGGCATCGAGGGAAATTAAAGCTTCTTCCTTCAACTTTTAGAATTCCCTAATGTATGAGTTAAATCTATTCACCTGGTTTAAGACTTGACAATTCGTTAGTAAGCAGCAGCATATCTGATGGCATGATAAACTGACAATTGTCTGGATTACACAGGTGCTCCATTTTATTACTCTGGCTATTTATGTCAACAGCTATTTATTTAATCTCGAAGTCAAGGAAGAATAATTTTCTAGTAACACTGATTACTCATCATCTTGACATATGTGTTTCTTTTCCCTCCATTTACAGGGCTATGTCAAGACAAACAGTTAAAAAGTCGGCACCAATAAGAAATACACGTCTACAATACAGCTCATTGGTGGAACTCATTAAACCACATTTGACTCCCTTTTCATTTTTATGCTAAGTAAACGGGGGAATATAGAGAAGATTTATATTAGCGTGAGATATAACTTTAAGATGTTACTACCATTTTATTCTCAAAGAAGAGAATAATAAATTTATAGTTCCCCCAAAGGAAAGAAATTTTATGAACCCCAGGCCATTGACAACAACAGGAGAAAAAAGATCTAAAAATAATGACTACTTACAAGAAAGCAACCATTTCCTTCTGAATCTATTTTTAAATATTTGAAAGTAATGAATAAAATTAATCTATGATTCTATGTCTCAAAGCACTGTTACTGATCTAAATATATGGAATCATATATGTGAGAAAATATATTTAAGGACAAATTCACACACACTGCAGTATCTGTTCAAATATCTTTGTGCAGAACAAAAAGAAGTGGGGGCATTGCTTTTCTTACCACACCCTCAAAATGTCTATACTTTTTGATCATATGCTTCAATCAAAGAGTGAAGGATGAGATCTGTCACTGAATCAAAAGAACACTTCTAAAAACTTCCACTTGAAGTTCAGAGAGAAATCATTAACTAATTATTGACTTAAACACCCCCAAATCAGGGACTTAGGCTGAAAATCAACCAGGGCAGATTCACTGGTTTCTACTGATCTATTAACAACACGTCGCTCTATCGCTCCACTTTCTACCAACAGCGGACCCGGAGGCAAGATGTTTCTATCATGCGGAGCATGACTGTATTTGGAATAACGTCTGGATTAAGATTCTTAAACACATAACAAGTCTAAAATAGACTTTCCAGGTGTTCAAGAGGTTGAAACATTCCCCATGTGATACAATCTACTAAAATGCAAATGGAAAAAAGAAATGAAAGGAAAATATTTCCAGAACAGAGAACTTGATTTTACGATAGCTTTCCATTTAACCACAGTATTTTAATAAACTTCCACTCAAAGTATACTTTGAAGCTTGTCGTGTTTCCTTTAGATATAAAAAGAATCTACTTAAACGAGGGGGAAATTTCTTAAAAGATTAATCCCAGTTACCAAGAATGAGAAGACCATTCAACAGAGCACAGTTGATTTCATGATAACAATACTTATGGGGAAAACGTCACTGCTTATGTTCTACCTACTGTCAAAGCATTTGTTAACACACTTCTAAAAAGCCCAAAGAGAAGCATGTGTAGATACTTATAAAGGGCAACAGTGGAAATGCTGGCTTCTCTCTCCTTTCTCTAACACGCTTTTCGGAGATGAGCCCTAGCACCCAAACTGTTCCTGGTAGGTCAGGAAAGCATTTGAGTAGTCAAGAGTCTGGTTAGAAACTGGGTTGAGTTTGCTGTAAGCTAAGAGATTGTGATCTTAAATAAAGAATCACTTACTTTTGCTTCCTAAATTCCTCTCATACTCCCACTGGTGTGACTTCATTTTGAAAACAATTCGTCTTGAAGTTTCACGAGAACAGTTTTTGGAAGTTTTATGAAATCAAGGCCAATCACTTACGTAATTGATATGAAAAATAAATACACCATAGGGCTACATTTGTGTGTGTGTGTTGTGTATATACATGAATCAAGATCTCCGTTCTATAGCTGTATTAAATTCTGAATCTGTATCTTTTCTATATGGAATCACAGAATACTGACAATGGATCATTTGTTCATTTTTTTGAAACAATCCACTGTCTGCAATTATTTAAGTTTGTAAATGCCTTGAAGACAGGGTCTTTTTGTCCCAAAGCTTGGTACCACAACTGACAACTAGTAGATAACCAATAAATGCTTGATGAGTGAAACAGCCCCCTCTCTTCACCTATTAGAAACCTGAGGCCAAGAGAAGTAAAGTGACTGGCATAGCTATTCCAAAGCTATGTTTCCAGCAGAACTGGGACATCGCAACATCTCAATCTACATCTCAATTCCCTGTCCAATAATAGAGTTAAAATGTCTACTGATGTTTTAAATTTTTATTTATTTATTTATTTTCCCCCCCAAAGCCCCAGTAGATAGTTGTATGTCATAGTTGCACATCCTTCTACTTGCTGTATGTGGGATGTGGCCTCAGCAGGGCCAGAGAGGCGGTGCGTCGCTGCGCGCCCGGGATCTGAACCCGGGCTGCCAGCAGCAGAGTGCGCGCACTTAACCGCTAAGCCACGGGGCCGGCCCCTCTACTGATGTTTTAAAATGGATTAATTCCTCCTTTTACTTAAGGGCATGTAGTTTAAATGGTAAAACGATAAGGTACCAAATATTTAACCCACAGAGCGCCAACATTCATCTTCAGTGTGCAATTAAATCCCAAGGAAATGTATTAGGTGTTTGACAGTTTCATGTCCTTAATTGGTACCCAACAGGGGAACTTGGAACCTTGCAGAGTCTGGTTCCAGGAACTTCCAAAGAACCAATATATGTGGTTTTCTCTTCATGTCATCACATACCAGAAACAAAGTCCACGACAAATAATCTATTCTACTTAGTAGAATCTATCAAATTCTACTCTGGAACAAAAAATACAGGAAAGAGTTCAAATTTGTTAAGACAGAAAAGCTCAAATTCAACTTCAACATTGTGAAGTTCCATTGTTCTTTACCTGCGTGGCGTGGAGAGATGCAAATAACACTTCTAAAACCATCCCTTCTTTCATCCGGCCAACAAATATGTACCCATCAGCTACAATGTGTCCAATCCTGACTTCAGAAGATTTCCCAGTAACACAATAGATATGTCCTATGAGGGCAGAGAGCCCAAGGCTAAGAGGAGACAGGCAGTCAACACCTAATGACCTAAATTATAATTCAGCTGAAATTGTGACAAGTACTATAAAGATGTGATTAAAAACACAACCAAATTTTCAACTCTATGTGAAATAAAATGTCACAGGTTCAATGTTGCAAATATCTAGATTTTTCCCCGTTTTCTTTACGGCAAAATAAATAATAATAATATTTAAAATAAAGGAGGCAGGGAAGAAATGGTAACAGAAGACAACTCCAGTTGTAAAATGAAAATCAAAGTTCACCTCATGGTCTTATAGGAGAGCTTCAAAATCAAATCTTTGAGGGGAAGCACTTGGCCTTAGCAAGAGTACAGACTCGCAATCCAGCAAATCCCTATCGATTCCCACTTAGTGTCAGAAGACTAAGCTTTATATATTTTAGGCTCTCAGTAATATACTTATCAATATTTATTCATGTTGAAACTGGCAGAAATACTATTCCAGTTTCTCTTGAAATGGTTATACAAAAGCAATGAACTATGTCATAAAGACATTTTGATGCATTTTCTGACTGTCACAAAAAGCTAAAATGCTGAAGTAATAATTGGGGGGAGACTTCTAAATGACAGTATTTGAATTACTATAAATTACATTATTTATAATTTTTGTTATTTATAAAATCATTTAATTTATAAATTATAAATTACTATAAATCACACATCCCATATAATGCCAAATTACTGAGCATACTAACACCAGAAATTGGGGTATACCAGTCAAGTCATGAGTAGCAAAGAGCCCCCAGCTCTAAGTTCTAAGACAACACAGATATCAAACCAGTAAAAACTCAGGAGTTTGGGGGCATTAACATCATAGCCACAAATATTAGAATGAAGTAGAGAGCTTATACATGAGATATGTATCACTATATTCACTATTGGAAAATAAAAAAACACAAGTGAAATATCATCCTTCCATTTTCCTGAGATATTACATGATTACCACTTTGAACAAGGCACAAGCTTCCCAAATCTTATCTTTTTAACATTTTATTGGATAACCACAAACACAGTCTTACTCAGCTGCCAGTATTTCCATATATGATTATTATGAGAAAAAAACACGAATAAAGAGTAATCAGAACATTCTAATAGATTAAAAATGTAGACCTAAATGGTGCAATATTTACCAGCTGTAGACAAGTGCTATAATAATCACCTTTATAGAGATTACTGACAAAATAACAATAGTAATCAAATATATACAACTATGTAACTATTTAAACTAGTAACAAAGGCTTTTATGATACTATTAGCGTAAACGAGCAACTCCCATAAAAATATGACTTAATATCACCCTGATAAGGGTTTAAGTACATATAACCATTGTTATGTGAAAAAACATTATTTTTAATATGTGACAACCCGATAGGATTTAATTACCACACCTACTTCAAACTATTAGCTGTTTCATTCAAACCTGAAAAAATAATATTTATGTGGCTATTGAGAATCATTATGATTGATGCAATCTTTTGTGTTAGTCCCTTTATAGTCACTTGCATTTGTTATTACTAGCAAGGAAAAATAAAAGAGGAAATGTGTGTTTTTGTTTTGCAACAAAGCTTTTCTGATGATGACTAACTTCTTCCTTTGAACACAAAAAGCCTCTTTAACTAATGTACATACAAATATGTTCTTTACAATGTGCACTAAGCAAGGAAAGGAAGAAAAAAAAAGCCTGTGGGACTTCAGCCAGAATTAAAAGCAACCTAGGCAAGATGAGTACATGAAAGCCGTCAGGACAGTTGTTATTCTTATTCTCGATTTCTTACAGCTCAATTGCTCTCAAGGAAGAAAAATCATAGTTTCTTTTAACCATATCCACAACAGATCTCACTTGAAAGGAAACATAGCGAATGATTTGGCATGAATGGGCATATTACCCATTTTCCAGCCTCACTACTGAATATTTATGTCGGTGACGAATGATGACACTGGTGAAATATTTTAACATGAAGCCTTGCCTTGTGAATCGTCTGAATGATGCTGTGTCAAAACACCCACCATAAATCAGAGGTTTTAGGACCAGTATTTCTTGTTCTAACATGCTACCTGCTCAGCAGAATCACTTGTGTGAACAGGCATAGATTAACGTGTGCTAAGCAGAGCCATCTCACCTCCTAACTTATAGAGCTATAATTTAACAAGCCTATTATCGTCAAGGTAATTTTGACAGTGCTAAAATATTATACTTGTTAAAAATATGCATTTAGCACTAACTCCAGTGGTCATCGGAACTGAATAAACAGACAGATATCCCTACAATTATCTTTCTTCTCTACTGATGACTGGCAAGGCAGTGGCATGTTGACAATTGATGTTATGAATAGCATAGCAAGACAGTTTCTCTGATAGTACAAAAAGCTCACCATGTTGCTTTTGGCTCACTTTTCATTTCTCCACGAGTTATTCAGCAACTTGTGCTGGATGCTAAGGAGCATCAAGTAACAGAACCATAGTTCAAATCTCCACCACCCTCCTCTCCCCAACCCTCAACTCCCACACAATGCACATCCTCATTCAGGATATTTTAGATTTGTGAAATCATCTACAGAGCCTCATTTCCCACTCAATCAAACTAGAAATCCTACTCCTTGGGGCAATTCTAGATTTTCGATTAGGGAAGATACAAGAATATGTCTCAAAGTCTAGTGCTACAGTTCCTCTTCCATACCTCAATCGGCACAGTCCCTTCCACTAGAGAATAAAAATGACAAAAGAAGAAGTTTGTACATTTCTTTCTCTCTTTTTATAGTGCTTTAGCCTTAACTGAATTTGATGTGTAAAGAGAAAAATAATTGTACTGATTTGTGTTTTTTTTTACACTGGATGCATAAATAAGTGACCCCACACACACATGCATGCACACCCCACTGAAAAAAATCAGTCATGTGAAATGAACATACTCCACAACCCATATTAACTTTGCGCTTCCCTGAGAGAATAAACAAATACAACACCTACTGACGCCAGCGGCTCAGGTTCTTAAAGCCAAATTAACAAATAGAGAGCAAATAAACAAATATTTATCTGGAATCATTACAGTCAATGCACTCAACCAGGTGTTATGCCATTTTTTTATCACTTGAAAAAATAGGACAACTATCCACTCATCTTGCCTCCAAAACGAAGAGTGAAATTCTAGAGACTTGATAAGAATAAAATGCACCTGCTGACTCTGATGGCATGGAAGAAAATTGAAGAAACTGTGGGGTCATATTTCTCCCTAAACTCATGTTTAGGAAGAAAACAGAAACAGTTCACAGAAGCGACCATAATCCACCATGAGGAATTAAAATACATTTAGTCAAGATGTCGGTGACTGCCTATTCCGGTTACCAGGTAAGGAGTCAATTAAGAAATCCAAGTGACCCTGTTTGAAACGCTAGATATTCCGGGACAACACTGTGAGTAATTCTTTAGTAAAGAGTTTAATGTTTCAAACATAATAAACCACGACAATACTTTTAAAATTCTGTATAAACACTACAAAATACAAAGACCCAAGCTCTAAAAATGAAGTTTCCAAGAAAGCTTTAAAATAAAAACCACCAGGTTTTGCAATAAGGTGCTCTTACATTATATCCCCAAAATAAGGTAGATCATGCTGCCCCCTTGTGCCAGATGTAAAAATAAAATGAATTCAGCCCATGCAAGGAAAACATGATTTACATTTAAAATAGCATCATCTCATAATTTCTGAATGACTTACAGTCATGCACTGCATCACGACATTTCAGTCAACGATGGACTGCATATATGATGGTGGTCCTATAAGCTTAGTACCATAGAGAACAGGTGTGTAGTAGGCTTTACCATCTAGTTTGTGTAAATACACTCTGTGATGTTCTCACAATGATGAAATCACATAACGAGCTTCTCAGAACATATTCCCATCATGAAGCTACGCGTGACTGTCCTGTTGATTCGGGATTTGTGTGACCCGTGTATTAAGATCTGATAGAACTGAAATGGGGCTAGGATAGAAGACATATGTTGACTAGGAAGTGGCAGATGCAGCAGACAGCACAGGGACACAGACTACATCTGCAAAGGCACTATTCAACTCAAACAAAATGTGTAGGCAACGTCAGGGTCACTGAAAACATGCGGCTCTTTAATAGACGTGCACAATACTGTTACCTAAACACATCAAAGGAGAAAAGGATAAGAAATAGAGATGGGTGAGAGGAAGGAAAAAGAAAAGAAAACTAGCTTTTGCCATTCTAACACCACACACTAGTTGATTCCAATTTTACCCAGATAGCTTAAAATTTACCAGGTTATGAAAGATCAGTAGACAATACGGTATACATTAAACAAACTAATTAAACTTCATGCAATCCAAATTTCATGGGTTCAAAATGGAGAATAAGTCATGCAGCTTGGAGAGCTGGAACTTTCTCAAAAGTCAGCTCTCTGGAATGGATCCACTGCAGTCAGAGAAACTTTGCTATTGAGAAGAAACATGCACTTTCCGGTGTACCCTGCCTTTATCCTTAAATCCAAGTAAGAGAACTTGGGACTTTGGCGGGGGCAGTGGTGTTTCAGGACCCTCCACTGAAGGCCTGGTTCTCTGCATAAGTACAAAGCGTCACCCACTGGTTAACAAAATGCATGAGGATCTGGGAGGAAGCATGAGAAGGGAGACAGCACATCTGGCTGTGAGCACCATGAATGAATGTACAAGCCATTTCCAAAATCCAATTCAGGGTCACTGAGAATATTCCAGCACAAGTGGGAAATGGAGATGGGTACAGAAAGGAACTCTGGCAAGACTTCTGCAATTCCAAGCCAGGCTGTGGTTCAGGCAGGTCCAGTGGGCCTCTGCCTCGAGTTTCTAGTTTCTGCACCAGTCACCACTCCAAGTCTAGTTTGCTGGAAACTACACACTGGCAAAAGTCGATCCTGACCCCTGAATTTCCTAAAATCTGGGAAGCTGTCAAGATCTTGAGCCCATAGGAAACCCAGGGACCCCAGTGTCTCCCTGAGAGTATGCTCTGAACAACAAAGTATTGAGAAGACAAAGACATGCTTCCTGATCTCTCCATGCTGCTCAGAGAACACACTCTGTGTGCAACTCAGGGTCGTGACATTATGCAGGGCACTTGTATATATTTAACGTAGATATTCAATGGAACTTAAACATCGAGCATGTCTGCCTCTCTACTCTAGAAGGGAATTGTTTTTTTAACGTTTTTTTTTTTGAGGAAGATTGGCCCCATGCTAACATCTGTTCCCAATCTTTCTCTTTTTTCTTTTTTTTCTCCCCAAAGCCCCAGTACATAGTTGTATATATTATAGTTGTAGAGTTGTGGCTCTTCTGTGTGGGACACCAGCTCAACTTGGCTTGATGAGCAGTGAATAGGTCTGCACCCATGATTGGAACTGGCAAACCCTGGCCTGCTGAAGCGGAACCCGTGAACTTAACCACTATGCCACCAGGCGGGCCCCCATGGGGGGAATTTCTTTATACATCACATAACCATTAAAGTACATACAATCAATGATGTCAACTATGAGGCATGATCCATAGCTTTGGCTTGTTCTTCCCATTGTAAAAAGTGCAAAAATTATATCCAAATGGAAACTTAAAATCTACCACTTAAAATTTATTTTAGTTAAAAGAAAATGTTTAATCTACCACGAAAAGAGTAAATAACTCATGGCCCCTAAACATTTTGGGCAAACTAGGCCTATCTTTGGAGTACTGAATTTGGTCTTCTATTTTCTTGAAGGACGAAAGTACTACTAATAGATATAGGAGGGGAGGCAAGATAAACACTAGTGTGCTGCTCTAAGATTAGCGACCTCAAAAATTTAGACCTGGTCCCAAATCCTTGAATAATAAATAAATCAGCATGTGGAGAAGCCTACAGGTCATGGACACAAAGAGCCTGGTTAACTGTGGTCACAAGCACTCAGAGGCAGTGATAACAGAAATTCAGGCCCACTTAATGCTCCAAACTTTATGACTGTAGTTTTCCAATTAACTGGCAAAGTGGAGTGACTTTACAGCCTTAATAATACATGAGTCCTCTAATTGCTTTCTAACTACAGCTATAAAAAGACTATACACTTGTGTGGGCCTCTGCAGTTTACAATTCCTTGTGCTTCCCAGTGTCTAGACTAAACAACGTTTGTTGAAGAAATCTACACAACGTGCTTTCCAGAACAGTCTTATCTAATCCTCACAACAGTCTTGTGAAACAAGAAGGGCAGCACTGTTAGTTCCATTTCACAGGTGAGGAAGTTCGGAGATATCATGTTGTCATTGTCGCCAAGACTCATTAGGCACTTAGTGTGCTAAGCCTTACTCTAAGCACTGTGAATGGATTAACCTGCTTAATTCCCACAATATCTTAATCAAGTAAGTGTAAAGAGTATACCCATTTTACAGATTCGAAAACTGAGGCAGAGAAGTAACTAGCACACAAGTATTAATATAACTATAACTAACTATTACCATTAGTAATTAGCACCAGGACCGAACCCAGGCAGCTGGCTCCAGAGACCACACTTTTAACCACAACCACCCCCTACTCTGAGATTTGCTTGCCTAACTGTATCTACGTGCTTTAGCTAGTTACATCACAAGGCTAGTGAACGGCCAGGCCAAGGCTACTCCTGTGCTCCCTCCAGCCCACCTCCCTGCCTCGACAGGCCCTGTCGAGTATCACCTACACAAACAAAGCCACCCTGGGCTTCACCACAAGTCTAACCAACTGACCAGGTGGGGACGTATGTTGATGAACTAGCTCTTCACAGGAACCCAGGGCAGGAGGCTACCTTCAGAATCAAGACAGGTGAAAGGCCTCAAGGCAGAGGCATCAACCACTTGGAAATCACCAGGGAAACTCACTACTAAAGATCCACCTGGCAGGTACAACAAAGCCTCTAATGTGTAACCAAAAGTCTACTTTAAAACTATCGAGTTAAAAACTTGCATTGAAGAGGATGCTTACATTTCACCAATCTTGGGTTTTAATTAATCTTTCATTACCATTTTAGGTAAACCTCATTGTCAGGGCACGCACAAGAGCTCTGTGGTTTCACAAATGGATGGGGAAGGAAAGAAAGAAACACCCAGGCTGTCTTATGTCAGAGAGATTCCTTGTAAAAAGGTCCTTCCTAAAGGATGGACCTTAATGCTATATAATAGCATTATGCTATGTAATACAGCCAGTGTTGTAGCAACTAGCCAACCACGTTTAAAGATGTTTGCATTGAAGGTGGGGTGTTTCATATGCCACCCAACAAATGGACTCCTAAACCATTCTGCAAAGCGAACATTCATTTATTTTTCCACACACACATAAATTGGAATAAAAGCTTGTATGCCCCCTCTATTCAGATTCTTTCTGGTAGGAGAAATGTATCAGTGAAGCTTTTTGGAGAAAATGAATCAAAACACGCACAGTGATTTTCTTCCAAGCGTCTCCTCCATTTTCAAATACCGAAATGTAATCAGATACTAAATGTGTTAATAAGACATATCTATGGAGAAACTTGGTGTCGGACTTACCTATTGGATTTCTATCAAAGAACAATACCGGAGCTTTCAAAATGGACTCAAACATTCTGTTGTGCAAAGTTTGTGAAGAATTAACAAGGACGTAGAATACCAACAGACATCTTGCTATGCCAAAAATGACGGTAGCTACAGTTAAACCTGAAATAAAGAAATATCACTTAGAGACACAGGATCTCTGCCTTTTCTTCTATGATGCTGAAGCATGCCAGGCAGGTTTATAAAGAAAGTATGTATTTTATTCCATAAAGCATCTGGATTCTATGAGAGTTTAATGCATTCACAAAACATATTTATAAAGAATATAAAATAATTTATTTCTCTCATTAAATAGAAACTACATGAAAAAAAGAGGTGTAAACTAAAATTTCATTCTATGCTTTCCTAATTCAATTATAAGTTCTATTAAAAACTCAGAAAAAAGACAATTATAAAAAGTAGTTGATCTTCCCTTCTCCATATTCCAAATCTTACTATTTACATGTCCCATGATCTAAAATTATGTTTTGCTACCAGCGTGTGATATTAATAGGAAACAGGAGAAATGAATTACCATTTCCTTGTAGAAAATGCCCAAGCAACTTTAAAAAATACGAATAGCACATTAAGTTGCACGTAGAAAATCCCTTAAATAACTGAATTGCAAGAAAAAACAAATTACCCCTGTGTTCACTGCAGCGTTATTCACAACAGGCAAGACTTGGAAGCAACCTAAGTGCCCATCAAGGGACGAATGGATAAAGAAGATGTGGTATATATACACAATGGAATACTACTCAGCCATAAGAAACGATGAAATCCAGGCATTTGTGACAACATGGATGGACATTTCGGGTATTATGCAAAGCGAAATAAGTCAGAGGGAGAAGGTGAAATTCCGTATGATTTCCTTCATTAAGTAGTAGATAATAACAACAATAAACAAACACATAGAGACAGAGATTGGATTGGTGGTTACCAGAGGGGAAAGGGGGAGGGGGGAGGGCGAAAGGGATAATTCGGCACATGTGTGTGGTGATGGGTTGTAATTAGTATTTGAGTGGTGAACATGATGTAATCTATGCAGAAATAGAAGTATAATGATGTACACCTGAAATTTATACAATGTTATAAACCAATGTTACTGCAATAAATTAAAAAAAAGAAAAAAATTATATTTTACTGTGAGATAATTAATCTAAATGAGCAACTAATCTTTCACTGTTTCATATAAACAAATCATTTTTAAATGAACATAATCATTTAAATTATGTTTCATTAATGACATAAATGAATACCTACTATGCACATAAAAAATAGCTCTCCTAACATCTCTTGAACTCACACTGTTAAACAGAGTGGGGAAAACCTCTATAATAAATATTCCATCAAGTACTTTTCCCCCTTCAGATGATACATCACTGTTACTTAAACTCTAAAAGCTGCTCAAATTCCTAAATTCCAGCAGCAGGCATTTTCCTTAGCCTGCCATCCTACATAAACGTAGAACACCACCGTTTTCCTTCTCCCTTTAGGTCTCGCATCGGCCACCAGTTCGGAAGGTAAACAGCTAATGGATTTCTTAGCAAGTGATCAACAAATTAAATACCAAATTTCAGTGAGTGGGTTCTTAACAAAGATAACTCACTCTATCTTCAGAGAAAGCTTGTATGAGCGTTTCCTGCGGGAATATTTAAAATTTTAGATGAGGATTTCCTTTAAAAAGCATGTAATGCTACACACATGCTAAGCACTCTTGTGAAAACAGAGCACTGTGTTAATATCAGTCTGGTGAGCCAAATGTTAAATTAATCACGCAGTTGGGAACGAGATAACATTGTGATCTCGAGGTAAGAAAGAGAAGGAATCCTAATTCCCAGACACTGGATTCCTCCCTGCTTAGCTTCTCTCTTAAGTAATTAGTGAAGCCCAAGAGATGAGCAGTTTGGTGAAGGGAGCTTTGCATACCTGCAAGGGAATAATGCTTTTATTTGGGGGGCCTGGCTGCCAGAGGATTTCATCCAAGTTCAATAAAAGCCAGGGTTTATTCAGATAGAATTGGAACAATCTGAACCACAGGGTGGGGATCCGTTTCTAATCCCCTTGCCCATCCATATAATAATGTAAGATTTAGCTAAAGCAACCTATTAGAATAGACAATAGCCACATATTTCCAGTGGCTGATTTTCTGAATGCTCAATCCTGGTTTAACTTCCAAAATGCAGTATAGAGCAAATTAAGAGTCTTCATTCAACCTCTTTCTTCTAGTAGATTTTAAAAATAATTATTCTAATTAATTCACAGAGTAAATGCGACTCAGACTCTTAATCTGTTAAGACATTACTGAATTACTCCTGGAAGCCCTAGTTACTCACACAGGTTCATTGTAAGCACCTCCGACTCTCGGATAATAGACCAAATGATTAAACTTTACCTGAATAAATTCCTAAGTACCAGTTAAGATCGAGCGTCTCAGTTACATTTCCTTTTCCATTTACAGTGACGTTCAGGGCGCTTTGCTTATTTGCCCTAAGGAACAAAAGAGAAAAAGTACCAAGTTCTAGATGGAATTTAGATAAATGCAAAAAAAAAAAATTAACCTTGATTTGGGAGACATGTTTTATGCTGGAAAATGATTCCTATCCTAGCTCACACAGTCCTGTGTACGTCTACCTTATAAAAACTCCATTTGAATCATGACTTTCAGTTCTCACAATTGTGAAGATGCTGCTGAGCATCAGACATGGGGAGAGACCATTATGGGTCATACTCCACCAGCAAGAACTTTAATTTTTCTTCAGGGAAACTAAGTGAGGATTAGAAGTGGAAGCTGAACAAACCCCACCTTTCCCCAACTCTGAGGGAAAGGGAGGCTTCATGTCGATTTTACAGCACTTCACGTCAGACTAGAAATAACTCACCAGTATGAAAGCCACCAGTCCTGAAGAATGTAGGCTACCTAGAGTAGGGTAAGAAACAAAAAAGTCAAACACTAACATTACTTACCAACTCAAAACTCTCACTCACTAAAATGGATAATCAAAAGTCTCCAAGAAACAAAGATGATCCTTCCATCTCAGGTCTGTGCCAAGCCCGACATCCCAGATAACAACAGGTCAAGTAAACGCATATTACATTTTAAAATCTTTAAAAGACATCCTTTTTTTCCTAGAAGTTCTTTGTAACACACACACGACACCAGTAAGCATCACTTATTTTGTTCCCCACAAACAGCACATTTCAATGCAAATCCAAGTGGACTGCAAAACACAGTACAGTCATGGGTCGCTTAACGATGGGGATACGCCTGAGAAATGTGTTGTTAGGCAATTGTGCTGTTGTGTGAGCATCACAGAGTGTACTGAAGGAGAACAAAATTTCTGCCCCCAAAATGTCTCTCTAATGTCTCTCTAACATGAGGATTACTTTAGGCTGATTATTTTTAAGAAACAAAAGACTCAGAAAGTTTTTCTTGTTACCTCCCCCTTAACTGCCTAAAAGAACACAGATTAAAAAACCTGTCTCAGGAAGCGAACTATCACCTTAGCATAATAGGAACTAGGCGGTAGATGGGGAGGAACCTAGAAAAGCCTGTTTGTTGGGCTCCCTCTGTGTTCTTCTATGTCTGTTTGGAAAAGATGTCTTGTTTTCTAATCGTTTGCTTCTTTTCACCTACCTGTGAATTGCCTTCCTCCCTTTGAAGTCCCTGACTCTCCCCATCCCCAGCACCTTCTTTTGTCTTTAGCTGAGGATGGTATTTAAGGTGAGGGCTTTGGCCATTTTGGTTTTCCTGGCTTTCTCCCATCTATACATAACATTAAACTTTTGTTTGTTTTTCTCCTGTTAATCTGTCTGATGTCAATTTAATTCTCAGACCAGCTAGAAGAACCTAGAAGGGTAGAGGAAAATTTCTTCCTCCTCTGTGTCACTTATACAAACCTGGATGGTATAGCCCACTACACACCTGGGCTACATGGTACTGAGCTTATAGGCCCATCGTCATATATGTGGTCCACTGTTAACCAAAACGTCATTATGTGGCGTGTGACTGTATATAGTATAAACAGTACTGTAAATATCAACTGAGGGTACAAACAAAATGTCCTTAGTTACCTGAGCTATGAGGTTTAGCAGAATAAGGAAAATGATGACAAGCCAGTGAGCACCAGCTCTGAAGTAACTCTTGTAGGTCTTAAGACCAAGTTTTCCTTCAGAACGGCTCTCCTCTGACAGCGTAACCTGTGCATTCTCAGTCTAGAAAGGAAAGAAGGCAGTGAGAGACAAAAGTTTAAACGATGAACCCAAAAATTTCAGAAGGTAAACAAAGTGCTCCATTGGCAAAGCCATGGGAAAACAGGCACTGGTTTCGTACGTTGGTAGGAGGACAAAATGGTACATCTCCTACGGAGAAGGGTGTGGAAATATCTAGCCAAACCATACATGCTTTTACCCTTGGACACAGCCACCTCACTTCTAGGAATCTATTAGAAACAAGGAAATATCATTCGCACACAGTTATTCATTGTTGCTTTGCTTAAAGTAGATCATGATTTCCAGCATGTGCACAACATACTCAATCCAAGTATAAACGCATGAAGCTTGTACCAAAATAATACATAAAATGATATGGAGCTAATGTATTTTAAGCTAATTTAGATTTAATTTAATAAGCTAACCTAGATTATTTGTGTAGCTTAATGATGGAAACATAAAACATAGTAGGGGCTCAAAATATTGGCTGAATACAGTAAACTGAATTCAACAGCGAGTCGGAGTAATTAGAGTTTAGATAGCAAGGGAGAGCACATGATCCGAATCTATTTGGTTTCTGAATTTCAGAGAGTGATTTCTGAATTTGGCATGTGAGGGACTAACCTGAACACTTATCAGATCATCCAGGCTCCTAGATTTTGATAGTAGAATTTAGATATTGAGGAATACCCATGTATATTTTTAAGGAAGATCTAGTGCGTTTCTGTCTGGAGGACTTAGAATGCATTATAGATTCACATGAGCCCAGGATGTCCTTGGCTCTGTGCTGGCCATTGGGGAATCAAAGAAGGATAAGATGTGGTTCTCCACCTTGAAGGGTAAGAAAGGAAGATGAGAACTAACTCTACAGTGTCTACTGGGTTCCAAGTCCTTTGCAGATCCTACTTCTGGCCTATCACAAACCATCTGACAGGGGGCAAAATAACACCAGCAGTCACCTGCAGTGCCAGAAATTCCAACATATAAGAAAAGTAGTTGATTTAATGTGGGCCACAGCAGGACTCAGTCTGAAGGGGTCTTCAAATTAAGCCTCTGGATGCAAAAGAGAAACCTAGGGCCATCAGAACAAGCAGGAGTTACCTATAATAAATTCAAGAGTTCTAACAGGGTGAGCCGCATACACCTAGGAATGTATAGCGGTACACCCACTACTGTCCTCCATGAGATTCTTCATCTGACACCCAAAGGAGAATCACAACCAGGTTTGCTCCTTTTGTTCTATTTCAATTCTACCAATTCCATGGAATAAGGCCTTGGGACCTTAGAATCTACTTTGGGACCAACAAAGATATCATGAGCGGTGTAGACTGAAGATCTTGAGGCCACTAAGAGCGGGAATAACCAGGGCATGTTGCCAAGATGAGAAACTTACATCTTGGACCTCTGGAGTGCCGTCTTTCAATGAGGGTCTAGAAGACTGTTGAGACCAAACCGAAGACTCCGAGAAGGTCCGATTCCTCTGGGTGGGAGTTGCTGGAACTGGAGATTGTTCAGTCTCCTCATTTTCCTTCTTTAAAAGGGAACCAAAATCTACCCCGGATTTCAGAAACTCAGTGTAAGTCCCCTTTTGCACCATTTTGCCCTAAAATAAAAATAAGAATTTGAAAGGAGAACATTTGCATTTGATAATAATAATCTAACAATATACTAATCAAGAAAAGTTAACTGGTCTTAAATTATGATTTTTGTGAGAAAATTATCCTTAGGTCTGAAATCCTGGTTGACAAATCTAGCTCAATTCAACTCGACACAGAACTGAGCGTGCTGTTCTCTGCTGAACCCTATGTTGTGTGCCGGAGGATATAAATGTGGAATCACGCGTTAAAACTGGAGGTCACTAACACAACTACCGTGGGCACTTAAAGAAGAAAAAGCACAGATGTTGGTGAGAGTATCAGTACAGGCTTTTAAGGTAACATGGAAATTGAGATGAGCCTCGTGTAACAAGAAGAATCTAAAAGAACAGAGTCAACTGGAGAGAATGTTCCAGGGAAGAAACTTGAGATAGACACAGAGGTGAGCAAAAGCACATCCAACACAGGTAAGAGTTACTCCTCAACTCTTTGCTGACCGTCATCATAGATCATGTGCCCCGCTGGGATAAGACGTGTGGGAACCAGCCCTGGACACGGGACCCATGAGTGGCATCTTCATGGTCTTTAATCTAAAACTGCCCCACAAATTCAGGAAATTCCCAACTGCAAATTCAACATTCTACATGTTCAAGTAATCACACAACGAGGCCAGCAGGCAGAGGTGGCTATAAAGCCTTGATACCTATGAAAGCAAACCAAAACCTGAGCCAGAGTCAACGCTCTCAAATCTGAGAAAATGAAACTTAAGAACAACCAATCACAAGCAGCCAAGGCTTTCCCAAATCAGGCAACTGCTCAAGCTATAGCCAACCAAATCCTTTCCTCTGAACACACGTGACACTTCATGGCAAGGTTTCCCTTCCTCACGAAGTTACAGAAAATAATGTGCAGGTGTTTTCACTCTTTTCTCACCCCATGAAACAAGACTCAGCTAATTTACTCAGTGGCAAACAAAATATGAGGCAAAATCCTAGGATGCAAAACAAATCAAAGGAGGGCAGCTCTGGTTAAAGCAGGTCAGGTGGAGGAAGGCGGCCCACGACCCTACCTGGTACCACCCTCGTCCTATTCCCTGAGGTGGTCGGTCCACTGAGAAAACCCAGTGAAGATTTTGGGAACCATTTGATACTGCAGAATCAAAAAATTATTCATGATACACTGTGTCTTGTTCGACGTGGGACGGCAAAATTCATACACCTTATTTGACGAAATTACCACCTAGCATCCGTAAGATGCACAGGAACGACTAGTGTTTTAGGGAGAAATTTTACTCAGCAGCCAAGCACTGACAATTCCAAGAGGGGGCGAGGGGGCAGCCATTAAAATATCCTCAAAAGAAGCAATAAGGGGACCCCAAAATACCTAGGCACTGGCTAAACAGGTTATTCTTCTGCTCATAACACTGCCAACACTGGGGTTTTACCACGCTAGTTTCACCCCTCTGCATGAGATTAATTGTTCTCCAGTTTGAGGACTCTGAGCTCCCTACTCCTGGACGAGAGGGGGAGGAGTCGATACATGGAACTGCTTCTAAAGAGACAGAGGTTCCGCATTTTTATAATCTTTCTTCGGGCAGAAATTCACCTGATGAAGTGAGGGATTTGACCAAGGGCCTATTGAAACAGACAAGGTGGTTTAACGACGGAGGCGCTGAGGCACAGAGGCAAAGAAGCTGAGCAGCGATGCATCAAGCAACCAGAGCCCGAAAAGTTCTCACCAACCTCCACCTCCCCAACCATACTAGCTGTAGTGGGTTGAATGGCAGCTCCCTCAAAAAGATGTGTTCAAGTCCTCAACATGACACCTGTGAATGTGACCTTATTTGGAAACAGGGTCTTTGCAGATGTAATCATGTTAAGTAAGATCAGGTCATATGGGAGTAGGATGGGCCCTAACATCCAATATGACTGATGTCCTTATAAGAAGAGATAAGACTCAGACAGACACAGGGACAATGCCATGTGACAACAGAGACAGAGATTATAGTGCTGCAGTACAAGCCAAGGAATGCCAAGATTGCCCAGAAGAGGCAAGGAAGGATTCCACCCTAGAGCCTTCAGTGAGAGCACGGCCCTGCCAGTACCTTGATTTCGGATTTGTGGCCTCCCGAATGGTGAGACGATAAATTTCTGTTGTTTTAAGCCACCCAGTTTGTGGTACTTCGTTATGGCAGTTCTAGAAACTGATACACTAGCCTAAGCCCATACTTCTGTCTTCTGCGCTTTACTTAGACTTCTAATTGCTTCTCTTGTTGCCCCTCCAGCGAACATCAAGAGGGGTCTTTTAAAATCACGCGTCAGACCATATCACCCCTCTGCTCTGGACCGTCCAGTGGCTTCCATCCCATTTCCGGGACTGCTGCCCACTGCTCTGAGACCACCTCCCTCCACGCTCCCCCTGCTCACTCTGCCTCAGACACACTGGCCTTCCTCCAACATGCCAAGTCAGTTCCTTCCTTAGGACCCACCGCTGGACCCTCTGCCTCAGATGCCACTCCCCCAGGTGACTGCATGGCCAGTACCTTCATGTCACTCAGGTCTCGTGAGGTACCACCTCCTCAGGGAGGCAGTCATGATATCAGCCCCTACCCCTCTATCTCTTTCGTTGCATCTATCCTCATACATATGGAAGCCCCATGATGGCAAGGACTTGCCTTACTGCTGCACAGGCTCTCATACGTATCAGACATGGAAAAAGACCTGTGCAGTAAGCTAGCAACCGGCTCTCCCAGGAGGGTGAGCACCTCTGACCAAGGGGTGCTGGGCTATCCAACCATGCTTCTGTTATTAACGGAAGATGCTCTTTAGGGAAACTGCATATGACAATCAAATGGATACAATCACGTCTTAGCATCTCTAATTTTCAAATAATGAATTAAGTAATGGAAGAGGAAAACAAAAGGTTCTAAATAAAATAGCATCATTATCCCTAACAATTTCACTAGAACAGTTACAATTTAGTAACGTTGAGGTAGCAATTTTATATACTTCAGGGTTTATATGGCTTAGAATGTAATAGTGACATTTCTACCTGTCTGTGGATTAATTCTCAAAGGCAAAAGTACCAGCTCTGAGAAGAAAAAAACATAAAATTGAGGAAGAGGAGGGAGTTTACATGAACCCAAGGAGAGTGACCTGCTGGGAGGCCTTGCCTTCAACACATCTGAGTGCTAGCAAGTTCTACAGACTTCTAGAAATTACTTACATCTTTCAATATCAGAATCTGACTGGCAGCTTTTAGGTACTGCAACTGATGAGTCACTAAGATTGTGATCTTCTCATGCAAGGTTTGACAAATACACCTATAAATGTAAAAGGTACAGCATGCAAAAGCACATTAATAGGGGTGCTCCAAATTGAAAAACATACATTTTGAAAACATAACAAGACAAAGACAAGACAGTCTTCAAAAACCTGTAGTTTAAATACCAACAAAAATACAAATCAAATACAAATATAAATCAATTAACGTGACTAAATCCTCAAATTCAGCAGCAGCAAACTTGAGTCTAGCTCCACTAAGAAATTCTAAAAAGCAGTCCAGGGCAGGAGGCAGCAACCACTAAGATTTTTTTCCTAAAATTCAACTTAACAATTATTTATATAGTTCATGATGAAAAACAATTGACCAATGCTGAGATTCTAAAACCTGACTGGACTAAAATACTAATTATTTTATCACTGTAGAGGAATAGGAGAGGGAGGGGTTTGTCATATAAAAATGTGTACATTTTTCTTAGACAGTTTCCTAGATGATTATTTATGATAATTTATGATGCACATATTAACCAGAATTAAAAAGCCTCAGCTTCTCGGTAACCTTTGCCAAAAAATATTAGGTACAAAATGAACACTAGCACAGCCTTGTTCAGTCCCTACAATATTCCCAGTCCCATCCAGGAAGCAAATCTTTCATTAGGACTGATAAACCTTCTGAATATGAAAATGAAAGAACAGAATCCAAATGGCCCAAATCATAGTAGAAAATCATCCAATGGGTCAAAGGACACGCCAATTCTCCTAGCCAAGACCCACCTTAGTATTCAACCTTAGAGTCTTGTTTTTACAGTAACCCCTCAAAGTGCTCCTATGTTTCAAATGCAGACCCCCAGGAACTCAGCCCCAGCCTGCATCCCACCATGGTCTGCAACCCCTCCAGGCACACAAGTAGCCAGATGCCAGGCCCCAGTGACCACAGGCCGGGCTCCCCAAGGCCCACGCAGAGTAAATCTCAGGAACACAGGGCACAACTCAACCTGCTGACGTGGGTCAGATCAAAGGTTCTGGAGGCACCTGGACTGGAGTTCAAATCCCTGCTCTACCTCTAACTAGCCCAACAATGTCAGATGAGCTACTAAACCTCTCAACCTCATTTTCTCCATCTCAAACTATGGCTAATGTCAACTCACTGGTACGTTCTGAGAAATAAAAGCACTAATCCCTCAGTAAATGTTGGCTCCATTCTCCACTCTCCCCCTAACCCACAAGAGGCCATTTGCTTTGGATTCAGGATAGAAAGTTCTAAGGGTACACTTTTGAGACTGGGCCTATGATCAGAATGTAGATGGACCAGGATGCAGATGCATGTACTATAGCTTCATTCAAGTCCAAATGGATTACTTTTTCCCCTTTGACACGTCTTTGTTTGGCTTTCATACCTAAGTTTCTTAACCCAGTAAAGCCCTCTTCAGGCTTAGTACTAAAACTTTTAATGGAATTGTTTCTCTTTAACTCAAAATTACCTGTCTTTAATCCCTGAAGGCGGATGTTAACCTAATCTGATGGGTTGCTATGCCAGAGATGGGTCAACTCAAAAGTTTAAAAATGTTTTCTTCTTAACATTCCATCACAGATGAGGTAATATAAATAATTACAATGATGTTATCAGTTGATGGCTTTTGATTTTTTTCTATATTATGCTGTTCATCAAAAACTCCAGGAAAATACTGTATTTTCCTAATTTTAAGAGTAAAAATTTCCAAGTCAGGCCATATAAAATAACTGATTCAGCAACGAGTTGTTGAACTCTTATCCTACACAAGGACTGTTATGAGATATCACATACCGTGGTGAAGGTGATACATATAAGAAAAACAGAGTCACTACCTTCATTCATCCAACCAACCAACATTTGTTGAGGTGCCAGGCACTGTTCTAAGTGCTGAGAATACATCCACTGGTCAAGAAAACAGGCAATATTCTGCATCGTGGAGAGGGAGACACATTAAACGAATACAGAAAACACACTAGCGGGTTGTGATGCGTGCTTGAGAGTTGCTATCTTGGATGGAGGTGACACGTGAGCCATGAGACTATCTGGGGAAACATGCCTGGAAGAAGGTACAGCAGGTGCAGTGGTTCTGAGACAGAAACATGCTGTGCAAAGGCGCCTTGGTGCATTCAGTTTAGTGGAGGATGCGTAAATGATCAAGTATAACCACTGAGGGCAGTGGGAGGTCAGGAAGAGCATGATTCCCCCCAGAGGGAAAGGCGGCAAGGTGGGGTCTGCACCTTTCATCTTCCTTCATTGCCCTACACACTGTCCCCTGGCTCTCAGACAGAAAGAACAGTTTCTGTACAGACAGATATGAGAAAGGGCTCACCTCATTCAGGGCCCTCCACAAAGCCAGCATGGCTGGAATACTGAGTTTGTGTGAGGACGTGGTGGACGGGCGAATGGGGCAGACAGCAAAGAACTTGTGTGCCTTTGAGGACTTGGAGCTGCATTCTGAACGTGAAGGGGAGTCTGTGAATGTTGAAGCAGGAAGGGTGAACTGAGTAGGCAGCAGTGAGGGAGTCTGATTACAAAGAACTGATTCCTCAGGAGGCGGGGGTGTCTGGTGATATGGGGAGTCTGGTCACATGGGGCTTTCTAAACTACAATAGGATCCATAGCTAGACACCAATTCCAGTGGAATCAGTTCATCTAGGGGCCCCTAACACGCTGTATGTGATAGAATCCACTTAACGTTTACAACATACAGTTGTAAAACTTACAAACCTTAATAACCTCGGATATATATTCACGACTGAAGTAAACTGTTAACGGCAAGTGGAAGTGTAATTCATTCACTTTTAATACAAAACACTTCACATTACCAAGCTTCCACACAACCGCCATCTTTCATAGCATATTGTTCAATCCAATTTTCTAACTCGTTGAGAACATTCTCCAGTTGCTGCTGAGTGATTTCCTAAATTGCATTCGTGCTCCCTGCCCTAAGTTTCCCCAAAGAATGTGGTTCTGATTAGCAAACAACAATTTTAACAAGCCTGCTTCTATCAAGTGTATATCCAAAGTCGTTAAACCCGAAAGGTGCGAGAAGACTTGATAAATACCTCCTGTGTTCAAAGAACTGGGGGAGCTTCTGTGATAAGCATGCTGATATTCAGCAATTAGAATGCCTTCCTCTCTCGTTCCTACTGACACGAATGCAATGGCCAGCAGAAACCGTTTTTGGAGTCATGGAGAACTCGTGCAGACAAGACCGGGTGACAGACATTCACGAGTTCAGGGTGGGGCATGGGGACCAGGGAGGCTGAGCTACTCACAATGCCGAGGGTTGGGGCGGTGGGGGGGGGCCCTCCTCTGTTACCGCAGCAGCACCCTGTCCCTGAGCTCAGTAACAAGCCACAAGGCACTTTTCTGCCAGAGGAAAAATTCATCGAGTCATAATCAGGAGGAAGCAGAAAAGGGAGTCAGATCAGAGAGCTGGAGGCCACACCAGCGTCAGCTGCCCTGTTCTCTGCGTTCTGAAAGATTCAACACTACTGTGCACTTTTTTTTTTATTGTGGCAAAATATACACAAGATAAAATTTACCATTTTAACCATTTTTAAGCATCCAGCTCAGTGGCATTAAGTACACTCACACTGTTGTGCAACCATCACCACCATCCATCTCCAGAGCATTTTCAGCACCCCAACACTATGCACATTGTACATACACAAGCTGGTGGAGAAACGGCCAGGACCCCTGCTTAGTGGATGACGGGGAGTCCCAGCGCCAGGGATCCAGAGCTCAGAGCCACCTCACACTGTCTCACTCTCACATCACTGACTGCTCAGATCTCTTGACTTTGCTATTTAGGACCTGTTGTGAATGAACCGTGTCCCCCCAAATGCACACGCTGACACTTTAACCTCCAGGACCTTAGAATTTGGAAAAGGGGCCTTTAAGGTGGTAATTAAGTTAAAATGTGGCCGGATTGGGGAGGGGGGGTGCCTTCATCCAACCTGACTGGTGTCCTTAGAAGAAGAGATTAGGCCATAAGGAGAGAGACACCAGGGGTGCACGTGAACTGAGGAAAGACCATGTGAGGACACAGTGAGAAGGAAGCCAAGGAGAGAGGCCTCTAGGGAAACCTGTCGACACCTTGATCTTGGACTTCCAGCCTCCAGAACTGTGAGAAAATTGATTTCTATTGTTTAATCCACCCTGTGTGTATACTTTGTAAAGGCAGCCTGCTATAGACTGAATGTTTGAGTCCTCCAAAATTCAAATATTGAAACTTAATCCCCAGTGTGATGGTATCTGGAGGTGGGGCCTTTGGAGGTGATTAGGTCATGAGGGTAGAGCCCTCATGAATGGGACTTGTGCTCTTATAAAGGAGAACTCAGAGCTGGCTCCCCCCTTCTGCCATGTGAGGACACAGCAAGAAGAGGGCCATCTATACACCAGGAAGCAAGCCCTCACCAGACACCAAATCTGCCCTGATCTTGGACTTCCCAGCCTCCAGAACCACAAGAAATAAATTTCTGTTATTTACAGGCTACCCAGTCTATCGTATTCTGTTATATAGCAGCCCAAGCAGACAAAGACACAGCCCTAGCAAACTAACACAAGACCTTACGGTGAGTATTTCCAAATAGCTTTCTGTCTGCTGTACAGCCTGCATCCTCCACCTGAGGAGGCCCTGCCTGCTGATCTTTTCACAGGCCTTGCTTCTTCCACACCTTTACATCTACTATTCGCTTTATTTTTTTTTTTTTATAATTTTATTTATTTATTTTTCCCCCCAAAGCCCCAGTAGATAGTTGTATGTCATAGCTGCACATCCTTCTAGTTGCTGTATGTGGGACGCGGCCTCAGCATGGCCGGGCAAGTGGTGCGTCAGTGCGTGCCCGGGATCTGAACCCGGGCCGCCAGCAGCGGAGCACGCGCACTTAACCACTAAGCCACGGGGCCGGCCCTACTATTCGCTTTAGCAGAAGGAACTAAATCCATTCCTCAGCCTCTACAAACCCTTCCCAGCCTGTAGGACCACAGGGCACTTCCTGCCAAGCCCAGCCCATAGTGAGCTTTCCAATTTAAGCTGAATGCCTATAGCTACCCACTTCTACTTCCATTTAGCATTCATTAACCTATCAGCAAAACCCACTTCAGCCTTGAGTATGCTGAACTTGTCCCACGCATTTGTCTTGGCAAACTCCATGTAGGGACAAATTTCTCAGGGGCAGGAACAAGATCTAAACCTGGTCTCCCTTATTCTGCCCAGTATGGGTCCTCACCCTCTCTTGGCTTATTGTCCTCCTTTGTAAGCTAAGATGTTTGTGCAACAACATTTGTAATAGCATCAATCTCAGTGCACACAGTAGGGCTTCAGTAGGTGCACCTGAAAGGGCTCATCGGCTTTAACAAAGTGAACAACAGCAAGATAACTGTGGGGTACATGTGGTGCTGTTTTAGCAAGAGCAAGTTCACGATGCTTTCACAGAGGCCAGTCTAGACTACATAGGAAGCGTCCGTCAGCATACGTTAGGTTATAATATACACAGAAAAGACTCCACTGTTGTGCTACTTCAGTGGCTCAGTGGCTAAGCAAGAGCCAAAGAAAACAAATTCCAGAACACAAAGTGAGAGTCAGAAGTTAAGCCAGATTTTAGACACCTACTTTCAAATTCAAGTTAACCCCACATTTGTGGGTCTTAAGTAGTAACTTGAGCAAGAATCCATGAAACAACATTAAATTCTTGAAGCCATACTCTGATAAGGAACAAACCATTCTTAAATTCTAGACTTCACTAAGTATTTCCAAACCTTCAGCATAACAAGCGTAACAATGCCTTTCCATGGAAGCCGTATGGTGGGACTGAAAACTTCACTTCTAATGTGCCACAAACAAATAATGGAGGAAATGACTGGCAGCCAAGTCCCAGGTTACTGCGTTCCACTCTTCAATTTAAAAGCTGCACATCATCTTTCTTATTCCTGGGGTCTGACCCATCCACTGTGTCCTGGATATCAAGTGAAAGGAGCAGGAGTAAATTTGCCATCTATGTCTTAACTCCCTAAAGCACATTCTCCACTCACCTCCACACACTGTAAGCACCTTCTGTATTTTCCTATCTTGACCTTATATTTACGCAAAATTATCCTAAAATGGATCTTTTGTGTAAGGGAAGGGAGGAGAAAGAGGGATACCCGCGTAGAGCGAGCTGAATCTTCTGAAGCACAAGGCCTTCCTCAGCCCACTCTACAGGATTCTTGGAAGTAGAAATGACAGAAAACACGAGCAAACTCACAGTTCAAACAAGTGCCTGCTGACTTCTGCATCTACGGCACTGAGAGGATCGTCCAGGAGGTAAATGTCTGCATCTTGATACACTGCTCTAAAAAATGGAAGGAGATATCAGACAGAAGAATGCTTCACACTCCCTGGATCTCAGCTCTCAATCATCATAGTGTTCAACAGCTCAGATAATGTTCATTCCAAGAGCCAATGAAATAATCCAAAACTAGGGCTTCACACAGTGCCCTCCACCCAGTGAGCGGGGTCTACAAGTTCACCACCACTAGAAGCAGCATAAGAGGCATGTGCAGAACGGCAACTGAAATGCGATTTACCTTGCCAGGTTGACCCGGGCTTTCTGCCCTCCACTCAGCGTGGCTCCTCGATCTCCTATCACAGTTAGATCTCCATCTTCCAAAAGCTGTAAATCCTATACGGAGATAGAAAAAAAAGAAAAAGAAAACAACTTAAAATACATTCTTCTGTCATCCTAAACTTTTGGCATTAGTTCTTAATACATGTATTTGATCAATAGCAATGGAAATACTTCATAGTGACTAAACGGTAACCTTGAACCTTTCGAAAACTCTCAGGACTTTTTGTTGCTATTCTGTAGTTCTCTTCACAGCATTTATGCACTTAATCATTTTAATAGATATTTATTGAGCACCTATGTCAGGCATTGTTCTGGGCACAATGAATTCAGCAATGAAGAATACGAAGTCCCTAGGGTTTCCATGGTGGGAAATTAACAATATGAAGAATTACTTAGTACTTAGCACAAGTACTAAGAAGAAAAAGGGGGCCGGCTTAGGGAGACAGAGTGAGGCAGAGAAAGTACATTTACGTGGGGGTCGGGAAGGGCTCTGATCAGAGGAGGTTTAGCAGATACCTGTTGAAGGGTAGAGTGGGCCTGCGCAGATCTGGAGAAAGAGTGTTCTGTGTGGAGGGATGAGCGAGTGCAAGGGCCATGGGGCAGATGCATGCCCAAGGTGTTCCAAGACTAGCAAGGAGGCCAGTAGAGCTGGAACAGAGTGAGTAAGGAATGGGGGGATGAGAGCAGAGACATAAGCAGGACGGGCCATGGATTCACTCCAAGTGAAGTGGGGAGAGACCTCGGGGGAAGACTGACATGATCTAGCTTAGGTTTTTAGGGAATCACTCTTGCTTCTTTTTGGAAAACAGATGGTAAAGGGCAAAGATGAAGGCAGGATACAAGTGAGGAGGCTACCGCAATAATCTAGGCGACAGATGACAGTGGCAAAGACCAAAGTGGGAGCAGTGGACACAGGAAGAAGTGGTCACATTCTGGACAAGTTCTGAAGGTAAAGTCTATAAGACCTGCCAACGAGATGAGTCTGGGTTCTAAGAGAAGAGGAGGAGTACATTGTTTTTGGCATGAGAAAGGGGAAGAAGAGGATCGCCATTTACTGAGTTGGGGAAGATGGTGGATGCAGGTTTAGGAGATTTCAGTTATGGGCAAGCTGAGATGCCTACTGGTTGCAGCTGGATAAACAAGCCCAAAGGTCTGTGCTAGAGGTACAAATAGGAGAGCTGTTAGCACGTGCATGACTTTTAAAGCCACAGCACTTATTTTATGGAGGAATAAGTGAGTCTTAGCTAGCTATTTTACTGACCTCTGCCTCAGCTTGTCACAGAGAAGGGATGACACCTGACCCAGGTCTTCACAGTGACACGTAAGGCACAGTGATAGGGCGACAGATAAGATCTGTACAAGAAAGAAGAGGAGTCCAGGCAGGAAAAGCCAAAGGGAAAGGAACAGTGTTCGAGGGACACCGAGCAGATCAGCTGAACTAAGCAGATGCTCATTCTGTGCAAGCCAGGAAAACTCAAAGCCAAGGAGGAGAAGTTGTTCAGATTTTAGGATCTACCAGGAATCTATCAAAAGTTATATCTGAATATTACTTAAGAAAAAAATGGACAAATCACAGTACCTGGGGAAAAAAAGATGACGACAACATCCCCAAAATGACAGGATAACAATCACGTTTAAGTTCCACAATATTATACTAGAAATCTTTACTTATATCGCCTATAATTGTCACCAGGCAGATGCTGGCAGAGACAAGCAGAGGCTGGGGGAGATGTTGGTTGTCTACTAAAACTCACAAGTATCGACACAGGATACACAACAGCAGTGCTCTCCACAGATGAAGGCCTCATTTCTTTGTTTCTACTTGAGCAGATTTCGAGAGAAAGCAAGTGGCACATTACGATCTCTGTGATAAGCCCTTTGACCTCCCTAAGTCTCATTTTCCCCTTCGACAAAATGTGCTGGAGAAACCAGAATTCCTGAACTCACGGATGCTGAGACTCCAAAGAAGCAAGCACGGGGACAGGCTCCATACACAGAAAAAGCACGTGATTAACTGTGGTTTGCTGTTGGCGACTGACATTTTCTGATCCAACAGTAGGACCCCATTCAGTCTGATTCAGTGTGAATCACCATATGCGAAACACACCACCAGTGGAGAAGAGAAAACAAGCGTCTCCATAACCCATCCCAACAAACCACAAAGACACAGGCACACAGAGCTCCCTGCATACTCAGAGCCTAACTGGACTGCATCAGCTGAAAGACAGCAATCACTCTATCCTGAAAATTCACTATTTCACACTATTTCTCTGCTGAGCTCAGAAGTTAATACTATCTCATGCTTTTGGTTTTCATGAAAACAATGAGGTATTTTAAGCCAGGTTCTCAGCCTTCCACACCCACACACACTCACACTCACACTCACACACTGTTTACTCAGCATCCGTTACACGGTTGACACTCCTTGCAAAGTGTTCCCCTTAGTTTTTTATGCCTTGATTTCATGCTGTTTTGTTTTCCTTCTCAAATAGCACCATGTTCTAGCACAGCAATCTTAGCCATTTTGTAGAAAAGGCACTTAAAATCCACTCCTTCGTTTAGCCCAGTTAGGGAATAAGAAATAGACTCTCTCCACATCTGACAGAACTTCAAGTGTGTTGTTGACTCTGCAAACTATTTATGGACAAGCCTCAGATGGGAAAAACATGTCAAAGGATTTGAAGTAGAATCCCAGTCAGGCTAATTTTCTAATCACGATTTTCTGGTTTGGTTAATGGGAAAAGCCTGAGCTGAGCACATATTACAATTCCTCCCAACGAGAGGAAGGTATTCTTACTCATGTTAGTCACCTCTCAGTTAAATTTAACCAATTATCTCATCTACGACTGCTTTCACTGAAAAGCAGACATGCCAACTAGAGGAAAACCAGGAAATGGCTGTGCTGGCTTGATGCCACTGGGCCAGAAACACATCAAATGCCCTTTAGCGATCAATGGCGGAGACTTACAGTAGAAACACCACTGAGCAGACTGTTGAAATAGTTAATGGGGGCCAGACGTGAGGCCCTGGCAAAAGAAGGCTGGACCCCAGAGTCAAAGAGCAGGAGTCCCACACCTTGTTCACAGTTTTGCTTCCATTTGGAATTGGCTTCCTATCATGTCGTGTCAATATCTCCCCATCTCTCCAGGCACAGCTCAAACACTCTCTCCCATGAAACCATCCCTGAGTTTCACCAGTCAGAAGTCATCTCTCTTTCTACTGGGTTCCTAAGGCTTTGTTTATATTTCTCATGAAAGATTCATCTTATTGTGCTGCATAATTTGTGTGCGTGTACACGGCTTCTCTCCCCATTAATCAGCTCCTGGACGGTAAGGTCTACGCACCAAGCACGGTTCTGGATGCCTGATACTGATAATCTCTAATCCTCACAATAGGCTACAGAGTGAGTATTAGCCCCATTTCACAGATGAGGAAACTGAGGCTGAGGTTACATAATTGGTCTGAGGACTCTCAGCTGTTAAATGGACCGGGTAGAATCTGAACCAAGCTCATCTCAATTCACAGCCTTTTGCTCTTTCTTTCAACACCATGCTGCCTCATGTGGTTATTGAAAAATATATTCGAAATAAAGGCAATACTAAAATAACTCTAGACACGAAAGTTTCAATAAATTAGTCTCCATATTTCGATTAGCCTCATGTATCCCTTTGTACTCATGATTTCTTATCTCCTGTCACAGTGAGTGATATAGTTATCCAAATTGAGAAATGAAAAAACAAAGATATGACAATAATTATTCTATGATTGTCAAGGTAATCTGAAAAGAAAATGTCCAAGTTGGCAGAAATGTAGTAAATACCAGAAGAAACTATAAGCTTGTGGGCACTGCAGAGCGGTTTGTAAATTCAAGTGATCTAGGTGGGAAAATATTAAACCAGAATTTATCAATGCTACACCTTTGAATATGTATTGCCTAAAAGTTTTCAAAAGTCATCAACTGGTAAAAGCTAATGTGAAAACAAATGTTACATAAAATATCGCTTGTGTTATGCTAACAGAATATTTTTATTGTTTTATATATATATATATATGCAGAGCACCTATATAAATATCGACTCAAATAGTGGACATCACATACATAGATACTTTCTAATGTGTCACATTTTGTGGATATGATTTTACCCCAACCTGGCTGCTCTTGATAACTAAAAGCTAATATTTTTTTAACATTATTCTAACATTTATAGAGTGCTTATCTAGCAATCTGGCACTTTAAAATCCTTACTGCATTTCATCCTCAAAACAACCTTATGAGGTTGACAGTAGTATCATCTCCATTTTACAGATGAAGGAACTGAGGCTTTATAAGGTTCAGACAATCAGCCAAAATCACACACCTACTCAACAGAGAAACAGACTCCAACCCAAAGCTGTCTGTATCAGGGGCCTTGGAGTTTAACTATGACCCCTGCAGGGCCTAACGTTATGACGCTGTTTCCTAAATTTCATTCTACAACTCACTACAATGTCACCTTGAATATGTCGTCAGCCTAAATCGATGTTGCTAAATGTGATGACTTTCTATGTCCCTATTTTATTACAGAAATGTTTTCAGCTCAATGAACTTTAAAGTTTACTTCAATTAGATCTAGTATAATACATCTAGTTGTAATTAATATATGTAATACAAGAAATGTTGCTTTTTTCTGTTTTTTTTCCCTCCAGGATTTGGGGGCAGGGGAGGGAGAGAACTACAAGGAGAAATATTTATTTTATTTATATGAATGTATGTATGCATTTAGAGAAAAGGACTGTAATAGTGAGAATAGCTACCATTTACCGAAAACCTGGCATGCTTGCATTTTACAGGCATTGCCTGTAGTCTTTACAATAATCCCACACCACCCTCCCCCACCCATTTAATAAGAAAAGAAACTGAGACAAACACCTGGAGTTACTACCCAGGACTGTTTCTCTCCAAAGGCCAAGTCTTTTCTACTATACATGCAGCCTCTGCATCTACAGGCCAAAATAATTCCAGGATGCCCCTATTATCTGTGGCCGTCTTATGCCCATCCACCGACACAGGGATTCCACAATGAGATAAGCAAAGCATCTCACAGCTCATTAAGTGGTTCCCTGCTGTCTTAAGGACCTTGCTGATCCCCTGCTAACCAGTCACAGATGGCATTTCAAAATGGCAGCAAAACCTCTCGGAAACCTTATGACCCAATGTCCACATGTTGCAGCACAAACATCAGAGGCCCAGGCAGGCAACAGGCCATGTCCAAAGTGACGGCAGGTAAGTGATGAAGCAGGGGCCAGGACTCCACTCTTGACTCTCTCTCCACCCTGGGCCTCCCTTCCTGCCAACGAGGGAATGAGCACATGGGAACACCTACTTTTCTCCAGAGACATTCAAAGGTGGGAGCATAGAAAGGTGGGGCTGAGCCACAACTAGAAACGCAAGGTCATGCAAAGAAGTAGCCAAATGCCGGCCTGGGTCATTGGAGTCTGATCTGGGCACCAGGAGTTGAACCTGATTAAAGTAAAGAGGAAACACCCGAGATCTGTTTACTCTACATACCACGTTCCACCTTTCTCAGTCACCCAATTTTTATTATAGCTCTTTCTTATAAACTTCCTCCATCGAGAGCAGCACGGCACCATGGAAAAGTATGGAATCTAGAATCGTGCAGAAATGGATCTGAACTTGAGCTGCAAATGTTTAGGTGAGTCGTTTCACCTCTCTAAGCCTCAGTTTTACCAACTATAAAATGAGGATGGTAATATTGACAACAGTGGCAAAAGATTAAAAACTCATGTACCTTTGTGCGTGTTTGAGAGACAGAAAATGATGAGCACTTGGACTCTGAATAAATGGGAGTTATTATTACTTTTATATTTGCTTTCCCCCTTTTCTTGTACAGCATACATACTACTTAATAAAAATTTAGCTCATGATGCTAACTTCATGTCATTTCTAACAACATACCATCTCTCATTAACAATAACCCAGGAGAAAGAAAGAAAAGCCCACTAAAGAAGCAATCATGTTTTGTCCACATCATCCTAAAACACTACTCACCTGATACAATCTATGCTGTTCCAGCCACTGTTCAAGTAAAATGCCTATTTCCAGACAAAGTGAGCGCAGAGCCCTCACCACCACACCTGCGAAAGCCCGCCCAGCCTTTCCACACAGTATAAAAGAACAGTCGGACGTCCAGGCTGCTCTGAAGAGACCCCGGGGAGAGCCCTTTAACACTCTTATTCACTGATTTTTATAACCCAAAGAGAGTAACATAGTATTTATCAGTATTTACCCTTTTTTTTCTCTTTGCTAAATTATATTCTCCTTTCAGGTGTAAGTTCAGTTTTCATCATCTTTTCACCCATTTTATTTAAAGCCCAATGTGCAATTAAACATTTCATCTTGCCATGTTCTTTGAAACTCAAAGTCATTTAAAACAATCTCTCCCCCTAGTGCAATGATGCAGTATTAAAAAGAAATTTTAAAGCATTCTGTTTCCTTTAAATAATAAAATACAAGTCAAAAACAAAGTAGAGAGAGAAACCTATAGACTGAAAGGGACCTAGGAGACTATCAACGAAGTGCAAAGTACAGACTTTATCTAGAGGCTGATTCAAACCAATAGTTGACAAGATTTCCTAGATAATTAAAGAAATGTAAAACACTGACTAGAATGTTCATGATATTAAGGAATTTTGGTCACTTTTCCAAGTGTGATAATGTGGTGTTTTTTTTCAAAGGCATTTTTGTGTTTTAGAGCTAACTAATGAAATATTTATAGAATAATATGAGATCTAGGATCTGCTTCAGAATGATCTGGGGTGGGGTGGGGCTAGCAGAGGGCAGGGGCAGAGATGCAACAAGACCGGCCACCAGCTGATCCTGGCTGAAACTGAGATGGGTACATGAGGGTTCGTTACACTATTCTCTCTACTTTTGCAAATTCTTGTAATTGTCCATTAAAAAAAAAATAAAAGTTCACAAACTAAAACACCCCCCCCACACACACACACAAAAAGCATTCTGTGGGGGCCGGCCCGGTGGCGCAAGCGGTTAAGTGCGCGCGCTCTGCTGCGGCGGCCCAGGGTTCGCTGGTTCGGATCCCGGGTGCACACCGACGCACTGCTTGGCAAGCCATGCTGTGGGGCGTCCCATATAAAGTGGAGGAAGATGGGCACAGATGTTAGCCCAGGGCCGTCTTCCTCAGCAAAAAAAGAGGAGGATTGGCAGATGTTAGCACAGGGCTGATCTCACAAAAAAAAAAAAAAAAAAAAAAGCATTCTGTGAATGTCATTATCACATCAGGATTAAAACAGCAGTGTATGTGTCTGCACATGTGTATTTACCCAGAAGACTAACTTAAAGTATTAAATAACACTCACAGATCTTTCAAAAAAAACTTTTAACAAACTTTATAGTTTAACCCAACTCTGCTATTACTTGAAATTCGAGTGTATGCAAATCAAAAGTCAACACTCACCTTTTTCAAAGCACAAGCCTTTATGACTTTTTCATATCGTTCCTTTTCATATTTCTTCCCAAATAAAATATTACTCCTCACGGTTCCTGAAAACACCCAGGGCTGCTGAGAAACATATGCGATTCTTCCGTGCACACTGACCAGCCCGTGGCTCGGGGGCAGTTCCCCCAGCACAGCACTTAACAGTGATGACTGAAACAGATCGTAAACAAACACGTGTACAGGCAACACTCAGGACAGAACAAGCCATTGCAATACAGCCTCCCCCTACCCACGGCCCCTGTGTGTGTTGGGGGGGGGGTTGATAAACATTACAATTCTGGAAATTGCAATTAAAAAAACAGAAAATAACACTATTGGTCAATGTAAAGTAATGGCTGATAAGGATCATCAACAAAATAGAGTATAATCCTGTGCCCAATAACGCCATTCAGTCAAAAACGGACCACATACGTGACGGTCCCATAAGATTAGCATCACACAGCCTAGGTGTGTAGTAGGCTTTACCATCTAGGTTTGTGTAAGTACACCCTGTGATGTTCTCACAACGACAAAATCGCCTAATGATGCATTTCTCAAGAGTGTATCTCGTCGTTAAGCAACACGTGACTATATAACAATCTACTCCGCCCAAGAGTTTCCCCCAAATGAAATGCTATGCTCAAAGACTAATTCAGAATGTTTAACATTCTGAACTAACAGAGTAGCCCCACATGACATATATATATATTCCATATGCCTGACGTTTAATGCAGTTGTTCCTGCATCCAGGTATCCTTTACTTCACAAAATACTTGTTCCTGAAAAGTTATGTGTACATAATATATCCAGTGCACCAGGAAAGATTATTAAAGGAACTCTGAAGTGAGTCATGTTTCCAAAGAGAAAAATCCATCATAAAGGAAATAATCCTCCTATCATTTATACACCCTACGTTTAGATTTCCATATTTTGTTGTTTCAGAACACACAAGACTAAGGGTGCATGCACATATCCTTCAAATCTTACAACATACAGACATGATACGTCTGTGCCTACTACTTATAACAGCGCTTATAACTCTGAGCTGAAGTAATCTGTGTGCGTCTCTGTTGCACCGCAGAACCTGACTGCTTCTGGAGGGCAAAGACGTCTGGGGCTTGCTTGTATCCGCATCTTTAGCTCCCAGCATAATGCCACACACAAGGCTGCACACTGACTACGTGTGTGTTGATGTGACTTGGATAAGTCACATGAAGAAATGTTTAAAGCTTTCTGGAAGAGGCTTTACAAACTCCAGACTTCTTGTAGGGTGTACTATGACAAAAAGAAGTCCCATTTTCTCACTCATTCTATCCTGAATAGTTGTCACGTAAACAGTTTCCTTCCCTGAGATGTCCAACTTCCAGACAAGCAGTGCCCAACTGTGCAAGTTGAAGCACCAAGAAGGAAAACAGAACATGCCTTATCCAGATTTATCTGGCCATGCAACCTTCTCCCAAAACTAATGTCCCATGGAACACACTCTGAGAAATGCCATTCTAGATACACCTAATTCAAACCTGTGCTACACACAGCTTTGGGCTCAACCCCAAGAATTTAATACGGGATTCCATATTCCAAGCTGCCAGCCAAAAGGCATTAAAACTTACCTTTCCTGCTCCCACTGGTCCGACCACAGCTAACAACTCACGAGGCCTGACAGTGAAAGAAAGGTCTTGTAGGGTTGGAGTTTCCAATGCCTACAAATGAAAGTTTACAAAAATGCGCCCATTTCAACAAGGTAACACAAATCACTTTAAAAGGTGGAGAAAATAACATAATAGTCATTGCTACGTGAACATAACCCACATCCTTCTCCTTCCTATTTTAAGATATTGTGTCCTGGCGTCCTTTTCATCCAATCATATTTCTTTGGGGGTTTGAGACAGCATTAGCTGCCTTTAGGAAGGCCCATTCTTTTACCAGATTTCCATACGGACACAGCTCTAGATATCCATAGATTTTAAGTGGTAGAAATGACAAGGCACCTTCTTGCAATGAAAGCTTCTTAGTGCATACTAACTTATTAAAATAATATACTTAATAGAATATTAAATATGGGAGGTTTTTAATCACGTGGAAGTTTTCATTATGACCTCTGGTTTTAATCTTCTATTTCATTAATGTCCACAAGGTGGCAGCATAAGTACATGGCATGAAATCACTAATCTCCATTTTCACTTGATAAAGAATGAATCGCAGTAAGGCTCAGAAAGCAAAAGGGCATTTTATATTATAAGCCACTCTTTGCAAATAAACTCCTGTAAATGATGGTTAAGGCTGCAACCAGAGCTCTAATTTACCACCACCAACAAAAAAAAAATATGGGAATAAGGAAATTAGGTACCGTATCATGGGTCAAAGTGATCAAGTCTCAAGTTTATACCTGTAGCGTGCATGACCTGTCCTGGTTAAACAGAGACAGAAAAGTACCTCCACTGTAAAAACCACAGACATACATGTGACAGCATACAATCCAATGCAATGGGGAAGAAGGATAATAGTACTCATGCTAATCAGAGGTTGTATTCCTGAGCAATCTATAAACTCTAAGATAAAGAGACTGAAGGGTATATGTATGTTTTCATATATACTAAGTGTTAAGAAAATTCTCAATAACTGCTAATGCTAAAACAAGTGGGTCCATATGATTACTAAAATGCCTAAAAGACTAAACACACAGCGAGAAGTAAAAGGTCTGGATAATCTTCAAAATGAAAAACTTCTCTGGAAATAACTTAATGACAAGTATTTCTAATCACAAAAAACAAGCCCCAGATTTTATGGGAATTATAAAAAATCTATCAAGAGGAAGCTGGATTTTAATACATGAGAAACATTTTTTTAAGCTTCTCCATTCCTTTCTTCATGTCTAACAACTAGTTCCTATTTTACTACTTTTTACTCAGTTTTGACTGTAAAATAATGACCCACAAAATGAGCTTCCTATCACTGCACCTCCCAGTTTCTTGTCAGGGCCAGACGGATTCCTCCCCCGGTGCGGGCTTCAGGACCGGGCACGGCTCAAGTGTGACCAGAAGGGGGCAGCACTCAACAGCTCAGGGGTGCTTGGCCCCTTCCCCTCACGCTTAACCTGACTCAGTGGCTGAGGTAACAAGGATCATCAACTGAGCTGCTACTCTGTGCCAGACACATTCTGGGCCCTGAGGATACAGCAGTGAACCACACAGAGGAAAGTTCTGTCCCACAGAGATTTAGAGGCTCCCACAGGACCATAAATTTTAAAGCTTAGAGATTGAGACCAAGTCCCATCATTTCACAAATGACACCTGTGTGGGTGAGAAGGCCTTCCCCACCTACCCATCTGGCTCTCTAGCAGAGCTGGTGAGCGAGTCCATGTCTCTCTCTGACCTTCCAGCCCAGCGTGCGCTCCATTCGGCCTCAGCTTTTCTCCAAAACCCCAATGTCTGTGCCCCTCCCCCAGCCCAGGGCTCTCGCATCCGCGGCCTAAGCTGACAGGCTCTGATTACCCCCTAGCACGGGGCACAATCCTTCCAGAGACAAGGCCAGGACAACAGAATGGGGTGTTCTCTACTACAATGCAAGGTGCAAAAAGGTCTGAGAACATGTTAAGTCCTTGGAAGAAAAACAAAACAGCTCATTTTACAATGTTGCATAGTTTGGTACAAAAGAAATGTGGTAATGGGTCATACAAACTATATGGTAGCTACCTCAGTACTTTACCTAACAACGGCATTCAAAGAGAGTACGCCTTTATCACGGAATTTTAATGGTGCTTTCTATAAATGCTTTACAGTGTATTATGATGAGACATACCAAGCAGGAGGTAAATCTGTATTAAGGTAAGATCTGTCAATCGGTATTAAGGCAGGGAGAAATTGTCAGGTTGGGTAATGCACCTGCGTGAGCTTCCACGTGCAAAGGTGCAGTGATGTGGTTTTATGTATTTGGGAACACACTATTGTTTTCTTGGTGGAGATGGTGGGCACTAAATTAGAAGTAAATGAACGCGATGCAGGTGGAACAATACTTAGAATCACAGGCATGAAAAGACAGGACGAGTTCACGGAGTCTGGACACTTGCACCACTGGAGAAGGGAGAACCTGAGTGGAGGTGGGAAGGAGTGCTTGTCGAGCACCTGCTTGCTCTTGGCTCCATTCCCCACCCTTCCGCACTATGCTCCGAATCGCTGGCTCCCGCAATCTTCCCAGCAAACGCCAGTTCAGCCCTGGAGAGCACCGGCTGAGGCTGGAGACAGGAGAAGCTGGTACCCACCAGCACGCCCCCGCTTCCAGCAGCCTCCCCACAGTGGCCGCATCCCCTCCGCAGTGCCAGTGCCCACACAGAGCAGCCCCCGGCACTGCGGTCCCCACTCCTGCTGGCAGCTCCTGGGATCTGCTCCCAACAGGGGACCCCTGGTAGATGCCACCTCCCCCCAGCATCCCTCTAGCCTAGGGGTGGGAGCAGCTTCCTGCCAATGCTAATCTCTGGGCTGCCTCATCCACTACCGTTTGCCCTTTTGGCTCTTCCATCGTCTTATGTAACTAATTCCCTCCATGAAATCCCTCTCCCATGATGTGAGTTCTGCTTTCCTGACTAATCCAGACTGATATGGGAGGATGTGCAGAGAGGACCACAGAACAAGGGGAAAAGCGTTCTAGCTGTCCATAAAGCAGGATGCACTGAGTTGAGAACTTCCTGAGAGAGGTCCCTGTTGGTTTTCCCATTTGCCTAAATGTCATAAATAAACCAAGTGCTGGAAAAGCCTGTGACCTCACCAGTTCTATCTGTCAGCTTGCCACACAGTGAAACCCTTAAATTAGGAATCACTGGCACACACTACGCCCACCTGCTGCCTCCTCCCTGCCCTTGGCAGCCACCAAAGTAGCCAGCGCCACCCAGAAGCTAAGAATAGGGGAGCCCCCACCTTTCCTCACAGCAAAGATCCAAATCAGGGCTTTGCTCAGTATGTAATACGATGGTCTGATAACATCAAGGTAAAAAACATACAGCCATTCCCCGAGAGAGAAGTCTCTCGTCTGTAACTCTAGTCTGTAACAATTTGTAAAGTATTTGTTAGTTAACCCAATCCATACTGCAGCACTTGTCTGTCCAATCCTGCAAATTCTAACCGTATAAACTTACACATTTTAAGTTCAAAATGTGGTGATACGTTGAAAGCTCTCTTGAAAAGGAAATAACGAACAACATGCCAAACGCCTTAGGCTGATTTTATACTTAATGTCTATTCATTGCAAACTTTATTCCTGATTTTGAGAATTTTTATAACATACTTTCAGTAAATGAGCAAGTCTCATCTTATACCATGTGTGAAATCTCAAAATTCTCTATTAAATCTATGTCACCAGTCGTCTTTTAACAGTCATGATCTTGTAATGGAGGATTTGTTACCTTATCCCAAAAAGCAGAAAAATCTTGCACATGCACTATCGTTTTACCGTCTGATGGCAGCTGAAGGTTCTGCTGTGATATCTCATCAAGTAACAGAAAGTTCTACAGAAAAAGGAAAAACACGTTTAAAATGCAGAAACAAAAGCACAAACAAAACTAATTGCTTTCCTGGATCTTGCAATGAAAAACTTTACACAGTCTACATGTCATTTTATCATCTGTACTTAAAATGTTGGTTCACATCAGAACATACTAAATAATATATAGTATATATTACAGTATAATATATATTATTATAGTATATAATTATATAATACAGTATACATAGGGAGTTTGTACACACATAGTATTAGAAAGCAAGGGAGAGCCTTCATGGTCACGAGGCTATCTTGGTAACTTTCTAAACAAGCGTACTGGTTCCTCCCTAAAGAGAAAATACGGCTCCAAACTTGAACACATTTACAACCTGGATAGTTATATTGTTTTACTTTTGTGTTACTAACCATAAACATGGGAGTTGGTAGGAAATGACCCTATAAATATTTACTGAATCCCACCATGTGCCAAGTACCATGCGACATGCTAGAAACACAAAGATGCAGGCCCCTCCAGGGCCTTCAGGGATCAAGCTGGCACAGGACAGACTCAGGACACAAGACCGACGGCCGAGACTGAAGGAGAGCCCGGGCCCTGCCCATATATCTGCTGTGACCTGCAGCTGAGCTGAAGTTCCCTGTGCTCTTCTCCTTGTGTGGGCCACGTCAGTGTATCACTACCCGTTATTAGCTACCACTTGAGGCATCGTCTAAAAAGAAAATGCTCTTATTAAGTTTCTGTATCTTAAAAAAAAATGCTTTAGAAGCGTCTTTTCACAGTCACTCATCCTTTCCCCTTAATAAATGACCTCTCCTCAACAGCAGAATGGCCGTTGACGATCATCCACTGCTTGCTATTTTCCACACTAGTTAGCAGCTATTCAATACAATTTAGCTGACTAAAACAAAGTCCTGCTATCATTACAAATCTAGCATAAAGGTATATAGGAAAACTCCCTCTTGCTCTGCAACTGCTAGACATAATTCAATGAGAAAAGCTACAGTGCTACAGAAATTGAATAAACAACCAAGACCACCCTCACCCCCCACCCAAACTTTGAACGTGTGGCAGAGACTGTAAGCTGCCCTCACAATCTGTTCTCATTCTTCTGTGTCACAAAACCCCTGATTTTTAGGTGGGGCATGACAGCCTAAAATGAGAGCCACTCTTCCCAGCCTCCCGTGCAGCCATGTGACTAAGTTCAGGCCAGGACCACATCCAGGAACTTTCCTCCACCCAGCAGCCCAGGGCTTGGAGGCTGACAGCTTGGTCACGGCCACATGCAGTGGAGTAATAACAAAGAAAGAGGCCAGGTCCTTAACACCCTGGAGCATCACACTAGCCACAGAACTTGTTATAGGGTGAATTGTGTCCCCCCAAAATGGATGTTTTTTTCCTAACCCCAGTCACATCAAAATGTGACTTTATTTGGAAACAGGGTCACTGCAGATGTAATTAATTAAGGTGAGGTCATACTGGAGTGTGGTGGGCCCTAAATCCAATATGATTGGTGTCCTTATAAGAAGAGAAGAGAGATGCAGACAGGCACACAGGCAGAAAACGGCCATGTGACGATGTAGATATTGGAGTGATGGCAGTTGTAAAACGAGATTGGCCAGCAACCACCAAAAGCTAGAAGAGGCTAGGAAGGATTCTCCCTTATAGATTTCAGAGGGATCATGACCCTGATGACGACACCTTGACTTCAGACTTCTAGCCTTCAGAACTGTAAAACAATAAACGTCTGCTGTTTTAAGCCATCTAGTTTGTGATAATCTCTTACACAGAATACAGAACCTTACAAGGATTTTTGCATGAGAGAAAAAAGAAACTACCTTATTTAAGCAGCTTTAACATGGCTATTCTAGGACCCAAAGGCAAACCTAATCCTAACCACTAGAGGACACAACTGAAATGAGCATGTGGAAATGTTTGAAAAGGAAAACAACACATAAATAAGCAAGCCGCTACTCTTAAAATCGTAAACATCCTTCAAGTCCTTAGAATCCTTGTCTATCATGACATACAGCAACAAACCTGACTATAACATTCTACTTCAAAAGAAAAACAGGTAAAAACTGCAAATGAAAACTTTCTTCTGTGTAGGAAAAGGAGAATGTGTTCCTATGCATTTCTCTCAAAAACTCAGCAAGTATCCAACAAGACCTGAGAACCTTAAGATCAGGCATGGCTTTTCCTACCTGTCCCATGCCCGTGTCTAGCAAGGAGGCAGAATAGACAGACGGTGGTCTGAGGACTCCTTTGCAGGCTTTAAACCCCGCACAGCCTGAAATCTCTCTCCACACCACCTCTCCCATAGTCAGCCAGGTACCAACTCCTGCCCATTCTGCCACAATTCATCTCTGTCCCCAACTCCCCAGTCCTCTCGAAATAACATCATTTCAGAATCTTACTTCCTACCAATCGTTTGAAATTCTGATATAATACTGATTTTTTTGCTGTCTCTCTATTTCCCAGTTCCTTCCCCAGCACTCTCCAACACCGCCAAATCTACCCCAGACACCACTCCCTACTGATCTCCTTAAAGTACCTCTGAGAATGGCCACCATGCTTAAACCCTTCAGTACCTAAGTCCATGCTCCCAAAGTGGCACCTGCCTGGATACCCTGAATACCAAAACCACCGATCCTTCCAGGCCCATCTCAAAGGCTAATCCTACTGGGAAGAGGCTCAGCACGGCACAGCTGGCACTGCCTTCCCGAGTCTGAATCCTCAGAGGGATATTAAGTCATGTAGAGGGTAGACACTGCGTCATTCACCCACTGACACAGTCCCAACTCCAGCTAACACCGAGCCTTGCAGAGTCAGCACATCACAGACATCTGCTGAAGGACTGAACAGACTATACAGCTGGTTCAAATTAATCAAACCATTGACTACATCGCTACAGCCTTACATAGCTTAGGTTAACACACCAACAGGCAAAAGGTTATGTTATAAATCTTGTCTAGACAGAATAAAACTCCTATTTTAGCTTAAGCATATTACCAAGACATAAAATTCAATATTCAGTGTGTGCATATTAGAATAGAAACTCCCCACCCTCAAAAAAAAAAGAAAGAAAGAAAAGAAAAACTATGCCCAAAGTGAGGAAGTAAATCTGTCGAGCATTTGCCCAGAAGCAATAGGTCTGAGTGGAAAAAGCAGTCACAATCTCCAGTGGTTAAATGAGACTCCATTCAACACACAACAGCTTGTAAAGGTGCCAGAACCACTGGCTGGATTCTTCTCTAGTACTCGGGCTGATGAAAACGCTAAAGTTAAATTGCCATTAGAGCCATGAAGTGCATACCCAGAACAGGTCATGCAGGAAAGTATCAGACGTCAGAACTCGAGCCAAAAAGACTGACTTCAGAGTGGCTGGTAGGCAAAAACCTAAGCAGCTTTGTGAACAATATAACCTCAGAGACACATTTTATTCGATGTAGGAGTCGCTGAAGACTTTCATTGCTTTGAAGTTAAGACAAGATCTTTCATAATCCTATTGGACCCATTCAATGCCAAGACCATCAGTTCTCTTTCTTTACTTAGAGAAAAATATAGAGGGAACTTCTTGGGCCTGTAACTTCATAATAAATCCTTCAATTTCTGTACATGGAAAAAAAGGAAATTGAAAAGCATGTGTAAAAAAGAAGACACTACCCTATAAATTATAGCCCACACGTAGGTTTGCCCTGTGGGAATGGATGACAGCACCATCTCAAAGGTGGAAAAGTGCAGATTTACTTCCTGGGGCTCTCAGACACGATCTTAGTGGAAATCACACAAGATGGCCCACCCAGTCTACCGAGTCCCAGGCTGCAGGAGACAGTGTTGTAGCAAGCTTTAAGACAACAGTGTTTTCTAAACTCTATGTGCCTACCAAGCTTCCAGCCCATCTATGGTCAGGGCCAAATCTTGCCTAGTTCTCATTAGCTGGTCACTATACTCAGCCAACCTTTCATTCCTCTCCTGCTGCCATTCTCACCTTCTAATTGCACATTAACACATCGAAGTGAGAGGCAGGGAAAGGAAGAGAAGTGAACATCAGATCAGTTAATTATATTCATTGCCTACTATCTGTCAGATAATCAATGCCCATCATTGGGAGGCGAAATCAATACCTATCAGTGGGTCCTATGGCAAACACCTGGGTATTTCAAAAGCCTCTCAGACTTCAAAACCAAATTCATGCTCTTCTCCTCCTCAAATATAGTCCTCTTCTAGCATTCCATATTTCAATGAATCCAGGTGATTTTTTGCAGCCAAAAAACCCAAAGCAGCCCGTGATCCCTCCTTTTGCCGAACGTCTCTCCGCACCCCACCCCCAACTCAAGATGTGCTCCAGAGTGGCTCTCAAATCTGGCCAAGTCTACTTCACCCTAATACAAACCACATCATCGCCTTCCTGGACTACTTACTGCATTAGCCTCTTGACACATCTCCCCGCCTCTAAGCTGGATGCCCACTGCAACCTCCCTGACCTGTTCCCCAGGCTGCAGCCAGAGTGAGCTCTGAAAATCTAAACACCTTAATGTCGTCCGTAGGGCCTGCAGAGTCCCCCGCTCAGGTCTCCAGCGCTCTCTGCTCTGCAGCATCAGAGATTCTTGGTTCCTCATATACGATGATCTTCCTGTACACTAAGAGCTTCTGTCACATAATTACCACCAGGAAAATACAAAGCATCAGCCTCCTACCTCCCCCAACCCACCTGTCCTTCCCCACCCCCCACACAGGTAAGTCTCCAGGTAACTTCCTCAGCCTTCTCAGGAATCACTAACTCCAAAATTACACCAGCATCTCTGCCAAAGCACCTCATAGCACCTCGAACCTTTCCTCCCAAGGATTAATGACACACAAACACACATCAACAGTGAGTTTAATTATTTGATTCTTTATTAACCCCCTACTTGATGATACATAAATTCCAAGCGGAAATGACTCCTGTGCGTCTGTTTATTGTTCTATATACGCATCTAGCACGGCACCTGGCTTAAGGTAGGTGCTCAATTATTTTGCAGAATAAGTGATTGAATAAAAATGAATAAATTCCAAATATGCCCCAAAAGTCTAGCATAGACCAAGACATGGGGTTGCATTTTTCCTCTCAACTGATTTTAGTCTTAACGTGATCCTGACGTCTTTTATATTTGCTGAGCACATTTTGGCTTTGCGTGCTTTTTTCTGCAACTAGCGCAATGTTTCCCAAATGTGGCACAGTTTCAGGTACACGGGGGCACTTAATAAAGATATAGATACCTTGGGCCCCAGCCAAGACCTAGCAAATCAGAATCTCCAGGGGAAGGTGCTTTCATAAGCACCCCGGGTGATTCTGATGAACTGGAGAACAAAATTTAAAAAGGGTTGTAGAAACCATTTGGGCTGAAAAAAAGTCTAAGAGCTAAAAGAAAAAAAAATATTTCAACAATTACCCCAACCCCACCATGAAGCAGTATGCCATGCTCACACCAACCCCTTCTCGCCACCCATTCTCTGCCATCTGTCCCGTCTTTACTGAAAATTACGACTGCTGAACAGATCTCTCCATTTCTAAGTCTACCTTCCTGCCAGAAACTTTACGTACAGGAGGGAAAATTGAGGTTTCCTGCCCAAATCAAAGATGCTTCCTTACCAGGACACAAAGAACTTGACAAGCTAGCCCCCAGGAAAATTCACAGTTTTCAGCAGGGCCTAATTTTAAGGTTACTGCACACATCTACACGGGAATGAATCTCAAGCCTCAGACACAGTTCAGTTGCATTTTGGTGGAAATCTAAAATCCTACCCAAATATTTGACCACAATTTCCTGAAAACCTTCTACAAGACCCCTTTTGCACTACAATCTTTGATGCATGACGTAATCTATCAGAGAATGGAAGTTATTGCTTTCCACTAAAACAATGCTCAATTGTTCGGTATTTGCAGAATCCCACAGACACGATAAAGCTAGAAGGCTCCTTCTGCTGCACATTTTCTGAGCACCTGCTATCTGTGAGGAATACAAAGAAGAACGAGGCACTGTACCTGCCCTTTAAAAGTCTGGAGTTCAGGGAGGGAAAGAAATCCACACAGATGGCTTCAATACATGGGATGAGTGAGGACACAGTCACCTCCAGGTAGGTAAAAAGAAGAGATGAGAATTCAAGAGGATGTGATGGTTAATTTTATGTCACCTTGGCTAGGGCATGGTCCCTGCATATTTGCTCAAACACATCTGGATTTTACTGTGAAAGTATTTTTCAGATGAGATTAACATTTAAATCAGTAGACTTTCAGTAAAGCAGATTATGCTCCATAATGTGGGTGGGCCTCATCTAATCAGTTGAAGGCCTTAAAGAGAAAAAAGACTGACCTCCAAAGAGAATTCTGTTTCCAAACTGCCTTGGGACCTGAGATGCATTTTAGCATAAAGCCCCAGGGTTTTCTTTTTTTTGTGTGTAAGGAAGATCAGCCCTGAGCTAACATCCATGCCAATCCTCCTCTTTTTGCTGAGGAAGACTGGCCCTGGGCTAACATCTATGCCCATCTTCCTCCACTTTATATGGGAGGCCACCACAGCATGGCTTGACAAGTGGTACATCGGTGCGCGCCCGGGGTTCCGAACCTGGGCCGCCAACAGTGGAGCGTGCGCACTTAACCGCTACACCACGGGGCCGGCCCTTAAAGCCCCCATGTTTTTAATCTTCTTTTATTTCACAGTGGCCAGTAAGATAGTCAGACTAATTTTGCTAACCAAGTAAGACTGAGTGTTTCTATTCCCTACAAGGTCCAAGGAAAGCCAGGCTGTCTACACAGCCAGCAGCCAGGCTGGCAGAGTCTACATTAGCACCAGGCTGTGTAGGGCACAGGTCCTCTCTTTAGAGAACAGGTCCACCAAGTCCAGTCAGGCTGGTTTGAGATACACAGATGGACACACAGAACAAGGAAAATTCAGAGATCCATCCCCACTCTGGACCAGATCCAGCTCCCCTGGGTTAAGACCCCTGACCAAGGCCTGATGTTTCAGGAATGCGTAACTCCAATCTGCTCCCTCACTCTGCATTTCTCTGGCTTCTAGCACAGGTTGGGCCCCCTGGGACTCTGTCAGGTCCCAGCCTTTTCCTATACATGTTGTTTCGGTCAATGCAGTATTTATTTGATGCCCATTGTATGTCCAACATGGGACGGGCACTATCAGATAGAGTCTGCTGTCAAGGGGCTTAGAATACTTCTGGGGAGTCAGAATCACCCTCTTTTGACGTGATCCTGAGTGGTGCGGCACCCGCCTTGAGAATAAGCGGAAGCCTGAGATCAGCATGAACAACAGTGCTGGGGGGGGGGGGGGGGCTGGCCGGAGGGCTCAGCAGCATTTGCCTAAATCAAGCACAGAAGAGAAAGCAACCCAGGGGGCTGAACAGAGCGAGCAGAGACCCACAGTGGGGATGAATGTGGCATGCCGCAGAGACAAGACCCCCGCCAGAGTCCAGTGTCATGTGCTGGGAAACAGTGTGGCCAGTTGAGCCTTAACCCTAGAATTTAAAAATATGATTCTGCAGGAAACAGGGAACCTTTGAAGGTCTTTAGAATAAGACCAGATGATGAAGACCACACTTAAGGAAACATTCCATGTGTCAGAAGGTACCAGGAAGGAAATGCAGGAATGTAACAATGGTTAAGAAACTGGGTTTGGGCAGAATCCTAGTTCTACCATTTACAAATGTGATATGGGCAAGCTATCTCACCTATTCCAGGAACCTGACCCCTTATCGGTAAAGTGGGGACACCAATGTTGACCTCATTCACTTGTCAGGATTACATGAGATAATGTGTAAAGGCTTCCAGAGTGCCGGGACCATCGTAAGCACTGGCAGTAGCATCAAAGAAGGCAGCTGCAGCAGCATCGACAAAGTCATGGCAGCACAATATATACGTGAAGGCCCCTTCTGGAAAGTGACAGTGTACACTGAAAACGTCACTATGGTTGAAGTACATTCCTAAATGTTTTCTTTCAAGATGTGAAAGCTACATAAAAGAAATTATATTGAACTGCATGAACCAAACCCTTAACAACATTGCTAGAAGCCCTTGTCAGAAAGAATGATAAACTCAGGGACCAGGACTGACCCCGTATGACTGATCAGTTTTATGAGTAATATTTTTTTTATAGCATGGACATTTCACAACAAAAAATTCTCAGCTTTTATGACAAGACCCCTTCCCCCCACACCCAAAAAAATAAATCACATCCAGAGCTATCTAACTTCACTTAGAGACCTATTCCTGGGCATCCATCACCATGCAGAAGCAGGAACAAACCAAACTAGAGTTTTGGTAAGCCCAGACAGGTTCGTGCCCAGGCCATTCACAGGGCCAATTCATCATCATTTTAGATCTATTCATAAACACACAAATACCTGAGCACCTACTGTGTGCCAGGCCCTTATCTTAGTGATGTAAACTATGTGCCCCTGGCAACTTAGGGACAGCTAGTTAGGAAAAGGAGATAGTGGGTATGGTGGAAATCAGCATATTTAAAAGGAAGAAGCCTGCTAGAGAGAGCTTCAGACAGCAAGAAAAAGCGAAAAGAGGACAGAGGCAGGGACGAAAAGACAGAGACCCAAAAGGCATACTCAGAAATCAACACGCAAAGCACCTACAGAGGAAAGAACCCATTTTTAAACAGAGAGAACCAGGTGAGGTTGAGGCCATTTTTCCTGCCCGAGGAGCAGGAACCTTCCAGCAAGCTCTTTCCTTCCCAGCCCAGAGAGGAATCCTACTCACCCCAGGACTGCGTGCAGTCGCTACCTAGTAGTTCAAGTTGGCACAGGAGATGAAATTTGTTTGCTTCTCCTGCTTTTGGGCATTTTAATTGCCCTGCAGTTATCACTTGTACATTAAGAGCCCTGTGCCACTGCCATTTACATTGCTGCCATAAATGATCGGCGAATCTTACGTGATTTGTAGCGCACTCTACCTAAGAAGACAAGGGAGTTCGTACGACGTTTTGGAATGACTGCTGGCTTTGGCACTGAGCGAGTTAAACCTCACCTAACCAGAACACAATGACACTAAATAAAAGGAGGCGTAATTTTACCAACAACTTTAAAAAGTCCTTTGTCACCAAACCTTGATTCTTCGGATGCTGACGATTGCCTCTGACACCCTCTCGATGGCCGAGGGGAAGAAGAGGGTGACGGTCACACGCACAGCCCCGTACAGCGTCATTGCCACGAACACACGGCTGGCTGTGATCACATTGCCCAGGAGCACATAGGTGGTGAAGGTCACAAAAATGATGATTTTGCTTGAAATGAAAAATGATGCCAAATTCATTCCCCTAAGGTAGGAACTTCTCAGAATCTTGGAAATTTCCTTCCTAGAAGAGAGAGTAGGATTATAGGTTTCAAAGGCAGTATCAACACCCAAGTCATGAATTCAAATGCCTTTTGCATGTGGTCCCTTTCTAAGGAGTGGACATAGATTAAGATAAAACCATCCCTTACATCGTGGAAATATTCTACACACACCCTGGGGCCAGCTCCAACACAAGGACCACATGCTTCATCATGGCTTGACTCATCCAACTAAATGGAGGCTTAATATCACCCTATAACATTTTGGGTCAATCAGACCGGGTTTGAACATTCATTCAACAAGCATTCGTAAACACAAGTCCAGTGCTGGGCACCTCACTGATGACAGAAAGACACAGCCCATCCCTTCTAGGAGCTCATGAACTCGTGGGAGAAGAGAATAAGCAGCCCAAAACTTGTGAGACACCAAGACATTAGACAGAAGCAGCCAGCACAGGCCCCACAGGAGCACAGAGAGGAGGCGTCTACCTCGGAACAGCGGAGTCAGTGCAAGTCGCACGCACAGGGACCCTGAGAGGATGAGTTGAGTTAGTCAGGCCTGGCGGGGGCCAGAGAAGAATGAAGATGACAGCGCATTCGATGCACAGGGAGGTGCACCCACAAAGGTGCAAATGTGAGAGGCGGCCCGGCGCTGTCAGAGAACTGTAAGTACCATGTGCTGGAGAACAAAACTCACCAAATACTTACATTGAAAGACTGAAAAAAATTCTACAAGTATAAAGCAAAACAAAAAGAAGTAGTATTTCCATGGGTCTGTTTCAAATGAATAATACTGATTCATAGAGTTTGGCCCGATACAGGTATACCCCAACTCTATAATCTTCCTATTTGTGCTCCATTAATATATATTATAGTCACAGTTTAAATGTCAGAGTCTCAAATAGTAGCATCATGGAATCATTGTTTGTTTGGGATCTGGGGTATTAAGAAACATTTGGGGGGCCGGCCCCATGGCTTAGCAGTTAAGTGCTTGCGCTCCGCTGCTGGCGGCCCAGGTTCAGATCCCGGGCACACAGCGACGCAGCGCTTCTCCAGCCATGCTGAGGCCGCGTCCCACATACAGCAACTAGAAGGACGTGCAGCCATGACATACAACTATCTACTGGGGCTTTGGGGGAAAAATAAATAAACAAATAAAATTAAAATTAAAAAAAAAGAAACATTTGGGATTTCATTTCTGTTTAAGTAAGAAGCATATACATTTTTTCCTTTAAGAAGATGGCAAAGGGAAGAACAGGTTAAAATGAGGTACTTTGCTATTCTACTTAACCCTGCTGCCACATGGGGTGGGAGGTGGAGCGGATAGTATTTAAGTTCATCCTAATGTGAAAATTTAGTAAGACTTCTAAAACCATTTAGTAAAAACAGCAAGTAGAAAAGTATGAAAATATGGTGTGATATATACAAATACTCACCTTCTCAAACTGCTAATAAGCTCTGCAAATGGCTTTTCCCAAGCATACATTTTTATTATTCTTATGCCAGTTATAACTTCATTCATGGTCCTGATCCTGACGTCTGTGAAAGCTGCAGTCTTACTCCTAGGGGGACAGATGTGAGAGATGAGCCACAGCGACCACAGCCCAACCTCCTTATCAGCAGGGGGCACAGGCAGAGACCAAGGATCAAAGGAGTCCCTATAGCTCCTTCACAGTGACAACACAGGTGGGTCCTACTCAAAATACAAACGGAAAACGATTTCAGTTAGGAAGTCAACAATTCATCCCAATTCAAGAAGTCACTTGGAGAACTTGGAGTATCTGCTAAGGAAGAGAGGAAATGAGACAGACGCAAGCTGTCACTCAAGGAGGTCATGGTTGGGTAGGGAAGGTAGAAAGGCACCCGAATCTAACAAGAATACAGTTGGCGGTGGTGTAATAAAACAGGAATAAAGTGCCAGGGAACAGAAAAGAAAGGGCTGTTAATTCTACTAGGAAAGAGGGAGCAAGAAAAGCTTCAGAGTTCTGGTAGCATTAGAATGGGCCTCGAAGGATAAAGAACATTTCTCCATGGCAAAGAGGGGAAAGGAGACTCCAAGTAGGGAAGACACTGCACGTAAAGGCACAAAAGAAAACTCAATGTGCGTCCAACAGCACCACATCTCCATCCTCCTAACAACCTTGACAACAACCCACTTCCAACCCTCTGCCCCTACTTTAGGTCTAATTTACTCCATCACCCTTAGGCTCTTCATCAACGGCCACTTTTCTATCACATATGCTGCCAGGACTGTGGGACTTTATAAGACATAAATTATGATCAACTTTGCACTTGGGGAGTTTATATACTTAATGGAAACATTGAATTAAAAACAAGACACACACATACACACTTGAAAAAGGCTCTAACACAAGCATAACAAAAATATATGCAGCTAGAATTGGGCCTATAAGATATGTAAACGTATTATTACTTAAGACATGTTTAAATAACTTCAACATATGTAAATTCTGCTTAAGGACACTCTAGTTACTGACGTACGGTGTCTGAAAAGCCAGCTGGGAGGAGCCAGCGAATGCCTCCACCTTTTCTGCTTCAAGATCAGCCTTCAGCTTAAGGCTGAGCCTCCACTGGCTAAGCCTGAAGAGTCTACAACACACGCAAAGAAGAGAGCACAGAAGGCATGTGTTTTGGTTTTGAACAAAACCATTGGACAGACTGTGGATGTTACCAAATACACATGACCTATTTTTTAAACCAGTGTTTCTCTTACCGGAATGACGAGAACAACTTCCCAAGGCAGCTTTGCAAAGGCAGAATAATAATTAGAACAGTCATCCCAGCAAGACACGAAATTCCTATTTCCATCCAGAGCAGAGCAGTCACTGCGATAGCCTGCAGTGGTCCTGCCCACAGAAAGTGCAAGAATATTGTCACCTTAAAAGAAAAAGACAAAGCGTTCTTAGGACTATATAAAAACAAAACCAGTAAGAACATAGTATAGAAACAGTCATCTCCGAAAGAACAGGTAGGAAACTGAACATAAATGATCACAATGGGCTTTAAACCTGTTAAAGCAGCTATCCAAGCTTCTACCATTCCAGGGTACCACAGGGCAGGCTTCAGGAACTTCCAGGGAGTACTTGACCAGCAGGGTTGGAAAAAAGATCTCAATTTGTCTATCCCATGGATGAACTCAGGGCTTCCCTAAACTCTCTCTGCCAGAAAATTCAGACCCCCGTCCCCTGTGGCTCCCCAGGAAAAGCCTGTATTATGATGCCTACCACATTCTCCAGTAATTACTTGTGTATTTATCTCCCTGTCAGGCTGTACTTTCTCCAGGGCAGAAACTAAGTCTTATTCATCCCTGAAACTGAGTCAGGGCCTTAGTTCACATTTGATGAATGAATAATTGAAAGAGAGGTAGTTTAGTCCAATACAGATCTGACCAGCAGTTACAATGCCCTGGATGACGTGATATATTCATAGGGTAATTGTAAAAAAAAGAATGTGGTGGAATAGAGGACAGTAGGTTATTTCTGGCTACGGACCACCCATTAGGCATTATTTATTGAAGGCTTCCTATATGGCAGCACTGTACAGGGCACAGGAAAAAGAACAATTCCCACCCACCAGGAGTTCATCAGCCGGAGGAGAATAAAGACAATTCCGCCAGCAATACCAACACCACGTGCTTCAGGGCCACTCCAGGAGGACTACTAGATATATTTAACCAGCCTGGGCAAGAACACTGCTGTCTTCCCATAGTTAAGGAAGTATGTTTCAGGCAGCACTGGAAAAACACAACGCTAGCTGACAGGACAACACGTATTATTACATCTAATAATAGACGTAATACATCTAATAATAGAAATGAGAGTTGGATAAAAAGTTCCCTTGGTCTTACGTCTTCAACAGAATCCTGGCCTACGCCAAAAACTGTCACAGGACATTCCAGTAAGTTAAACTAAACGAGAAGGGCAGGAAATGAAAATGGATCCCTCAGGTGCAGCTTACCTGATCAAACTTGTTCACATCGTTGGACAGCAGATTGACTATCTGGCCTGTGGTGGTCTTCCCCATGGCCACGTTACTAAGGCGAAGCGCCTAGAATAAGAGAGGGAAAGAGAGAATTGGATTCCTACAGCGATAAGTCAAGCTGAGAACACAGCAAAACAGAGAGCATCTTCACAAGGTCTTGTGTTATGTGAAGAAGAGCAGGAGGACCCATGAGAGCCGGGCTCTGGGGACCCACGTTCAGGCTTCAACTCCTCAATGTGGTGGCAGCCACGACCCACAAGGACAGCAACGGGAAGAACAAGGGGTAGGAGCAAAATCCCCACCCGTTTTTTGATGCCTTTAGACATGCCCAAAGTATCAAGAATGTAAGATCATACTTTTAGGAGCCAGTTGAAGTAATTTTGAGCCAAATTAGATGACAGTGAAGGGACTACCTAAGGAAAAGAATTACAGAACTTGGACTGTAAATCCGGACTCAGTTGTTAATTCTCTGCGTGATGTCATTTAAACACTCTGGGCCTTTGTTGCCTCGCTCTGTGAATGCAAATAACCGCTCATTCTGCCTAGATCATAAGGTTCCTGTGAGAGTGAAATGGCAAATATTTGTTATCTACTAAATGAAGGACACCAGGTGCTTCAGCAGATACGATGAATGAGGAGTCATATCTTCATGTCTTGAGAGATAGACAGATATGTACAAACACCTGTAATTCAAGAGTGAATTGGAGAGGAGGACACTACTGGCACAGGGAACTGGGGAAGGTTTCGACTGAGTGACATTGTGGGGAGGGACAGACCTTGGACAACGAAGAAGAGAAACTATATGGAGAGGAGGGTAGGGCACACAGTGGATGAAAGGTACAGTGTGCAGAAAAGTCAAGGAAGGGAAACTGTGGAGGCAGCCGAGTAAAAACACCAAAATCCAGCCAGAAAGGTGGATTGGAAAACAGCTGAAGGTTTGGAAGGCAACACAGAACAGTGAATGCTTTTTTACACTAGAGTGAGAAACTCAACCTTAGGAAGATTAAACTACAGGGTGATTGACCAGAAGATTCTTGGAAGAAGGGAGAATTAGGGGCTACTGAAACAGTCCAGGCAAGAGGTAACAAGACTGCACAGGGTTGTGTGAATGGAAAGAAGGTCCAGAAGTACAAGAAAGTACCTGGAACAGTAAAAAGTGCTATGCAAATGTAAGTGAGTCAAGCACAAAATACACACACCCCCTCCCAAAGAAATGCCCCTACAAGAAACAGACCTTACTGTGCCTTAATGACTGAAATTTATCTTGAAAATATTTTTAAAGCCAATTTTACATACAAATACACGTTAATCCCTCATGCAAAAAAAATACATTATGGAGCAGATACGTGATACCTAATTTTAATAATTAAAATAAGGCAAAATGGCACACCAAAGTCTGATTCTAAACTGATCACTTTCAAAAAGTCTCAAGACAACTGCACCCAACTGGAATTATCATTTACAGACTATCACTGCTGCTGACAATGAGAACTACAGGCTAAGACAGTGCAGATGACAATTATGCAAAAGACAAAGTTCCTTTGGGAGCGCCATTAGGGCTACTGGCCATTCAGGTATGTCTAAGACCAGGAATAGTGATGGACTAAAGGGCTGGGTTCTGGAAGCTCAGACACTTGGCTATTAACAGAAGTTAACAATAACTCTGCATCCAACACAGAAATAAAGGATCTGTCCAAAGAAAATCAGTCATACTTCAGATAGAATTAAAAAAAATAGTGGTTTCATTATTATTATTATTAATGAGGAAGACATAGCTTACAAACAAACTGACAGACTTCTGCTCCCAACCATGAAAGAATAATTGGTACTGGACTTGCCCTCTCCTGTGAAACCATAAAACTGGACACAATATATGTGGCAGCTGTTCTCAGGCACTGACCCACAGGCCTGTGAGCCTTGAGAGAAAGGAAATACAAGAGCTGACCCGGTGACAGGCCTGGCTTTCTGCCTGGGTCATTTTCTGCCCAGGCAGGACTGCAGCTTCCCTGAGCCAAGGAGGAAGAGATGGATGTTCCAAGTTGCAGAAACACCTGAAATTTGTGGGCCAGAGGAGCAGCAGCAGGTCCCAGAAAGTTTTTGTGGGGATTTACCAAGGCTGCTTAGCCAGGGCTTCACTGTACATGGGCAGTGGGGCTGACTGCTGAAGGGAGACTCCAGAGAGCATGCGGTGCTAGGAGACACTGGAGCTTCGGCCCAACTAACAGAAAGAGATCTTCATAAGTGCCTCAGACATTCAATTTAGACACAAGGATGCCCACGCCTTAGTAACAGAGATCACGCTCCAGAGAAAGAGCCATGCACTTAGACTAAGTTCAAAGTGGAAATATCTGCCCTAGATAAATAGGCAGGTAGGTAGATAAACAGAAAAACAGAAAGAACAAACCAATGTTGGCAGGACCAATCTGTCAGGAATTGCTTACCAGAACAAAATTCAGTGCCCTTTAATCCTGACTCCCTATAATGTTATCCCTCTAACATCCAACATAGTAAACAATTATTAGACATGCAAAGAAGCAAGAAAATGTGACCCATAATCAAAAACTATAAGAATAGTTTTTGAGAAAACTATAAGCAATAGAAATAGATCCTGAGATGACCCAGATTTTGGAATTAGTAGACAAGAACTATAAAATAACTATTACAAATATATTCGAGTAGTTAAAGGAGAACAGTTATAATAAGTGAATGGACAGGTAATTTCAGGAAAGAGATGGACACTATCAAAAACATGCAAATGGAAATTCTAGAACCGAAAAGTACAACACAAAAAATTTCCTAGATAACTTTAATAGCAGATAATGTCCAATGATCTGTTCCCAGATTCATTAACCCTTTCTTCTATAGTTTACAATCTGAAGAACAAACAGAAAAAAAGAGATATTGAAGAAAAAAACAAAAAACTAAACCTGAGGGTTCAGTGGGACAATATCATGCCATTGGAGTCCTGGAAGGCAACAACGAAATAGGGAAGAAAAAAATATTTATTTAATTTAAATAATTGCTGAAATTCTTCCAAGTTTGATAGAAAATATTAATTTATGTACCTAAGAATCTTAGCAAACCCAAGAAGGATCAAAACAAAGAGACCCATGCCTAGGCATATCAGTCAAACTGCTGAAAACGAAAAAGTAAGAAAAAGTCTTGAAAGCAACCAGAGAAAAACAAAATATTACATGCAGAGGAACAACAATACAACTGATAGCTGAATTATCAGAAATAAGGGAGACAAGAAGACAGTGGAACAACATTTAAAAGAGTAACTGTCAACCCAGAATTCTATAACCAACAAAAATGTCCTTCACACGATGAGAGTGAAATTAAGACATTTTCAGATAAACAAAGTCTGAGAGAATTTATCACCAAGACACTTGAACTATAAGAAATTATAAAAGATTATTCTGTAAGTTAAAGGGCAATGATACCAGATGGAAACTCAGATGTACAGAAAGGAATAAAGAGAAATCAAAATGGCAAATATGTTTAATATCTTTATCTGTTTAAATATTTTTAAAAGATAAGTGATTGCTTAAAGCAAAAAATGGTAACACCACATTGTGTATGTAGATATAAAATATATAACAACAACAGCACAATGGATGGGGAAGGGTAACAGAATTTTACTATCCTTGTCCAATATTACACTAAAAAGACTGTAATAAACTAAGACACCTATTTTAGTCCCTAAAGCAACACTAAAAATACAAAAAGACATACTGCTAAAAAGCCAATTAAGGAATCAAAATAGAATACTAAAAAATGTCTAATTGACCCAAAAGAAGTCAGGAATGGAGAAAAGAAAAACAGACAAATAGAAAATAACTAGCAAGCTGAAAGGCTTAAACCCAATCACATCAATATGTACACTAAATGTAAACAGAATAACACTCCAATTAAAAGCCAGAGACTGTCACAGTGGATTAACAAAAGAAGGATCTACCTTGCTGTCTATGTGAGATGCACTTTAAATACTGATAGGTGGAAAGTAAAAGGATGGAAAACGATATGCCATGCAAACAGTAGGCACAAGAAACCTGGTATGGCTATATTAATATCAGACGATGTAGACTTTGAGGCAAGCAATATTACCAGAGATTAAGAGGGACATTTCATAATGATAAGAAGGTCAACTTAGCACTCCTAAATGTGCATGGATCTAATCACAGATCCATATGAGACCAAAACACACAGAACTGAAGAGAAAAATCAGGAAACTCCACAATCACTGCAGGAGGTTTCAACATCCCTCTCTCAGTAATTGATACAAGTAGACAAAAAAAAAAAAAATCAGTAAGGATACAGAAGATTTGAACTAGCAACCACAACTGCAGGAGTTTTTTTCAAGTACACGTTGGAAGTTCACCAACACAGACCATAAGCTGGGGCCATAAAATAAATCCCAATAGATTTCTAAATATAAAAATGTTACACACAATGTTCTCTGATGACAATTAAATCAGAAATCAATAATAAGATACCTCTAAAAACCCCAAATATTTAGAAATTAACAACATATTTATAACTAGCCATGTGGCAAAGAAGACATCACAAGAGAAATCAGAAATAGTTTTAAATAAGTGATAATGAAAATAAACCATATCATAATTTGTAGGACACAGCTGAAGCAAGTCTTAAAGGCAACTTCTGGTTTTAAATGTTTTACATTAAAAAGGAAGAAAGATACAAAATTGATGATCTAAGATTCTGCCTAAGACCAAGACCAAAGAAACAAAAACACAACCCACAAAACAAAACCAAAAAAGCCACTCTCTTCACACCTCTAGCAGAGAATATAGTGTAATCAATTACATCTGTTGACCTCGGGAGCTACCAGCTCGTTGACTGCACCGACTCTGTCATATTCATTTATGTCACCATGATCATTTATTGAGTACCTACTGCAAGCCAAACAACTGAATAGGAAACAACTTCACTAAGTAAGAATTATTCCTATTTTGCAGATGAGAAAATAAGCTGAAAGTATTCACGCCTGACAGAGAAAACACTCTCAGTATTTTTTTTAATGAAGCAAATTTACCACTATTCTTCATTAATGTAGAAAATTAAAGTTTGCTTCTAATAAAATGTATATGTTATAGTTTAAAATAATTGACCTCCAGTGTCAGAAAAACAACATATAAATTAACGCATCATTGCTCTGCTAATGTTTTGGTTCTACATTTCCTTAAGTTGACACGTTATAAAAAGGATACTATTTGCTTCCATTTGTTCCTTGTGAAAGCAAAATAGTTCCACCATGAGAACAATAAAAAGCAAACAAAACAAACTAGAGTCAATATATTGCACTATATATGCCAGACTCAGGGTTATTAAGTCAAGAGCATCTAAATATCAATAAGAATTATAAAAGCCTAGCAAATAAAGGGGGGGAGGGTACACACAAAGAACTCGTGCAGGAAATTCACTAAGAAAAATACAAATGGCTAATGAAAATTTGCAAATACTCAAATTCATTATTACTCAAATGTGTAAATTAAAACAACAAAGCAGTATTATTTCCCACCCAGAAATTAGTGAAACTGGCAAAGATAAAAAATACAACATCCAATCTTAGCAAGGGTGTGGGGCCTTCTCATTTCACTGGAATCTTAATAGTTAACAACTCTTTAGGAGCAAATGTGGCATATCAAAAGCCTTGAAATGTATACTCCCTGAGAAATTAAGGATGTCTCCAAAGGTTTAGCTTTAATCATGTTCATTGCACTGCGGTTTGTTAATATACAAAAACTCAAAAACAACCTAAATATCTAATTATTGGTTATACTAGAATCTATGTGGCCATTAAGAACAATATTGTGAACTATGGAATATAAACTCCATCAGAGCAGAGATCCACTTACGGTTGGTTCCTACTGTGGAGGATCATGAAAACACATCTGGGGTTATAAGAGAACTCTATAACCTAGGCCAAAACATTAATTTTGTTCAATTTTTCAAAAATAAATGCAAGTGATATTTGTCATTTATTTGAAAAATAAACTGTTTTCCCTTTCTCAATTATTTTAATCAAGAGAAATGAAACACAAAACCCAAGTGTGGGCACATAAATATCATCACCAAAGGAATGGGAAGAAAAGAAAGTTCTTTCTGTAGAAGTGAGTCTTCCAGACTGGTGAAAAGTATTATCCCTTTAAGAATCCAATCTTCATTTTAATAGAAACTCTCCCCAAACCCTTCTCTAACAGTCCTTTAAAACAGAAGATGCAAACTGTAGTTCACCATCTGCATGATGCAGATTCCTCGTCACCAACAAGACCTTTACCCAATGTCAATGACCCTCAGCGTGTCTGGACACTCCTCCCACAGAGGGCCCCAAATGGCGATGCTTTTTGGGTTTTGCATACTTTTATAATTCCATCTTGTCCCTTGCTGTCAAGCTATCCCTTCAAACTTTCATCAGACTATCTGATGATGGTAGTACCATTACCTACTACTGTTTCTAAACTAGGATATGGCTTCATAATACTGGAAGTCAAAGTAAATAGGCTCCAAGAACCTAAAAGACTTTCAGAACAGAAAACAGGTACTTGTGTCACCTATTTTGCATTTCTGGCTTACTTCCTGGTTCATGGCTCTACCCCAGAGTTGAGTTTGTCAGGTAATGCGGTTTCCGGGTAAACTGGGTATTCCTACAACAAGCAACTACAACGAGTATGTTTAGCTTGAAGTAGAAAAGGGTCTGTATTTTTCCAATATTATTGCCCCGAGTTGCTTAGTAATGCTGCCACACCTACTTTCGTGATCGCATAATCTAAAGCCATTAATCTCCATCCCCATGAACATGACTGGATGACAACTCCATAAAGTTAGTCAGATTCCTTATATGGTTCTGTAGAAGTAAAAAGATTCAAGGACATGAAAAACAAAGTCCATACAAAATCAGCAACCTGTGCTCTCTGTAATCTGACAGCTCCATTGCTTTTTTCTTTTCTTTTGGGGCTAGGGAGGGGGGCGGGGTGTTGCTGATTTTCCACGGCTGGCACACAACCAAACTGTCACCGTCTAGGTGCCCCGAGAAAAGGGTGGGTTTGGAAGCATTTAACTATTTTTCCAAGTTGTTTTTTTCCTTTTGTTATGTTACAGAGATGCAACCACCAACCACCCTGAACCAGACCAAGCCTCACCACAGGAGGAAGGCCTGTGACTTTTGCCTCATTTTTAAGGCTAAGAACTCTCCAGTAGGAGCTTAGGCATCATTACCATAACCTGCAGTGTACATGGAAGTATGTTTTCCAACTGAGCCTGAGCAAGCAAGTACCCGTCTCTTCTTTTTTTTTTTTGTGAGAAATATCAGCCCTGAGCTGATGCCAATCCTCCTCTTTTTTTGCTGAGGAAGATCAGCCCTGAGCTAACATCCGTTGCCAATCCTCCTCTTTTTGCTGAGGAAGACTGGCCCTGGGCTAACATCCGTGCCCATCTTCCTCTACTTTATATGGGACGCTGTGACAGCATGGCTTGACAATCGGTGCATCGGTGCGTGCCCGGGATCCGAACCTGCAAACCCTGGGGAGCCCTGGCAGAGTGCGCACACTTAACTGCTGTGCCACTGGGCCAGCCTCTACCTGCCTCTCCTTTTGAATATTCATTCCTCATCCGAAATAAAGGTCCCTGCTTCCCTTTGCTCGAGGACGCCATGACTTTAGAAATGATTCCTCACAGTCTCCTACTTGCTGCAAATACACTTTACTTTGTGAGACAACTTCCACTGGTGTAGAGTCTTATTTAACTCACCACGAGGCGAACCCACTTGCTTCAATAACAAAACTGTACAGAAAGCTCTCTGCAAGCTTTGAAGGATTTGACATTTACCTCCTGGAGGTACTATTAGCTTTTTTTTTTTTTTTTTTTTTTTTTTTACCTCTGTTGGTCACCTTTTAGCATTATACCACTACGATCTATTAGACTCAAGAGGCCAGAAAGATATGCACAGAGCTGACTTGAGGGACACAGTGCGGACCCCTGAGAATCACTAGAGCATTGGAAGCATGAAATATCTGCTCTGAGGTCAGGCTGAAGACTTGAATTCCTCAGGAGGAGTTCCTCCACATTCCCAGACCTCATCAGCACCGAGGGCCACGGGTCATGAGTCCCTGACGGGGGCCTCTCCATCACCCTGGGAACCCCGAGGCTCTACAGCCCCTGCAGGATGAAGACAAGCAGAGTATGGCCAGGCCCCACTCCTGGCAATTACCACACAGAGTACCCAACAGTTTGCTTGTGATGATGCTACATAAAAAACACTAGCCCCCACTGTGGGGGCCTGAAGTGTCCCCAGATCTTTGGGAACATTTCAGAAAATCTAATCACTGAACTAAAAATAGGTGCTTCGAAGAATGAGGAGGTAGTCAATATTTACTTTTAGTTTTAGAAAAATTACTACAATTTAATTAATGAAGTCTAATACCGATGCAAAGAATATCTAAGGCAATTTGATGGTAGTATGTTCAAAGCAAGGTCACATTCCCAGATCAAGACTGAAAGACCCCTCACCTCAGACCTTGCCTTCCCCAATTTCTTTGTTTGAAACCGAAGCACCACCTGACTGGTTTACCAAATAAGAGAGGGTACAGAGAAATGAGCAACACATAACAGTTGTGGCAAAGGTGAGCTGGTAGGGCAACAGGAAGAAAGAAAAATAGAGAGAGTGTGAAAAGCCCCATGATAGAGAGAGAAAGGAGAGCGAGACCACACACAAGTACAAACACACAGTTCAGGGTTAGATGAGAGAAGATAATCTCAATGAGAATATAAATGACCTGTGCCCCGAATAGAAGCGAGGAAAAAAACAAACGTTAGTCATAAAAATTTACACATGAGGCCATAGGCTAAGTCTTTTATAGCAACTATACTTATAACTATGCTGTCTATTAAGAAGTTTCTCATGATTTTGTTTATCGTGTGCCTTCTTTCAGACCAAACGAGGACAAGAGTGAAGCAATATGCCCACCACAAACTAACCCACTCTACATAATTTTACTAAAAAGTCATCAAAATGAGGATATTTTACAAATGGGATTTTCCTTTTTTCCTAATGGTTTATATTTATCAAAGTATTGGACTTGAGGAGGCTGGATATGCAGCAAACCTAAAGTAACAGGGCACACTTTCGTAATATTGCAAAACTAGTTGCATTACTCATTGCCTTTTAAACACTATCTTGGAAGCTTTCAGAAAACGAAGAAATCTGTGAGGCAGGAAGAAAAAAAAAATCACAAAAGATGCTGTCTAAATTATGATTTATTCACAGCATACATTTTTCGAACAATTTCTTTTTTGTGTGTGTGTGAGGAAGATCAGCCCTGAGCTAACATCCATGCCAATCTTCCTCTTTTTGCTGAGGAAGACTGGCCCTGAGCTAACATTCGTGCTGATCTTCCTCCACTTGATACCCTCCACTTTATGCGGGACACGGCCACAGCATGGCCTGACAAGCGGTGCATTGGTGCGCACCTAGGATCCGAACCCGGGCCGCCAGCAGCAGAGCATGCGCACTTAACCGCTAGGCCACCGGGCTGGCCCCTAGAACAATTTCTATCATCCGTATATATAAAGGAATTAGGAGAAAAGTGCACAGAGCAATGAGGAAAACTACATCACACTCATCAGATTCCATTTTTCTAAATCCCACATGCTCCTACTCACTGGAGGGGAGCGTACCAATGAGCAGCTGAGAGCCAAGAGCTATTACGACGCAGAGAAAGCGAACAAAGGAAATGACCCGGTTAGTTCAGCTAATGGGTCCCAGAGGGAGGAGAAAGAAGGAGATGAGGACTTCAAAACATACCCAAGACAGAGCTGCTTGCTCAGAGCAGGGAGCCAGAGAGGGGTGGAATCCTCTGAAATGCCTTCCTTTTCCTCCACAACTAACTGAAAGTTCAACAGAGCTGAGGATTAGGGTGAAGGGGAATTTTTTCAATAAATACTGAGTAAATGTATGACCTGTACCTCTTCAAAAAATTAAATTAACCTTGAGGACATTATGTTAAGCGAAATAAGTCAGTCACCCAAGGTCAAATCCTGTATGATGCCATTCATAAGAAGTACCTAGAATAGGTAAATTCACAGAGCCAAAGCAGAATGGAGGTTGCCAGGGGCCGTGGGGAGGGAGGATGGGCAGCTGTAGTTTATGGGCACAGAGTTTCAGTTTTACAAGATGAAAAGAGTTCTGGAGATGCATGGTGGTGATGGTTGCACAACATGAACGTATTTAATGCCTCTGAATTGTAAACTCAAAAATGGCAAACGGTCAATTTTATGTTATGTGTATTTTACCACAATTAAAAATACACAAATCGTTAATTTAAAAAACAAAACAATTACTTTTAAAGACTTGAAAGAAACTAACCACCAACCAAAATTCTCAATCTAGAGAAACATCTTAAAAGAATGAAGGAGAAATAAAAATATTTTCAGACAAACAAAAAAATTTTTAAATTAAACTAATTAGAAACTGGCACCACATCTATCTCTGCCCCCGTCCCTGGCTGTTGCTCCTTCACCCTTCTCTGGTACAGTGTTTTCCTGAAACTTTCCCCACAACAGGAATCTTTAACTCCTAATAGATTAAATATACAGATTAGCAGCCCTTTTCCTTAGAAATTCCAAGGAAGTAGGTCTGGGATTAGACCAAGGTTCTGGGTTTTTCTTAGGCATAAAGCTGACCTGTGACAGAATCCAGGGACCCTCAGCCTAGCACACGCCCTCACCATTCACCTGTTCAATGACCAAGTTGAACAGGTATGTCCTACAGCTCATACTACCATGCCCTGTAGGGTACACACAGAGCTCCCAGCTGTGAGGCTCGTAAACATCCAGCTACTAAAAGCAGTGAAGAGACTGCTGCTCTGACAAACGGTTGAGCAACTGAGAGTGGACTAGGCCCCGTTTCCACCTCTGCCATATGCAACCGTATAGCTGGACAAAATTATGCTTTCAGGCATCCGATAACAGGCAGTGCAAGACTGATCCCTGAGAGAAGGGACACTCACGAGGTGAACGCCACCATCACCCTGGTTCTCAGCCAGGAGACCATTTTCCAGTCGTGGCCACGAGCTCAAGTCCAGACAACATAGCAACCCCACTGAGCTGAGGCAGCAGAAGTCGGAGTTTGAGTCAGCTGAAGCAGCTGGCATCTTCAAGGCAAGGCACCAGACAGTAAACAGGTGTACAGAAAGTAAGGGTCTCCAAAGTCTCGGGGAGTGGAGGGGGTGCTGCTGCAAGCCTTTGGCTGAGGGGTGGGCTGCAAAGGCCCAGGTCAAGACTGCCCAAGGCTTACCAGAGAGCTGGTGCTATCAAGCAGGTCACCAAGCAGAACACAGATGGTGAAGGCCAAGCAGAGTTGGAACACTGGAGTTCTTGCCCAGGCAGAGTGGAGAAACCTGACTAATACATCATTAACAAGCCTGGTATACAGCTGAGGCACCAGAAAGATCATGCCTTAGAATTAAAGACCACTCTCTGAGCAGTGATTCTCAACTGGGGAGATTTCACCCCCACCCCAACCCCAGGGGACATTTGGCAATGTCTGGAGACATCACTGGTTGTTACAACTAGAGGGGTGCTACTGGCATCTAGTGAGTAGAGGCCAGATATGTTGTTCAACATCCTACAATGCACAGGGCAGCCCACCCCCACACTCTCCACCCCCTCCACACACATCCAAGAATTACACAGCCCTAAACGTCAGCAGTGTTGAAGACTGAGAAACCCTCCTCTGAAACAGACTTACTCTGGACTTGTCCTAGAAAAGATTAACACCAAGGCCTAACAAGACCACAAAGGACTTAGGACTTTAAAGTTGAGTCCCACCAAGTTAGAGAAGCTTGGGAAAAACACCTTAGGATTTCCGAAGATTTAACCTAACAAAGCATAGACCAAGCCTACACAAGTTCAAAGTGACCAGCCAGTAATTAAGCTGTCTATTGGTGCAAAATTCAACACTCTTCAGAACATCAGAATGCAGACCCCTAAAATGTAGCACTCATAAGTGTCCAATAAACAATTTAAAAGTCCTAGACATACAAACAGGAAAATGTAGCCCACAGCAAGAAAGAAGTCATTACAATAAAAAGAAACTCTCCAAAATAAACAAATAATAATAAAAAACCCAAGTTGACTCAGGTGTTGGGTCTTAAAAGATTTAAAGAAACTATTATACATATATTCAAAGAGTTAAAAGGAAATATGTTCACGAATTAAGGGGAAATATGAGTAAACAGAGATTCTCAGCAGAAAAATGCAAACTCTAAAAAAAAAGAGCCAAATGGACATTCTAGAACTGAAAAGTACAACACTACTGGCTGGGCTTAGTAGCAGTTTGAAGATCAGAGAACAAAGAGTTAGTCAGGTTAACCAGAAGAAACTATCCAATCTGAGGAACAGAGAGAAAAGAATGAATAAAATGAAAAAGATTGAGTGACCTGTGAGACAATTTCAAATGGTTTAACATAGAAATGAGTGACAATAGGTCAGAATAGAACTTTTTTTTTGTTGAGGAAGATTGGCCCTGAGCTAACACCTGTTGCCCATCTTCCTCTTTTTGCTTGAGGAGGCGTGGCCCTGAGCTAACAGCTGTGCCTATCTTCCCCTAGTTTGTATGTGGGACGCCGCCACAGCATGGCTTGATGAGTGGTGTAGGTCTGCAGCTAGGATCCAAACCTGCAAACCCCAGGCCACTGAAGCAGAGCGTGCCCAACTTAACCCTAGAATAGAACATATTAGAAGACATAATGGCCAAATATCTCCTATATTTTATGAGAAAGAATCAAATTAAAGATCAAAGAAGCTGAGCAAACACCAAGAGGCATAAACACAAAGAAAATCACATCTGGGATCAATATCAATCATCTGAAAAGTTGACAAAAAAGAGAAAAAAATTTTCAAAAACCAAGCCAGAGAAAATAGAAACATTACATATGAGGGAACAAAGATGCAAAGTAAGAGTGACTTCTTATCAGAAACAATGGAGGACAGGTAACAATAGAACAGCATCGTTAAAGCGTTGAAAGGGGTGCGGGAGAACTATCAAACCAGAATTCAATATCCAGCAAGCAAATCCTTTAAAAATGAGGGAGGAAAAACAGATTTTCAGATAAAAACTGAGAGAATTCTGCACTAGCAGACTCATACTATACGAAATGCTAAAGGATGTTTTCAGGCTGAAAAAAATTATACCAAATGGAAACTTGGCACTACAGAAAGGAACAAAGAGCACCAGAATGGTAACCAGGTGGCTAAATAAAAACTATAGTTCTTTTTCTTCTTAAATAACAACATTGTATGGTAGTGAGGGTGAGGGGTCATTAAATATAAACGAACCTTCAATGAAAACAAATATATAATAAGAGACTTCAAAAGCCAGGATGCAGAAGCTGCGTGACTAAAGGGAAAACAAACAAATTCATAGTTAGGGATTTTAACAGCCTCTCTCTCTGTCTCTCTCTCTCTCTCCCTCACCCCCCCTTGTATATTTGTATACTATTCAAAGACAACATTATCTGTATAGATAACCTAAAGAATCTACAAAAAAAAATTACTACAATTAAACAAAGTTTAGCAAGGTATCAGGAAACAAAGCAAAAATATAAATCAATTGTATTTCTATATAACAAATGGAAAGTGAAAATTTCAAATAACATTTATAATAGCAACAAAAAACAAAAAATGCTAAGGAATAAATTTAGTGAAAGATCCGAAAGACCTCTATAGTGACAACTACAAAATATTGCCAAGAGAAGTTAAAGAAGATCTAAACAAATGATAAGCTACACCACAGTCACAGGTCAGAAAACAGAACAGTGTTAAGATGCCCATTCTCTCTAAACTAATCTATAAACTCAATGCAATTCCAATGAATATCCCAACAGCCTCTTCTGTAGAAACTGACAAGCTGACTCTAAAATCTCTATGAAAATGCAAAAGACTTAGAATAGCCAAAACAGAAGCACAGGTTGCAGACTTACACTACTTGATTTCAAAACTTATTATAAAGCTAGAGTAATCAAGAAAATGTGTCATTGGAGAAAGGACAGACATAGAGATCAACAGAAACAATGAGAATCCAGAAACAGATTCACACATAAATGGTCATTTAATCTCGGACAAAGTCTCCAACTTAATTCAATGGGGAAGGATTGTTTTTTCAATACATTGTGCTGGAACAACTGAATATCTGTATGGAAACAGAACAAACTTCAACCCCCACCTCACACCATATGCAAAAATTAATACACTACGAATACAGACCTAAATTTAAATCAAAAATATGAAATTTCTAAAATAAAACATAGAAGACTGTTTCTTGGACAGGACATATGAGGCACTAACCATTAAAGAAAAACATTGATAAACAGGATTTCATCAAAATTAAAACATTCAACTCATCAAAAGACAGTGTTAAGAAAATAAAAAGGCAAGCCACAGACCAAAAAAAAATGTTTGCAATTCATATATCTGACAAAGGACTAGAATCCAGAAGATAAAGAATTCCTACAATTCAATAGTAAGAAGACAAAAAAAAAAAACAAATATAAAAAAGGAGGGTGGCAAACACTTGAACAGATACATCAAAAAGAAGATGTATGAACAGCAACAAAGCATATAAAAGATACTGAGCATCATTAGTCACCAATATAGTGAAAATTAAAACCCTTATGAGATACTACTTTATACCCCAAGAATAACTAAAAATATTGACAATACCAAGTCTGGTGAGGATGTGGAGCAACTGGATCTCATATATTATTGGTGGGAATGTATTATAGCACAGGTACTTTGAAAAATCATTTGGTAATTTCTTCTAAAGTTAAACATACTTACTATATGGACCCAGCAATTCTATTCCTACGTATTTTTACTTAAAAGAAAGAAAAACATATCCACAAAAAGACATGTATATGAATGTTCATAGCAGCTTTATTTGTAGCAGCCAAAACCTGGAAACAACCCATATAACTATCGATAGGTGAATGGATAAACAAATTGTGGTGTTTTCATACAATGTAATCCTACACTTGGCAATAGAAAAAAAAACTACTGCTATAGACAACAGCGTGGAATAATCTCAAAAACATCATGCTGAAGGAAAGAAGTCTGTCACAAAGGTGCATACTACATGATTCCGTTTATATGAGGCTTTAGAATGGGCAAAACTAATCAAAGATGATAGAAATCTGATCAGTGGTCATCTGGACGTGGGAGGCAAGATTGACTAGAAAGAGGCGGAAAAGAACACTCTGAGTGATAGAAATGATCAATATATTCACTGCTACGTAGTTACCCAAGTATATACTTTTGTCAAACTCAAACACTTAAGATATGTGCATCTTATTTATGTAAATTACACTGTTAAGTTGATTAAAAAGTAGTAGTAGGGCGGGCCCGGTGGCACAGCGGTTAAGTGCCAGCACTCTGCTGCTGGCGGCCTGGGATTCAGATCCCAGGCGCGCACCGATGCACCACTTGTCGGGCCATGCTGTGGCAGCGTCCCAAAGTGGAGGAAGATGGGCACGGAAGTTAACCAGGGTCAGTCTTCCTCAGCAAAAAGAGGAGGATTGGCATGGATGTTAGCTCAGGGCTGATCTTTCTCACAAAAAAAAACAACAAAAAAGTAGTAGTAGAGAAATAGAATTTTAGTTATATGAAAACAGAAGACTCTCAGTATTAAACAATATGTCATATATCCAATATTTTAAAATGTTTTAGGTATAGTAACTTTTGACGGACATGTGCAAGAATTTTTTTATATTGTTGGGGAATTTTTGAAAGAAAGCAATTATTACCAATTTGCTTTGAGACTAGCTAGATAGTAAAAACCTATTACCCCAGATCACACACAGCCCACCTCCAGAACTACTCACATTGTTGGATGAGATCAGCACAGCTGGATGGCACTGTGCGCTGCCATTCTCAGCCACCCGTAAAGAGCTACAACAAAAAAAATCCATCTGAAGATAACTTTAGGCATATGCAGCCCAAAACATGCAGCAAAGAGGCAAACCATGTAAGCAAAAGTAAGGTCATGAAAAGAGACATCTTAAACCCTGAGATTAGCAGACACAGGCACTCCATTGGATGTACTATCAATGCAGCCAGTGAGGGGGTAAGAGTGAAGTCATTCAGTGACAAAACTGTATACAAACTGTGATCATAATAAGATTGTAACTGTATAAGTATGTGCGGCTAGACAAAGACTGGAAGAATCTGCAAAAATAATACTTGCCATTTTAGGATGATAGGGTTTGGCACATTTCCTCCCCAATTTTTGGAACAATAATAGTAAGCAAAAACAGCAATGCTTAAGAAACTGCCTGAGTTTCAAAACTGACTGGCTTTGGAGATTTCTATCACAACTATGGTCTTCTAACCATGACTCTTCCCTCTTCTAATTAACCCCCAGGACTGGCTCCTTTCTACTCTTCCTTTCTCCATCTGTCATATTTACAAACTAATTCATTTTGCGAATTTATTTAACGTTTATTTCTATATATTATTTTACCTGATCTGTTCACCTGTCTTAGATGAAACAAGACATTATTATTTTCTTAAATTGGCCTACAACTCTCATTTGCTGGATGTCAGGAGCAGTTCATGAGAACTAAATGCTTCATGAAATGGGCAAAATAAAGCGAATGAATGAATGGCCCGTAAGATACTGAGACTGCACACCTCCCAGACCTGACTTCTCCTTTCCAATTCTCTGGTTATCTCCATGTGGGCCTCTAATCACTTCATGCGTCACATGCAGTAGGCCATCAGTAGATGTATTTTCCTAAACCACTACTCTGATCCTTTACCTCCTTACTTAAAAACTTCCAGTGGCTCCCCTCTGCCAACTAAACAAACCCAGGGACCTTAAGCTCACGATCAAGGTCCTCCATCACTTGGTCCCAACAAGCCTTTCTCGATTCACCTCCTAGTGCTCTCCTAAATTCTTATGTCAACTGTACTATTACCATTCCCTGAATAAACCTTTTCTGCTTTTCCATGTCAACATGGTTCAAGGCATGGAATGCCTGGCGCCCCCCGCCCCACACACAGCTCCACCAATCAGAGGGATCATTTCCTAAGCCATTAAGTCTGCACACTTTTGCATCACTTAACAATGATGCTGCCATTTTCTCTAATTATATGTATTCAAGCCTTCTGTGATTGAGTGCCAATAATAAAGATGATAGGAACGTTTGAACACTAGCTAAATGCCAGGCACTATGTTAAATACTTTACACAGATTGACTCATTTAATCCTCACCACAAACATGAGAGTTGGGTAGTATTATCTTCATCTTACAAATGAGGAAATTTAAGCCTAGAGCAGTTTGCCTAAGGCAAATAACTAGAAAAAGGAGAACTAGGATTCATACAAAAGCAATCCAACCACAGAGCCTTGTTATGTTTATGACCTCCCACCTTCCTAAATTTAATAACTGTCTTCTGAACCAAGTGCTTTGTGAGTTATCTTATCCAGCATTCATAACAATGGCCATGAAGCAGATATTCTTTATGCCCATTTTAAAAGATCAAGAAACTGAGGCCCTGTGAAGTGAGATCACTTCTCTAAGATTTTACAGTTTAGCAAATGACAAAAGCGGATTTGAACTCAGGTCTGACTGTTCTCAGAGTCCACGCTCACAATCTCTACCCCATCCGACCTGCCGCAGTGTCTTCCATGAAGTCCTCGTGCACCTGACTCAACACCTGAGCACTCCATGCATATTAGATTCCCAGCCCAGATTCTAAGACTCAAGGGGACTGATGAATGGCTACCATCCTTTATACCCGCAATTTCAAAAGGGTTATTCACCACTGGGAAGGGTTAAACTTGCAACCCATATGCTACCCCCATGTAATGAAAGATCTCAGTGATAAGCCAGAAAATAAAATTAACCTGAACGTGTATTTGAGGCCTATTATTACCACTTGGCATCTTTTAAAACTCCCCCATACCAATTAAAACAAAATGTCTGGCGACAGGGGCCAGGCATTAGCATTGTTGTAAAGACTCCCCCACATGAATCCAACGTGCAGCACAGCTTGGGAACCACTGAACTAACGCATTCCCTTCCAGTTTGCACCACAGCCCCACAGAGCAGATGAAGTATCAGATGGTAGAAGGCAAGTGACGTGCATAACCCTCCAGCAGCAGACATTTCCCTCTGAAGAAAGCTAAACCAAACAGCATCTCCTTCCTTACCTGGCTTTGTTAGCTCAAACTCCTAACTACAGAAAATTAAAGCCACACCCTATGACTCCTCTCAGCTCTTCCCTAGCAAACTAGAACACTGACAAATCGTCCCTCGATGAGATTAACTTCTCACAAAATGCACCAATTCAAGTTTATATCAGAAGTAAACAGAAAAATAGAGAGGAAAAAATGTGTTTAAAAGAAAGATTTTAAAGTGTTAACCAGTGCAAGAAGCATTACTAGTTCATTCTAATTTTGTCAGGAGGTTAGAAAATACCATTAGAAGAGAAAGGCCAACCCAAGTATCACAGGCCCCCAGGGAGACACTCTATTTACACCATACCACAGTTTCCCTGTGGCAATAGTCTCAAGGTGCTCGTCCCAGGACATCTTCAGAAAGGAAATGTAACCACAGACTAATAGGCAAAATATTGGATTGAACTATATGAAACTGCTGTTTTTGAAAGCCCAAAACAGTTGAATGTCTGCAATTTCATATTGTCCAGCCTAAACATAAAGGCATAGAGTCTACACTGAAATAAAATTAGCTTTAAAACAAAATAAAGTTCTGTCTGAGAACTATGAAATGACATCTTATGACTGAGACACTGACAAAACTTTCTATCAAATCCCTTTCCACACTCCGAGGAGTAAATTCAGAGGGAGATCAAGGGGGTGAGGGGGATGGAGTGGGAGGGGCTGCAGGGGGGTGAACCCCTCCCTTCTCACAATCGGTACTCTCTAGTGCAGAGATTTTTTTTGAACTCCTGCTCCATTGCTCAGGAGAAATCAGCAAGCTTAGCCTCTCTCTGCATCCTAGAAAGGCGCCTTCACTCCTTCTCAGAGTCTGTGATTAAGGAAGCCTGCTGTCCTGACCACTGATCCTAAAATATAACTGAGCTGGAGAAGTGTCTGGAAAGGAGAAGTAAAATAGTCAAGAGAAAAGGGGTCTTCAGAGAAAGGATTAAAGGAGAGGGGAGGAGTCCTTCACTCAGAGAGATGAAGAGTACCTAAATCTACGAAATCTAAATAGTGTGGCTACAAGGAGGGTACGTTTTTCCCCCCAAATCACAGAATTCTAAAAATAGAACTACTACTAGTTCTACTACTTAAATGCTTAAAAATGCACGTAAGTAAAAATACTTCTCTAAACAGGATATTGATCTACAGAAGTCATCCCTCTAAGATGTACTGCATAAATATCAATAGTCGATTCTCATTATTCACAGTAGTCATGTGCTATAAAGTCACTTTGAACATGAATTAGTGACTACTGAGTGCTCCTAGGGGAAATACAGAGTTGGGTTTCTGCCAGCCTTTGGTAACAATATTTTCATCAACTGATCAATATATACATAACCTTGCTCTATGTGTGTTCCTACTTAAAGACATCTTATTTAATATCTATTGTTGATTCATTAACATTGGACTCACGGCCAACAGCACTATAACTCACGCCTGAAAAAAGCTCACCTAACACACGCATTTCTCCATACAGCACATCACAGTCTTCCTGTGCTTAGAAACACTAGACAGCACTTCAGCACTCCGCTTGGGGGCCGTTTTAAACAGCAAAATCACCAAAAAAAAAAAAAAAAAAGCACAAAAATGTGGAAAACCAGGCACTAAACAGATTGTGGAAAGGACACTTGTTCATAATATGAGAGCTGAAACAAGAAGACAGAGTGTCATCTTGTTTGACTCCAGCTGGGTATGCGTCAGGTGACTCAAAATTTTAGGACTCTGTGCACACACACAAATGACCAACAACGAAAGAGCCGAGTATTGATTGAGGAGTTCCAAACAAATTTTAGCAAGTAGGCAAATTCGCAAATACAGAATCTGTGAACAATGAGGATCGATAGTATGTAAATTCTTGTAAGACAGATCTACAGTAAAGGATCAAGGGAAACTAGGATGTTCACATGGAGTCAACTCATCTTACAAGTTGAAACAAAGAAGGACAAATGTTCTCTCACAAACTATCCTTTGAGTTAACTCTAGAGAGAGCGGAGTCGACGATTTTAGCCAGAATAAGAAGTCTGGCCAAACTGACCCGATTCTGCACGGAAGTCCGCATCAGGTAACAAGCGGCAGAGAATAGGGTTAGTGATCTCAATGACTAACTCCTCTGGCTTTACCTGCCTTCAGAGCAAGTCAGCCCATCATCAGGATCCACTACGAGAACCGCCACAGTTCTTCAAAGTGGACACAAAGTCAGGAAACCCAGAGCCCATTAGGCTAAAGATCTTAAGGAAAAATCTCTATGCCACATGCATTTTATGATACAAAAAATCTCTGTGCCATACAACACGACCATTCTGATTACTGAGACTGATTACAAGTCATCCTGCCTGGCCCCGGTCTAGAGACCCGTAACATTCAGGCTCACTTCTACCCAGGCCTGAACCCGTGGTCAGAGCTGGCCAATGGGAGATGCATTCCCACTAGTGACTGGGGCTGGAGATGGTCAGCCATCTTCAATCCAGGTTCACCTTGCCTGAAGCTACCATCTTCCCCAGGCCGGCTCCACTTCCTGTGCTCTAAAGCTGGGGAAGTTAACCCTCGAGGTTTGAAGCTAGACATATCCTCCCTCTTCTGTGTCCCGGCCAAGAACAAGACAGAAAGTAAGCCACTGGTCCCATTGTAGAGGTGATAGCAACCCATGCCGGGAATATGACCAGTGACTAGCAGTGACCTTCTAAAACGAGAAAGTATAATGTTCAAAACGCTGTTGCTGTGAGGAACCTGGGTTCTTTCTTAATGCCAATCTGTTGACTACAAAAAGCGTAGCCTGTGCTGCACAATCCTTTTATTTGGTAAAAGGTTCTGAAAAATGCCCTAGAGATTTGAGGAACCTGAACAGACCACCACGAGCTGTTTCAATAGACTGCCAACTGCAGCCGTTGATCCAAAAAAATGTCATAGTTCATAAAAATTTCTCTTCATTGAGTCCTCAAGTTAAACAGAAAAATCAATGATCAAGTGGGAATGTAAAATTACATAGCTGCTGTGGAAGAGAGTATGGCAGTTCCTCATAAAATTAAACATAAAAATACCACAGGGTTCACCAATTCCACTTCTGGGCATGTACTCACAAGAACCGAAAGCACAGACTCGAACAGGTATTTGTACACCCAGGTTCACAGTAGCATTATTCACAATAGTCAAAAGACGGAAACAACCCAAATGCCCATTGACAGACGAAGAGACACACAAAACGTTGTATATATAGCCTACAAGGGAATATTATTCAGCCTTAAAAAGGAATTAAGTTCTGACACATGCTATAACACGGATGAACCCTGAAGACATTATGCTACATGACATAAGCCAGACACAAAATGGCAAATATTATAGGATTCCACTTATATGAGGTACCTGGAGTAGTCAAATTCATAGAGACAGAAAGTAGAATTGTGGTGGCTGTGGGCAGAAGGGACTGGGGAGTTACTGTTTAATGGGCACAGAGGTTCAGTTTGGGAAGATGAAAAATCCTGGCAATGAATAGTGGTGATGGCTGCACAACAACGTGAATGTACTTAATGCCACTGAACAGTACACTTAGAGTTAAAATGGTAAGTTTTATGTTATGCATATTTTACCACAATAAAAAAAAAAAAATCAATGATCAATAGCCAAAAGTACTATTACCAAAGCTGTGCAAAGGTAAACAAATGAGAAGTCATTTTTTTATATGACACATCCCACAACGTCATTCAATAACACAAACTACGACTCTGAGCTTAGCAGCCATTCTACTTATAACACCCGACCTGATTTTCTCCCAGGACCAGGGATTAGGAGGTGGGGCCTGAGCACAAACCACAAATGTTCACGGCGGGGCCTTTCCAAGCTGCGCTGCAGTGCCGGCTTTTGCCCTAAGGAATCAGCCCACTGTGAAGAACTGTCTTAACTCTCCACCTCAGCAAAATTCTAGATACAAGGCAGCACGTGAGGAAATCTGTCTTTCCCACGTTCCTGGAATTTCAGGTTATGTCTATGGTTTGACCCAAGCAATTCTCGACTTCATAAAGCGACAATCCTTTTAGGCTAACCAAGCTGGCAAATTAACACCTTTGGGAGTTGTTTACATTCAGGTAAGAAAATGTGCCAAGTCAGAGAGGATTCCCCAAGGGCAATGGTTCAAAGAGTTAGTGGGGAAGGGAAGAAAAACAGGTGGACAACAACTCACGTGAGCAGCAAAGAGCTTTGTATGATTGAACCATCGTCACCTCAGACCTGACTTCAGTGTTTAAGGTTTTCACAGTGGAGATGGAGTGAAATTTCCTATTTATTTACGGGAGCTAAGTATGATCTGGAAAGAGAGAAATCTAGCTAATTTGTAGAGAAATCTGAATACTCTTCTCCTAAAAGGTAGAATGGAGAGCAACAGAATAACAAAGATGATGATGATGACAATGAAGACCCCTCGATGAGAGCAAAGACCCCCTGACAAAAGTGTATAGGCACTGCTACATTTCTATGTCACAAAAGAGGAAATCGGGCTTACACGCTGTAGCCAACCATAGATAAGGCGCCAGACCTCCAGGACTCACAAAATCCCGAGATTAATAAGACTCTGCTCAAAGGAAGATGTCGGGGGGACATCTTGCATTTTGCTGAGAAAAGTATTCCCCAGAAACAGAAGCTCTAGATAAGCAACAACTAGATAAAAGAAGCAATACTTTAAATTTCAATTGCCTGGCTTTATCTTTCAACGATGATTTTATTTATTTCTTTAATAAAAATTGTATATTATTTAAGGTGTACAGCGTGATGTTTTGATATACATTGGGAAATGATTACTATAGTCAAGCTAATTAACATATCCACCACCTTTTGTGTGTGTTTTTGGTGAGAACACTCAAGAGCTACTCTCTCAGCAAATTTCAAGTAAACAATACAGTTAAACGAGATTTTTGTTGTTTTTTTTTAAGGCACACGGCCCAGGTAAAGAGATATCCAGGATGAAACTCATAACGAGCTCTTCAGCTAACGACACTGACGTATCTGTGGCAACTCCTTTGTGAAGACCCCTGAAATCCTTACTCTTTCTACGTTAGTTAAGACGAGGGTAAACTACGGGATAATTTTATGGCATTTCTCAATACAAAAAAACTGAACACATACAAATCAGGTCTTATCCTTAAAACTGCTATAAGGCACAATAAAGGGAAAGAAAATATTATATAAAAAAATAACTCGAATGAACAGCAACATAAAATAGATGAAACCATAAGTTCTCTCCAAATTACTAAAAACAATGTGAAATTTAAAGTCTTATCCCAAACATCCAACTATTTTCTTTAATATCATTAAAAACAACCTTCACTATGGAATACAGTGAGTGAGTCTGTATTGGGCACAAATGCCATTTATATTTTTCTTTCGTTAACAAAGTTATATTGAACATGATTAAACAGTTCATTTAAAAAATATAATCATTCCCTTTCTCAAATACAATTTTTTCTCCTAGATTTAATTTTATAGATCCGATTTCAGTGAAGGTCACTCATAAATACACCTTTAATATAAATGAAGGTTTTACTGAACAACCACCAAAAAATTTCCATAAATACAAATGAGATTTAGGCATGAAACCTTGAAAATCAATTTGATACTTATTTTTTAACTAGATTTTTACAAATTTAGTATTTTGCAACAGGCTGTAGCCAAATGTTATCAAAGGCAACCTGATGTGATCTCAGGAGAAAACTTTCATATATATATATATATATATATATATATAGGTAAAGTCTGCTTAAAAAGAAAAATAATTAGTCTGATACAAATAGCAAGCTTCTCTGGTAAAGTTTAAATGATTCTATTTACAAAATTTTTAAGTCACATAGAACTTTCCCAAAATGCTTCTGATGCTTTGGGTGAGATACACATTTTGATACCAAATGACACTTACCTTCCGATAAATCATATGGCACATGGCTACTCTTAACCTCATCCCAGCACACTGAACATGATAAAAATATAAGTGGTGCAGTAGGGCCAAGATGAGCGTGCAGGCAGTCAGCACCACCGCATAGGCGTACACTTCATGCAAAGCCACAGAACCAGTGGGATCATAGCCTTCAAAATAATCAATAATTTTCCCCAAAAATATGGGCTGGATTACTTTGACGACTTCCTAAAAGGAAAGGAAAAAGCCTAAATTAGAAATACAAGCCAGAGCCAGCCCTGATGGCCTAGTGGTTCAAGTTTGGCGCACTCACCACTTTGGCGGCCCGGGGTTCTGTTCCCGGTCGCAGAACCCCACCACCCATCTGTCCGTAGCCATGTTGTGGTGGTGGCTCACATAGAAGAACTAGAAGGACTTACAAACAGAATACACAACTATGTACTGGGACTTTGAGAAGAAGAAAAAAAAAAAAGACAAAGATTGACAACAGATGTTAGCTCAGGGCACAAATCTTGCCCAGCAGAAAAAAGAAATACAAGCCATACCAGTTTCTCAACACAAACTTTACCTTTTTTTTAAATTTAATTATTTTATTGAGGTCATACTCATTTACGACATTGTGTGATTTCAGGTGTACATTATTATACATCAGCTTCTGTATAGACTGCATCATGCCCCACCACCAGTAGTCTAGTTTTTATCCGTCACCATACATACATGTCCCTTTATCCCTTTTGCCTTCCCCCACTACCCCCAACCCCTCTGGTAACCACTAATCTGTTCTCCTTATCCATGTGTTTGTTTATTTTCCATATATGAGTGAAATCATACAGTGTTTGTCTTTCTCTGTCTGGTTTATTTCACTTAATACCCTCAAGGTCAATCCATATTGTTGCAAAAGGCACAATTTTGTCTTTTCTATGGCTGAGAAGTATTCCCTTGTGTATATTTATACCACATCTTCTTTATCCATTCATCAGTTGATGGCTACTTGGGTTGCTTCCACGTCTTGGCTATTGTGCATAATGCTGCAATGAACATAGGGATGCATAAATCTCTTTAAATTGTTGATTTCATGTTCTTTGGATAAATACCCAGTAATGGAATAGCTGGGTCATATGGTATTTCTAATTTTAATTTTTTGAGAAATCTCCATACTGTTTTCCATAGTGGCTATACCAGTTTGCATCCTCACCAACAGTGCGTGAGGGTTCCCTTTTCTCCACATCCTCTCCAACATTTGTTATTTCTTGTCTTGTTAATTATAGCCATTCGGACAGGTGTAAGGTGATATCTCACTGTAACTTTGATTTGCATTTCCCTAACGATTAGTGATGCTGAATATTTTTTCATGTGTCTGTTGGTCATCTGTATATCTTCTACGGAAAAATGTCTGTTCAAGGTCCTCTGCCCATTTTTTAATAGGGTTGTTTGGTTTTTTTGTTGTTGCTGAGTTGTATGAGTTCTTTATATATTTTGGAGATTAACCCCCTTGTTGGATATACGATTTGCAAATATTTTCTCCCAGCCGGTAGGTTGTCTTTTCATTTTGTTCATGGTTTCCTTTGCCTTGAAGAAGCTTTTTAGTCTGATGTAATCCCATTTGATTATTTTGTTTGTTTTTTTCCCTTGCCTGAGTAGACATGGTATTCGAAAAGATACTGCTAAGACCAATGTCAAAGAGAGTACGGCTTGTGTTTTCTTCTAGAAGTTTTATGGTTTCAGGTCTTACATTCAAGTCTTTAATCTATTTTGAGATAATTTTAACACAATAATAATTGTTATTAGCTTTACTTTTATTATTAGCATGTTAATAAGGCATTTTGACAAAGTGCTATATTCACCACTAATCTAAACAAAAAATACAACTACTTCCTTCTTTAAGACAAGCAGATAATAGGTTTAACCTTAAGCCAAAATTATAAGTGCAAAAACAATAAAGTTTTAAGTATATTGTGATTGGTACACTGTGGATGCTCAGTAAATATGACAATCAGGGCTTTAAAACACATCTGGCAAAACACGAAATAAGTCTTGGCCTAAGATGAATAAGGAAAAAGTGGCAAAAGAAGGGTAAGGAATTTGCTTACATATGGACAGCCCAGCTCGCAGCCTGCCCACTTCCTCTGGTACTCTCAATGTCCCAGCCCTAAGGAAAGTCAAGATGGATCATTTACAGGAGGCAAGCTCTTGCCATCTCCTTCTACTTTAATAGCCTTTATGAACTGAGATATTGGCACAAACACAGATCAGAAGAGAGAGCCCTCCAATCTTTCCCAACTCAAACTCCAGGTGTTGGAGAACGGAGTCCAGCATCTGTGGGAGTATTAAAAAGAAACCAGGCTTGGGAGGTTCCCAGGATCTTGGCCCCGGGGGGCGTTGCTTCAGTCTGTCTCTACCTCCTAGAAGCTGGGATATGCCCAGAAGTACTGCCTCCTTGGAGTCAAAAATTAAATAGCAGAAGCCAAGCTAAAAAATAATGTCATCAGTGGTTCTCCATCAGCCATACACTGCAGGTCACAATTTTGAAGAAATACTAACAATCATCTATTCCCTGAGGCAAAACTTAAAATCCTAAACCAATGAATTGGGAGGCACTGGAGCTTACCTCCTGAATAAAACTTAAGGAAAGCAATTTTCTTTCCCAAGACTAAAGGCCAAGAAACAGTAAAATTTGCCCCTCCTTGCCAAATGGCCACTCCACCCCACAACCTACTTCCTCCCTGTAGTAATACCTTATAAGGTACCCTCCTCTTCCATCAAAGAAAACCAAACACTCAACACAAATCCAAGTCACCGAAAGTAAACACATAGGTCCTCGACATCATTTCCTCCACAGACTTCTCAAAAGACAAAATGCCAAAAGTTAGGAAATCTTTCAAGGACTGGACTTTGAAATAAGCATTTCCTTTTAAGCAATCCCTCCATGTTAATAAAGAACTGGTAAACAACTGACAAATTTGCTTTTGATAGCTTTCTTCTGTCTGTCTGTCTGAAGTGAGGAACCCATGCACAAAAGGGAGGGAGAATCCAAAACACCAAACACGAAACAAAACTAACATGTATTTTCTTCTCAGCCAACGAGCGTTCACAGGCTTCACGAACTGCCTCGCCTTCCACGAGGTCATGGAAGTTTTCATCTACTATATAGAGGTAAGGGAACACTGTTTAATTGAAGACTTATGAGTAAGATGATCACATCAGCGTAAGATGATCAGATCAAGAACACAAAGGCCCACTGTTCCATTTCCAGCCTACTCCAATCATTCATGCCAAGAGGCATTAAGAGTCTACGGAGGGAGGGGCTGGCCCCGTGGCTTAGTGGTTAAGTGCGCAAGCTCCACTGCTGGCGGCCCAGGTTCGGATCCCAGGCGCGCACCAACGAGCCGCTTCTCCGGCCATGCTGAGGCCACGTCCCACATACAGCAACTAAAAGGATGTGCAGCTATGACATACAACTATTTAGTGGGGCTTTGGGGATAAAAAATAAATAAATAAAATCTTTAAAAAAAAACAGAGTCTATGGAAGAGTCCCTAATACACTAGGTCGTAAAACAGACTGTTGAGAGCTTACCGCGATGGAAATCTGGAGGCTTACACAGAGAAGCAAGAACATCAGACTGGACATATGCGCAGTCCCAGCCCAGGTGTGGCCAAGGGCAGCCGAGGCAGCAGCATACAAACCTGGGGCTATCCACTAGAAGCCCAGCGGTAACACCTGCCCTCCCAAACTTTCCTAAAACTTATGATTGTCTCTGCAAATCACTGCTGCCTGTTACTCAGCTCTCCATTTGAGCCTAACATGGGTGTAATTATAAGAGAAAGTAAGAGCAATGTCATCCATCAAAAAGAATACTGATAGATGCAACAAATCCAGCAAAAAAGAGTACAAAATGAAGGCAGGTCACTACTGCCTAAGTGTCTGGATTTTTCTGCTAAGAGTATTTAATAATCCAGTCAAGCGAACAGGCTCATTAATGAGCAATGTAAGTTCATGGCCCACACTTTCCCACTCATCTAGCCATTCCTGATCCTAACCCTCAATCAGCAAGAAATAAAACAACTGCAAAAATACTCATTACTGAACTTGAAAACTAACCAAATTAAAACTTTCTGGATAGCAGGAACAAGGTCAAAAATTGCTCACATAAACCCTTCATTTGTGACACCAATCAATGAGCTGCTGAAGATTCTTTCCACAAACGAACTGAGAATATAGTCTTTATTCCTTCACAAGAATTCTTCTCAACTGGGAAACTACAGGGATTTTTAAAAGAGCCCAATATAATACCACAACGCCCCATGACTCAAGGTTCTACCCAAGTCTCAGTCTTGGAGGCAGGTGTTTCTTCAGGGAGTATTTGGTACTCAGTCTCCTTAAAAGCACCTGACATTTGGGCCCCACCCCTTGCTTCTTAGGGGAACTTGCTACATAACTAGATGCTAAAAGTTCCCCAGTGGGCACAATTCCTCCACCATGTCTCCCCACATATTTGAAATGTGTCTTGCCCAATTCCACCATCACTGATTCATGAGAAAAAAAGGAAGATAACCATATAACCATACATAGACCTTAAGTCCTCTCTTAATCAGCTGTCTTTGCCCTGATGGCATGTTAGTATCATCTAGGAGGTATTAAGAGCACTCTGATGGCCAAGACCCAGCCTCCAGAGACTGGAGGTTCAATCAATCAGGGACAGAGCCTGAAGTTCCCTCTCCCTGGAAGACTCTATGGTGCAGAAACTAACCTCATGCAAACATCTGCTATTTCACTCTCTGGTACCATCACGGCATCTGAGCCTGGAGAGGCCACAGATCTGCTTTGAAGGACTTACGAGTACCTCAAAGGGTTTTTTTCTTTTCTTTTTTTTTTTTTTTTGTGAGGAATATCAGCCCTGACCTAACATCCACACCAATCCTCCTCTTTTTGCTGAGGAAGACTGACCCTAAGCTAACATCTATTGCCAACCCTCCTCCTTTTTTTTTTTTCCTCCTTTTTCTCCCCAAAGCCCCAGAAGATAGTTGTATGTCATAGTTGCACATTCTTCTAGTTGCTGTATGTGGGACGCGGCTTCAGCATGACCGGACAAGCGGTGCATCGGTGCGTGCCCGGAATCCGAACCCAGGCCGCCAGTAGCAGGAGCGCACGCACTTAACCGCTAATCCACAGGGCCGGCCCCCACAAAGGGTTTTAATCAGAGTTACAGGCCACATTATCATGCTTCCAAGAAAAGCCCTTATGAACTCAAAGTCCTGAGGTTTCAATGATGAAACTAAGACCCTCCGTTCTGCAGAGTAGGAAAAATTAAATGTTCAGAAAAGACCATATTTACAAAATGAAAAGATGAATCATAATTTGTTTTTAAAGTTATCTCTAAAAGGAGAGATGGAATAGAGTGAAAGGTACAGAATAACAGCTTTCTTTAAAAAAGCCTCTTGTGTTGATTTGACTTTGAAACCATAAAAACACAAAATAATTAAATTTTTTAAAAGGAATTCCTAAAATTTTAGAGTAAAATGAAGCAAATGTGGCTAAATAAATACCCATCCAGTTGTTATCATAACCATACAAACAAGAACTATTAAAAGTGGTTTTAAACAAAATAACTTGAAAATACGTTCCCTTTGTGAAATACCCACCCTAAGGATAATATGAACTGCAAAAAAAATCTTAAAACTGTTTTCAGAAGTCACATTATGGGTGATATGATAGTGTTGACATTATAAGATAAAAAGAATGAATAATTATGTTGATATCATTGAGAACTGGGATTAGGCACATGAGAAAAGAGAATAGATGGGGCAGGAAGATACAGATGTAAGAGTAATGAGATTAAGTAATAACACTAGTGTCTCGGACCAGCCCCGTGGCTTAGCGGTTAAGTGCGCGCACTCTGCTGCTGGCGGCCCGGGTTCGGATCCCAGGCGCGCACCGACGCACCGCTTCTCTGGCCTCGCTTCTCTGGCCATGCTGAGGCCGTGTCCCACATACAGCAACTGGAAGGATGTGCAGCTATGACATACAACTATCTACTGGGGCTGTGGGGGAAAATAAATAAATAAATAAATAAAATCATTAATAATAATAATAATAATAACACTAGTGTCCCGAATCTGATTGGGATTGGCAATACCCATATAAACTCACGATATGTTTATTTTTTTTAAAAAATGTATTTCAGCTTTGTCCAATCAAAAGCCAGAAAACTATAATCAACCCAGCAGCGACGGCCACCTCCAGTGCCCAGACTATAGTCTCTAAATACCATTTCCCATGAAAAGGAACAAGGGCTGCTTGGAAATGGTTAGTTCCAGGGCTGAGGCCGAAAGTGTACAGGAAGAGCCAGAAACATCTTGTCACACCAGAAAACAAGGAAACTAGCAAAGACTACTAGAGTATGTGCAAAAGACTGAGGACCCAACCTGAACAGACTCCCACTGGCCAAAGACGGCCAAAGTTGGGCACAAAGATAACTGTAATGGACTGAAGCACTTCAGAAATGTTTAAATCCATGAGCTCATACTGATACTCATAAAAACAAACAAACAGCAAAAACTCATTAGCCCCAGACAAGAATGCTGAAGAACCAACTCACTATTTTGAAAACTAGTTTTAAAAAAAAAAGTTAAAAAATTAAGAATTCTCCCTGCCCCTCCTATATATACTGTACCTCAGAGTAACCAAAGATTTGACAATAGCAAAGTTCCTCCTTATGGAAATATTTCAGCTAATAAATGAAGAAGGGGAGACTTAGAATATCAGCATTTTGTAACCCCCTAATGAATTAATGGATCTGAAGCAATGATCATGAATAGCTCCTAACATCACACACACGAAAAAGACAACCAGCCGTTATGCCCCTCATAAGGGAGGTACACAGCCCTACCTGTGAAGTAATCCTGTCAAACAGGAGGGGGGGGTGGGATCAAACCTGCATCAGATCAAGCTTCTAGATCTAACTACCAACTTACCGTGCCAGAGAAACATGTTTAAATGACACAATGGGGGAAGCAATTGGCCAAATCTAGATTGTAGGGATCTCTACAGGACAAACAACCTGATTTCTTCAATTAAAAAAAAAAAAATACCATACACAGCTGGTGGGAATGCAAACTGGTGCAGCCACTATGGAAAACAGTATGGAGATTCCTCAAAGAATTAAAAATAGAAATACCCTATGATCCAGCTATCCCATTACTGGAAATCTATCCAACGAACCTGAAATCAACAATCCAAAGAGGCTTATGCACCCCTATGTTCACTGCAGCATTATTCACTATAGCCAAGAAGTGGAAGCAACCTAAGTGTCCCTCGACTGATGATTGGATCAAGAAGATGTGGTATATATATACACTGGAATACTACTCAGCCATAAAAAAAAAAGACAAAATTGTCCCATTTGCAACAACATGGATGGGCCTGGAGGGTATTATGTTAAGTGAAGTAAGCCAGAAAGAGAAAGACAAACACTATATGATCTCACTCATATGTGGAATACAAACCAACACATGGACAGAGAAAACTGCATTGTGGTTACCAGGGGCAATGGGGGCAGGGGGTGGGCACAAGGGGTGAAGGGAGACATGTATATGGTGATGGACAAACAAAAATGTACAACCCAAAATTTCACAATGTTATAAACTATTAAAACATCGTTAAAAAGTAAATAAATAAACAAAATAATAATAATAATAGAGAAGAGAAAGGGAAATAGAAAAAGAACCCATACAACCTATATCAAATGCACCTTATACCGATTCAAACTGCAAGGAAAAAAAGAAAGACATAGAAATGTGAGCACTGGCTACATACTGATCATATCAAAGGATTAGTGTCAATGTTAATGCATAATAATGGTATTATGATTATTTGGGGAAAAGATTACATATCTTTTAAAGATACATGCTAAAATATTTATAGATAAAATGGGGAATGTCTAGGAATGGCTTCAAAATAATCTCGGGAAGGGGGAGTGAGTAGGGGTTCACGTGAATCAAGACTAGTCAGGAGTTGATAATTACTGAAGCTGGTTTAGGGTTACACAGGGGCTCATTATTCAGTAGGGGAGGAAAAGTAATTTTCCCTCTACCCTTCTGAGTTCTTGGCTGAGACCCCCTGTAATAAAAGATAGATTAACAAGAGAAAAGCAAACAGCAGTTTATTAACATGTATACCTCCTGTATATAAGGGAGAGACCCAGAAAAACTGAGTAACTCCCTGAGATGGCCCAGGCCACCACCTTAAATACCATCTTCAGCTAAAGACAAAAGAGAGAAAGGTGTGTGTGTTGCTGGGGGGCAGGGTGTCGGTTCTGAGGGGTTAACAGGAAAAGCACAGTAAACAAGTGTAAGGTTTGCTGTGCAGATTTCAGTCTTCTTAAAGCCTTTGCCATTGATAAGATGCTCTTGTGATTTAGAGCCATCCTTCTCCTCCTGGTACAGAGAGGAGGATGCGCTTATACATGGAGATTTCCTTTTTAAATGTAAATGCCACTACAGAGGGGAACTTCTACTCTGTTTTCAGAGCTTCTCCAGGGTCAGCTGTTTCTCAAAAATAATCAACTCAAAAAATAATCTTTAAGCCAAAGAGGCATATTCTGGGGTGGCATATTCTGCTGCCCTTCAATCCTATCCTATTTTTATATTTTCGAAATGTTCTTAAAAACCTAACAAAGAAAACACTGCATGAAGCAGTTGACAAAGGAGCACAGAGCTGTCGTCAGAAAAAAACACCTACTCTTGGTTCTCTGACCCTTCAGTGGGTCAGGAGAGAAAGCGTCAGCACAGAATGCAAAGAGTACTGGCCTAGGAATCAACATTTTGCTTCAGAAACCAGGTAGACCACTTGCAAGTCACAAGACGCTAAGCCAATCACACGCCCTCCTGTGCCTCCACACAGTCAAGGCACAAACTCCACTGTGGAACTCAAGAGGATCTGGGTTGTTTACTTCCTGCCCATCACCTGGGTTCCAAAGTGAAGATTTAGGCAAATATCTGGCTTCCTACAACCTCCACCTAAACCAAAGACAATCAGCCCAAGTGGCCATGGACAAAGGCCAAGTCACTGGACAAGGCCAGCAGCTGCCTGGGGCCATTGCTAAGGGTCACTGAAATAGGACCTTGATGCCTAGCGCTCCTCCCCTCTCCGGGAAGGGGGCTAAGTGAACCTACACTGGCTCCTGAGACCCCATTAACATGCCAGCAGGCAGAGACCTCATCTCTCCAAGAAAAGGCCCCAGATGACACAGGGAGGCAGCCTCTGTGTCGTTTGCGTCATGCAGAGGCTTCAAGCTCCTCCTCTTTACCCTGGGGGCTCTGGGCACATGGAGACTTGCTCTGTCCCAAAGGCAGCTCCCGTGGAGGTGCACACAGGGGCACTGGGACCTAGTTGGCTGTTCTGTTCCTTTTTTTTTTTTTTTTTTTTTTGTGAGGAAGATCAGCCCTGAGCTAACATCCGTGCTAATCCTCCTCTTTTTGCTGAGGAAGACCGGCTCTGAGCTAACATCTATTGCCAATCCTCCTCCTTTTTTTTTCCCCCCAAAGCCCCAGTACATAGTTGTATGTCATAGTTGCACATCCTTCTAGTTGCTGTATGTGGGACGTGGCCTCAGCATGGCCAGAGAAGTGGTGCGTTCGTGCGCGCCACGATCCGAACCCGGGCCACCAGTAGCGGAGCGCGCACACTTACCCGCTAAGCCACGGGGCCGGCCCTGTCTGTCCCGTTCTAATCAGAGTTGGCCTGCAAGAGCACCACGTTCAACAGCAGCCTGGTATTTGCTTCTCCGAGCGTTACAATCATTCCTCAATCCTCATAGGACAGAGGTTTTCACTACTTCAAAATCCCAACCTTAAAAGCCTGGCCCGGCCTGGCATCACCCTGCCTCTTCCCGCTGGCGCTGCCAGTAGTGCCCAGGGAGGGCGCTTCCCACACTCTGTTTGGAAATCATGGATAATCTGCCAAGCATTCTGTACACCAGAGAAATTAAAAGGGGGCTGGAGGTCACAAAGGAAACATTTGCTTTTTAGAAAACTCTACGTTGAGTTGAGATCTTGCACTATCTAAAATACAAAGGCCAACTAGCAGCACAGATACAAGATCACAAAATGGGAAGCCACTTCAAAAAATCAATTATTGAACTAACGTTCATTCTATCTAAGTCAGCAACTAGCTTTAATCATTGAAAACCCAAAACAGTACCTGAAAATGATTTTTGAAATGTAACAGATCCTAACTAGCTTCACCATAAGAAATCATTTCTCTCTAACTTCTCCAAAACAGCAGAGCGTCAACAGGCAAAACTAGAAAAATAAGAGTGTCTGTGTTGGATTTTAGGCTTCTTTTGGCTGCCAGAAAAAAACGCAAGGTTTACTTCTAGTTCAACTCTAACAAACTTCAGTTCCCTGAACTTCACTGCATCAGAACTAAGAGTTCTGCCAATTATTATCTTAAAGACACAAAGTCAGAAAGAGTGTCATATGCTAGTGACCACACTCATCTAGGCCACTGTCTAACTTTATACTGTAAACCAGCAAGATATTGCCCTGAACACAGCACACGTACCCTCGTGGGAGAAAGCCCAGCTCCACTTCACATCTGATTTATCTGCTACCAGCACTGTCTGGTTCCACCCAGCTGTCACCCTAATACCTCAGGCCTGGTGCACACCCTGCCTATGCAAAGTGTGTTCAGACACCAGAACCGGAGAACTGCCCCCTACACTAGTGACTGACCTGGGGTTCTCATCTGTGCCAAGCAAATGCACACCCACTCCAGGATTCAGAGATAACACCTCTCAGCAGGGAACCAGGCATACTCACCAAGTAACAACATAGAGAACTCCACCTCTGCCCAGATCATCTGAGTCCCCTCCAAGACCACTACCTTCCACTGGTCCGTCTCAAGGAGCCAATCTGAAATGGTGTCTTAAGAGTGCGGATGTTTAAGAACTTCAGTCACCAGGATAGCCACAACCTCATCTACTCGGAGATGGTAAGGAGTGGAAGGTGGCTTTCTAAAGGACTCCTGGTCCCTCTGAACCCACCATGATGCTGCCCTGTGCCAATTCCCTAGCCACCTCCAGCACCCAGGGGACGTGTCACCTGGACTCCACCCTAATTCACAATCCCCAATCTGACTTCCTGCTCCAGGGAGTTCTTCACATCCTACTTCTTATCCCTAGGCCAACTTCAAGATGCACGTATCTGAGACCCTGAAGACAAAGTTCTTGAGATGAGCCTTCGGTGACACTGGACAAGCTACCACAGAGATGGTCAGGCTTGTAAGTCAGAGCACGTGACATTGAATCTCGGCTCTGTCCTTTATGTTTAGTGTGACCCCGGGCACATTATGTAACTACTTGGCACTGTGTGTCCTCTTTTCTAAAAACGGGGATAATAATACTTTCCTTGGCCAAAGGAATAAAAGTAATATTACATGTAAAGTGCTCATAGCAGTTCCTGACACATATTTTTCACGTACTTACTATTGTTTTTACTACACTACAGCCAGTACTGCTGCTGCCGCTGCCACCACCGCCGCTGCCGCCACCGCTGCCGCCACCACTGAGTATGAGCCCCTACTGCTGCTGCTGAGTATTACTACTACAGAGGAGTACTACTACTACCATAACTACCACTACCACTGAGTATGAGCCCCTGCTGCTGCTACTACTAACACTAAAACTACTGAGTATGAGTCTCCATGTTGGTCAGGTACTCTAGTCTCCACTTTTCTGCCATGACTTCCCGATAACCAACCTCCTAAAAGAAAGGCCAGCGCTCCACTAGTTGCACCTTCATTCAGCCCCCAATCCTGGCCATCCTGGATCCCCCATCAATAAGTATTACCGGGGCTGCACAACTGTGAAATCAACACTCCCAGCACCACAGTGGGGCCTATCCCCTCTCAGAAAGAACCCCAGCTCCTGCGGCCTCTACCTCTGTGTCTACTTATCCCAAATCTTGCCCTGCAAAGATGGACAGCTCATTTTGAGATGGGATCTAGTCACCATCTGGGGTTTAGAGATGCCACCCCAAGAAGCCAGCAGCCCATGACAGTGAAGAAAACCAGCAGCTCAGTTCAAACCCAGCCACATGGGCCACCTGTTGAGATCCACCAATCTTCAGCTTCTTTAGCACCTGGTAGCAAAGTAAAACTGGAGAGCCGGGGGCAGCAGAGGGAGGCCACTCATCCCTGCCCACCCCCAACCAGACACCTGGCGTGGACCACAGGCACACACGGAGGCTCCGGGGCTTCCTGAGAAGCAGAATGCATCAGAGCTCTGCTCCCTGAGGCGAGCCACCACATTTGGTCAAGGAATACTGCACACACAGGCCACAGTGACACCAGCTTGCCACTCTGCTTATTTCAAACTGAGACTTGTGACCGTGTAGAAACACCATCATTGGGATACCTGTGCACAGGTCAAAGTCAGGCTGGCACCCCCCACCCTGGAGTCAGTCCCACTGGTTTACATCTCTACCCTGCCCTTCACAAGGCCACAGCGGTATCCACGTGGCAATTAGTGCCCTCTCAAAGGTGGCACTCTGCCCCATATACCTGTCCCCACCCTCTGGCACACTGGCCAACGTACCTTTGTCATCAATGAGCACTTCAATCTCCCAGGACCTTCAGTCACCTATTAGCTGACAGATTCACGTTTTTCTCCAGTTGTGTAGGGTAGAGTTCACCTACCTAGCTACCCGCTGCCCACAGTGCCCTTCAATACACGAGCCTTTTAAATAGGAGCTACACCTCCCACATACAAATCAAAGAGCCCACCCATCTCACCCCCAACAAAATGCATTTATGACAACTCACCACACTTCTGCATCTAAAACAACCCTTTTCATAGCAACTGCAACTTACATCTTTATTACTCTCATACACTTGCAGGGCCACCAGCGTCCCTAAGGTAGTACATAAGGTACCACAGAGGGCACAAGCCACCCAGGCAGGTTTTCAGCATACCTCCAGCAGGCCGCAGCCTAGAATAGGTAGGCGAACTAGCACTGTACCTCCAGGTAGAAAGCTGTCTTACTGGAGGATCTTGACTGAGGCCCTTCAGGGTAATAGAGTTCATTGACCTCATGGCTCTCTGCCTTTCGTTTTCCATTGCACATCCGCCTCCACACTCCCTGCAATGCCAGGCTACCAAGACTCCACCTTCCAACCACCAATCCACCCCAACAACCAGGGACAAGAAACCAGAATGGGTGATGCACGGGTTCACCGGGATTCATGGTGAGGCCGGAGCTCCTCCACAGAGGGGACGTTGGCATGCAGTACCCAGCCCACTAGAAAGAGGGTGCGTGCTCTTGGGAGCTCTGGTCAACTCCAGCCCAGACTCAAGGGCCCCAGTTTCTAAGCGGAGGCGACAATACCCAATACAAATACTTGGGAAAGCATTTATCAAGATATGGCATGGTCAAGTGTCTTGACATGAGTACAGCCATGTTTGGCCGCTCCATTGACCTACAGCCATCAGCACAAAAAGAAATACAAAGCTGCTTTCTGTGTGGTGGGAACCGGCCTTTTCCCGGGAACTGGCCTTTCTCCCATGGAGAGAGTTGCAAGTTGTAACATTTCAAGGCTCTTGGAGCGTCGTAGCCCGGAATGGACTGGCCATCTGTGCCGGGCTGAGACGATAACCAAAGAGAACAATGCACGTACACAACTACTGGGCTGGGACGTTAGCCAGGGGGCTCAGTGCACGTACACCACTGATAACCATTTTGTGCATGGAAACACTAAATGCTTGCTCTGCAAACTCTGTAATTGCTTACTCTGAAAATTACTGATGGTATAAAAACTGCTGGAAACTGAGCCCTAGTGAGAGTTCCACCTGTGGAAGGGACACCTTGCCCAGGACGTGTGATCCTTGCCCAGCCACGTCGATTGACAGGGCTCTCCTGGCAGTGGGGTGGATGTTGTAACTGATTTGATGTGAAGTAATTGATTTGATATGAAGTAATTGATTTGATGTGTTCTCTTTTCGGTCAACCTGGTGTTTCTCTTTCCAGTTGATTTGTGTCATTTCTCTTCAGCCGATGTGGGTGTTTTCCCTTTCCAGTCGGGCTGATGTTCTTTCCCTCTTAATATTTGACCTATTTGGATCTGTTTGCAGACTGTCGCCTTTACTATCCTCTATATAATAAAATATACCTTCAGTCCATTTGTTTGGAGTGGAAAGTGTCTTTTACGTCTCCGATCGAATCCCCGAACCTCTCATAACATCAAGTTAAGTTTTTGTTGAGCACCTGTAAAATGTCTTATTTTTCTGGGTTCTGGCCCAAATTTACTTCCTCCAAACCACAGGGCACATATTCCTCAAGGTTATAGGATCTCCTTTTGGTGAAAGATCACTCTTAGCATTTATCACATTTACTGAACACCAACAATGTCCTAACATGGTATAAAATGTCTTTTCTTTTCAGTGCTATCCTTCCACGACATTATAGTTTAACTGGTTAAAAGAAAAATAATAATCTCCCTGAGGTCCAGTCACTTAAGTTTTCGCCCCTTCCAAAGATAAATATGACCACTGCGCTACATCATGTATCCTAGATGTGTTTTATCCTCAGACCTTAAACTACGAGCCTCTCTCCCAATAGTCCCACCCATCTCAGTACCATTCTGAGTACAATGAAAAGCTATGCACTGTATGTAAAAGCTTTTACCTCAATTAACGTAAAAACTCCCAAAACTAAATAGGATTTCCAGTAACATTTTATGATTGCCCTTGTTAAAGAAGGCTTCCGTGCATCTTTCTCGGCTCTCAAAACTTCTTTATCCCAGTACCTGCAATGAGAAACAAAGCAGTGAAGGGCAGCATGCCCGGCCACAGGGAGAGGTGGCAGAATGAAAGACAAGCGTTTATTACAGGGCAGTTTGTGGCTGTCCCATAAATGCTAGCTGTTTGCAGGGCTCCTGAAAAATGTGTGGTGCAGACTCTGAAGCACCAGAACAGGCCTTGAGGGAAAAAGTCCCAGTCTCGGGAAACAGGAAGTTACTGCCAAGCTCTGCTGGATGTGGAGTGCCGTGAGCAGCCCAAGAAGGCAGACACGAGTACAGACAACCTCCTCTAGGGATACCGCCTCCAAAGACAGATCTCGGCATCCAGGGCCTTCGCTGCTGGCTCCCTCCACTTCCACAAATGCACAGGACACACAGTGTCCCTCAGCCACCAAAGCAGGCCAAGCCCGGACAGCCTGAGGGGAAGTAGGCTCCAGAAGGGCCCAAAGGAAGAAGGCAAACCCCATTCTAAACCATTAGCCACACCCTTAGAAGTTCTGCTACTTCTCACCCTTCTCATTACTGCCTGGTGCTTACCCTTGCAACTCTTCTCCAAGGTGTTTTGAGCGATCTTCCGGAAGCACTGAATACATATCATCTTCTTCTAATCTCCGTTTGTGACCAATTTTAAACAAGGGGTTTAGCCACCTGTTAAAAATTAAGAGAAAAGGAGACTGACATAGATCCAGAATTACACACCTGTGTCTAATTAGAATCCTACACGCATGAGTTTCATTTAAAAGGTCTACATTTTAAATAGAGAGATACAAGGGAAATACAAGATATGTGCTTACAGAGAGACAGACACACAAACACATACTCCCCAGCTCGATCCACTGAGAAGCCCTGGAAGCAATGACACACCAGCAGCAAAGAGCACTCCAGCACCCAGATCTTCGTCTTTTTAGTATCCTTCTTCTTTGAAAGGAACCAGAGCTCCTTGAAGAAATGGCTGATTCTGAGGTTGGGACACAGAAAGTACAAGACGGGCCTGGAACATCTTGTGCCATAAAATAAGGAAGCGCTCGAGGAGCCATGAGGATGTGTCCAGAGGACAGAGAAGCCAGCTTAAAGGGCTCCTACCAGACAAATCTGGGATACTTTGGGCATCAAAATAAATAAATAGCAATGAATCACAATCCATTAAATAACAAAAGAATCCATGAATCTCTACTGCTACATAAATGGGGGAGAAGGGGAAGCTCTTGCATTCTAGAACGTAAACCAATATGGAAGGAACAACGGACTTAGAAAATTATCAAAGGAAGTTAAAACAAGTGGGCAAAAGTTTGATGAGGAACAGGACATTTACATAATCTCAAATTATCTCTACTAATTATTTATTAATTATGAAAGGATAAAAAAACAACCACAGAGGACCAAAAAAAACCCTATTCAAATAAACTGTCACTGTCCATCATGCAACATTTAAATGACAATTATTAATATGCAGAGATAGCCCAAAGGGTAACACCATTTTACTGATTTTGCCAGGGTAAGGAAATTTCCAAGGCCAGACAATAACCCGTGAAAGCAGGGATCATGTCTCTCTTACTCACTGCTTTATCCCCAGCACAATACCGGGTACAGAGGAGGTACGCAAGAATTATTTCTTCTACAAATGAGCGTCTACGAATCATTAAGGAAGCAGTAAGAGAAACTGAGCTTCAGATCTTCAGAACCCTGGTAGCCTGGCACTTCTGAAGAATCCTGGGCCAGAAGCTAAAACAGTGAATTCTAGTCCCAGCAGTGATACTGAGGACCCCCGAGTTCCCAGGGCCTCGACCATTCCCCCCTCCACTTCTTCAAGTTCAGCACCTCCATGACCCTTCACCAGTCACTTAATATCTCTAGGTCTCAAAGTCCTTCCAAAACAAAGAGATAAATCTGTGAGCTTTACCACTGGACAGGTTTGAAAACGTGTTGGGCCATTTATTCTACAGTTATTCCCTGAAGAAAACACTCAGGCAATCAGCACTGGGACTTACCCAGATGATGACACCCTGCCCTGAAAGGACCTCTTTAAAATTCTGCTTGCACAGGAAAAGATGCTCAACATCACTAATCATTAGGGAAACGCAAATCAAAACCACAATAAGGCACCACCTCACACATATTAGTACGGATACTACTAAAAAAAAAAAAAAACAGAAAATAAGTGTTGGCAAGGATGTGGAGAAACGGGAAATCTCGCTCCCTGCTGGTGGGAATGTAAATGGTACAGTCACAAAAGGACAAATATGGTATGATTCTGCTCACAGGAGGTACTTAGAGTAGTCAAATTCAGAGAGACAGAAAGTAGAACTGTGGTTGGCAGGAGCTGGCATGAAAGAGGGGTGAGGAGTTAGTGTTTAATGAAACACTAATGCAAGATGGAAAGAGTTATGGAGACGGGCTGCACAACAACGTGAGTGTACTTAACACTCTCGAACTGCACACTTAAAAATGGTTAAGATGGTAAATTTTACGTTATGTGCATTTTACCAAAATTTTTAAAAATTTATGAGTTAAAAAAATATTTTGCTTGATGTGCCTCAGGTGGAAATCATCCTGCATTAGAGCCTAGACTTTGCCACTTTCTGGTTGTAACGACACTGAACTAGCCATAAACAGTAATCTCTTAGAATTGGCCTCTGGCAAATGGGAGAATACGTGAGGATAACACCTCCCAAGGCTGCTGAGAGGATCAGCTGCTGTTGATTTGAACCCTACAAAGTCCACCAGACAAATACCAGCCATGACGATGACACAGCTCTTAAGTCATCAATTTGCGCCCCATTAGAAAGCCTCTAATAACTTTGATAAAGTTACTCAATTAAGCAAATTTCTCTCATCCTGACTTTTGATTTAAGGACTCTCCTAATCCCCTTCACTGCCCAGATCCCAAAAAGCCAGGCTGAGCCTTTTGGGTAGCAGCAAGGGCTGAAGGTTTTCATTTCCATCTGATGGCAAGCCTACTTGGACAGGAGCCTAAATTATCTATCATCACCTAAGTAAAGAATTAGACATGGAGACCCGAGTCAACTGACACCTTAATTCCAACTGATCCCTTAGGGAGTTTACTCACCAATTCTAGACCACCGCCTTCACCTTCCCTCAACCCAGTTCTGCCCCAACAGTCCTTCTCTCCATGGTGTTACTCTCTCCTCCCATAACACTGGATACAGCAGCAGCACTTCCCTCCTGTCTCACTGTAGCTCGTTCAGGGCAGTGACTATTCACACACTACTTGGAAACTCCTTGACCAAACACAGTGCCTGGTACGTCATGGTGCCTGGGCCCGGATATCACTGGAATCCATTTAGTGTGGGATCAAAAGCCTCACACCACAGGTGAGCTATCTCAAAACGGGTCACCACCCCAGGTTTCCTGAGCAAACCATAGCCAGATCAAATCAAACGTGGATGGCAACTCTCAAGCTCGAATCTTTCCTCATTCCTCTGCGACTTTCCTCTGTTCCTAAAACTTGTTCAAATCCATTTTCTCTTCTCTTCCCCTTCCATCTACTACCTGTCCTTTCCACGCCAAAATAAGCAAAGCAGCCATGGAGACTGCATGCCCCTCCCTCTCCAGTGCTCCCCAGCTCCCTCCACTCCTGCTGCCCAGGTCCTCCCAGGCTGTGGGCACTGCAGAGACTTCCTACCTCAGAGCTTCTGGGCCCTCTCTGGTTCATCCCCGGCCTTCTTGTCTCCCTTTTCTCCCACTAGCTAACCCATGCCTTTTACTTCTTCGTGGTGTCCCTCTCCTATCACCTCACATCTTCCCAACACTTTTTCCCACACCACAACCAACACCAAGAATCTACAACTATTGTGCGTGGATAACTGTCCTAATCCTCTTCTTAAAAAAAAAAAAAACAACATACATTTGACACGTTTGCACACAATTTAGTAACAGTGAGAATAAAATGAGGAATCATGAGTAAGATACTATTCCTGCTGGCCAACTCACAAGGTTTGAAGGGATTAAGGCACCGTTGGTTGGAACTAGCAAGCAAGGGACCTTACAACCAGCAGGTGATACCCTATCTAGATAGCCCAGGCCATGTGGCCACCACTAGGAGCAGGACTCAATCATCACCAAGGTTCCTTCTGAGCCCATGAGTGCCTGGTGCTGACTCTCCTCTGAAGATCTGGCCATTAGTGCTTGTTTCAATCAAAAACTTTCCTCCAAACTAGTAAACCTCATCCCCCTTAAGGGATTACACAGCTTTCGCTTCCAAGCTCAAGATATCCCTCCTGAGTGTAAGGGGTATGACTGCCTAACGAAGCAAGCCTTTGATGCCACTCACTGGCATTTGTGAAACCACAAAGCACAGAAAATACCTTACTTGGATCAAAGAATTGTTTCAGAAGCTGAATTACATGCATGTGAACATGTAATTCACATTTTCTTAATTAAAAGGACACTTCAGGGGCCGGCTCCGTGGCTTAGCGGTTAAGTGCGCGCGCTCCGCTGCTGGCAGCCCGGTTCGGATCCCGGGCGTGCACCGACACACCACTTCTCCGGCCATGCTGAGGCCGCGTCCCACATACAGCAACCAGAAGGATGTGCAGCTATGACATACAACTATGTACTGGGGCTATGGGGGAAAAAAGTAAATAAATAAATAAAATTAAAAAAAAAAAAAGGATACCTCAAGGCTACTGAACTGATATAATTTCATCAGTTATCTTGATGCTTCATAGATTGCTCAAAGTTTATCAGTCCATGGAAATAAACACCTGTGCATTTAGGTTAATTTAGGAGACATGTCACCTCATGCAGCTTGCCAAGCTGTGTCTCGGTACAAGCATCACCAGGGTGAGTGCCTGCATATCTGCAGAGGCCCCAACCTGCTTTTCCAGTCACATATCCCTTTGTCCCAACAGGAACCCTTTCTCACAGCCAGGCTGCCTCTTATCCCCTGAACACACTGACACTCCTACCTCTATCCCCCCCACACCACACCTGGTAGACCTTCACCCCTTTTTTTTAAGACTATTTTGTAAATGCAGTTTTAGGTTCACAGCAACACTGAGCAGAAAGTACAGAGAGTTCCCATATACTCCTTGCCCCCCGCACACACACAACCTCCCCCATTATCAACATCCCTCACCAGAGTGGTACATTTGTTACAACAGATGCACCCACACTGACACATCATTATCACCCAAAGTTCACAGTTTACATTACGGTTCACTCTTGGTGTTGTACATTCTATAGGTTTGGACAGATGTATAATGACATGTATCTACCATTATTACATCATACAGAGTAATTTCACTGCCCTAAAAATCCTCTCTGCTCTGTCTATTCCTCCTCCCCTCCCTGTAACCCCTGGCAACCACTGATCTTTTTACTGTCTCGATAGTTTTGCCTTTTCCAGAATGTCATATAGTTGGGATTACACAGATCTAGCCTCTTCAGTCTAGCTTCTTTCACTTAGTAATACGTACTTAAGGTTCCTCCATGTCTCTTCATAGCTTGATAGCTCATTTCTTTTTAGTGTTCAAGTATATTCCATTGTATGGACCCCAATTTATCCACTCACCAAGGAAGAGCATATTGGTTGCATCCAAGTTTTGGCAATTATGAATAAAGTTGCTATAGACATCCGTGTGCAAAATAATTTTTTAAAAAAAGAAATTAACAAGGACAAAAGAATAACATATATCCTATTAATATCTATTGGCATATATGTATATTCTATGCATAGCTATTAAGTTGACTTTCTTGATTACATTTGTGTGTGTACTTAGAATGGCACCTGACATGTAGTTAATACCATGTGAGTATTTAGTGAAAGGCATGGTTTTAACAAGTCTTTATTTTATTTCTAGTTTTTATTTATGTATTTGCCATGTTGTATAATGCATAAAGACTTAGGACTCTTAAAAAGAAAAACACTGTGTGCAAGTTTTTGTGTGGACCTAAGTTTTCAACTCCTTCGGGTAAATACCAAGGAGCGCAATTGCTGGATCATATGGTTTAAGAGCATGCTCAATTTTGCAAGAAACCATCAAACTATCTTCCAAAGTGGGGTCACCATTTTGCATTCCCACTAGCAATGAATGAGATTTTTAAAATCCGACTTAACCAATCCCTACTTTAAGTTCTGGCTCCTTTGCGGAGCCCTCTCTAACCTCTCTCTCCAGCAAACCTCTCCTTCCTTGGATCCATGGGCAACTTATGTGGTACTTATCAAAAATCCCTTATACATATCGTCTCATGCCTGAAGTCACCCACTGGAGGCCCACATACAAGATCCCAGCAACAAACATATTTGGTGTGGCACACATTATTATCTTAAAAAATAACAGCTAAAAGAAATAAGGTCATTTCCCATAAAAATCCAGATTCCCGAGTGTTCTTGAAACTCGGAAGGTCTGCCCACACTACGTACACATTTCCCCATGCTACTCTGATATTTTCTATTCTACTCCACTTCATTAAAAAAGAAATGCCAGCCATTGTGCGCCCATAATCACAACAGTATTATTAGATTATTACATTATTACAATAGCCAAAAGGTGGAAGGAACCCTAGTGTCCAATGACAAATGAATGGATAAACAAAGTGTGGCATATACATACACTGGATTTTTCAGCCTTAAACAGGAAGGAAATTCTGACACATGCTACCACACGGATAAACCTTGAGGATATTATGCTAAGTGAAATAAGCCAGTCGCAAAAGGACAAATACCATACAATTCAACTTATATCAAGTATCCAGAAGAGTCAAATTTATAGAGACAGAAAGTAGAACGGTGGTTGCCAGGAGATGGGGGAGGGGGGAGTTGTAGTTTAATGGGTAGAGTCTCAGTATTATTGATGAAAAGAATTCTGTGGATGGATGGTGATGATGGTCACACAACAGCATAATGTAATTAATGCCACTCAGCTGTACACTTGAAAATAGTTAAGATGGTACTGTGTTACATGTATTTTACCATGATTTTTTTTTAATTTTTAAAGAGAAACACCCAGTTGAAATCCACTAAATTGGTTTCCTGGTGCACTAATGGGTTGAGACTTGATTTCTGAAAAACATGGGTGTAGACGGCTCTCTACTGTGCAGACACTGTCCTTATCACGATCATCTCCACAGCAGACCACAGGTCACAAGAGGGCAGGGTGGCCTCTAAGTCATTTTTGCATACTCCGTGCCCAGCACAGTTCCTGGGACACAGTGGAGCTCAGTGAGTATCTGAACCACGTGGAAATAACCCATAATGATAAACCAGCACTTAGGGCTGCAATGAGGCTTCTGTTGAGGCTTTCCTCCTTGCCCAGCTCAGACTTGGCTGTCACTCTTGCGTAACTTGTTTCCCATAAACTGAGAAGGAAGTGAAATGTAAAATGACTAGAACAATACAAGTAGCTCCCTATGCTGAAAAGGCCAAGAGCCCTACGGAGCAGCACGCCCCATGGAGCAGCATGCCGCACTGGGGGCCTTCACCCCAAGGAGTGTTCACAAGTGTCCTGGGAGTACACAAAGCCACAGAAACACTTGGCACAACTTCCTGAAAGGAAGTTTTAGTAAACTGTGGAGTTAAAGAAAATAAAAAAACACTGAATAATGGAAAAATTGGCAAAGAAATGTCATACTTGCAGGGAGCTGCTTCAGCTAACACTCCTCCACTCCTTCACCCCTTTCCCCTCAGGAGGCTTTGGGGAACAGAGTTGAAAAAGCAATGGCTTCACTGTTACACTTTCTGAACACCAAGTGGGTACAGCTTGCTAATAGTGGAGCCCCATGAAGGGCTTGGTTATTTTGACCCCACCTCCAACCTTTAGCCACAAGCCACCCAAGGGAGCGTTCTCCATGAAGCCCCTGGACTAGACCACCCACTGAGGACCACAGGTCACCTACTTCTCTATAAGTCACATCCTGCTCCCCTCTACCAGCACCAGGTGACCAGCCTCCCTGGTTAACCTCTACCACCCACAGTCTGACCTCCATCCCCAACCCACCCTCCCAACCCTCCCATGAAACTCCCTGGAACTCCCTCTATGACCAGCAAACTCCCCTAAGCCCTCAGCTCCTTGCTCTTAGCAGGCGCCTGGCTGGCCCCAGGGAAACGGCTTTCCCACAGCCTCAGGGTGGCACTCCAGTTTCTCCAACTCCATTTTCCTGCCACATATCCCCCTTAGCTGTAAACACTCCTGGCACCTCCAAAGGCCATGGCATCTCACTACTGCATCTAGAAAATTCTATCATTCTTTGGCAACTTTAGGTGCTGGATCAGGTTTCCCCTTCACCTCAACTCCCAGCATCACTACTACAAGTGACTTCTACACCCAACAAAGGGCACCACAAACCCCAGCTGTTCACTTCCTTGTTCTCGTCTCTTCTGGAACTTTCCTTCCTCTCTGTCTTCTGTTGAATATATTAAGAATGGGCTTTCCAACCTCCACATAACCCGCCCGATGGCTGTGACCTTGTACTAGCCATCCTCTTATTTACTCGGCTGATCTGGCCCTAGCAGGCCACTGACCTGAGTGCAGACTCACACTTTCCCTTGGGGATACCTGTCCATCCTCTGCCTTCAAATACCATTTAAATGCCGACAGCCAGGCCTCTCCTCCCAAGTGCAGACTCCTAGAGCTAGGTGCCTACTTGTCATCTCCTCTCGGATGTCTAACAGCATCTCCACTTTAATATCCAAAATGGAACTCCTGATTTCCCCACCAAAACTGCTCTCCCCGTCTCCATAAATGTCAACCCCACAGATCCCACTGCTCAAACCAGAAACCTGGAAGCTGCCCTTGATGCGTCCCTTCCCTCGCCCCCACAACCAACCCATCAACTAGTCCCATAGCTGCTACCTCCAAAACGCAGCCTGACCCCCATGCACTTCCCTGCATCTTTGCTTCCCCCACTGAGGCCCAGGCTGCCATCCGTTCTCAGTGCTCCAACAGCCTGCTAACTGACCTGTCTGCTTTCACTCTTGGTTTCCCTACCATCTTTCCACAGAAAAGCTAGAACGATTTCTTAAAAATGCAAGACCATGCTGTTCTCCTGCAGTAGAATTACACCTAAATTCCTGATGGGGTATCATGAGTGACCGGTTAGCTCGCGAGCCTCATCTCCTGCTCAGTTCTCCTTGCTCACAGCGCTCAGCCACGCTGGCCTGCTGTGGTTCCAAGTGCCTGTTGGCTATTCCCTTCGCTGGGAACAAATGCTCTTCCCCATCTTCTCCTATGATTACACCTTCTCTCCTCCGGTTCTCAATCTGTTACCTCCACAGCAAAGCCTGGGCCACCTTGTCTTAAAAAACACACCTCGAGGGCCGGCCCCGTGGCTTAGCGGTTGAGTGCGTGCGCTCCGCTACTGGCGGCCCGGGGTTTGGATCCCGGGCGTGCACCGACGCACCGCTTCTCCGGCCATGCTGAGGCCGCGTCCCACATACAGCAACTAGAAGGATGTGCAACTATGACATACAACTATCTACTGGGGCTCTGGGGGGGGAGGTGAAAAAGGAGGTGGACTGGCAATAGATGTTAGCTCAGAGCCGGTCTTCCTCAGCAAAAAAAAAAAAAAAAAAACCACACACACACACACACACCTTGATTCTCTACTTCTCTAACTTTCTTCACCCATTTACTACAATCTATTTGTTGAGAGAAAAAATAACCCACTTATTTAGTCTCTGTCCCCTCTAGAACAAGGACTCCATGAGAGCAGAACCTGTCTTTCTCCGGTGTTCACTGGGCCCGGCACACAGCAAGTCACTTAAAACTCGGCTGAATCAATGAATGAATGACTCTCTCCTGGTTGAGAAGCAGCAACAGAGAACACTCACACCCTCTCTAAACTCCTATATGAGAAAGGGAATGTGCAAGTCAGCTGAGGTCAGTAAATCATTCAACAAATGCCCTAGCTCCACTCAAATAAATCATCTATTGTTGAAAGAATAAGTTATTTTAAAGCACTTTTAGCTGTGGCAAATTATTAATTGTTGGTTAGTTTTCCCTGGAGATTCTGCCAGCCCCAGTCACCGGAGGCTCCTGTGGCCCAGCCTGGGGCCTCCATCAGGGCAGGACTGGGGGTACAGGGTAAGAGAGGGAGTTGGGTGCTCAGGGTCAAGGAGTTCAAGAGCAGAGATTGGGATGAGGGACAAATGAGAGGCATACAGACAGATCTCATAGCAAGACACACCCTACCTCATTAGAACCCCCTTCCCCTAGGGCAGGATTTCTCAAGCTCAGTACTACTGACATTTTAGGCTGGATGCTTCTTTTGTTGTGGGGGGCTGACCTGTGCATTGCAGGATGGTTAGCAGCATTCAACCTGGATTCTATCCTCAAGATGCTAGTAGCATCTCCCCACCCCAAGTTGTGACAACGATAAATGTCACCAGACATTGCCTAGGTGGCAAAATCCCCTGGGTCAGAACCAGTGCCTTAAGCTTTTGTCTTTCTGGAAAAGCCACAGAACTTTACTTCAATTGTTGGCCCCAGAGAGTAGCCGCAGGGCACTAACAGCAGTACCTTAACCACCCAAACACGGATAATGGCATAAACCCATTACTATATTCATTGATTCAATTTCTCTCCAACAGCTCACCGCCCAGTGAGCGAGGGATTTACGTTAACAAAGAACTGCAATATGAGGTGGCAAGTATGGTCATGAGCTATGCACAGGATTTGCTTCTTGGTTTTTTTCAGGTTTCTGTAGGGCTAGGGGATCAATACCCCACTCACCAATGACCCATCTCCTGTATAGTAGAGATTCTCAAAGTGGGGTCCCCAGACCAGCAGTATCAGCATGCCCCAACTTGTTAGAAATGCAAGTTTTCAGGCCCCACTCCAGACTCATGAAGTAGAAACTCTAGAGTGGGACTCAGCAATCTGTATCTTATCAAGTCTTCCAGGGGATGCTGATATAGGCTCAAGTTTGGGAACCTGCTGGAGAGTACACTTTGACATGCCAAGTGGGAAGCTCTCATGTGGTATTTATACCAAACAGTCCCAACCCTGGCTAAATACCAAAATCCCAACCTTAGCCTGGGGAGTTTTAAAATCAAGACCAACAGATACCTGGAACCCCATCCCAAATGACTAAATAAGAGTGAATCAAGATGGAACCTAACTGGTGGTCTTTTTAAAAGCTCCCCCTCCTCACCATCACCACCACCACCACCAATTCTGGTCATGGGCCAGGTCTGGGAACCATTTGCACAAACAAGAAAGAAAAGTGTGTGCAGCTGCCTGGGGGGCCTCAAGGGAGGTTAGAGAAGGTTATCAGGAAGAAACAAAGCTTGACTGAAGTCCAGGAGAATCATTTGGAGTTCACTGAGGAGACAAGGGAGGAAGTGGAGGGAAGCTTTCCAAAAAAAAACAAAATCAGACACAATGCCTGGGGACAGCAGGTTCAAAACTGGGTAGGGGGGCGGCCCCGTGGCATAACAGTTAAATGTGCGCGCTCTGCTGCTGGCGGCCCAGGGTTCGGATCCCGGGCGCACACCGACACACTGCTTGTCAGGCCATGCTGTGGCGGCATCCCGCATAAAGTGGAGGAAGATGGGCATGGATGTTATCCCAGGGCCAGTCTTCCTCAGCAAAAAAAAAAAAAAAAAAAGGAGAATTGGCATGGATGTTAGCTCAGGTCTGATCTTCCTCACACACACACACAAAAAAAACTGGGTGGGGTTTGGTGTGGTAATGGGGTATCCAAATCTCTCCTATTCCAAACTTAAGAATTTGGACTTTATCTTGAAGGTAAAAGGGAAATAGTTTAAGTTTTGTAGATGATGGACTGTGGAAGCCAAGGAAACCAGTTAGGAATTGGATTTGAAAGAAAGCATAACCAGTGCAATTAGCCACATTCCTTCAAGTAAACCAGACCCAATTCGCTCTCCCAACCTGACTCCCTTCTACTAACACTAATCTCACCTCCCCTTGCTTGGTCCTAATCCTGACTCTAGCATTCTACCATAAAGATAACCCAAGTGAATCAGAGCTTAAAATTCAACATCCTATTACTAATTTACTCTAGGAAGTCAAAACAAGCAAAAACATTGCAACTCAAATCATCCTTTAAAAAAAATTTTTAATATCCTTTTAATATAAACTGAAGAAACAATTCTATATCAAATTTATTCTTAAATTCTTTAAATTAGCATAGCAGTAATTTATACATTAAAAAACTCTATAACATATATTTACTATACTAAACATATAACAAACTATATCCATGAGCAACTTTGCTTCCCAGCAAAACACACATTAAATTCATTCCCATTAAAATAAGATACTAGAAAAGGATGGCTCATCAACATACTAGTAATGACGGGAAATAACTATCAAAGGAGAAAAGGAAGCACAGATAAAGAAAAGAAATAAAATTTGTATACAGATAGTTTTACAAAATTACAAAGTCCAACTCAAAATTACTACAGGCAATAAACTAGTACATTACTTGTAAGATGTATAATAAATACACAAAAATCAACTGCATTACTGCATTCTAATGATACTGCAGGGGTGGGTGGCATCTGTTGATAAATTACTTAAGATATTGACTTCAAAGAGTAAGTGGTCAAAAAGTTAAGAAAAAAATTAGTAATTAACTTTGGAGTGGAAAAACCTGGCAGACACTATCTTAACCAAGTGGTAAAAGTTACCATCACCAGTAATGAGACAAGCAAACATCAGGTATCTATTATGTCCTGAGCATTAACTTCCTGGTATTCTTGTTATGAGGAAACATCAGACAAACCCAAAATGAAGAACATTCTACAGAGTAACTAACAATCTACACAGTCTTCAAAAATATGAAGGACATGAGAGACCGTAGAGCTGTTCCACATTGAAGGAGAATAAGGAGATACGACAACTAAATACCACACACAGTCCTAGGCCTAAAATGGGTAATATGGGGAAAGTGGCTACGCAGTCTGAGGACTAGATGGTAGTAATGTATCAACTCTAATTTCTGAATTTTGATGGGTATTCCATGGTTATGCAAGTTAAGTGTCCTTATATTTAGGAAATATGTGCTTAAATGTGTAGACGTAATGGAGCATCATATCTACAATCTACTTTCAAATAGTTCAGATAAAAAAGGAATAATACGTATAAATACCATGGCAAATATGGTAGAATCTCATGTCAAGGAATCTGAGTGAAGGGTATATTAGTTCTGTGTACTGCTCTTGCAACTTTTCTGTCAAGTTGAAATTCTCCCAAAATAAAAAGTTAAAAGAAACTACCAGATTTTAAAATATTTCAAAGACAATAATCAAAACTCTATGGCCCACAGCCAACATCATACCCGGCAGTGAAAAGCTGAAAGCTTTTCTTCTAAGATCAGGAATAAGATAAGGATGCCCACTCTTGCCACTTTTATTCAACATAGGATTGGAGGTCCTAGCCAGAGCAATTAGGCAAGAAAAAGAAAAGGTATCCAAGTCAGAAAGGAAGAAGTAACACCGTCACATTTGCAGATGACAAGATACTATATATAGAAAACCCTAAAGACTCCACCAAAAACCTGTTAAAACTGATAAATGAATTCAGTAAAGTTGCAGATACAAAAATCAATATATAGAAATCTGTTGCATTTCTATACATTAATAACAAACTATCAGAAAAAGAAATTAAGAAAACAATCCCATTTACAACTGCATCAAAAAGAATAAAATACCTAGAAATAAATTTAACCAAGGAGGTGAAAGGCCTATAAGACACTGATGAAAGTAACCAAAGACACAAATAAATGAAAAGAGATTCCATGCTCATGACTGGAAGAATTTATACTGTTAAGATGTCCATACAGGCCCAAAGCAATCTATAGATTCAATGCAATCCCTACCAAAATTCCAATGGCATTTTTCACAAACATAGAACAAACAATTCTAAAATTTGCATAGAACCAGAAAAGATACCACATAGCCAAAGCAATCCTGAGAAAGAACAAAGCTGGAGGCATCGTGCTCCTGGATTTCAAACTATATCACAAAGCTATGATAATCAAAACAATATGTCACTGGCATTAGAAACAGACATACAGATCAATGGAACAGAAGAGAGAGCCCAGAAATAAACCCACATATTTATGGTCAATTAATTTTCAACAAAGGAGCCAAGAGTGTAAAATGGGGAAAGGACAGTCTCTTCAATAAATGGTGTTGGGATATGTTCATTGCAGCATTATTCACTATAGCCAAAAAGTGGAAGCAACCCAAGTGTCCCTCGATTGATGACTGGATAAAGAAGATGTGGTGTATATATACAATGGAATACTATTCAACCATAAAAAGACAAAATCGTCCCATTTGCAACAACATGGATGGACCTGGAGGGTATTATGTTAAGCGAAATAAGCCAGATAGAGAAAGACAAACAGCACATGATTTCACTCATATGTGGAAGATAAACTAAAACATGGACAGAGAGAACAGTCTGGTGGTTACTGGGGGAAGGGTGGTGAGGGGTGGGCACAAGGGGTGAAGGGACACATTTACATGGTGACTGACAAACAATAATGTACAACTAAAATTTCACAATGTTATTAACTATGATGACATCAATAAAATAAAAATAAATCACAAAGTCATGTACCTTTTCACCCATATCCAGGACTTTATCTCACAGGTGTATTAACATGTGTGCATAGTTACAACGTACAAGGTTGCTCTAGGGTCCCAGTAATTGTGTTACTCATGCAATGTCATTCAGAATAGCAAAAGATTAGCAAACATAGATATCCATCAATAGGAGACTAGTTCAAGAGACTACAGTTCATCCATAAACTATATGCGTGTGCCATAAAAAATATTGTGGTGCCATAAATATAAGGAAATTCTTTATGTATGATATGGAGCTTCTCATTAATATATATTGAATGAAAAATACAAAGATGCAGGGCAGTGAATGTAGTATTTTATTGTTAGTGTACAAAAATGGAAAGGTTTTTCCCATTCTTCCCTTTTCTTCCTCCTTCCCTTTCACCCCTTTCATCCTTCCTGAATAATTTATTCCAAAAGCCATTAGGTAGAGTCCGGCATGGTAGGCTTGAGATTAAGGGGGAGGCCACAGGGAGGGGGGGCTGCAATGGCCCAGCACGACATGGGAGCCTGAGTGAAGTGAGGAGGTTGTCTGCACAGAGGAGTGGCCCAGCTCAGGGTGTCAGAGCCCAAGTAGGGTAAGGAACGGGTCCACATAGGCAGCAGTGTGGGTGTCAGAGTCCACAGGGTGAGGGTGGCATCTGTACTTGCTGGCTCTGATGGGAACCAGGTTTCTCACTGTCAGAAAAGGGAGTTCCAGATATGAAAAAATAAAATAAAATAAAAATAAATGGTGTTGGGAAAACTGGACAGCCATGTGCAAAAGAATGAAAGTAGACCAATATATTACAACATACACAAAAATCAACTCGAAAAGGATTAAACTCTTAAATGTAAGACCTGAAACCATATAATTCTTAGAAGAAAACATAGGCAGTAAGCTCCTTGACATCAGTCTTGGCAATAATTTTTCAGATTTGACACCAAAAGCAAAGGCAACAAATGCAAAAACAAACAAACGGAACTACATCAAACTTATAAGCTTCTGCACAGCAAAGGAAACCATCAACAAAATGAAAAAGCAACCTACTGAATGGGAGAAAATAAATGCAGGTCATATACCTGAAAAGGGGTTAATATCCAAAGTATATAAAGAACTCATACAACTCAACAGCAAAAAATCCATCCAATTAAAAAATGGGCAGAGGATATGAATAGACACCTTTCCAAAGACTTACAGAGGGCCAACAGGTATATGAAAAGATGCTCAACATCACTAATCATCAGGGAGATGCAAATCAAAACTACACTGAGATAGCACCTCACATCTCTTAGAACGATTATTATCAAAAAGACAATATAAGTGTTGATGAGGATGTGGAGAAAGGGGAATCCTCATGCACTGTTGGTGGGAATGTAAATTAGTACAGCCTCTATGGAAAACAGTATGGATACTCCTCAAAAAATTAAATACAGAACTACTATATGATTCAGCAATTCTACGCCTGAGTAATTATCCAAAGAAAACAAAAACAGTAACCCAAAAAGCTATCTACACCCCCATGTTCAATGCAGCATTATTTACAATAGCCAAGTTAGGGAAACAATCTAAGTGTCCTATGATGGACGAATTAATAAAGAAAATGTTCCACACACACACACACACACACACACACACACGGACTATTATTCAGCCATAAAAAAGAATGAAATCTTGCCATTTGCAACAACATTGATGGAACCTGAGGGCATTATGCTAAGTGAAACAACTCTGACAAAGACAGACAAAAACCACATGATCTCACTTGTATATAATATCTAAAAAACACAAAAACAAAGCTAAGCTCATAGATACAGGCAACTGATTGGTAGCTGCTGGAGGTAGGAAGTCGGGGGTGGGCAAAATGGGTAAAGGGAGTCAAGAGGCACAAACTTCCAGTTATAAAATAAGTCATGGGGATGTAATGTACAGCATAGTGACTATAGTTAATAATACTGCATTGCTAAGAGAGTAAATCTTAAAAGTTCTCATCACAAGAAAAAAAAATTCTGTGACGTATGGTGACAAATGTTAACTAGACTTATAGTGGTGATCATTTCACAATATATACAAATATCAAATCATTATGTTGTGCATCTGAAATTAATATAATGTTATATGTCAATTATACAATTTTTTTAAATTAAATTTTAAAAACTCTATGGTATCAATTTTAGAAAACCTCTATGGTACTGGTTTAAAAGTATAACTCTACTCAAAAAAACAGAAAAATCACAGAAATAGATACAAAGTATAAAAATAAAATATTAAAAAGGCAAAAAAAAAATAAATAAAGACAGGAAAAGAATCTTAAAAGCAACAAGAGAAAAGCAACTTGTTAGATACAAAGGAACCCCCATAAGACTGTGAGCAGATTTTTCAGCAACAACTTAGCAGGTCAGAAGGGAGTGACACGACATATTCAAAGTCCTGAAAGAAAAAAACTGCCAGCCAAGAATACTCTACCCAGCAGAGCTGTCCTTCAGAATTAAAGGAGAGAGAAAGCGTTTTCCAGACAAACAAAAACTAAAGGTGTTCACGACTACTAGGCTGGCCTTATAAGAGATGTTAAAGGGAGTTCTTCAAGCTCAAAAGAAAGGACAGTAATAAGTAACAGGAAAACATACAAAAGCATAAAACTCTTTTGGAAAAGAGTTTATATATAGTTAATATATAGTTAAATTCAGATACTCTAATGTTATAACGCTGGGGGGTAAATTACTTATATCTCTAGTAGAAAAGTTAAAAGATAGGGCTGGCCCCGTGGCTTGGCGGTTAAGTGCACGCGCTCCGCTGCTGGTGGCCTGGGGTTCGGATCCCGGGCGCACACCGATGCACCGCTTCTCCGGCCATGCTGGGGCCGCGTCCCACATACAGCAACTAGAAGGATGTGCAGCTGTGACATACAACTATCTACTGGGGCTTTGGGGGGAAAAAAAAAAAGAAAATACAGTTTTAAAAAAAAAAAAGAAAGAAAAGTTAAAAGATAAAAGTATTAAAAGTAACTATAACTACAATTATTAATGTACATAGTGTAAAATGATGTAAATTTTGACATCAAAAACCTAAATTGTGGAGAAGAATAAAAATGTAGAGCTTTTGCATGCATTTAAAGGTAAGTTGTTAACAGCTTAAAGCAGACTGTTATAAATATAAGATGTTTTACATAAGCTTCATGGTAACCAAAAAGCAAAAGCCCATGGTAGACAGATAAAAGAGAAAGAGAAAGGAATCAGAGCATATCACTACAGAAAATCAAACCACAAAGGAAGAGAGGAACAAAGTAATTACAAACAGCCAGAAAACAATTAACAAAATGGCAATAGTAAGTCCTCATCTATAAATAATTACTTTAAATGTAAAAAAGACTAAATCCTCCAATCAAAAGACACAGAGTAGGGCCAGCTCTGTGGCTTAGCGGTTAAGTGCTTGCGCTCTGCTACTGGCGGCCCGGGTTCGGATCCCGGGCGCACACTGACACACCACTTCTCCGGCCATGCTGAGGCCAAGTCCCACATACAGCAACTAGAAGGATGTGCAACTATGACATACAACTATCTACTGGGGCTTTGGGGGCAAAAAAAAAAAAAAAAGGGAGGAGGATTGGCGATAGATGTTAGCTCAGAGCCGGTCTTCCTCAGCAAAAAGAGGAGGATTAGCACGGATGTTAGCTCAGGTGTGATATTCCTCACACAAAAAATAATAAAAAAAAAAAGACACAGAGTGGTTAAACGGATGAAAAGCTCCAACTATACGCTGCCTACAAGAGACTCACTTCGGCTTTAAGGACAGACATACACTGAAAGTGAAGGGATGGAAAAAGATATTTCAGGCAAATGGAAACTGAAAGAAAGCAGGAGTAGCTATATTTACACCAGACACACTTTAAGCCAAAGACTGTAACAAGAGACAAAGAAGAGCACTGTATAATGACAAAAGGGTCAATTCATCAAGAGAATGTAACATTTGTAAATATTTATGCACACAACATAGGAGACTAAATATATAAAGTAAATATTAACAGATCTGAAGGTAGAAACAGACAGCAATACAATAATAGCAGGGGACTTCAACACCCCACTTTCAACAATCTATAGATCATCCAGACAGAAAATCAGTCAGGAAACATTGGACTTAAACTACACGTTAGACCAGATGCATCTAACAAACATATACAAAATATTCCATCCAAAAGCAGCAGAATACACATTCTTCTGAAGGGCAAAGGGAATATTAAAATCATATCACGTAACACGATGGTATGAAACTAGAAATCACAAAAAGAAAACTGGAAAATTCAAATACGTGGAGAATACACATGCTGCTGAACAACCAATGGGTCAAAGAAGAAATCCAAAGAAAAATCAAAAAATATCATGAGACAAATGAAAATGGAAACACAACAGACATATCAAAATTTATGGGATGCAGCAAAACCAATTCTAAGAGGAAAGTTCATAGTGATAAACACCTACATTAAAGAAAAGAAGAAAGACTTCAAACAATCTAACTTTACACTGCAAGAAACTAGAAAAAGAAGAAAAAACAAAGCTCAAAGTTATTAGAAGGAAACAGTCCTGTGTTGCTTAACCACAGGGACACGTTATGAGAAATGCATCGTTAGGCAATTTCATCATTGTGCAAACATCACAGAGTACACTTACACAAACCTAGATGGTATAGCCTACTACACACCTATGCTCCATACTAATCTTATGGGACTACTGTCATAGATGCAGTCCGTCAACCAAAAGGTCGTTATGCAGTGCACTGCTGTAAATAAAGATGGGAGCAGAAATAAATAAAAGACACTAAAAAGACAATAGAAAAGATCAATGAAAGTAACAGCTGGTGTTTTGAAAATATAAACAAAATAGACAAACCTTTAGCTAGACTTACCAAGAAAAAAAACTCAAAATTATAAATGAAAAAGGAGATATTACAACTAATACCACACAAATATAAAGGATCATAAGAGACTACTATGAAAAATTATACGCCAACAAATTGGACAAGCTAGAAGAAATGGATAAATTTCTAGAAACATATAACCTACCAGGACTGAATCACCAAGAAACACAAAATCTAAACCAACAGATTACTGATTCAATCTTGTTACTAGTAATCAAAAACCTCCCAACAAAAGTCTAGAACCAGAGAGTTTCACTGTTGAATACCACCAAACATTTAAGAAAAATTAATACCAATTCTTCTCAAACTCTTCCAAAATATAAGAGTGAATACTTCCAAACTCATTTTACGAAGCCAGCATTACCCTGATACCAAAGCCAAACAAGGACGCTACAAGAGAAAAAAATTACAGACCAATATACCTGATGATGTAAAAAGGCTCCACAAAACACAGTCGGCCCTCCACATCCTCCAGTTCCGCACTCACAGATTCAACGTGCGGAACCCTCAGGTGCAGAACACACAGATACAAAGGGCCAACCAAGGGAATTGAGCATCTGCAAATTTGGGTATCAGAGGGGAGGATCCTGGAACCAATCCCCCACAGATACCGAGGAGTGACATATCAGCAAACCAAATTCAACAGTACATTAAAAGGATCATACACCATGATCAAGTAGAATTTATTCCAGATACAAATATGGTTCAACATGCACAAAATCAATGGGCTATACCACATTAACAAAATGAAGGATAAAAATCATATCATCTCAATAAATACAGAAGAATCTTTTGATGAAATTCCACATCTTTTCATAATAAAAAACTCTCAACGAACTGGGTAGAGAGCAAATGTATGTCAACATGGTTAAGGCTATATATGATAAGCCCACAGCTAACACCATACTCCATGGTGAAAAGCTTTCAGCTTTTCTAAGATCAGGAACAAGACAAGAATGCCTACTCTCACCACTCAAATTCAACACAGTACTGGAAGTCGTATCCAGTGCAATTAGGCAAGAAAAAGAAATAAAAGGCATCCAAATCAGAAAGGAAGTAAAACTGTCTCTATTTGCAGATAATATATTAGATACAGAAAACCCTAAAGACTACACCAAAAAACTGTTAGAATAAGCGATTTCAGTAAAGCTGCAGGATACAAATCAATATGCAAAAATCAGTTGTGTTTCTATACACCAAAAATGAACCATCAGAAAGAGAAATTAAGAAAACAATCCCCTTTATAATTGCATCAAAAACAATACACTTAGGAATAAATTTAACCAAGGAAGTGAAAGCCCTGTACACTGAAAACTATAAAACACGGATGAAAGTAATTGAAGAAAACACAAATAAATGAAAAGATATTCCATGCTCGTGGCTTGGAAGAATATTAAGATGTCTATACTACCCAAAGCAATCTACAGATTCAACACAATCTCTATCAAAATTCCAATGACATTTTTCACAGAAATAGAACAAACAATCCTAAAATTTGCATGGATCCACAAAAGACCCCAAATAGCCAAAGCAATTCTGGGAAAGAACAAAGTTGGAGGCACTACACTTCCTGATTTCAAACTATATTACAAAGATACAGTAATCAAAACAGTATGGTATTGACATGAAAAAAGACACACAGATCAACAGAATAGAATAGAGAGCACAAAAATAAACCCGCACATATACAGTCAATTAATTTTCAACAAAGCATCCAAGAATACACAACAGGGAAAGGATAATCTCTTCAGTAAATGATGTTGGGAAAGCTGGATAATCACATGCAAAAGAATAAAACTGGATCCGTATTTTACACCACATACCCAAATCAACTCTAAATGGATTAAAGACTTGTATGTAAGACCTGAAACCATAAAACTCCCAAAAGAAAACATGGAGGTAAGCTCCTTGACATCGGTCTTGGCAATGATTTTTTGGATTTGACATCAAAAGCAAAGGCAACAGAAGCAAAAATGAGTGGGACTATATCATACTAAAAAGTTTCTGCAGAGCAAAGGAAACCATCAACAAAATGAAAAGGCAATCTATAAAATGGGAGAAAATATTTGCAAACCACATATCTGGTAAGGGGTTAATATTAAAAATACATAAGGAACTTACACAACTCAATAGCAAAAAAATAAATAACCCAATTAAAAATAGGCAAAGGACTTAGACGTTTTCCCAGAGAAGACATACAAATGGCCAACAGGTACATGAAATAGTACTCAACATAACTAATCATCACGGAAATGCAAATCAAAACATCTGTTACAATGGCTATTATCAAAAAGACAAAAGATAACAAATGCTGGCAAGCATGTGGAGAAAAAGGAACCTTCCCTCACTGTTGGTGTGAATGTAAACTGGTACAGCCACTATGGAAAACAGTTATGGAGGGTCCTCAAGAAATTAAAAATAGAGCTACCATACGGTTCAGCAATCCCACTTCTGGGTATATATCCAAAGACATGAAATCATTATCTCATAGAGACATCTGTACTCTCATGTTCCTTGCAGCATTATTCACAATAGCCAAGGTAAGGAAACCTACATGTCCATGAACAAATGGATGGATACAGAAAATGTGGTGTGTATAGATACACAGTAGAATATTATTCAACCTTAAAAAAGAAGAAAAGCCTGGAGCCAGCCCTGTGGCATAGCAGTTAAGTGCTCGAGCTCTGCTGCTGGCGGCCCAGGTTCAGATCCCAGACGTGCACCAAAGCACAGCTTGGCAGGCCATGCTGTGGCGGCGTCCCATATAAAGTGGAGGAAGATAGGCACAGATGGTGGCCCAGGGCCAGTCTTCCTCAGCAAAAAGAAGAGGATTGGCAGGGATGTTAGCTCAAGGCTGATCTTCCTCACAAAAAAAAAAAAAAAAAAAGAAGAAGAAAATCTTGTCACTTGTGACAACATGGATGGACCTGGAAGACATTATGCTACGTGAAATAAGCCAGAGAGAGAAAGACAAATACTGCACAGTATCACTTATATGTGAAATCTAAAAAAAAAAAAAAGTCAAGCTCATAGAAACAGAGTAGAACAGTGGTTGCCAGGGGCTGGAGGTGGGGAAATAGGGAGAGGTTGGCAAAAGGACACAAACTTTCAGCTATAAGATGTATAAGGTCTGAGATCTAATGTATAACATGGTGACTATAGTTGATAATAATGTATTGGCATAACTGAAATTTGCTGAAAGGAGAACTTAAATGTTCTCTCTCTCTCTCTCCATCTCCCTCTCTCTCTCTCTCTCTCTCTCGCACACAAAAAGCGTAAATATGGGAGGTGATGGATGTGTTAATTAACTATATGGCAGAAGCCTCTCACAATGTACATTTACCAAATCATCATACTGTACACTTTAAGTATCATACAATTTTGTCAATTATACCTTACCTCAATAAAGATGGGGGGGGAAGGCTTTGGCTGGCATTTGTCCCCAGTTTCTGGACTTTGTCCCAGTTCCTCTAAATCCTTGGAATTTTCCAAGTAACAAGAGTGTGGGTCCTGATGGTTATGCTAACAAGGTGACTCATCCTGGCCCCAATAAAGTTTATACTAACAGATGACTCAGGATGTGGGCTGGCTAGTCCAGAAAGAGCAACCAAGTGATTAGAGGATTGGGCCTTTGAGCTAAGCGACATCAGCCTGACCTCTGTGGAGCAGGGCTGGAGATCAAGATCGATCACAGGGCCAAGGCTTCAATTGATGATGCCTACATAATACAACCCCAGTAAAAACTCTGGACACCAAAGCTTGGGGGAGCTTTCTTGGTTGGCAATACTCTGACTATTGCCACACTGATGTGCCAGGAGGGTGACACGTCCTGACTCCATGGGGATAAAACAAGGAAGTTTCAATTTGGGGACAGTCCCAGACCTCAGAGGGTGTTCTGTGACTCTCCCTTTGAATGGTTCTGATTTGTACCTGTATGCTGTAATAAATCTGTAATTGTAAGTATAGCACTTTCCTGACTTCAGTGTGTCATTCTAGCAAATTACTGAACCTGAGGGGGTCATGGGAAACCCGGAATTTGTAGCCAGCTGGTCAGAAATGAGGGTGGCCTGGGGACCACTGAACTTGCAGCTGGCGTCTGAAGGGAGAGCAGTCTCATGGAAGGATGTGCCATTCACCTGTCAGGTTTGGATCAACTCCAGGTAGTTGGGGCCAGAAGTCAGTACAGGAGTGACTCGTCCTAGAGCTCAGGAGCAGGCACTCACATCTCAGGACATCACCTCCTTAGCTTCTGTTGGCCTTGAGGTCAGCTCCCCTACAGTGGTTGGGGGAAGCTGGCAAAAATCCTATTCTGTGACCTAGGTGGCAGTTACAAGGGTGTTAACCTTATAATAATTCTGTAAACTATGACTTTGTTTTGTATAATTCCATGCCTGTTTTACAACATAAAAGTTAAAATTGTGAAGATATTCAATGGATAACTAACAGTGTGTATAATCACATACTGACCGTTTCCTAGAAATATTTGTGAAAATTATGTAACAAATGTATACGGTGATCTAATAACAAAAATGGGTTTCACTACCCTCCCTTTAAAAAAAACAGCAATGAAATGAAATATCATTTTTATTAGTTGGCTAGAGGTGTCATAACAAAATGCCACGGATGGAGGCTGAAACAACAGAAATTTATTTTCTCACAGATTTGGAGGCTCGAAGTCCAAGATCAAGGTGTCCGCTGGTTGGTTTCCTCTGAGGCCTCCCTCCTTGGCTCGCACACAGCTGTCTTCTTGCTGTGTCTTCACGTGGCCTTTCCTCTGTGTGCATGCACCCTGGTGTTTGTGTGTCCAAATTTTCTCTTCTTATAAGGACACCAGTCAGACTGGATTAGGGCCCACCCTAATACCCTCATTTTAATTTGATCACTTCTTTAAAGGCTCTGTCTCAAAACATAGTCATATTCTGAGGTACTGGGCATTGGGGTTTCAACATGAGTTTTGGGGAGAAACAATTCAGCCCATAACACTACTCTCTTCACTCATCAGACTTGCAAAAAAAAATGGACACTTCACATCCAGGACAGGAAGTGAGTAAAAGTAGAGTTGTGGCAAGATTGCTGACACTCATAGATGGGTACTCAGGGGTTTATTATACCATATCCTCTACTTTTATATATGCTTGTCATTTTCTATCATAAAAGGGTAGGAGGGGGCGAGCCTGGTGGTGTAGGGGTTAAGTTCTCCTGCTCCACTTCAGTGGCCCGGGGTTCCAAGGTTTGGATCCCAGGCACAGACTGACCTACCACTTGTCAAGCCATGCTGTGGCAACATCCCATAGAAAGTAGAGGAAGATGGGCATGGATGTTAGCCCAGGGTCCATCTTCCTCAACAAAAAAAAAAAGAAGGGGGCGGGGGGAGAGGGAAGGAAGAAGACCAGGGGGAAATCCACATTTCTGTAGGTCTTAGATGTTAGGTATTTTCTCTATAAAAGTGAGTCACCCAACTACTAACATTGGTGCTATCCATGGTTAGAAATAAAATTAATCTTTTTCTCTAATCAGCAGTATTACTTTTTAATCTTTTAATTAATATAGTGATTTAAGAAAAACAAATAGAAAAGAAGCAGCAAAAAGAAAGGTAGGCATAATATTGACCACTAAACTACAACCCACAGCTTAACTTACCTAATCCATTCCTTGGCCCATTTATGAGTCTGACCTTCCTTCTCCCCTTATTCCTGGCACATGGTTTGACTCTATTTCCTAGCCTCCCCTTGCAGGTAGGTGAGACCATGTGGCATAAGAGAGGAAGGGATGTGTGCTGCTCACATGTAGATCCCATGCCTTAAGACCGTGAGCTGGGCCGGCCCCGTGGCTTAGCGGTTAAGTGCGCGCGCTCGGCTGCTGGCGGCCTGGGTTCGGATCCCGGGCGCGCACCGACGCACCGCTTCTCCGGCCATGCTGAGCCCGTGTCCCACATACAGCAACTGGAAGGATGTGCAGCTATGACATACAACTATCTACTGGGGCTTTGGGGCGGGGGGGAAATAAATAAATAAAATCTTTAAAAAAAAAAAAAAAAAAACCATGAGCACACCTCCTTTGTGCTCTCCTCTTCCCACCCTCAGACCCCAGATGAGGTAGCAACCCAGTTTTAACTCCGCAGACGACAACAGGGTCCTGGCCTAGGTCCATGCATACAAATCACCTGGAGATTACGTTAAAATACAAATTCTCATTCATTAAATCTGGGGCAGGCCTGAGACTCTGCATTTCTCCCAAGCTCCAGGTGATGGCATTGGGGCTGGTCTGCAGACCACACTTCGAGTAATGAGGTTCTAGGCAGAGCCACCCACTAAAGAGGTTCTCATTTCTGATGCCTCAGAGATGGTAGTCAAATGATGGGCAGTGGAAGACACACCAAAAAAGACCCAACCAGATATAGCCAGCTGGCCTTTCTCTCTTGACCCATAACAAAGTTTAACTCAGACCTATGATTAGCTCCAGTCTTAAAGTGCAGCTAGCAAACGAATCCGGAGACAGCTGCAGAGAGGTTACATTAGTGTATGCAACGTGTTACGAGTTGGCTGGATTCTATCAAAACAGTATCTGCCACCCTGAGTCAGAGGACGGGCTGTAAACGGTGAGATCTCCAAAGGCGGTCTCTGCCACAGCACGGGAACAGTGACCCCTGGCCTAGCAGTAGTGGACAAGAAGGTCACGTGTGGACCTTCAGGTCACTCCAGCCCCCACCAGCCACGCCGCTCTTACGTAGAAGCCCACGCAGAGGTTGTGTACTCTGAGACCACAGCTATGATTCACAGATTATTATTCTATCAAACCTCGGCAAATATTTCCATCACCTCAGCCCTGAACATCCTAGCAGTCCAGTGTTTATAAAAGCTGTGTACAAATATAACCATGTTTGTTCAGAATTTGCAGGAAGCAGATGAGAACCTGGCAGTAACCCCAAGGAGATTCCGAGTTGCTCTGGAACCTCGCTGGGTTTAGGTTTAAGTTTACTCAACTTTATCTTCCTTTTCTATTTACATAACGACATTGGGCCTAAGAGAAACAGAGCACACAGCATGCTGTGGCTTCACATGAAACTGCAAGAGTGGACCAGGACTCCCTCAGTCTTCAATCACCGTTAGTCAAAAGCCTGGGAAATAGGCAGAACATCCCAAAAACTCCTACCCACCCAAACTCCCATCACAAGCCTCTGCCCACTAACTCTAGGAAAAAGCCATTTGAATTCATGAGAAATCTAAATTATTGAATGCACTCAAAGAGGTACAGGCTGATTAATCTCACGGACCTGAGATAACTTCCTTTGGGGAAATGCTCTGCAGGGCAGCTGAGAATGATGCTCCTGGAGCACATGGAGTGTGTGCAGTGAAGCATGTGCATGTTATAGCACCCTCCAGACCATCTCATCTCCACACCATTTATGCTGTCTACGTGCCTTAGCAGAACCTTTCACAGGCAGGGGAAAAAGCACTTTCCAGTGCAGCCTGTGTTGAAATCACCATCAATTTCATGTTCAAACATGAAATCTAAGTCAATCCCCTCTACTTTTGGTGGACGATAAGCCCCACAAGGCCACAGGTTATTTTTACTTTGTTCGTTTCCCCCAACCACCTCGTATAACGGAAAGTATGTGTCGGGCAAATCTAAATACTTGCTACTTAACAGAAAAATCACACACCCAAAACATGTGACCTCATTTATTTTATGTCCTCAAAAAAGACAAGAAAGGCAAACAGATATTAGCCATAAAAATTCAGGAAGATGCATCTATTGCAATCAGTTTATTCTCCTAATGGAAAAGCAATTTCTTCAGAACAAGGTCCCTACTTATTTGGAATCTCCCCGCAACTTCTAGACTTTTTTCCAAAGTCTCCAAACAGCACGTATGTGCAATTTTTCGACACTTTCTTTTCCTGATGATTCCTTCGGCTTTGACATTCTAGGGCTACTCACAATGTAGGAGTGAACTTCAGGGCGCAAGTCCATCTTGCCCAGCCTCATTGAGGGTCTCTCAACTTGGCTCAGGTGTGAAATCCTGAAGACCATCCCCTGTTATAGCTTCCTTTGGTTCCTGGTCCCTCCCCTTGGGGTCAGGACTCTTCAGGTCCACCTACCAGACTCAAGTTGCGCCTTCAACTCCCTGGAGGAGCAGGTCACTGAGAATACAGAAAGTTACAATTCAAGGCAACATGCCCACTGAGGTAACATCTGGTGCATTTCCACCGTTCCGCTGAGAGAGTTAAGGACCCTAAGCTAAGACTTAGGTTTAGCACCATGGACCCTCTTGCTCTCTCTAATGCCTCTTCCAGCTGGCTCCAGGTTTTTCTTAACAAGCCTGTTTCAGCTCTTCATATTTCTGCCCAAGCTCCTTTCTCCTCTGGCCTGGCCATCAGATTTTTCTCTATATCATCATACAGCAAGGCGATACCTTACAAGGTCTTCCATTTTAATTCTTAATATTTAAGGCCCCAGAGGAACATTCTGACAGACTTCAGCCCCTGGCCTAGGTCGCCCTACAACCCAATATTATTTTTTGGCAAATGGTTTGAGATTTGAAGACGAAAGGCAGTTGGTTACACTGCTATGATTTTACTTCAAGTAAACAGAACAACTATTAAAGTAGATGAGCCTAGGGGCCAGCCCGGTGGCATAGCAGTTAAGTTCACTCATTCCGCTTCGACGGCACGGGGTTCACCAGTTCGGATCCTGGGCGCAGACCTACTCACTGCTCATCAAGCCATGCTGAGGCGGCGTCCCACACAGAAGAGCTACAACTATGATACACAACTATGTACTGGGGCTTTGGGGAGATTAAAAAAAAAAAGAAAAGAGGAACGTTGGCAACAGAGGTTAGCATAGGGCAAATCTTCCTCAAAAAAAAAAAATAATAATAAAATAGTTGAGCCTAGTTTTTTCAATTAATTTTTATAATGTCACCACCTTACATTCTTAGGAGAAAAGGCAAAGGGTTAAATAAATAAGCACTGGTTTGAGTCCATATTTCTGGTAACTGTCCATGAGCTAATAACTGAGATTGCTTAAGCTCCCTAAACAAAACACCAGGCCCTTGCAGCCCTGATGCAGAAGTGAAGGTGTGATGGAAAAATCCCCAGTGCCCATGCTAGCTTTGACCCTGAAACCACTCTTCCATACCAACCTGTCATCCTTAACAACCATCCCTTCCATCTGTCTTCTAGGCAACTGTTGAGAGCTCTCAGCAGTGATTCCAGATCTAGGATATGGAATCTGTTGGCTGCATTCCGATGAGCCGAAACCATCATACCAAAAAACGTAAGACCAGGGGACCATATTTTATACACAATATTGAGAACAGCTGTCCAAAACGATAACACCTATTTAAAATGTAATCAAGTTTCTGCCTGTTATTCAAAGTTAAGGGGGGAAAGCTAATTATAAATCATACACTTCTCTATTTGGGCAAGACTATGTCAATGGGACAGATTTTAGGAAAATTACAGCTGAACCAGTTCATTCTTTGAAGCATTAGGTCAATTACAAACAAACCAACCCTCAGCTTGAATGGCTGCATATTCAGAAAGAACAAAAACATTCTTTGAAAGGCCTCTGTACATAGTCTATTAAAGCGCTTATTTGGTAGGAAATAAATCAAGAGAGGGAAAACTCCACAGTGAATCTCAGGACACCCTAAAACAGCTTTCTTAATCATCTTGGTATCTTCTCCCATTCGCTTTAAAAAATGTTTCCTATAACCACAAAAACTCACAGAGGTGGAAAAAAAAGCAACTAAAAACAACACAAACAGGTTTTGTCAGTGAAGGGAATGCTATGTAGGAGAGACTTTACAGACAGTCTGTCACCCCCCACTTTGGCCTGTCCTCTGTCTCCCCACAGTCCTAAAACCAACCCCAGTGATCTGAATGCCGTTTTCAAGCTAATCCAATTCCCTCTCACAGGCTTCTCTGCTCCTCGCCCCTCCGTGGGGGTCAACTGTACCTCACCAGAAGGCGGTGGATGGAGGGAAGACAGACCACAACACACACACACACACACACACAGACCCTGCAAGAGTCAAGAAAAGTGAAAAGGGCAACCCCCCAATACCCAGCTGTGTAACTCAAGAGCAGCAGAGGTGCCACCCACTCTTCCTCCCTCTAAAGAGGCCCGAGCCAAACGGGATCTTCCTCCCTCATCCCCAAGGAAGCAGCCCTCCAACCCTCTCAAACCACAGCATATTGTATAAGGCCTTTATTAATAAAAAAGGATGCAACCCACAATTCACTTTTACCAGGAATCTCAACAACGGGACTGTAGGGAAGCTGGAATTATAACATTCATTAATTTGAATTAACTCTTAAGTGCCCACCATGTAACTAGGTTCCAGACCTCAGTTGGGCTCTTTTTCATGGAGCTCATCTTTGGGAGGGGAAGATGGAAGCCAACCAAACTAAGAAGACAAGTTCAGAACAATGATAAGGACCAGACAGAAAATAAAACAGCTAGACCTGGCCGAGGGTGGGGGCAGCTATTTTAGAGGGCGTGAAGAGGCCGAGCTCACCAGGAGGCCAGGATGGACCAAGACTCAAAGGACAAGAGCAGGGCCCGCGTGTTCCAAGCAGAGAGAACGGCAAGGGCAGAAGCCCTAAGGCCTAAAGCACTTACAGAAAAATCCGGAAATACCAAGTATTTGCCTCTAATTCAGCAGAGATCATAAAAGAATGCCCTGCGGGAGGGAGAAAATCAGGGAACCTGGGAGAGGTAGCTGGGCTCCAGATCCTGGAGGAAAGCAGCAAACATGGCTAACATCTCCTTCCATCCACCCCGCAGGGTTAATACTAATATGTTCAACTGACGAACAAAGACACTGGCTCGATTGGAACGGGACCAAGATCACATAGCTGTTAATCAGCCAGGATAGGGCCGGCCCCATGGCTTAGCGGTTAAGTGCGCGTGCTCCGCTGCTGGCGGCCCAGGTTCGGATCCCGGGGACGCACCGACGCACGGCTTCTCCGGCCATGCTGAGGCCACGTCCCACATACAGCAACTAGAAGGATGTGCAGCCATGACATACAACTATCTACTGGGGCTTTGGGGGAAAAAATAAATAAATAAATTTAAAAAAAAAAATCAGCCAGGATGGTCAACATGGAGCATGAACTCGCCCACTGAGCCCGATAGCTTCTCAGACAGAGTCCCTCCATCAGGGCTGAGGAGCAGCTTCCTCAGCCTCTGCCCGTCTCAGCAGACTCCAAGGGTACAGGAAAGCCACCCAGGCCCCTCGGAGCCCTCGGCCCACTCCTTCTCCCAGCCCACCCCAAACACACTGGAATCAGCTTATCATCTAAGTTAGCTAAGACGGTGAAGGTCCGCGTCATCTCAGAGGCCTTCCAGCCTCTCCACCTCACCCAGGACTTCTCACCCTGGTCCCCTCGCCTTGGCTTTCTGTTCATCTCGTGCTCTCTGCCCCATACCTCTGAAGCTAAGTGCTCATTTACAACTGCCTTTGCTGGGTGGACTCACACACATCTTCAGGAGACCCCTTTAGGTATGGTTCTCCAGCCCCATGAATCGGACCACAAGTGAGAGATGTGCCCAGTGACTGTCAACTTTCCCCCAGGTCCCACAACCCGGCAGGACCAACCCACCCAGATGTCCACCACCCAGCCTGCTGGGCGTCACCTCAAGGACCACCCTCTCCCTGTAGCTTTCACAGACGTCATGCTTACGCACAAAGCACAGGTCAGGGGTTATCTTCTGAGGATACCTGCTCAAGTGGGGCTAAGAATAGGTTTTCACTAGTCATTCCTCTCGGTAAATGTTCAGCAAATATTGGCATCACCCTGCCCACACTCCACAGTGGGCAGGTGGGTCAGGGCGCATATTTTATGGACTATGAACTTCAGCTCAGTTAGAGCAATCATATTATTTATCATCCAACCTAAGATACTCTTAGGAGTGAAACAGGGTGCTGTTAATAATTACAATGTGATAAGGGGTATAAACCAAGACTGTCCTGGGCAAACCAAGAGTTAGGGTCACCTGGTACAGGTGGGGGGGGACAGAGAGTCTGACAACAGCTCCACTACCTCAGGCAATCAAAAATTTGACTACTGGGGCCGGCCTGGTGGCTCAGCAGTTAAGTTCGCACACTCTGCTTCAGTGGCCCGGGGGTTCGCTGGTTTGGATCCTGGGCATGGACCTACACACTGCTCGTCAAGCCAGGCTCAGGTGGCAACCCACACAGAGCAACTAGAAGGATGTACAACTATGACATACAACTATCTACGGGGCTTGGCGGTGGGGGGGGGGGGGAAGACTGGCAACAGATGTTAGCTCAGGGCCAATCTTTCTCAAAAAAAAAATTTGACAATCTGATTTCATATCAAATCAAAGTATGATTTTTTTCCTTCTTTGGAGAGAGGGGTTAGAGGGAGGCTGCTACACCAAATCATTTCCTTCCGAAATAAAAGGACGCGAGTACAACACACGGGATCATGGTCTGTTAGGAAACGCAGATAGAAAGAACACAAGCCCTTTTCTCTATAATCTAACCAAATGCTAACACCCGTCAGGAACCAGGGGACACTTCAGAAATAAACATCCACACCACATTGCTAAGCCTAGGGAAACACCTCACCATCTGTAGTGCAACGCACTGCTGGAGGCGCATTTCTTAAGGGATCTAAGGACAGAAAAGAGAATTTCTGCACAAGCTAAAACACAATGTAGTTTCACGAGCACCAAGCCTTTCCTGGATCACACAAGCTCCTCATGCAAACATACACCTGAATGTAACTCTCCTTCCTCTGCTTTCCAAGGACCTTTGCACATGACTTTCAACATGTGAAAACAGAGAAGTGGAGAAACAGAAAGCCCCGCCCCACTCCATTTACTAAGTTGTCCTGCTTTGGGCCAGAATTTAACCTCTCTGCACCTCAGTTTCTTCAGCTACAGGCCAAGACAGTGGCCGCACTTCGCAAACCATTCACAATGTTAATCAGGGTAATGGTAGCATTCTACCTCATACTGTAGGATTTTGCATAAGATAGAAAAAAGTTCATTCAAGTCTCAGCGGGCCCTACAGTGTCAGAATGGCTGTGCCCAAGATGAGGGGAGAAACTGCCTCTTCAGAGAGGAGGGGAGCTGAGAGAGGAAGACTGATACTCCTTGATACTCCTCAACCCAAATCTTCACATATCTCCAAATCTCACTGTGTATGGATTTTTGTGGAAACCAGTAAACAGGGCTGACTTTCTGAGGTGGGGGCGAGCAGAGCTAGTTCAAGAGAACACAGGAGAAGGCAGGAGCATGAGGCCCAAAGAGGCCTGAGGGCGTGAGCACAGAAGTGGCAGGATGTGTGCAATGCTACCTCCAGCCAGGGTCCGCAGGAGCCACAGGACCGAGCCAAGGCGGCTGCTTTGTTTCCTGCCCCGTGACTACCATTCTGGAAGGACACACAGCCTCACTCATGTCTACATTCTCCACAACGCTTGGCAAAGTCGGTCCTTCAACACACAGCGGCGCTGCATCAGTGTTCATGTTCACCTCTTCCTTCCTTGAAATCCTTGCCAGGAACTCGATCTAAATATGTGAGAAGGAGGAAACCGCATAATGGCTTTGAACCAAATCTTCTGTCTGTGTGACTCTGCGCTAGTTTACTTCAACCTGCCTGGGCCTCCCGTTTTTCGCCTGTCATCAACTCCTCAAAGTAAAATTTTCCAGAGAATTAGCCTGAGGTGACAGGGAATGAAAATGGCTCAGCCTGTCTCGGGTTCATCTGAAGTTGGCCAGGCAGAGTCCAATCCAACCAGCACAACTCTCATCCGACTCTCACCCACCTCACAAGCTACCTTCCCCACAGCCTAATGAATTCACTAGGAGCTGCTATTTATTCCCTTTGTTCTGCCCCCAGAAAAACACCAATTCCCAGAAATCAAAAGCGATTAATTCCCTCTTCTGTGTGTCGGCTGCTCCATGGGAGTCCTTCCTGCTGCACCTCATCCTTCCTGGAAGGGTTTCTTAGAAAATGTGCCTCCCCCTTCCAGGAAAGGAATCCCTCCCGAGGAACTGTGCAGATGAGGCAGCCCTGTGGAATTTCCCTTCCAAAGACTTCAGTTTAACTTTCTGAGTGGCTCCTAGCAGAGATGACCAAAATCCACTCAAGAGAGCAGCAGAGGGAGGAGGAGAGGAATCCTAATTTGGCTTACTCAAAGGGACTAATTTTCTCTTTAAAATACTTGTTTTAAGCAAAAACTAGGACTATAATATATTCTAAAGGGGGAGAGGAAAGAGGATTTTGAGTTTGCCTGAGAACAGAGCCACCTCTCTTTTTGGCTTTAATAATAGATACAATAAGGACTTGCATGGGGTTTTCCCAAAAGCAAAATGATTTGGCAAATTTGCATGTAGACGTAAAAGAGAAAGTTCAGAGCACGCGTCTCATTGCCTCATAGCCTGAAAGAACAGATCAGCTTACACCGGACAACCTCATGCCAAAGAAGCACCCACCTGGCGCTGGGGCACTAACAGCCACAATACGAGCCATCTAATGTCAAGAGCAACAATTACACCTGGAAGGCCGGGCCTGCCTGTCCAGGGACAGAAGGCGCTCTCCTCCCCAGTAAAGCACTCTGAAGGGTTTATGGGGACTGGCTCCACATCTGAAGGGTTTTAGAGACTTTACCTGAATTCAACTCCAAAAATATGAGGCAGCGAGTCTATAATGAGTAAGTAGGGTAAAAGGTAAGGCTGTGGAGTCAGCATCCCTGGCAAGTTCAGTCTAATGGAGGACAAACTACCACAATACAAAGCAGCTCAGATCAAAGACAACCAGTGGCACTAACTCCAACTGAGACCTCTGTGGGCAGGTGGGGCACTTTAGTCTGCTCGGCCGCCATGACCAAGTACCACAGACACGGTGACTTCAACAGAATTTGTTCTCGCACAGTTCTGCAGGCTAGGAGCCCGAGACCAAGGTCGTCCGCGCCATTAATGGGAAGAGGGAAGCTGCCAGGAGAAGCTGACTTGTGCAGTTTCAGCCACACTGCTGCACTGTGAAAGTGCTTTCCAGGAGACTTCTGACAGATGTAGTATCAGCACCTTATAATTTTCAAAGTGCTTCCACAGATAGTGGCCCGGTTCTGGGTATAAACTGCATTTCCCTTTGTTGCTTTTTTTAATAGATCTTAATTTCTGTGGGGCAGTAAATAACAGGTCACTTCTCCATTCATCAGAGATGAATACCATATACTGCACTACTTCCACATTACCTCCCTGCTGACTTGCTCTGCTTGATTGGAAGTGGGGGAGACAATGTGTATAGAACTTTATAATTTTTGGAACACACCGTGAGTAGGTTTAATTTTCCCAACTTGTAAAAGAGGATATCGAAGCCCAGAGTGGTTAAGCATCTTGCCTAAGGTCACACAGCAATAAGTACAAAATCATGGACTAGGACACTGGTCTTCTGGCTCCAGTCTGACACTCTCTCCATAATACCCAGCTTGCTCTTATCTAAGGTAGAGGTGTCAGCAATTCCAAATTAGAGAAACTCGAATTAAGATTAAAGTAATAATTTACAGTCACTGAATAAACCTATTAAGTGCAAGATTTCAACATGCTCAGCTAGGCACTGAGAGAGAAAGATGTAAAAGACATTGGTTCCTGCCCTCAAAGAGCTAACAATTTAGGTTTTAAAACAGTCATAAAAGAATAAAGACTTAACACTTGATCATTTAAAGCAATAAAAAAAGTCATGATAAAAGGGTGAATTTTGCAATAATCCTCACTTCCCCATTTACTGAGGGCCTAACATGTGGCAGGCACTTACGTGTACTATTCCAGAGAACATCTATTAAAAATACATTGTCTGTTTTACAGGTGAACAAACTGCGTTGCTCAATGAAGACTCAGAATTCGTATAAATGCCACATTTGGATTCTGGGACACTGAGACCCCTCCAGGCCCAGCCTAAAGTTTTAGGCCATTGATAAATCTCCCTTCTACTATTGAAAACAGGACAGACACCTTTCGTACCATCTATAGAGAGAAAGAAGAGTGCACACTTCCTAGTCAGTGAAGGATCTCTTCAAGAGGAGACGTTAAAAGCAGCAGCCAATTGGGTTTATCACATAATCTCACATTCTGACCAATAAAACACACCAATAAAGGTCTACAAATAAAAGCATTAGGTGACCAATTTCATACTCATGAGATTTCAAGTTGTCACCGACTAATTGCCCGGAGGAACTCAAAAGGTGGGTTCGGAAGCATTTAACTGCTTAAGAGATGCAATCACCAACCACCCTGAACCAGACCAAGCCTCACTACAGGAGTGGGGCCTATGACCTTTGCCTCATTTTTAATGCTAAGAACTCAGTCCCAGGACGGAGCTGAGGCCTTATTACCATAACCTGCAGTGTATGTGGAAGCATGTTTTCCAACTGAGCCTGCGAAAGTGAACGCCCACCTCTCCCTTTTGAATATTCATTACCCATCGGAAATAAAAAGTCCCTGCTTCCCTTTGTTCTGGGACAACCACGCCTTTGGAAATAATTCCCCGTGGCCTCCTATTTGATGCAAATAAGTCCTACTTTGTGTGACAACTACTTCTGGTCGAGAATCTGATTCTTTTTTTTTTTAATTTTATTTATTTATTTTTTTCCCCAAAGCCCCAGTAGATAGTTGTATGTCATAGCTGCACATCCTTCTAGTTGCTGTATGTGGGACGTGGCCTCAGCATGGCTGGAGAAGCCGTGCGTAGGATCCGAACCTGGGCCGCCAGCAGCGGAGCACGTGCACTTAACCGCTAAGCCACGGGCCGGCCCCGAGATTCTGATTTTAACTCTGCCAAGGAAGTGAACCCACTTTTGGTTGGGTAACAAACTGACAAGTGTAAGATTTCCACTCAATTACCCTCGTAAGGGCTACCAATCCAGGCATCCTTGTCTGACCAGGGTGAGAAAATACATACAGTGACAGGGAGGCCCAAGCTCACACTCTGGAATTTGTCAGCCCTCACTCAATTCCGAGCTCCATGATGTCCTACCTGGGAACAGTGAAGACAAGGCCAGCTTCAACAAAGGGTTACTCTAAGGATCCGAGGACCAAGTATCTCTAAGATCCCAGTGCACAGCAAGCCCCCTTCCTCCCCAATCCTTTGCTGAGTCCCCATAGGGATGAATCCGTCCTGCTGCGCCCGTTGTTCTCATGCTTGAGAGGAGCCTGAAAAGGAAGTGGGGATGAGGGCCGTTCAGAACCCTTGGCCAAAAAAATGGAAATATGCACAGAAATGTGTCTGATCTTTGGGAAGCTGTTTAAAAATACTGAGGCCTGGGTTCCACCCCCAGAGGGGATGATTCACACTGGTCTGCGGAGAGACCAGGCAATTCAATCATAGTGAGAGTTGAGAAACGGCTGCATATTAACTAGTAAGAACTTAGGCAAAATAGAGCTGACAAGCTTAACAGAAATAATACACATCAGCAATCATTTGAAGGAGGCAATTTGTGACTATATTAGGAAAGACAGCACCAAGAGCCAGCCTGGGCTCATTAAGAGGAAATCGTGCCAAACTAACCTCAATTCTTTGCAGGGTTTCAGAATGACTGCCCAGTACATATACCTGTGGACTCCCGTCAGACAGATGACACAACCTCTCCCGACACCTGCGGCCAACTTAATCTACTGCCCATGGTGTTCACTAGCGAATCAGCCACAACCTGGAGGACAGGCCCTGTCTTTTCTGGCTTCAGAAGACAAAAGTTGTCAAAGAACTCTCATTAGGCAACAATGAGATGCTGAACTTTGACATCAACAAAATGAACTTTGGGGCCGGCCCCGTGGCTTAGCGGTTAAGTGCGTGCACTCCGCTGCTGGTGGCCCGGGTTCGGATCCCGGGCGCGCACCGACGCACAGCTTCTCCGGCTATGCTGAGGCCGCTTCCCATGTACAGCAACTAGAAGGATGTGCAGCTATGACATACAACTGTCTACTGGGGCTTTGGGGGGAAAATAAATAAATAAATCTTAAAAAAAAAAAAAAAAAGAACTTTATAGGGATAAAACAGCAGTTTCTGTGGGAAGAACCCCACGGACTGTGAGGTCAATGGACCATGTATCCAATATTTCTCAACTGTATGCACTGCTGATGATGCCCAAATTTTATCTCCAGCCCAGATTCTTCTCTGAGCCCCTGACTCATGACCAACTGCCTACTCAAGCTCTCCCATGAGTAGCAGGCATCTCAAATTTAACATGGTCAAAACCAAACTCCTGGTCTTCTCCAACTCATTCCGCTTGCAGGCTCAGCATCTCATTTAATGGTGACTCCATCCTTTGAGGTGCTCAGGCCGAACCCACAGAGGCAACCTTGACTCTCTCTTCCTATTGAGTTCCACAGTCTGTCTAGCATCAAACTTCAAATAAGCTCTTCTCTGAATCCACCTATTCACCACTGCCCCTCCTACCACCCTGGTCAAAGGCACTATCATCTCTTGCCTGAACTACTATGAAATCTCCTGCTGGTCTCCCTCCTTCATTTCGCCCATGACTTTCTTTAGTCTGTTCTCAACACACTAGCCAGAGTGATCACACTAAATCCTGAGTAGACCATGTCACATCTCTTCTCAAAACTTTGCAGTGGTCCCCACTTCACTCCAAGTAAAGCCCAAGTCCTCCAATGGCCAACAGAGTCCTCAAGATTTCTCCTCTTACACTGGCCATTCCCCCAGAATCTGCATGACTCACTCCCTCACCTTCTCTGTGAAGCTCTCCCTGGCCACCCTGCCTAAAATTGTATCTCCCTTCCTCATACACACACCCCACCCCTTTCCCTGCCTTATTTTTTCTCCTTCGCACTGAAAACTATCTCACATACTATACTCTACTTATTTGTTTAGTAAACAAATAAGTCCAGCAGCGGAGCTGCTGACTCCTCACTAGAATTGTTTCCTCACTAGAATTTAAGCCCCCTGAAGGCAGGGACTATTACCTATTTTGCTCACTGCTATATCCCAAATGTCTAGACCAGGGGCGGGCAAACATTTTCTGTAAAGGGCTAGATCATAGCTATTTTAGCCTTTGTAGGTCATACAGAGTCTGTCGCAACTACTCAACTCCGCTGTCGTAGCCCACAGACAATACATAAATAGATGAGCATGGCTGTGTTCCAATAGAACTTTACTTATAAAAACAGACAATAGGCTGGATTTGACCTGCAGTCATAGTTTGCCAACTTCTGGTTTAGAACATTACGTGGAACGCAACAAGCACTCAAAAATATTTGTTAAATATCAAACCTGGCCAGAACAAACCTGGAATACTATGCCCAGTTCTAGATGCCACATTAGAATCAAGACATTGATAAACTAAAGAGTATTCAGTTCAACCAAATGGAAGAAGGTCTGAAAACCATGCCATTTAAAGGCAGCATGGGAACTAAAGACATTTCTCTGACAGACAAGATTCAATGGGCCCATGATAGCTGTCTTTGAATATCAAAAGGCAGGGGAGTCATCTTGTACCATGTCAACAACAAATAAAAAAGGATATACAGTGGGTAGAAATTGCCCGGAAAGAAAACTGTGGCTCAGTACAACATAATTCTGGCATTGTAATACGAAGACATAAGAGTAGTCAATTTCCCCATTGCACAATAGCTGGAAGGGATTCCTGTATTGAGTATGAACTAGATCTCTCCCTTCCAACTGTATAATTCCATGACTTTGAGGAAGGAGGGCAGACAGGAGCTAGCCTGGGAAAAAGAGGAGACAGAAACTAGCATCACAAAGAGGCCAGCACAAAAGTGGCCAAGGGGCCAGGAAACAGAATAAGGAGCTAAGCCAGAAACCATAGAAGGGCTGCAGGTGTTCACTGAGCACAGGTGGGGACATGGAATAAGAGAAGTCTAAACATCCGCTGGGAGGGAACAGGGGAGGAGTGTGACCTTGAATGATCATATCCACCACCACCTGCAGGCAGGGAGGGGCATGACGACCAAGGGGTATCCACTTCACACTTCTCGCTGGTCTCAGGACACACTACCCCTCTGCACGATTCTGTGTCCTGCACTACCTGTCACCTGCCTGAGATGACTCTCCTCCTTCTCCATCCAGCTCCTCCTCGGAAACCCCCCATCGGCACACACCTTATTCACACCTCTACTACAGCACACTCTGATGTGCTGTGATGAAATCCTTCAGCAGACTGCTGACACATGGACCACTCTCATGGTCAGAGGCAACCACGTGACTGAGACTTGGCCAACAGGATGTGAGTGTAAATGATGTGTGGCACTTCCAAGCCTGGAACACAAAAACCAGCCACAGACAACCTCTTTCCAGCTGAACAAAAAGGACTCCATGGAGAGGACTCAAGGACCGAGCCACGAGACGTAAAAAATCCAGCTACTGAGTAAGCGTGTGGTGTAGTCCCCTGCTACAAGCCGATCCAAAATGGACACAACATGAGAATAAAAGTGCTGGGTTGTTGTTTTTTTTTTTTAACTACGCCACTAAGATTTGGGGCTTGTTTTTCAGCAGCTAGCATCATTTACAGAACCAATACAATGACTGCCTCACCCACTAGACTGTGTGAGCTCTTTGAGAAGAGGAATGTTGTTCTTATGGACCTGAACCTGGCAACAAAGGAGGCACTCAAATATTTGCTGAATGAATAATCCAAACCACAAAGGGGTTTGTACCCCTCTGTACCCTTGGCCTCCCGTTGTGCCCTCAAGTAGAAATGGACTTTGAGGGCTGAGAAAGGCCTGAGAAAAGTGGTCCCACACCTTACTTAGCATCTGAATCACACAGGAAGCATGTTTAAAAATTAACAAGTCATGGGCCGGCCCAGTGGTGTAGTGGTTAAGTTCTTGTGCTCTGCTTCAGCAGCCCAGGATTCACAGGTTCAGATCCCAGGCAGTGACCTACGCACCGCTTATCAAGCCATGCTGTGGCAAGCGGCCCACATATAAAAAATGGAGGAAGATGGGCATCGATGTTAGCTCAGGGCCAAACTTCCTCAGCAAAAAGAGGAGGATTGGCAACAGATGTTAGCTCAGGGCTAATCTTCCTCACCAAAAATAAATAAATAAAATATAAATAAACAAAAATTAATAACTCAGGATGCCACCTCCTCTCCCCGACCAGGACCCCCGAGAGATTATGATCTTATGGGTAAGGAATGAGACTCAAATTTACATTTTTAACCTATCTGGGAAATAAACCATGGCAATTTAAAAATGAAAAGGTTAGCTTATAATTGCTAAGTAACAAGAGGAAGCTGATATGACTATCTTTTAATACTTATTTATTGCTTCCTATCTGCTAGACACTATTCTAAATGTTTTACAGTGTTTGGTTCATTTAATGCTCTCAACAACCCTATGAGATGGCTACAAGAATTAGTCCCATTTTACAGATGAGGAAACTTGCTGTGGTCAGATAAGTAGAAAGCTCCGATTTACACCCAGGCAATCCAGCTTCAGACGGGGCACTGCTCCCCTGTACCAGACCTGGATCAGGGGGTCAGCCTTGTAGAAATGCGCCTCTGGCGATGGTGCTGGGAAGGCGACATGGGCCTCGGCCTGCTTTCCCACTTTTACTCCTGACCCTGGTAACCCAGCGGCTCACTCAGAGGCAGCTGCCTTTCATCGGTCAGGACCCCAGTCTGGCTCTGACGCCCCTGCAAAGGCAGAATACTCACAAGATCTGCCTCAGCTCATCAGAAAAGTCCAGTCGTGTGAGAAATGATGGAAGGTGAGGCTCAGAATGCAGATTCTGAAGGATCCTGGATGCCACACTTTAAAGAATTGTTCTTGAGAGCAGCGAGGAGGCAAGAAAGGTTTTTAAGCAGGAAGATGGCACGGATTTGTTTCAGGCGAAAGACTGGTGGCAGGAAGACCCACTGGGAGGAAGAGAAGGCAAGAGTGTGAGCTGAGGTCAGAGCAGGGGTAGGGAGGGACACAAGCTCCAGGAGGGTGGGCATCTTTGTGTGTCTCCTTCCCTGTGGATCCCACACACTCTCATTCAGGAAACATTTGCTGAATAAATGAACGACTCCAAGGTCATGTCTAAAGTTGAATCAACAGGATTCGATGTCAGCAGATAAAGGTGAAGACAAGGAGAACTGACATGGTCACGTCTTAAGAACTAGATGGATAACGATGACAACAATCCACACGGCAATTCAGAAGGCAGCATAATGAAGAGAAGATAGGAAAACATGCTTTGGATGCATGCTTATGTAAAGAGCATATTCATTCACTAACATGACTTTTAGATGTCTGCTGGATAGTCAGCATATTCCTTTATTAACTCAGTCAAGCAACATTTATCTGTCAGAGCTAGAGCCAGGCAGACAAGAGCCTGAGCACAGCCAGCTTCAGTGTGTGCTGAGGGTGTGGGTGGAATCCCAGCTGGGGCACTGTGACCTAGCTATGAGGCTCCTGACAAGCTGCCCAACCTCTCCAAATCTGGATTTCCTCATTTGTAAAACAAGTATTCACAGGATGCCTGCCTCAGAGGATTGTTTGAGGATTAAATGAGACAAAGGTAAACCAATGAGAAAATTCTGAGCTCACAGGAAGCATTCAATAGGGGTTAGTGATTATCAGTATTGTTATCTAAATAGATCCATCTCAAAGACTAACTGCCAGCATAAGAGTCCTGAAGTAACTTAAAATGCAGATCCCAGGTCCTACCCAGACAAACCAAAACCAGAATAACCTGGGGGGAGGGAAGGAGAGGACCCTGCATCTGCATTTTTAATAGCATATCAGAAAATACTGCTGAAATAGGTAAACATGAGTTTTAACCTCTACAGAAAATATTAAGCTGACCCTCTGCAGACTCCCATTTTCAGTTACTGTATTTCTATGTACATACATAATATAGATAAAAAGATCTTAAAAGGATTAATCTTTAAATGGCTCTAACACTTATCTGCCTGTCTTCAGGCGTCCCCTGGCCATGATGACCTGAGGCCTTAACTCAGGGAGCTGCATCTCCAGTCTCCCAGTTTTAAGGCTCAGATTCACTTGCATGTAGCCACACAGAACTTGAAGGGCAGAAGATAAAACCCAAGTCCACTGGATTCCAAAGTCCAGACATTCCCACTGCACTGCTGGCATCCACCTTCATGCTATTCATTCACAGAGAAAAGATCCACAGGGGTTTGGAGCTCACGCAAAGAGGAAACCCACAAAGGCATCCTCATAGTAAGAGGGGTCACTGACTAGGCGCCTCGAGAAACTCAAGGGTGGGTTTGGAAGCATTTAACTGTTTTTCCAAGTTGTTTTCCTTTTGTATGTTAATGAGATGCAACCACCAGCCATCCTGAAACTGACCTAGCCTCATCACAAGAGCTACGCCCATGAATTTTGCTTTATTTTTAATGCTGAGATCCCTCCAGGAGGAGCTTAGGTCTCGTTATGCGGAAGCATGTTTTCCAACTGAGCCTGTGCAAGAAATACCTGCCTCTCCCTTTAGAATATTCATTTCCCATCCGAAATAAAAGTTCCTGCTTCCCTTTGTTCGAGGAGGCCGTGACTCTGGAAATGATTCCTCATGGTCTCCTATTTGCTGCAAATACACTTTACTTTGTGAGACAACTTCCACTGGTGTAGAGTCTTATTTAGCTCATCAGGAGGCGAGCCCACTTGGTTCGGTAAGAGAGGGACAGGGTTCCCTGGCCCCAAAGAAAAGTTACAGGCGAGACGTAGGATGAAGGCTCATGTTGCACACGGTGCCCCTGCACTCCATACCCCACAGAGCCTCGGAGATACACCAGGAGGGAGGGGAGTCCCCTGGAAGACTCAGAAAGGCAAATTATCCACTTGACACATCTGAATGAACACTAGTTACCACCTCAGGCTGACCAGATGCAGGACTGCAACGATCATGATCAAAACAAAACAAATAAAATCAAGAATAAGCTACAGGAGATAAACTTATAAAACCTGTTACACTATTTCGCTCCAGGGACTTAGCAGTAAATTGTAATACGCCTTTGGGGTGTTCTACATCTTGCTTGGGGGTGTCGTTACTGCGTAAGATTGCCAGAATTCATCAAACTAAAGGCTTAAGAAACAAGAACAGACCTGCGCAGGCCAGAGAAAGAGGCCTGGAGAGCTAACCCAGCCTCCATCTGCAACATCTGGGTTTCTGTTAATGAAGAATAACAAAGAGATTAATATAAGAAGTATTCTGAAAATGATGCAAAAGTCCTAGTTTAAAATAAAACATTTATATGCATTCACAATATTTCCTGAGTGCCTACTGCAACCAACCTCTCTACACCATCTCAGCACTCAGCCATTTGCATCTCCCCCTTGTGTCATCAGCTTTCTGTGACGAGAGACTCCAGAGAGTCTGTCCTGACACCAGTGGCAGTCTCCACAACAGCATTCGCTTTGCAAAGTGACAGGTCACCGACTGAGCCGGCATCAAGGGAGCGAGGATTTAACCATTCTCTGGTGGGCCAACCGCATCTGGCCCAAACCCTCCTCAACCTCCATCTCTGGTGACTGGTCCTGCGCTGCTAACCTCCAACCTGGTGACCTCCAGGAGGAGGGTGAGCAGAGGAATGCAGAGCACACCCACCCCCAGCATGATGTGCAGCAAGAGAGCGGGGACATCGCCAGGGAGAGTCCCGGGGGACTGGACAATCTAGCACCCAGCTAGACACGGTTCACAAGCTATGCCACTTACTTCCAATAATGGGGAAGAGGAAGAATTATTCAATAAACCATGACGGGAAAATGGGCTGTTTTGGAAAAAATGGGGCCTATCACATCAAATACTAAAAGAAATTCTAGCTGCTTTTATTGTCAAAAATGAAACGAGAAGAGAGTTAAAGAAAATGCTTATAGAGATTTAGACGACTCTAGGATTAAAAAAAGATATATTATGGGGCCGGCCCGGTGGCGCAGCGGTTAAGTGCGAGCAATCCACTTCGGCGGCCTGGGGTTCGCAGGTTCGGATCCCAAGCGCGCATTAACATGCCACTTGTCAGGCCATGCTCTGGCGGTGACCCACGTGGAGTGGAGGAAGATTGGCACGGACGTTGGCCCAGGGCCAGTCTTCCTCAGGCCAGAAAAAAAAAGAGGAGGATTGGCACTGGATGTTAGCTCAGGGCTAATCTTCCTCAAAAAAAAGATATATTACAAAAGCAACAGGAGAAAGTAAAAAGAAAAGCTCAATATAATTAATGATATATAAATTTAAAACCTCTGACCTAAATTGAGACAAATGAAAATCTGGAAAATATAAGCAGTATAGTCATGTGCCACTTCACCACCACTTCTCAGATATGTACTGAGAAATGCGTTGCTAAGCGATTTCGTCACTGTGTGATCATCATAGAGTGTACTTACACAAACCTAGATAGGATAGCCTACTACACACCAAGACTAATCTTAAGGGACCACTGTCGTATATGCGGTCCATTGCTGATGGAAATGTCATTATGTGGCCATGACTGTATTACAAGTTATTTCAAAACTATAAATGTCTCCTAGGAAAAAAATCTATTAATAAGAATTCAAAGAAATACAAATAAATGATCAAGAAACAAAAAAAAGTGCCATCTATAAATCAAATAAATTAAAATTGTTTAATATTACTTTTAACCTTTCAACTTAGAAAAATTTTTTTAATTTTTTTTTTTTTGTGAGGAAGATCGGCCCTGAGCTAACATCTGCCAATCCTCCTCTTTTTGCTGAGGAAGACTGGCCCTGGGCTAACATCCCTGCCCATCTTCCTCCACTTTATATGGGTCGCCTGCCACAGCATGGCCCAACAAGCGGTGCATCGGTGCGCACCCGGGATCCGAACCAGCGAACCCCCGGCCGCTGCAGCGGAGCGCACTCACGCCTGCATGACGGGGCGGCCCCCTTTAATTTTTTTTAACTCAACTCAAAGTTGACAGTGAAATAAGCACACAAACCACTACTAAGAGGGCAAACTGGTCCAATCCTGCTGGAAAACAATTTGGCCTTTCACCAGTCATTCTGCTTCTGAGAACACAGAAAAACTATGCACCCAACTATATGGGCATGGATATACATTACATCATAATTAGAAATAAACTGTGTTCCACAAAAGTGAAAGACTGCATAAATCACAATCATTAAATATCATGTTTTGAAGATTTTTTAATGCCATAAATAAATGTTAACCATAGAAAATTAGGAAGGAGTCAGGATTCAAACCTATTTAGTTTTATAGAAAAGATGTGTGTGTGTACGAAGGTATATATAGTTTTAGGGGAAGACTAAGAAACAACCAAAATAGCAGATGTACTTGGCTAATAGAAATAAATCATCCTTATTCCTTTCTTTTCTAGTTTTAAACTTCTTACAGAAATAGAAAAAAATATATTCTTTTCAAAAATCCACAAAAATTACCAATAGCCATAATGCACAACTCCTCTTAGACCCCACGTCTAAACAGAGCTGTGAAAACACCAAATCCTGGGCCGGCCCGGCGGCTTAGCGGTTAAGTGCGCGCGCTCCGCTGCTGGCAGCCCGGGTTCGGATCCCTGGCACGCGCCGACGCACCACTTCTCCGGCCATGCTGGGGCCGCGTCCCACATGCAGCAACTAGAAGGATGTGCAGCTATGACATACAACTATCTACTGGGGCTTTGGGGGAAAAATAAATAAATAAAATCTTTAAAAAAAAAGAAAACACCAAATCCTCAGTAAAGTATTTGTATAAGGTCAGTAAGCTAGCTATCAGCATCATTTGGGTAGGGAGCTACCAGGTCACAAGTTTGGAAAGCACATGAAATTTGAGAAGAAAAGCAAATACCCAATGAGAAGATGAAAACGGTTTTTCTCTACAAGATGGGCCTTGTCTCCCGGTGGCACTCCCTGACTGGGCTCTTTTCAGCTTGCCAGCCTACAGCCAGAAGGGTACACAAGGAAATCACTAAGGTGCCTCAGACTTTAAAATTCGTCGGACTGCAGAAGGTAACTAACTACAGGATGGTCATTCTGGTCAACAACTGACTTCGCAAAGTCTTGCCCCTTACTTAAAAGTATAATACTGGAATAACAATGCCAATGGGAGGGGTGACAAAGCATTGAGTGAGCCTCAACCTTCTGTCAGAATCACCTGAAGCTCTTGTTGAACCACCGCCCCCCACCGCCCAGTTTCTAGTTTTACAGAATTGGGCTGGAAAGGGTGGCCGAGACTTTGCATTTCTAACAGGCTCCCAGGTGATGCGGATGCTGCAGGTGTGAGCACCACACTTTGAGAACAGCTGCCCTAAAGCATGGTAATAAATGTTTCACGTGCACTGTCTCCAATGGCAGGAACTTGAAGAAACTCCCACCTACAAGAACAAAGGTGTGTGTGGAATAGCCTTCTCCACGCATTTAAGAACAAGTACCCCTACAGGAGCAGCTCAGCAGAGGGGATGCGAACACAGGAACTCAGGCTCCAGAGCCAGACTGCCTTGTTTGGGATCCGCTCTACTACCTACTAGCTGTGTGATCCCAGGCAACTTAACCTCTCTTCCCTTAAGTGCCTTCACGTGGGAAACCGAGCTAAGCGCTCCTTTCCCTCCAGCAGGGAAACCGGAAATAAGTGCCTACCAAAATGAGCAATGGGAAGTCCTCACCTCCCCATTTCCACGCACAGACATTTTGAAAATCCACAAACAGAAAGTGCTTCCAGAGTTCCAAGCCCTGCCTCCAACAAAGGAGACATTTGCCTACTTCGTTATTATGTACAGTAGACACATCCATATTCCTTCTTCTGCGCCCTCTTTCCTTAAGAGAAGGGCCACCATACAGCCAAGAGATGTCCCTACACCTACTGAATACACCACAATCAAGCATGGGAGCACTCTTCCCCTTGGGATCCCCTAGGCTCTCCCATAAAACAAAGGAATGATCACCCGAAATTTACACAGTGTTATAAGCCAATATGACCTCAAGTTAAAAAAAAAAGGGGGGGGGGGAATGATCAGAATACGTGGGAAAGATGAAACGGTTAGGGTCGAGAAACGAAAGACCTAATAACCAACCTAATAACCAACCGAGTGTGATTAAAGCCCAAAGGTTCACGCCCACCTAGTTAGTAGTCTCAGATACTAGATGGAAAACTTTTAATTAAGAGCCTCATCTCTCTGAGCGGATTTTCACCTCTGTCCTTCTTCCCAGCTCAGGGACCCTTCAGTGGTTTTAGGACCATAGGACTCCCGGGCAGGAGCACCTGCATCAAGACCATGGATCGCTTCTCCAAAGGCTAGAGATCCCGATAAGACCCCACAGGCTTCAGGGACACCATCCCCAGAGTGATCCTCAAAGGTGGAAGTGCAAATATTATTTATCAACAGGGAAAGGGGCTGGTCGAAGACATACCGCAGTCGTGGCTGTGTGTGTCCCAGGCAAAAGCAAAACTTATTCAAGAACAGTGTCCCCATTCACTAACTAGAAAATAAAGTGTTTTTTTACCCACATGAAATTTGCCACAACTAGGTACCAGGACACACAGTGAGAGGCATACACAGGAGGGAGACAGAGAAAGACAGATGCAGGCAGACACGGTCATAGAACACAGAGAAAGGCCGGTGGAGTTGAAACGCAGCTGTCACGTAAGGAATTTCGGAAGAGGTGGGGACACTTTTGGGAGATGGCAATAGTCCAGGGCAGTGCAGTAAGTAGCCTTTGGTTGACATTAGATAAAGCAAGCTGTTCATAAGCTGCTTGGTTAAGAAAAAAAAAGGGTGCAGCTTTAGTTCAGGAGAACTGCGAATCCCTGCGCGGTGCAGGGGCAGCCGGCCAAGGGCGGGGTGTGGGAGGGCCAGTCGGTCCTCCCGCTGGGCAGTGATTTCCCCCAGGCAGCCTAGGTTTTCTGGCTCCCCACCTCCCGGGCACTGGAGGCTGGCGGAGCGAGTGGCAAGGAAGGGAGACCCTGAGCCCACGCCACCAGGTTCCCGGGTCCCCCTCCCTGGCCCTACTCCCGCCCACCCCGCGCGCCGGGGCGCAGGCGGGGACCACGCGGCCGGCGTGGGGTGGCCCCACCGGCGGCAGGAAGCCCCGGCGGTGCGGGCGGCGGCGAAAAGCCCTCCCTGGCCCAGACCCTCGGCCCTCCACCGCCAAAAGGCGCCAGCAACGCCAGGCACAGGCACGGGCCGGCGGCGGCGGGGTGTCGCAGCCCGAGCCGGGGTGCTCACCAGAAGAACACGCGCGAGCAGATGTTCGCGTCCCTCAGCGGGTTGGGCTTCGCCTCCGGGTACACAGACAGCATCTTGCCGGCAGAGGCGGGCGCGGGCCGGGGTGGCGCTGTGCGGGCGGCCGCGCCGCTCTCGCTGCTCCTGGAGGTGCGGGCGACGATGCTGGAGCTCGATCCGCTCGGCGGGAGCCTGAGAACCACCCGCTTCCGGGAGCAAAGAGCCCGCGGCCCGCCCCGTCCCCGCCTCCTGGGCCGCGCCGCGGGGAGCCGGCAGCCGGGACCGGGAGCGGGAGCGGGAGCTGCGCGCCGCGTGCGGGGCGGCGGGGGCGGCGCTGCCGGGAGCCGCGCGCGTGCGAGGCGAGGGGACGGGCGAGGTTGGATGGAGGTGGGTAGACTGACCACGCGGCACGCTGGGCCCGGCGCGGAGGCGCCCACGTGCTCGCACCTGGCTGCAGACTTGCCCAAGTTCGTACTCAGAGCCAAGGCACCCACCCAGAAGGTGGAGAGGGGAGGCGCCGGCTCTGCCCGCCCTGCTGCTCAGAAACGCCCCTTTGGCTGCGGCTTTCAGAAGACCGGGATTTAGCAGCCCGCCTTCTAGGCTCGCTGCCCTCATCAGGACCAAAAAGAGAGCTGTGGAAGGCTCTCCAACCTGCGGGCCAAACATTTGACCTAAGACAACAGCAGGATTTAGCACAGATTATCTTTGTAGAGCTGCAAGACCTAAAGAAAGGTAACAGAAGATTAGAAGAACTCAATGATTTTGGAAGATGAATGCACGTCATTAGGGGCAGGCTTTTGGCGTCTCACATGTTGCGTTATACGGGGGACCTCTGCGAGCTTTTTGCTGCCCTCTTAGACTGGGAAAAGGGGATATAGGGAGAAAGAGACTGCCTTATTACTTCCTTCATCCTGCCCTCAGAGCCTAGCAGAATAACAGTGGCACACGGAACGTACATTACAGAACACCCGTTATGCACATTCCTGGGGACCTTACCTCACTTTGAACTCTAACAATGCCCGAGTCAAGAAGGTATCCTTATCCCTATTTTACAGATTAGAAAGATGAGGCTCAAGGACAGAACTTGTCCAAGGTCTTAAGAGTCAGTAAATGATGAAACCCGATTTGGACTCAAGTCGGAATCCAGCGTGGTCTGTCTCACTGGGGGGTGGTCAGTGAGCCTAAAAAGTGTCTAGAATACGCTGGTTGAATGAACGAACGCATGATTGTAGGACTGAATGAACAAAATCTTGGACTCCCACTAAGTCTTCAGTTAGTTGTGAGGCCATCTTACCAGCTCAGGAGGTTCTCTTCTCTTCAACCCTAAATGAAGAAAGATCAAAGGTTACAAGTTCGTGGGGCTTATTACAAGATCACTTTACTATTCTCTGATAATTTCCCATGTATCTTGGCTGAAATGATGTTATTAATAATGGCTTTTAGTTTCAGTTATGCAAGATGAATAAGTTCTGGAGAACTGGTGTACAGTAATGTGACTGTAGTTGACAATATTGTATGTGTTCTTGAAATTTGCTAAGAGAGTAGATTTTAGGTGTTCACACAAAAAAGGAAAAGGAAAATGGTTAAGGTGTGAAGTGGTGGTTATGTTGATTGTCTTGGTTGTGGTGAATATTTCACGATGTACATGTATGTCGAGTCATCAGGTTGTATGCCTTAAATATATACAATTTTTGATTGTTAATTATACCTCAGTAAAGCTGGGGGGAAATGGCATTTTTGTGTATGTGTGTGAGGAGATCAGCCCTGTGCTAACATCCGCCAATCCTCTTTTATTTTTTATTTTTTATTTTTTTTGCTGAGGAAGACTGGCTCTGGGCTAACATCCGTGCCCATCTTCCTCCACTTTATATGGGACGCCGCCACAGCATGGCTTGCCAAGCAGTGCGTCGGTGCGTGCCCGGGATCCAAACTGGCGAACCCCGGGCCCCCCCAGCGGAGCACAAGCACTTAACCGCTTGTGCCACCAGGCCGGCCCCAGGAAGTGGCTTTTAAAGAAAGCCTTCCTGTATTCAAACACTTTTTAAAAGTCAAGCATATAATAATGGCAAAATATTGATAATAATTTTCAACTGATGGGTGATGGGGGTTTACTATACTATTTTCTTGCTATTTCATGATGTTTGAGAATTTGTTACAAAAAGGAAAGACAATTAGAGCTGAACATTCTAAGAAAACTGATTGTTCAATTACTTACTTTTCTGTACTAGCTCTTTCTCAGATATTGTAATCTACAACCTAAATAGTCAGCCCTCACCTTATTTACAGTTCTCTTTGAAACTCCTTAAATTTTCCAGCCCTGTAAATGCTCAGCTATCAGTTCTGCTTCAAAGATGAAGAATTTGCTCGCTCAAGTTAGAAGTCTAGTGCCTTCTCTTGTCAGACTGCCCCAGACCACTCTCTCTAATCCCCACAGTTCTCAGAACCATAATTAGCAGTCTCCGAACTGCCAGAAACACTAGTTCCTTCAGCTTCTGCTGGGTTTTTTTTAACTACGATCTTTTGAAACTTCTTAACATTTTTTTCTGACATTAACTAATAGGATATTTAGAAGAGATATTGAGAACCAGTGTTGAATTGTAGAGAAAAGACTGGATTTGGAACCAGGGGACCAGTGATCTAGACTTTTCACTTATTACCAAATCTGTCTGACCTTTATTGTCCTCAGGTCTAAAATGGGAATCAGAATTCCCACTCTTCCTACTTCCTACAGGGTTAGTGTGAGCCTCACAACTTGGGAAAGCACTTTGTAAAACCTAAGGCAATGTACAAATAAAAGGGTGGTTTTTTTCATTCATTCAACAAATGTTTAGCGAATGCTGTCTAGGTACTTGATCGCTAGGCCAGGCATGGAGCTGGCAAAAATGGGAAAGATGTCATAAGACCTCTATCTGCACTTGTTTACTGATCTTAAGTGGTTCAATACTATAACTAAAAAGACAGTAATAAGTATTAGAGAGGATGTGGAGAAATTGGAACCCTCATACATTGCTGGAGGGAATGGAAAATGATACAGCGGCTATGGAAAATAGTGTGGCAGTTCCTAGAAATGTTAAACATCAAGTTACCATCTGACTCAGCAATTCCACTCCTAGCTGTTTACCCAAGATAAATGGAAACATAGGTCCACGTGAAAATTTACATACAGATGTCATCGCAGCACTATTCATAAAAGCCCAAGTTGGGGGATGGGGGGACCAAGTGTCCATCAGCTGATGAATAGATAAATAAAATGGGGCATTACATACGATGGAATATTATTTGGCATTTTATAAGAAGGAATAAAATACTGATGCATGCTACAACATGGATGAACACTGAAAATATTATGCTGAGTGCATGAAGCCAGTCATTGACTCTAGTAGGGATAAGCAGAGAATACCTAGGGAGAGATTCAATCTTGTTGTACTTCATGATTCATTCCCAAACAAACCTCGGGGCACAAGAAAAAAAATTGTGCCTTGCAAAGTATAAATTACTAAATGATCTACAGGATCCCTCTCAAATAGTCAAAGCGTTAAGTGTTAAATCTGCAGTAGGTATAAGAGCTAATGCAGTACTAAAATGGTCCAGCTAAGACAATGCTGGTCCTCAAGCATTTTTCTACCAAGACATATGGGACAAATGGCATTCACAATTTAAACATACTCCATTGGGTATCCGTAGCTCCAAATATGGTGACAACTGTTCTGTCACTCCACCTTCTAGTAATAGTCTCCACCGCCATAATCTCAGGGGTGGGCACATGACACAAATCTAGCCAATCGTAAGATACCATGGCCGTCTCCAAAGGGACTGGCCCAGAGATAAGCTCATGGCCCAAGCCAAGCCAACTGGCTTTCTTTCTTTTTGTTTTTTTGAGGAAAATTGGCCCTGCACTCACATCTGTTGCCAATCTTCCTCTTTTTTCCTTTTTCTCCCCAAAGCCCCAGTACATAGTTGTGTATCATAGTTGTAGAGTTGTAGCCCTTCTATATGGGACACCACCTCAGCATGGCTTAATGAGCAGTGAGCAGGTCTGAACCAGCGAACCCCAGGCCTCCGAAGCACAATGCGTGAACTTAACCACTGCGCCACTGGGCCGGCCCTGGCTTTCTTTTTTTGAGAATTTTTTGGCTGGAGCTAGAAAGAGAAAGCCTCATTTTCCTTTCTGATCAGGGAGTTCTAAAGATATGACCCATAACTGGTGGTAGCCATGTCTCCCATTGTGATGGAAAGGCCTGAAATAGTAAAGCAGGTACCCAAAGGAAAGTCATACAGTCGATTAACTTACAGTCAACAACTATTTTCTAAACACAGACTGTGTGCCAAGAACTGTTCCAGGAGCTAGGGATATGTAAGTGAACACAATGAGAGTAAAGGAGAGTCTTGGTGGCATCGAGTCTCTGGGGTTCCTGAAGCTAAAGGATTAGAAGCTAAAGCTTAAATTGTGTGACCTGCTGTGGCAGAAGCTATTACTTTTCAGCTCATACCCCCTGGGCACCTCTCCAGAACTAAGGCAGCTTACTGTTTATCTGCAACTCTACTTAAGGGTCTTTTTCTAGCTATGGAAGCACTTTGAGGCCATATGCAAGGCAAGCCGAATGCTGTAAACCCTCAATCAATGATGGATGGGCGTTGGTAGATAAATGCCCCAGTCCCCTTACCTGTCAGTTGAAACAATTCTGTCTCACAGTGTTACCCAGCAGGGTGGAGCCCAGTTGCCTAAGCAGTAACTTGCTTGCTAATGCACCTCTTATTGGCTTCCTTCCTTTCTCTGTCTCGCTTCTCCACTCCCCACAAACGTTTTCCAAAACAAACTACTTCTACTCAAATCCTCAGAGTCTGCTACTGTGGGAACCCAAACTAAGACACCTACCATAAATGTCTTTCCAAATACTGAAAAATATCTTCATTGCTTTGCACCCATGAAAGTCCTAATACTGTAAACCCTGGGTTGTCCGATACGGTAGTGCTATCCACATGAGGATTTTGAGGACTTGAAATGCCTGTGGTCCACCTTGAGATGTGCTGTAAGTGTAAAATACACAATGGATTTCAAAGACAGTACAAAAAAGAAATTTCTCACTAAGGCATTTTTTTATGTCAATTATGTGTTGAAATGATAGTGTTTTGGACACATTGGTTTAAAAATATCTTGCTAATATTAATTTCAATTTCACTTGTTCCTTTTTACTTTTTAACATGGCTACTGCATAATTTAAAATTACAGATGTGACTCACTTTATATTTCTGTGGACAGCACTGCTGTAACCAGTGGATACGCTCCACACCACTAATTTCTCTCCCACTCAAGAAAGCAAATGAATAAGGTTCATGTTATTATACAAGTAACCTTGAATGTGCTCTAATTCATGAAAAGTCAGCCTCAGACTTCAGAACTTTGTTATTAGTAATGAATTACTTGCTTCACGCTTCCCATCTGATCTCAGTCATATCTGTGTTATGACACTATCGTAGAGAGCCACTGGTATAAAAAATTAGGCAAAACTGCTCACAAAGGCCAGTTTAGGTCAATATATTCTATTTGGTCATCCTTTAAGATGTGATAAGAATATTGGAAGCTCAAGTTGTTTTGTTTTCAGTCTCTTGGGAAACTAGTCCGTTATTGAGATGAGTTGTCCAGAAACTGCTAAAAGTTGATAAAGATGTCCTCAAAAAAGGATACACCTAAAAAAATGAAATCCCTGCTTTCAGTAGGCTCACAATCTAGAAAAAGAATAGGTAAAAAGGGAATACAGCAAAATAATAAAATAAATATAAATATACAAATATATTCATTCTTACCCATCAAATTAGCAAAGATTTTTTAAAAACAGGATGCCCCCTACTAATGAAAGCAAAGGGTGATAGGCACAGTAATATATTATTGGCAAAATGTAAGTTAGGGCCAGCCCCATGGCATAGCAGTTAAGTGTGCACGCTCAGCTGCTGGCGGCCCGAGTTGGGATCCTGGGCGTGCACCTCTGCACCGCTCGTCAGGCCATACTGTGGCGGCATCCCATATAAAGTGGAGGAAGATGGGCACAGATGTTAGCCCAGGGCCAGTCTTCCTCAGCAAAAAGAGGAGGATTGGCATGGATGTTAGCTCAGGGCTGATCTTCCTCACACACACAAAAAAATTGTAAGTTAGAAAAGCCTTTTCAGAAAATAATTTGGCAATATTTATTAAGAGCCTTAAAAATGTTCATCCTCTGAGTCAGTAATCTTACTTGTCGGAATTCCACGTATAAGATTATTAAGGAAAAAAGTCAGTATAGACGATAATTTACATACAAATTTATTTATGTTCAAATGTTTATCAGAGCAGTGCTTATTATAATAGAATTTAGAAACAGCTAAAAGTTCAGCAATAGCAGAATGATTAAATAAATCATGAATCATTTTTAAACAAGTACTTTTTGAACACCTACCATACATCAGATACCCTTCAAAGCACCAGGGATCAATGGTAAACAAGGTGTATAAAGTTTATCTTCTCACGGTGTTTACATTCAAGTAGTGGGAGATAGACAGTAAAGAAGCAAATAAATGAACAAGATAATTTCAGATTTGGTGAGGGCTGTGAAGAAAATAAATAGGAAGTGAAAGAGAGTGCTTGAGGGTGAGCAGGAAGCCCTGATTTAAATTGAGAAGTCAAGAAGGATGCTTAGAGCAGAGACTTGAGCTGAAACATGAAAACCAAGAAGGAGCCAGCCTTGTGCAAATCTGGGAGCAAAAAAACATGGCATTGGATAAGATAACTTGGGGGAGAGTGTATATTTAAAAAAAAGAGGAGGGCCGGCCCCGTGGCTTAGCGGTTAAGTGCACGCGCTCCGCTGCTGGTGGCCCGGGTTCGGATCCGGGCGCGCACCGACGCACCGCTTCTCCGGCCATGCTGAGGCCGTGTCCCACATACAGCAACTAGAAGGATGTGCAGCTATGACATACAACCATCTACTGGGGCTTTGGGGGGAAATAAAACAAATAAATAAAATCTTAAAAAAAAAGAGAGAACTCTTCTTGGATCTCTGAGAAAGAGAAGGACACAGGACAAACCGCCACTCCGAAGACTGGGGAGGCAGACAGGTGAATACAGGGAGTTGAGGCTTCCCAGAGCAGACTCAGAGTGGAAACCACCAAGGGAACCACCCACTGTCCAGGGTAGGAAAACTGGAACTATAACTGACAAATTACTGGCTCAGTGTGAACAAGTCTGAGAGGTAAAAACTCCAGGGGGACCCAGTCTAGGGGAGACCCCACAATATTGTGAGATTTACCTCCAGGAGCTCCACCAGGTTCCTACTGTGAATATCAGAGAACATCCTCTCAGGCTTCCTGCAGGGGGAAAGGAACCATTTTGAAATATACCAGAACATTCAGTTCTGCTTAACAAGACCTGCCCTCAGGGGAAACTAGTTACGTAGAGCCTAACCTGTTGGGGTATTACCTGAGCCTAACTGACCTGGGGGAGGGGAAATACCCAATTCCAGCTGGCTCTAGCCATCCTGTCCCACATAAGTTGGGGGGAGGGGGGGGCTTGAGAAACACTTGTGAAGTTCACAGTCCAGAGGCACAGGCTCACTGACAGACTGAGACCTAATCATAGGACTATAGCATTGCCTCCTCCCACACCTCACTGCCACATTATGAACACCTCATTACAGCACTTCCTTTTACCCAGTACATCATGTCTGGATCTCAAGAAAAAACTACAAGGCATACCAAAAGGCGAAAAACACAATTTGAAGAGGCAGAGCAAACATCAGAACCACACATGGCAAGGATGTTGGAATTATCAGACCAGGAATTTAAAACAACTATGACTATTAGACTAAGGGCTTTAACGGATAAAATAGACAGCATGCAAGAACAGATGGGCAATGTAAGCAGAGACTTGGAAATTCTAAGAACCAAAAAGAATGAAAAGAAATCCTAAGAAAGAACTAGAGATAAAAAAAACACTGTAACAGAAATGAAGAATGCCTTTGATGGGCTTGTTACTAAACTGGACACAGGTGAGGAAAGAATCTCTGAGCTAGAGGATATACCAATAGAATCCTGAAAAACCAAAAAGCAAAGAGAACAAAGACTGAAAAAAGCAGAATAGAATATCCAAGAATTGTGACACAGCTACAAAAGATATAACATAGCATAATAGGAGTACCAGAAAGAGAAGAAACAGAGAAAGGAACAGACAAAATATTTGAAACAATAATGACAGAATTTCCCCAAATTAATATCAAACACCAAACCACAGACCCAGGAAGCTCAGAAAACACCAACCTACACCTAGGCATACAATTTTCAAACTACAGAAAAACTCCTTGCCTGTAGAAGAACAAAGATAAGAATTACATCCACTTCTCCTCAGAAATCACGCAACCAAGAAGAAACTAGAGTGGAAAATTTAAAGCATTGAGAGAAAAAAACCACCAGCATAGAATTCTGTACCCTGTGAAATGATCTTTCAAAAGTGAAGGAGAAACGCTTTCTCAGACAAACAAAAATAGAGGGGATTTTTTGCCGGTAGACCTGCCCTGTGAAAAATGTTAAAAGAAGTTCTTTAGAGAGAAGAAAAATGATATAAGTCAGAGACTCAGATACACATAAAGTACAGAGGAATATCGAAGAAGGAGTAAGTGAAGGGACGGTAGGGGGAACAGATAAAATGGTATTGCAAGGTTTGAACGGTGGCCAAAATGGAAGCAGGAAAACTTATGAAAGTCATAGCTTGAGAGTGTGGTGATGAAAGCAACAGAGAAGTTGTGAGGTATTCTAGCAGAGAGGGTATTAGACTCTGCCTGCCATTTCTATTCCTTCACTTCTCTTTCGTGACAACCACGTGTTGTCTGTCACCTCACCTATAGACTCAGGATCAGCCAGCTACTTGACTGTATATTCACTCATTTTTACTGTGCTGACGGTTAATACCTCTCATTAACTCAACTGTGGGTTGTTTCTGGGTTCCTAACATTTGACTACGTCTGAGCTCTGATAACTGGGGACATTATTCTTTTTTATTGCCTGCAGTGGGTGTCACTGGATTCTGCCTGGTGACAGTATTTTACCACTGACCACAGTCTATCAAAAGGAGGAACCAAGAGAAGGTGGTAGCTTTGGATAAGAAGCAAGTGGGAACACATAGCTGGCCTTTGGCCCAAAGCTAATAGTTTTGGTCAGAAAGCCTGATGCATCACCTCTTCAGATGAGCTAGTCTGTGAGGGTACATTTAACCCCATGTCATGTATCTATGCCAAGTTCGGAATCAAACTATGTGGTATAGTTTGCTAGTACCCAGTGAGAGATGCTGCTTTCTCTGAATTGAGACTATTGGGGTGGGGGAAAATCCCCTTTCTTCTCTTCTTGTGTTCTTGTGGCTGGACTAATAATAAAATTGACACAAGATCAGATTAACGTATTGCTTGCTTCTTATCCAAAGCTACCATCTTCTCTTGGTTCCTCCATTTGGTAGACTGTGGTCAGTGGTAAAATATTGTCACCAGGCAGAATCCAGTGACAGCCACTGCAGGCAATAAAAAAGGATAATATCCTCAGTTACTAGAGCTGAGACATAGTCAAATGTTAGGAACCCGGAAACAACCCACAGTTGAGTTAATAAAAGGTAATAGCCATACATAACATATTGGAGATCATAAAGAAATGATGCTGGGAGAGTGAACAAAGCAGGCAGTATATATGTCTTTTACACAAAGAAACAATAAATTTGTGAAGAATTGACAGGACAAAGAACTTAGGATTGCAGTATGTAAATAGTGAGGAATTTAAGAAGAGTTTAGGCTTGAGGTAGTAAATTAGCAAGGTTTGTTGATGCAGGCTTCTCGGCCCTGAATTCCCTAGCTCTGGTGATAAGGATGCAGGGAGAGCACCTTTCACATGGGAGATTCATTTCCTGCTTTCAGGGGGAACAGAGACAGGAGGGTCAGAAAGCCCTTTTTTGGGGGGTCCGGGGGAGGAAGACTAGCTCTGAGCTAACATCTGATGCCAATCCTCCTCTTTTTGCTGAGGAAGATTGGCCCTGGCCTAACATCCGTGCCCATCTTCCTCTACTTTATATGTGGGACGCCTGCCACAGCATGGCTTGACAAGCGGTACATAGGTCCACGCCCGGGATCCAAATCTGCGTACCCTGGGCCGCCGAAGCAGAGCACGCAAACTTAACTACTATGCCACTGGGATGGCCCAGAGAAAGCCCTTTTTGCTTCTCAAGTAATTTGATTCAAAATAATGGGCCGGCCCCATGGCTTAAGCGGTTAAGTGTGCATGCTCCGCTGCTGGCGGCCCAAGTTCAGATCCCGGGCGCGCACTGACGCACTGCTTCTCCAGCCATGCTGAGGCCATGTCCCACATTCAGCAACTAGACAGACCTGCAGCTATGACATACAACTATCTACTGGGGCTTTGGGGGAAAAATAAATAAATAAATAAAATTATCAAAATAATCAATATTCTATTGTGGGATATTTTGGGGTGGCCTGCCCTGGGCCCCCAAAAAAAACAAATTCTGGACCAGAAGTTTTCACACCTTTCACCAACAGGTGTGTATGTGTGTGTGATTTTTCATTTTCCAACAGCTAGGCTACTTAAGTCTTTACTCATTAGCCAAACCAGCCAGGCAGGCTATTTCTAGCACACATCTGTGTGTCCAAGGGACCTCAGCCTTTACTCTGCTAACCTCAAACCACTTTTGTTATTTCAAACATAGACTTTCATTCAGCAACTGAACATCAAGCATTGCCATCCATCTCTGCCTACCAGTCAACTTACTGAGTTTCCATAAAACAACCATCTCTGTACTATAATGACATTTGTTGGTAGATCCATTTGAGCATTTTATTACATTGTCCTGCATTGTTTACAAGAAATAAATGGAAGATGGGGGAAATTTATATGCCAATATTAGCAATAATGTGATTAAGGCAAAGATGGAAAGACCATGAAGTAGACCAAAGGAAGTGCCTCTGCAATCTGGTTTGGATGCATATTGAAAGTAAGCTGGTTGATTCTATGTTTAATTCTAAAGGGAAAGAAAATAATTTTTTTATTAGAGTCATAAGAGTTTATAACATGAAATTTTACTTGTACATTATTATTTGTCAGTCACCATATAAATGTGCCCCTTTTGCCATTATGCCCACGCCCCCAACCCCCTTCCCCTCTGGTAACCACTAATCTGTTCTCTTTGTCCATGTATTTGTTTATCTTCCACACATGAGTGAAATCATATAGTGTTTATCTTTCTCTGTCTTGCTTATTTCACTTAACATACTACCCTCAAGTTCCATCCATATTGTTGCAAATGGCATGATTTTGTCTTTTTTGTGGCTAAGTAATATTCCATTGTGTATATATACCGCATCTTTATCCATTCATCAGGTGATGAGCACTTGTGTTGCTTGTACATCTTGGCTATTATGAATAATTCTGCAGTGAACATAGGGGTACATAAGTCTCTTTGAATTGTTGATTTCAAGTTCTTTGGATAAATACCCAGTTGTGGGATAGCTGGGTCATATTTCTATTTTTAATTTTTTGAGAAATCTCCATACTGTTTTCCATAGTGGCTGTACCAGTTTGCATTCCCACCAACAGTGCATGAGGGTTCCCTTTTCTCCACATCCTCTCCAACATTTGCTATTTTCTGTCTTGTTAATTACAGCCAATCTGATGGGTGTAAGGTGATACCTCATTGTAGTTTTGATTTGCATTTCCCTGATGATTAGTGATGTTGAACACCTGAGAAAAGAATTAAAAAAAAAATCTATGAAATACTTATAGCAGCTGAGTTACCGAGTTCTTATCGACAACAGATGAGATGATGACATCCTGACAACAAACTTCATACTTATATCAAAACAACTTTTTTTTTGGCCTTTGTCATAAAAAAGTGGATTAAAACAACATCACTTAAGTCATAAACAAGTGGATTTGAAATCATATCAAGTCAACACAAAACAATTAGAAATATGTATTTGGCTTTCATGCTGTTCCTGGCACAGAGCAACTAAAACTCTTAGGAGCTCTAAGATAAGAGTGATAATAAGGTGTCTTTTGTTATTCATAACAGGTCCCTTTCAACCACATCTGAGTTTATGTTAATGAGATGACTTTTGGAAAGCCCCTAAGGATGGGGGCTGGTTGTCAGGGAAACCAAACACGTAATTAGAAGGTTGGAACTTTCAGCCCCACTCCACATCTCCAGAGAGGAGGGACTGGAAATTGAGTCCAATCACCAATGGCCAATGATGTAATTAATCATACCTGTGTAATGAAGCCTCCATAATATAGCCCAACTGAAGGGGTTCAGGGAACCTCTAGGTGGGTGAACACATGGAGGTGCTGGAAGGGGTGCGCCTGGAGAGGGCTTATGGGGAAAGAGGGCCCTTTCCCCATACCTTGCTTTATGCATCTCTTCCATTTGGCTGTTCATGAGTTGTATCCTTTTATAATAAGCTGGTAATCTAGTAAGTAAACAGTTTTCCTGAGTTCTGTGAACCACCCTAGAAAATTAGGAACCTGAGGAGGGGTTGTGGGAACCCCAATTTGCCAGTTGGTCAGAAGCACAAGTGACAACCTGGAATTGCAATTGACTTTTGAAGGGGGGGGCAGTTTTGTGGGATTGGGCTCTTAACTTGTGTGGTCTCACACTAACTCCAGGTAGATAGTGTCAGAATTGAGTTAAATTGTAGGACACCCAGTTGGTGTCTGGATAGTTGGAGAATGGCTTGGTGTGGGAAAACACCCACACATTTGATGGCCAGATGTATTGAGTCACAAAAAGACAAATACTGTAAATCCAGTTAATAGAGGTATCTAGAGTAGTCAAATTCACAGAGACAGAAAGTAGAACGGTAATGGCCAGGGGCTGAGAGCAGGGGCGATAGGGAGTTGTTTAATGGATACAGAGTTTCAGTTAGGGAAGATGAAAAAGTTCTGGAGATGGATGGTGGTAATGGTTGCACAACAGTGTGAATGTACTTAATGTTGTGGGGGATCAGAATTGGCCACCTCAAAATATGTCTCTTTACCTTAATGATTTTCTCTGACAGAAATTCTAACCATCCCCCCCCCCCCAACTGCATAAAAGAATTTAAGATAGAGGGCCTGTCTCCAGGACAGGCCATCATCATAGATAACTCTGGGTCTGGATAGACTGGCAGAGTCCTTGCTAAGCCCATTCTTATCAAAGCTCTGAAAACCAAGCAAAAGTAGAGGTTATCCTTTGTAAGAGATATTTACATTTGTAAGAGAAATCTCCATTTGTAAAGGTATCTCCGTCTCTATACCAGGAAGAGGGGGGGATGACCTTATCTCTAGAAACTCTTATCAATGCAGAAGTCAAGGACTTAAATCTGCATACTCTTGTTTACTGTACTTTTCTGGTAATCTCCCATAGCTGACTCCCCCCACCCCCAACATCCTCCTTTGTCTTTACCTGAATTTGCTATTTAAGATGACAACCTCCCCCATTTTGTACTAGGTTCCTCCCATGTATACATGTTATAAAGCTTTGTTTGACTTTTCTCCTGCTATTCAGTCTCATGTCAATTTAATTTGTAGCCCAGCCAGAAAGGACCCAGAGTGGGCAGAGGATAGTCTTCCTCCCCTACAGTTTGGCGATGAGGATGGGATAAAAAATCCAGCTCCTGGACTACTGCAGCTGAGAGGTCCTGGACCCCTGACAAGAGCCAGCAGGAGGTAAGAGTTCTTACCATGTTAGCCTCCCTGGTCTCTGCCTGCAGGGTCCAGTGGAAGCAAGAGTGGTGAGTTTTGTTTTTTCTTTTCTAAATTTAGATTAGCAGGAGAAAATATTGGTGAAGCTAGCTTCTTGGACTCAGCAACTCTAGGATCTGGTTGAATATTCACTGGTTAATTGATCCTTTTCCTCCCATAAATAGTCACTATTTCTCCTTGTCTCTGTCTTTTTTGGTCATTTGTCATAAGAGACAGACATCTCTATAAACCTGTTATCTGGGAATATGTGCATGAAGTGAAAAGCTAAGGGCATCTGGGAAGCCAAAAAGGCCGCAAATTTGGTGAGCATGGGTCAAGCAGTTAAGAACCATTAGGGCACTTGCCACCTCAAGAAGTCTCCCGTGAAAGGAAAAGTTGAGTCACAGAATGGGGTAGATGACACAGGTCCCCTGCCAACTTCAAGAAAATGTCTATGCAATGACAAGGTACTCTGTAAATCACACACAATCTCCAACCCCATGGCACCTCCTCCCTAGGTACAATTCTGGCTCTGAGAGACCCAAGGCTTAGCTAAAGCTGTTAATGCACATATCAGAAGAGGTTTTTTTCCTTTTGTCTTCTATGTCTTGAGAGCTTTGCTTTGTGACCTTTCTGGCCTCCGCCATTTGGAGGATGTGTGTACCAGCATGCATCTTGGTGGCCAGTCGAGTAGACTGGGGTTCTGGGACACCCTCTTTGCCTGGCTGTGTCTGCTCTCAGGGGTTTGTCATAAGGGGTCCTATTTGCTTTCATAAGAAGACTTTGTCATCTCAACATTCATTGCTTGTTGTACTTTCTTATTTTGGGGAGTGAATTCTCTGGATCTCTTTTGGGGAAGCATCTTGCATCCGTGGTTAAGCTTTGGTATGAGTCATTGTTAAGATCCTACTCATCAATGTGGCCAGATGATGGATCTTTTAAATTGGGAAAACTTCTAAATTGGGGGGAAAAAATTGTGAGAGCTCTCATCATAATTGTTTTATTGGTACCTATGAAAAGGTCAAATTAAAAAAAGGGGGAAAAAAATGACTAGCCTTAAGACTCCAACTCAGGTTAAAATTAAATTGAAAAAATTGTTGGGGGCAGGCCTGGTGATGTAGCAGTTAAGTTTGTGCACTCCACTGCGGTGGCCCGGGGTTCAGATCCCAGGCACGCACCAATGCACTGCTTGGCAAGCCATGCTGTGGCAGCGTCCCATATAAAGTGGAGGAAGACAGTCACAGATGTTAGCCCAGGGCCAGTCTTCCTCAGCAAAAAGAGGAGGATTCACATGGATGTTAGCTCAGGGCTGATCTTCCTCACAAAAAAAGAAAACCAACTTGGAAAAACAGTTAAATGCTTCCAAACCCACCGTTAAGTTCCTCGGGGCACTAGTCGGTGACAATACCCCACTCAGCCCTCCGTTCCAGCTTAGGCTGGCCTGGCATTTCTCTGGCTGTTGAGGGGAAGCTGGTGCTGATGAGCTTACCTTTAAAGTGGAAAATTACAGAGATTTTGGCTCTAGGACATCAGTGTCATGGAGTATCCTAAAACAGATTCTGCCCTGAGAATTACGGAAGAGGCCTGATCCTCTGCTTCTGGGGCTACATCCACGGCTGGGTGGAACAATTGTACAGAAATTTTAGATGAAGGCTTTCCTCCAAGTCAAATTTGCCTCACACCCAAATAATCCTGGGCATACAGCACAGCGTAAAAGCCACAGGCATCAACTATCTCACTTCACAAACTCAACCACATTCCGTAATACTGGCCAGTTTCTGAAGGGCTGGGTCTGAAATGTTCTAAAGTCTGTTGCCTCTCAGACCAGATCCACTTTCTCCTCTTCCTCCACAGCAGAGACTTGAAGCCACTCGAAAGAGAAAATGTCTAGTTAACTTTTACTCCCTGAAACATGGGTATAGTCACCTTATATAACAACTCATGTGGTTCTAAACTGAGCAATCAGTGTTACCACAAGATAAATCATGTTACAAGACTCTGAGGCCTACTAGCCATACATTTATATAATTAGGAGACAGCAGTCTTGCCACTCCTCCCTGCACAATGGAGATAATTCCAAGGTAAATATCTTTCTCTCAGGATAATGGAGCCTACCTATTTACCTAAGGAGTAGTCTCACCCTGTGGGGCCGAGCCTCCATCAGAAATCACTGACAGTATATGTCAGTAATCTGGAATTGATACTGGCTCAACATAAGGTTGACATAAGGGAAGTCATATTGTAGAAAAGAAACCCTATTGTAACTTTGAATGACTTCTGATTAACTAACCCAGACAGGCTGTGTGGATTTTATGACCCCCTCCTAGCTGCTATAAGTTGATAACTTTCTTCTTTTGAGTTCCTTAGGGATGTGATGACCCCTGGGCAGAGAGTCTATGCTGATAGCCATCATCAATGACAACTGAAAGATCAGGGTATAGGGCATTGCTCCAGTCTCTGATGCATATCCAGTAAAACAAAAGACTACCAGAAACTAAGAACAGATGTCTGCCCCCACCTGGAGATCAGATGGATGCCCCCACCCTGAGATGAGATGTCTGCCTCCACCCTGAGACCAGATGCCTCCCCCACCTGAAGACCAGCCCCCTATATAACTGGACTGTAGTTTTTGTTCTGTAAGGTGGTTTTTTCAGACATTAGTCAGCCATCTTCCCTCTTGCTAGCAAGCTGTAATAAAGTCCTTTCTCTCCTCCCACCTTGCCTCTTGACTACTGGCATGTCTTGCGGCTGGCAGATGACGCCCCCCTCCTTTGGGCAGTAACGATTTGGCACCCCAGATGGGACATTAAGTCCTGCTCGTGGCCAACTGACCTTGGACAGGCAACTTGTTGGGTAAGTCCCTAGTGGCTGCAGAGGCTCTCTTTGTCTCGGGGAACTTCCCTTCCTGCTTTCTTGTACCGATGCCGGCTGCCTTCTAACATTGATTGTGGTAGGAAGAGAAACAGCTATATCTGGTGAGTGGACAGGCTCAATCGCGAATAGGGTAAGTCACCTCAAGGATACTTGTGAACTTCCTTCCCCACCATCTGGGGTCCTTCCATTTATGGCAGGGCCATCTGGGGTCCAATATGACCATCTGGGCACACACTCAGAGTGGGAACTCTTGTAGTACTTTGTACCCTAAATCTGGGAACTAGTTCGCTTGTGTCTGGTTTTTCTGTGTCTGTGTCGGTAAATAGCTTAAAATTGGCTGTTTGGGGACTGAGTTTCTCAGTGGTCATAACAAACTCTCTTTAGAAATTACCTTGTTTGTTACAGCCACCTTGGGAAAATTCCCCTAAAATGGAGACAACTGTAAACAGCTGGCAAGACAACCCAGGATAATTTAAAGTTACAGTGGCCACTTTGGGCTCCTTTTGAGCTTTTGAATCAAGAAACAAAGAAATCTTTAAAGAGTCAAAGATTCCCCGACTGGGAACTCTCCTCTAGTTTCTGGGCCTGATCACCCTGGCAACCCCAAGTGGGGTGCCCTCTCTTGGTGATTCTGGTTTCTGGTTTCTGTTAATCTGTTTGGGCACCTGGAATGATTCCAGGTTGGCCTGTGGGTCAGTCCTTTAAATGACAAGGCTGCAGTTTCTTGTTTCAGAGAGTCCTTGTTCTAATCCTAGGACCAGAGCTCCTAGGACCTTGTTCTACCAGAGCTCTCCTCTGGTTGGTTTCAGAGAATCCGAGCTCTACCTCTGGGAGCTCTCATTTGGTTTTTCGGCACCTGGAGTGATTCCAGGTTGCCCCTGGTTCAGTCATTTGACTGAAATCTGGAACTCTGTTTTGTCTCCTGTCAAAATACTCCTGTTGAGTATTTTAGGTGCCTACTGAGTCAGTTACGGGGACAGGAGACCTGTATTTTGTAAACTGTCCTTCCAGGGTTGTATGCCCCAGCACGGGACCTGTTGTTTGTGTGACCCTTATCTTGCTAATCCTTGGGAAGAGGCCATGAGGGCAAGGCCTGATCACCTCTTTCCCTTCTTTGTTTTTCTCATTTGTCACCTCCTCTGTTGTCAGCAAGTCGACGTTAGGTTCAGGCTGGACCTGAGCAGAAACTGGACCTTCTGTAAAATCAAAAACTTGAAAACTTTTTGCCAGAGACTTAACTTTCAACCCCAGCATTGGGAGACCCGGCCCCCAGCCTGTTCCAGGCTTTTGCCTCTTGCCTCCCTGGCTTGCCTTGTGCTGGCTCAGGGAATAAGTGTCTGGGCTGAGAGGGACTTGGCTAAATCTTTTAGCTATATTGGCACCTGCAGTTGGGCTCTGCATCCTTCTGTGGGCCGCTGTTCATCAGACACTGACTTTATCACAAGGGGGAATGCCCCAAGCATCCCTGGAGACTCACCCCAAGAATGCATCTTAACTACTTGGAAGCACTTTCAGTTGGATGGGTTATGCCCCAGAAACTCCATCTGGGAGAAAACTTGAGTGGTTTCTCTGTGCCTTTGTGATGTAGTTGGACAGGTAGATCAACCTATAATGTCATTTGAGTTACAACCCAATTTCTGAGAAATCAAGAGCAATTGTCCTTTAAAAAATCCTTGTAAGACTGGAAACGCAGCTGTAGAGGCAGTTCAGATTCCAGCCAGTTCCTTTATCTCAGAAAAACTTATCGCCTTGCCTCTCTGAGAACTGCTAATCTAGCCCAAGAGCACCCTTACCAAAAAAATCTAGCGTCTTAAGTGTCTTCTCCAAAAATATTAGTAAAAATGTCTTAAAACAAAATTTGGATTTGTAACTAGGGAGCTTTATATTACTGTACCTGATTCATGACAGTAATTTTAAAACGATAGCTGTGGAGACTCTGTGTATGTGTGTCTATATGTATGTTATATATGTGTGATATTTTACCTCTGGATGGTGTGGCCAAAATTAAGAGTTCTGTTTAATTGGCTTAAAGTAAGCACTTACATAAATTCTAAATGTAATAGAAATTAACCCAAATGTCTTTCAGGTTAACATGATGTAAATTAATCTTTGGTAAATGAAAGCTGGTTTAAGTTTGTTGGTTTGATTGAAATAGGCAAGTCCTCAGTGTCGGCAGTATTTGGGTATGATGCAGACACGCAGCCTGGGTTTACTGGTTAAATAAGTTCACGTTACCTGTTACAAATTTGTCAGCAATAATAGCTTTAAATGATAGCTAATTTTGTCTAATATCTCATGAAGTTTTCATGGGTAATCTAAACATAATTGTTGGAAACAAATGATTTAGATAGATGAAAATGGGTAAGAGTTTCTGGGTACAATAATTATATTTTATTGTCTGTATACTTGAAAAAAACAGCTTCCAAATTCTTTTTGTTTTTTTGTTTTTTGTTTGTGAGGAAGATCAGCCCTGAGCTAACATCCGTGCTAATCCTCCTCTTTTTGCTGAGGAAGACCGGCTCTGAGCTAACATCTATTGCCAATCTTCCTCCTTTCCCCCCCCCCACCCCAAAGCCGCAGTAGATAGTTGTATGTCATAGTTGCACATCCTTCTAGTTGCTGTATGTGGGACGCGGCCTCAGCATGGCTGGAGCATGGCTGGAGAAGCGGTGTGTCGGTGCGCGCCCGGGATCCGAACCCGGGCCGCCAGTAGCGGAGCATGCACTTAACCGCTAAGCCACGGGGCCGGCCCTCCAAATTCTTTTTGATGACTTAAAACTTTAGAGTTTCGCTAAATTAAGTTAAATGATAAAAATTTGTTGAGTATCTAGGTCATTTTCACATAAGATAAAATACTGAAACACTATTGCTAAATATATCTAAGTTTATATACTTTTGGCTTCTTATTACAGAGAAACTAAAATATGTTTGGGTCTATTAGTGAACATGCCTTGTGTTTTATTACTATAAAGTAGCATATTTCTAGAAATTATGAAAAGTGGTTAGAATGCTGATATGAAAGACAGTTCATAATTGCTTACTTTAGTTTTTACCAAGGTCTGTAATGGTTAAAAAATTCTAATTAATATATGTAATTAAAGCTACTAAAAATTAATTAGGAAAACAGCTCTGTATACAAGGAAAGTAAGATATGTTTTCAGTACAGAAGGTATAAGGAAAGAAAATATTTTTGTTTGTTTTGTTAAGCAAGATAAATTTGTCCTAAAGTACTATAATGGAAGAAAGGAAGACATGGGACAAACTCTGAATGTAAAAAGAAAGTTATAGAAGGTTTGTAGAAGAGGAACTCTGAGGAAAGAGTTTTATGCATGGTCAAGTTGGCTAAGACTGGAATGAATTTAATTAAGTAAATGAGTTTTAACGTCAAAAGTAAGCTGGTGCAAAATTAAAATTTAGTCTTCTTTCTCTTAAAAGGATAATTTTCTTGAACTTGATAAAGAGGTCATAAAAGGTTTTTCTTTACCTTTGAGTAAGTCTACCTAAAAGACAGAAAAACTATTTTGTTAAAATAATTTCCTATGTTCAAAAAGACTGAGGCCTCTCTATTAAGTTTTTTTAAACTATTTGGCTCTTTCTGTTTGCCTTTGAGATCTTTGATTGTCACCAGGGTTAAATGGATAGCTAAGCATTGTTTCACGGGGACCTGTGATATTGTGTTGGTGAATGTTATTGATATAGGTGTTTTGAAATTGTATAACATTACTGAAATTCTGATCTGTCCTGGTTATCAGTCTGGTTCTGGTTATTATTTTAAAGTGTTGTATGTCACAAAATTAACCAAATTTCTTTGTCAATTGCCATTTTGGTGTCTTGTTTACAGATAATTATTGTTCTACTCTGATGCCTTTGCAAATGTTTTCCTCTTCAGAGAGATTCATGGAAAGGACTCTGACATTTACTCTGGAGTGCAGGTTTCTGATAAACTTTCAGATTATAAAACTGAACTGGGTTAAAAAAAAATATCACAGAACTCTAATGGAGAAACTGATTTCATGAAACTGCTAACAAGATTAAGATCAAGAGTCAATTACACAGGACTGAATGAACTAATGAGGATGATTATACTTTTTATGACTTTTGTTTGAAATATTGCTGATTTTTTAATGTTTTGTTTTTTTCAAATTTAAGGAAATCTTCTCTTTTCTCTCAAGTTAACTACGATTTATAGCAATTTGGTAAATTATACCATTGTAAGCAGAATTGAAACCTTTATCTTTTTCTCCCTACCTGATCCCTCCAGGATTTGGAAACTCTTGGTGAGTGAGTATTGTTTTCATGGCAATGTAGTTATTTGCATAAGTTCAGTAAGAATCTGTTCTCCTTATAACAGGACACAATTGGAAACATTGGTTATATTATCAAGTCTGACTGGAATCTTATATTTGAGAAAAACATATAGACTCAGATATGACCAGACAGCTTTTGAGGAATAAAGGTTGACTTTCTAGAATAAAGCCACTTGGAAATATTGGCCTAATACCTTGTTTATAGAAGTTCTAAGCAATCTTACCTGGATGAGTAAGGAAGGTCACTTATCTGGCAGGTGCCTGAAACCTCAATATTTTGAGGAACCTCAAAAGAAGAGAGGAATTCACCCAAATGTGTATGTATTACAGGCTAGTCTGATGACATAGTCCTTGGCTTGGCTTTCCTGGCCTTAAGAGGCCTTTAAAGTTCAATCTGAGACTCCTTATAAAGAGTTCCAGCAAAGCAGATTTAAAAGAGCCTATATGATCAGTTGCTATTCTTGCTGTACTTATGTAAATAATTGGGCCAAATTTATTGAAACTAGACTTATTTTACAAACTAGTTAGTCTTAATTTGGCTATCTTTGGTAAAAATGAGGATGACTTTAGAAAGAAAAACTATGTTTCAATAGAAACTATAATACACATTTGTGAATGTTGAATTATGGTTCTGTTAATTGTCTTTGAGGTTTTTGTCATATCTGTTAACTGGACTGGATCCTGAATTCTTCTAGCCTCCTGAAATATCTGGCTACAAATCTCCAAACTAAAAATTTTCAATTATTTTTTCCATCATTTTCTTTTGGAATCACTGAGAACTGAACCTGCCCTTTTTCCTGAAGCCTTGCAAACTGAAGCTGGTGGATTTGACATAAAATTAAGAGAGATTCGTGTCTGTTGCCATGTAAGCCACTCAGAAAGATACCTGAATACCCAATGACACCATCAGAGACATTTCAAACTGCAAAGGATGCTTTGACTCTGACATCTAGAAATCTTTTTGACTGGCTGCACCCTGTCCTCAGAAACTGGTTTATAATTTGCCCCTGCCATTAATTTTGTTTTTCTTTTTGTCTTATTAAATACTTGGTTACTTTCTTACACAATATAAGCCTAACTTTGGGAGCCCACCTGCATCACCATCTTACTAAGAGACTGGTTCAATGCAATGAAACAACCTATGCCCCTCATCAACAGTATGTCCCTCAAGATTGAGGATGAACAACAAAAGAGGGGAATTGATACTGGCTCAACACAAGGTTGACATAAGGGAAGCCATACTGCAGAAAAGAAACCCTACTGTAACTTTGAATGACCTCTGATTAACTAACCCAGACATGCTCTGTGGATTTTATGGCCCCTCCTTGCTTCTATAAGTTGATAACTTTGTTCTTTTGAGTTCCTTAGGAATGTGATGACCCCCGGGCAGAGAGTCTATGCTGACACCCATCATCAATGACAACTGAAAGATCATGGTATAGGGCATTGCTCCGGTCTCTGATGCATATCCAGTAAAACAAAAGACTACCAGGAACTAAGAACAGATGTCTGCCCCCACCTGGAGATCAGACGGATGCCCCCACCTGGAGATCAGATGGATGCCCTCACCCTGAGATGAGATGTTTGCCTCCACCCTGAGACCAGATGCCTCCCCCGACCAGGAGACCAGCTTCCTATATAACTGGACTGTAGTCTTTGTTCTGTAAGATGGTTTTTTCAGACATTAGTTGGCCATCTTTCCCCTTGCTAGCAAGCTGTAATAAAAAGACCTTTCTCTCCTCCCACCTTGCCTCTTGACTTTTGGCATGTCTTGTGGCAGGCAGATGATCCCCCCACTTTGGGTGGTAACAGAATGAAATTTAGGGGAAATACTAATTCATTAAATCAAATATGGCCTGTCTGAAGCAAAACCTCCAGGAAGAAATTCAAGGGCTTAAGGAATCAATGTGCTTAAAGATAAGACAAAGTAGAAAGGGACTAGAAGTGAGTTGACACCTCAGAGAAGAAATGCAAAAACCTATGCTAAAATAATTAGTCTGACACCAACAGAGTAATGAAACACAATAGACTCTAATTTTGGATGACAGTGTATGAAGGAATTTTCTGTATGATAAAGGCAGCAATTCAAACTATTGAAGAACAGATACACTCCTCAATAAATGGTGTTGAGGTAACAGGCTATTCAGAAAAGATAAAATTTGATACATATGTCCCACCTTACACCAAAAAAATATATATCAATCAAAGATTTAAATATTTTGGGCCGGCCCTGTGGCTTAGCGGTTAAGTGCACGTGCTCTGCTGCTGGTGGCCCGGGTTCCAATTGCGGGCGCTCACTGACGCACTACTTCTCCGGCCATGCTGAAGCCATGTCCCACATACAGCAACTAGAAGGATGTGCAGCTATGACATACAACTATCTACTGGGGCTTTGGGGGAAAAAAATAAATAAATTATAAAAAAAAAAAGATTTAAATATTTTTAAAATGAATCTATAACAGAAATAAACATAGGTGATTTCTTTCTAATAATCTTGGCTTAGAGAAGACTTTCTAAAAGAGGCATAAAGCCAGACACCATGGAAAACAAGACTGTTAAAAAGTCACGTAAAGAAAAGTCAAGGGGCCAACCCGGTGGCGCAAGCAGTTGGATGCGTGCGCTCTGCTGTGGCGGCCTGGGGTTTGCCGGTTCGGATCCCGGGCACGCACCGACACACTGCTTGTAGAGCCATGCTGTGGCAGTGTCCCATATAAAGTAGAGGAATATGGGCACGGATGTTAGCTCAGGGCCAATCTTCCTCAGCAAAAAAACAAAAAAAAGAGAGGAGGATTGGCATCAGATGTTAGCTCAGTGGTGATCTTCCTCACAAAAAAAAAAAAAGAAAAGTCAAAATATAAATGACAAGCCAGGAAAAAATAATTGCAAGCTATGCTGCAGATAAAAGGGGTTGTTCCTTTAATTTACAATGATATCATATAAATCAGTAAGAAAAATACTAACAATCCTATTGAAAATTGAACAAAAGATCCAGAAGGCTGTTCATAGGGGGAAAAATGCAAATCATTTGTTAACTGGAGAAAAGATGTTCAGCCTTGCTCATAATTGGAGAAATGCAAATTTAAGCAGTAATGAGATAAAACTTTTCACCTCACAGAGTGCAGAAGATCAAAAAAATGTATATTTTGGCTAGGGTATGGAACCAGACGCCTTTATAAGTCTTAGTGAAAATTTTTGGAAAAAGTAATCTGTCAAAAATTTTATTTATTTTTTTGGTGAGGAAGATCGGCCCTGAGCTAACATCTGTTGCCATCTTCCTCTTTTTTTGCTGAGGAGGATTGCTCATGAGCTAATGTCTGTGCCCGTCTTCCTCAGTTTTGTATGTAGGCTGCTGCCACAGCATGCCTTGATGAGGGTGTGTCAGTCCTCACCTGGGATTCAAACCTGCGAACCCCAGGCCCTGGAAGCAGAGCCTGCAAACTTAACCACTACGCCACCGGGCCAGCCCCTGTCAAAATTTTAATGGACATATGTTTCAACACAACAATGTACTCAGGGATACATCTTAAAGATACAGTGGTGCATTTGTGTCAACATCTGTGAAGGAAGATGTCATCACAGAATTGGTTGTAATAGCAAGGACTGCAAACAATACATGTGCTCATCAGTGGAGGACTGGTTAAATAAATATGGGGCATGAATACAGTGGAATACCAGGGAATCAAAAACAAAGAGCTAGATCTCCGTGCTGATAGAGAAAGCTGTCCAAAATATATCATATATTGAAAAAAGCAAGAGGGAGAAAAGTATTTATATATGTCTCATTTGTGAAAAACCAAAACCAGTAGCATCCACCGTGTGTGTGAACAAAGGACTTTACAACACTTAACAATTGTCGCCTCGGGAGACGGTGACCAGGGGCTCTAGGATGGGAGGGAAACTTACCTTTCCTTCAATAGTTTCCTTGGATGCACTCAGAAGGTCTAAAGTGAATAATCTCTTTAATTTAGAAAGGATTGGGAACATGCTTTTCTGTAACCATCTTGTAGCAACTATCCAAATAAGATTATTTTGATCACGCCTTTATCAAAAATGTGTGTGTGTTGGGCTCTGGGGTGGGTGAGGCGTGGTGGAGTGGCAACATATGCCAAGAACACCAAGGAATTTGGAACAACCATCTTGTTGCAAAATAGATATAGATACCAGATAATTCCTGATAACTACAGTTCATCTGTATCTCTCAAGATTTGCTATGTAATATTTTCATTTTTATTGAGATCTTATTTTAGGGATAAAATATATTTCGTATGATATGACTATGGCTACTGCTTTCTTTTAGCTGGTATTACCTGGTATGTAATTAAAGTTCCTTTTTTTTTTTCCTTTCAACTTTATGAGTCCTTATGGTTTAGTTTTGTCTCTTGTAAACAGCATAGGTCTGGTTTTTGATATTCAACTAACATGACAATTTCTTTCTCTTATTTGTTAAAATTAATGAATTTTAACTTATTATAACTGATATATTTTGACTTATTTCAACTATCTTAAATTTTTTACTTTTTATTTATCCTGATTGTGCTGTGCCATTTAAGAGGAAAAAGGAAACAAAATTATATATATACAATATGAATATATATTTTACACAATCCATATAAAAATAAAGAATATTGTGGAAAGGAGACCAGAAGGAAATATACCCAAGAATTGATGGTGTAATAGTTTCTCTTAAAGAAGTGAAATTATGGGTGATTTCTTCTTCCATTTTTTCTATATTTTCTAAATTGTGGTGAGCAGATATTATTTTTAGAGTAAAAAAATTAGCCAGCATATTAAAATAAATTTTATTTAAATAATAAAACTGATGAGGATGATGGCGAATGACACCATTCCCACTGGCTATCCGTCCCTTGAGCCTGTCCAAAGAGCACTGGAGACTTCTAGGGCGTGTGTGCTCGCTCACCAATCCCTAGGTTGGGCTTTCCTTTTATGTCCTCAAACGGCAATGTCTTCACCTGGCTCTTGACTCCTCAGGGCGTGGGAGGAAAGCGGAGGGCTAAGTGCGGCGTGAACACTCAGGGCCTTATCCTGCCATTGAGTCTCCTAGGATATCAGCAGGATGTGGCCCCAAGGTTTTTCCTCCCCTGGCTTCCCCAAACAGAAAATGCCGTCCTTTGTCTGGACAGCAATTTGATGGATTGTGGATCCAACCATTTTAAAACTTTATCTGAACTAGATGAAAATGTCCTGCAGCCACTTAAAATTTAATTTGTGGAGGTAGTGTTTGTTCACTCTTGGTTCCTAGCCTGGATGCAATTTGGCCTCCAGTACCTTTGGAAGTCCTTAGTCTGGATTTAATTTTGAAGTACCCTTTATTGTTCATGAATTCTTGGCACTGTTTGTAATGCCTCCCGACGTTGGTCTGTGTCTTTGGTTAATGGGAATCTTGTCTTTTCATGTAGAATAAAGCGTCCCCAACTTTTAAAATCTGGGCTACCCTGTAAGAAATACAAAAATCTCAAACATTTTTCAAATGAATTAAACACAGGAGCTAAAAACAAGCCAAAGCAAAAGGAAGCAACAGCTTTATTGTTTTAGAATGATACATAGCTCCACCCAGGGCTGTTTTAAAACCTTATTAAGTTCTGGACAGGACCAGCTACATAACTTGTAGGGCCCAGTGCAAATGAAAATGAGGGGCTCATTGTTCAAAAATTATTAAGACTTCCAAGGGCTGGCCCCGTGGCTTAGTGGTTAAGTGCGCGAGCTCCGCTACTGGCGGCCCGGGTTCAGATCCCGGGCGTGCACCGACGCACCGCTTCTCTGGCCAGGCTGAGGCCACGTCCCACATACAGCAACTAGAAGGATGTGCAATTATGATATACAGCTATATACTGGGGCTTTGGGGAAAAAAAAAAAGGAGGAGGATTGGCAATAGATGTTAGCTCAGAGCCGGTCTTCCTCAGCAAAAAAAAAAAAAAAGAGGATTAGCACGGATGTTAGCTCAGGGCTGATCTTCCTCACAAAAAAAAGAAAAAAGACTTCCAAGATGACGACAGCAGAGCATTAAACCAATCTCAGGGCCCTGGGCTAATGCACAGGTTGTATGCCCACAAAGCCGGCCTTGGTTCTGGACACTTCTGGTGGTTTCCACCCACATTAGATCACGTGTCAAAATGCACTCCCATCCTACGTAAAGTATATATATATATTTTTTAAATTTATTTATTTTTTTTCCCCCAAAGCCCCAGTAGATAGTTGTATGTCACAGCTGCACATCCTTCTAGTTGCTGTACGTGGGATGCGGCCTCAGCATGGCCGGAAAAGTGGTGTGTCGGTGCGCGCCCGGGATCCGCCAGCAGCAGAGCGCCCGCACCTAACCGCTAAGCCACGGGGCCAGCCCCTAAAGCATATGTTTTGTTGGAATCATTTTGCAAAGGATTTTGCTTTGAAATTATGTGGCTACAAGTAACTCATTTATTTTATGATTGGCTCTGACATCTCTATTATAGATACCTCTACAAATAGTGTATATGTTTAGGAATGCCTGTGCAGTGAGAAAATCAGACCTTTCAAATTGCATTCAATAACAAAACTTTTATGAATACTTAAATTGGCAATGAATGGAGTTGTTACCAGTTAAGTTGTATGAATATTTAATTAAATAACTATAAATCTTGATATTGTTTTCTTTTGATATTTTGAAGCTGATAATTATTTTTTGGACCCAAATATTGGCAAAGTCCCTTGAAACACTCAAGGCTCCACGTGCTGTGACTAGAGCATTTAATGGGGAAAAGATGGTGTGAAGCACTCTACTTCTATTTTGATATGACCCCTCAGGAGAGCAGGTCAGCCTTCCCCCAGTACATCACACACACACACACACACACACAGAAATGAGGGTCTGTTTGGTACAGAGGACATTTAGAGCCTTGTTTCTTTTCGTTTTGTTTACCTAAAGTTAAAACTGAGTGTGTTGGTGTCTAGGAAAGGCTCTGGGTGAAGAAAATTTTGCTTTTATTCTGTGATAGAAAGTTATGAAGGACTGAAATCTTTTTACCATTTAACAGACTTGAAGGAAATGTGACAAAGCGCCATGCAGACACACGTGGACACCCACCTTCGTTCATATGGTCGACTTCTCATCAGCTGGTCCTATTGGAATCTTGTCCAGAGCTGGTTTGGGGAGTAAGGACTTGTCATCATCAACGCCATCCCTCCTTGGCTTCTATACAGGTAAAGGCAGCATAAATGGAAAGAGTATGGCAGACTAGAAAAAGCAGGGCCTTGGAGCCAAAGGGATATGTTTTTAAATTCGAACTTGGCTACTTTATTTGGTTTCCATGATTAGGTTGCTTTCTCAGAGAACGTTTCCTTACCTGTAAAATGGAGACATTAATATGTACCTCAGAAGGTCGTTGTGAAGATTAAAAATTACATATATGTGTAAGTAGATATACGTGTGTGTGTATATAAACATATGTGTGTGCGTATCTATATGCGGACACACACACATATAAGGTTTGGCCCATAAACACTAAATAGCAGTTTCTATTATTGCTATAATTATTAAATTTTATTATTATTAATAATATAGAGCATGAATTTACGGCAGCTGCCCTTAAAAGAAAAAAGGACCCTGCAGAGAGTTTTAAATTACTTATATTATCCCCATAAAATTAGACTATTAATGTGTCAGTACAATCCAAACTCAGTCATGTGTCAATCAATTTTTCTTATCTCTATTAAGCATTTGTTGTGTACCCCAGTGCTGTGCTAGGCCAGAGGAGCTATGGACCTGCCTTCAAAGAGTTTATTTTCTAGTTGGGGATATAGAGGAACATTTGAAAAACAACCAGAGAATGATTTGGCCCAGTGTATAACTGAATGCTAGGAGGTGCAGAGCAAGTGCTCCCTACTATTGGGTTTTAACAAAGGAGATGACTGTCAGGAGCTCAGATTCTCACAGAAAATGTCATAAATAAGGCATGTACACATCACTATTAAAGGAGTGAACTTCCTTTGTATTAAAACAAAATTCTATGTGATTTAGCAAGTTATTTAACCCTGTTCAGCCACAGTTTTCTGTCTGTAAAATGGAGATGATAAGTCCTCCTGTATCAGATAGGATGCTTTTAGCTGAAAATTACTTTAACTCAATTAATTGGCTTAAACAAAAGGGAATATATTATCTCCAAAGGCACAGTTGCTACAGGGATAGTTCAATATTCTCTGGGGACCCAGATCCTTTCTGCTTTTCTGCACGGTCATCCTCAGAATGTCAGTCACCTTGCCTCTTGGTCATAAGAAGGTGGCAAAAGCTCCAAGCACTATACCCTATCACACCAATATGTAAAGGCAGGAAAGGAAAGGACCTACTGTCTCTGACTTGTGTTTCTTTTTAAGAACAATAGAAAAAACTTTTCTCAGAAGTGTCCCCTGTAACAGACTTATCCTCACATCTTATTGGTTAGAATTGGGTTATATGACCCTTCTTAAACCAATCACTGGCAAGAGAATAGAATTCCTGAAAGGCCTAGATTCATCTCCTGAGGTAGTTGGATCCACTTTTTCTGAATCACAGGACTGCATGGAGTATAGACACCAGAACAAAATTGGAGCTGGGCCAGCAGGGAAGAAGGGTAATGGTAATACCCAGAAATGTCTTCTCACCTGCTCACTTAGCCAGATACTTGCCCAAGCTCTGCCAATCGGACTTACCCACACAAGATTTTGACTCAGGAACTAATGATGCAAAGAGGCAGTCCTGGGTGGAATCCATTCTAAGAGTGGGTAGTGCTACTACAGCCAGTTTTCAGAAGCATGGAGATAATGGTTCTAATAACAGTGTCCAGGGTCCAGGAACAGTGTGAGCGGCCATGTCTGTGCCCAGTGACAGTAGCAAGGGCATCTTCACAAGCCCAGTTGGGCAGCAGAATTTCGGACATATTTTTCTTGTGGACACAGCCTCCAATCCTGCTTATACACTCTCCTGGACCTTCTGTGAATTATTCAAAAGCCTTTAATAATTTTTTTTCTGCTTAAGTTAGTGGGTTGGATTGTGTTTCTTGTGACTATGAACCTGATTGTCGGTTTCTTTCTGAAGGGCTACATCAGACTGCTACTTGTGAAAAGACCATGCAGAACTTAAATGTGCAAGTAGTAATGCTATTTTACAGCCTAATTGTCCAGAAAATCCTCAGTTTGAGCTTTAACTTTCTCGCTTGGATAAACCAAAGCTTAACTCAAAAGCTTTACTTCTGCTTTCAAGGGAGTTTTGCTTTAAATCCTACAAAAGAAGGAGTGACCTTGGACACTGAGCAAAAATCCTTCTTCTTGGTTTGTAACGCCTCTGTCTCTATCTTTGCAGGTGGCCTCAGGGGACCTCTCCTGGCAGGTGAGATGGGGAGGTTCCATACTGAAAGAGAAATTTCCATGGCCAAAGACAAGCTTTTTCTCTTTCATAATAAAGCCAAGTTCCCTTTATTACATTGATCCACTCAGAAAAATGTGGTTGCATTGTCCTAACGTATGGGTTATTTGGGGTATCTCAGGGTATGATGAATCTGTCTATTTGTCAGTGTTTGGATGCTGTTGAGGAACATGTTACAGGATATGCAGACTGAAGATAATGTGGTACTAATAACAGAACAGGATAGAGGTCTCTGCTGACGGTTGGCACTCATCCACGGGGATATGGGCTGCAGTCTTGACTTGGCATCCTCGGTTGATCTTGACTGAACTTCATGAGAATGTGAGGCAACCACACACCCTTGAAGAAATACCCACGTGGAATGGTCACAGGGACCTTTAGAAGGCTTAGCACATCTGAAAGCCTGCAGGCACCTAGTGATGATTATAGGCTAGACTACAGTTAAAGGGCAAGGATGCCTGCATATACTTCAGGAGCAGGATCGTGGGTCTGCAGATCTCTCCTGCAACTCCCTCCTCAGCTCAGGCCCTTATCCTGCTACAGGGACATAGATTCTATTGAAGTTACTTCAGTTAGAGCTCAAATCCATTAAACCCATCATCTTTTTCTATCTTGGCCAATCCTGGTGATCATAACAGTGTCTCCTTTTCTCAGTTCTCCATCTGCTCCAGAGGAACCATGTGGAAAAACATAGTTCCTAAAACTATAGAAGTCACAAGACTACTTTTTGAGTTAACTGTTTAGAGTTGCCGTCAGATGTGGACATCTAGCGAAGATTCATTTGGAACTCGGAGTGCTAGAAGTGTCCTCATTCTTCATGCAATGTATTCAGAAGCCTCAACCAAAGAAGAATCATACAATAACACTGTGAAATTAAAGTCAGGCAAACCCTATAAAGAGCTCTAATATATCACTGCACATGCCAAGTCCCCCAACATTGCTAAAAGTTTCTTCTCTTTTCCAATAAGGTAATAGAAAAGTTTGGAGTGCCTCCTTTACTCTTCAACGCCATTACCTCTCTTATCCCATCAGAATGAGTTATTTAGCCTAATACCTTCAGTTTTTCTTTCTTCTTCTTTTTAACTTAGCCCATATAAGCTCTAAGCAATGTGACTTTGCTCTTTGCCCAATATGTCTATTACTGACTAATGATGCCTTAAAATGTGCTCCCCTATGGATTGAGATTCAGATCCAACTACTGTTACTGAATTCACAGAATTTGGGGATGGTCCTTGGTTTTCTTAGGTGGGATATATCAGTCAATCCTTCACATACTCTTGTGAGGTGGGAGATATTATCTGAATTTACAGGAAAAGAATCTGAGGCTCAGAGAATGTCCCTGATTTGCTGAGGCCACACATCTTTTCAGTGACAGTGACAGAGCTGGGCATACATCCACATCCTTTTGACTCAAAGCCAGTTGTCTTGGATTTTCACCAGCCAACAAAGACTCTTCACTGTCCAAATGTAGATGTCTTACCTCAGCAAGGGTGAGTTTCATATGAGATTACAGTTAAACATCAGAGGGTAAATTGGTTGAGGAGCTTTGTGAGCTAGGCCCCAAGAAGATGCAGAGAAAATGGGAACACAAGTAAAAGGAGTGCAAGATACCTGTCTTGGGTGACTTGGGCAGGAGGGGTGAGCAGGAGGAAGTATTGGAAATGAAGAAAGAAACAACTCTCCTCTATTCATCATCCTGATGCTTTGAGCCTACCCTGAAAGTTGTCCAGATAGGTCCCTATTGCTTATGTATAATTTGTCCCTTCTCTCTACCCAACAGTGTGCTGTGATGTTTAAGATCAGATGGCCTGGGTCTAACATGCAGAAGCCTGTCTCTCCCAGTTCCCTGTGTTAATCTGCTCTCACATCCCAGAAGCTGAACCCCACTTTGAAGGTGAGTACTTTATACCTTGTCATCCAAATTGTCTAGATTCATATTCGTGTCTTCTGTCTTTTACAACTCTTCTGCCTCTGGTTGAATGACACTTATAGTCTCTGAACTCAGCTTCTCATCTGTAAAATGGTTACTAAAAAGTAGTACCTACTTCATTGAGTTATTGTTTATGTGACAGTGCTTATTACAGTTCCCGGAATGTAGAAGATGTTCAACAAGTGGAAGCTGTTATGGCTGGAAAAGTGGATTGAAACTAGATTTTTAAGGCAGTTGAATGACATGTTAAAAGTGTTTCTACTGGACAGGTCAAGCTCCCTTCTTATAAGCCTCAAAGCACCTACAATGCCAACAGCCCCTTCTGCATGGTTCTTTACACATAGCTAGACATGTTTGGTCCCAAACAGACCACTACCTTACCAGACAATGAGGGTGCCTGACTTATCATCCTTTACGGGGTGGCCAGTAGCCTGTGGGTGGAATGACCTGAAAGCTCCTCCCCATAGGGCCTCTGTGCTAAATGGTTACTGGCTTAACTATCAGTTCTCTCTGATTGGACACATACTGAGTCCTTTAGCAGAAGCATTAAAAACAGAGCACCTGAGTGTACAAGAAGCAGTAGGTCCCCTTAGATGTGGTGCAGCACACAACCTGGTGGTTCAAACTGTGCTACAACCTGAATGATCTTCCACTTCCTTTTTTTTTTTTTTTGTGAGGAAGATCAGCCCTGAGCTAACATCCATGTCAATCCTCCTCTTTTTGCTGAGGAAGACTGGCCCTGGGCTAACATCTGTGCCCATCTTCCTCCACTTTATATGGGATGCCGCCACAGCGTGGCCTGACAAGCGATGCATCGGTGCGTGCCGGGGATCTGAACCCGGGCCACCAGCAGCAGAGTGCGTGCACTTAACCACTATGCTATGGGGCCGGCCCCTTCCACTTCCTGATTAACCATGAGGGCTACTTCTGTGTTTAGACAGACTCCTTTTCATCCTGTCTCGTGTATGCTAGTGATAAACTCCACAGCTGAGATAACCTGTCTGTATTTTTTGCCTGGCAAACAGAATTTAATTTTTATTCTTTATATGATGATGAGATATAATAGAGGCATTCCTAAAATTGTTGCAAATACATTGAATTACTGCAAGTCCACAGACCTATGGATCATCTGGAGGTCTTTTGCCATAATAAATGATCATAGAGGGTGCTATCGAGAGAATTGGGGAGGCAGGGAGGTTTGGAGGAGGAAAGCAGACAGACTGAAGAAGTTGTGCTTTATCCTGGCGGTTCAGGCTCCCATGTCACATGGAGCCCCTTGCAAGAGCTGGAGTTCTTTCATCTGGAACATTCTGAACACTTCTCAAAGCAATAATATAGAAAGTGAGAATCTAGGGATTCAAACTATGAAATGAGAAACTCTAGAGGTGTGGTTCTTGAAGTTTTTGGTTGCAAGATCTCTTTATTCTCTTAAATATTATTGAGAACTCTTGAAGAGCTTTTGTTTTTATGCTTAACTCTATTGATATTTGCCATATTAGAGATTAACACTGTGAAATATTTAAAATATTTATTGTCACTTAAAAATTAACAACGATAGAGCCAGCCCTGATGGCCCAGTGGTTAAAGTTCAGTGCTCTCGCCACTTCGGCGGCCCAGGTTTGTTTCCTGGTTGTGGAACCACACCACCTGTCTGTCAGTTGCCATGCTGTGGCAGTGGCTTACATAGAACAATTAGAAGGACTTACAACTAGGATATACAACCATGCACTGGGGCTTCCAGGAGGAAAAAAAAATAACAATGATAAACCCATTCAGGTTGACATAAATATTTTTACTTAAAAATCATTCTATTTTCTTTTATTTTTTTCTTTATTTTTATTTTTTGTGAGGAAGATCAGCCCTGAGCTAACATCCATGCCAATCCTCCTCTTTTTGCTGAGGAAGAGTGGCCCTGAGCTAACATTCATGCCGATCTTCCTCCACTTTATATGGGATGCTGCCACAGCATGGCTCGACAATTGGTGCATCAGTGCGTGCCCCGGATCCGAACCTGGGCCGCCAGCAGCCGAGTGCACGCACTCAACCGCCACACCATGGTGCGGCCCCCATTCTATATTCTAAAAGAAAAAATTCTAATGAGGATAGTGGCATTGTTTTACAAACTTACAAATCTCTTAATATCTATCAGCGTAGCCGACAACAGCTGGATTCTCATACCTGCTTTTGCATTTAGTCCGCCATTGTATGTTGTTTTCGTTGAAAGATATGAGGAAAATCTGGCTTCACCCTGAAATGTAATTGGAAAAGGTGGAACCTCACAGACCTCCTAGAAGGGTCTTGGGGACCCCCAGGAATCTTCAGACCATACTTTGACAGCTGCTGCTACAAAATTTACTTAAATATATTTATTTACAACAGACTATAAATATGTGTAGTGGACATTCTGATATTAACTTCTCGTTCTTTAATAAGGAACCTGGTACATTCTCAGGCAGATATGGCTGAGGAAATGACCTATTTGGGGCCATTTTTCTTGTGGCACTTGGGATCTGTTGATTCTACTCTGCGGATCTTGTGCTGGTCCGTTGAGTATTTGCTTCCTTCTATCAGAGTCATTCTTACACATGGCAGAATAATTTCTTGCTTTTTGTGTGCAATTGCTCAAGTTTCCCGCTAAGAATAGTCTTTTTCTCAATGGAATTTTAGGGAGGATTTGCTTCCCTTCAATACTCTGCTAGTAAGCCTACTGTTACTTTTTACATATCACCCGGGGATGGAATGTGCAAGCCTCGTGCTCTGGCGATTTCTCTTTGTGCAGCCATCTGTGCTCAAAGCCTGCTGCCTTTCTGTCCACTGTGATAGTGGGAATGGGTTCAAAATCCAGTTCATTTGTCAGGAAGAGTAATTTCTGCAGTAGGTTTCAGCTAAAAACAAATTTCCACCTAATGCCTAAACATGGCTGCGGCAATGCTCTCCGTAACACCCACTGAACATCCTTTCCACCAGAAGTGTTCCAAGATTTGCAGTTCATCCACACCATGCCCTCTGCTGGGTGTGGATTTGAGACAGCTGCATACAACAAGAGCATAGGGCTGGCCCGATGGTGTACTGGTTAGGTTCGCGTGCTCTGCTTTGGAGGCCCAGGCATGGACCTACACACCGCTCATCAAGCCGTACTGTGACAGCATGCTACATGCAAGGTAGAGGAAGATTGTCATGGATATTAGCTGAGGGACAATCTTCCTCAAGCAAAAAAGAGAAATATTGGCGACAGATATTAGCTCAGGGCCAATCTTCCTCACCAAAACAACAACAATAAAAGACAGACAAGAGCATTGCCCACCAGCATGAGGATGGTGCACTGACCCAGTGTCTATGGACCATACTCAGTCTTGCTTTTTAAATTTGGGGTAACAGCTATGTCCTCCCGTGGGCAATGACATAAAGTGAGAGGTACAGCCAGTGACCATGAGGCATTTGTTTTGTTTGAATATGCCCGGTTCTCATCCAGAGTAAGCCTAATCTTTGTATTCAGAATCCTTTTCTCCCTGGCCTGAGGTCAACATCTGGGTTACAACCTTCGTCCCACCTTCTATCCTTGAGTCACTGCTGGAGTTAGTTTTTAAGACCCTCATGATCCTTGGTTTTACTCTCAAATAAAGAAAAAAAGCAATATTCTAATTTTTCTTCGAATTGAAGATTTGAAAATTAGAAGTGACTTGCGTTTGCTAATTTTCCCAACACATAGGATTCCAAACTAAAGGAAAAGTTTATCTTAAAAATCTAAGTTACGCAGGGCCAGGCCTGTGGCGTAGCAGTTAAGTGCGTGTGCTCCGCTGCTGGTGGCCTGGGTTCGGCTCCCCGGGGCACACTGAGGCACCGCTTGTCAGGCCATGCTGTGGCGGCGTCCCACATAAAGTGGAGGAAGATGGGCACGGATGTTAGCCCAGGGCCAGTCTTCCTCAGCAAAAAGAGGAAGATTGGCGTGGATGTTAGCTCAGGGCTGAGCTTCCTCACAAAATAAAAAATAAATTAAAATTAAAAATTAAAAAAATAAAGGGGCCGGGCCCGTGGCTTAGCGGTTAAGTGCGCGCTCCCTGCTGCTGGCGGCCCGCGTTCGGACCCAGGCGCGCACCAATGCACTGCTTGTTAGGCCATGCTGTGGCGGCGTCCCATATAAAGTGGAGGAAGATGGGCATGGATGTTAGCCCAGGGCCAGTCTTCCTCAGCAAAAAGAGGAGGATTGGCACGGATGTGAGCTCAGGGCTGATCTTCCTCACAAAAAAAAAAAAATCCAAGTTACACAAGATTTAAGGAGAACAATTTTGTAATAATTACAACAACTTGTATCTTATATGAAATAAATATTATTTTAACATATTAATTGCATTGTTCAAAAGACTTCAATCTGCTGTCATGAACAGATATGTGCTTTTACTATTTATAACAATTTTAAAGTCACATAGAGAAGTGCCTCGAAAGCTTTAGGGTTCTCACAAACCACCTGGGAATGTTAAAACGTTGATTCTGATTCAGTAGGTCTGAGTTGCGTCCTGAGACTCTGCATTTCTTACCCTCTCCCAGGCGAGGCTGCTGCCGCTGGTTCACGCGCCACATAGGATATAGGGCATTTTACCTACCATTAATCAGTATTTCAATTGAATTTTTAAAAACTCTCCAAAAACTAAAATAGTGGCTGTTAATGTTTTCCTCTGGCTACTAGGATGTCTTATTTTGTTTAGAATATATTAAATACATATTTTGTCTCTATGCAGTTATCAGTCTCTTGCTTATATTAATAGTACTTATTAGCACAGGAATCTGGAAAGTTTATCTGATAAAGAAAACCTTTGTTCCAGAAATCAGGCCAGGGGCCAGCATTTGTAGAGCTGATTTAGGTCTCCATGGCAATTTCAGAGCTTTGCCACTTTTGCTGCTAGGTGGGATAGAAACACTCCAGAATAAATAAATTTACCAGGCAACTTCTGTTTTGGTTCCATTCCTCAGCTCCCAGCCTGGTGGGACACAACAGCTGATGTCCACGCTGTGCTCACACAGGGCCGAGGTGGATGTGAGAGCCCTTCGTGGGCTAAATCCTGTTTGGCAGCGTCTTAACTCCTCGCTATGTGCGTGTTGTTCTATCAGAGGATCCCTCTTCCCCTTCAACAGTTTCTGATGGGATCTTCTGCCTCCTTGAACAACTTCTAAAGTTCTTGGGTCCTGCCGTCTGATCCCGGGTGTCACATGCTCATCCATATAATCCTTCTTGTCTTCTTGGGCAGCAGTGGGAATGGCCTGGTGTTGGAACCTTTCATATGACTGGAAGGAAAGGCGCCCTTACATAATAGCACAATGTCATTTTTGCACCCCTGTGACGCCTTGGTTACCCTGTTGCCCTTTCTCCTTCACCACTTGGCATGGAAGAAATAGGAGGCCACACAAAGTGCAAAAGGAATGAAAGAATGGAGTTCCTGAGTTTTCAGTTTGAAGGGCACCAGTGCTGGCACAAACAGCGTAGTTTGCAAGAATATTTAGCCAAGCAAGTTTTCCTCCACAGGAGGGAGGTTAAAACCCAAGCTGGAGGAGAGCACGGTTTGGGAACGAGAGTCAGAGAGTTGGAGATCCCTGTTACCAATTGTCACCTCCCTGGCGAGGGCAAGATGAGGGGGGATATGATAGAACCCCCTTCAACTATGGCTCATGCCTCACCTCCTGAGAGAAGCCAGGTGAGCTGGCGGCTTTGTAGAAGAGACACCCATGCCATCAGCAAGTGTTACGAGTAAAGCAGAAAAACCTGGATTTCCCACTTGGGGTCTGGAAAATTCAGAGAGGGGGAGGCAGCAGGCTTACAGGGATCTATGAGCCAGGACAAGAGAATGCCATAGAAGAAAATGAAGCATGTACTGTTCCGCTGGGATGTGCTTGAGGTCCCAGTTAAAACCTTCCTTTATTTTTTTTAACTTTTATTTATTTTTGTTTGTTTGTTTTTTGGTGAGGAAGATTAGCCCTGAGCTAACATCCTTCACCAATCTTTCTCTTTTTGCTGAGGAAGATTGGCCCTGAACTAACATTTGTGCCCATCTTCCTCCATTTTATATGTGGGACGCCTGCCACAGCATGGCTTCATAAGTGGTGTAGGTCCATGGCCGGGGTCCTAACCTGTGAACCCTGGGCTGCCGAAGCAGAGCGTGCAAACTTAACCACTACGCCATCCAGCCGGCCCTTTTATTTTTTGGTGAGGACGATTGGCCTGAGCTAACATCTGTTGCCAATCTTCCTCTTTTTGCTTGAGAAAGATTGGCCCTGAGCTAACATCTGTGCCAATCTTCCTCTATTTTTGTATGTGTGACGCTACCACACAGCGTGGCTTGAAAAGCAGTGTGTACGTCCGCACCTGGGATCCGAACCCATGAACCCTGGGCCACTGAAGCAGAGTGCACAAACTTAATCACCACGCCACCGGGCTGGCCCCACAACCTTCCTTTAAAGTTCCACAGCAGAACTGATTTTAAAACAAAGCAACAGGGGCCGGCCCCATGGCTTAGCGGTTAAGTGCGCGCACTCCACTGCTGGCAGCCCGGGTTTGGATCCCGGGTGCGCACCGACGCACTGCTTCTCCGGCCATGCTGAGGCCACGTCCCACGTACAGCAGCTAGAAGGATGTGCATCTGTGACATACAACTGTCTACTGGGGCTTTGGGGGGAAAAAATAAATAAATAAATGAATGAATGAATAAATAAATAAATACATAAAACAAAACAACAAAAAAAATCTGCCCAGGAAGCTGAAACAAGATTTTGCTAAAATTTGAGACAATAATAGGAAGATAAACAAGAACTCTTCTTAAATCTAGATAATCAGATTTATGATCAGTTTGTGTCTATAATCTCTATTCTTCATCCTCCACACTACAAGGATAGAGACCCTGTTTCCATGTTGATGATGCCATCTTAGACCACCACCCAGGAGCCCAGACTTGGTTCTCTGTGCCCCCTAATGTCTAGGCCCTCTTCTTTCCATTTACCTAATACCCAGTCCTCTCCCTCAGGTGAAGAACACCAGGGATTACCACTCATTTTCAGAGAAAGGTTAAGTCCCTACCAAAAGGGAGTTACCTTATGGGATAAAAAACAAACCTTCCCTATATGGGACCTTCAGGCATAAGGCACGAAATTGGTCTCTTCCTCTTCATCATGATTATCTCCAGGGGTAACAAAAGAAACAGTCATTAAAGATAAGGTAGTCCCATTAATATCCTAGTAGGCCATGCCATGATGGGACAGGAAGAAATCAAACCCTCTTCTGCCCAATAATGGGGTGTGATATCTCCTAGAGACCCAGATAAAGGAGAAGCCCTGGGATAGTTAAGGAAATTATTTATTTCTTAAATACTGGTGTAGTCTGCATTGTTCCCTTGAAAAGTAATGTCTATCCTTGGAAGCTTGTGCCTCACCTCCTGATTGAAGCCAGTTGTATAGACCTACTCTATATTGTTCTATCAGGTCAAAGACAAAGAGACACTTATGAACCTTTCAGAGGTGGGATTCTTGAAGGAAATCCATTGTCCTGGAGATCCATACTTACACTAGACCCAGAAGTCCCCAGTATTAGAGCATTTTCTCTTCCAGACGCCCCTCTCCTCTGACCCATGTCCCAAGGAAGGCCCCTGCCACTCTAGACTAAGTGATGTAGACTTGAGACTTGCCTGAATGCCTAGAGGAATGGAGGTGGATTCAGGTGATGAGAGCTTCATGGGAATGAGGCTTTCCTATTAGGATGGATTTCCCAAAGGAAATGAGTAGAGATTCACGTGAAGTGAGTTGAAGGAGGGAACTTAATAAAAACCCAAGGGCAAGAGGAATGATGTTGGCACTGGAGAGTTCACACAAAGGGACCTAGAAGGGCCTAATTCTTTTTTTTATAATTTTATTTATTTATTTCTTTTTCCCCAAAGCCCCAGTAGATAGTTGTATGTCATAGTTGCACATCCTTCTAATTGCTGTATGTGGGACGTGGCCTCAGCATGGCCGGAGAAGTGGTGCGTCGGTGCGTGCCCGGGATCCGAACCTGGGCCACCAGCAGCGGAGCACACGCACTTAACCGCTAAGCCACGGGGCCAAAGGGCCTAATTCTTTAAGTGATTTCCCTTTTAGAATCTGGGAAAAGACAAGCTGTCAAAAGCTTAGGCATTCCCTTCTGCACTGAAATCCCCTTTTGTATTTATTCCAACTCCTGAGTTAACTAAATTAGAAGATCCTTGCCCAATGTACAGCTGCAGTTTTAGGGAGGCTAATAGGACAGGATGGTGAAATGGGAAGGGGGAACAGTCTCTCCGCCTCTACTCACTGACCTGCTGGGAAGAGAGCATCATTCTTTCAAATGCACCATAACTCAGAAGCTCAGGTCTAGGGCCGGCCCCGTGGTTTAGCGGTTAAGTGCACGCGCTCCACTGCTGGCGACCTGGGTTCGGATCCCGGGCGCGCACTGATGCACCGCTTCTCCAGCCATGCTGAGGCTGCGCCCCACATACAGCAACTAGAAGGATGTGCAGCTATGACATACAACTATCTACTGGGGCTTTGGGGGAAAAAATAAATAAATAAAATTATTAAAAAAAAAAAAAAGAAGCTCAGGTCTTGACCAGCAGTCCCATGAGGAGTGACAGAGCCAGGAGGTGAAGGGAAAATTCCACCTCCAGATCAGGAAGCTCTCCTTAGTACACAACTCAAGAATTCCAGTAAGAATGAATAAGTTGTCTATTACTTCATAACAAGCCATCCCAAGACGTAGGTGGCTTAAAACAATAGTGAGTTATTTGTTTATTTATTACAATTGTGAGGGTTGATTAGGCAGTTTTACTGCTGGTCTCACTTGGGCTCACTCACATGCCTGCAGACAGCTGGCGCTGGGTGCTCGAGATGGCCTCATTCACATTTTAGGCCTGAGCTGGGGTGGTTTGAAGAGCTGGGATGGCCTGGTTTCTCTCTCCACGTGGCCTTTCATCTCAGGCTGTTTCACAGAATGGTGGTTGCAGAGGGAGTCTCTGCTGGAGAAACCTTTCAGCTGAGGTCTTCTAAAGGATTAGAAGGCAGTAATAAGTAGGCTAAAGGGGGAGAGGCTGGTAAGAGGGAGGGAAATGATTTACAAGAGGGAATAACATGTGCCAAAACCCTGTGAGTAGGAGGAATTATGATGCTTTCTAGAAAAAAGGGAATAAAGTCAGTTTGGTTAGTGCACAGGATAAAAGAAAAGAGGGAGAGTGGGTGCCAGATCATGCAGGTTCAAGGAGCTAAGGAAATTTTGTTAATCTTCATACTAAGAATAATGGGAAACCATTGAAAGGTTTTAAGCATCATCTGATTTGCTCTTTAAAGAAAGAGCATGGTTAGGTATATGAGGTATTGCAGGGGAACTAGAAGCAGGGTTTCTCAACCTCAGAACTATTGACATTTTGGACTAGATAATTCTTTGTTGGTGGGGGCATCTGTTGTGTACATTGCAGGATGTTTAGCAGCATCCTTGACTTCTATTCACTAGATGCCAGTGGCCCCATACTCTTAGTTGTGACAATCAAAAACATGTCCAGACATTGCCAGATGTCCCCTGGGTGACCACATCATCCCTGGTTGAGAACCACTGGGCTAGAGTGAAGGCAGGGCTTCTCTGGTCACTCTTACTGTTGTCCAGGAGGGAAATATTTATCACTTGGACTTGAATGTTGGAGGTGGAGCTGGGATAAGCTGATGGGGTTTAAGAGACAAGAAGATAAACTCAACAGTGTCTGGGTGGACAGACCCATCATGAGGACCCAATCCTCAACTCCGCGCTCTGCTTCCCTCCTTCAGCATTCCACCCACCCTGAACAAAGAATCTGCTCTTGTTTGTGTCAGGAAATCCTCATAATCAGATGGCAAAAAGATAACACATGGACTATAGAGCTCATTTTCACTGCTTTGTAGTTTGATGCAACGCTCACGTAGGGTTGAAGTTTTATCAAGGCATTGATTGAAGATCAGCAAGGCAGGGCGTTTCCTGACTTATTTATTTATTTATTTTTTGTGTGTGAGGAGATCAGCCCTGTGCTAACATCCGCCAATCCTCCTCTTTTTTTGCTGAGGAAGACAGCCCTGGGCTAACATCTGTGCCCATCTTCCTCCACTCTACATGGGACGCCGCCACAGCATGGCTTGCCAAGCAGTGCGTCGGTGCGCGCCCGGGATCCGAACCAGCGAACCCCGGGCCGCCGCAGCGGAGCGCGTGCACTTAACCGCTTGCGCCACCGGGCCGGCCCCCTGACTTATTTTTTAATGAGAGAAGACTGGAGATTTGAATAGCCAACCCTAAGAAGTGACAGCCATAGAGAGAGGGCTTGGGAATGAAGGTGTGCTAGTCACTGGTGAGGGCTGCAATTGTCCGATGTCCTAGCCATCAGCCCATGTGCAGAGGCCAGCGTGGTCTCCTTTAACACAGCAATGCCCTCCTCCCCTTGGTTTTCACATAGAGACTAATCATTCTCTGTCCTTTGCCTGCCTGTAAGGAACTATTGTGAGGAATGGTGAGTTCCCAACCCGAAAACACTTGGAATTCATCCTGTAAAAGATCCTGCCCTTATTTCTCTACCTATAGAGTGCAGTTTTCTATAAGAGAGGAAAGGTTGTGTTTTCTGCTTTTATGAAGGAAAAATAGAAACCAAAACCTTTTTCAAATCAAAGTTTTGTTCTTGAGTCAAAGGCACCTCCTGAGGCTCCAGCCAAGTCCAGTGAAAAGGCTTTTGTCAGGTTATCGAAAGCCATCAGGGTTCATAAAGGGTATCACTTAATTCACGCTGAGCTTGAGACGTGTGTCCTTTCTCTGCTGCTGACATGCAGGGGAAAGTGAATGCGAAATGTTTATTTCATTTCTACCCTACCCTCATTCTCTTTTTCCTGACTTAATGAATATAGTCACCCAGAAGGTAGTCAGTCATGTTATGGTCTATTTTATTGTAGAAGTGTTATCATTAAATTCGTGGCAATGTAATCACATCAAAATTTAGAGAACGATATGAAAAACTGAAAATCCGTTCTTCTCTTCAGGGTCAGAAGGCTAGTGCCTTTCCATTGACCTCCTGATTTCTTGGAGAAACGTGACCACGAATTATCACCATAAGCAACCCAGCCAGCAGCCCAAACACAGTCCTACCCATTCTCACTTAAAAGTGAGCAGAAGACTCTTTTTTACAGTAAATTCCAATTAATGAATGTAGAAGAGATGCAGAAATTAGAAAATCACTGTGTGGCAACCATCACAGTAATGATAGTCACAGGCAAGAGTAAATGCTAAAATTAGTAGGCAAAAATATGATGAGAAGTAGGATATTTGCATAGATCCAGACAAGACCCTCACTAAGTTCAAAGGGAAAATAGTAAATTTACAGTGGAGAAACCTGTGATGGAGTTAATGTCACCAGTATTGAAACATATCTACATCATGTATCTCCTAATATGATGTCAACTTGACTGGCCACAGCATGGTGGCCAGATTAAACATTGTTTCTGAATGAGATGAGCATTTGAATCAGTGGACTCAGTAAAGTAGATGTCCCTCCCCAATGTGGGTGGGCATCATCCAACCAGTTAAGGGCCTGAATAGAAGAAAAGGCAGAGGATGGAGGAATTCACTTTTTCCCTCCCTGCCTCACTGCTCCAGCTGGACATCTCATCTCATCTGCTCCTGTGCTCGGACTGGGGTTCACACCCTCGGTTCCCCTGGTTCTCAGGCCTTGGGACTTGGGCTGAATTGCACCACTGGCTTTCCTGGGTCTCCAGCTTGCAGACAGCAGATTGTGAGACTTCTCAGCCTCCATAATCACGTAAGCCATTTCCTCATAATAAATCTCCTTTTATATGTGTGTGTATATATATATATCCTATTGGCGCTGTTTCTCTGGAGAACTCTCACTAATACATATAATATACCGAGAAGGATACAACATCATTTCTGTAGTACTCTTGCTCAAAATGCACAACCTAAATTTAATCACGAGAAGACATTAGATAAACCACCAGTGACCTCCATGTTGCCAAATTGAAAAATCATTCCAGGTTTTACTCAACCTATTAGTATTACATAATATTGTTGAACATCTGTCTTTAAATCACCTTCTTCTCTTGCCCTCTGGGCAACTGTCTTTTGGTTCTCCTACTACCTTGCAGTTAGTCACCTCTTCTGATTTCTTTTCATCTTCCTAACCATGAAATTTTTCTTTTCATTGTCTATAGTGACCCCCAAGGTGACCTCATTCACTCCCATGACTTTGCAGCTGCAGGAGTGCCAGCGATTACATTCTCATTCCGGCCAGCAGGAATCAAAAAGGGAAGGGTAAGGCCCCCTACACAAATACTCTTAAATATAGTACATAACTCTTCCACTTATATACCATTAGCCAGAATTTAGTCACGTGGCCACTCTTAGTTGTAAGGGAGGGTGGCCACATGCCAAGCACCAAATAATGGTTCTATTATTATGGAATAAGAGAAGAATAGACATTAGGAAATAACTAATAGACTCTTCTGTAGGTGGCAAATCTTATCACACCCCCAGTTTAGCCAGCACAGAAGTCAGATGGGTCTAGAGTAAAAATAGTAGATTATTATAAGCTTAATCAGAGGATAACTCTAATTAAAGCTGCTGTTCTAGATAGAATTCTTTCCTAGAGAAAATCAACACAGCATCTGTTACTTGACATGTAGCTGTTAAGCTGGCAATTTCACTCCTCTATCCCAACAAACAGAGAACATAAAAGGCAGTTGGCTCTTATCTGACGAGAGCATAGCATGCCTTCATTATTTCAACTTAGGATGACATAAATTTCTGGCATTGTGACACAATTTAGCCTGCAGTACTCATCATCTCATGATTACACATGGTATCAGTCTGGTCCACTACACTGATAACCTGATAACATTATGCTGATAGGACTTGTAGAGCAGGAAGTAGCAGGTTTTGCACAAAATGCTTATATCCGGGACAAGTGAACCGCTTTGGTCTATCAGCCACATCAGGGATAGAACCAAATGAGTTGATGGGAAATCCTCCTTGTGGGCAAAAATTTCAGTGATACATACATATCATCACCCACTTTACCTGGAAGGCACAGCAGGAGAAAGATAACCTGAGATAAAGGTCAATGCCATTTCTCTTCCTCCCTCCCTACCTCCCTTCCTTTGTTCCTTTTTCTTTCTATCTATCTTATCTATCTATCTATCTGTCTGTCTATCTGTCTATCTATCTATCTATCTATCTATCCATCGTGGCTAAAATTTTAGCTGGGTGGTAGGAATTAATGGTTGGAAGATTTGTAACAAGTTATAGGGAAGACATATACGGATGGATGGATCTTTTGAGTTGTCCCTCAGTGAGATGATATTTTTGTCCCATGTGAATGCTCACTGGAAGCCCCTTACTAGTAAGGACGTTTTCAAATCAGGTATTCCCACTCCTTGACAGCTCTTTGCTCCACCACTTCTGAACTTGCTCAATGAGTTCACGAACAAAGTGGGAAAGGAGCTAGGGATGGAAGCCGTGCCTGGGCTCAGTAATACAGATTTCCTCTCACCAAGCTAAGCTGGCTGCTGTCACTACTGAGTGTCCAGCTTGCCCACAGCAGCAGCAACCAATTCTGAGACCTCAATGTGGTACCATACCTTGGGTATGCAAAGCCACCCCAGCTACCTAGCGGTATGTTGGCGCTTTGGACCCTTCCATCATAGCTAGGGCAGCAATTTGTCCTCAGTGGAATAGACATATTCTGGATTTGGATTTGATTCCCCTGTGCACCATACTTCTGCCAGCCCCACCATCAATGGGACTTACTGAATGCCTTATTCAAAGTCATGTGTCCCATTCCAAAATTGATTCTGATACGAAACTCCTTGATAGCAAAAGAAGTAATGCAATGAACTGATGCCCTTTGAATTCACTGGTCTTACCATGATCCCCATCACCACGTGGCAGCTGGACTTAAAGAATAGTCTATTGAAAACTCAGTTATAGCCTCAGCTGGGAGACACCTTATCCAGCTCTATTTTTTTTTTTAATAATTTTATTTATTTATTTATTTATTTTTTCCCCCAAAGCCCCAGTAGATAGTTGTATGTCATAGCTGCACATCCTTCTAGTTGCTGTATGTGGGATGTGGCCTCAGCGTGGCCGGAGAAGCGGTGCGTCAGTGCGCGCCCAGGATCCGAACCTGGGCCGCCAGAAGCGGAGCGCGCGCACTTAACCGCTAAGCCACGGGGCTGGCCCTTAGCCAGCTCTATTGCACTTAACCACATGCCTGAGCATTGGGCTGCAAATTCTCTATATTAGTTTCACTAGATTAGGTCTAATTGGCCCAGGGTCCTGACCTCGTCACTACATGGTTTCGTCCAGTTTCAGCTCACCATCACCCAGACCTTTTTTTTTTTTTTTTAACTTGGTGGCTTTGCTTCTTCCTAGAAGGAGTACCTTCATCTATATTTCTACCTCCCCCTTCATCCCCATGCTGAGAACTGCTGCTGCTTCTAGCTTCCAGAACTGCAAGAGAATAAATTTCTCCTATGGATGGTTGTTACACACCACCCAGTTTGTGGTACTTCATTACAGCAGCCCTAGACAACTAATATAGCCATATTCATTCATTCATTTTAGAAATATTTCTTGAGCACCTACCATGTACCAAGCACTCTTAAAGATGCTAGAGATACAGAAATAAGATAAATAGGATCCCTGCTGTTATAAAGGTTCTAGCTTAGTAGAGGAAGACAGATATAAACAAGTAAATAACAATAACTTCAGATAATGGGGACAGCTATGAAATAAATACAATATATAGGATAGAGTCTCTCCTTATAAGGACACCAGTCATTGGATTTAGGGCCCACTCTAATCAAGTATGACCTCGTCTTAACTTGATTACATCTGCACAGACCATATTTCCAAATAAGGTCACATTCACAGGTGGGGGTATGTGTGTTTGAACTTCAGTATATCTTTTAGGGGGCACAATTCAACCCACAACAGATCACAACCAGGAGGGATGGCATCTCTGTAGAAACAATAGGTAAATTAAGACCCAAATGATAAGCCATGCTACAGGATACTACTGTAGTTTAGAAACCAAATTCTAGTAGCTCTCATAAACAAACAAAACCAGTGTGAACTAAAGGGTTTTCATTGGTGAAATGAATGTCTTGTAATTGGCATACTGGGTGCTAGAAGTGGACCCTCATTCGTGAATCAGTGGTATTCAAGATACATGGATAGACTAAAATATTTTAGACAGCATTATGTAAAACTTACACGACCAGAGTATAGATAAGACTTTGAAAGACTTCCCCTTCTCTTCTTTTGGAGTGGATCCCAAGGCATGGTTCTGAAATGGTCCTGTGTGTCCAGCCATGATTTCAGAGAATTTTGATTGCCAATGGGTGAACTAAACCTTGCCTCTAAATTGCTGTATCTCTCTCAAGTCAACCTTTCAATTAAGAGATAGTCAGAGCGCATATGAGGACAGAGAGCTGGGAGTTCACGGAGTTGACAGAACAAGTTAGGAGAACTGTCTTTATAGTTGCTTGCTCATAAATGTTTGCCTAATAAGTGGCTCTGTGTGTGGCAGAATTCCTTCTGAAATCAGCTGTCATTAAGATTCAGTAGCAAGGTTTTGAGGAAGAGTTAGCCTTCCTCTACTTTTTAAATTTTGACAGCTACAGAATCTACCAAAAAGAATCTATTAGTTGCACACAACCAAACTGTCTCGGTCAGTTCTCAATACCACGGAAACAGTGAACAACAAGGTATGGATCATAGCTGAGACTGCATTCTAGAGGCTCAGGGGATCTCGATAGGCTCTGACCACAGTTTCCACACTGAATTCTCTTATTTGGGCCTGATTCTGACCATGTCTGATCTCACTCTGGACCTACATTTTCTGCTTTTCTCCTGGCCCCTTTGGTTGATGCCTTGAGTTGCACTGTCTGTCCCTTCTTCTGTTTCAGACTCCTTCCAGAGGTTGCCTCCTGGTGCATCCTTGGCTCCAGGTGCTGCTGCTGAAATCAAGTCCTATCCACCTAGGAGCTCAGCCCAGGTCCCGAGAACCCTGCCTGGGGTGAGTGCCCCAACTTATCTTTTCTGGTTAGATCATTGGGACATTTTTTACAGAGTCATAGGAAACCTTCAAGTTTCTTTTTTCTTTTTTTTTTTTTGTGAGGAAGATCAGCCCTGAGCTAATATAATATCCGTGCTAATCCTCCTCTTTTTGCTGAGGAAGACCGGCTCTGAGCTAACATCTATTGCCAATCCTCCTCCTTCCCCCCCACCCCAAAGCCCCAGTAGATAGTTGTATGTCATAGGTGCACATCCTTCTAGTTGCTGTATGTGGGACACGGCCTCAGCATGGCCGGAGAAGCGGTGCATCGGTGCGCGCCCAGGGTCCGAACCCGGGCCGCCAGCAGCGGAGCGCACGCACCTAACCGCTAAGCCACGGGGCCGGCCCAAAACCTTCAAGTTTCTTTCCGAGTTGTTATATATCCCACATTAGCAGTCAGCATATTATGACACATTTATTAACTTGCACTTCATATCAAATTGAGAAAACCAGGAGGGTCTGACTATAAGTTGTAGGCATCAGAAGCTTGCTGAGGAGGGGCATAGATTGAAGAGCACCGTGACCTGTGGCTGCACATTGGGATCTGAATGGTTAAGCTTAGTCTGGGCCAAGCACTCACTCTCTGAGCTATGAGAGACCATACTTTGCCCTGGAGCTCAGCCCTTGTGGAATTTGGATTTGAGTCAGAGATTGACTCAACTGAGTCAGAAATCCCGAAAAAGAGGCTCCTCCAGCAAGATCTACTTTGTATTTCCCTTTGAAAATTCAAAGGTAAGGATGACTTAGCAAAAACGTTTTAATGACAGAGAAACATTTTCTTTTTGTAACAGTGATAGGATTTATTGATTTATAGTGCAATTATAGATTTAAATCAGTGTCCTCTACGAAGTGTCAGCAGAAAGCCAACACCCTTCAAAGAAAACAAGCCATGGCCTGATATCAAATATGTAAATGGGGATACAAAGTAGAAAGAACAATGCTAGGATGTAGGCAAAACTATCTTGCAGATTCAGTGAACTGTGAATTCTTCAATACCTGAAAATACAACTGGGTGGACCTGTGTCACTAAAGGGGCCAATGAGAGGTCCTCATGCCTGGGATTAACCTTGGGTTGAGGACTAAGGAAATGCTCACAAGGGCCACAGAGTGAAACCTGATTCCTCCTGTTGTTTGGCAAGTCCACCGTCAGGATCCTCCTTTAGGGAGGTTGGAAGACTTGCTCTACAAGTCATGTGAAATCAACGGCAGCCCCGGCAGTGCCAAGATCTTACAGGAAGGCAGTTCAGGGCCGCCCTGTGGCATAGGGGTTAAGGTCGCGTGTTCTGTTTCACTGGCCCGGGGTTCGCAGGTTTGGATCCTGGGCACGGACCTGCACACTGCTCATCAAGCCATTCTGAGGCAGTGTCCCACATAGAAGAGCTACAACTCTACAACTATGATATACAACTATGTACTGCGGCTTTGGGGAGAAAAAAGAAAAAGAGGAAGATTGGCAACAGATGTTAGCACAGGGCCAATCGTCCTCCAAAAAAAAAAAAAAAGGCAGTTTGAGGGATGGTGCAGAGGAGAGGGAGGGGACTACATTTTGCCTGGGCAATAGTGGAAGGGTCTATAGAATTATTGGTTGCAATAAGGATCCCAGAGAGAGCGACCACGTGGGGTCTCACCTGAGAATTGAGTCATGTCCTGGAATGTCCAGGTGGTGGAGGTGGTGGAAGTGAAGGGGAGGGAGCTTGGGAGGGGCCTGAAGGGCCTCAAGAAAGGGTAGACAACAGAGTGGGAGACGCTGATCACTGGCCTCAGAGCTAAAGCATTGAGGGACAAAGGCCATCCCTTAGTTTCCTATGCAGGGTACTGCATGGGGAAGTTCACTCTTCTGGGAGAGAGAATCCAAGTGTACAAGCCTTGTCTGGATGAAGAGGGGGATGTGGAATGCAGCATGGTAGGGTAGTGCAATGCAGAGGGTACACCAGCCCAGCCATTAGTACCTCTGTCTGGTTCCTAGGAGGACCATTGACCTTGAAAATAAAGTGTTGCACTGCTTGAAAGCACCAGCCCATCACCTCCTGTGTGACTTCTGACAGAATGTCTAATGCACTGACAGGAGGGTGATTCTCCCCACCCCATGTGAGTTTTTCCTGGAGCTGTTGTTCCCGAAGGACAGCAAACACGTCTCTGGCAGGAGGCAAGACACCAATATAACACCCCTGAGAGGCATGCGGTGTCAGTAGCTGGCTCGTCCTAGGTTGGATTATAGGACATTTTCTTTAGCTTTGCCATGTGTATCTTCCTGGGATGGGAAGCCACAGACTTCTTCCCCGAAATCTCTGTAAATGTAGTTGGGCGTCATGGAGACACTCTGTAGTCAAACAATCCCATTTTTCCCCCTTGTTGAACCAGCTCTGTGAATTCTAACAGAGTCGGCCAATAAATGCACTTTATCTTAATTATCAAGTTTCTACAATTTTGAGTCACTAAGTAATTTATAGAGTTAAACATAGCATCATAGGCAACTGGACATTTAGAAATTATCTTATAGTCATAGCTCGATTAGTATTTTTCAGAAAATTATCTCATTGGACCTCAAAACAATTTATAAGATGTTAGAAAGAGAACCCAAGAATAATGTTTGGCTAGAGGTTTAAGAATTTTATTGATCTTCTCGAAGAGCCAGCTTTGGTTTCATTTTCACTATTGTTTTTCTGTTTGCTATTTCATCAGCTTAGACTTTGATCTTTATTATTTCCTTTCTTGCTGGCTCTAGATTTGATCATTCTACCTTTTCTAGTTTCTTAAGGGAAAAGCTGAGGCCAATGATTTGAAATCCTTTTATCCTTTTCTAACACAGGCATTTAGTGCCATAACTTCTCCCTGTATGCTGCTTCACTGGCATTCCACAAATTCCAATATGTTCTGTTTTCACTTTCAATCAGCTCAAAATATTTTCTAATTTTCCTTTTGATTTCTTCTGTGACCCATGGGTTATTTAAAAGTGTATTATTTCATTTCCAAATGTTGGGAGATTTTCCAGATATCTTTCTGTTATTGATTTCTAATTTAATTCCATTGTGGTCAGAGAATATTCTTTTTTTTTTTGACATTTTTTTTGTGTGTGTATGAAATTTTTGTTGTACATTATTGCTTGTCAGTCACCATATAAGTGCATCCCTCCACCCCTTGTGCCCACCCCCCAGCCCCCTAGCCCCTGGTAACCACCAAACAGTTCTATCTGTCCATGTGTTGGTTTATCTTCCACATTTGAGTGAAATCATGCATTGTTTGTCTTTCTCTGTCTGGCTTATTTCACTTAACATAATACCCTCCAGGTCCATCCATGTTGTTGCAAATGGGACGATTTTGTCTTTTTTCATGGCTGAGTAGTATTCCATGGTAAATATATACCACATTTTCTTTATCCAATCATCAGTAGAGGGACACTTGGGTTGCTTCCATGTCTTGGCTATAGCACAGAATATTCTTGATATGACTCGAATCCTTTCTAATTTATTGAGACTTGTTTTATGGTCTAGAATATGGTCTAGCTTAGTAAATGTTCTGTGGGGTTCTATAAATTTGTCACTGAGGTCAAGTTGGCTAACCACGTTGTTCAAGTCTCTATGGCATTGCTGATCTCCTTGTTCTTTCAGTTATTGAGAGGGGCGTTTGAAATCTTGGACAATAATTGTGAATTTGTCTTGTGGATTTATCTATTTTCCTTTGCAGTTCTATTAGTTTTTGCTTCACGTATTTTGAAGCTCTATCACTTGGAGCATAAATATTAAAGATCGTTAAGTCTTTTTGATTAGTTGGCTCTCTTGTCTTATCCTTGGTAATATTCTTTGCTCTAAAATTAATATTAATCTAACTCCAGCTTTCTCTTGACTAGTATTAGCATGGTATATCTTTTTTCGTCCTTTTACTTTTAACCTGTTAGTGTCTTTATACTTAAAGTGTGTTTTTGTTTCTTATAGGGAGCATAGAGTTGCTTTTTTAAAAATTTAATCTGACAATCTCTGACTTTTAATTGGGGATGTTTAGACCAATTGCATTTGATGTGATTATTGATATGATTAGGTTTGAGTTTAATCATCTTGTTTTTTGCTTTCTTTTTTTTTTTTTTTTGTGAGGAAGATCAGCCCTGAGCTAACATTCATGCCAATCCTCCTCTTTTTGCTGAGGAAGACTGGCCCTGAGCTAACATCCGTGCCCATCTTCCTCCGCTTCATGTGGGACGCTGCCACAGCACGGCCGGACAAGTGGTGCATTGATGCGTGACTGGGATCTGAACCCGGGCCGCCAGCAGCAGAGCGTGCGCACTTAACCGCTATGCCACGGGGCCGGCCCCTTTTATTTTCTTTCTATCTGTCCCATCTTTGTTTCCTGTTTCCTATTTTTCTGTCTTGTTTTGTATTGAGTATTTTTTTATGATTCTCGTTTGTTTGCTTTGTTGGATTATTTGCAATAACTCTGTTCTATTATTTTAGTGGTTAAGAGTTGATAGTATAAACTTTTAACTTATCATTGTCTAGCTTCAAGGGGTATTATACCACTTGACATATAGTATAAGAATATTCTAATTGTATATTTCTATTTCTGCTGTCCCCAATTTTTTGCTATAGTTGTCATACATTTTACTTATACATATGTTATAAATCCCATAATACTTTGATATTTTTGTTTCAACAGTCAACTATCTTTTGAAGAGATTTAAATACTAAGAAAAAAACCTTAGTCTTTATTACTTGGTGTCATTTAATACTGAGTATTTATTTACCCACGTAGTTACCATTTCCTGTGTTTTTCATTCCTTTGTGTAGATCCAGATTTCCATCTGATAATATCTTCCTTATGCACGAAGGAATTTCTGTAACATTTTTGTAGTGTGAGTCTGCTCATGATGAATTCTTTCAACTTTTGTATATATGAAAAAATCTTTATTTTGTCTTTGTTTATTTATGCTGTAAAATTATTTTTTAAATTATTTACTTATTTATTTTTTGCTGAGGAAGATTTGCCCTGAGCTAACATCCATGCTAATCTTCCCCTATTTGTATGTGGGTCGCCACCATAGCATGGCCACTGACAAGTGGTATAGGTTCACTAATCTTTTCTTCTACAATGTCTAAGCTGCCTAATCTGATTATTTTTGACCTCAGAAATTGTAGTTTAATTTCTAGAGCTCAATTTGAGTCTTTTTTTATCTTCTATGTCTTTACTTAATCTTTTGAACATATGGGAAATGTTATGATAACTGCTTTATTGTCTTTGTCTGATTCTAAGATCTGTGTTAGTTTGAGGTTAGTTTCAATTAATTGATTATTCACCTCATAGATGGTATTTTTCACATCTTTGAATGTGTTTTTCATTGGATGTCAGCCATTGTGAAATTTACCTTGTTGCAGGCTGGATATTTTTGTAATCCTATAAATATTCTTGAGCTTTATTCTGTGCTGTGTACTTGGAAATTTGATTCTTTTAGGGCCTTGCTTTTATAATTTATTAGGAGGATCTGAAGGAGTGCTTAGTCTAGAGCTAATTATTCCCCATTACTGAGGCAAGACCTTCCTGAGTACTCTACCCACTGCGCATGAATTATGAGTTTTTCAATCTGGTCAGTGATAACAGGCATGATTCCTGGGCCTGTGTAAGCATCAAGGCCTGTTCCCTCTTATTCTTTCAGATGATTCTTTCTCAAGCCCAGGCTTCCTCACACACGTGTGCTGATCAGTATTCTGATGAATTCTTGAGGGATTCTCTCTCTGTGTAGCTCTCTAGTCGCCTTTGCCTCCCTGGACCCTTGGCTCCATCTCAACTCAAAGAGTCCTGTGGGCTCTGCCTGGGTGCCCACTCCCTGCACCGTGGCCTGGAAACGATTTCAAGGCAGTAAGCTGAATAAGTTGTTGGGCTCACCCTGCTGGTTTCCTGTCTCTCAGGGGTCACTGCCCTTCATTGCCTGATGTCCAGTGTCTTAAATTTTCATGTATAGTCTTCTGATTTTTTTTGTTGTTGTTGTTCTTTCAAGTGGGAAAGTAAGTCCAGTTTCCATGTTTCATCTTGACAGGAAGCAGAAATCCGTCAGTTACTTTTTGTTTTTTTTGGTGTGGAAGATTCGCCCTGAGCTAACATCTGTGTCAATCTTCCTCTATTTTGTATGTGGGCTGCCTCCACAGCATGGCTGATGAGTGGAGTATGTCTGCCCCCAGGATTTGAACCTGCGAACCTGGGCCACCGAAGCGGAGCGTGTGGAACTTTAACCACTCGGCCATGGGGCCAGCTCCCTGTCAGTTACATTTTTGGAAATTAAATTTTATTCAAAGGCAGTAATAGGCAAAAATTAGATGAATCTTCCCCAGGACCCTTTTGGGTTTTTTTTAGAACACCCTTCACCAAGACCCCTTTCTCTAATTTTAAAGTAATTCTTAGGATTGCTAGGGATCTGAATAGAAATAAGTGAGACCAAAAGGTAAACAGTATAAACATTTTCCCTAACTAGGCATCTTTCATTATCATCTAGGGATGATTCCTTATCAAAAATAAGATTGCTCTTGTGGACTCATTCTCCCTCTCCTAGAGTTTCAGAAGCAGAAAACCGTCCCCTCTCCCACCACCAGCCCCAGAAAGCACACATGACTGATTTATTTATCAAAATATTCCAATCGGTCCAGATAACACCGCACAGAGTCCCACGGCCAGAACATGGCCGGAAGAGACTTTGGCAGCTGTGCATTCTGAAGCCTCAAATACCGCATGTGTGTGCAGAGGAGGGCAAGCAAATGAGGAGCAACTCACTGGTCCAGAGATGCTGCAGTTGGTGCACACTAGGTTTGGAGTCAAGAGACCTGTATCACTGGTGCAGCCCTTTCACCTTATCCTTATAAGAACATATGAAACATTTACATGAATTTATTAGGCCACAAATGAATTAAAGAATTAATATCATACAGAAAACTTTTGTTGACCATGATACAGTAAAATAAAAAAATACATTGCAAAGAAATAGCTCCAAAGGCATATATTGGGAAACCAAAGCTGGTTCTTTGAAAAGGATAATAGCATAGATAAAAGTCTGGCAAGATTAATCAAGTTAAAAAACAGAAAGAGAGAGAAGGCAAAAATTTTTAAATTTAGTATTGAAAAAGGATGTTTAAAAAAATCATAATAGAACACTCTAGCGCAATTTGATGAAAATGAAACCCAGCTATATTTTAATAATACATAATACGTTCAACAATCCAAAACTGGTTTAAAACAGAAAGTAATGTAATTTACCATATAACAGAAAGATGCTGGAAGGTGAGAGGATGGCGCAAAAAGACCGGGCTGGGTTCTTCTCTGCTGTACACAGGTTCGCTAGGATTTGGAATCTACTCAAGACACTAACAGCAAACAATATAACAGATCTAGGGAGAAATCTACATGACTATATTAATAGAGTATAAAATCATTTGATAACACTCAATAGCAATGCACAGTTAAGTCTCCCCTCTCCACCCAAAAATGTAAACTACAATTAGAAGGAAAATCCCTTAACCTACTAGTGGGAAACTATAAGAAACCCATATCAATATCATATCTAGTGGTATTTACTGGTTAGATACTAGAAAATGTCTCTTCAAAATCAGACACTAGATACGGAGGCCCATTATCACCACTTCTATTGAATTCCTCTATCTTTCTCCTAAATAGCACAAGGGCTATAAAATTCTTTAATTCAGAGAGGGCTTACCATTCCCTGAATATACTTACAAATATACTCTGATAAGAAAAAAAAATGGATTCAAAAGGAAGGTATTGGATCCAGAAGCAACAAAGATTGATAAAATTGTCCAACATTTTAGAAATGCTGGTGGGGACACAATTTTAAAGCTTAGGGAATTTATTCAACTCATTCTTTTCTATTCAACAAGCATTTGTACACATCCTATCATGGGAAGTAGGTGTTTAAACTTTCTGGAATAATTCTGGAATTATGGAAATTTCCAAACATACCCAAAGGTAGAGAATAGTACAATGAACCTCCATGGAACAAGCTTCAACAATTATTAACATTTTGTCCATCTTGTTAAACTTTCCACTTCTGCTGAGGTGCCTCCAGTATTTAATGCAACTCCCAGATATTTATAATTTCACCCATAGATACTCCAGTATGCATCTCTAAGAGATAAAGACTTTTAAAAGAGATAATCATAGTACCATTATCACATTTAATAAGCACCTTAACATCATCTAATACCCAGTTGTCCTGGAGCTGACTTGGGTAGAGGGCAATACTATATACATATCAGTATTACATATATATATATATCAGTAGTATATTCTCAAGAATATCTGGAGAAACTTTGTCAGATGCCTGCTAAAATCTTAGTACAAGATATCACTACAGTTTTCTTCAGATCCATCAGCCTTTATGAGCAAATCCATTTAATTTGGCATTACATTTCTTTATTTATTAAACCCAAGAGGCAGTCCCAATGATCACTGCTTCCTTTTCTTTTTTTTTTTTTTAAGATTTTATTTATTTTTTCCCCCCAATGCCCCAGTAGATAGTTGTATGTCATAGCTGCACATCCTTCTAGTTGCTGTATGTGGGACACGGCCTCAGCATGGCAGGAGAAGCGGTGCCTCGGTGCGCGCCCAGGATCTGAACCCAGGCTGCCAGCAGCAGAGCGCATGCACTTAACTGCTAAGCCACGGGGCTGGCCCCACTGCTTCCTTTTCTAAGTCTTCACAAGCCATCAGTTTAATAATGCAGTTTGGAGTTTTACATGATGGCAGTTTCTAGAATGATTCATTTCTTCCTTTTGAAACATTGGATAAATATCTTTAGTCTTGTCTTGATACCACTCCTTTTCTTTTGTCATTATTATGCAATAGCCTAATCAGATCACTTTCCACTCACCATCTCAAGTCAGAAATTAAAAATAATTTAGAAGAGAGGTATGAACAACATACCAAAAGCCTGGAATAGCGGGAGAGGCCACCAAATGGAGGTTGTAGGCCACCAAAGGCAACTCTTCCCATCTGTCACAATTGCAGGGGGCCTGGTTCTGGTGAAAATGCTATGATCCATGTTACATGCCCCATACCCCAGTTTAAAAGCTTTGATACCTCAGACCCTCGTGCCATTTCCAGCCTCACCCCCCACCCCCCTTGCCCTTGTGAGTAAAGCCACTCAAATATCAAGGGATATGCTTTTAAACAGCATATAATTTAGGTTAAGAAAGATTTCAGCCCTGAGATAGAACTCTGGGGAGACCTGAATAGATTCGAGGGGAAAGTCCAAGGGCAGATACAAGGGTAGGCGGGAATAGAAGGGTTGAGATGATGGAGGTCAGGGCGTGGAGGACCCTCATCCAGTCTCTGTTCATCATCTTCCCCATCTCTCAGTCATGGGCTTACTCAAAAATCAGGAGGCTAGTTATGTGGACATGACAAGCCTTCTCCTGGCCCCAGCCCTTCTCTTCTGGGGAAGGTGAGGGAAGACTTCGCTGTGTCTTTGTTGGAGAGCATGGTCACAAATGCATGCGCAGTGATGCGTCTCCCAAAGTTAGGCATAGCCCTTGGTGAGGTCTGAAGGGAGAGTCTTTTTTCTCTGTTCTAGGTCTGGAAGGCATTTTGCTCCGAGGTTCCCCTGTGACCTCTAGGGCACGTTCTTAATTCATTTGATCCGCTTCCCCGGGGAGCTCCCCTGTGTGGTTTTTTTGTCTAATCTGAGTTCTCCAGGAGATGTCCCTATATGTTGCCAAACTCTCCTGGAGCCAACTTGGGTGAAGGCCAAAGGGGACTTCAATTAATTCCATCCTTTCCATGTTCTGGGTTTATCGTTGAAATCAAGACCTCTTTTCCATAGGGAAACTGGAAGCTCTCTTATTATGAATGAAAACAGAAGCAGCTTGTTAACAACACCAGTTCTTAATTACCTGTTCTTTGTTTTATGGCTTGGCAAGCTTTCCTGGCCTAAAAGAGAAGGAAAAAAACAGCGGTAGCGTTCTTAATTGTTTTCTTGATACACATTTGGTGTTTAACGTTGGTCTTCTTGGGCACAGAATCTGGCTTTGCGGGTCTCCTAGCCTTGAACTGGATCAACTCAGGACCAGGAACTACTAGGACGCAGAAGTGATTCTAGTGGACAGAAGGTTGGCCTATAACTTGTTTTCTTCCGGCTGTTTGGTATTTTCTCTGCCATCTATAAATCATCAGATCCAGGCTTTCTGTATAGTCTCTACAGATTTCTTTTTTTCTTTTTAATTGTGGTAAAATATATATAACATAAAATTTACCATCTTAACCATTCTTAAGTGTACAGTTCAATAGTGTTAAGGACATTATTGTGCAATCCATCTCCAGAATGCTTTTCTCTTTCTCTTGCAAAACTGAAACTCTGTGTCCATTAAACAACTCCCACCCCCTACCCCCGGCAACCACCATTCTCCTTTGTGTCTCTGTGAATCTGACTACTCTAGGTACCTCATGTAAGTGGAATCATGCAGTATTTGTCCTTCTGTGTCTGGCTTATTTCATAACATCCTCAAAGTCCATCCACATTGTAGTATGAGCCTCCACAGATTTTTGTGTTATCCATCTGACTTTTTCTGAGCTTCTTCCTTTCCTCCACCTTCATACAATTGTGCTAATGACAGATGAATCTGTTAATAAAAATTTTATTCTTTTCAAGAAGGGAAGCGAGAGAATTGAAGATTAAAAGGTATATTTGAGAGAGGAGTGAGAAAAAGAAGGCAAGTAGAGAAGGTTTGAAGGCATTGCTGCAACAGCAGGAATGGGATGGAGAGGGAGCAGCAAAGTAATAGAATTAGGGGTAACAGAAAGGGACACTGGCCACGATGTCCCCAAGAAGATTCTGAGGGAGGAGTCTTCCTCATCACCTGCTCTGCCTCCTGTCTGGGAGGAGTGGAATGCAGGAGTGGGAAGCAGTCTGAAGAGTGGAATCCCCACCCCTTGATGCCTCTGTGCTTCTAGAACAATCTTTTGAACAACTGGGCTAGAAATAAGTCAGGACTCACATCCTGGAGTCCCTCCAGCACAGCAATACATGCAAGTGTCATCCCCAAATTGCCCAGTAGATCCTCTGATGTGATCCAATTCCTCATCCTCATCACTCCAAACCCATCCATTGAGTTCCCCATTGGAACACCCGCTCTGTATCCAGTGAACGCCCATACAATCTCACATTTTCTCCCACAGATCCCCCAACCTCCTTTCTCTTACAGGTGCTTCCTCTGTAATCCTCTCCAGAAATATTCTTTTTATTTTCACACACAGCACTCATCTCAGATCTCACAGTGGGCTTGGTGTCCTTTCCCCAGCCTTCCAAACCTTTCTCTCTTTCCTTATTGCCAAATGATCCCAGCTCCCCTGATGCTCAGACTATCAGACCACACCACCCTCTCCCTGTCCACCTTCTGCTATCAAGCAACTTCCTGCTCACTATTCATCCTCACCTCCACCCCCGTCGCTGAGGAGGAAACTGCTGGCTCCATCTTTCCACCCTAATTTCTGTCACCATTTGCATGCTGGCCTCTCCTTTCTTTAACCGTCTCATCTACAGGAACCTTGTCCTCCACTCCATCCATCTCAGCCACCGAGTCCCAACGGCAAACCATGGCTCTTGTCATCACGAGAAAGTCTGCCACCTCCAAAATCTTAGACATCACATTCTCCAATCCCATTTCCTATCCTTCCCACTTATTAGCTCCAAGATGCCCACAAAAACAACTTTTTGGCCTCATTGAGACCCCTATCCATGCATCCCATCATCTCAGGTCTCCAGTGTCCAGCCAGGATTCCATGGCCCAGAATTGTAATCACTCCTTGACAAACACTGGCAACTTCCTCTCTTTCCCTTAGCTGTATTATCTGGAAAAAGTCCAATCCTAGATAGTGGCAGCCCTACCTTCTCCACGCTTGTAGCTAGGCATTACTGAAGAATTCACCCATCTGGGCAGACTGATCTTATTTAGATACATGATCACAAATCTGAAATGGACTTTAAGGAGCCAGATTGTACCATGCTTCACAGATAAGCTCCCATTCCCTAAAATAACTAGCTCAGGCCTTTTCTTCTCTCCTCAAGTCTTCGCACACATGCTCGCACACACACACACCACTGTCTCCCCAATCATGTCTGCAGTTTTCTTTTTAAAACTTCAATATAATTAGTATGATTTTATTTGTGTGCCTGTTAGTTTAACCTTTCAGTCTAAGTCTGGTCAGTAACATGCCATCTCACATGGTCACAGGGCCAAGCACTGGGAATGGTGGGCATGAGGAGACCTGTGGGTGTGGTGGAGAGAGAGCATGTGCAGGCACCAAGATACGCAATCACGTGGTCTGCTGGAAGCAGGTACAATCTCAGGACCTCAAAGCCCTGCCAGGGCCATGACCATACTTCTCATGCCGCCCATGTTTACAGTGGAGTGGATCCATCCATCACCTGGAGAATTTTCATCCTTGGGCTTTCGCATCCTCTCTCTCCATGTATTCCTCTGTATGGCCTTCCTACTGATCAAAAGGTTTAGGAGAACTACAGAAGCAAAGATTGATGTCTCCGCAGATGAATAAAGTTTGCGTTAGTTTCCTAGCCTGCTGTAAAAAGTACCAAAAACTTGGGTGTCTTAAAACAACAGAAATTAAGTTTCTTACAGTTCTGGAGGTTAGAAGTCTGAAATCAAGGTGTCAGCAGGGCCACGTTCCCTCTGAAGCCTCTAGAAGCGGTTCCTTCCTTACCTCTTCTAGTTTCTTGTAGCCCCGGATGTTTCTTGACTTGTGGATGCATCTCTCCAGTCCCTGCCTCCATCTTCACATGGTCAATGTCTTCCTGTGTGTCTTTACATCATCATATTGGATTAGGGCCCCCCTCTACTCCAATATGACCTCATCTTAACTAATTATATCTACAACTACCTAATTTCCAAATAAGGTCACATTCTGAGGTAATGGGCTTTTGGACTTCAGCATATCGTTTGGGAAACACAAATTTAACCCATTACAAAGGCAAATACACTATTGAAGCACATGTGCTTATTCAGCTGAAGCCATGGAAAGACACAAGGATGGATTTACCATTATTCCTGAACTGGGTGGAGTCCAGTGTGAATCAAGAGAGCAGAATTTGGCGAAACTCTTCAGTAACTCTCTGGAGATCCTAATAATCTCTTTGGGGCTTCTTCTGATATCTACCACTGTGTAAACATTCCTTACAGTTATGAAGGTGAGCCCAGGGAGAAAGTTATAGATCCATTGGACATCTAGATAAAATGGGTAGTGATATTACAGAACAATTAGGCTCTGTATCTTTTAGCGATTACTTAAAACCACCAAATATAATTTGTGGAAGACGTCCCATTGGGGTGTCATCAAATGTTATCACAGAGTTCCAGAAGAGTGGAATGAATATGAGCTTCTCTTTCTTGAATTATGCCAGGCAAGTCCATGTAGAAAATGGCGAGACAGTTCTGTGAGTCGCGCTTAAAGGGTTACAGAACTTAAAAACAAAAAGGCCCAGTCCAGGGTTTCCAGCATTACATTAGAGAGGGCCATACTCCAGGGGTAGCCACGACAAATCTTTATATTGTCCCTATCGCAGTCCAGAACTGGCCTTTCCCTTATTGATATATTGGATGTCAAGAAATGGGTTTTTATTGGCAAAACTATTAGCCTGTTAATTACAGTGGTGGATGTTAGAAAGGACTACTTCTGGGGACATTAAAGGTATTCAAGATGTGTGGACCAGTTAAAATAGTTGGAAAATACCCACCCCCCCGCCCTGCCCCAAAGACACACACACACATCTCTCTGCCTTGCATGAACACAGGAAGAATACCCACTGCAGCCTCCAGCCTGCACCTCTTACAGGTGGGCCTCATGGCTTCCTGCGTCCAGCCATCACGTTAGGAGGATTTCTGATTGCCTGAGACCAAAGAGAAGGCACAGAATGTTGCCTGGGGAAAGTTGACCAAGTGAATCCTTTATAGAGGTGGAAAGTGTAGGTTGGAATTCCTATGTATCAGTTGGCCTTAGCTAGCTCGTGTTATAGTAACAAACAGTCCTCGACTCTCCACGGCTTGCAACAACCAAAGCTTACGGCATAATGGCTGCAGGTCAGCTGAGGCCTGCTCTGTATCCTCTTCATTCCACAAGCCCAAGTGAGCAGCCCCTCTCTGAGATAGACTGGTCTCAAGGGAGAGGGCAGAGAATGACGGTAGAACCAAAGGAAGGATCTTAAAACCTCTACTTGGACGTGACACACATCACTTCTAGTCACAGTTCATTGTCCAAAGCAAACCAGATGGCCAAGCCTGAGACTGGTGGGCCAGTAGCAAGGAACATAGAGAAAAATACAACCTACCAATCCTACAAGATGGGAGACCTGGGAGTGGATTGAGCCTGCAGAACCGGTTGCATGAAAGGTGTTGTCCCTTCTTTGCTAATAGCTGGTTGCCTAATAAATACCTGTATCTGAAGCTCAGTTCATTCTAACTTTGTAGTGAGGCTGTGGGGGGAGTCTGGCTAACCCTGATCTTGTGTAATTTCTTTGACAGCTACGCTTACCTAGCAAAAAGAACCTAAGTTGTACACAGCCCTTCCCCAGATTCCCTGACAAAGGCCAATGGCTCCACAAATGTTCCCAATAGGAATCGCATCCTTTTGAGCCTTTTCAAAGTTTGGCTTCTGCAGTTTTCCCCAATCTCTCTTCTGCATCATCAAATTCTTCCTTTGTACTGAATCTTTCCCGTCAACACATAAACATGCAGAAGTTTTTCTCATCTTAAAAACAAAAACATAGAACTTGAAGGCATTATGCTAAGTGAAATAAGTCAGAGGGAGAAAGACAAATACTCTATGGTCTCACTTATACGTGGAATCTAAAAAAACCCACAACAACAACAACTCATAGACACAGACAACAGATCAGTGATTGCCAGAGGTGGGGATGGTGGAGTGGTGGACAAAATGGGTGAAGGGGGTCAAAAGGTATGAACTTCTAGTTATAAAATAAGTCCTGGGGATGTAATGTCCAGCATGGTGACTATAGTTAACAATACTGTATTGTGTATTTGAAAGCTGCTAAGAGAGAAGCTCTTAAAAGTTCTCATCACAAGAAAAGAAAATTTGTAACTATGTGTGGGGATGGATGCTAACTAGACTTATTGTGATCATTTTGCGATATATACAAATATCGAATCATTATGTTGTACACCTGAAACTAATATAAGGTTATATGCCAATTATAAAACAACAAAACAAAACAAAATTCTTTTAAACACACAACCCCCTTTGGTCACTGCTTTACGTTTGTTTCTTTTCCCAGAAAAGTATTTCAAAAAAAATTGTCTACGTTTATTCTTTGTACTTCTTCAAAGTTTAGTCATTCACACCAACTCACCTCATTCTTCCTTCCACCTCCGCAAGCCACAAAACCCACAGCTGAAGATGTTGACACAAAATAACCAGTAATCATTCTATAGATAAGAGAGATAAGATGAGTTTTACTTGAGCCAGAATGAGGATTGTAACCCAAGAAGGCCTTTTCCAGAAAGGAAGAAAGTGTTCTGGAGAAGCATGGTTTTCAGTACAGTCTTATACCTTTTAGAACGAAGAATATATATTCAACACACTCAGGATACATATTCATCAAAGTTTCAAAGAGGTATTCAGTTGCAAATTAGCAGGTCAACGTGACCCTGATGTCAAGAAAGGGAACTTATTTTAGAAGTACTAATATGCGGTTCGTTACCTATAGAGCATTACCAATAGGGTGTTACTGGCTTTGTAGGACGGGATGTATGCATTCTTATTTTAATGGTTAAGCAGATGTACAACGTATGTTTGATAAGCCATAAGTCAGGTTTTTTAGTTCAAGCCGAATCGGTTTTGAACCTGGTTACCCCATGTACCTCAACATGTAAAAATCTCCTGTCAAAGAGGTCACCAGGAACCTCCCTGTTCTAAATCCAGTAGACATTTTCCAGTTCTCGTATGTTGGCGTCGTCACAGGATTCAACACCATAGCCTACAGGCCCACTGAAATGCTCTCATCTCCTAGCTTCCTTGACAACACCCTCTCCCAGTTTTCCCCTACGTCTCCGGTCAGTCTCTTCAGAAGGAAGCCCTGACATCTTCTCTGAGCTCCACACATTTATATTCAACTGACCATTTGATCTGTCCACTGGGACGTGGCACAGGCATTTCAGGCTTCTTAGGTCCAAACCTGAGTCCTTGACCTTCCCTCCGAAACCTGTTCTCTGTCTTTCTTCCTCTTATCAGTAACTGGCACTACCACACGCCCAGATATGCATTCCCAAAATGTTGTAATTATTACTGACACTGTCTTCTCTCTCCCCATCTCCTCTAGCCCATTTCCAAGTCCAAAAGTTTCAACCTACAAACTCTTACTTGACTCCGTCTCTCTCTCTATTGCTGCCACATAGTCTAGGCTGCCGTCATCTTTGCCTACAGAACTACAACAGCCTTCTCAAAAAAGACTTGTTTAACTATCAGTGAAAGAGGATTTTGAAAACCCCAAGAGATTTGTTTTGGCCGGAATTTGAAGGGCTTACAATAATATCACTATTTGGAATATGTGACTTAAAGGAAGGAAGGATTAAATACAGTTGTCCTTATTCAACAATTCCTAGTTAAGCTCCTTTAAAACATATTTTGAACATACATACACACACAAAGATACATAGGCACACCTGTGTATTACAGGTATGGTTTTCATTGAGCCAACCCTTCAAATGGGAGAATTCTGGGTGTGCTGGATTGCAAGGGAGAGGAAGGAGTCCTGGGCTTTTCCAGGTGATCTGGGGGGCCCGCCCCCACCCCAGCAGGGGCCTTGGGATTCTGGTTCTAGGCAACCCCCAGGCTTCCCAGCAAACTAGAGGATGGGGTTCTCACCATCCGCCTGTGCCCTGACCTCTAGGTAATTCTCCAACAAAACACAGAGTATCCTTGCAGATAATGGGGAAGTGGAGCAGGGGAAGATTTTTCTTCCTACGTAAATGACTATAATTTGATACCACTTTTCTATTGCCTCCACCAGACAGACAAGAAAGTGTCGAGCACTCTGGTTAGCACTGCGGTATTTACAATTGAGTAAATAAGCATCCTGAAATATAAAAATTGTTACCTTTTTGGTTTTGAAGGAATGAAATATTTTTCTTAAACCACAGCTTTCATTTAAAACGAATGACATATCAGAATGTCAACCAAATTATAGCTTAGTTTTCCTTATGTCTCTATTTCTGATTATTATTACAGCCTGCGATATTGTTCAATCGTTAACGGTAAACTAAAATTTTTAAAAATTAATTTTAAAATGGGAAAAGGATCTATAAATGATCCACGCTGTGAAGCCATTGCTTCTTTGCTTTTGCATACATATATAAAGAAAGAAAGAAAAAGCAGTGTCATGCTAGGTATGACTCATGAACTTTTTTTTCCTAATGCTTTTCTTCCTTCTTTTGCAAAATAAATAAATCATTAAAGTGATAACCTGAAATAACCCCCCTCAAGCAACTCCCTATTCTCTGCCATAAGAGATGAAACAGTGGCATGTTGGTTGGGGAGAGAGGAGCAAAACCCAGTCTTTAGCAATTGTGGGCTGATCCTGGGGAAGGAGCAGTCATCTTGGCAATACCGTCCCCAGTGTTGTTGCTGACAGACGGAAGGAGAGAGAGAAAATAGAAGAGGGGATACATTTCAGGGGTTTATAAACTGGCTATGGATAAATCAGTTCGATGGGTTAGGCTTTCATTTCCCTTTTCTACGAAATGAGAAATGTCAGAGAGAACTGAGTTAAAAAGTCCTTCGTGTATATAAAATCTCATTGGTGTTTCCCCTTCAATGAACGTAATACAGTCTTAAATTTCTGCCATGTTCTAGGTTCCCAGATGAGTACTGTGTGCTTAGAGAGTTCAGGGTGCTCTGCTTGGTGCTCAAGAGCATCATTCCATTTATTTCCCACCAAATGACCCACCCTGAGGAGGTCTTCCTGCTTTCTCCACAAGAAAACTAAAGTGCGTAGGCACGGGGTTAGGAAGGTGGAGGAACTGGCATTGGAAAGCAAGCTATTTGATCCCAAAGTCTACATTCTTAACCGCTGCTCTACACTACCTCCATGTTCTCAACCCTCATTCACTTCCTCGGGGTCATCGCTCTGTCCGTTCTCGTAGTCACCCTCTCTTTCTGCAGCCCAGCAAGCCTGCACAACAGCCTGGCTCAGCGGTAGCCATAGTGTCTTACTGGTGCGTGGTTCCATCTCGTGGCCAAATAGTGCAACTGCAGGGAACGACAGTATATTTGGGACACTATATGTAGAGCTTTATTTGGGGTGACTACAGAGCTCTCTAGCTGGTTTTTTTTTTTCTTTAAACAGTGTAAAATTAATTCACATCTTCTCAAAAAAATTCATGTTCCTATTTTAACTGACTCTTATGGCAGGAACAAGAAGTATACAGGCCAATAGAAACAGAAAAGGGGAGGATCACAGGAGCCAGAATAGGTTGCAAGGAGCATTTTATTATTAACCTAGTACTGACGCCTCTTTTCCGGCATTATTCAAAGACACAGAGTACAATCATGCATGAGGTATTGCGGTAGTAGCACTTTTCAGAAGTATATAGCATTGTGAAAACAGACCTTCCCGTATGTATACATGCCCCATCTCAATAATTGTAAAATCTAACAAAGTAAGATCAAAACCTGGTTACACATTTGCTCATCCTTCCTGTACATCTGACAGTGTTCCATGACCCCTCTGTGGAAGTTATGACGGACTTTCCTGTCTGGGGTGATTTTAGGACAATATCAAGGTTTTTTGTTCTCCTTTAACTTCTGCTCCATATTTGTGAATGCTGGGAATTTCTTTTTTTTTTTTTTTTTGTGAGGAAGATCAGCCCTGAGCTAACATCCATGCTAATCCGCCTCTTTTTGCTGAGGAAGACCGCCTCTGAGCTAACATCTATTGCCAATCCTCCTCCCTTTTTTTCCCCCCAAGCCCCAGTAGATAGTTGTACATCATAGTTGCACGTCCTTCTAGTTGCTGTATGTGGGACGTGGCCTCAGCATGGCCGGAGAGGCGGTGTGTCAGTGCGGGCCCGGGATCCGAACCCGGGCCACCAGCAGCGGAGTGCGCGCACTTAACTGCTAAGCCACAGGGCCGGTCCATGGGAATTTCTTTGATAGAGACCAAAGCCTCCCTGTCAAGTATTATAATGTGCATTTGCTGTATTATTTAGCAACAGTCAATTCTGCTACAGAAGACAAGAAAAATAGGCAGGATGGATGGAACTCACAAGGGTTAAGTATAGATAGTAAATAAGCAAGTAGCTTGTGAAATATAAGCGAAACTAATAGGATATATTAAATACAGCTAATAAATAAGTTGGTAATCTGACAGGCATGCTAAAGATAAGTAGAATAAAAGGAATATATAATGGAACAAACGATATTCTTCATAGGTACAAAGATGGAAAGATCAAGTCACCATGCTTGCTCTAAGCTGTCAGCTACATCATGCCCGTCAAACACACATTGGTGACAGCCAGTATAGTCCCATTCTGGCCCCACATGTGCTCTGCCCAAGAAAGGGAGATAAAGTGCAGAGCTGTTAACCAGCAAGCTCCAGCTGAGGCCAGGTGTGCACGCCCCTGTGTCTCTCTGATAGAGCAGGTGGTATGTTGGCCCCCTTCACCTGCCTCCTGTTGAGCCCCCTTGCTGGAACTGCGACACTGGTCCTCACATCCATGCTGCCAGGAGGCTGATGCAGGAGAGAGAGAGAGAGAGGAGAGAGGGAGGACATACGAACTTTACATCATCCGGGATTCAGGCAGTGTGGTCCTTAGATCCCCCTTACAGCCTATCCTAAGCCTGTGCAGTTTTTCGACCAAGAGACTTTCTGTTCCTTGACCCCTGGGGTAGCTCACCTCAGTGGTGCTCTTGGAGGCTAACATCACATCCAGGTAATTTCCTACACAACAAGTACAGGTAAGGGTTAAGCTATTGGGGTGCCAGAATGTCTATGTAGAAGGGGCTAAGGGACAACAATTTGTTGGAAAAAGAGGCAAAGGAACTGTCTTGAAGCTGCATTTACTTAGTAAACACACTGTTTATTAGAGTGATGGAGGTAAGCAGGGGCAGCTTTAAACCACCGATCACTGAGGTTAAAAACATTTATCCCTGGGAGGTGCACACACAGACTTAAATCCATGCTAACCTACAGCAGGTCCCCTCCTGAGAGCAGCTTGAGGCTTGGGGGAATGGCCATAGTTAGGCTGGGAACCCGGCAAAGGCAAAAATCACTACCTGGACTCATGTGGGTCCTGCTACGCATCTGGCAAGTTTTATAAAAGAAAAATGTTCTGGGCCTCCCAGCTGGCAGTTTAAAAATCTACATCTTCTCCCAGGTTAGTCAAAAATGTGTTTCTCACCCCAAAGACACATAGACATCACCTATGACAGCCCTGCTACATGTCACATTCCCCAAGTTCCTGGGGGTGCGTCTGCAGTGCTCTCCCCAGACTCTGCGGCGTGCTGGGTCCCCATCACGCTCCGTCCGCAGACGTCAGATTTCCCTGCGAATGAGAGTTGATCCTCACTGGTTAAAAATCCAGCACTCCTCGGCTCAGCCATCAGCCTTGAGGAGTCCGGGGCACCAGCAAGCTGTTAGGCTTTACAGTGTTTGGAAGAGAGCAATCTCCCAGGGAGCAGTATGGAAGCTCTTCCACACCCCTGGGGAGAGTGCACATGCAGACTAGGCACCTGTTCCTACCTGGCCCACACGGGTGGTGGCTGGTGTGCGTGTGATCTGGACATTTATCAGATGAAAGATTTGCCTGGATTGCTCTGTGCTCCTTGGACCCTGGCGGCATCTCTGATCTACCAGCCAGACAGGACCCAACTTGAAGGTAGAAATGAGGCTGCTTATATGATATGACCAGCGGGAGGATGGGGAGGGGAGAGAGCAAACAACAAGCAATTATTGGGTATCAATTACACGCCAAGCACCATGCTTGCTTCTCACATGCACTTATTAGTTACACTTCATGAGGGATTGTATCTGTCTTGTTCACAGCACCCTGCACAAAATAGGTGCTCCACGTATACCTGCTGGATGAATAAAGGAGTCATCTCAACAACCCTGAGAAGTTTGTATTTTAATCCCCATCTTAACGAGTTTAAATAGTTTTGATAACAAAAATAATCTGTGTTGTTAAAAGTCGGGAGAGTGGTGATTAATGATGGAGGGCAGAAACTGGAAGCACATGGCAGGTGGTGCTTGTGGGGGGCTGGTTGTTCTGGTCACGTGAGGCTCAGTTTGTGAAAACTCAACAAACAGCACACTTGTGTTCACGTTCTAATAGTATGTTACACTTCAATAAAAAGCTAAAAATACCCTCAAAAAATTATCCATGGAATTACCATATGATCCAGCAATTCCACTTCTAGGTATATATACCCTAGAGAATTGAACAAGGACTCCAGCAGATACCTGTACACCCATGTTCATGGCAGCATTATTCATAATGGCTAAAACGTGGAAGCAACTCAAGTGTCCATCAACCGATTAATGGATAAACAAAGTGTGGTATATCCATACAATGGAATATTATTCAGCCTTAAAAAGGAAGGAAACTCTGACACATGCTACAACATGGATGAACCTGGAGGACATTATGTTAAGTGAAATAAGCCAGACACAAAAGGACAAATATTGTATATTTCCACACATATGAGGTACATACAGTAGTCAAATTTGAGAAAGAAAGTAGAATGGTAGTTGCCAGGGGCTGGAGGGTGGTGAGTTATTGTTTAATGGGTGCAGAGTTTCACTTTGGGAAGGCGAAAAAATTCTGGAGGTGGATGGTGGTGATGGTTGCACAACAATGTGGAAGTACTTAATGCCACAGAACAGTATATTTAAAAATGGTTAAAATGGTAAATTTTCTATTACCTATGATTTACCACAATTTTCTTTAAAAGCTAAAAATAAATAAACTTGCCTTCGATCACACTTGCTAGTAGATACAAGGCCAACCCAGCTTTTCGTGGCTCCAAAGCCCCTGCCCATTCCTCGCCACCACAACACACTGCTCCTTAAAGTTCACGCCTGTCTTAGACGCCATTAATAGAAGCAGAATTTGACAAGGCTGCACCTGCCATTTCCTCCTCTTCAGCCCAGAGTCCCCGAGCCTCCTGCTCATAGTCCATTGCTGTACATGGTTTGACAATGGGAGCAGACTCAAATGCCAACCCATCTCCGTATAAAATAGAATTATGTTTTTAAGTTCTTGGTTGAGCTTTGAATCACTACAAAATAATCAAGAAAAGGCAGTTCCAGCACCAAATGATGATATGGTTCTGAAATTATCATCAAAAATCCTGTCTAGAATTTACTGATATCCATATAAAATTCAGAAAGATATGTGGAAGGAGGGTGAAGATTTGACAAGTAATCTGGAGATGAGGATTCATTTTGGAAGGAGCTGTCAAATGGGGTGAAATACTGAACTAGCAAAAACATTTGCTTTGAAAGATCTTTAATATTCCTAAAGAAGTCAGAAAGTTTCTCAAGGGAAGTTAGAGAGGTGTTCTGTGAGCTAGCAAGCCAACACCAATACATGCCGTCTCTCACATTGTTTCTCCATCGTACAGGGAGGTGTAGACACTACCTACGGTTCTGGAGTAATCTCTCTAGGCTTCCATCCTGTTGGGGTGAGCTGGGGAGTTGGCCTGAAGTGAGTAAGGTCCAATGATGTGTTAACCAATGATAACAAAGGAGGAAAGAGATCTGGAGTGTGCTAAAAAAAAAAAAAAAAAAGCTAATCCCAGATCCATATAGACAAACAAGGAATCAGACATCCGGGCATTGTCCGTGAAGAACAATTTGGAAATAGACCTGGAATTAGAAAGCAAATGCTAATGACAAATGGGCAGGCCATTAATGAGGATTGGAGCAAAGTAGTTCTCAGGATGGGGACAGCTGGAATTCCCCTAGTACGCTTGTTATCCACTCACAATACCATGGTCCATTATGTTCTAGACACTCTCCTGAATGTGTGTTATATTTCACAATAAAGAGAAGACACAGTGCATTGTATGAACATAAGGGCGGCTTGGGAGTGTTTATGCTTGTTTTATGTAAACATCCCTTCTGTGTTTGATCTTCACCATGTTGCAGTTCAATTGCGAGCTGAAGATAAGGCTGGTTGCTGATTTAATGTTGCGCCTCCTCTGAAGTTGCAGGGTGATTATGTTCATGTTGTGGTTTGGAAATGGAATTCTGAAGTGTCAGCTTCGCTCCGGGCTCCCACCCTCCCTCCTGAGGACGCAGAGGAGCAACGTACCTAAAGGGTCTCCATACCGTGCATTCCAGGGCAGATTTGGGCAACGTCAAACATCAAGAGAACCAGCGCAGCTCACACTTGTCTGGATCTAATGAAGGATCTTGCCTGACTATATGGCAAACAGGAGTGCTTAGAACAACCTACCCTAATTTTGTTTGTTTATTTCTAAGTAGAAAGGCAAGAGTCTTTCCATCCTGGATAAAAGCCAAATCAAGTATTTCAGTTCACTACTCGTGGTGGCAAATGATCAACTTGAAAGCAGGAAGTAAGAACTGGGCAAAGACAGCAGCTCTCTGGAAAATTCGATTCAAATCTATAAATCTGAACTTTCTGGTTCTTCCTATGTGTGTAGTACCATGCATCAGATTATTTGTTGAATAAAGTGACGAATAATTCAATAACATTTTTTTATCCCACCACAATCCTGGGTTGGGCTACTTTGTTAATTTATCCCAGCACTGATTGCTTTAGCAGGCCTCTATTCAGTTTACCGTCGATAATGTGTCCATTATATTTGCTTTGAAAGCCACTTTTAAATGCATGTACCAAAGTGAAAACGCATTTGGCAAGGCAATATATTTTATAATTTCCTGGAGTGAAACTATAATGATTCCATTACTATAATATCAGAGAAATAGATGCGGGACAGCAATACCTCCAGATTTTAGATAATTTTCAGCGACACTGAGCAAGAAACATAGTTGTCATTAATGATGAGTGTCTATAAGGGAGATGTTAGGAACAGGAAAATACCTCATTCCCTCCCCTATCTGCCCAGTGTCAACATCTCACTATTTCTCAGCCAGACTCCTTTACTCAAGAATATCCGATGGCTGTGATATCTTCAGCAAAGGGTATGAGAGATTAATTTTTATCTAAGTCCAAGCATAATCAAGAGAATAACTTTTTTCAGGTAATTCAAGACCTAAAAATGAAAGCGTACATCTAGAGACTTACTTTCTTTCCATTTCATGTTCCACTTTCTTTATCTTATTGATGCTTAAAAACAGTAAAATTTTATTGCACTATGATGTTATGAAGAATTGATAAACTTACTCTAAAATGAATGATGGAAAATAAAGGTCCACCCAGGGTTAAATCAAGGTTTATACAGTTTTGAGGGCTCTCTTGATGAAATTCAAAATTAGGTGTGAAAAGGAATATTTATTTAAAATGAGAAAAGAAAGCACAACAGAATACTGGAGACTTGGAGATTCAGGTCCCTTTCTTGTGAGATTTTTTTATGCAGTTTACCAGATGTGCTTGCTTAGAAATGCTGGCTGACTACAACCTGCCTTTTTTCCCCACCTATCACATTCTATGATTCCCAGCTACTCTCAGGAACCCCATGGGTGTGTGCACATGAGGGGCTTTGAAGCTTAAGTTTCTCACTTTTCATAACAGATCCACAGAAAGCAAAATCAACCTTTAAAAAGGAGGACAGGGATGTATGGGCCACGGAGGCATGCTGTGGGATGTTGAACTTGAATTTCTTCACCGTGTAGACCAGGAGCTGCAAACCTGGTGAGAGTCCTGGCTGATACAAGCCTGATTCTGCCCAGGCTCCAGAGAGCAACACTGAAGAGTAGAGGAGACAGACCTGAAGGCACTAGAGAAGGAACCCAGGACTTCAGGCTCCAAGGAGAGTAAATTGGCACGGGACTCTGCTCACCTCAGGGAAGCAGGACACTCCCTGTGGTCATGGAATGTAGACTCCACTCACGCCCTGGAAGACTGACTGCCTTGCTTCTGAGGACATGGAAGCCTTTTTATATACAAGTTTCAACATGCATTTTTAACATTTCTATGATGTCCTATCTCTTTCTCCTCAACATGTTATTTCGAAAATTTTCCAACCAGAGAAATTGAAAGTATAGTACAAAGAACGCCCAGACGCCTTCATCCAGATCCATCAATTATCAACCTCTGGCCACCTTTGCTTTATATATACTTATTTTTCTGAACTATTTGATAGTAAGTTGCAAATATCTTTACACTTCACTCCCAAATCCTTCAACATGGTTCACCTGAGAACAAGGACATTTTCCTACATCACCACAGTAGCATTATCACACCCAAGGGATTTAACATTGCTACAGTAATAGTACCTATATAGCCAATATTTGTATTTCCCCACTTGTCCTAATAACATCATGTATAGCTTTTTAAAAAAATCAATCCAATTCAAGATATGATCAAGGATTACACAGTGCATTTAGTTTTCATGTTTCTTACATCTCCTTGCATTTAGAACAGTAGTTCTGCCTGTGCCTCAGAGAAATATACATGGTATTTGATCTACTATAATTTAAAACAATTTTATGTCTTCAGAAACTGAAGAGAATCGATAAGTTCTACCTGCAGATTGAAAAATTTAAGGTATTAGTTTGTGTGTTTTGTATCAAAGACTTTTTATAATATACAAGTTACCATCCTTTAATGGAACTGATATGCTCCAAGATGATTTGTTGAAGGTAAATTATGAAAAGAAATATATTTTTAATTTTTTCTTCTGAAAAATAATGATGATCTCTGGCTTTAATAAAATTTGCATCAAAAAGCATCATGTACTTATTGTCTTTTTAAAATTATATATATATACATACAAAGACTTTCTGATAAAACTAACAATATAAATTATTTACTGTAAAAACAAAAAGAGCAAAGAGAGAGGACTTTCCTACCAGATTTTAGGATATATCGGGAAGCTGAAGTAATAAAAACAGTGTAGTATTCTACCACACTGAAGAAGACTACACAAATGGACCAGTAGATCAGAATAGAGAGACATGTGTATATATGAGAACTTAATATAGGATGAAAGGCACAATGAATCAACGAGAAAAGGTGGGATCATTAAGCAGTGCTGTGGGGAAAACAGGCTCATTATGTGGAAACAAATAAAACTGGATCCCTACCTCACATCACACAATGATAGACTCCAGATGAATTTAAGACCTAAATGTGAAACGTATATTTCCACAATCTTGTATTTGAAATGCGTGGAGCCACACGTGTTTTACAATTCAAACCTTTTTGGATTTTAGAAAGGCAATACAGTATATATACCATATATATTGCATGACACCCCCATGTGGATCTAGGATAGCATCCTATAATGAAACCTCTCAGTATTTCTGCAGTAAATCAGGTGAAAACTAAAATAGATTCAGTTTAATTCTGGTGCATTTTGCCACCAAACAGGTTTTGGGGCTGTGCTGAGCATCCTTGGTTTGCTCCCTCTAGGTCCACGTTTTCCCCGTCTCCACCTCGCTCTCTGCCTGGGAGGCAACCTCTTGGGACTTCACAACAGGCTCCCTTGCCCTTTGGCATAAGATCAAGGTGGGAGGGGAGGGGAAGGAAGGTTGGTGGCTCCTCCCAGTGGGGTTTTCCAGGCTGGCTCTGTCCCTCCACTAAAGGATCTGGCTCTTGTAAGGCAGACTTCTCCACAACACCTCTCTTTCATCTGGTTCTGGGAACCACTCCCTCCCCCCACCCTTTCAGACCCTGGGGTGATGACCCATAGGCTGGTACTAGCCCAAGGCACTGTGCCATCCCACTTGGGCTCTCTACACCAGTGGTTCTTAACTGGGAGCAATTTGGCAATGTCTGGAGATGTTTTTGGTTGTCATGACTCTTGACGTAGGGGGTGCTATTGGCATCCAGCAGTTAGAGAGCCTGGATGCTGACAAATATCCTACAATGCCCAGGACAGCACTTCTTAATATAGAATTATCTGGCCCAAAATGTCAGTAGTGCTGAGGTTGAGAAACTCTCCTTGACACCTTTAATAATGTCCCTTTATTAAAGTATCCCCAAATTACCCAATTTGAGCATGCCATCTGTTTCCAGCTGACTGAGATGATGCCAAAATTTATGGTTTGGATTACTGGATTTCAGAATTGTGAACAAGGGATTATGGACTGTAAAAGAAAATACAGGAGAACATCTTGGTGTCCTACAGCGGGAAAGGACTTCTTAAGCAGAACTTGAAAAGCACAGAATATCGAGGAATTTGATTACGTTAAAACTAAATATGTCTGTCTCACAAAGGACACCATAGACAAATCAACAGACGCCAGGTTGGGAGAAGATATTTGAAATGTCTAAAACTGACAAGGGGCTAATCTCTAGAATATACAAGAAATGGCTGCAAATCAATAAGGAATCCTAATGGAAAAGTGGGCAAATTTAGAAGAGGAAAAACTAAAAGGTTAAAAAGCATGCAATGAGATGCTCAAGTTTTCAGATAAATGCAAATTAAAGCAATGCTATCACTTTACACCCATTAGCCTGACAAAAATTTTGAAGTTGCATCATTATGCAACTTCATTATGCAACACTTAGCATTCTAAGTGTTGGCAGGGATGTAAGGATACGCAGAAACCCTCGTGCTCCATGGAGAGAGCATAGGTCAGTGCTGCCATCGTGAAGAGCAATATGGCGGCACTTTCGCAAATTGAGTACAGGGAAAGCAGACACTGTGACCCAGTAATTCTTTTCCTGGGTCTACACCCAAAGGAATTCTCACATGTCCGTAAGGGAACAAACACTGTATGCTCATTAGAGTGTTGTTGGGGCGGTGAGGAGGGGAGTTGGAGGCAATCCCATGTCCCTCACAGGGGATGCAGACAGGAACATTGTGGTGGACGCTCACCGTAGAATACTCTGTGACCACAGGAGCAATAGGTTGGAATCATTAGATGGGCTCCCAGCAACATAGAACAGTCTTAACAGTGTAGTGTCAAGAAAAAGCAACAGAGCGAGCTATATTAACAGAACAAGATATATTATACAATACAATTTTCATAAATTAATAAAACCCACACACCAGACAGACAAGTATATATTTTTTTTCTTTCTGTAAGGAAGGTCAGCCCTGAGCTAACGTCTATGCCAATCCTCCTCTTTTTGCTGAGGAAGACTGGCCCTGGGCTAACATCTGTGCCCATCTTCCTCCACTGTATATGGGACGCCGCCACAGCATGGCCTGACAAGCAGTGCATCTGTGCACGCCCCGGATCTGAACCCTGGGCCACCCCAGCAGAGCACGTGCACTTAACCACTACACCACCAGGCCGGCCCCAGACAAGTATGTTTTTTAAAGACTGCAGAACAAAAGAAGGCACAGTAAACACCAGAGAACAGTTGTTTGTTGTTTGTTTATGGAAGAGAGGAAAATGGAAATGGAGAATAGGGGTTAAAAAGAATAAATTAAAGAGGAGAGCAGCTTCATACAGTGAAAAGATGATGTTACATCATGAACTCAAGTGTATGATTAACCCTACCTTCTGCACCTAAAATCAGAAATGAAAGCAAGAAAATAAGAGGGAAAAAAAGATGGAAGCAAGGAGAGGGAGAGGGAGAGAGGGAGGTGGGGAGGAAGGCGGGAAAGAGGAAGGAACGAGGGAAGGAACGAAGGAAGGAAGGAAGGATGGAGGGAAGGAAGGAAGGAAGGAGGGAGGGAGGGAGGGAAGGGAGGGAGGAAGGGAGGGAGGGAGGGAGGAAGGGAGGGAGGAAGGAAGAGGAAAAAGGATGTACACATTTTAGCCTGGAAGAGCGATGTACTAAAACTTCATGGCCGGCAGAAAACTCGAAGCGGTTCAGGGAAGGGAAATTCTAAATACAGACTGAGCGCAGGCTAATTTGGAGTGTGCCCTCTGCTGGTAACTGCTGAATGGTGCAGAGAACACCAAGTCCAAACCACGCCTTAGCCAGCCCTCTTCAGGGCAACGTGCTGACTTGTCTCCTAGGGCAAGAATGAACTTCTGCTTGCAGGCAGGCGGCAGCATGAAGGGAAGATAGGGTAGAAACAGAAAACTTGCTAGGCCTGTGACAGGAGATTATCGTTTGATTGTGAAAAATAGGAATTCAGTCAGTCAATTTCCTCCATCCTCCGCCACTCCCCAAAAACTGAAAACTTGAAACTATTTGTTTCCTCCCAGGGTGAAGAGATTCACAGGAAACAAAGCATTCAGTGCTAAAACCTAGAAAGGGTTGGTCACTCCAATCTCAGTATGGTCCTTCTTCTAGGAATAATAATAACAGTAGATGACATTTATTTAGCACTTTTTCCATGCTCTATATGTATTACATCATAATCCTCACACCAATTTAGGAGGGAGATATTTGTGATATAATAAAATTTATTAGCCTGGAAGAGTTCATAGATTTCCATCCCCCCTTCAAAGAGAACTCGGTAATTACAGCTCTATTCACAACACCCCCACTGCCTTCCCTCTAGTGGAGTGCTCCGTGATTTAAACTGGCTATTCTTTTTTTTTTTTTAATAATTTTATTTATTTATTTATTTTTCCCCCAAAGCCCCAGTGGACAGTTGTATGTCATAGCTGCACATCCTTCTAGTTGCTGTGTGTGGGATGCGGCCTCAGCATGGCCAGAGAAGCTGTGCGTCGGTGCGCGCCTGGGATCCGAACCTGGGCCGCCAGCATCGGAGCACGCGCACTTAACCGCTAAGCCACAGGGCTGGCCCATAAACTGGCTATTTCTAATGTTTCTGCCTTTGCAGACTTAATTCTCTCATCTTTTATTTTTTCTATGATTAATTACAATGGACTCTTCCCCCCACACCCACCTGCAATTACCTTTTGAATTCAGGAAGCTTTACAAAAAGATCAAAAACATTTAAAATTTGGTATCTCCTAGTAATTTTGACGATGGGATAGTGAACAAAGTTTGGCTGAATTCTTCCAGAGAAATCATCTCTTCTTTTCCCCCACAGGGGGACGTAAACTGGAAATTGGTCCTATGCCCAAAACATTTGCAGCCTCATCCAGGTGGTATTTCTCTGTTTTCTTTCTCAGATGCTAATCTTCCGAATCTTTATGTCAGAAAGGAGACTTTAATATGTATTTACATCTGAAAAAAAATCAAAGTGCACAAAATTCTGGCAGACAAAGTAAGAGACTAATAACTCCTCATAGACAGAATTGTTTGTTTGATTTTTATAAGTAGTTATTAAATATTTGGAAGAATGTTTTACAGCACTGTAATTAAGCCCTGGAATCAAGATATTGACAAAAGAGGTGAGTATTAATGTTTCTAAATTTAAGAAATTTAGTTAATAGTCTCATTTGAATGATATGACAAAATAGGTGGTTTTTCATTTTAAATTGCTGGGTTTCCATCTTTTTGTGTGTGTGTGTGAGGAAGAACAGCCCTGAGCTAACATCTGTTGCCAATCCTCCCTTTTTATGCCGAGGAAGGTTGGCCCTGGGCTAACATCTGTGCCCATCTTCCTGTACTTTATATGGGACGCCACCACAGCATCGCTTGACAAGCTGTGCATCTGTGTGTGCCCAGATCTGAACCTGCAAACCCCAGGCCGCCACAGCAGAGCACACGCACTTAACCACTACACCACAGGGCCAGCCCCTGGGTTTCCATCTTAAATGCAAAACCAGGCATGTCTTTTCCGGGAATTCAACTCACTGTGATGAAGAAAAAAATAATGTACTAAGAAAGAGGTTTATCAGACAGTCCATTTTTTTTCTTTTAAGGAGAGCTTTTTCTGCTAAAAACATACAACTACTTCCAAATGAAGCTATATATGAATTGAGATTACGTAGCACAGCAAAATTTGCAGAAATCTGAAATTCTGGGATTCTCTTCATTTGGGATAAATTCATTTACTGTTATTTCCTGATAGGTTATTTGATTTTTAAAGATACTTTTAAACATGTGTTTCCTTTATAACATTTGGCCACTTCATTTCTGGCATAGGGTGGATTAGATATCCTACACAACCCTCCTAGAACAAAACACCTAAATTATCTAGAAAAAAATTTTTGAAAAGTATTTTTAAATTCATACCTGACCTGGTAAGAAGGTAAAAGAAATCTCTCAAGGCCAAAAAATAAGGAGAAAACATAAATACAGAAAGATAAGCCAACGGTGATGCCAGTGGCTACCCTGAAGGATCCCTGGACACCTAGATTTTAATTCCCAATGGGCCTTGGGCAGGGGACACTACTGTTATGCAAGATTGTAGACTGGATCAGAGAACCCTGCATAAAGTTGTTCCCACCCCAAAGCAATGATTGCAGTGGGCAAAATTAAAAAGTACTGGTTCCCCACCTCCATCACCATCGCTATCCCCCACTGTCATTACCATCACTATCCTCCTGGGTAATGATAAGGAAATATCCTGTCTCAACCTTTGCATCTGAGTAGAAGGACAAGAGGAAGTCGCCTGAGAATTCCTACCCACAAGCTGACACTCAGTCAGGTGGAGGATCAGAATGCACACTAATTGGATGGCTAGAAAAAGCTGAGAATTTAGTTTAAATAGTTTTGGCTTGATAGCTCCCTGAACAACAGGCAGAAGCAAATATAAATCCTACCTGGGGGAACAACTATCCAACTCAGGCCTCAAAACATTTCCATGAATAAAGTTACCAGGAACATGAGCTCGCAAACACAAATCACAAAGCGCGTGGTTTAACAAACCACTATGAGTGAGAGAGTCAGTAGGAAGAAAATTCATCAATCCAACCTGCAATAACTACAGATATGAGGGGCTGGCCCGATGGCGTAGTGGTGAAGATACGAGGGGCCAGTCCGATGGCACAGCGGTTAAGTTTGTGCACTCTGCTTTGGCAGCCCAGGATTTGAAGGTTCGGAACATGGGCATGGACCTACACACTGCTCATCAAACCATGCCGTGGAAGCCTCCCACACATAAAAAATAAAGGAAGGTTGGCGCAGATGTTAGCTCAGGGACAATAGTCCTCAGGCAAAGAAAGGAAGATTGGCAGCAGATGTTAGCTCAGGGCCAATCTTCCTCACCAAAAAAACAAACAAACAAAAAAACCTACAGATATGAGAAAAATGAGATACAGAATATAGGAGTAAAGGGCAATGTATTTATTATCTCTGAGCAGGGATTTCTTAATCAAGATCTCAAAAGCACAAATCATTTTAGCAAAAGCTTGATATATTTGACTACATTAAAATTAAGACTCTTTATCCAATGGCTGCATAAAGACAAAACACAAACCGGGGGAAGATACTTACAACACAAATAATCAACAAAAGATTACTATCCAAGATATATATAGTACTAAAAATCAATTATAAAAAGTCAAACAACACTGTGGATAAAATGAGCAAAAGCTACAAAGGTCTCTGTAGACAAAAACACAAGGAGCCAATAAACACAGGAAAAGATGCTCCATCTCATTAGTAATCAGGTAATACAAATTAGTCATCATCAGGTGACACCTTTACACCCCTCAGACTAAGAAGCGGAAAGAAAACACAACCATTCTGGCAACACCACAATACCAAGTGTTGCGAAGTGGAGAAATGAAGGCTCACGTACTGGTAGTGGGACAGTAGACTGCTATTACCGTTTGCTAAAGCAATTTAGCATTATTTACAAAGCCGAAGATGAGTGTTTCTAATCCTCGCAATTCTGTTTCTAGGACACACCCTGGAGAAACTCTTGCATGGTGCACAAGGAGGAATGCATGTTTATATCTGTACCAATTGCTGTGTGTGTGGGCAACATAAATGTTCATCTCCAGGAAAGTGGATCAATAAATCCCAGCATACTCACCTAATGAAATATTATATGCAGCTGTATTATTTAAGGAATGATAGCTACATTCCTGAACAGAGATAAATCTCACAAACATAATATTGTGTGATAAAATAGGTTACAGAAGAATACTTGCAATATGATTCCATTTGTATAAAGATTCAGAAGCACGCAAGACTAAAGCAATTGGTCCAATAAGCCTTAACTGTTGCTGTATAATTTGTACTTTGTAATATCTGGTAGTCTCATGGTTCGTTAAGCTTCAGGCTAACAGAAAATTAAGCATTAACTATGGTGCCAGGAAAAAAATCTGCGAAATCAAAACCTTTAAAATCCATCTACGAAATTTTAGTAAATATCCATGTAGGAAATTAGAATGATCATCTTAGGCTCTCTTTAAAATGCCATCGGTAAATCAGCCTTTATCCTAAGTTCCGTTACTTCCTCAGGCCATCCGGAGAAGGAATAATGTCACATACCCACATTAACTTGCTGTGACACTTGTCCGAGTGTTGTTTGTCTGCTGCATGCCTAGACCACCAAAGCGTTCTGTCCGGACAGTGTCACTGGAGGAGGCTGAGCGACATGTCCAGGGCCCAGATCTCAGCTCTGGTGTTTGGCGTCGGAGGGTTTGGAGCTCTCGTTGCTGCGACCACATCCAATGAGTGGAAAGTAACCACCAGAGCATCATCGGTGATAACCGCCACTTGGGTTTACCAGGGTCTGTGGATGAACTGCGCAGGTACTGCGTTGGGTTCCTTCCATTGCAGACCGCACTTTACTATCTTCAAAGTAGAAGGTAAATATAATAGCTTTGTTTGGGGTGGGAGTAAAATGTGACTTTTCCCCTCACTATGCTGACGAAGCTGTATACAGTCGGCTCTTCAATCTGTAAAGACTGAGTGCTTAGAGAGCCAAGATTTGCCTAGGATGGATGGGGTGTATGAACATTGGCTGAAAGAATTAAATCGTGTATTATATATGGCAAAAGGAAGTTAAGAATAACTTTATGGATCTTTCAGAAATACCTAATGTGAATAATAGACTCCCGAGGAAAGAGTGAAAGTGACTGGCTTGTTTTAAAAGCTAGTTTCAATTTGCCCTGCATCATGGAGGAATCTTACATATATATGTTGTGGGTAAATCATACTCTATCCTAAATTCCTGTGCTTCCTTAGGTCGTCTGAGTATAAAATATATACACACACACATATATGTATATATATTCATACATGTATTCAGAATAATAGAAGCATATGGCAAGATGGACAGCATTGAGAGCAGAGGGAATGCTGTTTTTAGAGAGGTTTCCATATTTTTTAAAATCATGTTTAGTGATAAATTAGCAGAGCAAGAAAAATTTAAAAAGTAGTTAAGTGAAAGAAAATACCCATAAACTATCCTTTATTTAAACTCAGATTTATTAAAAATATATATGTAGGCAAGATTTCATTGTTCTGCATATTAAAACTCTATTACAAGTACATGTACCTTAAAGAGGGAAATTTCTTTTTTAAAGCCATTTTCATACCTCAGGATACCTCCAAGTAAACAATTATTTGCTGTTTGCTTGTATGTCATTAGAAGAATCACTATCTGCCTCTGCTTTCTGCCTATTTGATATGTTTACAAATCTGCCACAAGTTGTGGGTTTATGACGTTAAAAATTGCCCCTGGTATTTTATAAAATATACGCTTTTCACAATAAAATGGCAAAACTGCACCTTGGCCCCAATAAAGACAATGAAATAAAATTTTAACTAGGAAGTTACTAAAGCATCATCTTTTATGGGATTTTCTGTCAAGTATTCACGTCATTAGTCCACAGTGCGTGTCAAAGGATAGAGAGAGAATAATTAGTTAAAGCCAGGAGATTTCTAATGACAATCAGCAGAAATGTTCAAGCTTGGATACCCCAGTTAGGCCCTCAAAAGATGTGGACTCTCTTGAGGAATCAATGCTATGCATGTTTTCAGTCCCAACTTCTACATTTATTTCGGGTTATTTCAAAATAGCTCCTTCCACTGTGGAAGGTTTCCCTAGGCACAAGGGAAAATTTAAAGAGGAGAAGAGTGCTGTGGGGACACTACTGTCATTCTGCACACCTCTGGTGGTTGTTCCTTCTCCATGACCCCCTCTTGGCCCACTCCCACCTTGGGCAGCAAGTAAAAGATATGGCATGCGGGTAAGTCTATTTCTTTGTTCTTTACTGGGTTCATCTTTTTAACAAAATATTTTGTCTTATTACCCTTCATTCTATATTCCTTAACAAAACCCAGGTATTATAAAAAGTAGGCATTCAGCCTTAGCTCCAGTGTAGGATAAAGAACCATGGTAGATTTCTATATGACTTCAACAGCCACTTCCCCAAATGAACTTTGGAAAACATGGAGTTGGAAATTTTGTTACTAAATAGTGTTGATGATGGTATAAATAATCACCTACCCTTAAAATTTTATCCTCTTGATTTTGCTTCTCAGTAGTAAAAGTAATGTATTCTATATCTGCTGTGTACCCTGCACGTAAGAGGTAATTTGAAAAATCTTGTCCATGGACAATGCTTGGATTAGAATGTGTAAAATTAACATAATCTCTCCACTTTCTTCATCCTGAATTAAAATCTTTATAAAAGATACAGGTTACTGCAGAAATCTGTTTTCAACATCAGGAACACTGATTCATATTTCCAAAGGAAATGGGGACTCACAAATTTGGATTTCCTTATTCACATGGAATCATTGCTGACGATGCTGGCTGCTTTTCCTTTCCATCTTCCTTTTAGAAAACATAACAATGGGGGTGTTGGGAAAGCTTTCTATGCCAATAGGCTCTCAAACATCACAACAGTTCCAAATTGAGAAAAGAACTCAGAAGACGTTGAAGAATGAAAACGGTTATATCGCATTTTAAATTCATGAACTATTTAAGCCTACATTGTCAGTTGGAGACAAATCTTAGACTTAGGCCATGTTAAGCCTCCTCTAAGAAAGAAAAACAGAAAACCTTTTTAAGCTGCCAGGCTTTTTTTTCCCCCTTGCTAGTTACATAACTTCATTTCTAGAGTCATACTTTCCTGTTGCTAACCCTCTTAAACGCCCCAAGATAGCCATATAACTTTATAATTTACAGTTATTGTGAAAAATACAGGCCCCTTCGACTATAGTTCTGTGGAATAAATTTCAGGAAAACACTATAGGGACATTTGTAATTCAATCTTCGTCGCCACCTGGAAGCTTCTTGACACAATTTCAAAAGCACTACTATGTAGATATAATATCCACTGTAGGCTATGTTTCTTGTTTTGCTTTTCTCTCATGTCAGTGTTAATAGGGATGTTTTAACTGTGAAAGTTAAACTGTGCAACAAGGAGGGATTGCAGCTAAACTGTGGTCACCTTGAGGATAGGGATCTCATCTGTTATGTTCTCCTTGTGCTCCTGGCACAAGCTCTGGATATATATTCGCAAAATGAGTGAATGAACAAAATAATGAGTAATGATGAGAACAAAAAATGGCATAATTTTCTATGCACACTGACACAATCAATGACCCACGGTAGTTCCTGACGAGGGCAAAATTGTATTCTTGGAGGAAGGCTGGAGCATTGCAAATTGAAGAGTGATTTAAGACGTACTCAGGCAACAAAAAGGAAGATCACTGGATTGCAGTTCAGCAGACTGAGTTTCAAGTTCCGACTCTTTTATTAACTAGCTCCAAGACCTTGACTTTGGCAATGAAACTCTCTGGGCCTCATTCGTAGATTTCCCCCTCAACAAACTGAGAGAGCTGGGCTCCAAGAGTCCCTTCAAGCCTCTTTCAACCTGAAGTTCAATTCAAGAGCTTCACAATATTTCACTACTTTGCGGTAGAAGTTCACCAAAGAATTATAGCTGTAAAGGCTCCTCTAATATAATTGCTCACAGGATTTACCTTCTTCTTTTAATCTCCCCTTACCTATTATCTCGGCTTCCTATTTTCCTGACTGTTCAGAATCTTATCTGCATCTTGGTAGAAATAGGTTTAAATGACCTCAAATGACCATATGATCCAAGCAAAGGTGCCAGGATTTCAGTGGAAGGAAACCAACAGTATTCTGGAAGCTGGCAGTCAAATGATGCTGGCTGCCTGTTGGAGTGTGACCCTTCTTCTCTCCTCACTTCCCAACTCCTTCACCTCTGTCTCCCCATTCCTTATCAGTCATGCCATAAGAGTGGGGTAAAGGAATGGCATTTACTAGAAAAAAGGGATTTTCTGTGGGTGTTCATTCACACATAGGGAACAGCTGGGAGCCATCTGATGTCATAATTCAGATTTCTTGCTAGTTGAAATGTGTACTTAGTCCATGATTAAATAACAATAGTAAATAAATCTCAGACAACAGTAATAAAGAAATGAAAACGAATTACTCTGTCAATGAGAGAAAATTGACTTTAATGATTTAGATGCTTCAAAATGTGTTTGATAGATTTCTACATCCTTGGAAGGCATTTACTTTTTTTTTTTAATTTTATTTATTTATTTATTTTTCCCCCAAAGCCCCAGTAGATAGTTGTATGTCATAGATGCACATCCTTCTAGTTGCTGTATGTGGGACACAGCCTCAGCATGGCCGGAGAAGCGGTGCCTCGGTGTGCGCCCGGGATCCAAACCCGGGCCGCCAGCATCGGAGCGCGCACACTTAACCACTGAGCCACAGGGCTGGCCCATGAAGGCACTTACTTTTAATCTCAGGAGAGGTTTCCATTTGCTAGGATTCTGACTCTGCTTTCTGAGACTTAATTTCATTAAATAAACCTAAGGTTAATTTTAATTTTAGACTTATTTTCTTGCTGTATTCCAAATGCATATAAAGTTTCTTAAAAGCACATTGAAAAACTCAAGTTTTGTCTTTGGCAGTTCTTACCCCAAAAATAAGCCTAAGAAACGTTCAACGTTCTTGTCCCAACAAAAAAATGGCATAATTTTATGTGTGTACTGACACAGTCGATGACCCATAATAGGTGAACTGTATTTTCACAGTAGAGTCTGGACAGGATGAGTTACAATAAAATTTTCTTTGTGCCAAGAGAATTGGAACGCACAATGCTGAAATGTGCCTATGACTTGTGGTGGTAAAGATGGTCCTGGAGCCATAAAAGCCCATGAGTGGACTTGGAGTCTCAAGTCAGTATGCTGCAGGGTGTTCTTTCCTGGAAGCATCAGAGATTTTCAGGACAGCTTATCTCCATCAGTAGCTCCTCTTTTGGAGGCCAGAACTTTATGTTATTTATCCTGGGATACTCGGTACTCACCCCTCTGGCTGGCTCCTAGCGGGCACTCATTAAAGGTTTGTGGATTGAACAAATGGAAGAAGAAATCATTCACTGAGTTAAATCATAGCATTTAATATATGCAGAGGGAATCACTTGTTTTTTTTTTTTTAATTTTATTTATTTTCCCCCCAAAGCCCCAGTAGATAGTTGTATGTCATAGTTTCACATCCTTCTAGTAGCTGCATGTGGGACGCGGCCTCAGCATGACTGGAGAAGCGGTGCGTCGGTGGGAGCCCGGGATCAGAACCTGGGCTGCCAGCAGCGGAGCGCGCGCACTTTACCACTAAGCCATGGGGCCAGCCCGGGAATCACTTCTTATGTCACCAAGCTCTGGCAAAGAGAGAGGCCCTAGGGAAGTGCTTGGAACAAATAGAAAATCCATGAGTGTTTTTTATTATGAGATTCAAGAAGCACTTTTCAAGAAGCATAATGACTTAGAGGCTTGCTTCTTGAAGTGGGTCCTCAGACCAGCAGCATCTACATTCTTTGGATGCTTGCTAGAAATGCAGAATCTCAGGCCCCACCACAGACCTATGGAATCAGAATCTGCATTTTAACAACATCTCTAGTGTCTCCTATGCACATTAAAAGTTTGAGAAATCCTGTTTAGAGTTCGTTCGGACTTCGAGTCTGATGGACTCATCATTTACTAACAAAGGGTCTTAATCTCCCTGTGCTTCAGTTTTCTTACTTGTTAAGTGGTGGTTAAGCAAGATAACATAGGCAAAGTGCCTCATACAATGCCAGACCCAGAGATGCTCACCATAAAGGGTAGCAATCATTGCCATGAATACTTCTTTCAATGCCTTAAGAGGTCACATCTCAACTGTAGGAAGATGACCATGACTTTGGCTCCATCTATTTGTTTCCAGCCAGGACTGCAGTAGCTGCTTCCTGGAATCCAAAACTTGATAGAAGAATGCCTCTGATCCCTTGTTGCACGTCCTATGTCATATTTATAATGATGTGAAGGATATTGTGCTCATTGGACTAGAGTTCATGCTTAGGATTTGTTATACCTCATATGGCAAGACCACGCTGCATTTAGAAGTCAGGTTTGCACCGCAGAGGTGGGCCTGTTTGTTGTGTCAGTCACATGTTGCATCTGCTGGAAGAAGGAAGAAAAGGGAGGTGGAGCTTCACCAAACCAAGGATGTGTTTATATGCTGGGCAGCCAAAAAAGGACAAAGGTTTACTCGAATATTCCGCACCCTGAAGACTGGAAAAAGATTCATGACAGTTTAATATGTTGATTTGAATCATATTCATATTTTGCAAAATGCTGTCACATACATTATTGTATTTATCCAAAAGACAGTATTCTATAGTCCCCATTTTACAGACACAAAGGTTCACAGGGGAATGTATTTATAACTTTGTATGGTCGTCTATAGATCTTTTGGGGAAATGTTCAGCATTTTGTACTCACCCCAAATCCTGTGTTTAAGTCCCAGCTCTGCCACTATTTTTTTGTGTGACCTTGGATAAGTCACTCAAATTCACTGTTTCCCTTTCTTATCTGTAGGGTGATGATGACAATGAGGATATCTAGTTACCTACTTCAAAAATTTGTGGGAAGATCAAGGAAAAGAATCCTGTTACATGAAATAGACTAAGTATGTGTTTTAAAATGTACCTGGAATTTGTTTTAATCGGGGATAGTAAGACAAGTAGACATGAAATGCTGTCATGAAGGAAGAAGTTTTCATATTCACAGATCCCTAGAAGCAGGAGAATGGCTCACCACGCAGGGCCACATGGGGAGGCACCAGGGTCAATCAGGAGGCAGAAGGGGTGAGAGGAAAGCATGGGCAGGGGCCTTTATTGTGGTTTTCATGAGAAGAAATGGACAAGGCAGGGTAACCAGGCTAAGCAGGTTCAGGATTGGCTGGTTTGAATAATTTCAGCGGGTTTCGGGGTGTAGGGGCTGTCTTGAGTACCTGGTCTCAAGTACCTGGTCCCGAGTTGATTAGGGCAGAGGAATATTGGCTTGATGTGAGAGCTTGATAAAGGAGGCACTTGGGGGTGTGGGCTTTGGATTTGTTGATTTGCCTATGTTATGAGAGGTTCGGGGATTCGATCGGAGACGTAAAAGACACTTTCCACTCCAAACAAATGGACTGAAGGTATATTTTATTATATAGAGGATAGTAAAGGTGACAGTCTGCAAACAGATCCAAATAGGTCAAATATTAAGAGGGAAAAAACATCAGCCCGACTGGAAAGAGAAAACACCCACATCGGCTGAAGAGAAATGACACAAATCAACCAGAAAGAGAAACACCAGGTTGACCGAAAAGAGAACACATCAGATCAATTACTTCATATCAAATCAATTGCTTCACATCAAATCAGTTACTCACAACAGCCTATGAAATGTGTACTTTGTTATCTCTAAGAATTGGCTAGTCCTGGGAGGGCAGTCTCCCCTCACCCCCATCTGTCACATCTAGGCCCTAGATGCCAGAGCATTGAGAATGCAGAAAATAGGAAAATGTAGTTAAGACAGTAAGGACACCTGATCCTTTGGTCCTGTTTGCATAAGTAGGAGAGCAAGGCAAGTGCTGTGCTATTCCACCTCTCCTTTCAGGCTTCACGTGCTTATCTGATTTTTAGTATTTGTTTTCTCCTGGTGAATATTTTGTGCAGAAAAGGCTCAGGTTTATTTTTCTCAGGGTTCATAGCTTTTCTCTCTGACCATTACCTATCTGGTCATACGTGTGACCAGTCAGCTCTATTGAGTCTCCTCTGCACAGATTCCATTTCTGACTCTTAGCATAAGTCTCATCCTAAAGGAGATAAACGCAAAGGACGTCTTCTGAGCAAACAGGATGCTGGGATTAGTAATTTTAAAACTTCCTGGGCCGGCCCCATGGCTTAGCGGTTAAGTGCACGTGCTCTGCTGCTGGCAGCCTGGGTTCGGATCCCGGCGTGCACCAATGCACTGCTTCTCTGGCCATGCTGAGGCCGCGTCCCACATACAGCAACTAGAAGGATGTGCAGCTATGACATACAACTATCTACTGGGGCTTTGGGGGAAAAAAATAAATTTAAAAAAAATTATAAAAAAAATCCTGCCACTGTGCATTTTTAGGTAATTCTAGAGCACTTTGGAAAGCTATATTGCTCTTAAATGAACTTGAGATAATCGAGCTGATTTTCAGAAAACAGCTGGTCTGCAATTAAGCTTTGGCCAGATTTTTGTATGCATTACAGGAAAAATTGATTACCAAGGTTGACAATTTGGCAAATTGCTATGCACTATATTACAACTAGAAAAGGAACCCTGTAAATGGTGAATTGATTTATTCATTAATGAATCCCTTCATCAAAGCATTCATTAGATTCCTGGCACAGAATGTACGTTCTGGGGACTCAGCTAGGAATAGGGCGTAGGCCTGTCTTCAGTGGCCGTACTGCTGAGAGAGAGACCATCATTTAGCAAACAATTAGCCCAGAATGATAAAAGTACTATCTGGTGGGCAAGTTCAGGGGGTAGGCAGACTTCCCAGAAGAGTTAGTGCTTAAACTATCTTGAAAGATGGGTAGAAGTTTGCCAAGGAGAAAGCAAAGGAGGGCACTTCAGGCTACGGGACTCAGCTTGCTCTACAACTTGTTAACTGCATGCCCCTGGGCAAAATGCTTGACATACGAGCTCCCCTATCTGTGAAATGGGAATGACACTATCTACTCCAGAGAGTGTCAGTGAGGATTCAGTGAGTTAGTCTGTGTACAGCGTTTAGAGCAATGCCTGGCACGTGCAAGCAAAGGCCTCAGAGCAGAAGGGAGCCAAGCCTATCAGGGAACAGTAAGCATACTGGAGTGGCTGAAACATAAGATGTGCAGGGGGGTGTTAGAGATTGGGCTGCAAATGTAGAAAAAGGGGAACTTGTAAGGGGACCTTTAAGCTCTGTGAGGGGACTTAGACTTTGTCTTGGAGGAGCTGGAAAGCTATTGAAACATTTTGAGCAGAGACTACCTGATGGGACTTGCATTTTACAAAGACCCTGCAGTATTTCATGTTAGAACCTGAACCACGAGGACAGCAGGAGGAACAGACAGGAAGATATTTAGAGGCAGAACTGATAAGATTTAGTAATTTGGTGACTCATTAAGGATGAGAGGAGTCAAGGATGCCTCTGAAGATTCCTGCCTGGAGACTTGATGGGCAAAGAGAAGGCTGGTTGCAGAGCAGGTCCCAACACAAGCTCCGTTCCTTCTCCTAGAACAGTGTTTACCAACATATACCCAAGATTTCAAGCAATCAGATCTTAACTTAATGTTTGGCTTTAAAAAATCAACTGTACAGAACAAGAGAGAATAGTTAAACAATTTGATTTTTTTAAACGTCCTTTTTAGATGTTTAATAGAAACCAACAGGAAAATGTAGCAGCTATAAGGATTAACGCAATCTTAAGTGCCATTAATAGCATAAGAATATCAGAATTAGGATGGTAATACCCGCCCCCCCCGCCAAACTGTATGGTTCATACTGCATATCTTAAAGGGTTCTAAGCAAACCCAAGGGATATGCCACCTAATCCTTGCCAGGGGTGTTCCTAACACCAACAGATAGCTTCTATCCTTTAAAAGTTTGAACAAGCCAGGGCCGGCCCCGTGGCTTAGCGGTTAAGTGCGCGAACTCCGCTGCTGGCGGCCAGGGCCTGATCCCGGGTGCGCACCGATGCACCACTTCTCCGGCCATGCTGAGGCCGCGTCCCACATACAGCAACTAGAAGGATGTGCAACTATGACATACAACTATCTACTGGGGCTTTGGGGGAAAAAAAAAAGGAGGAGGATTGGCAATAGATGTTAGCTCAGAGCGGGTCTTCCTCAGCAAAAAGAGGAGGATTAGCATGGATGTTAGCTCAGGGCTGATCTTCCTCACAAAAACAAGTTTGAAAAAGGCATACTATTAAGTGTGGAGGCATGAATTAGCGGTTCTTGCATACTTTTTCAGTAAGTAAGAAGTTTTGAGTTTCTATTGTTAGATCCACAGTCTAATGTTTTTATTAACTTATATTTACAGTATATAGGTCCCAAAATGATTTTGGCGTTGAGTGATAGAAGGAATGACTCCTTCTAAATCCAGGCATAGAGCTAAGTGGTATCTTAGCTCTAAATCCGGGGAAGAGACAAGTCTGGCCTTTAACTGAATTTCTTTGGATCAATACTTTTGGTTTGTATGCACCAAATATGTCCATGCATAAAAACCAGACCAGTCACCCTATCAGGAGACTGATTTTCTCCAGAACCAAAATGTGGGCTTTTGGTGAGATGGGCAGGGGGAAATGGAAGACGGTTTCCTCCCTATCTTACCGCAGCCCGATGTTCTCATTTACTCCACTAGCACCCCTGGATCCAGTCATCTCTGGGGATTTGGGCCTGCTCTGCAGGACTCCTATAGATGTCCCCACTAAGCTGATTCTCTGCTGTAGTGGTGGACACCCTCCCTTGGCCCCGTGCCCTGGCTCTTACTGCTTTGCTCAGCCTCCCAGTTCCTGGAGGTCAGCTGATGCCCCCTCTCCTGTTTAAACCTTGACCTCACACCTCTCACTTTGTTCTGGCGGCTGGTGTCTGGGTTCCAGGCAGTAGATGTGTCTTGTGACGGGCCTACCCCCTAATTCCAGCCTGCCTGGCCACTCAGCCCTGTCCCAGTGCAGGCTCTGAACTCTAAGCTGTGGACTCGACTGATCTGCCTGCTGGCTAACCCATTCCCTCTGCCTCTTGTTTCTGCTGCCTCACCAGAACGTACTTTTCTCCCACCCTGTGCCCCGGGGAGGACTATTGGAGTAGGTCTCCAAGCTGTGACAATTTGAGGGAAAGGAGAAGGGGGTAGGAAGGAGTGAAGCAGGAATCACATCCACTTCTTAGCTGACAAATAGGAATGCAGTCAGTTGTGGCCTTGGAAGGAGACGGACTCACAAAGACGAGCCAGCAGATGCTATTATAGAATTATCTGGAATCCATTTATATCATCTGGGAAAATAACCATGTTATCCTAGTGACTCCCTCTATCCCAGATTCACGTCCGTACTGGGCAGGTTTTGAGTCTGAGAGAAGATAGTGACCCCTCTAGGAAACTTCCTATTCCAGCTGTGGCTCCAACACTGTCCTGTAGGGGCCCCCCAGGTTTTTGGGGGTGCAATAATGTAGCCTCTGCTTTGCCGAGCTTTTTCTGTTTCAGTTTCCTGTGCCTTTATTAATTCCTACTGGGAGTGGCGGTGGGGGTGGGGTGTGACGTCTGCCTTTGCCCAGGGTGATAAGCCATTCAGCTTTTGCTCTAGTTCCACCTAGAACTATAAAACAAATTCACACTAGAGTGCTCATACCACGAGGGCACATGCATGCACACAGACAGCTGCTTCTACAGCTAACCACAGATCCACACAAACTCTCACCATGCGGACACCTCTACACATCACACACACACACACACACACACACACACACACACACAGACTCAAATTCACCTTTCAGGCTACAGATACACACATATACAACCGCTTGCCATACAATTGCACACACTCATGCACACGCATACATAGACACCCATAGACCCATATACAACCATGCAGGTTCCACACCTAACTACACAAACACACACACACATACCACCCACGATGCAGACACCTCACACATATCACACACAATAGTCATCAGAGTCCGAAGACACACCTAGAGACCAAGATTTTCACAGACAGTTAGAAATGTGGATCCACTGAACAGAAACACTTGAAGACTGCTGCTCACAGCTCCATAGTAAGTGATTCATATTGGAGCAGGGGTTAGCTTCCTGCCTTCTCCTCAAATGCCTCTCACAGGCCTATGGAGTAGAAGTAACCTTCCCTCACATCATCATCTTGGTCTACCAGGACATATTCGAAATCATCTTACCTCCTTCCAGGCCTTCCAGCTTCCTAAATATTTCTTTGGGTGAAATTTGGGGTCTGGCACATTATACATACTCCATAATGATCAGTTTCCTTCCTTCCTTCCTTCCTGACTGCAGACCTTGAGACCTGACTTTCTGCTCAAATCTCAGGTCTGCCATTACTTGCTGGGTGACCTTGGTCTAATTACTAAATCTCTCTGGGTTTCAGTTTCCTTGTCTGTAAAATGAGGATAATAATAGCATCTCCCTTATGAGAACTATTAAATGAGTTAATATGTGAGTTAGCTATTATTGCTGCTGTTTGCTCCAACCCACAATTCTAGCCTTTCAAGACTGCTTTGAATCCTGATTTTGTCATCTTTGTACTAGCTAATCTCCCAGTTTAGCGTCACCTAAAAACTTGCAGCATATTCCCTGTGGTCTCTGTAGGATTTCTCCTGAAGAGGTGAAGACATCTCCCACCCATTCCCCACCCTACCCCCAGATTTCCAAATCAGGAAGGATTGCAGCGTGTATTTCTCCTCCTTGCCTTTCCCCATCTGCTGACCCCACATTGGTCAATTGCCAAATCCTGCAGACTCTGCCTGCCCTGCCCTCCCCTTCTCCGTGATGGGAGGTTTGCCTTGTCTCTGGCTTAGCCCACAGCCCACCTGGGCTTAGCCTCCAGGCTCTCCTTGCTAAACTAGATTGTGATTAAATATTAGAAAGACATTTTCTGCTCTTCTGCCTGCTCTAATCAAGGCTATCCAACTGCCAGATCAAACTTGCAAAGGCAGAGCTTCCTCCAGTTTCATTCTGGGCTTTATTGAGTAGCGTTTAGAGAGCACTTTCTCCGTGCCAGGCCCCCCTTCACATGTAGTCTCATTTACTCTCCAGAGTGACCCTCTGAGTTAGGTATAATCATGCCCATTCTATAGGTGTGGGAACGAGAACTTAGAGAAGTTACGTAACTTGCTCAACCTAATGGCTAAGGTGGTGGCTGTGGCAGGATTCAAATGCCAGACTGTGTGACGCCTGAACCCAGACCCTCGATTGCCTCCCCATCACGGCCTCCCCAGGGCTGATTCCCAGTGAGAGGACAACGGTCCTGACTTTCCTTTCTAGTCCTGCTTCAATCCAACTGGACTCTGTGCTTACCCTTTTCCCTAGCCTGCCTGTGCTCGCTCACACCGTATGGGCAAATGCCTTTCTTCGTCCCCTTCCATCTCTCTTCCTGCAACCTCCACCTCAAACACCATCTCCCATGCAAAGCCTCCTTCATCTTCTAACCAGAAGGGACCTCCGTCTCCATCCACCCCCAGGGCACTTGGTGCTTCTCCTTTTGTGATTTTGTTTCTCAGGCTTGTATTGTGGGTGCTTGTGCCCTTGTCCTTTCCCTCCATTAGATTCTAAACTCCGTGCAGACAGGAATTGAACAGTTTCTTTCTATCCCTTGCGTAGAAGAGTGCCCTGCATAAAATCCATGCTCTATAGGTGTATGTTGAATTAGTGAACTTTTGTTGAGTTGAATGAATGGGAGCAAGGGCAGGACCACAGGGCCTGGGTCACCATCCTTGGTGCCATTACAGAGTTTATCTGGATGGTCACTAGGCCCACATCTCTCCTTCTTGTCCAAAAGCATAGCATGATAGAAATTGTAAAGCATCCTAGTAAACTTATCAAAAGAGAAAGTGTCTAATACGGCGTTTCTTGCTCTTACAGAATCATGCTGGCTCCCAATGGAAGCTTCTTTCTTTAGTAAGAGCTCTAAAACCATCTCTTTAATTATCTATTCTAGAATTTATCTGGGAATTGCTACTAAGCTTTCATGGCAATTTCTGAAATGTATCGTTTTGAAATTTGGGACATTTCCTTGACCCCTAGCCTCCTCCCTGGTCTTGTGTGCTTTCACTCTAAGGTCACGTCTGGTCCTTGCATTCAGATGTTAACATTATGAAAAATCTCAGGCACCATTCATAATGCTCCCTCTGAGCAATAGAAAACAGCCTATATCGGAAAGGGGCAGCTGAGAAATCAGAATGTGATAAAATGGGTCTGATTATTCCGACAGACTCACTCTCCAAGGACTTTCTATACTCTGAGTGCTTCTGGGCTGAGTCCTTCTCTTGGTAATTAGTGACTTTGAGATATGGATGTGGCTGTTGGTCTTGTCCATAAATCTTCCAGCGATGCATCACCACAGTCAGCAGGAAAAAGACCTCTCCTGCCCCTCATCTTCTGGATTCTGAAGAGTGGCTGGACTGCAGGGCCATTTCTGTGAGCGTTCAAGTTTCTGCATGTTATGAGCAACTCAGTAAAAAGTGCAAGGTAAACATAAAGTGCCATTCACTGGAAACAGATGAAATTGCAAGTCGTAACCTTCTCGAGATAGCCTGGTGCCATTTGGGTTATCTATATTGCAAAACATGTCTGAGGGTGATTGCTTTGGAAATAGTTGTTGTTTCATGTCTCTTACTTTATTTTAACTCAAATGGTTGAGATGAGGAGTGGAAACCATTTTCCAACAATAAGTTATTTCCTTCCTCAATTTTTTTCCCCATCAGGATTTTCTCTTAGTTACCCTGTTCCCTGACCACACACCCCGCCCCCACAACTCAACTGCACTTCCTTAGCTTCTCAAAATATTTGTAATTATCTTTTATTATTAACTTAATTGACAAGTCTTCTCTTCCTGTTTATAAATCTTGATTCTTCCCTTAATCAGCATGCATTTTTTTTTTTTTTTGCTTTTTAACCTCTTTTGTATCTCATACTTTCTATTTTATTTTTCCCGTGTGCAAAAGTTATGCCTTACACTACACCAGCCTGTAGGAACAAATGCTATCATCTTTACATTTATGCCCAATTCAAATGGAATCCAGGTGGAAACTCCAGACTTCTCCAAGGGCCCTCGCCCTAAATATTTCTGAGCTGCCCTAGCAATGCTTGAAACTACCTCCTCATCTCCTACCTGCTATTATCTTTGGGGGAGAACTCAGACTCTGGTCTTACCACCACCACCACGCTTCCTCAAACCCCATCAGTCTTTCCTCTAAATAAACACACAAGGAGAGTAAAAACTATGTTTTCTATGCAAACATAGCTTCTAGAAAAGGCCCTAGGCATACGTCTCCCAACATTGCTGTGCACAAGCTCTTCCCACTTAGAACTCCAATGTTGTCATTTCTCCCTCAAGGTCATATTCCATTACGCTGGCCTCTGACAGCTCTGCACCAGATTCTCTCCCTCCTCCCTATGTTAACTGCAGATAGACTTGTCCCAAGGGTCCCAAGACTGGTAACAATTTCAATACACCTGTGGGTAGGTGTTTCCCACAAAATACAGCCACAGCCAGGATGACCAAATCAGGATACGTTTTAGTGTTGGTGCCACATTGGGCCAGGACCCTGCACTGCTCTCCAAATATTTAAAGAGGGCTGATGCTAAGACTGGATCACTGATCCAGGCTCCTCCCGCTCTCCCCACCCTTTTATGGGGTTGATCGCAGAGCTGGAAGGAAACTGTTGTCTTTTCTACACTCTGGCCTCATCTTAGAGGTTCAGCGGAGATGGTAGTAGAACGGGTGGTGTGTGATGGAAGGATGAAAGGGGATGCGGAGGATGACGTCAGGTCCCTACCACCTTTCAGAAAACTTGACTCTAGTGAAAATTTGTGATTCTGAATAGATATTGAGGGTGAAGATGCTGTCCAACTCTACATGCAGTGTGTGATTTTTAAATGCAAAAGGATATTTTGGGACAGATATGGTGCCAAATTCCATCCCTTTCACAATAAAGTTTGAATTCCAAGCCTACAAGTCCGTTAGGAAAAAAATGTCCTTTTACAGAAATCCCTGGCTAATTGATTTTTTCTGCTAGTGGGACTTTCCTATTCTCTCCATAGTTTGCTTTGCACTGCCCAGACCCTGGAGCCAACAGAAGGAGATGAATATTCCCATTTCTGGAGGCTTTGGCGGTGTCTGGGCTCATTCTATCTTCTTATACATCCTTTTGTGGTTCTCAGAGCCTGTGTCCCAATCTGGCTCCCAGGAAATAGACCACAGTGACCTTAGGCAGGCATTGCCCTCATTATTATTAGAAAGCCACCTCCCTACTCCCCCCAGGGACCAGTTGGACAAGCAAAGCCAGGGGCTTCCAAGGAAATGGTTCCCTTGATTTCTTCTGCCTTGGTTCTCAACTGGTTCTCCTCCTCTCCGTGTAGCCTGTGATAGCATCCCCACCTCCTGGGAAATCTGCTCCCCCCCCCCCCACCAGCTTTCATGACCCCATGACACTCTCTTGTGGCACTCACTACTCTCCACCCTGGTTTTTGGTTTTGGACAAGGGTGTGTTTGTAAATGCTAACAACAAGTGCTCTCAAAAAAGTGGGTGTATAAATATAGATATAAATATAAAGATATAGATACATACACACATATGCATATGTACACATAGCTAAATACATATACATAGGTTTATGATAAATTTTACCGATATAAATATATAACACACAATTTACAAATAATAATATGTACAATATTCTTTTTTTGTGTGTGAGGAAGATCAGCCCTGAGCTAATATCTGATGCCAATCCTTCTCTCTCTCTCTTTTTTTTTTTTGCTGAGGAAGATTGGCCCTGGGCTAACATCTGTGCCCATCTTCCTCTGCTTTATATGGGATGCCACCACAGCATGGCTTGACAAGTGGTGCGTCCGTTCGCACCTGGGATCTAAACCTGTGAACCCTGGGCTGCCGCAGTGGAGCACGCACACTTAATTGCTTGCGCCACTGGGCCAGCCCCAAGATGTACAATGTTCTTTATCACAAATTTTATGTAGCCAATTGATTCTCAAAGAATGCTTTCATTGACTTTTGTGAATTTTTGTATCCATGGCCAGCTAATGGCTGTAAATGATGAGCAAGTGTAATTCTGACGTGATTGTTGGCTGATATAGAGAAACTCACGTGAAAGAAATACAATGAAGAGGGATGTTGGTCTTCATGCTTGGCAGCCAATGACATGAGCGACTTCTTTGCTGTGTTGGATAATAGTTTTGAATATTGGAGGAATATTTCCTCAGTTTTTTGGTGCTATTTACAATGTACTGGCTACAGACATGACACACTTTGAAGTTTAATCTGCATTTTTAACATAGTCCCCACCATTTTCTTAAATCTAGAAAATAAAAACAGTGAACTAAGTCTTGATTTGTAGCATTTCCTATTTCTGTGGTGTAAATGGTGTAAATACTCCTATCATGGCAAATTCAAGCTACCAATGTGATGTCACGGAATGCAGAGTTGGGAAGATATGCACAGAAGCACACAATTATAGGGACATAATAGACCTAAAAACCTCAAAAGCATAGATAATGATTTAGGAAGTGATGAGTTTTGAGTATATATTACCTTTGTTTTCAAAATAATTTATTTAATTGTAAGTTTACATACTTTATTCTTTAATGGCTGTGTTTAAAAACTGGCATGCAAAATTCCTGAAAATTTAGCAATTGGCTCTTGAGAGCTAGTATGAGCCAGGGCAAGTCAGGCTCAGCACGCCACGGGTTACGGATGAATGTACACTCTGTCCCCTGCTAGACCACAGGTCTAGGAGGACGGGTTCCAACCTCTGATTGTCTTGTTTTCCCCACAGCATCTTACACATATCAGACATGATATGACAATATGGAAGGGAGAGAGAATGTTTCCTCCTGTGAATCTACCTGATAGGTTATTAGACTTTTCCTATGGCTCTGACTTCACACTACTTTGTGTCTCACTATCACCAGCACATTTGTATCGTTTCTCCTATTATATAAGCTTCTTATAGCTTGGAATTCAGTCTTACTGGTAGTCCTGGACTCCTGGAAGTGAGGGCATATAATTAGACCTCCCCATTCCTTGATCTTTTCTATGATGGACAGTTGACCTTTGTCCAGTCACAATTTGCCTCACTCACTATTGTTCTCTCTAATTTCTCCCTCTCCAGAAACTCTGCTGGTTTTATTTTTCATGTTTGGGATCAGTTCCCCTCTCTTCTTACCTTTCCTCAGAATCCTCTCTTAGAACTGAGATGGCGTGCTCTTTGAGAGCTCATATCTCACCCTTTTCATCTTTATAACTCCAGCAAGTAGCAAAGTACCAGCAAAACAAGGAAGATTCAGTGCATGATGCTGGATGGACAGATGGATGGACGGATGGGTGGATGGATGGAGCACATTAGAGAAGTCGGGGATCACAAGAGTTGTTGATGAAGCAAGGAAATTCTCTTTCTTTGATTTTTAGCACTAGAGGCAACATTTCTTTTATCCAGTGTGGGAGAAATATTAATTTATTCATTTTATACGTATTTATTGAGCCCTCCCCCCTCTGTAGTAGTCATTGTTCTGGGCATTGAGACACAACAGAAAACAAGACAAAGTCCTTGCCGTTATGCTTGGGTTCTAGTGAGAGCGGGAGGAAATGGTGGAGGGTGCAACGGACTGAATTATTCATGCCCCTCGCAAAATTCACATGTTGAAATCCTAGCCCCCAATATGATGATATTAGGAGGTGAGACCTTTGAGAGGCGATTAAGTCGTGAGGGCAGAGCCCTCATGCATGGGATTAGTGCCCTTATAAAAGAGACCCCAGAGAGCTCTTTGCTCTCCACCATGTGAAGATACAACGAGAAGCTTGCCACCCGAAGACGGCTCTCACAGACCTGACCATGCTGGCACCCTGATCTCACATTTCCAGCCTTCAGAACCGTGAGAGAAAAATTTCTCCTGTTTTATAAGCCTCTCTGTCTACAGTACTTTGCTATAACTGCCCAAACTGACTAAGACATGGGGGCAGTGGGGAACAGCCCTCAAAAGCTGCCATATATGTAATAATCATCCTTTCTGTATGAATGTTCACCAGCCGCATCTCCCTTAACCTCTTCAGTAACACACCATCATGGCATTTCTGTTGCTTCTCATACTTTGTTTCAGTGAATCTGGAAGAACTATAGTTTGACGAATAAGGAGCCAAGGTTGGGGCATTAATGGATTAAATGGAAATTTTCTCAATATGTTTCAGAACTATAGGAACATATGGTCCTACTTGTCAATTCATTCTTGCTAAAGATAATTCGTTTTAAAGCTACATAGGCTCAGGGCAATGCTCAAAGAAAAACACATACTTGATATACTGTGCTAAGGATTATTTCCTACAGCTCCTAATGGAAAAAAATATTTTAAAAATTCTCTTCCTGTGGCTTACTGGCTAGTGGCCATGAGACTCAATCTAACCAAAACACACATATCCTATCCAGTGGTACAATGTGATTTTGTTAGCCTTTTTCCACATAGGATGTTCAACATCTTCTTAAAGGTGCAAGGAAATTGTTCATGGTTATTTCTTTCATGGTGGAGTTTTTGATTGGATTAAAACACCAATATAAATTGAATCTAAACTGTCCAATATAAAATTTTTTATGAAAAATAAAACAAATTCTAAACTTCTGGAGAACAGAAGCAGCGGCTTATATTTCTTTCTATATTGCTCAGCACTTACCCAATTCAGTGCATGGTAAAAATAAGGGCTCTGTAAGTTCATTTGTTGGATGAATGAATTTATTTATTCATGAATAAATTCTTTATTCATGAATGAACTTATTTATTCACTCATTACTTTTCTTCCTTTCCTTGCATTTTATCTGCCATTTTCTTTATTCTTTGGACTCAGTAATACTTTTCATATCATTTTCAATAAGAGAGCTGAATAAATGCATATTGACCTGAATTGAAAAGAGAAATGGAAACAGAAAGAAAATCTGTAGCAAATTGGACCAAAAATCTCCCAGTGAGTTGCAAATTAATCCAATGAAGTGTTCTGGGTGTTTTGGATGAGGGAATTCTATCCCAGACAAGTCAAACTCTTACTAACCTCAGGTCTGGCTGAAGAAAGATTCCTCTAATCCAAAACATCCTGCAATTTTAATTTAATTACGAAACAACATGTTGTGCAAGTTAAGCTGGACTTCAAGATGACTTAGCAGAAAGTCTCTGGTTTGATAGCAAAAACAGATGCCATCTAACACAGTAAAAAGACTGTGTAAGGCCAAATCATCAGAGACAGTACAAACACACTGGAGGAGACTTTTATTTAACGTGATGTTAGGAGCAATATAATTGTGTGTTACGCAGGGTTAAACTTTCATACCCTTTAAATATAAAACTACATTTGCTATCTGCACACCAAGTAGATCACCTAGCCATCTTCACTCTCTCTCCTTGCTTTCCCAAAGGCAACTTATTTTTAGGTTCTGCCAACTCTTCTTTCTTATGTTTTACATCTGTCTGTTTGTTGTCCCCACAAATCTCCCTTTCCAACCTCTAGTCTCCTATCCCACCCCACTTTGCTCTGAGGAACTCCAAGAGGCAAAGGTAAAACCTCAGCCCAAGAATGTTTGAATATGCATTTATTCATTCACTCAATAAATATCCATTAAACATCTTTTATGGATAAGGCATTTTGCTTGGTTTGTGGGGGAGATCAAAAAAGACCAAGTTATTGTTTCTTTTCTTCAAGAGAGATTTAAATTTGGTGGCAAGATTGAAGCAGAAGGGGGAATAGGGGAAAGATGGAGCTGATATACATACATATAAGACAAGCAGAGGCCCTACAGGCCATAAACAGAATAGGTTCCAAACCAAAATCATTATGTTCCCCTACAAAACCGCTTCCTTTTTCAGCTTCCTTGTGTTGTCACGGTCCCATAACTGCTCCTGTCTTCTAGTAGTATTTCATTGTACCCATCTTGTGTCCACTTCTATTGTTGTTATTTATGCATTTGCCTACTTCTTGAGGAGGACCATATCTTAAACCTGGAATATGATGGCAGATCTGGTTCTTATCACCTCCACATCTTTGGAGATTACTCCAGTATCCAGCATAAAATGCTTAAAAAATATTTGTTGAGTTAAATTAAATCCTTACATTGTCACAGACATAAAATCTGCTTCTAGGGCCGGCCCCGTGGCTTAGCGGTTAAGCGTGCGTGCTCCGATACTGGTGGCCGAGGTTCGGATCCGGGCGCGCACCGCCGCACCGCTTCTCTGGCCATGCTAAGGCGGCGTCCCACATACAGCAACTAGAAGGATGTGCAACTATGACATACAACTATCCACTGGGGCTTTGGGGGAAAAAAAAAAGGAGGAGGATTGGCAATAGATGTTAGCTCAGAGCCGGTCTTCCTCAGCAAAAAAAAAAGAGGAGGATTAGCATGGATGTGAGCTCAGGGCTGATCTTCCTCACAAAAAAAAAAAAAAATCTGCTTCTGATGAAACAACCATCTTCTACATTGTAGAGTTAGTTTTGGATGCAAATAAGTCCTCCTTCTTTAGGGAGCCAGATGTGTAGCTTACAGAAGACCAAAACGAAGGTGCTGGGGCTCTGTGCTCTGTATGTTCTTGATAGCTGACAGGAGAGTCTTGGTTATCTGTTTAACCTTGTACTTGGTGAATCACATGCTGATGTAGGGGGATATCCTGGTGCTACCACTGTTGGTTCCATTCTCTAATCTCTTACTTTAACTTCAGATACTCTGCAGCTGGAAATTACCTTGGTTCCTCTCTGTTCCTACCACATTTCATTTTTTGGCCCTCAGTGTCCTCAGGGATGTCACTAGCCTGGCATTGGAATGGCTTCTGAATAAGGATCCCTCCCAAAGAGAAAAGGTGGGTTGGATTTGTAGTTATGGTCTCTGACCCTTTTCCCTTCCAATGATCCCATGGGAAGCTCAAACTCCCAAAACAGGACCAGCTGTGGAAGTAGGGGTATCTGCAGAGATCTCTCATCTCATAAGGGTCAGATGAATATGGATAGACATATGAGTTAGCCATTGTCGGAGAATTGCTGTGTAACAAACAGGCACAGATCCTCATGGTCAACAACAACAATACACATTCATTTCTCATGTCTGTGAAGTTTAGCCAGTCTGGGCTGGACTCAATTGGGTGTCTGCTGATCTCAGCTAAGGATCTCACTCAGGCATCTGGGAATCTGTTGGGGGGTTGGCTGATCTTAGGTGGGATTGGCTAGAGTGACTTGGTTCTGCTCTACCTACCCACCTTGTAGGACCAGTAAGCTAGCCTGGGCATATCTTTTCATGGCTAAAGCAGAGCAGAACCAGCCCGGTCACACAGTGGTTTTGTAAACCTCTTCTTGTGTCATGTCTTCTGACATCCCTTTTGCCAAAGCAAATCATATGGCTGAACTCAGAATCAAAGGATGGAGAAGTGTACTGCTCATTTTGATGGAAGAAACTGCAAAGTCAGGTGGCAAAGAGCTTGGTTACTAGAAGTGAAGAATTAGAGCCATCAATGCATGATTATTTTCCCGACCTATTAATGGTTTGTGAAACCCAGAGTTCCCTTGGAGATCTGAATTATTTCAGGAAAAAAAGAACTTGCATTGTGGTAGGAATGGTTAGCTTTGATTTAAAAAGCAGAGTTATCTTCAGGAATTTGGTTTAGGGAGCTGAAGTTGTTTTATTTCCAAGTTCTTTTTTTCCTGGAATAATTCAGATCTCCAAGGGAACTCTGGGCTTCACAAGCCATTAATAGGTCAGGAAAATAATCATGCTAATGTTGAGGCACTGTGCTTAATAGTTAACAGGTATTATCTTTTTAAATTCTCGTCTTATAGTGTTGGAATCTTAATTTTTGAGATGAAAAAAACAAAACAAAACAATCCTGAGGCTTAAAGTTTGAATAACTCGCCTATGATCGCACAGCTAGTGTTAAATCTAAGTCTAAAGGACTTGCCCTAAACTTCTAATCCATTCAAAGTCTCTTTAATAATGGTACTACAAAAATACTCACTGACCACCTTTCTGGTGTTAGTGCTGTCGAGTCAATTCTGACTCCTAGTGACCCTGCGTACGGAGGAGTAGAACCCTGCCTGGTCTTTTTGCACGATCCGCTCACCTTCTGGTGCTATATCAGACAATGCTCTGCTGCTGTTCACAGGGGTTTCATGGCCAGTTTTTGGGAAGTGGGTGGCCAGGTCCTTCTTCCTAGTCTGTCTTAGTGTGGAAGCTCTGCTGAAATCTGTCCAACATGGGTGACCCTGCTGGTATTTGAAATACCGGTGGCATAGCTTTCAGCATCACAGCAACATGCAGCCACCACAGTATGACAACTGACAGGCGGGTGGTGTGGTTCCCTGACCAGAAAACAAACCCAGGCAGTGATGATGAGATCATTGAATCTTAACCACTAGACCACCACATTGACCACCTAGCAGGTGAATAATTATGCCTATGGCAAAGAAGGAATACACACACTTTCCACCCTTTAAGCGTGTACACTCTACACTCCTCTTAGATCTCGGATAAGTCATTCATGCTGTCATTGTTCATGATCAAGGCAGATTCAAGAAGACTGTTTCCAATAGATTCAAGAAAACATTTTTTCCCAGTAGCGACCCCTGAGATCCATCCACCTTCTAGCCCTAAAGTCTTTCTTCACTATTGCTTGTCATCTCCTATGTTTAGAGACCTTCTAGAACAAGTATTCTTTTTTTTATTTTTTTTATTGATGTTTTAATAAAAACATCGTTTTTTCACATTTTCAATGTGAAACATTGTTTCACAATGTTTTTAACATTGTGAAATTTTGGGTTGTGCATTTTTGTTTGTCCGTCACCATATATATGACTCCCTTCACCCCTTGTGCCCACCCCCCACCCGCCACCCCCACTGCCCCTGGTAATCACAGTACAGTTTTCTCTGTCCATGTGTTGGTTTATATTCCACATATGAGTGAGATCATACAGTGTTTGTCTTTCTCTTTCTGGCTTATTTCACTTAACATAATACGTTCCAGGCCCATCCATGTTGTTGCAAATGGGACGATTTTGTCTTTTTTTATGGCTGAGTAGTATTCCATTTGATATATATACCACATTTTCTTAATCCAATCGTCAGTCGAGGGACTCTTAGGTTGCTTCCACTTCTTGGCTATGGTGAATAATGCTGCAATGAACATAGGGGTGCATAAGCCTCTTTGGATTGTTGATTTCAGGTTCGTTGGATAGATTCCCAGTAATGGGATGGCTGGGTCATAGGGCATCTCTATTTTTAAGTCTTTGAGGAATCTCCATACCATTTTCCATAGAGGCTGCACCAGTTTGCATTCCCACCAGCTGTGTATGAGGGTTCCTGTTTCTCCACATCCTCTCCAACACTTGTTGTTTTTTGTGTTGGTGATTATAGCCATTCTAACGGGCGTGAGGTGGTATCTTAGTGTTGTTTTGATTTGCATTTCCCTGATGATTAGTGATGTTGAACATCTTTTCACGTGCCTATTGGCCATCTGTATATCTTCTTTGGAGAAGTGTCTTAGAACAGGTACTCTTGATCTAAGGTTCCATTAATTTGGATTTTGTCAAATGCTTATCCTGCATCTACTGAGATGATCATGTGACTTTTTCTTTTCATTCTATTGATACAGTGTGTTACATTAGTTGATTTTCTGATGTGAAATAGTTCTTGCATTGCTGAGATAAATGCCATTTGGTCATGGTATATAATTCTTTTTATTATTTTACTATTTTTTTTATTGTGGTAAAGTATATATCACAAAATTTGCCATATTTAAGTGTACAATTCTTTTTATATGTTGCTAGATTCAATTTACTAGTATTTTGCCGAGAACTTTTGTGATCATTGAATATGGATATTGGTCTGTAGCTTTCTTTTCTGTGTGATGTCTTTGGTTTTGGTATCAGGGCAATACTGGCCTCATAAGATGGGTTGGGAAGTGTTTCCTCTCTTCTATTTTTTTGAAACAGTTTATCTGACATATAGGGTGGAGCTTGATTATGATGGGCTTTGATTGTCAAAGTAGGGGGTACCTGCATTTATCCCAAGGTGATGAACCACTGGAGCTTATACCACGGAATATGCATTTCAATAATTAAAATCACTAAATCACTAAATCAATAAAATAAAATAAAGTAAATGAAAAAATCACTACAAGTAAGTAAATATGACTTAAAATAAATGAGAACCTTCCTCATGAGTTAGAGGAGAGCTGAAATCATACAGTTTAGGAGGTAAATGAAAATATATTTGTAATAGACAAAAAAGGAATAAGTTTTGATTGGTGCCTTAAAAATATAAGTCCAGTGTAGAGGTAAGCATTTGAAACAGGCATTTATTTGTAAAAAATTTATTATGGAAATAATATACAAAAGTAGAGAAAATAGTGTAATTAACCCCCACGTTCTGATCTTCTGTTCCTCAATAATTATCAACACAGGGCAACTTCTGTTTCCTCTCTACCCCTCCACTCCTCATCCTTACTTCCACTCCTGCTGAATTATTTTGAAGCAAGTCCCAGATATCAACATTATTTTATTCTAAATGTTTCAGTCTGTATTTAAAAAAATAAGGACTTTTAAAGCCGTAGCCACACAAATATCATTGCACCTCCCAAATTTATAATGTTTCCATAACACCGTCTAATATCCCGGCAAAGTTTTGATTATCCTTGATTTTCTCATAATTTTTTTTTTTTACAGTTGGTTTGTTCAAATCAAGATCCAATCTCTATATTGCATTTGGTTGATTTGTCTCTTATATCTCTTTTAATCTATAGGTTCCCTGTCCCTCTTTCCTTGTTTATGCAATTTATTTGTTGAGGAACAGTAATTTCTGTAGGTCTGTAGAATGTTCTATACTCTGGTTTTGTTGATTATATCCCTATGAGGATGTATTTCTTATAAGCTGGTAGTTAGATCTAGAGGCTTACTCAATCACCTTCAGGTTGTTTTTTGTTTTGTTTTGTCTTGTTTTGTTTGGCAAGAATAATTCACACGCAGTGATTGTATCACATCAGGTGGTTCATGAAGCATGGTCGTCTTTTTCGCTACGAAAAATTTCGTTAAGAATCATCGGTGGGTTCAGGTGTCACTGCCTGATCCATTCATTGTAAAATTCCCTATCAGCATTTCACCTAATCCTTTGGCAGCCACTGAATACCATTTGCCTTGATCCATTATTCCATTAGAGGTTGCAAAATAGCAGTATTCCAATTGTAGTATCCCTTCTGCATTTATTAGCTCGAAGTCTTCCAAAAGAAGAAATTTACTTCATAAACTGTTTGGTTACCCTTCCATAATAACTTTAGTAGCGTTCTGCAGAAGAAAGAATCAAGCAATTATTTTGCTTTTCTTGTTATTTCCCAGTTTTCAGAATGAGTTGGATTCTTAGCTTCCTTCAAAGGGGTGTGTGTGTGTCTGTGTGTTGTAATTGTATGAACTGAAAGATTTTTAATATATTCAGTGTGTTTCAATCCTTTGTAGTTAATAATCTTGTGGTCTTTCATAGCTTCCTTGCTTGCTGGTATGACAAGATGTTCCAGTTTCATCCCTGACTTTGAATCAGCCATTTCTCCAAGGAGCTCTGTTCCTTTTAGTGGGAAATGGTATTTAGAAAGCACAATCTGGGTGCTAAGGGTGCTCATTGCTATGGGTTGGTTGAGGTATCTAGGCCTTTTCAACAGGCAGAGCTAGAAAGAATGTTTGGTTTTTTTAAAACAGAAAATACACATATATTTCTTCTAATATTTCTAATTCAAGCTCAGGATACAGGGTTTCTATTTAACCTCTTTGATTTGATATTTATATCTCTTTCTTTTCTTGGACTAAAAATCTTGGTTCCTAATGAAAAACTATACTTAATTTCCTTTGCTGCTAATTATTATTAGTACTTTATAGTATTAGTATAATTAGTGTTAGTATTATATTATTGTTTCATAATAACTGTACCTTAATATCAGTAAATATCATGATATCAGGGAAAAAATCGTGCAAAAAAGTAGTTACTGAAAACCATTTGAGATTTCTTTGCAGTTTGGGGGTTGTTTTTTTCTTTTTTTCTTGGCATATATCCCAGTAGGACTGTACGGTCTAACTACTGTGGTTTAAAAATAGAAGCATTTAAAAAGTCCAGATTCAGCTGACACCCAGGGAGTTTTAGCCAACTTCGAAGGCAGAAATGATCCACCCTAAAGAGGTTATGATCGGCGTGCTGTAGCCAACTATTTATTAACTCAAGTTTCTGCTAATTCAGGAAAGGATATGTGTATAGTTATATTTACAATAGTTGCTTTAACTTAACCATCTATATTTAGAAGGAGTTAGACCCTTGCTAATGATCAATTACCCCACTGGCTGAGAGTTCGTTTCACTCATGTGAAGGCTTTGGTCTTCAGGAGGAAAGTGCAAAGTCCTAGAGCTACGGAGGGTTAGAGTGTGACTGAACCTTACAGGTCACCTGGTGTAATCACCTCCACTTGCGGAGAAGGAAACTAAGATCCAGCAGAGTCTGGTAACTTGCCTAACATTGCATGGCTAGTTAGTAGCAGAGGCAGAAATGGAACCAAATCTGCCATCTCCCTTCCATTACACCATGCCTGTTGCCTTGCTCTCCTTGTGTGAATGTTGAAGGGTATTGTCATTTTTGCAATAAGCAAAAGAGGCCCAGTCTGAAAGTTTAATTTCAAGACTTAAGATACTCAATAAATGTTCACAAGAATTTGCTCAGTCATTTGGTAAATACTTAGTAATTTGTTCCGAATATACAACAAGACAGACTTTATTGTCTACTTTTTTTTTAACTTGTCTGGGTAATAAATTGAAGAGAACATGTATCTGGTACAATGTGAAGACTGGAGACTATTTCAAACATTTACAACAATTTTCCCACAATCTTTTTTAAAAAAACAACACAGCATTACTTTAAAATAATTTCTACTGTCCTGATTGTAAATGTTGTCTGTGTTTATCTAATTCAATAAACCACGACCACATACAAGCAATGGGCTAAAGAGATTTTCCAACAATCAGAACTCTCTGTATATGGAACTGGTTGCCTTCTAAGTGAGGAACTGAAGGCTGTGAATTATTATCAGAAATTTGCAGAGGAATTCCTGCAGAGATCAAAGGATGGGACTCAATGTCCTTTTTAACCCTGAGATTGTATGAGAGATTTGTATTCTATAATTTGTGTGATGTCCCAATTAAAGTGGCTCGTTTGGGGTAGAGAGTAGCAACTATTTAAACAAAGAGACACAACATGCATTTCCCTCCAAGTTCAGTGTCATTTACAGCCTTGCCAACAGAGACTCAATGTATCAGAGAACAACCAGAGTGAGCCCTTAGGGAAAGTCCCCACGGCGCTTTCATCCAGGACCCCTCTTCACAAATGAAAGGCCAGCCTTTGCAGGAATCACAGCAACTTGCTGTTGGCCATGCACTTCCTGAACTGCCAAGCTCTTTTCTTCCTTCTTTCTGTCTTCTGCTTAAATCATACCCTTGTCTCTTCGTCTGATACCCACCTCCCACCTGAGGCTTAGTAGCAGCTAAGTTCTTAGTCCAAGGGTGAAAGAGAAGTAAGTGGACAAATTTGGGACTTGGAAACATTCACCTAAAGCGTGAGTGCTTTCAGAGTCATCCAACAAAGACCTGAGCCTCTACTGTGTGCCAGGCTCTGAGATGGGTGTTGAGGGTACGTGAAGGAGACACAGTTGCTGCTCTTCTGGGCTAAAGGAGGAAGGGAGATAAGAAAGGAGCAGACACAGGAAAGGCGATGAGGGGGAGGACAGGGAAGGAGGAGGAGCCTTGCTGAGCAAAGTGATATTTCACTTTCCTCCTGAAGGAGGGGAAAGAGTTAGTCAATAAAAGAGGGGCAAGGAGTTTCCAGGCAGGGGAAAGACAGGTCCAAAGGTCCAGAACAAAAGAGAGTTTGGTGACTTCGAGGAATTGAAAGAGATTAAGACATGTTGGAGCATAGGTTGGAGAAAGGACATCTCAAGATGAAGCAAGAGAGGAAGGCAGGCATCAGGTGGTGGAGGGGCTTGTCACAGCACCCTCGAAAAGTGCTCACAATAGTTTCCAATTTGACCTATGGATATATTCTTCAGTCCTAAAGGCGTTCTTTCCCAGCATCTTAAATGGCCTCTCAGAGTTTTTCATTGAGTCGTCAAAAACCAACGTTGTTGAGCACCCACTAGGGCCAGGCCACAGGAGAAAAGCATTAATAACAAGCAGCCCTCCCAGTAAGGAGCTTGTAAAATAATGTTCTGTCTTTTTAAAACACCAAATATTAACCACAACAAATACATCCGAGAAACAAGAGACACAAAATTAAAGGCTGAAAGGAACACACCATCAACTGCTTTACACTAAACTTTAAAAGAGAGTGGGGTACTTATCACCATAGGTAAAATGGAGACTCTAAGGCAATAGGTTCTAATTCCCTTGACAAGATGTGGTTTTTCAATTGAGGTATAATTGACATGTAACACTATATTAGTTTCAGGTGTACAGCATGAGTCACTATTTGTTGACATTGTAAAATGATCACCAGAATAAGTCTAGTTAACGTCCATCACCACACATAGCTACAAATTTTTTTGGGTGTGATAAGAACTTCTAAGATTTATTCTCTTAGCAGCCTCCAAATATACAACACGATATTATCAATTATAGTCACCTTGCTGGACATTACATTCCCATGACTTACTTATTTTATAACGAAGTTTGTACCTTTTGACCACCTGCACCCATTTCACGCATCCCCCCACCCCCCCAACTCTAGCAACCACCAATCTGTTCTCAGTATCTGTGAGTTTCTCTTTTTTTTTTTCTTTTTTTACAAAATATTTTTAATTTGAGAGTGTGGGATGAGAAACCCAGCACCATGACCACACAGTTGAGCCTGACTGTACCAACCATGGCCCCTAGCGTCCAGGGCTCCCTCTGGGCATTGGGTTTCTCATCGGGATACACCTGAGACCTTCATGTATATTAGCAACATCTTCAAAAGGGCTAACACAATATAACAAGTGCTGTGGAAGAGTTGGGCAACAGGCACCCCAGGCCCAGTGATTCCTAGTGATGGAGACCAAAGGAGAGCTCTTCCCTCAACTGGTCATCACCCCTGGGAAGATTCAGTTTGGCTGAATAATAATAGCAAATTCCATTCACATCCTATTTCATTAAGTTCTCTTGTGTTTAATTCAGCCGATCTCAAACTTGAGTGCGCATCAGAATCACCTGGAGGGTTTGTGAAAACCTAGAGTGTTAGGCCCCATCCCTAGAGTTTCTGACTCAGTAGGTTTGGGGTGGGGCCAAAAATGTGCATTTCTAACAAGTTCCCAGGTGCGGCTGCTGCTCCAGGGACGTTTTGAGAATCGCTGATGAACTCATTGCACAAAAACCGTTCAAGGGCCTGCTCTGGGCCAGGCTGTAAGCTTTGGAAGACACCAATCCCTGCCCTCAAAGGCCTCACCCACTAGTGGAGGAAACAGAAATAAAAAGAAAGTATTATGACACAATGCAATATAACAGCAACCTATAACTAGCAGAGCTTAGAAGAGGTTGCAATGAGCACAGAGAAGAGGAATGGCCTACATCAGCCAGGGGTAGGTGAGAAGGGTTAGGCTTGGCTTCCAGCAGGGAACAGGAGTGGGAGCAAGACCAGGAAGAAGGAGCCATGTGTTCAGAAAAGGCAGGAGGCCCACCGCAATGGCCTGTGTCTCAGTGGAATCCAGGAGGAAAGCGCACATAGAAAGTGACCAGGGATGAGTAGGGAAGAGGTGATCAGAGGCTGATAACGGGTTCTGGGCAGGGGTGACACCCGATCAGATTTGCCGTTTGGGAAGATCATTCTGGTGGTAGAAGGATAAAGATGGAGCAGTGTGGGGGTGGAGATAGATTGATCTGGAGGCTGTTCAGTGGTGCAGATGAGAGATGATGCGTCCTGAATTTGGGCAGGAGTGGACAGGTAGAGAAGGGATGAAGCTGATGGTATCCCAGTGAAATATTAGTATAACCACAAGTCTTGGTAGAGAGGAGTGTTAAAAACTTACAGGCCTCTGGGATTTGTGACTTGACTAATGACTGATGGCTGCCTCCCTGCGGGTGCTGGGTGGATTCCTGTGCTCACCCCAAATTTGTGCCGGCTTGTTCCACACCACCACCACCCACTGTAGATCAACCTCTTCCCTTTCCATGTGCTGCTACCTCCTGGGAGTTAACGGTGATTGGATGTGTGAGGGAAGGAGGTGTCTTGGGAGATGCAAAGAAATGATAAGCTTGATTTTTGTGTGTGTGTGAGGAAGACTGGCCCTGAGCTAACATCCATGCCCATTTTCCTCCACTTTATGTGGGACGCCACCACAGCATGGCCTGACAAGCGGCGCATCGGTGCACGTCTGGGATCCGAACCTGGGCCGCCAGCAGCGGAGAGTGTGCACTTAACCACTACGCCCCAGGGCCTGTGCCGATAAACTTGATTTTTAATGTGTTAAATATGACATACGGGTGAGTCGACAAGACAGAGATGTACTGTAGGTGTTTGGTTAGACACATGGAACTCAAGAGAGACATCTGAGTTGGGGATGGAGATTCAAAGACGGGAATAGAGAGGACCTCCCAGGTGTCACCGCCAAATAGGGGTCCTCTACTCACCGCAAAGACAAGCCAACAGTCCAGAGGCAAGGTGGTAGGAGAGAAAGCGTCTTTTATTATTATTACAGCTGGCTAGCAAGAGGATAGATGGCGGACTAGTGTCCATAAAGAACCATCTTAAAACTACAAACTTTTGAAACAGTCATATAGGGCAAATTGGCTGAAGGGGGGGGTGTTTCAGAATGTGACCATCTGGTGTTGTAGTCCTTGAGACGCTGGATCATCCCTTTTTCTTGTCACTGGCGATGGATACCAGCATAGGGGCTCCTTTCTGAAGGTCATTACATTCCTAGGAAAACTTAAAGAACAAAAAGTTACTGTCTTATCACAATAGGGAGGTTTATGTGCAAGCTAAGGCTGAGAAAGTAGCAGAGCATGCATGTTGCTCACAAGCAGGTGTGGACTTATCCAGGCTACGTGTAAACTAAAGCATTGCAGACTCAACAAAAGGGTGTCTTGTGGATCAGGGTTATTTATAGCTCCAACATGGTTCCCTTCTACAAGATGGCTTCCCTTATGCTAACTTATGCTAACCTGTGACTACATATCTATCATAGCTATTTAAGCAGTGCTAACACAGGGAGTGTGTGAAGAGCAGGCTGGAACCCTGGGCAATGTGACCAGAGAGAGAGAAAGGAGATGCTACTATGTTGATGCAACGGAGAGTTAACATATCTCATTTGGTCCTCACAATGAAGTTACAAGATAAACAGGTGAAGTAACTGAGTCTCAGAGAGGCCATCACTTGGTCAAGTTCTCATGGCTTGTAGGTGGCAGAACCAGGTCTCCAACTCCAAGTTCAGAGCTTTTCTCATTACATTTGTTCACTTATTCATTCAACGGTCATCGATTGAGCTCTTTTCTGTGTGTGTGCAGGGTCTTATGTTCACACCCTGGGCTGTGTAGTAGGCATGGGATGAGAGGCAGGATGTGAAAGAGTCAAAAACCAGCCACTCGTCCCATTGTGGCAGGGAAGGCAGAAAAGGAACACTAAACAGCTCGAGACAATCATAAAGGAGCATGTGCAAGAATACAGGATGCTACCCTGTAAACCTTGGTAGGCGTGGTCTGAGGACCAGCAGCGGGCCAGCACCTGGGAGCTTAGTAGAAATGCAGAATCTCAGCCCCACCTGGACCTACTGACTCCAAATCTGCATATTAGCAACATCCCCAGGTGATCCATACACACCAACTGCAGACAGAGCCGTGGACAGATGGAGGAGAAAAATATGTGACTAGTTAGGGAGGCTTCTTGGAGGAGGCCTCTAGCAATGAAATCCAGCTGCCCTTTGGGAAGAAATGAGATCTTTTGCCTACAAGAGTGGTTCTCAAACTGGGCTGCAAGTTGGAAACACCTGTGGTGTTTCAAAACTGTTGACTGCTGCCTCCCTTCCCCAAAGATTCTGATTTAATTGAGATAAAGCCTTGGCACTGGGAGTTTACAGAGCTCCCCAGGTGATTCAAATTTGCAGCCAAGTTTTCCAACCACCGGCCTTTGTCATATTTAAGATACAATGGACTGTACCTGAATGAGGGAACAGAGTAAACAGCAATCAGGTGATTTGAGTGCAGGACCAGGAGTGTGCGTTTATGTGTGTGGAGGGTATAGTGAAGGGCTGGGGGTGAGGCCAGGGTCTGCCACCCCTCCTGCCCCCAAGTGTCTTTCCTGGGCTGGTATTCCTGGCCACTTTCCTCTTCTGGATGTTTGGATTCTGCTTCCCCCTAGTGGTGGTTAGCAGTATGGCAAGCTGTCACTCAAGGTTTCATACAGGTCCAGAGTTCATCACAAACCTGAGAGTGAGTCCCAAGGTGTGGTCTTCACGGGTGGGATATCCTAGGAATTGTAGGCAATGAGCAGCTTGGCAGTGATTTCAGGAGTTGCTCCTTCACAGGGAAGCTCAGGGAGCTCTAGGTCAGTGGCCAAGCAGTGGTCTGGCACGGAGCCGAGGCTGGAGCTTAAGTGGCTTCCTGCGCTTGGGGTTTGAGGAAATTCATCTTATCAGCCAGTGGCAAGTGCCTATGAGCTCAAGCATCAGGAAGTGCAAAGGTGTAAGGTAACAAGCTTCATAATAAACAGCAGCCACCTCTCATTCAGCTTTGTGTGGCAAGGATGTGTTTTTACTTGATTATCACGTTTCATTCTAATACAAGCCTAGAAGGTGTTAGGATCACCTTACAAACCTACAGCGCTTAAGTAACTTGCTCAGGGTCATACAACTCGTGACAGATGCAGGATCTGAACCCAGGCCGGTGGGACTGCATAGTCTGTCCTAGCTCCTCCCATGTCCCCTGTGGCACCCAGGAGGTCTCACTTGCCCAAGGATTTGCACAATGACTTCAGCCAGAATCCCCGTCGGAGTCTGTGTGGTCCCTCCAGGTGCCTGCAGCTCCTTCTGCTCCCTACTGTGCATTGACTCGGATACCTCCTTCTGCAGGGCGGCCCCTGAAAGCCCCACGTTTGGCAGGAATACCACCTTGCCCCGTTCTGGCGGAAAGCTTCTCCCAGCAGCTACTCCCAGGGCTGGGCTCAAGCCAGATTATGAAGAGAACCAGAGAAGCAGGAAGCATTTTAAGTTGTTGCCAGCATCTTCCTCTGAGCTGGCTACCTCCCCCATCTCCCTGGAAGCTTCCTGCCCACTCGGGGCCAGCTCCTCTCCACTCTGCCCCGGTTATAAGTACCTGTGGTGTGGATCAAAATCGCCAGGGGAGCAGTTAGAATGCAGATTCCTAGGCTCCATCCTCAAAGATTCTCATTCAGGGGGTTGCAAGTGGAGCCTGGGAATTTGCATTTTTAACAAACAACCCATGAGGATTCTGATGCAGGTGGTCCTCGGAACACACTGTGAGAAGCACTCAAGAGACCTGCCACTAACATTTGTGGGCCCGGATCAAGAGCATCACTGAAGGCCCATACTATATGTTTAAATATTTAACATTTCTAAATCAAGCTAACAAACTGTCAAGTATACTTTTGTAACTCCCCGGTAGTCTAGGATTCCTGGACTCTAGGGTTCCAAGCCAGAAACACAGGGAGAGCCAACCCCCACCCCCTCGCCCTCTCCACTTCTCTTCCTGCCTCTAGCTCTGACCCTCTTTGTGCCATGAGGAATATGCTGCTCCAGCAAGAAGACACCCAGCCTTCAAGTCCAAGCTCAGGCCACCCTCTTCCCACCTCATAAACAGCTGTATCTTGATCACCTGTCAGGCTAGGTGACTGACTCCAGGAAGGAGGCCTGCATTGGCGCTGGGAGCAGGAATTCTGGGGTTCTAGGCACTCAGCGCAGGACACATCCCCTTGTCCTCACTGGCTGCCTGCACCGTGGGGAGGGTGCACAACCAGAGGATGACCCGAGCAGGGCCCTCTAAACCAGCACTTCTCAAACTTGCATATGAGTAGGACTTAACCGGGATCTGAAGATTCTGAATCAGTAGGTCTGGGGTAGATACCTGCCTTCCTAACAGCCTCCCACGCAAAGTCGACGCTACTGGTCCACAGGCCACGCTTAGGATAGCAAAGGTCTATAACAGGGTCAGCAAAGTTTCTCCATAAAGGGCCAGGCAGCAAATTTTTAGGCTTTGCAGGCCGTATGGTCTCTGAGCAACTCCTCAGCTCTGCTGGTGTAGCACAAAAGTGGCCACAGACAAAACGTAAATGAATGAGCAGGGCTGTGTTCCAATAAAACTTTATTAATGGACACTGAAATTCAAATTTCATATAATTTTCCTATGACACAAAATATTCTTCCGTTGATTCTTTCAACCATCTTAAAATGTAAGACCATTCTTAGCTCACAGGCCATATAGAAACAGATAGTGGGCCAGATTGGGCCCCAAATCTCTAAAAGATGAGGATGTTTTAACATAACCACAATACCAACATCACACCTAAAAATAATTAACAGTAATTCTTTAATATCAAGTACCTTTTCAGTGTTCCAATTCCTAATTGTCTCACAAAAGATAGATTCACCACCGTTCTTAAACACGGAATCCCTGGCTAATCTGTCCTTGATTCACTTCCCTATCTCCATAGTAGCTCAGGGACGTGCACCCAGTAAATGTTGACATACTACATTTCACAAATAGATGGCACTAATAATCGTGACATTTGCTAACTCCACTTTGCATTTACACAAGAGAAAATAACATTTGTATGCAATTTGCAATTATAGTTTATATCTGAATGCAAAAATTGAACATAGCCTGTTTGCTCTGTGTAACATGCATAAAACCTCAACACATTCCAATTCCAAGGAAAAATTATTGATGTTAAACAAATTTTCAATTTGTTTTAAATAAAGAGAGTATGGGAAGCCCATTGCTGTGTAATGATGTTTACAAGGTCAACATTTTCAGTGTTAAAGAATTGAGGCCACTAATGTTTATATATTCTTCTGCTTAAGAAAAAAAGCAAATTAAATCTATTTGCACAATTGATCTATGTGTTAAGTACCCACTACAAATGTACTGTCTGAGTTGTATTGTGTGCCTTCCAAACTTCCTCTAGCATGTTCTGAAGAACAAGAAATGAGCATGTGAGGTTTGGGTGGAATCTTTTTTGTGTGTGAGGAAGATCAGCCCTGAGCTAACATCCACGCCAATCCTCCTCTTTTTGCTGAGCAAGACTGGCCCTGGGCTAACATCCATGCCCATCTTCCTCCACTTTATATGGGACGCCACCACAGCATGGCCTGACAAGCGGTGCGTGGGTGCGCGCCTGGGATCTGAAACCCCGGCTGCCAGCAGCGGAGCGTGAGCACCCAACCGCTACGCCACAGAGCCGGTGCCCTGGGTGGAATATTTAAGGCCATTTAGTCAAGCCCCTCAGCTGACAGCAGACCTGAAATCTCATTATGCAATCACACAGCAATTTGATGGTTTTCTGTGATTATTTGCCATCTTTCTGCCAGCGATCTCCCCTTCTTCCCTCCATCCCAACCTTGCAACAAGCATAAACTATTAAAAATATCTAACCACTCAATAATAATTAATATTCATTTTAGGACACAAAACACAAGTTGTGCAATTAATCCTCCACTTTTCTGTCCTTTCAATATACTCAGCAAACATTTATTGTGTATTGCTATGGCCAAGCAAGATCTTCTTGTTCTCTTGCTCAACTGGGTCTTTTATTTGAGTTCACCTCTTGTAATTCCCTAGAAAGAAATTAAGACAACTTTAGGAAACCAGCCGGCATTAAATTTCTAGTGGGCAACATACATGGCTCTTTCCAGCAGAAGACACAATAATTCAGAGGGTCTTTTGTTATCCTATCCTCCTATATTCAAATTAAGACAATTCTAGAATGTCCTTTCTCTTCTTAGAATCAAATCCACCATCCAGGGCAGGCCCTAAACTTTCCTCTTCAAAGTGACATCTCACCAGATTTACCCCAAGAACAACTTCCTTACAGTAGATCTTCCACCTTATCTTCCCAGGATGTTCTGCAATAGCATTGTCCCCACAGTGTCACTCGCTGTCCTCTTGGAGGCAGCCCTCTGCCTGCCTTTCTCAGGTTCTGCCTGCATTGCCTCCTCGTCTTGGTCTCACCTACAGACCTTCCCCTACACAAGCCTCTGACTTCACTGGGCAGTTACGTTCCACCTGGAAACAAGCACGCAATCATACCTGAGGCATTCACTCCCAGGAGCACCTCCAAGCTTGTTCTGTGAAGTGTTCATAAGTAGGGGATGTTACCTAGCCAAAAAAGTTTGAGAAGCAATTGGTCAACCGAATTTAAATAGCTTTCTTTACTTCAAGATTTCTCAGAGCCTTTGATTTCCTAACAGGCATTGTGAGTCCTTTAAAATAGGGAGCCAGTATAGAGCATTTTCCAAATTGATTTGATTAAAGAGCACCCTCCCTTGTGTAATCAGCTCAGGCTGTTATAACAAAATGCCATAGACTGGGTGGCTTAAACAACAGATATTTAGTTCCTACAATTCTGGAGCCTGGGAAGTTCAAAATCAAGGTGCTGGCAGTTTTGGTTCCTGCTGAGGGCTGTCTTCTTGGCTTGCAGATGACCACCTTCTCTCTGTGTCCTCACATGACAGAGAGAAAGGATGCGAGGTTCATCTGCACCTAATCACCTCCCAAAGGCCCCGTCTCCAAATACCATCACTTTGGGAGTTAGGCTTCAACCTATGAATTTTGAGGGAACATAGACATTCAGTCCACAACACCCCTTTTGGCTTTTCTCATTGCATTTTCTGTAGTGTGTTGTGTGGGATAAACCCCCAGACACACACCCCAGCGCAGGCTCTGGAGTCAGACGGCCTGAGTTGGAAAACAGACCACCTGAATTCAATCCCTGCTCCACCACTTCCTCGCTGTGAGACTTTGGACAAGCTTCTCTATCTCTCCTTGACCCAATTTCCTCATCTGATCAAACGGGAACAATACTGGTACCTCCCTCATAGGATGGTTGGGAGGATTAAATGAGTCAATACAGAGCAGTACAGAGTAAGCACTCAAAAAACGTTAGTTATAATTGTGAAATGTTATTGACAATGAATTGTATAATTAAAAAATTTATTGTATCAATTATTAATAACATATAATTAATAGCACTTATATGGCACTATTTAATTTCAGTTTAGGTTGAATATTGAATTTTACAATTGAGTCAGGGTCAGCCTCTCTTTTAGATTGCAGGCTTCTAGAAGGCAATGTAGCACTGAAAGAAGCAGCAAGAGGAAACGTCACAGACGTGTGCCAGGAATCTGAAGTGTTATGGCTGGGTTTAAGGGAGAAGGGACCGCTGATCTCAGTGCCAAGACTCCGTGCCAACCACCACAGCCCTGGCAGGAAGCGGAGCTGTGATTTGTAAAGGACAGACCAGCCACACAATGAGGGCGGCAGGCCTGCCCATCACCCTCTGTTCTGGGCAGACACATTTGTACTCTCGGTAAATAATACCGCCGTTCACGTCATCTTTGAATGTGCATAGCAATTAGACATCCATATCTACCTTACCCGATAATCCTAGAACAGTGAAACTTCAACACAAATGTTCCCCTGAAATTTCAAGGGTGTGAGGTGTCCCTTTATGTAACAAGGCAAAGAATTAGTGCCAGCTGGGAAATCCAAGTGTTTAAAACCTGTTCAGCATTTTTGCAGCCAAAGAGTAAGTTGCCAAACATTTTTCTCTCAAAAGAAAGCAGGCCACTGAATGAATACTAGACAGGAGAATTCTGAAAAAAATTGAAGAAGAGAAGGGATGGGATGTCTTAAGAAAATTAAAATGATGTTGTATTTAAATTGAGATGATATTGAACTTGAATACAGTCAAAAACCACACAAAGAGAGAAATAGAATATAAGTTGATTTTTTAAAGCCAACCAAGAGAAAATTTTACAATCTATTAACTTCTGGATGTAGTAAAACAAAAACAGAGATCCTCTGTTACAGATCCTTAAAACACTCCAAGAGTTATGGAGTCAGGCTCTTCCTGAGAAACAATCTAAGAGGTCAAAGTCACGGTCTGAGGCACGTACTTCTCTGAATCACAATCCAGCTCTCATCTCCTAGCATCATTAGCGTCTCCCCCACCCCCACCCCGTTATTATTTCATTGAAATCTCACAGGATCCACAACACCAATCACCAGACCCTCTTTGCTTTAGATGTTCCTCAAGTAGAACCAGAGTCGAAAATGTTCCGAAGAGAATTTAAGCTTCCAGTACAAGCACATACACAATGTGTGTACGGGTGATACCATTTTTCCCCCTTATTAAAAAATTAATTATGGTAAAATAATCATAACATAAAATTTACCATCTTAACCATTTTTAAGTGTACAGTTCAGTAGTGATAAGTACATTCACATTGTTGTGCAACCAATCTCCAGAACTCTTTTCATCTTGCAAAATTGAAACTCGATATCCATTACACAATAGCACCACACTCACTCTCCCCCCATTCTATTCTCCTTTCTGCCTCTATGATTCTCACTATTCCAGGTAGCTCATAGAAGCAGAATCATACAGTATTTGTCTTTTTGTGACTGGCTTATTTCACTTAGCGTAATGTCCTCAAGGTTCATCCACGTTGTAGCATGTTTCACAATTTCTTTCCTTTTTAAGGCTGAATTATGTTCTGTCACATGTATATAATGCATTTTGTTGATCCATTCATCTGTCAATGGACCAGGTGATGCATTTTAACGTCTGTGAAAATGTGTGGTGTCGTGCTTAAAAGGGCTTCACAAATCATGATCAGCAGCAATTATTAAGTGCCTTTTTGTTAGTGCCTCTCTGACAGGCACTGAAAATAGACAGCATCTGAGTGATTTAGGTTGCAGCGTGACAGGCAGACAGACAGACACTGATGTAGACTTGACCGGCCCTGCTGTCCCGTGGAGATAGAGGGTTCACAGGAAGGCTTCAGAGTCAGGGAGGGAAACTGCCAAAGGGACAGCAAATGGAACCAGCAGCAGAAGCCAGGACATTGACTATGCATATTGGAAGGCACTGACAAAGCATACCTGAAGCCTAGGAAAGGAATTTAACATTAAAGTTCCCCTACACCAAATACCTCCTCATCCACCTACCATTCATTCACTGTTATTGACTGTCTACTGTGTGTCAGGCACTGTTCTAGGATCTGAGGATACATCAGTGAATAAAACCCACAGGATCCTCCTTCTCATGGAATCTACATTCTAGAGGGGGGAGGAGACACACAATAAACAAATAAATGAATAGAGTATTTGAGGCAATGATGAGAAGTGTGGAGGCAATAAAACAGCATGGCGAATAGTGAGTGAGGAGGTGGGTGCTGCTTAAGAATGGGAGGTTAGGGAAAGCCTCTGTGCGAAGCAACCATTTGGTCTGAGGCCTGAATGGCTCAAAGAAGGAGGAGATCAAGGAGGAAAGCATGCCTTGAAGAGGAAACAGCAAAGGCAAAGGCCCTAAACTGGGACCTCATGTGGTGTATTTGAGGCCAGTGTGGCTGGAGTGTAGTGAGTGAGGGGGGATAACAGGGGCCAGTTCATGTACAGCCCATAGCTAATCATGGAAGGATGCTTAATTAACGTGTGGAGGATATGAAAGGAGGAGATCTCTGGCAAGTGGAGGAAGTAAGCACAGAGAGAAGCATTGCTCCTTCAGGAACAGGAGTAATTGCTGTGAATGGGGTCAAGGATGAGTGATGATCAATGAGAGACAAAGCTGGATAGTTGGGTTGGGGCAAGCCTGTGAAACGCCTATAACAAGCTAAGGAAGGGATCTGAACTTTATCCAACTAATGACTGGGAACCATTAAAGATTTTTAATTAAAGGAGTAGTCCTATTTTTGTTTTAAAAATTAACTTGCAGCTGGGATGGATTGGAATAAGGGAGAGACATCATCCTGCCAAGGAACCAGGAGAACTGAACTGAGCCAAGGGATAAGACGAAGTAGGGAGGAGGTGGCATGTGAGGCAGACACTCTCGAGGGCATATTTACCTGGTTTCCTTGAGGAACTGACCTTTTATCATTATGAAATGACCCTAATCATCTCTAGTAATTCTCCTTGTCTTGAAGTCTTCTTTGTCTGAAATCAATACAGGTGCCCTAGCTTTCTCAGGATTAGTGCTGCATGAATATCTTTTTCCATATTTCTACTTTCAATTTGTCTGTGTATTTATATTTAAAGTGAATCTCTTATAAACAGCATATAGTTGGGTCTTGATTTTTTTTTAAATCCAGTCTAATAATCTCTGACTTTAGTAGAAATGTTTGGTCCATTTGCATGTAATCTAATCACTGATATGGTTGGGTGTAAGTCTACATCTTGCTGGAGTTTTCTCTATTTGTGCTATCTGTCTTTTGTTCCTCCTTTCTTATTTTCTTTTTGGTTAATTAAATAAATTTTAGTATCCTGTTCTGTTTCCTTTATTGACTTTTTAGCTATACTTCTTGGTATTTTTTAAATAGTTGTTCTAGGGATTACAATATACATTCATAACTTATCACAGTCTTCTTTGAATTTATGTCACCTAATGTAGGAACTTTACAACAGTAGTGTTCCATTTACATCCCTCCCCCACATCCTTTGTGCTATAGTATTTTACTTCTGCATGTGTTATAAGGGATAGATTTACTTGGTACTCATTAGATGTCAGAGATGAGGGAGAAGGAAGAGTTTGGCTCAACTCCTAGGTTCCTGACTTGGGCATATTGTCTGCAATTCATCTAGAAAAAGGAGCTTTAAAAAATCATCAATCTGAAAGTACAAATGAGATCATAATTGTAATAATACTTCAAATCTCAGTGTTCCGTCCTCCCACCTGCTGGATTACAGGAAGTCTGGTCTGTTGGGATTTCCCTCGTCTCCAATGTCTGAGAAGCCCCAGGGGATGGTTATATGAATCTGTGAATCAGCCCAGTCCCTTTTTCTCTAGAAATTTGCCCCAGAGGCTTACAGTGTGGAGCAGCTTAGGAACACGTTTTAAGTGAGGGGGATACATGCTCTCCCAGTGCATTATGCTCAGTAAAAGGGGACTCGCAACAAATGCCGTTTCTGGAGCCTCCACTCTTTCTGATGGACACAGTCATATGAATGATTAAAATGGTGGGAGGTAAAACTCAGAGTCTCAGTGGGTTCCCAACGCTCACCCAAGCATATTAGCTTCTGGTGGGCCTTGCCCTGTGATGGGGTTGAACTTGTTGAAATTCTTCCTGTCCGGGTCAGGAGAAATGGACTCTCAGATGGAGCTTGCCTTGGACCTGTATCTTGGATATTTCCCCATGGAAAATATCCAGTATGCAGCTAAAGATGTTGATCTCAGTATGGAAGTCAGAGCTGAATGTGTAGATTTGCACAGGGGTAATAATAGAAGCCACAGAAGTGGATGTGTTCACCAAAGGGGAGAATGTAAAGGAAGAAAACAGAGAGCCAAAGACCAAACCACAGGAAGTGGCCAATGTTGGGAGTTAAGAGGCTTTAATAAAAATATAGAGACAAGGTTCTAAAGAATCTATTTTCACATAAGACCAAAGAAAAAGATGGTATAAAAAGGAGTGGCTATGGATGCTACATGGAATTACAGGAAAATGCACATCTTAAAATATATCTTGGATCTGCAAATTAGGAAACCATCTGAAGTGGAGAAAGATTGTCAAGAAAACCAATAAAGTAAGCAAAGATTGTGACTGAAGAAGTTTGACAACTAAAGGAGAGAGAAATAGTTAGAAAGGGGAATAAGGGTTTCCGGTTCCTGGTTCACATGTAAGGAACTTGGAAGTGATCACTCTGTCTAATAACAAGTAAAAAGCTGAATATACTGAAAAATCAACAACTCATCTTGGATTCATAAGAGACAGGAGGACACAGTGCGAATCCTGTGTCCTCCAAGATTGGAGAGACAGACAGGTAAATACAGGGAGTCCGGCTTACCGGAACAGAGACTCAACAAGTGCAAACTGCCTTGGGAACCAGGACCTGGGGAGGAACTGTGACGAATTGCTGGAGTCTCCCTGCAGACAAGTCCCAGAATTAAAAACTCCAGGGGAACCCGGTATACCGGGGCCTCCGCGATATTGTGAGATTTACCTTGAGGAGTCCAACCACTTGCCCACAGTAAATATTGGAGAAAAATCCACTGCTCCTTCCAGTAGAGGGAGGGAAAAGGAACTATTTTGAAATACACCAGAGTACTTAGTTCTTCTTAACAAGGCCTGCCCTCAGGGGAAACTAGTTAAGCAGCGCCTAACCTGCTGGGGTATTATCAGAAAAGGGAATAGAGTGAAGTGTATATTTTATTAAGATATGGAAGACCATATATGGGCATACTTATTATAGGAAAGAAGGAATAGTCTCTTCTCTCTGCATATATTTTTAGTTCTCCCACAAATCCTCTGCAAGAAACACTAATCACATTTATCAAAATGCAGTATGACCTGTACGCATTCCTTAAAAGCATCCATTTGTTTTTCAGCAAAGGTCACCATTGAATATTACTACATTGGAAATTCTCACTAGTTTCAAGGTACAAAAAATGTAAAATCAGATCTTCTGGTTCTATTTCTCTGGAAATATAGCAGAACCCACTAAGTTTGAAAAGGCAGTTTGAATCATGTAGCCACATGATTCACTTATTGCGCCGATGCAGAGAGTCATATGCGAGGGATATCTTGCAATGATTCCAGTGAGGTCTTGGTTGTTGACTGACTCACTTTCTTCAGTGCACAGTGCACACTTTAGCTCTTATTAGCATAAATACTATGGTCTTTGGAAGTTGATTTTGGTTCCAACCCAGGCCAACAGTCTCATTGTGGCTTCTCTGAAGGATATTTTTGGCTCCATGAGAGAAGCCAAGATGGCTGTTGGCAGCAGGAGAAGCAAGTACAATTCAAAAGCTCTTGTGCATTTGTCGGATTACTGCCACAACATAGTAAATGCACTAATAAGGGAGTGGGCAAAGCAGATGTTTGCAAAGTGAGGTTGACCTGTGCTAATGCTTGAATGAAATAAAATAGACAACATTCATAACTTTGCTTGTGGCAAGGCCCTTTCTTTTAAGGTCCTGTGTTAAAAAGGGGACTAATTAATCCTTGGTAGGGTAAGCATAGGGAATTCAGCCTTAATGCCCAGTGTCTCAAAGGGTGTTCTCTGCTGCTAGCCAGCCTGGGGGTCTCTGCAGCTGCTGATATGCACACGTGCGTGTGTGTGTGTGTGTGTGTATGTGTGTATGTTTGTGTGTGGAGAGCCCTGCAAAATGACGAGATAACCTCTGTCCTTCCCCCAAGTCCCTCCTGCCACATCAACCTTCCCTTTCCAAACACCCAGTGAACTATGATGGAGTTTTCTTCAGAAGGGCCAGGGAGATCTCAAAAGAACAGCCCAGTCAGTGTAGGAAGAACAAAAGGTGGAACTTCGTCCTTGAAGACTCAGGCCTCCAGAAGGAAGGGTGTCCCCCATGGACACCCTTCCACCTGATCTTTCTTGAGCCCTCTCTCAGTGTTCGTCCTCTTTCTGAAATCTCAGGTTTTAAATCCCGTCTGCTGCCTCTCTCCTGAGGACGCTCTACTCCATCTGCCTCCTGGGGAAGGTCTGCCTTCTCAGTCCCATCTGGTGTTTGCAAACCCCAGTGTCTCAGGCTTCAGCCTCTCACTAATGGTGGCCCTTCTCTACTCAATAAAGGGGAAACTGGACCTGGCCTGTCGGTGAGGACAAGGGTCAGTGGGCCAAGTTCAGTTCAGTCTCCCCGGCAGCATGAGCTGATTTCTTTACTATTTTATCCAGAAACAAGAACCCCTTGCTAAAGTGAACCTTTTTTTTTTTTTTTTGAGGCAAAGAAACATTGTTTTCTTATCAGTTGGCCCATGGGAACTCACATTTCCTTGCCACGCCAGACGGCAGGCATTGAGACAGCTCCGTTGTCCTACGCTCTCCTGGTGCTGCCATCTTTCTTCATACCCCAGCAGCGTTTGGCCCTCAGCCCATCCAGTGCTCAGCAACATTCTGATAAGAGACGATCAATAGTCTCACCTTGATGAGAGACACGGACTAGGTTGCACCCACTTTGTAAGATCGCTGGAGGGGCAAGGTAAAATCCCCTCTCTCCCCAAAAGAGAGGTGAGGGGAAAGGGAGAGTTGTCATTCATCCACAAACTCAGTATCCCTGAGAAGATGTCCTTCCTTCTCTCTCCCAGTCCTCCTCTCACATGGACGTGTGGGGAGGCGGTTTGGGGGCAGCAGAGCTCTTGAAATGGAGTTTTTCAGCAGGCCATGAGGAATGGGGGCAGGTCTGAACAGAGAACAGCGTTTACTTAGCTCCTATTTTCTCCCCTTGGAACCTGATGCTACCCTGTCACATGTACTTGCAAAGCCCAACACAGTGTTAGAATTATCCCAATGATCACAATGTTTCATAGAAATTAGAAACGAATATAGAAAGATGTGTTTGCCTTTGAAAACACCCAAGTTTCTCCATTGGAAAAAAATATTCCATTGACCCAGCTGTGAATTTTAGCTGTTATCCTAATTTCCTGCCACCTTCCATGGATGAACATTTTTGAGTCGAGGGAAGAGTGGGTTTGAGGCTCAAGTTAAATTCTAGCCCATGAATTCTCATATCCTTTTCTACTTCAGTAAGGAGGGTGGTGCGGAGGGGGAGGGGTATGGTCTTATGAGGGAATAGACCAGTTTGAGTCCAGACCAACCATTAAGAAGGCATGACTCTGCATCTGTGTGAGGAACACCAGCCCTGAGCTAACATCTGATGCCAATCCTGCTCTTTTTTGCTGAGGAAGACTGGCCCTGGGCTAACATCCGTGCCCATCTTCCTCTACTTTATATGGGACGCCGCCACAGCGTGGCTTGACAAGTGGTACGTCGGTGCGCACCCAGGATCCGGGCTTGTGAACCCTGGGCCGCTGAAGAGGAGCGTGCACAGTTAACCGCTGCGCCACTGGGCCGGCCCCGACTCTGCATCTTTTATCTGAATCTCTGAGTTTCAGCTTCCTTACTGGTAATTATTTTTATTTTTATTTTTTTAGAGATAAACCTTTTTCATAGATTAGTTGTGAGGATGGTGTGAAATTACGTGTGTAAAGCATCTAGTAAGTGTTCATCAGCTTCCTCCCCGACTCCCTATGCCTCTGTGCCATTCATATTATTCCTCTGAAGCTACCTGACCTAAGGCCTCCAGTAATGTCCCTGTGGCCAAGTCTAGCTTTTCCTTCACTCTAAATCTCTTCTCTGCATCAATACTGTTGATAAGGCAATAGCCATGTAATGTTTCATCTTTGTCTTTCCAACCCTTATATTTCAGAGCCCTATGATAAAGCCAAGTCCATATTACTCCCCATATTGTATTACTCCCTGCGTCACGTGTAACCCCAAATTCTCAGACTACCTGCCCCAGCTACAAGGAAATTCAAGTCCATGGCAAACAATTATGCAAACATGTATCAAGCATCACCTAAGTGTTTGGCAAAGGAGACACAAAGCCAAAGAAGACATGGTTCCTGCCGTGTAGTAAGGGAGGCAGCCAGGTACCCAACTGTGTGGCAAGACAGTGATTGAAATGTACACAGGCATCCTAGGGGCAGAGAGCAAGGAGAGGGGTAGGAGAGAGACCTCTGCATCAATCTGGGTGTCATGGAAGATTTTCTGTTAGAGGTGATTTCGAGCTGTGTTCGGAAGGAAGAGTAGGAGTTAGGCAAATAATGAAGTAGGTGGAGGGATTAGGGGAGTCAAGACGGAATCCCAGGCTGAAGGCACAGGATGTGCAAATGCCCCGAGGTGTAAAATAGCAGGGCGTGTCTGACTGTTCGAAGAGCTGGACTGAAGGGTGGCTGTGAAGGAGTTGAGAGAAATGAGACTGGAGATGTAGATAGGTATTGTTTCATAAGGCCTTGTGCGCTGATGTGAGGAGTTTGAACTTGATCATGAAAATTCTAGAAAACTTTGAAAGAACAGGAAAGTGATATGTTCAGATTTGTGCTTTCTAAATGTGACTCTACTATGGAGGATAGATTAAAGAATGGGGAGGCTCAAGGCACAGACTCCAGGTAATTAGGATGTCTTTGTGGGACTCTAGAGAAAAAGCGATGGGAACTTGACATAAGGCAGTGGCAGTGGCAATCAGACATAGATAGCAAAGATATTCAGTCAACTGATTAGATGTGAGTGGCGAGGGAGACAGAGAAACCAGAGATGATGCCCAAGTTTTTATTTTGGGTAACTACTTAGATAATTATAAGCAGGTTTGGAATGTAGGAGAAGAGGCAGGTTTTGGGGGACAGATCATGAACATGGTATTGGATGTGCTAGATCTGTTCAACAATGAAAAGTATAGGAAGGTCAGCCACACGGTGTGGCCAATCAAATATGGACCTATACACTTTACAGGGAGTCCAGCAGGGGGCAAAGAGCTGACATCCTTCCATGAAAATTGAGTGTAATGAGATCATCGCTACCTTAATTCAGAGGTGAGCAACAGGAGTATCTGCAGGCAGGGCCAAAATTCTTTAAGAATTGCTTAGGATCTGCTCCAATGGACAGAGAAACAAGTCGTCAGGCCATATAGCAAAAGCCACAATAATTTCAGTTTCATAAAAATGTTAGGGGTGGGGCAGAATACAATCAGAGTTTTAAAGAATCTTAATTCAGCACTCACATAATGCAAAGCTCTAAGCAAATCTGCCTTCACCCAGAGGTATAAAGTAAGTGATTCCACTCCCCTCCAGACACCTCTCTTTCCTCTTGATGCCCAGGTCACTCATTCATGCTTCTTGAAGGTGTTGGTAGTTTCCTGCCACCCTTGTCTTTGTTGTCCCCACCTCTGACTCCTTACTCTGTTTCTTCTGCCCCCTCCAGTCATCTCCTCTCTCTTCCACAGGCAACTACCATAATAGCTCCCTCACTGTAAAACACCTATCTTCCAGGTGTGCTGCTAAGTGTTTATCAACTGGTGGGTGGGGTGGGCCTGGGGGGCTGATTTGTAGCATTTGCTGATTTCTGTGGTGTAAATACTCCCACTTTTGCAAATTGCAACCTACCTACGTGCTGTCAATGGCCTCCCAAAATTCCTAGAATTTTAACAATGAGAAAGCTCTCCTGAGCCTTTGCCAGTGGGTCCCAGCACACCACTGCTTCTGAAATGGAGGCGAGTCGCATGGAATGTGGTAGTGTTTCTTCCCCTTCCCCTGGTGGAGACAACCGGAATGAAATGGATAATCTGGCTTACAAGCAAGGATGTTTCTCAAGGGATAAAATTTGGAAATATCTACCTCTGAGTTTTGCTTAGGCCAATCTTCCGCTTCCCTGTCAATGCACATATTCACTATCCTCCTGACGCTCTGTGCGCGCTTTAATGTTGATGAATTCATTCCTCACTTTGCCATTTTGCAGACCTTTGTATTTTGCACAAAGACGCTAGCTAGCTTTTTGTGTCAACATCAGTTAGAGAACATTTGTTCTCTGTTTTCCCAGGTTGCAAGTATGAGTAAACTTCTTAAGGCTGAGGATCTTATCTCTACACACAATTGATTCTTGAACATTCGATTGCCTGCTTATTCGTTAAGCCCTTCCTGATTTGCCTTACCCTAATTTTTACTAGGCTCTGCATTTTAGAAATTCTTTTTATGACTTATTATTATATATATATTCTCCTATATAATATGAAAATTTAACTGTTTTTTTAATCGTGTAAAATGTCTTTGCACATCAAAGAAATCTTTCAATATTGGTAAATTCATAAATTGTGTTGCTAGGAAATTAAAGTGATAAGATATGCTGGTTTGTTGGAGACTTACCTCTATTACTGACTGCCTTACTACCTGAGGCAAGGTATTCAGACCTTGATCCTTCTCCAAGTATAAAACAAGGGTAGTGAGAAAGCTTTCAGGGAGTGGGAAAGGCCATGTCAGCCACAAAAGGTAAAGTAGTTGAACTCTAATGAAAAAGTACCCTATGAATATGATGTATTTATCAAGCATAAGAATTTTATAGAAAATAAAACATTTAGCACTGCAGGGATTAGTTTTTAAAGCTTAAAGATGCTTGGAACATCTACAAAATTTAGGATTTGACAACCAGTTTTGAGACAACCTTGTCCAATCTTTTCATACAACCAAAAGTCAGTCAGCTGTGAGAAACAAAAACAGCGTTAAGTAACGTGAGATACTATAAATACAGATTAGTATCATTTGTCGAAGCCACTGTGGGATTTTCTTTAGGCGAAAAAAGCAAAGCCTATGATAGAATGGCAAACAACAAAAAAGAAAGAACAAAAGATGCCTGAAACAAGGAGACCTTTCAAACCTACGTCTGTTTATTAACAGAAACAAGTGTTGAGAAACTTGGGTGATATGAAGGGAACTGGTTTCACAGAAAAACATTCGTTTGTGCAAGAGTTTTCTGCAGTAGGCATAGGTGAGAGAAAGGGATGAGGATTCCTCTCGGTGGTGTCTCAGACCCAGGCCAATAGCAGCACTAGGAAAAGCCATTTATTTATTTATTTAATTATTTTATTTTTTGTTTATTGCAGTAACATTGGTTTATAACATTGTCTAAATTTCAGGTGTACATCATTATACTTCCATTTCTGCATAGATAACATCATGTTCACCACCCAAATACTAATTACAACCCATCACCACACACATGTGCCGAATTATCCCTTTCGCCCTCCTCCCTGCCCCCTTCCCCTCTGGTAACCACCAATCCAATCTCTGTCTCTGTGTGTTTGTTTATTGTTGTTATTATATACTACTTAATGAAGGAAGTATGGTATTTGACCTTCTCCCTCTGACTTATTTCACTTTGCATAATACCCTCAATGTCCATCCATGTTGTCACAAATGGCTGGATTTCATTGTTTCTTATGGCTGAGTAGTATTCCATTGTGTATATAAGCCATTTAATGTACAGATTCTCTCCCTTCCTTCCTCCCTTCCTTCCTTCCTCCCTCCCTCCCTTCCTCACTCTGTCTCTCTTTCTTCTTTCATGTAAATGGGAGCAACATGTTTGGCTAACCCATGACGAGGCCTGGAAGGGAGACATGGGCGAATGCAGGCCTGGTGAATGTTGTAACTCCTTTTGAGTTAGATGATTTCACCCAAGGACAATAGCTTATTTTCTGCCACACAGTTTGCTGTCCTGGGAATTTTCCAGAGGCACAGGGCTGCAGCTGCCCTGTGCCATCCACTCCCAGACACCTGATGCCATCTTCTCTCTGCCACCTATGCTTTCAGGTGAGCTGGGAGGTGGCACTTCTGTGCCTGCACTTCATGTCCGCATGGGCTTACTCGGGAGAGTGGACTCAACCAGAATGCAGAAACTCTAGCTGTCCACACACGGGAAGCACCTAAAGTTTTTTACCAATCCATGGTACACACTCAATAAATGTTTTATTAGCTTGAATTTGGAACTTTCCTACCATTGTAGAATGGCCCTTATAAGCCAAAGTCAAGAGCTTCCGCATTATTTAGTACTCAATAAGTATTTGAGTACCCACTATTGCCAGGCTCTGTGCTAGGCAGTGGACACACAGGGGCGAAGGAAAAATTTTACATTTTACATAACGAAAGGAAGGACATGCTCTATACTGAAGACAAGCTCATTTTCTAATTAACATAAAGACTAAAAATGATTTCACTTGAGGGGTTCGAGCTACACACTCATTCCACTTCATACCATACGACACCCTTTTAACCTGTATTACACTTCAGCCCTCTCTCCTTCCACGCTCTCCTCACCCAACATCCTATCTCCTTCTTGGACTTCTGGATTGTAAAAGCAGGAAAAAGACTTTTTTCCCTGAAATAAGGAAATAATTTTTTTTGGTTTAGGAAAGCTAGGAAAAGGAAAAGGCTGTGAAAAAGAAAACCCTCACACGTGGAATGAGCTCTTAACATTAATTCATAAATATTTTTTGAAAACTTACTACATTGATAAGAATTGGGCTGGGGTTGATATAGACCCTCTCTCATAGACCTTATGTTTTTATTTCTGTCTATAAGCTATAGAGACGAACAAGAAAATAAACATACAAACAAATACACACTATTTCAGCTTTTCATGAGTGCCAGGAAGAAAATAAGCAGTCACATGTGACAGACAGTAACGCAGTGGCGTGCCAGAGCCAGCTCACACTGGCTCACAAGAGCTGATTGTTACATTTCAGAACTTTCGCCAGCTCCTGGATGTCATGGTAGCTTGAAATTGGCTATGGTAACAGTATTTACACCAGAGAAATAAGCAAACACTAGCAATCAGAGATTCTCTTCCTTCTCCAAACAGTTCGTTGTTAAACATTTGCCAGCACGTCGTTGATAATGGGGTAGAGGAATTGGGCTATTTTTTTATGTAGGGTGATGGGAAGTGTCCTTTCTAAGGAGACAAGATTTAAACGAAGACTCAAAGTTTGAAAAGAGTCAAGTTAAGTGTTTCAGACAGAAGTTTCAAGAAGTGCAGTGGCAGTAGGGTGACCTGAGGGTCTTCTAGGAACTGTCAGCAGATGAGGGTGGTTAGAGAGCAGTGAGTGAGGGAGATAGAGGCCAAGAAGAGCCATGGATCAGATAATGGTGGGCTTTGTAAGTCAAGGCAAAGCATTTAGATGTTCTTTCAAGAGAAACGGAAAGCCATTGAAGAGTTTTAAACAGGTAAGGGGTGTATGTGACATGATTTGATGTCTGTGTTAAGACGCTCTCTCTAGTTACTGTGTGAGGAACTAATTTTAAGGTGATGGGGCAAGTGTAGAGGCCATTGCATTGTCTCAGGTGTGAAGTGATGTCACATGGACTCACGAGGGTGGCACTGAAGATGGAAAGGAGTAAAAAGATTTGAAATACACTGTGGAGGAAGAGCTGGCAAGACACTTGGCTGCAACTTGCAATCATTACTAGTTTTTTTTTAGGAAAGAAAAATGTTACACGCAAGAAAAGAGTGACGACTTTTTGTGGCATGGGTATGGGTCTTCCCACTGCATGAAGTGAGGCTCTGAGTCTGCATCCCTAAGGAAGAGAAACTGGAGTATTCGAGAAGTCTTGGGTTCTTTTCTCTTCTGCCTTTTCTTTGTCCAACACCCAGCCTTCTTCTGATTCAATGCACCGGGGAAGTGGTGGTTCCAGCTTGGTTCCTTTGATGGCGGCTTGTGGAGCACTGGCCCAGAGGGACGAGCGCCACATGCTGAAACCCTGGACCTTGACTGGCTTGAGAACAGAGTTTCTTTCTAATCCTCTGCTGAACTTGTGCCTATTTGGCTCCAAATTGACTTCAAAGTCTACTTTCCTTTATGCACCACTTTTCTGACAGAAATTCAGTTCTTTTTTTTGTTTGAAATGTAAGCACTAAAACTAGGTGCTATAAAATCCCCACACTGAGGAAACCTATAAAAATGATGTCTAGTTCCTTGTTCTAATAAGCAAAGTTATTTATTTGGTAAGTTAGCTCTTGTGGTCGTTGATGGCCACGATGCAGACAATGGGTCCAACATTGCTATTTTACACATTTTTAAAATAGTCAACTCACCAGAAGAAAAATATGTGAAGGAAGGCCTGGAGTTTGTTGTTTGTACTGGGTAAGGAGGGTTTGGCAGGCTATTTTGGGAAAGATTTTGTGGTGGTGTTTTTACGAGAGTTTTCCTTTCAGAACTAATAGGTTTGACTTTTCAAGCTGTCAGATAAGTGCATTCTTAATAACTATTGGATGGGGAAAATGGCAAGTATCCCAAGCTGGCTTGTTTTTAATTTTTTTAAAAAATAAAAATCTGTTTTATAATTTCAAAATAATATGTGTTAAAATATTCAATTGGGCCAGCCTGGTGGCGTAGTGGTTGGGTTCCCACACTCCACTTTGGTGGCCCAGGGTTCGCAGGTTTGGATCCCAGGCTCGGACCTGCACACCACTCATCAAGCCATGCTGTGGCAGCGTCCCACATGCAAAGTGGAGGAAGATTGGCATGGATATTAGCTCAGGGAAAATCTTCCTCAAGCAGAAAAAGGAGGATTGGCAACAGATGTTACTCAGGGCTAATCTTCCTCACGAAAAAAAAAAAAAAAGAAAAAAAAAATCCAAATGAGTAATTGCTATAAATGTATACTGACTAAACAATAGGAAAGAACTAGAACTTCACAGTAATAGAATATTTCTCATCTGTATCAGTTGGCCCAATGCTATGATATCTGTACAGTAGTATCATTACATTCTAAATCTTCAGACAGATTAAACAGTGTTATAAAATATAAGGAACAACGCGCAAATCCAACCCTCAGAGAACTTTGAAGATCATTGCTTGGGGCAGAAAGGATTCACAGAGAAGGAGCACTAGACTTCAGGTTTGTGTTGACTGAAGAATTTGGATTCAGACCAAAGAGACATACCTTCAAACGAGGGGCTGTGTTTCGAGAGCATGGTACTTTGTGAATGCTTTCAAGCTTTCTTTTTTTAACTTCCTCTGAAATCCAAGAGGATAATGTTTTTACCAAAAATATTTACACGGAAATGGGAAACTTAAGTGATTCTCAAAGAAAACCAATTTCTAAAACCCCTTGAAGCCTCTGTTACTAGGCAAACAAATATGAGACAAGATTCCGGTCCCTCTGCCATTCTCAAGGAATTCTTTGGGGCAGCAACAAACCTGTCAGGCAGCTAAGAAAATGACTGGATCTCTGTGTATACGTAGAAGGGCACCAACGGGAATCCTAGCTCCTTATGGTCTTCACACTTATATTATGAATCCTTACTATACAAATTATGAAATTAATCAGAACTTATGGTGGGGGAGGGTCTCTTCCTGCCAGATACATAACTAACCACATCCACTAACCACAGGCAATATTCACCCATCGAGTCACTTGTGATGAAGCCATTCTCTACCTTCTTTCCTTCTTTCCTTCAAGTTCCTTGTTCTTTCCTTCCCTCCTTCAGGTTCCTCATTCTTTCCTTCCTTCACTTTTTTCCTTCATTCGTTTGTTCCTTCCTTCCTCCCTTCTTACTCTTCCTTCCCTCCTCCCCATCTTCCTTCCTTCCTTTCCACCTTTCTTCTTTTCTTCCTTTCTTTCATGGACTTTTACTGGGCACTTACTCCTGCACTGTGCTGGGAGCTGGAGACACAGACATGAATGAGGCAGCCCTTTCCCTCTGGAAGCTCTTCCTACAGACAAACAAATAATAGGAGCACGATGGGATGAACAGCTACTGACCTTGGGGATCTGGCGATCAGAGAAGGGTCCAATCAAGGAAGGAAAGTTGATAGTTAAATTGTATCTTAAAAGCTAAATAGAAAATTGTCAGACAAGAATGATTGGTCTAGGCAGAGACTAAAATATGTTCTATTTTTTCTGGTAGAATTATAAATAGGAATCCTATTAATAGCTGTGGTAATCTTTTCTGGGAAGATATTGGCTATTGGAATCTTTAGCTTGGACATTTAGACAGTATTAACATATCCAATGTAAAAAATAACATTTCTTTCCACAAGAATTTTATAGCAGCTTATAAAAATATATACAATATAAAAGAAAACATGAATAGATGAGGCAGGAAATATAAGGAGAAAATAATATTAGGAAAATGAAATGAAGCTTACTACCTGCATGTCATAGGTCTTTTACAGTTAATGGAGGTGGTCAGCAGATATGGCGCCAAGCCTCCTTCTTACCATATGGGGAAAACAATCAAGTACAATGATCACAGTGTCCATAAAACAAAATCAAGCCAGAATTTCTCCCACAGATATATGGAGTGGACTGTAGTGGAGTGTGCTGGTTTTGTTGCCCAGCGTTCATCTACTCTTATTCTGATAACTAAACACAGTTTTCCTCTGGGGGTCATCCTCTACTCACCCAGGATCTATGTGAATCTTTTGGATTTGACTTCACTCTTCCCCCCTACCAGGGCTTGAATACGTGTCTCAGACAAGACTATTGAATGCATTGCATTCCTCTGGCCACAGGGATTGGTTCAGAAATAAGCACATGACCCAACCAGAGCTGATAAGACCGCTTGGACTTCTGGGAAAGAGATTTTGAACTTGCACATGAGAAGGCATTAGTCCTGGAGTTGCTGCTGCTATTTAGAGATCTCAAGAGCAGAGTTTATCTGAGAATGGGATCAAGATAAAGAGAAATGGAATGAGAAAAAGTAAATTCTACTGACATCATTTGAGTATGGTTCAAGCCGTCTTTGAAGCACATCCAGACTTTTCAATTCCATGAGCCGATAATTTTCAATTTTGCTTTAGTCAGTTTGTGTGGGATTGTTTGTCCTTCACACCCATAATGACGTTGTGTGGTGGAGCAGAAAACACTTCCAATGAGATCATTACAGTAAACACAAAAGCCTGTCAAATTTTCCTGTACCATCGCTCAAAGCAAGTCAATTGCAAAGTGCCAAAACATGGTACAGTCAATTCTAAAGGGAACCAAAGCAATGCAGTCCCAAATGATGATGCTGACTTGAGCGAAGAATACAGATACACTCATATTCTTCAGAAAATTCTCAATGAATACTCAATCTTGATACCACGCTTTATAGCATGCAGTGAGAGTTTTCTGACAAGACTCTGAAATGTAGCTCTTCCATGTTACCAATCAAGAGATTGAGTGTATGCTTTGATAATCAATGAATAGTCTCTTATTAGACAGGACATACTCTTACAGCCAGCCTTCCAGGGTTCAAATTCCTTTTCTGTCACTTATTAGCAGTTCAGAAATTTGGGACAATTAACTTAACATTTCTTGGCCTTGGTTTCCTCCCCTGAAAAATGGAGATTATTATATTACCTGCACAGAGTTTTTATGAGGATAGAATGAGTGTATGCGTGTAAAGTGGTTAGAATTGTGCCTAACATCCTTAGCACTCAATAAATGTTGAGATACCATTATTTTTATCATTATCACATTGTCACAGAGAATCCTTGAGAGCAGGGCCAAGATTTTATTCAAACAGTCTGGGTCCACTCTAACACCCAGAAAAATTTGATGAGCTAGATCCCAAAGTTCTATCATGGATGATATCCATAATTATTGATATGGGAACATTTGCAAAACCTGGACTTACCACTTGCAGCCATTAAGGAAAAAAATTCCAGACATAGAATGTCTGATTTTAGAAAGTGCCACTTCCTGATGACGGCTCCAAGACAGATTAGCTGCAAAATGGACCCAGAGTGACTCAATGACGTTGATGTGACTAGAGCTATAGAGTTGTTGGCAGACGTTGGTTGCAAAAAATATTTTGGTTTAGAGTGTGATCTTGTATCATATTTCTGAGAATAATTAAATAACCGAGTCAATTGTTGAGGCCTCTGTGGGTACGTGACATCCATCAGTGAAGCCATGTGACATTGGGTAAATTGTTTCATCTCTCTATACCTCAGTTCCTGTAGGAGGGCTGTCCTGGGCATTAAAGAGCATAATACTTGTCAGGTGTTCAGTACAGTGCCAGGCACATCATACAAGCTCATTAGCAGTTTGTGCCTCAGGTAGGAATTGAGTTTACTTGCACTTAACAGAAGATACAGGTAATGGTGGCTTAAACATCTGGGGTTTATTTTTCTCTTACCAAACAAGAAATCTGAAGGTTTGTGGCCCAGAGCTGGTCCAGGGGTTGGGAAGGCAGAAGTAAGGTCTCTGTGGTTCTGTGAGCCTTTCTCTTGTCTGGTCACAAGATGGCGGCTGTAGCCATTGCATCCAGGCTTCGTGCTTCAGGCAAGAATATCAAAATCTGGGGTTTGTTCATTTCTTAAAGAAGAGGAAGAATTGATATGGCAGTCTTCTCTACAGTTACCTATTAATTATGCAGCAGTTTATCATTCCACATCTTCATAATAGCCCTGCAAGTAAACATGAGAGGTATTATTTCCATTTTACAGATGTGGAAACTGAGGCCAGAGAGGTGAAGAAATTTGCCCAAGGTCATAGGGTAGTAAGTGGCAGAAACAGGCTACCTTAGGCTGCTCAGGCTACCATTCTTCTAGCTCTTTGTTCATAACTTTTTCCAGCACACCATACTGCCATAAGGAACAATTCTTTGTCGTAGGCACGTGGATGAGTTTTAAGACAACAAATAAAGGGGTTAATAGAAGGCAATACCATTAAATATAAATTAAGATAAGGTGCTATAAAAATACTCCGAGCATCTCAGGGTCTAGATGAAGAGGGAAGGGGGGGACAGGACTTAAAGAATAAGATAGGAAGTAAATGAGAGTCATCTATGTAAACCATCTATGAAAATCGGATATAAAAAGCATATGAAAACCTCAAGTGCAAAGAAAGCGTTACTCTTACAATAATGACTTTGTATTTTCCTTCAAAATGTAATTTGAGGAATATACTCTGTGTGTGTGTGTGTGCGTGTAGATGAACATGCATACATGTGCTCAAGTGAGAACATCCACATGCCTGATAATAGACACCACCATGTTAACAAATTCAGAATAATACCAGGTTAAGCTATACAGGTTAATAAAAGCTTTCAGCCCATGTAGATTGATTTTATGCAAAATATTCTCTATTAAAATAGATTTTCCATATGGTATATTACGTATACATTACGCTTGATATGATTTAAGCAACTTTTAATATTTAAATATATATGACGCCCAGTAACAAAACTCATTTCTGTGTATTTTAAAATAGGGGGTATAAGAGAGGACCATCATAGTTAGAAATCATCATAAAAATTAATCTCACTAGAAATTAAAGTTTAATCAAAGCCATTTCTTTGGTCACAAAAACAACTAGTGTGATAGAAGGATTTGTGGATGTTGTAACCAAAGAGGGCTGCCTGGATCGAAATCATAATTCCATTCTTTGTTTCTTCTCAGTTTCTTCATCTGTAAAATGGGGGTGATATTTACCTCACAGGGTTGTTTTGATAATTAAATTTGATAACGTACATAAAGTGCTTAGCACAGTGTCTGACATATACAAAACATCTAATGTTAGTGAATTTCCTTATTTCGGTAACTGGATTTTAGTTTTTCTTATCTTTATTGAATTGGCAAAAAGTTCTCTAACACTGGCATTAGAATTCTTATTTTAAAGCATTAAAATTTTTATTAAGATTAAAATTCCAAAAGGCATACCTTCTTATTTAATCATAGGGCTACTAAAAGAATGCTAGGCATAGAAATAATTTCATGGTCATAGTTTATAAAATTAAAGTGCAACATTACTTCTCTAAATTTCAAAATATACTTATTTTAATGCTACAAAAAAGACCCTGGAATTTAAACTCTACTGTCCATCTTTATAAGTAAGAAACCTAGAATCATTTACATTATGGAATCCTAATAAACTATCCTTGCCTAGGTTGGTAACATCACAGTACATACTTGTGCTTACCTCCAGTGGGCCGCCGCCTTGACTTCTCAGTGGTGGGGGTCCATATGAAACTTTTCAAATTGAGTGGGTGTAAATGCTTCAGCCAATTTCTATTACTTCATGCAGTGTAGGGAGCTCTGTTCCAGTGAGAACCACATCTCCAAAGATTTCCTTTAATCTCAGTGGTAACCTTCAGACCTTTAAGTTTCCCAAACTACAGAAGCATTTAGCTCAAACATGAAAGACTAACTCCTCGAGAACTGTCAGCAACAAAGTTCCTCTTAGTATTTTGTAAGACACCTTCCTCTGTGAAGGAAGGAGCTGGGTGCCGCAGGTTGGCCTCAGACCTCTGAAGAGTTGGAAAAGCTGGAGGTAAGCTCTTTGGGATTATTTTGACCTAGTTTTGGCTTAAGATTCAATGCAATTGCATAGAATTGTGCCACTGATTTATTTTAGTTTTTTTAAAAGCTGATTTTTCTATTACCAGGATGCCGTTTTCACACATAATGGGGTCCAAGATACACTTGTCAGTATAGGAGAATAGATTACATTTTACTTACCCAGTTGTTGGCTATAGTCATAACTTTTAAATATTTAAACATATGATATGCAGACCTCCATTTGTGTTCTTGGCCCAGGACCCACATAAAGTCAGAGCAGGACTGATGGTATATTGTTTTATTTTAATCTTCTTTAATTGCATTCAATAATATTTTAAGGCTCCCTGCATAAAGATCTTGAACATCTCTCTTAAAATTTATTTCTAGTTATTTGATAATTTTAATTCTATTTTTTAATGGAAAAAATTTATTTTTTAAACTGTTGGCCACATTCACATAGAAATTTTTTTTAAAGATTTTATTTATTTATTTATTTTCCCCCCAAAGCCCCAGTAGATAGTTGTATGTCATAGCTGCACATCCTTCTAGTTGCTGTACGTGGGACACGGCCTCAGCATGGCCAGAGAAGCAGTGTGTCGGTGGGCGCCCGGGATCCGAACCCGGGCCGCCGGCAGCGGAGCTTGCGCACTTAACCGCCAGCCAAGCCAGGGGGCCGGCCCCACATAGAAATTTAATTAATTTTTTATGTTGACTTTGGAGTCAATAGACTTGTTAAACTCTCCTGTTAATACTAATAACCTATCTATAGATCCTCTTGGGTTTTCTATACAGACAATGGATTATATGTAGTCATTGAATAACAATAATTTCATTTCTTCCCAATTTCCCAATACCACATTTTGTCTATCCGTTCATCAGTTGATGGAAATTTGGGTTGTTTCCACTATTTGGCTATTATGAATAATGCTGCTAAGAACATTTGAATACAAGATTTTGTGTGAACTTATGTTTTCAATTCTCTTGGGTATATACCTAGGAGAGGAATTGCTGGGTCATATAGTAATTATATGTTTAACTTTTTGAGGAACTGCCAGACTGTTTTCCACAGTGGCTGCATCATTTTACATTCCAACCAGCAATGAATGAGGGTTATAATTTCTTCACATCCTCACCAACATTTGTTATTTTCCATTTTTTTTATTAAAGCTATCTTTAGTGGGTGTGAAATGGTTTCTCATTGTGGTTTTGATTTGTACTTTCCTAATGACTAATGACGTCGAGCATCATTTCATGTGTTTACTGGCCATTTATATATTTTCTCTGGAGAAATGTTTATTTAAATCCTTTGCAAATTTCTAAATTGAGTTGTCTTTTTATTATTAAGTTGTAAGAGCTCTTTATATGTTCTGGATACTAGACCCTTGTCAGATGTGCAAATATTTTCTCCAATTCTGTGGGTTGTCTCTGATCCAAAGTGACATGTAATATGAGCAAGAAATAAACTTTTATTGTTGACAGTCACTGAGATTCTTGGATTGTTCCTAACTGCAGAATATCTTAACGAAAATTGGCTAAACAGCCTGCATCTAGCTTTAGGTGCCTGCACTATCCCATACCCCGTTTGCATTTTCCCCATTGAGCAGGGTTGAGTAGGAAATATGAGTGTCAAACTTCTTAATAGATTTTCAGCCACTCTTCCTGTTTTCAGCCCCCCTTGTGTCTCCTTCTTCCAAAGATGCCTGTGACCTTCTAATTGTGGCAGTCCTACAGTATAATTCGGGTTGTTTCTTGGCTTCTCTTATTGCTAACTCTCATTTCTGTCGGCAGCTTACCATTTGAGAATCTTATTTCCAGATTCCAAAATTTTATGTTCTTGTTTCCCCTACCACCTCTTTGTTCTTGATGGTTTTATGCAATAATTTAAAAAAATTTGTTTACTGTCTTTTTGGTGGAGTTTCAGAAGGAAGCAAATGTAAATATGTATGTCTACCATCTTTACTCAGACATTTACCTTCTTTCTTCAAAGTTCTGATCTAAAAATACAGTCTGTAGTCAACGTATATCACCTTATGGCCATGTGCAATTCTGTGGATCCAAAAGCAAAGCACACCTTCATCCAGTGTCAGCCGCAGCCATTCACTCTAAGAGGAATGTGGCATTTGTAGCGGCAAGTTTTTTGCTTGTCAACTGCTATAGTTGAATTGGATGTATGCTGAACTACTGACTTCTATGATGGGTGGCAATCTGGAGGTTTTCTGATTCTATGATCAGGTGTGGTGATCTGAGAGTGTGTTTTGGGGCTACATGAAATACTTATTTGCATACTTTGTTCAAAATCTTTTTTCTTCCCCTATGTGACTGTATCTCTATAATGTCACCACGTGCAAGTTAAACATACATTTTGGTGTCAAATATTTCTTGGTTTTTACACACAGTACGGCAAATAAAGATATCAGCTAAAGGAAGCCAAGAGCTAGATGAATGAATCATCTGCTAAAACTTAAATTCAGATAATATATTAGTAACAAGTGAGATCAAATAGAAATAAACATGATGATTTTCTTCTCCCAAAGAACTGACAGCCAAATTGAGTGAAGCTGACTGTAAGGAGAGGTAGCACGTCCCCACTGGTCAAGTGTGGCCCTCATGGCAGCAGAAACAAGGACACCACAGCAAAATCAAACAATGAGATTTGACTGCACTATTGGGCCATTTTATTAAATGGGTAGTTGGCAAGAAAAAAAGTTCATTCAATAAGATGATAACACTTAGTTAAAGAGAGGAATTTGCTAGGTCATTAAGACACCACACAAACTGATCTTAGAGCTTGAACATAGCAAGAATTGATTGTCTACAGAGACTTAGAATATGTGCCAATATATATGACCGATTGATGGCCAATTGGGGATGTTTTGTTTCTTTTCGAAACAAAGCTAGAAACAAAGATTTTTTTTTAATGTAGAGCTGGTTGAGTCAGTGAGATATTACTGTCCACACCTAGTTTTTCCTAATATTTTTGTGTGAATATGATCATGTAAAGCATGCTATTACCCATAAATTTCTAAATTGAAAACAAAGTCCTCAAAACAATCAGGAGAAGAAAATTCAACAGATGCTATTAAAATCTCTTCTTGCTTTGCTTATGGATTTATTTCTTCAACCAATGAGTTAGTGGTGCTTTCCTTTCCCATGATTGGGAGTGTTTTCACCAAATCTTGTGAAATATTTCTTCCGTGGCAAGTGAGATTTCCAACTAATTGAAGTGAATAAACACGCTTCTTTCAAAAGCATGTGCCATGTTACATAGAAAACAGGGCTTGAAAGGAATTGTTAACAACCATTAGCCTTATTAATATGGTATTTTTTTGTACCGTCAAGGGCACCAGGAACTCCAATCCTCCATAGTAGAATTCTTAGCTACTGGGTGAGCCTGCCTTCAGGCTGGAATAATTTAGTCACCTGACTTTCCTGTAACTCTTAGTATTTTTGGATTCATGAGGCTGCATTCATGCACAAGTGGTCCCTTTCCATTCCCTAAATGTGTTTTGTAGGACACTGATAGTCTTTTTTCTTTCCCTACTCTGAACAAATTGTGCCAAGATCCCTGGTCATAGCCAGGGCTTGTATACAAGTAACAGATAACAATTAGGATTCTGATTTTGCTATTATTTGTTTCAAATAGTTTTGGATTTAACATTGTTATTTCCTGTTTTAGCAAGAGATAGCTCTCCCTCGAAACTACCTTATTAGATCTTAGATCTGATCATTTGGTACTGTTTTTAATAATTACGGTGAGGAAAACGTAAATTATCCTAGAGTCAAACCTAATATAATTGTAATGGAAGGTCACTCATTATTTAAAATACTGACTTTGTTATACTTAAATCAAAAAAAGATATTATGAGTGCATAAATTTCACTATTAAAACATCAGGCCACATTCATATAATGATTTTTAATGCCCACCAACACCAACTAGAAAGTGTGCTATTAGGTTCACATTTCTAAGCACTTATATTTGTTTGTTCGTGAAAACTGGAGGGACGGGGGAGCATCAGAGAGTTTCCTCAATGCACCATGAATTATTTAAATTCACTTCCTGTGCAGTGAAAGCCCTGTGACATTTCCAGAGCCACTGTTTATTTTGGGATATGAAGGATGTTAAAATTCTTTGTATTTAAACCACAAGATCTATGAGTGGCATGAGATAAAGACTCATGTTAGTCTGTAAGTGGTCAGGCAATCCCTACCGGAAGGAAAGAGGCTATTGAATTACCGGAGTCAAGAGCAGGCAAACCCACCAGGGTTGGCAAGCTTAGCGGAGGCTGCCATGAAAGACTGACACGCACTGTGCCCTTTCACCTGCCTGAATGTATTCAGTGTAAAGGAGCAGTGTGTTTCTCTCTATCTTCATTAGTGCAAAGAGAACAAACTCCAAATCACATAAAAGAGAATGTTAATACACTGGTTACAAGCTTTTACACAAAAGGGAACACCAGCTACACAGATGTTCAGTGAAAACACCTTGTGTTTATCAACTATCTTATGCTGTATATTTTTGACCATTTTATCCATATGGTTCATTAAAGTATTTCCTTGAAACCCGCTGATCTTTACAATACCCTGTTGTAATAGGAACAATCTGAGAATTATTTTTCTTTCTTTAATTTTTTATTGAGGTATAAGTGACATGTAACATTATATTAGTTTCAGGTGTACAACATAATGATTCAATATTTGTATATATTGCAAAATGATCACCACAAGTGTAGTTAACATCCATTTCCATATATAGTTTTTTTCTTTCTTTTTTTTTCATAGTTTTCTTTCTTTACTAACAAAAAATAAAGGAAGAAAGTCACTTATCTAAGTTCATATACTAAATTCCTATAAACACTCCTTGCCATTCAACCATCAGACTCAAATAAGAGGAAACGGGTCATCTTTATTAAGTAATAAAATATGGTGACGTTTAAATATAAGAGCAGTAATGCAGTTCTTTATTTTGCATTTTTAAGGCCCCTTTCATTTTCTTTTTTTTAAAGAATTTATATATATATATTTTTAAATAATTTTTATTTATTTATTTATTTTCCCCCCAAAGCCCCAGTAGATAGTTGTACGTCATAGCTGCACATCCTTCTAGTTGCTGTATGTGGGACGCCGCCTCAGCATGGCCAGAGAAGCGGTGCAGCGGTGTGCGCTCGGGATCCGAACCCGGGCCGCCAGCAGCGGAGTGCGCGCACCCAACCACTAAGGCACGGGGCCGACCCAGGCCCCTTTCATTTTCAAATAAGGATTCCAATATATTTGATTATCAATTCAAATGTGAAATCCCTGAAAGAAGAGAGACGCTATTCATACTTTAAATTTACAGGGTCTCAATTTTTCTAACAGGCTATTAGAAGTCATTACATCCTCCTTATGAAGTTCTTATCCAGATCACAGTGTGTAAAGTTTAAACAAAGATATTATCTTTAAGAAAGAAACTTCCAGATGTTGATTGCTCAGTATTTACATTTTTTAAAGGATAGATAAATAAACCTGAACTTATACAAGCATTTGATTTTCAACAAAGGCACCAAAGCAACCCAGTGGGAATTGAAACAAATGGCGCTGAAATAATTGGAGAATCATATGAAAAATGAACCTTGACTCCTAACTCACATCAAACACACCAACATTAGAGGTGGACCATAGGCTTAAATAGAAAAGCTAAAACCATAAAGTTTTAGGGGAAAATATATATATTACGTAATATACATTAAACTCCATCAAAATTTAAAACTTCTCATAAAAAGGTGACTTTAAGAAAATAGACAAGCGGGGCCGGCCCCGAGGCTTAGCGGTTGAGTGCCTGCGCTCCGCTACTGGCGGCCGGGGTTCGGAACCCCAGGCAGGCACCGACGCACCACTTCTCCGGCCATGCTGAGGCGGCGTCCCACATACAGCAACTAGAAGGATGTGCAACTATGACATACAACTATCTACTGGGGCTTTGGGGGAAAAAAAAGAGGAAGATTGGCAATAGATGTTAGCTCAGAAGCCAGTCTTCCTCAGCAAAAAGGGGAGGATTAGCACCGATGTTAGCTCAGGGCTGATCTTCCTCACAAAAAAAAAAAAAAATGTTTGTAGAATCATAGAATCTTAGGTTCGAAGGGGCATTATGGGTCATCTGGTCCACTTATATTTCACCATACTCCTGTCAAATTTATGAGGTGTCTTTAGTAAATTTTTTTAAAAAGGACTATTTATATTAAACTGTTAAAGAATTGAAACCAGATCAATTCTCAATTTTTCAGAAACTGATCATTATAGAAAGCATTTAGTACAAAGCTTGATTCACAGTAATAGTTATAATAATTATTATTAGTAGTAGCAATATTACCAGCAAACCTCTAAATTGTAGTGCATTATTTGAAAAGAGCACAGGTTTTGGACCATAAAAACTTCAGGATTAAATCACAGTGCTGCCATTAACTAGGCATATGGCTCTGAGAAGTTCACTCAATATCTCCAAACCTTAGTTTTTTCCCCTGGCATTCAATAAGTGGTAGTCAATATGGTTGTAATATAACAACAACAATAAGGATGAATAAGAATCTATGTTTACTCTCAAATAGCTCATAGTCCAGTGGAAAAATAGGTATAAAATCCAATTCTGTGTAGTAGATGCAACAGTGGAAGCATGCCACCAGGAGGAATGGGAGCATAACTCTCAGACCTGGCCTGCTGGAGGAGGAAAGTTAAAAGGTTAGTTTAAAATGTTAGTGAAGAGGAATTCTCCAGGCTGATTAAGAAAAACGACGTTCTGGGCAGAGGAACACAGTGAAGTGTTTTTGGTATGATCCCAGCAGAGTATTCCTAAGACGGGTGTGGCAGGAGATGGACAGCATATCCTGGGGTATCTTGTATGTTAAGATACGATACATGGATTTCACACTGTGGATGATGGAGAACCAGTAAAGGGCTTTAAAAGGGGAAGAGAAACAATCAGACATCTTTTAGGAAAATCACCTGGGGAGTCATATGGTGGATAGTTTAGAAGGGGTGAGGCTAGAAGCAGGGAGACCAGGCAGGAGGCCATTGTGATAGTCGACAGAAAAGGTGATGAAGGCCTGAATTGGGAAAAGTAGTATGGGCATGGAGAGGTGAGAATGATTCAAGAGACAGTTCAGGGCTAGAGTTCACCAGAGGGGTGATGTGGAGTATAGAAGGAAGTGAGGGGTCCAAGATGACTCATGAGGAGTCATGACTTTCTTGAGGGAGGGAGTGAGTAGACAAACAAATATGGTTCCATGAATCAGTGTAGAGAACACAGAAGGAAGGAGAGGAGAGGTGGGAGGCAGAGGGAAGCTGAGGTGAAGATGAGAGGTTGGATTTTAGACATAATCGAGTTTGCAGTACCTGTAAGCCAGCAAGAGAAAGGAGAAGATGGCCAATAGGTGGGGACTGGAAATCAAAAGGACTGGGTCAGGGAAATTTTGAGCCATCAGTGTGCCCAGGGAAAGAGTGCGATGTGAAAAGGGATAAGTGCCAAGCACAGAATGCTGAGGATACCAGCCCATAAGGAGGAGAAGGAGAAGAACAGTGGAACAGACAGAGAAACAGAAGTGAGAACAGGGTCATGGAAGCCAAAGGAAGAAAGCATTTCACAAAGGAGGAACTGGGCAACTGTGTCAAAAGGTGCAGAGAGGTCAAACAAGATAAGGAATGGGAAATGTGCACTAAATCAGATAGCACTAAGCCACTTTATCACCTTTGCCTGTGGTGTTTCCGTGGCGAGAGAAAGGTAGGAAGCTAGAGTGCAGTGGGTTGAGAAGCGAGTGGGATGGTGAAAGAGAGATTGTGGTGATAGACCACTCTATCAAGATGCTTGGTGGAAAAAGAAAAATGAAGAAAATTTTCAAAATGTCCCCCAAGATATCTTTAAATATATTTGTGTATTTTCCTAAATCTAAAAGAAAACACTCCTTGAGATCTGCTTCATCCAGACAGAAAAGCCACTGGAGGGACAATTTGTCCCTACCCATACCAAAATTATAGTCTCAAGAGGAAGATGTGTGCTTACCACTGTTTTCTAGAGAATATTGGCCCCAAGGAACATGACTTTTTAATTTAACATTGGACAAAATTTTCCAACACATTTTGATTAAAAGAAAACTATAGATCCTAATTCTGAGTCCTTCATATGGCCGTTTTTGCCTTGAGGTCGCAAAATCTTTGCTTTGCAGCCCTGTTAACACTCTCTTTGCAATATCTCTCACATCTGTTCTTTCTCCTTCTTTCCCACGGTCTGTAGAACAAAACTGTGTTTATTTTTAAGCCATTGACTGCATTTTATTTTAAAGTTCACATTTATATGTCTTAACAATTTTTATCCAAAAGAGGGCGCAAATTTCTCATGAAATATAGTACAGTATTTCACAAAATTAGCTTGATCCTAGTACTATTTAAATTTCACCAGCTGCTGTAATTTAACGCAGAAACATTACTTTGTGGCATGTGCATATGAATTAAGTCCTATTTTGTGAGTGCTAATTAAGAGCCTTTTGCTTCTTCAGAGGAGTTTCAGAGAAGAGTCAGACTATTGCTAAAAAGTTGAAGCTAACGGTTTTCTATTTTGGGTAGTCAAACCAAATTAAGATAGACATTTCAAAATTAAACACTAAATGGGATAAAAAAGAAAACCAGTTTGTTTACAATATTCTAATTTTAGGGTCTATTTCCATTCTACCATGGCTTAAAGAATGACCAGTGAAGTAATATAGTTCAGACCTTGTGTGTGGTTGGTTAATAGCTAATCATTTTTTGTTTCTTGCCATAGCTGGAATTGTTTATATTTTGAATACCCAGTATTGTATGGTTCTTCTCACGTAAAGAAGCAGTACAACTGGTGAACAGAGGGAATGACATGAATTCCCATCTCACTTATTCTTTTAGGTTGAATCTCTCCGTGATTTGCATACATTTTCTTAAGGGAATGATGTGCTAAAGATGTGCTGAAGTAACAGTGGGCTTCATAAACGCAAGTTACGGAAGTAGAAGGAAAATGCAAAGAGGAAGCCATTTTTTCAATGGTAGTAAGGTACGATAGGCATCCCTTACTTAACAGAAATCCATTTCACCAAATTCTGTACTTGAAATGTATAGGTTAAGGCACAACCTCACTCCGCAGAATGGCACTTGCAAATCTGAAGGGCCTATGCATTTATTAGCTTGTTCTTGCTCCTGTTACTGGCTTGGATTCCAAATTCCAGCTTCTCTATCAATCGTACCTAACTGCCTGGTAATTTGCTGGTGTGTGGTAACAATGAACACTTACTCAGGAGAAACACCATTTTGATCGGCTTCTAGCCCCTATAAATGAAACCAACTATGAATAAAGAATCACTGAAACTTTATTTGCTACTTGATTAGTCACTGGTGGCTATTAACTAGGACCCAAACCACTACATCCTTCAGTGGCAACATACAAATAGCACTAAGTGAGGGCAAGAGCTAAATTTGTAGTCTCTCTTTATGCACCAGTCTAAAACAACATTGCCAAGAAGATTTGCATACATTTTTGATAGGGAACCAACATGACAACAATAGTCAAGCCTTATTTTCAGTTTTCATTTAATTACAAATCTACAAGCCATTGCCAAATTATTTCTAAGAATTACCAATAAGTGCTCATGCCTACCCGCCTTATATGATCATAGAGTGCCGTAATTTGATTCATCACATTGATTTCTGCTTGTGTCTGGCCAAAACTTCCCTTCATCATGCACCCCACCCAACTGCGAGGTCAATGTGTGTGTTCATCTTGAAATTCTCGTGCTGCATCTTTTCCAGCTTGCTCCTTTCCTGACCATAAGATTTAATCTCACATTCTCTAGGGCACAGCCTGGACCACATTTTCTTTCCTGGATTTTGGGGGTCCATGACTCCTCCTCTTCCTCTGCCCCCACCACAGCCAACCCCCTTGTTCTGCTGTACCTCAGGGCAACACCCTTAACCCCCTTAGATTCCATTCCTGTGGACACAACCAAGAAGGCGATTTTTAAATTCTCAACTTGTTTGACGATGCCAGACGTTGTTACATTTCTGAAACTTTCTACTACTCTCTAACCATGGAGACCAGATCAATCAACCACCAAAAATGTGTGAGGACAGCTATGTGGAAGGGGAGGGTACGAAGGAGTCAAAGGCACAAGTACATCTTACAGCAAAAGAAAGGCTGAGGAGGCTGGTGATAGGACTGGATTTTGAATCTGTTTTCACATTCAGCATTTCTATTGGCACATTTGGGAATACAGCATTGTTTCCATATCTACTCTCTGAAATGACTATGTTCCAGTTGGCCCATGACTTTAAAATGTTTGCGACATTCACTGGTGTAAAACTCACACTCCAAAATCAATTTGCTTAGAAAATGAATCTGATTTTATAATAAAAGTAGGAAATAAGATTTAATTAGAAATGTGCAGCTACAAGAAAGCTGTTGCATTGTTTAAGAGCTTTAATAATATATAAAGGAAAATGGGTAATAAAAGCTAATTGCAAGATGGCTTTATTTCCTATTGAAGCTATATTTTCTACCTTTCCAGAATATTGGCATGAGAACACTTGCACATTCCTTTCTTTTTTTTTTTTTGGAGAAAAACTGTGAAACTAAGAAGATGTTCATTATTTTGAGCTCAAATGTTGATGATTGTTTTGGTTCTTATCCAGCTTTCAAAGAATAATCTTGATCCTGTAACAAATGTTTACCCTTAGGAACTGTTTACCGCTGAAATCTAGCAGGATATATATTAAATTACAAAAGACTACTTTTTAGTTGTTAGTCTGAATTAGATAAGAAACACATTACATATATATATAGCCTTTGAAAATATCAGAAAAAAACTGAACAAAAATTAGATGGTGGCTAGTGGCTCTGACTGAGAAATGATGTTAATTCTTAAACTTGATTCTTAAAATTCTTAAAATGATATTAATTTTTTAGGAATTACCTGTTACCTTTAAGAATTACCTGTTGTTACTTGTAAAAATATGATCAGATCTCTAATTTAAGAGCTTGAGTAATCCAGCAAAGTTTCACCCTTGTTGGAATATTGCTTCTTTCCACCGACACTGATAATACCGGTTCACGACTCTACAACGCTTTTTTGTTAAGAACTGAGATAAGTTTCAAGGTTTTGGCGGTCAGGCTCTTTTGGACGCATTATGTTTAACAAAGCTGGTTCACAACCATGGGCATAGGAAGTTCCTTGCAGCTGACAAGTGTGTCAATTGGAACTCCATGGGGAACAGCCACGCGGCCCTGTGGCCCAGGGCCCACACTGAGAAATCAGCAGCTGTGCATGTTAAACCTGGTGCTGTCATTAACCTGCTGTGGGACCTTCCACAAATTGCATAAGTCCAGCCATGAGAATAAACAAAGGCACCAATGCCCTAGAATAGATCTAAGGGAATCAGGCCGTGCGCACACAGAATAGAAACTCGCTCTGCCTTTCTTTCTAACACTCATTGGGGACAGGGAGGAATTTGGAATGACCAAGTTGTAGGTTACTGTTCTTTGCTTCCAATTAAAAGAGGCAAATATAAGCAATTGAGCATACTGAGGAGGGAGGGGGCAGCTGGGATAAGGATGAACTAAACTTCAGTTAAATTTGGGTAGGGAAGGGTGAGTGATGAGAAAGACTCCTCAATGATTCTAACCCTCCTGCTGGTTCCATTCACGGATGACGCCTCCCTTACACTCTTCCCAGTTTTGCTCTGTGTCTGAACCTTCCTTTCATGCCTAGTTCTTTTTCTTTGGCTCCCCTATTCCTCCGTGTTTTTCCATTGTCAGCACTCTTTGAAGGGAAGGAGGAAACCATATTCTCCCACTGCATTTTTTATTTCCTCCCTCAATTGTTAGAGCTTGGCAGAATTTTACAGACTCTCTTCAACCCATTCACTTTTAGATGGGAAAAATAGACCCATGTAAATGTAAATTAACAAGGTAGTGACTGAGCTAGAACTCTACGCCAGGTCCTTTCAATGCCAGTCCAGTGCCACTTCCGTACATTGCACCCAAGTGTAATGATAAAAGAAACAAAACTCAAAACTTCGAAGGCTGTGTTGACCTTGTATTTTTCACGTGTATAAATGGTATTCCATGTTCATTACTTTACATCCATAGGAATTAGGGCAGGAGGAGGATGTGATGGCATTTAAACTCTATTACTTTATGTATGTAAGGATTATTTCATTTAGAATGTGAATGTGTGTACTTCAAAAAATGAGATTTTGAAATGTAGTCACAAGTTTGGTTCATCTTTGGCCCTGTTTGGCCAGAAATAAAATATCACAGTGGAAATATGCATGCTACATTCACTAAATAATCAAAAAGTTATAGTCAAAGTCAGAGTCATAGTCATAACCATATGAGAAAAAAGTCATAATCAGTGAAGATCCACATTCATATTTGTCCAGTCACTAGGTAAAGCAAACACTAGGGTACATGGGGGAGGAGGTCTCCAAAACAGATAGTTTTTGACAATTTGTGCTTGATATTCCATCCAATATTTTGTCATTTATCCTTTTTGACTGATAAAATTAAATTCAACAACAAATCAAATAGCCATAATATATCTAGGTTTATAATATCCATGCTTTAATTTATTTGATCCTCTCAATCACATTTGGAAATTAACATGAAATAATGGAATTTTATTATTTGCTTTTCTCCTCTACAGTATATATACTTTAGAGACTAACAAACAGAGTATCATTCAGGTTGCTTCATCCAATTTCTTTGGCTGCTTTATTTACCATGTAAAAAAATTACAATATAATCTCTCATATAGTGTTTTGATTGGAAAACAAAACATTGCTTAACTCTGTAGGATTACATCTATGGGTGAATTGTATGGTGTGGAAGTAGTTGACTTAGGGCATATTTGGTTGTCAGAAAGATTTATGCCCCAAATCCTAGAGGTGTGGTAGTTATAACAATCACAGGCAAAACGTGACCTCAACCTTGTTCTTTTGATCATTTTATTAATTCTTCACAAACCCTAAATCAAACATAGAAAACAGCTATTGCTTTGAACCACGAAAAGAGGTGTGTGTGTTATCTGTCTGCCGTATTATCAGCATACAAGTCCATTGTTATTTCTTTCCTTTTCATGTTACTATTCAAAAGCCATTTATAGTGATGACTCTGCATTAACCTGAAACAAAAAACCCCCTAGTAATATACTAATAAATATTCTATTGGCACAAATATATCATTGAGGAGAACCAGCATGAACTATGAGTTTTCAATTTTTATATATTAAAACCTTGCTTATAATTCAGATTTTTCTTCAGCACTAAACTCAGATAACTTTTCAAATTCACACATTTTTGAAGAATAACACACAAAATGTAACTCCAATTGATACATTACCTCAATATACACTTTATAACAATATACATTAAGAAGTCACTTGTGGACTCCAGTTTCTCCATTTATAAGATGTTGAATTAAATGATTTTTAAAGTACCTTCTAACTTCAATATTCTAGAACTATAAAACATGTGTCCTATATTGTTTTAAAATGATATCAAACTAAGATATATACTTTAGTATAAAGTCAAATAGATAGAAATGTAGAGGAAAAGCTGCATCTGAACTATAGTCTTACGGGATTTAACCATATGACAGTACAGTGGGGAAGGGGGTGATGAAGGAAGAGTTTCGGGGCCTGGCCACATATGGCATGGGACCCCACGCCCACACTCCTCTGCGTGCCCTGGTGCGGGATTGCAGCCACACAGAGGAACGGGCACCGTTCTTGAATTCACACAAAGGACCTGACATGCCAGCAGGAGGCCCTAAAATGTGCTTATTTCTCTCATCTTAAAAAAGAAAAGAAGGAAGAAAAAGAAAAATCCTTCATGATCTCACTTTGCTGCCCCTTTCCCCCGCCCCTGCACCATTTCTCTCCTCTCTTCAAAGAGCTGTTTACTCGTCCTGTCTCCCTTTCTCCCTCCCATTCTCCCCTGAACCTAATCCCATCTGCTTTCTGCCCCACTCTCTCCACAAAACAGCTCTGGTCCAGGACCTCCAGGGTCTTTCTTCCTCCGCCCTCGTTTGGCTTGGCTCCTCAGCAGCGTGTGATACCATTCCTCATTCCACTTCTTCCTTCTTAAAAGGGGTTCTTCATGTGGCTTCCAGGACTCTCTCCCTTGGTTTTTCTCTGACCTGGACAGCAGTGCCCTCTCAACCTCTTCTCAGTCTCCTCCTGGTCTCTTTGACTATCTCTATTCTGTCTACACTCAGGCTGAGAGGACCTGTCTACTCTCCTGGTTCAAACACCACCTGCCTACAGGTGACTCCAAAGTGTGCATTTTCAGACTGAACCTCTGCCCTAGACTCTGGGCTTGTAGATATAACTCCCTACCTGGCCTCTCCCCCTGGATGTCTACTGGGCACCCCAAACTCAGCATGTCTAAAATAGAACTCTTGATATTCACCCCTCACCTGCTCATCTAGAGCTTTCCTCATCTCAGGAAACAGCAGTTCCATGCTTCCAGTGGCTGAGGTTAAAGCCTTGGTGTTTTCCTCTACTTCTCTCACTCATACCTCACCGTCAGTCGTCAGCAAATCTTGTCAGCTCTACCCTCAAAATCCAATGCAAAATTTGACCATTTCTCTCCACCCCACTTCCACCAGCCTGATCAACCACTGTCACCACTCAGACTAACTGGAGTGCTTGCTTCTACACTGACCTCCCTTCAGGCTATTCTCAGAGCGATCCTAAAACCTAAGTCAGATATCCTTTCCCTTCACAAAACCCACCAATGTCTTCCCATCGCACTCAGAGTAAAAGCTGAAGTTGTTATTAGGACGTACAGGGCCCTCCACGAGCTGCCCAGACTTATATACACCTCCCCCCCCACACACACACACACATACACACTCATAAACACACACGAAGACATGTGAGCACACAGACACAGACACAGACACATGAATACAGAGACAGACAGACACACAGACATACATGGACACACACAGGGACACACACAGATAGACACCTCGTTACCTCTCTGTTCTCATCTCCCACTACTCTCCCCTTCGTTCCCTCTGCTGCAGCCTCATTGGCCTCTCCAGTGTTGCTCAGACAAGTTGGATGTCCTCCTCCCTCTGAGAATGCTCTGCCTGAAACTACCATATGGCTAACTCCCTCATTTCCTTGAGGTCTTACCCTAAAAGGCATCTTCTCCGGGAGGGCTTCTCTGGCTACCTAACTAAAATTTAAAAACCACCCCCCACACACACACTTCATATAACACCTCCCTACTCACCAGCTGAATTTTTTCTCTTTAGTGTATATCATCTGATATACTAAATATTTTTCTTACCTTGTTCTTGTCTCCTCCAGTAGAATGTAAGCTATATTTGAGCAGAAGTTTTGTCTGTTTTGTTCACCCTATCTACAATGTGTAGAAGGATGCCTAGAGAATTGTAGGCACCCAATAAATGTATTTTGAATTGGTTCAATGAATGAATAATGCTATTCTAGAAATGGGAGCAAAAATGGAGTGAACTATATAGGCTGTCTGAGCATCCCATGGCAATGGATCCCAAACTCCTACATTGGCTTCCTCAATCTCTTTGAATCCCCAGAAGTCATAACAACCACCTGGCTGTAGCTTTTTCAGGCCACTGTTTCCATAGTAATTGATCATTCCTCCCAGATTTCAGTGATGTTCAACAGTCTCTGATCATCTCTGTTTTCTCAATCATTTCCTTAAAGGCACCTCCAGCAAGTTCCATGGCAGCTGGGGTTGCCCTCAAGGATATGGGAGAGGAAATGGAGGGCAAAAATCAGTGGGCAAGAAAACTTGCATTTTTGGCACATCTAGCAATCAAAACATATTTGGTGATGAGGAGTTTCTGGTTACGAGTTTCTTTTCCAACGCCTGGACAATTTAGCTCTGAAGGAGTAAGGTAGAAGGGTGGGGGCTCATTAATTCTAACTGGCTGACAGCTTAGGATAAGACTCAAAGCAGGAAACAAACAGTTAAGAGAGTACTCTGATGAACCACGTACACACATATGCACATATATATACATCTACACACATACATATATATACACATATGCACATACATATATACATCTACACACACACACACATTTTAAGAAAAATGTTCCAGACACAAATTGTGATATAATGAATCAGCATTGCCCAGGACATTGTTAAACAGCATATTAATGAACTTTAATTCAAGTTCATTATTTTATTACAAGATCTAGTCACACAACGTAATTAAATAAGGAAATTAGGTACTCTGTTCAAATACTTCTGAGTATAAAAGGCGCTCTCCTGAAAAATAAAGATAAATCCAAATTATCTAGAATTGTTTTAATTCATTTTGTGTGTGTGTGTTCAGATACTCAGTGGATGTTAACCGAATATACGAACTACAAAGAGCCGTCTTGGTAGGAGGCAATTACTACAAAGGAGTGTAGACTCAAGAACCAAACTGGCTAAGTTGAAACTCCATCTCCATCACCTTCCAGAGCAGGTTACTTCATCTCTCTGTGGTATGGTTTCCTCTTCTCTACAAAGGGAATGAAAATAGTACTGACTTCATTGGGGTGGTCATTAAATGAGTGAAGTACTTAGAATTGGGGCTAGTACCTAAAAGGTACCCGTATACGTTTTTATTAGATAAAAATAGGAGAAAGCCTACATTTTGGGAAAAAACCCTCACCATTATTTGCTTGTGGGTATGTTTTTGTAAGAACTTGTATTTTTGACCCCTAAAGAATTCACTTTAAACTTCCAATAATTTTTCCCACGAAGTGAGCTAAGTGGTAAACACGGGACGCCTGAGTCCATTGGAATCGACTTCTCGCTAGCTGTGTTGGGAGGACCGGGGAGAGAGTTGTAACAGGCTCTTCATTTGTAACATGCACTAGAATGTGCCGCTTACACAAGTGACATGGAAAGGTGAGGGCTGGGCAAACAACCCTCCACTTTTCCTCAGTGCTCACCCATCTTCTTTCAGTGCTACCTTACCCCTCCCCTCTGCTGTTTAATTGGTGTCCCCCGACCCCCACGGCTTCCCATATCTTTTTTTATCCCTTATCTTTATTTCCTTCTCCTTTCCTTTCTCCTCGCATTTCTGTTACCCTTATGCTGTAGTGCTGTCCCCTTTTACATGTAACTGCTGTCTAGTTTTATTTCTCACTTTTCCCATACTTCCCTTTGGGCACCCCCCCACCCTTCCCACCCCCCGACAGAATCTCTTTCCCCTGCAATAATCTCGCTCTTACTTCCTGGTTTCTCTCCCTCTGCTCTGGGCACTGACCTCTTCTTTGTTGGCACTCTACCTAACACTTTTTGTTTTTTTACTTTAAGATTTGCAGTACAGTCTGTCCTTATTCACTTACTGTGTCAGTCCAACTCTGATTAATACCACTTTTATGGAAAATGTTATTTTATAACTTTAAAGAGAGGCAAGGAAATGAAAGAGCCTAAGTGAACTGAGTAATACCCATTTTTATTGACTATCTACCATGTTCAAGGTCCTTTATATACATTGCTCTCATCCTCACAATAACTTTGAAAGAAGCTATTATTTATTCCTGTTTTATAGTTGAAGAACTGATGCTGAGCCATTAGGTGACCTGCCCAAGGCCTCACAGAGCTAGAATTTTATCTCACATCTTGAGGGTTCCCTCATCTGCCTTCTGGGTCCCCTATATCACCCTGTTTCATAAGTGAATTGAACTACCATGTTTTATCACATTTCTAATAAACAAAAATAAGAATTGAAAATAAGACTATACATAGAGATTTAAAACACATTATCTTCATGCACTTCTCCCTCCTCACACATACACCCCATACACATACACCTTTAAATATAGCAAAGGAGGGAGAGTAATGTCAGGAAGTGGGTAGAAAAGAAAGCGGTGAGGGCACCAAAGAAAAATCTTTGCCTCTCTTCTCTCTTTGTTGATGTCTCTGTGATTGGTCGAGTTCATTAGGAGTCAGAGACTCAGAGACTTTTAGAGTTCAAAGTGGTCTTGGAGGCCATCCAAAATAACTCCTTCATTTTACCAATGAGGAAGCTACAACTCAGAGAAATAAAATGACTTGCCAAAAATATACAGATTTACTTGCTGCCTAACCTGAGTGGGTGGGTTGAATTAATACTCATAAGATGCTTATTGACCAGCAAAATACCACCAAACCATCTGCAAGCCCTGGAAGGTTCCAGCGTCTCAGAGTGAGAGTCATTCCAGGCTGGAGGGGTATCCACCAAGACAGCTATGAGCTGCTGGGGCCCAAACTTTACCCCTCTGGGGGCTCAAGAGGAATCCAGATATTCCTAAGATACCTCAGAATTGAGAATGAGTGTGTTTTAAATGAATGCCACAAAAAACAAATCTACAGGATATTCAGCACTAATGTGTAACAGGCCCATTGACACATTCTGATGCAGTACAGCCTCAGAAAGTCCAAATGCCAAAATAAGGCACCATTTGTTTCCTTATAATTAAAAAAAATATATATATATATACACACACACATAGATGATCAATGATGCAATGATAAGCATGAGCATTCATTCCTATAACTGCTTCTATCACTCTGTAGCTTTCGTGCTAAGTAGATTACAAATATGGCAGAGTTAGTGTAGAGCATTAAGGTAAACTAAGAGTGTAAGGGAAAATGGAAGGAAAAGGAACACAAATCTTTTACTACCTTAGCGTCAGCATTAATGTCTTCTTTAACATGGTGTAACAATATTTGGCTCCTGGGCAGTTGTTTTTTTAGTTAATACCGTATTTATCAGGAGTTCAGCTTCTCCCCACCTGATTAGCAGCACACCACCTCCCTGGAATCGAGGAAGGAGCTAATGTAGACTGAAACCAAATTTGATGCTTAGAAAATCCTTGAGCTGTTGAAAGGCACACCTGTGTTGTTTGGCAGGTGAGTTGAATCTCAAGTAAAGAATTTCTGCAAATCTCCTGTTCAGTTGGCTGAACTGGTTTCACTGCTATTGAACAAGCCTGGGGTGGGAGAATCCTCTATTTTTCCTTAATAATCATAATAAGGCCACAAAATAACTTCCAATGCTAATCTCAGTGGCTTACGTCTCAAAAGTGGAAAGGCTCAGAATATATTTCAGGACTTAAATGTCTTCATATCAAAATTTATTAATTTATAGATAAATTAGTAGTTTTCATATTGGAAAAAATCTAAAGGTTTCTGTAAAGACCAAATTATTGTTAATTAAGATGTAACTTTGAATAACTTAGAGAAGTAACTTTCTAGCTATAGTCACTTTTATATTTAAATTAAGAATAGTTTGCTATGAATCGATAAATAAAAATTTCAGTGAACTGAACCCTAAAGAAAATAAGGAAGCATTTATCAGTTGAAAGGTACTCTGTAAATCGGCTTGCAGATTAACTGCAAAGGTTATTTGGGACTCTATAATCTTAAAGTGAAACAGGCCATTTATCCATTATTTCTTTTTAAAAATCTTCGCTATAGGGTTCCCTTTTCATTTTCTGGACATTCTTATGTTAGATTATGTGGTAATCTGTACTCTACTTAGGTTTCTTCTGACTAAACTGGTTTTGAAAAGCTTAAGATATAAGACATTCTAAAATAAATGCTTGATTCATTACATAATATCCTTTACGTATTAAAGAAAGTTAACATCTTCCATCCTTTGATCAGGCATCTGTGGGCTCTGAAATATAACTCTCTAAAGTAAATATGCAGTATGCCAGGGAAGAAAAAGAAAAGAGTTTTTAGGGTTGTCCAATCTCACAGAAGGGACAAAGGATAAAAGTAAAGGAAAGTTAATCGGTCCACAGGCATGACGACCCTAGTCTGTTTCCGCTGGCAGAGGAACTAACAGTGCTACCATCAGGTCTTGCTTGTGGTATTTTCAACCCCTTTTAAGTTGCAATTGTGTGTCACAATCTCTACAGTAAAAGAATATTTCTTTTTTTCAAAGTTTTCAACCAACAGATTAATATTCTTTCTGTCTGTAATACACACCATCTGTTTTACTAAGTTAACTGTACACATATACCTGAATCTCAACTGGTCAGAGCCGTGGTTCCCAGCCTGTCTGTACATGAGAAGCTTTGGTCAGATCCCTACCAGAGCCACCCCAGAGATTCTGGCTTAAATGTCTGGTGATGCAACAGAGAGAGAGACAGAGAGAAGGAGTCGTTCTTGGAGTTCAAGTTGGAATTCAGAATTTGTTTCCTCCAGAAGCAATATTGCAGTGGTGATCTGGGTTTATGGATTTTTTAAGTACCACAGGTAGAGCTACATTATCTGTTAAATAAACTTTTGGGGACTGGTCTAAAACACCAAACCATTCTCCATAGTTCTTTATGTAAAACAAACAAACAATATACCTTTGGTTCCAAACAATGAAATTTATAACTAACCTGTTGATAAATTAGGAAGCTTGGGTCTTCAAGGTCACAATACTACACTTTTTTGTATCAAAAGTAAGTTAAGATTTTGTCCTGTGGAAAAAAAAAGAAAAGAAATAATCAACAATTTTAGTGAGTACCTACCATGAGGAAAACACAAACAGACTGCCAAGCACAGCCAGAAAATAAAGTACAAAACCAAAATGTGTGCAATTTTTAATTTTAGGAAACTCCATAGTTTTGCTTCATGACTTTTTATGTTTTCTGAATAGTAAATTGGATCAGAAATAGGCAGATTGTTCAGAAAGGAATATGGTATAGAAATAAAAGTGGAAATATGCTGGGGGGCAAGAAACAGTGATAAAAGCACTTTAAATAAGGCAAATCATGCAAAAGAATAGAGGACACTTTGTAGTCAATACTCAAAGGTGACTGATTTGAACAGCAGGGAGGATGAGAAGGATTAGGTTAGGTAGGCGCTTCTCAAACTGTTTTTAAGTTTGACCCACCAGTGAACCCAACAGGACACACGAGGACAAGCTGGGACCAAGAGCAGTACAGTAGTGTAAGCATGTCAGCATTCTGCCAGGCAAGCCGTCTTCCCATCCATACAAGCCACGAGATGGCCAAGCACACCTCCCAAAGGCTGCTGATCTGCCCAAGAGTAGGACTTGGCACTTGGGTGGAAGTTCAAGAGAGACAGATTTGGGCTCAATATAAAAAAGAATTTTCTAAAAGTTCTAAAACAAAACAAAACCAGAACAGATGCCTTGCCATGTGCTGAGCTCGTGGCCCTGAAGGTTAGAGCATGAATTGAATATTATCTCTAGAAATAGACAGGATAATTGTGTCGAATGTGAAGCGTGTCCTAACAGTCTCCAATGGTCCTTCCAAATCTAAGTTTTGGTGATTTTATAGTCCAACCTCCTCTCTTCTCCATGGACATCTAATCACCTCTAATTTCATTCTGTACCCATTTGACTAAAAAAAAATGACAGGGGAATTGAGAAATTCTTCACAGTGAACCAAAGTGTCCCTGCATAAAGATTGTGAAACAGAGGGTTAGCAGCTAGCTTTATTGTAGCAGACTGATTTATAGGTTTTAGACCTTTGGTTACTTTTGGCAAGAAATGAATCCTGAAAGCTCATATAACCGTAAGAACTTTAAATGGATAAATAATAACCTCATAATAAAGCCAGTGTCTTTGTTCTCTCATTTATGCCCAGATTTGTAACCTCAGGAGCCAAAAGTACACTCTGATCTTTACATTTACCTTGAGACAGCAATGAAGGAATGAATGAGTTTATTCTTCAATTAGGGGAAAGGTGAAGGTGGTAAAAAAAGCAAAGCAAGACACAGAGCGGTTTTCACTCTGGCAGAACCATCAGTTCATGGAATAGACTCACAGACCTGGGAGCTGGAAGGGACTTACAGGAAAAATGTCTCAAATGCATGTCATATGTGTAATGCATTAGTATCAGCAGGCCAGCATTGTGGCTGGAAGATTCAAGATCGAGATTGTAACGAAGGCTCTGACGGAGCCTGTGCTCTCCACATGCTGCTGTCTTAAATTTAGGCCTGAGCGACACACCTCTTGACAATGACTTTCCTACCATACCGGGCCAAAGAGAACTGCAGAACTTTAGGGCAAGGCAGATTTCCAGCACAGAACTGCAGTGATCCCTCCCTGACAAGCCGAACGGGGTCACCCAAACAAGCGTGGCACGAAAACCTTTAGAATTCAGCAAGCCGAGAGCTGTGTTACCAGGCCGTGTCCTTCCAGGGCACACAAAAGGCTTTTTCTGCTCTGCTTTTACAAGGTACAGTGGAAGCCAAGCTATTTGCCATGGGTAGGGCTGGCGTGGGGGGTGGGGGAAACGCAGCAGGTTGTCCACATCCGGCTGCCAGTCTGTCCAACAGGGGAGCCATTCTCCGCGGTCCCTCGGCCCTCGGGATGCCGGGGCGGGGGGCGGAGGGGAGCGCAGGCCTGCGTTCCTCCCGACCGCGGGCGGCGGGCCAGCCGGCGGGACAGAACCCAGGCAGCGACCGTCAAAGCGCCCTCGAGCCCCCTGTGCCCCCGAAGGCGCGTCCTCGGGCGGGTCCGCGCCCCCTAGCGCCGGCCGGCGGCCCGGGCTGCGGGGCGGGGCCGGGGCTGCGGGGCGGGGCCGGGGCGGGGCGGGGCCGGGGCGGCGGGGCGGAGCCGCGGGGCCGGGCGCGCGGGGGTCGCGGCGCCGAGTGGGAGCGCGAGCGCGAGCCCGGCTGCAGCGGCGGCATGGCGAGCACGGCCTCGGAGATCATCGCCTTCCTGGTCTCCATCTCAGGCTGGGTGCTGGTGTCCTCCACGCTGCCCACCGACTACTGGAAGGTGTCCACCATCGACGGCACGGTCATCACCACCGCCACCTATTGGGCCAACCTGTGGAAGACGTGCGTTACTGACTCCACGGGCGTCTCCAACTGCAAGGACTTCCCCTCCATGCTGGCGCTGGACGGTCTGCATCCCCTCGACCCCCGCCCCGGCCCTCGCTCCTCCCCGGCCGGCCGGCGGGGGCGCCCGCTCGGCCCCACGACCCTCGGCGGGACCCCTGGGCCGGACTCCCCCGAGGCCCGGCCCCGCTGTCTCCCCAGGGCCCGAGGGAGCCGGGGCTCCCCGGTGCCCGTCGCCCCCGGACGTCTGTCCCACGGGGACACCTGTCCGATCCCGGGACCCCGGGGGGTGGGGGACATGCAGACAGGCCTGGGTCGGTGGGTGACTCTCAGGCGTCGGACGTGAAGGGAAGCAGCTTTGCCGTCCTGAGAGTCGAGGGCAGGGCTGTGGGACCCCCATCTCTCGGGGACTGGTAGGACACGGAGTCATGCAGCGGGGTCTTGTCTCCCCCACCCAGCACTCCCCAGAAGAGCTGGATTCTGATTAAAATGCTATCATTGACTTGTCACAGCGAAATCCGCTTGCTCTGAATTCCCTTTAGCCAGTTCGTTAGTTCTTTTGAAAGTGGTCAGGAGAAAAGGAAACATATTGCAGGCAGTATTTTCCTACCCCCTTTTCCCCCATGCTCTACAAACTTGTCTGCCTGGGCTTTAACGCTTCCTCCAAGTTTTAGGAGAATAAATAGCCCTTGCATGTGCCACAGACGGTGGGGAATGCTGGCTCGCGAGAGGCTTGTGCGCGAGCCTCACAGGTTCTGTGTGCGTGCCTCCCTTGGCTGTGCTCTGGTCTCCCTCGTGGAGTTCTTTTGTGCATTGTTTTCTACATTGTTCTTCCTAATCAGGCTTAATATTGCATTGCAGTATAGCAACAGGTACATGTTCACTGGCTCTGTTTTCGTTTCAAGAGAACAGTGGATGTCAACCCAGTCACAATGATTGCTCAAGTTCTAGGCTCGTTTCTTCCAGGATTTTACAGCACATGACTAGCTGGATCCTGGCAGAAACTTAAGGAGAGTCATTTACATTATTTCTAGTTTTGAGGTGTTTTATTTTTCTTTTATTACTGAACTGCAAGTTTTTATTTGCGTAGCTGAGTAAATAAAAGACAAGATTTAATTCCCCTAAGATGGTGCTAGCCACGAAAAGCAAACTGTTGCTCACCATGGTGTTTGATGGAACCTGGGTAGAAGAGAAATACATGTCTGGCTTTACGTGGGTGACACCCAGGTCTTTGTCCTGTTGTGTAAAATGAGTAGCTGGGACGCTGTTGGTTAGCTAGAATGAATTTCCTATGCTCTGCGAAGCACGCATCCAGGTAGGTGCTTTGAGCAGGCAGGCTCTTGTTTCTGTGGTTTACATTCAGGAATATGGGATTGACAGTGACCGTCCTGAGACAGCATGCCAGATAGCTATGCTTCCTTCTATAGGACAGTTGGGGGACAAGGGACAAGAGGGAGAAATCATTGCTCCATGAAGAGCATTGGGTGCTGAGTGTAAATAGAAGCCAGCAGGTAAACAGAAGAACCAGAGCTGAAATGCAAAGTTCATGCCTGCATGGGGACTGCTTTTCCTTCCAAGGCTTTGCAAAAAGTATACAAAATTACTAGCATAAGATAAGCACTTTTCCTCTTTCAATCCAGCAACTAGCACATGTGCTACAAGTGAACTGTCTCCACCAAGTGGATGTTTCCATTTTAGCTGGTTTGAAATGGAAAATAAGGTACACATCATTTGGAAAACACTTAACTTTTAAGGGACACCGTGAGCGTTTCCTCCAACAGAATTCATTAAAGTCACTGTATTTTACTAATTGAAAATTTCACGGTTGAATGAGCTAGTGATTTCTGTTTATTGCTAACCCATATTCCTTTCAAAGCACCACTTGAACTTCGGCTGAGAATCATTTTCAGCCAGGTTGTTTGTAATATATGCCATCTATTTTCGTTAGTGAGAATGTTTGCCATTTCTTCCAAGAGAATTAACTATAAATTATACTTCAGAGAACTTCTGAGTAAATATGTTCATGCCTCAGCACTTTAATGTGTTAATTGGCTATTAACGGTGTCAGTAAATTAGACCTGTCAGAAATAATGGCCTCCTTGACTAGGTTTTACTGCTACTTCACTTGATGGTGTTACTTATAAGTTTTGCCCTCCGGAACTGTTAAAAAGCAAAGTTGTAGAGGTCTGCCTTGCAAAAGATAAACTCTGGAAGGGTTTGTTGGAAGTCACCTAAGCCCTGAGTCTGTGCGTGTTTTAAGGACTGGTAGCCCCTAATTTGCAAACCTCAGGCTTGCTCACAACTCGATTCCATTTAGGGGTGGCAGGGGAGTTTATCTCCAGGAACCCCAATCCTTGCTCTTTGCTCCCTGTTTCAGAAAATCTAGCCAATGATTGTGCTGGTAAGGTGCCTTCTTTCGTGCATGTGACATTAGTAAGTTATTGCTACTGTTCTTCTGCCAGAGAGAGGTACCTTCCCCTCCAAATCATGTTTTTGGGTGGTACTGAGCAAGGACCTGACCACATCAGAACCTGCTCGCGCCATCTCTCCTCTTGGACTTGTGCCAAGAGACCTGTCCTGCTGCCGGTACGAGGGCTGAGACAGGAGAACTGAATAAGAAGCTCAGAAAAATATTATGAGTAGTGGTTAAATAAAGTTTAAAGACTACTGTTATTTTTCCAGGCATATTAAGGATTGAATGCATCGGCCTGGGATTCCCACCACTGTGTACCATCTGGGAAGATGCATTCTGTGTTCTAAATGATCGGATTGTAGGATTTAACCTTTTGCCAGGTCCTTGCATTATCTGTCCATAAAACCTATAAGATTGCTAAAGTAAATGCAAGTTATGGTCCATGATAAGGTTTCCTAGTTTTTTTTTTTTTTTTTTACACATATATTATAGAGGTAACATCACACACACACTGTCTTGTCTGTTTAGTGATGGCAGTCAGAGTCAGCTAAAACACCTCAAAACCATAGATTAAAATAAATTTCAAAAAATGATGAAACCACACTGTCCCAGTAGCTCTGCTGGTAAATGATGAGCCAGTTGTGGTTATCCTGGTAGACTCTCTAATCTTGCAAGGAACTAACAGGCTCCTCTCTCTGTCTGTGCTTCTCCCTGCTCCCTGGGTTCTGGCTGGGGGACTTGAGGGTTGAGATTTAAACGAGAGCTACCTGAGTCAGTATTTGGCCGCAGAGACCCAGATAGCCCTGCAGCATGATTATTGCTACCAAAATAAGCCTCCATTATCCTGTTTTGCTAAAAATAAGTTTCTTTTGTTTTTGATAGCTTCACCGTCAGTGAAATTACTTTCTGTCTGGAAATAGTTTACACTATACAGTAGAAGATCATTGTCATTGCATTCTGAATTTGTGGGGGTGTAAATTTATTACAATTAAATAGAGCATCTTCTGTGTACTCTTCAAAATGGATCTGAGAAATATGATTAAACCTTAAAAGTTCATTCTTTCCCAAAGAAACATGGACTGGAGGCTACCTGCCAGCATTGTTTCCTGAATTTATGATTATCATAATCATAGAATTATTTTAATTGTAGGCTTTGCCTGAATACATCAGTTGCTATATCTTAGCATTTATGAGTCTTTTTGAAATTAAAACATTTAATTCCGAATGTAAACTTGATGTTCATGTATGTTCATTTGCTTAACAAATATTTACTTACACCTAGTATGTACCATCACTATTTCAGATTGAAATATGGCACTGTTTCAGACTGAAATGAAAATGATCTTATATAGTAAATGTTTGTTAGTTTAAATCTTATTGATTTAAAATTTGTTAAGTGTCTGGACAAAAGCCAGGCTGAAGTTTACCATCACCCGGGCTGTGCAAATAAAATATGTGACTAAGAAAATGAAAGGTACAGGAGGAATGATCAAACAAAACAACAGAACAGGCTTTTAGGGTGCTTTGAAAGCTTCTGTTTATATGCAAACAGTTAATTTCATAATTATAAAAATTATTCTAGTAAACAACCAATGCTTTTTTAAACCTAATTTTATTATATGTGCCCATAAAATAATAAAATGTTATTAAAGTATTTCTTGATTTAGACTCCTCATGGTTCATGATGATATTCCAGTTGGTCTCATCTATAAGCTTTCATTAATATCAGAAAGTTTGACTCTTTGGGAGGCCCTGCTGCCCAATTATAAATTTTGTAATGTCAAAACCATTAAAACATGAGGGTCCAACATGCAAGGAAGTCAGAGAGAGAGTGGCAGAGAATGTTTCTCACAGTGAAAGGCAGTGTTGCGTGGATTTTGTAGTCAGATCTGGATGGAATCCATTTTTTCCTCCTACTGTCTCATCTCTGGCGTATTATATATCCTCAGTTGCCTCATCTGTGAATATAGGAATAATTACACTCAGAGGTCTATCCTGAGGATTAGGCATACACTAAACTTTAAAGTGTATAGAAGAGGCTAAAGTATAGAACAGGCTCACCATATAGATGAACTTGCTTGCTTTACCTTGTGTTTTAACCATTATGGTTATTTCTTCAGAAACCAGAACAGTCATTCAGAAGGACAGTGGAAAATGAGGATTTCTTTCTGGACAGGCACATGTTTTGTGTTGATGTAAATGACCTTCTGTAATTGCAGGTTATATCCAGGCATGTAGAGGACTTATGATTGCTGCTGTCAGCCTGGGCTTTTTTGGTTCCATATTTGCCCTCGTTGGAATGAAGTGTACCAAAGTCGGAGGCTCAGATAAAGCCAAAGCGAAAATTGCTTGTTTGGCGGGGATTGTATTCATACTGTCAGGTAAATAATAACTTTCTTCCAAACAAGGTACTTCACGATGTTAATAACATGACACTAACCATAGCACTTTCCCTCTGATACTTTCTAGGGCTGTGCTCAATGACAGGTTGTTCTCTGTATGCAAACAAAATCACAACAGAATTCTTTGATCCTCTCTTTGTTGAACAAAAGTAAGTACTCTCCTCAGTCTGTCTGTTTCTAGCTCACAGGAAATGTATATAAATATTCTAAATTAAGATACATAAGTTCTTACATGGCTTATGAAAGTGAGACATAGTGATAAATGGTATTTGATGACATCATTCAAGAGTAAACATATATGTGCTACATTGGCAAAAGATGCATTTAATTACTGCATTAGGGTAACATAGTGTCTTGTCTCCAAATAGCTCAAGGCAAAGGATTTAGAACTCTAAACTTCATCTACTGTACATCATAAAATTGAAGTCAAGTGAAAGAGAGATGTAAGGTGGGGAGGAAAGAATGATGAAGTGTGACAACAGAAAATTAAAAGCTTGCCTTGATTGTTGTCCATCTAAAATGATATTTGCCAGTTGCTAATCTCTGGGCCGATTTTATTAATTAGTCTTTTAAATTTTTCTGTTAACTATGGCCTTAACAAGCTCCACCTAATAAACCTTTATAAAGAAACTGTACATGATGGAGGGTTTTTAAAAATGCTCTAGGAGTGTCCCAGACAACCAGATGTGACCGGTCTCAGTTGCAGGTGAATGCTTTGGCATTTACACATCAGTTTGTTTGTTGTTGCTGTTTTTTAAACTACGGGCTATTGCTTTTTATAGTTTCCCTAGGCTTACTTTTTTTGCATTGGGAAAACCCCAGGGAGACCACATTAGAAATAATAATATATCAAATATTTTGTCTTTCATGAGAATATACCCACATACCTCTGTAGAAAGCCACATGTGTATGCATGTGTATTGCTATCAACCAGGCTGGGGATTCTCTTTCAGTCTTCAGGTCAAATGTTATAGGATTTTTTTTAAAGTAGTTACTAAAATAGCTGATCAGGTATGCATTACTTTTTTTCCAGTGGATTTAGGAATCTTCAGGAAATCGATTTTCTAGTTTTGTCTTTAGTATCTTTTATGTATAAATAGTAAATGTTTATATAACAAAATATAATGAAAATATTAGGTAACACATGTTGAGTCCCTAGCATGTACCAAGCAGAGCACAGCAAATATTATTTATTTTATTCTTACAACAGCCTCATAAAATAGGTTTCCTTGATACTACCTTTTTTAAAATTGAGAAAAGAGGTCAAGTAAGGTGTCCAGGGGAACTTGAACTAGACTAGTAGGCTGATTGAACTAGGGTTCAAACCAGGCACACTTACTCTAAAATGCATGATTTCTAATATTCTATTTCATAATTTTTGTGACAGTATGCTACATATATTTTTCATTAAGGGAATTTCTTTTGTATGTTTTAAAAAACTATTTTAAATTTTATTAAATGGGAAACAAAAATGACTGTTTTAGACCCCAGTATAACTTTTATTCCCCTGACTGTGTTAGAAAAATATGTTCTGATTTATGAATTTTCTGCTAACTGATTTTTGATAATGAGATTTGCACAGGTGTACATGACACCAAACATGGAGATCAAAACTGAGACTGTTCTCCTGAAAATTAGAAACATTTTACTGATAATTAAATGAAATATCATTTTTCATTTAAGTATTACATTTAAATGATACATTTTTATTTCAGGGTTTGGTATCATAAATATACAACAAAGCTGTATTTCTCGTGGTTTATTTTATTAAAGACATTGCTAACTTTTCTGGATTATCTTTTCTACATCACTGTTTTTATTTTCCTGACAATTATTGAGGATGTCTTTGTCAGAGTCTTAAAAATCATTTTCCTCTTTCCTCAAGAGGTCAAGGCTAAGTTGTGTGTGCACGGTAACTTAAACACGTCCTTTGTGTGATTTTGTTCTGTGCTTGCTGTATGCTCAGTCACCTAATTCAGTTTAGTACCATTGGAATTTCTTGTTCTCCTTTCAGATTTTGGTTAAACTCAGTTCAGTAATTATGGACTCAGAAGTTTTCCTCTTTTCCACGTTCTTGGTGCTACATTGAACTATCCCATTCCCACTAATAGCCTCCCAGCATTCCTCTTTCTCTCCATGCCTGTTCTCTCTCTGTGTCTATAGTCTCATCTGTAAAATCAGGATCATAATAGTGTCCCTCTCATAGAGTTGCTGTGAGAATTAAGAGTGTGTATATTTATGCTTAGCACTGATTAGAAAAGAGCAAACACCTTGTATTAGCTATTACTGTATTATGTTAGCTATTATTAAGATTGCTTTTTAATTGTGTGTGGTATTTAAGATGTGGCTTATCTTTATAGATGTCTTTATTAGCTCTTTTCTGCAGTGACTTAAAAATAGAACACCTACAATTTGCCAATTTACCTTATTAAAAACACAAGAGCTAGGGGTTATAAATAACAACACAGCTTACAAATTGGTAATATTTACAGATAACAGGCCCTTCACACTAAGGCCTTAGAGAAAATATAGACTTTATTTTAAAAAATCTGCTTATTGAGAACACGTTAGCTTCTTGAGATCGGAGTCGATTCACATCTGTATCCCCAGCAGTGCCTTGCACAAAGAAAGGCCCTCCATGACTTACATAAAATCCATCTGGATCAAGGAATTATCAAGGCCTGAGATTTGTAAATATGATCAGATTCTAATTACCCATAATGCTAGAAAAGAGGCATGAAAATGCCATGTGACATCTATAGGAATTCACAGACTTCATTTAAATAAAACTCGCTTCTATAAAAACCAACAAATCGACTAACTTGGCTTCATCTGTTTTCCCTTTATCGACACCTCTAGTAGAGGAGAAGGAGATGAAAATTAGGAGGATTAATAAGCTTCACATTGGCTATCAACACAAAATAAACAGGCTTCATGGGTCTTAAAATATTATAATCTTTAAAGCAACATTTAGATTTGGCATATTCTAGGGGATAGCACTTCCTTAGCTGGCGTTTGCTAGAAGTTAGTCATCGGTGCCTCTGATTTAGTTTGTACATGAACTTAGAGGAATAGGGTGGAGAATCAAAGCTAAAGGCAGGGCCAGCCCTGGGAGAGCTGGGATTTGGGGGCACCGCTCCAGGAAGGTTCTGACTTTCTCTGGTGTCGTCATTGACCTGCACGAGAGTAAGTTCTTGAGGTCAGAAAACATTTATTTCATCTCTGTCTTATTTGCCCAGCGCCGTGCCTGGTAAGTGAGACTCTTGTCTGTAGAGCTAGTCCTTTCAGGATTAGTGGAAAAGCTTTCTGTTGTCTCAGCAGACTGAGGAAGCTTCTGAGAGGATGGAGATAGAAGATACACTCACTCTTCCCTTCCCATCCTCATCATACATTAATGTTCCCAAAACTAGCTACCGCCAAATAATGGCTCTCCCTCCATCCCTAGAAGTCATGGCTGTGACGCAGGGACTCGTGTGTTGGGCCCTTAGGAAGGGCAGTGAGAGGCGGTTGCTTGCTGTTCCACACCCAAGCCCTAAAATGCACTGGAAAACGGTTCCGGCCTCAGAACCTGGTTTTGTTGCTGCTTTTGTTTTTATTAAGAATCCTATACTATATTAATTGAATCTCCTTTGTAGATTTCTAAGACATCTCTCTATAAGGCCCACCTGGGTTGCCTAAGGTAGAAACACAGAACTAAGCTCATTCACAAAGTTCCTGCTACATTCCTACTCTGTGCAGGGAATTCAGTAGGTGCCTTACTGATGAGAAAAATAATGAGTGGCTTCTACTGTACAGTTGGAGTAAAGTTTGTGGCAGTCGCACTGCAAACGGTATCACTCTTTTTGTTCGGTGGCTGTTTATTCTGAAACCTTCGCTTTCCCACCACTTATCCGGGAAGATTTTTCTTCCAGGCTACAATCATTTGACAGAATTGCAATCTTGAGAGTTTCATCTGACTGTGGTTGTGTTCTGCCATTTCCCCATTTTTTTCCTTTTGTTTTGCTTCTTTGCTTTCATTCAAGTTGAGATTATGTTTTATGACTCCAGTATGGGCTCCTGCAAAGCCTTGAAAACTATTTCTTAACTCTTCCCTTTGGGCTGTTTCAAACCAACTTCCTCCTTTTTATTCAAACAAAACCTACCAAATCCAAAGAAAATCTACTGTCCTGCACGCTTATGGTAACAGGCAACCCTTGTGATTCACCCTACCAGAGTGTCGAAATTTAAATACATTATTCCCACCATTGCTGTGTTGTCCAAACCACCAACTTCCTGAATGTCTCGCTTTGTTGTCTTAAATAAATGGTTCCAAGTAAGAATTGATTGACATAAAGAAACTTCTTTTTAAATCATGCAGTTAGAGCACTGACCCCATTGCCCTAATTGAGGAAACAGGATCTTAGATTAATTCTCTTTTAGTATAGGAGATTTATCATTCATGTTTTGGCTCAGATAGTCTCATGTTTGGGGCTTATTATCCTCCAGGCTTGTCCATTTTCAGAGTTTTTAAAACCATGGAGTTATTTATCTCTAGCACTCTACATTCTTGGAATATATTTATTTTCTACTTTAGGATTTAAGCTTTACTTAGGTAAAATCTTTTCACCATTGTGGCTATTTAGTAGTTAGAAATAAACAGCCATCTGCTTCCTAATAAATTCTCTCATTTTGTTATCTGTCAAGTTAAATGAACAATAGACAATTCAAGAAGCACATTTCTAGATTACACACATTTTCCTGGGTGAAGTTGAAAGGATTATTGATCTCACTAAGTGACCTTGCCAAGATATTTAACTTCCTTCTTCTGTCGTTTTCATAATTGAAAAAATTATGGATGTTTGTTTATTTAAGCTTACTCCATTCATGAGATTATTTGGAGAATGAATTAATCTTGGTAAACTGCTCATAGATTCTTGGATAAGGGATTCCACAGAAGAGCCAAGTGTTAAGAACAAAACAGAATTCAGTGTTAAATATTAAGAAGGTATTATTCTTCACTTTGTTCAGTGGTAGCACCGGCTACCTCAGATCACCAGAATTGCTCTGATGCTTTTGTTATGCTAACATGACTGAAAAATCTACTTGGAAACCAAGTGTTTGGCAACTGTGTTTTGTTTTTACTGACCAGTACGTGAAGTCATGATTCCTACCAGTTTGCCATGCTTTCTGGTGACTTACCTTTTACACCACTGCCCCCTTTCTTCTCCTTTTCCATCTAAGCCAACCCTTGCTTATCCTGGAGGACTTGCATTCTGGGTGAGCTCCCCTCCTCGGTGCTCATGTTGCACCTGTGCTTCTGTCATAATTCTGCTGGGCAGTTAGCACTTACTTGTTGGTCTGTCTCCCAAAGCAGACCAGGAGCATCTCGAAGCAGAGACCTGATTTTGGAATCTCTTGTAGCTAGTCCATGCTCCATGACATTTACAGCAGTGGTGTATGACTGTCTATGTGTCTGTGTGCGTTTCTCCTGGAGTGGAAAGACTGAGCCTGCTTGTGTAGATTTGGTTAAAGGAATGGGGAAAGGAGGCAGCATACACATACTGTTTAAGAGTGAGGACCGTGGATCCAGGCTGCCTGCAAGTAAACCCCAACCCTGCCACTTGTCAGTTGTGTGACCTTGAAGAAGTTACTTACGCTTTCTGTGTCCTGTGTTCCTCATCTGTAAAATGGGGATAATAGGTACTGTGAGGTTGTGGTGAGGATTAAATGAGATAGTACGTTTCAACTGTTTAGAACCGTGCCTAGCACATAGCAATCAATAAATGTTATTATTTTTATAAGGGTACTGACCCTTAAGCAGAGTACATTAATGTAGCAGTTCATCACCTTATACAGTATATTAAGATTAGCCGTAGAGAAATGTATGTTGAAATGTTGGAGACCTAGTAGGAAAGGTAATTCTAAGATGCTTGGCTCTCAAGTAGAAGGCAGGTTTGAAAGGGGCCTAGTACAAAACCGTTTAAAAGAAACAAGGCATGTGTAATTTCTTCTCTTTGTTTCTGATCCCCTCAGTCACAGCAAGGTTAGAGATAGGCAACAATATGAAACTGTCAAATGGATAGAGACTCTTGAGACTCTCCTCATGAGAACTCATCCTACGTCCATCTTCCCCAACAGCTGGTTCAATTCTAAAATGTTTTCAGGCAGGCTGTTGAGGACTGGGTAAAATGTAGTTTATGTTTTTAATTGACCCAGGCCTTTTTGCTGCAAGTCCGTCAGTATGTGTTTCCCTCAACACAAACAGATGTGCGCACCTGCCTTTGCACACACAGATTCTTGACCTGTGCTCAGCAGTGCTGGTCACGCCCGAGGGAGTCTCAGGACAGCACTGGTGGTTTTAGGAATTTCCCATCTTGAAGCACAGCGCCCTCAGCAGTGTCAGTTTACTCAGACTTCCAAGTCTTCGTGTAAACATGTTATTGTGCCTACTTTGAGTTTTATGACTCATCGTATTATTTCTCACTAAAATCAAGGCCCAGTAAACCCCCAATTATCCACATGAATGGAGATCAATGGCATGGACGTTGCTAAACAGATTTGTGCTTGAATTGAACTATGTCATTTGGGGGACATGAGATGTTCCATTTAAATTGTAATTTACTCTGGCTAATATTATATTAAGTTACACTGTAGATGGTTTTTTAAATTTCCCTGAATAATTGGCAAGAATTAGAACTCCTGTAAAGACCCTCACTGTGCACTTTACACAGGGTTAGAGAGGGAGGGGCAGAGAGGTTAAGGGGCAGGTTTTTGACTTAGACCTCTGCTCGGCCCCTGGCCCTGGCCCTGGCCCTGGCTCTTCTGTAATCTTAGGGACGATGCAGTTGTCTCATCTGGATAACAGAGGTAGTGCCTCCTGCTGCTCAATGTTAACAGAATTAAAGAAAATAACATATAGAAAGCACCCACCACATCGGCACATGGCAGGTGATCAGTAAGTGTTATCTGTTACTAATATATACAATTTATAGAATTTTAAACTGCTCTAATGATAAATCATAACACACAGAAAGGTAACGCATGCATGTCTGTTGTTAAACTAGCCGCAGACAAGCATCTTAGAATTGGCACCCCCCAAAAGTTGGAGAATTCTCCATGAAGGCTCCATATGTAATCAGAAACTTATTATTTAAATGATCATGTTCTATTTTAGCCACCATTTGGGAGACACCGGTCACTATTTTGTAAGTCTCGTGGGAAGCCTTGGGTGGGAAATCCTCTGGGATCTTCCAGGCAGTGTGAGAGCACTGTTAATTGATGCAAATTGCATAAAGGGGACTAGACTTAGCTGGCCTCAGGGAGATAAACAGGTCAGTGGGCACTAAACAGCCCGCTTCTAGTAACTGAGACCCCCAAAATGTTGAGTACTGGGGGGAAAATGTGTTTGTTGGTAATGCCTGTAGACTACTTATTTAATGTAAAATTCATTAATGCAGTTACGTAGACCTTGGATTACGTAAGCCTATGAGTTGAGGAAAGTTTACTTTAGATAGTAATCTTTACAAGAATGGCATACCAATGGAATTCATTTTTAAAATGTTAACACTGAGGGGCCGGCCCGGTGGCGCAAGCGGTTAAGTGCGCGCGCTCCGCTGCGGCGGCCCGGGGTTCGCTGGTTCGGATCCCGGGCGCGCACCGACGCACTGCTTGGTAAGCCATGCTGTGGTGGCGTCCCATATAAAGTGGAGGAAGATAGGCACAGATGTTAGCCCAGGGCCGTCTTCCTCAGCAAAAAAAAAAAAAAAAAAAAAAAAGAGGAGAATTGGCGGATGTTAGCTCAGGGCTGATCTCCTCACAGAAAAAAAAAAAATGTTAACACTGATATTATATGGGTGTACTTTCTAAACTTTAAACTTTTTTCCCCTGTATATTTAGTTGTTTTAAGGTAACTGGAATATTTATTTTGGCTGCTCCCACTCTTGATTAAAACGAGGAGTAGAACAATATGTTTAAAAAAACACTATGCTGGGGTCCAGCCCAGAGTGCAGTGGTTAAGTGCGTGCTCTGCCTCAGTGGCTCGGAGTTCGCCGGTTTGGATCCTGGGCGCGCACCAACACACCGCTTGTCAAGCCGTGCTGTGGCGGCGTCCCAAGTAAAGTAGAGGAAGATGGGCACGGATGTTAGCCCAGGGCCAATCTTCTTCAGCAAAAAGAGGAGGATTGGCATTGGATGTTAGCTCAGGGCTGATCTTCCTCACACACACACACAAAAAAAACAAAAAAAAACAAACAAACAAAAAAAAACACTATCCTGGATGTCAAAAGACCTGGCTCCTAGCTTTGTGACCTTCAGCAAGACCACTTCACTTCTCTGGGGATCTTAAAAGGATGAGGTTTTTTTCATTCATTAAACAGTTTTTGTTTTTGGAGGAGCTGCATTTTCTTTTTTTTTAAGTCCAGCATGCCCTGATTTTAATTACTACACTCACCTTTTTTTGTGCTGGGTGAGAAGACAGCCTGAGGGAATTCACAGAACATTCCACACCCTAGAGCTCTTGAGCCACTGAGAACCTAATGAGCCAAAGAGAGAAAATTCACATCTTTCTGAAATGACAACCAAAAATACATTGCATTGATTGTATTTTTTTATATTAATAAAATCTTTACTTAGCTAAGTTATATATAAAAGGAAGAAGGAGTGATGGTTAAGAGCTTGGGGTTTGGAATCACAGTTACGGTTTTTAAATTCTGGTTCTACCATTTACTTAGCTGAGATAGGGGGCAAGTAATTGAATCTCCCTGAGCTTCAGTTTCCTCATTTGTAAAATGAGGAAGTAAGATATATCTCTCAGGATTGTAATGGAGATTGAATATGATAACGTGTAAAAAAAAAAAAACCTTAGCACACACAAAAATCCTGAGAGCCAACAGGAATACTAGCTATTGTTATCATGGATGTTTACTTGAACCATGTCTATATGGATTTGGGAGAACAGGTTATGTTTACTTTGCAAAAACATGCTTTTCTGATTCTATTGTTGAGTTTCATCACACTTTGCTATAATTATTTGCTTAATGTCTGACTATCCCCGCTAGACATTAAGATCCTTGAGAACAGCGCTGAGTCTCTCTCATCCACCCTCAAACAGATGACTCAACACAATGCCTGGCCTGTCTTTTCTGTGGGGGTGACCAGGGTAGGCTACACCAGCTCCCCGTGGATGGCAAGTCAAGTCATAACAGGGGTTTGGGTGCAAGGAAGACAGAAATAGGAGGTGAAAATAAGAGGTGTTCTTCAACCCATTCCCTCAGAATTACTGTGAAGGTTACAGGGCTGAAATATGAGGTGAAGTATGAAATGCATCAGAATTAAGGCCACCAAGGGTTGTTCTAGCCCTGTCTCTCTCAAGATGAAGTGAGAGACGTGAGCAACAGCCTGGAGTCCCAGGCGCAGCCATGTGGATGAGAAGAACTTCACCCAATAGTTCAGAGTACATTTTAACACTTTAGATCTTTATGGTTCTTTTTATGGAAAATTTTAGGTGATTAAATCTAGTTTAATGTCTCCGTATAGAAGTAAATTTTTTCGCTATTACTCGTTTGCCAAATTTGCATTCAATTATTCACTTATATAAATGAATTAAAGTCATACCGGCAGCTTTTGATTAGTCTTATCAACTAGCAGAATATCTGAGAGATGCTCCAAAAACAATGTTCTGATCCATAAACGAAGTTCTGTCCTCAACTGACGATCATGGATCCGTCTGGTGCTAAGCAGATTTATAGCCTTTCAGAATAATGAAGAAACATTGGCAATTGTAACAGCTCCAGAGTGGTAAATCTGGTCTAGGGCCAGGAGGGTGTTGTGAACAGAAGAAAGACTTGCAACAGATCATCTGAAGTTTGGATAATCTTGTGAGGTATTGAAGTCAGCTTCTTAGCGTTGCCAGAAATGAAGAAAGACTTGCAGGCAGAGCTGAAGTTTCCCACACAGGAGGTGTGCCTTGGAACAAATTTGAGTGGATATTACATTGCTCTCTCTCAATCCTGTCTTTCAATAGTATAAGTCTGTTTTTGCCAGATCACGCACGCTGATAGGTGTGCATTCAAGTCACTGTGGAGTTAGTCGGCTATGCGTGTCTTTCAACAGAATGAAGAAGAAAAAGTCTCTGGAAGAGAAAGAACCAGGTCACAAAAGCCCTCACATCTGAATTGTTAAAAATTATTGGAGTAGACTTGGAGTCTTTTAAAGACCTCAACCCTAAATGGGTCCTATTTATTAAATGTCTGTCTCTGACGGAATTCACAAGGAATTCACACGGAAGTGGTGTTCTACTTGGAATAGAGTCTATATTTAGTGACTTAAGGAAAATTAAAATATATTTAAAAATAGGAATAAGTGAACCAGTTTTTAATATAAGCCAAATTCATGATTCCTAAGTCCCTTCAGAAAGTTTCAAGATGCTTAAATGAGTATAAAGACATAATTCCCGTCATTGGAGCTGCCTGGGTAATTTATCCTGATCTGTAACAGCACTATGCACGTGTGCTTTGTATGCTCCTTTAAATAAATCCATAGTGCCGAGCTGTGGTTTGTGATTTCTATCACCTTCACCCCCAACTGACCACTGTTAATAATTAGAGACTTACTTTGAATCAACCACGGTACCTGGCACTAGCATCCTATTTTAGAAAGCTAAATACTTAGGAAAAATCTCAGACTCTTTCTTCCAGTATTACTGAGAGTAATACTTAGACACAGTTTCAGGAGAGAAGACAACCTAAACACTAGGGGGAGAAAACAGAGAAAAACACCAAGTATCATGAAATTGTAATCCTATAATAAGGTCCTCCAAGGAGAAATTTTCAGTCTGCTCATTCCTTTAGTTGTCTTTGCATTAAAAGATGACAATGGATGGATCTGATGCCAGCTGACTACAGGACTTCCAGATGTTCTAAAGAGGTCAAATGGCGTGCACCTGCAACTTTTAGGCTCTCTGCTTGTTTTATGTGCATAATCTTGTTCAAACATCATAAAAGCAGTGCTGAGTGTGGAAATCCAGGATATCCTTTTTAGATGTATAACATGATATTTAATGAAGGTATCTTTTATAAAACTGTCAATTGAACACTCTTGATCTGGCCAGCTCATTTCTCTTTCATCTCTGCACTTCCCTCTTCAGTCCTCTTTTGGGCTGTTTTTTTGTGCAGACGGAAGGTGTTTTTCTCTACTTACATGAACCTTCTGTTTCTGCCATTGCCTCTGATGGGAGCAGTTGGGAAGTATCTTGATTCCCAGAGCTCAGTCAGTGCTGCAGTGCAGGATGAGGTGCTTACCCCCAGTTGTTCAATTGCAGTGTTCCTTGCTTCAGCTATCACTCTGATTTCCCAGGACATTTCCCAAGAGTAAGAAAAGGAGGGATCACAGGGCTTAGGTACTGTGTACATCACCCATCCCAATTGCAAACGCAGGCCAGGAAATTGCCTCAGTGGCCAGATCTGAAAATAGGCGAGGGGACCATAAGTCCCTAATCTGTAAATGTTGCTTCCTGTCCTGCTAGCTGGTGGCTGGGCCCATGCTGTTACACTACCACTGCTGGGACTCAAACCACACCAGAAAGCCTGCCTGTGCCCAGATGGGAATTCAGACGTAGTGACATGCCTGTAGGAAGGATGAGGCAAAGCTCAAGAAAGGCACAGGCCGCTCACACCAGCTGCTGCCCCAGTGCCATGTGGCCCTGATACCTAAGCCCTGGCCCTGGACCTGGCTGAGGGGGGCCGGCTGGGGAGGGAGCCAACCTTGGCCTGTCTTTCCCCTTCTTACCCTCACCTCTTACTTGCCTCTCTCAGCTCCTCTGTGGATTCTGTATGATCAAAACAGATCCTTCCCACCCCAACTTCATTGTACACTGAAAAGCACCATTAGGGAGGGAATGGCGTTCATCCGTTTTTGCGTCACGATGGAGGTCTATGGGCCAAAAAAGTGAGAATCACTGCTTTATTTAAAAAACCTATTCTTCAGGAAGAGGCGAGGCAAGCATGAGAACACACAGCCCCTGAGATTTTGGTATACCTTTCTCATTCCTTATTTGTTTCTCTGGGTGAATGCTCCTCCCCTGAAAGGGTTTCCTCTAGCCCTCCACTCTGATTTCCTTTTTCGTTCTCAGCGCATTACTTGTACCTTTTTATAGTGACCTCCCCAAGGCAGGGGCTGTCTTGTTATCTTCGCATCTGCTCCAGTCATCAGCAGAGTACTATGGCTTGCCATCCAGGAGACACTTAATAGCAATCTGTCACTAAATGATGGTTGTTTTTTATTCATCTCCCACTAGATTATAGTGATAAGCAAGATGCTTTTCTGTCTGTTACTGACCTTTTATGGGCACTGCAGAGGAGGGAAAACTTAACTTTTCTTCCTCTACTGTCCTAGGTTCTCCACTGGGGCTCTGTAAATTAGACTGACAAAGGACAGATTGACAAGAGAAAAACAGAGTTTATTAGCATGTGCATCACACATACACATGGGAGTACCCAATGATGAGTAACTCAAAGGGGTGGTTAGAACTTGGGCTTATATAGCATCTTAACAGAAGAACAATATATTTGTAGAGAAGTGAGAAGACAAAGGAAAAGGACTTTGAGCTTCTGGGGGGCAAATTGTGGGAAGGCAGATATATAGGGGAACTAATGGGAGAAAAGGGCAAATTAGGAAAGTTTGTTTTGTAGGTTCCTCTGGTGCCATCTCTGGGCTGATTAGGGTCTAGAGTTTCTGGTGATTAACTTCTGGCCTTCCTGGTAGAGAGGGGAGGAGGGACACCTTTACAAGTTTATGTCCTGCCTTTAAGGCAGATAGGGGGAGGGCAGAGAGCTTTTCCTTTTCTCAATTGCCTTAATTTCAAAATAATCCTTATGGCAAAGCGACATGTTTGGGGGTGGCACATTCTGCCACCTTTCAGCACCTCACACCATGATTTGCACACAGCAGGTCCTTAATAAAGGTTTGCGGAATTGAACCAAAATTAAAGCAGAGGCAACCTTCCCTTTTCTAACTACAGTCTGCCTAAATAATTTACCCTCCGCAACAGAATAAATGGATGGGAAGCTCTGTGAGCTTCAGACAGATCCTGGAGGAAAGATGCTGTCTGACCCGGGAGGCCTGGGCTTCAGCTGGCTTCGCTCCTACTTTTCCTGCAGCAACCTCTTCATCTTCCTTTCGGAGTGTTGGGAGATATAATCAAATGATGGCTGTAAAAATACTTTGAGAAAAGTTTAAAGCATTATACAGATACAAGGTATTATTACTTCCTGTACAAGCTCCAACAGCAAAAATTTTAAATGAGCATTTAGTAAATGTTGGCTAGTAGTGTTAAATACTGTTTACTCCCCAAATAAGTAAGCTATGATACTTGTCTGGTACTTCCTCACAGGTATGAATTAGGAGCTGCTCTGTTTATTGGATGGGCAGGAGCCTCACTCTGCATAATTGGTGGTGTCATATTTTGCTTTTCAATATCTGACAACAACAAAACACCCAGGTATGAAAAAGAGACAAAAAGTACAATACTATTCTAAATTATTACATATGGGACAAATTATAGATAGTTCATGATTCTTAGAAACTTCAAAAACCCAGAATTGGGAAAGGTTAGGAATATACAGTAAATGTAATATTAAATATAGTAAATATTATATTGACTAGAATAAATATAGTTAATTATAGTTAATTAAAAAAAAAAACCAGAGCTCATCACTCTTACATTCCAAAGCTATTTCTGTAAGTAGAAATATGGGTCTGGCTATGGGGCATATTCTTCACTTTGGCCTCATCATGATTTTCACTAAGGCAGAAATTGCTGATGAAGGTCACTACGGTCTCCTGGGTTCCACGGAGATGAGTTTTAAAGAGAATAACTGAACAAATGAACAAGCCATATTTCTCTTGCAGAGATTCTCTTTGTCTCACCAACTATTCAGAAATAACACTGAAATATTTCTTGGGGTGAGGGAGAGGCGAGAAGAAAGCTAACTAAAAGTGATCAGGGAAAGATTTAAACTTAGCTATGACAGAAATAGGGGGAAAACAGTTTCTTCCCATTTTTGTTTGCCCTACATGTAAAACAAAATCTTCCAAATTGTGTTTTGCCTTTCAGAATGGGATACTCATACAACGGGGCCACATCTGTCATGTCTTCTCGGATAAAGTATCATGGCGGAGAAGGAGATTTTAAAACCACAAACCCTTCAAAACAGTTTGATAAAAATGCTTACGTCTGAAAAGAGCACCTGTGCAAGCTGTGTCTCAAGTTTGTTAGAAAAGTGAACTGTTCACAAAATGATCCCATCAAGGCCCTCCAATAATTAACACTCGAACTGTTTTTAAAATATGAATTTGAAGAATTTGTTGATTATATGGATGTAAATGTTCTTATATGGTTATATACTAATCATTTCCCTGGCTTTCTATAAAAAAATAAACATGTTATTTACAGGATTTGTATATATTTTATACATTTATAGAACATGTAAAGTATTTAGCATGAAAGGTTCAAGAAGTATTCGTAATGTAGCCTTCTTTCTTTTCGTCCATGTATTAAACAGGAGGTACATATGGAGTGGTGTCTTGTAAACAGTATGGGGGCAACCTGAGACTATGCCTCAAAAGATGTTTGGGTTGAATGGACATGTTACTGGCTGCATAGAGTTGATTTCTACCTTCTTACACCTATCTGTCACCACTGTAAATTCACAGTGACTGCTCAAGGAAGGGCTAATGGGGCCAAGATGTTATTGCCCTTTACCTGGCACATCCGCCTTAAATAACCACTTAGGCTTCTGTACAGAAAGCAGATTCCGGGGTGGAGCATCAGCTAGAGCCCAGCTGGAGACGCTGGTCATGGCTGACTTTGGAGCCAACAAAGGAAGTCCTGGAGACTGTGTGGTACCTGCCTCACTCAGAACTGATGGGCTGAGTTCCGGCGTGTCTCTCAGGTCCTGTTTGGAACTAACTGGGTAATGGAGAGACTTACCATTTTTCAAGATATTTAAGTTGCTCCAGGGATCTCTGAACAAAGAGTGATTTATTTCTAGAGCCAGCCCTTTTACCACAGGCCCGTAAGGGCTGGCATAACGTTATCTCAGTTAATGCACGGTATGTGTATGCCAGGCACTGTTCTAAACACGTTACAACCTCTAACTCACTTCATCCTCACAACTGCCCTCTGAGGTGAGTATTGTTAGGATCCTGAGGATCCTGAATTGACAGAGGTGGAAATGAAAGCAGAGTTTAAGCAACTTGCCATAGTGAGTGACAAAACCAGGACTCTGCACGAGGCAGTCTAGGGTAAAATTATATAGTTTCAAGCCATGGATAAGAATTGGAATCTGTGTTACCTGTGAGCAAGATGCTTTCCAATACTAATCACAGCTTGGATGAATATAACATTTTCCTGAAGTATGAAAGACTTAAAAGGGAAAACCATATTGTTTGGAAGTACTCAATGGAAAGAAAAGGAAATGAACAAGTTTGTTACAAAAAAAAAAATATATATATATATAAATATAGATATACACACACACACGTATATTCCAGACCATGACAATATTGGAACTATCTTTTCCAGGGATACAAATGGACTGAAAGCCATAAGGGAGGGAAGGTTAGGTGATACAGGCCAGTGTGGGGGCAGGATTTTGTGAGTGTGTGTTTAAAACAAATTTTTTATTTCAGAGCTGCGCTGGTGAAGGTAATGTTTAGATGTACTGAACTATTCTAGCTCCTGAAGAATTTAGGGAGAGTAAGGGGTGAGAATACAGAAAAGCTCTGTCAGTGGCCAGAAACATAAACTCTGCATCAGTGAGGAGAAACATAAGGTGATGGTCCAGAGAAAAATGAACAAACCAAATCTGGTAGGACAAAAGGATAGGACTGAACAGAGGACTAAACAGAGGAGTTAGAGGATTGGCATTTACGACACAGACATACCAGCTTAATTTAAATATTGGGTTTACTTAGCAGAAGTTCATCCTGTTTCCTTAACCCTTTCTGTTCAGGACCAAATATGTGGCAGACACAGAACTTAGGAACTGAGACCTGGCTGAAAGCCTGCTCTGGTCACTTTCTAGTTGTATGGCTTTTGGCAAGTTATTTAACTCTCAGTTTCTCACATCTTTAGGATGAGGAGTATAACAATAACTACGCCTCAAAGTTGTTCTAATTAAATGCACTAATAATGCATGTTAAAAAAAAAAAACAAAATAAATCCCAGTAGCTCAGTAAAGATCTGTTGAATAAGTGACTGAATGAAGACAGTGGCCCGTGTGCCTTCTTAGGCATGGAGTGTTTTTTAGGTTATCTCTGTCTTACCATATGAAAATTTGATTCGGAGTTTATTAAAGCTTTTAGAAACTTACAGATAAAGTGAGTACATTTGCATAAAATGCCCCCTCTGGGAAGTTTTTAAAAGCTGAGAGTGGACCATAAGTAAAAAGGACTCTGCTGGGACAGAAACAGATAAAATAAATAATTGTTCTAACTTTTCGATCAGCATGTTATAAGACATAAGTACCCAGGCAAGCTTAAATCCCCTCATAAGTAAGTTTAACTCAGAAATTACCTCTAATAACTCAGCCACAGTCACAATGATGTAATGGAGGGCTTTACTTGAAAGATTGACAAAATGAAGAGAGATCTAAAACCTAACAAACCATTTAGTTAAAATGTTACTTTTTTTGGAAACAGTACAGATAGTACCACAAAATATAAAAAAATGCAAAAACCAGTTTATATGAACTTTTTGACTGTTGACAATGTCACTGTTAAGAATAGAACGAAATTAGTTTTGAGGTATTTTATAATATGGGTTGAGCATTTAAAAACAGTGAAAAAATCTACATACACATGTGAATTCAGTAATAACTCAACCTTTTCATATTCTGATAAATTAATTGACATTTAAAATAGCTATATTGTATTCATAAAATATCCAAGGTAAAGATTATGCTGCAGAAATAGTATTTAAAGTTCTAAAATAATTGTTTAATAACAACATGCTTACAATGCCTCAAAGCTGCACATATGGTCAAGGTACTTCTGGAAAATGTATTTAACATGGGCCTAGCTATATTTTTATACTTCTAAACTTACTTCTATATGACAAATAAGCAAATTACTCTTAAGATTTCACTGATTCCACTAATTCAGTTTTAAGGATACTAACGGAATTTTATAAGAAAACACTTCCAATGTGACAATGTACATAAAAAAGATACCAAAAAAAGTTTTAATTCAAACCAAAACTTGCTATAAGTTTAAAAAAATTCACTTAAAAGTTAGTAAAAAAAAAATACACTTAAACACTAGAGTACCATTCTAAAGAAGAAGCTTTTTATGATGTCAATGACATGTTATTTTTAAGCAGCAGAAGTCTTAAACACCTTTATAGGCTTCAAAATACTGTTGACAATTTGTTTTTCAATACTGTATCAGGTGCCCTGAAAGAGACCCTTGTTCTCCGCATCAGCTTCCTTGTTACTGTGGGAAATACTGTAAGGCAGGAATGTTAGAATCCTGTAGGAAGACTACGGAAATACTGCGATCGTGAAATACTGTTAGCCTCTGGAAGGATCTTCTGACATGTGGGATTCCAGTTACACATCTGAAGAATCACTCCAGTCCGTCACAGTTACTAAGCTGCTTTTCACTGTGCTCGATTCATCTTGAAGTCCTGTGGAGGGAGAGACAGAAGGAGGAAGAGGAGGCCCAGTGATTAAACCAGCACATTGTCCAGCATGTAACGGTCCATCACTTCATACTGTAACTTATCACTCAGTGTCTGAATCTATTCACCAGTCCTCACCCCCAGCCCCCACAAGCTGCATAGGAGGCTGCAGTACAATCCGGCCAGGAAATGGCCCCATGTCTAGGATACCCTCACAGGACCCTCGTGTGGAAGCTCCCGCCCGGCATCTCTCCTTCCCTGCGTTCGGCACAGGGCCTGGATGTTGACAGTGCTCAACTTGTTTTGTTGTTGTTATTGACTCTGAGTGACTAGGTGGTAAAGAAAGGAGAATAAAATCAACAAGCCACGTAGGGATTAAATGGTAAAAACAGATTTTCTAGGGTCGATGAGCTTAAATATGAAGTTAGTTAAAAAGTACCTTAAGCCACTGAAATAGCACAGTGCAGAGAATTCTACTTGAGTTTGACTCTAGACATGTTTTCTTTGAGGGGCATGGGGCCATGGCATTGGGAGAAGAGAAAGGAAATGTACTCAGGGCATCTGCTCAACCCTGTGCACTTACAGAGTCACTATAAGGTAAACACGGTCTTTTGGTTTTTCAACTATTAGAATTGATCTTGAGACACAGCACAGATAACTTCATGACCGTGACAAAACAGAAGGTAAATATTCTGATTTGACAACGTGTAAGTAAAGGCACAGCTCACACTTTGGTGGAGAGAAAAGGTGAAGGGCAGAGGCAGCCAGGGGTGGTGAGAGATACTGCTGAAAATGCAAAAAGCAAATGTAGAGTTGACATATATCGATTTAAAATTACAAATAGGGGTACAAAACTACTGAAGAGAGGGCATGAGAGGTGGAGTGAGTAGAGAAAAGGAGCCAAATCCTCATCTGTCTTAGCAGGATGTCAATGGTTAATGTTTCAAGTTGATGAGTCTAGAAATAGAGGTCTCAGCCCTTTACTCAGAGACGCAGGTACCCATCAGAGGCTCTAACTCAGAATCAATGGGAGGCACTGCTGGTGGAAAGAGGTGGCATCAAGGAGCCCTTCTGCAAGACTTGACTTCCACCATGTGCAAGAATTACTTTGATAAAAAATATAAATTACATTTTCTAATTTTAAAAATGAAATGTATTGAGAGTTAAGTTACTGTACATATCTGGACTCTAGGGCTTATCTAGGAACAATTTCAACTAATGGTTTCATTTGCCATTCATCCCACAGCTACCATGCTACAAGAGAAATCTTCCTTCAAAGAAAATAAGGAAAAATATTTAATATGGAAAAATATTTAATATGTAAACAGATTAATATGGAAAGACTGCCTGAAAAATGGCCTCATTCAGGTGTATGAGTAGAAATTTTAATTTCTAGGGGGCACCTGCATGAAGAGAATATCTGTATGGGCATTTTCAAAAATAATGTAAAAAAATTTAAAGACTAAGGATTAAATAAAAATAATTAGTAAATATATACAAATCAGTAAGTTGTACACATTCAATCCTTATTCAAGTAACATCAAGAAAGCATCAAGATCTTTGTTATGCCAACAGAGTGTTTTTGTCTGGTGACATATTAACATAGTTTAATGAAATATTTATGAAGCTGAAATACAAATAATTGGAAAATGGACTGAGTTGTACTGGACACTAGAATATCGAACCTTCTCCCTTTGGCCCTTTGGGATTAGGTGCCCCCCAGGCACTTGGCACTTGAGTACAATTTGATTCATTCTTCACAGGTGGATGTTCTTTCTGTTCTTTCCCAGTCTTCTTCCCTAAAGATTTTTCTTCCTCTAAGGATGATATGTCCCAGTCGTCATCATCCACATCTGCGCACTAAAAGAAACACATGGAGAATAATGAATATTTCTTAAAGAAACGGCACATTAGAGCCCCTCAATCGTTTTGTGGGCTAGACTGAGCCGCTGACACTGAAAGATGAGAAAAGTTGGGAACCTCACAGGATCCCCCATCTGGTCATTTCTGGAGAGCAATGAAACGGGATTGGAAATCTATGCTTTGAAAGCAGAGGGAACCACCTCTTTTCTGCTTCTTGCTTGGAAATGTACGTTTCCTACTGTATCAATCATGAATTTAGAAAATTCCAGAATTTTCTAGACGTTGTAGAAGTCAAGTCAGGGTGCTCCCCAAGAAGGAGCTAGGCTGGCTCTGGGGCTTTTACCTCTGTGATAACATGACATTTAACTGTAGGAGACATCACACGAAGGCCGGCAGAAACGGCCCGTGACCGAAAGGAGCACACATTTCTACCGTGTCCTTTCTAAGGAAGACATATTAGCTCTCCCTTGAATGAAACGACTTTTTGTCACTTTTGGCCTGTGTAACACAAACAGCACTAATAAAAGTAGTTTTATTATGTTCTGAATTCCATAGATGAACAGAAGAATTAAATCTAATTTAAGTGAAAAATTAAGAGAAGAGTGACTACCACTGGAAGACCCCGTCAATACAGACAAGTTGTGCACAGAAATACTACGGAAGATCTCCATCCGCAGAAACACTGTTGGTGTCCTGGGTGTTGGAACCGCTCGGAATGTGCCTGGGCCTCTCCTCTAATCAGGCAGAGGACCTCGGGCTCTGCCGACAGCTCGGTTCACGTATCTCTGAAGCACTTCTCCACCGACTCTGGCTCCCAAGTGGGGCTAAAACCTGAAAAGCCCCTATTGTACTTCCAGGTCACGCCACGGGAGCAGAAAAGTCTCTGGACTGGGATCTGGAGGCCCCAGATTGCAGCCAGTCACAAGTTTCTGTGTATAAACCATCAATATCCATAAGCATCAAATCGTATACATGACAGGATTCTGGAAACCTGTAAAGCTTGACAAGCATGTGATGTATTATTACCAGTTACTGTTCCAATATCTTTGATTCCCTATGGAATGGAAAGGAACGCAATACTGAAAACAAGAAAAGGTAAAAATCTCGACCTCTACTAAATAATTAATTTGTTTTATATTTCACTATGAAAAATACAATTATTAAAATGTATTCATTAAAAGATGAATTTCTCTGTGTATATTAGCAAGTAAAAGTGATTTCACCTTTAGTTCTTCTTTTAATTCTTTTTTGATGAACGCCTCAGCAACATTAATCCCACCAACTGGCTTATTCACATTTCTGTGATTTGAAACCGTCTTTTCAACTTTTTCAGTTAATGTTTTAACGGAAGTTCCTATATGACCAATAGAAAATAGTGAGGTAAAAATTTTTTAAATTATATCTATCTTCAGTTCCAAAATAACCTTATACGCAACTTTAAAAGAGTCTAAGCTTAGCAAATAATTATGTTTTATTAAAATGAAATCAATTGATGTTTTTGGGGGTTGAAAAAAGTCACATTAAACACTTATAATTCCTTTAAAAAAATCATAATCTTCTAGACTAGAAGCAATAAAATTTTCATTTTAAATCAAAGGATGGTCTTATTCAAGTATGTGGTCAGAAACTTTAATTTCAGTGAGGTAACCTGCATGAAAGGAATAGTCATATGGGTATTTTCAAAAGCAATTATTATTTAATTATTTTTAAATGAATTAATTATATTTTACATAATTATATAAATATATGGTATATACAATATAATTACTTATATCTGACATGTTTAAAATATATAATTCAAAAAATTTCATTACACAGCATTTCTTTTAGAAAAAATGACCCTTCAGTCCACTTCCCTTCAGCAACTTAGCAGCAGTCAGACTTGGACCTTGTGTTCCTTTAGAATTGCCTTATCTCCAAAAAGCAGCAGAGTGTATGAGAACAGCCATTCTTAGAGTCACCCAATGTTATGTGTTGAACTGTGTCCCTTCAAATTCATATGTTGAAGTCCTCACCCCCAATACCTCAGAATGTGACCTTGTTTGGAGATAGGGCCTTTAAAGGGGTAATGAAGTTAAAGTGAGCTCATTAGGGTGACCCTAATCCAATATGACCAGTGTCCTTACAAAAACAGTAAATTTGGACACAGAGACGTGCATGGAGGGAAGTCAATGTGATGAAATGTAGGAAGAAGACGGCTATCTACAAGTCAAGGACAGGCATAGAACAGATCCTTCCCTACCGCCTCCAGAAAGAACCAACCTTGCCACCCTTGAATTTGGTCTTCCAGCCCCGGGAACTATGAGATAATAAGTTTCTTGTGTTGAAGTCACCCAGTGTGTGGTACTTTGTTACAGCAGCCCTAGGAAACTAATACACCTGGGCATCCTCACTCCTTCCTCTCCTGCCACTTGCATATCAATTAGTTGCTAAGCCCTGTCCATTTTCCTCAGGCAGCAGTAGCTTTTGGATTAGCCCTATCCTTTCCTCCAGCACTTTCCCAGCTCAGGCTCCCAGTGCTTGGTGCCCCCAGTTGAGAGCCACTGACCTAAACAAAACTTCCAAAAGGATTTTCAATGATGACAGCTCACCTGTGGGCTTGGGAGAAATATCGGAATCCTCAATGTCACTTCCCTCAGTCCAGTCCGTGTCACTTCTGATGGTGTTCTTTCCAAAGCTACTCTTGTTGTTTTTAGAGGACTGCACAGCAAGTAAGTCTGCGGATATGTATGCCTGGATGAGGTCGTCATCATCCAACTCTTCCTCTGAACTAAAGGGAGGAGTCCTAAACAAATCAAAACCCAAACAGGGGTGTTGTTTTCATGTTTCAGGATTCACAAAAGATATGCATCTTAAAGTAGTGGGAACTCTCTCAGGTAACTCCCACCATAACAAACAAATGCCTGTGTGGCCACAGGATAAGATGGCGGCGAGGCCCAGGACTTATGCAAAAGGCTGAAGAGTCATTTCAAATCCAGACCTGCCAACCACACGGCATATTCACCAAAAGGGACTGAAGTTATGACATTTCTCCTCTAAATCCAAACTTGTATATTCTTAATATTCTTGGTTTTTATATACCTAAGAAAAATATTTCTCAGTTGAAAAAAATATTTTCTGCAATAAAACTACTCCACCTTTTAAAATAGTGTCATTACTTATAACTTACCTTTACAGTGCACCTTCCCAAGTGCTGTTACATAGACAATATCGTTTGTATTATCACATGAATTATCACCTCATTTTAAAGTGAAATAGAAGTCGAGAGCAATCTTCATTCATTTAAAAAATATTCCTTGAGCACTTAAATTCCAGATAATGTTCAGTTATACTAGATCTCATGAAATAGGCTTTTCCCATGAGATTATGTATATGAAAAGTGCTTTTGAAGGGTAAATCATTATTTATATTGCATAATATTGTCTCGACTATAAATATACACAATTCCTCAATGAAGAGATATTTATAGCATCAATATGTCCAGAATAAGTCAATAATGATGAAATTCAATTATGATAAAATTAGTTTTATTCATAATTAATAACAATAATATACCTACAATTTATTGCGTACCCACAAGTGCCAAGCACTGAGGCCAAGCCCTTTTCATATATTCTCATTTAATTTGTAGAACTATCCTGTGCAAAAGGCATCATCATCCCATATTACAGGTAAGAAAACTGAAGCTTAAAACAGGTAAGCAACTGAAATCAGTGGTACACAGTTAATGAGTGACTGGGGTAGGATTCTTAGTATTCTAAGAGAGCCTAAGAGAGATAATGGTCTAGGGCCATTATCAATTCCATAAGGAGCTAGAACACTAAAATATCATCTGACTACACTATCATGGATCCAGCCATTAAAAGTCAACATCATTCATTTAATTTATCTTGCTTATTGAAAATTACTGGACACCGAGGGGGATAATGGAAATGACCCAGGGTGGTCGCACTTCTTAATGGAGGCCACAATGTGACAAGTGCTATTGACTTACGTAATATCTGATAAAGAAACAAAGACACATCACAAATAACATCACCAAGGAATCACAAATGACATGTAATAATCATGGCTTTAGTTAACCACATGAGCATACTAATTTACAATGAAAGGAATGTTCAGTGAAAAGAATTTTTTAAATTATCTCCTCCCATCCCAAGTACTCACGTAATAGTTGACTTTCTGGGAAAATGATCGTCTATGATATTTTTCTTAACTCTAAAAACAACAGAAAAACACTTCTAAACAGCATGAGTGAATAGTGTAATTTAACATAAATTTCTACAGAATTGGTGAATTTTGCTTTTAACATATATTAAAGAGGGAGAGCAACAACAAGAGTCTCCTGGTACCAATAAGAGATAGGTAGGAATTGCAAGTGTGACTCTGTTGGGTCAAACATTGTTATGGGCTGAATGTTTGGTTTTCTCTAAAAATTCATGTGTTGAAGCCCTAACCCCCAATGTGATGGTATCTGGAGATGGGGCTTTTCAGAGGTAATTAGTTTAGATGAGGTTGGGGGGTGGGGGGGATGAGGAGATTAGTGTCCTTATAAGAAGAGGAAGAGAGTCCAGAGCTCTCTCTCTCCCTGCCAAGTGAGGACACAGCGAGAAGGTGGCTGTTTGCAAGCCCAGGAAGAGAACCCTCACCAGACCTGACTACACCGCCACCCTGATCTCGGATTTCGAGCCTCCAGAAGTGTGAGAAGTAAATCTCTGTTGTTTAAGCCACCCAGTCTATGGTATTTTGTTATGGCAGCCTGAGCTGACTAAGATGAACATTAATAAAAAATTTTAGGGTTGAAAATACTCACTTTGGAACAGATGTCCTATCACTAAAAACAGGTCTTTGTCTAATCAATTGTCTGCTTTTGGGAGGAACTTGTACCGCCTTGGGTATTTCTCCAGTTGAAAGGGTCTCCACTTGAGAAGCACCGTACTTATCTGGAATAGCAGCGTCATTCATAAGTCTCCATTGCATGAAAAACAGAAGAAAATACTACCATACTGTCTACACTGGCATTGAAATGAGCAAGCCCCTCTCCAGGGTCAAGTCCATACTAGAGAGGTTTTTCAATGTAAAAACGAAATCCAAGACCCAACATTTAACAGTTCAAACTGTAACAGAGTCGCCAATTAAGTGCCAAAGTTTGTGAATCATTTAAAGTTATGAAAAGGTTGTTTGATTTTGCTCCCATCTGCAGAAATGAGATGGCAGTCGGTAACAGGCTTACCTGAAGACAGTAATGTTCTCTCCTCAATTTTACAGCTGACCTGATGTTCAATGAATTCTCGAATTTGCTGAATGTTAGGTATTTGTCTTTCTCGCTCATGTCTTGCTGATTCCACGGTTCTTAGCACTCTATTCAAGTGATCGCTTGGAATACCGCGTACATCCTGAAGGAATAAAATATTAATCAATTATCCTGGGATGTTTTTCATTTCATGGACTTTTGTCAGCATTAACGGTGCCAACCGTTTATCATTACTGCTGCGTGTAAGGCGGGGGACCCCCCCCAACATATAACACTGTCCTGACCCTAAAAGGAGCTCACAGTGCAATGAGACACATAAGGAATGTGTATGATTGTATATGACTGGTCAGTAGTACAAGGCCGTGAGTGCCAGGACCAAGTGCACAGAAGGCACGTGTATGACTGTTTGTGACTGACTGACCAATAATGCAAGGTGTGTGATAAGAGCCGAATGAGTCCCCAAGGGCTAGAGAAGTTCCATGGAGAGAGGCTACTGGAGGCTTAAGGGAGAGGCTGGACTGTGCCCTGAAGGATGGGTGGAGTCAAACAAGTAGAAACACAGGAGTATTCCACATGGGTAGGGATGGGTGAGGGCACCTTGTGGGAAAGGCAGAATCAGTTGGGGCAGAAACGGTCCAGTGGTTAATACTACAAAGGAGAAAAGAGACTGAAGAAAAGGAGACTGAAGGCCGAAATGAAAAGCTTTAAGGTTATTTTACAGGTAAGAGAAAGTCATCAGAAGTTTCAATTATGAAAATAGCATAATTAAAGAGTAATGTGAGAAAATTCATCTGGATTTGATGGGAATTTACACAAAAGAAAACTAGTAAAAGGGCTATTTATTCATTTATTCAATAGCAGTGTCACACACACTTCCTCCACCCTTCCCTCAGTGTTCCCTGTCCCAGGACGTGGCTTCACCACCCACCCAGTTGTCCAGGACAGAAATCTCCGTCATCAGATCAAGTACCACCTACAAGAAGAAGTTTTCTCTGACCTCAGTTATTCAATCCCCTTTACTCTCCATTTCACATCCTACAATCTATCATCATGGATCTACCATCTGTCTGTGTGAGCAGTTACTCAATGCCTGTCTTCCTACACTCTGTAGCTGGATAGAAAAACCTAATTCTGTACAAATGTCAGTCCTTCCTAATTAATATACAAAATTCAAGGCCATTCCAATCAGAATCCCCATAGGGGTTATTCTGGGACTGCAGAAGCTGTTTCTAAAGTTCATTGGAAAACAAAATATGGAAGAATGGCCAAGAAATTTTTGAAATAAGAAGACTAATGAAGAAGACATGGCCTATAGCAAATATTAAAATACAGGACAAAGCTACTGCAATTAAATCAGTGTGGTGTTGATAAAGCGATACAATTGAAAAGGTAAAGCAGGATAAAACAGTTGAAAGTCCAAAAACAAATCCGAATGTATATAGGAATTTCCCATATGATAAAAGTGCCATTTCAAATAAATGGGGAAAGGATGGATTATTCAACAAACGATATTGGGATAACTGATTCAATTGGAAATAAGGTTAGATCTCCAACTCATTGTTTCTAAAGTTAATTGTTAAAGCCCCCCCCCCCCCCCAAAAAAACCTATCTGTGCATTAGGAAAAAACATAGAATGTTTTTATAATCCTAGGATAAAAGGAAATGCCCCAAATACAATATACAACCTGAAAACCATATTCAAACAACCAACATGAAAACTACAGTTTCAAGAAATAATTCATGGGGGCTGGCCCGGTGGCACAGCAGTTAAGTGCGCACGCTCTGTTTCAGCAGTCCAGGGTTTGCAGCTTCGGATCCCGGGCGCGCACTGACACACCGCTTGTCAAGCTATGCTGTGGTGGCGTCCCATAGAAAGTAGAGGAAGGTGGGCATGGATGTTAGCCCAGGGCCAATCTTCCTCAGCAAAAAAAGAGGAGGATTGGCATCTGATGTTACCTCAGGGCTGATCTTCCTCACAAAAAAAAAAAAAAGAAATAATTCATGTAGGAACTACTGACATTCCATAAATGTGTTTATTTCCACTGTCCTAACGGTGGTCAAACCCCACTAAGAAAAGTCTATGTACCAACAAGACTAAAAGTCGGTGAAAGATGTAGAGCAACTGGAACTCACACACACTGACAGGGATAGTGTAAATTAGTACAAACACTTTGGAAAACAATTTGGCTATACCCATTACAACTAAACATGTATATTCTCAGACTCAGCAACTTCATTCCTAGATATATACCCAAGAGAAAGGAATGCCTATGCCCACCAAAAGACATGTACAAAAATGTAATAGCCAAAGAGAGCTGGAAATCCAAATGTCTAGCAACAGGAGAATGGAGAAAATGTAGTATACTCAGACAATAGAATTCTACACCACAAACTACTGCTAAACAAAACAATAGGTATGAATCTTACAGACAAAATCATAAGCAAAATAAGTCAGATACAAAATACTACATGATGTATGATTCTGTTCATATGAGGTTCAGGAATAAGCAAAACTAAGTCAGAATAGCTTTTAACTCTGGTTGGGGAGTAGGGGCTGATATTGACTAAGGAAAGGCAAAAGAGAGTGTTCTAGGGTCCTGGAGATAATCAATCTCTTGATCTGGTTGGTAGTTACAGATCATACACACACACACGTACATACAAATCCATGTATACACAAACATACTACACACATACATACACATAAACATACACATGCATGTACACAATGCACAGATGTACATGTGCATGCACCTTTGCACACATGCATGCATATATATGCACATACTTTTTTATACCCATATATATATACATGCACACATGCATATGCAGACACAAACACATAGGTATATAAATTCAAGTTATTCACTTAAGATTTGTTTATTTTATGTATGTCAATAAAAAATATAAAAAGCAAAGAGTATATACAACATGATGTACTGGAATTATTCAATCTGGCAACAACATGAAATGCAATTCGTTCATCCATTCATTTAACAAGTATTGCTTAAGTGTGATTTTGTAATCGGCAATAATTTGGAGTTCCTATCAGAACGTAAGCAGCAATGCAACTGCCTAGATACAAACCCTGCTCCTTCATTACTAGCCATGTGACCTGAAGCAAGTTACTTAACCCCTCTGTAAAATAGAGCTAATATTGTCCCTTACCACAGAGATTTGTTTCTATGTTTAAATGAGTTAATATTTGCAAAGCTCTTAGAAAGGGGTTAGGTACACAGTGAATGCCTTCTAAGTGCTGGATAAATCATGTCGCATTAGCTTCTGGTCTGCAAATGTGGACAAAACTGACATGCCTTCTTCTCTTCTCTGATCTTTTCTTATTTAGAAAACAAAATAAAACAGAACCAGCAAATATTCCCAAAATGAATGAACTTACTGCATTAATCCCCAAGGTTTCCAGTTTCTCCACCAAACTCTGCTCCAAGACTGTTCTTACTTCCTTAGTGAGGGAGGGGTTATTCTTCAAAGCTTTCCTTAAATGTATCTTGTTGTTGTTTAATTTCTGTTCATTTTCCCTTCCTGAAATACAGTTTCAAAAATGTGTTAAAAAAATTAAAGAAATACATTAAATCTCTAAGCAGAAAATGAGAAAACACAATTTTTAAAAAGCAAGCAAGCATTTGTAATATTTTTAAGTTTTTGGATATTTTAGTCATTCAGCACAATATATAATGTTTAAGTATCATAACTCTGAAAGCTATCTTAAGTCTACTTCAAAACTTCAGTGTCTTTAAAGATTTTTTCTTGACCACTTAACTGAATTATAGCTAGACAAATAATGTAAGAAAAATATCTCAACAGAGGCACACAGTGGAAAAAACAAATTATTTAGAAGTTCAATGTTTTATCCTAAAATTATTTTACTACTTCTTGAAGAATTCATCTCTCTTAAATTCACTTATAATTTAGGTATCATGGAATGAAGAAAAAGTCCTATTTATTTTATTTTATTTTATTTATTTATTTATTTATTTTTTGTGAGGAAGATCAGCCCTGAGCTAACATCCACGCCAATCCTCCTCTTTTTGCTGAGGAAGACCGGCTCTGAGCTAACATCTATTGCCAATTCTCCTCCTTTTTTTCCCCAAAGCCCCAGTAGATAGTTGTATGTCATAGTTGCACATCCTTCTAGTTGCTGTATGTGGGACACCACCTCAGCATAGCCGGAGAAGCAGTGCGTCGGTGCACGTCCGGGATCTGAACCCAGGCCGCCAGCAGCGGAGCCAGCACACTTAACCGCTAAGCAATGGGGCGGCCCCCCCTATTTATTTTAAATAATTAACTTTTTATATAATAAATTTAGCAGAAGTTAAGTTCATATGAAATTTCAAAATGTGAAAATTATTATCCCTCTCAAAATATGTACCAAAATGAAAGAGAAATTAACACACGTCTTAGGAAAAGTATATATTTTTTAAAACAACCTATAATTAAAAACAAAGAAAAAACAACAGGCCAGATGCTCCTAACTTTTCCTTCCCTATTCCTCTTTTATTCCCCAACTAAAAAATGTCCAGTTCAAGAGAGTTGGGGGGAAGGGGGCGTAATCACATAACCTTGAAGAACTGAGTCCTTATGTCAAAGGAAATTGAGGGCTTGATGAAAGAGATCCAATGCCGGGCAGTTCAGACCCTTGGTGAATGTCCAAGGGCAGATCTGGAAGAAGGCAATGACAGTACTATCATTTTGGAGTCTATTCTCTGAACAGAAGCCTTCCACTCAACAAGGGTGGCACCAAATGCCATCGCCTAAGTCTGGGGCTGCAGGCAGGCTCCCACAGATATTCCAATCTTCCACGGCCTCATCCACCTCAGCAGATGGGATTTCTAGGTACCCACGGACCTCAGATTTGCAGAAGATCTTGAACAAAATGCCTTTTGGTTAAGATGTGTTCTAAACGCTAGTTTAATTCCAGGAGTAAAGAATATTTCTGTTAATTATAAATGGTTTTGCTGAAAGCAAAATTAGTCATATTACTATTTGACATTAAATAGGAGGAAAAATCCTGCATGTTGATGCTTTTCTATATTCTGTTACTGCAGCTTGCTAAATTGAAATTATGAAATTTTATATGATTATATATGAATAAAAGTCGAAAGTAATGTTAAATTTTATATTCTCAGCATTCATGCTGCTGTTTTCCCACCAGTATTTTCCAGTTTTCTGAAACTACCTAAAAAAAGCCCTTCTGTCCTAGGAACTGACAATCCATCAAAATCTACAGGGCTTAGCTGCAGCCATGCCTGTGTTGTTGGCTTTGGCTACTAGTTGGCCATCAAGTCTGCAACTATCTAGGGCTAAAAATAAAAAGAGGTACCAAGAGAGAGCCCGGAAGTCATGGTGCTACCATCGAAATAGACACACCTTGTGCCCCAATTTTGCAAAGATAATTTTTTGGCCAGTATCTGGGATATAAAAGGAACTACACAGAAGCATAGTGTGAAGAGACGCTCTGGGCCCTGTCCGCTCCGGGACGTGGGGCCACATGAAGCAGTCAAGTGGTGCCGAGAATGGCTTGGCCACAGTTAGAAGAGTTGTAAGGTCTCTGATAGCAATCACTGAATTCATTTGTTGGTTGGTCCAGGTTCACCCTCAATGCTGATGACAAGTTCATTTTGATGACTGAGTTTCCCCAAATGAGTGCAAATTGAACATTTCCCTCTGTCCTCAAATCCACTTTTTATGTTGGTGCTTGCTTTGGAAAGCCATTTATAAATAGACACCCTTGATAGGAAGGACTCTTACAAGGCTGGGGCTGGCCAACGGAAACAAGAGAAAGAATACAGAGTGGACAGGAAAAAAAATAAAGTTTTTATGTGAAGGTGGAATTAATCACTTGAAAGCCAACCACAGCTGAAGAATTTAGTTAAAGCATAAATATGCTCACCAAGATCAACAAAACTTTCTAGAGATCAGCATTTCCCCTAATTAAAAATTTTAAAGCACACCCAAACAGATCGCCAAAGCACCACAGCCCACACGTGATCAGTTATATTAGACATACACCACACCACGTATGGCAAGCAAATAATTGTAGCACAAAGCAAACAGCAAAAACCAAACAATTTGTGAGTTGGAAGAAACTTTACCATCTAGTAACCAATCTCATTTTTCACACAAGGACACTAAAACCAGAGAGGTAAACAGACTTCCCCAAAGGCCACCCAGCTAGTCCTGGACCACCTTGCCTTTCTCCATCACTTTGTTCTTTGCATTAGACTATGGAAAAGAAGAAAACCTGGACTTTGGTTCCAGCCCTGTCACTAATTAAACTCAACCACCTGGAGCAAGCTCCTGTGTTTCAAGTTTCTGAAAAGTAAAATGGCCTCTAAGAACTCTCCTGGCCCTCACATTCTAACATCCTATAGAACAGCAAGATCAAGTATGCCTCTACACAACCATCAAAAGGTAAGGATGCAGAAATAGTCACGTATGAGTTACTTCTTGGTAACAGTCACAGTGTTCTGCAAAACACTGCCAAAATTTAGTTGTACAGACATTATCTGCAGAATGTTAGCATAAGCTGAGGAATTTATTGATGGCAATTAATCTGCTGCTAGCATGCTGGCTCCATGGAGGCACTAGAAGGATGCGGTCACTGGTTTCTGTAACAGTGCACTTGGACTCGGGCATTTTCGGTTGTCCTCAACACTATGCTATCTCCCACTAGAACTACGTCTAAGATTATTTTCTTTCCCAGTCTACTGCCCCAAATGTGGCAACAACCAATGATGGTGTTTTCTGTCAACAACCCCAAACTCACACTTTACATTGTCCGGGTAGAAGAACTCTAAAACACAGGCAGAATATGCAGTGGGACTTGGAACCGGGAACCAAAATGGTGATGGTGGACAAATCAGGATTCCTCTTGGAACCTAGCTGACTCTCTCTCTCTTTTTTTTTTGCTGAGGAATATTCGCCCTGAGCTAACATCTGTTGCCAATCTTCCTCTACTTTGTATGTGAGCTGCCACCACAGTACGGCCACTGAGGAGTGGTATAGGTCCATGTCCGGGAACCGAACACCGGACCACTGAAGCAGAGTGTGCCGACCTGAACCACTAGGCCACTGGGGCTGGCCCGGATTCATTTTTTAAACGAGTGTGAACTATATGACCTGAGGCTCCAGTTTCAAAATTCTGGACCCTTTCTAATGAACCTCCTGACACATTTCGTAGATTCTTCAGACAATAAGATATTTTGTATTCCAGACATCAGTAAATGATATGTAGCAGAGAGAAAGCATGTTACTTGAAAGTAAAACGAAAATACACATCATGTAGATATTATGGATATGCCTGATATAGTCACTTTTCAATCTGTAGCCTTGTTAAAAAAAAAATTAGAGGGGCCGGCCCTGTGGCTTAGCGGTTAAGTGCGCGCGCTCTGCTGCTGGCAGACTGGGTTTGGATCCCGGGCGCGCACTGATGCACCGCTTCTCCGGCCATGCTGAGGCCGCGTCCCACATACAGCAGCTAGAAGGATGTGCAACTGTGACATGCAACTATCTACTGGGGCTTTGGGGGAAAAAATAAATAAATAAAATTATTAAAAAAAAAATTAGAAAAAAGTCTAGAGAACACAGAAGAAGTTATAACAAATATTAAGAATTTACATATTGGAATATATAATTTTACTTCTCTTCCTAACAAAAATGACAAAACCAGACCCCATATAAATATTAACAATTTGCTTTCTCCTAAAGAATGGATATATGGTAAAGCATTATTATTACTAAGGAGAAAATTATGATAAATAAACCAATTCGAATATAATTGTTTTAGGATCTGCAAGTCTAGCATTAGAAAATATTCTTAACAATGTAAAAATATTTTCATAAACTTCCAAAATTAATTGATAGAAAATAATTTTTTAAACTGCTAAATAAAATGAGTAAGCAGTAATAATTTTAATTATCTTCCCAAAACTATAACAGCTCCCAAGTTCCATCATAAAGATATTATTCTACAAATAAATATTCCACATTCAGAGCTTAAATATTATGCTTTCCTTGCTATCAACAATAATTTTCGAAATGGGCACTTCACCCATTCATTTCACAGATTCAAGATGTGAGAAATAGCAACTGTGATACGAATATTTTTGTATCATCTGGCACAACAGACATGTGTCAACTTGTCTTCTGATCAGAAAATATCTGCATTGACATAAAGACTTAAATTTTTTCAAGTACCTGGACACAGGAAATTTCTTATTCAAATGCTATAAGAATACAGTAAAAGCAGGGGAAAATATAGCATATTAGAGGAATAAGATGGCAGAATACTACATATAGACTGAAAATGTAATCCAAACCTAAACCTCCCTAATTTTGATACAGTATGATAAAAATCATTGGATTGGATTTTCAAGGTTTTAGCATCTAAATATACTCTCTGCAGGTACAAACCCTGATCAAGCCCTTTGTTACCTTTTTCTTCCTCTGAAAGTTCTTCTATTGGTTCCAGTATGTGCGATGAGAATGCCTGTTCTATTAATGAAGAAAAAAGAAGAATAGTACAAACAGGACAACAGCAAAGTAAAATTAGTTTCCTTGCAAATAATTTTGAAAGATATAGTTCCACAGTGTTTTAATCATGCCTAAGATAGCAAGAATTTACCAGGGAAAAAATATTGAGGCAGTCAGTTAAAGCTGGTCACTTTTTCATGGTATCTTTGCTTTTTATGTATTTTCCACTAATTCCACTCTCAGGAAATTATATTTTTAAATAATTAAAGTTTCTCACTCATCAACCTAGTGCCTGATACGATTCTTCCCTCCACCCTTTTTCTACCCCAAAGCCCCAGTAGATAGTTGTACGTCATAGTTGCACATCCTTCTAGCTGCTATATGTGGGACGCGGCCTCAGCATGGCCCGACAAGCAGTGCATCAATGTGCGCCCAGGATCCAAACCTGGGCCGCCAGCAGCGGAGCGCGGGCACTTAACCAATAAGCCACGGGGCCGGCCCCTGATACGATTCTTTTAAGGCACAAGGACACAACTGCAAAAAATCTTCACTTCTCCCTAAAAATACTTACCTTATAAAATATTTTGATCAGGTGGCTAAATAGAAAATTACTGAAAATATTTCAATTCCCCAAAATAAAAACATAAAAAGTTCCCAGGGCCCTGGGATTCCTACTTCTCATTAGGCCCAGGGTCTTCAGGGGGTGGGGCCAGGATGGTGAGAGAGCAGACAGGTGGCCCTAGAGTCAGCTGCAGGACTAAGAGCCATTCTTATACACCTCCATGTCCCTAAACCGAGATTCAAGACCTAGTTCTGCTCCCAGAGAGCCACCAGGGCAAGGCTGTGGAAAGATGACAGAGGAAGATGAGCTTTTCCCAGTCCCACTCCAGAACAGCGGCCAGGGGAGATGAGGCCTCTGGATGACCTCCCAGGCACACGTTACTATGCAGGCACAAGGAAACCCACAGGCAGCATGGATAAAGCCAAACCCCACCCCATCAACAGAGGGCAAGTTCCTTCGTGGGAAAGGTCAGGTTTTGGCTGAAGCTCTAACCATGGCAGTCAGGCATTAGACATGGAATGAAATGCAACCAGAAGTCTGGTTTAGGAGGTGCCTGGTTCATTTATCTTCATCTTGGAGACTGACATAGGGCGCCTCCTCAGAGAGCTCTCCAACTGTACCCACAAGGCGGGGGTCATTTCATTCTACCACCAGAACCCAGAGTGGGCCATTGGTGAGGGTCATAACGGCCAACAACTCCTCCACCAGGCTGCCAGGCATAGATCTAAGTGCTTTGCACATTTTGTCTCAGATTCAATACCTCCTACTTTGAAGGCCTGGCTTTCAATTTATAAAAAGGTATTTCTGGTACTCTATTTTTAGGCATATACAAATACACACACACATATATGTATATATAGATAAATATATATATTATATTTGAGTATATATAAATAGGCTTTTATAGCTTGTTCAGCAACCTACTCAACATACCTAACACTGACTGTATGGGAGGAATGCATTTTAAACTACTCTCAAACAGACTTTTGGAACACAGCCTATTAGTAAATAGGAATCCACTTTAATTTTGAAACATGAACATGGCCCCGCAAAGGAGCATTTAATTCCATCCAAGTACCACAACTGCTGAATACCAAAAATGTGCTTTCAAATTTGTTATTCAGCATCAAGATTTTAAAGTTATACAAATAAAGAAAAAAAAATTTGTAACTGTGTGGTGATGGATGTTAACTAGACAATTGTGGTGATCATTTCGCAATATATACAAATATCAAACCACCATGTTGTACACCTAAAACTAATATAATGTTATATGTCAATTATATTTCAATAAAAAATTCAAACAATAAAGTTATACAAATAAACTATTTTACTAGTTTGAACTGCTAAAAATAGAGACTTTAGGAGGATAGCTAATTTCAGTCTTTTAAAAGTCACATGGTTTATATTTTATTGTACTTCATGAAAATGACAAAAATAAAGTTATGAGGAAAAGTTCTCTAAAATCTCACAAAATCATCCTGTGCATATTTGTCATTATATTACAGGATTCTCCCATGACTTATTTCTCTTGAGTCAGGACAAACCCAAAATTCTGACGTTTCCTGCTGTGGTGCAGAGGGCAGGGTTCTGGGGCAGGAGCAGATCCCTGAACCCGGGCTCCTACAATAAAGGCTGAGGAAGTGAGGTCAACTAGACCCCAGCTCCCCAAACAAGCAGGCTGATGTCCCAAGTGAGAGGGGAAGGGCCTGCCATTCTTATGCTTTATAAGTCACAGGTCCAGCCTCCTACTGTCCCAGCTCCTGTCCTGGGCTCAGATCTCAGGGTGAGAGCTGAAACACTCAGAGACTTGAGTTTCCCCTGTGAACTTGCTAGAGGCTTCCAAAAAAATCCTTTTTTATTTATTTATTTTTTTTTGTGAGGAAGATCAGCCCTGAGCTAACATCCGTGCTAATCCTCCTCTTTTTGCTGAAGAAGACCGGCTCTGAGCTAACATCTATTGCTAATCCTCCTCCTTTTTTTTTTCCCCAAAGCCCCAGTAGATAATTGTATGTCATAGTTGCACATCCTGCTAGTTGCTGTATGTGGGACGCGGCCTCAGCATGGCCGGAGAAGTAGTGTGTCAGTGCGCGCCCGGGATCCGAACCCGGGCCGCCAGTAGCGGAGTGCGCACACTTAACCGCTAAGCCACGGGGCCGGCCCTCAGAAAAATCCTTATGTCAGTCTCCCACCATTACCTCCAGAAGAATAGTTCCCAGATCTCTACCCAGCCCTTTCTTCCACTGGCTGACTTGTTGGACTTCATCATGCCTATCCTAGAAGCTAACCCTTAGCCAGTGCTTGCTCAGTGGCTCCTGCTCCAAAGGCCCTGCCTCATTTGAGCCATACCACAGCCCACTGTGGTAGCCATTACTATTTTCCCCATTTGGCAGGCAAGGAAACTTAACGTTTCATGAGTCAACTGTAAATTCAGACTGTCTGCTTCCAAAGTCCAGGCTCTTGGCCACAAAGCCACGATGCCCCCCTACTGGCACTCGCGGGGTTTGTCTCCCAGACTTCTCTAAATGGCACCGCCACCTACCCAGTATCTGAGCTGATCGTGTTCTGACCCTTCTCTTGCCCTCACACCTAATCACTTGCACAGCCTTTCCACCAATTCCACTGAATGGCTGTTGTGTCCCCTTCCTCTTTCCTAGGTAAGGAATCTCACACAGACTATCACTAACATCCCCACTGGTTTCCCCAGCTCTGATTCTTTGAACACACTCTGGTCAGGCTAAGCTTCTCGAAGCCCAGCTCTCCAATCCTGCCAAGCCCAGGCTCAAGAACACTCAGCAGCTACACACTGCTACAAGAATGGCCCAGAATAGATATAGGCCGGCACTCAATGGTGGCCATAAACAGTCTCAACCAACCTTATTTCTGTCACATCTCTTCTGCATACTCTGTTTTCAGCCAAATAATTCATCTGCACCATTAATTCATATCTAGTGCTTTCCTGCTACCTTTTGCTTTGTCTCAGGTGAAAGGAGCCTACACTCCTTCCCTGGCCCCAGGGTAACCCACATCTAATAACTGATCACCTCAATCCAGGAAAATTCCAAAGTGCCCATCCCAGCTCTAAAGCTCCCAGTCAGATCTGCTGAGGCCTCCCTGTGCAGATGCATTTGGATTCCACATCCCTTCCACCCAATCCTGCCTCTCTTACAGGCATTGCCTGAGAACACTGCCCAACAAACTTCCCACCTGCAAATTTCCGCCCCAGAGTCTGTTTCCTAGGGAACCCAACCTAAGATGGTTAGTAATCATGGCATTTTTCATGGTAAAGAACCTCATCAAGCTTTGAGATGGAACAAAAGGAAAGGTACAGAGGTAATCAAGCTAATTAATGTTATGCAATACATGATAACCGTCCCCTGCCCCCCCACAGTAGGGCACATTGCCATGGCTGGGGCAGGTCAGTGGGCCCTGGCCAAGCATCCCCCTTGCTCCTGCTCATTGAGATGCTCCCAAATCAACTCTGATCCCAATCCAAGGGCTGCAGGCCCCATGCCAGGTCTGGCTGGCACTTAAAACTAGCATTTCAATCCCAGCACATGCCAGCAAGGGGGCTGGCTGATTCATGCAGCCCTGGTCCAGTCAGGGCAGGGTCCACATGGAACACAGTGCTTTAGAACTGGCAGATTTACCAGGACCCTTGAATTAACCCCAGATTGCTAAACATATCATAGGAGTCCTTTATCAGGCACCAAAAATATAAAAGAAAGAAAATGTGGACCTCGTGTAATGTCATACAGAAGGCTAAGAATAACAAAGTACCAAAAAAAAAAAAAAGGAAACTAAAGCACACTGCTGAAGTACAAGAGAAGTGACCAGAGACACCTTATAAAAATCAGCACTAAAAAAGGAGGCAACACAGAGATTTTAGATCTGACATAAATAACATGAACACAGAATAATTGTCAGAAATAATTTTCTTGTATATTCAATATTAAAGCAAATTTACATAGCTCCAACATACATTTTATCTCTGTTACTGGTCCAAAGGAAAAAAATCTGCATGTTCTAAACACTTGTAAATAATAACATCCAATATGTGTAGAATTTATACATTTCATATTGTGAGCATATGCTCAAAGGAATTGATCCACCTGAAATGATCTTAGGAAAAAAATAAGGGGCAATAAATGCTTCATGAGTCAGTCAGTGAGTAAAAAGGATAATTACAAAAGGCCATGATCTATAGACCACAATATTTATGAAGACAAAAAGTCCGAGTCGACTGACCATGGATTTAAGTCTAATTAAAAGGCTAAAAAGAAAACTGGAATGAAGTAATTATTAGATTCCAGAAGCATTTGTAGGCAAGAGAGGAAAATGATCGTCCCCCTCCCATCTTAATTCACTTAATATACAGCAGACCATAGGAAAACAATGGATTAAATAACAACCTATAAAAACTATAAGCACCTTAACAGTATAAAAACAAAATATGGCTACAAAGATTTGCCCTATCAGATCATGCTAATAACAATGATCACCCTGTGGCCTGGTCTGACAACTGAATCCTGGCAGTGATTTCATCCAGTGGTTCCTACTTTTTTCCTTTAGTTTCTATCACATGTCTTTTCTAGATTTTCCCAATCACTGAAACTGTTTGTTTAAAAAAGGTGACTTGCTGCCACATTGAAAGTTATAAAAACAATCACATATGCCCTGTGGCATGTGCTGGATGGCTGATCTAGTACAAAGTCACCCTCTTAGCTAATACCTAGTACTTTCCACCCAAAATCATAAATAATCAAAGAACTATCCAAAGTTAAAATCTCTATTTGTGAGCCCAGCAACATATACATTTTTTACCTAATGACTTTGATAGGTATGTTTAGTTTACCATAATATTACACATGAAAATTGCAGTTTTAACTGTTTTGCATTTATTCAAATATACTGTGTTTTGCATAATTACCCCCACAGAAGCACTTTCAGTTAATAAGTTATCTAACTCAGGATGGAAACTGCACATAAAACGCTGAGACTTTGCTGAAACTTACCATGTGCCATGGTTAGACTTGATTTGGCATCCAAAGTCTGTGGGGCTGGGGCATTCACTGAAACAGCACAAAAAGAAAAAGCTCAGCGTTCTGTAAGTAAAGCATAAGTGTCTGAGCATGAGGATAAGCAAGTACTCTCAAATTAGTCAAGATATATACAGACCATAAGGGACCAATATTTCAAATGACAAAGATATTACCAACTAACCTAAACCAATTTTTTAATAACAGCTTTACTGAAATATATTCACGGTTTTAAAATATACAATTCAGTAGTTTTTATATTCACCGTCTTGTGCAACCATAACTACTACCCAATTTTAGAACATTTTCATCACATATATCCCTTCAACAATACCTGTACCCATTAGCCCCATTCCTCCCTCCCCCCAGCCCTAGGCAACCATTGATCTACTTTCTCTCTCTATGGATTTGCCTATTCTGGATCTTTCATATAAATGGAATTATACAATATGTGGTCCTTCGTAATTGGCTTCTTTTACTCAGCATCATGTTTTCAAGGTTCATCCATGTTGTAGCATGTGCAGCATTAAGCATGTACTTTTATGGCCAAATAACACTCCATTGAATGGATAGACCACACTTTATTTATCTATTCATTAGTTGATGGGCATTTGGGTTGTTTCCATTTTTTGGCTATTATAAATAAAACTGCCAGAAATATTCATGTACAATAAACCAATTAAAAAAATACCCCAATCACTGGGCTGGAAGACACTGTGAGAAGGCACTAATTCAGCCATAGGCTGTAGAGTATACCTGATTCAAGTAAGACTAAATGCTCTCTACTTCAAAATATCTTCAGAAAATTAGATTCCACAGCCTCCCTTCCAATATTTGACACTTCTTATCTGAGGTTCATCTCTGGACTATTTATTTGTCTTTTAGTTTCCTGATTCTTTCCCTAGTTTAAAGATAGATCTTTAATTCTAATCCTACTCTAAAAAACACAGGCCACAGCGCTCAGCTACCTCCATAGGCATACATTTTTTGTCTTTAGAATGGCCACTGGTGAAAGCGTTCAACTCCTAACTATGGGTAAATTGCTAACAATTCTGGAAATAATGGCCTTCAAACCCCTTTGCAATTTGCATAATCTAGATCAACGTTTGGCAAACTATAGCCCATGGGACATACCAGCCTACCACCTGTTTCTGTAAATAAAATTTTACTGGAACACAATATTGTTTCAATGATGTGTCAAGTATAAACAATAATAATTTAGTGCCTTTTAACTTTTCCATCTTTCTCTGAAATGTGTTTTTTTTTAATTTATTTCATAAGATTTAAGTCCACCTTCTACTCTCCCCTCAGCCCTAGTCTTGGCACTTAAAATCCCCTCCCCTCCTTAGCACCTCTCAACCTCTTCAGTTCCACAGGCAACATCAAGAGGCCTCAAGAAGCATCTGAGCAGTTAAAACCATTAGCATTTCCCAGTCAATTGTGCCAAATTCGCAAACATGCTCATCAGTGTCCTTTCATCAGTATACAGTCCTGGGCCCATGTGAAAGGTGTTGTCGCTGGTGCCCAGCCTCAGTCCAGGCCCTCCCCCAGCAGTCGGATCCCTGTTCACATGCACATCCTCTCTTGCCCATGATCACCGGCTCCCTTACTTCCTCCTCCTACAGTTCTCTTCCTCTCCCTTACACTTTCCTGAATGGAAATAAAAATATTTCAAGTATTTAACTATTATTAAGAAAACATCTGTCCGTTTCTAAACTGTACAGATTAAGTCTTTTTGGAATACAGTTGATTCTGACAGCTCCAGGAGATAGCCAAGCTGAGCTGACCTCAACTGAGTGACTGACAGAACATCAGCTCAAAGCCTGCAGCGCTGAGCATCTCAGAGAGGCCCAATGTGGTGGCCACCACACACAGTCACATTGTCATACAGTGTACTACCTTGGGAAAGCCAAAAGTACAAACTGGAGTGAAGCCAAAGAATTTTTAGTTGTCCCTTTATTAGGCAGACTGCAAAATAATAGGGATGGCTAACCAAAATCACCATAAAATCACATGGATAGTTACAATTTGGGGTTTCAGAAGTAGGTAAAAGCCAGGAATCAAAAAGATGACTATGTAATCTCCAAACACATTGGTTTTCAAACAAAAGTCTCTACAAATAATAAGTAGAAGTGACCTATTGGTTTAGCACTTTAGAAATATCTTTAGAACACTGAGCCTATTATAGAAACTTACTAGGTACAGCTGGGACTGCTGGCTTAGATTCAAAAGTTTGCCAGGTTAAAGGACTCCCTGAAATAACAAAAAAAAAATTAATAACAAAAATCACAAGCTATGGCTTATATTTTGGCAACGCTCATCCTAATCGTTTTCCCCCCTAGAAAACAAGAAACGAAATTTGCCAACACATTGCAACTCACCCAATAAAGATGTGTAACACAAATCCTTTTAAAGTTAACTTTTTCCTAAAGTTACTTTTCAGTCAAATATTTATGCTAAGTAATTATACTAGTATTCCTCACTACCTGAACTCTCAATATTCAAAGAGAAGTTCTAAGGAACCACGACCCTTCCCAAACCTTTATCTCAAAACAAGAGGAAAACGAGTGTATAAGTCAGTGTATCTCCCGTGGCCCCCAGAAACAGGAAGGAAACCCAGCTCACATACCCATTACCATGGTTGGTGTCTCTCAAGTAGACAAAGATTCCTTAACAACCTGAGACGTTCAGGAACTAAGACTAGGATCACTCAGAAGAAGACCTGGCAGAACGCAAGTTCTCTTCTTTATTGTGAGACTCTGCATTTCTGGCTCCCAGTCTCCCTTCTAGACTAGCTTTTGAGTGATCCAGAAATGGCTGGCTTTGCTATAGTCAGTAGGTCGTGCATACCCCACTATGCTTACAACAAATCTTTAACCCCAAACCACCACAATTGAGAACAACGCAGCAAGCCTGTATAGTACTTTAGAATAATTAAGAGTTTAATATCAATAACAATAGCTAACACTAATGAGTGTTTAACAGCGGCACTTTTCACACGTTCTCTCAAGTAATCCTTATAACAAGCCTATGATGCAGTTACTATTAATATTCCAACTTTAGAGCTGAGGAAACTGAGTCAGAGACTCACAAAACTACAAAGTGCCAGATGGGAGTTGAGCCCAGTCTGTCTCCAGACCCTACGCTTTTAATCACAGCCACCTTATCACGTATCAGTTCAGAGGTAAATCGTTACTGAGCGTGTATTGTGTGGGTACAGTATTCTGATAAAAAACATAGGAGACCATTCAGTGACGGTTTAGGTATTTAAAATTCTTCAACATTCTGGGTTGTGATAACAGATCTCCCAAATTAAATGAACCAGAGGAAGGCCATCTTAGCACCGTAAACCTCTGGGGCCCCACATTCTTCTGATGTCTAGTCTGCAGTTAGAGAGGCCCGCCTTGCCTCCAGCACTGGGACCCTGGTTCACTTACCTTTGGGTTCACTCACACTGTTTAATGGTTTACTGGTAAACTCTTTAATCTGCAAAGAAAAACATTCTTCTAGCGATACCTGTTTAAAACTAGACAGGGACATATTGGATAATGGACAGATACTATACTTAGTAAACTAATCTTTTTAATAAATCCTCCAAAGACACAAGGACACGTGGAATTTAAAGACAACGAGTCAAAAATCTTATAAAAGCAGCATTTGGTTGCTTCTGAAAGTAATTACCAAAAGAAATTCTTATCTGCCTTCAAATGTATTCTGAATTCGAATTTAACAAGTCTGCTTACCCTACGGTATTTTAAAATACCCTTTAAAAAATTTATTTTATTGATTTACTTTTACAAACAACCACAGGGAAAAAAATATTCCATCTTCTTTATCTTATTCAACTTACAAATGCTCTAAAATAAAAACACATGTTCGTAGATAAACTGTACTGTGTAAAGAAGCACAGTGCCAATATACACCCAGACATACCTGTTGTCTCTGAGTGATAATCAGCTCATTCTGTTCCTGGAGTCTCTGCCCTAGCTCTTCTATCCTTTTCTTGTAGAAAACATTACTTTTATTTAGATCATCTATCATTGAGGTTCGAAGTTTCTCTATATGTGACAGGAGCTGGAAAAAAATCAAGAAAGGCATCTGTCTGCAAACTGCATATAAAATGCCTTCATTCTGCAGTTTGTTATGTACATGCCCTGCCTTCTTTGTTGGCCTTATGTTATCTGTGCACATCAAGTCATTGAATAAATCTTTGATCACTGTGTACCGAGACCCTGGCTGTACAAGGGCTTCATGTCTATTCCCAGGGAGCTCACGATGCAAACCAGACAACGCTGATAATGCGAACAGCTGAGTGAACTGGAGCACATTACATGAAATAACACAGAGATGAGCAAGGATCAAGGATCGAGGCTCCGACCCCATGCAGTCTTGTCCTGACATGTCCACATGTGCCATCCCAGCTCGAATGTGCTCTCCCAGGACCAGAGAGCCCATCTTAATTACTTTTATAAGTCCAGCAACTAGCACAATCTCTGGCCATTAGCAGGTTCTCAATAAATATTTACTGAGAAAAGGAAAATGGAAGAAAAGGAAAGAGAAAGGAAGTGGAGAAAAAGAAAGTGGTAGAGGAGAACAGGGAGGGAGGAGGAGAGGAAGGGGGGAAGGAATGGATGAAGGGACGGAGAGAGGCAGAGGACAGAGAGATTCAAAGATTCATAGAGAGATGCATCTCAGAGATTTAACATCAGGGAAGATCATATACGGGACAAAAGGAATTCAAGAGTTTGTATTCAATAATTTAGAGAAAGATTCCTAAAGCAATTTCAGCAGTTGCTTAAAAAGAGTGAAAAAAACCTTGGTAACTGGAGCTAAGGACATTGCAAGCCTAGGGCCTGGAAATGGAGACAGGCATGTGCAGATCAAATAAAGGGGGGAGTAACTGTGCCCAGGAGGAGTACAAAAAGCGCCCAGAGCAGTATTTCCTAACTTGCTTGGTTTTTTTTAACAAACCACCATGTGCTAGAGGCTGTGTTAAGCACTTCATTTTGTTGAATCCACACCACAACTTTAAGGATACATGTTTTGACCCCATTGTACAGATGGAGAAACTCACGTCTAGAGGGGTAGAGTAGCTGGCCCAAACTCAGATAGCTGGAGGGGGAAGAGCCCAGACTTGAACTTTCATGTCTGGCTCCAAAGTCAACACTCTCAAATTTAGTGTCTATGTCATGAAAGATATTAATAAATAACACTTGCACACAATCAAGTGGCCCCCCAGGACTTTAAGAAATAAATCACCGAATCAAAAAGTAATAGCAATGTACCTTTTAGAATGGCTAAAATCTGGAACACAGGCAACACCAAATGCTGACAGGGATGTGGGGCAAAAGGAACTCTCAAACATTGCCAGTGGGAATGTAAAATGATGCAGCCACTTTGGAAGACAGTTTGGCAGTTTCTTACAAAACTAAACATACTCTTACCATTCAATCTAGCAATTGTACTCTTTGGCATTTATCCCAGAGCGTTGGAAACTTAGGTCCAGACAAAAACCTGCACATGAATGTTTATAGCAGCTTTATTTATAATTGACAAAACTGAGAAGCAACCAAGATATCCTTCAGTAGGTGAATGGGTAAATAAACTGGTACATCCAGACAATGGAATATCATTCAGCACTGAAAAGAAATGAGCTATCAAGCCACAAAAATACATACATGGAGGAATCTTCCATGTAAATTGCTAAGTGAAAGAAACCAATCTGAAAGGCTACATCCTGTATGATTCCAACTATATGACGTTCTGGGAAAGGCAAAAGTATGGAAACAGTAAAAAGATCAGGGGTTAGTGGGAAGGGATGGATGAATACACAGAGCATAGAGGATTTTTAAGGCAGTGAAACTATTCTGTATGATACTGCAATGGTGGATACATGTCATTATACATTTGTCCAAACTCATAGAATGTACAACACCAAGAGCAACCCCTAAAGTAAACTTTGGACTTTGGGTGATAATGTAAGGTCATCAATTGTAACAGATGTACCTCTCCAGTGCGGGATATTGACAGTGGGGAAGGCTGTGCCTACAGGGGGAGCAAGGGGTATTTGGGAACTTTCTATACTTTCTGCTCAATGTTGCTGTGGAACCTAAAACTGCTTTAAAAAATAGTCTAATTACATTGAAAAATGAACAATAACAGCAACAACAACAAGTTAATGCTCTCTATCAATAACACTGCAGGGTCCTCCCTCTGAAGTGCTCTGTGCTCATATGAGGCTGGACAAACACTGGGTTGAAGCAAGTTAAAAAGGTTTCCTGAGTGGGGACTAAAAAGAACCTTTCATTTCCTTGTGGATGCTGAGACTCTCCCCCAAGGAGGACATTGTCAAGAACTTTCCCTACATTTTTACAGACCACTGGAAGAGTGCCTCCAAAGCAGTCTGGGAAACGCTGAGCCGGGAAATAGAAGGAAAAGCCAGTAAAGATGTCCAGGATTCTGTGTGGAGGTTTAGCATCAACAATATGGGGAGTCATTCTGGGCCCCAAGAAGAAAGTGGACATAGGAAAAACTAAGGGATGGCATCATTTTGACACTGAAATTGAGAACTGACCAGAAAAGTACAGAAAAGAATTCACTGAGAGAGGAATGTGAGGGTCTAAGCAAGGGATAGCCACAAATTATTTCAAAAAGTTTGTGGCCCTTGAGTCTATTTCTTACAACCTTCTACCATTTCAAGTTCTGTGCTTTTTTCTCTACCAGTCCACATCACCCCTTCCTCTTTTCCTTTCATTACGTGACCATTCTACAAACTCCCAAGCTCTAAAGAGTCTTCTATTGGGTCAAAAGGGCATGCCATCATTTATCTGTGACTCCCTTTGAACTTCTACCCATATTATTTAAAAAAAAAAAACAAAAGACTGCCAAGACTCTAGGTAAAGCAATAAAAGGTTGGCAAAGGCAACTTCCCTTAAACAGAGAAATACAATATGTGCATTGTAGGAACAGTAGGCACCAATTATGTGGAATAATTAATAGTTAGGTCTCAGGCAGAGATTACTAAACCTGATTGAATTCACCCCTCTGTTAGGGTTTAAGAGAAATGAAGGAAGAAGTAAGCAGCTTCTGAACTAGCAAAACCAACAGACAAGGGACCAGCATAGCCTAGCGGCAGGACAAAAACTCCACATTCCCAAGATGAGGGGTGAGGCACCTCACTCAGAACAGGGAAAGCCTCTCCTCCTTCCTCCAAATCACCAACAGTCAGTCTTTCTATCGCCACTTGCAGTGACCAAGTGTACAACTCTGCACCTTGCATTCTATTGCTGCCAGAAGGCCACTGAAATTCCCCCAACTGCCTGGAATACAAGGGGCTTTAAAGGAGCAAGGATTAAAAATCACCCCCTATTAACAAGGAAACCTGAATCTGGCCCTAAATACCAAGGCTATAAGATGCCTTGAGCAATAAGAGTAGGAACTTCAAATTATCTAAGGGCAGTGGTTCGAACCATGGATCCAAAACAGAATTGTCTAGGTTTTTTTTTTTTCCCCAAAACATGCATGTCCCAGACTTACCTACATAATCAGAACCTCAGGTTGTAGAGTTGGGCATGTGTATTCTGGAAAAGAGCCTCAGGTTAATCTGAAGTGTGTCCCTGGTTAGGAGCTACTCCCTTAGAGCATCTTGAAGGAAAGAAAGAATGTTCTTATAGAAAAGCAACCACTCTAAGTTGTCACTGTCTATTCTCCTCCCCAGCTGGCTAAGTGCCTAAAGCCTGACAGGTGAGCAAGGCAGCAAGGTAGACAGCATGGCCCTGAGGTTAAGAAGGCCTGGGTTCAAATGCCGTACTCATAACCACGCACAGCTCTTTTAACCTAGCTCTTCTGAACCCTACAATCAGCATTTCTCCATCCACAAAAACAAGGCTGAATGATCCCCTTTGTTGGTCTAGTGACTTGTCACCTTCATTCAGCAAATACTTAATGAGTGCCAACCACATTTTAGGCACATTATTGGATGTTGCGAATACGATGGAGAACTGAAGAGATAGAGCCCCTTCCTCAAAGGGCTAGTGATCTGGTTGGAGAGACAGACAATAAACAAGTAAACCAATAAGCAGATAAACTATTTAAAATAGTGATCAGAGCTACATTAGTGAAGTGATGAGAATAACAAAGGGAGGGGACTATCTACTTAGATGGAGTGGTCTCAGCTGACTTGCAAACCCAGGTCAGAGGAGGGTGTGGTAGGCAGAATTCTAAAATGGCCCTCAAGTTCGCACCCCCTAGAGTACACACCCTGATAATCCCTTCCCCTTGGGGTTATGGACTGAATGTTTGTGTCCTCCCAAAATTCACATGTTGAAGCCCTAACTCATAACGTGATGCTACTAGGAGATGGGGCCTATGGAGGTGATTAGGGTTAGACTGAGATAGGCAGGAAGCTAGACATGAGCTGCGAGCAGGGTGACTCCACCAGGTGCAATGTCCTAATTACCGGGCAGCAACTCTTCCGACGTGCAGCACTCCCCCCAACTCTGACCAAGAGTAGCCCCAAGCCTCATTACCCCTTCATTTGCATTGCGGTTTTGACTCCCCTTTGCAGGGAATCACCACCATGACAGTTCCGGAGACGCCTACGCAAGGAAAAAATCTCCCCCTCCCTATGTGGGGGTGGAGACAATGCCCCGACTGGCCCACATTCCAAGACCCTCACCTGCCCCCAGAACCCAACCTTTCAAAACCACTGGCCACCACAACTTTGGTGCAGTTGCTCCCCCTCGAGCCTGCCCACCCCTCCCCTTGGAGGTGTACTTTCGCTTTGCTAATAAATCCTCCTTTGTTAAAACTTCTGCTGTGTGTCCACTCTCAAATTCTTTTGTGTCCGTGGACCAAGAACCTGGGACCCCACCGCAGCAATCCGACTGATGCCAATGACAAGATGAAGTCATGAAGGTAGGGTCCTCAAGATGAAATTGGTGCCCTTCTAAGAAGAGACCAGAGCTTCCTCTCTTTCTCTCTCCGCCATATGAGGACACAGTTAGAAGGTGGCTGTTTGCAAGAGGGCTCTCACCAGGAACCAGGAATTGGCAAGCACCCAGACCGTGGAACCTCTCAGCCTCCAGAGCAGTCAGAAATAAATGTCTGTTGTTTAAGCCACCCAGTCTATGGTATTTTGTTATAGCAGCCCGAGCAGACTGAGACACTGGCTGGGTGGAATCTATGATGTGCTTCTAGCCAACAGAATACTGCAAAGGTGAAGGGACTTTACAGATGCAGTTAAAGTCCCTAATCTGCTGACTTTGAGTTAATGAAAAGGGAGATTACCCTGCATGGGTCTGTCTTATTCAGGTGAGCCCTTTAAAAGAAGTTCCAGGCTTTTCTTGAAGGGGAAGAATAAAAGCAAGAGGGATGCTTTCCTGCTGGCCTTAAAGAAGTCAACAACCAACTTGTGAACCGCCTGTGGAAAGGGGCAGCCTCAAGGAGCTGAGGGTCTCAATCCTCCAGTTCTCCATAAGGAAGTGCATATAGTCATGCGCCACATAATGACATTTCAGTCAATGATGGACCGCATATATGACGGTGGTCCCATACGATTACTACCATAAAGCCTAGGTGTGTACTAGGCTATATCATATAGGTTTAGTGTAAGTACACTCTGTATGCTTGCACAACGATGAAACTGCCTAATGACGCATTTCTCAGAACGTATCCCCATCATTAAGCATGACTATGTTGTCATTAACCAAACAAGCTTGGGAGGACCCTGAGCCCCAGATGAGAGCACAGACTGGCTGACACCTTGAATGCAGCTAGTGAGACCCTGAGCAGATGACCCGCCAAGCTGTGCCTGGATTCTTATCCCATTGAAACTGTGAGATAGTAAATTTGCGGTAATTTGCTACACAACAGAGAAAACTAAATCAAAGGGAAAGGAGCCAGCCACGTGAAGAGCAAGTGGAAGGACCTCCCAGCAGCTAAACCCATGTGTAAAAAGAGAAAAAGGCCACATGTTCTATAAATTACCAGAAGGCCACTGTAGCTAGAAAGAGTAGACTCGGAGACAGAGGATCAGGATGAGGCTGCAGCGGGGCCAGCAGCTAGCTTATTTTGTCCGGTCTACAGAGAGCAGATTAGGAAAAGGGAAGGTTGGAATTGAGAGACCAGTTATGGGGCCCTTTTAGAAATGGTGGGGGCTCGGTGGAGGGTAGAAACAATGGAAATGTACAGAAGAACATGGATATGAGATACACGGCAAGACCAGCTGATAGCCTGGAATCGGGGATTGAGGGAGAGAGGGGAACCAAGGCATGCATCTCAGTGGACTAGGATGCCGGTGGAGATGTCAAGTACAAAGCCGGCTCTCTCCTCTCTCAGAAGGGTGGCTTAGGCTGGAGAAATAAACATGGGCGTTACATCTACACAGAGCCACTACTCCACTTTAACAAACTCTCCCTGTTCAATCCAGAACTATGAGATATAACTTTCTGTTTTTCATAAGCCACCCTGTCTATGGTATCTTGTTATAGCAGCTGGTACAGACTAAGACACGGGGGATACAAAGAGCTACAAAATACATACAATTTAAAGTGAAAAAGTAAACAGAATTTTTCCTAAAGAAAACGATCTCAAATAAATCTACTTTAGGTGTTTTGCATCAGTGTGAAATCAATTTAACACTCAAATTTCTGATGTATTCAGCTGACAGGGAATCAGTGTTATAATTAAATTTTGTTTTCATTAAAATGATTTTAATGTGAACAATCCTTGCCTTTATTTAAAAATTATTCAGACTGCTGCTCCACGTGAAAAAACATTAGAAATATGTATTCAACAATGAAGAGATGATTAAATAACTTATGATACATCTATAAGATCATCAAGTGGCCATTAAAAATCATGATTTTGAAGAATATTTTAACATACAGGAAAATGTTTATGATATATGACAAGTATATAAAATTATAGATATAAAGCATAATTCAAAATTTCTAAGACTATATGGTATGGATTTCTAAACGTGTAGGAATGCAATATTTACAGCATAGAAAAAAGACTGAGAGAAATTATAACAAAGTTGTAGCAGTGGTTATCTTTGGTATTGGAATTGTAAGTAATTTTAATTTTTGTTACACATTTCTCCACGAATTTTATTAAGTGGACAAATACTACCTTTATTGTGAAGAAAAGCACATATTCTTTTCAAAAATGACCCACGAATAGGCCACTGGTTTCTTATCTTACCCGACCCTTCTCTTTCTTGTGTTCTTGATGAAGAGCTTGAACCCGTGCTGTCCACTTGCTTTCCTACGAAACAGCAAAACAAGAGGAATTTATGTGCAACTATAATAATGAAATCTAAATCTACTCAAGATGGAAGCTTCCTTTTTATTGGGTGCCTGTGAAACCCAACTACCTATTTGGTAAAATTTTAGCAGATATTTTTCAGAATATAGACAGTCAAAAATGTTTAAACACGTTTGCACTTGGTTTTAATCTTATATTCTAAGGCAGGGGTTAGCAGGCATTTTCTGTTAAGGGGCTGATAGTCAATATTTTAGGCTCTGGGGGCCAGATGACTCCGTCAATACCACTAGCAGTAGGAGAACAGCCATAGATAATACCTAAATGAATGGGCATGGCTATGTTCCAGTAAAATGTTATTTTCAAAAATGGATGCCAACTTGCCAACCTAAGAAGCTAAACGGAAAGACCAAGGTTTCTGAGTCCATGGGTTCTGAACTGACAACACATTCACAGGAAGGAAACAAGAAATTTAGGTGAGACCTTAGGATTTCATAACTGGGTCCTCAATTCATGAAAGACCAGCCTGCTGGGAGCAACTGTCAACAGTTCAGTTCAGAACATAATTCCTGGTCCCCTACCACATACCAGGCACCTTGCTGGGCCGTCCCTGGCAGGCTAGGAGAGGAATAAGAGACAAGCCCTGCCCTGTACAGGAGGAAAGTGGACATAACAAGAGAGAATTCCAATAATGTATATGTGGTCAGGTCCTGCTTGGGGGCTATAGGAATCCAATAACCCTCAGGTCCAGGACAACTCTCTAGAAGAGGTGCCATCCCAGCTGAATGAGTAAGTGACAGGTCCTGAAAACTGGGAGGTGCATGACAAAGAAAGCAGCAAGAGCAAAAGCAGAACACAGATGCCATGTCCTGGGAACCATGAGCTGTCTGGTGCCGCTGGGAGTGTTGAGGTAAAGCAAAGAACGGTGGGAGGTTAAACAGGGTCCAGATCCTCAGGGCCTTTGAATGCTGGTTAAGGGTTCTAGACTTTGTTCTGTGAAAAATGGGGAGCCGTTGAAGGCTTTTAGACAGGACAGTGACGTGGTCAGTCTGGCTGCAACACAGAAGGTAGATTTGGGGGAGGGAGGCAAGACATGAGCAGTAAAGCAAGAAACAGTGGCAGGAGTCCTTATTTCAAAACACATTTACTTTTTTTAATGACATATAATTGCTTTTTTTTTTAAATCCTGAATTCCTAAGCTTTAATCTCTATTTGTTTCCTGGTCTTCCCCTAAACCAGTATAACTAAAATAGCCAGGATGAAGACTGAGCTGATTACGGAGGTTCACTTACAAATGACTGTAATTACATTTGATAAATATAAAAGATCATCAGTTCACCAATATAGCCGTATATTTAAGCTCTAAAAATAAAGTTAATGCTTCAATACGCCTTTCTATGCCTTTTGAAAGTGGGACCAACATCTGAAATATGAAAAATAAATACTAAGGTAATACTAACCAATTCGAATAGATACTATGTTAAGAGAAAATGAAACAATTTTGCCAGTTGTTCTGTATCCACATCTATTAGTCAATCAACAAGCATCTAATGAACACTAATTATGAATTATACACGTATTAGGAGACAGGAAAAACAGAATTAGTCACCTTCATGGTCACTGAAGGAGACAAACACTTTTCCTATAGATGATGCTTGCTATAAATTACTTCACTAAGAAAAATTAGGCCTCTACTGCAGTTATCACCGACTTTTACATACCTGACTATCAAGAAGTTGCATCACATTTTGGAAATCCTGAGGATACTGAGGGCGTTCTTCTTTAAACTCATGGGCATCTTTTAACGTGCCTATGTTGGACTTGATCTGCATATTGGACTTCTGGATTTCTGACAATTGCTATAAAATAAAATTCAAAATCAAGTACAAATGTTTATATTTTTATAAGACTGAAACAGAGAATAAAACTGGGGAGCACGTAGCCACGCTTTAAAGCTGACTCTTCTACTGGACACTCCTCGTGCTTCCCGTCTTTCTTTCCAGTGCTTTTCCTGTTTTGTTTCTGACAACAAAAGAATGTGTACAGGGTGAAAAAGGGAAAGAAAACCTAACTTTCTAATCTTAGAGAATGGATCTTAAGAAATTTGATGGGCATGTAATAGTTTCCAGAAACAGAAGAACTGGGTGCAGCTGGTTCTCAAGATAATTTAGTGACGAGGCCAGCATCATCCAGGGACCACATCTGTGAATCCATTAGGGACACAAGGTCTAAATTTTACCCTTTGTTTGTATGTTAGTCCAAAAGTTACTAGCAGTAAACACCCTCAGAAAAGCATAGAAGGTAATATGTTAACTTCAAAAACAAAAGAGTGGGGGAGCAGAGTTCCCCACTGCTTAAGTCTGGGCCGCCTTCCTTTAAAGAGTACAGTATGCAATGGGGGGGAAAAGTAACTTTCCAGTGGAGAAACCTGACAAACACCACCTCAGACAGGTGATCAAGGTCAACACCAACAGTCATAAACCATGTAGACTGTGTACCCTTGATATGATGTGACGAAAATTGCCCTTTATCTCTGAGGTCGTCCTTCCTCCCAAAACCCATAAACTCAGTCTAACCATAAGAAAAATATCAGGTAAATTCCAATAGAGGGTCATCCTACAATATACCTGTTAAGTACTCCTCAAAATTGTCAAGGTCATCAAAAACAAGTCTGAGAAACTGTCAGAGACAAGAGGAGCCTAAGAAGACATGACAACTAAATGTAATGTGGTATCCTATCCTGGACAGGATCCTGGAGCAAAAAAATGACATCAGGTAAAAGCTAAAGAAATTAGAATAAAGTATGGGCTTTAATTAATACTAATGTATCAATATTGGTTCACTAATTGCAACAAATGTACCATATTAATATAAGATGTCAGTAATATGTAAAACTGTGAACAGAGTAGGAGAGGGGAGTTTATATGGAACTTTCTGTACTATTTTTCTGTAAACCTAAAACTATTCTAAAAAATAGTCTATTATCAATAATTTTAAAAACCCTCTATAGCCAAAAAGGGCAAATAACCCAAATGTCCATCAACTGATGAATGGACAAATAAAATAGAGCATATCCATACAATGGAATATCATTCAGCAATAAAAAAAGAATGAAATACTGATACCTACTACAACACGGATGAATCTTGAAAACATACTAAGTGAGAGAAGCCACTCACAAAAGATCACATATTGAAATGACTCGATTTATATGAAATGTCCAGAACAGGCAGATCCATAGAGACAGAAAGTAGATCCATGGTTTTCAAGGGCCTGGGGGGGAGGGAGGTGGGGAATGAGTGCTAATGGGTACAAGGTTTCTTCATTTAGAACAATGAAATGTTCTAAAATGACTGTGATGATGGTTGCATAACTTTGTGAACATACTAAAAATCACTGAATTGTACACTTTATGTGGATGAATTGTATGGTATGTGAACTATATCTCAATAAAGCTGTTTAAAAATAAAAGGTAGGAGTGGTAAAAAAAAAAAAAAAAAAGTCCTATGGGGGAAAAGTCCCATTCCACAATGATTCTGGGGGACGGGAGCAGGGGGCAGGACCATGGAGGGACTCTCAGGCAAAAGAAGTGTAATTGGCAGCTTATCACTAGGAAAAAAATGAGTGTGGCCTTGACGGGCAAGACGTCAGAAGCCAGTCTTGAATTGGTTAGGGTCAAAATCCATTACGGTGGGTAACATGGCATCCCACTTTGAGAAGGTGCCACAGATATGAGTCCAAGAGAGGCCTCTGGAGTAGAGGTGGTAAAAGAAACCATGGACAGAGAAATTACTACTGCCCAGGGATTTTCACGTGTTGTGAAATATTCTTCTTTTGACTTTTTTCAACCATTTAGAAATGCAAAAATCTTTCTTAGCTCGTGCGCCATACAAAAGGAGGTGGTACACCAGATTTAGTTCACAGGTCGTAGTTTGCCGACCCCTATGTGAGAGTTCAAGGCGTTTTAGAGAAGGATCTTAGCAGTATTCCAAAAAGATCCCTCTATTTTAGTTTATAAAACTTCTTGGCCCCTAGAGGGAGCTCAAGGACCTTCCCTCGCCTCCCTTGCTTCCTTTTCCCCAAGGATGACTCAGGACGGAGCTGCCCAGTGAGCTCAGTTAATTCCTAGCTGGAAGACACTGATTGGTCACTTTCTGAGGAAGGTGCTCACAGAGGTTAAGTTCCCACCCAGCGAGGCGCATCTCTGTCTATCATCCATGCCTGTGACTGATGAGTGTGGACCAAAGCTGCTCCCACAGGGAACGGGGGGCTTATTTAGCCACATCCTGCTCACTCAAACCCCGTCCTCCTCACCAGCCAGGCCTGGGTTTGAGGAAAGGGCCTGGCAAAGGTTCTCCCTCTGGCTTTCTGGGTCGGCTGTCTTCTCCTCCCACGTTGGTGATCTGTGTCAGCCTTTCTGAAAAGTTCCAAAACTCAGGGAGGGGTTTATGGTTTAAGGCTATCTAAACCTAACAAGCTAAGGAAAGAGGGACCATCTTCTCTGATCCAACCAAATGTACCAAGTGTTCTGCACTGGCATTTGGGACCAAAGCTCCCACTCTCAATGAAATGACTTTTCTCACTTGCTCGGTCTTCCATAGGCTTTGAGCTCCCAATACTTTCAGGGGGAGGGGTGTTGGCCAGGGCATGATAAAGAACTTATGGATCCACGGGCCATAATGCCATTCTAATGCTACCTCTCAAGGCAACAACTCTACCAATGCTATAAGGACTTCAAGGTTTAATACTTACGTATTCTAATGCTGAATTCTTAGAAGTTAATTCTTTAAACTCCTTCATAAACATTTCCTTGACTTTTTCCATTTCATCAACTAGTTTCTCCTTTTCTTCTTCTTTCCATCTATCAAATAACTTCAGAAATTCTTCCTCTTTTGTTTTCTGCATTTCATATTCCTGAAATTATTTTAATACATGGCTTTAAAAGTTCTGATATGAAGCAAATATGTAAAGTTTTAAATGAATGGATGTAGCTTCACCTCAAATGTGTCAGCTAGTATTGCATATTTCAGTTAGGCTTGCAATAACACTTCGTATAATGGCAGGTCTGTGCACAATGATTTTTCTAAACCAAAGGCAGCACACAACAACATTTTGCCCTTACATCTCTTAAAATACAAACACAGAGCCCCAAAGTCACAAGAGTTCTATGATCTGTGAATCTGTATAGTAGATATGCAATATACATAAAATGCAAACATACTTTAAAAGAAAAAGCCTAGTGAGCAGAAAAACCTTTCTTGATACCAGATCAACTTGGGTAGAGAAGCCCCATCTCATCCTCAAAAAACACAAACTCATATTTATATGAGCTAAATTCGAGGTCTAGCTGATCAACCTTTGATTTCTTGATGACCTTCGGTTTTTTTTCCCTAACTGGGGACTTGAACAACCCTATGAACAAACTTGACCTAACAAACATAGAGAACACCGCAACCAAGAACAGCAGGATACACATTCTTGATAAATGCACATGCAAGATTCACCAGGATAGACCATATATTAGGCCATAAAATGATTCTCAATAAATTTAAAAAGACTGAAATCATGCAAAGTACCTTCTCGAACCACAAGGGAATGAAGCCAGAAATCAATAACAGAAGGAAAACCAGAAAATCCACAAATACTAAAAAATTAAAGAACATATTCTTAAACAACCAATAGGTCAATGAAAAACTCAAAAGGGAAATTAGAAAATATTTTGAGATGAATGAAAATGAAAACACAACATACCAAAAAAGGGAAGCAGCCAAATCAGTGCTTAGAGGGAAATTTATAGCTATAAATGCCTACATTAAAAAAGAAAGATCTCGGGGCCAGCCAGGTGGTGTAGTGGTTAAGTTCACGCACTCTGCTTTGGCGGCCCAGGGTTCGTAGGTTTGGATACTGGGCATGGACCTACGCACTGCTTATCAAGCCATGCTGTGTCAGGCATCTCACATAAAGTAGAGGAAGATGGGCACAGATGTCAGCCCAGGGCCAATCTTCGTTGGCAAAAAGAGGAGGATTGGCAATAGATGTTAGCTCAGGGCTAATCTTCCTCACCAAAAAAAAAAAAAAGACAGAAAGAAAGATCTCAAGAGACAAAGGAGGTCATATAATGAATGTTAAAGGGGTCAATTCACCAAGAACATATAAGAATTGTAAATATTTATGCATCCAATATTGGAGCACCTAAATCTATAAAGCAAATACTAACAGAACTAAAAGGAGAAATAAACAGCAATCCATCCACATGAAAAAAATTAGGAAACAGAGGATTTGAACAACTCTATAGACCAAATGGACCTAACAGACATACACAGAAAATTCCATCCAACAGCAGCTGAATACACATCTTTTCAAGCACACATGGAACATTCTCCAGAATAGATTGTATGTTAGGTCACAAAACAAGTCTTAATAAATTCAAGAAGATTGAAATCTTATCAAGTATCTTTTCTGACAGCAATGATTTAACACTAGAAATCAGTAACAGGAGGAAAATTCACAAATATGTGAAAATTAAACAACACACTCCTGAACAACCAATGGATCAAAGAAGAAATCAAAAGGGAAATCAAAAAATACATTGAGGGGCCAGCCCAGTGGCGTAGTGATTGAGTTCATGAGCTCTGCTTTGGCAGCCTGGGGTTCACAGGTTCGGATCCTGGGTGCGGACCTACGCACCGCTTATCAAGCCATGCTGTGACAAGCGTCCCACATATAAAGTAGCGGAAGATGGGCACGGATGTTAGCCCAGGGCCAATCTTCCTCACACACACACACACAAATATATATATATATATATATATAGAGAGAGAGAGAGAGAGAGGGGGACAGAGAGGGAGAGAGAGAGACTGGGGCCAGCCCGGTGGCGCAGCAGTTAAGTTCGCACATTCCACTTTGGCAGCCCCAGGTTCGATGGTTCGGATCCTGGGCGTGGACTTACTCACCGCTCATCAAGCCATGCTGAGGTGGCATCCCACATAGAAGAACTAGAAGGACCTACAACTAGGATATACAACTATGTATTGGGGGTTTTGGGGAGAAAAAAGAAAAAAAGAGGAAGACTGGCCACAGATGGTAGCTCAGTGCCAATCTTCCTCAAAAAAAAATTAATTAATTTAAAAAATTAAAAAAGTAATTTGTTAAAAAAAACTTCAACTCAAGAACTATTAAGGGCCGGCCCCGTGGCTTAGCGGTTAAGTGCGTGCGCTCCACTGCTGGCGGCCCGGGTTCAGATCCCAGGTGCGTACCGACGCACCGCTTCTCCGGCCATGCTGAGGCCACGTCCCACATACAGCAACTGGAAGGATGTGCAGCTATGACATACAACTATCTACTGGGGCTTTGGAGAGAAAAAATAAATAAATAAAATCTTTAAAAAAAAAAAAAAGAACTATTAAAAAATATACATATATAGAGAGAGACACAAACAAAAATGGAAGTGCAACATACCAAAACTTATGGGATGCAGCAAAAGGAGTTCTAAGCAAAAAGCTGAAAGCTATAAATTCTTACATTAAGAAAAAAGAAAGATCTCAAATAAACAATGTAACATAACACATCAAAGAACTAGAAAACAAGAAGAACAAATTAAGCCCCAAGTTAGCAGAAGGAAGGAATAACAAAGATTAGAGCAGAAATAAAAATAGAGAATGAGAAAACAATAGAAGAGATCAATGAAACTAAGAGCTGGTGTTTTGAAAAGATAAAAAACTTGACAAACCTTTAGCTAGACTAACCAAGAAAAAAAAGAGAGAAGACTCAAATAAATAAAATTATAAATGAAAGAGGAGACATTACAACTGATACCAAAGAATTACAAAGCATCATAAGAGACTACTATGAACAATTATAAGCCAACAAACTGGACAATCTAGAAGAATGGATAAATTCTTAGAAACACACAACCTACCAAGACTGAATCATGTAGAAATAGAAAATCTAAACAGACCAATAATAAGTAAGGAGATTGAATCAGTAATTAAAAACCTCTCAACAAAGAAAAGCCAGGACCAGCTGGTTTCACTGGTGAATTCTAACAAACATTTAAAGGGAATTAACGCAAATTCTTCCCAACATACCATTGTTTTGGAATCTAGTATCGTACCTTAGAGAATCTGACTGCATGGGCGTGCTGGGCAGCCTCTAGCTGAGACTTGGTGAGCTGCAGCTGCTCCTTCAACATGTCAATCTCATTTTGGAGCTTATCAGTTTGCACTGTTTTCTTATACTCTGTTGCAACAGAAATATCTTGTTAAAATACTATCTCTTATGAAACCTACCGGAAAACTTATGGGGTACAGTCCTATTGATAAAACAAAGACAAAGGAAATAGCTCTTACTTGGGATATTATTACTTTATTCATGCCACATGGGCCAATTTTTGCTCTTTAGTGTTTATTTGCAGCCCTTTGTATTACTGGGCACTGAATTATTTTTAGCAGATTCTTTCAGCCACTGTGTTGGATTATCCTACAGTGACTGTGTGAGAGCCCATTCAGGGAGCAGTAACCGTGACAAGGAATAATTTTGGCTGCTTTGACCCAATGGCACTCTGGGCTCTTCTTCAACGCCTGTCTCAATTAGAGAAGGGAAGCAAGAGCTTCCACTGTAGCTACCACCATATTGAAATCTCTATGGTCACCATCCTTGTGGCTCCCACCAAACTCTCCTGAGAACCCTATCAGTGCTAAGACAAGCAGAGGCTGGCATTCAAAATGCAAACTCGGGCCATAACCCGTCCACGGGGCAAAAACGAAATACTGAAAAGTTGTAAAAGGAAGCAACAAGTGAAGGGAAGAATACTTATGTACATGTACTTACATGCAGATGTACACATGACTGAATGGATATACATGTGTCTGTGAGTGTAGACATGAAAGGTATGGAAACCAAAGTAGAAAGTCAGAATCTCAAAGATGACCTGAAGAAATAATACTCATTTCAGAGTCTGAAATACTCTCTGAAAGGAGTATGCGACAGAATAAGATACTGAAACAGAAGAGGAAGAAGGTCAGTTTCACACTGAAGAATGGTAGATTAATTAAAATATTTAATCTCTCCAGTTTCTCCAATATGTTGCTAAATTGTATCAGCGGTCCATGGCTTATAAATGGAATTTTATGCTGTTCATATTGTTTATACAAAGCTTAGCTATTTCCTAAATAAATCTATTTACCTGAATTAGGCAGGAATGGAAACAGACTGGCGCAAAAGGGAGGCGAAAGCAAGCACTGAGTAACAAGCTGGAAGTACACACGTTTAGATAGTGGAAACATTTCAACTCTGTGGCAATCTGCAGAATGCTCTGATCTGCTCATGGAGAAATAGGCCTTGCATTCTCTGCTTTTGAGAACATTTAAACAGTCGGAAATCTGGTTCCTCGGTAAGCCACAGAACCCCTCCCCTCGCTTGCTTCTTCAATTTCTCTCTCTATATATTGGTTAATTCACATCAGCACCCAAACACATCCTAGCATCTCCTACATCAAACAAAACAAAAATTTTCCCTTGGTCCCACATTTCCCTTCAGGTGACGCCTCATGTCTCTGCTTTCCTTCCCAGTAAACATTACTGAAATAAATGTCTGTAATTGACATGACCACTTCCTGGCCTGATTCTTGCTCAGCTCATCCAGTGGGGCTTTATCTCCACCAATACAATGAAGCTGCCATGTCAAGGTCACCAACAGCCATGGTGACAACAATGGTCAGTTCTCAGTCTTCATCTTACTTTGTGCCTCAGAAACATTTGATACAACTGACCACAGCCTCCTTTTTGAAACACTTACTTCCCTTGGTTTCTATGACAACACACTCCCCACGTTTCCCTCTTGCGTCGATAACTGCTATTTCTCACTCTCCTCTGCTGCTCCTCCTGAGCTCCTAGTGCTGGGAGAGCCTCAGGCCTGGCCCTCAGCCATCTTTTCTCTCTGTCTAGGTGATCTCATCCAGCCCAGCTCTGCTAACAACTCTCAGGTTTATATCTCCAGCCTGGGTCTCCACCTTGACCTCCAGCCTCCAGCATCTCCACTTGCATGGTGATTGTATGTGTGACTTTTACCCACAGCCAACACAGTCTCTCCATTCTCCTTCCTCCCTTAATCTGCTTCCCGCCTCTGGGTCCCCATCTTGGTAAGCATCATTGCTATCCACCCAAACGTACAGGACAAAAACTTAGGACCATCTTTGCGTCATCTCTTCGTCTCACGCTGAGTCATATCTCTGCGGGCTCTGTGTCCGGAGTATATCCGCTCCATCTTCACTTCTCTCATTCTCCCCAGTACCATCCTGATCTGGCTGCCATCTTCTCTCATGGGCTACTCTTGTAGCCTCCTCACTCCTCCACCATTGCCCCCACAACTAAAGCGGTCATTTTAAGGTACAAATGAGACCATGTCCTTCCCTACTTAAAACCCTCCAGTGGCTTCCCATTATGCTTATAAAAATACCCACATTACTGCCAGGGTGTTTGAGGCCCCATGTGAGCTGGCCCCTTCCTTTCTAACACCACCACACGCCACTGCCTTGCTCTCTCTACTCCACCAACTTTCTATCTGCTCCCCTCACACCCCTCACAACCAGAGTTCCCCTTGCCTGGGATATTCATTTTCCAGATTTTCCCCAGGCTGGGGACCTCCTCATCATTCCGGTCTCTGATCAAATATCCTCCTTAGTGAGGCCTTGGCTGACCACCTGGAGTCACTCTTCATCTCATTCTCCTGCTGAATTTTCTTCGTTGCATTTGCCACCATTTGAAAAGAATCTCTCACTCATTTGTTTAAGCATGTCTCCTCCGACCCTCCCATTAGAACGCAAGACTCGAGAGAGCAGGACTTGGTCTGTTTCACTTGTGGCTGCATCTCTAGCCCCTAGCATGGTGCATGGCACAAAGTAGGGGCTCAATAATTACTTAACGAGTGAATAAGGACTGCAACAATTTCTTTTAAAAGGATTGAGAGATGCACTGGACCATGTCTCACTGAAAAAAGAAAAAGGTACCAGAAAGAAAACAGCTCTTTGAAGTTGAGCTCATTACTTACCCAGGTGAGAATCTTCAGGGTGGCGACGCTGGATATGACTTTGTAGAAAAGCTTGGTTCATAAAGGCCTTGTCACAAAAATGGCACTGAAAAGGAGAGAGCAACAAATCCAAGTGTCTGTAACGACTGTCCTTCCACTTAATTTCAATTAAAATTTGGGTACCTGAAGCAGTACCTCTTGGGGGCTTTCCCCTAAAAGATACCGTCCTGGTCAATGTTACTGAAAGCATGACTAAAAAGACAAATACAAAACCAGGATATGCTTCCCAAACTGAGCACAAGGCAGTGAAAAGCATCTCTTGACAGTTAATGTAGCCCTTCATGGTAGTTTCTGGAACCCCTGAAGCTGCTCCGGTTATACTGGTAGTTCCCAGCCTGTCACCACCAACTTGTTCAGGACACTCCAGCCATGCTAACTTTCTTTCTGTCCCTCAAGTAGGCCAACTTCAGAGCCTTTGCATGAGCTAGTCCCCTGCCAGAATCTTCCCCAAATCTTCCCATGGCTGGCTCCTTCCTGACATTGATGTCGTTTACGGAGCATCTTCCACACTGGGGATGAGCAGCACGTCCTCAACAAGATCTTCCCGGATGATCCTCCCACCCACCCATCACCATCCCATCACATTGTCTTATTTTCATCATTGTACATCTCACAGTTAATATTTTCACATTTAATTACTTGTTTATTGTCTCCAGCCCAATCCCTCCAGGTTCTAGAATGCCAGCTTCCTGAGAGCATGGACTCCATCTTATTCACAGCTTCATTTTCAGAGCCCAGTACTACTAAATGATTGAACAAATGCTTGGAAATATCTGGCCTACTAAAATGAATTTACTGAGGGAAAAAAATCAATTCCACCAATATCTTTTTTTCACTTTAACACTGATTCAGACTTTAAGCAAAAATTTAACTTGCTTCATCTATATCCTCACCCCTGGATTATTCTGAAGTAAATCCGGGACTTATATATTTTATTGGTCAATATTTCAGAATCTATCTCTAAAAGATAAAAGCTTTCTTTTAACACAATTATAATATCATTATTCTACCTTTAAAAATGTATAAATTTTTACATTTAAAAATAAAAATTTTTATTTAAAAATAAAAATTAATATCAACAAATATGCAACCACTTATTTTTTCCCCAGTATTTCCCACATTGTTTTAGAAAAAATTTTTACAGTTTGTTTTGAATCAGGATCCAAATAAGGCCTATATCTTAATTCTCTTTTAGTTCTTAGGTTGCCCCTCAATCTCTCTTTTTTCCTTGCAATTCTTTTGCTAAAGAGAATGAACAAATGTCCTGCAGAGTTTCTCTCAGTTTGGATTTTGCTGTTTCATCTCCATTATGCCATTTACATGTGCTTCTATTCCCTATATTGTCTTCCTCTTAATCAGTATAACTGCATCTGGACTCCAGGTTCTAGTTTCCTAGAAAACCATCACTATAGTATATTTCCCAGCATTGCATTTCAGAGACTCTTTAAAGCATCTTTTCAAGGGGCCAGCCCCGTGGCGTAGCAGTTAAGTGTGTGCTCTCCACTACTGGAGGCCCGGGTTTGGATCCCGGGTGTGCACCAAGGCACCGCTTGTCAGGCCATGCTGTGGCAGCGTCCCACATAAAGTGGAGGAAGATCGGCACGGATGTTAGCTCAGGGCCAGTCTTCCTCAGCAAAAAGAGGAGGATTGGCATGGATGTTAGCTCAGGGCTGCTCCTCCTCACCAAAAAAAATCAAATAAATAAAAGCATCTTTTCAGCCTTCTCTGCTCATGATGATGGCTCTGGTTCCCTCACAGTACTTTAGGGACTGCCCACACTGACTCTGATTTAAGTGCGGGCTCTAGCACTACGCACAGCACTGGAGAAAGGAAAGGATGAGGACACCTGGAAAACCTAACTTTCAATTTCTAAAAATGGAAAATATATATTTTAACTATTTGAATAATACACAAGAGTCATGAGCTCAGGATAAGAAGGGGTTCCTACTCCAAAAAGAAAAGACTGACATGTTGACTACATCAAAAGGGAAAACTTCTGTATGACAAAAGATACCAAAACAAAGCTAAGAGACTTCCATTTGCCGAATCCACATCTAAGGAGCTTGGAAATTGTCACTTAATCCTAACAACAAGTAAAAAGTTGAACAGACTAAAAAATCAACAACTCTTCTTAGATCTGTGAGAGGGGAGGACACAGAGCAAACCTCTGCCCCCAAGTTTGAGAGACAGACAGGTGAATACAGGGAGTCAGGGCTTACTGGAGTAGAGATGCACCAACAAAAACCTCTCCAGGAACCAGTGCCAGGGTAGGAAACCCGAACTGTAAATGACAAATTGCTGGAGGCTCAGAGTGGGTGACAGGTCTGAGAGTTAAAACCTCCAGGGGAGAAAGGAACTTCCTCAACTTGGAAAAGATTATCTACAAAAACCTAGAGCTAACATCATTCTTAATGGTGAGAAACCTGAAGTTTTCCCACTATGATCAGGGATAAGGTAAGGATGTCCCCTTTTACCACTGCTTTTCAACACTGTACTGGAAGTCCTCACAAATGCAATAAGGCAAAAAAGGGAAATAAAAGGTATACAGACTGTGAAGGAGGACAGAGAACCGTCTTTGTTTGCAGACAACATGACTGTCTATGTAGAAAATCCAAAAGAATTGACAAAAAAAACTCCTGGAACTAATAACCAAGTATAACAAAGTCGCAGGATACAAGGTTAATATACAAAAGTCAATTGCTTTCCTATATACCAGCAATGAACCAGTGGAATTTGAAATTAAAAACACCATACCATTTACATTAGCATTCCCCAAAATGAAATACTTAGGTATAAATCTAACAAAATATGTACAAGATCTATATGAGGAAAGCTATAAAATTCTGATGAAACAAAATCACAGAAAAGCTAAATAAATGGATATCTATGTTAATGAATAGGAAGATTCAATATTGTTAAGATGTCAGGTCTTCCCAATTTGATCTATAGATTCAATGCAATCCCAATCAAAATCCCATCAAGTTGTTTTGTGAATAGCAACAAACTGATTCAAAAGTGTATATGGAAAGGCAGAAGACCCAGAATAGCCAACACAATATTGAAGGAGAAGGACAAAGCTGGAACACTGACACTACTAACTTTAAGACTTTCTGTAAGATACAGTAATCAAGACAGTGTGGTATTGGCTAAACAACAGACAAATAGGTAAACAGAACAGAATAGAAAGTCCAGAAACAAACCCACATAATTATAGTCCATTGATCTTTGACAAAAAAGCAAAAGCAATACAATGGAATAAAGATAGCCTCTTCAACAATGGTGCTGGAATAACTGGACATCCACATGCGGAAAAAAAAAAAATCAATGTAGACACAGACCTTATATCCTTCACAAAATCTAACTCAAAATGGATCACAGACCTAAATGTAAAATGCAAAGCTATAAAACCCCTAGAAAATAACAGAGGAGAAAACCTAGGTGACCTTGGGTATGGTGAAGTCTTTTTAGATACAACACTAAAGACATGATCCATGAAAGAAATAAGTGATAAGCAGGACTTCACTAAAGTTAAATACTTCTGCTCTGCAAAAAACTATGTCAAGAGAATGAAAACACAAGCCACAGATTGGGAGAAAACATTTGCAAATCACACAACTGATAAAGGGTTGTTATCCAAAATATATAAAGAACTCTCGGGCCAGCCCCATGGCCTAGTGGTTAAGTGCACTCCGGTGCACTCCGCTTTGGCGGCCCAGGTTTGCTTCCCAGGCATGGACCTACACCACTCATTGGTGGCCAGGCTGTGGGGGCAACCCACGTACAAAAAAATAGAGGAAGACCAGCACAGATGTTAGCTCAGGGCAAATCTTCCTCAAGCAAAAAGAGGAAGATTGGCAATGGATGTTAGCTCAGGGCCAATCTTCCTCAGGGAAACAAAAAAGAACTCTTAAAACTTAACAAAAAGAAAACAAACAACCCAACTAAAAAATGGACTGAAGACCTTAACAGACACCTCACCAAAGAAGCTATACAGATGGCAAATAAGCATATGAAAAGATGTCCCACATACTATGTCATCAGGGAAATGCAAATAAAAACAATGAGATATCACTACACACCTGTCAGAATGGCCAAAATACAGAGCACTGAGGACACCAAATGTTGACAAGGATGTAGAGCAATAGGAACTCTCACTCATTGCTGGTGGGAATGGAAAATGACACAGACACTTTGGCATTTCTTATAAAACTAAACATACTCTTTTTTTTTAATTTTTTTTTTAATTTTTATTTATTTATTTATTTCCCCCAAAGCCCCAGTAGATAGTTGTATGTCATAGCTGCACATCCTTCTAGTTGCTGTATGTGGGACGGGGCCCCAGCATGGCCGGAGAAGTGGTGCATCAGTGCGCACCCGGGATCCGAACCCGGGCCGCCAGCAACGGAGCATGCGCACCTAACCGCTAAGCCACAGGGCCGGTCCCTAAACATACTCTTACCATACAATCCAGCAATCACATTCCTTGGCATTCACCCAAAGGAGTTAAAAACTTACGTCTACACAAAAACCTGCACAGGGATGTTTATAGCAGTTTTATTCATAATTGCCAAAGCTTGGAAGCAACCAAGATGTCCTTTAGCAGCTGAATGGATAAACTGTGGTCCATCCACACAACGGAATGTTATTCAACATTAGAAAGAAATGAGCTATCAAACCACGAAAAGACATGGAAGAACCTTAAATGCATATTACTAAGTGAAAGAAACTAATCTGAAAAGGCTACATCCCGTATGATTCCAACTATATGACATTACGGAAAAGGCAAAACTAAGGAGAGATGGTAAAAAGATCAGTGGTTGCCAGGGTTGGGAGAGCGAGCAATAAACAGGTGGAGAACAGAGGATTTTTAGGGCAGTGAAAATAGTCCGTATGACACCGTAACGACGGATACATGTCATGAAACATCTGTCCAAACCCATAGAATATCCAACACCAAGAGTGGACCCTAATGTAAACTATGCACTTTAGGTAATTCTGATGTGTCAATACAGGTTTATCAATTGTAATAAATGCACCACTCTGGTGGGGGATGTTGATAATGGGGGAAGCTATGCATGTATAGGGGCAGGGAGGTGTATGGGGGCAGGGAGGTGTATGGGAACTTTCTGTATCTTTCCCTCAATTTTGCTGTGAATCTAAAATTGTTCTAAAAAAAATATCATAAGTTCACACAAAAACATGCACGTGAATGTTCATATCAGCATTATTTATAATAGCCAAATACTAGAAATAGGCAAGATATCCTTCAAAGGTGAAAGGTTAACAATCTCTGATACATGTACACCATGGAATACTAGTCAGTTAAAAAAAATAATAAATGGGGGGCCGGCCCGGTGGCGCAAGCGGTTGGGTGGGCGCGCTCCGCTGCAACGGCCCGGGGTTCGCTGGTTCGGATCCCGGGCGCGCACTGACGCACTGCTTTGGCAAGCCATGCTGTGGCGGCGTCCCATATAAAGTGGAGGAGGATGGGCACGGATGTTAGCCCAGGGCCGTCTTCCTCGGCAAAAAAAGAGGAGGATTGGCAGATGTTAGCACAGGGCTGATCTCCTCACAAAAATAAATAAATAAATAAATAAATGGATGGGCTGGCCCCATGGCTTAGCGGTTAAGTGCGCCTGCTCTGCTGCTGGTGGCCCGGGTTCGGATCCCGGGCGCGCACCGACACACCGCTTCTCGGGCCATGCTGAAGCCGCGTCCCACATACAGCAACTAGAAGGATGTGCAACTATGACATACAACTGTCTACTGGGGCTTTGAGGGAACAAATAAATGAATAAAAAATTATAAGAGTAATTAAACTTAAAAAAATAAATAAATAAATGGATTATTGATACATGAACAACTTGGTCTGTCAGGCCCCAAAGCCAACACCATCTGATCTACCATCACTGGGATTAAAAGGTACTTTATACTAGATCTTACAGTAATTAGAAACTTAGCATAAGTGAGATCATTCTTTACAGCAAGCAGTAGCAGGAGGTTCAGGAATCCTATTTATTGCACGAAGACTCTGCCTTAGAAATAATAAGGCTTCCTTTCAGAATAGGATGGCAAGAAGGAATTCTACATAACCTGGAATCAAATTTCCCCATTAATAAAAAATTTCCCCGTTTTTAAAAATGCTTTGAAAAATGTATCCTCTAAAACTCTTGCATTTTCTTAAAAATAGAGTTTTATATATACATATATATGATAAATATTGTATATGTGAATGTGATATACAGATGAAGGATATAAACTTCTATTTCGAAGGAGTATCCCTTAAAGCACTTTTAGAAAAAAAAAAGTGACATAATAAATTAAGAAAAGTTAGGTACTAGTAACTATTTACAGAAAGGAATCGGATGTTTTTTTCCATGACAACCCCAGGAACAGAATATGTTGAATTATGTTCAGTATACTTGGTTTAAGAATGTAGACTACATGTAGATTATATGCTGTGTAAAACATGTAAATGTCTTAATACAACTTCCATCCAAAATCATTAAAAAATGAAAAACGTTTAGTATAACAGAATTAACATGAGAACTCAGTAAGGATTCCTTTACCAAAACAAAGTAGGATGGAGGTTCTGTATTCTTGCAAGTATTTTTTGAGACCTCTCAAAGACAATGGTGGAGAATAGCGGATAAAGAAACCAACATTTCCACTGTGCCTACACGGAGCTAGGCCCTGTTACATCATTATCTTATTTAATTTCCACGGCAACCATTTTATCCATGAAGAAATCAAAGCTCATAAAAATTAATTCACAGCATTATCAGTTGCCTATTTTAACCTATGTCTCTCTGACTACAAAATGCATGCTTTTTCTACTCCCCAACAGTCATCTCCAACTCCAAACGGTTGAATAATTGGAACCAGGGACATAAATTCACTGACATTCTAAAATCTGCCTGTGTTGCTGGAGCATGGAGAGGAATCTGAGTCTGCCAGCTATGAAAACGGAAGGTCTTCTCAGAGTGAGTCTACGTCCTGTTATGATCCACTGGCATTTTTTAATTTTTAAAAATAATTTGATAGCAATATTGTTAGTACACACTGGCCTTTACACATGGCCATTAGACTTTCCCAGCTATTGGAGGTCTCTATCTAAACACAAATTCATGACTGCATGCTAAAGTCAAATATTTATTTAAACAAAATCAATTATCTTCCCATAAATTTAGGCCGAATATCCCCAGCTTAGGAACCTGGAGTTACAATGCTTATAAATAACCTCATAGAACCCAAGCTAGCTTACGTGTCAACTATTCTGAGCAGCTGTTTTTGACTCCTCTCCCAGAATTGGTGATTCCTACAGCATCAGCACTGTGACCTCTGGCCTCCTTTTCTATATCCCCACTATTCAGTGAGCTCCTAAAAAGGTCTGAGTATCCGCAAAGGGGTCACAGGTAGTCACAGCTCGCTACCGGGAAGCCACTGCAGAAGTCAACATCCATGTCAGATGCTGTTCACTGAGCCTTCCTCATGCTGTACATGCTTCATCCCATGGGACTCTCAGAACAACCCTAAAAGGTAACTATTACTAATGTTCTCATTTTCCAGATGAGGAAACCGAGGTTTAGAAGCTAAATGACTTGCACAGCAGAACAGCTGGGATTCAAACCCAGGAGGTCTAGCTCTGGAATTGTTACCCTAAAGCGCTCGCACTGCTCAGACTCCGTAAAGAGACAATGGCAAGTCACTTAAGAGAGGGCAGAGCGTACCCGTACTACACTAAGTAGGAAGAAGGGGTTGGTCACTTCTACCTCCTCTCAGTCACAGCTGAGCATACCATACCGCTAACACTGTCATTCAGAGAGTCTGCTGAGTGCCCAAGAGCTGGCAGGTGTCACTCATTTGACAAAACTGAGCCATTACCTTTTTATCCTTATATATCAGTCACATTTTTAAATCTTTATTTCCTAACAGCTATTTCTGTAATAACCAAAGGAATGAAAAAATGTTTATAACATTTCACCGATTATTACCAAAGCTAAACTTTTTTTTTTGTTTGCTGAGGAAGATTTGCCCTGAATTAACATCTGCTGCCAATCTTCCTCTTTTTTTCTTTTGTATGTGAGACACCGCCACAGCATGGCCACTCACAAACGAGTGGTGTAGGTCCTCGCCCAGGAACCGAACCCAGGCTGCCAAAGCAGAGCACGCCAAACTTAACCACTAGGCCACTGGGTCGGCCCTAGATAAACTTTTTTTAAGGTTTAAATAGAACTCATTTTATTCATTGTATGGTAAATAGATTTATAAAGAGCCATCTCAGCACGACTTATAAATATTTAGTTTTTAAATGGCATTTATGAAACAAATAGGCAATTAACAACATCAAATATCACTTGAAGACTGTATCTCAGGGTTATGTACCCAAGGCTAAACACTAAGCCTTTCCAATAGCATTCTTTCCCAACTGTTCACCTGTCTTAAATACCCTTCTCTCAGTGCCTGTGGGGTCAGTCCTAAGCACTATCAACCATTATATTCTGCATCCTACACCGCGTTCTCCACATTCACTCATGCCACTATTACCTAAAAACACGGAGGCCTTTTAAGCCATTTTTAGCCAAAATGACTAGAATATAAGGGTGTGAAATCATTCTCATCAGTCTGTTGTTTACTTCAATATCTTTATCAAACATTGTTGATACCTTTTGTGCTTCCTCCACCTAACTGATCAAAAAAATACATTGATTTCTGCTATACTCAAAAATTATGATATTTATCTTGGGCTCAAAGTCCAACTCATAATAGTTGGAGATTAAGACCAGAAAAACAAAATTTTTTAATTTTTAAAATACTGTTCTTATATTAGTGAGTGTTCTTGTTCTTAGGAAATACACACTGAAATATTTAGGAGTCTGCAACTCACGGTCAAGTGGCTCAAAATGATAATACGTATATACAGACGGAAAATAAAGCAAATGTGGAAAATGTTAATAATTGGTGAATCTGGGTGAAGAGTATATGCACTCTAAGTTCTTTGCGCTATTCTTGCAACTTTTCTGTAAGTTTGAAAATATTTTGAAATAAAAAACTCCACAAATTTAATCATTCCAGATAGTTTGGGGGCCGACCTCACTAGCGATTTGTACATCAATTAGGAGGAAACAGCTTCTTAAACAACCAGCACTTACATGACTTCAATAAAGCACTACAGACAACATTACCTGTTTAATTATTAATCCTACGGCCCTCTACATAAGGTAATGAACCATGTCATCTGTGGGTTAAAATTACTGTTTTGCTTAAATATGCCGTTTCTTTTGATTTAGTGTACAAATCTTAAAAGAAAAAAAAAAAGCAGTGATATAAGAACTCTCACTATCCCGGCCAGTGGGATCTGAGGATTTTATTGGATTATGCATGGTAATCACAACGCAGTTTCTCACCTGGTAATAGCTGGCTTTGGCCTCGATCATCAGCTGCTGGGTCGAGATCATCTTTTTCCTGCGTTTACACTCTTCCTTGAGTAACTTGATCTCCCCCGCCTGCTTGGTGAGGAGCTTCTTGCCCTGCTCGCAGTCGGCCAGGCTCAGGCGCAGCCGCTCCTCCAGGTGGTGCAGCTGCGAGGTGAGGAACTCCTGCGAGTGCAGCAGGTACTCGATGGTGAGCTGCGCCAGGCGGATGAGCTTCAGCAGCACCGGGTCCACGCCCGACTGGCAGTGCGGGCACTTCTCGTCCTCCAGCTTGCAGAAGGTGATGTTCATGATGTTCTCCTGCAGCGTGAGCACGTCCACGGCCCCCGCCACCTTGTCCACGTCGATGGCGCTCAGCCGCCGCCAGTCCACGCTCTCCAGCCGGGGTCGGAACTGGAAGAACGGCAGGGGGCCCGAAGCCGCGCTGGGCGGGGCACAGGCCATGGCGGCCGCGCCCCCCGCGGCGGCGGCGGGGGCGTGGGGACCCTCGAGGCCGTTGGCGAGCGGGTAGTAGACGTGCTTCTGGAAGGGCTGCGGGAAGGAGACAGCGCAGCGGTGATAGAGGAACTGGGAGTCCCGGGGAGCCCCGGCCGCCCCCAGCCCGGCATCCCTCCTCTTACCATGCTTGGAAGCAAATCCGCACCCTCTGCTGGCATGGGAGGAGCGGGCCGTCCCGTCTACCTGGCCCGGGCTGCCTCCGGGGCCGCCGCCGCCCCAGCCCTCGGGAGCGGGAGAAGGCCAGGTCCGCGGCGGCGGCGGCGGCGGCGGCGGCGACCTAGGGTCTGGTCGTCCAGGCCGTTGCTATGGTAGCGCCCTGGACCAGGACCTGGAGGCAAAGGGCGCGCCGGCCCCCGCGCGGTCAGCGTGCGCCCAGGGCCCTGCGGGACCAGAGAAGACCTTGGCTACGAGCCCGAGTGGACGCCCGTCCACCCGGAGAGGGCACCTCCTGAGCGCCAGCTGCCCGGAGCACCACTCTTCCTGGCCTTTGGGCTGGACAGTCCATGTCTCTAAAGCGTGGGAAGCCACATCCCCAGGGCCTTTCCATCCTAGCTGCCAGCCTCTGGTTATTCACTCCAGTCCTCGGCTTAGGTTTTGGGATCAGAAATATCAGTTCATCCTCATCTTTTACGCACAACTTACAAAACGTTAAGCAACAAAATTATGTAAAATTAAATGGGATGGAGAAGGACTGGCTGCAAAAGGGCATGAAGACACTTGTGGATATAACAGAAATGTTCTATATTTTGATTCTGCTGTTGATTATCCAGGCATACACATTTGTCAAAATTCATCAAATTGTACGCTGAAAATTAAGGGTGCATTTTGTATATTAGACCTCAATAAAGTTGTTTACAAAATTAAATTTGTAGTATAGTGAATTATATTTGACAGCAGACTTTCTAAATTTCTTACATCCAAGATACTTTTTTTTGTGTGTGAGGAAGATCAGCCCTGAGCTAACATCCATGCTAATCCCCCTCTTTTTGCTGAGGAAGACCAGCTCTGAGCTAACATCCATTGCCAATCCTCCTCCTTCCCCCCCACCCCCAAAGCCCCAGTAGCTAATTGTATGTCATAGTTGCACATCCTTCTACTTGCTGTATGTGGGCCGTGGCCTCAGCATGGCCAGAGAAGCGGTGCGTGGGTGCGGAGCCGGGGATCTGAACCCTGGGCCGCCAGCAGTGGAGCCCGCGCAATTAACCGCTAAGCCAAGGGCCGGCCCCAAGGTACTTTTTTAAATGGAGTCTTTCTGCCTCTATGGGTTGGCCGCCTAGGTATAACGTTCTGATGGAAGTGCAAACCAAAGAACCTCCCCCAGATATGTAATATTTTACTTGTTTTTCCAAAAGGATACATTTTCAAAATGTGACGGTAAAAGCAATTATGTGGAGGGGAACTTGCAACGTCAGCTTCACCACCAGGTTTCACAGGGTCCTGGTATTTACCTTACAGACTTGTGTCTCAGCTGCATTCTGTTTTCTGGAGAGGCTAAAATATTTCTAGCAGCAACTTGTAGACCTCAGGCCTCTCGTTCTTGGGGTCTTCTGGGGGCTGCCTGTGGTTACCAGAGATTAACGAGCTGAGGAAAAGCCAGACATTCCTCAGTCCACGGGGGCATCCCTGCTTGGTCCAACCATCAGGAAAATTTTCGTCTTTCCTAACAGCCAAAGAACAGAAGACAGGAAAATACAGTTCACTGGAACTGGAAGAAAAGTTGTAATATCAAATATTTTTGGCACTTTCCAGGTATTGTGAACTAGAAATAAACCCATATGAAAGCATCCAGGAAATAAAGCATACACTTCATGACTTCACAGAAACCATATATCCAAATAACTATTTTTTTCCCCCCCAAAGCCCCAGTAGATAGTTGTATGTCACAGTTGCACAGCCTTCTAGTTGCTGTATGTGGGACGTGGCCTCAGCATGGCCGGAGAAGCGGTGCGTTGGTGCGCGCCCGGGATCCGAACCCGGCCGCCAGCAGCGGAGCGTGCCCGCTTAACCGCTAAGCCACGGGGCCAGGCCCCATCCAAATAACTTTTAATGGGCCTTCGGAAAAAAAGAACTATTAACGATTCATGCAGCCTGGCATGAATAAAAGTCTTAAAGACCTTCGAAGTTCCCGTTTGATTCTTCCATTTACTTGCTGCCTGATCTAAAACAAAATATGTCAGCCCTAGGCCTCAGTTTCCCTATCTGTTTAGAGGGTGGCAGGATACTGACCTGGCAGGTCTGTGGACTGTGGGCTCCATCCACCGGGCTGTAGGATCAGCGGGAACAAGGGCCGTCGTTTCTCTTGCTCACCGTTATATCCCCAGCACCTAGCATACGACAGCCACGGAGAGGCGGTAAGAATTTGCCCAATCGACACGTGGATAAGGAATGATCGAATGAATCAGGTGCTTAGTTAAATAAACGTCAGCTCCCGGCCTTTTCCCCTCCTGTTTTCTGGGCCTCTGGCCTGTTAGGGGGATTTATCCGTGACCTGGGCCCAGGCCCTTGGACCTGAACGTGGGAGACTGTCCGCGCGCCCCCACTGCAGTCCCGGGAGGAGGTGCGCGGGGCCCGAGGCGCCCATCTCCGTTCACTGCCACCACTCCGGCCCCGAGCGCCGCGCTGTTGGCCACCCTCACCCCTTGGTTGAATCTTGGTCGCAAGATGGCCGGAACAGGAAAGAAGGGGGCACGGTTTTCCGTTCTTTCCGTCTCCCACCCCCGGGCAGGGCCGCCAACCCGGCGCGGCCCCTCCCGCCCCGGGCACACGGCGGGGCCGGCCAGCCGAACCCGCAAAGACAAAGGCCGGGGAACGCGGGCTCCGGGGGCCCTTGGCCCCGCCCCTTATAAGGCAAATGGGGAGTGGGGGCTGCGGCGGCCACGCCAGCGGGGTCTACAGCGCCTCGGCTCCCAGCCGGGGGAAGACGGAGAAGGGCCCAGCTTCGCGAGCACCGAGATGCCCCGTCCGCCGCGGGCTTCCATGGGTGCCTGGCGCATCCCAGGCCTCGGCTCACCCCAGCTGCGCGCTCCTGGGCGGGCGCCGGGCGCTGCAGGCAGACGGGGGCGACGCTGGGGACCCAGACCCCGGGGGCGCTGCTGGCGCCGGCAGGGCCCGCGGAGGCCGAGGAGCAGCCGAGCGGGGAGCGGCGGGCCAGCTCCTTCTTCCAGAGGGCAGGATGAAGCTTGTCTGGTCTGGGCAAGTTGTGGCGAGGCGGGCCGCCTGGCGCCGCTCCGGGTGCTTCCAGACTCCAGGCCGCGGGCTTCTCGGGATCCCCCACCCCCCTCCCGCCCCCCCTCCCCTCCGCGATCTGCCTCCAGCCTCTTCTCACCGCGTCCCAGCCCCTCTGGCAGCTGGGCGGGACTGCGCGCGTCTAGACCACAGCGCTAACATGCGCTCCGCCAATCCGGCTGTTGGTGCAGACACGTGGTGCTCCGGCGCGCTCTGTTGCTGGCGTGGGATGCTCGCCCCAGGAAGGCTTTTCAAAGAGAAACCAGATTCACTCCTACCCTGCGGTTCGCCTGGCCCTCGGCTAGTTAATTTCCCATAGGGGCTTTATGTGAATTCGCTCCCAAGAAGAGATGCGTTTTAATCTCAGAAGTCTGCAGATGCAAGGCACCTCGAAGAGGCTATCTAATGCAGCCCTGCATTTGAGGGACGTGGAAAATGGGATTAAGGACTATGCACCCAAGCACACGAGAATTTAAACCCATGTAGGTTTCCGCGTCTCTTTGGGTTTATGCCCACTTGAGGACGAAAGGCATGGATCTCTGTTGGTAGACAGTTTGGCGGTGGGAGGGAGACGTGATGTCTCGGGTAAAGGGTAGTGTAATTTTTTAAGCTAAAATTGGAACATGTGGTCTGACAATGGGGCAAAATTCAGTATTTTTAAGAAATGAGCAATCCAGAAAGTATGCACATTCCATTTTAACAACCAGATTGAGGAATTTGAGTGCATCTTTTGCAAAATTTTAGTGTCTGCTATAGCAAAAAATTGTTCTTCAATTAGAAAGCAGTAACTACAGAATTTTTGCTGGATGACATGTTACTGTAAAATGCTTTTCCTTGTGCTTCTCCCTGACTGGTTCAACTTTGTACCATACTTTATGCAACATAGTAATAGCTCAGTAAGTATTTATGTTGAATTCCTCACTTTAGTTTTTACTTGAAATCATAGGCCTAGGACAGCCTTGGTGTTATTTTTAAATTTGTCTAATTTTAAAATGCTTACATTTGGAAGAGAATCCAAGATCCCATAAAAATCCTCTAATGTAGTGTGGGTAGAGATTTCTAGGTAGAAATTTCAGGCAATATGAGGTAGATAAAGCCATTGCTTTGCAAAATCTATACTCTGTAGCCCTTTGTGGGGTGTGTGTGTGTGTGTGTGTGTGTTGGATGATTGCTTAATTAACATTATTTGATGATACACCATTTGAGTAACTTGTATTCCCCATTCTCCACTATCAGGATATTACCCAACATATGCAGAATTGGAAGTAATAAGATGAACCAGTTCACTTTGGCATGGCATAGTAGCAATCACACATTCTTGATCCTTTCAAACCTCTTATATACCAATTATCACAGCCAGGTGGGGAGTGGCTGTGATAACTAAATAATTTAAAAATTTTTAGTTATTTAGGTATCTGTCTCCTCCATCAGACTGTGAGAACCTGAAGTGTTCTAGCACATTGAGCACGTAGTAAGTGCTCGAATAAATATTTGTTTTTTGAAGACAGAAATGATCCTAAAAATGGAAATAGAAATATTGGTGAATATTAATCATTTTGTATAGTAAGTAAATAAAAATGTTGTAGCTGAATTTATTTCAAATTTTTGTTTCTATTTCTCTTGTTTGAAAATAGCAAGTGTGAGAAAATGAAAATTACATTGAGGCAGGCAGTTGAGGGTGGTGGTTAGCATGGTATCTATTTATTACTAAACATTACCAGGTCTTATAGGAGTAAAACCAAGATTAGATATCCAAAGGAGACTATGAAGCAAAATAATTAAAAGGTATTGAATCAGACAATACATGTCATTTCTGCCCTTCTTTTTCGATCACCTGGCTAATGTGTTTTAGTTATAATATCATATATATAGTATATAGAAAAGTCTGTAAAATGTATATGTACAGTTTAAAGAATAATAGAATGAATACTTGTATACTCACTACCCAGGTTAAGAAATAAAACATTCCTAGCATTTTGGAAACTCCTCTCTGCGTACCTCCCCGGTCAGATGTCTCTCCATCTTCCTATTTAACAATTATCCTAACTCTTGGGTTAAATCATTCCCTTTTCCTTATAGTTTACACTATATATATATATAAACATATAAACATTGTATTATTTACTTTTAAAAAATTGAGTAGCAAGCACAAACTGTGTAAAGATGGGTCAGATGAGTATCTGGGTCTGTATTGCCTTTACACACAGGCAACAGGGCTTATGCCCCACTTGGCCCTTTAGAAAAGGCCAAGGGGCTAATGGACCAGGACCTCCCATAGCCTGTGCTCTCCTGTTCTAGACTATGTTCGAGCTACATAGAACCCCAGAATTTCCTGCACAAAAGCCCATGCCAACTTCCAGAGTCTGTATGGGCTGCTTCCCCAAGTCCATCTTCTCAAAGGTGGACTGTGCTGCTTATGGTTAGGCACACAGGGTGGCCATGAGCAGCAGTACTATTTAGAGGTACTAAATTGTGCAGACATATGGGTTGGAGGGTATACACCCATGCACACAAGGTCCCTCATTGGTCAGGATGGTCCCAGAGTGGAAAGAGAAGAGTTGCTGCCTGGGAGCTTGGCTCAGAGTCCAAAAATTCTAACCAAGAATTCTAAATTCAAGCCTGGCTTTGCACCCTGAACTTCCTCTGAGTAACTTAAAATGTGATGCTGCTGGCAGGCAGTTGTAAATGAATATTGCAAACTCTAGGGCAACCATTAAAAAAATTAAAAAGAGAAGTTTATTAATATGCTGAGATAGGACCTGAATGGAATGATAGAAAATGCTCCGTTAAAACCAGAGAAGGCAGAAAAAGGGGGAGAAAACAAAGAAACAAAGAACAAGTGCAATGAATAAAAACAGTTACAAACATGGAAGATATTAACCCAGTTATATCAGTAATCATTTTAGATGTAAATGGTCTAAATAAACCAATTAAAAGGCAGAGTTGTCAGAGTGGATTAAAAAAAACAAGACCCACCAATATATTATCTCCAAGAAACTCACTTTAACTATAAAGACTCATATAGGTTAAAAGTAAAGGAAAAAGGTATGCCCTCCTGACACTAATCAATAGAAATCTGGAGCAGCTATGTCAGCTTCAGAGAAAGCCAACTTCAGAACAAGGAAAATGACCAGGGATTAAGAGGGGTACTGCATAATGATGAAGGGGTCAGTGTTCCAAGAAGGCAACAATTCTTAACATGTATGTACATAAGAACAGAGTGTCAAAATATATGAGGCAAAAGCAGGTAGGACTGCAAGGAGAAATAGACAAATCCACTGTTAAAGTTGGAGACTTCAACATCCCTCTTTTAACAATTGATAGATCAGTAAGGACATAATTGAACTTGAATAGCACTATCAAGCAACCTGGTCTAATTGGCATTTATACAATACTCCATCCGACAACAGCAGAATACACAGTCTTCTCAAACTTGTGTGGAACATTTACGAAGATAGACTACATTCTGGGCCATCAAACACACCTTAACAAAGGTAAAAGAATAGAAATCATACAAAATATGTTCTCAAACTATAATGGAATTAAACTAGAAATCAATAACAGAAAGATAGCTGGAAAATCCCAAAACATTTCGAGAATAAACAACACACCTATGTAGTACATGGATCAAAGAAGAAACCTCAAGAGAAATTTAAAGATATTTTAAATGAAAACACAACTTACCAAAATTTATGGGATGCAGTGAACGTAGGGCTTAGAGGAAAATTTGCTCATTAGAAGTGAGTCACTAAGTTTGACCCACACCCAAGGAGGGGATTAAGGTTTGCCTTTTGAAGGAAGAAACCATTGAAGATTTTGAGGCCCTCTTTTGAAATCACATGGCAACCAATACCATAGCCTCCCTTTCTTTGATTGTGCCCTGGTGGCAGTCTCAACTTGCAATTCAATTGAACCATTATTATGTTGCCTTGAACTGACTCAGGTCTGGAAGATAGGTTAAAAGAAAAAAGAAAACCAAATCTAACTCTCAAGGCAGGTAGCTCAGTCCTAGCATTTGTTGTGGGGTGGGAATGATGCTGGCCCTGATATCAGTTCCCCTACGTTAAACCTAGTATATATGGGGTTAAAACCAAAAGCACTCGTCCTCTTTCCCTGCTTTTCTAAATTACATTCATAGGTAAATATTGGTTTTTTTAAATCTTTGTATCCCTGAACTTCCCTGAACTTCCCTGAACTTCACAAGGCAAATAGACATTACAAATTGTTAAAAGCCCAGGTGGCCTCACACTGGGCTGACACTGAAATTTTGCTAGTTATGGGTCTTTTGAAGTTTTATTACAGGGAAGCTGATATCCAGAGAATATCAAGAAGCTAAAGCTTCCCAGACCCCAACTCCTCAGCCTCCTGGCACCAGAATTTACCCTCCACCACGGAGACAGACAACCAAGGACAGCCACCTGTGGGTTCCCTTATCTCGCCCTCCTCCTCCCTCCAAGCAGCTTCACAAGGCCAAATGCAGGCTGGTGGGAGAATGCCGACCAGTAAGGCCACAGGCTCCCGCTCCCTACGAGCATCCACATTCCTCCCATCTTTCAGGGAGACGAGATAAATTTGAGAGCTCTTGTCTCCCAGCTAACATCACCAGAAATAAAAACTCTTTCCTTGCCATAAGTCTGGCCTTCCAGTTTTATTTGTCCCCTCTTGTGTGGTGGGTGAAGGACAGGTAAAGTCCTGTGTCCAGTAACAGGAGGAGTCATACAAAATCAGATAAGTACTTGTGGTTTGATGAAAAGCCACACCTTAAAGCTCCCCGATTAATTCATCACAATCAGGGTGATGAATTCATGAGGGTCAGACTATTTTTATTGCAATCTGATTGCCATGGCCATGTCATGCCTGCTGGGATAACCAAGCCGAGTTTATCTCTGGGGGTGGACAGCTTCTACACGGGCACAGGCAAATCTCGATCTCATCCCATCCCCCCGTGAGATGTGGGGTCCATTTCAGTGGCAGCTGGAGCCCAGCATTCCAGGTCCAGAAAGGGCTTTTTGTAAAGAGCAGTCACTTACCCTAGGAGGCGGATACCAAATGTGTTCACTACACCTTCATGCCTCCTTCCTTTAATGTGTCTTCCTGCTCTGCAGAGGCCAGAAAGCTAAAACCCATGCTTCCCAGACTCCTTGCCAGCTCGTATTCTGGAAGGGAATTGGTTTCTGCCAATTAGATACACTGTTGAATGATTTGAAAGACAGAAGCTATTGTCCACTGAGGAAACATCACTGCAATTTAAACAATAGGTATTTATTTGGGCAATTAGAATTGAAATTCAGAAGACACAGATTTAGACAGAAACCCAAAACGTGCTCTGGAAAAGACAAAGAAGGTACGGGATTATAAAGACAAAAAGAGATAAATCACACGGGTTGTTTTGCAAGACGCATGATTGGTGCTAGCAATAACTGTTATTCCTTGGCTATGTGTGGTTGATTGCTAAGGCCATCTCTAAGGCAAAAAGTTCTTATCTATGGGACTCAGCATTTTTCTAGAGGAGTAAGCACTTTCTTTTTCTTAAAGGAAGGTCAAGATAACAACAGTGAGGCACAGTTCAAAAAGTCACATTCCATCTGGGCAGAGAAGTGTACATGCATAAGCCTCGCTTCCTTAATGGCCTCCCAGCTCCATTTTAGAAGCCCTGACATATGTTACTCCATTTTGTTATCGCTGTCCACATTTCCCCTTTTAATCAAGATCTTTCAGCAAAAAGCATCGTAGATCAACCATTTGATGTATATATAGGTATTGATATTTTCTTTGTTGCCAGGAAGGCTCATTCCTGGGAAGTCATGTCCCACTTAAGGGGGAAAGTGAGATGTTCGACCATCAGCAAAAGTAATGCAGTCAGAGGCTTTGGCCACATCTGAGCAATGAGGAGGCGGTCAGGAAACGAGTCTTAGACATAATCTTTGTCTGGAAAAAGAATCAAGTCCTTTGTTTGCTCAGAATTGCAAAGTTGGTTGGCCATCTCAAGTTGTTGATCAATCATCACTCTAGCAGTAGAGACAGACATACAGCATCATGAAATGCACATCATTAGCAATTTAAAGATGGAAAAGATTAAACAAATCAGAACCATAGTCATTTGTAAGGCTTGGAGCCCTGGTCTCAAAATAGCTCCAAGCCCAGAGAGTAACCAACCAAACAGGTCAAAGTGGTCTAGGAGGCCAGCAGTATGACCTATGTTGTTGAGGAGATTGATAGTATCTTTTATGATCTTTAGCTCTTGTTTTATGTGACCAGACTTATTTACATAAAAGCAACATTCTTCTCTTAGAAGTGCACAAGTGCCCCCTTGTTGAGCGGTTAGGACATCAAGAGTCTTTGATTTTGAAGGACAACTTCGGCCAGATTGTCTATTTGACTCTGTTGATATTCAATAGCTTGTTGGGTGGCACTGAAGGTTGAAGCCATCACAAGGGAGAGGTCAGTTACCCCATAAGTGGGAAATAACGCTCTAGCAAAGGCATATCCCATTCCTGTTTTGTCTACAATTGGGTTGTATGTAGGAAGTCCCTGAAAGTCATAGTTTCTTTTGGCTCTCTTGAGAATGAACCAAGATTTGGGATACAAACAGTGAAAGGAAGATTTTTCTAGTGGCAGTGTCTAGGGTGAGTGCTACTATTCCACATCGTTCCTTCCAGAAAATGGGGAGAGTGGAAAAAATATTTGAGCCACATAGGTAAAAGTATCTAGTGTTTTTGAGAGATATGGCATAAGTGGGTCTGTGCACCCAGACCCTTCTGTTAGGTTTAAAAGAGGGAATCTCATGGTCAGAAATGTAACTGTTCTCACAGAGGACATGGTAGTCAGAACTAATGGTCTTGTGAGAATGGTTATAGGAACACTGACGGTTTCTCTAAATTTGAAGGAAAAGATGAGATTGTGTTAGGGTGGTTGGACTTTGTTGAGGATCAATTGGGTCATTAAGGCTATTATAGCTTTTATTTAACTTCCACCATTCTGCTGATTTTTATTTTATTTTTTTGGTGAGGAAGATTTGCCCCGAGCTAACATCTGTTGCCAATCCTCCTCTTTCTGCTGAGAAAGATTGGCCCTGAGCTAATATCTGTGCCCATTTTCCTCTACATTATCTGTGGAACACCTGCCACAGCATGGCTTGATAAGCGGTGCATAGGTCCACGCCAGGGAACCTGTGAACCCCGGGCCACCAAAGCGGAGCGCGCAAACTTAACCATTATGCCGCCGGGCCGGCCCCTCTGCTGATTTTTTATCTATACCCTAATGGGTGCCCTTTAAAGGGAGTATGTCAACTCCCCAGTTGCCACTCCCATTATTTTGGGAGTCTCCTGACCATAGAGACACATCAAGGGATGTAATATCATAATGATTTTCTGAACCCCAGAGAGGTGTGAATTTATGGTCAATGGAATCATAGAGAAGGGTGAAATTACAAATATTGAGTGGTAAATAACCCAGAGTTTTCCCAGCACCATTTATATTTTCAATACACAAGGAAAGATTATGGGAGAGTACCCAAATTCAGGTGAGAGAGACACCATGGTGCGCTTGGGGTGCCCAATGAAATGAGGTAATATCTGGGGCTTATTTTCCGGAGGGAAGCCAATAGGTGGTTTCAAAAATGCCATGGGAAAATCCTGTGTCTTTTCTAGTTAGACTGTTCCAACCTTCTAAGGACAGAGGCCATGCTACCAGTTCAGGAATATCGTGAGTGTGGTTTGCCAGCAAGTGGTAAGGTTGGCACTCTTATTGAGTTTCTTTAGAGTTGGGATGAAAGGGTGAGATAAGGTGGTACAAAGTGGACTGTAGCTTATTGTAATCAGCACCGTTAAGGCAGCTCTCATCCAGATCCCAGACGTTTTGTTGCTAATTAATTGATGATTTAATTAAAAGATTTTAGATGATTACTATGAAAGGATTATTACAACTAAAACCTTTATGATTAAGTTTTAGCCCATTTTATATGAAATTTAGAGGAGGTAAAAAAAAAAAAGGAGTGAAGTATTGGGATTGTGCAGCAGAATTTCAGAGAAAGCCGTCGGAGAGCACCTGGAAACTACTTTGAACAGGTGCTTGGTACCATGTGGACCCATTGAGCCCCTCCAGCTTCACGGCACTCTTCAGGTGCCCCCAGTGAGTTTCTCCTGAAACTCGGACCTCTTTGTTTAAGTCATAGGTCCTGACTTTTACTTGAGCTGTTTCAAGTCTTAAGAGAGACTTAAGAGAAACCTAGGGGAAATTTTCTTGGCCAGGGGAGCCTAGGGGGAACTTTGGAGTGAATGGGGCAGGCTGACCTCTTTAATTTGGCTTTAAATTGGAAAGAATTTTGTCTATAAATTCTGAACAGATGTTTAATAGCAAAACGAGAGACTGAAAACTCATTCAGCTCCAAAGAGAAGGGACACCAGCTTCTCCCAGCCATAAGGCATATCAAGTGACTAAGAACCTATTGGGAGCATCTGAGGTTGAGCCTTGTGATGTGCAGCAGTCCCATAGGGAATTCCATTGTGATTGTTCACTTTAAGTAATTGATGGTTCATCTGGGGATGCGCACATGAGGATTGGTCATCCATGTGCTCCAAGCCCCCATGGTAGACTGCCTGCAGGAGAAATGGAGACTTGTAAGAGAGTGTTCATAACCTTTTTTAGGGAGTGACACTCAAAGCAGCACACTTCTGGCCCACTACACTGTCCTTAGAAATTGTTCAGACTTTATAGTAAAAGGAAACTAAAAGAAAAATGGGAAATCACACTTCCAAATGTTGCCTGGTTCTCGAACAGGCAGCTTCCCCCTGGAACTCTGGCTGGCTTCATGTACAATATGTGTGGAGCAGATGCTTGCAAGTGCTTGACAAAATGGGGTAACTGTAAATGGTTGGATGTTTGGATCAAGGTAACCTGGGATAATTTAAAATTACAGTGTCCACTTTGGGGGTTCCTTTGAGCCTCCAAAACTTGTACATTGACCATCAAAAGGAACGTTCCAATTAGATAAGATCATTCAAGAAGTGCACTTATTAAGTCATGGCTTTACAGACACTTCTACCTGCAAAAGTGGACCCATAATCTACTTCAAAAGTGGACCCCTCCCAGGGGTAATGAGACTCTGAAAGGTTTTTTTGGAAACTGCTACCCTTAAAAAGTAAAAGAGAAACCAAAATTAAAAAAATAATGGAGTTGTCTAAGGCTGCCAGAAATAGTTACTGTGCATCCTGGCTGAAACCTGACAAGATATTTGAAAGGATTTAATAACTTATGATCAGAAATTTGGCCAAATTGGAAGCTGATATTCAAAGCCTGATGGAATTTTGTTTTAGACCTTCTCCCCTAAATCAAGATAAAAACTAAGTACCCAGAGGGAAAGAAGCAAATTAAGATAATGTAATTGGATGGGTGTGTCACTCCTCTGACAAGTAACTAACCTCCTCTGTTTATCTCAAAAACTTGTGACCTCTCCAGGAGCTATTATCTAGACCATCCCAGATTCCTAAGACTGAAAAAAAAGGTGGGGGGTGGGGGTGGGAGAAGCTTTTGGAGATGAAGACTGCTATGAAAGTACCCTTGCCCAAAAATCTAAGGAAAATTTTAAAAACAGAGGCTATAAAATCTTTGTTGCATCTGTATGTGTGTTTATGTGTGTCTATATATGTTATGTAGGTGATATTTTTCTACCTCCGGATGGTATAATTTCTAAAATAGCTCTATTTAATTGGCTTAAAGTAAGCTCTTATACAAATGTAACAGAAACTAACCCAAATGTCTTTCAAGTTAATGTGATAAAAAAAAATAATCTTTGGTAAACAAAAGCTTATTTAAGTTTGGTTTGAAATAAGCATGTCTTCAGAGTTATCAGCATTGGATACGATGCAGACAAGCAACCTTCATTCTACCTGGGGTTGTTAATCAAATAAGCTGATGTTATCTCTGTTACAAAACTTGCTAGCAAAAATAATAACTTAGAATGATAGCTGATTTTGTCTAATGTCTCATGAAGTTTTTGTGGGTAATCTAAACATAATTTTTTGGGGGAAATGATTTAAGTAGCTATAAATGAGATAAGAGTTTACAGATAAACTTTTAGCAATAATTATATTTTATGGCACGTGTACTTAAAATAGCTTCTAAAATCTCTGGTAACTTAAAACTTGAGAGTTTTGCTAGGTTAAATTAAATGATAGAAAATTCATTGAATATCTAGATTATTTTCAAATAAGATAAAACAGAACTATTAATTGCTAAACAAGTCTAAGTTTATGTTTGTCTGCTTGTTACAGAGAAGGTAAAGATGTTTGGATCTATTAGTAAACATGCCTTATGCTTTACTGAAAGATTGTACTATGGAGTAGCATATGTTTCTGGAAATTATGAAAAGTATTTATAAATTTGCCAAGCCACAGAATGCTAATGTAAATGACAGTTAATAATTATTTACTTGTTTATTTTGCACTAGAAATTAAGGTTTCTAAGGGTTAAAAATTCTAATTAATATGCATAATTAAAACTACTAAAATAATAAGGGAAATATCTTAATATGCAAGGAAAATAAAATGTGTTTCCGGTAAAATATATATATTTATATGCAACATATATATATATGAAATGGAAATGCATTTTCTTAAGGAAAAAAATAGGAAAAGCATACAACAAAATCTGAATGTAAAAAGGAAGTTATAGAACGTTTGTGAAAAAGGAACCTTGAAAAAAGAGTTTTATGCATGGTCAAGCTGGCTAAGATTGGAATAAATTTAATTAAGTAAGTGTTAATATCAAAAGTAAGCTGGTACAAAATTAGAATTTGGTTTTCTCTCTCTTAAAAGGATAGTTTCCTGGGGCTTCTCAAAGAATTTTCTCTCTCTTCCTATATAGAGAGAGATACTAGACTAATTGGGTTTATTTGGTATGTTAAATTGCATGGAAATCATTGTCAAGTAAATGATGATAAACCTTCTTAGCTTATATTACATAGGTAAATATTATCCATTATCTTAACCTTGCTACCTTGCTTCTAGCACTACAGGAGGAAAATGACCATGACTACATTTTATTATCTAATTTGGTTTACAGATGGGTCTTACTTAAAAGATAAGCAGGGACATTATGGGGCTGGATATCTTGTCCAGCCTCAAGAATGTCCACTGCTGTCTGCTAACCCTGCTAACCCAGTGAAAGATTTCCTTCTACAGGCTCAAGAAATCACCATGGAAGAAGAGAAACAAATATGGCAACAAAAAGGGGGAATTTTTGACACCATTATGCAGATGTGGTTTGAGCCCGATAACAAACCATAGTGCCTATGGGAGCACAATTACCATTGCTCCAGCATATACATTAGTTACCCACGGACACATGAAAAGATGATTTTATGAGGAAAAAAATATTTTTGGAAATTTTTCCCACAGTGGCTCATAAACATATGCTTGTTGTGCTATATGTCCTGCATATAATCCTGGGAAAACAAAAACAACAACAACAAAAGACGTGAAGTATTGAGGTAGGTAAGGACAATAGAGCAATAATTAAACAATATTAAAAAGGTAATCTAAAACACAAGGAAGGTGACTGTGTCACGTAAGAGTGAATTGCTAGTATACTTAGGAGTATTATTATCATAGCAATAATAAGCTAGGTATATAGTTTGTGCAATATAAGGGTTTCAGTGAGGAAGATGTAAGATTAGAAATACAGGCCTGAATAGATGTTAGCTCAGAGCCGGTCTTCCTCAGCAAAAAGTGGAGGATTAGCATGGATGTTAGCTCAGGGCTGATCTTCCTCACAAAAAGAAAAAGAAATACAGGCCTGGTCCTGTGTCTTGGGATTTGCAATCTACATCAAACGTCATCTGCTTCTATAATTTTATTTATTTATTTATTTTTCCCCCCAAAGCCCCAGTAGATAGTTGTATGTCATAGCCGCACATCCTTCTAGTTGCTGTATGCGGGACGTGGCCTCAGCATGGCCAGAGAAGCAGTGCGTTTGTGCGCGCCCAGGATCCGAACCTGGGCCACCAGCAGCAGAGTGCACGCACCTAACTGCTAAGCCACGGGGCCGGCCCAAATGTCATCTGCTTCTTATCCAGGTGATTGTCGTTTCTGGGCAAGTTTTGATAACTTTAAGATCGTCAACAAGTTAGAAGTTCAGTCAGAGGTGGTAGATGTAGGAGGCTTTTTTAAATGAGAACATGAATCCATGAGTTAATACCTTTTCAGTGCAAAGATCAGTCAGCAATATCTGATATGGTCCCTTCCAGAAAGGCTGGATGGAGTCCTCATGAAGGTGTCTTTTCCAATAAACCATATCTCCAGGTTGTAGCCTGTGGTGTTCAATGTCTTCATCTCTCTGGAGCTCACTGTGAAAAGATTGTTCTACCAGTCTCTCATTTTTTTGGAGGGCTTGGATTAAGCCACTACAACAGGTCATTATGTCACCTTTGAATAGATCAGATTCATAGGGCCTTTGGTCCAGCCTCATTGGCCTCCCAGTAATAAGTTCAAAAGGTGAAAGTTTATATTTCCCAAAAGGAGTGGATCTGAGCTTTAACAGTACTAATGGGAGAGCTTTTGCCCATGGAAGATGGAAAGGTTCCATAAGTTTTGCCAGTTGGCTTTTTTTCTTTCTTTCTTTTTTTTTGCTAAGGAACATTCACCCTGAGCTAACATCTGTGCCAATCTTCCTCTATTTTGTACGTGGGTCGCCGCCACAGCACCGCCACCAACTAATGGTGTAGGTCCATGCCCAGGAACTGAACCTGGGCCACCAAAGTGGAGCTCACTGAATTTAACCACTAGGCTACAGGGCTAGCCCGAGCCAGTTGGCTTTTTATAATACTGTTGGTTTGTTCCAGAAGGCCAGAAGATTGAAGATGACAGACGGAGTGAAAATGTTGCATTATTGGCCAAACGTGACAAATAGATTGTAATATTTGTCTGGTAAAACAGGTCCCTTGGTCACTGTAAAGTTCCGAGAGTATTTCCCAATTTGGAATAATTTTTTCTAACAATATCTTTCCTGCTTCTGAGGCCATAGCTCTAAGACATAGGAAAGCTTCAACCCAGTGGGAAAATATACAAACCATTACTAAAATATATTTGTACCCTTGAGATGGTGGCAATAATTTTAGATGGTTATTATGAAAGGGTTATTAGAACTAAACCTTTGTGGCTAAGTTTTAGCCTATTTTATATGAAATTTAGAGGAGGTGAAAATAAGAAGTAAACTATTGAGGTGGGTAATAGGAGGTAATAGGGCAATGGGAGGGATGGCTGTGGGGAGAGTGTGTGGATTAGGCAGTACAGGGTGTGGGGGAACAGCAATATTATTTTTTGCCCTGAGATCCTGAACAGACTTCCATCCCCTCCCATGCGGTTTTCAAACAGGGAGGATAGGAGTATTACATGGGCTAGGACAAAGGATAATCAATCCTTTTTTTAAATTGTCTTCGATTATGGGTTTTATATCTTAGATTGCCTCAGGGTTCAAGGGGTATTGCTTTATGTTAGTTAGCGGTTTCCTTCCACCTATTTGGATTTTAATGGGCAGTGCAGAATATATGCTCCCAATATTGGTGGAAGTCTGACCAAAGGGATTCAGGGACAGTGTCCAGGAAAGGTTCTGAATTATGGGTCTGTAGGGAAAGGATGAGGATAAATATTGAAATGTTGGGATCTTCTTGAGGATCTACATTTGGGAGTTCAAGATTTAAAAATACTTCCTCCTTTTGAGAGAAAGAAATATGTGCCTGATATGCCTCAAGAAAATCTAATCCTAGTAGGTGGATGAGAGCTGAAGAAACTAAAAGGAAAGGATGACACCCCTGAATGGGCCCTAGTGGGAACAGAATAAGAAGGGACTTAGAAGATTGTCATAGAGTGATTAGGAACCCCAATCATTTGTCTAGTTTGAATACTCAGAGAGAGGTGACAAGAGAGGTTGGTGGGGTTTCAAATGGAACAGGTGGCCCCTGTGTCTATAAGGGTTTTGGTAACCTCTCCTCCAATGGTGACATCAATTTCCCCCAAGGTATTCACTTGGAGGAGGAAAAAAAGTCCCCTGTAAGCTCTTGGAGCACTGCTATTGTGAAGATGGATGTAAGGAGTTTTTAGACGGTTGTGATGAATCCGAAGGGGGATGGTTATCTCTTCCTTGAGTCAACCCTTTAAATTTAAAACAGTCCCTTTTAAAACGTCCCACCTTTTTTAGGGGCTGGCCTGGTGGCATAGTGGTTAAGTTTGCATCCTGTGGTTTGGCAGCCTGGTGTTCACCAGTTTGGATCCTGGGCATGGACATACACGCCTCGTCAAGCCAAGCTGTGGTGGTGTCCCACATACAAAATAGAGGAAGATTGGCACAGATGTTAGCTCAGGGCCAATCTCCCTCAACAAAAAAAAAAAAAATTTTTTTTAAAAAATAAAACATCCTAGCTTTTTACAGTAGTAACATCAACCCCTTGAAGCAGAACTAGGACATTGGAAAGGGGGTTCATGTTGATTAGTGGTTAACTGCTGAAGTTGGAGGCTTATAATCTGTGCAGCCTTCTTTTTATTACTTCCCTGGATAGTTCGGGCTACCTGATTAGCCAGATTAACTAGAACAGGAGTTTGCATAGTTTGCAAATTTAGATGGGTTCGTTTTATCAGTAGTGATAGTTCTTCATCTAAGCCACCGAGAAAGGTGGAGTTAAATATGGTGTAAGTGGCTGGATCGATGGCAGAAAGGCCAGAGATGTCAACAAAAGTAGTTTCTCATCTGTTATAGTAGTTGAGAACAGATTCATCAGGATTTTGGATGCACAGTTGGACTTTTTTCCAGTTTATAGGTTTTGGGAAAGCTTTAGGAGTAGTCTCATAAAATCTGCTCCCTAATTTAAGTACCTCAGTTCTATCTGTGGCCCTTCATTTGGAAAAATCTATGAGGTTATCTCATTTGCATCTAGTTGCATCCAGTTTCTGGTCTGACCTTCGCCAACCAGCATTATAATTAGTATTGATCAGAGAAACTGGGTCCATATGTTTGGATCATAATGTTAGATTCTTCAGCAAACTTGTGGGGATCTTCATTGGCCTTGGGAAATTCCCTAGCTATGGCCTGTAATTCAGCTTTTGACCAGCAGGTAAAGGAGGTTTCCGCAACTCCTGTCTCCCCAGGTTTAATTTTAAAAGGAGCAGTAAGAACAGGAAGGTCAACAGGGGCTTGGTTGGGGATTCTGTGAGGTCTGAGGGAGGCTCAGGGTCTTGGGGGTAAAAAGAGAGTTCAGCCAGGGAAGGGAATAAAGGAGGAGGAGTCAAAGAAGGCAGAGCAGAAGGAGAGCAAGGAGTTTGAGGAGGAGGTGGAGTTTGTGAAGCTTCCATGGATTTCTCTTGTTCTCCAAGTTTCTTAGAGAGATCTGAATTAGCTTCTGAATGTTTCAAGATAACTGCCTGAAGGGAAGCAACTTTTTCAGCATTTCTCTCAGAGGCCTCTAGGTACCAATTAAAATAGACTTCCCATTCATTTTTCCTAGTTTTGTAAACTTTTTCTAATTGTGTGTTTAAATAAACTAATTTTGGAATATCAAAAGTTCCTCATCTTGGCCAATGAAGTTTTAAATCATCCCAGGTAATATGGGTCCATCAAAGCAAAAATTTACAAGAAGAAGGACCATATTCTTCAAACTTACATCTAGCTGGGGGTCCCGAGAGAGGTGATCATTTGTGATTGTTCCCCATTTAGAGAAGGCTGTGATTGGGTGACCAAGGCAGGAGGTTATGTGTTTAGGGTCGGGTATGTGCTGCTTGTGAGGACCACTTCCCAGAATGTCACCAATGGGCTGTTGGTCTCTCTCTTACGTGTCTCGGAAAATCCTGGACACCAGGTGGTGTCAGGTTGCTCAAGGTACTAGGATGATTAGTCCTTTATATGCACCTCCCAGACGAGCTCGTGGAGTTCCTTCTGACCCAGGAACATAGTATGTTCTTCAGTTGGGAGACCCTAGGAGACTGCTGCACTTCACAGACAGAGTCCTGACACTTCCCCTAGGTTTCTAGTCACCTAGAAACACCCGGAAAGGGGCTAGAAGGAGCAATGTCTCTTATCTTCAGATCACAGGATCGTCATTTAGATGACAGGAGGGGCTAAGGGGTCTCTGTTGGTTATCAAGAACAGCCGAATTTCGAACTGTAAGGGAATGTGGCCTCTTTAATAAAGCAAAAAACTAGTAGAGCTACCAGAAAAGTCCTTAAACGTGAAGCCTCCACCTAGTTAAGACAAGGACAGAATCCTCCCCTCCTAAAGAGTGAGGGTAGAAAAGAAATCCTTGAATCAGAATCCTATGCTTAGTTAAGGTGAGGACAGAAATCCTCCCCTCCAAAGCAATGAGGACAGAACTGGTTAGTCTGCCCAAATAAAATCTGGTCTGAACCTCAACTATAAGAAAAATAAGAGGTTCGGACCCAGGAGAACTTACCCCCGGAATTCTGAGGCTGGCCTGTGGAAATGCTGGAGAACAAGGGTCTTTTCGAGATACTTTCTGCATGTCCATGGTGGCGTGGGGTGGGGGGCGGGGTCAGTTGCTCTGGATCCTGCTGACTATGCCAAGAAACCTGGACTGAGGAAAAATCACTGCAATTTAAACAATAGGTATTTATTTGGGCAATTAGAATTGAAATTCGGGAGACACAAATTTACGCAAAAACCCAAAATATGCTCCGGAGAAGACAAAGAAGGCAAGGGCTTATAAAGACAAAAAGACATAAATCACACGGGTTGTTTTGCAAGACCTGTGATTGGTGCTGGCAACAACTGTTATTCCTTGGCTATGCGTGACTGGTTGCTAAGACCATCTCTAAGGCAAAAAGTTCTCATCTATGAGAGTAAGCATTTTTCTATAGGAGTAAGCATTTTCTTTTTCTTAAAGGAAGGTCAAGATAACAACAGTGAGGCACAGTTCAAAAGTCACATTCCATTTGGGCAGAGAAGTGTACATGCATAAGCCTCACTTCCTTAATGGCCTCCCAGCTCCATTTTGGAAGCCCTGACATATGTGACTCCATTTTGTTATTGCTGCCCATGTCATTTTCCCGATGTTATTTATACTGGCAAGCAAGGTCATGCGGATCAGTGTCAGAGGGTAAAGGCAACAGCTGAACTTCATGTCTAGTCACAACTTTCAACACGTCAAGCGGCTGTTGAGACAGCTGTGGCTGCACTGGCTTTTTTATCAGAGCATCAAACTCCTGAACTTCACAGGCCCCGTGCTGCCCCACTCCATCGCACGCTGCTTAGCCTTTTCAATGATTTTGCCAGCTTCCAATTGGATGGAATTACCTTACTGCTTAAACTACCTAGAATGGCTTCAATTTCCTACACTAAAACCATACTGATACTCCTTATCAATCTATGTTTTTTATTACTAAAACAAAAATTTCTATCAAAGATATGGTGAAGAGGTGCTTGGACTAGATGAGCATAATCTATCCAATCCTTTATTCCCTTTTCCTGAAGTCTTTGAATTCCTTCCTTTCTACTTGTTAAGGGATTTCTGACTTTGGGGAAGTAATTTGTTGTGGGACAAAGTCCAGTGCACATTTACATTGAACAGTCTTTTCCCCAACTGCTTACACACTGAATACACAATCTCTGGGAAGTGTCCATATCTGTACATTTGGCCTGATCCAAAATAGAGACCATGCTTCTTGATCCAGCAACCTCAAAATCTATTCCTACTGGCTAGCCCCTTGGCTTGGCGGTTAAGTGCGCGCGCTCCACCACTGGCAGCCCAGGGTCGGATCCCGGGCGCGCACCTACGCACCGCTTGTCCGGCCATGCTGAGGCGGCGTCCCACATACAGCAACTAGAAGGATGTGCAACTGTGACATACAACTGTCTACTGGGGCTTTGGGGAGAAAAAGGGGGAAAGAAAAAAAGGAGGAGGCTTGGCAATAGATGTTACCTCAGGGCCGGTCTTCCTCAGTAAAAAAAAAAAGAGGAGGATTGGCATGGATGTTAGCTCAGGGCTGATCTTCCTCACAAAACAAACAAACAAACAAAAAATCTATTCCCACAAACATTCTACCATTTTTGGGGGGGGATATAAATTAGCAAATTTCTACAACTTCTTCTAGATTTCTAACTCTTCTGTACCAATATTAGGGATTGCCTCCCCCAAGCCCATGCTAAATTTGTATTCTGGTTGCCATAGCAACAGTGTGGCTTGGCTCCTGAGAGGGAAATTATTAGTTCTCACATGCAAAAGTGGCAAAGCTTCGTCAGCTGAAGAGAACAGAGTGAGGAGTTATTTCAGGATGGTTTGAAGACTTCAGATCCTCTACGGCAATTGCTCTCAAATTTCACCAGAGTCCCCTGGAAGACGTATTAAACACAGACAACTGTACCCACCCCTACAGTTTCTGATTTAGTAAGTCTGGCCTGGGGCCAGAAAATTTGCTTTTCTAACAAGTTCCCAAGTGATGCCACTGGTCTGGGGACCCCACTTTGAGAACCACTGCATTCAGTCTTACAAATCCTCTTAAATGTTGACATTTCCATTTGTCAGGATCCACTGTCTTCTGATCAGTTCTCCAACCTTCAAATGAAAGACTTAGAACGACTGTGACTCCAACTCACAAAATCAGTTGCCGGGTTTGGTTTTGTATGTCCTCAGTCTTACAGCTTTAGATAGGAATTGATTTTTTTCATCAAAGTCATAGAACTGGAATATTGCCAAGGTGACATTGTGAGATTTGATCTTGTTCTCTTGTTTTAAGTTATACATTAGGTGAAAAACAGTCACTATGCCTAATTGTCTAGCGTTCTTCATCCCTTTAAATTATTCAGTGGCAACAACTACTTAGCTCCCAGGGCCCCAACTTTAGTGGACAAATTTTTCCAGTGAATGTTAATGGGAGCCTCAGAGTCTTTTGCCTTATATTGGCCAAATAACTAATTCCAAACACCCCCCATTTCCAAGGGTTCCCATTCTCAGGCACCAATTTCCATTTTAGTTAAGGTTCTTTGCTTGTCAATAACAGAAACTGATTCTGTTAACTTAAAGGGCTGAGGTTACTGACAGGATATTGTATAGCTCACAATATCAAAGGGGAACTTGAACAATCAGACCTCGTGAAAGACAGTAACCAGGTTAGCTCCAGAGTTCTCTGTAACTCAGGGGCAATCTCACTGCCACAAAGATAATCCAGCCCCATCTACCTTGAGTTGTTTGAAATTCTGCTCAAGATTCATATTCCTATGAGAAAGAATGTGCTGGGCCTAGCTTGGGCCGTGTTTCTGATGGGCTTCTATGGTGGTAGTGGTAGCAGAAGGGGCTGTGGTGGAGATACCCATCAATGGTACAGTACCCAACAAAACTGTGTGGAGCGGGGAGTGACAGTTCCCAAAAGGAAGATGTTCTGAGCAGAAAAGTAACAGATGTCTAATATGATCATCATCAACTCTCCCCCTTTACCACCTACTCTATGATCTGGCCTTTAGGAAAGGGATCCTGATCCTTTCTTGAAGATGTTCTCTCTCCCTGACCTGAAGATTCAAGATTTGAGATGCAGACAAGGCAGAACAAAGGATAGCACCTTTACATCTCCCCTTGGAATAATCTGGATTTCCCTCTCTTAGGGAGATACTTTCTTCCACACCGGTAGCTTCCCCACCCAGATTCTGGGATCTTAGTTTTCTTTATCTGGATTCTAGGATCCTAAACAGCTCCACAAGGCAGGACAGTGATTGTTGCTTAGAAAAGGATAGAAAAACAAACACTTTCATCAGAATTTTCCCATCTTTTTAGAGATATACGCCATTGCTCAGTTTTTCCTTTGTTCTTGTTTTCCTCCGTTCTAATTTTAGCTTTACTTGCAATGGTAAGAGGAGGCAGGTTCAAGAACTGGTTCTTATTCTTGGCCCTGATCCTTTTGAAAGACTCCCTCTCTCAAGCATACACATCAAGTCTTGATTTCAAATGGGTAAGATGGGTCTCAGGAACCAATATACAATGCCAGAGTGGCTGGCAAGCAGAAATTGTATTTGTTGGCTTTCACCAGATTATGCTGAAGTAACAAACAATCTCCAGAATATATTTATGATAGAAAGGTCTATTGTTTATGTTTTGCCTCTGTTGTATGTTTGCTGTGGCTTTGCTCCAGGTGGTCTCCTTACAGGATCCAGACAAAAGAAGCAGCCCCTATCTGGGACATACTCTTCTTTTGGCAGACTAGTGAAGTCATACATCGGCTCTTGAAATCTCTGCTGGGAAGTAGAGCACTTCTACTCACATTCAATAGCCAAAGCAAATCATGTGATAAAACCCAATGTGAACAGGGCAGGGAAGTGTACTCCTCTCAAAACAAATCACTGAAATTCACAGGGCTACAGACATGAATGTAATGCTCCTCTTTTAATAAGGGGAGCAAATAATGGGAATAATAATACAATCGACTATAGAACTATACCGTAGTTCAGGATTGTGAAGAACTACTTGGGATCTACAAAGAAGATTAAGATTTAACAGTCTGAATGGTGCCAACATGAAACCAGATCAGGCTAAAACTTTGAGCAGCTTGATGTGGCAACTCACATAGACAGCACTAAGGCAAAGAGAGAGGCCTACAGTTTTTGATGGATAACTTCCATCATCCAAACCAATCTATGGCTAGACTTATGTAGGAATAGGGAGACTGCTCAAAATATTTCAGAATGTCTGGGTTTAGTATTTTCTTTCTTTTAGGGGCAAGTGTTTTGCTTTTCCCCTTAGCTTTCCAGGAAAGGGCCTTTATAACAAATTTAGCTGACCTAATTGGGTGAAAAATTTGTCCATATCTGAGCCAAGATGTATAGGCATATCAGGCTGCCCTTTGAGATCAATCATAGAGATGACAGTAATAGATCCAATAGAACATCAGAGGAAGAGCTGATGAAAACAAAACAAAACACCCTGAGGAATGCCAAGGATAGCTTGGGGCAAGACAAAATCACCTGAACTGCTGGGAGGACATGAAACAATGAGTTCACTGAGAAGGGGTTCAGTACTTGTTGAAATGAAAGGATCTGGTAATTAAATGTATCCCAATGTGTTAAAATATCCTTTTAAGTTCATTGAGAAAATGAAAACGTTCCTTTTTTATGGAAGATCAAGTATTAAAAAAAATTGTAATAAGCGATTTGCAAACCCAAATTGAGAGACATTCTACAAAATAAAACTGGCCAGTAATCATCAAAAGTGTCAAGGTCACAAAAGACAAGGAAAGACTGAGGTATCGTTCCAAATTAAGGGAATTTAAGAGACATGACAACTGAATACAGGTCATGATCTGAGATTTTCATTTTCTATCATGGATACTATTGAGATAAATGGCAAAATTTTAATAAAATCTAATACCAAAAGTATTGAGTATTGTATCAATATTATTTTCCCAATTTTGATAGCTGTATTGTGGTTATGAAACAGAATGTTTTTGTTTTTAGGAAATACACACTGAAATATTTAGGGATACAGGGCATCATTCCTGCAACTTTCAAATAGATCAGAAGAGAGAGAAAGAGAGAATGATAAAGCAAACGTAGCAAACTGGGGACTCTGGATGAAGGGTCTATGAGGATATTTTACACTAGCTTTGTAACTGTTTAAAATAGGATACAAATTTATTTGTCTCATTTAAAGGAAGTCCAAAAGGAGGCAGTGTGGGGCTACAGAAATTACCAGGCACCCAAGCTTCTTCCAGCTCTCTGTGACAACGCTGGATGTGTCCTACCTCCTTGTGGTAGCAGATGAGTGCTGCAGTTCCCACAATCACATCCTCAATCCAGGTGACTGCATGGAGGACAGGGAGAAGATCCTTGTAACATTTAAGTGTAAAATTATGTCAAAATAAAATTTATAAATTTTAAATTTATAAAAATTAAAAAAATAAAATAAAATTTATATGTGTAAACACATTTCTTTTTAAATGAAATTTCAGTAATTATATCAGCTATCATAATGGGGCCCTGACAGTGATGAATCCAATCAGGTCTGATGGAGGACTAGAAATTCTGGATTGTGACAAAGGGGGTGGAAAATGATCTAACTATAGGAGAATCCCCATGAGACTATTTTTCTTGGAGGCAAATATAATGATATATGAACCCAGAAAAAATTTCTTCAAGAATGACTCACAGGAACAATATTCTCATGTTCTTGCACATCCAAAATTGCCCATCTGTAGCCTTTATTCTGTTTTGCTCAATTGTCTTATAGCAGTGAGTGTTTAGAAATGAATGACTATTCTAAATTTATTTGCTCTTATAAATGACTTGAACTTTTTGTCTGGCTGTCCATAGTATTATTTCTTTTTCTTTAGAATTCCGAAAAAATTAATTTTAGATGGATATGTTTCATGATTGACAGTTCTGAGACAATTTTTCCTGGTACAAATAAAAGTGTTATTTTAATGTGCAGATTCAAGTCCTCCTTTATTCTTGGATATTTTTCTTATATGTTGATATATTTGTTCTCTCCCCTTATTTCCCTTTCTCCTTTGGGAACTCTGAAATGTGTGTATAATTGCATATTGTTTGCCTGTCTTTCACATCAATTCTTTTTCTGCCAATCCTTGTTTTACTAAACATTTCTATTCAAGTATAATATACATATAGCAAACCACATAAATGGTAAATGTATAGCTCATTGAATTATCACGAAGTTAACACAGCCATGCAGCCACCAGTCACATTTTAATCATTTTTAACATTTTATTTAATTTCATTTTGCTTACTTTTCTCATTCCTATACCCTCTGTCGCTTACTAGGTTTTCAGCACAATTTTCCTTTCCAACTTGACCTTCATTGCTGTCATGGCTTCTTTCTTCCACTTCTTTCCTGAGTTCTGTCAGCTCTCAATTCATTTCAGTTTTATTTCTCTATTTCTTTCCTAGGCTCTTTGTCACTGCTTTGTTCTTTTGATATATTGCATATATACGGGAAAGTGTTAGATACTAACTATGTATTACATATATCACACAAAATATATATAACACATTACTATATAGCGATCTGTGATCTATCACTCAGATCAAAATATAGGACATTTCCAATATGAAGGCTGCCTTATTCCCTTCACAGATAATGCCCGCTACCCAGAGGTAATTTCTATTCTGACTCCTATCACTACAGATTACTGTTGTTTCTTCTTGAATTTATTCATGCAAATGGAATTATACAGCACATAGTCTTTTTTATTATTTTTTTAAATTGTAAAATATACATAAAAATTTACCATTTTAACCATTTTTAAATATATGGTTCAGTATTAAGTATATTCACATCACTGTTACAGTACATAGTCTTTTGTGTTTGCATTTTAAAAATCATATGAATGAGGGCCGGCCCCTTGGCTTGGTGGTTAAGGGAGTGCGCTCCGCTGCTGGCGGCCCGGGTTCGGATCCCGGGCGCGCACCGACTTACCGCTTCTCTGGCCATGCTGAGGTCGCGTCCCATGTACAGCAACTAGAAGGATGTGCATCTATGACATACAACTATCTACTGGGGCTTTGGGGGGAAAAAATAAAAAATAAAAAATCATATGAATGAATTTATCACAGTTTTTATTTTTAATCCATTTTCCCCTTGATGGAGAATGAGGCTTTTTCAGTTTGTGGCTATTATAAATAAAGCTGCAGTGAACATTATTGTACAAGGCTTTTTGTGGACATATGTTTTCATTTCTCTAACATCAATACCTAGGAATTGCTAGCTCATCAAGTAGATATAGGTTAAACTTTCTAACACATTACCAAACAGTTTTATTAAAGTAGTTATACCGGGCCACCCCCGTGGCTTAGCGGTTAAGCGCCCGAGCTCCGCTGCTGGCGGCCCGGGTTCGGATCCAGGGCGCGCACCAACGCACCGCTTCTCTGGCCATGCTGAGGCAGCGTCCCACATACAGCAACTAGAAGGATGCGCAACTATGACATACAGCTATCTACTGGGGCTTTGGGGTAAATAAATAAATAAGTAAATAAAAAGATTACCTTTAAAAATATATATATATATAAAAAAATAATAAAGTAGTTATACCATTTCCCACCAGCAATGTATGAGAGTGCCAGTTGCTCCAAATGCTTGCAACACTTGGTATTCTCAATTGTTTTTCATTCTAAGCCATTCTGGTGGGTGTGTAGTGGTATCTCATTATGGTTTTAATTTGCATTTCCCTGATTACAAATCGTGTTGAGTACCTTTTCCTGTGCTTATTGGCCATTTGATTCTATCTTTTTTGATAACTTATCATTGAAGGAGGTGAATTTTTCCTAAAATTGCTTTTTTTAGAAAGTTTGTACAGAGGAAGAGATTGGGCTGTGCTCCACACTAGCCATAATTTTTCTTATGATCCAAGTTTTTGTAAGAATTAATCTAGCTTTTATTTCTCTTGTGCAAAGGGAGACAGGTAGCCATGATGCTGTTCATCATGTAAAGTTTCTCTTCTCTTAGTCTGCAATGGGGATATATTGCTTCCTGGAAATGACAATTAATAAATAAGTGAATCATCTTCCAAGCCCATATCTTTTGCTTCTCGGAATCAAAGTTTGTCCTAACTAGTTTCTGTCACCAACCAGTGCATCTCATTCTCCTTTTTGCAAGCAAGGTATTTGGGTTTTGTGCTACAGGATATGTCTCTAACCTTTGAGAAGTATCTTGGCATCTTTTCTTGAGATGTGCATTAGCAGGCATCCTCTGATTCCTCTACTGTTTGGCATCGCTTCCACTTACTACGGGAAATGGAGTTTCAACAGTCTCCTACATTTTGTTGAGGTTGTAATTTGCTTTTCTGTTTTTTATTTGTTGTTGTTGTATGGGTTTGGGTGATTTCCAAGAGGGAAAGAAGGAGATACTGATTTGACACTACCATCCTCAAAACAGAAGTTTTGATAAATACCAATTACCAAGTTAAGGTAGTTTGCTTTCATTTTATGCTGAGATCTTTTTTCTTTTAAACATGAATGAGTGGGGCCGGCCCCGTGGCTTAGCGGTTAAGTGCACGCACTCCACTGCTGGCGGCCCGGGTTCGGATCCCGGGCGCACACCAACGCACCACCTCTCCGGCCATGCTGAGGCCGCGTCCCACATACAGCAACTAGAAGGATGTGCAACTATGACATACAGCTATCCACTGGGGCTTTGGGGAGAAAAAGGAGGAGGATTGGCAATAGATGTTAGCTCAGAGCCAGTCTTCCTCAGCAAAAAGAGGAGGATTAGCACGGATGTTAGCTCAGGGCTGCTCTTCCTCACAAAAAAAAAACAAAAACAAAAACATGAATGAGTGCTGTATTTTATCTAAGGATTTATTGAATCTGTAAAAATGATTTTTCATCCACCTGTTAATTTGATGTATTTCATTAAAAGACCTTTTGATGTTGATCAATCTTTGTATCTTTGATAATGCCTTCTTGGTTATCTTTTTTTTTTAACTGCTGAATATGATTTGGACATATTCCACTTAAGATTGCTTTCCCTATCCTCATAACTTGGTTGCTGATTTTCTTTTCTTTCCAGTTTTAGCATCAAGCCCCCTAAAATGAGTTGGAAAGATTTTCCTCTTTTTTGTAAAACACTCTAAAATACTTTGTATAAGACAGGGATTACAAATCTGTGGGGGACAGGTGACTTTTTTAGGGTGAGATGTATAATTATTAATTTACTTTAATAGCTATTCGCTTATTCAGGTATTCTATTTTTCTTTTTCATCTCCATTTTCAAATTTATGGGCAAAAGACATTCAATCTTTTATCTTATAAATTAAAACATCTCTATCATATGTGTAGTTGTGTGCCTCCTTTTAAATTCTAATATATGCCTTTTCTCTACTTTTTTAAGTTTTCTCTATTTTTGTCTATTTTATAACTGTTATTAACAACTAGCTATTTGATTTAAATTCTTCATATTTCTTTGACACCACAATACAGTAATTTCTGCTCATATTTTCATTATTTCTTCCCTTCTGTTTCTTTATTCTTGCTCCGTAGTGTTTCTAGCATCCTGAGCTTAATGTGTAATTCACTTGTTTCCCTTTTTTTTGGTTTTTAACTGAAAGAATTTAAGGCTCTAAATTTCCCTCTAAATACTTGCTTTACCAGTATTCCACAAATTATGATAATGTAGCATTTCATCATCATCTAGTTTTGCATAATTTGGAATTTTTGTGATGATCTTGTCTTTATCATGACTAATTTAGAGATACTTTTTGTTTCCAAACATATGACTTGGAAAAATCTGTTTATTGTTGATTTTCAATTTACTTGCATTATGGTTAGAGAACATGAAATGTATGATAATAATTCTTAGGAAATTGTAAAACGTCCTCTGTGAACTAGTTGGTAGATTTTTGTAAACGTTCCACGAGTACTTGAAAAAAATTTCCTATTTGCTAGGCAGATCATCATCTCTCTCTCTCTTCTTGCATATAGAGCTATTAAAGTGTTAGAAAAAGCTTGTTAAATTTTTGCTCAAATTTTTTAAGCATTTCCAATTCTTACTAAGATTTTTGTGTGTGCCTGGTCTAAGAGTTCCTGACAGTGATATGTTTTAAAATGTCTTCTAATTATTCTCTTTGTGTTGTAGAGTGTATTCCATCTGTTAAGTTTGTGTGTGCACAGTATATTAGGGTTTTTTAAAAAATTTCAGGGAGTAGTTTAATTTCCAAGATTATTTATTAATTATTGTGGTGGATTAAATAGTGCTTCTCATCCCAAAATTCATGTCCACTCAGTCTCAGAATGTGACTACTTGGAATTAGGGTCTTTGCAGATGTAAGTAGTTAAGAAGAAAAGGAGAGGACACACAGAAGAATGCCAGGCAAAGATGGAGGCAGAGAGTAGAATGATGCAGCCACAAGCTAAGGAATGCCAAGAATTGCCAGGAGCCACCAGAAATGAGGAAAAAGCAAGGAAGTATTCTTCTTTTTTGGTGAGGAAGATTGGCCCTGAGCCAACATCTGTTGCCAATCTTCCTTTGTTTTGCTTGATGAAGACTGTCCCTGAGCTAACATCTGCACCATTCTTCCTTCACTTTGTACGGGGAACACTGCCACAGCATGGCTTCATGAGCAGTGTGTAGCTCCATGCCCAGGATCTGAACCTGTGAACCCTGGGCGGCTGAAGTGGAGAGCACGAACTCAACCACACTGCTACTGGGCCGGCCCCAAGGAAGGATTCTTTCCTAGAGCCTTCAGAGAGTATGGCATCGACACCTTGATTTTAGACTTCTAGTTTCCAGAACTATGACAGAATAAGTTTCTGTTGTTTCAAACCACCCAGTTTGTGGTAACTTATTATGGCAGCCCCAGGATATTAATACAGTTATTTTTTACATCCACCTTTTCTCATTTATGTCAGTTTTGTTCCATACTTTCTTGTATTCATGGATGTGATTTTTTTTTTATGTCTGCCAGCATTAGTCTATAAAATTAATTTCCTCTTAAGTGAGTTTAGGTTCAATTGTTGATTTGTTGCCTTTCTTGATATGTTTTGAAATTTTATTTTGCAGTTCTATTTTGAGTGGAAACGTAAGTTTTTGTTTATCTGCTTTCCTGTTTTTCCAATTTTATTTCTCTCTATGCTCACTCTGTCCTGTGTTATCATGGCAATTCCAGGTTGACTGCAGAGCCAGTCAGGAGCAGCTTAATTCGCTATTCCTAGGTTTCTTCAATTCCATGTAAACAAGTAGCTGTAATAGAGCTACCTCTGGTGGTGGTGTCAAGCAGCAGGAGAACAAGGAGACTGTCTCTGGATTACTCTTGGTCCCTTCCTAGATCTAAAACATAGGCTAGCATTCCCCTGGTTTCTGCTTACACAGGACTTTGTGGTGGTTCTTTTTCCATTTCTAGTCCATGGAAACATTTATCTTTTTATTTTCAGTGAGGAAGATTAGCACTGAGCTAACACCTGTTGCCAATCCTTCTCTTTTTGCTGAGGAATATTGGTCCTGGGCTAACATCCATGCCCATCTTCCTCTACTTTCTACGTGGGATGCCTGCCACAGCATGGCTCGATAAGTAGTGTGTGGGTCCAAGCCCAAGATCCAAACCTGGGAACCCCGGGCTTTCAAAGTGGAGTGCGGGAACTTAACCACTATGCCACCGGGCTGGCCCTGGAATATTTATTTTGGTTTAAGACTCCAGCTAGGTCCTTTTGTTTGCCTGTCTTCTCATTTTAGTTTTCATATCATTGTTATGAATTTGTAATAGAGGTTCAACAAGCAAACCTTTTGTGTTCCCTTGCCAGTTGGTCTTTCCAGAGCCTAACAGCTATCAAAAACATTTTAGGCTATACTTTTGTATTGCAATTAAGTAGTAATTAACTGAATGAAGATAACCTGATTACCCACTTGGCCCTACTACCGTCTATCCCATTACCACCAAAATACATGCCAAGAGAGGTCCTGAACACACCTCACTTATTTTCCCCTATTGTTAAAATCTTACATAATCATGGTACCTTGGTCAAAATAAGAATGTAACAACAGTACATTACTATTAACTAAATTTGAGACTCTATTAGGATTTCAGTAATTTTCCCAATAATGTCCATTTTCTATTCCAGGATCCAGTTTAACACAATACATTTGGTTCACTCATCACGTCTCCTTAGTTTCCTCTGGTCTGTTACAGCTTCTTAGTCTTTTCTTGTTTTTCACGATCTTGACAGTTTTGAGGAGTATTTGTCAAGTATTTTATAGAATGTCCTTCAATTTTGGGTTATGTGGTTTTTTTTCACGTTTAGACTGAGTTATAGATTTTTGGAAAGAATACCACAGAGGTGAAGTGCCCTTCTCATCACATGATATTGGGGGTACAGGGGATCAACATAATTTATCATTGGCAATATTAACCTCGACCACCTGGTCAAGGTAGTATTTGCAGGTTTCTCCACTGTAAAGTTACTCCTCTCTCCCCTTTCCACACTCTATTCTTTGCAAGTTAGTCATTAAGTCCAGCCCACACTCAAGGGCCAGGGGAACTAAGTTCTACCTCCTGAAGTGGGGAGGGTATCATGTTAGGCTGAACAGTGTTCCCCCAAAGGTATCTACATTCTGATCCCCTGTCAATGTTATCTTGTATGGCAAAAGGGATTTTGCAGATGAGATTAAACTGAGGATGTTGAAGAGAGCAAATATCCTGGATTTTCCAGGTAGGCCCTAAATAATTAATTACAAAGATTCTTATAAGAGGAAAGCAAGGTCAAAAGTGAAAGTGATGGGACAAAGGAAGCAGAGATTAGAGTGATGTGGCCAGAAGCCAACAAACAACATAAAATAGGGCAGACAAGCAGAGAGAAAACAGGACATGGTTTTAAAGCCAAATTTCACATGAGGACACCAAAATTTGAACAGAATCCCCAAATCCCGGCAAACAAGTAGTAAACTTGACATAGAAGGGTAATTTTTTACTCATTATATTGGCAAAAACTATGAAAATCAATTAATATCTAGTGATGGTGAGGATGTGTGGACATAAATAGCTGTTAGGAATATAAATTACCCTGACTTATAAGGAAAATAATCTGATATCTTAACATTTTAAATGTGTGCATTGTTTGACCACGCAATCCTACTTTCAGAAATCCCTTTTATAGAAATAAAAGCACAAGTTCAAAAGATAATGCAGGACGATGTATATTGCAGTATTCATTATATTAACTATAATGTTGCCTATTTTGTTTTTAATTTGGTGCAAAAAGGTGTTTCTAAGTATCATACTTGCTTCTTATTTCTCCCCATAGCTAATCCATCAGCAAATCTTATCTCCTTTACCTCCAAAATGTGTTCTAGATCTGAACACTACTCTAGCAACATTATTTTTCCTGGCCAATAAACATAGACCAATATATAATATTAGAAATTATATAATATTCCTAGTTTTAGATATACCACAATTTACTATCATTAAGTATTTTGCTATTATAATAGGTACTACTAATTACAGTAGTGTTCATGCTTAAATTTTTTTTTTAAAGATTTTATTTATTTTCCCCCCAAAGCCCCAGTAGATTGTTGTATGTCATAGCTACACATCCTTCTAGTTGCTGTATGTGGGACGCGGCCTCAGCATGGCCAGAGAAGCAGTGCGTCCGTGCGCGCCCCGGATCCAAACCCTGGCCACCAGCAGCGGAGCACGCGCACTTAACCGCTAAGCCATGGGGCCGGCCCCATGCTTAATTTTAAAAAGGATTGCATAAATAAATGCTGATAAACACAAACCATACTTATAGTAATTTTTCCTACAATCACTGATTACTTTGATTTTATTGGCAAGAGTGATCAGGTGAAAACCATGCCCAGATGAACATGGGAGGAAACATTCCCAAGCATTTATACATATAAATGTTATTTCAGCATTCTATATTTATTGCTAAGTAATGTTTCCTTCTTTGTTGCAAAATGATCTCTTTCAAGAGATACTTTGTAAAGCTTAGTTTTAAGACTTTAGGATTCATAGTTACATAATTTGATCAATGAATTTTTGAAATCACTCAACACTGAAGACCCTTGCTATTTTTATTTTCCATAACAGAAAGTCTTTCATCTCCTTAATCATTTTTACTTTCCATCCTTAGAACTTCTTTAACTCTGCTTTTTCATTAAGACTAGAATCACAGCCACCATCCCGGTGATAACTCCCAGTGTAGTACTATTTGTTTACAAAACTCAGGATTTCCTCATTACATTCAGCATTTTGTTGGCTGCCTTAGCCATGGTACCTCATTTGGATGATGTCTTCACTAACTACTGAGCACAGTGAAATCACCTTCCATTTTTTTCCACTAACAGAGCCTTGTGATGTCAATGAGGAAAAGGGCACCCCTCCCTGCCCCCCCAAAATCCCAGGGAGTTGCTGGAGAGGAGTCTCTTCATGATTCTGCTCTTGTTAGAAGGATGAGTAACATTTGTATAATACTTTATAATCATTAAACCTCAAAACAAACCTTGGAGGCTATCAGGATCATATTCACTTCTCAGATGAAGATAACTTAGATAATAGCCATGGTGTGGAATTATATTTCTTGGATCTGAATCCTCTCCTCTTCATATTTTATTATACTGCTTTGCACCACAACTATTCAGCAACTCAGTTTTTTGTTTGTTTGTTGGTTTCTAGAAACCATTTCCTTCGTAGTAGTTCTTTTGGAATAGAAGCCTTCACATTATATTACATTGCTTTCCACCACCACTAGTCAAGAACTCAGTTTTCTTTTTCCCCTGGAAACCATCTCCTTTGCGACAAGCCTCTCTGCTTTTACTCTCCTTGGAGTGTCTTCAGGAAATCACAAATTCACCACGCTATTTATAATTCTTGAGTTCTTTTAAAGTGTAACGTAGCACCAAAGTGGCAAATACATACTTACTGGTAAAGTAATAAGTCTGCACTTGTCAATGCTTAACACAGAAGAGCACGACGGTTTTACCCCAGGTGAAACACCACTGGCACATAGTGTGCGTGTTGGGTTGCGTTGGGGACACCAGAGGAAGCGGCCGTGAACAGACTTAACGCCAAACTGAGTAACTTGCACTTGATCTTGTTCAGGTTCCTCTCTCTCTTGCTGAGTTTCCTCTGAGGAGCACGGAAGACAAGGTCCACTCCAACAGGCCTCTCCTCTTCTCCTTACAGTGGACGTTGGCTGCACTCCCAAGAACGCTGTGCCCTCTTAAGCTGCTGTGCCGCCCTGGATTCTTCTTCACGGAATCTTCCGGAATTGCTTTCTTTTCTGGGCACGCCGGTCCGCTGGACAGTCGGGGGGAGGGGGTCCCCAAGCTTCCAAGCCACGCTCACTTACCCGCCGTAGGTCCCGAATGCTCTTCTCTGGCAGCCCCTGAAATGCTCCGGGCTCCACCAGCTCACCCTACTTTACGAGCCCAGCTTCCCCTGGCCGTTTCCCGCGCACTCTTCAGTTCGGTCTGTGTTTGTTCCCAGACGCTCAGCGGGAGGGAGCAGGCTCTGAGACTCGTCGTGTTCTCCGGTCCATTCCGAGGCCTCCATTCTAGGCGCTTTAAGGCTCCCCTCAGCCTTCCCGGGACCAGGTTTGGCCTTCTCATTCGGGCGCGGGGCTTCCCTTTCCTCACCGGAACACGTCGGATTGCCGAAAGCCTCCTCCTGGCCCACCTAGCGTGCCGGGAGCGACCCAAAAAGGCTTTCGTGGCCTGCGCATGCGGACTCGGCGGCCGCCTCCCTCCGCTAGACCGCAGCGGTGTGGAGCTGCCTGACAGCTCCACGACCGGCGGACGCAGCCTCGTTTCGTGCTTCCACGTTATCCTATCACAGCGGGGGCGGGGCGACGGCTTCCGCAGCCTATCAGCGCGAACCACGACCCCGGCGAGCCCAGTAGGAAAGCGGCCAGGAAGAAGGCGATTGGACGGCGGCGGCGCTCGGGGCGTAGCGTCGTCCGGGCCCCGCCCACCGCTGCCTTCCTCCGCTGGCCGCCAGCCACCCCTTAGGCCTGAGCGAGAGCGGACGGCGGGCGGGCGCAGCTGCAGCTTGAGTGGCGGCGGGGACTCCTGGGCCCCGCACCGTTGTGCCTTCTCACCGCCCGCGCCCTCGGACATGGTGGCCCCCGGCTCTGTGACCAGCCGGCTGGGCTCGGTGTTCCCCTTCCTGCTGGTCCTGGTCGACCTGCAGTACGAAGGTGAGTCCTGTCCTGCCCTGGCCAGACCCAGGCCCCCCGGCGCTTCCCCGCCTGCGCCCGGGCGCGAGCCTCAGGGCGGCCCGGGCCGTGGGGCGGGAGCCGGGGACTCCGCGGCCCGGCTGGGCCTGAGCCCGCCCCTGGGTGGCGGCCGGCGCCGGGTTCCGGGTTTGTCGGGGGAAGAGGTGCCGGGAGCGGCGGGCCGCGGGGCCGGGACGGCGGCTTTGGAGTGAGGAGCGGGACCGAAGGGGTCGGAGGGGGCGGGGGCAGCGGGGCAGCGGGCGGCGACTTCTGCAGCGTCCTGGGCCGCGGAGACTTGGGCAGCCGTCGGGTCCTGGCCTCACTCGGGACCCTCGCTTGGAGCCTGGGGACACTGTTGGTCAGTGGTGCTGGGAGAAGGCGGTAAAGGTGGCCAAAAGGGAGGCGTCTGTCGCTTTGGAGTTCAGGGGAGGAGGGTGGGTCCAGCTGGGTGAAGTGGAGGGGACAGTGTTGCCTGTTACAAGTGAGTAACCCTCCCGATACTATACTCCGTGTCCTGTATGGAAGTTGTTAGGTGGGTGCGTTCAAGAGCCGGGGCTCGAACTCGAGCTCCGGGAGGGCCAGGCACTTCAAGTGGGTGGTTTTACACTCCCAGCGTGGTGACATTCAGCTTAGGGCTGGCTTGCTTTTTCCGAGTGCTCTGAAAACAAGGTCCCCTGAAAAAAGTACGAACGCGTAAACTTCCCTTCAGTCCTACGGATTGGAATGTTGGCTACCCTAACAGAATAGCAAAAATAGAGGGCTGTCGCATCTTAGATGTCAGCGGGAGGAGTGAGAATTAAAGCTGAAAACGCCACTTGAACGAATGCGCCTAGCTTGGTTACTATGCGAAATATTCGAGTATACTGATATATCACTTGCGCTGATCTATTTTCATCTCCGTGAAAAGGGTTAGTAGTCAAGGCGGTCAAATTAGACATTTTAATAGGAGACTTAATAATATTGGGCTTAGAGGGAGGGAAGGGCTGAGGTTGGGAATTGTTTCCTGTAAAATCCCCTCAAAATTCTCAACTTTAAAAAAAAAAGTAATATTCTCCAGTTTTTAGTTCTCATTCAGGGCAGTGTTTTTATTTCTTTTTTTGGTTTCCCTCGTCACCATATTTTTTTGAGCCCAAAATCAGAACATGTAGTGTGGTAACATTGGGACAGAGAAATTGACAGTGAGGTTGCCCCAGAAAATTTAGGGAATTGAAATTTGAATGCCTGGACTACTTTAATATGGGTCATGTGTTCTAGTTGTCTTGCGTTTTCTAATGCTACCTCCTCCCCAAGTATAACATTTATGTCCAGTTACCAGTAATGATTTATTTTGAGCACTTAAGAGAAAATTGCCTATGTTAGCAGAAAGTTGCCTATGAAAATACCAATTTTTTTAAGTTACAAAGGTGCACATTTTTGTATGGTTTGCTTTTCCCACTGTCTTTTGGACTACCTCTTTAGAATTGCTGTTCTGTATATGATTCTGTAGGACTTTAACACTTCACTTCTCTCCTGTGGTATTTTTCATAAGAGAAACCTCATTAGAGATCTTTTCTGTATAGGAGACATTTTTCTGTATAGGAGGCATTGGTGATGTTTCTCAGAGGAGTGCCAGAGTGCTGTCTTGGAGCATTGCTTGTGTAAAGTAGCAGGAACTTGGTACAGGTGGTAGGGAAGAAAGGAAAAAGATCTTAAATTTATTGAAGGTCTGTTGGGTGCCAGGCACCTTTTGGTAAGCTATCTTATTTATGGAGCTATCTGATATTATTCCTACTCTTATTCCTACAGATGAGGGAACTGAGGCTTCAGGAGTTTAACTAACTTATATAAGGTCACATAGCTGTTAACTCTAAGGGCCATAAATTGAACTCAAGGTATTTGACTTTAAAGTTCATCTTGTTTGCAGGCTGGAGATAGAAGTGGTTAACAGCATCCTGTGGGCCCAAGCATTTGTTAAGTGGTGGCAGCTGAGAAAAAGCAGCAATTTTTTTTTTTTTTTTTTTTGCCAAAGCAGTAATGAAGAGGAAGGTGATTTCCTGTTATGTTTAATATAGTGGTTCTCAAACTTGAGTATGCATCAGAATCTCACCTGGAGGGCTTTTTAAAACAGAGCGCTGGGCCCCACTCCCAGAGTTTCTGATTCAGTAGGTCTGGGTGGGACATGAAATTTTGCATTTCTAAAAAGAACCCACTAGTGAGAATCACTGATGTAATAAGTTATATAGAGGAATTAGATTAGGTGTGTGCTATGTAATAGACACTAAATTTGGTGATGGGGATATAAAGATAAGAACCTCTGACTTGCATTTGCAAACTATTAGCTCCTGTTTTCCCTAATAAGTTCTGTGTCTGGGTTCGATAACCTCCGAGTCCTCCTGGAGGCACTCAGGTCTGCATGATTTCACTACTTGGCCTGACGCTTGGAGAGAGGCGAGAGAGTGGAGAATGGGTCTGAGAAGAGTGAATGTGACAAAAAGAATTGCGTATGATGGAGAGTGTCACCAATAATTAGTTTAGTTGGCCTATTTATTTCTGATTTAAAAATGTTTGTCTTTGTTTTTTTCCAGACTTTTCTGATAATTGTAATCCAGAGAAAGAACCTACGTAATAGGCTTATGAATTGAAAGATTACATCTTTTAGCGCACCCCCTTTTGGAAAGGCCTTTGAAAGAGGGAAGTCCAAAGCACTAGATTAGGAATAGAATTTTTGGATCAGAAAGAAAACTTTAGTATTATCTACTTCAGTGTTCTTGTGTTACACATAAAGAAGCTGTTTTAATTCTTTGCTAATGGTTTGTTCTATGTGGTGTTTTGAGTAGGAACACAGCCTGGGAACCAAACCCTCTTTTATCTCTTTTTCTTGCTTAACGTGCTACCTAGACCCAATTTTTCTTTATTTCACTGAACTGACCTGACTAAATCGTATATTTGGCCACAGGGAAAAGAGTAGTTGAAAATCTATAAATATAAAAGATAGTGATAATTTTTATATGGACCTAACCTACTAAAAGTATGTTTTGTATCCCCTAGGATTTTCTTGACATTATTTAATTATGGAAAGAATAAATAAAGTAGGGAAAATGAGTGACTTTCAGTAATTTATATAAACTAAATATTCTACCAGATATTCAGATAGCTTCTGGAATTATTTTAAACTATTTTTAATGAGGTAGGCTATAGTTGGCAGTAGCGTCAAAGTTCCGATTCACTCGACTAGTTAGCATTTGCTGCAAGAGTGCCTGGAAATGCAGTAGTTTTGATTCTGTGAGATAGGGGGAGTTGTTCTGAGATGGGATGCCCTGTAGTAATTAGGCTTTATTTTCCCGAATGAAGTGAATTAATTGTGGTTAAGTTTAATTTCTTTTGCCATGGTTTTCCTTTGATTAATGTCCAGCAATTAATCTTTGTTTATATGAAAATATCGTGGGAACCCAGTCATCTGCTGTTTAGAACTAAAACATTGCAACCATAGATTTATTTTTCTTTCAAGATGTTTAGAAAGCTTTTTTTTTTTTTTAAATCTGATGAGTTTGTGTTATTTGGAGTTTTGGCATATGGGGAAGACTCATTTAATCCTTCAGCAGAGGCTTACGCTGTAGTCTTTGGTGAGTTATGCATAGTATAGAACTCATGGTTTTTGTCGTTGAGTTTACAGACCGCTTGGGGGTATAAGATGTGCTTTGTCAAGCATCCATGTCCTCTTCCTTCCTTTGTCAGTTTAGATTTGGTGGTCCATCTTGCAGTCACTCCATTGCAAACACCTTTTAATTTCCTTGCTCCTGTATTCTTTTGTTTTACTCACTTGGCAAAACTCGACACTGATTAAATCCAACTTGGCCAACTTGTTTGTTGTACCTTAGAGCTGAACATGGATGGAGAAAATGGAGATCACCTTGCCAACTGGTCTCGTTTTAAGCACATAATCTCAATTTCAAATGCACACTCAATACTGCCAATGTTCCTATAATGCCCTAGTTTGTCTGTTCTTGAAAATCAGTATTTCAAATCTTTTCCTCTTTCCTTAAATCTCCAATTTAAACCCCCTTTCCTCTCTTCCTTTACCTCATTCTTTTAGACCTTGTCTTTATTGAGAAAATGAAAGCTATCACAGAGTAGTTTCTTCTCCTTTCTATCACTAAATTCACTAGTCTACCTGTATCTCTACCCATTCTACTACTTTCCTTATGTTAAAGTGGATAACGCATCTCTATTCCTGGCAAAATCCAATCCCTACACTTATGCCCTGGATACCATTTTCTCACGTCTTCTGAAAATATTACTCCTCCAGTTATCGTTTCTTCCCAGTGTCATCACTTTCTTCTCGTCTGCTGGATCATTGACATCAGCACTCCAACATGCTGTAGTGTTTCCGTCTTAAACTGTTCTTTGATGTTGTGTTCCTTCAGCTACTGAACTGTATCTTTGCTTCTCTGGACAGCAGTATTTTTTTTTTTTTTGCTGAGGAAGATGCCCCCCTGAGCTAACATCTATGGCAAATCTTCCTCTGTTTTGTCTGTGGGCTGCCGCCACAGCATGGCCAGTGACCACCAGTGTAGGTCCGTGCCTGGGGAACCAAACCCAGGCTACTGAAGCGAGCACGCTGGACTTAACCACTAGGCCATGGGGGCTGGCCCTGGACAGCAGGATTTTAAAGAATTGTTGGTAGTCTCTATTTCCTGATCTTCTGTTCTCCCTCAATATCTGACTCTACTAATACTGCAAAGCCTTATATATCTGACTCCTGTTTACTTATATCTCTTTTCATCTTAATCTTCCCCTCCATCACAAGCTCCTACCACATCAACTTCTTTTACTTCCAAATGCCAAGCTCATTTCTAAGGGTCTTTTTTCTGTGTGTGAGGAATATCAGCCCTGAGCTAACATCCATGCCAATCCTGCTCTTTTTGCTGAGGAAGACTGGCCCTGGGCTAACATCCGTGCCTATCTTCCTCCACTTTATATGGGACGTGCCACGGTATGGCCTGACAAGCGGTGAGTCGGTGTACGCCAGGGATCCAAACCCTGGCCGCCAGCAGCGGAGCGTGAGCACTTAACCACTACGCCATGGGGCCGGTCCCCCCTGACTAGGGGTCTTTATTCTTGCTGTTCCCACAGTCTTCTGGAAAGGTCTGCTCTGAGATCTGTCTTCAAATGAGCATTCATGTTTTGGAGAGGCCTGCCCTGACAGGATGTTAAAAAGCACTCTGGGGGGCTGGCTCGGTGGCACAGCAGGTAAGTGCGCGCACTCTGCTTCGGCGCCGGGGGTTTGCAGGTTTGGATCCCGGGCGTGCAATGACGGACTGCTTGTCAAGCCATGCTGTGGCAGCATCCCATATATAGTAGAGGAAGATGCACACGGATGTTAGTCCAGGGCCAATATTCCTTGTTAAAAAGAGGATTGGCGTCGGATGTTAGCTCAGGGCTGATCTTCCTCACACACACACACACACACACACACACACACACAAGCACTCTCTCCTTCAGTTAATACTCTCCCTTTACCTTTTTGTATTTTCTTCATAAAACTTAACGCTGTTGGAATCATCTCACTTATTTTTCTTGTCTATCTGTTCCCTCTACAATATAAGCTTTATGGAAAGAGCTCTTGTCTCTGTACCTAAAACATGTTGACATGAAGTAGATGTGCAATAAATATTTTTTAAATGGATGAGTGAAGTTGACTATTTGAGTTGTTTTTTGCAAGGACTTTCCCAAATGTATTTTCCAAGTAGAAATTCCTTGAGCAAGGAATCCCATAGCAACATGTATGCCTTCACAGTTAATTGAAGCAAAGACAGTTAAGGTGCATTGAAATTGAGCAAAGCTGCTTACCCAATAGATTTTATTTTCCTAGTTCACTCGGGAAGATTTTAGTACAGACATTGTTCAGATATCATTGTTCAGATATACATAACTAAGCCTTTTCTTCCTTTCTGTTTGGCTGTGTAGACTAAACCACTTTTAAGGTCAGCATGATTGGAAAGAGGTGCTTACAGTTTCCAGCTCAGTGTATTTTTATTGAAACCGTTTTGTCATTGGTCCTCACTTGACTATGGAATTGCTAAGATAATGAAGTTCTGGCTGTCTTTCTGTGGCCAGATTCCACTGTTTTTTATGTTTCTGCTGTGCGACTTCTTTCAAACCCTGCCCCATCTTGCTTGGATTTTGGATTCATCGGATCTTTTATAGACAGTACTTGGTCTTTTTTGCCTTGTGTTCCTTTGTAGAATGATCTTATGGTTTTCATCCTCCTTCACGTTCTAAGTGCTCCAACCTGAACGGCTACCCCTGGGCTTGCTACTGGCTCTGTCATCTGGCTTTAGCTTGAACCCTAGCATTTTGATCACCAATTCTTGCCTTTTTCAGTCTGGTTTTTCCGATCTTGATTGTTAGTCTCACCACATCATACTTTTAAGCCCTCAACTTTACGTTTCTTAAAATTCTTTATTTTTTGTTCTCCAAAATATGACAGATTCTAATACTAACTATAATGCAAGACTGAGCTTCCTCACCTTTCTTCCTGCCCTTCCTGTATATTGTGCTGACCTGTGGTTATGCTTGTCTAAGGAGAAACCTATTGTTTAATGCTGATTAGGAGATGGCACGATGTTTGGTTGCGTTATCTCTCAGAAAATAGGAGACAGCTCTTGGTGTCACTGCCTCCCAGGATGTGGCATAGGAATAAAAATTACCCATGGCTCAAAATAGAGTTGACATATTGCAAAAACAGCCAAAATTTACAAATAATTTTTTTTTTTTATATATTATTGTCTGTATCAGTCTTTGGTAGTATCAGTTTGATTTGATAATTGTTATTATATATCTTAGATTCTATTATTCTGATGAATTATAATATGTTTAAGTAAGAAGGAAAATAGTTACGTTCATTCAGTAAATATTGAGTGCCCACTTTGTGCAAGGTGCTGAGCTAGGTGATATAGAGAAGAAAAGGCAGTTCCTTCTGTCATACTTGCTTCTGACTTGGATTGGGGAGTTGGGGGTTGTGAGAGGCAGGCAAACTGTGAAGGTCAATATTGAGACAGTGGTATTGCAAAGTGAAGTCCTGTACTTGTGAGTGTGGGGATGCCAGGTTTAGTAGGAGCGTAGAAGGGGCTTTTTCCCATCGTCTCACTGAAGTAGTTGGGGAAGGTTTCACAAAGGAGCCAGTGTTTGAGGGCAGAATCCTGATGGGGGAGTAGAAATTTTCCAGGTGGGCAAGTGGAGAAGGCCTTTTCATGGAAGAGCAAGTGCAAAGGGATGTGGCATAAGAACATAGTGTGTTCAGGGGAGTCCAGCGGGGTCATTGTGTTATAGGGCATGAAGTAAGAGGTGGAGGGGTGAGGGATGAGGAGGCTGGACTCACCATGGGACCTGATCATGGCGGTCTTGTTTGCCTTTATATCTGAAGGGATTTAGATTTAATCTAGCCAGTGATAGGAAAATGGTGCAGAATCTTTATTAGGAGTGCATTTTGGAAGAATTGCTCTGGGCAGCAGCCTGGGTGCTGAATTTGGAGGAAGGTAAGGGAAGATCCCAGTTAGGAGGCACACCATCTCTTGCTGGGAGAAAGGAGCCTACACAACCCACCCTTACATTGTGGCAGGTTCTGTTATGGAAATGTGACCAAAGAAATTTTCACAGAGGAGGTGGTATTTACTTATCACGTTATTAAACAGAAAAATTATATTGGATGAAATTGTAACATAATACAGATCTGAGTTTTATTCAGAAGGGACAGAGAAATGCTGGATACCTCTTTTAATCCTAGAAGGCAAGAGAAATTTAGTTTGAAGAGTAACCCAATCTTTGGGGTGACAGTATGACATAACTCTTTTTGGGGGGGAGTGCCAAATTACTGTATTTGAAGGAATGGAACAAATGAAAGAACTTAAATGGATGTTTTGGTACAGCTTATAGAAGAGGTAAAGGTAACCCCAGCATGCATGCTCTGCCTTGGTGACCAGGGAATTCAATCCTGTGGCTATGGGAAGCCAGCCTAAGGCTTAGCTCTTGTTGTCACTGTCTTCCCAGGACTCGACTATGCCAGATTTTGGGGCCCCCATCTTGCACAGATTGGTTATATGGTCACCCAGTTCTTTGATTGGTTTCACCTGCTCATTCAGGTAGTGAGTCTAAATGAAGTCACAGAAGTGGGAATTGTTTTTGTCAGTGGCCAGGTGGTCAGTAGTGACTGATTTATGTATTTTTCCAAGTGTAACACACAGTTCATTGCATTCGACTGGCTCTCCCAGGCATCACAGTTTGGTTTCTTGATATCCTGAAGAATTCGGGATTTTTTCGGGATTTGGCCACCTCGTTGGTTCTACAGCTTCTTCATCAGTTTCTCAGCATGTTCCCTCTCCTCATGAAATTGGTGAAGAAAATATTTGGCAAAGTTCTTCAAAGCCACACCATCAGGGTCAAAGTAGCAAGACATGGACAGGTAGATGTAGGAGGCATAGAGCTCCAGGTTGATCTGGCAGTTGATGGTGGCCTCTAAGTCCTGGTGGTAGTTCTGGCGCACCTGCTAGTGGGATGTGGTAATTGTGGTTGATGGCTGAGAAGGGGCCATTGGAGGGCGCTGTGAGGAGGTGGTGGAGGGCCGGCCAGGTGGAGGACAAGGGCTGAGTTCTGTCCAAGCACTGTGGAGCAGGAAACCTCGAGGACTCTCAGTGAAGAATGTCGAGCCTGACATAACCTGACATAGCAGTTCAAAGAACTTTGCAAATGCCTTCTTGCCTCCCACTGGACTTCAGGTTCAACCTGTGAGGTTGGAAGCAATTGTGGCTAAAATGTTACATTAAATCATGGGTTGAGTGAGTGAAGCATGCAAGGCTTAGTAACTGTGGAAAGCTGAACCTGATTTGTATGGGGAAAACAATCATGTGCTGTCCTGAAAAGAAAGCTGGGCTGTGGAATTGAATCTTGTTTTGAACAGTTACTGTGAGTCTTCAGGCAGGATGGGTAACTTCTTTGAGCCTCAGTTTCCTCAGTTATAAAAGTATGAAAGATGTTTACTTTCTAGTGTTGTGAAAATTAAGTGAAAAACACTGAAAGTATCCAGCATATAGCAGTTTCTTAATGCCTTCTGTATAACATCTTTCCTGTTAAACATTTTCATGGTTGCTCGAGGAAAGCACTTGGCTAATGGTTTATCTTGTACCCAAATTTGTTCCCTCCTCCAGCAATCTGGAATCCTCTATTCAGTACATTAGTCTGATCTCCCCTTTGAGAAAATGTAGTAGGGAAACGTTTGAAATCTTCATGCTGTTTTGAAGACTACCCCCCACATCTTGAGAACACATAGATACCCATCAACATACTCCTGTAATTAATTGTATACAGTAATAGGCTGGATTGTTCCATAGCCCACACACAGCACTTTCACCATTCTTATTTGATCTCTAGTTCGTTCTCTAGTATAATTTTACCACAGTTTTTGTACACGTTTCTCTCTCCAGGAGTGATGCACGGTCTTTTCTGTTTTACACTAGGAACTGTAAATGTTTATGGATGTATATTATGTAAAAAAATTATCCTTAAAAAATCAAAATGGATTATCTTTAACCGTTTTAATTTCCCCACCTCTAATCCCTGAAAGGGATTTAATATAGAACTTACTGTGGAAAATTTCACACACTTAACAAAAGTGGGCAATGGTATAATGAACCCCCCATACCCATCTCTCAGGTTTAACAATTACCAACTCATGACTGATCTTATTTCATCCACACCCATGGATTATTTTGAAACATATCACACGTGCCATCATTTCATTCATAAATATTTTAGTATCTATAGAACATAGGGACAGTTTTAAATTTTAGTTTCTGTATCACCTATGTTCCCTGTAGTATCTGATATACCTTTGAACTATAGTTTAACAAAAACATTTGAGGCAGGTTTACTTTGCTTTTCTTTCCTGACTTAATTGGCTGCTTCATAGTAAAATATGATATGTCTATAGTGTTTACAAATATTCTTTAAGAGTTTTCAATTGCAAGTGATTATTTAATCAGCAACATCTCTAACTAAATACGTTCCTCAGTCTTAGTTTGTTAAATTTTTGTAAGTAGTACGTGAATACATTCTTACTGGAAAAAGTTAAACAACACAGAAATACATGTTATATCTTCTTTTTAAAGCATACATGAAATCAGAATATATATACTCTAATGCAACTTGCTATCCTTAGTTCACACCACCACAGTTCTTTCCATTCTGGTCTAGCCTCCAATCTGTTTTCCACATTGCAGCCAAAGTGATCTTTTTAAAATGTAAATCAGATAGTCAGTTCCTTGGTAAAACCCATTCTGATGACTTCTCTATGCACTTAGAATAAAATCTAGATTTCTTACCATGTCCTGCAAGGCCCAATGTGATCTATCTTGCGTACGTCTGCTATCCTTCTTAACTTGATGGAGCTGCCTTTGGATTCCTTAAAGTTGAGCTTGGTCCCACCGCCGTCCTGTGCACTTGTTTTGTGCTCCTTTTCTGGTCATATTTTGGCATGCTAGAGGCTTCTTGTTATTCAGGATGCCCTCTTCCCCATTCATGTTTTAAATCAAACACTGATTTTTCTTCCTTTAATTCTCTTACTTGGTCTTAGTTTCTTAAGGATTGATTTTATGATCATCTTTGTATTTCAGAATTGCTCATTGCCAGTCTTTGAATGCTGGTTGTGGGAGAAGGCTGATAGCCTGGCTGGAGGCTGGGAAATCCCCAGGGCCCCTTCCTTTTCCTTGTATTAGACTTTGGAGCACTCAGAACTGTAGCCACCTCACGGGCACACTTCCCCTGGGAGGGTGTTTGGATGTGATTTTGCCCACCAATCCAATCCTGCCCTTTTTATGTTTTGAGACTTTATCTAAAATTTCTGTTTTTTTGATGGCCTCCTTCTTCTTTAATTTTTTTTTCCCCCAGCAAGGTTATGCATGTATCTCTTTAAATAGCTTCTATCATTTCTAGAATTTGGCTATGTTGGGAGGTAGGCTCATGTGCTCAGTTGGCTGTCTTGATCTAGTAGTCCCTGTGGTTTACTTTCTTCTAAATTTATTTTTCTGATGTAAGAAGTGGTTTACTTTCTTCTAAATTTATTTTTCTAATGTAAGAAGTAATTTTTATCAGCTAGTTTTCACTGAAGGGATTTAAATTTTTTTTTTTGTTTTATCATCAATCTTTATTTTTTTATTTTTTATTTTTTTTAATTTTTTGTTTATTGCAGTAACATTGGTTTACAACATTGTAAAAATTTCAGGTGTACATTACTATACCTCCAGTTCTGCACAGATTACATCATGTTCACCACCAAAACACCAACTACAACCCATCACCACACACATGTACCTAACCATCCCCTTCACCCACCCCCCCCCCCCCCCCCCCCGGCAACCACCAATCCAATCTCTGTCGAAGGGATTTAAATTTTAAATTTAAAAAACTTGATTTTAGGGCCCACCCCGTGGCTTAGTGCTTAAGTGCGCGTGCTCCGCCACTGGCGGCCCAGGTTCGGATCTGGACGCCCACTGATGCACCACTTGTCCGGCCATGCTGAGGCAGCGTCCCACATACAGCAACTAGAAGGATGTGCAACTATGACATACAACTATCTACTGGGACTTTGGGGAAGAAAAAAGGAGAAGGATTGGCAATAGATGTTAGCTCAGCGCTGGTCTTCCTCAGCAAAAAGAGGAGGATTGGCATGGATGTTAGCTCAGGGCTGATCTTCCTCACACACACAAAAAAACAAAAAACAAAACTTGATTTTGGAAAATCTTAAAAATATACCAAAGTAGAAGGAATTGTATCATGTTCCACTGTGTACTGTCACTCAGCTTCAAAAATTATCAACACATGCCATTCTTGTTTCATCTATACTTTCATCCTCCACTGGAAGATTATCTTGAAGTCAGTCCCATTCTTCGTATTATATATTCTGTAAATACTTCAGTATGTGACAGAGACTCCAGTGTAATACTAGAAAACAGCCTGTCTCTCTCCAGTCAGTGATGAGAACCCTCTGGCTAGGGCGTTCTCAATACAGGGCTAAAGCCTACAGGATCCTGTTGCCTCTTTGGAAGAGACTACCGTGTTCATCTCTGTTATGGCCACAGTTTTATACATAATGCATATACAGTAACATTTGTTAAATGAAACAAATTAGTTTCCATAATCTTCATTACAAAAAGCAGGTTGTATTTTTGGATATGGTGTGGCGTTGGATGGAACTACATTGACCTGCACTATCTGAGTATAGTCGGTTTCCAAATTTATATTGCATAATGAGTTTTCCCAGAGCAGAAGCCTATACCCTCATTTTAAATGGGAAAAAATAAACAGCTAGCTCACTGAAAACCCCAGACTAATTTCTCCAGATGTTACCCACACACTCGTAAATAGGTTAGACGTCTTCACATTGTTGCCCAAAACAAATAGGGCTCTGCAGGATCCTGAGTTTTTGAGACCACGAAGTTAAGGTTTCCTCCCTCCCTCTCTCATGTTTTCCCCTTCCTTCCTTGTACAGAGGGGACCAACAGACAGCCAAGGTTAGTAGTAAGACACTACACAGAAACTGCAGACTAGGAATATGAAAAGCTGAAAAAGCTACTTTGTTTAGTAGGGCAAATAGCAAGATAAAGTGAATTTCATTCAGCTTTTTCCTATAGTAGATGAAATAAGGAATTCAGTTGCTTTCGATAACTTAAATGGCAGGCAACTGCTAAAGTTGCTCAGGGTATCATCCTGGACTCCTGCTGTTTCTTCACTTAACCGCCACATCCAGTTAACATAAGCCATGTGTAGTCTTCTTTCTTTCTTGTATTTCTCTAAGCAGTCTATTTTTCTCTATTTCCACTGCTGCTTCTCCATAGTCGAGTCACCATCACGTCACCTGGATTATTGTAATAGATACCTTATTGGTTTCCTTCCCTTCTGGCTGTTTACTAGAATCACCTAGCAGTTAAAGTGACCCACTTCAGAATAATCAAATCATGATGGAGAGGAGAGCTAGCTGAAATACTGAACTTTAATTTCTCTGAAAGTCTCGTTAATTCTCTGACTTCTGGGCATTTAAATATGATGTTCTTTGTGTTTAGAATGTTGGTTTCCCTTTTCACATAGGTGATATCCTTCCCATTTTTCCTGAAGCCTCAGGGAACCCTGCCCCCCACCTCCGCCAGCGCTGTCCAATAGAACCTTCTTTGATGATGGGAAATGTTCTGTAACATCCATACTTTTCCATACACTAGCCACTAGCTATCTGGCACTTAAACTGTGACTAGAGTGACTGAGAAATCGAATTTTAAATTTTGTTTAAACTATAGGTGTTAGGTGCCTTAACTTGTGCCCTTAAAGCGCCCTGTGTGTATTCCTCTCATCATAACTTATTATATTGTATATTTTCCCAGCTGTTCCGGAATGTTTATTATTAATCATTTTGCAAAGTTGAAACAATTTTGTAGTGTACATTCTGATACCTGTAGCCTAGATTCTACCATTAATGTAATTACTATACTTGTTTTTAACACATATCCATCTGGGCATTTCTCCATCCATTAATTCTTTTTTTTAAATGCATTTGAAAATAATATCAGTATACATGCCCCTAAATACTTTAACATGCATATCATCAGCAGCTTTTTTTGGATGTAAAATTTATGTACAGTAAGATGTCCATATTTTAAATAAATATTTGCTGAGTTTTGATAGCTGCGTACACCTGTGTAACCTAAACCTTTATCAAGATTAGAACATTATCAACACCCCAGAAAGTTCACTCGTGCTTCTTCCCTGTCCTTTCTCCCACTCTCACAAGTGATGACTGTTCTAATTTTTTTTCCTGCCGTATCCCTTCATGTTCACTATAAAAGAGAGATGCTTTGGCTCGTTAGTTCCCATATACACATGTACCCTTCTGCACACATTTGAACTCCATTACAACAAAACAACTCGATTTTCTATCTAACAAGATGTAGCTGTTCTTCTTATAAATAGTGAAGAGATTCTCACCTGTACTCCAACTGAGAAGACACAGTTCCAGCAGTCGTTGTGTCCATTACTGGCTATATTAATTACTACTCTTATTCCATCGCTGTCCCACTCAGTATTCAGTTATATTTAGACTAAATCGTTAATTCCAACAACTTGTGTATAAAATAAAAATGAGAATTAGAGAAAATATGGTTAGTACAGTTGATTCGCATTATTCATGCTAGTTATGTTCCATAAAGTCATTGTGAACATTGAATTAGCAAATCTTGAACTGTTGCTCCTAGGAGGAAATACAGGGTTAAGATCCCACAGGGCCTCAGGTCACTGTATTTTTGTCAACAGATCAAAACATAACCTTGTTTTATGTGTGTTTCTGTTTAAAAATATCTTATTTAATATATTGTTGATTTATTAACATTGACCTCATGGCAAACAGCAGTATCCTTCATGCCTGAAGGAAGCTTATCTAACACATATATTTTCTCTGAAAGGCACATCGCAGCCTCTTGCCCTTAGGAACATTAGACAGCACTACACTTGGGGTCCATTTTAACAGTGAAATCACCAACAAAAAGCACAAAAATGTGAAAAACGTGACACTAAGTATACTGTGAAAAGGACGCTCGTTTATAATATGAGAGCTAAAACAAGGAGGCAGAGCATCACCTTGTTTGACTTCAGCTGGGAATGTGCACTTTGAGTGAGTCAAGTGTTTCGCCATTCTGCACTTGCACATGTCTGCAAATGACTCCCAAGGCACCCTGAGAATTAATTTGAGGATTGCAAATGAATTTTAGGGGGTTACAAATGAATTTTAGTGAATGGGCACGTTCACAAATACAGACGCTGTGAATTGTGAGGATTGACTGTATATACAATAAACACATGTATATAATAAGCAAAGAGAAACCATGCGAGGCTACTGCAGTCCTTGTGTCTGTAATTGGTCATGAGGTCATAGTTGATATATATGGCTTCCCTCTTCAGCTATCTGTTCCATACTTCTCTTGACCTCAGCTACTCTCACTTCTTTACCTGATGGTGTGACCCGAACTTGCATTCCTGAAGGGTCTGAGTGCTTAATTGTTCTGTTTTTTGGTTGCTATAGTTTTTCATTAGTTGTTAGTATTGGACATAGAGTTACTAAGACCCTAGAGAATCATCTGGGTTCCGGATGTAGCCCTCTTTGCCACCGTTGTATAGCAGCAATCCCCATTTCTCCTTAGTAATTGGGATCGTTTCTCCAGCCAGTAGATTAACCATTTTTTCTTTTTTTGGCCTGTTGATTTCAGTGGCATAAGGAGTACAAAATGGTGAGGTGGGAGTCTCATCTTTCAAATCACTGGAACCATTGTTGTGTCCTCTTATAGAAGCGTTTCCCCTTTGGGGACTAAGATCTCCAGACAATCAGAGCTCAAGTTGCCAGGACTAGAAGCAAACATTTTGCAAGTGGGTTATTAGGTGTAATAATGAGAGGAACCACTCCCACTTCTACTTCTTGATTCCTGGACCCATGTATTCTGGCTGTAGGGGAGATAGCACCATAGGATAGTCTGGCATAACCTGCAGCCTGTAAAATAATTTTTCAGGTTTTTGTCTCCCAAGTAGTGCTGCCATTCCACTTTTCAAATGGGCCTGCTGCTGCTGCGTGATGGAGTATGTGGTAAGACTAGTTAATTCCATGAGCATGAGCACATTGCTGTACTTCCTTTGCTGTGAAATGAGTTTCTTAATTAGATACAAAGCTGTATGGAATGCCATGATGGTGAATAATGCATTCTGTGAATCTGTGAATGGTGGTGCTGGCAGAAGCTTTACAGGCAAATTCGTATCCTGAATATGCGAAGGTGATCCCTAATGGAAGAGAACCAGTGTAATCAATCTGCCATCAGGTAGCTGGTTGGTACCCCGCCACTCCCCTGCCCTCCATGGTGCCGTGTTGAGAGCTTAAGGTGGGTGTCTGGTGTTGGCAGGTTAGGCACTCAGCAGTAGCTTCAGCCAGATCAGCTTTGGTAAGGAGTAGTTTGTGTTTTTGAGCCTGTTCATAGCCTCCACTTTGTTCGTGGGTCCTTTGCGCAAGCACTGGTGGGGTGGGGAAGGAAGTCGACTGACTCCACAGAGCATGTCATTTTATCCACCTGATGATTAAGAGTCTCCTCTGTGGTGGATGCCCTTCACAGTTAATGTGCCTACCTAGGCTGTGATGGTTAAGTGCTGCTACTTAAGCTTCTGCTGCTCCAGGATCCCATCATCACCATTGAAATCAGGAAGCCCATCTCAATGGTGACATCGCCCATAGTCATACCTGACCTACAAAGGGGAGTGACCACAGAGCTTTGAAAAGGTTGCAGGTAGTCCCTCACTAATATATTCCTCAACGCTTTAGTAAAGGGAGTGTCTTCTGGGCCCTCTCATGGATCATAGGTGGGAGGTTGGTGTGTAGGTCACACATGAGAAGTTCAACAGCATTCCCACCTCTCTAAGCCTTTAGATGAGCCTTCTTATCATGCAAGGGAAACTCTCTGGAATCTCAGCCTTATTAAATATAGGATGTTGTTGAGTCCAAGTTTTAATCAGCCAATCAAGTAAGTTGTTAGAGCCACCTCTAGCTGCATGAGCTAGTATATTAAATCTGGGATCTCTAGTATAGGAGTTGGCAAATCATTTCTGTAAAGGGTCAGATAGTAAATATTTTAGGTTTTGCGGGCCATTTGGTTTTTGTCAGAGCTACTCAGCTTTGCCATTGTAGCATGAAAGCAGTAAGTAGTAAATTGGCATGTCCGTGTTCCAGTAAAATTTTATTAATAAAAACAGTTTGCTGACCTCTGCTCTGGTAGGTGGCACATACCAATGAATTAGAGCAGATATAAGGTTATAGTCCACTCTCCTTAGTCTAACACCTTTAGAATCCATTCCCACACATGTTCTGTGGTTTTCTGCAAGTTTATCAGCAAAGTCTTGCAATCCTTTGGTGTGTAAGCTATTTTGGGGGGTCATAGTGTATACCTGTATAGTGACAATGGGAATGGTTAGGGTGACTCAGAAGGACTTGAAGGTTTAAAGTTGGTCAGTTTCATCTGGGTCCAACCAGTTGTCTCCATTTTAAGTTTTAGGATCCCATTCTTTACTAATGCATACCCTAAATTTCACAGAAGAAACTTGGTGAGACTGTGAATTCAACTGTTGTTTTAATTCCACAACCCTCAAAAGTAAATTTTGTGTTTATTTTTCAGCTAAATCAGCTTTGTGGCTACAAAAAAGAGGTTGTTTTAGGGCTACTGTGGAAGCTCTCAGACTGTGGCTCGAGCTGAGAGACGTAAGCTTCTCTATGTGAGTGCACTAGTGCACTCAAAGAATCCACTCCACGCCACTGTCCTTATTTTCATCGTTACCGCCATCCCGGTCAAGTGCAGCTGCCACTTGGGTTTCCAAGGCATGTGCCTCAGTTAGCACTTCATTACTGTCAACCAGAAGTTGTATGTTGATTATGATTCCAATACCTGCTAGGGATTAATGACATCTTATTTCTCATCGACAAGGAGTTCAGCACTGCACTCAATCTCAAGGGCATGACCAAAATAGCTCTCAAATCCTATCTTTTTGGGTCTGCCTATTGCCTCCTGGGACCACTCCCAGTACCAGTTGTGGATAAGTCAGAGTCCATTCAGGAGACAGACACTACCCAGTAATTTAAAAAGAGAAAGTTTAATATAAAGAATTGTTAAGTTATGATGAGAGAGTAACTATGAAGATGTAAAGAGAACTCTAAAGGATGTTCTAGGGCTGAGAGACAGTCCCCAAGGAAGGGCCAGCTTGGAGGGGAGGACCCCCTCCTCAGTGCTCGGCTTCAGACCTCACTGGAGAAGGTATAGTTGCAGCCCAAGTTTGCTGGTAGACAAGTTTGCTGAGTTGCCAGGGCCAGAGCTGTCCACAGTACCTGGGCAAGCAGGAAACAGCTCTCTTAGGTGGAGGTGAGCCCAGGCTAGTTGGCCTGTGTGTGGGGGAAGTTGGGGTGCTGTTGTAGGTGTGAAGCCTGGAGTGCATGGTGTCTTCATTGGAAGGTGGTGTCTGGTCAAGGCTGCCAGGTGGCTGAGGGACTGGACCCCTGGGCTTATGGCTAGGGCAGGGCACCACTGGATATCCTCCCGCCACACACCATGCAGCAGACGCTGCATGGCAGACCAGGCAGCAGGAGCCAGAGGAAAGTAAAGGCAGCAATGGAAACCAGAAGGTGTCCTTCCTGCCGTGCCCCTTCAGTGCCCTTTACTGACAGAGCATAGCATTGTGCTCAGTGTAAAGAAGAAATGCTTAGAAACTCCAGTCCGTTTTTACAACGAAGTACTGAAGAATGAATTCAGGGCGGAGAGGCAATCCACTGATAATTGGCCTGGTCAGTCAGATCGTATTATTCTACTCACAATTCCTCAGTAGTTCCCCATTTTACCTAGAGTAAAACCAAAACTATACATGGTTGGGACCTTGTCTTACACTGCTATCTCCTTTGTTGGCTCTGTGGTAGCCATCCTGGTCTCCCTGCTGTTTCTGGAGCATACCCAGCATTCTCTCGACTTAGGGCCCTCCCACTGGCTGCTCCTTCTTCCTGGAAAGCTCTTTTCCTAGCTGTCTGCATGGTGAGTTCCTCACCTTCTTCCGGTAAGCCTTTGCTCATATGTCAGCTTCTCAGTGAGGCCTGCCCTTGCCCACCTTATTTAGTACTGAAATCCCCAACACTCGTGACCCCTCTCACACAGCTCTACTTTTTCCGTAGTACTTTACCTAAAAAACTGTGTGATTTATTTATTTCTTATGTCTGTCTCCGCCCACCATAATGTCAGACGCCATGAGGGGCAGAGGTTTTTGTGTGTTTTGCTCACTTATCCCAAATAGCTAGAACAGTGCCGAGTGCATTGTAGATGCTTAGTAAGTACTTAAATATTATAGTGGACTCTATAATATTAAAGTGAGATTCTAGTTTAACAAAGCAATCCTAATTTGGTGGTTTAACATATTTTTACTACTACTGTGTTGTGCAGTTTCCTTTGTATTTTGTAGACTGGTTACGTTCTTTTGACTGATGAGGTTGATATTGGTATATTTTTGAGTTGCTTACATTCTATAAAATGAAGCACTGTTTATACTTTTGTTACTTTCTCTAGGTCACTTTTCAGCTTCTGTGACTTTTCTCATCTGAGTAGATGACTGAGGCAGATAACTATATTTTTAACATTTTATTCTTTAGAATTAAATCTTTGTTCGTGGAAAGTTAATTTATTTTTTAATTTGTTTTCAGGTGCTGAATGTGGAGTAAATGCAGATGTTGAGAAACATCTTGAATTGGGCAAGAAATTACTTGCAGCGGGACAGCTAGCTGATGCTTTATCTCAGTTTCATGCTGCAGTAGGTTTGTATCTTGGAACCAAAACACTCAGTGGCCATCTTTTTTTTTCTTTTGGTGAGGAAGATTGGCCCTGAGCTAACACCTGTTGCCAGTCTTCCTCATTTTGCTTGAGGAAGATTGTCGCTGAGCTAACATCTGTGCCAGTCTTCCTCTGTTTTGTATGTGGGACGCTGCCACAGCATGGCCTGTTGAGCGGTGTGTAGGTCCGTGCCCAGGATCTGAACGCATGAAGGCTGCCAAAGCAGAGTGCGTGAACTTAACCACTGCGCCACTGGGCGGGCGCCATCAGTGGCCTTCTTAGTGAATTCTAATTAATAGCTCTTTTTTTGGATAACATTTAAAATAAAAACTATTTAATGTTTAAATAAAACATTTAAAAATATTTGCAGGATTTTGGGTGAAATAGATTAATAAAATAAATGTGTGACACTTGAATACATATGTATCTAACATGAGAGAATTTTCCAGGTAACTGAGACTCACTACTGTAAGAACAAGAATAATTCAAGATAATTTTGACAGTAAAATTTCTCAATGTATTATATAGTTTTCTGCCTTCTTAAACAGATTTCACTGAATACAGTTTAATTCTCTTGACCTGAGATAATCAATATAGTAGTTACTTTATCTTGAGGCCCTTGGGGAATCCTGCGGTTCATTGCCTCTTCAATGTTGGTCAAACTCCCACCACCCCTTAGGCTGATACGTCTTACTGCTTACTTGTGTCTGTCTGTAGCATCAACTCTCTTTGCAGCTTTTAATCTGTTGAGACTGTGAGACACGAGATGAACAGAATAAATAGGTTCTACGTGAGGGCTTAAAGGGTTTTCTTATGAGTCACTGCATACAGTTTTGTGCTAGGACTTTTTGACATTGACATTCCTGAGTCTTTTTTTATTTACTTATATGTTCTCACCTTTATTTGGGATGGTTAAGAGTGACAAGTCAACCTGCAGGGTAATGAGGTGGTGTATTTTTCATAAGATACAGTTCTGCTCACCAGAACAATTATCCTGTTGTTGTAATTTACATATAACTAAAATTTAGTTAGGTTTTGGTTTGTCAACATTTTTCTTCATGCTTTTCCTTAAACTCAGATTTTTTTTTTTTTTTTTTTTGTGAGGAAGTTCAGCCCTGAGCTAACATCTGCCAATCCTCTTCTTTTTGCTGAGGAAGACTGGCCCTGGGCTAACATACGTGCCCATCTTCCTCCACTTTATATGGGACGCCGCCACAGCAGGGCTTGCCAAGCGGTGCGTCGGTGCGTGCCTGGGATCTGAACCAGTGAACCCCGGGCCGCCGCAGCAGAGGGCGCACACCCAACCTCTTGCGCCACCGGGCCGGCCCCTTAAACTCAGATTTTTATTACTGATGTTATTAGCTCTGTGGAATAATAGGAAACCTACATTTTAATCTTGGCTTTGCTGCTTGATAATCCTGTGAAATTGGTCAAGTTAGGTAAGAACATGTAAGCTTAAAGAAATTACTTGCGTATTCCCAGCAGCTTTCACTGTGCCACCCAAAAAAAAGGAATTTTTGTGAAGATTAGGTGAGAATAATGTGTCTATAAAGATGTATTTGAAAATAGGATGCAATCACACATTGAAGGTATATAGAAATAAGTATAATTTTTGTGTCTCTGAAAATTAAGGCTTTTATAAAAGCAGATTTGATGTGTTAATAGAGTTTTCTTAACTATCTGGAGTTTCTTTTAGGAAGTTTTTTTCATTTCAGTGATTAGGTCACCTTGGGAAGTGGTAGCTAATTGGGACAACAATTTGCACAAGTTTCTTTTCACTAGAGATTGTATACTGTATGCCCATGTCATCATTCAGTCCATGCTTTTTCTGGTGATTCAAACTGTCTTCAGTGCTGCTGTATGGTAATTACAAAATTTTCAGTTGTCTTACATAAAGCATGTCTTAAAAAATGTATTGATTCTTCCCTACTACTGCAAGAATATTTTCAGAAACTCATACTGTCTCCATATTTTTTACTTTATTATTTGCTTTCTTTAATCTCACATTTAGCAGAAACATTAAGGGCTACGGCATATTGTTAAAGTAGTTTAAAATGACTGCCTATTTCTCTTTAGCTTCCCTGCTATACTAGAATTCTTAAGATGGTTCTTGCCCAAAATATCCAGTAAAATATTATTGTCTTCACAGAAAGATGTAAATTAATAAAGCTAAAACATGGTAATTTGTTTGTGAAATTCGGTAGAGGGAGAAAGTGAAACACTGCTAGTGCATTCAGAATTCAAATAGCAATGTTCATCATAATTTGGCGAGTAGCAGTGATTCTCAAAAGGTGCACATATTATAATTTCTGAGGAAGACCTGTGTAGTTTGAGACATTCATCATTTTAGTGTATGTAAAACACAGATTCTTCATAACTAACTATAGAAAATAAAGTTTAAATTGTGTATGATGGGAATATACAGTAGATAGTGATTGGGGTGATGTTGTGTTGTGACCTGTTGAATCTCTTATGTGTGTTTATCAGAATAGAACTGTTGATCCTCTATTTCAGTTGTCTCATTTACCAAACATTAGATATTTAGTATGGCCACGTTTACTGCTTTAGGTAACCCAGTGAGTTAGTGAGAGCCTCTCACTGGCAGTGAATTAGTCCAGGTCTCCTGACTTTTAGACTAACAAGTTACTTAGTCCTACAAGCACTTACTCCTGTAGGTCATGGAGCTGTACTACTGTAAAATGTATGCCGACTTTTGTGGTAAAATATCATCCATGTTTTAATACATTGCTTTAAACTGACCATATACAAAGTTCATTAAATGTTAATTCATGTATTAAAATGTTTATGCTTCCCGTGGGGCCGACCCGGTGGTGCAGTGGTTAAGTTCGCTCGCTCCGCTTCGGCAGCCTGGGGTTCCCTGGCGTGGACCAATGCACCGCTTGTCAAGCCATGCTGTGGCGGCATACCATAGAAAGTAGAGGAAGATGGGCACGCATGTTAGCCCAGGGCCAATCTTCCTCAGTAAAAAGAGGAGGATTGGCAGTGGATGTTAGCTCAGGGCTAATCGTCCTCATCAAAAAAAAAAAAAAAAAGAAGTTATGCTTCCCAACTTGTAAATTTTGTAATGTACTTTGTTTCTTTAACTCCTCCTGTGATTAGAAATTGATGTTAAAGTTTGTAATAGAGTTTGGCTAGTAGCATTGTGAGTATCAGCGAATCATTTTTTATTGTAATGCTACAGCTGACGTTATTTATGGTTGTGACATTATTTCTTCCATTTTTATTTTTGAAAAATTACTTGATATATTTTCAAAATTACTTGGGCGTGGTGTGTTTTATGATTACATTTTTACGCAATAAAACGTTTATGTATTTAAACTCAATAGCAGTGCAAATAATTATTTCTATGTTGTGGTACAGATTTGGTTTGAAATTTTTTTGTATCTGACATATAAATGTTTTTTGGCAGGAGTTTTAAGATTTTGAATGGATTGGGAAATGTTATTGATCTGTTGGAAACTGTGACTTAAGGAAGAGTGTTGGTTATGACTTTCCAAATAGTCTTCTGAAACAGTTGCATCTATTTCAGTGTTATGAAGTAGTCAGACGCAGTTTTGTTTAGAGATTTGTCATTAGTGAAAACTGCAGTGCGGGTGTGAACATGGCCCACCTCTCATTCTCACAGCATGGTCTTATGGGGATAATGAATCCTAGTGTCTGAAACCATTTTTTTTTTTTTTGTAAGGAAGATTAGCGCTGAGCTAACATCCGTTGCTAATCCTCCTCTTTTTCCTGAGGAAGATTGGTCCTGGGCTGATATCTGTGCCCATCTTCCTCTACGTTATATGCGATGCCGCCACAGCGTGGCCTGACAAGCGGTGTGTCGGTTCGCGCCCGGGATCTGAACTTGCGAACCCTGGGCCACTGAAGTGGAGCGCGTGAACTTAACTGCTACACCACCGGCTCGCCCCTGAAACCATTTTTTTTGATAGACCTTACAGAATGTCTTAGGTGTGTCGGGCATGAGTGAATGTCTAAAGTGGCAGATTAAATGGTGGACATGTCTGAAATGATAGGTTTCTCCATTTGCTTGGTAAGAAAACCAGTATCACACTTACATAGTTTTGCTAAATCGAAAAGCAAAATCCATGTCTACATTTATTTGTCACTTAAATATATCATGGTGCTTTCTAATTGCATTTGAACCTCACTTGTGAAATGACGATGGACATTACTGTTCACGTTCAGACGGAAGGAAACAAAGAGGACTCTAGTGAGGTCACATTCCAGTTCAGAAGATTGTGAACTTCTTAAGGATAGATACTATGTTATTATTATTGTTGTTGTTATTTTAATCTCTGGTGGGTGCTCAGGAGAAGTTTGAATGAGGGGTAGAGTTGGGTTAGCTGGGAGCAAGACAAAAAAATTTTTTGTATTTAGGCAGGGGTGGTGGTCTTTCTGTTTCCCACTACCACTGTTTACAACATTGCTTGTAATTTGCTTTCGGATGTATTTTCTCCAGATAGTGATTGTATTTTCTTTATTAGGGTTAATTTTCTCATATTTGAATTGTTTGGTAGTTTTAGGATTAGACCTTAAGTCTATCTCCCATGTTCAAATTTCCAGTAAACTAGTATAACAATTTGAATGACATGTTTTCAAATGAAATCTAGTATTTCTGTATGTAGGCTTGCAAGTAATGTAAATAATGAACTGTGGTGAAGGCCAGCTGTGGTGGTCCAGTGGTTAAGATACAGCGCTCACTGCCGTGGCCCAGGTTAGTTTCTCAGTCAGGGAACGACACCACCTGTCTGTGTGTTGCTGTGATGCTGAAAGCTATGGCACTGGGATTTTAAATACCAGCAGGGTTACCCATGGTGGACAGGTTTCAGCAGAGCTTCCACACGGAGACAGACTAGGAAGAAGGACCTGGCCAGCCACTTCTGAAAAAATTGGCCATGAAACCCTATGAATAGTAACGGAGCATTGTCTGATATAGCGCTGGAAGGTGATAAGGATGGTGCAAAAAGGCCAGGCTGGCTTCCGCTCTGCTGTACACAGGGTCGCTAGGAGTTAAGAGTCTATGGCACTAACAACAATTGTATATTTAATGGATAGTAGGAAAAGTGATTATTTTCAAGGTCATTAAATCTTGTAAATCTTGTATTGTGAGAAACTAAGCGTGAATTTCTTAAACTAGTCCTTGTTCAGTTGCTACTTTGTACACAATGATATAGGAATGGATACTAGTTCTAGGAACTGTTGGTATTTTAAGAGGAAGAGCCAGGGAAGGCTATTTTGATTTGCCATTCGGGTGACCCTATACCGCTAAGCAAATAAGCAAATTGATTCTTTTTTTTTTTTAATTGCTATCACATTGCTTTATAACATTGTATAAATTTCATGTGTACATCATTATACTTCTGTATCTGCATAGATTACATCATGTCCACCACCCAAATACTAATTACAGTCTATCACCACACACATGTGCCTAATCATCCCTTAGCAAATTGATTCTTGATTCATATGTTGAGCCATTGTCGTTTGATTTCTTATTTTTGTAGGTTGATTGATATAAATTGGGGTTTTAATCCCATTTCATTATCTTAAAAATACTTGAAAACTGAATAGTAAAATAAGTGAAAGTGAACCCCTTTCACTTATTTTATGCCTCACGTATTTTATGTAGACTTTGTTGTATGTGTGTAATCAGATACTTAATACAAAAGCTAAATCATATATAATCCTCTTCGGAGGTTTTTCTGCGTGGACTGAAATGGTCAGGTTTTTTCCCAAATAGGAGTTCAGTGCAATTTTTCCTGAAGATGCTTTCTTGATAAGATACCCGAAGCTAGCAATAAGCATTCTTCTGTTCTTGGAAGAACTTCATACAGAGATCAAAATAAGCAACATCTGTTTTTGAAAATGCCGTTGCTAATTTCATGTGGGAGAATGATCGGAATATCCTGGTGAGACACGTCTGTCTAAGAGCCATATCTGTGCTGACTTCTTCAGGTCCCTTGCTTTTCCCGGGCAGATCTCAGTGTTAGCGTTGGCGTGGGAGTGTCCTTTGCTGCAGTTATCAGGAATTTGTTTCCATTTCCTTTCATTTGGGCCAGGTGCTATGGAGACACAAAAATGAATTCACGCAAGGAATTTATTTTCTCTAGACTGAGGTGTGTATATAAATAAGTGATATTGGGAGGTAATGGTAAGTGTTAGGTGCAGTAAGAGATACGTATTATGGAATGTTATGGAAATTGAGGTAATGGAAGGTTTATTTTCACATATGTAATCAAATAAGTCATTTGTGGTATAAACTCCAGACCTTAAATCATGTTATTTTCAGTATTTCTTATTCTCTGCTTAGAGTGAATAAATTCTGGAGAACTTGAGGTTTTTTTTAAAATTAATGAATATAAAAGTAATCCATATTCATTGTGAAACATTTTGGAATATATGGATAATACAAAGAAGAAAATCCAGTCTCTCTGCCCAGATAACTGCTGTTGACATGTAGCAAATTTCCTTCTGCTTTTAGGGGCAGGCACTTAAGTTTCAGTAATCAGGTAGCAAATCATTTTTTTTTTTTTTTTGTGAGGAGATCAGCCCTGAGCTAACATCCGCCAATTCTCCTCTTTTTTTGCTGAGGAAGACGGCCCTGGGCTAACATCTGTGCCTATCTTCCTCCACTTTATATGGGACGCCGCCACAGCATGGCTTACCAAGCAGTGCGTCGGTGCGCGCCCGGGATCCGAACCAGCGAACCCCGGGCCGCCGCAGCGGAGCGCGCGCACTTAACCGCTTGCGCCACCGGGCCGGCCCCAGGTAGCAAATCATTTTTATGGCCAGTTTTGCTGACCAGACCCGTTTATTTTTAATTTATTGCATATTCTAAATCAAATATAAACTGAACCTAAAAATATTCTATATCAGGTATGCTCTAAATGTAGTTACTCTCTTTCTTACTCTTTCTTCAAGCTAATTACAGTATTTTGTAGGAAAAACCCTATATACAGGCTACTGACTTGGCTCTTCTTTCCTCGCTTTCCAGCTGAAATTGATCAGGAAAGCAATTTCAGTGATGCTTGGCTGGGATCATATGTGGGTTTTGTTTTTGTTTTAGATTTAAGAAAAAAATAAAGTTTTTTTATTGTTAAAATGCCCAGTTTTCTTATTTTTTCAAAATAGTCCTTTTTTTCTGACTGTCTCATTCTTTTACTTTTTTATTTTAATGAAGTATACATAAAAAATTTACCATTTTTACCATTTTTGAGTTTGTAGTTCAGTGGCATTAAGTGCATTCACGTTGTTGTGCAACCATCACCATGATCCACCTCCAGAACTTTTTCATCATCCAAAACTGAAACTCTGTACCCATTAAACAATTGTTTCCCATTTCTGATGCCCCTCCCTTCCCACCCCTGGCAACCATTCTAATTTCTGTCTCTATAAATTTGACTACTCTAGATACTTCATAGAAGTGGAATCATAAAATATTTGTCCTTTTGTGTCTGGCTTAGGATAATGTCTTCAAGGTTCCTCCATGTTGTAGCATGTATCATAATTTCATTCCTTTTTAAGGCTGAATAATATTCTGTTGTATGTATATATCACATTTTGTTTATCCATTCATGCATTGATGGACATTTGGATTGTTTCCACCTTTGCACTATTGTGAATAATGCTGCTGTGAACATGGGTGTACAAATACCTGTTTGAACTCTGCTTTCAGTTCTTTTGGGTATATACCCAGAAGTGGAATTGGTGGTTCATATGGTAATTCTATGTTTAATTTTTGAGGAATCACCATACTGTTTTCTGCAGCAGCTGTACCATTTTACATTCCCTCTAGCGGTTCACAAAGGCTCTAGTTTCTCCACATCCTAATACTTGTTATTTCCTCCCTCCCTCCCTTCCTTCCATCCTAAGGGGTATGAAGTGCTATCTTAATATGGGTTTGATCTGCATTTCCCTAATGATTAGTGATGTTGAGCATCTGTTCATGTGCTTAGTGGCCATTTGTATGTCCTCTTTCGTCTATGGTTTCATAGCCTGTTCTCTCCTCCTGCCCCACCTTCCTCCAGCAGTACTTCAGGTAGTTTTCAGTGCCGTTAACAACTAGTCAAAACTGTAATTTTAAATGATTATATACTATCCTGCCATATAGATTTCCATATTGTAATGTTTTTCAAATTATAAGACCTTTGGGGGTAGAACTTTTAGGGTGTTTTAGTTGTAAATCTTAAAATGATGGACATCTGTGTACATAAATATTTATTTTTTTAAGATAGATGGTTGGATTTGGTCAAGATCATTTTTAAGATTCTTGATATATATACACACACAGACACATATATATATATTTTTTAAAATTGCTTTCTAGAAGAATTGTTCCATAGTACAAGATTTGCTTCTAATTGAATTCACTCCTTGTCCCACTTTGTAGGTGCTGGCAGAGTGGAATTGCTCAAAAACCTAACTCATCATCTGTTTTCCTTCTTTCAGATGTGAACTTCTCTAGTCTCACTCTCATTTCCATTCCCCTCCTTTGTCCTATGGTTTGTACCTTTATTTCTTCACTGCCATTTTAGTTGGAGTTGGTGAGGGAGCAGAGATTGCACGTTCAATATGTCAATTTAATTGGAAATCTATAATGTTCTAAAATTCTGTGAATAAGGGCATAGTCCACAAGGTCAATCAGTATTTCACTTAAGAAAATTTCAGCGAAGGCAGAGACAGAATTGCATACTTATATAAGTTATGAGTTGAATATAGTTAATATTCTAGACCAGAGGTTGGCAAACTTCTCTAAAGGGCCGGATAATAAATAATTTGGGCTTTGCATCCAGTCTTTGTTGCATATTTTTCTGTTTTTTGGACAACTGTTTAAAAATGTAAACTATATTCTTAACTTGAAGTTTGTGTGTTGGATTTGGCTCAAAGGCTACAGTTTGCTGACCCTTGTTCTGGTTTTATCTGTAGTGATCTTGCTAGATGACATGACCCATTATTGAAGAAGAAATTATTTTCTTAATGCCTTTCTTAATAGAATTGCAAACTCTGATAATGTTCAGGTCATTTGGTTTTTTGAGTAAATTACTGAGAGCTAATATTTATTTTAATTTTCAGATGGTGACCCTGATAACTATATTGCTTACTATCGAAGAGCTACTGTGTTTTTAGCTATGGGCAAATCAAAAGCAGCACTTCCTGATTTAACTAAAGTGATTGAATTGAAGATGGATTTCACTGCAGTAAGTGCATCTAAACTTTTTTTAAAGGAGAATTTAAGGGAACTTGGAAGAGGTAATTTGTTTCTTAAGGTGAGGGTTGGCGTGCTAGGCAAAGTTAGAGGGTATAGAACGCCACTATGATGTAGCAGCCTGGGCAGCAAGAGAAATTCAAAGCCCCTGGAATCAAAGGTCTGTGTGAAAGAGGATCAGTGGGTGCAGTAGGTGATTTTTAGAAGCTTGGCAGTGCTGTTAGCTTTGTGGTTTAGAAAGATGTCTGTGTGGGGCCTGCCTGGTGGTGCAAGCGGTTAAGTGTGTGCGCTTGGCTGCGGTGGCCTGGGGTTCGCCAGTTTGGATCCCAGGCGTGTGCCGATGTGCTGCTTGGCAAGCCGTGCTGTGGCGGTGTCCCATATAAAGTGGAGGAAGATGGGCACGGATGTTAGCCTAGGGCCAGTCTTCCTCAGCAAAAAAAACAGGAGGATTGGCAGATGTTAGCACAGGGCTGATCTTCCTCACAAACAAAAAAAGGCTTAAAAAAAAAAAAAAGAAAGATGTCTGTGTGGATGATGGAGTGTAGGGCAAGATGTGAAACTGAAAAAGTTGATTAAGAGACTGTTCTGGTGAATTAAGAGGCTATCAGGTGACTGGTGACAGTTTCAATTACCAGTTATCTGTAGCAGGAAGAATAAAGAAGAGGGGATAGCTCAATTAAGCAGTGGTTTGTGGTAAGAGTACAATGCTGAATTAGACAGAGTCCTCCTCTGAAACAACACCCAAGCTTCAGAGGGGGAGGAATTTACAGTCTAATGGGATATCCTGATGATTGGCAGGTCACTGTAATGGCTTAAAATAATAGGACCAATGAGATGATTTCACAATTAATTTGGTAACTCATTTATTGTTTATATCCTGCTGTATTCCAAAAAAGGATTTGAGATAACTGATTAGATATGGGTGAATGTTTAGTTTGAAATATTACTATTATTTTAAGATGGAATTCCCAAGTGTCAAATTTTTCTTTGTTACTTTACCCAACTAAGCACATGTCACAAAGGTTACATAGCTCATTTTTCTTGTATTATAGTAGCTATTAGCTAACTGAAGTGGCTTTCCTCTTGCTTTTTAACAGAGGATTAGGGAAATTGTATGTACGGTAAAAGTAATATATAAATTTTAGCGGACTATTGATGTGATTTCTGTCTTATGGTAGATGTTGGTCATCAGAGAGTTGGTATTCTTGGAAGAGATGGGATTATGCACATTAGAAGAAGAGGAATATCAGAGATGATGGGGGGAGAAAATGACGCATGTTAAAAGGAAAGAAGCATTGTTATTCTGGTTATAGTGGAGTAGATATTTGCAGTGAGAGTTAATAAAAAAACACAACTATTTCCAGAGTTTTGATTGGTGAAGTCCCAAATTATGCAACTTTTATTGTATGGCAAAAAGTTATTATGATGGCAAAAGTATTTTGTTTTAATTCATGTCTAATTCACATACCATCAAATTTACTCTTTTTTGAAGTATATAATTCAGTGGATTTTAGTATAGTCACAAGATTGTGCAAGCATCACCGCTATCTAGTTCCAGAACATTTCTATCATCCCCAAAAGAAACCCTGTACTCATTAGCAGTCACTCCTCAGCCTTTGGCAACCACTTATCTGTCTCTATGGATTTGCCTATTTGGGATATTTCATATAAATGAATTCACACAATATGTGGCCTTTTCTGTCTGGCTACATTCACTTGGTGTAATGTTCTCATGGTTCATCCATGTTGTAGCATGTATCAGAATTTCATTCCTTTTTATGGCTGAATAATATTACATTGTATGGCTATATCATATTTTTTTTTGATTTATTCATTGATGGAAATTTGTTTTTTTATACTTTTTGGCTATAGCTATGAACATTCATGAACAAGTTTTTGTGTGGCTACATTTTCGATTTTTTGGGGTATAGCAACAAGCATTTTTAAGAAAGCATCCTTTAACAAAGATTAAAAACATTCATTGGTTCCCAGAATTATTCTTAGAGTGCCAAGTCAAATGGGCATTGGAAAAATAAATATTTCATTAATACTTCATTAGCTTATTTAGTTTTATTTTCTGTGTTTAAAGAAAATTGAGAAATGCATAGTACTCAGGACATCTGTTCTTTTTTTTTTTCTAGGCAAGGTTACAGAGAGGTCACTTACTACTCAAACAAGGAAAACTCGATGAGGCAGAAGATGATTTTAAAAAAGTGGTATGTTAAGTTCAATTTGTATTTGGCTCTATGAAGATGATATTTTGAGTGAACATATTGGACTTATTTTTTTATATTAAGACATTTAATAATAATTTTATAGCTAAACGAGAGAATTGTTTGATTTGTGTATATAAGAATCACGGTTCCTGTATTAATGCTTAGTGGCTGACATCAAAGAATCACTTTAATAGATGGAAGGTAAAGTGTGTGGAATAGATATATAATCCTAACTCAGTTTGTGTAGCTCACGTGTTCTGCTTTGTTCTCCATGAGAATCTAGTGATGTCAGCTGAGCTATTGCAAAGGTCCTGTAAGTGACTTGGGAAACCCTTGATTTGATTTGAAAGGAATAATCAAACAGATTCTTAAAAGGGAATTTTGCAGTCGTCCATATGGCTACTTAACAAAGTGTAAAGTGTTTTGGATTTGTTGGAAGGATGTTACAGATTACATGTAATTGAAGGAGGTATATCCTAAAAAATGATTTGGAGAGAGACAGCTAGCCAGTGTCTTTATGCCCTCATTGGGCTTGTTTTAAGACCTGCATTTTTCTTCTACATGGATTTGTTTCTGGAGTGGTCTAGAAAGGGCAAATATATAATCCATTGTTCATTATTTGCGTTTTTTGTAGTTCGTCAAAATGCTTAGTTACTATGATGCTAACCACTATGAAAATAAAACTAAAATTTCTGACATTTTCATAACCTTTGTTATAATAGTCATAAGCAGACAAATCCAAGAAACATTAGACTTAACTGTATTGAATCAGAAGCTGTCTCGTGGTCTTAATAAAATTGGATGTCAGTTTATGTTTATCTGATCTCCTCTGCTGGTGGGGAAGATGCTTGAGAGCAGGCTGAAGGATAGGTCTTGGGGAGGCAGTGGTGCTGGAGTAACCTTTCCCTAGCCCATTCCTTTGTACTTAGCAAGGGTTGTGTAAAAATTTGTCGAATGAATGAATGATAAAACGTAAGAATATATTTCCTTCTTTTTAACAAATGCTTACATCTATTACTTAGAATTTTTTTCTAATTACAACATTAGAGTAGCCTTTTAGAAATAACATGATTTGCTTTAGCACAAATTGATCCTTACTGGGCATTTGATGTATCGTTTTGGAAAAGTGAGTTTTGGGAACTTTGAGTGTGTCCTGAGTTAATGTCTTTTCTGTGATCAATATTAAAACCTTTCAGAGACAAGAAGGGGGACTTTCATGAGACTTTCCACTTTAGATTGTTTTCTGACAATCATGCTTCTGCTAGTGTGTTCTTAAAACTGCCCTTGTTATTGTTATAGGATTCTTCCATGAGAATGTGCATCTGTGTTGAATGATTTTTTGTTTTTAATTGAAATTTTTATTGAGATAATTATAGATTTCCATGCAATTGTAATTAATAACACAGAGAGATCCTGTGTACCCTTTACCCAATACCCAGTTTCCCCCAATGATAACATCTTGTAAAACAATAGTACAATATTACAACCAAGATATTAACATTGATACAATCTACTAGTCTATTCAGATTTCCTCAGTTTTACTAGTATTCATTTCTGTGTGTATACTTAATTCTGTACACATTTTCATGTATCCACCACTGCAGTCAAGATACTGAACAGTTCTGTTGCCGCCAGGATCCCTCCTGTTGCCCTTGTATAACCACAGCCACTTCCTTCCCATACTGCTCTGGCCCCTCGTCCGTAACTCCTGGCAACCACTAATTTGTTATTCATTTCTTAAATTTTGACATTTCAAAAAATGTTTCATACATGGATTCAAATGTTATGTAATCTTTTGGGACTGACTTTTTTTATTCAGCATAATTCCCTGGAGATTCATCCAGATTGTTGCATATGTAACTTAGCTTGTTCCTTTTAATTACTGAGGATTCCATGGTATTTGTATGGCACATTTTATTTATCTATTTACCAGTTGATGGACATTTGGGTAGTTTCCACTTTTTGGCTATTACAAATAAAACTGCTGTGAACATTCTCATGCAGGATTTAGTGTGAACATAAGTTTTCATTTCCCTGGGATAAATGCCCAGGAGTGCAGTTACTAGGTTGTATGGTAATTGCATGTATAGTTTTATAAGAAACCGCCAGATTGCTTTCCAGAGTGACTACGCCATTTTACATTTGTTTGCGTCCTCGTCAGCATTTGGTATTGTCACTGTTTTTCATTTTAGCCACTCTGAGAGATATGTAGTGATAGCTCATTGCTGTTTTAATTTACATTTCCTTAATGGCTAACGATCTATTCATGTGCTTATTTGCCATCTGTACATCCTTTTCAGTGAAATGTCTGTTTCTGTGTTCTGCCCGTATTCTAATTGGATTGTTTGCTTTTTTACTATTGTGTTTTGGGAGTTCTTTGTATATTTTAGATACTTTATCACATATGTGGTTGCAAATATTTTCTCCCAGTCTGTAGCTCGTCTTTTCATCCTCTTCACAGGATCTGTCACAGAGCAGAAGTTTTTAATTTTGATGAGGTCCAGTTATTGATTTTCTTTTTTCTTCTGTGGATTGTGCTTTTGATGTCATCTGTAAGAACTGTTCATCAAGCCCTAGGTTCCAGAGATTTTCTCCTATGTTATCTTCTAAAAGTTTTATGGTTTTATGTTTTACATTAAAGTCTGTGATATGTCTTGAGTTAATTTTTGTATAATGTGTGACGTTTAGGTCAAGGTTCACTTGTTTTGCCTTTGGATGTCCCATTGTTCCAACACCATATTTTAAAAAGGCTTTCCTTCATTCGTTGAATTTCTTTTCCACCTTTAAAAATAATCGGTTGGGGCCCGCCCTGTGGCCTAGTTGTTAAGTTTGGCATGCTCCATCCACTTCAGTGGCCCCGGTTCGAAGGTTTGGATCCCAGGTGCGAACCTACACCACTTGTCACCCATGCTGTGGTGGCGACCCACATACAAAATAGAGGAAGATTCACACAGGTGTTAGCTCAGGGTGAATCTTCCTCAAGCAAAAAGAGGAAGATTGGCAACAGATGTCAGCTCAGGGCCAGTCTTCCTCAGCAAAAAAAATCAGTTGGCTGTACTTGTGTGGATGTATTTCTGGGTTCTCTATTCTGTTCCACTGATCTATTGTGTTTATCCCTCTGCCATTCCTACACTCTCTTGATTATTGTAGCTATATAGCAAGCCTTAATAGCAGTAGAATGATTCCTCCCCACTTTATTCTTCTCTGTCAAGATTGCTTTAGTTATTTTCTGGCCTGTGCCTTTCCATGTAAATTTAGATAAACTTGTCTGTGTCTACAAAAAGCTTTGCTGATATTTTGATAGAAATTGCAGTAAACCTATAGGTCAGTTTGGGGAAAATTGACATCTTTGTTATGTTGAACCTTTCAACCATGAACATAGTATTGCCTCCCCATTTGTTTAGGTCTTCTTTGGAATGATTTTAAATGGCATTGTGTTTTTAATTTCAGTTTTCACATTGAATAATATTTTTGTGATTATTTCATCAGGAAGGTGCTCATCTTGTACTTAATTCTGTGAGAGAAATCTTAATGGGCATCAGATGGGAGACCATGTTAAATCTTAACACTGCAGAAGCCGTCTTAAAAATTTATGTAATGGCAATTTTCTTGTGTGTCAGAATAATTATAATTAGATTGGATTTGGTTTAGGGAAAAATACAAGTGCAGAATTGATGCGTTTCAGAAGTGTTTTATGTTAAGGTTTGTTTAAAGTAAATTTAGGTTACCTGGAATACCTGGACTTAAAATTCAGATTAATAACTAGAGAATCTTACATGCATATGCTTTGTCTGAACAGTAAATACAGTGTCTCCTAAAGGTATGTGGGCAGAGAGGGAGACAGAATCATGAAATGGGAATATTGAAAAGAACTTAGGAGTTAACATATATAAAATTGATTAAATTTTAAGCATTTGGAACCTAGATTCTATTGGACAAATGATAATGTAATCGTGGACAACACAGGGGATACAGATCTGAAGCCAATGTCTACAGTGTTCAGTCTTTCTAAATGAAGAGATGAACAGTAGAACCGTTCGGAGGGACCACTGTCTGTTATGTTTAGCAAAAATAAATAAGTAATATAGAGCCTAATATTGATGGAACTTCAAGGAAATTTTACCAATCATATAATGCTGTTGACATTGCAAATTATAAACAGCTTTGTAGAAAAATCTGGCAGTAAGTATTGTGAAAGAAAAACATTTTGTGCAAAGATACTTACTGGAGCTCTGTTTGTTTTGGAAATTATTAGAAATTTGTGCCAATAGGATAGAATAATATTCATTAACAAGAATTGTTTGTGTATGGTGTGGATTTATAGACCCAGACATACAAAATAAAGTCAATTAAAAGGCAAAATAAAAATTGTATGTAAATGTTCTTTATAACTACAGAAAACTTTTATGTGTGCTAATTGGTATAAGTGACAATTATTTAAAGTTTATAGCTATTTTCCCTTTTGTAAAGTTGTATACAACAAGTTCTGAAGAAAAAGAAAAGCTTTGGAACAGAGACAGGAACCTTGAGTTTTAGAACTGACTTTGTACTTCAGCCACGGTTTACACAGCACTCAGGATGTGTGGGGCATGTTGCTAAGTGATTTTGCATGGATTATTTCACTTAATCATTGTTCAGATGTGAGGCAGAAAGGGAAGAGGGCAGGGTGAGGCTGAAAAGATGTCAGCAATAAAATGGAGTCAGACTTATAATTACATAAGGGAAAGAGGAATTTAGCATGACCCCTAGGATTTGGCTTAAATAATAAAGAAGAGCCATTTATTGAAGAGGATTGGGGAACTGGGTGGTGCCAGTGGGTTGGAGATGGGAAGTGGAACTCTGTTGGCCTTGTTATTGAGATGCCATTTAGAGTGTCCCATGGAGATGTCAAATAGGCAGTTGCAGTCTGAGGTCAGTGTACACATAAGAAGGAATGGTGCAGAATGTGGGCTCTGGAAATGACTTGGAGCCGCAGTTTCCTCCTGTGTAAAATAGAGATCATCTGAAATGTCCTTTAGGGTTTTAGCTGTACTTAGAATAGTGCCTGGAGCGTAGAAAGCTCTCAGTAAGTAAAGCTCTCAAATAAATTGACCATCGTCACCATCATCCAAAGCGTGGGCTTTGGAGATAGAGACCTTAGTTTGATGTTAAGCAAGACTTCTGGCAAGTTACATAATCATTCAATTTCTTTAGTTGTAAATTGGAGACAGTAAAACCTAGCTCCTGGGTAATAGTATTAAATGAAAAAGAAAAACAGGTATGCAAAGAAGGCATTAAGACTGTTCATTCTGCTCTTCAGCAGTTTACACTTTAGTTGGAAGAAGTAAGCCCTAAATATGTGAAAAATTAACAGTGCAGAGACATTTGTAAGAAGTAACATATTAGTTATCTAGATAAGATAGCTCATTAAGATTGAGAATGACACATGGCCGGAGGTTGGGAGACCCACCTCACTTTGTCTCCTGATTAGCTGTGTGATGCTGGGCAAGTTACTTACCATTTGTGAGACTCAGTATTTTCATTTATAAAGTGAGAGTTGATTGGGCAAGATGATTTCTTAGCTTACTTCCATTGTTAAGAGTTTCTTAAGTGATTTAAACATTTAGAGAAGGGTGATTACTACTGTAATATAGAACAGTTAGGGAAGCTTGGAGGAGATGGAACTTGAGAAATGGGTTGGTTTGATTAAAATTGCCAGATGGAATGAGAGTCTTTTGGAATCTTGAAGATATTGTTTTTGTGTGTTACAGTTAGGAGAAATTAGCTATATTCTCACATTTCCCTGCTTCATTTCTGGTAAGTTTTATTTATGAATTTAACAGATATTTGAGTTCATGCTCTGCCAGGTTCAATGAACATTCTTTTTTTTTTTATTTATTTTTATTTTATTTTATTTTTTTTGTGAGGAGGATTGGCCCTGAGCTAACACCTGCCAATCCTCCTCTTTTTTTTTTGATGAGGAAGATTGGCCCTGGGCTAACATCCGTGCCCATCTTCCTCCACTTTATATGGGACGCCGCCACAACATGGCTTGACGAGTGGTGCGTCAGTGCGTGCCCGGAATCTGAACTGGTGAACCCTGGGCTGCCGCAGCAGAGCACGCACACTTAACCGCTTGCGCCGTCGGGCTGGCCCCGTGAACATTCTTGTCCATTTTCTTTGCACATGCTGAATCTCTCTAGGGCAGCAGTTCTCAGGCTTGGTCTCAGGATCCCACTATACGGTTAAATATTGAGGACTCTAAAGAGCTTTTGTTTATCAGTGTTTATGGTATTATAAATTAATTTTAGAAATTTAAAAAATGTTTATTCATGTAAAAGTAATAATAAACCCACTACATGTTAATATAAATAACTTTGTTCTTGCATGAAAAACAACTATATTTTCAAAAACAACTAAAAATTTAGTAATGAGTGGTATTATTTTACGTTTTTGTGAATTTCTTTAATATCTGGCTTATGAAGACAACCGGATTCCAAGATCTGATTTATATTTTGGTTGAAGTATTATTGAAGAAAATCTGGTCCCATACATGTAAGCAGTTGGAAAAGGAAGACTATTTTAATAGTCTTTTTAGAGAATTGTGGGTATTCTTTGGTGTTATACCAAAACTCCACTAGTGGTTATAGGTTAGTTGCAGTGTAGACTCTGAAATCTTATCAGTGAATGTTTAGTACTTTGTTATAATGAAATCCGTTGGTTTATCTTACGCTTTAAATGGGTTCTTTATATTTTATCCATATATGCATTTGTCCCTGCAGACCCCTGAAAGGATATTAAGGATTCCAGGGGTCCCTGGATCAGACTCTGAGAATCACTGCTGTAGGATATATACCTAAGTGGATAATTGCTGCTTTGAAAGTTATGGGCATTTTTAACCTGACTGAGCAATTTGGCACTGTCCCTTTAAGTGGTTATCCAAATTTATATTCCCACCAGCAGCATAGGAGAGTTCCATGTGCTCCACATTTTCAACAACACTTGATATGAACAGTGTAATTTTTGCTGACATGGTTGGTGTAAGAAATGCAGTTTTACATCTTTTGTGTATATTTCTGTTAGATTCTGTTATCCAACTATTTCTTTTCTGTCAGTCCACCCTTCTCTTCCCTCCCTCCTGTTCTTTCCCCCCTCCCCCAATTCATTTTGATTTTTCTTCCTTATTCTGTTCTTTCTATGCTGTTACATGTACTATGTCTTTTTCTTTTAGTCATTACCTCAGGAATTTTAACCTGCGTGCTTAATAAGATTTAAAGGTAATCAATATCTTTAGCTTCCTCCAGAAAAATACAAGGACCTTAGAATGCATTTACTCAACCTCTCACCCCCTGATTTGGATACTCTATTATTTTTCAAAAATTAGGTCTTTATTTATTCTTTTTTTTTTTTTTTGCCATTTAAGTTAAAGATTTTATTTTATTTTATTTATTTATTTATTTATTTATTTAAATTTATTTTTTCCCCCCAAAGCCCCAGTAGATAGTTGTATGTCACAGCTGCACATCCTTCTAGTTGCTGTATGTGGGACGCGGCCTCAGCATGGCCAGAGAAGCGGTGCGTCGGTGCGCGCCGGGGATCCAAACCCTGGGCCACCAGCAGCACAGCGCGCGCACTTAACCTCCAAGCCACGGGGCCGGCCCCGTGCCATTCAAGTTAGTATTATTTTTTGTATAGTTCCCTTAACAAAGATTGCAGAAAGAATTTGTGAAGGCAAATTCTAGAAGTCACTGGAGGATGCTGTAATGTACCTCAAATATTACATATTTTTCTATGTTATCAAATAATATCAAATGAAAAATTTAAATTTGTGCTACTTACCTCCCAAAACTATAATTAAATATAATAGGATTAGAAAGATTAATTTCTTGAGACAGGCAGTTCAGTGAATGTACTTTATGCCAAAGTCTAATTTTGTTTTGATCTAAGAGAAGTTAAACTGAGGTTTTATTATTCTAGGACTTTAATTGCTGTAACTTTAATAGAGGGTACCCAGTTTAAGTTGGCTGATACAAAATGCAATGGGAAATAAATTGAACCTCCTTTTAAAGTATGTATTACATCTTTTGCATTCTCTCCTCATTTTGAATTTATATATTATAGAAAAGCCACAAAAGGCGGTTGGGATTTTTTTTTTTTTTTGTGAGGAAGATTAGCCCTGAGCTAACATCTGTCACCAATCCTCCTCTTTTTGCTGAGGAAGATTGGCCCTGGGCTAACATCCGTGCCCATCTTCCTCTACTTTATATGGGATGCCACCACAGCATGGCTTGACAAGCGGTGCGTTGGTGCGCGCTTGGGATCTGAGCCCTGGGTTGCTGCACTGGAGCACCCGCGCTTAACCACTATGCCACCGGACCGGCCCCAAGGTTAGAATTTTTATTAGCATTTTTTGGAGTACTTGCTATGTATTACATTATCTTTTTAATTTCTCAGTGACTACTATTCAGGGTGTAGGTATTATTCCCCTTTTATTGGTGAAGAAAATGCAGATAACATGAAGTGATAAAGTCAGGATTAGGCTTAGTTTTTTTTTTTTCCCCATTTAGACTTTATTTTAAAACATTAATAATACAAAAATCTGTGTGGAAATATTCAAAACCTGGCCATTGAGAAATGGTAAAACTGCTGTATTATCTGTTGCTGCATAACAAATTACTCAAAGTTAGCAGCTTAAAGCAACCCACATTTATGATCTCTGTTCATGGGGACAGGAATCTGGGCAGGCATAGCTGGCTCCTTTGCTCCAGGGTCTCTCACAGGCTATAGTCAAGGTGTCAGATAGATGCAATATTATCTGTAGGCTCGGTTGGTAAAGGAACTGCTTCCAGACTTCGGTTTGGAAGGATTTAGTTGTTGGCAGGATTTAGTTTCTCTTGAGCTATTAACACTGAGGCTTCTGTTTTTTCTGAGCTTTTAATGAGAGGCTTCCCTGGTTCTTTCTTACATGGGCCTCTCCATGAAGTATCTCACAGTATGGCAGCTTGCTTCATCAGAGTGAGCAGGTGAGAAGGCAAGAGATTGCCAGCAAGAGAGAGGGCTAGCAAGATGGAAGTCACAGTGTTTTGTGCCTGATTAAGGAAGTGACGTCCTATCACCTTTGTCATTCTGTTTGTTAAAAGGAGTTACCAGCTCCGTCCCATACTCTAGGGGAGGGGATCACACAAAAGCATGAATTCCACAAGGTGCGGATCACCTGGGGCCATCTTAGAAGTCTGCCCCCCTTAACTACCAACCCACTGTTTTCATTTGAGGTCCCTGAAATAGGGGTGTATTTAGATTAGGTTAGAGGGCAGCTCACGTCTTTCAACAAGCCTATCCCATGGCTATTAACGGGTTTTTACCCAAAAGCTCAGTGACCATACAAATGGTAAGAAATAAAATATTGTCATAGGTAGAAGTTTGGAAGAAAGGGTCACAAATATAAAACACTAAAGAAGAGAAGGGGTATCAAGAAACATGAGAAAAGGAGGGAGGGAAATATCAGCAGGAATCTCCACATGTAAATATCCTGGAACATGGGAGGGCAATTGGGAGGAGTCAGCAACCTTGTGGTAAGAGTGAAAATCTTCATCTCCCTTAATCTTTGAAACTCTCCAGGGTTATAAATAAGTCCTTAGTTTGTTTCTCAAACTCCTTTCTTACCTCCTTGGAAGAATCTCTTCCCTCTCCTTATCCCTCCCCCCCTTCTTACCTCCCTCCTGGCCCCAAAGAGGCCCAGATGACCTGAGCTCACTCCCTCTTTCCCAGTCCTGTTGTCTGAGTCCTGAGTGAGGCTGAGCCCTCCATCCTCAACCTTGAGATTTAGGGCTTTCTCCTCACTTTCCAACAAGAGAAACTGTGTGGAAGACACTAGACTCTAAAGTTTGGGAGAGAAAAGAGGAAAAATGTAAATTCCATCCAGAAGAGGCAGTCCCTAATACATTCTATCCAAAAGGGAGCAATAGTGTACATATTGGGAACAAGTTATCATTAAACTTCTACTTTTAGCCAAAGTGACAGGGCACATGCATTTATACTTTTCCGATGTGGTCTGTCAGAAGTATTCAGGACCACCCTGAGGATGATAAAACAGACATAGACAAGCATGCCAAGGCCCTAAAGCAGCTCCCTTCAACCTGGATCATTCAATCATGCATGGAAAATCCTCCCCCAGACTGAGCTGAGGTTACCAATTCCAAGTTGCCTGTGAATGCTTGGAGTCCTGTCCATTCCTTCAAAAGCCAAGGGTTAAACAGACAAAATAGAATACCTAAAGTATCCTAAAAACCAATTGGCTAAATATAAAGCCTCTACCAAGAAATAATCTAAAGGTTTCTTGTTTGGAGTGTTCTCTCCTACCAGGTAGCTATTGGGGGAGTTTTTAAAAAACGAATCAACTCAAAGGGGAGGCAGTATGATCAGTCAATTGAAGGAGAGACATTTCTAGAAATAATCTACCATTGTCTGCACCTCACCCCAAATTGGAACCCATCAACTACAATTCCCATCGTAGTAAGAATATTAGATTTCAGAAATTATTACATATAAATGGTAATCTTAAAGAAGTTCCAAAAAAATTTAGTAGCTTTTTAATGTAGGCGTCCAATTTTTCTGAGCCATTATGCTTAAGACTTTCCATCTGGAGGAAGAAATTAAGAGCCACTGTGCATGAAGTTGGGCTGGGAGCAGGTATGAACTGTAAGCAGGCAGAAGGGATTTTACTGGGGTGACAGAAATGGTCTAAAACCATGGTGATGGTTGTATAATTGGTAAATTTATTAGAAATTATAGAATTGTATACTCAAAATGAGTGAAGTTTGTGGTATGTAAATTATACCTTGATAAAGTTGTTAAAAAAAGAGACAATGTGTAAACCTCTTAAAATTGTGTCATAAGCCTTTTAATAAGGTATTACTCTCTTATTTTTCCCTGTAAATTCTTCCTTTCTTGTTAACCTTAACCCCTCTGGTATCAAATCTTTTTCTATCATATAACCTGTAAAAAAACATGCTCTCCTTCATTTTCCCTATGTTTTTCATTATTTTGATAAAATCATTTTATACTTAAAAATAAATACTTAGGAAATATAACTAGAAGGCAAAATATATAAAATTCAAGTTATTTTGCAGAGCTATATGTAAGAAAGTAAGAAAGGTGCTTTTCTTTCTTCATTCTTCTCTACCCTTTCACATTCCTAAATATATTTGCTTCCTGGTACGTTTTGGGGAACTCAGGTCTTTTGACTCTAGCTCCACTGCTTGCTCCTGTGCACCATGTTGCTGGAGATAAAGATGCCTTTGCTGCTGCTTCCCGCTGTGATCAGCATCAGGGGGCAAGTCAGTGGACAGCCAGTGTCTCTGTCCTTTCCCCAGTGAACTTAAGTTGTTTGCAGTGGTCAGATCATTGTGTATTTTATGGGTATTAGATTTAAGAGATTAAAAATCCTGTTTAATTTAATTTTTTTTTATTGTTATAGCTCAAATCAAATCCAAGTGAGAATGAAGAAAAGGAAGCCCAGGCCCAACTTATAAAATCTGATGAAATGCAGCGTTTGCGTTCACTAGCACTTGATGCTTTTGAAAGCTCGGATTATACTGCTGCTATAACCTTCCTTGATAAGATTTTAGAGGTAAGTTTGCTGGATATTGAAGGTGACAAGCCTGACACTTACTGCTTTTTACCATAAGACACGTTTATACACTTTGGCGTGTTATATATCACAGAAAACCTAGTTAGGGTAAAATCAGATTGGTCCTTGATCTTTCAGCTCTTAATTGAAAGGTGGTGTCTGTGTACGTAGAACAAAATTTGGAACTGAGGTTTTCAGTATGTGTACTCAGTGGGCTGTGGAGCTGGAGTTACCTGTTTTTATACATTGCTTGCTTTGCTATTTTTGTTTGATTTTGCAGTTTTTGGGGGAAGAAAACTCTAGAGGTTAGATAAAGAGGTAGAAGATGAAAGAGTTGGTTGAAGAAAAAGGAAAAAATAATGCTTGGGAGGAAGGAGGAATGTTTAGAGTGGGAAGCTTCTAGGGAAGAAGGCAGATGATGAGTTGATAGGATCCCGGGGGGTCTAGGTAGGGAAACCTAAGTCTAGAGTTTCCTTGTCTCTGAGGGACTTAATGACAAATGGTTTCAGAAGAAAGTCTACTAAAATATTCAAATGGAAGCAGTCACAATTCATGTTATCATTTTCACAGTGCTTTGATGGACAGTTTCATTTAATCTTGGCCGTAAACTTGTATGTGAATGGACACTTCTTTGATAATTTTGTAGAGGAAATCGTGTGATGTGGTCCAGCGGAATTCACATTTTACTAAGTTATTTTGTTAATGCTTTATTAAGGAAGTATAAGGTTATAATTTTTATCTTCTAGTAGTCAGACTATTCATTTTGACCTAGCTTATTGTCTATGATATTTCATTTATGTACAATGTTGATTTTGATATCTTAATATATGTGAAAAGTTGACATGACTTTAGAACAGCTCTAAGAAATATGTGAAGATACTGCCACAGGTCTTATTGGTGAGCTTTTGGGTTTATATTTTGAAGAATAGTGTGTTTGCTAAATATTTTCAACTTTGATAAAATAGAAAAGGTGAAGCCTCAACCTTCTCACATTGTTTTTCTCTTTTCTTTATTTTTATAATGTGAAAATTTAATTTCAAGGAGGTGACATTTTACAAAAGAGAATTTCATTGGTTATTAGCAGAATAAAAATATTTTGTGAATTTAGAGACTAGATTTTATTTTTTGAGACTAGAAATTAAAATTGTTTAAGTACAAAAATCTGATTAGTCAATATTCTCTTCAAAATTAGATACGATTCACTGGGAACCATCTTCTAGTAGTAAATGCCATGTTTTCTTATTTTCAGAGTTTTGGAATTATGTAATTGAAGGGGGTAGGAAAAGGGCCTTGTTAGTATATATATCCCTTACCCCATTAGAATTTATTTAAGAAATCCCTGTAGAAATTATTTTGTCACATCTATATTGCCTGAGACTTTTTAATACTATTTACAATATAGAAGTCATCATGTTAATTGAAGATGTTTTATGTTGATAACTATGTAGATAAAATATGTGGGATGCAAGTGCGAATGCATATCATTTACTGTTGCTTTCTTAAAGTCTAGTCCTCTTGTTTCTCAAGGTTTGTGTTTGGGATGCAGAACTACGGGAACTTCGAGCTGAATGTTTTATAAAAGAAGGGGAACCTAGGAAAGCAATAAGTGACTTAAAAGCTGCATCAAAATTGAAGAATGATAATACTGAGGCTTTTTATAAAATCAGCACATTATACTATCAACTAGGCGACCATGAACTGTCCCTCAGGTCAGTTCTAGTAACATGCACATCTCATCATCTTTTTATTGTTAGCAGTAAGATAATCTCATTCTCTTTTTATTTTTAATTTTAAATTAATAAAATTATGGTTAAGCCTGGTTTTATATTTTATATCTATATATTTTCTGTTGTCTCTAAGTTATTCTACTTCCACATAATTTATTTTCATGGAGTATGCTTATTAAAATAAATGAGGGCTATTATATTTGCAAAGGCAAAATGGAGTGTTTAATGTATAGCTCTTCTTAAGTTATTTGAATTTGAATTAATAAGTATGTGCATGGTGCAATGCCATATATAAAAGTATATGGTAAATTATTGTCAGTATGTTTTAATTGTTACAAACAAAAAATACTTTTCATTGTGATTTCTGTATTTAGTATGGAAAACCACTTATTGATTATTTTAACTTGGAGTATTTTCCTCTTTTTAATACATGAGCAGTGAAGTTCGTGAATGTCTTAAACTTGACCAGGATCATAAAAGGTGTTTTGCACACTATAAACAAGTAAAGAAACTTAATAAGCTGATTGAGTCAGCTGAAGAGCTCATCAGAGATGGCAGGTAAGTATATGCTTGTCTAGACTATTCTGCTTTCCCTTGTATGTCCTGTTATGAGCACAAAAGAAAAATTGAACTGCTCGCTCTTTTACTCCTTAGCCATTGAAGGTGGAGTATCTCAGATGGTACTGGGTCTTAGCAAAACTACCACAATTGTACATTTTTTGAATAAGGCAGAATATAAATAATGCTAACTGCATAGTATTTTTAACAGCAGATTTATTTATATTTCACCAAATATTTATTGAGTTTCTCCTGTATCAGGCACTGACTGTGTACTGGGGCTGCAGAAATGAATATGATTATAGTTTTTGGTCTTAAGCTTATAGTTTAGTGTAGGAGACAGGCATATAAATTGATTATTAAAAGATAATATTGTATCTAGAGGGATACAGATGTGTACAGAGGATACAGAGATTTTCTCGCAGTATAGGATTCTGGGTTAACAGTTCCTTTGTTACAGCACCTGAAAAAGATTGTGCCACTTCTTTCTGTCCTCCATGGTTTCTGATGAGAAATCTATTGTCATTCTAAGTATTTTTTCCCCCTAAAGGTAATGTGTCATTTTCCTCTGACTGCTGTCAAGATTTGTTCCTTTCTTTCATTTTTTGAAGTTTAATTATGTTGTATCTCAGCATGGATTTCTTTGTGTTTATCCTATTTGGAGTTCACTTAGCTTCTAGAATATATAGGTTTATGTCTCGTCAAATTTGGGAAGTTTCCAGCCATTATTCCTTGGAGTACTTTTTCACCCCTGCCCTCTCTCTCCTTTCCTTCTTACACTCCGATTAATATAAATGTTAGACCTTTGGTATAGCCCCACAGGTCCTTGAGCCTCTGTTCATTTTTTTTCAACTTATTTTCTCTCTGTTGTTCAGATTTGGTAATTTCTGTTGTTCCAATTCACTGATTCTTTTCTCTGTCCCCTACATTCTGCTGTTGAGGGAGCTTTCAGTGAGCTGTTTATTTCAGTTTTTATATTTTTCAGTTTTATATCTTCTGTTTCTTTGCTAAGACTCTGTATTTCTTTGCTGAGGCATTCTATTTTTTCATTTGCTTTAAGCATGTTTCTCATTGCTACATTTCTTGTGGCTGCTTTAAAATCTTTGTCAGATAATTCTAACATCTCTCTCCTCTTGGTTCTAACATCTCTCTCCTCTTGGTGTTGGAATTTATTGTCTTTTCTCATTCAGTTTGAGATCTTCCTGTTTCTTGGTATGATGAGTGGTTTTTAATTGAAACCTGGACATTTTCATTTTATAATATAACTCTGTTTTTTTATTTAAATCTTCTCTTTTGGCTGGCTTTTTCTGACACTGTTTCAGCAAAGCGAGGGTGGGCACCACCTTGTTGTTACCAGGTGGCAGTAGAAGTTCCCCACTTGGCTTTCGTTGCTACTCGAGGTGTGGGGCTTCTCACTGCGCTTGGTGCAGGTGAGAGTTTTGGGGACTCATTTCTGGCCGTGGATGAAAGTCCTGGATCCCCACTTGGCCTTCTCTGACACCTCCTTGGCAGGGGTGTGGGCACACCTTCTTACAGCCTCACCAGGGAAGAAGTCTAGGCTCTCCACTCGACCTGCTGGCATTGGTGGAGGTGGGGCCATAGTTTTCTCTGTGGTGTTTGGCTAGAGTAGAGCCGTTATTGTCAAAAAGTTTTCTGTCTTTCTAGGCTGCTCTTTCTAGGTCCTCTGTCTTGGGAGAGAGCAGGCTCTTGCTGGCTTTTTGTCTGCATCCATTGGCATTTCTGGGTTGCTGGCTTCTTCATCTCCAAGTCTGAGGCATCTGAAGCAAAAAGAAACCCAAGGAACTTGCCCAAGTTTTTCCTCAGGTCCCAAGGTCTTCCTTCTTCTCTCCCCTTTTCTGAGTCTTTTTATATTTTTGAAAATATGTAATGTCTAGGGTCTTTAGACAGGTATCTAGCTTGAGGAATTGGGGAAAGTACACCTATTCCACCTTTCCAGAAGCTAGCTTTTTTTTTTAAGTGAGGTGCAATATTTTCTAATTGAACTTTTTATTTTAAGCTAATTGTAGTTTCACATGTAGTTGTAAGAAATAAAGTGACGTCTTGCATACTCTGTGCAGTTTCCTACAATTGTACCATCTTGGAAAACTATAGAACAATATCCCAACTAGGATTTTGACACTGATAGCTAGCTTTTGTTTTAAATGTTATATTTAAACCTGTGTTATAATACATCAGCATTTAAATGTGAAGATTGCAGCACTTTGGGAATAATGTGCACAATGGCATAGAAATATATCTTTTAGTTTGCCATTACTGAGGAAAGTAAGAGTGCATAACATGACTACTACTTTTCACCAGTTTAAAAAAAGTGCTGAAATAGCTTTTATTATTCTTCAAAGCTAGTAAAGTTGGGAATTTAAGTAGTTTCCTTCTGCAAGGAACTATGTTGTACTTAGTTGTGAATATTGACATTTGTTATATAAAATAATGACTCCATTATTTCATGTAGTGAAAGTATGTAGTGATAAAGAAATAAAACCTGATCTCTGTTTTGCTAAAAGTGCTCTGTGTAAGTCAGACTTTAATAAGATGTCTTACTTAGTTTCAAAATTATGAGTGTTTTTCTGGAAAGAAATTCATCATTTGGTTTGCTTGGTACTCACACGTATGCTTTGATTTATCCATGTACATTTTCTTGGTCGTGTGTTTTATCTCCCAACTCTTAATTGCAAGGGAGTACCTTCCTCGCCACTCTAGATAATAAGGTAAAAGCTGTGTTTGAAGGCACGTACTCATTCAGGTGAATTGATTAAGCAACATATAGTGAAGAGTAGAGGGTCCTTTCCTTAGCTCTGGAGATAGAATTTCATTGTTACTCATCATGATTTGCTCATTTGATAGGTACACCGATGCGACCAGCAAATATGAATCTGTCATGAAAACAGAGCCAAGTGTTTCTGAATATACAATTCGTTCAAAGGAAAGAATTTGCCACTGCTTTTCTAAGGTAACAGTTGACTTGTTCCCAGAAATGTAAGAACTTAGCATGTGGAATAACAACCATAAATACTTTTCTCACATTTACTTTTAGGATGAGAAGCCTGTTGAAGCCATTCGAGTGTGTTCTGAAGTTTTACAGATGGAACCTGACAATGTGAATGCTCTGAAGGATCGAGCAGAAGCCTATTTAATAGAAGAAATGTATGATGAAGGTAAATCTTTAAGGAGTTTGATTTGCAGCATCTAAAAGTTGATGTATATGAAATTAGCACATGTTTAACATCCTTTTGTTTAGAACAAGTTTATCAGAGTACCTAGAAATATTGGCAATTTTAGAAAAACAGCAGAGAACCTGAAAATTATTCTCCCTTAGTGATACTCGAAAGGTTTACCATATGAAGAAAGAGTTCTGCAGTTGAAACTAGTTCAGAGAATATAAAAATAAAAATTTTAACTTTCTTTGTTGTAGACAAGTTAGAAAAGATAGATAAAATAGAAAATTTAAATTATAGATCTCATATCATCTAGAGGTAATCACTGTTCATTTTGGATTTATATCTTTCAGATTTTTGTCTATGCTTATATACATATTACTCTATATTTTATGCATATAAATGTATATCTACATATTCTTTGCATATAGATGGTATACATGTTATACATATAGTGTAGATATATATGTCATATATGCCTAACTAAAAAATGATCACCTGTGACCCCTAAGCTGTTTAGTAATGTTAGCATAGCTGCCTACCCTACTTTGTTCAAGTTGAAGGAACAGAGTTTCCTGCTATTTGTAAGGACCTCGAATAAAGGTAGTACCCTATTTTTGGAAGATAACTAAGGAATACACAGTAATATACATTTTTTGAAAAACAGAATCCTTTCATATATGTTGTTTTGTGACTCTTTTTCATGTGACAATATGCTATGAACGTTTAAATGAGATAATTTTTAAAAGAAGAAGTGGGCCTGATAGCCCTTACTGCAAAGTTTTTGTTTCAAATCAGGTAAAACATTTTAAATTGAAAACAGTAAGAGTATTTTTCTGGTGAAACTTGGTTTGTGATACTCTTTTTTTTTTTTTTTAATTAAGTGCTGATATTTAATAAAAAAGTATGCAGCTATTAAAATAATATGTATTAAATTTTAACATCATGTGAAAGTAATCATAAGTGGTAATCATGGATAAAGTTTTAAATGCAGTAAGGATGCATCTGCAACAATGATAAAACCTATACTAAGAAGGAGGTAGCTCCACTTATAATTAAGAAAGGTTTGTGATGCTCTTTTTTAAGGCAAACTGATAATTCACTTTTTTCCTGCTTTTCCTGAGTTGAAAAGAATTTTGCTCCTAAGCAGTTTCCTGGGAGTGATAATTCTAGTTACTACTGTTTGTGGGACATTTTTGTAGTATAGTCCTTAAGGTCTGATTGAGGCTTGAAATGCATGCAATCAAAATGATAAATTTTAATATTCATAAGAATGCTTCAATAAGGCGGATAATTTACATAGAAGATCCCTTTAGCTTACTTGTTCTTTTCACTTTTGAGCTACTCTCTCTACTAGGATTTTGCATTCCAGTTAGTTTTTGGAACTCTTCATCAAAGGCACTTTGTCATCTCTATCTAAACCCTCAGCTCTAACTGTGAAATTAGAGATGCTGTAGAAGAATATAAAAAGCTTAGTTGGGGGCCGGCCCAGTGGCGCAAGCAGTTAAGTGTGCGCGCTCCGCTGCGGCTGCCCGGGGTTCGCCGGTTCGGATCCTGGGCATGCGCCGACGCACCACTTGTCAAGCCATGCTGTGGTGGCGTCCCATATAAAGTGGAGGAAGATGGGCATGGATGTGAACTCAGGGCCAGTCTTCCTGAGCAAAAAGAGGAGGACTGGCAGATGTTAGTTCAGGGCCGATCTTCCTCACACACAAAAAAAAGCTTAGTTGTAAAATGGTTAAATCCTGTAGACTGCTAAATATAATTTGAAAGATGCCTTTGTAACTTGAATGTTAAACTGACTTATTTTTTAGGGAAAGTTGACAACTTAATTCTTAAAGAAAAAGATGCTTACTACTAATTTAATAGAATAGATCTGTCTTTGAAGCCTGTTTTTTCTTTAAAATTTTATTTTATTTTATTTTTTTTGTATCCATGCCAGTCCTCCTCTTTTTGCTGAGGAAGACCAGCCCTGAGCTAACATCTGTTGCCAATCCTCCTCCTTTTTTTTTTTTTTCCCCCTTTTTCTCCCCAAAGCCCCAGTAGATAGTTGTATGTCATAGTTGCACATCCTGCTAGTTGTATGTGGGATGCTGCCTCAGCATGGCCGGACAAGTGGTGCGTCGGTGCGCGCCCAGAATCCGAACCCGGGCCGCCAGTAGCGGAGTGCGCGCACTTAACCACTAAGCCATGGGACCGACCCCTAAAATTTTATTTTTTATTGACGTATAATTTACGTACAGTATCCTGTTAGTTTCAGGTGTATAGCATAGTGATTTGGTATTTATAAACATTACAAAATGATCAGCACGATAAGTCTAGTTACCATCTGTCACCATACAAAGTTATTACAGTATTGTTGACTATATTCCCTATGCTGTACCTTACATCCCCATGACCTATTTATTTGATAACTGGAGGTTTGTACCTCTTAATCCCCTTCACCTATTTTGCCCTCCCTCCAACCCCTCCCCTCTCTGGTAAACACCAGTTTGTTTCCTGTATCTCTTGAGTGTTTTTTTGTTTTGTTTGTTCGTTTGTTTTGTTTTTTAGATTTCACATATAAGTGAAATCATGCAGTATTTGTCTTTCTCTGTCTGACTTATTTCACTTAGCATAACACCCTCTAGGTCCAGTGTCCATGTTGTTGCAAATGGCAAGATTTCATTCTTTTTTTATGGCTAAGTAATGTTCCATTGTGTGTGTATATGTATGTTCTTTATTCATTTATCTAGTGATGGACACTTAGGTTGCTTCCATATCTTGGCTATCATGAGTAATGATGCAGTGAACATAGGGGCGCCTATATCTCTTTGAATTAGTGTTTTCATTTTCTTTGGATAAATACTCAGAAGTGGAATTGCTGGATCATACGGTAGTTCTATTTTTAATTTTTTGAGGAACCTCCATACTGTTTTCCATAGTGGCTGCACCAATTTACATTCCCACCAACAGGGTACAAGGGTTCCCTTTTCTCTACATCCTCACCAACATTTGTTATTTTTTGTCGTTTTGATGATAGCCATTCTCATAGGTGGAGGCAAAAATATACAAGGGGGAAAAGACAGTCTCTTCAATAAGTGGTGTTGGGAAAACTGGACAGCCACATGCAAAAGAATGAAACTGGACCACTATCTTACATCATATACAAAAATAAATTAAAAATGGATTAAAGACTTGAATGTAAGACCTGAAACCATAAAACTCCTAGAAGAAAACATAGGCAGTCAGCTCTTTGACATTGGTCTTAGCAATATTTGTTTGGACCAATCTCCTCAGGCAAGGGCAACAAAAGCAAAAATAAGAAATGGGAGTACATCCCATTACATCAAACTAAAAAGCTTTTGCACAGTGAAGGAAACCATCAACAAAATGAAAAGGTAACCTATTGCGTGGGAGAAGATATTTGCAAATGATACATCTGATAAGGGATTAATATCCAAAATATATAAAGAACTTACACAACTTAATATTAAAAAAAAACCTGATTAAAAGGTGGGCAGAGGACTTGAATAGACATTTCTCCAAAGAAGATATACAGATGGCCAACAGGCACATGAAAAGATGCACAACATCACTAATCATCAGGGAAATGCAAATCAAAACCACAATGAAATAAAAATTTCCTTTAAATAGGAGTTTATTCTTTGTCTTTTTGGCAGTTTAGATTATACACTGGGGGATCTTTCTGAATTATGGTTTTACAAGAGTAAAATGGTTGTTTGAGTCTTAAGTATGGAAATTAAGCATGGAGAGAGAGAGAATGGGTTGGTAGGTCTCTAAATTTGGGGGAGTGGGGAGGAAAGCCTGTATAGTTGAAACTGAGAGGTATTAACTTGACTTGTTTGGATTTGAATCAGAAGTTTACCAAATGATGTCAATGAGTAATAATCTTTTAACTAGGTTAAATAATAATATGTTGAAATCCTGAGTTAAAATATGAAGGCTTTCTACATTCTCTTTGCTGGTTTTACCTTTTTTTAAAATCAGCAGTTTAAAATGATGGTAGATATATAACGAATGAAGAAAAACTAGGTTTAGGTTAGTAAATAATGGAACATGGAAATGTATTCATTTTGGGCTTGTGATAGAATTATCAGGAAAGATATTAGGGAATTTCACTCAGTAGAACGTGAGTGTACAAATACTTCTTCAAGACCCTCCTTTCAGGCCTTCTGGGTATATACCCAGAAGTGAAATTGCTGGATCGTATGGTAATTTAATTTTTAATTTTTTGAGGAACCACCATATTTCTTTCCATAGTGGTTGCACTATTTGCATTTCCACCAGCCTATATTTGTGTTTGTCTACTCCAGTGCTTTGAATACAATTGGTGATATTTCTTAACTATTGATAGAGAATTTATAGTACAAAATTTTAAGTTTTATAATCTGACATGAGCAAGAATTCTCTTTTTGTATTTTACTGTTAGCACTATTATCTCTTTTCCACTATAGAAATTTCAACAAAACACGTGTATAGAGCACATTGATGTATCAGATTCAGTTAGAGTGCAGGCCATGTTATGTCCCTGTGTACAGAATTAAACATAGTTTGTCTCTTTTCTGTTTAAATCAGCCTAAAATATAATGGTTAGGCTAGGCTTGCCTTCAGAGTCTGGTGTTAGAATGTGGTCTACTGTAGGAAGTTTGACTTAAATTGTTCAGCTTTCTTTCATGTCAGAAATAGCTCATAGTTCTCTTGTACTTCTGTGCTAGTAATGAGACTATATTATAAAGGTTCTTGGATAAAACTTTCCCTTTGTTGTTTAAGGATAAATATGTATAAAATGTAGTGGTAGAAAACTTTTTATTTTCATTGTCTATTATTCTGACATCTCATAGCAGGTAAACATTCCCCTCAACATTTTATTAGGAGAAATTTCAAATATAGGGAGAAGTTGAAAGAATTTTATAGCGAACACTCATATCCTCACCATCTAGATTCTAAAATTAACGTTTTATCACCTTTATCATCTCTCTATCCTTCCATTTATCTGTCAGTTCATTTTCTTTTAGATGCATTTCAAAAAAAGTTGTAGACTTTAGTTTACTTTTCCCTAAATACTTCAACTTGCATATCATTAACCAGAATTTGTTTACTGTCTTCCTTTTTTTTTCTTTTTTTTTCGGGGGGGGTGAGTGATTTTAGATACAATGAAATGCACAAATCTTGGGGATACCTGCCCTGTGTTCTGATACCCATTACAGCCTTTTAAAGAGAATAATTATTCATGACACTTGTTAAAGACCTTAAGGAAGACCCTTCAAGGGGGGGACTGTCATGACAGGTATAGGGACACTGCAGTGGGGTCTTGCAGTGAGAGAGAGAGAGTGGGCTCAACTCTGACTCCAACAAAGACGACTGGGTATTTATAACCAAGGAGCAGGGTGGGTCAGTGGATGGAAAATTACTAAGAGGAAACATTAGGGAAAAGGGCCATTCTTGCTAAATGGACTCAATTAAATTCTTGCTGAAGGCAGGCCAGGGTAGGGGATGAGGAGCTTGATCAGATATCAAATGCAAATTTGGTCAGATACCAAGGGTGGGGGATTTTAGCTAAACTTGACTTCACAGGATTCTTGCTTAAACTAGATTCTACAGGGACAGAGAGGGAAGCCCAAGGTTGGGCCTTAGTCAGAAAGAGTAATCGCTCAGAGGAGCCTGACTGAAGTTTTGGTCAAAAGAGAGTCTTTGTCAAAGCCCAACTCCTATCAAGATACAGAACATTACATTATCCTCTTGTCCCTCAGCAGTCAGTCCCCGTCCTGCCCCCAGCAGGCAGCCATTGTTCTGATTTTCTCCATCATAGATTAGTTTTGCCAGTTCTGCATCTTCATATCAATAGAACCATATTGTATGTCCTCTTCTGCATCAGGCTTCTTTCATTCAGCATGTTTTTGAGATTTATTCATGTTGTTACATGCATTGGTAGTTCATTCCTTTTTTTGTTGCTGAAAAGGAGAAATTGGTAAACTTTTCTGTAAAGGGCCAGAGTAAACATTATAGGCTCTGAGCGCCATGCAGTCTCTGTTGCCACTACTCACCTCTGCCACTGCAGTGCAAGAGCAGCCATAGACAACACACAAACACACACACATGACTGTGCTCCAGTAAAACTCGATTTTAAAATGGATAGTGGGCTGGAAGCACTGTTATTTCTTTTCTACTATAAAAGAAGAGAGAGCATTCAATATTTCACCATTAATCTTATCCTTGAAGAATATTCTGTTTTATGACTATACCACACTTTGTTTATCCATGCTCATATTGATGGCCACATGGGCAGATTTTAGTTATCATGAAAAAAGTTGCTATGAACATTATTCTACAAGTCTTTTTTTAGACATATGTTTTCATTTATCTTGTGTAAATGTCTAGGGGTGGAATTGCTGAGTCATAGGGTAAGGTGTGCGCTTAGTTTTAACAGAAACTGCTAGACCCTTTTCTAAAAAGTAATTTACATTTTCCACTCCCACCAGTAAAGTATGAGAGTTCCAGTTGCTCTACATCCTTGCAAATGTGTGGTGGTGTCAGTTTTTTAAATTTTATACATTTTGGTGTGTGTTGGTAGTATCTCATTGTGGCTTTAATATGTTTGTTTGATGACTAAGGTTGTTGAATACTTTTTCATGTGCTGCTTATATAGTCAAATATCTTCCTTGGTGAAGTGTTCAAATATTTACCTATTTAACAAAATTTGTTTCTTTTTGTTATTGAGTTGTAGAAGTTATATATATATTTGTGTTTTTCTCCTTTATCCTGTTATTTTGATAAATTACATTGATATTTCTAAAGTTAAATCAACCTTGAATTATTGGGATAAACCATTCTTGGACATGATGTATGATCCTTTTTAGATATTGCTGGATTTGATTTGCTAATATTTTAAGAAGTGTGCATCTGTATTGAGGGGTATTGCTCTGTAACTTCTTTTTTGTAATATGTTTGTCAGATTTTAGTGTTGAGGGTGTGCTGGACTCAGTTAGAAATTCTTCCCTTTTCCTCTATTTTCTGAAAGAGTTGTTTAACATTGGTGTTATTTCTCCTTTAAAGTATGAGAGAATTCACCAGTGAAACCATCTTGGTCCTGCAGTTTTCTTAGTAGGAAGGTTTTTGACAACAAATTCAGTTTCTTTAATCAATATAGGGCTATTCATATTTTCTGTTTCATCCTTTGTTAGTTTTTGTAGGTTGTGTCTTTTCAAGGAATTGGTCCATTTCATCTACATTGCTGAATTTGTTGGTATGAAGTTTGTATTATCTTATTCTTTTAATGTCTATAATTTCTGAATTGATGATTCTTTGTTCATTTCTTATAGTGATAATTTGTATTTTCTTTTTTTCCCCTTCCAGTGCAATTAGAGTTTGGTCATATTTGTTGGTCTTTTGAAGGAACCAACTAATGGATTTTTTAATGTTTTCTTTGATTTTTCTGTATTATTTCATTGATTTCTTCTCTTTATTTCCTTCCTTTGACTTACTTTGCGTTTACTTTGTGCTTTTCCAGCTTCTTAAGGGTTGACTTATTGATTTTAGGCCTCTTTTTTCTTTTTTTAATATAAGCATTTCAAGCTGCACTTCTCATATTGTTTTATATTCATTATCATTTGGTTTGAAATGTATTTTTATTTCCCTTCTGATTTCTTCAATGCATGGATTATTTAGATGTGTTTTGTTTAATTTTAAAGTATTTGGTGGTTTCCTAGTTACCTTATTATTGATTTCTAATTTAATTCCCTTGTGCTCAGAGAACATACTCTAAGTAATTTCCTTCCTTTTAAATTTATTTAGATTTGTTTCCTTTTAGATTTATGTAAACTTGTTTTGTAGTGCAGCATGGGATCTATCTTGCTGAATGTTCTGTGTGCACTTGAAAATAATATGTATTCTGCAATTGTTGGGTGTAATGTTTCTGTTAGTTTCCCATCAGTTGCTGACAGGGGAGAGTTGTTAATATCTTTAATTAGCTATTGTGGAAATTGCTTTCCCTTTAATATTGTCCATTTTTCCTTCATGCATTTTGAAACTGTGCTGTTAGTAGCCTACACATGTATGACTGTTAAATTCTCCTGATGAACTCCTTCTCCTCCTCCTTCTTTCAATTCCAGAAGGGAGTATTGCAATATTCTCAAAAAATTCTGAGGAAGAATGATTTTCAACCCAGACTTTTATATATAGCAAACTATTAATTAGGGTAGTCTTTTTGTAGTTATTTGGAAGTTTTCCTTTTTTAGTGTTGTGGAATCTCCATGGAAACCTTGCTGCTTTATTGAGAGGTGGCTTTCTGACAACTTTTTTGTGAAAATTGTTCTGTTTAGATTTTCTGTCTTCTTTGGGCTCAGTTTGAGTTACTCTCTTGAGTTTTCAAATTTATTTGTACAGAATTCAGCAAGGTAGTCTCATTATTTTAATTTCTTCTGTCTTTATGGTTATTTCTCACTTATTTCTTATTTTTTGTATTTGAGCTTGCTTCCTACTCTTGATTGTTAGAGGTGTTGATTGATTTTTGCCAAGAAATAAGCTGAACTTACCAGTTCTATTCTTTTTTTGTTTCATTAATTTCTGTTTGTCCTACAGTTCACCTTCAATTTTTTTCCTAACTTTGAATCACATAATTAATTAATTCATTATTCTTCTTTAATTTTTATTGAACCATTAAGGCTATTAATTGACCTCTTAGCACTGCTTTAGCTATGTCCTATAGGTTCTGGAAGGGAGTGTTTTCATTATTATTATTTTCTAGATTGTTTGCAATTTTTATTTTTATATGTCTTCTTTGTCTTAAGAGTTGTTGGAGAGTTTAAAAATTTCTAGGTGGGAAATTCCTTTTATTTTTTGATTTATTACTAATTTCTAGTGTTATAACATTGTGATCAAAGAATGTTTTTACTACTTCTATTTTTTGGAATTTATTACTGTTTTCTTTTTGACCTGAAATGGCCCACTGCATGAGTCAGAGGGACTTGAAAGTAGGTGTACTTTCTTGCTTCTGGGATAGAATTTGGCATATCAATCAGATCTACTTTATATTGTGGTCTTCCTTTTCTTGCCTTCTTTTTCCTACAGGGAGGTAAAAGTTTCCCTCCACTAGTATGTTTAGGTCTCTCCTGGTATCTCTTATAATTTTTGCTTTATAAATGTTGCTGTTGTTTTATTTGATGCACAGATATTCATCATGTGTCTTCATTATGATTTCTAGCCTTTAACATTATAAAGTCCCCCTTTTTTCCCCTCTATTTAATGTTTTAGACCTAAATTCTAACTATCTGATGTTAAGATGTGAACCAAACTTTATTTGAACTTGCCTGGGGAAACTTTGACCACACTTTTGTCAACTTTTTGGCATCACTTTGTTTTGGGTGTGTCTCTTGCATAGAGTTGGGTTTTGCTTTGTGATCCAGTATGAAATTCTTGTAAATAGGTGAGTTAAGCACATTTATGCTTATTGATAAGACAGTTTGGTCTGAGTCCTGTCATTCTGTTTTGCTGAGAATTTTTGTTATTTGGCCTGTATTATTTTGTGTACTATTTTGATATTTAAGAAGGTTTGTATTTTTCTTCTTGGTTGTTTTTATAGTTTTATTAACTTAGCCCTCTTTCTTTGGGCAATATCTATTAGTTTCCTACAGTGAGGAACAATATTAGCATGTTTCTTCCTCTTCTTCCCTTTTCCTCTACCACTTAATAATTGTTGATACAATTCTCTCTAGTATTTACTTTTGACTTATCAGTGGGTGATGTTTTCTTATTGCTTCAGCGGTATAATTGGTGGGAATTAATGAACTTAGTTTCTCATCTTCTCTTCCCATTCTTCTCCCATTTTTTTTTTAGCTGTATCCCTTCTGCATTGTCAGGGCCTACATTTTACCCGATCACAGTAATTTCCTGGTTTGTTTTAGTCTCAGTTCTACATTACATATCTTCAACGTGGTGCCATCCCTCCTCTGGCTGCGGTTTCTCTAGCCTTCTTTTGGCGAGTTCATCCTATAGGAGTAGTTTCCTTGAGGGGCTCCTGGGAAATTGTTTTTCTGATTTCTTCTATGTTCAAAGCTGTTTCTACCTTTTGCACTTGAAGGATGGCTTGGCTAGATAATAAAATCCTTTGTTCACACTTTTTCTGTATAGCTTGTAGTTATTGTTCCATTGTCTTCTGCCACTGAATATTGCTATGGAATATCTGGGGCCAGGTTTTTTGTTTTTAGTCTGGCTGCCCAGAGAGCCCTTATCTTTCAACTGTGCTAAGTGTACTAGGATATATCTTAATGTTGACCATTCTCATCCAGTTTTCCCTGGCCCCTACTGTGCCCTTTTAATATATAGATTCATCTTTTATTTCAGGAAAGTCTTCTTAAATTTAATCTGAATTATTTTGTTCTAGTCTATTGGTTTGGTTTTCTGCTTCAAAAATCGAGTTATGCAGAGGTTGTGTTCTCTTTGCTTGTCATCTATAGCTGTAATTTTTTTCTCTAGTTTTTTAAACTATTTCCATTTCGTTTTGTTAGGTCCTTAATTTTTCCCAAATGCTTATTCCTTGTGCTTCTTCTCATTTTTCTTCTTCAGTTCTATGATAGTTTTGATTTGTTCTTACTTTTCTTGAGTTCTGACTAGTCACATTTTTATCTCTTCCATGTCTCACTATCTCTTTGCTGAGTTCTTATTCTGCTTTGTGATTACTCTTAATAGAGGTGATTGGATTAAGTTTTAAAAATTCATGCCATAATGTTTACTCAGAATTTTCATGTATTCCTTGGCTATGCTGTTCTGATGCATATTCATCAGGTAAGTTTTGGTTCTCTTTTCCTGTTTTAATTTAAAAATTAAATATCTTTGAATTGGTGCTGTGCTATTTTTTAAAAAATGCATTACTCATCATAAAATGACTGGCATTACCCTGCCCTAGCTCTTTGTGGGAAAGTCCCATGGGGAGTGTGTGTGTAAAGGGGTGCTGGGGACAGGGCAGCCTTCCATGCTTAACACTTGCAATACTCTCTGCTTCACTGTTTCCACAGACACTCTGCTTCCTGCTAAAATGGCCTTTCTGTATAGCCCTGCCCTCTCTGCTTCTCTGAACCCAGCCGTGTCCAGGAGGTCGTCTGCTGCCAGCCCTGCTGCCCCTCTGCCCACTTCCTTTGCTACACCAAAGGGGTGTATCTTTTGCACTTCAGGGTGAGCCCCTCACCTTCAGAGCACACAGTTGCTCGCGTTTCCTGAGACGTGATGCCCGGGGCTATCTACTCTCGCTCATCGTATTCTCCCCTTCTTCCTGCCTTCTTCCCAGTAAGGCCTCTGCTTTGTCTCCACTATTTCTGCTCTAGATTTCATGGTTCTTCTAATATGTAAAGGATACACATTGTCACTCACGTGAGGGTGAGCCCATACTCACAGAAGGTATATTTTGCTGGCATCTCCTGTGATCTTTTGCCATTGGGCTTTCTCATTATTTGCTTCCCTCTCTCATCTTGGAATCATGGCTATTAGCTAATTTTAGTAGCCCTTGTACAGATTCCTTGAATTGTTTTGCTGAAAATGAAACTCCCCCTCCCCCCCATTTTCCTTGTTTGTTTTGTATATTATCCAGGAGGAGAAGTTGGTGTTCCATGGGGCATATTTATAGTGGAGGTCTGGTGTACTCTTTAAAAGGATCTCTAAGGTCCCTGTATTGAGAATAGACTTTTAGGGGAATAGGGGTGGAAGTTGGGAGCAGCTGTTATGAAGCTCTTACAGCTTTCAGGTGTATTAATGATGGACTGCATCACAGTGGTAACTGTGGGAGTGGTGAGAAGTGTTAAATTCTGGATGTATTTTGAAGGGAAGCCATTTGGGATTGCTAATGGATTGGTTGAGTGTGAGAGAGGGGAGTCATTTGCAGCATGTATATCCGTCTTTCAAATGCTTCTCTGCACTGGAGAGCTTACAGCTGGCTTTAAGTGGGTAGGACCTATTCACAGGGAGACTTCCCCTGTGGCACTTGCCATCTTGCCTAGTTGTCAAAATGAGCAGGACTTTACTTATTTTATGTATCAGGTGGAGTCCTTTGGTGTATTTAAATTCTGAGTGGAACTGATTTTCCTTTGTTGCAGGTCTGTTGTAAAGGCCTTGAGTGCCCATGGGCTCGAGTCTGCTTCTCTTCCTGGTCCCAGCAGCCACATCAGGGACCTTCCAAATGCACATCTTCCATTCTGCTTAGAGCGGGTTCTTGGGCCCTGCCTGGGGTTAATGTGCTGTAGCCAGCTGCTCCACATACAGGGGAGAGCCTGCCTAGCCATTCCTTAGTCATCTCACGAGCTATCCTGATGATTGCCTTAAAGCTACTCCTGCTTGCTAAACTGAGGATCCTTGGCCAAAAAGAATGGCTTCCAAATCTGGTGAGGGCTCTTTCAGTGTGTATTTGGAATGTGCTTCTCTCTACTTAGGTTATTCATTATTAATATGATCCCATTTGCTTTTTTCCAGAAATTTATCAGAATTTCTGGTCTCCTGTTGTTTTAGTGCTGCCATGGTTATATTATTTTTTATTTTTGTCATTTCAGTGGGATAGTGGGACAGAGGGCAAGTGAACTCCTTTGCTTCCTGTCTGCCATCTTGATCTGGTTGTTTGTGTTGCTCCTTAAGAATTGAGGGAGGGGAATATGGAAGAAAAAGAACTGGGGAAGGATAAGATTTTTTAGATTCAGATATTAGAAAATGAGTTGGCTAATATGTAATATGCTGTTCATTCAGGGCCTTAATATTTCTGGCTTATTGTGCTTTTCATGGCTGCTCAATTGTGGTATGGTATAATTGAGTGTAGTTTACGTTTTTTTGAAGAGTCCTCCTTAGAGAGTGGAATCTGAGAAAATAGAATTAAAAATGATCTATCTAGTTTATGTCCAAGGGAAGTCTTACATCATCCATATTTAGTTTCTGATTAGTTACCTATCTGTAATCATGTGATTTTAGGAAACAACCTATAATAATATATTTTTCCTTTATTGGGAAAAATGTATTACCTTAAGTTTTAATAAGAGATAGGATATATAGAAGACTGCTTTGGAGAAGATAGTCTGAACTTTTAAGAATGAAATCATGTTTTAAATGTAGAGTTTGCATAAGTAGCAAAATTAAGTATATTGAAACATTTTCCCTTTGTATTAAATTCCTTCAAAATACATTTCCTTACTAGTCTGTGATATCAAGTGCTGTGGGTATTAACTGCAAAGGTAAACCTCACTACTATTTATAATGGTTTTGTGTTTGTGTACTAAATTGGAAAGGTATTTTATGATGTCACGTGGGTTGGGTGACAGTAATATTTCATGTTTCATATTAATATTTAATATTAATGCATTTAGGCAGGAATTAGGATAAAAGCTTGCCCATGGGCCAAAGGTAGGGCTAGTTCATTCTTCTCTGTAGCTCAGGCTAACTAAATTTGTCGATCTTATTCTAATATGTTTCTCATTTTAATCTACCCAAGGTGCCTTCCCAAACCCCTTCTAGAATTAGCTGTTGCCAAGATGAATGCTCAGGCATGTTATCCAGAAATATGTATTTTTACACAGTGGAATGCATTTTCATAAAAACTAGAATTTGAACCCAGCCATTGTTATTTGAGTTCTCTGTCCAGGGAGAACATTGAGAACAGTTTGTTTTGGTGTGTCTCAGGACCACCCTCGGATTTGGTGATTCGGTAGGACACGTGGGACTCAGCATATAGTTGTATTCAGGGCTAAGACTTGTTCTAGTGAAAGGCTACAAAACAAGATCAGCAAAGAGAAAAGGTGCAGGGGGCAAAATCCAGAGGAAGCCAGGTGGAAGATTTAAAGAGTCTCTGTGATACCATACAGGACAAGCTTAATTCCTCAACATGTGTGAAGTGTTGGCTACCAGGGAAGCTTGTTAGAGACCCAGTGCCCTGGGTTTTTACTGGGGGCTAGTCAGGCAGGCACCTTCTGCCCAACTCATACTAAAATTCCAGACTCCCAGAAGGAAAGAAGATGTTTAGCATAAACCACATTGTCTCTACAAACAGATTAGGCATGGTGAGCCATGCTTATCAGGGAATGTTGGGAACACTCCTGAAATCCAACTTTCCAGACGCCAGCCAGGGGCCAACCTTGCAAGCAGGGCTATCTAAGGATAACAGTCTCAGGCCTGCTATTTTGACTCTTTTCTGCATAACATTAGGTATCCAGATGCCTTTTATTTTCTAAATATTTAAAATAATCTAAAAGAAAAGAAAAGATGTAATGTAGATGTCATCAGACTTCCCATACCACGCCTGTGTGTGTTTTCAGTTTTGGTTGACACTTCAAAAAAAATCAGGTTTGTGCTAGTTTGTGTTGAAACCTGTGGGTCATTTAGTCACTCTGATGGCTGGTGGTTCCTCTTGCCCCCTTTCTAAGCCTCTGATTCTTCTGAACTGTGGACCTGACCATGCAGATTTCTTTGCCACTGTCTTATTTTCCTCTGTGACAACCACCTCAATCTTAGTGATGGTAAGGTTAGTCTGTGATAAAGTGCTGATATTAAGTCAAAGGTGTGGGAAGATTATGTGGGAGGGTGGGCAGATGAACAAAGAGCAGTGAGTTTTATTGAATGGGAGTAGTGAGCCACCTACCTTCAGCCTTAATTATGCCTTTTATAAGTTTGTGAACAAAATTATGAAGGTGATATCACTTCTTGGGCTCTTAGCTGTAATGGCAAAAGAGTGAAGGGGCTGAGGATGACTTTGGTATCAAATCTGCAGGATAAGTAAAGGTCCCAAATTATAATTCCTCTTAACAGTATTTTCTTAAACATATTTTGACAGCTATTCAGGATTACGAAACTGCTCAGGAACACAATGAAAACGATCAGCAGATTCGGGAAGGTCTAGAGAAAGCACAAAGACTATTGAAACAGTCGCAGAAACGAGATTATTATAAAATCTTGGGAGTAAAAAGGTGAATTATTAATTCAAAATTTGCATAGTTATTTTTAACCAACTCTGTTTTAAAGCTAATCATTGCTCTTTTTTTCTCTCTGATTCTTTTCCTTATGTAATTTCAGTCATAGATTAAACTCTAACAATCTTTAACATCATAAAGCTATTTTGAGTGTTACAGATAAATTTCTTTGATAGAGATGAGTAATGCAGCGATGCAGAATTAGTAGTTAGTGACAAAGATATGACACCGTAGCACGAATAGGTGCTAGGCCTAGATTTTTTAAGAAGGGTAAAGAGGTAGGAGTGAGCTTTGTGTTGGTGGGGATAGAAGGGAGAGAGGGGACGAGGAAAAGAAAACTCCTTTAGGCCTAAAAATAAAGTGGCACTTCTAGAATTAACTTGCAGGCACTGGAAGATACATAATTTACTCAATATGTGCTTTTATATAAGAGCCACCTTCCCTGAACAAGGAAACCATCAGTCTTTCAATCAAAAGTCTGAAACTTTGTTCTTATTAAGTAAGCTAATCCAGAAGCAAGATAGAAAGGGTCAGAGTATCTTTTTTAATGCTAAGAATTGAATCATGGTAGCTTGGAAATTCAGAAAGTTTAAAAATGAGTCTGTGATTTTTTTTATGGGAAAATTGTAAAAATCAGGAGTACTTTAATTTATTCCCAGTGAGATTCTAATCTTAGTGAACAAGTATCCAGCTTTAATGATCATCTAGAACTGTCTGTCACACGTTCAGCCTGTGACACCACTGGCACTATTAGGAAAACCAGGTTGCTCATTTCCTAGTGGGATCTTAGCACTCTCTTTTAGTATTTTGTGGCAGTGTGATGGACGCTTCTTAACTCATGATAGTTAATTTTTATCACCCCTTAGAAATGCCAAAAAGCAAGAAATCATTAAAGCATACCGAAAATTAGCAATGCAGTGGCACCCAGATAACTTCCAGAATGAAGAAGAAAAGAAAAAAGCTGAGAAAAAGTTCATCGACATAGCAGCTGCTAAAGAAGTCCTCTCTGATCCAGGTATACTCTGCGTTTAACGTTTCTGTTCTCTTGGAGTGGTGGAATCAGTGGCGACTTACTGGCTCTATTCCTTTGTCCACCTGAGAGGCAGTGTCAGAAGTGGGAGGTGGAGAGCGTGGTGGGCTCACCTCGGGAGCTGGTGACTGGTGGCCGGCCTTGCAGGGTCAGAAGTCCAGTTTTATGTCTGCCCCCATCAGACTCGGGGACCCTCATATGCACAGTGCAGGGGAAAGACCATCAAACGTGGAATCAGAAGGCCTGAGTTTGAATCTTATCTCTACTTGAACAAGTTACTAGAACTTTTTGGGCCTCTGTTTTTTTCACCTGTGATATGAAAGTACAACAGTGAGCGGGATCTCTTAGGTTCCGTCCAACTTCCCAATCAGTGATGGATTCTAGCAAATTTACAGAAGCTTGATTAGGAACCAGGATGCCAGGGTGGAATGTCCAGTGGTGCGAGAAGAGCATATACCTAGCCCAGGGGCTGCCTGCCTCTGTGAGTGTGCGCCCCAGGGATCATGCCCTAAATCAAAAGATCATTAGACTTACTCGTTGCTAGAAATGTTTTTATCATATCCTAAAATGGCCTGGAAAATAAGAGGGAGACAACTAAGAATTTAGGTAATGCTGAACAATGCTTGGACATTTCCAGGGGAAATTTAATGTTAAGCTAATACCTACTGCTTTTTTGTGGCTTTCTATGTCAATGGGAACAGAAACTATGACTTGAGCTAGACAAATTCAACAAAAATAGAAGGAAATTGTTTTATGCCCATTTTTTTTTTAATTAATTATTTATTTATTTATTTTTTTCCCCCAAAGCCCCAGTAGATAGTTGTATGTCATAGTTGCACATCCTTCTAGTTGCCATATGTGGGACGCGGCCTCAGCATGGCCAGAGAAGCGGTGCGTCGGTGCATGCCCGGGATCCGAACCCCGGCCGCCAGCAGCGGAGCGCGCGCACTTAACCGCTAAGCCACGGGGCCGGCCCGTTTTATGCCCATTTGACAAATCTTTTTTGAACACCTACGTATGCTTTGGAAATCAAGTTAAATGATCCTTTGTTCTCAAGTAATTTATAATCCAGTAAGAAAAACAGAAATGTACTTAAACGAGTACAGTAGGATACATAACTGTTTGTTCTTTTATTCAACACATATCGAGTGCCTACAACATCCCTTGAATGCTTCTGTCCTCTTCCCTTGTGCGGGGCACAGGTGGGACAGCTACATCAGATGGGTGGTTAGGAATCTTAGGGGAGGCGGGCTCTGGAGCTGAGCTCTGAGGGTAGCAGGGCACTAGCCCAGGGAGTTGGGGCTGACAGTCACAAAGGCACAATTGAGAAAAGAGCTGCATTTTTAAATACTAAGAGGTCTTTTTTGTTCTGTTCCTTTTTCTTAACCCCTGTTCTTATTTTAAGGATGAAATAGCTTTTTCTAGTCCCTCTGAGGATATTAGCCTGCTCTCTGCCACCTGCAGTGTTCCTTTCTCCTGTTGGTTGGCCCTGGTCTCTGTTTCGTCAGGGACTTTCTTCAGCACTGACAGGCACAGCAGTGGAGGTAGCCTCCTGGATTGTGCAATAGGAGACCTCACTCCCCTCAGGTCTGAGGAACCCTAGTTCTGTTCAGATTTAACAGTGAAGCACTAGAAAGCTGATCAAACGCTTTATGGGTTGATGAGGTTGTGCCTGGCTGACTTCATTATTGGGGTTAGGATGGTGACATGGCTGTTCGGTCAGAAGAACATGACTTTTGGAGGTCTCTTTCTCTGCAATTATTCATTTTTTCCAGGGAAGAATTTCATTGAGGACCCATTTTCACCTCTGAACCTCACTCCCTTCTCTGAGACTTGGGTTTCTGGAGTCTCTTTCTCTGAGACCAAACCTCTGATCTGGGTGGGAATGGGAGAGCTTCGTTTAGAGTATTGGGCACAACTCCTCCCCTATACCTTAGTCAACACCTAGGTCTTAATTTGCTGGTTTCTTTTATAGAAATGAGGAAGAAGTTTGACGACGGAGAAGATCCCCTGGATGCAGAGAGCCAACAAGGAGGCGGTGGCAGCCCTTTCCACAGAAGCTGGAACTCATGGCAGGGGTTCAATCCCTTCAGTTCAGGCGGACCTTTTAGGTTTAAATTCCACTTCAATTAAACCAGCTGTTTTTCTGGCCTTCTTAATTTTTTTTAAAGATTAAAAACAAAGAAACCTTGTTCCGGGATCCTAATGAAAAAATTTCAAATCTTTCAGTTTGTCCATGACCAAAGAGTTGTTTTAAGAGGAAAAATCTGTTCTTATCCATTTTAGACTTGAGGTTGATGGGTTTGCGAGGGCAGGGAGGTGAGGAATGGTTCCATGTCTGACAAAGCAGCCTGTGTCTGTTGGAGTGTCTGGAAGAAGTGGTCTGAGGCAGACTCAGCTGTGCAAGTGCTCACATATTTTGCATTTTTCTACCCTGGAGCATGTAGAAATTATTCTTTTCTTCACGGTCTTGCATAGTATGTCAGTGCTACACGTGTAAGGAGCTATAATCTTCATGAGAATGGGTTGTGTTTCAGGATTCTTAAAGAGAATATTAACATTTTGAGCTGTATGTTCTTGGGGACAACTTTGCTGAGGTTTTGGTCAGTCCAGTCACTTGCAACTATCTGTTAAATTTCAGAGCCTCCTTTAATCTACATGCGTTTCCATCTCTACTGGCCCAAACGTGGCTGTCATTGAAGGAGGGACAGAGCGCATCTTTTAGAAAACCTGCACCAAATGGTTGTTGATGTAGCCAGGTTTAAACTTTGGATTGATGTTAAGCATATATTTTATGTTTTTTTTGTTCAGTACCTGCAAGAGAATACTGAAAACTACCGAAACAGAATTAATTGTAAAAACCTATGGGCCCTTTTGTTTAATATGAAACACAACAAATTAACTAAAAGATAAGTAATATATAAAATAGCTTTAGATAATATTGCAGTGGTATTATTTAAAATAATATTGCTGAAGTGCAGAATGAAATGCTTTAACAACTGAAGTTGTGAATTAAACAGAATTTCCTGTAACAGCATTGGCTTAGAAATGTAAAGTTGCACAGTCAACATAAATAAACAGAATGCCATGTTTCCCACTTTTAATGAATACAGTGGGCAGCTTCTCCTCCGTCCTGGCCGAGCCTCTAGGACTGCAGTGACTCCCACGTGGGCCCTGTTTGAGGTGGGGGTGGACAGCAGCCCTGCCCCTTCACCAGACCTGATGCCTCTGCATGTTCCTCCTGCCTATAAGAAAGTACAGGTTTACACATCTACTTAGTTCTGGCTGTATTTCCACTCTCGAGAGGGCATCTCTTCTTGGAGTACCTTCTTCTTACCTTTTAAGAATTGAACTATTCACTCTTTGTATACTGGATAATTTTTTCCCTAAAAAAGGAGTGTTAATCAAGAATATTAAATATTTATGGAACTAATGATGCTGCATTTAAAATCTAAGAGAATTACTTTAGATAAGAATTATTACCCTTATTCTGGAAAGATTTTTTGTTTTTGCCTTAGAGTATTTTGAAGCATTTTAAGCAGGGTCTAATAATATATTATTTGTATGAAATCAAGCATTTTCATTTTAGTTGTGGGAGGCATCCTGATCACTAATGTCTACAATAGCCAAGCACAAATCGTTTTCTTTTATAGTTATCCTGAAACATATGTGGAAAAAAATTTTTTAAACTCAGAGAAATCACATAGTTGAGTAAAACACGTTAAGTGCTTTTTGCATCTATTTAAAAGTCTATTTCTTACCAATAAACTTAACTGCATTTTGAAAACTAGTGAACAGCTTGTAGCTTTCATTTTATTTTAATGTCTCAAAATTCAAACCAGTGTGAAAATAATTTCCAAGGGAAATGCACTTTTGTTTAATCTCAGTAATCTCACTACTTCACTAGTTATAGCAACGTTTTTTTTCAATCTGGTTCTTTCATATATGATGTCACTGTGACCTCTTTGAAATCTAGCAAGGGCCTCTACCTACTTTCAAAAGAATTTTCGCACAGAATCTGAACAAAGGGAATATCAAATCACTTGCCTTTCCATTCGGAGGAGAGGACGAAAAGTTGCCAACAAGGAGCCAGAGGGAGTCGGATGGTTGAGGGCTGGGCGGCACGGGAGATGTGTCCCCGCACCTGGTCCCTCGCTGCCTGCTGGGCTGCTGCCCAGAGGGTTGTTTGCATTGTTTTTTCTCCACTTGTAATGACCATAATTCCTGTTCCTCAAGTCTTGCTGTGGATTTCATTTAGTGGATTTAACTGTAACTGAAAGGTGTAGTTACTTGCTTGTTTTCAGTGAAAGAGGGGAAGCTATGGTGCCACCTGCCAACGCCACTGAGATATTAAGTCTCTGGAGTCTGTTGCTTTGCTGATTAAGGAAGAAGATAATGACCTTGAACTTCCAGCCTTGACAGGGGTCAGCGGTCTTCTGGTATCCAGCTCAGTGGAAGGGCAGTCATCCATGCATTCCTTGACAGTGACTGAGAACTCCGGGTGTGTGAAGGGACAGTCCTTCCTCCTGCCAGCCTGATGGTGGAGCTCATTGAGCAATGAGGAGTGTGTGACTGAAGAAGCATTTGATTTGTTTTTGGGCTACTTCTACTTACCAGTTTCCATTTTCTGTTTTTGGGGACTGCAGTTGCCTAGTAGCCTTTGTGGCTCTTTCTGGAAAAGTAAAATCAGAGGGGTACCTAGCCTTAGCTGTATTACGTTCCCTTTGTAAACGCCTCCCTTCTTTTCTGGTGAGCTCCAGAAGTGAAGTATCGCTGGTCTGTACATTGTGGACATTTTCCACAGCAGCAGGTATTACACACATCAGCCTATACACGTGAATAAGTTCTAAAAAGAGGTAAATTATTACCCAATTTTGAAAGTTTATGCTTTCTTATCATGGATAAATGAAAACTTGAAAACAGCTTCAATAGTTTACTAATATGAAATGGATGTAACATAATACTAATTTTAAAATGTCTTTCTCTTTAGACAGTATTAAAAGTTTATTTTAAATATCAGTATGAAAACAGAACTTTTTGGGACTCTGATCATGGAATGTAAAAACCCACAATTTTTTGTAAAAACCCACAATTTTTTTAAGAGACAAATACTACTGATAACCAAGTAGACCAAAAAAAGCTAACAGAATCACAATTTGAAATTGGCACCATTTTCTATTCATGGTAGAAAAGGAAAGATTTCACCTTTAAAGGCATGAATTTGTATGTGACACTTATCAAAAAAATGCCTAAGATGCTTATGTTAAAAACAGCTCCTCAGTCAGGTCTGTGTTAGAGCCGACTGCTGTAAAAGGTATAGGGCACTGGTGATGGGCCTTGCGGCAAGTTTTCATTAAGTACATATCAGCGGTAAAACCTAGAGAAATTCATGCAACTTTGTTCAATGTAATTGACTTTTCCATATTTATAAAGGAAGGAGGAAGGCAAATGCTAATTTGTCAACAAACAATATGCTTATTCTAAGATCATTCCTTTTTTGTTAGTAGCAGAGTTTATTCTGTAATTGCAAATGACATTATTAGGTGGGGATAATATTTTTATGGATGATCTCATTTGTTGAATGATTTAAGAGTAAAATTAGCCACTGCGTGGCTCTGTGTCTAGTATCAGGTTTTGTTGCACTCGCCTTGGTTGACCCTCTCACTGGCAGTGGAAAGCAGAGCGTGGAGTAGGGAAAAACTGGAGATGTCTGATGTTAAAATATTACTCCTACCGTGAGGCTATATTGGTTTTGAATGCGACAAAACTAAGTAACTTAATCCATCTCAATTTAGTGTTTTAATAAAAAAAACTGAAAATTAATTGAAATGGGTCTCAGACATGTCTACAAATATGGGTACTATTTTTATGCCCGTGTATTTTCACATTTAATAAAAATATTTATGGTCAAATCAGTACCTTCTTGCTTTTTTTTCATTTTTAGTCTTTTGGACAAGTCTGTTTCCAACTCTGCTTTACACATAATCAGTCAATGAGGAGACAAAAGGGCTCCTCCTCATTAGTTTAAGTCAGAGCACAAAAAGCAGAAATGGCTAAAATCTCTTAACCCTGCAAGTCCTAGGACAGCTAGGCCTTAAAGGGGACACTTCTTCAATTGCAGTACTATTAAAATCTAATACTTATATTGGCTTTGTTTGGAGACTTTCTCCTTTATACTAGCATTTGCACATTTCTGTTAAGGTCCTAAAAACGGGGTGGGGGACTGGGGGACCAGGACGGACACTGCTGCCCAAGTCTCATTCGTTCTTCTCAGTTATATGTTCTGCATATCCTAAAAGGACAGCTAGAATACTTACATAGAACTTTCCCAGAAAGTGCAAAATTTCCAAATCTTGATAGTCAATTCATGATATTTTGCAGTATATGAGCAATCAAGCCTTAGTCTAAAGACAATGGAAATATCTGCACAGGCTGCCGGGAGAAGAGGGGAGGAAGGGAAGAAGATCCAGGCTCTCTTCCCAGATCCCCAGGAGTTATGACTTGGCAAGCACTCATCCCCTCCCCCTCCCTATCTCCACGCCTGAATCGTGTTTGATGATGGAAAAAAAAAAAATCCAATCATCATTGTAATCTTAAGGCATACAGGTTACACCCTGGGGACCCTAAACTCTGCAAACCTTTACCTGCTGAGGAAATCCTTCCTTGAGAATAGATGGTCAACAGAAGCATAACATGCAAATTTATTTGTCACTGCCTTACACTAGGATTCAGTTCCTAACAAGGAGGCATCCAGGTGACAACTGCAAGGCTGCAGTCTTGTGAATATGTTTCCAACCTTCATTCACTAAGGGGTCACTCTGCTAGACGTCACTTCTGGTTTAGACAGACAATCCCAGGGACTTAGCAGCTGGATTTGGAAGGGCCACTGGGAAAGTCAGTTCCAAGGTCTTTCTGAGGAAATCGCTAAAAACCATGAAGGAGAAACTATTGCTTGCAGCTTTTCTTAGTGGATTTAAATTGTTCTAAGTCTTTTTGGTATCTGCATATTTCCTTGTTACAGAAGATTTCTATTCTATAGGTGTATGCTTGAGCACAGTTTGTCATTTGTATGTAAGTATGTAAAGGATTTTTTTCCTTACACTGGTTTCCCTAAATGGATGTGGTTTTTCTCTCGGGTGTGGAAGACGCTTTGAAGATAGCAAAGGATAACTCTTCTAACAATTACCGTTTCACTGTATTAGGTTTTTCTTAGGATTTTATTAATACGCCTTCATATATACCACCTGTTGCGATGTTGTTTCCTGCAACATTTATGCCTTTGTTAAGTTACTTAAATGTCATGAAGTGGAAAGATTTCATTCTACAATTGTACAATTCTAGTGCAAACAAAATTGCCTCTCTCCTCCTACTGGATGCACTCTGCGATGTCAACACACAGGGAGGGCTTATGGCCTTACACCAGGGAGGTTTCTTATAGGTGCCGTGCAATGAAGAAAAATGGCATCATCAAATCCCAAATGAGGCTATTTGTTCTTATCCAAGAGCTTTCACCTGACAGAGTAAGTACTGATGTTATGTGTAAATATAACTATTAGGAACAATGCAGGCATAAAAATATTCACTGAGCAATTTTGGATTAACGTTCATGGACGTTAAAGCCCGTCACTGCACTCTAGGATCAAATCACCAAAGCTCTTCACATGGTTTAGACTCACCTGCATGTCCTTGTGCACCCCAGCTCCAACCTGATGGCCTTTTCCTCGTCCTCAACAAAACTACCTCCATGCTATGCTTTCGCCTCTCTAGCGCTTATACCAACTTCAGGTTTTATCCTAAATGTCACTTCTTTAGGCCTTTCCAGACACTTCTCTTCATAGCATTTTCATTGGAATATTTATTTAATGCCATTTATACTGGTTTAGTAACTTCAAAAGGACAGCCTGGCACATAGTAGGTACTTAAATATTTGTTGGATTTGTTCAGGTTGCGGAGACCTATATTATTGGCCTTATTCAGATGGAAGCTTTTTCTGGTCAAAGGAGACGTGAGTAAACAGAGGCCAAGGCTATGGAGCAGTGGCGGGTTCACAGCTTTTGCAAGGACAGGAGTCTGATGCTTTAGACTAGATATCCCACTGTAAAATTAGTGATAGTTACTTCAAAATTCATCTTACTCAATAAGTCTAGTGCCATAATGATTCCTTCTCTACCTTCCCCCCAAATTTTAAACAAACATAAGGTTGATCTGGAGCCTTTGTCATTCAAATGTTTTGGTTTTGAACCAGTCTTTTAAAATTTGAGTAATTTTTCTTCCCTCAATTCTAATCAAAACCTTTAAAGTGAAGTCATATCAGGTAGGATACAAACCTTATATATTGGGCAGGTCCATATGACTGAAGCAAACTTTTTTTTTTTTTTTGTGAGGAAGATCAGCCTTGAGCTAACATCCATGCCAATCCTCCTCTTTTTGCTGAGGAAGACTGACCCTGGGCTAACATCTGTGCCCATCTTCCTTCACTTTATGTGGGCCGCCGCCACAGCATGGCCTGATAAGTGGTGCCTCAGTGAGCAACCAGAATCCGAACTGGGGCCGCCAGCAGCGGAGCGTGTGCACTTAACCGTTACGCCACGGGGCCGGCCCTAAAGTAAACTTGTTAAATTCAAGTAATTATGAACTGTAGGGGACAAGATTATTTTCCAAAGATGTTATCAGTAAGTTCTAAATCAAGAGGCTTCACTCTAGAATTTCTCAGAAAACAGAAGTTTATATTTGATAAGCTGGGCTAATAAACTACAAAATGGGAAACAGTTGTCCCATTCACTTCACGACTTCAAGACTTACTGTTTAGAGTGGTTACAGGATGGGCTTGCACACATGAACATGCACCTTTAAGTCACAAAATTGCCTGTAACTTGAACTTCAATCATCAAAGGCCTGGACCTTTGTGCCTCCCCTCCCTTACTTTGCCACTGAAGGTAAGATTTTAACAAATTGACTAGTTCTTTGGAAGTGAGTGGAGCCCCTAAGTCTACCCAGTCAAGGCACAGAAGCGGGCAAGGCAGGGGCTGGATAGTAACTTAGACTTCATGGTACTGAGCCTGGATCCATTAGCACCTTTCATTCGATCTCTGGACCTGGGGATCTGAGACATATGTCAGAGTCTTTCAATGAAGTCTTATTTGTTCTAGTGGGAAATTAAATGTCACTAATTTCTTTGCTGCTGTCTCACAGAAGAAAATTCTCTTAGCGATGCTTTAGTCACTGAAGGATATTCTGACTTGACGTGTACCTACGGCCTCTAAAACTCTTCTGCTGGGTCCCTGGAGCCTCTTCTGGGCAGTGGCAACTTGCTGTCTGGTTGTTTCTCAGGTGCTGGAGTTGGAACCTGGCACGTAGGAGCAACTATTTCTTTGGGCAGGCTCCTACTCAGTCAAACTACATTTTTCATATTAAGGAAAAGCCTGATTTTATCTGTAACTCCAGGCTGACATGGCCTGTCGTGCTTTCTGGAAGTATTCTACTCTATCTCTCTAGGTGCAACATTGTTCTCTGGACATGAGGATAACTGGGGCCAAAGGATGGGCACTTCCAAAATCTAGCCTTTCGTATCTAAGCATCAGTGGTATGAAGACTCTGGATTGTCTTCAGTCTCACATTCTGGGTTTACTCTATTACCTAAAACTTACATGCCTTTACATGGTTAAAGCTTAGAATCTCCCAATTTTCAGATAAACTCTGTTCTGACGCTTTCCTCTAAGGAGGGAGAAACAGAAGTGGATTATAACTTCTCACAGATGGAAAATATGGTTTTTTTCCCTGCCAGGATTTGATTTTTGTTAAAATTTTCTATCTGGCCTGCACTTGAAAACCAGAATTCAGGGTCCAGAATGTATGTTAAAAGCCCTCGGGCTACCTTCAGGTCTCTCTAGCTCAATGGGCTGGTGGCTTTCTCTGCAAGTGCTGCCACACGCTCGAGGCAGACCTGTAGCTCAGCTCCCATGTGCCTCTGAGAAGGGCAGCGTGTTGTACGGCACAGCAGTTTATATGCACTTGACATAAGAATTTTAAAATGAGTCATTTTATAAAAGAATCTCCCTGTAAAGAAGTATCTTATCATCTGGATTTTCAGATATAAGGTAGCACTTAACTGGAAATGAGACGTGTAAATTAAAGATGCTAACTGGGAGGGGAGCCATCAGGACTGTTGACATTATTCTGCAATTTCAGTTTATACTCTGTGAACTACAGAATCTAGCAGATTGCAGATAGTAGTCAGCAGGAAGCATGAGAATCAGGTGCCTCTGCCTGGCCGATCCTTTTTCCCTTACAGAAGTGAAAACAGAGGCTGACAATAAAGGAAAACAACATACCATCTTAACAGTCAGTTGGGGCTTCTGCCCCAAACACCACAGCAGACCTCGGTCAGCTGGGTTGGAGCATCTGGCCTAAGCCAGCAGCTTACAGGGTCTCTTCCCTCTCATCACGCCCAGACATGATGCCTGACTCCAAAGAGCAGGGGGCCAGAGAACAGTGTGGAGTTGGCCCCCCAGGCCAAGTTCCCACTGCAGCCTTTGACGGCATCCCTTAGGATCCCTTAGGGACACCCACAGGAATAACTGAGGTCCATCAGGGCAGGCACACTCGAAGAACTCCACTTTATCACAGACAAGAACAAGTAACAAAGGGTGATGGGGAGAGGGAGGTCTTGTGATCTCTCATTAGGAGTGGATGAAGCTGCTGGGAGCAGAGCAGTTACTTTACTCAGCAAGATTTTTTTTTTTTTTATAATTTTTATTTATTTTTTCCCCCCCCCAAAGCTCCAGTAGATAGTTGTATGTCATAGCTGCACATCCTTCTAGTTGCTGTATGTGGGACGCAGCCCCAGCATGGCCGGAGAAGCGGTAGGTCGGTGCTCGCAGCCCAGAGCAGTTACTTTAAAATACTCTATAGGGCCAGCCCCGTGGCTTAGCGGTTAAGTGCGCGCGCTCCGCTGCTGGCGGCCCGAGTTCGGATCCCGGGCGAGCAGCGACGCACCGCTTCTCTGGCTATGCTGGGGCTGCGTCCCACATACAGCAACTAGAAGGATGTGCAGCTATGACATACAACTATCTACTGGGGCTTTGGGGGGGAAAAAAAGGAGGAGGAGGATTGGCAATAGATGTTAGCTCAGAGCCAGTCTTCCTCAGCAAAACGAGGAGGATTAGCATGGATGTTAGCTCAGGGCTGATCTTCCTCACAAAAATAAATAAATAAATAAATAAATAAAAATACTCTATAGCTGTGCTGTCAAAAAGAGGAGGATCAGACTTATTGGGAAGAGCTCAAAGGAGCAAGAGTCAAGATTGCGGTGGACAGCTTCTGCCTCACTGTGGACCTCTGTACGGAGCTGTCCAATGGACCAGCCTGTCTCTCGAGGCAGACAGTTCCCTGTCGCCCTGGAGGTTTCCAGGATGGCCCAAGACTCCACCTCCAGGGCCTTGTAAGGGAGGCTGGCACACTAGCCGGGGGCTAAACTCTATAGACTGTTCCCCACACCTCACTAATCAACACAGTCACCTGGAGAGCTTTTTAAACACTCATGATGTCCCATGCTCACCTCAGCCCTACTGCATCAGCTTCTTCAGGGCACGGGGTCCAAGTGACACTGAGGTCTCTTCCAGTCCCAAGATCCTATGATTCTAGAATAGCTGGATAGTTTTTGAATATTTACTATTCCTATTTATCCATTATTAATACACAGCAGGAAAACAAATAGTTTACATTGTTAACTTAGTTTCTAAGTAAAAGTAGCCAGTTCTTTTCTAAAAAGAATACATATGTACCCCATAAGCCCACAAATATCATTTTATGAATAAAAATGAGAAACATTAAAAAAATACAAATACAGCATAGGAATAAAACATCATATGCTTTAAGACAAATAAAATAAATGATTACCGTGAGACACTACTTCCATTTTAAAACAACTGTTAAGGGATAAATGGGCTTAACTTGTTTTATTATTCAGAGATAAACACAAGTCCTTTTTCTTTCTCAGAAGAAAAAACACAAAATAGATTTCTCTTTAATTCTCTGGAATACACTAAGATATAGATGGTTTGATAAAAATCCATGAGGACCAGCTAGTCAGATATGTTCTTCTATCGGGTTATCTGGCAAAATTATCACTTTCACTGGTGAAAATCCAGTGTTTTAAGCAATAAGGAAAAAGGAACAATCTAGTTTTAAATACTCAATGGTCATTTCTTATATAACTTAAACTTACTCAATACATTAAGTGTACGTATTTTTAAATAATTTTTTTTAAATTGAAGAATATGTCACTGATCATTAACGAAACTTCCAGAAGTCTTAGCAGTAGTTCCACACTTCCCCAGCAGGTGGCAGAATTCTCATCATATTTTCATCTTCTTTCTCATATGAGCCAGTGCTAGAGTTCATCGTGTGTCAAAACTGTAGGAGAGGAAAGTTTATTTAGTTCTCGAAATTTTAAATATCAGCGCTTAAATCTCACTGAGGTATGGGATACTGAAAAAGCATAGGTGCTGACTGAGGATCCTTTTGTTAGTTTAGTACCTACTTGCTTCATTATGTGACATGAGAATAGCTCTTTGTACATTATGGTTTCTATTAAATTGTATCATAACTTCGCCTTTTTACCCATCTAGAAGTGAGCTTCCATGAGTCTATAAGACAAGGGCCATACCTTATTTATCTTTGTTATCTCTAGGACCTAGCTCCTTGCCTGGAAATGGAGGCTTTGGAAAACACTAATACATTATTCACCACGCACAAAGTATTCTGTCATTAATGTAATGAAACAACAAAGAGCAGAAGACATATAGGGTCCTCTTCTAAGATGGGAGGACAGAGCATTTAAACACAGACGTAAGTACCACACAAATGCGAGAATCAATACTAACGAAGATTTAGAGAACAAAACGGCTTCTCCTTCTGCATCATTGAGCTGTCACATACCAACTGATTTAAGAACACTGAGAATTCAAAATGATATTTTCAGGCAGAAATTAATTAAAATACAATTTAAATGCATCCTGTTCCATAATTCAAGATGGCAGACTATGATTCTCTTTTCATTAAATTTTATTTGAAAGACAATAAATATATAAAGGAATAACAATAATGAGAATGGGAAGTGGTTACGAGACACTATTGGGGCAAAGTTATCAATGAATTTCTAAAAGAGGAAAACAGAATATACAGCTGAATACATAAATACACAGCTGAGATGATGAGTTGATTTTCCTGACGGAGGCTAGGAGAGGCTCCTAGCAGAAAACACTGGTGGGGAGCGAGTCAGACAGTGAAGTAATTAACTGAAGGACTGTCTGGAAAATCTGTGCCTGTCGGCTCCCCACTCTCATTATTTCTTCTGCATCTCAGAAGAAACTGACAACCCGGTGTTTACTTCAAAATAAAAAGTGGAAGACTGTTTTTGAAAAAAAATTGAACAATTTATTGAGAGAGATTTTCTTATGGGTGTGGATACTCTTGTGTAAAGTGCCTTCATTTTGGCTTTTGCCCTGGGTGGTGTGTGGGACAAGCTTTGATCTGTTCCGTGCCCATACACCTGAAGAGAAGCCTGCCAGTTCCACACCATGCCTATGTACCCAGAGCTACCAATGAATACTCCCATTCAGGGAAGAAGCTTATTGGAGAAAAGAGACACATCTACACCATGGCCAAGGAAACCCATGCAGGCTATCTACACCGACCAATCCAATCTTTCATTCTTAAACATACACAAAGGGTCCAGATCTCCAGGCATTTGAGGAAGACCAATAGCAAAGGAAAAAATGACTAAGATGAACACACAATACAACTCACCCAACGGAAACAAAGAAAACCAAGAGAACCAAAGAGATACTTAAAACAATTCTAATTAATATTTTCCAGAGATAACTGAAAAGTCAATGAAGCCATAAAACAAGAACAAATTGAAATTAAAAGGAAGCAAGCAGGAAAAAGAAAGATCTGTTGGAAATTAAGACGTGATTGCCCCTCTTAAAAAAAGATCAATAGGGTCCGGCCCAGTGGTGCAAGCGGTTAAGTGCACGCAATCCACTTTGGCGGCCCGGGGTTCACAGGTTCGGATCCCGGGTGCTCACCGATGCACCGCTGGTCAAGCCATGCTGTGGCAGGGTCCCATAGAAAGTAGAGGAAGATGGGCACGGATGTTAGCCCAGGACGAATCTTCCTCAGCAAAAAGAGGAGTATTGGCAATGGATGTTAGCTCAGGGCTGATCTTCGTCACACACACACACACAAAAAGATCAATAGAGGGTTGAAGATAAAGTAAAAAATTTTCCTAGAACACAGTGGGAAGATTAGGAAATATAAAAAACATATATAACCACAGAAATACAAAGAATCATAAGAGACCACTATGAACAATTATATATCAACAAATTGGACAATCTAGAAGAAATGGATAAATTCCTAGAAACATACAACCTACCAAGACTGAATTATGAAGAAACAGAAAATCTGAACAGACTAATTATTAGTAAGGAGATTGAGTCAATAATCCAAAACTTCCCAACAAACAAAAGTCCAGGGCCAGATGGCTACTCTGGTGAATTCTACCAAATACTTTAAGAATTAATACCAATCCTTCTCAAACTGTTCCAAAAAACAGAAGAGGGAACATGTCCAAACTCATTTTACAAGGCCAGTGTTAGCTACCCTGATACCAAAAGCAGACAAGGATGCTACAAGAAAAGAAAATTATAGGCCAATATCCCTGATGAACACAGATGCAAAAACCCTCAACAAAATATTAGCAAACCAATTTCACAATACATTAAAAGGATCATATGCCACGATCAAGGGATGCAAGGATGTTGAGTTCAACATCTGCAAATCAATCAATGTGATACACCACATTAGCAAAATGAAGGATAAAAAAATCATATGATTATTTCAACAGCTGCAGAAAAAGCATTTGAAAAAATCCAACATCCATTTATGATAAAAACTCTCAACAAGGTAGTACAGAGAGAACATACCTCAACTTAATGAAGGCCACATACGACAAACCCACAGGTAACATCATACTTTATGGTGAAAAGCTGGAAACTTTTCCTCTAAAATCAGAGACAAGACAAGGATGCCCACTCTCACCACGTTTATTCTACATAGTATTGAAAGTCCTAGCCAGAGCAATTAGGGAAGAAAAATAAATAAAAGGCCATCAAATCAGAGGGGAAGAAGTAAACTGTCACTGTTTGCAAATGATTATATATAGAAAACCCTAAAGACTCCACCAAAAACTATCAGAACTAATAAATGAACTAAGTTGCAGGATACAAAATCAATATACAAAAATCTGTTGCATTTCTATAGACTAATAACAAACTATCAGAAAGAGAAATTGAGAAAACAATCCCACTTACAACTGGGTCAAAAAAAAAAAAAAGGAATAAATTTAACCAAGGAGGTGAAAGATCTGTGCACTGAAAACTTTAGGACATTAATGAAAGAAATTGAAGACACAAATAAATGGACAGATATTCCATGCTCATGGATTAGAAGAATTAATATTTTATGTCCATACTACCCAAAGCAATCTACAGATTCAATGTAATCCCTATCAAAACTCCAGTGGCATCTTTCATAGAAATAGAACAAACAATCCTTAAATTTGTATGGAACTACAAAAGACCTTGAATAGCCAAAGCAATCTTGACAACGAGGAATAACGCTAGAGGCATCACACTCCCTCATTTCAAACTACATTACAAAGCTACAGTAATCAAAATAGTATGGTATTAGCAAAAAAACAGACACACAGATCAATGCAACAGAAGAGACCCAGAAATAAACCCATGTATTTATGGTCAATTGATTTAAAACACAGGAGCCAAGAATATACAATGGGGAAAAGACAGTCTCTTCAATAAATGGTGCTGGGAAAAGTGGACAGCACCATGCAAAAGAATGAACCTGGAACCCTATCTTATACCATATACAAAAATCAACCAAAAATGGGTTAAAGACTTGAACGTAAGACCCAAAACCATAAAACTCCCAGAAGAAAATATAGGTGGTAAGCTCCCTGGCATTGGCCTTGGTGATAATTTTTTGGATTTGATACCAAAAGCAAAAATAAACAAGTAGAACTACATCAAACTAAAAACCTTTTCCAAGCAAAGGAAACCATCAACAAAATGAAAAGGCAACCTATGGAATGGGAGAAAACATCTGCAAATCATATGTCTGATATGGAGTTGATATCCAAAATACAGAAAGAACTCATATAACTCAACAGCAAAAAAACCAAACAATCCTATTAAAAAATGGGCAGAGGATCTGAATGGACATTTTTTCCAAAGACAGACAGATGGCCAACAGCTACATGAAAAGGTGTTCAATATCACTAACCATCAGGCAAATGCAAATGAAAACCACAATGAGCTATCACCTCACACCTGTTAGAACGGCTATTATCAAAAAGACACGAACTAAGTATTGGCAAGGATGTGGAGAAAAGGGAACCCTTGTGCATTGCTGGCGGGAATGTAAATTGGTGCAACCACTCTGGAAAACATTACTGAGGTTCCTCAAAAAATTAAAAATAGGACTATCATATGATCTAGAAATTCCACTTCTGGGTATTTATCCAAAGGAAATGAAAACACTAACTCGAAAAGACATATGCATTCCCACATTCATGACAGCATTATTTACAATCGCCAAGACGTGGAAGCAATCTAAGTGACCATGAATGGATGAATGGATAAAGGAAATGTGGCATGTATATACAATAGGACATTCTTCAGCTATAAAAAAGAAAGAAATTTTGCCATGTGTGACAAAATGGATGAACCTTAAGGGCATTACGCTTAGTGAAATAAGTCAGACAGAGAGAGACAAATACCATATGATCTCACTTATATGCGGATTCTAAAAAAACTGAGCTCACAAATACAGAGAACAGACTGGTGGCTGCCAGAGATGGGGGTGGGGGATGGGCAAAATGGGCGAAGGAGGTCAAAGATACAAACTTCCAGTTATAAAATAAATAAGTCATGGGGATGTATTATACAGCATCGTGAATACACAATCATGTGTCAATGATGGGGATATGTTCTAAGAAACGCATCATTAGGCGATTTCCTCATTGCGCAAATATCACAGAGTCTAATTACTCAAATCTAGATGGTGTGTCCTATTACACAGCTAGGCTATATGGTACTAATCTTACGGGATCACTGTTGTATATGTGGTCCGTTGTTGACTGAAATGTCGTTATGTGGCACATGACTGTAGTTAATAATACTGTATTGTATATTTGAAAGTTGCTAAGAGAGTAGATCTTAAAAGTTCTCAACACACAAAAAAATTATTTTGTGACTATGTATGATAATGAATGTTAAATAGTCACCTCTATTTCTGTTGAAGAGGCAGTTGATAAAATGCCACCCATTCTTGATAAAAAAAACTTATTAAAATAGGAATCAATGGCTATTTCCTCGATATGATAAAATATCTGTTTTTTAGTCCAAAGCTACTATCTTACCTAATGGGGAAACGCAGAAGGTTGGCCAGGCAACATGAGAAAAAGAAAGGAGGCCTACTACCACCATTTTCAACATTGTGTTAGATATATCAGCCAAAGCAATTAGACAAGAGAAAGCAGTGTGAGGTACAAGAATTAGAAAGAGGAAAAATCATTTTTGTTTGCAGATAAGATGTGTGTATTCCTGGACAAACTCAAGAGAATCAAGTGAAACCTTACTATAAACAATATGAGAATTCAATATGATCATTGGAAATAAAACTTCATAAACAGAATAGTCTTTCTATGTACAAGTAAGCACCTGTAAGAAGATATACCGGAAGAGAAAATTCTATTTATAGTAGTAACAAAAAGGTAAAATTCCTAGGAATAAGCTTAAAAAGATATGTATAAAATCTATATGATTAAAATGAAACTGGACCTGGATTTGCAGAAAGACACAACATGTTCTTAGCCAAGAAGAACAGTCTTCATGAAGATGTCAATACTCCCTAAGCTAACTAATAAATTTAATGCAATCCTCCCTCTGCCTCCCCCTACTACTCCCTTCCTCCCTAAAAAACTCCAGGAAAGCATCTGGAACTAGATAAGCTGATTCTGAGACTTTTATGGAAAAATACACAAACAAGGACACCCAGGAAAAGAACAACAAAGAAGAGCAATGAGGGGTGATGAGCTCTACTTGTTATGAAAACATGCTGTCAATCTTCCATAATTAAAGTAGTGTGTGATGGGCACATGCATAGACAGAGACCAATAGCGCAGAATAAAAAGTGCCAAATGAGACATAAATGATATAGGAATTTAGTATATGACAAAGATGGCAACACAAATCTGTGGAATAATGATTATTAATTTTTTTCGTGTTGGACAACAATCCTTTAGGAAAAAAGAGCAAAAGATAAGAACAAACAGTTGAAAAACATAAGAAATACAGATAGCCCTTAAATATATGACAAGAGTCTCAACTTTATTCATGTTATGGGTTGAATTTTGTCACCCCTAAAATTCACATGGACTCCTAACCTCCAGTACTTCAGAATGTGACCTTATGTGGAGACAGGGTCTTCACAGAGGTAATCAAATTAAAATGAGGTTATTAGGGTAGACCCTAATCCACATGACTGGTGTCCTTATAGGAAGAGGAAACATGGGCACAGACGTGTACAGAAGGAAGATAATGTGAAGAGACACAGGAAGAAGACAGCCATTTACAAATCAAGGAGAGAGGCCTGGAACAGATCTTCCCCTCCCAGCCTTCAGAACAAACCAACCCTGACGACACTTTGCTTCCAGAACTGTGAGACAAACAATTTTTTTTGTTTAAGCCACCTAGTTTGTGGTACTGTGTTACAGCAACCCCAGCAAATGAATACAACTTATAATAAGAGAAACGCACAACTTAGTAAAAAAAAAATATACACCATAGCCTTAAAAATGGTTGCCTCTCTGGGTTTGGGTAAATAAAAGGGGACTTGCAATTTTATTCCATATACTTCCATGTTATTTTAATGTTTATAATGAACATGTCTTACAACTGTAATTAAAATTTAAGTGAAAAATCCAATAATCTCTTTTGTAAAATTTCTCTTATTTATACACATAACCATACACAAACACATAAACATGCAATTTTTCTTTAATTAAGATGGGGTCAATCATATTATAAAAATTATTCTAGAATCTATTTTTTAACGTAAAAATATACTGTCAGCACAAATACATCTATCTCAATTCTCTTGAAAGGCTACACTACATTTCATTGCATGTATCAATGTTTATATAATCAATTCTCTATTGATGGACAGATTTCTATTTCATTATTAAGAACAATGCTACAATAAACACAGTATACATACATCATTTTTATTTTTTAAATGTAAATTTCTTGAAGTGAATTGCTAGGTCAAAGGGCGTATATATTTTAAGTTTTACACAGTGTAAAATTTCAGGCCAATATCACTGATGAACATGGATGAAAAATCCTCAATAAAATACTAGCAAATCGCATACAACAATATGTTAAAAAGATTATACACCATGATCAAGTGGGATTTATTCCAGGGATGCAGGGATGGTTTAACATTCGCAAATCAATCAACGTAATACACCACATTAATAAAATGAAGAATAAAAATCACATGATCATCTCAATAGATGCAGAGAAAGCATTTGACAAGATACAGCATCCATTTATGATAAAAACTCTGAATAAAATGGGTATAGAAGGAAAGTACCTCAACATAATAAAGACCATATATGAGAAACCCACAGCTAATATCATCCTCAATGGTGAAAAACTAAAAGCCATCTCTCTAAGAACAGGAACCAGACAAGGATGCCCACTCTTACCACTCCTATTTAACATAGTACTGGAAGTCCTAGCCAGAGCAATCAGGCAAGAGAAAGAAATAAAAGGGATCCAAATTGGAAAGGAAGAAGTGAAACTGTCACTATTTGCAGATGACATGATTTTATATATAGAAAACCCTAAAGAATCCACCAGAAAACTTTTAGAAGTAATAAACGAATATGGTAAAGTTGCAGGATACAAAATCAACATACAAAAATCAGTTGCATTTCTGTACACTAACAATGAAGCAGCAGAAAGAGAAATTAAGAATACCATCCCATTTACAATTGCAACAAAAAGAATAAAATACCTAGGAATAAACTTAACCAAAGAGGTGAAAGATCTGTACACCGAAAACTATAAAATATTTCTGAAAGAAATTGAAGAAGACACAAAGAAATGGAAAGATATTCCGTGCTCTTGGATTGGAAGAATTAACATAGTTAAGATGTCCATACTTCCTAAAGCCATCTATAGATTCAATGCAATCCCTATCAAAGTTCCAACAACATTTTTCACAGAAATAGAACAAAGAATCCTAAAATTTATATGGAACAACAAAAGACCCCGAATAGCTAAAGGAATCCTGAGAAAAAAGAACAAATCTGGAGGTATCACACTCCCTGATTTCAAAATATACTACAAAGCTGTAGTAACCAAAACAGCATGGTACTGGCACAAAAACAGACACACAGATCAATGGAATAGAATCAAAAGCCCAGAAATAAACCCACACATCTATGGACAGCTAATCTTTGACAAAGGAGCCAAGAACATACAATGGGGAAAAGAAAGTCTCTTCAACAAATGGTGTTGGGAAAACTGGATGGCCATATGCAAAAAAATGAAAGTAGACCCTTACCTTACACCATACACAAAAATTAACTCCAAATGGATTAAAGACTTGAATGTAAGACCTGAAACTGTGAAACTTCTAGAAGAAAACATAGGCAGTACGCTCTTCGACATCAGTCTTAGCAACATCTTCTCAAACACCACGTCTGACCGGGCAAGAGAAACAATAGAAAAAATAAACAAATGGGACTACATCAAACTAAAAAGCTTCTGCACAGCAAAGGAAACCATCAACAAAACGAAAAGACAACCTAACAATTGGCAGAAGATATTTGCAAACCATACTTCTGATAAGGGCTTAATCTCCAAAATATATAAAGAACTCATGCATCTTACCAACAAAAAAACTACCAACCCAATTAAAAAATGGGCAAAGGACCTGAACAGACATTTCTCCAGAGAAGATATACAGATGGCCAACAGACACATGAAAGATGTTCAAAATCATTAACTATCAGGGAAATGCAAATCAAAACTACAATGAGATATCACCTGACGCCCGTCAGAATGGCTATAATTAACAAGACAGGAAACAACATGTGTTGGAGAGGATGTGGAGAGAAGGGAACTCTCATACACTGCTGGTGGGAATGCAAACTGGTGCAGCCACTATGGAAAACAGTATGGAGATTCCTCAAAAAATCAAGGATAGAACTACCATATGATCCAGCCATCCCACTGCTGGGTATTTATCCAAAGAACTTGAAAACACCAATTTGTAAAGGTACATACACCCATGTGTTCATTGCAGCGTTATTCACAATAGCCAAGACTTGGAAGCAACCTAAGTGCCCATCAACGGACGAATGGATAAAGAAGATGTGGCATATATACACAATGGAATACTACTCAGCCATAAGAAACGATGAAATCCAGCCATTTGTGACATCATGGATGGACATTGAGGGTATAATGCAAAGTGAAATAAGTCAGAGGGAGAAGGTCAAATACCGCATGATTTCCTTCATTAAGTAGTAGATAATAACAACAATAAACAAACACATAGGGACAGAGATTGGATTGGTGGTTACCAGAGGGGAAGGGGGGAGGGAGGAGGGTGAAAGGGATAATTCGGTACATGTGTGTGGTGATGGGTTGTAATTAGTATTTTGGTGGTGAACATGATGTAATCTATGCAGAAATAGAAGTACAATGATGTACACCTGAAAAAAAAAATAAATAAAGCCAGCTCCACTCTAAAAAAAAAAAAAAAAATTTCCTTAATTTATTCAGCTACTATATGTATATGTACATGAGAGTGCTCACTTGTCAACACTCTCACTAACTTTCCAATTTGATAAGAGAAACATTTCATCTCAATGTTTTGTGCATTTAAAAATTTTTGTGTGAGGTAATTATGTAAATTTTCCTCTCTTCCTTCCTTTTTTGCTTTCTTTCCTTCCCACCCTTCTTCCTCTGTCTTCTTTAAAATAGTAAAGAACGTTCGAGAGAGACAGGCACTGATGAGGAAAGGGAATTATGAGGGAATAAAGAAGTTTACATTAGCTTTGAAAGAACACTCAATACGTACTTGTTGAAGGTTTATATAGGATGATGAAATGCCAAGGTAACCATAGTTTTTTTAATGTAAGAAATGGGAACAAATCAAATTCAAGTCACCCTCCAGCCCATTACTAAGGCTACTAGAACAGGACTAGGTTTCCATAGAGAAACTTACATTATGTCTGAGATTACTTTTTTTATTTTTTATTTTTAGTTGGATATGCAGGCTTCTATTAAACATCAAGACTTGGATTTTCACATTTAGGCGAGTCAGCATGATCTTAAAGACAAGCGTTTCTTTTCTTTTTTTTTTTTAAAGATTTTATTTATTTATTTTTTCCCCCCAAAGCCCCAGTAGACAGTTGTATGTCATAGCTGCACATTCTTCTAGTTGCTGTATGTGGGACGCGGCCTCAGCATGGCCAGAGAAGCGGTGTGTCGGTGCACGCCCGGGATCCAAACCCGGGCCGCCAGCAGCAGAGCGCACGCACTTAACCACTAAGCCACGGGGCCAGCCCAAGACAAGCGTTTCTTTTCTTTTTATTTTCACCTCTATCTTGTGTTGGGAGGCTGATGCTATCCTACCCATCTATGGGGTGACAGAAATGGAAGCTACATCTGTGGGGGAATAGGTTTTCTATCCAAGTTTTAAATCTGTGAGCATAAACGAAATTCTTAATCATACCCAGACGTCCCTAAAGAAATTATGACCTAATCATTTGATCACTAAGAAATGAGTTTGTAATCTATTCTTATTTCACGTAATGCAACATACGGTTCCTACACCACTGCAGAATGACGACTCACTTGCATTTTTCTTCTCGTTTTCCAGGCGATCTAACAGCTGTCGTATCTCAGCATCGTACTCCACCCATTCTGGGGCAATCCTGGCAGCAGCTTTCAGTTTGGGTTCTTTTGTTTTGGGATTATTGCACTAAAAGTTTAAATAAAGTTTTGTTAATGAAAAACCATGCTCCAGGAAACATAAAGGAAATAATTGAGGACACTGCTGTGTCACTGAGCAAACAAAATGCAATTTTTACAAAGCAGAAGAGCCCTGAGTACTAGGTACCTGAAATACTGGAATCAGTCTAATGGTGAAAGGATCAAGTGAAATGACAAATCACAGTTTACGTAAGCAGTAAGTATTTAATGCAAATATCTCAATCAGAAATTTAAGTAAAAATTGTTTAAAGATACTCTGATGGTTCAAAAGAAGTCTGTCAAACAACTCTGTAAAATGTTTTGACAGATCTAATTGCATGACCATTCTGTAAAAGAACACAGCAGACTATACTAATAAATATTTTCTTTGGACTAAAAATCTGGTTTTATATACTTTATGTTTTCCACAGATAAAACTATTTGTCAGCCTTTAGAAATGTCTCGAGTTTCTTCAGCAAAAGCATCCATTCCCCTTCATATGCCTCTGTTATAATTAGCAATTGTGATGATATTAAAAATCAGTTAACTAGAACTCATTTGTCAAAATACTGGCAGTTATGAAATTCAGAGTAATCCAAAAATTCCCAAGCCTTAAAAATATTTAACTAGTCTGCTTAATAAGCACAGTGGAAAACCAGTGGACGTGGATCCCCAGTCCTCACAGTTACAACTCCACACTTAACTGGCAGTGACATCTGTACATGTCACTTAACTTTGTGTGCGCATGGGGGAATCTTAGTTTCTTCATTTGCAAAGAGGGAAACTAAAACAAGATCATCTCAAAAGGTTCCTCTAATATATAATCAATTTAAATTACTTAGTTAGCAATTGGTTCTACCATAGAGTTTCTTGGGAAATTAAATAAAGGTTAAATGGCAAAACATATACGAGAAGGTTGAGAAGAATCTGATTCTGGATATACTTGAAGGTACAGCTGACAAGATCTGCTAATGAGTTGGCTGTGAGCTGTGAGAAAAGAGAGGCATCAAAGATGACCCCCGCGTCTTTGGCTTGAGCAACATAAAGAATGGAGATGCTGTTGACTGAGACAGGCAAGATGATGGGAGGAGCATAAACCTCACCAAGTTACACAGGCATCCCATCTGCTCCTATAAAGCATTAAGACAGAGTGCGTCTTGAAGCTCACTTCTTCGTGACATTTTCTTGTGATTGCCATAACTTGCCTTCCCCTTAATGCCTAGAAGGCTGTTAGTTACAAGCCATGACCTTGTTGTCTCAATCCTTTCCTCACCAAATATTTTCAGTCATTCCATTGTGGATTTTTTTCCTACAGTAATATATTCCCGAAGTAAGCAAAAAACAGGATTTTCTTTGCAGAAATTAACTTTACAGGCAATTGTGTTCTATAAAGTGAAGACAATGGAACTATTTTCTCTTTTTAATTGTGTCAGAAACTACTAAAATAAAAATGCTATGTTTTCCTTAGTTTTTCATGCTATATTTTTTTGTTGTTGTTACAGTCTATATCAGTAGTTCTTAAATGGGGGGATCACACCCCTCAGGAGGCTTTGGCAAGGTCTGGGGACGGTTTTTCTTGGTTGTCATGACTGAGGGGTGCCGGGGTGCTACTGCCATCTAGAGGCCAGGGATGCTGCTAAGCACCCTACAATGCACAAGACAGTTCCTCCACAACAATTATGTGGTCCCAAATGTCAATAATGATCAGGTTGAGAAACCTTAATTGAAATAGAGAGTTGAGATAATATCATGACATTCATAAACACTCTCATTCTCACCTTCAATACCACTAATCATGCTTTTTCCTCTCCGTTAGGCCATTTCCTTTGGATTTTTCTGCATTCCCTTAACTTTTTTCCCCAAGATGATGGCCAAAAACGGCATGTTCTTTCATTTTTAAGTGTTTCTTGTGAGAGAGATGGTTAGGCTGCCCACCAAAATTTATGCCACCTGTCTTTCTTCGCTACCCACCCAGGAATGACGTTTCTCAGCTCCTCTGACATCTAGATGCGGCCACACAACCAATTCCCACCAGGGGGCCTTTAGGAGTCAGGATGCATCCCCGACACTCCTTTTACCCTTCCCTCCAGATCAACACCATCCAACAGAAATACGATGGAAATCATGTGTGTAATTTTAAATTTTCCAGTAGCCACATATGTAACAATGTAAAAGGAACAGGTGAAATAAATTTTAATACTATATTTTATTTAACCCAATATACCCAAAATGTTATCAGTCAATATGTAATCAATATAAAAATTAGTAATGAGATATTTTTGTATTCTTTTTATTGTGCTCAGTCTTCAAAATCTGGTGTGTATTTTACACCTCACAGCTCAAGTCAGACTACCAACATTTTAAGCGCTCAACGGCCATGTGTGGCAAGTGGCTGTCATACTGGACAGATCGGCTCCAGATGAATACTGATGATGAGAGGACCCAAGAGGATGAAGAAGCCGCAGATGGATGGAGACTGGTCCCTGAGTCACGATGTACAGGGAAGCTGCTCACTGACAGGACACCCTCTTAGGTCTGTACTTGGGTGAGTGTGAAACCACTGAAATTGGGGGTTTGTTAGAGTAGTTCATGTTAACCTAAGTATTAAAGGTCCCAAGGAGACCTTATGTCACCCAAGCTTAACACAATACAACCTTAATAACATCTTATGAGTTATGTGCAGTAATGTTCCTCACCTCTCTTTACAAAATGCCCTTGCTTTCTTCTTAACAATGCCACCTTACTTGTTTCTGCTACATTCTGTCACCTATGACTGCATTCCAACATGTTGGCATGCTACTTTTTTTTCTATACATTTCTACACATATCTGGAAAAATATCCTTATTTTTTATTGTCCTGTCTTATTTAGCTCAAAACTGTAAGAATTCTAAAATTTTTACTTTACTTTTCAGTGAAAATTTTGTATACAATTATTTTATACTTAAATTAGCATATAAAAACAATATGGTCAGAAAAAGAATAATGTAACTATTAAAGACAATATAGTATTGGAATGTAAGTTCTAGATAGTAGGACAATAAATTAGTTGGAAATATTTCATGTCTAGGAGAGTTAACTGTGTAGCAGAGTCAAACTGCTTAAAATGAAAATCTGAGAAAAACATTTCTTAAAAATGAGTAAGGAAGAAAAATAGACATGTATAGGATAATTGAAGCAGACATAGAATTATTTTGGCTGTCTTTATTTGGGAAAAGTATTGGCAGGAGAACTAAACTGAAGACATATTAAGATGACAGCTAATCCACAAACATTTCAGCCTGCTCATGGCCTTTCTCTCAAAAGCCCTTGTGTAGAAGAGAGTTAACGTAGCAGGCCTGAGACTGCTATTCTTAGAGAGGACTGCTTGCAAGACTGGCCCCTGGCTGGCGTCTGGGAACTTGGGTTTCAGGAGTGTTCCCACCATTCCCTGATAAGAATGGCTCACTGTGCTGAAACTGTGCAAACAATACCGTTTATGCTGAACACCTGCTCTCCTTCTGGATGCTGGGAATTTGGGTGTGTGCCAGGCAGAGGGGGTTACATGACCAGCTCCCAATAAGAAGCCTGGGCTTTGGCTTCTAATAAGCTTCCCTGGTAGATGACATTTCACATGTGTAGTGGAATTCTTCACAGCTTAAGGAATTAGGCTTCTCCTGTGTAACTGCACAGGGAGAGGACTCTTGGTAGCTTGCACTTGGTTTCCTCTGGACTTCACCCCGTGTGCCTTTTCCCTTTGCTGACTTTGTTTTGTATCCTTTCACTGGAATAAATCACAGCCTGAGCATGACAATATTCTGAGTCCTGTGAGTCCTCTTAGTGAATCATCAAACCTGGGGTGGTCTTGGGGGACCCCTGACACAGCTCTATACTTGCCAACCCAAGTAAATGTAATAGTAAATAAAAGGCTAAGCAGCAGTGTGCCGTATGTGTGCCATTCCATTTGTAACAGAAAAGTATTTCTATTTGAACATTCTCATACTTGCTTATATACAAATGAGAACACAGACACTCACCAGATCAATTGTTTTAGCTCTTTCTTTGGACTCGTCATCACACCAGGTTTCACACCACAGCCAGTCTTGAGGAAGAGACTTAATGGCGACTTGGTAAATCATATTATTGGGAAGATCCTACAGAAAAAAATGATTTACACAAAGAGGTGTAGAAATTAGAGTCAAAGTGAAAGAAGTTGAATGTGTCATTTAGATTATAAACAGATCCTAGAAAACATAAACAAATCTGAGATATCGCTACATTTTTAAGCTTTAAATACTTAACTGACCCAATCACCTTGTGCCATGAATGAACCCATGCACTAGAACCGAGCCCATACCTGCCCTGGACTTCCCCTCTAGCATCAGGGATGAAGAGGGAGGCCCACAAACCCACCACTCCACACTCCTCCAAATGGACAGCCTCACTACCTCTATCTCCCTTGAAACTCCAAGATTAATCCCTCACACTGTGCCTTCTATTACTGTTTATGTCAGTCACCACCACACCCTCCAGATTCTGAGGTGACCTTTCATTCCCCTGTTAGGAAATAATGCTCCATGAATATTTTCAAAAACATTTCTGCATGCTTAGGGCTTTCTAAGTAAAGATTTCTGGCACCTGGGTTAAAGGATGTTTAAGTGGGAAATGAGCCTAATAAGTTAGAGAGAGAGACCTCTGGAGAGACTTAGACATGCCTTTCCCAGAGCTATTTGTTCATATGCCAGGGGTTGTAGAGCCCTTTCCCACCTTTCCCCAGAGAATCTGTTTACATTCCAGAGCAAAGGCCATGCTCCTTCTCTCTCCCAGAGGCCACGAGGGGTATATGTGTTAGTTGTTCTATTTACGCTTCAAGATTAATAATTTTCGGGTTCTTCTCTTCACACTCTTATTAAACATCAAACTAGAAGTCCCAGCTGATGCAACAAGACAAGAAAAGGAAATAAAAGGTATACAGATTGGTTTGGAAAGGAAGCAATAAACCAGTCTTTGTTCACAGATGACAGTATTGTTTATGCAGAAAATCCCCCAAATTAACAAAAAAAACCCCCTGGAACTAAGAAGCAATTATAGCAAGGTTTTACGATACAAGGTTAATATACAAAAGTCAATTACTATATACCAGCAATGAATAATTAGAATTTGAAATTAGAAACACAGTATCCTTTACATTAGCACCGAAAAAACCCACAAAAACCTAGCAAAATATGTTGCTCCACATGAGGAAAACTACAGAATTCTGATGAAAGAAATCTAGGAAGATCTAAATAAATGGAGAGATATTCCATGTTCATGGATAGGAATACTCAATACTGTTAAGATGTCAATTCTTCCCAACTCGATCTATAGATTCAACACAATCCCAATCAAAGTCCCAGAAAATTATTTTGTGAATATCGATCAATACATACTAAGTTTATATGGAAAGGCAAAAGACCCAGAATAGTCAACACAATATTGAAGAAGAAAGTCAGAGAAGGACACTACTGAACTTGAAGTCATACTATTAAAATCAATAGTAATTAAGACAATGTGGTTTTGGCAAAAGAATAGACAAAAGACTAGTGGAATAGAACAGACAGTCCCAAAATATGGGAATTCTTTGTACTTTCTGCTCAATTTTTTTCTGTAAACCTAAGTGATCTATGAAAAAAAAGCTTAATTTTTTCCAACACCCTTATTCTTGGAATCCATTCCTTAAATAACCTGGTCTGTCATCTTATCTCAGCCACTTTCTCCCAGGGTCATGTCCTAGCCAAGTCCTATGTAATTTCAATTTCATGCTCCCACTCTCTGACTACCTCTTGATTTTCAGTTCACTCCTTCAAGTACTCAGATATCAATACCCTTTGACCCTCACTGGGACCTCCAATCAACTGATTCTTCTAGTATTTCATTGTCCCTCACTCCCTGATGTCTTTGCTCCCTCACTTACGTGGCTTAACTTCCATGGTTAATCATTATAGTTAATCTCTTGAATATACTCTCCATCGTCTTACTCTTCTCTCACTTAGTGGTACGCACTTGGCAAAATTATAGTCCTGGTTAAATCCAAACCTCTGCACTTGTACTCATGCAACCAAACACGGCTGGTAAAACACACAGACACACACACAACCCATGTAGACTGTTTTCATTTTAACCTCATGAATATGAATCTTAAGGGGGACCTTAATGCTGTCAGACAATATATACATATGTCTGTTCTGTTCTAACACTTTCTTAGCTGACTATTTCAGGCATTCTCCTCTTACATTCTCCCTTACTCCCTGTGTAACCAATAATGTACTTTTTCTCTCTGTGGATTTGTCTAGTCTGGACTTTCCACATAAATAAAATCATATAACATGAAGTCTTCTCTTATGTCTGGCTTCTTTCACTTAGCATAATGTTTTCAAGATCCATCCTTATTGTAACATGTATTAGTACTTCATTCCTTTTTATGGCTGAATAATATTCCATTGTACAGATATACCACATTTTGTTTAACCATTCATCAATTTATGGGCATTTGGGTTGTTTCCACTTTCCAGCTCCTATGAATAATGCTGCTATAAACATATGTGTACAAGTTTTTGTGTAGACCTATGTTTTCAATTCTCCTGGGTATATACCCAGGATTGGAATTGCAGAATCATATGGTAACTCTATGTTTAACTTATTGAGGACCTGCCAAACTGTTTTCCAAATTGGTTACGCTATTTTACATTCCTATCAGCAGTGGATGATGGTTCCAATTTCTCCATATCCTTGCCAATGCTTTTATTGTCCATCATTTTTTATTATAGCCACCCTAGTGGGTATGAAGTGGTATCTCATTGTAGTTTTGATTTGCAGTTCTTAATTACCAATGACACTGGAGCATCTTTTCAAATATTTATTGGCCACTTGTATATCTTCTTTGGAAAAATATCTATTTAAATCCTTTGACCATTTTTTAAACTGGTTATTTGTCTTTTTGTTATTGAGTCATAAGAGCTCTTTATATGTTCTGGATACTAGTCTTTTTATCAGTATATGACTTGGAAATGTTTTCTCCCATTCTGCGGGTTGTCTTTTCACTTTCTTGTGTCCTTTAATGCACAAAAGTTTTTAATTTTGATGCTGTCCTATTTATCTTTTTCTTTTGTTGCTTAAGAAATTATTGCCTAATCCAAAGTCACAAAGATTTATGCCAATATTTTCTAAGAGTTTTATAGTTTTAGCTCTTCTATTCAGGCCTTTGATCCTTTTTGAGTTAATTTTTGTATATGGTGTGAGGTAGGGATCCAACTTCATTCTTTACATGTGGATAGCCTGTTGTTCCAGCACCTTTGGTAAAAAAGCTATTCTTTCCCCATTAAATTATCCTGGCATGCTTGTCAAAGATCAAGTGACCACTGATGCATGGGTTTATTTCCAGACGCTCAATTCTAGTCCATTGATCTATACATCTAACCCTATGCTAGTCTACTCAGTGTGCATATTTAAAGGGTACAGTGTGATAAGTTTTGCATATAAATATTCCTATGACACCATGACCACAATCAAGATCGTTGAATATATCCATCATCCTCAAGTTTCCTTGTGCCCTTTTGCAATCCTTTCCTCCTGTCCTTCCCACGTTCACCCTACCCAGTTCCTGGGCAAGCATGAAGTGCTTTTTGTCACTATGGATTAGCCTGCATTTTCTAGAATTTTATATAAATAGAATCACACAATATGTATACTTTTCGGCTTGGCTTTAGATCAGCATAATTATTTTTAGATTCATCCATGTTATATCTATGAAAAATTCATTTCTTTTGACTGTTGAGTAGTATTGCATTCTATGGATATATCACAATCTTTTTATCCAATCTCCTCTTGATAGACATTTGGGTTTGTGGTAGGCAGCTTCTGATATGGCTCCCAGTGATCCCTGCCTCCTGGTATCCATTCTCTTGCGTAATTCTTTCTCCTGGAGTGTGGCTGGATCTCGTGACTTCCTTCTAACAACAGAATATGACAAAAGTAATGGGATATCAGTTCTGTGATTAGATTACAAAAGACTGTGACTTCTGTTTTGCTGGCATTCTCTCTCCTCTGACCCTCTGGCATGTTTGCCTTAATGGAGAAGGTCATCTGGCAAGAAACTGATGATTGCCTGAGGTCAACAGCAAGCAAGGAAATAACGCCTGCAGTGAAACAGTTCTTGAAAAAGTGAATCCTGCCCACAACCATGTGAGTGACCTTGCCCAGTCAAATCTTCAGATTAGATGGCAGTCCCTGGGTCAACACAATGATTGCAGCCTTCTGCAAGACTGTGAAGCAGAACACCAAGGGAAGTCAGGCCTGATTCCTGCCCACAGAAACTGTGTGTTATTTAAGTTGCTACGTTTTGGGGTAAGTTGTTATATAGCAATAGATATCTAATACAAGGTTGTTTCCAGGTTTTGGTTTTTACAAATAAAGCTACTATGATTATTCATGCACAAGCCCTTGTGTAGACATATGCTTTCATTTCTCTTGGGTAAATACCTTGCAGTGGAATGACTGGTCACATGGTAGGTGTAAGTTTAAATTTATAAGAAATCACCAAATAGTTTCTCAAAATGGCTGTACCATTTTACATTCTCATCAGCAATGTATGAGAGTTCTAGCTGCTGCACATCCTTGTCAACACTTGGCACAGTCAGTCTTTTTAATGTTAACCATTTTAATAGGTGTGTAGTTTTAATTTTCATTTCCCTATCAGCTAATGAGCTTTAGCATCATTTCATGAGCTCACTGTCACTTGATCATCATCTCTGGTGAAGGGTCTGTTAAAATATGATTAAAAAAAAATCAGATGGTTGACTTTCTTATTAGTGAGTTTTGAAAGTTCTTTATATATTTATCAATTTTTTTCTTTTGTGAATTGTGCCTTTAACATCATATCTGGAAAAAAAAAGAAAATCTCTGCATAATCCAATGCCATAGACATTTCCTTCTATCTTCTTCTAAAAGTTTTATAGTTTTACATTTTAGCTTTAGATCTATGATGTGTTTTCAGTCAATTTTTGTATATGGTGCGTGTTACCAATTGGAGGTTTTTGCTTTGCATACAGATGTCTAATTGTTCCAGTACCACTTGGTGAAAAGGCTATCTTTTCTCCACTGCACTGCCTGTGCACCTTTGTCAAAAGTCAACTGATTATATTTACGGGTCTAATTCTAGATTCTCTATTCTGATTCATGGACTGAACTGTCTATCTTTACATCAAATCACACTGTTTTGATTACAGTAGCTTCATATTAAGTTTTGAAATCAGATAGTATAAGACCTCAAACTCTGTTCTTTTTCAAAGTTGTTTTGGTTATTTTAGGTCTATTGCATTTCTATATAAACTTTAGCATCAACTTTGTCAATGTATACAAGAAAGTCTATAGGGAAAAAAGCCTATACTTTTGTTGAACTGCATTAAATCTAGAGATCAATTTGGGGAGAAATCACATCTTAACAGTATTAAATATCCTGACTCATGAACAAGGTAGATCTCTCTACTTATTTAGATGATCTTTAATCTCTCTCAGCAGTGTTTCAGAGTTTTCAGTCTATACATCTTAAGTCTGATTGATTGTTGTCGTTAATTTAAAAAATGCTGTTAGAAATAGCATCATCTTTTTAATTTCAATTTCCAATTGTTTGTTGTTAGTACACAGAAGTAGAATTGATTTTCATATATTGATCTTGTATCTTGTACATTGCTAAACACATTTGTTAGTTCCTTATAGCTTTTTATTAGATTATATATGGTTTTCTACATAGATGATCATATTGTCTGGAAAAAAAAAAAAAAGACACTTACTTATTCCTTGCCAATCTGGATGCCTTTTATTCCTTTTCCTGACTTGCTGTAAAATGTTGAATAGAAATGGTGAGTGGATATTCCTGCTTTGCTCCTGATCTTAGGGGCAAAGTATTCAGTCTTTCACCATTAAGTATGATGTTAGCTATAGGTTTTTCACAGACGTCTTTTATTAGGTTGAGGAAGTTCCCTTCCTGTCCTAGTTCGCTGAGAGTTTTTATTAGGAATGGATATTGGAGTATATCAAATACTCTTTTGCACCTATTTAGCTGGTCACATGGTTTTTCTTTTTCAGTCTGTTAATATAGTGAATTACATTGATTGATATTTCAATACTGAATGAACCTTGCATTCCTGGGGTAAAGTCCATTTAGTCATGATATAGGGTCTTTTTTATATATTGCTGTATTTGGTTTCCTGAAATTTTATTAAATATTTTTACACCAGTTCATGAGGAATATTGGTCTGTAATTTCCCTTTCTTGTAATGTCTTTGTCTGGTCTTGATGTCAAGGGAATGTTGGCTTCATAGAATAAGCTGAGAAGTATCCCCTCCTCTTCAATTTTCTGGCAGAGTTTGTGTGGAATTGGTATTATTTCTTTCTTTAATGTTTGGCAGAATTTACTAATGAAGCTATCTGGGCCTGGAGATTTAAACTAAATTCAATTTCTTCAATTGATACAGGGCTATTCGGGTTATCTATTTCATTTTGAGTGCATTTTGGTAGTTTGTGTCTTCTAAGTAATTTGTCCATTTCCTAGAAATTGTTGACTTTATTACCATAAAGTTGTTTATAATAGTCCCTCATTATTCTTTTAATAGCTGTAGATATTGTGCTGTCATAGCTCTCATTTCTATACTAGTAATTTGTGTCTTTTATCTTTCTTCTGATCAGTCTGGCTAGAGGTTTATAAGTTTTGTTAATTTTCTCAAAGAACCAGTTTTGGCTTTGTAAGAAAATCTATGAAAACATCATTTTTCTGTTTTTTCATTTCACTGATTTCCACTGTAATCTTAATTATACATACTTTGGTTTTAATTGGCTTTTTTTTCCCTAGTTTCTAGGTAGATGCTGAGGTTATTTGAGACTTTTTTCTTTTCTAATAGAGGTACTTAGTGCTATTAATTTATCTCTAAGAATTGTTTTAACTGCTTCAGATGATGCACCTTATCATGTACTTTGTATGTAAAGAGAAGTAGCATAAGCCTAAAACATATATAAGTTCATGTGAAACGGTGAATGGCTTGGCTGATTGGTCAGGGACCCAGAAAGAGGAAGATTAAGGACAAGAAACTCTGGGGTAGAGGCTTATAAATGAACCTATGAGGTGGCAAAAACTGTCAAGATCTTTGCACACTGCATGTTAAATATCCACCAGAAAGCATTCAACACAGAAGCAGTACTAAATGACCAACCAGACAGAACGGTGTGGCCTGTTGATGTCAGCCAGCTTTGGTCATCGGCCACTCCAATGGCATAACAAGTACATGAAGGGAGTAGTCATGATGGCAGGGATAGAGCCTATGTATGGGCCCAACTGCATGGGCTCCCACTTAACCAAGGCTGATCTAGCTCTTACAGCTGTCAACAGCAGAGACTAACACTGAGCTTCTGATGCAGCACTTATACTTTGCAAAGACAAATCAACTGTCTGGTGGCAAGCTGACTACACTGGACTCTTTCTACCCTGGAAGGAGCATAGATTCTTCTGAACTAGAATATATACATACTCTGTGTATGGGTTTGCCTTTCCTGCTCTCAGAGACTTAGCCAGAACCATTATCCAAGGGCTTCAGAGCTATCCACTGACATAGGATTCCATGTGATACTGCATTAGACCAAGAGACCCACTTTATAGCAAGGAAGCTGGCAGAGGGCACATGACCAAGAGATCCCATGGTCCTGTCACATACTGTACCACCTAGAAGCTGCTGGCCTGACAGAGCAATGCAATGGTTTACTGACGGCACACAGAGGTGCTACCTTGGAGACAATACCCTACAAGGGTGAGGGGCCATTCTCCAGACGCGGCATTATATTCTAAATCACCAACCATTACATGGCACCGTGTTATCATCTGGAAAAACTACATGGGTCCAAGGGGGCAAAGTAGAAGTGGGCCTGCTTATCATGACTCCCAGTGACCCTCATGGGGAAGTTGTGCTTCTTATCCACATAACTCTGGGAGGTTCTGCGTGATATTACCAGGTTAGGTGAATCTAGAAATTAGTGGGACATGAAGGAAAAAAGTGTTAGTCTGTTAGGAAAAACAAAATGTAAATCAGTAGCCACGCGGGGGACAGGAGGATAGGAGTTTGTCTTAAAGATCAGAGAGAGAAACATGTTTAATGATGATGAAAGCGAGTAAGAAAAAGCAAGTAACTAAGTGAGATAAGGGGAAGAAGAGGTTTAAGGACGGAAAAGTGAAGATAAAATACTATTAGTTTTGAAAATGTTGAGCTGGAAGTGAAAAAATTATATGTAAGCTGAGATATCCAATAGAGAATTGCATAAAGGGGAGAAAGAGGTTGAAAATGTAAGATTCTGAAGTTTACAAGCAGGGAGTTGGAGCAGTTTATATCTTTGTACTGAAAATCATTCTATGGACATTTCACTTACCTGATCTAGGTTTGAAAGGCTGTTTGGATCTTGACTGAGAGCCTGGTACTGGCTCCGGAGCCTGTCACCTGCCGCAATTCTCCTGAACTTCTTGAGATCCACTACATACAAGGCACTGCAAAAAAGGAATACTCCTTGATAGCCTATGTTGTTTATGCATTTTACTTTCCGTCAGTGATTGTCTACAGTAATGGTATTAACTTTAAATATCCTTGGGTCTAATAACAATGAATCCTTTCATAAATTTGCTCCCAACGTCTAATATTGTTTCCAAGGGGTTTGAAGTTGGTTATAATACTGTTAGGATCCATATCCTCTTAGGGTCACCTTGGGTTTTCCCAAGATCTCATGAAACTCATGGCCCCAAAACAATAACAGCTTGAAGACAGTATCTTTATATTGTTATGTGACCAACCCAGTTTAAATCGTCTGCAGTAGTTAGTAGCATATACTTGAGCCATATTACTTGGGTTTAACTCCTGGCTCAGCTATGTACTAACAGCATAAGCCTGGGCAAGTTACATAAATGTTGTATGCCTTGGTATCCACATCTATAAAATGGGGATAATAACAGTATCTCAAAAGGTTGTCATAGAGATTTTACGAGTTAATATATATATAAAGTCTTATAAGAGCGACTGGCGGGGCTGGCCTGGTGGTGCAGCCGTTAAGTGTGCACGCTCTGCTTCGGCGGCCCAGGGTTTGCAGGTTTGGATCCAGGGCGCGGACCCCCAACGCACTGCTTGTCAAGGCATGCTGTGGCGGAGTCCCATACAAACGAGAGGAAGATGGGCGTGGATGTTAGCCCAGGGCCAATCTTCTTCAGCAAAAAGAGGCGGATTGGCATCGGATGTTAGCTCAGGGCTAATCTTCCTCACAAAAAAAAACCCCCCAAAAAACAAGAGTGACTGCTGGCATGTAATGAGCACTATACAATTGGTTGCCATTTTTGTATAACTTCTAAGAAAACTGAGCATAGTGATTCAATAAGTTATTTATTAAGAGTATGAATTTTCTTACCTGATATGATATTTCCTTCTTAAAAGATGTGATGCCCAGTATCCTGTTTTCCAGAAGCGGTATCCATCCATTTCAGTGCGGCTATCACAAAACGGAGTATACCCATAAGGAGCTCCATCCAGATTGAAATCTCGAAGTTCTTTTAGGTCATGTCTCACAATCTAAATAATTAAAATAGTTTCTCTGATGAAGACTATAAAATAATATGAGCCCTTTTTATGTGAATCTCAAATCATCATTACCTTTTTGTAGAAATATAGAGAACTGCATTTTCCTCACAGTTCTTTTGTGCAGTATGAGTTTATTAAGCTTCCATTTTTTTCTCTTGTTCTTATAGATTAAAAGAAACCTAAAATTTATATACCTAGTCTATATGACAGTGGTTTTACTCATTAATAAGAATAGTTTGTTACATCATTTTTAATCAAGATATTTTAAACAAAATGTATTTTGGGAAGGAATTAAATATTACATAAGTGCACAGCTCTTAGTTTCTCAAGGTATGGAGTAATAATTCAAAATTATTTTTATAGTAAATCTACATTATTGTATATCGGCAAATATTAGTTTCAGACATAAAGAAAAATCTCCTGATTATCCTCAATGGCTTTAATGAAATAACGTTAGTATGTTACATTCTTAATAGACTCCAGCCTGCTGGAAAAATATTCCAGGAAATGTTGTGGGAAAGTAGGAGAAATAAATTTTATGTTAGACAGTATATATGGAAATGCTTACCTCATCACCCATATTTGCCTGTTTTCTTAGTTTTTAATTATAATGATTCATATTTATCAATTTGGAAAATACAAAAATAACAATAAAGTTTAGAATAGAAGTAAATTCTAATATAGGATTTAAAAATATACTTTTTGTCCTAAATATAAATATTAACTTGTGCATTAATATTTACATATTACTGTTCTAAGTACTAAAAACAATAGTTAATCTTACCTGGTCAGCATCAACAAAGATGATTTTGTCCACTGCTAGAGGAAAAAGGACATCAAGAAAAAGAATTTTGTAACCCCAAATAATCCTTTGTTTTTCAGTCTGTTGATGAAGCCAACGGGGCCACCTATATTGGACTAGTTCATACTGGAATCCATATTTCTTAGCCATGTGGGGAATTACCTCCTAAAAACATACACATACACACAAATCAAAGAGTATGTTCAAGGAAGAGAAAGTAGTTTTTGTCTTAGAGAAAAAATTAACATTTTACATTCTAAAAGGTAGAGTTTACTATAATTGTTACAAACTAATTGGTACATTACTACTTCTACAACTTATACCTATTAATGAGAAATATGAAAATGATGACAAATATAAAAATACAAGAATACATAAAACTATATAATTTAATGACATTAAAAATAGACACACTAGATTAACTAGCAAGCTTATTAACTATGATAAATGTTCCCCTACTTTTACTACTAATGTTTGACTTGAGAAAACTTGACTATAGGAGGAAAAGCCCCTGGATCTTGGAACATCTACACATCAGACATTTTGTCTATTTGTCAACACGTCAGTTGGTCAGAGAGAGACAAAGATGAATAGGGTGTACAAAAAACACAAAGTGAGTTACAGATTGATAAATTAGATTCTCTACATGAGTTTCATGTTTGAGATTTATGACTATGTAATTCAAGGATTACAAATACAAGGTAGTTATTATGGTCTCAATATCTGATATTTGATTCAGTGTCTTATAGGTTTAGAGTATCTTATTTTATTTAAACTAGAGCAGTTAATGAAATACACTGTTGGCTATAGGTTTGGTTCAAGAGCCCCCACATTGAGAGGGAGGATGGTAAAGGAGTGGGGAAAAATGGGTCAGCAAATATAGAATTTGCATTCATCTCATCAATTACCATCTGTAACTAGTTGTGGTTATATGCTTAGTTTAATTTTTCTCCCTGCATTTTGTAAGAAAAATGTAGATTTAAATTGTGTTCCTTGCTGTAAGTGTCAGTTTTATCTGTGAATTGAAATGTTGAAATTATGGCTAAAGCAGTTTCTGGGAATCATTGCTTTGGTTTTAAAATTAAAAAAGAAAAATATTAGAAGAAATTAGAGAGAAAAACTTTTTTTTTTTTTGTGAAGAAGATTGGCCCTGAGCTAACATCTGTGCCCATCTTCCTCTATTTTGTACATGGGATGCTGCCACAGCATGGCTTGATGAGTGGTGCGTAGGTCCATGCCCAGGATTTGAACCTGTGAACCTTGGGCCGCCGAAGCAGAGCACGAGAACCCAACCGCTACACCACTGGGCCAGCCCCCCAAATTTTTTTTTATTCAGCAAATATGTGTTAAAAATTATCCACTGAGCTGGCTCTATGTGCCAGGCACTGTTCTAGGCTATAGGGATACAGTAGCGAACAAACAGATGCGAATCATGGCCTCCACAAGGCTTACATTTTAGGGGTGGTAGGTAGAAAATAAATGAAATTAGCAATTATCTACAGAAGACAGTACTATGGAGAAAAATAAAAAGAAAAGGGAAAGAGTGTGAAAGATCAGAAGGGATTGCAATTTTACATAGTACAGCCAGGAAAGGATTATTCCCTAAGCAGGTATAATTCAACAAAGATTTGAAGGAAGAGAGGAAGAATTTTTAAAATTGGAGGGAAAGGATCTAGAGTACTAGTAATTTCTGTTTCTGTATCTGGCTGCTGGTTACACAGGTGTTTAAAGTTTATAAAAATCTGTCAAAGCTGCACACTTATGACTTGTACACATTCTATTTCACTGAAAAGTTTTTAAAAATTTTAAAAACTTAAAAATAAAAATTTTGAGGGAAAGGAATATATTATAAAAAGAAAGGAAAAACTATTTCAGATATGGTATTACTTTTGGCCATGTAGTGGAGCAAGGCTTTTACCCAGACATAGCACTATATTTCCAGTGAATAATATCATTTCCTGCTAAGAGAATCTCTAGATTGTATTATCTCGGTTTATGTAGAGTGAAGTTCCCCTAGGCAGTGTCTGCCTAGTAGGACAACATATTTGTTTCTAAATACAGACTAGCTCTTGTCCGTATTTATGGGTTCTTTTCAGTTTTTTGTCTACTGCCAGATGAGCACAGGAGGCAGCACTCTTGGTTGGGGGGTGGGGCGGGCAGAGGAGTTGTTACATAAAGGTCAAGCACCAGGGCTTTGAGGTCAGAATGCTTGGGTTCAAATCTCAGCTATGTTCTCAATTAGCTGTTTGACCTCAGGCCTATGCTATAAAGGACAAATCTTGCTCAAAGAAAGGTTGAGCCCTTTGCCCGAGGCTCCTGGGAGGTAACCTCTACCCACACACATAAGTGCGCAGCTTTGATGAATTTTTATAAACTTAAACCCTGCCTGATAAGAATGTTTTTGTTTACCTGGGGACCTTGGGCCACATCAGATAGCTTATGCTAACAATGTGACCTATGGTGGGGACCCTGGGCCACAAGGTATCAGCTCAACCTCTGGTGGGGCTGGAGGCTAAGGTCAGCCACAGTGGCTGTCAGGTGGGTCTATGAGGCTACCCTCCAATAAAAGCTCTGGACACCAAAGTTTGAGTGAGCTTCCCTAGCTGGCAATACTCCATGTGTATTGTCATGCATTTCTGCTGGGAGAAATAAGCTCTGTGGAGAGGACAATTGGAAGCTCTGGGTCTGGCCTCCCCTGGACCCTGCTCTAACGTGTCTCTCTGCTTTGCTGATTTTCATCTGTATCCTTGTGCTGTAATAAGCCATAACTGTGAGTATAATTCCTTTTCTGAGCTCTGTGAGTCCTTCTGGTGAGTTACTGAACCTAAGGGTGGTGGTCTTGGATACTTCCCAACTGTGCAAGACAGTAATGTAATTTCTGAGTCTTGATTCTGTGGGAATAATATTTTACGAAGAGCAACTCAATAATGTAGGTAAAGTACTTAGCAATGTGCCTGACAATATTAAGGAATAAAAGCATGGATGGCTAGTTTTATTTCTGCTTTTACCACTGGTTTTGGTCTAGAAATAGAAGACTCCTTTAAACTGGTGTTGAATAAGATCCTAATTTTCATGGAATCTGATTAATTTGTAGGAAGAAACCGGGTACACTTTGCAGCAGGAATGTGGGGCTGAGTAAAGGGTAATCCAACAGGCCACGTGAAAACTTCTAAATATAAACTGCCTCTGACTTCCAAATACAGTGCCTAACTACCACAGCAATCAATGTGCTGTACAAAGATAAAAGAGCCTATTGTTCTCGGTAATATCAAACTATTTTCTATGGCAGTTTTCATATTTTCTGGAAACTACTCTTCCAGTCTATCTTTGTCAAAATATGACAGAATCCAACTCTTTTTATTGACAAACTGTACATATTTTTCATTGCCAAATTTTATTTAATTATCTTCATTATCATGAAAAACCACCGATCCTTCTGATTTTGAGTTTATTTAAAAATAAACCATCTCCTGTCCTTTTAAACAATTCTTTAAATAAAAACAGCAGAGAATTTTTCTTAAGCTAGGTAAAAAATACTGAATACCAAAGTTTTAAAACTGATTAAAAATAGTAATTTGAGTAAATACACATGTAAAAAGACTCATTCTGAAAAGAGGAATGTTATATGAACTTAAAATGATATAAAGAATTTACTATTCAAACATTAACCATTCTATAATAAAAAGATTAATACACTTACTTTAAATGTTGGTGAGAGATAATTTTTTAGAAACCAGAATTTCACTGGTGTTTTGGTGTTACGTAAAACAGAAAGCATCATAATTCTGTATAAAAGAACATTAAATACAAAAAACTAACATTAATAGTAGTTCATCCTACTTTTCTTAAGGCTTTTAAATATTTAAAGGTAATAATTAGAAGTTTTTCACCATGAATTATGGAGAAATAGACTGAAGTACCTTCAAATATTATGGCTGCTCATCAAGCATGTAAGGTATGAGGACATATATATATATATATATACACACACACACACACACACACACACACCTGACAGACTAAATAGATTGCTTTTTGTTTGTTCCAGCTGACAAAGAAAGAAGCTAGTCTGAAACAGTCTTGTTTAGCTGAACTGCAGTCTAATCTTGGCTCTCTCACTGTGTCATTAATATCATGTGTGCGAAACTTGAAGCGTTGACAAGCTGACAGGTCACTTGTTTTGCTATCCTAGACCTCTGACTGGAGAAGATACGGACGTTCCATCTTAAAACATCAACACATATTCAAACATTTTTGAGGCATTCTCTGTGATCCTTCTATAAAAATAGTTAAAAAATAGCCCTTTGTAGTTTGTAAACATGCTTTCCTCCTCTCATCCCCCCTCCTCCTTTTTATGAAACAAGGTGTTCCTTCACTGGAAAATGAAAATTTACTATATATGCTTTTTCTCACAGATCATCTTGTTACTAAATATGTTCATTTTCTAGCCTTCAAGAACACTGATATTCCAAATCAATCAAACTCATGAAATTTCAATGTATTTAAAAAACATATTTCCCTCATAATTCTAGGTTAAAAAAAAGCAAGGTACAGAGCAGTATAAACTGTGTTACTATTTGGGTAAAAAGAAGTTAAATCTCTCTCTATATATATATTTGCTTGTCTATACATATCTTTGGCAGGAAATGAAAGTATTAATATTGGTTTCCTACAGGATAGGGACCTGGGTATCAAGGAAACAGAGGTGGGAGATTTTTTTCACTGCACATTATTTTACTCTTTTGAACTTTTGAAATTCTTTTTGAACCATGTAAATGTATTAGTTTTCAAAACATTAGATAAAAAATATACCTACCTTAAAAAGCGTTCATATAAATGGCCAGAAGCAACTGAAAAAATGTTTAGAATGTCTGTTTCCTTTTTGTCTTTTTCTTTATGCAATCTTCTTGTGAAACTTGGAATAAAAAAGTAGTGGTTGACAGTTTCTTAATACACATCTGCAAACTTTATATAACTAAATAAAATATTAAATTTGATAAGCAATAAAAATAGGAATGCTTTCAAAGTAATAATTATTACACTATAAACAAGTTCTTCTCCTAACAATTATGAATTATTAATATTAAAACATGATAATATAACAAAGTTTTATGATTTTAAAAAATTTATAACATAGAATGCAATTACAGGTTAATGAGGTAATATCTTTGAATCTTTGTGAGTTACAGAAGTTGTTTTGAGGGGCCGGCCCGGTGGCATAGAGGTTAAGATCACATGCTCCACTTTGGCGGCCCAGGGCTTGTGGGTTTGGATCCCAGGCGCGGACCTATGCACCACTTGTCAGGCCATGCTGTGGCGGCATCCCACGTACAAAATAGAGGAAGATGGGTACAGCTGTTAGCTCAGGGCTAATCCTCCTCAGCAAAAAGAGGAGGATTGGCAATGGACGTTAGCTCAGAGCCAGTCTTCCTCACACACATACAAAAAAGTTGTTTTGAAAACAAAGAATGAGTTACGGCACGCCATTGCCACATCTAATGTACTGAGACTTTATATTAAACAGGCCAATAATGAGGGGAGAAACAGAAGGTACAAGTGCATAATATGGCACAGCAAGAATTTTCATAGGTGGTAATAGGGTAGGTCCTTGAGTACTGCCCATGTGGCTCCCCCAGGATAAAATGTTATAAAAGGCGCCTACAATTTAGAGCCAGAGATCTCTGTACCTTGGGTGTGCCCCCATGAGGAACAAGGGAGCACTAGAGAGTCACATCCACTCACTGGATTACATCACAGTCGCTTCACCTGGGACCAGTTGTTATTTTCAACACTATTTAGACCCATACCAGCTTTTATATGATATGCCCCATCTCATACATAAAAGTGACTGAATCTTTTATTTGGGGTGTTCATAAAGTATAATTTCTGGTTTTTCCCATTTAAAAATCTTATTTAATTAAAAATCTCATTTTTATATGCACAGGTATTTAGAATGACTAAAATTTGGAAAACTAAACAATTTATAACCATCATAGAATTTATTTTACCAAATAGGAATTGTTATGACAGAAGCATTTTTCAAATCTTTTTTTATTATAATCCCCCAAATAAAAAAACACATATGGTTGATTCAGTGGGGGACAAAATCACTCTGGGTTAGGATTAAAACTAAGATGCAAGTGAAAGCACTATAATACACACAACGCTTACGTATCTGGAGGAGTTCCCATCTCCCAAACTTACCTTCTTTCTAACACAAAGCACTACCTTGGTTTTGGTATCCTTTTTGTATAGCAAGTGGCTGTGCCATAATTGAACAGTTATCTTCATTCATTCTTGTCTCTACCTTCTGGTTTTAACGGAAGGTCACAGACAGATACTCTCTAAAATGTCCAGATTCTGTTTCATTATCCCCTGTCAAACATACCTACTTTCCAAATCATTTCAAAGTGAGTGGGCTTGAGTCTTTCTCTGTCAGTAACTAGCTCAATACACATACTGGGACAGTAACATGATTCTTCTTATCAAACAAGGAGTCAACTACAGAAAAAGAGGCCTAAATTGGGTGAAATACAAAACGATGGGAGTGCTTCTGATTGGTATAAGACAATCTGCTTAGGTCGTTAAGCCTGTTTGGCCTAATGTTTCTATTTCTTATCCTTGATAAAAATGATCAATGCTGCTTCATCATAACTCAAATTAAGTTCAAATCTCTAAAACAGACTTTCAAAGTTCTCTACAACGTGGATCTACAGCAGACAGCTTTTGTTTTTGCCTAACATCCTTTACACTTCTAGTAATAATAACCTGGTATTTTGGGCCAGTGTGGGGATGGGAGGTGAGAGACCATTCCTCCTCAAATTTCATTCTATGAGGTTTAGGTGGGACAGCCTTCTCACTGGCTCTAGAGGCAGGCATATGACCCAAGCTTGGTCAGTCAGTCATAGTGAAAAGTTCAGTTCGGGACACATGGCTAGAGCTGGACCAGTGAGTCAGCCTTAGAACTTTTGCTGGTACTATTTAGAAAGAAGCAACCTCTTTCCACTGGAGATGGCAAACTTCTCCTTATAAAAGTTTATCTGAAAATGAAGGAGGCACAGATAATCAAATAGAGAGAGAGAGAGAGAGAAACTTTCTAGATCACATCATCAAAATGCCCAAAGAGTCATCCTGGACTCTTCAGATATGTGAGCCAATATATTCCTTTTTTGATTAACTAATATAGGTCCTAACCTAACTTACAGATTATTATAGTCAATGTCCCAGCTAACCTGGGCTACTTTCTGTTCCTTGAGGAACATATTCAATCTTTTTGACTTCACATAACCAAGTACTTTCACTCTATCTTCAACTTTTGAAACCCTGTCCATCCTTTAGAATACATCTTGGCCACACAACTCTCCAAGGAGTCTTTTCTGAGGTTCCTCCTAACTGGATACAGCCCTTTTCTCCCTTGGTTTGTAGAGCACTTTGTTTGCAGCTGTCTGACAGCTCCAGCTTCCTATCTTGTACTATTAACATTTAGGCATCTATCTCATCCTTCCTAGAGGAGAGGATCTGTGCTTTACTTAAATGTTCACCACCTGCAGGGCTTCCACATACTAGACTCCTGATGGATCTACACTTACATGCATGTTAAAATATTCATTTGTAATTACCTTTTAATGGAATCCCATATTCCTTTTTTTTCATCCTCATCAGTAAGGACATCTTCCTTAATTTGGTCTGGCTTTTTTTGCACCTAGATGGCATGGTAAAGAAAAATTTTAGAATTTTGCAGCTTTAAGTAATATGCTGCATGGTTAGAAAGTGAAACATATTGGGCAAAGCGACCCTTGTAAACTTAAGGTAGTTGCAGTAAACGAAGCCATGGAAGATCTTAGTACATTATAGACACAATCTGGTTCCAACTATCAATTCAACCTCTTGTCTTCAGTTCTTTTTTTTTTTTTTTGTGAGGAAGATCAGCCCTGAGCTAACGTCCATGCCAATTCTCCTCTTTTTGCTGAGGAAGACTGGCCCTGGGCTAACATCTGTGCCCATCTTCCTCCACTTTATATGGGACGCCGCCACAGCATGGTCTGACAAGTGGTGCATCGGTGCGCGCCCAGGATCCAAACCCAGGCCGCCAGCAGCAGAGCACGTGCACTTAACCGCTACACCACAGGGCCGGCCCCCATTGTTTTCAGTTATTTTGGTTGTTACCTCCATACTGCTAACTAATGGGGTTATACTTGTATTTACTGATTTATCAACTTTAGATGTTACCTACTAGTATATCTGGATTCAGAGAGTTTAGACATTATCCATTCTTTGTGATGATAGATGATTAACTCATTCATATCACGCTTCCCTTCCCCTTTTTGGTAGTAATATCTTTATAATTAATTCTTCTACTGAGTATTTTTGTAACTTTAAATAATATTTAAATCTCTATTTTTTTTTTTTTTTGTGAGGAAGATCAGCCCTGAGCTAACATCCATGCTAATCCTCCTCTTTTTGCTGAAGAAGACTGGCCCTGGGCTAACATCTGTGCCCATCTTCCTCCACTTTATATGGGACACTGCCACAGCATGGCTTGACAAGTGGTGCCTTGGTGCGTGCCTGGGATCCAAACCCGGGCCACCAGCAGCGGAGCACGCACACTTAACTGCTAGGCCACGGGGCCGGCCCCTAAATCTCTATTTTTTATTCTAACAATTTCAATATACCTTGCATACCCTGTTTATAAGATAAAGATACTAATATCTCCACCTTTTCCCTCCACCTCCCAACTTAAATTAGCTAAACCCTTACTTTAGCATAGTATATATATTTACATTTATTTAGGTAAACATAATTATATCTTTTGCATTTTGCCATGTTTATTCCACAACTTGAAAATCAGTAAAAAGTGCTTATTGTGACAATGTAAATACTCCTCACTGAAGAGTTTGAAAGGCTACTACAATTATATTTCCTCTGTACAGTTACAATGATGTGTCCACTGTGCCACTCATAGAAGACTCTTGCTAGTTCAGATGGATTCTGCTTTCTTACTTTCCAACAAGGAAGTATTTTTTCTTGAAATTTTATTGTATCTATTTTTTCTCGTGCTGAGACATATTTCTTCTTTACCACATAACTAATATTTTCCAGTTTATTACGCATGTTACTTAATTGTCTAGAATTCCTGTTTTCTTGAATACATTTTTCTTCGAGCTCAACAATTAACTGCCTGTTTCTTTCCAGGCCTTCTTTGCATGGATTTTCACTACCTATCTTTCTCTTTCTTGGTCTTCATCTTCATTGTGCTGGCAAACATCTTCAAGAAGGGGTGTGAAAAATAATTTTTCTAAATCTTCATACTTCAGAAAATAACTGCCTTCACATCTGGCTATGAATTTGGCTAAAGAATCCTAGGTTCAAAATAATTTTCCTCAAAACATTAAAGGCTTTGTTTTGCTGTTAACATCCATTTTGAAAATGAAAAGTCTGATGCCAGTGTTAGTGTCACTGTATTGCAGTGACCTGCCTTTTCTCCTTGGTAGTTATTAGGATCTTATGTGGGCCATTTTTCACACATCCTAATTTGTGAACCCTTTCAATATGAATATTTTTCTCTCTCTTTATTTGTGGAATACTTTCCCTCTTCCATTTTCTCTGTTCCTTCTTTCTGGAGTTCCTATTAGTGCGATACTGTTCATGAGTTCAAGAGTTCATGAGCTGATCTTCTGTTTTGCTTATCTTTTCTCCTCCCTTTTTTCTATCTTTTTGTGTAATTCTGAGACACAGACTGTGAGGAAATAAAACAGCGTTACTAAAAACAATGGAAGGACCTAGGTAGTTAGGCTGTAGAATGTTTGATTCAAGTAGGGCAGGACTATTACCCTCAAAGATTTGATGGGTCAAAGACTTAGTCCTGCTCTATCCTACAGACCAACAGGTCAAATTATAAGCAATTCAGAGTGCAAAATTTCATCTCAAGAAAACTTAAAACTGCTCAAAGATGGAATTGCTGCTCCCTCTCCCTCCCCCCCACCACACTGACAGAAACAGTTTTTTTCTCCTGTTTGCAGGGCTAGGACAAAACTAGCTGGAATGCTGGTCCTAAAGGCTCGCGCTGAGTTAGTATCTCAAGCAGCTGATCTGGGTTTCATGGGATTTTTCACCTGGAATGGCCAGAAGGAAATGTATTCAAGGAGAGTGTAAGTTATTATTGAGAAGGGAAGCCAAGGTCAATATAGGAGAAAGTATCAAATATGAGTGTGAGCAACATGTACAACTGATCACAGGATAAATAGTAGAGTGATTATGAACAGCTTATGATGTGGGATGCAAGGTATAATTTGGTGAAACAGTTTAGGATGTAGGCACTATATAAGATGAGAGCTTTGGTAGACTATTGTTATTGGATCTTAGAGATTCCAACCATACGGATATTTCCTAGTTATGTCTGGATATTAATTTCTACTCTACTGCATTACAGATAGAGAACATACTCTGTATTTTATTCTTCTGAAATTTGTTGAAACTTGCTTTTCAACTAAATGTAAAGCTTATTTTTATCAATGTTTTCTGTGCATTTGAAATATTGTTCATTTGGTGTTATTGGGTGTTGTGTTCTATATGTCTATTAGGTGAAGATTTATAATCACACTGTTCAAATCTTCTATATCTCTATTGACTTTTCAGTTCACTTGTTCTATCAAGTACTGAGAGATGTGTGTTAAAACTATCCCAATATGACAGACAATTGTCAATTTCTCTTTTTAATTCTATTTCTGTCTTATCTATAAAATGATCTTTTAATAATGTTATTTGTCTTAATGTCTAATATCTCTGATATTAGTATAGTCATACAAGCTTTGTTTAGGTTAGTATTGGCCTATTATACTTTTGCCACACTTGTATTTTATTTTCATCCTCACCATGAAGCTGTATTCTTATACATTAGGTGTGTTTTCTGCAAACAATGTATAGTTGGAATTGTTTTAAAATCCAGCATAACAATCTTCATCTTTTAATTGGAACATTTAGTCCATTTACATTTAATGTAATTGGATTAAATTCTAACTTACTATTTTGTGAGTCTTCTATGTCCCATATGCTCTGCTTTATTTCTTCTCCTTTCTTAGTCTCTTTATATTATTTCATTCCATTTTTCTTTACTATGACAATATGTCTTGTTTCTATTCTTTTAGTGGTTATCTTAAATTAATAATTCATATTTTCCCTAGAGTCTAAAAGTAATCATTACCCTCGCCCTGGTCAATATAAGAACTTTATGTGTTATTGCAAACAACCCCATTTATCTTACTGCTTAAATGCTTTTGTTATGTTTTTCAATTCTATATATTTTAAAAATTCTAAGATATTACTTTTGTTTTATATACTCACTGTTCATAGATTCATTCACATATTTGCCATTTTCTTTTCTCTTCATTCTTTTCTCAAACTCAGACTTTCCATCTGAGATAACTTTTTTTCTGCCTGAAGTACATCTTTTAGAATTTCTTTTAGTGTGAGTGTGCTGTGGCAAATTCAGTTTTTTAATTTGTCTGAAAATACCTTGTTTTATGTTTCCTCCTGAAAGATATCTTTTTGGGGTAAGTTATTCTAGGTTGGCAATCCTTTTTTCATTTAGTGCTTTTAAATATCATTCTAGTATCTTCTGGCTTTCACTGTTATTGCTGAAAAATCCACTGTTAAACTAACTATAGCTCTTTGAAGGTAATTTTTCTTTTTTCCTCTGCTTACTCCTAAGATTTCTCTTTGTCTTTGGTTTTCCACAGTTTTATCAATAAGATTCTTGTATGGATTTCCTTTTAATTACCTTGCCTAGGAATCACTGGACTTCTTGAATATGCAAATTGATATCTTGAAATTCATGAAAATTCTCAGCCATTATTGCTTCAAATAATACCTGTACCCTCATTCTTTCTTTCAACATCTTCTGAAACTCCATTTAAACTGATTTTATTTACTCAACACTTATAAAGCACTTTACAAAGCTATCTATCTATCTTATCCTTATAACAGACATATAAGGTAGGTTCTATTAACTCCATTTGATAGATGAGAAAAATAAGAGGTCACACAGCTAGTGAGTGGCGGAGCTAGGTTTAAATGCAATCCTGGTATCTTAGATTTTTTACTCTATTCTCTATTCCTTTTATGCTCTCTGCTGTATTTTCCTCTTTTTTTCTTAACGTCCCTGTTGTATTTCGGATACTGTTTTCTGGTTTATCCTCCAACTCACTAATTCTCTCTTCAGGCATGTTCAAGTCATCCAGTGAATTCTTAATTTTGGTTATTCTATTGCTCAGTTTTAGAAGTTCTACTGTTAAATAAAATTAGATGTATTTTTTATAGTTTCCTGTTCCCTGCAATTGTTTTCAAGCTTGTCTTTTATTTATTTAAATACTGTAAGCACAGTTTTTTCAGAGTCTGTGTCAATAATGCTAATATATGCAGTGTTTGTGTATCTGCTTTCTGTTGTTTTTTGTTTCTGCCAGTTTTCTTTGTGTATTTGAATACTGTAATCTTATTCCAGAGATATATGGATATTTTTGCCAGATGCATGTATAACCTTATCAATCTGGAACTATAAAGTTAAATGCAAACTTAAGGCTCAGAGTTCCCTGGACTACTAGGTGATAAAAATTTGGGCTAAAGGACTGTGTGGGATAATTTACTATGGTTCATCCTTACCCTGAAGCTATAGCCAGATTATTGTAGAGGGTCTTCTAATAGATTACCCACTTTATGTGGGTCCAGGGTTTTAGTTTCTGTCCCCATCACCCTGCAAATTAAATCAAAATGATAGTTCAAGTGTACCAGGACAGACAAATGTCTCAGGGCAATAGCAGCTTTCTTGGGACAAGAGAAGCTTCTGTGCTTGCTTATTTCACTAGGTTCTTATTTTCCCTTTAATTTTCATTTTGTATTTCCTTATTATCCTTACTATTTCATTACTGTTCATTAAAGTTCTTCATTACTTTTAAGATTTTTAAAAAACATTTTACCCAACATTTTTACTAGTTTTAAGTAGGTGGGTTGGTCTAAAAGAACAAAACCTGCCATCATTAAAAACTCTTTTTCTCTCTGTTGTTTTTTTGTTTTGTTTTGTTTTTGTTCATTTTTTGGTGAGAAAGATTGTCCCTGAGCTAACATCTGTACCAATCTTCCTCTATTTTTTGTATGTGAGACGCCGCCACACACGGCTTGATAAATGGTGCATAGGTCCGCGCCTGAGATCCGAACCTGCGAACCCTGGGCTGCTGAAGCGGAGCCCATGAACTTAACCACTACACCACCGGGCCGGCTCTTTGTTTTGTTTTTTGTAAAGAAAACAAATATCACTTTTTATTTTCAGGGCTAACTTTTCAACCTGGGTTCCTGATCTCATCTCTAGATAATTTGTAGTATTATCTGGCTACAGATACAGTAGATATATTAGACACATTGTAACTTAAAAAAAAAATTCTTTTTCTTCTATCTTTAAGCTCTCTGCTTTCCTTTCATGAACTTAACCCTCTTCTTCCTTGCATTGCCAGAGTTCCAACATGACATTCTAGGTAGTAAAATTAGTTGTTAAATAAAAATTAATCAATTAATTAAGGACAAAAAGATAATTCTTAATATTAAGAAGAAAGCCTATAAAAAGCTTCTGCCTCACACACTTGTACTTCCAGTATTTTGCTCTTGAAGCTGTTTAACACAACAATGACATCTCCTACGTCTGGTTGAGAGTCAGTTCCTCCGTGCCTAAAAGTAGAAAAACATGAAAATGTCTATAACCAATTTAAGAAAAGACATACAATTATGATGGTATAAAAAACAGAATAAATTCATTCTGCAGTAAACATAAGTATAATATCACTTGTGTATATATCATATTTGCTGTTTCTACAGTCAATTCAGATATGCTGTAATACATTATCATTTTCAAAATTATCAAATCCATTTTAACTTAATCCAAATTACAATGGTATAAAAGTAACTCACTAAATTCGATATTGCCTAATCACTCAGAAACTCAAATTATTGCTTATCTTTGTTGTTGTATACCAAGATTATCACAAAAGTGAAATCTTTAATATCTCTTTGATATACTGCAATGATAATTAAAATACGGAACATTTTCTAGACTTTAAGATAAGTCATTTATATATCATAAGCAAAGGAATTCTACCCTGTCCAACTTTTCAACATCCAACTTCAAATACCAAAATTTGAAGTGCATTGTTAAACTCATAAGACTGAAAATGAATCTATGATGTCCATCTGGATCACTTGAATGTTTCTATTTTATATTATACATAATGTATTTCATTGTCTAATTTTCAAAACTGCATAAATCAAATATGACAGCTTTGATCAATAACTATTTTTATACTATTCTCACTATATACTAAAACATGCTACCATAAAAAACATTTACAATAAAATTGAATTTTCTCAAAGGGGGAAGCAATCAGAAAGAATTTGAGTTCAGATTTATAACATACACTTGAATATTTTTCTAAAATGAAAATCTGGGGATTCTAGTGCTATGCTGACTCACACACACTTTTGACTCCCTCTTACTTTCAGCTCCCCAGCTGAGGTGGCTAAACCAAAGTAGAAGGCACAGCCCTGCCCAACAACTATCATTAGAAAATAGAAAGCGTTCCAACTTATGTAGCAGAAGTGTCCAATTTCTTAAAAACTTTCAAGAGCTTCCAGAACCAAACATTGCTCAAGGGCATCAGCAACTTGAGCCATCAAATCCACTGTCCACTGAGACCAAGGCAGAGCCAGGTAAACCTGTATAAGATCTAAATCCACCGCTCTCCAGTCCCACCAGGTGGGAGAGGTAGGAGTGATGAAGACTCTTACTCTATCTCAGGCACTATTTCAAGCACGTTATAGACGTTAACTCATTTAATCCATACAACCATCCTTTGAGGAGGGTACGAACTGAGCCCAGGTAGTCTGGCTCTCCATCACCACACCACCAGGCCTTTATAAGTAACCCTAAACAACTAAAAGTCACTGGATACGTGAGGACGGTCGGCAGCTTAAATGAAGAAAACAAGCTAAGCAGTCAGAGGACATGGACTGCACTGGTAAGGAATTAATGCAGGAAAAAAAGGAGAGCATTCAAATAATTTATATTCCCAATGAGATTTGAGAGAATATTGTATCTCAGTAAAAGCCATTTACTTCAAAATGAAAGGATTCACTACATGTCAGAAAGCATTATTTTTTAAAAAAGGACATTTTTCCTGGAATTCTAAATATACATATCTTTTAAATTTTTGTAGAGGACAAGTAAATCACGCTGCCTCTCATTTCTTCTCCACAACACTTGATGGCAGAAGACAATGATGAAGCCTTGTTTCAAGCATTCTGAGGAAAATTATAATGCTTTTATCAATACTTACAAAAAGTAAGCAAAAAATTTTCAGGGCTTTAGGATCAAGAGTATACCACTAATGTTTCTGGAAAAAAATATTCATAGAAATTGGGTGCACATTATGATATGGCAGGCAACATCCATTCTACCTTTTAGCATATATTGCAGAAGTCAGAAAGCTAAAAACTCTTTTTTGTTTTTGTTCCTAGATTCTTTTGCAGCTACAGCTCTGGTTGATAATTAGATTCTGCTAAAGAGAGAGATATACTTGCATGTGATTTGGAATTTAGAAGTGAGGTAGGGGCAACATGCTTGGCTAGTTCCTTTTGGCAAGCAAAGTCATAGAGACATAGAGGTTTTCTACAGTAGCGTTCCAGTGTGCAATCTCTTAGCTTTCAGGTTACAGAGAGCCAGCTGACATGCTGGTAGTAGCAGCTTTGTGCTTTCTCAGTTTTCTGATAATGGGAGAGGTACTGGCTCTTTCTGGTTGGTCAGTTCCCTGGCTTTGTTCTGTGAGCCATTCCTGGGGGCCAGCCCTCCTAGAGAGCCTGCTCCTCCAATCCTTCCTAACACAGTCAAGAGTCCATCTTCCTGTGTTAAATTCTTCTTTGAGGGTCGGCCCCGTGGCTTAGCGGTTAAGTGCACGGGCTCCGCTGCTGGCAGCCCGGGTTCGATCCCGGGCGCGCACCGACGCACCGCTTCTCTGGCCATGCTGAGGCCGCGTTCCACATACAGCAACTAGAAGGATGTGCAGCTATGACATACAACTATCTACTGGGGCTTTGGGGGGGGGGGAATTCTTCTTTGAGATGAGAAGCCAGCCACCCAAACAAAAAATGATCGTGAAAGATCAAAAGACATACATAAAAACTATGATCAATAGTGAATTTAGTCAAACTTACATTTAACTGATGGTAATGTGATGGTAAAGAACTAAAGAGAAGATTCTTTGGGAGGGGTAGTAAAAGGATGCTAGAATGCTTCAACTGAGGCATCAGTAAGACAGCTTTCAGGGAAGGGACTGTGTGAGATGAAGCTGAAGAATGTCTCTGGAGAGAGCTATTGCCAGGCTGTGAGTCCCCACAACTATATCCTCTGGGGGAGAGGGGCGGAAGAGTATTACCTTCTAGTCCTAAACTCAGTAAGGTAGATGCTTTAAAGGGAAAGCACTTTGCAATGTATTTTCTGAAGTTGGGAGACACGGAGGACCGCGTCTGGCTCATATTTGGGAAAGTTAAAGTGGACCACGGACTAGGATATGATATTTGAAGACTGATTTATTATTGTTGTAATCCAGGAGAGTACTATTGCCTTTGAGACTGGCCTGAACTCCTAGAGTTTTCTGGGCAAGTGATGTGTAAGTATTTCCCATGGATCAGATGTAGCCAAGCAGGAGAGAGATTTGCTTTTGTTATTAGCAAGGAGCAAGCATACCTCCTGCCAGTATGGCAACCTGGAGATATGAGCAGACCTCAGCAAAAATAGGCTGCAGGTATAACCATCCAGTCTCTGGATGCCCAGAGACTGAGGGAGTTGTTAGAAAAGCCGACTGGAACAGAGACGCACCAATGGGGACCAGAGAATCAAAAGAGAGCAAGGTGCTGCAATAGAGGCCTTCTAAGAGTTCACAGAAGCGCTCCACAAAGAGGGAGCTTTAACTACTGCCAGGGCCAGACAGTGCAAAGCTAGCTTACAAAGGGTCCAGCTCAAGGAACTGTGGAGAAAGAATGGAAAGCCTTGTTCCAAATCTCTCCTGCCTCCTGTATAAAATGTAGGAGAAGCAGTTTAGTCTCAAAGGTACCAAACTAAAATTATGTACAAATATCAATTTGGCAATGTTTTTCTGAAGATTTCAAGTGAAAAGGCTAGCATATAATTTAGCATATTGAAGCCATATATATAAAGTATCCATTATTCTCTACAATTTAATTAGGAAAATCTGAGAAGCAGCACTTGCCTAATTTTAGTAGAATTACAAAGATTTTCTTTTCTAGGAGAGAATAATTTTATTGAGTACTTTTGTATTCAAGGTAAATAGCAGTCAACATTGAGTATAGGCAGATGATCAGCAGTTAAAGATTACAAAAAGATAGAGAGACATAAAAAGTACACGAGGATTATGCATAATAAACAAAAAGCCAAACTTTAATATATCAAATTATTTAGTCATGGTTTTAAAATCTGGACTTAGAAACTCATGTCAATATTATTTTAGCTTAGCTTTTCAGCATATTTCAAGAACATTTTTCCTAAATATAAATGTAACATCAATCAGAATTAAATCATAAATTGGGATAAACAGAATTTCTATTTTTATCATATTTTATATTGAGCTGTTTTTCATTACTGATACTTTAATTTCAAAGAAATTTTATTACAGAGTAGCATCATTTATGTTTTCTCCATTCTGGATATCTTGTGACATATTATTCACATTTGGAGTTAATTATGATTGAGAGAAGCTTATGGTTTTATTGTTTATAAGTAATACAAATAAATTTAAAATTATTTCTATTACCAAAAGTTGTCTAATTGTGAATAATAAAAACCAGTTTTCCACTAATAATGTTAGTGGTACATAAAATATAATGATCATCAGGGGCTATTTTCTCCCTAAACATCCATTTATAGATAGCAAATAATGGTAAAGAAGATAAAATAAAACCTAATATAATGTACAGTTTTACATAATATATATTATACATATTATATATAAGAAACATATTGTACATATATTACATAATATAAAGTAATTTACAGAATTGTAATTTGTAAAGAAGGAAGAGGAGTAAGTGGGGAGGAAATGGACATTTACTCAATATGTGAGACATGGCATCCTATGACGATTATCTCATTTAGTCCTCACCAAGATCCCACAGGGTAAGTAGAATTACCCCCTCTTGTTATGAGGAAATAAAGACTCCAGGTGGTAAAGAAATGTATGCAAGGTCAACCAGACAGCTGGTGGCAGAGAGGGATTTGAATTACAGTTTATCTAATTCCAAAGGGCTTTCTTTCCCTTTGCAAAAAAACAATGGTGAAACAGTAGTGGCAGATTTAGGAACACTGAGTTCCTGGCAATACACTTTGCACAAGATCCAAGAGGCTGAAGCAAAGCATGAATGGTTCTTGAAATCGTACCTTGAAACCATAGTTTTTATAAGAAGAGTCAACAGAAACGTTACAGTGTATTTTGCTTATTTTCTGTACCACCATAACACTCTTTTAAAGCATTTATAATTTATTAATAGTCACTCATTTTCTTAACTGTCATCTCCTACTGAAACGAGTTGTGGAAGGGTAGGAACTGTATTTTGTTCACCTGTTTATCTCCAATATTGTCCTCTGCTTTCACCTGACCACCCACCTCCCATCCCCAAGCAACTAGTCATATGATGTCTGTCACTATAGTTTGTATTACCTAGTGTTTTACAACTTATAAAAGGAACCATAAAGTAAGTATTCTCTCTCTTTTTTTTTTTTTTGCCTCACTTATTTTATTCAGCATAATCATTTTGAGATTCATCTGGGTGACTGCGTGTATCAATAGTTCACCCTTATATAGTGCTGGGTAGGAATCCATTATATGGATATACCACATTTTGATTATTCCTTCACTTGTTAACATTTGGATTGTTTCCAGGGCCTGGCAGTTACAAATAAAGCTGCTGTGAACACTAATGTACAAGTCCTTGTATGAACATATATTTCCCTTTATCTTGGGTAAATACCTATGAGTGAAATCCCTGGATCATGTGAATATTTAAATTTTTAAGGACCTGACAAACTGTTCCAAAGTGGTTGTGCTATTCTACATTCCCACTGGTAGTGTATGACAGTTCCTGTTGCTTCATATCCTCACTGGCACTTGGTAGCGTCAGTCTTTTTAATGCTAGATATTCTAATAGATGTGTGGCAGTATCTCATTGTTATTTAAATGTGCATTTTCCTAATAACTAACGATGTTGACTATCTTTTTTATGTGCTTATTTGCCATCCATTTTTCTTTCTCAGATGAAGTGTCTGTTCAAGTCTTTTGTAAATTATCAGGTTGTTTTCTTATTGTTGAGTTTTGATAGTTCTTTATACATTCTACATATAAATTCTTTGTTGGATATATGCTTGGTAAAGATTTTTCTCCCAGTCTGTGACTTGTCTTTTCGTTTTCTTTTATAGTCCTAACATACTCTTTTAGTGTGAATATTCATACGTTTTGCAATAGAAATGATGTTTGCTTAATGAAATGCTTTCTTAGATCCTGCTCAATGTGTCACAATATATGATGTAGGTACTATATTAACTTTCTAAAATCTGAAAAATTCTAAATTCTGAAACACATATGGTCCTAAGAATTTTAGATGAGACATTTGTACCTCTATCCTCTTCCTGGAATATTTTGCCTACGGTATTACTAGCAGTAAGTTCCTATAATTCTTCTACCTTCTCTTGAGGTACTATCTTATTCTAATGTCAACACACTTCCTCCATCCTCCTTCTCATCACAGAATTAAGCATTCCCAGCTTTGTGTGCATTGATTATTAAGCATACTTGTTGACTGACTTTAGGTGCTAGGCACAGTATAAGGAAAAGGAAAAAAAGTAGCGAAAAAAAGGTACAATAATCCATAACCCTATACTATCTTTGTTGACCACAGTGCTTGGTATAACAATAGGTGCTCAATAAATATTTATTGAAATAAAGGAAAACTATAGATATTTATTAAGGGGTATAAAAAAGACTTTACCAGGGATTGGCAAACTATAGCTGGCAAGTGAAATCAGGCTGGTGGCCTATTTTTTATGGCCCCTGACCTAAAAATGGTTTTTACATTTTAAAATGGTTGTTAAAAAAAAGAATATTGACAAAAATCATATGTTCCCTCAAACATTAACTATTTACTACTGGCTCCTAATAGAAAAAGTTTGATGCTGTCTGCTTTATACTGTGCTCACTGATGAGCAGGGAAGTTACTGTGAAAGAAACCAATTCTTATTTATAAAAACGAAAAACTGAACATAACCCATGGATAATAGCTTTGTTATATAAGATCTAATACATACTATATTGTCATTAAAAGATAAATATATTAATTATGGTAATACATGGCAAATTCTATAGAAAACAGTTAAGTAAAGGAGATACAGAACAAGATATATACTTTAGGCATATCTTTTATATTTTTGAAATAAAACTGATAAGAACAAATGTCACAGTTTTATAAGTAGTTTTTGTTTTATAGTAATGGTATTTGTGAACACTTTAGTTGTTTTGATGACCTTGGTTATATCACACTAAAAACTTATTCACATATAAAAATTTAAAAGGGGTTTATATAGCTCACCCAACTATTTGATAAATATCTTCAGATTTTCCTTGGCGTAACTTCAGGATCCAAGCACCTGGGTTTGCTTTTAATTGAAAATATCCCTTTTAAGATGAGAAAAATATGATCCCAGTTATATGACTAAAAACATATCCAACTGTTCAATAAAGATTATACATGAATCATCTAAGAAAGCATTTACTAACTGTGGAATGAATTCTATAAATGAATTTCAAGGAAGAAGGTTTTGCAATAACCTGTAAAAGCACATTCTGAGAGTATGATTCCCTTCATTTTTGTTTTATTTAATTATCTTAAGGATTCAATTTTGTTTTTGGGGAGCTGTTCAGCAATAGCAGGATAAAAATTATTTCACCTTATTATTAGGAAAACTTAGAGGATTTCACCAAAACATATAATACCATAAATTAAGTACTTATAATACTTACAAGATTGGCCATCACTATTGTATCAACCACGACAGGTTTATTTTTTGTGCCTAGTGTAAACTGCAGACCCCGAGGAGGTTGTTCTGTTATTATATCAAAGCAGTGTCCTTCAAGTAGTAGATATTCTAGTTCATATTCTGCTGTAACAGTTCTCTCAATCTATGGAGAAAATATGTCATTGTTTTTGGTATCAGTAATTCTCATAATACAAACTTTATAAGAAATAAATGTGATTATTTTAATATTAGCCAATGTATTTTGGGGGGCAACTTCAAGTCTTTCTTTTACATGAGTGAACTTAGTGGTTGAATCAATTTCTTGAAGAGCAAAGTTCATGATGAGCATTTTTTTCTTTTCCCATGACATCAGCTCTACTCCTACCTCATGCTATATGCACCAATATCACAATCAGGAAAGATGTGAGCAGGGATGGGTGCCCTGTGAGTTGTAGTATTCAAGGTCTCTTCAAGACAGATTTAGATAGGAAACTCCTCAAAGGAGCTGCTTCATTTGCTGTTGCCCTAGAGCTCCCACTTCAGATCTGGCAAGAAAGCCAACTTATCATCTATTGCCTTTCTTGTAATTTTTAAAAATTAATGTTTAATTGTTTTCCACTCTAACATATGCTCATTAAAGAAAATTTAAAAAATATAAGAAAGCGGAAAAGAGAAAAAAAAGAAATCATCTACAGACTAAACATTCTCATACACATTGACTCACTGATTTCTATCTCTTTGCATAAATTTTTTTTCTAAGAAAGTGTAACCTGCTTTTCATTAAATATAGTTTTCCAAGACATGTCCCTATCTCTATAAACATCCTTTTAAATGGCTGGACACTTCAACTGTTTCCAGATTTTCGTCTATTGCAAGTTTTATAATAAATATTTTAGGGATGAAGCTTTTTCTCTACTTCATATGAAAAACATAACCAAACATGAAAATAAATCAAATGGTAAGTGATTTTTACATAGTTTGGCAATTTTGTTGAGCAGATAAGACAGTGATGCTATCTATTTCTAATTTTATTTCACTATATATTGTTTGTCATTATTGAAAAACAAATGAGGTTTTTGACATTATTGTTTAGTATTTTTAGGATACAGAGTATTTGAAAATGTCCTCTATTATATAGTTTTTTAACTGTAATTACCACATAAATAATTACAGTACTTATCTACAGCATTTTTTATTGAGTCTAGTTCTCATAATTTTACTGTTTTTAAGAACAAGAAATGGGTAACTTCTTTGAAAACAGTATTCGTTTCAACATTTAGTTGGGTTCTGAACTGGCTGTTGAACTATTACTCTTCTAGTGATGAACCTCGTATACTTCATTAACCTGTGTCCACAGTGTCCACAGTCCTTACAGCACTTTGGATGGCAAGATTTACATGGGATAGTCTCAGAATAGGAGAATATTAAAAGTTAGAGAGAAATCATAGAGAAAACCTAGTTCAATTCCTTCATTTTATAGACAACAAAATTGTTGCCCAAAGTGATTAGGAAGTAAAGCTTAACTATTTTTTATTATGAATTAGATTAGAATTATGAATTAGGGCAGAGTCCAGATACACTCAATCAGTTTATAACTAATAATATATTCATTTTATAATATATTAATGTGAAAATTTCTCTTGTCCCTATATATTTGTATAAGACGTCAATTCTATTGACTTATTCAAACCACAACACCAAAAACAGCCAATTTGTTTTTTAAAGAGTTCTTTCTAGTGAATATTTTAAGTTTTCTAATCATTTCATAAAGGTGCTTCAAGTTAAATTAGTTCCTATTATTAAGGTTATTTTCAGCAAGAATATAAAAGCTAGTGATCTATTTTTGATGTTTACATCTTTATATTTTAATTTATCTGTTCTAAATATTAGCTGTTGATATGAGACATGAATTTAATACCCTTCAAACATAACTTTGGGTGCATATTAATATTACTAAATAGAAGTGTTTATTGTATTGTTCTGTGGCTGAATAGTTAAGTTAGTTTCTTTCCTTAGACAAAGTATATGTTTAATTGTAAAGATTAACATTTGCTTTCATGTAAGTCATCTATGGCAGTCAAATAGGAATCCTTCAACAATTACATTGGTAATGAATGCCTCATCAATAAAATTGATATCTAAACTATTTATACTTCAGAAGGTCTGAATACATTTTTTCTGTGAATCTCTTTTAACATAGCCACACCCTATTTTCCTTTAGCAATCTTTTATTTACTCACTTCCTTTTTACTGGGTAAACAATCACTTCTCTTTCAGGTATTTCGATATCTTTCAGACACAGGCTGTGATTAAATAGAATTGGTGAGTCTTTGGATGCAGATCTAACAAGCTCTGAGAACAACCCCTGAACTCTAGGTAAAAGTAACTCTCACTTTAAGCTTTCCTGTAACCCACCTTTGTCACCTTTAATTATGGCATCATTAACAGTAGTTGTGTGATGAACAAACTCCTGGTAAAGACTTTTTCTAGATCAAGCTTTTTTTAGGTGTTTATATAATGTTCAGGAATTAGATGCAGCAAGCAGTACTTTTGTGAGCTAGTATGTAGTGACAAATCTCTCATTATTAGTCTCATTTTTGCCAGGGTGCACTGTTTTCCTTTACCTACTACTCCTCCTTTCTATCCTAGAAAGTGTATTTACTTTGTTATTTCATATTCTTCTCGGATAGCTGCAGGTAATATTCTAAGTATTCACAGCACACAGTGAAAGAGAAGAGCCTTAGAGATGGGTTAACTTCCACAGCTGCTAGAATTTATAATTTCCTTCTGTTTATTCATATAATATATGAGGACAGAAGAAATTATTTCTTTTTATTTTAGTCTTCTAAAATAAATATAGCTACTGTTCATTTAAATAGCTTCAAAAAAGACATTGCTATATTTGCCACTCACAACAAAAAATATTTAATCTCCATTAATTATTTAATAGCTGCTGAAATTTTTCACCAGCAGACTCAATTCAAAATCTTTTCTAAACTGCACTAATTCTCCCACCACAAACTTTTTACCCTTTGGTTAGAATCTTTAAAGTTATCCTATTGATACATGTTTCTGACCTCTCTTAATGAAGAATCCAATAGACTCATTTAAGAGATCCAACTGATCATGAAGAAAACAGGATTTTTTTTTTTTTTACTTCTTGCCAAGTTCATTTCTGAATTTTCCCTCGTGGATTTTATTATTTTGCTGTCTTTCTCTTCTTTCCCTAGATCTGAAGGACTGATTTAGAAGATTGCTATGCCTGAGTTCTAGGTTCTTCCCTAGGTGGGTAAAGTTGGGGGTATCAGTGAGTATGTTCCAGGGAAGCGAGTTAGGGTCCCACAGAATCTACTCATGAGTGGATCAGAAGAAACTTGCCTAGAAGGAAAATCTTTAGACAAAAGGTAACACATGAGAAACAAATACAATGAACAATCTTAACCAAATTATTAGAGGTACAATGTTTATGCCTAGGTCAAGGCAATGGCCTCATTCCGAAGTAGCTTGTCAAACAGAGTTGGAAATAGGTCAGAGGCTGTGCAGAACCAGGCAAGAGGGAGGACAGCGAGAAGGACGTATTTTCTCTCCAGTTTCCGGATACCTGTTCTCTAGGTAAATTCCCCCAAAATTCTTCTGTTTTTTGTGGTTTCTGAATCTCTTTCCCATATTGAATGTAATATTTTGAAAGACTCAGTATATTTTAAAATAGTCTCCCCTTTTTTGTGCTGAGGGTGGAATGACAACAGGTGGGGAAAAGAAGTCTGGTCAATTACTGGACAAGGATCACGGTGGAGGCGATGGGAAGCAATGCACCCAGCCTACAGTATATGAGCGAGCTCTCTTTCCTGCTTTCACCCCTAATCTCATTAGGACTGCTTTCTCTGACAATGAGCTATGGAGCAAAAAAGAGTTTCAGATGGAACTGCTCCTTTCTGAGTTAAAAACAAAACCTGAAGGGCAAAATAGGTACTTAATTGTGTTGTCCTAAGTTGCCATGCACCCATCTCCATATTTTCTACATTGTTCACCTTAGAGTAGCATCTGTGAACCAGGGGTCTGAAGCAACAAAGAAGGCAGGGGCATCTAGGAACCTGGAAAACTAGAGAAGCTGAATTTGGAATTTAGGGAAACTCAAAAATCAAAGGAAAGACTAGATCAGGACCTGGAATCATAAAGAAGAAAATTTTGGTGAGTAGCCACAGTAGGACCACTCACTTGCTACAGTTACCATAGCTGATAAGAATTTATCCTATTCATCTTTCTTTATATAACTTTACATGATAACTTACATCCTTTAAGTGAATATTATCAAGGTCACAGTTGCTGTGTACTGTATCTACCAACCAGCCTTCAGGAGTAATCATGTTGAGGGTTAGAAGGGGTGATTCTGGGATATCCAAGAATTTTGCCACTGGTCCAATATTGTCATTAGCCATTAACATCAGTTCTGGTTCCAGAACAAAACGGTAAAAGCTGTTGATAGAATATAAATAAAAATACATACTGTGACCAAAATTGAGATTTCTTCGGTTTAAAATATTTTAAAACTGAAAATGGCTTAAAAACATGACCAGAAAGTCTTAAATTAAAAAGATTAAAAACACAGTATACTGCAGAAGAGTTAATGCTTGTAAATGGTAGACAATTATTTTGTTTACACTATTATCTATTATAAGATTGTATATTATACACCCTTGTTAATTATTTTTTAATGAACATGATTAAAATCCCTTTAAGACATACTGGCTTATGCAGGTTCTAGTAGTTTATGATCTGTATTCACTGATTCTCCTTTAAATTTGACCATGGTCTACTTTTCAGCCATTATATTAGCTCTTAGCACCACTAAAAACTTGAAGAGAAATGATAACCAAAAAGCAAGTAAGATTCAAGCTAAACTCTGGTACCAATTTTAAAATTTCAATTGAAAACAAACAGGTTGAGTTGAAAGCAGCTGCTTATTAACAGAGCTTTTAGAAGTACCTGAAGTTTTAATGTCTCTCAGCCTTATCCTCCAACATCATGCATAATAAGAATTAGTTATATTGTTAGGAATAGTGACTGTTACTATTTTGAGACTGCAATCAGGGTGTCAGCTGTGCTGTAGTTAGCTCAAGGCTGGAGAGGGGAAGGATCTACCTCCAGGCTCAGGCAGCTCCTCCAGGGGCACTGGAATAAGGGCTGCAGTTCCTCACTAGTTATTGGCTGGAGACTGCCCACAGTTCCTTGCTACAACGGCACCGCCAAGTTCCTTGCTCTGAGACAAGCACTCAAGAGCAAGAGAGAGAGAGTGCCAGCAAGACAAAAGTCACAATCTTTTATAACCTAATTGCATAAGAGACACTCCAGCACTTTTGCTACATTCTGTTGATTAGAAGCAAATCACTGGGTGTAGCCCATGCTCACGAATAATCTACACAGTGTGTGCATCCCAGGAGGTGGTGATCAACGCAGCCATGTGCCAAGCTGCTTACAGCAGGCAGGTAGAGTCAAAAAGGAAGAGGGGCGCGAGGGGATACCAGAGAGAACAGTCATGAAGTAAAGGTGCAAAACAAGCACCCGGTTTGTCAAATGCAGTGGAAATGTCGTCAGGTAAGATGTATGCCATGGATGTTGCAAATAACAATTTCTTTGCGATTTAGTGAAAATGGTTCAGTGGCAAAGAGAAAGTTAAAGCCAAACTGCAGTGGGAGGTACAGTGAATGAGAGACAAAGAGGCGTATGGCCAGTCTTCGAAGAAGCTGAGATGAGAAAGAGTGGAGAAGAGGATCAGGGCTCTAGAGGAGAGGAAGTTAAGGGAACAGTTTATTTCTTTTTTTAAATTGAACAACTCTTAGGACTGAAAGAAAGAGGTTAGTGGAGAGGTTAAAGACACAGAACAAGGGACTCTGTGATAAAGCAAGGATCCGGAACAAACAGAGAAGCATGGGATCAAAACAGAGAGGGAGTACCCACCTTAACCAAGAGGGGAGAGAGCACATTCTACCCCTACCACACAGGAAGGCTGGGGAGGCACAGGAGACCGGGGGGAAGTGAGGGAATTCCCACCAATAGCCTCTATCCTCTCTGAGGGAGAGACAGCATTCTAAAAGTAAAGGGCTGGGAATTAATGTGTCAACCAGTTTGCCTGATATATACTACTGACTAAATAAGATTCTGTTGAACTCACAGTTTAAAAACAGTTGAACAGTTTTTGTCTTGTGCAGTATTATTAACCACTCAAAGCATCTATCTGGTACATAGGTGTTATCTCACCTTTGAGAAGCCAAGTTCTTTCCCTCGTAACAGATTATACGTGCTTACAGTCAATATTCCTACTCTTTATTATGTATCCCAGAACTTTACAGAGATACTACAGAGAGGATCCCTACTCATGTGAATAAAAATTCTGTACTCATGGAGCTAACAGATCTCTTGATTCGTGGTTAAAATAAGATGAAAGCTTTTGCTCAGATTTAGACAGACACGTGATAACATTTGAAACGCAGAAACATAAATGAGAAGTATGAAAATTAAATGAGATACGAGGACAAGAGTCTCAGGAAAAGAATGAATGCACCCTAAACTTTCATTTAAATTTTCTACATTTACCATTTTATTTCTTTCTAAATATTAAAAAATATTTACCCTGTTTAAAATATCTGCTCAAGGCAATAATCTATAGTATGTTTATCAATTATAACAAATACAACTCAACCAGTAAGGGATTAACTGAATGCAACTTTTCTGTCTCATGTGTGTATGCATATTTTTTGTTTAGAGTTACATAATCAAATTATACAGAGAAAAGCACATTAACAAGCCTTTTTTTTTGCCCCATGACATCTGAAAGATACTGTACATTCCTATCAATAAGAGTGGCTCAAAATGACAGTGATTCTGATTCAGAAAGAAGAGGAAGGGTATGTTTTTGTCCCCACTTGAGAGACAATATTATTTCAACAGAACCGTATTAACAAGGAATATTTGCATGTAACAGTAAAGATTTTCTATACCACTGAAAGATTATTCTAAACTAATTACATCTCAATACCCTCAAATAATAAATGTGATGATATAATAAATATCATTTTCATAATTCACCTCTGAAGTTTTAAAAGCATAGCAAAACCAAAAATAACCGGTTTAATTCAACCTTATTTCCCCTTTATATATTTCTAAACAGGTATTTCTGGATCACATTTTCAAAAATACCCAAGGATACACATACATCCATGTAAATTCTGCAATTAGATTGGATCAATTTTACTGGTTATTTTAATTTTATAACAATTAAGGTTAATAAACTATCTCTGACCTGATCTATTTCAGTTAAGTATCTTGTAAAGAAAAAATAAAAACAGGTCCAGTAATTACGGTCTCTTTTTTCATCTCAGCATTTGCAAATCTTTGAAAATGAAATTATGTTCACTTAGACTCACCTCTTTAAAGGGGCCTCTGAAAGCTTACCCCTGCAGTTCATGAACAACTTCACCTTCATGTTGATAATCTTGCCAAGTACCTATCACAAAAAAAATTCCCATATTTGATATTGTCATATTAATAGCTAACATTTATTGAGCATTTCCTATGTACCAGGTGTACTAAAAATAGAAATGAGTAATTTCAAGTAGGATACTCCAAAATTTTGAACATTACTAGAAAAAATACATAGTCTTCCAATGTAACTGGTTTATTAAAATCTAACTACTGCAAGCTACATCACAATTTGAACCTTTAAAATTTTCAGTACAATGATAAGCCACATAATATCCTCTCAGAGTCTGCTAGTTGTCTTCTAATATTCATTCTCCCCTACTTTCAGGTTTATGCATAGTCTCCACCCTCCCTTGTGGCTGGGTGTAGCCAGATGACAGGCTACATTCTGGTCAGTGAGGTGTGACTGGGTGGACCATGTCCAACTTCAGGGTTGTGCCCTTGTTCTCCCCTTCCTGTTGGCAGAAATACAGAGATGATGTTGGGCCCTTGACTAGTGATCTTAAACCACTAGACAGAAGCTGCTTCATGAGAATGGCTGAACAACCAGACAGAAGGTGCCTGAGTCCCTCACACCGTGGACCTGTCTTTAAGCAACTCTAGGCGGTTACACTTGGACTTTGAGATGAGAGAAATAAACTTCAGTCTTGAAGGTACTGTTGCTGTGGCCAAGCCTATTGAATACAACCTTCATGTTCCCTCATCCCTTAGCTTCAACTGTTTGGCTAATGTTACTTATTACACTTTAACTAATTAAGCTTAGGCATCAGCTTCTCCAGAAGCCATTCTCCACACCTGGGGAAAAACGAAGACAGGAAGACACCTGTATTAGTCTGCTCAGACTGCCATTACAAAATACCACAGACTGGGTGGCTTAAACAACAGAAATTTATTTATTTTAGATCAAGGTGCTGGTAGGTTCAGTTTCTGGCGAGGGCTCTCTTCCTGTTTTGTAGGCAGTAGCCAAGTCACAGTCTGCTCAATCAATCTCTTCTTTATGCGTGTAAAGACAGAAAGAGATCTCTTTCTCGCCTCCTCTCCTTTTTTTTTTTTTTTCTTTCCTCTCTGAGGGAGATTTGCCCTGAGCTAACATCCGTTGCCAAGCCTCCTCTTTTTTATTTTTTTGGCTTGGGGAAGATTAGCCCTGAGCTAACATTAGCCCTGTGCCAATCTTGCTCTATTTTGTATGCGGGTCGCTGCCACACCATGGCGTGATAAGTGGTGTAGGTTTGCGCCCGGGATCTGAACCCGAGAACCTGGGCTGCCGAAGCGGAGCACGCAGAACTTTAACCACTCGGCCATGAGGCCGGCCCCCTCCTCCTCTTCTTATGAGGCTATCAATCCTACTGGATTAGAGCTCAATCCGTAAAATCTCACTTAACCTTAATTACCTCCTAAAGGCCCTATTCCCAAATACAGTCACATGGGGGTCGGGGCTCTAATATATGAATTTTAGGGGAGAGGGGGACAACAGCTAAATCCATAGCAACACCTAAACTTGGTACTGCCATAACACCCTGTGCACAGCTCTATCATTCATTTTCTACATTGAAATATGACGAATTATTTAAAATGCTGTATGGAACAAAGAATCAAGAGCACAAATATTTGATTATACTCGAAAAGACTTGAAAAGATTATAAATTTTGAAATAAAAGTAGTATATAATATGTAAATATATATAAAATATTATATTATCTTACGATCAATAACTGTGACATTTTCTGTGCTTCTCTTGTCAATGGATCAACAATAGCAATGACATCAAAGAACATATCATTCTCCTGAGGATTGATCTTTATAATGCTAGGAAAATAGAAAATAAGATGAAAGATGATCAGTTAAATTTATTCAAGTGCCTAATTAATCTTAATCTTAGCTATATACATTCTTATAAATTGCTTTCTTTCTCACTAGATTAAAAAAATTCTGGTTATTTCAAAGAAGAAAATCTAAATTTGAAAGTCTAATGTTCGTGTTTAATACATTAGAAAACTAGAAACAATTGGAGAAAATGAAAGTAAGATTTTACGAACAAGTGATTTTAGAAAACTCTTCAAAGAACAATACTAATATAGTGAAAATTCTGATAATTTTCAGCCCCCCAAATTCTCATGGATCATACAATATAAAAAATAAAACCAAGATGTTTTTGTGTTAGTTGAATATATTTTCTCAGATATGAAAATGATAAAATTAACTATTCAGTACTTTTATTAAATTTAATATTTAAAAAAACCCAACATGTTATAACAGGAAAGTTCAGAAACAAACATCCAAATTTATCATACTTTATTTTAACCCCAGTCATCCTCTCCTCACCTCCTCCCCCCTGTCCACTTTGTCTTTCATTGATCTAAGTTCTAAGTTAGAAGATGGACTAATCTTGAAAGAAAAATGTTGAGAAAATCATTAAAAGCACCAAAAAGGCCAGTAGGAGATAATCAATTTTATCTTTAATATAATTAAAAGTATATATTTAATTAAAGGTACAGAATATTCCAATTGAATAACTGTTTTAACACTGTAATAATACAGGAAGTCAGCTTTTTTGAGATGTATGAATTAAATATTTTACATATTACAAAGGGAAAAAGATTACCAAATCAAAATGTACACCCGTAAAATTACAGGGATATTAGTCTTCTTTGGTACACAGACTATCAATATTTAGACTTTTTGCAGTGAAAGGATTAATTTCTCAGCAATTAAATAAAAGCTAATGAAAAACTCACTCCAGATATGGGTCCTCTGATGTAGAGAAATGAAAGACATTTCATTGTATATGCAGTTGATATTATCTGATTATGTTAAATAGGAGCGGCAGAATCAGGTAACAGATCCTGCTGGATAACTATTGCTAGAAATAAGAGATACAAATCAGATGTTTTAAGTTAAAGAGACTATCTACAATGATTAATTCCTTTAGTTATCTTGATGAAAATTTTACAGATTACTGCCATCCTTGTAGCACTACTCAAAACAAGTCATTTTCTGTAAGCTTTCTGAGATGTTATTACGGCGCAAGTAGGCATCTGTTTACTGCTACTTGAAGGTATTCCCCCCAGGCTATTGCCTTTTCTTTGTATGAATCAGAATTCCATAGTCCCCATCATCTATTTATACATGTGTTGGTGTGGACTCAGGACAATTTTCTGAGCAGAATCCTGAGCCTATTACTAGGTATCACAATGATTCATCTAAGAATGGAAATGGAGCATCCGTTTTCTCATGCAACATTAACAAAAAGATGCTAACTCTACCTACATCACCTTTTTAAGGCAATGGATTTCTACTCAATCGCCAAAAAACTATTGCTACACTTCTTGCCATTAGCCAGGAAGAATAATGTCAAGCACACTGACAGTCAATAATTATTAAAAGCTTAACTCAGAGAAAAAACAGTGAAGAACAGCTTGAGGTATACAAAGTTCATCAACTCTTACAGATATACAGTCATATGTTACTTAACGACGGGGATATGTTCTGAGAAATGTGTCGTTAGCTGATTTCATCTTTGTGCAAACATCATAGAGTGTACTTACACAAAGCTGGGTGGTATGCCTACTACATTCCTAGGCTATATGGTACTAATCCTATGGGACCACTGTCATCTATGCGGTCCGTCGACCAAAATGTCGTTGTGTGGCACATGGTTGTGCTAAACACATTTCAAACAGGTCAAAGCAGTAGAAAAGCTGGCTACTCAGCTAGTATTGTATTCATTTTGTGGAGAGTTGTTTTACTGAATTAATTTTATGATGCTATCAGTTTACGTATAAAAATAGGTCAAATCATCTACTTTAAGGATGTTGAAGACACTGCTTGTTATACAGTAGTCTCTTTATGAAGATTCCTAAGCGAAATTTCTGTCCTCCCAAGAATAGTTAGTTACACTTCACCTGAATGACTCATTTGTTTTCATTTGTGAACTTTTTGAACCGTGTAAACTGGAGAACTTAGAGCTAAATTTGTGGCGTGCTCAAGGCAGGCAGGCAGGCAGGCCGGCCGCTGCTCCAGTGGTCTGCAAGGCCTTCTTCAAGACCTTTAGCATCACACCACTTGCATCTGTCACTGCAAGTTCCTGGGATGACGGGGTGACAGGTTAGGGTTGCTATTTTTGCTTTTGGCAAAGATATTGGAAGAATATCGAATCTACATGTTGTGAAGAGAAGGCCATAGGTAATACAGAAATTCAACAGAGATCCTTCAGGGCTGAGAAAAATGTAACTGTGTTTTTCATTTTTCACTTCTTTCAGATTTCAATTTACTACTACCCTTTTCTTTCTCCATTTGCAAACAATCCATAAGTTATCTTGTTACATTTAAATATTCTCATAAAAATTTAAATTTATAAGGAGGAATTAAGAACAAATATATTAATACAGCAATAATATATTTATAACTTTTAACATATTGGCTTCATATAGACAAAAGCAGAGTGTCAAAGATATAATGCTGCATAAAAAAATATTGTATATTATACATCACTAAAAAGCTATAATTGAATTTTTCAATGTGATTATAGAAATATATACATATTCTCATGAAATAATATACCTACATAACTAAGGAAATACTGAAAATATGTAAATTAAAATGAAAAGTGACTTGAAGTTTTTGCTCATCTCTGTAGCATACTATATTATCCTAGTATCAATTTCCAAAGGTTCACCAACATTTTAAAAAATTAAGTGTGACGTTATGCAGAAATTTATGTATAAAACTGAACTGTACTATAAAATATTATTATAATTTTCCCTGATAGGAAAAAATCAGAAGCAAACTCTTTGATAGACAAAGAATGGTATTTCTAGAGACAATTACTCAAGATAATAATTTTAAGACACTGCATGAGCTCAGGGAATCTGTAATAGTAGTATCAAAAAAAAGTAGTATAGCTACTCTTACAAATAACGAGGCTTTCTAACAAAGAATAAGGGCTTAGAAATCACTGAGGAATCAAATACATGATTATGGTTAAACTGACTTACTAACTCCATCACACCACTGAGGCCTGGCAGAGCAAATCCTTGGAATCTTGGTCCATGCAGTAGCTTTACAACGCATCAACTTTGCTAGGCTGAACTACATCTTCCAGAATTCCCTTTCCCTCACATTTCTGGTTTGGGTGGGCCACAAGAGATTCGCAGGAGGTGTGGAGGGCAGAAGAGGGGCAGCAGCCATTTTGTAGCTCACCCACCTTGTCACTGATCTGCTGACTCACCTTCTTGGCATGAGGCACCAGCTGGTTCTACCTTCCCCAGGACTCTCCCCTACTTCTCTGATTCCTGGGTCACAAGTGTGTGTTTAGCTTTGTGACAAAGGGTTCCCATTTTCTGCAGGATGCCCACTACATGCCAAGGTCAGAGGCAATAAGAGCTGACACAGGTTTCAGCCCATCCTTATGGGGTTCCAGCTTGCTCTTGATCCCCCCTCTTTACAACCACCTTTCCTTCCTCATTGTCTGCCTTGTGAACTTCAAGCTCCAGTATCAGAAGTCAATAGCCTTACAGAGGCTGCTTAACCAGCTCCCACAACTGTGTAAGGTCAAATCTTATAACAATTCTTTTATTTATTTAAAATAAATATTTAAAATATTTTAAAATATTTCAAATAAATAAATTCTTATCTATACACTCTCCATATACACATGCACACACATATACACACACATGCACACATATAACAATGTTTCTACTGCTCTGACCCTGACTATGTAGTCCAGTATTGCTAATGTGCTTCGTTCTACTTTTCCTAGGCTTCCAACAAAAATAAAATCCAACAAAGTCATTGTTTCTTCAATAAATTAAGTCTTGCTGGCCTTGATCCTACATTTAAGGTAGGTATTCACATTTCTCCTCTGATTAATGTGAGTTGATTTTATGGTTAAACCTGAAACTTTCAGGTTCAATCTTACTTCTCTTATTTCCAAGTTGTGAGAGGAGTGTCATTATTTGTGTAACAAATATGCATAACAGCTAGTTACAATGCACTAAATATCTACTATATTCAAGGCAGTAGGCCTGTAACTCATAAAACCCCTGAAGGATAGGGATCATCATCTATATTTTATAGACTAAGAAACTGAGGCTGGACCGGCCCCGTGACTTGGCGGTTAAGTGTGCGCACTCCACTGCTGGCAGCCCGGGTTCGGATCCCGGGCGCGCGCTGACACCCTGCTTCTCCAGCCATGCTGAGGCCGCATCCCACATGCAGCAACTGGAAGGATGTGCAGCTATGACATACAACTATCTACTGGGGCTTTAGGGGGGAAAAAAAAATCTTTAAAAAAAAAAAAAAGAAACTGAGGCTAAGAGAGGTCACACAGCTAAATAAGCAGTAGATTAGGATTCAAATACTGGCTTTTTTTGACAAGAAAGCTCATGCTATGCCACACAACCAAAGTCGATCTAGATAAATATATCATACCAACACGTGTAAACACACAGAAAACAAAATTATATACATGAACTCAGAAAATGGTGGATTACTGACTTTGTACATTAAACAGAGGCAGGCATTAGATGAGTACATATTAATGCATAAACACAGATGCATGCCAATACATATTTACTACATATCCACTTACAAATATTTATATTAATGCCCCAGAAATAAACAGAAAAAAATTGGAGAATTGCAAACCACTGTCACAAAGTCATATCACATCCTTCCCTCCACATAAAATAAGGCACTAGGCTTAAAAGCAGCAGGACACATTGACTCCTGATACTGGAAGCTAGAGAAAGAAAGCAGACTACAACAACAATAAACTAGGACAGATCAAATGTTTCAGACATTTAATGTGGGAGTAAATAGTTCCAAACACATCAAAATTCCTAAGTATAACTTCATAGAACATTACAGTGACTAATGTTTACAATGATAGTTTTGAATGATTTGTGTTAAATTACTTCGGCACGTGGTATTTAAGAAATCAAAAATGTTTCTAAAAAGAATTCCATTAGATGTGTTTAAAACACTTAAAAGTATTGAATCTCACTTATCTGAAAAAGAAAATGAAGACTTCATTTGCCACAGTGCTAGATAATTTCTCTTTAGATAGTAATTTTCCCTGAGAATGATAACACTATACATGTGTGAAGACATCTCAAAAGACAGACTTTCTACAGCTAAAGCACGTGGTATCTTCTAATAGTTAAGCATAAGCGACGTAAGATTGCATCTACCAGAAAACTTACAAAAAGGTGTCAGTCATTTAAAGTTTGTGTTAATTTGTCTCAATTTAGTTTTATAGGAGAAGTGGGTAGAAAAAGATCATTTTTGGGCTGGCCCCGTGGCTTAGCGGTTAAGTGCGGACGCTCCACTACTGGTGGCCTGAGTTTGGATCCCGGGCGCGCACCGACGCACTGCTTCTCCGGCCTTGCTGAGGCCGTGTCCCACATACAGCAACCAGAAGGATGTGCAACTATGACATACAACTAGCTACTGGGGCTTTGGGGAAAGAAAAAATAAGGAGGAGGATTGGCAATAGAAGTTAGCTCAGAGCCCATCTTCCTTAGCAAAAAGAGGAGGATTGGCATGGATGTTAGCTCAGGGCTGATCTTCCTCACACACACACACACACACACACACACAAAGAAAAAGATCATTTAATAAAACATGTCTATCGTTTAGTTACATAATGTCTAACTGATTTTTTTCCCCAATTTTAAGTGGTCCTTAATTCAAAACAAAACAAAACAAAGGTTCTCTTCTGGGGACACAGATAATTGTATGTATGTAGATAGAGTTTGATGAATTTTATTTCAAATATCTTAGAGGAGCTGTATTATATAATGAAATTACAAACTAGTTTATTATTCTAGAACAGTATTTCTCTTGATGGCTGTCTTCAGAAACCTAATTTTTATGAAACAATAACTTTTTAATAAAAAAAGTGTCCCATGGATAAATAAGTTGCCCAACTACTGAATTAAGCAAAAACAAACTTTTCTTTTTTTTTTTTTAATTTTATTTATTTATTTTTTCCCCCTAAGCCCCAGTAGATAGTTGTATGTCATAGCTGCACATCCTTCTAGTTGCTGTATGTGGGACTCGGCCTCAGCACGGCTGGAGAAGCGGTGCATCGGTGTGCGCCCGGGATCCAAACCCAGGCTGCCAGCAGCGGAGCCTGCGCACTTAACCCCTAAGCCATGGGGTCAGCCCAAAACAAACTTTTCTTTTGTTTTAACTACCCCATACCTCATAAACTGTTTTTGAAATCAGGGAGTGTGATACCTCCAGCTTTGTTCTTTTTTCTCAGGATTCCTTTAGCTATTCGGGGTCTTTTGTTGTTCCATATAAATTTTAGGATTCTTTGTTCTAGTTCTGTGAAAAATGTTGTTGGAACTTTGATAGGGATTGCATTGAATCTATAGATGGCTTTAGGAAGTATGGACATCTTAACTATGTTAATTCTTCCAATCCAAGAGCATGGAATATCTTTCCATTTTTTTGTGTCTTCTTCAATTTCTTTCAGAAATGTTTTATAGTTTTCGGTGTACAGATCTTTCACCTCTTTGGTTAAGTTTATTCCTAGGTATTTCATAAACTGTTAATATGTTGATGCAAACTGAAAATCTCCCCCTCCCCTCTGCCCAAGAACACAGTGTTCTCTAAACTAAGCTGACCAGAGAACAGTTTTTCCCTCAGAACATATCTGCCAACATCTCAGAGTAGTGTTCCATAGAACACATTTTGGGACAGGCTACATTTGGGACATGTCTACATTTTACTAATCAAAATTCTTTAGTAACTGAGTCTTTTATACATTGAGAATATAAAGATATTATCATTTATAATGATTATTCCAAGATAGGACAAAAATTCCAAATGATCTTGAGCATGAAAGATATGACAAATCATACTGTATATTACTTACTTGAAACTTCATATCCTATATATATCATCCTTTATTTATTAGAATATACAAGTAACTGGAATTTCTTTTCCTAATCTTGCCAAATACTTTATTCTCTAACACAGAACTTTTAATTCTACTTTAAATTCTGCTATATTATGAATACAAACGGAAACCGTAATTGAGTACAGGATGCAGTGACAGAAAACACAGCACTACTACATTCTTACCTGTGATTCTCTTTCAGAAATGTGACATCATACCGAGATGCTCGTTTAGGCAAAGAGGAAACAAGGGCGTCAACTTTCATAATGAGGTCACTCATGCTAGATAAACAAGATAAACAATGTATGAGTGATTTGGGAAGAGAAAGGTCTGTATTTTATGTTACAATTAGTGCCTCGAGTAAGGGGACTTTAATTTAAAATATCTCCAATAGACAAACTTTATATAAATGATTTTTCTTCCAAACTTGTAAGTAAATCTGTCAGTTCAAAGTTAAGATGACTGTTGCTTTTAAAATCATCCTTTCTCTTATCATTGATATGATCTTTAAACACTTATAAGTAATGTTCTCAACAGTGTCTATAAGAATATGGTGAATCATCCCATTCAAGTCAATACTTGCTGAGCGCTGGTTATGTGTCCAAGCATTGGGGCCCATGTAGAAAAGAAAGAAGGGCAGGAAGAACAAAAAGTAAATAATACGATACCTACTTTCAAAGGATTTTTCATACAGTTAAGAAGCTCAGATTTCCATGGTTTCAAATGAGTTTGAAAACTAATTAAGACTGCACGAAATACATATCTAGATTAAATATAACCAAATTTGAAAATCCATGACAGCAAAAATGTATTATATGTTCAGTGATATGTTGGGACAGAAAATGTTGGTTGAACTTTCCTTAAAAAAAAGAAAGAAAAAGAAAAGATAGGCATCTCCATTTTATAAATAAAGAAATTTAGATTCAGAGTAGCTGAGAACCTTGTATATTTCTAATATATCATCTTTCACTGAACTATAAAGTCCTGAAATGTAGGACTTCATATTATAATTTCTATTTGTAATACCTACCATATCTTTCACAGAGCATTGCATTTAATGGCTACTTAATAAACATATCAAATGAATGAATTAATCAAAGCCATAATCTCTATTCATAAACTCTTTCAAAGGTATCTACTTATTAGCCACATAATCTCTAATATGTAAAATTGGAGGAAATATTTATGGTCAACATGCTCTCCATGTTTCTTAAACTGGGCTGACTGCTTAAAGTAGTACGTATCGGGCCGGCCCTGTGGCTTGGCAGTTAAGTGCGCGTGCTCCGCTGCTGGTAGCCCGGGTTTGGATCCCGGGCGCACACGGACGCACCGCTTCTCCCCCCATGCTGAGGCCGCGTCCCACATACAGCAACTAGAAGGATGTGCAGCTATGACATACAACTATCTACCGGGGCTTTGGGGGAAAAATAAATAAATAAAATTATAAAGTAGTACGTATGTACTGATAGGAGAGGAAGACGAGAAAAGGAAAATCTTTGAGGCCCAAACCTTTTCTTAGATTCTCTGCTGAATTTTCAGCTATCCAGGTCAGTTTTTCTCTCTTTGTGAAAAGTACTTTGAACTAAAGAGGGAAAAGGGCGCTAGAAACTCAGCACCTACTGCTTGAGAACTGGAGAAGTCTCCAGGAGCAGAACAAGTTGTCATCACTCCGTTAGAGAAACAGAGTTTATGTGCTCCTGGGGATAATGATTCCAAGGATTCTCTTTTTGGCATTCAGAGTTCTGCCTTCCTAGTTAACTAACTTTTGAAAAACATGCATACTTTTAATGTATGTTCAGAGTTAAGTGAACATTCTAATTACAACATAACTTGTTTGGCATTATTTGTGTGCGAGTTAAGACAATTAGAGGGGACACCCTCTGGTTGAATGTTATTGGTTTTTGTTATTTTGTTGGTGGTTTTGGTATGAAATGTGCTTTTAAAGTGGCTAAAATAGCTTCCCGAACTTAAAACTACAATTATAATTTTTACAAGGTTAAAAAAATTAGCTCTGAAACGTTAGCATATTTACAAAAGTCAAGAAATAATTACTGAATTATATGCTTTTCAACATATACTAGACCTAAATTAATTATAAAATTGTAACTTTTTTTTGCTTTTTGAAGTTTTCTTTAGTTTTATTCCATTTGAAAATAACTATGGATATTAGCTCTTCAGTGCAGAAAAGCCCTTACTTGACTAATTTACAAACATTTATTATTTTCTATCAAAGTAATTTCCTAAATGATGAATTTTTAAGAAATATCATTTCCTAAATGATAGATTAAGTAAGACATCCGTTTCATCTGGATCAGAATTCTGTATTCAAGACTAAGAATCAGAACTTTTAGTTCTGGCAAGATAACCACCCCCAAAGTATAGCTGTATGCTGTGAGATGCATGGATACACTGAAAGTAAAGGACAGAGAAAGATATAACAGAAAAATATTAACCAAAAAGAATGTTGATGTGGCTTAAATATCAGACCTCATATACTTTAAGATAAAATCATTATTAGGAAAAGAGTAATTTATATAATGATGAAAGGAATAATTCACTAGAAAGATAATTCTGAAATAGGGTATACATAACAACATATAGCTCAAAATATTTAAAACAAAAATTGAAAAAACTACAAGAATTAAATGATAAACCCAGAATCCTAGTGGTGTTTAACAAACTTCTCCTACTAACCAACAGATAAAGAAAAATTCAGTATCTTGATGATATGAAAAAAGAACACATTCAACCTAATAGTTATATAATCTTTCACACAATTAGAGAATGTCTTTTTTTAAAAAATCAAGTATGAAACAATGATAAAAATTAACTCTGTCTCACAAAATTAGGAGAAATAAATACCAAATAACTTATCCATGTCCTCTAATCATAGTTCAAAATAAACTGGAGGGGCCAGCCCAGCGGTGTAGCAGTTAAGTGTGTGCGCTCTGCTGCCATGGCCCAGGGTTTGCAGGTTCGGATCTTGGGCGCGCACTGACACACCGCTTGTCAAGCCATGCTGTGGCAGCATCCCATATAAAGTAGAGGAAGATAGGCACGGATGTTGGCCCAGGGCCAATCTTCCTCAGCAAAAAGAGGAGGATTGGCAATAGATGTTAGCTCAGGGCTAATCTTCCTCACACACACACACACACACACACACACACACACACACACACAATAAATAAATAAATAAACTGGAAATCAATTACACACTGTGCCTTTTAAAATTTATAAAACACACTTTATTTATTTATTCAATAAATATTACTAAGTGCCTAACAAGACCTAGGCACAATTCTATGTACAGGAGATTTTTAAAAAATGAAAAAAATAGACAACTTGCCTTCAGGAAGCTAACATTCTAAATATTTCAAAATATTCCAAAAAAATAAAAAAATACTTTTAAAAATAAAAACAGAAATTTGAAAATATTTAGCACTGAATCATAATGAAATAATTATATATCAAAACTTCTGTGATACAGCTAAATAAGTGCTTAGAGAGAAATTTCAAGCCTGTAATTTAAGAATACGAAAGAAAAAATGTGACATTAATAAGCTAAGAATCCAACTTGAGGAGTTTATAAAAAAGAACAGATTAAAAAGAAATAATAAAGAACTGAAATTGATAAAAACAAACAAAAAACAATTAAGAGCCTGTCATGTCCTCATGTCCTACATATATGAAAAGACTAGTAAAACAGATATAGCTCTTACTAAATCGAGCAAACTAAAACAAGAGAAAGGCCAACATAGATGAGATATTTAAAAACTGAAAGTTAAGGAACAAAGCTGTTATAATTCACAAATGATATGAGTGTCTTATATTAGACAAAATGTTACAAACAAATAAGAGAGTCCAGCAAGGGAGATTAACACAGAAACTTAATACTGTTCCTGTAATTTATCAGTAAACAATTTGAAAATGTAATTTAAAATACACCATTTACAATATGAGCTAAAAGTATAAAGTACTAGGGAATAAATCTAAAAACACACGTATAAGACTTCACGGAAAAAAATGGAAGCTTTACTGAAAGATCTAAAAGGAACACTAAACAAGCATGTCTGTCTGTCTACCTACCTATCTACCCACCTACATATTCTCATATATATTTATATATAAACTATATACCGTATATATCAGTTATATACCTGTATATTATTTATATTATAAATATATACTATATATACATTTATATAACTACATACAAATAATATATGTATATATTTACTGGATGGGATAATTTAATATTATATAAAAATGGCAATTCTCCTTAAACTAACCTATAAATTCAAAGAAATTCCCATAAAAATTCCAGGAGAGTTTTTTGTTGAACTTGTTATACTGGTCCTAATCATATTTATATGGAAAATCAAGTAGCGAAAAACAGCCAAGACAGTTTTGAAGAAGAGGAAGTAGGGGGAATTTTCACTATCTGATATCAAAATTGATTATAAAGCTGTGGTAACTGCAATGTGGGACTGGCACGAGGCAATACACCATTGGAACAGTATAAAGATTCAAGAAGAATTAAAGATATAAATCAGAAAAAAAGCAAAACCATAAAACTTTTAGAATAAATAAGGGAGAATATCTTTATGAACTCAGACTAAGAAAAATTCTTATACAACCCATACACACACACACACAAACTCCCTCACTTATGTAGACATAGACAAACTATGAAGGAAAAACCCCGATAATATTTTGACAGTAAAATAAAAAACTTCTGTGTATGTGGCAAAATGACAATGAAAAAGTAAATATTCAAGTCACAAACTGGAATATTATATTTGTAGCACGTATAATTGATAAAGATTAGTATACAGAATTATAGAGAATATATTACAAATCACTAAAAGAAGAAAATAACCCAACAGATAACTAAGCAAAAGACATGAACGGGTATTTCACAGACGAGCAAATATGAATGAAAATAATCATATGAAAAGATACTCAACTTTACTAGATGTCAAAGAAATGCAAATAAAACAAGATACAATTTCACATCCATCAAAGAGAAAAAACTGAGGCAGATAACACCAAGTACTGGCGAGGACTTGGGGAAACAGGAACTATTATACATTTCTGGTGGGAGTGTTAACTGTTGCAACTACTTTAAAGGACAGAATTTAGGAATATCTGGTAGAACTGAAGATGCACATACTCTACAACCCTCTCGTCTACTCTAGAGGAACTCACACATTGCAAAAGGAGATGTTTAAAGCAGGTTCATTATAGCATGTCCGTAACAGTAAAAAACTAAAGCCAAGTTAACTGTACCTCAGTAATGGATGTATAAATGAACTGCAGTATACTCATAAAATGAAATACTAAAAAGGAATAAAAATGAATAAGCTAGCTCTATATACATGAACGTGGATAAAGCGCCTATGGAAGCAGACTGCAAAGGGAGCCTACAGTATAATAGCATTTCTCTAAAAAAGTCAAGGCTTTCAACACAATAAACACTAATAATAGATATTTACACATGAAGCAAAACTATGAACACAAATATGGGAATCAGGCACACAACATTTTGGAAAATGGTTACCTCTTGGGGAGGGAGGAGAATGGGATGGGTGGGTAAGAAACAAAGAGACAGTCAGATCCAAGGCAAATAAAACAAAATATTAACATCTACAGTTGGGTGGTGGTGAGTAAATGTATATCTTTTATTATTTCTTTATATTCTCTATATGTGTTTTATTATATCTTTACTTGTGTATGTATTTGAAACATTTTCTAATCTTAAAAAGAAAAAATAAGATGCAAAATACCAAACCCCAAAATGAATTGCTCTTATGAATTTAAACTTACTTCTTTGAGTTGATTTCCATACTTTCAACAATGCCTTTAATTTTCTCTACTACATTAGTAAACGTTATCTTTTCCAACAAGTGAAAATCTTCTGCATACAAATTTTCATCTATAGGTCCTAAGAACTTAAAATAAAAGCAGTTATATTATTGTATATCTTCTAGAAGATACCAGTTTGAGGAAAATATTTTCTCATCAAATAGATATTTCTTTAAGAAAAACTGATTAGAGATTAAACAGATGGTGGCTATTAATCCCACTATTTACTAAATCCATTAGGAGACAAAGAAGAGAAAAATATTTCCTCATTTTGATATTACAAATAATATTTACATAAATACCAAAATTAAACTGACAAAATTGAAAAGTAGCAAATTATTTCCATTTGCAAGTTTTACTTTGAAACATAATGCTTCCAAAAACCTAAGGCTTTTCATTCTAAAGTAAATTATGAAAGCAATTGTCTATACTTTACAAATCTTTTAATTTCAATTTTCTATTCATCTGTAAATGTAGTCTACACTATGTAGATATGAATGAATACATAAGCAAGGCATAGAAGAGCAAAAACCGAGAGACAAATCACATAATTACTTAATAACACCAACCAATCTTCACGTAACTGATGTATAACAGTGTGGTGCACAGCAAGGTCACGTAGGTTAGCTTTAATCCACTAACTACAGAGGGGGAGTTACCACAGTGTCCATACCTAATTTCTCAGGATGGCTATCCCATCACAACCACCACCAACTCCACTACTATTAGCACTTTCTGAGGAAGCTACTACATCAGAATCTCATGAAACAAGCCCTGATGTAGGAGGTGAGCCTGGCACAGTGTTACGCTCTAAACAATTATAGTTAACAACAAACAATTAGAAAACATGTCAACCAGAATATTTTTTTTTCCTTGGTAAAAAGACCACAGTGAAATGGTTGCAGCACATCTTCTCACTTCCCCTTCATATGCCTCTGCAATTAATATTTTCTAAAAATTAATGAAGTACAGTTCTTGGATCTTTTTCATTTGCTCATATCATAGGAGATATTAGCTGGAAGGATGGCATTACAGCTAAACAAATACCATGTTTAACCTTAAACATAAAACATGGGCTCTTAAAAATGCAAAACTAGTCACTATAAAACTAAAAGTACACATATAAATATTTCATTGCCTTAAGATTTGATATCATTTGTAAGGTAACTTTTTTTTTTGGGTGGCATTTGTTTTTTAGTTTTTAAGGTGACTTTGAAAGCACTTTCAATGTTATATTTTTTTGACTATGAATAGGAGAGGCCTGGAAAATAGCTGAATTTAACTATATCACCTCTAGTGACTTGAGCGGTTTTGTTAATAACTCAGAATACGGAAATAAGGAAATCTCAAATTGTTTTCCTAAGGGGTTAACAAGACTGGTGATCCTTACCAATTAAATTCACCAGAAAACCAGCTCTATTTCACCTTTGTACGTACAGCCTCAAATAGTTAGGAGAAACTTGATCCTTTTGTGTCTTAGTTCTTCTACTTAAAGCTGAATATAAAACTTGTAATAAAGTAACTTAAATAGTATAAAATCACATAATGTCCGAGTTGGGAAAAGGAACATTAAACTTGAAAATCATGTAATAGTACAATAAAACGTATCAGGTGCTTAAATCTTCTTTCCAACATTTTGGAAATGTGATTTTTCAGTTATACAGAATAACTGCTGTAACAGAAATGCATTACTTCCTTTGACAGCTCATTAAAATTTGGGAAAACTCTCAGAGTGTTCATCCACACCCGGAGTTAAAAATCTCTCTCCACTCATGGAATTTTGATCAACTGGTCCTGATTCTATACTGACTCCCATCAAGTGTAACACAAATCAAGTCTACAAAGGTGCCCACCATTTCCCACGACAGCCTTCAAATATTTAAAGAAAAACAGGAGTTAAGTATATTTACTCTCTCACAACTCTGTGAAACAGACTATTACTATTCCCACTGTCCAAGTGAAGAAACCAAGTCTCACAGAGGTCACATAATTAGCAGTGCAACTGGAATTTGAATCCAGATTTGTCTGGCTGGAAAAAAAAAGGCCTTGCTTGTTTCCCTACTCTCTGCTACCCCCTGGCTTTCAGAAATTAGTAAATAGGTAGTGTGGTACAAAATAAATTTAATGTAATTATAGCAACAGCATTATTTAGGGTTTTGTTTAATATTAACATACATAATTCTTCAGCATATCAGTTAAGAAAGTATGAGATAATCATCAGCACCCCAATTATGATCATTTATAAACAATTTCAACTTCGAATATGTTCCAATTCTAATGTAAACGTTTGGACAGGTTCAGAATGAAGATTGATTCTAAAATGTCAGAATTATTTCAAGCATTAAACTATTTCATTTAGAATGATAACTATCTACTACAATTGCTGTGATTATTGTGCTTTATAGCATTACAATGAGACAGAGTAATAAGCTAAGTATTACGTTATAGCTCATAAACCACAGTACTTATTTTTGGATATATCGTACTTTTCTATTCAAACCACAGTTCTACAAAAAAGGATAATCAAAATTACAATTTTCTAGTAATCAACACAAAAAGTCAACATAATTTGACTTTACACTATTTCTAGCTCCAATCTCCCCCCTGAATTCAACTCCTATGTTCAACTGCTGACTCAACAAGTCTGCTTGGAGGTCCAGAGCTGAACAATGAACTCTTAATATGTCCAGAGCTGAATTCTCTTTCCCTTTCCACTCCTCCTGAACTCCACTCCTCCTGCAGTTTTCCTCACCTTACTACATGGCAACTCCATTCTGCTAGTTACATAGTTCTCTCACATCCCACATCAAGTCTGTCAGCAATTCCCGTTCACTCTTCCTCCAAAATATATCCCACATCCACTTCTCACTACTTCCACTAGAGCCATTCTGGTCCAAGCCACCATTATCTCTCACTTAGACTACTACAATAGCTCCTAACTGGTTTCCTGACCCCCTACAGTCTCTTCTCAATGTAACAGCCACTAGTGATCCAAATAAAACATAAGCCAGATCACGTCAATCCTCTGCCCAGAACTACAAGCTTCGCAACTCATTCAGGGTAGAGCAGGAGTCCCCACACTGCCTATTGAACTCTACATTATCTGGCCCCCAGCTACTTCTCTCAACTACTCTCCTGACTAATCTCTCTTTTTTTTTCCTCCTCAAGGCCCCAGTATATAGTTTTATATTCTAGTTGTAGGTCCTTCTAGTTCTTGTATGTGAGCTGCCACCACAACATGGCTATTGACAGATGGGTGGTGTGGTTCCACACCAGGAACTGAACCCGGGCTGTCCAGGCAGAACGCGCTGAACTGTAAACACCAGGCCATCAGGGCTGGCTCATCCTGACTACTCTCTTGCATGCCTACTATGCCTACAACACACAGACATGATCTCATCTCAGGACCTTTGCACTCACTGCCTAGAATATTCTTCTTCCAGATATTCGACACGGCTTGCTCCCTCACCTCCCTTGGTTCTCTGTCCAAATGACACCTTATCAGTAAGGATGCTATTTGTTATCTTTCTCTGCCCACCAAAATGTAAACTCTACAAAAACATGTTTCTTCACTATAGTACTCTCAGAACCTAGAAGAATGTTTGGTTCACAGCAGGTGAGAAACTAATATTTGAATGTTTTTGTCAATTTCAAGGAAAATGAGAAGGAAACATAGTTCTAGGAGAAATAAGATGAATATAACTATAACTAATATTTGTTATCACTAATATTGATAATATATGAATTATATTAAACATATATTAAATATATGACAAAGAAAACATAAGGTAGCTTCTGTAAAATGTACACCAAAAGGCAAGGTACTAGATACAGCTGGTGTAATTATTTTCCTCTTTATCTCTTAAAATGCCTGACAGAGCCAGAGGTAGCCATATAGTTTAAAACTCTTCTAAAAAGCTATATTTCCTCCCAAAGAAATTATTAAAGAGAAAAAGCAATGCTATTTCTGGGCTTCAACATAGCTCACTATAAAAATTCACTAACACTTTACATTACTGTAATAATAAATAGCAACCATTGTTGCCAAGTTGTAAAATAGCACTGTGCACAGACTTTGAACCTAGGTCTAACTGACTAGCAGCTAACACAATTAGTCAGCTCAAAAACTGCTACACTGGGCCAGCCCAGTGGCACAGTGGTTAAGTTTGTGCACTCTGCTTTGGCAGCCCAGGGTTCACAGGTTTGGATCCCAGGCGCGGACCTACACGCCACTTATCAAGCCATGCTGTGGCAGGCGTCCCACATATAAAGTAGAGGAAGATGGGCATGGATGTTAGCCCAAGGCTAATCTTCCTCAGCAAAAAGAGGAGGATGGGCAACAGATGTTAGCTCAGGGCTAGTGTTCTTCACTAAAAAAAAAAAAAAAAAAAAAACGTTACACTGAAGCAGATATATTTGATCTATGGCAGCAGAGGGAAGAGTCCCTCACAATTCTCCAACTCCTATTATTTACAGATTCGGATAAGAAAGAATAAAGAAGCATAATTTTAAGGGGATAATGATATGGAAGTAAAACACACAGTTGAACAGAGCTCATAAAAATGTAGAAAACAAAGAACACATTAAGAGTGTATTAGAGCTCTGAACACGATTTGGGGATATGTAATTTGATAGTTCAAGCAGGGCTATGTCAAACACTTTGCATTAGTTGATATCCTAATAAATCTAACCACCAGATTCAATTTTTTTAAACTTAAATCATTCCTGAGAAATAAAACCAGATTATCATACTTAAAAAATATTAATAAGTAGATATTATCCACTAATTTTGTCTAACTTAAAAAATATTAATAAGTAGATATTATCCGCTAATTTTGTATGTGTCTAATAAAGACTCTTTAATCAGAAAAATGTTTGTGATATACTAAGAGAAAAAAGCATGACATAAAATTACATATACACAGTAGGATTAAAATTATATATTTTCAAAAACCAGAAATAGCTATGTAGGGTAGAAAAAAGGGTTAGAAGGTGAAACAATAAATTATTAATAATAAATTTTATTAGGATAGTGGGAGTAAGAGTGATTTTCCTATAGATTTTTAAAGATTATATTCATAAATAGTACTTTATACTTCAAAACTTACAAAAGTATTGTATCATTACTTAACTTAATCATATTGCTATTTAACATAAACAATTGTAGAGAAAAGCCACAAGAAGAGAAAATGTCACAATGTACTTTCTACACCTACTACAGTAGTGGTTCTTAATGACAATGGTGTCATGTGTACTAAGTTGTTTATTCTAATACTTATATTAGAACAAAATAAGTCAGCCTCACAAGAACATCCTTCCTTACTTGCATTCAACGTTATCATCAACAGGGGAAGGGGTCAAGTAACAGGCAGTGCGCCATGAACTGGACATCCCAGCGCCATTTTCTTGATGCTGAGACCTGTTTGGTGTGTCTGCATGTGCTGCATCATGTGTGTTGTGACAGAAAAGTCTGAGACCCCTGTATCACAGTGTCACTGAGCAAAGTGAGCGACGGCTTTTCCTACTTACTTTCCCATTGCTGACAATACCTATTTCTCCAGGACGCAATTTGAGTACATCTTGACAGAACAACTGGTGAGTTCGGAAAATATTCACTCCAATGGTATTATATTTTTTCTCAAAAGCATTCTCATCCATCCCCTAAAGCATAAGAATGATGAAACTTACAAGAGAACAGTAAACATATTAAATCATTTTCTTAACAATGCCTACTTTATTAATGTTAGTATAAAATTTTAAATTATACTAAACTGTGATTTTAAAAAGTATTATTTCCTTCTGAAACCACATTAAAAAAAATCTTCCTTTGCCAAGTCAATTACAATATTTGTAAATCTTGTTACAAGCAGATACAGTTTGTTTTCATTCTTCGAGAATTTCAGGTGGATTATTAATTAGTAAAATGCTAAGGAACATCAATTTAAGTAAAATTTAATATTAAAGAAATGAAATAAAATTTTTATTAAATTCTGAACTCAGTACCCCCATTTTGATGTGCTCAATAAAAAAGTGTTTAAAATAGAAATACCCTATCTCACCCCATTATACCAATCCCACAAAACTATTTTAGTAATAGCACATTTAACTTTTGAAATACAAAAGTAACCCTTGGAGTCAAAAAATATATAGACATTCATAGAAAATAAACTGTAAACAGGTTCTTTACACCTTCATACTAAGACACACTTCTCCATATCAGTTATTATCAAACTTAAATGTGCATACAAATCACTTGGGTGCCTTGTTAAAATGCAGATTCTATTTCAGTAGATCTAGGGTGCGGACTTCAATTCTGAATTTCTAACAAGTTCCTGGGCACTCTTGCGATGACAGAAATGTTCCCCTGCACTGTCCAATATGGTAGCCACAGCCACAGATGGTTACTGAGCACTTGAAATGTGGCTAGTACGACTGAGGAACTGAATTTAAAATTTAAGTTTAAAATAGCCACATGTAGCTAGTACAGTACGGCCCTAGATCTTTCTTACTTCCAAAATCTCCATCTCAATCACCCCCTCTGATCACAAGCTCCTGAACTTTCAGCTCATTCATTCCAGTGTCACCAGACCAACTATTACGCAACCCCTTCAGTCCATTGACCCTACCACTTATTTATTGTCCATCATACTTCTCTTGTTGTAATTTTCCTCCTAACTGAGTTATACTCCAGAGTCCTTTACTACAACAAAAGCCTTCCATGCTTAGCTCCCTTGAATGCTTCCTGCAGTTATACTGACGTGGCAAAACCCCAACTCTGGTTAAACACAACTTTGCTTTCTCTGCAACTGGATCCAAACAGTGTTTACACAGCTAGAGAAAATCATGCAACCAATGCTGTTCTCACTTTCAATTTATGGTCATTCACCTCATGTGGGCTCTCAGAAATCTTCCCATACAACATATTTAATTCACTTTTTCACTCTCAGAATAACAGAAAAATATTTGACATTTTATCCTCTTTCCTCAAACCTCTAGTAGCACCTACTCCCTCTAATACTTAGCTAATTACCTGACTTTTTTGAAAATGAAAGCAATCAGAAGAGAAGTACTCCGTCTTGCTACTACCAAATAAATCTACCCTTCTACATCTGTACCCACATATTCTGCCTTTCTTCTGGTTAAAATAGATTCCTGTTCTTAAGACCAACACTTTACACCTGTGCTTTGGATCCCAGCACTTCTCATCTGCTCAAGAACTTTGCTCCCACTTTGCTCGCCTCTCTCTATCATCCATTCTCATTGTTTGAATGGACTGTCTCCATTAGCATACATAACAGTGACATCTCCCAGATTCAGAAATCCTTTCTTGACCTCAAACCCTATTCTAGCTACAGAATATTTCTGTTACCCATATGAAAAAGTTTCTTAAAAGAGCTACCTATATTCGCTGTCTCTATCCTGATTTCTCATTTTCTCTTGAATCTAATTCACTTGTATACATACCCCTCCACTGAAACTGTTCCTATCAAAGTCACCAATGACCACTTTAACAAATAAAATGGTCAATTATGAAGCCCAATTTCAGGAACATCTGGCATAGGTGATCAGCCCTTCCTTGAAACAGTTTCTCCAACTGGCTTTCAGGATATCATACTCTCCTGGTTATCTTCTTAATTCACTGGCTGTTCCATCTGTCTCCTTTACTGGATCATCCTTTTCTTGTGTACCTCTACATGTTGGAATGTACCAGGGCTCCATTTTCAGTCCCTCTGTTTTCCATCCCCTCACTCACTTCTGAGGTATCTCATCTAGTTTCTTAGCTTTAAATTACATATAATGTTGATGAGTCTTAAACTGACTATCAAAAAAAATGACATTATAATCCTCCTTTGATTTCTACATTCACTTACTTAATTGTCAACTCAACATCTCCACTTGAATGTCCAACAGGCATCTCTAACTTCACATATACAAAACTTAACTCAATCTTTTAAGTGTCCAAGTCTTCTCTTCATCTAGACTTCCCCTACTCAAAAAAAGACACCACCATTTGTTATAGCTGTTCTAACCAAAATCCTAGGATATTACTGTCACATGTCATATATAATTGATCAGCTAATCCTGTTGATATAGTTGTAATAAATATTATGTATCAACCATCTCACCATCTCTACCACTACTCTCTAGTCCAGACACTATTATTTCTTGCCTAGATTATTGCAATAGCATTCATTTGTTCATCCTATTTCCACTCTTTTATACCTACTATCAAATCTTCACATGGCATCCAGAGTCATCTTTTTAAAGATTACTCACTTCAAGATTCCTCAATGGATTCCCATTATAGTCAGAAAAAATTTCAACTCCTCACCACGGCCTACAAGCGCTTGAAATATCTGGCGTTATGTTTCTGACCTCATCTCCTAGTACTCTCCACATCACTCTATTTGGGTCATAACGATCTGCCTATACCTCAAACCTGGCATGACAGTCTCTGTATCAGGCCTTTAGACTTGCTGTGTTCTTGAACCTGGAACATTCTTCTCACAGACTTTCCACAGCTTGATTTCTCGTTTCATTCAGAGCTCTGCTCAAACATAAGGTCTTTAGAGATGCCTTCTCTGACCACTCCAGTAAAAAAGCAACCCTCAAACTATCGGCCTTCTTATGTTTCTTTATATTTTTCCAATACCACTCAGCTTGTCTGTCTTTCCCTACAGTGTAAGCTCCACAAGAGCAGGGACTGTCTCTGCCATGTTCACAAGTATATCTCTATTGTCTGGTAGATAATCAATAAATATTTTTTGAATGGATTAACGAATCTTTCTTCCAAAGGATCACCTTCTATCTTTGGAATTTCCCCCATACTGGACCCCTTCAGTGAAATACCTGAGGATTATTTACATAATCCTTTAACTCCCAGTTCTTCACTTAAGTACATATCCTAACTAGAGTGCCATCAACTTTAAGGATCATGAAGTAGTAGGTGAAATATATGAAATTTGATTTGTTAAATATCTCTATGCAAAGTCACATCACTTAACATTTATCTTTTCCCATTGTAAAGGAATGTTTGTTATCCTCAACTGACTATATTTATTTATTGATGTTTTCAGTAACATGATATCTCCAAGTACACTCCCATACTTTTAAAATATGCAAAAGACACTCATTTATTATTTCAAAGAAACAGCTACTAACCTCAGTGAGAAATGTTTTAATTTTATCTCCAGAGTAAATAGCTGTAGCAGTTTCTTCCTTTGCCAGTTTCCTGAGAAAGTTTCTCAAAAAGCTGTTTTTCTGTGTAAGAAAAGCTGCCAAAATTCCTCTAGAAACAGCTGTGTTCTCTTCATTTATTTTTGATGTAGGATTATAAATAACCCCCAACCGACTATGAACACTTGTTTTCTGCAAAACACATGTATAGGTGAAAAAGATCAGAGTTGTACATACCTTTTCACAGTTGAAGTTTCCAATCAAGTTTGTTCACTTTCCCATATAGCACCTTTCACTGTCAGAGTCTATGTTGACTGTACACCATGGAAATAGCCTAAAAACAATCATTTTAGTAACTCTAATTGCTTCACCTCTTTGTATAATAATTTTTTTGTAATGCAATACCTTAACTTCTTTTTGTGTATGTGTGTGCGTGAAATAACACACATAAAACATACACGAAACAAAAATGCAGAGCTCAGTGAATTAACCCATAAAACCACCACCCAGGTCATATTCATATTTCACATTCATGAAATAGAACATTGCCAGCAACTCAAAGGTCTCTCTCATATTCCCTATCAATTACTACACCTTTCCACTTTTCTAAAGACAACCACTATCCTGCCATTTATGGTAATAATGTTCTTGCTTTTCTTTATAGTTTACCATCTAAGCTTGCAATCTATTTCGAACTTCATGTAAATGTAATCATACAGTATATATTCTTTTGTGCTCTTTTCCACTCCACATAATGGTTGTGAGATTCATCAAGACTGTTTTCTGTAGCTGTAGTTCCTTTTTTTTTTTTTTTGGCACTGTACAGAATTCCACAGTATGAACATACTCTCTTTTATCCATTCTACTGATGCTGGACGTCTGAACTTGTTTCAGTTTGGTGGTCTACAACAGACTATGCATACCTTCAACTTTAGAAAATGTGGAACAGTTTTTCAAAAATAGTTGGATTAGTTTTCACTCCCACCAGCAACATATGAGAGTTCCACTACCTCACAGCCACATAACCATTTTGTATTGTCAGACTTTTTAAATTAAATCTGGTAGATATGTAAAGATATCTTATCAGGGTTTAGTTTGATTTTTCTCATCACTAATTATATTAAACATCCTTTAACATGTCATTGGCCTCTTTTCTGATTTGCCTGTTCAATCTTCTGCTAGTATTTTATTGAAGATAATTATCTTTTCCTTACTGACTTACAGGATTTTGATTTCTAAGACTTGAGTACTTTTTGGGTTATATGTGTACAGATAACTTCTGCTATTCTGTGACTTGTCTTTTTATTCTCTTGATGGTGTGTGTTCTGATAAAAAAGCAGTCCTTAATTTCAATGTAGTTGAATTTATTGGTATTTTACTTCATGGCTACTGGGTTTTGTGTTCTGTGTTAGAAATCTTTCCCTACTCTGAAGTCATAATCTATGTTATCTTTGAGAAGCTTTACTGTTTTGCTTTTTATGTTCAGATCTATAATCCATCTGGAATTGATTTTTGTGTATGATGTGAAAAGGAGAAAGTTTAAAAGACTACCCTTACTGCTCTGTAAGACCAACTTTATCATAAAGCAAGTGTAATATATGCGTGAGTCTGTTTCTGGGTCTTCTATTCTTTTTCCATTGCTCTATTTTTCTATCCTTGTGCTACTACCAAATTGTCTTCAGTTATATAGCTTTATAGAAGATCTTAATATCTAGAAGGGCAATTACCCCACCTTCTTCTTTAAGAGTAATTTAGCTATTCTTGGTCCTTTGAATTTCTATATGAAATTGAGAATCAGTTTGACAATTTCCATAAAAAACGCTGAGATTCATACTGGAATTTCACTGAAGCTATACATCAATTTTGGGAGAAATGACATCTTTACAATATTGAGTCTTTCAATTCACAATTATGGTATCTCTCTCCATTCATGCAAGACTTCTGAATTTTCTCTCAATAACATTTTATTGTGTAAAAGTCTTAAACATATTTTATTATATTTATTCCTAGTATTTGATATTTTTGACACAATTATAAGTGACATCTTTATTTAAAATGCATTTCTTGTTTGTTGCAACTCTTAGAATTAATTCTTATGTACTGACATATTATTCAGCAACCTGGTTCAACTAAAAAGTTAATTCTAATAATTTATATGTGGATTCATATGTATTTTCTATATAAACAATTTTGAAAAAAGTACCATTTTAATTTTTCCTTTTTGATTTTTATACTGTTTATTCCTTTCTTCACTTGTATAGGATTTTTGCATCTATGCTCATGAGAAAGATTGGCCTATATTTTTCTATTTATATATAATGCCCTTTTAGGCATTTGAAGGTTGTGAAGTAATGCTGGCCTTATAAAATGAGTTGGGATGTACTGCTTACTTTTCTATTCCCCGGAAAAAAATCTGTGTTAGATTGATGCTTGGTATAGTTTACTAGTATGATCATATAGGTCTGGAGTTTTCTCTTTTGAACAGTTTAAATTATAGATTTAATCCCTTCAATAATTAAAAATATTTTCTTCCTACCTCTGTCATGTCCACAGGTCTTAAGTAACACCTCCTCTTTCAGTTATGGCATTGATTGCTTGGGTCTGCTTCTCCATTTTTCTTGACCAGTTTTACCAGGTGTTTAATCAAGTCTATTAGTCTTTTCAAAGAAACAGCTTTTGACTTTGTGGACCTTAACTATCATATGTTTTTATTCTATTTCATTACTTTCTGTTCTTATCTTCACCTTAGCCTTCCCTTTCCTTTGATAGAAGTTTAAGTTGCTGTTTTTAAATTTTAAGATTTGTGCTTAGATGATTGATTTTTCAGCCTTTTTTTCAGAGCACACAGATTTAGTTGTATCAAGTTTTAACGTCATTTAAATTTTCATTTCAAAAATATTTTCAAATGTGCATTTTTGTACCAAAAGGTTACATAGAAACATTTCTTAATTTCCAAAAGAAAGAGATGTTCTAGTTTTCTTTTGGTTATTGATTTCTAACTTAATTATACTATAGTCAGAGAATATACTTTGCGTGATTTCAATCCTTGAAAATTTTATGAGACTTGCTTTATATAGTCCAGCATCTACAAATGTTCTTTAAATGTTACATTTGCGCTTCGCAAGAACATATACTATGCATTGTGCACTTTTCTGCCAATGCCCATTAGGTCAAGTTTGATGATCTTGTTATTCGAATCTTCTACATATCCCTACTGATTTTCTGTGTACTTGTTCTACTTGTTACTGAGAGGGGTGTTAAAATTTCATATGATTCATGGTTTCGTTTGTTTCTTAAGTTTTGTCAAATTCTGCTTTATAAACTTTGAGCCTATGCTCCCAGGTGAATTATTATGAAAATGCTTTTCCACAGGAAAAAATTTGTAGAAAACACAGATTACACTCTGGCCACTAAAATGGCCTGGAAGCAATGACACACTAATAACAGTGAGTACCCTTAGCGCCCAGATCTGGTTTTCTAACTACTGTTTCCCACGAAAAGGAGTTAGAGTTCTTTGGACAAATGGCAGATTACAGATCTGAGACAGGGAGAATACAGGGTGAAAAAAGGACATTTTGCTTGTCAGAAAGCAAGAAAGTGCTCAGAAAAAGGACACAGGAGTCAGCTTCACAGGGTTCACTAGCCACAGTGGGGCACTGTCAGCACTAAAAGAATCATGTATGTAAATGACAGAAGACACTGAAAAAAAATCCATGAGCAAAAAGATACTTGAAAATAAAAGAGAAAAAAGAGTATTTGCCACCAAGAGGTGACTACTGCACCATCTCCCTTCTCTGAAAATTAGTATCTAAATATAAAGAATAGAGAATTTCCTCTGGATTTTTAGGGAGAATTTTATTTCATGTCATCCTCAGTTGATAAGGGAAAAATCTCTTATATGAGAAGCCTACCAACTAATAAATGAAGAATAATCTCTCTTTTGCAACCAAAAATAAAACAACTTATTCAGACAAGCATCATCAATAGATCCTAAAAGCATTAGGTGAAAAATTGTGGGCAACACAATATTCACGCAGTGTCAAAATATTCCTTAGTAGATTAATTCCTATTCGAAAAAGGAAGACACATTTACAAAGTAGAGATTCGGCTATCAACACTGCACGATTTAAATGTATAGTGAGACAACCTGACAGTCATGTGCTTCAATAACAAGAAGGCCATAAGGAGAGGCTCAATAATATAACAAGATGAAGTCTTCTTGCCAGAACATGTTTAAGCTGCATCTAAGTAAACTTCAGATATAACTTCTAGCATAGAGGAAATATAAGAACAAGAAGAATAAGTCAACAATACTACAGGGAAACTATCTGTGAAATTCAGAATCTGGGATTTTTCTACAAAGCAACTACCTTGGTCTCTAAAAAGTCAATACAAAAAAATGTGTGAGGGACTTTTCTACCATACAAGAAACTGATGAAATGTAACAGTGAAATGCATTGTGGGAAACTTGTTTGCATCCTGGTTTGAAAAAAGAAAATACATCTTTGTGGGAACGATTTAATATAGACTTAGTACTCATAATGTGAGAGTGGTATTGCAGTTATGTAGAAGAATACCCTTATTCTTGGGAAATGCATGTTGTAGTACTAAGAGTTGATATAGGCTGATTTCTACAACTTACTTGAAAATGATCTAGACCATTCCTGCCCCTCCACCCCCCCAAACAGATAATTAGATAAGACAAATATGGCAAGATGTTAACAATTAGAGAATCTAGGTGTTAGGTATATAAGTGCTCATTACATTAGTCTTTTGAATTTTGTGTAGCAATGAAAAGAAAACACAGCCTCCAAAAAACAGACCCAGGGAGCCATAAGGAGAGGCCCAAGTGAGGTAACGGCAGAAATTAACAACAAGCTGCCTGAAATGAAATAAAGAGACTCAAAATACAATACTGGAAAGAATTAAAATAAGAATGATATCACAGATAAATCAATTAATGAACTAGATCAGGAGTCAGCAAATTACAGCCTGTGGGTGAAATCTCACCTGGGGCCTGTTTTTATATGGTTCTCCAGGCAAAATATATTAAGTGAAATGGCAGAGCAGCCAGAAGTTTAATAGAATAAGAGAAAGAGATAGACAGGAAGAGCTGTCCTGGCATCACACTCGTCCCTGAGGGTCTGTAAAACTGCACATATGCTATCCTGGCCCCACTCAGGAAAATCAGAATGGGCATGAACCACCTTGAAAGCATTCCCTGATTAAACACTGCTGAATAAAAAGTTTCTGATCTAGGGGGAACTTCTAGGAAGTAAGTTTTAAAAATAAAATTAAACTCATCCTGGGCAGTCTGGAAGACTGTGTGCAGCCAAAAGTTGAATCTTCTCAGGAGTAATTAGAAAGGGAAATTCCAAGATACTATTCCATGGGTGAATGTGGGGCAAAATCATAAAATCCTTAAACTGTAAAAGTAGTTTCTAAGTCAAATACACATCCAAGAGTAAAGGGTGAAAATCTAACTGGCTATGAGGACTTAAGCACAACCTTTGACCATTAAGTGGCTTCTGCTGACCCAGAGACAGTCTGTAGGAATCTAAGATAAAAGATAAAAACAAGGAAAAAAAATCTGAGCAGAAACATCAGAGATACATAATGAGAGGGAAACAGACTACAGGATTAGTTCAGTCACATCACAAAACAAATAAACAAATGATCAAGCAAACAAACAACAAGTAGCCCTGAGGATAAAGGGGTATCAGTACCCAAATGTGCTACAGTGTATTCTCTAAAATGTTTGGTTTTCAATAAAAAATTATGAGACATGCAATGGAACAGGAGGAGAGTGTGATTTACACAAAGAAAAAAACACAGGCATTAGAAACTGTCTTTGAGGGGTCTTGGATGTTGGACTTAGCAAACATATAAATGTGTTCAAAGAACTAAAGGAAACCATGTCTAAAGAATTAAAGGAAGATATGATAATAACTTATTACATAGATAATAATAAAAAAGAGATAGAAATTATAAGAAAGAACGAAATGGAAATTCTGGTGTTGAAAAGTACAATAACTGAAATGAAAAATTCACCAGAGGAGTTCAATAGATTTGAGTTGGCAGAAGAAAGAATCATTGAATTTAAAAATAAATCAAGGGGCCGGCCTGAGGCATAGTGGTTAAGTGCGCGCGCTCTGCTGCTGGCGGCCCGGGTTCGGACCTCGGGCGCGCACCGATGCACTGCTTGTCAGGCCATGCTGTGGCAGCGTCCCATATAAAGTGGAGGAAGATAGGCACAACTGTTAGCCCAGGGCCAGTCTTCCCCACCAAAAAGAGGAGTATTGGCATGGATGTTAGCTCAGGGCTGATCTTCCTCACAAAAAAAATAAATAAATAAAAAATAAATAAATAAAAAATAAATACATCAATAGCGATTATACAATCTGAAAAACAGAATGTAAAAAAAATGAATAGATCCTCAGAAGACTGTGGAACACCATTAAACATACCCACATATGCATAGTGGGAGAGCCACATACATTGTAACTACTGGGGAAAGGCAGTTTGTAAGCCTCTTACATGCTACCAGAAATTCTGGAGAAGAAAGAGAAGGCAGAAGTGACGGTTGCTCCATAGATCCCAAACAACCTTTTTTCAAATGTGCTGGTCTGTAGACCACTGTGAAAAGCCAGAATGTGTTCTGAGATTGTCTAATATGGTATGAAAATTCTTCTAGCAGATGTTATTATGTTTCATTTAAAATATATTAATTATTCTTAATGTGGTAGCCAGCCTCCAAGATGGCCCCCAATGATCCCCACCTCTTGTACTCAGGCTTTTGTATAGTTCCTCCTCATACTGAATAGAAGTGGTCTGCGTAACAAACAAGATATTGTGAAAGTGTAGTGTGTGACTTCTGAGACTAGGTCATAAAAGACATTGTGGCTTCTGTCTATATCTCTTTATCATTCATTCTGGGGAAAGCCAGCTGTCATGTTGTCATGAGGATACTTAAGTCACACTAAAAAGAGGTCTTTGTGGCAATGGAATGAAGCATTCTGTTACCAGCCAGCAAAAAACTGAGGCCTCCTGCCAAGAGCCATGCAAATAAGTCATCTTAGAAGTTCATCCTCCAGCACCAGTGAAGCCTTCATATGACTGTAGCCAAAATCCTGACTGCACCCTCAAGAGAAACTCTAAGACACAATTACTCAGCTAAGTCACTCCTGAGTTCTTACACTCCAGAAACTGTGAGAAAATAAATGGTTATTGTTTGAAGCCATTAACTTATGGGGTAGTCTGTTATACAGCAATAAATGTACACTTAGCTAATACAAAACAATTTCATAAAATATTTTGGCTTATGTTTCTTAGGTGTTTTTATCTAGACAGACTTTTATGTTCCTTTAGAAATACAGAAGGTTATAAAAGAGTACTTTTAAATAAATATAGAAATGTATTCTACTGAAGTATGGTTTGTAATGATCTAATAACAAGAAAAATTAAGGTTGACTTAAGGCTTAAAATACTCTTCAGTAAGATAAACTTATTTAGTTTTCCTTAAATAATCAGAGAAAAGAAAGCACTGCCTAATAATATGATAAAAATGGCTATTACAAACTGTTGTTGGTAAAAAGTAGATTTGGGGTCACTGAGGTAGTGGTAGGATCTAGAACCATTCACTCTGTTTTTTTTTTTTTTTTTTTTAAAGATTTTATTTATTTATTTTTTCCCTCCAAAGCCCCAGTAGATTGTTGTATGTCATAGCTGCACATCCTTCTAGTTGCTGTATGTGGGACGCAGCCTCAGCATGGCCAGAGAAGCGGTGCGTTCGTGCACGCCGGGGATCCGAACCCGGGCCGCCAGCAGCGGAGCCCGTGCACTTAACCGCTAAGCCACGGGGCCGGCCCCCATTCACTCTGTTTTAACAGCCTATTTATAACCACTATGCCTTAGGCACTTCGGGCCACTACAACAAAGTAACCAAAACAACAGAAATTTATTTCTCACAGTTCTGGAGACTGGAAATCTGAGATGAGGGTGCCAGCATGGTCAGGTTCTGGTGAGAACCCTCTTCTGGGTTGCAGACGGCCGACTTCTTGTTGCAGCCTCACATGATGGAAAGCGAGGGAGCTAGCTCTGTGACATCTTTATTAACAAAGGGCACTAAACCCATTCATGAGGACTCCACCCTCATGACCTAATTACCTACCAAACCCCACCTCCAAGTACTAGGACACGGGGTATTTGAACACAGATTTGAACATAGGAATTTGGGGGGGGCCACAATCATTCAGTCTGTACACACTATTAGACACGTATACGTCCAATAGAAAGGACTAGCAGAGAATATATAGGTCACGAATCATAGAAGACACCTAGGTTTTTCTTTTCCTGGGCAAAGTTATCTCTTTTACATGGACACTGAATTTGAATTCCTGTCTTAGTCTCCTCAGCACCACGTTCTAACCAACTTAAGGTACTTAAAATGTTAACATGGATGGAAATAAAGATTTAATGCATGTTCTTCATAATACTTTCTTGAAATTAACAAATTAAAATTATCGTAGTAAGAATATCTAAATACTCACCATGTGCTTTAATGCATTAAAAAGCAGTTTTCTCCCAGACGGTTTGTCAAAATCAGCAATAATCCAGAGAGTAACTGAAGAAACTACATCATAATCTGCAAGTTTCAAATAGTTTAGTCAAAACAATTCTTTTTAAAGTCTAACTAAAAGCTGGGGACATTTCCAGTTAACAAAATACATAAAAAATAAATATTACAGTTAATCCTTCCAAAAATAAGCAAATATTGCTAAAAATTATATACATACACACTGACATATATATAAAAATGCTAGAAGAGTAAGTAATTCATTATATAAGCTTTATATAAACTCAGTTACCCAGAAGAAAGAATAGGCCCTAAGGAACATATCTGTGGTTACTTTTACCAGTCAACAAAAACTGTATTACGCTTATCATGGTTCCAGTGTTGGCAAACAAAACTGCCTTCCAGCTATACTTGTAAAAAAAAAAAAAATTGATACTTATACCCCATATATATGTAAAACCAGATACAATAAAGCTTATTAGTAGATATTGAAACAATAATATTTTATTAGCTTATGATTCATTTATTTCAAAACACCTAGAGATCATTAACTTAGTCTAATTCACCTCATCTCGTGCCAACAACATCAATACAATTTTTTTTTCAGAAAAATTTGAAAATTTGGAAGCCACAGTAAGAAACAGTTTTTAATTCTGAAGTCACAGTTAAGTGAGTTTAATTTCATACAGCCTCAGCGTATAACACCTGAAATACTACTTGTCTGGCCATCATTAAAAACTACAGAAAAACTAGTCCTTTATATCACATGACCCACTTAAAATAATTGTAAAAAATTTGCTATTCCAAAAACTTACTCCTGAATAGATGTGAAGCTACAGTTATTACCATACTCAGTAATATCTAACTATTCAAAACTGTAACAATAAGAAGGGTAACATTGATTCCACTTGCAATCCTCAGAAGCAACTTAAGAGTAAGACAGGGGAAAAAAAAAAAAAAAGCAAGGCAGTAGCACAATCTTTTCAAAAAAGGAAGGTAAAGAATTCTGATGCCTTCTTAATGTCAGCACTGTTACCATCACAGCTAGTAAACTGAGAAATATTTCAAAAGTGCTAAGTAAATTTCTCACAACTCTATTATTTCTTTACACATTTACATAAATGCAAATAGGAGGAAATTAGGTGTTTCTCACTTAATAAAGTATTCTTTTAAATTGTAAGAGATTTAACCAAAGGGCATTAATTATAGGCTAGCTTATTCTGATACTCGGAGGCAATTTTCAAAATAGAACCCAGACCTGATAAATGTTTCTCCTATTTTTTCTCTCTTTTTTTTTTTGTGAGATCATCAGCCCTGTGCTAACATCTGCCAATCCTCCTTTTTTTGCTGAGGAAGACTGGCCCTGGGCTAACATCTGTGGCCATCTTCCTCCACTTTATATGGGACGCCGCCACAGCATGGCTTGCCAAGCAGTACAGCAGTGCGTGCCCGGGATCCGAACTGGTGAACTCCGCACTTAACCGCTTGCGCCACCGGGCCAGCATTTCTCCTATTTTTTATTCCCTATTTCTCTGTCTCCTTTTCCCTTCACTTGACACATTCAGGATGTTAGCCTGCCATAACATGGAACTGCATTATATTTTATTGTTTGTTGGATTTCTTGTAGACAGACCACTTTATGAATATAAAATCATGGGTCTGTTATAAAGTAATTCAGGGGCCATCTGGTCCAAACTTGGAGTCACTCCACAGCATTCTCAAAAACCGGTGTGTAGCCTCTGCTTAAATCTCTCTCATACATAAAAATTTGCACCTTACTACATAGTTCATTCCATCTTTAGATCACTCTCATTGTTAGGAAGCTACTGCTTTATACTGAGATAAAAATCAGTCTTCTTTTACCTCTCATGTATTGGCTCTCCTTTTTCTCTCTAGAGCAAAGCAGATCAAACAAAACAAAGCAAAACCAACACCAACCAAACTCTAATTGTCTTCTTCTATCTCAACAGTTCATGGTACCTAACAAATCTATGGCCCCACTGCCAATTTCCTGTCTAGGCTAAATCCTTATTTCCAAATATGTTCCTGTCTTGGTCTCTCCTCCTTTGGTTGTGATCCCCAACCTAAGCAAAACATCCCAGTGTTGTTTAATCAGAGTGCAGAACTATTCTCCTCTGATCTGGGAATTATACTTTTATTCCTGCCTGATAAGATATCAGTTTATATAGTCTTGAAAGGGTTTTATCACTTTCTTAAAAAGGTGAAAAATGAAATAGCTTGCTTTAAAAAAAAGGCAAAAAACCCTTTTCATATATGATTAGAACAAGAGGTATCATTTTCTCAGCACAATCCTTATATTCTAATAAATTACAAACTCATAAATTGAAAACCAGGCCTCTAGTCAAATATCAACTTGTAAAAATGTATTATGCAAGCATCTTACTAAAATTACAAGTTTTTGCTACTTTAGGATTAAATTCAGGAAAATAAAAGATGCTTATTTACCTTCTTGGGTTAAATAATACATGCTCTTTGCAATTACAGCAGTCTTATCTTGTGAATCCAAGAAAGAGAACGTAGAAAAATCTTCAATATCGGCAGTTACTGAAAATTTTAATATTAAATGTTAAATAATAAATTAATAAAACATTCACAACTCAATAAGAATTTGTAGAAAAGTATATGGAAGGATTATTTTACCTGATGTAGATATTAAATTAAGGTACTGCCTTTTGGTGTGCAAAATCAAAGGATTTATACGGGGTACAACATTATTTTTATCCATAAGGAAATCAACTGCATTTGTCTGATCATTTAACGTGCCCTAAAATAACAAAAATATTACTTAGGTAATATAGGCAATTTATATGCACATGTTTTAAAGTTATGCAGAGAATATATTTAAAGACTACTTAACCTAAAAAAATCAATAAATAATATGCAATTTAGGATTCTTATAATAAATTTTCCTGTAAAACTTTGAATTTCTTTCCAATTAAGCAATTTTTAGATGTAATTATGCATAGATAAATTTAATTATTACTTTTTTGTGTGTGTGTGTGTGAGGAAGATTGGCCCTGAGCTAATATCTGCCAATCCTCCTCCTTTTTGCTGAGGAAGACTGGCCCTGGGCTAACATCCATGCCCATCTTCCTCCACTTTATATGGGATGCTGCCACAGCATGGCTTGACAAACGGTGTGTTGGTGCTCGCCCGGGATCCGAACTGGCAAACCCCGGGCTGCCGCAGCGGAGCGTGCACACTTAACTGCTTGCCCCACTAGGCTGGCCCCTAATTAAGTATTACTTTTAAAATCACTACTAAATGATCAGGATGGAAATTTTTATAAAATTAACTTTGCTATTACTTTTGTATTATTTAATACAAAAAATCATTTATAAATATCATTCATCATATATTTTCTCATAAATGCTTACCTACCATAAAAACTTCCCTTTGTAGATATACAGCTGTATCCATCATTCTGTGAAGAACAGCCTTTTCTAGTTCTTTATTATTCAGCTCTTCATGGTTAAAGGATTCACCATTATAAAGAGCTTGAGGCAAAGGACCCAGGCCAGTCATCTCATAAAAGCTTGCTCCTGCCTATTCAATTAAAAAATATCTGAGAGTTAAACAGAATATGGCTCTCTGAAAAAGAAATAAACAAGAAAAAGAAAAGAACAAGGCCACATTTTTATATTCTATAGAAAAAATGTTAATTATGCTAATTTTACCTGTCCTTTCCAAACATTATTTAAAGGAAAGTAATGTACTTACATAGAGCAAAAGTCAGGAAACTTTCTGTAAAGGGCCAGGTAGTACATATTTTAGGCTTTGTGAACCATCTGGTCTCTTTCACAACCACTCAATTGTGAAGTTATAGTGCAAAAGCAGTGATACACAACACATGACGAATGAAAATGGCTATGTCTCCCCAAAACTGTACTTATCAAAAAAAGGCAGTGGGAGGCCTGGATTTGGCCCAGGGGCTGTAGTTTGCTGATCCTTGATACACAGTGTGACATTTACTTTTTGAAAAAACACATTTACCTGCATCAGAGATTCATTCATCCATGTATTCATTTGTTTAATAAATATTTACTGAATTCATGTCACCAGCGTTAGGCTAGACCCTGTGAATACAGAGCTGAAAATCTGCCCTCAAGGGGTTCACACATACACAAACAAAATAGAGGGAGGTACAAGGTGCTATGGGAGCCTAGGAAAAGAAGCATCTAACCAAGCTTCATTGTGGAGAGGAAGGGATCAGAGAAGGACTCTGTTACAGAGTGACACTGAAAGTCTTAAAGGGTGAGTAAAAATTTGCTGGGAGATAAAGTGGAGAAAGGCATTCCAAGTGAAAAGGTACAGCACAGGAGGAACGGAGGGGAAGAGAGAATACAGCATATTTAGGCAATGGCAGGTAATTTGCTGTTTTTACAGTGGGGAGAGTTATATATTGGGGAGAGCTGTCAGGTATGGGGTCAGAAGGGATAGGTAGAGGCCAGATCATGAAGGTCCTCAACATCTGGATTTTATTTTATGAATGATAAAGCGTCACTAAACAATTAATTCATTTGCTATTCAATACTATGTATTATCGTAATTACTATTATAGGCAACATTTTCACAATCACTCTATGAAGCTAAGTACTCCTATTATATCCATTTTACAGATGATGAAACAGAGAGAGATGAAGTTACTCCTAATGCCACACAGCTACTACATTTTGGAAACAGAATTCGTACTTAGATCTGACCGAGAGTCTGAACTCTTAACCACTATATTATCTCCGGATTTATTGGGCACTTACTGTGTATCAGGATTATGAATGCATATAAATGATATGCAAAGTCTATCTGAAGGAAACTTATAGTTTAACAGAGGGAGACATGGATATATTAAACACAAGTGTGAATTTAGTATCCAGGATACCAAGGAGGGCATGGTCAATTCTATCTAGGAAGAGGGTTCATGACAAATAACATGATCAGATTTGCTTATTTGAAAAAGAAGAGAGTGACAACAATGTGAAGGACAAGGGTGGGAGAGCATGCACTGGGGATGCTGGGTCAGGGCTACTGCAACAGTATGGGAAAGAAAAAGCAAGAGTTGAGCAAAAATCAGTGGTAACAGGCAAGGAGAGACTGAGGCAGTTTCTGAATTATTTAGCTGGTGGAAATAACAGAACTTGATCTACTGTTTGGGAAAGTATGAGGGAAAAGAAGTTGTTTAGGATGACTATCAGGCTTCCAGCACAGGTGGCCTGGGAGAATGACAGTGCTATCCCCTAGGAAAGGGCATAAAAAAAAAGGTTTGGGGTAACAATGAAGATAATGGGCTTGGTTTTAGATTCTTTTGATTTAAGCTGCTTGTGGGCAATCCACTAGGCAGCTGAATACACGGGTCTGGACCTCTAGAAAGAGGTCCCTGCTTGAAATACAGGCTCTCTTCTGATTTACTCTATTAATTTCCAATTAGGCAACCTGTCAATTCTAAAAGCTTTAATTACCACAAATAAGCCAATGACACTGAATTTTATCCTTTTTGCCCACACCTCTCTTCTGAGCTACAGACACCCATATCCAATCTCTTATTTCACATCTCCCCTGGAAATCTCACAGGCACCTCAAATTCAATATGTGAAAAACTGAACTTCTGATCTTACTTCCCACTCGGTTTCTCCTCCGCTCCTTTCCATCTTGGCAGTGGCATCACAACCCTCCCAGCTCAACTGAACCCTGGGAGTTGTCCTTGACAACTTCTCATCTCCCTTCTACCCTATCCAATCCAGCAGCAGGTCCTGGATTGTACTTCCTAAATAACTTGACTATGTCCATTTTTCTCTGCCTCTACTTCCGAAAGCCTCTTAGCCCATCTCTCACCTACATGTTTCCTAACTCATCTCACCACATACACTTTTACCCTCCAAGAAGCCATTCTCAACAATGGAGAACACTCTTTGAAAAAAAATGCATGTCACTGTCACTTCACCGCTTAATATCTTTTCAGGTTTTTCACTGTTGCCAAGGTCTTCTGTTCTACAGACTTCAAATTAAATATTGTTCACAAGACCCTGTGTAATCAGGCCCCTTGCTTACTTTCCCAGCCTCATCTAAGAACTTCCCTCCACAACACAAACACAACACATGCTTCCTACCTATAGGACAGCAACACCAATTTCTCTTAGTTCCTTTGCAACTCAGGACCTCCTAACATTTTTCTCTGAAATGTTAATCTCCCACCACTTCCTTGTTTTCTTTTATCCAACTCTTCCTCCTACTTCAGGACTCGGCTTAAATGTCACTGCTTCAGAGAAGTCTTCCTTATCCCCATCCCCCAGGGTGCTCCTCTTTCATTCTGTGTGTCATGTATTTGCCGGGCCCCTTCCAATGAAGACTCATGTCCATCACTTTTGGGAATTTCTTTGTGTTATTTCTCTGATGCTTTCCTCTCCTTTCTTTCTCTGTTCTTTCTGAATTTTATGGATTGAATCTCTAATTGTTTACCTTTTATTCTTATTTTTCATTTCTGTCTTTTTTTGTCTCTCTGTTCTATTAAATTTTTATTTTATTTTTAATTTTCAAGAGATCTTTCTTGTACTCTATTCTTTTACCTCCTGTGCCTAGAACATTATAAGTACTCAAAAAATATTTGTTGAAAGAACAGATAAAGTTTGAATAGAGAGAGCAAATTATAGAAATATGAGTTTAGGGAATAAAGGCCTAAATGCATTTATTATGTTTGTGATGTAGAAGTCAGCATGATTTTCTCAGCATGAAGACAAAGGTAGAAAAAGGGGCTTAAAGGCTCTTGAATGTTTAGAATAACTTTGGGAGGAATAGTGAGGGGAGAAGAAAAGCACAAGTGAAGGATTATCAAGTAATACAGAGTCCAGTTTAAACTGGAGATTAAGCAGACTTGGGAAAAATGGAGAAAGAGACTGAAGATATCATCATTTCAGGACAGTCTTGAGGGACAAAGGAGTAAAGAGGGAGAAAACAGAAGACCATACTCACATACTAAAAAAACAGAATTTAATACTTCTGAGGACTGCATCCCATTCTTAGTCTTTACAAAAATCCTTAACATTTTTCATAATTTCAAGAGAAAATGACTGCAGATATCTTAAAATGGTAACATAAAAAAAATACTCATTTCACTGCTTAACTTGATAAAGAGTAAAAGTGGGTTTCTAAGTAAATACAGTAGATTTATCACATGCTCATCTCTCCTCACAAATTTCACTAAAATGAGAATATAATAAAAATCATGATGACCACAATGTTGATAATAAAAACAATAAAAAGATACGCACCTACAAAGATAAAGAGAAAGGACAAAAGATAAAGAATTGATGACCGAAGTAGAAAGGGAAGTCACACCTGTGCAGACAGAAAGGAATGTCAATATTTTCAGAAGGCTAAAGACCTAGAGACACTTGGTATCTTAGAAGGAGAGGATAGGAGCAGAGCAGAAAATGCGGAAACTTGTTGAGGGTCTGTATACAGAGCAGCTGCATATCAAAGCTCCTCTTTCAAGCCTGAAAAGCCAAACTATTCTGCTTTTCCTTATTCTCTGTTAAAACTGAATCATGAAGGCTCTAGAGTAAGGATTCCAGGCACAGGGGAAGACTGGGATGAGAAATGGGACGAAAACCAGACAGGAGATTAAAGGAAAGTTCACATTCCTTCACACCCAGCCCATTACCCCACCCTGTTTTTAGATTTATCCTCACTTACTGTATCTAAGTCCTCTCATTTGCCACATACATTCCTTCTAAGAGGAAAATAAAGAACTCTCATTTGAAGAAATTGAATGTTGCAACAGATTGTCAGTTTAGAAAAGACCTTTGTTGGTCCTTTAATTGAAAAAAATCAGCTCAGCTCCCCAAGTGAGGCCCACCAACCAACAAAATCCATTTATTTATAATCTACCTTTTAGGGTTTCATTCTTACATGTGAAAGATAATCAGACATCATAAGACACCTGACAAATTCTTCAAACACAAAAGAGAAAAATCAAAATGAATGGAAAAAAAGGAAGCTATAGAAGGCAGAGAATGCAGTCAGCAGAACAAAACATCCAAAGATTAATACTCTTAGATAAAAAAAGATATTGTGCCCATGAAAGAAAAACTGGATGCTACAAAAAAGGAACAGAATACAAAAGAGATCTCCAGAAAATTTAAAAAAATAAAAAAAGACAAAGGAATAAAAAAAGAAGAAAAAGTAAATAGAGATTCAACTCAGAAAATTCAGAATAAACAGAGAAAATAAAGGAAAAGAAAGCATTAGAGAAATAACAAAGGAATTCCCAGAATTGATGGACAGGAATCTCCATTAGAAGAGGCTCACCAAATATCCAATACACTGAGTGAAAGAAGATCAAGACAGAGGTACAACATCACAAAATTTCCAAACACCAGGGATAAAAAGATCCTAAAAGCTTTCAAACAGGAAAAATCAATCAATCAAGCAAGTGGAAAGACAAAGGAATCAAAATCAGAATGGTCTCATTTGTCTCAGTAGCTTATTAAGAGCCAGGAGATAGTAGAAGAAAACATTCAAACTCTGGAAGGAAAATGATCACCCAGTCCAACTATCAATAATATGCAAATATAAAATAAGATTTTTAAATAAAAAGAGTTCAAATAATTTTTCTCTCATGCATATTTGCTTGGGAGAGAAATAAAAACAGAAATAAATCAAAAAGAGGAAAGGCATAGTGTTCAGGAAACCAGAGAGAAGCAGAGACCCTATGAAGCAAAGCAGCAAAGGCAGATCCAGAAATGACAGCTGAGCTTCAGGTCTGGAGACGACCAGTCCAGTTCAGAGAAAGGGCAGGCATGGCTGAAGAAGGGCCTTCTTGGGGCTGGTGTGTGTGAGGGAAGGGGCTGGTTTGTTCATGCTATGATTGTCTGTAAGGAACATTCTGGATCGGTTATCTGACCAATCTCTTGACTATCTGGATACATTTGCAATAGGTAGAAACTACGCACATGGGCAAAAAAATGGAGTAATTCTTAAAGCTAAAAAAAGTCGTTAAAAAATGGAAAGACAATCATAGTATTTGACTTAGCAAGGAATTCTTAAAAAGTCACACACACACTAAATTAACCAAAGTGTGTTAACAACAGATCTGACAATCAGCTGGTTTGCACTGTACAGGCCTTACCAACTCTTAATGTATTGAAATACTTCTGTACCAGCCAGTAAATAACTGCTGTCTTGGGAACGTGATTTCCCCCATGAGAACCACCTTGACCTCTTTCCCAGACCCTCCATGTCAACATGATCCAGCCACTACAGGGTTAGTAATTGCCTCAGCACCAGGGCCTCCAAGACTCTACTCCAGCTCTAAGATCTGCTCTGAAACTTTCTGATTGGTTGCTCGAAGCCACAACAGTTTTTAAATATTTCAAGTAATAACCACTGGACTAGGGGAGACCAAGCGAAGGCAGGGAGGTGGAAGAGAGCTCAATCCTCAACGACTATAACAGAAACTCAGCAAATAAAAGTTAAGGCATGCACCACACAACTTGAGGAATAAAGAATAGTGAGACAAGATTCCTTTTCTTGAAGTACTTACAGTCCAGTTAGAAAGGAAATTTACATCCACATATGTATAAAAAAGGTAGTTAAGAGGAAACAGTAATATTGAGTTGTGAATAACGATATTTAAGGATAACATGGTGGTGTTCAGATGATATTTTACGGCAACTGATAATAAATAGTCCATTTTGGCCATATAATATTATCTCAACTTAAAAGCATCTGTAGGGGCCGGCCAGTGGTGTAGTGGTTAAGTTTGCATGTCCCGTTTTGGCAGCCCGGGGTTCGCTGGTTCGGATCCTGGGCGCAGACCTACTCATTGCTCATCAAGCCATGCTGAGGTGGCGTCCCATATAGAAGAGCTACAACTCTACAACTATGATACACAACTATGTAGTGGGGCTTTGGGGAGAAAAAAGAAAAAAAGAAGACTGGCAACAGATGTTAGCACAGGGCCAATCTTCATCAAAAAAAAAGAAAGGAGAGCAATTAAAAAAACAAAAAAAGCATTTGTATCACAGCATATACTGCTGTTGCATTTACCTAGAATAGACATGAATAAATGAATCCATTTCTTTCCATATACAAGTTAGATTATGAACAATATTTCAAACGTTTTAATAAATATATTGAAATTAAACACCTTGAATATTTCCTATCTAGCTGTTCTTAGGAATGTATTTTATTTAAATGCACTTAATAGCCTCAGGTACACAGGTGTTATTAAAGGCTTTAAATGCTATAATTAATTTGAATCAGAAGAGGTTTCTTAAGAAACAAAGCATATATAACAACTTAGTGAAAAATCAAATAAGTGGTTTCAGATTAATAAAAAAAAAGGGCAAATCAACTAGAAAAAAATTTTTACTCTTGAATGAGAAGTGATTCTTAGTATCATCATTATGTATCTGTCATGCTTAAGAGATATGATATTTGCAAAAGTATCAGTCTTTAAGGAAGGTAAGGTCTGAAGAGAAATTGTGTTCTACCACTTAGTAGCAAGCAGAAGAGAGACCATTTCTACAAAAAAAAAAAAAAAAGAGAGAGAGAAAGAAAAACAAAAACATAACATGTAACGTGCAAGTATGGAATTACTTCCAGGACTTATATAATTAACACTCACTATTGGCTGATATTAAAACCCAAATGGTGCAAACTTCTGCTTTCAACCTGTGCAAACAGGATCCCTAGTATATAAAAACTCATTGTTTTTCTATTTCATGAGCTTAAATAATCATTATAGGAAATTTTTGTTCCTTCTCCCCATAATTCAGAATATGTGTAAAGTACTTGTAAAAAAATAATTTCCTTTCTAAATTTCCTTAGTGCCATGAATAACTTTATTAAAAGAGATGCCACTATGTAACTTGGCCCTAAAAGAAAGGTCATCACGGTTGCTTTTGTTTTTTAATTTATATGAACATATAATAATGGAAAAAAACCACAGAAACCCCTTCTCATTTCAAAAATAACTATTTGGAAAACCATTCTTAATAACCAAAAAAAAAAAATCCATAATTCCTAACACACTGGCTTTTCAATTGCATCGAGACCACAGGACCTTTGGTTTCCTGGCTTCACTTCCTTTTCAGTGCAGCCTGCACCCCATATATCTCACTGATGGGCTATTCTTTCCGCCACTTATGCTAACACCATACCCAACCTATGAAATTCAACCTTAGTGTACTTTATCTAGTTACCTTCCTTCACTCGTCTGCATATTTTGGACTTTCTTTAAAATTGAAGCGACTGATGATCCTATAAATTTATGGTAAGCAATTTCAGCATCATAACAATTCTTTTATATATTTTTACTCTACTCCCTTTCCTAGTCCCCAAAGCATCAATTTCTAAAACTTCATTGCTCTCTTGAAGTTCCATTCCTACCACACACACCCTCACTCTTTGCCTTGCCTCCTCATTAATTCATTCAGTAGATATTTATTGATTACATACTATGTTCCACTCACAGGGCACTGGGCCTACAACATCCAACAAGATATATTCCTGCTCTCATGGAGGATACAGTCTAGTGAGAGGACAGGTACTGAAATTATTTATAATTAGCACATGATGAGGGAGCATACAGTATTCTTTCAGCACAGCAGTTAGCATGAGTAACTTAATCTCATTTAGGGGATTAGAAAATGCTTCCCAGAAGTTTTTCCCACAAGTGATACTTTTCCCCCAAAGTAACATTAAAGCCAAGAGCTAAAGATAAGTAAGTTCCAGCTAGGAAGAAAAGGTAGGGAGTATCCACAAACACAGAGAAGAACAAGTACGTGAAGTCCCTCTGATGAGGGGGTGACCCATTCAAGAAGCTGAAATAGTGCCAGCGCAGCTGGAACAGAAAGAGTAAGGAAAAGAGCAGTGAAAGATGAGACTGAAGAATTAAATAGGGGCCAAACCCAGTAGGATCTTTACAACACTAACGATCCTGAACTTCACCTATACTATGGAGGGATATTGCATACAACAGTGACAGGAACAGATCTGTTTTTTTTTTCTTTTTTGGTGAGGAAGATTAGCCCTGAGCTAACATCTGTTGCCAATCTTCCCCTTTTTGCTGAGGAAGATTGGCCCTGGGGTAACATCTGTGCCCATCTTCCTCTACTTTATATGTGAGACACCTGCCACAGCATGGCTTGATAAGCAGTGCATAGGTCTGCGCCCAGGATCCGAACCTGTGAACCCCAGGCTGCCAATGAGGAGCACGCGAACTTAATCACTAAGCCACCGGGCCGGCCCCCAGATCTGCTTTTTAAAAAACTCTTATAAAATGCAAAAACCCATTTAGAAAACTTGAGATCCATATAAGCATTAGAAATTCAACCCCAATGATGCTACATTTTCCTAAGTTTGGTTCTTGTCCTAGCATTTATCTAAAAAGCCAGCTTTCTATTTCTTCCTAAGAAAGCACAAATTACATTCTTTAAGATTCTACATTCAAGTTTTCTATCATGTAAATCCTGAGAATTACTTTTTCATACTTTTCAAAAAGTCAATAGTGGCAACTTAAATACTGTATACAACTCATGTCATTCAAAGGTCTAAAATTTCCCTTCTGAGTGACTAAAATACAAATCATGAGTTAAATATATTGAGATAATTTACTCATGAGATTATAATAAAAGGTTCTGGGATCATATTTTTGAAAATTTGCATGCCAACTTACCTTTCTTTTGTCATCATATTTAGAATGAATTCCTAAAATATCCCCAGTATTAGCTTGAGGAAATTTATTTTGGAGAACACTCTTCACACTGTCCACAGTGAGTATGTTTTGATTCTTTACTTTTTGGTACATCTGTGGAAATAAAGATATTATAATTAACTTTGATCTTACAGCAATTAGTTTTCTTTCGTTCCCTTAGCATGCAGATAGATTTATAAAATAAAGAACACATTTTATATTTTGTAAGCTTTAAGGATACTATATATATATAAACACATACACACATTCCACACATACAGATAAATAAATCATTTCAACCATATAATACATCTTCTAATAAGAATAGTTTTGTGACTATTCTATAGCTTTCAAAAATACCATAACAAATTTATATGTTATACTCTATTTTGATCATACTAGATACTGCGATTCTCAGTAAAATAATGGTTACCTTTATTTAAAAAGATATGTATAAAATATTTTACATGACATTTCAGAAATGCTTTATTTTCATTTCTGATTGCTCTTCAGTAAATATGACTAGTTTTCTCTGTTCCTCCATTCTTCCCCCAGTCTCAAATGTTTTAAACGCACTTGCATAATGTAAGCTGTTACTCCTTTATTGTTTCATTTCTTCCTTGATTATAGATCCTCCACTATGACCCAGGCATGTTCTAGGCATGGGGAAAAAGACAGTTTTGCATCAAGAGAGTCAAGAGAGAAGGCATCTGAGCAGATGACCTAGCCAAGACATACATATGAACACTAAACTAGTGTTAAGACGTTCTGGGGAAAGAACCTTCCAAGCAGAAAGAACAAGTAGTAAGTACAAATGCCACTAGGTAGCATTTTGATGTATCAATTAAGAACATTATTTTTAGTCCCAATTCACTTAAATCATTATTGCCAAAGACAATCCTCATACTATGGCTGACAGAATCCCCATATTATTCCTCATAGCAAGGAATTAGCATTCTTCTTTGCTTTCCTTTTATCACAGTAAACTTTGTAACCTATTCCTTTAAGAAGAGTCACAGGTCTGCAATTAGACCACAGAGTTTTATGAGTTTCTCAATACAGGGGCAAGTTTTCTCCTATCAAAGCAAAACATACTATGATCTTAGTAACAAAAAAAAAAAAGCAAAAAGTTCAGTCTTCTGTAAAACATAAATAGGGATTAGAAAAATGAGATTTTGAACAAAGCAAAAGTTATATATGAAAAGCCACTGAGATTAGACATTTACTAATTATTCTTTTTAAAAGATTAGACTTCCTAAGGGATCTAATGTAGTCAGATTCTCTTGCTTAAGCTACTTAGATATATAATGACTCCATCTTCTTATACATTTTTTAATTTTAAAAACAGCTATGTAACTTGGTAAGAAAAAATGAATGTATGTAACATATATGTTATAAGGCATACATAATAAAATGAATAATCCCCATGAACAAGCCACATAACCCAGGAACTGGAACATCCCTGATACTGGCGAAACACTTCTCTCCCAATCCCATCTCCCCCTGCTCTCCAGACGCAAGCATCATACTGTTTGTGTTTGCCATTCCCTGACCTTTTAAGTTCTAGAATTTTATCTGAATGTATCCCTATGCACTGTATTTAGTTTCGTTTGCTCTTGAGCTTTAAAAAGTGTATGGTAATATGTTAGCCTTCTATAACTTCATTCTGCTTCAAATACAGCCATGCTCTTGCATATCATGTTCCATTATGTCAACAGACCACATTTTACCCAGCTGTTTCACTACTGAGATATATAGATGGGTCACTTCCAGTTTGTTGCTACTGTGGATGCTAAGAATAGTCTCCTATGGCACAGGTACAAGAGTTTCTCTTAGGGGGTTTGTGTGTGTCTAGGAGATATGCAAATTTAACTTCAAATTCTGAAGTACTACCAGATTGTTTTTCAATGTGGTTGTGCCAATTCATATTCCTACAGGCAGTGTAACAGTGCAAAGGTGTTCCCATTGCTCTACATTCTCAGTAACATATGATATTGCCAGCTTTCTTAATTACTGCCAAATTACAGGGTATAAAATAATATCTCAGGGTAGTCTTTTTTTTTTTTTAATAATTTATTTATTTATTCCACCAAAGCCCCAGCAGATAGTTGTATGTCATAGCTGCACCTCCTTCTAGTTGCTGTATGTGGGACGCGGCCTCAGCATGGCCGGAGAAGCGGTGCGTCGGTGCATGCCCAGGACCGAACCCAGGCCGCCAGCAGTGGACCTCGCGCACTTAACCGCTAAGCCACGGGGCCGGCCCTCAGGGTAGTCTTTATCTGCATTTTTCTGATTTCTGAGATAACTATCTTATTTATTATTAATTGTAATACATATTTATTTACCTCAATAATTTCAATAATTATTTACCATTAATGTATCCTTTTGTATTTTTAAACAAATACTTTTACGTATTTCTTCTCTTGAGTTTTATTTTTTTTTTGATTTGTAGGAAATCTTTATATCATGGAATATAAATCTTTTGTTGATTACATGTATTACAAATACTTCTCTTGCTTGAAACTTTTATCTCCTAACTTCTTTATGCTATCTTTTGATGAACATCAGTTTTCATTTGTATTATAGCTACAATTATCAGTATTTTCCTTCAGACTCATCGCTTTTTAAGTCTTATTGAGGAAACCCTTTTGGGGTTTACTTCCTTTTGGGTCTTAATTTCTTCCAAAAGTTTCAATGCTTTGTTTTTCACACTAAGCTTTTAAGCTAATTGAAATGATTTTTACATAAGGTGTGAGATTTTATCTGTTTGCACTGGCAGAATCAAACGTCCAGCCACCAGTTGCTGAAAGTCCATACCTACTTACTGTAACGCCACTTCTGAATTCTTCAGTTTTAGAGGCCCCATATGTCCCTTTGGTCTATATATCTTTCCCTTGAACCAATACTGTGCAGTCTTAATATAACTTTACATATCTTGTTATCTCATATGGCAAGTCTCATCACTTTAGTCTTCCTCAAGATATTCTCAGCAATTTGAGGTCTTGAGTCTTCCATATAAATTTTATTTATTTTTCTATTTTATTTTATTTTTTCAGCTTTATTGAGGTATAATTGACAAATAAAATGGTAATATATTTAAAATGTACAACATGATGATTTGATAAACACATATACTGTGAAAGGATTCCCACTATCAAGTTAACACATCCATCATCTATTTATCTTTTTTTGTTCTTTTTTGGAGAGAACACTTAAATTCTACTCTTTAGCAAATTTCAATTATACAATACAGTATTATCATCAACCATAGTCATCTTGCTGTACATTAGATCCCCAGAACTTATTTCTCTTATAACTGTAAATGTATACCCTTTGACCAACATCTCTTCATTTTCCCCATCTCCCAGCCCCTGACAACCACTTTTCTATTCTCTGTTTCCATGAGTTCAGCTTTTTTAGATTCCACATATAAGGAATATTATACAGTATTCATCTTTCTCTGCCTGATATAGTTTACTTAGCATAACACTCTCTAGCTTCATCCATGTTATCATTAACAGCAGTATTTCCTTCTTAAGGTTGAATAATATTCCATTATATACATATTATTATTGTATATATATTATTTTCTTTATCCATTCACCTGTCGATAGACACTTAGGTTGTTTTCATACCTTGTTTATTGTGAATGCTGCTGTAATGAACATGGGAGTAGAGCTATCTCCTCAAGATACTGATTTCATTTCCTTTGGATACACACCCAGAAGTGCGACTGCTGCTTCATATGGCAATCCTATTTTTAATTTCTTGAGGAACCTTCACACTGTTTTCCATAGTGGCTTTCCCAGTTTACATTCCCACCAAGAGTGTATATAAGGGTTCCCTTTTCTCCACATCCTTGCCAGCAATTGTTGTCTCTTGTCTTTGTGATAACAGACACCCTAATAAGTGTGAGGTGATATCTCCTTGTGGTTTTGATTTGCATTTCCCTGATGATTAATTACGTTGAGTACCTTTTTGAGTATCTGTTGGCCATCTGTACATCTTCTTTGGAAAGATGTCTATTCAGGTCCTTTGCTCTTTTTTTTTTTTTTTGTGGGTGAAGAAAATTGGCCCTGAGCTAACATCTCGCCAATCTTCCTCTTTTTGCTTGAGGAAGATTCACCCTGAGCTAACATCTGTGCCAGTCTTCCTCTGTTTTGTATGTGGGATGCCACCACAGCATGGCTTGATGAGCAGTGTATAGGTCCACACCTGGGATCCAAACCCACAAACCCCAGGCCGCTGAAGCAGAGTGCGTGAACTTAACCACTACACCACCGGGCTGGCCTCTTCATTTTTTAATTGAGTTATTTATTTTTTTTTTGCTATTGAGTTGTATGAATTCCTTGTATATTTTGGTGGATAATAACCCCTGATTGGATATGTGGTTTGCAAATATTTTCTTCCATTCCATAGGTTCCCATTTCATTTTCTTAATGGTTTCCTTTGCTGTGCAGTAGCATTTTAGTTAGATATAGAACCATTTTATTTTTGCATTTGTTGCCTTTGATTATGCTGTCAAATAAAAAAAAAATGGCCAAGATCAACATCAAGGAGTTTACCCCCTATATTTTCTTTAAGGAAAGCTTCTTTACAGTTTCAGGTCTTACGTTCAACTCTTTAATCTGTAATTTGAGCTTATTTTTGTGTATGGTATAGGGGTCCAGTTTCATCATTCTGCATGTGGATATTCAGTTGTCCCAACACCATTTATTGAAGAAACTATCCTTTCCCCATTGTGTATTCTTGGTTCCCTTGTTGCAAATTAGTTGACCATATATGCATGGATTTATTTCTGGATTCTTGATTCTGCTCCATTGATGTGTGTCTGTTTTTGTGCCAGTACCATACTGTTTTGATTACTATAGCTTTGTAATAAGTAGATTGAAATCAGGAATTGTGATGCCTCCAGCTTTGTTCTTCTTTCTCAAGATTGCCTTGGCTATTCCAGGATTTTTGTGGTTCCACATAAATTTTAGGATTGTTTTTTCTATTTCTGATGCTACTGGAATTTTAATAGAGATTGCATTGAATCTGTAGATTGCATTGAATCCTGTAGTATGGACAATTTAACAATATTAATTCTGTAATCCATAAACACAGAATATCTTTCCATTTATTTGCCTCTTCTTTAATTTCTTTCACCAGTGTTTTATAATTTTCAGTGAAAAGATCTTTCACCTCCTTAAAATTTAAGTACTTTATTCTTTTTGATGCTACTGTAAATGGGATTGTTTACTTAATTTCTCTGATAGTTTTTTGTTAGTGTACAGAAATGTAACTGATTTTTTCTATCTTGCCACTTTATGGAATTTGTTTATTAGTTGTAACAGATTTTTGGTGGAGTCTTTAGGGTTTTCTATGTATGAGATTGTGTCGTGTGCAAAGACAATTTTACTTCTTCCTTTCTGATTTGGATGCCTTTTATTTATTGTTCTCACCTAAATCTCTGGCTAGGACTTCAAGTATCATGTTGAATAAGAGTGGTTAGAGTGGGCACCCTTGTGTTGTTCATGATCTTAGAGGAAAAGCTCTCAGCTTCTCACTATTGATTATGATGTTAACTGTGGGCTTTTCATGTACGGCTTTTATTACATTGAGGTACATTCCTTCTATACCCAATTTGTTGACAGTTTTTATCACGAAAGGATGTTGAATTTTATCAAATTCTTTTTCTGCATCTATTGAGAAGATCATATCATTTAATCCTTCATTTTGTTAATGTGGTATATCACCTTTACTGATTTGTGGATGTTGAACCATGCTTGCAGCCCAGGAATAAATCTCACTTGATCGTGTATGATCCTTTTAATGTACTGTTGAATTCAGTTTGCTAAGATTTTGTTGAGGATTTTTGCATCTATGTTCATCAGGGATATTGGCCTGTAATTTTCATTTCTTATGGTGTCCTTGTCTGGCTTGGATATCAGGGTAATGCTGGCCTTATAAAATAAATTTGAAAGTGTTGCCTCCCCTTCTATTTTTTGGAAGAGTCTGAGAAGAACTGGTGTTAATTCTTCTTTAATTGTTTGGTAGAATTCACTAGTGAAGCCATCTGGTCCTAGACTTTTGTTTGTTGGGAGGTTTTTCATTCCTGATTCAATCTCCTTACTAGTAATTGGTGTGTTCACATTTTCTGTTTCTTCATGATTCAGTTTTGGTAGGTTGTATGTTTCTAGGAATTGATCTATTTCTTCTATATTGTTGAATATTTTTCTTGTGTATAATTTTCCATCTTTTTACATCCATTCTTCTAGTATGTTTAAGTTTAATTTACTCATACTTAATTACTGATACGGTTGGATTAACTTGTGCCATTTTGTTATTTGTTTTCTACATATCACGTGTGTCTTTTGGTCATTGCTTCTTCCTTTACTGCTTTCTTTGTGCTTAATAGATATCTCTTAGTGTACCATTTCAATGCTTCTTTTGATTTTAAAGCTTTTTTTTAAACTTATTTTCTTTGTGGTTACTCCAGGAATTAAAATATTCATCAGGAATTACCACAACCTACTTCCTATTAATCCTAACTTAATATTGACAAAATATAGAATTTTTTTTTTTTTTTTGAGCAAGATCAGCCCTGAGCTAACATCTGCCAATCCTCCTCTTTTTGCTGAGGAAGACTGGCCCTGGGCTAACATCCATGCCCATCTTCCTCCACTTTATATGGGACGCCGCCACAGCATGGCTTGACAAGCAGCACATTGGTGCGCGCCCGGGACCTGAACCAGCGAACTCCGGGCTGCCGCAGTGGAGCGCACACACTTTAACCACTTGAGCCACCAGGCCGGCCCCAAAATATAGAATTTAAATTCCAAAACAGATCCATTTCATCTTCTGCTCCTTTGTACAATTACTGTCATATGTATTACATCTATATAAATTAGGATTTATGTTTTACTCAATCTTGAGTGATTTAAAGAAGAGAAGAGAAAAATATATTCATACAGCCTTCTATATCTACTCATATATTTACATTTTATTTACTGTTGTCATTTCATTTCCTCCTGTGCATCTGAGTTACCATCTAGCGAAATTTCCTTTCAGCCTAAAGGATTTACTTTAGTATTTCTTCTGACGCAGCAAAGAATTCTCTCATTCTTTATCTGTGAATATCTTTATATATTCAAAGACACATCTTTTTGCAAAGATCATAGTTTATGTTACCTCTTGTTGAACGTCTGAAAACAGACTTATTTCATGTACTTTGTCCAGTTTTATAATTGCTTATTGTGGGATGGCTAATCTGTTGTCAGTTTCTCCATCATGGCCAAAAGTTAAAATCTTACAGTGCTTTTAAATTCTCAAACATGTATTCATCAAAAATTCATTAAGTACGTAACATACATTTTTTTGTCTTAATCTTAGTAAGGTAGGGAGAAAAAATCAAATTACTTGTAAGTTTGTATAGTCACTGTGCAGCAGAACTGAGAAACAAAGTCAGATTATTTTACTACAAATATTGCACTGTACTATAATTCTCTATCACATTTCAATAATTTTTAGATACTTTTATTATGATTTTGGCCTTCCATGATATTCCTCCTCTCTCCTGAGGCTGTATTTTCAAATTATTTAATTTAGATAAAATAATTTGCTCATTGAAAGTAATGAAACACTACTAAAGAGATTTTATAATTCATGAATTTTACTAAAAGACTAGATTTTGCTCAAATTATTCTCAATTAGTGAAACTAAGTCATATAAAGGATGTTAGCTCAATAATGTTTTACTTTTCTATGAGATACAAAAATTTGGGGGTCATAGCATATGTAGTTTGAATAACCACCAATATTCTCACACTCCAGACCCTAGGGGATTCTAATATCCTTCTCTAAACACTCCTTCCTCATTTATTTTTTCCTCTCCTTCTTCTTCTAATTGCTTAGCACAACTTATAGGCTGTGGCACATATTCAATACTTACTTTTATGCTGCTTTGTACTGAATCCTATGGTTTTAAGTGTAATTTGGTTTTCCAAGAGATTATAGTACTGTGCTGAACATCATAGTAGATAATTCAAAAGGCAAGTGACTAATATGCCATCACATGCAAATTAATGTCTGATACAAAATGCTTACAGAATAGAGATTCAATAGAGATAACTAAGATAACTTAGGTAAGATAATTTCGGAAAGTCTTCAAGTTTCTTAATTTTGAACATCATACTGATCCTTTTATAATAAGGTAGCTGGACATTAATAAAAGATATGTCAATTTGACTAAATCCCTTATAAACTCTTACACTAATCAATTAGTAAAACTAATAGACTGAAATCCAATATTGACATGTATTCCACTGCACTATTTTACAGATTAAAATGTATCCCCAAGTCACGGAGGTATAGTTTCTATACCCCAGGACAGTGAAGCATTTAGTGGTTCTCCTGGGAGCCACGGAAATAGGGGAGGAAATTTACACTGCTTTGGTAATTTTGTTCTCAGTTTGAAGAAGAACCATTCCTTCTTATAATAATGGTTGACAGGCTAAAGACCAATGAATATATAAATGAACAGAAATTACTTTTTTAAGCTATAACTTGACTTTCTTAATAATAACAATATAGTTCTTTAATACATTTATATTTCCATGATGAGTTATAATAGAGTTTCAAAACCTCAACTATGAAATAATCTTCCTATCTCTTGTACTTCCTTAATCAGGTTCTTACCAATTTCTGACTTTTCTTACACAATCTCTTTGTCAGACTCAGTCTCAACCTTACCATTTCCACACCAATTTGCTGTTGTGATCTCCTCCTCCTTTGAAATTCTCTAGGAAGTGTTTATATACTTTGTCATTTAGAATATTTAACTTTGCAATAATCTTTTCTGTTCATTTTATCCAAGACCTAGTTCGAGAATTCTTCCCTGACTAATCATTTCTATTAATATGTTTTCCTCTAAACTTACAAATACAATTTAAATTCCTTTATTGGCTGGGTAAACCTAAGTAAATTCATATATTTTGGCAGAGCCCCAGTTGCCTAATTTATATTGGGGACAATACTTTGTGCTTCAGTTGGGAGCTGCAAGAATCAAATTCATCATCTGTATTAATTCCCACAATAGTTTTTATAAACTTTGAAATGTTAAAATAAATAATAATAATTGTAGTAATACAGAAAAAAAAAAACCCAGTATACACTCTAAAGAAATTATACCTAGTGTATAAACTCACTTTTAGCATGGAAACAAATGCTTGTGATGCATCATGTTCTTCTGCAATATAGTTGAAAGCTCGCCAAAAAGCAACTCCAGCATCCTTTGTTCCGTCAACTTCATCATCTGTATTAACAATGAACACAAAACCAATTCTGGGAAAAGAAGATGAATAAGGAATGTCACAACTACCTCTTAAACCACAATAAACCACGACTTTTAAACATTATTAGACTACAACATCTAGATGGAGGAAATGTGTTAGCAGATGGGCGAAAGGGGAATATTATTACTTGAAAAGGTTTGATTTGTAATGCCTATTCACCAAAATCCTCATAGCTACTGGATTCCTCCAAAATGTCAAACTCTCTCTAGTGGTGACATTATCAAATGATCTGTTTTACCAGGGAAAAAAAAAAAAAAAAAAAGGTAAAGTGTACTTTTAACCACAGGGAAACAGATCCATCTTTAAGTACCCAAAGTGATCAGATCATTCTCTCAGGAAGGTAACAGGCTAAACAAGATTACCAAGCAGCTTTGATTAACAGAGTCTATTATAAAAGTATATGATACTTCACAACACACAGCTATGTTGTGTCAGGTATTAGAGACAACCAATGCTTTGAATTCCATATTAATATTCCATGTAACACAACATGAACATCACTGGATTTCCTTCAGTTGACAATTTAATGTTATAAATTGACAATTACCTAAGAGGAGTTTTATGATAATAGAAAAGTTTGGCAAGTTTTATAAAATCCAAGGTATATTCTTGAGCAGGATCAACAAACAGAACCTAAAAGAAAGTAGATAATCTATAATCACAATTTTGTTTTAACATTTTAGAATTTTCATAAAATTCAAGGTTAGTCTAATTTCTATAGCTAAAAGTATGAAATTCAGGGTACAATTTTTTTAGAAATGTCTAGCAATTCTAAAGAATTTTGAGGTATGCATATAAGAAAGAATTTCATAGTTTATGAGGAATTTCTAAAGGCGCCACATCCAAGTATAATAATACATAGAATTTAAAGAGAGATTACTTTTCTTTTTGAAGCCCAGCACAAAGGAAATGTTTTTTACAAGAAGTGAAATACGTTATTATAAATTTTCACTGGATTTTTTGTGATAAATTTTTTTTGTGTGTGTGAGGCAGATCAGCCCTGCGCAAACATCTGCCAACACTCCTCTTTTTTTTTTTTTTTTTTTTGCTGAGGAAGACCAGCCCTGGGCCAACATCCGTGCCCATCTCTCTCTACTTTATATGGGATGCCAAGCGGTGCGTTGGTGCGCACCCGGGATCTGAACTGGCAAACCCCGGGCCGCCGCAGCGGAGCACACACACCTAACCACTTGCACCACCGGGCCGGCCCCTTGTGATAAATTTTTTTAAAAAAGAAATAGAAATTAAATTCTGACCAACAAAAAATAGCATTAACATAACTGTTTGCTCTAGGTTGGTGTAGGAAATAAAATATTCACTTCCTATGTGAAAAAATAAAGCCCTAGGTGTTTCTCCATATTTCAAAGTTCTATAAGGTTGTTTAATATTGTAATAATGAACTTATATGCATAGATGATAAAGTGGTATTTTTGTATTTTTCCCTGAAATGTACTAAACTTTCATCATTAGTTCTTTGTAATAAAGAAGGAAGAAAAGTTAGATCATAAATTCCTTTCAGAAAATGTAAAAGTAACCCATCAACTTAATATTGGTATTATAAAAGTACATGAGGGCTAAATAATAAGAGGCAGATTATGTGACATTGCTAGCTTTTGATAACCAGGCCAGCCATGCCACCTCAAGCTTGTTGCATCAGACAAATATTTCCTTCCTTATTACTCAGATGCCTATTTACCAAGAACAAGGGTAATCCAAAAACAATGTTGATATCTTTATAAAAGATGTATACAAAATGCCAAAATACAAAACTCACCAAATTATGAAAATTACGCCTTATGGAAGGTATACCTCCAGGGAATATTGGCTTCAGAAGCTCCTGGCAACTTGCAGGCCACGTAACATACAAATTATCATTTTCTAAGTCATTAATCCACTAGAAAAGAATCCACAAATCTGTAAAAGCTATATTAAGATAATACTTAAATCATTTTCAAAGCCAGATTTCACTCTATCAAACGACAAGTGAAAATATACAAAGATTTTCTATATTTCTGATTAAATACAGGAAGCCAGTTGAATATACTTTAAATTAAGGGACACACTATGAACAACAATTTTATATCACCGTGGCCTTTTACATTAAGCCTTTCCCCTAAAACAACTGACTCCTTTTACTCATGTTTGTTTTTCATATTAAAAAATAAAATTGTATAAAAATTACTCTCTATAAACCATTTACAAGAGATAAGTATTTATCTTAATTATCAGCAGTATAGAAGGTAATGAGGCCCTCCACTTCCCCTCTCAAATTTAAAGGCTTGGACATAAGGAAAATAAAATATAAAAGTTATAAAAGTTATATTATAAAACCGACACGTTGGACGTTTACCTCTAATCAAGATGGAATGAACTATGTTAGACTAACCCTCCCGCCTGAAACAATGATGAAAGCCGGAGAAACATATAAGGCACTGTTCAGAGGCATGGAGGTGGGGTCAACCAAGAGTCAAGGACTGAGGAGCTACAACCCTTGAGACCAGGAGGTGTCAGAGGCAAGCTCCACATTCTCCTCAACGCTGTCCCTGGGGGCATTTTCCAAAGTGCAGCCTGGAGGAAGAGAACTCAAATAGAAAGGGACAGTCATATTGGGCTGGAGAGAGAAGTCCAAGTTAGGGTTGCCAAAGCAGTGGGGTGTGAGGCAAGGGGGAACTAAGGGGAGAGGAAACTGCAAGGAAGAAACCAAAGCAGCACCACACAAATTCCTCTCATTTGCTGACTGCTAAACCGCACATACACATGGCAACACCCTCCCCAAAATGCCAGGAGAAAACAGAACCTGGGAGGTTGAAGCTGCAGCCATAACACGGTACTGAGGAGACACAGGTCAGAGTTCAAGGTGAAGGGACTTTGCTAAACACTGTACTGTCATTTGAGTACTGACACTGTACTGTCATTTGAGACCCAGTAGAGCCAGACCTTAGGAGTAAGAGACAAAATAGAAGAGTTCACACAAAGCCTAAAAACAAGCCCTCAACAGAATCAAGTGAGCACCTCTACTTGGACTGCCAGAACAAACCTTCCGACTCTTTGCTGCTATAACTTTTCATCAGCAATTTCTGGCTTTTATCAAAAACTGTCACGCAAAAAGAAAAGAACCACATAAAATGCAAGAGAAAAAACACAATAGAAAGGGACTTGAGCAAAAACTTTAAAATAACTACCAATATATATTATTAAAAGAACAAAAATACATGGAAAGATGGAAAATTTTAACAGAGAATGAAAATCTATTAACAAAATAACCACAAGGACATTCTAGAATTTAAAAACCGCGTCTGTAATTAACAACAGTAAAAACTTATTAGGGGGCCGGCTCCGTGGCTTAGCGGTTAAGTGCACACGCTCCACTACTGGCGGCCCGGGTTCGGATCCCGGGCACACATCGACGCACTGCTTCTCCGGCCATGCTGAGGCTGCGTCCCACATACAGCAACTAGAAGGATGTGCAACTATGACATACAACTATCTACTGGGGCTTTGGGGGGAAAAAAAAAAAAAGGAGGAGGACTGGCAATAGATGTTAGCTCAGAGCCGGTCTTTCTCAACAAAAAAAAAAAAAAAAAAAAGAACTTATTAGGCAAGTTTAATTACAGACTGGAAGAAGAGACAGGGATTAGTAGACTGAATAACAGATCAATAGAATATATATTAACTAATGTGCTAGAGAAAAAGATTATGCAAAATTGAAACAGTGTAAGAGAGATGAGCGACACAGGCAAAAGGTCTAACACACATGACACTGAAAGTTCTGGAGGAGAGAAAGAATGGGACAAAGCAATGCTTGAAGAAATTAGGAGGCTTTCGCAGTAAGTTAGATGTGCATTTTTAGTGCTTAACTAAGTCAGAGGCAGTGACTTTAGAGAGAAGTCAGAATCAAGAGACACACACAAAGAGGGATGAGTAAGAGGGAGGAATCTAGGATAATTCATGCCTTTCATAAAGGAACACCATATCAGCACTGAGATATTAGGCTCTAACAGAAGTAGGCTTTTCCAGCAGAGAGGACAGGAAAGTAGAGAGGACGTTAACTCAATTCTAGCCATACTTAAGATGTCCCTAAGGCATCTGCGGAGGGATAACGGTGGACAGTTGCAACAATTTCTATGTTAGTGGTTAACAAGTGGGATGGGGATCTGGGATTAGCTTATTTCCACTATAATTTGCCTGGGTAGTACAGAGATCGAAGGGAGAACTTTGGCCTCCCTGCAAAAGTCGGGAGCAGTGTATCTTGTTTATGCTTCTGTCGTAATTCTTGCCAAGATGTGAGGGTAACGGGAACAGTTCTAAAGATCCTCACAATACGGCAGGAACCCCCTGTGAACTGGAAATCTCTGTAGACTCAGTCAGCAGTGTCTAGATTAGTTAATTGTTCTTCTATGGGGATCCCAGGCCAGAGGAGGAGAAGGCACCAAGTAGAGGATGTGACTATCTGATCCCCTCAGTGGTCAGTTATATTTCTTGCTTTAAGTGAGAAACTGGCCTTATGCTTTATGTATCAGTCCCACTGAACTTGATTAATGATTGGCAGTAGAGTCACTTTTAATGTGGATCAAAACAGCTGGAGGTGTTTATTTAAAATGTGGATTCCTTGGCCCTACTTCAGACCTACTAAATCAGAATCTCAGAACAGGCCCTGGGACTCTCCATTTGAAACTAGTGCCCTGCGTGATTCTCATCACAAATAATAAAGTTAGAAAGCTATTTATAGCCTTATTTATAACATGGGTGTTGGGTAAACTAATCGAGATAATAGCCTGATCTATTTGGAGAACTACTGAAACAACACCGGAAATCACAACGAATAGGCCCAGAGAGACCTAAGTGCCCTCTCTTTAGTCTCAAGCAAACCTACAGAAGCATCAACAGCTGGAAGAGCGGCCTCACAAGCTGCATGCAGAACTGGCGTTGACATTCCAATCATCTACCTCACTGGTCCTGTTAGTCCTAACTCCGGCCTTTATATCTACTGTTAGGAATGATGAAAAGTTCTGGAAATGGATAATGGTGATGGTTGTACAACCTTGTGAATGTACTTAATGACACTGAATTACACACTTAAAATGGTTAAAAGAGCATATCCTATATTACATATATTTTAATTCAATAAAAAATTACTTTGTGACACTGTCAGACAGAAGTTCCTTGGAAAAGAACGCCTCCTGAAGGTGTCCAAGAGTTGGGGAAGAGAGCAGGAGACTTTATAGGAGCACCACAGTAGGAGATTTCAGCCCAGGGAAATGTGACTCTGAGGAGGGTGGGGGCAGTGGGAACAGCATCAGGGCTGCTCCACCCCACGAGTGACTGTCCTCTACTGTCATTTAACTTAGAGGACCAGGATGTTATTTTATAAATGGAGCTGCAAAGTTGCTTTATAGATCTGTTTCTTATGTCCAGAATAGCCTTGAAAATTACTTCCCTCATCTTCTCAGTGTGACTCACACTTCCAGCATTCTTCTACAAAGGCTAAAAAAGATAAATACTTAAAAGGCACAAAGTATTATGATTACCAAGATGGTCATTCTTTTTTCTGATAAAACATTTTTAGAAAAGACTCCATTATTAGGCTTAAAGATATCCAAGTGGGGGCCAGCCCGGTGGTGTAGCAGTTAAGTGTGCACGCTCTGCTTCAGTGGCCCGGGGTTCACAGGTTTGGATCCTGGGTGCGCACCAATGCGCTGTTTGTCAAGCCATGTTGTGGTGGCGTCCCATATAAAGGAGAGGAAGACAGGCATGGATGTTAGCCCAGGGCCAATCTTCCTCAGCAAAAAGAGGAGGATTGGCAACAGATGTTAGCTCAGGGCTAATCTTCCTCACACACACACAAAAAAATCCAAGTAAAGGTAAAATCTAGCCAATGAGAGAACATAGTCTAAAGAGTAGTAAAAAACAGTTACAATAAACATTTATAACAAGTCACTTAGTGTTCTAGAAAATATCAATGGCAGCTAATAACTTATGTGATTTTTCCTGAGTCTGAGGTCTTTGATATTCAGGGAATACGGCATTTCTTTGCTGCTGTTATCGTTCTACGATTCTTAGAGGGTGGACTGAATTTATAAGTGGAAAGGCTGTCAGGTAGGATAAAAGTAACTGTAATAACTGAGATACTTCAGAAGGAATCCCCTAAATTTTTATAGGAAACAATTAGCAAGACATTTAAAGAGGTTACAGTTTTTTTCCCTTAAAAACTTTTTTTTTCTGATAAGTAATACATATCCACTGTTAAAAATTTGGAATTTACAGAAAAGCATGAAGGAAAAAACCCAACTACCCATTAAACCACATCATCCCTTAATAACATTTTGATATATTTCCTTCTGATCCTCTGTCCATCTTTTCACATGATAGTATCATATAACTTTCTATTTTTTATTTAACATGAGAACACAGCCATTGTCCCTGGTTATTAAAAGATATTCATAAACATAATTTTAATGGCTGAATAATACTTGATTATGTGGATATACAATTTATAACATTTCTCTGTCATAGAACCTAATTCATTTCTATTTTATTTGTTTTAACAACATGCAGTGATGATCATAGCTTTGGATATAAAAATTGTTCCCCATTTCCTACTATTTCTTTATGGTAGTTGCCAGCAAAATTACCAGAGCAAAGTATATGAGCACTGTAAGGGTAAAACAGCCATAATTTTTTAAAAGGCTAGGCCAATTAACACTCTCTTTCCATGTGTCCTTTTATCCTTTTATATCTCCTCAGTTACGTTGCAGTTTTTATTACTAGTTATTAAGATTATTTTATTACGTAGAAGTTATTAAGATATTATCAAGGTATTTAAATTTTTATGTTATTATTAATAAATCATTATGTCTTCCAAAAGGTTTTTGGGAAAAAAGCTTTTGATCTGTTTACTGTCACTTCAAACTCACTTTACTAAAATCTCTTATTAATTATAATGGCTTTCCTTGGGGAGTTTTAGTTACATAATCTTTATGTCATGCAATATTTTTATTTTCTCATTTCTAATAGTTATACTTATTATAATAATGTTAAATCATAATGGTGATATGGACATACTTATATTGATTATGTTGTAACTGGAATGCTCCCAGATTTTCATTGTTAAAAGTTATGTTTTATGTTGGTTTGAGATAAATATTTACTTATTCATTCAAGGAATATTTATATTTATTGACTTCCTACTAAAACCAGGGATATAACGGTGAGAGAAAAAAGTGGGTAAAATTCCTACCTTAAAGAAGTTTTATATAGTCTAGTAAGAAACAAAGCCATCAGAGAATCAGAGGATAAATGTAAAATTATAACTGTGCTAAGTATATGGAGAGATTGGTAGTTCTATCACATATAATAAATACGTATATATACACATACACACGTGTGTGTGTGAGAAAGTGTTAACTCAGCAGGCCTTGGTTGCTCACACCTTGCACATTCCCAAGAAGGGTCTGTTTTTGTGACAGAGGTTCTGCAGATTGGCTCCTGGGAATTGAGCTCTTGGAATGTTCTGATTGATAAAGGCTTTTTGCATGCTCAGGGCCTTGCCGCATGCTGCAGCAGTTTGTAGAGTTTATACAAACCATATGATTTATGATGAACACCCGCTTCTCCTCTGAGGGTCTGGAGCCTTAGTGACTCAGACAAGTCACATAGCCATTACATGCCTATATGACAGACCCCTTTTCAAACCCCTGGACCCCCGGGCTCAAGTGAGCTTCCCTAGCAGGTAGCTCTTTGCACGTATCGTCACATGTTGAATGAAGCATGTCCTGGACAACTCCACTAGGAGCGAATTCTTGGAAACTTGCATCTAGTTTCCTCTGGACTTCACCCCATGCCCGTTCTCCCTCTGCTGATATTGCTTGTATTCTTTTGCTCTAATAAAACGTAACCATGAGTATATCAACTTCTGGGCCTTTTGAATCCTTTTAGCAAATCACCGAACCTGAGGGTAATCTCAGGGACTCCTTGACACAATATGTACAGGCATATCTCATTTTATAGCACTTTGCTTTATTGCGCTTTGCAGACATTGTGTTTTTTACAAATTGAAGGTTTGGGGCAACTCTGTGTTGACTGAGTCTATTGGTGCCACTTTTCCAACCGCGTTTGCTCACTTTGTGTCTCTGTGTCACATCCTGGTAATTCTTGCAATATTTCAAACTTTTTCATTATTACTGTATTTGTTATGGTGACCTGTGATCAGTGGTCTTTGATGCTACTATTGTAATTGTTTTGGGGTGCCATGAACCACGCCCATATAAGACGGTGAACTTAATCAACAAATGTGTGTGTTCTGACTACTCCACTGACCAGCTGTTCTCCTCTCTCTCTCCTTGAGCCTCCCTATTCCCTGAGACACAACAATATAGAAATTATGCCAATTAATAACCCTATGATGGCCTCTAAGTATTGAAGTGAAAGGAAGAGTTGCACATCTCTCACTTTAAGTCAAAAGCTAGAAATGATTAATTTTAGTGAGGAAGGCATGTCCTTAGTAAGGAAGGTAAAGAAGCAAGTGCTGATGTAGAAGCTACACCAAGTTATCCAGAAGATCTAGCTAAGATAATTAATCAGGTGTTTACACTGAACAACAGATTTTCAATGTAGATAAAACAGCCTTATAATGGGAGAAGATGCCATCTAGGACTTGCATAGCTAGAGAGAAGTTAATGCCTGGCTTCAAAGGACAGGCTGACTCTCTTATTAGGAGCTAATGCAGCTAGTGACTTTAAGTTGAAGCCCATGCTCATTCACCACTCCAAAAATCCTAGGACCCTTAAGAATTATGCTAAAGCTACTCTACCTGTGCTCTATAAATGGAACCACAACCCTGGCTGACAGCACATCTGTTTACAACATGGTTTACCGAATATTGTGAGCCAACTGTTGAGAACTGCTGCTCAGAAAAAGATTCCTTTCAAAATATTACTGCTTACTGACAATCCACCTGGTCACCCAAGAGCTCTAATGGAGATGTACAATGAGATTAATGTTGTTTTCATGCCTGCTAACACAACATCCATTCTGCAGCCCATGGATCAAGGAGTAATTTTGACTCTCAACTCTTATTATTTAAGAAATACACTTTGTAAGGCTACAGCTGCCATAGCCAGTGATTCCTCTGATGGATCTGGGCAAAATCATTTGAAAACCTTCTGAAAAGCATTCACCATTCTAGATGCCATTAAGAACATTTGTGATTCGTGAGAAGAGGCCAAAATATCAACAGTAATTAATTCCAACCCTCATGGATGACTTTGAGGCTTCAAGACTTAAGTGGAAGAAGTAAGTGCGGATGTGGTGGAAATAGCAAGAGAACTAGAATTAGAAGTGGAGCCTGAAGACCTCACTTAATTGCTGCAATCTCATGATAAAACTTTAACAGATGAAGAGTTGCTTCTTCTGGATGAGCAAAGAAAGTGGTTTCTTGAGATGGAATCTACTCCTGATGAAGATTGTTGAAATGACAACAAAAGATCTAGAATATTACATAAACTTAGTTGATAAAGCAGTGGCAGAGTGTGAGAGGACTGGCTCCAATTTTGAAAGAAGTTCTACTGTAGGTAAAATACTATCAAATAGCATCAAATGCTACGGAGAAATTGTGAAAGGAAGAGTCAATTGATGCAAACTTCATTGTTGTTTTATCTTAAGAAATTGCCACAGCCACTCTAATCTTCACCAAGCACACCCTGATCAGTCAGCGGCCATCAACAGCAAGCTAAGACCCTCCACCAACAAAAACATTATGACTTGCTGAAGGCTCAGATGATGGTTAGCAGTTTTTAGCCATAAAGTATTTTTAAATTAAGGTATGTACATTATTTTTTTAGACATAATGCTATGAACACTTAATAGACTATAGTGTAAACATAACTTTTATATGCATTAGGAAATCAAAAAATCTGTGGGACTTGATTTACTGTGATATTCACTTTTTTGTGGTGGCCTGGAACTAAACCTGCAATATCTCCGAGGTACGTCTCTACATGAAAAAATCACCTAATCTGGATAGTTAGGAAAAGCTTCTCTCAGGAAGTATTGTTTGGAGCTTAACTCTGAAAAAAAGAAGTAGGAACTGACTGGATAGAGGGAGGAAAAATTGCTTTCCAAGCAAGAGATAAGGGATATGGTGAAAAGAATATTTCACAGTCTAAGAAATGAAAAAAGGGACTAGGCCATTTACAGCTTCACAGGCCACAGGAAGGACTGTTTTTATGCTTTAGGCAAGGGAGAGCGATGTGATCGGATTTTGAAGAATTTACTCAGGCTGTAACACATAGACCAGAATGTTAGCAGGCCGCTGCAAGTTGTCTAGGCAAGACTTTCATTATATTAAGGTGGTAGTCCTATATCCTCAGATTTTAACTATTTTGTGTTTCATTATTGCTGTTGTTCATGTGATTACTTTGTTGTTCTTGTTTGCTTTGTTTTCATATTTAATGGAAAGATACTTAAAGAGAGTAAGTAGGTGTTCTTGCGAGGGAATACAGAGAACACAAGGAGGGGGAAAGAAGTCCAAGAGTGAGAGGGGATGAGTCTATATTTTTACTTTTTCTTCTCACTGGCTCCTCCTACAACCTATTTCAAAATACTTAAATTTATTCTAAAGCCCGCCAGTACTTGGTTTTATGTTAAGTCTTATATCTACTAAAGGATTTAAACAAGGAATTACATGAGCACTTACCATTATAGAAGAATGCCTAATGTCTAATGCATAAGTAGAGTCCCAAACATGTGAATTTAATTTTAAAAATTTGCTCATATCTTCTCCGTTGATCCCAAGATTGTGAAGGCCATTCATCATTTTTCCTTCTAGTTTCAGCGTATCCAAAAGACTTTGGTTAAAAGAAAAGAAATGTTTTATTCCAACTTGCCAAAATTAAAAAAAAAATCCTTTAAAGTTTATAGCTTTCTCAGAGCATTAGAATCAAGTTTCATTGGTATTTTCATTAATAGCAAGAAAATATATTATGAAATTAAACTCATTAACAAATAAGACAAGAAGTTCTTCTAATTAGTTATCCAGGGTAAACCTATATTGAGGTTTTTTTGTTTTGTTTTGTTCTTTTAGTGGTAACAAAATCTTACTATTTAAAAGATAAAACAAGTTATCTTTATTATATTCCTTGCCAAAAAAGTGAGGATATGCTCACCCCTGAGCAAGCCAAAAATGAAGGGAAAAATGTATTAGGTCACTCTTTTGGTAAATCTTCTACAAAAACAAGATGAAACATGATCTAAAATATACAATTTTAATACAGAGGAAGCCTCATTAAAGCATGAAATTTCACATCTGTTTAGAATACATATTAAAATTTCTACTTATATAATAATGTGATAGCTCAAACATGACAGAAAGTGTTACTGCTAAAAATAAAAACATCGTCAAAAATTACCCTATTGACAAAATGTGTGTGCAATTTGACTCTTCAAACTACTATCAAGCTTGTACTGTGTGCCAGGTAAGCGTCAAGTACTTTTCAAACAGAGTTCCTCCGAGTCTCATGACCACCTCAGGAAGTTCAAATGCTGCACCTGAGGCTCAGACAGGTGAAGTCTCCTGCCCAGGTCCCTCATCTAGTGGAGTCTCAGAGCTGGGATATGAGTGCTATAGGAATGCAGTGCTTCCCTGTATCTGTAAAGATAAGGCTTTATGGACTGTAGTAAAAGGTAAAAATGTCTGAAAAGGTAAAAATTTACTAGGCAAGGAGAAATTTTATTACTTTTTGAAACCAAGTGTTAAAATTCACACTTATAATATTCAACCTAAGTGCTTCATTAAAAAATTGAGTCATGAAAATTATTTCGCCTTTCAGAAATGAATAGAATCAGAATAAAGCAAAATACAGTGCTCAGGGAGGATTATAGAGATCTCCATTTAAAAAGTAGAGATCTAGGGGCTAGCCCGGTGGTGTAGTGGTTTAAGTTCGCACGCTCCGCTTCGGTGCCCTGGGGTTCGCAGGTTCGGAGCCCGGGTGCGGATCTACGCACTGCTTATCAAGCCATGCTGTGGCAGGCGTCCCACATATAAAGTAGAGGAAAATGGGCACGGATGTTAGCTCAAGGCCAATCTTCCTCAGCAAAAAGAGGAGGATTGGCAACAGATGTTAGCTCAGGGTTAATCTTCCTCACACACACACACACACACACACACAAAAGTAGAGAGCTAATATCTGAACTCTTAAGAAAGCTGTCTCATAAGTATTTCAAGCTGGCCTGTATGACTTCAGCTGTACACCTCTGTATCCTAGACAGTTTTGACCACTGCTTTACAAAGCAAACTTTTTACCAGCCTCCAGACCTATTAGGAGATGAGTGTGATAAAGAGCACTAGCTTAAATATCACAAATTACCAATCTAATAATAAGATTTAATCTAGGCTTTAACACTACGTCACATGTGGCTTCTTGAAATTCTTAACCCCTTTAGTCTAAATTTTCTCATTTGTAAAACAAGAATTTTGGATTGCTTTGCCGATGTTTTCTCCATTTTAAAAATTATATGACGTTTATTGATTTTTTTGTGTAATAGAATTTTAATATTCCCCAGAGGTCTTGTAACTCTCATCTTTGTTATCTCAACCTAGCTTCTAAGGAAACCCACCAACAGAAAAGCTAGGTGGAGTTACATGGTACACTGGAAAGGGCATGAGATTTCAAATCCTATTATTTGCTAGCTGTGTCCCTATCTGCGTGAGATCTCTCTGAGTCTGCGTTTCCCCATCTATAAAAAGAGAATAGTAATAATCACTTCATAAGGTATTAGGAATAAAATAATTTACTACTGGGCGCACAGTTGCTCCTCAACAAGCATTAGTTTCTTCCTAGCTCTTCTCAAATCTTGAATTTTGGATACTGATTTCAAAAAACCAGTTCTTTAATATGCCAGGTTAATTTATCAGGAAATTTCCTTGTATCTATGAATTTTGAAATAATTAAAATCATTTCTCATGCTTCTCTTTTAAATAGTTACTATCTTTAGATTTGCTTAGAACCCTTCACTGGCTTCTCCTGCCCTTCAGATAAAAGGCCAAAATCCAAAACCATGTTCCACAATCTGATCCTTGCCCACCCGTGTGACCTCAGCTTCTTCCAGCTCCTCCTCATCCCACAGTCTGGCCATACTAGACTCTTCATTTTCTCACATATGCCATGCTTGAAGAATCTTCAATCTTCACTTTGCCTGATTCATCCTTTAAGTCTTAGCTTAAATATCACTTCCTTGAAAAGATCTGATATCCACTGTCCCCATGTTTCATCAAGAACTAGTTTAAATCTCTGGAGTGATACACTGCTAAAGCACTGCACTTTCTTTTCTATAAACCTTATCACACTCGAATTATTTATTTAATATCAGTTATCCCATTAGACTGTAAATTTCACTTATTTCTGTCTTGTTCACCACTATCCCCAATAGCTAGCAGTTTCTATAGCATAGTAGGCACTCAGATATTTACTGAATTGAATTTTAATAGTGAATTGATTTTCTAATATTGAATTTTAATGTTGCTTGCATTACAAATACATATTTATCAAGAGCTCAAAAGAATTCTGAGCCAGATAACTTTATTAAGATACAGAAAAAACTACAGAAGTGGGGATATCAAGACCCCTTTGTTATTCTTTCTTTCTGGTAGTAATACTGTAGTGACACTTAAGTAGGAACAGACAAACTAACAAACTAACAAAATGAGTAATATTCAATTTGTACCAGTTTCTGTCCGGTCAAGTCTGTGGCTAAGGTGACTGCTTAGAGACAAAGATGTTAGCAGCTCTAAAGTAGATATATAAGACATCATTTACGGAACTCCCCAAATTTACTTAGTCCTACCCGTCTTTCTCCCCGGTCACTGCCCCCCTCCCACTGTCTTGGCCTCCTTTGGGGACTAGATGTAGGCTTGGCACAGTCTTGACTGAACCAATGCTGACCTGACCCAGGGAGCCTGTGGCTCCTCCCACTACTTCCAGGATCAGAGGAAGAAGGGCTAGGCCATGGGGCATGGTATCACCACAACCCAAAAACGCAAGGAGAGACAGGAGACAGGAAGGAAGTGCAGAATAATTACCCACTCACTTTCTTCCCCAAGCGGACAATTCTGAAGTACCAGTTGCACAGGACCTCTCCCTCGATCCAGGTGTAACTTCAGTAATATGACATTTTCCCTCCTCCCCTCTCCTGCATCATTTTCTTCCATTCATCAATCTCTTCACACTGATTTTATTCTACATGTTCTGATCTTTTTCTGAGAACCTCTTTGTTTATTTTGTGCTAAAAATGTCAAAAGATATAAATATCCTCACATACTTTCTTTTCATCCTTTACGGGAATTATAGTAGCTGCAACTAGTGATCACATCAATGAAGAACAAAAATGTATCACACATCCTGCTGATGACTAATTACCAGATGGAGGAGCCAAGGGGGTTGTATTTCCTGAATAACCTACAGCCTTCTAAATTACCTGTCAAAAAGTTCCTGCTATGAAAATTTCCCCATACACTGCCACAGAAAACTTTCCAAAATCTACATACCATTTCACTCTCTCTTTTAAACCCGTGTTCACTTTTTCTTAGCACAGATATAATTTTTGTCCCTCTAAAGTCTACAGACCAGGAGCTAACAACTGCTTTACCCTTTCTATGTGTAGTACTTATCATATATATCTATCTTAGGTTATCATTTCTCCAACACTAGGTCCAAGAATTCAACTAAATAAAGAGAAAACCCCCAACTGAACTACTCTACTTCTCAATCTTTCCTGTATTTTCCTATATATTTCCAAACTTAAAATAAAATAAACATTTAATTAAGTTAAAATATACAATATACAAAGTACATTCAATTGAATTAAAACTGAATATCTGAACTAAAGTATTGTTTACTAAATTTATCTTATATTCTAAATATTATTTATTTATTGTTTTTGCTGAGGAAGATTTCCTCTAACATCCACTGCCAATCCTCCTCTTTTTTTGCTTGAGGAAGATTAGCCCTGAGCTAACATCTTTGCCAATCTTCCTCTATTTCCTATGTGGGTGGCCGCCACAGCCTGGCTGACAAGTCTGCAATGGGGATCTGAACCTGTTGACCCGGGCCACTGAAGCAGAATGCACTGAACTTCAACCACTAAGCCACAGGACTGGCCCCTAAATATTAATTTTTAAAGTAGCTTTATGCTTCTCTTTAAAAGTAAAATAAATTCAATTAGATTTCTCTTCTGTTCGGCCCATGCCTTTAATTTATGGGCCAATGGCCATGATAAATAAAAGACTTTCTAATTCTGCCCTAGAGCAGTTTTGAAGATTTTTTTTTTGACATAAGGAAATAGATAGCACCCTGCCTTCTATAACTTCAAATTTCTTTTCTGACAGATACAAGTACTTTAAATTCTTCCTGTTGATTTCTTTCTTCTAGGGAAACATCTCGTGTTCCTTTCAGTTCCTTTCTGGAGGGGAGAGCTCCCTGGCTGCTCAGTCCAGTCCCAAGGCACTTCCCACTAAAGAATAAACCTACTATTCAATGAAAGACAGTTTCAAACAACGGGATAAGTACCAGGTCTAAGATTCAGGAACTTCAGTTTCACATCTGAACAAATGTCTCAAGGTCTCTCCCAGTTTTGACATTCTAAGACTTAAGAGAGTATTCTACCAAAATAGAGTTGTTTTGCACAATCAGAAACATTTATTTACTTTACCTTTAAAGTGATTATTTGCATTTTGACAAATACCAACTTCAGGACAATATTTACCTCTATATAAACCATAGTTAGTTTGTATCAATAATTCAAAATTCAATACTTACCTAAAAGGATCATAAGTATCCATATCAACACGAAGTCCATTTATAAATAAGCAAGCATCGCCTGGCTGAATTTCGAATCTATAGTGAAGATTCTTGAAATAGAGCAGAAAAAGAGTTAACCAAGTCACATAACAATAGTTACCCATGTCAGGAGTCGGCAAACTTTCTGCAGTCAGACAGTCTATATTTTACGCTTTGCCAGCCATATCATCTCTCTTGCAACCAGTCAGCTCTGCTCTTGTAGCATGAAAGCAGCCACAGACAATATGTAAACACACGGGCATGACTATGTTTCAACAAAACATTTATTTATAAAAACAGGTGGCAGGCCAGATTTGGCCTATAGGTGGGCAGTAGTCTGCCCACCCCTCGTCTAAGTGATAGGACTCTTACGATAGGTTAGAGACACAAACACCTGAATATTTTGATTTTGCAATATGTGATATTAAAGTTCTAATGCTACAAGGATTGCATGCCTACTACATTTTATATTGCGTGTGTGTGTGTGTGTATGTGCGTGCACACTTAGAATTTGATAGTTGGCACTTTCCTTGATATCCTTGATATCCCTTGGACTCAAAACTTAGGTGTATGTGTAAATATTTGGAGGTCCCTCCATAAAGGATTCCATTAAAGCAGTGTTTCAACGTTCACTGTCTTTCCATTCAGTAAAGACTTCCCGAGTGCCCGCCGGAGCAGTAACAAAAGTTAAAAGGTAATGTCCTTGCCAGTACAGCTTAGTTATTAAGACGGTGGTGAGGGAGTTAGATCTGCTTTAAATCCTAGTGTCTTGCTACTTACTAGTAGTAAGATTTGGGCAAATTTACTTAGCTTCCATAAGTCTCAGTTTCCTCATCTGTAAAATGGAGTACTCATATCTATCTCACAAGTTTGTTATAAAGTTTAAATGTAATATATACCTGAGTTTAGTCACATATACAATACTCACAAATGAAGCTTTTATCATTACTATTATCTGGGTAGGCAAATTGGTTTAGAAGGAAAAACAATTTTAAAATAGTGTATTTCAATAACATCACATGATAAGTGACCTAATAGAGATGTGTATAAATTATTCTGGACAGGCAGATGATGCAACTAACTTGAAGACATTCAGAGAAAGCTTGACAGAGGTGAATTTTTCTGTATGGTTATCACTCACCATGACAGGTGAGATACATACAGAGAAGGGAGGGGAGGAACAGGATAGAAAATATTTCCACTTGATTACTACAGAATACTGGCAAGAGATTAAACCTTAATATGAGAAACTTTGAAGGTTCACAGGTAAAATTTTGATTTGTCTTCAGCTATTTCTGTGCCTTTTGATCAAATAGTTACTTAGTCTAAGAAATCTGCATTCTAACTTCAAAATCTACAGATGCCTAGTGAATTCACTGCCAATTTTCCCCAAACTTGCATTGAACCATCATACACACTGTCTCAAGCTCTCTCCAGCACTTCATCATTTTAGGCACCTCCACTCTAAGTAGAAAGCATATCAAGCACTCAGACCCACACTAAATTGCTAATTGCCTCAAGAATGTCTATGCCAGGCACAGTGCCTTGAACAAAGAAGATGCTCAAAAAAGGGTAATAAATCGAACTCAGTGAACTTGATTGCTGAAATACTGTCAGTCTACTAGAGACTGGTGCTGACAAATTCTTTCTCCTACCCCTCAGAAGAGCAGTCTTAAATCCTGGCAAATTACCCTGAGTGTATAATTTAAGGCAGATTTAAGGCAGTGTTTCTCAAATCAAGAGGTAAGAATAAAGTTTCTAGCTATATGATGAACCAGAGAACCTGAAATCCTCCTACTAAAATGTAGAAAACATCAAAAACGCTAGATTAAAACATTAACAATGCCCTCTAAATGAATGATTCAGCTTTTAAAAGTAAAGACTTCGTCTAAGGGCAGAGAAGAAGTGGGAATACAAGTCCAAGGATGTAACAAACACTGAGGGCTCTGTCCTGAGGAAATCTCTCGGGCTTCCTAGGTGGCCTAAAGCTTGGGTTTTTAAGGGCCAGTCTCAGCAGGAGGCAAAGCTTGGGGCCCACACGGGGCAGGGAGTAGAGTCAGAGATACTCTTGTGCACACAAATAAGTGCTACACTCAAAATGAAAAGGTGACCTAGAAAACAAAATGCCCTGCAGAAATAGCACAGACACTTGCCGATCTCACCGTGGTTCTTGGTGGAGGAAGAACAAATCTTCCATAACAACTCATGGCATCTGGTTTAGCTTCATATGACTTTGAAGCTTGATTTCACACTATTTTTAAGGTCCAAAAAATATATACAGGCTTTTTATTTAAAGTGGAATTAAGATGGGAGAGCTCTCAGGCTTTGAGCAGAAGCAGATACAAATCCCTGTAGAGAAATATGACCTCATTCAAAAAAAGACAGAATAATGTATTGCAGTGTACCCCTTTAACGACCAATGGAGGTGGGCCATTACCTGAAGCTAAAAAAAACTCCAACTGATTGGATCTCAGAAGACTGGTTGAGCTTCATAATGGTAAACTGGTTTATAAACATGTCTGGAGGTCGCTAAGCTGATACTAGGTGCATTCTGAACTTAAAATTTGAAGTCAAATCAGATGTAAATCTTAATATAGGAGGGTTTTTTGTTTTTTGTTTTTTTCAGGATGAGTGATGAGAGAAAAGATTCTAAAAAAAAAAGTTTTACAGAAAAACTTTTGGAGAGGATATTCTAATCTAGGGAATTTCTCTAAAACTAAAATTTTCACACATTCTAAGTAATTAGTTTACATAATTAGAAAAGGCATAAGCTTTTATTTGGATTAGGTGTAATCTTTTATTTGGGTTTTGTATTTGAATATCTGCATTTGGTTTATTATGTAATTATTGAATTGAAACAATCTGTTTCACATTGCTGAAGCAAAAAAAAAAAAAAAAGTTACCGGACCACCTGACCATATCTCCATTTTTCCCCCCAAACAAAAAATGCTATGGATTATAATTTAACAGTTCTTACAGTAAACAATAACAGACACATTGGATTGACACTGAATTTAAAATCACCAAAAGTAGATTCTGGACAGTCTTTGAGCAAAATAATAAGAATTATGAACTTCAAAGGGAAATTGGTTATACTTTGGAGTTAAAGCAGCTGCCTCCTGAAGAAAACCAAATCCAAATTCACTCATACAACTTCAGCATAGTCCTAATATCTTCTGAATGAATCTTTGCATGAGTCCAAAGTCAGAACTATATAAAAATCTACACACAAAGAATTCTTGTGCTCGTTCCGGCACCTTCCTCTCTGTCTCCCAGCCCTTATCCGTGGCCCACAGAGGTAACCATTTTTTTTTCAAAATTTCTTGCTCATCCTTCTGGTGTCCCTTTACGCAACACTAATACATACAAATATATATCTTGCTTTCCCTGCTTTCTTACACAAAAGAAAGATAGGCTTGCCAACACAGTGCAGTATCAAATTTTTGAATTTTTAAAATCTGGTGTCTCAGTTTAATTCCGATCTGTATTTCTCTTATGAGTGAAGACAGATCATCTTTCTATATATTTAAAGACCACTACTATCTCTTTTTTGTGTGTAAACTGTTTACATGTTTTGCAGGAATTGTACTCCTTGGTGTGTACGGATGAGATGTTGTGGCAGTGACATACTTCCAGGGCATTCATGTGCCCAATCCACGTTCAGTAACACTGCAAGAGACACTCCAAGATTTTCTGACCATCCAGTCACAACCACCCTCTTCTCCAGGGTTGGAACTCCAGTTTGTTTAGTGACCTTCCACACACCCCACGTGGTAGTGGGTAACACGGACTACTAGTCCAAACACATTTACCCGAGATTAATAACCTGAAAGCCATTACCATCCCTGTCTTTCTCTCAGTGTGCTCCGAAAGAGGCAGCTAATCAAGATGACCATAAACAATGTCAGGATTATTTAGCTTGCTGATTAAATTCATGCTTTCTTGCTCAGAAATCAAAGCTTATTTCAAAATTGTTTCACTGCTAATTCCAAATGATGAGACGTGGAAAAGGTGATGGCAGTGGGTGGCCCAATAGCGCTGATCGGGTTGGAGCAGCTAGTGGCCAGCACAAAGAGTGACAGTCCATGACAGCATGAACAGCCTGTGCTGGTACCCACATGGAGCAGGTCCCTATTGCTCTTTTAATTTTTCAGAGTATTCCTATTATTCTTGGATTATTTTTTCCACATGAATTTTCAGACTCATTGCATGAAGTTTCAGGAAAAAAAGAAACTGTTGGTATTTTTATTAGGTTCTGATTACATTCATAAATTAACTTAGAATTGATTTCATGTAATCTTCTAATACAAGAACATGTATGTTTTTCAATAGCTCTCAAAGAGTGTTTCAATTTTTTCGCTTTATACTTGTTTAGTTTATTCCTAGATACTGTTTGTGTTGCTATTGCAAATGGAGCCTTTTCTTACATTATTATCTTCTCAATAGTTGTTATTGGAGCCTATTGATTTTTATATATTGTATAACCTATTTACCTTTTGTTGTGGACTGAAGTATGTTCCCCCCTAAATTCAAATGTTGAAGCCCTAACCCCAATGTGACTGTATTTGGACATGGGGCCTTCAGGGAAGTACTTAAGGTGAAATGAGGTCATAAGGGTGGTGCACTGCGTGTGCACAGAGGAAAAGCCATGTGAAGAAATAGCAAGAAGCTGGCCATCTGTATATAAGCCAGGAAGAGAGTTCTCACCAGAAACAGAATCTGCCAAAACCATGATCTGGGACTTATGGCCTCCAGAACTGTGGGAAAATAAATTTTTATTGTTTAAGCCACTCAGTCTGCGGCAGCCTGAGCAGACTAATACAACTTTCTATCTATACTTTTTGGTTTTTCAGTTGATTCTCTTACACCTTATTTTTTCCCAATGTTTATACTTCTAACATATTTCTCTTGACTAACTAATAAAATAATACAATGCCTCTAGTATTTTTTAATTAGTAAGATGCTGGTTTTTAAGCTGAGATAAACACAAATACACAGGCACACACTTTCAATCACATTAAGGAAGTATAATCAATTCCCTTATAAAGTGTTTTTTTACAATCAGGAATAGGTCTTGAATTTTTTTAAATGCTTTTCAGCATCTATGGAGATGATCATACTACTTTACAACTAAGATCTAATGATGATATTATATGAATAGATTTCCCAATGTTGAACCATCCCTGCATTCCGCACAGAAACTTCATTTGATTATATTACCCTTTTAAATCTTTAGTTTTACTATTTTTGTCTTGTAATGTATTAATTTTTATCTGTATTAATTTCTCCTGCTTTCTTGGTTTTCTTGATTGCTCTTTTCCTAACTTTTTAGGTCCTATATTCATTTATTTTTATTCTTGCATTTTTACTGATGTAAAAATTTGAGGCTTTTCTCTGAACTTTGTTTTATTTGTGTCCCAAAGATTCTAATATCTTGTGTTTTTAAATGTTATCATGAAATATTTCAATTTTGATATGTATTTTATTTTCCCCTCTACTTAAGAGTACACAGAGCCTTTAATCTCCAAGTGAATAAGCCCTTTTTTTCTGATTTTGTTATTGATTTCTAGTTTGATTGCACTGAATGTTTTTTTCTATAATATCTACTTTCTGGATTTTTTTGTCATTATTACTCCATAAAAACTTGAAAAAAGGCATATTTTCTCTATTAACAGTATACAAAATTTGTTATATATCCATAAGACCTATCACATTACTAATGTTGTTTCGTCTCCTATATCTTTACTTATTTTTTGACTATTTCATCAATCTTAGAGAGGTAAACTCTCTTTCTCCCTCCATCTCCAGTAGTTTGTTTCATGAATGTTGCTACAGTGTTTTGAGATAAGGATATTAGTAATTGCTATATTTTCATTGTGCCTTAGTATTACAAAGGGCCATTTTTTGCTCATTAATGTTTTTAGGCCTAAATTTAGCTTGAGGGTATTAAGATCACTACCCCTACAACGCAGTATTTGACTGGTACACCTTTGCCCAGCCTTTAGTTTTTAACATTTCTTAATTACTTTAAGAGTTTTTATTTCACATACATTGTATCTGCCTAATGATCCACACTGAAAAATTTTGCTAACATGTTAGCTAAGCTTATTTCCATTTTATTGATTTCACAGATATGGTTAGCCTCAATTGTCATTCTTTCACGCTGTATTTACTCTTTCTAGATGTATTTTTAAAACGTCTTTCACAAATGGTTTGTTTTCTTTTTTTGTGTGTGTGTTAAGTTCTTTTCATACTTGGGAAGATTTAGACTTTTGTTCCAATAATTACTATTAAACTTGTATCTTCATGTAATACACTCAGTCATCTCTTTCTTTAAATGATATCTAATGATTTTGTTACAAACAACAAAATTAGCTTCTAACCTCCTCCTGCTGCCTCTCCTTCTCTTGCACAGCTTAATTTTACTCAATAGTTTTATATTCATTAGCAGTTAACTATGTACTTTAAATATGTTTAGGCTTCTATTGCTTGACTTTTCAGCTTTAATCATACCCTTTGATTCCCAAGTATTTGAGTTCAGGCAATCAGCAAGTTTACTCTATTTTCTACCTCCTATTTTTATTAGTAGCAATATTTTATCATTGTCAGAGTAGGTACTATTTGCATACTACACTATCACCCATTCCCTCACCTTCCTTTTAGTTTTAGTTGTACAATAAACACATTCAAGGCCCAATAGGCAGTTATTCTGCCAAAGTATCTTCAATCAGTTCCTGGTTGGAAGAAATTCCTCAGCAAGTGCTCCTGAGAGCAATATTCCCTGAATTCTTGATGTTCAACATTTTTGTAGCCCATATATCCATGTCTACCTGAAAGACAGCTTGAAGGACAGTTTTTCTTTCCTTAAACATCTTGTAGGTGGAGCTCCACTGTTTCTTGTTATTGAATGTTTTTGAGAAGTCTGATGCCAATCTGATTTTCTTTCCTTATGATCTTTTATTAAATGTACAAATAATTCCCTATAAAGTTCAATAGCCTATGTCTTTGTTTTGACCATTCTTGGTTAATTTTCCCAGTTATACAGTGTACCCTCTTAATATGTAGATTCAGGTCTTCTATTTCAGAAAATTTTCTACTTGTAGCTTTAAGCATGTTCTGTCTGTTTCATTTTTCTGTTTCAGGGACTCTAGGATAGGAATGCTGGATTTCCTTTACTTGCCTTTTATTTATCGTTTTCTCTTGAATCCTTTCTATCTGTTTTTCTTTCTTTGCATTTCTTATTCCTATCTACTGTGTTTTCTATAAGGTCAGTTCTCCCTTGAGCCACTTGTAATTTGTTTTTATTTCTCAAATGGTTTTATCTTTACTTTCTATACCTTTGAAAAGTCGTTCCTGTTCTGGTTTCACATTCCATTGTTGTCTGGGCATCACTGCTTATTCTCTGTCCATCTTTACTGTCAATTACCGTATTTCTGCATTGCGTGTGGCTTCTCAGCTTCATTAACTTTTTAAGCACACGTCCAAATGTTGTATTGCAATTTTTCTCTGCTTAGTGAGGTTTCTTCATCTACAATGTAGTTTTGCTGCTTTTTCTCCCCCTTATACAGTAAGATCTTTACATGGATGTAGTAGCTTTACCTTTTTGATTAATGATATTTGAATCACTTAGATTTTCTGGGACCAGATATTAGCAGGGGAGATTGTTTTGGAGAGCAAGGGATAAAATCAGTTCTCCGTTTCTTGGCTTGAAGTTTCCTTACAGTGATCAACAGTTTAAGTTGAGTCACCTAATGCAGGCAATCTTCCTTAGATTCTCAAATATTAACCTTGTTCAAAGGTTCTGATCACCAGCCACTTTTTTTCTTCATTTTGCCACAAGAGGATATTGCCCTTGTCTTTTGGGTGAGCCGTCCCCTCTCTTACTAGCCGAGTTTTCCTAAATCTGCCACTTCCATGCACTCTGCATGACTTCTCTCTCTACCTCCCTCAGCACACGTGCCCTCTCCTGCTTGTTTTTAGTCCTGTCCATACACTCCTACTCAGAGTGGAGCTCTCTCTCTGAGTATGAGTACTTGCTGATGATTTCTGGGGCTGTCACTGCAAGGACCCCCTGCACCTTTCCCTTCTTCTCCTCCCCACGACTGCAGCTTTACACTTCAGCTCTACTGGTGTCGGGCATTTTCCAGCATGCACCAAATCTAGAGTTGGTGGGGTTCTGCTTTCTGCTAGTTTTGCTAAAAATGTTATTTCATTCTCCTTGCTGCTACGTATGAATTTCACTCATTCTCTTTGTTGCTATGTATGATTGTAAGGAGAATAAATGGGACCGTTTTGAATTGGACTGCAGTCATATTCCTATTGGAACCAATCGCTATATTCTTAATTGAATAACAAAGTGTCAACTTAGGCCAGCTTTGATTCATAATATGATATGGCTAAATAAAATGAACTACAACCAGCCTCTCTAGCGAAGTTGATAACAAAATACTAAGTTATGCAAATAATAAAGATGACACTAAAATTTTAAAGATCCAAATAATTACTGAGAAAATGAGGGGATGGAGAAAATACTAGGATTGAGAGAATTCTAGATAATGTAAATAAAAGATATTTTAAAATGCAATATTAGAATAACCTTTTTTAATAACTTTAACCTTAAACTCATCATTTTGACTGTTTCCACTATTTCTGCCATCTTATAGTCGTATATATTTAAAAATATGTTCAAAGATTGTTGTAATTTATACTGTATAATTAGTTACATTTTACAGAAGACGTTTATAAAAGATGACTTTCTGAAAGGTAGTAACTAGCAATTGAGCCTAGAACTTCTGCTGTCATTTCTTTTACAGCTATTTTATTCTTCCACTTCTTTTAATATTCCTAAAATCACTGTTTGTTTCATTCTATTTCCAGAATTATTTCTGGATTTCTTTCAAACATAGAAGATTTTTTTTTATAGTTTCAAGAGCATAAGGTAAAATATGATTTAACAAATGAAAAAGTAACATAAAATTTAATATATTTGATGGTTGTTACTATAACCAAGTTCCTAATATAAAGAATCCCAAAATCACACATGGCTTACTACAAGAAACATTTATTTGTTGCTCACGTCACATATTCACAGGTTCAGGTGCTCTTTGGCTCTGTTCCAGGGCCTTTTTCATTTCAGAAGCGAGACCAGGGCAGCAGGGACGTGCCTCTTGTGATAGATAACAGAAGCAAGATGGCAACCAAACAATACAGTTGCACTCAAGGCTTCTGCTTGGATATGACATATGTATCTACTCATTTTACATTAGCTAAAGAAAATCACATGGCATCAACCAACATCACAGGGGCAGAGAAGAAGAATCCTCCAACAGAGAGAAGACAGTGACTATTTGTGAACAATAACATAATCCATCTCAGAAATTCATGTTTTCCATCTGCAAATAAATCGAGCTTAAATTGTAAGCTCGGACTAAGCATAGTCCTTTCCTATGACTTGCTACCTACTAGTAATAACAAACCTTTGGTCATAAAGCACTATAGGGAAAGTAACACTGTCTCTCCCCACTCTTCTGTCTAGCTATCATCTACCTCTTGAATCATCTCCTGCCTTCCCAGTGAGAAATGAGACCACCTATGTCAATATATTTCAACGACTGTGACTGAGAACTGAGATCACCTGGGCCAACATCTCTTAATTATTATAGGAAATTCTTATCCAGGAAGAAAAAGCTATAAATGAATAAAGAACCATTTGCTTCAGGAAATTCTTGCAAACCTATTTTTCCAGGCAAATGTAGAACAGTCTGGTTTATAAATCTGGACAGTTACCTCATCTGGGTAAAGAGCTTGCTTAGCAGACAACAGTTTGCTCATCCAAACCATCACTTTTGTGTTCACCAATAATAAACTACCATGTGACAAACTTTACCCAATCCCAAACAACTCCTCACCTTGAAATATCCAACTTAAACCACTTGAACAGAGACCCAGAACCCTAGAAATAATCTACTCTAACATCCTCCTTTTGAGACACTAACAAGGTTCTAGCAAGGTGCTGTTCTCCCTGACTGCACCGTTTACTAAACTCAGCTTTGCTTGATCAACAGGTTTTCCTGGGATTTTTGTGGGGGAGCTGACAGTCTACACCAGACTCTCCTTACCCACCTGGTTTTATTTAAATACATCTCTCTAGCATTTTGTATGTTGTTCTTCTGGAAATAGGAGTCATCAAGGAATTTTTAGAAGATAGGTGACTAGGTCAAATTTCTTAGTCTTCTCAAATGTCTTTGTTTTCCAATCACTTGGCAAGTTGTTTAGCGCTTGAACACTTATTAAATGGTTCTGAAATGAACCGGAGGTCAGGGCACAAATTCTGATTCTGTCTTGTGACCCAGAAGAAATCACTAGATCTCAGTTTATACACTGGGATATTAATAACTGCTACAATATATACATCTTAAAAACTACATATTGCTAAATATAAAATGTATTATAGATGACATTTAAACATTCAGAAGTTTTCAATTCAATAAATATTTCTGAGGGAATGCTGTGTGCCACATACAGTATTCATTCAAGGCCCTAGATTCAGAGTTTCCTGATTTACTCATTTCTACTAACTTTCACTTTCACTCTACTTCAGCAACTAGCTCTGGCTGTCACCCCATGATTATGTCATCACACTGGTCTAGGTCTACCTTTGAAATGATCCCATTTGGTGATTTGGATCTTCAGCCCTTCCAATTATCTCTTTTATTCCCACAATATTTCCTCTTTAACCTTGTGAAACCCTCCAGCCTCTGTACTCTAAATCACCACATAGAGCAAAACTCTGATGACCAGGAACACCGCCTTGGACTGTTAAATAAGCAAAAAATAAATTGGATTGTGTGAAGTCACTAATATTCTGGCATTCCTTTCTTTTTCCTCCTTTTTCTTTCCCACCTTCTCTTCCTTTCTTATTGCAGGTGGCATCATTCAAACAAATAAATACAGGAGCTCTTATAAGAAGACAATCCATTCAGCTTTAAGAATGGTAAGAGCAATTAGGAAAATTACAGAAAGGAGTTAATACCACAACTCAGTTTTGAAGGATAACCAAGAATTTGTGAGGGGGTCAGTGGGGTAAAGAACATCCTGGGTAGGGATGATGTGTCATGATTCCTAACACCCATGCTCCAATGAACTATGTGTCTACTTCATTATCGTCACTGTAGTTGTTTGTCATCAAAACAGCTGACATTTATTGAGAACTTACTCTGTCTCAGTGTGACAGGCACTCTTGGCTGGCTAATCTAGCACCATCCCTAACCTACTTCTCTGCTTCCCTCAATTACTCGAAAAGTAAACACTAACTTGCTAGCCTCCATTGCTGCTAGGGATAGCCACATCACAAAATTTTGGCCAATGAGATGAAAGTCAAAGTTGGCTGAAGTGTTCAAGGAAGGCTTTCATGAGGATGAATGTGGTTGATACCATCTTCCTGCCTCTTTCTGCTTTGAATACAGATAAGAAGTTTGCAGCTGTTTTTATTTTTTGTATGAAAATTACACATCCAAAGTCTGAAATAGTGATATTAGTGTAATAAATTTTTTAAAAGAAGAATTCAAACAAACCTTTTGATTTTCCTGTATTTCTTCTCTCATATGTTGATTTACAGCAATTCTGGTCAGAGATCTGGGAAAATAAATATTGATATAATTCATTCTTCCTTAAATGTTTAGGACTAACCTATAAGTCAATGTAATACAATACTTTCTGTAAGAAATTAAAAACTCTAAAGGCTTCATGAGTGACAAGTGTACACTCCCATTATAGCAGATTTGACAAGTGGTGCTATGGCTTTCATTTGACAAGGGTATTTGATTAGGGTGGAATAGAGATCATCAAAAGTTCATGTGCACTGGGGCCAGCCCGGTGTCGCAAGCAGTTAAGTGCGTGCGCTCCGCTGCGGCGGCCCAGGGTTCACCGGTTCGGATCCCGGGCGCGCACCGATGCACTGCTTGACAAGCCATGCTGTGGCGGTGTCCCATATAAAGTGGAGGAAGATGGGCACAGATGTTAGCCCAGGGCCAGTCTTCCTCAGCAAAAAAAGAGGAGGATTGGCAGATGTTAGCTCAGGGCTGATCTCCTCACAAAAAAAAAAAAAAAAAGTTCATGTGTACTAACTTTATGTATTAAATATTGTCAGACCTTGTTTACCACTAAATGGTACTTATTTTTCAAAAACATTTGATTGAAAATACTATTTTGTGTTGTTTTGCCCATAAAGGGAAATTTTGTATGAAATTACCAAAGTCATCATATGTGTCAATGCAAACAGGCAATTTTCGGAATATTTGTACATCAAGAATTTCAGTTAACCTGGGATCTTTACCAAAGTATATAAGTCCTAAAATACCGGTAATACTGACTTCACACACTCACTCTTGAAGAGCTTATAACTCCCTTATAATTTGAAGACAGAGTAGAAATGTTTTTAAGTCTGTTAACTGTATTTGACTTGCTAACTCCTAAAAATGCTTATTAGTTATACATATGTCAATTTTATGCATACATGAAAATGATTTAAAAATTAAAAGACTATTAATTCAAAGTTCTGTTTTTACTTAAACTCAGGCAGAGAGGTGTATCTTAAAACAATCCACAGTAAGTGTGTATCATCTTTGAAAATTTGGCAGCATTTGGGAGAAATTACAACTGAAAATTTGACAATGCAAATTTTTCGTTCATTTAGTAAATATTTCAACAGTTACTGACTGTCTACTGAACGGCTTTAGAGACAGGCTTAAGCCTACAATTTAGCCATTAAGCAGTGCTAGCATAGTGTGCAAATTTTTTTAGTGACCAACCACAAATTAAGAGCAGAGTCTAGCAACAGAACCCCTGACTTACAGTTAAAAGAGCAAAGCAAGTGTCTTCTTAAAACTAAAATTATTTTAGTTTATTTGTATGTGATCTAGTAATTTCAAAAGCTACTGTTACTTAACAGCAGTGTGGCTTAAACATATACATTTACACTCACATATATAGATTTCATGTTTTAGTATATAAATACTGACTTCTCAAATTCTTGACTGTTTAAACTAAAATTGCCTAAAAGAGGCAGTTTTATATATATTGATATATATAAATATATTGATATGAATATATCAATATACTCATTCTTAATCTGTAAATCAGGTGACAACCTCTCTATTTTCAGTGCACTATTAAAAGATTCTTGGTATCTTGTGGCCAATTAGGTACTATTTATTTGTTTTACAAAGGTAAAGAATACCTAGATTTAAGATTCAGTAATTTGTTCTGAGATAAATGTACAAAATAGTGTTTGAGACAACAGAGGCCTAGCAATCATCCACTGCTTATGAAGGGATGCTGAAAGCACAAGGATGCTCTCCAATTCCTCTCAATAAAACACTATTGTTGTACCTGTCACATGTTGTATGTCTTCAGTATAAGCTAACTTATTTTATATTTTACTGGTTGCTTACAATTTTATATTCTGTCATTCCTAACCAGAATACAAATGCATCAACATCTTGCTATTTTGCAAATCCTTACAATACATGGTAACTTGAATTGTATGTACTGGTTACTTTTAGATATGCAAACGTATTATGTACTGAACTGAAGATGTGTTTAATGTAACATCAATATTTCTGGAAGCAGTTCAATTAGATATCCAATTGGCAAAAAAGAATTTCAGAAAATATTCCATACCATTAAGCCATTACTAATTGTTTGGAATCTGAAAGGGCAAGAACATGATTTGGCCATACTCTGGGCATAAATCTATTTAGAATAATACTTTTCATCATTTTCCATATGGGAAAGAGAAAAATACTCCTTTATTATTTATTGTTTAAACAAGATTTTTCTTGATTACCACATTTCACTGTTTACATTTAAATAATTTTTAAAATAAATTATTTTTTCCTTTCCATTTGCCTCTAATTCAAGTTCTATTCTGTAGTACGTACACACATGCATGCAGAAGCCAATATTGCTCTAGTAAAAACCTCAACATACATAATGAAGAAAGGCCTTGATTTCATAAACACTATACATACTAGAATTAACAGACATCATTATGTTAAATGAAATCAGCTATTTTCATAAAATTTATTTAATGAAAAGAGTTCTGGCTAAAATCAAACCAATAAACTTTAATGTACCTGGCTCTTATGGGGAAGTTCTGTGAAATGTCTTTCATTAATTTTACGGCATCATAAACCGGAGAGGACATTATTCGAGAAGCTGCTTGAAAACTAAGATCTGGAAGGAAAAAAATATCATTAAGGATTCTAGCATAATGTCAGAACTTTATAGACATTTTCATGTAATTTAAATAATTTACTCAACCCTTCTTGCCATATATTCATATACAGACATGTTAACATTCTTACTCTTATATTTAGCATTTTTCAAAAGTTTTAAATGGAAAGCTATCACTTAACGTCCAATTAAGGGAAGCCTTACCTTTGTATGAATGAGTAATTATCACTTAATACCTATTACTTGTTTTCCAAAAATTACAGTATTACTTCAAAAAGAGAGATATGAAACGCTGATGCAAAGCTGTTTTTTCTATACTTAGGTTAAACAAAACATGCAGCAAGAAGCTTTGATAAAAAGAATAGCAAAAGGAAGGAAAAGCTTTAAAGAGCCAATTCTGAAAAGAAGTTAAAGAAAGACCAAATGTGTTTAACTCTATAAATTATGAAACATTCCCTTTCTCTTTCAACTCTCTTCTACCTTTATACTACAATAAAAATAAAATCCTAAACTCAGCATTATTTTACCTGAAATGACAGTTCTCTGGAAAGGAAAATGTGTGTGGCTTACTGGAGTCAGTCTCCAATATGTTAGAAGCAGTAATCTTAGTCTCATTACTTTGTCAAGAGTCAGAAAAGATTTTAAAACTGAATTCCTTCATTACCTAATAGTGAAGCATATTGTTTCTCTTTAACATTTCACTAGAGGTGGAATCTCAGCTTAGCAAATCCTAGTACAATAACCAATGTACCGTAACAAGGCTAGTTTTGTTTCCACGTTCTCAGTATGAAGTGGTGGATCAGCTTGGAGTCAAAGCCTAGAAAAAGATTTTCTTAGGGTAGCTTCCATGGGATGGTAGAGTCTAACAGACCAGGTTCAAATTTCAGCTCTATATCACTTCCCAGCTGAATAACTTTAAATAGAATTTCCTCAATGTACCTCAGCATGTTTCCAGCCCCCAGCACTGCAGTGACCACCAGTGCTCACTACCACCTCCTAATGGCCAAACATAATGGACATTTTTCAGTCCTTATCTTACTAGGATCCTTTTGCAATAGGATCATTTCCTGCAAAGAAAAAGTATTGACTTTTTATTCAATAAATGGTGCTGGGAAAATTGGATATCGACATGCAAAAGAATGAAACTGGACCCCTATCTTTCACCACTCACAAAAATCAACTCAAAATGGATTCAAGAATTGAACTTAAGACTTGAAACCATAGGGGCCGGCCCCGTGGCTTAGCGGTTAAGTGTGCGCGCTCCGCTGCTGGCGGCCCGGGTTCGGATCCCGGGCGCACACGGACACATCGCTTCTCTGGCCATGCTGAGGCCGCATCCCACATACAGCAACTAGAAGGATGTGCAGCTATGACATACAACTATCTACTGGGGCTGTGGGGGAAAAAATAAATAAATAAATAAAATTATATTAAAAAAAAAAAGCCTTGAAACCATAAAAATCCTAGAAAACATAGGGGTAAGCTCCTCGACATTGGTCTTGGCAATGACTTTTTGGGTTTGACACCAAAAACAAAGACAATAGAAGCAAAAACAAACAAGTGCGACTATACCATACTCGTATATACATACAAAAGCTTCTGCACAGGAAGGAAATCATTAACAAAATGAAAAGGCAATCTATGGAATGGGATAAAATATCTGCAAATCATAGATCTGATAAGGGGTTACTATCTAAAATATACAAGGAACTCATGTAAACTGGTACAGACACTATGGAAAACATTATGGAGATTCCTCAAGAAATTAAAAATAGCACTACCATATGACTCTGCAGGCCCACTTCTGGGCATATATCCAAGGGAAATGAAATCACTATTTTGAAGAGAGAGCTGTACTCCCATGTTCACTGCAGCATTATTCACAATAGCCAAGGTATGGAAACAACCTAAGCTTCTGTCAAGAGATGAATGGATAAAGACAATGTAGTGTATATACACAACGGAATATTATTCAGTTGTAAAAAAGGAGGGGGAATTCTGCTATTTCAGACAACCTGGATGAATCTGGAGGCATTATGCTAAGTGAAATAAGCCAGATAAAGACAGATACTACATAGTATCACTTATATATAGAATCTAAAAAAATAGTCTAACTCACAGAAACAGAGTAGAAAAGTGGTTGCCAGGGGCTGGGGGAAATAGGAAGAGGCTAGTAAAAGTGTATAAACTTTCAGCTACGAGATGAATGAGGTCTGAGGATCTAATGTGTAACATGGTGACTATAGTTGATAATACTGTATTGCATAACTGAAATTTGCTAAGAGAGTAGAACTTAAATGATCTTGGCAAAAAAAAAAAAAAGTACCTGATATATAAGTAGATGCTCAATAAAGATGAATGAATAGTAAAACTACAAATAAGATCCTTTATGTAAGTTTCTTATTATTCTATTGCTATTAAAGGCATTTACAAGCCACATAATTTTTAATTGTTGTGTATATATTTAGGAATATATGATTTTTTAGGTGAGAAAATTTAATATGATTGATATGGTGTAACAATTCACAAAAGAGTATTTCTTTTGAGGAAAGCAAATGATTGATCAAAGACCTTGCCAGACAGTAGTTGGCTGTACAATGTGATACTCAAAAATAGTAAAATATAGTGGTGAAGAAAGAATTTAGGCTCTAAAATGAGACAGACCTACTCATTTTAAGTATCTCTGATTTGTGGTTTATTAGATTTGTGACCCTGTGACCTTGGACTAATTATTCTGTGTGTTCATTTGTTAGTTTCCTCATCTGGAAAAGTGGGATATCTACCTCAGTTAAGTTCTTAAAAATTAATTAGGATAATGCATATAAAGAGCCTAACACCGTGCCAGACACATAATATTGGCTAATATTTTTATCATCGCCAATCATCATCATCATCTTCACGGACAACTATCTTTTACTCAGGTTTGATAGCACAATTAGTCTTTCAAAACTTTTAATAATATGAATGTAATTCTCCTTCACTTGACCAATTTTCTGCACACAATTTATTTGGAAGCCCCTGAAAATTCACTCATGAAATCAGAGTATAAATAACAAGTAAATTAATATGCTGTTATCAGATTTTATTAACATTTTTTCTAAACTGTTCCTTACCTAGATGACTCAAATTGTTACTTAAGTCCTAGACTTTGCCTTCTGAAATCCAGATTCCCATATTTAATTGTCTTACCACTTGGACACTTCAAAAGCAGCATGTTTAATAACAAATTGGTGATAGTCCCGCCCCATCTTTACCCAAATCTGTCCTCTTTAGTCATCTCTTTTCAGCAAATACCACCACTGTCCATCCAGCTGGGCAAACCATGAATCTAGCAGTTGTTCTTGACATCTCCCCCTTCACCCTCCATTTCCAACCTCTCAAAAGATCTCTGATATTCTCTCTAAATAACCCACCTTCAAATTTATTCCAACCCCTCCTCAGATCTCAATCACTACTGGTTGAAGAAGCCTCCCCCTTCTGTTCCCTTTCCCTCCCCACCACCCCAACCAGTTCAGATCTTCCTGGCATGTACCCTTCTTAAGTCCACATACCTTTACTTTGCAGCAATTACGATGGTAATTTTTATATTGGTTTTTATTTTTAATGTTCTACCTTATATTTTTGTTATTTGGAATCAGGACGTGTCCCTGCTATTAGATGTTTAGCTCTGAACACTGGTTTTTAAAATTATTTGATTTATGTTTCTCTAAGAACCTTTGAAGAAACACGGTATCTATTTTAGCTCATCATTTTATCTTCAGAATCTAGTGTTTTTCAAAATGTCAGTTGGATCCCATTAGTTAGTAGTGAAATCAGATTAATGGGAAACATTTTTTTTTCTAATGAAACAGGGTAGAATAAAAAAGTTTCGTCAGGGGCCGGCCAGGTGGTGTAGCAGTTAAGTGCATGTGCTCCACTGCAGTGGCCAGGAGTTTGCAGGTTCGGATCCCGGGCGCGGACCAATGCACCGTTTATCAAGCCATGCTGTGGCGGTGTCCCATATAAAGTAGAGGAAGATGGGCACAGATGTTAGCCCAGGGCCAATCTTCCTTAGAAAAAAGAGGAGGGTTGGCATCGGATGTTACCTCAGAGCTAACCTTCCTCACAAGAAAAAAAAAAAAAGTTTTGTCAGAGTGAATAAAATGTAGTAAACATAAATATTGTATGCTGAAGCATTTAGTTTTAAGCATATCTATGTATTCATATATCATACACTGTGTATGGGGCTTGATAACAAAATATATTTTGTATTGTAGGTCCCAGTCAACAATTATAAAACCATGGATATAGGGACACGACTGACACCTAGTAGACATTCAATAAATATTTATTGAATCAACCAAAAAAAAAAGAAAAGAAAAAGTACTGATCACTTTCTCTTTCTTAAAGATCTATCCCCGTTAGCTTCTATCATGCGCTCTTCCATTTCTCATTCCACCATGGCTTCTTCCCGGGCTCTACTTCCCCCGTGTGGAAGGGCCCACAGCACTCTCCCTCATGCACTGATTTGGTCACTCTATGCTTTCAGTTAGCACCCCCTCCTTTCAAAACCTTTGTGCTAAGATTTTCAACTTTTTAAATCCTCTCCTTTCAGCTGAAGGACTTGATATTCACCCCATCACTGGCCCTGTCATCTGGATACGTCACAGTCACTTTAAGTCATTCTTTTTAACGCTGGTCTCATTATTTCTGGGCCCCATATTCAGCCTCAAAACCACCTTACGTATTTTATATTCTCTCCTCTCAGGCTCAAAGCTGGAAATCTTAAAGTCATCTTTGACTCCTTTTACCTCCTAAATATTTGCCAAATCCAGCCTTTCTTTCCATGCCTTTTACCACATAGTTCAATCTCTCATAACACTATTTCAATGATGTCTTAACTAGACTTCCTGTTTCCAGTCCACTCAAATATATCTTACACAGCTATTAGGGAAGTTAATTAAAACTAAACTGGCTATGTATGATCTGTTTATAAGCCTTCAAAAGTACCCTTTCACTTAATTTTCTAAATTATGGGTTGCTTTGAGAATATTTTGAAGGAGAAGAAAGTAGATTGGTGCTTGCCTACAGCTGGAGGAGTTCAGAGGAAATGGGGAGTGACTCTTAATGGGTACATTAGTTTCTTTCTTTTTTTTTAACTTTTTTTTTTTTGGAAGAAGATTGGCCCTGACCTAACATCTGTTGCCAATCTTCCTCCTTTTTTCCTTTTTTCTCTCCAAAGCCCCAGTAGATAGTTGTATGTCATAGTCGTACATCCTTCTAGTTGCTCTATGTGGGACGCCGCCTCAGCATGGTTTGCTGAGCGGTGTGTAGGCCTGTGCCCAGTATCTGAACCAGCAAACCACAGGCCACTGAAGTGGAGGGCGTGAACTTAACCGCTATGCCACTGGGCCAGCCCCCATTAGTTTCTTTTAGGGGTGATGAAAATATTGTAAAATTGACTGTGGTGACAGTTAAAGAACTTGGACAATATACTCAAAACTCATTGAATGGTATACTTTAAATGGGTGAATTGTACAGTATGTCAATTATATCTCAATAAGCTGTTACATTAAAAAAAGTTGATGAGACGTCATAAAAGTTATGGATTACCCAAAAAATGACATGTCCCCATGACCTATTAAAAATTACAAATAACTCAAAAAAATTACAAACTGAAAAGGACTTACAGTTCAATCCAAACTAAATTTTGGTCACAAAATATCTGCCTATAGGATGTCAGAACAGAAGCTGCTCTAAGCTAACAGTGAAACATGCAATGGTCTATCAAGATCAAAATTTTAAAGAGAAGAAAACTAAGATTTAGTTCTGATTTCTCCTGACCTACTAATCAGGATTTTTAACCAATGTTATAGATTCTCTGAAATGTGATTTAATACTTGAAGATGAACCTATAAGATACATCATGTACACTTTAAAAATGATTAGATAATTATCTAATCATATAATCAAGTTTTACAAACATAAAAATATGATTTGCTTGATAGAGAACCTTTTAATTAAATATATATTTTCATAAAAAGTAATGTAATAACTTACATTATTCACATCACTAGTAATTATTATTGTCTATGAAATAATTTATATCATGTCACATAAAAGCTTATTTAACAAAACAAAGATCAGTTATCAAAACGCTGTGTTAAAGTACCAAAATACTATACCTTGTAGTTCCCAGACTTTCAAAGGCATCATTTCTTTGTTACTCTCAATCAGGTATTTTTGGAATGCTGTCAGATTATCTTTAAGATCGGAATATCTTTCTCTGTATTAGAATATTAAGTAATGTTAATTACCATCACCTAATACAAATCATTATACAAGCAGTATATTTTTGAAATTAACTCTTCCAAATAATTATACAGAAATTGTTCATCATTAAAATAATAATAAATTGTGATGGAGCTATATTCTCAGCACATAAAAATAATGAGGGAGATATATACGTCTACTTTTTTCAATATAGGAAACAAAACAAAACAAAACCAAACCTAGAGGGATGTACTCTCAATTGTTAACATGTTAACATTACCTATAAGGGATCCAAGGGTGAGGGCAGAATTCTTAGGTTTTATGATATATATTTTTTATTTTAACATTTTATAAACCACAAGTATTGTTTTTCTAACTTAAAACAAAAACTATTTCAGAAGGAGAGACATTAATGCTTCCATACAATCTTAGAGTTTAGTTCTGAGAAGTTTCATCTTGGAAACTTTTAAAAAACTTAATTTTTAATTTAAGTTTATTTTAATTAACTTAAGAAATTAATTTTTAAAAAATTAATAAATTTTGCCTATTACTAAATACATCCAGATATCTTTTAAAGGGTGCCAAATAATAATGTAGTGGAATGACATTTTACTACACATATAACCTAAACCATAATCTTCTTTCTTCTATCTCCCATGAAATCAAGACATAGTGCCATTTCAAATTTAAATAGAATTCTTTTAAAAAAATTTTTATCTAGCTAACAGCACAACTTATAAAACACATATTTTCAACAGTAAAGAGAAATGAAGCTTTCAAAAAGTGAAATGAAAAATAAATATACAGAACATATATAGAGAAATGCATCAATCTTATAGTTAATAAATATTCTACAATGACAATATCTTGCAATTTTATTACAATGTGGGACATTTTGAAAATGAATCAAGACTATGACCAATCTTATAGTGAAAAAGCAATAGAACTTCTTCTGAAAAGTTCACTATTAATTAGATTAACCCCTCCTTTCTCAATATTTTAAGTTACAGAGTAATATTAAGTTTATAAGAGCTATTATATTGCTTTTCATATTTAACCATAACCTTAATGATAATTTTACTGCTACAATTATTTATGTAATTCAGGCAAAAATACATTATTCATAAAATAACTCAAAGCAAAGGGTTTTTGCCTAAATCAATTGAGTAATTGTATAAAAACTAACTTTGAGTATTTCCTCTTTCAAAAAACTAACATCCCAGAGTTCCAAAGGCCTGTTGGAAGATGAATAATTTATTCCCATAGAAGGATATGTTTAAAAAAGAATAGAAGTATGGATTCGAAGATGTTGAGACACAGCTGAAAATGGAATAAAAATGTATTGTCATCTACTAAATAAAAACCTTACGGAGAGTAAATCCGTTTTGTAAGACGCATTAACTTTTTAAGGCCACTAGTATACCGCTTGGCCAATATACTTTAGAAATATAACTCAGTCATCTGTATAAATTAGCATAGTCTCCAAAAATGTTCCCCTCACTCTACTCTTATCTACTCATTAGGAGAATTGACCTTAGTGCCCTTTATAAATACTTGTAATATGTTTAGTTCTTATTTAGTATTAATAAAAATAGTCCTTTACTTTTAATTAGTTTTGTATTTTTAATGGAATGACAAACTTTCTCTTGTAAATAAAGGAAAGCACACATAAAACCATAACGATCCCCATTCATGAGTATTCAGAGAGCACTCACCATCCTATTCCTTGTCTTCAATCAGTGATGCAGGAAAAAGAAGGAGGGGGGCACAATTTTAATTTTTGAAAGGTTACTTATAGTAGTATATGAAATTAAGATCAAATGTTAAAAGGTTTTTAATATAGTAATCTGTGTCACAGAAATTTAGGGAAATAAATCTCTTCTTTTGAGTCATAAAAATTTTGATTTTTTCATGCTAAAGATCCAATATTAACCATGATTTTTGTAACCCATTAGATCTGTAAAAGATTCTATAAAGCTTTGTTTCAGTTTTTTGCCAGAGAAACTTTGATTATTTTCAATTCCTATTTTTCTAACCATACTCATCATCCTGTGGAATTAGTGATTATTTTCAATTTTGTGCTTTTTTGTATTAACCACGTATTACAGTTTTTTGGTGAGGAAGATGAGCCCTGAGCTAACATCTGTTGCCAATACTCCTCTTTTTGCTGAGGAAGATTGGCCCTGACCTAACATCTGTGCCCATCTTCCTCTACTTTATATGTGGGACGCCGCCACAGCATGGCTTGATAAGCGGTGTGTAGGTCTGCACCCGGGATCCAAACCTGTGAACCCCGGGCCGCTGAAGTGGAGTGCGCGAAGTTAACCCACTACACCACTGGGCCAGCCCTACTTTTGTAATAAAAACAATTATATGTATATTTTAAAAATGTGAAACATATACCAACGCAGCATACTGAATTAATTCCTTTAAGAACAAACTTAAGTGTATAGTAATACAATTTCATTTCAATTCAGACTTACTTTAGTTTCCCAAACAGAAATCCCTGAACTTCTTTTGTTTCAGTCTCATCATCTACAGTAGTATTAGTCACAGCTATATTTTGGAAACAAAAACAAAACATAGTTTCAGACTGGGAAAGGAATTTATAATCAAAAATTAGAAGAACTCAAAATGAAATCAAATTTCATGTGTTTCATCTTGTTTTTCCTTCATGGATGAGCTTAATGACACATGCAAGTGCACATGATGTATTCCTGAGAGTGGTCTCTTTAAATGGGCTTGAGTATTAAATATGTAACAACTATAATAAAGGCTCTATAGACAATTTCATAGTCAAGTTCTATTTTATAACCAGAATGATAAACCAAAGGGCCTGCAACAAATCTTGGGTTCAGCTCTTAAGCCAGGCAAGAGATATACACCCTAACAAACATAGGAGCGAATGCATATTTCTGACGGCTATAAAATTAATCAGGAAACCTTTAGAAAGACACCAAAACTCATGGCCTCAAAGAATAAGGGCATACTATTTTATATTCCTTTTCCTTCCCTTTCTCTTCTCCTTTACTTACCTAATAATTATAATATATATAGTAAGCTGAGTGGTCTATGTGAAGGGTACTCTGGGACTATAAGAATCTGTGACTTCCTACAGCCTGGGCTGCTCTCCATTAGTGTACCAGAGCTCATGAAGTCCACCTCTCCCCTCCTACTCTTCTGCAGTCGGCATCTCTAGGACCACAACTGAAACCCTGGGTGCTCTGATCTCATCTTCCTTTTGCTCCCTTTCATTCAGCCATCAGGCAAACATTTATCGACTGCCTAGGATGATGCCTGATGCCTGCCAGCACAGACACCAGGAGGAGAGACGTCAAAGACACAAACTCCGCTTGATGGAAAAGGAGAGAGACAAATAGATAATTTTAATAGAGTGTGTAAAACTTTTATGAGAGAAAGCACAGAATATATGGGATATAGAAAAGGGAAAACTATCCTCTGACAGAGCAGGAAGATAGGCAGCCATCTCAGAGGTACTGACTGATATATATGACTCTTATATATCATCTATACATATATACAGATGATATATATGACATATATATGATATACATAGATGAGCAGTCCTTAGATGAAATGAAAGAGGTGGGAGATGGAGGAAGGTTTCAGGCAGAAGGGACCAATTATGCTAAGAGATGAAAGTACTCTACAGAGGTGATGAAGGCTTGGCTCAGAGCCCAACATGGAGGTATCCAGGGAACAGAAAATTCTTCTGTATAGCAGTTTAGTGTTGCAAGACCAGAGGGTACAAATGAGAGAGGGCTGAGGGAGGGTGATAAGGAAGAAAGAAGCCAGAATGTGAAAAGCTTTTTCTTTTTTTTTTTTTTTTTGCTGAGGAAGATTTGCCCTGAGCTAACATCCATTGCCAATCTTCCCTTTTTGCTTGAGGAAGATTCACCCTGAACTAATATCTGCGCCAATCTTCCTCTATTTTCTATGTGGCCACCAATGAGTGGTGCACGTCTGCACCCAGGAACCAAACCTGGGCCACCGAAGTGGACTGCACCGAACTTACCCACTAGGCCATTGGGCTGGACCCCTGAAAAGCTTTCTTTTTTATGCTATCATACTTGAATTCATGAGGGAGGTTACAAGGAGCCACTAAGAGATTTTAACAGTGGAGTCACAAAGTCATATTTTCATCATAAGAAGTTCAATCTGAAAGCATGCATTTAGAACATAGAACTATAGACAGATAATTGGTTTGCAGACCACAAATCTAATCAATTTACCTCATCTAAACAAACAATTCACAGGTCTCTCCCATCTCAGTTCAAAAAAAAACCAACAACACAACACCTTCATCCTAACTGCATTATAAAGAAATCCTTCAGACAAAGCTTCCTAAGGCACTATGTTACCCATACATTTCAGGTTTACTGAGCTACTGATCCCCTTAGAGAGCTGACCCCCCACCCAGAGGTGGCTGGGCACAGCATGGGCCAGTCACCTCTAGCCACAAGCAGCCTCACCTACTGCCTCATTGTACCTTACATATATTATCATTTTTTATATGTTGCTTAAACGGTTGGGAAGCCACTAGGTATAAGCAAAATAACACGCTACTTGCATTTTTTAAAGAAGTTTTTGAGAGCACAATATGAAATATATTTTTTAGTTTAAAATTAAATTCCAAACCTCAAATTAAATTCTCCAGCCTCAAATTAACATGTGTAGGATTACAGTCATTAAATTTTTTAAAAACAAAGTGTGTAAGCCTCCAAATTTTCATTCTACTCAAGTACAGAAAGAAAACTTACTTTTAACTTGGGTATCATCCAATGCTTTGTATTCTGTACTCTTGATTGCTAGCTCCACACCATAGCCAGATAAGTACATTTTCTGTGAGACTGGTTTCTGTTCAAACACATTTATTTTAAAAAAGAGAAAATATTTAGTCAAACATCTTCTTTTATATTCAGTATGACTGTGCATTAGGACATTAGGATAAATCACTAATATTATTTGAGGGCTATTTATACTTTCTCTAGATAGTCTATCAAGGAACCAGAATTTGGTCAATGATGACTTGTTTACTTTCTAAAAGCTCTGTCATAACTCTACTGTTTTAATTACCCTTTTACAATGAAGACATATCTGATTTTTTTTGGTTATACACGGTAATCTTCCCATCTCTCCCATGAGTTAATTAACAGAGGATCCAATACAATCAAGTTTCAACAAAATTGTACTCCTTTTGGGAAACTACACAAGATTTGCTAACCCAGCAAATGTTATTCATTTGCAATTGTCTAGATGTAGGACAACTAGACTGTTGCCAAAAGCAAATACTGGAAAGTAGAAGAAAAGGAGACAAAAAAAACTCAGTGCCTTGAACAATCTGATTAATTTTCTTCATGTTTCTCAATGATTAAAATATACCAAATGCCAGAAATTAATATCTATTCTTGCAATGAAGGGCAAAAATTGCCTAAAACTGGGTTGTCTGAACTATTTATGATCAGAATTTTGGTACCTAATTTCCCCCTTTCTATAAAGGTGAAATATAAAATGTACTTCTAGAGATTACCCAACCAAGGAAGAGAACTCCCACATTTTTTCAAAAGGTAAGCAACCTGGATGAATATACATAATATTTTAAAAAGATGTCCAAGGTTCTTTCTAGCTTCCACACTGAAATTCTTATCAGTTGTGCTACACTCACTATCATTTGGCATATTCTTTCCCAGGTCAGGAAACTAGTTTAACTTAGTGCTCAGCAAACTCCCTCAAAGACTTATGTGTCTTTGGTTAATTCAGGTTGGCACAGGGGCAGTTGTGCAATCCCAAACATGATAGAGGAAGAGGTGAGATCAGAGGGAAGGAGAACCTTAATAGCGTATTACTCTTTTTATACTCTTCTTTCCACTCTAAACTTCTCCTCTAGCCTTAAAAGTAAGCATAGGACCAGAGTGACTATTCCTGGACTGTTCTATTTCCAAATAAGATGATGTAAGAATTAGTTTCAGATATGCAGACAAGTATTTAACATTGCTGCCCACACTAAAATTTAATTTGCTAATTTCTCAGGCACATGCTATAATGAAAGATAGCATAAGGCAACTAGGTGGTTTATAATTATAGTAATCTGACAAAGTTGAAAATCTTTTAAGGGGTTTTCAATTTCATACAGCTCAATTTAAAAATACATTTTGACTACCCCCTCAAAAGACAATCAGTTGGTAGCTAAGCAAATTGAAGCTCTAAGTCCACATATCTTGTTATAGTTCAGAAAAGAAATGCAATTTCATATAACCAATTTCCATTATCAGTTCTGGATATTATTAGCTCCTCGGTCATAAAGATAAATGTTTATTAAATTCATATTTACTTTCTCCATTTGAAAATGTATTAATATAAAATTGAGTTATAGTTTAGTAAGTTTGGATTTGCAAACCAAAAATGCTAATAAGCTAAATCAACTGGTGAGACGAATCTTTCTTCATTTTTCTATTTCTTCTTTCCCTACAAAAAGGCATCTGTTCAAAAGGCAGCATAAATAAGTCCATTTTTATTAAAATTACATATTGACTAGATTTACAATATAACTATTTTGAATGTGCAGTATGTCATTCATTAAATAGAAGGCTATAATTTGATGCTACAAAGTGCCCAAAGAGTAGGCTAGTATGATTTCACAGAAGTATATTTAATGGTCACATTCTCCAAAGAATAACTTGGGACACTGATTCTCAATAGATGAGCATATCACCTGTGGGGGCATATTAGAATCACCTGGGGGACATTTTTTAAAAAGATAAACATATAGTTCGATCTCCCACTTCCATTACTATTCTGATATAATTGATATATAACATTGTATTAGTTTAAAGTGTACAACATAATGATTTGATATATGTATATATTATGAAATGATTACCACAATAAGTTTAGTTAACATCCATACCTCACATAGTTACAGGTTTTTTTCTTGTGGTGAGAATTTTTAAGATCTACTCTCTCAGAAACTTTTAAATATACAGTATAGTATTGTTAACTATAGTCACCATGCTATACATTACATCATAGAACTTGTTTATCCTAAAACTAGAAGTTTGAACCTTTACCATCTTCGCCCATCATCCCCCCCACACTCCCTGCAATCAACCATCTGTCCTCTATATTTATAAGTTTGGTTTTTTTTTGGATTCCACATATAAGTGACATCATACAGTATTTGTCTTTCTCTGTCTGACTTATTTCACTTAGAATAATGCCCTCAAGGTCCATTCACGTTGTTGCAAATGGCAGGATTTCCTTCTTTTTTAAGGTTGAATAATATTCCATTATAATTCTAATATACACGTATCATATATATATATACACACACACCACATTCCAATACATATATATTCCAATATATTCCATTATACATGTGTGTGTGTATATATATATATATATATGTGTGTGTGTGTTATATACATATATTTTCTTTATCCATCCATCCATTGATGGTCACTTAGGTTGCACCCATGTCTTGCTATTGTAAGTAACACTGCAATGAACATGATAGTGCAGTTATCTTTTTCAGATGGTGATTTCATTTTTTTGGGATATATACCCAGAATTGGAATTGCTGGATCATATGCAAGTTCTATTTTTAACTTTTTGAGGAACTTCCATACTGTTTTCTATGGTGACTGCACCAATGTACATTCCCACCAATGTTAGACAAGGGTTCCCTTTTCTCCACATCCTCACCAACACTTATCTCTTGTTTTTTTCATAACAGCCCTTCTAACAGGTGTGAGGTAGTATCTCATTGTGCTTTTGATTTACATTTCCCTGATGATTAGTGATGTTCAACACCTTTTCATGTACCTGTTGGCCATTTGTATGTCTCCTTTGGAAAAATGTCTATTCAGGTCCTTTGTCCAATTTTTAATTGGATTTTTTTTCGAGTTGTATGAGTTTCTTATATATTTTGGATATTAATCCCTTATCAGATATAGATTCAATAGGTTGCCTTTTCATTTTGTTGATGGTTTCCTTTGCTGTGCAGATGCTTTTTAGCTTGATGTAATCCCACTTCTTTATTTTTGCTTTTGTTGCCTGTGCTTTTGGTATCAAATCCAAAAAATCATTGACAAGACCAACGTCACGGAGCTTTTTCCCTATGTTTTCTTCTGGGAATTTTATGGTTTCAGATTTTACATTTAAGTTTTTAATCCATTTTGAGTTAATTTTTGTGAGTGGTGTAAGATAGGGGGTCTAGTTTCATTCTTTCGCATGTGATTATTCAGTTTTCCCAGCACCGTTTATTGACGAGACTATCTATTCCTCACTGGGTATTCTTGGCTCCCTTGTCAAATATTAGTTGATCATATGTGTATGGGTTTATTTCTTGACTCTATTCTGTTCCATTGATCTATGTGTCTATTTTTATGCCAATACCATACTGTTCTAATTACTATAGTTTTTTAATATAGTTTGAAATCAGGAAGTGTGATGCCTCCAGCTTTGTTCTTCTTTCTCAAAATTCCTCTAGATTTTAAAGCTACTGTGATTAAAATGATGTTATATTTGTGCAGAATAGACAAATTATTGGACTAGAATAGAGTCTAAAAACATACATGCCTGTATGAAAACTTAGTATATGATGGCACAGAATAAAGAGTTAACTGTTCAATGAATTATTTGGGGACCAAGGATTTTCCATACAGAAAAACTAGAATTATATCTCTACCTCACAGCATATTCAAATACATTCCAAATGGATTAAAGACCAAAGTATAAAGAACAGCATTTTAATTCTCCCAAGATAATATAGAAGAATGTCTTTATAACATTATGAAGGAAACCATTAAAGAAAAGTTGGATAATTTTGACTACATCACAATTAATACTTGTGCTGAACAAAAGATGTCATAAATAATTTTCTTTAATACTAGAAGACCAGAAATACACTAGAAGATGTTTGCAAAGTATGGAAGAAAATATTAGTTTTCAGAATATATTTTTAAAAATCTATAAATGAGGGAAAAAACACACCAAAAATCCAATATAAAAACAGGCAAAGGATATGGGTAGGCAATTAACAAGTATATTTGTAATGCTTTTATTATCTTAAACATTAATATGCAAATCATTAATATTTTGGGAAATGCAAATTAAAACACTCTTTCCATGTTGGGAATGTAGCAGTAAATGAAGCAAAGTCCTTCCTCTAATGGCTATTATATTCTAGCGTGAATGTGTGCGAGTTTGGTTGTGTGTATGCCGGGGGGGTGCAGGTGTTAAAGAGAGAAAATTTGAGATACAGTAATAAGTGCTACAAAGTCATTAAAACAGAATAATGCAATAGAGTGTGATAGCAATGAGAGGTTGGGAAAGTGGGGGATAATACAACACATTTGACCAGAAACGTGAATAAGAAAGTAGTCAGCTGTCCAAAGAAATACAGTTAAGAACATTCCTATACCATGCTTAGCACTTTGAACTAATATATACTATCAATATATCAAGTAAATCAGATTTCCTCATTGGGGTATATTTTCATCAAAAATAACTACTTACGAATCCTAGCAAATATTATACACATGTTATTGAAGTATGGTTTTGTTTTTTATCCAAGTTTTAAATCTGTCCCAGATATATGATAAGGGAAAGGAATATAAACATGATACCCCCAGAAAAGACATAGAATCCCAATATATTTTTCCACATAAAATTCACATTTGATAGTTGCGCTAATTTTTAAATAACTGCTCTGGTGGAAATTATTACGTAAAATCTAGTAAGGAAATTATCATAAAACATACTTTTTATAGCCAAAATAATCTTGGATAAAACAAACAGGTACCTGAATATAATGCCGAAGAACATACAGAATTTCCCCATTTTGAGCTTTTTCAGACAATACTGTGTGAAATTTACCAAATGCTCTGGTACCCATTTCTGCATAGAGAATAATCACTGGTAAGTTCTCTTTGTTTGTAGGAAATTTATGATCTCCTTTAAACAGATATGGTCTGGGCCTAAAATGAAAACAAAACACAAACTTTTAAAAGATTTGCAAGTAAAGAGCATATGAGAAATATATAATGCCACTTTGTAATTTCTGCTTACCAAACAACTTACAGGAATATATATTATATATCTATATTTATATATAAATAATCACAAAAAAAGAATTTAAATTTCTTGTGGTGACTGTGCACATAACTTCTATTAAATGACAGAAAAGAAAAAAAAGAAATTTGGTTAACCCAAAATTGAATATTAAAAATATTTATCTTCCAACAAGGTTCACTATCTTTAAACAATAACATATAAGAGCAACATATTTTTCAATGAAATAAAATTTATATTTTCTTCAACTAGAAGAATATAATTTTTCATTATAGCTCACCTTTTCTGAAACAAGTTCCAAATATTTTAAAAAAAAAACAAAGGCACTATATCGTACAAAGATTATCAGCACTTAATATGAATAACAACTCATTAAATCCTCAAGGATAATCGAAGAAACAGAGAAGTCCTGGGGTCTGGCCCTATCATCATTAACAGACTGATACCTTTTAGCCAGGCACTGTGCTTGATTCTTTACATATATTAGTAAATTCTATCCTCACAATAATTCCTTTAGATAGTCATTGTCATTTACTTGAACTTTTACAGTTTCTGAGACTCAGACAAGTTAAATATTCAGGAGAAGATCAAATAGAAAGCCAGAATTTCATCTCATGTCTACGGAATTTCTAAGCCCACATCTTTTAACAATTTACATAGGTAGAAAAAAAAAGAAGAAATAATAAAGCTAAGAATAACAAAAGAGTTGAGAAATAACCTTTTATTTAATGAATTCAGATCTCTACAATCTTTGTCATTTACTACCCTCAAACAGCAAATACTAAGAAAAGGAGAGAGGGAAAAAGGACAGGAATAACAATGCTACAGCATGCTAGTGAGAAGACTCTGGGTTTTGAAATTAGGCAGAATTGGATCCCAGTTCTAGCTTAACTATTTATTAGCTTTGTGACCCTGCGCAAGTGATTTGATCTCTCTTGGGCCTACTTCTTCATCTGTTCAAGAGGAGGAATTCCAGCTACTTTCTAGGAGTGTCCTGTGGATTTACCAACGTGACTTGCAAATCATCTAGCAGAGCATAAAGCATATAATTGGTGCTCAAGAAATGATCTTCTTTCTCTCACTCTTGCAAACCTCCACTTACCTACAATATCCATCAAGAATACTGTCAAGGGAAAAAAGGAACTAAATGTTGCATGGTATATCACCATTAATGATAAAAGTAGGAGATGTTTATCTATGTAATTATGATGATATATACCTTGACTATTTCTAGAAGGATATACAAGAACTCGATAGCACTGGTTGCCTCTGGGGAGAAGCTCTAGAAGTCTAGAATAAAAGAGAATCTTATAATTTGCTACATGTACATGCTGTACTATTCTAATTTTTAACATTTAAACTTAATACATTGGGAACATGTACTTTTGGTGTAAGTTAACATAAAATGCATCAAAAAGTTAAAAGGACAAATTCTGCACTCAGATGAACATACTGAAATTTTAAGTCACTTTCTATTGATTCTCTTAGGTTTCATACACTAGATGTGTATAGGATTTTTTTTCATTTATTGACATATAAGTATAAAATTTCACAGCATGTTTTTATCACATCATATCTTATTATGTTTATTATGCTGTTTTGTATGTAAGGAAAATTATTTTGTAGGCAGAAGTAGATAATATTGTCTTTACATTTTTAAATTCTCCCACAGTAGTTACATATTAACCTGCACACAGTAAGAATGAAAAGTCTCAAAATTAAAATTTAAAATGGAAATTGAGTCTTTTTACTAAGAAGTATAAATTTAAATATGAAAATTCAAAAATAATATTCTATTACTTATTTGAGCTAACTAAAATTAATAAAATCTTTTGGTGATAAACACTGTTATTCCATGAGAAATATTACTATAATATTCATGATAAACTTATTTAGAGACATAGTTTCTATGACATCTTTTCTATGGTAAATAAGGTAACTAATTATTTAGTTTTCTGATATGGCTAGAAAAATGCACATATATAGATTATATCTTCCAATAGAGAGATTCAAATTTCTATTTTGTTTAATTCTTACAGAATAAGACCTGCCAATGGAGATAAACTAACTTTTACATTTAAAAAATGGCTGAATTACTATTGTTCCTAACTATTGACTTAACTCACTTTAAATCAAAATCACTCAAGTGCTCAACAAATCTTACTAACAGAATAATGAAAACTTTCCACTAATTATTTGGCTTAACGTTTGTGACATTACTTGACATCAGTATGGAGTATTGTGTTTATTTCAAGTTTATAAAATTACGTCAATTCAAGCGTCTTTACAGTGGTTTACAGTTTGGCTCTTATAGCACGTATACACACTCATACACTTGCTGATTTTAATAAACTTTTTTGAAGTATAAAAGTTTTATATATTCATCTACTTTCATTTGATTTAATGATTACTATTTAACACAAGATATGATTTTTAAAATATTACTGTCAATATTTGGATATTTGAAACATAAAACAAATAGAATTTTATCAGCCCAAAATAAGATCTGACCTCACTATTAATCTCTTCTGCAACAGATTAAGAGACATGCATGTACAAAACAAGAGACACCGAAGTAGTTGCCATTCTTTATAGGATCCTGTTAATAAAAGCAAAAGAATATAACACTAAAATCATACTTCACATTTAAAAAGAGAAGTAAAAAAGAATCTTAAACTAGATGAAATTATTAAAACCATTCTTATTAATTTTAACTGATATCTTGGAACTCAAATGGCACTAAATCAAATGGATTATCATTTAAAAAATGATTTTTATCAAATCAGTACTGTAGCAGTACATTTAGTAATTTATATAGGGTATCTTACATTTTAATATTAGTCTAGAAGATAATGTTTCCAAATACTTGACTACTGTTGGTAATTGGAAAGGTTGCATCAGAAACAATGCTAGTAGATAAACCTTGAGGTTGACTATAAAAGAGAAAATTATTAGAAATGGAATCTTTTCCAGAGACAAAGGTAAGGGCTCATCTACCATTTGTTTATGAGTCTGTAACAGAGGGCACCTTCCTACACCCATATACACTACCTTTCAAAGTTTGCTTCTATGATTAATTCAGGAACTCCTTGGATATAGCAGAGGTAAAAAAAAAACAAACTACCCTACACCTATAGAGAATTACTGGGTAAAAGACACAGTCGTTAACAATTGTATAGATTACACTTAAAAACAGAAATTTTTACTTATTGAATTGACTAAGATTATAAAGGGAAATAATACAAATTAGCATTGGTGAAAATGTTAGAAATGGAGTGTAAAACATAACCAGTTTTCTGAAGAAGAATTCTGAAGTGTGTACCAATTTAAAATGCATACTTATTTACCTAGTGATTCTAGTTGTAGAAATTTATCTAAGACAACGTCAAGATAACTGTATAAAGATATATGTACAAGGACATTCAAACAGACAGTGTTTATAATAGAAGAAAAATGTAAAATACCTTATATCCATCACAAGGGGTGGGGTAATTAAATGTACTTGTTCATTTGATTATAGTATTATTCGATAAATATTTTTGAGCATCTACTATGTGTCAGGTGGAAACACAACAAACAATACATATGGGTCCTGCTTCATAATGACAAAGCATACCTATATATATATTTATTTATATGTAAGGCATATAAGGATGTATAATTTAGTGGAGGAAGGTTCTAAGATACCCTTTATAGCACAATCCCATGTTGGGTAAAAAAAAAAGAATATATTTGCATGTGAATATATGCATTAAAAAAGAAAAGAACATACCAAACTGTTAACAGCATTATGGATCATTTTCCCTTTCTACTTTGCATTTTTCTGAAGTACTGCAATTCTTTTATAATGACCACATATAATTTTTTTTCTTACTTTAAAAATACAGCTTTCCATTTTGGACAAAAAGTTTAAAGTCACAAAGAAGAGAGTCATGCTGATTTGAAGTGCATTTAAAAGCAGTCCCTAAGACTACATTTCCCAGAATCTCCAGTAATATTTTCAAAGACACAGAAAAAGACAAAAACTCTTAACGAAGTTGAAAACTAACAGCAACCTTATACCATAATTTGGGAGCAAAACCCACTAACTATAAAATCTACACAGTCTAACTTAGAATCATAACTGATGGTCAGCCTTACTAATTAAAACATAATACCTTACCACTTGAAACACAACAATGTACTAGTCAAAAAGAAAGGCAAGGGCCAGCCCAGTGGTGTAGTGGTTAAGTTTGGCATGCTCCGCTTTGGTGGCCCAGGTTCGTGGGTTCAGATTCTGGGTGCAGACCTACACCACTCATCAAGCCATGCTGTGGTGGTGACCCACATACAAAACAGAGGAAGATGGGCACAGATGTTAGCTCAGGGCTACTCTTTCTCACCAAAAAAAAAAAAAAAAAGGCAGAATATTTCTCCAACTCTTCCCTACTTGCTATTTCATGGTTTGAAGATCCATGGTCTGGATCTGCCCCAAAACTTGACACATATTATACTAAAATGTGATTTATATATTTGGGAGAAAGTAACAACAATCATTACCATCCTAAGGGAGTATAACTTTCTCCCCATGCCCCGAACAAGGAAATAAAACTACTATTAAGGAGGTGTTTTTTCCTTAAGGAAAATGGGAAAATGAGAATAAGAATACCACATAATAAAGAAAGACAACTTTGATGCCCTAAATGTGTTATGATTGAAAAGAGGAAAAGGAAAATAAACCAAGTGTTTAGCTTAACCAAAGCAAAAAGAAGCAAATAATATGAATGCAAAAAGTAACAGATTAGAACAACAACAAAAAAGGTAGAATATAAATCTATTAGTATTTCTTTAAAAAAACACACATAAAAATCTAATCTGGAAAAACAAAAAGGAAAACTGAAGAAAATTTAGGAATGAGAAAGATGTCTACAGAGAGGAAAAAATTAAAACACTCATGCTACTGTAAATACATATGTAAATACATAAATTATTTCATTAAATAATTTAATAATATTAAATACATAAATTACTTAATGGACCACCATGGACCAATGTTGATAGTGTGTCATAAACCAAGAATTATATGGCTGAGGTTCATAAGAACCTCAGAAAAACCGAAAGAAAAAAATGTATTAACCTAATGCTATATATAGCTTCTGTCAAGCTAGGGAATTGATTTCACTTTACTTACAAGCTATTAAGTTTGCCTTTTACTGTTTCATGGATTCTGGCAGAAGACATGAGACTCCTAGGTCAGAATCAGAGAACTTTACTACTCATGGCACAAAAGCAGCATGAGCATTAGCATGTTTGCATCAGATCCCCATGGCCCCCATATTCCACAGAAATGAAAATGGACCCAAAAGAATGCTACTCACGCAGAGGCTATGCATCACAGCTAAGGAACACTGAGCTTGGGGAACCCATCATTTTATAATAAGCAGTAAGCAACCTGCTCTTTGTCCCATAGGGAGACATTAACTCATCCCTCAAAGTCACTTGCTGCAAACAACCCTGAGAAACGGCCTGGGTAAAGAGCAGTCAAGGCCTTGCAGTCTTGACATACCCAGAAAGACATTCAGGGGCTATGGCAGAGTGCCTCTCAACAATCCACCCTTTGGCTTGACAAATTCTTGACCAAACTCAAATTTTTATGACTATGCTACTCATCAGCCTTTCTGATGACCAACAGAGGATGAGACTAGATGTGTTCAATTTGTCTCATACAGCACTTAATTAAGGCTACTATCAACAGGACTCCAAGCAACAGGACTCCCAACTGCAGTATGAATCTCAACCATACCCACTGGGTCCCAGATTCAGCCAACTGTGAATAAGTCCCAAGGGGATAAGTATGTCCTATCTCAGACAGATAAGATGTAGTACAACCTGCACAAGAGAGTTTACAGCAACCTGCTGATCTTTGCTGTCATTGCAAACATTTACTGGGGGCAATAAATGGGCCAAAAAAGCAACCTCCATCTCCAGTGGAAACAGCCTGTGCCCACTTGCCCCAAATACAAACATAATCTGAAAGTGGCACACATCACTCCAGTTCCAAAAATTGTTAAACTTGCACCTAGTAGTTGCAGCCTCAATCACCATACACGGCATTACCTAAGACTGCTCAGGGAACAGAAGTATATGAATTTGTATCATTAAGATTAAAACAAGGTTGTGCCAATCCACACGTTTATACACGAATTTAGGGGAGGGGAAATCTATGCTCAGGAGCTGCCACTGATGCGAGTCGGGCACAAGTGATGGAGCAGGACTGGCCATGTTCACATAGCACATAGAGGAGATGACAAACCTAGCAGCAGATCAGATTGCCAGCCACAGCTGCTGGTTGACTCAGGCAGACCATATGATTGTTTTGGCTGCTGTGCTGGATCTAGGATCAAAGATAAAATTAATTTTTCCCCTTCCTGCACCCTCCAGGGCCTAAGGTAAGGTGTTAGGGTTGAGGTTCTCCCTCAATAGCCCTGAAATTGATGTGTCCCATCTCAATACCTACAATTTCACCTATTTGCTAATCATCCTCTATTTACACCCAGACCTTTCTTTCATCTGGACAAGTCAGGTCCAAGTGAGAAGGGCATTTTTACAAAGTTTACAAAGACCTATTATGTCCCCACCTTGGCCTGTGTGGGCCACTGTAGGATGACTTAGTAAGCAGTGAACTCAACCAAGTGGTTATCTTCACGATCTAGGACCACGTCTTTCCAACAAAACAATCCAGGGAGCTGGACCAAAATCAAAGTTTGAATCCCTTAAGCCCTTTCTGGCTGGGCTAGCATATGGAGCCTGAACCAACCAGGCTGATCTCAGGTTGCTGTTGGGGGAAGGAAGGATGCACCATGCCCAGCAATGATCAGGGAAGAATCCTGAATAGGTCTATATAATCTCCTACCTCTTTCATCCTATCATTTCACAGGAGGTAGCTAAGAGATGAAACCTTTCTGAGGATGGTCACATTCAGAGATCAAACTGCCCTACTAAGGTCTTTAGATCATTAACTCAGTCTTTTTTAATTAATTTTTGAAGAGGCCATTCCAGTGTGCTCACAAAACCAGATTCCTGTGGATGGTACAGAACGTGGAATGTCCACTGAATACTTTGACTGTTGACCTAATGTTGCTGCCCTCTGTGAAATAATGTGTGTAACTGTCAGACTGTAGATGATCTGGAAAGCCAGAAATATAACAGTTTAGTTTCAAGTTCACAGTGCTATGGCTAGAGTTAGCTGATTAGACTTAAATAGCAAAAGCATAACCTGAAAAAGTAGCAACAGTGATGAGGCACCAATGGTAGCACTGAGAACAGGATCCAAGGTCTGACATAGTCAGTGTGCCAGGAGTGGGTGGGGGTCCAGTGCAATGTGGACTCCTTTACCACAAGACAAATAAACCATTTCTGGGCAGAAGTTACAAGTCGGGTATACTGTGGTAGATTTTACATCAGAAACAAATAGTCCTTTATTGTGCTCCCAGTTTTAATGGTAAATGTGTTTTCTTTCCTATGCAATGGTGGATCCAGGTAGCAATGGCAGCAATCTGGATGCTGCAGTCTTGATAAGCAGCTTGACTCCATTCAGACGCATCAGAGAATGGGCCTGGACTGTGTGCATCTACAGAAGTAACCCAGACTGTCATATTGGCAGCTGCGTTTTATTCTTACAGTGTACAGTCCCAAAGAGTGGTACTTTAGTCTGCCAGCTGGTAGTCTTCCAAGTGGCGGATCAGAGAGGTAGGCCATCGGCAATAGCCTAAGAGTCAGTATAAATGTAGGAAGCTTCATCAAGAGGTCAGAGATTGGTCAGGGATATGAGGACTGCCTTGAATTCTGCCTTGAATGGAGTGACCACATCTGCTTTTGGTCTTACATAGCCGGAGCTTGGATGAACAGCAGCAGAGGCCCAAAGACACCACCAGCTTTCAACTTCGGTGAACACATCAGTAACCTGGCCCAGGCATTAAGGGAAAGCACTGGGAACCGAGGCCCCATTGAGCCAGAAACTTTACTTCAGGTAGTGGAATGGACCATACGGTTTGTCCCAAAGGGGTAGTTGCCACTTTTTCTTGTAAACCTAAGATTGTGCTAGGTTGAAGCAACTTAGCTCTTGAATATACCATTTCCCTTTGACCAGAGAGACTTGTTGGGTCCCTCCCATCTTGTTAGTCATTGAATCCTAGTAGACCAATGCCAGAATGTAAACATCAGATGTTCGAGTCACAAGGCTTCCCTGAGTCAGGCGTCCGGTTTCAACAAGCACTTAGTAACCCCTAAGAGCAGCTCTTTTTAAAAAGGGGTGTACTGGATGGCTGAGTCTGGCAGGTGGTGCTGTCATACTTGGAAACTGCCTCCTTGGGTGTTCAGCAGTCATGAAGTCTGTAACTTAAAGGTATAATTTTCCCTTTCTCTTCCTGGGATTCTATGTTGTTTCTGCTGGACCACTTGGGAATAGACAGTACAAGTCATGTGGTAGTCCCTGAATGAGAATGTCTCCCTCTAGACTTCAAGAGCACTCACAGCATTCACCGTATACCATGTACAATATCAATACCAGTTACACATTCAGATGCGGGAGCCAAAACAATAAAAGCACACTGAATTGTGTAGGCATGTGTCAGGACTACAGTAACAGTTATCAGAAGACTGCTATCACCTAGCCAGGAGCACAGGGAGTGCAGAATGGCAGGCAGAGAGAGAGGGGAGCAGTAGGAAAGAAATTTAAATGTTGAGCTTCTGTCTCTCCAACCCACGGGACCCCTGTCCTTCCTCTTCCAGAAAGTCATGTGTCTGTCAATGTCCCACCTTTGTTTCTAAAACTGTCAAGAACTGTAAGAGGTCTAAGGTTTGATTTTACCCTACTTACAAAGTAATAAGTTAGCCTTTTTTCATTTCATGGATTCTGGCAGAAGACATGAGACTCTTGGTCTCAAAGACAAAAGACTTTACCGCTCATGGCATACAAGCAGCATGAGCATTATGCCTGCCCCCCTCAAGTTCCACAGAGGGTAACAAAATATGGACCTAAGTGGATACTCCACAAACAGCAGGTGTATGCTGCAGCTGAGGAACACTGTACTTGGGAAACCACTGTTTTGTAGCAAGCAGTAAACAAGCCTGCTCTTCTTTCCAAAGAGAAACGTTACCTCATTCCTCAAGGTTGCTCGCTGCAAATACAACCCTAAGAAATTGCTCAGGTAAAGAGCAGTCAGGGTCTTGCATTTTTTACTGGTCAGACCAAGCAAGAACATGCAAGGACTCACAGGGTCCATGCCAAGTTGCCCATCCCAAAAGCTTGATGTTAATGGGTTTTTTTGGTAAATCTTAATTTAATTTTAGATTTAATATTTAACTTGATTTTAATTTAATATTAGTTTCTATAAGAAAATTATAAAGTCAGACACCAGAAATCAATAACAATACAATAAATTTTAAAAGTTACCACAATTACCTCTAAAAACGCACTAGGAAAGGAAAAAAAAACACACTAGGGTTGACAATTTCATAGTTAGTCTATTAATGCTATAAAGGAATAGATAATTTCTATGCTATATTAACTCTTACAGAATAACATGGTTGCCTAATTCACTATATGAAGCTAGAATGACTCTGATGGAAAAAAAATGGCAAAATAATTTGGCAAATAAAAATGGCATAATAATAGTGGAAAAACATTAATTTAAATAAAAGCTAATCTCACTTATTAAAATAGAAACATGAATTTTAATAAAAACATAAGCAATCTTAATTGAACAGAAATTAAGATAATCCCACATCATTAACAAATAGTTTTCCCTAGAAATGCAAAGAAGGTCTATTTCAAAATATATCACCATAATATATAATATGTGCAATAAGAAAAACTTTGTATTCATCTCAATAGGTAAAAAAAAAAATTGATAAAACAATTATTTCTGATTTTAAAAACATAGAAAATTATAAAACTTTAAAGTTTTAAAAGAAAGTATGAACAGAAGGCACCATGTTATCTATTGAGAGATTGAATATAATAAAGATTTAAATTCTTAAATTAACCAATAGATTTAATATAATTCTAATTAAAACCCTACCAAGGCTCTTTAGAGAGGCAAGTTGGCAGGAGAAAAAGAACTCTAATGTTAATTTGAAAGCATCAACAAGAACAAAAAGCTAAGAAATTTTGGAGGGAAAAAAGCAGCAGTGAAGAGGAAATTATCCTGTGAGATACTAGAATATATTATAAAGCAATAAATACTAAAACAGCATGGCACTGCTACAAGAAACAGATAATGGTACAGAACAAATAGCTATAACATAGACCATAACATAAATATAATGAATATAATAATTGACTAGCCACCTGATCAGCAAAGATCTGACTGGATCCCTACCTTCTGACGAAAATAATTTACAGATGGATTAAAAGTTTAGGGTAAGAGGAAAAACTGAGAAAGCTACTGGAAAAGTTTAGTGAAATCTCTCACTCATATTTGGGAAAAACTGTGTAAGTATAAAACATACATAAAAGAAAAATATGGCTACATAAAAATAAAAGCTTTCTGTATATTTAAGTTAGTATGAAATAAGAAAATATTAGAAAAGGTTTCCAACAAATAAGAGAAGTATTAGTATGAATTACTAAATATATATTACTGTTTAATATATAAAGAGCTCTTTCAAAATTAGAGAAACAATGAATACTTTTTAAAGAATAAACAATTAGGCAGTAAAACATACACTGGTAGGTATTACTCTGTAAAAGTAACTAATAAATTAATAATTTCCTTCCTACATCCTGTATTCATTTGTATTAAATACCTGGAAGAAGTAAAAAAAAAAAAAAAAGTTTTGAGTAATACATTATAAAAAAGCAAATCCAGGGGCTGGCCCGGTGGCGCAAGTGGTTAAGTGCGCACGTTCCGCTGAGGCGGCCTGGGGTTCACTGGTTCGGATCCCAGGCATGCACAGACGCACCGCTTGGCGAGTCATGCTGTGGCGGCGTCCCATATAAAGTGGAGGAAGACAGGCACGGATGTTAGCTCAGGGCCAGTCTTCCTCAGCAAAAAGAGGAGGATTGGCAGATGTTAACTCAGGGCCGATCTTCCTCACAAAAAAAAAAGAAAATCCATATTATTGTTTTTATTATTAATTTCTTATTCCCAAGGTACACAATTTATATTTAAAGAGATATAGTCCAAATAAATCTACAGTTTTGTGTGTTTATTCGAAAAACCAATTTTTGTTTATATAAAACATGTATCTCATATTTTTTTATAGTATTTTGGTATAATTTATATTCTAAAATCAAAGGCTAATCAGGACAAATATTGAAAGCACTTAGATATTTTAGGAAAGGACTTAGACTACCAGTTCAGATATATTCAGTTTTTCAACACAGAGCACATTCTTTAATACACATCTTAAAATATTAAAATTTTGTATTATAAGAAATTTCTGCTATTTCAACCACCATCTAGTTTTATAAACCACTTCTTTCACTATAGGCTACCATTAATGTACCTTGAAGTAGCCTTCTTCAGCAGCTTTTTAATCTCATTAATTTTACAAGTGTGCTTCTTATGGATAACCACAAATGCATCACAACCATCTGGTGGTGGCTCATCAGCTGCAATCTAAAATTTCAAAGATTATATTTAGCTAAAGTAGTTGATAATTACAATATGATTCAAAAAACTCACACATTACTTTGATTAAAATAACTCAGCAACTACTATTAAGTTATTGCCCTAATTAAAGTAAAAAAATATCTATATGCAGGCAGAATCAAATATTTTAACAAAATCAACTTTATAGTAGGAAACACATGCTTCAAAGTTGTTGAAAAAGTTCCATTCAATTAAAATTTTAATTATAGTGCATTTCAATAGTGATTTTTCCTCATAATTTCCTTATCCCAAATAAAAAATAACATAATATATTCAATTATATTATAATCAATGATAACAACGACAATATAATCAACGATAGGCTATGGAACCAGGTATTATAAGTTTTTAGATCCTTTTGAACCAAAGACATTCACATTAAGATAGATTTATGTACATTACTAGCATGCTTCTTTGTCAAATATAGTTTGGGTATTTTTACATACCTGTTGAAACATCTGAATAGCTGGAGAGTATGCCCTTATAGAGAAAGCAAATTTTAAGAGATTGATATGTAAATTGTCTAAGAATTGTCCAGCTTTCTTCAGGATTAAGTTGTAATAAGAATAATCTGATTCTATAAAAAGAATTCAAAAGAAAAGAATGTTATTATTTCATACTCAACACAATGGCACATCTCTCACTGTAAAGCTAACTTAACATCATATAATCATATCTTAAGTTTGGTTATGGATAGTGTTAGAGAAAAATGGAAAATCAAGATCTCTGTTATATTAATTTCATTTATATCTTCCAGTGAAGTCCAAGCAATCAATACAAGACCAGGTGAAAATTATCTTGCCATTAAAATCTATTTGGAAGATGCCAGCATATCAGACCAATTCACTCCAAGTTGTGAAGTTATAATACACAGAAAAGATACAGGGCCTACCTACAACTTAAGAGGAGACTAAGTATAGCACAAAAAAATTAAAGAATAATATGACAGCTAATACATTTTGAATTACATGTATGAATAAATTCTACTGAGAACTGGTACACATGGCCAAGCGTAATTAACGTGTCCAGAATACTTTACGAGACAGAATTTGAACCAGACCTTAAAGAACAAGAGAAATGTCTTCTTGTCTGGAACAAACTAACCTGAACTGCTGGTTCCCTCCTTTAAACCCATCTCCAAAGATTACATAGACACAAAAGAGAAGGATGAATCTGACAATTTAATTTAAAAACTCTTGGACACTCCTTGGGGGACAGAGTTCATTTGGATGGGAGAGGGCAGAAGAGAATGGCAGCCTAAGAGCTGAAGAGGGCCTGGTGGCTCTAACGGAGACAAGCAGGGAGAGAATGATCTTTTTTTGTCCCTTTCTTTTCTCTACACTGCTCTGAGTATAATCATTGTCTGCATGGTTGCCACTGTGTAAGAAAAATGCAGTACCATTCCACTGCCAGCTAGAGGTGGTAAGGTAACAACAGAGCAGCTCTGGAGTTTAGCTGGTACAGATATCCATAGGTTGGTCCCTGGACATTCCCTGGTCATTTCTTCTCTCCTTTACTCCTTGGCACTGGCTACCAACTGATGGAAACTTTTCACACAAAAGAACAGATTTGGGGTAGATCCAGAACAGTTACCCATAGATCCAAGTTCCCTGATGTGAAAAGGAAAGACAAAAGTGGCATGTAAGACCAGACATTCTCCTTCTAGGAGGAAGAAAAAGGATGTTGACTGGAAGGAGACACTTGGGGGAGGCAAGGGAGACTGGATTGTTTGTTGATTGCTACAATGTTTACTACTTGTTTAAAAGGCGCTGGGCTCTCCCTTGGTTCCTCTACTTACTGCAACCCATTCATGGTGCAGGTGTCATGTGGCAGTCTATGTTGTCCTATGTGAACCAGGGCTCAGGGAACCAGCACAAATATGTGGACATCATGGTTACTGCTTCTGCTTTGAGTAATAGTCTTTTGTCTCTGATCCAGGGGTCTCATGTCTTCCGTCAGCATCCATGAAACTAATCCGCTAGCATGCAAGTAGGGTAAAATCTCAGATCCTTCACAGTACTTGACAGATTTGACAACAAAGATGGAATGATAACCGATACATGGATTTTTGGAGGAGAAAAGGCCCAGCCCCACGGGCCAATTAACAGGATTTGAGGGAAGTCCTTGTAAATTGATAGCGGACATTATGACAAAATTCTATGGTCAATCAGTCAATAAATGCTCCTCCACTTTATAGCCTGTTAATGAAAAGAAAACAAGGGGGAGGTTACAGGCTAAGAACTGGGCAGTAGATTCACAAGCATTTGCCCAAATGATGTCTTAGTTGTTAACTCTCCTCCATGCAAATGGACTTTCTCATCAATTGTTCTGTCAGCTTCAAGTCCACTCCACTGTGCCAAGTACAAAGACCTGTCTTGGGTTACAGTAAGGTTTGTCTTGAGACAACAGGTACAGAGATGCACACCTAAGCCGAGGGAGAAAGGAAGGAAATTTGTGACCACCATGGTCAGAAGGCCAGCAAATCATTAGAACTTCGGTTTGCTTGGCAGATGAGAGGATGAAGCACATAATGCAGAATTACAACCACCTTATGATTCACTCACCCCTATAGTCTATCATGTCAACCTTACATCCTTTCAAAGATGACAGTAGAAAGACTCAGAGTTATTGTAGTGGGTCCGGGCTGATAAGAGAGCTACGGGCCACTCAAGAGATTCCCCTGGTCAGCTATAAAGTCTTCCAGCTCTGATCCAGAAGTCTCATGTCACATGTCATATGTGTATCTGATCTTTGAAACCGTGAGAAGCTAAGTTTTTAGCTTGCAAGTAGCATAAAAATCTCAGCGACTTTACAGCTCTTGATAAAACGGTCAGACATGAGATGACCAAAAAACAGGGGGATATGAAAATATTTCTGAAAGAACTGAGGAAAGAACCAAAAAAACCTAGAAAATATAGACTAAATTAGAAATAACACAAGAATAAAAAGACAGCATGGAAAACAGAGTAAAAGAAATAGAGAATATGCAGGGAAAATGTGAAGAAAATGAAACAGAAATAAAAAGAAGAGGAGAAGATGAAAAAAAGATTTGAGAGAAATGACAGATACAGAAGTCAGGCAAAGGAGATCTACAATATATATAATTGTAACCCTAAAGTGGAAAATCAAGGGAATAGAACCGAATGAACAAAGAAAACTATAACCCAAGAAAACTCTCCAGAATTAAAAGGAGTAATGAATCTACACATCTAAGAATAAAGACTCAGAATGGTCAGCCCTGCAACATTTTCTATTAAAACTATGGGACCCTAAAGTTAAAAATCTGAAGTTTAACATTCACACGTAAATAGTTATGTATGTGAAGAACTCAAGGCCATTATTCCTAGGAGTTATTCATGAGGTGTCAACGAGAGAGCAAACTTTATATAACCAAGAAATAATTGAAGAAACTGCAGCATAAAGTTTGATGGTGAGCTCTGACTATACTTAACTGTAGAAATAAGACTAAATTAAGGAGTTAAGATTTACAAAAGACTGTAAATGTTGTATGCTCTGGTGATATAGAAAATATACCACTAACAAAAATGCTACAAAAGGGAAATTAGGTGGAAAGTAAAACAAGCTCAGCAATTCCTCATAAATATCAGCTGGGAATAAAAGAATATCATTGAAGCCAACAAAGCAAGTGGTAGAAGCTTATGTATACTTATGCATACAAAGATAAAGACTAAGAATATTTGTAGGGGCCAGCCTGGTGGCGCAGTGCTTGACTTTGCACGCCCTGCTTTGGCAGCCTGGGGTTTGCCAGTTTGGATCCCAGGCACAGACCTACACACTGCTCATCAAGCCACACTCTGGCGGCATCCCACATACAAAATAGAGGAAGACTGACACAGATGTTAGCTTAGGGACAATCTTCCTCAAACAAAAAAAAAAGAGGAAGATTGGCAACAGATGTTAGCTCAAGGGCAATCTTCTTCACCAAAAAAAAAAAAAGAAAGAATATTTGTGAACTAAATCAGATGGTGGTGAGGGGAAGAAAGGATCACTAGCCATTTCAATACTGCTTATAGGGAACCAACAGAGAATATTTAAAGAAAGAGGAGGCTAACAACTTAGGGCCTTCACACATTATTGCTTTGGGGTGAACTGCAGGAGGGTAGGGGGTGCATGTTAAGCCAACTTCTATTCAGCAAATCTCAGCTTAAATGTCATTTGTTTTAGAAAGAGTTTTCCCTGACCTCCTAAGATCCTGTTATACACTCTGATGAGACGCTATACCATCTCTAGATCAAGGCTCAAAACTGTAATTAAAAATATTTGTATAATTACTTGCTTAATGCTGTCCTTTCCATTAAGCTATAAACTGTGAAGGCAGGAATCTTTTCTAGCCTTTCAATGGTACCTTTCCATTCTTGGCACACAAAATAGGTATTCAATACATTTTTCGAATTAATATTTAAGAATTGAATAGGTCTCTTCATTCTAGGCAGTAATACTTTTCTAGTCCAGTAACTTTAAAGAGTCATCATATGAGAGTAGGTGTGCATATTCACTCTTACTTCTTTAACAACCTATAGGTGACTTCTCAGGAAGTTATGGTGAGTTTCCCCACAAGAATCAAAAAGTAATGCAAATAAGATTCACCTTCAACAATAAAAGCAATTCACAAAACAGATCAGAGAAGAGATGTTATCTTTAAAAAAACATAATAGCTATAGGGCCAACAAGAAAATAGCCAAAATTAGTGTAATAACATATCTAAAATAAGACTAGCTCAGTCAAAAGGGGACTGGTTATCCATGAAAACAGAGAAGAGAGTCAACATAAACAAATGAGAGTAGTGTGTGACAACAGACATCAAATTTTGTCAAGGTCACTGTTAAGGTTGTCTCTAATGTAGTGACGGATGCAGGATTCAAGGGTTTATAGAAAGGAAACATCTGTAACTAAGGCTTAGTTACATGATCGTCTCAATCATGAGATGGATGCATTGGACTGATGTTTTAAAACAACTAAATTCATGGTCACCAACTAACCTGCTGATGATAATTTTACCCTTTCAATATCCTTCCTTTATCTTCAACCTCACCTTTTACTCTATTTTTGCCTACTGGTATTTAAGATATATAAATCACTCTCATCTTCAAAAATGGAGAAAAAAGCAGCAGTAGCCTTCAGTCAGCTACTGATTCATCTTATGTGCTTCACAGTCAATTCTGAAAGACTTAACAATACTTATATCGACTTCCTCAACTTCTAGTCATGGCTCAACCTACTGTAGTTTTGATTTCCATACCAGTGAAATCGCTCTCACCAAAGCCACCAATAATTTTTTTGTCGTTAAAAGCTTAATATTCATATTACTTCATCTGTCTATAGTATTTGATAACATCTGTCACTTACCACTTAATATTTTCCTGGCTTTCATGACATCACACTTTCCAGGTTTTCACACCTACCTCTACAGTACTCCTTAGGTCTCTATTCTGTGTCTTCCCCCGGTTATAGTTTAAACATTGGTGTTCTTCAAGGTTCTGCCCTTGGGACCTATTTTCTTCTCATTCTATACCTTCTCCCTATAACTTCAATTACCTTCTTGAGTTGATAACTCCCAAATCCTACTCTTTAGCCTAGATTCTTTTTTTCCCCCTAAATCTCTTACTTATATATCAGCTTATTGGCTATCTTTACTTGGATATTCCACAAGCATTTCAAATGTGACACATCCAAACTGCAATCATCTTCCTATCCCAAACCCACTTTGAGTTAGCATTGTCATAACATTTTCTGACAATCTTTCCATTGAAATATACAAGCAACTTGACTTGTGTAGAAACCATTAATATCCTCAAGGACCTGAGAACGAGATTCTTAAATGCTGAGCATGTGGAGAAGTAAAAATAAATAGGGACTTGGGAGTCAGAAAAATCTTGGCTGACATTTCCAACTCACCACACAAAACTACACAGGTTAGCTAATATGATGCCACTTGAATCTTGAGGCATCAATAAATACATAACTCTGTGGCAGAACCACATAAAATGGTTAAGAAACAGGAAATTCAATGTTTAAAAGGTCTTACTTTGCTGGCACATAAAGTGTTATCACTAAATGGCATGAAACTAGTAACTGAATTCAAAAAATTAAACGTTCAATATTTACAACTTTTTTAGGCAAGTAGATCACCGGAATTACTCCTCAGTAAAGAGTGTTTAGAGGGTCTCATGGAAATTCGATAACCTAAAAAATTACCAGTAACTGAGGATGTAAAACGTTTCCTCTAGGATAATGTCTTGAAAACAAATTCAGTAAAATCTGAATGTTAAATATGTTAACATATTTAATTCCTATATACCATTCTTTCCTACACCTAACAAGGTCAGCAATGACCCAGCATATGCATCTGACTCTCACCACTGTAAGTTCAATAGAATTATATTTTCATTGTTAGTAATTCTTATTTAACACAATTTCTTTTAGGTTCAACCCTGAAATACACATACCTCCTACAGTATATGCTTAAAGTAGAGCTTAGGTATTCCTGAGCTTAAATTCCAACTTATTAATGATCTGCCACCAGCTTGTCCAGGTATGCCATTTCATTAGGTAAAAAATACGCTGATATATTTAATAAGAGTTCAAAATTTACAAGAGTAATTTCCAAGATTGTTTTTCCAATGGAAAGTGGCACTGAATAAGGCCATAAAGCATGTACTGAGAACAACAGATTTGGGATAGATATACTCAGGATTTTAGGTGTGAACCAGGAAATCTGGTGTTGGATTTTTTAACTATCATGAAAACCTGACATATTAATCTAGCCTATTCTTACCTCAAATACCAAAACTAAAATCACCAGGACAAATATAAAGGCAACAAACAACAATTTCCCATTGATTTGAAAATAGATTTCTAAGTGGCCAAAGGTCCTCTGCGCATTTCCTTCCTGTCTCTTCTGCTCTTCTCCCTTCCCTACCAGCTGGCTAAATCCTATCATCCAAACTCAACTCCAGCATTCACCACTGGAAAGGCTGCCCTGCTCTCTCTGAAATACTGACTAGGTGCCTTTTTTATGTGCTCCCGTGTTATGCATATCCCTATTAAAGCTCTTATCACCTAACAGTACACTTAGCTGTCTTGCTGTGTCCATCATACTACAAAGTCCAGAGAACACAGATCACATTTATTCATCTTTGTATTCCCAGGATCTAAAGCAGTGCATAGTATTTCTTGTGACTCAAATAATGATTGTTAAATAAGCTTTTCAGTACAATTTTTTTGACAGAGCAAAATTTACCTGTTTTTGGAAATATTTCGGTTTAAAATATCATTAAAGGCATGTTTGTTCTCTTTATTTTTTTAAACCTATCTCATGAAATCATAAAATTGCTGAACTTCAAGGACACTTGAGCCAAACAGGCTCCAGTAAAAGAACACTTAAAACATTCAAAACTGTTGTTTATCTTACATTTACACTCAGGGATAAAATCATAAACTATTTAATCACCACAGTAAAGAAGTTTTCTCTATGTCTAAAAGGCTAAAGAATTCCCTCTTGAGGGATTCCATGTTAATATAATTTATTCTATTCTCTGTAGAGATAGGAAAATAACTAACCTTTCTTTATAATAATTAATAATCGACCTTTTGGTCTCGGCCGCTAAAACCTAATTTCAGTATCTTTAATCTACTGACCTTCTCTGAGAAACACATTAATAAATACTTGTTCATTCTAAAGATATTTATATGTGCATGTGTGTATATACATATATATATATACACACACACATATATATACATTCTCATATATATTAAAAAAGTAGGAATGACTAACTCCATTTTCTAGATAGTGAAATGAAAGCACACAGGTTACCTGACTTGTTGAGGGTAAGTATTAAAAATCTCTTTAAGAGTTTAAGAGTAAAAGCAGTCTGGCAAAAAAAAATTCAGTATTACTAGATGCAGAACTAATATTATTTCAAAGAAATCTAGGTAAAAAGAAAACCATAATTCAACAATTTCTACTTCTTCTTGATTATAATGCAATATCCAAACATTGCTAATTATATGAGTTTCCTCATAATAAAGTATCAAAGCCTTATATTTTTGGAAATGGATGCTTAGAATAGTTTCCATTAAAACAACTTTCAAATTAGTATTTGGATTTACTAATCCAATTAAGCATTTACATTTAACCTTTACCATTAAAAACAATAAATATACCCAATGTATGCACATAAATACAAATCTTATAAGTTAAAATAGACATATCACCTACCTGTTTGCTTATAAATTGCTAATTCTTTCACAGTTTCCAAAAACTGCCAAAATTTTTCATTACTTTCTTCTGCCATAAATTCACTATTAAAAAAAAAGTAATCAGTTACTAGATAGAAATGAAAAATGGTTTAGATACTATAAACTGTATTTTAGAACCAAATTATAACATATGGTAAAAACAAAAAGCTCTAAAAACTAATGTCAAATTACTGATTTCCATTTATAATAACGCAGAAAGAGAACAAATTGATGACTCTTACCTGAGGTATCATTTTCAACTACAAGCATATAATCATGACCGGAAAAGACTGCATGAGAAATTATTTCTGAATTTTCCTCATTACTTGCTACAACTAAAAAATGGATAATTTATTTTGTTTCTCCATGTGAAATACCACTGAGAAGTATAACTTAATGGCAATGAAGAGAGTGTTAAAGGCAAAAAGAAAAAAAAATAAAATAAAACAGACTGCCTGTTTTTCACAAAAACTGATTCTATAAACACTTTCGAAAAGTCATATCACTTATTATTTTTACTTAGCTACTTATTTGTGGACAAAATCTATTATTTAAAACAAACTACCTTAATAATAAAAAAATTAATAGGAAGTCAGTGTATCACATTAGGTCTTTTGCCTTGAAGACCAAAGAAACTTCCATTTTTCCACAGAGTACAGGTAAGAAAAAATGGCCAAAGCCATTTAAAATCTTTTGGAAACAATGAAATAAGTGAAAGGTTATTCAGCCCTGTATAGAACAAAGTGCAAGACATCTAAAACAAGTAGATTCAACTATTTGAACCAGAAAGAAAACAGCCACCAAATAGATGGTACAGACTCTTTGTTATAGCCCACCTTATCCTTCTCTCTAGCCTTGGTAAACTTCAACTAATGCATAATATAAATGGAAAGTGTTGAGGATATCCAAGACACATGCAGAGTAACACCGTTGTGAGTCTGAAATGGTCACCAAAGGGGGAAAAGGAGGTGAGAAAAACTGATTAATTCATCAACATAAAGATGACAAGCATAGGAATTTAAAGCAATAAGTAACTTGACAACAACTCTTGCTATTAATGGCATCCAACTCAACGAAAAAGAAAAGAAGCTAAAAGCAGAGGAAGCAAAGGGAAACACTAAATAGGATGTGACCTGAAAAGGGCAGGGATGGTACAAAACCTAAAGAAAAGTAGGGAGCAACATTTAATACCCAATTGACTTGACGAAACAACTATAGACGTGCTTGTATACTGTGCAACCAAAGGTAAAACACTTCTTCCACATGCCAGAATGCATACATCTAAGTATGAGCCTTCATACTTAAGTGATCACTTTAAGAAAGTATTCACTTACATTTATTCCTTCAATATACCACTGCTCTAAGCACTTTTGGAACTCTTCTGGAATTACTTTCAGGGCAATTTGTCAGTAACTCATCATTAATCTTAGAGAAGGAAATATCTTTGAGAGACCATCTAAATCAGTGCCTCACCTGCCAAAAGATAAGATATTACCTTTGGTCACAGTTTAAAAAAGGGAAAACCCCAAAAAACTGCCATTCCCAATTTGTTCACTTGTCTTATACAATATTTAGTTCCAAATAACAATGTTTCCCCCAAAAAATTCTACCACAGAGAAAAAAAATTATTTCTATAGAGGGTGTTTTTATATGTACTAAAGAGCATGACAGTAATTATAAGTGGAATTCCAAACAATATTTTCATCAAGAGCAACACCAGTGAAATGAATGCAGTTTAAATGTATAAGTTAGGGTATATGTGTTGTAAAAATTTAAGCTCATCAGCCTATAATCATCCCTAGTAAACAGTACTAAATTATAAACTTCTTGAGGTAAGGGACATACCTTATTCATCTTTGTTTCCTACACAGTAACCATCAGAGGGCCATGCTCAAATGCTTACAATAAAGACTATTACAAAAGTATTGACCAAATGTTATGAGAACATAATATGTTTGTTTTATCAGGGGAAAGGATCAGGCAAAGAGAGAGTAATACAGTATGTCCACAAATAAGGTATCAATGAGGAAAAGATTGTAGTAGAGTGTTATATTACTTTCCTAGGGCTATCATAATAAGTTACCACAAACTTAGTGGCTCAAAACAAGAGAAATTTATTCTCTCACAGTTCTGGAGGCCAAAAATCTGGATTCTATTTTTTGTCAAGGTAAACACAACAGGTTCCAGAGGTTAGAATGTGGATTTGTCTTTTGCAGAGGCCACCTTTCAAGCCACTATATTCCAGTCTCTGGCTCCCTAAAATCCACGTTTGTCCCATATACAAAATACATTCACCCCATCCCAACATGCCCCAATGTAATCTCAACCCACTATAACATCATCTCTAAATCCAAAGGCTCAAGTAAATATCATCAGAAGTCTCAAATCTCATCATGTAGATCATCTAAACAAGGTACGAGTGAGACCCTGGCTATGATCCATCCTGGGGCAAAATTCTTCCCTGTATGTGGAACTGTGAAACTAGAAAACAAATCTGCTTCCAAAATGCACTGATGAGACAGGCATTCCAAATTCCAAAGACAGACATCCCAATTTCAAAAGGGAGAAATTAGAAAGAATGAAGGAGTCATCTGTCCCAAGCAAGTGTCAAATCCAGCAGAACAAATTCTATTAGGTTTCAAGCCCTGAGCATAATTCTCTGTGGCTTATGGCTTATTGCTCTACCCTCTGTGCTGCCTGCCAAGGCTCTGCCCTTAGTGTTATTCTTCCTTTTCCTTGAAGGGTAGCACTTTTTTTTTTTTGGTGAGGAAGACTAGCCCTGAGCTAACATCTGTTGCCAATCCTCCTCCCTTGGCTGAGGAAGATTGGCCCTGGGCTAACATCCGTGCCCATCTTCCTCTACTTTATATGTGGGACACCTGCCACAGCGTGGCTTGATAAGCAGTGCATAGGTCCGCACCCAGGATCCGAACCTGTGAACCCCAGGCTGCAGAAGCGGAGCGGGGGTGAACTTAACCACTACATCATCGAATCAGCCCCAGGGTAGCACAGGCTTGCAGCCAAGTAGTTCTATCTGTCAATTTCCTGCCTATACAATTGTGGAAGTCTGACAGCCTTCTCTCTTTTCATCCTGTCTCTGTCCCTTTTGAGCCAAGCTGGCAGTGTTTCTCCTGATACAACATAATCAAAATCCTTGTGTCTCTCTCGTGTATCTCAGCAGGGTCATGCTACTACACAAGGATCCTCAACAGATCCTTCCTAGATAAGCCCATCTCTATTCCTGGCTTCTGCTGAGATAGATGAGTGGATCCATGAGTCACACACCTAACCTACACAGCAAAAGGTTGTCCAGCTACACATTTGGCCTTCTTTCCAGAGCATGCATTCTCAACAATGAGTTTCCTAATTTTTAGCATCCTCTGCAATCTGAATAGGCTGAGACCCTCCCAAATTATCAAATGCTGATTCCTTTTTCTTTAACAGTTCCTTCTTCAATTTCTCTCTTTCTTCTTGCATTTTACTATAAGCAGTAAGGAAAAACCAGGTGACATCTTTAATACTTTGCTTGGAAATCTCCTCGGCTAACTATCTAAGTTCATTGCTTGCAAGTTCTGTTTTCCACACAACTTTAGAATCCAACTCAGCCAGTTTTCTGCCACTATATAACAAGAGTCATCTTTCTTCATTTCCAATAACACAGCCCTCATTTCCTTCTGAGTCCTCACCAGAAGTGCCTTTAATGTTCATATTTCTACCAACATTCTATTCATGATGATTTAAGTATTCTCTAAGATGACAGAAGCTTTTTCGACCAGGCTCACTTTCTTCTAAGTCTTTACCAGAATCACCTTTAATGTCTATATTTCTGCCAACAGTCTTCTCAAGACAATCTAAGCTGCTTCTACCAAATTTCTCAAAACTCTTCCACCTTCTGCCCCATTCAACAGCTATTTCTACATTTTTAGGTATTTGTTACAGCAGCACTCACTTCAAGTTACCAAATCTGTATTAGTTTCCTAGGGCTGCTGTAACAAATTACCAAAAACTTGTTGACTTAAAACAACAGAAACTTACTGTCTCACAGTTTGGAGGCCAGAAGCCCAACATCAAGGTACTAGTAGGGCAATGCTCCCTCCAAAGGCTCTAGGGGAGAATTTTTCTTTGCCTCTTCCAGCTTCTGGAGGCTTCTGGTGTTCGTTCATTGGCTTGTGGCTACATCAATCCAATCTCTGCCTCTGTTCACATGGCCTTCTCCTTCTTGTCTGGGTCTTCTCCTCTGTCTCTTAAAACGGCACTGGATTTAGCACCCATCCAGATAATTCATGATATCTTGTGTCAAGACCCTTAACTTATATTCACAATAGCCAAGACTTGGAAACGACCTAAGTACCCATCAAGGGACAAATGGATAAAGATGATATGGTACATATACACAATGGAATACTACTCAGCCATAAGAAATGATGAAATCCAGCCATTTGTGACAACACGGATGGACACTGAGGGTATTATGCAAAGTGGAATAAGTCAGAGGGAGAAGGTCAAATACCATATGATCTCACTCATTAAGTAGCAGATAACAACAACGACAAACAAACACATAGAGACAGAGACTGGACTGATGGTTACCAGAGGGGAAGGGGGGAGGGAGGAGGGTGAAAGGGATAATTAGGCACATGTGTGTGGTGATGGATTGTAATTAGTATTTGGGTGGTGAACATGATGTAATCCATGCAGAAACAGAAGTATAATGATGTACACCTGAAATTTATACAATGTTATAAACCAATGTTACCACAATAAACACACACACACACACACACACACACACACACACACACACAAAGACCCTTAACTTTACATCTGCAAAGATCCACTTTCCAAATAAAGTAACATTCACAGGTTCAGGGGTTAGAATGTGGACATATCTTTTTGGGATCTGCCATTCAATCCACTACAAGCGATGAGATTGGTACAACAGACTGCAGCTAGATAGTGAAGGACCTTTAAGGAGCATTCTACAGAGTTCCAGCTCTAAGACTCTTGAGGCAAGTAGAAATCAGGACAACACTGCAACTACCAGTCTAGTGTTGGAAGAAGCTAGGCTGATTTGGAACTGAGTACGGGATCAGATCCATGCAAGCTCTGGGAGAAACTAGGGAAAAGATAGAGGAAAGGAACATATTTAAGCTAGAATCTTTTATTCAAGTAAAACTGTTTTATTACATCTGATATGAAAGAAATAGAAACGATCATAAGAGACTACTATGAACAGTTATACACCTACAAATTGGAGAACCTATAAGAAATGGATAAATTCCTAGAAACATACAACCTACCAGGACTGACTCATAAAGAAACAGAAAATCTGAACAGATCAATTACTAGTAAGGAGATTGAATCAGTAAGGAAAACCTCTCAACAAACAAAAGTCCAGGACTAGACGGCTTCACTGGTGAATTCTACCAAACATTTAAAGAATACGAATTCTTCTCAAACTCTTCCAAAAAAACAGAAGGGGAAGGAATACTTCCAAACTCATTTTATGAGGCCAGCATTACCCTGATACCAAAACCAGACAAGAACACCACCAGATAATTACGCCAATATCTGATGAACATAGACGCTCAATCCTCAACAAAATATTAGCGAACCAAATTCAACAACACATTAAAAGGATCATACACCATAGTCAAGTGGGATTTATTACAGGAAAGCATGGATGGTTCAACATCTCCAAATCAATGTGAAAGACACTAACAAAATGAAGGATAAAAATCATATGATCATCGGGGCCGGCCCGGTGGCGCAAGCGGTTGGGTGCGTGCGCTCCGCTGCGGCGGCCCGGGGTTCGCTGGTTCGGATCCCGGGCGCGCACCGACGCACTGCTTGGCAAGCCATGCTGTGGCGGCATCCCATATAAAATGGAGTAAGATGGGCACAGATGTTAGCCCAGGGCCGTCTTCCTCAGCAAAAAAAGAGGAGGATTGGCGGATGTTAGCACAGGGCTGATTTCCTCACAAAAAAAAAAAAAAAAATCATATGATCATCAATAGATGCAGAAAAAACATCTGACAAAATTCAATACCCATTTATGATAAAAACTCTCAACAAAGTGGATATAGAGGGAATGTACCTCAACACAATAAAGGCTATATATGACAAGTCCATAGGTAATACCATACCTAACAGTGAAGAGCTAAAAGCTCTTCCTCCAATATCAGAAACAAGACAAAGATGCCCACTCTCACTACTTTTATTCAACCTAGTACTTGAAGTCCTAGCCAGAGCAATTAGGCAAGAAAAAGAAATAAATGGCATCCAAATCAGAAAGGAAGAAGTAAAACCATCACTATTTGCAAATGATGTAAAATAATATATAGAAACCCTAAAAGAGGCCACCAAAAAATGGTTACAACTAACAAATTCAGTAAAGTGGCAGGATACAAAATCAATAAACAAAAATCTGTTTTGTTTCTATACACTAATAAGAATTATCAGAAAGAGAAATTAAGAAAACAATTCTATCAGGGGAAAAAAAAAAAACCTAGGAATAAATTTAACCAAGGTGGTGAAAGACCTGTACACTGAAAACTATAACACACTGATGAAAGAAACTGAAGACAGAAATAAATGGAACGATACTCTGTGCTCACAGATTGGAAGAATTAACTTTGTTAAAATGTCAGTACAACCCAAAAGCAATCCACAGATTCAATGCAACCCCTATCAAAATTCCAATGCCATTTTTCACAGAAATAGAACAAACAATCCTAAATTTGTTTGTAACCACAAAAAACCTCAATTAGCCAAAGCAATCTTGAGAAAAAACTAATAATCAAAACAGTATGGTACTGGCATAAAAACAGACACATAGATCAATGAAAGAGAATAGAGAGTCCAGAAATAACCCACGTATGTATGGTGAATTAATTTATGACAAAGGAGCCAAAAACACACAAGGGGGAAAGGACAGTCTCTTCAATAAATGGTGTTGGGAAAACCGGACACTCACACGCAAAAGAATGAAACTGGACCACCGTCTTACACTATACACAAAAAACAACTTAAAATGGATTAAAGACTTGAACCTAAGACCTAAAACAATAAAACTCCTAGAAGAAAACATAGGTAGTAAGCTCCTAGACATCATTCTTGGCGATGATTTTTTGGATTTGATAGGAAAAGCAAAGGCAACAGAAGTAAAAAGAAACAAGTGGGACTACATCAAACTAAAAACTCTGCACAGTGAAAGAAATCATCAACAAAATGAAACGGCAACCTATCTAAATGGGAGAAAATACTTGCAAATCATATATCTGACAAGGAGTTAATATCCAAAATATACAACTCAATAGCAAAAAAAATGATCCAATTAAAAAAATGGGCAGAGGATCTGAATAGACATTTTTCCAAAGAAGACATACACATCGTCAACAGGTAAATGAAAAGGCGCTCAAGGGCCACCCCTGGTGGCCTAGTGGTTAAGTTCAGAGTGCTCTGTTTCAGCAGCCATACTCAGGAACCAAACCCGGACCCACACCACTTGTCTATCAGTGGCCATGCTGTGATGGCGGCTCACATACAAAATAGAGGAAGACTGGCAACAGATGTTAGCTCAGGGCGAATCTTCCTCAGCAAAAAAAAAAGAAAAAGAAAAGGTGCTCAAGATCATTAATCATCAGCGAAATGCAAATCAAAATTACAAGGAGATACCACCTCACACGTGTTTAGAATGGCTATTAGCAAAAAGACAAGCAATAACAAGTGTTCACGAGGATGTGGAGAAAAGGGAACCCTGTACACTGTTGGTGGGAATGTAAAGTGGTGCAGCCACTATGGAAAACAGTATGCAGGTTCCTCAAAAAATTTTAAAAAGAACCACCATATGATCCAGCAATTCCACTTCTGGGTATTTATCCAAAGGATGTGAAAACACTAACTTGAAAAGATATGAGCACTCCTATGTTCACTGTAGCATTATTTACAATAGCCAAAATATGGAAACAACCTAAGTGTCCACTGATGGATGAATGGATAATGTGGCATATATATACAATGAAATATTAATCAGCCATAAAAGGAGAAGGAAATCCTGCCATTTGTGACAACATGGATAGCCCATGAGGGCATTATACTAAGTGAAATAAGTCAGACAGAGAAAGACAAATACCATATGATCTCGCTTATATTAGAATCTCAAAAAAAAAAAAAAAGAAAAAAGCTCATATACAGAGAACAAATTGATGGTTGCCAGAGGCAGGCAGACAAGTGGGTGAAATAAGTGAAGGTGGTCAATAGGTACAAACTTTCAATTATAAAATAAATGTCATCGGCATATAATGTCCAGCACGGTGACTATGGTTAACAATACCATGATATTCATTGTACTACACCATTTTATACATGGGACTTGAGCATCAGTGGATTTTGGTATCTGCAGGGGTTCCTGGAACCAATCTCCCACAGATATGGTGGGATGACTGTACAGATATGGTGGGATGACTGTATCTTAAAGTTGCTAAGAGAGTAGATCTTAAAAGTTCCCATCACAAGAAAAGAAAATTTTTCTAACTATATATGGCGAAGGTTGTTAACGAGACTTATTGTGATGATCATTTCACAATATATACAAATATCCAGTCATTATGTTGAACACCTGAAACGAATACAATGTTATGTCAATTATACCTCAATTAAAAAAAACACTTTTAGTACATTATATATGAAACGTAATGTGGGTGACAGAGTCTCTTTTTAGGACCATAAGCTGTTGCTTGGTGAACGGACAAAAGCAACTGGCGTGAAAACTTCATGTTGGCTAAAGGAAAGAACTTTAAATTTTAACTACTGAAATAGAGCAAAATTCAATAGCTACAGGTTTTGTTTCTGCACGGTAAATGATACGTTATGAACTAACTCCAGTGGAGGAGTTTTGGCAAGAGATAATAACTTGCGGGGTGTCTTCTCCACAGGAAGCCTAGGAGCTGACCCAATGATGTTATCATTATGAAACTAGGTGCTTCAAGTACCATTTTCCTAAAAAGGACTGTCTACATCAATTGAAGTGCTTGCATTAAACGCCACATTCCACCTCTCATTCTTCCTTTTCTTTCGTAAATGCTAACAAAATCTAAAAGAATTAAACGAAAGCCCCTCAATTTTAAAAACCGTGGATGAGGCAAAGGAGGAACTGAGGGGAAAAGAACTTCAAGCTGAGTGCTGCGCGCGGGGTGGCAGCGGAGGTGATGCTCGAGGGCCAAGCACGAGGGCGCCTGGAGCAGCGGTGCAAGGATCCCGCGCCCGGGGCCGGCGAAGAGTCGGCGTCCGAGGGGCCCTCAGGGTCCCAGCGCGCCCCGGCCCCGCCGGACCTTCCCTCCGCGCTGGGCTCGCCAGACGGTCCGGCCCGCACCCACCTGGCCTCCAGCAGCAGCGGGGTCTCGGGCCACTTCGCGGCCAAGTGGGCCGTCACCGCCTTGGACGCGGAGGCCGTCCCAAAGCCGAGCAGCAAGAGCCACAGCGTCGAGGAGCCCAGGAGCAGCCGCGCCACATTGGCTGCCTTTGCCATCTCGCGGAGAGGGAAGCGCGAGGCCCTCGGACCCGGCGCCCACAGCCCGCAGCCGCCACGCTACAGCCGGCTCCTCCCGCCGCGCGGACGCCCACTTCCGGTGGGGGGAGCTCGAGTCCGTTACTCGGGACGGGGCTTGGCTTGCGCCAGGCGCATGCGCGTTCCGCTCTGGCGCCCTCCTGGGCGCCCCCGCCGGCAGACGCGATCCCAGCACTGAGCCACGTAGGTGCGCGCGGCGCCGGGATACGGAGCGGAGTGGCTGATGCTCGGACGCGTCGGCAAGCGGGACCTCTCGTTCTCAGACAGAGGTTGTGGGGCATGGGGGGGAGGGGGCGCTCCCCGAGACCGAACTGGGATTGCGGCCGGCTAAGGCAGGCTGGAGATGCCAAAATCTGGAAGCGAAGGCTGGACCCAGTGTGCATATTATCCGCGTTTACACAGGCCGAAAGTAAGGCCCATTAGAGTTCAAGGACCTACGTCACGGAATTCTCAAATTTTATTGCATGTTATTCACCAGGTAGAGCCTGTAGAAAGCCCCATGCCCAGACCACACCACGCACCAATTACAGGGGAATGTGGGGGTGAGATTCGGGCGTCACTAGTATTTAACCCTCCCCCCAACCCAGGTGATTCCAGTGTACAATCATGTGCTAAAACCAGTGACGTCACCTGGAGGGCTTGTTAAAACACACGGTGCTGGGCCTCATGCCAGCGTTTCTGATTCAGTAGGTCTGGTGTGGGGTCCAAGAATTTGTATTTCACGTCTGTCAAGTTCCCAGCTGACGCTGATACTGCTGGCTGGGAACCACGCCTTTAGCCTTTGCGGGCCTCAAAAGTGGTCCACAGACCGGCAGCGTCAGCATCACCTGTGAGCTCATTAGAAATGCAGCCTCTCGGGCCCCATCCTAGACCGACTGAAGCCGAATCCCCAGTTTAACAGGAACCTCAGGTGATATTTGTGCGCATTCAAGTTTGAGAAAAGCTGATTTTTCAGGATTACAGGTGAAAATGCGTAGAAGAGTGATAGTTGCTTTGGTCATTATCAGCCTAAATCACACAGCTGTGACTGAGTCTCCATTTCAGCCAAGCACTGACCCCAAAGCTCATGCACTTAGTACATGAGGCTCAAAGACAAAACCTTGCAACCGAGTTAACTGGCTTTCCAGTACATATGATTCATCAAATCAAAATGTTCAGTTTTATTTAACTGGGCAGAGGTGGAGCCTCAAGATTCTGACTCCTAGTCAGGATTGATTCTTTTTCTATTCAGAAGAGAGTAAATTCGTTATAAATATTAAAATATATGGTAAAGAGAAGCAGCAACTGAGAAGATAGTTTAGGAGGATGCACTGATCCATTCTTTTTTTTTTCTCCTATTACTCCCTTTCCCTGTAGGGAATCTGGATCTCTTGAAGTTGCCTAAACGTGAGCACTCCACTGTTTTTAATTTCCCCTCATTTGCTTAGTGTATACTTTTCCTTAAAAGACCCTGCTGTGGAAATGCTGCTCAGGTCTCACTTCCTAAGTTTAGCTTTCATTTGCTGATTTATCTTACTTGGTGTGATCTCTCCCTCCTTTAAATTCCCATAAACTCTTTATTTTAACTGTCATATACTGCTTATAATTCTCACTTTAGAGTTTGAATACAGTTCTTAATTATTTCTCCTACTAGGGATGAAATTCCCTGAGGGCTCATGTCTTATTCATTTTTAGCATCCCTTGCAGTACCTAGCACAATCCATGTTATTGGGGCTCCATAAATATTGAAGAGTCCTTATTTTATGGATAGGTAGGCAGAAAGCAAAGGTGGGTGAATAAGGAGCTTAATTTCTATCTAGGAGCATAATAGAAAAATATATTATGAGTCTTTTACAAGTATTTGCTTTAATTAACTCTTTTTTTCCACTTATTTTTGGACTAAATTTTTGACTGAAATTGTGGGATGAAGGAAATAAAATATTGACAGTGAATGTCTTAAATGTCACCATATCTGATAGGTTGCAAATCTTTAAGAAATGATTTGCCATATAAAAAGTCACATAAAATACAATGTTAAAGGACACTACTAAAATGTATGTTAATATACATTCCAGTATATTTGAGTTCAGAATAGTTAGGAATGCTGCATTTCTCTTTTAAAGAGAATGAAATTAATCTAATTTAGGGTCATTTAATTACATAATTATTATACACTTTAACTTACATAGTATTTTCCTAGAAATTTAAGTGAGTTTGAAATATTCCTCACATGGGTCATCCCTGGACTTGTTTCCTCATCTGTAGAACAAAAGAGTAGGACTGATATTTAAGGTCTTTTCTCTATGTAATTTCTATGTACAGATAGAAAAACTAAAATGCAAAAATTGAGTAACTCAGAAAAAGTCATTCAAGTTAGTGAGGCAGCCAAGTATTCTGACATCCATTGTCAATAAGCTTTTGGCACAGATTGGCTATGAACTGAGTGTAGTTCAGGAACAGAATTGTACTTTTATATTTTTTAGCAAAATGTTATTCAAAGTATTCACATTAGGATTTATGAATGAGAATTGATGATAGAAGTTTTCCTTTTATGTGGAAGAAGTGATTAATGAGTGTTTTATGATAAGAATATTGTGTTTAATAGAATAAATCATCTTGAAAATTTTTTTAAGGTACAGCATGGACTTTATTTAATGAAAATAGTGGTGCTACGTGAGGGTAAAGTTACTGCCAAATTATCATATAATGTAATAAAACTTTAATTTTCTCCACCTAAAGTCCCACAGCTGAAATGGATTTTTAAAAATAGCACCCTGTAAGTCTTCCTGATTTCCGTTAGTATAAGAAAGACCCTATTCTCACTTTTTTATTTGAATATTTTAAAGACACAGAAGTGTCCTTTGCTCCATTCTAGTTGGGAAGAATTTATAGACTTATATAATTTGTTATATTTCTACTCCCTAAGCAAGATTATACCAAAATCATAATCAAATGAGTAATGGTTTAGTTTCTTTTATTTAAATGAAAGTAGATTTGATATTTATGTTTGCATATTTTATTTAAAATAGATTACATGTGCCTCACAAATGTCTAACTCCAAGAATGTTTGATGAAAATTTTTTTAATTTGATGAAATCCAGTGACTTTCAAATAGCAAATTAAGTATGAGAAATATATAATTTTTTTTTAAATTTTTTTTTCTTTTTTTGTGAGGAGATCAGCCCTGTGCTAACATCTGCCAATCCTCCTCTTTTTTGCTGAGGAAGACTGGCCCTGGGCTAACATCCGTGCCCATCTTCCTCCACTTTATATGGGACGCCGCCACAGCATGGCCTGACAAGCGCTGCGTTGGTGCGCACCCGGGATCTGAACCGGTGAACCCCGGGCCACTGCAGTGGAGCGCGCACGCTTAACCGCTTGCACCACCGGGCTGGTCCCATGAGAAATATATAATTTTTAAATTAATCATTTAGGATGGTATAAATACTTGAAATCTGCTATGTAACGACAACCTTCTATACTTACATACACAGTCAGTATTTTATAGTTATGTGTTCAAAGGTTCCTAAGTCAGTATTCTGTTGCTTCTATTATTTGTTTCTTCAACAAAACATATAGGATTGAAACATGTTGGTGGAAGACAAAGAAACATATGTTCTGCTTTTACATCTTCCAGTAGAGGTTAGTACAGTTATGTGCACAAACTCATTAATTCATTCAAAATATATTGTATATCATCTATGGGAAGGTGACTGTATCATATATTGGTAAAGAAGACTGAGATGAATAAAACAGTCAATGTCCTCAAAGGGCTTATGCTATAGTAAGGATATAAGAACATAATCCAATACATTATTACAAGAAAAGTTAATAAAATTCTATGGAAGTCCAGGAGAAGAAGATACATTTTTAAGAAATATTTTTGAACAGATAAATGAACAAACAGCTTTAGCAAATTTTCTCATTAAAATTATTTCCTGAGTTTAAATCCAACACTTTAAGAAGCTACACAAATTCTTTCAGTCCCTAGGGAAGCATCTGAAAAGTACTATCATGATTATTAACAACAAAAATAAGTATTTATAGAGCAGCTGCTTTACATTTATATCACGAAACATGGTCTCAAACAGTAAGTGACTTTGTCATTTGGTTGGGAAGGTGGTACAGTACATAAAAAGTAAATTACATATAAGGAGAAGTTTTATGTGACAAGAGCTAAAGGATTGCAGGTCACAAGAAATATGACAGGAAATAAAGGAGGAGGCAGTCTCAAGAAAAGCCTCACAGAATAGGTGGTATGACTATGCTTTGAAGGAAGTATAGACGACTTAGACGACAGCTTTGCCATTGTAGCATGAATGCAGCCATAGACAATAGGTAAACAGATGGACGTGCATATGTTCCAAAAAACTTTATTTATGGGCACTGAATTGTATATTTTCACATATTATGAAATATTATTCTTCGTTTGCTTTTTTTTAAATTTAAAAATGTAAAAACCATTCTGAACTTGTGGGTTCTCCATATTCGGCCCATGGGCCATAGTATGCCAACCTTTGCTCTAGAGAAAGTTCCGCAGGAAACCTGTACAAGAAAGCTTATGGAATTATTGTTTGTAATAACAAAAAACTGGACACAGCTCAAATGCCCATTGAAGTAGAATGACAAAATAAATTGTGGCTTATTTGTTCAATGGGATACTAAACAGCAGTGACAATAAATGAGTCACAAGAATATAGATAAACATGGATGAATCTCAAAAACATAATGTCAATGAAAAAGCAAGTCACAAAAGAATACATATACTAAGACTCTGTTACACAGGATTCAAAACCAAATGGTACTAATGATATAACCTTTAAGGATATATGCCAACTCTAATGAAATCAAGGGAATGATTAACAAAATTCCGTATATTGATTATCTCTGGGTGAGAAAAAAGAAGAGACCAAAGATGGGCCCACAGCGAGATTCAGAGATATTGGTTAACAATCTGCTTAAGAAATGTGGCCAGTACATGGATTTCACTTGTTAGTGATATAGTTCATAATTTTTACAAAGTAGTATAAAAAGCAAAACAAATTATGTCAATATCTTGTTTAAAAAACTCATGCTTCTCCATTGCCTATAGAATTAAATTGAAATTCCTTACACATATACTGCTTGACACACTTTTAGATTTTAAATGTTTAGTTGGATACTGGCCATGGCGTTTTCATTTTCTAGAAGATCCTCTGCTGGTGTTCTAAGTCCTATTATGCTGATTAGAAATTCTCTCTCCTAGAATATGTAAGTTTTTAGGGAATCTTTCTATAGATATTTTATTTTCCTTGTGTTTAAGAAAAACTTTTAAGTTAACACTCTGACTCTATTTTACTTATACATGTTTGTCCTCAATCTCATTACCATATTCCTTATTCTTAAAATTATTTTCCCTTCTCTCAACTTACCAAGCCCTTCGTGTACAGTACTCTGCTTATGTGCATGTTATACCTTTGGCATGCTTTGGCTAGAATTCACTTTCTTTTTTTGCATCTGGTCTGACAGCAAAGCCCACGCCTTTTCTATTCTACTGGGATATAGAGATAATGTCTTAGTCACCATGGATCTCTAGTCCTTGCATGGGGTTTAGCTCATAGTAAGTGCTCAGCTAATATTTCCTGACTATTAAATGAGGAATGAAATAGAATTGTAACTTCTCTACAATATTTGGTTTTTCTTTTTGTCACTTATTTTCAGTGCTTTCAATGGAAAGAATACACAAAATGACTATAAAGCAATGAAGTTAATTTTTTAAACAAACATTCCAGAATTTACCTATTTAAACAAACATCCTAGAAAGGCCCTCTTCGGTAGATATATACTTATCAGATGCTACAACTGGTAAAAATATTTTTTTTAGTTGTGGTAAAATACACATAATATAAAATTTACCATCTCAGCCATTTTTAAGTGTATAGTTCAGTAGTGTTAAGTACATTCGCATTGTTGTGCAACCAATCTCCAGAACTTTTTCATTTTGCAAAACTGAAACTCTATATCCATTAAACAAAAACTTCCCACTTCTCCCTTCTTCCAGCCCCTGGCAACCACCATTCTACTTTCTGTCCTTGTGAATTTGACTACTCTGGTTACCTCATATAAGTGGAATCATGCAGTATTTGTCTTTTTATGGCTGGCTTATTTCATTGAGCATAATGTCCTCAAGGTTCATGCATGCTATAGCATGTGTCAGAATTTCCTTCCTTTTCAAGGTTGAGTAATATTCCGTTGTATGGATGTACCACATTTTGTTTATCCTTTCATCTACTGTTGGACACTTGGGTTGCTTCCATCTTTTGGCTATTGTGAATAAAGCTGCTATGAATACAGGTGTCTCTTGGAGTCCCTGCTTTCAATTCTTTTGGATATATACCCAGAAGTAGAATTGCTGGATCATATGCAAATTCTATTTAATACTGTTTTCCATAGTGGCTGTAGCATTTTACGTTCCCACCAACAGTATACAAGTGTTTCTGTTTCCTTTTTAGTAGCCATCCTAGTGGGGGTGAGGTGATATCTCATTGTGGTCTTGATTTGCTTTTCCCTAATTAAAGTCTTTTTAAAACACAAACTTTGAAACTAATTCCACAGCTAATTTATGAGCTACTCAAGCAAATAATTTCCATAATTATGTAAGTACAAGGCACTCTCCTTTGTTTTTGTCCCTCTGTCAGTGCTTCACTCACATTATCTCTCAATCTATCACTTAGATTGAGTTAGGCTGACAATATCAACACCCCCCAAAGAGTAACTTAAACTAGTAAGAGATTGTATTTTGTCTCGTGAAACTGGAAATAAGCAGTCTGGAGCTGCTATGACAGCTCAAATGTGATGAATCTTTTGTGTCTTTTCGTTCTGCCATCTTTAGTGTGTGGATTTTAACCTCATCATCACAGATGGCTCCTGTATCTCCAGGCATCATTTATATATTTCTGGCAGGAGGAAGAGGAAACAGAAAGGACAAAAGGCAAAACCTGGGTGCCAATTGAGTTGGCTGTGTTTAATAAACTTTCCCGGAAGCCCTATCAAATGACTTTCTCTGATCTCTCATTGGCTGTTCTCTGCCACCTGGCCATCCCTTGCATGATGAGAGTCTGGGAAATGTAATTTGATAGCTGGGCACATTTTCCCTATCTCTCCCAACAAAATCAGGATTCTCTTACTAAGGAATCAGGGAGTGATGTGTATTGTATTGTGTAGACAACAGGCTGTTTGCTATACCCATGTATCCTTTCTACTTTCAGTGTTTCATTTGGAGGCAGTGAATTAGCCTGGAAACTAGAGGAAGTGAGATTCTAGAAGCCAGAGGATAATTTGTAAGGCAACATAAGGAAATGGACTGTCTACCATAAGTAAATGTCTTCTAGTCTAATATGAGTACCATAATGTGTGTTTAATTGGTTGAAGAATCACTTGAAAGTCAAATTGCAGTAAATTAAGAAGTGCCTTTATTTCAAAAATACTATAATTCAGAAGTAGCAAAATATCAAAATTTAGTGTTGATTGTTATCTTGAATCTGTTATATTTGCAGCTGCAAGTGCTAAAAATCACTGTCTAAAATTAGTTGTATCAAGTATCATGAGCCAAGAAAATGTACGTCATTTGTATAATTTTGGTTTAAAAAAAAAAAAAAAATCCTCCTGACCCAGCAGCTGATCTTAATATAATCAAATAACAATAAGCCAAAATTTGATTATTCTTGCCTAGCAAAAGGAAGACCAGAGCAATTCATTCTTTCCATTTACCCTCTCATCTGGTTCAGAGTGCATATTTCAGCTCTAGAATTACCAAGGGGGGATTCTAGAAAAGAAAGAAAGAAGCATGGAGGCAGTTTAAGTAGCACATCAAATAAGGAGTTTATTTTTTGTGTATATTGTGTCAGATGGAGATACTGAGGGGGCAGAGAGATGGAGAGAACGTGAGAGGAGGTTTTACAATGTCATCACACTTGGTAAACCTTTTTATTTATTTTCATTTTTGTCTCCATTTCACTTTGGGGCACAGTATCTTTCTGTTTTCTCTTCTCTCTTCTCATTTCCGCTTCCACTGTTCATCTGACATCATTCATTTTTAATTTAGTGTGAATGCATTTCCAAACCTAAGCTAGAGATGCTGGAGTTCTGTTTGAGAGAGCTGTTTGGTCTGTTCAAAGGTCATTCACGACTCCCAGTTGCAACTACACTGGAAGAAAAAGGGACCTGGAGCATATCCTGAGAGGGCACAGGTTATTCTGCTTAACAAGGTCCCTGTGTTATCCATCCTTGGCTTCTATACTCTTTTCCATGTAGTTCAGCCTTGTCTCCTCACATCAACACCTTTAGCTCAGTGATCCTGCTTCCTCCCTTGAACTGTATAACCAGCCACTAGACTAGCCCTCTGGTGTCATGTCTCAGAGATTTTTAAAATTTTGAATCATTTGGCATCCAGAACATCTGGGCCTGATGCTTCTAAAGATAGACGGGATACATATGGATGTACTTCTCAGAAACACCTTGGAGGAGGCTAGGCAATAGGTAAATATGGACCAGAGGGTACATTATGACTGGATGGAGAACATCAGTCAGATGTGGCAAAATTTCCTGACAGGTGGCTACTAGGGAGCTGGATTCAGGACATAGGGGTTTTCGTGCATTATGTTAATATATTAACATATGTGACTATAATAATTAAGTTTAAACTGCCAATGTGGGCACTTTATGGATACTCAAAAAACAACAAAGAGAGGATAAAAACTCAGAACAGTAGCACTGACTTAGATGAACTTCTCACTGATTTTACTTCATTGTGATACATCACAAGAAATATATGTAAAACTACATTAAATAAAATAATGTCTATTTTAAAATGCCTTATGCATACCTAGTACATGGTAGGCCCTAAAATGCAAATATATAATTACATTATCATATTATATATTTGTTATATTACATTACAGTTATAATGTATTTTATCATTAATAGATGCTTTATGAGATTAACTTTCTTATTGTTATAACTTTAGTGCTCATGTAGCAGAGTTTTCTATTCATACATTTCCCAAATTGGTGGGAACAATAATGTGAATTTTTATTAAATCCTACTGAGAATTATAAGTCATATCTTCACCTAAAATTTATGTTCCAAGTTCCTATAATTCAAAATATCAGAATAATTTCTGCCATTGACTCAGAAGGTGTCTCTTTGCTTACCAGTTTCTCTGCTGTTTTGTCTGGATTTGTATTTAAGCATTTGGCTTTCATATTTATCTCTAATTCAGCCACGCTGGAAGAGTTGAATAGTAATACCAGCTGGCATGGAGTTGAGCCTGTATCAGCATATTGATGCTAGTGATACCAAAATGTCTCTCTGTCTCACAGAACTGCCTCACAGAGGCATTAAACAAGTGTGATGGCAGAAACGAGCTGACAGGAATCATCCCCTAGAGTGGAGGAACTGTTGCCCATTGGAAGAAAGACTGTTTCACAGCGAGGTGGCACATTATCACAATGTCATAAAACAAATCGATAGATCCCAACTATCTGTAATAAATAAGGATGAGTGTGTGACTTTCTGCTGGTCAGTGATGATAACTATTGAGACCAGAACACTTTTGGTTCTGAAAGTGATTAAAAATGAAACTCACCATGATGAAGTGGTTTATAAAAAACTGAAGCTGTTGCTCAAAACTGATATGAGGATAACTGGCTGATCAATCGCTTGTGTTTTTTAATTAACTTTTTAATTGAAGAAAAACATATATACAGAAAAGTGCCCACATCATACTTGTACAGCTCAATGAATTTTCATATATCTGTCACACTCATGTAACCTCCACTAGGATTAAAAAGTGGTACATATTGGCTGTACCCCTCCTGCCTCCTAATACCAATAGCTTTCTCCCCAAAGCTAACCACTAATATTAATTCTTACCAAATAAATTAGTTTTATTTGTTTTTGAACCATAAGTCTATGCTACTTTTGGGAATAGTTTAAAGTTAGGAGTGTATTATCAGACATGGGATAGAAAGATTACTCTGCAGCAATATGAAGTAACTTGAGCCCCAAAGACTGGTAAAGAGATGATTGAAATAGTTCAAGTAAGAGAGGATGAAGAGTCACCAAGGCACTGGAGTCGGGCTGGAAAAGAAGAAACTCGCATGCATGTCTGGTTTATATGGAGTATGAGGGATCCAGACTGACATACAGTTTTCTGGCTTTGACAACTGGATGGATGTGGTTCTATTCACCGAGAAGATGGAACAGATTTTAGGAGAAGAGATGATTTCAGTGTTGGACATACTGAATTTGAGGTGCAGTGTGGCAAGGAGATGGGCAGATTTCAAAATATTAGAAAGTCAGAATGCAAAATCTTTGTTGATTGAATGTTTGGGGGAAGGACACATTAAAGAAATAGTGATGTGAGTGATGATCCTCAGAACTCTGGCTTGGGCAAGTTGGTAGATAGTATTGGCATTCACTGAGCCAGGAGAACTGGTGAGTTTGGCACATATTGAGTTTGAGGCACTTGTGAGGAATCCAAATGGAGATAGCTTATGGATAATTGGATATATGGATCTGGGCTCAAAACGTGGATGTTTTTGAAGAAGAAGATTAAAATAAAATAAGGTATTTGAAAGCACTCTGAAAGTATAGAGTACTCCATAAACTACTGTTAGCTATTATTTTTTGTTGACTCAGTTTAAAAAGTCCCTGATAGTGGGCCAGCCCGGTGGCGTACGGTTAAGTTCGTGTGCTCCACTTTGGCGGCCCAGGGTTCGCAGGTTCAGATCCTGGGTGAAGATAGATGCACCACTTATCAAGCCATGCTGTGGCGGTGTACCATATAAAGTGGAGGAAGATGGGCACGGATGGTAGACCAGAGCCAATCTTCCTCAGCAAAAAAGAGGAAGATTGGCAACAGATGTTAGCTCAGGGCTAATCTTCCTCAAAAAAAAAAAAAAAGTCCCTGATAGTGATATCCAACTAGTCCATGATTAATTGCTGGGAGAGAAACATCGTTTGTGGTTTTGTGGAGGTAAAAGAAGACATCAGCATTTTGTCACTGATAATGGTATTGTGCCAGTTGTAGAAGCCATTTCAGGCAGTGTTCATCAGAAATTATTCACCTAAATTATTAACCGTGAGGTAGTTCAATTCTGTAAGAAAGGAATGTTAATTTATCCTTTAAAATTGGTTACTATCAATTGTGGCACTAAAATATGCCTTTAATTGGGTCAGTAATTGGTTGGAACTGAGGATTCTTATACAGTCCAGAGCACAAAGCCTTATTATCAAGAAAAGTTCTTTGCTATGTCACAGAAAACTAGAAATAGGACATTGTCATCACCTTCATTTTCTGATCCCAGTGATTTACCTGGGAACTAAGGGAGACCAATAAGAAAGTAGCATAGTGCTTGAGTCTGAAGTTCTTGGACTACATAGAAAAGATCTGAAAAAGCTCCGTAAGGACGTCACTGGATATTTTAGACAGGCACCATATCTTTAAAACTCCCAAAGACGTTATTCTTCCTCTTGCAAAATAGTCTTGCCCCTTGATAGTGTAATAAGTATGGAACCAAGACACGGTAAAAGGAGAGCAACCTAAGTGTCCATCAGTGAATGAATGGATAAAGAAGATGTGCTATATATATATATATATATATATATACACACATACACACACACACACCACACACACACAATGGAATATTATTTAACCATGAGAAAGAAGGAAATCCTGCCATTTGCGACAACATGGATAGACCTTGAGGGCATTATGCTAAGTGAAATAAGCCAGAGAAAGACAACTGCTGCATGGTATCACTTATATGTGAAATCTAAAAACAAAGGGAAAAGAAAGTCAAACTCGTAGAAACAGAGAGTAGAAGAGTGGTTGCTAGGGGCTGAGGAGTGGGGGAAGTAGGGAGAGGTTGGCAAAAGGGTACAAACTTTCAGCTATAAGATGAATAAGGTCTGAGCATCTAATGTATCTAATGTATAATGTGGTGACTATAGTTGATAACGCTGTATTGTACAACTGAAATTTGCTAAAAGAGTAGAACTTAAATGTTCTTACCCAAAAGAAGGAAACAAAGGAAGAAAGAAAGATGAATATTTGAGGTAATGGATGTGTTAATTAAGTAGATGGGGGAATCCTTTCATAATGTATACGTATATCAAATCACCATGATGTATACTTTAAATATCTTACAATTTTATATGTCAGTTATACCTCCATAAAACTGAAATAAAAGAAAATAGGAAAAAAGAAAAACAAAGGAAAAAAAAAAGAGAAAAAACTTGAAGAGGAATGATAAGCCAGACAAGAGAAATCATCGATTCATTCCATCAGTCAGAATACGTATTCACCAGGCACTATGCTGAGTATTGGGGATATCAAGTATAAATATGTCTCTTCTCTCAGGTCTCCTTAGAGGTTAGTGGAGAGAGAAACCTATAATTATCATGCAAAAATGTTAATTATGATAATGGAGATGTAAGCAACACACAATAGGAGAATAGGGAAAGAGGGCACTTAATACTCCCAGTAAAGAATACTTCAGAGATAAAAAGTTATAAAATAAGAGTCGAGTGATGAGCTGCAATTCAAATAGGCAAGAAAGCTTGAGGAGTCTCCCACTAGCCAAATTTATGATAATCTGAAATGAAAGATGACAGTAATTAATTATAGTGCATTGAATAAAAAATATTCTTAGTTCCATAATGATAAGAAAGTGGAGGAGAAGGGGTAGGAATGGAAGTGATGGGAGAAGGAAAGCTAATAAATGTAGAAGGGATGGTAACATCAGAAAACCATCATTTGAAACCCTCAATGTAATACTTGATTCAGACATGACTCATGAATAGATCCTGAAACCATTGGGTATAATGATTTTGGAGAACGTTACATTTGAACAGTGCCAAAATATCACCCCAGAGTTTACTTATTCATTGCAAAGGGAAAACTGTATCTGTACAACAGAGTGATCTGGGGACACTGCCTTAACCGAATGATCAAATATATTATCCCATAGAGTGAACAACGTGATGTGATGTGTCCTCTGATGAGGTGCAATCAGATGTACACAACATCACTTATGAAGTATTTTTAGCCAAAATGTTAAACCTGAGTCTATTCAAATCTCTAAAACTATCTTCCACTTTTCAGGAAATCAGGGAAGAGAGGAACAAGTTAAACAACATTACGAGAAACAATTGAATGTTCAGAGTGTGGGGTCATTCTACAATAAAACTGGTCTGAACTTTTGAAGGTTAATGTCCTAAGGGGAGAAATGACGGTGCCGTCCTAGATTAAAAGAGATTCAAGAGACATAAAAACAAAATACAATGTGTGAGCTTTGATTGGATCCCTGTTTGAAAAAACAAATAGCTATTAGGGACATTTTGGGGAAAACTGGGGGGAAATTTGAATATAAACTGGATATTTAGTTAAATCGTAGGATTGTTTTCTTAGTCGTGATAAGAAAACTGTGGTTATATAGGAGAAATAGACTTATTTTTAGGAGATGCACGAAGTTTAAAATGTAACATACTTTCAAATGGTTCAAAAAAAAGGTGCATATATTTGGCAACATGATAAAATTGTTGAAACTAAGTGAAGAATTTATAGAAGTTCATTTGTACTATTCTTTCAAGTTTTTTGTATGATTAAAATTTTTCAAAATAAAAAGTCAAATATGTTGTAAGCGAGGAGAGAGCTTAAAATGAGATTTGATCCTAACAACATCATTTGGTGCCATTTCTGTCTCATGATATTTATAAATGAATCATAACCCCTATCCATACAAGTTATTCCCTGCATTCTATTTGCACAATTCAGTTTTCCTGCACAACATACTTAATTTTCCTTATATGATATTATGAGTGTACTATAGCTTAATGACTATGAATATGGGCTCTAGAGTAAGTGCCCTGTCTCAGTTTCTAAATTCCATGAACAGGGACTTGGTTCTTTTCACTACTCTGTCCCCAGGGCTTAGAACACCACTTAGCCCAGAGAGTGCTCAAAATAATGCCTTTTTTTTTTTAACTTTTCATTTTGAAAAATTTTCAAACTTACAAAAAAGTTGCAAAAGTAACATGGAGTTCCATTTACCCTTCACCCATCATCCCCAAATGTTAACATCTTACATAACCATAGCACAATTATCAAAACCAGGTAAATATTATTGAAAAATGTATAAATATATCAAATAATTTTTGAATGAATGAATCTGTAGAATAGGCAAAATAATAGTTGCTACCTCAAGCACATGACCCTCAGTAAGTGTTCACTATCATTTATATTAAATAGTATCATTTTGATTATTTCTGCTCCTCTAAAGTTTCTATATCAAAGGGGCATGGGGACAGCAATCTAGTTAGAAGGAGAACTAGGGGACTTGAAGATGCATTTACATAGCAAGCATTGTTTGTATTGAGCTTTTAGTTTATTTGGTATGGCTGTCATGCCTACCCTGTCAATGTTCAGGTCCTGGATCACTCTAGATTTAGGCATAATGGGGAGGCACTTCCATTCATTGATGCAAGGGTTCATTCATTCAACATTTATTGAACCCCTACTACAAGCCCTGAGCAAACCCGTGGGGATTCAATGATAAACCAACCGACTGACCCACCTACTCACCCACCAACCAACCAACCAACCAACCAACCAATCAGTCAACCGAATATACAAACTGATAACCAAACCAAACAAAAAACAAATAAAAAAACCCTACCCTTAAGGGGTTCAGTCCAGTTGGGGTGAAAGATAAATAGCCAGTGATAAAAATAACTGTTAAAGCAAATGTGCTCACAGAGCCATTTCTCCAAGACTCCACCAAAACAAATGTCAGGGAGCCAGGAGAGAGCAGCTGACAACAGTTAACAGAGAAGCTACCAAAATTCTGACGAAGTTGCACTCACATTTCCACCAAAAAAAAGCAGCACCTCCTCAGAAATTTGGGCTTCATGATCTTGGAGGGAAACTGCCTCAAAGATAAGATAGAGTCTTAAACAGTCCTTTTCACGCTGGCCCAAGGCGTCCTGTGTCAAAACCATGGCTTGCTTCCTGATTTTACTGTCCCAGACTCTTGGTGATTGCCTGCTTTTCCTGGCCTGACATCAGATCTTTGTGGACCTTAGACCAGAGTGAATGTTGGCCTGTATTACTATGACAAAGTGGTTTTAAGTCCCTCCAAGAGCTGCCTAATATTGTCTGAGCCCATTCCAGGCTCCAATCCCATGTCCATTGTGTGACGGCAGAATGGTTAACATGTCACCCCAGAGTGATGTCTCTTAACAGACATGCTCAGACTTTCTGTTCTTATTGTAGGAGACAGTTCTTTTCTCAACTTTCTGTAGATGGCTCTCTCATGCCATGTATAAATGGAGACTACACCAGACTCAAGCAAAAACGAGCAGTAACATTATTCTCCATTTGCTGCTATTGAATGCACCACTGCAATTTCTGGATACAGAATTTCCAGAGAGTTTAGGAAAGACATATTGCCCAAGTTCTAGTATTATATTCAGCTTTAACCAAATGATGGTTGAGGCTCATATGCCTATTAAAATCAAACCCTCATATATTTCAAATGTAGTAAAACAAAAATACACTAATAACGAAAACCAAAACATTATCAAGAAATCAGGATATTTGATTCACGCTTTGGGAAATATAATAAATCGCACTCTGATTATAGCATTTCAAATTGGTAGACTAAAGAGTCCCTTATGAGTTAAATACTTTCTTCTCAAAAACGTTTTTATATAACAACTTATCAATTTCATGATTTTAACCAGAGCATTTAAGTTACAGTCCTTTAATCGTTGAGTCCATGCAATCGCTTATATTGAGCATAACTATGGTGAACATGTAAAAATTACTTTTCAATAATGAAAATGAACATCTTATATCTTTTCACATTAATTTGAATATGTAAAATTTTCAACTGAGTTGATTTACATGGGTCATAAATATAAAACATCGAAGAAACAGCTTTCAAGTCAATGCAAAATATAAAAGGCACACATGAATGAATATGTATAAAAAACCCTGCAGCCACAGCTATTAAACATATAATTAAAATGGATTTATTGCTTTTGGCTTTGATTTTTTTCCTCTCTTTTATTGAATCATTATGGGGATCCCTTGAGTTCAATTATAATTATACACATACACATTATAATGTTTCACATATATATAGTACATATATAGTCTTTAAAGCTGAACTAATATAATAATATATATGCAAATTTAAATGTGTAAAATTCAAGTAATTAAAAATTATGATTCCCTAAGCAGCATTAACATACAGATAGTTATGAATAACTGCATTGTATGTTAAATTTATATCATGATACATCTCTGTGGCAAGGTGGATTTACGGTGCATGTATGAATTCTTTAAATTTCATAACTTACATTCTTAAAGTAGTAGGCATAAATTTCTAAGATGAAACTTAGAATTATGAAAATTATTAAAATTATGAAAAATTTTATTCTATACTTAAAAGCTTTTTTTGTGTTCTGGACAGCCAATCGTTTCCTGCACAGGGTCCCTTGCTAAGCAAAGTAGCCCTAGATGATTGCATAAGTGTAAGTGACTGTAGTGGCATCTCACAACTTGTTCCCTTGGCCACAGCTGAAGTAACAAATAGGTGGGGACACCTTACCCAGGTTTCCTGAATATATAGACTTGTCAAAGACCTTAGTGGTGATTGGGATTGAGGGTTTTGCACAAGAGAAGAGTAGGCATCTCATTAGAATAATCATATTCTCTCATTGATTTAGAATGTGAGATTCAGGGAAAGCTGAGCAGTTGGTAGGTGGAACAAAATTCTTAAAAAGATGAAAATAAAGAAGCTGAAGCATGTCAATAGGGGAATACTGCAACAAAATCTTGTTCCTTGAGATGGCAGCAAGGTAAACTAGTTGCTAGAGCTGGTCAGTCTCTGTTATGGGTTGAGTTGTGTCTCCCAAAAGATGTGTTGAAGTCCTAACCCCTAGTACCTGTGAGTGTGACCTTATTGTGAAATAGGGTCTTTGCAGATGTAATCAAGTTAAGATGAGGTCGTTAGGGTGGGCCCTTATCTAATATGACTGGTGTCCTTATAAGAAGAGAAGAAGAACACCATGTGAAGACATAGATACACAAGGGAAAGATGCCATGTGACGATGGAGGCAGAGATTGAAGCACTGAAGCTGCAAGCCAAGAAATGCCAAGGATTGCCAGCAAACAACCAGAAGCTAGGAAGAGGCAAGGAAGAATTCTCCCTTACAGGTTTCAGACACATTGATTTCTGACTTCTAGCCTCCAGAACTATGAAATGATGCATTTCTGTTGTTGTAAGCCACTCAGTTTGTGACTTTGTTATGGCAGCCCTAGGAAAGGAATCAGCCTTTATGAGTCACCTCAGGTGAGCTTCCTGTTCTCTCATGAGGACTGGTTGTTTGACTTCTGGATTCTAATGTGACTGAGCTTCACAGTCTCCTTATTTCCATCTAATATGAAGTGAACTGACTCTATGTTCCTTGCACCCAAAATACCAGTATCAATTGGAACAAGGAGTGGGGCTGTAAGCAACAGAGGCTTGAAGGAAATGAACATGGAGTTGGTTATGGTGATGAGGTGGGGAAATGGGCAGCGAGAGTTTCCTCCAGATTGTCAACAAAGTGCTGGTGGCCTGCACTTTGTGGTGGTGGAAGAATGAATTAAGCCATAATCTGTCGTCTCTAGATACTTATGTAATATATCCACCAAAGGCAAGTCTTTGAGGCTTTTGTACTAAAGGCTAGGTCCAGAAGCCCTGTAGAATTGTAGGGTCAGCTGAATTCTTGATTAGTCCATATCTCCATGTAAAGATTTAGGGCATAAATGGCAGAGTTTGGAATCCAAATAATGAGAAAAATCTGAGAAATAGGAAAGGTCAAGTGACTTACTCAAGGTCACACCAGTTTTATGTTATATTCATTTTACCACAATTAAAAAAAGTAATGAATAAATAAAAGCACTCAGCGTATTTTGAATCAGGTAAAAAAGTGAGGAAAAACTTAACTATTTGAAATGCAAAAGGATGTATTGAGAATTATATGTGTGAACATTTAAGGCTGAAGTTGGAACAAGATCTGTGCCAATGGTTTCATATTCTCTACTGAATGTGATCTGTTGGACCAGTGATGGACTTGTCCCTACAGAAATTTTATTATTTCAGTATAAATATTTTGCCAAAATGTCCCACTAGGGAGTGGGACAAAAAATGTAGGATAATCTAATATTTATGATCTTTACAGAATGGCTCAAAAATGGAGAATATCTTACTGAATTGAATACTTTGGAAATATTCATGATATCTATGGTGGACATAAAATTATAAAAGACATAAGGGGACAATGATCAAGTTCTTATTTGCTTTTAACACTTTGCCTAAAAGCACTCACAGAATTCAGTTCCATAGTGTTTACCTGAAATATGCAGTCATTTTCCTCAGGAGAATCTAAGTTTTCTAGACTATATATCCCTGGTGTCAGTCTGTTCCTTAAATGGAGGATTCAGAACAAAGATGGAAACCTTCAGTATTGTCACATACTGTCTTCGTCCCATTCTCTGAGTCGTTAAATATAATTGAATATTGGACCTAAGTTTGTTTTCTGAATGAGGAGAAGGGAAGATAAAGGATCTTCTGGTTTTCTCTTGGCAGAGTAAAAATCACACCAATCTTGAAGATCTCTCCTTTGCTCCCATATCAAGCAATCAAGCACACACAAATCCTCCCAACTAAAGGCCGCTGTGCTTCTTTGAGCATTTTCCAGCATTGTGCAGGAATTAGTTTCACTCGAGAGACAAGTTTTCCATTCTTTACCAAGAAAACGGAAATGTTTGGAACATGCTAACTGGTCAAGGATAGGAAAGAGAGGAAAAAGGGGAACAGACATTTTTCAAAGGTCCACTCTTCCAAACCTTTCAATCCCACTGTGATATAGGGAGGACTGTCTCCATGTTACAGAAGCGAGGGTGTTTATTCCCTCAATCAAGATCGCTCAGCCAGTGAGAGAGCCTGGTCTTGTCTAACTCCAAGCCAGGTGCTTTTTCTAGTACATCACCCAGCCTCTCATATCAAGGGAATATTTATTCATGGGCAAAGTGATTTTTCCTTAACAATTTCCGTAAATATCCTGTTTTCTTCAGATCTTGCAACAGCTAAGACCCTTTTCCTTAGGTTAGTACATGTACACACAGACCTATTGGTTCAAAATCTTGGGAGTTCCCCAGTTGAAATCTGAAACTGGCCTCCATACACAGAGAGACCAGAGAAAGAGGCAGACCACTTCAGATTGGTAGGTGGCAGTTTTAATAAGCAAGGGAATTTACTTTGAGGCTTGTCATGGGCAGCTGCAAGACAAGTAGATCTCCACGAACACCTGCCAGAATCTTCAAAGTTTATGTAGAGGCCTGAACTGGGTTCAGTCACGAATTCAGTCCACATGGTCTCAACAACATCTTCCTCTCTCAAGGCTGTGTCCTTGAAATGGCTCCTACTGTGGGAACGGTGGGTGGAATGTACATTCCAAGGACCAGAGAGGAGGTGTGGAGCCTCCAGTTGCCCAGGTCCAGCTCACATGGGTCAACCAGTGGTCACATCCTCTCAATGACCTCCTCCAACAATGCCACAAGTCATAAAAGTGATAACAATTTACTAGTTGGTGATTCCCAAGTTTCCTGGGTGTCTTTGATATTCTTAATAAGTCAACTTCAGCCAAGGAATGCCTTTTTAGGCATAGCAGCTGGATAATATATATTTTGAAACGATGATAACCAATAATGATGTCTCCCGTTGAAGATGTCTAAAACTTGGTATTATATAAAGCACTCTCTTTGAATTTGGAAAGTCCATATTTCCAAATGGATGTGTAAATTCTTTAGTAGGCTGTTCTAAGAAAAAGGAATAGACCATTACTTAATCAACAAATATAATGCAAAGTTTGCTATTTTAATTTCACCATTTCCACTTTCTCTTTTGCTTATTAATCAAAAACTATTGTGTTTCTTGGCTTGGAGGAGATGAAGCTAGCAAAATGTTCTGTAATTGTTTAGAAGTGATTTCCTCCAGAGAGTCAGGAAGCTTAAGTAGTTGAGTTTCCTATTGCTTTCTGCCCCCTGGGTTTTACATTAGTTCTGCACTGACTTTCTTGTCTTGTGTATTTGTAAGAGTAAACGATTAGGTAGGAGAGGCTCTAGGGGACTGTTCTTGGCAGTAGCAGGTTGTGCTTAACTACCTTCCACTTGCACGCACCTCATGCTGTCGGTTATTAACAGAGTTTGTGGGAATCAATGACTACAATATCTCTTTGCTTAATAGGTGTACGCAAAGGAAAAAAAGATGTAATAACATTTATCTGCAGGTGCATCCTATGATCTTAATCCAAGAAACAGAATTTTGTAGAGTTGTTGACAGCTGTTTCTCTTGTTCTAGGTTTTCATTGCACACGTTGAGCATTGAATATTCAAAACATGGTCTGCTTGACTATGTCACCCATGGGAAAAATCAGCAAGAAGCAATGTATGTGGTAGAAAGTAAAGGACAGCAAAGGCTATTGCAAATGGAGTGGTAGGAATCCAGCATAAACAAACCAGAATGATGGTAGAGACAACTAGTGGAGGATTTTTAAAAATGAAAACGTGATACCAGTATTGAAGTCATAATATCAACGAATGTTGTTGGATACTTGGAGGACCCCGATGCCCTCCAATTCATCTACATTGTCTGAATGCTGGAGATTAAATCAAGTTTTGTGACTGTTCAGAGAAAATTTAAAGTGTACCTTTTTATATCCTCGTCCTACCATCTTTCTAGGAAGAAATTAGTTACCTTTCTTTCCTCTCTTTGTCCGTCTTCCTTTTCTTTCCCTTCTCCATCTCCTCTTCCTCTCTCTTTTTCTCCTTATCTTCCTCCTCTTCCTGTTTTCTGAAGCTACCAGGCCTTCTTTGCTCCTGGGTAGGAAGAAAAACTGGAGAAACTGAAAGCCAGATGGCTCTTCATGATAAAAAGGGAAGGAAAATAAAGAAGGAAAAATCTGCTAGAGAGGCAATAGCCATCAGGGGGATGGGAGAGGGAAGAGGAGGGTAGGTCTGCAGAAGTATGGAGCTAAAGGGTACCTGGGACTTCTGGAGGACAGGACATGTAAAATGAAGATTTGTTGCTATGGGGTGCATGATGTAATCCCCATATCTACATTTCCAACCAAACTACTGAAAAAGTCAGATTGCATATGTGTGTGTGTGTGTCTGTGCATCTGTTATGTCACCACAAGTAGCTGGGCATTAGGTAAGAGCAGAGGTGACTCACTAAGACCCAAAGAAGAAACAGCGTGAAAAAAATTATTAAAAAAGGGGAATCATTTCCTTTCCTGTCCTCTAAATTCTCTCCTACAGCCAGATGAGACTATTCACTGCTTCCTGAACTTTTTGCCCCTTCTTTCCTCTGCACTTGTACTTGCACCCTCTCAGCCTTAATGTCCTGTATCATTTCCGTTCCCCTCGGCTGTCAAAATCCAACCAGCCTTCCAAAGTTTAAATGCCGTCTTACCCTTAAAGCCTTCTCTGACTCCCCGGCTGGAAATTATTTTCTCTTTAATTCCTATTCCTGCACTTTGTTGGCAGCTCTTTCAAGTCCCTCATCACTCACTGCCTAGTATTAGAGCCACATAGGCAGGTCTCTCTCTGCTGAGAGAGTGCGAGCCCTTCCTATGAAGAGACCCTGGTCTATCCATCTCTGTGTCCCAGCTAGATCCTGGGTCAGTACATTTAGCAGATCCTCAGTCAACATCTATGGAACAGTGCATGCCTGGCTCATCAAATGTAGTTTTTTACTTGCATCTTATTTTATAATTCGTGAGTTATTTTTATAGAGCTCTTTTGTGGGTAAAATTTCCTTCTCATAGTACAACATTGAAAGCTAACATTGGTAATAACAAATTGCAATCGTCAATATAGTTCTAAAACAAGCAAGATGGAAAAGTAATCAAGAAATTCTTTAGAGGATACTATTTGTATTTCAATAACTAAATTATAATAGGTGCTCATCCATTTGGGAAATATATTTACAAAATAAAATTGTGTGGAAGTGAAAGACAGCAAAACTGTCATTCTCAAGATTTTTATCTGAACAGAAGGGAGTCCATGCTGTTATCTATCTTTGTCTTAAATTAAAAGAAGAATTGTGAAATGAAAATTACTCCAGAATCAGAAAATGTAAGTAACCTGAAGTGATAATTAGAGGCACTTTCCATATTTCCGTTGTGGAAAGAATGGATACTTATGGCTGTACACATTTCTCAGTTTTCATATTGTCCCTGTGCCCTCTGGCAAGAAGTAAGAAGAGAAATTCTGATTGAGACACTGCTTGGAAGAAATACTAGTAACCCAGAGAAAATGAGTGAACAATAGCTATATATATAAACATAGATTAATCTTAAAAAACACAGTGATTAGTGAAAAACCAAGTCACAGAAAAATATGTACAGGATGAGTCCCCTTACACAAAGTTAAAAAGCAGATAAAATAGAACATGTTGTTGAAAGATGTACGTATAGTGTTAAAATATAGAAAAATAGAGAATGTTAACGCAAAGTTTAAGAAGTAAACTTTATACATCTTTGAAGAGATGGAAAGGAAGGGAAGTTAGGTAGGAATAACGGGGCTTCAAAGATACAGATAATATTTTATATCTTAAGCTTGGTGGTGGATTTTGTTTTTTTTAAAGATTTTATTTATTTATTTATTTTCCCCCAAAGCCCCAGTAGATAGTTGTATGTCATAGCTGCACATCCTTCCAGTTGAGGTATGTGGGACATGGCATCAGCATGGCCGGAGAAGCGGTGCGTCAGTACGCGCCCAGGATCCGAACCCGGGCCGCCAGCAGTGGAGCGCGCGCACTTAACCGCTAAGCCACGGGGCCGGCCCAGGTGGTAGATTTTTAAAACTGTACCTATATGTCATGTACACTTTTGTGTATATGATATAATTAATGTTTAAAAATGAATATATACTGTAACTTCACAGCATTGTTGCAAAACTGGTGTATATATAGCAGCTTGTGGAGAGTTGTGTCAAGGGTTATGCAAAACTACAAGATAGGCATACCATTTGGGAGTATCACTTTTCGTCAAAGTGTTGTGGGCAAAATATTTTAAAATTAAAGCATACTAGAATATTTTATGGAACAAAACAAAGCGTTTGTATGAAGTTTCTAAGATAAATACAAGCTTTGCCAAGAAAGTTGCTGTTTGCAGTAAGCCATTTTAAGCTTGACCCCAAACCACTTGGGATGCTCATTCATGGCCCTCTATAGTAATGGATGGTGCAGGGAAAACATTTGGGAAGCCCCAAGGAGTCAAGGAGAGGCATTTAGGCAGAGCCAACAGGGAGAGTAGACTCATGCCTTATCTCAGAACACAGAAAAGGGATATTATAAATATAACCCTGTAGCATATGGTGTTATACAAACTTGCTTCCTTTTTGCTATTTTAGAGAACGTTGAGCAAATTCCTTTAGAGGACTTGGCTGAAATAACTATTATTTTTGGTGCCCCCTAGAGGTTACTAGGGATACAGTAATAAATTAGTCTCTAGTTCACAAGTGACATTTGTACTAAGCCACTTCTGGAAGAGTTAGTGAGGGATTCTGGAGAGTCTATAGGGGCAGATAATACACCTAAGACACAAGAGGCTAAAAAGGAAAAAGAGACTTTAGGACACAATAAACAGGCATCCTAAAAACGCAAGAAGACTTTGTTAACTTCCTCTGTCCAAATACAAATTGAGCTGTCTCTTGTCAAAAAGGGGAATGTCAGTCTTCCTAATATGTGCACATCAAGACAGAGTAAAATGTCAGTCTCTTGAGACAAGAAGGATATGGATATTCAGAAAGTCTAGATTCATTCATTCAGCAAATATTTATTGAGTGTCTACCTTGTGCCAGGCGCTATCCTAGCCAGTAGAGTCACAATGATGAGTGAAAGCATCATCACTGCCCTTTAGAATATATGTCTAGTAAAGAAGATGGAAATTAATCAAGTAATATACAAATAAATGTATAATTAAAGATAGCTAAAATGTTATGGGATGAAGATATATGGTGCTAGAAAGGAAGTGCTACATAAGAGAAAGATTAGATATAGTGGTGGAATGGATCAAGAAGAATTTCTCTGAAGAAGTGATATTTGAACTGAGATCTGATGGATGAGTAGAAATTAACTTGTTGAACTGGGGGGAGGAAGTTGTGTTCTAGTAGAGAAACAGTATGTGCAAAGGTCCTGAGGCAGGATGCAATATTCATGGTGAATTCTAGATAATAAAAGAAGACCAGTGTGACTGTAGTGCAGAGAACGAGGGGAGGGCAAGTTGGGAATGGGAAGGGTCTTGAGGGCCAGTTAAGGATTTAGGTCATTATCTTAAAAGCAATGAGAAGCTCCTGAGGTATTGTAAACAGGGGAATGATATGATCAGATATGTGAAAAGAATGTTACAACTTCAAGGTATAGAATAGATCGAAAGATGCAGAAACAGGGAGACCAGTTAGAATTGTGAGCCAAAGCAGTGGATAATAGTAGCTTATCATGCTAATGGAAAGAAAAATATTCTGAGAAGTATTTAGAAGATAAAAATCTATAGGATTTGAAAATGGATTGCCTATGAGGGGTGAGGAAGAAGAATTGTCAGGGATGACTCTCAGGTTTCTGGCTTAAGATGGTTTTGCCATTGACTTGGGGCACACCCAAGGGAAACATCATGGATTTCGTTATGGACATGTTGAGTTGGAGATGTTAGTAAAGCACCCAGTTAGAGATATTGAGAAGGCACTTGGCTACACGCAGGTGCAGTTGAGGGGAGAGGTTTGGATTGGAGATGCAGAGAGGTCTCGGAGTCACTGCTGTATGAGTGGTAGGTTAATGCGAGGGGCACAGATGAGGCTTTTGGTGAAGAGGGTTTAGAGTGAGAAGAGAAGAGGGCCTAGGCCTGAGCTTTGAGGAACTTTAACAAAAGAGTGAAAGGAGTAGTCACAGAGCTCAGATCACCTATGGCAATTATGCATAACCCAGTGGAGGGTGTGGCACAGAAAAAGGAGAGAGACCCAGGTAAAAATCATTGATTCATTCATTCAGTTAGACAAGAAGCACCTCTTGAGTGGCAGTCATTGAACTAGGTACTAGAACTAATTCAAAGAAGAGGAAGGCATAGACTCTGCCCCTGAGTAGCCCACAATCCAGTGGGGCATCAAGCTTTCAGGCTCTAGCTCCCCAATTTGATGAAAAACATATGAGGCCATAGAGAAATCCATAACCCACTCTCAGAGAAACAACCATCCCTTTCTGCTGAGCCTTTGGATTTCTAAAACTTAGTGCTGTTATCCACCATGAACAAGGTCATTAAACTGATTCTTGGAGGAATCAATAGTCAGCTTGGAAATCAACACCCACCTGGAAAAGCCTGGACCTTTTATTTGCAAGAAGGGCCAGCCAGGAGCAGGGCCAAATGGGGGAAAAGGCTCCAGTCTTTTGTTTAGAGCAGTGGTCCTCAACCTTGGCTTGCCAGTGGAATCACTCAGGGAATTTAAAAAATTATAATGCCCAGATCCTGATTTAATTGGTCTGGGATGCAGCCTGGATAGTAGGATTTTTTTAGAGCTCCCAACATGGTTCTATTGTTCATCCAATAGAGTCAAAACTCAAAGACTTGCCCTACCCCATCCTTCCCAGCCTTTTCCTTGTATGTTTACCTGGAACAGACATTTGATTGTCAATCAAATCTGAGCCGAGCTCACCTGCCTATCTTGAGTCCTGTTCATCACATATTTACCTGTTTGATTCTATCATAAGTCTTCATTCTGAGAAAAATTCATAGCTACAAGCTAAGTTTCTCCCCAAATAAAATTAACAACAATTAAACTCCTGGCCTTGGCCTCAATCCAAACCTGTATGCTTTATGTGCTCTGAAGCTTGCTCAGGGAATTTCTTCCCCTCTTACCCCTTAGGAATAGGGACCAAGGCAGAGTCAAGCATGGTTTGTGCACTGCGGCTTTTGGGGTAGAGAGTTTTGGGGGCTTGGGAATGAGGAAGGAGCAAGGGAACTGAATTTGGACATGATGCATGATCGGATTAACTGCGATCCTAATTTGATGCTGAGTCACCACTGTGATAGTCAGTCATCTCCTGCGTTTGGTCATTATTGGACAAGGGAAACCAGCTCCTGAGAGCTTGCAATTGTAGATAAGTCTCAAGTGCCCTAAGCTTAGGAGAAGGGAGTGCTTGACTATTTGATGCGAACTTTTAGATTCAGCTATTCTGACTTTGACATGCCCCAACGATGAATCATTAGACATTGATGGAATTGCATCCAAAAAGTGTTTAACATAGACATCCTCACCTCTGTGGAGGCCCATCAGCTAGAGACCACCAGGAACAGACTTGTAGTAAAAGGAAGATGAGTTTATTGCTTGCTGTAGCTAAGGAGACAACACACCATGGGGACCCATGGATTGTCTTGAGAAGAGGAAGTTAGAAGGGACTTACTGTAAGATTTGGGCATGTGTTAATCCTCCCAAAAGGGAGGATTCAAAGGAGCAGAGGTCTGGATTGGGTCTTTCAGAAAGCAGGACAATTAGGTAAGTGAGTATCTTAGTACTTTTTATTTAGGGGGCAGGAGGAATAGAGCAGAGCTAAAGTTGTCATTGGAAAAGAAGCAGTTGTCATGCATATTTTCTGGGAGATGGAGATGTTTGGTCGTTTTGTGATTGCACAGTGTCTTTGTTTTGATCTCTGTTCAGGCCTGTTTACAGAGTGGTCCTGTTTTTGTCTTGTTCATAATCATGGAGAGTCCTCTCCTGATGTTGACATTACGTGAAGCTGTTTATATTCAACAGGAAAACACAATGGCCCAGCTAGTCACAACTAGATCAGCTACCAGCTCATAGTTGTTAGGGCTGTGTTTTTCTTTTTCACCAGACAAGTTGGGGTCAGCATAGGGATGACAAAATGGGCAAGGATAGATTAGGGATGAGGAATGGGCTGGAAGTTAGGAAACATGAACAGAAAAAAACTAATCTAAGCAGACTTAATATGTCTGCCACACTTGTTAAGCTCAGAAAGACCCATCAATCATTCTAAGAAATTGTCTATTCATTCCCAGAAAATTCATTTGCACTTGAATGAGCCACAGTACAAACCCTTTTTCTAAATAGTATATTTCTTTCTCCCTTCTCTTTTTCTCCTTCCTTCCTTCCTTCCTTCCTTCCATAACTTTATTTATTAATTCAAACCATCAACCCAACAACTAACCAGCCAATATTTCCGTATGTACAGACAGTGGGCTTGTGTATTACTTTCCATTGCAATGTAACAAATTACCATAAACATAGTGACCTATAACAATGTAGTTTGTAGGTCATAGTTCTGTAGGTCATAAGTCCAGGCATGTATGTCATGGCTGGGTTCTCTGCTCAGGGTCTCACAATGCTAAAATCAAGGGTCAACTGGGTCAACTTCCTATTTGAGGGTGCTGAGGAAGAATCTGTTTCCAAGCTCATTCAGGTTTTGGCAGAATTCGGCTTCTTGAGGCTGTGTGATTGAGGTTTGAAGGCTGTTGGTCAGGGACTGCTCTCAGCTCCTAGAGGCTGCTTGCAATTCCTTGCCACATGGTCCCCACGGGCATTTCACCACATGACTATTGCTGCTTCTTCCAGGTCAGCAGGAATGAATCTCTCTGGCTTCGTCCTCTGCAGCCAGCTGGAGAAAACTTTCTGCTGTGAAAGGACTCAGTTGCAACCAGGATTATCTCCCTTTTGCCATATAACATAACATAATCACAGCTTCTGCCCACACTCAACAGAATGGGACTGTACAAGGGCAAGGGCCATTGGGAGTCACCTTGGAATTCTGCCTACCTCAGCTGGATAAATACAGATATTAATAATCAATAGTGCCTGCCCACAAGGAGTTCACAATCTCACTTAAGAGTCAGTCATATAAACATAATTTAAATACCCAGTATGGGAATAGAGCTACATAATTGCAGTGAGGTGGAACAGAGGAAGGAATAATTAACTTTACTTGTAACAGAAGGATTATGGAGTGTCCAAATCGCTTTACAGAAGAGGAAATGTTTCAGCTGGAGTGTGGAAAGGTAAGCTGGATAATCAGGTGGACAGGATGTGGAAAAGTATTCCTGATGGAAGGCTGCCAGGAATAGAAAGTGTGTGTGTGTGTGTGTGTGTGTGTGTGTGTGTGTGTGGTGGGGAGGTATGGGTCTTTGCCATTGGAGTATAGTAGAGTGATAGTAGAGGCTAGACAGATAAGATACACGGATAAGTGGTAGAAGAGGAGCTGGTAAAACAGACCCAGGGAAGAGAAGTAGTCAAAGATCTAGTGTTGGTGTTAACTCTCCACAAGCAAACAAACCTCCTCAGCCCTCTCCTCCTTGGGTGGTGCACTTGCTATGGATAAGGAGCCAACATGTGAAGCACATGATCATTTTATCTTGCTCTGCCATTTTGTGCTTTTAGCAAAGAGAACTTCTCACAACAAAGGCCCAGAAAGACAGATGTTTCAATTTCCTTTTTTTCAAAAGAATGAGATGTTTTTGCATTTGCTACATTAGGACAGCACCTTAGAGTTAGAGCTTAAATGATGTATCATTGCCTTATAAAATCACAAGAGCAACATTTAACTAACAATAGTTGGGAAGAATTAGCATTAAATGCTTAAGAGCAATTCACAGGAAAGAATGATCAGTAGACAGCTATGATCTATGGAGGGAGGAGAAATGAAAGAGCAACTGTTGTGAAACGACTTTTTGTGCAAAAAAGTATATTGAGTTTGGGTGTCTGGAGCACAATTAAGAATTAATTGGATTAAAAAACGATGCATTTCACAGCATGATTTTAAAAACAAATACTTACATTAATTAACTGAATAAAAATGGATATGCACTTCTGAGGTTGTGTGTAGGACCTTGACTTGAGTTTGGGTAGGCAGGTTGATAGCCACATTAAACTGTTTTATTTTTGCATTTAGAATATGCTTTCTTGATAAAATAGAAAACTAGAACAATAATAAGCAGAATTCAAAACTTTAAGAAAATGATCTGAGGCCAATAAGTATTTACTGCCTGATTCCTCAGGGGGAAAAAAGGAAATAATTATGACAGTTTTGAAGATAATAATATTCTATATAATAATCATTAGAAGATAGCGAAAATAATTTTGCCTGATAGGTAATATGCTTCCGTTGCAAGGTGGCCAGTCTTTTTGATAAATGAATACATATATTCACATACATGTAATAGAATTTTGTGTTTTTTTTTTGGTATAATTCAGCAGACCACAGGAACATTAGTTGAAACGGTAGCAAAAGGCCGTACTAAAAAGACTGTTATCAGTAAGAGGAACACAATTGAATGATTTGCCAAGGGAGTCAATGCTCATTTCTACCTTAGATAAGACACGAGCAAGAAGTGTCAGGGGTTTGAGGCTAGGCATATGTGAGCGAGGGATTCTGTGGAAACTCATCTGGCAATTGAAAAGGAGAGCATATTTATTTCTTAACTTATTCAAAGAACATTTATTCATATACCTATTAAGTGTGAAGCACTGTGGAAGTGCTTTAAAAAGATAAAGTCCAAATTAAAGTCTGCCCTCAGGGAGGCTACAGATTATCTTTCTGTGTTGTTGGAAAATGCCATCCTAAGGGGACAAAGAACAACTACCACAGTGTCTCCTAGAGCCTGCTTCAGATACTTGATTTCTTATGATATAGAGAGATAGATAGAGAGATAGAGATAGAGCTACATCTATCTACCTACCTACCTACCTATCTATCTATCTATCTATCTATCTATCTATCTATCTATCTATCTATCTATCTTTCTATGTATGTATGTATGTATCTATCTATCTATCTATCTGTCTGTCTGTCTATCTATCGACAGCATGAGAGACAGAGATTGAGAGGGAGAGACGATAAAATTCATTGCCAATGTAGAAAAGAGGAGGATTGCATCCTGATTTATCATATGAAACATTAGGAAAGAAAAAATAGTCTTTACAAAATATACTTCTACCTAGACTTTTCTTTCCAAAGCTAATAATTAAACTAAGATTATCTGTCTTGCTGCAGAAAAATGAAAGTATATTTTTAAAGCCTGCTTCCTTAAAATGCAATGTAAATGATTTGAAGCTCAAACCCATTTGAAAAATGCAAACATTTTAATTTTCTGAGAAAACTAATAATTATCTACATTGATTTTCCCTCCCAATCCTTCATCTATTTCTCCTCCCACATTAATGACATTACCATCCATGTAGCTTTCCAAGCTAGGTTACGTTGAGTCATCCTCAATTTCCTCCTCTCTCGCCTCTTCATACTTAGTTACTAGATCCTATTGATTCTACCTCTGGAATGTTTCTCAAATTTCTACTCTTTTGCTCTACTGCCATTCGTTTTGTTTGCGTCTCATTTCTCTCTTGGACCACAGTAATTGCTTACTTAGTCTTTCACAGATTCTTTCAACAAATATTTACAGAGCACTCATGTTATGTGTTACCTATGGTAGTAAAACCACCACAATTTTATCTCCTATCTAGTCATATCTGAGCCTCAGATCCTATATCCAGCTGTTTGATATCTCCATTTGGCTGTCGCATTAGTATTTTACGCTTAAGTTATCCAAAGCAGAACTCAGAATTCACCCTTCCTGAATCCCCAGCCTCCTAGCCGGTTTCTCTCTCATTTCCCCCTTTTCAGTAAATAGAATTGTCAGCCTTCCAGTAGCTCAAATGACAAACCTCAGAATCATCTTTGATTCATCCCTTGTTCACTCCCCCTTATCCAATCTTTCAGCAAGTCCTATTGATTAGGCTTCCAGCATCTATCTTGAATCCAGTCACTTCTCTCCGACTCAGACCACCTAGTTCAAATCTAAGTACTATCACTTACTAGCTATGCGGCCTTGGGTAATTAATGTCTGCAAGTCTTGGTTTCAAAAGCAAAATCAAACTTTTTAAGAAAAAAATGGGAACAATTTAAAAAAGTTTAGAAGTGTGGCTTTATCTATCCAAAGCCAAATCTGACTGAGTGATAAAAAATCTGTACTGATTTGGCCTTTTATCTCTCCCAAACTGATTTATTTTGACTGAGGAAAGGAAGGGTAGTTACTAGATTCTCAGTGGGGGTGGCATTCATGCCTAGGAGGGTGTTTGGGCTTCTCACAATGATGGGGAATCTCTATTGGCATGTATTTGTGGTTACAATGATAGAATTGTCTTGCCTCCATGTGCCTTTCAAATATTCCACTACGTTCAGAAATCAGATCAGCTTTGATGTGTAGTAGGATTTCAAGATGGAAAGTATGTTTTTTGAGATATTTTATATTATAGAGAAGTATTTTGACCTGAGATTTAAAAAGAAAACCTAGCTCATTTATGAGAATCATACTTCCCTGTTTTCTTCACTCCAAAAATCTGTAATTTGTGTTGGTGTGTGATCTCTGCTTCATTTAAGGTTATTCCCCTCTTTTTCTTATCATATGTATATTTATAAGTCAAGTCTATTCTTATCCTACCACTGTTTTTAATTCTAGTATCCACTAATACTTCTGCTCTTTCAATTTCTTCTTGAAAGGCGTGGCTTCTGATCTTCCTTCTTTTATGTCCAAACAAGTTATTTAAGAGACACAAACATCTGGCCACTTCTTTATGTTGTCTGCTCTAGGCAGGTCTGAGCATTTACGTGTTGAAACGTACAGTGTTCTATCATTAATTACTTTCTTTTTATATCTCCTCTACATTACAATTAGGGCATTTTATGTTAATTTTGCAAAATTATGTGTGTAGGTTGGTTCTATATCTATGACATTTAAGTTGAGATTATTAAAGGGATTATTTCAAAATATTTGTTCAACCCAAAAAATGAGTGTTGGGTCTGATGGGGTTGAAAATGACTGCTTTATGTGCAAACATGCCCCTGAGAAAAGGCCATAGAAAAGCTGAATGCACTGGCAGATAGAAAGGGCCTATTGATTCAGTTGAGTAAGGTGCAGATCATGTGGACATGATGGCTGAGGTTATAACAGGGCATCAGAAGATCCAGCAGAAATCAAGACCTACACCTGAGTCCAGAGGAGACTGACTACACGTGGGGGGAGGGCTGTGGGAACAGGATACTCCCCACAGACCACATCTCCTTCAGCCAGTGCAAAGATGCTACATAAACTCCTTTAGCTTAGGTCACCCTAGAGGAAGGCAAGAGAAAGGGCAGGGGAGAAGCACGAACTTGACTATAACCCCAAAGAGACAGAGATTAACTGAGAAGTGACTGAGCTAACTTAAGTTGGATGCTTTTCATTTTCCTCTATCTCAGGAAATGGAATTTTAATGGCAAAATTTCATTCTGTTATTAGAAAATGAATGAATTTATATTGTTGCATGTCGAGTTTGTGGACTCATGACTATAAATTATTTTCTCCCTTGCTCCCATCCTTGTCTAAGCCCTCATCATCTCTTGCCTGGAAAACTGCACTAGCCTCCTAACTGGTTTCTCTGCCTTCTTTCTTATCCTTCCTAATCCTAATCCATTCTTCATGGAGCCGAGTGAGTTTTTAACGTCTATCAGTCATATTTCCTCGCTTAAAATTCTCCTAGTGCTCCTTCGTACCCGTTATCATGGCTCTGAATGATCTGCCCCCAACCACCCTGTCTAATGTCCTTTCTCTACCTTGAGCCCACCAGGGTCTTTCCTACTCTGGACATTTGCACTTGCTGTTGTTCTGCTTAGAAAGCTCTTCTCCAGGATGTTTGGCATGGGTGGTTCATTCTAATCCTTCAGGGCTCAGCCCTTTTGCCTCTGTATAGCAACAGTCTTTTCTGACTGCCCAATGGAAAGGACTACCTCTTTCTCTCCACTGCTGCTGTTTATTCTTTGTCACATCACCCTCCTTATTTACCCTGATAGCACTTGTAATGATCTCAGTTGACATCCTAGTTGATGGCAACTCTGTCCTTCCAGTTGCATAGGCCCTAAACCTTGGCATCATCCTTGGCTCTCCCCTCCTCTTATACCCCATATTCAATCTACCAGGAAACACTGATGGTTCTGTCTTAAAAATGCAAGCAGTGTGACCACTTGCTACCACCTCCTCTGCTACCAGTCTGTCTTCGTTACCGAATAGCCACTTACCTGGCTTTCCTGCTTCTACACTTGCTTTCTTACAGTCTATTCTCAACAAAACAGTCAAAATGACTCGTTTAAAACTGTTAAAATCCTGCAGTGGTTCCCCATTTCTTTCAGAGTAAAATTCTTACAATGGTCTACAAGGCCTGGTTATTTTACCCTGCTGGCATTTAAACACTTAAGGGCAAAAATTATTGTCTTCGGTGTTCACTAATGTATCCCAAGTATCCAAAAGTACCTGGTACCTAGTAGGGGGTCAATAATGCAAATAATCTTTGGATTAAATGAATGAATCTTGTGTACTTATTCATTATTTATGTTTCCACCATTGGAATGTAAGATATATGAAGGCAGGATCCTTACTGGTCTTGTTTAATGTTGTATCCAAAGCACTCAGAACAGCACCCGGAATACAGAAAGTGCTTAACAAGGTCTTGTTGAAGAAATAAGTGAATATCGACTATGAAAAGATCATTGCAACTGCTTACACTATACTGAGTTAATGAATACATCATGCATACAGGTAGCATAGTTTCCATTCATCGCTTGTAAGTATTATACAATAAAGCAAAGAATGAATTGTTCATATAATTAGAACTTTGTGTGAAGCAGTATGTAGGGTTATGATTGCCCCAAAGTTACAATCATGTAGTGAACTGGAATACATTCAGTGTATATCAGTTCTTTCTGCAGTTTGCCCTGCCTATACAAACTCATCTGCTTAACTTCCTCAGGAAAAAGAAAGCTACTGCTTTGCTGATTATCTGTAAAACTGCTTACCGTGGGGGCTTTTTTTTTTGGTTTGTTTACAAAAATGAAAAAAACGTCATTTCAGTGTATAAGAGCACTTTGTATTCTTGAAGGAGAGATTCACACTGCCATTGACTTACATATTCTATTTTGTTTTTCATCTGTATGGAGGAGCATTCATATCTATATCTTCCTGTGTGCAAATGCAGACGATCCAAAATTATTCTGTGTGATTGTTTGGGTTGTTAATCTCTCCAGGGTTTCCTCAACGTTCTCAAAGGCAGTTTCTGGCACCAAAGGGAAAATAGAGAAGTTGAGATGCAATTTTATCTCCCAATTGAACTTGATTAAATGGGGACTGTTCTAATCAAAAGTTTGAATTCCAGGGGAGTGCAATGTTGTTAACGGGTTTGAGAACATCTGAGAAGAACAGGGAGGAAGAGTACTAAAGGGAAGGCAGAGAAAGAATCAGGCAAGAAAATAATTGTAGTAAAGCTTATTAAGGCATAAAATTAGGTGAGCAAATTGCTTCCCAGATAGTGTTAAGCTCATTGCTAGACTGGCAAAGGAAGTGGAAGAAAGCTCTTTGAAAACATTATTTTTATTATTTTAATAATTTGTGTAGGAATCATAGTAGCTGCAATCTGTTAGCCAGAAACAATTGCCAGCTGGTGTCATCGTGGAGTAACTATAGTAGGCTGAATGCAAACATGTTTTTTCTTTTCACCTGGAGAGCATTCAATTTTAGAAAGTTTCTATTCATTTTCCCCTGAATGTGAGGTCTGCCCTTCTAGATAAGGAAGCCTGTTTATTGCGTGATTTAAGAGCTTTGATTAGGTTCCCACCAAGTTCCACAACTGTAATAGGGAGACCACATCTGGGACAGACTGTGTTTACACAATCACAGTTACCTATCATTAAAAACGAACACTTGGGTACATGCCTGAATTATCTATGTAATTGCTTGATTCTATGTATTGCTTTCCTTGTGGTTACCTCAAGGAAATGGTGGTGATCCATTAATTATTTTGCTGAAAGCAAAAACATCTTCTGGAATAATGTTCTTCAAAAAGGGTTAAAGGTGCACTTATTTATGGAAACAGGCATTTTATTAGCAACATAGCTGTTGTATTTGTTCTAATCTCTTCTTCTGAAATTCTCCTAAATAACATCTTTTGACAATGATATAATCATGTTAAGATTGTTATTGTCTTTCCCCTGTTTATCTGGAAACTCACAGACTAGGTGCCAAAATACTGCGAGATGTAGAGATTTCTCAGCTTTGCCTATAAAGCCAGAAGGAGAGGGAAAATAATTTAATTGTTCTATTGCAATTATGTTGTTTCTTCCTGCCTCTTGAATCAGAGTCTCAAGAGGGGATAGAGGAATTACAGGCTCTGTTGTTTGTGTTCATTGGATTTCTTCAATGGCGATTTGAATGTGTTTCAGGGATGTTAGTGGTTTCTAATCCTGGCTGTGCTTTCACCTAGTTTTCCTTGGTTCAGTTTCCTCATCTCTGAAATGGTATATTATACTTCTCTTTTCTCCTTAGAGTATTGTTCTGAGAAGCAAATGAGATAATGGCTAGGAAAGTGCTTTCTACTACACATATTGCCACCAGCACTCAGGTTATGCATTTGGGTAGCTAACAAGGTTATATTTATCCATGTGATATCAAGTGTTTTTATAGAAAATGAGAAACTTCTCAAATAAAGTAATATAAAAATATAATGAATTTTTACTTTGCCAAAGCAAAGGTATGTTTTTTAAAATAGGCACCACCATTAGCTAGATGCACTCAGGAAACAATTGGTGGGTTTTATTGGGTTTTTGTTCTATCAATTTCTTGCTTTGGAGAGTAGTGTGATGCCATTGATAGGATTTTAAACTTTAAGTGAGAGAAAAAGAAATAGAATCAAGTAAGCTTTAAAGAAGCTGACTCATCTTACCCAACACCTTTCTTACTAATATAGGGTCATACAGGATCAGGAAGGGCACTGTTTGTGGTTGTTTATAGAGTTGAAAAGAGGAAAGGAAACAGAGGAGGGAAGCTCTGTTGAGAAGAATCTCAGCTGCCTAGAACAATAAAAATAACTTCCTATGGGAAAGCATTAGCATCCCTGAAAGAGATCTGGATCTTAACTGATAGCCGTGAAAGGGACAAATGGAAAGGATCATCACAGTGTCTCAGGAAGAGACAAGTATCGCATAGATCCTTAAAAAGGCCTGGTGGGAAGCTTGGCTGCTATGACGGCATGGAATGCCAGGTGTGGTGGACTGGGACTGGCAGCGTGGCCAGGAGGGACATGTTTGCTTGCACCGGGGAATCCAGCTGCATTGTCTCCACCTTCAATATACTGCCGCTCTCCTCTTGGGTCAAGCAGGTCCAGGGATTGTGGAGGGGCAGTTACTTCAATTGGATGGTACACCTATTCATTATCTGAAAAACAGAAACTGTTATTAAACAAAGATTTGGTTCTCAGGTAAATGCAAAATTTAGATGCTTGAAAAATAAAGTTTTAAAAATCTGCACATAAACAAGAGTTTATTTAGCTTATGAAATACAGTTAAGTGTAGGTCTCACCGTCTATACTGGGAGGAAGGAGAGAATCTTGCGCATTTAGGAGCTCAATGTGTATTAGTAGGATGGATTTTAGGAGCTGACCCATAAACTCCTCTTATGTTTTAAGAACTGCATGGTTGTGGGCTGGATGGTCTGGTGCTGGAAGAAATGAAGTGTGTGTGGAACACAGAGCCTGATATACAGTAGGCGCCTAATGGATCATTGATGACTGGATGCTGGTTGAAAAAAGTTGTAGAGTTGGGCACACCAAATTTGTAGTTAAGGAAGGACTGAAATAAAACTTGAGCACCAGTTAGAATGTATTGGGTAGAAATTAAAAGCAGGCTGGAGCCAATTTCCCCTGCCGACAAGGGACCAGCCAACTCGTGTGAAGTCCTATTTGGGTGGGTCCGCCCAGCAGCGTGCAGGTGTTATCCCTGCAAATAGGCCGGCCAGATGTCTGTCCACTCAGACTGAGAAACTGCGGCTTTGGAGGTCTCAGATCAGCGCCAGCGACTCTCTCCTCGGGCCTCTCCTCTCTCCGCCTTTGCCTTTCCCCCAAATCTATCCTCGCTCTGGGCTGAAGGGATTCCCACCCCCGCTGCCTCCTCGGAGCCCCGCGGAGCAGCGACTCCTCCCCTGGAAACTCCTCCGGGGCTGGAGAAGGCTTTGGCGCATGCTCCGTACCTAGGGCAGGTTTTTGCTGCGGGTAGCAAGGCTCCTGTCACACCGGCTGGCGGGTTGTGGCGGTGCCAGCCAGCGTGTGCGAGTGTGTCTGCGTGCCCGCGCCTGGGCGGACCGACCCGGAGCAGCAGTGCGACTCGCCCGGAGAGGCGGCTCCGCACAGGCGCCTCGCCCGCAGCCGCCGCGGGGGCTTCTCGGCAAACTTGCGGCGGGCGCTGTCCGCCCTCGCGGCTCCCGCGCCCCGCGACCTGAGGGCAGAGGCGCCGGGCGCGCGTGCGGGGCGCGGTGCCCGCGGCCGGCCGGGGCGGCGGGGCCGGGCCGCGCCTTCGCCCTTGGCCGGCGCCCTGGCGAGCCTCATGCAGCCCCTGCGCTCGCGGCCGCAGCTGCCCAGCTGCCCGGCCGCCCGGGGCAGGTCCAGGACCCGAGCCGCGCTCCCCAGCGCCTGAGCGCCGGCGGCGGGATGCCCCGCGTCGCCTGAGAGCGCGCGCCGCGCCCGGGCGGGAGCAGGGAGCCGGCCGAGCCGGGCGCCCCCGGGAGCGCAGGGCGCCCCACGCCGCAGCCGCAGCCGCGCGCCGGCGCCCGCCTCCCGGTTCGGCTCGCAGGCCCGGGCTCCGCCAGCCCCCGAGTGCCGCGGGGCCGCCAGCCAGCCGCACGCCTCGGCGTCAGGGGCATGGAGGAGCGGCGGGCTCGGAGCCGCGCCCCGGAGTCCCCGAAACTTCCGAGCCGGCGCCTGTCCGCGCCGCTGCCGCCGCCGCTTCGTCTGCCGGCCTGAGAGCGGGACCATGGATGAAAGGTTCAACAAGTGGCTGCTGACGCCGGTGCTCACTCTCCTCTTCGTGGTCATCATGTACCAGTACGTGTCCCCCTCCTGCACCAGCTCCTGTGCCAACTTCGGGGAGCAGCCCCGCGCGGAGGAGGCCGGCCAGCCTGCCGCCCCGGCGCCCGCCCGCCGGGCACAGGCGCCGCTCGAGGAGTGGGAGCGGCGGCCCCAGCTGCCCCCACCGCCCCGGGGGCCGCCCGCGGGGCTGCGGGGGGTCGCGGCGCCGGAGGACGAGGACGAGGAGCCGGGAGACCCTGAGGAGGAAGAGGAAACGGAAGAAGAGGAGCCGGACCCCGAGGCCCCCGAGAACGGCTCCCTGCCCCGGTTCGTGCCGCGCTTTAACTTCACCCTGAAGGACCTGACCCGCTTCGTGGATTTCAACATCAAAGGGCGCGACGTGATCGTGTTCCTGCACATCCAGAAGACCGGGGGCACCACGTTCGGCCGGCACCTGGTGAAGAACATCCGGCTGGAGCAGCCGTGTAGCTGCAAAGCGGGCCAGAAGAAGTGCACCTGCCACCGACCGGGCAAGAAGGAGACGTGGCTCTTCTCCCGCTTCTCCACCGGCTGGAGCTGCGGGCTGCACGCCGACTGGACGGAGCTCACCAACTGTGTGCCGGCCATCATGGAGAAGAAAGACTGTCCCCGCAACCACAGCCACACCAGGTACTGTCCCCTGCCCCGTGTCGCTTCCTGCCCCTCTCACCCAGTGCCGACCCCGGGCGGCCCTGCGCTCCCTGGGCGTGCTGGGGGTTCCCCAGCGTCTTCCAGGGATTGGGGCATTGGTTTTGGGAGAGGGATAAGAAACCTCTGGATAGTGCCCTGGTCTTGAACTCGCTCCTCCCCACTCCCCATCGCTTCCCGCCGCCCCACTTTCACCTTCAAAGGTGTCCGGAGCCGTCGTGTGTGTCCTTCCTTGTGCCTAGCACAGTGTGGCCTCCCTCGGAGCGGACGCTGGGAAAACCGTAGAATGGCGAGAAAGCCTGGGTTAGACCAGCGAGGGCAAATCTTATACCTAAGTTCTGTGAGTGGAAACCCAAACCTAGTAAAAGGCAGGGAAGCTTGGCGTAGAGAGGCAGGGCGGGAGTTTTCCAGGCATGCTGAAGCCAGAGACGAGTCTAATCCCTCTATAAGTGGCTCTTGGGTGGCTGCGTGCCAGCTCAGGAAACAATCCTCTGGATGCCGATTTGAAGATACACTTTCAAAATTCCTCCTCTACCTTGATAACCCTAATTCTGGAGATTGTCTTTGTTGCTGAGCAATGCCAGGATTTGGACTCATGCTGTTCTCAGCAAGATTTCCACTCTCCCCACGACAGTCCACCAACTCGTTCCAAAGTATTTGTTAAATGCCTACTGTGTGCCTGGCAGTGTGCTAAATGCTAAGTGGGTACCAGAATATAATAGGTAAAATCCCTCAGGATAGAATGGCTTTCTCTGCCCCACCCCCCACTTTTAAACAGTAATACTGCTGAGAATTAGGAAAGTTTGAAATCTTACTACCAATGAAACTGCTTACATTATTAACATCTTTTGAGAGAGGCATGGACTTAAGAATTTGATTGAATGTTCTTTCTGCCCATTGCAGTTTGAAGATTAATCTGACGTGTTTGCTCAAGGGACTAAAATATTAAAAGCTTGGAAAGGTGTATATTGAAGTTTTTATCTTAAAGGTTTCAAGCAATTTGGTGTAAGGAAGTAGGAATTTAAAAGCTCAAGCTCAGTATGTTGATATCAGATAGCTTTTGCATTTGACATTATGGAAAGCTTCATTTACTGGAAGCTACCCAGATTCTGGAATTCACCACCACTGAAGCATCTAATTCTACCTCATTTCTCCAAGAATGAGCAAAATTTCCTTATGGGATTTTTTATTCTGGCAATTTTTCAAATACTTTCTCTCCTCCTTGCTCCTTTCACTGTTTAAAGGAAGTTGGTTAGAATAAGAAACTGGTTGGGCTGGGTGGGAATGAAGGCATTAGACTCCTTCCTTAGTATATTTTAAGGACCTTTTACTTTTAAAGATTTCTAATTGTGTAGTATTTTAGATCCTGCCACTCTATTTTAGCTTAAAACAGTTTTTCAGTTAAGTATTACTTCCAAACTTTCTGACATACAAGACTATTATTTCAGTGAGAGACAATCTCTGCTACTTTTCACCTCAAATTGTACTTTTTATATTTAGACCTTTATGTTTTAACTCTTGAATGACCCCAAGAGTTTGCTGGTCTGATGTCCAGTTTCCATTTCACTAAAACTAGAGTCTTTGATTATCAAATAGAAACATGTAATGGCTCTTCAATGGGGATCAGCATTATTTTCCACCAATGTATATAAAAGCCTTAGTGGATAGATGAAGATTTTGAAGGAATTAGAAATTATGGAATCTAAAAATAATTGGATTATTGCTTAGTGATGAAATGATGCTGCTGCTACAGACCCTGCATAGATTACAGCAGTAAGATCTCACTTTTATAGGAAATCCTCAATATCTGTCTACTCTGTGACGTAGGAAAATTCCACCTTGGCTATTTAAACATATGGTTTCTATTGCACAGTCAAATGATTTTCTTTGTTTAGCGATGGACCATGAACACTCATTACTCCCTGAATCACAAGTTATCAGATAATCACGCTGCACTGGCTTGCTTTTTCTTTTTAATTTTTGTGATAGTATGCTTTTTGGTACCACTTTTTATGATACTTCTTCCTTTTCCTCCTCCTCCACTCTCCCCTTCTCAATTACTTTTCTTCTCTAGATGTGGTAGAATGGAATAGTTGTGGTTTATGTGAGGTGTCCTGCATCAAAAAGCTATAGGGAAAAAGTTGAAGAGATGTTCAGTAGCATCTTCCTCACAGAGAAGATTGAATTACTTGTCTGTCATTGGAATGTCTGTGTATAGCATTCTACAGTCAACTAGATTAGCCTGGATAATGGAAGGTACATTTCCACAATGCAAAATGGCAGATAATCTATTGCTACATAATGAGACCAAGGTTCTTCTTCAAATAGGGCTGACTCTAAGCAAAATTGAGACTAGATCATGTTAATTTTAGTTCCCTAATCTCTTTGCTTTTGATCCCCCCCAAGGCCCCCCCTCCCCATTTCTCACAAGAATCAGTGCCCTTGTGGGTCGTGTAATGGTAAGAGCAAAGACCCTGGAGTCAGAGGGATATGGCTTTTGTGCTTACTAGCTGTGTAACCAGGAGTCAGTTACGCTTTCTGAGCCTCAGCTTCTTCATCTTTAAAGCATAGGTAATAATTAGTGCTTCTCTCATAGAGGTGTTATGAGAACTGAATGACCAAATGCATGCGAAATGCTTAGCGTAGTATCTATGCATAGTATAATATGCCAGTATGTGGTACTTAATACTTAATATGCAGGTATACAGTAATACTAAGACATTAGTTGTTAATTGTGATAATAATATTTTCCCTAATCAAGGCTTTCTTGCACAAAAAGGATCTGAGGTCAGTTCCTTAGAGCAGCTCAGTGTAAATGGGTCACCTTAATTTATAGAGATGCTGTTGTATGATTATTTGTATCAAAACAGAATCCTAAGTTCCAAAGTTTAGAAATAAACAGAAAATTATGAACATTTCGGCATCAGTCATTGCAGGGGACAGGATGGGAACAGGGATGGAGGACATAGGATATAATTGGGTATTTATTCTGTTGGTGACAAGAAAAACTGTCTGGAATGGTGAGAGAGGAGGTAGGAACATCTATCACTAAAGGTAGAAGCGAGAAGCCAGCTCTGAAAGGAGATGCATGGTGAGGTTGAAGGAGCCATCATATGGATTTTGTGGGCCCTGGAAGGGGCAAAGCTCTGGGGCTGGCAGTTAGGATCCTGTGCAGAGGGCATTTCTGATCACAGAAATTGGTTAGAATAAGATAGGAAGCTAATAGGAAGATGGCACATCTGAATGACTTCTTTTATCATATTACTGATGATTTCTTCCTATTATTATTGTTTTGCTTTTTTCCCCCAATTACTTCTTTGGTAGGTTATTCTTTCTTATTATCTTTATGCTTCCTTCTTTATTACTGTGTATCTCCCCTTTATCTGCATGCCCAGGTCTTTAGAAGACTTCTTTACCATTGTTGAGTGTGGATAGAATCACAGCATTTTTTTTCCATGGGTAAAAAAGACTGAAGAGATAATCTAGTCCCACAATTTATACTGTAAGTGGGTAATTTAACTCTAAGGAGGTGAAATGATACATCTAAGTTTTCCCCAGGGAACTGCTATCTTCATTTTGGTAATTTATATTCAATGTTTTGCCTACTGTTTCTTCTATTTACTATGAAAAGTATAGCGGAGAGTGTCGTAAGCACTTCCTATGTGCCAGGCACTGTGATAGTTCTAGGAATACAGTTTTGAACGAATAGTGTCAGCCCTGTGGAGCTTAGGCTATCAAGGAAGATAGACCTTGATCTTCTTTGGTGAGTATCGCTCTTATAAGAGTATCTCTGAAATGCTGGGAAGAGATTTAATGTATACCTTCTGTAGGGTGGGATGGCAGTTTTTCTCTTTTATGACCCACATTTTATTGGTCTTGTTAGGGTAGTTGGAACCTTATGAATATTGAATTAGATAGGACGCTCTGTGTTGTGAATGATACAAACCTAACTTTAACTTAATTTAGCCAGAGAGGAATTATTGGCTTAAATAACCAGACCACAGGAAAGGTAGGGGTAGGGTTGGTTTCAAGAATGACTGCAACTGGAGATTTGGGGTTTCTCTCCCTACACTCCTTTGCGTATTGCCTTCATTCTACCAAATTGGCTTATGCCACTAAATGGGTAAATGGCTATCATATCTAATAGCTCCATAAGCCAAGAGGAAAACAGGCCTTGTCTGAGTTCCAGTTTGAAATCTTGAGGAATGACTCTGATTAGTCCAGCTTGGAACTTGTCACTATTCTTTCAGCCAATCAGTGTGGCCAAGGAGACGAGGTTCTCCAACCCACTTTACGTCACAGAACCATCCCCATGACTCTGTGTGTGTGTGTGTGTGTGTGTCTGTTATCACAAGAAGGAGAGCTAGCATAGATATGCCTCCTGGGTGGACCATTGAGTTCTGGACAGTCCTTCTAGTTGTTTCAGTTATATAGGTGTAAATAAGTGAGAAATAAATGACACTTCAGATCTCTTCTTTGCATTCCATTTGGGAACATTTTTAAGCCAAACTACAACACCAATTTATTTGCAGCATCTGGGAACCATGTCATATGTAGAATAATTGAAAGAACTGGTAATATTTAATATAGAGATGGGGAAAATAAAGAGGCATAAAAGTTGCCTTCAAATGCTCAAAGGAGGAAGATGTGGAAGATGGAGGAGACTTATTTTGTATTTCTCCAGAGGACAGAACTAGGATAAATGGGATAAGGATATCAACTCAGAGTAAGAAAGAACTTCATAAAATTTATAACTGTCTAAAATGAGAATGAACTCTTTTGTGAAGTGGTGTGCTCCCCGGCGGTGAAAACTTTAGCCATGGCTGATTAACCACTGATGTTATGAAAGGAATTCCTTTCTGGGGAAGGGCTTACCCTGTATGGCCTTTTATTTTAGAGTTTTGTGTTCTAATCTAAGCTGAGTTCAGAGTATCTTCCTTCTTTTCCCCTCTCCTGCCCTTTGCAGAGAAAACAAAATCAACTTCCGAAAAAAGGGATCATAAATGAACTAGTCAGTTCTCAAACATTTGTAAATATTCTACTAAGGGAACTTTTGGTAAAGCATGGTCTGATGGCATAGACTGCTTTATGCATTCAGGGCCAAGCGCAGTAAATAGGTCCTGTGTACTAGAACGTGTGCTTCTTAATAATAAGTATAAAAAGGTAAGATGAGAAAGTATAACACAACTTGCCACAAAAAGCCATAACCACTTTAAAACATCATCTGGTTATTGCTTTTCCTTTAGGCAGCAGGCTAAAATATATAAGGAGGCTGCAGAACTCTGTTTCAAAGACTATCTAGAATATTATGGCCCATAGTGCTTTCTAAAGCATAATCTTTTTGATGTCTCTTCTAATTAGAAATGTTGAACTGCAAAGAAGGTTAATTTTCACCATCAGGTTTGTGTGCAGTGTAAGACTAAGGAGATAAGAGATTGTTCTATCTATATGCCATAGCCACTCATGTGTTCATTACGGGATCTCTTACAGTACTGCTTCTGGTTCAAATCACAAATATTTGCTATAAATCAGAAGAAGGTCGAATTAAACCCATTCAGTTTTTTGAGTTGTGAAGATAAAACTGAAAGTAGTAAACGGTAATAGATGATTTATTTTTCTGCCTTTTTCTGGCTGGTTACCTTGGGATTTTTGAAAGAGTTGATGTTAGAGAAATATAAATGTTCCTTTAATAATTGGAAGCTAGGTAAATTTAGTCACTAACAATGTGGATTTGCTTAATCTTAAACTCATATTATTATTCTCAAAAGCTAATTATTATCATCTCATTTTGACTAAGGACAATCAGAAGCTTATGGCATTTGGAAGTTATTTATGCTTGATAATGAATTAAACAGGTTTAATTGAGACTGGCAAATCTTATTGTGATTTTAAGAGTCATGAAATAAATTATTGGGCCAAGAAATAGGTTTAGTATGAAAACAATTAAATGGGGAAACCAAATTAATGTTTCGTAGTAATCAATTATCTTGTTTGATAAATTATAGATATCATGTATGAATTCTCTGTTGATTTTAATTGACTGATATAACTTTGTTTTAATTATAGCTCAGCATTTAACTACATTTTGTTGGAAAGTGTACTAAACATTTATCTTAGATAATATTATTTGTTTATATCTTCCGCTAGCAAATACAGTTGGTCAGTAAAACACAGGTGAAGTTCCCAGCACAAAGACTGACCTATAGAAGATGCTTAATACATGTCAGCTAAAAATATATGGTATGTTCTAGAATACCTTGTAAAAATATCAGCATGACTTAACAAGATTGTGATTCTTTAAAAGATGGAATTATCAAACATTTTGTAGCGTAACTCTTATTTTAGGTGCAAATTCTAATTGTTAGTAGTTGCTTTCCATAATTAGCAAGATGTCAACTCCTCTGATTCTCTAGAAGAGGAGCAAAAGTAAGTACAGAGGCCAAGGTTTATCGGACCTTTCAAGAAGATTTCTCCTCTTAGACAGTATGCCAAAAATCAGAAGTTCTTTTGGGTACAAACAGAGGTACTTGCCTCTTGGGAGGGTTAATCTCATCATTCATTCACATTTTAGGTAAAAATCAGCCTTAATGGAGAGCATGGAAACTTTGATGTAGGATGGGAGGATGAGAAAAGTATAAATAATGTAGACTCTGGATTACTACTGGTCCAAAGTCAGGTGGTCGAGGTGGTTGTAGTTAGAGATTGTGAGACTGGAGAGCAGTGGGAGGAGACCCTGAGTTAGGAAAAAAGTCCTCCAGAGACATTGGAAGAAATCAGTGACAAATTTATCAGCCCCTGAAAATCACTGAAAATTGTGCTGATGCCCAGTTGATGAATGTAACTACAATAATGTTTAAGAGCATGAGCTGTGAAGTCAGACTAGCTGGATTTTAATCTGGCTCGACCACTTACTGTCACAGAACCCTGAATAGGTTAGTTACCTGCTCTCTCCTTCAATTTCCTTCTCTGGAAGATGGGGGGAATAATAGTACTATCTCATGGTGATAATACACATGGCACTCTTTGGACAGAGCCTGACTCATATAAGAGTTAGCCATTATTATTTTGTCATGGAACTCATCCTATATATCCATACTGTTTTGTATAAAAATAAAATGATAGGTGAACCTGTACTATCCTTTTTGAATCTGTAACTTTTCATCTTGAATGATGCAAGAATGAACTTGCAAGCTGTGATGCGAGAGAAAAGCCATAAATGATAAAAGCAACTGTTAATTCTTAGGATACCATTGACACTTGGTGGGCACTTAATGAATGCAATTAGATGGAAACTTGCAGTCTTTCTTTTCTTTAGCATATGATGTTATTTTTCTATGGGAAATTAATGAAACAGCAACAAAAATGTTTAAACACATACAATTAAATTCATAAATGAAGCAATCCTATGGTGAAATTGCATTAGTTGCCTGTGGGCACATAAATATTTGTAGTTCATTGTGATTATTAACATCTTCCCATGCTTTTATTGGTAAGTACCCTGTCATTTGTTGTCAGAACCTTGCACTTAACACTGTACGTTCATGGTGCCCCCTGCATTCTAGTTTCTTTATAAACCCAAGAGAGTAGAAATGCTCACCACCTTGATGTCCTCCATATTTGTTTATTCGATTTTACAGAGTAGTTCTTCCAAAGAATTCAAGGTTATGGATGTCTGACTGCAAACCTGGATGATAGCTTCTATATTTTGTGGACTCTAATTAGGAACTTGTAGAATTTTAATAGCTTTACTTCAAAAGTGAAAACAGACCTAGAAAGAATAGTCAACGTGACTTTAAACATAGATATGCGGTAACTTACCGTGTGTGTGCAAATCTGAAGGTTAAGATCCTGATAGTACAGTGGAGAACAAGGTGACATGCCGAGGCAGAGAGAACAGACAGTGATAATGTAGAGTGTAAATTAGAAGGATGCTACAGAGAAGGGACAGAAGAAGGACAGAAGTAGTCAAGGTGAAGAATGAAGTCCTAAAAGAACTGAATCAGAAAGAAGGTAATATTGAAAGTAGAGGTCAGAAATTTATCTTGTATGCAATGTTTGTCTCATTAGTACATTTATGGGAAGTAATCAACTATCCAGGAGGCTGTCTGACTCGGAGCGCCGGTGTATTTAAATGCTGCTGATGGTTTTTTTAATTTACTTATACATCCTTTTTTTGTAGAAGGTTGCTGTTTTAAAACATCGGAGCTGTATTAGTTAGGATCCTGGCAGCAAGCAGGAGCACACTCTGGGATTGCAGAAGGACTAGTTACAGAGGTATGGATGGGGTAGAGGCACCAACATTGGACCTGAGGTACCTTGCAACTAGTAACAAGGGGAAACTGTTAACCCTTCCTGGGCCTGAAGTGGAAGAGGGAGAGAACCCATCTTGTCAGCATCCACTGTCGGCGAGAGCCTGACAGGAGCTACAGTCTCAGTGGTAGGAAGGGCTTCCTCATAGGAGCTGTTTGTAAAAAGCCGCTACTGCCAGAAGTATGGAGCTGAGGCAGAAAGGAAGGGCTGGGGGAGGAAATATCTTGACCCTTTCTCCTCCCACCAGTCCATCTCCTTCCATTGTCTTTCATTGGCTGAGTCCACCTGGAAGCTAAAGAAAAAGAGAGCTAGTTGGTATGCTCCATACCTTTCAGCAAGGCAGAGAAAGATGGAGAATAGATTTGGAGTTGCAGGGGTGGGACGGATGAAAATGAAGAATAACTAGCACAGTGCCTTAAAATGTTTCTTCTAATTCATTTTATGAATGCCCCGTTCAGTTCTACACGTAAATACCCTTTCTTTTCGTACCTGTACTGCATGTTTTCTGTATGGACCATTAGCCTCCACCTAAGGAATGGTGAACGCAGCAAAGAGTGCTCAGCAATGGAGCAGTCACCATAGACAAGTGACTTTTTGCTGAGTTATAAAAATAACGCTAAATTCAAGTGTTTTGTCACCTTAGTACCCCAGAATCAGCTGGTAATAGTGACAGATTTAGGCAGTTAGATCTGTAATTCGATGCATAGTATACAACACACATTTTCTATCTGTGTGTGGTATTTTATGAATTTGAAGTTATGTAAGAATATTAGTTAAGGCATGACAAAACAGTTTGCAAAACTGGCTGTAGCATGTTTATGAGATGAGATGCTTTCTGTTGCTTAGATTTTTCTTCCAAGACTGTTAAGAACATTAAAAGTAATATTTATATGGCTAAAAGTCTCTGAAGGTAAAACGTGAGGGAAGAAAAAAAATTGTATCACATTTGAAACTATTATAATGTTTCTAATTTTAATTTGAAAGGATTTTTGAAACACTGTTTCCATATTTATTTTGGGGGAGATATGATATGCTTGAAAGTATACATACATGCACCTCTCTGTGCATAAAATTATGAACATGGAATCTCCTAACATTAGATACTGAAAAATAGTTCAGTAAAGTTGGTATCTGAGAAAACGTGACAGAATAACTATCAATTCACTGCTTTATTTCCAAGAGTCAAAATGCCACGAGCAAAACACTATTCAACATATGTATTTGTAGATGACAAAAACAATATTTGGTGCAGTATCTGCTCCCAGTACATCTATTGGGATTGGTGCATATGCGTTAAGTTCATTTCTCGCATCCATGGGAGGGCATTTTGAGTTGCTGGGAACAACGTCATCCGTGAACATACCAACCTCCATCCTCTTTTTCACAGCCCCCCTTTGCACACTTTTGTTCTCTGGGATACCATTTCGTGACATGGCTAGACTTAGCAATGATCTGTAAACACAAGGATCATCTTCAGGCCCTAGCCTCTGTATGAAACTTATTTGCCATAATAAAATTGCCTCAGGAATTGTTTTCTGCTGGCTGTGAAAGTTACTAGCTCTAAGGAGCCTGCACTCTTCCACTGGATTTAAGTCCAATTGCCTTAAAGAATGTGGGAGAGGTGTCAGGGGAGGTTTTCTTTCCCACATAGCACCATTGAGTTTGTCATCGTGTCTTCCGTATATGCGATGAAAGAGGTGGATCAATGGATAGTTCTATTTCTAATATTTCTATTGATCAATACTTCTATTTATAAATAAGTATCAGTACTTCTATTGATAAATAAGTATCAAAAGTATTATGTATAAAAAACATCTGACAACATGAAGGAACTTAGGTACATTGGAAGTATCAAATTTATCTGATGCATTTATTATTTTATTTTTTTATTTTTTTAAATTTTTTATTTATTTTTCCCCCAAAGCCCCAGTAGGTAGTTGTACATCATAGTTGCACATCCTTCTAGTTGCTGTATGTGGGACGCGGCCTCAGCATGGCCGGAGAAGCGGTGCGTTGGTGAGTGCCCGGGATCCAAACCCGGGCCGCCAGCAGCGGAGCGCGCGCACTTAACCACTAAGCCACGGGGCTGGCCCTATCTGATGCATTTTTAATCTAAAAATATTTGTCAACTCTCATGGCCCATTCTTTACCTTTTAAATTCAGGCTTAAGCCTACAACACCATTGCAGATAAATTTCTATGCTTTGAAAGTTTTATTCTCCAAGGTCCTTATATGTGTTGTAAAGAATAATTAATGTAATGAAAAAATCAATATTGTGTATAAATTATTTAGGCTTTACTATCATTGTAATTTTCTCCTCAACACCTATCGATTGGCAACAATTCATTTGTTAATTTCTTCCTAATAAGATATTCATTGTATTAGGTCTGTAGTAGTGCTGTCCCTGCACTTTCACAAATAAGCCATGAATTACTAATGATACATGGAACAAGTTAACCTACTCTCGAGTGCTGTGAGATGGAAAACAGGCAAAGGGGAGTCGTTTGAAATACTGGCCTATGAAACACTGTGTAGCCAGACAACTGCTAACCAAATGAATAGATTCTTGCAAGGTATTAATTTATACTTTAAAATTTTATGTGTATATATTTTTCCTGGTATGTATATATCTCCTTTTTTTAAAAAAATGACCTTTTTTTTGAGGGAGATTGGCCCTGAGCTAACACCTGTTGCCAATCTTTCTCTTTTTCTTTTTTTTCCCCAAAGCCCCAGTACATAGTTGTATATTCTAGTTATAGGTCCTTCTAGTTCTTCTGTATGGGATGCTGCCTCAGCATGTCTTGATGAGCGGTGAATAGGTCTGCGCCCAGGATCCGAGCCGGCAAACCCTGGGCTGCCGGAGCAGAACGTGTTAACTTAACCACTACACCACCAGACCAGCCCCATGTCTCCTTTTCAAAGTTAATTTTTAAATCCATGTTTCTCTTGTTTTGGGGGGATAGGGGATGGTCTTCCCTAACTGAATTTAATAGTGCTCTGAATGTGGTAGTTTTTAAACACTGTTTTGACAGTTGTGCACTGAATTTCTTTGAAGGAGTGGGAAAAATCTGAGACCATTGGGAAACCCAAAGAGATTTGAGTCCAAGAAATCAAACTGCCGAAATCATGGCAAAGAGGATTTTTGCATCAGCTAATTTGGACCAGGGAGGCAGAGTGGTATCCTGAAAAGAGCTCTAAATTTGTAATCAAGCAACCAGAGTTTGAATCCAGGCTTCTTCATTTATTTGTTTACTTATTTATTGTGTGGCCTTCCTGCCAAAATGTGAGTTTCCTGAAGATGGTGACGGTTTTCTTCTCTTCTGCATCCTCAGTGCCTAGAATAGTGCCTGGTACATAATGGCTGTCAAATAAATGTTGACTGAATAAATGAAAGAGTGAAAGAAAGCAAGCATACATAAATTTACTAATTTATTGGACAATTTGGGTAAAAATACGCATCCTATCTCCATTTTTAGAGTTGTTGTGGGTTAAGGAAATGACTCTGAAGACACTTCGTAAAGTATAAAATATTATACAAATTTAAATTTATATTGATGGTGAGAAGCCTTTTGATATAGAATGGAAAAGGAAGGAAAGTTGGATTTTGGAAATGCAATGAATATATAATTCAGCTTTTACAGAGAGTTTCAAAAATTGGGAATGACAAAGATGCAGTTGAAAACTATGCAAACTACACATTCCGCTCAACAATTTGTTAGAGTAATGAGCAATTTCTTTTAAAACAGGACATAATATATCATAAAAGTCTTATTGAAATGCATAAGTCTGTTCCTTAGACTATCAGGAAACCTTTTTTCCAGGGATTTGGCACAGATCAAGATGCACAAGTGTTTTTTTTTTTTCCATTGCTTCACCCTTTTGAGGAAGTTATCCTAAAATTGATATTTTAAATTTTGTATTCATGACTTTATCATTATTTTCATCTGACAGCTATAAATTATAGCTATCAGTTAATATGTCCTGAAAGTGAGCTGAGAATGTAACTCTTCTTCATTTAAGCTGATTTAGGATGTGATAATCCACCGAGCTATTCACTACATACTTGGTTTTGCGGCTAATTACAAAGAAAACAAGAAGTTACTTTAGAATAGAAAATAAAATCTTCCAGAATCTAGAGTTTGCATTATAATAAAGATCTATTAGCAGAATGATTTTGCTTAGTAATGAGTTGGTTTTCATACGTGAGGCGTGCCTATCACTTCCAGGAGGATACACACATTTGTATGGGTGGAGACCTAGAAGTACACACAGCTCCTGGGTTGGAGTGGAGTCTTGGAAGAGGTTCAGTAAGCTGATGGAAAACCATGAGAGGTGTGATGACTGGCAGTAGGAGGTGATCCAGAAGAAGAGAGGGGGCATTATCATTTATTGAACTCTTAACAACAACCCTATGAGGCATATAGAAGTCTCCTCAAGAATTTGAGTATATTTATTAGGATGCCATCAGCTAAACTTAACAAAAACTGAAGTCCAAATTGGCTCAATAATAAGACATTTTAAATCTCATAACATTCCCAGAGAGAAGTGGTTGATTCTGTCTCAATAGCGTTTTCCAGATGTAGTAAAGCAAAAAGGCAAAGAACATAAGTCTGAAGCCCAACTATGGGTTTAAATCCTGACTCTACCACTTATTACTATGTGACCTTGCACAAATTGCATAAATTCTTTAGGCCTCAGTTTCTCAATCTGTAAAACAGTGATAAAAACATTCCTACCTGGTATTAGTGATGAGGATCATTTGAGTTAACGCACACAGACATTTACGAGAATACGTGAAGTATAGTAAGCACTTATTAAATGCTAGCTATTGTTATTTTACTGAAGACCTAGGGGTTTTTCACATCTTTACCCTGCCGCCCTGAGCTTTCTGACTTGGACCACAGGGTGCCTCTCTCATGGTTGCAAGAAGTCTGCATCTCTTCAGGCAGAATTTCTGGCCAAACAGACAAGACTAGAGTAGAAAGGGTTACATTCCCATCTGTAAACCAGTCACTGGCAATGAGAATGGGACCTCCAGGATTTGTCCCTGAGGATGGGGATAGGATTGCCCTTCCCTGAATCACAAGTGGATAGCAGAACAAAATCAGGGCTCTCTCAGCAAGGGAAAGGGGGATGCATGTTGGAGAGGCTACCAATTGTATCTCCATCCTGTTTTAGAGAGACATGTGGGATTAAATTGTAAAGCTAGACTTCAAATCCAGGCCTCACTTCTAAGTTCTAGCCTATCAATTATTCTAACTGACATCTGCTGAAAGTGTTGCATTTCTATGATTGGTCAAAGAACTGGGACTTTTCATTGATTTTTTTCATTCATTCGTTTGTTGGTTCAGTCAACTTCAGCATACATTTATTGAGTGTCTACTATGTATCAATCACATACAATACAGTTTCAGGGAAATCCAGAGGGAGAAGAAATAGTAATTATTGCTGTCACATTTTGATGACTTACTCTGCTCTAGGCAAAGTGCTTTATGTATTTAAGTACCTGCATTAAGTGGGTACTATTATCCTCTCCATTATACAGATGAGAAAACGAGGTTTAGGGATATTAAGTGACTTGCCCATGGTTGCAAAACTAATCATTGGTGGAGCAGTTAGGTATTTTAACCCAAATGTATCTGATTTCAGAACCATATCTCTTAATCCCTAGGCTGTGCTAATATTGTGTGTATCTGGGCAGGTGGTAAGAGTACCGGCAGGAGCAAGGCAGAACCAAGGTAGACCTAGGTGGGTTACTGTAATAACCACAATTGATAGCTTTTGTATTTCATACTTTGACATCTGGGGCCTTGCTGACCCTGGAGAGATTGCTCTCCCAGGGTTAGCTAATTCCTAGAGACAGTAAATGAGCGTGCCTTCCATATGCAAACCAACCAATCCACAGCCCATACCCCCAACCACTTCTTTTGTCAAACTCTTATACTCCAGGCCACTGTCCCCCCTGCCTTAATCACCCCTGGGCCAGGTACCAGACAACTCAGGACAGTCCCTACCCCCTACAACCTGCTGAAATTATTCAAACTAGCAGTGCTAAACCTGCTTACCCTGCCTCACTCTTTCCTTCCCCCAGAAGCCACAATAAAGGCCCAGGTTTTCCCCCTGCTTCCCCTGCTTCCTGACCGACCCTGGTACTTTCCCATGTGGTATGCCGTGCCTCCTGTCTCTAGGGGTCTGTGAGTATTGAAAACTTCTTCCTTCGTGACAGTCATTTCTGTGTCTGCTTTTCTTACCATATGTGATTAAAACAAATCTCCGAGGATCCTTAAAGCAGTTATCAGGAATGGAACTCAAACATAGGACAAAGAATCTAGTTAGTCGAAAGCATGAAAATGGTACAAAGTGGGTTCTGAAGCAGTGTGGAAGCCAATGGTCAGAGTACAAGTGCGAGACCAAGTTGAGACTAATCAGTGGATTAGATTAGTGGATGAGACTCATCACGGGATTAGACTAATCAGTGCTCTCACATCCATGGTCAGGACTGTGGATTGGTTCCAGAGATTGGAGTGGGACTAAACCTTCAAGTCAGCCGGTTCTGAACTACAGGAAGATATGGATGAAGGAGGAGGGAAAGAGAAAAAGGAGGGGTTGTGGAGCTGTGACACCAAGCAAAACCTGAGACAGCCAATTCCTTATAAATTAAACAATGTAAAAACATTGATTGGTTGACAAGAGAGATATAATAATACCCAATATTATTTTGAAGTCCTTTTCTTTCTATAGCTAGCTAGCCAGCTAGATCGACTGATTCATTCATGGTTGTGCATAGCCCAATACCAGGCACTATGGGGATATAGATTGAGGAGAAGCCTTGGTCCTGGCTCTCAAGGAGTGAAATCATAGTTATGTAAGTCATAGACAAAATGGCTTGGAAATATTTACATCACAACATTTAAGTCAATTCATGGTATTGTATTCAGAACCATATATAAAATTTCCGAAGAAGATATACTAAAAGAAAGAGTGTGAATATTTTCAGGAATGAACAAGGCACATAGCAAAGGGTTGAATTGGCTGAAGAGATATTGAAAAGGGCAATATTGGGATTGATGTAGGGCAGTGTATAGAAGGCCCTGAATATATGGTCGACTGAGGAAATTATTTTTTATTCAGTACCGCTTTTACAATTACTTTAAATTCTTAAACAGTGATGATTTTACAAATATGTTCATAAATTCTCTTCTACTCTGCTCTTCAAGAGGTAAAGCTTAATTGCTCTCTCTGCCTCTAGATCGACTTTAGTGATTTGATTCTAATGAATAGAATACAGCCGAGGGGAGGCCGGCCCCGTGGCTTAGCGGTTAAGTGCGCGTGCTCCGCTACTGGCGGCCCTGGTTCGGATCCCGGGCGCCACCGACACACTGCTTCTCCGGCCATGCTGAGGCCGCGTCTCACATGCAGCAACTAGAAGGATGTGCAACTATGACATACAACTATCTACTGGGGCTTTGGGGAAAAAAAGGAGGAGGATTGGCAATAGATGTTAGCTCAGAGCCGGTCTTCCTCAGCAAAAAGAGGAGGATTAGCATGGATGTTAGCTCAGGGCTGACCTTCCTCACAAAAAAAAAAAAAAAAAAGAATACAACCGAAGGGATGAGATGCCGTTTCTGAGGTTAGGTTATAAAAGGATTGTGGCTTCTGTTTTGGTGTTTTCTCTCTCTCTCTCTGTCTCATCACTTGCTCTAGGTAAAGCAGTGTTCTCAGCAGCATTGTAGAAAGGCCCATACAGCAAGGAACTGAAACCTCCTGCCAATAGCAGTGTAAGTGAGCTCGGCGGGGGATCCTTTAGCCCCTGTCTAGTGTTCAGAGACTACAGCCTTGGCCAACAGCTTGACTGCAACTTTGTGAGAGATGCTGAGCCATGTTTGAATGCTAACAGGAATGATAAAGCAAAGAGGGATGATTGTAGGAGTGATGTTTTTAAGTAGATGAGAGATGATCTGATCACAGAACACAGGATCTCATCTATCTTCTTCCGTTTTTAACGAAATGAAGGCAGAGTCTTTGAATACAGATACAGGAAGGTTAGTGAATTGATAGTTGAAAGACAAGGTTGTTATAATCTCACTGCATCTCTTTTCTCTATGAAGTACGAAGCAAGGTCATTAGCTGAGAGTGGGGAGGAGAGGAAGAAATGTTGGAAATTTGAGGAGAGCAGAGAAAGTGTGAATAATTATCTCAGAAGTTGGGAAAACAAATTTCTTAGAGAAGTAAGCAGTCTGGCAATATTGAGTTCTGTTTTGAGACCTGTGATTATAAATTTGAAACCAGTCCAGTTAGCATGATTCTGTGATTTTCTTCAGCAACATTAAGCCGCTCTGGTGGAGGCATGGAGGAAGTGCACAGTTGGGTTTAACCAGGATTAGAGTTTTACCAAGGGAGGAGCCAGGGAGTTATGCATATTTGCAAGGGAGCATTTGTAGTGCCAGATCCTGTAATTTAGGGTGGTTAGGAGACAAGCGAGGCTACAAGGGTGGGTGATAGATAATAAGAAAAGTGGTAGGGTCAATAGTATGTGTTAGGGTTCATGGTAGAGATCTTGCTGGGGAATTGTAGTAGGTGCTGGTGTGAGTGTGCTGGACTATGGGAGATGATGGTCAGAGAACAGAGTTTTTGAAGTAGAGGTGCTAGAGTGGGTGATGTTACTTGTATGATCTATGTGACTAGGTGCTTGAGGTAGGGCAAGACATGATCATTGGAGCTAAGGAGGTGGAAGAATGGTGGGAACAAGATGTTGGATGGAGTATCCATGTGAATGTTGAAGTCAAGAAAAATGATAAAAGTAGAGTTGGAGAGGAAAGTAGAGAGCCTGGCACTGGAGGGCCAGGAGGTCCATGGTGGTAGAACCATGAGCAAAGGGTGCTGAAGAATGACATGCTCCAGAAGACTGTGGACATATAATTCCTCAAGTCAAACTTCTAAGCTGTTGACTTTTTCGGGACTATGGTGAACTAAGAAGGAAAGGGACAGAGGGGAGAGAAGAGAACAGAAAATAGAAATAAGATAGAAAAGAAGTGGTGATAGGAAATTAAAGAAAGAGATGGAAGAACCCAAATATCGCTCTGCGGAAAAGGGCAAAAGCTCCTCACCCTTCAGTATCTCATTGGGATAGGGTAGCATGGGAACTCCAGGATAGTAAGGAGGTCAGAGGGCAGCATTCTATGAAAGGTTAAGTCCTATGACTTTCACTCCTTTTGTATATATCATTAGCTTACAGTTATTCAGAAACATTTAGCATTCTCTCTTTATGGAAGTAGAAATGTGAATAATATTTGTAGTTTTCTATCTAAAATAATTTTTTATTTTAAGCCTTGATGCCAAAGCGACCGAGATTCTGTTATCTGACAACTTCCGTTGTGAGAGACAGCTCTGTCCCTACCTTGTCAGATACACGAGATTTTCTAGTGAATGGGTGACCTCACAGGAATTAAAATCTGACAGTTGAATGTGAGCTGGACCGTTGAATCCAGAAACAAACTATGACTCAGCAGGTCATATGTCAGTATGTGAGTAGATAGGTTTTGAGAAATAAAGGTTTCTCAAGGAGACAACCCACATTCACAAAGGAGGGTTAGCCTATTTCAGACTGCTTGTGGTTTTGATGAGATGGGCAGGGAGGAGGATGCATTAGGGGATAATTATTATGGTTTCCAAAAGGTTATGCATTGCTTACATGTGGGAGGGGCCTCATTTGTAGACAGATTGGCCTGTGTTGTGTCTAAAGCTTCTTTCTACTTTAGGAGAACTACTTACATTTATTCAGAATCTGATATCCTCTGGTTCTGTTCTGGAGAATGGTTGGAGGCAGTACAATAAGTTACACTGGTGTTAGTGAGTTTGAGGTGTAGAAAGGTTGAGAGGGACCAGGGAAGAACCTGGGAATGAAGATCCAAAAGTAGCCCCAGAAAACTGGAATAGGAAGGTACAAATGGTGGAGGTGCACAACAACTAATATTTATTAAGTCCTTACACTTAATGTTCAGTGATAGGACAAGTGTGGGCATGCAGAGGTGGCTAAGGCCCTGCTGATAAATGCTGTCTTTCTTGATGGGAGACAACAATCTGAACAACTGAGATACGATGTGAGTAGGTTGGAAGTGCAGGGTACTGTGCTAGGCACTGGAGATGAAAAGGTGAATCAGACATTGTCCCTGGTCTCAAGGAACTTACGGTGGACAGATTAAAAAATGGACAAATGTCATGTAACAGGGGATGTGCCTTAACATAGGTGCAGTGGGAGCACAATAAAGGGATAAGGCAAGCCTGTGGGGGCAGGAATGTCTTCCTTGGAGGAAATGGAGTAATTATAAAGGGTGATCAGAACTCAGAATAAAGAGTGGCTAATTTTCCTAAAGGGTACGGTAAAGACATCAGAAGTATGGTTCAAGAACTGTGCATGACTGACTTAACCTTGTCAAGGAACTTCTCCAAAAGCATTTTCTTCCCATTCCTCACCCATTTCTGTCCCAGCTGTGTCTTGATGACATGCTGTTTGCTGCACATTGTCCAGTTGTTAAGTTGTACCATAAATGATTTATTACTAAAAATGTTGGAAGTACCAAAGTTTATGAAAAATGATTATATTTTTCTTTTAAAGTAAAGAGGACTCAAGGTGACCTAGGGGATCACTCTCATGTTCTGTAAATGCTTTCTTGAGTGGCATACAAAGGAGTAGATTTACAGTGTGTCCTGAAGGAAAAAGGTTGATTACTCCGTTTCTAGCATATATAATTAGGAACAGATGAACAATACTTTTCAATTATCATATAGCTTAATTACTTGTGAATGTGCATATTAAGGTACATAACCTTCCTAAGCTAACTGCCTACCTCCAAAGACAATTTGAGGTGGATTACAGAATTAAAATACGACAATTAAAAATATGAATAAAACGAGAACCAATTAAAAGGAATAGAAAAATGTGTGTGCCAGGCATCTAAGTTTAGTTCATTTGTGCAGTTAAACATGAACTTCAGCTTTTAATGTCTTGGCTGCTAAGACGAAAAATAAAATACTTAGAGGGCCTTTGTCATTGGGTTAAGTTTGTCTCAGGAAAAAAACCCCTCCTTTTTCTGACCTTAGGAAGGAATTTACTGCTTAAAGGGACATGAGATGACATCACAAACAATGTTTTCACAATGGCTTTGTGGAAGATATAGAAACATTCTTCAGAAGACTGTTATTTACATCACCTCCGTAAAGCAGATTTTGGTATATCAGCTGTGAGTGACTAAAGAATATAATGAAAAAAATTCATTTACTATAGTGACAGAGATAGAAAACACTTAGGAATTAGCTTCGTTAGGGATCATTGTGACCTGTATCAAGAAAACTACAGCACTTCATTAGAGACATAATTAAAGTGCGAATGAATAGAAAAATGTTTCCTGAATAAGAATGAATATTGTAAAGACTGTAAATTTTTATCAAGTTAATTTATAAATTTAAGAATAAAAAATCTACTAGGGCTTTTCTTGACAAAAATCATTGTAAAACCTTCTGAAAAAAACCCCACAGGATTCCAGAAATATTACTGAAGAAGAATAGTGATGAGGTGGCATTAGTCCCAGATATAAACCATGTTAGAAACAATAATTAAAACTGTATCTATTGATGCATAGCTAGAAATATACATAAATTGGGCAGAAAGCCCCAGAAATTGATACAATTATGTCTATGAAATGAATGTGTGAAGTAGTAGTTATCACAGAACAATGGGAGAGGAATACTCATCTAATAACCAGTTTCCCAACAACATCTAGAAACACGGCAAACTCTTTTAGAGCTATATCTCATGTTATATAACAAACTATGTTGCAGCTGGATTCAGTGGTTAAACATAAAAAATAATATAAACTTTGGGATGATATAAAATTGGGCATGTTTGAGTACCTTGGAAAGAATGATACTTTCCAAAATATGAAGGGAAAAAAGAAAGCACAAGGGAAAGCCTGAAAGATTTATCTATGTTAAAAATGTGACACGTGTACAGTGAGAACAACATAACTGAAATAAAATGAGAAAGAAGAGGCAGAGTTTCTGTGGGTCTGGGTTGGCAGAAATACCATGGACACGCACACACCACTGTAAGATGACGTTATGCTCCTGATTTATTTGGCTGAGGATGCGGGCTTTTATTGGGATGAGGAGGTTACACAGAGCAGGAGCAGAGGCAGTGGTTCCAATGGCTGTCTCCTGTCTGCAGAGCTCCTAGTGAGGAGTGGGTGTTGGGGCTGCTGCTGGTGGCACTGGTGGACCCCGTGGGGTCCCTTCAGATCTGAGAAGCTCCAGTCTTACTGCCCCTCAGCTCTTTTGTACTCGGGGCTTAAATCACCAACCAGGGATAAATTACCCAGAAGTTGATTCCCTTAAATTTAAGGAGGCATTTACAAATATCAAGCTTTCCTGGTTCTTGAGCCAAACTCAGCCTCCTCGAGGTCGCAGCTTCATCTATGGGGAGAAAGCCGACTCAGAGCCCAGTTGTCACTGAGCAGTGTCTTAGCACCTGGCTTTCTAGGACCTTGGAAAGCTCACTTCCCAGTAAACAGATTGAGGAAAAACATACAAAGTATGACAGGAAAGGATTAATGACTTTCTTAAACAAATTGATGGAATATTATCTCCCCATTAAAATGATAATTATGAAGATCAGCAGATTAGGCAATTTTGAGGCATTGCTAAATTAAAGAAGATACTAAGTAGTATCTAGTCAGTGATCAGCTTTGTATCCTTATTGTGAGTTCTACAAGAGAACATAATAAAATGAAAAAAAATTTATGAAAGTGTGGGTAATTTTAATTTTATTCCTATTTGCTTTATTATTATTAAAAGCAGTGTGGAATATTGGTTAAAAATGTGGATCCTCACATTGCTGGGTACATATCCTGGTTCTTCTACTTACTAGCTGTGGGGAAAGTTACTTACCATTTTTGTGCCTCAGTCTGCTCATCTGTAAAATGGGGATAATAATAGTACCTGCATTATAGAGTTGTGAGAATTACGTGAGTTAATACTTGTAAAGTGCTTACAAAAGTGCCTGGCATATATAAAGAACTATGTCAGTAATAGCTATTAGTATAATGTTGATTCTAATAAGATATAAAAGGGTGTAAAAATCTCCAAATAAACAAAACACTGTTCCTCTCACAAAACACCATCACCCAAGGCCTAATAAATAGACATTGACTTCTCATAAGTCTTTGTGTGGAGAGCAAAGCTGTTGGCACAGGGCTGTGACTTCCTTTAGTACAAGGACTCTAGTTTTACCTATTTCTATAGCATGCTGGTTCATGGTAGACAATCAATATATATTTTTGACTGAATTGCCCAGATATGTGGCTTTCTGATGATCTGGCTTAATAGTTAGGTAACCATAGGAATTGTTCCTCCTTGACCTTGTGCCTACCTGGGGCCTCATCTCCCTCCCTCCACCTCTGTCCCTTTGTTCAGCCTACAAGTTTTTCAGGACTCAGTTCAGGTGCCGTCTGTTGAGGCTGGGTCAGGGGCTCTTTCTTGGCACAAACATGGAACCCTGTTGAATATGTCTGTCACAGTGTTTATCACATTATAGTTACATTTTTGCAGTAGTTGGAGCTCGCCTACTTCCAAGTGACAGAAATCAATCTAACTAGCTCACACTTAGAGTGGTGTTTATTTAAGATGCTGACAAGCCACAGCAACATCTCTGGAAAGCGGACAGTAGAACAATAGGTGCCAGGAAGAGTCTGGTGAACTTCGGGAACTGGGCAGCAGGAGTGCATGAACCCTAGTTCTCCTTCATTGACACAACTGCATGTTCTCTTCATTTATTGGCATCTTTTACACTGCTACTACCTGACTTGCTTCTTATAGGCCTAATTATAAATTTTAGGCTGAGAAATCTGACTAGCTCACCTGACATGACCCAATTGGGGTGTAGGGGTGGTGGGAGGGAGTATCCTGGTGATGAGGTGCACACGGTTGTCTCCTAATCAGTAGAGATGTAGCCTGGGGCAGGTTCTTTGAGAAGGGAACAACAGTGTGGCAAACTCTCCAAAATATGTTTAATGTGTGGCAGTCACCTCTCCCTACTCAATTCCCAAACCACGAGTTTTCCAATGGCACATGGCTGTCCTATTCACCCATGTATTCTAAGCAACTGGCATGGTGTCTGGCTTACAGAAAGTGCTCAATATATGCTTGTTGAACTGAACTTTCAAATATCTGCTGGCTCACTCATCATAGCAAGTGCTAAATTGCAATAAATTTTCCAAGGAATGCCTGCACACCACTATTTTAAACTGTTGATTAAAGAGGAAGGCTGAAGAGGTGCAGGTGGCAGAACCACCATCCTATTGTAATTTTGTTGGCACCTAAATTGTATTCTCATCTTTCTACTTATTCAGAGAGGCTCAGGGGAACTTGAAGTTAGGTAAAAATGTATTGGAGGATTGATGGGAGTTTGTATGAAGTCATGGGAAAAGCATAGGTTTTGGAGTATACAAATTAATTTTGACTCTGAGCTTTATCATTTACTACATATATGAATTTGAGAAAGTCATTATGTTCCCTGAGCCTCAATTGACTCATCTGTAAAATGAGATAGATAATTTAATCCGATTTTTAGGATTGGCTATTAAATGAGATTGTGAAATGAAGTTTCTAGGATGTAGTAGGTATTAGTAATGTAATTCTCTTCCCTTTCTCTCTCCTTGCTTCTTACCTCCTTAAGTGCTTTGAGAGTCATTGTGAATGGAGTTCTAAGAGTCCTGATTCCTGTAGCATGAAAGACTATTTTGGCCTGAATATTTCATAAGACAAGGACTTCCAGGAAAATGCAGAAAGGATTAACATTGTAAAATGCCCCCTGTGGTCTAAACATATCAAAATGATAGCAGAAGAATTACGAAAATCATAGTAAGTATCACAAAGGGAAAATAACCTTGGAAAACAATAAATGAAAATTTAAAATAAAAAAAACAGATATCACTGTGAAAGTATTTTAATACCGATGAGGAAGAACACGTTTGCAGGACCAGGCCTTTGCACCGGTAGAGGTGGAAAACAAATATCAAGAACCACAAAGAGAAAAGATTGAATGATGATACCCACTTGAGAAGACAGAAAAGAAGACATAATATTTATAAAAATATGCAGTGATGGTGAATGACTGCAGCATGTGGAAATGCTGCAGAAATGCCCGAAAAGAAGACAGGCTACAAAGGATAGGCTTAGAGCACTGAAGTAAAGATTTACGTTAGTTGTAAACTGTAACACTAAGTGATTGAATTAAAAACATGTAATAGACTGCATGAATCTGGAAAATAGATTGAGAAAAATCTGTGAAGAATAGGGACTCTGTTGTGGGCTGAATTGTGTTTCCCCCAAATTCATATGTTGAAGTCTTAACCCTGGTACCTCAGAATGTGATTGTATTTGGAGAAAGGGCCTTTAAAGAAGTAATTAAGGTTAAAGGAGGTCATTGCAGGGGGTCCTAATCCAATATGACTGGTGTCCTTATCAGAAGAGGAGATTAGGACACAGACAGAGGGAAGACCATGTGAAGACAAAGGGGGAAGATGGCCATCTACAAGCTAAAGAAAAAGGCTTCAGAATGAAACCAACCCTGCCAACTTCTTGATCTTGGACTTCTAGCCTCCAGAACTGTGAAGAAGTACATTTCTGTTGTTGATTTCACCTTGTCTGTGGTACTGTTATGGCAGCCCTAGCAAACTAATACAGACACCAAAAGAAAAAATGATGATGAAAACCAGAGGAAGGAAGTAGAGACTTCTAACCTGGAAAAGGAGAAGTTATGAAGAGAGAACTAGGAAAAATGTTGAAATGCCTTCTATCAATACTCTGAATTAACAGTATTAGAGATGCTTGCCTCAGGACTATGAGTGGAAAAAATATGAAGGATTAGATGAATATTACTAAATGCATACATGATTATGTATATAGAAAACCCTGAGAAATCAACTAAAAACTATTAAAGTAGTAAGAATTCAGCAAAATTATAACATAAAATAAATCCGTAGTCTCTAGTGCTTCATATAGCTATAAAATATAATAAAAATTAATCTCTTTAGAAATAGTAAAATAGCATTAAATAACTGCCAATTAATTTAATGCAGGCTATCAAAGCTATTTAAAGGAATTTAAAATAATGGGAGACATTAGAAGAAAGCTGGGAAAAAGAGAGTAATATTTTTATCCAGAATGATCTTACTAAGTATGCTAACAATTATAACCTCTCTTCGTTAAATAGAATTAAATACAATAGATATTGATGCATTTTATAAATTGTATAGATTTGGATGCCAGATATTGTTGTATTGTTAGAGTTTAGGATAGCAGAATTGAGATTCAAGACAAATTTTAAGGGAAGGTAAATTTTAAGATGGTCTAAAATACTTAAGGATTGAGGTAAAGAATGCCTGATTACTCAGTGATCAATCATTTTGGCCCCTTGATTAAATGAAATTTGCGTTGGGTGTACCCCATTTCCTATTAGAGTATGGTTAATCCCAAAGACTCTGGAACCAGAAGCCCTGGCAGCTCTTCCATGTAGATCTGAGTGCCCTTGGGCAGTTATTGAATATTTCTGTTCAATTTTCACTCTGTAAAATGGGGATGAGGTTGTTATGAGGACTAATGAGTCCTGAAATATTACATCGCGATTAAAATTACTTTTACAGACAACTTGTGGCTTTAAATATAATAACAAAGAAATAAAAAAAAATATAAAAGAAACTGTGTTCTACCATAGGGGACTTGTAGAGGTTGCTCTCCCAGAAAATACGTTGTCATACTGACTCTTAGTACCTCAGAATGTGACTTTATTTGGAAATAGGGTGGTTGCAGATATAATTAGTTAAGATGAGGTCATACTGGAGTAGGGTGGGCCCCTAATCCAATATGACTGGTGTCCTTATGAGAGGATGGCCATGTGAAGACAGAGAGACACACATGTGACAAGTAAGGCAAGGATTGGAGTTATGCTGCTACAAGCCCAGGAATGTCCAAGATTTCCAGCAACACCTGAAGCTACGAAGAAGGCAAGGAAGGATTCCCTAATGGATTTCAGAGGCAGCATGGCAAGGTGTCGATTTCAGATTTCTAGCCTCCAGACCTGTGAAAGAATAAATTTCTATTGTTTTAAGCCACCCAGTTTGGGGTACTTTGTTATGGCAGCCCTAGGAGACGAATTCAAGGACTGTGCAGTTTTTGCAGTCATTTAAAGCATATTCTTGAATATTTTAAGGGTATGAAAAAAATGCTCACAATATATTAATAACTGAAAAAGCAGTTTATAAAATATTGTGTATGCTCTGACTCCTGTTATCAAAAAAATATATAAATGTATGTTTGTAATTTTCTCCAATTTGTTTTCTAAACATCATATTGTTAAAACTGTTTGTCTCTGGTTAGAGATATTTTGGACAACTTTTATTTTCTTTATTATATTTTTCTGAATTTTTCAAATTTTATCAGGAGACAAAAATCTATAAATGTTAATTTTTTTGAAGAAAAAAATCCATTTAACTTGGTATTTCTTCCTGTGACTTAGGCAACTATGCTTCTTCATGAAAAATACACAATTATAAGCATTTTTTTTTTTCAGTTTAAATTCTATGCATGGAGCTTGGCAGAACCATTACCAGCTCTGGTACACAAGAGGCCTAACATGACCAAATTAGTTAGAATGTATAAAATATGGGAGGCTGACATAGCTAAAGGACATGTATTATAAGAACATTAGAAAGTTATACATTAAGATGTAGCAGGTCAGTGTCATCTGGATGAGTAAGCTTTGTGATGAACATAGGAGGCTCCAAAACTGATGGAGATCCATTGACCTATTATGAAATTATCTGGCCTGGGCTGGATAGAGAAAATGACTAATAAAACTTAGGCACCAAGAATTTCATTTTCCAAATACCAGACCTCCTAAAATAGATGCTGTTAAAACTGGTCACAGAGGATTTAAATTCATTTGCACACTTATCTGGAGAATATTTTAAGTTATTTGTAAGTGTATTCCCAACTACCCTAAGGTTTTAGAAATGCCTTCATTTCCCTTTGGGGTTTTAAAAGTATGCAATTTCAGAGTTGCTGATTCACTAATACTTTGAATTTAGGAATAATTAATTTAGCTGAATTGAGATATATCCAACCAGGTAGATTTTATGGGCTTCTTGGTACAGTTTATTAGAGGCTTATCAAGGAGCCAAGCCAGTGTAGAGGGAGGCTAGGATGATTTGAGGTGAGTGTCACCCTGAGAGGTGCAGAATGGAGATGTCTGTAGAAAAGGCATACTCATTGCTATTATTGGATTATAATGTATGTTAACACCTTGTGACCATTCTCCTTCCCTCTAGGTAGCTAGAAGTTCTGTGATGCCACCAAAGAGTGGAGAAAGCAAATGAGGCAGCGGATGGCCACCATTGCCCATAGCCCAGGCCAGTTCGTAACAGCCACTGAAAGACTGAGCTTGCTTCTCCTCTCATCCAAGGTCTCTTCCTGGTAGCAGTGGTTATGAGTATGAGTATGAGTTCATGAGATTCATGTATACTTGGCTTATTTTTATTGGCTGTGGTCACTCTATTTGGAGGAGCCGCTGGTCCTGGGCCCCACAGTTTTCTAGCTGCTGAGTCACCTTTCATTTACCACCCAAGCCCTTCCCCAAATGAACTCACTCTTTGTCCTGTAGTCAAGCCCTCCTAAAATCCATTCCAACTCTGAAGAGGAACTCACAAGACTACATGTTACTCTTTATTGGTTACTTACTATTGCTTTATATGCTGTGATTTTTACCCATTATAATGGCATTAGCATGAGAAGAGTCTCATTACTGTGAATGAGAAGTAATGTTTGTGCAACCCGTTGTCATTACAAGAGTTTGTTCCCTTTGGTCATACTTTCTAACTTTCATTCTTTGTTTTTCAATAGCTAAAAAATATAAAGCATTTCCTATGATCTGGCTGTTGTAAGAGATTTACATACTGGTAATTCCTTTAATCATCAAAATAACCCTTTCAGGTAGGGGTTACTATTATTTATTTTAATACTATTGTTATCCCTATTTTGCAAATGAGGAAATTAAGGCACAGAGAGGAAATTTGCCCAAGGTCACAAAGATAGGAAGTGGTGGAGCCAGGATTTGGTCTCAGGAGCCCGTACACCTACCTATCTGCATTTGCATCTGGTCTCAGAAGCCCAGACACTTGGTATATGCATTTGCTTCTTCACACTTATGTCTTTGACTGTTATCTTCAGTTGTCACAAAACAACGTTCGGACATGTTCTTCTAAATCTGTCATTGTGATATGTTATATTTCAATTAATATAATCCTGTGATTATACTTTTGCAAACCCTCTAACCAAATATGTTGTATATTTTCCACTTAACCTAATATATTTCCCCACTCACTTGTATGGGAAATTACACTGATGCAATGGTAGTCTCCCAATACACTACCAGAGACCACTGAACAGAAAAACTCACCAACAAAATTAAGACACTGCAATCACGTGGTTTATTAAATCAATTTAGAACATATAATGAGAATCAAGAGGAAAAAGATGGGGTGAGTTAATGCACTTAGGAGAGTATGGAAGTGGGGTGAAAGGAAACCCACGACCTGAATTCAGGGTTATACAATATTTATATATCTTATCTCTTTCTTTACTGCATCAGCCTCCAAACTGGTGGTGTGGTTATGAGGACAAGAGGGGTTTGAGGAAGGGGTCCCTACCAGATAGAGGTGTCTTGGGGGACACACTTGCTCCATCAGACACATGCAAGGGCAAGTACACCTGCCAATAGCCTTATCTTGCCAATTAGCCTACTACTGAACATCTTTGGGTTTTATTTGCATTCTTTTGAAGAGAGCACTTGTGAGGCCAGAACTGACCCATATTAGATAGTGATTTAAGGATAACATAGTTGTCAGCCCAGAATGGTGTGATTTTACTTTATGACTTGGTCTTGCTGAACCTTCCAATCAAAAAGTAATACTTTTGCTTGTTCCATCACACATTCCATTTATTCTATCTTTAACATGTCTTACAGGTTACTAACTTACTATCTATATTTAACACATCACATGTCTATGTCTCACAAGGTGCTCATTATCTATACTTAATTCATCCTATAAATTTTGCCTCTTCTCTTAAGCTATTAGCTTACTTATTATCTATGTGTAACATTTCTTGAGTTTCTTACGTTCCATTTGTTGTGCTTATCTGTTTTAGAAGAATTGGGTATTCTTAAATAATAGAGCAAGCACGTATTATTCAAATGCAATAGATTTCCTCGCCTACCATGAACTGGTGAGTAAAAAAGATTCGGATTGAATGGAGTTTTTAATTCAGTACTCAAGTGAGTGTTGGACAAATGGTCTCGTGAACGGGTGATTTTTTTTTTTTTGTAAAGGTATCAGAAAAGGTTTTTGAAAGGGAAAATTGGAGCCAATGCTCAGGCTTTTTGTATTGGTTAGTTTATTTTGAACTGTTTCATGTCAACTCATGAGACTCTTCTCAACTAGTTTCCATTATTGAGGAAAACCACTCCTGGAAATCTGGCATTGAGTGTGACTGGAGTAAATATAAATTCTCTTCCCTTGAAGGGGTCTGGAATTATCAACTAGGGTTTATTGCCAAAGGAGTTGGGTATTATATCTTTTGTGAAAAGGGCAAAGCTGTTATGGCTCTGATTGACTTTATACCAGCTATCCCTTAATTTTCATAAGTGAAGGATGCACATAAAAGATTTATATGGTGGAAAAAATCCTTTTGAAGCTTTCTCCAGAGAAGCTAGTTTGTTGAGAGTTCAAAATAGTGTAGATAAGGGTCTTCTATTGTGCCTCCCTTTTGGAAACATTATAGAAAAGGACCACCTGGTTGTTTTAGAAAATTAAAAATGAAGAGCTTATTGAAACGTTAGTTGTTGCATGCATGGGCTGATTAGGAGGTTTGACCGATAGCATAAGGTTAAGCCTGTTGAAGATCATGGATTTAAGCTCTCATATTTGTCATATAGGGACTGAATCATCCCAGATATTAAAAAGAAAAGAAAGTAAAATGTTCAGGAGCTTTCCTTAATAGTTTTTAGAAGTGGGGCTTATTGCTCTCTTGATGGCAATTTCTAGCCTGTTGTTCCACTGAATAGACAGGAACAGCGATTTTAGGTGTGAAGTTATTAACCATCTCAAGAGGGCCATCCTTTAGGAGAAGGAGACCACTGGAGACGTTAATGGGAGAGCTGATTCCAGGCATTAAAGGTCCCAGTGGACAAAATCATTTAGCCAAGCTTCACAGGCACCCCCAGCCTCCTTCCCTATTTTGGCCCTTCCCATTCCTTGTTTAATTGAATAGATGTGAAATAGATAAATAAAATAAGACAAAGAGAAAAAATAAGGTAGATATTGTTTTATTCTTTTTCAGTAATGGAATGTATAAGCAACTTTGACCTAAAAAGCCTATAAGCATCTAACATCAGTGACAACGGATAATTCTTTGGTATGGTATTTGTGGTTAGCCTTGAATTTCTACACTTGAGCCAGAGGCCAGTGGGTCACATGCGAGGGGCATAACCAGGTAAAGACATATTTTAATGATTTATTGAGTCATCTGCATTAAGACATGGTGTAAATAAGCGGTTTTGTTACCTAACCGCACCTGACTTAGTACTGGCTATTAAAGATTTTTGCTTTAGATGACAGGATACAAATAAATAGTGGCAGGTAGTACAGAGTGCTGATAAGCAATAAAACTTATTACAGGTTTAATGTACACAATGTTATCACTGATACTCCATTCCTGAATATAGACTAATAAATGTAGTGATATGCCAAACTCATGGAGGATATTTCACTTTGTCACATTCTGCCATATGTAGAAAAGTAAGGTAGATGATTTTGGAGTGAGATAACTTGAGAAATGATTTTTAGGGTTTGAAATTAAGTATGGAGCTAGCAGTTTTAAATAAAGGTTCAGTGGTTATCTGGAGTACTATTAGGAGTGAGATGTCTGAATATTTACTTATAATTTATGTTGCACCTATTCCAACAGTGTTTGAAGTGGCATGCAATTAAAAATTCCAGAAAAATCTATTAGATCAAAGATAAAGAGCAAGATATAAATAATGAAGGCAGGTATTAGTTTTAATAGAAAAACCTGGGTTAGGGATAGTTATTACAACTGGGGAAAATATTTACTTCCAAGTTTGCTGGAGTCAAGATCCAAATGGAAATGTGATGAGTTAAATGACTCTCCTTGTTTAAAAGTAGGAAGTATACTAGTGTGTTAGGAGGACACTTTTAAGTGGCACCAAATTCTAAGAAGAATTTATTGCATTGATCTTAATTTAGGGAGCATTAAGCTTCATAGACCAATCTCAATTCTAGTTCCATCTCATTTGCTTAACTTTATTAACCCATTGCTCCATCTCTCTTACTTATTTTAAATTTATTCTATCATGGTACATTTTTGTAACTTTGTATAAAAACCACCCAAATCCTGCATAGTATAAGAGATGGTATAAACAAAACAAAAATAAGCAACATGACGGTAGGATCTTCAATTGCAGTTTTTATAACATATGCAGAATCACTTAATGTGGTCATTTATAATTGACTTGGTAGAATTACACAAGTAACAGCATGTGGACAAAGTTCTGTTAGGCCATTTTAGCCAATGACCATGGCTATTTAATTTTAGTTCTGTAAGTGCATGTGCTTCCTTCCTTCCTCTCTCATGATTCCACTTCCACTATACCTGCTCGTTGACTTCAAGTAGACCATTAATCTCTTAGCCTCTCTCCTTTTGCCTCATCTACCAATTAGTCCCCTCTTGACGTCTATTCCTTCCCAACCTAGTAGAGGCTATATGGTTTATCATCCAAACTATTCTTTCACCAGCATCTTTAGCTGTGCTACACTTATCCTTCTGCTGTATCCCACTCTGCAAATTCTGGAATCAGGGTTGATGCTACAGTTTGCTTCCTGTCACCCTCACCCTATTTGCTGAACCCTGTTGGAGAAAATCACACAACTGTGCCGGATCTTGCCAGGACATGATCATGGGATTCTGGATCAGCTGAGCCTCAATGTCGTCACTTTATCCTTTTACTTATTCTCTCGTTGGTAATGAGTCCAAAGTTTCACCTCTCTAGGCTCCCCCTTCAACGTCTCCCCTCTAACTGCTACTTCTCATTCTCAACAAATGGCCTTTGTTTTCTGCTACATCAAGAAAATCAGATCTATCAAGGTTATCCTCACTTCTTCCCACTTCCACCTAAGAATTTGGCTACATTCCACTCATCTTATTTTCTCCAGTCAAAGACAATGAAGTGTCTGGCTCTCTGTTTCCTACCAAGCCACCCACCTGAGCCCTTGCTCCGATCTCTCACCTCCTCTGTGTATTTGTTCCATCAACAGTGACCTCTTCCTTCTGAATCCCTAATATCTCCTTTTTTTGAAAGGATCTCAAGTGTCTCTCAAGTTATTGTTATTCATCTTCACTGAGCATATCTCACTCTGTTCCATTTTATTTCAACTTCTCAACTCTTCTGCACTTGCTTCCAGTCTCCTTACTGTCTGTTCACTCTTCAGTGTACTGCAGTTGGCTTTCAACCTCTACCACTCCAGTAGAATTGCTCTTGCTGAGGTTGCTAATGACATCTAATATGCTAATTCCAACGGATACTTGCTATTCCTTTATGTGATCAATTAATGACTGTTTGAAGCTATCTGTTATCAGGCTTTCCTGAGTCTCCTTTTATCTCTCTGACTATTCTCTTTTGTGTCTTTCTAAACTTCTCTTTTTGCTTCAGATGCCCTTCAAATTCTGGTGTTACTTAGATACGTGTCCTTAGTTCTGCTCTTATTCTAGGCACTCTCCTTGAAAGATTTCACACATTTTCTTGTTTTCATCTATGCCTTGTGTGCCCGTTGATTGATTAGGAAGCCAAGTGAGGCCAACTAGACATGTAATGTTTTGGTGATTTGCACTGCTTTAGAGTTCAAGCGTAGAGAAGCACGAGGAGCTGACAGCCAGCATATTCCTAGAGGTTTTGAAATAAGATCCCCACACCTACTGCCACAGAATCACTTAAATATGTATACCCAACCCTATCCCTGAGTTTCTGAGTCAGTATGTTTGGGCTGGGGCCTGGGAATCTGTATTGTGTGAACATTCCTGTATTAATTCTGATGCACATTTATCGAGTGCTTACTTATGTCAGGTACTGTGCTATGGTAGGAAAACCAACATTTTGTTGTGGAAATGTAAAAGCTTTACCTGTATTTTCTAGTTAATGTGTAAGCTTCCTGGCTGCAGAAGGACCCACAGGTATGATCAGAACTTTCTTCTAAAAGCAGCTTTGAACATGCTTATAACTAGTAGAGTTGATTATGTGTTAGGTTGTGTCTCATGAGGTACTAGCAGTGTGGTGGCCCAGAATATTTCGAGGGCAGGGATTTTCTGATTGTTCATCCCATAGATGTCCTCTCGTGGACAGTCCTTGTCTTTGAGCAGTGCTGTATCTTGATGCGCCCAGGGTGGGTTAGCCTTAAAGTGCATCCTGAGGTAACTAGATGGAAGAAGCTATTTCTGTAGCCCAGATGTCAGCTGAGGTACTCCTCCCTACCTGGCTCCTCCAGGAGTGTGCTTAGTGGTTTTGCTCCTGTAGATGCAAAGCTCAGCTCCTAGCTCCTTTCAAGTCCCCAGAATGCCCACTTCCATTTCTTAGTTGACTGGCGATTCGGGGGTTCACGTGGGAATTACCTCTTATGCCATGCAGCCTCCCTACGTCTCCACATTCTCCACTTTCCCTGCCCCTGTCTCTCCTCTGTCTTCCCCTCATTCCTATTCCCTCTCTCTGCAAAGAGCTACACACATTCCCCTCCTTGTTTGATGCATAAAGCTTAATAACGGTCATTTTTTAATTTGAGGGTGCCTGGGATCTTTCCTTTCATTCTAAGAGGGTCATCAAAGTATTTTTTTTCTGTGCTTTTCTTGAGAATAATTCTGGAAATAAAATTTTCTCTGTCTCACTTTCTATAATATCTCCTTCAAAGTTGTTCTTGAAAATGACAATTTTGGTGGTGTTATAGGCAATATTGAGAGTGGTTTATTCTGGCCATGATTGTTTGGTTTTTGCAAGAAGATAATTTCTTACTTCTCAAGGAGGATGCAATGGCAGGCACGGTTGCATCCAGATAATCTGACAACTAAATTACGGAGGGTAGAAGCTGCAGCATAGTTTTTTTACATAATTTGGAGTTTGAGTTGTTGAAATATGGTCTATTCTGACTCTTGTGGTGATATTACAGTAAAGTCATTTAAAGTCCCTGCGATCTGTCTCTTTGTTCGCTTGGTATGGAACCAAGAATGACTGGGAAGCAAGAATCAAAGTTAGTTTGGAGGATTTAGTCCTATCTTTAAAAATTCATCTGAATCATTATCTTGAGTAACAACAGTGGTCATATGTACAATGGTATGTGTTATGGGTGTCACCCTAAAATCCATATATTACAATGCTATCCCCCCCCACTTTACTACTCAGAATGTGACCTGATTTGAAAATAGGGTCTTTTCCAAGAATGGCGTTCTCCCTGTGAGCACGAAGACAGCCATCTACAAGCCCAGGAGAGAAACCTAGAACAGATCTTTCCCTCACAGCCCACAGAAGGAACCAACTCTACCAATAGCTCAATCTCAGACTTCTAGAATCCAGAACTGTGAGACAATAGATTTCTGTTGTTTAAGCCACCTGCTTTGTGGTACTTTGTTAAGGCAGCCCTAGCAAAGTAATACAGTGTGTCTTAAATTGCAGTTCTTTATGCAAAGTGTTAGACTGACTCATCTAGCTCTGCAGTTTGAGAGGAGAAAATAATAGCAAAGAATTCTAAAGATATTTCCACCAAAAATGAAGAATATGTAATTTTGGAGAGAAGGATGGTAACTTCTTGGTAAATACAATGACTTATCCTAGGGTTTTCCAAACTTTATTTGGCAGGGAATCTTTTTTTGTTATTTAGGAATTTTGAAGGAGGTAATAGCAGAACTGCTGTGCTTCAGTTGGAAGGGCACGTGTGTGTATAAGGAGGGAGCTCCACCCTCCACTTTAGGTGGCCTGGAACCCTAGACTATTAAGAGACATTGGGAATACTCTTGGCTACTACTTTGAATTGACCCAGAAGGAACCATGCCTGAGAGGTTAATTAGACTTTTTTTTTTTTGGTAAGGCAGATCAGCCCTAAGCTAACATCTGTTGCCAATCCTCCTCTTCTTGCTGAGGGAGATTGGCCCTGGGCTAACTGTGCCCATGTTCCTCTACTTTATATGTGGGATGCCTGCCACAGCATGGCTTGATAAGTGGTGTGTAGGTCCGCACCCGGGATCTGAGCCTGCGAACCCCAGGCTGCCGAAGCGGAGCGTGTGAACTTAACCACTATGCCACCAGGCTGGCCCCAATTAGACTCTTTGCATGGGTTAGAATTTACTACCATTAAAACAAATTATGTTGTTCTACAGGCAAAATGTCATTTCTGGGAAAGTGATTAATTATATATGCTGTCATTGGAGAGGGGTTACCAGATCCTAGTTGGAGAAGGTTTTAGGGTCTCCAGAACATGGGGTGAATAACATGGGGAGAAATAACTTACCTAACCAACCATTGTAAACTTGTCTTTCCCTGATTCCTTTTTCTTGAAGTAATGCCAGGAGCAACTATATCCCCAAATCTGTATTCATTATTGGCCCTATTGGTTAAGCCATGGGCTTTACAGTGAGCTCTGTAGTATTGCATTAAAAATTGCTTATAAAAGGATTTACATTTAATGAATTTCTCTGCAGCTTTCTCTGAGCTCTTTATCCTCTCCTGTCTAGCCTGGAACTTCCTCCTTCGAGTATCACTGCTCTCAAATTTTCAACCTCCTGCTCTCTGATGCCTCACTCCCTGTAGATATTCGAAATGTTTAAGCAATTTGCCAAACCCCCAAACTCCCTGCTATGGCCCTGCAGCCCATCTCAGCTAGCTGCATTTTAGTCATTCTCTCACTTCCCTCTCCCTACCTACAAGCAAGGTATTTGAGGGCCAGTTGATGTCAGGGCTTGGGTGAGCATCTCCCAGGAGAAGTGTGCTGTTTGTGATCTTTTCTAGGCTTTCATCAGTTTACTGCCCTCAGCTTTCCATTAAAACTGTCTTGAAATCCTTTGTCAGGAACTGTAAGTCTTGGAAGGTCAGATCTGCAGGAGATCTCCTGCCTTTACAACGAACTCAAAACACGTTCTAAAGTGCATCTAAGAGAAGTGTATATCTTACTTTACTATTTAAAGAATCTATTCTATTCATTAAAACTGTTTCCATTTATTCTCCTTCAGGTTGTTTGTCTTAGTTTGTTAGTTCACTTATTGCTTGGGATATTTTTCTATCTTTGATATATATATATTTTTTTTGTGAGGACTGTCAGCCCTGAGCTAACATCCATGCCAATCCTTCTCTTTTTGCCAAGGAAGACTGGCCCTGGGCTAACATCCATGCCCATCTTCCTTTATTTTATATGGGACACCGCCACAGCGTGGCTTGATGAGCGGTGCGTCAGTGCGCGCCTGGGATCCGAACCCGTGAACCCGGGGCCGCCGAAGCCGAGTGCACGCACTTAACTGCTGCACCACTGGGCCGGCCCCTTGATACTTTTTATTTTGCTCTTTTTTTCTGATTATTATTTTTTACCCATTTATCTTTTTAGCAGTATAATATTTTTTCTCTTTTCATTTTGAGGTTTTGGTTTTATCTATTTTATAGGTTTTAATTGTACTAATTCTGTTCATTGTAATCTTCCAAACCCTTTCATGTTATTTATTTGTCTGTTTCTTGTTATAGTCTATTTCTTTAATTTATTACTATTTTTTAAAAAAATTACAGACACGTAAGCATTTTGTTGGGGGTGAAAATTGCAAAGAAATTCTTCTCAGTAATCACAGAGTTTGGATGTTTTTCTCCTGATTGTCCTTAACAGTTACTCCTTTGGGTTTGTAGAGTATCTCTCTATTTCCCTTCAATGTTGGTTCTCCAGGAAAACAAATGTTGTCATTGATTACTGCAGAGTTGCATATAATAGATTTCTTATCCAAGGCCAATAAGGATCCTCTTTATGGAAGAGGCCCATTTTATACTAGAATTAGTAATTTTTTCTTTCTTTCCATCCCATATTGGCCAGTTGTCTATTGGGAGCTGGATGTTCTCGTAACCATTCTCTCTGACACAAGCATTGGGATGACAAGTTGTTCAACAGTGTGCTGCATTACTCAAAAAGAGTTCAGCAGGGGAAGGGCACCTATGAGGCCTGACTTTGCTGAGGAAACTTCCAAAAGACCATTCTGGAAGGAAGCTTTATAGTGAGACCACAGTCATGCTCCTGAAACCTCAGTTACTTTGTATGTTGAGTTCGACCTACCACCTCTCTTAGCAGTTTTATGGGAGAATCCTGGGTGTGTCTGTCTTCTGCCTTCATTCTCACATTATGGGGAGCATGAGGGCTTTGATTATCACTGAGACATTTCCTTCCCTTTTCTTTTTTTAAAACATGAAATAGAAGTATGGATGAATGAAGGTAGAACTCAGCTGCTCTCTGTTCAGATCAGACCACGTAGGGAATCATAAGTCTGTTCTGGGACATATCTTTTAAAAATAGAATGGTGAGGTAACTTAAAATCGTGCTGTATGAGGAATAGTTGAGGGAATCACTTAGTCTGATTATGCAGGAACTTAAAGGAAATTTACTTGCTATTGGCAGATATCCCTAGGGCTGCCGTGGAAGAGGGGGTTGCTAACTAGGGCAGAACTAGATGCAATGGGTAAAATATACAGGGAGCGAGCTTTGGCTGTGTTTCTGGAAGAAAACAATTCCAATATGAAAACTGTTTAACCACACGACATGCTGCTTCAAAGTGGACCATGATAGGCTAATTTTAGAGGGAGGTTAGAAGGTTCTGTGATTCTTTGGCATTATGTTCATTTTTACCTCCGGCCTTTAAATTGGATTTTAAATGATCTGATTAGCTTATTTCAAGTAGGGTATTTGAATTTGAAATAGGTTTCCTTATCTAATTTTAATTCTTTTAATAGTGGAAAGGAAATGCTTTCTCCTCAGCATCATCATTGGTTATATGCCATTCAGGTGGTGGTGGTTGTTCCGGTATCCAGTAGGATTCATTGAATGTAAGTCAGGGTCATATTAAGCAAAAGGTATGAGCATTGGATTGGAATCATTTTAAAGTTAATTCTTAGCTTTCCAGAGATTTATTTTATTCCAAATTTCTTTAATGAGAATTAGTAATGTATAATAAAATGCACGATCTTATATGTTTAGTGTGAGTTTTGACAAATATATATACCTGTGTAACCATTTCCTGGAAGTTCCTTTATGCCCCTTTTAATTGACATCTTCTCCATCGTCACCCCATAGATCAACCTCCTTCTGACTTCTGTAGCTATAGATTAGATTTTCCTGTTCTTAGGCTTCATACAGATGGAACCATACAACATGTACTCATTTGTGTCTGGCTTTCCTCACTCACCATAATGTTTTGGAGGATCATCATCCATGTTATTGCAGGTATCAGTAGTTTATTCCTTTTTATTGCATTTCATTGTATGAATGCATAGTTTATCCATTCACCCCTCTGGAGATTTTGTTTCTTGACATCTAGAGGAACAATGCTGAACATATCCGAAGGACTTTGGGTTCTGTAGGTAAGATTCCTCCTGACCTCATTACTTAGTATTGTCATATTTTTACTTCATTTTGCCTATTTTTATTGAAAGAAACAAGTAAGAAGATAATTGCTGTGTAATGTAAAATGCTAATACAGTGTCTAGCTCATGGAAAGTCTTCAATGAATGTGAGCTCTAATGATAGCAATTAACGGTTTACCTAATTTTGCCCCAAATGCTTTTTAGTCCTAAACTTAAGAGGTGTAGTAAATATTTTAGTAAAATGAGTTTCAGAAAAATTTAATAAAATCTGTTGTGAATTGCACAAGAATTGAAATATCTCTTCATCAAATCTATGAATAATCTTTAAATGTACAAAGTTATATTTTCTTTGAAATAAAGTGGTGAATTATATTTGTTAACACTTTATTTATAATGGCTAAACATTGGAACCAAAATAGTGTGCAACAATGAGAGAAGTTTTTAAAATTTTTATCAGTTTTATTGAACCATGGTTGACATACGATAACTGTGAATAAAGTATATAAAATTTGATACGTTTTGACATATGTATGTACCATGAAACCGTCACCACAACCAAGATGATGAACATATCTGTCATCTCCAAAAGTTTCCTTGCACCTCTTTAAAATTTTTCTCCCTTGTCCTATCTTTCCCTCACCCACAGCAACCACTGATTAGCTTTCTGTCACTCTAGATTAGTTTGCATTTTGTAAAGTTTTAGTAAAGGGATGTTAAAATAAGTTATGGTACATTTATATTCTGCTAAAATTAAAATAATGCTTTTGAACAATATTTAATTACAGGGGAAGTACTCATGATATAGTGTTAGGTGAAAATGATATAAAATTATAAATGTAGAATAATCTTAAATTTACATACACAAAACACCTTTAACGTGAATAGAAAAAAGATGAAGGAAACATTAAAATGATGTGGTTATTTCTGGGTATGTGGGATTACGGGTGATTTTATTTAATTTATACATTTTCTATTTTCTAAATTTAGTGAAATCAGAATACATTATTTTACAATCAGAAAAAAAGGAAATGTATGAACTAGGTGATCTATGTCTAAACCAACTATAATGCATTTCTACTTGGCGGAGGAAACTTACAACTGGGGATTTTAACTGTAAATCGTTAAGAATGTATTCTCTATGCTAAAGGAAAAATTCTGATAAAGAAGCATTTTCTTTTTCCTCGAAGTACTGGAGAGCCTTGGATATTAATATAATTTGTCTGAGTAATCATCTTAATAACTATGGTATGTAAAATAATTCCTACAGTATCTGACTGCTTATCCTTCTGGAACTGAACTGAAAGCATTAAGTGAGCTCTCTTGATAATGAAGGTCACAAATCAAAAGAAAGAATACATGAAAAAAGGATTAGAACAAAAAGAGCTAAAGCCATAACTCTACATCCCTGTTATAATGAATCCTATAATTTGACAAATGTAAGCGGGTAAAAAATGGCACTTAATGAATTAAGGATGAGCTGCTGCTCCCTATTGTCAGTTGGGAATAAAAACTTTTTTCCTGAAGTATTGAAAGATTCAGCAAAAACACACATTATAAATTAAAATAATTTATTAGATGTAAGCAAATTATCATTTTTTATAAATAATGTTCATAGTAAGGAGTAATTTTTCTTCTTGAGTTTTGCATAGAACTTAACAGCATGTGTAACATAAACAAGATTTACGAAGTTTATATATTTATTTTTACTTCTCAATTTAACAAAATAGTAATTGCTTATCATGTGTTAGTAGAACTCTGCTGAGCGCTATGAAAAATACAAAAATAAGCAAGTAATGTCTGTGTTCACAAGGCACATAATGTTTAGTGCATTTTTTGGGTGTATTACTTAGACCTTAAACCAAGTATCTGCTTTGAGCCTGAAGAAATGAATATTTTCAAGTTGTATTTTTATCCATTAGTATACTAGAAGGAAATGAGTGACAGCACAGATCAATATAGTTATCAATTTCCATTAAAATTGGTGTTTAGGTCATTTAAAAAAAAGATTGTATTCTATGAAAAATATATGAAAATAATCACATATTTTTAGTAGTATTGTTATTTCCCACTTTTGGATAGGTCATTCTCCTGGAAAACACTTTTTCCAAAGAAGTAATTTATTATTTTGCATCTAAATTCCAGGATTAGTGTAGGTAAAATGAGACTCATTGAAGAGAATCTGGTATCAAGTCAATAACTTCTAAGGCAGTTATTTCAGCCCTTAACCAAAGTGTAAACTGATGATATTACAGGAAATAAAATATTCACAAGGACGTGGATGATACTTTGCACAATCAGAAGAGTATATATTGCACTTCCATTTACCTGTGACGAAAAGGTATGTGAATTTTGGCTACAGACAATTCTGATGCACATGACCACGTCTTAGTATTGTCTAGAAGTTTATAAATGTGGTAAATATATGTCAGAAACAATGGCATATCATGAAAGTACAATTAATGCAATTAAACATTTTATCCTTCCTTCGTGCTTCTAGTCTGTTTTTCTTCACATATCCTCCCATTTATTAAAGTGAATTCATTTTCAGAGGTGCATTAGAAAATCAAGAAACAGTAATATGATATTTCAGTAATGTCTTTAAAAAAAGATATTTCAAAGTTAAAGTGCTGATGCTTTCTGAGAGCTTAATTGTATTTAAAAATAAATGAAATTTCTGACGACTTACATCTTTCACCTCCCCCAAACCTTTCTCTAATATAAATGCTATTTCATATAAAACTCCTTAAGCAGAACTTGACATCTTTTAAAATCATTCACTATCATAACGTAATGTAGTCTGCAAATGTTTTTCACTTCATTTGAAATGTCTCTACAGATGAACACAGATCCTATCGATAGCAGCGATTGAATGCGTCACTCTCATTGCATAGTGAAGCCAATATCACTATGAAATAAGATAATAAGCTCTCAAAATTTACAGAGCTCCCAAAAACTTTTCAGAGATCAAAACAAAAACTTGGATACATAAATGTTCCTCACTCACTCTATATTTAGGCAAATGATCTGCTATGTATATATTAACAGACAGAGTGGTTTCAAGGATAACCTTAAATACTTGTTAAGTAGTTTACTGCAAGTGATTCGAGTTGAATCTTTAAATTATTTAAGTGGAAGAAATGTCTAAAAATACTTAGTATGATTGAAGTACTTGAGATCATTTTTCACTTTTAAAATGAATATAGTTTACTGAAAAAATAAGAAAGACTGTTCTTTGTGATTGAAAATGGATTATTTTCCCTTTCTAGACAGATTCTAAAGAGATCATTTAATTCAGTTTATTCTCGATTGTTTAGAGATGGTTACCCCATTTGTAGATTATTCAGACCCTCTGTTTCTCTTCTGTCTCTGCCTGTTGTCTACCTTCTGTTCACATTAGTGCTTACCAGCATCATAATGGGCTTGGGTGATAGAGGGAAGCGCTTGACAAAACAGAAGTTAGATGAGTCAGTGTTTTTCTTATTAACGTTAGGAAAATGTTTTGTCCAAAAGCTGTTAGTTAAAATCAGGTTTTCAGTGTACTGTTGATTTTAATTTATGGTATGTGTGTCTTCCATGAACTTAGGGAGTCCTAAACCTAATTGAAAATAAAGGCAGCATGATATAGTGAAAAGCTTTGAAATTAGACACAGTGGAGTTCAAATCCCAGCTCTGCCATTACTAACCATATGACTTTGGCAAGCTAGTTTAATTTATTAGCCTCTATTTCTTCATCAGTTCATGGAGGATAAAATATTTATTATACAGAGTTGTTGTGAGAATTAATAATAATATATGTTAAAATCTGGTACATAGCATATTCATAATTTTTACCTGCGTGCATCTCTCAGTTTATTAGAACATATTCAATACTGGAGACCCATTACGTGATTATATTAAGATTGCTAAGTATACAACAAAAAGTAGTTATCAGAAATATCAGTGGCTAAAGTTTTAATATGCAAATGTAATGACCCATTAGTCACATAATTCTATGAAGCTGGCAATTCTAAGTTGTAGAAAAACACGTGTCACTTTTATTTGATGCATAGAAGATCCTCACCAGAAATAAGAGATAAACAGGAGACAGAGTTCAAGGTGAGAAGTCTAGAGACCCCAATTTTTCTTCAGGTTGTGTTCACTATCAAATAGTCATGTGTAACAAGATCTCAATTTATGTACCTTATGGACTGGATGTGATCCTGAAATTGGTTGTATACAAAATTCTTTTTAAAAAGTAGAAATTTAAATATATTAGAAAACCTTTATGTTTAAAGAAATCAAACAGAGACATCTGACAGATGTTCTCTAATATATTTTTGGGATTCTTCAAGATACAGTTATAAATCATGTCACAGAGATTATGTCTCCTTCTTGTGCCCGCTTGTCTTTGCTTCCCAGGGCTCTCACACTAGCCTGGGACAAAAACAATTTTATAAACTAATTCATGCCCAGGTGTAGTCACTTTGTGCAGAAATCTCTTGGAAAATTTGTTTTTCAAGTATGTTCTGGTTTATTTAAAGTTAGTTTAAAAAATTCAGAGAACACAAGGCCTAGTGCCGTTAATAAGGAAACAACTGCATTAGCTAGTGTTGAATTGTTAACTGGAGTTGAACCGTGAATCAATCAAGGAAAGTGGCAGAACTGGGAGAACCAAGCTGCCGAAGGTCAGTGTACCATCTATCATCAACACCGCTAGAAAAGTTCACTGTATTTCCAGATAAGGAATTGAGATGCTGAGAGGTGAAGAAAAGCCAACAAAGTGACTAGGTATGGTTGAGGGGCCTTTTCAAAGTCAAACTTTCGTTTTCTCAAATTTCTGTACTTACTTCCACATATTTTAATTGAAAAAAGGGCAAATAGGTTTTGTCATTCTTGATAGTGATCAATGGAGCACATACTACAGGATTGACTTTATTAATCTCTGTAGGGAGTGTCATTTGTAAGAAATCCACTTTCAGTGATAAATTAAGGCTGTATGTTTTTTACCCTTTATTTTTCAGTTTACTCAGAATCACTTATGGATAGCCAACCTGCCCTTTGACTAGTTTATTAACTATCTCTTACAGATGTGGCCAGATTTCAGCTGTCTTGATAAGTGATAATGAGACTGAAGACTCACTGTCATCCTAAGTGCGTATGGGACAAAACTGTTTATTTAACGAGAGGATTATAGCACAGTTAATGGATTAAAGGCAGGAGAGTGTATCTGGAACATAGGTAGGTAGAAACACCTCTTGCTGGGGTCTGGTGAGAGACAGCAAAAACCAGAGGTGAGGTTGTGCTGGTATTTAGCTACTATTGACCTCTGACCTGCCTACAAAAGCTATTTCTTTAATGAACATTTCAGTTAATTAAGAAAATGCATTTAAAGATTGGTAGTCTTTGTGTAAACATCAAAGAAGTGAAAACAGCAATCTAAAGAAAATGAATTTCAGGAAAGTCAACTTCAGTAAGCTATAATAAAATATAAGAAAAGGACCTCTAAGTGGAAGGATCCATGCAAACTAGATTATTTTTTTAATATATATATATTTTTATTGAGGTAACATTGGTTTATAACATTTCTTAAAGCAACTTGTAAGGGTGGCAAGGGGACGAAGAGGACAAGGTGGGACCTGGGTCGCTGCACAGAGCTGCAGATTTGAAATGCCCAAAAGAGTAAGGATTAGAGAGGAGTATTAAACCAGAAATAGGGCAAACCAATGAAGGCGTGTAAGGATAAAACCAGGAAACATATGGTGAATAGAAGGTGAAATGCACCAAAAATGACAAAAAATATTCTTTAGGTATGTATGAGATGCAAGGAAGACAGAAAAAACACATCCACTTTATTAGATGCAAAGAAAAAGAATTGGCACCAAAACAAAAAGCAGAATTCAGTTGTTTCTTTAAGAAAATTTAGCCTTCATGATGAAATATAGTGTATAATTTGGAAAATGGAATAGGAAACTGTGGTTGAAGGGCAGGGAAACAAACTAGACTTGGCAGGGAATTGATCAAAGATCATTTAAACAAACAGATCCTGATGACTTTCAAATTAGAATGCCAATTATTGATGATCTGGCTCTGAGGTGCTAAAAATAACACCTTTTTGTTACAGTAGAAAACTATTCTTAGTGATTTTTAGATCACTGTGAACTGTTAGTGCCTGCTTCATTATGCTTTATGTCAGAGCACACAAAATGAAAGTTTATTTTTTATTATGAAAGTAGTTCATGATCATTTTTTAAAAGTGTCCTCATTTTTATAGCTTTTTTTCTTTTTGCATTGTAGCCACAATAGTGTGACTCCCCATTTTCCTGTATCAGGATACTAAGTCACCTCATTTTAAAGTGACTTGCATTCACAATAAGAATTATAGATCTGCCTCAAGTGAGAAAATCCAGTCTGTGTGCTAAAGCTGCCGGGGCATCAGAGAGGAGTGAACCGAAAGATGAACCCATGACAGCACCCTAGTCTTATTTTTGAAAAGCAAACATCTTATTTGGATCAATTAAAGAAAATATAATGTATATTTTAAAAATTAGCTAATCCTCCCCTGAAAAGACAGCTTTTTATTATGTCCATGACAGAATACAGTGTACAACTTTATATTTTACAATTATAGCGATTTGAAGAACCTGGCAAACTTCCATGAAGAGCTGCAAAGATTGTTCCTCTGTAGCTGAATAATGCCTATACGTGTAATTTAGAATACATTTTTTCTTAAGATGTCTGAGAATGACTCAATCAGTCCATGGAGGATGAGACATGTTGTCTCAAAACAACTAGTTATCTGAAGACAGTTAGTCTTCGGAAGACAACTAGTTTCACTAGGGGTGGAATTTTGATAGAATGTATTTGGGTTTTTAAAAACTAGTGAAACAGAAATAGATTTCTGGAGAAGGTCTACACTTCATCTAGAAGCTCTAGAGGAAGGTCCACACCAGTTTTAAAAATAGTTCCTGTGTCATAAAAGCAGCTCATTGAGCAGTAATAGCATTGCAAATGAGATTGGGGCCCTGTCCACGTGCTTCTCCCTGTGACTTTGGGCAGGACACTCCAACTTTCTGTCCTCATGTTGCCCTAGGCTAGATGCCCATGAGGGACTCTCTCAGGCACTCTGATCCTCTTTTGAATTCTCTTTCTGAAAATTTATGATGAAGAATCTAAGTAAAAGATCTGAATGTACCAAACCGTGTGTGTGTGTGTGTGTGTGTGTGTGTGTGTGTGTGTGTGTGTGTATCTATCTATCTCCATATTCTTAAGGGGAACTTGAGTGAGGAAGTGTGGATAGCAAATCTATCACCATTTCCCTTTGGCATAGGTTAATGGCTTGAATATATTTCTAAGTAGATGCCTCATAGACACTAAAGATGTCCATCAATAGGAAATTGATTAAATTGTGGGATATCCGTGTGATATAATACTAGCCAGTCTGCTAAATAAAGAATATCTGAATAGAAAATAGTATGAACAATGCAGATTCCATTTTTAAAATTATACACACACACACACACACACACACACACACACACACACACACAGTCTGGTTGGATATACACCTAGTGTCAACAGTGGCTACTGTTTGGTTCAGGGATCATAGGTGACTCTTGTGCATTTACAAAAAAAAATACAGTAAGTATTATTTTTAAAAATCACTGTATTAATTTCCTAGGGCTGCCATGACAAAGTACCATGAAGTGGTTGGCTTAAAACACCAGATAATATGTTGTCTCACAGTTCTGGAGGTCGGAAGTCTGCAATCAAGGTGTCTACAGAGCCATGCTCCCTCTGAAACCTGTAGGAGAGAATCTTTCTCTGCCTCTTCTGGCTTCTGATGTTTGACAGCAATCCTTGGCATTCCTTAGTTTGCAGCTGCATGACTCCAATCTCTGCCTCAACTGTCCATGGCCGTCTTCCTTGCGTATGTCTGTCTCTTCACATGGCTTTCGCCTCCCTGTGTATCTCTCTTCTCTTCTTATCAGGACACCAGTCATATTGGATTAAGGGCCCACTCTACTCCAGGATGACCTCATCTTAACTAATTACACCTGCAACGACTCTATTTCCAAATAAGGTTGCATTCTGAGATACTGGGGGTTAGAACTTCAACATATCTTTTCGGGGAGGAGGAGGCACAGTTCAACCCATAACAATCACCATATTCAAAATTTATCTAATCATCTATTTATCTCCAAAACAATCTGCTCTTGAATACTTTATTTCTTTTCCATCTCTCAACGTCAAGGTATAAAGTTCCTTTGACTCGCCATTTCCCCTGTATCCAGGTAGCCACAAACACTGAGACTTTATGGGATAAAATGTTTCTCAAGTCTTGTTTTTGTTATTATTGCCACTCCCTATTTCAGACTCCTGCTCTTTCTAGCTGAGATATTAGAATATATGTCTAATTGGCCCCTTCCTTTTTTTTCTACGTTCCCTAACACCAGGCTGTTTTATCTGCTTCTATTTGATTCCCTATGTGATCTATTCCATTTCTAAGTTGCATTTCTGATCTTATTGCTCTCTTGCTCAAAAACCTCCAATGGCTTCTCTCAATTAAATCTCCAAAGCTTGCCTCAGGCAGTCAAGGTCATCCATGACTTGGCTCTCCCGTCCTTTTCCAGCCTTAGTTCTCACAATTCTCATACACATACTCTGTGCTGTAGCCCAGCCCAACTGCTTATGATTCTCCAAAAACACTCTGCACTTTCCTGCATCCTCAGTTTAACTCATACTGATTCCTTTCCTTGAAATGGCCTCCCTCTTTCCCTTTGCTACCTGTTAAATTGTCAACCACTCTTCAGTGGCACCTAGAATACCATCTCCTCTTGAAGCTTTTTCCTATTCCCCCATTTGGGTGCTCTCTCACCTTCATTTGAATCTCCAGGTGCATTGGGGTACCTGACTTAAGGTATTTACCTTGTATACAAGTCTCACTCTACTCACATCCCTGCCCAGCATGAGCACGTGGACACACACATTCACACGCACCTCTAAATTGTAAAGCCCTTGAAGGCAGCGTGTGGATCTTGTCTGTGTCTTCTCCACAGTGGCCTAGGACGCTGCCTTGATCCTGTTAGCCCTCGTTACAGGTGTTGAGTTGTTACTGATTAGAGCATGTAAGATGAATTACAGTTCAGAAGCACTAGTTCAATCATCAGGATCAGAGTGTAGATTACCAAACATTGAGAATAACCTACTAAATCCGTTGGCTGCCAGGGATATTCTGCTGGAGAGACACCTTGGTTTCCACTCGGGACATCTCCCCACCAGCTGGGCTGGAGTTCTTGTACCCATCCTTTCCTCTACTGTATGGGAGGTGGATTGTACTTCCTCTGAAAATGGTGAGAAGATGTGGCAATTGGGTCAGTTCCCAGGAACATATAGTTTACCCGGATCAACCTAATGTTCTGTATGCAAAATATGTCAAAAGCAAGCAAAGTATTTAATTTGAGAATTTTATAATATTTATATAAATGTTATTTCTGCTATTAAAACTACCAGTATGAAAAATTCTGTTTTAAATTTTAGTAAGTTAAAGAGGCTAAACTTTAGACATGAAATCAGTGGTGTTAACCTTGAGGTATCATTTGAGGAATTTCCAACCAGAAGATATGTGCTAAATGGATAAAATGTGCATTTCGGAGTTTTTTTCATCACTATTAGTACAGAATATTGCCATGGCGAGGGCTGCATTAATATAAGGCCGGATGCTGAGTGGTGAGGGCCACAGGCCCTGGGTTTGCATCCCTCTCCATCACCTGCGGGCTGACTGGCCTTGGCTGGGTGGTTAGCCATTCTGAACCCATGTTTTCTCAGTTGTAAAGTGGAGCAGCTAATACCCACCTCAAAAGTTTGTTTTGAGAATAAAATGAGATAATTTATCTAAAACACTTCACACACTATCAGGCACTTAGTAATTTTTCCGTGCATGGAGGTGATTAATAATAATGCTTATATTAAATAATGTCAGGCAATTTGAGATTTAGTGTAAGCATCAGTTTTAGAGTGGCAGAATCATCAGTTTTATTTGCATTCATTGAATTGTTTCAACAATTTAAGGTCAGGGAGGGATAAGAAATAAGACAAATTTGTCTTTAATTGGCTGGCCTGCCATGTTTGTAAAATAACTCTTTATTTTAATTTTAAAAGATAAGTATAATTATAACAGCTAAGTTTCAGGGAAAGTAAAGACTTTTACAGCCTCCACATTGTCCCTCAAATAATCTCAGAACTCGGTGAAGTGTTCCTAAAATATTTTAATTTCTGTTTATTGGTGACTGTGATGTCACTATTCAGCTTAGTATAACATCAGCAAAATGGCAAGGATCCGTCTAATATTCTTACTTTTAGTATGAAATGTTTTTATGAGTAAAGGAGATGACCTCATACAAATCAACGAAAAAAAGTGAGGGTTCTAATAGAAGAATAGATAAATATAATGAACAGATGACTCACAAAGGCAAAGTAAAACTGGAAAATAACCATGAGAAGAAAGATATTCTCTGTAATAAAGGAAGTAAAAATTAACACAGCAAAGTACTTATTTTATTTCTTGCCTACTGTGATACGAAAACTTTTTCCTATTGAGAATCAGGGTCTAGTGACACTGATTACTCACCTAGATTATTGGTGGCAGTAAAATTGGTACAGCCCTTTTAGAGGCAGTTTGAGAATATGTCTCAAGAGTCATATAAATATTTATACCCATAGACCTCCAATTTTACCTTTGGAAATTAAACCTAAGAAAATAATACAAAGGTAGGAAAAGGTATATGCAGGAAAATGTTCATCATAATGTTATTTCAAGTTATGAAGACTAGAAGCAATATTAATGTTTGCCACCATGGAAATGGTTAAGTTAATCTTTCAGTTATATATTGTGTGGTCAATACATGTGTATTACATATATATATGGCTACACACATACACACGTGTGTGTGTGTGTGTGTGTGTGTGTATATGCCACCTAACCAGAGAACCATGTGTGTGTGTATATATATATATATGGCTATGTACCAACTTTAAAAATGCTTATAGTAGTGTTAATTGAGAAAAACAGAATATAAAATTATGTATATGCCATAATTAAAGTTTTATAAAAATACACATAGAAAAAAACTTGAAGGAAAAGCCCAAATAACAGTAATGATTACCTAATAGAGGTGATATCATGAAATTTTTTTCCCTTTGTATGTTCTCCAAATTTTTTTTGCTATTGTTATATTTTATACAAAATGTTTTATAAAATTAAAAGAGATCCCCAAAGAGATTCTCCTCTTTGAGATTTACTATTGGGCAAATGCGTTCTTGCCTTGTGGACAAGTTTATCTTTGCCTCTAGGGCAAAACATGAATGCTTAAATAGGTATTAATTAGCCCTAGATTCAGCACTAGTGAAGGATGAAGATGTCAGAGGTTAATACCAATTTTGATTGGGATAATTTATACAATGAAAATTCATGTCCATGCTATTCTGGCAAGTTTTCCTTTAAAAAAGCTTGAAGATTTTTTTTAAAGGCTAAGACTGGCAGTAACTTTTAATAACAGAAAACTGATAACAGGAAAAATATTTCTGTATATACCAAGTACTTCTATCTTCCATGGCCAACAACATAAGTATGGTTAGTTTATCTTGATCTGTAACTTATCATGCTATTTTTCTGTCAAAATATATGAAATTTAGGATTGCATTTAATCTTCCAAAAATGTTTCCCTGAATAAATAGAGAGGAATCATAAACATGCTACATTGTTTGGTGAATAAGTCATAGAGTCATGAAAACGTTTTTTAAAGCTCACTGAAGACCTCCTTTTAGCCAAACCCAAAGCTAGCTTTTTCAGTGACTGTTATGGATGAATGTTTGTGTCCCCCCAGAATTCATGAGTGGAAGCTCAACTCCCTTTGTGGCTGTATTTGGAGATGGGGGCTCTGAGGAGGTAATTAAGGTTAATTGAGGCCATAAGGGTGGGGCCCTGATCTAATAGGATTAGTGTCCTTACAAGGGGAAACATCAGAGAGCTCGAGGTCTCTCTCCCTGTGCACACGCACTGAGGAAAGGCCATGGGAACCCAGAGAAAGAAGGTGTCTGTCTGCAACCCAAGGGGAGAGCTCTCACCAGACACCAACCCTGCTGGTATCTTGATCTTGGACTTTTCAGCCTCTAGAACTGTGAGAAAATAAATTTATGTTGTTTAAGTCACCTAGTCTGTGGTATTTTTTATAGCAGCCTGAGCAGACTAATAAAGTGACCTTTGAAAGGATCAGGAACATAATTTTTCCCTGCTTTAAACATGCCTTCCCTTCAGCTTCTGTGAAGCTACGTTCTCATGATTTTCCCTCTGTTTCTCTCTTCTCACAATATGGAGTCATCTAACAATCTGGAAAACATCCAGCTAATATTTGTTGAACTTTATTATGTCATAGGCACTATTCTGAGCACTCTATAGGTGTTAACTCACTAAATAATCGAAGAAGCTCTTGGAGATAGGTGGGGCCATAATCCCCATTTTACAGGTGAGTAAGTTGAGACACAGAGAGTCTAAGTGACTCACCTAAGTCACAAAGTACATGGCAGACCTGGGATTGGAGCCTAGCAGCCTGGTTTCAGACCAAGGGTGCTTTACCACTGCACCTGCTGTTTCTCACAGTGCCCCTCAGTGCAAACAGTGGCTGAAAACCCAAAGGTGGCTCAGTGAGGGCAGGCATTGCTATGAGAAATCCAGAGAGTTAAAGGTACGCGGCTCTCTGATTAGGTGGCACGATAGGAGGATATGTTTTAGAAGACCGATTGGATTGAATATGACATGTTACAATCAAATTTCAGAGTGGTAGGGCCGAGTTCCTAGTGATATTCTCAGGCAGGGTCCTGCCGGTTTAGGGCAGTGTTGGCCATGTCGACAGTCAAAGGAGGCAGCAGTTAGTCAGCTCCACCAACTGGGAGACATTGGGTTCGTTCCTGAACTCCAGGTCCTGAGCTTTGTTTCCTTATCTGTAGGGCAATAAATAGTATTGCCCCATTCATAACTCATTCAGTACTTAAATGGAAAAACCTGTTAAGGCTCTTAGCACAGTGTGCAGTGTGAATGCAGGCAGAGGATAGACCTGACAATCTCTTATGGGAATAATGGTGCCTCACCAGGAAGCACATGCCACTGAGCAGAGGCAGTGACCTTCAGGCTGGTCAGTTTTTCCTGTGAAAATTACTTCAGGTCGCTCCCACATATGGCAGGAAGCTCCCATTTATTATCTGGGTGACCCTGGGCAATTTCTGAACTTCTCTGAACCTCAGTTTATTGATCTGTTTAAAAAGGATAATGACATTTACCTTGAAGGGTTTTGATGAGGATTAAAGTTAGATAATAATGTCTTTAATCACTACCCTACTTTCTTATTTCCTTAGTATTTGATGCCATTTAGTAAATGTTATCGTTGGGAAAGTCTTTGGCTGCGATTCTTCCAGGTTGCATTTTTTATTGCCACCTTACTTGGAACTCAGTTTCTTCTTTCTGCCATTCAACAGGATAATGAAATTATAGAGATTTTTACTCCCAAAAGTTTAGAAATTAGGGGAAGTTTAGCACAGAAATTATATCCTGAAAAATAAGAAAGGAGAAAAAGAATTTTGTAAAACAAAAGGTAAGCTGGCAGGAAGAGATATTTCTATTGGTTTAAAATGAGGCAAAACCAAGTAGGAATAGGCCTCTACACTGACATTTCAGAAAGCAGTGAAGTGTTTGCCCAGGGAGCTGTGCATTAATTTGTCATTTTGGACTGTTAAAGGAGGAGTTAAGAAAGCAGTGGTGAGCAGTTGGCTGACTTGGGAAACTGATGGGTGTTCTCAAGAGAAGCTGTTTTATTGTTCAGTGGAGGTAACCTTCTCTGGATAAGAACCTTAAAGGGTCATATTTTGTGATAAGATATTTATTTCAGGAGGAAAAAAATAAAATAAAAATGTTAATTACCTCTTGGAATTATTTTTTGGTGTCGTACGTAATAAATTATTAGTGTTCAAAGGGACCGAACAAAATCACTTAATATAAGCCCTTACCTCTGAATAGGGTTATATATAAACTGTACCAGAAAAAATTTAATAATTAAAATAAAAATAATAATAAAAAATTATAAAGCTGTAAATTATATACAAAGTGCTTTGGGAACCTTGAGGAGGAAATGAATATTCTTAGGAAGAGTAGAGAAAGTGTCACAAAGTATGTGACAAGCAGAAATCTGAAGCTTAAGGGCTATATTAAGTGAAGGAAACAATATGTATAAAGATAAAAGCTGGGGCCATCCAGGATGAGGACTCTGGTGTGTCTCCATGATTGCTTGACTGCATACGAGTGGTGATAAGAGATGAGGCTGCAGAAGAAGGTTAGGAAAGGATTTCAAAATGACTGAGTAATTTCTACCTGGGAGATGGAATGGATCTAATTTAGGGCAAAAAGAAGAAGTGGGTTTGAGGACTGAAAAGCTAATGTGGCTTTGAGCATTTTGAGGTCCACTTCAAATATATCCCGGGTCCACATCCCGGGATATATTGGGAAGAGAAGGGGAGAGTAAAGTTAGAAGAAAAATGAGGAGAAGCTTGAACTCTTGGAAAAAAGGGCAAGGAAGAAACCTGTAAATAAGACAGAGAAAGAAGGAAGGCTTGGAGAGGAGCAGTCATAGATGTAGGAAGACAACCTGGAAAGTTTAGTATTAATGAGTCTCAGAGAGAGCGTTCGAGGAGGGAAGAGACAACATTAACACAAGCTAGGGAGAGATCAAGTAGGAAGGGACCAGTCATTAGGGGGGTCACTGGTGACATCCCTGAGAAGGATTTCAGGGAAGTGAGAGCAACAGCCAAGCTGCTTTGGGATGATGAGTGGGTGGGAGGTGAGGACGTATAGGTAGAACGTATCACTTGGTTAATCCTTTTGGCAGGAAGAGAAGAGAAAGAAGGGAAGGAGAGTTCTGAGGGAAGGGGTTGTGTGTCTGCAGATACAAGAGACCTGAGCATGTTATGTTTGATCTGAGAGCTAAAGCCAGGAGGGAGGGAGGAAGCAGCGGAGGATACAGACAGGGGAGAATTTGCAGAGGAGGTTGGGATAAAGAGCACAAATGGGAGGATTAGTTCTTGGAGAAGCAGGACACTTTTTCCTCTAAGACAGGAAGGAAGGACACAAGGATCAATGAAGGTGAAAAAGAGGAGAGTGAATTGCATAAATGCCCTCGTTTTTGAACTCTCTTGCCAAAGGGAGTATTTGCTCCCAAATGCTAGCAAATCCTAGCATTTATTTTATTTTATTCTCTTTTCTTAGAATTTTTAGTCTTTCTGTTTGCATTGTAAGGGAAATGAAGATACCATATGAATAAATCATTGCCGATTTGCAGAAACCAGTCGTTGTCTGTAGCTCTAGCATGTGCTAATCTGGAAAGGATTTTCTTAGGGGGAGAATTCCTGGCCACATATTTCCACTATGTTTCTCATATAATCAATCTGCAATCAGAATTGGGGAATTACTAAAAGGACTGACTGGAGTTTATGTCTTAATGGTTATACTGTAATTTGTAATAATAGTGATTTCAGGATTCATTAAGTACATATACTATACAAAATAAAAAGAAAATAATACATAAAAGCTGCAGATATTAATATCTTAAGTTCGTTGTATTAGGTTGAACCATTTGGCCATTTTTGATCTACAAATATAGCAATTTCATACAGTTCAATTTGATGATAATGTCAAACTTATGAGAATATCTGATCAAATATATCCTTCAAGTGGACACTAATGTGAAGCAGTGTCTGTAGTCGGTAGGAGCCAGGACTGAGGCACCAGAAAGGACTAGAAACTATTCCAAGCTCCATCTCTTATTAGCTGCATGACCTTGGGCATATTATATCTGTGAGCTCCAGTTCTCATTTTTAAAATGCAGTCATGATAGTACCTAATTCATAATATTTTTATGAGGAGTAAATGAGATGATTTATGTAGCCCCTAGCAACATACCTGGCACATAGTAAACACTCAATAAATGGCTAATAAAATGAATAATAAGAGCAATAATAAGTGAAAATCTAAATAGCTATGTGAGGTTTTAGGAGAAGCATCTTGTTTTTAGTAGAGGATGTCGTGTGTAATGAAAATGCTGAATGTGGTAGAAATTAACATACACTAAATCTGGTGATGTTGATAGCTTTTTAAAGTCCTTCCGAACAGGTTAAATTAATATGGTTGTCCTGGGCACGTAGAAATGATGATGCTGTGCTAATCAGTGTATGGATGACTACTTTGTTTATAATATTAGTTACGTTCTGGAAGCTCTCAGAATTGAGTGAATGGATGAAACAGAACTCTGTGGGTTATAAAGGTCAGCTTAATCATTATGTTATTGTGAGGGCTATTTCCTTTCTGTAAAGAGATCCAAGTTGTCCCATTCTTACATTCCTGACCGTGGATGCATCGTATTATGTAAGAGTAAACAGAAAGGTGGTGATTAATTTCAAGAAGATCTAAATTATGCTACTAAGTTCATTTCTCCTGTGACCATGAGTTCATTTAACTTCCATTTGCTCTGGTTTATCTATTGGAAAATGAGAATAATAACAGCTTTCCTTATAGCTCAGGACTATTCTGAGGACATATAAGGGAAAATGTGGTATTTAAGCATTTATTTAGTTAACATACTTTTATTTATTCTCTGATAAACACTGTATCTGGTTTCTGCTCTCAGAGGGGATATAATCTAGTGGGGTAGATGGATACACAGACTGTTGCACTTTAGGGTGGTAAATGCAATGAAAGAGGCGTGCGGGCATGCACTAGAACCCAAAGGACTGGGCTATCACTGGGGGCTTTTTAGAAAGGAAGGAGGTACTTGGGGCTGGTGCAGGTTCAGAATTTCAAGAAGAGGAAATTTCTTTTTCCTACAATCTAAAGCTATGATACTGAATCTAGTTTGAATGTCTTCACTTCCTTTAATTCCTTGAATTTAATTTTATGAATATATATTTCCCAAATAGAATTTCTGGTCATTGGAACAGGGGTCATCTGTTATTTAAAATAAAGTTGTTGAGTGCCTATTATATGCTGAACATTGTTCTAGATGCTGCTTGAAATATGGAAAGAAATAACAAATAACCTTCACCTCAAGATGTTATGGCCTCATTGGGGATTCTAATGCCTTAAGGCACAATGAGATAAGTACACTAATAGGGATATGGGTAATATCTTATGGAGGCCCAGATAATGAAATGTCCATAATCTATGGAAGGTTTCATAGAAGAGATAGCAGGATTTTATCTGGATCTTGGCAAGTGAGTGGGATGTGGAAGTGAATTGAGCTTCAGCAAAGGCGGGGAAGCATGAAATGGTGTAGAATCTGAGTAGTTGGGATGGTTAGAGGGTAGTGTTTGTGAAGAGATGCAGTAGGGAAGTGGGTTGGAAAAGGAGATGGGGCTAAAATTTAGGGAGTTTACCCTTTATAGTCTCTGCTAAGATCCGTACAACAGAGTTCTTGAGGGAAGGATCTAGGAACACGTTTTACTGCTCTTTAGGTGAAAGAATAACACCAAACTCAATGGTCAAGTCTTTAGCAGAACCTTTGAAGATAGCCCTGGTTGCAGTGTAACTTAGGAGGCCGGGGAAGAAGAGATGACTTAGGAGGCTATTGCCAAAATCCCCTGAATAGCTGATGAGACCTCTAGTTCAAGATTGATAAAGAAAGCATATACTGAAATCCTCCCTTCCCACATCAAACTCAGAAAAACATGTAAAAGGGAAGATTATAAAACCAACAAATATATATCTCTGCTAAAAGAAGGAAGCAGATGGGGTTAAGCATAGAGCACAGGGGAAATTTTCTCACATAAAAGAAGAAGTCAGTAGGAATTAAAAGACCTGAGGAAGGCCACTATCATGAAAGAGATCACAATTACTCAGCACAAACTCTATTTCCTGAGGAAATAGAGAAACCTGAAAAAGACTTTAAAATGAACATATTTAGTATCTGCAGGGTGATAAATGTCTTCACATTTTTACAACCAAAACAAGCATTTACAGAATAATAGACACTTATGAAGAACCCATTTAGAGATCTTGGAAATACACAATAAAATTATTAAAATGAAAACATAGCTGATAGGCTATGTAACAGCCTGGAAACAGCTTAATAATAAACTAGTGATTTGAAAGATCAACCTAAGGAATTTTTCCAGAATGCAGCAGAGATAAAAATACGGAAAAAAATGAGAGAAAATTTAAGTGATGTGGAGGATGGATTCCTAAATTCCAACATCCATCCAATGAGATGAAAGTACAAAGGTCAAAAGACAAAAAAGGAGGAAAGGTGGAGTAATGGGAATGTAAAAGAATGAATTGAATTGTTGAGTAGAATGGTTCAGTGTGTGAGAAACTTGGAGCCCTCGTCAAATGTCTGGATAAAGAGTGTGAAAATGGGAGAGTTGAAGAGGATCCTAAGGGAGTAAATAGGTAGGCGAAGGGGCAACTGAATATAGGAAGAAAAAACAAATTGTGGGCAAGGCACCTCAGTCTGGTTTTGGACCTTTTAGTTTGGAAATGCAGGAAAAATAGCTATGTGGACGTTCTTATCCAGGACTAGAATCTTTAAGTCTGGAAGGTCAGAGGAGAGGTAGGGAAGAGATCACAGAGGCAGTACTTGAAGGAATTCAAGTGCATAATTTAATGGAAAATGCAATGAAATGTGGTATGAAGAATTCTATTTGATAAACAATTGGTATACTATGTGGTTTCACTTTATTAAATCAAAGTTGATTGTGGTACAAAGAGGTCTGTCCCATTAAAAATTTATCACAGTTAAGATGAAAGGCAATGCATTTTATGTTATCTAGCAGTTCTTTTTCATATTTTGTGTTTGGATTATCTTGTTTAGTTTACATTTGATATGGTAATTAACCATTGCATTTGGTTATTATTAATGCTTTTCCATATAAACAGTAATGTGGCTTTTTTTTTGTTGTTCTACCTCACCCCTTTCCCAAAAGAAATGTGTGATTAAATCATTACAGCTACTGAATAAATCAGAGATCTTCCAAATAATCTGATGTCAACATGTATAAAACCTTATTTTAGGATGTGACCCCAAACTTCTAACAAGACTAGAATCATCATAGTCATCAATTCTTAAGAAAGGAGGAGAGTTATTGATTTTATGGAGCTGTTCTTTGGTGTTTGGAGTAACTTGCTGCTTTCATGGGGCAGTGGGCATGTAAATACGATATTTTTTTTCTGTGCCATTTCAGTGCATTTTGGTATGCAAGTCTTTCTGAGATAGTTTTTTGTTTTTTTTAAAAACCAGACCAGTATATAATATTTTCCTTGCTGCCTCCCCAGGTGGTTTGTTGAACTATAGTGCTCTGTTCAGAAAATGCCATTGTAATAATATTATAGGATTAATTTATAGTGATATTTAATGTATCCATAGCTTAATAAAAAACCTTTTCTCCCCCTAGCCTGGGAATATATCATTATTAAACTACTACTGCATGACATGATGTACTTAGATCATTCTGTTGTGGTAAATTCTTCTCAGCAGAAGTTCTGAATCTGCCAGTGTTGACAGTTCTTTACTCAAAAGTGTAGTTGCTAGCAGGGGTCTTTTTAGTAGAGTTTAGATATATTACCCACGAGTTCTTAAATATGTATAGGACTGGGAAAACATTTTATGATCTTGTTGGCATTCTAAGATACATGATTTGAGTTCTGGGAACACAGTTCTCGTCGTCAGTGGTGCTTCAGAAATGATTCCTGGTGCAGCTGCTGTGGGTGCCATTGCAGTGAGGCCTTCCTCTCAGTTTTGGGGAAGAGTCACTTCAAATGGGAATAGGCTGTCTGCTCAAACTTGTTTTGTGAATCCAGAAAGCACCCATGGGAGTTAGCTTGCCCATCTGCTTCTTGTCACATACGCACCAACTGTGTTTTATATGTATATAAAACGTATTCTTCAAGGGGGCAGGCACACTTTCCAAGGGTACTCAGGCATGGATAGTTTTGGTTCTCAACTTCCACATTTATTCCTTTCTAAAATTGCCTGAGAAAGTGTCTGCTTTGCATATTCCTTCTCTCACTTTACAAAACAAAGGCCTACTTTTCACCCAGCTAAAGTGTTAATATAGTACATTTGCCCCAGGATTAGAAACCTCCCATGCACCAAAAAAAAGATGATTAGAAATATTAGTTTTCCTATTAATCAGGGAAACTTAAACCTGGTGGGTTTCTTGCTTTTCTGTATCTTACATATATTTCTGATGAGGATGAAGCTGGGCTTTGCAAAACAGGTTAGTGGTGCCAATTTTTAAAAAAATAACATTCATGTTTTCCAGGACTAACAAAGTTTTAAAGATATATTGGATAAAACCACAAATACGTATTTCATGTGGTTCCTTTTAGATTTAGTTTTCAATTTAATAGTTAAAACCTGTTTTATCAAAGCGTGTCATGAAATATTGATTTCAAAGTCGATCATCTTATTTTGACTTATAAAATATTTGATATTTCATTTCTCCTATTAACAAAAATTTAACTTTAAACTTACGATGAAAAATTTTGGGAGACAATTTAATAATATGTAAAGAGGGTGCATAATTTTTTTCAAAATTCTTTTAGGGAGAATGTGAGCAGAATTTTTTTTTCTTTTTTTGTGAGGAAGATCAGCCCTAAGCTAACATCCCTGCCAATCCTCCTCTTTTTGCTGAGGAAGACTGGCCCTAAGCTAACATCCGTGCCCATCTTCCTCCACTTTATGTGGGACGCCGCCACGGCACGGCCTGACAAGCGGTGCATCGGTGCGCACCCGGGATCCGAACCCAGGCCGCCAGCAGCGGAGCGCACGCACTTAACTGCTAGGCCACAGGGCCGGCCCCTGAGTAGAATAACATTGCAAAAAGGCTTCCTTGAAACATCACCTGGGACTGTCCTGAGACCTCTGTTGGCGTCTTGTTCGTACACGCTTACCTCATTTGGTGCAGTACATGTGCTGCTTTTAAAGCCCATGGTTTGCCCTGCACTCCCTCTGGAGTGCCCTGTCCAGGAGGACTTCTGAAGCTCACCACCAGTTTATGGAAGGCAATGTCAGAGGGCAGGCTTCCAGGAGACAATTGGTTCAGTCCAGAGTGTCCCTTTTGCAGTGCCAAATGCCAGAAAGGGTATGTGACTAGTCAAGACTGCTGGTTGTGCTGTGGTAACAAATGATACCAACGTCTCAGTGGCTTACAACTGCCAGGATGCCCGTGCTCGTGCTGCATGTGCACACATGGGTCAGCTCTATTGTGCTCCTGTTGTCTTCACCTGAGATCTCAGATGGATGGATCAGCCTCTGTCTGGGAAAGGGAAGACTGGGCAAACTACAGGCTAGGTCCCAGAGCTTTTTCCTGGAAGTAGTGTATTCCTTCAGCTCACTTTTCATTGACCAGAGCAAGTTCATGGGCCAAACCTGGTGTCAGTGGGGGGAGGAATATGGTTCTCTCTTAGGGAGGGGCAGTGAATATTGTCAAAGCAAAATTAACACTGGACAAAGTTCACCAGGCAAGGAAGACTTTACTCAAGGCTATTGTAATAGGAGAAAGAGACCTGAACACAGCCTGCACTCAACTCCACTGAAACAAAGGGAAGGAGGGTTTTTAAGAGCTGGAGTGGGAGCAGGGGATTGTTGGCCATCTGTGTTTGCTAGTTGGCCTTACCAAAAGAACAAGTAAATTTTCTCCTATCTTCATGAAAAGAGATAGTTTTACAACTTGGAGCAAGGCACCCACCTGAGTTAGGCTCCTGTACTCTGCCCTCCCACAGAGACTGGGAGATAAGGGCCCTAACTTCCTTGAGGATTGCATTTCAAAGAGATGGCTCCCAGGTCCTTGAGAAACGTTCCTGGGTTGCAAAACTGGCAAGAGGCTTTTAAAAAGGTTTACATCTCAAAGGGGCAGAGAAAGAATTTACAGTTACAAGTTTTCTAAAGTAAATGTTTCTAAGAAATGGGAGGTCGGGGGCCTAGAGTCAGGAAGAAGTCTGTCTAAAGTTTATAAAGCTGAGGGGAATGTTAAAGCCCTCTTGGTCAACATTGAAGAACAATAATACAATCTACCACAGCATAGAGGTGTGTGTGTGTGTGTTTGTGTGTGAGTCCTTTGCTTGATTGCAAGTAACAGAAACCAATGCTGGCTGCCTTAAGCAGAAAAATACCTTTTTGTAAGCTACTGGGGGCTCGCAGAATTTATGGGAGCTGAAGAACCAGATTTGAAGAACATACACAGCAGGTCCTGAGAAGGCAGTCCCTCATCTTTTGGCAGGGACAGTATAGACAGATCTTTGTCACTGCTAGACAAAGATGTGGCTGCCACCAGACACTTCTGTAGCTGCCATGAATAAAGGCTGACCACTCCTCCAGTTTTGCTTCAAAGCAAAGCCTGGGCTGGAATATCTCATTGGCAGAGCCAAGGCCACACACCTCGGATAGTGAGAAGGGGGTTATCTCTCTTAGACAACCTGGCCCTGGCCCCTGGGAAATGGGGAGAGGGTGAATTATCTCACACACCCATACCATGGCCTTGGGTAGTAGGAGGGGTTTATCTCTCTCGCACCCCCAGGCACTGGCCCCTGGGTAATAGGGAGGGGCTGGGCTCCAACTATGGCTTTGGTAATGGGAAACGGGGTAATGAGTTCCGCCAAGACTGAACATAATTAGAGATAACGCCCTACCTACCCACCCAAAGAGAAGGTTGGATAGACAAAGCAAAGCAAAGTAAAGCAAAGCAAAACACAAAAGAAACATGCAACCACTAATGTCCACTACCCAGAGGATGGAGTGGTTGTGAAGAAATTTGTGGCAATTGTTTACCCACTTCTGTCCTATCTCTTCTATGGGACCCTTTGATGGACAACAAACCACTAGACTGCTCTGACCACCCACTTCCTTCTCTAACCCCTCAGCTCACTGGTACAGCCTCACAGGTCTCTGAGTGGTCAGCCAACACCTCGTGGGGGAAACTCTCCCTTCCCTAAGCTTCTTGGACTGAGATGGGGTGAATGGATGAGTGAAGCTCTCAAAACCTCTCATGTCTATCAACTAGGAATGTAAAAATCTTTCTTAACGGTATAGATTTCTTAACTTAGTTCCTTTAAAGGAGAAGCAAAGGGGCAGTCTTTGAAGCTGCAGAAACTAGGGTTCAGGTCCCTGCCCCTTATCTACCTGAGCTCCAGGCTTCCCATCAGAAAACTGGAGTTTTCATGCATATTTCGCAGGGAGGTTGGAGAATGTATCAGATAAAGTCTGTAGAGTGCACAGAGCTGGCACACAGTAGGACTGAATAAATGGTAGCAATTATTAGGAAAGGGACATCTTTAACTCTTCTTTCCCCTCTTCAGAGTATTTCTCCACAACAATCATAATTCCAGTATTTGTTCAGGAGGAAGGACACGGATCTATTTTTGAGTTGGCTTCTGGGGGCTGCAGAGTACTGTATGCTTTCACTCTCTTTCCTCGTAGCCTGAGGATCTCCCATGTGGCTCTCCTGGCCTAAACCAAACAGTGATGGAAGAGGCTGGATCTTGTGCAGACAGATTGGAGCATCTCTGCCAGGCCACTGGGTCACTTACTGAGCTGCAGTGCTTTGCAAATACGAAACATCTTGAGGAAGGGTTTATTAGACAATCTTTACTATGTCCTCACGCTAACACTGCATTAATCATGCTGAATCATGCAAGTACCCAAGTGTTTCATGAATAGGTAATTAATTAAAATGTTATACATTTCATGCAGTATGGGAGGATGTTTACGGAAATGAACATTTCTATGGAAATTTCTCTTTGGGCCTATTTATAAATATATGCCTAAAGATGTGGTATCTCTGATATATAAATATACTGTGCATGCATGTGTGCGTGTGTGTGTACATGTGAAGTGCTCGATGATGATTAAGATTTTATTGGTGTGAGTTTAGTTAGATTACAAAGCTGGAAGTTAATACTGAAAATTTTTCCAACTGTCATTAAAACAACATCATTTTTTTTTCAGTTTTAATGAATAACTGTCTTACAAAATCAAACAAATCAGAAAGTTTTATTGGCAGTAATGTTATGTTTCTTAAACTCTGGTTGCCTTGGTTACTCTTGGAATATTAAAATAATCTGGGCCTTTAGACAGTGAGGACTAGTCTTCTATTTATTTTGGGCCTATGATGGTGCTAATTAACCATTCTCGAGGGCATGCGAGGAGGAAGTGTATGTGCTGTCTAGAAGGAAATATGGCTAAGGCAGCCAGCAGTTTGGATAATTTCTGAGCCCCCAAAGAAAACAGCATTATTGATATGAAGGATCGTTATCTTTAAGACATACATGAGTCCTTTTCTGAATGTTTCTGGTACACAAAGTCACATCTTTGACCAATTATTTAAAGTTACTATTTTAGAATAGAGAGCAGGAAGAATCTAATGATCCTAATCCATGTCTGTTTTTTGTTTCTTTAATTATTGTTCTCCACCCCCAGCCCTCTCTCAGAGATAACCAGTGCTGAAAGTTATAGACCACTTCTGAAGGTGTAGTGGTTCTCACGTATTTATTTATGGCCTGCTGTTTTACCTAGCACTGTGATGGGCAGTAACCTTATCCCAGAATCGGAATTTCAAAGTTGAAGTGAAATATAAGAGTTTGCTGAGCTCAGCCCACATTTTTCAGATCAGGTGACCGATGATCAGTGAAGTGGGGTTTTAATTCTAAGTTTCTGATTTCCAGTGCAGTGTTTTTCTCTCATTCTGGTTTAGACTGAGGACAATCCTGCCTTTTCCATATAAATCAAAGTCCCTTATTTAAATAATACTGCTGTAGGAAAATTGTTTGGTAGCATTGGAATTTTAGAAGTTGTCTTGGTAGAGTTATGGACTCACAGAGTGGAAAGGAACCTTGAGCAACTATATAATCCATCACACCAGCTCCAGGCTCCAACAGGAGTATTTTTAATACTGCACATGCTCTCTGCTGATCTCCTTCCAACAATGAGCTAGCTCTCAAAATCTGTAGGGACACAAGATGAGGAAAGACGTGCTCAGAAACAAGAGTAGCTGTCTAAATAAGCCTGTTTTCCTTATTTAGCATATTTTTGTTAACCTGCCTAGTTAAAATTATTGTCTATAGTATTGGTGAAGGATGGGAGCATGGCTATGAGGAAGAGTTAAAACTTGCTTATGATAAAAATAAAACGACCTGATTTGTATTTTAATGTTTCCGCTTGTATTGTTTCAGGACCATCACATAATCCATACTGATGACTTAAGTGTTTAATTGATTAACAATTAACGCTATCAAGAGTAAACAACACAAGAAGGGAAAAGGGAAAGAAGACACTTACTATATGCTGTTTACTACCTGTCACTCATTTATATTCGATCTTCACCATCAGCTGAAAAAGGTATTATTGTCACCATCTTACAGATGAGAACACTGGGAATCAGGAAGTTTCAGTGACCTTCTTAAGGTGACAAGTTAATAAATGGTGATGCTAGCATTTGAACCCGGCCTGCTGCCTCCAAGGGAAGAGAAAACTTTATTTTATTTTATAGATTTTATTTATCTATTTATTTTACCCCCAAAGCCCCAGTAGATAGTTGTATGTCATAGCTGCACATCCTTCTAGTTGCTGTATGTGGGACGCGGCCTCAGCATGGCCAGAGAAGCGGTGCCTTGGTGCGCGCCGGGATCCGAACCCGGGTCGCCAGCAGCAGAGCGTGTGCACTTAACTGCTAAGCCACGGGGCCGGCCCTGAGAAAACTGTAAATGGAGAACAGCAGCTTGGTATCGGTGCAGTTCAGCCTACTTACATTTTCTTCGTCTTGCCTGAAAATAAGTCATTTCATGTGATCCTGTTAGTGAGCTGTTCCTGCCGGAGCAAAGATGCAGCCAAGGAATTTTCTTAAGTTTGCAGATCTCCTGAAGTTTAAAAATGGTGGAGGAGTGGATTTTTTTTAAAGCTAACAACTGGAGAAAAGCTGATGAGTAAGGAAAAACTTAAGACACAGATTGATAAAGGCCTCACTGGCACTGTCAAGGGGAACTCAGTGCTACGGAGGAGGAAAATGCGGAGGAGAAAATAGTGAACCCATTTAACTATGTAACTGATAGGCATGGGATCGGGGGCCTGGGGGATAAGTGGTGGTGGTATGAATGCTTTTATATTCTGGAAACCTAAAAAAAACCAAAATGATTAGTTAGACAAGTGACAGCAAGTGAGGCCTTGATGTAGCACAGAAACTTGGTGGAGGGAACTGTGTTGAATCTCTGAAAAATAGGAATAATTAAAGGGTTTATAGTTTTTAAAACATACACACACTCACACACACATGTGGGCCAATGAAATTGTATTAAAATTATTTTTAAAAAAGGATTGGGAAAGATTTAATCTCAGGCCAGACTATAATAAGAGATACTTTAAATATATCTACATATAGATTAGATGAATACCTTTTAATGAAGAAATGTAGAACTAACATTTTTGGTTAACACCACTAAATCACATAGTTTTAGGATAAGGTATCACAGGAAAAGCTCAGATGTTGAATTAAAAAGCCGATATTATTTTATTAATATGAAACCTTACAGAAGGTGGTTGAGGGCAAAATACATGAAATCCTGAATTTCCACAAATTTATTATCAGTCTCCTCCCTCCTCTTCCTCTGTTTACCTCTTCTCATCGCCCACCTCTTGCATCTGTCCTGCATGAATAGTTTCACAGTTCGGAGTTGGCATGGTGTGTTCAAAATGCCTTTTCTTTCTTTCTTTGTTCATAGGTAAGCATGGCCCAGTTGCAGGGTTGTTCTTGTGGAATGGAATACCTTCTGAGGGTTTCATTTGCACACTCTTTGATTTAGCGTCCAAAAAGCTTGCTCAGGCCTCTCTGGTTACTTGAATATCTTTTTTCTTTGACAATATTCTTCTCTCAGTGGGCCTCCAGCCAATCTCACAATATATTAGAACTTCTTGGCAAATTAATAGTTTTATTTTCGGCTCTATGTGCGATAGTGTGGTGTGTCTGTAACTTGTACAGTAGAGGTTTCCAAACTTCATCTGTTCATGGAGCCCTTAGTTTCTTAGTAATTTTTTTCATGTTGCCCCCAGGCAATAAACAAACAAACAAATAAACTTAGTAGTTCTGCTTATGAAGTAGTTGGGTTCAGACAACTTAATGAGTATTTACCTCCTAACAGTACCAAGCATTTTACATATGTTGTCTCATTTCTACCATTCAGCAATAACTCCTCATTCAACCATTCATTCAAGAAACATTTATTGAGCAGCTGCTATGTGCTAAGCATTATTTTAAAGGCTGCAGATATAGATGTGAACAAAACAGATGGAGCCCTATCCTCAAGAAACTTACAATCCAGTATGGGAGACAGGTAGTAAACAAAGAATAGATATACAGAGTAATAGCAGATAGAGATAAGTGCTATGATTAAGAAAAATATATCAGATAAAAGGAGAAAGAGAAAGAGGGAGATGTCATTTTAGATAGAGTGGTCAGGGATGTAACTCTGTGCAATTGGTGGTATCATTCTTATTTTATGAAGGAAGAAACTGAGTCTCACAGGGACTTTTCCACTGTAACACAGTTATAAAATAAGACCTTAGTGGGAATTCAAATCACTCTAATCAAAGAACTGATGCAATAAAACCAAAAGTCTTGAATTAATTCAAGGATAAAGTTTGTAACGTATTTGTCAAAGTATGTGAGTTGATATATCATTGTGTCTGAATACCTGAAATTTTCTAACATTAACTCCCATCTATAAAGAACTTGGGAACTACAGAAAGATCAGTATCATTTATATACTTATCAAGGAGATAAAACTTATTATAGGGGTGGAATCATTGAATACTCAAGCAAACATTGCCTAATGTGGTAGAAGAAAAGGATTTCTCCAAGGACAAGGAAGACTTGGCTTCTTTGAAGAAATGAATTCTCAGATTAGAAAAAAAATGGGATCTAGAAGACAATAATATTTATTTAGTTCAAGAAAGAGGGAGAGAGGGAGATTGCTGGTAAGATGGTGGCATAGGAGGACTGTGAACTCACCTCTTCCTATGGACACAACTAATTTACAACTACTCATGGAACAATTACCCCTGAGAGAGAACTGGAAACTGGATAAAAGAACCCCCACAACCATTTATAAGGCTGACTGAGGTGGAAGAGGCAGAAATACCTTTTTGGAGAGGAAAAAGCTACATTCTAGCCACAGTGCTTCATGGCCAGGAGCAGTCCTAAGGTACGTAGATTTTCCTGGAGGAGTGAGGGATCAGAGCGGGAGAGCTTTGCCGCAATAAGCAGCTTTTGAACTCAGCACAACTGAGACGAGTCTCATAATATCTGGCTTTGCTGACTATTAAAAACAATGGGGTATACCCCCAGAAAAGCTGTCAAACATAAGAGAAAGAAAAGCCTGCTCTCAAAGGGCCCATGCACAAATTCACCCATCTGGAAAGCAACACAAAATCACCAGAAAGAAAGGTACACAATCCTTTGGTGAAAGAGACTCACTTGATAGGCTCTGGGTGCATCTAAGGGAGACAGGAGGCGGCTGAGACCACCTTCCGAGGGACTGAGACATTGGTGGCAGCCATTATTGTGACCTAGTACAGGCGTGCTGACACAGACACTGGCAGATGCCATTGCAGTTCTTCCCCTGGCCTGTTAGTGCAGGGGTTTGCCCCACCCACCACAGCACCAATTTAATCCAGCTCAGCCAGGGTAGGCAGCCCACCCTAGGGACTGGCCCCACCCACCAGCAAGCCCTGGGGCAACGTGTGGGCCCACACAGGTAGGGTGTGTGAGACTTCTGCAGCAGGGCGAGTGGTTCCACCTCTGCGAGGCAGGACATGTGCGAGAGGTGGGCCTGCCTTGGTGGAGCATGTGGGGCCTCTTCAGCAGGGTGAGTGGGTCTGCTTCGGCAAGGCAGGGCATGCTCATGGGGCAGGACTGTGTTGAGTGGGTGCGTAGGCCTGCAGGCAGTGGGGCAAGTCAGCTGCAGCAGACTTGTGCTTCTCAAATAGCCACATAGGGGATCTGCCCTGCCTACCAAAGCCTGCAACAATTGTGTGCTTTCACACCTGGGGCTGGCCCCACCCAGCTGCACTCCTGAGAGAGCTGACAACAGCCTCGCAGACCTGAGGCCTATATCAATTGTGAGCCCCTGAGCCTAGCAACCAGTCGTGCTGGGGATCTATTCACTTAACAGCAAAACTGCAGCAGAAATGTGCTATTAGACCTTGCAACCAACTGTTCTAGGGCTCCTCCCACCCAATAAAGTGACTGAAGGGACCATAGCAGCCACATGCGGCTGAGCCTTCCAACCAGCTGGGCCAGGGTGACAGCCTAGCCTCCCCATGCACCTGCAGTAAGAGCAATCCACCACAACAGAAGGACACATGTATCCCACACAGGAGACACTCCTGGAACATTTGGAACTGGTGATGAGAGGGAAGCACACTGCTGGGCCTCAAGAGGCATCTCTTACATAAGGTCACTTTCCCAAGATTGGGAGACATAGCTGATCTACCTTAGATATAAGCACAGAGAAATATGCAAAATGAGGATACAAAGGAATATGTTACAGACAAGGGAACAGGACAAATCCTCAGAAAAAGAACTAAATGAAACAGAGATAATCTATCTGATAAAGAGTACAAATGAGTAGTTGTAAGGATGCTGATCTTGGTAAAAGATCACTCATAAATAGAAAATAAAAACAACAACAACAACAACAAGAAGCAAACCCATAGATAAAGAGATTAGATTGGTGGTTACCCGGGGCAAGTGGGGAGGGAGGAGGGTGAAAGGGGTGACTGGTCACATGTGTATGGTGATGGATGGTAATTAGTCTTTGAGTGGTGAACGTGATGTAGTCTACACAGAAATGGAAATATAATGATGTACACCTGAAATTTATATGATGTTATAAACCAATGTTACTGTGATAAAAAAAAGAAAGAGAGATCATTTTCATTTTAATTGCCAACTAGTAAATAAGAGAAAAATCAACTGGGAATAGCATCCCAAATTAAACAACTTAATTTCACTTTCTGTGAAAGAAATGTAAATTATTCCACTCACTTGAATTTTAAGTACAGAAAAGGGATTATATAATAAAGACAATATATAAGAGATAGTAATGTATTTTAATTATTATTATTATGACCAGTTAAATGGAAAAGAGAGCAAGAGAGTGATGTACAGAAGGATGCTGAGCAAGCTCCAGGGACAGTGTGTTAGCTCTAGGTAAATGATGCTTGTCACACCGTGTTTTGGTCATGACAGTAAATTATCACCTGTTAACACCACTCTTAGAAGGTTTTCAGCAGATCAGTTCCGCAATGCTCTGGGAAACATTGCATATGAAAGCATATAAATACCAGCTCACATGTATTTATTCATTCTCTTATTTTTAATTAAAGTATCATTATGAAAAAATTCTAAGTGTGCAGAATGGTATTAAATGAAAAGTACATGGCTTTCTAACTCCAGTACTACTCCCCAGAGACAATCGCCTCCAGATTTTTCTGTTTATACATTTATACTATTTTATTTATATTTGTGAACTTCAGACAATATCTAGTGAATTTTTTAAAATTTATATTTTATTTATATTTATCAACTTTAGACAGTATCTAGTGAATCCCAATCATAGGAGAGGAATTTATCTCACACATTTACCTCTCTCCCCTCCAAAATTTTATATATATATTATTTTATAATATATATAATTTTTTGGTTTTTTATTTTTATGTTTTTAAATTTTTTAATTGAGATATAATTGACTGTAACATTATATTAGTTTCAGGTGTACAACATAATGATTCAGTGTTTGTGTATATTGCAAAATGATCACAATGAGTCTAGTTAGCATCCGTCACCAAACATTGTTACACATTTTTTTTTCTTGTGGTGAGAACTTTTAAGATCTACTCTCTTAGCAACTTTCAAATATACAATACGGTATTATTAACTATAGTCACCACCCTGTACATTATATCCCCAGGACTTATTTATCTTATAACTAGAAGTTTGTACCTTTGACCTCCTATACCCATCTATATTATTTTTAGATCTTCAGTTGGAGTTTCTAACTTTAATATAAAATTAACATCTTTAGACGACTTTCTCTCTTTCCACCCTTAGTTTAATTACTTTTATATTATCAGGATTTATATATTTAAATAGTTGAAAACTGAAAACCAGTAAACGACATTTATAAATTATGATCAAGTAAGTGTTATTTACTGTAGAATCAACCATATGATTTGACCTTTGGAGAAGAATGTAATCCTGTGGAACTGAACTCTTGTTTCTCAAGGGAGAATGTCCAAGAATTACATTCAAAAGGATATTTCCCTCTGTCTCTTTAAAAGTTCTGTATTAGTTCCTCAGAATCGGGCCAAAGTTTCAGTTTGCTTCAAATTTAGACCATGGCTTTACGGCATAACTTTCTATTTTTCCTGGAGTTTCTAGTGGTTTTGCTTTGTGCTTGTTGTCACCATGAATATAATCCTTCTTCCCCATACCATTAAGTCTTCCAGTTTAAAAATTATGGGTTTTATTAAATAGACACTGTTCTCATCTTAAAGACGTTATTTTTGGTTGGCACATCTGTCATCTTAGGATTTCTTTTCATGGCATTGCTGGGTTAGTTTACTTATTTCTTGGATCCCCTGTGCTCCGTTTCTTTGAGTCCTTTTGTAATTTTCTCATAAAGGGTGTATGGGTGGGGGAATACATGCCTGTGTCCTTACGTTATTATAAATGTCTTTATTTTGGAGCAGCCGTGACAGCCTAGTGGTTAAAGTTCGACGCACTCGGCTTTGGCGGCCTGGGTTTGGTTCCTGGGCGTGGAACCACATCACTCCTCTGTCAGTAGGCATGCTGTGGCCACAGCTCACATAGAAGGACTGGAAGGACTTATAAGTAGAATTTACAACTATGTACTGGGGCTTTGGGGAGGGAAAAAAAAAAAGAGAGGAAGATTGGCAACAGTTGTTAGCTCATGGCGAATCTTTCCCAGCAAAACAAAAAAAAAAAGAAGAATTTAAAAAAAGTATTTTGTCTTCTTATTTAACATTTACTTTAAAATGAATGTTTCGGTGGGAGCAGATATAGGGGCTTGAACTAAGTTTCCCTTGGAACTTGGAAGGTAATAGTACATTTTTTTTCTATCATCCAGTATTGTTTATGAGCAGTCTGATAGCAGTCTGATTCTTCTCCGTTCATAGTAGTTTTTTTCCTTTTTTTGAAAATTTAAAAATATTTTTCCTTTTCTTTGGGGTTCATAATTTCACAAACAGATCAGTTTGTGATCTGTTTGACACTTGGTGGGTCTTTTCAGTCCTGTCATCAACTTTGGGAAGATTTTGTCTATTAAAAAAAAATTATTTCCTCCTCTTTCCTTCTTTGTTCTCTTTCCCTGGAAAATAGACAGTTGTGGGATCTGAATTGATCCTCTAAGCCTATTAACTTTTCTGTCATATTTTTAACCTTTTTGACTATTAGTTCTATATTTTGTCAGACTTTTTTCAATTTAATATTCCAGGCTTTCTATTGAATTTGGCTAAAATAAAATCTAATTTCACTCTTGTTTTCTCATATCTCACATTTTCAAAGCAGTTTATTCTCATTTTATGACTGCAATATCCTCTTGATTCTGAGAATACTAATTAGGTTTTGAAATTATTATTTTCACTTCCTCTGGAGTCAGTTTTTAATCTCCCTACCCCTCAGTCTGCTTATGTTTTGCTTTTTATTTTTAAATTTTTTGATGACATTTATTTCTATGTTTATATTTTAAAATGAAGGACTACCCACTTGTAGGAAATGGCAAAAGTATGAAAATATGTATGATCAAGGCTATGTTTGCAGCACTATTTGTAGTTGTAAAAGATTGGAAATAACCCAACCAGTCCCAATAGGGGACTGGTTGAATAAATTATGGAACATCTTCAGAATGGAGTACTGTGATACTATAAAAAAGATATTAGGAAGATCTCTCTCTATATATTTTTGGAGTGATCTATGGGATATATTGTTAGGTTAAAAAAAAGGCAAGGTGAAAAAAGTGTGTATAGTTTGATGCTATTTACTGAGAAAGGGGAGATATATACACATGTGCTTATATTTTAAGAAATGGAAGGATAAACCATGAAATTTAAGAAGTTAGCTTTTGGAGAGAGAGGGAATAAAGTTATGTTCTTTTGTAAATTTGACTTTGGAACCATGTATATGTTTTATGTAATTATAATACAAAATTAAATTTTCAAAGATAATCTCCCAAAATCAGTAATAAAATGAAATAAATGAATTTGATTGTATATTCAGTTGGCAACATAACCACATAGGGACGAACTTTTCCAAGTGCTTTAAAACACCATGATCTGTATATCCTGAAAGAGATGTGCCCCAAGGATGAAACTAATTGCAAAAAATCTTAAACTGTTTTCAGCAATTATATTGTTGAGGGTAGTCTCAAAATTAGTATTCCAAGACTGTTGTTTGTACAATATACAATAGAGAAAACTAGTAATTATGTTGGTATTATTGAGGACTGGGATTTTTGGCATGAAGGATGGGTTTTAAGAGATATGAGATGAATGAGATTAAGTTAAAGTTCTGTAGTTCTGATTTTGAATTGGAAGTATCATTATGAACTCATGAGGTATTTTGTGTATATATGTGCATGTATTTATGTGTATGTATGCATTCCTGCATGATTGTATGTATGTATTACTAGCAGTCTCCACCAAATACTGCAGAAACAGTGACCAACCAAGTAACAATGAACACCCCCAGCACCTATGTTGTTGTCTCTAAATACCATCTTTCACTAAAATGAAAGAATTCCTTGAAGAAATGGCTGATTCTCTGGTCAGGGCTAAGAAATATACAAGATGAACCTACGATATCTTGTCATTCTAGAAAGCAAGGCAGCTATCAAAGATGCTAGGGTCATGTCAAATGGATTCAGGAGCCAACTTGTATAGGCTCCTGCTGGACAAAGCTGGGACAGTTTACACATCAAAAAGAATACCTACAATGAATTTAAACATATCAAATATGTTTAAATCCATGGACTCATAATAAAACAAACAACTACCCCCACCAAAAAGCTGCCCAAAATTCATGGATCACTTTTGTAAGATGCAAAACTCATTTTTTTTTGAAACTGGTGAATAAAGGGAAAGAATTTAGCATTTATCTTGCCTTTCTTATATAAACAGTACCCAAGATAACCAAATATTTGATGAGAGGAAGCTTATCTTTATAGAAGTATTCCAGATAATAAATGAAGAAGGAACGGTAGAATGAGAATATCACCTTTATGTAACTCTAATGAATGACTTGATTTTGGCCCTGATTATCAATGGCTGCCAACTTTGCAAAAAGAGAGACAACCAGACATTATGTATCCCCTGATGGAAGTACACCCATCATGTTTGAAGTGGTCTTGCCAAAAAAAGAAAAAAAAAAGCTAGTATCATGTCAAGATTCCAAGAAATCTATCAATGTACAGGAAATATGGACAATAAAGGAGTATGTTAAGTGACACCATGGGTAGGCAGTCAGCAAAATCCAGACTTTAAGAAACTCTACAGGACAAACAATGTGATTTCATCAACAAATTTAATTTGTAGGGAATTAAAAAAGAGACAGAAAGGAAATCTTTAGACTATAAGAAACCAAGAGACTTATCAACCAATCATAATGCATCCTCCTTGTTTTGGTACCGATTCAAATAAACAAATTTTATTTTTAAAAAGATAATTTATAGGACAATCAAGTGTGCATACACTGAGTGATGATATCAAGGAATTGTTGATTTTGGGGTGCTGTGACTTAGGTATTGTGGTTTTGATTTAAAAGGGGAATCCTTGTCTTTTAGAGATACAAACCTAAATGTTTAATGATGGAGTAGTAGAATGGGAATTTCTAAACGATTTCGTGGATTGGGGAAGTAGGTTGGGGTATATAGGGAATGAGATTGGCCATGAATTAATACTTTTGGGGTACATGGGGAGGACTCTCTACCTTTGTACATGTTCAGAATTTTTCCCAATTAAAAATATAAAAGAATAAAGAATGAAAAACAAGTTTGGGTTAAAAATAGGTAGGCAGCATGGGTTTCTTTGGTGATTCATTGGGACTTTTATCCTTCAGACCTCTTCCCTGTGAGGAGGGCTGACTTTGAGCTCTGTGTAGATGGATGGGGAGTTTTAACTGGCAGACTGCACTTGAGGGTGTACGGGATATGCCATGCTTGTTCAAATGCCAGAAGAAGGAGGACTTCACTTTGGGGACACCCACTCCTGCCCTGGAACAATAATATGCATTGGTAAATTCTTTGCAAAGCAGATCTTAGGTTTCATTTTGGGGCAAATGTCCTGGCTGTCAGTCTCTTTGAGGGTGGAAAACGTTCTGAAAATGTCATTCAGTAAGTTAGGCTGATTACCACACAGTCCACTGGGGACACATTCTACCTGAGATCTCTTAGTTTGGAGTGAATCTCTCTGTTTCCAAGTATCATTCTCATCAGACGCCCAGGAAACGGCTCTGTTCTTGCTCTTTTGCAGACCAGGAATACTTCTTTACAGGCAGGAGTAGAGAATATGGAAGGTTGGAATTCTCCTCTGGGGAAAGACACTATTGCCTCATGAAGTACACGTCTGATGAAGTTAAAACTAAAGCTGGATCTTTCATTTAGATTTCTAACAGTTATTGACCAGGTTTTGTATAGAGGAACATTTTAAAAGCTGAATTATATTGGCTTTGAGCCAAATACTAAGAAATGGAGAGAGTGGCTAACACTAAGGAAATAAATGAGTTTTTCAGTGGGTGAAGTTAGTGGATTAATAAAACACTATCTGCAGAAACTCTCATATTTTTACATAGGTAATAAAGAAACAGGTTTGAACAGTGAAATTTCCAGATTGGGAAATGCAAACTCGACTAAGTAGTAAAATAAGATGGTAAAGCTGCGTGGATAAAGTCTCCGTTGTAGTGGGTAGAAAAGTGAGAGTTGAGTATGAGTGTGTTCTGGACAAAGTGTCTTTGAAAAAAGAAATCCAGACTATATTTTTAATAGTTTGAATCCCATTTAAACTGAGTTCTTTCACCACTCTAATAAGACTGTACTGTTGAAGATCACTATTAACTCTGTATTCTGCAAAAACATCAGCAAACTCACTGCATCAGTAACCAGACTCTATCCTTCCCATTCTGCCTGCTGCAAACCAGCATCATCTTCGTATTTTCCATTGAAGTACCTGGTAATGCTATCTTTTCACTCTGTGGGCTCATAATCTTGAAATCGTTATTTATCCAGTCATTCATTCAACACATGCTTACCAGTGCCTACATCTACCAGGCTCTGTGCTAGGTGCTGGGGACCCTGTGGTGAATGAGATAGACATGGTCCCTGCATTCATGGAGTTCAGAGTCTTGCAGAGGTCACCCATAGCCCCTTCATCTCCCTAGGGCCAATGTACAGGGTCAAACCAATTTATCTCAATATTATCACCTTTTACATGGCATCTCTAAAACAGTACTCACCACAGTCTGTCTGAGATTATAGTTATGTGTCTATGTCTTCCATTAGGTTTGAAATGAAATTCATTTATTATGTATTATTCTTTCCTACCTTCCAAACCCTTATGTATATGTTTTATGTTTCCTGATTTTAGGATGCAATTATGTGACTTTTTAACTACACACACACAGACATGCACCCCCAAATCAGCCAACCAAAAAAACACACGTTGTGTGCAGTAGTGAGGGGCTCCAAAGCAGATGGTCACATGCCTTGTGCTACACTGTGGCTCTCTCAGCCAGCAGCTTGATGCCTTCTGCCATATTTGTCAGCTTCCTACTGGGAGAAGAGTGAAAATTATTCCTATCTCCCTTCTGTGATATTGAGCCTTATTGTTAGAACTCTTCCACCTCAATTACATTTTTTGGGTTGCTTTTGAAAATAAAAAAGTAGCTTTTATTCATAAAGCTTTAGGGGTTCCTTCTGGAAAGACAGAAGTAAGAAAGGGTTTCTGTATAGACTGCATCTTGCTCACCCCCAATAGTCTAGTTTTTATGTGTCACCACACATATGTGCCCCTTGACCCCTTTCGCCCTCCCTGCCACTGCCTTCTTCTCTGGTAACCACTAATCTGTTCTCTTTATCTGTGTGTTTATTTATCTTCCACATAGGAGTGAAATCACATGGTGTTTGTCTTTCTCTGTCTGGCTTATTTCGCTTAACATAACACCCTCAAGGTCCACCTGAAATTACACAATGTTATAAACCAATATGACCTCAATTAAAAAAAAAAAGAAATGAAGAGAATTAAGACAATGTGCAGAAGAAAAGCAGAGGTAAGACAAGTGGATGCGGAGAAAGTCCTGGTGCCATTCGATTTGCTGGTGCCAGTCAGCCCCGAGATTGGCACCTCAGTGCCCCTCCTGCATTGTAGTTACATTTACCAGAAATTCCCTTTCTTTGCTTGTGATTGTTTGTATTTGTGTTTCTGCCAGACACACACACAAACCCAGTTCTGATAAATATACTTGTATAAAATTTTTTTCTAAATCATTAAGGAAAAGATGAACAGCTCATTAGAAAGAGAAATAATAGGAAAGCAGTCAAAAGGCTTGAAGAGGAAATTCTCACAGTTAAGGATGAACAAAGTCGAAAGCATATGAAGATATGCTCAATTCACTGGAAGATAAATACATGGAAACAGATTTTAATATCATCAGATTGGTAAGTGTTAAAATAGTGATAATGTCCATTTATCGGGAGGCTGTGGAGAAACTGGCACTGTCATTCACTGTTAGAGGAAGTGAAAGTTAGTCCAAACTTCAGAGAAAAATCTGGCAGTGTATACCAGAATACATGGTTCTTTAGAACTAATAGTACTATTTCTAGGGATATGTGCTAAAGAAAAATCAGGAAATTGTGCAAAGGATGCTCATTTTAGGTTGTGGATGATATAAAAAAGCTGGAATAGGGGATTAAATCAATCAGAGATTAACTTAAAAAAATTAGTTAAATTACTATGCCGTGTAACCGTTAAAAGGGAAAAGGTAATTTTGTGAATGTTTTCTTCATTAAATGAAAACGTGTACTAGTAGAACCATAAAAAAAAGGTTAATAAATATTTATAAAACCTTTCCAACTGTTCTTGATATCAATAGAATCTTGAAAACCATGAGATTAATTGCTTTATAGCAAGCATTTGACATATAAACTATAAGAATGATTGAGTACCTATATGTATCTGGCACCGAGCCAAGTCTTGTACATGGAGTAATTTATTTAGTCCTCCTAACAATTCTATGAGGCAGGTACCTTTCCTACCTTTATTCTACTGAAGATTAAGGCCCTAAGACTTAAAGACATTAAATAATTTGTTCATAGCTATCAAGTGGTGAGTCTAAGATTTAAACTAACCACAACAATTGTATCAAAGCATCAAATATAAAGGTTGCTTGCCTGCCTTTTTTTCTTCCCTCCTTCCCTCCTTCATTTCTTTCTTATGTGGATAGTTTATAAACAGGTATATGGAAACAGAATTATGACTACATTTGGTATGGTGCTATGGAGAGTTCATTTACCATGACATACTTAATTTTTTAAAAATAACATTCTCACCAGCAGGGTACAAGGGTTTCCTTTTCTTTTCTTTTTTTTTTTTATAATTTTATTTATTTGTTTTTTTCCCCCAAAACCCCAGTAGATAGTTGTATGTCATAGCTGCACATCCTTCTAGTTGCTGTATGTGGGACACAGCCTCAGCATGGCCGGAGAAGCGGTGCGTTGGTGCACGCCCGGTATCTGAACCCGGGCCGCCAGCAGCGGAGCACGCGCACTTAACCGCTAAGCCATGGGGCCGGCCCAGGCTTCCTTTTCTCCACATCCTCTCCAATACTTATTTTTTGTCTTTTTAATAATAGCCATTCTGACAGGCATGAGGTTATATCTCATTGTGGTTTTGATTTGCACTTCCCTAATAATTAGTGATGTCGAACGTCTTTTCATGTCCCTGTTCGCCGTCTTTACATCTTCTTTGGAAAAATGTCTATTCAGATCCTTTTGCCATTTTTTAATTGGGTCGTTTGTTTTTTTGTTGAGTAGTCTGAGTTCTTTATGTATTTTGGATATTAACCCCCTATTGGATGTATGATTTGCAAATATGTTCTCCCGATCAGTAAGTTGCCTTTTTGTTTTGTTGATGGTTTCCTTTGCTGTACAAAAGCTTTTTAGTTTGATGTTGTCCCATTTTTTAAATTTTTGCTTTTATTTCCTTTGCTTGAGGAGACATATTGCAAAAGATATTGCTAAGACTGATGTTGAAGAGCATACAGCCTGTGCTTTCTTCTACGAGTTTAATGGTTTCAGGTCTTACGTTTATGTCTTTCATCCATTCTGAGTTAATTTTTGTGTATGGTGTAAGATAATGGTGTACTTTCATTTTTTTGCATGTGGCTGTCCAGTTTTCCCAGCACCATTTATTGAAGAGACTTTCCTTTCTCCATTGTATGTTTTTGGCTCCTTTGTCAAAAATTAGCTGTCCATAGATGTGTAGGCTTATTTCTGGGCTCTCAATTCTGTTCCATTGATCTGTGTGTCTGTCTTTCTGCTAGTGCCATGCTGTTTTGATTACTATAGCTTTGCAGTATACTTTGAAATCAGGGAGTGTGATACCTTCAACTTTGTTCTTTTTTCTCAGGATTGCTTTGGCTATTTGGAGCCTTTTGTTGTTCCACATAAGTTTTAAGATTCTTTGTTCTATTTTTGTGAAAAATATTGTTGGGATTTTGATAGAGATTGTAAACTGGTGCAGCCACTATGGAGAACAGTATGGAGATACCTCAAAAAATTAAAAATAGAACTACTATTAAAAATAGAATAGCTGGATCATAGAACTATGGATACCACTTCTGGGTATTTATCCAAAGAATACAAAAACACTAATTCAGAAAGATATATGCACTCCTATGTTTATTGCAGTATTATTTATAATAGCCAAGACATGGAAACATCCTAAGCGCCCATTGATGGATGAATGGGTAAAGAAGATGTGGTATATATATACAATGGATTACTACTCAGCCATTAAAAAAGATGAACTCTTACCATTTGTGACAACATGGATGAACCTTGAGGGTATTATGCTAAGCAAAATAAGTCAGACAGAGAAAGACAAATCACCATATGATTTCACTCATATGTGGAAGACAGAAAAAAATACCTAACAACAACAACAAAAACGTAGATACAGAAAACAGATTGGTGGTTACCAGAGGAGAAGGGGACTGGGGGGAGAGCAAAAGGGATAAAGGGGCACATGTATGGTGATAGATAGAAACCAGACTTTTGGTGTTGAATACAATGTAGTGTATACAGAAGTGGAAACATAATGATGTTCACCTGAAACTTATATAATGTTATAAACCAATGTTACCTCAATAAAAAAAATTCTGCTTCAGGTGCTAATATTAATGTTCTATTATCACATGCATTTATTATTTAGTGAACATAGTGGCTGACTGGATTTCAGTTGTTAAATATACTCTGCATGTAGTAGAGAAATACTTGTTATTGTATTACAAAAGTTACTCAATATAATCGAAATTAGAGATTTCGTTTTCTATAATATTTGGTACTAGATTTGAAAAAAAGGTTCCTACTCAAAATCCATGGTATATTTCAGATTTTTTTTTAACTTGCAACTTTGAGAAACTTTGGAGGCACATTTCCTCAGGAGAGAAGCAATTGGTTTTTGAACGTATGCCCGTTTATATTTCTTACTGCAAGTCATTTACATTTACATGTTTTAGCTATTGAGTCGTGCTCCTAAAATGTCAGATGCAATTATCATAGTTAGCAATGACTGGAAAAACTTTCCTCCAAATATTTTCCTCAAGACAGTAGAGATTTTTCTGCCTTGTTTGAGTTCAGTAGCCAGAAGCTTCCAAGTTATCTTGCTGTCCTCCGGCATCTTCACAGACCTTCTCCAGCAGAGTTGCAGATGGTATGCTTTTCAGAATCTCTTGCTGGAAATCCCTGTCTTTTTTTTTTTTTTTTGTGAGGAAGATCAGCCCTGAGCTAACATCCATGCTAATCCTCCTCTTTTTATTGCTGAGGAAGACTGGCTCTGAGCTAACATCTGTTGCCAATCCTCCTCCTTTTTTTTCCCCAAAGCCCAGTAGATAGTTTTATGTCATAGTTGCACATCCTAGTTGCTGTATGTGGGACGCGGCCTCAGTATGGCCAGAGAAGCAGTGCGTCGGTGCGCGCCTGGGATCCGAACCCGGGCCGCCAGTAACGGAGCGCACGCACTTAACCGCTAAGCCACGGGGCCGGCCCAAGGAAATCCCTGTCTTGAAACTACACAGGAGGTGTGATAGGCCCCGGAAGGCTGGTCCGAGATGGAGATGTTCACTTCCATTTCAGAACTCTTGTGATCACTCTAGCCTCTCCCAGAACGGAATCCACGCCTCTAAACTCCCACCCCTTGGAAACTGTTTCTCTAGACTTAAAAAGAGCTTCTGGATTTATATCCACACCTCTGTCCTGGTTTGTTTCAGTTTATCTATTTATTTTTACTGTAGGCTACCACAGGATTTTTACTTGATGATTTTTACTCAGTAGTTATTTTTACTTAATAATACCCTATAGGTTTAGTAATTTCTGGCTGTAAAAGCTCTTACACCTACCCTGTTTTGTTTTATCTGCTCTTTAAGCCTATGAGTTAGGAAAAGAAATTTTGTTAGATGAGAAGCTGCAGCCTGGAATTTCGGGGACTCATGTAACCACACAACTAGTTGGTGAAGGAATCAGAACATCAGACTTAGAATTTGGGGCTATTGATCTACACCTCTTGAGACTAGACCATGCTGTTCATATAAAACATTTCCAAAATAATATTTTTCATGAATTGATCCATTCAGTTAATTTGAGTTTCTGAGGCTTTGCTGTATTGTCAACCCTTGACTTTTCCTAAAATGATGTTGAACCCTGCGATTCATTATGACTTCTGGGGCACAGTGATTCCAGCAATTGCTGAAAGTATGCTGGGCCATAAAGGCAATGTCTTAATGATTTAAAACAAGAATCCTTTATTCCTAAAATAATTCTGCTCACTAATGTGATCAGGGAGCTCAATTTCAGTTTGGCAGAGGTTTCAAAATAGAACTTCATGAGGGAAAAACTGCAATTAGATATTCATGGATAATATTCTTCAGTTTGTGAAGTACAATGTTAGTGAAGAGGAGTATTGATTTTGTTTTAGTTTAATTATACTACATTTGCTGTTATATCTGCTGCAGATTGTAAAGAACTTGATTCTTTACTTTTCCTTTTCTTCTTATTCAGTACCTGTTATGATGAAAGGCATAGAATTCTTTGCAATCTGCAGCAGACAAAACATCAAATGTAATATACCTGTTGTGAGTAAGCAAATAAAATCCTTAACAAAATTCCTCCTACTAGTATTTAGTTGTAAAATAATGTCACAGTCTTACCTTCTTATCTCTGAAGGCTCTTGTCTGAACTACAGAACTTTGTGAGATTAGGAATCAAATCAAACAGAATAGCAGAAAAATAGCCAGCCCAGTCACTCAAACCGAAATTATTATCTTCCTTTTCAAAGTCTTCTGCAATTTCTTTCTTTATCCACTATTTGGAGATTAAGAATTTTCGTTTTGTGGAGGATAGCTGTTGTCAGTAGGCTCCTCCTGGGTGAATTAAAGAAGTGATAGAAATTGTTTGAGAGCTGATTCTAGATGGCAATAGGGGCGAACATGGACATGGCCCTGTTGTTTTTCTGTTACCAAATGTTGTGGATAATAACAATGATTCTGATAACCTCCATTTTCTTGGAAAATGATTGAATTGAAAATATAAGCTTGGAAATTACAGAGTGCTATTTTAAAGGCTTTGGGGGGAAAACTTGTGTAGAAGTTGCTTTTTCTTCAACTTTCCTATTGTCTAGGTCCAGCCTCATGTTCAGTGAGAGACACTAAAATGAAACATGTTGATTTCCACAGGGTCACATCCCAGTGCCAGTGACTCAGAGAAACTTAGATGCTTCAGGTGGAGAAGTCTCTGGATGATCTTCACTTTACTCAATGTGTCTTAGGGGAAATTGCTGTGGGTACCTGGAGGTGTTTATCAGTTCTCCTCACCAGTTCTAAGGGTTATGTATTAGCCCCCATCCTCTTTCAATTATAACTCCATGAGAGAGCCTAGCTGAACACAGCTCCTCTCTGCCTTGTTCAGTTTGAGGCCCAGATAGACCTTGCTTCAGGCTCCATTACTGTTTCAAGGGCCACATCATAAATATATCTTCTCTAAAGGAAATTCTGACACATGCTACACTATGGATGAAACTTGAGGGCATTATGCTAAATGAAATAAGCCAGTCATGAAAGGGCAAATACTGTATGATTCCACTTATATGAAGTACTTAGAGTAGTCAAATTCATAGAGACAGGAAGTAGAATGATGGTCACCAGGGGGGGAGAAGAGGTGGGGATGGGGAGTTATTGTTTAATGGATACAGAGTTTCAGTTTTGCAAGATGAAAAGAGTCCTGGAGATGGATGGTGGTGATGGTTTCACAACAATGTGGATGTACTTAATGCCACTGAACCGTACACTTAAAAATGGTTAAGATGGTAAAATTTATGTTATGTGTATTTTTCCACAATTAAAATTAATAATAATAAAAAAGTATCCTAACATGCCTTTTATTGTATCTAGATTTTTCTCTCCTCAACTAGATATCTAATCTTATCTTTTCTAATTATTACCTACAAAACATTGTCCCAGGTTCTCAAATGCAAAGTTTGTATCTTCCCTTTCTCTCATCCCCCACATCCAATCCATCCCCAAGTCTAGGTGGTTCTACTCCCAAAATATCTCTCTACTCCATCCACTGCTTTCGGTCTCTGCCACAATGGTTCTAGATGAGACTCCATCCTCTCTCCCCTGGACTCCTCTGATAACCTCCTAACTGGTCTCCAACTAAATCTTTTCCTGCCTTTTTTTGATGCTCCTTCTGCATGACACATTCTTCCTCCATGATTTCACTAGGCTGCCCTTCTAGTCCTTCAGATCTTCCTGCCAAGGTCACATCTCCCACCATCTGTTCTAGCATGTCCTTCCTCGCTCCCTTTCCACCTTAGCCTCAGATATTCTCTCTCTCACCCCCCCCCATTTATTTCCTTCAGCACACTTACCACATTATGTCCCTTTCTTGTTTGTTTAGTTGATTACCGACTTTTCCAGGAGAATACAAACTCCATGAGGGCAGGGATCTTATCTTCTCTGCTAAACCCCCAGAGTCCTGGCATGGGGTACAGAACGTGGTATATATTCAACGAATTTATTGAATGAATGAACAAAAATAAATATTTGTGCAACGTTTTTCACTTTCACAGTTTAAAACTAATTTCTTTAAATGTTTTGGATATATTACATAGCACATCATGATACTGTAAAAACATGGATTTGAAGAAATTATGTATTTGTGGTTTGTTTCAAACATAATTTAAAATATATGATCTTAATAACTAATAATCAAAATGAAGAATTGTACTTTAAAAGAAGCAAGCTAGGATCAGTCAGTCACCAATGTGGATGTTGTAGTACGCTGTTTGTCTGTCATGTGACCATGCTGAGTTTCTTACTGTGAAATTGGGATAATAATGCCTGTCCCATCCACTTTAGAGTGGTTATAAAGATTGTGTGTTTCTATTGCTTATTTGTAGAGTGCTTTAACGTTTGCCAAGTGTTTTCTTATTTATGCTTCATAGCTACCTGGAGAAGTAGGTATGATTATCTGCATTTTAGAGAAGAGGAACTTCGTTGCCCATATTCCAGAGCTGGTGAGAGGCAAAGCGGGGACTCAGACTGAGCCGATTGGCTGCGTGTCTGTTATTCTGTCTTTGGCGTGACAGCTGCCTCCTCACTGTCCCACAGCTGAGGGACAGCATTGTGTACATTCTAAATTGCTGTAAAAACATACATTCTTATCGTTATGATTTTTAATCATGGTGAGCTTTACTTATATAAGTTTGTTGCATTTTCTTACATATTAATAGATTGAGCACCTGGGCGGTATACAAAAACACACAAATATATACTCCACTTAATTTTTTCAGTAGCAGTTGTTCAATTCCAAAATCACATATTTTGCTTGAATTTAGAGGCGGAGAAAATAAAGGCTCTTGAAATTATTTAGCATTCTGAATTTGACTCCATGTCTCTTTCTGTTTGTTTTTGCTGAACCTGCTTTTGATCATGTGAGGGCATTTACCATGTGATGTTTGCAGTTGGAAACATTTGTTCACACATATAGAGTCCATTTGCTCCTCCCAAATTGGGCAGAGATGATAAAAAAGTGGAGTAGGTCTAAATGAAGTCATATACTGTATGTATATGTGTGTATGAGTACATATATATAAGTATGTCTATGTACATCTGTGTATATGAGTTTATATGTGTGTGTGTATATATTTTATGTGTATATATTATATATGTATATACAGTCACGTGTCACTTAACAATGGGGATATGTTCTGAGAAATGCATTGTTAGGCAATTTCGTTGTTGTGCAAACATCATAGTGTACTTACACAAACCTAAATGTTATAGGCTGTTATACACCTAGGCTGTATGGTACTAATCTTATGGGAGCAGTGTCGTATATGTGGTCCATTGTTGACTGAAATATCATTATGTGGCGCATGACTGTATGTATATAAAGAGTGTATGTGTATATACACAAATACACATATACATATGTGTGCATGCATACATGTATATAGATACATGTATATATATTTGTGTGTATACACACATACATATATACATGTATATATAATTTTTTTCCTCCTGACAGTGAGCAAACTAGTCTGGCTGTTTTTTCTTGAGGCATCACCTTTCTTATGTGCAGTGAAAACAGACGAGGTCTCCCAAAGTGTGTTCCCTTTGTGAAAAAAGAAAGAAAAGTAAGATGGCTCAGAGCACAAAGAATACATGCTCCATCATCTAAGGTTCACAGTCTGAGAATGGCAGAACTCTGGGATTTCATTAGAATTTGCCCTGTTGCATCTCCCTGACCAGCAGGAATTCTGAAGGAGACAGCCCATGTGATTGTAGGCGAGGACTGAATGTTTCTTTAACCTGTCTCTGGTGACCTTTCTCCTGCTAAGCCTATGGCACACGTACACAAGTTCAAACTTTGACTTTACATTATTATGCACCCGGTGGTGGTTACGTCAACGGGTCTTGAAAGTTTGATGTGATTCAAAGTAATGTCTGGCTGCCTTTCCACTAAAGAGGGTATAAAACACCCTAGAACTTACAGCCTTAATCTAAAGATATTTGAAAATCCAAGTAAATAGTGTACATCAGGGTCACTATTTTCTATTATTTTTGACTCTGTGGGGAAATGTGTAAAACACTTCTCTGAGGGAAGCTACATTTTTTTTCCTGAATGTTCCTTCAAATATCTATTTCTAATCTGACTCTCTAATATATAGGTCTCTTTTCCTTTTTTAGGTCTATGTGTGAATACTCATAACTCTCAGTGTCTGTTCTTCACCTTTATTCACAATGGACCGATGGAGCATTTTCATTTTATTGTCCTTCAGGTTCAAAGACGATGCTACCTGTGATGTGCTAGCCGTAAGGGTGGATGTGATTGAAGAGGCGACTGTGATTAACAGTTTCTGCGATGTAATTTGCTGTGAAAAGTGTTTCTTGGCTTGTGGCACAGGACTCTCTTAACTATGATCAGATCTGATTTACTGGGGGCCCAAGCTTTCGTTCTCACAATCTATCTAATACCGTTGCTACAAGGGAGGCATCCTAACACGTTTTCTAGCTTGGTGGCAGCACCAGCTACTGCTTATCAGCATTTTGCAGGGAAAAGCACACTCTTTGAGGTTGTGCTTCCGTGTGCCTTTAAAACATTTTTCTGCTGTCTTTTGTACTTGCCTGAATTCTGTTCACCTTGCAGCAACTTTTGTGATATCACATTTCTATCCCATGTCTGGTTAAGAGTAAAAATACTGCTGAGAGCACCACTACCAAGCTGATCAAATGATTAATAACATAAATAAGTGTCATTTACTGAGCACTTTCTAAATGCCAGACATCTTACCTATGCTTTCTCATTGATTCTTTGCCAGAAAGGTAAGGCATTATCCCCATTTTACAGATGAGGAAATTGAGACTCAGAGTGCCAAACAATTTGCCCAGGATCTCCCAGTTACTAAGTGGCAGAGCCAGTTTAGGATCCAGGTCTATCTGATTCCAAAGCCCAGGTTTCCCGTGATGTGACCACAGTGCCCTGTGGCTTCACATTGTGTTACATAATAGGTCCTGGCACTCGACTGTTGGCTATGTGACTCTCCTTACTGAAGCATGGCTCAGTGTTCTTATGACCAGTTTGCAAGACTCTAAATGTGTTATTGATGGCAGATCTCAACTACCTTGACACATGGTGGATTTGACACCAGGAACTACCCTTTGATTGGTAGATCAATGCCATGTTGGTGTTCTGTTCTGTCTCCAGCCTGCTGAAGGACATGTTGACTTTTCTGATTTGGCTGGCTACTTCTTTATCTGTCAAGCTGCTGTCAAAGAGCTTGCTACCCAGGTAGCAGAATTCAGTGACAATTTCTTTCCCTCCATAGATAATGAATGCCTGTGAATGAGCTTACATTCTTCTAATCAGAGATTGGTATCTATGTTGATCCTCTTCCGGCAACCGCTAACTTGTAGCCATTCAAGTTCCCCTCATTTCATTTGCAGAGTGTTGCTGGTTATACACAGAATTATTTACAGTACGTATGGTATAAAAACAGTTATATGTCTATTTTCTGGTGTTTTTCCCTTCTCTCTGCAGCACTGGGTCATGGGAGTTGCAACTTGCCCACATCCCTGGGATGATCACTTAAATCCTATCACAAATGTTGTTTACCATATATTCTGTGGGTTTATAACCAACTCTAGAGAACTTGACGTAGTATGATATATAGGGTTATAGTTTAGTAAGTATGATATCCACAGTAATTTTTAGATAAAGTTAAATATCAGTCTTCATTATAATTTATATATAACATTGTTTTTGTTTCAAAATCAGAGTAAAATATCTAGAAAATTAAGTAAAATCTTGGTCAAGTTTCTTAATCTTTTTTGGGTCATTTACCTCATCAGTAAGACAGAGATAATGTCATGCTTCTTATTTAGATATTGTTAACAAAAGGGAATATGTATAAAGTGCCGTGTATGACCTCTGGCATATTACTCTTCAGAATGGCATTTCTTTTCCTCTGTAAACTATGAATCACTGCAAAGTAATTCTTAACCCATTTTCTTTGTAAGTTTGCTTTATCATTATAGTTATCAATATCAATATCAATATCAATTATTGTTACCAGATGACTCCATTTAGGATATTTATTGTCCATAATTGGAGGAGTTCATTAAAGGATATGGATGTGAGAGTCTAGGTTACTTGTATGCTAATTTGAAAGCTTTCTTCTAATATACTATTTCATATTTTATTTAACTTTTGATACAAATGGTAAGATCCTTATTGTCACATCATAAAAAATATGTAGCTATACAATACAACCATTTATATTGTCTCATTTGAGGGAATCATTTTAATTAAGCAAGAATGGAAAATGTATTTCAGTTTATTTTTCATCTAAAATTTTCTATAAATAAAATTTCATGACTTGATTAAATCTATATGAATTATAGGACTGTAAAAGAAATGAAAATTTATTATTCAATTATCATTATTTTAATTTTAATACTTCTTTATGTTTATAGTTTCATCGAGTTTTCTTCCAGAGGGGCTTAAGAACTGTAGCCTTAAAAATGAAAACATCCAAAACAGAGTTGGCAAGTGGGGGCTGAATGCAAGATAGGGAAACAGACCATGGGGGTCATAATAAAGTCTACAATAGCAGATTCAAATTGAATCCCATTTAGTAATGAATATAGATTCCTGGAATATTCATCCATTAGTTTTCAGTTCTACTGAGTAATGTAAAAATCGCATCTTCTTGACTTGAACTCCCTTCTAGGCAGAGATGTGGGGCTATTCCTCAGGAGAGTTATTTGATAAGAAATTTGTCTATGAGATCCTTGTCTATGAGGTTCACACTGCCTCACTTTCATCCCAGAGGCATTTAATGTCTTCCGGGAGTCCAAGAATCAATCAACTTTTGCTGCAGTAATAACCCTCAAATCTCAGTGGTTTACACCAGCAAAAATTTGCTTCTTACTTGTGTTACTTGTGGCTGTGGATTTGCTGTGGCTTTTGTCCAGGCTGCCAGATGATTGTGGGTCTATTCCATGAGTATTATCATTCTGGAACACAGACTGAAAGAAGCAGCTCCTATTTGGAACATCTCCTGTCAGTGAGTGTGACCCAAGAGGCTGAATTGACTACACAATTGGATTTAAAGCCATGACATGATGTGATGTACATCATGTTTGCTCACAGGCCATTGGCTGAAGCAAATCACATGGCCAATTCCACGGGTCAGGGGTGGGTCAGTGGCAAGAGGGGAGAGTGGATATTTGTGAGCAATGATACAATCCATCAAACATTCACTCAAATCTTCTGGACTCAGCAAGGGAATAAAATGGTGATAAAAATTCATAATATATTGTGAATTTCCTCACCTGGCATTTATTGAACAGTATAGTAGACCATAAGTGTTAAAAAGATAAATAGTCAAACTTGATGTCCAAATGAAATTTAGATAGTGGTTTATAAGATCACATGTGTGTGCAAGTAACTATAATATATCCATTCATTCATTTGTTAATTTGTGCAATGAATACTAAGTATTTACTGTGTGCCAGGTGCTGTTCTAGGTGCAATTCTCCCTTGCCTTCTTTCTTGCTGTCTGCCTGGGCATTCTCCTTCAGTCTCATGGATTCAGTTACCATCTCTATGTTGATGACTGAATCCATTCTCAGGCACAGACTCTGTTCTGAGCTGCATAGTAACTACCTTCCAGATGGAGACCCATACTTTTATTGGTAATACCCCTCTAGTACTTCACGTCAAAATTGAACTCTTCATGCCTCCCGAGCCTACTGTCGCTATGAGTGCCCCACTCATTTATTTATTCATTCAACAAGTATTTACTGAGTACTTACCATCTGCTAGGTGCTGTTTGAGATGTTGGAGATTCAGCAATGAACAAAACAAGCTTCTTGCTTTCATAGAGCATAGACATAGAAGTGGGGAGACAGCAATAAGTAGGTAATAAATAACAAAGAAACTAAATGCAGATAGTGAGAAGTACTGTAAGATAAAATAACAGAGTGGTCAAGGAAGTTCCCTTAAGGACGTGGCATTCAGTAGGGACCTGAGTGACAAGAATGAACCAGCAACGTAAAGATCTGGGGAGAGTCTACTTTAGGCACAGGGAAAAGCTAGTGAAAAGATCTAAAGGTGGGAGCAAACTTGAGGTCTGCAGGAGCATACAGAAGGGCAGTCTGGCGAGTGACACTAAACTAGGTGGGGTGGAGAAGTGGCCACGACCCAGACATGATGGGTTTTGAAGGCTGGTCCAAGTTTGTTGAGAGGCCATTCATGCCGCCCCACCATTAAGCCGGAAGCGTGGGCATTTTCCTTGATTCCTCCTTCTTCTTCATTCCTGTGTCCAATCAATCTCTGTGACTTTCTCTTTCTGTTTTCCAAAAACTTTTCAGTTCCGCTCACCTCACTACTTCACTGCCACCTCCCCAGGCCACACCATTGCCATTCAGGGTGCCTTCTGGTTGGTCTTTCTGCCTCTAGACTTGCTCACTTCCTGGCTGGTCTCCACCTTACCGCCAGAATGATCTTTCTAAAATGCAACTTGGATCAAGTCAATCCCAGCACAAAGACCTTCAGTGCTTCCAATTGCCTTATACTCCAGCCTTCCACCCCCACCCTGCACATACACACAGGAGTTGTGTCTTTCAGCCCTACTACACTACATACTTGTCATTCTCTGAAGGTATTATAGTCCTCTCACCTCCATGACCAGGCATGCTTAGTCCCTGTGCATTCTGTTTCTTCCCTAGTCCCGTACCTGAATGACTTCAATTAACCCTCCAACTCCTACAGTAAGTAGTTTTTTTCCTCCCTGACAACTCAGTCTGGGATAATTACCTCTCTATACATGCTTATTGCCTCTTGTGTCATTACTTCTCGTTTTAGCATCTGTGTTTTACTCATCATCTTGCCAATCAGAGTGTGACTCTCTGTCTTATTCAATTTTGTGTCTCAGGGCTTAGTACAGTGCCTACCACTAGCAGATATTTAAAATTATTTGTTGATTGAATGAATGAATATACATGTGTAATTCAAGTGGCCAAAAATATGAGGAAAGAGGATCTTTTCTTCAATGAGTCAACCAGTGCTTTGTTAATGAAAGGTGCTGCACGAAAGCTAGCTGAGCTAAATAAAGTGGATGGATGTAAGTCGTTTCTTGAAACAGAAGTAGAGTTAGGCAAATAGAAAGAAAAAGGGAGCATCACTTTGAGAGAGGGAGAGCAAAAGGTAGCTCAGGGCAGCAGAGGGAATATTGAGCCTGAGGTCAGAACACCAGGTTTGAATCTTATTGCTCACTCGGTGACTTTGGCAGAGTGACTCACCCAGCGCACGTTCAGGAGCCAGAGAACTGGGTTCAAATCTGGCTCTAGCATTTTCTCATTGTGGCCTTAGGCAACTTACTTATCCTCTGTTGAATGATAAAACCAGTAGTACCCGCTTTGTAGAATTGGTATGAGGATTAAAAAAAAAAATTCAGCTTTATTGAGGTATAATTGAGAAAATTGTAAGATATTTAAAGTGCACATCATAGTGATTTGATATATGTATACATTGTGAAAGGATTCCTTCCATTTAGTTAATTGACACATCCATCACCTCACATATTTTTGGTAAGAATATTGAAGTTCCACTCTCTCAGCAAATGTCAATTATATAATGCATTGTTATCAACTATAGTCACCTCATTCATATAAGTCAGATCCTCAGACCTTATTCATCTTATAGCTGAAAGTTTGTACCCTGTTACCAACCTCTCTTTATTTCCCCATTCCCAGTCCCTGGCAACCACCTTTCTACTCTCTGTTTCTATGAATTTGACTCTTTTTTTAGATTCCACATATAAATGATACTGTGCAGCATTTGTCTTTCTCTGTCTGGCTTATTTCACTTAGCATTGCTGTGAGGATTAAATGAGATAATGAAAGTGCTTAGAAAAGTGCCTGACATGTTACTCTTATCATTAGTACTAAAGTAGAGATATGAATGTGTTCATCAAGGGTTATAATGTTGACCAAATATGATGATTTTTAAAAGGCAATATTGATAGCAAATTAGTATGGAATTATATTCAATTAGAATGAGCATAAGGTTGGGAAGAACTGAAAAATGGGACAATATGTGGCAAGGTTGAAGGAAAGTTTTTCTGAGCTCTCCCAGAAGTATTATGGCATTAAGAGTCTTCCAAGAGGTCTTGGAATATCCTGCCCCCTTCAATGCTGCGTACTCCTCTCTCAGCAGATTACAGAAGTGTCAAGTCCATTCCTTCCACTCCAGTCCTATCTCTAGTGCTTCCTCTGGTCCTTTGATGCCTTTGGCTCCACGCTTCTGTTTAGAGCCAAATGAGAGAGCCATGGCCCAGAGATCTCTCTTCTTAGGTTTTAGGTGGGATCAGATGAACCCAATGGATTTTCCCTCCTCTACTCTGTCACTAACAAAATTGCTCATATTTTTATTGCTGGGGTAGAATCATCTACTGAAAGTTTAAAGAAATCAGAAGGAACGTTGCTAGACAGTTCAATTCCATTCAACCAGCATTTTCAAATTCCCAATGGGTACTTTATTCTGTATTTCTTGCAACTGTCATTAAGGTAGTGTAAGTAACTAAAACACGGGAACAGGTGGTTGCATAAAGACAGAGGATATGAAAAGTGAAGGGAGCTTTGGTGTGAGTTTTCTAAGACAGCTGTGAACAGGTGATGGAGAAACTCGGGTTAAACAAAAATGCTGAACTCTCAGAATGGGAATCGATTTGAAGAGGTTAGAGACTGTGTTGTGGATATGTCTTAAATATTTAGGATGATACTGATTATGGGCACCCCCTTCAAAACTGGAGAAGATGTTAGAGATTTTAAAAAGAAATCAAAGAGAGAGAGAGAGAGAGGCTGAAAACAATAATGACCTAGCCTATGTCTTAGAGTTGGCATTTATATTTGAGTGTGCATTGTTTAAGTGTACAGGGCATATAGAAACAGGGGTAGTGAAATTTCTTATGGGATTTCATCAAACCCCTTTCTAGGCATCTTATTATTTTGGAAATTGAATAAACTCTTTCAGGACACCAGAGCTAATTAATACACTTGGTAATCTGCTACTTCATTATGTGGAACTCCTTGAGGAGCCGATGAAGCTTCAAAATGTGCATTCTAGGAATAATTTTGTTGCTTTTCAGTAATAATAACAATAGACATGAGCTATGGGACATTTACAGTGTGCTAGGCACTGTGCTCAGAGCTTTGTATAATTCTCCTTTAATCTGCACAACAATTCTATGAGGAGGGTTTTCCCCAGCCCATTCTGAAAGCCTTGGTCCCCTTTACTTGCTGCCATTTCACAGATTGCAATTGCTTCCCTGGTGTCCTCATCTCATTATCCCTATAATATTGTAAAGTGAAGAGGACCCAAAAATCTGCTCACAGGAAGTGTATTGTGTCTGCCTACACCTGATTGCCATGGAACCAAACCAAAAAGTGAGATGTAAAAAAGACAGAATACGTTTGAAGATATTTAGTCCTGGTCTCTGAATTTTTAAAATAATTCCTTTGGTGCATTTTGTCAATTATAAACCCAGGGAAATATGGAAGTCTCTATTTTCTAGACTTATCTTTTTACTCAGAAAATCCATCTTATTATGTTCCCCATTTCTTTTTATTCCCTTTAGCCTTTCTTATAACAGTTATCTATCATTCCTATTAGGTAAATTGATCCCATTTCCAAACTTTAATTAACATTTTGTTATTGATTAAACTTAGAGGTCGTGTGCTATTCATGGAATTAATGTGAATATTATGTGTGATGGTTATTTTAAAATGCAATTTTATTGATTCCTTCAAGAGAGCAATATGTTGGCGGAAAAATGATGCTTTCCCTGTTACTAGTTCAAGATTTGTCTATTAGTTTCAAGGATTTTCTTTTTGAAATGTCAAAACTAAAAAGGGAAACAAAAATAACATTAACAGACCCACGTAGGAAATTATATTATTTGAGGATGTCAAATTGGAAGATGAAACATGTTTTTTGCAGACTTCCCTGCTTCCTGAAAATAGCAATGAATAACAGAGAAAATCTTTAATGCCATCTTTGAGCTTTTGCTTGATAAAAGGAACTACTGTATAGCTTCGAAGGTTTAAAAAAAAACTCTTTGCAGAAATAGTTTATCCTTTCCAGAGCATCTTCTCATTTCTGTGCATAAGTGCACTCCCAGTGGCATGCTTAATCCATCTTCACAGCCCTACATATCTTCAAGTGTGTGCATAAATTCTGTCAGGAAGGAACTACGACTTCGTTGTGAGTAACTGCAAGCAGCACTGTGCGTGGGGCTCTATTGCTTGATATAAAACATGGCCCTGGATGATCACTCTGGACTTTGTTTTTTAGGGTTATATGGTTGGATGTGAGTTCCTCGCCAGGTGGTCAATATCATTGAGCATTTGTGGTAGAGCCAGTGCCTGAAAAGCATCACTTGGTCCATTTCCATAAATTGTCACCCACCCCCAGTCATTCCAGGTGTTCATAGACTGCTTAAAGTAATTTAACCCATCTGTGCCTCAGTTTCCTTGTTTGCCAAACAGGGATATTATTGTATCCCTCACATAAAGTTATTATGAGATTAAATGAAATAAAGCACCCAGAATATTTTGAGCAGTGCCTGGCACATAGTAAAATATGCTCTTGATGAATGTTAGTTTAAAGCAATTTTATTTTTGCTCTTAAGAATAGGCTTGAGTTCATCAATCTCAGGAACCAAATGATTTCTTTCTATTTTAGATCTGCTTTTACTTGTGTGCTTTTTCCTGAAGTATAAGGCATAATTTTGTACTCTTCCAGTGTGTTCCTGAGAGCATAGATGTGAGGGAAAGTGAAGAGTGATTTAGTACGGAGTGGCACGCTGGGTCGACACATTAACTGCTTCCTCTCTGCAATCCCTATAAAAGGCTGAGGCAGCCACCACTGGTGGGCCACAGAATTGCTAGGGCCTGCCTCCTACCTTCCTATTCAAATCTCTCCTCTTAGAGGGTGTCTGCTGTCCTCATCACTTTGGTTTCTAAGCTGGTCTGTCTCTCTTTGCCTTGCTTATTTGGATTTTGACCCATGTATATTGTCTGTTGGGTTTTTGATTGGCGTCTCCCTAAATGCCCCTCCTCAATATGTCCCCTCGACTCTCTACTGTCTGAAAGGTAAATCAGACAGGAAGGGAAAATGTACTGTGTTGACCAAAATCCCCACAATGGCCCTATACTGTAGGTATTTATTATTCTCTTGTACAGTTGATGCTAAACAGCATAGAGAGAATAAATAACTTCCCAAGGCCATAAAACTGATGAATGATTTCCCTGTCTTGAGGACCATATTGATGATGGTTGGTGACTTTGGTAACTCTGCAGCTCGGAGCAAGGACTTAGGAAGACAATGGTGTGAATCCTCACCCTATAGCACAGTAGTACCCATCTGGGGAGAGCTATCCTAGGTGAGCATGGAAGATCTTGGAGGTGTCTTTCTCAAGAGGATCACAAGTGAAGCAGAGCTCCACAGATGTGGCAGACACAGCCAGTTTCTACCCACTAATCATTTCTCCTTCTTTCCTTGTTACAGGACCCCAATATTAAGCTATCCATACTGCCATCTGAGACAGATGGCTTTTCTCAGTCTTCCTTGCAGCTAGATGTGGCCATGTAACAATTCTGGATGGTGAGTTGTGAGTCAAGTGTTGAGTGAGGCTTTTGAGAACATTGGTTAAAGGGACCTGACTCAGTTGAATGCCTTTCTCCGTTCTGACTTTCCTCCTGGCCTGCAACTCAGACATCATGATCTTGAGGGTGGAAGCCATGTACTAGGAAACCTGATGACACCATGAAGCTTCATACCAGCTCTGAATTGCCTCCCTGGATTACTTTTATGTAAGAAAGAAAGAAACTTCTGTCTTTTATGTCGCGAATTACGTACAACAAAACACAGTCTACGTGTTTAAGTCTATGTTAAGTCTACAGTTAAGCAAAACAGCATCTAGAAGAAAACTATAAAAATATAAAGTAGGAGAGAAAAGGCACGAGAGAGCGCAAACAGGCATGAAGTGCCAAACACACACCAGAAAATCTGCCCAAGGATCCAGGGTCCTGAGGAGAGGACAGAGGAACTCTGGGCACTCAAGAGTCCAAGGTGTAAAGGGGACAGACGGGTGAACAGGCTTCCTGTACTAGCAGGTCATCCCCAGCCACCATTGGTTCCAAGATATAAGAATCAGCATTAGCCTCGTGGCTCACCCATTCGTTGTCTGACCTCTGTCAATCATGAAGCCATTGAGAGTGACAGCAATGGGCCCAGCTTTGGGAAGTGCCAACCAGATGTGCAAACAACCTACCATTTGGGCTAAAGGCCATGTGGCTTATATTTGCTCATTGCTACCAACGACCCCTGCAGTGGATGCTAGGAAAATCAAAGTCCAGCTTCACACCATAGCTCCTGGGCATGTGATGTGGGCCACAGTGGAGTTTTTTCAAGTCTGGTTGTTCATGACTCCCAAACACTGTGGGGCTAAATATATTCATGCTCCACATGCCTGTTTTCCTTTGATCAGAGTTACGAACGCAAGCTCCTCTGGTGACTCATCATGCCTAAACTATTGTCTTTATGAATCAACCCTCCACTCTTCTCTTTCTCTATTCCTTTCACATCTCCAAATATTTTACCCATCTCCTTACCTTGAATTGAAACCTGGCTGGTCTCCAAGGATGTGGCTTCTCCCATAGCCCTCTCAATGGTCAGCTGCCCATCCTATCACAGCCTTTGTTTCTCAGGGTTAGGAAGTGCCATCCTTGCTCCGAAATGCAACTTCCTGACTAGTGTTTCTGCACTATCATGAGGCTTATGTCACTGGATCTACAGTAGTCCCCCCCATCCATGGAGGATATGGTCCAAGACCCCCACTGGATGCCTGAAATGGCAAATAGTACTAACCCTATGTATACTGTGTTTTTTCCTATACATACATACCTATGATAAAATTTAATTTGTAAATTTGGCACAGTAAGAGATTAACAATAATAATATTGTTGTTATTGTAATAATAAATTGATCTATTATAACAATATACTGTAATAAAAGTTACCATAGATTTTAGCAACCTCAGCATATGATTTTTTTTCTTTTCTTATTAAATCAAGAACTTTCACCTTTTCATTTAAAGGAAGCACCTTATGGCTTCGCTTTGGCGTATCTGAATTGCCAGCATCACTACTCTTGCGCTGTTGGGCCATTATTAAGTAAAGTAAGGGTTACTTGAACACAAGCACTGTGATACTGCGACAGTCGATCTGATAACTGAGATGGCTACTAAGTGGCTAATGGGCAGGTAGTGTATACAGTGTGGATCCTTTGGACAAAGGGATGATTCATGTCCCAGGTGAGACAGAGCAGGATGACATGATGATATTTCATCATGCTACTCAGAACAGTGTGCAGTTTAAAACTTAAGAATTGTTTATTTCTGGAATTTTCCATTTAATTCCAGAATTAATATTTAATATTTTTAATATTTTTGGACCACAGTTGACTGGGAGTAACTGAAACTGTGGAAAGCAAAACGGAGAATAAAGGGAGACTACTGTATTACTCTTCTCCATGTGATCTCCAGATGGATCTGTATGATTCACCAAGGACTGGTTCATTGATGATAGGACAGATGATCTGAATATATTTGATAAGTAGATCCTGGGAACTTTCTTTGGCTTTTAGGGCTAAAGTATACCTAATCATTAACAATATGTAAATTAATTTGCTTTATTGAGTTAAAATAGGGCTTTGGCAACATGAAATTGTAGTCTCTGTGTATATGACTGAACAATTATAGAGAAGGCGAGATTTTTGTATAGAGGTATAGTTTGATTTACTTAAAAAGGGAACAACCACATAGGATCTCTTGATAGTTATATATTGTCCCTGGGATCTCAATTATATTATTTTCAAAATTAATTATAAGCTCACTGGGTGGGAATTAGTGGGCTATTATGTAGCCAAGTGCCTAGTCAGCATTAATTCATTTTAATAACTGAATATTAGCCATTGATTTTTTTGGTTCTGATTTCTGCATCACTTCTGTGTATATCATTTCATTTTTAATTTTAAAAGCTAGACTATAGCTTGTTCTAAGACAAGGCTGAGACTCTTGCAAATTGTAATATACTTTATCTTAAAATTAGACCTGAAATTTAGAAGATAGACCTACCAGGAAACAACCCACTGACAATCTTATTAATGTTTGTTAGAGAAAAGCCTAGTAATGCCCTTTAGCCAGTGTCAGAGTCAAAGGACATGCAGATTCTTGTTTAATAGGATTATTTGAATAGTTTACTAGCAGGCCAAATGAGAATAAGATTAAAATTAAACTTTCTCAGATTAACAGTCTTCTATGCCTCTTCTAGGAATAGAAAAATATTTTTGACACCAATAATGAATTACATCCACGTGTTTCAAGTCTCCGAATAAAACGTCTTCAAAAACTACACACCATTGCTTAGTTCCATACACTCGCTTAAAATTTACTTCCCTTAAGATAAAGTATTAGAACTGGAATTTGCAAAGATATTTCAGCTCTTTGCCCCAATGTCCCAAAAATGTTTTCCATATTTGGGGGTGGAGCCAGCAAGTGGACTTAATCATTGGAGCTCTATATGGTCAACTCTAATGGCTGCCCATTTCCCTCCCAATAAAATCCGTACCCCTACAATGGTTCTCAAGGCCCACATGATCTGGGTCCTGTTACCTTTGGGATCTCATCTCCTACCACTCTCTCCCCTAGTTTCTTAACTGTAGCCACCCAGGCCTTTTTCAACAGACCTGGCATGCTCCTGCCTTAGGACTTTGCACTGGCAGCTCCTTCTACCCGGAAAGCTCCTGTCCTGGATATTCACATGGTTAATTCCCTTAAGTCTTCCTTAAGTTTATGCTCAAATGTCATATTCTCATAATAAGGCCTAACTTGACTATCCTATCTAAAGTTACAACTTGGCATCTCCCCCCCCCCTCCAAATCCTGGCATGCCTAATTCTCCTTATTCTGCTTATCATATTATTTATTATTTTATAACTATATTATTTTCTTATTTATTATATCTCTTGCTTTTGTATGTCTTCCCCAAGATACACAAGGGCAAAGATCTGTGTTTTGCTCACTAATGTATTTTAAGTACTTAGAACAGTGCTTGGCTGTATTTATTGAATGGATGACTACAGGGTATACCTTATGTCCGATTCAGGATGTCTCTCATTTCGAATTTTTCACAAGTTACCTTTTGTTCAATATATGATCCAACTTTGCCTTGGACTATATCTTTCTTTCATCCCTATCCCTATTGTGATCCCACCATTCCCTTTTTGTATGTGTTCTGCTGCTACCTATGGGCCTGTCAGGACAAAGCCCAGGCCAGAAAACTTATGCTGTGAGTTCGTGACAGGTGGCCATGGTATTCTTTCTGGTTATCTCTGAGATTAGAGACACAATTGATAAATGACAGCCTTCCAAGCATTTATTACCACATCCCAGCTGTGCATAGGACTGGGTGTGCATCCCTCAGATGGCTGTATGCAGATGCACTGTTTCACTCTGAGCTCCAGTGTGTCTTAGAATTTCTGATGATGGTGGCTAAGTAGATGGAGCTGTTTGGGACCTGATATAAGGGGCAAAATTCCTTACCTAAAAGGAAGCTTGGCGTGAAAAATGGCATCATCAGAAATTCAGATGAGAGCAGATCTGCTTTCCAATTAGTTTCCATTTCAAATTTCTAAATCCCTTGCATGGAAGAAGCCATCCTAGATTAGGCTAGTTAGAATAATGATATCTTCCACTCCAGGTTTCTGTGACTAATATTGGTCTTTACTTGTGAAATCCACAAGAAATTTAACAGAATAGAAATATTTAGAAATTGATATAAGAAAGTGAGAATCCATCATTTTTATGGAGAGTTGTGTTTTGGTGCCGTTGCATGAATGATGCTACATTAATTTTTAATTCTTCTTGTACAGGAACCTTCCAGTGCTCAAGGTACATAGCTCTATGAAACATATAATATATTGGTGTTAGCACTATTGTTAGAGTGTAAGCTTCAAATATGAATGGAAAGATACTACATAATGAGCTGAGGACTCTCTGTCTTGCTTGCTTTTGTAACACTCAGCAAGCACCATGTGGAAACTGTATGAATGCTTTTTTCATGAAGTCAATAAGGGTAGATATTTAATATTTATTAGGTAATAAGAGTAGCACAGTTTCATTTCAGGTTTCAGTATAAAATAGATTTCCCTCTATATATTCGTTGAACTTGTCCAGTGTTGCAAATGCACAAAAAATACTTGTTTGTATATGTATTATGTGCATATACATATATGTATATAATAATTTGGCACAAATACTGGATGCTTGTATCAAAGGAATTGTGACCTTAAAATTAAGAATTTGTATATTGTGAAATAAAATAAAACAAACAGTTAAAATTAAAATCGTGGTGAGTTTAAACAGCCAAACCATCTCAACATAGATGTGTTTTAAAATAAGCACTCTAAGATTAACACCTGCGTATTGCTGAGTACCATGATACATTGCAGTGGCTATAGAAGATTATTTCATCCCCTAAATCCTCTTTTTAATGTCTTTTAAAAAATGAATTGTTCTGACACCAATGAAACTTGTTATAATGAATCACACCAGAGAACTGCATTTTAATGCCTTGATGCCCCATGAAATGATGAGAGGGGGTGAAGAGGAAATGTCTTTTCCTTGTTCAGGTACTCCTCACATCCATTCGAAATTCCTGATCAAAGGTTTTAATGCTTTCTAGCTACTCTCCCCTCTGCAATCCGCTTCCTCTTTATGTCACTGCACGGATTTCATCAAATGCCTCAGTCCTAATTCCCTACCCTAACCATCTACAACCATTGACACTGCTGTCCCATCTCAAATTGATATTGCAGGTCATATCCTCCATCTCATGGTGCTGTGGCACCTTGCTCACTGCCCTATGATAATCTACACTTCAGGATCCCTGATACAACCCCAACATATTGAATTAGAACAGCCACTCCCATCCAACTACAACTTTTCCTTCCAGGATTCCCCTAAGAAGGCAGACAACTCTGATCTGTGTTACTTTCTTTCCATTATGTCTACCATCCCAAGAACTCCCAAGGAATTTTCACTTCTCAAGATTTTAGGAACCGATCTCAAAGATTAGATACTCCAATCCTGCTGGATTTGCTGAGGATTTAGAACTGACTTGCTTATTGTGGAAATTACTCAGGTCACCAGAGTAGAAAGACTGGAACAGTTTCTGGAAATTCTCAGTTCTGCTCTTTATTGTTATGCATCTGATTTGTCAGAGATCTTTTTTAGCGTGTGATAAGCTCCGAGATGAATTTAGGAGGCAAATTCATCATAGGTTGTGGAGAAGATTCAAGAGACTGATCAATGATAAAGGCTTTCTCCCATTCATCCAACTCATTAATCCAATCCATTCACTCCTTCATTCATTTTAGTCTGTCTTTTATTTATGGTGCCAGCCACATTTCTCCTTATGAGGCATTTTGGGCTTGATCCTTCCTTTTAATATAAACCCCGTACTGTTAAACTATTCTAGACTAGATTTAATCTGTTTTGAAATTAATTTATTTCTACCATCTGCTTTCTATATTTCCAAATTAGAGCTTCACGCCCCCTTCTTACTGGGACTCCTTTCTTATAAGCTGACTTCTTGATGTGGGAAGGATGCTAGAAGCCATATACTGTATCCAAATACCTTGGATGAAGCTTAGAGGGAAACACAGGCAGTGGATTTAGTCTTGCATACTTTCCTAGTGAAGTTGAGTTCAAAGTAGGGTTCAAATTGAAAGTATCTGAAAAATACATGAAATTAGGAGATACCACTCAGAATTCTACCCCTTTTTTGGTATTATATAAGGAAATGAAATAAGCCAGTCTCTATACATCCCTCTAATCTCATATCTCAGAGATTGCTATCTGTGTAGTATCTATATTCATACCCATATCTTAAAATATTACATATGATTGTAAAACAAATAAAAAAGGAAGCAAGCTAGATATTCATATCCATCAAAAAGAGACCAGTTGAATAAGTTTCGGTACATTCACACTATAAACTGTCATATGATTATTAAAAGAGGGTGGTTTGAAGGCTTAAAAGCAAGTTTTAGATTAATATGTGTCAAAAGATTTAAATCTGGTTAAAAATGTGCAGATATTGGCAGATCATTAAAAAAACAGAATAGATGACATATACCAAACCACTGCTATAGTTTCATCTGTGGCTTTATTTTTTGAATATTTCAAAAGTATATATTACTTTTATAATTCTAAAATAATAAAATATTAAAGCGCCTTTCTCCACATATTCTTGATTTCCCTCCAACATTCATTCATGCTAAATACTATATCAGTCTTCAACGTGCATTTTTCATTTAATATATTGTAAATGTTTTCCCATTAAAAAATCATTCTTTTCATGGCTACAAAGGATCTATTCTATGTATAGGTCACACCTTATTGAATCATTTTGCTATTGGTGGACTTTTAGGCTGTGTCTGAATTTTTGCTATTACTTGCAGTGCTGCACTGAGCTTCCTTGTCTCTAGATATGCGCATATTTAAGCAATTATTTCTGTAAGATGAATTATAAGAAATGAGATTACTAGAAATGTACGTTTAACATTTTAACATCCTGCCTAATTTCCTAGGGTTCAACTGATTCTTCAGAGACTAAGTAGTATCAAGGATTTTAGAATAAAATGTTTTCTTTCCTTTTGATGACTAGGCTGATTATTGTTGAGGCCTGAGGATTAATAACTTTGTTTTTTATTTAATGCATTTGAGGTTGGGAGGAACCATTGTGTAAGGATGGTATGCAATTTTCCTTTGATGTTTTACTCAAAACACATTAGCCAGTGCTAAGTGGTGGTAATCCTTTTATTTGCTTTTATGTAAATAATGTACTTTGATATCCTCAGCTAAAAGGGCACTAGGTGAACTGAGAATTATTGTTGTTCTTTGTTTACTTCCATTATTTTGGGAATAGTTGTTAATACCACAGATAATAAGGCAGACTTTTTCCATGTACAAACATCTTAGAAATATAGAACATGTAGAGAAATTAGCAGAAACACTTTTTAGGAACTTAAGCTACTGTTTTTTAAATTACTGCTTCACTGAGCCCCTTATTAACCTCACGAGTTTATGTACTCTCCAAAATTGTATAACAGATTATTTCTGATTTTTTAATTTGGCTTGGGACACAATACTAAATTAGGCTTTTAAACTATAAATAAGCAAGTTTTGGGTACGGATTGACTATAGCAATAGAGATGTAATGTTGAAGTCAATGTAGTAGTAAAGATGAAAAGACAGATTACCTATACAATCCCTTGCTCTTACAAGTGAGGGAATTGAGAAAATGAGATGTTAACCAGTTTACAGAAATCATGGGTTCGCAATGGCAGGGCTCATGCTAGAACTTGTAGGCCAGTGTTCTTGCCACTCAACCATGCTGGATTTTGTAGAGAAGGCCTGAGGTCATTGAATAAATGCTGTATAAGGGCACCATCATGTAATATATGGTTGTTGCTTTCCAACTATTTACTGGTTGCCTGTGAGAAAAAAATCACTCGGTTATTGTTTATTCCTAGACTCTTCCCCAAGCCCATCATCTGTTATGGACAAGGATCCATGAGAATAGCTGGATTTAGGAATAGTGAGTCTAACAGTTGCAAAAGTAGCTGGTGTCTTTTGGGGAGAATTTGTAGCAAATAAATAACATTTGACTATGCGTTGTCAGCAGGCCCCCATGTGGCCCCTGCCATCTTCCTGACCTCTTCTCATGCGACTCACCCATCCAGGCTTTTACGTCCTCAAATACTCCAGTCTTGATCCTGCCTAGGGATATTGTACTTGCCATTACTCTGCCGCCTCCTTAGTGTTCAGGTCTTGGCTCCAGTTCAGAGGGGCTTTTGTGACCACCCTATATACAGTGATGCAGCATTACCTCTTGCCAGACTTGGTCGCATTGTCCTTCTTAATTTCCTTTGTTGAATTGTCACTGTCTGAAAATATCATGCCTATTTTTTTTTTTTAAAGATTTTATTTATTTATTTTTTCCCTCCAAAGCCCCAGTAGATTGTTGTATGGCATAGTTGCACATCCTTCTAGTTGCTGTATGTGGGACACGGCCTCAGCATGGCCAGAGAAGCGGTGCGTCGGTGCGGGGCCGGGATCCGACCCCGGGCCGCCAGCATGGGAGCGCGCGCACGTAACCACTAAGCCACGGGGCCGGCCCTATCATGCCTATTTATTTGTTTGTTCATTGGCTGCCTCCCCTTAGTAGATTGTACCTCTATGAGAACAGCCCTGTTTGTCTTGTTCACTGCTATAGAATACAGTAGGTGCTCAATAAATTTTTGTTGACTGGATGGTCTTATGGAATACTGCTTTGGTTTGGATATCTCTCTTTCTCTATGTGTTCTGTTTTGGTATGCCCAAACCCTTGCCAATGCTTGAGACAAGTTTTCAGAAAAAGTTTCAAAAGCAGAAAATAATTTATATTTGGAAATAAGGAAGTGACAAATGTAAGCCAAATGTCTTTATTTCAAAGTATTTTCATGTTTCTAAAGTTTCAAACATTGAATGTCCTTTACCCAACTTGTGGTTAGTAGGAAGAGATGGGATTTTTCCTTATAACCTTCCAAGAGTGTGTACTTCACTGCTAGTCACTGTGGAATCAGTCAATTTTGTCATCTTTGGCATGTCCTGAGATATGATCTTGGGTCTCCTAATTATTTGGCAATCCCCTGCTCACATTCCCATAGCCTTAGTAGAAGTCAAGGAGAACAAATGTCTTCCTGTGTTTTTTCTTCTGTGACACCAACTTAATTGCCTGTTCATGTCATCATCAACATTATGGTTATTATTATCTTTATTTTTATTATTTGGCTGGTAAGATAAACTTCTGAGTCTTGGGCTTCTGGAAACCTTACCGCTATCAGTTCTCAGCCAGTCTTGCCTCACCCACCCATCCTGCTCTAAACCGTGGTCCACAGTACCTCTGGAGTTGGGTCACCGTGACCACCTCTAGTGATTACACCATGGCTGCAATTCTCAGCTTACTATTTCATGTTTACATAAATAGATGTACAACAGGCTTGTTGAATCCCAGTTTAGTACTTTGCAGGACTGAATTAGCTGCTCCAATTTTCAGAGAATGGAGTTATGTATCGTCTAAATGTCTTTTATATTGTGAACATGTTGAAAACCTTTAAATATATTGCTTTTTACTATTTTATTAGATACTTTCTTACTCCAAAAATATTTATATTTTTCTCCTGTAGGACAAAAAAAAGATAATAAAGAGGATGCTATTTTCTTGTGGAAGTACGGCACCATAGGTGGCTGTCTTTATATTGTGTTTCTGGGAAACTTAAAATTTTACATTCAGGTTTCACAGAACTACCTAAATGTCTACACATTGCAGTGATATACTGCTGCTTTTCTTTCATTTACTCTCTTTTTGTCAAGAAAACACAAAAGCTTTTATAGATATTAACTCTCAACAACCCCAGAGGATGAGATAACCGGCAACTGGAAAGAAAGTTACAGAATGGCTAGACAATTTTCTTGACATCGTAGAGTATACCAGAAGCAAGAAAGTTGTGTTAATTTCACAATTTCTCAAACCAGAGTCTTTCATGATTAGGATGATCCAATTTGGATATACTGTACTAACTTAAAAACTTACATCAAAAGGACCTTTTATCTGACTGGTCAGTTGCTGCCAGGCACATTAACAGGAAAATATCTCTAGGGTAAAAATTAAAAGAAAGCTTTTGGTAGAATTTTTGAAATATTATAAAAGAGGAATTGAATTGAAATATTGGCAACAGTTTTAATGCCTGGGTATTATAGCAGCACATATAAGAAAACATGAAGTCATTATATATGCTAGGCATGAAGTAGGTACACAATATATGTTTCATTGTTTTGAAAATTCCTATAAAAGTCTATTTCCATTTTGGATTATTTGTCTGTGGTTTAAAAGTTAAAGTCATATTTAACTTATTTTCTTCACAAGGTACATATTATCAAGGTATGATGAATGTCAGTGGGTGTGTGTCAATAAGAATGTCTTCTTACAGGGGATGGCCCGGTGGCATAGTGGTTGGGTTCACATGTTCTGCTTCAGTGGGCCAGGGTTTGCAAGTTTGGATCCTGGACATGGACCTATACCACTCATCAAGCCATGCTGTGGAGGCGTTCCACATACAAAATGGAGGAGGATTGGCACAGATGTTAGCTCAGCGACAATCTTCCTCACCAAAAAAAAAAAAAAGAGTATAAAAAAATGTCTTCCTATGAAATTCGAGAAAATTAGGAAAATTCTCTGACTTTGTTTGTAAATCTAGTCCATATGTGTTCAAGTTATATAAATGTAGCCAATTTTACATTTTCAGAGAAAAACAAAATACATTCACGTTTGAAAACATGTCCCAAATGTTAAGTTATTTCCTAGAGTTTGGGTTATTTTATTCTCTTGATTGGCTGATGCTTTTTTGGGGGGCAAAGGGTGCAAGAAGTTGGGAAGCAGGAGGACTGGGGCAGAGTGCACTGAATCACAGATGTAATACAGGCTTGTGACTTCAGCAGTGCAGAATTCTATTATCAAACATGGCAAACTCACATGTTCAAATAATAGTATTTCATTTTTCATTGCTCTATATAGTAAGTGACTAGATTAACTATTGAAAATATATTTTCTCTCTCCCGAATCCAAAGAGAGGAGAAAATTTCACCAGCCAAATTTATTAACTTGCACTGCTAAAGCAGATGGTATGATAGGAAAATATTGATTTTTCTATACTGACAGAGCAGCTGATAACTTATTTTTAGTTTGACTTAATGTATAAACTGTGAGTTAGGTCAAGGGATTTTTATGCTATTTTGTACTGGCTTATCTTGGACTTCACAAATCCAAATATTGACTTTTCAAAGGAAAAAAATCCAATTTAACCCGTTGGGGTTTTCATAAGACAGCCACAGATTTTCCTTAAAATTTTGGCCCACTTATAAATGTACTTGTCATCTATTTCCCATCGTGTCGCCATGAAAAGAGTGTGATTCATGGGCACCACTAATGTGTCCACATATATTATTCTTTATGTGGTCGCTGTGCTCCTTTGCTCTTTTCTCCGAATTTGCTGGGAATATATTCATAACCATTTGTTCTATCCAGACCTAAAGATTCTGCATTGTGCTTCTGTGGGGCCTCTCTTTTCCTACCTGTGATATGGCAGTTAAGGTGAAGACCATGGTAATTAATGTCCCCTGCTCTGTGATGCATAACTGACTCCTGCCTCAGCGCAGGACATTTTGATGTCAGTGAATAGTGAGTCTCAGTGTGTATCTGAATCACTCCAAAACGGTGCCCCCCTACAAAAGAAGAGAAACTTAGGAAAATTCCTGGAATCTCTTTTGTGTGTGGATCTAGTACATACATGCTTAAGTTATATACATTTAGTCATTTTCAGAGATAAGCAAAATGCATTCACTTTTACAAATGGCTCCCAAATGCTAAGTTTGGATATTCTGATACTGAAATACTATTACAGAGTATATGTGTCATATGCTATACGTCCTCTATATTTTCATTTCACCCACTACACCTACCTTGATTAGTGGGGTTCTTTTACTCTGTTTTCTATTGTTAAATATTTTATACCTATAAAAAAGTACAGAGAATAATATTAACAACATCCTTAAATCCTCAGTTTAAGGCATAAAACCTGACAAATACAGTTGAAGATCCCTGTGGAACCTCCTCATGACCTTTCTCCCAGATGCAATCACTAACTTGAGTTTGGTGTGATCATTTTCTGCATATTTTTATACTTTTACTACATTATACATGCATATCTAAAAAAATGAGATGATCGTTTTGCATATTTTAAAAACTTAATATAAAAGACATCATGATGCCTGCTATACTTTCACAATCCACTTTTTAGCTTAACATTGTATTTTAGAGATCGATCACGTTAATACATATAGATATGGTTTATTTTTATTGCACTATATGCTTGCATTGTATGAATTTAACAGATTTTATTTACCTTTTCTCTTGTTGATGAGCATTTAGATTTTCCAAAAACAGTTGATGCAGTACGCATTTCCATGTACACACATCTGAGATTTTCTCTAGGGCCTCTACCTAGGAGTAGAATTGCTGGGTCATAGGGCATACGTATCTTTAACTTGACTAAACATTGCCAAATTGCTCAGTTTATGCTTGCATCAACAGTGTATAAGAATTCTAGTTGCTCCATATCCTTACCAGCAGTGGTATTGTTAGACTTTTTAATTTTAATTTTAGTTGTCAGTCTGGTGCATATAAAATAGTGTCTCATATTTTTTATTAACTCTTTCTTGATAACTAATAAGGTTAATCATCTTTTCATATGATTACTGGTCATTTAAGTTTTTTCTTCAATGAATTATTTTTTAATAGCCTTTGCCTTTTTGGTGGTTGTCTTCGTTCAGTTTGCTGTAACAAATATACCATGGACTGGGTGGCTTATAAACAATGGAAATTTATTTCTAACAGTTCTGGAGGCTGGAAATCTGAGATCAGGGTGCCAGCATGGTTGGGTTCTGGTGAGGGCCCTCTTCCAGGTTGCAGACTGCCAACTTCTTGCTGTGTCCTCACATGGTGGAGAGAGAGCAAGAGAGCTCTCTGGGGTCCCTATTTTTATTTTATTTTTATTTTTTTGTGAGGAAGATTGGCCCTGAGCTAACACCTGTTGCCAGTCCTCCTCTTTTTGCTTGAGGAAGATTGTCCCTGAGCTAACATCTGAGCCCATCTTCCTCTACTTTGTATGTGAGTTGCCACCACAGCATGGCTTGATGGGTGCTGTAGGTCCGTGCCTGGGATCTGAACCCGTGAACCTCTGGCTGCCGTAGCGGAGCTCGCTGAACTTACCCACTATGCCACTGGGCTGGCCCCTCTGGGGTCCCTTTTAAAGGGCACTAATCTCATTCATGAGGACTGTACCCTTTTGACCTAATTGCCTTCCAAAGGCTCCACCTCCTAATACTATCATATTGGGGGTTGGGATTTCAACATATGAATTTAAGGGGGTACGAACATTCAGTCCACAACAGTGGTGATCTTTCTCTTATTGATTTGTAACAATTCTTTATATATTCTGGGTTCTAATCCTTTGCTATGTGTATAACAAAGATATTTTCCCTAATCTATGGTTTCTCTATTCACTTTTTAAAAATGAAGTCTTTGGTTGAACTGTAATTTTTACATTTAATTAACCTATTTTATCAATCTTTTCCTTTTAGTTTCTTCTTTAAGATATCGTTTCCTAACTCGAGGTCATTAACAAACTCTCCTAGAGTTTTACTCTCTGTTCTTTTGTTTCTGGAGTTTGTATTTTTGTAGCTATGTTCTAACTGTATAATCTTATAAACCATGTGTCACTCGTTTATAAGTCTGCACCAGTCAGGCCAGAATCTAGAATTCTACGTTTGGACCATTTCTAGAAGAAATCTACTCATGCTCCACATTTTTGTGAGTCAGTAACTTTTGCAAGATTTCATTTGGTGATGGGGTGGGTGGAGGCGGTGGTAGGGAGGAATTACATGAGGGTACATGCTCATGTACCCTACCAAGGCCCCATGAAGTATAATCTCACCTCATTTCTGACTGCTTCTCTCTTGGGGAGTAGCCCCGCCGTGCTGATCTGTTTCCTCCAGATCCCTGGAGTTCTGGTAAATAAAATTTACCATCTTATTAAATTTTTTAAAAAAAATCTTTATTGCTTATAAAGTCTGTATTAACTGGATTAGCCTCTAAGGGTAGGCCACCTATCCCCCAGAACCATTATTTTAGAGGAATTTGTTAAATATTGTGGATGTACATTATTGAGGGCCCAGAGCTGGCTGAAATTTAACTGAGCCTGGAGCTCCCATTAGGTAACCTTATGACCTGAATCTCTCTCCAGTTAGCATAATTAGGAGACCACAAATAGTAGAAATATCTATCTCTAAAATTTTAAAAAGGTAATCAAGCAAAGAGGTTTATTTTTTGAAAGTAAATAAAGACCATTATAACTTTAAGAATAAAATTAAGAATTTGAGGTTTAAACCATTGAAATACAACTGAATTTTGAGAAACAGAGAGACATGCTGCCTAGAATGGTGGGCTGAGCAGTGGTAGATATTTGGTACCAGCCTTTATGCAGTTAGTCTGACAAATTGTGTCTAATCCCCACCCCTTCCGTCACCCCTACTCTACCTCGAGACCCATTTTACTGGAGTGGGAGCATGGGGGTGTTCAGAGCTGGAGCAAGGTTTTGGGATAGTGCACGGATGGTGATAAAAGCAGCTTGCTTTTCAGGCCGTTCATATCTCTTTCTGTCTGCATCACAACAGCAGCTTCAAACTATCATGGACCTGTTTTGTCCAATTTGTGATGCCACGTATAAGCAGTATTCTCCAAGGAAGCAGGACTCTGTTTTAGTGATGCATCTGTGCCTATGTATGGCTTTCAGTTCACTCAGCGATTAGTAATTCTTGGTTGTTAATGGGTAATGAGACACAACTTGGATAACTTGGAGAGAAAATCATTGGTCATTCCATTAAATTGAATTTTAGATGTGAACTGCCAATGGCAGTGGGTTTATCCAACTAATCATATAAAGACATTTTGCCTTTCCCAAGAGTTACCAGTCAAAATTATTTCTTGGTGGTATAAAATTGTATGGACTCTTTTACAGTAATGTGAGAAATGAATATTAAAAAAGACTTATTAGGAAGCTATAAAATGGGGGTTTAAACTTTGTTTTTTATCTAAAATGTTATATTACTTTGTAGTTTAAATTTTTTTGTTGTTAAAAGTAGTAGCTTTTCTTTTGGATTTTTTTGTTCTTTTTTTCCTTTATTTTTTTATCAAAGTAATATGTGCTCATTGTAGAAGATTTAGAAAATGGTACAAAGAAGAATTAACGTATAGTGCCATGATTAGGATGTGGGTTGTGATTTGATTTCTCAGTTCCTGGCTTTGTGTCTTTGGATGAACCACTTAGCCCACTCTAATGCTGAGTTTTTCATCTTTTTAATGGGGTTAATAATATCTACACAGAGGGTTGTTGTGAGATTAACCGAGATGATTGCTGCCCTTCACAATTGGTAGCTATTGTTATTGTTAGCCTGTTTATGGGAGGTGGTATAGCATAGCAGTTAAGAGCATGCTTCTAGAACTAACTGCCTGTGCTCAAATCCCATTTCTACCGCTTGCAAATTGTATAATGTTTCACAAGTTCTTTAACTTCTCAGTTTCCTCATTCACAAAATGGGAATAATAGTAGTATTTAATCATGGGGTTCTGAGAATTATATAAGTTAACTTACATGAACAACATAAAATAAAGCATACTACATACATAGTAAATATTAACTGTTACCGTTATTGTGCAATTTCTGGGCAATCAATGCTGACATTCTAGCGTATTTTATTTGTTTGTATTGCATATAAATTTTTGGTTCTACTTTTTCACATAACCCTACACTGTAAGCAGTCCTTTTACTGACTGCATAATATTCTACTGAATGGGCGCTCCGTGAGTCATTGAGCCTCAATATTGGCCACTAAAGATTTCCTACCTTTTTTTTCTCTCTCTGATAAATAATAATTAGAGGAATATTATTGTGCTTACCATTTGTTGAAAATTCTGATTCTTTCCCAAGGTGGAGTTTTATCTTAATTTTTATAATATTTCATACATACAAAGAAGTATAGAAAATAACATGAGACACCTATGACTCAACAACACGAGCTAATGTATTCCCATATTTGCTTTAGATTTTTCCTTTGCTGAGAAATGATGTGTCATCACGGGGTGGAAGGGGTTGGGAGAGGTGGTGGTGGGGCACGCAATCTGGCAAACAGCTCCTCCTAGAGAGAGTTGAAGGCTGCCTCCATCCTAGTCCCCCCTCCCACCATAGAGGTGACCTCTGTTAGCATCTACTATCCTGGCCTCAGCGTTGCTAGTCTGCCACTTCCTGTTTTCTCTTAGCACACTAAGATAGGTTACCATTTTCAAAGGAACTTTCACTAAAAATAGAGGGAAAACAAAAGGGAAGGAAAAGAAAACACAATTAGCACAACAGTCTAATTTTCTGTCGACGCTTGCCTTGTTTTCTCTGCCCTCCAAACTCCTGCCCCCGGGTCCCTGATGCCTTGGTCCTCTCTGCCTACAGAACTGCCTGTGTCTCCACCCTCTAATTCTCGCTCTGCCTGCAACTCCAGGATGTGTTTCTGGGGCCCTAGTCACCCAATTCTCCAAATGCCTGTGCTCTCCTGCCTTGGTGCAGTTGTGGGATGCCGGGGAGCAAGAATGAAGCCAGCAATTTTCCAGGGGTCAGTCCAGGAGAGAAGCCGATTTGAACATCATATCTAGTCTAAGAGCAAGAGATCTGAATTAAGGGGTAAAGGGATAGAAGACAGTGAGCACTTATTGAGTGACACATTGTGTTAGGTGTGTTACATATACAGTCTAATTTAATTCTTCCCCAAACTGCAGGGTAGGGTTTATTTTCCTTATTTAATGGATGAGAAAACTGAATCTCAGAGAATTAAAGTACTGTGCTCAAGGTTTTCATTGCCTGTTTATGGTGTAATTGAGACTGGTAAAACTGATACTCATCTATCCCCCTATGTCAGAAGGTAGGTTCCAGGAGATAATAAAAGATATCTGCATTTATTCAGGGATTATTGGGCACTTATCACTAAGGCCTTCACTTGTATTATCTTACTCAGTCCTCTCAGCAACCTAGGGAAGTAGATCCTATCATCCATCCATCTAACTATATATCTGATCTTTTATTTTACAAATGAATAAACCGAGGCACAGAGAGGTTAAGTAAATTCTTGTCAAATCTTACAGTTAATTAAGAATGGTGCAGGAATTTGAGACCAGATAGTTTAACTTCAGAGTTTGTACTGTTAATAACTGTGTTATACTGTGGAGAAGCAGTAGGTGTGTGTGTTTGTGTGTGTGACTATATATGTGTGTGTGTATGTGTATATATATGTATATACATGTGTATATATATATATATGGTATATGTATATGTATACATATGTATATACATAGTGTATGTATATGTATATATGTGTATATATTTGTATACACATGTGTGTATATATATTTCTTTGCCCATCTTATTTACTGCTATATTTCCAGCACATAGAATAATGCCTGGCACACAATAGGTATTTAATAAATATTTGATGAATGAATGAATAAATTTATATGAGTCAAGGTACTAATATGAAAGATATGAAGGAGATGGTACTCTCAAGTTAAAATAATTCAAGGTGAATTCATGTATGAATGGCTCCTTATAGAGATACAGAATAGAAGATCTACAGATAATTCAGGGACTCAGGACTGGCAGCAGCCATGCTCTTCACCATCTGTTTGTGCACAGATATAGAGACCCGGGAGGGAGGCGGGATGGAGGAGGATACTGAAACCAGAGGAGAGAGAGCTGTGTAGAGCAGGCCACCTGAGGAGGACCAATGACTGTCAGGTGAGGGACACAGCAGCAAGAGGGGACCTCGCGGGGTAGGAGCCAGGAGAATAAATACCCAGGCCTCAGTCTCCTCCCTCCTTCTAGTCTCCTGCCAGGGCTCTCCATCTGCCAAACCCAAGTGACAGCCGGGGGGGAAGAGGGCCCCTTGCCGTCGTCCATACGTGTGAGCATCAGGGCAGAGAGCAGGGTGGAGAAAGGTTGAAAGACCTGGAGGGGCCGAGGGATGAGATCTGGCAGAGAATGTCTGTGTACAACCTCTTTCTCTCTCTCCTAATGTGGCTGTTTCTAGGACCTCACATTTCCTCCAGGAACTGCCAGTTACGGAATGTCAGATACCCAAGTCACTTGTTGCCATGTGGGGAGACGACAAGCATTAGAGATATGTTTAAACGCAGGAACTAGCCGGAGATGGAGACTGCGAGGAAGAAATGCGGCATGGCCCCACTAATTAGGAAGGCATCTGTTAAAGGGCTGCAGTTTAAGGAGCTTCTGAGTATTTTTGTCTTGTGCTGTCTGATATTATTTGCTGCTGTCCATCACTTCACAGATGGGCTTTCCTGATGCTGAACCAAGTATGAATGTGCACCATTCTTTCTTCATCACGGCTTTGGCTGCTCTTGGCAGGACAGTCTTTATTGCCAGCTTTGATTTTCCCTCCAGTCCCCAGCCTACTACTTTTCAATGGACATTTTTAGTCAAGGACCTAGAGCTCATGGTTGAGTCTGGTGTGCCATTTTCTTTTTCCCGCAAAGGCACCAGTGGCTCCCCAAGCCATCCGTTTATAGAGCTGCTTCTTTTCACATGAGGGTGCTCTGGGACCAGCTGTGACCTCTGGAAAGTTCCCGTACATCTTCCCCTGGAATAGTCTGCCTAAATTAAGACCTTACATATAAGTATAAGTTTCCAGAACAATACTATCTTGAATAGCTTACCTGGCTCCCAGATGGTCTTTTTCTTTTTCACCTCTGCCTAAAGTTCTCACCTTAGATAATTGCCCTGTGAAATTCTTGGCGTTTTTCTTTCCTTCTCTCTTGTTCATTTTCCCTTCCAATATAGTTTTATCATCCCTGTGAAAGTATTTTACAGATGGAACATCATCTAAATAACATGAACATATTGCTAGAGGTGATAGAGGTTGCATTTCCTGAGAACAATATTTTGTGGTGATTATTTCCTGCCACTGTATTTTGAACCCTATTCTTTCAACATGGCATGTTGATAAAAGCATGGATGATGGAGATAGACAAATATGAGCTCATAGGTAATCCTATTACCATAGGTAGGATTCTTAAACTTTAGTAGCATCATTCATTCATTCATATATTCATTCATTCCAAGAACAATTATCGAGTGCCGCCTAGGTACCATGCACTCTTTTAGGTTCTGGTGAATTGGAGATGGACAAAGCAGACTGCAGATGCCTTCATGAGATGGTGAAAATAATGTTTATCTTGGAGAGTGGTTGTTAGGATGAGATGAAATGATATATGTAAAGCAGCCAACATAGAATTTGGCACATAATAGTTGCTTAATAAATTTTATTTGTCATCCTTTCTCTGCAGATAATAAACATGATATTAGATACATTTTTAAGATTTTTGTGAAAGATCATCTTGAGGGAAAATATTCTTGAAAGACCTTTTTAAGTAGACAATTTTAAAGCATCATTAAAGTTTTAAATTTTCTGATTTGTTTTCTTGGCTTTTAAGTTGTAAAGAAAGACATATTTTTTTAAGGGTGTAAGGTAGAGCGGTTATCTCAGAGACATCTAAAGTCACCTTTCTTTTTTCTGCCTCTTAAAGAGCTTTAATTAGAAATGGTGGTGATTTTCTGTTTCTCTAAACTATCAGCTTATTTGAGCTAACTAGGTTGTTTGTGGTGATCTGCTCCATACAGACATTTCATCTTAAAAAAAAAAAAACTTTAAAGAAACTTTAACTTCTTTTCCTGCTAATAGTTTTATATCCCCTAATAAATCTGTGACATTTTATCTGGCCCTGGGCTTCTGTAAATTCACATATTAGATAGCTATGCCATATGATGTAAAATTTTAAGGCTGTTCCACTAGCTTCATGAATTTAATTCTGTAATTGTTGAAATTAATGTGGTCTGGCAGTGTCATGATTTTCCCATTTTTTTATGCCTCAGGGTTGAAGCATCCTGTTTGGGGGTAAATGTATGGTTCCTGAAACCATGACAGTCCAACATAAAACACTCATCTCATTAAGAAATTAAATATCAGGAGATGGCCCCGTGGTTAAGTTTGCACACTCCACTTCGGCGGCTGGGAGTTCGCTGGTTCAGATCCTGGGTGTGGACCTACTCACCACTCATCAAGCCATGGTGAAGTGGCATCCCATGTAGAGCAACTAGAAGGGTGTACAACTATGACATACAACTATCTACTGGGGTTTTGGGGGGAAAAAAGGAAAAAAGGAGGAAGACTGGCAACAGATAGTTCAGGGTGAATCTTCCTCAAAAAAAAAAAAAAGAAGGATATTAAATATCAAAAAATATTCTTAAAACTGTAATAATACCAGAGCACAAATGAGCATTTGTTTTGCCAACTCCTTTAAAAGTTTTTACTTGACTGTTAAGTATTTGCCAGCTGGCAAAGGAAAATTGATGAAGGCTTCTTTCTTTAGGTGGATTTAGGTGTATTCAATACACAACATATTTAGCAATAACATGTTATCTGACTGAATTAATAATTTAAATATCAACAAGCCCATACTTTGAGCCATTATCTGATAACTTTTTTTTTTCTTTTTTTGGTGAGGAAGATTGGCCCTGAGGTAAAATCTGTTGCCAATTCTCCTCTTTTTGCTTGAGGAAGATTGTCACTTTGCTAACATCTGTGCCAATCTTCCTCCATTTTGTATATGGGACACTGCCACAGCATGGCTTGATGAGCAGTCTGTAGGTCTGCTCCTGGGATCCAAACCTGTGAACCCCAGGCTGCCGAAGAAGGGCACGTGAACTTAACCACTATGCCACCAGGCCGGCCCTGCTAGTGATAACTTTTAATTTATAAAATACATCTGACCATGCCGAGTATTGTCTGCCTGCCTCTCGAGACTCACTTTCTGCCCTTCTCTGCCTGCTTTGTCTCCTGGTATATTAGTCAGTTCAGGCCGCATAACAAAATAAAATAGACTGGGTGGTGTAAACAACAGAGATTTATTTTCTCACAGTTGTGGAGGCTGGAAAGTCCAGGCTCAGGGTTCAGCAGGATTTGGTATTTGGTGAGGGCTCTTTTCCTGGCTTGCAGATGGCAGCCTTCTCAATGTGTGTTCACACGGCCTTTTCTTGGTGCATGTGTGTGGAGAGAGAGCAAACTCTCTAGTGTCTCCTGGTGTAATCCCATAGTGAGGGCCCCACCCTCATGACCTCATTCAACCCTATTTACCTCCCAAAGACCCCACCTCCAAATACCATCACATTGAGAGTTGGAGCTTCAGCATATGAATTTTGAAGGGACACAAACATTTAGTCCATAGCACCTGGGAAGCTGACCTGTACAGACCATGCCAAGGCATTCCTTGACCTCTGACTTACTGTTGAGTTTGGCCAATGGGGAGCATCAGTAGGAGATGGAGAGAGGGGGAAATGTGAAGTCAAGGGTTGTCATGGGCTGGCTTTGCCCCTTGACCCAAGGTCATAGCACCTATCAGGCAGCTCTCTCCACACATAGGCTTGCTCCAGGTCCCCATAACCACTCCACATCTTTCCCTTCAGGCCTGTGGTGGTGACAGCCCCACTGTCACTGGTCTCAGGGTAGTGCACCATCCCTGCACCTTCCCTATTTGCCCTGCACCCGGATTTGTATTTGTAGGAAGTCCCTTTCCTCAATTTCCCTCATGTTACTGGGTCCAAGTGTTCCTTCTATTCCTGCTACAATCCTGACTGATGGACTTAAAATATTTTAACATTTGAACATCTTAAATATTATTATACATTAGGTTGAAATGAACAGACAGGAACAGCTAATAAAAATGAAAATTCTCCTTCACTGTGTCTCAAATGCTTCTCCTGCCTTCCCTCCACCATAAAACAAAACAAAAAAAACAAAAACATTTTTGGGAAAGTAGGTGCTGTTTGTTGATGGGAAACCAGTTAGTGACACACTTCTTTTTTGATGGATTGGAAAGCAGTTAGGGTCAGGGAAAGTCTTTTTGGGAAATAATAATCAAATTACCATCTATCTGTCTGGGGTACTTATGACTATTACTCAAATCACTGGTCACAGAGAAGCAGTACCAATCCTGGAACATTGCTAGGTGATCACCACTCCCTGAAATTGTCATTTATTTGTTTCATTGCTTATGGCTTATTCCTATCTGTGGAATTCAAGCTAGGGATTGTATTGTCTTAAATACTACGGTGTTCCAGGCACCGAGAACAATGCTCATGATGGATTCCAACAAATATTAGTGGAGTTAATTTGTTATCCAAATTCTATTGAACTGTAGTATTATGGGAGGAGGCAGGATTTGGAGGAATGGACTCAGGTAAATGCCCTAAATAAGGTTCATTCAGCAGGCAGCAAACAGTAGAGGAAAGACATGGTGCCAACAGCAAGGAGTGGCATGGATAAACTGGTGGCCTCCGGAGTCTAACAAGGTAAGAGATGCTTCCAAAAATCTCATGGATCGGAGGGAGAGAGGCTATAGACAGATTCCATGTACTGGGGTGATGGGATACAAAGATGAATAAGATGTAGCCCCTACATCAGGTTATTTGTCTCTTTAGCATGGATGAATGAAAAAAATAATTATATTCTCCCTCTCAAAATGGAAAAAGACCAATCGACTTTGATTATACAGTAGTCCCCCCTTATCCATGGGGAATACGTTCCAAGACCCCCAGTGGCTGCCTGAAACCGCAGGTAGTACCAGACCCTATATATACTATGTTTTTTCCTAAACATACATACCTATGATTAAGTTTAATTTGTGTTAGGCACCGTAAGAGATTAACAACAACTAATAATAAAATAGAACAATTATAACAATGTTTGGTAATAAAAGTTACCATAGATCTTAGCAACCTCAGCATATGATTTTTTTTCTTTCCTTATTAAGTCAAAACCTTTCACATTTTCACTTAAAGGAAGCACTTGATGGCTTCTCTTTGGCATGTCTGAACTGCCAGCATCACTACTCTTGTGCTTTGGGGCCATTATTAGGTAAAATTAGGGTTACTTAAACATAAGCACTGTGATACCGATACAGTCGATCTGATAACCAAGGTAGCTTCTAAGTGACTAAGGGGTGGGTAGTGTATACAGCGTGGATACGTTGGCCAAAGACAAGATTCACGTCCCATGTGGGATGGAGCAGGACGGTGTGAGATTTCATCATGCTACTCAGAACAGCACTCAATTTAAAACTTATGAATTGTTTATTTCTGAAATTTTCTATTTAATACTTTCTGACCGAGGTTGCCCCGGGGGTAGCTGAAACCGTGGAAAGCAAAACTGTGAATGAGGGGGGACTACTGTAATATTAAATTTTATTTTAGGGTGATAACTTAGGTGTAATTTTTAATTTTATAATTGATTCTAGATGCTTGAACAATAAACCGTAGCGTGTTGACTTTAAAATTGCTCAAATTCTGAAATACAGGTGGTGAAATTGACGCTGGGATTGGATAAAATCGAGGTTATTTTTCCGTGGGCAACCATAAAACGCCAATCTTGATTCTTTGTTTAAAAGTTCATAAGACAATCTAGAGATGCTGAAGTAAATATGATTTTCCTTTTAGACACTCTATGATGTAACAGGGAATAAATTTATTTCCTTTCTAACAAGGCACAAATCACATAAGACAAAGGAGTAAAGGCCTTGAAATGGACTTTAATAATTTCCAGACCTTATAAGATGCTACAGGATGTCTGCATGGAAAGATGATGAGCAACATTTCTTGTGGTACAGCATCAGCTCCACTTTCCTTGGGCTGAAGATTAATAGCACAGGAAATTAAAGAACATCGTAAAGCTCAGAGAAAACCAGAGGCAAAATAGTTAGAGCAAGGTCAATATCCAAGCAAGGAGTTAACAAGATCAGTGTAAGCTAACACCAGTCCCAAACTTTCTTTAATGAAAATTGCCCACTGAACTCATACTAGGTAAAGGGGCTTGGTCGTTTTACCTCCTTCCTGGAGGATTTCTCTCCTAGAGCACTACCATTTAAACAGAAACATATTCTTCAGGCCTAACAACTAGTAATTGCCCCAATAGCTGAATTAGTAGTGGAATAATGAAAATGAATTTATTTACAGAGAAGTATTGTGTGTTTGCGAATTTTAGATGCATAATTAGGTAGTTTAAAACTTGGGACTTCTATGCCATTAATTTCATGGATTGCCATTCCTTTCCTCTTAGAAATTAATTTCTCATTTATCTGGAAGCGTGCTTCCACTCACATGGTTTAATGATAGGACTCCTTTTTGTGGAAGGGATGACTCTTCTTGTGGCTTGTGATGTCTGTTTCAGTGGTGTTTATGGATGTGAACTTGGTAAAAGGGGTCAAGCCAGGAGCTTCTCTGGCAGTGTCATCTCTTGAAACTGCAAAACTGAAGGTGTTATGTGTTTTGGTTTAGAAATGGAGTGTAACCATGTAATATGCCCTAGTATTTGTTTATGACTTGTAGGATGCATTTGTGTGTTAAGTAGCCTCTTATTGTTGTAAGCCATACTTGTCTTGGAATATTTTATTTCATCAAAGTAAACAATTTTCTTTCTGGTTTGATGTTCAGTATTAGTGTGTCAGTTGTGTAATCCAATCAGGATAAGAATGGGATAAGTCGTGAGCGAAGTGGGAGGAGGGAAGCAGAGACGGATGGATGATGAGTCACCCTTATTTTGCAATAGGAAGTGTGTTGGTGGCTGTCTAGCAAATGCCCTGCTGCTGAGGTGACAAACAGGCCTCACACAGGCCTTCTTGTTGTATTGGACACACAGGTGACACACAGGCCTTCTTGTTGCATTGGACAGCACAGCCCCCAACTCTAGAATAAGACAACCTGTTCCAATGCTTTTTGTAACATGGTTGCCCCCCCCCAGTGGCTCAAACCGCCATTGACACCATTCGGCTAATTTCCACATTGGAGTTGGCAGGGTTGAGGTATGCAGAGTGTCTTTCTGATGCCCTGGTCTGGGCCTGAATCCAAGAACCATCTCTAGTATAGACATTTATGGATGGGGCCAGAGCAATTGCTTTCAGAACAGTATACCTATACTTTGTGATGACGCAAAATAACCCCTTGGATGTTCTTTCTGGAATGGATGCAGGGAAAAACTTTTCTGTTTTTCATTTTTTAGGTTATTCCTTTATTTGTGTCTAACTTGGGGGGTGGTAGTAGAAGGAAGAAAATTTCTTAGATGTTGCAATAACCTATACACTACAATTTTTGGCAATAACTATATAACTGACCCTAATAGTTCTACCATAAAAGATCAGAAATACTATCCTTGGATATCTGATTGAGGGACTCCAATCTCTCTAAGCCATGGCAATTTCTTTCAGATGGAAGCTAGTTCTTGATGTAATCTGAAGCAGAATATTTCAATCACTTAGATTCTTCTCTTTCCTCTCCTCTTTTCCTTTTTGCAGAGTATAAATTAACTGAATGTATAAGAGCGTGACTCAGCCCCATAGCAGCAAGCTGTCCATCCTAGTGGCACCCATAACTCCTTTTACATGTTACCTGTGGGTTTTCAAGGTGTTCTAATTTCTATGTCAGGTTATTATCCTCTACGGTGCTTTCAATTATCTTGTGGTTCTTAAGGCTAATGATTGCAAATGAGACTCCAGAGCCCCCTCATGTGCACTGCTGCTTTGGACAGGGAAGAGTAAAATCTTGAAGCTTGTACCAAATTCTAACATGATGAGTTTGAGATTAGCTGTTTGGCACCTATTAGAAATTAACAAAACCTTCATTTTTATGTATGTTCACAGTCCTATGTTCTAGACAGAATATAAATTATCTTTGTTTTAGGATAAAGGAACATAGGGTTAGAGATAGCCAGTGCTTAGCCCAAGGTTACAGGGTCAACTAATTGTTTCCTGATTCCTTAGACCAGTGATCTTTCTACAGGGTTCTTCTGGTAAGAATCTTACACTCTCTAAAAATGAATGTCCTCTCCGTCATCCATTTACTTAAATTTCTTTTAGGCTATTCTTAAATAATTTGGGCAGGCTTTTATGTTTAAGTAGAGCATGTTTGCATTGTTACTGGGACTGCATTTAATTTTTCCAAAGGGTAATTGAATTATTCTGAAGTTGAATGCATGGTTTATGCACAGCAATATATTAGCTTGTAAGTTGGCAATTGAGGGAGTCACTAAGAATAAACCGTTTTCTCCAAGTGTGTTAAGTATTTTGGGAGCTTAAAATGTGAATTTTGGTCATGGATATCCTTTGTAGACAGTAGACTTAATTGGTCATACCTGACAGGTATACTTATATGCAAGGCCATTTGAGAAGTAAATGTGTATTGAATCCACTTTGGCCTATTTAAATTATCTGGGGGACATAAGTATGTAGAAATGCTGATGCTGTTATTACAGATTACCTACACTAGGAGGTGCAAACAATGAGGTATTCTGGAAATATTCCTTTTGGAAACCTTTTCATGAATTATCAAATAATTTCCAAAGTCCACAGATTAAGAAGACTTCAATATTCTAAAAGCCATGTTTCTTCCCAACGTGGAACGTTTTTACTGGAAATGAACATCATACATTTTAATATTTTTCTCACTGCATAGATAGGATTATTTTAGGTAATTATGTTGAATTTGTCCTTCTTTTTTTTTTTTCTTTAATAGAAGGAGCAGTGCTGGAAAAGGAAAGCAGTCTATCTTAAAGTTCTTTGTACATCCATCCCTGTTTGCATCAGGATACCACTGATATAACATTTCATTTTAATAACTTTACTCTCTTGTTTTCATAAGTGATCAGTTTACAAACTGACTGCTACTTTTCTTTCATATTAGCCCTTTGTCTGGCAATTCTATTTACCTAGATTTTTTGGTTTTCATATCTCTATTTTCTCTTTGTGAATAACTAACATTGATGATTTTAAGTATCTTAAGATTTAAGCAAGAGGAGAAAATGTACTTCAACTGGGGTAAAAAATAAGAAGGGAACCTAAAAGAGCAAGGAGACTTTTTAGAAAAGTAGCTGACAAGCACATAATCATTTATTATAGTGAATCCTGGGATAATATGTTGGGAAATTTGGTTTACTTGGCTGATCTTTGGTAAATGCTTTTTGTTGAGTCTGCGTATGGTAGTGGCAATAATGAAGATTAAATGAAGACCCAAGCAGAGTGTCACTTTAGTTTGGAGAGGGCATGGCACTCTTAAAAATGGATTTGATGGACTAACTTAAGGAATTTAGAGCATTTAAAAACAACTAACAACTAGATTTACGTATATTTCAAATGGGAAATACCTTGAACAGTTTCAGGATTTAGATGAGGAAATTAAGGCATTACATTATCTTTTGTTTTGTTGTTGTTGTTTATATTTTTGTTAAAAAATATGAACTCTCTTCTAAACACATACCATTTAAATGGGACAATAGACTTTATCGTTTCAATTTCTGTCATGCATAGTGTAATTTTTTCTATTTACAGAAATATAATGGCACAGTTATTCTTTGGAGGCCTTAATCTAGGTTAGACACCTTGGTATGAATGCACATGTGTGACACATGCATACAGTAAAATGAAATATCAAACCAAGATATGAAAGGATATTTTTTAAAGCATTTTAACAGTGGGTTTTATTGATTGGAGTCAGCTCATCTTAACATCATTCATATTACTTGAGTAATCTTGATGCTTCATGGTGACTTTCTCTAGTTAGTGTTCTGTCTGCATAAATATTATTATTATATTTAACATTGTGGCCAGTTAAATCCATGGTTGTTGGAATTAGTCACTTTATCTTGGCGCAAGCTAGAACTGCTTTTAGCCAATGTCTTTGAAAGAATAAGCCCTAAAACATTGATTTTGCAGGATCCCATATTTTGCATGTTCCATGCAAAAGTAAAAATATGATTTTACTTTTTAAGTATGGATGTTTTCATGTGTCAGATATATATGTTTTTTGTCAACATCCTATATTCACTACAAACTTTGGGATAAATATTTACCCATCTTTCGCTCTAAAAATAGATACTTGACACAGCATTTGTGGAGATCCAGCAGAACGACGGTAATCAATTTGATCTGGCCTCGAAAACAGGTGTCATTTTGATAAATGGTCCTAATTAAGCTGAGATTTCAGGTAGGAAGGCAATGGAGTTAATGTGTTGGCACCTATGTGGCCCTGGTTGGACAAGTACAGATGTTACAGTGAGGTAAAGGCAGCACTTTGTTAACTTAGTCAAGTCTCCAAGTTCTGCATTTCTCATCGTTTGATCAAAGTGTCTCTGTGCTGTGACACCACTGGCTTTAACTTTCATTTATTCACAGTGTTGCGGGAGGCAAAGGCAGCTATGGAAGTTTCAGCTCTTTTGGGTCATTTTTTACTGATCTCTATCCTGCAGTGAAAGACAAGTGCATAAAAATGATTAATTAGACAAGAAGCTTCATTGTTTCCAATCCATGATTCATATTCCTTCTGCACAACATGGGTTTAAACTGCTGGAAACACAGCTCTTTTATGTCTTCTTACATTAATTTCAATATAGATTGTCTAGGTAAGGAATGTTCAGGATGCCTTCACTGCTTACTGCTTCACATTTAGAAAGATTTTTAGTGCACAATGATACAGGGACATGACCTTCTCTGCTAAATTCATGTTGCTCTGTGATCTCACAGTATCAGATTATGCCATGGGCAGTTCCGCAATTGGGTATGCCAAGAGAAGACTCGTAATTTTTTTCTTTACTTACTCATTTTTAAGTGTTTCTTTTGGGGGGAAGGTATTTTGGGGGAAATATTTCAACAATCTTAGTGAACTTAATTCATTGCTTCAACTTTCTAATGCAGAGATTAGCAAACTTTGTCTATAAAGGATAAAATAGTAAATATTTCAGGCTTTGTGGGCCATATGGTCTCTGTTGCAACTACTTAGCCACTGTTATGACATGAAAGCAGACACAGACAATACATACATGAATAAGTGTGGCTGGGTTCCAACACAACTTTATGTATGGATACTGAAATTTGAATTTCATTTAATTTTCACATCCCATGAATATTCTTCTTTTCATTTTGTGTTTTTTTGCAACCAATTAGAAATGTGAAAAATATTCTTAGCTTGTGGGTCATACAAAAACAGGCAGTGGGCCCATTTTGGCCTGTGAGCCCCAGTTTGCTGACCCCATTCTAATGCATTTCATGAAACTCTATACCACATAATTAGTGTTGTGTTTAGTGCTAGAGTAGACACACAGAAAATATTAAGTGTTGTCCCTGCCTTCAAGGAACTTCTCATTCAGGTGGAGAAAAAGTCAATTGCAAAAAGACATATCAATATTATAAAAGAGAATGTAATTAAATGCTAAAACTCAACCATACTAGTTCTCTAGCCAGCCCAGGAAGGAGGAAGAGGGACCAGGGAGAGGGAGCGATGAGTTCAGGAGAAGCCATTGTCACAGAGGAGTGTGGGTGTTGGTGTGGGGGGAGCAGTGTGGGTGGAGAGGGAATCTTGAGAAGGCAGAGGTTCTGGGAGACATGCAGCTCAGACAAGAACTGGGAGAAGATGCTTTTTGAATTTAGGAAGAGTTTCAGGAGGCGACAGAGAACCAAAACTTAAGCCACTTCAAGGTTTGGTTTTGCTCTTTTCTGTAGCCACAAATATACCCAAAAGCAAAATTATCAGTTCCCATTGCGTGCCATGTTCTATGCTGTAAACCTAGGAGAGGTACTGCTTCTTTTCCTCTGATTTTGTGAGGCTTGTCACTTTGTTGTTGGATGGCACGTTGCGTTTTTCACTCCTGTGTAAACATTTGGCCATTCAATAATCATTTATTGTACTACCTTCTATGAGTTGAGAAATGTTCTGGTGTATTAGTCAGCTTGAGGAGCTACAACAAAATACCATTGCCTGGGTGGATTAAATAATGGACATTTATTTCTCATAGTTCTAGAGGCTGGGACATCCAAGATCAAGGTGGCAGCAGATTTCGTTTCTTGTAAGGATCTCGTCTTGGCTTGCAGACAGCCATCTTTTTAGTGTCCTCACATGGCAGAGAGAGAGACAGAGACAGAGACAGAGACAGAGACAGAGGAAGCAAGATCTCTGGTGCCTCTTCTTATAAGGTCACTAATCCAATCATGAGGACCCCACCCTTGTTACTTCATCTAAATCTAATTACCTCCCAAAGGCCCCACCTCCAAATGCCACTACATTGAGGGGTTAGGGTCAATATATGAATTTTGGGGGGACACAATTCAGTGCATAAATGCTAGATAGTGGGAATATAAAGAATAGAATAGAAGATAATTTACGGCCTTCTAGGGTCTCCCTGTCTCGAGAGAAGACCCCATTTAGGCTCTTAGTACCACAGAGATATAAGTGCTAAAATAAAAGGATATATAATTTGCAAAGAGAGCACACCAAGAGAGGTGCTGAACTCTGCTTGAGGGGCTAGGGCAAGGAGACAATTCATAGAGGGGCAACATTAGAGCTGTGTCTGAATTGATGAGTATGAGGTAACCTGCTGGGAGAGAATAGTCTCAACAGCAGAGATAGAGTTGGGAAAGCATGTGGTATGTTCAGAAAATGCAAGTAACTCAACATGACTAGAGTATAGGAAGAGCATGTTGGATCCTTTAAGGAAAAGAGTCTAACAAGTTATCAGAGGTAGGATTTTGAAAAGTCTTCCATGTCATATTAAGGGATTTGAACTTTATCCTATGGGTAATGGTGAGTTGTTGAAGGACCCTGAGCAGAGTAGTGATGTGACCAGGTTGGTCATCTCTTTGGGCACAGTGTAGAAGGTGGATTGGCAGGGAAACAATTTAAGAATCCATTGTTTTAATCCATGTGAAAAGGGATGTAAAGTTAAACAGGCAGTGATAATGGGAATGAAGAGAGAAACAGGAGGTGATGGAGAAGCCTTAGAAAACTCTCAAAGTGCTGGTTTGGAAACTGTATAGATGATATGATCATCAGCCAGATGGGGATCAGTGGATTGATTTAATGGGACAAAAGATAAATTCAGTTTTTGGTTGAATTTGAGGTTCCAAGTGTAACTATCCAGCCCTGTGGGTGAAATATGGGTCTGGAGATGCAGATTTAGGAGTCAATCAGTCTGAAATTATAGTTGAAGCCTTTAGAGCTGAGGAAACTGGGCAGGGAGGCTGAGCCCTGTGAGAAGATGAGGTCCAAGGGTGGAACTTTGGTGGAGGCCAATATCCAACGAAGAGCAGGAGAGCTGCATGGAAGCCAAGGGAAGATAGGATGGGAACAGAGAAAGTGGAGGCACGAGTGTAGGCATCTTTCAAGAAAACGGAATTAAAGAGAATGACAAGGTGATATTTAAAGGGGGATTCAAGGTCAAGAGAAGCTTTGTAAAAGATGGGCAGTATCTGAGCATGTTTTCAGGCTGAGATGATGGGGCCAGTCAAGAGTAAAGACCAATGGGTTCCTGACACAGTGGAGAAGGGAGGTTACTTCATGGAGCAAGATCCTGAAGGTAATAGGAGGGAGAGGAGGGATTACTGTGGATAGGAGGGGAATCCAAGATGAACAGAAAGAGATGAGGATACTTGTGGAGATTGACAAATTTGGAGGTTGGGGATTAAGAAGCTGAGGGAGCGACCACCTGATGACCTACATCTTGTCTATAAAGGAGGTGGTAAGGCCATCTAATCCAGGTGAGGTGGAAAAAGAACTGTAAAGAGTAAGATAGAAGTAGTCAGTTAGGAGTGCAGGGAGGGGACTGTTCCAGTGAAGCCCCCATAGTTTCTACATAGTGTGTGTGTGCTGGGGGAGGGATTGGAGTAAAGGGCAGTACTTTTCATAAGCTTTAATGTGTTTGTGGATCATTTGGGGATCTTGTTAATATGCAGATTTTGACTTATTAGGTCTTGGGTAGGGCTTGATATCCTGAATTTCTTACAAGCACCTAAGTGCTACAGGTCCGTGCACTTAACCTAGAGTAGCAAGAAACTAGGGTATTTTCTAGAAGCTGCACTTGCATATTCTCACTATTTTTACTTAGAGTATATATTTATGTGGGGGAGAGGCTTTGATGAGGAGTGATGATAGAGAATAAAGGGAGATTAAGGCCCTCTGAAGCCAGCCTAGGCCCCTGTCATAAGGGGCAAATAAAAGCTGTTTTTCTTCCTAAAATTGGAAATTAAAACATTGATGGCACCAACATGAATGATTGTGTGCTGTTTCCAGCTGTGTTTGTCCGCTTGGGTGTAATGGGGGTGAACATAGCTAGTTGGACCAAAGAGGGGTGTGGTAGATTTTGATTTATTCTTGATTTGGAAAGTTAGAGCTTGTAGACGCAGGAGGGAGGTTTAAGGTGTACAAGTGAGAAAAGGGAATGTCAAGAGATTGTGTGGAGACTCTGAGAGTGTGAATTTGCCGTATAAAATGATGACACAGGTGGGGTAGCTTGAGAGATGACAACATCCAACAGTGGCTGTCGAAGTGGGTTGCTAAGGAAGTGTTCAGATGGATGGCAGAGTTGAGGACTAGAGAAAGATGCCAAAGCCCTCATCGGTTGTGCGAGTGATCATAGGATCATAATAACGAGGTAAAGAAGGTGTTGGAGATGGGATAGGCAGATGCCATGAGCCTCTGAGGAGCAGAAGTGTGATACAAGGGTGGAGAAGTATTGCTTGGAAATGGCAGAGAAAATGCTGCACAGAATGCTTGTGTACAGGGTGTGAGAGAGTGAGCAGTCTCCACTAGAGATGGCTAAAAGGGGAAAACGAATTCTGAGAAAAGCAGGACATGGATAGGGTTGAGAGGAATCCCAGCATTCTGAGATAAGCTTAAAAATATGCAGGAGTGTGGGGGGGAGAGTGAGGGTGGGCAGGGGTGTTTCCAGAGAGCCCAGAGACAAGGATTGGAGGGGAATTGGCTGTGGGAGGATCCAGGAGGAAGGGAAAAGCAGTAAGAAGATGGGAAGGGAAAAATGATTGGTATCTAAAGATGATTACCCTTGAGGCAGTGCCGAAAGATGACAACAAGGCGAAGGGGCGGAGATGCTGTTGACTGGTCTAGGGGTTCTGACAGACTTGGGTAAAAAAGTTGGTGGGAAGGCAATTGGCCCACCTGATCCCAGGGTGGATGTGTTGGAGTGTTTAGGCCCAGTATCTTTTATACTGTGCATCGTCTTGGTCAGCCAAAGAAGAGGTCTGCTTATTTTATGCATACCAAACAAGAAAATTTTACAGAATTAATTCCATAATTTTGATAAGCATTTTATGCATTCTTTTTGAATGACAATGCAGAAGAATCTATTGCTTGATTGATACATCTGTTTTCCCTTATTAAAGCACTGGATTTTATTTAAATAATGTATTTTCCTCTAATTGTGGTATAGAAACATTTCTTTTTCCTACAAATTGGAAAACAGAAAATTACAATAGAATGAAGTTCTAACTTCTGTCGTAAGTGGGACCACTATCAGGCTATCAAGAGTAGAATTTCCATCCAGAAAAAGACCCTTTTCTTTTTAAGCTATATAATATACCCATGCAAAAGGCTTGTCATGTCTACTGGAATGGGTAGGATATTACAATATTGCAATATTGGTTCTTTGTTCTTTTTATAATCCATTAGTTTTGTGTAGTAACTATTACTGTCCTAATGAAAGCAATAGCCAGTGGGAAATATAGTTTTGAACTTGACAAGTATAGAGCATTCATTTTACCATAAAGGGTTTGAAATACCTAAGAAAGATACTATAGTTTGAAGAGCTCCAGCAAAATAAATCTGAAATGGAAAGAGATACAGTGATGAGGACTGGCAAAGATACCTAACAAATCAAAATGAAACCAGTTATGAGGAAGAGGGAAAGCATAGAAGGAAATAGGGAAAATAATAAAAGAGATAATGAAACACAATAGAAAAAGATGAAATGATAGCGATTTGTATTTCCCCAGAAGCTTTCCTCCAGAAATTAAATTTGATGGGAGTGGGGGATTTGGAGAAGTTGGGAACCAAGCTAATAATGGCTTGGTTCTAGGAGATTAGGGATGGGGTCTGAGCAAGTCTGTGAATAGGAAATAAAAATTGTGAAGGAATTTAAATTTAATCCAGGGAGCTTTGAGGAGATTTTGTGTCAAGGTTTGACATGGTCAAGTGACAGCAGGGAAGGTAATTAGCATTTAGGATGCAGGAACAGAAAGAAGCTAGAGGAAGGCATCTTAGTGTGTGCAGGGAATGTTGTTACCTACTGCATGGCGGAACGGACAGGCCTTGGCACATCAGCACACCCAGGTTCTAGAATGGATGCTGACTTATAAGCAAGAATCTTCCTTTTGGGTCCTTGTTTTTTCATCTATAAAAAGAAAGAAAGGAAGGAAACAAAGAATATACCCAAGCTTGGCAAGGCACAAGGGAAGGCTAAGATGCCGCTTATACAAACGATCTTTGAAGATAGTTGGATGATATGTCGCAAAAACCTTAAAAACATCCATTTTCTATGACCAAATAATACTACTTCAAGGGATTTATTATAGGTAATAATAATTAGAGATATCTTCAAAGATTCATGCCTATGGATGTTCATTACAGCATTGTTTGTAATATCCCAAATTTGGAAACAACCTAGACATATAATAACAGCACATTGCTTAAATAAATCTCAGCTAATTTATCCAGTGTAATACAATGACTTTATTACAATCTTGTTATAGAAGAATATTTAATGTTGTTGGAAAATCTTTACGATATATTGTTAAGCAGAAAAGAGGTAGTTTCCCAAACAGTTTGTACAATATGGGAAAAAAATATATCTGAATGTATGGGTGGATACTGGATATTTCGTCATTATGATCACTAATAGAAAAATGTATATTAGAGGACTGTCTGGAAATTTGGCTTTTAAGAAGTTCTATGGTTGAGCTGCAAGATAACAAGGATTTGTACTATGTCGAGTAGGCAGTCAGTTGGTGTTTGAAGATGGGCTTCTCTATAGCGCCATCAGGTAGAAACTGTCTTCTCACTCATAGCCTGAGTACCTCAAATGCAGGACAGGCTGCTTAGGGGTCAAACACAAAATCAGGAAAGAGGAGGCCATGCACTGGTTCTTGAGGAAGTATGATAGGGTCATCCTCTGTGACCCTGTTTCTGTCTAAAAGGCCAATAAAAAAGTTTCAATGAAATGTTAAAAAAAAAAAAAAATGTGGGGAGGCATGGATTTTTTTCCTTGTTTTTTCCTACTGTTCCTTTAAGTGTTACAACAAATAGGTATACCAGCTTCATCCAAATCCATGCTGTCATCTACTGATCTCCTGATCATCCTTCATTCATTGAAGATTTTAGCTCCTAATTCAGTCTTATTCCCTCCCCAAACCCTGTCATTGTTCTATTCTCAGTGACTGTAACACCCATTCACTCATCCAACTTGGTTCTTCTACCTTCCCAATCATCTTTTCTACTGCCCCCCACGATACATGCTCACTGTCCATTCATCACCTCCACCACACTCTCTTTGCTTTCCTCCTTACCCAGCTTAGATTCCACGGTTGTGTACCTAATAACTTCCTTGAAAAATCCCTCAGTTTCTTTTACCTTTCTTCCTCTGTTATTTATCTCTAGAAAAACTCTGACATCTTGAATCTGTCATTCACCATCTCCTTGTCACCACCCCAGCAGCTGAATATTCCTGAAGAAAAAACACACAGGAGGGCTGCCTGGTTTAATTTTAAATGCAGGGTCACAAACGTCAAGAGCCAGCACACAACTGCTATCCTACTATATTTCTCTAGTAGACTCCCTTCCCCACTTCCTGAAATGGCTGTGTCCTATCATCTGCTCTCCTCAAACCTCTCAGACCTCTTCTTCCCACTTCTCTTGCAGCTAGTGACCTTGCTTCTTACATCATTGAGAAGATAGAAGCAATCGGGAAGACACTTATTTGTCTTCTCATTACCAAATCTATAAACTCACTTGCATTATTCCTCCCTCTTAGTACAATAGACGAAATATCTCTCCTCTTCCTGTAAAAGTCAGTTCTTTTACTTTCCACTGGATTCTAGTCCTAATTTTCTGCCTTCTGCAGGAATTTCCTTCTCTAACTTATCCCTTCTCCTTGCATCATTGATCTCTTCCTCATTACCAGTAAGTGTATAAAAACAAACCTAAAATTTTTGGCCTTCTATTTCCCTTGAACATCTGCTCCGTTCCTGTTTTCTTAGTAATCACCCTCTTTGGAAAACTGTCTACACATATTATCTCTAATGCTTCACCTCCAAAATCTTGTTTTTAACTCCAACACTCAGCTGTAACTGCTGAGGTCATGAATGACCTTCACATGGCCTAATTCAGTGGCCACATCTTTGCCCTTTTTTTTGTTCTCAGACATCACTCAGCTCTGGATTCAGTTGACCACTCCCTTCTTGAAACACTATCTCATTTTGGCTTCTTTAAGCTCAGACTCTTCTGGTTTATTCTTATCCCACTTGATGATTTTTCATTACTTTGCCTCAAAATTTTGGTGTTCCTGTTGGCTAAAACTGGGCCCTTTTCCCCCTCTGTCTCTACACTTTCTCTAATAGATATCACTCTCTACTTGTTAATTTAATATTGTCTCCAACTGCCATCTTGACATCTGCAGTTGATGGTCTTACAGGCTTGTCAAGCTTAACATGCCCAAAATGGAACCTTGGGTTCCATCCTCCTCCAAATCTGTTCCTCTCTCAATCTTCCTTATCTCAGTCAGGACTATGACCATCTATCCAGTTGTTGAGGAAAACACTGGGACTCATCCTTAATTCATCCCTGTCACTTCTCCCATTCAATTTATCACCAAAATCTATAGCTTTTACCTTCTATATATCTCAAAACCTTCTATTATTGTCTATTTCTATCATCAGCATCCTAAGCCACACCACATAGTCCCTTATTTGGGCTACTGCCACAGCCCCCTAACTCTCTCTGCTCCCAATCTTGCCACCTTTCACCCATTCTTCAGCCAAAAGTGCCTTCTTTTTTCAAGTTAAATCTGATTTTTGCCTCTTAGATGAACTGTAATCTCCTTACTATGGCCTACAAGGCTCTTTGGTCTATCATTCCAAACTTATTTTGTGTCTCTCTCCCCTTTGCTACTGAGACCTCATTTTTTAGGTTTCAGATTAAATGTAATTAATTCCAAGAGGCTTTTCCTCAACCTCCTGCTAAAAGTAGATCTTATCTCCTTCCTTATTTTCTGGCACAGACCATTTTAGTTTACAACACTTATGATCTCAAATTATGTATAGTTACCTGTTTATTGTGTGTCTGTCCCCTCTGCTAGGCTGGAAACTCCTTGAGGTCAGGGTTGAAGTCTCCTCTGATCACTGTTTCACCCCAGTACCGAGCACTGTGCTTGTTCGTACTAGATGGTATGCTTTCAATAGATATTTGTGAAATGAATGAATAGATGAATATTTGCCAAGTGTTGGTTCTATTTGGTGCCGATGTGAAGAGAAAGGATAAAAATGATCTAGATTGTAAGATGATTACAATGATGCCTGGGTGACACAGGATAAGTGGTAAGAATTGGCAGCACAATATGAGGAAATGGAAAATACAACGGCAAAGTTTAGACCTAGAAAAATGACAAAATGATTATATCTTTGTGAGGATGAGGAAATAGGGCAGTGCAAAGGTCTGAGGAAAGAATATTGGGAGCTCAATATTCTCTACCTTTTGTGGGAGATCTTATACTTAAAAAATCTCTTCAGGCAACCTGACTCAAAAATACAATTCATAAAACTACTCAGGATAGAATACAGAACAGAAATCACAAAGACATTGAAGTTGAGAAAGTTTGTGCAGATATCGGGTCCTCAGTATCTATATACAGACCAGTGAGTACATGAAAGCATAGCATGGAAATGGTTATTACGAAAGTTAACTCTTTTTCATAACTGATGCTTATTGATTATCAAAGAATTCCCTTGGTGATTGTCTTATGCCTTAGAGTGTTAATAGGAGAGACATCCCTTCATCTGGCTACATAAATGAAATTGATCACTTAGCAGCAGTTGGCTTATCATGTTGCACTACTTTATAGGAAAGATGCTATCCATAAAGGCAATTGTGATGGGTGGTTTAATAAGGCAAACACTGTTAGAGAAAACAATTTAACTGTATTCTTAGCAAATACATTACTTTTTGCAATACACTCATTTGTTTTATTAAAGCCAATTGTACATTTGTTTTTGGTAATTTTCACTGTACAAAAGAAATTTGAAATACTTAATAGTCAATTACTGTGAGCATGCAGATAAAAATAATGAATGTTATCACACAAAGAGTTTATATATAAGAGGCAAGGCAGACATGAATATAATATATGGAAATTTGTCAGAAATTAATAACTTCTATTTTAAGCCTCTTTAGAATATTCAGGGAAGGAAAACCTTTACAATGAAATTCCCTACTTGGATTCATGTAGATGGCTAACCTGATTCTATCTGGTAAAAGCTACCATTAGTGTCCTTTCAAAAGAGCTGGCTTTTTCCTTCACAGCACCTTTAAACAATAGACAAGCAAACTCTTCATACTTAGATCTCTATATTTAGTTACTTTGAAATAGTTGATGCTTTTATGAGTCATCAGAAAGGAACTCTGAACTTGGCTTCATGTGATAATGGAGAATGACATATTTCAAACAAATTTTGGGTTAGGGAATGATGAATATACAGATAATAAAATTATGGTTATGAATTAATAAGAAAATGTTTTTATTCACCAAGTATTCATTTATGTAGCACCCACAATATTTCAGGCTCAGTACTAGATATAGAAAATATTTAAGGTTCAGTACTAGGTATGTAAGATTGATATGGTCCTTGCAGTGTAAAGTTGAGAGTCTCAAGGTAAAATGAAGCATTAAACAGGTTGCTTCAGCAACATGTGATACATGCTGTGACAGAGGAATAAAAATATCACAGGAGCATTCTCAGCATCTAACCTAACACAGAGATCAGGGAAGGCTTCCTGGAGGAAATAACAGTTAAATTAAGACTTTCATTTAAATAGGAGTTAGGCAAAGGGGACAGAGGAAAGAGCATGTATGTAGGTCCTGTAGCCTTGGAAAAATGGAAAGAAGTCCAGACTGGCTGGAGTTTAGAGTGTTAAGAAAAGTGGCAGATGGGTTGTAATTAGTATTTTGATGGTGAACATGATGTAGTCCATGCAGAAATTGAAGTACAATGATGTACACCTGAAATTTTTACAATGTTATAAACCAATGTTACTGCAATAAACAAAAAATTTATAAAAAAAAAAAAAAAGAAAAGTGGCAGAGATGCTCCAGGAGATTTGGATTGCCTTGTGAGTCATAATAAAGAAGTTTGTACTTTATCCTAAATGCTGAGACACCACTAAAGATTTTAGGGAGAGTCAGAACATGATCCAATTTTATTTTATCCTTTTATTTTATCCATTCTAGCTGTAGTGTGGATAATGGGTGGGAAGGAAATAAGACTGGATGTAGGGAGACGAGTTAGTGAGAATGTTAATATGGCATTCCAGGCAAGAAAGCATGGGTAAGGGCAGGGGGTGGTAGAGACAAGTGGATAGAGCCAGGAATGTCTATGAGTTAGGATGGCCAATCGGTCAGTAGATAGATAGGTGGTTCTGAATCTCAGGAGAGTGGACTGACGTGATATACGTTTGAGAGTTATCAGCATTTAGACATATTGTCGTTGAACTATAGGAATCAGTGAAAGGCCTACAGCAGTGGTCTTCAAACTAAGGTACATGTACTTCTGGGGGTACATAAGGACTCCAAGGCTTATGTGGGCACACAGATAATTTTAAGGGAATCCAATTGCTAGGTCCTCAACTTCCATATGTTGTCTTCCTAAGATCAATATTCCTGAGAATCCTTCTGTGGTCAAGTAGGTTCTTCTTCCCTACATCTCCTTTTACGGAGTTCTTTTCCCATTGACAAAAGAAGGGCTGGCCTGCAATTTATTCCTACTTGCCATGGTGCCTCTGTGGCCCCCCACAAAAGCAATAGCATTTATGTGGAGAAAGTGAGTGACTCAAATGGATAATAAATCCTTTTGCAACTCAGGTACTTTCTGTTGTTGCTGTTGTTTTTTCTTTCCATGAATTGAAAGGAATGCCTAATAGAACTGTCAGCTGACAGATCATTAAAAGTAATTTTTGATACAGATCACTGATTTTTGGCATATAACTCAGAAGGAGTTTAAAGAATTGAATGACATTGCTATAATAAAACACCTTCCATTTCTATCTACCTATATATGTAAAAAATATCTAGACATTTACATAAAAAATGAAAAACAGGAATAAACTTGATGCAGAACATTGTCTCATTCTAGCAATAAGTTATATTATCCATGCACTCATGAAATAATTGAAAATAATAAAAACAATTTTAATTAATTAATAGTTCCATCTAAATTCTGTTTTGTATAATTAATAAATATCTGTCAAAATATAAAATATGTTACATTGTGTTTATCAATTGTGTATAGTGGTAATTTAATGAGAACTCAATCCAGAAGAAAAATGTTATCACTTGGAAACTTATGGTCCCAGGAGATTAAAAAAAATTAAATTCACCAGCGTATTTTTTTGCATAGATGTATGATAAGGTGATCAATAAAAGACTTTTAAGCATAAAATATATTACATTGGGTTGAAATTTTGTTGGAGAAGTAGAACAGAATTATGAATTCCAAGAGAAAAAGGAATGATGTAACGTTTTCTAATGTTAAAGAAGAGCTTATTCATGTATTTTTTAACTGTATGAAGGTGGGAATGAAATCACTAGGGTGATTTAATACGTTTTAAACACTGGACATGTTTAAAAGAATGAAGTAACAGTTATATTTTTAAATGTTAGAAAATTTACAAAATGAAGGCTTTATATCGTTTGCCAATGATATCCTGTGTGAAGTTATGTGGTAATTTTTGGATGTCAACTTAAAGATATGAGAGAGTTTTTCAATATCATTTTAGTAGGTATATGTGATCAAAAGTTTGAGGATCACTGGTCTAGGAAGGGAAAGGAGGGTAAAAAGAGAAAAAGGCATAGGTTAGGTCCCCAGAAGCGTCATTATTCAAGGATCCTTGTCCCTTCACCAGTGTAACAAGGAAAGGGAGCAAGAAAAGGCTTGCTGGATATAGGTTTGTAGTTTGTCTCTATGAGATTGGAGATTAGGCCATGTAAGAGAGTGCAGGGAGGGTGAGGAAGGATGGTCAAAGACAGTATAATGTTTGAACTAGCTCTTGTGGAGAACGGGAGCTTCAACTGATGACTGAGAAGCCAGTCTCAGGGTTGGCTGACTATGATCCTAGAGTGATATCCATCTGTTTGGTATGTGATATTCTTCAAGCACTTATTGGCAGGAAATTCTTAAGGTCAATACATAACATAGGCATTAAGAAAAACATGAGAAATTTCTTAATATTAAGGGACCGTGGACGTAATCAGAGGCAGAGATGGTAAAGCATTTACCAAGGTTACTTTCGGGAATGGCAGATAGAATCTCAACTTATTGATTTCCCACTGAAGATTTTAGAAACTTACCTTATACTTCTCTGTGGTATCTCCATACATTGAGTTTGCTTATAAAGTGCACCAGAGGTAAGATGAGAAGTTAGGAAAAGTGTGTGTGTATGCCTCTCTGCCTGACCCCAAAACTTGGTCATAACCCAAATATCCAAACCCTCAAATGCACTTCCAGGCCAATCTCCTCTCTTCCCCTAGAATTTAACATTGCAGCTTCCGCCTGGAACATGTCTCCCTCCTAACTCCATCTACCAAAGTCCTCTGGATCCTTTAAAGGCCAGCCCTCCATGAATTTTCCGAACTCTGCTTGTACTTGTAATCTATACCATCCCTGTCCAGGAGAAAAAGAATAGAAACCACAAATGCAACTCACGTATGTAATTTTTGTTTTTCTAGTAGCCATGTTTACAAAAGAAGAAACAGTTGAAATTAATTTTGACATGCTTTATTTAACCCAATATATCAAGATACTTACTTTAACATGTGATTGATACAAAATTATTAAGATATTTTATATCCTTTTTTTGTATTAAGTCTTTGAAATCTAGTGTGTATTTTACATTTACAGCGTATCTCAATTTAGACTAGACACATTTCAAGTGCTAAGAGCCATAGGTAGCTAGTGGCTGCTGTATGGGACAGTGAAGATCTATATGACAAATATTAGTGCAAAAATTCCATTTTTATTTGCTGATTGTTTCTTGATTGTTCTTGGTTTTCTTAGCAAACTATAAGATCCTTAAGGGCATGGATCATATTTTAAACGTCTTTGATATTCTCAAGATGCTCAGCATAATGCTCAGCCGTACTAAGCTATGTTGATCTACCATGGTTGTTGAATTTTATTTTGACTAATGAAACTTTTTGTTAAACTACCTTGATACCACTCTATTGACTGGCCCTTTGGGAATAGGATAGCTCTTTTTGGAACGACAAAGCTGTCAGAGTTTTAAATAATTGACAAGGCTGCTAATAGCTGCTGCTGGTGTAATTAGACAATCATTTAAATTTGTGAGCATCCTGGGGGTGGGACTGTGGTGTCTTTTCAGCTACATCCAGTCACAACAGCTTTTATTTTAAGTATGAACATCTTTACATACAAATTAGTAGTTCTTTGGAAGATATTAGATGCTCTTTAAAAAAATTATGAGTTTAAATTTTCCCCAGGATGCTCGCCAAATTGGTTAATATTATCACACTTATATTTGACCTATCTGAGTACCTAGGTTGAAAATAAATTGGCTTAGCTGTACCCACTAATCCCTTAGAGACTTTTCACTTTTTTTTTTTAGGGAGGTGGAGAGGAGGGATCTGCCTAGATTCTGGAAATGTCATTATCTCCTGATAAGCCTTTATGTTGAGAGCTGTGGCCTTCAGGATAAACAAAGTGAAAAAGAGCCCCTTGAGAATTTTAATTTGTTCGAATTAAAATGAATGTAGAAAGATAATAAAGCTGCTTTAAAAAGCTCGTCTGAACTTTAGTAAAGTATTTTAACCGTCCCTTTGGGGACATTACATCACCCTTACATGCAGGGTCAATGAAAAAACAGTAATTATTCAGAGCTGTAGGATTTTTTCTTTTTTAGCCTCCGCCGTTGTGAATGCAATGATATGAATTCAATAGTGCACACTCTTGAACTGCAGCTCTGTGGCGTTAGAAAACCTCTTAGGTGTACTGAGTCGGGAGGGGGGTTGATGAAGTGATTACTTTGTTCTAATGACTTTATGCTAAAATAAACTTATTGTATCAAAATCAGTTTTGTAATAGAAATCCTGGTAGCAATTGCAGAGTGGAGGTCTTTTGCATGAAAAGGGAATTTTTGTTTTTTCTGTAATTATGACCACTATGTTAAAGCAATCAAGAAGCTGTGCTAATTTACTTCTAACTGATGCAATTGATTTCCTAAAAGCTTTACAGGAATAGGAGATGTCATTGTGATGAATCAGAAATGCTTAATGCTATCACAATACAAAGCACATTGAGTTGTGATGCATTCCATCTATTTTGGTATTAATCAAAGGGGAAAAATAACAACTGTTCTTCATCTAGTTCTAGGTAATTCACAGTTGGGAAGAGGATTATACAAGCTAGTTTTAAACTCTTACCAGAAGAAATAGAATTGAAATTTGAAGCCTCTGGTGCTAATTATTGAGGTGCATTCCACTAGGGATTGAAGTCTATGGGTGGCCCATAACAGAATTCTGTCAAATATGATATATTCCGTACATAGATAATGAACTGTTGTCAGTTTCCCTCGAGGGAAATCTGTATATATTACATTTTCTCTCTAAGGTAAGTATAACTGTGTTTGAAAGTAAAATAGTTGTTGCTGCTAATACCTATTAACTTTAAATGTTATTTACTTGTCTATGCTAGGAAGTCACAGCATGTACTGAACATTAATTTTAATCTCTTCCAGCAGCAGTGAAATTTTACTTCATAACCTACTTAGACGAATGAGATCAGCTATTGTGGCACTAACTATGTGTGCTATTGCTAAATCATCTCAGATGATCGAAATCAGGCTTCCAATGCTGATTTGGAATCAACAGTATGGCATTGCAAACAAAAGGTTATTCTCAGACTCGACTTAAGAGCCAGCTCCTCAGTCATCATGTCTAGTTTGGACCTTCCTACTTATGCAAGATTCAGAGAATTGAATCAGTCGGAGAAGAGCACAAGAGGTATGGTATTAAGACCACAGCCTTAGGGGCTCTGATAGATGTAACTTAATTTTTTCCGTTTCAAGTGTTTTGACAATTCAAGATAATAGTTGTCAATTCAGAGTTTCCTCAGTCAGTTCATGGTTGCCACTTTTTCATAGTTCCAACTAATTTGGAGGGACCTTGCAGATGCCAAGACATGAGGGTCCACTCTGGTCCTCTCCCTGGACCCTATGTGTTGGTCACTACAGCATGCTGCAAACCTTCTTTGTTCTGATTATAAGGTCTGCAGGGTCTAGATCTCCCTTGGAGCCACCTCGTCACCCATGCAGTACTCCCTAGGCTTATCTAGTGTTCCTAGACACTCCACGCGAACTGAAGTAGTCTCCTGTTGGGTTGGGAAACAGCATATTCTTCTTCCAAGTAAGTCTCTTGTCCATGCTAGTTCTTGGCTTTTTAGATGCAAAAGTCAAGAATTTGCCTCTTTGGTTCTTCTCTGAAATAGAAACTCTCAAATGCCTACCTGTCTCCTAGATTGCAATAACTTGAGACTGGAGGAGTGTCCTGGGCTAATAGGAAATATAGAAGGAAAAACCGCATCAGTTAATATGTCAAAAATATTATTCTCTACAAGAACAGACAAGCTGAATAGAGTTTTGGAAATGTTAAAAAAGATTAGGATTGGTCAGTCTGAGTGAAAGAAAGCTACCTAAACTACTAATTATATGTGTATCTTACATACATATATGAATGATCATTTTGTTTGGCCTGTGGTAACCAGTTAGTTTCTCTCTCATAGAGCAGAGCCATATCTGTAAAGACCATCTAGTCCAGTAATTTAACAGTTAGGAAACAGAGACCCATAATTAGCATGAAGTTACCCAGCAAATATAGGATGAGAAACCAAGTTCTCTGACTCAGAATTCTTTGTTCTTTTCTTCCCTCCTTGCCTGCGAATGATATCATTTTGCAATTGAAGAAAATTAGGTTAGCTATCGAGATGAACTTTTTGATGCTAATAGGTCGAAACATTGAAATACATTATCAAGAACAGTTGCCATGGTTATTTTAAAAAATGGTTAGGCAGCTACCTTTTTGCTCTGGCCTGGGGGCAGTCCTGTGGAATCAGGGATGATATGGCTTATTGAAGTCGATTTCTTTACCCTGGTTTTTAGATTATATGATTTTAAGGCAGATACTTCAAAAAAGCTTTACAAATATAGACTTGATTGAAATATTTACCACAGAAGCTGCCCCTGTAGCTCCTCTAAATTCACTGTGTTTATTTCCTTTGTATGTGTGTGTGGAGGGAACATCAATCTGCCCTCTCAAGCAAATGTAAGGACTTTTCAAGATATTTAAAAACAGAAGAGTGAAATTGTCTTCAGATCCCTGGAGAAGATTGGACTGCATAGAACTTGGGCTTCTTCCTTGCGTTGGAATGGATTTCCATTGGGAGAGGATTTATAATTTTATGGGCCAGATAGTGTAAAAGATGTGACAGGCTTCAAAAATAATTTTTCAGTGGGACTGTTTCTTGGGAATGGTAATTGATTTCGCTTAGCGTGTGCTAAAAACAAACCTAGAGGACTGGGTTGCACAAAAAGAAAAGGCTAGAGCAAAGTATTCATGTTTTCATGAGGATGTGTAGAGATTTAGACAAATTTTAGAGAGATTCTTTTGTATTTCATTTCTCCATGGCTGGAAGGGCTACATTTTGGAAAGCCAATCAGATGTTTTCTTTTCCTGTGGTAATATTTAAAATATTAACTTTTAAGAAAAATCTTCCAGAAGAACTTTTCTTTCTCATGCTGCACCGCAGAACCACTTTCCAGTCCTTCAGTCCTCCTTCCTGCCTTCCTGCCTTCCTTCCTCCCTCTCTCCCTCGCTCCTTCCTCCCTCCCTCCCTTCCTCCCTTCCTTCCTTCCTTTTTCTGAACACCTAGACATATAAATTCTATAGTAGCCTATACTAGTGAAGTTGTCTTGATCTTTTGCCTGACTAATCTTCACATTTGCCGTCTAGTCTAATTGATGTGGCTATTTAGTCTATCAATCAATACATTTATAACCTTTTATGGATTTCTTGACAGTTTTCTCAATTGCTAGCTGCATTCTTCCTCCTGTCTTCTGAAGGATCATTGTCCTTGGTCTTCTCTTTCCTCTCTCCTCTGAAATCAACTTTCGTTCTCATTCCTCTGCTGAACTCTTCATCTGGAACCCTGTTTGTTCTCTTTCTCATCCTCCTGTCTTCCATTTTCAACTAGCTGCTTTTCTACATTTGCGTCACAAAGCTACATTTCTACATTTGTCTACACTTGTGTTCAAGTGTAACATAGCAGGGGGGAAATCTATTATCTTAACAGTGGGCTCCAAAAATCCCTCTTGGGAGGCAGTGGACTTTGCCTAGGAAAATGCCCTTAAACCAACTGATGCTGCAAATTGAGACCCTGAGAAAAAAGGTTGACAGAAGACAAGCTGATAAAAGGTAGCTAAATCACCCTGAATACATGATGAACAGACATTTGAGGTTAGAAGGGAAGAGAGAAAAGGAGTAGGAGGAGAGATGAAGGAGAGGGAAGGGAGAAAGTGGCTGGAAAACTGACAGAGAAGTGGAAACGGAGTTGGCAGAAAGGGCCGAAGGACTTTTTAAGGACAGGTTGTCTTGATACCCAAATTTAGGTTGTTTATTTCTTTGCAATATAAATATCTTCATTGCTCCAATAAAATCTGCTGCATACACAACAGCCTTCTGTGGGTGAACTTTTTCCATGTCAAAATTTAGAGACAATTAGATTAGGGCAGCATTATTTACACTAGCCAAAAGGTGGAAGCAACACAAATGTCCATCAATGATGGATGAATAAACAAAGTGTGGTATATACATACAATGGAGTATTATTCAGCCTTAAAAAGGAATGAAGTTCTTACACATGCTACAACATGGATGAACCTTGAGGACATTATGCTAAGTGAAATAAGCCAGCCACAAAAGGACAAATACTGTATGATTCTACTTATATGAGGTACCTAAAGTAGTGAAATTTATAGAGACAGAAAGTAGATTAGAGGTTACCAGGAGGTAGGGGAAGGGTGAAATGTGAAGTTATTATTTAAGGGATATATATATTTAAGGAGTTCAGTTTGGGATGATGGGAAAGTTCTGGAGATGGATGGTGGTGATGGTTACACAACAATATGAATGTACTTAATGCCATTGAACTGTATACTTAAAATGGTTAAAATGGTATATTTTATATTATGGATATTTTACCACAATAAAAAAATGTTTTTTAAATGTGGAGATAGAGGCTGTATGCCATGTCTGGGGCTCTACAGTTTGTGCAGGATGAAAGATGATCTAGAAACTGAATTACTTCTGCAGAGGTCAGGTTATAGAACAGAGAGAGAAAAAAACCCATTAAACCCCTGTAGTGGGTTGAAGGGTGGCCCTCAAAAAGATATGTCCCTGTCCTAACTCTTGTAACCTACAAATGTGACCTTATTTGGAAAAAGTATCTTTGCAGGTATAATTAAATTAAGGATCTTGAGATGAGATCACCCTTGATTACCTGTGTAGGCCCTAAATCCAATGACAAGTGTCCTTATAAGAGATAGAAGAGAAGCCCAGAGGATAAGGCCATGTAAAGATGTAAGAGGCAAGCAAGAATTCTCCTCTAGAGCCTTCAGAGGAATGTGGCCCTGCCGACACCTTGATTTTGAACTTCCAGCCTTCAGAAATGTGAGAGAATAAATTTCTGTTGTTTTAAGTCACCAAGTTTATGGTAATTTGTTACAGTAGCTCTAGGAAACTGATACAGCCTCCAACTCCTCCATGCTTTGGAAAATCTGACTAGTTGTTGGGCAGTTGAAAAACTCCCATTGCAGAGAGGATTGGCTTCCAGCTGTTTCCATCTGCATCTCAAAGGCATCTTTACAGACTTCTAGGTTATAGAAAAATAGAACCACCCTTATTAGATTTGATTTGTGTGCCACAGAAACCTAAAGAAGGTAGGCATTAACATGTGTTTTCAGATGGGGAAACTGGGGCTCTCCGCCAATGTTTGTCAGAGTGTGATCGTGGATCATCTGCACCAGAATCATCAGTGGTGTTTGTTGAAATGCAGTTTCCTGGGCCCTGTCCAAGACCTAATGAATCAGAAACTCCAGAGATATTCTCCAGGAATCTGCATATTTTTACAATCATCTTTTCATATATTAGACTTTGCATATTAGATTTTGAGAACCACTGCTCTAAGAGGTTAGGTGATTTGCTTGATGTCTAATGGAGGGTAAAAGATATAGCGAGGATTTGAATCCAGCCCTTATTGTCTAGAGAGCGTGTGTATGTTCCACCAAAAACCAGCTGACTTTTCATCTTTCTTTTCCCTGTAAATTCCTTTGCAGGATTCAGTGGCACCAGTGAGTACATTATTTTCTTTCTAGGTATTAAATAGCTAATATTTATTTACTCCTACGGTTCCAGATCAAAATGATGATAGTATTGCTGATTGTGTGCATTTCCCTGAGATAGTGAACTCTTCTGTGGTGGGGCCACACTTAATTTATCTTTGTATGTCTGGTGTCTAGGACAGGACCCTGCATATAGAAGGCATCACCTACTGAAAACCTAACCACTTCTGCTTTATTACTTTAATTACAAAAGAAATATGTGCTTATTGTTAAACTTTCAAACATTGTATAAGTGCGGAAAGTGAAAAGGGCAAGTCTTGCCCTTAATTCCAATATTCTGGATGGATACAGATTATTATCAATATAATTTTTCCACAAAAGGGCATATTGCTCTGTAATATGCTTTTTCCTTTTAACAAATACTTAGTGGACAGCCCTCCTGATTAGTGCTTAGCAATCTACCTTACTTCCAAAAAGCCTGGCCCTTTAAAAAGACAATTTGTAGTTAATCTTCACAGTTGCCGCTGGAAGAGCTCAGTTGGAATCAGCTGAAGAAAGTGATGTCATGTTAGGCCTCTAGGGTATAAAGACGGAGAAAAGCTCGAAGGGATGGGCAGACTAGAGAGAGCAGCTCAGAAACTGTCTAGCTCGGAGGAACCAAAGAAAGGAGACTTTCTGCCTCAAAGGAAAAAAATTTGCCTTAGAAGAAGGAACTTCAAGTTGTTCCAGAAAAGAAAAGACTGTATGTTCTGAAAACCAGAAGAAAAAAGCTGACTAGGTTGATTCCTGACCTTGTAGCTTTTTCCATAGCATGAATAGAAAGCCAACCTTCAGCGAGAATTATAAGTGGATTTCAGCTGTTTAAGAACCAATTGCAAAAAGAGTGAGTCAAAGTAAATAGTGAAAGTTAGGTTGGAAAAGACATTCTGTTTTTCTTACTTTTGGAAGTATTCTTAACTTTTTAGACTCTTTTAAAAATTCATTCAACAAGCAATTAATATCTGCCACCTAGCTGGAACAGGGCAAAGCACTGACGTCTCTGAGACGAATGAATCTCTACCCGCAGGAAGTTCGTGGTCTAAACTAGGGCCACGGGGCCTCCTCTACCACAGGCTTACTGTGAGAGCAAACAGTTTTTATCCATTTTATTACAGGATGTCTCCCTGAAAACAAGGATGGAAACATGTACAAAAGCTGAGTAACACAGACCAGCAGGTTAATAGCAGGCAGCTGAGGAGAGACAGTCCCATAGAAGTGAAAGTGTTATAAAATCCCTAATTATGGCATCAAGTATGGTATGTAGGCCCTAGGTTTTTCTTTTCAAATGTTACAATGTATGTATGTTTGTCTAATGTAGTAAAAACTATATTAAGCATTAAATACGTGTAATGTGAATTTATTTTAAAAATAATTTCCTACCTAAGGTTTTAGATCTCTTAATTTACTTGGCGTGACTTTAGGAGACAGAAGAAATGTATTTTAACAGTGGGGCAGGCTTTCTGGTCGTAATTTTTCAGGGGATTCAGCAGGCAATTTTGATGCTGACTTTACGGGGATTTACTGACTTTCATACAAAATTTGCTCAGAAAAGTTGAAACTAACCTTCATCTTCTCTTGATAAGAAATCTGTAAAAACTTTATCCATATCAACTGAGCTAGTGATTTCTGAGTTTCTCTTTGCATCTGAATCACTTAAATACTTTTCTGATATTGATTCTTAATTCACAAATTTACAAATATCTCCATTTTCTCTACCCTTACACTTCAAATTGTAGACACAATGTTTGACCCTAGGTCCATCATTTCATGTATATCATCAGATAATTGCTATTTGCTTCACAAATAAACTCACAATTGACCAACTCATGTATCATGAGCTTTTGATGTCTTGCTTTTGGCATGCTTAACGATAACACACATTTCCTAAATTGTTAACATTTTCATTTTTCTGTCTTTCACTCTGCTGTATAAAAACAGAAAAGGAAAAAGCAACTAAATATTCAAATGCTTGCACAAAAGCTGTTGTATAGACAGTGGTAGTGCCGTCAGGCCATACCTTAGCCTGGTGTTTCCTCAGGTGATATATGCGTGCAGAATTGGTACTAGAGAGGGAATGGAGTTCCACTGTATAATAAATGAAATTCAGGGTTGTACAAATCTTGAAGACCCTTGTCACGTGTATATTAAAACATTGCGTCATCTCAACAGTGTGGTAGAGAGGGGAGCTAAAAATTCCACCTTATTTCAAAAGTGTCCAAATTATTAATTTACTTTATCAGTTCAACAATGACCTCTGAGCCTCAGTTTTTCTTTTTCTAAAAAGAGAATACTGATTCCCGTCTCACAGGGCTGCTGTGAGGATTTGGTAGTGTGCTCACAGAGTTTAGCACAGCGCTGGCTGCATGATGGGGGGCAGCAATGGATCTTCAGCCTCTACTTATCCAGCGAATGGTGCACCCCTGGAGAGCAGGGACCATGTCTTTCATGCCTTTATGGGGCTTTGTACAGGTTGTTACATAGTTAAGAAGTATTTTTTGTTGTTGTTAATTTTTCCCTGGTTAGGATGGTGAAAGTGATTTAGTAATTGAATTGAATTGAAGATGAAGATTTGAGAAACAGGTAAGCTAAGTTTAGAGATTTTTAGATAAGCTGTGCATGCTTATCTGCAGAGATAATTCTCCCCTGGATGTATTAAGAGTTACAACCAACACTTGTTTATCCATGGTGAAGGTTGTGACATATTTTATCACCCAAACCAGTATGCTTTTGAGAGTGAAAGAGCGTGCTATGAATATTTACGACTGGACCACAGGTGAAATCTGGTATTGTCCCAGGCAAATGGAAATAGGTGGTCACCCTGTTCATGGTTGATATTCTTCATTTGGGATCTGGTTTAATTTAAGGTGGAGCATTTCTCAAAAGGGCTTTCTTTTTCTGTTGAATTAATGTCATAACCACATTCTCAGCATGAGCGGACTTACTCCCGAGGACAGCCTTTTTCAAAAGCTTTTGGGATCCTTCTGGAGGCAGGTGTTTAGCACCTCTTGTCTGTCCTTAATTGAGCAATGGTACTGGAACCTTGAGATTAATGGGTTTATCCACAGATCAGAGGATGCCCCTTTCCTAATCTTAATACCCTTGGTCCCAGAAGAGCCTTCACCATCTACTTACTGCGCATCCACAGGAGGCAATTAATTAGTCTCACAATAGCTCCTGGAATATAAAGCTGTATGATTCAAAGCCAAAGATTATTCCGATATTATTTGCAGTTTTCCAATGATCCATGCTGATATTCCTTTTGAGGATTGCTATATGGATCATCATATTTATCTGAGAGACAGCCTAGCCTGGTGGTTAGAATAAAGACTCTAGCTGCCAGACTGCCTGGGTCTGAACCCTTGCTCTGCCCACTTATCAATTTTGTGACCCATGGCAAGTGACTTAAAGTTTTTCCCTTCAGTTTCTTCATTAATAATATGGAGATAATAATAGTAGCCACCGGGCTGGCCTGGTGGCTTAGCGGTTAAGTGCGCGCGCTCCGCTACTGGCGGCCCGGGTTCTGATCCCGGGCGCGCACTGACGCACCGCTTCTCTGGCCATGCTGAGGCCACGTCCCACATACAGCACCTAGAAGGATGTGCAACTATGACATACAACTATCTACTGGGGCTTTGGGGAAGGAAAAAAAGGAGGAGGATTGGCAATAGATGTTAGCTCAGAGCCGGTCTTAGCAAAAAGACGAGAATTAGCACGGATGTTAGCTCAGGGCTGATCTCCCTCACAAAAAAAAAAAAAAAAAAAAATAGTAGCTACTTCATAGCAATGTTGCAAAGATTAAATGAATTAATATTAGTAAAATGCTTCTAACAATGTGTGATACTTACCACGAGCTATATAAATATTTGTAGTAAAAAAATATAAATAAAGCTTCTGGTGATATTAAGCTTGAAATGCTCACAGGCATAAATATGGGAGTAAAGGAAAGAACAAAAGAAAAGTGAGGCCTATTGACAGCACTGGGGCATTCAAGAGAACAGTAGGAAATACATTCCACAGGAGATTTAAAGATGGAAATCTCTGTTACAAGAGCCGCTATTTTACTGGGATAATGAACCCAAGAGACAAATGTAATTTTTTCTTTACTTTTTTCTTTGAGTGCCATTGAATTTTGCAGGGATGCCTCTGCAATCATTTTTTGTTGTTAATATTGTCATTGCTATCATCAATATTTTAATCATCGTCATAAAATATTAAATTCCATTTGATTTTGGCAATTCACTATATCATTTAAATACAGTGGTCCAGCCTCAGGACTTAGAGGTTTTGAAGTGATAGTTCTTTATTGAAGTCTGGATGAGATCATAGTGGATTTAGTATGTCTATTGTTGAGTTCTCTGAATGAAACAGGAAAATGGAAACATTCATAGAACTGACAGTACAGCATCTGGCAATGCCTGCTTCTAAGTCCTGGATGGAAAGGTCTCAGAATCACTGCTACAGAGTGAGCTGAGAAAGGTCATCTTATTATCTGCTTCCCCGTTCTCATGTCAGATGTAAAAAAACAAATCAACAACAAAGAACCCAAGGAATGTAAACATTAGAAAAATTCAAAGACACAGAAGAAAGGGGTATGGGCTTTGGAGCTGGGTAGAATTGTATTGAAATTCTGGCTCTGGGATCAACTGTATGAGCCTCAACAATTTGTTAAGCTCTCAGAGGCTATCTGTGCAGGGGGATTGACACCCCTTCATGCAGTCAGAGTATGGATTAAATGAGATCATATATGTCAAAGCAGCTGCACTTAGTGGCACTTGGTATAGGCAATTTCCTTTTCCCTACCGTTTATTAGGACTGTTTCTTGATCATAGAGACCATGCCTTTTTGTTAGTATATCCCCAATACAGTGTCTGAAATATAGTAGATATTAAAGAGATATTTATTCAATATTGAATGAATAATGGTCTAACTAAATCCATTCATTCATCAACCATTAATTAAGTCACCATTCTATGTCAGTTACTGTGCTAAGAACTTGAGAAATAGAGATGAGCATGGCATGGTTCCCTCCATATAGGGGTTTATAGACTAGAAGGAGAAAATATACATTATAATGAGTGCATTGTAGAGTCTGTAAAAAGCACTCTGGGCGCACAAATGAAGATGTGCCTCACACTAACTGGGCAAGTCTGGGTAAGCTTCACAGGAGAGATATTTGAGCTAAATCCACCCAGCAGATATAGTGGGGGGAAGGGCCCTCTACATATAGGGAACTGCATGTGCAAGAACTCAGGGGGAGGAGAAAGCATGCTGTGTTCTGTGTATTTGCATATCTGGAAAGCAGAAAGTGTGTGTTTGTGTATTTTGGGGGCTGGGGAAGGCAGGGCATGGTGGAATCTGGGGTGAAAAAGTAGGGAGAGGGACAAATCATGGCATGTCTTGTAAGATATGTTCAGGCACCTGAACCTTATCCTAAAGATGATGAAGAGCCTTCAGAGGATTTTTAGCAAGGATGGATGGGACCAAATTTAGATAGGGCCCTCTGGCTACCACATGCAGGGTCAGCTAGGTGACTATTGTGGTATTCCAAGTGAGACAGAGAAAGATGTGGGAGCACACAGTGGCTCTGGGAAGAGCAATGGGATAGATTCAAAAGATCTTAGAATATGAGAATGATAGGACTTTGGGACTGATTGGATGCAAAATCTAGAGAAATCCAATTCAGATTTGAGTTGTACCAGTAGAGATTTTTTGATATTTTGAGAGCCATGGAGAATATTTTGTATTTCCTTCAGGTTTTCTAACTTAACTATAAAGACAGGCTTTAACATCTGAAAGCCACCACTCTAATATATCATCCTTTTAATTTTTCTTTGGTTCTTTCTAGCTCAAGTCTTTACAAACATTTAACTTTGATCATTTAATTTTGTATTTTCCATCCATCTTACTTCTCCCTTTTCTACTTGCAGTTGTTCAATTAGGGAAAAAAAGTAACCATTGATTGGCATCTCTGTCAGAGAGTTGCCCTAGATAAAGAGGAGGGGTAAAATTTTGTTCTTGTTTATTAGTTCCAATTGAATTTGTATTACAATAGAAGGTTTAAACCAATGGCTGTGTTAAACCACGATTTGGATGCATAGCAATATTTTCCATAAAATATTACTTTCTTGGTTGTTCCATCACTTGGGTGATGATTATATTGTTCTGAATTCTGTAGATACACAAAGTGAGTCAAAAATCTGAGCCTTTCATTTATTGTGTCTTTTGTTACTACCACCATTTAAAACAAAGCAAAAAATTCAATACTACTACTATATGTGAATATTCTTTGATGTCCTTGCTTAAATCGTTTGGCAGCTCCTTTCTTAGGTTCCTGGCTCGAGTGGCCTTACAAGTATTTTCTTTTCGTTGAGTGAATTCTCTTATAGTTTGGTCTGTTTGCCTCTTATTTGAATCCCCTTTACAATGGGTGATATCCTGGGCTTAAAAGCCAAATGGGACTTATTTATAAGAACAGAAATTCATATATTTGGGGCTATTATTTTTTTTGAAGCTTCTTCAATTTAACAAATCCATTACTTTCAAAAGGTCTTTGAGTTGTACCCTAAAAATTTTATATTTAGTCTCACAGAAATTCATTAGTAAATACCAATAAGTTTAATAAAATACAACAGAAATTGATCATTTAGTAGTTGGAAAGCTAATATAAACACTTTAAAGTAGTACAATTTTTTAGGTATATATTTGTAAGTAATGGTTCAAATTGTTGGACTAAAATGAGATATAGGAAAGCACTGATTGAAAAAGGGGATATGGAGCTGTGAATGAAAAAATAAAATTGGTTGTACACTGCTGTTTTTAAAATGTTAGCAAATATCCCTGATGATAGATTTTTCAGTATTAAATGTCTATGAGTACAAGAGAACACAGTGAGAGTGAGGAGATGGCATGGTGAAGTGGAAGGCACAGGAAACGTGTTTTCTTCAGCTCTGGCAGCTGACTGATTGTGCCTGAGTCACTCAGCCCTGTTTGGGTTTAGCTTTCTTATCTACAAAGTTGGGACTGAAGCATTTGAACTTCTGGGTCTTTCAAATGCTATTCTTCAAAGCTTGGTAAGTGGTGTGAAGATAGAAATCTCTAGAGGCTGTGGGTAGGGAAAGTGGTCCCTGATTTTTTTTTTGACATTGAAATATGAAAATAAAGGTATTTTATGGTCTTAGACTAATCCACTTCAGTCAGGTCTGGTGAATGTGTTAGGGATTTACAGCAAGTACACAGGTCGCCTGAACCAAGTTTCTCATAGAAGAAACAGAGAGCAGGATCAACTGCATGTATAAAGGTGCAATGCGAGTCCTACAATCATCTTAGAAAGTAGATGTACATTACTATGACAGTGAGAAGATTTATCCCTTGTGGTGTTTATCTAGGATGAATGAAGGTCATCAGAATGGTGAATCACAACTGTCATTCAGGAATGTTTCAGAAGTAAGATGTCAACTACATCACAACTAGGTACCTTCATCCCTGGGACATTGAGAAGGGCTGTTGAACTATTGGGCTCTACTGAAATGAAGGTGAGGAAAAAAAGATAATTATTAGCAGGTGAAAAATATAAAGAAAATTAGGATGAATGGAAGGCAGACATTTTCTATTAAACAAAAAAAACTTGTTAGGACAGAGGGACCTTTTAGTCCCTTAGTCTGGACTTTTTGGCTGAACAGTCAGGCAGAGGTTTAAGCGTCTGGGTAAGTCTGAAACCCAATGAGGAGTCTAGGCGGATATTTCTGCCCTCTGTGACTTATGTGTCTGAGGATAGCATGTGCTTTTTTGGGGAAAAAATCAAGGAAATTATGACCAAACCTTGATTGTAATTGTTCCTTTACACAATAAAGGATTTGGTTCTTAACCAGATATAATGAAATAAAAAATAAGGCAGCAAATAACACGAGTAAGAGTCTCTACGAACAGTCTTCATGAGCAGCATGCTCAGTTATGTATCCATCTATCCATCCTGGGTTTATTAAGGAAGAAATTTATCCTTATCCAACCCCTGACTGATGTACCATGCATCTACCGGAGAGCTGGAAGGGCCCCTTTCTCTTCAACTTTCAAGAGAGGGTACCCCTTACAAGAACTAGAACTAATGAGGATAGAAATCTGCAATTAACTCAAAATAGGTCATATGACATTATCAAATATTGTTTATTTAAGCATTTGAGTATAGAAAACTTTTATCTTGTGTGATCTCTCTGCGTTTATATTTTATTAAGTTTGAGTGCCTAACAGTGATTCTTAACCTGTTCTATACCTTCAGACCTCTTTGTTGCTCTGTAGAAGCCTATGGATGACTTCTCAGAATAATGTTTTTAAGTACATAAAATAAAGTAAAATACATAGGATTACAAAAGTCATTTTATATTAAAACACTGTTTTCAAAATTATACAAAACAGGTGACTATAGTTAAACTATATTGCATATTTGAAAGTTTCTAAGAGAGGAGATCTTAAAAGTTCTTGTCACAAGAAAGAAAAATTGTGTGACTATATATGGTGATGGATGTTAACTAGACTTACTGTGGTGATCGTTTTGCAATATATACAAAATTGAATTATTATGTTGTACATCCGAAACTAATATCATGTTACGTGTCAATGATACCTCAATAAAAATACAGATTTCAAAAATTATTTTTATAAGTTAATAAAAAATTTATAAACTAAAAAATGTTGTACAAAATAAAAATGTGATATGGGTAGATCTCCTAAGTACCAATGATTTTGAAGTAATGATGAATATAATTGGTATTGCGAGACAGCTGTTACAACCTAATGTGGTATGAAAATACATGTGAATTCTATTGGTGACACAGTCACAGGATTGACTAATTCTGTGATGTTGTGTTGCCTACTTTCTTAATTGAAGGAAACATTAAACTTCCAGTGGACGTAGAGAAAATAAAGATGCAATTTTTTTCCTATTCAGATTAATGGACTCCCTGGATTCTATCCTTGGACCCCTTGAGAGTTCAAGAACCTCAGGTTAAGAACCGTTAGCCTAAAAGATTTTCCTGGTCTGTACTCTACAGTTGACTTAACTTTCACAGAGGAGGGGAAAATGAATATAAACACCCACAGTAATATAATAAATGGAAAATAAATCAGTCCTGTAATATTTATTATAATTAGAATACTAGATCTTGTTAGAAAATATTGATGTGTTCAGGTGTACCTCTCCAGTCCCAGCTTTCTCCTTAAGGTATAAGACCATCAGTATAGTTTGGGTGGAAAATTATTAAAAAACTGTGAACAAACCTTCAGAAAATGAGGATAGTTTTAGTACCTGTGGTGGATAGTTCTTAAATATTTAATGAATCACAGAAGACTTGGTATAGATTATAGATGGCAGGAGTCAAGATTCAGACATTTATTACATGGAGTAGACTATTGGCTTACAAAAAACAGATCTGGACAAGAACAGAGCAACCACTGACCCAGGTCCATGTCTGGATATTTCATTCTGATCTACAGTGTTGTCTTGATTAATACATTCCCAGGGCAAAAACACAGCTTCTTTGACAAAGAGCCCCTAGTCAGTGAGGGGTCAGGGAATTCCCTGTGGTGACAGACACAAGTCTGGGCTCAGGATGGAGCCTGGTCTTCTGAGGAGTGAGAACCCCGGTGTGGCCCACCTTAGGGCTAGAACCCAGCCAGGATGGGAGATGCACCTCCATCCTCCTCCCTGTCCCTAGCTGTAAGAGAAGATTGGGGAATTAGTGGCTTCATCTGGGTGGTCAGATGGGGTACAGTCATACCCGGAACACAAATCTATGCCTATGATGATTTTTTTTTTTTGGTTTTAATGTCTAATAATGCAGTTGCTCCTGGTAAAGAATGGTAAGAATCTATCTTCCACATTCATACAGATATTGTTATGGCTCTCTGAACTGGCTGTGCACATACTGGAAGAGGTGTGGAAGTGAGGAAATGAGTGAGATCTCCAGAATAAAGATCATGAAGGAAGTGTGCCTTTTGTTCATGCAGAGCCATTGTTAACTAGCTTTCACTGAAAAGTGCTCCAAAGGCTGTACAACAAAGTGCCAACTTCTCCCAAGCTACAGAAAGCCCTCAGATTTCTAGGGAAGTGTTTGACTGGTGCTGGCTTGTCCGCACTCGAGAGGCAATGTAGACAGCACATGGACCACACCAAATTAGATTACTTCTATTTCTGAAACACCAAATAATGAATAACCTGGTCTCTCTTTAAAGACACCCTGTCTATAATTAAGTGGAGTTAGACCCTCACGGATGGCTGAAGAACGTAAACTGATGGACTCTGAGCTCATCCTGTGGAACTCCAATTCAAGCCTTTTCTCAGCTTTCTTTTACAGCACAGGGAAGTGAGCTCTGGGGAGATGAGAGGCTTTGCAGTTCTCCAGAGCAGCCCAGTGTCACCACGGGTTATTTCTAAAAGGCAAAGGTGTGAGGCTTAGTTTGCACAGGTTTTTAAAAATTATTTGCAAGTGTTACAAGTTGACATTTCAAAATGCTGAAATCTGAAAATAACTTTTACAAAGTTCTAATTAAGCAATAATAAGTGGAAATTGACATTTTCTACCATTCACTGAAAAGTTACCCAGCTAATAACCCCTTCTTTTCCAATTCCCAACCCAAAGCCATTATATAAATATAGAATGACATTGCAGTGCTGTGTAGGAAATTGGAGTCTTAGCATCTAACCTACTTCCATCCCTCTCTCAGTTCCCCTGCAAAGCACTATTGATATCACCCTAAACAGGAAAAGGGTTTACTGTTCCTTGGGAATTTTGAATACAAATGGACTTTCTTTAAGCAATCCTAGTTTAATTAATACACCACAACACTATTGACTCTGATTCACTTAGAATCTCTTCAAACACTCCAGCTACTTTTATAGTATGCAAAGTGAAAATTCCTACTTAGGAATTGTAAGAACCACAGACACATAGGCTGATCCGAAAGCAGTCAAGCTTTATGATGCAGTGATTTAGCATTAAAGTGAACTTGCAGATACGCTCTGTTGAAGGGAAGGATCAAAGGACAGGACCAGGGTGATCTTTCTCCAGTTTTGTGCAAGACAGAGGCAGTTTATGCTTGCTGTCATAGTCCTTTCATTCTCAAAAAGTGTCCTCATCTGGATGATGAAATAGATGGTTATCTCATTTAATCATTCATTGAATTTGATGGTTTCTCAAGATATGGTAGAAGGAGAACTGAAGCAGAATCAAAATATCTAGCTTCAAATCTCTACTAACTGAGGAACATTAGGCAGTTTGCTTAACTTCTCTGTGGCTTTTTCTTTGTCCCAAAAATGGAGATAACAATCTGTACCTCACAGAATAGTCTAGATGTTTACATAATAACCATGTATGCAAGAGCACCACTGTAATGCTTGGCTAGTAGTGGACACAAAGTGTTTAGTTTGGTTGGTCTGAATCTACTGCCCATTACTGAGACTCAGGGCACTCATATGTTGATTCCTCTGACGTTCTGGGGAGAATATAAGTTGTTAATTCTTCTTCCTTGGACAGAGTTCCATGGTTGTTTAATTCACAGGACTCAGGACTGAGAGACCCAAGTTTCAGGTCTGCCACTGTCTCCCTATTTGACTGTGGGCACATCACTTTAGATTTCTAAGATCTCTCTCACTTTCAACAGTTATGAGGATTGGCTAAAATGGATACACTATAACATATTTGACTTCAGATTTTGATGAGGCATTCATTCATTCAACAATTTTTTTTTTTTTTTTGTAAAGAAGATCAGCCCTGTGCCAACATCTGCCAATCCTCCTCTTTCTTTTGCTGAGGAAGACTGGCCCTGGGCCAACATCCATGCCTATCTTCCTCCACATTATATGGGACACTGCCGCAGCATGGCTTGCCAAGTGGTGCATCGGTGCGCTTCCGGGATCCGAACCGGTGAACCCCGGGCCGCCGCAGCGGATTGCGCACACTCAACCGCTTGTGTCACCGGGCCGGCCCCTCAACAAATATTGTTTGAATGTCTGTTCAGTAAATACCTGTATGCCACATACATTCCAGTTACTGATATATCAAAAGTGAACCAAATAAATATGGAGCCTGCCTTAAAGGAACTGTCAGTCTGGCTGTCTTGCATTGTATTTTCTAAGCAATCCTGATAGATAGCCATCTCTCTTCTTATATATCAAAAGGAAAGAATATTTTAGATTTCTTCACCTAATCCCATATAGTAATTTCTAAATCTTTAAGTCTAACTAAGCCTCCTCTGGTTTATACTTACGTATTTTCCTTTCTGCTTTTTCTCAGTGGGAAAGGAGAAAATCTGTTCTTCTGACTGCATGAATATCTTCTATGTTATTAAAAATCTACCAGACTTTGTCAAGGCACTGTACAGTGAAAATACCATGTGGTTACCTTAAGTAACATAATGAACTCAACTATTAGGTTGCATCTTTTAATTTTCTTCATGCTAATATAAACTTTTGTATTTAGAGTCTGAGACTGATTTTGTAAGTGCTGTATTATAACATTTGCAAGGTGGTTCCAGTTAGAGTGAGAAATTCTGTTAGGCTGAAATATCAAAAATTGTGTGTGTCTGTGTGTTTGGGGGGAGGGAGGTTGCAGTAGTCACATTGGCCCTGCTGGGAATTTGGTTACTTTTGTGATGAACATGTGAGGACCTTACTGATAGGAAGGAATGGATATAAAATAGATCTGGGTATTGAGGCCATGAAAGAGCTCAAAGGAATGGGCTTATCAAGGGAAGAGTTAGGGGTGGAGAAAGAATCAGGCTTTGAGACAGATAACCAGGTGTAGCTGGGCTCCCACCATTGACCCGAGAACATAGTCTGGTTGCTCTTGGCTGCATTCTGATCAATCTTGCTGGGAGGAAGGGATTGTGTGCAGAGAGCCAGAGACCAACAAGGTTTATGAGATGATTCTCCAACTGGCTGAGGTAGTTGATTAGAGCAGAGGGGCTAGGCTCGACAAAAGATGAAATCTAACGTAGCTGTATTTTGAACTGCCAACAATTACCTACATTTATCAGACTGCAAAAGACATCAGATAATCTTGCTTATCCCCTTGCTTCCTGGCAAAATTGCACATTAATGATTCTGGGTGGAGGTGTGTCTCACATATCAAATGACTTGAGAACAAAAGCTCAGGTAGAGCTAAAGACAACTTTCCTTTGGATCTAGAATTCACTATATTATTTTCTCAATTCCAACCTGGTGCTACTTCTAGGGAGTGGACACAATTTTTCTATTATGTATTATTTAAATAATCGCAGAGATGTACATTTCTGAACAGGCAGGACAAATGTTTCATGGAAAGCAGCACAGTGGCTCCCCCCCGCCCTGCCTCGGGGTTCAGAGATATCCATGCTTCTCAGTTGTATGCATGAGGCAGTCACATTTTATGTGAGGAATAGGTTCATAAAGACCTTGCGTTTTTCAAAACTCACATAATTCAACGCTAATTTTCCTATTGTAATAAATCATAATGCAGGGGGATGTGTTCCCAGACTTCATAAATTTACCACAATTGTAGTATAATTTTACTTTTAAATATACTTTTTATGTATATCAAATAACATAAAAATAACACATGAATAAATAAACTATAAAACTTTGACCCTTTTCATAGCTTTTTGTCACATCTGATTTCACTCTGTGGCTTTTGATTTGGGGGGCACATTTAACAGCATCACTATTCAATGCATTTTGGGATGTTGTTATGGTATATAAAAACAATTATAGATTATAATAGCGCTGAACATTAAAATAATAGTACAATAGTCACAAAATCATTCAGGAATGTTCCTAGGCTACAAAGCCCCATGTGTTTCATGGGATACTTTCATTTCTGATATTTCTGCTTACCAGCCAAAGTGCTGCTGCCTTGTAGGAATGAAAGAGATGCTGTCTGTGGTCAACTTATTCAACTGCCAGCTTTGAAGGGATGTGATTCATGGATAGTTTTTAAAGTGTGTGTGTGTGTGTGTGTGTAGGGTTATATTACTTCAAATTTTTCATGTCGTTATATATAATATACAAGATGTAGTATATATAACATAAATGGTATAACTAAATTATACCATTTCAAGTTGGAATATTTCAGTTTTGTATAATAGAGACTATCTTATATCCATATCCAGTAATGGCTACCATGATTATTGATGTAATTTTAGAAAGGAATTTTTTGTATCCTCGAACAAAATATCTGATATATGTTCTTATATTAAACCATATTGCTATGGACTGAATTCTGTCCCCGCTCCCACATTTACATGATGAAGTCTTAATCCCCATGTGACTATATTGGAAATAGGGCCTGTAAGGAGGTGATTAAGATTAAGTGAGGTCATGAGGGTGAAGCCCTGATCTGACAGACAGGGCTGGTGTCCTTATAAAAGAGGAGGAGATATGAGAGATCTCTCTCTCTTTGTCCACTTGTGCACACAGAAGAGGTCCTGTGAGCACATGGTGAGAAAGCAGCTGTCTACAAGCCAAGAGAAGAGGCCTCAAAATGAAACCTACCTTCTAGTACCTTGATCTTGGACTTCTCAGCCTCCAGAATTGTGAGAAATAAATTCCTGTTGTATAAGCCCCTGGTCTATGGTATTTTGTTATGGCAGCCCAAGCAGACTAATACACATATCATCCTTTAATATTTTTGTTTAAGTTGAATACATTCAAGTTATTATTTAAGTTTTGGTTTTTTATAACTTAAAGTTAGTGCTTATATACATTAGATTGTACCTTTTCACTTAAAACCTATTATTTTTGCTTAATTTAATTAAATAAGTTGAATTATGAATTTAATCTTCATTTCTGGGGATTTGACTATTTATGTTTACTGAGTTTAGTGTTATGAGGATTCATTCAATCATTCATTTAGAAATATGATCAGGGTATGTAAGGAGCTGTGGTAGGCACCTGGCAATGGGAAGATAAAGAAGACATGATCTGTCTTTTACCAAAATTGTTTGTTGAATGACAGGGATAAGAAATGCACAGATAACAGCACTGTAAGGCAGACCATGGTGACTGGCAAGACAGGAAGGTTGAACAGAATGGAGCTAAGTGACGTACACTCTCTCTTTGCATTTGATCCCTGTCAGCTTTTCAGTTCTTTGCCAGGACCAAGATCTTTCCCTCCTCACAGAGTTTATATATGCTTTTCCTTTTCCCAGAATGCTCTTCCCTACCCCTAAACCTAACTCACTTGTGTATCTCAACTCAAGTATCACTTCCTTCAGGAAGTTTCTTTGAGACCCCTGGTTGTGGTGGAGTCTCCCTGTTTTATGATAGTATGTACTTATATTTCTGATACTTATCACAATTACTAGTGATGTTTTGGTAAATGTTTAACAAGCAGCTCTGTTGAGTAGGGGATGCCCTGATTTGTAGTGTTTACTGATTTCAGTGGTGTAAATGCTCCCAGCATGGTGATATCAAGCTACCAATGTGACATCATTGAATGCAGAATTGAGAAGATGCACAGTAGCAAACTGTTATATAGGATTTGCACCATAAAGATGCAAATATGTATTTAAGTAACTTCAAGAGCATAGAAAATAGTAAATTAATTAGGAAATGGTGAGCTTAATGTATTTATTACTTTTGTTTTTCATATAATTAATTGAAAGTTTATATAATTTAATTTTTAGTGTTGACTATGTTTAATGACTGGCTTGTAAAATTCTGAAAATTTAGCAAACAGCTCTGATAACTGGTAAAAGCTGGCTACCACACACCACTGACAATCGCATAATTATGTGTGTAATCAGTTATTAAATGTCTGTCTTCTCCGTGAGATGTGAGCATGTAAAGGCATGGACTGTGTTTGCCTTGCTCTATCAGTCATTTGGGGTAGGGGCAACAGAAGCCACCCAGGTGATCCAAATAGGAAGGGCTTTATGCAAGGAACTAGAGGCTTACACCACTCTAGAAGGTCGTGGAAGCAGATGATTGGGTGCTGTTGACTTGTAGGAACCTACCCAGAAGCTGTCTCCACAAATCTCCCAGTCTCAGTGGGAACTGCCTCTGCTGATCTTAGGGATTCTCAAGAATGAGACTTTTGCCCATGACTCTGCCTGCAACTGCCACCAGAGATGTCCAAATCCCAGTGGGCACCTCTCTTTGGCTGACACTAACCTGGTGCCATACTGGGAAGGGCATTCTGAAGAATCTGGTTTCAGGGTTCTCTGCAATGCAGAGAATCTGCAGAAGGGAGCAGAGATGATACCAAGTTGATGATAGACAATCTATCTCTCTTGCTCATTAACATATCACTAGCACCTAGAATATTCTCTTGCTCATAGGAGGTGCTCAGTACATGTTGGTTAAATGATTGAGGCCCAGGTGTTGAAAGTATATAACACAGCCATGATAAAGAGTAATGCACTTTAAAGAAAGGATTTATTTGAACATCTCACCCAATTATCCTTATCTAGTACCTGTAGAATTCAGATGAACCAACTTATGAAGTAGTATTCTGAAAGTCAATGTATAACTTAGTTGCTTGGAATTTAAAACATATTTCTGCCTATAAATGGTGATGAGGTCTCTAGACTGGTCCATAAAAGCCCATTTCACTCATAATGTTGTTAAAATATAGCACTAATAATGTAACAGCTTACCACCTTATAGAATACTCTGCGAAAAAACGTACTTCAAGTTCCAGTTCTGACACCAGATGCATATTTTCTGCTTTTGCATCTCTGGCAAGAAGTGTACGAATTCCTCCGCCCCAATTCCTGTTTACAGTTTACGCAACAAGAATAAGAACGTCTTGAAGTAGTTTCAGCTTTAGTCATAACAAGAAATGTTAAGTTTTGAGTGCCCTAGTAGTAGTAGACAGAAAATTCTGGATGGGGGAGGGAGTTCCACTAGGTATAATGGAAAAGTCAATTCTGTGTAAGGGACATTGAAAGCGCTTTATATTAGGATTTTTTGTATTATGATTATTTAATTAAGATAAGAGTTTTCATTGTAAAAGAATATAAGCTATACAGTTAAAATTAAATTAGGAGAATAAACTATATTAAATTTGCATAGAGATTTTCTTTAGTAAGTCTTACCAGGTGAGTGAACCATACCTTGGGGATATTAACTCTGGCAGTTCATAAAGGAATCACTTAGTAAGTTACTGGTATAATGAACTAAAAGATACTCTAAAGAATACTAAAAAGTGCTTTAAGTTTCTGGGGGCAGGGATCATGTCTTATTCATCGTGTTATCCTTCAAGGGTTAGCACCATGTTTAACAAAAAGGCGTCCAATGAATGTCATATGAAATAATGCAGGTTGTCAAAGAGATAAATTTGGAAAAGGAAGTATAAGTTAAAATAATCTAATCTAATCTAAGGACCCACGTAATAGTCCATTAGAAAAAATGAGTAAGAATTGTAGATTTAAAAATATACAATAAGAGGGAGTTTGAGTTTGAAAGTCATTAGTACTGTTCAACAAATAATTTGAGTTCTTGGCCCCTCACGATGAGGTGGTGCTGTGACTAGCTCTGGCCAATGAGTTGTTAGCGGACATGATGCTTCTAGATGACATTTCTAGTCTGGAGCATTTAATTCTAGTTTAAGACACTAGAACTCTCTTTTCCCCCTACTATGTGGACTGACAATATTCCAGATAGTGACCATTCTATCAGCCTGGGCCTCGTGTATTGAATACGTAGGATAAGAGAGAAATAAATAGTGTGACCATATAATTTTTCATTCAAACCAGAACACTTCTGAGATTTAGAGGAGGCTCTATTAATAATTTGGTTGAGACAAGAGGCATAAACTAGAACTGTCCTGAGCAAACAGGGACATATAGTCACTTAGAACTAATTCTTTGTTATTTTAAGCTACTAATATTGGGGTTGTTTTTTACTGCAGCGTAGTCTCCTATCCAGACTGGTACATGGAGTCAATACCAGAAGTAAAAGTGACATTCTCTTGTTTTGATTTATTGCCTTTAGATGAGTGCACACTATTATTTGGATTGCAAGTGACAGAAACTCAACTCAAACTCATTGAGGCAAAAACAAAGGAATTTAGCAGCACTTGGAATCCAAGAAATGTTATAAAATAAAACAATAGGAGGGTACAGATGGAGCCTGGCCTCAGGCACAACCAGAGCTGGGGGGTCCGTCGAATGCTGCCAGGCCCTTTGCTTCCACCTTCTGTCTCTACTTCTCTCTGTGTAGAGGCCTCACTGCTTCTCACTAAAGCCAAATTTCCTCCATAGAGGGGCAAACTATGGCCACGAGCAGCTCCTAAATTCTAAGTCTGACTGCTTCCATCACCAAGAAGGACAGACTTACAGGTGTTCTCTGAATCCAATTTCAAAAATCCAAGGCAAGGATTTTTGTTTGGCTCAGTTTTGGAAAGGTGTTGACCTCTTAACCAACCAGCTGAGACCAGGAGGTTGAGTCATTTAGGACCAAGGACCAATGTTCCCAGGGACAGGGCAGTGTCCCTGGGAAGTACATTGGGATAAGGAGAGGAACAGCTTTGAAAAGAAGAGTGGGGTGGTAGGAAGACAAAAAAACACTAGATGTTACTTCACATGTGCTCATGGATGTGGGCAGACACCACTAATAAGGCAGTTGCTCAGAGCTTTTCTGGAGGTATTGCTGGAATTTGTAAAAATTTATAACATTCTTTTTCTCTCCATATTCTCTTTTGTGATTCCTTTTGGATAAAAGCCTCACATTTGAAAATAGCTGGGTGGAAAAATGATGAGTTGTGGGGCCAAGGGACTGAGTATAGCTAACCGACCCACCTGGGCATTGAACCAGAAATTCTGCTCTCTGTAGAATTATTTTCTAATCAACCAGGCTGAGCTGTGGGAACATAAATGACATAATGACATTCCAGGTGACTTTTTAAAGCTGGCCATAAACTTCCATTATCTGCAATTAGCTAACTTAGTCCTTTAAAAAAAAAAACAAAACAACTAAAGAGTTAGAGTACATCATCTTAAGCCTGCCTTCAAGGGTCAGATTGCGGGGTCTGTGATTCGGTTCCTGGCTCCAGCACTGGGTTCATGCCCCACTGTCCTCCTCTCCTGAGCGCAGTGTCTCCCATATTTTCCATGTAAACTTGGGGGGTATAGTAGAAAGCCCACTCCCAACAAGGTTACCAGCCAAACTCTCCCACAGCTCTGAAGGTACCTATGATTAAGGGCTGTGTCATGATGAAAATAATTGCTTTAATTAGCCATTAAACAGGCTTCAGGGTCAACATGGCAATGGGTTTCTTTCTGTGTTTGATTTAGTAGAAGCAGTTAATGATTTTGTTTTTATTATCTTTACCCCCTGCTTCAGAATTATTTACTTAGCATGTGGAAGGCAACAGATATGTATTATTATAAAATCAATTTCATGCCTGACTAGACCATCTCTTCCACCTTTGTCATTACTCTTTGAGCTTTGGGTGTTATCTTGGGCTCATTTATGTTTACACAACTAGATGGCAATGGACCCTACCAATAATTATTTGGGGGAATTTGAGTCATACAGTAACAGGCAGTGCATTTTCAGAGAATTTCCATGTATTCGTTTTTTCCCTATTTCTATTGAAATTTCTAATGAATAGAAAAATGTTTCTAAAGTAAAAGTATCACATTTTCTCTAGTTACCTACATGATGTTAAGAATGGATATGTATTTAGAGTAAAGATTCAGTATGTAAAAGGACTGAAACACATCCATAAGCTATCATTTTGGTTAAAAGCATTCTTCTTTGAAATCTTTGTTTACTAAAGTTGTGTTCCTTTGTTTTCTCTAGCTTTTATGTAAGGCTCAAGGTGACAATCATGGCTTTTCTGAAATGTCAGTAGCTGTGAAGTTAAATAATCTAAATGCCAGTAACAGTCTTCTTTTTTTGTGTGTGGTGGTGGTGGTTCTGAATTAATTCCCAAGCATACATATTATTAGGTTTGCAAAGTTTCTTCATGCCTCTTTTTTTCTTTTTTTAAGGAAGATAAGCCCTGAGCTAACATCCAATGCCAATCCTCCTCTTTTTTTGGTGAGGAAGATTGGCCCTGGGCTAACATCCGTGCCCATCTTCCTCCACTTTATATGGGACGCTGTCACAGCATGGCTTGATAAGCGGTGCATCGGTGCACACCGGGGATCCCAACATGCGAACCCCGGGCCGCCAAAGCGGAGCGCGTGCACTTAACCGCTTGCACCACCACGCCGGCCCTTCTTCATGCCTGTTAAGCCCAGCCTGGATGTAGCCTTGTGGATGTGGGGTAGGAGTGAGTTGGCTTGCTTCCATTAGGATCAGCCGACGGTTCCGTCATGCCTTGTTGATCCCATCATGCCTGGATAGCCTCTGGCTGCCCTCAGTTGCTGGCAGGACCCAGAACACTACCCTGACTGGTACCCTGCTCCCAACAGGCCAGATATCTGGAACCATAAAGCCACTCTCTGATCCCATTGCCTAATCTTTCCCACCAATTAGCTTTAACCTTCAACACCCAGCAAACATTTATTGAGCACGTACCTAAACCTGGCCAGGAGCTCTATCTAGTTCAGCACCTTACTGGATGTGTGATGCTCAGAAAGTTTCCAACTTTCTGAGCCTTAGTTTCTATATTTAGAAAATGGGACTAATATAAATATTCACCGTATTTACCTCACAGTTGTTGTGAGGACTCAATATAGTAAAGCATGTGAAAATATCTTGTATAAGATGCTGTATAGAGGTTAGTTATTTCATTTCATTGGAGGTATACATCGAGATTTCTATCAAAAAATAATTTCTATAATCTTGATCAACCAATTTATTCTAGAAAATACTATACTGGTGTTATGGCTTAACATTTGGCATAGGTTACGTAGAAGGTTCTTATGCTTTTAAGTGTATCATAATCATCTGGGATGCTTTGTAGAGGTAGGTTCCTGGGTCTCATACCCAGAGATTCTGGTTTTAGGTTTGCCTTTGGGTTCAGAAACATGCGTTTTTAACAAACACTGTGGATTAGTTTCCTGGGGCTGCCAAAACAGGGTACCACAAACTGGGTGGCTTGAACAACAGAAATTTATTGTCTCACAGTCTGGAGGCTAGAAGTTTGAGATCAAGATGTTGGTAGAGTTGGTTCCTTCTGAGGGCTGTGAGGGAGAATCTGAAGAATAAGGTCTCTCTTTATAGCTTCTGGTGCTTTACTGGCAATGTTTGGTGTTCCTTGGCTTGTAGATATATTACCCCAATCTCTGTCTTTATGTTCACATGCCATTCTCCCTATGTGCACATGTCTCCAGATTTCCTCTTTTTATAAGGAGTCAGTTATATTGGATTAGGGCCTATCCTAATGACCTCATCTTAACTTGATCCTCTGTGAAGACTCTATAATGTCACATTCTGAGGTACTGGCAGACTTCAACATATGAATTTTAGACTTCAATATATGAATTTTGGGGGACACAATTCAACTTGTAACATACTATAAGTGATTCTGATCCAGATGTGTGTTGCATTCCGTTTTGAGAAACACTGGTCCTTAGGGATTGCTTCTGAGTAACTATGAAGGATGCATTATTGACACTTCTGTTAACTGTGAAAGCTGCTGGGCCACATTCTCAACCCTGCAACGGGGCTGTGATCCTGAGCAACTTAGCCCCGAGTCCACACTCAGAACCTCAGACTACTCAGATAGTTCTTCTTCTGAATTCTTCTTCTGAAATATTCTTCTGAATTATTTGGTAATTCCTCCCACAGCCCGATGTTTATTCCAGAACCTGCAGCTGCAGAACCTAAGTGTAGACCTTTCCAAAAATATCATCTCTCTACTTGATCCTCATAGATGAACTGCTCACATGAAAATCTGAGTATGTGGTAGCCAACCTAGGGCTTTCCTCACTACATCAGTTACCTCCATCCTTGAGCTGAGCCTGGGGCGCGAGTTCTGAAAGATGCCTAAAATAATCAAGGAATGCCTTACTCCCAGCTAGTATCTGTTTGGAGAACACTGCTTTGTAATTTGGAATTTATAATGAAATTACATTTTAGCTCTAATATTGCAGGGCATATTTTCAGCCATATTTACAATAAAATTAAAAAAAAATTATGAGTACTTTGGTCTAATATTTGAAAGTATTGTGTTCAGGATTGTGTTTTTCCTTATGTACTTCCTCATACCCCATGGCTGTGCCTGGGCCAGGTAACTATAGCCTTCTAGCCCAGTGCCTCAGGAGAGGGATGTTACAGTTGAGGGGAGATGACACATAGGCATTGGAAAATTGTGGAAGATATAACAGTTAGAGAGACTTGCCCATAAATGTATGAAAGAAACAGTAGATTTGGAAAAAATGCATTATGATATAAAACCAAGTTTTTCCCACCCCAGAAGTGATGTAGGTCCTATAGAATGGGAAGAGGAGGAAAGGATTGGGGAAGAATCAAGGTAGATGGGGGTAACTCTCCATGAGAAGGGGGCCTCTGATCCTTTTACCTCCTTCCTTAGGTTAAGTTATAATCCAAGACCCAAATATAGTCATTTTTATTTTTATGTCCGTATTTGCTTTTATATGGTAGTGGTTTAAATGCAATTTTATATTTGGTGTTCTACTTAACGATATATAGTGAATATTTTCCATGTTGTGATATTCTTCATATTTTAATTCCTAAAAAATAGACCATCAAGTGGTTTTACCCTAATTATGTTGTGAGCTACACCTATGTATTGCAGTGATTTTAATGAAACTACATGATGAAGGAAAAGAGCTAAGGGACACATTGGTAAGAGAGAAATTACCTATGAGTCTTTGTCTCCCTCCCCACTCTTGTTGGACAAACACTGCCAAGAGAGTGAGTCACCTACCCAGTTCTCTGTTCCTAAATCCCATTAGCCTCACAACTGGAATGGATGAAATGTCTACAGGTCTAATCCTGCTGCAACCTGGGGAAGATTTCACCACTCTTGCAAAAGCTCCTGTTTTGACATATTCAAATAACCTTTTTCCCTTTCTAGAATGTCCTTCCTACATCTCTCTACCCATCCAAACACTATCTCTTCATATTTCCAGGCCCCACACAAGTTCAACCTACCCGATGGAGCCTTCCTTGACTAGCTCAAGGGATCTAGCTTTCCCCTGAAGTCTTGCTTGAGTTTTATCCTCTGCTTTTGTCTTATCTCATCTGCTGTATAACTTGGTTGCAATCAGGGATCATGTGTTATCATTCTGGGTATTTTTCACCACTTCTGTTATAATGTGGAGCCTCGAGTAGATGCTCAGCAAATACCGTCTTTCAAAAAACACAAGTCTTCAGAAAGGTGACAGATTCTCCAAATGTCCCTGAAAGAGTGATGGTTAAGTATATTGTACTAATTAAATGGAGTATATGCATTCATTAAAATTATAACTGTGATGATTATATATCAACATGAAAATGTCACAAATTCTATTTTAAGTGAAGAAAATAGAACATAAAATCATATTTATACTATTATAATTACAGCTATGGAAAAACATGAATAAAGGCTAGGAGAGAATGCAAATATGAAGACAGTTATATTTAGGTGATAGACTAATGGGTAAGTTACTTTCCTTTAATTCCAGAATACTATTTTCATAATAATTGAAAAACATACAGCAATAGACTGTTTGGACTGTGGTCAGCTATGGAAAAAAGTACTTAGTTTCTGGGAATGGAAAATGAAATGACTTATGTAGAGACTTCAAGAACCTTCAGTGCATGGACTAATTCTGATAGCCTTGTGCTTTTAATTTTTCTTAAATAATAATGAATTACTTAATATAGGAGATATTCTAAAGACATGGCTACCATGTCTTAGGAGATCCCTCTTGGAATCTGCCATTTATATAATAAGCTCCATATTTCAATTTCCCCCCAAAAGTAGAACTGCCAGTAGGATGTCTGGAATTCAAGACCTACAACAATCTTAATGCTCTAAACTTGTTTTGTTCAGAAGCCTCATCTTTTAGGGGCTCTCGTATTTTGTTTGTACGACAAGAAACAGTTTCCCGTGTTTGAATCATCATGTCCTTTTCCCGTGTAACAGTGCCCTGTGGGGTTTTCATCAGGGAAGAAAAGGCAGCACACTGGAGTGAGATTTTGCTATGATTATCTCATCATCTCTTTTCATTTGCGTTGCCACTGGCAAAACTCTTTTTTAAAGAAGGTTCAGCAAAATGATTGGCAGTTGGTAAGTGGTTGATATTGAAAAGGAAAAGCCAAGAGCTAATTTGAAGTCTTTATATAATGTTCTTTGTTTAAAAAAATGAAGACAAAAAAATCCAAAATTAGAATACTAAAAACTAGAGCAGTCTTGCACCATACTGTTTTAATTGGCTATTACTCATGAGAAGAATCAATAATTTCTTTTGAAGTTTCACATCAACTGCTTAATTTTGATCAAGTCTTGTAATTAATCAGCTGTGAATAAAACGAATCAGCTGTAATTTTAACCTTAGTTTTTTTTTAATGGTTACAATGATGTAAGAAATAGGTTATCTAACCTTATTCAAAGCCTTATAAATGATTTTAGCTGTATTTAGGAGGAACTACAAGTTATCAATTTACTCATGAGTTTCAGTAATCACATTTTCAATACCTTTTCAGAACACATTTATTGAAATGTTAATGTAATTTTGTGTTCTTCAGGTATTTTACCTGTTTTACTTTAACCATCAAGTAATAATACAGTAGTACCCAGTATATTTCCAGCACTGTCCCAGGCACCATGGAGGCAGTGAAGTGAGTCGAAAGCAGCCTAGGGTATGGATTCTATTCTCAAAGACCTTACAACATAAACGGAGGAACAGACAGACTAGACATGCGTGAAACAATCAGAGAATAACTGACTTTCAAAGTGTCATGTTAACTGATTGTTTGTAGAGTAATTTCAGAAATGTAAGAAAGCTTGAGTAGTCTTTGAGCTCCTTGGAGGACATGGAACTTGAGTGGAGACTTGAGGGATGGTGTGGCTGAGACTGCTAGTGTTCCCCAATATCTGTTCTTCCCTTGTTAGGTAGGAATAGAATTTAGCTGCCCAGTTGACAGCTACACTTCTCAGGCCTCCGGCATCTACATGTGGCCATGGGACCAAGTTCTGTACAATGGGTTGTAAGTAGAACTGTGTGTGTAGTTTCTAGATCATGTGATTAAGCCGAAAAGTATGCCCACTCATTACTACTTTTTGTCAATCTTAGTGGGTGGGACACAGATAAAATAGCTAGGAGGTGGAGCAGCGATCTTGGGCCATGATATTGGAGGCATGTGAATATAGCAGATAACAAGATAGAAGAAGCCTGAGCCTCTGTCACTCACATCAAAGAGAGTCGTCATGCCAGCTGAGAATTTTATATGTAAGAGAAATAAACTAATATCTTGTTTTAGCCATTGTTATTTTGAGTCTTCCTGTTAGAGTAACCAACCCTATATCCCAACATAGATGGATAGAATTTAGATCAGCAGAAGAGTAGAGGGAGGCATTCCATGTAAGGAAACACCAGGAACAAGAAGCCCTGGATGAGGCTCATTCTCTACCTCAGAGTGTCTCCACTTATATTAAAGAGTGAATAGTTATTACTTATTTAACTTAGTTGTGGTCAGAGAATACACATGATGATTTTAATCCTTTAAAATTTATGAGACTTGCTTTATGCCCTAACATATGGTATATCCTGAAGTATGTTTCCTGTGTACTTGGGGAGAATGTCTATTCTGGTGGTGTTGTGTGGAGCGTTCTATAGATGTCTGTTAGGTCTAGTGTGTTTATAGTGTTCAAAATTTTCTGTGCCTTCATTTTTTATCTAGTTGTTCTATCCATTATTGAAAGTGGGATATTGAAGTCTCCAACTGTTATTGTTGAATTATCTATTTCTCCCTTCATTTCCGTCAGTTTTTGCTTCGTGTGTTTTGGGGCTCTGTTAAGTTTGTCTATGTTTATAATTTCTTATATTTTCATATAATTTCTAATAATTTCATATATTTTCTTCATGGATTGACTCTTTTATCATTGTAATATATCCTGCTTTGTTTGTAGTAACAATTTTTGTCTTAAAATCTATTTTATCCGATATTAGTAGTCATTCCAACTTTCTTTTGAAGTAAATCCTACTATATCAGTAATTACATTAAATGTAAATGGACTGAACACTCCAATTAAAGGCAAAGATTGTTTTTAGTTTTTAGTTTTCTATATGTCTTGTCGTTTTTGTTCCTCTATTCCTCCTTTACTGCCTTCTTTTGTGTTCAATAGACATTTTCTAGTGTACTATTTTAATTCCCTTGTCATTTCTTTTACTATATATTTTTGAATTATTTTCTTAGTGGTTGCCCTGGGGATTACAATTAACATAATAACTTATAACAATGTAGTTTGGATTAATACCAACTTAATATCAGTATTGTAAATCAACTTTACTTCTATATAGCTCCATTTCCCACTCCCTCTTTTGTGCTGTTCTCATTATATATGTATTTCTTTATGAAGTTGCATTTTAAATCAGATAGGAACAAGTGAAATATCACCAACAAAAATACATTTATGCTGTCTTTTATATTTACTTATATAGTTTCCTTTACCAGTATTCATTCTTTCTGTCTGTCTTTCTGTCTCTGCCTCTCTCTCTCTCTTTCTTTCTGTTACCCTCTAATGTCCTTCGTTTCAGCCTGAAGGGCTCCCTTTAGTGTTTCTTATAAGGTAGGTCTGCTAGTGATGAATCGTCTCAGTTTTTGTTAATCTGCAAATGCCTTAATTTCAACTTCATTTTTGAAGGATAGTTTTGTTGGACATAGAATGCTAGTTTGACAGTTTCTTTTTCTTTCAGTGCATTGAATATGTCATCCACTGCTTTTTAGCCTTCATGGTCTCTGATGAGAAACTGGCTATTAATCTTATTGAGGATCCCTTGTATGTGATGAGCTGCTTCTCAGTGCTTTCAAGATTCTATCTTTGTCTTTTGAATGTTTAATTATGATGTGTCTAGGTGTGAATCTCTTTGCATTTATCCTACTTGGAATTTCTTGTGTTTCTTGCGTGTGTAGATTAACGTTTTTCATTAAATTTGGGAAGTTTTGGGCAATTATTTCTTCAAATATTCTTTCTCTCTCTCCTTTCCTTTTGGGTCATACCATGTGCATATGTTGGTATGCTTGACAGTGTCCCACAGGTCTCTGAGACTCTGCTTCATTTTTCTTCATTCTTTGTCTGTTACTCAGACTGGATAATTTCAATTGACTTATCTTCAAGTTCACTGATTTGTTCTTCTTCCTGCTCAAATCTAATGTTGAGCCCCTCTAGTGAATTTTTCATTTCAGTTATTGTAGTTTTCAACCTCCAACATGTCTATTTGGTCCTTTTTCATAATTTCTATCTCTTTCATAATTTCTATCTCACCTTACTTGGGACATCATTCTCCTACTTTCCTTTATTTCTTTAGATATGGTTTCTTTTAGTTCTTGGACCGTATTTAAAATAGCTGATTTAAAGTCTTTGTAGTAAGTCCAACATGTGGCCTGCCTCAGAGACAGTTTCTATTGATTGATTTTTTTTCCTGTGTTTGCATCATACTTTCTTGTTTCTTTTCATGTCTCACAATTTTTTTGATGAAAATTAAACATTTTAAATATAATGGGAAAATCTGGAAATCATATTCCTTCCCCCTTCTTCAGGATTTGTTATCGTTACTGTTTGTTGTAGTAGTTTTTTGTTTGTTGTTTAGTGATTTTTCTGAACCAATTCTGTAAAGTCTATATTTTTTGTTTTATGTGACCTGTGAAGTTTCTTCTTAGTTTAGCAAATGATTAGACAGAGATTTTCTTAAATGCCTTGAACCAATGAGTCTCCTAGTCTTTGCCTAGGAGGTCCTTGTGCATGTTGGGGCACAGCTTCAACACTCAGCTAGGCAGTTTACAACTCTGTCTTAGTCTTCACTTCCTGCTCGCACAGAGCCTTCAGATGAGCCAGAAGAGACTCATGTGTCATTCCTGAGCACACATTCAGCCCTGGACATAGGCACAGCCCTACAAATGTTCATGGCCTTCTAGTTTCCCAGGAATATGTTGGAGCTTTTCAAAGCCCCCATGGATGTCTTATTCCCCAGAATTTCCTTTTAGGCTTTTTAGTTAGTCTATTATTTTCCCCAGCTGTTGTCTACCGCCTCAGGCTGCCACAAACTTGGACAATTTTCTGTAATTGCTATTGACAAACACCTTCAAGGGAAAAGTACTTTTGGGAAAAGTGTTTTTGCATTGGGTAAGCTTTGAGTCAGGTCAAATACAGAAAGACTTTCAAGTGGGATTTTCCAGAGAAGCACCACCCAGGTCAAATAATGACAATTCTTTGGGAATATGGCCTTGAAAGAGCTCCAGTTTCCCTCTGGTGGCTGCCAGCTGCTGATTTTCAACCCAAATGTGAGCTGGAGGGCAGGGGATGGCAAGTCAAAATGCCTCCATGTTCTTATTGATATTTAGCTGTTCTTCTTGAAGAAATGCTTCCCAGGTTCTTGCACGCATTTGGTTAATTTGCAGAGTTCTGAGAAAGGTTTCTTTTTTTTTTTTTTTTTGGTGAGAGAGATCAGCCCTGAGCTAACAATCCATGCCAATCCTCCTCTTTTTTTGCTGAGGAAGACTGGCCCTGAGCTAACATCTGTGCCCATCTTCCTCCACTTTATCTGGGATGCTGCCACAGCATGGCCTGACAAGCAGTGCGTCGGTGTGCTCCCAGGATCCGAACCTGGGCCACCAGCAGTGGAGCACACATGCTTAACTGCCATGCCATGGGGCTGGCCCTGAGAAAGTTGTTTTTGACAATTTTTGCCAATTTTCTCTTTGCTTTTATGGAGAGAGAATTTTTGGAGATCTTTACTTCTCCATTTTTGCTGATGTCACTCTCTCATCCATTTTTATGGCTTTTCCTGAGTATTACTTGTTATTGTTTGGGCACTTAGAGGTAGTTTTTAACAAGTTATTTGAAATCTCAGTGGAGGAATTTTACTTTTGCTCTTTACAATTATATTGGTTAGAGCATGTCGTGTTGTTGGTAGTAGTGTCTGTTGAACTAGGGAATACCAAAGTTGGATGCACAGTTAACGTATTTAAAAATTCAATTCTTATTGTTTACAAATATGTTTTATTAACATTCAAATGTAATTATTTAACTAATACTAATGTAGTGATTAATATGACTATTTACTCTTTTAACTACTTCACAAATATTGATGACTTTAATTTCCATAACCCTGTGAGGAAAGTACCATTATTAACCTCATTTGGCACCGAGAAAACAAAGTCACAGGTTAAGAAACTTGCCAAAATTCATATGGATAGTGAATGGCAGAAACGGAGTTCAAATCCAGGTAGTCAGGCTCCAGAGCTTTTGCCTTTAATCCTTATGCTATGCTGCCTCTCCAAATAGTTACGTTAATGATTATATTTAATTCATTTATTCTAGTATTTGTTGAGCATATATACTATATGCTAGGTAGTGTGGATTTGGAGATAGATATGGTTTCTATCATTATGGATCTTATAATTAAGGGGTAGGAGACTATAAACATTAAACAAATAATTATGCAAATTATAAACAATACAAAGGGTATATTTCAGGGTGTGTGAGAGCACCCTGAAAGTGTTATAAGGAAAATTTAATCTTGTTTAGAGGGGCCAGACAAGGCTTGTTTCAGAAAGTGAATTGCCAGTTTTAGAACTGAAAGCTGAGTAGGATTTATCTAGACCCTAGCCGTGGCCGTTCCTGCCAATGAGTTCTGCTGTTTCTGTTAGCCGCCCATCTGCTTTCTTCCCTGACTTCTCCTCCTTTCTTCTTTCTTGCCTTCTTTATCTCATAACTCCTCTTTTGTCTTTTGAATGCCACATAAAAAGGGTAGTCATTGGCATTCAATCAGTGTGTTTCTTTCATTCTGTGTCAAGCATAATTTGGTGGTGGTTGGAAATTCTCCATTGTGTCTTCAGTTGTTTGGTACATAGGGTTTCTTCTCAGTGTCATCTCATAAAACCATATTTTTGTGCCACTTTAACTTAATTTTTTAAAGATTATTCATATTTTACTTTTGTAAGAGATCTAATACATTTTGGAAAATTATTAAATTGTATAACGAATGGCGGGGGAATCACAACTCCCTAAAATGTTGTCAGTTTTTGCTCTTGTGGCTTCAATTGTTTGTGGACATAGCTTCTGGGTTTGTCAGTTCTTTGCCTTGGTGCCCTCAATCAGTAGCTTGACAATATATTACACTGGCTGGTTCTTATTGTCTGTCAACACGAAGCTTGTTTTGTGCACAGTATTAGCTCCTGGATGGTTCTGCAAAAGTGATGTGTCACTGAAATTTTCTTTTTTGACATGTCTCTTACCTGGTGGTTAATGGCTGTGATGAAACGTGTTTTCTTTGGGAAATGAACCATTTCATTTTGGCTGCATATTCTAGTCTTTGAAGATATATTTGCCAAAAATCGCCAATGAAACCTTTTGTTTTTCTGTCCACTTAAAAAATATCTACCATTTCTCCATTCTAGCTTTATTATTCCTATCAGTGAAGTGATGTGTAACTGTAATCTATCAGGAATTATATTGTAAATGGATTGATTGATTAACTTGAGGGACTCACTGTAAAGAGAGAAGAGGTGACAAATTCAGGATGTGTTCCATTCAACAGCAAATGAAATAGAAAAGTAGGTTTTCACTAAATTGTTTGAACAATCAGAGAGTTGTGGGAGAGTATATATTTTGTAATCAATATAAAATGAATTATACTTTTGTCTGTCTTGTATCACATAACACAAAACCTGCTAGATGTATTTTTAGCTGGAGAGTAACCTGGAGGATAGGTCTAGTATAGTCTATCTGAAAAGGGGCTTTGTGGCCTAAGCAAAATTTAGACTGGTGTACTTCAATATGATAGTTATTTTCTGAAGCAAGAGCTAATATTGAAATAGAATAAGAGGTCCACGTGACTGACAATCCAGAGAGACAAACCACACATATTCAGATACCATATCTTTATAAAACAAATGGTGGTTTCAATATAAGATTCAAATCAAAGTAACAAGTACAAGTGCTCTCAATTGTAGGTATAGTCATCCCTTGAAATCCATGGGGAATTGGTTCCAGGACCCCCCACAGATACCAAAATCCTCGGATGCTCAAGTCCCTTATATAAAATGATGTAGTATTTGCATATAGCCTACGCAGATCTTCCCATATACGTTAAATCATCTCTAGGTTACTTATAATACCTAATACAATGTAAATGCTATGTAAATAGCTGTTACACTATATTGTTTAGGGAATAATGACAAGAAAAAAAAGTCTGTATGTGTTCAGTACAGATGTGACCATCGTAGGCCTTTCAATCCGTGGTTGGTTGAATCCACGGATGTGGAACCTGGGGATATGGAGGGCCGACTGGATTGGTTTCTTTTTTTTTTTAATTTTTTGTTTATTGCAGTGACATTGGTTTATAACATTGTATTCTGATAGTACTGCTTCTCTTAAGGGCAGCTCTATTTAGCATACTCCAGTGTAGCAACAGGAATTTTTATCTTTAAGGATGGTTAATGCCTTGAGCTGTGTGAAGAAAACCAGCCAATTTCTCATAAATCTGAGTGTTGCAGTGGTGAGGAATAAAAACAAATGTGCATGCGTTTTTCAGTACCAACAAAAGAAAATAGGTAAAATTGCAATAAGAGTGATTTAGAGAACTATGAGGAGAAAGACCCATAGTAATATCACTCTAGCACTACAACAGAATTCTGAGGACCATTGTGAAATTTTGGTCCTGATGGCTTTAAAAATAGCATTAGTTGTCACCAGTCTGAAGTGGTTAAATTGCCTGCGTTCAGAAGCGCTTACTAGACATCATAAAATTACTGGAATTATATTTAGACAGAGACTTAGATTCTAGTTCTGGTTCTAGTAGTAGTTATACGATCATAAGCATATTTCCAAAAATGGAAAACAAAGGAGTTATATTGGATTCTCTCCAAGGTTACTTGGAGCTTTGAATTCTTTTGGACTTCCCTCATAAAGCCGTAAGTAACTATGGTCATCGTATTTTGGATAACTGTTGTTCTCATGGAAATTAAGATCATATCTAATCAATGCTACAGGAAAAGCTTAAGAAGATTTGTAATAAGAATCTTCTAGTGGGTCCATTTGGTGATATAGCTGGACTTATGACTTCTGGTTTTGATAATACTAATGTGAAGTTCTAAAATTCTGTGATAAGTGGGAAAAATCATTCGTTTTAATAAATTTTATAAATCCTTCAGATAGGTTAATCTCTGCTGTATTTTAATCTCCTAATTCTTCTCAGTAACTATTCTAGCCTCTTCAAAGTGCCTTCACACCTGCTTTGCACACCTAATCTGGTTTGCAAAAACAGGAACAAAGCATGCTGTGAGTCCTCACCCTGGGGCCAATTATGCATAGGCATGGGGAGATCTGAATAGTGTGGAAGGATGAGGTGACTCTTCTGGAGTCAGTATCCCATGGAAGAAAGAGAAAGTCAGTGGTCAGGAAGTCCAGTCAAGGTCAGATGGCCAGAAGGAGTCCGGCTGGATGTGCTTTGGCAGAAGCACAAACTAACAATAGGTGAAAGTCAATATTCAAGAAGTTGAGAAATAGTGACGTAGGTGAAGATCAGAGAAGATGTTTCAGGAGATACATCTATGCCTATTGAATATTGGGTCCACAGGACAGGGGAAAAGCTTGGTTTACTCAGTTAACCAATGAGGAATGCATGAGGTTTAGTGGGGTGAGCCAACTTACCCAATGGTTTTTCCCCATGCCATGGGATGCCAGGAATTAAACCTACATCTTCTGATCACAATATCTGTTTAGGTTCTCCTCTGCCTCTCAATGTCAGGATTAGGGAGCTCTCTGTATGTTAAAGAGTATATAAATTTCATGTAAAGTTTTTGTGAGAAACATGGGATCCATGGTTTGAAGATTCACTTTCTCGTGAGGCACCAGACCTGAAAGCAAGTTTGTGAAACAACGTGCAGGTTAGGATGTGTATCATGAAAACTGGAGGCGTATTTGTGGACTCAGGTTGCTTTCCATGCAAGCAGAGTGTTACAATTCAGGGTTTACACAAAGGGTTGTCGTGAGCATGAATTTTTAAAATGTGTTATTCTTTAATGCAAAATTGCAAATGAGGAACACATGTCTGGTTACCTGAGGGCATCATTGTTGGCTGGCTTATCCATTCACTCTACAGCTGTCCCTAGTTCCAAAAGTCCCTGAAGGATAACCTGGCTCAGCATCTCTTGAATATCTCTTTTTCACTGTGTTCCAGGCATCTGCTGTCCCAGACTCACCATTTGCGTCTCACGTTTCAGAGAGATGTTAGTGATGCTGGGTAGGTTTCTTTTTCCTTGAAGAAAAATGCAAGCAAATATTTGATCTATCAGTGTATTTATGTATTCGTTATTTGTGACATTTCCTCTCTTAAGTAACAAAGCATTCTTAAATACCCATCTGAATTAAATTATTTTTCTTCTTGCTCTACAAGCTGCTAAGTGAGTCCTTTTCAATTCTCCTATACCTGGTCTGTGCAAAAGCTGTTATGACTACAAAACATTATTTTCATTCTAGTTGAGGTTATGTTTCTTCACTTTTGAAAATGTTCGTTATGTAATATTTGAATATACAAAGTGTATGTAGCATAATAATAACAGGAACACCTGTGAATCCACCCGTTCAATTATGAATGAGAACAATACTGTTGTCTTATCTTGTCTTCTTTTCCTACTCCATCTCTGTACCTCCTTCACCCCTAGAGGTAACCAATGTCCTAAATTGCTTTTTAATTTTTACTTTTATCACGTAAATTTGAATCTCTAAACAATATACCATTTAGTTTCGTTCGTTTTATAGTCTCGAAATGGGTATTGATGTGTATAATTTTCTATGATTTGGTTTTTTTTCAGACAAAATGATGTTTTTGAGGAATTTCTGTGATTTGCTCCTTATAGAGCAGTGCTTTTTAAACTTTAACATAAACACAAATTATCTTGGGAACTTGTTAGAATCTGGATTCTGATTCAGTACATCTGTAGTGGGACCTGAGGCTCTGCATTTCTAACAGGCTCCCAGGTCTAGTTCGTGTTACTGGTTTGTGTCACACTTTGACTAGCAAAGTTATAGAGGGTATAGATTATTCACAATTAATAGATGGTGGCTTACTCTAAAATAAATAGTTTGTTTATTTAAGTTCAGGCATACCTTCCCGAAAACATACATTTTCATTATATTTATTTCTTCCCCCAAACCTTAGTGGGAAGATGGAGATTGTGAAAAGAATTATGGAGCTGGCTCCCTTTAACCTAAGAGCAATGATGAGCAATGTCCTTGTCTTAAAACCTCTTGGCTAATATTAAACCATGTTTCCCCCAGTTGATGCTTGGTTGGATGTTTCTCTATCACAGTTCCTGTAGAGAGAATACTGATCATGTTTTTTGGAAAATTGGGATTTTCAGGCAATGGTAATGTATGTTTGCTATGTATATCTTAATATATGACAGCTCTGAGACTGAATGTATGTTTTTACTTGTTAGTCTTGCACTTCACCACTGCATGAACCTTTGGCTTTGGTAAGGTCCTGATAGTATATGATAATAAACCTGTGAGGAAAGAACAGGAGGTTGGGTGACAGAACTTCGAGCACCACTTCAATGTGATTCAGCTGGAAGATCTACAACTCTGATATACCGATGATTTATCATCCTCATGTTCCCCAGCACATAAATTTCAAGGAGCAGTGACACTTCTGATCCTCTTAAAGATATGCTCTTTAGCAATAATTTTACTTTCAGAGAGTAAATTTAGAGTAAAACTAAAAGATACTTGTTCCTTAGTGCTATTTATTCTTCTTCGGAATTCACTATGTTAAACTATGAAACTATAATCAGCTTTCACTATAAGGGCCATTTAGCCTTTGAAAAAATGGAAAATATCACCACATATTACATGTTGTTTAATAAAGTGGTACAGAATAGGGAATTGCACTCTTAGGTTCTAGTAGTTGTCTGCCTTGGTGAGAGAAATTAGTGTTCTGAGGAGTAACTCGAATTACTTCACACAATATTTACCATTACTCTAAATAATGATGAATTTGATAGGTGTTTTGTGGATTTGAGAGTTTTTCTAGTTTGTTTGGAGATAAAAGAGTTGAAGTTTAATTAAAGGATAAGGTGTCTATTTTATTCGCCCTGAGCTAACATCCATTGCCAATCTTCCTCTTTTTGCTTGAGGAAGATTTGCCCTGAGCTAACATCTGTGCCAATCTTCCTCTGTTTTGTATGTGGGTTGCTGCCACAGCATGGCCGCCTACAGGTGGTGTAGGTCCACACCCAGGAACCAAACCTGGGCTACTGAAGCAGAGTGTGCCGAACTTAACCACTAGGCCATGAGGTGGCCCCCAAGAACGAGGTGTCTTTTAACTCTAAGTGACAGAAACTCATCTCAAATCAGTTTAAACCAAAAGGGGAATTGCTGTATTCATATGACTGGCAAATTCTTATGGTTCTTTAGCTTCAGGCATGGATAGATCCAGGCCTTAATCAAGTTATCAACTCCTGCTGTCCTCCTCTTTTCTGTGGCTCAGTTCTGTTTTCCTTGGTGTTGGCTTCATTCTTCCCAGGGAGTGGCCAAGTTGGCCACTCCACCTTGAGGCTGACATTGTCTGATATATGGCAATCTCACAGAGCAGAGTGAGTTGCTTTCTGGGTAGCTTAACCAGTTAGTTCTCTCCTTCTTATCCTTTATTTTAACCTCTCTCTCTTCTTCTCATTGAACTATTTAAGTCTTAATCCTTTAACCCTTAAATCACTCTCATTTAGAATGTCCTCCTATTTTCTCCCTACCTAAAATGATTGAAAGCTCTGGGTGTATGTGTGGGGGAGGTGGAGGCTTGTGGATGTAGCCATTTAAAATAATACCAAATAATATTTAACATGATGTAAAAATGTTCACAATACATTAAGTGAAACAGCAGATCCCCAAATTGCTATAGACTATATTTTTTAAAACACATATAAGTAGAATATCTAGATCAATATGATAAAAAGATAACAGGAAAGATATCCAGTAGGATATGATATACTCCAAAGACTTCACACTGATTACAGCTAAGTAAGTGTTCATTCCAAAAATTTAGTTTAGGATCCTTAAGTCTTTTCTCTTGGGCAATTCACGCTCCTCAGAAAAGGCCCCTTCACTCTCTTGATGGGAGATATGCTTATAGATGCTTGGCTCCATTGCCCTGGCAGCTGAGTGGAGAGGAAGACTCGGAGTTTTAACACTTAATTCTCTTGATTTCAGGACAGTACAAAAGCCTGTCTTTATGCCTGAGGAGAGATGGTATGTGTATGTGTGCATGTTGTGAGGAGGAGTTGCCAGACTGAGCTGTGTGAAGCAGGCAAGAGAGATCTGGGAGAGAAATCGAATCCCCCAGCTCCCATGGCAGCACCTCCTGGGCACAGCCTCTTCTCAGGAGGACCTCAGAGTACAAAGAGATTTTTGTGGCCAAGGCATCACAGTAGAAATTGACTCCAACAGTCATATTCCCTAATCCCCAACGTTTTCTCATAAAAGTAAATTAGATGAGCTTCTATATAACATCCTACAAGTCCCTGTCCAATTCCTAATTAAAAATCGAAATGAATCTTTTTAATTAAAGTGCACTTCCAGATGTTTAATATCTGTGAAATAAATCTGATTTACCTCATTTCAAGTAGCCTCAACCATAAAAATATACAGGAAAATCTTATATAATACCTTGAAATATTTTAATATTTGGCTATTTTAGGATCCTTAAGGAACATTATCTCTTCAGAGATATTTTAAGATCTTTAAAGAGCATTATCCACATATAGCTTAATGAAAGTCATTACTTAATATTGAGCTATATGTGGAAAGTAATTTAGCGAAAATTTCAAAATGGAATAATACCTAACATCAAATTTAAAGTAACATTGATGACTTATTTTATTTTTCTTTTCAGGGAATTTAAGAGTCTCTACTGAAAATCATTACAGTATTTTTTGTCCTCACAGAGACGAGTGTTCCTACTCTTCTCTTAATTTGATTCTTCTTGCCATTAATTTTTACGTTAGATATTGACATAAAATAGCAATCGTTAACAGGCATTGGATGTTGTGTTTGCCTTCCTTCCTAGCTCTTATTCCTTCCCTCTCCCTCTTCCTCTTTATTTTTTAATTCTTTACTTTCTTAGTGAGAAATGACAACAACTAACAATTTATTTAATGTTTACTATGTGCTAGGCTCTGTTTAAATCCTTTGCATGCACTAGATTGTCTAATTCTCACAGTAATCCTATGAGGAATGACGGTTATCTCCATTTTTCAGATGTTGAGGCTGAAGCTTCAAAGTTTAAGCAATTAGAAAGTTTTAAGTTTCGAGTGCTATGCTGCAGAGGTTCTCAAAATGTAGTCCCTGGACCAGCAGCATCAGCACAATTTGGAAACTTGTTAGAAATGCAAATTCTTAGGCATCCCCCTGGATTTACAGAATGAGAAACTTTGGGGGCGTGGGGCCTGCCAATCTGTGTTTTAACAAGTCCTTGGAGTGATTTTGATCCACGCTTAAGTTTGAGAACCACTGATGTCATTTTTCTCTGAACTCAATTTGAAAATTATGTTCTCTGTTGTCGACTTTTCCCTTTGTTATAGGTATATACATATGAATTTGTTCTTATGGGTTGTTTTACATTTTATTTTACCTTTTAAATTATAAAAAACTCGGGTTTAAATAGGTTTTTTATAGTTTATTATGGTGATTATTTAAAAAAAATTTGTATTTTGGACTAGATTATTCCAAATGTTACCAGCTAGAATCCAGCAATGCAGTAATGTATTAAAAAATATGCATGATGACCACCTAGGGTTAATTCTAGGAATATAAGGATGGATTGGGTATCTGGAAAACTATTAATATAATTTACTGCATCAACCCATTAAAGGAGAAAAATCCATACATTCTTTGAAAATGTTTCTGACAAATTTAGCAGCCATCCCTAATAAAAAATTAAGCAAAATGGGAAAAAAAGGAAAATACTATAGTATGATAAAGACTATTTACTAAGACCAATAGCAAACATCATCCTAAATAGTAAAACACTAAGTTCATATTCATTGAAATCAGGATAGAGAAAAGGATGCCTTCTTTCTCTTTTTATAAGTCTAGTTGCCATCAGTCACTGTACGAATGTGCCTTTTTACCCCTTTTACCCTCCCCCCACCCCTTTCCCTTCTGGTAACCACCAATCTATTCTCTGTATCTTTGTGTTTGTTGTTGTTGTTTGTTTATCTTTCACATATAAGTGCAATCATATAGTATTTGTCTTTCTTCGTCTGACTTATTTCACTTAGCATAATACCCTCAAAGTCCATCCATGTTGTTGCAAATGGCAAGATTTCATCTTTTTTTATGACTGAGTAGTATTCTGTTGTACATATATATACCACATCTTCTTTATCCATTCATCTGTTGATGGGCACTTAGGTTGTTTCCAAGTCTTGGCTATTGTGAGTAATGCTGCACTAAACATAGGAATGCAAATATCTTTAAAAATTAGTGTTTTTGTATCCTTTGGATAAATAGCAAGAAGTGGAATAGCAGGACCATATGGTAGTTCTATTTTAAATTTTTTTTCTTTTGTGAGGAAGATCAGCCCTGAGCTAACATCCGATGCCAATCCTCCTCTTTTTGCTGAGGAAGATTGGCCCTGGGCTAACATCGGTGCCCATCTTCCTCTCTTTTATATGGGACGCTGCCACAGCCTGGCTTGACAAGTGGTGCATTGGTGCGTGCATCGGTGCATGCCCAGGATCTGAACCTACAAACCCTGGGCCGCCAAAGTGGAGCGCACGCACTTAACCACTATGCCACTGGGCTGGCCCTTATTTTTAATTTTTTGAGTAATCTCCATACTGTTTTCCAGAGTGGCTGTACCAGTTGACATTCCCACCAGCAGTATATGAGGGTTTCCTTTTCCCACATCCTCTCCAATACTTGTTATTTCTTGTCTTTTTAATAATAGCCATTCTGACGGGCATGGGGTGATATCTCATTGTTGTTTTGATTTGCATTTCCCTTGTAATTGACGTTGAACATCTTTTCATGTGCCTGTTGGCCATCTGTATATCTTTGGAGAAATGCCTGTTCAGATCCTCTGTCCAATTATTTTATTTTATTTATTTATTTATTTATTTAGTGGGAAGATCAGCCCTGAGCTAACATCCATGCCAATCCTCCTCTTTTTGCTGAGGAAGACAGGCCCTGAGCTAACATCCGTGCCCATCTTCCTCCACTTTATATGGGACGCCGCCACAGCATGGCCTGACAAGTGGTGCATCAGTGCGCGCCTGTGATCCGAACCCAGGCCCCTAGCAGCAGAGCCCCTGCGCTTAACTGCTATGCCAGGGGGCGGGCCCTCTGTCCATTTCTTAATTGGATTGTTTGGGTTTTTTTTGTTGTTGAGTTGTATGAGTTCTTTATATATTTTTGGATATTAACCCATTATCTGATATATGATTTGCAAATATCTTCTCCTAATCAATATGTTGTCCTCTCATTTTGTTGATGCTTTCTTTTTCTGTGCAGAAGCTTCTTAGTTTGATATAGTCCCAAGTGTTTATTTTTGCTTTTGTTTCCCTTGCCTGAGGAGACATATTCAAAAAGATACTGCTAAGACTGATGTCAAAGAGTGTACTACCTATGTTTTCTTCTAGGATTTTTATGGTTTCAGATCTTATATTCAAGTCTTTAACCCATCTTGAATTAATTTTTGTGTATAGTGTAACATAATGGTCCACTTTCATTCTTCTGCATGTGGCTGTCCAGTTTTCCCAACACTATTTATTGAAGAGCCTTTCCTTTCTTCATTGTCTGTTCTCAGCTCCTTTGTCAAAAATTATCTGTCCATAAATGTGGGGCTTATTTCTGGGCTCTCGATTCTGTTCCATGGATCTATGTGTTTGTTTTCCTGTCTGTACCATAGTGTTTTGATTACTACAGCTTTGTAGTATACTTTGAAATCAGGGAGTGTGATGCCTCCAGCTTTATTCTTTTTTTCACAGCATTGCTTTGGCTATTCAGGGTCTTTGGTTGTTCCAAAAAAGGATGTCTTCTATTGCTGTTATTACTTAACCTTGTTTTGTAGGTTGAAGTAAATGCAAAAAGTCATGAAAATAAAATAATAGCTATAAATATAAAGAAAAAGTAAGATCTTTTTTTCCTGAAGATATTTTTTCTATACCTAGAAACCCTAAGATATGCTAGTAAAAGTGACTAGACTTGATGAGGGAACTTTATAAAGATCCTGATTATAAGAAAAACAGTAAAAATTTTTTATACTAAAAACCACTTAAAAATGGAAATAGTAAAAGTATCTCAGGCACAGGAATGACAAAAAATGTAAAATACTTAGGGATAATTTTACTAAGAATATCACATAATCCGTATGAATGAAATCATAAGGTAGTATTGAAGGATATAAAATAAGACATAAAGGACTAATATCCTATTCATAATATGTAAATTAAATGCAATTTCACTTAAAATTTCAAGTTATTTTTAGAATTAAATAAAAAAAACTTTCCAGGTTAGGAACAATAAATATTTGAGAAAAAATTAAAATATGAAAAAGAATAATGAAGAGTCATTTTTCTTACCAGATACCAAAACATACTATAAAACAACTGTAAAAACAACAATGTGGTGTGGAAATAGATGGGTAGACTAGACTAAGTATCCTGAAATAGATTTCAGTATATATGGAAACTTCATATATGATTAAGCTGACATTTTATTTCACTATGAAAAGCACGATTTATTTAATAAATTGTGCTCACACAACTGGAAATCACAATAAATTGGTACCATTACTTCATACATATATAAAATTAATTTCAGTTGAGTAAAAGATTTAAATTTAAAAATAAAATTCTAGAAGAAAATTAATAGTTCATGTGTTAACGTGCAGATTGTGGAGAACTTTCTAGCCAAGACAAGAAGTCTAGAAGCTATTAAAGAAAACACTTTGGCTACATAAAAATGAAAAATTTGAGTATGACAGAGGCTACAAAGACATAGGCCATAGCTTGAGAAGTTATTTCCAATGTATATGACATGTGAACATAATAATAATAATCAAAGATAATAGATTGGTGGTTACTGGAGGGAAAGGGGGGAGGAGGGAGGGTGAAAGGAATAAAAGGGCACGTGTGTACGGTGACGAATGGCAACTAGACTTTGGGTAGTGAACACAATGTAGTCTACACAGAATTCGAAATATAGTGATGAACACCTGAAATTTATATAGTGTTATAAATCAATGTTACCGCAATAAAAAATTAAAGAAAAAAATAATCAAAGAAGTCTGACAAGTTGATGGCTCTCTTAGCCCACTTTCCCAAGAAAGTAGAATCTGAGGCAGGATTAAAGTGCTAATGCTTTATTTGTGAGGTGCAGACCCAGGTTAGCAACGGTGAGGATTAAAGGAAGAGAAGCAAGGGAAGATGTGATGCGATTGAAGTGATGTGGTCAAAATAAGACACAGCAGGTTGCTTGCCAGGTGCATTTGCTCAGCATATGGGACTTCTCAGAGGAGCTGCAAGGAGAACACCGCTTGGAGAAGTCCGTGGGAGGGACGTGGGAGGGGGAATTTATCTGCCTAGATCCCTTCTGTGTCTTGTTTCCTATTGGTCAATGCTTGCCCAATGGGCGGTTAGCTTTGTGAGTGCGTCATTAGACCGCTTTCATGGCTCCTCCAGATGTCAATTCTCGAGTTCCTCATTGAGGAGTTGCGCTCTAGCCTGGAAGTAACAAAGGACCCAAAAACTCTGAGCATATAGCCGGTCAGCCCAGCACAGTAGTGACCAGGGGGATGGCCTGACACATGCAGAGCTAGTGACTGGCTGGACCCCAGTGCTGTTAGTGGGCTCTCAGAGGCGGGGATCTGAGGAGGAGCAGAAGATTTGTATCCAAAATGGTAGCAGAAAGGAATAAAAAGGCATTTCAAAGAAGTACAAATTCAAATGGGCGATTGACCTCCTCAGTAGATTTATTATTCAAGGCATCTGCCACAGTAAGAGGAGAGAGTCAAGAACTGCCCAAACCTCAGTTATTCATCTATTTTTCACATACCTCCTACTGCCACTGCTGTAGCTAATGCTACCATCATCTCTCTAATGCCTGGATTAGGAGGAAGTAGCCTTTGAATTGCCCTCCCTACTTCTACTCTCCCCCTACTCTGAGTCTATTCGCATTGAAGGAGCCAGAGTATCCCATTAAAATAGAAGTGAGAGCATGTCAATCCTCTGCTCAAAACCCCCCTATGACTTCCCATCTCCCTTAGAGAAAAAGCTAAAGTCCTTACAATGACCTGTAAAGCCCCATATAATGTGGGTTCCTTTGTCCTTCTAGATCCAGCCACATAACCTCCCCACTGTTCTTCTCACAGGCCAAGCACATTCTACCTCAGGGCCTTTGCACTTGCTAAATAATGTCCTCTTCCCAGCTATGTGCTTCACTTTTTCCCTTGCTTTCTTTCTCATCACCTATTCAAAAGTCATCTTTTCAGTGAGGACTTTCCTGATCACTCTTTACAAATTTTCAAACTCCTACCCGTGACATTTTATATCCCTCTATGTTTCCTATTTTTCTTTTATTTTTAACATTTACTAATATCACATACTATATATTTTACTTATTTATTTTGTTTACAATCTGTTTCTCTCATTGAAAGTGGGCCCTATGAAGGCCCTATGTGTTTCATTCACTACTGTATCCCCAGGCCTATAACAGTGTCTGGCATATAGTAGATGCTCAATAAATATTTGTTAAATGAATAAATGGTCATGATACAAGAATAAAGGCTAGATGCTGCCAGCTTTAGTCTTAGTTAGTGTTCATGACAAAGGTTAGTGGTTGTGTGAGGAGCTAGAAAGAGGCTCTCCTGACTTCTCAGCAGCCTTGGTGTGGCCCATGTATTGAGATATGATGGAAACTGTTATCTTCTTGAGTGTGGACTAGGAAATAAGAAAAATCAATGTGTTAGGGGGAAGGTAGAGAAATCTTCTTGGGAATTTAAAGTGTCTGATTGGGATTTAGTTTGATAATAAACTTTGTTCTTTGTAAAAACATTGATGGTCCTGACAAATGAATAAGATAAATGCATTTATTCAAAAAATTGTATTCTCAGAAGATAAAAAGTTTCTTGATCTAGTGATGAGAAGAGTTATTGAAATATTGCTTTGTGCTATGATGGAGCTTTCTGTTAATGACAAAACTGGAAAAAGAAATACTGCTAGGGAAATTAAAACAAAAACGTAATTGATTTTGAAAGGCTCATCTAGGTAGGATTCCATTCAAATGAAATTGATGTAAAAGAATGATCTGATTCACCATCCAGAAAGATGCCAGTGATTGTTTTTTTGGCAGAAAGCACATTCTTGTTCGTACCATTGAGTCTTTATTGAGTACATACTCTGTTTCATTTGTCAAACTGGTGTTCCATGGAAAGTTATATTGCAAGATGCTAAGAATTGTGCTACAATTTTTTTTTTGTGATTAAATATGTTTAGAAAATCTTGACTTCTGAGATTGTAAATATCTAAGAGGAGTTTTGAAATATAATTCCCATATCATGGCACACTTTTATTATAAAACACTTGTTAACTTATTTGAGAATGGTGTTCAATGTAAGCCAATATAGGACCACTGGCTTATAATGCTAATATGAAGTCATCAAAAGTCAGAGAAGTACACATGTATAATTTTAGCAAGTTTACGTTACTTTCAAGTGACATTTAATTTTGATATTTTTGGTATTCATTTAGTATTTCTACCTAAAAGGCAGTGATAGGCAGTTATTTTATTTTAACAAGGTAAATCTTGTTAAAGTAATTTTAATTTTAGTCCTCCTCCAAGCCATACATTGATTCATCATGGATTTAGGGGGTTATGTCTGTTCAAATGTTTGTTATTAAAAACAGCTATTTAAATTAAAAATGCTTTGTTAAAGCCAAACCGTTTTTGATTATTCAGGACATTTTTTAATCTACAGAAAGAAATATATGTATTTTAAATTCTTGCTTTTAGTTAAATTTCTGTTAAAAGTACAAAACTATATACAGAATACTTCAGCTAAATAAATAAAGTCAATAGATTGACAAATATTTATTGAGCTCGCCACTGTGCCAGACACCATATAGGCACTGGGGACCAAGAGAGATAAAATCTCTGTACCCAAGGCGAACTCATTCTAATGCAGAATTGAACTTGGTGAATAAATAGCAAGATTATTAGAATAACTTTAATCTGCTTCCTAATTATCAACTATAAAAGAAAAACAATTTTTCTGTTTTGTTCCATTTCAAATGATTTCAAATTTTAGAATGAAAATTCTAAAGAACTTAAAATATTTCGTATGCTAAACCTGAATTGCTGCTTTTATATGTTATATTATCATGTCCTAATTTTCAAGCCACAGGTTTATTTTACAACTAATGGATGATGACCTTCAGTGATAATGATGTCCTGCAGTTTCTCTTTAAAACTGAGAGAATGTAGAGATATTAAGAAGGTATGACACCCTTCTCCACCAAATCAAGATTTATATTATTAATAAAAGGTAATATAGATATTTATGAAGCAGTAGTGCCTTGAAATAGAGCAAGAACAACTTGTAAAATTATTAACCAATTAAGTTCCGTTAGGAGCCTAATCATTCAATATATTTTGGAGATTTTATGTAATAATTATTTGATATTTCTTCTGAAAAAAATAGCAAATCTAATAAGAGTTTCTGAAGGTCAGGGCTGCTAATAGTCTTCTGCTCCAGTACTGGTGCTTTTAGAGCTTTTCTATGATCTTATGCCTAATTTTTGAAGTACAGAGCAAGGGAACAACCCTTGGTAGATTTAGACACAACAGTTGGGTATATCCAACTTAACTTTTCACGGACTCCTTCAGGTATAGAGAGAGAGAGAGAGAAAGCATCATATTTTCATATAGTGATCTTAGATGACCTGATCTCTAGGTGACTCTCATAAGAAATTTCCATATGTGTACACACATACATGTACACATATAATGCATATAAGCTCACACCAGATAATACACACACATACACAGGTACATATGTACCCTTCACAGGTTTGCCTGTAGAGAGGTATTTATCCAGAGTCACTATGTTGTCATTAATGCAATATTTAAAAATATTAAATATTTTTCTTTAGCAATATTATGAAGACATGATTATCGGATATTCAGGTCACAACCAGCTGTTAAACTGTTTAGGATTAATTTTGATATCACCTTTGGAGAATATTGGTAAGAAAATAAACTGGATATTGTCCAGAAACCACTGTCTCCGTGATGCAGAATACTGGAGGCTGAGATGTAAGGTGTTCACAGGAAACTGAGGCCAACTTCATCTCATTAGAAATTCCCCACAGGGCCGGCCCTGTGGCTTAGTGGTTAAGTGCGCGCGCTCCGCTGCTGGCGGCTCAGGCCCGGATCCCGGGCGTGCACCGACGCACCGCTTCTCCGGCCATGCTGGGGCCGTGTCCCACATGTAGCAACTAGAAGGATGTGCAGCTATGACATACAACTATCTACTGGGGCTTTAGGGGAAAAAATAAATAAATCAAAAATTAAAAAAAAAAAAAAAAGAAATTCCCCACATTGAGGAAAGGGGGCGACAGAGGATATTAGCTGTCTATAAACTTTTCTTGGCATTTTCAGGAGTCTTGAGGTTGCATGGTGGTGGCAGTATCTTTAAATTATAGTTCAAAATATAAGATCTATTGTGGCTTAGGGAGCCAATAATGGCACTATTAACATCTAGAGGAATGGCATTACCTTTCTTGGGTTTTCAAACTTAAATGGATTTGGTAATGCTTGTTTTGGCATTTATTCCTTCTTGTCTGTAGGCAAGATTCTTTACAGTGAGAATTCTTTACAGAGAATTATATACATTATTCTAACATGAATGGTTATTTAGGGAACTGATATTATCATCATTATTTGTTACTAATACAATATTTAGGTTGGTTTCAGAACAGTTTCTATATAGGTATCTTGAACCCCTTCTGTTGATATTTCAGCAATATGTCTGTGCATTTATATTCCTAATTTATGGTATAAAGTAATAAATCAATGTGGCTGCAGTTACTACAATGTTATTTCTTGGTTTACAAGCAATACCTTAAGTGAAAATAAAAAAACAGAAACAAAAACGGTCATTTTCTTATCCCAGTGGAGTTAACCTAAATAGAACAATATAGATGGGTGAAGAAATTGGTGGAAATAGTATTCAAATTAGAGTTTGTGAAAGAAGACTGCAATTATAAGCTTATATACTTACATGAAATAGCCTAAAGGAGGTTGTTTTATTCTCTGACCATTTGTAGGGTAACTTTACTTTTCAGATTCTTTAGAAATACTCTGATGTTATGGACTGTATGTTTAAGGTAATAAAAATTTGGATGTTGGTAATCAAAGAGGGCTTTTTTTTCCCTAATTGAGGAGCATGTACTTATATGTTGTAAATACCACATAGAATGAAGGCATGTGATGGAAACCAGGCCTGATCCTTAATATCATTGCTGTGTTTCTTTGTAATTTAAATTTTCCTTTGTTAGTTGTGTGAATAGAATGAGAGTTATTTTAAAGGAGTCATAGCAAGAAACAAAACAATTGGATTTTTGTAATCAGTTGTTTTTTTAATAAATAGTATGTGGTTGTGGGGGAAGAGGGAGAATCCCCCTCTGCCCTTTCCCTTAAGGTTCTTATGGCTGGCCAAATAATTAACAAGACAGGTTAGCAGGAGAAAATAATACCAAGTTTAATAACATGTATACATGGGAGAAACCAGGGATATTGCATTTCTCAGCACAAAAGCAGAAATTCTCATCTTAAATACCGTGTTCAGCTAAAGACAAAGGAGGATGTTGGGGGTGGGGGGAGTCAGTTACAGGAGATTACCACTAAAGCACAGTAAACAAGAGTAAGGTTATTATGCAGACTTAAGGCCTCAATTTCCACATTGATAAGTTTCTAGAAATGAGGTCATTCCCCCTCTTCCCAATACAGAGAGGGAGATACCTTTACAAATGGAGATTTCCCTTATAAACGTAAATGTTTGTCTGGCAACTCCTCTCAGGGCCATCCAGAGAATGTGGCCGGAGAGACAGAACTTCCAATTAGATGGGCTTGTTGGTGCCTTTCCTATTGTAACATCTATTTTACATTATATTACAGCCATCAGACAGAAGATCTGTTCCAGGAAGGAGTTACTATGTCAAATTTTTTAGGCAGTTAGTGGGGGAGGTCAAATGTCCATAAGAGAAAACAATCAAGGTAAAGAGATATATTTCAGGGTGGCCAAATCTTGATCTCCCACATGGTTGAAACCAGGGTCGTGGTAACAATCACGAGAGGGTAATCAATGGACAGGCTTTACACTCCAGCTGTTTGACCAGATGGCCGTAGCCAGGTATTTTGTACCTTTTAAACAGGTTACATATAATAAGTAGAATGAAAATACTTCCATTTAAACCTTATTAATTTGATGATAATAATATCTCAAATATTTTCCTTTTTTAACAGAGATAATATATCTTTAATAGTTTATGTTCACTTAAGTTTTTTTTTTTTTAACAAAGAAAATACTCAATATCTGAACATAGAGGTGTTTTCCTTTTGTTCCCCCAAGTGTCGTCCTGATGTAGAAGTGGTTGCTGAAGAGAAGGCACGTTAACATAACAACAGTTGATGCAGTTGCAAATCTTTCTGTTTTAAGGCTCAAGGTTTTCCCCAAGGAGCAGTCCTGGCCCACAGTGCAGATGTTGAGCTCTCTTTAAAAAACAAATAATGCTGAGCCTGATACAGACGTTACCACCTTGCCCAGCACTTTGATTAACCTTTTATGATGTGTCTGCCTACGGAAATCTGGATGAGCGTGCTCCCGTGTGTCTTATTAAAAGCCCTCCAGGCTTTACTGAACTTTGTATTTATGCTTTTTGTTCTGTGGAAGGTTTTGGTGTTTAGTAAGTATAAAATGGAATGCACTAGCATGCGCTAACAAGGATATCTGATGTGAGCTGCTGGCTTGAGTTTGCAATGGGAACCATCATGGTTTGATTAGCTGAGTGTCATTAAAGAATGACTGTAGCTACACAAGTAGGAGAGGCTCTGATTTCCCATAAACAAACTGCTAATGGAGGACCTACTTTTCTTCCTTTGGAGACATGTTAATAGAATTTTCTGCTGTTATCAAATCCTTGGGATTGGGGTTCCAAGGGTGTGCCCATAGTTTGGTCTAGACCTGAGCCCTCGATACAGGAGCCAGCCAAATGTACTTATTTAAATTTAAATTTAAATAAAATTCAAAATTCGGTTTCTTAGTCACACTGGCCACATTTCAAGTGCTCAGTAGCTACATGTGGTTAGCGGCTACTGTATTGAATAATGTGAACGTAGAACATTTCCATCATTTCAGAAAGTCCTATTGTTACCGCTGTGGGAGATCAAGATTTGGCCATCCTAAAATATATCTCTTTACCTTGATTGTTTTCTCTGAGGGACATTTGACCTCTCCCATTAACTGCCTAAAGAATTTGACATGGTGGCTCCTTCCCGGAACAGATCTATCATGATGGCTATAAAGATAATGTAGGATAGAGGTTACAATAGCAAAGGCACCAAGCCTCTTTTATCAAAAACTCTGTCTCTCCCTGACCACATTATCTATAGATGACCCTGAAAAGAATTGTCCTCCTGCCCTCTGAAGTCCCAGGCCACTACCCACCCCCAACACGTTCCTCGCCTTTAGCTGCAATACTTAAGCAAGCAGCCTAGACAGAGGGACGAGTTGCTCATTTCTGAGTTTCTCCCATGTATACATGTTAATAAACTTGGTATTATTTTCTCCTGCTAACCTGTCTTGTTAATTATTTGGCCAGCCAGAAGACCCTTAAGGGAAAGGGCAGAGGGAGATTCTCCCTCTTCCCCCGACACCGCCCAAGGGCGGGAGTCATCTGCTCGCCGCAAGACATGCCAATAGTCAAGAGGCAAGGTGGTAGGAGAGAAAGGACTTTTTATTACAGCTTACTCGCGAGGGGGAAGATGGCCAACTAATGTCCAAAAGAACCATCTTACAGAACAAAGACTACAGGCTAGTTGTATATGGGACTGGTCTCCAGATGGGGGAGGCAGCTGGTCTCCGAGTGGTGGCATCTATCTGATCTCAGGGTGGGGGCATCCATCTGATTACCAGGTGGGGGCAGACGTCTGTTCTTAGTTCCTGCTAGTCTTTTGTTTTACTTGATATGCATCAGAGACTGGAGCAATGCCCTATACCCTGATCTTTCAGTTGTCATTGATGATGGCTATCAGCATAGACTCTCTGCCCGGGGGTCATCACATTCCTAAGGAGCTCAAAAGAACAAAGTTATCAACTTATAGCAGTTGGGAAGGGCCATAAAATCTACAGAGCTTGTCTGGGTTAGTTAATCAGAGGTCATTGAAAGTTACAATAGGGTTGCTTTTCTACAATATAGCTTCCTTTATGTCAACTTTGTGTTGAGCCGGTATCACTATTGGACAGCATTGCTCTGAACTGTAAATACCTGAATGACCCATATGCTATAGAATTCCATTTATACTCTATATTCTTAAAAGGATTTCTTCAATGGGCTTGTGATTCCTTTAAATTTATAGTATTAAAATAAAAAATATCTATCAACTTTTCCCTAGAGGAATGATCAGCTCCCATTCCTTCTAGCTTAACATTTGAATCCTTCAGTGAGAGTTTAGACTTAGAGATTTAAAAATGGATTCTTGGAATAGCTAATCTTTTTTAGATACCTAGATAACCCTCAAGAAAAGACTCCTGGAAGTCGATGGCAATCTGCGTTTCTTTGTGAACTGCAGAACTATGGAGAGAAAAGCTGGCACAAAATTCCCAGTGTTTAGAAAATATCAACATTTTCCAAGATATTTTTTTATTACAGAATTAATAAAATAATTTGCTATTTACATAGCTATTAGAGTGACTTTAAATGGCTAAGATCATGATTCCTTTACCCTGAAATTCCTTTTTTTGCCTACTTTGAGTGAATGGGTTCAAATATTTTCCAATTTGCATCTATTTATAATATGAAATGTCTTTAAGTTATATAGTTTCATTGAAATGTTTTACAAGGAACACTTTCGCTACTTTTGCTGGATCTACCCTTCTCCATATTCTAAACTGATTATGCTTTGTTTTATTAACACAATTAATTGAATATCCTCTTCTCTCACCTAGTTGATTGCATTAGCCTGCAAACTGGTCTTATTGTCTCCGGTTTATCCCCTCTCCTCTCTATCCTCAATGCCTCTACTAGGGTCATCTTCCTAAATGCACATTTGATCATGTTATGCTATATTCCCCTGGCTTGCTGTTGTAGGGGAGCAGAATTTACCATCTCAAGATGTGTCTCTTTGATGTGAGGATTATTTTGGGCTGGTTATTTTTAAAAAACTGCAGACATGGGAGAAACTCTGAAACCACGCAGAAGTTACCCTTTGTAAGAGACATTCACATTTGTCAGGGAAACCTCCATTTGTAAAGATGTCTCCCTCTCTGTACAAGGAAGAGGAGGATGACCTTATCTCTAGCAATTCTTATCAATGCGGAAGGCAAGAACTTAAATCTGCATAATAACCTTACTCTTGTTTACTGTGCTTTTCTGGTACTCTCCCAAAAATGACTCTCCCCACCCCCGACATCCTCCTTTGTCTTTAGCTGCAGATGGTATCTAAGTGGCAACCTCGGCCATTCTACTGAGTTACTCAGCTTTCCTGGGTTTTTCCCGTGTATGCATGTTATAAAGCTTGGTTTGATTTTCTTTGTTATTCTGTCTCATGTCAATTTAATTCTTAGGCCAGCCAGAAGGACCTAGAGGGTAGAGGAATTGTCTTCCTCTTCTACACTGTATTAAAGTCAGAGTTCTTAGCATTTTGTTCAATGGTTTATCATAGACTGGCTCCTATCTACCTTCTCAACTATATTTCCAACAAATGCTTTTTTAACTTTCCTCTTACTCTAACATATTCCTAATAAATCCACAAGTCTTTATAATCATACTCCCTTTCAGCATTGGATTGTAACTTCATCCATATCTACTTGCTTTCTGTAATGACCAACTTATTTTACTGTAAAAATTTAGGTTGTTTTCTTGACTTCCCTCTTTCTACCTCTAAATTTCTCTATAGTTCACCTGTTTTCTTTTTTTCCACTCTTCTCAGAGGAAGAAATAGCTCTTCTTCTATCAAATTAACTAAGCTGAAGCCAAACGCTGGATCCTTGCTCAAAAAACTTCAGTGGTTTTCCAATAGAGTGTAGGTTAAAGTAAATAAAATTCTTTGCTTGGTGTTCAAGGTGCACCATGATTTGGCCCAAATCTAGTTTGCCACTGTTAGTCCTCAGTGTTCCTTCTGTCAGTGATTCGTGCAAATGGAATTAATTCTCTATATTTTGCTGTGCTTACTTCCTGCCTGTCCTGATGCTCTTCTTCTAAGTGTCATGTTGCTCTCTCTCATCTGTAATAACCTTTGAGCATCTAGACAAAAGCTGTGTCCCAGACGAAGTCATTTCTAATCCCCCCAGTGTGCAATGCTCATGCCTGATCTGCATTCCTAGAACACTTTATCATCACTTCTACTGGCATTCCTAATCTTGCCTACTGGAGGAGGAGCTCCTTGGTAACAATTTATTGCTGATTCAGCTTCTCCTATTCTCCACAATGCCTACCACATAATCTTATATTCAGTACATGCTCAACAAATGTATTTTGAATGAATAAATGAATGGAATCACTTATTTCCAAGCTTAAACTTTTCATTCAACATTATTTACAAAGCTACACCTATTTTAAATGGAAATTTCTTAGAGACACCTGCTAATTTGGCTGTTCTATTAATGTAGTCTGGATTAGGATGGGGAAGTGATTAATTTCTTATTTTAGCTGGTTAGATATGATGTGTTTAGACAATTACTGAAATTCTCAAGTTAAATTTAAACATAGAGAGATACCTTGTTGAACAGCGGTTATTTCACGGATTCTTCTTTGGTGTGCTTAAATGCTAAGGTGTCAGGATTTTCCATAAAGAGGAAATAGAAAGTTTCAAATGAGGTGAACAGAGGTGTGTTTGCACTTGTATGACCATGAGTTTGCATGTGCACACACAAAACATGTAGTACATAGTGGGAGGAAGTAAGTATGACCATGGGTTTGCATGTGCACACACAAAACACGTAGTACATAGTGGGAGGAAGTAAATGGAGAAATGGAAATGGGAAAGGCAAAAAAACCTACAATTGCGGGTTATTAGCAGGCTTTATGCTAAGATGAGAGTTGTAAGGTACGTTTTCTCCTTAGGCTCATTGACAAAGAACACTAGCTCTCAGTTCAAACACAGGTTTGTATTTGTTCATTTCACGGAGGGTCCTCTAAGGCTGAGTGCTTTGCCCTCTTCTTGTGCACATTCTATGAATCCAGAGACATCTCTAATAGTCTGCTACCTAAGTCAAGACAAAGCAGCACCCAAATTGTTCTATAGTAATTGCAAAAATTTTTTATTACAGAACTCCATTTCAACTTTATAGATATTAGTTGACCTGTCACAAGGAACGAGGTTATCGTGTTTGACCTTTGTGTCCCCTACCAATTTTAAGGGCAGGAACTAACAGCTCAGCAGAAGTGAAGCTGAGTACCTATTCATTGTCATGGCAGCTTTAACTTCTACCAAACACCTGGAATTAAGTGGAAGAAATTTCATATTACAGGAAAAAAAAATGAAGATTAGCAACACCTATTGGAGATGAGGGAAAAGCAATATGCCTTTTCAACCAGTAAGTTCAATAATGGTAGAGAAAAATATATTTTGAAATATTTGAATTTTTAAGTAAGCTAGAAGTTTAACCGTACTAATTCACCCAACTCTCCTGTTTTAATAATTGTTTCTGATTTTTTTACCCCGGGGAAACTAGAAGTCCAGATGTCATGTTTCTTTGGGCTATTTCTTTTGGTAGGATAAACTCCTACTAAATTCCAAGCCTTAGTCCAGGCCCTGGGAAATTCAAAGACAAGCAAGATAGTCTCTTCTTGCCTGGAGTTTGCAATCTATTGGCTAAGGTAACCAAGTAAAGCAACAATGAAAATATGGCGACATAATGTAAATTTAGAATGTAAGACTCCATGAAGGTAGGATTGTGTCTGTCTTATTCAAGCTGCATTCCTTGGCATCTAGCACAATGCCTGTACGTAGCTGACGCTGAATAAATATGTGTTAGTTGTTATTTGGGATTTTTCAGAGAAGGAACTCAGAGAAGTGGTACCAGATCCTGTTCATGGAGTGCTTCCCGCAGATGGTGCCACCTGAGCAAAGTCTAGAAAGATATGTAAAAGTCACCATGCATAGAGAAAATGGCCACCAAATGGGACTGATTGTGAAGGGCATCCTAGGACCATGGAACAGAGTGAGGAAAGCACAATAACATGAGAAAGCACGCAGTGGTTGTTAGGTAGAGTGTCAAAGGGTAAGGCTATGGAGGCAGCAAGTCCAAATTATGAAAGGACTTGGGGAATAAGCTAGAAATTGCACTTTAGTATGAAGACTACCAGGAGCCCATGAAGCATTTAGCACAGTGGCATACTCAGGTTTGCATTGAAGAAAAAAATCACTGTGACATTGATATTTTGAAGGAAGATAGTAATGGGATAACCCAGACAAGACAACTAAAATATTCCAAATTGTGATATGAAGTCTCATCTATAGAAATTTCCAGAACTCTTAAGTTAGTGGGAGAGATTAGTCATTCTTTCATGAAAAAAAATTTAGAGAAAATGAATATTTAATTACGTATCTGGGGTCTTTTTATCAAGTCACTTTATGGTCTTAGATAAAAAAATATGTATACCTCAATCTGTTCACAAAATAATCATGTTTTCTCTATTAGGTTGCAAAACTAAAAATTAATTAATGATCAAAATGAATCATTTAATTTACTTTGAAAGATTTTTAATATTAGTAAAACTATAATGACTTCATGAGAAATATTTTTTAGAATGTTGATTAGACTATACTTTGCATAGATGTTGAAAAATATCAGAAGCACCATTACAAAGAAGTCAGTAAAGTCTAGTGTTCTAGAAGAAAGAGACACTTGCTTTTGCTATGCAGTGGTTCTCAAGAACACCTATGATTAACATTCTCTTCCAAATGGGAAAATTTCTGAGAATGAAAGAGGGCGCAGTTAATTATTATACTGGATAAGAGGTGTTAACTGAGGTAGTCCCTGGCCAAACCAAGATGTGCGGTCATCTCTAAGAACAAAGCATATGACATTGGAAATAAATATTGTATCTGATATATTTATTCACAATGTTAACTTTTAATCCTTCTTCAATATGCAAATTAAATTAAAAAAAACATAAATCAACTCACTATAAAATTTGCTTTTACAGTAAGACCTTGGTCTGAAACACTTTAGTAAGAAGAAAGAACAAAGGAAAAAGAAAGTTTATTGGTTATCTTGCACTCGAACCCTAAGTAATAAGATGAACTGGAAATGATTTTCAGGTCCTGATGGACTGATCCAAATGTACAGGTTATAGATGGGTAATGTGGGGGTAGCAAAGTGCAATGGAAAGAGCTTTGGCCTATCAGCCAAAGACTTGACTTCTGCGTCTGGATCTGTCTTTCTCTAAATTTGTGACCATGAGACAATATTTAACCCCTCTGAACCTCGGTATTTTCCTTGCCTTTCAAGGGAGAGCTGAAATGCACAAAATAAGAAATAATTTTCCAAAATTAGGAAAAATGTCCAGTCTTTAATGCATGTTAAATTATAATATGATAGCATATTAAGCATATCAAATTAGCCAAAATCAGAAAAAGAAAGAACATCATAAGATTGCATGGCAATGGGTATTGCAGTTCACTGGTGATGGAGGTGTAAGTTGATAAATCCACCCAAGAGAGCAATCTGGCAATATGTATCAAAAACTACAAAATTAAAAAAATATGTTTTTCATGCTTTTTGACTTCACAATTTCCTTTCTAGGAATTTACCATAGGGAAGTAATCAGATTGTCATATGGAAATTTATGCACAAGGAGATTCCATTGTCTAGTTATTTATAATAGCATAGCAACTGGAAAAGAATGTCTAGTATTAAGGGACTGATTAAATAACTTATGGTATATGCAGCTGATGATAAAATTATGTAGCCTTTTAGAATTATACTCTTGAAGATTATTTAAGGATGTGAGTAAATGCTTATGAGAAGTTAGATAAATGGTTCACAAAATTGCATATGTAGTGTGATAGTTACTTTACAGGAAAATACATGTGTAATGTGAAAAAAATGTGAAATTTATACATATGAGATTTATACATAATGACTAGAAGGATAAATACCAAAACGTTAACAGTAGCAATCTCAGTGTAGAGAATAGAAGTGACTTTTGCTTTCTTCTTTATTCTTTTTGTTTAGAAATTCTCTTCAATGAAATGTTGTGTATTTTACAAAGGCAATCATTGCTATATAATAATTTGATTACAAGAAAAGTTGCTAAACTAGATAATCTGTAGTGCTAACTCTTTTTCTAAGGTTCTATAAGCCTATAATTTTGTCTGAGAACAGGGGTTGGCAATCTACAGCCCTCAGACCTAATCTGGCCCACTACCTGATTTTGTAAATGAACTTTTATTGGAACACAACCATGCCCATTCATTTACATATTACTTATGACTATTTTGGTGCTACAAAGGTAGAGTTGAGTAGTTATGATAGAGACTATATGACCCACAATGCCTAAAATATTCATTATCTGGCCCTTTACAGTAAAAGTTTTCTGACCACTACTCTGGAATGTTGAATTGGAAATTTCCATCTGGAATGTTGAGTTAGAAATTTCTATCATTTAAAAAATACACTAATTCTGTTAAAATATAGTTTAATACTATTATTTCAGATACATTTTGATGCCTAAAATTCTATAAAGATCTATGCTCTATTTTAATAATTTTGTGAATATTAAATTCACAGGGCCAGGAAAGAGCAAGATCTAACTTCACTCTTTTATTGAAGAATCAGAGAACTTTATATCTAGAGGGGGCCTTAGAGAACTGGGCCAACTCTCATTCTTCTGTGTTGTGACCTTAATGGCTGCACACGGTCATTTCCAATCTAGTCGTATGGGAAGGAAATGGGGCTATCGTTGCTTTTTCGAAAAATGGTTAGCCCACTTTCCAACTGAGGGTGAAATGCTGCATTCGTTTCAATAACAAATACTTATTGCATGAGCCATGCTGTGGCCTTGTGGGGATGAGTGAAGAATTCTTGACCTTGAGGAGCATAAACAAACAAAACGGAGAGGGAAACGCAGTCTGGATAAGGGCGAAAGCCTGTATGGCACTGGAAGGATATCTGAGAACTGAGAAAATATGGTGGTATGTAGGAATTTGAAAAAATGATAAATCTGTGAAAGAATTGAGTTAGGGTTTTGCACTTATTTTCGCCATGATTTTTTATCACTTTGTTTTGTAACGTTTTATCAGATTCTCATGAGATTTTAATGAATAGACCTAGGAAGATTTAGCTTAAAAATGTAATTTGCAGCTTTCAAATATATTCAACTTTGGTGCATGTTTTCTACCTAATGCAGATTCCATTTTAATTGGCATTTATATTACTATTTAGTCATTGATGAATTATATTCCTTAGTGGATTATTTTGAGGGTGGAGTTGCATCTCATCTAGAATAAACAGCAAAGGGCTTTAGAGTCTCTTCTGGTTCTAGATATTTTCTCTCTAATTCTCCATTTAGATTTTTATTTGATTTAAAATGCCTTTCTTTGCATCAGAGACATGATTAGACCTAAGGAGCATTTAATTATTTGTTATACATTAGTGCCAAGGTCTAATCAAGTGATCATCTAATGGAGACCTGCCTTAGTTAATGGGGCTGATGATGGTGGGAGAGTGGAAGATTGATCATTTTGGAACCAAGGATGTCTTTGGAGGGCACTGTGAACTCATTGATTGCCTGGGAAGAGGACAGAGAATAAGATATATGGGTTGGAAGTCTTCAAAACTTAATTACATGACAGTCACCACTGGATGTTTTTCTAATAATTTTCCTGCTCTGAATTTTCCATGTTTACACATTTATTGATTTATCAAGAGATCAGAGGTATCTAATAATTTCTCTGAAATTAATTCTCAAGGATATTGTGTACCTGGATCTTGTTATGGCTGGAAAACCTAATGGCTTTTTTATTTGGAAAAAAAATTTTATGGGAACACTATTGACAATGATAAACTTGGTTGTCAAATATTATCGTTCGTATTTGCTTGATATATTTATAAATATTTCTGAAAAATTTATCCCCTAAGTAAACATCTAGTTTTAAGGTACTTCATGAATGTTTTAATTTTTATATTTATGAACAGTATACTTTGATAGCAAATTTTTGTTGAAAAACAAAGAACACATAAAATGCATCATTTATGGAGTTTTCTAACTTGCATAATTCTTTATTCTTCTCATCAAATTTTAGACAACTGTATTTGCAGAAATTATACAATTTATGCTTTAGCATCGGTACAGATTATACTGTGTAAATATACATATTGCATATGGAATTTTTGTAATATATATGAAAACGAAAATAATGTAAGATCTTTTACATGATCATATTTATATAAAATAATATATAACTGATTTTAGAATCTAATACCAAATCTCATGTAAATAATACCTAATTTAATATCCTTAGCAATTGTTATACATAAAAATAATTATTAGTGGTTTGTACTGCAATCTACATGTACCCCACAAGAATATACATAATATACCTTGGACATTTTTCCTAATTGATTCAAGATTGGTTTGTTCCATGCCTTGCTATGAATTGTTATCTAGTTCATGGTTTATTATTCCCTCTTAGTGAAAATGAGTTCGAATGATTTTTGCTTCAAATGATCTGTATGAAGGTGAGTTAAATACTGTTCCTCTTAGAGCAAAAGTGCTCGTTGGTAGTTTCTCCTTTCCAGGAGCACCGCAAGAGTCCCGTTGACTGCTGGTGAGGGACTTTTCTCTTTGAGTCAGTTTCTTCTTTCAGGAAGCTTGTCTGCTTCCTCTGCACATATGCCCTTCTTTCTTCTGTGTGCAAGTCGATAGCTTCTTTTTGTGTTCCAGGATTTCCATCAGGAAGTGTTTAACCCAAATAAATAAGCTCTTCACTTTTAGGAGAAAATATATTTACCTCCCTATAAAACTGGGTTCTAGATGATAAGAAATCTTTACCTTAACAAATGATTGTCATCATCATCATTTATACCAAGCAGCTTTTGCAAGTGCCTTATTTGGAGCTTGTCCTGGGTTGGGTACAGAGTAGACAGGACACATTGATTCAAATAAATACAGGGAAGATGCAGACAGTTCAATCAATGTTAAAATAAAAAATGCATACATCAAATAGATGATTTAATAGCATTATAACTGCCAGGGGAATAATTATATGGGAAAGAGTGGTAGTAAGCCATAAATTTTCTGTTAATCTTATACATTCAATTAACCTGGAAAGGCTTTAAGAAAGAGGAAGAGTTTTAAGATATGCTTCAATGAAAGAAAGTGCTCTCTCTAATATCATATCTTAGGTAGCAAATTACTATTTCACTGTTTTGCCTGCATTTGTTATCTTTGGCAATTATTTAGACACGTAGACATAACGAATCTTCAAAACTGAGGGAGTGATGTCCATATATTTCTGCAAACAATAGGAGTAATTATTAAATCTTATTCCCTGGAAAAATTGAAAAAAAAGCTTATCTCACTAGAAGTTGGTAATATCCTAATTGCGGACATTATGGAACACTATCGACAGTTATTTTTTTAATGCTACTTTTTGTTTTTACATGTGTGCAATGAGTCTGTTAAAAACACCCACCAAAGTATACTTACTAATATAGTACATTAGATGTGTTTGAGATTATTTCTGAGGATGAGGTGTCCATTAATTTTGTTCTTTTGATTGATTTACTGTGACATAGGAAATGTTTTAATTTATTGTTTTGAGTTATTCAAAGTTCCTAATAATAAGATAGCTCCTTCAATGGGCAGTATGTATAATATGAATATTCATGATGCAGAGTGGGATTTAATAAAATAAAATTTATTACCAAGAACAAACTCCTACTTTATATACATATTTTCTTAATATACTCTATATGTGCTATTGCAAGAATGCTATAATTTGCTTTTTGAAATTACAGTTCTCCACGATGAGAGGGAAGCTTGATTTGATTAATTATGCTTACAAGCTGTTAGAGAGGGGGAAAAAAAAGAAAACTGTTTTGACTTTTTAGTTTTTGCATAATTGCTGCTTTTTGGATTCACATTACTTCCATCAGTTGTTGAGAAATGAAGAACTAATTTATTTTAAAGAGAGAGATAAGATGAAGAGTCGAGGGTATCAAGACCGAGAAGTAATGGCATTTAACTACTACTTTAATATGGTGATCAGTAAGATTAGAGAAAGCATTTATTAAAATGTTAGTGTAGCACTTTATAGACACTTTTCAATTTTTAAGAAGATAGTTATTCTTATATTTAGGGGACTGATTTCTTAGATCATTTTCATTTTACTTAACTGACATTAGACGTTACAATAAAAGGAATACAATCGATGCCTTATATACTGCTTTGTGAAAGCATTTCTGATGATCTTCGAATTTGGTATTCATTATCCTACGAGAAGAGTAATTGAGATTCATTTCAGTTCTTCTTATTCAAATAATTATAATTAGGCAGAAAATATTTATTGCTGGTACCAAGACAATGCTGTAGATGTGAGGCATTAGGAAAACAGAAAATACGGGCAACCCAATATCCAAGATAAGGCATCTGAGTTGTAGACAGCTTAAAAATTAATATAAAGGTCATTAAAATAATCAGCATTGTTTCCTCTTCTCTTTCTGTAATTAATTAGTAGGTATTGCATCAGGCGGCAGACATATGTAAAAGATAGTGCAAGACATTAACTTCGGGAAGTTAGAGGCTAAGGTAATTTCTGAGGTGCCATTTTCATTCTTGTTTCCATTTCCATTCCATTCCTATTTTCTTCCTGTACACTCTTACGTCTGGGACCCAGCAAGAACCCCTCTCAACAGCCATGTTTGGTTAAGATTAGCTTGTTCTTTTCAAGTTCACAGCTTCATAAATATGCATCTATTCTAGGAAGTGAAGATTCTGTCCGTGACAATTTTGCTGTCTTGTGGCCTGCATAATATAGTCCGTTACAATAGCAAAATTGCATACATATGTTGACTGAAGAGAGTTTTACTGATAGGAACCCAAGGAATTTGTGGGAAAGATTAGGAAAATTAACCTTTGTCTAGAGGGAAGGAAAGAAAAATTATATTTGTCATGTTTCCTCTATATTTGTACAAAATATTTACACAGTCTTCAACTGTGGAAAAACTAATTCAAAATATTTTCTAAGTTAATTTTCTGGTCAAATATACACTTGGCATAGTTTTCAAATATTTATTTTCCTCAAATTTTATTCTAATATTGTTCTAGGTTAGGCACTGGGATGGCATAGCACTTTGACCTATTTTTAATTTAGCGTTCATCACCTTCTGGTTTTATTGTTTGTTTTTCTCAGTTACACATTTTGAGGGAGGGGGCATCTATTTTAGCATCTGCTTGGTTCCATGCTGAGCATGGCACATAGATAGTGCTCAATAAATACTATCTAATTGGAAGATGATAGTCACCATCGATGATGATCAAAATGACTGGAGGCTTCATTTTTAACTGTATAAAAATGTAAATGTAACATTTTAAAAGGTTGATGCTGATTTATTAGAAATATTTCATTGAATTCCTGTTCTGAGTAAGGTTAGTTTATTTAGCAGCAAAATTTTCACATATGCGAGGGTACTTAAACCAAGTTCTATAGCTAACTGAGGTTCCGTAGATGGGTTTAATACAGACTCTTTGAAATAGTTTGCAAAATGTTGCATGCATGTGTGTTTTTCTGGAGAGAGGATCAAAGCTTTTACTGGATTCTCAAAGAAGTCTGTGGCTTAAACAAGATTAAAAATGACTGAGTTAAAGAGTAGTTGTTTTGGTGAAAAGTCCAGAGTTTGTCAATCACATATTCTCTTTGTGCTTTATCATTTGAATTAAATTTTGATAAAAAATTAAATAAGAACTTATGTTCCTAATCAACTCTGCATTCACTGTTTTAAAATTTAAAAACACATTAATGTCTTTATTTTTAACCATAGTAACAGACTTTAAATGAGAGGAATATTGTTAGAGAAAATCAATAGTGAAAAATATTAAGTGGGAAAGTAGATTACAAAACTTATGTGCAGTAGTATATAGTATGTAATTAAATATACTTCAGATAAATAAAATGTTTCTAAATGCATAAAATAAGGAAAGATATCCTTGAATTATCTGCAGTGATTGTTCCTGGGTGGTAGATCTTAGAAGATTTTATTTTCTTCTTTCTGCTATTAAAATCTGTATTTTTAAAATCTGCTCTTCAAATATATATTAAAAAAATATGCCCCTTCCATCATATGAGGACACCGAGAGAAATGGGCAGTCTGCAGCCTGAAACAGGGCTTTCATCAGAACCTGACCATGCTGGCACTCTGAGCTTGAACTTCCAGCCTCCAGAATTGTGAGAAATACATTTCTGTTGTTTATAAGCCCCTTCTCTCCCCAATATATACATATATATAGTGACCAGTACTCAGAAGTTCTTTCTCTTTGAAGTTGTTCTTTGCATTTTGTCAGGCTGATTATCTTTCTTCAAACATTTAAATATAAACACAAACATATACATATACACATGCGTACATATACATATATGTATATACACATATACCCAACAGAGAGAGCAGTCTTCTTCAGTGACATTAGAATAATTTAAACATCATTGAAATGAAATTTTGTTTATCATTGTGTTGTGAGGACCCTATGCTTCCATTGTCAATGAATCTATCCTTTGCTTGAAAGTCCTAGGATTGCAGCAGGCTGAAGGGATGTCTCCACTTTTTGGGTACAGATAGGAAATTGGAAGGATTCAGAATATAGATGAGCTGGAGAAAACGAGTTAACTCTTCCAGCCAGTGATGAAAGAAATGGGAGGTGCCCATGTTATCCCTACAATTAACAAGGACAATGAAGGGAGGTTTGTGGCTGCCTCCCTTTCTCCCCTCCCCCTCTTTACACACACACACGCGCACACACACACACATGCACACAAAAACATGTGCACACCTATATTCACACACTCTCCACATTGCATAAGACATTTTTTTGAGTTCTTCCCTTTTGAGTTCTTTTTCCTTACAGGGTTACCTTTGATATTCACTTAACTATAGTTCACTTATAAAAATATTTTTGTTTTGTTGGAAGCTAGAGGGTTCCTGGCAATTATGGCAATTATTATGTTGTTTTGTGCTGCACCTACCCTTCCCAGTATGAACTAAGTGGATCCCTATAACCACCCCTCACCAAAAGAAAAAAAAAAAAAAAAACCCTCAAAATCATGTAATCAGATTTATAAGTGGAAATTCAAAAATATTTTTACCTTAGGTCCAGATAACTCTAACGAAGCCAAGAAGACAAATAAACGAAAAGTATCCTAATGAGTAAATTTGATGACTAGTTTTCACATTTGACACTAAGGTGTAACATACCACCATATTATGTATCACATTTATGAAAGGAATTCAAGTATCTAACTCTAGCTCGTTGTCAGGGATTGCCAGAGAAGGTAGATTTGTGAGGCTTAATGACGAACCTTGGTAATGTTGATATCCTATCTGTTCTCTCATTTCTGTCCTCTCATTTCACCTGCCACAGCCTCTGTAACTGTGGATGCCAGAATACACGTATCTCTCAAGTCATCAACACACGTGAAATTTAAACTTTGGCACTCTGGGGGGACACTTTCCAGAAGTCTTAAACGAAGAGGACAAGGTAGGAGATGAAGTTGGTCAAAGCAAAGAGGCCACCGCTCCACCCCTTCTTTGCTGCTACCACCGGAGTTGTCACAGGAAACACAGGAAACATGGGTTTAAAGCAGGTGGAAATGGTGATTCATTTCTCGGCTGGAAGGAATCCATCACCCGTCTTGTTAAAAGTAAACTGGCTTTTCTTTGAGAAACCACACTCTCTCTTCTGCACACATATCATATATTTGAGGTCCATATATTTGAGGTGGACATGATTCAGGCCTGCCCAAATACAACATTTTGCAATGTCCTGTCCAGAGTAATTGATTCAGAGATGGCACGTGAGATACAGTGAGGTTTTTCTGGGACTGTGTAAATCCAGGGAAGATGTGGGTCTGTGGATCCTGGCAACCATCTAACCCCGAAGTAGAACTTGAGAATAAAGCCAGTGTGGAGGAGGGGGGCGCTTCACGATGGAGAGGGAGTGTGTTCTGGGTGTACTGTTTGAGCCCCTAAATAAATCTCTGTTGGCCTTTTCATTTTCATCAACCAGTAACTTCCTTTTTTTTGTTTAATCCACTTTGAGTTGTTTTTTTTTTGTCATCTACAACACAAAGATTCCCAGCTGGTACAACACATATCCCCTCCCGAAAAGCACACACATTCTGTATTAGCTGGAGAGTAAAATAGAGCTTCCTAGTTCTCCATCCAGCACATTACAACCTGACTCGACACTGCCTTTCAACTTCTTTGGCTTTTTTTCTGTTAATTCTTAAATTGGATGCTTAGCCCAATAATATTCAGCCCTTTTCTTTTTTTTTTTTTTTTTTTTTTGGTGAGGAAGATTCACCCTGAGCTAACATCTGCTACCAATCTTCCTCTTTTTGTATGTGACCTGCCACCACAACATAGCCACTGATAGATGAGTGGTCTAGGTCCACACCTGGGAACCGAACCAGTCTGCTGAAGTGGAGCATGCTGAACTAAACCACTAGGCCTCCAGGGCTGGCCCAGCCCTTCCTTTCTAATACAAACATTTACGTTTATAAATTTCTTTCTAAGTAATGATTTAGTTGGATTTATCAGGTTTTGATATGTAATATTTTCCAGGTTCCATTACAGTTCATTATTTGTCCTGTGAGTTATTTATATATTTAAAAAATCACCAAGCATGATATTTTATTCTAGTTTTCTTTCTTATTGGTTTTTCACTTGATTACATTATTGTGGTTAGAGAATGTGAGATGTATAATATCCATCACTTGAAATATGTACTGACTTATTTTATGGCCTGGTATTTGATCAGTATTTATAAATGTTCCACAGATGTATGTGTATAAATTATGTGTATAAATTATATTAAGTTTATAAATTTCATTCAAATTGTTTTATATCTGTTTTAGTTTACTTGTAGCTGTTCTTGTTCTATGTCGTCAGTTAGTTACTGAATGATCTCTGTTAAAAATCTCCCGATACTATATTGAATCTTTCAAGTTCTTTCTTTAGTTCTGTCAAATATTGCTTTATTTATTTGGAATTTATGTTATTAGCTGTATACAAGTTTAAAATTATTACATCTTCCTGGAGGATTGAATCTTTTAGCATTATGTACTTATTTTCATTTTCACTAAAATTTCTTATTGCCTTCAAATGTAAATACATTTTAAGTTAATATAAGTTGGTATAAACAACAATATCACTTTCCTTTTGGGTAGTATTTGCCTATAGACTGCTTTCAGTCTAGGTTACTGGGAACTGGAAAGTGCCTTAGGATAGTTGCTGAATTGAGAGCCTGCTTACCTCCTTGGATTTTTGGTTTCTATTATCTTCCTAGGATTTCCTTTGTTTTCTTACTGTCTTGCAAGCTCAGCCATGCACTAGAATGGATTATTATTATTATTATTTTTGCAGGGGAAGATTCGCCCTAAGCTAACATCTGTTGCCAATATTCCTCCTTTTTTCTTCTTTTTTTCCCCCTCAAAGCCCAGTACATAGTTGTGTATAGTTCTAACTTCTTCTGGTTCTTCTATGTGAGCCGCTGCCACAGCATGGCTACTGACAGGTGAGTGGTGTGGTTCCATGCCCAGGAACTGAACCTGGGCCGGAGAAGCAGAGCACATGGAACTTAGCCATCAGGGCTAGCTCAAGAATGGATTTTTTTAAAAAGAATTTTATCCAACATTTTTAGGAAGTTTATTTTATCTGCTATGTTGTGAGAAACAGAAATTCTCCTCCATTGTCTGCCCATTTAAATCCTTATCATTCTTAAGGGCTCTAAAGCTGCCTCTTTAGAGAGCTCTTCTGTCAGACAAAATTAACCATCCCTTTCTCTGGATTTCCCCATATTATTTATACCTCCATTTAGCACTGATTTCATTCAGTCATAGTCAGTTCTCATTTATATATGAATATGCTCATGCAGTTCTCCATTTCCTCCCCACAATGTCCTCCCTCTTTCTGCCCATCTTCCTAGGTGCCAGAGATTCTTCGCAAGTCTGGTACAAATTTATGTGCTGCATGATGGTTTCAAATATTCTGCTCCTAGCTGATGTATTCCCTTTCTGAACTCCTATTACTTTCTTACCTTGTGTCACAGAAATAGCACCTTATGGTTCATAATCTTGCCTTGTTTTCTAATTTTATGATGTTCCCAGAAGGACGTCAATATATTCTTATTCTACCCCACCCAGACGTCAATTGGAGTCTCCTTGTCTCTTTAGTTGTAGATAAGATTGACTTGAACCGCCACTGCATGCGAAGCATGTGTCCAAAACCCTCCCCAAGATTTTTGGCCTTTTCCAGGCTGAAGTACAAGTGTGGTTCTCAGGTTGACCTCTGTTTCCAATCTCCTGTTTTCAGAGGTTTAGCGGTTTATGGGTCATATTTACGTGCCATGCTTGCTGTTTTTGTTCTCCTCACATCAACCCAGATATGAAATTCATTCTCTTATTTAATTTCCAGAAGGAAAACCACTCACACAAGGCAGTTATTGTTTATAACACATTTTACTACGATGTTGGGAGATTTGTATCCAACAATGTAAATAAATTTAACTTTATTATTTTCCATACCTTTTCTTAAAAATCACTCATCTATCCCATCATCAGGAATACTTTTCCTGAGTACCTTTACCCCAAATGTTGCTCCAGCCTTACGTCAACTTCCTGGCTCCTCTCTTTTTCCCAACTCTTCTCCTAATACCCCCAATTTATGATTCTTTCTAATGCTAAGTATTAGAAAAAATTTAACCTTCACTTCTGCAGATCCACACTCTCAGATTTTCACCAGTCCATCGATTAACCTATCAAGATATTTTCCCAAACCCAAGTCTCTGGGGCAGCTGTTGAGGATAGCATTTTCATTCACTTCTGCTCTAACAAACATATCTTCTTCTAGCAGCTCAAGGCTAGCTTTACGCTTTCTTGCAAACCTTCCTTTAGCAATGTGGTCACTAGGAGGTAAGAACCAGGGTGGCAAGATGCAGCTGTTGCTAGCTATTTCTGGTGGTATGATTGAGCAGGAGAAAAGAACTATACAGCAAAAATTTTTTTTAGCATTTTCTCAGTTGGCTCTACCTGTTTTCTGAATCCTAATGCTGTATTTTTTGTTGTTGTTGTTCTAAGCATTCCAAGATAAGAAAAACTGGAGTAGATCCACAAGAAATGGCTTTTTTTGGAGGGGGGATGTCAGGGTGGGGTGCAGAGGAAGATGAAGAAAGAGAGAAATGGAGAACTATATACTTCATGTCTTTGACGTCATGTGAATCAACATTGCTGGGTTCAACAGACTGGGCCCAGTCATCTAATGCTTATTCTATTCCAAAGAGGTAAATCAGTCTACAGTAGTCCTCTCTTATCCACAGGGGCTATATTCCAAGACCCCCAATAGATCCCTGAACCAAAGATAGTACCACACCATACATATACTACGTTTTTTTCTATGCATACATACCTATGATAAAGTTTAATTTATAAATTAGGCACAGTAGGAGATTAACGATGACTAATAATAAGGTAGAACAATTAATGTACTGTAATAAAAGTTACCATAGATCTTAGCAACCTCAGCATAGGATTTTTTTTCTTTCCTTGTTAAATTGAGAACTTTTACCTCTTCACTTAAAGAAAGCACTTTATGGCTTCTCTTTGGCATATCTGAATTGCCAGCATCATTATTCTTGTGTTTTGGGGCCACTGTTAAGTAAAATAAGGGCTCCTTGAACACAAGCACTGTGTTACCCAGACAATCAATCTGATAACCTAGGTGGCTACTAAGTGACTAGGGCGGGTAGCATATATAGTGTGGATCCTCTGGACAAAGGGATGATTCACATCCCCAGTGGGACAGAGCAGGAGGGCACGAGGTTTCATCACACTACTTAGAATGGTGCACAATTTACAACTTATGAATTATTTATTTTTCGAATTTTCTATTTAATATTTTCAGACCATACTTGACCACGAGTAACTGAAGCTTTGGAAAGCAAAACTGCAGATAAGGGGGGACTACTGTATACATCTTTGGATGGGGTAGATATTTTGTGTGAAAAATAAACTAACATCATAAACAATAGCTACACTCATCAACATGGATGAATTTCAAAAACATATTGTGGAATGAAAAAAAATATCTCAGAAGAGAGTATAATTAGTGTTATTCCATTTAAGTAAAGTATAAGAACAGGTAAAATCAAACTATGAATTGTTTAAGGTTATATACAAAAGTAGTAAAAATAATTTTAAGATGTATGGGAATGTTCTGCTTCTTGGTCTGAGAGTCAGATGCAAGTATTTGATTTTATTACTGTTCCTTAAACTATACAATTACATTTATACATTTTCACATACTCTTTCATATGTATATTTCAAAGTATCATAAATACATAAATTAGGCAACAAAAGCCAAAAACAAATAAAATACATCAATAATACACAAATGTCAACAAAGCAGAATGTATCAGAAATTCTTAAATTTCTGAAGTCTAGCATTAAATCTGTCTGTGGATGAACAAATCTTATCTAAATGTATTTGACCTTGGGAAAAAATAAAGTACGATTGCTACTAAACAAGAAGTCTTTCTTCTTGCTGAATATATCAACTGTAGAGGAGAAAATCAGTGACTCATATCATACTACACTCAGTGTCTGCACAGAGGATTTAGATTAATTATTCCTGGGAGGTTCAGACATATTTCTCTAAGATCTTGACAACTGATATCGGTTGGTTATGACCCAAGCCATTACAAAGAAAAAGAAAGAAACAGACCATTATCATTTCTGTGGAAATAGAAAAGTTTAAATATAGCCAATTATTATTAATAGTTTCAGAATAAATAAGAATAAACATAACACGTTATTTAACCTGATGGCTAGGGATCTATTACTTGAAGTGTAAGAATATGCTTTTAAACACTTTATTTACATTCAGAATTATAACTCTGCCATAGTTTGCATTTAGGTTTTTATTTTATTTATTTATGTATTTATTTTTTGTGAGGAAGATCGGCCCTGAGCTAACACCTGCCAATCCTCCTCTTTTTTTTTGCTGAGGAAGACTGGCCCTGGACTAACATCCATGCCCATCTTCCTCTACTTTATATGGGACGCCGCCACAACGTGGCTTGAGAAGCGGTGCGTCGGTGCACGCCAGGGATCCGAACTGGCAAACTCTGGGCTGCTGCAGCGGAGCGCATGCACTTAACTACTTGTGCCACAGGGCTGGCCCCCTGCATTTAGGTTTTTAGGTAAGATACTCTTTCAGAAATTAAACATGAAAAAAATCCGACAAATCTTTCTATACAGAAAGTTTCAAAGCTCATGGTGAAATTAAAGCTTTCATAATATAGGGTAATTTCCCAATGTGTATGCTTTAATTTCTTTTCTTTTTACTTGATTTTCCTTGTCACCCAATATAACAAATGAAAATGCCATTTTGTTTATAAAGGACTATTTGTGTTCATCATATGAATATGTATTTTCACAGACTTAGTATCTTTCAGCTGAGCATATTTGTATTCCTCTGAATTTTCAATGGCAAGCTGGCTAGTCCTTTGAATAGGTAAAATAGATACCCAAGAGAGATGTGACTTTTTCCAAGCGGTGTATGAAGTCAGTGGGTTTTCTTTATAATAAAACCATGTTCCCTTTTTTCCTTTTGTAAGAAAACGAGGAGTTGACACCATTGTGGAACAAGCCAGACATACTTCAGCACTTGGCTTCTTTCCAGAACCCTGGAGTGCTCACTTCTGGTTGTATTTTTAAAATCATCGTTATTGTGTTAATATTTACAATTTGTATTGAATACATATTTGGAGCACATATATGTGATAAGTGCTGTTTTGTTTTCTTAAACTAGAACTTGAGGATCACTATAGGAATAAGATTATACACACACACCCTATTGGTGTGTGTGTGTGAGTGTGTGTGGGTATGTGAGTATGATTGCGAGTGTGTGCAAGTCTCTCCTTAAGAAAGAACCAAAAAAGAATAGTCAAATATAGAAAAAAACAATTTCGTTAGGTTCCAAGCTATCGTAGAGTGCTCATCTCCATTGCTTTCTTGGGTTTTCTCCAAATACAATTTATTTATCATGGATTTGGAGCATCTGGGAAGAAGTGTAGTTCGATCAATGGAGAGAGTCTTTGTCCATCCAAAACCATAAGGCCACCCTTCAGGGGAGAAGCCCATTATTCAGAACTGACCGTTTGGCCTCTTCTCCCCTAAATGATGAGAAAATTGCAAGTCACATCCAGTTTGTTAGTTTTATTTCAATTATGATAATTTTAGCTGAAAGCTAAATTAGAGCTTAATTTTAGTCACAGCCAACAGGAGCAGATGCTACTTTTCTGGCTTCTGGACATTTCTTCTCCTCATATGAACAAACACGCCTACCCCCTTCTCTTTTTTCCCAACTTTCTATATTATATATAAAGCAACATGGAAAAAATGGACAGGCATTCTTAAGTCACAAAGAATCACTCTTTAGATATTGGTTACCTGTGAAGTCCAAGTTCTAATGATGATATTGAAAGAAAAAACAATTTTTGGCATACAGATATTCACAAAGGATAATGTTAATTCCAGCTTAGTATTTGTCCTTCACTTTTTAAAATAATAGCTTTATTGAGATATACCATACAATTCATCCATTGAAAGTATATAGTTCATTTGTTTTTAGTTCTTCACAGAGTTGTACAATCATCACCACAATCAATTTTAGAACATTTTCATCAACCCAAAAAGAAACCCCGTGTCCATTAGCAGTCGCTCTCCATTTCCCTCCAACCTCCCCCATCACTTGACAACCACTCATCTACTTTCTGTCTCGATGGATTTGCCTATTATAGACTTTTCATATAAACGGAATAAAAAATATGTAATCTTTTGTAACTAGCTTCCTTATCCATGTTTTCAAGGTTCATCCATGTTGTAGCATGTATTGATACTTCATTTTATTGTCGAATAATGTTCCTCTGTATGGAGATACCGCAGTTTATCCACTCATCGGTTGATGAATGTTTAGGTTGTTTGTATGTTTTGGCTATTATCAATAATGCTGCTATGAACATTCATGTACATATTTTTACAGGGGTGTTTGTTTTCTTTTCTCTTGGGTATATACCTAGAAATGGAATTGCAAGTCATATGGGAACTCTATGTTTCATCTTTTGAGGAACTGCCAGACTGTTTCCTACAGCAGCTGCACCATTTTCCACTCCCAACAGCAGTGTATGAGGGTTCCAGTCGCTCCATGTCCTTTGCTTTTAATTGGGTTTTTATTGTTGAGCCACACTAGAATAAAAATCTACCTTTAGCCTCAACATTACAATGTCAACACCAGAAGCAATAATTATCAAACTTGTTAGGACTTTTGCAGGTACATTTTAAGATTTGGTTTTATGGACTTGAGAACAGTCTTTCTATAACTTTTTGCTGGGAGTCAGAAATTTTACCAATACCAGAGCTCTCTGACATTGGAAAAACAAGATTTATGCCTCAGAAAGTGCTTTCCTTTGTTCTCTGAGGACATCGGATATGAGTCTGTGGTTTTGGCTTCTAATGAGGTTTGCCGTGAGTGCTTCAATGGCAAGGGCGGCGGGGTTTTTGGTTACTCCTCAAATGACTCCTTTTGAAAAGAAAGAAATCTATTGGAGAACCCCATGACATCATGTCTTGGTGCTGTGTATTGGAGAATTAATATGCAGCTTCATGTGGAACCCTCCTTCTTTTGTCCTGAAAAGTCACTCTCATGCCTACATGAACACTTTGATCTTTTACTTACTGTTTTCTTAGCAAGATGCTTGTCTTATGTTCTTCCCCTTTGGATTCTGCAATTGTTGTTTACTTCTCATTCATAGCTCCAAGTACATTTGAATGTGTTTTTTGACCAAAAGGGGACTGTTGGAGGAAGAGATTCCAGACCTTCACAGTGCTTTGTGTTATATTGTCTCCCACCCCAAAGTTTTCATTGAGATGTGGGAACATTCAGTTCTAGTTTTACTCACTCTTCACAATTGTGCATAGCAGTGTTGTTATGGAAATAGGCAGTGCTGAGGCATAAATGTATACAGAGAGCTGACAAAGAAACACAGAAAGTTTGAAGATGGGCCGTTTTATCTTTGAGATTGGGTTGAGCTTCATCACAATGCTGATTCCCATTTTGATTTTTCTCTGGCATTAGAGTGTTTTATTTATTTTTATTCATGATGGCATTTGAGCTGACTTTTACTTGCCTGGCCCAGGAGCTAGTTGGAGGGTTTCAGGCTGGTCCCAGCATCCCAGAGTCAGGGAAGAGCGAGGATGCTGGGATCCCGATTTCCCAGAGTGAGTGGGATCTTGGATCAATCTGTTGTCTAAAACCTTTGATGCCTTGGTGATCCTGCTGCCTCTGTGCTGAGGCCCATCATGGCAGGTCAGTTTGGCACTGATGATGGTCCCTACCAGACTGATGTTTACCTCACTCCTTTGGATCCTATAATATAGATTTTTGACCCCTTCCTGGGGCTGGGGTATGCAGCAAGGACCATTTCCTTGGTCTAGGTCCTATTTTTTCCATGATTACTTCTTCTCATCTTTTCCTGGTTATGATGAGTAATCAGCATTCTTTTTTGGGCACTGTCTAGTAAATTCAACTTTTTTAAAAAGAAATATACGGTTGTTTTCTTTTGGCTTTCTTATTTAATGCAATAGAATACTAAGAAAAAAATGTTCTTCAATCCCTCTACTTTGAATCTTCTAGCGGCCGCTTCACTCTGTTCCAGAGACACTGGCCTCCTTGCTGTTCCTGGAACACAAACTCTCCTCAGGGTCTTTCCTCTTCCTATTCCTTCTGCTGAGAGTGTTTGCTCCCAGCATCCTTTCTGTCTTCACTCAGCATCACCTTCTCTGAAGAATCTACTTCAAGCTGCAATCTGCTGCCTTCTGGCACTTTCTATTTTCCTTCCTTCTTTATTTTGTATAGCATTTATAACCACCTAACATGCTGTATATTTTACATCTTAATTTGTTTATTTTCTATGCCCTTCCCCAGTAGAATATAAATGTCATAAGGGCAGGGATTTTTGTCCATTTCATTCAACATCAAAAACAGTGCCTGGCCTCATAAGAACTCAATAAATATTTGCCACATGAATACCATTTGGATTTAAATTGGGTCTTCTTTCTTGTAACCTACCTCTTTCCATAAAGGATGTGAGGTGACAAGTCTCCTTTAAGTGAACCACACTGAGAAACTGAGGGATATGTAATCAATCCTCTGTGCCTCTTTGCTTGCCACAAAGAATTGCAGCAGTAGAGGGTAGAAAGCTAGATGCCAGGAGGAAACTGACAGAGGCCCCTGTTGAGCACGAATAGGCTGACAGAAGTTGCAGAAACTCCTCCTTTAGACATCTTCAAAAGCTTTATTATGTGGCTAGTAGCTTCACCAATAGGATTGATGGCCTCATAAATATCTTTAGGATAGGGGCATAAAGTACCCTTTTACTTAATTTTGGTAAATTAAAGAATTCTAAGGGAAATGATTGCCAGTGCTGTGGGATTTCATGATATTTGGTTAGTACCTGTTATGGGTTGAATCGTGTCCCCCTCCCAAAAGATATATTGGAATCCTAACCCTCAGTACGTGTGAATGTGACCTTATTTGGAAATCGATTTTTTGCAGATGATCAGGTTAAGATGAGATCATTAGGACCTTAATCTAATGACTGTGTCTTTCTAGAAAGGGGAAATCTGAACACAGAGGCACATACAGAGGGAAGATGATGTGAAGACACAAGAACACCATCTACAATCCGAGGAATGCCTGAGGCTACCAGAAACTAGGAGAGAGGGCTGAAAGGGATTCTCCCTTAGCCTGCAGAAGAAGCTAATTCTGCCAACACCTTTAAAGTCATGCATCACTTAACGGGGCTATGTTCTGAGAAATGTGTCGTTGGGTGATCTCATGGTTGCACGAACATCATAGGGTGTACTTACACAAATCTAGATGAGATAGCCTACTACACACCTAGGGTATATGGTACTAATCTTATGGGACCACCATTGTATATGTTTCTTTCATTGACTGAAAGGTCGTTAGGTGGCACATGACTATATTTCAGATTTCCAGGCTCCAGAATTGTGAGACAATAAATTTCTGTTGTTTAAGCCACATAGTCTGTGGTACTTTGCTATGGCACCCCTAGAAAACTAATAACATTACCTTATTTTAATTTTATTACTCTATAGCTTGGGTATATTATTTTAGGACTGGTAATTTATTTAAATCCCAGAGCTTTGGATTTCAATTATCTAGAGAAAATTTCCATCAGTCACTTATTCACTAGTAAAATCATGGGTGTATGGTAACATTCTCAGACATTTAATGAAAAGTATGTTTTACTGCTTTTTTAAATGCATCATTTAGAGGGCTGACTTTACAAATAAAAGGACAGATTATGTTTAGTGCTAGGCTTTAAGAAGTATTTTTGATAAATATTGCTTTACAAATGCAACTCAGATAAATGATACCCCTTCAGAGTTTTCCGAGGTAAGGTAATATTTTTACACAATCTTAAAAATTTAACATTAACTACTGGGACTATGAAAGGAGTCTGGAAGTAAGGGTTATTCTTTGAGGGGCTAAATTTGGTCATTTAAATTGGTTGAGAAAGTTTTTAAGACTTTGTGAAATTTGTTTAAATTGACAGACTTTAATGTTAGTAAGAAGTGGTTTTGTATGTTAAAATCTTTTCCCTTCCGTATTCATTATGCATCATAAGATATGGTAATATATACACAAAACTGTATTTTTAAAATGCTTAATTTAGTTTGAAATTATTGTAAGAAAGAAAATATCTAAGAAGAGATCAGTGGCTTAAAATTCCATAGTGATAATGAACTTGGAGGGAACCTTGTATACTAAGTGGATTATAGACTAGAGACAATGGGAAAACTATACTCAAGTAATAATATTGAATATCATCCAATTTACTCTATTCATGAAGATCCATAATTTTAAACACATCTGATGTATTTGATTACTTTCTTTCATGTTTCAGGTGTCTTTTCCCCAAGTTTTCTATCATAATTTTAAATTTTGTTACTCTTAAAGGTACATGACGGTTTTGTATAATACATCACAGTACTGAAGGTCTGCGTATACATGGCTCTTGCAGACTTTGTAAATTTTGGATCTTAGTTCCAGCTCTAGTTTTACTACCAACTAACTGGTGACCTTGAGGAAGTCTCTTCACCTTTTTGATTTCACTTTTGTCATCTATAAAACTCTAACAATCTGTTTAATTTGCCTCTTGACAGTCTTTGTGGAGCCTGACGAAGTTTAGATACATCATTCTTTCTCCCGAGGATTTAGAGTGTGCCTGGCACCATTTAAAATGTCCTCTTGTTTTAGGTGGGCGTTCTGTCTTGCTCTGCTACTGGCTGTAGTTTCCCTTAATAGTTAGAGGCCCTCTTTGGACATCTCATTTGAAAACATTCTGCTCCATCTGTGAGAATTTGGAGAATGCCACTATGTCTTAAGGGATTGCAACAAAACAAAATTGAAGGCTTTTCACATTTTGTGCAGGGGATTGCTTAGTATCTCAAATATGCATTGACTTCGTAGTTGCCCATTTATATGTTCTGTCAGTGCCACATAAGTCAACATTTATTTGACATCTACTTGAGCAAAGGAAATGGAAATGCAGGCGCATTGCTGGTACTTATTTTGGGTCATCCGCTTATATTTAGGACCATAATTGCATGTATGACAGCTGAGCTCAGAATCAAAGCAGAGGAGGCTTTCTGCAAAGATTCCGTGTTTATAATTCAGGGTAAAGGGTGCAGGGCGGCTTCCGCTGAATACTTGCGTCCTTTCTTGGCAGATCATTAAGCTAAAGTGATAACTGTAGATTGTCTACTGTTAAGACTTGTGGTAAAGGTCAGGTACAAGCAAAGAAAAGGTGACCTGGGGGGAGGGGAACAGCCTGGGTGCCAAGTCTCTCCTCTCTTCTTGGAGGTCCGTGGTACTGGACTGGACTGAGGGCTTCGGGGAAGCCTGTAGCTTTCCCCAGCTGCTGACAAGCTTTTGGAGTAACAGTAGTTCTGGGATTTGCAGAAGAAATTGTCAGGGATGGAAGCCTTCATTATGTCTGGAGTAGAAGGATGCAGTATGTCATTATAAGTAAATTCTGTAAGATGTGGATTTGGGGGTAGTCACTTTATAAAGTTTAAAGATTCTTTTGATGGTGTAACAGAGCACATTGACCCTCGGATAGATGAAGGCTGAACTCTTTGTTGCTTACAGCTCCAAAGAAGAGCAGGCTGCCAGGCAGGGCTACACAGGGGGTTGTTCCCAGGGACAGGATAACAACGACATGGAGCTGCAGGGGGCAGCTTATGCATGGCAAGTGGAGTGGAGTTAGCTAGGTTTCATGGGTTCTCTGTGAATTCGATAATTTGAATAATTCTGTGGGCTCAGGGCCATCCCAACTGTCCCTAGTTGTCTGGTACCTGGCCCTGGAGCAATTAGGGCAGGTGCATCGTAGCCCAAGATGTGAGAGCCTGATAAGGGAAATGGCTGGGATATGGGCTTAATTAGCTGGGCAAGAAGGAGAGTTGACTGGCCTCTAGCCAGTGTCTCAAAATTGGATCAAAACAGCATTTAAAAAATCCCCAAAACTATATTACAGTAGGTATAAGTTCTTTATAGTTGTTCAAGTACCTACTTGATGCTTCATGGCTCTGTCATGTGTTGGTGAGTGGCAGGGGAGGACAGGTATTCAAGGAACTCAAAGACCTTAGAAAGCACCACCCAACACCACCCAAAACTTGTGTGCATATTGGCCAGTGGACAGCTCTGGGCATCTTGATGTCCCATGGGGGCTGAGGATCTTGTTGATGTGAGAGAGTGTTGGTTGTTGCTAATTGGGGGTGGTTGGTGCAGGAGGTGTCATATGCTTATTGAGGGCCATCCCCATAAGCAGGAGAGCCTTGCGACTGTTCCAACCAATAAGATAGAAACCATATTCAGAGTACGCTGTCACAGGAACACTTGCAGGTTTAAAGACATTGAAAAGTCTCTGGAGTCACCCAGGCCTGTTTTTGAACAGGGGGTGTCCTAAGTGATGGTATATTTACCATAAATACCATACCACACATTCAATCAGTGGATTGAACAGACCTCAGTGATCAGCCTGGGTGGTATTGTGGCCCCAGTGACATGCTTGACTGCTGTGCCAACTGAGCAGCGCAATAGCTTGTCCCAATAGCACGAGCCTCCCTTTTCATCCCTTGTGTCTTTGTTTCTCTGGTACCACTGTAAATAGGACTCTACTTACTGCCCACACCAGCTCCCTTTTAGCTACAGCTGGGTGAAGATTTCCATGGTGATTCTAACTTCCGGAATAAGGCATCTATGAGGGAGCAGTTTGGGCTGGTACTCATGGCCCCAGTCAACTAAGTTGCTGCCTACAGAGCATAGTTTTATAAATCAGATGGGGATTGGTATAATGCTTCTCTCTAGATTTATTTCCCCCAGCATCTTTGATAGAGTCTTCTTTGATAGGATATTAATGGCTTGCATAATTGACTCTCTTGTTTTTTTTCAAAAGATGTATAGAAAACAAAGAAAAATACTCCTTGCGTGTATGTCAGAGGTAGAATAATCTCTTCTTTGATCAGGCTCACGCTGTCTTATAGACTTGGGCTTTCTTTAGATTATTGGTGCCTGGGAAGTAATAAACCTAAGTGTTTGACATTTTAAAACTCTGTGAGTTCTGGTTAGTTTATTACCATTTTCTTAGTTATTTGTGCTTTGAATGTCATAAATTATTGCACCCCAAGCATCTGGTAATAAGCTAAAAGTTTTGACTAATTGGTAATGATATATTTTTGGTTATTAATCACATTTTAGTAATTATTTTTATATTGAAATATTCCAATTTATTTTTAGTATATTTAAATATATGCTTTTAAAAAAGACAACTAGTTCTATAAGACTTATAACAGGAAAGTAATTCCTTTTCATCCTCTGTTCACCTGATTCCCCACTCTGCAGAGACAACTACTTTGAATTCTTTGAGCTTCTTCTGCTATTTGCCTCCATGTTTCTAATATCACGATTTTTCAGTTTTAGATTATTATCTACTGACCTACTGGTTGTTATGGGCTGAATTGTGCCCTCACAAAATTTGTGTATTGAAGCCCTAACCTCCAATACGTCAGAGTGTGGCTATATTTAGAGACAGGGCCTTTAAAGAGGTGATTAAGTCAAAATGAAGCCGTTAGGGTGGACCCTAATCCAATCTGACTGGTGTCCTTATAAGAAGAGGAGATTAGGACAGGAACATTCACAAAGGGAAGACCATGTGGAGACACCTGAAGAAACTGGCCATCTACAAGCCAAGGAGAGAGGCTTTGGAATGAAACCAACCCTGCTGACACCCTGATCTCAGACTTCTAGCCTCCACAACTGTGAGGAAATAAATTTCTGTTGTTTAAGCCTCCCAGCCTGTGGTATTTGTTATGGCAGCCCGAGTAGGAAAAACACACTCCTCTTGTGTTTCTGCTTTACTCTCACACTACCACACTCACAACACTTCTGACGCCAAATGTGTGGCTTTTTTTTTTTTACCACCCCAAGCAATTCTCTGTGACACTGTGTATCTCTTCATCTGGCTGTTCATCTATATCCTTTATCATATTTAGTAAATGTAAGGAAATGTTTCCCTGAGTTCTGTGAGCTGGCAAACAGTCAAATCCAAGGAGGGGGGTCATGAAGTCTCCATAAATATCTCAAAAGTACAAGGTTTAGAGAGCTTCTGGGTTGGTGAACACATTCACATTCATTGGTGAAGACACACCCCACCTCCACAGGGACAGAAGCTGGAAGGGTCTCGAGCACAGGAGCTTTATTGTGTAGGCGTTATGGATCATTAAGTCAATCTCCAGTCCCTCTCCCCTTCCCAGAGCATGAAGGGCGAGGTGGAAAATTCTAAGCATCTAATCATGGCTTGGTCTTTCTGGTGACCAGCCCCCATCCTGAAGCTCATTAGAACAAGATACTCCTATCAGGAAATTCCAAGGGATTCAGGAGCTCTGTGTCAGGAACTGGGGTCAAAGACCAAATATTAGCACACAAGATGCTCCTAGTGCTTTTATCACTTAGGAAATTACAAGGGTTTTAGGAGCTCTGCCAGGAACCAGGAGCAGAGGCCAATATATGTTTTCTTATGTCACATAGCTCTAGAAAATTGATATACTGTTATAGAAGAAAGATAAGATTTTAGCCTTACGTCTTCATCCTGAATTTACATGTACAAACGTTTAAAGTTATTATTGTAATATTATTAAGTCAATCTTTGGGATTGTACTATTTTAAAAACTATTACTCACAGATCAGCCAAGAAACATAGTATAATTACGTAACCTTTTGTTCTTCCTGAAATTAATAGTTGTCTCATTTCTCCTTTGATCAGTTTTCTATGACCAGTCATTACATTATTCTCAATTCTGACAGAAGTATGAATCTCTTCTCAGTACATCCAAACATATGAAATAATTGATCAGTTTTATTTTTCTCTTGAAGAAATTTCTTCTGGATTTTACTGTCAGCTTCATTTCAGAGTCTCTGTGCTCCATTATGCCAGCAATTCCCATGACCTATCACTTATCGTGAATCCCTTATTTCCTTGATTCCCTTTTTCTAAGTTTACTTCCTCATTTTGGTGGGACACATCCTCTAGTATCATCCTGAGAAAGGGTTCATGGGATATAAAATTTTCTTCTACTCTAACTTGGAAAACACGTTTTGATTGTTTCTAGTTTCCAATGGTGATATTGAGGTATCTGAGGATGTTCTCATTTCTGATCCTATGTTGTGACCTCACCTCTTCTCACTTGGAACATTGTAGTTCCCAGTGTTCTGATATTTCATGATGAGGTGCAATAGATGACGAATTAGATAATGTGCATTAGATGATGTGCGTAGGGGTAGGTATTTTTTCATTCTTTTACCTAGGCATTCAATGAGTTCTCTCATTTTGGAAATTCATCTTCTAGAATCTGGAACAATAAAAAAATCTTCTTCTTTGTTAATTTCTCCTTCTCCATTTTCTCTTTTTTTCTGGAGCATATGTTTTTGCAAGTAGGAATTTCTGGATGATTACCTAATTTCCTTATAATTTCCCCCTCTTTTTCAATTTTTTGACTTATTTTTCTGGAGGATTTCCTCAACTTTATTTTCCAACCCTTTAGTTAATTTTTTAATTTGTGCTATCAAATTTTAATTTTTAAGAATTCTTTTCTGTTGGGGACATCAGACCACTGGGAACACTTGTTTCCTGAATATTTTTATAATCTCCTTTCTCTTTTTTATAGATGCGATACCTTTTCTTATGCCTCTAGGGATATTTATAATAGAATTTTACAGATTTATTCTTCATTATCTTTGCTACCTCTAGGTTCCTGTTTTATTTTGATTACTTTGGGCCTCAGTTTTTTTACGGGCATTCCTTAAATGTTTGGCGGTCTTTGGCTGAAATTGCTATCTAAGGGTGAGACATGAAAAGGCTAATTGGAAAACTTAAAAGTGACTGATGAGCCATGCTGTTGGGGGACTGCCAACTTTCAGGATGTGTAGGTCTTTTTCTCTTGGGTTGTCAGTTCACAGGGGAGGTACATGCATGGCTGCAGTATTCTGGGAGCTAGTGAGGGAAGAGAACTTTGGGGCTGCCCAGAGTTCTTTGTAGATTTTCACATCTCCCTGGTTTTCGGGGTACAGTACTTACCGGAGTTCAGAGCCCTTCTCTTTCAATACCTCCAGAGTAATCTGCCAGTTTTCTGCTGAAGCATGAGAGAGGCAGTCACCTGTCCAGGAAGAGTTGGAGAGAGAGGATCTGGAGACCTGATATTACCAATATCTGTCAGCTGTCCGTATGGTTCCCTGTCCATATAGTTCCCTACTTTCAGAGATTTCTGGTGCTTCTAATTCCTGGGGTTATGGGGTATGAAATCTCCAGCTTTAGGGCTGCCTCCTGCCAGCTTAGGTGTCAGCTTCGTAGGTGTCAGTTACTCTAGTGTTTCTCTCTTCAACTCTTTAGTTGCAGGCTACATTACTGGTACCCCTTTCTTGTTATGTAGCAGGATTCAGGAGGGAATGGCGGTACCTGTATGGGTTCCATCTACATTTCTGGAGGAACGTTATTATGTTGAAATTCTCTTTGAAAACAAGGCTCCTTGCTTTTGGGGTCTTGGATAGTCAAGGGGTAGGGAGTGGCCCTTTATTTCTGGGTTCAAAAATGGGTGATTTTTGTTATGTGTTTGCAAAACAGGCAGTTAAACTGCTGCCTGTTGTACCTTGGGATCTAGATGTTGTGCCTGCCAAGGCTAGGGCTTTAGGGAAATAGTAGGAAAACTCAGGATGCTGAGTGTGCTGGCTCCTCTATGGAGCCTTTGGTGAAACCTACAAGAAAGAGAAAAGATGGAGCTGAAGGTGATCTATTTTAAAAAAAAAAGAGGCACAAGAATAATTAGTTTTTTGAAAAGATACCATCTTTGGCTAGGGCCCGAAATCTGTGTCAGTTGATTAAAAAGCCACATTCTCTCCCTAAAGCAAGCAGAGGCAGGGACGTGGATGTTTAACGGGAATCGAAATGAGCCTGAGCTGTCAGGATCTCCCAAATCCTCTCTTTAAGCATGTGGACCTGCAAGGTGATCAGGCCTGAGGGAAAAGAAGGCATTCTGGGGGTCCTTCCCTGCCCAAGGCTATGGTTTCTGATTGCCTCAAAGTAGAGGCCTCTAAACTGAAAGACAAAGGATGGGCAGGGCCCAAAGCCTGTGGTAGGGAGACTGCAGTTCCCAGAAGTAAAGATTATCTAGGCATCAACTAGACCAAGAGTTTATTAAGTTATTGAAGAGGTGGCTTGCCAAAGAAACTCACATATGACTTTTCATCTCCTAAAACAATCCTCAGCTCTCCCCTCACCACCCCTCTTCAATTTGAACTAACAATGGGTTACTATTCAAATCTTGAAAAGGGGTTTCTTAATAGTCATCTCATGTGTGGATTTGGAGGACAGTGGAAAAGGATGATGCTCCTTGTGGGTATAACCACAGACTCTGGAAGAGAAAGGATCAAGAACGTCTTTCCAGAGAGCAGAATTGTGGTTGACAAGTTTGCTGATGAAGAACAAACTCTCATATTCAGGACAGGAGTCCTAGCTCTTTCTGTCCAGCGGGGTATGATGAATAATGTGGACCACAAAGCTCTGTGCAGTGTTTTACAGTCTCCCTTTTTATGAATTAGTTTTTCTTTTTTCTTTTAAAAATTGCTGTTATTATGTCCTTGTTGGCTATTGTATATTGAGTATGTTGGAAAAAGATCATTTATCATTAAGCCACGTGTTGCTAAATCACAGAGAACTCTGTCAGGATCTAAGAAGTAGACAACATGTCACCCGGAGGTCCTGGACTTGGAGCTGGTTGCAGAAACAAATTCAGTGTGTGAAAATAAAAAGCAGCACAATCCAAAAGACACCATACACGTTAGGGGGCAGCTGGTGGTTGATTCAGGGCAGAGGATTTGGAAGGAGATGGACCAGGGTACAAACCTAAGCTCTGTCATTTACCTTGTGTACCCTTGGGCGTGTTAACTTCTCTAAGCTGTATTTTCTTCAAATATAAAGTGAAGATGATAATAATCCCTACTTCATAAGGATGATGTGAAGATCGTATGGGGTAGCGTATGTGAAGCGCCTAGCAGATTACCTGGCACAGAGGGACCAAGCAGTCAGTGTTAGCTAGGTTGATTTGATTCTGACAACAAATCTGCAGAGGCAGGCACACTGCTGCCCTAGGTACTGAGATGTGCAGAAATAGGTGGGCACGGCTGGGGTCCTTGGAATCAGTCTAAGGTTTCCTAAGCATGCCAACACTTCTCCCATGGTGTTTTGTTTACGTGTCTGTTTCTCAGATCAAATGCTGTACTCTGCCTGCACATCACAGTGCATTTTATAACTCTGGTCTCATGGCCTAACACAGTGCTGTGTAATAGATGTTCAGTGAAATTTTTTTTTTAACATTTTATTTTTTTTTAGTTTCTTTTTTGTTTTCTTGAGGAAGATTGGCCCTGCTGTAACATCTGTTGCTAATCTTCCTCCTTTTTTTTTCTTTTTTCTCCCCAAAGCCCCAATACATAGTTACATAGTTGTATATCATAGTTGTAGAGTTATAGCTCTTCTATATGGGACACCACCTCAGCATGGCTTGATGAGCAGTGAGTAGATCCACACCCAGGATCTGAACCAGCGAACCCTGGGCCACCGAAGAGGAACGTGTGAACTTTACCGCTACGCCACAGGGCCGGCCCCTCAGTGAATGTTTTTGAATGGATATATACTTATCACTAATTCCATTCTTTTTATTTTTCTGAGGAAGATTTTCCCTGAGCTAATATCTGTGCCAGTCTTCCTCTACTTTGTATGTGGGTCGCCACCACAGCATGGCTGTTATGTGGTGTAGGTTCATGCTCAGGATCTGAACCCACGAACCCGGGCTGCCAAAGTGGAGCGTGCCGAACTTAACCCCTATGCCTAGGACTGGCCCCACTAATTCCATTTTTAAGTTAATGTTTGCAAAAAAGAAAAAAAAAAATGTTTTGGATTTTCTTAGCTTCCAGATTATTTTTTAGAGAAATGTTGGGTGTTTCATTCTCAGACATAATGGCTAAACTAACAAAAAAGGTCTTTGTAATTCATACTTTTCTGGTTATATATGAAAAAATCAGCCATTTATTCCCAAGTAGGCCTCTGCAGTGTTAGGGGAAAATGCCATTCATTTTCTATAGGACAAAAGTAATCTATAAAATGTTCTCCTTTTCATTTAGATGTGTGTGCAGAATTTGGCCAGTTTTCAAATGGGGAAGAAAAAATCTGATGTATGGCTTTCAAAAACATTTACTATGGGGGCCGGCCCGGTGGCGCAAGCGGTTAAGTGCGTGTGCTCCGCTGCGGCGGCCCGGGGTTCGCTGGTTCGGATCCCGGGCGCGCACCGATGCACTGCTTGGCAAGCCATGCTGTGGCGGCGTCCCATATAAAGTGGAGGAAGATGGGCACAGATGTTAGCCCAGGGCCGTCTTCCTCAGCAAAAAAAAGAGGAGGATTGGCGGATGTTAGCACAGGGCTGATCTCCTCACAAAAAAAAAAACAAAACAAAACATTTACTATGTTTAAAAAGTGGGTTAAAATATTAGTGGTGTTAGTTTTTAAATTACATTTTTAACATACAGATTAAAACAATAAAATAAATTTAAAATTTTAATCCAATTAAAAATCACTTTATTTTAAACTTGAGGAATGCTTCTTGTCTATCTTGGGAAGGGCTCTTATTTCATTCTGTAGAAGGACTAGTTTTTCTTCATGTGGGCAACCTTGCACCATGTGAACTTTAAAATGAAGCAATTTATAAGTATATGTGCCTACATACATGTGGATAGTTTTCAATATGTTGGATATAGCCCATATATAAATTTATTATATTTTGTAAATTATATTATGTACAAATTCCTTTTCATGAAGAGACCATTCTAACAAATTCTTCATGGTTCTTTTCAATCTGAGGTACTCTTACCCTGGGGATGTACGGTAATGTGCCCTGGGGTATTGTGAAGCCCTAGGGTGAATACGACACTTTGCATATGTACCTGTGGTGTCAACTTTACTAGAAAAAAATTTTTTCTTTTGGAGAGATATGGGGGCTGAGAAATAGAGATTGGAGGGCTATAGTAAGTATTTCTTAAATGTAATTAAACCATTTTTTATAATAAAAAGTGAATATGTTATGGAATTGCCTAAAAATTCTTATGGACTTGTAAAAACTAAAAATTGAAACTTGGAGAATATGTCTTGCTTGGAAGTTTGGGAGGGCTCCCGAACTCCATGGGATGCATTTTCATTCTTCTCTACCATTAGTATAAAATTTTTTATAAACTTTGCTTAAGATAATTATTTAGTGTGTCAATTTTAATTACCATATGTAGAGATGATTTGTAACTTACATATCTTCAGTTGATATGGGATGCTCTGAATCAGGAGTTCAGATGAACATTCTGAAATTGAATGCATCCATGTGTGAATATGTTTGTATTTGTTACCCTCTCTCCACCATTGAACTTTTCTTTTTTCCAAAGGTAATTATGTACTAATAGAAGGGGTTTCTTATTCTTCAGCATCAGTGACAACCAGACTCATTAGTCTTCTATCCAAAAAAGGTCCATGATTTTCATCAGATTCACGGAGGGATCTTTGGTGAAAATAATATTAAGAACTTATTGATTTAAATTTTTAAAAAAACTCTGTCATTCACAGATTGAGGCATCTATGGGCAAATGGTTACTTTCCAAATTTGGACTCTCATGATTTGAGATTCAATGGCAGTTTGTATTTCTTTGCATATTATTATATTTATTTGTTTACCACATCTCCTTCCTCTAGACTATGAATTCCATGAAGGGTAAGGACTGTATCTTATTAGTTTTAAAGTCTAAGCATCTAATATTATGCCTGGCTCAACAGTAGGTGTTGAGTTGAACTGAATAACAAACACATTCATATAGTTCCCTTGAAGCGTTGCTCTTGTAACTAATAGAACATTCTGTTGCACATTAGTTTGAACTTAAATGATTCAATTATCATGTTTACTTGCTAATATCATCCTATCAATTTTGTTTTAGAGTTAGATATTTTGAAGAATAGCTTCTCCTTAATAAGACAGAATCCAGACAAAGCAATAATCTGTCTTTACTCAACCCAGACCTAATACGTAAATTCTGATTTAATTTAATTTTCTTCTGCTCATGGCACTGAAATTTTCAAATGGTTCATTTGGTGCTTAATTATCAGCTAAAAATTTCACCCTGTCTAGAGAGAGGCCATGCTGTGTGAAGTGCAGATCATTTATCTGGGCACAATTCTGTTCTTCTCACTGTTGTTGGGCTTTGTGTTACTCAGGAAGAAATGCTTCCATCTGTGACTCTAATTTAGAGATAACTGATATACTTTTGAAAGGATTTCTAAGTATTTCAGGGCTAAATGCCATTCAGACTCTACATCTGTATTCTGTTCTCAATATTGCACTGCTTTTCTTTTCTCTTAAAGGGATTTGTCATAACAGCCAAACTAGCCAAGGGTCATGGAAACTTTCCTTTCATCCGAAGGGAATTGTGTATTAATAAAAGGGGTTTCTTACTCTTCAGCATCAAAGACAACCAGATTCATTAGTCTGTTCCTTTTTGGCCTGAGAGATATGCTATCTTGTTACTCCTCACCCTTCCTGTATTAGTTTCCAATTGCTGTTGTAACAAATACTGCAGACTTAATGGCTTAAAACAAAACAAATGTAGTAGCTATAGGTCAAAATTCCAACACTTGTCTCACTGGGCTAAAATCAAGGTGTTGACAAAGCTTCATTCTTTTCTTGAGGCTTAAGGGGAGTATACATTTTCTTGCCTTTTCCAGCTTCTAGAAACTTCCCACATTCCTTGGCTTGTGGCCCTCTTCCATCTTCAAAGCCAGCAATGGAAGGTCCAGTCCTCACATTGCATCACTCTGACTTCCCCTTATGCCTCTCTCTTCCACTCTTAAGGACCCTTGTGATTGCATTGGGTCCACCTGGATGATCCAGGATAATCTCCGTTTTAAGGTCAGTTGATTAGCAACCTTAATTCACCTTTGCCATATTATATAACATATTCCTAGGTTCTGGAGATAGGACATTGACATCTTTGCTGGGGAGGGGAGCAAGATTATTATTCTCATGACCACATCTCCCATTATCTTTTCCTTCTAGCTCTTAAACTTTTAATTTTCTTCCCACTCCCCTTATTTCTTTCCTGTAACTCCTTATTCATAGTATCCTTTATTCATCCATTCATTGTGTTTTATTTATTTTTACTTTATTGAACATACACCTATATAGTATATGTTATATAGGTGTGTGTATGTAGGTGCCAGATGAAGCTTTTTAAAAATATTAACACTTTAATCTTCATAAGAACTCTATAAGGTTGTCCTAAGATAGGCATTATTTTCATCCTCATTTTACAGATGAGGAAATTGGGGATCAAAGAATATAGTAATTTTTCTAACTAATTCTTCAACAATCAGTATAATCTTTCCTTACTCATACATTTTACTTACAATGAAAAGAAACTGAAAAAACTATAGAAATAATCAGAAGGAAAGGGATGCTTATTTAAGTATCTTCTGAGAAGTAGGTATAATTGTCATTTCCCAGATTATTTAGAAGACTTGCTGCCCAAGGTCAGACAGTTGGTAGTTGATAGAAATTTGGGACACCAAAGTTTATGATCTTTGTATCCAAGGACACTATCCTGCCCAATGAATATTTATAGATTTGGTTATGCATAGCCATTGCTCTTTCTCTTTGTTATTGACTGGCGACTTTTTAAACACGGTGAGTGAGTATATTGCATTTTGGTAGGTTTATTGAATTTGTACTATCTCCTGTGGTTGTTAGTAGCATACACTGACCCTGAAGTGTCCTGTATTGCAAAGAAGTGTTTGGTTTGTATTTCAGTTCCTCCTTTTGATGTTACTTTCACATTGGATGTTTCTGTTTAATGCAGGTCATTGCTTGTGAACAATGTCATTGGTCTTCTAGAATACCGTCCTAAGATCAATGTGATGAATCTGTTTATTTGGGATATTACACAAATGCCTGTTTTGCCCATAGATAGATGAGGTATTTTATAACATGATCTTTTGGCTTTCTCTCTTATTATTTGCTTGTCCACATGTAAATAATAAGACAAAACAGGAAATTCTTTTTCAATTGTGTGAGGATCAGATTTGAACAAAAGTAGTAGAACATGGTCACATTTTCTAGTAAAATTATCTTCAGGTTTCATGTTGAAGAAACATTTGGGTTAGTAATAATCTCACCCCACAGCACGGATTAAGGCAGCATCTGAGAAACACACTAGAATGAGGGGTGCTAAGAGACATTTTGATGTTTGTTTTGTTTTAGAAATCTATCGACATTGAATTAGGCAGCCTCCGGGAGAAATCTTCCTTAAAGTAAGCTCATAGTGCCTTGTTTTTCATAAGGCTATCATCAATCCTTGAGAAATGCAATTACTTAGAAAACAAAATATAGCCTCTAGAAATTTACCTGAAATATTCCTATTCATATTTTAGTTTCAGAGCACTCTTCTTATCAGGCTAGACAGCTTTTTTCTAAAGCATGTTTGTCTTAGTGACTAGATTAATTTTTAAGTGTGTGTGCATGTACCTAGTGCCTAATATTTATTGGAATAGTATGAGAATGTTATGTTGCCAATGGATTTCAAAAGCCAATAGGTATGCAAGAATTTTATTTGGCCAGTAGAATTCATTTTTGCCACACCCATATTTACCATTTACATTTCCTACTGTTTCCTTCATGTGTACTGGAGGACAGTGTTTACCATGTCATTCATTTCTATCCTATATGGAGAAAGTAAGGTATTTTTGATTGCTTATCTGTGATAAAATTCTCTGTTGGAAGCAGCAATGCTTGTGACCATGCTAAATATTACTTTAAAAGATTAGCAAACATTTGGTCCTATCCAAAATGTCCATAAGACATTTGGTCCACACCCAAAGGTCCTTGATATTTGGTCCTGTCCAAAACATCCATCAGCATATTTGGTCCATGCCAAATGGTTTTGGACAGGACCAAATATCAAGGATCTTTTGGCATAGACCAAATATCTCCCTGACTGTTTTAGACAAAACCAAATATAACCAGGTATCAAGGACTTTTTGGTGTGGACCAAATGTCTGATGGACCAAATGTCTTATGCACATTTTGGACAGGACCAAATATCAAGTACATTTGGGCACGGACCAAATGTATTATTGAACATTTTGGACAGGACCAAATGTCCTGCAAGGCTTAAAAAAATAAAGCCAAGAAAAACAGGTATTATAATTCCATGTTTGTGTATTCTTGCTAGAGAATTGGAAATGTGCTAAAACTTAAGCATACTTTACGCTGACCTGAGACACACTAAAAGTGGGACCATCAATCAGCCTGCAAGGCAGACAGCCTCTTACATGGTTCCCCTAGCCTCCTGGTATTAATGGCCTTATGTAATCTTCTCCCCTTGAGTAACTTTCTTCTAACATACAGAATATAGTAACAGCGAAGGATTGTCACTTCCTGATTAGGTTACAAGAGAGCGTAACTTCTATCTTGATAGCGGACTCTATTGGTTTCTCTGCTTATATGATTTGATGAAACAAGCTGTCACGTTGGAGATGTCCCTATGGCAAGGAACTGAGGGTGGCTTCCAGCCCACAATCAGTAAGGAACTCAATCCTGCAAACAACTACCTAAGCTTGAAGTGGGTCCTCCTAAAGTCAAGGCTACAGATGATACCCCAGCTTTGACACCTTCAAAGCAGAAGATCCAGATAAGCTGTGCCTGGATTCCTGATCCACAGAAGCTATGAGATAGCAAGTGGGCATTGTTTTAAGCTGCTAAGTTTAGTGGTAATTTGTGGTGCAGAAATAGATAACTGATATAGCCTTCTTCCCTGGATTTATCTGCCCAAGCTTCCATTCTGTCAAGAAACATGTGATGGCATTGCCAACAAAAGTATGTAATGGTTGACCATTTATCCCAATCATATTCGTGCCTCATTATGTTCTTTTGCTATTTCTTTTCCACCTAAGACCTAGGCTTGATTAAATTATTATTGTTTCATCAGTCATTGTTCAGACAATTGAATTTCATAAATGAAACCAGTAGCCTGATGAAAGCATCCCTGTGTACATATTCCAACTTTGCAGTTTGGGGGAATTTTTAAATTTTATACTGTAGGATTGCCTGATATTTGGAATCTATAATAAATTCCTTCCTTCTGACTGGACCACAGTTAGCATTAATAGAAATTAATAGTATAATTAGGAAAGATGCTGGGCAGTAATACCACATTGTTTTTGGCCTTAGAATTCAGAGGAACAGAACATGATTATACATGTCTGTGGTTAGGAAAAATTCCACTCCTATTTTCTGCCTTCTTTTGGTGTATCTCTTTTTTCCCAATCACCTTCTAGATCCCAATTAAATGACACTCCCTCCAGATAATTTACCTGACTCCCTTCTTCATTTTGCCTCTTCCATCACAACTAGGCTGGGTGCTCACACTACGTGATTTCCATTCCAGAATGCTTATACTGAAGAGCTATTCTTTAATTATTGCTATCTCCCAATTGGCTTTGGGCCCATTAAGGCAAGGAGTATAAATCTTTTATTCATCCTCCTTCTCTAGCACCTAGCACACTCTTTGGTGTAGAGAAAGCACTCAGTAAGTATTTGTTGAAGAAGTAAGTAAACTTCAATGTCAATAATATGCAATGAGAGAATTCTTACCAATGGAGTCAGCAAAACTGTGGGAGGAGGTGCTTGTCTCAGAAAATCTATAGGTCATGGGAAACCACTAACACTTGTTTTTATGCAGTATTACAGCAGCACTCTACTGGAAAATTCAAGAGTGTTGGATATAGATTCTGCAAAAGAGAAAGCCGTCTAGGGAGGTGTAACATTCAAAATCCATTAGAGTGAGGTCTAGGATCTATTATTATAGTTCCAATTACTCAGCATCAGAATGTGTTAGCTATTCACATAACACTGAAAGCCATGGTTGTATCATGTTTAGAGGGTCTGAGGGAATGTGCCTCAAAGTACTTCAGCATTTGAAATAGTACTAATCAGTGACTAACCATGTAAGATGAAACTTAACCCTGATTGTCACATAATTGGCAAATATGCCTTCCATAGCGTTTTTTCCCAAAGAACTATTTGTCAAGGTTACTGAAATCAACGTCCGTACTTGTGGATTCAATGAAAAATTGCTAAATGTTGTGTTGTAAAAGGCTCGCCCACAGAGGGACTTGAACTTGTCTTCACAAGGGCTGCAGGCATCTACTTTGCCACCCAGAGAACCAGCATCCAGGGTAGTTAGAATAGCCCAACTTCAGAAAGCTCTCCACTGATTTGCCAAGGCACTCTTCAGAGTGGTGGGCACTTACAGGAACAGCCGTCTCTTTATGTCTAGATCTCTTCAGGCCACACTGCTCTTGAAGATTTGACATATTTTTCAAAGAGGAATAAAAGTGAAGAAAAGCCTAATAACTAGTCAAAGTGTCCTTAGTCACATGTGGCAGTTGAGTTTTTTTGATTATGTCATGGATACAAGTCAGGGATGTTTTGAATACAGACAACCAACAGGGAAAGAGATTCAATAAGTTTAGGGTTTACAAAATTAAAATTTCATGACAATTTATAACACTCTGTCCTTGACTGACCGTTGACACCATAAACGTTATGCTCCCTATAAGCAGAAATTTGTAAACTTAAATGAAAGATTTGATTTCATATTCAGTCCAATGTTTGACTTTAATTTTCTTCTGAATTTGCAATAATCTTAAAGTATTAGTGCAATTTTCTGAGTTATTAATGGGGATTGGTCTGATAAGTTAAAGTCAAAAAATAAAACAACCTGTTCTCAGGTTTTTAGCTTTTCTCCATAATTTCAAATAAGCAAATCAAGAGTCAAGTGTGTCTGCGGGTTCTATATTTTTAAGGAAGTTAATGTGATGGTTTTTTGTTTGTTTTGGAGTTATATTGTTCTTTGCTTAAGTTTTTTTCTCTCCTTTTCCAAACAACTTTCTCCAAAAGTGCTGCAAAAATTTAAATAGAATGTCACAACACCTCCTGAAAAAGGAAATATCCAAGGGTATTAGATTTCAAGCCCATGAAGATTGAGATTCATTCCACTCCTGAAAGTATATTGCTGGTGCAGCTTGGTGCAAGTTGTAGCTTGCCAGTCATCTTTCTTTAAAGCAAGTTTATTTTCCAAATATATGTTGTTGTACTTTGTTGCAACGAAAGACAAAAATTTAAGCCACCTTGTTGATTTCAGTTCAGCAGAAGTAAAAGAGGAAGAGAAAATTTTACAAAGAAAATGTGTCTGAATTGTTAATGCTAAGACCTTGATATGTTTGCTAAGCAAAGACTAAGGAGAATCTATTCATATAAAAACCAAATACGTAACGTTGTTGGTTTAAATGTTGGCTGGAGTTGTGATAGGGGGTACAGAAAATCAACAGAGTATTTGTTTCAAAGGAAATCATATAATCCCAGTTCAGATGGTATAGAAAGTGAAGATGAAACGCTTTCTCCTTAGTTGTTGACTAAGGTGCTGCAATAAATCTGACACTGCACTTCTGAAGGGAATAGCTGGGTATTTGAAAAGAATATTCTGCAGCATCCTAACTGTGGACTCCAAATCTGCAGATTCCCAACAATCACAAATTTCCTCACCTGGTTTAAATAGTTTTCTTGTTCTTGCCATTATTCATATCACTCCTATAGCTATATCGAGTCAGACCTCTGAAATTAGTGTTGAAACAAATCCAATTTCCCAAGCCTATTGTTTTTCATCATGCTCACAACAGATGTTAAAACTTGAAAAAGTTTGAGCTGAACACATCTGTGGTTCCAAGTTAAGCACAGAAAAAGCCAGCTTACGTGTTACCGTCACAGTCTGTAGTCTTGTAAATCCTGTAATGTTTGGTGTGAGATGATTCTGCTAGTGTTGATCAAACCTGCTTATAAATCTGGCATTGTGATAAGTTACTTTGGAAAGTCTTGGCATAACATTCGTCTGTAAAGCACAGAAGAGGGTCTTTTCAAGCAGAATTATCATTTACATGCAAGATAATGTTTCCAGAATTAGAATCTGTAAAATGTGGGGTCTCCAACACTAAACTTATATGTTGATTTTGCCTTCTGCATAAAGTGCTAGATGTTCTTCTGTTAAACGTAGATAAGGAAAAAATTGACACTAAGCAACTCTAGATAATAATGAACCTTTTACTTACCTAGGTGTTATTTTGGCTTTCCTTTCCTTCACATGAATATAATAATAAAATTGAAAATCCTTGGAGGGTGTTTTAACACCTGCTAGTGTATTCTCTTAGTGCAGTACAATGAGGAGAGAGGGTTTGCAAGGTTTTAACACTATTAAAAATCAATTTATCAGTTCTTCCCCTCTAGCATTCTCATTTTCCTGGGTCTCAAAAATGCTCCCCATTGCTTCCTCCCTATCCTGTTCCATCTTGAAATCATCTTTCAACTTAAATATTTCAGAAATTGCATTACTTTTGAAAGTTATTAAAAGAAAAATTTGTTTGGGAAGATTTTATTTTCCTAAGCAATGTCAAGATGTTGCTCCCTCTAAATTTTAACCTTTTTCATTTAGAAGCACGTTTTTGTTTATTTCTGTAGTTCTGATATCTACTTTCCTTGGGTTAGAAGGATAATTAAGTCTTTTGGTTAAAGGTCAAGTAGGATTAAGGCTAATAAATGACAGATAGTGAACTGTGACAACAATGACTGTCATCTGTTACATTTTTTAGTCATATTACTAAGAACTTGAAAGTAAGGTTTGATTTAGTGTAATTAAAAAATTAATTATTAACATGTGTATTAAAAATGGGTTGTTATTAAATAAAAATGTTAAGCATTTCAACCAAATTGGGGAAGGTGGCAGTCTTTGACTATTAGAATATTCAGAATAATGGAAGAAATCAAACTGATAAATACTGATGGTTTATAATGTCTTCTGGCATAACACATTTTTAGGGCTAATATTTATTACTTCAGCTAATGCAATTACAAAATAATAGCTATAAGGAAATAATAGCTATAAAAAGGAAAATATGAGACAAAATTATCATTATTTGAATTGATATGATTATACACTTGAAAAATCCCAATCAGTTGTCTAGCTACTAGAAAAATGGCAAAATTTGGCAAGTTGGCTGGTTACAAAGTTAACAGAAGATTAATAGCATTAAAATTGATAGTATCAATACCATTTAGAGAATAAAATAGAAGGAAATATAATAGCAACAAAAATAATAAGGGAAATGTACCAGATATAGATGAATAAGACTTAAAATATCTACTGGATTTAAAAAAAAAATCCTGACTCAATGGAAAGACAGAAGTTCTACTTGCATGTGAATGTTCAATATTGCAAAGAGGTCAGTTTCTATAAATGAGTCTATAAATTCAATGCCTTTCCAGTAAATTGCTAATAGGAAGATGTATTAGTTATATATCGCTGCATAACAAAATTAACTCAAACTTAGTCACTTAAAACAACGAGTGTTTATTATTTCACACAGTTTATGTGTGTCAGGAATGTGGAAGCAACTTAGGTGGGTGGTTCTGGGCTGGAGTCTCTCATGATGTTGCAGCCAAGGCTGTGTTCATTTGAAGGCTTGACTTGGGCTGGAAGATTTGCTTCCACTATAGTTCACTCTCGTGGCCATGGTTGTTGGCAGGAAGCTTCAGTTCCCTTCCATGTGAGTCTCTCTCCAGAGGCTTCTTAAATGTCTTTACAACATGGTAGCTGGCTTCTCCCAGAGCTAGTGATCCAAGAGAGAGGATAAGGTGGAAGCAGCAATGCCTTTTGTGACCTAGCTTTGAATGTCACACACTGTCATTTCTGCAATGTCCTCTTGGTTACATAGCTCAGTCCCAGTTAATGTGAGAGAAGACTACCCAAGAGCAGGAATTCTAGGAGCCATGAATCACTGGGGACTATCTTGGAAGCTGACTACTGCAGAATGTTTGAAAATTGGCAAATCAATCCTGATATTCATATGGAGAAATAAAAATCTGAGAATAGCCAGAAAATTTTCTGGAAGGAAAAAGTTAACATTTATTAAAAACTTACTCTTTACCAGGCATGATTGTAAGCATTCTGTATGAATTATATCGGTTATGCCTGCTAACAGCCCTATGGGGCAATTGTTATTACTATCCTCATTACAGATGAGGAAATGGAGGCACAAAGAATTTAGATAACTTGTCAAAGTTCTCACAGTAAGTAGCAGAGGCAGAGTTTGGACCCAGGTAGTGTGACCCTAGAGCCCAAGTCTTCAACTCTAAGTGGAAAGGGAGGGGGTGCCTACTAGACCCAGTACATACTTAAATCTTCTGTAATGAAAACAGTTCTGTTATAGCAACAGAGAGACAAATTAGTGGAACCAAATGGAGTCTAGACATAGGTTCAAATACATGGGAGAATTTAGTGTGGAATATGGTTGACATTTCAGATTAGTGGGGACAATTCAATAAATGGTATTGTGACATCCTGGCTAGCCATTTGGGAAAAAAAAAGTTAGCTTCAATCATTCTTTACACCCAATTTCCATGGATAAAGTACTATAATATAAAACTATGAAAACATAAAAGTACTAGAAGAAAATGTTACCAAACTGTTTTTAATAACAAGTGGGGAAAGCTTTCCTAACCAATAAGTCATATAACAAGATAGTGATCAATTTGACTACATATGGAAAATATACCATAACGAATCAAACTAGGGAAAAAGATATCCTTTCACTGCTGCAACTGACAAAGCTCTAATTTCCTCATTTATAAAGACTTCTTACAAACTCATAAAGGACAGACATACAAATCAATGGAAAATCACAGAGATGGAGATTGACAAAAAATATAGAGAGTTATGAAGATGAGAAATGCTCATCTCATATTTAAAGAAATTAAACTTAACTTTTACTTACCACATTGGCATATGGCAGAGATTAGAATTTTGCTACTCTATAGTATTACCAAGGGTGTAGGGGAAGAGATAACTTTCATACCTACTGACAGTATCTCTCAAAATAAAATATACCCTGATCTTTTGACCAAGTCATTTTACTACTAGATATTTATTCTAAATGCATACTCTCACATGTGCCCAAAGATATATGTACAGTTATGTTTGTTACACAATTGCTTGCAACAGTAAAAAACAAGCAAATAAAGAAATGAAAACTGTCAATCAATATGGAACTGGTTAAATAAATTATGGTCTAACTACACAGTAAAGAACTAGGCATATGTCCATTAAAGTGAGTTAGCTGACTGGGGTGTTCTGACGTGAAAAGTTTCTCAAATTTGGTTCAGGGAACCAGTCAAATGCAGAACACTGGTTGCTGTAAATTCCAATTTGTTTAGCAATGACAAAAACAGAGGGTTCACCTACACTTATTTTTATGAATTTGAAATTTCTGGAAGGAAACACAAAAAGCTGTGAAAAGTAGATGACTTTGAGGAAGGACAGACAGGGTCTTGAATAGAAGGAAAATGTCATTTCATTATATTCCATCCTGTACTCTTTGACTTCCTTTTTCTGTCATGTATCTATGTCATTAAAAATTAATTAATAATTAAGAAATTTAGCCTGTGATAGGATTTGGTTTTACAATATATGATGTGAAACTCCATGTATCTTCAAGTTTATGTCTGGTCCCTCTGAAAAATTAAAAAATGTTATTGTTTGTTAGATGAAAACAACAAATAATAATGTGTGTAATTATTATGACAATAATGTAAAATGTATAGAGGTGACTTAAAATAGAAAAGAAAAGGTAATGTAAGGGTTGTGAGATTGTGGTTAATTTTTAATACCTCTTTACTCTTAGAATTAATAGTTTTATTTAAATAAAATACCCTGAAATAAACCCCTTTAAAATTGAATTAAGGAACTACTTGCTACCACATATAAAGCCATATGGTATGTCAGTACTTCCAAGTGTACTACCCTGACTATTCTGATTCAAGCTTCCTTCAGATGATCAATAATTAACCCACCTACCTAAACTATGTAAATAGTTTGTCATAGAAAATATCAAAATCCATTTAAAATGAGAGTCCTTTGAAAAATTTAAGCAACTCAACAAAAAATTAACCAAAGTGAGAATGTGTCCACCTTTAGGAATTGGCATGAAGTAGATATAACTAGCCAAATCTGGACAATTTGAACATCAAAAAAGAATAATTATAATAATGGATTGTAACACATTAAACAAAAAGTAAAAGCATGAGTCTACAGTGACATATCACTATATCTCATATTTGTTTATATATAGATCCCTTTTTTACAGAAGAATGCTAACTAATAGATATAGAAGAAAAGATAGAATAAGAAAATTTCAGTGTTGCAATCCCCAATTCGATAATTGACAAGTCAAGGACGGTCAGGGGGTACTAAACCTTTTGGAGAAAGGTAGTGGGGAACAGGATATTCACATGGTTCAAAGTATCTTCTCACAGATTACTTATCTATTACAAAATACCAAATGTATCTGTACAGTGGAAATCACCTTATCCATGTGATCAAACTTTTGTATCCCCAGTAGTAGAACAATCTGGTATCATATGTCTCCTTATTTGATGTAATATCGCCTAGATAATGTTCATGCCAAATACGTTAAACCAAATCTAATCATGAGGGAACAATCAGAAAAATCCAGAAAGTGGGACATTGTGACAGACAGCTGGCCTAGATTCTTTAACAACATTAATATCATGAAACACAAAAAAAGCAGAGGGAATATTTAAATTAAAAAGATTAGGGAGACCTAACAATGAAATGCAATGCATGAAATTTGGATGCTGGATTAAAAATAAAAGGGATAGAAAACTACAAAAGGCGTTTTGGGGCTTTGGGAGCAATTGGAACAATTTGAATATAGATTGTATATTGGATCATAAATTGAATTAACGTTAGTTTTCTTAGGTGTAATAATGATTCTGTAGATATTTAGGAAAATATTTTTATTCTTAGAATATGCAATTTGATGTCTGCAATCAACCTTCAAATAATTAAGCAAGGAAGAAAAAATATATAGAGAGAAAGCAAATGTGGCAAAAAATAACTGATGAATCTAGGGTACATTGGTGTTTATTATAATATTCTCTAGGTTTGAAATTTTGCAAAATGAAAAGAAAAATGTTAAGTAGGGATCACACTAGTTCTGATGGATGCATTAGTAGGTCCTTGGTGCTGACTTCATCTTTGCCATCAGGGGGATGTTACAGTGTTTGGGGCATGGGGCTTGGGAAGGACCTAACTAGATGAATGAGATTCTTTATTTTTACTAGAAACAAATTATGATGGTTAATGTGAATGAATGTATTTTTGAGGCAGCTTTACCCATGGTCACCTTTTTCCTCCTAAAACTGCTTGTACATTTGACAGGATTATTTGTGCTCCAGAATTGACTGGCAATCAGAGTATTGAACAGTTTTTCATAAACACATTTGCTTTTAAAATTTTGGATTGGATTTCTGTGTAGGAATGTGGAAAACTGTCTAGTTATATAGGCAGATTAATTAATCAGTACACTTTTAGAAAACCTTTGTTTCTCATTAAAGTTTTTCTTGTAGCCATTAACTGGTTCTCTGACCAGCTTCGGGGAAACTTGTTAGAAATGCAAATGAATCAGCAACTCTGGGAGTGGGGCCCAGCAATTTGACTTTAACAAGCCTTCAGTGAATGACATTGATGGGTCTTCTCGTTGACACATAAGTTGTCAGGAATGGCCACCAGTGGTTGGGCTGCAATGGATAGGGGACAGCACACAGATTCTGGAGTTCTTTCTGCCATTGGTCTGAACATGCTGAAGGCACTGTAAAGCTCCAGAGCTTTGGCCTAATAAGGTAGAGCAGCAGAAAACGGATTAACACCTCCAAAGATAACAAGTTGCAAAACAATTCTATCCATAATTAGTCCCCACTGGAGGTTGGTAAAGCCCCTCCAACCTGGGCCCAGGGAAGGCTCAGCAGAGGACAAGCCAGCAATGAAGACAGGAGTGGGCATGGGGTAGAGGGACAGGGACACACTAGAGCCACCATCCCACCACTTGGCAGGGCTGAGTCCAAGGGCAAGTCTGGGAAGTGACTTGGTCTAGGTCGTCCAGATAGAGAGGACACACTTCAGGAGGACAGGGTAGGGATGAAGTGAATAGTATGCCTGGCCATAGCTACTCCCAAGCAGAGTCTGGGAGAGGGGGGGGCTAGACCCATTGTTGAAGGATTGGGTGCTGGCACAATCCAAAAGAGACACAGCTAGGGACCTTCCTGGGGTGGTTAAAAGAGACTCCACTTTGAGGTTAAAAGAGCTTTGATGTTTCAAGTGAAAAGAGACTCCACTTGGTAGGGAGGGAACAAAAAGGCCCAGGATACCTGAGCACCTGGGCCAAACGGGTGGGCATCCTTTGGATATTTTGTAGGACCTAGTGACAAAAATAGGGGAATGGGGAAATGTCTTACTCAGTGCTCTTTTGTTGGGGTGCAGGACAAATGGGATTAGTGTTGAATCCGTCTAGGGCTTTGAGGAAGATTTGACCTTCAAGCTGGTTGTGGGAAAGGAGCAGAGAAGCGAGGCAAATCTCTGATATTAATACAGGCAGGAGGAGGCAGGGGAGGGCACTGAAAAAATTTCTATCACCTGCTATCAGAAAGAGAGCTGCTAATATCCTGTCAAGCTAGGCTTCTATGGATACCAAGGTGGGTAGGCTTGAGTTTGGGGCAGCCATCTTTATGAACAGCTGTAGAGAGGTTAAGAGAGGTAGGAACATCACGGTTATTTTGAAATTCTTGGGAGACAGAGACAGCCCTGATTTATGATGTTTATGTATAATTAAAAAAAAGTGCAAGAGGAAGCAAAAGGGTATTTATATACCAGATATTTGAGTGCTTAAACAAGAGACTAAAATATTATAGGAAACATTATGTAAGAATGGTATATTAATTAAAATGATAATATGAGTAATTAGGCTATTAATAGCTAACGGGTTGATTATCCCAGTTTAGAGAGTGCTTTGATATATATTATTTGATGTGGTGCACCTGTGAGTAGTAAGAGGCATGCTTTTATCCTCGTATTGCAAATGAAGAAGTCCGGGCTAACAGTAATTAAGTGACATTAGTCATCTGTAGAAGACTCTGATTCCAGCCCAATCTCCTGAGGCTTTACTTTATCACAAGGGTCTGCTCATCCTACTATAAAAATGTTTTTGGCTTTTTAAAAATGACTTTATTTCCCCTTACTCTGAATAATGTATAATAGAAAAAAATGTAAGAACTTTTTAAAGATTCCTTTTAAAAAGCTGTTAGGGAGAGCTAAGATGATTTCATCCTCCCATGTCTGAGTTTTGGATCCTTCACATCATTTTAAAGTAACACCCAACTAGCCTTTTCCCAGCTGACAGCCTCAGCTCTTTGAAAACAATGCAAGGGTAAGTGACCTTCCCTGGAAGTTCTAAAAACAGAAAGTGGCTGCTGGCTTATTTTGGATGTAGAGGAGATTCTTGCTTTGGGAAGAGGTTTAACTAGGCAATCTTTAAGGTCTGACTGCCAAGATTCCATGAAAAGCTGGAAGCAAGTGAAAAACAAAACAAACAACAACAAAATCCAGTTCCTCTGTAGCCAAAGTGGGTGCTAGAAAGTCTGGCTCCCAGATGCAACTTACCCATTAGAGACACATTCATGAAGTTTTTCAGTGTCTTGCTGCAGATATTTGAAAAACATTGGAAGTAGATTTTTCTGATTTTCTAGGTCAGTGGTTCTCCAAATGGAGTTGCTAGACCAATAGCTTCAGCATCATTTGGGATATTTGTTAAAAGTGCAAATGAACCAGAAACTCTGGGGGTGGGTGTCTGGCCACACGCCCGGTTGGGTAAGCAGTGTGGGATAGGTTGTGGAGAGATGGAGGAAAAGACCTGGAGATGGCAAACAAGACATATAGGTTTATTGGGAGTTACTTACAGGGATGTCCACTAGTGGCTGGCTGGATGGAAGTGTACACCCGCAACCATGGGTGGAGAGGGGGTTGCTTATATAGGCGGGGGCACAAAGGCTATATGCTTGCCAAGACAGGCTGTCCCTGGTATGGCCAGCATTCCTAGGAACAGTAACTCACGTGGAGGGACATTGTGTTACTTTAGGACGTGATGTTCTTTGAGTGAGATAAGGTAAGATCGGGCTGGTCAGGCCCAGCATTGTTACAAATCCCAACAGCTGGGCATCCTGCTCAGAAGGGGGCCAGAAGGACAGATGACTGTTAAAGGGCACTCAGGCTAGTGCCCCTACAGTGGGCGAGGAAGTTTGGGTGTAGCAAGCCCTCCAGGTGATCCTGATGCAGCTCAGGTTTGAGAACCACTGTGCTAGGGAACAGGAGAGCAGAAGCTGCATGTTAAATCTGGTGGAAGAATAATATTAGAGGGAGACAAATGAAACCCAGAATCGAATAAGCCACTCTCTTGGGGGTCATCTCATGTAGGGATTACCTGCACAGCCCATATTACTGCTGTGATTATTCGGTAATGATGATTTTATTTTCTCAATAAATAAATCACATAAATAATGTTTTATAAAGATTTCTAACAAAATAGTTAAAATTAAAAAATATTCTTATTGGATATAATTTATTTACAGAAAATAGATTTAATTCTAGGTTAGAATGTATTGTATTAGTTGGGATTGTTTAGTTTGTTAGTGGTATAAGATGAGATAGGCTGAACTGCTGTAACAGACCCAAACACAATAAAAGTTTATTTCTAGTTTATTGAACAGTCTAAGGGGAGTATTCCTGAGCCATACGAGGCTCTCCTTCACTCAGTGATTCAGAATCCAGGCTCCTTCCGTTCTGTGACTCTCTCTGTCCTGCCTAGTGCCCTGTCGTCGTTTGCATCCCACTGGTGGAAGGAAAAAAGAGAGTGGAAGAGGCATACCTGCTTATGAAAATGCTTAGCTCATGGACATTTATCCCAGAGAAATGAAAACACATGTGCAATGTTTTTTGTTTGTTTGTTTTGTGAGGAAGATCGGCCCTGAGCTAACATCTGTTGCCAATCCTCCTCTTTTTGCTGGAAGATTAGCCCTGAGCGTGCCCATCTTCCTCTATTTTGTATATGGGACGCCACCACAGCATGACCTGGCGAGCAGTGTACAGGTCTGTGCCTGGGATCCGAACCCATGAAACCCCAGGCCGCCAAAGTTAAGCTCAAGAACTTAACCACTACACCACTGGGCTGGCCCCAATGTGCAATGTTTATAAGCAGCTTTATTATTTATAATAGCTGAAATTTGGAAACAACCCACATGTCGTTCAGTGGGTTAATAAACAGTGACAGATCCGTACTATGGGATAATACTCAGCAATAAAAAGCAATAAACTATTGATATATGCAACAAATTCGATGAATCTTAAAGGCATTATGCTGAGTGAAAAAAGCTGGTCCTAAAAGATTACATACTGAATGATTCCATTTATAAGACATTCTTGAGATAGCAAAATTATAGATGTAGAGAACAGATTAGTGGTTGGCAGGGGTTAGGGATGAGAGAGGGAGATTGTGACCAGAAAAGTGTAGCATGGTGACAGGACGGTTCTGTGATTTGATTGGGGTGGTACTGCTACCGTTACATGAAGCTACACATGTGGTAAAATTGCATGGAACTACACACATACACACACACAAACGAATGCTGATAAATCTGAACACATACTATGGATTGTACAAACGTCAATTTCTAGCTTTTTAGAGTTATGCAGGATGTTACCAGCGGGAAAGGCTGGGTGAAGGGGGCATGGAATCTTCTTGTACAGTTCTTCTTGCAACTTCCTGTGAATCTATAGTTATTTTAAAACTAAAATTTAAAGAAAAGATTCTTGCTTTTTTTTTTTTTTTTTTTGCAAGAAACATCAGCCCTGAGCTAACATTTGTCACGAATCCTCCTCTTTTTGCTGAGGAAGACTGGCCCTGGCTAACATCCGTGCCTATCTTCCTCCACTTTATATGGGACACTGCCACAGCATGGCTTGACAAGTGGTGCATCGGTGTGCGTCCGGGATCTGAACTCTGGGCCACCGCAGCGGAGTGCGCAGGCTTAAGCACTAGGCCACCGGCCCGGCCCCAAAGAAAAGATTCTTGACCCAGAAGTGGCACGCATCATTCCCTCAGACTTAATTGACAAGGACTAATTGCATGACCACACACAGCTGCAAGAGCACTGGGAAACATGGCAGAGGGGAAAGGATTGTGGTAGACAGCTAGCCTTCTCTGCCACAACAAAAATATTAATTTCCCAGTGAAACTGGATTGCTAAATCCAAAGGCATTTACCCCAATCTGTACAACATTCACCTTACTATGCATCCTCCTAAAGCCTTATCTTCTGAATGCTTGTGTGGTTACAGGTATCCAACAGCAGCTATCAGCCTTTTCAGAATATCACCATGAAATACCCCTTAATCATAAAATTCAGAGAGAATGGAAGAGTCAAAAGATTGAGGTATTTTTTATCATGATACTTTGTTAAGTTATGGATGAGAGGAAAAGTGTCCCTTTATTTGTATGTGTTCCATTCAGCAAGTTTTAGGGCTCAATAAACATTATATAATCAATTTTGATATATTTTGGGAAATGGAGAAAGAGACGACATGGTATTCTCCTCCTCATTGGCATTACTGTTAAAAACTGTAACATAAAAGAAAAATATAAGAAAAGAAAATCCACCCTCATAAAATAGCCTTTTTAATTTTTATTTTGGTGAATATTGGATGTTAAATGAATTAAGAATTTATTTTACTCAACATGCTTGAAAACAGTTTATAAAAATTTTGGAAGCATACCCATTAGGATGGCTGTTAAAAAAAAAAAAGAAAAAGAAATGTTGGCTAGGACGTGGAGAAATTGGAACCCTTCTGCATTGCTTGAGGGAGTGTAATATGGTGTAGTGACCACGGAAAATAGTTTGTTTGGTGACTCCTCAAAAAATTAAAAGTGGAGCTATCATAGGATCCAGTAATTCCACTTCCAGGCATATGCCCGAAAGAGTTGAATTTAGGAACTCAAACAGATACTTGTACACCCGTGTTCATTGCAGCATTATTCAAAATAGCCAAAAGATAGAAAGAGCTCAAATGTCCATCGACAGATGAAAGGTTAAACAAATTGTGGTATATACATACAATGGGATATTATTCAGCCTTAAAAAGGAATGATATTCTGATACATACTACAACATGGATGAATCTTAAAGACATTATGCTAAGTGAAATAAGCCAGACTCAAAAGGACAAATTTTGTATGATTCCACTTGTATGAGGTAGGTAGAATAAGCAAACTCATAGAGACAGAAAGAAAAGAGGTTACAAGGGACTGGTGGCAGGGGGCAAAGAGTTATTGCTTAATGAATACAGAGTTTCTGTTTCAGATGATGAGCAAGTTCTGGAAATGGATAGGGTGATGGTTGCACAGCATTGTGAATATACTAAATGCCACTAAACTGTACACTAAAAATGGTTAAATTGGTAAATCTTATGTTATGTATATTTTACCACAATAAAAAAAAAGGAGAAGAGAAAATATTGGAAGAAAAATATTTTAAGACTTTAAGTCAATGGTTGTTTCTGCTTATCCTAGACATAACACAGGATTATGTCAGACCAAGAGGAAGGAATAGATTATCTCAATTTATTTTAAAACTTAGTCATAATCTCCCTTCTAGGTAGTAAACATTATATAATACAGAATTGCCAAGGGCTGATAAACTGTTTTTTGGAATTTATAACTACTTATTTAAAGGAACATGCTACACATTCTTTGAAACAGATTCTTCCTTTCCCTCCAAAGGGATCCTGTGTAGTTGGACTCGACACTCTCTTTTGCTCAGTCAAGTTTAGGCTAAGTTTTGGGTCAGAATGTCCATGTGTCAAATGACAGAAGTCCAGGCAGAGATATTTTAGATGTAGTTTGCTGGAGCTGGGAAGCAAACTCCCCCTTACTCGACTCTCAAGTATTCCACCGTAACACACTCCTTTTCAGAATATGCCACCCTTGTGCCACATGGAGATTCTGGGTGTGGTTTAATCTAAAAGGATGTGTTTTGGAGTGATGTCAGCATCATGGCGGAGTGAACTTTCCTGTGAACTCTTCCCCCGATAAGATACAACAAAAGGAACAGTCACAGACCAACACCGGAATCCCAGACAGTGAAAAGCTAGGTCGGAAAGATCCACACTGCTGCACATCTGAGAGTGGAACGTGCTGGGCCCCCAGAGGAAGTGGGGAGAGGTAAGGAGAACTCCTCTCCCTCCCCATCAGATCAGCGATCCCCGCGGCTCCCAGAGAGCAGGTAGGGGCGGCTCTCTGCAGGGAAACCATAGCTCTTCGGGCTCTCTCAGCCAGTGGGAAACTCCCACACAGAGGACTCAGAAGAGCCACAGGGCTACCATCAACATCCGAGCACCCCAGAGAGCGGATAATGAGGGGCGAATGAGAAGCCCCTCATGCCAGGGACCCAGAGGGCAAAAGAGAGAGCCCCCCCCTCCCTGCAAACTGGACCCTGCAGCTCAGCCGACCAGACCAGACCAAGCCATCCAACCCGCGAATCGCAGCAGCGGAAAAACCAAGGCAGAGCACAGGGGGCTTAGATTACACAGCCCTTTACCAGCACACAGCAGGAGCGGGTAGAAATTGCAACCAGAGATTTCCAGGATGAGGAAAAACAAAGCCAACACAGGAACCACAATGCAAAGATACATGAAATCACCAGACCAGAAGGAAAATGACAAGCACCCAGAAACTAACCCTGAAGACAGAGAAATCCATAATCTACATGACAGAGATTTCAAAATAGCTATCATAAAAACACTTAACAAAATACGAGACAACACAGACAAACAATTCAATGAGATTAGGAGTTTCTTCACAAAAGAAATTGAAATCATAAAGAAAAACCAGTCAGGGCTGATGGAGATGAAGAACACAATGAAGGAGATAAAGGAGAACCTGGAATCTTTGAAGAACAGAGCTGACAATATGGAGGAAAGAATTAACATTTTAGAGGATAGGAATACAGATATGCTCCAGATGGAAGAGGAGAGAGAACTAAGACTAAAAAGAAATGAAGAAAGTCTCTGAGAAATATCTGACTCTATTAGGAAATGTAACATAAGAATTATAGGTATTCCTGAGGGAGAAGAGAGGGAAAGAGGAACAGAGAGCCTATTCAAGGAAATAATAGCTGAGAATTTCCCAAATCTGGGGAAGGAGCAAGAAATACCAGTAAGTGAAGCCAACAGGTCGCCTAAATATACCAACAGGTAAAGGCCCACTCCACGACACCTAGTGGTAAGGTTAGCCAGAGTCAATGAGAAAGAAACAATATTAAGGGCAGCTAGAGAAAAACAAAAAATAATGTACAAAGGAACTCCCATCAGGCTCCCAGAGGATTTCTCAACAGAAACTTTACAGGCCAGGAGAGACTGGAATGATATATTCAAAATACTGAAAGACAAAAACATTCAGCCAAGAATACTCTATCCAGCAAAAATATCCTTCAAATATGATGGAGAAATAGTAACTCTCCCAGATAAACAAAAGCTAAGGGAGTTCATGGCCATGAGACCCCCACTACAAGAAATACTCAAGAAGGCCCTCAGGCCTGAAAAAAAGAAGAGAAAGGGAATACAAAGCTTGGAGCAAGGAGAAAAATAGGTAGATAAACTCAAAAAAATAGTAGATCTTTACCGGAATAGGTTAGCAACCACTTAAATACTAAAATCAAGGATCAAAGGAAGGAATTCACCAAAAATAAATTTAACCTCATCACTGTAAACACACAGCCACAACACAAGATAGAATAAGGTATAACAAGAACGACTTAGAAGGGGAAGAGGAAAGTGATTGAATTGACTTAGTATAAGGAAATAGGAGGCCATCAGATAATGGAATATCTCATACACAAGATTTTTTACACAAACCTCAAGGTAACCACTAAACAAATAATTGAAACAAAACCACATAGGATAAACAAAGAGAAAACTAGAGAAGTCATAAGACAGAACAACCAAACTGAATTGGCATTCCGAAACAAATGGGACAAGAAACAAAGGAAACACAAAAGAACCAGAAAATAAGTGACAAAACAGCAACATTAAGCCCTCATATATCAATAATTACCCTAAATGTAAATGGATTGAACTCTCCAATCGAAAGATACAGCGTGGCATGATGGATTAAAAAGCAAGACCCAACAATATGCTGCCTCCAGGAAACACATCTCAGCACTAAAGACAAGCACAGGCTCAGAGTGAAAGGATGGAAGACAATACTCCAAGCTAATGGCAAACAAAAGAAAGCAGGTGTTGCCATACTCATATCAGACAAAGTAGACTTCAAGATAAAACAGGTTAAGAAAGACAAAGAAGGGAAATATATAATGATAAAAGGGACACTCCACCAAGAAGACATATCACTTATAAATATATATGCACCCAACTTAGGAGCACCGATGTACATAAAGCAACTATTAACATACCTAAAAGGAGACATTAACAACAACACAATAATAGTAGGGGATCTTAATACCCCACTTACATCAATGGATAGATCATCCAGACAAAAAGTCAATAAAGAAATAGTAGACTTAAATGAAAAACTGGATGAGATGGACCTAGTAGACATATACAGAGCACTCCATCCAAAAACAGCTGACTACACATTCTTCTCAAGCACGCATGGAACATTCTCAAGGATAGACCATATGTTGGGAAACAAAGCAAGCCTCAATAAATTTAAGAAGATTGAAATCATAACAAGCATGTTTTCAGACCATAATGCTATGAAACTGGAAATGAACCACAAAAAAAAAAAAAAAACTGGGAAAGTGACAAAAATGTGGAGATTAAACAACATGCTACTGAACAACCAATGGATCATTGATGAAATTAAAGGAGAAATCAAAAACTATCTGGAAACAAATGAGAATGAAAATATGCCATACCAAACCATATGGGATGCAGCAAAAGCAGTCCTGAGAGGGAAACTCATAGCGATACAAGCCCACCTTAACAAACAAGAAAAAGCCCAAATAAGCAACCTTAAATTACACCTAACAGAACTAGAAAAAGAAGAACAAACAAAGCCCAAAGTCAGGAGAAGGAGAGAAATAATAAAAATCAGAGGAGAAATAAATGAAATTGAGACCAAAAAAACAGTAGAAAGGATTAATGAAACGAAGAGTTGGTTCTTTGAGAAAATAAACAAAATCGACAAACTCTTAGCCAGGCTTACTAAGAAAAAAAGAGAAAAGGCCCAAGTAAATAAAATTAGAAATGAAAGAGGAGAAATTACAACGATACCATGGAAATATAGAGGATTATAAGAGAATGCTATGAGAAATTATATGCCAACAAATTGGACAATCTAGAAGAAATGGATAAATTCTTAGACTCATACAAGCTCCCAAAACTGAACCAAGAAGAAATGGAGAATCTGAATAGACCAATCACAAGTAAAGAGATTGAAATAGTAATCAAAAACCTCCCAAAAAAATACAAGTCCAGGAACAGATGGCTTCTCCGGTAAATTTTACCAAACATTCAAAGAAGATTTAATACCCATCCTTCTCAAACTATTCCAAAAAATAGAAGAAGATGGAACACTTCCTAAATCATTCTACGAGGCCAACATCACCCTGATACCAAAACCATACAAAGACAATACGAAGAAAGAAAATTACAGGCCAATATCGCTGATGAACATAGATGCAAAAATCCTCAACAAAATACTGGCAAACCGAATACAGCAATACATTAAAAAGATCACACACCATGATCAAGTAGGATTTATACCAGGGACGCAGGGATGGTTCAACATCCGCAAATCAATCAACGTGATACATTACATCAACAAAACGAATAAAAACCACATGGTCATCTCAATAGACGCAGAGAAGGCATTTGACAAGATACAACATCCATTTATGCTAAAAACTCTCAACAAAATGGGAATGGAAGGAATAGAAGCCTAAATAAAGGCTATTTATGACAAACCCACAGCCAACATCAGACTCAACGGGGAAAGACTGAAAGCCATTCCTCTGAGAACAGGAATGAGGCAGGGCTGCCCACTCCCACCACTCCTGTTCAACATAGTACTGGAGGTTTTGGCCAGAGCAATTAGGCAAGAAAAAGGAATAAAAGGAATCCAAATAGGTAATGAAGAAGTGAAACTCTCACTATTTGCAAATGACATGATTTTATATATAGAAAACCCTGAAGAATCCGTTGGAAAACTATTAGAAATAATCAACAACTATAGCAAAGTTGCAGGGTACAAAATCAATCTAAAAGGATGTGTTTTGTGGCTATGAATGTTCTTGTAGTGTTCTTTTCAAATGTTCGGTGCCAGCCTGACCAAAACTGTGTGAGATAGGGTACCAGTATTAGGCTTGACCTCATTTAATACGTATTGATCGGATTCTTTCTCTTTTTCTGCTCTGTTCTAGGCATTGGGGAGTCATGGGTAAAAACAAAAGGTCTATAAATAAGGAGTTCAAAACTATACTTGTTACATTATTCGGTTTATATTCTATGACTTTTCCTTGTGAAAACACTTTGTTGACTGTGACAGGTAGCAGGCACTGTGTAAATGTTATTGTTTCTAAAACGATTATTTGTAAGTGTCTAAATAGGAAGAAGAGGCCATGAGTACGAAGTGTGAATATTTTCAAGTTTAGTACCTTTATCAGCCCAGAACTATGATTTCTTTCTAAAATATGTGGTCATCAGGCATATAGGAGAAAGAGCAGATATTTCAGGAAGAAATTGGGATTTTTGTGTTCCAATTTTACAGCTTGCTAGCTAATTCACTCTGGGTCCGTCAAAACCCCTAAACCTAAATTTGCTAACGTTTAAAAATGAGGATCATAACTCATAAAATGAGGAACATAACATGACTACCTCACAAAGTTGTTGTCATATTAAATGAGATAAATTACAAAGAAATCCTTTGGAAACACTAAGGCATTTTACAGAGATATTTAAAATGATCGTATCTACTACTGAATTAGTTCTGTTCCTTCTCTGAGGAGGGACTAAAGGAATGGAGGATACTGAATTTTGTTATACACTTGAATATCTTTGAATCCTTTTCAGGTACGTGTAAATCAAAAACATTTTTTCATATTCTTATAATTTATTGTGTTTAGGAATCACCGAGGACCTTATAAGGCTGCAGATTCTAGGGCCCATGCCCAGAAATTCTTCTTTAGTGAGTCTAGAGAAGTGGCTCTGAATCTTGAGTGCACATCAAAATTTCCTAGCGAGAATTTAAAAAATTCCCCATGCCCGGGCTGGACCCCAGATCCATTACATCAGAATTCTGGGGGTGAGACCCAGACATCAGTACCCCAGATGATTCTGGAATGAGTGGTCCAAGAACCATCACTTAAGAAACATGACTTTAAAGAATAAGTTGCTAAACTGAGCTGCAAATAATTACAATTTGCGTTTTCCTGTTGTATGAAGGAAGATACTTGTTATAATGTAGATTAGTAGCGATATTTAAAAATATTTTTGTAAAAGAAAAGCTGAAGTAAAACAAATACCTTAATTCTAGATGGTAAAGCTTTATATAATGCTAAGATTATATTCTTAGATAACGGTGATATTATAAAAACAATATTTATTGAAAAATGAATGATAAGAGTGTTTGCATTTTTAAATCTTTTGATTGCAGGATGATAGGGTTCAAATTTATTTTTGCAAATCTGATGTCTGCATGTTTTGTTCCCTGTGCTTACTGTGTTTAATTAAATATTGATCCTCACTTGACTCTAATCATAGCTGATGACTGTGATGCTGGTACAATCTTACTATGCTTATTTTCTAAGACAAAGTCCTAATTTCCTGCTTCTCAGTTCTTACTAGCTCTTTTTCTGGTTTTTTAAGACGGGTCCACCTCTTAGATGTTAACAATGATTTCACGATTTTTAGTTTTTTTCCCTTAAATGTATGAGGTCAAAGAGAGTTCACAGAGCACAATATTTCCCTCCAAAAAACCCCCCAAATTTCCTACTTGGTTTTGGTCCAGGTTCCCTATGGTTGCTTCACCCCCACCCCCACCCGCCCCACCCCACACAGAGTCTAGCATTGCTGGCTACTTCTTTTTTGCCTTCCTCAGACACGCTAAGTTTCTCTCTCCTTTGTTATGCACAATAGTTCACTAAATTGAGGTTCTCCTTCTGCACTTGCAGGCTGAAACCTATTACCCACTCCAGAATAAAGGGCTCCCCAGTCACAGGGCCAGCCTATTTGGATTGAAGATGGGGTGCTTATAAATAACAACATTTTCAGAGCTTAGTAATAAAAAGAAGGCTGCCTTGTAGCAAAGAACATCGTATATCAATACCTATTGATATTATACCTATTATATTAAGCTTTACTATATTTGAAGAAGCATGTTTTCAATCCAGCTGGTAGACACGTTCAATGAAAAAAAGTCCTCTCACATCACAGGCATTAATCCAGAGTCCAGCCAGCAAGCCTGATGTTTAGAGCTTTTAAAAAACCATAATTTTCTCCTTCATTTTAAATTACATGGTATAATTCAGGATCTACAATATAATTCTTCATTTTAACAGAAACATAATAAAACTGAGTAAAAATTCGATTTTTGTCAGTCATATTTCTGCATTTTCTCTTCTTAGTCAATTATCAATTATTTAGAATTTGTCTGTTGGGGATTATTCCATCCATTTTTCTCTTTCTCTTTTGTTTTTGAGTTTAGACGAAGCATTCTGGGTTTGCCAGGGAAATAAAAGGAGACTAACTTCAAGTAAGTTAGTTAGGATATTGTAAGCGTTTCGTAAAGGTTCAAGAGCAGGACACGTCAAAACTGTTGACACCTGCCAATGTTTATATTAATAACAATCTAAGTCTTTACAAACTTGCTAATTCCTATTTCTTGGCGTACATGTGTAAAGGACATGTTTCACCCCCAGGAAACATTTATCTTAATATCACTGGGATCTAGGAGAGACGTACAATTCCATCACAGGGTACTGTGTTTGGAGTTGGAAGGATTAAGTCTGTGAGAGAAAAATGGTGAGTCCTTGAGGTTGTGTGTTTGGGGAGGGGGCGTGGAAGTGGGGTGTGTGTGCACTCATAATCATGGAAAGATGATGTGGACCCAGTGCATTTCAGCACAATAATTTCTTCCCCTAGAACAGAAACCAAATTCTCCATTAGTGGGGGCTAACCCTCCTGCAGCATGTTAGAGAGAGGGACCAAAAATACTTAGAGCAAAACTCCCCAGCGGCGATGGGCTGATTCCCTGTCAGAACTGACTGCAGCAGAGTGGACAGAAGGATATTTGGTTACTGAATCAAAAGCTCACCCCCTCCTTCCCCAGTTTTCTGCACAGTGAAGCAGAAAGCAGATGCCTTAATATACCCAATTGCCTAAGGTGTTGTTAACAGTGGTCTGATGACTTGGTGTGAGTACGGTCTGGCATCCCACGATATGGCCATCGTTTGAGCCGTCACTGAAGACTTTCTGGGCAAAGCCTAGGGAAAGAAGACGCTGAAAGTTATATTTTTTATCTGTGCTCCTTCTAGCCAGCCCTGTACATTTGTCAGCACCTCACTGGCCCCTGTCATCTAGGCAGCAGTTGCACAAAAAGACTGATGAGCGCGGGGATGAGGCTGTTAGACACCTCTTCAGGGTGATTTCTAGGGCTCTGCTGCACTTCAGTAAGCACGAAGTGGAGCACAGGGTCTAAAGCAGGGTGAGGCCCCCCTCCCCACTCAAGAAAGGGAGGGAACAAAAGAGGAGGCTTTATATAATTTTCGCCTGGAGAAAATGTGTGGGGAGAGCTAGAATGCCAGAGCACTGGGGACTATTTTCAGAAGGAGATCTTTTTTTAATGTTGTGCTCGTTCCACCCCCCTTTTTTAGTTTTAGTAGAAGTTTGGTGATATTTCGTGACAGTTTAATCATATTGACGAGTTAGTGGATGGTTTGAAGCTCTGCTAATATAGGAGTCACTTCTCTCTCGCCTCAGTTTCTCAACAGAAAATAAGATGCTTCGTGTCGATCAGTGATTTGTCACCCTGGCTTCACATTAGAATCATCTGGCAAATGGTGGAAGTAAACACAAAAGAAAGGAAACAAATTGATGACTGGTTTCCAGCCCCATAAATTTCGATTTATTTGATCTCAGGTGGGGTTTGCTCTTTTTAAAAATCTCCACCACCCCAAGTGATTGTAATGTACAGCCAGGGTTGAAAACTATATATAGAAAACTATATGTATATAGACCTAGTGGTCTACAGTTAGCTTTATTTTCAGCAGCAATATATTGTAATTGTTTATTTGCAACTTTTTTTTCTCCCCTTAGAACAATGAAATTTTGTCAGGTCTTTCATTTATTCCTACTTTTTCTTTAAAAAAAGTTATGTAACATTTGCAATACATGAAAAATTTATGTAACATATAAGTAAGTCGTAAAGCATAACAATAATATCAAAACCCATGAACAAATTATCTAGCTTAAGAACTAGAATATTACCATTACTACTGAACTTGTTTACGTGTTCCACTAAAATCTTATATCTCCTGATTCCCTCAAGGGTAATCAGTGTTATGGATTTTTCTTCATCATTCCTATTTTAAAAATATTTATTATTATTATTTTATGCATATATTACTAAGCAATATATTATTTAGTTTTGCTGAATTTTGAGCATTATAAATATAATATATTCTATGTTATTTTATGCAGTTTGTTTTCTTTCCACTTGAAATTGTTTCTGTGTCATTTCTGCTCTGCATAGCTGTATTTCCATTCATTTTCATTGCTGTGTAGTATTCCATTTTGTGTGAACATAGTGTAGTTTGATTTAGTCATCCTCTTGGCATTGGATATCGGGTTACATGTTACTCTACTCCACTCCACGTCATGAACACATGCTATTATAAGCCTTTAGAATTTTTGCCAATCTAATGTATATAAATTGATATTTCATGGTGGTCTTAGCTGGCTTTTTTCTGATTGCTAAACATCTTTTAACATGTTTATTTTCTATTTGAGTTATCTCTTCCATGAAAGACCAGTTCAATTTTTTTGCCCATTTTTCTAATGGTTGTTTTTTATTTCCTTAACAACATGTGGTTTTTCTTTATACATTTCTAATATTAATTCCTAGCAAGCAATATATGTGGAAATATCGATTTCATTTGTTACCAATGTTATTCTATGGTGTCTTAATGAGAAATGATTAATTTTTACATAGTCAAAATCATAGTTTTTTCTTTTATAACTATGCTTTCTGTACCTTCTTTAAGAAATTGTATGGTACCCTAATGTCTTATATCCAGCCTTCTTGCTAAATTCATTCGTTCTAATAATTTGTCTGTAGATATTTGGAGGGTTTTCTATAGAGTTAGTCACATGATTTGCAAATTATTCTAGTTTTCTTTTTTTCAATCCTGTATTTTCTTTTCCTCGTCTTTTAGTGCTTTTAGGACTTCTGGTACAATGTTAAGTCAAAGTGGTGACAGACAATATTATTTTGTTCTTGCTGGTTTTAAAGGAGATACTCCTAACATTTTACCAATGAAGCATGAAGTTTACTGTAGAGTTTTGAGAGCTGCCTTCTATTATCTTTGGGAAGTCCCTTTCCATTTCTAGTTTGCTAAGAGTTCTATTCCTTCTTTGTTGATCAATTTTATCAGTTTACTGTATTTATAAAACGTGTTGACTGTGTTTTATGAGTTCGCCTTTTGTCTGTCGTATAAAGCAAAAGCCCGTATACTTTCTTCATATTCCTTCATGTTCGCAACATTCCTAAGACCTGGAACAGTGCCTATACTTAGTAGATGCTCAAGAAATACTTGTTAGGTGATTGACTGTTGGTTCTCTGTGCACGATTCAAGTGATATATATATTTTTTTGCATCAAAAATATCTAGGTCTTGTGTCTGACCATTGTTGAAAATCATTTGTTAGTAATATAACAATCAGTCCCGATCTTCAAAACTTACAAAATATTAAAGTAATATATGGTGCATAAATTCAGTGGAATTTATACAGAAATTAAAATACATTTGAAGACCATTATAGACACAGTGAAAATGCTTATGATGTGGTGTTTAGTGAAAAAAGGACAATGAAACATCACATGCTCAATTTGAGTACAACAGTGTAAGTATACAGACAAAGGGTCAACAGGAGTATGCTAAAATAAAAATACCTGTTATATTAGGTTGTTGAGCATATAGATGATTGGTCTTGATCTTCTGGTCAAACCTTTCTTTAATGTCACAGTAGTGCTTTTATAGTCCTTAAGAAAAAGAGCAGAAAGACACTATGTTAGTTTTCTAGGGCTACAATAATGAATTACCACAAACTTGGTGGCTTACAACAAGGGAATTTGTTCTCTCACAGTTTTGGAGACCAGAAGTCCAAAGTCAAGGTGGGGGCAGAGCTGTGCTCCCTCTGAAGGCTCTAGAGGAAATGCCTTCCTTGCCTCTTCAGCTTCCGGTGGCTCCAGGCGTCCTTTGGCTTGTGGCTACCTCACTCCAGTCTCTGTCTCCATCTTGGCACAGCCCTCTCTCCTTCTCTCCACATTCCTCCTCTGGGTGTCTCTTATAAGGACGCTTGTCATTGGATTTAGGACTCACTTGAATAATCCAAGATGATCTCATCTTGAGATCTTTAATTATGTCTACAAAGACCCTTTTTCCAAATAAGATCACATTCATAGGTTCCTGGAGGTTAGGATGTGGACATATCATTTTGAGGGCCACCATTCAACCCACTAAAGATACCTTCCTGAAACTAAAGTTCATGGTCTTCAAATATTCCAATATTTGGAGACCATGCATAGTGTACACATAAATTGCATAGCAATATATATACATTTCTTAAAAACATATTTTTAAAAAGGATTTTGGCTATATATTATTTTTATTACAAGAATAAGAATGAATATAAATAGCAATTGTTGCTTAAATAATTTGTCAATCTAACATTGATATGAAGTTTTCTGAAGGGTGAGCTTTCTGTTTTCTGTGTCTCATTACTTGCATTCCTCACCAGTTTGAAAACCGGGCCATTTAAATTTTTGTTCATGTTGTTAACAAATATGTGATTTAAGGAGATGTAAGAGGACTCTTTTATGTGAAGCTGTGAGTGTTAAGCAAAATCTTCCTCAAGCATTCTCTGCTTATTTCAATCGTGTCTGTTCTCATCAATTTGATTGAAATAAATGGCTGGGTTTTTCCAAATGTAATCCTGGGGGTATACAAATCATGGTTTGCCTGACACACTGATATCGACATTAAAAACACTGCTGTGTCTGACTATCACAACTTCTGAGTTGCAGCTATCTTATTTTGTCATGATGTTAGTTTAAATCTGCTTTCCTTCTCTCTTATAGAATTTTGACCCTGTTAATCACGCTCTGCATTCAGGGAGAACAAAATGAATTAGTTTTGTTAGAAGGAGCATTACTTATAAAGTTATTTGGTCCAGCTTCTTGCCCCCAAGCAGGTAAACACCTTGAGCAGACCAGTCCAAGCTCAGACTCTCCAGAAAGAGAGGGCCTGTCTTAACACATATTAATCTTTTCCTGAAGTAAGTATCCTACCATGTGTCCTTATATTATTGTTTTACTCTCTATAGTATTTTTTGTTTGTTTGTATTGGTTAGTCAAAAAAAGAACTAAAAAGGGTTTTAAAATACATTGGGAAGAGAATCTGACCTAATGGACAATCAATAATTGGAGATCTCTGGGGCTGGCCTGGTGGCTTAGCGGTTAAGTGCGTGCACTCCGCTTCTGGAGGCCCAGGTTCAGATCCTGGGCGCACACCGACGCACGGCTTCTCCGGCCATGCTGAGGCCGTGTCCCACATACAGCAACTAGAAGGATATGCAACTATGACATACAACTATCTACTGGGGCTTTGGGGAGAAAAAAAGGAGGAGGATTGGCAATAGATGTTAGCTCAGAGCCGGTCTTCCTCAGCAAAAAGAGGAGGATTAGCATGGATGTTAGCTCAGGGCTGATCTCCCTCATGCACACACAAAAAAATTGGAGATTTCTTTTAATATTGAATTTGTTAAGGTTATCTTTAATGTGTTTTTCATATATTTATTTTATATCTCTGGCAAACTTCATGTCTTTTCCAACTTTAGCTAATGATTTCTGCTGCTTAAGGCTATTTCATCTTGTGGGATTTCCCATTCTCTGTCATTTCATCAAATTTCTCCTTTTTGAGGCACTCGCTGAATCTTTGTCCCTGCCCTTTTCTGTAGAGCCTGTTCCAAGCTGTAGTTTGTCTAAGAAAGAGCAAATCGTGCGGGCCTTCAAGACATTTGTCCTGTAGGCCTGTGGTATTGCTCTCTTGTTCTTTTTAATTTCCATCTTCAAAAACAGCTGTCTGCAGCCAGTAGATGTTTGCTCTGGGACAAGGACGAGAATAAAACCATTAGATCTCAAGTGGTAAAAACCCTAAGCCTGTGGACATCAAGAAAATGTCACTAGACTTCAGAGAACCTGGAGTCCTGATTCCTCTCCTCACTGACCCTACTGTCCCTTCTCTGGGCCTTAACAAGGGGTGGAATAGATAATCCATGAATTCCCCTCCAATTCTAAAATTTTATTATTATTTTTTTCTTCTAACTCACTAGCTGGCCCAGACAGACTGCATTAATTTTATATGTGAACCAAGTCACAAGGAACTTTTACCTATCTTTATCATTTCTAAGTCTTCCACGTCACACAAGGAAGATCTGTCCCTGCCTACCTCTTCAACTTCATCATAAGCCACCACATTCTAGCCACATTGGCACCCTCTCTTTTCTATGAATGTAGAAAGCTCTTTCTTGCTTCAAGGTCTTTGCATTTGCACTTCCCTCTGCTCCACATGCCATTCTTCTGGCTCTTCCCTTTCCTTGTTTCTTCTCGTTCTTCAAGACTTAGCAAAAATGCCACCTTCTCAGTAGGCATTGCCTGACCACTCCATAAAGACCTGCCCCTTCATCCACTCACCTCTGACTCCTAGTTGCTTCCCATCACTTTGTTCATTTTCTTTATAGCCTTTGTCATAATCTTTAATGATCTCGCTTCCTTGTTTTCTTTTTATTGTCTACCTCCACTCTGCATCCTAGAATATAAGTACTTTGAGGGTAGGAATATTCTGTGGTTATTTTTGCTATATCTCAGTTGTTTCTGCTGTATCCCAATGCTTAGGAGAGTATAAAGATGGATGTCCAAAAAAATAGTCTTTGAATGAATTAATCTTCCTGAGTGGGTCAAATTGCTCTATAGTAAAGCACATTTAATAAATGATCATGATCTCTCTAAGAATCTCTATCTTCAAGCCCGTGACCTGGGTCAGTGTGTATAGCAGGGTGCTTATTTTGGTTCCCAATTATTTGTCTTTATTGCTATTAAAATCTCTCAACATGAAATAAAAGCCAATTAACATGTGCCACCTAAACTCTAGAAATTGTAATATACTAACTACACTTGACCTTGAATGAAAATTGAATGCTGATATTTACTTGATGTGGAAAATATATTCCATAGACTTAGACAACTTAGATGTTACTGGTGAAAATTTTCTTTATAACTATTACTGTTTGTGATACTAGCATCCAATTAGTGATGCCAGAGGCCCTGTGAAGAGAAAAGCTTCTCTGTGTGTATATGTTTTTCAGGCTATATTTCAATGATAATTTCAGCCAACATTTCTCTCTGGGTTTATTTACATATTTTGTCTTCAGTATTTTGAGTTCCTGGCATTTCATTTCCTTATTAATCTGTTTTCTGAACTTTGCAAGTCAGGCAGTATGGTAACCATGCCCCCAGAAGCATATGGAACTCCAAATGATCAACAAAATCTAGGCTTCCACCGAGTAGGTGGTGTGACTCGAGTCATAAGAGTAGATGGAGTTAAAAAGGGTGGATAATAATATCTTAGGGACTAAGCTAAGTAAAGAAAAATAAACTTGCCTCTATAGCTTAACTAGGATACAAGTGTATTTTATCTTTTGTAGAACAAATGTGCAAATATGCTACAAATACATTTGTGCTTTTTATGGATTGATACCTAAAATTGCTTTTGGATTATTAACTACAGATGCTAATTTGTTACTGTAAACTCTTGTAAGGGGCTCATGGTAAACAGACAAGTGCTTGGGAGTCATTGTGTTATCCTTCATGTCAAGTAGTCAGATGTCAAAGTGATTCAATCCAGAGATATGTTTGTTCTTTAGTGTCACATTCACATGACATTGGTATGTCATGCTCTCAAAATGGACTATAACGATTTGTTAGGAAAAAATTGCATTGCTTCAAAAATATCCAAGCCTAGTAGCATGGCAAGAGCCTGACATACCAGGTATTGAATCCTTGTTCTGTCTTTTACCAGCATCTATGACATTTATTGGTTATGTCATTATCTATAATCTTTAGCAAGTTCCTTAGCCTTTATGAAGCTCTAGCTCCTCATCTATAAAATGGGGAGAACAGTACCAATGTCACAGAATTATTGTGAGGAAGTCATAGAAATATTGTAAATTCCTGGAATGTAGTACATTCTCTGTAAACGCATATTTATTCCCTCTTATCCTCTCTCCTTTTCCCTAGAAACTTTGACTTTTCAAAGTTAAGGGGTTGTTCTTTTTAAGAAAATGTAGCTTAATGTTAAATGAAAACACACACATACATATGTAATTATTGGTGGTAGTTCTCAGTATTTTTGCTGTATTTAATGAGATCTCCCAGGCACAGAGTTATGAGCACTAACGAATAACAGGAGTTCTACAAAAGAAATAAAGGCAGTAGTTCTTGAGATATTTTCTCCAAATAAAGAAGCAACAATTCCTAATATGGATGTAAAATATGTAAAATAATGAGCCAAATTATACATTAAGGCACAGACTTAGCATACAGGTGCTGACATCTGTGCTGTTTCCATCTGATGCACATCTTCAGTCAAAACAATTTCAGCATTGTTATAAAAAGAACAAGGAAATTAAGTGACTGTGATGAAAAAGTGACACCATTGAAGAGGGAGAGAAAATCCAGAATAGGTATACAAAGCAGTATGTTAAAGACCAGAGTTAGTCAAAATCAGACAAACATTTTATTATAGAATAACATGAAACTTAGGTTAACAGAAGGAGAGAGACAATAAAATACCTGGTAGAATTTTTCCTTCTTTACAGCTGGGAAATCTCCAAAGAAAGCCTATTTTACTTTATTTGCTAAGTTTTGATGGGATTAATAGGCTGAATTGTCACTTATAAAGTTAGTCTTGTTCATGTTATTTAACAATATTGGGGAAGATTAGAACAAGAACAGAGAACTCCTAATCGTGTTTCCACAAATGAGGTGAAGAATATTACTGAAGAATGGACTTGAGGCATTCAAGCACCTGGTACTTGAGGTAACCGAGTACCAGGTGCTGTCCAATGTGCTGGGCATACAGCAGTTAATGAGACACCATCCCTGCCCTCTTCCAACTTCCGGAAGTCTAGCGGGAGTTATGAATCCCACAGCAAAGACCTACCCCCTTTGAAAACCCAACTTTGTATTCATAAACTTATATTTTTCAGCTCTTTTCATCTGGTGACAGATTGTTTCCATGAAATCCATTTACCAGAGGACTCATTTATATTGAGGTGAATAGTTCTTTTAGTAGTGGGGTTAAAAGTGCAGGCTCTGGGCTCTCAGCTTCATTACTCACTAGCTGGGTACTCAACTTTGTGCTTTAATCTCGTTGTCTGTAAAATGGGAAGAGTGATGATACCTACCTCACGGATAGTTGTGAGGCTTAAATGAGATAATACATGTAAAGAGCTCACCACAGAGTGTGGCACATAGAAATTTCTCACTAAGTGCTGACTGTCATCATGTGTGGGGATGGCTCTGAGGAGTGGAATAGCTGTGGTTGTGGGGCTAGAAAGCTTGGCCTGGAGCCTCTCTGCCATGTGCTTTCTCTGTGTTTTGATTGCCTCCTCTCCACCTGGTTGGTGAGTGAGGCATTTCTCACCCAATGGGGATGGGGATGGCCAAACACAGGACACCTAACGCTGGACAGATGAGATTGAGAGCAGTTTCTTAGTTATATATACTCACAGCCTGGGGAGGAGGACATTGCACCACGCAGGGTCACACAGGGGTTGCACTCAGGAAGAGAATGAACATCCAGGAGCGTGGGAGGCAGGCTTGGTAGTATCAAGAAGGTAGGGTGTCTCCTGGCTCCTGGGGGAGGATGTGATTGGCTTGTTTGAACAATTTTGTGCACTGGCAGGGAACTGAAACCTGCTCCTCAGAGAGGAGCAAGAACCATGCTTGGGCCCTTTGATAAGGAGGGTTGTTTGGCTAGAGGACCTTTTCTATGGATGCAGAGTGGAGAGAGGAAGTTCCAGTTAGTCATTCAAGGCCCCCCCCAATTTTACCAGATGTCAAGGCAGCACATCATATTGAAATTTAATTTTAGGTCTTACGCCATACTCTGTGACTCTGAGAAATTCACTTTTATCTCATTGCAACTACGTTTCTTCCTTTATAAAAGAGATATGACTTTAAATGAACATGTCTTGTTAACTACATACTCCACAAATATGCAGTGTTATTAAGTCGTTACTGAATATGATTGAGAAAATATTGCCTGTATTCTGATAATGATATTCTGAAAAAAATACCTCGGTAAACTCCATTACCTAAGTCAAAGTCTTCTTACATTCTTACTGAAACTTCCTTTCTTTCTTTAGAGTCAAGGACTATGTATCAATATAGAAAGTTAATGAGTTTTAGTAAGATTTATGATACTATAACTAGCATAACCGTCAAACTTGGTCATATTGCTTTAGTAATTGAAGCCCAGGGGCCATGCACTTCCAGTAAAGGGTGAATATAATAAAGTTAACTTTGTAGGTAGCAGACATCAGTTAATGTTTATGGCTGATTATGCTGGTTTACTTCTCAGATCAATATTTGCATCTGACAAATAATGTCAAACTTATAAAGAACTATATAATTAAGGACATTTCTTCTCTCTACTTGCTACTTCCCTCAATCTAGGATTAATTTATAATTTAGTTTTATTTTCTTTTTTGGTACTTTCTATTAATGGACATGAAAGTGAAAGAATACATAGATATATTTTTAAATTTTTTGCTTTGTGTGTTTGTGTGTATGAGTGTGCATATAATAGCATATCCTTGATGAATCTACAGACTAGATGTGAAAGGCCAACAATCCACCCCCATACCATGATGTATATTTATACCAACTGCTTTTTATGGGGCTAAGGGACCTAATGTAGAAAAAAACCACCTCAGTGTCAGTGATACACATTGACATTCAGCCACATAGAGGCAAGTCTGAGAGGTGATGGATGGAGTGAGAATGGGAGAGAGGGACTCAGAAAGAAGAGTCCTTACAAAGGAGATTATAAGAATCCATCCTGGGAAAAGAAGTTTCTGGAACAGTGAGCCACTTGGCAACAGAGGCTGAAGCTCAAAGGGGAGTTGTGTTTCTGAGGTTGTTCATTGATCCCACTCTTTGCCAGGCCCTTGATAGTTTGTACACAACCTGAGGGGTGAACACCTATTGGTGTAAAACCTAAAAGGATCAAGTCCTGGGGGCCAAACAACTCTGTAGTGCGACCTCTCAAAGAGAGGAGAACACAGAGGAAGGGAGCAGTTCCTATTTGGCCAAGAGAGGTGAACACGAAGTGGCAAGAGCAGCGAGTTAGCCTCGGGGTGAATGTTAGTGGACAGATAGTGTCTGAAGGAGATCAGAGGTCAGGATGAAGCCCAAGCCTGGGGGAGCCCTGAGCCATGTAAGGCAGGTCAGTGCAGCCTGAGAGAGCATCAACTATCTGGGGCAGGGTTCCTGTGCCCCAGAGCAGCCTGAGAAGAAACACTGAAGAAAGGAAGACAGTCCAGGGCAAATGGTGGCTCACAGCAGCCCAGAGGTGGCACTGAGACAGCACCTGGGGGAGCTTGGACCACACAGGGACACCTCTTGAGAACTCCATAAGCTACTAGAGGCAGAAGTGAACCATGAAAGGTGGAGGCTCTTTGAGACCTTGAAGTTATATTTGTGGAAAGGGGTCTCCAACTGAGCCATAGATGATTCTATTAATATAACCTATATGATGTTACAGTGAGGTGTCCTTAGTCTTTCAGCTTGTGACTACAAATAAAGGTATATTTATTTTGGCATTCAAATGATAGCCCTGAGCTCCTGCCTTACCTGCACTGAGTCTAGTTTTGCTCCTCCTCAGGAACTCCTGCTATGTTATATCCAAGACTGTCAAGGGTGGTTACTGAAAACCAAAGGCCAGTCCTCATTAGTCTTGTCTTCCATGAAGTCCAGGCAGTTGGGAGTATTGCTTCCTTTGCCGACAAGAGTTTTTGCTATTGCTAAGTAGCCCTGTCCACTGCTGTGGCTGTGGCTGTGGGTGGGAGTGCTCCTTCCCTACCCTTGTGTTATGCCTAGCCAGAGGTGAATTTGATCTCAGGAGCTTCTCCAATTTGGTTTTAGTCATGGCTAACTCAACAGGGTTCAGTGACACTGAGCATCAGAGAGAAGGCTTTGAGTTCTCAATACCTTTCATCCCAGAAAACCCCTAAGATGCAAATGTGTTCAACCCCTTTTCGACAGCCTCTAACCTCTTATACCAATGGCTATGGGTGAAGCACAAAGCAATTCCATCCACTTACTAACTCAAGCTCAGATTCTAGTTAAGTTTAAGTCCCAAAGGTAAAGCATTGGGAACTTGCTTTGGATTCCTATAATTAAAAAGGACTATTAAAGTGGTTCTTTCCAGATTAAAATAAGTTTTCCCTACAGGGCTGGCCAGGTGGTGTAGCGATTAAGGTCATGCGCTCTGCTTCGGCGGCCCGCGGGTTCACAGGTTCGGATCCTGGGCGTGGACCAATGCACCACTTATCAAGCCATGCTGTGGCAGCGTCCCATATAAAGTAGAGGAAGATGGGCATGGATGTTAGCCCAAGGCCAATCTTCCTCAGCAAAAAGAGGAGGATTGGCAATGGCTGTTAGCTCAGGGCCAGTCTTCCTCACACAAAAAATAAATAAATAAAAATAAAATAAAATAAGTTTTCCCTAGGGAGAAATTCTAGCTCCAAAAAAGAATATGTGTCAATATTTGTTAAAAAACACTTCATTGGCCTTAAAAAGATTAAGTCTTTCTCTGCCCGCAACTATTTCATGTTCATAAGACCTCAATTAACATTCTTCTTTGCTAACTTGTTTGCATTGCAGCATAGCATGGGTTGTAGGAATGTGTTAAAAGCATAGTGGTAGTAATTCCAGCTCTTCTCCAGCTGGATAGCACTGTGAGAAAGTGGGTAAAGCAATCCCTGGCTTGGAAGACAAAAGACCCTGGATGGACTGGATCTCTACCATGTATAAGCTGTGTTACTTACAGAGGTTACTTAGTCTCTATGGACGTTGATGGAATTAGAGGGTTTGGACAATGGTCCTCAAAATTTGTTCTTTGAAACTCTGTGTCCATCTCTTAATCTGTAAGTGTATAGTAGTGCTATCATTGGTCACAGGATTGTTATCTTATTTGGTGAAGTATAATTAATACCAAGGACAATTATTGTAGTAACAATAATTATTTTTTCAATGCTTACTCTTTTTCAGGTACTATAATTTGCATGAATTATCTTATTTAATTAAGATATGTATGAAGTGTGTATTGGTATATCCATTTTCTAGAAGTTAAATAACTTGTCCAAGTCATTTATCTAGCAGGTAGCTGATCCAGGATTCTAAACCCAGGTCCATCTGAGCTCTTATTTTTGTACATATAATGCATGCAGAAAAATACACAAATCAAAGTTCTAGCATGATTTGTCTGTAAAGAAATTAAAATCTAAACAAAAATGAATTAGGTAATAAGAAAAGAGAAGAACAGAAATAAATTGTGTAGGAAAAGAAAAGATCCATTGGAGAAAAAACCTTTGCAAGTTGCTTTAGAGTGACACAGAGTGACCAAATGCTTTCAGGGACAAAGCCACAAGATTGATTTGTATGAATAAATATTGATTTGACAGGAAGTCAAACAAACTAAGTATGTAAGTGTATCTACTGTATTTTAAACAAAGCCATACCAAAAACAATCTGAGAAGAAAACTGTTGCTGCAGACAGTTCCTGATATAACCTGGGACTTCTCCATTCCACTGACATACTCTTACCTCTGAAATAACATGGATAATAATGCCTTCACTCCAAGCGAGCTCTTCTTCCAGATGTCTCCACTTCTCTCAGCCTCCATATTGGCGATCTCACAGGCATTTTTGACCGCATCCTCTCCTTTGATTCTGGTTTGTTACTTTCCCTTTGATTTGTGTGTAGATGCTGGGCATTGATGTTAAACTAGACAGATACAGTCCGTGTTCTCCCAAAGCTTGCTGCTTATTGGAGGTTACTTGTGGTTGAGGCTTTGAATCCTGTGTGAAAGATCTCAGCCAGAGTGGAGTCTTGCCACGGTCAAGTTCTAGTGGAACCAGCAGAGATGATGAGGTCTGCCTTAGGTTTTGGGGGAGGCTGGTGAGGAAAACAATCCTAGATTAATTCATCATCCGTGTAAACAATCCATCTACACCTATATTTCTTCCTGATTCCTGGATCTATCTTTGCCTTTTCATTCTTCTGCTTCATTCAAGCTTTTATTATGTCCCTTTGGTTATTATGAGAGACTCTTCTAATTGACCTTCAAATCATTCCTTTTTTTAGTGCTTTCTGCCAAGTGCTGCCATATTTATTTTCCTGATGTGTAAAGTCATTGTTTTACTTTTAAGCCAAAGGCTATTGTGTACTCTGTGTCCTTATCGTTTTTCCAAGTCAAGGCTAAGTTCCTCATTTTGTAATTCAAAGATCTCCATCAGTTGTTCACTCCTTCCCTATTCACAGATCTTAGTCCCAGTCCCGTCACTTCTCAGTGCCATCCATCCACCTAATCTAGTCCCATCTGACTCATTATTTCTCTCACACAACTATTTATTTCACTAAGATTCACCAAAGCCACATTTGCTTTATCTCTCTCTTCGTGGGTGTGTGTTTATTTATAGATTTGTTTTTTTACGGAACCATTTGAGACCACGTTGCAGACATGATACATCACCCCTAAATACATCAGCTGCGTCTCTTAAAAATAGGGACGTTCTCCTACACAATCATGATCACGTCCAAGAATTCAGCGCTGATTTGGTAATATTATCTAAAATGCGGTCTATATTCACATTTCTCCAACTTTGGGGGGAAAAAAGTCCTGTATAACTGTTTTAACTCTCTCCAGGATCTGGTCAAGGAATTGCATTGCATTAGGTAGTTATGTCTCTTTAGTATCCTTTAATCTAGAAAACTCCTGTGTGATGTTTTGTCTCTCATGGCATAGATATTTTTGAAGAGTACACATCCAGTGTTTTGTAGGATGTTCGTCTATTTGGATTTGTCTGATGGTTTCCTCATGATTCTATTCCGGTTAAAGATTTTAGCAAAAATACTGTATAGGTGATATTGACTTGTTACTCTTTTCACTGCTTTCCTCATGTTGCTCTCTTGGCTTGAATGTTCTCTCACTTCTATTTTGTTATTGAAAACTCTATATTCCCTTCAGTTAAATTCAGAAACTTGTTATGTGATCCTTTTACTGTGCCAGGTGATCTGGGTGAAGGAAGGAAGTAGGAGATTTTCCTTCCAGGGCATCTCCATGATCCATACCCTGCAAGAAATCTTCCCTGATTAACCCTGCTTACAATGATCTTGTCTTTCCTGAATTTCTGTAGCCCTACTGTCTATAAACTGTAAGCTTACTTTGATTACTAATGTTCAGCTGTGTAAGATGCTATAATTTTTTTAGTGTATGTAAGTCTTCTTGTCCAATAAGATTCTAACTTCTTTATCACAGATGTATATCTTTTACCATTTTTTTCTTGTCTGTTATATTACTCAGCACAGTGCAAGACCAGAGGCAAATGCTTAAGAAACAGTTATAAGTTGATTCTGTTTTTGTAATGTTTTCTTTATTTTAAAGCCTTTTGCCTCTTTTTCAAATGAAGGTAATTCTTGACAGTCTTCTGCATTGAAAAGAAGCTGTGCTATAGATAATACATTAGTATATAGCTTTGGAATGCATTATATGACTTTTGAAAAATCATCCTTGTATATCATCCTTATTATGTTTGTCTAAGACCGTGATCAGTTGGTGTTCCCTGAGTATAAACTTGAACATTGTGAAAAGATAATCAGGACTATGTTGAGTGATTCAGATTTTTAAATTAACCATGGATGATCTTCAAAGCAAATAATCCACACTTGCAAAGTTAGTCATTTAAACCCTTTGTCTACATGGAAGATTAGATGGTTGAACCATCATGCTGTTCTGTACAGGAATCATTCTTGTCATGCCGCTATTTATCATCCGTCTGTGCATGTTAGTTAAAACATTTTCTTTTGGCAATCAGAAAGATGGATTAGAATGCAGAGGATTATAATACAGCCAAAATCCGTGTTGAACAGAATTCAGTGGGGAGACTGGTGTTTTATGTAGAGTTCTTAAATTTTGCATTGTACTCTATTCTACATTAAGAGAAAAACATGTTTACAGTCAGAGACCAACTGGATCACTCCAGTTACCTCAAGGCCCCAAATATTGTCTGCCCATGCAAAATCAGTCAATTACTAAAAGTAAAGCTTTCACGCATCACTATTTTTTTGCTTGTCTGTTCATTTATTTATTTATTTTGGATCGACCAATGTGCAGAAGCTTTACATGATGCTCTAACAGGGAGTTCATAAAGCCTGTCTTTTCTCCCACTTTTTGCATTAGGGACCATTTGCAGGTGACTGTGCCAGGCCTCTTGATTGCTGGCCATCTGGTGTAGCCTTGGCCTCTGAGTTGTAGAGCTATAGAGCCCCCAGCAGTGGATTTGCCACCCATTCTGATATAAAACAACCATTTGGCCTTTAAGCTGTCAGCTATCCTCTGGTCTGCCTTGACTGCCGTAGATTTATCTGTGGTTTGTTTGCTGGAAAATAAACCTCAAGGTATTTAATCATGTACTTTTGGTCACATCCAAATTAGTGTGTGTTACATTTGCATGCATGAAGGAATTCTATATGGGTATCCAGAATGAATCAAAATAGCCATATTGAGTTATTTAAGTAATAAGTTAGACATGGTTCTAAGAGTAGTAAGTCCATGGATTGTAATTAGAAGAGTTTAATATTCACAAAGATGGTGTGTCATATAGTTTCTGAAGAATTGCCATCATATTTATCCCTAATAAATATATTCTTCATGGATATGCTAAGGCAATATTAATTTACTAAACAAGATGGTACTTATAAGGAATAATTAACTAAAATAATTTCAAAGGCCTCTGTAAACAAAGCAGGTTGTATAAACAAACCTTCAAATTAGAATGGGCCAATAGGCCTAGAGCTGATGAAAAATGTGATTATACCTAAAATTTCTGACAATAGAAAAGGAAAAAATGTCATTCATCCTATACTTTTTAAAAGTTCGTGAAACTTCTTACCATTAGCTACATCCTTAACCTAACATAGCTGGGAAAGCTTTGTGGAAACCTTATGAATTGTTAAATTTTCAATAAATTTCTAGGTTAGAAATAGATATGTACACCAAACTGATATAAATAATTTTTAATTATTTTAAACACCTACCACAGTGGATATATACAGGATTTTTTTCTCTGTGTGGAACACACCAAGGCCTAGCATTTAAAAAAAAATTATCCATGCATTTATCTAGTAAGGTAATTACTGAATTCCCATCCCCTAAACTTACCTTTCCTCTATGAAAAGCACTATGTATGAGAATATAACTATATAATATTTAAGCTGTTAATTAGCAAAATGGATGAAAGATTATAAGAAATGGAGGAGACCTTAAAAACCATCTAGCTGAACCTTTTATTTTATGAATGAGGAAACTCAAGACTAGATAGAAGGGACTTGGCCAAGATTTTAACAGTGACAAAATCAAGGTTTGAACTCTGGTTTCTGTCTCGAAGCCATTACTCTTTCCACATTCCAGTAGAAAACATAATATTTTAAACAATTTTATGCTTACTGAAAACAAACTCAGCAAAGAGGCAGATAGCTAAGAGGTCACCAAAAACCAAACTGTCACTTTTGAACTTGGTTTGTAATTTCTTTTCTTGCTTCCTACCCTTTTTTATAGTATCAATGACAATGTCTCTTCAGGGCTGAAATAATTTATTTTTCTTTGCCATTTTAATTTCAGTGAAATTTAAGAATGTCTTTGGTATTGATACAAACTAACTGTTTTTATTTAAAATTATCTGTAATTTTAGTTACACTCAAAATATTGTATAAGATAGTTAATTCAGTTCAATAAGCATGAACTGAATCATCTCCTTCCATGAGAGGGTCACAATCTGCACATAAGGGCTCATAGATATTAAAAATATTTGAGATCTTTAAAGGTACCGTGCAATAATCTTAGATCATTCTTCCAATCTTCAACAGATTCTTCCCTTTCTCTCATCTACCACACTCAATCTGTCACCAAACCCTGTTGATTTTACCTCAACGGTAAATCAATGTTGACCCTTTGTTTGAGGTTTAAGGGTTCATTCCCCTTTCCCCACAGCTGTTCCAGTTCAGGCTGTATCACACCTGGGCTGACTTTTGTAACAGTCTCTTAACTGGCCACCAGTCTCTGTCCTCCCCCAATCCTATGCAGTTCGGCTTCCTTAACATCCACTGCATGGCTTAAAACCTGTCATTTGTTCCGCATCATCGAGAGGCTAAAGTTCTAGTTCCATTGCATTCACACACATGTTCCTTGCTTCTTTACCCCATGTTCTACTTTTTTCCTCACTGATCCCCAATGCCTAACGCCCCAGCCACAGCGCACATCTCTGTCCATGTAATCTTTTGGACCTCCTCTCCAATTCTCCCTCCTCCTTACTCCCACCAAGAAGTCCAGCAAATACCTTCATTTTCAAGGTGTACTTCTTCCTCTAGGCTCACTCGATAGAATTGCATTCTTATTGGTTATTTTTTACTCTCATTATATGTAAGTTCAGAGACCTATTTTTTTTGGCTATGTATCCCCATCGTCTTGCACCTTGAGGAGCTCAAATACAGTTGATATTCATTATTCGTGGATTCTGTATTTGAGAATTCACCTACGTGCTGACATTTATTTGAACCCTCAAAATAAACACTCATGGAGCTTTTTTTTTTTTTTTTTCTGAGGAAGATCAGCCCTGAGCTAACATCCATGCCAATCCTCCTCTTTTTGTCGAGGAAGACTGGCTCTGAGCTAACAACCAGGCTGATCTTCCTCCACTTTATGTTGGACGCGGCCTCAGCATGGCCTGACAAGCGGTGCATCGGTGCCGGCCCAGGATCCCAACCCAGGCTGCCAGCAGCGGAGCACACGCACTTAACCGCTAAGCCATGGGGCCGGCCCTTTGGGGAGCTTTAATGGTCATTCACAGACATGCACAGAGCAGCACAAAATTTGAGTCACCTGAAATGCACATTCCTGGGGTCAAACAGGGTGACACTCTGCATTATTGTTTCAGCTTATGTACTGTAAATAAATGTCCTTTTAGGAGTCTATTTAGTGCCCCATTTTTCACATTTTGTGCATTTTGTTGGTGATTTTCTTGTTTAAAATGACCCCCAAACATCATGCTGTAGGGCTATCTGGTGTCACTATGCGCAAGAAGGCCGTGATGTGCCTTATGGAGAAAATACGTGTGTTAAATAAGGTTTGTTCAGGCATGATCTACAGTGCTGTGGGCCGTGAATTCAATGTTAATGAATCAAGAATATACATTAAAATGAGGTGTCTTTAAACAGAAATACACATAAAACAAAGTTATGTATTGATTAGTTGATGAAAATGTTGTGCCCACAGACTCATAGGAACTTAATCCTCTATTTCTCCTAGGAGCAGTGATTCGATATTTGCTATTTCAGTGTTTGCAGTGACTTTTTGGAACATAACTACTGTGAATAATGAGAATTCACTGTAAATATTAGGTAGAAGGCCAAATGAATAAATGAGTTGCATCCATAGCTTCCCCTCCTCCTCAAGTTTAGTGGTTCATGAGGGACAGAATTTCATTCCTGCAATCTCAATAAGGGAGTCTGCTGAAATTCCTTTTTGAAAATAAGAATAGTTTTACATTTTCTCAGAGCAAGTAATAGGACACACTTGTGAATTAGCGTGGTGTGTGGGAAGAGAAGGGAGCCAGGCATTGAAGACCTGTTCAAGCCCTGGCTTTTCCTCTGAGCTTTTAGAGAAATCATTCCTTAAGATCATTTAATCATTCTTAAAATGGATATGAATAATACCTACCCTGCCCACCTCGCCTGATTGTTGAGAGGAAAGAGAGAATAAAGAGTGAAATAACGGGTGTGGAATGTGTCTGTAACTTGAACTATGTTGCACAAATGTGAAGATGGGTTAGTACAATGTGTTTACAGTTCGACTTGAACGAATAACATCCACTCTCTGCTGCACCAACTGCTTTCCCAGCTTTGTCCATTCCCCTCCCTTCATCATTCTCTTCTGACATCTTTATTCACTTTCTCTACTTCAGAAGAAAGACTACAGTCACAGAACAATACTCATTAAGCATTTTGTATGTGGTATACATAATTTACTTCAATACGTACTTGTAGGCTGACTGCCTTACAAATTTCCAGTGAGGCTCTACTATAATCTGTCCTTTGACCTGGGTCCTACCACACAAGAAAGGACTGATTGATTAACTAATCCAGTTAATAAATAATTACTGAATATCTCCTCTGCGCCAGGCATGATGGTCAGTGATGGAGATGCAATGATGAGCAGGGAGAGGATGAAGCCCGTGTCCTAATCCACAACAGGGGTGGACTCTTAATAATTAGCTACGGTAATGAAACAAATAGGACTTGGAGGAGAGGAACACAATTCAGTGAAAGCCTGTAACAAATATTCCTTACCTAGAGAGTGGGTTTGAAGGAAATAATAGTGTCCTGAAGAAGTGACACGTGATCTGAAATCTGAAGGATTAGTGGGAATTAACTTGGTGAATGAGGTTGGAATGGGGGTAGGGGAGAGTTTTGAGTATACCAAATGGGTGCACAGCTTGTGCAAAGGCCCTTTGTCAGGATAAGAGTATGGCATATTTAAAGAACTGAAAATAACTGTTATGGCCGAAGAGCAGTAAGTACAGGGGAGATTGATATGAGAAGAGGCTGGAGGTAGAAGAAAGCAGACCCTCAGGGACTTGAAGGCAATGTCCATGGTTTTGGTCATTACCCTACAAGCAGTAGGAGGCCCATCAGGAGTTTAAAGCATAAGGGTTACGTAAGCATATGTGGGTTCTGAAAGGATCAGTTGACCTCCAGTGTGGAGAAGGAATGATCTTAGTCATATGTCCTATGAAATTTTGTATAATGTGTCGATTTTAAATGATTAGGCAAATATAGAGCAACTGGAATATGCTTTTTTTCTATGTTCTCAACCTGTCTTGGCAGATTGTAACCTCTGTGCTCTCAGCTTTCTCTCTCTACCTGCTCTGAAGAAGCAGGGTAAACCAGATGTCTGGTTGTAGCGGCAGCTCTGCGTCTTTACCACGTGAGCTTCTCCATCGCTGTGCCTGTGGCCCTTAGTGTCCACTGAGAGGAGCGCTTTAGTTGGAGACAGGCTCAGCCGGTTTTCCTGATTTGTTCTAGAATGGAATGGCCACAGCTGGTAATCACGAGTTCAGTAGTATTTAGGGCTCTAGTGCATCCTGGGATAAGTGGGTATGGCCCCTTTTTCAGGCTCTAGCTAGGGATTAAGCTTCTCTTCCAATCTGAACTCCTGTCCTGCTTTCATTTTGACCCTCAACAGGGTAGGGGCTCTTGTATCTTTTGTAGTCTCAGTTTTAAATCAGCATGATATCATTTTCGTAAAACTACACCTAAAGTTTGATAAATTAACTTTAGAGGTGACATGGAGCATATCTAGTAGAAATATGGTTTGTATAAAATTGTATAATCCTCATTGTGCAGACGTGAAGAATGGCATGCATATAGCTTTTTGCCAATAATCTTTGTAATAAAGAGCTTAGAACGTGATCTTATTATCTGAATTTTCCCTGCCTTATGGTACATTGTCTAGTACTATGATACAGAATAGTATAAGAATACTGCAAATTCAAACTCATTTTTGTACGAAGTGAGGCTTAGGTCTTTTGAAGAAAAAATATACACTAAGGTGAGCGAATTGTACTAGCAAATTCTCAGAATCATTCAGTTTTATATACAGTGTGAAAACTAATGGATTTCTTTTATTAACTGTAGGAAAAAAAAAATAAGTAGTGAAGTTGGGTGAACTGTTAAGATAATCACTGCCTCTCCCTATTTACACCAAGAAGATCTTTCTATTGTTTTCATTTGTTCATTTATTGCTTTGTAGTCATCTCAAATGGAATGCTTCTGGCTAAAGCACTTATATTATTTGGAAAATTTCTGTTTGCTCCAGAGGATGTTGGAGAGACTCTATTTCTTTTTCCAGTATCTGAGTTAAAAGATAAATTATTTTTTTGTAATAATACTATTATAAAAATTTTTTATAGTACTTCTGGAGAACAACAAAGAGGAGTGTTTATTACTATTGCAGCATCCCTGTGAAGTTTCTAGCAACTGTAATTGTTTCTATTTTGTAATAAACCAACTAGTTAAGTCAAATTTATCTTTAATGGCAGACTAAACTCTATTCTCAATTCTAAGTTGGTGGTTTAGTGCTAAGTCTGCTGTTACAATATGAATATATTTTCTCTCTCTCTTTCGGGTCCCATGTGGCTCTTTCCTCCCAGCATGTCAGACTCTCAATGCATTAACAGAAAGCACCCAGAAACTGGACTTTGAATATTGACTTCAGTAGTGGCCCCTACCTCATGTGCTCTATCCCAGCATGCCTATTCACATTGCTATCATTGCACTTATCTCATTAAAACTGTTTTTTGTCTGTCTTGACTTCTCCCAGTCTCAATAGTGTTGACTCCTTGAAGACAGGAGTTTTTTTACATTTACTTATTTACTTTTACATACTTGGTTCTAGGCACACGGTCTTGGGCATAGCAAACGCTAGATGAGTATTTAGTAGAGGAGGGCCATAAGGGATAGAAGGAGGGAGAGAGTGAAAGAGGGAGGGAAGAAAGGAAAGAGAAAGAAAGGAAGAAAAGTGGGGAAGAGGTACTGAAGGGACGAAAGGATGGAAGGATCCGCCACTTACTAGCTATGAAGACATTTGCTTGAGCCTCTGTTTTCTTATCTGTAAAATGGGGGAAATGATACCTACCTTCTGTGGTTAATCAAGGATTACCTGAGAGAACGTTTATAGAATATGTAGTATGTTTAATTAGTTTCTTTCCAGTCCTTCCCTTTGAAAAGTCCTATACTTCCTCTAGAAGTCTCCCAAGTTAATGTTGCTCAGCCCAGTTTGCAAATTCCAAAGCCTCAGCATATAGATATATAGGTTGTACTACTTTAAACTGAATTTTATTGTCCTGTTGATGGCTTCCTTTTGATCTTTCCATTAGGGCCCTGTGCCGGAGCCACCTCTTCCCACCTTGCAATCAGTGGTGACATCCTATTCCTAGCTTGAAATTGGCCATGGAAATTGATGAGCAGTTCCCCCCCAGAGACTGTTTGTTAAACATTTACCAGCCCAGCACTGCTTTTGTTCCTCCTGCCTCTGTCCTAAAGGTGGCCTTTGGGCAAGAGCAATGAATGCCTATTTGCGAGTATCCCCTATGGTAAGTCAACACTTATAAATGGTGACAACATTTATTGACTAGGAATACTTAAAAATGAAAAACAAGTGTATGGCAAAAGTAAAGCCAAGGAATTCAAGGGGAAATATGTAGTCATTGCTTGTCTCAGAAATAACTGCCTTTTTAGACCAGACAATTTACAATATAGTATCTAATTTTAAGGCACATGGTAGACTTATTAAGGATGACTTACCTTTTATAATGTCCTGTAATGTTATTAGCATATTATTAAATATTTCTGAATATCTTGTTTTTTTTCTTTGATCCATTCATTCTTTTGAATAATCCATTTTTGTCTCTCTTAGTATTTGACATTTTAACAAAGGCTAACTCAAGCATTCCTATCAAGCGCATAAGCAGGCCACGGCTCTGAACCACCCATACGAATTGTTAAAAAAAGTCTTTTACGTTTCAATTTATTTGTGGATAAGAGAGTTTTATTGCTTCTCCTACAGAAAGATAGATGGAATATTTATTCCTCTTTATTCCTCCAGGGCCTTTTAACCATAGAAACGTAGTGGGCTGATTACTAAAGATTCCTGAAAATTTCCTGCCAATAAAAACAAATAAAACATAAGAAGCCATCGAATTCATCATCCTTGCCTGTACCTGTACTTATATATATAATATTTTAGAGTTTACTCAAACTTACAATAGAACAGCAATGATACCATGTATCAAGCATTTACCAGCTGTCAGTTTTTGAGTGAAGTGCTTTACATATTCTATTATCTTTTTATCCTCACAGCAACATTAGTAGATTTCTAGACCAGGTATCATTATCTTCCCCTTTTTTTGGAGGAGAAAACTGAGGCTTGGGGCTATAATGATTTGCTGAGTAATCTAGTTGTTAGATTTACAAAGCCACTAGACATTCCCTTTGCTGCTGAACAGGAAGCTGAATTTATGGGTTCTGAGCAGGTTAGTTGTGTGGACTCCTGCAAGCCACTTAACCTATATTTGCTTCACTTTTCTTACTGTAAGATGGGGATAGTAATCCCACCTCATAGACTTATTGTGAGTATTAAATGTAATAATATGTGTGCAATGCCCATTACATAGAAGCGCTGAGCATATGCTTTTTACTCTTCTTCTTGTCATGGCTACTAAAGTTTTCCAATAGCATCCTTCCATTCTCATTTTAGTTCTTAAGTATCCATTAAAAATTGTTTTCTTAATTGACTGAAGGAAGTTAGGTTGCTGTGGTAATACAATTGTTTTACATTTCACATTTTGGAAACACATCCTCAGGTGAACCCCCAGTGAGTCATGCCCTTATATAATCCACTGCCCTTCAGCAGTGGGTAGAAGTTGTGACTTGCTTCTAGCAAATACAATTTGGCAAAGGTGATAGGATGTCCCTCCTGTGGATATTTTATATTATGTAAGACTTTGTCTAAGAAGATGGGAGTGCCAGATTCTCCTGCTTGGCCCTGATGTTGTGAGAGACCAACAGAGAAGGCCATGTGACCTGGAAGTGAAGACAGCCTCTCGGAACTGAGACATCCGGCAAGTAGATAGGCATTTCAGGGACTGGATGTTACCAACTACCACATGAGCTTGGAAGAGGACCCCGAGCTTCAGAAATGAATGCAGCCTGGCTGACAGCATAGTTACAGCCTTGTGAGACTCTAAGTGAGGACACAGTATACTGTTCCCAGACTCCTGACCCCCAGAAACTTCCAGATAATAAATGTGTGTTGTTTTAAGCCACATTTATTACCACATTTGTGGTAATTTGTTACACAAAAATAGATAACTAATACTCACATCTATTCAAGTTTCTGAATACCTGTCTAAATTTGACCCATCTTTGCCATATTAGTATTAGACATTAAGGTATATCTTAAATTTAAAATTGTAATTAGAGCAAAATAACAGCTAGTTTTTTAAGTTTTCAAAGGACTATTAATAATTTTTAATTAGCAACAAATTTAAAATGTGAGTGAGATTACAGAGATAAAATAGACCCTTTTAAACTCAAAGAGATGTTAGAGTTAGTCTAACCCTTTTATTTTATAGATGAGAAAATTGAATCACCTTTACACTACAGTCCACTGCCTCTGTGCATTATGAAATTTTCGCTGAGAGTTTTATAAGTTTGCACTGACAGAGGTCCTTAATTTATATAAATATCTCTTATATTGTCTGTTTATAGTTGCATTGTACAAATACAAAGAAAATACTTTAGTGTTAGCCAGAGCCCTACCCATTATAGAAGATCCTGATAGTTGCCAGAGGGGAGATGGGCCTGGAGGTATCCAAGAGTCACCCCTGTCCACTGGTTGGAGCCATTGCCATGCCGTTCCTCTTCTCAAGGGCTGTCAATAGATTGGCTTCTTTTTTTTATTTTTTTTTATTTTTTTGTGTGAGGAAGATCAGCCCTGAGCTCCTCTTTTTGCTGAGAAAGACTGGCTCTGAGCTAACATCTATTGCCAATCCTCCTCCTTTTTTTTTCCCCAAAGCCCCAGTAGATAGTTGTATGTCATAGTTGCACATCCTTCTAGTTGCTGTATGTGGGACGTGGCCTCAGCATGGCTGGACAAGCGGTGCATCGGTGCGTGCCCGGGATCCAAACCCGGGCTGCCAGTAGCAGAGCACTCACACTTAACCGCTAAACCGCAGTGCTGGCCCAGATTGGCTTCTGATTTAGGATTGGGAGACCCAAGTTTAATAAGTTTACTTGTGGGTGTACTGTAGGGGGTGCAATATCCATTGAGTCATTGACTCATTGTGCCTACAGAATAAGTAAAAATTCTACGCCCTGCTATTTAAGGTCTTTCCTCAGTGATCTGGCCTAATCTACTGCTTCAGCTCTGTGACTGTCTGCTCCAGGACTCAAACTTTCTTTTCAGGGTAGACTGGCCTTATCATTTCCACCTCTGGGTTTTGTTTACACAACTCACAGACTCACAAATTTGAACTCTGCTCTTCCTTCTGACAAGGAAGCTCAAGTCCTCCATCTCTTCAATGAGGGCTGCCTCTGCTCATTTCAACACAGCAGAAATGCTCCCTTTGATTTGGTAGTGCTGAAATCACACACACACACCAAACCACACACACGCATACTCTTGGCTCCCTAAATAGACTGTACATTCCTTGAATCTGGGGAAAAGTGTCACATACAAATTTTTATTCCCCTCCCCCACCAGTATCTAGTAATGTGCCTTGATAGGTATGAACTTCATCTTTGTTAACTGATTAACTAATTAATTGGTTAGTGTGGATAGGGAAGTGGGTAATGGATATAATTAGAGGGGTGATAGCAGGAATTTATCACAGTTGATGCGAACTGGGGAGTTGGTAATGGCTGTAATTAGAGACCTAATAACAGGAGCGTATTAGGAAAGGATGCTGATGGGAAGATGAGGTCACAGGAAGGAGTGACAAGGGAAGATGCATTGAGATTGAATGGCTGAAGGAAAATCCCACCAATGGTGCAGGGCTTTGTGGTTTTGGAACTGGGAGATTAGGATAATTCTCTGACAAACTCAGGAGCAGGAAAATACATTGTGGCTTGTATTCTTTGTTGCTCCCGTCACATCTTGTCACTGTGATATCCTTGAGTTATACTCCATCAGGATTTCAGGGCGTCTTCTTTCCCTCCTCCTAGGAGTAACCCACCCCCTGCTTTCCAAACCCAGAGTGTTAATTTGCAAGATAATGAAGATAGAAACAGACGGTGTAAAGAGCTAAAATCTAAAAAAAAAAATTTTTTTAAGCACGCTTTTCTGGAATGAAATTATTTGAATGTGAAACTGAGTATCTCTAACTTAAAATAAATTGATTATTAAATGTTTAGTTATTTTAAGCAAGTATAGGGAAGACATCAGAGTAATTAAAATGATGTGGAGACTGGGAGAGTACATAAGTGGCTGCACCCTCCTTTTACTGGGAATCTTTTATCAGAAGACTTTCCTCTTTTTTGTACCTCATGGGTTTCTTTCTTTCCCTAATTGAAAAGATTTATCTTTGTTGCAATTGAGCATCATCCTATTTTCAGTCCCACTTGTAGGGGTCGTTTGAAACTGTGTCCGACCCTCTCAGCCCTCAGATTTGGGTGTCAATACCGACTTAATAAGCATTCTTTGTTTTCTCATCATCCAAGTCACCATTCAAAATGCCAGCTGTATCAGGACTCCTTGCTGGATGTCCCTTAGTAAACTGATAACTGTCCCAGAGCTACGCCCATCTGTCCTGCCTCTACAGGCTGAAAGTGCCTGAGTGTACTCAATGAATCTTGGTAAAAACTATCGTTTCTCAGTTTTGTATAGCTTTATTTGTTGAGAGTTATAATTGTCATAAACATACACATTCATGAATCCAAAATACTTTATAATGACTTTTTTATTTACCATGTAACCATTTATAATACTAATTCAGTAGTCTGTGAGTTAAAGATCTCATCAGCCCAAACTCTCTGAACTACTTAGGACTCTTGGAAGTTGGTGTAAGATATGTTTAGACCTATTAACTGTCTACATAAGATATGTGGATGTATAACCTATGAGACCTTGGGTCAAATTACTTAGCCCCTCAGACCCTTATGTATATAATGAGGATAACAATAGCATTACTTCATAAGATTTTTAGGTAGGTTAAGTGAGATAATATATGTAAACTGCTTAGAACAGTCTGGCATATATACAACTATATAAGTTTTAGTTATTATCATTGGATTGTTTGAAGTGGTCAATGTAAATGTGACTGACAATTTTTAGGTCTGTATTTGTTTATTGAGGCATAATTTGCATACAACAAAACGTACAATTTTAAGTGTGCAATTGGATGACTTTTGACAACCATAAACACTCACGTAATTCACACTCCAATTAAAATATTGAACATTTATATCACCCCAGAAAGTTCCTTGTGCCCCTTTGCAGTAAATCCCCTGTCTCCCAGAGAAAAAATTACTCTGACTTCTATCACCAAAGATTTGTTTTGCCTGTTATAGAACTCCAGATGAATGGAATCCTAGAATAAGTACTCTTTTGTGTCTTGCCTCTTTTCTGCAACATATTTTTGACACTCACCCACGTTGTTGCATGTGTCAGTACTTCAGTGCTTTTCATTGCTGAGTGGTATTCCATTATATGAATATATAACTTGTTTATGCATTCTCCTATTGATAAACATTTGGGTTGTTTCTAGTTTGGGGGCTCTTTTGAATGAAACTGCAGTGCATATTCTTATATACATCTTTTTGTGGATATATGTTTTCCTCTCTCTTGGGGAACACCTAGGAGTGAAATCCCTGGATCATAGGGTAGGCACAAGTTAGCTTTTTAAGAAAGTAAGTTTCCAAAATGGATTTACCCTTTTGATATTCTTACCAGCAATGTATGAGATTTCCAGTTGCTGCATGTCCTCACTGACGTCAGTCTGCCATTTCAGCCATTCTAGTGGGCGTGAAGAGGATCTCATTACAGTTTTCATTTCCATTTCCCTGTTGACTAATGATGAGGAGCTTCTTTTCATGAACTTATTTGCCATTCATACATCTTCTTTGGTGAAGTGTCTATTCAGGTCTTTTGCCAATATTTAATTGCTTTGTTTGTTTTTATTATTGATTATTTTTGTGTGATTTGAATACTTATATAACAATCAAATTATTTGCATACGTATGGCACATTTATTATATATTTATTCCACTTGTGAATGGAAGGAAATCACTGCCAAAGTGGTTTACTTATCCTCAAATAGACTGAGTAAAGTATCAATACCTTTGTTTCAGAGTTTCACACCAAAACCAGAGCCAAAGCAGGTGTTGCTACCATCTGAGAGTGATAATCGTTTACAGATGCTACATATGGTATTTCTGGTAACTCAGATTCTACATTATATAGTTCTCTACGTTTTTATACTTTTGTGACTTAATCATTTCCTTCCCACACTTGTTTTAATTTGTCTCTTCAAGTAGAAAAAAATCCCTGTGAGAATATGAGAGAATAATTAGTTTCTATGAATTGGGTATTTGCAACAACTGGCTTGTTTTTGTTTTTAGGTGGGGGGAGCAACTGTCTTTTTTTGGGGGGAGGCATTACCTTCTATGTACAATAATGTAGCTGAGAATGTTGAATGCTTTCATTAGCTTGCACCAGGGTTGTTACAGTAGTGACAGCTAAGAAATGTTAATACGTACTTAGAAAATGTGTTTGTTAATGATTCTCAGGCAAAGACTGTGACAGAGCTGCCCCTAATTCCATAAACATAAGGCATATTAATCCCTTTAGTTGACAGGTGCTTAAATGGGCAGATTGGATGAGTAATTGGGTTGTTCTCCTAATCCTTAGCTTTGAATATAAATGAGAAATATCTCGGTATTTTTATTTGTCTTCAGTAACGTCTTCTAATTGATTTATTTTAAAATGAACTGTTTCTGCAGAATAGTGATGTCTTTCAGCATCTGTTGTTCATATGCAATTAAAAACATTTCTAAAAGTCCATACCTTTTAACACTTAGCAGTCTTTCCAAATCCCATATAAAAGACTGAGGAAGTCATCCTCCAATGATTTCATTTTAGGGGGAAAAAAACCCATTATTCCCTAGGAAGAAGATGAATTCCTTTGGAGGCTGCTCTGTGCCTTATATGCCCCCAGGATACAATTTAGTGTTATACTGTGTGACCCAAAAATTATAAGGTAGTTTCTGAAAGAGTCTAATATGCTCTCAGGAGGCAGTGCCTGTCCTGGAGAGACCTGGCTCAATATTCCCCTTTTACTTGAAGACAGTGAGAGACATTACTTAACATTTTAAAGAGTGGGCTGATATATTTCTGAACTTTTTGTTGCAGTCTCTCGTCTGTCAGTGTGTTGAAGGATTGGGAAAAAAATCTTGAGTAAGTGAAAATTGTGGCATGAGAGGGATGGAAGACATTTTATAAAGCAACATAGGAAGAAAAGTTTGGAAGGAAAAATTGAGGCATTCTTCATACCAAATCCGGCCAAGGGCCAAGAAGCTCACAAAATGTCAGCGCCTTAAAAACAGCAACAGTGTAGCAACACCTCACACTAAAGCCACAGTGAATTAGAGGACAGTGGAGTGCTGCGGGAAGCAAGGTTGGGTAATAAAATGCTGTACTATATCCAGAGACACCCAAGGGCAGGGAACATCTGAGGAGCCAAATTTTGTATATGTATTTTTTCTTTTTCCCAAGTTTAGGGCTCTTTCTGTATTTTATGTCCATATACACCATCATTTGTACAAACGTTTGAAAACTTAGTTCATATAGACAGCTGCGTAAATTTTTAATTGATTGACATTTATAATATTAATAACTGTTAGTGTTTTATTTTGGGGGGATGAACGATATGAAGGTGGTGCAATATGTGGAGATGTGATGTTACCATGTTTAGTCATGGTTGATGGGAACTCCTAGATGGAAGGATCCATTATCTTTTCATTTTTGTACCTTTTGGATCTAGCACCATGCCTTGCTTCTACTAGATACACAAGGAACATCAGTTAATGGAGTAAAATCAGATTCAGGAGCTGTCTACCAGACTTAAGTACTTCTTAATAATGATCTTTCTTGGTAGCACACGACAAACCCTTTTTCTTACATAGTAAGTACATTCACAGCGTTGCTACATTTTCTACCTCCTTTGCAGGTGTAAATTGCCTTTCTTATGGAAGAAGATTGCCTATGGCGTAGTAAGACAGGAATCTTTGGAATGATTGTTTCCACTGGCGTTCAAAGACCTGGCACTACAAAAGGGACATGTTTGGAGGAATAATAGGATTTCTGAGAATTGCTTACATTTTCCTCCAAGTGCACTTGGTATAGTCTTTAGTTACTTTTTAAAGAGTCATTCACATTTATAACCTCTCAGGGGTGAGTTTTGAAGGAATTTACTTCGCCAGCAAGAAAGGGAACCTTCCAACTTTGGAAACTTAGACCAATAAAAAATAAAATTCTCAAGTTTGTTTAATAAGAGTTTGGGATTTTCTTTTTCCAATTCACTTTTCAGTTATGTGATTAATTTAATTTCTTTGAAATTTGTAATCCTTTTATGCTAGGTTCTACAACTGTTTAAGGAGCTAGAGTACTAACGGCATTAAACTGTTGTGTTTATTTTGGATTAGTTCAGTTTAATTACAATCTCAGCCTTTTCTAATTGGTTTTATATTTTTATTCAGACATTAATCTGGTATCACACACAGATAATTGTGACAGCTCCTTAATATGAAAAAAGAAAACATTCAACTAGTACTTTGAAGAGTAAAAGACCTTGTGCCATAATTCTTAGGCTCAATGATACTGATTTCTTTCTTCTCAATTTCTAGTGAACACAACTATTACCTATTCCTCTACCTTTTGTTTAGTTTCGTGAAATTGTAGCACTTAGTTTGTTGTCATGTCTGTGAAAATACCAGTGCTATCCATTAGCTATAAACTGGAACACTGAAGTGCCATGTATATCCATCTTGCATTGGAACTTTGGGATTAGCAGGATGTTTTAGCTATCATTTGCATTTCAGAACCAGGGAGCTGTTTGGCCTAGACAAGTCTAACAGGAAGCTAAGAATTGACTCTATATTTATTCTCAATTTTCTTTGGAATGGCTTGATTTTTAAAAATGCAGTTAGCGTTCTTTTCAGGCAACAAGAATTGTAAAATATAAAAGAGCAACACTGACAATTTATGTAAGTATAGCATGCCTTCATGCCCTAGCAGGTAGAGAGAATGCAGATCTCTGAGTTAGATAAAGGTGCAAATCAGATATTTAGAATCTTTAGTTGTTAGAAGTTACTCTAAATAGCTTTTTGATTTGGCACAGTCCATATTCCTTTCTTGGGATGTTGTGGAGGAAATCGCTTATGTACTTTTTCCATATTGACTCATTAGGTCAACACTTATTAAACATTTTCTACAGACAAGATAGATATACAACTGTACATTTGAAATACAGTTGTCTTGATTTCAGTGGAAGCTGTATCCTAATAATTATGCTCCACTTCAGCCTCTAGATATTTGTATTAACATTCTACAGTGTAGTGATTTATAAAATGTTACATTATTTTATAGTATCTGACTCTAAATCCAGGGAACATCTTCGAAATGGATATATTTGTTAATATTAAAACTTAATGCAATAATTTCTTCACATTGAAACAAAATATTCTTTGTGAAATTTTAAGCTTAAAAGGGAAGAGCTATTTATAAAGTTTCTATCAATTTTATCTGGTGAAAGATACACCATAATTTGTCTCTTCAGTGATAAATCCTTATATACCTCTATAGGCAGTATAGCATAATGGTTAAGATGTTAGATTGGAATAATATCTTTGCTCAGCAATTCATTACCTGTTTAAATTAGGCAGCTTTATTAAACTTTGTTTGTTTACTGGTGAGATGCGAATCATCATAATATCCATCTCGTAGAGTTGTGATCATTAAATGAGCAAGACCATGTGAAGCACCCAATATCAAGTGCATATAGTAGCTCAATAGATGTTTGTTTTTTATATCCCATGCCTGGCACAGTGTCTTTCACGCCCTCAAAATTACTTATTGGATAAGTAAGTCAGGGCTGTGGGGTTCTGAGAACAAAATTGATTCTAGAACACCTGGCTGGATAGGTTGTAATCGCTTTGGTAATCTGTTAAATATATCCCTGAGTAAAATGCTAATTACTTAAATCAATAAATAAGAGTTTTGATGACCTAGGAAGATCAAGACACTGTGCTGTGTGCTGTGGGACATGTAAAGCAGACTAAGAAATTGTCCTTGTCTGTAAGGAACTTCCATTACATTGTAGATGGGAGGATAAGATCCGAACATTTGAAAAGTTCAAGAATTATACTGAATTTAAATAATAAGTGAAATGATAAAAGATAATAATAAAAAATATTTAGTAAATGATGGAGATAACAAGAGTTCTAGGAGTTAAATAAAATTTCAAGACTCAGAATTCAGTTACAACTCAAACTTAAATATTGATAATATTTGGGATTTTTAGTATTGTTTTCAATACTGATAATGGTAAGTATGTCCTATTCTTCCCCCAGTATTCATATTTCAAAATAGATGGTATATAAGTAAAGTGCAATATTTATGCTTCACTACATGAGGACCAATATGATCTAGTTGGATATACAAAAATGAATAAAAACTATTCCCCAACCTGGAACACGTTGCACATATATACATGTAGCTAAAATATGAGATGCAATATGATAAGTTCATTCAACTAACACATCTTGAATGAGGAAAGAAACTGAGCATCATTTGTATGTACTCATTACTGAATGGGTAGTGGTTTGCTAGGGATAAAAATGTGAAAAAGATATAGCTCTGACCTTGAGGAGGAGAGAATCCAAGGGGATGAGAGACACGTGGGTGTACAGATAAACACAGCTTCGAGACAAAAATCCTCTAATAGAACTTTGTGCAAATGCTCTGGGAGGCCAGAGAAATGTGCCACTTGGGCTACTATAAAGGAGAAATGAAGAGAAACAGCAAGAGGATTCTAAGTAAACAAAATGGAGAAATCAGGGAAGACTTCATGAAAGAAAAGGTGTTTGAGTTGAATATTGAAGGGAAATTATCTCAATGAATTCCTCAAATGGGAACATTTGTTCATATCTGACGTGCACAGGGTCAGATTTGTATGGGGAATTCTGGACAAAATAGCCCACGCTTGTATTCAGTCCCTAGCAATGTGTCTGATCATAGCAGGAGCTAATAAATGCTTGATTGAATAAACAAATATTGCATTTACATTGTGCATAACAGACGCAATGCCTAATACAGTGTCTTGCACATTGTAGGTGCTCAAATATTTGTTAAATTTATGACACCTGGGTGGAGGGTGTTGATAGTTGTGTTTATGTGGTAGGTAAACATGTCAGAGTTTTCTCGTGGCTGATGTGTCAGAGCAAATGGTAAATTTCAAAATGTGTTTGTTATTGTGGTACCGGCACAAGAAAAGATATAGATCACTAAAAAATAAAACAATACGGGCGTGCCCCATGGTGTAGCGGTTAAGTGTGCGCGCTCCGCTGCTGGTGGCCGGGTTCAGATCCGGGGCGCGCACCGAGGCACCACTTGTCAGGCCATGCTGTGGAGGTGTCCCACATAAAGTGGAGGAAGATAGGCACAGATGTTAGCTCACGGCCAGTCTTCCTCAGCAAAAAGAGGAGGATTGGCATGGATGTTAGCTCAGGGCTGATCTTCCTCACGAAAAAAAAAAAAATAGAATAAAACAATAAGTAGGAACTTCTATTTATTGTGTGCTTCTAACTTTCCATGTGCTGTGATAAGCATTTCATAAGAATCATCTGTAATCTTTAAAATGATCTGCAGGTAGATCTAGCTGTGTTTTGCAGATAATGGAATTAGACATCAAGAAGTGAACTGACTTGTTCAAGGACACAAAATCAGTAAGATCTGAAAATGAATCCAGAAACAGAAAGATCCTAAAAGGGTCTATTACACAAAATAAAATAGTCTATGATAATATAGTCTTAAAAATAAGTGCAAAAATAAAGGTTTATTCAATAAGTAGACATGAGGATAATTTTAATGGGGAAAAAAAGTTCCATTTTCACCTCAAAGAGTATTTCAGTGTGAATGCCAGATGGATTACAGGGTTAAGTGTAAAAAAAAACAAAAGGAAAAGAAATCATAAAAACACCATAAGGTTAATATTTTCCTCATATTTGTGTGTAGAAAGACGTTCTGTATATAAAAGCAGTGAAAGGAGCAATGAATATAATGAAGGATTTGACTACATAAATATTTACAGCTTCTATAAATCAAAAGACTCAAAAGATACCCTGCACAAAGTTGAAAAGCAAATGGCAAATTGTGAAAAACACTTACAAAACATGCATCAGTTGATTGAGATCCATGATATTATACTATAATGTAATATAATATAAAAGTGTTTTACAAATCAGTAAGTAAATTCAAATTCACCAATTGAAAATGGGCAGAAGAAATGAGCAAGCAATTTTCCAAAGGAATACAAATTAATAAGCGTGTAAAAACATGTACAACTTCGCTGATACTCAAGAAATAAAAATTAAAACCATAATGAGATGCCTCATGTTACCTAACAAATTGATAATGATTTTAAAAAACAAAAACCTTTGTCCTGGGGAGAAATTGTGAAAGAACACTCTAGTGTACTGTTGGGATATTTGTTGCAGTGTTACCTCCAATTGTGAAAAATTGAAAAAAATTAAACGTCTGTGGTAGGGAAGTGTCAAATTATGGTTTGTTAATCATAATTATTGTTAGCCAAATTATTCTAATTGTATCCAATGAAATATTAGTTAGCCACATTTAGATGTAATATTTAATGATACAAGAAGTGCCTTGTAACATTCTATTAAATAAGTAGCACATACATAGAGAATAGTATCACCTTGTTAAACTAGGAATATAGATAAAAAAAGACTGGAAGCAAATACATTTAAATGCTAATCATGGTGGTCTAACTTTAGTTACATTATGAAGGTCATATTTTCCAAATTCACTATAGTTAAGAAATGATAGGAGAATAAAACAATAATTCTTAAAAAAAAAATTCTTAGTGAGAAATGCTTTGCTACACAATTTGAAATTTTATACAAACTCTGGTGCTCATAGCTAGGAATGAGGATATTGAATTTCCAGAATAAAATTCTTTGACTTTATTATCAGAAAATACACACACCATCATTGGTGGGATTTAGGCAAAAAAATCAACCAAGTGAAGGTCAACTAGAGTCAAGGGTAAAACTAAGATGCACAATAAGATATTCCAGAACAAGCAAAAAAAATCATTTTTAAAAATGATCTGTGTGTTGAAGATATCAACCAGTTTTGACATTTGATGAATAAAAGGCAAAAGATTTTGTTTGGAGAAGAGTAGAATACAGATCCCCCAACCTTCAGTGAAGATTTTTATGCAGCGATCTGGAGAGTGAGGAAACTGCTTCTCCAATGTCCCCACTGCCAGTTAGGGGGCAGGTGGTTACAGAGAAAGTGCTTCTAAACCAGACACAGGAGTCAGAAGAGTTTTCATGGAAAATATTTTAGGACTTAAATAGGCTGAAATGGGGAGAAGAATATCCTAAGCAGAGGAAGGATATTTGTAAATGCTCAGATGGGTGATGTAATATGGCAAATTCTGGGAATTCAAGAATTTTGGTGGGACTGGAGCCAAAAGAGGTTGTAGGGGAATGGCAGAAGATGAGTCAAAGAATTGCACAAGGTCTGATTTCTGTATTGAACCGAGATTTCATCTTCCAAGATACGAGAGCCATTCAGGTTGCATAGAACAGGAGTGACGTGCTCAGATTTATGTTTTAGAAAGGCCGCTCCACTACCAACCTGGAAGATGAATTGGTGGGAAATCTGACTAGAGGCAGGATGATCAGTTAGGTGTTGCAGAAATTCAAATGAGAAATAATAAGGACGTGAGCAAAGCAAGTGGCAATAGGGAGGAATAGGAGATGGAGTTGAAATGTAAAAAAGACAGAAACAACAGGACTAGATGATAAATGAGTAAGGGAGGGTTGAATGAGAGGAAGGAATAAGGTGACTTGAAGTTTCAGCGTTGGTCACAGGGGAGTGGTGGAGCTCTTTATGCAGACAGGAAGTGTAGAAGGAGAAATAGATTAGGAAACAGAGGAAGGTGGCAGGCATGAGGTATTTCTGAGAAGAGAGGTCCCCCAGTGGACTGAAAATGTCTTTGGGGCCCAGGAAGCAGATCTAGATTGGAGACAAAGATTCTAAGTCAAGGGTGGGGATGAGAGCACATCCCAGGGTGAGTTTGTGTAAAGAAAACAGGGTGGCTGATACAATTGTGAGGAATGTTGACATTTAGAAAATAAGATGGATTGAGAAGATTTTTGGATAGAAATGGTCATCTGCAATGTCCAGAGAGCTAAGGGGAGAATCAAGAGAATCTATTATAGAAGTCATAGGAAAGAGAATTTAATAAGAGATTATTAATAAGAGATTGTTACAATATTAAATTATTGCAATAAGAGAATGTAAAAAGCCACAGAGAAGATGAGTGAGGAAAGTACTGGATAGTTTTGATTGGATCTCTTTCTTTCACTAATTTATAGGCGTTCAAGAGAAACATCTCCAGCTCAGTTTGAAATGGTCAGTTTTCATAGGAAATAAATTCCATTAAAACTACAAATTTTCATTTTGGAATATGTTTTTGCATATGTAATATATATGTGTGTGTATATATATAAATGTAAATATAAGCCATAGACGTAGTGTTTAATCAATATTTATTGAATGAACAATTGAAGAAAGAAAGTAGAAAGAATGAAATAGAGAGAGACTCTTTGTGCAGCATCTGATCTTTCCTTTTCCCAAATCACTCTCTCCCTCTGTTACTTTCTCTCTACTCCTGAGAGTGAAAATGGACTGCCTTTGTTTCAGGCCCAGAGAACAGGTCCATCAATGTGCCGTAGACACAGGAACACATATGCATGTTATGTGAGCCTTCTCTTATTTGAAGGGCCTTTTTGAAAGGATGTTTTCTGTGTTTTAATCTCATTATCAGCTGACGTTGCTTTTAATTGGAATTTGAGATTCCAACCTCAGACTCAATGTCGTTTCATCTCTTTATGAATATTATTCATTGATTAGTCAAAGTGTTTCTTAAATTTATGAGTAACGGGACCTTGAACGCTTCTGAAAGTAATCTAGAAATACAGTGAAAGGGTATACACAGTGTAAAACTTAATTGGTTAAAGCACACAATTTTATCTTTAGAATGAGCAGAAAATAAACTGGTACCATTGTGGTATGAAGGATAATCTTAGTAAACATGGTCAGAGAAGAGACTGGGGGTGAAAGAGATAGAAAACCAGTGTGTTGTTTTATGCGATATCATTTAAGAATTTTCAAACTATCTGCTAATTCTTACAGAATATTAAATGTGAGAATTTATAGAGATTATTGCAGCAAAACTTAATTTTCAGAAGAAATTTTTACTAAATTTCAACAGCATTCAGGTATTCACTACATGTTTGGTTTTGTTTCACTTCTCAAATCCTTCTTGAATTTACTTATAAAGGTTAAGTTGTGCAAATAATATAATAATTGGTGGATATTGAAGGCTTGAATAATATCATGTGATAATTGTTATGATTTGTGTTTTGGGTCTAAATCTATCTCCTAACATTTGCAAACATCCTCCTTCTAGAGCCTTACTAGCTAATGAGGCCTAGTATAGTTGTCCTATGAATAATTGTGATTACTGCCGCTGTCTAGCATTTGACTTACCAAAATCTGTGGTGGAATTCCTTTCTTCCTAAAACTAGTTTTTGATGAGATGGAAAATAGACTGTTAGAGGTTAGGTTTCAATTATGAATGCATATCATGTTTGCAATTATGTTAAAAACTAGCAACAAAGTGTTAAATAAATTAAACTGGACAATAGCCAAATTTCTTTCATAGGATGGCAAAGTCAAAACTGACAACTAATGGCCTTGTTTAGTCACACCTTTAAGAAAGAAGCTATTTTTATAATGCGTTTGAGGAGATAAAATAAAAAATAAAATAAAATTTTCACATAGACCAGTCCTACAAGGAGAAAATTTATTTCATTGTAGTTTACTAAATGTTAAACAATTAAGAAATGATTTTATTTATATTGCTCCTTAGCTGATTAGAATAATAGAATTTTAGACTTTGAAGGGATCTTCACATCATTTAGTCTGACCTTTTAATTTGTGTATGCAAAATATGGGATCCAAAGAGGTATATTTACTCAAAGCCAAATTTTAGTTAGTTTTGTGATTTCAACTTCAACTTAAACTCATTGATTCATGTTCTGGTGCTCTTTCTCAACATAGTGCTACTTCTTGCTGAATAAAAATGGCCTTGTTTTCAATTTGCACAAAAGTGACTCTTAGGTGTTCAAAAAATGATATATTTTATAAGAAGTGATGGAGCCTTTCTTAGAACCCTGTGATATTTGAGCAAGAAATTAATCTCCCCGTCCCTTAAAAAAAAAAAACCCAAACCAAAGCATTTCTTAAGGATTTAACAAATTTTATTTTTCTTAACTTAGCCTGCATAGCTATGATAATTAACTACACAAAAGGGTAGATTTAAAAATAGGATATTTTACACGTAACTGAAACAATTCAGGCTCGGATATTGCTGCCTTACAATTATGGCTCTTTAGGGAATGGGATGACCTGCTCAACCATTCTGAATCTTCTCACAGTGTAGCATTAATCAGAAAATTACAGTTCCTGAGGGAAGTTGTCTGGGAACATGATGTTCAGTACAGATGGGGTGGGAGCAGATGAGGAGAGGGAGGGAGGTAAAGTCATCTCACTCCTTTGCCTGGGAAATCTCAGGAATCCGTGAGGAGCCCCCACGTCGTGTTGATGAAAAGGACACAGTATAATACAACTCTTAAGCCTCTCATAGCTCAGTGATGCACTTCCATTATCCTCTTGCTAAGCTAGAGCAATTTTCATTGCCTTTTGAGGGAAAGAAAAAATAAAGTGCTCTGCTTTTATTTGGAATGAAGGGCACACCATTTCTGAACTCTGTCTTTGCTGGTTCTGCCTAATGAAGCTGCTTAGGCACCACGTGACTGGAAGAGCCAGAGTTGGGGGAAATAAGACCAGCTTGCGTAGCTGGCGAGATGTGCATATTGGCACAGAAGACCTTTGATTGACTTGAGAAAATAATGGTTGATGTTCTCTGTGGATCTTGCAAGAGAATCTTACTGAAAAAAGACATGTTTCTTTATGCCACTTCCTTCTGTTACTGGCAGCCCTGCAAATGATCTGGAACAGGTGGGCATACCAATAAGCAAAGACTGTGCTTTATAGCCTGTCATACTCCACTTACCTTATTTTGATGAAGATATAGTAAGGGAAGATCGCATTTTTGCTGGATCTTGTGTTACGTATCTGTAAAGCACTAACAAAATAAAAGGTACAATTTCTCTTTGGTGAGTTGGTTGACTATTAAAATGGAGAATAATTTTCTTGCAATTTCGCAGTACAGTTTTTCATTGATGGCAGTCATCATCTGGGGCAGGAAAGGGAGAAGCAGTCTATCAAAAACAGATAAAGGAAAGCCACATCACGGCCTGCTGTTTCTGCTGTTTTGGATGATCGAGCTTGTGCACAAATGAAATCATGACAGATTCATTTATATGAAATGGCCATTGCTGATCTTCTTGCCAGAAACTAGATTGCTTTTTTATTTAGGAGATTTGCAGAGCAGTCCTTAGCTTTTTTAGTTAGTGGCAAAATGGCATCTGGCCAAACTGCCTCTTCTCATCCAGTTGGTGTTGCCAATGTCTTGGGATGCATGCATTAAAATATATTTGCAGTCAATTGAAAAAAATATTTTTCTGTTTAAATTTTTTAGTCATTTGCATAGTTGGGTTAGGGGATACCCTATTTAGCCCAATACTAAGATTAATAGCTGGAATGATGTAAATTTTTCAGTCAATAAGCTCGGGTTATGAATAAAAAAACAACAAAAACAATGTATGGATGATTTTTTCATTAATGATATTTACTATTATTGTTCATCTCTGAAATGCTTAAAGCATTTTCATTGCTGGTCATACAGGCCAAATTTTTACTGAGCAACTGAACTCAATAAATTGGTTGATTGGACAACGTAAATGTATTGGATAGTCACAAAGAAGAATTCTTTAGAACAGAAACTAGCTAAACATTTTTTTGGATAGCTCATTTACTGATTTCCATTGTCCCTCAGAGGGCCTGCCTGCTTGCTTATCAGCAGAGGCATGGGGTAACCTTTCTGCTGCCAGCACACATTCAAAAATTCTTAGCAAGCGGGCAGGAATTAGAAGAATTATTATCAGATAAGTGAATATGTTTTGCAGTTTTATTTTGCAGTTTGCTTCTGCTCTCTTTTCTTACAGGTACCAGCTATACAGCTAACAGGTACACATTTAGTGGACCAATAAATTTATTCATTTAGTAAGCGTCCACTATGTACAAGGTACCCATGTTAAGAACTGGGGGTTCAGAGCAAAGTAAGCAAAGACCCCTGCTCCATTGAGCTTACATTCTATTGCAACACTCTTTCCTTGCCCTGTTTCATAGCCAGTTGAGAAAGAGAGAGGAATCAGTGAAGATAAACACATCGTTTTACTGCTGATGAAGCTGATTAGGGAATGTGGCTTTCCATTTAGCAGCCCAAAGGGGCTTGCTAATTAATTCTTTTACAGCTTTACTAGACTTTAATGTCCACGACAGGTGGAGCCATATCTGGTTTGTTGACCGCCATCTACAGAGGGCCCAGCATAAAGAAAAAAATATAACATCATATAACATAACATGTACTATATAAATATATTTACGTATGTATATATAGTCAATTTCACATATATACATATGTGTTTGTATGTGTATCTATGTATATATGGAGAGAATCTATTCTCATTATTTGTGGTAGTTATGTTCTATAAAGTTGCTGTGAACACTGAATTAGTGAATACTAATTGCTCCTAGGGGAAATGCAGGTTTAGATTCCTGCAAGCCTCTGTCCCAGGATTTTCATCAACTGATCAATACACAATCTTGTTTTACGTATGTTTCTATTTAAAGACACCTTATTTAATATCTATCGTTGATTCATTGACATTGAATTCACAACCAACAGTATTGTAACTCATACCTGAAAGGAAGATTATCTAACACAGGTATTTTCTCTGTAAGGCGCATCACAGCCTTCTCATGCTTAGGAACACCCGACAGCACTTCAGCTCTACACTCGGGAGCCAATTTAAGCAGCAAAATTACCAACAAAAAGCCCAAAAATGTAAAAAAAACATGGCACTAAATAGATCACGAGAAAGATACTTGTTTGCAGCATGAGACCTGAAATAAGAAGGCAGGGCATTGCCTTGTTTGACCTCAGTGGAAAACATGCACATTGGGCAACTCAAATTTTTTGCCACTCTGAGCATGCAGTCTCAATGACCACAGAAGCACAGAGAGTATTGATTTTGGTGTCACAAATAAATTTTAGCGAGTGAGTGGTTTTACAAATATGGAATCTGCAAATAATGTGGATTGGTTGTATACATACATACATGTTAAATCGTGTCTTCTGTCTTTCTCAGTGGGTTCTGAGCTGTGGATTTAGCCAGGACAAGTTGTAATCCAAAACTGGGAATGTGGTTTCAGGCTCAGAGCAGGGAGGCAAGATAAGCCCCTCTCTCCCCAAGTGCTGGGATCAGCAATCCAGACCTCCTCTCTCTGCCTGTGTCCTAGTAGGAGCTACAAGAGATGCAAATGGTTCATGGTTCAATGATTCCATCAGCCCACGTGCTCGTTCTGACGGTGTCCCATGGGTTGTGAATACTGAGCTAGAGAAGGAATGGCTGGAAGAGAGGACAGAAGCAGTGATAGTGTGTGGAAACACGAGAAAACAAGCCTTCTGAACTCTACCAGACAGCAGCGGGCCTCTCTGCATTGTGCCACGTTCCTATTTCTCAGCTCTAACTCCCAGCTTCCCTGAGTCACTGCATACCCCAAACCTGCTGGCCTCAGGTTCCTGAAGACTAAGCCCTTCCCAGCTGACTGGCAGCAGGGCCTTGACCCACGCCTGCATCTTTGGAAGCCTAAAGCTCAGCACCAGGGCGCAGAGGGCCCCCAGAAATGCCTTCTTAATTGATTTAACTGTCCTGAGGCTTTTTACAGATTTTAAATCTGACTTTTTTTCAAGTGTCAATTGAACAGGCAGATGCCTGAAATTCCTTTATTGAGGAGAAAAGCCTTTCATTGTGTAATTATAGAGGCAAGGAAAAGATCATAAAAATATTCAATTGTTAACAATTTAGTGTGAATGCTTTTCAGTTAAAATGTAATTAGTCAACAAATGTAAATTGCTAATTATGAGTTCCTTTTCTAGTTTGATGTGAAATCATCCTTCAAGTATCTGTAGCAAGAGGAGACCTTAATACTGAAGCTGCATAAAAATGTAGGGAGAAAATGGAACAGCCAATTAAAAAAAAAAACAAGAGCAAATTTGACCATTTTGCATTTCATTGGGCCTGGACAGAGAAAAGCCAGATTCTGTGGTGTAGTATTTACAAAAGCACCAGCATAGTACATAAGACCTTTTATGATCTGACCTCTTCTATACTCAACCGCATACAGTCACCTGAATGTGCCATTTTCCTTCTCACGTTGGCACTTGCTGTTCCTTCTGCCTGGAAAGTGCTCTGTGCCTGATTCGCCCAATTACGTGCACTCGCCTCAGGTTCTATGTTAGTAATCTTTAGTAGAGGTGTTCCTGACTCACCAAGGAGAATTTGATGTCTCCTACCTCCATGTTCCCATAGTATTTTACAAACAGCTGTTGTAAAACAGTCAACATATTGTTTGTTTGTTTGCATATCTATTTTTCATGCTAGGTCATAAGCTCTTCAAGGTCAAGAACAATGTCTTCTCATCTATATAAGTCTAGTTTACAAGTCTAGTTATTGGTTGAATGCCCCTCTTTGGCACATAGATAAGTAAATGTTTATTTCAATAAATGCATGTTTTTGTGCCTTGGCTCATTTTCTCCACAATTCAGTTTTTCATATCTTTATGTAACTTATTTCATCATTCGTGAAACAATTGTCACCTCCTTCTGAATATATTGCACGTTTCGTGCTTCCCTGCGTAACACTGATTCATTTTAGCACTATTTATCTTAGAAGTATTTTTGTAATTAAAACAGAATTACAGCACACTGTTAATCTATCCCCTTTGCCATGCACTCTCAGCCTGTGAGAGCTATGGCAGACTGTGCCATCGACTCCTGTCCAAACTGCATTAGCTCATCATACTGCAAACTCATAGCCAATGAGCCCTATTCTGAGTTGAGTGGGTTCTGTAACACATGTAGTTTGGTCTGCAGTGTCCTTTCTCTTTGTCATGTGTTTTGTACTTTGGTGAAATTTTCTGCAAAGCAAGAGTATCCTTTTAGATGTTGAAATGTGGGTTTTAGAGCAGCTTGAGAGGCCTCCAAGTGATGTTCTAGAAAATAGAAGATAATATTTATTAGGAAATTAGGGATTGGTGGAAGTCCCTTGACATTATGAAAGGTACATATACATCCCTGCAGAATGGGCAGGATGTTCAACAGTTAAGAATGGTGTCTGGAAGAAACTATGGTGGAAAGTGTGTCGTGATTCCAGGAGATTTTGAGGAGGATGAAGGAACAACTGCCACTGTGTGATGCATCTCCACGAAGACTTCATGTCATGTGACTTGCATTAGAGCTAATTCTCTTGGGCTCCTCTCGAGGAACGCATACACTATCCGCCACTGCTACATAAGGTATGTGTATACTCTTGGAATTACATGCAAGCTAGCAAAGCATGTGATAGGAGGGACCCAAATAACAGACTAGCAAGAGGTAGTAATAAAAAACAAATCCTCCCATTTATCTTTTACTTTTAAAGTATGTTTTCTCCTTTTTACCTGCTTTCTTAAGGATCTAACCCTACCACCTACCTTATATAATACTGTCATAATGTTAAGTAATATACTTCTAATGTGGACATTAAAGGAAGCATACGTATTTAACAGTAAATAACAGCACTAAAATGAAATAAATATATAATTGAAACACAAATCATCAATGGGTAATAGAAAAATGCAAAAAGTTTTCCTTTCTTATTTTACAGGAGCTTATATATTTTCCCCAAGATTTTATGAGTTTTGGGAAAGTGGTCATCCAGATAGAATCCACAAATTTGCAAACTCTGCTTTCCTTAAGGATGAGGGTCCCATCTTCATTCTAATTCTGGTATTTCAATTTAAATCAAAATGGGATATTCATTCATAAACTTTCACTCAATTTTTCAGATTCATTCATTCATTCCAAAAATTTTTAGAGGATGCCTGTTACATGCTTAGCACTGTTCTGGATCCTGGATCCAAGAAAAAGTGCCTGCCCTCAGTGAATTTATTTTCTAGTGAGGAAGACAGGAAATAAACAAATAAACAAATGGTACATGCTCTCAGGGAGTGAAAAGTAAGTGAGAAATAAAGTGGGTCAATTGCCTGGAGAGAATGGTGGGGTGGGTGAGGGTGACTCTAAGATGGGGTGGATGGCCAGGGCCTCTGGGGAGGTGACGTTTGAGCACCTGGATGAAGTGAGAGTAGCAGCCATTTGAAATTCTTCAGAAAGAGCATTTCAGGCAGAGGGAACAGCAGGTACAAAGGCTCTGTGATGGGAGCCCACATGGCAAGTGTGAGGACTGACACTGAGGCCAGTGTGGTGGAGCAGAACGGAGGCTGGACCTTGTTGGCCATTGTAAGGAATTTATATTTTATTCTCCCTGTGATGGTACACTTCAGGAGAGTAACTAATCTAACTTACATTTTTACTGGCTGCTGTGTTGAGAATAGACTACAGGGGGCAAATAACATGGAATTAGGGAGACCAATTATGAGGCCACTGCAGTACTCCAGGTGACTACATAATAACACAACCTGTGGGGTTCCAAACTTACTTCATTCTCCAAACATGCAATTGTATCTTGGCTGCAATAATTCAAATTATTCACCTGCATTAAATACTCTAAGCCTGTTATCCCAATTTTACACTTCATAAAGACTGGATTCAAAACTGCCCCAGAGACTATTCATATTGTAAGTGTATGTTTCCTGTAAAGCATCGTCATTCTCCAACTAGTTCAGTATTATGAAATCCAGTTACTATGACCACATTTATTAGAGATAAATTTTTCCATGCCATTGACATTACCCAACAAATGAATTCCAGAACAATGGAATATTTACAATTAAAATTAAGACGTCTCAATTTATAGTCACTCTTATTTTGATAAAATGTGAGTCCAACCAATTCTTGTTTAATGATTATACCTGTAAATGATTTCAATTAATCGGTTTCCAAACACAAAACATGATCATATACATTAAAATAATTATAAACTCTAATGCCATTTGCTAGCATTTCAGTTAGAAACACAGTGTACATTCAATGGGCACATCTGCATGTTTTTTGACAAGTGTTCTTTTACACAATGAACTTGCAATAAACCCTGAAGTGATAAACATAATAAAAGAAACTTATAATGTATGCCTGTTTGGAAGATGGATGCCTCTCATTTTTTTTTTGTCATCAAGCAACACTCAAGATAGGTGCTATTAACCTCTTATACACATCAAAAGAAAGCACAACTGGGTTATGTAATTCTGGAATATTATTGTGGATGCAGTGTAGCAGGTTTTGGAGGGATATAGGGCGAGAAGCTGTGGTTGGCTGGTGTAAGCTACCATGTCAGGCAGGAGAGTCATGAATCTGAGCACTTGCTGTGGGGGAGAGACCACCTGGGACAGCGACCAGGCTCTGCCTTTTAAGAAGCATGTGGCTTTGGGCAAATGACCCGTTGAAGCCTCTCACTTCTCCACTAAATGAAATAAACACAGTACCAGCCTCTTCAGATGGTTTTAAGGATTAAGTAGCTAATACATTCAAAGCACTAGAACAGTAAACATGGCAAGCACTAAATGAATGTGAGCTTTTATTATTACATCCTGCATTTTGCTGCCTGAAGATCTTTGCAGCTCTTCCTTTGAACGAAGTTTCCTAGAGAAATCTCTCCCTGGCATATATGAAAAAAATCTGCTAAGGCCCTATTTGACTTTTCAAAGATAAAATATTTATGTGACATAGGAGTTCATACACAAGTTTCTTTCAAAAAAAAATTTAGACAACTGAGTTCATCTCAGGCTCTTGTTTTCCTTGATTTTCTTTCTTATATTTAAAAAAATGCAAAATCAGTCATTAGCATTTGTAGGTCATGGATATGTAAAATTGTTAATTACAAGCCTTTTTGTGTGTGTGCAATTACAGTGAATGACTCCTAACCCTGCTGGCTTTCCAAAGCACTTCACAAACAAATCAGGAAGGATAGTAAATAATCATTCTCTACCAACCTCAGACAGTCAGCTGATTTGCAGGTGTAATTTGGTATCCGGGCCAATTACAAGAATGAAAATTTATTTGGAATATATATCACAAGTGGTGGTTTCTGGGGCTTTTCAACTGATAAGAAGTTAGAAAATGCAGTCTTTCTCTATAGGTAGGGGACTTTCTTTCATTTATTGCATGCACCTTTACTAGGCCTGCTCTATTATTCACAGCTTTGTGGTTGGTGCTATGAATGTTTCAAAGCCTCTAGAAAAATAAGTCTGTGCCCCTGAGAAACTCAAGGGAGATGAAGGAGAGCTTCATATTGTAGCTCAAAATATGGAACTGCCATTTTCATAGGTCAAATATTGGCAGTTCCATATGATTCAACCTAAATTGTATTTTTTAAAAAAGCTAAAATAAAAAGGTGGCACCTTTGCTCTGAGACCCAGTAGAGAAAAGGAGAGGAACCGTGCTTCAGGCAGGAGGGGGGGGGGGGTCTCTTCAACCTGTCACAGCTGTGTAATTATGTAAAGCTAATAAGCTTCATAACCTCATTTCAGGGTTACTATTGTTCGCATTGCCTTTATTTGTGTTTTTAGAATCCAGCTCGTAAACCCTATAATTAGGAAGAAGTATCAAAGTGCCTACTTACACACTTTTTATTTGTTTTCTAAGGTTGTAATTGTCTGTAAGTGCTTGCATGGCTGACAATTCAGCAAACAGAATGGTTTCCAAATACCCTCATTGCAGCCTTCTTGATGGTGCTTTCTGTTTTCATTCCTCACCTTGAAGCTATTCAGTTTTTCCCAGCTTTAATTCCACTCAAAAGTAGGAAAATGTTTATTTTCAATTAGAGTCTTACATAGCTTAATAGTTTCCCTTTGCCATTTTAAAGGGACCAGAAGAAATTAAAATCAAAGACGGTAAGTTACTTGACTTCTACTAGTCAAAAGATTGCTACTTTCTTCTCTGTATTGGAAGAGTTTTGAGATTTCTCTCTTTAGTCAACTGCCTCTAAATTCTTGGCACTGTATGCAATTAGCTAATGACAGCCCTTCTAAAGCTGCTCCCTGTTCTCCAGGTGTCTTTTAAAGAATTTCTTCTTCTCCTGTTGTTCCCATAAAGAATATGTTGCACAAGTCAAACTTAATTGATTTTGATGTTATATGCTTACTCCTGACAAATGATAGATATGACTACCCTGTCTTTGGGAAAGTTTTAGTTCTGTTCTATATGACTTTAACATTGATAAACTAGTAGAGTTGTTGTTCTCTACACATTGAATTATCTGGGGAGATTTTTAAAAATCCTAAGATTGGGTTGAACCCCAAAACAATTACATCAGAATCTCCTGGGACGGGATCTGGGCCTCAGGAGTTTTTAAAGCTCCCCAAGTGATTCCAATGTGCAGTCAAGAATGGGAACCACAGAGTTAGAACAGCTATGATGACATGAATGTTTAGTTGGTGGGGACATAAATTATTACTTAACCAGTAGAACAAGCATAGTGCATTGGATTTAAAAGGACTTGGGTCTGAAATTCAGGTCTCTTGCTTGTTCTGTGAACTTATATTCATCACTTGTCACATTTTACAGTGTTGTGAGGATTAAGTGCTTGGGCTTATCGTCCAGTAGATCTCAATGAATATTAGCTCTTTCTTTCTCTCCTTCTTTCTTTAATATAGAGTTTATTTCAGAGGATTAAATATGTGTTTTTCTCTCCTAGTGGTTATTTATTGCTTCATTTATTTTATTTACAATGTGTATTATTTTATAGTCTAAGTACCTAAAAATAATTTTATAATTTTTTTATATTATGATAAACTATTTATTATTTATATTGTGGTATATTATTTATTATTGTGTATTTATTATTATTTTACTTTTTATTTTGAAACAATTTTAGGATTACAAAAATATTGCAAACTGAGTATTGATAGAACTGAGAGTTTCCATATACACTTTGCTCAGCTTTCCCTAATGTCAACATCTTGCATAACAATAATGCCTTTATAAAAACTAAGAAATCAACATTGGTACAATGCTATTAACTAAAGAATAGGCTTTATTCCGATTTCACCAGTTTTCCACTAACATCCTTTTTTGGTCCCAGGATCCAATCCAGGAACCCACATTGCATTTAGTTGTCATATTTCCTTACTTTTTTCCATTCTGTGGCACTTCTGGGTCTTTCTTTGCTTTCATGACTTTGACACTTTGGAGATTGCTGGTTAGTTATTTTGTAGAGTGTCTCTCAATTTACGACTGGTGGATGCCTGGACATGGATAGATTGAGTTGGTACATATTTGACATGAATATCACAGAAGTGATGTGCTCTTTTCATTGGTAGGGGTACATGATATTGGCATGCGTGGGGTTCTTCACGTAATTAATAATATAGTTAGTGAAACAAGACGTATTACAGGGAGCTGTATTAGTTTCCAAGGGCTGACATAAGTACCACAGACTGGGTGGCTTAAACAACAGAAATTTATTTTCTTATAATTGTGGGTGCTAGAAGTCTGAGATCAAGGTGTCAGTAGGGTTGGTTTCTTTTGAGGAGTCTCTCGTTAACTTGTAGATGGCTGTCTTTTTATAATATCTTCACACGGTCTTTACTCTGTGCATGTGTCTGTGTCCTAATCTCCTCTTCTTATAAGGACACCAGTCATATTTGATTAGAGTCCACCCTGATGACTTCATTTAACTTTAATTACCTTTAAATGCCCTAATTCCAATCATAGTTACATTCTGAGGAACCTGGGGGTTAGGACTTCCACATATGGATTTTAAGGGGGAGGAGGACACAATTTAGCCCATAACAGGTGCTTCTGAAGTAGGGACATATACTAAAATAGAAGAGGCAAAGGATTTTACCAGGACGGTGGATCTGCAGGGCTCCTCAGAAACAGAAGCAGCTTCTTGGCAAATTGGAGAGAACGGTCACAGCAAACATAATGAAACTCAATGAGGACAAAATGCTCGACGGGAGAACCAAGCTGCTTAAGCATTAAACAAGAGACAGTTGGATAAAGAACATGAGGGGCTGGGGGGAAGGATTGGTCCTTGGAGTTATAAATGACTCTAGAAAAAATCATGTGCTGGTATTCCAGCTGTAAAAGTCAACATGATATGGGGATGCTGCGAGATATTTAAAGGTGCAAGAAATCTTTTTAAGGAAACATTGAAAAAGGCTTATTCAGCCAAAAGAAGAAATTGCTGATGGGAGATTTAATTATCTCTAAGTACTGTATGCTAGGGAGTTCTTAAACCAAGGACAGTGACCAGCTGTTTCAAAACTTTACAAGAACAGATTTCAAGTAAACAGGCTTAAATGGCAATGAATCAGATTTAGATTAGAATAGAATAAAAATTTTCTGACAGAAACAATGGTTAAATACCAGAAATGTTACAGATGGAAGAAGCATGATATTATGAAAAGAACATTGGTGCTGGAGGTAGAAACACCTGTTTTGCATACCAGCTCTACCATTCAGCTGTATGATCTTGGACAAAGAACTTAACCCCTATGATGACACTATTGGCTTCATTATTTTTAAGGACTAAATGAGCTACTATAAGTCATTTAAGCAGATTTAGTAATATAAATTTAGCAGATTGAGAGGAGGGCTTGACACTCAATAATTGTTAATTCGATTGATTGTTGCTTTCTCTCCTGTATAATTTCATTTCTTAAAGGTGTCTCAAGAGTTCAGTGTTCTCTGCTAAACCTGAATTAGTATATCTGTGGTATTCATATGAAGTCCAGGGAAATAGTATTTCCAGTCCTTTTAGCTCTAAGACTTTACATTTTTAATCACAAAGTGGTTTGGGGGCTTAAATTCCTAACCTTCTAAGAATCCAGGTAAAGCAGATATGCTGTAGGTTCAATAGAAAATTATAGGGACGTGGTAAACTCTTTTTCCTGTCAGAATAATGCAGGGGCTTGTGTTTGGGGAAAAGCGTGTATTAGTTGAGAAATCACCGTTTATAAAACTCAGCTATGGTTAACCACTGTGTGTTACTGGATTTCACAGAAATGTTTTTCTATTGTGGATTTAAACCCCTTAACAGATAATAAACCCTGACGGAAAGGCATGGTGAAATCTAGCGGCTCGCTCATAGAATCTAAACTGACGTGGATCGCTGTGATTTCACAATTTGATGCAGTGTACCTGCTGTGTATTCACTCTCCGAGACAGCATTGCAGCCAGTGTCTTAGCGTAGCTGTGGATGTTGGAAGCATTGAGCTCTCATTTGGGGTATTACCCTTTTTAGTTTCATTCTTTCAATTTCCCATCCATGAAATTAGAATAACCCTAATTTCTGGCTTCATAGGAATTATTTATTTTAAGTGTAATGCAGATGTCTCTCAGGCCTTCCAGCATGGGGAATACAAATGATGTCACATTGAACAGTTAAACTCAGACTGCTCCCTTTGCCTGGAAAGCTGTAGTAAGTGAACTCTCTCCCTTATGGATTCTTCAGCATTACTTCCCTTATCTAATATTTTTCCAGGACAGTATCTCCATGAGCGTCTGATGCCAGCCTGGGCACTATCTGACCCCTTGTTCCACTGCAGAGCGTAAGAATTCAGTCCTCACCATCGCCATGATTAGAGCCTCCATTCCAAGTATCCACTTGTGTTGGCATCTAGGCTCTTGCTGCTGTACCATTGCCCTCTGTGCTAGTTTCAGAGGGCCCTGCTCTTCTCTTTACCACCTGGGACTTCCAGTCATTCCCTACAGCACAAAGTCCGAGGTGGCCCAGGGAAAGTGCACCACCCAGACGGATTTCTCATTTGCCACTAGCTATGCCTCCTCTCAAAGGTTATGGGTCCATTCAGCCATTCCATCTGGAGCTGCTTCCCTGCTCAGCCACACAATGTCACCCTGTTGTTCACAGGGTTCTCTTTTGCCAGCTCCTTGCCTGTCTCCATGTTTCAAGGGCATATTTCCTCCACAATGTACGTCTACCCCTAAGGTAGATTCTTTGGGGTCCAGGCCTAAGAAAACAACACAAAGAGAGAAGATGGAGTTCCTCTCTTCTCAGTTTAGTCCCACCCTCCAAGTCTCACTGTCTGTCTCTCCTGGATGATTGACAGTAGGAACGCCCAATCCCTTCAGATCCCATCCTCTACTCACAGAGGCGCGGTTTTAACCTTTCTCCCCCAAAAGACAGTCACATTCCAGAAAGCTGTAGACCTACATTACTAAACTTCTTTCTCACATCTTCTAAATTACAAAAGCAAAGGACAGGTCCTTTAATTTAGACATTTCTGAATGTAGATTTAATTTTTACAGAACGCATGTGTTGGAATTCTAGGTTGAGCTTTGTCAAGCTTGGTCCAGTTTCTATTCAAAGATCTTCCACCATCTGAATGTTCTCAGGCTCTGCTTACCTGTGAGCAAACAGCTTGAAGAAAACATACACTTGCCCACAAGAACAAATAACGACTGGCAAGCACTGTTTCTCCAATCAAAAGACTGTGTTTGCAGATGCAACTCTTACCCATTACATAATCATCTCTTACAGACCAACTTAGCTCCTCAAAGCCCCAGCTTCTCAAACTTTCACTGTCCAATATGTTCTTTGTTTTACATTTGTTTAACTTAACGGTCTGCATCTTTCCCAGAACAAAGGTGTGGTCAACACTAAAGATACATCTCACTCATCCCATCTCATCCCCCCACAGTACAAGTTTTGAAATTAGTGTTTTTTTCCCCCCTTTTAAGAATCCAGATTCAAATCTCTCTACCCAGAAGAGAGTATTACTCTGCTCTCTCCCCAGCACATGGCCTGGAAATAGGACTTTCCATTTTTTTTTTGCCTTTTTCCCTTTATATTTGAAACTAAAATATTTGCCAAAATGGTACTTCATCCCTACCATGGGTCAGCTAGTGTGCTCTCTTATGTAAGAATTAATAGATTCACAAAGTCCTTCGAAATTATGGCTAATGAAGCCTGTAGAAATATGCAAATTGCCCCAGTGGGAGTAGATTACATATACTATGTATTTTAACTTGTTGAACTAATACTGAGAAACTTTATTGTATTATATTTAATGATGTATGTCATCACATCTTTAACAAATGATGAGAAATTTTATTTTTCCTCTTATCCCTTTGTTCTTTTCTTTTAAATAATATCCTCTGTAGTATATTGTTAATAAAGGAAAAACCATCTTATTGAATTATGGTTCGTTAGCTAAAAGGGGCTCCATATTATTTAAATTATTTACTGTTTTGTAGCATTTGCATTCTCCTCTGAATTTAGAAGTTTATTTGTAATTCAGTAATATTGTAATCAGACTTACTCTGAAAAAGCTAATGGAGCTAGAAAATAAAAGTTTCACAGGCCATGATCAGGATGAAATCATCAGTTTCTTCATGCTAAATGCTCTTTGGTGAAAGGTCAGCAAACTCATCTTCATTCTTATAAATCGTGGGCAGAAATGAGAAGAAAGTGAGAGGACAAAAATGAGAGAATCAAAATTACTTACAATTATATCTCTATGCAGTAATAATAACTTTATTACTATGTCGCATATGTGGCTTGGCATTCTAAATGAGCTGTATGAAATTAATACCAATAAAACTATGAAGACAATTACTGGCACTTATATAAAAGAAAAGGTCTTTAAGCTCTTTTTAAAATGTTGAAAATCATAAGTGAAGAGCGCATGGCAATTCTTTTCCCTCTTTTTGACTTTAAATCCTAAGTAGGCCTATTTGGCTAGTAAATAGTAAGAAAAATGAAGCTGGGAATTAGCCAAAGCCACAGGCTATTTAGATTTGTTATTTTTTTTTCTTTTTAAAAAAAAAACACATTTTTTTCCACTGCTTCTGTGTTCTATGTTTTTATTTGAGGTAAAATAATTGGATGATAATAAAATTCTCAGTTCTGTTAAGAAAGAGTCTATAGCAAAGTTGTACTTAGTGTTCTAGTTCCTGTGCTGAGCAAGGGTGACATCTTTATATAGTGGAGAATGTCATTCGAATATTGCTGTATTTTCCAAAGCTAGGCAAGTATGCCTATGACTAAATTTTGACCAGATTGATTACTTGGTGCCTTTTAAAAAAAATCCTGTAATTACCACCTGTTGTGGGCTGAATTGTGTCCCTCCTAAATTCACATGTTGAAGTTCTAACCCCAAGTACCTCAGAATGTGACTGTATTTGGAGATAGAGTCTTTAGAGAGGTAATTAAATTAAAATGAGGTCGTTAGGATGGGCCCTAATCCAATATGCCTGGTATTCTTATAAGAAGAGAAAATTTGAGCACACAGACATACACAGAGGGAAGATGATATGAACGTACAGGGAGAAGATGGCCATCTATAATCCAAGGAGAGAAGTCTCAGAGGAAACCAACCCTACCGACACTTTCAACTCAGCCTTCTAGCCTCCAGAATTGTGAGAAAGTAAATTTGTTGTTTAAGCCACCCAATCTGTGGGACTTATGGCAGTCCTAGCAAATGAATACACCAACCAGGTTTTTTCATCTTATTTTGCTGTACATCAAACCTAGTTATCACAGTGATTGTCTCAGCTCCCTGCCTTTCTTGACTGGTGGCTACCTCAGCCTGGGGCTTAGTTGTCCCAATGACTCCCAAGAGTACCTTTGCCCTCCAGTCAGATGACAGATTGGCTTCTGCTTACAGGTCAGGTTCATCCAAACTTGAAGACTAGTTCTGAAGGGTACTAGGAAGTGTTAGGGGTGGCTCCGTATCACAGTCCCTTCTTGTTGCTTGTGGCTCTGATTCTAATCTTACCAGATCTTGACCTTACCAACTCTGCTAAGATCCATGAGTCTCTCCCCAAGCTTCCCACATTTCCTCTGGAGCTTTTCTGGATGATCTGATCCCTAGATAGGATTAACTTTGATTGCTTTTATGAAGACTGAACATTCCTTATCTTTTCTGTACTTATCATATTCCAATTTACAAACCAATATTTTTTGTTCATGTTTTATCTCCCCTGTAAGATTATTAGTTTCTTGACTAATTCTCTTCATAAATTATAAGAAAGGTTAATTGAAAAAATTTAGATTTGATGTCCTCTTTCTTGATCAAATACTGCATTTTAGCACCTAGAACTGACTTGTTTGTCATGATGGATGGAACCATTTTGTCTGCCTGACTTGAATTTTTTGCCTTTCTCTCTAGGTAAAGTTTCAAACCTATCCTCTACCCAATCCATCTTATTTTCTCTTTTTCTGAGGGTGTGAATGTTTGATGCTAAACAATCCCTTGAAGTACTTTGGTAGTTTTAAAAGTGAAAATTCAAAATGTGGTAGTTAAATTTGGCCCACAGCTATTGTGGTTTAAGAAGAAAATTGAGAAAATGGAGGCCCCTAGACAAAAATTCCCCTCATTTTTTCTCCATTCATTCTCAAAACTTGACCATATCATTTTCCATGTTTCCTTTTTCCCTTCCTCTCCGAGACAGAAGTATCTCCATTCCATTCCAAGGTGAACTCCTCCATGGAGTCTGTATTTTTCCATGACTCTGATTTTGCATAGACTGTTCTCCATGACATGCCGCCTCTCTTTTGTTAACCTGACACACTACTCAGCCTGCAAGGCTCCACTCCCACTTTTCTTCTTTGAGAGGCCTTCTCAGGCTCCCCGAGGACACTAAGGTGCTCCTTTCCCTGTGTGCCCTTTTCAGCTGGGCATATGGCCATTAAAACAAGTAAATTAGGGTAATTGTTTGTATCCCAATCCCTTGAGGGCAGAGAATGACAAAGACAGTGCTGGGAGGTTCTCACACGTTGGTTAGAAGAATACATGGAGAATTCCCTCACTCCTTTGATCCTTCAAACCCTACTTCTAAGCGGGATCCTTTCCATAAACCTGGAAACAAACTCTAGTTTCATCTGACCAAAAAAAAAAAAAAAAAGAAAAGACTCCTTTTGTTCCGTCTTCCCCTAAGCCACCACCACATTTCTCCAGTGGTTAGACTTAAAAAAAAAAAAGCCAAACTTAAAAAAATCACTAAGTCTCTATACTTTATTTCCTATCCACTTCTCAACCCATTAAATCTTCCTTTAACTGTCTCGACTTTACTAACATTACTCTTCTGAAGGTCAGGAGTGAACTTCAAAGTGCAATGTCAAATAGAGTCTTCACAAGCCTCATTTGTCTGATCTGTTCACAGCAGTGGACTCTTGGCTGACTTCTTCTTAGAATCTCTAATCTCTTTGGCTTCTAAATTATTGTTCTTTCCTAATTCCTCTTTTCTTTCTTGTTTTTTCAGGTGTCTCTTCTTCTGCCTCAAACGAGAATGTAGAATGCCCAAATCCTAATCCATGGCTCTTTCTGCTACATTATTCTGCCTTACATTTTTCTAAGACACAGTCATTTGTTTTATCAAAATGATAAATTTATCTTACCACTAAATTTATCTATTGAGATATTTCATCAGTACAATGGAAGGGAAATCGAAGATAAACATTATCATTTCCTGGTTTAAATTTGTAACTCCTCTGTCTTGCAAGATTTTGGAGTTGAATTGTTTAAATGGTAATGTATTTATATGTACTTTTATGTAAATCCATATTTTTAAATTACATTTCACATTTACAACTATGTCCATTGTATCATGCTGTGTTTAATAATATTCTACACAGTTATCAATGTCATTTCTCTAATAATTAAAGAACTTATAAAAAACATATCGAGTTGTTTTTCCCTAAATTCATATGTTGGAACCCTAACCCCTAGTACCTCAGAATGTAACTATATTTGGAGATAGGGTCTTTAAAGAGCTTATTAAGTCAAAAGGAGGCCTTTAGGGTGGGCTTAATTCAATCTGACTGGTGTCCTTATGAGAGGAGGAAATTTGAAGACACAGAGAGATACCAGGGATATGTGTGTGCAGAGGAAAGACCACGCTAGGACACAGTGAGAAGGTGGCAGCCATATGCAAACCAATGAGAGAGGCCTCAGGAGAAACCAACCTGCTGACACCTTGATCTTGGATTTCCAGCCTCTAGAACTGTGAGAAAATAAATTTCTATTGTTTAAGCCACCCAACTGTCTTGTTGTGGTGACCGTAAAAAACTAATACAACCCAGTAGCAAAAATACACACTCAAATATATTTATTGATAAAGTTCCAAGTGGAAGATACTAAAGGGGACAAAAAGGGCCTACTTTTTTCTATTTTTCTCTTTTAGCCGTTCTTGGTATCCTCACAAATTCATTGTGGGAACAGGCCTCAGAGCAGTGCTTTAGAAGGCCATGGTAGTTATAAATATGTCAGAAGAGTGTTCCTCAAGCAACTTAAGCCACTCTGTGGTCTCTTCCCTCTTTGTCCCTTTACTAACCTACTTAGTTCTGCTCTTTGAGTGCTGAGTTTACCAACTCAAGATGCCTCTCGCCTCTTCACACATAACCACATCAAGCCCATTCTCTTGCATGAGGTTAATTTTTCCCTCCTTCCCAGAGATTGCCCTGACTTCCCAGGCTACACTGATCTCTTCCTTCTCCAGTCTCGGTCCCTTGTTGTTCCTGTTATTCACTGAGGTTGCTTACTAGTTGCTGAATTTCATTATCAGCTGCTTTATTTCGTTATTCAGCCTCTTCAATGTTTTGTCCTCTTTGCCTTCAGGATTGTACATTTTCTGGAGGCAAGGAAAGTGTTATTGTTTCTTTCTCATTTCCATTCTTCCCCACCATCTCCACCATATCTCCAACCCAGAGGAGCTCTGTACCGCTGGACACTCAAGAATGCTTAATTCTTGGATTAAATTCAGAGGATTTGACAACTCTGATTCCTCATTACTGTTTGGGATGGAAAAAAGTGATCAGAAACAGGGCTGGTAGGAGCTATCAACATCTGTTTTCAGAAATGAAGGGAATGTTTGAATGCAAAGATAGATTTATTATGCTAGATTAAATCTTTTCCTTTTCTTATTTAGTATCTTTCTTGCTCTAGTCAGTTCATGATATGTTAGGGAAAAGAGAACTACTATTGACGGTTCAATATATCCGATGAAAAGGCACTTAAATTATTTAAGGGGAACTTTTGTTTTCCCGGTAACTCTGCTGGGGATACTTCTCATGTTAAAAAGTATGAGGATTGGTCTCTTTTCTAATTTTTCTTTCTTGCTTGTGTAAATGCACAATAAATTCCTTTGACAGTTAGAGGCACAGACAAATGTTATTGGAAATCTCCAACATGTCTTAGAGAGGAGTAACACTTTCAACAGTGAACTCGCTGGGGGACACTCTGTTATGATGTCATGACTTTTTACTCTTTACAAATGTCAGCAACATTCATCTTTTAAGAGTTTCACTGCTCTAAACGTATATTTCTTGCCACTTGTTCATTCATTCAGTATGTACTCCACTGTGTCGAGGGACTGATGTCTGTTTTCAGTTCAAGCTGGTTCCTGTGTCTCAATATACTCTATTTGTTGTATAATAATTTGATTTCCTTTCTCCTCCACCTTCGGTCTGTAAAACAAGAGCATTTAATAGGATTACTATATGCATAAATTTTAACCATATTCTGACAAAAATCTCAGACTGTGACTTAGCATTTCATCATGCTGCTTATTCTCATGTGAAGTTCTTATTTTACAGATACTGTCTGGAGAGGTGAAATGACTTATTTAGGGTCTCATAGCTAGTTAGGGATGGAGCCAGAATCCACACCCAGATCTCATAACTTCTAGTCTTGTCTTTTCTTTTCCTTCTTTCTCTCTCTCTCTTTTCTTATTTGGCTTATGTTTGACCCACTTTAGCTCATCGTAGAGTAGCTACTTGGGCATTCCAATGCTATTTACATTTCTTATTCAGGGGAGTTGGTTTACAATGAGTGCCACTTTAATAAAAATATATTGACTCCGTTCAAAGACCTTGCAATTGTTCCAGACCAATAATGCCTCTAGGTGATTCTAATGAAACTTCTCAAGAATATTGAGAAATCATCTGTGTGGTCAGGTGGTTCAGAATTCTGATGCCTTTCCTGATTTAAAATATTATGATTATAGGTGGCCTCTAGGGCACTGGAGGCTACAGTGGTTTGACCTAAAGAATCCTAGCAAGACTGTAGCCTTAGAGACTATAAGAAGGGGTAAAGAATGAGACATGCAACTGAAAGCAGAGACCACTAAGTAGATTAATTAATCCCTTCACTACCACCCTCTTTTCTCCAGCATTTATTCCTAGGTAGATAAAAAATAGAGAGTGAACTTTAAAAAAAAAATTGGACATATTTTTTCGGGGAGGAGAACCAAGGAAACTAATGGAGGGGTTATTGTCCCACAAAGTAAAGCTTTCCACATGGTGGTACTTCAGGACCCGTTGCCTCATTGATTACTACTCAGTTGCTTACCCTAAAGTGAAATTTTCCAGTTGACAAGTCTCATCCATGACCACAGAGTATTATGAATGAACAACAAAGAATCACAAGATGTCTAAAGAAAGTCTTCAATGTTAGTTAGGAAAAGCCTACAAAAAAGTATGGGAAAACTGACCCTAAAGAAAGCAGGCAATTCAATGTTCAGAACACATGGAAAATAAAAGACTTATAATTGGTGTCCTTAGATAGACTTGGGATATTACATCCATAAAACAGGAACAAGACACTATAAAAGTGAATAATTAGAGAATGGGAAAGAGCTCCTGAAAATAAAAAGAATTATTATCGGTATACAAAATACAATAGGAGATTTAGAAATTAAATTTAGGAAGTCTGCAAGAATATAGAATATAAAATGAAAAGACAAGAAACTGGAAACATGAGAGAAAGATGAGAGACATAGAAGTCAATCAGAAATGTCCAATGTTTAACTAATAGGAATTCCAGGAATTAATAAGTGAAAAAAAATTGATGGGAATAAATATTATATAATATAAGAAAATTTCCCAGAGTTAAAAATTGTCACAAATTTTCACATTGAAAATAGGGCAGAGTAACAGCATCATTTTAAAAATTTAGGACATCAAGGTTAATAGAGAGAATTAAATTTACTACCTAAAAGAAAAAGAAAATCCAATTTTCCTCTGACTGCTCATCAGCACACTGGATCCTAGAATTCAATGGAACATTGACTTTGAAATCTGAAAGGAAAGATTTTCAGCCAAGAATACTACATCCAAATACATTATCAATCAGGAGGCCAAGGTAAAGTCATTTCAGACATGCACTCTTAGGAAGTTCCTTGACAATGCGTAGTAGCAAAAAGAAGATGAGAATTCTAAAAAGTTATGGGTTTCAAAAAAACAATGCAGCCAAGGGAGGAGTAAACGAAAATCTCAAGAGGACATTTCTCTAGCACACCCAGGGAGACCAGATGGGAGAAGAGAAAAGAGGATTTCACAAGGTAGGAGTCTGGGAAAATGATGAATTTAATATGATAAAGAGTAAAATTAACAGTAATAAAGATATTTGAGAATATAATAAAGAAATAGAGCGTATGAAATTCAAAAACAAAGCTTTACAAGAAAATCATGGTTCAAGTATGAAATAACCCGCCCAAAATAGATTAGGAGAATATTGGGCTTCAAGAAAAATGGGAAAGGTTTCCATCAACAGAAAGAATGAGTAAATTGAATGATATTAGGGACAAGGTGAAAAATGTATACTTCCAACAAGGACAAAGAAAGGAAAAATATACAGGAAAGCATCATGTAAATGTGAAGCAAACTAAACTGTTGGTTGATTTTGAGCAATCATGGTCTGTGGAAAAAAAAAAGAACCAGGAATAATTCTTTGAACATTTTCTTTTAGAAGTCTTAGTGTGTGACGGGGAACCATAACACCAATTTGTATTTAAAATTATGTTGTTTATTTATTTACTTATTTATTGTTCTTCCTTGCTAGAATGTAAGCACCTTATTAGTCCGGTTCACCACTCTATTCCCAGCATGTCAAAGAGTGTCTGGCCTATAGTAGGTACTCAGTAAACATATGCTGCTTGAATAGAGAAGTAAAGAATTTCCCCACAGTTATAATAAAGTATGTAATCTTGACTAGTGTTCAGCTTCTGGAGTCAGCCTGTAGGCAAAGGCTTAATTCTTGTTATAGGGCAGAATATAACTGTTGTAGATCTTGGTATTGTCCATCCTGATACTGTAAAAGTATCGTCATCACAGATTACGCTTCCATAGTGTATACTATGATCCTGTCATATACTCATTTACCCCTCACTATGCACTACTTACACTATTATTATTCCCATATTACATATTTCTGTAACAGCTAGAAGAAACTGATGAGGAGAGGTGGAGAAAAGTATAGAGTGTGGGGCAGGAGCCTCTTCTTTTTATTATAGATCCTTCTGGGCTACTTTCATTTTAAGTCATGGGCATGTGACTTTGATCAAAATTTAAAAATAAATTACCTGGGGCCGGACCCGTGGCTTAGCAGTTAAGTGCGCGCGCTCCGCCACTGGCTGCCTGGGTTCGGATCCCGGGCGCGCACCTACGCACCGCTTCTCCGGCCATGCTGAGGCCGCGTCCCACATACAGCAACTAGAAGGATGTGCAACTATGACATACAACTATCTACTGGGACTTTGGGGAAAAAAAGGAGGAGGATTGGCAATAGATGTTAGTTCAGAGCCGGTCTTCCTCAGCAAAAAGAGGAGGATTAGCATGGATGTTAACTCAGGGCTGATCTTCCTCACAAAAAATAAAATAAAATAAAATAAAAATAAATAAATAAATAACCTAATGCAGTGGGTCCATGGGGTTGGAGTATTTGAAGGGAAGCGCTATACAATTTGGCACAGTTAGACCATATGGCTTCTTGGGAATGACCAGAGTCACAGGCTTTGTCATATGGCATGTATATTTCAAAGCACTAACTGGTTTTTCTGGAATGAGCCCTGATATAGGAACAAGCCAAAAAGGAAGTTCTATTATAATGAGGACTTCTCGCTAATGGACATTACATGTTTAATTAAAATTGACTTAAATAGTGAGATCTCACTCTAGTTTCTCTGAGCTGAACAAAATTTGAGTATCAAAAACAGCCTAATAATTAAGTAATCAATCTTAATTTCTTAATGCTAAAATCTTGAAATTTTATTATTCATGTAGAACACAAGTGAGTTTGTATGTAAGTGACATTTTACATTGTGCTGTTTGGGTTCAGTGTGCTACCTGAATGATAGGGTTTCTTAAGTAGGAATATATTCAGTAGAGTTTACCTTTTTGTGGACAATAAAAGGATTTGAACATGATCAAGTATACAATTATATGGTATATAAAACAGATATTGTTACTATGCTATTTATATATGTGCTATCTCTTGGGATAGTGGCGTGAGCCCAAAGGTTTCATCTGGTAGTTTCTTCTAAATTGGCTGAATGGATGACGTCTGATGAAACAGCATTTTTAAAGATTTATTTTCTCATTTTCAAACTGCACTTGAAGCTTGTAAACATATTCTTTGAAGATAAGAAGATTTAGAGCATCCTATACCCTGTCTAAATAAAAGCATAATCTAAATGTAAGGAGAAGTTGTTAAAAAAAATGGGGGTATCAAATATAGTGAATGACCTCGGCATAGTTAGGGGTCAATTGTAGAGTCAGAAATGAATTACCCTGCATTAGAGATGTTGGATGCTACAATTGGTTGTGGAAATTGGAAAGAAATAGGTAAAAATAATAGGTCAAGCCTATTACATTGGGCTTTCTTCAGCGTAATTTTGTGCTGAAAAGCATTGAACCAGGTATCACTCAGTGTTTACTGAAGAAGAAAACACTGAAGCTATTACATTTTTTTATGAACTAAAAGAATCAGTTGAATAAAAAGCATGTCAGAGTGATGCTTGACATCAGTGTTGGTAACCAGAGCATATGACAACCAAATAGGTTTTATTCATTTATATTTAACATTTATGTTTTAAAAAAATAGTTTGAAGTTTTATAGATTGTATTTTATTAAACCTAAAATGCCTTTTTTAAAGAGCAACTAAAACCCATTATTACCACATTGCTTATTAAAGACTTAAAATAAGCCTGTGAGAGTCCACAGTATTATATATTTTCCTTCATATCACTTTGATAGACATAATAATTTAAAAAATTACATTGTTAGATTTTTTAAATAAAAAAACAATTTGTTTATGGAATTCGTGTAAGTCATCTATCAACCTTAACATCTATACTTTTTTTGTGTGTGTGTGAGGAAGATTAGCCCTGAGCTAACATCCGATGCCAATCCTCCTCTTTTTGCTGAGGAAGACCGGCCCTAGGCTAACATCTGTGCCCATTTTCCTCCACTTAGTATGGGACGCCACCACAGCATGGCCTGACAAGCGATGCGTGGGTGCGCGCCTGGGATCCCAAACTGTGAACCCTTGGGCTGCTGAAGCTTAGCGCATGCATTTAACCACTACGTTGCCGGGCCAGCCTCAACATCTATACATTTTGTAAAAAATTATGAGTTTCAAAGTAAGTTAATTGTTTTTTATGGACAGGATTTCTTCTTAGACCAGTGAACAGAGGCTAAATTTAATCAGCAGCCTCCTACTATGCATATTGCCCTACTTAACTGTAACACCTTCAAATATGTATGCTTTTCTATGACTGCTGCTATTTAATAATGAAAGAATTCTCTATGTGTGAGAAGATTGATGCAGGTTTACAAGTGGGAGTATTTTTCTCCTCTCATAATGATAAGGGAATATGATTGACAAGGTCTGTGCTGTGACCTCCCTCTTAGAAAAGAATATGTGGCACTCCTAACACCCTTGAACTGGGCTTCATTATTTCTATCCCAGGGTTTTTTTTTTTTTTACTGAATTCACCCACAGCTTTGGCAGTGGAAAAGAATAAGCATGTTGATGGGTCCAGGAGAGCTGTGTGGGTGAGATCCATTAGTCGAAATGGAATGTTCTCGATGAATTCTTATTTGCCGAGACAGCCAGTGCTGGCATGGATGTTAGGGCCCACCAGGATAATGCCCTCATTCTACAGATGTGGAAAGGAAACTGAAGTCCAGAAAGGCAAGCAATTGGCTCTCTAAATGTGGTCCTTTTCCTCCATTCCTTTGTTCCGTTAGTGAGACTAGCATCGACCTTGACCTTATTATCCAGCCAGAAACCTAGAAGTCCTCTCATTTCCACACCTCTGTTTTTAGGTGTTCCCCAAGTCCTCGTTTCTTCTACCTCTTTAATCTGCAATTCATCCATTTCCTAGCTACAGCCTTCAATATCTGGACTATTGCAGTAGTCACTTATTGGGTCTCCTTGCAAAAATCTGGTTACCTTGCATTCCATTCTCTATATTCCATCTTCCATTCTGGGCCTCCCCTGGTCCCCAGATAAGGACATTTAGGAAAGCATATCAACTCTTACTTTAGTCCCATTCAACAAGTTTACTAAAGCTGAGGGGTTTCTGGAGGTAGAGTGCACCGATGTAACAGGGTCATCAGCTTTCCCGCATTCTTCCCATTCCTAACTGTCCAAAGCCAGTCCCTTCCTCCAGCCTCCCTCCTCCCCCATTCTTCCCCTTTGTGTCTTGACTCTCAGCTCCCAGAAGGCCTACGCTTGTGTACTCCTATCTCCAGAGTGTTTTCTTCATTTTCACCTAATTAGAATCTGAGGAGGTGGTGCTCTTCTTCCTGAAGACACAACTGAGTTTTACCGCTGTGGAGACTCTTCACCTAATTGTCCATGGTGCAGGAAATGCAGCTGGTTGAAGCCAGAGCTATTCCTCTTCCCACATCCTCTTATCTTTAGTTCTGGACTAAAAACTTGAGGGTTATATAACTTACTTTCTCTCTTGGCACAAAGCTTCTGGGTTATGTTTAAAAATTAGCCCACTAGACATACATCTTACAGTCTTAAACTCTATGCTTCTTATATAGATCCACTTAATTATATATAAATAATTAACTATTGTCACCATTCCCGTATATGCCACCAAATGTCTGTTTCCTATGCAAATGTGATCGTATTTTCCCGTTGCTTAAAATTTTTCCATGGCTTTTAAATCACCTGCACTAAAGACCAAAATACTTAGAATGGCACCCAATGCTCGTCTCAGTCTGCATCTGGCTTAACTTTCAGTACTCATTTATTGCCAGTCTTCTGAACGAAGCTTTCTTCTGGATATTTCTGTCTACTGCAATACATGGTACCCAAGAAATACTAAAAAAAAAATTCTTATCCACCCTAAAGTCACTTGTGCTTCTAATGAATCACGTTCTCTTTTGCCCCTGGGCCTTTTCCGTCTATCTAATGCTCCTGCAGTTTCACTTCCTCCCCATCCATTTGATTTTCTAGACTCAACTCTAGAGGGCCTCCCCTGGGGAGCATTCCCACCCAAAGCCCAAGCCCTCCCCAGCAGAGTGCCCTTCCTCTTTATTTCCATAGTTCTACGTAGCACTTAGATTGTATTGCAATGAAGTTTAATTGCCTGTCTCCATTAGACTATGAGAATATTTGTTTTCTTCATCTTTATATGTCATGCCTAGCACTTTAGCAGACATGGCATGAGCATAATTTTTAGATTAGGTGTAAAATTTTGTCTTTTTTTCCCACCTGTGGAATGAATGGTCATAGTCTGGAAGCCTTTAGAATGGTCATGCTGAGTATGAAGTATTGTCCAAAAAAGATCCTCTCTCCTCTTTCATCCCAGGAAGACACTGTTAATGCTCTTTATGACATCTATTATGCCAAGCTGGGAGAAATAAAAATTGTCTCTGCTGCAAGTCTGCATGATTCCAGTTCCACCTATAAGAGAGGATGCTTCTTGTGGTTCGGTCTCCTGTCTCCCTTACTCAACTCCACCTCATGGACAATGGCTCCATTGTTACCAAATAACACACTTAGACAGGCCTTTTTATAGGGTGGGCCCATGCTAAATCTGAAATAAATAAATAAATACACACACATGTGCATATATTTATCTCCAGAAGACCCTACTCTCATATGTGTATATATATATGTATATATCTATATCTATCTATCTATCTATCTATCTATCTATCTATCTATCTATCTATCTTTAAATCTTCAGAAGACTGCCAATCTGGATGTTCTTTCTTAAAGAGATTGAAGGTAGTAGGCCATCTAGCTATTTATCACAATAGATGTACTTCTTAGGAACATGTTCAAAGACAGTGAACAATGTTGGGTGCTTCTGTCGCCCTTCTCCTATATAAAAAGGGATCATAGAATTTGAAAGTTACAATTTTGTGCAGATAAAAGTGTTATGCATTACAGTATATTTCCTTTTAAAACTCTAATTGGACTGATGAAAACTACTGATATATAGTCTGGATTTTAAAAAACACATCACAGAGCAGCCCCAGGTTAGTGAGTAATTTGTATTCCTGTCCTTTCCCCATGTTTATGCCTTCTGCTCCCAAAGACCCCACTAGTCATTCCATGTGGTGCCTGCCTTACTCTGACCTCAACCAAATGTTTTGCTCAGTGGTAGTTCAGTGAATCTGGAAACTTGCTCTCCAAGAGATAGGTAGTTCTAATAAATGAGTTGGCTCAAACAAAATCATTTTTTTGGGTGTACCACTGGCTTTTTATCAGTTTTATGAGCCTTTTTGATGGACTGTTACTTTCTTGTTTTCCCACTGGTATTTGCCTTAGGAGCTTTTATGATTTGTTTTGAAACTTATTTAAAAACTTTTCTATTCATCTCAACAGAACATTGATGTTTATGAAATATCTCACCATAGTTGACTTTTTATAGAATCATTGTGAGATCTGCTTATTTTTAGATAAAGATGTCTTTAAACATTTTATGTTGAATAGAGATCCTGCTTTCCTACCTCTATGCTTTTTTTTCTGACCGGATTGGAATGACTATTGAGTATTTTTCCCATGTTTTGGAGACTGGCCATCTATCTTTCATTCTTCAGTACAAATATTTACCAGTCATACAAGAAGTTGAGATGATTGTCTTGAGCATATGAATTGCCCAAGAGGTTTCTGGCTAACTGTCCTTAGAAACTGAGCCTATGATTAATAAGAAATTATGCTCTAGCAATATTTTCTCTGCTGAAGGAAAGGCAGGCACTGTCCTTGCTCGTTATGAAGTAGATGGGGCGAAAGTGCAGTTGTAGCCTGTCATAGAGCATTTGGCATCTCTGCTAAAGAGGTGAAATTATGTTATTGGCAAAACAGTCTGGGCGGGTATCAAGTATTCTGGCGCTAGACAAACACTTGGCTGTGGCTTGTGAAGTCATAATGGGGACTCTTTAAACCCCCATGTGAAGGCCCCAGCTGGAACCAACAGCCAATCTTTGCCATGTCAAAAGACCAACCAATATTATGAAGCAGATTTTGTCTACTACGGCTGCAACTATACTTATGTTATTGTATTTCTGGCTCCTTTTCACATTGCACAGAACATTATTTCCTCCAACATATTAAAAATCACCTGATGTTAGAGAGGAAAAAAGAAAGGATAGATGGTAGTCACATTATCCATTTTTCAGCAATTAAAAAGAAAAAACCTCAATGATGTTGACATAGATAACATAATTTTATCCTTAGATAAAAGCCAAAATATGCGTTTATTTTGAATTTACAATATAAGCAAGGATGGTTTTATCTCTGTGTTTCTGTTTTGCTCTGGTCTAAAGGGTAACACATATGGTCATATTATCCAGGCCTGAGTGTTTGCATCGAATCTAGAATATGTAAAAATGCCTTATCTTAGCTTTCCAAGCAATGGCATTAGTTTAATTTAGATGCTGCACTTCAGAATTTTAGCTAAATATTGAAGTTTGAGTTCTCTGCTCAAGCTTCATTAGCAGTGATTAACTAACACAAATGCATCTCTGATTTATGCATGTCTAAAAAGGATTCTGAAAAGCCGTCTTGTGCAGGATTGATTGTTTTTGTGTACAGTTTTGTCCTTCTAGGCCATCATCTTCAAATACCGTGATCAAGGAGGCCACCTTTGGGACATGATACTGGCAGACTGCTTGTCCTCCACAAATTAACATTATAGGTGTGGTTCTAGAAATTGAGAAGACAGATATTTTTGTGATAATGAGAGGTTGGGACTAAATTTACAGAAAAGAAATTTATACCTGGAGGGTTTTTGTTTTTTTTATTTTTAGGTACTGTAAATTTCTAAATGAATTTCTGACATTTTGAAATGTTTTGACAGTCCTTCATTTGCATAAAGCTTTATGTGTAGCAGCCTCATTGACTTGTTTTTGTTTAGTCTGGTTTTTATGTGAGCGTTTTTACCTCCGTTGAATTGGTGAAAAATAATTTAACACTTTTTTGGAGGCTCTAGCTGGCACAAGAAAACTCTGAATCCAGCCAGGGATTTTTCTATGGCCTAAGTTGTGCATTGCCAAGAGCATAAAATTTGCATCTAGTTTTATTTTTCACTCTCTTTGCTGGTATTTATGTAATGCAAAATTAAATGTTGCAGAGCGTTAATTAACCAAGGAGAACCATAATCATCAGCAGAATCTGTATAGTAAACCTGTGAAATTCATAGAGGCTCAGAACTTGAGGGTAAATAGCCATCTTTTGGAACAATACCATTGAGTTTGTGCTCCAACCAAATGACAGCTGAGCAGTAGAAACTCGTGTTGAAAGAGACATTTTTCTATACTCCAGGGAATTATAAAGGTTCTGTAAATTTGAATCTCACTTCAAAAGAAGAAAAAAAAAAACAGTGACAGGAAAATGATTGAGCTTAACGTTAATATTTTGTGGGCAGACTGCAGATTAATATGGGACAATAAAAAATCTGATTTTTAATGTCATTGTAGTTTTCTTTTTAAAAATGAGTTTTAGAGGACCGTCCCGGTGGCACAAACAGTTAAGTGCATGCGCACTGCTGCAGTGTCCCGGGGTTCGCGGGTTCAGATCCTGGGTGTGCACCCACGCACCGCTTGGCAAGCCATGCTGTGGCGGCATCCCATATAAAGTGGAGGAAGATGGGCACGGATGTTAGCCCAGGGCCAGTCTTCCTCAGCAAAAGAGGAAGATTGGCAGATATTAGCACAGGGCTGATCTTCACACACACACAAAAATAAATAAATAAAAATGAGTTTTAGGAAGATTATCTTAGTTTTCTGAATGTGTTTTAGTTTTATCTGAATTACCATTCTATCAGGAATAAAAAGAAGTCTTGTGTCTTAAAGTAATATACATTTTTCTAATGTACAATAAAGGGAATTATTAGATTATTTGGGGGCAATATGGCTGTCCCCAAAGTCTGGAGAAGTTCTTTCTTACCTGGCTCTTTATTCTCCCTTCAGTACCAGAACTACCTATATTGGGATAAGACATACTCCTATATTTTTTTCTCCAGGGGCTGGAGAATCCATAGCAACTTCCTACCCTGCTACAGGGATAAGACTTTACTCTTATAGGGATGAGATTTTACTCTACTTGCAAGGTAACAAGTTATCCTGCCACAGTTTCATGGATGCTGGCAAAAGATATGAGACCCTTGGTTCAGAGACAAAAGACTTTATTATTCATGACATGACAGATGTTATGAGCTTCATGGTTGCTTTGGTTCCTCTTCTTCCCACCTCTTCCCCTAGCCCTCTCACCCACCAAGTCCCAAAGGGTGATGAGGAGCGGCACATATAGATGATGTGCACACAGTGGGTTTGTGGCACATCTGAGGACCCCTGGGTGTAGGAAACCCAATATTTTACTTATTTATTTATTTTTAAAATATATATATATTTTTTTTTGTGAGGAAGATTGGCCTTGAGCTAACATCTGCCAATCCTCCTCTTTTTGCTGAGGAAGACTGGCTAACATCCACGCCCATCTGCCTCTACTTTATATGGGATGCCACCACAGCATGGCTTGCCAAGTGGTGCGTCAGTGCGCCCCTGGGATCTGAACCAGCAAACCCCAGGCCGCCGCAGCAGAGCGCGCGCACTTAACCGCTTGCGCCACCGGGCTGCCCCGGAAACCCAATATTTTATAATGGACTGTGTGTAAACCTGACAAACCTTTGCCCTGGAGGGAAACACTATCTTTATCTTCTAGAACTGTTTACCATACAAACACTCTTGAAAAGTTAGGCCGTTACAAAAGCTGATACAAGATGTGCAGAAACACCTTGGAGAATTGTCTCTCAACGCTGCCAAGTGAAAGTGACTGGGCCCTACCTCAATCCTCTTCTGCACAGTGTATCTGAGGTGTTCTTTTTGTAGCACGTGGAGGTAGGAGAAAACTGGTGCTAGTATAATATTTTTATTGCAGCCACATATCATCTCATTAGCCACTGGTTACTTTGCTCATTTGAAAGGGCTCAAAAGTCATTACACACCTGGAAATCAACAACAGGAAACTAGGATTGCATTACAGCACCCCCTAGCACATAAAAATCCTTCTCATCTCCACCTCTGAGTAGTCCGGAAAATTTAAATATTTCTTGACCAACTTTTGCTGGCTATGGTTAAGAACCAGGTTTGATCAAAACATTGATGTAGAAAACAGTGTCTTAAGGAGAACTACACTTCCCTTTCTGAGTCTCCTCACCTTAATTTTATGCTCCTTATCTTGCCTTGTTGGGTATTATTGGAAGGAATTGTATAAGATCTTTGAGAGAAGTTGAGAGGAAAGGAGAAGAATCTCTCTCTTGCTCTCATCTCTACTCTCCGACCCCCAGCTAGCTCACTCCTGCCCTTCTGAGCCCAGGGTTTCCACTTCTTAGTAATGTTGCCTCTTTGGCTGTCAAGAGTAGATACTGTCAACAGTTGAATGTGTTACAATAGGTGCTTTCATAGGGCCTATGGATCAAAGATCTGGAGATTAGGGCGTGTGTTAGGAACTGATGTGCCGCAGCTCTGGGTCATTAAGGAGATCATAGTGGGGTCTATGGTGATACAGGGTGGAAGTGTCCACCAGCCATGAGGAGCTAGGATTTGAGACCTTTGCCTTTTCAATGTGGGTATAAGAGCTACTGTATATGATAGCAGACATTGATTTGGGGAGTAATTTAATGAAAATTGTAGTACTATGAAAATTCTATTTTGCTGTGTAAACCTAACATTAATTTTAGTCATTTATGTGAACGACTTAGATTTATCCCTAATTACCATGCAGCACAATGATTATTCATAATATTAAACATGTGTCAGATCAATGTTTTTAAGTTGCATCGATTATAGCACTAAAATCTGCTCATGTGTGATGTTCTGTCTTCATTTGGATGGGTGTCTGCTAAAGTAGCAGGGCTTTCTGCTTACAACCTAAAACATTTAGGGTTTTTCTTAATGAATGGAGAGATTCATTTGCATTAGAAAAGATAAATTTGCAGCCAGTGTGACTGTGGGTCACTGTGGACAGTAGAATCCTCATATCTTGAGGACAGAGGTTAGGAAGAGCAGGAGTGCTGGCATTTCAAGACTTCGAGTCTAGTAGCTAATTTTGTAGTTCTCCTCTTATTTTATTTCTGCCACTTCCGTTATTACTGAGGAATGATGTTATTGAACCCTAAAAAATGTGACGTCTGTCTTCATGCAGCCAAGCAGAGGAATATACAATATCCTTGATAGGCTGAAATAAATTGAAGTTCAAGGAATTAACTGTGTGGGAGGATGAGAGATGTAAATTCCTCCTCTTCCTTCTCTCTCGATCAGGACTCAGCTTTCTCCTCTACATTTTTGTCTGTCAGTCTGACTACTAATTTTACCAAAGTATATTAAGCAAGACCACTTTGCTTCAAAATTTATTCATTTGACATGATGTCAAAATGAAGTAGAATAAAGCAAGGCGTCTTTACAGGGTAAGAGCAGCCCCAATAAATGTTAGCTTCATAGAATAATGTTTTCTTTTCTTTTTTCTTTTTTTTATTTTTATTTTTTTTTAAATTTTTTGTTTATTGCAGTAACATTGGTTTATAACATTGTATAAATTTCAGGTGTACATCATTGTACTTCTATTTCTGCACAGATTACATCATGTTCACCACCAAAATACTAATTACAACCCATCACCACACACATGTACCGAATTATCCCTTTCACCCTCCTCCCTCCCCCCTTCCCCTCTGGTAACCACCAATCCAATCTCTGTCCCTATGTGTTTGTTTATTGTTGTTATTATCTACTACTTAATGAAGGAAATCATACGGTATTTGACCTTCTCCCTCTGACTTATTTCACTTTGCATTATACCCTCAATGTCCATCCATTTTGTCACAAATGGCTGGATTTCATCGTTTCTTATGGCTGAGTAGTATTCCATTGTGTATATATACCACATCTCATAGAATAATGTTTTCACCACTGCAAGGGGATGATTGAGCGTCCGTCAGTCTATCATACCCTTATTGATCACAATAGCCAAGACTTGGAAGCAACCTAAGTGCCCATCAATAGACGAATGGATAAAGAAGATGTGGTATATATACACAATGGAATACTACTCAGCCATAAGAAACGATGAAATCCAGCTATTTGTGACAACATGGATGGACATTGGGGGTATTATGCAAAGTGGAATAAGTCAGAGGGAGAAGTCAAATACTGTATGATTTCCCTCATTAAGTAGTAGATAATAACAACAACAAACAAACACATAGAGACAGAGATTGGATTGGTGGTTACCGGAGGGGAAAGGGGGAGAATTCGAAAGGGATGATTCAGCACATGTGTGTGGTGATGGGTTGTAATTAGTATTTTGGTGGTGAACATGATGTAATCTATGCAGAAATAGAAGTATAATGATGTACACTTGAAATTTATACAATGTTATAAACCAATGTTACTGCAATAAACATAAAATTTTAAAAAAAATCCAAAAAACAAAAAAACCCTTATTGAGTATCTACTGTGTAGGCAACATTTGTGTTCCCAGTGCCTGATGGATGAAACAAGTTTAAAAGAAATTAGGTGCTTGTAAGACTTGAACTCAAATAACTGGCTACTTTTAGTACTTTCAGTATAGTTTCAGAATAAAATTTTAGTGATTAGATAATTTAGAACTTTGCCTTTCTTGTAAACCAACGTGAAATATTTATCCATGGTCAAGTTATTTCCTAGATTTTAGGTCAGTTTAAAACTCTTTAAATGCTGGTTGTATAATAGAAACAGAAAGCCTGTACTTCTGCAAAACAGAAGTAATCAGGCCAGTGTAATTGCTGTGGAAAAATGTAGAAAAATGTCTTTTAAAAGCTGATGGCAAACCTGGACCTCTTGAGTTAAATATAATCTCTGAGTTGTTCCTGTATTATCTTTTGTGGAAGAGTCAGCTTCTCTGAATGCTTTTTCTTACATGCATATTTAGTTGGACTCTGAGACTTCAGTGGAATTATAAAAACTTGACTCTTCAAGGTAAATTTTTGAAAGAACAAATTTATTTTGTCTTATTATCTGGGTGTAGTGGAATGAATACAGTAAGAACACCATGTACAGAGTGATTGTATAATCAGTATTTTGACCCTTTTGTTATAATTACTGCCATGTAAAACTGAAGAAGAGTAGATTGATCTAGCTGTATAATCAGCATTTTGACCCTTTGTTATAAATCATTTCTACTGTGTAAAGAGGAAGATGAGTAGATTAATCAGGACATGCATTATCCTTTGTAATCAGTTTTCAGATGAGGCAAAGTGGCCCATTATGTCCAGATTTGAATCCAGCAACCCTCCACCTCAAATTACACAAATTACTGATGTGTAAATGCATTTTCGTAAGTGATAAGCAAATGCATTTTTCTTGGTGATGAGTTATATGATATTTAATCTTATTTATATGTTCTGTTAATATCTATTATGTATATCTGTCATACATGTCCTTAACTTTGTCAGCCCTGATAGTCTTAGATTTTGAATTCTTAGAGGAAGTTTTCACTTCCGTCTTATTTTAAATTCATCTGAGAAAGTGACTTATATAATTAGGAGCTTGGCAAAAGCTTTATTTTCCTCTGGTGATGGTGGTATTTAAAATGAGGTTTTCTTGGTCTTTCATTTATATGAAATTATAAAACTTTACTTATATTTACATCTAAATTTTTTTTGGCATGAGTCATGGATTTTACTATGTAGTCCTGATTTTTGGTATTTTTTCAATCTCAGATTAAGTACTTGGTTGCTGTCTAGAGTTTTTCTTTGGGAAATGTAGCCTTTATACATATTTATAATGATTGCATGTTTATGAAGTAAATTAATCTTTCTGAGTTATTACCATAACAATCTCTAGTATGTGCAATTTTTAATCTCTAGAATTTGTATTTGCAATATTTTAATAAAGTAGCAAAATAATAGGCAAAAAATGCTGATATGTATAACTTTAAATTCCATCAGTTACATGGAGACTGACTCTTTTTTTTTCATGAGGAGGACCAGACCTGAGCTAACATCTGCCAATCCTCCTCTTTTTTCACTGAGGAAGACTGGCCCTGGGCTAACATCCGTGCCTATCTTCCTCCACTTTATATGGGACGCTGCCACAGCATGGCTTGCCAAGCGGTGCACCAGTGCACACCCAGGATCCGAACTGGCGAACTCCGGGCCGCCGCAGCAGAGCGCGTGCACTTAACCGCTTGCGCCACCAGCTGACCCCTGGATACTGATTCTTAATGACCCTGGTTAGAATCCCTCCTCTTATTTTATCCTTGCTCTGAAGTGTATTTCAGGGGTCGAACACTTATTTATTCATCCCTTTCAGGGAAAATTTCTGTCATTTGAATGTGGTCAGATTGACAGTTATGTTTAAAACATTTAGCTTAAATTGCAAAAATGCTTACCATCACAAGCTTCATAATCCTAGCATGGACCTCTTTAAAGGAATCCCAAACCTCAAACAGCATAAAGTGATTTCCTTGAACTTGCAACTTCTGGCAGCTCAGGTGGTAGAAGGAGAAGATGGTTATTTTGCTTGGTGACAATGTGGCGGTTACATAAATGTGGTGTACAAAGTGAACACATAAATGGTATTTCAGAAACAGAGAATCATCTGAGTCCCTGTTGATTATAGTATAGGTGCTAGACATTTAAATGGAATTGCTTCTTAATTACCGAACTCTCTTTGATAGCCCTGAAAAAAAATTGGATTGGACAGTATTGATTCCAAGCACTTCTGTTCCTCTTTAGGGATATTCTGAGCTAGCGGAACACATACAGATGGGCAGACAGGACTGCTTAGTTTGCCCTCTGCTGAATTTGATCAATAGGAACCTATTTCTGTATCAAGGAGAAGCAGCTCTGTTAATTTAGACTTGGAAATCTCATGATTAGAAACTCTTGAGTAAGAAGATTTAAAATATTTTAATTAAGGTATAAATTGCATGTAGGTATTTTTCACAGTAAAATCTGTTTTTCTTTACCTTCTTTTTTTTTTTTTTAACATGTCAAGTGTTCTTTGAGTTTTTTTTTTTTTCCCCTCAATGAGAATGCTGAGAGGGCCTTAGCTACTGGTTTCAGTAGCTAGTTGATAATACTCCTATTCCACCCTATTCTGCTAGATAACTTTTTTTTTTTCTGTAGTATTGCATATAGTTTTAGGAACTGGGGAAAAATAGAATAAAAAATATAAGAACTATTTTGGCTAATAGCATGCGTTGTGTTTTCTTTTATCATTATCCAGGTGAACACAGCTCCTGTTTTGTATTCTGTATTCTCACACTGCGGTCTTACCTTTATTCATTCAAAAAACATCTGCTGAGCCCTTACTCTGCTCAAGGGTAACTGGTTGATAACTTGGAATCAAGAATACACTGCATATTAGGAATACCAAATTGTATTTTTCTATTTTAAGTATTTATTCATATAATCATACTTATAGTAACAAAATGATATAAGGTGTATGGATTGGCTGTGTGATGTCTGATTTATGATTCTTCCGTCTTATAACAAAACACCCAAAGAAGTTTTTCTTAGGTATTTTCTGCTCAGATCTTCTAATGGAGCCATTTCTTTGAGTGCTAAGATAAAGTTCGGACTCACTCAAAGGAGGAGGAAGTAAGTAATCGAGAAGGGACAAAGCCTTTTCAGGCAGCTGCATTTCAGACTCAAGGTGCTCTGGCTCTGATTTGACTTTCTTAACATTTGGAATAGGTTCTAGGAGACTGTCCTGCCCAATCTGTTACATTTGTCAGGTTCTCAAGACAAAAAAAAAAAATTATCTTTGAATTGTGGTTTGAGATTTGAAATTCCCAGATCATATTTCCATTTCCTGGTATATGTATTCTGAGGGAGCTGGGACATTATTAAACCCATCAGGGAAATAGAGATTGCAGTAGACACTGATCAGAATGAAGAGGTTTGTAAGAAAGAGGTGATGTGAAAAGGGGGAGAGCACTCACGGTTTGTAATTGGTCTTGATGGGAGAGACACGGGAACGTGGCAGTAGGTGTTCTTCTAAGGTTATAATTCACACTCATTTGAATTTTATTAGTTTTATTATAAATGAGGAAGAAAAAACAAGTAAATTTGTATAGGAGTCATCAAGCAAAGGAAGAAAAATATATACATTTTATCTTGTTCTGAACCCAAAAGACGTGAATGACTTCAAAAAAGAGATGTTAAGATCATCATGGAGTTGCTTATAATGAAGATCATCTTGGTCATTGCATTGGAAAAGCCCAACAAACTGTGAAAGTCATACTGATGTCAGGGTAGAGTATAAAGCAATAAGGGGAAATACTGAATATATCTGAAAATACTGGTACAATTCTAAACAGGTTAGTTAATATCCTTGATATCAGGACTAGGCATTCAGTTTTAGAATAAAGATGGACTCTGGTATTTCTGCTATTGCTGTGTTGCAGTGTGTTCATTCCTACATATTCATTGGGATAAAATGGTGATTTTAATTTTCCTCTTATTTTCAACAATTCTCGGTAAGATTGCATAGTAGGCTCCTTTCTTAGCTTTAGACACACAAATGGCTAGAGCGCCTTCCCAGGAATGATGCTCTCCAGGCTGTAAAGAGATTGATCAGTGCTCACATTTGCTTTTGTAACTTAAAAATGATAAATTGAATAATAGTGTAATTAAGATCTGCTTTAATTCACTGGTTACAGTGTGTGCATATATTTGTAAACCACTTTTTAAAATTCAGTGTTTGAAAGTTGCAGGCGTGATTTGAAGTCTGACCTGAAAAACATTTTGAAAGGTTATTTGCTTGATTCTCTTTGTAACTGTAATGACAATTAATGAGCAAATTGGTTTATTTTAAATGTTTTTGAGTAGCTATATTGCAATTATTAAAGACGAGAATTTCATTAGATTCTTTTACCTGGGCTCAAGATAGAGCCAAGATATTATATGTGACACAACAGCCAAAAAATAATTTCTGTGAAAGGATGTTGTTTTCCCCAGGGTTGAACCATTCTTCTGTGTGTTTTAATTCAGCCACTGTGTCATTAGTAGTCTGTGGGAGCAGAAAGCAAACCCAACAATGGACAGAGAAGTCTGGTTTCAGACTATCAGACATTTACAGGAATTTAAAGAAATTAAAGGAGTTTATGAAAGTAATTTATTTGTTTGAAATTCTTCTACTAGTTATTTGAAATTGTTGATGGTTTTATATATGGGGAAAAATATCTTTTAGTTTGGTAACTAACCTTCCTCATGGAACATTTTTCTTCTCAGGGCTCATATATTTTCTGTGGGACTCCATAATGTTTTGTAAATATATATTTAACTGGTCTATCTTCTCTGAGCTCTCTAGCTGTTTTCAGACTTTGAAGACAGTAGGGTCACTCAGCCGTTGCCCTGGGTCTACACACCCTTTAAGACTAGATACTTTCAGTTATTGAAGATGCATTTATGTTTCTTCAGAGAAATAGATGTGCATGAGTATTGATGTTTTATATTTTTACACTTAGTAGTAAACTATGGGAGGCCATTGCCTCACGTAATAGTGGCTTTAAGAATTAGATAGTTCATATGACTCTAACTTCTGTTTGCAGGTAGTTTTTGGTTAAGGAAGTACGTCTGGCAGCGTGCCTACTCGGCAGAGGCCTACTTGAATCCCTTCTTTCAAGTTCGGAGTATCTTGTCAAGAAATATAGCTTATGTTGAAACAATGCGTGTGAGCCGGACGTCTATTGCCAAAAACAAGATGCCTGGGGGCAGAAACAAAAAAAGCATCCTAAGTACTATTGGACAGCTCACTGTAGGCTTTTAATTATCTGACATTTACATAAGCAACTCTACAAAATGGGAGATAAACCCAATTAAATGACAGTAAATTTACATTGCTGCAGAATTCAATAATTTACATCTTGGTTTCCTTGCATTGTATTAATTACCTATTTGTCAGCAAATTAAAAAGCATCTGGGTAAAATTTAACCTACATATATTCAAATTAACTACAGTGATTGATTTATCTGTGTATTATTCACTCATTTATTCAGTATATTTATGTGCTAGACATTGGGGATAAGAAGACATATAAACAGATATAAACAGCTTCATATCCTTCAAAAGCTGACAGTTCAGCAGGAGTGATAAATATGTAAGTAAAAATTATAATGTATTGTGATAAGCACAACAACAAAATATGTTTAACACAGTTGTAGCATTCATTTGTTCACTTAATAAACATTCCCTGAGCCTCTACTACATGCCAGAGTAGAAATGGCCTATGGTAGGTTGGCTTGAGTAGACATGATCTCAGAAGTAAGGACAGGTCAAATGTTATTAGTAGAACAGAGCCACTTCGATATCCATTTCTGACAGTATGAAAGACCACCTGATTAAAATAACCATAGGCTGGTGAAAATATATTTTAAAAATCTTTTAAAATGTATTGCTGAGCTAATACAAAAGGAATAAATCTGAATAAACCGAAACTAAAGTGAAAGCTGGAATTCTGCAAAGAGGATGAGCTCCAAAGGCGGCTTTCACACTGGGGGTTTCTGCCAAATCTGTGAGGCCTTGAACCTTCACATCAGGGCCAAGTGGCTCTACCAGATAGTTGGGGAATGAGTAATGCCAATGTTATGCAAGCTCTTTCTAAGAAGAAAGAAGAGGGAGCAATCTCAAACTTATAGGAGGCAAGTGTAACCTTGATACAGAAACCTGGCAAGGAGGCAAGTAGATTAGAAGAAAGAAAAATTATCCTCATGAATATGGGTACAAATATCTAATTAAAGTTGTAGCACATGAAGTCCAGAGACTTCTAAAAAGAAAGTGTTTAATGTTATCTCAGAAATGCAAAGTTTATTTAATATTAGGAAATTGATTAATACAATATATCACACAAAACATATTAAAGAATTTTTTTAGACTCCCAATGGACTCAGGAAAAAAAGAATTTGATAAACCTCAGCCATCTATTTATGACTAAAAAAAGAATAATACTTGGCAAACTAGGAGAATAATGAAACTTTGTTAGTTTGGTAAAAGGCATCTATACAAAACCTACAGCAAACATTCACCTAACGCTGAAATGTTGAAAGCTCTCTTTTTAAGGTCAAGAACAAGGTAAAAATGCCTACTGTCACCACTTCTATTCAATGTTGTACTGGAGGTTTTAGCCAAGTAATAAGACAAAGAAAAATAGAATTGGAAGGAAGAAACAAAACTGTCGTTGTTCAAAGTTTATCTATGTAGAAAACTCAAAAAGATCTATAAATAAATTACTAGAATTAACAAGACAGTTCGCAAGTTTCTGGATATAAAATCAAGATGTAAAAGTGAGTTGTGTTTCTACATGTGAACGCCCAAGAGTTATTGTAACAACATATATAAAGTAACAAGAAATAAATCTAACAAGTTTTGTAATATTATATTCTCATTTAGATGATGTGTGAGGTTAGACAGATAGAACCAGGGAACAAATATAGAAGATTATAAATTTTATTGCAAAAAGATATAAATAAATGGAGCATTTTATCATACTCCTAGATAGGAAGATGTTAATTTTTCCCAAGCTGATTTATAGATTCAATGCCAATTTAATAAAAACCTCAACAGAGTTGCGTGTATTTGTGTAATGAGATAAAATTAAAAAAGAATTTATTTGAAAAAGGAAAGTTCAAGGAATACGCAAGATACCCATGAAGAAGAACAAGGTGAGGCAAACTCTTTCAAATAATCAGGATTATTTAAGTCTATATTCCAATTTAGACAATGTACAGGGTTGGATATGTAGAACTATGGAGTAAAATGTAGTGTCCCAGTAGATCCAGGCGTATATGTATTTATGTATACTTTATGTATAATGAGATAGCATTGCAGAACAGTGGTAATTGTAAATGGTATAAGGGCAAATGATTAGTTAATCATGTGATTGAAATTGGGTGCCTATCTCCTTACAAAAAGTAAATTAAAGGGATTAAAATTTTAGAAGTGAAAGAGGAAAGTGTAAAATGTTTAGAAGAAAATACAGGGTTATATTTTTATGACCACAGGATGGGAAAATATTTCTTAAAGACACAAATAATGCAAGACACAAAAATACAGACCATTAGGTAAGGATTTAATTTGACTATATTAAAATTAAGATATTCTTTATCTAAAGACACTGTAAGCAGAGTGAAAAGACAAGCCACAAACTGGCAACACATACAACTGGAAAATAGCTAGTATCCAGATAACATAAAAGAACTTCCTCAAATCAGTAAGAAAAAGACAATCCAATAGAAAAATAGAAATTAAAAAAAGAGAAAATTAAGAGACTTACAAACATATGATAGAATGTGAAATAATATTATTAGTCAGGGAAATGAAAATTAAAAACACGGTGAGATACCTTTATCCACCCACTAAAGCTACTAAAAGAAAAAGTGCCGTGAGGTTGTGACAGCAACGGAGAACCCCTATTCACTTTTGGGATTTCTTAGTAACCTTAAACGCTCACACACTCCCTAAATTCTATATACCACTTTTTAATATACATCCTAGAGAAATGCTTACACACTGTTTTACGAAAACATTCATAACATCCCAGTTTGTAGTAGCTAAAAAGTGGAAACAACCTAGAAGTCTCTCAAAAAGTAGAACATATAAATACATACCTATATATTTACATCATGGAAGGAGAGGAGCCAGTTTTCTAGACCTAATGAAGTTAAGAAGAAGGAATTAAGAAGTAGCCTTAATAGAATTTGATCACCTACTGGAAGGTAAAGTAATGGAAAGTGGGAGGAGTAAAGTGATTTCCAGTTCTAATTTGGGCAATTGTGTCAATAGTGGTGCCATTGACCATGATATTTTTTTCTAATCATTGCCATATTTATTTTAAGTTTTAAAGGCATAGATGGTCAGAGAAGCTTCCTATCTCCTTGATTAATTTGAAAACAGCACATACAGTCATGTGCTGCATAATGAAGACGTTTCAGTCAATGATGGACAACATGTACCATGGTGGTCCCATAAGATTAGTACCATAGAGCCAAGGTGTGTAGTAGGCAAAACCTCCTAGATTTGTGTAAGTATACCCTATGATGTTCGCACGATGACGAAACCACCTAAGGATGTATTTCTCAGAATGTATCCCTGTTGTTAAGCAATGCATGAGTGTAGTTATCCACAATATCCATGATAAACTGTGATATTGCAAGACACTTCACACTCACGCACACTCACAGAGACAGAGGGAGAAACTCGAATGGCAAAGCTAATAGAAAAAGATGCTCCAACTCAATAGTTAGTCAATATTAAAACTATAGACACCCACCAAATTGGCAAAAATTAAGAAGTTAGATAACAAGAAGTGTTAGGTTGTAGATGGAGACTCTTATCCACTTCTATTGGGAGTAAAAATTGGTGTAACTACTCTGGAAAACACTTTGGTATTACTTAGTAAATTTGAACCTGTACCTAACTCGAACCCAGCAACCTCACTTCTATGTGGAAACCCAAGAGACCATTTGCATAATTACACCAGGAAACACATGTAAAAATATTCTTAACAGCAAAACATGGAAACAACCCAAATGGCCATCAGTGGTAGAATCAAGAAATACATGGGGCTATTCATTCAATGGGATACTACACAGCGATGAAAATAACTGAAACTCAGCTCATGCCTTAACGTGGATGAATCTTACACAGACATCATGATGAATGAAAAGAAGCAAGCCTCTGATAATACATGCTATATGGTTTCATTTGTGTAAAGTTAACAAACAAAACTTTTAATATGTTATTTAGGGATGCAACCCACAGATGGCAAAACAGATGTTAGGCTCAGGGAGAAAGGATGGGGGTATGATGAGGAGGGTGGTCTGATGGGAATTGGAGCAACGAGGAGCTTCAAAGGTGTGGTACAGGTTTCTACTTTTCAACGTGGGGACATAGGTGTTTACTTTGTTATAATTCTTTAAAACGTTCATATGTTCTACATATATTGTGGTCAATTTTACAATAATATAATTTAAAAAATTAAACAATAAGGCAGAATATTAATAATACTGTCTCTGAGCCATAGAATTACAGATAATTTTAATTTTTTTCTTTGAATTTTTCTGTTTAAGTTTTTCAAATGAAAACAATAATTGAAAAGAAATAACACACACCATGTTATCATTTTTTAAATTGGAAAAAAATTCTTCTATGGGAGGGGCACAGGCATTACATATGAAAGCTTCCTGGTGCTAGAAGAAAAAGGTGGTGCCCCCTGAGTAGAATTTGATGTTTTTTACACTTCTTAGCAAGAAATGTTAGGGAAGAAAGTTAGAAAAAATATGCAGTCTCACTTGAAGCTGGTTTCCTTTGTTTCAATGATTTCACCTTTCCATATATGTTTTTAGTTTGTTCTTTCTGACTGCCATCTGCAAGTTGAATGGGAGACAAATTTATTCAGACTCAGACTGAATTTGTGGTTTTCCAGGTTTTTTGCTTTTTCTCCCTGAACTTGACATCATGCTCTGCTTTTCATTTTGGGCAGAGAAAGGGGCACAGTCTGGGTGGACATTCGGTGGTCTGTCTAGGGGTTTGTTTGCATATCAGTGGTTGCACTTAACTTTTCTGCTCTGAGTCTACCATGCTTGCTTGAGCTCAACGTATCGCACACACGAATTTCATCCTTGTTGCTTATGGTAAGTTTCAAAATGTGATTACACTTTCCAACTCTTCTTGTGTTCTTTTTGCCTCTAAATGGAAAGGTATCCCTCAAGCATCACCATTTGATGTGTGAAAGGAAAAGACTGCAGGACAACCCGTAGGAATGCCATCTTAGCAGTTGGCACCGTCCTCTGCTTAAGTCTGTCCTTAGTCCTGTTTCTCTTTAATTAGTCTCACAGGAAAAGAGAAGCAAGATCATGCTGCAAAATGGGATATTTTTGGAATTCTCATTATTCTTTTATAATTGTCCTCCTGGTCATTTTTATCTTTACCTCAGTAGAGTTTCTAATGAAAACCAGAGGCTAGACAGGTTTAATTTGTTGAGCACCTGCCATGTATAAAGCATTGTGTAAACTACACAAATCTACAAGGCCTGTTCCTTTTCCTCAGAGAACCTATAATCTAAAGGGACAAATAGCCATGTTAATAATAATAATTGAATAATTATTATCAATAACGCTGCAATGAACATGGGAGCACAGATGTCTCTTCGAGGTACTGATTTCATTTGCTTTGGGTATATACCCAGAAGTGGGGTTGCTGGATCATACGGTAGTTCTATTTTCAATTTTTTGAGGAACCTCCATATTGTTTTCCATAATGACTGTACCAATCTACATTCCCACCTACAGTGTACAAGGATCCCTTTTCTCTGCATCCTCACCAGAGCCAGCACTTGTCTGTTATCTTTTTGATAATAGCCATCCTAACAGGTGTGTGATGATATCTCATCATGGTTTTGATTTGAATTTCCTTGATAATTAGTGATGTTGAACACCTTTCATACACCTGTTGGCCATTTGTATGTCTTTTTTGGAAAAATGTCTATTCAGGTCCTTTGTCCATTTTTTAACTGGGTTGTTTTTTTCCTATTGAGTTGTAGGAGTTCCTTATATACTTTGGATTAACTTTTTATCAGATATATGGTTTGAAAATATGTTCTCCAATCCATATGTTGCCTTTTTATTTTGTTGATTTTTTCCTTTGCTGTGCAGAAGCATTTTAGTTAGTTTGATGTCATCTCACTTATTTATTTTTGCTTTTGTTGCCTAAGCTTTTGGTGCCATTGCAGCATTATTCACAATAGCCAAGATATGGAAACAACTAAGTGTTGACCAATGGATGAATGGATAAAAAAACTGTAGTATATATACATACAGTGGAATATTATTCAGCCTTACAAAAGAAGATTCTGACATTTGCAACGACATGTATGAACCTGGAGGACATTATGCTAAGTGTAATAGGCTAGACCCAGGAAGAAAAATACTGCATGATTGCACTTATATGTGGAATCTAAAGAAGTCATATACATAGAAGCAGAGAATACAATGGTGGTTACCGGAATAGGGAGGTGGGGGAAATGGGGGGATATTGGTCAAAGGTTACAAAGTTGCTGTTATGCTGGATGAGTAAGTCTAGAGATCTAATGTAGAGCATGATGACTATAGTTAATAATACTGCATTAGCTAAGAGAGTAGATTTCAAATTCTTTTACCACACAATCACAAAAAAACACATCAGATTGTTCACCTTAAATATATACAATATTTGTTTAAAAGAATAGTATTTTATTATAATAAATGATAATTACAACCACAGAATGAATTTAGCATTTCCTATATGATAAGTAGTCTTCATATATTAACTCATCTAGTCTTCATAAAAACTATATTTCATGGGTACTATTTGGTACCATTTTGCAAATGAGGATTTTGAGACAGGGAAGTCAAATCCTATGCCCAAATTCATATAAACTACTAAAGGGTACAGTTAGAATTTAAAAACTGAGTAGCCCTACTCTAGACCCACTGTACCAACTATGCACATGGCATTCAAGTTCACTGCAAAATAAAGCAGAGAACAAGGTTGGTGCAAGGGGTACGTATGGACTGAAACAGGACTAGTCAGAGTCAAGATTCCAACCGAAACTGAGGAATTTGGAACTTACTTCACTGGAGACCCGTTCCTGGGGTGGTGTATTCAGTGTTATTCAGTCCTGTGTTTCTTTATGTTGACATCCAAGGGCTGTGTCTTCCTAATGATTAAAACTTCTATTTTCTTTAAACATACTTTGTTGTTGACTTTTTCCAGCAGCTATTTGCATTTTAAAATGTCAGAAATTGCTGTGCATAATCCTAAATGAGACCTTCAAGCCTTAAGTTTAAAAAATGACAAATCAGGCTTAGAAACAAATGTACAAACAATATATGGCATGATGTGCAGGCATCTTGAATGGGCATTTTATTTTTCTCATAAATTATGAGAAGGCCCAGAAAGCAAGAAATTGGGTGTCTTTAAATTGAAATAAATGTGAATAAGAACACAGAAGTTGAACTGATGGAACATTTATTTGGTTGTGTGGCCATTTAATTGAATGATTTTGTGTGGCCATTCAAATTTTAACAGGCTACACACACACACACACACACACACGTACATCATTATGCGATCAATCACATCTCCTTTTTCTGCAAAGAAAACAGGGAATAGACATGCTAATATAAGGCTGTGTTAGAATGATAGTTCCCACTGCAAGTGTAAGTCCACCCAACACCCATGGTGGGGCAAGGTGTTATCATAAACAACAAGAAAAATTTACTGTACGTGTACTATGGAGCCCTGTTTGCAGAAGCATGGGAGCCATAATTTAGAATTTTAGATATTTTTAAGAAGTAAAATATTTATCTTGGGTCTTTCGGCATTAAATGTAAAATACACCACTTCACGTGAAGATAAGCCTTCACTGAGCTCCTCTCTTTGGCAAGGCCAAAAAAGACCATTTTCGATTACTCTTCCATATTGATCTCCTTCAAGGAAACTAGTAAATAATTTCAGCACCACTATTTTCTTCTTGTTTATTCATGTCTTTTACTAGAGAAAAGAAATACTTGCTAATGAAAGAAACAAAACAAAATATTTACACCATGCTATGCCTTTCTTTTGACAAGGGCAGTTGTGGTAAGGAAGCTTTTTCTCCCTCATAAAACTGTTTACGTGAAACAGTGGGAAAGAGCTGAAGAATAGCAGTTTTTCTTTAGCAGCTGGAGGTTGTCTGAATGGAGTCTTCAATTCCCTCGCATGTTTTGTAATGCAGATGTCTTTGAAAATGGTCTTGCCAGTGCACCTTAAATACATTTTAGAATTATTTTACCATGAAATTAGTTTTCTCCGTCATTGGCTTAGTTGAATCCCTTTTTTTTGATCAATGCTGGGACATTAAAAATAAAGCCCTGGATGCACATGCTATTTTTGTAAGTTCCTATCAAAAATCCATCCTGTAGCAGGCCAACGTGCTTTGAAAGTCAGGTCATTTTTGCAGCACGGTTACTTGGCGTCCTGCTCCTCCACCCCTCACACTGAGGCTTAATTCTCCACTTCTCCCCCTGCCGCTGGCCTGCATTTGTATATTTCTTATACAAATAGAGCAGGGAAGGAGTTGCAGGAGAAAAAGTAGCACAGAATTTTTTGCAATTGAATGAGTCATTTCTAAGATTATTGATTCAAATAGTAACTTATGGTTCAGAAATCACGTTAGGAAATTAGCTGGTGGTGATGATATTGGTAGAGATAGCAGTGGTGATAGTGGTGGAGGTGGTGGTAGTGATGACGGTGGTGGTGGTAATGGTGGTGATGGTGCTGGTGATGATGATGATGGTGATGGTGGTGGTGGTGATGGTGGTGTCAGTAGTAGTGGCAGTGATGATGGTGGTGGCAAGGGCACGGCAGTGGTTTAAAAACATCCCAATTAAGGTTCTAAGAAATGTGGTTGGTGCAATACTTTTCTTTATTTCTATGCTCTGCTAATTTCACAACAGGTAGTTCTCTTTCTGTGCTACTATTTTCCTTTATCTAAAACTACAATTAATTTTAACAAGAGACGTCTTAATCAAATATGCTACATAGATATAGAAGATTCTTCAAAGTCAACATAAAATAAATTTGCAATTATTTGTTTGGTACACATTCAGTACCCTTGGGAAATGAGAGTTATAAAAGGTAATCAACCCTGTAAATTTAGTAGTGTTAAAAATCTCTCCATATTCGCTTTTCCAATTGCTGTTATACCTAGAGGATTGTGTCTGTGTCATTGCTAGTTGGCATATTTTTTTTCATTCTACATTTTGAAATATGAATCTATTACAGAAGGATCATGTTGGTGAGGCATTGGGGATGAATAAGTTAGGAATAGTAATTAGTTTTCAGGCTTTCCATTTGAGGATGACAATGCATTTCTTCCCCCAAAATAATTTCCTCCGAAACAGTTGGTTTATAATAAGAACAGTTTAGTATGACTAAACTTGCACATTCTGAGTGGGCTATCTTTATCTTCTTGGCACATTATTTCCCAATTTCATTGTACTGTTCCTTCTGCTCATCATTGCCCACAAAAGATGTCCTCTTCTAGATGTGTCAGTCTGTGACACCCGTGCCTCATAGCTGGAATGTGAAACCTTTCCCACTTAGACAACAACGATGACAAACAACTTCTCAGTTCCTTCCCACGTACCCCTCGCTCCAAAGCCCTGGTCATGAATCCTCCCTTGTTTCTCCTTCTCACTCTTCTCTTCAACCCACTGCAGTCTGGCTTCTGTCTTGACTATTCCACAAAATTTCTCTCATTCTTAGCCAATGCTCTTTTTTGCTCCACTGAGAAGCCATTTCTCAGATTCTTACTGGCCACCTAGATCGCATTTGACCTTGTCGATTACACACTCTCTGGTGAGCTATTCAACTGATATTTAGCTTAAATATCAGTTCCTCCAAGATGACTTTCTGGACCCCTCCAAGTCTGGGAAAGTACTCCCATAGCATCTGCATTTCCATCATAAGTTAGAAACTGTTTGAAAATGTCTATTCACTTATCCGTCCTGGGTCCTTTGTACCCCTCATGCTTAACGCATGTATGGCACATCGTAGATCCTGTTTTTCTCAAGTTTCTTTTGGCTTCAAGCAACAGATCTCACTTGAGCTTAAGCAAAAAGGGAATTTATGATGATGATTCAGAGTTACAGGGTGAAAAAGCAGGAAATGCCACCAGGCCTTGTGGGGACTGAGGACAGGAAGAGACAAGTGTAGGAACCAAGACAATTTATCTTGGATGTACTCTGCCCTCTGGGGCCAAATAACTCCTAGCTTCTGCTTCTTTCTGTGTTTTGGCCCCATTTTTTCCCTCTGTTCTAGCTTTCCCTGCTTAGTGGCTTCCCTCTCCCTCCTCTGAGTTTTTCACCCTCAGTTCCTGTCCTCTATGCTAGGGCCGCGGGGGCAAGTGGTAGAAACACGGCTTCTGGGGACGCACCCTGAGGGTGTTGTGGGCTGCTCACATGAGCCAGGCAAGCACTCTGGTAGATGTCCGCTTCAGTGCTCACTTAAAAACGTGGTGAACGATTGAACGTCTCTCTCCCGGTATTCTCTCATTTCTTGGGCAATCTAAACTCTCAAAACACTAATATTTCTCACTGACGAAGGTGATTTTATCCAGCATAGCTTCAACATTCCTCTATACTTTCCTTATTCCCACATGGGATATATTGTCCTTATCAAAAGAGTTATTTTTATCTAAAATGAGTTCTTTTTCAAGGCTGAGTTGACCATCACCTTATCATTTTGGTTAAAAAAGTGGGGAGAATGGGCGCAGTACTTCTATCAGTCAGTTATTGCTACAATAAGGCAGTGTAATGAACATGGCCCAGATCTCAAGTGCTCTCAGCAACGTGCATTTATTTTTCTTGCTTATGGGTCTGTAGGAGCCATTCAGTTTGGGCTGATTTTGTCTGAGTTTGGTTGGGCTTGGTGCAAACAGGTTTGGGTCTGCTCATTCCAGGACGTGGGCTGAAGGGACAGAGGCTACCTGGGGCTTGCTCCTCCCAGCCAGAATCCTGAGCACAAATATGGGATGCTTCTGCAGGCCTGGGCTCAGAAGTGACAACTGTCCTATCTTGTGGTTTAAAGCCAGAGACAGGGTAAGCTCAACTACTATAGTCCTCAATTACTAAAATGATTTCAATGAATTTTTAGTTTTTAAGGCAAAGTTCAAATTCTTTAGCTAAGTGTGCTAGATTTCTAGGTCTGTAACTGCCTCTGGCTGATGTCTTGAGCCTCATTCCTCTTTCATTTGTCCTCATATATGTACAGTTTGGCTCAAGCCAAATTGAATCACTGTTGAACATAGCATGTTTTACACCTTTTTGGACGCTGTTCTTTCTGACTTTCTTCCCCTTCTTCATCTAGCTAATTCCTTATTAACCTTAAAAACTAAGGTCAAGATAAGACCTCTTCCTAGAAGCCTCCATGATTCTATCAAACTGACATCGATGCCCTGCTCTGTGCTTCTTAGCGTCTTGTGTTTACCTCTATCATTGTAATTATCCCTCCGTGCTATATTGTTGCTTTAACTGTCTGTTTCTCCAGACAGAATGAAAAGTTCCTCAAGGGTTATTGTAATACCTTCGTCAACTTGTGTCCCTTTGAACTAGCGCAGGACTTGACACATATAGACATTCAATCAGTGTTTGTGCAAGGAAAGGAGAAGAATGAAAAGGCAAGAAGGTGGAAGGAAGAGAGGGAGAGAGGATAGAAAGAAGGAAAGAAAGGTGGTGGTTGGTTACTTGTGGGACAGCTCATTCACTAGGGTCATCCAGTAAGCTTATGTTAGGAATATCTTGTTTCTATAATTAAGAGATGCTAGACCTTAACCGATATGCCATTGTTGGCTCAATTTTGTAAGCATTACTCTTTCATTGAGAGCAGCTAGATATTTAGGACTGCAAGCACATGCTCAAACCATAAGTCCCTTTCCAAAGCCAAGTTTGTGCCCTTCCCACTTCCCTGTAAATGTTTTGTGGCTACTACCTTGCCTAGTGATGTCTGTCTGAACATGGGCAGGTTTAATTACACAGGAGCACTCTTGCCCTGTTATTGACTGATGTAGTTAAATGCACAGCCTTGAGTACCCCTGGTGGAATGCTAATAAGGAAATGGGGACTTAGCTGTCATTAGGTCATTTTCTTATTAGAAAAACAAAGGGCGATGACTGTTGCCGGGGCTGAGTTCCTCCATATTCTAGGCATGTATCAAAAGGAGTTTATCTTTATCTGACTTCTCTAGAGCCTAAGTGACTGCATGACACATCATGGTAAATAACTTCTTAAAAAAGTATATGCTGACTTGTTTTAGAATGCATGTGCTGTTTAAAAATAGGTAGGGAATTTGACACACACCTGATTGCCTCTGAGATGGAATCCAAAGTGTCTGGCAGCGCAGCCTCTTCCGGGAAAGTTTCTCATCACCTCATCTCTCATCTCCAGCTGCTTGGGCGGCAGTTAGGTTACAGAGGCAGCATCCAATTACTCAGAATATCTGCCCCTGATCTTGGCAGGGACTTAAACTTCCTGGCTTTTGCAGATGATGAATGGCACTTTTTGTAAAATGCGATTTCTCTAGAATGCTGGGAGGTTGAGTCCGGAAGAGGCTTGGTCTTGGTTCCCACAGGACAGCATACCTGAGAACGTGGCCAGACAAAGTCAAGAGGCCAGTGTGCAAGGGCCGCCGTGTGATTTCGTCAGAATCCATGAGGACAGTGTTGCTCACGAATGTGTTGGCTGCAATTTACTCTTAAGTGAGAAACTGTAGTTGTTTCCTCACTGAGAATTTCTTTCCAGTCTGTTGTTATAACCTGGTGGAGTGGGAAGGGCCTTGCCAAGTGTGTTGAGCATTCCCATGTTGTCACAGGGCCTCCCTGGGAACTACAAAAGGAGTGGCAAGTTGCAGAGATGGCTGTCAACATACAAGAAGCAGTGAAAATCAATGAGAGGAAAATGGCCCATTTTTGCTTCATTGATTTTTGCTGGTCAATGAATCCTCTTCATTTTATGTACCCCCCCTCCTTCAATTTTCTTTTCCCCTGTTGGACACATCTTAATGTTACTGCTCTACATCAAGCACAGTACAAAGTGACAGTTTCTTTAATCACAGGACGTTGTTAGTGATGGCAATGTGTTAGGTTTGGAGAGGAGCACGGTGAGATGAAACTGAGGCTTGGGGAAGATGATACTTGCTCCTCATATTAGAGAGAGTGTCTGATGCAAAGGATGGATGGGGATGATGGTATTAGGGTTGAATAGGTTAGCTAACAGATGTGAGTGATTGTGTTCAGATGGATAGGAAATGTTTAAAAGAAAAAGGGACTGGGGCCAGCCCAGTGGCATAGCTGTTAAGTGCGTGTGCTCCACTTCGGCAGCCCGAGGGTTTGCAGGTTCGGATCCTGGGCGTGCACTGACGCACCGCTTGTCAAGCCATGCTGTGGCAGTATCCCATATAAAGTGGAGGAAGATGGGCACGGATTTTAGCCCAGGGTCAGTCCTCCTCGGCAAAAAGAGAAGTATTGGCATTGGATGTTAGCTCAGGGCTGATCTTCCTCACAAAAAAAAAAAAAAAAAGAAAGAAAAAAGGACTGGTGACAGGTCTATAGATGAAGAGCAAGTGTAGGGCCCTGGGAAGTGAGTAGTGTCAAATCTGGGTGGGCCTAATTATAAGATTTAGGAGATATCTTTGGCTTAACACAAAGTTACTACATCGATGTTTTTGTGAGAATGCAAAGAAAAAAATAGCATTTAGTCTACAGTAATATAAGTTTAATGTAATGAGTTAATCATCTGGCCTTCTTTGCATGTTTTTGGTCACCATACTAGGTGGAAGAATAATTTGGCTGTAATGAAAAGAAATCTGAAACCCAGAAATTGTGACCTCTCTGGAATGTTTGTTCCAGGGAGGCCTGTTCAAATTAATGTGAAAAGGATGAAAAGAAAATCTTAGTAACCTACAACAATTATTGTCTCTAGCTAGAACTTGTTTTAGTTATTGCTTTCAAATAATCATTGGATTGCTCTTTGTGTTTTTAATTTTCAGATGAGAAACTAAGGCATAGGATATTTTTAAAAATTGTATAAGATCAGATAGAAGCTAAATGCAATGCTTGGATAACTCAAAATCCTAAATGTTTTGTCTATTGATTGGCTATTGAAACATATTACCTTATAGGGAAGCAGTCAACAGTTAGAGGAATTTCCCCAAGTAGAAAAAGCAGGTTCAAGGCTAAAGTGCAACTCTATCTTCTCACCAGTGAGGCTGTTGTTTTTGATCCTAAATAGACCTTTTAATTTATATTTTGCGTTTGGAAACTCCAGCTCCAATATTCAATACCAAAGTATCCTGAACATTCTTGGGTTTAGAACATGTTCAATCCTCTGAGCTATCGTTACTCTTCAGTCTTCTACTTTTTTGCTTTTGGACCAAGAAGGTGGACGATGACTTCAAGCCTGCTCCCTGGTCTAAGCAATGCCTTTTAACAGGACAGTATGTGCTGTTAAAAGCTCTGGGCATGCGAAACAGAGATGACAGGAGGTTGATAGCAGTTATTAAAATAGCTTCCACGCATGAACGTTTTCCTTAAGGCCTTAGGCACTAATACAAACACAATAGTTTAGTTGCTTGATAATAAATATGTAACATGTCCTTGAAGGTAGTTTTTGCAAGGTTTCTTTTATTTTCCTGGAAACCTCAGCCTGCTCCTTGACCATCAGCAGTCTGTTACGGCACATGTCAGCAGAAGCTATTCAGCTAGAATATAGCCCTGAGAAAACAGTGGTATTACCCATTGACCAGTATTATAAAGGAAAAACAAAACCCTCCTGAATTGTTCTGCATTTGTTCCACTAATGGTGTATACTAGTTAATTAGGGACTTCACTCATTCAACAATGGTCCCAGGAAAAAAAGATCAGATGAAATCATTGTAACTTTGTCCCTTGGTAAACGTGGTAAGGCGCAAAGACATCTGTCGTCATATTCCAAAATGAGGAATTCAGAAGTTGAAATAGAACTTGTGATAATTAGCTTAACTTCATCTGAAAATCCTCACATGGCTGAAAGGAGGAAAGGCAGGAAGAACTGTGAAACAAACAAACACCACACTGGTCTCTCAACTTTCATATTCAAACGGCTTTAGAAGAACGTAACCTCACGGGCTGAGATGCACAGTAACCTTGGCAGCTGGTAGATTTTTTACTTGAAAACAACTACCATCTGAAAATAAGAGGTAACTATTCTTTTGTTGAAAGGGATGAATGGTGCTTCTTCATAGCTGTGAAAGCTCTTAAATTTAAGCAATTAATCTGACACAGACATGATGAGAAGCTATCTTTGTCTTTGCTGGAGCCTTAACACTCCAAGAGCACAGATAATTAGGTTAATTTCCCTCCACAGCTATGCAGGATCCCTAGACAAATCCAGTGGATGGGTTGCCGAAGGAGACAGAGAACTAAGACCTGAATCATTGCTTGAGGCCATTTACTACTGCTGGCGCATTAGATCTTGTGAATGTTGCCAAACGTGGCTCACTAGGCTGGGGTTTATTGGTGGTGTAGTATCCTGAATCATAGAAAAGGAAATATACTTGTGCTGTTAATGATGGGAAACCAGTTTCTGAAGAAGAGTTCATATCAAAGGACGATGGAGTGGAGCTTACAAGGACAACACTTTGATTTGATAGTGTCCTTGAGTTCCTCTAAATAATTCAGAGCATTTCACACATACCGAGGTTGGAGTCAATTGTAAGGAGGAACTTTCTGAAAGTCAGGGCTGTTTTAGTATTGGACATGAGTTACTGAGAAAGGTTAGTTACTTGTCAACTTCTTGTGTGTGTTGTTTTTTTAAAAATCAACTCCTTTTAGTTGCTACATTGGTCATGTAGCATTTCTTTCCATTTTCCTCATGAGGACCCAGAGACTACCGGAGGCTGATTTCCCCTGCATATCACACTCTCACTAGCGCTGCTGGAAGGTAAGGCTTTGGGATTCCTGACCAGCACACTCTCCAGGATACTATTGCCTCATTTCATTTATACGGAAGGCAGTTTGGTGGGGGGGGGATGGGATAGGGGAAGAAGGGAGGAATATTAACTGACTTTTCATTTTGGTCATTAGACCTCATTAGCAATGACAACCTCAAGTTACACAAACTAAAAAATTAAAAATTACCATGTCCTTTAATATGTGACAATGCTCAATAATATGCTTTATTGACACCTGCGAGATTCTTAGGTTAAAGAGATAAATGCATTTATGTGTTGATCGGTTCAGGTTCTTAGAGCAGCAGAGCTGACATCCATGCATGCATGCCCTGGTGTCTTTGGTTCAATCAAAGGACTGGCTAATTTTCATGATTAAAAAGCAAGTCTCGGGGCCGGCCCGGTGGCGCAAGCGGTTAAGTGCGCGCTCCGCTGCGGCGGCCCGGGGTTCGCTGGTTCGGATCCCGGGCGCGCACCGACGCACTGCTTGGTAAGCCATGCTGTGGCGGCGTCCCATATAAAGTGGAGGAAGATAGGCACAGATGTTAGCCCAGGGCCGTCTTCCTCAGCAAAAAAAGAGGAGGATTGGCGGATGTTAGCTCAGGGCTGATCTCCTCACCAAAAAAAAAAAAAAAAAAAAAAAAGCAAGTCTCATACATGCTGAAAATTAAATACTGTACTGCCAGTTTGCTACATGATTTATTAAAAACAATAACAAAACAAAACAAAAAAATCCTCTTTCTGTCTGGGTATCAAGACAGACTGAGTATGGAAGGGAGACCAACTTTTTCTCCAAGAAATTTTATTCTAATTAGGTATGGCTGGTAGTTTGTAACTAGCTAATGTTTGCTTAGAGAAAAAATAGCCCCTAGCTCAGTGCCCCAGGCCTATATCAGTGGGTACTCAATCAGTGTGTGTTGAATGAATGACTGATGTAGGCTTTTGTAGACCTGGAATTAAGACTTAGTGTTTTAAATGAGGATAGATTGTTCAATCTTACTTGTGTTCATTAATTGCCTGCTTCTTGGCCAGGGATAGGAAAGGGGAAATGTGCAGAGAGGAGTTTTAAGAATGGCCAGAGAAAAGAACGTGGAGAATGCAGGGAGTAATGGCAGGAGTCGTAAGAGGCAAAAAAGGAAGGAACATTTGGAGTGGCTTAAAAATTAATGTATTTAGAAAAATATAAAGGATGAGGAGGACAGAGGAATCTGGCAGGGGAGTTGAGAGAAGTCCATTATGCCCCCTATGGTTCTTTAGACTCATTTCCAGTGTAATTGTTTACTCTTTGTTCCTGCTGGAAATGAAAGCTGATCTCAATTCCAAGTAAGTGCACTTCCATTGTTGCCATCAGACTAGTTTTTATACGATCAATAATAATAATAATAACAAGAATAATATTATACCTACCATTTAGATTTAGCATGTGCTTTGTACCTCTTACTCTGTGGCTGTTTTATGTTCACAACTCCAATTTTTACAACTCCATAATGGAAATGTGATTACTCCCATTTCACAAATGGAGATTTGAGGGCTAAGAAAGATTAGATTATTTACCTGGGGTCACACAGTTTCCAAGTGGTAGAGGAAGAATGTAAAGCCAGATTGATCAGACTTTAAATCCTTTCTAATACCTTTTGTTCTATGCCTGAGATAACCAAGAAGGGAATAAAACTGAGAAGGGAAGCTAGGAGACAGGCATCTTGGATTTAAGCATTCATGCATTTATGTATTCATTTGACTACTACTTGTTAAAAGTCTACTGTGTGCTAGGCCCTAAGGATAGAGTGATGACTAGAAAACCATCCCTGTGTCAAGGAGCTCTCCCTCTAGCACAGGAGTGTCAATGAGACAGGCAATTATATATTCTGAAGAAGTGGTCATTAACAGGGGTGAGCAGAGGTTGAGTCTGGAACACTCAATTCAGCCTTGAGAAGTCAGGAAAGGAGGTGTTGCCTGAACAGGTTTCTCAGGAATTACCCTAGAGAAAGTTGGGCAGGGTGGATAACAGTGTTTTAGGAAGAAGGAATAATGAGTCTATGCCTCAGTAGTTCCAGGGAGAGCAGATATTTATAGGACTGAGGCATAGAGAATGGAATGTCAAGAGAGGAGAATGGAGAGGTAAACAGAGGTCTGATTAGGGAGGGCCTTGAAGGAGTTTGCATTTTATCCTTGGAACAATGGGGAACCATTGAATGATTTTAGAGAAGGGAACAAAAAGCTCCAGTTTGCACTTCAGAAAGATGACTCTGGCTGTACAGGAGAATAGATTAGAATGGGTCAAGCCCAGAGGCAGGGAAGATCTCTTCCATTAATACAGGTCAGAGGGGATGATAACCCTCTTTAAGGTAGTGACAATGGTTAGAATTAGATGGATTTGAGAAATGAGATGGAATTAAGAGAACTTGGTGATTAATAATAGGGACAAGTGGACTGAATTAGTCAAGTAAGTTACACTGGTGTGAAAAACAGCATCCAAAACTCCTTAGCATAATAAAAGCTTATTTCTCTTTCACATAGAGGCCCTTGTAGGTCTAGGCGACTCTTTTAGGGAATTGTCCTACGGGCTCAGTAATCCAGTTGCTTCAACCTTGTGTTAGCTCCATCTCAACAGGAGAACTCCTCTGCTATCACCATGAAGGGGCAGAGGAAGACTAGGGAGCTGTGCTTGAGCTTTTTGTGGCCTTAGCCCAGAAGTGACCCACTGTAATCTGCTTTCATCTGGTTGGCTAGAGCTAGTCATATGGGACCACCCAATGGCAGGATCACACTAGTATTGCCTACCACAAGAACTTGACAGCTTTGTCCTGCAGACAATACAGTGTTTATTAGAGTGTCTCTTTGTATATCACTGAGTCCTTTAGGCCTCTGGGGCTTTCCCTCTCTACCTCGCTCCTCCCCACCTCCATTCCTGCCCACCTTCTGCCATCTTGGTGTGAGTCTCCCTTTAAAAATGGTTTATGGGGAAGTTTAGTTCAATATTGGGAAGTGACTCATCAGCAGTCCTCAATCTTTGTGTGGACTGCTCTGGATTGTGGGTTCAGCTGAGTGTGGCCTCAGTATACTGTGGAGCCCACGGTGCCTAGTGCTAATGAAATGTTTACATGCACTTGGAAATGGCAGTGTGCCGAAGAGAAACTAAGTGATTTGGACACTTTTTGTTTAGATTCATTCCAAACCATAAATGAGATTGATTAATCACAAAAATATCTTCTTCACCTACAACCCCTTATTTTCTATTTTATAACATGAGACTTAGGATTTTAATAGGGAATGAGAATTTCTTTATTTCCTCTCCATAATAAATTTCAGGATCTGAATCAACCACCAAGCACATCACGGACTTCTCTGTCCTATGCCTTAGATGTCAATTAAATCAAAGTCAGACAAACTTTCTGAAATCCAAGAGCACATGATCTAGAATTCTTGTCAAGGCTGTTGAGAAAAGCTTATAATGTAAAATGAGAATTTGAAAAATGTGTTTGTTGATTACAAAAAGCAGTCACAACAAGAGCTGTGCTTTTACTTTTCTTCCTTTGTAAGCAGAGAGGGAAGTGGTACTTTCTTCTTAGGGAGGATTCAGGATTCACTTTTCTCTAGAGTAGGCCCGTAGTAGGTTTGCAGTAAGTGTTTGCAGAATGAGTTACGAGTAGAAAAATAAGACTTAAAGGATTTCTTCTTTCCCAGAAGCAGCTCTGCTTAACCCCCAGGCTGCTACTAGTACCAGCAGTTCCACAGGCTCAAGCTCTACCAACCTCAAAATGTGGAGTTTCTTTGTTGTCCTCCGCAGATGCATTCTGCTGTCTGAAAACGACGCAGATCCATCCTGCTCCTCCGCTCGCTGGTTCTGGGACTTTGGGTGACTTGCATCCTCTCTGAGCCTTGGGGATTCTTCTAGAAAAGAAGAACCAGGGTGGTGATCCCTGCACGGTCTGTCTCACAGGCTTGATGTGAGGCGGGATAAAGTCGTGTGTGAAGTGCTTTGGAAACTGGAAAGCACTCTGTGACGAGCTCTAAAGGGAAACTAATTATTTTTCACAATTCTCTTTCTCTGCCTCTGCTCTCACCTCGCTCACCTTTGTTCCTTTCTTCCCTTCTTTGTTCTCTCTGTGTCCTACTCACCTCTGTCCTCTTCACAACATGCTCACTTCTCTGCTCTTAGATCTCCACCCTCCGTGCTTCATCAACTCCAAAAATAAAAGAATACAAATGGGGATGGGAGTGGGGTGCTGATCCGTTACTGTTGCTGAAAGTTTCAGCAAAATACTCCTTTCTCTTTCTCCCTTCTTGTCCTCAAATATATTATTCACAGCACCTCTCGTACACTGTGGACGCTTTATAAATATTCCTATTAATAATGACCCAGAGAGTTATCTGTTTCTACACTGGTGATGATATTTCCTGGTTACCCGTAACGCTGATCTTCAGGGTCCTTTCTCCTGGGGCAAGTGCAGGCTCACTATTTTGGTCTGTCAATCTGCTTGCTTTGCCGTACCTCCCAGTGGAGGCTGATGGGGAGGCTGGTTCTGATACTGAGATCATTAGCTTTCAAATCTGGCTCCTTGAAACCAAACAGAATGCATTTTCTGCTCATATGACAATATTTTTCAATATCTTAGGATTCACGTTCCTGCTTTTTTTATTTTCCATAAAGCTCAGGTTGGATATAGCGTTTTTCTGTCCTACGAGGACTAACTTCTTGTTTGGTCTCCTCGGCAGAGCTGTTAGAAGCCCCTAACAATCAAATGACTTGATTAAGGTTATTTCCTGGGCTAAGGCACCTTAATCTGTCTAGATCCTGAGCAGCTTTCAAAATGACTTTCCTTCAGTCCTATACAGCAATTGTCTTTCCCTACTTCAAGTTCAATCAAACACTAAATATAAGTAGATAAAATAGAAATCTATAGGAAAGTATAAAACTAAACAGAGAGATTAGTCTGCATGGGTGTGTTCCTTTTGGTTGTTAATATCATTACATTTAAAGACCCTAGGAAAAATTGTTAAATAGAGAATATACAGAATAACTGTATATTTCAGTTATGCCCATGCCTTAAATACTGATTACTTTTTTTCTGGCTTATTTGATGACTCCCAACAAAGGTTCCTAGTATTATCCTAGTATTACTTTAAGCATGCCATACACTAAAAGAGGTTCTTAATCCATCAATAGATTTGGTAATAAGTAATGTTTATTTAGTACTTGTGGTGTGCCAGATACTAGGTACTGAAGATAATATTAATAAGCCAAAGCAAGTGTTGTCTCCATTTCATGGAACTTACAGTCACTAGTGAGTTAATCACACTAATGAAAATATGAAATCAAACTGAGATCTAAGTTGTGAAGGAAAGGAGTATGATTTTATGAATGCATTTAACTATGGAAATGACCAGATTTTGAGGATATGGTAATCAGTGAAGTGATCCTAGAGATGGGAAGGGTCAGTAGGAATTACCCAGATGAATGGTGGAGCTTATGAGGAGAGTATTGCACTAAGAGGGAAGAGCAGGTACAAAGGCCCAGTGGTGGAAAGAGTCTGATATCTTTGAAAAACTGAAAGGATGACAACATGTTTGGAGCTCAGAGAACAAGGGGGCAGTGGTTTGGGATGAGGTAGGAGAGGTGGACAAAGCCAGGGCACCTGAGGCCGTATGGACCGTACATGCAAGGTCATGTGGAGTGGCTAAAGCATTTTAAATAAGGATTGTGACATCATCAGATTTTTATTTTTAAAAGAGATGTTTAGCTTTATAGTGAAGGAAGGATAAAGTATACTCTCAAGATTAGTAAATATATTCAATTTGAGAAATTTGGAGTACATGTTTCTTTGGTTCACTATTATGTCTCTCATTACATTATATTACTGTGTCTCTTTGTAGGCTACTTGTCTCACTCAAGAGATGAGCATCCTTGAGAGAAATTTTTTAGTTTCATACCTTTTTAAACATTTGTACCTAACACAGGTGCCTGGAACATAGTGAATGATCATTAAATTGTTATTGAGTAAATGAATGAATGGAAGGAAAGCTGTGAATGAAAGAATGAACATTAGTGTTATGAACACATATGGAGTTGTTTTGACCTAGTTCACGTAGTCTAAGATACCTCATAGCTCCCCAATTCTTTGTAGATGTATAAATACTTCCTTGTTAATTCTCTGTACAGTAGGAGCCCTTGAATAGATAGATTAGAGGTACAAAGTGTTTAATATCAGTGGCTGGGGAGCCTGGGGAATTAGAACAGCCTTCATCTGATCTATGACATCTGCAACTATAAGGGCAGTAAATTAGGATGACTGGTATTATTTCGTAGCTAAGATACCATTGGGTCAGACTTCACAAATAGGCGGGATTTCTAGTTTAGGGAATGTAAAATCTGGCAAAATTTGGATAAAGGGACAGAGTGACTGGGAACTTTAACAGGTGAGACATTTTCTGGAAAGAATACACATTAGGTGAATAAGGATAAGATGGATAATTCTGGACCCTGTTCAATTATGGTCAGATTGTTGTGAAGTATCTCAAACTCACCAGAGTTGAATTTTGTTTGTTTCTAAATGGAGATCTGAGTTTTTTTGTATGTGGATTTTCCTGTTCTCCCCCAACATAAAATAAAATGGATAAGAAAATGGAAAAAATAAGAAAACTCTAGTAGAGCTACGTTATTTAGAAAGGTAAAATTGCATGGGGGATATTTGAGGTTTCCTAGGGCACATGTTGAGTTGACCTTGGCTTGGGGTTGTAAGCCATCACTTTAGAGGTCTTGATAGGTGACTGCTAAATAATCTTAGAAAATACTCTGCACTTAAATTTCATTTCCAAGTGTGATATCCCTGCAAAGGAAAAACAAAGAATTTTAAGAGACTAATGCTTATTGGTGTGGCTGGCCTCAGGAGATCCTTCTGGTGATCTCAAATGCAGAGCTCATGGGTGATCTCCACTTACAACCATTTATATGATACGAATATCATGTTCGTGTAGGATATTAGATGTTAAAGGGCAAAGGCTATGTTTGGTGTCTATATGCCATGACTCCTAGCATTGGCTCCCAGAATATTTAAGAGATTACAATCAATATTTTTTAAAAGTGGAACAAATAATTAGATCCTGGGTTGCATTTGGATTACTTACATTTGGCTCATATTCCCTTTTAAATGTGATTTTGAACATGACTACAGAGTTTCTGCAGCTGACTGTGTCACATTCATATCATAAGGCATGTTCACTGTTTTCTGCTAAGATTTCTGTAGTTGAATTATGTTTAAAACGTGAGACTTGTTTTGTAGATCTATTGTTGTGATTAGAAACAGCTCTGTACCCCCTGAGAGTGTGTGGTATGAGAGATCAACCACATCATAGACAAATTAACTCATGTTTACCTGGCAGAAAAACATTATTTAACTGAACAAATACACACAATCAGATGCTTTTGGGATGGTTTTCTTGAAAAGTGTTTCATTTTTATTGTTACTTACACTTTAGTTTTACCCAAAATGATCCTTTGTCTTTTTTTCTCCTCCTTTGGCTTTCTCTCTTTGGATGTGTATGGACCCTGTGAACTTGGCTTCTTCTCTCCCATAACAGGTAAGAAAGGACAATTTTACTGTTTATATTTTCTTCTGTGCTTCAGTCATATTTAGCAAAAACAAACATTACTTATCTGTTCCACTGCTGTATTTTAATATGCTGAGAATATGCTCCCATACTTGTAAAACTGATATCTCTTAGGATATCAGCGGATGCCTCTAAGATGAAATCTTTTTTATTGATGATATACACTATATGGTGTTATTTAGATCGTGCGTTGGTATTTGTAAATCAAGGCACTTTAGTAAGAGGAATGGGTTCCTGAAAATTAGCCTGTAAGTTGATTCATCATTCCCCATTGACTTCTGCCACAACTTCTGATTGAATGTCCGTTCGCAACTCTGCCTTATGTTTTCAAAGATGAGCTTCCTTTGTTCTCTACTTTATCTCCGTCAAGTAGTTGGCTATTTATAAAGATCAGGAAAATGAACTTGGTGAGTAAGAACATGACCATGAAACCTTTTGTCTATCAAATCTTTTATATTGTGAATAATCACCACCAGCTATATGGTAGTTTTTCTTATTAAAGTGTGACACACGTAATTAAAATAATATTCTTGGTCACTTTGAATGCTCCCACATCAATCTTCCTTTTGGTACATGTGGATATGTTTCGCATCAGTAACCACAAAATTTTGGAATCCTTCAAAAGCATTTCTTTTTTTTTTTAACTTCTTAGGGAAAATAGATACAAAAAATTTCAAAAATGTATGCATGTGGTACTATACGTCTAAGACAGTAGGGTGGTCTTTGGGGTATGTGTACCTTATTTACTGAGGAGGCAGATTAGCAATGTGTGTGATGCTCAGAAATAGTCATGAGAAATAATAAATGATATTACAATGGGAATATTAACCAAACCATTCCTTTAGGTTCTCTAAGATATATCTTTATGTTGAAGTAAGAGGAAATAGCATTTCTGGCCTCTATTAGCTTTTGTCCCTAAAGAACTGCCTTTGAAGTTATGATTTAATGTTATATCTTCAGCTTTTATCCAGGCTTTTTATAGCAAAATGACTACTTACAGAATAAACTACAGTTAGTAAATAGCTCTTCGTGTTACTCGATGGCTCTTAATTCATCAAGACACACAATAAACTCGCAAGATTTTGTGCCAGGAATTTTTTTTTCCTATATTTTTCCCTGTTTTCTAAAAATAACCAGTCATTTTAGTTGCGCTGCTTATGTGTGTTTATGTGAGTCTGTATCTTTAGGTGGCATTGTAAATGGTAAATAATATTAATATGAATCATAATGCGAGCTAACCTTCTTTAAGAGTTTCCCAAGTGCCAGGCACTGGTGTTAACTTGTTTAGATCACACGTGCATGAATGCATATGTACTCCTATACTTCTTATGTATTTGGAGCAGATTTTGTTGAAATTTTGGGGAAAGGGTGTTTATATCATAGTATATCAAATAATACTATTCTTAAAATGTCCTCCTCCGTGTAGCTCAGCCACTCTTTTTTTCTCTCTTCTTCTCGCTTCTGCACCTTCCTCCTTATGTACAGAAATAAATTTTACTCTCTTTTCTTATGTAGAGCAAATTGGCGCCATCCAGTCCTTCCACTCATACTCAGCTCTGAGGCTTCCTTGACATATACAACAAATCCAGAGATGCATCAAATAGCCTCATACGGGGACAAGTATATTACACTTCTGAGGAGTAGATCTTTCAGTTATATAGGCAATAATTATAATCAATGGTACCAGTTCATGGAGTTAGATTCGTTAAAACATATTTGGATTTAGCAGCAGCTGAGCTTAATTAAATAGGAAAACATCCATAATAAGTTCAGACCCAGAATCTTAATTCTAGAGCTTTACATGTTTCCAGTTTATGACAGAATAAGGGCATCTGACATATGGATCCTAAAGAAGAAAGTGGAGCACATGCACTCTAACCTAAACCTCAGAGAATGAACTGAAGTCTGAATTGTCACAGGAGTTCAACTACAAACAAATATTTTCAATGTATTTTTAAGGGTCATAAATAAAAACAAATGTGTAGGGCAGAATTTTAGGGGTATTAAAATGATTAAAATGAAAACAGTATTGCAATGCTGAAAGATTTATGAGATGACTATTTTGCATTGACCAGACTAAGAATGCATTTAAAATATTAATATGTGTATTACAGTGCTGAAAATGCTGAGGATGTTTAAATGACATGGTTACAGACTCTGTCTTTCCAAGTACTAACCAATTGTATTTCATGGTTATGAAGTCACTTGAGAGACATATTTTATTGGTTTGACTGTATCATCTGGTCTATAAATAGAACTCCCCAGAATATCTGTAGAGTGGTAATCCATTAAATATAGGTCTTTTCACAGCATTTGCAGGGTAGTAGGCAAGCTTGTTGATAACCCCACGCACTGTTTCTATTATTGTATCAACACAGTCAGGCTATGCTGCTTCAAGTCTTGGAGCATATTGTGCTATTTGTTGTATAAGCAATCAATATTGAATTGCATCTGGACAGCCTGGATGAGCCATCTATAGTGAACCATACAAGGGCCCTTATTGCTACTGTGTATTTAAGACATGAGTGTGTGGCTTGTGAGCCGTTCTGAACACTTACCACAATGACTTCCTTGATAACCAGGCCGAGAGACAATAGGGTGTAAGTTAGTTCTTAACATAATTTACCTTCTTGGACCAGTTCTGAAGAAAATCCATATTAATCTGAATATTATACTTCAGCTAATTAAATTCAAGAGAGATTCCATTTATTTGAGGGAATTGTTTCATTATTTTCTGTTCACTAAACACATTTTGAAAAGCTAGAAAAAACCCAAAGTGACCATTGCTGAAAGTTGTTCCCAAAGCCATATGCATACCATCTGGTATTTCTTCCCATGGTAATTGTTTCAGTGTTCCGTAGCAGATCAGAGGGACTCAGGGACACATTTCTTACTACCAATAATGAAAGAGCCAGAAAAGTGAAAAGATACTTTGTTTTCAAAGGGAGGAAGGGGATTGTCCTATTACAGGGTTATTATTAACTTTATAATTCTAGTATTACTGTGCATAAAACACCCAGAACAGTGCAGATGTATGGTTATGAGACTCTGAGAGGAGCATAGTGAAAGTGGAGGTTCCCAGCTGTCTGCCCCTAAACATGACATCTTTTGTAAATGGATTGTCTGTCACTACCCACCTACCTCCCCAGCTTGAATACTAGCAGGCATGTGGGTCCCACTGGGCCAGGTCTGGTGACAAGTTGTACCCTAGCTGTTATACCCCACCAGCCAACCCTATGCACATGGCCTCTCCTAGACTCAGTCATATGCTAGACCCTTCAGTGAGCCATGGTCATGACGCCTGTGCTCATTTTGCTCCCATTTCCAGATCTCTCAGTTCCAGCTGCTCTTGCTGATAGGTGTGTCTCAAGAATCTCCCGGGCAACATTTTTTTCACTTGCTTATTGTCTTCCACCCAGAGAATTAATTCATTGTACAATATGAATCATTACTAATGTTTATTAATAAATCTTCCCATGGTACTTCCCCAACTATCCTCTTTACCCAGGTAATTGATATAAACAAACACAAATCTTCCTTTTCCTTAGTCACTCCTCACTCTAACTTCTGCCCAGTAATTGGCTATAGCATTCAGCATTCACCCAAGTTATATTCTTACCTTGTTTTCTTTGTCTGTGCCTCTTTTGGAGGTACTTGGTACACAGTTGTGCCTGGCACATAAAAATTAATTGAGTTCAACTGAATTGAAAATATCATACATTTTTCTTGCCCAGCACTGGAAATCTCACCCTTCTCTAATAATTGCAGCTGGGCACTCTTGTACGGCTCTTCTGCTTCCCATGTTGTTAGTGTGTGATCTGTAAAGCTTGATGGCCCATTGTTAGTAAATATATCATATTTAGCAAGCATTTATTTGTGTCAGCCTGGCTACCTAATATTGTGAGGGTATGGCCTTGGAAATGAAGGCTACTATCTTGCTGTGTCATTTATGGTAATCTTCACAGTAGCTCAGTAGGCTTCATCATCACCGGTGGTTTATTTCTCCATTAAACTCTTATTTTCTAAGTCTATATCAAGCAGAAAAATTAAAAGCTTGTTTAAGAAAAAGGTAATAGGTCTAGTCTCAACCCAGACTTTGTAACTGGGGCTCCAATTCTGGTTCCCTGTGTGAGAGACCTTAATGACTCTGGAGGCCTCTACATTTATCCTTCTCAAGGGTGTATGTATATTCTAGAGGATGAAACCTCCTGATTTCTCTTTTCCTTTCTTACTTGTGGATTGTTGATAGGTCAGATTGCTGCTGTTGTTGTTGTTGTTCTGCCCGGTACTGCTACTGTGTCTCGACTCCTATTTCACAGATGCCGTCATTTTCCTGGTTAGTCCACATTCTCCAGGACCTTCATTCATTCTCGCTGCTTTTGCTGCTAAATCCACACATTCGCCAGGCAGTGGCACTCTTTTTACAGCACCTGCACAGAATCTCAATTCTTTCAGCCAACTTTAGAGAGTATAGCATCTCATTTTACTTCAAAACTGGTTCTATTAAGGAACGTATACCAGTTGCCAGAGACTGGGCTTAGGGCTCTTGTGTGATACCAGTCTGTGCCATAGGTATGTCTTCCTCCCTGACTCTGACTTGGTCCTATGTTAGGGTGCATATCCTTCAATTCCTCCTTAGCAAGTTGAGTACTTTGCCTTTCTGGGCATTCTACATCTGTATTATTCCTTGTAGAGTTTTAGTCCTAGTGTCTACAGATAGATGATCAGTCCCAAGATATCTTCACCATTTCTAATAGGAAATTTTATTTTTTTGAAGAATGGCCTTTACTGAGACCCTAGTACATATTTGGGGGTATATAACTGAGTTTGAACTTCTCCATGACTTTTAAACACAAATTAAAATTGATTGAATTCTTATATATATGGACAGGAAGTACAGTATCTTCCCTTTCGGGGATCCTTCCTCTCTTAAAATTTCCATGAAACCTGAGGGCTTATCCAGTCCAAATGGTGGCCAAAAGGTCAGTTCAATTTCCATTATAAGAGAGGAGAGATTGAATCCTGTTCAGTTTGCTAATGTTATTGCTTGCGGCTGCCAAGTTGGGTGGCTGTTGACAAAATCATGCTCCCTGCTCTGACAGATGCTGCTAATTCACATCTCCACACTGGCCAAGGGCACTCTGCCAATGTTGACTTTTGAGCGAGGACAACTTTAATTTCTCAGAGCCATGCTCGGAAAAAGTTGCCCTTCACTTGGTGTCCCAAGGTCGTGGTTCTTGCTATTCAGTTCATTTAGTCCCATTTCAGAACTAGAACCACTCTTCCCTCATTGCCTCTGGAGACATATATGTAGATACCAGGCAGCTTTTCTCTCTTTTTGTTTTTAAATCACAAAGATCTGACTATACCCATTTCCGAAACAGTCCATTCTGAGGGAGGTTACCTTAATGATACTGGCCATCCCTCTAGTCATCCTTCTCAAGGTTTCCCTCAAGGATTTCAAAGTAATTCTCTGACACCTCTCTCAATAGAATATTTTAAAAAATCATAGTAGAGTACTTTGCTACATATATACCTGAGAACGATAATCATCTAGGTTTTAGAATGTTTTACAGGGTTTAAGTGACTCATTATTGCATTTATTCTTCACAACCTTTCTCAGGATCAATGTTATATTTTTCTGTGTCAGTATGTGGCACAGTGTGGGGTAACTTTTCTTCGGAGTGGTATTGGCACTCATCAGTTCAAAAAATTAATGTTATCCTCTTGACCTTTATATATGATGAGCACTATCCCAACATATGAAAAGAACAACGTTTACTCAATAGCAAAATATTAAATGTGTTGTGGTTTTGTTTTGCCAAAAATCTCTGAAAAAAGGAGTAACTTTCTCTTTCTTGTTATTATTATTATTTTTTTTTTTTGGTGAGGTAGATTGGCCCTGAGCTAACCTCTGTTGCCAATTTTTCCTCTTTTTGCTGAGGAAGATTAGCCCTGAGCTAACATCTGTGCTCATCTTTCTCTATTTTGTATTTTGGCCGCCACCACAGCATGGCTTGATGAGAGGTGTGTAGGTCCATGCCTGGGATCCAAACCTGTGAACCCTGGGCTGCCGAAGCAGAGCATGCGAACTTAACCACTACGCCACTGGGCTGGCCTCTCTTTCTTGTTTTTATAATGGTCATGTGTTTTTAAATTCAAATGACATGTGCTGAAAGTCAGAGTAGTAGGATGATAAAAAGATAGAGACAGGCATAGGGGAGACATATTATGATTTATTAAAGTATGAATGTCAATATCTCATATTTTAAGCAAATATAAGGAATAAGTATTATTATAACTTTTTCCGAATAGTTGAGTGAATTACCTAAGATCTCATGGTCATTGCTTAAAAGCCGTTAATTGAGAATTAGGACTCAAGCATACTGTCCTTAATTTCTGTTCAAGTCTTTCCACTGTACCAATGATCCTCTATTTGTGGTGTATCAGAATAACCTTCGGAGTTTATTACAATTAGAGATACCTGGAACTGCCATGTGATTGCTAAATCCCAATCTCTGAAGCTAGGTAGTGTCCATTGGGAATTTTGCAACACCAAGTTTCAGAATCGCCAAAAACATATACACACGCAAGGGAAGGGATAAGAAAAAGAGAAAGTATGCTTTTGAGCACATGCCCCAGCAGATATACTGGAGGAAACCCATTAGTATGGGGTATTAACAAATAGGTAATGGGATAAAATTGACTGCTATGTTGCTACTGGTCCCACTAATAATCTATGTTTCAGCATAACTAATATTGTTGAGATACCTTTCTTTGAGACCTCTCTTTGATACATGCGTAAGGAATATAGCAATATGAAGGATACAGCTGTGCTCCTCATAACGACATTTTAGTCAACAATGGACCACATATATGATAGTGGTCCCATTAATACCAGATAGTAGTACCGCCTAGGTGTGTGGTAGGCTGTACCATCTAGGGTTGTGTAAGTACGCTCTATGATGTTTGCACAATGATGAAATCGCCTAACAATGCGTTTCCCATATTGTATTCCCATCATTAAGTGATGCAGGACTGCAATTAGGAATATTTTTGCCATAAAGACAAATCAAGTTTGACTGCATGCAGTGGTGTGTCTGGCCACTTTACGCCAATCCTTCCCTTTCTCGTGTTCTCACTGCTGCTTATTTCCTCCCCTAGCCGGCCTGCCGCTTTTCTTCTCTTATTCTGTGTTAACATCTCTTTCACTCCTCCTGACTGATATTATACTATTTATTTTTCCACAATCACCCTGAGGGATGGGTTTTTTCCACAACCCATTTATAACACCTAGTTCTTATTAAATGGGTTCGAGAATTTATTGGTGCAGAATTTGTTAATGGAATGAGAAGTTCTCTCTCTTTCAATACTAGCATAGAGGATGCTATGTCATGAGGGCTTTTGTTTTGAGAATTGTTGCCACCTGTAGGAAATATCCCTCCCTTTTTAAAAAATTTTTTATTTTTTGGCTAATTAGTAGTTCTCCTATTCCAATATTTTATAATAGACTTCATTAAGAGAAAATGCCTTTACTTTACCATTACCTCCTTGGAATTTTAACCGTGCCTTAAACACTGAGAGCTTGTGGTTTTCTATCCTAGGTGGAAAGAGTTGATGAGGAAAATAGCCACAGAGTAGGTAGAGAGATTGTTTTTGTTTTGTTGATGGCTTCCTTTAGTGATTTCTTTAGTCCCGTTCAAGCTAAGATTATTAAGAGCTTAATGAAAAGAGCATATTGCCTCTTTACTTAAAGAGCCATTTAATGAAGACTCTAATATCATTCCGGCCTAAGGCAGGGGGAGTGTAATTGATATGACTCCATAAGGCCGCAAATTGTTAGTTCCATGTGTGGCTAAGACCTGAATCTTAGTGTTCTTGAATACATCCTTTTGCATACCTCTAATGCTAGATTTGTGGAAAATATACCTATGGAACAAAGCACCTTTTTTTTTTTTTTTTTTTAACTCATTAAGGTTTGGACTTATTCTCAGATAGCTTCTACCTTCCTGAACAGGACAGTGGTTCCTCTCAACCCTCAGCATGAAGCCTGGACACAAGGCAGGTTTGAGCAGTCCTGCTCTGAGATGTCCTTGGCTGAGCCTCCCTGGTTAACTAGACCGTCCAGGGGCAATGGGCAGAGGACTCATAATGGGTAGAAGGACTCATAAGTGGGAGGTGGTCCCAGGACTGCCTTGCTATTTGGGGACAGATTAGAGGAAGAGGTGAGAAGAAAGGGCAGTGAGCCAAAGAGCACTCACCACAGTAAAAAGAGTTCCAAGAACAGGGCGGTGCTCCACCTAAAATCCTTTTTATCCCGTTCCTAAATGTTCCACTCCTGAATCCAGTGACTACATTTTATCCCTGGTGTTCTTTTTACCTTTCATTTGGGGCAGATTTAATTCTTCCTGGGAATGGAGTGAAGACTGTGGGGAGAGTTCCTAGAAATTACTCTGTGAAGCTCTGGGAGCTTATTTCTAAAGATGGCCACCATCAACTCCTTCCGCCTTGTATACTCATGCTGCTTTACTCATCAAGAGGTGGGGTCTGTTCCCTCTCCTTAAATGGGCTAGCCTTCTGACTGGCTTTGACCAGCAGAATATGGCAGACGTGACATTCTGGGTCTTCTTCCCTTTTGGAAGCAGCTGTCAAATAAGAGATCTGACTACTTGAGACTACAATGCCAAATGAGCCTCATGGAGAGGCCGTGCGGAAAGAGATACGCCTGCCCCCACACCGCTTTCCAACTTTTCTAGCCATCCCAGGAGAGAAGCCCGACACATGAATGAAAACTCATCTCAGACGTTCCAACACCAGAAGACACCTTATGGAGCAGAAAATTCACAACCCTGTTGAGCCCAGCCCAGATTGCAGAATCATAAGAAGAATATGTTGTTGTTTTTTAAGCCACTCCACTTTTAGGTGACTTATTGCATAGTGACAGACAACTGAAGCAGGGGCTGATACCTATGATAGTTTCAGTAAACTTTCTTAGGACCTCAGAGGTACTGGTCAATGGTGATGGAGAGAAAGCCAGGACCAGACATAACCACCTTCTGGGAGGCTAACATAAATTCAGGGCTACCCCAAGGGAGTAACTTGCTGCTCCAATGGTGGTGTTCAAGGGAGCCGGGGTAGTTTGGACTTGACTCAGTCTGGAGAGAATACCCAAACTGGTCTGATTGGGGGGGTGGGGCATGACAGCAAGGAGTTGCCATCACTCCATCACAGGCCAGGACATGTGGTAGGGTGGCAAAGGTTAGTTAGGGTATTCAAGGGCAGATCTCCAGTCCATCCAGAAAAATAGAGCATGAATAAGGGAAACACATCAGATGACAGGAGAAGGGAGCCATTGGTAGGCAGAAGGGCATATATGCGTGCCCTTACAGCAGACCTCACAGTCTGGTGGGTACAGGACTGCTAATATTACCACCTGCCTTGGTGAGTTCTGACTCATTAACTGAGAGGGTTGATCCTGTAGACTCATGACCATCTCTGAGAAATGTGGGATATAGGCTGTGAGATAGTCTATATTGATGCATAATTAGTGCCATCTTTAAATCACTCCCTGGCTCTCATTTAATGAATAGCTTATTAAGTCACAGTGCTTCCTGCATATATGCCAAAGCAACCATCTTCCCTTGAGTATATGATTGCAACAGCTTTCTAGCTACTCCCCCAGCTCCTACTCTCAGACTTCTCATACAATTTGTTCACCATAAAGCACACAAAGTGATCATTTAAAAGTAAAATCTGATTGTGTCAATTGTGTCCTGCTTGTATCCCTGCAGCAGTTTGCATTGCCCATAGGGTAATGTTATCAAATCGTCCATGAGGCTTCAGAGCTGGCTCAAATCTGTCCCCTGCCTACCTCTCCAGCCCTATCACATGTTCCTTTCTCTGGTGGCTTTAGGCTCAGCCTTACTGACCTTCTTAACGTGCTTGTCACACACCTCAGGGCCTCTTTAGACTGGCTTCTTCTTGTCTTTTCAGTCTCAGTAAATGTCCCCTCTTGATAGAAGCCTACCTTCCTTGTCTACTCAAAGTCACCACCCAGCCCCGATTACATCACCAGATTTCCATTCTCTGCATAGCATTTGTACCGCTAATATACTTTTTTTAATTGTATATTTATTGCAGTAACATTGGTTTATAGCATTGTATAAATTTCAGGTGTACATCATTATACTTCTATTTCTGCATAGATCACATCATGTTCACCAAGCAAATACTAATTACAACCCATCACCACACATGTGCTGAATTATCCCTTTTGCCCTCCCCCCTCCCCCCTTCCCCTCTGGTAACCACCAATCCAATCTCTGTCTCCATGTGTTTGTTTATTGTTGTTATTATCTACTACTTAATGAAGGAAATCATACGGTATTTGACCTTCTCCCTCTGACTTATTTCGCTTTGCATAATACCCGAAATGTCCATCCATGTTGTCACAAATGGCTGGATTTCATCGTTTCTTATGGCTGAGTAGTATTCCATTGTGTATATATACCACAGCTTCTTTATCCATTTGTCCCTTGATGGGCACTTAGGTTGCTGCCAAGTGTTGGCTATTGTGAATAACGCTGCAATGAACACAGGGGTGCATGTATCTTTATGCATTGGTGTTTTCAAGTTCTTTGGATAAATACCCAGCAGTGGAATAGCTGGATCATATGGTAGTTCTATCCTTGATTTTTTGAGGAATCTCCATACTGTTTTCCATAGTGGCTGCACCAATTTGTACTCCCACCAGCAGTGTATGAGAGTTCCCTTCTCTCCACATCCTCTCCAACACATGTTGTTTCCTGTCTTGTTAATTATAGCCATTCTGATGGGCATGAGGTGATATCTCATTGTAGTTTTGATTTGCATTTCCCTGATAGTTAATGATTTTGAACATCTTTTCATGTGTCTGTTGGCCATCTGTATATCTTCTTTGGAGAAATGTCTATTCAGGTCTTTTGCCCATTTTTTAATTGGGTTGTTAGTTTTTTTGTTGTTGAGATGCATCCGTTTTTTGTATATTTTGGAGATTAAGCCCTTATCAGATGTATGGTTTGCAAATATCTTCTCCCAATTGTTAGGTTGTCTTTTCATTTTGTTGATGGTTTCCTTTGCTGTGCAGAAGCTTTTTAGTTTGATGTAGTCCCATTTGTTTATTTTTTCTATTGTTTCTCTTGCCCGGTCAGACATGGTGCTTGAAAATATGTTGCTAAGACTGATGTCAAAGAGTGTACTGCCTATGTTTTCTTCTAGAAGTTTCATAGTTTCAGGTCTTACATTCAAGTCTTTAATCCATTTGGAGTTAATTTTTGTGTATGGTGTAAGGTAAGGGTCTACTTTCATTCTACCGCTAATATTTTATTTATGGGTTTATTGTTGATCTTATTCCCTAAAGATTTAGACAAGTGAGTTCCTGTGTCATATCTTCCCACAGCAACCCATACTAACCCTTTGTAACGTCAGGTACTTTTAGTTACTTATTCAACTTGTGTCTTTTACAATGAAGTGTGAAATTCACAAGGGCAGTGATCCTGCCCTTCTTGTGTAGCTGGTGTCCCCAGTTCTTAATTATTGGTTGAGCTGAATTAAATCTCCTTTACGTTATATTCCTTCTAATTTGTGATTGGGAATATTGAGGGGCATCTAGAGAAGACTGTGTAATCCTGGTTCAACAGAATGTGTGAAGTAAGATTTCTCCTCTTCTGGATTCTTATGAATTTTCTATCATTTGGGTCAGTGTGGACCATTTGTGATGGAGAGAATTAAATTGGAAAGATTGTTCATTTATTTCTTCAACAAGTGCTTGCTGAGCAAGTTCTATGTCTCAGGCACTCTTCTGGGTCATGGGGGTATAGATGTGAATAGAAGAGCCACAGATCTGCATCCAGAATGAGCTTACATTCTAGTAGAAGGAGACAGACAATAAACATCCTAGTTAAGTAAATTATTTAGTGGATTTAAAGGCAATAAGGGCAATCAGGAAAAATAAGACAGAATTAGAGAGATAGGCAGGTAAGGACAGCAGTTTTAAGCAGAGTATGCGGGTTAAGTCCTCACTGAGGTGACATTTGAGCAAAGACTTGAAGGAGGTGAGAGAAGCAGACCTGTGCTATCTGGGGATCAGCTTCTGGGCAGCATGAATAGCCTGGGAGAAGGCCCTGAGGCATGAGTGTGCTGACCTGTTCAAGGAGAGCCAAGAGGCCAGTGTGGCCGGAATTGAGTGAGCAAAGGGGAGAGCACTGGGAGATGAGGTCAGAATGTGAATGGGAGGGCAGATCATGTAAGGCCTTGGACGTTACTCCAAGGACATTGGCTTTTACGCTGAATGGGCTATAGAGCCACTAAATTGTTTTAATAGAAAAAGAGCATGATCTGACTTCTGTTTTTTATTTCTTCTTTAATAACAGCTTTATTGGGATACAATTCACATATCATAAAACTCACACTTTTAAAGTGTAAAATTCGGTGATTTTTAGTGTATTTACAGAGTTGTGCAACATCATCACTATCTAATTTCAGAACATTTTATCACCCCCAAAAGAAACCATGTAACTATTAGCAGTCAGTCCCAGTCCTCCTCTCCCTGCCCCTGATCTGCTTTCTATCTCAATGGATTTGCCTATTCTGGATGTTCCCTGTAAACGGAACAATGTGTTGTCATTTGTGACTGGCTTCTTTCACTTAGCATCCATGTTGTAGGTTTTCAGGGTCCATCCATGTTGTGGCATATATCAGTACTTCATTCCTTTTTATCGACAAATAATATTCCATTATGTATATGGATATACCATAGTGTGTTTATCCATTCATCAGTTGATGGACATTTGGGTTGTTTCCACCTTTTGGCTATTATGTATAATTCTTCTATGTGCATTCATGTACAAGTTTTTGTTTGGTTATATGTTTTCAATTTTTTTCTTATATGCCTGTGAGTGGAATGACTTCTGTTTTAAAAGGATCACCTTGTCTGCTGTGGTGAGAATACACAGAAGGGGGTCAAAGGTAGAAGCTCTTGCAGTAATCCAGATGAGAGAGAATGGTGACTGCAGGGTAAACTGCTTTTGACCAACCACAAGTCTTGGGACATGACTGAGCCATGGTGACAGCCACTGCTCAGGATGAATGCCATCACAACACATCAAGTCTACCTGCCATCCTGGAAATGGTGTGAAAAGCCCTGTATTTAATGGATTAGCACTCAGCGGCATATGTTTTCTAGAGAGACTTTCTATTCATAGATCTAATGATTCTGTATAGGATCAACATAAAATCTATTAAAATATAGCTGCCAATAATATTAGATCCATAAACATAACTGTAGTTGGCTTGCAAGAAAGAAATTTGTGGCTATATTATTTAAATGTTTTCACCACTTGTAGGCTTCCTTCGTTGTGAAATGCATTACAACCTATGACATGTCTTGGCAATCTCAATTTTTCTTTGGTAGAGTGAAAGTTTGGGTGGAAGGAATTATGGGAGGAGATGGATAGAGATAGAAAAAAAAATAGAGCCCACACACCTTCTGACTATACAATGTTTTCTGGGGGTGAAAGGATGAGAGAGAAAGAGAGAGAGAAACTATCTCAACCTGCACCTGCCGGGACAGTTCTGGTGCCTGTGGCTGATGAGATCATTAGCATATTGTGCCTGTGCTGCTGTTTAGAACCTAATGGTCTGTTTGCTTAACAGATGGGTGTCTATTCTTTGAGCACCCATAGCACATAAAATTGGCTGCTAAACAAGGGAAAGTGGAGTAAAATGTATTGAGTGCCTACTACTGTGTAGAGTTTTTATGTTAACTTTCATTTCATCCTCTGAGCAGATGCTGTGGTTAAGAGAACCGATTCTAGAGCCACACTCCCTGGGCTCCAATTCCAGCTCCTGCCACTCGTTAGCTGCTGTCCTTGGGCCCATTATGTGACTATGCTGTGCTCTGTAAATGGGGTTAATACTAGTAACCTACTCACAGGGCAGTTGTGGGGATTAGTACATTCAAAACATTGAGAGCGGAGACTCTAACTAGAGCCCATAGTGAGTGCCCCATGAACCAGTATTTGAACTAAGTTCTGCCAGACAACCTGGGTTCTTTTAGCCATCTTGCATGCTGCCTCTTCCCAAAATAAGAACAACACATTACACAGGGTTTATTGTTTTCCTATTTTATCTATTGCACTTCTGATATGCTAAGAAATCCTGATGAATGTAGGAACCTTAAGTCCTATAAAGCATCAAATGAGTCCAGTTGAATTGCTGGCTGATTAGGACTTGAGCAATTTGTGAGCTTGACCTTTGACACATACAGACCAGAAAACTCTTGTAATCTAGCATAAAATTATAATAGTGGATGAGGCAAAATTTGAAGGAAAATGAGACTTGTCATGTTGCTTCTGATACTCTTACTTACATTTTTTCTACCTTTTTCTTCTCTCCTTAGACCTATAACCAAATACATGGACCATAAATCATGACTGTGTGTTAAGGCCCTGTATGACAGATATCTAACTTTTCCCCTTCAAGAAAAGCTGGAATAATAAATAACAATGTCCTAGCAACCCTCAGGTACCCTAACCTCACTGTGTAGACTGCAGTTTTCATTTAGCTTACTGTTCCTGCCCAGATTGGAGATTTATTTTAGGTGATATCTGAAATGCCAATTTCTGATATCTTGTAGTTTCATGATTCTGGGCACCTAGCAGGCGCTCAGTAAGTATGAGTTGATTGATTTATTTGATTCCCACAGCTTTCTGGTTAGTAAAGTGCAGCGTATCCTACATTGTTCATGTGTGTGCACACTTATATCACACTCTTTTCTTTCATTTGGCAGTTTTGGACACTCTAAATGGGAATAGATCAGAAGTTTAGACATATAGAGGGAAATGCTTCAAAGTACTGGTTCCCTCCCGATATTTTCTCACAAGTGAAGTTTTTTATTATTATTATTTAAAACACCTATTTATGAGCAAGCAGGGACAAAGAAGACATACAGCCTGAGCGCTAAGCTTGATGAAGTCCCAGCTTTCCACTCTTTTAGGAGCTCCACTATGACCTTGCCAGAAAGAGTCGCTGGCGTCAGATATGCAATATTCCAGAGTGAGGATTCTGTAGAAGTTTCTGTAGGTGGCTTTATGCAACCAGAGGTCTTCCAAGGCCAGGTCTGGAAACAGGAACAGGCTCTGGCCCTCATAGTACAAGTAATAGGCCTCAGTACTTCTTATACGTTGTTCATTCAAGGACGGGAATATTTCTAAAATATTTTAGCCAAACCACGTGTCTTGAACACCAATGAGAATCCACTTCTAATATCCTTAGTGCAGACGAACAAACCATGAATTTCACCAATGAAAACTCATTTCTGACATTCATTTTTTGAATTAGCAGAGCTTTTGGTGTTGATTGAGGCACAGATAACAGAATCTCCTCTATAGGGTGGTAGGACTGGTGTGAGCTACCATCCCTCGAATGGGAATTCCTGATTAGGTCAATTGACTGTAAACGGAGTGTAACTGAACTAAAGCACATACATCCTATCTACCTTCTATCTATGCTGTTCACAAAAGAACTTTGTATCTTAAATGTGCTTTTAATGAGCTTCATTTTGTGTGATGTTGGGAACCTCTCTTGCATGCATAGCTTGTTTTCTAAATGCTAAGACTGAATGAAAAGAAAAGAAAGAGAAAATTTGGAAAGCTTCTTTTTTGTGTTGTTAAATGCACAGCAAATCCCCCTAGGCTGTTCACAAAGGAGTGAATCAACATCTGTTTGGAACTACCCATTGGTCAGCATCTGTCGCATGAGACCTAGGTCAGAGCTGTCGTCTAGCTATGAAGATAACATGAATATGTGGACAACAATTAGACAAGCGCACATTAGAGTACCTAATTAACAATGAAAGGATATGAAAGCGTAAATGATACAGAACAAGTAGGGATAGATCACTGTGACGTAATATATCCCAAGAACAGCTCACGGCAGAGGCGACCCTAACAGGAAGGGTAGTATTTATAACTGGAAGAACATGAAGAAGGCATTCCACCCAGGGAGCACAAGGGAGCGTTGTTTGGGAGGGGTGTGTGTGAGCATGGTGTGTTCTAGCACAGCAAAGAAACCAGCCTGAATAGGGTAGTAGAGTAGAGGGGGTTTGTACTAATAACGATAGCTCACATTTGCTAAGCACTCATTATGTGTCATTTGTGCTAAATACTTTATGTCTATGAAGACATTTAATGATTCCAAAAACTTTATGAAGTAGTTGCTCCTATTATTCTCACTTTACAGAAGATGAACTAAGGCATGGCAAAGTGAAATAAGTTGGCCAGTGGTCACATAGTGACAGAGGTGGGATTGAACCCAGGCAGCATGACTCCAAACACTGCAGCACACAACTGTACCTACTACACTCTTTGCCTCTCCGGTGGCCGGTGCCTGTGGTGACTAGTGTTTATTGTGGGGGGTCTCAGAAGCTGCAGATATCTGAAGCAGATCTGAATAGGTGTTAGCAATTGCTTAGCAGTGACTGTTGCCAGCAGAGTTCAGCAAGGCTGAGGATGTAGACAGGAAAAGGAGACATTAAGTGACAGAGAGACAGAGTCAGAAATAGGGAAGCACCAAAATAAAATGAGAGAGAGAGGGGAAAAGTGGTTATGGTACAGAAGGATGGGGAGGCACAAACCGTCACAGTGCCTCCCTTAGTGACGTTCAGTGGCACCCTTGCTCTCGTTGCTTCGACCTAGTCCTGAAGTACCTAACGTAATTAAATACGACCTTTTCCCCTTTAGAAAACGAGGCTCGTTTTTTTTTGCTTTCAATGTGTTTCTTATAAGCGTGTGTCAAATCACTTCAAAGAAGTTCATTTGTGATTGAACAGCTTACAAAAAATGTATGAAATTTATAAAATTCTGTTGTATAATTCTTATGCAACGGTAATAAAATAATACTAGAATTTCAAGGTGAAACTGTGAAATGTAAAAGTAAAATTCAAAATAATAAACAACTGAAAGTCTGGCTTCTCTGCCTGCCACTTTTGGGAAATATTGCCCCCAATGAAAAAACTCTGCCCCAAAGTACTGCATTATGTTCTCAAGTACTAAATTTTAGTGACATCCTCCCTATGAGGGTGTAAATAATGCTTATTCAACATGATGGAAACATTTCCAAAATTTTCTAAATGATCTCCAAAAGCAGCTGAAAATATCTTTAATGTGGAACAAATTTATTCCTTTGTAATTGCTACTTTACATCCTGTGTAATCACATGGGAGAAATCCCAGAAGATTGGCAGGCTGCGGTTTAAATCCATCAAAAACATGCGCGAAAATATGAACAAGCAGGCTTCCATTAAAATGAAAAACTACTAATGAGAACAGCGAGTGGGTCATGAAAGAGGGCCCCTGTGTGGGACTGCTCTCTCCACACTCCTCCCAGAAATGAGTCCTTTTTGGTGGAGCTCTGTGTTTGGGAGATATTTCTAAGAATTCTCGAAGTATAACTCAGGCTGTAAGTTGGAATGTTCCATGGGAACTGAGTGTCGTCCACTTGTGGCATGGGGCTCCAATTTATACGTGCCTTTTGGCCACACATCCCCCTACAGCCCTCTCCATTACCCAGAGAATACCAACATATGCAAAGCACTCTGAAAACACTTGAATTTAAATGAATTGAGGGAAATAACATTTGCAGGAAGATAGTTATTTACCTTCATCTATGCTAAAAATACATTGCAAATTAAGACTACGTCACATGGTTAGACCTCAGGGTATTTAATGATGAAGTTTTGAGGGCTGTTTTAAAAATCCTTTCCTAAGCACACAGAGAAAATATATACATAAAAGCACAACTCTCGTGTTGACTCTCGATAAAAAATATGTGTCACATCAAGAAATATAACTAAGGAAATGGTAGGAAAAAATGGTTTATACATACTCTTTCTGCAAAGGGCTTCTGTAAGATTTTTGCTGGACTGGTGTTTTTAATTGGATTTTTTTTTAATTTAGAAGCTGCTGGTTCAGATTCTCTCTGATATTAATGGTTCTGAGGTTCACTTTACCACTGTGTCTGTGGGATATTGCATACAGAATCGATATTTTTGTTTCTTTACCCGCTTTGCCACTGTGTGTCCTTGAGGAAGTTTCTTATTCCTTTTAGGTCTCAGTTTACCTACCTCTAATAAGGAGCTAAATGATGCAGAATTTTTTTTATAATATTTGAATAATAGATGTCTGAAAAAGCTTTTAGATTTAGTATTTGAAACTGCTGTATAGTTGGTGGTGATAATAACAGTAATAGCTTGGATTAGCAGAGAACTTGGCTTCCAAAAGCTCTAACTACTTTTACACTATTCTTTCATTATTCCCCCAAATACCCTTAAGAGGTAAGATGAGAAAGCATCAGCTTCCTCATTTTGCAGACGAAAAAATGAAGTGGAGAGATGTTGGAATGAGTACTAATTTTCAAAAACAGCATTTCTGATTCCAGAAGTTTTCCTGATAAAATGACAAATGCATTTTCACCGCCCACTATATATGAGTGGGGAAACTTCTGGTGGAGGCTGCCTCTACAGGCTGTGTCTGTCATTAATTCATCTCTTAAACAGGATAAGAGGCATTTCTTTGCAGTTATCACTTATTTTCCTATTGAGTGCTGCCCTTCCATTTAGATGGTGATCATTATTTCACTGCTCAATGCAATCAGTGAATGGAGAAATCCATGTTGTTTCTGCCCCCTGTGAAACTGATGACATTGTCATAGTCCTGGATAAGCATTTGTAAAGTACACACAAATATCATTATGCTGCCACGCAGGTTATCCATATGCTGGCATTATGGTTTTCAGAAGACTTCCACCTGTAGCAGTGTGTAATTGAAAACCAATCACTCCTCTCCTGAGAACATCACAGTTTCTTCTGCTGAAATGGAAATTGACAGGAGGAGTTAGATACAGATGTACCTGATCGTCGAGGGATAAATTATTTTGTGTAATTGATAGAGCCTTGCTAAGACCTAATGGAATGAACATGTTGTTTTCCACACCCATGGGTATGGCTAGTCCTAGCAAATATTGTGTGCTTGGATTTAAAGATGTGGGAGACTGTCAGCCTGTTGAAAATGAGAAAAATTAATTTGAACTGCTGATAAGGAAGGGAAACATACACAATGAATTAAATTTAATAGACTGAAAAAAATGTTTCTCGTTACTATTTCCACGTGGGACTACGTCAGACTTCATTTAACTCAAATAACTTTGAATATCAAGGACTACTTCTCTGCAGCCTCTGTCGGAGAATTCTGCATGGCAATTTGGTGCATCCATCATGGACACTATTTTGGTTAACCTTACCTTTTAATGTAAAATGTAATGATGTGTGTCCTGAGCAGAATAGAGACTGGTTGGCTGTCGATGACAAATTTGACAGTTTCCATTCGCTGTTTCTTTTGTTTTAGCCTTTCCAGTAATGAACAGTGGAGTAAGCCAGACACTGGTTGGGTTATGCCTTTCTGAGATCCTAAGAGGATAGATCTGATCTCTGGAAGAGGAGGTGGAGTTTTACAACTAGGATCTCACTCAGAATAACATTTTTGCTTTCAGTTTTCTGCAATTAATATATGGCACTGGGAAACTTGGCATACAGAGCTTGATTCTTTTTCCAATATCTCTACTTACTTTTAGAGTCTAACAGCTAATAAGAACAGTTCCATCATTGTCAACATTTCTTCACTATTTTCCTCTCATTTTATTAGTAATAACTTTATTGTTTCTGTAAAAAGGTTACAAGCATCTTAAAATTTTACAGTTACAAAGAGGCAAGGAAAATGAACATAAACATTCAGGCATAATCATCGCTAACATTTGGTGAGCATCATTCCAGATGTCGTGCTAAGCAGATAGTGAGGTTGATAAAATCAAAATAACTTTAGGATGTATTATATTATATATACAATTTTAATATCAACTATTCAGTTGAATTTTAGTTGAAGTTAACAAAAGAAGCTGAATGAACCCAAAGGAGTTGAAATTCAGGTAAGTCCTTCACAAGGGATATTGGAACCTGAAAGAACCCAAAGTTAAAAATGAGTTAATGAAGAACTTTAAAAGTTGAAATTAAAATGCTTGTTATACCTACATGTTTGAAATTTAGACTTTATTTATTCACTCCCTGCTATGAAAGATGAAGTTAGCACACTTTTACCCTTTTATGCCCTACCACCCACTATTTTTATTAGTTACATGATTGGATTTTACATGACTGAAGTTGATAACATTTACCTTTTGCTGGCTAATATTAATCTCTATGGTTTCATAATTGTAACGGTATATTTAATAGAATGCTCAACTCAAGCCTTTGTGCTAGTAGGTTTCCATTTTTAAGTTTTTGCTTTGGTTCGTTCCATAACTGGCTGCCTCTGTTAAGCAGTAGCCATCCCCCCACCTCTGTCATTTTGGGTGTCAGTTCTAGAGGATGAGTTAATCTTGTTCCTTAGTTCACGTGACACAATCCCACTTTTAAAAAAACTATTATCATTTTTTTGTTATTGTTGTCATTATTATGTATTCTCTTTTACTCCCTAATTTCATTCTCCTTTCCCTACTCCGTAGATAATCATTCTAACGTGTTTGATGAATATCCCATTTGTTTGATGCTTATGCGTTTGCTTCCTTGAAAAACATGTAGTGTTATATTTTACATAAGTGACGTTGTACTAACCTCATTGAATTTCTTGCTTCTTCATTCAACATGATATTTTTAGGTTTTATCTGTGTTAGTTAGTTTGTTGCTTTTATCTCTGAATAGTATTATGTGGAATTGATTTTCTAAAATGGGACACTTTTGAGGCTAAAAAGGCCCCTGTTAATAATTACACCAGGACAGTAGACATACAATGGGGCTGACCCAGGCCACCAAGATGCATGGTCACCTTATCCTTAGTGTCCCTCTCCACATTTTGTATTTTAAAGAATGTATTCATGGAAACTTAGGTTGTATCCAACTTTCTGCTGCCACTAACCACGCTGAGATGGATTTGCTTTCCCTCATGTAACTGTGTGAGAATGTCTCGGGAATTTATACCTGGGAGTTGCTGGGTCAGAGGTGTCCACGTGAGTGATTTGTCTAACCAGCCAGTTTGTGCTCCAGAATGCCTACAGCTGTGTAAACGTTATCAGTAGCACATGAGGATTTTGATTCCCACATCCCTCCAACAGCTGGCGTTAGGCAGCTTCCCAGTTTTTGTCAATCTGATGGCTTTAAAGGAATGGCTTAATGTTATTTTATTTTGAATTTCTCTAAATACTAATGAGTTTGAGCTCGCTAGCCTTTGAGTTTCTTCCTCTGTTGATTTGCCTATACATCTACTTAGCATGTTTTTTGGGGTGGCTTCTTGATTTTGTTCCTTTGATTTTGATTTGTGGGCATTCTAGATATGAGTCTCTTATTGATGTCAGACTGCAGACATCTCCAGTCTATCTTGTTAACTTTGTACATGGTGTCTTTAGTTGACCAGAAATTCTTATTTTTTTTTTTTAAAGATTTTATTTTATTTATTTTTCCCCCAAAGCCCCAGTAGATAGTTGTCTGTCATAGCTGCACATCCTTCTAGTTGCTGTATGTGGGACGCGGCCTCAGCATGGCCAGAGGAGCGGTGCGTCAGTGCGCACCCGGGATCCGAACCCGGGCCGCCGGCAGCGGAGTGCGCACACTTAACCACTAAGCCACGGGGCCGGCCCAGAAATTCTTATTTTTTATTTAATCAAATCCATCAACATTGCTTTATGTCAGTGCTTTGAGGCTTATGTTTGAGAAGTCCTTCTGCATCGCTAGGTTATGACAATCTCCTACTTTATTTGCTATTAATTTTATTTCTTTAATTTCTACATTTCGGTTTGAAATCCACTTTTTTACACACTGTTAGATGGGAATACAGTTTTTTTTCTCCCTATAGAGAGTTAATTTTCCCAACATTGCCTACTATGCAGACTAATACTCATCGATTGATTTAAGGTACGAATTTTATTATATTAAAAAGAGATATGATTATATATTTAGTCTCATTTTTTTTGCCCCAGTATCATATTGTATTTATTACTATGACTTTGACATGATTTAAAAATATCTCTTAGGGCAAGTGCCCCTTCTTTTGCTTTTCTTTTATGATATTGAACTAGCTATTCTTGCAACTTTTATTGAAATTTAAAAATAAGTTTTAGATTGAGTTTATCAAAAGCCACCAAAAATTCAGCTGGAATTCTGATTTTGGTTGCATCGAATTTTAGATTTATTAGGGAAAGATTGACTTCTTAATATTAGATGTTCTCATCCAAGAGGATAAACTGTTCATCTATTGTCTTCTTTAAGTCCTTCAGTAGGTTTAAAATTTTTCTACATGAGACTTATGAATTCTTTTAAAATTCCTGGACATTTCATAAGTTTATTGTTATTGTAAATAGGATTTTAATTCTTAGTTATATTTTCTAGTAGTTTATTGTTATTGTAGAAAAATGTTACTGTTCTTATAATTTGGTCTTGTATCTGTCAACTTCACAGAACCCTCTTACTAGTTCTAGCAGTTTGTTGATTCTATTGGTTTTTCTTTGTGGTCAATTACATCATCTATAAATAATAAGGATTGTTTTCTCTCTCTCTCTTTTCTGATCTTTAACTTCTCATTTCTTTTTTTGTTTCTTACAGTATGGGCAGAACTTCCACTACAGAAGCCATGATAGTACTGCTCCTCAGTGGTTTTAAGGACAGCTTCATGGAAGTTGTCTTCCCTTTGTTCTTGAAAGCTTTAGAATGTTTTCTATTACTCCAATTGGATGATTCTAAAATTATTCTAAAACCTTTCCTTTCCCTTGAAATTCTGTGGGCTTCTAACTATTACATAGCAATGTGTGTTGCTTTGGATAAATCTGAAATCAAACTGCATTTTTCCCCTTTTAAATGCCTTCTTTTTCCCCTCCTTTGATGGATATCTATATAATATCTCTCCTTATCCTTGAAGTTCAATGGCTTTCCACAATGTATTTTGGCCTTGATCTTTCTGTGCATTTTTTCCCGGGACAAGATCTAGAGATTCAAGTCTTTATTTTAGGAAAGATTTTCTATTATGTCATTGAACACTTTTTTTCCTTTACTTGTTCTCTTCTTTTTGAATACCCATAATACTCATTTGGAGTTTTCTTTGTTTTCATGTTTATGCTCATTGCCATAATCATTTAAATATCTTTGTTAATTTCTGTTTTGTTTTGTGTGATTTTCACCATGATCCTGACATTCTTTTTATGTGTATTAATCCTAATTTTTTGTATCTTTTTATGTTTCTTTTCCTTCCACATCTTGTCTGAGCTCTGCCAGCTTACTTTTAATTTCCTTCCGTTGTCTTAAATATTCTTTGAACACGTGTATTTCTTTCTTGAGCTCTTTCCTTTAGAGCCATCATACCGTCAATAATTTCTTTGAGGCAACAGAGAACTATCTGAACTTTGCCTCTGTTTCCTTGGATATTGCCTCTCGTGTTGTATGTTCTCCAAGTGCCTTTGCTTATGTCCCTCTCCTCCTCTCTTCTCCCAGAGTTTGTGCATAATTGTGCTACCGGATCCTTTTAGAGATTACTTTTGGTAATAGAGACAGCTATTTGCTGAAGGAAAGCACATGTGGACAATGAAAGCAGGGTATTTGAAGCTGAAATAATCTGAAGCCTCTTCTCACTCAGGTTGGGAGTTCAAGAGGTGCTATGGCTCAGAGCAAAACATTTTAGGTCTTGAAATCTTACTATTGTCATGTGGCTCTTGCATGTCTGTGTTCTTCATTCCCATACATTATATGCCATAGCCTCCCTGAAGAAAAGATTCATGGTAAACAATAGGAATAGATGTGTGGCATGGCTTCTCCTCCAGCAATATTTCCCTGATGTTTCATAGTATCTAATTGTGATTTACAGAATCATTACCCATCTTTCTTATATATTGCCATGACTCTAGATCTCATTACTCTAATCCAAGGATCCCTGAATATTTCTTTCAAGACTGTATGGGTAAATTGGAGAACATCTGTGTTCTGCTTGGGATCTGAGGAGGTATGCATCTGCTCTCAGATGGTCCCTCGTCTTGGTAAGGGCTTCACGTTAGGTAGTAGATATGTTCATAATGTATATTGCATACTTTACACAAACTACACATACATAAACAAGGACATATTTATGTTCAATTATTAAGGATTGTTCATTAGTATTTTTGCTGAGAATTTATTTGTTACAGGTTAGCACAATGGATCTCAAATATCCTCTGTGGTCCATGTTCTCAGGCCCTACTTTTCAGTGGAAAAATAACAACAAAAACAAAATGATCAAGTATGAGAAAATTTTGAGTGTTAGGTTTGCATCTTTTTTTTTTTTTTTTCTGCTGAGGCAGATTTGACCTGAGCTGACATCTGTTGCCAATCTTCCTTTTTTTGTATGTGAGCCACTGTCACAGCATGACCACTCACAGACAAGTGGTGTAGGTCCGTACCCGGGAACCGAACCCGGGCCACTGAAGTGGAGCATGCTGAACTTAACCACTAGGCCACTGGGACTGGCCCGTGGTTTGCATCTTTAGTTTAGGAGTGAGTAATTGGATGGTTTACATTTGAATTGTAACCCATAGATATCCTAAAGTTCGGTTACTGAAAAATTATGGGTTAAAATAATGTTGATGCAATATATATCACTACTTTGTAAGACTAACCAAGAAACTCTAACAACCTAAATCCATTCATTTATTCAATATACATTACTTAAATAGATAGTATGGTCTAGGTACTAGTGTAGGCAGAAGGGATATAGTGGGAAGAAGAAGGAGGAAGAAGACAAGGAGGACTAAGAGGAGGATTAAGAAGAGGAGAAGGAGGAGAGCGAGGGGAGGGGAACCTCCCTGCCTTGTAAAACTTTCATTCCAGCAGGGATAGATAGATAATAAACAAATAAACACATAAGTATAAATAACATGTGTTGTAAAAAATACTATGGGAGCAAACTAAGGTAAGCAGGCATTTTAAGTAGGCTGAAGAGGGAAGTGGTCTCTTAGGAGGACATCTTTAAGCAGAGACCTAAATTGAGTGAGATGAAATGAGAAACAGAGCCATGTGACGATGTGGGGGAAAGATTCCCAGGCAGAGGGGCGAGTAAGCACAGGGGCCCCACGACAGGAATGTTCTTGAAGTGTGTGGAGGAGCGTAAGGAGTGCAGTGTGGTTGTAGCAAGGTGAGGGGGCGGGGGAGGACCTGAGGTTGGAAGGTGGTCAGAAGTCTGCTCGTGAGCCTGTGGGATGTGGTAAGGATTTGGGTTTCATTCTCAGTGGGATGGAAAGCCAGTGGGGGATCAGAGTAGGAGAGTGATAGGACATTCCTTGTTTTTCAAAAGATCTCTCTCGCTGCTGTGTAGAGAATAGATTTTGGGAGGGCAGGGGTAGAATGAGGGTGGAGGGAGGACAAATAGGAAACAATCATAATAACCCTGAGATTAGATGACACAGGCCTGACCTAGGGTGATGAGAGTGGAGCGGGGTAGAATTTACCGGATTTGGGCTTTATATTGAAGGTAGAGCTGGCAGGATCTGGTGATAAATTCAATATGAGCTATAAAATGTTTGACAGGTGTACTATTTCAAGGTTTTTCTTGGCCTGATCATTGGAGTGAATGGTGATGCAGTTTACCATAAGTGACTGCTATGGACTGAACTGTGTCCCTCCAAATTCATATGTTCAAACCCTAACCGTCAGTGTGACTACATTTGGAGATGGGGCTTTAGGAGGTAATTAAGGTTAAATGAGGTCTTAAGTGTGGGGCCCTAATCTGATAGAATTGTTGGCCTTCTAAGAAGAGGAAGAGACAGAGATCTCTCTCTCCACACACGTGCAGAGAAGAGGCTGTGTGAACACACAACCGTACCATGGGCATTGACAAGCCAAGAGAAGAGTCCTCAGAATAAAACCCAACCCTGCCAGCACCTTGATTTTGGACTTCCAGCCTCCAGAACTGTGAGAAATAAATTTCTGCTGTTTAAGCCACCCAATTTGTGGTATTTTGTTATGGCAGCTCGAGCAGACTAATACAGTAACTCTGAGTGAAGTACCTTTTATTGACTGACTGACAGTTATTTTGAGGTGGTGTTATTAATCAAAGAGTTTGATTTCTGACAAGTTAAATTTGAGATTCTATTAGACATTCAAGTGATGTTGTCTAGTAGCAAGCAATTCAGGGAAAAAGTGTTAATGATGATGAAGGTAAACTAACAGTAATTTAAAATTAAAAACCTAGAATAGCAATTGAAAGTCAGAGCTACCTCAAGGCAACACTAATTATGCACTAAAAACAAAGCATGCTTTCTAAGCTTGGTAAGAATTCAATCTACCTTGATGCGCACCTTTGCCTCGGAGGACAGAGCTTCACAGTTGGTGTGGCAGCTGCCCTCCTCGCTATACTCCTTCACTAGAGTCCGCATTAACTTTAGGAATAGTGTAACGTTTGTTTATGAATACCAAATATTGATAAACTTGAATAAATCACTAACATGCAGCTCTAATAAAAATAAGATCTGTGGAGTATCTTGTAATTCCTTTATAAGAATGGAAGAAAGCAATACATTTATCAAACCAGTATGCAGCCCCCAGGAGGACTCCCTTAGTCCAAATTGTGGGGATCATACCATCATTTGAGGCAGTGAGCTAGAGCTAGTGAGATCCTTGCTCAGGATAGGCCGGAGGGGATGGCTTTGTTTACCTTTTAGTGGTCACTTCTGCTTCATTCATTCTACACATGCTGAGTGCATTCATGTTTTGTGCCTTTATATATGCTAGAATGCCTTTTCTCTGATCCTGTATTTGCAAACTCTTAGGCTTCTTCCTACTTTCATCTTAAATGCTACCTCCTCTAAGAGACTATCCAGACTCCCTAAAGCAGATAGAGGCTGTTAGTACTATAAACTCCTGTTTCAACTTTGTGCGGAGTTCCATTTGGCAGGTATTGTATTGCATCATTATTATAATGTACTCAATTGTTAGTCTAGATGATGATGAAGATAGTAACAGCATTGACATTTATATTATATACTTACTACGTGGCTGACACTGCCCTATTTACTTAATCTATGCTTCTCATCTCTATATTCCCACATCTGTTGAGCACTTAATAGAAGCTCAATAAATAGCTATTAAACAGCAAAACATTTTCCATCCCTGATATAGTTTGTTGAAATTTAAAAGTTCTTAAATTTGCATTATTTTTTTGAATAAAGATTTAATTTATAGTTTCAGGTTTCTTTCCTATGCATGGGAAAAAATAATGGAAGAACCATTATTGGTTCAGAGTAATCACTTGCATTAGAACCTCAGCGAACACATTGAAAAGAATTGCATTTATTCTAGTCTCGGTGGATTGACAATCTAAATAGTTTTCAAAATTATTAGATGTTAACCTTAGCTGTTGCCGCAATAATGCAGTGTACAAACTACCCCAAAATTAGAAAGTAAGAGTTTTTTTCTCACAGATGGATCTGCAGGTTTTCTGGGCATCAGTGATCAGGTCTGGATTTAGCTAGTCTTGGCTCAAAGCCATGGTGAGGTGCAGGTCAGCTCAATATATTTCTCACTCTTCTGTGACCAGCAGGCTGCCAGGGATGTGCTCTTTTTACCGCAGTGGGTGGAAGCTCCCAGAGGGGCAAGAGGCCTTGCTCAGAACTAGCATATCATCACTTCTACCTGTATTCCATTGTCCAAAGCAAATCTTATGGCGAACCTGACAACAGTGGGGCAGAGAAGTATATGCCTCCCATGGAGGTCCAGGTTGGGGACCAGGAAGTGGGGACAATAATCAAATTGACCACAATGGGCTTTTAAATTTTCCTTGATGTAGAAGCTTAGATAATTGTGGTGGTCCATGTACCTTTATTAAAGTCTCTCTTTTCCCTCATCATTTTGAGTTTCCTTGAAATGTTTCCTTCTCTGTGATGGAGACACTATCTCCTAAACAGATTTTTATTAAAAGAAAAGCAATGAAGGAGCTGGCCCCGTGGCCGAGTGGTTCAACTTCTGTGTGCTCCACCTCAGCCTGGGTTTGCGGGTTCGGATCCCGGGCACGGACCCACTCCTCTCGTCAGCCATGCTGTGGAGGCACCCCACATACAAAATAGATGAAGATTGGCACAGATGTTAGCTCAGGGTTAATCTTCCTCTAGCCAAAAAAAAATAAAATAAAAAGAGGAAGATTGGCAATGGATGTTAGCTTGGGGTGAATCTTACTCACCAAAAGAAAAAAAAAAAAAGAAAGAAAAGCAATGAAACCTAGACCATTCTGAATTTCTTTCTGATTAAGACCATTTGAATATTAATTAAATATGTCTTACATGAGGTAGTGGACATGACTACAAATTAATTCTTATTCCCTTTTTTATGGGAAGCAGTTGGAATAGTACTAGTTGATTTCATAGCTTAGAGCATGATATTCAGACAAGTAGTACTATTTATTTAATCTATATAGTATGTTAGGTATGTTATATGTATAGCCATTTGGAAACTATTTATAAAAAATATCACATAAGAATATTAGCCTATGTACCTCACCACCACTTCTCCTCCCTCCCTCTGAGGTGGTAAAAAATAAATTCTGCAAGCATTCTTTTGTATTACTTGCTTGGTAGAAGTAGCTATTTATCTTAAATGGGTATTTAACTAGATGTTTAAGTTGTAGAAATTAGAACATCTGGATTAAGACAGCAATAATTTAATTATTCAGCTGTATAGTGTTCCTATTAAATGCAACTGTCATGTGAAAAGGAAATGTCTATTAACATTTTTGAACTTCTCACTTATTAGTCTACCTTTTATAATGCCTTTCCTTCATTCAAAGTCATCTTACAGTTTTCAGGTTGTTTTATGAAGCAGCACTCATGCTAAAATCATTTCACTTATTTCTAAAAAGGACAGGTTTCTATGTTCTGGAACATTATCCCTATCCTTTCTATGTACAGGTCTTTAGAAAACATTTATTTTCACATTCTGACTGAAAATGACTTTAGAGAGTTTATGATCCAAATACGTGCATTCTGTTTTATTTTATTTTTTATTGGTAAGTTGTCTAAAATGATAAAACACTTGTTTTAAAGCTATTTGCTTAGCATGAGGTAATAGAGTTCATTTGCCCTGGCTTTCAGAAGATGTATTCTTAGTGGGCAGGGCAGAGAAATGCCTGGAGAATCCTCTGGGTCTAAAGCATGGTTAATGCTCCATTTGAATCACTTTGATAATGACTGGTGGTCTCAGTTCTCATTGACTCCAACATTTTCCTAATTGGTTTGTAGGAAATTGGTATGGTGTTTGATTGTCTGTCTGCTGGAGAAGAGCTATGGCTTCACTCAGTGACCTATACACTTCCCCTAAATTATAGGACAGAGATCAGTTATTTTGGGGTAGGTCTTGTCTCTATGCTTTAAATGACTGCGTCTAAACAGAACTCTTATGTGTTCTGACCTACCCCTGGGAGAGCAAGTGAATGGATATTTCTGGGCATGGTCCGACCAGTGGCCATTTATTGGGTTCCAGTGTAATGAACTGGCCACTGAAAGGGGTAAATGAAGATGAGTAACAAATAGTTCTGCCCTTGGGTGGTTTCAACTTACTTGGGTAGGTGACCTTTATTTGTCCATTTATAACTTAGCAGGCAACATGATATAATGGATATAAACACAGGCTTTGGAGTCAGGCCAGATGAGTTTATATCCCACCTATGTGAGTTATTAGCTGTAAGACTTTAAGCAGATTACTTAACCTTGCCGTGCATCAATTTCCTCATGCATAAAGTAGGCAAAATAATAGCACTTATCTCATAAAGTTGTTGTGAAAATGAAGTTCCTCGTTCTGCTGATGGTTATCTGCATGATGCTAAATTATAAGCGTATATACTTAGATGTTGACTTGGAAAATTTAGATGTTACGTTTTGACCCCCAATATGAAAAATGAAGGATTATTTGATTTCTCCCAGCCTTCCTTCCCTATACTTCTCTAAACTGATGATTGTTTTATTATTATATTTAGGCTTTTTTTGGTTACCTTTTAATAATCTATTTGAACCTCCTTTCCTTGTTCCATCCACTTTAGGCAATATTTCATGATTCCTCACTACAATGTTGACCTGAAGAAAAGAACATCTTTAGACTTTTCTCCACCTCTTCCTCTAACTTCCAAAGTCTGTCAGCTTTACCATTATTTTCATATCATCAAGGTTTATAAAATTTACCCCCCTTCTGAAACCATAATTTAAATATTTTGTTTTGTCTATAAGTTAATTCTAATATTATAAAAAGTTATCAACATCTGTGTTGTTATGATTATGCAAATATGATTCAAATAGTGATTGATCCTATAGAAATCTGGAAGCCAATGTCTCTAACCTTATGCTACCTAGGAGAGAATATTTCAGGCTTCAAGATCAAATGCATTCTTGTTTTAAAAATGCCATTAAACGTTCCAAAGCATGCCACATTTTATTTCACTTCTTATGACTTCCTTGGCTAACTTTAAATTATTTATTATTTTTTATTTTGGAGGCATTTTTAATTATCTTTTTTTCCTTACATACTCTTGATGATATTACTAAGGTTAGGAATAACACTAGTTCATCTATCTGCCTGCCTGCCTGCCTGTCTATCTACCTATCTATCTACCTATCTATCTATCTATCTATCTATCTATCTATCTATCTATCTATCTACATATCTACATTCTTGAGTCTACTTTATATCTTAGACATCCTCCCAAAGCCTGCCCACCTCCTGCCCCGCCGTGGATGGGATTCTCTCCAGGTCTGCAGCTCAGCATCATAGCGTCACACAGGGAGCAACTTCCACTGATATCCTGGCTAATGTCTCCTGTTTCCGGGAATCCCTGTTCTTATTTTTCTTTACATTTTTTTGTTTTATTTTGTTCTCATGTTTATTCAAACAGTACTTTTTGTGTACCTACTATGTGCCAGACATTGTTCCAGGCACTTTTGATATACTTGTGTGTAAAACAGATAAAATCCCTATCTTTGTGGAAATTTCATTAAAGCCAGGAAAACAGAAAATAAACAATAAAAAAGAAGTAAATTGTATAGACATGTTAGAAGATGATGAGTGCTATAGGAAAAAACAATTAGACGCTGTAGATCAGAGTAAAGGAGAGCTGGTGAGGGGCAGGGGTGCAATTTATTGCTTGAATTAACGACGATATTTAGAGCAGTTTTAGGTTTATAGAAAAACTGAGCAGAAAGTACAGAGTTCCCATGTACCGCCTCCCACCACAGTTTCCCCTATTATTATTATTATCTTGCCTTAGGGTGGGTGCGTTTGTTGCAATTGATGAACAAATATTTATGCATTCTTATTAACTAAAGCCCATAGTTTACATTAGGGTTCACTCTTCCTGTTGAATGTTCTGCAGATTTTGACAAACATATATTGTCCTGTATCCGTCATTACAGTATCGTACACAACAGTTTCACTTCCCGAAAATATCGCTTGTATTCCACCTGTTCATCCCTTCCTCCCTTGTCCAGAACCCCCGGCAACTACTGATCTTTTTACTGTCTCTACAGTTTTACCTTATCCAGAATGTCATATAGTGGGAACCACACGGAATGTAGCCTTTTCAGACTGGTTTCTTTCAGTTAGATGTACGCATTTAAGGTTCCTCCATGTCTTTTTGTGGCTTGATCGCTCATTCCTTTTTATTGAGGGCTGCGATTTTTCATAAGATGAGCAAAGCAAGTTGCTTTGTTGGAGCACATACTCTCATAACTTCTTATGAAAGGGTGCCTGGGAGGAAGATTTTCTGAGTCCTTGACTGCCTGAGCCCGTTAGTGTTTTATCCTCACACTTAACCTATAGTGTGGGTTGGCGTAGCATGCTAGGAAAATGTAACATCCCCGCAGGTCTTGGAAAGCACCCTTCTGTTGCCTTTTAGCATCTAGTGTTGATAGTGAGAAGTCTAACAGTCATTACTTTGTAGATAATCTTCATGTTTTATTTTCCTCTGGACACTATTAGGATTTTCTACTAATCTTGATTATTCTGAAATTTCACAGGGATGTGCCCAGGTGCAGAATCTTTTTATTTTCCTTCTGGTCTTAAAATTTTTCTTCTTTTATTTATTTGATTTTGTCCTCTCCTCTATTTTATTTGTTCTCTCTTTTTGGAACTCCTCTTGGTTCAATGTTGGCTCTCCTAGATTGAATCTCTTTCTCTCTTAAATTTTATCTTGTGTTTTCTGTCTCCTTTTCTTCTGTTTCCATTTGAAAAAAATTCCTAAAAATAATTTCTAATGCTTTATTTGAATTTTTATTTTGATAATTGTATACTTATAATGATAAGAGACAGTTATGTTCTTTTTCTTTTTGCATATGATTCTTTCTTATTGCATCCTCTTTTTATTTTATGGTGGCAATATCTTCTTAAATATTTACAAGGATAATAATTCATTATTTGAAAGTTATCTTTTGTTGCCTGAATTATGTTTCTTCCAGCGTCAATTAAATATAGAGTGTTTGGGTGTGAAATAGGTTAGCAAGTTGACCCTCAATCGCTCTCTCTACCCACACTAGTTTTCCACAGGCAAATTATTTAATTGCTGTAAAAGAAAAAAAAAAGATATCTTTAGTTTGTTTTGCCTCAAGGTGAATTCTGAGCTGCTCACTGTCAGCACGGGCTAGGATGGAGATGGAGATTAGGGACTGGTGTATTTCTTTGCCTATCTGATTTTCTGTTTCACTTCCTCACTCCTCCTGGTTACCAATGGACTCCGAGCTTTGTGGCCACTCTGGGGCTACACCAGGAAGATTGACTCTTCCCTCTACAGCCAACAGGGCACACCAGCTACTGAAAATATACTGACACAAAAGCTTCGAACATATTCCTAATGTTTCAGTATTAAACACATGCACAACACATACACATGAGCAGCCTAGACTTAATTTTGGGTCTTTAACAATCTGTTTTGCTGTCAATTATTTCAGATGCAATCTGTGACTTTGAAAGAACTTCAGTTGGAATTATTATTCTGCGTAGTTGGAATGTTTTTGTCTCGTTATCAATTTTCTTTTGTACCTATTAGTTATAAGTGTGATGAGAACCAGTCAATGACAACAAGTCTAAACATATTAATTCACTTGTTCTACAACAGTGTATTGTGTAAACCATGAACCAGGCATTGTGGTAGGCTCTGCTGACAAAACAGTGAAAGACACTGTTCCTGATCTCAAGGAATTTGTACTTCGCTTCAGCAAGATGTACAAGCAAAGCCACAATTACAGTGCTGTGTGTGCTTTAATCTACAGGTTTCCAGGACACCATGTAAACACAGGGCCCATCATTAGGTAAACTGTGGGGGAGAGAAAAGGTTTTTGGTAAGTTGCTGTGTTGAATTTGGAGGATTTTTGGAGTTAGGCAGGAAATGGAAAGATAGAATATATTCTGGGCAAACATAGTGGCTCAGCGAAAGGTACAGAGACATTCCTGATTGAGAGAACTGCCAGTTGTTTGGTGTGGCGACAGTGTGTGATGCAGATGGGAGGATGAAGATGAAGGTGAATGAAGACCAGGCAGGACACAGGAGCTCAACCACAATGAGCCTGCATGGTGTGCTGACGAGCTTGGAATTTCTCAGGAAGATGAGGTGGACAAGTGAAGGATTTAAAATAGGTGAGGAGCCGGCCGGTGGTGAAAGCGGTTGAGTGTGCGCTCACCGCTGGGGTGGTCCGGGGTTCGCCGGTTCGGATCCCGGGCGGGCACTGATGCATGGCTTGTCAAGTCATGCTGTGGCGGCGTCCCATATAAAGTAGAGGAGGATGGGCATGGATGTTAGCCCAGGGCCAGTCTTCCTTAGCAAAAAAAGAGGAGGATTGGCAGATGTTAGCTCAGGGCCAATCTTCCTCACAAAGAAAAAAAAAATAAAATAAAATAGGTGAGTGTCATGATCAGAATTGCATTTTTTTTAAATTTTTTGTTTATTGCAGTAACATTGGTTTATAACATTGTATAAATTTCAGGTGTACATCATTATACTTCTATTTCTGCATAGATTACATCATGTTCACCACCCAAATACTAATTACAACCCAACACCACACACCTGTGCCGAATTATCCCTTTTGCCCTCCTCCCTCCCCCCTTCCCCTCTGGTAATCACCAATCCAATCTCTGTCCCTATGTGTTTGTTTATTGTTGTTGTTATCTACTACTTAATGAAGGAAATCATATGGTATTTGACCTTCTCCCTCTGACTTATTTCACTTTGCATAATACCCTCAGTGTCCATCCATATTGTCACAAATGGCTGGATTTCATCGTTTCTTATGGCTGAGTAGTATTCCATTGTGTATATATGCCACATCTTCTTTATCCATTCGTCCCTTGATGGGCACTTAGGTTGCTTCCAAGTCTTGGCTGTTGTGAATAACGCTGCAATGAATACAGGGGTGCATGTATCTTTACTCATTGCTGTTTTGAAGTTCTTTGGATAAATACCCAACAGTGGGATAGCTGGATCATATGGTAGTTCTATCCTTGAGTTTTTGAGGAATCTCCATACTGTTTTCCATAGAGGCTGCACCAGTTTGCACTCCCACCAGCAGTGTATGAGAGTTCCCTTCTCTCCACATCCTCTCCAACACATGTTGTTTCCTGTCTTGTTAATTATAGCCATTCTGACGGGCATGAGGTGATATCTCATTGTAGTTTTGATTTGCATTTCCCTGATAGTTAATGATTTTGAACATCTTTTCATGTGTCTGTTGGCCATCTGTATATCTTCTTTGGAGAAATGTCTATTCAGGTCTTTTGCCCATTTTTTAATTGGATTGTTAGTTTTTTTGTTGTTGAGATGCATCCGTTCTTTGTATATTTTGGAGATTAAGCCCTTATCAGATGTATGGTTTGCAAATATCTTCTCACAATTGTTAGGTTGTCTTTTTGTTTTGTTGATGGTTTCCTTTGCTATGCAGAAGCTTTTTAGTTAGATGTAGTCCCATTTGTTTATTTTTTCTATTGTTTCTCTTCCCTGGTCAGACGTGGTGCTTGAAAATATGTTGCTAAGACCGATGTCGAAGAGTGTACTGCCTATGTTTTCTTCTAGAAGTTTCAAAGTTTCAGGTCTTACATTCAAGTCTTTAATCCATTTGGAGTTAATTTCTGTGTATGGTGTAAGGTAAGGGTCTACGTTCATTTTTTTGCCTGTGGCTGTCCAGTTTTCCCAACACCATTTGTTGAAGAGACTTTCTTTTCTCCATTGTATGTTCTTGGCTCCTTTGTCAAAGATTAGCTGTCCATAGATGTGTGGGTTTATTTCTGGGCTTTCAATTCTATTCCATTGATCTGTGTGTCTGTTTTTGTGCCAGTACCATGCTGTTTTGGTTACTATAGGTTTGTAATATATTTTGAAATCAGGGAATGTGATACCTCCAGCTTTGTTCTTTTTTCTCAGGATTCCTTTACTTATTCGGGGTCTTTTGTTGTTCCAAATAAATTTTAGGATTCTTGGTTCTATTTCTGTGAAAAATGTTGTTGGAACTTTGATAGGGATTGCATTTGAATCTATAGATGGCTTTAGGAAGTATGGACATCTTAACTATGTTAATTCTTCCAATCCAAGAGCACAGACTATCTTTCCATTTCTTTGTGTCTTCTTCAATTTCTTTCAGAAATGTTTTATAGTTTTCGGTGTACAGCTCTTTCACCTCTTTGGTTAAGTTTATTCCTAGGTATTTTATTCTTTTTGTTGCAATTGTAAATGGGATGGTATTCTTAATTTCTCTTTCTGCTACTTCGTTGTTAGTGTACAGAAATGCAACTGATTTTTGTATGTTGATTTTGTATCCTGCAACTTTACCATATTCGTTTATTACTTCTAAAAGTTTTCTGGTGGATTCTTTAGGGTTTTCTATATATAAAATCATGTCATCTGCAAATAGTGACAGTTTCACTTCTTCCTTTCCAATTTGGATCCCTTTTATTTCTTTCTCTTCCCTGATTGCTCTGGCTAGGACTTCCAGTACTATGTTAAATAGGAGTGGTGACAGTGGGCATCCTTGTCTGGTTCCTGTTCTTAGAGGGATGGCTTTCAGCTTTTCACCATTGAGGATGATATTAGCTGTGGGTTTGTCATATATAGTCTTTATTATGTTGAGGTACTTTCCTTCTATACCCATTTTTCTCAGAGTTTTTATCATAAATGGATGCTGTATCTTGTCAAATGCTTTCTCTGCAACTATTGAGATGATCATGTGATTTTTATTCTTCATTTTATTAATGTGGTGTAGCACGTTGATTGATTTGCAAATGTTAAACCATCCCTGTATACCTGGAATAAATCCCACTTGATCATGGTGTATAATCTTTTTAACGTATTGTTGTATGCGATTTGCTAGTATTTTGTTGAGGATTTTTGCATAGATGTTCATCAGTGATATTGGCCTATGATTTTCTTTTTTTGTGTTGTCCTTGTCTGGTTTTGGTATCAGGGTAATGTCGGCTTCATAGAATGAGTTAGGGAGCTTCCCCCGCTCCTCAATTTTTTGGAAGAGTTTGAGAAGGATAGGTATTAAGTCTTCTTTGAATGTTTGGTAGAATTCGCCAGGGAAGCCGTCTGGTCCTGGACTTTTATTTTTGGGGAGGTTTTTGATTACTGTTTCGATCTCCTTACTGGTGATTGGTCTATTCAAATTCTCTACTTCTTCTTGATCCAGTTTTGGAAGGTTGTATGATTCTAAGAATTTATCCATTTCTTCCACATTGTCGAATTGGTTGGCATATAGCCTTTCATAGTATTCTCTTATAATCTTTTGTATTTCTGAGGTGTCTGTTGTAACCTCTCCTCTTTCATTTCTGATTTTACTTATTTGTGCCTTCTCTCTTTTTTTCTTGGTGAGTCTAGCTAAAGGTTTGTCAATTTTCTTGATCTTTTCAAAGAACCAGCTCTTGGTTTTATTAATTTTTTCAATTGTTTTTTTTGGTCTCTATTTCATTTATTTCTGCTCTGATTTTTATTATTTCCCTTCTTCTACTGATTTGGGGCTTGGTTTCTTCTTCTTTTTCCAGTTCCTTTAGGTGCATTGTTAGATTGTTTACTTGAGATTTTTCTTGTTTGTTGAGATAGGCCTGTATCGCTATAAACTTCCCTCTTAGAACCGCTTTTGCTGTATCCCATAAATTCTGGCATGTCCTATTTTCATTTTCATTTGTCTCCAGGTATTTTTGATTTCTTCATTGACCCAGTCGTTGTTCAGTAGCATTTTGTTTAATCTCCACGTATTTGTGGCTTTTCTGATTTTCTTTCTATAGTTGTTTTCTAGTTTCATACCATTGTGGTCAGAAAAGATGCTTGGTATTATTTCAATCTTCTTAAATTTATGGAGACTTGTTTTGTGGCCTAATATGTGATCAATCCTGGAGAATGTTCCATGTGCATTTGAAAAGAACGTGTATTCTTTGGTTTTTGGATGGAACGCTCTGTATATATCTACTAGGTCCATCTGTTCTAGTGTATTATTTAAGGCCAATGTTTCCTTATTGATCTTCTGTTAGGATGATCTATCCGTTGGTGTAAGTGGAATGTTAAAGTCCCCTACTATTATTGTGTTACTGTTTCTGTTTTTATTCTTTTGTGAGGAGATCAGCCCTGTGCTAACATCTGCCAATCCGCCTCCATTTTTTTTTTTTTTTTGAGGAAGACTGGCCCTGGGCTAACATCCGTGCCCATCTTCCTCCACTTTATATGGGATGCCGCCACAGCATGGCTTGCCAAGCAGTGCGTACGTGCGTGCCTGGGATCCGAACCAGCGAACCCCAGGCCGCCGCAGCGGAGCACGCGCACTTAACCGCTTGTGCCACCCGGCCGGCCCCCTACTATTTCTGTTTTTATGTCTGTTAATAATTGCTTTATATATTTAGGTGCACCTACATTGGGTGCGTAGGTATTTACAAGTGTTATATCCTCTTGTTGGATTGTTTCCTTGATCATTATGTAATGACCTTCTTTGTCTCTTTTTACAGTTTTTGTTTTAGTCTATTTTGTCTGATATGAGTACTGCTACCCCAGCTTTCTTTTCATTGCCATTTGCATGGAGTATCTTTTTCCATCCCTTCACTTTCAGTTTGTGAGTGTCTTTAGGTCTGAAGTGTGTCTCTTGTATGCAGCATATATATGGGTCTTCTTTTTTTATTCAATCAGCCACCCTATGCCTTTTAATTGGAGCATTTAGTCCATTGATGTTTAAAGTAGCTATTGATAAGTATGTACTTACTGCCCTTTTTTTAACTTTATTTTTCTCAGTGTTTTAGTAGTCCTTCTCTGTTCCTTCCTTCTATACAGAATTGATGTTCTCTTTAGTTTGACCTCTGTCTGAAAGCTCTACTCTTTAACTCCCCTCATCCCTCCTTTTATGTTTTTGATATCATATCTAACCTCTTTTTTGTGCATTTGTATCCATTACCCTCTTATCATGGAAATAGATAATTTTTCCTATTTGTGGTCTTCTCTTTTCCCCTTAAATCAGTCCCTTTAACATTTCTTGTAGCACTGGTTTCTTGGTGACAAACTCCTTTAATTTTTGCTTGTCTGGGAAATGTTTGATCTCTCCTTCCATTTTGAATGATAACCTTGCTGGGTAGAGTATTCTTGGCTGTAATTTTTTCCGTTTAGCACTTTAAATATATCATGCCACTCTCTTCTAGCCTGTAAGGTTTCTGCTGAGAAGTCAGCTGATAGCCTTATGAGGTTTCCTTTGTACGTAACTTGACTTTCTCTTGCGGCTTTTAGGATTCTCTCTTTATCTTTAATTCTGGACATTTTGATTATGATGTGTCTTGGTGTGGGCCTCTTTGGGTTTATCTTGTTTGGGGCTCTCTGTGCTTCCTGTACCTGGATGTCTGTTTCCTTCCTTAGGTTAGGGAAGTTTTCATCTATTATTTCTTGAAATAGATTCTCTGCCCCTTTGTCTTGCTCTTCTCCTTCTGTGACACCTATAACATGGATGTTAGTGTGCTTGATGTTGTCCCAGAGGTCCCTTAGACTGTCCTCACTCTTTTTAATTCTTTTCTCTTTTACCTGTTCAGCTTGGGTAATTTCTTCTAGTCTTTCGTCCAGCTCACAGATCCGTTCTTCTATATCCTCTACTCTGCTTTTGAGTCCCTCTAGTGAATTTTTCATTTCCAGTATTGTATTCTTCATTTCTGATTGGTTCTTTTTTATATCTTCCATTTCTTTGTTGACATTCTCACTGAGTTCATCTATTCTTCTCCCCACATCAGTGAGCATCCTTAACACTCTTAGTTTGAACTCTCTTTTGGGTAGGTTGCTCATTTCTGTTTCACTTAGTTCCTTTTCTGGGGTTTTGTCCTGTTCCCTTACTTGGAATGTGTTCCTTTGCCTCCTCATTTTGCCTCTTTCTCTGTGCTTGTGACTACGTATTAGGTAGGTCAGCTACGTCTCCTGCTCTTGGATAGGTGACCTTATGTAAGTGATGGCTTAGGAGGCCTGCCGGGTGCTTCCCTCAGTTCTCAATGTGCTAGGGGTGACCCCTATGTGGGCTATGTGTGTCCTGCTGTTGTGGCCTGTTTGCTCTCCCTGTAGGCGCCCAGGGAGGCCAAGTTATGCTCCTGGCCAGCTGTTGTAATGCTCAGCTGCTTGTAGTTGTTGTGGGCCCTTCAGTCTCTTTATCAGGTGTGGGGAGCCCCAGCACAGTTGGCTGCAAGTTCTAATATCACATTTGTGTTGCAGTATTCTTTTAAGTGAGTAGGCCCCCAGCATGGCAGGTTGCTAGGCTCAGGGCCTTACAATTGCTATAAGCCTCCAGCCTTTACGTCTCTCATCAGTTCTCTGAGGATTGCCGCTGAGTGGGGCTGGCCCAGGCATGGGAGCACCCCATTGTTTCAGGCTTTGGAAGGTTGTGCAAACCCCACCTATGTGGGTCTTTGAGGAGCACAAGTCTTCTGCAGCTGACAAGCCCTGCCGCCCACAAGTCCACACACACAGTCAACGCAGTCCTGCCCCATGTTCGCACCCCCAACCTCCCAAAGCGGACCCAGTCTCTCCATGGCAGGAGCCCCACACACTCCACCACCGCCCCACACTCTCCACCCAATCTTTGTGCACACCCTGCCCCACTGAAGTCGGCTCAGTTGCCAGGCTGCAGAGAATCCGGTCACCAATCTATGCAGGCCCACAAGTTGCCTGAGGGCCTGTTGTTGGGTGGGGCCAGTCTCTAGGGTGGGCTGCCTGCCCTGGCTAAGCTGGATTAAATCGGTGCTCTAGCAGGTGAGGCAGACCTGGGCTAGCAGGCCTCAGGGAGAACTCCAATGGCGTCTGTGTCAGCATGCCCACACCAGGCCACAACAATGGTCGCCGCCAATGTCCCAGTCCCTGGAGAGGTCTCACCTCTCACCGAGATGCACACAGGGCCTATTAGGTGAGTCTCTTTTCACCAAAGCACTGTGCACCTTTCTTTCTGGTGATTTTAGGATGCTTTCTGAAATGGGTGCGTTTGTGCGTGGGTCCTTTAAGAGCCGGTTTTAATGTCTTTGTGAACCAGCTTTTCTGGGGGTGCACCCCAATGTTTTAGTAGCAGGCACAGTCAGATATTATGCCGCTCATCTCGATTGTGCTGCACCCACAAAATACCCACAGCAGGGGTGCTCCCGGCTCAGGGCCCCGCGCCTCTAGGGAGGCTGCGTACCTGTGAGCTGCTCCCGGTGGCCGTGAAGCTGGCGGCTTGTGAAGGCGGCGTTTTTTCCTCTCCAGAAGGGAGTTTCTGCGTCTTCCACCTCAGTTAGGATTGTCCATTGTTGCAGAAGTTCCTCTCATCCAGTTTTCAGTTCTGTCTCAGGGGTAATTTTTCCTCGAGTAGTTGTAAATTGGCTGTGTCCGCAGGAGGAGGTGAGTTCAGAGTCTGCCTACGCCGCCATCTTGACTTCCGAATGCAGACATGCACTTTAGAAAGGTCACTCTGGATGCTATGTGGAGACTTAGAATTTCTCCCTCGAATCAGTGTGGTGCTGTGCAGGATTTATTTTATTTCTGCTGAGACCCAACAGTGATACTTAAGGGCTTGGCTGCCTGCTCATCTCCTTCTAATCTCTCCAAATTGGGAGGCAATAGTGAAAATTCTGAGCAAATTGAGAACTCACCTCCTTTCCCTAGTATCATTTCTAGGGGTTGAGGTGAGGATAGTTAGAAGCGTGGAGCTATGACAAAATTTTCTGCCTCATTCATGGCCGCCACTTTTGCAAAACTCATGGTATTAAGTTGGACTCTTCCTTTATTTGGTTGCTGCTGGTAAATATTATTATTATTTTTTGTTGCTGTTCATACTTTTTTGTCTTCTTTCCATTAGGTTTAGGAGAAAGCAAATGCTGTAGTCTAGTTTCCCCTCATCTTTTCTTAGACTGTGCTCTCCAACACAGTAGCCACTCGTCACAGGTGGCTATTGAGCACTCGAAATGTGGCTAATCTGAATGGAAATGTTCTGTAAATGTAAAATACACACCAGATTTTGAAGATTTAGTTAGAAAAATAAGACAGTATCACATAGTAATAATTTTTATATTGATTACATGTTGAAATCATAACATTTTGGGTATATTGGGTTAAATAAAATAGATTATTAAATCATTTTCATCTGTTTCTTTTTACTTTTTTTAGTGTGGCTGCTAGAACATCTAAAATTACATCTCTGGCTCACATTATCCTTTTGTTGGACAGCACTGACTCAGAAGACTCTCTTTTATTCATTGGAAAATAACATAGCAACAGCATTTAAGGGATTTTTTTTAAGTAAATTAATTTATTCATAAAGCAAGTATTTATTGAATATGATATGTCAAGCACTTTTCTAGTCATTAGAGCTGTAGCGGTGAATAAAACCAAGTCCTAGCTCTCATGGAGCTTCTACTTTAGTGGGAGAGGCAGATAATCAACAAGTGAGCAAATAAATGCCCGATGGGATTCTGGTTAGTGATGAGTGACATGAAGAACCAGAGCAGGCTAAGGGGGTGGAAAATTTCCTGAGGCTCTGCTGGGGAAGGTGGAGCCTAATATGGATGGGGGGATGAGGAAAAGCATCTTGGAGAGAAAGGGGAAGTGATAAGGAGGAGCCAGCCAGGTAAACACTGCAGGTAGGAGCATCACCAGCAGAGGAAACTGTATGTGTAGCTGCCCCGAGGCAGGAAGAAGCTCAGTGTGTTCAAGAAATAGCAAGAAAGCCAGTGTGGCTGGGGCAGAGCGAGGCAGGAGAGTGGTAAGAAATACCTTGGAGAAGTGGGCAGGGTTGTTCTCAAAGTGTGGCTTACAGACCCCTGGGGGTCCCAACACCTTTCAGGGGTGTCTGCAAGGTCAAAACTATTTTGCTGTGTTAATATTTGCACTCCTGATGGAAAGGCAGTGGTGGAGTTCCAGTGCCTATCAAGGCAGGAGCGCTAAACTGTAGTAGTCACTGTATCTTCATTGCCATTCCGGACCGGTATACAGAATGCCAGGTTCACTTAGGAATGACCTTGCTAAGGCAGTGTAATTATTAATTGCATTAAATCTTGAGCTGTGACTACACATCTTTTTAACATTCATTGTAATGAAATGGTAAGTACAGTTTAAACAATTCTTCTGCAGGCCCAAATATGACTGTTGTCCCAAGGAAAAGCACTGTGCAATTGATTGTGAGTTGAACTGGTAAAGTTTTTCACGGAACATCATTTTTACTTGAATAATGTCTTACAAATTATGGTTATTCAGACTTAGGTATTTGGCAGACAGTTTCTCAAAAATGAACCCATCATTTCGAAAGTGAGTCTATCACTTCAAAGGGCAAAAGACGTTATTTGTTGCTAATGATAAAATTTGAGCTCTCAACAGAAAATCAGAACTTTTGGAAAACCTGTATTGGTGTCCATGACAGGTGCCTAATACTTAAAGGTTTTACTGATGAGATTGGTGGTAATATTAACAAACGTGATTTTTTTATATTGTGTATGAAATATGTAAACATTTGGAGGTTCTACATAATTCAATAAACTTACAGTTTCCCATGACCAATGTGTCTTGTCAAAAATCATGCCCGAGTCGAAGATTCATTCAAAGTGCAAGACAGACCAATGTATTTCACCATAATACCTTACAAAACGTCCATTGATAAAGCTTCAGATTCCACGTTGCAGCTAACCATGAAGACACAACCACTCATCAAGTTTGCATGTAGTACCAAAGAAAGATGTCTGCAATTATCTGAAAATGACATTAAAATATTTCTTCCTTTTCCAACTACACATTTGTGGGAGGCCAGATTTTCTCACATCCTTCAACCCAAATAACAGATCAAAACAGATCAAATGCAGAAACAGATATGATAATATAGCCATCTTCTTTTAAGCCAGACATTAAAAGAGACTTGCAAAATATAAAACAAAGCCATTCTTCTCACTGATTTTTTTAGGGGAAGTTAGTATAGTTTTTTTCCCCATAAAAATGTGTTATGTATGTTAACATGCAATGGATTTATTATTGCTATTTACAAGCAATAATTTGTTATTTATAAACAAATTAGTAAATTAATATTTTTAATATTTCTCAGTTTTAATGTAAAATACAGTAGATATAACCCACATAAACAAAAGCTCTTTGGGGTCCTCAATAATTTTTAGGCATTTAATTGCTGCTAATGGTAAAATTTGAGCTTCTCAGGCCAATTTGAGAACTGCTGATTCAGAGTTAGAAATTTGGATTGTATTCTAAGTATAACGGGAAGTTATAGGTAGAATTTAGGGATAGGATACGACAAGATCTAATTTGTACACAAAATATTACTGTAGCTACTAGAGGAGAGAATAGATTGCAAGAGAGGATATGGAAGCCAGTTGGGAGAGATGGAATCTTGGATCAAGGCAGTGATGGTAGATGTGGTAAGAATGCATTGGATTCAGAATATGTTTTGAAGGTAGAACCAACGACATTTACTATTGATTCAGATATCTGTAATATTCTACCTCATTCTTATTTATCCATATGCCTTTCTACCTTTCGATCACATGCATACATGAATTTATAAAATTGCAACCATAGCAATCTTACATTTTATATTCTTCATCGTTTGGTTTTCTTTTTATTGTAGACTTTTTTTTCATGTGGAGACTTAATCTTCATAACTATCATTTTCAAGTTTACATATTGGTCTATAAAACAAAAGCACCATAATTTCATTTATGATTTTTGCTTATAAGACATTTAGTTGATTTTAATTTTTTTAATGTTATAGATAAATCACATTGAATATATTTACATTTATAACAGCTTTCTTCTATTGAATTATTCCCTTAGCATAAATTCAGATAGAATCACCCTTAGCTTTTAGTTATCTAAGAGCAAATTGCCTACACTAAACAATGCTCACTTCTCCTCTCCATTATTCTGGAGGTTGCCAATAATAAGGCCAAGTGTGTCCAAGTTTTATCTATCTGTCTCAATACCTCAAGGAATAACATGAATCCAAGAATACAGAGGGCAATAGGCCAGACATTAGAGTTGGAACTGATCTTCAAATTATATGATTATAATCATATTTGTAAGATAAGTAAGAAAAATATGATGGGTATGTTGGTGTTGTTGCATGTTTCACAAAGTTTGGGAGTAAGGACTTGGAGCACTACTCACCTGATTTCTTTCCATGGTGTTTCTTGAAAGGCCTCTTCAGATTCCTAGGTGTTCATGGAACACAATTTGAAATCCTGTGGCCTAGTAGTGTATGCAGTCATTTAACTCATATAAAATGTATGCCTTCTCTGTTCCAGGTATGAATACAAGTTGAACAAGCCCTTATTTGACAGACGACCCAAGATGGAAGCTTTAGAACTTCATCTTAATTCCTCCTTTACACAGATGTTCTTTATCTGATCAGTCCCCAAATCCATTCTTTCTATTTCTGATATATTTTTCAAACCTATTCCCTCCATTCAAACAACAGTTTGGTCTTTATCATCACTCACCTGTACTATTATGATAGAAGCCCAATTGGCTGCCCTGGTGTAGTCTTTCCTTACTGATAATTTATCCCCATACTGTTCCCCCCTCCACCATGACTTTAAACAGATCTGATACTATCAATTTTAAAATCTGTTAAGCCCTAACCAGTGAATGCTTCTCAAATTTTAATGTGCATTAGGTCTTGGGAAAACGCAGATTCTGATTTAGTAGATCTGATGATTCTGCATTTCTAACAAGTTTCACATGAATCCCATGCTGCTGGTCCATTGACCACACTGAGTAGCAAGGGTTTAGATGGCTCCAAATGGCTTGTAAATGCCTCGTCTTCATAGGGGCATTCAATGCTGATCAGAAACTGTCCAATCTGTATTGCTAGCCATATTTCTTTCCACTTTCTCCCTCTTCTCTGCCCTCATCATTGTTCTAGTCACTCTCCTAATAAACAATGAATTTGTTTGCAACAAAATAAAAGTTTGCAACTTTCCAACTTGTCTGCACAGCCAGAATCTGAGAGATTCAAATTCTCCTGACTGGGTGGCAAATTGATATTTGGAAAAATGGGATTTTCCTTGTATTAAACTATGCTTTACAGATGATCCTTCATTGCCTTTCAGACATACTGTGGAAGATTTGATTCTTTTCCAAGTAGTCACTGTAGGATCATTACAAGCCCAAACTTTAGAAGAGGAGTGTTCTAGGAGTATCGCAGTGTTGGCCGGGTGTTAGCATAAATTTCGATTCATGTTAATTACATTAAGCCTTGAACTATTTCTTATATTTATTGCTCTCCCAGTGCAGTTCAGCAGGGCAGAAGGTGGACTGTGATCCATTACTGCTATTGTAGCTGGGACCATCTTTCTATCTATGACAGGGCATCTGCTAATCCATGGCCATCTTTATGGTAAGCATTATGGAAATGCCAACTTCCTTGAGGGTGCTAGTGTTTTGGCAACAAAAATGCTTTAGAATAAGGAAAGTAGCACGGTGGCCTGAGGTCATGGAAGCTGTAAAGAAAGCTTACACTGAGAGATCCAATGGATTTTTCAGAACTACGGGACTGCTGTAGGGATCCTGCCCCTCCTGGACACCCATAAAGTAAGAAAGCAGTGTGCTTGTGGCAAGTGCGCTGGAGCACACATTGCAAAGCCTGCTTCTTCTTGTCCTGGATCCTACTAGTTTTGTGAACTTGAGCAAATCACCAAACATCTATGAAACTCAGTTTCCTCACATGTGAAATGGAGATTTTATTTGCCCTATCTGCCTACCTGGGGTGTTGTGAAGGCTAAATGAGACAAGAAACATCACCGCCGTTCTGTATCTCATAGAATTACTTGTTTATTATTAAATTCCACTAGAAATGGAATAGCTGCTATGTGCCCGTCATCGTTGTTGGGGCAATGTATGTAATGAATAATTCGCGCTGCCTCTCTCCTGAAGTCCTTTCCCCTTTGAGAAATAAACACAACTATGGAGTATCAGTTTTATTACAGGTAAAGCTGGGTGGAAGAACACAACTTGGACTTGAGGTCAATCTGTGATCCCTTCTTCTCTCCTCAATAAAACATACCTACCTCCAAAACCTGATGAACCAGACAGGGAACAGTAGGCCGTTCCAGACACCACACTGTTCCCAGCAGGAGTAGGAGCTGCTCCAGCTGGATCCAAAGAACAGCCAGGCCTCACCATGCAGTCCCCCCTTCTCTGTGGAAAGGCAAGAATAGCTAACAAGAAGACTGATAGCTGGTGTTCCTGTACTTCTGAGAGAGGGGAATTCCTATGTGATGGGTCACAAGGGGTAACTAATGAGGGAAAAAAATGGTTTCTTCTACACATACATTATTCCATTTAATCCTTGCAACTGCACTTTGATATACATATTAGTTTTCCAATGAGAAATATAAGGCTTAGAGAGCTTAAGAAACTTGCTCAAGTTCTTTCAGCTGGTGTGGATATGCAAAGATGCTGCGCGCTTTCAGCTCCTGAGTAATATGAAAGATATGAGCTCTGTGCGTTCATTGGCAAATATTTCAGGATGATGGGGTGCTTGGCAAGGAGTTGATTTAAGAGGAGAGTGTTGAGGGAGGCCCAGATGTTCTAGAAGGGCTCACAGAAGGGTGAGAAAACACTGGCCTGAACTTCAGGAAGTAAAAAAATACTGAGAGTGAGTAGGTCTGAGTTTAGGAACACAGCTGAAGGGGGGAAAAGTTGTCCTAGATAAGAAAGAGGACCTTTCCTAATGTTACAAGGAACCCAGATTTTATACTTCACCACTGATTGGACAGAAGAACAAGCGTTAACCCTTAGTCTCTGCCACTTGTGCTGCCTCACGAGACAGCCCTTCTGTGTTTCCCCAAAAGTGGAAGCCTTCTCCAGGAGGTGGTCTGCACACAGCTTTCCTAGGCAGGAGGTTAAAAGTTCTAACATAAGATGCATACTTAATGTGATTTTCTGCTTCATTCTCCTTTAAAGATAAACTGGGGAGCTAAAGTGTAGATGTTTGTAGCTTCATTCTCTGTTGTAATTGGATGATGTTATTTGCATCTGAAATGGGAGCCAAGCGAAGTGAAACTAAAAACTTCTTAAATAGTGCTTTGATTCTTCAGCGGGGTAGGGACATGGAGGCTGATGTGTTATTTGGACCTTCCACGAAAATCCCCAGACATTGTCAAGCCCTCCACGTTCATTTACTTAAAAACAAGCTTCCTATTCCTCGGAGTTTCAAAAATGATCCTGCATGTTATTGACAAATAATAATTTAATGGACAGCCTGATTAGATGGGCACAATGAATTAGCTATTGGCCTGACAGCCATGTAAGCATTATGTTCTGTATCTGTTTACTCAGCACTAGGTGAAATGCAGAAGTCTATTGAAAATCAGATTTCCATGCTGCTTTGTCAAAGCAAATTTAATCACAGCCAGAACATGTGGCATCCATCATTTCCACTTCAGAAGGCATCAACGGGGACAGATCTACAACAAGGAGCCTGACTGCCATGGCTGTCCTCCACTCACAGGAAAATTAAATTTAACTATAGATCCTTGATAAATGAGGCTGCAGAAGCCATCAAACATGATCACTGAGTGCTTAGTATTAAAGTAATCCCCAGAGGCCCCCAAACTAGAAAGAAGCACAGTCTCATTTGATCTGGCCTTGGGGTCTTTGCACACATTCACACCTCTGCTATGGACAGATAAATATGGGCTTTAGTACACTGCCCCAGGGTCCAGAGATTATTTTTCTAGAAATCCTCACTCAGTTTTTGCTCTTCCAGAAGATTCTGTTAGAGCTCTCCCAGGTACTTACCCAATCTATCTTTTCCCTATATACCTTTTTCCTTTCTCATTAATTTTTACCATACCAAGCATTGATAATCCAGACCCTAAAATGACTATTGGATCTTGATTCCTTTTAAAATGCTCCTTCTCTAGCCTCCCGTGCTATTCTCCTGCAGGCTCCAACTTAACGGAAATAAGACTATAGATGTTATTTGTGGAATGCCAAGATTGTGAGCTGTTTGAGGGCAGGGACATATCTTATTGATTTTTTTAATCCCCATAACTTAGAAATTAGCAATGGCACATAGAGGTGGCTTGATTAATGTATATTGAATGAATGAGTGAGTAAATGAATGCTCATGAAATTCGGCTGAATGCTCTGATCATAGGATTAAGAACCATATATTTCTGAATGTACTCAAGATGAATATGCTGACCGTATTATTAAATATCTCAAGGATAATTATGTATACCTACCTCTTTGAAATTCAGTTTTGATTAACTGACTAGCTGATCAAACTGACCTTCATATGCTTCTGTTTTCTCTTGTTTTAAATGGCACATTTAATCGTAGCTATCCCATGTGGTTGTTATGAAATTTAAATGCAATGATTTATTAACATTGGATAGCACAGGGCCTGCCACATAAGCAAAGAATCAATAGACATAGTCATCGTCATCACAGTTATTATATATATGCTCATTGCGCAGCACCAGTATTGGCATTATGGAGGAGGCAAGAGACGTAAAATTTGCTCTTTTCCCAGAAGGAGTTTCTAAGTGCCTGGGGAGACAAGAAAAAGAGATACATAGAGGAACAACATACCAGAGAAATGCAGAACAGATCATAAAAGCATAGAATTTCAAAGTTGGGCCTACTCAGATGTATATGGAGAAATCTGACTTAGTGGGAAAATATCTAGGTCTTAGAAGACAAGTCATTGTAGGCAGAAAGTCCTGAATGACATGAGGAATGGAGGTGTAGCTGGGAGTGGGCCCTGGGGAGATATTTAGGAGACTAGCCCAACTGGAGTAGAAGGTTTGATTGGTAGTTAGTAGAAAGTTAACTTATAGAGGTATGAGTAGAGCTAAATTTTAGAGAATCTTGAAAGCTAGGTAGAGTTTAAGCTTGTAGCTCGATATGCATGCGTAGAGATCCGCTTTGATTCTTTACCAGGAAGTCATGTATAAAAGTGAAGTTCTTGAAAGAGTACTTAGTGTGGATTGGGGGTGAGAGGCTGAGATGTGAGAAATGAGTGAAGCAGGGGGTTGCAGCAATCAGGTATGAGACAAGACAAGATGAGTAAGGAACAAACATGAGCATCTCTACATCTGTCGGAGGAAGAATCAATAGGTTTTGGGTGACTCTTCAGTTTCCATTGCCAGACAATGAGAAGCACCACTGGTAAGGAGCAAACTCCCTTTCATAATGCCAGTAAGAGAGAAGGGAGGGATGAGTTCACCTTGCTCCAAACTGATTGACTTGCTGGAATAATTTTAAGTGTTAGTAATTGAGAATAACTCTACAGCCTGAGAGCACTCTGCACATGGAGGTATATTTATAACTCTTCTTAACCTCATCAAATGCCAATTTAAAAACTTCTAGTCAATAATCAAGCACATTTTAACTCCCCTGAAAAAATGATGATGCACACTTAAGCCTACCCCTGCACTTACATTTTCCATATGAAGCACTCAAAAGGAGTTTGAATTCAGTAACTGTACTGTCTACCTTCTTAGCAGATTTACGTAGAAATTTTTCAAAGTAGTTATGGAATTGTTAAAGCATTTTCCTGATATCTCTCGGAAACACTTAGAAGCTTTGGCAGAAATCGTTGTCTTTGGTCTAATCACATATTTCCAAAGGCAGTTTACAAACATGTTATTTTGCTGTTTACTAATTATATTTATTTGATACACCAATCACTTAATAGCCTCTGGCTGCATTTACAAATAGTATTGAAAAAGCTCCCGCTGTTACACTTATAATTTATTATAGACAACATAAAAACAAGATGCTCTCTCTCCACACGCATAATACACACAGGGATGCTTAGAGAAAAACTCAGTACAGATCTTGAATGATGGAATAGAAAGGGCATTCTTAGCTGAGGGCGTTACTTTCTTTCCAGACAGCTGGAGATTGTGGCTGTTCTCCATCTGTGCTTGAGGAGGGGAGAGGCAAAGAGATGCCTGGAATGCTGACTTCAGCTGGCCAAGCAAGGTGGAAAACTATGGCCCCTGAGAGACAGATTGATACTTGCCATCCTCTTTTTAGGCCAGGTAGAATGTGGTCCGAGAGGATCTCAAAGAGTCTGTGATGAGCAGTACTTTCTCCATGGATGATTATGCAAAAAAAAAAAAAAAAAAGGCTATCACATGCAGAGGCTATCTAAGTTGTGTGGTTTCAGAAAAATGCCAATGGCCTACTGTTTTAGAGAAAATCTTCTACTTACCTATACCTGATGGTCCTCCTTTTTAGCCTCTTCTCATTTAAAAAATCATTCTTTAAGCATTGGGCAGGCACTGCGCTCTGTGTGTGGTATGGGAAGCTGTTGAGAAGCCCATACTCTGGTAGTTAGGCTAAAGCACTTCTCTCTTGCCTGCAAGACCCAAGGAAGACTCTCTAGTATGGGCCATCATTGAAAAGGGATCCCCATTCCAAGTTACATCTACTTCCATGTTCATCTCATATTGGGCCTTTATTTCTCTGTGCTGCTCCCCTGTTCAAACCATTCTTTCTATCTTGTTTTTTGTGCCATTGAGTGGATTCTAACTCCTACTGACCCTATGTACAGCAGAGTGGAACCCTGCCCGATTTTTTGTGCCATCCTCTCACCTTCCAGTGCTATATCAGACAGTGTTCTGCTATTACTCACAGGGTTTTCATGGCCAATTTGGGTGGCCAGGTCCTTTTCCCTAGACTGTCTGTCTTTGTCTGGAAGCTCTGCTGAAACCTGTCCACCATGGGTGACCCTGGTGGTATTTGAAATACTCGTGGCATAGCTTTCAGCATCACAGCAACACGCAGCTGCCACAGTATGACAACTGACAGATGGGTGGTATGGTTCTCTGAGCCAGAAACAAACCCAGGCTGTAGTGATGAGAGCACCAAATCTTAACCACCAGACCACCAGGGCTGGCTCTTCATTCTGTTATACACATTTGTTTCTTTCCCTATAGATCATAAGATCATAAACTTCTCTTAGGAGAGGGAAGATGTTTTATACACCCTTGTATCACTGACTTACCTAATGTCTAGTAGGGTGCTAGTCACATAGTTAAATGTTGATTATAATACAACAGAAAAAAATTGTCTTAGCCGGGATCAGTTAATTTCATTAACGTGTCTCAAGCAAGGGCACTTAATAAATAAACCAATGCTAGGATTGATAAATTTTTGATGGTAGGTTGGATGTCAGAAATCTGTTTTATAAATGAGCACGGGAGAGAGTCTGCCTCTGTTTGCAGAGGCTTGTGATAAGATACAGGTTCATGGTGGTGCGAGCTGTGGGTGGGTAGTGATGCTTTCAAAGGAGAAAGAGGGTACCAGAAAAGGTGGAGGGAGTGAGATAAAGAGACTCCTCCCTTCAGCTTCACAATTCTGCTGAAGGCCTGGCGTGCCTTAAAGGTTATCCTCCACATAGAAGAGGTGCAGATGGAGCAGAAGCTAATGCGAGTGGGATGCTTGCACTGTACACTGCAAAATAGGATGAACCAAACACTAGTCAGAGCTGGGTGCCTTCTCTTACCTGTTATCAAATCAACATCTTTTTCTTTTCTTTTTTTTGGAGGGGGGAGGAAGGTTGGCCCTGAGCTAACATCCATTGCCAATCCTCCTCTTTTTGCTGATGAAGATTGGCCCTGGGCTAACATCCATGCCCATCTTCCTCTGCTTTATGTGAGACACCGCCACAGCATGGCTGGACAAGTCGTACGTCTGTCCGCGCCCGGGATCCGAACCCGTGAACCCCAGGCTGCCGAAGCGGAGCACACGAATTTAATAACTATGCCACCCAGCCGGCCCCAAAACAACAAATTAAAGGAACTTTACTACACATTCCAAATAAGTAATGTGATTTATGTAGGAAGAGATGTCGTTTTATTATTCTAGTAGAACATGTGAATAATTTATGAAGTAATTCTAATCACACTTTGAAGAAAAAAAAAGATGATGACCATGCCTCTCTCCTGCCTTATATATTAATTATAGAGATCTTTTGCATTATAAATTTATTAACAATTTGAGAGGAAAATAGTTTTGTTTTAAAATATGAGATATCCTAGTGAAATATTTGAGTATGTGGAAATTGATTTTAGCAATATTTAGATCATATAGAAAGTTCAAGACTTAAATTAGAAAATTCTTATCTCTAAATTTTTACCAGTTCTACTTTTTCAGTAGATTTTTTTTTTTTTTGACTAGTTCCACTGTTTCTTGGTGAAGGTAGGTTACAGAGGACTTGGGTTAGAGGAGATCCTGCATCTCTAACTGGTCTGTAAGTTCTATTTCGGCAGTTCTCTTGTTCTATATTTTTTGCATGATCTCAGCATTTTCCTGCTCCAATGCTTCTGTAGGTTGTGGTATCACTGCAGGCATAAGAGGGGCTTACTCCTCCAAGATTTCTCAACAGAGTATTCCCCAACAGAGCAGATGCCCAAGCCATCTAGAAAAAGAGTGGTAGACACAAAGTAGATGCTTTACACTTTAGGCAGACTGGTGGGGAGATAGGGAAATCATAAACCTAAAAAATTCCCTATCAGTTTATATCCTGTTCTAACATTCATTATTTTACTAGTTTTCTCTATAAACTTTAATCTGAGCCCAAATTTGTATTTCTCATATGACTGCAATGACTGCAAAATCTAACCCAACCAAGGCATTTGCACAACTCAATTTGCGTGCTCATTTTAAAGTCTATTTACTTCAGGTGGTTCTTCATTGTTTTGTTTCCATTTTAATGTATTCCTGAAATTGAAGAGGGAAACCCTGTAATGAATAATTGGCCAATTAATAGCAGATGTTGACTTCCCTCATGTAACCACTCCTAGGTTCAGAAAGCCACAGTGGCTCCCTTTGGTATCTTAACACATCCATTTGTTCTACTGGATAATATCCTTAACTACTGCTCCCTAGATAATGTCCTCAACTACTGTTCTGATTTTGCACTTCCCACCTCCCACCCCCCTCAGCCCTCTCTCTTGCGGCCTACACCATAAACGTGCTTGGTATGTTCCTATAGCTCAGGGACTGGACCTTCTCCATATGAGAATCTACTTTATTTCTTCACTCTCAGGGTCTCTCCAATAGGTAACAGGAGTGGAGTGTTGGGTATAGGTCATTGACAGGCCAGGCAAGGGGGCAGTGGCTGCTGGCTAAAACCCAATGTCTATGGAGAATTCCTTTATGGTGATGTGACATTGAAAACTAACTTTGAAGTGGTCAGGCAGAGTTCTGAAATTTTCCGGCAGGTTGGGTCTTGCTGTATGGTAAGTACTGCTCTAGACCTCAATATACAATGAACTCTGGAAAGTTCAACCTGATTGCATTTCTTTCCAAATACTTTCCAATGTATGTTTTGTACTTATTTCCTCTAAGCCACTTTCCAAAACAAATTCTACCTTTCCCTGAGTATCCATTCTAAGGTTGTTACAGCACTTGGGTATAAAACTTATTCAAGATTTCCCAACTATTTGTCATGTGCTGGCAGTTCATACATTTCTCTATTTTTCTTTTTTAACTTATCCCTTCACTGAAATGTTTGATTCATTTTATCTGCTAAATGGTAACCATGTGAAGGGCAAGAAACATTTAGCTGCATTTTCTGACCCCCTCTATGTAACCCAAATTCCCCAATTCCCCCTCAACCAAAGGGACCTTGTCAGTGTTGTTTAAATTTGGTTAATGGATTTCTCACTGAGGATAATCTCTTAAATTGACATTTTAAGCTATACCATTAATTACTAACATGCTCTTGTAACTTTTTTTTTGTGTGTGAGGAAGATCGGCCCTGAGCTAACATCCATGCTAATCCTCCTCTTTTTGCTGAAGAAGACCAGCTCTGAGCTAACATCTATTGCCAATCCTCCTCCTTTTTTTTCCCCCAAAGCCCCAGTAGATAGTTATATGTCATAGTTGCACATCCTTCTAGTTGCTGTATGTGGGATGCGGCCTCAGCATGGCTGGAGAAGCGGTGCCTGGGTGCGCACCCTGGATCCGAACCCAGGCCGCCAATAGCGGAGCATGCGCACTTAACCGCTAAGCCACGGGGCCGGCCCCATGCTCTTGTAACGTAATGTCATTTCCTCACTGCACTCTGCAAACCATTTTTACTCTAAAATAGATCTCATGAAGGAATCAGTTCCCTTTGCTTAGCTTGGGACATCTAAATTAGCCCTAGGCATTCCTATTTATTTCTGCTTCTGAGGACTGAAGGAATTAGATTTGACACGGAGTCCTCCATGGGGAGCTGTCAGCTGGCAAGCACCAGGATGGATGATACCTTTAAAGAGTGTAGAGTAAGAGTGACCTCAGGAACAGATTGATCCATATCTATGCACAGATTCCTGTCAGACACGTCTTCCTGAGAGCTCTGATATACAAAACCAGAAAGTCTTAGAGCTGAAGAGGATATTAGAGTCCTGACGTTGTACCCATGAGAAGACTTTGACCAAGAAATAAGAAGTGACTTCCGCTAGTCATAGAGCCAATTAGTGGAAAAACCAGTATTGGCACCCAGGTCTTCTGGTTCCTAAGTATGTACACTGGTTTGAGTGTCTCAGAGTTTCAGTTCTTCCTACTGATTTTAGGGCTTAACACATAGGGAGACCTGAGAGTTAACTAGCAAAATTGAAATGGCTGTAATAAATTAACAAGGTATAGTGCCTGGGAGCTGTGATTATAGGTGCTGTAAAAATGCAAAATGGGAATAATAACTTTACTGAAACCTCTGAAAATGGGATATATGATATGATGTCTGCTTGCAAGCAGATGGGAGGTGCCTCCTCAAAACCACTGATGCTGTGTGACCCCATGGAATCTATAGGAATGTTTGCCCGTTAGCCGTGACTTGCAACTGTGGGATGCCCAAAATAGTCACCCAGGGGCCCAACACATAAAGTGTCTTCATCAGTGCTAAATTATTCATGCAGTGATTTTCTTGGTACACTACAACTCATTGTATCCTTGGACTTAGAGGCAGGTCCACAACTTACCAATTGCTCTGCTTATGTCAGTTGAAATGTAACACTATAGGAGTAAAGTGTAACATAGTGTGCATTTCCTGAGAGTTTTTTTTTTACTTTTTTCCTTAGCATTATTGGATCAAATATATTTTACCTCCTGTGGATTAGTTATGCATATCTATAGATCTGAAACCTTTTTGAATCAAGGATCCTGAGGGGCAAAAAAAAACTCTGAAACAAATACTTAACAAATTATATTTGAACAATTACATAAGAAAGAGATGGTTCTTGGCATGTTAAGAATAAGACATGACAAAGTTACTTCCACACATTTGTGGATACAGTTACTGGACAGGCAGATGAAAGGAAAAACCATAACCCATAGATACAGTATCTCTTTATTTTATTAAGATATCCAGTAGCTTTCCTACCAATGTGGATACGCTTGTGGTGAGTAGGGAGAAATTGGACAGCATGATAATAGAGTCAGATGGACTCTTTTAATTGATCACCTATATGTAAAATGTTAGATTCATGTCACCTTAAAGGTAATCCGTAGTCTCATTTGGTAGTTGTATTCATGATTACGTAAATACATAATTAAAGTAACAGTCTTTCAAGAGCCAACCTCTTCTGGCATATTTGGGAAAGAGGAGCTTGAGGTCATACTTCTAATACAATCAGGGGCATTCACTTTATCCTTGGTCTTTTTCTGACACCTCCTGACTACAGTCACCTATATTTGCTCTATCTTCCTTGTCATGAACTTTAGCAGAGTGGTAAACGTGGAAGTGACTGCATTCACCTCTACCACTCTCTCCCCTCACTGCTCACGTGACTACCACTCAGGCTGTTCAGGTGTGCACTAATGGGAAAAGGACTAATAAGATTCAATCTTTAATAAGGATTTTCTCTCAGGGACATAGTCTAGGTCCTTGCTCTGCCACTTTCAAGTCCCACCCTGTCTCAGTCTGTCTGTCAACATGTCCTTGTGGCCACACACAGTAATTGAGAGCCTCTCTCTGGACAATTCTAGATGCTAGGACACAAGAGAAAAAAATATGATGGGAGTCCCTGCTCAAAAGAATCAAATAAACAAGATAAATAAGATTAAAAAAACCCCAAGATCAAATAAAAAAGATGCTTTCAGTTAGCAACTAGTGTTATGAAGAAAAAAGACACTATACTTTTGCTTCTTCACATGTCTATATGCATATCTTTACACATCCATAGTTTGGCTCCCTTTAGAGAATGCCACCCCCACTCACAGGCAGGACTCTATCTCTCTTCCCACCTCCCCTCCAGACGATCTGAGACACAGCATTCCCAGCAGTACACTAGTCAATACCTGATTTACTCAGTCTAGAATAATCCCCTGAGAGACTTTACCTACCTCCTTCTCCCAGGTGTGGTTGATTTAAGATCTCCTTGCCAGCATGTGGTACCATAGGTCTACTCATCTTGGTAGTCATCCATTGGGTAATTGCAACATCCAAATAGGCACTCAACCTCAAGAACAATTCTCAGAGATAAGAGGGTCAAAGCATACTTTGAGAAAGAGAAGCGTAATCTTCACAATTGCCCCTGCCCATAGAAGAGAGATTATGAACAACTTCATGAACTTTATTGTTCTGCAAATGTTTGATCTTTGCACTGAAATCTGTAGGAATATAAAAAAATGGAAACATTCCAGGGCCCACTGACTCCATATGGGCCATCTCTTAGCTATGCAAATATTGAGCAAAAACTTTGCAATTAATATATTTTCCCTTGAATCTGAAGCCAAATTAATATCTTGACCGGGATATTCTATAATCATTGCATAAGGGGAATCAGTTTCAAGATCTATTCTTCTGTCAAAGTAGCATTTCAGGAAATTGTGGGTGAATTGTGCTTCATTAACTCGTAGAAAACATACTTCTGAGTTTTGTGTAAGACATAAACTATGAAGGATGGCAAATAAATTTTAAAACTTGTCTTCATGAGTTATTTTAAAAAAATGTTGAACAGGCCAAGGCCAAGAATAGATGACAGAATCAAAATTTTTTCTTAATAGGATGGAATGATGTGTTTCAACCACAGATATGAAATATGACAGGAATAGATGTAAAGTACTGAATTCTAAACCTTATCTACACTAGTTCAGAGTTGGGGAGACCTGACTTGACTTGACAATGACTGATGTGAAAAAAGACCCTGAGGGTCCAGTAGACCACAAACTTACCCTATGTCCACAGCATGGCATAGCAACAAACACGTAAGTGCCCAGAACAAGGGAGGATATATTCCCACAGACATTTGCACTGGTAAGCTCAAATCTGGAATATTGTGTCTAGTTTGGAGACTAACTCACTGACAGGGATAATGACAAACCAGAGAGCATTCAAAGTAGTTGAATTTAATGGAAGGGCATCTGAAAACTATATAATACAATGAAGTGTTTCAGGAACTGAGGAATTTAACACAGACAGAGAAGACTTATGGCAAACATGGTAAGTTTCTTCAAATGTTTGCATGGCTAGCAAATGGAAGAATGAATAGATAGAAACTGTTGTATGAGAGCACCGATGGCAGACAGACAGTGCTTTACTAGAACAGTCTAACAGTAGAACAAATTCCCTAATAACATGGTGAGCACTTTGTCATTGAAAATGATCAAGTAGGGGCTTGAACAGATGTCAATCACTGTCAGTTATCTTTATTTTGTTTTAGTTATTGATCTTAGTTGTTTGTGATCTTATTATGATCTTTATTTTGTTTTTGTTATTGTGATCGTATATTAGTTATCATGATCTTCAAGACAACTCGTTGTTAGTCTTCCTTCTTGACTCACAATATGGAAAAATCCAAAATATGAATATCTTCCAGCTTTGAGTCCTCATCTTTCTACCCTTCCGTGCATGCGTATTGTTTGTGTCAACTTCCGCAGTGCCATTTTCACGGTGGATGTCTGATGGGACGTGATAAGTGATCTCCTACTGGCCTGGAACTTTCAGCAGTCTATCTGGGAGTGACTTGGGCATTATACTGTGTGGTTCATTATACTATTTAAAAATGAACCTTGTTAGAAATTCACATATGCATTGCTTTGAAATGAAGCTTGAGCTAGAAGGAATATTTGGAAATTATAACAATAAAGAAGTTTCTTTCAAAATTGGTATTCTAGAGAGATCCATAGGGATTTTTGATAATTATAAAATGAGAAATGCACTCCTTGCCTGGTGAATATATAATAGAAATGTTTGAGAACATCTCTGTATACTGCTATCTAAGTCTTGCTGGCGTTATTTATGCAGCTTGTGTCAGCCATGAGAAAGTTGTGGTGGGCTCTATTCAAGACTAAAATTTGGGCTGGCCCCATGGTGTAGCGGTTAAGCGCGCGTGCTCCACTACTGACGGCCCGGGTTCTGATCCTGGGTGTGCACCGACTCACCGCTTGTCAGGCCATGCTGTGGCGGCGTCCCATATAAAGTGGAGGAAGATCGGCTCGGATGTTAGCTCAGAGCCGGTCTTACGGCAAAACGAGGAGGATTGGCATGGATGTTAGCTCAGGGCTGATCTTCCTCACACACACAAAAAAAGACCAAAATTTGTTTTTCTTGTGAATCAATTCTTGCTCAGATTTCTGCTACTTATTTGGATTGTGAGTTTGATAACTCTGCTCATTGTGCTCATGTTCTCCCATGTAAGAATGGAGCAATTATTTCAATTTATCTCATCAAACCATTGTGAACAGACTTCTCAGCTGAACATAGTCAAGAGAAATTAATGACATCCTACAAATGATGCTGGCATATTTACTATTCTGCACATCTTTTATAGTCCAAACTACTCTTTTGAAAAGCTTAAGAAATATTTTAGAGCTTATTTCAAATTATACTCAAACCCACATCAATCATCATAGGAAGGAGAAGAGTGATGTAACTCAGTACTTCTGATGGAGATCTGACTATTATTATCTTAAGAGTGGTAAGTATAGTTTGTGCTGAACTTTTATTTCTCTCATCAACTTCATAACAGAAGATCAAATCTTCATACAGAGATAATGTTTCCTATTTATCTTTGAGGGATTCTTTGAAATGTTAATTAGTTTCAAATCAGTTTATTATCTGTGTTCTTATTGCTGTTATAAAGTTATATGTGTTCACTAGTTTTCATCTGTATTTGTGAGAAATTTGAAAACAAGTTCCAAGTAGAAAAATCCATTTCCTACTTCAAGAGCCTCCTGTTACAGTCTAACCATCAAGAATGGGTAGAACATTAATTGAAGTACAGGGAGGAGAAAAAGCTGCCCACAAATATCTGCTGAACTCTACACTGTGTGAAGATAGGGCATGTCTGTCTTATTAATTATTTTATCTCCAGGGTCTACTGTAGTGCCTGGCACATAGTAGGTATTCAAGTAATATTTGTTGAATTTGCTATAAAGCATAAATTTCACAGTGAATTAGAAATTGAACAACCTACAGCATGGCCTCTTCAAGTTATTAAATAAGAGTGGTGATTTAAATTCCATGGTGTAGCTTTGCCTAATTATTTTAAAATACTTTAATGTAGTAGATCTCAATCTGGACTGTACATTAGCCTCACCTAGGACCTTTTAAAAATCTCAATGCCCCAGACTAGCCCCCAAGCCAATTGGAGCAGACCTTCTGGGGGTGGAACCCAGGTATTAGTATTTTCTAGGGCCCTCCAGGAAATTCTAGTGGGCCGCCAGGTTTGGGAACCATTATAAGAGTATGGGGCAAGTGTGTGTGTGTGCATATGTGTGTGTGTTAGAGAATTTAAGCTCCATATTGTGAGTTTCGCCTGATACTATTTTCTCTCCTGTGGCAAGAGCAGGGATTGGGGGTCTGGAGGAGAAGAACTTGCACCAGACTACAGAAAATACATAAATATGTATGGAGAAGGAGTTGGTGCTATAAATCATTTCACTATTAATTATGCCATGGCCTGTTTTTATGTTCACTCTTCTTTATAAATGAGATGAAATAGCTTTACAATGTGCCTAACATCGTTTAAAAATGCCACATAAATTCACTCCTGTTTTTATGGGGTTGAAAAATTTTAACACAAAAATAATTTGCCTAGCTTGAAGAATTTGCATAAAACCATTGTAGGCGTGTGTTAAAAATTACTCTTCTTCCCTTTAATGTAAGCGCATAAGACAGGATGGAGGATAGATTTCATTCTTATGGTGCCCCAGGTGAATCTCACATTTGCATATTAAAGATTCAATTTAAAATAAACTTCCAAGTCACAATGGGCATTTACCCCAGAATACGTATTTCAGCATTGGCCTGGGACATTGCAAGGAAAACTCCTAGAGGGCCAGCAATGTCCACAGTTGTTCCAGCTATGTGGCCTTCGTTTATTCCTTTACAAATAATAGCAGGAGGAGAATATGATGTGGGTAGCCCATCGCTGATGCCAGAAAGAAAACATTAAATTACAGAAGCAAAAAGTATAGTGGTCTGGGTTTTACTTCTTAAAATCTGGTGGCGTCATTGTCCCTGGGAACAGCTGGGCTATTTTATGGGAGCAAGTTAGGTGAAAGCTTGCTGTTATTAACAGCGCTGTGGGAGCAGAGTGGATGTGAGGAGATACTGGGGAGAGCTCTTCTCAGTAGGGTACAAGAAATATTCTCTAGGAGAAATTAACCCTGGGGAGAACAGCTGGGTGGTGTGGGGCAGGAGTGAAGGTTAAGGTAAATTCAGGTGTGGCTCAGACACCTGTTAACATCAGGACATCAACTTGGTACCAAAATCAGCTCACAGCAAATCCATCAGCGATCTAGCGTCTCTTTACTCCTTTTTGGATTTGCCCAGCCTTTTGGTCTAGTATTTCATTATTCCTTAAAAAGCACTGCAAACAGAGGTCTACCCATCGGTCGATATCTTTCATTAGAGACACATTAGAGGTACTATATTAACGTGATACTTATTGCTTTCCTTGTACGGCTTTTGAAACTTAAGCATGATAGAATAGTTTCTTTTAAGGCTAACCTTAGTGGTTCCCTTGTTGTCCGAAAAGTGAAAGGCCTACAGAGAGAGAGAGAATGAGAATTCAACTTAGGTATTTCTGCAGAGCATTTCAATTAATTCTGCCCTTTATACAATCTCACTACTTTATCTGCCACCTTGCTTGTTTTTGCCTCTTCTTCGCTTGTACTCTGAGTTGTTTGGGGTTTGCCCAGTGTATACCTACTGCAATGGGGAAGGTTCCAGTTTTAGGGCTTAGTGTTGCTTAGTCTATAGTTTGATTTTGGCTTAAAAGACTTACAATACCATGGGGTGTTTTAAGGCCTGAGAATCCCTTTTTTATTCTAGAGATTTGCTTGAAAGATGAAGCTGTCACAGAGGCACCCAAGAAGTCATGACAATTCTCTTCTACTGTGCAGCTTTATTTAGAAGAAATGCAGAAAAGTGCCAAAATTGCAAAATTGTGATGTTTAGAGAAAGACAATTCCAGTCGTCTTCCATTTTGTTCAATGATTTTGTTTCACTTGAAGTGTGGCTCCCCCTTGCCAGGTTGGCCAACCTAATTTTTAGCTCCAAATATTTTCCAGTTCTTTTGATTCAGACTTGGGTTTGTATGGAGGAGCTCACTCTTCCTCACCGTGTGACTGGACCTGGGGCCTCCAGACTCTGTCTCCTCCAGGAGGTTATGCACTGCATTCAGACACATCTTCCTAAAACATCATGCTGATTACATCCCCACCCCACCCAAAGACATCCAGTGATGTGGACGCCTGAAGGAATCAGTCCCATGGCTCCCATCTAATTGTTCCATCTTCTTCTCCACAATGCCCCTATAAGAACTCTACTCATGTAAACTGACCTATCCACTGTCACCCAAAAATGTCTTATACTTTCTTAACTTTTCATGTTTTCTCATGCTATTCCCCTTTCTTTGTTACTTTCTGTGTTAGTCAGAGTTCTCCAGAGAAACAGAACCAATAGGAGATATATCTATATGTATATCTATCTCTTTATCTCTATCTGTGTCGCCATGTATCTATCTATAGAGATTTATTATAAGGAATTGGCTTACATGATAATGTAGGCTGGGTCCAAAATCTGTAGAGTTGGTATTCCAGCTCAAGTCCAAAGGCTGGAAGCTGCTGTAGAACCAGGAAGAGCCAAATTCAGTCTGAAGGCCATCAGGAGGAGAATTCTCTCTTCACGGGGGGAGGGTCAGCCTTTTGTTCTCGTCACACCTTCCTTCAACTGATTGGATGAGGCCCACCCACACTAGAGAGAGCAATCTGCTTTACTCAGTCTACTGATTAAAATGTTAATCGCATCCAGAAATACTCTTACAGAAACACCCAGAATAGTGTTTATCCAAATGAATATCTGAGCAGCCTCTGGCCCAGTCAAATTGACATGTAAAATTAACCATCACACTTTCCCTACAGACACTTGAAGACAAGTTATCATTATTTCTTTTTATACACAATTCTTCAACCTAAACATCCCAGACCTTCAGTCATTCCTCACACAGCTGAGTTTGAGATACACTAGTGCCCTGGTTGGCTTCCTATGAATCGCATTGTGCCTTGTCCCCACCATTCCTCAACCCCATAGTCCTGTCCCGAAGGAAGAGGGCTGTTTTTTCTCCTCCATTTCTCCAAGGGCGACCAGACCTCCCTTGTCTTTTTGGTTTTAATCTCCCGAAGCACTCACTAGAAATTATTCCTGGGTGTGCATACAAAATAAAGAACGTCTACAGCCTCCAAGAGCTACCATTTATTTGTTGGTTGGATGCGTGTATTAATTTATTTATGTTTTTTTAGTACGCAGTTGAGATAGTTTATCAGACTGGGGGAAATGGTGGTGCAAGGTTTGCAGTTTTTGAAGCTGGCTTTTTCAGATTATAGAAGATTAGAATATTAAATCCTCATTACACTGAGGAACAGCTGTGGCTCTCATTTGATTCCAGGCTTATATAGAAATTGTTAAACTGTTTTCCTGGAAGTAATAAAAAATACTAATATTTGAAAAGAAAACTCTTAATTAAACTTTGTAAATGATATAGGGAAAATTCCTCTATCCTTTGATTAAATAATTATGAGAAATTCACTTTAGTCCCATAGTAATTTTTACTTAGATTTCTTGCAGATGCATTATTTTTGCCTAGGTAACAGTTTATAAGAAAAATCCTGATTATATCTCCAGCACTCTTCAAATTTCCTTGCCAGCTGTACCAAAACGTTTGTGGGTTTAGAGTATGCCGTGTTATCTCATGCTTCCACGTCTTGGCACGTGCTGTTCTGTCTGCCTCGAATACCCTCTCATGCCTGGCTGATAATTCATCCCGACGGTGTCTTCTCTGACAGACCTTCTCTGGCTTGTGCAGCCGGACTTAGGCATTCATTCTAGCCAATAAAGCAACATGTGCATTCCTTTATTATCTCACTTGTCACACTGTGTGTTATTCTCTGTTCCTACATTTGTCTTTCTATAGCACCTTGGAAAGCATTACACATTAATACATACTTATTAATATCCTGACATTAGAGATTCAACAGTGAGCAGCACAGACTAGCTCCTACTCTCATGAAGCTTCAAGCCTAATGTGAACCCAAGTCATATTGTCTTCATAAAGACCAATGCTTATTAAATCAACAAATAAAAACTGACTCCCCCACTACACTCCTCAAGGATGGGGACAGTATCTCATGGGTTTTATTTTTCTGCATCCCCAGAACTTAGCATAGTAAACAAAACACACCAGACATTCAATATTTATGTTTTTAGTGAATGAAGGAATGATTAATTTAGGTAATTTCATTGTTGACTTTGAATTTTATATGAGCGAGAAGCTCAGAAAATCCTCCTTTAAAGGTTTATGTTAATTTCTTTTCATAAAAGCTGTTTTGAAGCTGATAATTTTAGGGGTAATGAAAATTCAAAAGTCAGGTCCTCTCCTAGAAGAATGAGTAGGAATCATATGACACTTTTTAGTAGCAGAAGATATTTAGATAATTCTAATCATAGTTTCAGTATAATATCAACTGTCAGTTATATTTAGACTTTCAAGGTAGAATTTAACCTTTAACTCTATCCAAATCTGTCATGTAAACAAGCTAAATTAACTATCCTTTGAGATCCAAAACTAATATCTTACAAGGATTTACTCAGAGTGTGTTGATTCTTTGAAGCTTCTTGGAAACCAAATTCAAATTCAAGACAATTAAATGTTAATAAATTTCTAGTGGTTAGAGAGACAAATACAAGGAAGATTAATATTCTTACTCATGCTTTAGAGACAGGGTCTCAAAGTGATAAAATAGTACTTTTGAAAATAACACCTTAAATTACAGTGCTTGGATGTCCTTATATATTTAGTGAAGAAGAAAAATATTTTTTTGAGCATGAATAGATGCTAAGGTTGGTGAGCTCCCTTGATGGGAGTCATAGGAGTAAAAATATATTCATTCATTCAGTGAGTTTTTATTGAGAAACTGCCATGTCAGGCGTTATTGTCATCACTGGGATTATGCCCCTAAAGAAGGAAAGCAGAGATCTCGTGCTGTGGAGCTGATGGGTAGGGAAATGCAACTCCTACAGAAAATAAACACAGAATAATTACAAAATAAAGACATGATAATTTGCAAATGCTCAAGAGAACATTATATTTCATGAATCATATTTTGACATATCTTTGGGAAGTGATTTAGCCAAAGCGTTGAGTTGAGGATTTACCTGTAAATGTTGGCTCAGGAGGAGCAGTCTGCCGAGAGCGTCGGAACCACGCCCATCCTTCATCTACTACTCAGCTCACATCTCCACCCCCTAGATCGCACTCTCCCACTTCAGGAAATAAAGCTAATGTAGGAAATATCTAACTTCAGCTCTCTGCCAGCTCTGTATTGACCTTGTATGTTCAGCTCTGTAATTTTAAGACTTCATAAATATAAAAAATACTTACTTTTTTATCTTCAGTTTGGCTTTAATTTCTCCTCTCTGTGAGAACTGTAAACCTGCCAACTTTAAAGTTAGTTGATCTATTTATTCTGAGCTGTAGGAATACAGAACAAGTCACTTGTTATTTTTTTTTTTAAAGTTAGAGCAATCTTAACGATATCCTAGGGAAAAACTTTATTGCACACATTAAAAATGAAATTTGGTTTATTTCAATGGTTTTGGAGCAATTCAAAGTGCATGTATTTATTGCTTAGATGCGTGCTATACACCTATTATGGAAGTATAGCGGCTTGTAATGATATTTTCAATATCTTTCCTCTTAAAAATGTTCCACTTTTCTGAAGTGTGTTCCATGGTGTTTTTCTGACCACAGCCTTATGGGGTAACCTGAGGGCAGGAGAATCTGGAGACAGTAGCTGATCCTGACTGCTCTGAAGGGGGCATGGTGTTTGTGCTGTGTGTTTCTGGGTTCCCTACAGCTGGCCTCCTGCCAACTGGTCACATCTGTGGTCAGAGCCAGGTCAACCAGAACAGGAAGGGTCAGAGGGCAAGGGTCCAGGGCTCTAATCCAGACCTTCCCATATGGGCACTGTGCTTTTGGCACTGTGGACACACATCCAGCTGCCTGCTCTTGGAGTAAATCTCGTGGGGCTGCCAAAGTAGATATCCAGGCCAACAGGAGCTAGCACAAGGGAGACTTCATAGTAAGGATTGATGGGGGCATCTGGATAGGTGGCTGGAGCATGGCAGTGGCTTTACAGGAGGCCGGCGCTTGGTATCAAGAGCTACTTCAGCAGGTAGGCGGCACCTGGCTGAGGTTCAAGTGTAGGAGTTTATGCTGGAGGAGGTGTGAGGATGGTACTGAAACACAAACTAGAATCTAAAACTCAGTGGACTGGGGACAGGGAAGATTAATAAGGCATAGACACAGCGTAAAGCAAAGGAATTCAGCTACCAGACTGGAGTATTAGGTGGAAGAAGAGATAAGCCCAGTTATAATGGCTGAAATAAAGATTTGGAGCAGAACTTTTAGCAAAGGCCCTTGGAATCTAACAAGGGTTTGAGTTGTCCAGCCGCAGGGAGAGGAGTGAGGTTGAGGCTGGGAAAGGTAAGCCTGACATTAGGAATCAGTGGATTCTCCTTGGGGCGTGGACATTGGAGTCACTGAAGATCCTGGGCTTCATGAAACTTAAAGTGTCTTTGAAGGAGTCTGTGTAACTCCCACATGCACAGTTTATTTTAAATTATCCCCTGTCAATTCTTATCCCCTGTCAATTCTACCTTGGGATCTCTCTATTTCCTGATTTATAGCACCTCCTCCCTCTTCCTGGGAACTCAAATGCCCATTGTTCAAAATTCAACATATGCTTACCTGCTATGTACAAGGCCATGTATTGGATGCTTGCAGAGCTACAGTAGTCAATAAAGCAAGGTTCCCATCTCAAGATGCTGACACTATGGTGATGAAGTATGACAAAGGTACAAATGAGGACAAATCAAGGTGCTGTGTCATAGATGTGGTATGAGTTGTCTGGAGTGCCACAGCAGTTTAGGGGCAGAAAAAGAGGTTCCCAGGAGTATGCATGGGAGGCTTCTCAGAAGAAATTTTGTTTGAGTTGAGCCTTGGAGGAGGGTAAAATTTCAGTAGAGGTAGGTAAAGGGGATAAACCTGAGAGAAGAGCAGGTGTACAAATAGGAAAGCATCTTCTAGGCTTGTTGGTATGTAGGAGAACAAGGAAACAAAAGGTTGGAATGGAAAGGTAACCTTGCACAGACATACCTACATTTGGTAGAGTCTTAAGTGTCAAATTAATTCCATTAAATTACATTGAAGCTTCATGTGGTGGTTCCAGAGCCTTATTGAATATTTTATGCATAAGATTAATACAATCAAAGAGGTGTTTAGTAGTATTCAGAGTGAATTAAATGAGAACTCAAAGACGAAGGCCATGTCAACAAGCATATGCAACTCTGCTCCCATCATGAAGTGCCCGTGATGGTAACAATTTGGTGAAGGAAAGAAAAGAATTAAAGATGGCTGTGGGTTTGAATCTGATTGACTCAGAGAATATTGGTACAATAAATAGCATTAGGGAAATTAGAAGGAGGAGTTGGTCCTGTGTGTGTGTGTGTGTGTGTGTGTGTGTGTGTGTGTGTGTCTGTGTGTCTGTGTGTGTCTGTGTGCGCATGTGCATTTGACTAGGCTAGGTAATGAATGCCGAAGACTGAAATACAAATACGTTGATTAGGCAGATCACTGGAAATAGATGCGAACATGTTGAGATAATTAGAATGTGGTGCCACAGCCCAGGGGATATGTTAGGGATTGAGGCAGAGAGGTCAAACCTTGAATTTCATACTCATTTAAGAGAAGGAAAACAAGGAACAAGAGAAAGAAACAGAGAAAGGACCATTCAGAATAGATGAGAACCACAAACGTATAAGTGTCACCAAGCCAAGAGATGAGATTTCATGGAGAAGGTATCATATCTTGCTCTCCATTAAAAAAAAATACATCCATATATATAAACATATATATATGACTTAAACATGTTTGGGTAAATAAACTACAATGGGATGTACATATATACAACAGTAAAAGTTAACAAGATGAATAAGAGTATCATAGCCAAACAAGTACATACATCCATTTTTAGAATGTAAATAGCTAAAAACAGAAGTCCCCTGTCTCTGTTGTAACAAATTCAGTGTTCACTGCACAAATAACGTTTTATTTGGGTTCTCTGGTGAAGATTCTGGGCAGAATCTCCTTATGGGTGTGCCTGGGGTTAAGGAAGGAACCTCGTAAGATGGCAACAAAGCCCATTCTCAGCAGCTTCTAGGCATAGGGGCCCCTCCCTCTCTCATCAACAGCTCATGCACTCTAGGCAGGTAACCCAGCATCCTAGTCCCAATCCCCTTAGGTACTTCCTGTCATGAGATAAGAAAAGGTGCTGTGGGATTTAATGGAGTGTGGTCATTGAAGAATTCTACAATCTGCAGAAGAAAGTGAGATGCAGTGTGGATATTTATAAATAAAGAGTATTAGACCTAATTCTCCTTCTGCTCTTTTGAACACCAATGGCAACAGGGCCAGTGGTCAAATTGTTCATGATAAGGGAATAATGGTCCGAGTACAAACTTTCCAGAAAACATATGCCTTAAACTTCAAGTCAAATATGATATTTTTAAAGAAAATAATGAGATAAGATAGAGATGTATAATGAGAGTACAATCCAGCCTTTCTACACCTGGCCGAGTTCCCCAGACCCTAATGGAAACTCTGTAGCTGCATTGTATTGGGTGTTAGAGCTCATCTACCGCTGATCTTGGTTTTAGCGAACACGGCTTCTATTATGTATGAATTACTTGGGTACATATGTAAATACCACTTCTATATTTAGATTCTTATGTTAGATTCTGCTTAGAGCTCTATGAACGATTTGTTATTAGAGAATTTATGATCTGTAATTTGTAGACATGTCAAAAAATACACCAAAAGGAATTAATAAAGTCATTTTAAACAGATGGTTCTTTAAAAAAAAAAAAAAGTCCTGAATGGAATACAGTGCACTGAACTGGAGCGAGATGTGGAAGACAATACATTCTTGTTTGAAAATCTTCACAGATGTCAATGACAATAAATACCAGACAGATAATAAATTCTAGATTTTTTAGTGAGAAAATTGCTTCAAACAATTTATTTGCCCGGAATTTCAGGCACCTTAAGTTAGCACCATAGATCGTTATCTTGATCTCCTGTGCATATGAATTAAGGAGAAATGGAAAATTTCAGGAAGAATCTGAAGGTCAGTCAAGGTGACTTTCTGGTTTAGCCCCTTGAATCTAGATCCTTCTTAGTACAATGGAAATGAATTTTTTTATTTTTAATTTTTTTTGGTGAGGAAGATTCACCCTGAGCTAACATCCATTGCCAATCCTCCTCTTTTGCTGAAGAAGATTGGTCCTGGGCTAACATCTGTGCCCATCTTCCTGTACTTTATATGTGGGACGCCTGCCACAGCATGGCTTGATAAGTGGTGCGTAGGTTTGCGCCCGGGATCCAAACCTTCGAACCCCAGGCCACCAAAGCAGAGCACGCACGAACTTAACCACTATGCAACCAGGCCAGCCCCGGAAATGGATTTTTGATCAACCCACTACTGACCATGGGCCCTTCCTAGGCTATTCATAAATTTGGAGAGAGGTACAGCTAGGCTCTCCCTGGTGTTAGGGTAGGAGGGACCTGGTTGTTCATAAAGTAATAGATCTGCCTTAGGTTTTCATGCCCCTATATTTAAATGCTTTTTTTAAAAAAAACACTAGACTTGGAGGAAAAAGACTCCAGTTTTATTTCTAGTTTTTGTACTTACTAGATGTGTAACTACGTTGTTTTGAGTTATGGCCCCCATTTCCTTAGCTTTAAAATAAAGTTCCTTTTCAGCATAAACAATATTTTATTTAGGTTTTACCCTCATTCTTACGTATCCATTCCTAGAAATTGTTATCTAAATGGGCATCTTCAAATTTCCATATTCACTCTCAGATTTGGCCAGAACTCGTTATCCCTAACTTGGTCAATCAGAATTACCCATTGATCATTTGAAAAAAAAAAATTCTGCTTGGGTATACGTTTGGGCTAATTGAGAAAATTATTTGTTTTGCAAACATGAGTGTATTGTAATCCGGTTGGTGAGGCTTGATTGGACGATACAGTACGGGTGAGGCAGATCTATCCTGATTCTGATACCAACCGTTTTGTGTTCCAAAACATCCACTTCTATGAGAAAAGCCAAAATAGTGACTGCATCCCAGGCACAGGTGAGTCATTACTCATAAAAATGACAGAAAAGCAGTTTTCCCATGTTAAAAGTGACATTAATGATATATAATAATGGCTCAGGATATTTTGGCTGCACTCATTTTTGTTGGCGGCAGTGGCTACAGCAAAATGCCATCGTTGCGTATGCTGAAAAGAGATGGCCCTATATCTGATATCACATCCAATTTCTTAAACTACTTAATCCAGGTGATTTATAGGTCATCTTTAAAGTTGAGATGGAGTCACCAACAGCGAGGGTCTAGAAACAGTCCGTCCAGCTGTTCATAAAGTAATATTTGCTACTGATGTCCAGATCCAATAAACGTTTATAGAATGCCGGGTATTTTCACAGATATAATCTCATTGTACCTTTGCACCTACCCTGAGAGGTAAGTCCTGTTGGCCAACTTCTGTAGATGGAGACATAGTCAAGGAGGTTAAAGGTCACACAACTAGCAAGATACAACCCTGTCTGAACTGGTTCCAACTACAGTGGCAGTACTGAAGGGCGCCACCTGCTGGAGTCTGCATGGGGAAGGCAGGTAGTGAGATGCCTAAAGCAGCTACTGATGGATGAGCTGAAGTGGCCGTGCTGATGAGTAAGAAGGGCAAAGAATAGCCGAAGACAAACCCCAGAGAATGCCATGGCAAGGTGAAAGCCTGGCAGGTGCTGCAGCCAGCGCTCCCAGACCTCCCTGAGCCTTCGATGAAGGGGCAGTCCTCACATGCCCAATGTTTAGAATGGACTGCTGGGAAAGTTCGGTGTCTTTCAGCCACAACCACTCAACCTAAGTGATCCTTCAACAATCTTGGCAAGTACATGAAGAACAGTGTCTGCATTGTGGTCCCGTTGTCCCAAGCTTTTAGTGACCTGCTGCACCGGTCCAGGTATGTCCAAACCATAGCACACTCAGGTGGTTTTCGCCTTCAAGGCAGAGATCCCCTAGTTGAGTAATTGAGTATTTTCAGTACCTACTCAACCTCTCCGCTGCCTTTGACTCCTAGCTTAGACAAGGAGCAGAATAGCACAGGAAAAAGAGCACAGCCTCTAGAGGCAGACAGACACGGTTTGAATCTCAGCTCTGTCATCTACTGGCTGTGTGACTTGTGTAACATTCTTAACCTCTCCGTCCTTCAATTTGCTCTTCTGTAAAATGGGGACAATAACAACAATAGCTATTTCATAGTGTTGGCAGGAGGATTTAAAAAATATGTAAATATTCTATCTGCTTTGGGCCATTCAATTGTCATCCATAGGCTGGTATGTGCATATGTGTAGGTATCATTATTTTTCTTTTTTCTCTTTTATGTTTCATCTTTTTTGCTCTTTTCCTGTTTCTTTCTCTTCCCAATGCTCTTCTATTTCCTGTTTTATAAATGAGCATGCCATCGAGTCCACTCTCCACTTATTTTACCTCCAATAATCCCATCTTTGAAAAGAAAAAACTACATTCACAGCTTTAATTATCACGTAGGTTCTGCAAATGCTCAAACTGAGATGCGTATTAAATAGTCGTTTTTGAGAACTCACTCTGTGCCAAGTGCTGTGAGAGTTCCTCTGATATGCTATTCCGTTGATTCTCTCAAAGGCAAGTCTGTTATTATTTTGATATTAAGAAGAGAAAGTTAAGTTTCAGAGAGATTTACTAACTTGCCTTAAGTCTCACAGCAGGCTGAGAACAGCTATCACTGCCGGCGCCTGCTGAGTCTAAGAGGTTCATTTTTCACAAACCATTTACAGATTCATTTACAAAGCATGTAATAATGTTCTGGAGGATTTGGGACTTATGGCAAGCACCAGGTAAGGGGAAAATTTTAACTTAAATAAGATAGCCTAGTATAAAGAGCCCAGGGCCAGTTCAAAGTTCTGGCTTGGAATCCTCTTTTAGCCATTTAGGTTTCATGTCAACTCAGGCAAATCGTGTAATCTTTTTGATCCTTATCTTCCTCACCTCAAAAATGGGAATCATAATATTGTTGATGTGGGAATTTTGAAATGGAAACAGACATGAAGGTTTTTTGTGTATTTTATGTCACAATAGAAATATAAGTTTTATTAATCTTATTATTCATTTTTCAGACCAGTAGAGTTCCACCTATAATCTTAGACGCGAATTGGGGAATATTAATCAACTGTCGGGCAAGATTCCTTCTGAATGCCTGATACAATTTTGGCCAAGAAAAGATGAAGAAGGGTGGGCTTGAACTTTTAGAAAATCATGTTCTGACTTTAGAAGGCAGCTCTATTTGCATCAAACTGAATTTTGGGGCCATTTTGACCAATTTCTAAGTGAATATATATATAGTCAATTAAATTTTATTGGTCCATAAAGCTACGTATCATTCCACTCCTTTATTTCCCAACCTAGTTTATTGCACTGATATGTAACTGGTTTTTGAAGATTTTCGTCCTAATGAAACTAGACCACATGAAGACATGTGTAGATTATATCTTTGGTTCATTTAATGGGCCAAGAAAAGCAGATGTAGCTGTCTCTTTAATCAGCAGACCTCAGGCTGTTTCAATGAGAATAACCCAGGTGCTGATCACCTTAATGACAACACTATTTTAAAAAGCATTTTAAACACATTATACTGTAGATTATTCTATTTTTTTTTTCCTAATGGAGCTGTCCTTGAAGGACCATTATGCCATTCCTTTCAGATGTTTAATAAAGCACGAGATTATAATGATCATGCTTGAGAATAGGTTTTGAGCAGCTGGGAATTACAATGTAACAATCTTCTATTAAATCATCAAGATGCTAGAATGTATCTTTAGTGAAGAGGTGATAGGGTTTTTTTTTAAACTGGTCTAATCAGTATTCCATATGATCATTCATACAATTTTATTTTTAATTATTATCATCGTAATCAAAAAGCACGTATTCACGATTCCTTTGTGCATATTTCCCAAGTTGAGATCTATGAGAATTTCAGCCCAGGCCCTCCACAGACTTATAGTTGGAAACAAACCCTGAAACTTGTCTAACCTAAGTGAAGGACAGATACATTATTTATTGTAGAAGGTGTTGGTGTGGGGCTTTGAGTTGTGGGCTCCTGGGTGTGCTTGCTTGGGCTCAAAGATATGCACTGCATTTGTTATTGGCCATATGTTGGACATGTTACTTAATTACCAGTGAGAATAACGTTAGCTTGCAAGAATTAAATGAGATGATTTGTATTAAGTAAACCCTGAGCACCAAGTCCTTAGCAAGTGCTCAATAAATGGTAGCTCTTTAAAAATAAGATAATGAACATCAGAGATAATGTTTAACCAGTGAATTTAGACTTATTTCCCGAAAATTTCTAAACAGCCTTTATCACGTTGTTTTTGACAATTCAAATTTTTAAAATATAGTCAAAGGTCTGATCAAGGAAGTTGAATCTCTTTCTTTCAGGATCATAACAGAAAAAAATCTTTCCTAGCAATTGAGTTTCAGTAAAATTATCAATGGTGTTTCATTGTGTACATGCACAGGCAGGAGGACAGTGTCAGTGGGGTGAGCATCCTTCATCCAGAAGTACGGAGCCAGGAGCCCTCCGAGTGGCAGGTGATGGGGGGTCAGGAGACTCAGGGAGCTTAGAGGAACTGCAAGAGGCTCCTTGTTTCTGGTTCACAAAAGGTCAGGGAAGCAGAGAGAGAAAGCAGCAAAGGCTGACGTCAGGGATCCAGAAAGAAACTCGGAGGTTTCTGAGGTCTGGCTGAGAAAGAGAAGGCAAGAGCTGCCTCCCGGATGTAGGGCTAGATTGAGCAATGGATCTAGCTAAAAGAACAGAAAAGGAGCCTAAGGATGGAAAGCTAGTTAGCAATTCAACCAATAAAATATTTTCTTTCTTTTTTTTTTTTGTGAGGAAGATCGGCCCTGAGCTAACATCTACCAATCCTCCTTTTTTTGCTGAGGAAGACTGGCCATGGGCTAACATCCATGCCCATCTTCCTCTACTTTATATGGGATGCCGCCACAGCATGGCTTGCCAAGTGGTGCGTCGGTGCGCGCCCGGGATCCGAACCTGTGAACCCCGGGCTGCCGCAGCACAGCGCGCGCACTTAACCACTTGCGCCGCCGGGCTGGCCCCAATAAAATATTTTCTTTTGGTCTCAATTTAATTTTTCTAATAAGTCAAACTTCTAATCATCTTATATAGAGGTTGTAATAAAAAGGATCCTATGACACAGGGTCTGGCAGTGGCTTAGATGAGGCTGACTTTCTTTCTATAGCATTGTCTCAGACGCCATTCTTGATTAAACTGTGAACCTATCACACTTATGTAGATTATAAAGGAGTGAAGAAAACGTTAAAAAGCAATCAGACCCCAGGTGTCTTAGATGGTGACAGAGCAACAGCTTTTGTTTTGCTTTGAAAGTTTTTTTTTTTTTTGATCCCTCCTCCTATAACATAAACACTTATTAGTCATTATTTTTTTTATTGAAGTATAGTTGACATACAATATTATGTTAGTTTCAGGTGTACAACATAGTCATTTGACAAAAATATGGAATGCTTCATGAATTTCTCCTTGTGGAGAGGCCATGCTAATCTCTGTATCCTTCCAATTTTAGTATATGTGCTGCTGAAGTGAGCACCCATTAGTCTTTAAAAGAAATTTTTTTTGAGAGAGCTGCCCCATCTTCAGATATTTACTTTTATGCTTGAAGAAGTCTTGTAGCAGTGGAAAAAAATGCTTCAAGTTACATTTGTGAGGAAGAATCTCAAGTATATAAGAAAAGGAAGGAAGAGCTGATCACAATTGGCAGAACTTACTGGCAGAGGCTCTACTGGGTATACAGCTATAGGAGGTCTGTGATAGTCCTACAGAATCGTGTCACTCTATATATAGCTGCTCAAAGGTTTTGAAACTGTGCCCTGCTCTTTAGTGTAGCATCCCAGCATAATAATGACACCCAGTTTAATAACTGGGATCCATTATGTAACACGAAAGGAGCGATTTGAAGGAACTGAATTGTGCACTTATTAGGTGCAGCACATTGTGCTGGCCGTGTTACACGGATTGTATCTCTTAGTCTTCATGGAGTCCCTGTGAAGTATGTATTATCACACCCTTTTCTCTTATACTGTTAAGTGCCTTGCTAATGGCCATGTTTTGGGGAGCCATGCCTGATGCCAAAATTCATCACCTTCCATTATGATGCAGCGTCCTTCTGGGCTTTCGGAGGAGAATTGAGCCCAAGGAGCCTCTCATGCACCCTAAACACCAGCTCGCCTCCCACTGCTCTGCCCTGAGCCTGAAGTCTGTTCCATATCAGTATGGCCAGCCTGTGTGCGAATACCGTCTTGACTTTTCTCCTGCCTCTATTTGTTGCCCTGCAGACACACAAGACATAATATAATTGGCTGTACCCTCTTCAGATATAAATGATAATGATACATATATAGTTTATGACCTAACTCGTTTTTCACTGCCCAAAAATAGGAAAAAGAAGCTCCTTTGTTGTTCCTTGCAATTGAAAATGAACTAACAAGTTCAGCAAGTGGTGTGAACTGCATTTTGAAAGTTTCTATAGAGCATGAGTAATTGGGCAATTTAGCACAGTACTTCTGGCTGATGCATTTTGTAGAACTTTTCTCCTACTATTCAGGAACTCTGGGAAAAACTCAGACTGCATGCAGTTTATGTGTTTTTAAGTGAAGATAGTATATACTTGCTATTCTTTTGTCTTATAAAATTACTTGAGACTATTTTTTTTCCTTTGTGGTGAACTGCTATAATCTGTCTTGGAAAGTAGTTTAAAATACCAAAGATGAAGCTCGATTTCCTTCACCAATCATTGGGCTCTTTGCCTTAGCACCTTGCATAATGAATGTCTCATTGGCATACTGCTTCAGTATCATTTAGTCACAAAAAGAGAAGAAATTCCCTATTTCACTAGGAGTGACTCTTTAAAACCATAGCAATATACACATGAAAATAAAAGAAAAAGGAAGCACAAGGTCATGAGAATTAATGTGGGATGTTTCTCCGTGAAATGATCTGGGCAAATCTAAAATAAAGAGCTCTTAATTAAATCTACAGAAATGACAGACTATCTCATTACACTGAATCTTCCCTCATCCCCAGTCCCAGTTTTAAAACAGCCAAGCTATTCCTCATGACCCTAAATAAGTACTCGCTTGACTTCTGGGATGATGCTCAAACCTATCAAGAATAGAACAAATAAAAAATCCAAATTATTTAAAGAACTCATAGTAACTAAATTTCCTACTAAATCCATGGGAAAATACCCATTTTCCACATGTATTTGCAGAATAAAAGCATTCTCTCCATCTGTCCCTTTGATAAGAGCGGCAATTAGAAGTACCATTGTGGGTGATATGTTAGAGGGACAGATTAGAGGCCATGCTGACCTTCCAGCTTCAGCTACGGTATATAAACCAGCATGTATGACAGAGTGAAGAGGTCTTAAATATGGAGAGCTCAGGACTACTGGCTGACATAGTGGATTGGCCACATACATTCATCTCTTCTCCCCTTCCAAAACCATTATAAAATGAGAATAAAGGAAATCAGGAAGTATGATGCCTCTAGCTTTGTTCTTCTTTCTCAAGATTGTTTTGGCTATTTGGGATTCTTTGTGGTTGTTCTATAGGACTTTTAGAATTATTTTTTTCTATTTCTGTGAAAAATGCCATTGGAATTTTGATAGAGATTGCATTGACTCTGTAGATTGCTTTGGGTAATATGGGCGTTTTGACAATATTAATTCTTTCAATACATGAACATGATATATATTTCCATCTATTTATGTCTTTTTCAATTTCTTTCATCAGTGTCTTATAGTTTTCAGTGTACCATATCAGGTACTTTCTGATCAGATGCTATATCAGATACTACAGTCCTATAGTACTATTTCAGTGTACTATAGCAGATCTTTTGCCTTCTTGGTTAAATTTATTCCTAAATATTCCATTCTTCTTGATGCTATTGTAAAAGGTATTGTTTTCTTAATTTGTTTTTTAGATAATTCAGTGTTACTCTACAGAAACACAACTGATTTTTGTGTATTGATTTTGTATCCTGCAACTTTACTGAATTTATTAGTTCTAACAGTTTTTTTGGTGAGATCTTTAGGATTTTCTATACATAAGATTGATCATGTCAATTTAACTTCCTCCTTTCTGGTTTGGATGCTTTTTATTTCTTTATTATAAAACTATAGTAATACAAACAGCAGGGTATTGGTATAAAAACAGACATGTAGACCAATGGAACAGAATAGAGGGCCCAGAAATAAACCCATGAATACATGGTCAACTAATCCTTGTCAACGGCACCAATAATACACAATGGGGAAAGAATAGTCTCTTCAGTAAATGGTGTTGGGAAAGCCACATGCAAAAGAATGAAATTGGACCCTTATCTTAAGCCGTACACAAAAGTTAACTCAAAATGGATTAAAGATTTAAATGTAAGACCTGAAACCAGAAAATTCCTAGAAGAAAACATAGGGGAAAAGCTCCTTGACACCAGCAATGATTTTTTGGATATGTCATCAAAAGCATGGGCAATAAAAGCAAAAATAAGTGTGACTACATCCAACTAAAAAGCTCTGTAAAGCAAAGGAAACAACCAACAGAGTGACAAGGCAACCTATGGATTGGGAGAAAATATTTACAAACCATATAACTGTTGAGGGGTTAGTATCCAAAATATATAAGGAACTCCTATAAATCAACAGCAAAAAAACAAGTAACCTGCTTAAAAAATGGTCAAAGAACCTGAACAGACATTTTTCCAAAGAAGACATACCAATGGCCAACAGGTATATGAAAAGGTGTTCAATTTCATTAATCATCAGGGAAATGCAAATCAAAACCACAATGAGATATCACCTTACACCTGTTAGGATGGCTGTTATCCAAAAGACAAGAGATAACAAGTGCTGACAAGGATGTGGAGAAAAGGGAACACTTGAATAATGTTGGTAGGAATGTAAATTGGTACAACCATTATGGAAAGCAATATGGAGGTTTCTCAAAAAATTAAAAGTAGAACTACCATATGATCCAGCAATTCCACTTATGGTTATATATCCAAAGGAAATAAAATCAGTATTTTGAAGAGATAGCTGCACTCCTATGTGAGATGATGGATGTATGAGTTAACTTGATTATGGTAATGATTTCAGAATGTATATGTATATTAAATCATCACATTATACTCCTTTAAAATATCATATGGTACAACCAAAATATATACACAATTCATATTTGTCAATCATAGGTCAATAAAGCTGGAAAAAAATGAAATGAGAGTAAAGGAATAAAAGGCTTTAACCCACAAGAACCAACATATATATGAAAAACTTATAAAGTCAATATAAAGTAGAAAATATTCTAATAGGAAAATGAGCAAACAGAACAAATAGGCATTTTTTTAGGAGAAAGGCTTATCACGGCTAATGAACATAGGAAGTGTTTAAGTTTAATCTCATTGGGAACCTGGGAAGTACAAATGAAGACAAAAATGAGATGCCACTTCTTGCCCACCAGATTGGTAAAAATTAAAATGCATTATCATATCGTGTGTTTATGAGAATGTAGTGAAACAAAAACTCTCATATACAGCTGGTGGGAATTAGTACAAGCATTTAGGAAGGTAATTTGACAGCATTTATGAAAATAAAATATGTGCATACCCTATGACCCAGGAGGAGTTCTACTACCATGTCTCCAACACAGAGAAACTGTCAATTATATGCTCCAGAAGGCATCCACGTGAGTGTTACTATAATGTTGTTGGAAATATAAGATAGGGACGTGGCTAAATATTCTGTGACGTATTCATATTACAGTGTTTTTAACAAATACTACCATTTGACTCTATGAATCTTTACATTCAAGTGCCTGGATATTATGATTACTATTTCATCACATAGTCCATTTTTAGACTGTAATACAGTATTTACCAATACATAAACAGGTTATATCTGAGAACAATGGGTTTGGGAATGGATTGTACATACCATATGCCATATTTTGATCTATAGCAGCTATGATTATGTTTTCGTGTTTTACTATGTTTATCACACTGAAAATTTTATTCTAGGTATTTCAAATAGCCCTTGGTTGCAATCCACTGCAATTTGAAATGCATTCTGCATTGCTGAACTTTAGTCACTTCAAGAACAAGGTCAGTATAGCCTATGATAATAAATTCATTAAAAAAAATCATAAGTATGGAATTTACCAGTATGGAATTTGTTCTGTTCTAGGAGTAAGAATGAGGTCACACTGTCTGACTGTACCTGGAGATTCAGCTAGAGATTGATTAACCTTATGGAAAGAGTATTTCTGTCTTGCTTAAGGGCTCTAAAACAGATAGACTTCATTTTCTGAATTAGTCGTGATCCCACAAGGAAAGACTGAATGAGTTTTCCTTTATACTTCTTTTCATTGTATCACCAACAGTTCCTGGCATCACACTGGACTGGTACTAGGTGTTCAATAGCTACTTGCCAAACTACTTTAATAATATGACTGAAAGGAGAAAATACTTTTCTGAACTATTGTCTGTTAGTTTAGAGGAGAATGATGACATTTTCCCAGGAGATTTGACAGGATGAGTCTGGTCTTCATCTTCGCCATTATACCCTTGAATCTAGGATAGCCAACTTACCACAGTCTGAAGAAGAGACTGACACCCAGAATAGCAGAGCAGAGATATCTTTCGCCCAACCCTGAGCCCATCCACACTGTGGCTATCTTATTATATGAGATAATACTTTTGCACGAGGTTAGACTTTCTGTTACTTGAGGCTGGAAGCATCACAATGAATAACATTTTTAATAAACTGACTTTGCAGCTACCAAATATGCTAAGAATTGCATTTGTTTTTTTATCAGACCACCAATATTTTTCTCTGAGTGAGAAGTAAGAGCAGAGAAAACGAATCGAATAAACCATAGAAATAGAAATGATTGACTATTCATTGAAAGGAAATAAAGATGAACTATTCTAGCCCTTTTATTTTAAAGTGGGAACTTTAGGGCCGGAGCAATACAAACCTCGCTCAGGGTCACTCAGCAAGTTTGTGGCATGTCAAGATTAAATCTCAGGGCTGGATCGGCCACTTCATACTGTCTCTCTATAGTATTAGTGTCAAGAAGAGAGACAGTATTTAATGAGAGAAAAGACTGAGATAGTAACACAATAGATGCCATTTCTAGGTGGTAATCAATGCCTACTCACCTAAAATTTCACAGGATCTTTTTTCAATTGTATCATTAACTTGAAGGGATTGTATAAGATTGAGGCATTATTATTTTATGTTTCATTTTATGGGAATATACAATGTCAACACTTCCAATTGTTGTTTATAAATAATTAATAATTATAGGTGTTTCAGGGAGTTGAGGATATTTTTTAAGCAATGTGTGTCTCTGGTTTGGTTTACGTCCTTTCTGATTAATGCATGACCTGTGACACTTGTTCGTTTAATCCTATTTTAATTGTAAAATGTTTTAGCCTTAACTTTGGCCCTAAGTTTATGTACATTACAGTTTCTTTACTCATGTCTCTTTGCCTAATTAATACTTAATGTCATATGTATTCTTACACCTCCAAATATTAAGCTGCAGAAAGGTTTTTCAGTGATATAAATTATAGCTTCCATCAAAAACGCTGGTGGAATTAATATCCCAAATTAATGTAAAGCTGAAATCTAAATGCATAGCACATTAAAAGGATGAACAAAGATTCATGCACTCTGGTTTACAGACTAAGTGAAGGGTCAGGGAGTTGAGACTTTGGGTCAACACATTATGTTTAGGAGGGTTTTCAACACACGTGAATCTAATTACCCATTAGATCCTGACTATCCATTGGCCACCCCTACTCTGGTTCAGTCAGTAAGCATTTACAGAACTTACTTGATGCCCAACAGTGTGCAAGACACTGAGAAGCATATTGGCAGGGGTAAAAGTGTAAGTGGAGGTGACTAAGGAGTAGCAGAAATATAACAAGGAATAACACAGTGATCCTAGTGATCCTACCCATGAAGAACGTGCAATCTAATGGATGAAATAGCTGAACGAGTAATTACTGATTATGATCAGTGCTATAGTAATGGTTTGACCAAAGTGCTTGTGAATATAGATGAGTGTACATTTACTTAGGGCTTCTCTGAGGAGGTGACATGTAAGCTGGGTCTTTAAAGATGAGTAGAATTCTGTAGGTAGAGAAGAGAAGGGAGAAAGGGACTATTTTAGGCGAGAAAACATCATTTGCAAAGGAATAGTGGTAAGCAAATTGTTGTTGAAGCAACCATGAGTTAGTAGTTCAGGAGGTCTGGGGTGGAGAATATGCATGGTGAGAAATCAAGCTGAAAAGTGTTAATGATAAAAGACTAATAGAATGATGTAAGCAGTGCTCATTTAATCCATTCTCAGCATTATTTAAAGTTCAAGGCTTCTTTTCTCCTCTGCATGCATATTAGTCAACTCTGCATGTTGATCAATTATTAGTTGATTTGGTTGCCCTACTTTGCTGTCATTGGCAAGTTAGACATGGGCACACATATCAATCGCGAAAGATTTCCCTTCTATCATATTCAAAGGCTAAGAGGTGACATTTCACTGTTAGGAAACTTCCAACTGAGTCGTGTTTAAGATCATATCTATAGCAATGTAAGTAAGGTCAATAATAAACATAATATTGACATATATATAGGATAAGGTGAAAGAGACTCTACAATTGAACAATAGTGTGTGTTTATTTAAGCTTGCTCTTTATTAATAAGTTAACAGCATAAACACTTGTCCTTATCATGCTTGTGTTTCTCCATTTAACAAATTAATCTCCAAGATTCTTTCTTTTGGAGTTTCTGTTATCCTTGCTGAAGTGAAGCTACAGTAATTGTTGCCTGAGGAGAGAAGATTATCCATGAGTTTAGGTCTTGGTAATGTTAATGGTATGTAGGGAGCTACCATTTTCCTTGCCACTAGAATGACTAAGGGATAGTTGACTCAGTTTCCTTTATAAATTAAACTGAGTGTTTAGGGAAAGGAGTTGGGGGAACCAAAGATAGTTTGAGTATTTATGCCTACCTCATATCAACAAAGATTGAAGGTACTGAACACAGGTACTGATCCATGAAACACTGAAAACAACCCACTGGAGGGAAATCCAGAGTCCCTGAAAGCCAGTGAGTTTAAGCCCCAGTTTCACTTATGTGTAATGTGTACCTTAGTCTTTGAGATCATAGTGCCCATAAAGCCACAGAAATATAGACCCACAAATTTTTCTGAATTTTGTCCCAATATCTGGGGCGAAAAATGATATTAGAGCTCATCTGGCCTAACCCAGAGCACTGTGCTCCATCATGGAGAGGATGTGCAAGAGTGAAAGAGTTGCTTAGCAGGAGTCAGAGGACCTGGGTTCTAGTCTAGGCTGTGGAACTTAGTTGCTTCTAGATCTTCACCTCTATGTACTCTCAGTGCACAGAGCTCTGTTAGGGCACAAATTAGAAAATACTCGTGGACTCCCTATGAGGAGTGGAAGCAAATTATTTTGACTATTATTATCACTTCTTATAGTAGTAAGAGCATTATTGCGATGAGACTTTTTTATTATTTAAGTAGAACTAGACTAAATTTTACCTCTCTACTCTCCTTAGGGAAAAGTTTTCCACGTGAAGTTTGGAACAAATAAGATTTGACGGCACTTTTTAAATTTTTTTTGTGAGGAAGATCGGCCCTGGGCTAACATCCGCCAATCCTCCTCTTTTTCCTGAGGAAGACTGGCCCTGGGCTAACATCCGTGTCCATCTTCCTCCACTTTACATGGGACACCGCCACAGCATGGTTTGACAAGCCGTGCGTGGTGCGCACCCGGGATCCGAACCGGGGAACCCTGGGCCGCCGCAGCGGAGCGCGCGCACTTAACCGCTTGCGCCACCGGGCCGGCCCCCTGGACAGCACATTTTTAATGTGTATTTTTTTTAATGCTTTCTAATGTCATTTGCATATAAACAATTTGTCTGCTAATTACATATGAGTTATTGAGTTATTAAAAAGAGCCCTGAAGGACTTATACTTGGCAGTAGTAAAGTGGTTCCTTTTACTACTTCAAAATAATTGATTCGTATTGCTTTAAAGTATTTAATTTCAGATGTTGTGTTTTATCAATTCGCTTGCCCCCGCCTCATACCCCATTGCACCCAAATGGTCTGAATCAATGAAGTTTTAGTACATTAGTTCAGCCAGTGCTTGACATGACTTTTAATTCTAGAGTATGTGAGTTATTGGTGCTGCCTGGTCCTTGTTTGCCCGTGATGCACTGGTGCATTCAAGACAGTGAGCCTATGCTAAGGCAATGGCTGTTAATCCATTCTAATTGCAAACAGCAGTAATAGACACACTGTATAGCAACGAATAACCAAAACATCATCTATATCAGATTTTGGAGTATGGTATTTGCATTTACATTTAATATGATTAATTTATTCAATGAAGAATTCCTTTTTAGTGTTACAATGAAGCATCAGCCTGAAGATGCAACTCGAGGACCAAGTGCAGAGGAAGGAACCCCAAACTAGGTGGGTGTACTGGATTCTAGTTCCATTTCTGCCACCAACGAGCTGCATCACCTCTCTGGGCCTCACTTTGCTCAGAGATATTTAGGTAAGGTTGACACTGAGAATCTCTTAGAGTCACTTTCCTAATCCTGTCCCCTGCTCAATATCTCCCCGTCTACTCTTGATGGGAATAGTGTTTTTATAATGCTAACTAAAGAGGCTTTTAACCCTCTCTCAAACTTTCTTAGAACAGAAATAGACTATTTAGCTTAGCCTTTCATTTAAACAAAGAAACCCAAAAGCCCACAACAAACAAGATGCCATCAGAGCAAATAATTAGCTCAGCTAATTAAAGAAATGTCGGTATTTTTTCTAAACCAGGAAGCCTAAGTTTTAGCCCTTTCTCTGTCACTGACAAATTGAGTGACCTTGGGCATGTCACTGTATGGGGTTTCCCTGGTGGTATTTCTAGAGCAGCAGGTCTTAGACACTCACTACGATCCCTTCCAAGCGCTAATGCGATATGATACGATTCTATGCAAATGCTCTGGTATCAGTAAGTCTTGTGCTGGGTAATGAACAATATAATCTCCATTGGATAATTAAGGGCTGCCATCTTATATTTAAACTGATAATTAATTTTCTCTGTTTACTGATTTTTCACATTTTCTTTGATTTTTATTCACTAAATGTGTATGATTTAACCTAATCAGAAACATGTCCTTGTATGAATATTTTTTCCCCCAAATTCTTCTATACTGCCTCCAGAGATTCAATTTGAATGGGGAATCTTTTTTTTTTCTTGTTTATTAGTGAATAAGCATCTTCCAAACCACATGTATATAAGTTTATGAAGAATACGATCCATTATTTCACATAATATATTAATGTATGAGCCTTTCCTAAAAGATTTGTGTCTCTATTGGTATTACTTTCATCTTCGCTAACTGACTGCACAATGGAAGCAGCTTAGCCATGCATATTTCCTACTTTATTCATCACTTCGGATTTTGTGTGTGCGTGTGAAGTGGTTGTACCTCATGGATGAGTTCTCAGCAGTGAGCCCACTTAAAATTTGTCATGCCTTGTGATCCTGAGGACACATCAAGAGGAGCTGATTTAGGAAAACACAGATTGTTTCCTGATCCCTACTGTGAGTGGATTTCTTGCTCATTGTTTTTTGACTTTGAACCTTTAAAAAATTTTCTTTAAAAGTAATTATTGTGTGGAAAGAACTTTTTTTTGATTGAGGCAATATTGATTTTTAGACCTCTCTCTTTAAATCTTACTCTTTTTAAAGGTATATGATTTAAGTAAATTATTTAAAACATTGTTTTTTTCATACCAGTTTAAAAGGATTGGGTTTTAATATCTGCTCAAATAGTGAGAAATTTTTTTCTTAGGATTCAGGCTTCTCATCTCTTCCTTTTGTTTCTAACAGATACATACAAAGCCAGAGAATGCTTTATTTCCTCATTTTAAGCCTTTAACATTTAAATAATCAGCCTTCTTAAAACGATGGAAAATTGGATCTCTGAGTTTTACTAATCTCATAAGAAGTAAGAGCAAAATGAGTGAAATTTTTAGTTTTTATTGGTCATAGAATCAAATATATCGGTGGAATAAAATGAGATAATATGATTTAATAGAGGGGCTGTATTAAATTACTTTAAGCAGAAACTTTAAAAGACCTGGCTTAGTTTCTATTTCTTATATGCTATTTTTTAATAGTTGATTTCAGGAAAAATTACCAGTTTCAGTCCATACCTGTATACCATTAGAAAAAGGAATAAATTCAGGCCCACTTTTCTCTTTACATGCTGATTAGATTGCAGTATAGTCATTTCACGCAACAACAACCTTTCGCGTGCTTTTGGGATGCCCAGAACTGCTAGAAGCAGCAGCAGGGAGGGCTCTTGTCCTCAGGGAGCTGACAGAGTAATCTTGATGAGATAAGACAAGTGCCTAAGACACACCTAGGGAATCTATGCATGTGAACTTTCAGAAAGAAAATCAAAATAATGAACAATGTTGTTGAGATTGCTCTGAACCAATTTGAAATGGGAAATCAAAACAAAGAATTCTGGATTGAAGAAGAGAAAATGTGGATTCAGGTTTTCCTGGCTATTGGAGGTGAAGGAGCAGGGGACCAAATGAGATTGTTGGGGCTATTGGCCTAATGGAGAGTTTGGACTGAAGTGGGGGACAAGAACAGAGCTTTCAGAGGTCCCCAGTGCTTGCTGGGGAGGTGTTCCAGGTAATCCAATTCCAGTCACAACGTCAGATGCCAGCTGAGTCACCTAAGCAGGTGAGGACCTATATGTTCTGGCTAAAGAAGAAAGTTTCTATTCAACTCCAGCTGTTGTAGCCGTGAGTAAATGCACATCTGGTGTGGCCAGATCTTCAGATCTTTCAAACACAGCCAGACACCCAGATTTTAAAGAAAATGCTCAATTTTAATCATTGACTCTTTTTTACTACTGTGTGAGCCAAATTAAAGATATCTGCTGGCCTGATACAGCCTAAGAATGACCAGTCTACAATTCTTTACAATGATAAGAAACATGGGAAGGTCTAAACCTGAGTGACATGATGACAACACTGAATAAGAGAGAGGACTCCAGTAACTATGCAAGAAATGCGCAGGAATCAGATCTAGACAAAAATGGATCTATGGAAACTGGAAAGGAGGATTGAATTTAGGAGAAATTGCAAGAGAATTGTCAGAACTTGGAAATTTTATTAGTTCACATATGAAAATAAAAATCATGCAAGAATCCTACCCCAAGGTTTTGAACTTTTGTTTCCAGGTTGATGGGAACAGAAAACAGCTTAGGGGGCAACGAGAACCAATTTATTATATATGTTCCAGCTTTCACTGAGATACTGGATGGATAACCTGAAGCTGGTTGGAGATTTTAAACTAATGAGAGGGACATGTAAATGTAAAAATTGATTAGGTCCTTAATTGATCTCCTGTAGAAACAATATCTATTTGAACATATGCCTCTTCCACATACAGAAACCATTCATGCAGAACCTTTTATTTTTGAATTTGAAAAATGTAGCAGGTTGGCTCATTTTCCAAATATATATTATTCTGTGTTTACTTATGCAGATCTGCATCCATTCATGCATAGCATTGCCAGATTTGCAAATAAAAATACAAGATGCCCAGTTAAATTTGGATTTCAGATAAATAACAAGTAATTTTTTGTATAAGTATGTCCCAAATAATGCATGGGATATACTTATACAAAACTTATTTATGTTTATCCGAAATCCAAATTTAGCTTGACATCCTGTATCTTATTTGGCAATTCTATGCATGCGTACATCCAAGCCATCATCTTATTTCTCTTGGACAACTGCTATAGTCTTCTTACCCACCCCTTGTTTCCACTTTTGCCCTTCTGCAAGCCATTCTACAGACAACAGCCAGGGTGATTTCTTAAAATCTGATTGTGTCATCTCCTTGCTTAAAACTTTTTAGGGACTTCCCTTTGTACTTAGAATAAAATTCAAACTCCTTAGCATAACTTGCAAGGTGCTAAACGATCTAGTCCATGCCTCCTGCCCAAACTTTTATAGAATGTACCATTGTTCTCCCTGGCTCAGTTCAGCCTCTTTACTCTTCTTTATTTTCTTCAAACTTCCCAAACTGATTTGCACCTCAGGACTTTTGCACTTGTTGTTCCCTTGACTTGGAATGCTCTTTCTCCAAATCTTTGCTCACCTGGCTCTCTATCATCATTCAGGTCTTAGCTCCAATGGGACCTCCTCAGAGAGGCCTCCCCTGATCACTCTATCTAAAGTAGAGTTTCTCAACCTCGGCGCTATAGACATTTTGGGTTGGATAATTCTTTGTGGGGAGGGGTTGCCTTGTGCATTGTGAGATGTTTAGCAGCATCCTTGGCCTCTACCCACTACCTGCTCTCAGTTGTGACAATTAAAAGTGCCTCATCAAATGTCCCCAGGGGCAGAATCACCCCTGGTTGAGAACCACTGATGCAACCAGCCCTCTTCTACTTTATTCCTATTGCATTATCCTGTTTCCCTAACTTCAGAGCACTTATCATTACCTGCAGTTTTTCTGTTTGTGTTCCTTTGTTATGTTTTATCATCTCATTCTCTCTCTCTTACCAGAAGAGAAACAATGTGTGCAAGATTTGGTCTGTTTTATTCACTGCTGTATCCCTACTGTCAAGAACCATGCCTAGCACATAAAGGCACTCAATAAACATCCATTGAATATATGCCAAATAAATTCAAATGACCTTTATTGAAAAGCTAACATGACCCAGGCATGGTTGGGCTTAGGTGGAATAACAATGAACAAGACATTATGCTCCATCTCTTGTCTCTGATGTTTTATAGAGAAGACCAGTGGTGAAGTCCAGGATACGTGTGTGTATTAAGCCTTTCAGACCCTACAGGTGACAGGCATCTTGTGTAAGGTCCAGGGAAGCTATCCATGCTGCAGTGCGTGAGTCAGTCCCATACAACAAAGAATTGTCCTGCCCCAATGAAAACATTGTTCCCAAGAGAAACACTAGCTTGAATCACCCAGGGCTCAGCAGCAGAGCTGGGGAGAGCATCACTGGGCACAAACCACATGGGGGAGAATTGGGGAATGGAGTCTCACAAATGACAGTTAGGATACTCAGCAAAAGGAGGAAGGTCCAATGCTTGAGGGAAATGACACGCATCTTCTATAACAGGTTAAAAGCATCGAGTGAAGCTTCCAAGGATTTTCTTTGAATATGGACATTGGAGAAGTCTATGAAAAAAAACTTAGAATAATATTGTTGTATTATATCACTTGTGTTATATCACTCTGATGCAATGTAATTCTTGCTATTAATCACGGCATAATTTCTTCACTATACTTGGCACTGATATAGAAGCGTTCTTTCTTTCTTTTGTAGTGTTCATTTATCGTAGTGTTCCTAGTGTTCTAAAGTAAACTTAAAAAAAAATTAAAGTCTATCATACCTACTAAGAAGTTCGCAAATCATAAGTGTGCGACTCAATGCAGTTTCACAATAGGAATCTACCTATGTAACAACCATCCAGATCAGGAAATAGAGCCTGGCCAGCCCCCAACAGTCCCCTCCTGTCCCCGTCGCTTCTCCATATGCTGATTTCTATCATCACAGAGTGAGTCTGTCAACCTTTGATGTTTATATAAATGGAATTATACAGTCTATGCTCTTGTGTTTGCCTTCTTTTGCTCAACTTTATGTTTGTGGCATTGTGACATCACTCATGCTACTTTTGTAGCAGGAGTTCATTGATTTTCATTGTATATTATATATCTAAATTATATTATTGTATAAATATGTCACAATTTATATATTGATTCCACCTGGGTTGTTTCCGAGTTCCATCTTTTACAAATAGTAATTCTATCTGTCTCTTCTGTGAGTACATGCTTGCATTTCTGTTGGGTATACACCTAGGAGTGGAATTGCTGGGCCATAGAATATGTATATGATCAGTTGTAATAGATACTGCCCGACAGTTTTCCAGAGTGGTCGATTCAATTTATTTGTGTGAGAGTTCCATTTGCTCTACATAATGATAGAATTTTTTAAAAGGCAGTAACTCATAGGATTAGGGTATGATGGAAAAAGTGTTGCCTTAGGAGAAACACTGCCTACTCTGTAATAATTTTATGTATGCTCGGCATCCTTCAGCATTTATAATAAAGCGCATCCTTTTCTTTTGTGAAATTTTACCCCTGTGCCTACTTGAACCTACTTCAGACCAGATAATGATGGCAAGGATCTACCAAGTCTAGGAAATTCAAATTATCCCCCAGAGTATTGGGGATATGGGAATAACTTACTCTGTAAGTGTATATAGTATTCCTTTAACTAAATCGTAAAAATCATTGCTGTGTTATATGAGAAGTTTATGAGGTCACATGAATGCTTGCTTACTGTGCATATGGTAAGAGCTGTGCATTTCAAGTTAAATATAGGAGCAGTTCTGGCTGTAAAGAAGTAGTTTAAGAAATCAAGAGAACTATAAATGGCCATCTGCTCTCTTCTCCATTTTTATTTGCTGAATTAACCCAGTGCAATATTTTAATGAATTATGCGTTGGTATTCCATCTGCTCATTAATTTTTTCACACTATACAATAATCTATCATTTTCACAGAGTAGAAACAATTTGCTACTTTGTAAAAATATTTTTAAAAATAGAGGCAGTGGGTGTAATTCAACTTGCCATTAATTTCAAGTGTATTTTAGAGATGGAGATAGTGAGAGCATCTTTTGGATCAAGGTGCTGGGGAAAGTATTTCAGTACTTTGAGATGACAATGCGTATTGGGTGATGTGTATTTTGTTTTATAAGATATGTATGTTTGGGCTTATTTGGAAAAAAATCAAGGAAAGAACCTTTCTCTGTATGATCAAAGGTTGCAGAGATGTAAATGGCTTTGGTATAATGATAATATAATGCTCTGGCAAAAAGAGTGTAAGGATTAGTTCTTTAAAAATAATATAAAACATATGTCACTATCAGGATGGAGCTTATGGTATTCCAATTCTGTACTCAATGCTATGAATCTAAAACAAGTCGAGCATATTAATGTGTGTGTGCATGTGTGCATGTGCAAACATTTAAATTAAAATTTCATTTAAGTATGTTTTTAATTTGTTTCTGTTTTCTTGCTTCTGTCTTTTTATATCTCTTAAGTTGGCATGGCACGTTATATGCTTATGGGCCATTTAAGGTTCCTGTGTCCGGAAGCAGATGTCAGTTTAATGGCATCTTTAATGCCTGCTGTGCCTCTTCCACAAGTAGATTCCCTGAAACAGGCTTTGGCCAGAGGGTTCAAGTTGACATTTGGAGAATTGATGGATGAGATGAGAGGTGGAGAAGAAAAGGGAAGTGGCTTTAAAATATTCCAGTATTGACGATTTTTAAGATTTCTACATCATTTACCAAATATTTTCTCTTCTGGTGGATTTCTAGCTCAGTCGGTTCTAAATAATTTATCAACAGATTTTAAAAGCCTCCACTCCAGTTCTTGTAGGTTCTGGGACCTGAGGGTGTTCTTACCTATCAGTAAAGATATATTATTCCCTTTAAAGATAAGGGGTATATTGTGTAGAAGGAATGGAAAATAATTACTAACAATGTTCCTGTGGATTAGAGGAGCCTATCCTACATTAATATTATTCTGAAAAAATGACTAAATTTTGAAAAATATGACAATACACTAATCATCATGTCTAAAGTAAATGAACCATCTTAGAGGCACATATTTTAATCCATCAGATTTCACTTATAACTACTGTCTATTGATCTGGATGAATTAAAGCCATAGCTTTTTATTTACTCCTTAGAGTTTGTCGATGAAATATTACTTACTTTTATTTTCCTAAGTCTCTTGGGCCCCACACATCGTTCATATGATCTCCCACACCCAATTCTTCTCCACATTACTAACCAGAATATCTAGTATAATTGGCACTATTCCATCACGATGCATAAAGTAAATGATATATTATGAATTTTTTTTCTAGAGAAAATTCCATTAAATTTAAAGACGAAGCAAAAAAGAAACTTGAAAAAATCAAATGAGTCAATATTTTAAATGGTCCAACAAAAGAAGTCAAGGATTTCTATTTGGTTGAATATGACTATAAAAATGTCTGGATGAATAGCACCAAATTGTAAAGAGAGATTTTCTCTGTGGGTTCTACCTTGGAGGATTTTTATTTTTCATTTTTTACATCTTTGTAAATTTTAGTTTCAAAATAGACTGTATGGATGTCTTTGGGAACCTGTGTTCAGAGAGAGGACACAGCAAAATGTTTCCATGAGCTACATAGCATAGATAATAGATGGGGTGTTGATTGACAACACTCTGTTATAAACTGAGGAATGTGTATGGTGTATGTCTCATAGTAGAGAACCCAGTCCATCATGGCAATGCCAGGACCAGAGCTCCTCTGACATGGCCTCCTAATAAATGCCAGTAGATTCATCAGTAGTAGGTCCTCTCAGGTAAGAGTTTTATATTTCCAAGATCATAGGAACACTTTCTTCAGTTACAAAGCAGCAATATAACAGGGTGAAAAAATCATTATATTCTATGAAAATTTACTTGTGAATAAAATGGAAATAATTCCATTAAAACATACTTTAATTTGAAATATACAATACTTTAATTTTTCTAATAAAATGTGATTATGGAAAATGAACTAGGAAGGGCAATATAGCCTTCCTCTTAAATCTTCAAGAAAGATATATGATAGGAGCCATTTTCCTTTCTCTCTTGAGCTATTAGGTAAGCTCCATGAGAGCAGTTACTGTGCTGTTCTTCACCAACATGTCCCTAGAGACAGCACAGTGCAGGGCACACAGGCACATAGGTGAATCTCAGGAAGTAGATAGTAACATAGAGGAATGACTCTGGGCATCAGATAGTCTGGGTTCAAATCCCAGCTCCTACAGTTAATGACTTCTTTAGCCTTAGGGAAATTACTTAATCTCTCCAAGCTTCAATTTATGTACTGGGGGATAAAATTAGCTACCCTCTGGATTGTTGTGAAGATTTTATATATAAAATGTTCGGTTCTGTGCCTGGCAGAGTTTGTGCTCAATAAAAGATAACTATTTCATATAATAAAGTTAGTGATCTTCCTGCCCCAGGTAGAATTATTTCTTTATTTTTAAGTAAAAATTTGGGATGGAGAGTGAGGCTTATGCTTGAATATCAAAAATGATAGAGGATTTCTCAGGCCGTTACTGATTTCCAGTGTCCCCAGTATGATTTATTCTAATTAGCACCCAGAAGAGTCAGGGGCTCGTGTTATTCCCTTACATAATCAATTGATAGCTAATGTATAAGTTAATGTTGGGTTCTTCCTTTGTTCTTTTGCCTTAATGGTATACCCGGTGTTCAGAAGAGAGAAATAGCACCAGAAGCTTGAAATGTCTCAGAGAGTAAAGTATGTTTATCAAAATCCATAAGGAATATTTGATTATACAATTTGTTCCAATGAAAAGGCCTGTGTTGATTATCATGTTAATTAGAATACCTTCTACTCTACTGAAATGTTCTATACAATCAGTGTTTTACTTCCTCTTGCCTCAAAGCACATAATTTGTAGTCTTCTGAAATGGAAGAGACAGATAGTACCAAATCTTTGCCTTACAGCTGGTTCCCCAGAGAAGCTTGTAGCTGTACTAAAAACTTAAGGCATAGTGCCTGAACTATATACTGGGATATCATAGAAAAAATTTTAACCTTGTCATGTGAAGCTCAAGGGTAATACCTACATGATCAGCCAAAGAAATGTATCAGGCTAAAAAGCAAAAACAAAAAACCAGAGACACATCAGTTCTTTCTTTCATTATTCCTTTCCTTTCTTTTCTTCTCCAATTTACCTATCAATGTTTTATAAATAAAGAAAATTTTTTCATATTATTTTTTATTTTTAAATGAAAATGCTTATGGTTTTATTTATTTTAAATTAAAAGCATTTTTTAGTTTTCTCATAAACTTTTCTGAAGTTTCATTTTTTAGCATTTTATTTTTTTTATTGAGATAACATTGGCTTATATAACATTATGTGAATTTCAGGTGTACCTCATTATATTTCAATTTCTGTGTAGTTTACATGATGTTCACCACCCAAAGGCTAATTAATATCTGTCACCATACACATGTGCCCTGTTACCCCTTTCACCCTCCTCCCTCCCCTTTTCCCTCTGATAACCACCAATCTAATGTTTGGTGGTTGCTGTTGTTGTTTTTATCTTCCACTTATGAGTGAAATCATCCAGTATTTGCCTTTCTCCATCTGACTTATTTCACTTAGCACAATACCCTCAAGATCCACCCATGTTGCTGCAAATGGCAAGATTTCATCTTTTAATGGCAGAGTAATATTCCATTGTGTATAATACCACATCTTCTTTATCCATTCATCCGTTGATGGGCACTTAGGTTGTTTCCAAGTCTTGGCTATTGTGAATAATGCTGCAATGAACATAGGGGTGCATATATCTTTATGCATTTGTGTTTTTCTGTTCTTTGGATAAACACCCAGAAGTGGAATAGTTGGATTATATAGAAAATTTTAAAAATAGACATTTATTTGATAAAGTAAAAAATAAAATTATGAAATTAACATTTTAAAAAGAGCACTTGTTTTCACTTGAAAAGATATTTTGAGAGGTACAAAAATTAGTTTTATTTCAACAAAAATATGAATGCTTATTTAATGCAAGCAGTGTGTTAGAAACGGTGGACCTACTGACATAAATAAGGTATGATCTCTACCTTCACAGAGCTTTCAGTCTATTCAACGAAACAGAGTAACAAACAACTATGTCAAATAATTTAAGGTGAAGTGAAATATGTGTGACAAGAGTACAAAGCCCAAAGCTTTCTGCCGGCCAATATCAGAGAAGGCTTCATCGGAGAGTTGGCATTTCGAGTTAATCACTGAAGGACTAAGTAACCTTTCTTAGGCACACAAGAGGAGGAAGTGCTTCCAGGAAAGGGAATATAATGAAAAAATCATCAAATTGTGAAGGTTTGGGGACCAGCAATGGGTCAAACTTGGCTGGAGCAACGCTCCAAGCCATCTTCCTCTGCAGATCTCTTTCACTTGTCGGTCCGTCTTCCTGTAATGCTCATCCTGAAGTTGCAGAGCTCCTTCCTCACTTGTTCAGGTTTCTGCTCAAAAGTCACATTATCAGAGAGGCACTCTGGGAGAGATCACCTGGTATAAAATAGCAATGACCTCCATCCTCTATTCCCTTGCCCCTCTAATTTCTTCACAGCAGTTATCACCACGTGACCTATTATATAGGTATGTGTTTCACGTCTGTCTCTTTTTGGTAGACTTTAAGCACCTTTAAATTTTGTCAAACACTTAAATCATATATGCCAGGCACTCTTTAAAGAACTTTACAAATAACTCACTGAATACTTATAACAAGTCCATGACATAGGTAGTATTATTCCCATTGTATAGACTAGAAAATTGCAGCATGGAGAGGTGAAGTAAATTACAGAATATCTCACAGCTCGTACATTGTAGAGCTCAGACTCAAACCCAGGCAGTCTGGCCTCTTCACAGCCACTAAGTTTTTTGAAAGCAGGGACTTAGTTTTTTTTCACTGCTAATGCTGCTTCCCTGGCACCTAGGATGTGGCCTGGCTCAGTATTTAATGAATAAATAAACTTTGGCTATATTAATTTGAGGTGGTGGTACAGCATCTCTTTCCAGTGTTCAGAAACTGCTGGAAATACAGGAAGATAAAAATCAGAAAGTTTGTTTTTGTTCAATCACCATATACTATTTCTTTTGAGAGTATCACTTAAGTTTTTCTTTTTTAAGCTCTCTGGATTTTTTTTATCAGCCTGCATGATTCCATTTTCTATTAAAATGCTGTTATTGTAAACTCAGCAGTAAATACTAAATATTAAATACTTGACTGCTTTTTTATGGTCATGTGCTGAGTTGAACAAATTAATCAAAAGAAGCTTGTCTCTAAAATTTCCTCCTTTTAATTGCACTGTGGGAAATAGTTGATAAAAAGATATTGGATGAGGAATGTTAGCTTTATCAAACTGAACAAGCTTATATGGGCTATGGCAAGTGCCAAGCCCTGTGCTGTGAGTATAAACACCTGTAAGGTATCCCTACATCTGCAAGTTCACAGTACGGGGGACAGACTAGTAAATAAGTAAGCACAAAAATTATCACTTGGGCACAACACGGGACATAGAGCTATGTGTTTGGAGAATTGGGTAGAGAGGGAGAGGTTTCAGGGAAGGCTTGGTAGAGGAGAGGGTGTTAGGTATTGTAGGGGAGGAAGACAAATCCTCTACCCTCTGGATCCTTCTGGCTGGGCTATGAATTAAATTGAATGAGATAGAATAACAGGAGAAAATCAAACAAAGCTTTATAACATGTACACATGGGAGAGACCCATGAAAACTGAGTAACTCATCAAAATGGCAGAGGCTCTCATCTTAAATACCATCTTCAGCTGAAGACAAAGGAGGGTGTTGGGAGTAGTGGTTTGGGTCTTCAAAAGGGAAGGAGCAATTCACGTGGAAATGGAAAAGTAAGAATTTGGTAAACAGAGCTTTGATAAGAATAGGCTTAGCAAGGACCCTCCCAGTCTATCAATACCCAGAGTTATCCATGGTGATGGCCCATCGTGGGGACAGACCTTTTATCTTAAATTCCTTTAGACAGTTAGGGGGAAGGCCAAAGTTTCTTTCAGAGTCTTTTGTTCTTAAAAATAATCAAGCCAAGGCAAAGAGACACATTTTAGGGTGGCCAATCTGATCCCCCACAGTGTCCTAAGAGGTTAGTGAGTATTTGCAAGGCTGACTCAGGGTGGGGGCAACTCAGGGCAGGGGGTATTGGTGATGATGGTGGGTAGAAGGCTTTTCAGACAGAGAAAAAAGCATGAATAATGGAAACTTACCATGTTGTGAATCTTTCTTCAAGTTGATCTTTCATGGGGAAAAAGTCTATTAATTTGTGAGAATCCAGTTTCTTATTAACTGGATAAATTGCTATAAGACCATTGAAGGCTCATAATTGCATATGTATAAAAATGGCTGACAGGAAATAAAGTAATGTGTTATCATTTTATATGTGGTTTAAAATGTATTTCCTTTTAATTATGAAAATGTGAGATTATGGGTAGAATTGACATTTTGGTACAGTGTTAGAAAGCAACCAAATTTCTACAAATGCTGGTTAAGTTTTTGCTGAATTTCAGGTTTGTTTCCATCTCAGATACATTTTTTTTTTTGTGTGTGTGTGTGAGGAAGATCAGCCCTGAGCTAACATTCATGCCAATCCTCCTCTTTTTGCTGAGGAAGACCGGCTCTGAGCTAACATCTATTGCCAGTCCTCCTCCTTTTTCTCCCCAAAGCCCCAGTAGATAGTTGTATGTCATAGTTGCACATCCTTCTAGTTGCTGTATGTGGGACGCGGCCTCAGCATGGCCGAACAAGTGGTGCATCGGTGCGTGCCCGGGATCTGAACCCGGGCCGCCAGTAGCAGAGCGCGCACACTTAACCGCTAAGCCACTGGGCTGGCCCTCAGATACATTTTTATAATAAGATTATTCTTAACATTTATTTATAATATACCTTTAAAATGTATCCATCATTTTATTTGTGGGTAAAATTTGGCATAGATATTTTGTGGTATTCCAGACATCTTTGGAAAGACATCTAGGTTTTTCTTTAAGAAATTTTCATATAACAACATTTTAGGTTTTATGGACTTATATCATGCTTACGTTGTATCGTGCTTTATACAATTTACCTACCTTATATCAGTTGCTTTAACAGTTTACCTACCTTATATCAGTTAATCCTAGCAATAGTTCTGTGAGTTACATAAAGGGTAGCTAGTTCAGAATTCCGTGTACAAATTACTGCTTCTCTTTTTACATACTCTTCAAATGACTGGATGTAATGCCCTTAGCTGTTGAGAGCATGTAATTCCACAGAAGGTGTCAGAGCATCATGAAATATCATTGATCAAATGGCATAGTGAGAGCAATGCCAATGGACAGTGAGTCATGTGACCAGGGTTTCAATCAGTCTTGGCCCTTTCATCACCCAGAAATAGACACTGGACATATCACTAGACTTTTCTGGGTCTCAATAAATCATATCTGAAAGGGAGCTGGAAGGGAAGAGACTAAATCATCTTCAAGGTCTCTTTTAGTTCAAAGTTCTGAGACTTGCTGTGAACTTGAAACTAAATGAAGCCGAATAAACACAACAATTAGAGGAACCTGTTAGAAGATTTTGTTGAAGCGTGAAAAGTTTTAAGACCTTGTGACACCCGTGAAGCGCATTTGGACATGTCGTCCTAGGCATTCTACAAATGGGCAGCATATCTTCAAATGGAAGGTACCAAAAGCTTGTTTCATATCGACATTGGCACCTTTGATATATGTGACCTGATGTTTACTTTGGTAAGGCAGTTGCAGCTTTTAAGTGATCTGCTTCTATTAGGAATTTTTGATTTCTCTTAATTATACTCAATAAAAACTTTCTGCTAACAACTTTAAGAGAGGATCAAGAGAATTATTTCCAGATATTGCAGATTAATGGAAACAGAGTTGACACTAGTTGGGAAGAGTTTTTTGTTTTTTGTAGCTAAACAGTATTTTTTGAACTCTCTGCCTATGAAATTCTAAGTGAAAAATAAATTTATAGAAGTCATTGTTAGAAAGCAAGAATGGTATCAAAAATTGATATTATAGAGCATATATTTATTTTCTTATGGAATCTCTCATATGTGAAGATACCCATATCCCATGAAAATTGTTGGGAATTCATCGTTTTCTTGAGTACTGATTCATAAACTAGATAATTGACTGGAAATCAGAGCTAAGATTTATTGCCACTGATGGTACATTTTCTAGCAGAATGCAGAAATTTCTTTTATATCAGATCAAAGGCTGAATGTTATTACCAGTTCCTCAGAAAATCAGTGGTTCCTTTTCTGGATATCTATGTTTCTGTTTGGAAAAACTCTTAATTTCTTCTCGTTATCGGCACTACCAACAATTCCTATTCTTTAAACAATTCCTATGTAAACACTAATGCATACAAACCCCTACAAACCTCTGCTCCTGAAAGCAGAAAATATTCTAACCAGGACCCATATTTACAACATTTCTTAGAAATTAGTCTGTTTTGCAATAGAAAGATCACTATGTGAGAAAACCGTGGATCTACGACCATCCATTTCTATAGATCACACAGAACTAACAGAAGAAAAGCTCCATGAACCCCAAGCTCAAATTATTTTTTTCTCTCTCTGAGATGACGTATTGGATAGTTGTATTAATTCTATTTCTTTTATTCAAGTAGAGTAAACAGAAAGTAATGTAGTTGACTAATTCTTTAAGGCTGGATCAATATCTTATTAATTTGTGTATCCTTGGCATCTAGTAGGTGTCAGTAATTCTTTGTTGAATAAGCAAAGAGCCTCATAGGCTTCCAACGAAAGAACAAATACAGAGGATGCTTACTACAGAATAATTCATGAGTTAGTAGTGGCAAAAAGGTCATCTCTTCTTTCCGTAAACATGTTCAAGAGACATAAGTTCAGAATGAACTGAAGTCTTCTGAACCTTAATACACTTAGTGCTGGCATCTTAAACTAATTTATCGATGTGACTTTTGTAGTATGTCATAGAGATAATTTGTCTCCAATCATTTCATAACCGTCACTGAATAGCTATCCTGTAATAAAAGCCCATCATTATTATATTGAATCAGACTTAAATACATAATGTAAGTTGTACTCTATTGTAGAATGCATTTAAATACCTTGATTAAACTCTACTAACTCAATTTCAAATGACATTTCATGCCCTTAGTCTCTTAGTTTTTTTTCCCCCTACTTGGTGATTCTCTTTCTTTGGCTTCTCACTGTATTCATTGATTCTATTTTTCTATTAGTTTATAAAAAAATCAGGGTATTTCTGTGAATTTACATTAACTACAAATACTTAGCAATTTTAAATTGTGCATGCTGGGGCTAATTTAAATATATTGAGTTTATCATGGTTGAATCGCTTTTTAAGAATTAGTCTATACTTCCAACATAATCCATCACTAATGTTTTGTCTTTTCAGCATCTTTTGGATTCCAGCTGCTGTTAATCCAGCCCAAGGCTTTCATGAAGGGATGAGGTTTAGCTCTATTTTAGCTGAGCTTGTCAAAGTAAACCTGAGCTACAGTAATTGTGGTTTCACTGGAGGAAGATAATGGATGGATAGAATGTTAGAAATGACTCAATTTGTCTAGGTCAAAACTAGTGGTTAAAAGTATGGTCCCAAACCAGCAGCATCAACATCACCTGGGAATTTGTCAGACTCCACCCAGACCTGCTGGATGAGAAACCCTGGAGGTGGGCCCCAGCAAACTGTGGGTTCACAAGTCTTCCAGATGATTCTAATCCATGCTCAAGTTGCAGCACCACTGCTTAGGTCATCCTTCCATGTGGAGAATTCTCTGGGGGCTCGCTCGAACAACTAAGAATACCATCCCATCTCAGGGAAGTCCGGGTGATTCAACCCAAACCTCAATTAATTTAAACTGAAACTCAACAGTCTACACGGGTTTCAATGTAGATGAATGTGAGCTTGCATCCCAGTGGATGGATTCCTAACTCAGTCATCTAGGGTAATCCTGCTGAGCCTCGGCTTCATCGTCTACAGAATAATGCCCACCTTGCTGGGCTGTTGTAAGGATTAGCAATGGCATATAAAGAGCAAGATCCAGAGATGCTTTTACCAGGTCGCTATTGAGGCTCAAGTGTCAGGCCTTCACTTGTACAAATCCCTTCTAAATAATATTAAGTTTTGAACCTAATTTTGTATTTGAAGTTTGTGTTTTTTTTTCTTAGGGAGGACCCTCAAATTGTGTTAGTTTCAGGCCCCATAGAATCCCGATGCACTCCTGGCATAGTACGATGCTTGACACGTGCCAGAGGCTTCGTAAGTGTTAGTTATATTGGTATTCAGTCTTTTCACTATTCCTGCCACTTTTGTCATTTCCGTTAGAGTTCTGCATTGTATTCTGGAACGATTTACCAGCATAGCATATACGCTAGGGAATGGGTGCATGGTCCACATTGCTGGATGACAATGAGGTTGAAATGTATTTAGGAAACAAAACTTTAGTGCCGAGGGGTGCAGTTTCTCACAAAGCAAGAGTCTGCTCGCTTGTCAGTTCAGGCAAAAATTCCAGCCTCTCCATTTACATTTATCTAACATGTGGCAAGCAAAGTGTATGGCAAGTTGGTTTTTTTTTTAAGACAAAAACCTTTTTAAACCAATGTGAAGTTGCTTAAGATTCAAATGACAGTTCTCTGAAAGTCAGATTGTATTCTTTGCCCTCTCTTTGACAATGATTATAGTAATTGAACAGAAGATAGTCTTCTCTACTGAAGTATATGAATGTAGACACTTAAGGTTATATTTCCAAAGTAGCATGTGTAGACTTAGCCATGCATCTCTTCTTAATGTTGATGCTGTCGTGCAAGGAAGTGCTTTTGCTCATTGGGTTGAAAATGTACCCACGACATTAATGCACATATCCTTCAGCATCATCAATTACCCCATTTCTCTCTGACTTCTTTTCAATTAATTTCATTCCAGAATGTAGACTTATCTGAGCAGTGATTTTTTTTTTGGTTTAATGATAGTAGTGCTAGCATTTTCGGTATTTATCAAGTGCTGACTGGGTCTTTTTGGTTGAAGAGTTGGTTAGGGAAATTACTGTTAAGCTCACTCACCACCATAGTAACCGAATTTTAACACCTTCTGGGGATACAGACATTTATATAATCTGATTCTATGGCACTGAGGTACAGTATATGTAGTGTATTTATGATTGAACAGAAAGTTTCAAACAGCAGCCTGTGAAATTGGATTTTAGATGTAATGTACCATAAATAAGTGCTATAAAGATTGCCTTTAATGCTATAAATCAGATTTTATTGGTTTCAGCTATCTGATTCTGGTTATTGTATTACCCACAAAATCAGAGGAAATCAAAGAGCTGGAATATTTTTTATTTTAATATCCCATCTTCTACAATAATGGCACACGCACCCTTACAGCTTCCTATTTGGGTAGGTTGGACAATGTTGACAGGTGGCAGACCCCAGCAACATATCAGTGGCACGATTGGTGTAAACAACAAAACTTTGGGACTTGAAACCTTTTCAAATTTCCTGTCTGTGAAATATACAAGGTAGGTGAATTGGCAGATCCCTTCTGTTTCTGAGAAGCTGGTTGTCATGTTCTTCAGGCAAGGCTGACACCTGTAGAGATTGGCAGGTGAGGTATGCTTTGGGTCTTCTGCAAAGTTGATGCAGTTTGGTGATGAGGTTACCCATTGGGGATGGGCGGTGTCCATGCATGACCTATCTTGAGTTATTAAAAGCACCAAAACTGTTGCTATAAAAGAAAGTTGTGTCTTCAATTTCTCAATATTTGACTTAGAATCAACTCCCATAACACACACTTGGATGCTTTTTATTCAGTATGGTTTAGTCAAGAAAATCAACATATTTGGCATTTAAAGCAAATGTTTAGAAGAGCATACACATGGACTGGTAGAGCCCAGGATTAGTTTAGTTAATCTAAAGTTGAAAACTAGAAGTCTTTTTTTTTTTTTGAGGGAGATTGGCCCTGTGCTAACATCTGTTGCCAATCTTCCTCTTTTTCTTTTTTTATCCCCAAAGCCCCAGTACATAGTTGTATATCATAGTTGTAGAGTTGTAGCTCTTCTATGTGGGACGCCACCTCAGCATGGCTTGATGAGCGGTGAGCAGGTCCGTGCCCAGGATCTGAACTGGCGAACCCCAGGCCACCGAAGAGGAATGCATGAAATTAACCGCTATGCCACCGGGCCGGCCCCTGAATAGTTTTCAAGCTATTAAAAATGCAACTGTGGGGGCCGGCCCGGTGGCGCAAGCGGTTAAGTGCGCGCGCTCCACTGCGGCGGCCCGGGGTTCACTGGTTCGGATCCCGGGCGCGCACCGACGCACTGCTTGGCAAGCCATGCTATGGCGGCGTCCCATATAAAGTGGAGGAAGATGGGCACAGATGTTAGCCCAGGGCCGTCTTCCTCAGCAAAAAAAGAGGAGGATTGGCGGATGTTAGCACAGGGCTGATCTCCTCACAGAAAAAAAAAAAAAAATGCAATTGTGCTTGGTTTATGTGTAGTTTTCCTCAGTGTTTACTTACTAAAGTGCTCTGAGTTCGAGTCACAACCCAGCCTTGTGGGTATGACTGTCGTTACTCAAGGTTGAAGCTATAGGCCCTGAAGAAGGCAAGGGGGATGCAGGGGTTTCTTGAAACTGAGGATCTGAGAGAGCTACATCTTCATTATGCTTCACTTTTTAATTTATTTTTACTGCGGCATTATACCAGATATGTTCTCATTAGTTCCCCTACCTGAAAAATAACCATACTTAGTAATCAGAAAAGGCACCGAAATGTTGTGTTTTGTCTTGATTACAAAGACATCTAATTCCCACAAATGCTTAAGTAATCTTGAACCTACTGGAGATTAAAAAAAGCTATATAGAACGTTAATACTGCTAATATTATGCCAATCCCAGTTTAGCAATTATTTTTTTTCCGAAATAGGAAATCTTTTTGATGCCACCTTTACTCGCTCTGAGCTAAGCTGGAAGAACTAAGGGGATTATGTTGATCGGGGCTTGACATTTATGACTGCCAGTTCGCTGCTGAAAATACAGCCCAAGAGCTCAGCGCTAGACCTGGGAAGCAGCTGGGTCCCAGAATGTGCTTTGGCACTTGTTTCAGGCTGCACTCAATTTTCTGGGAGACCTGTGGGCCACTTGCATTGAATAAGGAACTGTCCCTGTCTGCAAGTGTACGTGTAGCTGCAAACAGAAGCAAGGGGGCTTTATCTTTAAGCACTTTTGCCGCTCGTTCCTTGTTCTTAATAGAGCATGAGGGAACCTCTTTCTCTCTCTCTTCAAGACTAGCCTTCTCCAAGAAGCTATCATCAATGGAAACCTTACCTATTTACTTTCAGACCAACCCAATGATTCTACCATTTACCTGTTTTGTATTGCTCCCTATATAACTCTCTTTTGGCAAATGCTAAGAATATAATTTTATATTTTGGTTTATTTGGTTTGCTTTACCTTGCCTCCTGACCTAGCCAGTCAGCCTGAGATCACCAGAAATGAGCTTTTATTCAGCAAAGTCAGGTTTGTTGTGCCATTGCAATGAGGGAGACAGCCTGCCAGGGAAACTGTGGGTCATCTCACCACACAAAGGTAAAGATAGAGGTTATTATAGGATTTTGAGGGATAATGAAGTTTAGGTTAAATTTAAATAAAGCAGTGTTTGGATAGGCTCAAAGCAAAGCAGGGCTGTGTGCAAAAGGTTTAATATCAAGTCTAGACTGTGAAGTGGATCTGAGGTCCTGTTTCCTTGGAAACCACAAAGTTAAGATAGATGTAGAATGTTGTGTCTAGAAGCCCCTTATTTGAAGCTCTGTACCTGGATTGGAAATTGAGACTGCCTCTGTGTCAAAGTGTTAGATCCTCTAGGCAAGAGTGGGATGTTTCGTTTTTACTGATATAATTTCCCAAAAACAAAGTTTTGATAGTTAATAATTTTAGGGAATGAAGCATCTAAGTGAATAAAAAGTAGCAGTCACCCAAAGAAGGGGATGGTTATGACACTTTACAGCTGTAGTATGTACTTGGGTGAAATATCGTTTCCTGTTAACTTAGCTCATTAATTTAAAGATTTTATCCTTTTTAATGCATTCATATAAGTCTATAAATTTTCCTCAGTACTTATTAGCTGAATCCCACAAGTTTTAATATGCAGTATTTTAATTATCGTTCAGAAATTCATTTAAAAATTTTCCATCATGATTTCTTCTTTGATCTATGTGTTTTTCAGAACCGTGTGTTTTTTGTAAATTTCCAAATATATAGTTCTTGTCCTAGATATCTTTTTGGTTTTGATTTTTAACCTAATTATTTTATGTTTATAGAATACAGTCTATAGGATACCAATTATTTGAAATATATAGAAATGAATTTTATGGTCTTTCATGTGGGCAATTTTCATAAATAGTTCATATGTTCTTAAAAGGAAGGTATATTCTGAAGTTGTTTGCTGCAGTGTTCTATGTTCTATATGTCCATTTAAATCAAGTTTATGCTGTTCAAATCTTCATCTCCTTGCTGGCTTTTTTGTTTGCCTGATCTATTAATTAATGAGAGATTGTATTAAAAGCTTCCAATATCTTGGTGAATTTTTCAATTTCTCCTAGTATAACTGTGAATTGTTAATGTATATAATTCAAAGCTACATTATTATGTTTCATATAAGTCTCAAATTGCTAGCCTAACTGGTTAATTAAACTTTTTATCATTATGAAGAGACTTTATTTATCTCTGCTCATACTTGTTCCCCTTAAAGTCTCTTCTCTTTGTATTTTGGGTTAGTATTTGTTTGACATAATTGTTTTCATCCTTTTGCGTTCTCACCTGCTCAGAATGTGTGTGTGTATATGTGTATGTGTATGTTTGTGTATATGTATGTATACATATAGATAAATGAAGTATGTGTGTGTCTACTCTAATAGTCTTTTTAAAAATTACTGGATAGGTTATTTCATTGGGATTTTATTTTACCTTTTTTTGTTCAATTTATGACTTGCCTTGTTTTTTTTTTTTTTTTTTTGGTGAGGAAGATTAGCCCTGAATAACATCCGATGCCAATCCTCCTCTTTTTGCTGAGGAAGATTGGCCCTGGGCTAACATCCGTGCCCATCTTCCTCTACTTTATGTGGAATGCCACCACAGCATAGCTTGACAAGCGGTGCATCCGTGTGCACCCGGGATCCAAACCTGCGAACTCCAGGCCGCCGAAGCGGAGCTCATGCACTTAACCGCTACGCCACCAGGCTGGCCCCTGACTTGCTGTGTTTTTAAATTTTTCCTAATTTCTTGCTTCCTTTTGAATTTTATCTCTCTAGTTATTTTTGAAGTTTACTCTTTATGCCATTTTTAGTGGTTACTGTGGATATTTTAACATGCATAATTAGCACCGCTTAAAATTAATCATAACTCTACTCTCATCCCTAATGATACAAAAACCTTAGAATGCTTTAGCTTTAATCATTGCCCTCCCAATTTAAATACTATTATTTTCCACTTATTACATTCTATATTTTTTAATCTTCACAAATTAAACTACTTTATAGATCAATGTTTGTTTGTATTTATCGTATATTTACTCATAGTGTTGTTGAGAATCTCATTTTGCATTTTAGACTTTCCATCTGGGCTAATTTTCTTTCTCCCTGAAGTGTGCTCTCTAGATTTTCAGTTAGGGGTAGTCTGTAAGTGATGAACTCTCACAGGTTTTGCTTCTCTGAAGATGTCCTTATTTTGCCCTTGTTCTTGACAGTTAGTTGTAGTGAGTATGAAATTCTAGGGCGAAGGTTGCTTTATCTCCATGCATTGCACTCTATCTTCTGGTATCTCTTGCTGTGCTGAGAAGTCAGCCATCAGTACAATTGTTCCTTTGTAAGTGATATTCCTTTTTTCCTCTACTTCCTTTAAATATCTCTTCTTTATGTTCAGTGTATATGCTTTTACTTTCAATATGTCTAGGGGCGGATTTCTTTTTGCTTAGTCTGCTTGGAAATCATTGAGCTGCTTGGATATGAGTTTAGTATCTTCCAAAAATTGTTGAAAATATTAGTTATTATTCTTTTCAGTATTCCATTCTCTCCATTTTATGCGTTAGCTCCCTCTGATGTACTTCAAACTTTCTCAGCCTATCCTCTTTATCTCTTTTTAACTTTTTTATGTTTTAATATTTGTCTCTCTGAAGTTTGATTACTTCAGATTTATCTTCAAGTTTATTAATCCTCTCTTCTGCTGTGTTGAATTTGCTAATTTATCCTATTGAGTTCTAAGTTTCATTTTAAAAATTATTAAGTCCAGTGTATTCTTTTAAAAATTGATTTGTTTTCTAAAATATCACCTTATTTTTTCATGTTTTTGTCTTTTACTTCTTAGAGCATATTAAATATAATTCTTTTACATTGTGAGTATTATTATATATTCAATATCAGATCTTTGTGATGGTTCTGCCATCTCTTGTTCTTGGTGTGCTGTTTTTGTGTGTGTTGTGATCTTTTTTATTGTGATTTCCTTGTTCTTCTTGGAATTATCTGTGAGAACTATTAGAGCTTCTGCTTGGTATTGAGTTCCTCTAGAGAGGATGCTCAGGCACTACCAATCTGGCTGCAGATTTAATTATTTTCTCTGTATTTTCAATACATATAGAAAGCATAAATGTGGGTCACAAATCCCATATTCTCTGTAAGGATTGACTTGTGACTACTCATTCTCAGGGAAATTTATTTTTCCTCATACCTAGCATCAAGTTATGACGGCAAGTTCCCTTACTCTCCTTTCCTGAGGGTGAGGATTGTTTTATTTACTCTTCTACTTTGGAATCTCAGCTTTACATAGAGCTCTAATACCTTCCTCACTCTGAGCAAACCCTGGCTCTTATCCCTTACCTTCCATGCCCTGACAAGCCATCCAAATAGAGAGTCAAGGTCATGAGATTCTGCCAATACCTTCAGGACAGCTGAGGCTTTGATTCTGGCTTACTTCTCTGGGGTCTGGCTTTTATTTCATTTTGGGTGATTCACTTCATCTGGGATTCTTTTATTCCTGAGTTCTGAGATGGCTTTAAAAAGCTGTGTTTTAAAAATGATTTTATTCAATGGTTTTGGAGCTTTCAAAGGGAAACCGAACATTTAGCCTGCCATACTTTCAGAAACGGGAAGTCCTCTCTAAATGGGCTTATTTTTTATAGTGCTCGTTGGAATAGGGATAGGAATGAAATTCATTTTATTGAGTTTTACATTTTTTAGAAGCTCACCATTATAATTAGAAATCAATAGTTTTCAGTACTCTTAAATGTAAAATCAAGGCAGAAACATTCTAAATGTGAGAGTGCAGATGCAGATGAGCTAGAGGTTGTTGCTAATTTCCTGTAAGGAAATAAAGGTCTACAGAACTGGCTTGTAATCATGTGAGCTGGGAAGGGAGTGGTAATATTTCAAGCAGGCCCCTTTAATTTCAAGGGCAGGGCCAGATGTATACAAAACAGCTCATCTTTTCCCAAGATTTCTCAGTCCTTTGGAGTGGTTTTATTCTAGCCTGGATTATGGACATTCCTCTCCTTTGTGCCTGGATATCATCTATCAATTCTTCACTATTTCTAAAAATAAAAGTTTAGCAGCCCATGGCCCTGTTTAGATTAAAGGGCATAGCAACAATAAATGTTTTTTTTATCATGAAATAACAGCAATGAACGCTGTAAATTTCATTCTCACAAGACTGAGAACATAAGACACATTAACTTTGTCCAATAGTCTTAAAATTTAATGAGGTAAACAAGAAAGGTCTAAGAGTAAACAATGTTGTTTGTATGAAAAAGAAATAGCTACTTATTCCATTTTCCTTTTTCTCTGCACCAACCTTACTACCAGGAAGATTCTGTTATCATTAGAGACTGGTTCTCAGCCCCAGTCTGTAACATCTTAGTTATCTACTGATAACCGAGACATGTTGCAAAATTCCTAAAATGCAATTAACTTCAGTGTACTTTGTTGTATGTCATATTTCTTAAACATCAACTCAAGGTTTTCTCCAGATATCTCCAGATAACATTGCGAATTTCTCAAAAAGCCAATTAATTTCAATTCAGTTTTGTAGAGATGTCATATATTTCTTAAACATTTCCAGCAATGATAGGATGTCAGAATCAATGCCGTGGTGCTCATGAAAATCTCCTTGAAATAAAACCAAGGGACTATGAATGCCAAAGCAGAGGGGGAGGGCTGCCATTTGTCAAGCCCAGTGGAGATGTTTCTGGAAATCCGCGCAAGTTAGAGCTCAGGTTAGTTGAGATAGGAGTGAGTGGGCTGTTGCATTGATTGGGTCTAATGGAGAGCTGATTCAACTCAAGAATATCAACTGGTGCACAGTTGTTTTTCAGGGGCCCCAGAATATCACCTAATATAACTTAATTTCGGAACGTTGAAACATTGCTTGCTTTCTGCAATTCAATCTTTTAAAATACCTTTGCAAAGCAGTTCCAGAGCACCAACCCTTGGAAACACAGACTTTAGGCAACCACTAAGGGCTTAAATGTATGATATCAGTGAAAGAAGATGGGATTTCTGGTTTTTCCGTTTAGTCACTGCCTGGTGAGCTCTGAGAACAGTATATAACATAAACAGGATCCCTACCCTCAGCAGCTTCCATACTGAAAGCGAATCACTGTTTTTCAGCAGCAATACCATTTCTTTTTATTGTTAGTGTTGGTGATGGAACTGTGATAGTTCAGGCTCTACACTACACTAAGGATTAAGGAAAACATTGTGTCTGTCCATATGGTGCATCCTCTGAATACACTAGGCAAGACATTAGTAGATGTAAAAATCTGGGACTACGTGAATGAGATGTGCATGTTTACAGTGAAATCAGCCAGGTCATTTGTTTGTGTTGCTCCTCTCACTGTGCTGCAAGCCACACTTGTAATCAGAACCTCTTCTAATTCTTTCCCAATTCTTTCATCTTGGTTTCCTGTCACTCTTCTAACCCTGGAAGCTGTAAAGTTGGCTGTGTGCCTCTTCCCTACAGTGAGTCAAAATATGGAGGAGTGGATTTCGGTACCATTCCATGGATCAGTCAGCATGGGCATACGCATTGGCAGGGACCAGTGTTTCTCAGACTTCCAGAGAGAAAAGCAGGAATATAAAGTGAAGGCATATGTACAGACACAACAGGGAAAGCAGAAATGAAGTGCAACGGCAGAAAGCAAAATAAATCTCAGCTTGATTCAGGAACAAACAGCACACAGTTCTGTGTGCTTAAGAATAAAACTTTTGGTCTCAAAGGACTGAATTATTGACTGAAATCTTTGTTGAGCACTTATTGAGTGAATGTAGTATGCTCCAAAGGTATTAGAGAGTGAAGACTCTAGACAAACTTTAAAGTGGAAGAAAATTTAGATGTGCATTAGTCTATTACTTCAATTCAAGGATGAGCACATGAAGGCCCAGAGATGTTTTAATGGACTTAGCTCTAGGCACTGAGTAATTAGACATTACTCTATAGTGACTTTACTGCAATGTGGCATCAACACTGTTTTCTACCTTTTCTGTGAAAATCTCTACTGCTGAGTCTCCAGGATCTCACACTCTTTGTCTCACATGTAGGTCCCTGAAACGCCTTCTCATCACCTTCAGAGGTACCTGCTCCCCAACTCACGTCTAACTGGTGTTTATCATCCCAAAGATTCTCAACTACTGCTTATCTCTTTTAACAAGTTCCTCATGGGAAATATCTTTCCTCAAGGATTATTTCTACTCCTATAAATTTTTTTTCTTGTAATTTATTTATTTATTTTATTTATTTATTTATTTATTTATTTATTTATTTTTATTGGTTTATAACATTGTAAAAATTTCAGGTGTACATCATTGTACTTCTATTTCTGCATAGATTACATCATGTTCACCACCAAAATACTAATTACAACCCATCACCACACACATGTACCGAATTATCCCTTTCACCCTCCTCCCTCCCCCCTTCCCCTCTGGTAACCACCAATCCAATCTCTGTCCCTATGTGTTTGTTTATTTGCAAAGGTACATGCACTCCTGTGTTCATTGCAGCGTTATTCACAATAGCCAAGACTTGGAAGCAACCTAAGTGCCCATCAAGGGACGAATGGATAAAGAAGATGTGGTATATATACACAATGGAATACTACTCAGCCATAAGAAACGATGAAATCCAGCCATTTGTGACAACATGGATGGACATTGAGGGTATAATGCAAAGTGAAATAAGTCAGAGGGAGAAGGTCAAATACCGTATGATTTCCTTCTACTCCTATAAATTTAAGAGTCACATAATTTACTCTTAATCTCTGACTCCTCTGAGCTTCAAGCTCATGTAGCCCAAGGCCTGATGAGTATCTCAAGACACTCAGTTCCTGCCTCTAACCCAGCACAACGTCCTTCACATTCTGCCTTGTCAATGTTTCTTGCGTAGTCTGACTCTCAGCCCTAATAACACTGCCCTAATACAGGCTCCCATGGTCTCTCACCAAGAGGAATAAATTGCTTATCAGTTGAGCTCCCTGTTTTCAGTATTGCCCAAATAAAATCCATGCCCTTTATTAAGTTCCCGATTTAAACTGTTTAAAACACAGATATGAGTCTGTTTCTCTTAGAGTTGAAATCTTTCAATGTCTATCTTTCTCAAAAATGACTAAGTTAAAACAAAAATGTCCTGGGGCTGGCCTGGTGGCGTAGTGGTTGGATTTGCGCTCTTGGCTTCTGGTGGCCCGGGGTTCACAGGTTCAGATCCTGGGCATGGATCTGAGCACCGCTCATCAAGCCATGCTGTGGCAGGTGTCCCACATAAAGTAGAGGAAGATGGGCACAGATGTTAGCCCAAGGCCAGTCTTCCTCAGCAAAAAAGTGGAGGATTGGCAACAGGTGTTAGCTCAGGGCTAATCTTCCTCACACACACACACAAAAGGTCCTTCATAACCTTGACATTGCCCACCTCTCCAGTCTTAATGGCCTACTGTTCCCAGCCTGGCACTTGAAATTTGCAGGGCATACCACTGGTAAGTCCCTACACACTCATGCTGTTCCATGTCCTCTTGCCTTTGTTCACACTGCTGCCCAGCGCAGAACTCCCTCCCCTCTCTGCTAATTCTTGACTTAATTCCTATTTATTTTTCAGGACTCAGCTCTGGCATGTCTTCTCCCAGCAGTCTTCTTGAGTCTACCACAAGATTACATACTCATCTGCTGTGTTCCCTCTGGCACCCTGGTCATACTCTATGTAACCTCTGCTTACTTTGTGCATAAATGTTATGCTTATTCATCCATGTCCTGACTAGATTCTAAGTTCCTCAGGGGAGGAAGTATGCAGCCCCATCCTATCTGTGGGAGGAGATATGATGCCTAACACAGAGTAGTTAAATAATAAATGTTTCTTGACCTTAACTGCCAGACCCCTTGTTGTATTCCAGAAATATGGAGATAAACACTGTGTTGGTCTTGCCTCAGGAAGCCCACGTTGGACAGTGGGATACCTATGTACCTAGTAAATCCCACCCCCACCCAGTACCATGTGAGATACACACAGGATGCGGAAACTGACAATTTAGCCTGAGGGAGAAGAGCAGAGGAAAGGATGAGAAAATACTCCTCAGATGAGGCAACCCTTCAGCTCTTTTCTTCACTTACCCTCTTCTGCACTTTTACTTCTTCAATTAAGGATACACAATCCCTTCAAACCCTGAGTAGAGAGGCAGAGGACTGCTTCATCGATGAGGTGATGGAATCCCAAGCTTTGCCTGAGAGCTGTTTCTTTCATCTGGCTTCCACAAGTGTTTAAGCCAAGAAGAAAGTACACTTGTCTTTGCCAGGGACTTGCAAAATGTGCTCCTGACTGGCAAAACACAAAAAGCTTTAAAAACTGAGGAAATTGTACAGCAAGCACTGCCATCTGATAATAGCAAACAGGCTCACGTTTGTGCAGGGATTGGTAGGAAGGCACTTACTGCTTGGTAAGTATGTGGTCGATAAGAGAACTAAACGGCGCTCTTGCCAAATGTCGCTTTTAGATATGCGCTCCACACCTACTGACTTTGGATGAAGTTGCCTACACAGAGCTGAGGGGAGAATTTGGATCCAAGTGTGCAATTTGGTCACGGCTGCAGCTCTGACTGCAGGTAGAGCTGGAGGTAGAGCCTGGGCACATCAACTGGATTTCTCATCCTATCTCTCAGGTCCCCTTGTGCCCGGAGCACAACATGAGCCATTTTATTTACTTTTGGTGCTTTGTGGTGCCAGAGTTGCAGCAGCCTAGCTCTGAAGGGAAGCTCAGCATATTTTTCCAGGAGTTTCTACTGCTAGAAACCAGAATAGAGTTGACACAAATCTAATGAAATGAAAGAGCTCTCTTACCCTCCCCTGAATCCCAGAAAGCAGTGGCATTTGGAAAATTGTGTTCTTAAACAAGTTGACAAGGGCAGGAGTTCAGTAGAAGCTAGCTATGAATATATATATATTTGAAGATTTCTGCTCTCCTCCCTCCTCTCTGCTGTTTGAAGATAAATCGTATTCAGCTTTAGGTAGTTTAAATATCATGCATGTACATCTGAAGATTTTCTTCCAAAAGAAAAAAGGAGAAGTTTTAGAGCCATGTTGGTTATGGACAATAAAATAAAATAAGAAATAAAAAAAAAGGAGTGAAAGTGGTTTCCTTGGTTGCCTCTTAGAAATTAGAAGAAAAAAAAAACGTTGGCTAGTTATGTGATTGTGGACTCAAAATTTGCTAGTGCTTGGTGAATTCAGAGGTTATTATTACAACCACTGTAGCTTTACATAACTCTTTGTTAATTTGAACTTCATTAATTGGAGAGGGATCCAGCTGGGGTCCCCTCTGGCCTTTATGTCAGAGAGGAAAAATATTTAGCCTACGAATTGTTATGGTAAACAACATTGGAGGCATGGAGAAGTGGTCTACATAAGGAACATTTGTTACACACTTAGTATTTTGTGTTTTACACTGTGTGGATACAGAAATATTTCTTGCCACAAGGATGATGAAGTTGAGAAATTACAGCACACATATGTATATCAAATAGAGATCATCTTTGAGGTCTTAGAAAAGTCATTTAATCTTTCTTATCCTCAGTTTCCTCATCTGGAAAATGGGAATAATTACCTCAAAAGCCTGTTCTGTTGATTAATTGAGATAACATCATGCCTGGGATGTTGTGAGTAGTTCAAAGTATTAGCTTGTATTTGTATTAAGGCAGGAGAATTAAGGTATTAAATCAAGGCAGGTAATAGATGGTAATTAAGAGCAAGGCCTTAGAAGTCTCATGGTCATTGGTTCCAATATTTATTAAATATTCACCAGGTGCCAGGCATTTGCTAGATGCTGCATATTAAGTGTGAGACCCTGTTCTTATGGAATAAATAGCTTTGGGGAGAGGCAGAATAAACACGTAAACAAACAATAATGCATTCTCTCTTCCTCCCAAAATGGTAGGACCTTCTCACAGAGTCTCTGTTTTTTTTTTTTCCGAAGCATGGATTGAAATCCTATCTGTGTTTAGTTCTACATGGTGTTTCCATGGTGACTGAGATGGGTGCCTTGTAGTGGATAGACACAGAGACCTTCCTGTGGTTTAAAAGCCACTTAGGTTGTCAGGGGAAAGAAGGTTGGCTGCAGCACTCTTATCTCCTTGGTAATAGCTCTTATCACTTATTAAGGGAACACCTAGTTGTGTGGCATCAGTGAGGAAACACTGTTATCCTGATCATTCCTCAGTGTGACCAACTACCCTGGTTTTCCCAGGATTGAGAAGATTCCCAGTACTTGGGACTATCAATGTCGATTCTAGGAAAGACTCAGGAAACCAGGATGAGTTGTTTACACGATATATAACTTAACATTGTGAAAAGTTCGGTGAAGAAAGAGAATAGGATGCTGTGAAAGTGAATTACAGAAAGGACCTTGTATAGATTGGGTGTAAAGTATCCCCAATGAGGCAACATTTAAGCTGAGACCTCAAACATGACAAAGACATTAAGTTTAGCTTCCAACTTTGTTTCTTATTAAGTGTTTGATCTTAGGCAAGTTATATAACCCTTTCTACTGGAGTTTCTTCATCTGTAATAAGTGGATAATTATTATACCTAATCATACATCTCCTATATAATCATATTGTACTTCATAGGATACTTGTAGAATTAAGTAAAGTAATGCGTGTAAATCACTTAAAAGATTTCCTGGCCATTGATTTCTAATTTATTCTATTTTTGTAATATAGATTTAAAATTATTGAGTCTTATTTTATGGCACAACATATGGTGTATCCTGGAGAATGTTCCATGTGCACTTGAGAAGAATGCGTATTCTTCTGTTGTTGAGAGGTGTTCAAAAGATGTCTGTTAGGTCAAGTTAGTTTATAGTGTTGTTCAAGATTTGTATTTCCTTTTTGGTCATCTGTGAGTTGTTTTATACATTATTGAAAGTGGGTTATTGAGGTTTCCATCTGTTATTTTTGCACTATCTATTTCTCTCTTCAATTCCATCAGTTTCTGCTACATATATTTTGGGATTCTATTGTTAGGTGCACATATGTTTATAATTGCTATATCTTCTTGATGGATTGACCCTTTTATCATTATAAGATGTCCTTATTTGTTCCTAGTAAAAATCTTTGTTTTAAATTCTATTTTGTCTGATATTAGTATAACTATCGCAGTTCTCTTTTGGTTACTCTTTGCATGATATATCTCTTTTACTTTCAACCTATTTATGTCTTTGAAAGTGTGTCTCTTGTAGATAACATATAATTGGATCACATTTTTTTCCTCATCTATTCTGCCAATCTCTTTCTCTTAATTGGAGCATTCGATTCATTTATGTTAAGTGAAATTACTGATAAGGTAGAGTTTACACTGCCATTTTGCTATTTGTTTTCTATGTGTCTTATGTTTTCCCCATTACAGCCTTATTTTGTGTTACATAGATATTCTTTAGTGTACTATTTTAATTTTCTTGTTATTTCTTTTATTATATTTTCTTTGAGTTATTGTCTTGGTGGTTGCCTTGGGAATTATAATTAACATCTCGATTTTAGTTTGGATTTATACCAATACAATTTCAATAGTATGCAGATCTTTGCTCCTATATAGCTCCATTTCTTTCCCTTTGTTTATGTTGTTATTGTGATAGAAATTATATCTTTATTTATTTTGTGCCCAACAACACATATTTATAAGTATTACTCTATGCAGTTGTGTTTTATTTTTATTTATTTTTTTTGCCGGCGAAGATTTGCCCTGAGTTAACATCTGTTGCAATCTTCCTCTTCTTTTATGTGAGCCACGACCACAGCATGGCCACTGACAGACCAGTGATATAGGTCTGCACCCAGGAACTGAATCTGGGCCACCAAAGCAGATAGCACCGAACTTAACCACTCGGCCACCTGGGCTGGCCCTATGCAGTTGTATTTTAAATCAGATAGGAGGAAAAATAAATTACAAACAAAAATATTATAGTGTCTTTTATATTTACCTATGTAGTTACATTTACCAATGCTTTTTATGTCTTTATGTGAATTTAAGTTACTATCTACCATCCTTTTATTTCAGCCTGAAGGGCTTCTTGTATGGCAGAAAAGCAACCAGATGAATTCTCCCAATTTTTATCTGTGAATATCTTAATTTCTACTTCATTTTTAAGGATAGTTTTGCTGGATGTGGAGTTCTTGGTTGACAATCTTTTCCTTTCAGCACTGTGATTATGTCTTCTCATTGCCTTCTGGTGTCTATGGTTTCTGATGAAAAATCAGCTGTTAGTCTTTATTCAGGATCCCTTGTATATGATGAGTCACTTCTCTCTTGATACTTTCAAGGTTCTCCCTTTGTCATTGGCTTTCACCCATTTGATTATGTCACTTCTAACTGTGCACCTTTTTGAGTTTATTTTACTTGGAGTTTATTGAGCTTATTGAACATATAGATTAATGGTTTTCCTTAAATTTGAGATTTTTCAGGCATTAATTCTTCAAATATTCGTTCTGTGCCTTCTGCCCTCTTCTTTCCCTTTGGGACTCCCATTATGCACATGTTGGTCTGCTTGATGCTCTTAGGCTGTGTTAATTTTCCTTTATTCTTTTTTTTCTGTTCCCTACACTAGATAATCATAATCGACCTATCTTAAAGATCATTAATTTTTAATTCTGCTGCTTAAATCTGCTGTTGAGCTCTTATAGTGAATTTTTCATTTCATTTACCATACTTTTAATCTCCAGAATTTCTATTTTTTTAATATAATTTCTATATTTTCATTTATGTTCTCTATTTGGTGAAACATCATTCTCACATTTCCTTTAGTTCTTTAGATGTGGTTTCCTTTAGTTCTTTGATGATATTTAAAATAGCTGATTTATTTATTTATTTATTTTTAAATTTTTTGTTTATTGCAGTAACATTGGTTTATGACATTGTAAAATTTTCAGGTGTACATCATTGTACTTCTATTTCTGCATAGATTATATCATGTTCACCACCAAAATACTAATTACAACCCATCACCACACACATGTACCGAATTATCCCTTTCACCCTCCTCCCTCCCCCCTTCCCCTCTGGTAACCACCAATGAATCTCTGTCCCTATGTGTTTGTTTATTGTTGTTATTATCTACTACTTAAGGAAGGAAATCATACAGTATTTGACCTTTTCCCTCTGACTTATTTCACTTTGCATAATACCCTCAATGTCCATCCATGTTGTCACAAATGGCTGGATTTCATCGTTTCTTATGGCTGAGTAGTATTCCATTGTGTATATATACCACATCTTCTTTATCCATTCGTTCCTTGATGGGCACTTAGGTTGCTTCCAAGTCTTGGCTATTGTGAATAACGCTGCAATGAACACAGGGGTGCATGTACCTTTACAAATTGGTGTTTTCAAGTTCTTTGGATAAATACCCAACAGTGGAATAGCTGGATCATATGGTAGTTCTATCCTTGATTTTTTGAGGAATCTCCATAGTGTTTTCCATAGTGGCTGCACTGGTTTGCACTCCCACCAGCAGTGTATGAGAGTTCCCTTCTCTCCACATCCTCTCCAACACATGTTGTTTCCTGTTTTGTTAATTATAGCCATTCTGATGGGCGTGAGATGATATCTCATTGTAGTTTTGATTTGCGTTTCCCTGATAGTTAGTGAATTTGAACATCTTTTCATGTGTCTGTTGGCCATCTGTATATCTTCTTTGGAGTAATGTCTGTTCAGGTCTTTTGCCCATTTTTTAATTGGGTTGGTAGTTTTTTTGTTGTTGAGATGCATGAGTTCTTTATATATTTTGGAGATTAAGCCCTTATCAGAAGTATGGTTTGCAAATATCTTCACCCAATTGTTAGGTTGCCTTTCATTTTGTTGATGGTTTCCTTTGCTGTGCAGAAGCTTTTTAGTTTGATGTAGTCCCATTTGTTTATTTTTTCTATTGTTTCTCTTGCCCGGTCAGACGTGGTGTTTGAAAAGATGTTGCTAAGACCGATGTCGAAGAGCGTACTGCCTATGTTTTCTTCTAGAAGCTTCACAGTTTCAGGTCTTACATTCAAGTCTTTAATCCATTTGGAGTTAATTTTTGTGTATGGTGTAAGGTAGGGGGCTACTTTCATTTTTTTGCATATGGCTATCCAGTTTTCCCAACACCATTTGTTGAAGAGACTTTCTTTTCCCCATTGTATGTTCTTGGCTCCTTTGTCAAAGATTAGCTGTCCATAGATGTGTGGGTTTATTTCTGGGCTTTCGATTCTATTCCATTGATCTGTGTGTCTGTTTTTGTGCCAGTACCATGCTGTTTTGGTTACTATAGCTTTGTAGTATATTTTGAAATCAGGGAGTGTGATACCTCCAGCTTTGTTCTTTACCTCAGGATTCCTTTAGCTATTCGAGGTCTTTTGTTGTTCCATATAAATTTTAGGATTCTTGGTTCTATTTCTGTGAAGAATGTTGTTGGAACTTTGATAGGGATTGCATTGAATCTATAGATGGCTTTAGGAAGTATGGACATCTTAACTATGTTAATTCTTCCAATCCAAGAGCACGGAATATCTTTCCATTTCTTTGTGTCTTCTTCAATTTCTTTCAGAAATGTTTTATAGTTTTCGGTGTACAGATCTTTCACCTCTTTGGTTAAGTTTATTCCTAGGTATTTTATTCTTTTTGTTGCAATTGTAAATGGGATGGTATTCTTAATTTCTCTTTCTGCTACTTCGTTGTTAGTGTATAGAAATGCAACTGATTTTTGTATGTTGATTTTGTATCCTGCAACTTTACCATATTCGTTTATTACTTCTAAAAGTGTCTGGTGGATTCTTTAGGGTTTTCTATATATAAAATCATGTCATCTGCAAATAGTGACAGTTTCACTTCTTCCTTTCCAATTTGGATCCCTTTTATTTCTTTCTCTTGCCTGATTGCTGTGGCTAGGACTTCCAGTACTACGTTAAATAGGAGTGGTGACAGTGGGCATCCTTGTCTGGTTCCTGTTCTTAGAGGGATGGCTTTCAGTTTTTCACCATTGAGGATGATATTACCTGTGGGTTTCTCATATATGGTCTTTATTATGTTGAGATACTTTCCTTCTATACCCATTTTATTCAGAGTTTTTGTCATAAATGGATACTGTATCTTGTCAAATCCTTTCTCTGCATCTATTGAGATGATCATTTGATTTTTATTCTTCATTTTATTAATGTGGTGTATTACGTTGATTGATTTGTGAATGTTCAACCATCCCTGCATCCCTGGAATAAATCCCACTTGATCATGGTGTATAATCTTTTTAACATATTGTTGTATGCGATTTGCTAGTATTTTGTTGAGGATTTTTGGATCGATATTCATCAGTGATATTGGCCTGTAATTTTCTTTTTTTTGTGTTCTCCTTGTCTGGTTTTGGTATCAGGGTAATGTCAGCTTCGTAGAATGAGTTAGGGAGCTTCCCCCCCTCCTCAATTTTTTGGAAGAGTTTGAGAAGGATAGGTATTAAGTCTTCTTTGAATGTTTGGTAGAATTCACCAGGGAAGCTGTCTGGTCCTGGACTTTTATTTTTGGGGAGGTTTGTGATTACTGTTTCGATCTCCTTACTGGTGATTGGTGTATTCAAATTCTCTACTTCTTCTTGATCCAGTTTTGGAAGGTTGTATGATTCTAAGAATTTATCCATTTCTTCCACATTGTTGAATTGGTTGGCATATAGCTTTTCATAGTATTCTCTTATAATCTTTTGTATTTCCGAGGTGTCTGTTGTAACCTCTCCTCTTTCATTTCTGATTTTACTTATTTGTGCCTTCTCTCTCTTTTTCTTGGTGAGTCTAGCTAAAGATTTGTCAATTTTGTTGATCTTTTCAAAGAACCAGCTCTTGGTTTTATTAATTTTTTCTATTGTTCTTTTGGTCTCTATTTCATTTATTTCTGCTCTGATTTTTATTATTTCCCTTCTTCTACTGATTTTGGGCCTGGTTTGTTCTTCTTTTTCCAGTTCCTTTAGGTGCATTGTTAGATTGTTTATTTGAGATTTTTCTTGTTTGTTGAGATAGGCCTGTATCGCTATAAACTTCCCTCTTAGAACCGCTTTTGCTGTATCCCATAAATTCTGGCATGTCGTATTTTCATTTTCATTTGTCTCCAGGTATTTTTTGATTTCTTCTTTGATTTCTTCATTGACCCAGTCGTTGTTCAGTAGCATTTTGTTTAATCTCCACGTATTTGTGGCTTTTCTGATTTTCTTCCTATAGTTGATTTCTAGTTTCATACCATTGTGGTCAGAAAAGATGCTTGGTATTATTACAATCTTCTTAAATTTATGGAGACTTGTTTTGTGGCCTAACATGTAATCAATCTTGGAGAATGTTCCATGTGCATTTGAAAAGAATGTGTATTCTTTGGTTTTTGGATGGAATGCTCTGTATATATCTACTAGGTCCATCTGTTCTAGTGTGTCCTTTAAGGCCAATGTTTCCTTATTGATCTTCTGTTTGGATGATCTATCCGTTGGTGTAAGTGGAGTGTTAAAGTCCCCTACTATTATTGTGTTATTGTCTATTTCTGTTTTTATGTCTGTTAATAATTGCTTTATATATTTAGGTGCACCTACATTGGGTGCGTAGATATTTACAAGTGTTATATCCTCTTGTTGGATTGTTCCCTTGATCATTATATAATGCCCTTCTTTGTCTGTTTTTACAGTTTTTGTTTTAAAGTCTATTTTGTCTGATATGAGTACTGCTACCCCAGCTTTCTTTTCATTGCCATTTGCCTGGAGTATCTTTTTCCATCCCTTCACTTTAAGTTTGTGAATGTTTTTAGGTCTGAAGTGTGTCTCTTGTATGCAGCATATATATGGGTCTTGTTTTTTTATCCAGTCAGCCACCCTATGCCTTTTAATTGGAGCATTTAGTCCATTGATGTTTAAAGTAGCTATTGACAAGTATGTACTTACTGCCATTTTTTAACTTTTTTTTTTCTCAGTGTTTTAGTAGTACTTCTCTGTTCCTTTCTTTTTCTATACAGAATTGATGGTCACTTTAGTTTGACCTCTGTCTGAAAGCTGTACTCTTAACTCCCCTCCTCCCTCCTTTTATGTTTTTGATATCATATCTAACCTCTTTTTTGTGTATTTGTATCCATTACGTTCTAATCATGGAAATAGATAATTTTTCCTATTTGTGGTCTTCCCTTTTCCCCTTAAGTCAGTCCCTTTAACATTTCTTGTAGCACTAGTTTCTTGGTGACAAACTCCTTTAATTTTTGCTTATCTGGGAACATTTTGATCTCTCCTTCCATTTTGAATGATAACCTTGCTGGGTAGAGTATTCTTGGCTGTAAGTTTTTTCCTTTTAGCACTTTAAATATATCATGTCATTCTCTTCTAGCCTGTAAGGTTTCTGCTGAGAAGTCAGCTGATAGCCTTATGGGGTTTCCTTTGTATGTAACTTGACATTCTCTTGCGGCTTTTAGGATTCTCTCTTTATCTTTAATTCTGGACATTTTGATTATGATGCGTCTTGGTGTGGTCCTCTTTGGGTTTATCTTGTTTGGGGCTCTCTGTGCTTCCTGTACCTGGATGTCTGTTTCCTTCCTTAGGTTAGGGCAGTTTTCATCTATTATTTCTTGAAATAGATTCTCTGGCCCCTTGTCTCGCTCTTCTCCCTCCGAGACACCTATAACACGGATGTTAGTGGGCTTGATGTTGTCCCAGAGGTCCCTTAGACTGTCCTCACTCTTTTTGATTCTTTTCTCTTTTACCTGTTCACCTTGGGTAATTTCTTCTAGTCTTTCATCCAGCTCACAGATCCGTTCTTCTGTATCCTCTACTCTACTTTTGAGTCCCTCTAGTGAATTTTTCATTTCCAGTATTGTATTCTTCATTTCTGATTGGTTCTTTTTTATATCTTCCATTTCTTTGTTGACATTCTCACTGAGTTCATCTATTCTTCTCCCCAGATCAGTGAGAATCCTTAACACTCTTTGTTTGAACTCTCTGTTGGGTACGTTGTTCATTTCTGTTTCACTTAGTTCCTTTTCTGGAGTTTTGTCCTGTTCCCATACTTGGAATGTATTCTTTTGCCTCCTCATTTTGCCTCTTTCCCTGTGCTTGTGTCTACGTATTAGGTAGGTCAGCTACGTCTCCTGCTCTTGGATAGGTGACCTTATGTAAGTGATGCCTTAGGAGGCTTCCAGTGTGCTTCCCTCAGTTCTCAATGCCAGTCTCTAGGGTGGGCTGCCTGCCCTGGCTGAGCTGGATTAAATCTTTGCTCTAGCGGGTGGGGCAGACCCTGGGCTAGCAGGCCTCAGGGAGAACTCCAATGGCGTCTGTGTCAGCATGCCCACACCAGGCCACAACAATGGCCACCGCCAATGTACCAGTCCCTGGAGAGGTCTCACCCCTCACCGAGATGCACTCAGGGCCTATTAGGTGAGTCTCTTTTCACCACAGCACTGTGCACCTTTCTTTCTGGTGATTTTAGGATGCTTTCTGAAACGGGTGAGTTTGCGCACGGGCCCTTTAAGAGCCAGTTTTAGTTTCTTTGTGAACCCGGTTTTCTGGGGGTACTCCCCAGTGTTTTAGTAGCAGGCAAAGTCAGATATTATGCTGCTGGTCTCGATTGTGCTGGGTCCACAAAATGCCCCCAGCAGGGGCGCTCCCGGCTCAGGACCTCGCGCCTCCAGGGAGGCTGCGTACCTGTGAGCTGCTCCCGTTGGCCGTGAAGCTGGCGGCTTGTGAAGGCGGCGTTTTTCCTCTCCAGAAGGGAGTCTCTGCCTCTCCCACCTCAGTTAGGATTGTCCGTTGTTGCAGGAGTTCCTCTCATCCAGTTTTCAGTTCTGTCTCAGGGGTAACTTTTCCACGAGTAGTTGTAAATTGGTTGTGTCCATGGGAGGAGGTGAGTTCCGAGTCTCCTTACGCCGCCATCTTGACTCCGCTTCTAAAATAGCTGATTTAAATTCTGGGTTGTAAGTCCCAACATTTGGCCTGCCTCAAGGACAGTTTCTATTGATTGTTTTTTTTCATTGTATGTGTATGGGCCATACCTTCTTGGTTTTTTGCTTGTCTCCTATTTTTTGTTGAAAACTGGACATTAGCTAATAAAATACGGCAACTCTGGAAATCAGATTCTCCCCACTCCCCAGGGTTTGTTGCTGTTGCTATTGATTGTTTAGTGACTTTTCTGAAAAAATTCTGTATTCTTTTTTGTGCTTGGCCACTGAAGTCTCTGCTCAGTTATCTTAATGGTCAGCTAAGGATTAAGCAGAGATTTCCTTAAATGCCTGGAACTAATTAATCCCCCAGTCTTTGCCAAAGGCTCCAGTGTGTGGGAAACACCTTCAACACTCAGCTAAGCTATTCCTTCTTAGCCTTCATTTTCTGCTTGCACAGAGCCTCAAATTTAGCAAGAGATTAGACTTGCTTAGGTCTCCCTGAGCTTGCACACAGTCCTGGCTATAGGCACAATCCTACACGTGCTTGTGAGCTTTGAGATTACCACGAATGTGTTGGAGCTTTTCAAAACCTCCTATGGACGTATCATTCCCCATCTTTTCCTTTTAAGCTTTTTGTTTAGCGTATTGTCTCAGCTGTTACCCACTGACTCAGGTAGTTGCAATGTTAAACAATTGCCTCTGATTTTTTTTTTTTTTGGCAACCCCCCCCCCCCCCAGGAAAAAGCCTTTTCACATTGAGTGAACTTCAAGTTAAGTCATATAAAAACAGCTTTGCAAGTGGGGTCTTTCAGGGTACCGCTAAACAAGTCAACTAACGATAAGTTCTCTAGGAATGGGGCTTTGAAGATGCTCCAACTCTATTTTGGCCCTTCCAATGGCTGCCAGACTGCTGGCTTTAACTGTGATTGTGGCTGTCGGTTTTTAGAGTACTGCATATCTGAGGGTGGGGTGGGAATAGGGCGACTTAAAACACCATAAATCCTGCTCTTCTTAATGAGATTTATCCTTTTTTTTAATGCTTTATAAATTGCTACCAATCTTTAGCTAACTTTCAGAGTTATAAAAAAGTTAATTCTTACTATTTTTGCCAGTGTTCTCATTGCTTTTATAGAGGAGAGGCTTTTTGGTATTTTCACTGTATTTGGTATTTTCACTGATGCTACCTCTGACTATTGAAAGACCCAATAAATGGTGTTTGTTTATTGTTATTAATTAGGTTAATAACCTCATAAGATGAACATCATTATTATCATCTTATGAATGATAATGAAGTAAAAAGGAAGCAAATTTGTTGTCTTCCACCTCCTTTTATTATACTTTTCCCATTTCACCTGCCAGTGGGGCTTCCCATCCAAATCCATCCTCAGGAAGGCATTTGATATTAATCAATTATGTCAGATTAGTCAATTATATAAATTTCAGGACATAGGTTTCCTCTCCCAAGAAAATGTGTACTGAATCAAAGCATGTCTTTATTCTCTTAAAGGAATTTGAATCATCAGTGAGAAAAGCAGAATTTTGATTTTAAGGCAGAGAAGCCCTTTAGATGCCTGAAATAGCATTATATGGGCAGGGCAGGAGACCTTCATCTTATTAGTGGGTCTACTTTGGAGTCCACCATTGCCTGTAGGCTTGGAGATCCGTCAGGGCTCATGTGGGATGATTAGGGCACTGCCTTAGGGAGTGGAGTGCAGAGAGTAGAAGCAGCCTGGAAAACTGATTAACATTCTTGGTGGGATGTGGTGAGGACTGGCTTTATAACATGCAGCCAGCGAACTCCACATAGGATGTGAAAATCAATAGCAGAAACCCATGGCTATACCTTAGGATCAGTAACATCATAGGAGCATCTTACTTAAGAAAACAAAATGATCAAACCCTCTTGTTCGCTTGTGGGTATAGCAAATAGGCAAACCATGCTTCAGAAAAGAAATCTCTAGAAACAGTTTTCCTCTGTGGATCTTTCTGCAGAGGTGACGTAATTTCATAAATGGAAATTATTTGAAGGGTAATCTCAAAGAAAATTCTGTTGTATGTGGAGGAAATATTCTGCCTTATAACCTGGATCAGTCCTGTACCAGAAATATTAACTGTTCAAATCCTAATATGTGTGCTTCAGTCACTAGAGATAAACCATGAAGAGATTCAGAAAATGTGTTGTTCAATAGGGTTCAGAGCATCATCAGAACGTCTGAGCATGGGTTAACCCCACAGTGCTTCTCACTGTCTCACAGTGCTGGGGGGAGTGGTACTGCAAAGATGGAGAATTCAGCACCATCTCTGCTATAAACTAAAGCCAATTGTGTCCTTGTTGCCTTTTCTGCTTTTGGTTTTTAGCTTTGCTTTGTCTTGTTTTAGGAGAAGGAGGAGAAAAATCCTGCTATTAATCTGGTATTTACTTTTAGCAACATAGATCTATAGGATCATGACTTTAGAAATAGTTTTATGAATGAGGAAATTGAGGCTCAGGGAGTTTGGGTGACTGTCTAATGAAATTCATAGAAGTCAGAGAGCTGGACCTTAACCCCATACCCATGATTCCTTTTGTCCAGTGTTTGTTCCATGTTACTGCTCTATCTCACATATTCCACTTAGGTGAAATATAATATTGAGGTGAGAGTGCCTGAACATGTGCAGAAATCTCCATAAGTGTGTTTGACCTTATTATATGCACTTTGGTTATAGGATTCATACTATCTGAAAAAAAATCAATCACGCTTGATAGAGGACATCACTTAGTGTGGACACTCCATTCACTGATGCAATCTGTATTGAACTATGAACTCTTTTAGTTCATAAATAAATATATCTAGGAATGATGATTCATTTTGATTGTTGGTTTTGAAATTAACTCCAGTTCAGGCAAGAGTATTTGGACCCCATTTCCCAGCTTAAAGGGGAGGAAATGTCATGCAAATTGCTAGGAGAAGCTCCAGGTTTGTTATACTTGCAAATAGTTTATAAACAATTTGGTAGTTTCTTTTCTCTCTAGTTCAGTTTGCACAATGGTCTACTTGGAACTACGTGACCTTTCAGATTTCTTCAAAATCTATTATTCTTAATTGGATGCCATTACAAAGAGAATTTGTTGCTAATAGCCAAGATGAAATTCAACAGACTCAGAAAGATTATCTCATAGCAGACAAAATTTAGAATTTTCAATGATATAAAGGAAGAAACAAAAGGACCAGTAATAAAGGCCCCAGTTTCGAGAATTGAAAAATAAGTAACGTAGCCTTGTTATGCATCATGATTATAAACTGCTGAATTGGCGTTTACTGTGACAAGAGTCTCCAATTTATTGGATGCATGTCATTGGAATTTGCCCTTTCTTTTTATGTGTCTTTCCATGATGAATGCCAGTGCTGGGAAATGAAGAGCTCTTACCCTTTTCATACTTTGCTGAATGCTGGCGAACTTTGCCAATTGATGCTTCTATAATTTTTGCCTCAAGGTCACCCGAGGGGACAGAGTCATCCAAACAAGGTCACTGTCTACATTGAAAGTTAATAATTGTTTCTTGAAAAGTCACAGAAACATTAGGACACCATGGATGTAATTACTATAAGATGGAAAATGGATTCAGAGAATATTTTCTTTTAATAATGTAATTCATTTAAAATAAAACATGATAAATAGTGCTTGGACAACTAAGGTCATTTGGTTTGCTCTCAGTAATTCAATTAGGAGAAATCTGAAAGCGATAAGTGCATCGTAGGTGGGAGCTGTAAAAGCACTGGACTGTTAATAATTTGAGACTTCCTCATCCCTTTATATGGATGAAAGTGGATCCATTATGTGAACTGTATTGTCCTCATGTTGTGTGTGGGCCCTGAGGGAGATTGCACAAGGACCCCAAGCCAGAGGCAGCGCTTGGCTTTTGGAAGAGATTCACTGTCTTCAACTTGATTTTCAATCCAAGAAAAATGCAATAACTAGAGTTTTTTTTTTTCTTTTCTTTTCAAGTCATAATTTCAATGTCCTGAGAACGTACAGCTCTTTTGATTCGAAGTTGCTACTAAGAACTAAGGCGAACGTTCAACTATAATTTGAGAAAACATTTCGTATTATAGCAAGCTTGGACTAGCTGAGCTTCCCTAGGCCTGCAGACCTGATGAGCACGTGGGTTAGTTTTTAGTTCTTTTTCTACAACGAATTCTTAGCCTTAGGTAGGCTGCTCTCCACCATCCGGCAGACACTGGGAGTGGAATCTAAATTTAATTTAGCCCGAAGCAGATCTGCTAACAGTGTTCATGTTTTCCAAAGAAAAAAATTAGAATGCGTGGTGTGACAATTACAAATACATTTATGAAGACAATGAGATTGTCCTGAAAAATTCTAGAAATGTGATTAGCACATGTATGCTATACCTCAAAGCTAAATAGGGCTTTTAAAAAGTTGTATCATATGTCTGATTGTTATAACATATGTCTGGTTATCCATTTGTTGTTAGTGCCATGGAGTTGATTCTGATTCCTAGTGACCCCGTGTATAGCAAAGTGCAAGCCTTCCTACTCTTTTTGTGCCATCCTCTCACCTTCTGGCCCTATATCAGACAGTTTTCCATTGCTATTCATAGGATTTTCATGGCCAATTTTTCACAAGTAGGTGGCCAGATTCTTCTTCCTCTGGTTATCCATAGCATGATTTGTATCTAAATAATTAAGAATTATCCATAGTCTTTTGATTCTGTTCTTTATCAATGAAGTTGCGCAAAGCAAGTTGTCTAGACACTGCCTTTTCCTAATGGCTTTTCTTAGTATTAATCAGTGTAACAGGCCTTTTGGCTGTTAAATGCAATGCCTTGTACCAAATGTTAACTGACTTAAAAAAATTTTTGTAACACGTCTAGGAAACTACAGTGACCATTTGGAAAATTGAAGTGGTGTATATGTTGGAGTATGGAGATATTCTGATGACATTTTATTTTAAGCAAAGCTGAAAGTAGTAAAGTTATTCTTAAACAAGTTCAAACTGAAATCATTATATAGATACGATGGGTAACTTGTGTCCATTCTCTGAGAGGCTAAAAGGAAAAATTCTTATCTGAGTCTGATATACTTTCATCTACCAGGGAAAAGTTAGAAAAAAAAGAAAGAAGAGACACTTTCCGGCAGTAGCAAAATGATCCTAGCTTGAAAAACCTTTCTGGAGTTTAGCTTCTTACTTTACCTTCTTATTTTGCTTTCTTCACTTGGAAATCTGAGCCTCTTACACATCTTACCTTTAGTTTTCTCCTATTTATCATGATATATCTTCTGAAGATTTTATCCTTTCCAATGACTTTAATTCTCCCCTTCCTAGAGATGATTTCTCGAAATATATTTAATAAATTTTTGTTTTGGTCTTTAGTCCTAGATTTCCAGCTGTCACTAAATTCACTGACTTCAAGTTGGTAGCTCAAAATTGGCCATGATGGGAGTATTTAAACCAGAGAAATTGGTAAGTACTACAAATTACACTCCCCCTACCTGGAACCGGTTGTTAAAATATTTACCAGCACACCATTAGCTGTCACCTGATTTTTGTAGTTTCACTTCAAACACAACGTGTATAAAATAGAACGCATTTATCGAACCAGCCATCTCTCACCACACTCAGATTTTCTCTTATTCCCTTAGGGACAGCACCGTTATTCTACTCAATCTCTTAACGTTGAGTGTCTCTAGACCCAGTCCTTGGTCCTTTTCTTTTCTCTACTACATCTACACTTACCTCTTTGGGAATTCGTCTTGTCTCATGATTTACATACAGTTTATATCCTGAGCACATCCCAATTTATATCTCCACCTCAGACTTCTCTGTAGATCCCTATATTTAATTGCCTATTTAACATCTCCACTTGGATTTCTAATGGATATCTCAAGCTCAACACATGCTGAACTGCACTCTTAATCGTCTGCACAAGTCTGCTCCAACCCCAGTCCTCTCTCTCTCAGTTTATAGCGATTCCATCTTTCTAGTTGTTCAGGCAAAAAAACCCCAAACAAATCCCTTTGACTCTTCCTATCCAATCTAATCACTTCCTATCCAATTTCTCAGGAGGAAATCCTGTTGGTTCTACCATGAAAATATATCCCAATTCTGCTCACTTCTCACCACCTCCATTGTTGTATCCTCCATTGCCACTGTCATGTCTCACTTGGATTACTGCAGAAGCCTCTTCATGGATCTCCCTGTTTCTATCTTTGCTCCTTTATAATTTTTCCTCAATGCACAGAGTGATCCCTGAAAGTGTAAATCAGATCATGTTACTCCTTGGCTCAAATGATCTACTGGCTCCTAGTTCACTCAGAGTGAAAGCCAAAGTCCTTACTATGGCCTGTAAAAGCCTACAAGATTTGCTCCGGATTTACTGTGATTTCATTTCCTATCATACTCTTCTTACTTACTCTGAAGTAGCTATACTGGCCTTCCTGCTGTTCATTGAACTTGCTAGACATGCTCCTGTTATTCTTTCTGCCTGGATTTTCTTCCCTCATATACTGACTTGACTAGTTCCCTCCATCACATTCAAGTCTTTGCTCATATCGCCCCTCCTCAAGGACGCCTACTCTGACATCTTTATTCAATATGGCATCCTCCCCACTTCTTCTCCCCTCAGTGATTATTCCCTGATACCCTGTTCTACTTTTTCCATAGCACCTAACATCTTCACACATACTACATCATTTATACATTTATCGTGTTTATTGTTTATTATTTCTCTCCTCCACCAAAAGTCAAGCCACATGAGAGCAGGAATGTTGGCTGTTTTGTTCCCTGGTTCATATCAAGCATGAAGAGCTATGGCTGACATGTAGTGGAAACTCTATAAATATCTATAAATGAGTGATCTACCTTGAAAGGCAGTTCATCTTTGACTTTTATTTCCTTCCCACAACCCATCTATACTGAAGTCCTTCCTCTTTTAAGTCCTTCCTTGGTGAGTCCTCGAGCTCCGAAGGGCTTGAGGAATAGGGTAGGTTCTTAACAAGTGGGTTTCTTTTGGGGTTTTGGTCCAGTGGCTGAGACTGGGATGAGGGCTATGTTTACCTGAAACAACAAGGAACAGAAAGAGTGCAAGAATGAGTGCTGAATATCAAATTGGGAAGTAGAATTCACTTTAAGTCCAAGAGGCATGTGAAAACTTGCCTGGAAACAGCCGATAGAGCTAAAGGGTCAGAAGACTTAAATACAAGAATGATGCAGGAGGGGATGCAAAGGGTGAAAACTCAGGCCAAAATAGGCCTGGAGGTCTTGTGGTATATATTTACTGTCCTGCAACAACCTGCTATGTTTGAGTGGATAAGTCTGGTAAAGCTATGTAATAACGGTAGATAATTCTGCCTTTCTGATGTTTCTTCTGTTCCTTCTATCCAGTAAATTCCTACTATTACCTAAATCCCTGTTAACTTTAGAAGTGATTCAGGTGAAAGGGATAATTCGGTACATGTGTGTGGTGATGGGTTGTAATTAGTATTTTGGTGGTGAACATGATGTAATCTATGCAGAAATAGAAGTACAATGATGTACACCTGAAACTTTTACAATGTTATAAACCAATGTTACTGCAATAAACAAAAAATTAAAAAAAATAAAAAAAGAAGTGATTCAGGAATAGCCTGTTCTTTCTAATATCCTTTCTCTAATCCATCCTTTATCTCAATACCAGATTCATCTTCCAGATCACAGTGTTGATCCTGTCACTCCTTCCTTTTAAAATCCTTTTGGGTGTCCCCATTGCCCACTGGATTAAGCCCTGACTTATTAGTCTAGAATTCAAGGTTTGACTCCAACCCATGTTTTGAAACTTCTTTCTCCCTTACTTCCCTATAATCAGTCACTTATTTATTCATTCAACACGTATTTGTTGAGCTCCTAGTATGTGCCAGGAATGAGCAAAAGTTTCTTATCCTAGCTGTACCATTCACCATTTTCTAAGTCTACATTACATTCTTGTCTCTATCCCTTTCCTAATGCCATCCTCTTTTTCTGGAATGTTCTTTTCATCACAGTTCTGACTATAGAAATCATATTTATCTTTCAATACTTAGTTAAAATGCCTTGTCTTTTACATGATCATCCCTGATCATATCAGTTATTGCCCCATTTTCTGATCTAGACTCAACATGGTATCCACACGATAGACAACCTTGTCCCTCTTGCTATCCTTGCCTTGGCTCCCTTGCTGCACCCTCCTCTCCGGGTCAGTGAATCTACTTGCCATTCCTCAGCATCTTATACCCTCCTCATCTCATGCTCTGGCTCACATTTCTCTTTGGCTTGCAGAACTCTTACTTCTTCAGCTGTTAAAGTGAGCCCAAAAGCATCTCCAGGAAATATTTCGCTGTCTGCTTCCGCCCTTGGACCATGTCACAATAATCCCTCCTTCCTTCAGTCATTGTTAGCATCTGGTTTTATCTATATCAGGGTACTTGCTTCATACTGTTTTGTATTCAATGAGTTATTTACATGCCTTTTCCCTCACGTGGCTTTAAGTTCATTTGGACCACAGAAACCATCTTCTCCTTGGCTTTCTATTCCCATAGTATGTGGTCCAATTCTTTGTTCATAGGAAGGTCTTCAGTAAATGCCTTGGAATGAATGAATGCATCCATATTTGGCTCCATATATTACTGTCATGACACATATCAGATATGTAGAAGCTTAATGCCTGGTATACAGTCTCATATATATGTATGTGTATATATATACATATATATATATATATACTGTATGAAATTCTATTATATATAATGCAGTCATATAATACAGTCTATATATAAACATACACATATATACACACATCTGTGAATGTATAAAATATACTGTATTAAATTTCTACTATGTACCTGGTGTGTGTGTGTATACATATAATATATATGTGTACATGTATATATATAATACTATATTAAATGTCTACTATTTTATATAATACAGTCCTATAGTACAGTTTCTCTCTATATACATATATATAAACACATCTGTGTATGTATATAACTGGTATATATATATAACATATATACCCACATATGCATTTGTGTATATAGATATATATATAATTTGGTATGCAGTTCCTGGTACACAGTAGAAGCTTAATACCGTTTCCTTCCCTTGGGCTAAATGTATTGAGAAAGCTCTCTAGTTAACTAACAGAAAGTACAGGCCAAAGCATCATGGTGTCATGGCTGTCTAGTGCAGGACGTGGACCGTGTGTGAAAGCAGTGACATGTTGGCACAGGCCCCTTGGATGCCTCTTGGCATGGGGAACATTCTGTGAGCTGTGAGAGTGTTCTATATGCCTCCTGATGGGGACGAGAAACAATGGCACTTTTCCAATTCTTGCCCTTGTCCCTTTGTCACAGATGTTCTGACACTGTGCCTGTCAGGCCAACCCTCTTATTGGTTCCTAACTCTTTTTTCATCTCAAGGAGCAACCATCTCTCCAGGAAAAGATTAGTCCTTCTGGAGCATTGAGAAATGTAGTGCTGGGGCATACTAAGTGACTCTTCTGTGAGAAAAACAGATTTCACTGAGTGTAAATCCATTCTTTCTCATTCAAACATAGAAAATTCACTCCCTGCCAGTCATCAAATCAGTAAATCTCCGACTATGGTTGAGGCCTAGGAAGAGATGCACAAACACACTTTTTGTTGCCTTTCCTTCCATTCTCTTCACTTCTCTTCTTTTTCCTTTCTTTTCTCTTCTTCCCTTCCCTCCTGTCCTTCTCTCCCTTCCTTCCCCCTTCTGTTCATCTTTTGCTTTCTCATTCTTGATCTTTAAGATATAATTCTGCTTTGATGTACTTGGTACACCAAGAAAAGGTGCTGATGGCTAAAATAACCTTTGTCACCTTATATTGAATTGTTGATATACAGGTTTACAGTTTGAGAGCATCTCACCTATTTGTTCTTTACTATACAGGGCATTAGAACAAATTGTTTTGTATGTTTTTTGAAAGGCAGATTGGCTTCAGTCAAATAGGTGCTTGGTAATCTGTGATGTGAATTATGCCTTCAGTCTCTGAGGACCTTTGTGAGGGTATAGCTTCTGAAAATATTGCTGCAGTCAGAAATAGGACTCATAATTACTCTAAAACTGTAAATTTTAAAAGGCATTGCTGGGCCATCTTCGACCTCATATTTGTTTGCTATTTAGAAATACCATAAAAACAAGCAGCACTGATAGAGGAAGTGAGGAGAACTTTATACGGTGTCACAAAATTCCAATCGCATCATAATAGTCATCAATGAATTGATGACTAAACTCTGGTGGTCGACTGTTTGCTCTGCAAGAAAACAGAAATGCTTTTTTAAAAAAAATGTTTAATGTCAGTACTATTTGGGGTCTTGTGTTTGCTAAAATCTTTTCTGAGGTGAATGCAGAGCCAGGGGAAGTTCACTTTATTACTCACCCCAGTCTTGAACCCAGAGAATTAGAAAACTCAATTGTCTGTTCACAGTGTGTGCTTAATTCTTATCTTCCATTCCCTCCCAAAGAAACAGAGGCTGAATAGTAGGCAATGTGTAAAATCTTTTGAAATTTTTGTTTTTAAATTCACCACTTGCAAAAAATAAATATCCTGATTGAAATAAAAGAAATCTACAGTGACCCAGACTCTCTATGGTTTATTTTTAATCGTCAATGTACGAACACACATCCCATCTTTATCTCTTTTACATATACTAGATGTGCCTGTTCCTAAAGCCGTTGTTATTAGAAAGAAGCCTGGAGTTAACATGTCTGAAGTGATTATTTAATTTGACAAGGGCAGTACCAATTTTTCCCCTCAAGTGTTTACATCACAAAATGTTGGAGAAGGAACTTCTTGGCTGTCTTCACTGGCTCACCAGAAATTTTCATTATTTTAGAGGTGTTTATAAGTGGAGGGAAAAGATCACCTGAGCCCTTAGGACATTGTTAAGTTTTTATTTTCTCTCTGTCAATATCCATAAGGGGAGAGCTAAATGAGCATCTTAGTTCCTTACTTTATGCTTTTCAGTTCATCCGAATTTCTCATCCTAACACACTCATGGTGACAGGGACTAGAGAAACTGTGAACCCCTGACAGTGGGTAGGTCGTCAACTTTCCTTAAGGAGGCTAAATCACGGGATGTTTCCAATATGTTAGAAAACGTGCTTCAAAGTCTAGTTCAACGGGGAGTACCAAAGTGTTTGGAATGCACAAGATTATTACTTATCTCCAGGAGGGTGAATGCCATAGAAAACATCATCATCATTTCGAATTCTTACTCAAAACTTGTGAACAGGCTATCAAAGGGAGGACTGCTGATTTTTGCTTAGGCTTTTTCATTTGTATCTATCCCAAAATAGTTAGTCTTCTTGGAAGCCCGTGCAAAAGAACTAGTCCTTTCATTGACAAGATTGTTCGAAGATCCTGCAGTATATCTGTAATGAGCTGTCTCCAGGAAGAAAATTCTGATTGTAGACTGATGAATATCACGACTGCTAGTGCTGAGGAAAAGCAGGCATTGTGGATAAAGGGTAAAATGAAACTGCCAAACACCCACAGATGTTGTCCCTTCTGTGCTAACCAGATGCATATTTTGTTCCTGGAAATTGGACGGGAATGGCTGGGAAAGGAGAGACAGTCAGACAACACTGTGATAGAGAGGAGGAATGTCTCCCAACCTTGTTTATCTGTTAACCTTGCGTCAGGCTGTTCAGGGCTCTCTACATCTTATGAAAGGAGATCCTGCATCTCAAGAACAAAGGAGTAGGCTGAGCATAGTTCGTGGTTGTAATAGATGTCACCATTTTCATTGTTATTATGATAACCACAATTATAATTCAGAATCTGTGGTTGCCAAGAGGAAATTAGATAGTGTATAAAACATAGCAATAGACATAATCCCTTCAAGAGCTTCCAATTCAGACTAATATTTCTGTGGCTTTGTTCATAACCTAGGAGAATTATGAAGATTGCCTTTGATCTACTTTTGAAAAAGCATTATTAAAAATAACTCGTGATATTTTTAAAATGCAAGAAAAATAAATTACAGTAATGGGCCTAGATGCCAGGTATAAAGTTATATGCTGAGTTGAGCAGAGCAGACCACTAATGCAATTAGTAATTTATTCTCCAATAATGGTTTTCATCCATGATTTCTTAGGATGCTTTACAATATAACAATCATATACCCTTTCATTTATTAAGGGAAGCCTCATTTTATTCCCATCACAAATCAAAAGTTCGGGTTCAGAAGTTATTGGTGAAACTCATCTTCCAAAAGAATGAGTAGAAATACATTGTTGGAACTAATTCTGAACATATTTCAAACTTCTGCTCACTTTGGAACTAGAATAAGGGCCAGGAAACTAAATGAAACCAAAATATGATGGTATGGTAGAGGTGTGTTTGGGACCAAGGCTCTGGGCTCAACAACTGGGCTACAATAAAACTCTTTCCTTTGGCCAGTGTTCCACTCTGAGCCCTTTGGAATGGACTGGGAGAAGGAGAATGAGGGACAAAAAAGGTGCCATAGGGATCCTGGTTGGATTCTCCAACAAACTGGCTGTACTGAGAAACTAGGGCTGATGTCCTCAGCTCCAAGCATTAGGCGGGTTCTAAATCTTAAATTTCATAGCAGACCAACTTGTTTTACATATATTATACATAAAACAGTCTAGTGGTTTCTCTAAAGCCATATTTGGGATGCCTCTCCACTCGATGCATGTTGTCAAAACCTAGATGTGTCCTGGCCAAATGGATTATTCTGACTTCTTTAATTTTATGTGTGTATGAGAGTGTATGTGTGTGAGAAACAGAGAGGAGGGGGGTGGTGGGGGAGGAAGGGTGAGGAGGGAGAGAGAATGCATGTGCATGAGTCTCTGTGGCTTTTTTTTGCTGGCACATGCCTCAAACAGCAAAGCAAGAAAGGTAGACCCCAGTCAGTTCTAATGTTTATTCAGTACAAGCAAAAAGAGACATATTCTTTCCTTATTTTTATTTATTGCAAAGCAAAATTATAAAAATAGCAAGGATAATTTTAAAAAGCAGAAGGAAAAAGACATTATCTAGAACTCATTCACTTATAAGAGGCTGACTAGAGCAAGTATCCCCAAGTGCATCCTGTCATTGTTTCAAAAGAAATTTTTGGAAGTTTGAAAAATGCTTTGCTGTGAGTGCTGGTGGTTAAAGATGCTGTTGGTGACTTCTGCAGAGAGAGCTTTTGTAAAGAAGCTACCTGGCTCTGGTCATGCTAACACCAGAAGTATTCAGTGGAGTCTTGAAGAATCTTATCTGGCAATAGATGTGGAAAAAGACTTGAAGGTGGGGGGTGGGGCGTGGAAGAGCGTCTATTCTAAAACTTTGTTTTAACAAGCGGAAATTCAGTATTCAAAATTACCATCCAGACAATTGTGAAGAAAAAGCAGCACACCATAGCTAGTAGCTGGTCAGGCTTTAATAAAACAATTAAGAGGCATTGGCCCTAAGGAAGCACATTGAAACTGAAGCAACACCTGATTTTGCAGTTATATATAACTGTTAGCCACAACAAGAGCAAGAACATTCCTGACATTCTAGGATGTTCAACTGTACTCCTTTCCTCTAGAGGTAATGATTTTTCACTTCAATCCCCACTGATTAATTGTGCCTATTCTTGCTGTTCATATAAATGGAATAATACCATGAACTTTTTTTGAGTCCAGCTCCTCAACATAATGTCTTATGAGATTTATTCACATTATTTCATGTGTCATTAACATGTTAAATTTTTAATACTATCTACTATTGTATTGCATACCACAATTTATTTATGTATTCTTCTATTGATAAATATTGGGTGGTTTCCAGTTTCTGGCTATTATGAGTAAGACTTCTGTGAACATTCTCGTATATGTCTTTTGATGGATATACACACTTGTTTCTCTTGAGCACATGCTTAGGAGTATGATTGCTGGATCCTAGGAAAGTACTGACACACAATTTTCCAAAGTTGTTGCACCAGTTTAGACTTCCTTCAGCAAGATATGAATGTTCCAGTGACCCCCACATTCTTGCCAACAAGTGGTATTATTTGTCTTCTGGAGTTAGCTATTCTAAAAGGAATGTAGTTGTATTGCGTGGTAATTTTCATTCGCATTTCACTGATGATTAATTATATTGATTTTTTTCTAATTTGTCATTTGGATATTCTCTTTTGCATAGTGCTTGTTTAATACTCTTGTCCAACTTAAAAAATATGTTTGTCTTTTTCTTATTAGTTTGTAGGAGTTTTTGAGATATACTATATGTAAGTTTTTTATTGGATATATGTATTATAAATATCTTCTCTCCTTGGATTACTTTTTCTTTCTCTTCCTGGAGTCTTTTGATAAATTAGTTCTTAAATTTAATAAACTAGAACATCATTTTTCCTTTGATGTATATTGCTTTTGTGTACTAATTAAGAAATTGTTTCTTATCCTAAGGTACGAAGATATTCTGTTTTGTCCTAGAAATTTTATTGTTTTTTATTCACATTTAGATTCATAGGCCATTTCATGTTAATTTTTAAATACGATGTGCAATAATGAGGCAGGGTTCATTTTTTTCTCATATAGATATCCAATTGCTCCAGAGCTATTTATTGAAAATAAATTCTTTTCCTACTGAATTTTAATGGCATCTTTGTCATAAATTAATTGACTGTATATGTGTGCATCTATTTCTGGACGGTCTAATCTGTTTACACACTCTTTTATAAATTTTTTTCCACTTAGTATGTTATGGTTATGTTTTCATGGCAATAAATATTCAACATAATGCCCTTTAATGGATAGACAGGATTTAATTTATAGATGTGCTAAACTTTCCTTAATCCCTTATGTCTTGCAAACTCAATTATTAAGTTTATTTTCTCTCTTACATTTACTGAATCATTATGCACCCTTGTTCCACACAAATGCTGTAATAAATGACAAAACAATTAAATTTTTAATGAAGAGAACTTCTATTGTATAGTGTGAAGTGCATTAATACAGCGTCAGAAGAACTGAATTCCAATCAAGATTCTGCCACTTATTAACTGTACAGAATAAGTCTCAGCTGTAATTTCAGCGCAATAACACCTACCTTCTGGAATTTTAATAAGATTAAAGCATATTAATGGACATAGGAGTGCTTTGGAAATTGTAAATTGTGGTAAAAACATTTTTGTTATTGATAAGTAATAAAAGTTTGAAAAACATAGCATCATTTTACCTTGTTTGACAGACATAAAATCATTTTAGCCTATTCATAAGGAAACATCTTATCTGCAACAAGTCTCTAATTCAGAAGAGACCCCCAGTCTTCAGTAACTTTAAATTGTAGTAACTTTTATATGTTAAGTACTTGCCATATCTCCAGAATTGGAGCCATCCTAAATCTGTAATTGTTGGGTTAATCAAATAAATGATTGCGAAGTTTCAAGAGGAGTTTCCTCTTGCTTCTTGTCATCACCTGATGAGGCATGGCTGGTAGACTTGCTAGCCTAGATTGCAAAAATCAATGAAGGTGTCCGAGACGTAAATTCAAAGGCCTAGGAAAATGAAGAGAATAAAACAGTCCATAAATTCACCATAGTTGGAGTCAGATAATTATGCATTGCTTGGACACGAGCAATTTTAGCAATGACATTGCAGAAGGATAGTCCTCTTAGACATTTTAGAATGGTCTGTAGGAGACGTGGTGACTTCGACATCTTCAACCTGCCCAAGGTAGAGATCAACAAAGATGTGTCTGCCTTTACTCATTTCAAGATCTTGCTCCTCACACTCAGCTCCTTGGATAGTTCTCAGTCCTACCTTCCTGAGGTTCAGAGACATATGGATTTATTCAGACCACAGTCCCAGCCCTGTGACATTTTAGTCAACGCAGTGTCCTTCTTATTACATGTCAGCCAGTGGAAATCATAACCTAGGTGACATGGAAACAGTGCATTTCCGAATATTAGATGGTTAGAATTAGATGCAATTGGATTCATAGAGATTGAAATATATTATTACAAGTGTTTCTAAAGCACAGCCTTTGGGAGAAGAGTATATCTTGTTGGTAAGCAAGGAGAAGACAAAATGTTCACGGGTAGTGGCTGAAAAGAAGCAATTTTCATAACTCTCAGTGCAGTGTCCAATAGAGTTAGGAAATTGTTAAGGATAAAAAGTAAAATACCTGCTCTATTGGTATATCAGTCAGTGACCTAGCTGCCAATGTTGTAAGCAAAAAGAGAAAAGTGCATTCTTCAATTTCAGTGAAGGAATATTATGATATAGTGAAATGTTTTTAAATTTTCCTTGCATCCTTAGAATTAATAGGGTATCTGAAGTCATCAACACCACAGTGAAAGAAGATAAAGTGACTGAGAAACTCAAAATCATTCATCTATGTTCTCCCAGAACAGTTAAAACATTTAATTCCACATTGCAGAGTTACCTGAAAGGAAAGGTATCCAAATTTTCCAAAGAATACAGTGTTAAAACTTCTGTATCTCGTTACCTACTCTTACAACTGCTTGGCTAGGGTAGATGGTGTCTTTATTAGCATTGTAATGTAAATCATCAAGGTGCTAATTAAGGAGAAAAAAAATAAAGTTTCCTTTGGTGTTTTGTGATGTCTATATGCTGTCTAGAAGAGATGCAACTTAGATGCAAAGACACAAATTGCTTGAGAGTAAATGTTGGAAAAAGATATACCATGAAACAGTAAACATAATGGATCTGGAGTGGTTATATTAATATCAAACAGAATAAACTTTAATGTAATAAATACCATTAGAAACAAAGAGAGGCATTTCATAATGTTAAAAGGTCAATACATTAGAAAGATATAACAATTATAAATGCATATACACCTCATAACAGAGACCCCAAATACTTGAAGCAAAAAGAACTGAAAGGAGAAATAGATAATTAAAAAATAATAGTTGGAGATTTCAATACCCCACTCCAATAATTGATATAACAAGTAACTCGACAGAAAATTAGCAAGGGTATAAAAGACTGAACAACATTATCAACCAATGTTATTAACTGACTTAATAGCACATTCCACTCAAGGACTGCAGAATACACGTGTTTGGAATGGAATAGTCTCTAGGGTAGACTATATGCTGGGCCATGCAATAATTCTCAATACATTTTTTAAAAACTGAAATCACTCAAAGTATGTTTTTTGACCACAACAAAATTAAATTAGAGATCCACAACAGAAAGACATCTGTGCCAAATATTTTGGTACTAATATACTTCTAAATAACCCTTGAGTCAAACAAGAAACCAAAAGGGGAATCAAAAGTTATTTTGAGTTGAATGAAAACTAAAACAAAACAGAGGAAAATTATGGAATTCAACTAAAGCAGTGCTTAGAGGGAAATTTATAACTCTAAATGCTTATAACAACAAAGGAGAAAGTTTCCAACCCCCATAACCTAAGTATCCACCTTAAAAAACTAGAAAAAGAAGAGAAAACTTAATCCAGAGTAAGCAGAAGGAAGGAAATAATAAAGGTAAGAGCAGAAAATTGTGTGTTTACAAATTACCAAAATGGACTCAAGAAGAAATAGAAAATAAGAAAAGACTGGAACAAGGAAAGAAATTTAATTAGTAATTTAAAATCTTCCCACAAACAAAAGCCCAGCCCCTCATGTCTTAATTAGTGCATTCTATCAAATATTCAAAGAAGAAATACCAATTTTTACAAACTCAGAATATAGATGAGAAGGAAACACTTCTCACCTCATTTTTTTTTTCAGGCCAGAATTACCCTGATACCAAAGCCAGATAAAAACATCACAAAAAGAAAAACTTCACAAAATATTAGCAAAACAAATTCCGTAGCATATAAAAAGGATTATATACCATGAGCATGTGGGATTTATTTTAGGAATGCAAAGTTTTTTACATCTGAAAATCAACCAGTGTAATAACCATATAAATAAAATAAACAACAGAAACCACATGACCATCTCAATAGATACAGAAGACACACTTGACATATACATTTCTGGTGGGGATATACAATGGTGCATCTGCTTTGGAAAAGATTCTGGCAGGTTCCTAAAAAGTTAAACATAACCTTACCACACAGCCTTGTAATTCCAAATTCCACTTCTAGGAATCTACACAAGAGAAGTAAAAATATATGTCCACACAAAGAATTGTACATGAATGTTCACTGCAACATTATTCATAATAGTCCAAAACTGGAAACAATCCAAATGCGTATGAATTTCAAAATGTGGTGTACCCATATAATTAAATGCTATTCAGCAATGAAAAAAGGAACAAAATACTGATACATACTAGAGCATGAATTAACTACAAAAAACATTATCCTAAGTGAAAGAAGCCACACAAAAAAACAAATTCGACTATATTATTAGATTTCATAAAATGAAATAATTCAAATAATTTCATTTTACTATATTATTTGATTTCATTTATATGAGATGTCCAGAAAAGGCAAATTTATTGAGACAGATAGTGGATAGGTGGTTGCCTGGGTTTGGGGGTTGAAGCAGAACTGAGTACAAACAGGCTCAAGGGAATTTTTTGAAGTGATGAAAATTGTCTAAAACTGACTTGTGGTGATGGCTGCCAACTCTATAAATTTATAAAAAATCATTTAATTCTGCATATGCAATGGGTGGACTTTATGGTATGTAAATTATGCCTTACTGAAGTTGTATAAAAAAGAAGTCTCAATCTTCTCATCTGGAAAAATTGATATATACAACATTGTGTGTGCTTGTGTGTGTATGTATAATAAATGAGGTAATTCATAGAAACAGCTTTGCACAGTGCTTGACAGAATAACAGTGAGTCAACGTTTGTCATCACATCATCATCATCACTATCAGCTTTATATGGAGTCTAACCATCTGTCTCCAAGACCCTAGTTGCTGAACTGTGCAGCAGAAAATACTACCCAAGCCAGTGTAAATTGGTAACATTAAAAATTCGTAGTCTCTAACTTTGGCTGAATGCTTGCTTGATGCTTCCTGGCAGTTCTGTGTCTCTCGCTCATACCTTCTCCCATTCTCTTCACTAAGCTCTTCGAAACCCTATCTTCCTCCTCTCACCTCTCTCTCACATGTAAATGCCACCTCCTACTTTACAGAGAATAGAATGTCCATGAAGGGATCTCCTTTGAAAACATTTCTGCATCCAAAATGATCTTTCCATCTCCTTTCCTACCACAGTGTCAGAATTGTTCCTCCTCTTTTTCTTGGGCAATTCTTGCTCCTGTGCCCTGGATTAAATCCTTTGATGTTTTCAGGGACCTTACTCAATCTCTCATAATTGCTCTATTGTATCTTAAAATTGTCCACTGCTTCTTTCTCAAGTTCAATATTCTGTCATTAATAAACAAAACCAAACAGAAATATTTGCCGATCCAAAGCTCCTCTTCATTCTTCATTTATCCATTCACCCATTCATTGATGTATCCAACAAATTTTCGTTGAATGCCTACATTGTACTAGAGAGCTCCCTAGGGACTGGAGACACGATGGTCAGCAAGAAAGAAATGGCCCTTGCTCTCCTGGAGCTTACCGTTTAGCAGAGAGATGGTAGTTAAAAATAATTAGAAAACTAATTAACTAACTTTAATTATTAATAAGTACAACAAAGGAAAAATACCAGAATAGTAAGAGAACATATAATAGAAGCTCCGGGACAGTTCACTGAAAAAGTTATATTTAAAATGAATTGTGGGAAAGAAGTCAAGATGGCAGCGTAGGCAGACTCTGAACTCACCTCCTCCCGTGGACACAGCCAATTTATAACTACTCGTGGAAAAATTACCCCTGAGACAGAACTGAAAACTGGATGAGAGGAACTCCTGCAACAAGGGACAATCCTAACTGAGGTGGAAGAGGCAGAAACTCCCTTCTGGAGAGAAAACGCCGCCTTCACAAGCCGGCCACGGCTGCAAGGGGGCAGCCCAAATGCACACAGCCCTCCCTGGAGGCGCGGGGCCCTGAGCCGGGAGCGCCCCCGCTGGGGGCATTTTGTGGACCCAGCACAATCGAGACAAGCGGCATAATATCTTACTTTGCCTGCTACTAAAACATTGGGGAGCACCCCAGAAAAGCTGGCTCACAAAGAAAAACCGGCTCTTAAAGGGCCCACGGGCAAACTCACCCGTTGCAGAAAGCAACCTAAAATCACCAGAAAGAAAGGTGCACAGTGCTTTGGTGAAAAGAGACTCACCTGATAGGCCCTGAGTGCATCTCCGTGAGAGGTGAGACCTCTCCAGGGACTGGGACATTGGCGGCGGCCATTGTTGTGGCCTGGTGTGGGCGTGCTGACACAGAGGCCATTGGAGTTCTCACTGGGGCCTGCTAGCCCAGGTCTGCCCCACCCACTAGAGCACTGATTTAATCCAGCTCAGCCAGGGCAGGCAGCCCACCCTAGAGACTGGCCCCACCCAACAACAAGCCCTCAGGCAACTTGTGGGCCTGCATAGATTGGTGACCGGATTCTCTGCAGCCTGGCAACTGAGCCGACTTCAGTGGGGCAGGGCGTGCACAAGGAGCAGGTGTAGAGTGTGGGGCTCCCGCCGTGGAAAGACTGGGTCTGCTTCGGGAGGTCAGGGCGCTCACACGGGGCAGGACTGTGTTGACTGTGTGTGTGGACCTGTGGGCAGCAGGGCTTGTGAGCTGCAGAAGACTTGTGCTTCTCAAAGACCCACATAGGGGGTTTTCCCCACCTTCCAAAGCTTGAAACAATTGAGTGCTCCCATGCCTGAGGCCAGCCTCACCCAGCTGCAATCCTCAGAGAGCTGACAAGAGACCTAAAGGCTGGAGGCTTATAGAAATTGTAAGGCCCTGAGCCTAACAACCTGCCACGCTGGGGACCTACTCACTTGAAAGAAATACTGCAACACAAATGTGGTATTAGAACTTGTAGCCAACTGTGCTGGGGCTCCCCACACCTGATAAAGAGACTGAAGGGCCCACAGCAACTACAAACAGCTGAGCATTACAACAGCTGGCCAGGAGAATAACTTGGCCTCCCTGGGCGCCTACAGGGAGAGCAAACAGGCCACAGCAGAAGGACACAGGTAGCCCACATAGGGGTCACCCCTGGAACATTGAGAACTGAGGCAAGCACACTGCAGGCCTCCTAAGCCATCACTTACATAAAGTCACCTATCCAAGAGCAGGAGACGTAGCTGACCTACCTAACATGTAGACACAAGCACAGGGAAAGAGGCAAAATGAGGAGGCACAGGAATACATTCCAAGTAAGGGAACAGGACAAAACTCCAGAAAAGGAACTAAGTGAAACAGAAATGAGCAACCTACCCAAAGAGAGTTCAAACAAAGAGTGTTAAGGATGCTCACTGATGTGGGGAGAAGAATAGATGAACTCAGTGAGAATGTCAACAAAGAAATGGAAGATATAAAAAAGAACCAATCAGAAATGAAGAATACCATACTGGAAATGAAAAATTCACTAGAGGGACTCAAAAGTAGACTAGAGGATACAGAAGAACGGATCTGTGAGCTGGACGAAAGACTAGAAGAAATTACCCAAGCTGTACCGGTAAAAGAGAAAAGAATCAAAAAGAGTGAGGATAGTCTAAGGGACCTCTGGGACAACATCAAGCACACTAACATCCGTGTTATAGGTGTCGCAGAAGGAGAAGAGTGAGACAAAGGGGCAGAGAATCTATTTCAAGAAATAATAGATGAAAACTTCCCTAACCTAAGGAAGGAAACAGACATCCAGGTACAGGAAGCACAGAGAGCCCCAAACAAGATAAACCCAAAGAGGACCCCACCAAGACACATCATAATCAAAACGTCCAGAATTAAAGATAAAGAGAGAAGCCTAAACCACAAGAGAAAGTCAAGTTACATACAAAGGAAACCCCATAAGGCTATCAGCTGACTTCTCAGCAGAAACCTTACAGGCTGGGAGAGAGTGGCATGATATATTTAAAGTGCTAAAAGGAAAAAACTTACAACCGAGCATACTCTACCCAGCAATGTTATTATTCAAAATGGCAGGAGAGATAAAAAATTTCCCAGACAAGCAACAATTAAAGGAGTTTGTTGCCAAGACCAGTGCTACAAGAAATGTTAAAGGGACTTATTTAAGGGGAAAAGAGAAGACCACAAATAGGAAATATTATCTATTTCCATGATAAGAGGGTACTGGATACAAATGCACAAAAAAGAGGTTAGATATGATATCAAAAACATAAAAGGAGGGAGGAAGGGAGTTAAAGAGTACAGCTTTCAGACAGAGGTCAAACTAAAGAGACCATCAATTCTGTATAGAAGAAGGAAGGAACAGAGAAGGACTACTAAAACACTGAGAAAAAAAAAAGTTAAAAAATGGCAGTAAGTACATACTTATTAATAGCTACTTTAAATCTCAATGGACTAAATGCTCCAATTAAAAGGCATAGGGTGGCTGACTGGATAAAAAAACAAGACCCATATATATGCTGCATACAAGAGACACACTTCAGACCTAAAGACACTCACAAACTGAAAGTGAAGGGATGGAAAAAGATGCTCCACGCAAATGGCAATGAAAAGAAAGCTGGGGTAGCAGTACTCATATCAGACAAAATAGACTTTAAAACAAAAAGTGTAAAAAGAGACAAAGAAGGGCATTACATAATGATCAAGGGAACAATCTAACAAGAGGGTATAACACTTGTAAATATCTACGCACCCAATGTAGGTGCACCTAAATATATAAAGCAATTATTAACAGACATAAAAACAGAAATAGACAATAACACAATAATAGTAGGAGACTTTAACACTCCACTTACACCAACGGATAGAGCATCCAAACAGAAGATCAATAAGGAAACATTGGCCTTAAAGGACACACTAAACAGATGGACCTAGTAGATATATACAGAGCATTCCATCCAAAAACCAAAGAATACACATTCTTTTCAAATGCACATGGAACATTCTCCAAGATTGATTACATGTTAGGCCACAAAACAAGTCTCCATAAATTTAAGAAGATTGTAATAATACCAAGCATCTTTTCTGACCACAATGGTATGAAACTAGAAATCAACTATAGGAAGAAAATCAGAAAAGCCACAAATACATGGAGATTAAACAAAATGCTACTGAACAACGACTGGGTCAATGAAGAAATCAAAGAAGAAATCAAAAAATACCTGGAGACAAAAGAAAATGAAAATACGACATGCCAGAATTTATGGGATACAGCAAAAGCGGTTCTAAGAGGGAAGTTTATAGCGATACAGGCCTATCTCAACAAACAAGAAAAATCTCAAATAGACAATCTAACAATGCACCTAAAGGAACTGGAAAAAGAAGAACAAACCAAGCCCAAAATCAGTAGAAGAAGGGAAATAATAAAAATCAGAGCAGAAATAAATGCAATAGAGACCAAAAAAAAAAGAAAACAATAGAAAAAATTAATAAAACCAAGAGCTGGTTCTTTGAAAAGATCAACAAAATTGACAAACCTTTAGCTGGACTCACCAAGAAAAAAAGAGAGAAGGCACAAATAAGTAAAATCAGAAATGAAAGAGGAGAAATTACAACAGACACCTCAGAAATACAAAAGATTATAAGAGAATACTGTGAAAAGCTATATGCCAACCAATTCAACAATCTGGAAGAAATGGATAAATTCTTAGAATCATACAACTTTCCAAAACTGGATCAAGAAGAAGTAGAGAATTTGAATAGACCCATCACCAGTAAGGAGATCGAAACAGTAATCACACACCTCCCCAAAAATAAAAGTCCAGGACCAGACAGCTTCCCTGGTGAATTCTACCAAACATTCAAAGAAGACTTAATACCTATCCTTCTCAAACTCTTCCAAAAAATTGAGGAGGGGGGGAAGCTCCCTAACTCATTCTACGAAGCTGACATTACCCTGATACCAAAACCAGACAAGGACAACACACAAAAAAAGAAAATTACGGGCCAATATCACTGATGAACATCTATGCAAAAATCCTCAACAAAATACTAGCAAATCGCATACAACAATACGTTAAAAAGATTATACACCATGATCAAGTCGATTTATTCCAGGTATGCAGAGATAGTTTAACATTTGCAAATCAATCAACGTGATACACCACACTAATAAAATGAAAAATAAAAATCACATGATCATCTCAATAGTTGCAGAGAAAGCATTTGACAAGATACAGCATCCATTTATGATCAAAAATCTGAATAAGATGGGTATAGAAGGAAAGTACCTCAACATAATAAAGACCATATGTGACAAACCCACAGGTAATATCATCCTCAATGGTGAAAAGCTGAAAGCTATCCCTCTAAGAACAGGAACCAGACAAGGATGCCCACTGTCACCACTCCTATTTAACATAGTACTGGAAGTCCTAGCCACAGCAATGAGGCAAGAGAAAGAAATAAAAGGGATCCAAATTGGAAAGGAAGAAGTGAAACTGTCGCTATTTGCAGATGACATGATTTTATGTATAGAAAACCCTAAAGAATCCACCAGAAAACTTTTAGAAGTAATAAACGAATATGGTGAAGTTGCAGGATACAATATCAACATACAAAAATCAGTTGCATTTCTATACACTAACAACGAAGTAGCAGAAAGAGAAATTAAGAATACCATCCCATTTACAATTGCAACAAAAAGAATAAAATACCTAGGAATAAACTTAACCAAAGAGGTGAAAGATCTGTACACCGAAAACTATAAAACATTTCTGAAAGAAATTGAAGAAGACACAAAGAAATGGAAAGATATACCATGCTCTTGGATTGGAAGAATTAACATAGTTAAGATGTCCATACTTCCTAAAGCCATCTATAGATTCAATGCAATCCCTGTCAAAGTTCCAACAACATTTTTCACAGAAATAGAACAAAGAATCCTAAAATTTATTTGGAACAACAAAAGATCCTAAATAGGTAAAGGAATCCTGAGAAAAAAGAACAAAGCTGGAGGTATCACACTCCCTGATTTCAAAATATACTACAAAGCTATAGTAACCAAAACAGCATGGTACTGGCACAAAAACAGACACACAGATCAATGGAATAGAATCAAAAGCCCAGAAATAAACCCACACATCTATGGACAGCTAATCTTCGACAAAGGAGCCAAGAACATACAATGGAGAAAAGAAAGTCTCTTCAACAAATGGTGTTGGGAAAACTGGATAGCCACATGCAAAAAAATGAACATAGACCCTTACCTTACACCATACACAAAAATTAACTCCAAATGGATTAAAGACTTGAATGTAAGACTTGAAGCTATGAAACTTCTAGAAGAAAACATAGGCAGTACACTCTTCGACATCGGTCTTAGCATCATCTTTTCAAACATCATGTCTGACCGGGCAAGAGAAACAATAGAAAAAATAAATAAATGGGACTACATCAGACTAAAAAGCTTCTGCACAGCAAAGGAAACCATCAACAAAACGAAAAGACAACCTAACAATTGGGAGAAGATATTTGCAAACCATACTTCTGATAAGGGCTTAATCTCCAAAATATATAAAGAACTCATGCATCTCAACAACAAAAAAACTACCAACCCAATTAAAAAATGGGCAAAGGACCTGAACAGACATTTCTCTAAAGAAGATATACAGATGGCCAACAGACACATGAAAAGATGTTCAAAATCATTAACTATCAGGGAAATGCAAATCAAAACTACAATGAGATATCACCTCACGCCCGTCAGAATGGCTATAATTAACAAAACAGGAAACAACATATGTTGGAGAGGATGTGGAGAGAAGGGAACTCTCATACACTGCTGGTGGGAGTGCAAACTGGTGCAGCCACTATGGAAAACAGTATGGAGCTTCCTCAAAAAATCAAGGATAGAACTACCATATAATCCAGTTATTCCACTGCTGGGTATTTATCCAAAGAACTTGAAAACACCAATGCGTAAAGATACATGCACCCCTGTGTTCATTGCAGCGTTATTCACAATAGCCAAGACTTGGAAGCAACCTAAGCGCCCATCAAGGGACGAATGGATAAAGAAGATGTGGTATATATACACAATGGAATACTACTCAGCCATAAGAAACGATGAAATCCAGCCATTTGTGACAACATGGATGGACATTGAGGGTATTATGCAAAGTGAAATAAGTCAGAGGGAGAAGGTCAAATACCATATGATTTCCTTCATTAAGTAGTAGATAATAACAACAATAAACAAACACATAGAGACAGAGATTGGATTGGTGGTTACCAGAGGGGATGGGGGGAGGGAGGAGGGTGAAAGGGATAATTTGGCACATGTATGTGGTGATGGGTTGTAATTAGTATTTGGGTGGTGAACATGATATAATCTATGCAGAAATAGAATTATAATGATGTACAGCTGAAATTTATACAATGTTATAAACCAATTTTACTGCAATAAACAAAAAATTAAAAAAAAAAAAGAACTAGATGGTTGGCACTCAAAACAATAAAATAAAATAAAATAAATTGTGAAGAATAAAGAAGATTTAACAGGCACTAGGACATTTATTGTAGGAGAGTGGGGAAAGAATTGCTAGCAAAGGAACCAATATGTACAAATGTCTTGAGGCTAAAGATATGAGAATTGCTTGAGTTTTGGACTAGACAGGGCTAACTTGAATCCCATCTCTGCCACTGACTTTGTGCCATGGTGTGGCCCTGAGCATTAAGTGATAGAACCATCTGAAGATCCAAGAGTACAGTATAGTCTTACGATGCTGCATGAATAATTTAATACTTTACATACTCTATCTCGTTTAGTCCTCACAATAGCTCTAGGTATTATTACCTTCACTTTGAAATGTGGGATCAGAGATTCAAAGGCCCTGATTCATCCAAGGACGCCAACTAGCAAGTGTTAAGACAGATTTTAAACTGTCTTTTTGAATAAGTTATGTTACTGTGATTTTGACATGTGGCAGGTGCTCAGTTTTATTTCTTTTCTTCCTGTTCCTTTCTTCTGCTCTTTCCTTTGATCTGACAGGACCACCTTCAATTGATTGAACTGCATCACATTCCTGCTAATTTTTTTCTGGTATACCTTTCTTCTAATATTTTTGTTAGATTAAGATGTTAATACTATTAAAATAGAGTTATGGTTAATTTTCAAATGCCTGAAGATATTTTCTTTTTCTCTTTACCATGCTGTTATTTAATACCACAGTTAGAATGTTACAGCAACATTTTGAGCTTTGGCTTCCTTATTTCTAACTTAAGTGATTTGAATCAGCTAATAACTATGGTCATTTCCATCTCTAACAGGTTGTGAATGTATATTTTTGGTCTTTCTGTGTAACTTAATTTTCAAAATTCTACTTCTTTATCAAATAGTAATTGTATTTTATGTCCTTATGAAAATAAGTAAATGAAAGTCATTCGTATATGTATTTCATCATGTTTCAAGATATGCAATTTGTAGATGGGACAGTTCATCTAGTTTGGTTACTTTTTTATGTAGAAGAAATTTATGAGTCAAAACATTTGAAATTCACACTATAAGACATTTAAGTTGTCATAAAGGTTTATATTAATACATTTTAATTATGTAATTTCATCCAGGATGAATTACACCAGTGTATTTGCCAATTTTTTTGTTATGTAGGATGTCATTTAGTCATGGAATCAAAAAGGGCTTTCTCATGCTAAGATAGTCTTTTAAGCCAAGATAAACACCAAATTTCCACTTGTTTTTGTTTTATTTATGATACTCATAAAATAGTATGAATATGGATTGTGCAAAGAGTAATTTCTATTTTGCTAATGCCAAAATCTATTAATAGTATTGAATATGAAGTAAAAGTACATTTGTAAGGCAATATTTAAACAGAGAAATAGATAACAGAAAGTAGCAGACAGCTTCAGGTAGATTTTTCTATTCTCTTAATATCTAACTTTAACTTGCAATGAAATCTTCTGAAAGGGTCAGTATCCAATTAAACTCTTGTGCTAAATGTTGAATACAGAAGCAGTTGCTTCTTTACAGAATATATGCCTTCTGGAAACTTCTATAAGGTATGTCATTTTTTGAGGGTAAAAAAGCACATTTGTTATCCTAGTTCAGAGATAATTGCTTGCCATTAGGTTGTTTGGAACGTAAATTTTACTCATTTCTGTCAGCTAGTGTGTCAACTTCCTAAACTCCATCTCCATCTGCCCCTCCAGTGACAAGCCGAATATCATTTTGCCTTCCACCAAAATGATAATGACTCGTAAATGTAAATTTCACTGAAATCACACGTGTGGAAACATTTATTAACTTTTCTTTTTTTTTCCTTAGGAATAGAGAAATCAGATGGGTTGATCTTGGTTCAGCAACAGTATAAAAATTATCCCATCCAAGTCATTTGCTTTTCTTGTTACAATGGTGTAAACATATTATTGACATTTTTTCTTCTCTCTCTTTTTTTTTTTGCAAGATTTATATATGCATTTGGCTTTCAGAGCTTTAGCCATAATAGTGTCACAGAAGGAGTACTTACTATGCCTTCCTCTAGGATGGGAGCGGGTGGTGAGACCAGCCACCTGCATGTGCCCTTGTGCCAGAATTCTTCTCTCTAAGGCCAGAAGCCACATTTTAGCATCACAGACTGACTCTAGGGAAAAGCCCTTAATAAAAATAGCTGTTATTTCCAAAATACCTACTGTTTTTTTTGTTTCCTAATGTTCACCAAGTCTTTAACTCTTTGCCAAGCTCTGTTTTAAGCTATTTATGTATAAACTCATTTTAATTCTCTCAAGAACCCTTTGAGATACTGTTATGATGCCCATTTTGCAGGGAAGAAACTAAGGCACAGAGGGGTCTCACACACAGTCACTCATAGCTGGCGATAAGTGAAGCCAGGATTTGAACCCAGGAGATCTGGACCTGCAGAGACCACGCTCTTAATCACAACACAATACTTCTATCCTTTAGTATGTTATAGTATTAAGTCCTGAGAAAAACCAAATCAGGCAGGATGAGAAAACGGATGCTCAAAAAGGTTAAGCAATGTCCTCAAATGCACAGTTAATACAATTAATAAATAGCAAAGTGATGCCTGGATGATGCTAATGCGCATGCTCAGAATGCTTTGTGACGTCGTAAGACTCAATGCCCGCACGCCCATTCCTTGCAAGGCATTGCCCTACTGAACCCAGGGAAGGTAGGAAAACCTCGCGGTGCTGCTGCCCACTGCATTCCATCGCATTCCTGGCTAAATCCTGTCAGAGGGCTGCAGAACCCAGGCGGCGCAACTCACTGCTGTGCCACACCAGTTCACAGGAAAAAGGAAGACAACCGAGGAAACTGAGCATACGAGGACAAACCTACAAACCCTCTTTTTTTCTGTTAGGTACATTTGGTATAATGCACATTCAACCTGTTCATCTAGCTTTTTCCAAAAAAAGGCAATGTAGTTTTCTTACAAAGATATGAGATCCTGGCACATTAGTCTTACATTTACCCTTGAGGATAAGAATTCTTGCTGATGGGAAGTGAGCTATAAAATATGGATACCGTGTCTCAAGTATTTAAGGATAAAGTGATAAACATGCAGATGGGGCCATTAATGAACATTAATTGCTTTAAATTAGGTTTTATTGTGCAGTGGGTAAATTGGAAAGTACACATTTGCATTGGTAATAGAAAATTAATTTAAATGCTTCAGGAAGCAAAATATCACCTGATGTGCTAAAACCTGTTATTTGTGGTAGACTTAAAAGGAAATTTGAAGGACACTATGTGTTAAAATAAAATAGAATAAACTATGTGGCGGCACACACCTGTGTGAACATCTTGGGTGTAAAGCCTGTGTGGCTACTGAGTTTGCCTAGGCCAAGAAAGGTCCCAGGTGGGGACTGGTTTAATGTTAAATGTTTTGCACTGTGTTGTCAAAATGTGGTAGTAATGTAATGGTGCACTGTAAATCTAGGAGTTATTTGAGCCCTCAGGAGGTCGTTGGATCCTTCTTCCTCCCTCCAGGGAGGACATGGTGTCTTGAGATCTTCCAGAATGGATTGTTGCCTACTCAAGTCTTGTAAGCGCTTGGAGGGACAATGTGGTGCCCCTTCCTTAGTGGCCTATTTCTAGTCAGGACCCATCTGCGCTCACATGGAAGAAGCCCTCCCTCATGCCTCTCAGTCTCTCCAGTGATGGTTTAAACCTGTATCTTCTTCTTTAATTTCTGAAAAGTTGGTAACCAGAGAATATGCATAATTTCGTGGTTCTTCAACTTTCCTACACTTGGATAGAAGTAATCTTTTTTCTTTAACACTTCAAAAAAATTTTTTTTCATATCATTGTTTTGCTCTGGGTCCTGCTCTGAAAAGGGTAGTATTTTAAAATATTTAAAAATTCTCTAATAAAAGAGGTCCATAATAAAGACCTTATGTCCTAAGGCAAAAATAGTAGGGAATTGTCATCTTGGCTGTTTTATTGACTTAGACAATTGAGTTACTAGCCAGCTCTAGTGGTTAAGATTCGGCACTCTCCTCGCCACGCCAGGGTTCATTTCCGGGCCAGGGAAACACACCACCCACCTATCAGTTGTCATACTGTGGTGGCTGTGTGTTGCTATGATGCTGAAAGCTATGCCAGCGGTATTTCAAATACTAGCAGGGTCACCCATGGTAGACAGGTTTCAGCGGAGCGTCCCGGCTAAGACTAGGAAGAAGGACCTGGCCACCTACTTCTGAAAAAATTGGCACTGAAAACCCCCTGACTAACAATGGAGCATTGTCTTATATAGACCTGGAAGGTGAGAGGATGGCGCAAAAGGACCTGGCAGGGTTCTGCTCTGCTGTGCACAGGGTCTCTAGGAGTCAGAATCCACTCGACGGCACTAACAACAACAAAAATTGTGCTGCTGTTCCTTAAGACAGGGAAGAATGGGAGAGAAGTGGGGTTGGGAGGAGGAGCAGGAAATTGAGGCTTAAGGAGCATAGAATACACTGATGTGGAGTTGAGGAGACAAATTGAGGCTAGTGATCTAAATTTGAGAGCCATCACTTTATAGATTATTTTCAAAGCCAGGGGATTGTATGAGATCACCTAAGGGTAAATGTAGAAAGGGAGGTAATGTAGAAAGAACTGAGCCCCTGGAGCACATCGGCATTTTAAGGTCTGAAAAGAGGGGGATGAACCAGCAAAGGAAACTCAGAAGAAGCGAGGCCAGAGAAGAAATAGAAAAATTAGGAGAATGTGGTGTCCTGGAAACCAAATAAAGAAACTGCTTTAAGAAGATGGGAGTGGCCAGCTGTGCTTAATGCTGCTTAAAGGTTGAGTAAGAGGAGGCCCTTGTTGACCTTGGCAAAGTCATTTTTTGTGGTGTAATAGGGACAAAGTCTATTTGAGGTAGATTCAAGAGAGAATGGTGGATGAAAAGCGGAGCAGGTGTACATAGACATCCTTTTAAGCGAGTTTAATATAAAGAGGAACAGAGAACAGTAGAGGGGAATGTGAGATCAAGAATAAAATTTTTTAAGGTATAGGATCTTGTAGCAAGAATATATGCTAGTGGAAATAATTCAGTAGAAGGAAGAAATGATGCTGCTAGAGAGAAAGGAAGTGCCAGAGAGGGGATGGCATCTGGTACATGAGTGGCATACTGATCCTAGATCCATTCAGGAAGAGGTCATCTATGGTTATTGGATGGATGTCAGGTATACGGGTACAGATGGAGGAGGTTTAGAGATTTGGTTCATTAAATAAAATATTGAATTATTCTGTCTATTATATTTGACTCAAATTTTGTTTCCGCTAATCAGATATTTTCTCAGGCTGTTGAACAATCCATTGCTCCTTGGAAGAGATTTGGCCTTTTGGCCCACTGTGCCAATTAGATAATGAGCAGCTAACAGAAATGGAAAATATTGTGTTGTTTGTGCAGCCAAAGATCTGATAGCATAACTCTCCTCCATAGGAGTCCACTACTGATGGCTCCACTCTGGCTGTTCCTTGGCCATGCCTTCTAATATCTGAGATCAGACCCCCAGTGCAAGAAGAACAGGCTATGAAATTTAAGAGTAGTTCACAAGGATAATGAGAGTACATCACCAAAGAGTGGCTTATAAGTATGAGTAGAAGATAGCCCCTCTGTCCAAATCTGACCTTAAGATAATATCTACTGGGCCAACTCCCTTGCTGCTAGTTTACCTCATTACTGGGAACACTCCAACTGTTTTCAGAACTTAGAGTCCAGGCCTGAATGCCATCACCCATCATCTCCCAAATTCTTTAGAATTCAAATCAGAAGTCTCTTCTCTCTTGTATACTTCAAGGACTGCTCATTTCCTGCACCAAGATTTACCCTCTTCCCAAGATGATTGACAATGGCAGTTCCCTTTAACTAAATCAATGCCTAACTGCAAGGATGTGTCCTGGCTCCATGTCCTCGATAGGACAATTGTCATCATGCAGTTCCCAAATGTAATAGTTTACTAGGGCTGCCGTAACAAAGTACCACGGACTGGGTGGCTTAAACAACAGAAATTTGTTTCCGATGTGTTTTGGTGTTAGTTTTTGTTGATCATTTTGCTTTGTAGGCAATTTAACCTAGAAACTCATGTCCTTTATTTCAAGAATATTTTCTTTATTGATTCTTTGGACTTTTCCCTCCTGTATGCCACCTATCTTTTTCAAGAATTCCGATTTGGTGGTTGTCAACTCTCCTAGGTCGTTCTAGGTGAATCCTCTGATTTAGTTATATTTTCTAGTGTGTTTTCTGTTTCTTGAACTTTTTGTTCCAGTTCCTGAGAGATTTCTAATCCTCCCATTGATATTTTATATTTCTGATATTAAAATTTTAATGTCTAATATAGTGTTCTTCCTCATCAAATTCTTGTTTCATGACCACAATATTTTCTCATCTCAGGATTTTTCAATTAGTTTTTTTTTTTTTAACTTTCTATATCATCACTTTTTCTTCTAAAAGTGCCTTTTTAAAAAAATCTAGTTTGTTTTTACCTCATTCTGTCATGTGGGAAGATTTCTTCAAATGTCTGGATATTTACTCATACTTAATAGCAATGTAATAATAACCTAATGAGATTATCACAAAGTGAGTTAGCTTTTTTTGCTGGATGAACTCCAAGTGTCAATTTCTCTAAGTCTTTTTTTTCCCATGTATGTGGTCCTTTTTCTGAGAGAGAAACCCTCTAATTTCCTCCCAAGGAGGTTGAGCCAGGCTGCTAGCGTTGTGGGAGCTGAGTAGGGAAAGGGACCAGGCTTCTCATCATTCATGAGCAGACTTGCACTTAGTCCTTCCATTAGGCCTCTCTTCCATTGCCCTCAAATGGACTCAATGTTCCTGGGTTCACATACTCTGAATTAGTCTCAGCTGAAATAAACATTCCTTTTTCAGGATGGAGGAAGAGCCTCAGAAGCCCACAGCACTTCCAATTTCAGAGCCTTTGTGTGGTTCAGCAGTGCTCACCTGCTCACTTCTTCTTGGCCTACCCAATCCCCATTCCTCCCTCCCACGCACCAGAGACTTATACTTCAGCTCTGCTGTAAAAAATTTAGTTGATGTCTCTTACTTGCTGTTGTCTCCTTTCCCCTTCTCAAGAGAAAGATCCTTGTGAGTTTGTGCCATTTTTATTTCTCTAATGTTTTTTAAAAAAATTTTTAAAAATCACATTTCAGGAAAAAGCAGAGGTAAATGCATGGATTTAACTTACCATGTTTAACCTTAGTCTGAAATAATGGTAAAAATAGCATCCAAATAACCCATTCCAGCTTTTGCTGCATCGTGCCCAGCCTTTCCTCCAGTTTAAGATGAAGAGAAGTTCAGGCCTGCATGCCTTTATTGCAGGAGTTCAGTCTCCACTCCTGACGTTTGGGCAGCTAATGCTTGGATAAGAATGTAAACAAACAAACAAAAGCAACACACACACACACATTCCTTGGATAAATTGTAATTTTAAGTATAAATTTAATTTTATAGATTTAGATCTCCCTAAATCTAAAGCTAAATTCAGATTTGAGAAAATCAAGAACTATATTGTCTAATTTTGAGGGGAAATAATTCTTCACTATATTCTAAATATATATATATATTCTATACACAATTTCCAATACTGAAAGATACATTTACTATTTCATTCTAAAGAAAGGACATTTGGGTTATTTCATTGACTATAGTGCTTCCTCAGAATAAAATGGTAAAATGGGCAGGAACTTTCTCACAACTTGCAGAATGAAAAGGTCCCAGTTTTTTTAAGAGAAAAAATGTTTCTTTTCAAATAAAGAATGATCTCTCCCAAAGGCAAATCTAGTTTGCAATTTGTAAACTTCTCCTTCTACCATCTGGAATAACAGTTTTTCTCATTTCAAAACAATGTAAGATCAAGTCTCTCTTGGACATTTGGTTGCATAAGAACGTTTTAAGAAAAGGTGCTCAACATTACTAACCATCAGGGAAATGCAAATCAAAACCACAATGAGATACCACCTTACACCTGTTAGAATGGCTATTATCAAAAAGACAAGAGATAACAAATGCTGTTGAGGATGTGGAGAAAAGAGAACCCTGGTGCACTGTTAGTGGGATTGTAAATTGGTGCAGCTACTGCGGAAATTTTTTGAGGTTTCTCAAAAAATTAAAAATAGAACTACCATATGATCCAGCAATCTGACTTGTAGGTATACATCCAAAGGAAATGAAATCACTGTCTTGAAGAGATATCTGCACTCTCATGTTCATTGCAGCATTATTCACAATAGCCAAGACATAGAAACAATCTAAGTGTCCATCGGTGGATAAATGGATAAAGAAAATGTGGTATATGTATACAATGGAATATTAATCAGCCATAATGAAGAATGAAATCCTACCATTTGTGACAACATGGATGTCATTATGCTAAGTGAAATAAATCAGACAGATAAAGACAAATAATGTATGATCTCACTTATATGTGGAATCTAAAAACATCATACTTGTAGAAACAGAGAGTAGAATGGTGGTTGCCAAGGGCTGGGGGGTGGGGGAAATTGGGAGAGGTTGGTAAAATGGTACAAATTTTCAGCTATAAGATGAATAAGGTCTGAGGATCTAATGTATAACATGGTGACTGTAGTTGATAATACTGTATTAACTGAAATTTGCTAAGAGAGGAGAACTTAAATGTTCTCACCATAAATAAGTAAATAAATAAATACATAAATAAATGAAGTGGAAAAGGAAAAGGAACAAGGCAGGAGAGATTATTGTAAGGCTAAATGAGGATTGGAATCAGATTTGGAAATCAGTCAGAAGCAGCTTGAGGGAGTAACCTCTCGCTCCAATTTTCACTATCAGCCCACATGATCTCTCTCCCTGCACTGTCATATTTTTCTGTGTGCGTCTGCACCTTCTGTAGATTTTGACTATCAATCTGCTGTATCCACCAGTGTGAATGCTGAGCGAGCCAGCCTGGTTGGATAGCTCACTATCATTGTCCAGTTGGGCTGAGAGCTGTGCTCTTGGCCACCTAATAGGGTCAATCAGCCTATAGATGAGTTACCTTCACATCACTTGCTAATCCCTGGTCTAGTAAGCACCACCTGTGCACCACAGGGAACACAGAACTGCTTCTTGGCACAGGGCTCTGGAGGAGTTTGCTAGGGCTGCTGTAACAAAGTGCCACAGAGTGGGTGGCTTAAACAGCAGAAATTTATTTACTCTCAATTCTAGAGGCTAGAAGTCTAAGATTGAGTAGGGTTGGTTCCTTCTGAGAACTGTGAGGGAAGGATCTATTCCAGGCTTCTCTTCTTGGTTTGTTGATGGCCATCTTCTCCCTGTGTGTGTCTGTGTCCAAATTTCCTAGAAGGATGCCAGTCATATTGGATTAGAGCTCACCTCATTTTAAGTTAATTACCTCTTTAAAGACTCTATCTCCAAATACAGTCACATTCTAAGCTACTGGGGTTAGGAATTTAAATTATGAACTTTTCGGGGGACACAATTCAACCCATAACAAGCTCTATGGGGGAAGAGCTTCTTGAACCAGAAGCCAGCTCTCAGAGTGCAAACATCACAGCTGACATGCCCAGTGCAATGTTTAACCCCATTACAGTTCCATTAAACAAATGTATACTTACTGAATTAATGAAGAATTATCTAAGATCTGAATCACTCATATCAATTTGTAGGTAGTACCAGTCTCAATAAATTTCCTTGATAAATCGCTTTATGATTCCCATTCTACTCCCAAAAGACACAGACAACTTTTTTTTTTTAATCCTCATTCCCAGGCTGTGGTTGTCTACCTCAAAGTTTTTGAGGTCTAAGTCACAATTTTCTAAATTATTTATGATTGTGTTCTTCAGAAAAGACCACGAAAAGTTGACAAGGCTTGTGAAGTCAAGATAAATGACACTTTCTGCTCTTTCATCTGTAAGATCCATTACTCTGTCAGAGGAGTAATTTAGATGGCTGTGATTTGTTCCTCAAAAAGTTATTTTGGTTCTTCCAGAACCCTCTTCTTGGGTGTGGTGGTCAGCAGCTTTTCTTAGTTAGAAAATCTCTCCAAGTGAACTAGAAACAGGAGGAGGGGCAAAGTCGTAGTAGGGAAAAGTTGGCTTTATATTTGCTTTGGGTCCAATACTGCATCATGATGTGTGCAGCATATCTGAGGCAGAACATGGGTCATCTCTATGGTTGGTTCGGGAAATTTTCAGATTAAAAGAAAAAATTGCTTGACACATCAACCTGGTCTTAGATTACATTATATGGAAGTAAAATACAAGAACATCTACATTTTTGTCTTTTGAGAGTCAGAGTTGACTGTATTAAAGCAGGTTGTTTGGGTTGATTTGCATTATTATAGGATACCTGTTCTCTACCAACAAAGATGGGATAAATATGTAAGGTAAGAAATACCATTAAAAGAGGAGGTAAGTGAGTCAGATTTTTGTTGACATTTTGGTTGGCTTTGTGTCTGCCCCACTTTTTGCCAGCAGATGTGGCTTCTGGCTGGACTGAAAGCCTCTCTATTAAACAGAACGTGAATGGCTGGTCTTCCTACTACGGTCATGAATGCCTTTTGGCATTTTAAATTTCATTTCATATATACACACACACAAACACACACGTGTGTTTGTGTGTGTGTATATACACATATATAGCGCATTTTTTTTGTGTTCAAGAAAAACTAAAGTGAAAGAGAAGGTTACATATCATTTTCATTCCCTATGTCGTATTTCTTTTTAAAAGAGATTTATTTTCAGACATTATTAGCAACTCTGTGCCCATATCACTTTGCGCTCAATTCTCTTATGTCTTTTGACATTGTGTTGTAAATATTTGATTACATCTCTTTTCTCTCCTTGAGAACTTGAGTCATACGAGACTCACATAAATCTCATTTCAAATTTAAGTGAATATTGTACTTGGTCAAAATGTTTATTTATTTATTGTTTCATACTGAGTTCTTTAACATAGAGAAATATTTTTAGGACGCGGGCCTACGATATTTGGTAATACTCCTATTTATAATATATTATTATAGCATTCTGGCTGATACTTAAAACCAGATAAAAGCAAGGTTGGCCTTCTGAACTCAAGAGCACCAAGAATTGACAATAATATCAAGTTGCTTTGATTCAAATTCTGATTTACTTCATTAACTGTGCACCTGCTAATTACCACACTATGCACTTCATCATTTATTTATTTTTCTTATCAATTCAGCTATTAGTGCAGCCCTCACAGCCTTAGGAAGAGTGAACAAAGAAAGCAGAATTTCAAATGGATGCTTTGTTCTTTAATAATTTATTAAAATGTCAGCCCCACATTCACCCTGAGTGTGGAGATGATAGGAAAATCACACCTATTTCCTCAACTGGTCATGGAACAAAGAAGTCGCTTCTGTAGGTCGCAATGTGCTGTGGCTCTGCTCTCTTCCTCGCCACACTCTCACCCATCTGGCTGGCCTCAGCAAAGTTCTTCTGTGCTTGTTATTTCGCTTCCACATAGAGATATCATCTTCAGATACCAACCTGTTTCCTTATTAGGCTCTTGGCTAGGACCAGCACTGATCTTTGTGTTCTGAGCATCTTAATGGTCAAAAGTTGACTCATGATTGAACTAACTAATTAATTATTAATTAATATTGAGAAACATGAGCATCTCCTTAAGTTCTGACCAGGCTTGTTTAAAGCCCGGTGCAGCATCCCTGTCTGCCTCACCCGAAGAGCCTAGACAAGGAACTCCTCCCTACCCTTCCCTCCAGCAACCACATGGATTCTTAATGTAAAACGACTACACAGACACCTTCAGCTGTGCATATGTGGTGCCTTTATTAACTCCCACATTCCCTATCCCTCCCACAACTCACACCCACTCGAATGTTCAAATCCCAACCCGCCTCAGCAATTGCTGCAAAGCCCAGCCAAAGATAGTTATCCATAGCACTTGCTGCTGCTCTCCACTCTTTGTGGTGTGCTTCATTTTTGTTTTCCTATGAGGAACTCACTCGAAATGCTGCTCTTCCCTAGCTTTCTGCCCCCACAGACACCTTCTTTCATGGAGGTGACCCACTGGTTACTGTGGCAACCATGCTGTAGGCAGCAGCAGATTGTTCTTTGTCATTTCTTTCTTTGAGGTAGACGTCATACATTCATTCGTCAAACATTTAAAGATGTGGTATGTGCTGGGATCCAATAATGGAATCAAAAGTTCCAAGACACTAGGTACTGGCCTTGCGAGCATTGGAATCCATTGGGAGAGTTTTGGCGTAATAAGAAATGGAGTTCCCAAGACCCCAAAGGCCCTATTCCAACCTAAAAGCAGAGGTGGTAGAAACATGAGGAAGGAATGCAAGGGAGGGAAAAGGAATACAGCTCTGGGTTGTGAGGAAAGAGCCCCTGAGCACAACCCAGCACAGCCCTCCAGGACAGGTCACTGCCTGGGAGATGCCAGTGTTTATGGATGGGGAAAGTTTTTATGAAATGCCCTCGGCCCACCCAGCGTCTCTTTCTGGGGGACAACTGACCCAAGCAGGCTGCCACATAATCCTTGGCCTCTCAGCGAATTTTGTGCTTCTTGATGGCATCCATGAATCTTGTCATCTCATCACCACATGGATCAGCAACACCTCCCCACAACCCAAAAGATATTACACTGCATTAGAACCCCTGCAATACGGATAAATGTAACCTGTCAATCCTCCTGCATACTTGTAAGCTCTATGTGATCAGAAGACTCCTCTGAGAGGGTAGGGAGAATGAGTTTAGGCTAAATGTTATTAGAAGCTAGGCAGTGAAGCACTCAGTGACTCCTCTTCTGGGATGAACTAAGATCCTTTAGAGCACTCCAATCTAGGGTCACGGGGAAGACGACACTTCCATTATACAGGTACAGTAGAATATATTTCAACAGAGGTATAGACAAGATACTAGCACAGCCGAGGTAGGTTTTAGCATCACCATATTCCTAAGAGGTAAGACCACAGCTCTTGGTCATATCTTCATGGGCCACCATAGCCAACTTGTGAAGAAGACTGTTGCACTAGAGGCTGACCCACCATCTTGGTACAACCATCCCCTTCTCCAACCCTGGGCATACTTTTCTTCACTCTTCAGGGATATTTAAATTTCCAGGAGACTCTATATTTCATAAAAGTCATTGCTGGAATGCCAGGCATAATGAAAAATAATAGGGAAGAGTTGGGAGTGTGTAGGTAGGGTGGGAGAGGATAGAGAAAGAGCATGATGACTTTGGCGCTACATAAACATGATTTGGAATGCTGGCTTCACTACAAACAGCTATATGATTTTGGATAAGGTATTTAAGTGTTCTGGGTCTCAGTTTAAAAATCTGTAAAATGAGAAGGGAAACTACCTACCATCATTATGTTGTTTTTTCCTGAAATCATCACAATGTGCCATATAGGTAGTTGCCTCCTTTGTCTAGTTGGGATCGTGGGCTCTGCTTATATGGGTTCTACAAAATTTTGGCTCCAATTAAGAATAATAACACTTGATCATATAAATTTTGTTTGGATTGGCTAGATGCATGAGTGTTAGAAATAAAACTAGGCCCCCAAAATATGCTTTATGTTGATGAAGGTAAGAATGCTTTGTGAAATAAGGAATTATGACATCTCTTTTCAACCAGTCACCTTTGTCAAATCTGGGAAATTGATGTAGACTGTTCTTTCTCTCTCATCCCCCCGATCAAATGCCTGACAACACATCTCTCCATCCGAGATTCCTTTGCTCTAGACTCTCAGAATCTCTTAGCTTCTGTCGTTCTACCCCCACTGCAAACCATCATCCATCCTGCTGCTACTAAACTTACCTTCCAAAAAAAGCCAAACTGATCATATCACTAATCTGATTACACCCTTCCTTGGCCTTATTGCCCTAGATTAAAGTCCAAACCTCTTCAGTGGGCATGTAAGTCTCTTAATTAACAGAGATTCTTTTTAGTATCACCCCCAGGGTGCCCCGCCATGGGCCATGTGCTTCTAATGAAATAATTTTCCAATATATTTTCTTAGCAGCAGACTACTTCAAAGGAAATCCAATTTAAAACCTGATATAAAAATGAATGAAATGGGGCTGCTCCAGTTGAGCTCAGGGGTGGGGGACAGAAGCCCCAACACTTGTTCTTCCCTTTCCTGCCCTGCTTCTCTTGCACTGAGAGATTCTATGTAGCCCACTTTTAAACCACTGAATAAGTCTGAAGTTGCTGACTTGAGGCCATTTGTTTTTATTTTATTTTATTTTTTTTGGTGAGGAAGATTCGCCCTGAGCTAACATCTGTGCCAATCTTCCTCTATCTTGTATGTGGGATGCCTCCACAGCATGGCTGACGAGTGGTGTAGGTCTGCACCCAGGATCCAGGCCCACAAACCCAGGCCGCCCAAGCAGAGTGTGCAGAACTTTAACCACTCAGCCAGGGGCCGGCCCCGTCTGGCCATTTATTGAATAGCCCTTGTTCTTTCATGCCTCATTTAGATATCTCCTTTTCTCTTTTCTCTTCCACACCATCTGTGTGAACAATGACTCCTCATCTTTTAGTATTCAGTTCAGCATTAGCCCTTGCGCAAAGCCTGGGCTGACTACCCAAGCAAAATCAAGGGTCTATTTAATGTAATTGCTTGAGTATATTCTTATCTATCCCATAGACTGAGCTGCTGGAGACCAATGAAATGTATTATTTATCTTTGTGTCCAGACCACAGTGGGAGCTTCAAAAATATTTTGGGCACTAATAAAACAAAATTCATAAATTTACTAATTATTTTTCCTCTCCAAAAAAGTTAATTAATACTCAAGGCTCAATCTAGATGTTAAGGATGCCTGTCCAAAGGCAGACATGTATGTATTTACAAATAAATATATGACTTTGTATTCACAAATACATACTAAACTCACTGAAATTGTGTTTGTACATAAATATTTAAGTAGCATCATAACATCTTTTTAAAGCATACAGTCTTCATATCATTTATTTTCTCTTTATATTCATCATGCTCAGTAAAACCTTGCCTCCTGAAGCTAAATGTTTTATTCCTATGTTTGGTCTATGCTTTGTTCCTATGCAGTTTTGTTTAAAGATTTGTAGGAACACAATGATTCTTTGGGACGTGCTGAATTATCAGAGGAGCTCCAGCTGTAATTGGGCAGATGGAAGGGAATGACTTTTGACTCCAGAGGCTGCAGTGACTCTTAGAGAACTGAATGCAGTGGATGGTGCATAGTTCCTGGAGCTGCAGTACCTGGATTTTAGACCTGATACAAAAGAGACTTCATAATAGCAAATGTTGTTCATTAAACTAAAGTGCTTAAGGTGAATTCATGGTGGAGACCTCATTAAAGGCCAATAAAGAAAGAAGCTCTCATACTGATGTTTTGAAATAAATGATGGGTTTATTTCTTTTATCTTGATCATGATGTAACTTTGCGTTAGTTGATGGATTTTTCCCATGTCTTTTGTTAGTGTCAAATGAAAATAATTCCAGAAAAGCACCTTATTAGTGTTATTAAAAAAAAATCCTTGACACACTTTTAGAAGCAACTTTATATCCTCCCATTCCGTTTTATACACAGAAATTAAATTACCTTTAGAGAGTCTATGTAAGGCTTTTTCCTTTTTTATATAAGACCATATGTGCATTGAATGGAAGTGATTTCGTGAAGATTTGTTTGATGCAACAGTGTTGTCATGAGGTTTATTTGCATCACTTGTGCTGTTCTCTGTGCCTTGTATATTTAAAGTATCTGCTTATCCTTCTTCACATTGATAGTGCGTTAGTGAGGGGAACATATAATGCATCGTTTACAATACTTAAATGTCAAATACTTGTTCATCCTACTAGAGTCCAGCTATATATAACTACTCCCATTAAATCAGTCTTACTCATGCCTCCGTTGGAAATGTCAATTAAAGAAGGAATCTAATCTCATTACAAAAGCTCAGTGACAATGCTATGATATTCAAATGTATCTATCAAATTGTGTTTCTCTCCCACATTTAGATGTTTTAATTAAACCTTAGCGTGCCTTGGCAGAATTTTTACTGATGGTGACAGTCTCTAAAGCAATCTCCTGTTTATTGCATGCTCATTAAGACATCGTAAGAGCATGAATGGTAGCAGGTATTATTTCATCATTGGTTTAATACATTCATAATTCACTTGTTGTTGTCATTTTGTTCCAAGCAGGTGCTAGCCAAAGCACTGGGAAACAAGATTGGTAGCCACTTCTGCTAATAGATTTGGGTTTATTTGGCTAAGTCATTACATGGTTGTGAAATGATCTTCAGTCCTGGAGAAATACTCTCTCATCATGTGTTTAATTTCTATTGGTGTTACTGGACCATCATTTGCTTACACAAGAGTCTTACATTTTTCTGTAGGGGGGAAAACCTTCTGTAATGATAACAAAAACAAAACTTAAACAATTCCTAAGTCATTTAGAATAATAGAACACAATTACTTCTATCTTCAGTTTGTAAAAACTTTGGGGTATAAGAATTACCAACCACAGAGAATCTGAAAACAATTGAAACATGGATGGATGGACTTGAAGGCTAGTGTTTGTTTTTAGCAGAAGTAGGCATTTCTATGCCACATTATTCTACATACCTCTCTAATTGAAATGATCTTTGTATGCTGGGAAACCTAGAAGGTTAAGTTGAGAGTCACATTCTACAAGTCCTTTAATATTTACTTATCCAGAGATAGTTTAGCAATTGTAATTTTGGATAAAGTGGGTTTGGGTGGCACTGATTAAATCTTGATTTTACACATGCATTTGTTGCCTCAATAACTAAACTATTTTGATCAGAATAAAAAGTTCTATATTTTCTATTATATATAATTTATAGGAATCTGGGAAAAATAATCTTTTCTCTTTGTCTCTCTTTTGTATTTTGATTTTTTTCATAATGTCACTTTTCACTGGTTTCTACATGGATGTTCCAAAAGGTGGTCTATTTTATACTACATTTCTGTTTATCCAGGGACACCACATGCGGGACAATAGGAGATGTCTAATTTTTGAACTATTTTAAGTAGCTAAATAAAATGTTGGCATTAATATATGATACCATCCGATACTTTTGAAATGAAGTCTTCATTTGCAGTCAGAAATGTAAGTGGAGTCAGGGCTGGGGGACTTGTGTGTATAATTTTAGAGGCTTCTCCAAAACACAAGCCTCAGAACAAAGTTCTCAGTATGCACATATTGGTGGGCCAGTGGATCCTAGAAATAGATTCTCTTGCAAAGGTAGCCTGTTGCTTGATAGAGGACCAAACTGTGAATGTCTCCTGGATTTCAAGTATTCCCATTGTGTTGTCATCTCTGCACTTAATATCCTTTCATACTCTTGACACTTGAACTGACAGCCCTAACCTGTTATCACTTGGTAGTGCAGCTCCGTGACATGAAATGTACAGCTAATTACAATGCAATTCACAGTGGCATATGACAACAAGGATGCCATCAGAAGACCCATCCAAGCAAGAAGTTACTAGATGATTTAAGAGTTGGTTGCTCGGACAGTCACAGTAGAAAAATGCTGTATGAGTGTGTATAGTATATATGATAAATACATATATATATATACACACGTATGCACACATAACACAAACATATTTCCACAGCATTTTTTATTTGGTTCTTTAGCTTTCAGCAAAGACATATGGGTGGAAAAAAATGATCAATACATAAAATGAGTATTCAGCACACAGCACACAGAAGTGGTCTATTTGTCAGGGGCTGGTTCTCTTAATCTGACAGTCTTCTATTTTTAATAGATAAGTGTTATTTAACTGTTATTCTCTCTGCCATGATTCCAAAACAAACCAATGAAAAGTAATAATGCAGGTCAAACCAATCATTTTGGCACTAAGTAGAGCAGAAATTGATTATTTACTTAAATCAAAAGGATTACATGCAGATAGTTTATTTCTCTTATTACCTCATTCTTGCTTTTTTGTCATAAGAAAGATGGAAATAGGACGACTGATTGTGCTTGTTGAAGGAGTATTAATATCTGGCATGGGAACATGGAAGGACAAAGTCCACATTGTATTTTGTAGCTTTACTCAAGTTTATATCACAAGCACAAATTTATATTTATAATCAGTTATTTATGTTGTGGGTTCCATCCTACAAGCGTGTAGTATCTGTGTTAGATACTACATAGAGCACAAACATGACATTAATTCACTAATTCAATTAACATATGCTGAGCGTCAGCAATATTTGAGGCATTGTGCAGTTGAGATCTTCCATTCTGTAGGAGTGTGACGTGTATGCTTTATGTCCACCTACTAACAGTATACCTATTCCATGATGGGGTTAAAAGGGAAAAGAAGGAGAATTATACCTCATGCAGATCAAATATCATCTCTTAAACACAGACACACCAGGGGAAAGATGATAACTACTGCATTTCATTCTTATTTTCCCTCATTTGCCCAGAATAATTTGCCAGAACTTCCAATGAGCTAAGAAATGTGATCCGCATCCATGTCATGGTGGCTAACTCCCTGCCAAATTGTAAGGGCCAGAGAGTAATTCAGAGAATGAGATGTTCATTCTATGTGCTAGGTTAATGAAAGTGTCAGACAAAATTGCAGGTATAGAGCATTGGGGTTATATTTTAAAACTGAAAATAATTTCATTTTTGGAATGTCCAACTTTCCTCACCTAGGTTATTACTTTCCCGCTGGAAAAGTAACCCATCATTAAATTTTCATACGAGGGGGAAGGCGTTTGACTGCAGTTACACACAACTCATCATCACACTTTCTCATTACCATACACGTCTCCTCCAATTTGGGGTCTCATTTTCCTTATAAACACAGCTTGAAAAGCTTCCTCTTCACCTATTTATTCAGGCAAATGATGACCTTTCGAGCCAAGAAAATAACTGTCACAAGTGAAAAGATATTTTTATTGATGGGAAGAGCAGATTGTGGTTTAGCCCACAGCAATGCATTTATTCCCCTTTAATAATTATGGTTTATTACCTGTGTAAATAGTGCTGAAATGGTGCTTAGTACATATTGCTCAGAGGCCAAAGCCATCTAAAAACTGTCTTGAGTTATTGTAGTTTTCTACTGAATGCAAGGTAACTGAACCTATTCGGGTTTAATGTTCTATCTTGTGTTGGCTAGGCACGTCTGAGAAGGATTGATAGTCGTTTTTTTATTGCTGTTGTTGTTGTTTTAATTTAGTACATCTAATAACTTCCATTCCTAAGACACTGAATGCACAAGACAGCCTCTTCCATCAGCAAGCTCATGATCTGTGCAACTAAATAATAAAATAGAAAAAGCTCTTTGATAAAGCAAGCACGCTTACAGTCAAGAAAAGTTAAAGTGCCATATGTTTGTTCCAGTCTTCTAATCATTGTCCCTATGTAAAATTATAGCTCTAGAGCTTCATTTTTCCATTACGGAAATAGACTTAGAAGATAACTCTGTATAACGTTGGTGTTGAGGATTGGTTTCATAGCCATATGGTATAGATACATTTTATTTGGCATCTATGGTCTATAGTTACTTTTTACAGTATTCCCCATTGTGGAGTTCAGTACATGTGATAATCAGATATATTAAAATGTGGGTTTGGTATTTAATATTCACTGGAGATAAAAGTGCAATTTAATTTATGCATGCTTGCTGCTCCTATCCCTCCAGGCTCTCTTTTCTCCTTTTCGCTAAAGAAACGCTGAACAAATACCAAATGTATTCTGAAACAGCCAGAAGAACCTTTATTTTCTTTGTACAAATATGATGGTAAGATGTTCATTTTGTGACTATTTTCAGTATAACAAATAGACAAAATAATTCTGTTAAAAAAATAATCTGTGCAGTGAGACAAATTTACACTCTCCTCCCCCAGTGAATGCATTATTTTTATCCACAGTAGAATACGTGTGTGGTTTCAAGGCAGGCTATTCAAAGTTTCCTTGGGGTGGAAACTTCTGAATTTAGGGTGGGTTTTCATGCTGTAACATATGGCATGTTCTTTTTTTGTTATTTGGTCACAGTTGGCTGAAAGTCAATTACTTTGAATTTGGGCAACTTATGTTTGTAACACATCTAGACAGGGTGAATTTAAAGAATGACTACAATATGCAGAATGTCTCTAAACATGCCCAGAGTTGAGCTCACTTTGGTATTTCAGATTTGTAGGAAATGAAGGGCGGAAATGATTACATATTTCCAACTCACATATGAATCTGAAAAATTTGAAGCACTTTCCATCTCTAAAATGATCTGGTAGTGTGCATGTCAATCCAAAAGGCAGTTCGCATGATGGGCTGGATGTATCTAAATATTATCCTGGACAAGGGCTGCCGTACTGGTTGGTGGCATTGGGAATAGAGTAGTAAAATGTTGGGAGGATGTCAAGGATTGAGACCCTCTGTCTTTTTAGGGGAATAAATGAAGAAGAAAAAGCCAGTGAGGCACAATGACTGACAGTGCAATTTCTCACTAAAAATTGGCTAAAACAGTGAATGAGATAGTCAAACACTGGTTTAGTCCTCATTCGCATCATTTGGATAATAGGTCTATGAAAGGAATTGACTCTCTCTGGCTCCAATTTTGTCGGCCAAAACCATTCAAACTTCCCCCTGGTGGTACTAAGCTAGGCTGTGCGAGCTCGGTTGGATGCTGTTCCTTTATGTGCAAATAAAATTTGTTTGTATTTTTTAATGGAATTTGTTATTTGTAATTGATGTGGCTTCATCCAGCTGATGGCATGAAGAGGTAGGATTAATTTAGGGTGGATCCAAAGGATGGTAGATTGAATGTACTTTCTTCCTTCTGTTTTTAATTGCTGCCCCCACATTTTCAGGTCTTGAAGGATACTGCTAAAGGAATATTAGAGGAGAGATGCTCACTTGATAGAGGGGTTTATTCTAACCCTATCAGCTGTCAAATTCACAACCTCTGAATTTAAGTGTGTTTTTGTAAATGAGTGTTTTTGAAGTTATGCGTCTGTCAGTTGTGTATGAACTCTCTCTCCTCTATGGTGACCTTAAATAGGTCATGTGTGATGTAATATGTTTATAATCTTCATTAAATAAGCTGCCATCACCATGCAAAGGGCCCCACTAGTCCCTGGCATATACCTTCATCTAGCCACTGTGGTTGGCTTAGGACAAACCAAGGATGCTTTGCCAATCCTTGTTTACCCAAGACCCCCCAAATTTAAGCATCCTCCTACTGCTGCCTGTTAATTTGAATCTTGCTTATGCTTCCAAATCCAGCTGAAATTCTTCCCTCCTTAAAGACTTTCCTATCACCCCAGTCCAAAGAGCCACCATTTATAGAGCGCCTATGATCTCCAGGGCCTGTGCTAGGTCCTTGTATTTCCCGTGAGAAAGCTGGTGATGAGACAGTGAAGAGCAGTTGTTGTTGATTCATGCTTTAGCATTTGACTGTGTTCTGCTGCTTACCAATTGTGTGACCTGGGCAAGTTATTTGATTTCTCTGAGTCCTATTTTCATCTTACGTAAAATGGGGCACATTTTACAACCTTCTATAACACTTCAGGGTTGTTCAGAGGGTTAAATAAAATGGCATCTATAAGGGTTAGCTCAGTACACATGGTCAGCACCAAGCAAAAGATTATCACTCCCAATCCTCTTAGGGGTCCTGGAGGGTAGGTATCACTAATCTCTGGCAGCTAGTCAGTGGAGGAACTGGAATTTAGATTCAAATTTGTTGGGCACTAAAATCCAGGCTCTTCTTTATTTCCTATATCTGGCCCTCATCTAAGTTCCTAAGTTACTGATTGGTAGCAAATTTAGCTTTATTATACCCTATATTCTGGTGTAGTTTATGTACACGCCCTATATTCCCAACTATGTTGTCAGTGATGCGAATAATGATAGGCACACTTTCATAGCTTATACCTAGTAAAAAGCATCTCCAAAAAAATGGGTTAATTTTGGTTCTTAGTCATTAAGACCATCAGTTGTATTTGTGGGAATTCTTTTGTCCTTGGTTGTGTGGTTGATTGCCATGTAGAAATAGGGTACTTACTTTACAAGTATGAAGGATATGCAGTACAATTTTTGGTTCATCTTATTCCTATAAAGAGAAAGGCTGCTTCTTTGGTTATTCTTTCTTTGTTGAGCATCCTGAAGTTTGTTTGTCAAGATACGTAATATTAACTTCAGATGATGGTGGCCACATGCACTTCCTTTTTTATTATAATATGCATCATCCAGCTTTGATTTTGTATCAAAGTCAATAATTTAGTTATATCATATTCTTGCTACTAGGTTGAAGATTCACAGGAGAAGGGGTACAAGCAGGGAAAATTGGCCCATTTTGAGAAAGGCTAGGTGTCCTTTAGTTGCTCATGTTTTGAACTACAGTGAATAAAACCTGTGATGGGTGCTGTGGGCAGAAAGCCCCTCTAAAGCACTAAAAATTGCTACATCATAGATTTGAGGTGTTTGACTCAGTCCTTACAAAGGGGGCTTCATACCATCCCATCTTACAATATTAGATTTAAAAGCATGAATGAATCTTTGAATGAAATGAAATAGAAACTTAAAGGAAAAAGTCATTCTTAAGAAAAAAAATACTGGAAACAAAAACTGATGGACTCCAAATATTAGGCACAAGTACAAGAATACTAGAGATTTGGTTTCATTACCCAGGTTATAATTTATATGCAGACATTGTATGCTGTGTGTGATTTACTATTTGAAATGCAATCAAGTCATCTTTGTTTGATAGATTGGTATTTTGAGTTTTCATAACAAAAGCTTTTCTACACACTATTGCATGACTCCCTTCCAACTTGGTATTTGAAACCAGATAATAGATTATCTTATAAATACAACACATACATCTCTAGTGTGCTCCCTAGGACCTTCATGGATCATCTGAAATGAAAGTCATTTCCCACACCAGGAAGGAATACTGAGGAAGTACTCTTGGCTCTGGCATCTTGTAATGTTTACCTTCATTTACCTGGATAGAGGTTACCCTTCAAGCACTGTCAAGGACTTCTGAAATTGTTGAAATGCATTTTTTGGATCACTTTTCAAAGTGCCACTGTGCAGAGATCATTACTCTGCATGGAAATTACCTAGGGATAGGAAAATAAGAAAATCCATTCCAAACACATGGGAAAGTCTTGTCCCTTATGAAATGAATGCCCACAAGAGATATAAGGAAAAAGATCTGGACATGGCTTTTATTCTTCTTATTGTCACTTGTCAACAATGATAGGTTTCAAATTTTTCAATTCCAAAGTTGGGAATAAATGCCTACTTAATAGATTATTACAGGGAAACATAAAAAGTAAAGTATCTACCATGGTCCTTGGCACACAGCAGGCCCTCTAGAATTTCCAGTCCCCTTCCGGTCCCGTGGAGAAGCCATCACACGGGTCAACTATTACTGTGTCTGCACAACAGCAAATACTACATCAGAAAGTAATAAATCAAAACACATGACTAGTAGCCTTTAATGGATCTGCTTTATTTCACATCTCAGCAAAATGTTTATTTCAAATTAACGTGTCCTGACATAAGGAGGGGGTGTTTTCAGCCAAAATATTTAATTTGCTGCTGTCTCGTGATTGATAAGTTCTCAGAGGGCCATGTGTAAATGACTGCTCTTGTGACAGGCTAGTGAACGTAAGGGATTTAAAGTGGGGTGTTAAATGTAAGACTGATAGCCAGCTCCTATATGCCCCTACCCTTGCTCATTTGAACACCATAGTTTCTCAAATTGTTGACCAATGAAGGAACCCCGTTGTATCTTTTCCTACTACTGGTAGTCATATATAGAGAACAGAAGGAAGGGACAATTGGTTGGAATTTAAACAAACACATGATAATTTAAATTTTTGACTTTGTAAGATGGCAAAATTGGCCAAGCATATTTTGAGTTTACTAGCCAGATCAGGCAATTCTGCTTAGTTTTTCTTTTTCTCTTTTTTATTTCTTTTCTTTTCTGTCCTTTTTTTTTTCTTTTCCTTTTCTCATCCTATATCATTGGAACAATGACTCAGCAAAGAGAAGATTTTTAAAGAAAAATAGCAAGTTTGGTGAATGTGTGCCCTAAAGAAATTAACTCTTACATAAGTATCTGCTCTTAACTAACTCTTAATCGAGGGACTGTTTCATCTCATTTAACTTTACCCTAATCAATCACAATTAGATAGGTATTAATATTCTGACTCTACAGAAGAAAAAAACGAAGGCAGAAGTTAAACAATAAACTTGAGAAGTACACTAAGGTCACACAACTTGCAAGTGAGAGAAGGAAGGTTCAAACTTGAGCCTAAGCCTAAACACGGTGTACTTTTACTCCTACTGCCCTGACTGAGCTAAATCACGTTTACTATGGCTAAGAGAAAGACTAGTACTTAGAATGAGGAAGATTGGTCATTCAGTAATCATCTAAGATTGAAATTTTCAGATTCATTCAAAGAACAAATATTTCTAGGGAAGAAATAATTTCTGCAGAATTATGTAACCTTGAGAGCCTTGCCAATTTTATAGTCTATTCAAGGACACTTGCCACTATTAGGACGGCTACAGATTCCCGAATCTGTTGGGAACTTTAATCACAGATTGCTTTCAGGGAGCTTGTGCAAATCTTGAAGATGAAAATAATTAAACTACATTAAGATTCCATACTGAATGATTCAGGAGCAACTATTTCTATATGAATATTAATAATGTTTCATGGAATAACAGATGTTCATTTTTCACTTCTTTTCTTTTTCTGGCGTAGCTATTATTGATCAAATGAGTAAACAAAAGTGTATATTTTTCCATTCACTTATTTACTAATTTTGGTCTCCTATTAATTCTTTTGTGTTTTATTTATCTGATGTCTTGTATTCAGGATTATGCAAATCCAATTACTACTCTCAAAAATCACTATGTAGGAGAAAATATGTTGTTAGCCTGGTGCATTTTCTAATGCACTATTTGAGGGACGTGGCACGGTCTATATTTTACCAAGCTCATTTTGGAATTTTTGCTTGAAGAGGCCATTTGTGGCCAAATGATAATCCCCATTTGAAAAATTAGGTTTCATACTCAGGAACGATGACCCCCAATCCACAATTTCATTTTAGTTCTTTGAGATGAAATTCACCCTGCGTTTATTACGTCACTTTTGTGTGGATAAGGCTGCTTTCTCTACTCTACAGGTGAAGACAAGAGAGCTTATTGTCTTATTTAATAAAAATAGGGGAACAGATCCCAATCTCATCTATAAACATAGAACAACCTTCTTTAATGTCAAAATATATGACTTTGTTATGCCATTTAAAAAAAGTTAACCAGATTCTTTAGAGTTGCATTGGAATTACAGCACAATCCAAATTGCTTCAGCTATTTATGCTCTTGGTAAAATGATGATTGGCTAAGCACCATTTGGGGGAAATTAGCCAGAGCTAGTGTGAGACCATCCCTCAAGAATGTTAAAGCCAGAATGGACTGCTTTCACATTCACATTCTTAATCTCTGAACATCTTTGATTTGGAAGTTGGCTATAGACCTGTCACAGACTCATCTTTAAATTAAAGTTACACAGGCCCAGATTTGATCCTTAATACACATTCATTGCAGCCCTCACAACTGTTTATAACCTACAGACCTAAAACTCTAAAAACAACTGATCTTGAGCAATAAAATCCTTCTCATATTTGCGGGCAGTCATATCTTCTTTCCCTGTCCATAGTTTTAAATCTTATGGAAGGAAAGAACAACTTGATATATCAAAATAAGGGATACACACATACACACACACACATTAGTCTGCACAGAAACACAGACACCTAGAAGCTCCAGGTTGGAAGTATCCTTAAAAGTCTTTTGGTTCAAAGGCCCAGCTGTTTGATGCTTGGTACCATACCAGCTAAGTGCTTGAACAGGACCAATGATGAGAAAACCAATTTCATCTAAGGATACTACCATCTTCTTTTTAAATTATTTTTTGTTTAATGTTCTTTCTCCTGTTGGCCAGGAAAAAAAATCTCTCTCTGTTTAGATTCTGTTTGTTGGTCCTGGTTTACTCCTTTGAGGCAAAATATTGATGACTGCTCTTGTATACCACCTGAGTCTTCTCTAGGTCAACCACACCTAGTTCTTCTGAATGTAGGACATCTTCTGATTCTATCCTTTGAAATCGACAGTCTCATTTGAAGGTGTTCCACTTCCATGGCCCCTAGGAAAGTTTGATGGCCACTCTCACACATGGTAGGTGGGAGTGAGAAATAGGCATAAAATTCCTGCAGGACAATTTGGCAATATCTAACAAAAGATTTTAAAACATGCTTACCCTTTGATCCAAGAATTCCTCTTGTAGGAGGTTAGCGTGAAGAAATATTGAGACGTACAAAGTTCATACATAGTGATGTGCAGCACAGCATTAATAGTAATAATAACAATGATGATGTTGAAAACTTGGAAAAACCTACCTATCCAAAACCAGTGAGTGAATTAAATAATCAGAGGCTTCTGGCACCAAGTGGTAGACTTAGAATATATGTTCATATCTTCTTTCTTCACAATAATTTATTAAAATTTAGTAGTATAGGGGCCGGCCCAGCGGCGCAAGCAGTTAAGTGCGCTCACTCTGCTGCGGCGGCCCGGGGTTTGCCGGTTCAGATCCTGGGTGCGCACCGATGCACTGCTTATCAAGCCATGCTGTGGCAGCGTCCCATATAAAGTGGAGGAAGATGGGCACTGGGATGTTAGCCCAGGGCCAGTCTTCCTCAGCAAAAAGAGGAGGATTTGCAGATGTTAGCTCAGGGCTGATCTTCCTCAAAAAAAAAAAAAATTAGTAGTATAAATCTATAACAGTAAAGAGAACTATATAGGGATTGGAGTCTCTGAGTGGGTGAGAGAGCTCAACAGATTTCTAGATGTCAGGGTCCAACCAGAGAAATAGTAAGAGATATATATTAAGAGATTAATTGCAAGGAACTGTCTTATATAACTATCGTGGCTCACTAGGCAGGTTGGAAGTCCACAGGCCAGGCTGTCGAGAAGGGCAGACTGGAACTCTCAGGCATAGACTGAAGCTGCTGTCAACAGGTAGAATACCTTCTTTCTCAAGGAAGCCTCAGCTCTGCTCTAAGGGCTTTAAACTAATTGAATCAGGCCCACCCAGATTATCTAGGATAATCTCCCTTATTTAAAGTCAATTGATGTGGTATTTTTAATCTTCTCTACAAATACCTTCACAGCAACTGCTAGATTGGTGTTTGATTGCATAACTGGGAACTGAAGCCTAGCCAAATTGATACGTAAAACTGGCTATCACACTAGAAGACAGAAAACGGATGGAAGAATGTGCTCTGATAAATCAGAAAGGAGAAAGTCCCAGCATCTATAATACACGGATTGGGTGACAACAGAGGAAAGAGCTGATCAGCCTGGCAGAACCCCAGGGATGGTTTTTAGACAGGAATGGGAAGTGAGGTAGAAAAGTGGATATTTACCAAAGGTCTTTTGATCTGCTTGCATCTATCTTGCTTGTGCTCTTGTACAATAGTACAATTAACTGTACAACTAACCTTTAAACCTGAGCAAAAAATTAGAGAGTTTTTCTCTGAGGAAGCAGAACTAACATCTGGGAAGAATTAAGACAGCCAACATGGGTGTTGGCAGATGAGAGTAAAGCCTGCCTCGTTTAGCAATTAGAAGAGGCCCCTAGCCTGACAGTGAGTTCAAGATCTGCTCACACTTAAACTAAAACATAATGAAAAAGTGCAGTCCACAGACACACACACACCTCTCAGGCAGCCCCTCTATTTATTTCCTAGTCCTTAAATATAAATGGCCAATTAGAATCTTCCAACACTTAAAGAAGAATGCAGCATTTTTAAAAAAAGAAAAAGAACATGGAAAAACTGCCCTAGAGAAAACAGGAAATTCAAGAAGCAGAAGACAACTTACAATAACTATAACTATTATATTTAGGGAGATTTGAGAAGAGAATAGACCATAAAATAAGAACAAGATATCATGAACAAGAGAAAGAAGGGAAAAAAGTACCTTTAGAAATTAATAAGTGTATGAAAAAAAAGGAAAATACATCACAAAAATATAAAAGTCTAACAGTAGGAAAATATGAGATAAAATATTAGAGACATTAAAATCGACCCATTCACTTAAACATGTGACAATTAAAAGTGCCACCAAAAGAGAAGAGAAAATATAGCAGGAGAAACCAGAAAAGAGACAATGCAAGAAAATTTTTAGAGCTAAACAGAGCCAAGATCCTTCCAGTTAGGTTTCCACTGAGTGTAGAATAGGACAAATGAGGTAATGCCCACAGTTAGACATATCAATGTGAAATTTCAGAACACTAAAAATAAAGAAAATATCCTAAAAGTTCCCAGGTAAAAAGAAAATTTAAACAAAAGTACAGCTAACCACTAAAAGAGGTCTTATCAGCAAATAACGCATGCTTGAAGACAATGGTAAAATGCCTTTAAACTAAAACTATAAGGGAAAATGGTTTTGAACACAGAATTCTACTAGCTACTAGTTATCTTTAGATGGTAGAGTGATGGGTTATTTCATTTGTTTTTGGAGTATTTTTATATTATACTCTGATATTCTCCAGAGACTGGTATAATATGTTTTTATACTTTTTAAACTGTGATACACAGAAGCAAACACAAATACCATCTATAGCCTAATCCGTGCTTAAAAGTGCCAGTTTATTGCATAACTTCTTTTAAACACTTTATTTCTGCTGAGCAGCAGACTAAGATTGCATTAGTTTTTTTGGTGACAATAGTTTTTGCTGAATCTTATTGAACTTATTGACACTCTAGGCTCCTAAACTATTTTTCATTTGTATGTACCTAAGACATATCTCCCTTGCTCAGGACCTGAGCATTTATTTCATATTTGTTTTTTTATAGTTATATCCAAAGCTTTACATTATTTGTTTTCAATTCTTTTTATTCAAACAGCCTATCATGTTTGTTGTCAACATTTTTGTGGATGCTGATTTTTATCTTAATACATGAAACCTAAATTAGTAAATCTGTTATTCCTAAAGCTAAAAGAAACAACTGGAGTCCTTTGCTTGTCACCTGACTGTATCTAGGTCTGTGTAGGGGAGGAGGAAAATTATTCACTGTAAGGAAGAAGAGGCCTTAATTCCTCCGGCCCCAAAGGAACTGCATGTTGCCCTGGAAAAGGTCACTTGCAAAATTGTTTCCTTTTGTCCTAAAATAGATGACACACTTCCCCTAGAGCGAATGATTCACTCTTATTTCATTGGGTTTAATCATTAGGCTAGATAATGACTTAATGAGTGTAAACTCCTTACTCGTATAAGGCAAGGGCATTGGGACATCCGGGTCTCATTTAGTTCACCAGAAGAAACAATTGAGCTGGCGGAAATTCACCTCCTGGAATGACATGGTCACAATTTAAGGGTGAATGGTTTACTCACAGAGTCGTTTTGATCATCATAATAAGTAGAACAATTTTATTTTAGCTGATTTTGGGGGAAGAATCATGTTGGATAATAGTCAGCTATTTTAAATAGTTGAGTTGATCTATCGATCAAAATTACCATCTAACAAAAGAAGTACTATACTTATCAAAGTCACAACATTTCTGTCATGAGAACTGGCATGGTGTATTATTAAAACCAGCGTTTCACTTTGTTTTCATTTCATCTAAGACACCAGGCGCAATTTGAGACAGGTGAAATGTTAATTACTGGTCTGAAGAAGTAGAGAGTGACTAATGGAATAATGTGGTAGCTCATTGAGATTCTACATATGTATAGACAAATCCTAATTATGGTATTTAAGAATAAAATTAGAATAGGCTGGATTTTAAATAACGATTGGAAGTGGTTAAATATACATATTTAACTTGCCTTAGATTTTTTTTTTCTGGGAGCAAAAATAAAATCCAATGCTATGGAACTCACAGAGCTGAGAAGGAAAGTCAGTCAAAATTTAATACTCAGAGCACTCTACCGGATGCTGGACATTTGGTGGAAATAAAAAGGACTCCCATGATGAAATTATTTATAATTTAATGAGGAAGACAAGAAATATGCAAGAATTACCTGTAGGCAAGGAGAGGCGAAGGAAACAGTATAGAGTATAGACAATGGATGTAAGGGTAGAGGCTGGATCAAGGTGATCATTGGACTTCACAGGCAGATGGACAGAGAGAGGCTGTGAAGAGGAAGATGGTGAGAGGAACAGTAAGTGTGGCTATGCAATATCTATGGCATTAAATATATAGGTGAAGTCAGTTAGAGGCAATATTGGTTGTTTGTTCCATTTTAGTTGTGAAGAAGAATCGTAAATGTAGAAGAGACCACGAAAGAACATGTAGTCCATTCATCTTATGTCAAAAGCTGTCTGTAGTCATCCTAGTAAGATAATGCAAAATGAATCTGGTTTATCTGCAAGGATTTTCCTGCCTTTATTCACAGTCTTTGGAGCCTTTCAAGTAAACTCTTCTGGTGGTTCCATGTTCAAAGTGGCCTTTTGGGGACAATATTTCCAGGTAGTTCAGTTGGCAATTTTTAAAGGAAATACTGTCAATGAGTGTGCAAATGAACCAAATGCATCATATTAACCAATAAGACATATTCTTACCTTACTTTTAAAGTATAATGTTGAAACTACCAGGATACAATGAGGATTGTCCACTCCTTTCTTGCTGATGCCACCTTGGGCATCAGAACAGCTGTATCAAACCTGCTGCCCATTTCTCTATTGAAAACCTACTAAACAAATCACTTTCTTGTATATACAGAAAAAAAAGACTTTGGAGCATTCAATCTTTTGATTTCAGAAAGTGGCCAAGAGAAATAAAACAAAGATCATTAGATTTAAATCTCGTTGAGGGGCTTTTAAATATCTCCCATGAAATACCAAGAGTATTCAAGTTTACAAGGCATATTAGCTGGACATGGAGCAAAAGAAGTGAAAGATGAAGTGAGTAAGTGACCTGGGCAAGTCAATTAAATTCTGTGAGCCTCAATTTCCCTAGCAGGAATGTTTTTAAACTGTGAAAGTCATGAGATGCTACTATTGTTGTTATTTTCTGCTCTATAACTTTGAGTTAGCCTATTCAACTAGCCTAAAACTTCTTTCTTTGTCTAATAAAATGATTGAACTATAGAATCTCTAAGGCCCGGTCTCTTCCAGGTTTAAAATGTTTATGTATATTGCGCATATTTGCTTACGTTAATGTTAAAATTAATTTCTACTACTGGGCATAAGCTCTTTTACCAGGAAGAGTTTCTGTCTCCAAATAGTGAACCATGTATATCTATGAGATAGCTTCCACTAAAGACTAACTTTTCTAAATGATCTATTGACATGGCCTTGCTCATCATTGATGCTTTTACTTGGCTTGCTTAAGATCTGTATTTAACAAACGGCACTGAGAACTTTCAGTGTCAGCCTGAGAAGTAGCTCTACTCATCTGCATTTGTTAAAGTTGTGAGAAGAGTAACCAACCTGTAATTTTCCGGTTCATCCTAACTAAAAATGGAGAATGAAAATAATGTTATGCTCTCGTCAGAGGCACTTAGCCTGATTGAGCGCTTGCTTTTTGTTCAGCATAAAATTGCTGCAAATATTTTCATATGTTTAAAGTGGGATAACAAAGAAAATGCAGCAAATTCACAGGCATCAATGTTACCACTACTTCCTGACAAATGCTCTATTGTGTTCTGTTTGCTGGATTTGTTGGGATTACTTTCTTCACTATGGGGGCACTTAACAAAGAATGTTAGATATCTTCTGTACCAAAGAACTTGGTTTAAACATGTTGTTATTAGTCCTTGCCCTCGAAGTAGTTCCAAGTAGCCACTTCTAATTAGCCCCAAATATCTCAAGCAACTCCACAACCTGCCCCAAAACAAAAAACGTCAGGGGTATATAATATCAGCAGACAGTGAGCCATGTCTCTGGTCAAGCTTACACAGATTAGATGGGATTCTGCACCTGACACTCCTATGGTCTCTGCCCTCGACCTCCAGAATAAATCTCAACCTGGAAGTCTTTTTGTTCTCCACACACAGTCTAGATCTAGTCAGGATAGTAGGACTCATTTTCAAGCTAGCCTGCCCTAAACAGCTTGTCTAGGGCAAACATCGGTAGTCAGATCAGTCAAATTGATGTGGATGCCTAAAGTGGAGAGATAATTATAGACTAGTAAGTTATAATTTGATGAGGAGCAAAGACCAGAAATTTAGATTGTTGAATCTATGTAGAAGCAATCTGTCCAAAATTCTGTATTGGAATTAAGATGTTGCTCTTGAGTTGGATTCTCTATGGCCTGGGCTGAAGAGCAGATAGAGTAAGAAACCAGGTCCAGGCCATCTGAAGAGTCAATCTCATGGGACTTAGCAGAGAAGAAGCCAGGTACGAGGGAGAGGGTAAAAACTGGGACACCAGACCACAGGGATATTTGTGTCAGAGGACTAAAAGAGAGAGAAATTAAACTCCCCCAAGTTCCTAAATGTCTGAACCTGCAATTAAGCTTTATAGGCAACCTGAGGTCTCTATCAGGGAGGGGAAGGGAGCTTTTAAGGGCCCAAGTTGCCTGGGATTCCCTGGGGGTGTTATCTGGCCTCTTTTCAGAAACTGTCTAAGCAAGTAATCTTGTTAAAAAAAACTCTATTAGGGTATTTTAAAAAATAGACTTTATTTTTTAGAGAAATTTTAGGTTCACAGGAAAACTGAGTGAAAAGTACAGAAATTTCCCATATACCCCTCAGCCCCACACATACATAGCCTCCTCCAGTATCAACATCCCCCACCAGAGTGGTACATTCATTACAATCAATGACTCTATGTTGACATGTCATTATTATCCAAAATCCATAGTTTATGTTAGAGTTCACTCTTGGTGTTGTGCATTCCATAAGTCTGGACAAATGTATAATGTCATTTATCCACCATTATTGTATCATACAGAATTATTTCCCTGCTCTAAAAATCCTCTGTGCTCTGTCTCTTCATCCCTCCTTTCCCTCTAACTTCTTAGGACTTTTAAAATTGCATATGAACCAGTGCAACAATAACCTTTAGAAGGGTAAAACTAGCCAAAATAATGATTCAGGTTAACTCTTCTGTCAATGCGATTTTTACTCAAATTCTTCCAGATGATATCATTTGTGGAATACTGTGCATTTTAGCATATTTTCCTTCCTGAGAGTGTTTGAAATCAAAAATTACGTAAGGGTGCTGCAAAAAGACACTGGAACTCACTGGGCCATCCCAGCCTCTCAGTGCTCCTCCCTCGCACCCAGATGTTTTTGGCCCTTCCGTGCGCCCACGTGTGAAACTCGAAGGTGGGTGGCTTCCAGCTTAAGCCTCATGGTCCTCTACATGACTTACATTCTCAGGGAGCTGCTTCATGCATTCTTTCCCCAAAGCAAGCCCTCACCGGCAGTGCAGGAGAAAGCTAACAGGCAGGCAGAAAATCATACTCTCCCATCAGTCCCAACAGATGAGGAGCCGCCTTCTGCTCAGCAGCCTGCTCAGGCTCCAGCAATTCACTCAGGCATCTGTCCATCTGCTCTACTGGTGCTCTGCACACCTGCACAGGTGACGGTGGTCTCGTTGAATCTCCAGCTATAGGTCTCATCATTAAACTCTTGCTTATTTCAGCCAAAGGAAGATGACAGAGACAGACACTTCTCCCTAGTCCTTATTCTCTTTTCCTCTTTCCCTCCTAGATATCTAGCTAGTTCTCCACTTTCAGAACAAGAAATTGTCAAGTCCAGGCGCATCTAGGAATCTTTTCTTTCAGAATAATCCATTGGCTCCTTTCCTTGCGGCACTTCTCACAAAATATAATCTTAAGTTGTCATTTTACTCTTTACAAATAAGGAAACTTACCTCTTTCAGTACATCTGTCTCCACAGAGCAGAAAGGAAATGAGCATGCTTCTCTTCTCCCAGGATCACACCCTCAGAAAATGAGCAGGTGGTCCCTGGAAGCTGTGTTTGGGGTCATGTGTTATACCCAGAGATGGACTGAGGAGCAGGCAGAGCTGTTAGTAGACTGCGTCTCTGAACCAAAAGGCATGAAAAACATCTCAGGAAGCTAAGACATCACTGGAAATGTAACAGCAAGGAAAAATCTTATATTGACTAGGGAAAGTACTGTGTTAGTTAAGAAGTATAGATGATGAGTTTAATGGGCTGGTATTGAGGCCCCCAAGAGGCAGGCTTTGGTAACAACTAATGGTCAAGTAAATTTCTGAAGACAGGAGGTCTGTTTAATTGCAGGTCTTTTGTCTTGCTAAGGGGAAGGGGGGGGCCTATACCTCTGGGACCAGAGCTGAATTTCTCAGGACAAGGAAGGTAAAGCTGACCACTGTCCCCAACAACCCATCATCTCCTTCCATCCCCTGCGCAACATTCTGCCTCTTCCACAAATAAATGTAAAAAAACATATTTAAAGACGGTTAGTTTAGAGGAAGTACTAGTTTAGAGGAGTGACAAATTATTAACCTGCTCAGAACGCTCACAGGACTGAGCAGTTCTGGCTGCACCAACAGATAATCTTCCTTCTCATTCTAACCCGTGGCACTTTAGAGCAGTGGAGAGATGTTGAGACCTTCCCTTAATAGCAGTTCTCAAACTTGGCTTTGCGTTAAAATCACAGAAGTAGCTTAAAAAAAAAAAAAAAAGACTCCTGAGCTCCACTTCAGTTCTACTGTATCAGTATCTCTGTGGTGGGACCCATAAATCTGCGTTTGTCAGTCCTCCCCATGACATTGTGATGCATCCAGCCAGCCTGAGACTAAGAGGTGACACTGGAGAAGTACTGTGGCAGGCTGTGGCTGTGCTTCATGTTGGCCATGCCTCCTTCTGGCTTCTACATACGTGCACTGGGAGCCAAACACACTGGACATGTTCTCCTCTGCACTCTTGTGTGTTCAGCCATATAGAGATGCCCTGACAATCCTAGGGCTCATGTACATGTAGGAGGAATGTAGGATCCAGGATTTGTTTATTTCACTTTCCACTTCTTTCTCCTGTAGAAAGCCAAGCTAAGCATGCGGTGAAAAACAAAGTCCTCTGAATGAAAAGAAGTTAATAGTGAACCATCTCAGGCCCTCTATTGACCATTAATGATCTAAATGAAGAGCTGGAGTTAGTGAGGTTTGCTGATGGCATAATCAGCGTCAGTCAATAAGAGTTGCAAAGGAATGAGGGCATCCAGATGGGCTTTAAAGTGAGGAAATCTAATGAAATAACTCCTGGGGATATTGGATTTGTGAACCTTTCAGCCAGTCTGCAGAAAAACACTAAGTGCTGGTGTCGTGAGTTCAAGAAAATAGTGGCCAGAAATCATTCCAGGACTCTTGTTTATGTGTTTGCTACTTCACAGTATATGTAAAATGAATAAACATTACATTTAGAAGCCACTTTACTTTTTTCCCATAATTATCTGAGCACGGCTAACGACCTTGGATTAGGTTTCTGAAAAACATGAGACCATAAGAAAGTCTGGACCTTGTATTTATAGCATATAACATGGATTTTTCAATAATAGTATTCTGACTTTGCAAGGCATGCATAGTCCAATTTGAGAATGCACCCATCTCTTTCTCTGGCCTCTGTCAGGCTAACTGGCTCACTGAGGAAGGTCAGAAAAGTATTGATACATGATATCAACAATATTCAATTTGCTTAGCAATTCCTTCACTTCTTTTCCCATCGCTGATACTGCTATCCTCTCTCTTTCCTTCCTCATATGGCCTTTGCCTTCTCCACTCACATAAGTCAGGCTTTTATTTAACTAAGCAACCCTCATACACAGCCCAGAGCCTGGTTCTCTCTGGAGAGATGTGGATTCCCCAGGGGAAGAACAGCTCAGTGCTTAAGGACCCAAGGATCCTGGCCCAGACCACACCAACTGAGCTGGAGGAATGTGATTGTTCTCTTCAACTCATATGGGGAGCAGTTTTCCAGCACAACAAATTATCGGAAGAGATGCAAAATGATAAGCCTATCAATGAGGGACAAGGGCATGGAAAGGTGATGTTACAAAGCAGATGCTATTCAGTTGTTGATAGGATGGAAGAAAGGATAGGAGAGAAAATGTTTGGATACCCGTCCCACACCCTATTCCTAAACATCATCTCTTCACCTTCCCAGCTCCATGTGTCCCCCTCTTACGTTCTCTCTCATGCTCACACACACTTCCAGCCTCCAGAACTGTGAGAAATAAATGTTTGTTGTTTAAGCCACCCAGTCTATGGTACTTTGTTGTAGCAGCCTGAACTCAGACTGTAAGCAATCAATAAATGTCAAATAAATTACTCAAGGTGAAGCATTTTAAGATACTGTTTAATTTTAATATCTATGTGAAGTGGTAAATTGAAATAGAAAGCTCCATCTTCCTTATTATAATTACCATTTTGTAACTTGGAGAAGATGTAAAGAAAATAATTTATAATTCAAACAAAGGGCTTTAAGTGGCAGAGCCGTATTTGAACCTGTCTACGGTCTCCATCGTTAACTGCAACTCCATGCTGCTTCTCAATTCCTTGGAGAGGTAAGGTAAGTACAGTAGCTGAAATAATTCTGGTGCATAGTAAATAATCTCTTGGTGGTATTAGTTACTATTGCAATGACTGTTGTTCTAATTTTCCCACTATATATGATTAGCCTACTAAATGTATAATTCAAGATTTTGAAAATGGCTAAGAAGACAGCCAAAGGAAATAGGATGAAGTATTAAGCAGTGTCAGCTAACAATAAATGTAGATATTTAAACATAGTGTAGGTCTCAGCCTGAACTGGCCACATGCATTTGGGGGCCTGAAGGCAGCTGGCTCTGGATCACCCCTGAACCTCACACCCTCCAGCTAGGCTTTCTGAGCACAGTCCACCCAGAACTGACTGCTTCAGGTCCCAAGGCTAAAGCGGTAAAACTGGGCTCCATCACGCCTTGGGCTTTCTCTGGTGAACATGAGTAACAGTGGGGATTCTCTCTGCAAATAAATACGCAGATTAGGTAGGTAACTCATTCTTTCATATGCAATTCAACAAATGTTTATTAAACACCTACTACGCACCAGGCACAGTCCACCTCCAGGCTCCTTTGGCCTTGAAGAGAAGCAGGCTGACCCCACTGCAATGGGCTGACCCCCATGTCATACTTCCACCTCCTGCCAGGTGCTGCTTCCCAAGCAACTGCCCCTCTCAAATCCAAGCTCAGAGACCCCCAATGAGGCACAGGAAGTTCTCTGTGTGCAGAGAAATGCTTCCCCAGTGGTGCTGAGGACCTCATGGAGAATTCTGGATGGAAGCTGAATGTACCTCACCCTTGGGAAACCAGGCCTAAACGAATTATCCCTCGAGAGCCATCTCAGGGTGAACTTAGCCAGTTGGACCTGGATGGACCACGCTGGTATCAGAATAGCACATTTTTCTCAGATTTCTCAATGATTCCATACCTTGACTGGTCTTTTACTAATCTCACCAACAAAAATTACCTCTTGTGCTAAGTCTGTCCTGCATCTGAACCCACCTTGTGCGTAACCTGCCCAGTCCAAAGGGAGATGAGTGACCTGTGTTCCATACTCAGCTTTGGCATCTTTCTTAGGTCTTTACCTGCACTGGCTGGTAACCTCAGTCTGGCCTGTCTCCCCCTAGTTGACCACACCTCTGCCTATATTCCCTAATAGCCCAACATGAATGACCCACTCTCCCAACTTCTCAGACCCTGGCCAGCCAGAACACCCAGCAGTCACAAAATTATGTGGTGAAAATAAAGTAACCAGGCACTCTAATGATACATAATGCATAAGTTCCAAAATATATGTATAAATTATTAATAAAGTAATATGTGGTAATAAAATAAGAAGAAATAAACATTTTACATTGAGATGAATCATTTTTTATGTGGGAAACATTTATATATTAAATAATTCTCTATATGAAAGCAGAATATGAGCACTTATGACAAGATGGTCCTCATCTTTGCCTGTCTTCATTTTCTCTGGCTTTTGTCATTTCATGTCCTTCTATGAACCTCTTAGTTTCTACTTTGCATACATATATTTTTTCTCCTAACTTCTAAAGATGTCTCTGTATTAAGCCACCATCCAAAGCATCAATTAAGCACCTGCATATCCATAGGACTTTTTTTGGGGCTGCCTTCCCACATATTTTCTATTTATGTGTCATTGTGCATCTCATTCCAGACTTTCCGTGTGTTTCCCAATATATTTTGTGCCACACTCTCCCTGTGGGTTATTCTTTATGACTCCATGTTTATTTATATCCCTACCTTGTGAGTTTATAATCCAGATTGTGAGCAACCTGAATTGTTTTATCATCTCTGGTATATCCTGTATAAAGAATGACATTGAGTATAATTGCAATAGATTGAGTAGATCACTTAGTATTCTATGTATGAAGTTAGGATTTCTTATGATTCTCTGCCTCAGTAGAATATAAAATATATGAATTGGGTAGAACTCCAGTTTTCTGGGATAACAGATGCTTTACTTTAATATGGCATATTTGTCCAAAGATACATAAGCCAGGAATGGTCTGATTTCATTTCTTGTCTATTTTGTATGACCTGGTCCTGATCTTTCTTCACTTCCCTCAGTGAACTATAGATTGGGGATTGTGTAAGGACTGCCTAGATTCACGAAAAATGGCTAAATCGAACTGAATTGAACTAAGGTGAATGGCAGAGAGAATTAAACAGAGTTTTAGGGCATGAACACTAATGAACACTAAGAGATACAGATTTATCTTTCTTGACACCACTATCTTTGTAGATACTTCCTGATGTGACAGTCTTGTAAGAACTTAGAACACCAGTAAAGCAGGGAACAGATGGGTTGGGCATCATTTGATGATTTGGAGCTATGGAATTTTGAGTTTTGTAATGATAGACTCTCTTAGATCGGAATTCTATGTGCTGAACTCAATGAGATATTAGCTCACCCAAGCAAAAGCATACAGTCTCTATTATTCCAGGGTGAAGGTTGTGTGGCCAGATAGTGAGAGAATGAATTAGCTACCAAGACTGCACCTTAATGCTTTGGGAGTGTCAAATAGCCATTTTTCCAGAGTAAGAAGTGTTGGCTTACCATCCAAATCAGTCAAGGTGACTCCATTTCATACATTGATAGACAACTGTTGGATAGCTTCCAAATGTCCCCCCGGTTCCCTGACACTTTTTAGCCAATAAAGTCTTTCCAAGAATCTGATGCAAATTCTGATTCTAGGACATCCTCTCTCCCCCCACACATCCAGGTCATTTAAAGGATTCAGTAGGCGTGATTTGATTCTTTCATTCAAACGATGCAATGGAAATGTAAGTGATTCTAAAGGGAGAAAAGAACAGAAATAGAAACCATGGCCTGTGCAAACTGAATCAAATGAGATTTTTAAAAACAGTAAAGCCTCAAAGCTTATTTTCAGAAGAAATGGTCTTTAAAATGACTCCTACTGAGTAACATAAAATGAAAATCCATTTCAGGATATAAAAAGGATGCACCAGCTTTCCTTGTTTGGTACCACAACTTTACTATTGTGAAATGTCATCTTTTTCTGTGCTAAATTTTCTTGGCCTTTTTTTGGTGTGATGGTAATGGGATATTTTCAAAATTCCGCATCTGTCCCAAGCTACAAAGAAGCATTTATAACCATAAGCTTGCAAGCCTGCTTGTTAGAGGAGTTTTAAATCTGGACTCTAAATATTCTACATCTTTCAAAACCATTAATCGCCATTGATCAAATAGAACTAAACTGCTTTTGAGTCTCTTTGGGTCCCTTGCATAAATACATATTGAGGGGCTGTTTTAAATGTCCATTAGATCTTAACGTTTCTCTTTGGAGCCGTTACCATTTATCATATGACTGTAAATATAGATTCAGGGATATTTAAAACACACATTATTTACCTGGCAAGGCTTAATGGCTCCAAAAGATGCATTAGAGTCTGTTTATAACTCCTCTCCAAGAATAGATCCTGAACACCTCCCTTATATGAATCTTGTTTTATACCAAGGGAGCAGATTACGCACTTCAGTCATTTACCCAATGTTTTAAATAAAATATATTCTCCAAGTCATGTGTGTTCAACAGTTTTGTGACTATTTGTAAAAGTAATTAGCTTTAAGTGGTGCTTTGGTAGAAGCAGCCAGCCGTGGTTTTACTGAAAGCACTTTCAAAAGAAAAGTAAAAATTCTATACTTTTAGAGTAAAAAATATTAGGTTTTTTTTTTTTTTTTTTTTTGGTGAGGAAGATTCGCTCTGAGCTAATATCTGTGCCAGTCTTCCTCTACTTTGTGTGTGGGTCACAGCCGCAGCATGGCCTGATGGGTGGTGTACGCCTGCGCCTGAGATCTGAACCCGCAAACCTGGGCCGCTGAAGCGGAGGGCACCAGACTCAACCACTACGCCATGAGGCCGGCTCCCTAGATTTCCTATTTTTATTAGTGTTCATTGTTTTGAAGTTAATATACATAGATGGTTAAAATAAATATTTCAGAAGACCTAATGATGAAAAATAAATGATTACTAGGACAGAACACAGAGCCTAGAAACCTCCTCCACGTGTATGGAAACTTGGTATGACAGGGGTAGCATATATGTCAATGGTGAAGGAATGGGCAAGTCAAGAAGTAATGCTTGGATAACTGGTTATCCACAAGGACAAAATTAGACCCTTACCTCACACTAGGCCCTGGATAGTTTCCATGTGGATTAAAGAATTATATGTGAAAATGAAACACATTAAAATTTTTGGAAGAAAATATCAGAGGATATTTTATGACCTCTGGGTAGGGAGAGATTTCTTAAGGTACAAAACCCTACAAACTTGAAAGGAAAAGATGGATAAATTAAGCTATATTAAAATGTATAACTTCTGTATAAAAATACATCACACACCCAGTGGAAAGACAATCTAGAAAAAGATATATGTAATGTATATTACAACAGAGGATTAGTATCCTGAGTGTATAGATAACTTCTACATATTACCAAGAAAAAACAAACAACAGAATTGAAAATTGAGCGAAGTGTAGGAGGAGGATATTCACAAAAGAGGAAACCCAAACATCCAATAAACATATAAGAAGATGCTCTCCTTACTAGTGGCCAGAGGAAGGAAGAATAAAGCAAAGCCATGTCATTTTACGTCATCAAGTACACAAAATTAAAATGTTTGAGAATGCCAAGAGTTGGAAAGATTGTGAAGCTACAGGAACACACATGTGTTGCTGGTAGGAATTTTCGCTGGCATCGCTACCGTAGATAAGTGAGTATAAGATGTGATAACATTGAGGTTGTGCATTCCTTCCTGTCTAGCAACTCACTGCTAGCTACCTAGCCTAGAATAGCCTTGCACATATGTATCAATACGCAAATAGATATAAGGAGATCCATGATTGTTTATAAAGGTGAAGATTTGGAAACAGCCCACCTGTCCATTAATGGAAGAATTAATAAATAATTTATGGAGTAGTCACAAGATGCAAATAACATTTTGCTAAATATACTAAACAGCAAAACCAAACAAACATCCCAAATGGAGCAGAGCTACAGGTATCAACATGGCTAAATCTCAAAGAAATAATATTGAAGGAAAAATTGGCAAATTGGTAATTTAAAGTTTAAAAATATGCAAAATAATACTGTGTATGCTATGGATTTATACATATGAAAGGAAAAACAAAACATTCAAGGAAATGAAACACCGGCCTCAGCTAGTCTTTAACTCTGGATGAGAGAGGTACATTGGGTTCTTCAGTTGTATTTTACTTTTTTTTAATTAAAAAACATTTTAACGTTTTTTAATTTAGAAGAAATGTGGAGCAAATAAGGGAAAATACTAAATTTGATAAAGCTGAGTGTACTTTGATGTTGATTATGTTATCTGTTCTTTTTTATGTTGAATTCTTGAAATATTTCTAATTTAAAACTTAAGAACACACATAAATAGTTCCCTTCCTGACTCCTTACCATTCCTTGTACCATCTCCCAAAGGCAACCATTATTAACCATCTTTAGCTGTTTGTTTCTTCTAGCAGTGACTGCTCTATCTCTAGGTAAGATCAAAATCCTACTAATTGAAACATTACCTATTTCCCATTATGAAAGTTAATGATTGTACCCTCTTATACCACTTCCTGCCTTCCCTCCACAATTTGAAACATAGTTATATCAAGATGTTTATTTTTTTATTGGTTCGTGTCGGGTTTTAAGAAACATGTTATATGTCAATCTTGATTTCTTGTTCCATCCATTACAGTGTTTCTTGCTCCTCCACTTTCTACGATGGTTCCTCTTACTGCTCTGTTCTCCTTCCCCCTCTGAGACTTGTTCTTTTGTGCTTTTACATTATTCAGATTGATAACTTCTACATTCTGTTCCATAATCATAATTAAATCTTCTGTGCTTTGTCTCTGAGCTAGTTCTAAAAGAGAAAAATCAATAAGGAATATTTATATTATTATGATTATTTAGTGTGGTTTAAAATGGATCTAAATAGTGGATCATGGTTTTATTTTTCTCATATTGCTTTTTGCTTTTCCTGGAAATTTTAATTGTCTTTATTTTTTGAATTAGCTACTGTTATTATTTCCTAGAATTGTTCAAATGTCCCATAATATCAAGCATTCCATTTGAGGGGCTGATATGATTAGGAAAGATTTCTTTTTTTAAGTAGAAATTAATCTGGACAGATAACCAAAAGAGCCTACTAGAAGTCTAAAGCTTGGGAGAAAGAAACTACTTGAAAGCATAACCCATCATTGTTAAATGACATGTGAAATGAATTTTTGAATCTTTGGCTTTAGATTAAACTGGGGTTGAAGTCTTTCTGGAAGAAATAACAACCAAGAGCACCACATAAATTCTGTCTCTAGCAATAACCAAGAGGGTATACTTGATCTAGACTCACCCCCAAACCATCCTCCTGTGACATGTCACTGAGTAACTAATTTCAACTCTCTAATATTTTAATTAATGCAAAATGCTGGCAGTGATATCTTTCTGTCTATACAGGTAGACTTTCTGTCTATACAGGTAGATATCTGTATTAGTTTTATGTTGCTCCATTACAAATTACCACGAATTTAACTCACAGCTCTGTAGGTCAGAAGTCTGGGTGGACCTAGATGGGTTCTCTATTTTAGGGTCTCATAAGACCGAAATCAATGTGTTAGCTGGGCCGGGTTGTTGTCTAGAGGCTCTGAAAAGGATCTGCTTCCAAGCTCATTTACGTGGCCAACAGAATTCTGTTCCTAGAGGTTTTAAGAATAAGGTCCCATTGCTGGTTGTCAGCCAGGGGTTGCTCTCTGCTCCTGGCTGCCACCTGCATTTCTGCTCACGTGGCCCACTCATCGTCAAACTTCAAATCTCTGACTTCTCTTCTGCTATCAGCTGAAGAAATCTCTCTGCTTTGATTGAAGAGCTTCTGTGATTAGATCAGGCCCACCTGGGGTTTTAATTACCACTGCAAAATCCCTTCAAAACAGCACCTAGATTAGTGCTTGATTAAATAACCAGGGTAGGAGACTTTTGGGGGAGGGGGAGCATCTTTAGAATTCTGCCCACAACTCTATTTATCACCTTCCTTCCTTCCTATCTATCTGCCTATCTACCTAGCATCTATCTGTCTAGCATCTATCTAGACATCCATCTATCTAAATATATACCCATCTCTATGCCATTTAATATCTGTTCTTGTTCCAGAAAGGACGTTTTCGGACTTTTAAAGGACAGCATACAGTAAAAGCAAAGTGAAAAGGAAAAGCAAAACTTGAGTAAAGACAGCAAATGCTCTTGACCCCTGCATTAGCGTGGGTAAGTGGGCCAAGTAGAAAGGCAAATGTTAGCCACAAAAGCAGTGAACTAACGCCGGACTGTAACAGAAGAACGCCTCGTGTTACTTTCCTCCATCCAGGACGTTTGGGTCCAGCAGCAAATCCAAAGTCTGAACTGTGGGGTTCTGGTGGGAAATCACACGGACATTGGGCAGCACGAGAATATCTAGTCCTTTGTGTATGGGATGTTAGTAAATATCCGGGAGTAATTTGTGAGCGGTGTACATCACTCAATTTTTGAAGCTATAAATCTGAAAATCATGTAGTCAAGGAAGAGAAAGAAAGTATAGTTCATCGAGTAGGGACACTCGTGTGGCAGATCCTATGATTCTTCTGTCCAGGTTCCTGAAGCAAATCTCAGACATCCACTGGGGACTAGCATAGGTAGGCAAATGCGGAGCACACTGGCTCTTCTATAATTGATAGATTACGCGCTCAGAGGGAGTAGGTTCTGGGAAGAATCAAGTGGTCCCAAGTAAGTGTGAAGTACCGTATTTCTCATGTGTTTTCCAGTTTTTTTTCCCTAATACTTTATGAGAGTATACCACATTCTACATGCTTTCACGTAGCAAATGGCACTTAATCCTCACTCCAACCCTGGCAGGTGTGTATCCTCCTTCTTGTTTTGCAGAGGGATAAAGAAGAAAGAGATAAGGAACTTGAAATGGAACATGTATTACGCGGCTATTAGTTACTAGGTACTGTGCCAGGTGTCTTTCATATTTCCTTTTATTTATTCCTCACAACTCTGTGAGGTAGGCCTTATTGCTTTCATTTCACAGAGGGGGAATCAACACTCAGAAATGAGACAGAACTTGCTGGTGTCAAGCTGGAAGTGGTGATCTTGGACTTAACTTGGGTGTGTGTCCCTAAAAACATCTCTGCTGAGAAGCTGACATGAGGACCCCAGAGAGGTGCTTTAGAAGTTCCACATGTGTGGGGGAAAATTTCATGTTTTAATACATCATTTAGCTGTAAATTAAAAATATAGTAAAATACACTCAGAGGTGTGATATCCAAATTTTAACACACTGGAGGCCAGCACATACGACTCCACCTGCCCAGCAAAATAAAATGATAGGAAAAAACCCCCTCCACCCAGGGTTCCCATCTCAGGGTCCACTCAGTAGTCCTTGACACCTCCCTCTTCCCAGGCTTCCACATCCAACCAGCCATCCAGTCCTGAGATTTCCTGAATCCCCAGTCTGGGTCAGCACACCAGCCACCTGCTCTAATAGCACTCCTTAGCATTTATTATAATAATTATTAAATAATAATTTGTGAATTAATTTTGTTTAATGTCTATCTCCCCTGCCAGAATTAAATTCCACGAGCATGACAAAGATAGTTTCTCACTGCTATATCTCTAGCAGTGACTTATGGAATCTATAAATAAATGCCAGGTTAAATCATTTTTGTGCAGACCTCACATCAAAGCTTTTCTCCCGCCTCTATTTAATTGAAGAGTACCATGAGATTACAAGACATGCTGTCATGCTGTTAAGGAACTGTTACCAACTGTGACTCCTTTTCCGCATGAATCAAGATTTTTTCTGTATTATGGAACCAACGAGTAAAAGGGAGGGGGCAAGAATAAATTGGATGCTGACTTCTGTAACCACAAATTTCAAAATCGAGGGTTCATAAAAATAGCCTTACTGTTTGGTGACTGACTATACAAAATAAAGATTATAAACTTGAACTTATGACATACACCTAGCTTTGTAAAATACCTCTTCAATCTGTTTTATATAGTCAGATGTCATGTGAGATTTAATTTGAGAATGAATTGAATAACTACTGATATAACTTCCAAAAAATAATGCTGGGCACAGGAGAGACCCTAATTAAAATCTGCTAAATGGGACATGAATGAATCAATGCCTATATTTGGTATTATGGACTGAAGGTTTGTGTACCATCCCAAATTCAAATGTTGAAACCCTACCCCTCAGTGTGATGGTATTAGGAGGTGGGGTTTTGGGGAGGTGATTAGGGTTAGATGAGGTCATGAGGGTGGAGCCCTCACGAATGGAATGGGATTAGCGCCCTTATAGGAATCATGAGAGAGCTCGCTTCCTCTCTCTGCTCTCTACCACCATGTCAGGATACGAGAACTCAGCAGTCTGTAATCCGGAAAAGGACCCTTACCAGACGTGACAATGCTGGCATCCTGATCTTGAAATTCCAGCTTCCTTTGAACTGTGAGAAATAAATTTCTGTTGTTTCTAAGCCACCCAGACTATGGTACTTGTTATAGCAGCCTGAACGTACTAAGACATTTGGTCAAAGTCTACATTAGCCATTGTAGCTACGATTTCCACTTTATTCATCAGCCATATCTGCCCCTCCTTTCTCTTTCACTTTTTATCCCCTCTCTCCTCCCAGCTATAACATTTCTTTAAACAATGAAGTTTTTTAGTAAAAAGCTTTAGTAAAGGTGCACTTTAATAGAGAAGCTTGTTCCTTTAGAAACAGCCCAGATATATACCATCCAAATTTCTCTACAATCTCTTTGAAGCGGCAGCTAAGAAGCTCCTACTTGAAGAAGCCAGCAAATATTAGAGCAAGTTTATTCTTGGTTTAAGGACAATAGAAAAAGCAATGGAGAGACTGTTTTATTTTATGGGTTTTTTTTTTTTGGTAATGTTTGTGTTTTGACTTTTAAAATTATTGGGATTTTCATAAATATTTGAACCCTGTGGAAATAATCTCATCAACATTCTATTTCTAGGTTTATAAAGCAATTACAAGCTTAAAAGTGCTATTTCATTGTAATAAAAAGGAGACTATTGGTGATATGTGGTTTGTGGTTTATTAAAGCCAGCTTGCTGAGACTTTAAAATGAGTAATTGCCAGCATAATTACTGTTTTACATTATGTGATCTGCACTTGGCTTTTTCAGTGAATCAGTCTTTCTACAGGTTTATGGTGCTCTTGCTTTCAGGACTAAAGAAAATGTAGTTAAATAATTTAGCACCTATCGTGTTACCTACAACTGTGAATCTGCCTTCCACAAAGTTGTCCTAGAGATTCTTTGAGTTAAGCCCGGAACAAGAATACCCACACACTCTCCACTGCCTTGAGAACCCAGTCTCCCTAATATCCTCTGTCTCTACCTTCCCTCCTATCTGCTGAAGAACTCGCACCTTCCTAGGCAGCCCTGGCCTCAGGGGTGCTCTCTCACCTTTGCTGACTAGGTGCTGAGAATTGGAGTGTGCGTCTTTGGGGCCCCCGATGCCAAAGCATCCGTTCTGGCTCACCTGTTTTTCCCCACTTCTTCTCCTTCCTGCCTTCCCTTTAGGTCACAGGGACACTGGAGACAGTGATAAAAGAAGTCACTTGCCTTCTTGAGGAATCCTAAATAATCTCCCTCTCCTCTAAATGCCGTGGTGTATATTGGTTCTAAGACCCGGTTGTTGCTTGTGTGTACTGCCTTCTATAGAACTTGTCTTGTTCTTGTACTTTTATCTCAGAAAAATGGACTATAAGCTCCACAAGGCCAGGGCAGTCTTCCTCCCTTTTGTGTTGCTCACTGCAACTTGCATGTAGTAGGTCGTAATGAAATACAGAGAGGAGAGACTCTAGCCCTACAGGATGCATCTGCTTGGTCTGAAGCAGCCCCTGAAAGCACCCAGGGAGGAGATCCATGCTAGAGAAGCACATGTCCGTCCTCCTACCATCCTTGGGTTTGGCACTAGCTTTCTTTTGCCTCTTGGAGTTTGTGGGGGTCAGGAAAAAGAAATGAACTAAGAGGGGGCCTTTCCATAACATGCTAGCGTCTTCTATGTTCTCTCTAATTTATTTTTAGGTGAGCTAACCTAGCTGGTTAGCTATGGTTATTATCACTGATTAAGCCACTGATAGCTTGTTTTGTTGCTATTTCACCATCCTTTGCTTCTATCCTCATCCTGGAAATGGTAAAAAGGCAACATTGCACTGTGAAAGGAAATTTCTTTTATTGTTGAAAAGCAATATGGAAATAAAGATTTTCTTCTTTTGTTCATAATCCTTGTGTATTGATAAGCCTCTGGCTCCTAAGATGATGACATGGAAGTGCCTTGTAGTATTTTGAAGTTTACTGCTCACTTAGGAAATAATGTTTTATGTCATTCATGTCCCATATTTAAGAGTGTCATTAAAAGAACAATTCACATTAGCACATCTTCCTGTTCTCTCTTCATTGTGTATCTTTATAAGGGCTCATTGAGGGACCATGCAATGATAACCACTGCAGGAACTGAAAAAAAAATCATACAATTTGTAGAAAGACACATGGTGAGTAGATAGCGGAGACCTCGAAACTGAATTAACAAGCAGACTGCAACAGAGTTTTAAATTCTTCAAGACCCTCTCATGCTGATTGCCTATATACTGAGGCTGATGATAATTCCTCTTGTTGAAGAACAAGGTGTTTATGTGTTTTTTATGGTGCGTATCACCTGACTGCGAGGTGCTTAGACATTATTTTAGAAGAAGACACAGCATTTTTATATCTTTATCTGCTTAATGACCTCATATTTGCCTCTGCGGGTGATTTGTGTTCTAGTCAGAAGTCTTCAGGGATTAAGCACACATAAAGTGTTATCTCTGAGGAAGATTTTTCTACAACCAAATCGAACCGAGCTAATTAGAATGTTAGCATAAATCACAATATTTATCTAATAATAATAATGTCTAACAAATTTATCTTCAAGATAAATTTACAGACACATTCTTTTTATGGAAGAACACAAACCTCAGGTGTTGATTTACTAAGCTAAAGGCAAATGAGCCAATCTGGCCATGGACTAATAGTAAAATATTACACATTTGTGAATTTCTCAACTCATCCCCATGCATTTTCACAGATATTACCTTATTTGATTTTTAATGGTAGAAATATTTTTATGTAGTCTACATTACCTTTTCCAAACCCTTACAGCCAGAAATATTTCTTAAACAAAAAGTTTCAGACTTTTAAAGGTAAACTATACATATACCAGGTATTACAGAGCATCTAGGGGTTTACAGCAGTGCCTGCAGTCAAGCTCATTACTATTGCTGCAGTGACACTTATGAACTGTCACACAAAATAAGTTAAAGAGTAAATATGAAGAGTCTCACATGAGTTTAAGTCACGTTTTGCCAATAAGTGATTAAGGAAAAAAAAATTTGGTTTTCAGAGATTGGGGATTTGGCTTATAAGTAAGAGATTAGGAATTTACACAAAATATATGTTAAAGGCCCAGGTTTTCACTAACAAAAGCCAAAAATATTTCATAGACATCACTTATCAATTTGTTATTTAACAATCTGACACCGAAAATAAGAGCAACAAAAGAAAAAATAAACAAGTGAGACTACGTCAAGCTAAAAAGCTCCTGCACGACAAAGGAACCCATTAACAAAATGAAAAGACAACCTGCTGAATGGGAGAAAATATTTGCAAATCATATATCTGATAAGGGGTTAATATCCAAAATATATAAGAAACTCATACAACTCAATAGCAAAAAACCCAAAAATTTGATTAAAAATGCGCAAAAGATCTGAGAAGAGATACAGATGGCCAACAGGTACCTGAAAAGGTGCTCAACATCACTAATCATCAGGGAGATGCAAATCAAAACCACAGTGAGCTATCACTCACACCTGTTAGAATGGCCGTTATCAAAAGCACAAGAGGTAAGTTTTGGCGAGGATGTGGAGAAAAGGGAACCCTTGTGTACTGTTGGTGGAATGTAAATTGATGCATCCACTAAGGAAAATAGTATGGAGGTTCCTCAAAAAATTAAAAATAGAACTATCATATGAGCCAGCAATTCCACTTCTGGATATTTATTAGAAGAAAATGAAAACACTAACTCAAAAAGATATAGGCACTCCCATGTTCATTGCATCGTTATTTACAATAGCTAAGATATGGAAATGACTTAAATGTCCATTTATAGATGAATGGATAAAGAAATTGTGGTACATAGATACGATGGAATATTGTTCAGCCATATAAAAGAGTGAAATCTTGCTATTTGTGACAACATGGATGGACCTCGAAGACATTATGCTAAGTGAAATGTCAGACTGCCAAATGCAAACACCGTATGATCTCTCTTCTATGTAGAAGCTAAAAAAAATAACACATAAACAATCTCAGAGAACAGATTAGTGGTTGCCAGAGGTGGGGGAGTGGGGAGTGGGAGAAATGGGTGAAAGGGGTCAAAACGTAAAAAATTTAAAAATAATATATTCAATGTCAAAAAATAAAAATAAAAATGATACTGCTGAGACCAATGTCAAAGAGTGTACTGCCTATATTTTCTTCTAGGAGTTTTATGGTTCCAGGTCTTACATTCAAGTCTGTAATCCGTTTTGAGTTAATTTTTGTGTATGGTGTAAGATAACGGTCTACTTTCACTCTTTTGCACGTGGCTGTCCAGTTTTTCCAACACCTTTTATTGAAGAGACTTTCCTTTCTCCATTGTATGTTCTTGGCTTCTTTGTCAAAGACTGGCTGTCTATCGATGTGTGGTTTTATTTCTGGGCTTTCAATTCTGTTCCATTGATCTGTGTGTCTTTTCTGCCAGTACCATGCTGTTTTGATTACTACGGTTTTGTAGCATATTTTGAAGCCAGGGATTGTGATACTTCTAGCTTTGTTCTTTTTTCTCAGGATTGCTTTGGCTATTCGGGGTCTTTTGTTGTTTCATGTAAGTTTTAGGATTCTTTGTTCTATTTCCATGAAGAATGTCATTGGGATTCTGATTGGGATTGCATTGAATCTGTAGATTGCTTTAGGTAATATGAACATTTTAACTATCTTTATTCTTCCAATCCATGAGCATGGAATATCTTTCCAATTTCTTTTTGTCTTCTTTGATTTCTTTCAATAATATCTTATAGTTTTCAGTGTATAGGTCTTTTACCTCCTTGGTTAAATTTATTCCTAGATATTTTATTCTTTTTGTTGCAGTTATAAATGGGATTGTATTCTTGACTTCTCTTTCTGCTAGTTTGTTATTAGTGTATAGAAATGCAACTGATTTTTGTATGTTGAGTTTGTACCCTGCAACTTTACTGTAGTTGTTGATTATTTCTAACAGTTTTCTGGTGGATTCTTTAGGGTTTTCTATATATAGACTCATGTTGTCCACAAACAGTGAGTTTTACTTTTTCCTTTCCAATTTGGATCCCTTTTATTTCTCTCTTTTTTTTTTTTTTTGCCTAATTGCTCTGGCCAAAACTTCCAGTACTACGTTGAATAAGAGTGGTGAGAGTGGGAATCCTTGTCTTGTTCCTGTTCTCAGAGGAATGGCTTTCAGTTTTTCACCATTAAGTATGATGTTGGCTGTGGGTTAGTCATCTATGGCCTTTATTATGTTGAGGTACTTTCCTTCTATACCCATTTTATTGAGAGTTTTAATCATAAATGGATGTTGGATCTTGTCAAATGCTTTCTCTGCATCTATTGAGATGATCATGTGAATTTTATTCCTCATTTTGTGATTGTGGTATATCTCACTATCTTTTTGAATACCGTGTTTACTCAGGCAAGGGAAACAAAAGAAAAAATAAACAAATGGGACTACATCAGACTAAAAAGCTTTTGCAAGGCAAAGGAAACCATGAACAAAATGAAAAGACAACACAGCAACTGGGAGAAAATATTTGCAAATCATATATCTGACAAAGGGATAATTTCCAAAATATACAAAGAATTCATGCAACTCGGCAACAAAAAAGCAAATAACCAGATCAAAACATGGGCAGAGGATATGAACAGACATTTTTCCAAAGAAGATATACAGATGGCCAACAGGTACATGAAAAGATGTTCGACATCACTAATTATTAGGGAAATGCAAATCAAAACTACAATGAGATATCACCTTACATCCATCAGAATGGCTACAATTAACAAGAGAAGAAATTACAAAGGTTGGTGAGGATGTGGAGAAAGGGGAACCCTCATACACTCTGGTGGGAATGCAAACTGGTGCAGCCACTATGGAAAACAATATGGAGATTTCTCAAAAAAATTTAAAATAGAAATACCATATGATCTAACTATCCCACTACTGAGTATTTATCCAAAGAACATGGAATCAATAATTCAAAGAGATTTATGCATCCTTATGTTCATTGCAGCATTATTCACAATAGCCAAGACGTGGAAGGAACCTAAGTGCTCATCAACGGAGGAGTAGATAAAGAAGATGTGGTGTATATATATACAATGGAATACTACTCAGCCATTAAAAAATAACAAAATTGTGGCATTTGCAACAAAGTGGATGGACCCCGAGGATATTATGTTAAGTGAAATAAGCCAGATAGAGAAAGACAAATACCATATGATTTCGCTTGTATATGGAAGATAAACAAAGACATGGATGAGGAGAACAGATTAGTGGTTACCTGAGGGGAAAGGGGTGGGGAAGGGAAAAAGGCATAAAGGGGCACATATGTTTGGTGGCAGACAAAAACTAGACTATTGGGGCTGGCCCCATGGCCTAGAGGTTAAGTTCAGTGCTCTCTACTTTGGTGGCCCAGGTTCAGTTTCTGGGTGTGGACCTACGCCGCTCATTGGCAGCCATGCTGTAGCTGTGACCCACATACAGAAAAATAGAGGAAGATCGGCACAGATGTCAGCTCAGGACGAATCTTCCTCAAAAGCAAGAAGAGGAAGATTGATAACAGATGTTAGCTCAAGGTGACTCTTCCTCAGCAAAAAAAACAAAACTAGAATATTGGTGGTGAACATGATGCAGTCTATATAGAAACTGATATTTAATAATGTACACCTGAAATTTACACAGTGTTATAAGCCAATATGACCTCAATAAAATAATTTTTTACAAAAGCAAATATAACAAAGTGTTAATTACAGAATGTAGCATGTGGGTATATGAGTGTTAATTATATGATTCTTTCAACTCTTTCGACATGTTTAAAAATTTTCATAATAAAATGGGAGAAAAAAATAAAGAAAAAATAAAAATAAAGCAAATGAGAAAGAACAAAATCATAAAATTATCAATACACGGTCCTGTTTTTAAAATAAAGTTTTAATCATTCTGCTCGGGTCTCCTGCCTCCTTTTTGCATTCACATTTATACTTTTCTCAAGAATCTTTTCCTTAGGATCATGACTCTTCAATTTCCCATTTTTAACAGTGAAAAGAATATATACTTTGGAGCCAGACAGATCTAGATTTTAATCCTATTGTGACTTTCTATAATTTATTTGAACTTTTAATACCTCATTTTATTCACCTCTAAAGTGGGAATAATAATATTTATCTTGTAGGGTTTATATAAAAATTAAAAATATATAAATATATGTATGCTCAGCCTAAAGGAGTTTGTAGCTAATTGTGTACCCAATATCCCTGTTCTCCTCTTCTTGTTTAATGGCAGAACCTTAATTTTTAGCTAGTGCATGGCTACTATAAATGATGACTACGACTCGCAGCCTTCCTTGAAGATGGGCATGGACATGACACAAAATTGCAGCCAATGAAATGAAAGCAGAAGTGCTGGGTGGCACGTTCCAGAAAATCTGAGGTAACAGTGGGTGTGCACCCTTTTTTCTTTCCCCTTTCTTCCTTCCTCTATCCTGGGATCCTCATAAGGTGCTTCAGCAGCCTCCCTGGACCGTGATGGAGGGCTCCACCCTAGAGATGGTGGCATAATGAGCAGAAGACACTTGGACAGCTCTTTGCTACTCTGTGGAGCTGGCCTTCCAGCTCTGCACTGCTTACTTTTGGATTTCCTTTATGCAAGAGAGAAGTCAAAGTCCATCTTGTTAAGCCACTGTTATTTTGGATTGTCTGACACTTACAGCTGATTCTGAATGATAAAACTTTCAATAGATGTTGGTTCTCTTGAGCTGTCCTCACAATCCATTTTTTATTGGCACCCATAAACTCTCCTTGCAGGTCTTCTGAACCTTCCAACTGGGGCTTACTGGTTAATTCCTGTGGTGCATTCACAGCCAGGCTGTGGGTACCTCCCCCCACACCCTGGCCTGGAAGTGCCTTCTTTCTCGCGACACTTCAGCATGGTCTTTGTTTAACCAGCAGTTTATTATGTAAGGCATTTCCCATGACATTTCTGTTTTATCCTACTTTCATTTCCTATGGGCTCTTTTTAGATCTTTTTAATGGTCTCATCGTAAATTCCTTTAATTTCTATTTTATGATTCTAGAACTCTTTTGATGTTTCATTGTGAAACACTTTGTTAGGCTTTCTTTTCGCCTCCTCTCTTTTAACTTTTTCATCACATCTTTCGTTTCTTCCTTTCTTTTTCAGTCTCATTTTTCCATTTTAGAAAAAGTTTTCTCTTCACTGCTTTATTTCCCTCTTGAGATTATATTGGCTTCTTCCCAGAAGGCAGTCTAGCTTCAGAAGTGTAGCTCATATATCTTTCACAACACTCTGCAGAGATTAAAGCCAATAAAAAGTAACGTGCGCATTATATTAACATTTATGTACACTTACACAGAGCAGTAGTATGTATTGTATGGGTACACAAAAAGGTAGAAAAAGTAAGAAAAAATGCATCAAGTAGCTACATATCAACTTTAATAGTGATTACATATTTGGAAGCGGGGGGGAGTGGGATAAGGTAGGAGTCTTTGGTGATATATCTGTAACTTTTTAAACAGCTTTATTGAGGTATAATTGACGTATAATAAACTACACATATTTAAAATGTTCAATTTGATAAATTTTGACATATATTTGCACTATGAATCTGACACAACAGTCAAGACAGTGAACATATCCATCACTTTCAAAAGTCTCTTTCGTCCTTTTGTAATTCTTTCCATTGGCTCCCCCCTCCCACACTCATCCAGGCAAAGCTGATCTGCTTTCTCTGCCTACAGATTAGTTTTCACTTTTGAGACTAGTATACAAATGAAATCACAAAGTATATACTTTTTATTTTTTGGTCTGGCTTTTTTCACTGAACATAATTATTTTGAGATTCATCCATATTTTGTGTGCATCAATGGTTTATTCATTTTTGTTGCTGAGTAGTAGTTCATTGTATAGATATAATTTGTTTATCTGTTTAACAATTGGTAGATAATTTGGTTGTTTCCAGTTTGGGGATATTATAAATAAAGCTGCTGGGAACATTTTATGCAAACCCTGAATGAACATTTGTTTTTATTTCTCTTGAATAAAAACCTGGGATCACATAGTAGGCATATGTTTAACTTTTTAGAAACTGCGAAACTGTCTTCCAAAGCAGCTGGACCACTTTATGTTCCCCCCAGAAGTGTATGGGAGTCCCATTTACTCCACACTGGCCCCGAGTCTGGTATTGGGGATACGTATCTGATAGATGTGTAGTGGTATCTGATTGTGGTTTCAATTTGCATTCCCTAATGACTAATGCTGTTGAGTATCTTTTCTTGTGCTTATTTGCTGTTCATATATCTCCCTTAGTAAAGCATCTCTTCAAATTTTTTGCCTATTTTTTATTGGGTTATTTGTTTTCTTATTATTGAGTTTTACAATTTCTTATATATTCTGGATACAAATCCTTTGTCAGGTACATGATTTACTTAGACTTTCTCCCAGTGTTTGGCTTCTCTTTTAATTCTCTTAGCAGTATCTCAAAGAGCAGAATTTTTAAATTGTAAGTAAATAAAATTTATCATGTTTTCTTTTATGGATTATGATGATATCTTGAAATCATAGCTTCACCATGACCACAAGGATTTTCTGCTATGCTTTCTTCTATTAGTTTTTGAGTGTTAGGTTTTACACTTAGGATTATGATCCATTTTGAGTTAATTTTTGTACAGGTACAACATGTGGATAAAAGTTGTTATTTTTTTTTTTACAGAGAGATATCCAGTTGTTCTACAACCATTTTTTGATAAGACAGTTCTTTCTTCACTGAATTTCCTCTGTGTGTGTGTGTGTGTGTGTAATGAGAAAGAGCGAGAGAGATTTCTGGATCTTGTTAAAAGATGTGCATTCTTAAAATGGAGTTGGTGACCTTTATGTCATAGGATTGTTACGGGGTGTAAAAAAACTAATATGTGCAAAGGGCCTAGCATACAGTTGCTGCCAAATAAAAGCTAGTTCTGTTAAAGAATAATAGTTCTTACTGTTCAACTTCTAACCAAATTATAACACAGAATGCTAGTGGTAATGGAAATTATCTCCTCCATTTGGTGTAAGTGAAAAGAGAGAGAGAAGGAGCCAGACATCTACTTAGTATCAAATTTTAAGTTTTCTAGGTGAGTAATACATGTCTTACCAAGCACCATGAATCATCTCTTGTGAGAATACACAGAGGGTGCTTGAGGAACAAGGGCTGAAGCCTCCTTTCATTGTCTAACCCAAGGACAAACTGGGATAATAAAATTAGTATATCAGAGAGACAGAGAGAAAAAAAGGAGTATTCTAGTTTCGGCGGTTAATGACAGTGCCCGTGGTGGGGGTGGGGTGTGGGGAGGGCATCTCTGCTCTAGAGTAACAAGTAGAATGCCCACTCTGGGCTGGAATCCCCACCTCTAGAGGTGCTTTGAGCACAAAACCTTCACTAATTTTAAAAAGTAGTGCTATTCATCTAATAGCTAATCATCTCAGCTGCTATGGTTGCAAAAAGAGGCTCTGCCTTCAAAGGAGTAGTGAGAAGGTATGGGCCATCCTGCACTCTGAACTACGAAAAACAAGACAAAACAGAACCTGCCTGGCATAAGATGCTTAATTCAGTGAACTATTTCAGTCTTGACTTTTGTTTCACTGCTTGTTTGAGGCTTTTAAAAATGCTTTATGCTTTCTAGACTCAAAACATCTCAAAATAGTTTTAGTCTATTTGGTTAGCAATTGGTCTTCCAACTTCTTCTTCATTTTCTGTATGTATAACACCTTGGTCTGTTTGGATTTTATTGTTTTACTGGTTTCTCTCACCTCTGGTACATGCTCAATCCAATTAGCATTTATTTATTTTTTTGAATCTTTATTTTTTATGTAGAACATGATGGTTTTCAACATGGAATTTCAGGCGGTTACATCTTTTCTGTATGCCTAACTTTTATTTCTTGCTATTATTATTAGCCTTTGCACATGATATCATCTCTGTTTTCATTGGTGTGTTTGGCAATTCCCTATTTAGTATCATCTGGAAATTTCATAAATGTACACCTTCTTCCAGATCATTAATAAAGTTGTAGCTCAAACTAAACCTGACATTCATTCCCATGGCTCCCTCCTGGTCATCTTCTTACAGCTCAACATGTTGCCCTTTATCATAGTATTTTTTTTGAGGATTTGTCAGCCACTTTCCAATCCTCCAGATATTGCTCATATTCAATCATTTTAAATTAATTTTGTGATTGGTGTTTCAGAATTTAATAGAGTGCCTTGCACGTAATAAGCTCTAGATAAACATTACTAGAACTAAATTGGGTCACCAGGTCTGCCATTTGCTTTACTCACTGTGTTTGGCTGTTCCTACCAAAAAGTAAGAACCTAAATCGTTTTTGTGACAGATTTTTAAAAACAGCTTTCAGCCACTTTCTCTAGTCTTTTTAAATATTTAAGGATGCTACATTTCTTTTGATAGTTTAGATACTATCTTAATCCAGGTACTGATGTAGACAATAAGCAAGAAAGATATCTGTGTATTATACATATATATTCTATAGCAACTTTATATCAATTAGTTTTTAAAGATGTCCTTATAACCCTACCAAATTCTTAATAGAATTTGAAATGTCTTATAAGAAATCCATATTTACAGTAAGACCAACGCCAATTATCATAGGACATAAGAGAAGATAATTTAAAGAGAAAAAAGGAAGAAAACATATTTTAAAAGTCCTTCTAAACTATATCAAGAGTGGCAGAGGGGAGAGGAGAGGAGAGTATGAGTTTAGAAGCCAGAATAGGGTTGAATTCTGACTCTATTGCTCATGAGATAAATGGCTTCAAGCAAGTTATGTAACCCCTTTCAGCCTCGGTTTCTTCATCAGCGATATGGGGATGATAATATTTCATCATATGAGGTTTTGTGATTGTCAAAGAGAATGGAAATTAGGCTGTAGGAAAACTCTTGGCATATGATGGGCCCTGGATACATTTCTGCCCCCTTTGCCTAATCTCAGGAAATGGTCCCTCTGCCCCATTGCTCAAACCTGTAATTTAGAAGAGACCTGTGACTGGCTTCCTTTTTCACCTGCACACCCAAACAATAGCAAGTTGCATTGCCAGTTTCTCAAGAATATTTCAAATCCACCCACTGCCACCGCAGTATGTTGCTGAGTCACTGCCATGGACTTGAAGTCTCCCTGCTTCAACTCAGCCCTCCTCCTGTTCCCTGCTTACAGAACAGCCAGATTTAACCGTTTAGAAGTGCAAATCAGATCCTGAGGCTCCGTTGGTTGGTTACACCTTGCAGGGACTTCTCACTGACTTGAAATCAAATCCAACCCCCTTATTCACTTATGATCTGGCCGCTTCCCTCAGACCATGAGCTCTACAAGGACAGGGACCAATCTGCCGTTTCAACACATACTGGCAGTATCTGGCACATTGCCTAACACACAGGAGGCACTCACCAATATTTACTGCTTGAAGGAAATACTCTGCACTATTCCTGCAAGGGAAAAAGACTTTTCTCCCAGCTTGGTCATCGACTCTCCTCTTAGGTCAGTATTCTAAAATGGATTGCTCAAAGACGTCTAGCAGTGAGAAATGGTAAAACGATGATTGTTCCTACATTGGCCCCACCTTCCTTATCCGGACGCTGACATTTAATGATCATCGAGTATTCAAGAATGTAGTTCTTATAGATTAAAGTAACTATTTGTTAAAGAGGAGGGGACTGAAATTAAAATGGAGAATCCTTTGATGAACGTTACAGTCAAATCACTAGAATTTCATATAGATGTAATTGCTCCCTCAGAAATAGATTAAATACACACAGCATTTTAAATGACATTTTTACATTGTTAAAGCAGAGTTGATTATAAATTATGAGTATTTTAAACCAGGCATGTTTCCTCTCCATCAATCACCACTATCATGACCATCTTTTTAATAAGATTATTTGCTTATGCAAAACTAAGATGAGCAATGCCTGGAGCAGCATTAACGCAGAGAACGATCCAGTGACAGCACACCCACCGTTTGGTTCTCTCACCAGGACGTGGTATCTGGAGAAATTTCTTTTCCTTCATTCACACACACCAGTGTAGCTTCTGCTAATGGGCATTTTTTTCAGATGAGGAGTCACGAGTGCCTCTAAGCTTTGAGGTGCTAATCATTAGCGGTTAAGAAACATCTCAGAGAACAAACTCTGGCATTCTCCCCAAAAGCTGAAGGTTGACATGCTGTGGGGCTATTTTGGATGCTGGATTTTGACATTTATACTCATTCAAATTAGGAACATAATATATTAAGTTGACAAAAAAAGTAAAGCCATCAGGCTTTCAATTGTGCAATGCAGTAGACTGCTCAGCTGGGTGCATTTGCCAAGAAGTTCTAATGTGCTATTTACCTGCACAGTTTTTTTAAGAACCTAGGAAGATGCATGATGATGAAAATCATCTACAGCAAAAAAACAGAGGAACATACAAAATCTCTAAAGGTGAAATTATTTTTATTTTAAAAATCTGAGAAGGGCTGATGTGTTTTGAATGTGGGGTAGGGGGTGGACAGGGAAGGGAGCCACGCAAGTGCAGAAATGTAGAGAATTGTATTGGGAAGTTATCAGGAAACATGTCCAATAACTCTCATCAAAGAAGTTACCTATACCTATTGCCAATTAAATCATTCTTATTCATTATAAACATTCACTATAAAAGAGTCATCAACATATTTGAAGAAGGATATTAAATACAAAATGTGAACACTTGTTCAAAAGATATTGAACCAAAACGTATTGGGTCAGAACACTATGTTGTAGGGGCTGGCCTAGTGGTGTAGTGGTTAAGTTCAACATGCTCTGCTTTGGCAGCCTGAGTTCATGGGTTCGGATCTTGGGCATGGACATACACCACTCATCAAGCCATGCTGTGGCAGTGACCCACATATAAAACAGAAGAAGTTTGGCACAGAAGTTAGCTCAGGGCCAATCTTCCTTACCAAAAAAAAAAAGAACACTATGTTGTATTCTGAGGAACCAAGAGTAGAGAGAGCCAATGTCGTCATCCCTGGCATTTAAGAGCAGGCCCCGTTTACCTTTTTCCAAACTTCCCGTGTTCTCTGCACTAAATAAATGGAACCTGTGTTCTCTCCTACCATATAGAGTAATTAAAAAATAAGTAAAGCAGTAAAAGATGAGCTAAGATTAAGTGTATCTATCATATAATTATGTTTAAGCTGGTTAAACTCATCTGAGAGAAAGAATCTCAGACATACCACCCAAAACCCACCTATACTCTGTAGAGAAGGAAGCCTCCTAAAACCAAGTGACAAAGAATTGAAAACAAGTAAATCATCACCCAAAAAGAACTGGTTAAATAAGCTATGGTACACTGATACAATGGAATATGCTGCACCCTTACATGAAAGATGCTTTTCTCTTTGTATTGAGACAGAAAAAATTACCAAAATGCAGATCATATGTCATTATTTATGAGAGGCACTTTTTTTTTTCACATTTTAACATTTCTGAAATCAAGAAGTGTCTTTCAAATAATGGCCTGTCATATTTAAATGGCAGCATATTTTTTTCTTTCATAGCAGTAAAATAGTAATGGTGTATCTTCTGGTCAGTGAGAACTTAAATTTGATAGAATACTGTCGTTAAGTGGGAAAAAGTTCAGATTAGTGTGTAACTATGTATCATAAGCAACAAAATGAATATGTGTAAACACACACATTTTCCCTCTTTATTAGATCGTTACCATGAGCACTCAAACAAGCTTTTTATTTATCCCATTAAAACAACAAATCTCTTTTGATCGCATTTTCTCCCTCTAGTTATTACCCCTTTTCTTGGCTTTCTCTTACAGCAAAATTCCTCAAGAAACTTAATCTATACACATTTTCTCCAGTTTCTCTTCTGTTTCTTACCCCTCAATCCATTCTAATTCATTTTTGTCCCACTAAAACTCTGCTCATCAATATTACCATTGATCTCAATCCTGATAAATCATTTAGCAGCATTAGACCCAGTTGTCTTGCCTCCTCCTTGACGTCTGTTTCTTCCCTTGTCTTCCAGGACATCTCACACTGGTTTTCCTCCTCCCATTGCTGCTCCTTCTTAGTCTCTTTGCTTTTTCCCCTTATCTCTTTCACTACTAATTGTCGGAGGTTCCCAGGGCTGCATTCTTCTTCCCTTCCTCTTCTCTATCAACATTCACTTCCTTGGGGTCTCCTCCAAATTCACAGCTTTGAATACCATCTATTTGCCTTTGACCCTCAAATTTTTATCTCCAGTTCAGATCTATTCTCTGGTTTCATACTCATATAGCCAACTGTTCGCCTAGCATCTCCAATTTGATGTCTAATAAGCATCTCAAGCTGAGGATATATAAAACTGACCTTCTCATCTTCCCCCTCAAAACCTATTCTTCCGTCAGTCTTCCTATCTCAGGTAACGACACCTCCATTCTTTCAGTTGTTCTGGCTAAAATCCTTAGAGTCATTCTTAATTCTCGCCCGAATTCCTCTTGCAGCCCACATGCAAGCCATAGTGTATTCTTGTTGACTCTGTCTTCGAAGTATATCCAGAATCGGACCATTTCTCATCACCTCCACTGCTGCCATCCGCCTCCAAGTCACCAGTCATCATCTTTTGACGGTATTAGTGCACTGTCCTTCTTGGTGCTCCTCTTCAGGTTATTCTCAACAAAGCATCCAGGATATCCTGCCAAAATGTAAGTCAGATCATGTCGCTCCTTGCTTAAAGCCCTCTGATGGCTCTCTATCTCCTTTAGAATAAAAGCCAGGTTTATTATAGCGACAAATCTCAGACTGATTTGATCCACTGTGGACCTTGACCTAATTTCCCACTCTTTGCTCCCAAACTTACTCTTCCTGAATGCTCTTCCCTAATATCCACAGAGCTCACTCTCTTTCCTCCTTCAAGTCTGTTCAAATGTCACTTGTAAAGCTTTTGCTGACCACTCTTAAATTTTGCCACCCATTTCTACACCTTCCCAAAACTTCCCACACTCATTCCCTGTTTGAATTTTCTCAGTAGTAATTATCATCTTCTAATAGACTACAAAATTGGCATATATATCTTATCCATTGCCTGTCTTCCCACCCTAGAATGTAGGCTCCTTGAAGGCAAGGAATAGTAACTCTTGTTCACTGACGTATGCACCGTATTCAATGCCCAACACATATTGAGTGCTCAATAAATATTTGCTGAAAGGGTTATGAATTCCTTATATGGGCATAGCATAGTTCTGGAAAGATACACAGAGAACAATGACAAAGGCTTCTCTGTGGAGGGTAACTGAATTTCTGGGGGACAAATGGGGAATCTATACATTTTCAATCTTTGATTTTTATGCTGTTACATATTTAAAACAATCAGATTATTTACAAACCGTTTTTAAATGTTAGGTAAAGGCTCTAATCTCAACTGTGAGTTGAGATGGAATAACAGATTTTGAACCAAGAGTGTGAAAAATTCCATACCAATTTGAGATCACCCAACACTCTCTTTGCTCTGGTCATGTCTTCACTAATCATATGGTAATTTAATATGTCAATAAGGAGGAGCTTATATGCTTGGTGATATTCTCCATCACTAGTTCATCCTTTCTCATTCCATTGCCCTGCTTTTTAATAGAATTTGCAGAAAAGTAGTATCCAGACAGATGGGGCTTTTGAGATCAAAGTCAAATTAGCTCTTGAACCACAGCAACAAGATTTCACCTTCTCTTCTAAGAGGGAGGCAGAGGCCAGCCTTAGAACAACAGATGATAGCTGTGCACAAAATGGATCAACTCAGTGTGTCTGGCAATAAGGCTGGGGCGAAAACAATACTTGATTAAACAAGTGCCAGATACCAGCTAGTATGTAATTGTGGGAAGTTAGAAGTAGCAGTTATGATGTTGCTAAGCAGAGGTGCTTTGTTAGCATTAAGCATTTTCCCCTTCAACTGAAACATAAACCCACAAGGGGAAACAATCCATTCTTTATTATTTTTAAAAGTAACTTTTTGTCTGGAAAACAATTTACTGCCACCAGAAATATGTCTTCTTTTAGAAAGTGTATAATTGGCTGCCATTTGACATTATGTGGCGTTATTAAAGTCTTGAAATTCTCTTAATGTGCATTTTTTTTTCTTGCCACTGAGCAACATTTTCACAATCCCAAAGATTCCCTTGCTGTCTTACCTGACCCAATCTATTCTGAGAGCTTCTCAGCCAGAGATGATTTTGAAAGAGTCAGGTTCTTGGTACAACTTTATAGGATTAAATGAGTCAGACTAATATAAAGATAAAATGTAACCATGGTTACTGTTACTTTTGATTAACTTTTATTCTGCACACCACACTATCAAGAGCTAGTGGTACACTAATACTTGTACACTAGTACTTGAGCTACTGGTTTGTAGACAAGCAGACTTCTACCTCCCCCTGTTCTAGTGCAACTATCTACCTCACTGTGGCAAACATTTATGGATCATCACTATGTGCAGAATGGACAGGACAGACCATACAAGTGTGATTGTGCTTCCTGTTCATCTCAGAGAGTGCTTGTTAGAAATGCAAATCCCCAGGCCTCCCCCATGACTGTTAAACTTACTCGGTGATTCTGATGCTCACTAGGGTTTGAGAACCATTGAGTGACAGAATGGAAAATAAATAGAAGACAAAGTCTTTTTTCCTTTGAAATGTACAATATAGTCAGCGAAGACAAACTCCTTACGTATAAAGCAATTTGTTTTTATTATCAAGCAATGTATAAATAGCATGAGAGGTGCTCAACAAAGACCTGCTCATTGAATACATGGCTGGATGGATGAATGAGTTCAGCACAGACTAAGTATGGGAGCATGATGGACATACTTGCTTCTCTCCTATGCTACTCTGCCTTCTGTGTGATTCTTGGTTTCACAAGGTTAACAGATATCCCATGTCTCTGTAAGCAAGACTGGGCCTTGTCATCTTTGAAGTTATACCAGTATCCCATTGAAAGAGGGTGTGTGAAGCTAGTAGTTATGATGATGTTAAAAAAGTACAAAGGGCTTCACTTACTCTGAGCAAATCCTAGTTAATATAAATGGCTACTAAAGAATAGAAATAGAGTGTGTCATGTCCTAACCAGTTGTAGGAGGTGAGGGAGTGGAATTTAAAAATTTGAATCCAAAATATGGCAGAAAAGGAGAAAAAAAAGAAACATAGATAAAATCAGAACAATAGGAATAGCAAAATAAGATGATTAGAAATAATTCCAGATATATAAATAATCTCAATAGATATAAGAGGAACAAAATCTCTAGTTTAAAATACAGAGATATTGGGGGTCGGCCCAGTGGCGCAGCGGTTAAGTGCGCGCGCTCCGCTTCAGCGGCCCGGGGTTCACAGGTTCAGATCCTGGGCACGCACCGACACATTGCTTCTCAAGCCATGCTGTGATGACGTCCCATATAAAGTGGAGGAAGATGGGCACAGATGTTAGCCCAGGGCCAGTCTTCCTCAGCAAAAAAAAGAGGAGGATTGGTGACAGATGTTAGCTCAAGGCTAATTGTCCTCACAAAAAAATAAAATAATGAAATAAAATAAAATACAGAGATATTAGTTTGGATAAAAGAAAACCAAAATTCAGCTATGTTTTGTTTACAAGTGACACATAAAATGACACAGTGAAAACATAAGGACCGAGAAAGATTGACAGTGAAAGGAGGAAGAAAGATATGCCAGGTGAATGTTAACAATAAATGTCCTTGAGGCCACCACAGTCACATTATTCTGTTACCCGTAACTGTAAGATTTCCAACTCCTGCATATTTTAAAGGAACAAGAACACATAATTAAATACCACGATTTCAGGTTCATGGTGTTTCAATGGAATATTCCGGCTTGTTTTAAATTCTGAGGTCATTTTTCCCCTAGAAAATGCCAATTTCTGAGTTCATTTTCATAAAATAGAGTTACATTCCCATGATTAGAGATATTTTCATTTTCCTATTAAAATGCTATAGATGAAGACACATTCTATATGAAACATGTTTCAGTAGGAAATTACATCCTAACTGTTTTCACTATAGCTCATGAACTTGAGTATCATGAGGCTGCAATTTAAGTCCAGCAGAATGTTCATTGAGGGAATGCTAAGGCCCAGCAACTTGATAAAACCAAGTTCAGATTGCCAGTGTTGGGGTAGAGAGAGCATCTTCTCAGGAAATTATGTTGTGTCCCCTCTAACCTTTTCTTATCTTCCAAGATAATAGAGAAATGTGGCTGATTTTTTTAAAGTGGTAATACATGTCCTCATATGGCTGCAGTAATGAATATGAGATCTCCGAGGAGACCTCCAGTCCTCTCCAGCTTCATTGCCAATCAAGCAATGATCAGGTCTGATTTTATCAATACTAGTGCAGGTGGTGGGTTTCCTTATCGTCAAACCAGTGGTTGTTATGCTGTCTCAAGCCATTCTTTGTTCTGAGTTATTCATCAGGAGTATCTCAAAAGAAAGTCATTTAATGTGGAAAAGTGAGTTGGAAAAAAGGTGAGAGGTTCAAAATTTACGCTTTAAAAATATTAAGAATGTTGAACAGTCATGGGGCAGTCCTGATATTGACTTGGTGCGGACTCTTTGTTAGTCTTTGGACTGAGCAGCTGTATTGGGAGAGAGAGCTCTGAGATGACCCAGCTTTCCCTAGAGAACATGGCCATTAAACATCCCCTATTCTTCTCTTGTAGGAGTGCTACATACTGTGAGTAAAATCTCGTAATGACAGTGGAAATCCTGCTTAGAGTATAACTGATCTTTCTATTCTTTTTGAAGTGGGGAAATGGGGGCATGTTTCTTTGTAGTTTTTCTGGAGCTCTTAGTCCCTGTGTTGTATGAAATAAAACCAAAACACAGTTTGTGGTCTTTTCTTTGTTAGTTTGACAATGAGGGTGTTGTGAATCAGGAGGTTTCAAGACAGCTCTCTATTGTAATATACGTTTGGGGGTAGGGTCTAATTTTTGAAGATTTGTCAATCTGGTGCTTGAAGAGGTATATCACAGGAAATGTTTTGTACCTTACAACTCTTTTTCTTGGCTATGATTTATTGAACCACGGTACTATAAATCATGCTTTCTGATTCCCTCTTCTCTTTCTGAAATAAGTGACTCATTCTGTAGGGCCAAGCTTGTTCCTTTTTCTTTTTCTTCTTTGTTTTTTTCATTCTCACTGAAAACCTTGCTTTCATCTGCCTCAACTATGTACATGTCATATTTTTCTATTAATTCTCCTATTATCTAGGAATGCTCATTTAAAGAGTATTTCTATAAAAGTCATGTATCATTTAGTAAAGGCAAGAAGTAAAAAATTTAAAACATTTGCATTCTTAGGAAATGCATAGATTTAAATATACAAGCCACATTATTGCTTGGAAGCATGGTACAAATGAAATTTTATCTTATTTTGATTTTTGTCTCTTTCTGTAAAGAGTGTAATTTTCACTGGGCTTGGAAAATATGAATTCAAATTACAAGTGAAGTTGTAAGCAATGTTTATTTCTTTAAAGCCAAACTTCTAGAAAACCATAAAGAAAATAATCATGTTTTTACAACACCACAGGTAAACAACAAACATTTTAGAAACTAGAAGATTTTGAACTGAACGACAGGGTAAATCAATAAGTCCCACCTGGAGGGAAGAAATGATTTTCTATTCAGGATATCAAACAAAACTAACACGATATTAGTGGCTTCCCATTTGCACTTGCATGAGGGGGAGGTTGAGGATTGGCAGTTGCTCATATAAATCAAGTCTGGTAAGAACCATATGAATAAGTGTTTGACATTTTCAGTTGGAAAGGAGCAGCTTGTCTTCAGTTCTGAGAAGCCTTCCCCTTGTGACAATCGTCTTTTTTCCTCTTTTGATGAACCAGATTTTTAATATCAACTTCGCATAAGCAAATGCACTGTAGTCCAGGGGGCAGAACTTTCTGAAGTGGCAAGTAGGCAAGATGAAAGGGGAAAATATGAACATATTTGCCTATCAAAACCAAATCTGTTGCCCGTGTATTTGCCAGCACATTTTACTTAAGTTCTTTCTACTCGTGCTGTGTTTCACAATTCTCAAATCTAGAGAAACAGGGAGAAAATGACATATAAATCAGATTATTTTCTGCTTTACATCAACTTCACAGAAGAATCTAGTTTTTTACTGAGCAAATGTCTTACATGGCAATTACTTGTTGAACAACTACTAACCCAACATTTATTGTTGAAGGTCTACTAAGTGCCCAGAAAATTGTGTGATTCATGTCCAAGAGAAGATATGTTGCTTTGAAGTATAAAAGATCTTTCAAGACATTTGAATTCTATTCCTATCTGTACCACTAGTCACATGACCTTTGCAAGACTCCTGACCTCTTGGCCTTTGTAAAAATGAGGAAGTTTAAATAAATATCTTCTAATGCGCCTTCCAGCTCAAACATTATAGCCTCAATTAGCTGAACCTACTTACCTACCTCAAAAGGAGAAAGTAGGAAGAGATCAGAAGGCAAAAAGGGAACAAATAAAGTACAAAGCAATGGTAGTGACAAAATGTGCTAGAATTTAAGGCAGTGCCCAACCAAGTTGTAAAAGTGATGATCCCTCATCTTGCTAGACATACGTGACTCCACGTTCATTTAAAAGATGTGAATCAAATCTCTCCTGGAGCTGTGTCAGAGCAGAGCTCGGAGACATTTACGTTTTGGCAATGCACCAAAAGTGGTGAAAGTAACCTGAACAGAATCTCAGTTCCCTCAGTAAACTGGCTTTGGCATGATGGAGGAGGGCAAGGTCAGGCTCTTTGTGGAGGGCAAAGCATTTCCAGTATGAGCCAATTACAGTTCGTGTATATTCAGTACCTCAGAACTCATTTCAATGCATTAAATTACAGGTCTCTGGCTTGACTCACACTTGAGGTGGTTTGATAAGCACCCCTGAAACTTTCTACTTTGACTCCAATATTGCTCTTGTAGCCATCTGGCTGCTGGCCATGATGCGGAAGCAAAATTCCGCTGGAACCCCACTTCTACTTGCTTGGCCTTGTTCCCGGTGCCTCACTTTCATCTTCAGGCTTTCCACTGCTGCAGAAAGACAAAGCCCAAGCAATGTGTTGGAGCAGCAGTTTCTGGTTGAATTGGCCTTCCTTACAGGCATAGAGTGTCAGCTCTAGTTATTAAAAAAAAAAGTGAGCATAAGTAGGGAGTCAATCCCCCAGTATCAGGACTAGACCCAAGAAATGCTCTGGACTAATTGAAGACGCAAAAAACCCCATTTCAAAATTATCCAGCCCCACTTACACTTTAAAGAGAGAGTGTATTTTCTTGCCAAAACTAAGGGAAAGTAAGGGAACTAATCCAGGCACTTTTATATAATTATATATCTAATCTTCTTAACAACCTTTAACATTATTTGATGTAATTCCAATTTTGCATTGAAGAATTGAAGGTTTAAAAGGTTAAGTAACCTGTCTAAGGTCAAAGACTTAATATATAGTAGAATTGGATTAAAACCATTGACCTCAAAATTCTATTTTTTTTTTTCACCAGGCAAGTTTTTGCAAGTACGTAGAATAGCAATTACCTTAGTTCCTCTCAGATTCTAGAGATCAAGAAAAGGATAGTAAGTGAAAGATATACGCAAGGAAGGTAGAGTTTAGTTAACTAGTTTAAACTAGTTATGTCCAATGCTTTGGGACAAATAAAGAAAATGGTGTGTGTTTCCTATATGAGTTTGGGTTTCCATTGTTTTTGCATCTCAAGAATAACATGATTTTGGCTTTTATATTGATCTTATATGAAATCATGAGACATCACTGTAAATGTTTGATTCATGAATATGAATGATCATTTTTTTTCAAAGATATAACATTTAAACACTTGCTCTGTAGTTAAATATTACTTTGAAAATTCCATTTTCAGGCCTAGATTTCCCCTGAAACTCTAATCTAATTAATGGTATTATATCGTTTGATTTATAAAGTGATTTTAGGAACCTACTTATAAGGAAGTCATACCAATAGTCCTGCAAGGTCTAATCTCATTGATAAAGAGTAAGTAGCTAGTGAACATCACTGAAGACTCTTATGCCAGTTCTTATGCTGTTGATTCTTGCCATGGTACTAATAGATGTTTTTGGTTTGATGTCAGTTGTTTGTCAAGGAATTACAATAATATTTTTCAAAATCTTCGCTGTGACTTCCATTATACTGCGAGACTATTTTTTTTTCCCAACCTCCCCACCATCTGTCTTGATTCTACGTTGGAAAATCTCCCTGATATTCCATCCAGAAGGGCTAAGTGAAATCAATACGGCAACAGCAGATTGCTGATGCATTCTGGCTTTTAAGAGGGATGTTGTTATGATTAACAGTGGCCCAGCTCCTTACCTCTCTATTATCCCAATGCTCTCAAACATTTCAGTCACTCATCAGATTCAATTAATTGTATATGCTTCCTAAAAATGCAGCATAAGGCTAAAAGAAATGTGAAGAAAAAAAGATCAATTATATTTAGCTTTTGGCAGGATTGGAATGATACACTTTTCCCTTTTTGTCTATTTTGGTTCAAGACCATTGATATATAAGAATACCATGTGTTTTAAATTAGGGGCTGGGGCCAGCCTGGTGGCGCAAGCGGTTAAGTGCATGCACTCCGCTGCGGCGGCCCGGGGTTTGCAGGTTCGGATCCCGGGCGCACACCGATGCACTGCTTGTCAAGCCATGCTGTGGCGGCATCCCATATAAAGTAGAGGAAGATGGGCATGGATGTTAGCCCAGGGCCAGTCTTCCTCAGCAAAAAAAAAGAGGAGGATTGGCAGATGTTAACTCAGGGCAGATCTTCCTCACACACACAAAAAATAATAAAAAAAGATAAATAAATAAATAAATTAGGGGCAATGAAAATCATTAACAAGATCTATTCTTTTATGTGCCATATGCTTAGCTAGAAATTACATAGAACACTTGAGCTTTTTTCAATTTTACTACCCCAAGTAAGAAAAAATCTTTTAAAAACTTTATAACACCTAATTATATTATGGAATCTGTCACTGTTGATTTTTCATAATCCAGCTACTAATAAATATGTGTATCTCTATAATTAATAGAAATTGGGATATTAGGGATAGCATTTCATAGTGGTGCAGTTCTGGGTAATGACAAAGGTCCAGTGGTGGTTGAGGTAGATTGAGATTAAGGGCCACTGGAGACAGTATAATAAAAAAAATGGTGATGCTTAGGGTGTTGCATGAATCATTCACATATGGAAGTCTCTCACGAGCAAGGTAGGTATTAGGAAGATATATTCAAGAGGCATTTGATTGCAAGAGTCAGAAATTTTAACTAATGCAAAAAACAAATTTATTGGCTCACATAAGTAGGACGGTTAGAAGTGAATCTCCCTTCACACATGACGTAGGGCACTTGTCTTGAACCATCTCTCATCTTAGCTTGTCTCTTTCACTCCATATTTACCTCATCCTCTGCTGTTACAAACAAGTGCTCTCCATGTGGGATGAAAGATGGCCATGGGCATCCTTAGATTTCCAACTTCCTTGTTAAGCAGAGTATAAAGAGGACTTGTATCTTACAAAGCCCACATACAACTTCCAGGACAAGATTTTCTATAGCCCTGCTTGGATCCTGTGTCCTCTCCTGGACCAATCAGTATGGATGGAAAAATGAGGATCTAATGCTTGCTTGACCAGGGTTGGCTCAGGACTGTGCACTGTTGTGACCTGGGAGTGTAGAGTGTTATGAATTGGGGCAAAACCTTTTAATACTGTTAGAGAGGAAGACCACAAGCCAAAAGCAAAAGTCCTCAATTAATATGAAGGAAAAGCTTTTGTTGCTGGCTTATTAATTAACTATGGCTAATCCTCTGCAGAACCAATCAATCTAACTCATGCAGTTGTATTTAGTTACTCAGAGCTAAGCCACTTTGCAAATGTCTCACATGCAATCCTTATATACTCTCCTTTTTCATGAAAGTTTTGCCTGGTCTCATCCATTACAGCATAAATTTTCAAGCTTCATTAAGTTATTGTGTCTTGCCTGTTGCTCTGCTTGGCTTATAGCAGAACCTCAAAAATGTTTGTGAAATGACTAATAGTAATCATGCTTTTTTTTTTTTCCTTTTATATAGCAACTGGTAGAGTCTGGTTGGCACTAGCTGCTCTGTAATAGTGTAAGTTCTTGTCATTTTAATTGTCTTCCTCTGAGTTGGCATTTGGTAGCCCCTCTCAAATTCCTGGTCTCTCCTATCCTCTGCTTCTCCAATTACCCTTTAGTTTAGGAGAAAAATAGCCTAGACATTTAAATACTTTGGCTCACCAGATCTTTAGAATTACCTATCACTGCCCATCTCTTCTCTCTGCCACGTTAGTCTCTCACTAAAATAGAAAATTAACAGTTGATTCCACAGTTGCTTGGGGAGTTATTGAAACCAGCATAAAATGGGTAACTGTCAGGTGTTTGTTTTCTTCCCTAATATCACTGCAAATATACTCTATGTTCAACACAAATAAATCATTTCTTTAACTTGCCTTAAACTGGTGCTTTCTATGGAATACTGTGCAACTAATAAAATACTATTGTTGAAGAGTTTAAGTCAAGGTATTTTTCACATTTTAACTGAAAAAAGTACAATGTATATAGTCTAATAAGTCTTGCCATTTATATGTATATTATATACATATATAATTACACATATATGTATATATACATATAAGTGCATATGTATATTAATTTGCCAATACACTGCTAGATTTACTTCGTTAATATTTTATTTAGGATTCTTGCATTTAATTCATAAATGAGATTAATTTTGGGAATGTGTGTGTGTGTGTGTGTGTACATGAGTGCTCTCCTTGTCCAGTTTTGAGGTCAATATTATACAAGCATTGTAGAAAGAATGAGAAACTTTCTGTCTTTTTCTAAGCTCTGGAGTAGTTTAGGTAAGATAGGTATTTTTCATTCCCCTGTTTTTGGTCTTCACTTGTAAAATTATCTAGGTTGGTAGTCTAAATTAGGGATAGAGATTTGTCTAAATTTTAATTTCATCTATGGTCGTTCATCCATTGCAGTGTTTTCAATCTTTTTGAATCAATTTTGGTAATTTATATTTTCATTAATTCCTGCATATTTTAAAATGTACTAGCATAAAGTTGTACATAGATAAATAAGTAAACTGATTTATCAGTTACCCTAATCCATAAGCATGAGAATAAATCAAAATTAAAATTCTTGGCTCTCAGTATGCTATTCTATAGTTAAATCAAAGAAGATATTATTTTGTGTAAAGAGTTTTTAGTAACTGCAGGTTTTATATTTTGCCCATAATAAATGCTGTCACTTTAACAGGAAGACAGTTGAAATAATCAAAAGTTCCCAACTCTCTCATTTACATATTCAAATTACCCTGGTACCATTGAAGAGACCTTGTAGCAATTACCACACATTGCAAGGCTGGCAGTTGGTAAAAAAGTCAAAAAGTGATAGTTACATGGCGCAACTAAAACCACCATTCTTTTTAAGTTGCTCCTCTACATGCTGCCTAGTTCTGCACAAGCCCCAGGGAAAACCAGGAATTATAAGAAATGCAGTATTCCACTACTGCGTTCTCTCCAGTGACACAAGCCTGTGGGCCATGACCTTGGGTCCAGTCCTAGACTTTCTCTTCCTCACTGGGTGACCTTGACAAGCCACATTTCCTCTTCAACATGCCTGTCCATCTTTCACAGTGAAGTGAAGATAAAGTCACTGCCACACACCTCCTCCCAATAACTCTTTTTTTGTACCAACAGGAGTATTATTGTTAATGAGATAATGATTTTAAAAGGCTTTATATGCCTTTGACCAAAAGAAGAAGCAGCTATTTTTTAAAAAAGAAATATTCCACTGGCCTTGGACTTAGGTCTGAGTCCAACACCTATGCCTCCGGTTGGAAGGCATTTAACCATGAAGATGTTCAAGAAAGACTGGAAACTTTGCCCCACAGGCAGGAGACCAGCCATGCCATAGCATACTGCGAAATATCATTAGCTACCTTTAAAATTTTGTCAACCTAAGTGGAGATGCAGGTGAAGATTTTAAAATATGAAAAAGAAACATGTCAATAGCATTTTCATTTTAAAGTGAAAAGAGCTTAAATATTTGCATTTATAAAAAATTATAGGTTCACTGAAACACCTTCAAGCAATACCAAAAAATGTAAAATTAAAATTGCTTATTTTCTCCCATACAGAGAGAATCACAATCTGGCTCATACCCCTTTCAGACGTCTATGTATATTTTATCTATATTTGCATTAAGGGAATCACACAACTTTTTTTCCCCCTCATCGTATGTTGTGAATATTATCTCAGATTTTTAAATAATATTTAAAATAAAATGTGTTAAAAAACAAAATTCAACTTAGTAAATTTGAAGATCTAATTGGCTTTATTAAACAATTCATGTATCGGGCAGCATCTCCTCAGGCAAGCAGAGAGATAATCTGAGGGGTTACACAACATGGAAGGCTTTTATAGTAAAGAGGGCCAGACAAAGAAAGGAAGTCATCAGCAAGGAAAAAATGAAAGTTCATTGGAGGAAAGTAAAAGTTCAGATGACAAGGGCTTCTCATTGGCTGAGCTGTGGCATTTTCCATTGGCTGGGCTTGTTGCTGGGCAAGAAGGAAGTCTTCCTTCCTCGTGCTGGAGTAGTAAAGTAGTTGTGCTTCCTGTTTAGGAGTGCAAGGTACATCTCTTCCTGTTGGGGCCAGTAACTGACATCTTCCTGTTGAGGTCTGTAACTGACCTCTTCCTGTTTGGGGTGATTGATGAGTGATAGGGCATGAGAGCTCCCTCTACAGACCTTGCCAATTCCAATTTTAGTTGAGATTTTCTTTATTAATTTTAACAAATGTATGTGGATTACCTACTGTTATGGGTTGAATGGTGCCCCTGCACCCAAGATATGTCCACTTGGAACCTATGACTATGACTTTATTTGGAGATAAGTTTTTTGCAGATGTAATTAAGTTAAAGATGTTGAGATGAGATCATCCTGGACTATGTGGGCGGGCTGTAAAGCTAATCTTGTCATTATATAAGAAAGACAGAGGGAAATTAGAGAGACACAGAGGAGAGGGCTGGTAAGATAGGGGCAGAGATTGGAGCCATGCAGCCACAAGCCCAGAAATGCAGACAGCCACCAGAAGCTCAGAGACAGAAGGGACAGAATTTGCCCTACAGCCTCTAGAGGGAGCACAGACCCAACACCACCCTGATTTCAGACTTCTGGCGTCCAGAACTGTGAGAGAATAAATTTGTGTTGTTTTAAGCCACGAAGTTTGTGGTAATTTGTTACGGCAGACCTAGGAAACTAATACACTTATATATACATGGGAATTGATATAAGTGAATACATTTTTAAGTGAAGCCTGGATTTCTAATATGTTAAAAAAAGTAGGCATGTAATTATTCATAGCTAATGCAATGAGTTTCTTGAATCTTGTGTTTGAAAGAATAAAACCTGATTTCTAGGATAGAGATATATAGTATACATATGCTGTATACTGTATCTTCTCTCTTTAAAAAAAATTGATGTGATATATATACCTATGTATAATAAATATAATATATATACATATACACATATTACAAATATACACATATGATCTAAGATATGTCTATATATAAGGAATTACATAGAATTTTTAGAATTATAGAAATAGAGAATTTTTGGTTTTTTAAAAGGTCTAAAACTTCTAAAAGTTTCCCTAAATACTACATTGCTTTTCTTTAGAGTTTATATAGTGGTATCATAGTCGATGTAGTCGTTTCAGAGATGCTTTTATCACTCAACATACATTTCTAAGATTTTCCACGTGCTACATTCTTTTTTTTTTTTTGTGAGGAAGACTGGCCCTGAGCTAACATCTGCCAATCCTCCTCTTTTTTTTTGCTGAGGAAGACTGGCCGTGGGCTAACATCCATGGCCATCTTCCTCCACTTTTTATATGGGACGCCGCCACAGCATGGCTTGCCAAGCAGTGCGTTGGTGCGCTCCCAGGATCTGAACTGGTGAATCCCGGGCTGCCGCAGCGGAGCACGCGCACTTAACCGCTTGCGCCACCGGGCCAGCCCCTACATTCATTTTTTATAACCATTTTTAGTGTATCCATTGTTCCCTTGGTGGATATTGGAGCTATTTGCAGCATTTAGTAAGTATTTGCTATTTACTACCATGCTTGTTCATGTACCATTGTGTACTGGATTAGCACATCCTCAAGGTGTGCGCATGTTTAGGAGTATAAGGTAATACCAAATTGTTTTCCAATGTGTTGACACCGATTAACACTCCTAGCAGTGTAGGAAAGTTTTCTGTTGTTCCACATACTCTTCAAAATTTGATAGTGTACAGCTCCTTTATTTTGCCAATATAGTGAGTGTAAAATGGAATCTAGCTATGATCTTATTTTGTGTTTTCCTGATTAATAATTGAGTTGTGCATTTAAAATAAATTTTTAGATTACTTGTGTTTCCCACTATGTGAGATGCTTATTCATGTCTTTTGCTCATTTTTCTGCTAAATCATTTGTCTTTTTCATGTTGATGTTTAGGATTTCTGTACATATTCTAAATACCTTGTCAGTTATGTATGTTGTAAATATCTTCTCCCAGTTTGTGGCTTATCTTTCACCATCTTTATAATATCTCTTGGTGATAAAAGTTCTTAATTTAATGTAATTAAATGTATCTATTAATTCCTTTTTTTTTTAATTTGTGACTCTTAAAAACTCTTTCCAATCTCCAGGAGTATAAAGATATTTTCCTATATTGTCTTCTAAAAAGTTTAAAATTTTGTCTTTTATGTTTAAAACATGTAGAATTAATTTTTGTGAATGGTGTGAGAAGCAGTGTTCAAATTTCATTTCTTTCCTCACGGCACGAACCAATTGTCCCAGAGCATGTTCTTGAAGAGGCATCTCTTAGAGATTTGTGTTGCCATCTCTGTCATAAATCAACTATCTGGTCTCTCTATTGAGTTTCACTGTTTTTTTTTTTTTTTTTTTAATCTATCCCTGTAATTATCTAAGAGTGTTTTAATTGCTAAAGCCTTAAATCAATCTTATGGGGCAAGTCTTCACAAGCTATTCATCTTTTTTAGGAGTCTTTGCTATTTTGATTTTTTAATGTACATTTTAGAATCACCTAAGTAAGTTTCTTTTATAAAAAACTCTGATGGAATTTGGATCTTTAGATAAGTTTGGAGAGAACTGTACCTTTTATGATAGTGAGCCTTCCTTCCCCTGAACAAGTTTTATCTCTTCATTTAGTTATGACTTCTTTAATGTCTTGCAATAAAGTTGTAAAATTGTATCCTTAATAGTCTTCTACATCTCTTGTTAGATTTTTAGACACTGTATATTTCTGCTGCTATTTCAACTGCTATCTTTCTTTAAAAAGCTACATTTTCTCAATTGTTTTCAAAGGTGTATAAATTAAGTGTATTGATCTTATTTCTAGCCAGATTGCTAAACTGTCTTATTAAGGTAATAATATCTCTATCAATTATTTTGGATTTTCTGTGTAGATATTATATCATCTGTGAAAAAGGACATTTTTGTTTTTCCCATTCCAGCTCTTGCCTTTTTGAATTTATATTCCACATGTTACTACACAAGCAAGGACCTCTAATACAACTTGCCTAAAAGCAGATAGTGGACATACTTCTCTTGCCCTTGAGTTTAAAGTGATTGCTTCTAACATTTTACTGGTAAGAATGTTTTTGATCTAGATTTTTGGAACTACTCTTGATTGGGTTCAGGAAATTCTCTTTTATTTCTAGCTTACTAACAATATTTATCATGAATAAATCAATTTTACCAAGGATTTTTCTTCATTTATTGAAAAGATACATGATTTTTTCCCCCTTTTTCCTATGATTGTGGTAATTGTACTTAAGGACTTCTACTGTCAAACCACTTTTGTAATTTGGGAATTTTTAAATGATGAATGATATTAAATATTGTCAATTTTTTCCTTCATCTACTGATATGATCATATAATTTTCCTCCTTTATTTAATGAATATAGTGAATTATATTGATTCATTTTCAAATAGTAAACAAATCTTCTATTCCCTGGACAAGCCATACTTGTTCATGCTGTGTTATCTTTTTTGTATATTGTGGCTTCAAATTGCTAATATTTTGTATGTATTGATGTTCTTGAAAAATATTGATTTGGAATTTTCTTTCCTTGTAATGCCTCTCAGATTTTGGTAACAAAGTTATGCTGACCTCATAACGTGTGTAGAGGTGTATACACTTTTCCTCTATTTTCTAAAACATTTTGTATAAACTGATATTCCTGCCTTGAGTTAAAGAATGACCAGTTAATCTACCCAGGGCTGAAGTCTTCTTTATGGACAGGCTTTGATTATAATTTATTTCCTTTAATATATATTAGGGCTATTCAACTTTTCTACTTTTCTTGTGTCAATTTTGAAAAGGGGTTTTTGTTTTTTTTGGGGGGAGAAAGACCAGCCCTGAGCTAACATCTATGTCAATCCCCCTCTTTTTGCTGAGGAAGACCAGCCCTGAGCTAACATCTATTGCCAATCCTCTTCCTTTTTTTTTCCTCCCTTTTTCTCCCCAAAGCCCCAGTAGATAGTTGTATGTCATAGTTGCACATCCTGCTAGTTGCTGTATGTGGGACGCTGCCTCAGCATGGCCCAACAAGCGGTGGGTCGGTGCACTCCCAGTATCCGAACCCGGGCTGCTAGTAGCGGAGCGTGTGCACTTAAGCGCTAAGCCATGCGGTCAGCCCTGAGAAGGTGTTTTTTCAAGAAATTTGTCTAGAGCCAGCCCCAGTGGCCTAGTGGTTAAGTTCAGCATGCTCCACTTTGGCAGCCTGAGTTTGGTTTCTGGGCCGAGACCTACACCACTCATCTGTCAGTGGCCATGCTGTGGCGGCAGCTCACATACAAAAAGGGGAAGATTGGCAACAGATGTTAGTTTAGGGTGAATCTGACTCAGCAAAACAAAAAAAAAAAAAAAAAGAAAGAAATTTGTCTATTTCATCAAAGTTGTCAAATATTTTGCTATAAAATTATTTCTTTTTAAATCTTCCTATCTAAAAGATCAGTAGTGAGACTTCCTCCACTATTTCTGATATTGAAAATTTGTGCTTTCTCTGTTTTTTCATGATTGATCTTGCCCAAGGGTTTATAAATTTTTTTAAATCTTTTCAAAGAAACAAATTTTAGCTTAGTTAATTCCATCTGTTGATTTTTTTCCTATTTCACTGTGTTCTGCTCTTTATTATTTCCTTCCTTCTCTTTACTTTGCTTTCTTTTTCTATACTCCTTAAGTGTTCCTTTCAAAAAATATTTTCTCTTCTTATGGTTACAATTATGATATGAATTATATACTCCTATTTCTAGTTCTTGATTTACCCATTTATATGAAATTTGTTGACTCCCTGCTGTGAAAGTTGAGGAATTTACTACTCATATTCACCCGCCTATTTTATTTCCACCTACTAATTTAGTTAATGATTATGTTTGCTTTGTCAAGCTTTATAAAATTTACATGCTGCTCTGCAAAAATAATTAAATATTTTATACTTTGTCTAAATAGCGATTTTAAATTTTACTTTTATTATTATTTTTAATTATTTACTTTTATTATTATATTATTTTTACTATTATTACTTTTATTATTATATTATTTTTAATCTGCACTTACAATATTAAGTTTATGTAGGGAAACTTTATTTGCTATAGAACCAAGAAGAGTGTTTGAACTGATAGTGAAGATAATATAATGATATACCTTTAAATCATTAAATCATACATCACGAACCATTAAATTGCTAAGGGACACTCTTTCAAATATCTCAGTCTAATGAACTCTCTGTTACTTTAAAAAATGTTAAATTCCATATTGCTCAATTACTTTCTTCTTTTTTCTTTTTAATTTCTTGTATTCCTTCTAAAGAAGTTTATCTTTAATTTCTTCTTCTTTTTTTCAGTAGTAAAATTACTGAGTTTTTATACTTCACTTATAGATTGAATGGGTAGACAATTTTATATTAAAATTCATTTTCTTTCTGTCCTTTGAATTCTTGACAACATTATCTTTTAGCATCCAGTGCCCTTGCTGAGAAGGCTGATGTCAATCTTCTCCTGTCCCTTTGTAAGCAACCTAGGTTTTCTCTCTGAAAACTTTTAGGGTTTTCTCTGTATCCCTGAATTGCTCCAGTTTATCAGGGAATGTGGTTGTAGTGCAGATCCACTGGTCCAGCTCTTTCCTAAGCAGTTATATGATTAATTACCCTGAGGATTTCTCCCCAGTCCATTCCTGCTTTTCTTTTTGATATGTAATTTCATATTTTCATTTAGTTCAGGGGCTTCCTTTGGTAAGACAGTTCTTATCTCTGTTGCCTCTTGGAGACTCCCTTGGGTAAGACAAATTTGATTTCTGTTGTTGGGTTGCATATATGCCACCTCTGTTATATCCATTAATATTATTCCATATTTTTTCAACGAAGGAAAAATATAAACATCCATGTGCCTACCACCCAGAATTAGCAAATGCTGTAATTTGTTTCCAATAATTATTTAAAAAAATACATGAAGATGAAAGCCCCTTTGAGTCCCTTCCCAATCTTATCTTCCTCCTTCCCAGAGGAAATCACTCATGTAAGTTAGGTATTCATTCTTCTAGTTTATCTGTTCAAACTTTTTTTTTATTTCTTTTATTTATTTCTTTTTTATTTTTTTTGAGGAAGATCAGCCCTGAGCTAACATTTGCCAATCCTCCTCTTTTTGCTGAGGAAGACTGGCCCTGGGCTAACATCCGTGCCCATCTTCCTCCACTTTATATGGGATGCCGCCATACCATGGCTTGACAAGCGGTGCGTCCGTGTGCCCCCGGGATCCGAACCGGCGAACCCAGGGCTGCCGCAGCAGAATGCGCACACTTAACCACTTGTGCCACCAGGCCGGCCCCTGTTCATACTTTTATTTCATATATTGAATGAATATGTAGTATTGTTTTGAGAGTTTTCATTTACATAAATATTATATTGTGAATGGAGCACACATAATATTTCAAAGTGCTTGTTTTTACTAGATTCCATGTGTTTGAGATTTACTTAAGTTGATACACACACACACACGTACACATAGAGTGCATTCATTTTTCTGTCATTCCATGTGACCTTGGGAGGAAAGAAATATAAATTGTTTGCTCAATTCTGTATCTTGTACTCTGAGCCTAGTAAATAATAAATTTAAAAATAAAAATTAATAAAACATGAATTAAATGAGTATAGTATTATGGTATATATATGTGTGTGTAAATATATATTTACATATATACCTATATAGCTACATATTTACTATATTTTTATGCTTTAGTGTATGTATATGTATACACAAATACTAACGAGATTAGAAATTATATTGCTTGCCATTAAAATATGTAGATATTTAGATATATACCATCAAATCAGAGTGGAGGAGTTATTAAAAATGTTTTAAATATTGAGAGTTGTTAAGACACAAATCCTAAACCTTTCACATTGCGTTTACTCAGCAGTGGAAGGTGATGTCTACAGTTGCGCCGATCTCTCCTGTAGGCTGGATCTGTGCAGACTCCAGATGGACTCCAGCTGGAGCCTTCTTCTCTAGTCTTCAGTTTGTCCTTAGCACCCTGTGAATAAAATTAACAAAGGATTATTCATTGGCTCAATGGCCTTATTCAAGACTGCTTCTTTTTGGGAGAATAAGGTATATTTATTTGAAGTCCAACCTGTTCTTTACCTACTCAAGTCAACTGACTCTAAATAATTAGCAGTTACTAAATTTGTCTTGTGAGAACTGAGCATTTTAGGAGGTTTTGCAAGGCTGACAGGTGTTGCATCTTTCCTACGTTTCCTGATTCCTTCCACTATTCTTTCTCCTCTTTCATTTATCCCTTCTACCTCTTTCTTTTCTTTTAGTCTGCCTTCTCTCCATTTCTCTGCTTTAAATTTCAGAAACAATAAAAAAGATAAAAAACAGAGACTGGAACCAATGTTCTTTCCTGGTATGGCCCTCGTTCAAGTGGTGATTTAGCTCTTTTTGAGACAAAGTGACTCATATACATGAGATGATGTATTGTCCATTTAGAGTTTTGGGAGATGAGGTGCGAGTAGAGACAGAGGGTGTGGGGAAGCAGCACTGAGAAAAAAATGTAGACCACTAAAAAGTTTTTCAAGCCAGTTGATTTTACAAAGATTATTTTTCAATTTGGCGTGTGTCTATCTAATTTAAGGCAATGTGGCCTAATGGTTAAGAGAGCCAGACTGACTGGGTTCGAATCCCAGCTCCATCCTTAGGAGCTCCATGGACAAGATTCTTAACCTCCTTTTGCATCAGTTTCCCCTCTATAAATTGGAGGTGATAATGGTACCTACCTTATAACTTTGTTGATTAAATGAGTTAATATTTGTAAAGTGCTTAGAATAGTGTTGACTATATAGCAAGCACTATATAGTTTCCTGAATAGATAAAAAATAAATAAATGGGAAAAAATTGGACAAGAAAGTAAAACATAAGTCATATTGCAACAATATGCTTTTCAAAGATAATTATCCTTGGGGCCAGCCCGGTGGCACAAGCGGTTAAGTGTGCGTGCTCCGCTAGGGCTGCCTGGGGTCCGGCGGTTTGGATCCTGGGCGTGCACCAACACACCGCTTGTCAAGTTGTGGCAGCATCCCATATAAAGTAGAGGAAGATGGGCATGGATGTTAGCCCAGGGCCAATCTTCCTCAGCTAAAAGAGAAGGATTGGCATCCATCAGATGTTAGCTCAGGGCCGATCTTCCTCACCAAAAAAAAAAAAAAAAGATAATTATCCTCGGGTAACCTTGAAGTTAGAAAATAAGCAGATTTTTAAAGGAAAACATGGCATGCAGAAAAATAGTAGATATGGAAGAAATTACCAAGACTTGCAGTTATACCCACAGAATCACAATGATTCGTACTTTAATTAAGAATAGTTCATAGTATTCTTAATTCAACGTTTACTCACATTCACTTCTTTAGATTCTACAGACTTCCTCACGTAGTCGTGCCTGTTCTTTAAATATTTTAAAGCCTTTTCTATTGAGTACATGAACAACACTAATTTTAGCTGCAATTGTTATATTTTCAAAGAAGCTAAAAAAAGTGTTAAGCCTGACTGTTTTCAAAGAGCGATTCTATAACAAGAAACTAGACTGTGGTTTGAAAGTGATTGGTCTTATTAACAGGAGAGAGAAGTATGGCCTGATGGAAAAGGGAAAAAGGAACAAGTGATGATTATATCTTACACTTTCATCTTGGGCTTCCCAAAGCACCTGAAACCAAGTCTCATTATCATTTCTTTAAATAGAGGAGGCAAGTGAGATAGCCAGTTAAGTGAGCTTCCCAAGGTCATACTCCAACTTGCTAACATAGCGATAAAAATCCAATATACTTAAGTAGTTTCCTCTGCCCGATCATCCTCTTGGCATCGATTTCGTGCATCATGAGGAAAGGAGGTGGGCAGGATGATCTTCTTGGTCTTTCCAACCCTGCCATCTTGCTCAGTGGCTCACCTTATATTAATTGTTGATTGCATCTCGACAAGCTTTCCTTTACACCATTTCTGTTCAGGCAGAATTCTTGCCAGTTGCGAGGTCAAAATGACAAGTCTGGTCCCCAGCTGTTCTCTTGTGCTACTTCAGCTCTTTCTCAGCCTTTCAGCTCCCAAGGAAGAATTTAAGTCCTCACAAGTGTTTTTGATTTTTGTGGGTCTTTGTTTTATTGATCATTTTCCCCTGGAATACCTATCATGTTTGTGGTTGGTTTCAGAAAGTGTTGGGGATTTCATTAATTGTGAATGACTTTTGTCTTTTCAATTCTTTTGAGTTTTGACCCATTGGCCATGTCTTTAAACCCAGCTGAAGAGGAAGATATAGGAAGGACCTCTGAGCTGTCCAGTAGGGTAGCCACTAGCCATATGAACCTATTGAAATTGAAGTTGGAACTTAAAGTAACAAAAATTAAAAATTCAGCCTCTCAGTCTCACTAGCCATATTTCAAGCACTCAACAGCTGCACATTGTCTCTATCAGCTCCAGCCTTAGTTTACTCCTCTCTAGAGTGGAGAGATTGCATTAGATGACTGTAAGATTCCTCTGGCACCAGCATTTCTGTGATTTTTCCAGGAACATTTTTTGGGTTTGGCAGTACTACCTTGGATTCTGTGAGCCGTGCCTCTCTCTCTCCATCTCTCTTTTTCTCCATCTAGCAAAATGTACCTCTCTTATATTCATCTTGTATGTTGGAACCAAGTGTTTGACAAAGAATATGGTAACGTATTCAACAAAAGCTTTGTGTACTAAATATAGCCTCGGAGTTTTAAAGAGTTTTTTTTTCTTTTATGAGTGTTGGCAGCTGTTTTACTATGATGCAGGTCTCAGAAAGAGATGAGGACATATTCTATTTTGAGATAAAAGCTTCATCTGAGATGTAGAAATGACACTGTAATAAATGCTATTACAGTTAATGAAATCAGGGTACAAGCTGATTTTTATTTGATTATATGAGGCAAATTCTTCCAAATTTCCATGTACACATTCTGAGCATAAACTGGCAGTAGAACCTATTGTTAATCAATCAGAACTACAAGTTGGTCTCTGCTTCATTCTTTTTTGTAGCCCTGAGATTGTAAGAAAAAAGAGTAACAAAAATAGAGGTTAAAATCGTAGAGACTAGAATTTTCCTTTCTTTTCCTACCACTTACATAAAAGGGCAACAATTAATAATCCAGTGAGAAACATTTATGGACCTCAGTTTACAAACTAAAACAAATGATGAAAAAATCATATAATGCTAAATTTCTGTTTATATCCACTTGAAAAGTAATTGCGACAGTATGGTGTTAATCATCTTATAAGGGAGAATTTTAAAACCTGGAAGGCAGCAAATTTCCAAAGTGCTGATTATATGTGCTAATTGTCTTTTGCTTGTTATTTCAATCCCTTAACTAGGAAGATTCATAGCATATGTCTATTTCCCCCCTACTTTCTTCAGGCAGAAATTCCCTTGGGGGGAGTCACCTGACAAAATCGTTAAGTAGAAGTTTTATGAGCGTAGGTGGGATAACATTTGGAGATGACTGATTACATGATTGCAGCTAATTGTTTGTGGGACTTGGAAAGTCTCTAACATCTTTAAGGGGAATCCTTTCACTTGTAATCCATCAAAAGAATTGCAGCTTTCCCTAAGGATAAGCTTCCTTTGGGGTGTCACAGAGAAATATTTCTGAGGTAACCTTGAACCAGCATCAGCCTTTTTATTTTCTGATGAAAATAATCCCCCCTTTGTCACCAAAATATAATTTACAGCTATGAGGCCATTCCCAGCTAGGATATTTGCCCTTTGACAAGATTTTTTGAGACCTCTTCCAGTTGCCTGCAAGAAATGATACACTAACTGTGTCCCGTTAGAACCCTACTGATCTGAAAGAATTAATATGTTTAACAAATAGGTGTAACTCACTCCAGGAATAGCTTGCTTTTTTTTTTTAATTGCTACGAATAACATACATTTATTTGTTTATTTTTATCCGTTATTGTAAGAACACTTAACATGAGCTCTACTCTCTTAAATTTTTAAGTACACAATACAATATTGCTAATTATAGGCACCATGTTGTACAGCAAATCTCTTGCTTTTGAATTGAGCTAATGTACATGTGAAGCACCTCAAGCTATTTGTAACTTTAGTGTATTTTTATGTACAGTGTAATTATTACCTTATATTTTTTCGGCATCTATTCATCAAATGCTTTGAGCTCCTTTACTAAGTTATAGTTAATCAATAACCATTAGCTGTGCGACTACAGTGATGCCATCATGCCTGGAATCCTGAGCCCCACGTCAAAATCCTACCCATGGTCTTCTCATTTCACATCTACTACAGGACAATGCTAGTTACATAGCAAGTATTCAACAAATATTTTCAATAATTCATTCAACAAACATTTACCAAATACCTTCTATATGTGACATACTGTGACTAACACGCATGTACACACACATGTGTATGTGTGCATACACACACAGATACACATATGCATCCCACCCTTAAGGTTTAAGAAAATGAAGATCATCTATGTCTCAGTCTATTTGACAGAAACTCTGCCTGCCTTGGTCTCATTACCACTGGCTTGGAAAAATGTGTGACATTGAGCAGTTATGAAACTGCGGCTTTCTTGGGGGGTGGGGGTGGGAATTGCAAAAACATAGGAAATTTTTCCCATTTGTAACCTGTTACACATCTTGTACGCTGCTTCCAGGTTGGGCTGATCAACTCTTGAACTGCAGCCCTGACATACAGCTGGGCATGTGCATGTTGTGGCAAATATGGATTTTGACAAAATTTCTGCCCATTGGAGATCTGGGTGGTGTTTGGTGATAAATGGTGCCTGAAGCCATGTGGAGTGGATCAGGATGAAGAAATCAGACTGAGAACTGCAGAATGCAGGCTGTGGCATGAAGCCAGCCAGGTTTATGTATTGCCAAAATCTCAATCAGCCCAGAAATGAATTACTGTACATACTCTGAGCTAAGAGTGAAAAAAGAAAAGCATCAACACAACTTTATCACCCACGCCTGCTTTAGAACCAGGAATGCCTTGAATCCTTGGAAGGCGCTAATGTTAAAATCAGGTAACTTCTTTGTTCTTCTGCTGCCTTTGGAAACCATAATATTTTTGCTCTCCCGTTTTAGCTGAGAAGAATGAGGCTGGGACCTGGACGGGAACACACCCCTGAGGTCACACCGTACCTTGCTTCCTGTCTCTCTTATTCAGTCACAGAACAGTCTTAGAGACTCACACTCTTGTCCGAGGACGTGGAGAGAAGATGCTTTCATTGCTTTTCCAATCCCTAGCTCCAACTTCTTCTCTTTGTTTACCTTGCTGGTGCTTGGTAGGTAGGTCACGCTTGATCAGCATGCAGACACTGCTCTTAACTGCCTTGGAGGCAACGGATTAAGCGAAAGGGGAATGAACGCTGTCTATGGAAAAGGGAGAATGCTTAGCGTCACTCCCTCAGCTAGTTGACCGTGGAGAAAAGTAATTACCAACAGTGATTTGGGGCCTGCCTTTTGCAGGCGGTGCATTTAAGCACGTACATAAGCCTTTCTTAGCAAATGATCACAAACTCCAACTATGTCACTTTTGTATTCTTATCTAGCTTTTTCTTCTTTTCTCCTCAGACACAGTTGTTCAAGGATATAGAATTTTACCGTGAATACTCAAACTCCATTTCTTGTAGTCTGACTGAAGTGTGATTAAACTTGGAATAAAATGAATTCTTTCCTGCCACATAAGCCACAATGCAGGAAGGGAAAAAAAGACTCTTAATACCACTTTTTCGGACCCCTTGAGCATGCCCTTCATAAAAAACAATATCAGACTCTTCGGTTAGTGTACAAGCAATGCCATTGACCCTATGAGCCATTTATATAAAATCTAAAATGCCAGCAATCATGTTATTTTGTCTCTGCCGTCTGCTTGCTTATACCCACTTTATTCACAGCACAAAATCGAGTCAAGAAAAACTCTAGACTGATACTTCAGAAACTTTAGAGAGCAAACACATCACCTGCAGAGCTTGTAAACACAGATTCCTGGGCTCCACTCCAGAAATTTAGTAGATTGGCAATGGGAAGGACCTGAGAATTTTCAGCTCTAATGAACTCTGAGGTGATACTTACGCTGCTTCTCCGTGAACCACTTGGAGGAGAACTGCTCCTGGCTGAGGGGCCCACATGGAGAACCCCTCGCTATCAGGTACCTAAAACAATACACACACACACACACACACACACACAATCTGCTTTTATTCAAGGTGGGGGATTTGGTAGGTTCATTTCAGCACAGAGTGGTAACACATCTTCTTTATAAGACATTTCAACTGCCTTCAAGGAAATAGCAAAGAGAGTTAGAGGGCCATTAGGATAGACCGTTGAGAACATCCCTGACTTTAAAACCCCGAACAGAGGAGAAGCCGTTAATGCAGACATCCATTCTGTGCTTGCTAGGAACACAGTATTGCTGACACATTGCTTTAAAAGGACCATTTAAAACCTCTAGTCAATTGGTAATTATTAATGTTTATTACTGCTCTGATGAAACCCCCAGCATATATTTACTTTCTAAAGGTTAGTAATAAAAGCAGATAAACTGATAAACAATTAGTCATTTGGGAGACTTTCCCCTGTTTAATTTGTTTCTCACTCCAATCCACCCCACTCTGTATGTGTATATATATATATATATACACATACATACACATATATAGTTTTGAATAGAGTATGTATATTAGAATGGAATGTATAGAGAAAATGTATTTTATATGTAGTTTTGCATATTATAAATGTTGTAATTATATGTATATATTCTAGTTTTGCTAGCTAAGTTATGAGAAAAAAATAAATTACTATTGCTACTCTACCCCTTTCTTACTTGGAGCTAATAATCATATCATTAAGTTAATTATGCCAGCAATTAAAAAGGATCTAGTTCTTTGGGAACAGTTATTCAGAATGAATTGTTCCTTAATGTCTGTACACATGGATTGGTTTGATGGGAGAACAGGAAGTCTGTAGGTCAGTGCAATATTTCTCGTTGCGTTTTGCTGTCAGAGGCTTTCACTTCTGCCCTTGAAAGGCTCGGAAGTCCTGGATTAACCACATTATATCAGTCCTTATCTTTCTTATGGGTATTAGGGACAGATATTCTCATTAACTCTCAGCTTGTGAATTATGGGCCAGCCATTTACAGTACAGAATAATAAATTGTCCAGAACTATGTGCACACAGCTATTGGCTCTAAATATTGGCTTCTCTGCCTGATGCAGTCCAGTTATTTGTAGAAGCCAGACTGGAGCTCCAGTGGATGAACTTATTAACTGAAAATGGATCCTGATTGTATTTTGTGCCGTTGAGCAATTTTCAAACAATTTCTCTTGGGTATAATTTTAATGCTGGCACGTTCTCATTTTTAAAATGACCAGAAACTTAGAAAATATAAGTCAGACCTAGCACTTTCATGTCTTACTTACATGCCTGCCTTACAGAACCAAGTGATTCTTAATTGGATATTTTATATGTTTCACACGAATAGCGGTTTATAAGGCAAAAATTTGCTTTCCACAATATATAGAAAACTATAACGCAAAACAAAGAGCACCTGATTTTCTTGGTGGGGATGAAATGGAAGGAGATATTAGAAAAAAACTAGTAAATTCTACAGCATAGTGAGTACTCAATAGATTGGTACTGAATTATGAATTGATTAATTATTATGTAGTAACTGTCAGAAGTCAACAGAAGAGTTTGAAACAGTGCTCGCTTTCATCCAGCTTGAGTTGGGATCTAAGATCTGAGGACATCCTTCAGAAGGCTTTACTGTGGGTGTTCTGGTCACCCTATCAAGAGTAGTCTTGATGAGTTTACACGTTTTATCAGTTGTTGTCTTTGAAAGAAGGGTAGCACTGTAGTCAGTAGTTAATCCACTCGCAGAATAGCTCTCATTGGATCAGCAAATTCGATGATATATCGAAAGCAAGAGTCATCTTTTGAAAGAATTCAGGAAACCTGGATAAGCACTCTAATGATGTAATCGCTCAGCTATTTATAGAAGTATAAAAAAAGCAGACCAAAAATGGCTGAGGCTTTGGGGGAGGAGAAACATATTGATTCCAGCCCTGAATTGAGAGAGCATATGTACATTTTAGGAAAGTTGCAAAAAACAAATGTTCATGGTTTCCTCCATCAAGGTGCCAGGGCTTCCAAGATCTTGGCAGCTTTGTCCTGTTACACAGCAGGCATTTCATTCTCTCTCATGCAAGAGAAGATCCTGACGTGACTGCTTTTGATGCTCATAATCACAATCTGACTGAAAAAACTCCTCAATAGATTAGGCATCGACCTTAGGCAGGACTACTAGGAAGTGCTATATATACATATGTGTGTTTTGCAAGGAGGCCATCTTCCCCTTGACTTCTAATTCTAACAAGGATGTTCAGTGAACAGTGATGGTGAAATACTAGCTATGAATTATCTCAAATCTATCTATATGGTACAATCAAGACCAAGTGTATGCTTTGTGTTCTTTGTTATATTTTTGTTCTTCTTTCATATTTGCTGAAACCTTTCTTTCTTTCTTTTTTTTTTTTAATTCCATGATGTTTCAGCTTTGCTAAGGGATAGTAAGGGAAGATATTTGGGTTCATGCATAGGCAGGACTTTTATATAGACAATAGTACACATCTGGCAACCAAGATGTTAGTGCAGGCCATACTGATCAAGGTGAGGGAGATTCAAGGGTGAGGTGAAACTTAACAAGGCTATCAGAATAGGTGCTACTTAGGTCAGCTACTGCTGGCCTCCTGCCCATCCCAAATCTGGAGATTCACCTTCCACAGGTAAAGGTATGCCTTATTTTAATAGGGCTTATGTTATGCTTAATTCCAGTGCATTCCAGGAACATGAATGGTAGATTATAATGCTATTCTGCACTCTAGCCAAACCCAGTTAAAGAAGAACAAAGAGAGCATTTTATATTGGACAGAGGAAGATAATGGACCCCAGAGCAAAAAAGCCATGTGATTGTTGGGCCATGATCATCAAATACTCAGAATATTATAATATAAATATATTTATAATATCAATAGGGAGAAATCAAAGATTCTGTGTTGGAGTTAAATATTGAAAATTATCCTAAGGGCACAGGTATGAGGAAATAGAATGATATTATTAAGTATTGTCTATGAGCCAGATATGGTGCTAGGAGCATCAAGTTATGCAGGTGCATCAAGTTATATAGGTACATCCATGTTTATGAATGGGCATGCGATGAACATTCATTAAGAAGAGCATCCCTCCAAGTTATTGCAATGATGGCTAAAGCATCGTCCTTCTTCCTCAAGCAGACAATGGTTTTGAATGCCATCTTGAGAAGTTTGGAATTTGTTCTGTAGGAATGGAAGAAGTTTGGAATTGTCGTATGAGAATTCCTTCTATAGGAGTGGGAATAGAATTCGCTCTATGGGAATTTGCTTTATGGGAATGGGATGTTATTGGAGCATTTTTGAGATAACCAGCAATTACATCAGAGCTGCATATTGGAAAGATCGCTCTGACTATAGTGTAAAAAATGCATCTGAGTTTGGAGGTCATTTGGGGGGAAGATAGTGAATTGAGGATTTGAACGTTTTGAGTATGAGGAGCTAGCAGAAAATCCATGCGAGGACAAATGTGATAGTTGTTGAAAATGCAGGATGTAAAAAGGGAATAGAGATGAAAACGTAGAGTTGTAGAGTGATCCACACACTGTGCAAGAGTAAACATGAGGTCAGATCAATGAACACACGTGAACACACAGGTGAGATGACTCACGGCCCTTTGACTTTTGGGCTTGTCCCAAGATCAAGCAGGTATATTTGCTTTACTAAAATCTTTGATCGTCCTTAACACTGTTTTTTGCAGGGGCATTTGAATCCTTGTTGTCTAGCTCACCAAGATTGCAATTCAAGTTGAGGGACCGGAAAGAAGCCGAGATGAATCATGAACTGCAGGCTTCAATGACCTCTTGTTCAATCCCAGAATGGAAATGAGGTTATTAGAATATATTGCTGAATAACATGATTAATTTTAAAAGTCTGTGCTTGATCCTATCAGTATGAGTAGAGCAGGAGACTAAAGCAAAGAGCTAGGACCAGGAGATCAGACAGCAGAGTGGGCAGAGGGCAAGCATGGAAGAGATTGGTCTCAGGGGCCAGCATGGGGCACAATTCCCACGGCAGGGCTCAGATCTGGAACTATGACAGTTAGAACTGGGGGAGAATGGACATACCAAAAAGAAAAAGTAAAATAGGTATCAAGGACTAAGAAGCTGGGAAGAGAAAGTGGATAGTAGGGATTAAGGATCCAGGCAGAGAGGCTGACAGCACATATAGCAAGCAGTAGTAAATATTCTTGATACTCTGCCAAGTATTTGCTTCAGCTCAAGTTAGGGGTGATTGTCCTGCATTAGTAAGAACCAGCAGCCTTAGATGGACAAACTGAATCTTATAGTAAGAGATAAATAGGAAGCAAAGAGCTGGACAAGCCAATTCTTGACACATTCATTCCAGATATGAACTCCATTTCCTGGAATAAGGGAGAAATAATCTTCCTTAATTCCTTCCCTCTCTTTCTTTAGTCTAGAGCTGAAGTTCTTAACCTTTGAGTGGGAGGCACTTGCAGAATTGAGTGAATGCTAGAGACTCACCATCAGAGGATTGCAAAGACTCATGAACACTCAAATATTTCCTATAATTATAGGGGTTCGCAGCCATGAGTCTCCCTCTGGCTAAGAACTAGTCCAGAAGGAGAATAAGTCAGGTCTTCAGCAGCACACCCTAGCTTCTCTCAGGGAAATTGAAAGACTCTGCCTCCCTCTTGTATATGTATAGCAGGCAGAAGACAGAGTGGATTTGAGCTCATGTCCTTGGCTCTTGAGTATTCCTAGCTGCACGTGGATGTATGGATGAGCTGATTCTGGCAGAGTGACAATCTTTCTAGGGAGTAAGGGAAGGAAGAGGTATTAATCATAGCACAATAAAACAGCAGCAGCAGCAACAACTATCACCAAGTATTGCAGGCCTATCAAGTACCAGCCACCATATGATACACTTTACTTTGCTATGTAAACATTATTCCACCTAATTTACTGATGAGGAAACTGAGACTAGAAGGAATTAATTTTGATTTATCCAGAGGCTGATAGCTTTATCTGTCCGACTATGAGGAATTCTTCCTTCCGTATCTCCAATTCCCGCATCTTGTTTGTGGAGACACTCTCTCTTCTTTCTGTCCTTTACAGAGCAAAAATTAATCTTCACATTTTGGAGTTTTCCTACTGAATATTAGCCGCCAAGCTAAATAAGGGCCACCACTAGTGCATAAATGTCTTTGTGCAAGTTGGTGAAAGGCACTCCTTCTTCCACTTGGATGCAGCCCAATACCAGGGCTCACGGCTGAGCAAGCAGAACATGGGCTTGATTTTAGTCCCCTTACCCCTTGGCCAGATGCCCTTGTGCAGTGAATAACCTGCCCAACTCTATATAGCAGCCTTGAGCCAAATTCTCCAGAATGCTATCAGAGGTGAAGAGCCAAGGACAAAGCTTTGTTCTCAGGAAAAGCTGTAGTGTATTCATGACAGTTTCTCAGTGGTCTTGATATTCAGTAGCTGTATCTTCTTAAACAAATTGCTCTGGAAGTTTACTCTTTTGAAAATCATGTACTATAAAAATGGAAAGATAAACCCCTCAACAGGAAACCAGGGCAGATTATAACTCCGCTGCAGTTCGGCAAATGAAAATAGATCAATAATGAGATGAAACTCAATTCAAAACAACTTATGTTGTCTTTGGGCCTCAAAAATAATCTCTTTCCCATTATTAGGGAAAACGTGAATCTTTTTTTTTATTTCTCGCAAATCCAAATCTTGTTTTCAAGGTATGATCATGTTTAGCTAAAATTGCTTCCACTTAGCTATTATAGTGGAAAGACAAATATGTTATTGTTGGTGTTTATTGGCATTATTGTTAGTCAGTTGTCAAACCTTGAAGGAAAAATCACAGACTAAAACCCTGAAAAAGGAAACTTATTTTCATAAGTATGTTCCCAAATAATTATCTCATGTCCAATATCCACTTAGCCTTAATATAAACTTCTCATGTGAAACAGGAATGGTTGTAGATAACTTAGAAATTTGTTAGGAAAATAAATAGAAATGATAAGGCGTATTTTGTGATATCTTAGCATCTGTATTGATTGTGAACTTTCAAGCTTGTCTTAGCTATACTGTTTTTTTCCAGAGTCTGATGCTTTTCTTCAGAGAACATAATCAATTTACCAACCTAGCCCTGATGCTGCCCCCAATTTCCTCTGCTTATATATGTTAATGTTCAAGCAAAGAAGGCTACTGAATTATTTAAGAAACTGAAGGCAGTAAAATTATCCCAGAGTCTGAGATTGCCAATTTTCTCCATATTCTCCACAATGGTTGCCATGAACACATCACATCATTGTCAGATAGAATGAATTTTCTTTGTTCCTATTGAGTTTTAGTGTCTTGCTCATGGACATGTGGCAGTGAGCTGCTCAGTGGCTATTAGCCAGCTCTACAGTGGTGAAGGTACAAAGGGAGATTTGGAATTTGGGCTTTATTGAAGGCTTGTCTGATATTCACTTAAAATCACTCCTTCTAAGTAGAGAGAGGAGAAGCCCTCTAAATACCTCAAGCTGGAATTTCTGGGTCCCTGTTAGGAAGGGAGGGAAAGAACATGAGTAGACACTGTCTCTGGCCAGAAGGATGAACTCTGAGAGGCCAGAAATTCTCATCTGCAAGAACAGGCAGAGGCACCAGAGCTGAAATAATTTATAAGTTGAGTAAATTATTCAGAACTATGTGATCCAATGAAGGCAAAACAGAGCACATTATGTGTTGAAGAAACAAAGAGTCTTAGGAACTAAGAGTGTTAGGCACAAACATGGATATGACACACACACACAAAAAACCAGAATGTCTGGCACTGAGTGAGCCCTTACTCTCAGTGTGTGAAGGCTGTGTGTTGGGACCGTGTCTTTCTTAGGAATCCAAAGCTATGGGTAGTCTTTGTACTCCTGAACTGCGCTGATTTGTCCCTATACGGGGTCATGACTCTGTTTTCCTCACCTCTCCTCCTATTAGGGCGTTGACACCCTACCAGCTCAACATCAAGAAGGCTGGCTGAATTTTTCATTTTTTTAATCGAATGTTTTAAAAAGTGTTATACAGGCTGTAGCAATCTCTGGCATTTTCCGCCCTGTCTTCATTTCTGTCTCTGAGTTTGAAATTCAAAACAGTTTCTATTTTCCTATTAACAAATTGTGAATCCCACAACTGTTTACCACCACCCATAGCTATTGAGCATTAGAAAAATAAAGGTATTTCTTCTCTCTGTGAAAGGAAGAAAAGAGTCTTCCAATGGCTTAGGCATTGATATCTTAGTGGAGGGACAGGACGGAGCCAATGAAGCTTTGTCAGGCAATTTGAGACAATACAAACAAATTCCTTTTCCTGGGTGATGAACAATGCAGTTTTCAACAGTGAGAACTCTTGAATAGGAAGATGAGATGTGATCAGACAGAGCCTGGCAGCCATGTGTGTAAGAACTTTGCATCACGAGATCACATTAAAGCTGTTATTGATTGGGTTGAGAAGAGGATGCTGTAAAACCATCATATTTGGTGTGTCATTGATTTTCAGAAACTCCCACCGTGCTGCACCCCAGCACCTACCAATAAGCTTAATGACAACACCCTGAAGAAAGAAAGACTCAGTAGAAAGAGCAGAGGGCAGCCAGGCCCTGGAGGCCTTCTAAATCTTAATATTTTCGAACTCTTTCCACTGTGGGCCCTTTGATTCATCACCACTGGGAGATTGGAGACTGAGGCTGAAATTCACTTCCTGCTGAGAAAAAAGGAGCTTTGATATGAATAAATAAGTTGCATGTTTATTTGTATTGATGTATGCTTTATCTCCTCATGAGGATCTGGGAAAAGATTAATGGCGGTAATGAAAACCCTTTGGAAATGAATATGACCTACTTACCTGACTTGTCTGGTGAAAGTTGGTGCTCCAAGAAGTGGAGTTAGCAGATATAGAAAAGACAAGAAGAAAAGGAAAGGAGTTGCAACCTGCTCTTCAGGAAATGAGCTTTCGAGATGTGTAACTTTTTAATTTTTACCTATTTATTCGTGTCAAGGGAGAGGCAGAGAGCTGGATAAAATAGCATATGCTAAAATATAGTGTGATACACACACACACACACACACACAATGTTGTAGGACAGTGTTCAGCTTCAGCGTGATGATGTTATTCTTGCTTGTGGACAGGTAAAATGACTTGGCTTTGCTTAAAAAGCAGTGGAGAATGGATTTCTATTTCAAACAACTAGTTAGTAGGCTAAAAAGCATTGTTCAAAATGCATTTTATAGATGTTACATATTATCCTCAAGGATCTATAAATTAGGTGCTTCAAATTGGACATGAAAACTAGAACTTTATCAACTGACTGGATTAGTTACACTTGATTCTCTAATTCCATTATACCTTGTATCAAGCCTATCCTCAAGGAAGTGATAGAAATAGTGTTTCATGCAATGAAACCATAAAATTTACCAAATAAAAAGATAACAAGGATTGAATGCTTTTGATATAGACGCAGTATTTGGAAAAGCTCTTTTGTATATTGGTGCTGTGACTCAGAAAAGAACCCCCCAGCAATTTGTTGGTTTTCGAGGCAATGTGCAAAAGAGATGAATGCTCACTTATACCAGTGAGAATGAGTGTGTCTTTGATGAACATGGGCTTGATAAGAATCACAGAATTTAGAACCATAATGGTTCTCAAAAATAATCTAATCTCTAGTAGATAAAGAAACAGGATCAGTGATGGTCACATTTTAGTGTGCTACAAAGCTGAATCACATGAAACTGGTTCAGCGTAATTCAATCAGTTGTGATCTACCAAAATAGCCATTACATATGGCTTAACCAAACAGAATCGGAGCTGCCTGTCTCCCAGCCCACTGTTGCAAAGTTGACTGTGCTCCTGGTGGAAGACTTGTGTAGATTCTCTTTCCAAGGTCAGACAGAGGAAGCAAAAGATGGAATGGCAGAAAAAAGAGACAGAGCTGAGGGGCTCAGACAAACAGAAAAGCAACAAAGGGGCACACATACGCTCAGAGAGAGGGCAGACACAATGGAACAAGGGAAGCCCGTATTTTATTGAGCACCTGCCAAAACCTACACAATTCTAGACATACACATATGTATATAATTCTCACAAAAATATTGCTTGGTAGATATTATCCCCACTTGGCGTATGTGGAAACTGAGAGTCAGAGTTAAGAACTTTCCAAAGGTCACATTGATAATATAAACCAGATCATGACTACTCCCTCGCTTAAAAAAAAAACCAACAACAAAAGCCAGTGGCTTCCCATTGCCCTTAAAATCAATCAGACTTTATGCCGTGGTCCACGAGATTCCACAACGTGGCTGTTTCCTCTCTCTCCTTTTTGTCCCTCGTAGCACTCCAGCCCCATCAGTGTCTTTATTGTTCTTGGAACTCTCCAGACCCTTCCTTCCCTCTGCTCCCTTACACTGGCTGTTCCCTGTAGCAGGATTGCCTCTTTCCCTAGCCCTTTGTGTGGATGGTTCCTCGTCATCCTTCAGCTCTCAAATGTCCCCTCGGGCCCTCCCTCAGTCTGCTGTAGCTCATCACCCTGTTTATTTTCTGGATAGCACTTACCACAGTCTATAATCTTCTTTATTTATCTATTCCAGTGTTTATCTGTTTACTGTTTGTTTCCTTCACAAGATTGTAAATTCCTTGATATCAAAACATCTGTTTCACTTACCCTTCTCTTCTCAGAACCTAGCACATACCTGGCATATAGGAGGTGCTCAGTAAATATTGACTGATAATTGGATAAAGTTTGCGGGCAAGAATTTAAATTCAGGTTTGCCCCCAAAGCGTGTGTTCCTTCCAGTAGGCTGTAAGGATCTCCTGTTGGTGGTTACACGGGTGAACAGAGTTACACACAGAGGCAAAACACACACACATAGAAAACACACACACTTGCATGGGGAAACATTACAAACAGGCAAATTTGACATATGATCAAATAACTCTTTTAAATTTTTTTATTTTTTAAATTTACATACAGTAAAATTGACTTTTTTTAGGTGTAAATTTAAATTATATGAGTTTTAGCACATGTGTAGGTTCTTCTAATAGTTTCTACAATCCGGACACAAAACAGTTCCATAACTACAACAAAAACTCCCTCGTAGTGCTCTTTTTCATGCAAATCTTTCTCCTAATCCAACCCCTGGTAACCACTGATCTGTCCCCATCGCTATAGTTTTGCCTTTTCAGAATGTCGTAAATGGAGTCATACAATGTGTAACCTTTTGACATAACTCCCTTGAGATCCACTGAATTTGTTGTGTATATTGATTGTTTATTCTGTGTTATTAATGAGTAATATTCCATTGTATGACTGTACCACAGTTTATCTGTTCACCTGTTGATGACGTTTGGGTTGTTTCCAATTTTTGACAATTATGGATTGAGCAGCTACACACTTTTGTATACAGGTGTCTGTGTAAACCTAAGTTTTCATTTCTCTGGGGTAAATACTTAAGAGTAAGATAGCTGGGTGAGGCCGTTCTTACTACAGGAGTGGTAAATGTATGTTTAGCTTATTAAGAAACTGCCAAAGTGTTTCCCAGAGTGGCTGTACCAGTTTGCATTCTCACAAGCAATATATGAAAATTCCAGTTGTTTCTCATCCTTACCAGCTCTTGGCATCATTGTTTATGCATGTGTGTATGTATGTGTGTGCGCACTTATTTATTTTAGCCATTCTAATAGGCGTGTAGTATTTCATTTGGTTTTAATTTGCATTTATTTAATGAGTAATAATGTTGAGAATCTTTTCATAAGCTTATTTTCATCTGTATATCTTCTTTACTGAAATGTCTGTTCAATATTTTGCCCATTTAAAAAAACTGGATTCTTTGTCTTATTATCGCATTGTAAGATTCTTTATGTATTTTGTAATCAAGTTATTTGTATGACATGCAATTTGCAAAGATTTTATCCCAGTTTATAGCTTGTCTAATCTTTCTCTTGACAGTATTGGTTGCACTGTCAAAAATTTTCAATTTTAATGAGGTACAATTTATCAATTTATTACTTATGGATTGTGCTTTTGGTGTTCTATCTGAGAACTCTTTGCCTAACCCAACATAAGAAAGGTTTTCATCTATGTTTTCTTGTATAAGAAATTTTTATATTTCTAGCTTTACATTTTATATTTAAGTCAATGATCCATTTTTAGTTAATTTTTGTATAAGGATTTAAGTTTACATCAAGGTTCTTTTTTTTTTTTTTTTTGCTTATGGATGTCCAGTTGCTCCTACGCCATTTTTTGAAGACACTGTTCTTCCTCCTGAATTGCTTTTGAACCTTCATCAAAAATCAGTTTAGCATCCTTGCATGGGTCTATTTCTGGCTTATCTGTTCTGTTCCATTGATCTATATGTCTATCCCTTTGCCAAAACCATTCTATCTTGGTTACTACAGGTTTATAGTAAGTCTTAAAATTAAATAGTATGAATCCTCCAACATTGATCTTTTTCCAAATTGTTTTGGCGTGGCTATACTATTTTGCATTTCCATTTAAATTTTAAAATCAGCTTGCCAATATCAACAAGACATCCTCCTGGGGTTTTGATTGGAATTGCATTAAATGCATAGATCAATTTAAGGAGAATTGGCATCTTAACTATACTGAGTCATCTAATCTATGATCATGGTATGTCACGTCAATTATTAGTTCTTTGATTTCTTTCATCAGCCTTTTGTAGTTTTCAGCATATGATTGTGCTGCTCTTCATGGGGTCTTCTGTAAATGTCCATTAGATCCTATTGGTCGATGATGTTGTTCAATTCTATATCCTTGCTAATGTTCTGCGCACTTGTTATAGTGATAGGTAAGGGAAAGTGTTGAATTGTGGATGGTTCATTTCTCCTTTCCATTCAATCAGTTTTTGCTTCAAGATTTTTGAAATACTATTGTTAGGTGCATACATATTTAGGATTATTAGGTATTCTTGGTGAATTGACCCTCTTATCATTATGTAATTTTCTTCTTTATCCCCGGTAATTTTCTTTGTCCTGAAATTTACTGTGTCTGAAATTAATATAGTCACTCCAGGTTTCTTTTGATTAGTGTTTGTGTGGATATCTTTGAAAATCACCTATTCTATTATATTTAAAATAGGTTGGGGGCCGTCCCGGTCCCCGTGGAGTAGCGGTTAAGTGCACGCGCTCCGCTGTTGGTGGCCTGGGTTTGGATCCCAGGCACGCACTGCTGCACCACTTCTCCGGCCATGCTGTGGCGGCGTCATCCCACATAAAGTGGAGGAAGATCGTCAAAAATGTTAGCTCAGGTCCGGTCTTCCTCAGCAAGAGGAGGAGGATTGGCATGGATGTTAGCTCAGGGCTGATCTTCCTCACACACACACACAAAAATTTAAAATAGGTTGTATTAGTATATAATTGAGTTTTTTCTTTTTTGCCATTCTGATGATCTTTCTCTTTTAATTGGTGAGTGGACTATTTACATTTGATGTAATTATCAATATGCTTGGATTTAGGTCTACCATTTTTTTGTTTTTTTGGTTTTGTTTTTGTTTTTTGTGAGGAAGATTGGTCCAGAGCTAACATCTCTGCCAATCTTCCTCTATTTTAGATGTGGGATGTTGTCACAGTACGGCTTGATGAGTGGTGTGTAGGTTCGCGCCTGGAATCTGAACCTCTGTACCCCAGGCTCCGGAAGCCAAGTGCAAGAACCCAACCACTATGCCACTGGGTTGGCCCCGGGTCTACCATTTTTATTATTTGTTTTTTTTGTTTGTTCCCTTGGTTTTACATTCTTCTCTTTCCCCATTCCTGCCTTCTAGAATACTTGAACATTTTTTATTATTCTACTTTAGTTTATCTATTGAATTTAAATACTTCTTTGTGTATTAATTTTTATTGTTTTCTAGGTTTACAATATACACACATAACATTTTACAGTCTGCTTATAATTAATATTTTATCACTTCTAGTGGAATGTGGAAATTTTACCACCATAGAGGTCCTTTTGTCCTTCTCCTTTTATGTTGTTGTCATCCTCATTCATTTCATTGCAGTCATCATCTATGTACATTGAAGCCCAGTCAGGCTATGTTATAATCTTTGCCTTCAACCATCATTCATACTTAAAGAATAAGATGAGAAAAATCATTTATTGTATTAGTCAGATATCTACCATTTCTGTTGCTTTTCCTTCATTCCTGACGTTCCAAGTTCCCCACTGATATCCTTTCTCTTTCTTTTGAAGAATTTTATCTTTAAGAGCAGATCTGCTGCTGCTGACATATTCTCTTAGTTTTCCTTCTGAGAATGTCTTCATTTCCCCTTTATTCTTGAAGCATATTTTAGCTGGATATAGAATTCTATGTTGACAGTACTTTCCTTTAAACATTTAAAAAATGCTATTGCTCTGCCTCCTGACCTCCAAGTTTCTTATGAGAAATACACAGCCATTTGAATCATTCTTCCTCTGTATGTAATACAACCCTTTTCTCTTATTGCTTTTAAGATTTTTTTCTTTGACTTTAGTCTTTAGCAGTTGGATTATGATATAGCTGAGTATGGATTTTTTTAGTTTATCTTGTTTGGGATTTATGAGCTTATAAGTTTGTTTTCTACCAAATTTGGGATGTCTACAGCCATTATTTCTTCAAGTAATTTTTCTGCACCACACTTTATACTCTCATTCTGGGATTCTGATTACACAAATACTTTCTGGTTTTGTCCCATGGATCCTTGAGATACTGGTCAAATTTTTCAATCTTTTTCTCTCCATTTTTTAAATCGCATACTTTCTGTTAATCTGTCTTTAAGTTCACTGACTTCACTCTATCATCACCACTCTGCTATTATGTCCATTCATTGAGTTTTATTTTTTTAGGGTATTATGTTTTTTTAATTCTGATCTTTTAATCTGATCTTCCTTGTGTCTCCTATATCTCTGCTGAGACTTTCTGTCTTTCCATTCATTTCAATAACGTTCACTCTTACTTCTTGGAGCATGGTTACAATAGTTGCTTTAAAGGCTTTGTTGATAATTCCAACAGCTGTTTTATCTCAGGGTTGGCATCTCTTGATTATCTTTATCTTTGAGAGATGTTGAGATTTTCCTGATTCTTCACATGTTGAGTAATTTGGGATTGTACGCCAGAGAGTTTGAATGTTATGTTATGGGACTCTAAGGAGAATGTTGAATTTTTTGTTTAGCAGGCAATTACCCTGATTATGCTCAGGCCAAAAGTTCCTACCCACCTTCTGTATGCTGTGTTTCTAATGTTAGTTCATTTTACAAAATCTGTGCCATATTCTTCAGATCTGTCATGTATATGATGCTCCTCTTGGCCAGTCTTGGACCTGGGCAGTTGTCTATCTAATACTTCAATTCTCAAAGCTTTGGAAAGCTCTCTAGATTCAGATCCACTCATTGAAAGCTTGGTGGTGAGTTCAGGAGTTGATACAAAACTTTATGGGATTGCTTTCTTTGGCTACTTCCTCTCTAGGATCTTTCTTATACACTCTTGCTCTGAAGAGCACCACTTCATGGCTTTCTGGGGAGAAACCTAGGACTTAATTTGACTTCTCTGTCACACACTTCCTGAATCTTCCTCTGGGGCCAAGCGGCAAAATAAAAGCAACGGGGATCCCTAGTCCATGCTCTTAAGACCACAGTTCCTCTGATCAGAGGGAAAGTTTCCTCCTCTCAGAGTTTTAGGCTCTTGCCTAAACCTTAGCATTGCCTGAAGGCTTGGGCAAGAGAGAACAACCTCAAAAAAACAAAACAAAGACATCCCCTACTCTCTCTGACCCACACAGGGCCTCTTTCCCACTCCTCAGATAATAAAAAGCAGGCTTCTGTTGGAGATTTTTCTGTTTGTACCCAGTGTGCAGCTCTGGGTGTTCAGACTGCTTTTGAGTCCAGGCCAAGAGAAACCAGAGGCAAAAAACATTATGAAAGTCCCCACTGATTTGATGATATGTTGAGATGTGTTTTGCTTCCCCAATCTGCCTGTTATCATTGATTTTTCAGAATCCTCAAATATTACTCCATGTTTTCTGTCAAAGATTTTGAGTTGTATTCAGTAGCAGAGACAGAGAAAGGTCTGCTTACTCCATCTTAACCAGCAATGGAAACTCAAGAAAGACTTCTAAAGTTGTGTTATGTTTTTCCAACATAACAGTATAATCCACAAGTCAAATTAAGTTAAAATGAGCTCTGAAACCAATAAGGATGGATATTGGTTCTAAGCCTAAGCAAAAGAATGCAAGCAAACATTAGCTTTGTTAAGAACTCTGAGGTGCAACTTTTCATATTCGGATCATTTCATCTTTTTTTAGAAAATGTCAGTCTGAGCAGCAGAAACACTAGATATCCCTCTTCAGTTATAAGCATTGTTGAAGACTGACCACACAATGGACAAGTACTTTTGTCTTTTTAAGATTTGTGGTTTAGTACAGTCTTGTTTCCTGGAAACTAACTCCATAATAGGATTCTAAAATACACACTCATGCACACATGAGTGTGTGCATGATACACACACATGCACATCCTTCTATACTATATGCAACACTTATAATCATTGTTAGAAATGAGGGAAAAACTTAAAATTAGGAAGTCCCACGAACTAACTCAATGAGGATCATACTCAAAATTAGGAAGTCTTGAAAACCAACTCAAGATTCAAATTCAACCAGTATTTACTGAGTCTTGACTACATGTTAAGTAACATGCTATATACAATACTTATAATCATTTTTAGAAATGAGAGGAAAACTTGAAATAAGGAAATCCAAGGCATTCTAACTTAAGAATCTGATTCAATCTGTATTTATTTAGTTCCTACTGCATGCTAAGTGCTGTACCAAGTTTTCACACAGACATGATTTTTATTTATTTATTACAAAATCTTGCCTGTCCAAATTGAACTTCAGAAGACATTCTGTAAAACATTGTTTTCAGTACTGTCTCTGTGTCAGAATCTCTTGAGGACATAATAAAATACACATTCCTGGGTGCCGTGCATCAAGATTTGTGTAATATGGCTTCATAACTGTCTCCACAGGTGATTATGGTGCCCACCTTGATTCAGAGTGACTGGCCATCTCATGACTTAATTCCCTCACAAAATTCTGATAAGTAGTTATCTAACTTTCACTTGAATGTACCACTCCCTCCCCCTTAAAAAAAATCTATGTAGTATTACAAGAGAGCATATATACTTTGATTCTCTAAATTATTACTGTTATTCATGAAACAGTGTTTTTAGAGGTCTTTTCCTCCCTGCCACCACCACTAATAGTAGGTGCATTTTTAAGGAATCTTCTTCCTTTAGCCCTTAGTTGCTATTTCGAATAGCAGGTCCTCAAGTTTTGCATTGCAAAATAGATTCTTCTTAGGTTGAGAGATGGCTTCCTCATGCAGCAGCCAATTTCTTCAAGTTATTGAACCTTGTTGAACCTCTATTTCATTAGGAAGCTTCTCCTTGCTGTGCTAATTTTTGCCATCCTCTAACTTCTAACTTTTGGTCTTCCGGCATCTTGCATGCTAATATTCCATTCTTTATTATCAATAATAAACATGTAATAAGCACCTATTAGGTACAGAGGGAATGATGGCAAGTGTATGTTGTGTAATCCCCATCTGCCTGTCTTATAGCCGCAGCAGGTATTATTTGTTGATGATCTCTGGTCTCTGAGCCCAGATACAGCTTCAGAATCCTTCTCAACACAGGGGTCCAGGCAGCCACATCAACCCATCAAACTTGATACATGGGATGAAATTTAGTTGCCATAACTATGCCAAGCTCTAAAAGGTAATAATGTATGTAATCTGGGGAAAAAACACTCATTCTCATTCTTTTTTTGTGTGTGTGTGTGAGGAAGATCAGCCCTGAGCTAACATCCATGCCAATCCTCCTCTTTTTGCTGAGGAAGACTGGCCCTGGGCTAACATCCATGCCCATCTTCCTCCACTTTATGTGGGACGCTGCCGAAGCATGGCCTGACAAGCGGTGCTTCAGTGCACTCCCAGGACCCAAACCCGGGCCGCCAGCAGCGGAGCGCGACCACTTAACCACTATGCCACGGGGCCGGCCCCTCGTTCTCGTTGTTATGCAAAAATCCTTTATGTGTACGGCAAAGTAGAGCAGAAAGGAGTGTCTTTACCTTGACGATACGACACTGACCACTTCTTCCTTCGTCTGTCCTTCTCTTTAATCTGCTTTCATTTTACAGTTCATGCCGTTCTCTAGTAACATCATGTTATTTCAGATCTCTGACGTTCTGCTCCTGATAACCGTTTTAAATTAATGATGACTTCCTGTAAGTCCTTGTTAAGGGTTTGCCTGTCTACTTTTCGTCAACATAATGGTTTTATGAGGCAAATTAATATGGTTGTTATTTCTCTGTGTCCTTATACCTTTCTATATATAAATAGTATATGCACAAACATGTACTATACCATATATATGGTAACATATATATTGCACTATATATGTACATGCATAATGTATACATATAACTTTATATACATATATATGTGTGTATATATTATACACACACAAACACACACATTACCCTACATTTAAAGCGAAAAATGAATTGTCATTCCACTACAAGTTCAAGAAAATGGAAAAATTAAAAATTATCTTTTGTGGACAAGGAGATCTGACACTCTGTTTTCTGAGCACTTAACAGTCTTTGTGAAAAGAGTTTGCCCACAGTTTCATAGCAAGATTTAAACTAATCAGTGATAGACTTACACACATGAGCTGTCCAATGGAAATACACTTTGATAATTTGAAACACAAACCATGGCTCAGATGGTTCCCTGGGAGCTCACAGACCTGGCCCATTTGACATTCTGGGAGAAACTAAATTTTGAATTGACCATGTGTGTCCCCCTCTGGTGTCCACAGAATACTTTGTACATTTGTCACCATAGTCTTCGACTTTTGTGTGGTTGCCCTATGAAATTGTTAATCTCTTCGGCCCCTTGGCCACCGATTTCTGATGAGAGCCTCTAAAATAGTCCCTTGCTTGGCTTCAGTCATTAACTTAGAGGCCAGGATGTTGCTTTGGTCCATATGAGCACAGATTGCCAATTGAGAGGAAATTCTATAACCTGTGTTTTGGTCTGGACAGAGAGACCTTTGGTCCAAGTTCATTTTTTCAGAGAGAAAGGGGACTATTTACCTTGGGCATAAAATATTTCAGGTGCAATATGAGCAGCTTTTCCTATCTGAGCTGGCACGGCTTTATTTATCTAGAGAAATTTTGCTCTGTGGCAGCCTGGCAGTTTGACTTGAAAATTTTAATTCTCCATTATCATGCCTCATGTAATGAGAAACTTGCAGTGACATATGTTTATTAATCTTACTTAAAAGACACCTGCCCAGATGGTTTATACCTGGAAAACACTTGCAGTCATCAATCCTTCTCTAATCAGCAAGTTTTCCTTCCCTCCTGGCACCAGACCAATTTGTTGAGGTGACCAAGAGTTGCTTCTCTTTGGTAATGTGTGATCCAGGCCTCGTAAGTTAGAAGGATGGAGGGAAATGAAGCAAATTGCTGAGCTCTGAGAAGTAAGTGAGTTTGCATCTCACCGACCCTTGTAGCCCTGACCTTTAGCTGAAAGGATTCATTTCACATTATTTCTATCTTACAGTCCGAAAGTCATGGTAATGAGGTGCCCTCTCTGTACCTGGCCACTCCAACAGGCTGTATGGAGAAGTACAGCTGCTCACAGCAGGGCTCTAATTACTGCTTCCCCCTGGGTGGCAGGACTGACAAGGCATGGAAGTGGGGGCTGGTTTTTGATTGGAGAGGCTCCCTTCATTATTCCAGCGTCCATATCATTGCTTACCTGGAAGCTCTTCGTTGTTTGTTGCTTGCCATAGAGTCTAGACTTCTATACACAGAAACATTGTTCTGGAGTGAAATTAACTAAGGTATTAAATTGATCAATGTGGTGGCCAGCAGACCTGGTAGTTGGGAGACAGGGAATAAGCAGCAATCACCTGTGAAATACAAAACAGCCCAGACATTAGGGAAGGAGAGTTGGTAAGTTGTGAGCCTGCCAATGGTAACATGATTTTTCTGCATCCCATTATGTCAAAAGGGGATTTACGGGATTTTTACCTCACGCTTCCTTCCGGCGTGTGGGCCAGAGAACTGCGGTGTGTGCCTTGATAATTTGAAAAGCCATCATTAGGCAATGCACCTTCTATGTCTAATTAAATCTCTCATACTGCAGGATCGCAACCACACTGTCATCTGGGATATGTACAGTCTGCTCCATACCATAGCAAGCAAAGATATATAAATCTGCAGTCAATTCTCAGAAGGCCAGTGCTAGGAATTTATTTCCAGTACAATGCTCTGGGACTTCTATGCTAGTTTTAAGTAATACCTCCAGAGGGAATAAGGGTATTATTATGGTTCTAAGAATACCTTCCTCATAAAATATTGTTTAAAGATAATAATGCATTTCATTTTAGTTTTGTCACCACCCAAATATTTTCCTATTGATTGAGTACAATGACACACTAAGAAGGAATGGAATCCTTAAGGAAGATTTAAACAGGGATTTACCTGACTACTTTTGTTTCTACTGATTTTGCATTTATGACACCTTCCACTCTCTCAGACAAATGGCCATGGCCACTGATTTTCTTTTTCTGAGGAGACCAGACACTTCAGTGTCATCCTTCATGTGTCACTTCCTTTATTTCAATCCCTGATGACAGATTAAATAGTAAAATTTTAGACACTCACTTATGTGAAAATGCGTAGCCCTGAACTTATAGTTAGGCAAATGAGTTCTATGTATGTGCAAAACCAGCTGATAAATAATCCTTCATGCAGATTACAATTCCAGGAAACTGTGTACTAAAATATTGGCTCTGACTCTAGAAATTTACAATCTGTAAAAAATAGACACATTTTAACAATGAAGATTCTTTCCAACATTTAGATTTCCTGAATATTTATACCCAAGTTTCTAAAAAATGTATTTTAAGATATTTCTACATAACTTCAGTGTTCTGAAAACAAAAATGAATCTTCTATTTGACAAATTATTTTGCTTGCAAATAAGATATTTGACAAAGTGTGTATTTTTTTTCTCCTTTATTTTTTGGGCTGATAAGTGGACTTATATTCTTGAATTCTGGTGTTGATTTCTGATAAGAACTTGAAAGGTGAAGAAAGGAAACAGGCTACATTGTGGCAGATTTTGGTCACTGTATCATCCTCTGGAAAAAAATAAACTAGGATAAAGAGTGTTGTTTCAGCCCACAATTCTTGATTTGATACATAAGGTCATCAGATGAAACATGAAGTAGAGATGGGCTTTCTAACCAGCTGTGTATTTTGGTTCCAGCTGACTGACAGTACAAAGAAAATGTGTCAGTCATGAATATTGTTTCTTTCTAGCATTTTTCTTCCAGATGGAAGCAACATGCACATTGTAGCAATGCTTCTTCCAACTGATGAATTTTCTTATTTATATATTTGGCAAAGCATATTGATTTTCATTTGTGACTTCCACCTTAGTACCCTACTATATGGTTTTTAAAATGTTCAGTTTAGTTTCTTTTTAAATATCCCACTCTCCAATAAATCTATTTATGTCAAAGTCATTCCTGCACAAGTTGTTTAGCTATCTCTCAAACCCTTCACTCTTTTTCATCCTCTTTAATATCTTTGGAAGTGTATATTATAAACCTACCTTTTTAACTGACTGATGACATTATTATCCAGTCATCACCATAATACTATAATAATATTAATAATCAATGTTAATATTAAAATCTACTATTTTTAATGTCATCTTTGTACCAGAGTCTTGAAATGTGCTTGATATTCATTATGATTGTTATTTCTTCCAATAGCTCTGTAAGTTAAACATTATTATTTCCATCATATAGTCAAGGAAACTAAAGACAAAAGAGGTTAAGTGACTTCCTCAAGTCTACATAGCTAATAAGTGGCAGAAACAGGATTTGAAGCTAGTCTCTTTGAATCCTAATTTCATTCTCTTGACTGGTAGGCTATCAAAATTTTAGAAACTTGGTGATTCTGTTGCTCATTCATTAATATCTGCCTTATATTTTTCAAACAAAAATTCAATAGGAATGTAACTATAAAAAATATTTTTAAAGGTTATGCTCTTATTCATTCAAGTTTCTGACTTTTTGCAAATTATTTTCAGCCTAGCCACCAGAGAACCCAAAGAAAATCATATCTAAAGGGAAGGGTTTTATGTTGGAAGACCAGTTTTCACTGAGTGGCTCTTTTCCTGACTCTTATCCCCATGGCAACAAGCATCTGACTGAATACTCCTTTGCAATCTCCACCAAATGCCAAGGAGATGCTCTTTCTAGAGGGGCTGCTACTTGTTGGAGATGAGACATAGTGGTCCAGCACAATGGTGCTCACGGTACATGTCCAGCTGTGCTCTTTGTTTCTTGGTATATCTGTTGACGGCTTTGAGATAGTGGGAAGGAAAAAGGCAACACTAACTCAAATTACCATCATCATAATCCTTGATATTACCGTTAGTATTGATAGAAGATCTGTTTCTAATATGTCTGTTACCTTTCAGAAGCATTAAGATTCACGTATTTTAAGCAGCAGTCACCACATTTAATTTATCCAGCATTTATTCAGCTTTAAGTTTGTCTAAGTCAATCACTGAAAATGAAATCTTGCCTTTTGATTTGTTGCTGGCCCTTATTTGAATGGGAAAAAAGAAACTTCACATTTGAGTGTTTCAAGCCTCATCATATTTTCCTTTTCCACATGACAGTGATAAACAGATCTTGGCAAAACCTCAGACGCAAAAGAAATTTTTAAAATGAACCATCCTGTCATTTCTTTTGAATGATATGGCAATAAACCAATAATTCACAGGATCACTGAACATCTCAACTTCTGAAGCAGGAGAGCAGCTCAGACTGTTGGTATAAGAAAGCACCATTCAACTTAATGAAGTTACAAAGGGTAACTTTTTAAAGAAAACTCATATTTTTGGAATGTCAGTGATGATTGGATGAACAAAAATCTAATAGAATGAAAAGCCATGAGCCTTCAAAATGGTGAGCAATCTCAGACACATTGTAATAATGAGACCTTGGATATATTACTTAAATTCACCAAGCTTAGCTTTCCTTAATAATGAGAGAGAAGTAGTATTTGGCAGCTTGCCGTGTTTTTGTAAAAAATAGGACTAAGGCATGTAAAGAAATTCCCTGTCATATAGTAGTTGCTCAAGAAACCAGCTGGTGCTGTGTTTTTCTCCCACTGGTATTTGCTGATGGGTCGTGGCCTTATTACGTGGCTATGAGGAGAGCTGAGTAGATGACCATTTCTTCAGTAGGGGACCATTGGACAGGCAATAATGCAGTGAACATTATTGGTTAACTTTCTGCATGTGAGGGTGTGTCCTTATGAGTTTGAGGACCCCGACTACAACTTGCCAAACATTAAACTATGTAAATCAATAGGCTGAGGACATCTGCAACCCTTCAAAGCCCTTATATTTTAAAAAATCCATTTATGAGATGGAGAGGGTTGGCCCTCTAAGGGAAGGCATTCAGAGAATGAGATCCAGTTGGATGAGCCTTTTAATTATATTTATTGACCCTTCAACTGGAAGTCACCCAGTGCCCAGGCGCAGATACACAAGGGAGATTTGAAGCTCCACTTTTAATGGAAGTGAAATGCTGCAGGAGAAAGCAGAAAGCACAGATGTTTGCAAAGCCACGTGGTCCCAGGCTGCACTGACACAGGCGCCATCTGATTGCAATGCTGTCCCAGTAAATGGGGACCCACTCAGAGTTCTGATCTAAGCACCTCATTGCAGAACTGGCAAGCATCAACCCCCTGGAGTGATCCCAGCTGAGATGGGAACAAAGGCCAAAAGAATAAACAATCTGGTTAATAGAGTTTGAATGATAGAGTTGCAACGAAGGACCAATAAAAGGTGCAATAAGAAGGAAGTTTAAAAATTCTAATAAACTTGGAAGAGATAGTGCTGTTGGAGCTCTGAAAATAACAACAACAAAAAGCTATGAAATCATAGCATCTAAGCTAGGAATCCAAGAGTGTGGTTTTGGAAAACAGACAAAGTTTTCAAAAAAAATTTCTGTTTCTGTGACTTCAGTTTTTTATGATTACCTTTAAGAGGGATCCTGCAGTTAATATACACTTTGTAAGAATTTTCCTGTCATATGTGACTTGAAAGAAGTCACTTAAACTCTCTAAGTCTCAGAGTCCTCACTCAATGTATATATATAAAATACATATACATACATACATACTAATACATATATATATATGTATTCATTTGCTAGGGTTGCTGTAACAAAATACCTTAGACTGGTTGGCTTAGACAACAACAATTTATTTTCTCACAGTTCTGGAGGCTGGAAGTCTGAGATCAGAGTATCAGTAGGTTTGGTTTCTTTTGAGGCCTCTCTCCTTGGCTTGCAGATGGTGCCTCCTCATTGTGTCCTCACATGGTCTTTTCCTCTGTGTGTGCAGCCCTTTGTGTGTCCAGATATCCTCTTCTTATAAGGACACCAGTCATATTGGATTAGGGCCCACCCTAATGACTTCATTTTAACTTAATCTCCTCTGTAAAGTCCTTGACTCCAAATACAGTCACATTCTGAGACTGGGCATTAGGGCTTCAACATATGAATTTGCAGGGGACAGAGTTCAACCCATAAAAGTCTGTATATAGAGTAGAATTTAGAATGACTGCCCCGTAGAAGGCACCCAATAAGTAATAGCCCTTATTACAATCAGGGGCATTATTATTATCATTGTTCTCATATAATTTGATTTTTATATAAACTATGCGAGATCCAAATTATTGTCATAATAATTTTATATATATGTAGCGAAATTGAAGTGCAGAGAAGGTAAAATACTGGCCCAATATTACGTGGTGTGTGTCAGTTTTAAAGCTGGGCATGTACCTCATTTCTTCTAACCCCAAATTGTTTTCTTTCTACCACATTGTGCTGCCACCAAGTAGTTAGACAATAGCCAGAGAATTAGTTTTCCTGTTAAATTCGTGACTATCTGGTCCCAAAACATTTATATTGCATCTACTCCAAAGAAGCTGTTCAGCTAAGTGGCTCAGCGTCTGAGCTATTAGAGCGTTCTCTAAATAGAAGCAACTTCTACTTTTCTTCCTCAGAATTCTATGCTTTTATCCCAAGGTCAAAACTTTGAAATCTGAAACAAGGTAAATGTATAACACTTTCCCATTTCTGGGAAATTCTGTGTCTTTGGACTTTTATATCATGTTGTCCAGGATAGAAGCCAACAAATAGAAATCTACTTATTTTCCATTACCAAGTTCACCAAAGTTTCTGCATCTGTCTGGACACACTGTACTTCTCATCTTACTATAAGGAATAGTTTCCCAGCTCCTACCTACGGCCAGATGTCTCGTCATTATCTCCCCTTCTCAAGAACTTTATTCTTGCCATTATCTCCCTTCTCTCTGCTCCATCAATTTCTTCCTCTTTAGTGCATCATTCCCATCAGCATGTAGACATGTTCTAGTACATCTTATCTTAAAAGAAAGAAAGAAAAAAACATCTTTGGTAGCCCTCTAGTTACTTCCCTGTTTCTTTTTATCCTGCTGTAGTAAAATATAAAAGGTATGTATAGTCATTGTCTCCATTTTCTCAACCCTAATTTACTCTTCAACTCACTCCAATCATGTTTTCATCATCTTTCTCCACAGAAATCCATATGTTCACTTCTCTGTACTCATAGTGCTTAGTCTCTTAACAGCATTCAACACTGTTGTCCACTCTATCCTTCATGAACACTTTCTTCTCTTGGTTTCTGGGTGAGCATATTCAATTTATTCTTGTTCTATCTACATCACTGGCTGCTCCATCTCAGTCTAATTGTTTGATCCTTGGCTGACAATCTCAATGACCTGAAACATTGAGTACCTCTCAGATCCTACCTAGGTTCCTCAAGGATCCTCCCCTCAGATTCCAGGTTCCTAAGAGATCAGAAAAAAATACCAATATTTTTCACTTTATCCTGGATTAGGTATAAAAAATAAATAGGCTTTAAGTCCTATACTCAGAGGCTGTCCAATGTACCGTATGTCTTTCTAGTTTTATTTATCCTGCTGCTTGAATGGTGTTTATTTTCTCACTTGATTTGTTTCCTACTTGAAAACAGCTGTCCCAGTTGCCTTTAGAAGGTATGCATGTTGTATTTCAGATATTATTTATTGAGTACACTTTGCGTGCATTGTCTTACATAATCTTTACAAGTGCCTTAGGAAATAGTGGTTACTGTCCCTTTATAGACAGAAACTTGAGGCTTAGAGAGTTTAGGTGACTTATCCAAGTTCATACAGTCAATGGCAGAGTCAGGGTCCAACTCTGTGTCTGACTCTATTGCTGATGCTCTTAATAAGTGTATAGAGTTACATTTAGCATTTTTGCTACATTTACATTTATGCTAAATGTAACACTGTATGCTTATTAAGAGGTGAGGATATGACCATTTCTTTTTGATTTGTAGAGTGCCTTTGGCTGCAAGCAACAGAGAAGTCAGTTCAACTGGAATAAATAATGAGATTTATCATTGCACTGAAAGGGCTTCCAGAGGTATGTCATAGCAAGTTCAGGAGCTCTTCCAGCTCTCTCTTCGCTGTCTGTGTTAGCTTTATCTAAAGGGTGTTTCTCCTTACAATTGCAAGATGACTGAGGTAGTTACAGAAGCACACCAAAGTATAACATCATCTGGCAATAGAAAAGGAGATATTTCTGACTTATGAAATTTATCAGGAAGGAACAGAAGCCCTCCAATAAACATCCTCGCACATCTCATTGACAAAACTGGCTACATACCCACCTGTAAACTACCCACTTTGGCAGCAATGGACCCATCATTAGTGGCTTAGACCTATCAGGATCTACCTGATTCATGGGGAAGGACAGAGGATGGGAGACCAGAAGAAAATCAGGACTTGAATCAGGACTTTCATGAAAGAAAGGAAGACGACTATTGCATAGACAAGCAAGAGGGTCTACTCCATTTCTCAGGTAGTATATCAGGCACAATATCTGTGACTGCACATTTGTGTTTGTGTCTTTTCCATTTTGAAGCCATTTTCCCTTTTAACAAAAGATCACTTAGTTAAGAACTTTTCAGCTGTTCTTTGTACACATTTTTTTCCAAAAGTCTAATTAGCTACTTTGTTGGCAAGAGCCTTAAATAAAACATGCTTCCTGTGGTACCAAGAATGCTTAATTATCCATCATTTGGTCTGTGACTGTTCTGTGTAGGATTTCCAATTTTTCAAAACCTACTAGTATGCTAAGGGATTGAACACATTCCCAAATCATCCAGAGGCTCATGCAATTTTAAAGTTTTCTGCTTAGAAACAAGTTGTCTGAGCTATATAATCTGTGATCATAACTAACAATTTGAATACCTTCCAATGACTTCCACTTGTTGATAGTATCTGTGACTCAGATGTCTTGTGCTGGTCTCACCTCATTCTTATTCATAGAATATTCACATTTTCAAATACTTTGCCCATGCTCTTTTCTTTGGCTCTAAAGTAAACCGTATTTTCAAGTGGCATTATAAAGCCTCACTATAAAGTACCTCGCCATTCTGCACATCCAGTTATGCTGCAGATCAAATCTGGCCCCAGTTCACCCATCACTACATAATCTCTCTCTCACTCAGTAACATGGAAACTGACAATTACTGTACCACGTGACTCTGTATTTTACTTTAGGACAGGCACTCTCACATGGAAAGGACTTTTACATGATGGATCCAGTCTCTTCCCAATTGCTCTGGTTGTCAGAGTTACCCATGAGATATAATTAATGGCATCATCGCCTCACTCCCCCAGTATAGGCTGGACAAGAGTTTGTTGACAAGAGCCAGCATTGTGTGTCACCATCATCCAGCCTCTTTCAAATCCTCTTAGCATCTACTCCCTACAGTTGTTAATCCTCAAGAATTTAGTAAAGTGCAAAATAACAATACTTCTCATCTTTGCAGAGTTGACAATTAACTAATTAGCCCATTAACTCTTTGAGCCAGATTTGTGCCAGTAACTTAAGGGCTTTGGAAGGTATATTAATCCTTTAAGGCCACTGGAGCAACATTTGCAGCTCATGGGCCCATATCCCTAACGTACTACCGGGAAGGGACTGGGGTATTGTTAGGAAATAGAAGCCATTAATCCTCACTGTACCCAGAGGGGCAGATGAGAATGACTTTGCACAAATTGATGAGAAAATGTGTTTTGTTTTGTTTTGTTTTTTCCCTTTTAAGACCAAAAAGAGACTCTGAGTTAAAGCTGAGATTGGAACTCAATATTTTCTGGCAAACAGCCTATATTCAAATTTGAAATTTTACCAGAATTTGTTTATAATTTTATTTTATTTATTTATTCATTTATTTATTTATTTAGTGAGGAAGATCAGCCCTGACATAACATCCATACCAATCCTCCTGTTTTTGCTGAGGAAGACTGGCCCTGAGCTAACATCCGTGCCTATCTTCCTCCAGTTTATGTGGGACGCCGCCACAGCATGGCCTGACAAGTGGTGCATTGGTGCACGCCTGGGATCCGAACCCAGGCCGCCAGCAGCGGAGCGTGCACACTTAACCACTAAGCCATGGGAGCGGCCCCTGTTTATAGTTTTAGATCTAATATTGAGAGTGGGCAGGCAAGAAGTTTTGTGCTGAGGCAAGGGTAATTCCAGCATCTTTGACAGCAAGAGAGGAAAACTGTAATTCTGTTTCTATTCTATAATCTGCTTAAACAGGCACTTATTAAGTCATATGAAATATTCCTCTAGATGGTGTGTGTTTTGGGTAGGGGAGAATATACAAAAAAAGACATTTCTTACATGATTCCTGTTCTGCAGAACAGGACAGACTGTGGGAATTAAGTGGGTCCTGCCCTCAATAGGGCAGCTTAGCTGAAGGAAAAGTATTTAGGACCCATCTCTCCCTCTGACTCTAGCAGGAGGCTGGCCGTCCCTATTGGCATATCCTGGGATCCTGGGCAGAGCGAGGCTAGCACCTAAAACACGGGTGTGTAAGCTCGAAAGCTGAGCAGTGGAGCAGTTGCTTCTGTCAGTAGTCCCCACACAGTTTCCAGTTCTCTTGTGCCAAGGCAATGGTTCAGAGTCAAGTTACCAAGTCTAAATGGAGAAAATATGAGTGTAAAGCCAGAGGTGGGGGTGGTAGTGGTGGGAGTGGAAAGATATGCAGCCAAAGTAGTGGTCAGAACAGAGCAAAACCAATCTCTGTACAGAAATGTAGGGCAGGTGTAGCCCCAAATGTCCTTGATGTGGCTTCTAAGGCCATGTGGTATAAAGAGGGAGGAGGGAGGTGCCTTGAGTGTTTAAGGGTACAGCCTGGAGCTTACAAATGTATTTATAAACTTATATTTATTATACATACAGAGCCATAAATCCTCAAGGGCTCTGTGTCTGGCTGCTCCCTCTTCGTACCCCCACAGATTAATCACAGCTACCTTTGGGAAAAAAGAGAAATCAACTTTTTCTTTCTTTAGAAATAATAATAAAATTCCTGCTTAAATCAGTTCACTGTGCAATATTTAGGTCACCTAGGCAGTACACAACACTCCAGGAATTCTTTCTTCCTTTCCTGCTATTGTGATCTATACTCTCAGCATCCTTCCTTCCTTCAATGCAGTTTCTGTGCCAAGCAAGAAGGAAAGCTTTTATTTCAACAATAAGTAGCATGAAATGTGACATAAACCATATTAAACTCTTTGATGGGATGGCATAGAAATTCTGCAAAAGAGAAGCTTCAGTGGCTTTCTAGAAAAAAAAGGCCTAGAGCTAAGATTTAGAACACAGGAATTTCTCCTGCTTTGCTACTTTGAGTACAAGTCATTTCACCTCTCTGTGATCCATCTTGCCCTTTGAAAACTAATGTATGTACATATGTATGTATTAATAACTCACTTTGTTCCACAAAGATTATAAGCCAGCATCCAAAAGTGTGAACAAAAACATATTTAGAAATATGTAAATGAGAAATTGGTTCAAGGGAAAAGTAAGAGTAGGAAAAATTAAGAAGTTTAGGTTATTTTGTCCCTAAAGTAATTTTACTTAGTAGAAGTGGTTAGGAAGGTACCGTGGTGCTGTCCAATCATAAATGTCAAGAGGGTGATAGTGATGGTGACGATGATGATGGTGACAAATATTCAATACTTATTAATTGCTCATCCTGCACCAAGCACTGTGCTAAGTAAGCATTTTGTTGATATTATCCCATTTTGTCTTGACCCAAACCCTGTGATGTAGATAAATTACTGTCCTCATCTTTCAGGTAAGGAAACCGCGATTTGATGACATGATAAAAATAAACAGATTTTCCAAAAGAAGTAGAATTTGTAATTTGATATTGCTCCCTGGGTCACCAACAAGAGGTCACAATGCAATCTGACATATATCCTCAAAAATATTTTTATGGTGAATCTAAGTGAGTTAGGTAACATTAAAACAACTATAAAGTTGTTACAATGTTACATTTATGTCCAAGTAAAGTTTGTTAAAGAAATTCCATAAGAAGCTATACAATTTTGTCCAGGTATGCAGGATTCTAATGCTTTGGCTTAACCCAAGGATATATTTTAGTTTATCTAGAGGCATGAGTAGTTCTATCCTCAAAGCAAATGTTCTGCAAATTCTATTTAAGAGATTTTATTAAGTATTTATGCTCCCTGACAAACACCTAAAATTACAGATGTCTATGTCAGTTGTTAAGTCCAACCCGTAGCTAGAAGTGGGATTGATTCCATCTTATAAACGTGGTGGGAACTGACAAGGATTCCTAAGCAAGCAGGTCACTGTAAATTCACTCACAGAACATCCATAGGCAGAACCAAAACAGTCCTCATAAAACAATTTTGAAATGTTTCCAAGCCCCAGGAAAGTGAATAATCAAAGTTCAATTAATTTATATCTTCATACAGTCATAGAAATTTTATTGAGATATGCCAGGTATTAGAGGCATAATGGGAACAATATAGATCCAGGCCTTCTCATCACTGAGCATATGATCTACTAATAGATACTGATAATTAAAGAAGCAATTAAAGTAAAGCACAGTGGAACACACAGACACGCACCCAGGGAAAACACCGTGTGGACAGAAGGCAGAGATTAAGGTGATACATCTACAAGCCAAGAAACTCCAACAATTGCCAGCAAACCACTGGTAGCTGAGAGAGAGGCCTGGGGCAGATCCTTCCCTAGCACCTTCAGAGGGAGTGTGGCCCTGCTGACACCTTGATCTCGGACTTCTGGCCCCAGAACTGTGACACAATAAATTCGTTTGAGACTCTCAGTTTGTGGTACCTTGTTATGGCAACCCTAGGAAACTAACACACGTTCCCCTCCCCCAACCTCAAGCTAGAAAACTAGGAGTCATCCTAAGCTTCTCCCTCTTTCCTCTTTCAACCACACCAGTCACCACACTCCGCCACCCCTAGCTCTCTCATCTCGTACGTTTGCTCATGTCCTTCTCCTCCTTCCAAGTGCATTTGGCTAGGGCCTAGCTCAGCTCACGTATATGGATCAGTCAGGATTCAATCGGAGAAGCAAAACCACTGTGCATATTAAGGAATTTATTGTAGGAATAAGAACTTTCACAATTGTGGGAGGAGTTTGGAAGGTAAAAATCTGAAAAGGAGAATTTTTAAATCAAACAAAAATCACTGATCAGCTCTGGTTTGGATGAAAGAGTCGAAGCTCGCAAGGAGATCTTGAAGGTAGGCACATACAGTTGACACAGTGGGGCCATGAGGTGGTTGGTGTAGAAGCCTCTGGAAGTTTCCTGACTACTCGTGATATAATGGCTCTGTGAGTTCCCAGCATGGGGTCTACTGTGTGTCTGGAGGCACAGTCAGTCAGCCAAAATCAAGGCATCAAGGTGTTAGCAGGGCTGTGATCCCTGCAGATGTTCTAGGAAAGCATCTGTTCCTTGCCTCTTCCAGCTTCTGGTGGCTGCCGGCATTCCTTGACTTGTGGCCACATCACACTATACAGTATTTTTCTGTTTACTTTTTTGTGTCTCCTATGAAAATCTGAGCTCTTCAAGCATGTGGACCTGTCTTTCTCTGCCCTGACCACTCAGTTTGGCCAGTAGTAGGTATGAAACCAGTGTTTTGGGGATTATCCCTGATCATGGGCTATATCAGCTAATATTATACTACCAGATACATTGGTTAGAAAACACCTTCTGTAATTTTTTTCATGTAGCTATTTTATATATCAGCGCTTCCAACATAATATGATCTAAAATACTGATGCCCTCAGCTTTCTGTGGAACCTGATATCTGAATTTAAGTGATGTCCTCCCTGAGCAGTCTCATCCATTTTGCCGCAGAGGTCTGCACAATAGTGATCATTTTCTGCACGTGCCATTACAGGAAAGAAGTTGGGAAGCAGTGTTCTAACTAAAGAAAACTTGGTTCTATCTTTTATAAAAGTTTTTCTATTTTCCCTGAATTCCAGTATGGATTGAAATGCAGTTTTATGTGGTAAAAGGAACACAGTGTCTGGAAAGAGAAAGACTTAAGTTTAGGCTCTGCCTCCACTAACTTACTCTGTGTTGTTACTCTGGTCAGGCAACCTACCTAAGACGCTGTTTTCTCATTATGAAGTGAGAATAGCAGTCCTACCTACCCCTGAGGGATCATTTATGGGGGAGCACTTTCTACGCTCTCATGTCTGATAGAAATGTTGATCAGAGTTTTTTGATTCAAGGTCAGGAATGCCAGTCTAGCTCATGGAGTCTGATCAACCCATGTAATTGTATTGGAAATTTTTCATTTGGTTCATTTACTACTCTTCTTATTTGGGGGATACTCAAGATGGGAGAGAGGCAGGGCACCATCTTGTACAAGTGGGCATCTATGATACAAACACGTGAAAAGGCTCGACTAGGCTTATACCAGCCTGTCAATTCTTGAGGAGGCTCATAGGTCCAAGAAGAGTTGAGGATGGTCAGGGAGTTACAGCAGGGTGAAGAGTCCCACAGCCAGGGAGTCAGGGGCCAGTGGGAAGGTCACCAGGAGTGGCTTCCTCAGCAGACTTCCTGCTGTGGGACTGCGGCTGGGCCTTGCCTCCCTTAGATCCTACTTTTCCTTTCTGAACCTATTCTTTAGGTAGTTCATCATTTTTACAAGCTCTCCTTTACCTCCTACCCCCAAAATTTCTCTTCTGCCTAAGTTAGCTAGAGTTGGCTTCTCTCGATTGTCATCAAGAACCCAGCAAGAATAACAACTTAAAAGTTTTGAGAATATCAATTCTACCCTAAATCAAAACAATATCCTTTTAATAGTTTTGATAAAAGAAGCTTTATTTTTATAAGAATATTATACTACACTGTTTGCCAGACTTCCCTAAGCCTCAATCAATTTCTTCATCTGTAAAATGAGGATTCTTTCTTTTAGGGTCATTTTGAACACAGAATAAATTATTCAATGAGGTATTTATTGGATGCTTATGATTTGTCAGGCACTGTCCTAAGTGTTTGGGATACATGCAAAACATTAAAAAATATCTAATGAGTGTTCAATAAAATATAAGTGCTTGATAAAACCAACAACTAAGGAAATAGTATTTGAAATGATTGTCATAAGAATTAAACTACATAGACAAGGAGTTCAATGCTCTCATGTACAGAGGTACAAAATGGAAGTGTATGTGATAGATGCCATATTTTAAATGTAATTTGGAAAAGTAATCAATGTGTAGATATGCTATTAAACATCATGTGCTCTTAACTGTGGTAGATCAGGTGAATGATTTCCAAAACGACAGTTTTCTGATCTCAGAGGAGATAAGACATATATACATGAAATAATAACTTAAAATATGTTTAGATATGACAATGCCAAATAAATGGAATAAAAAATAAATGTTCTAAGAATGAAGGGAAAAAGACACCACTGCCATCCAGCTGGGCTTTGTGGGAAAAGCAACAGAGGAGGTATTTGAGCTCAGCCTTTAGTAGCGATAGGATTTGAAAAAGTACTGTCTTTTGCTAGTCATCAACACTTTTTACCAATATTTTTTCCCATTTGAGCCATTGGTGGGACTGTAGAGCCTGACTCCACTGTGGTTGAATGGGCCCACGTGGCTAGTTCTGATGAATGAGTGGAGAGCGAAAGTGACATGTGTCACTTCCAGGTCAGAGCATTTAATTGCCAATCTGAGTCTTGCCGACCTCTCTATTGAGCAATGTACAAAACGGCTCCTTCATCAACTGACTCTGTAATATATAAGATGAGGCCAGCCCTGTGCTAACTCACCGTAGACACACCATTTGTGTAAAAAATAAGCCTTTGTTTTCTTAAGCCACTGAGAGTTAGGGGTTGCTTTGTTACTGCAGATAACCCAGACTATTCTTACTGATTCAGCACTTGTAGGAGAAAAGGAAAAAGAGAAAGCAGAGATATGAGAATGTAGAATCTTAAGTAGGTCAACTCCTTTAAAAAAGTTAAGTTTGAAAAGAAGTAGAGTCTAAAAAAAGATGAGAATGGCCAGATTGCAGAGAATTTTGCATATCAGAGTAAGAAGTGGGAACTTCTTTCAGGAGCCTATTACTGGTTTTGAGTGGAGGCTATATGTGAGGAGGTAACCTGATGATTCATATGAAGACAATGATCCATGGGAATTAGACAAGGGAGCACAGTCAGGCTACTGCAGGGTGCAAATGAGGTATGAGAAGATAAAGACTTTTCCTAAACTGGTGGCATGGCTCTCCTTTAAACCACAAAAAGAACAAAACAAAAATACATGCTAATCTGAAGAGATTTATAGATTCACCTCTAACCATTTGAGCTACCGGCTTAATATTTTAGACTCAAGGAAAAAGCTCTTGGACCTCTGATTTTGCATTTATCATGTTTGAGTAATGGTTCTTGTTAGCCCTGTAATAATGTCCTCTTTTTTTTAAAGTGAAGCCTAGTAATAAAATTTTTATTGTAATCCAATGCTAACATGATTCTTCCTAACTAAGAATTATGATTGGTGGATTTAAGCAACTCCAGAAAATATTCAGGCTAAGAATTAGGAAGATATGTTTGACAAAAAGAACATCCTTATGGAATAATGTTTTAGGGGAATTTCCTAAGAATATGCTATTTCTTATTTTGTCTTATCTTTTACTTTTAAATTTAAAACTAGTAGTTTTCAACTTTTAATTACTTTAAGAATCACCTGGTGACAATTAGAAATTGCAGAATCCTCAGGTCCATATCAGAGGGACTCTGACTCAGCATGAATAGGGGAGGAGGGGTGCTACAGACTAAATGTTTGTATCCCCCCCAAACTCATATATTGAAATCCTAGCCCCCAATGTGATGGTATTAGGAGGTGGGGCCTTTGGGAGATAATTAGGTCAGGAGGGTGGAGCCCTCATGAATGGGATTAGTGCTCTTATTAGAAGAGACCCCCCAGAGAGCTCTCTCATTCCTTCTGCCATGTGAGAACACAATGAGAAGGTGACCATCTGTGAACCAGGAAGTGGTCCTTATTAGACACCCAATCTTCTAGCCTGTTGATCTTGTACTTCCCACCTCCAGAACTGTGAGAAATAAATGCTTGTTGTTTAAGCCACCCAGTCTATGGTATTTTTGTTATAGCAGCTCCAATGGACTAAGACAAGGGGGCTAGGAACCTCCACATTAAGAAGTAGCTCATGTCATGTGTGCAGGGTGTCTGCAGACCATACTTGGAGGGAAGCTGTATTGACTCTGAGCTCCTAGACTTGACCATGAGCTCTGTGAAGGCAGGGCAGTGTTTTCATTATCTTAGTATCCCTTGCACTTGTCATCATTCCTAGCACATATGAGACAGAGCCATATAAGACTTGTAGACACCGGCTTTGCAGACAGACCTGGATTTACCTGCTGGCTCTAAAACTTATAAGCTCCATGGCAGGGGCTCTAACCTCTCTAGACAGGGCTTCATCCTCCAAAAGTTAAAGATAATGACACCTTCCTCTCTGAGGATTATGGAGTTTACATGAGTTTATGTTTCCATAGTGCTTGGAGCAGTGCCTGGGGCCAGGGATTTGGAGTGAGATTTTGGTACTGTTATGATGGGATTATGGCCAGCACACAAGAATGCTACAACTGGGGTTCCTTACCAAGGAAAATATGCCAAACAGGAACCAAAGTTCCTCTTGATTAAGTACTGAGACTGCATGCAATGCCCTGCAAGGCTGAAGTCAAGTAAAAGCTGATTTGGAGAACATGGTGTAGACCTGGAGGTCACAGTGAAGCATCCTGACTCCCCAACATGAGAGGAGCAGGGACAGGGTGGTATCACCATGGTGGCCTACTTTGAAAATTTGGTAGCCCCTTCCTATCACGAAAACATGGCCCCATCATATTCTAGACTCTTAACCAATATTAAGAGAAACCCCTTCAGTGAGGGAGGGAGACAAAGAGGTGGAATGAGAAAGCCAACCTATTTTCTCCCCTCGCCAGGCACAAACCATGGTATCTGTTTGGGTTGTTATCATTTATTATTATGATTATTATTATAAAAGCTTGTGAATGATGAGAATAGCTGACCTTCATTTAACGCTTTCTCTGTGTTAAGATTTTTCCATATTGTGTTTCATTGAATCCTCACAGGAAACCCTTTGAGGTGCTACTATTTTGATCACCATTTAGACACAAGGAAAGTAAAGCTCAGAAAGGTTAAATAATTTTTTCAAGTAAGTGGTGGCCGTCTAATGAGCAAATCATAGGACAACGTTAAAAACGGATTCGTTAAGTTGAAATAGAGGGGAAATATGAGTTGCCCTAAGTCTGGGGAATTTTCTCCCAACTTAGAGCTTGGGTGTGTGTTATGAGCTGAGGAAATCTACTTGGCCTTTACCTAATGGAAAACTGTCCAGAAAACACACACAAAAAAACAACTACAAAAAATGTAGCCAAAGAGCTTAGGTAATTTTTCTATTACTTGTGTTCATCAAAAATAAGGAATTACAATTTATTTTCCTGCAGCTTAATTACAGCCCTCTGTGCTGAGAACACTACACTAAGTACTACTGATGAGGGCCATCTCAAAAAAAATCCTCCAGAGACCTCCAACTCCGCTGGGTCTGTATAGGACAAGTGATAGGAAACAATGTTCTGTATGAAGGAGCAGCGGGCCCCTAGACAGTGCAAATCTGTTTCTTGTTAATGAAGTAAAATGAACATTTTTACTGGTGTAAAACCAGCAGCAGAAATGAAAAGCCGTTCTTGTTACTTACCTCGGGGCTGCAAAGGAAATATCCATACAGCATGTTAGCTAGGAAGTGATAAGGCACCATTGGGAGACCCTGCCCTGCGCTGCTTTGGCAGAGAGGATGGAGGAGAAATGGTCCTATTTTTAAAGGGCTTTTCTACTTAGCTGATGTGATTTGGGCCCTGTTCCTAAATCATCTTTGAATCAGAATAGCAATTCTTTTTCTCCTACTTGGCTGGAGTGTTAAAGAATCTTTGGAAAATGTTCAAAATGTCTTGAGCTCTATGTAAATAGGAAAAATGCAGTTATTTGTAAAAAGAATATCAAAGAAAAGCTTAATATTATTCAACGATTTCTATCCTGGGAAGCAAATACATTTATTACAATGTACAAAAAGGGAGAATTACTTCATAGAATAGAACATACGGTGGCTGCAACGTGGTAGGTGTGTAAGTATCTGTTGAATGAATTAATGAATAAAAAACATATGAATAGGAGACCTCATTAAAAACAAATTAGAAAGTTGAACACATATAATAAATAACCATTCATACCTACCATTTTAATTAGTCTTTTACCACCAAAAGAAAATTTTGTTTAAAATATGAAGACTATTGGGCCGGCCCTGTGGCTTAGTGGTTAAGTGCGCCCGCTCCGCTGCTGGCAGCCCAGGTTCAGATCCTGGGCGCGCATCGACGCACCGCTTCTCAGGCCATGCTGAGGCCGCGTCCCACATACAGCAACTAGAAGGATGTGCAGCTATGACATACAACTATCTACTGGGGCTTTGGGGGGAAAATAAAATAAAAAAAAATAAAAAAATTTAAAAAAGTTTAAAATATGAAGAATATTAAGGCTTGAAATCGAAGATAGAGGTGTGAAGGAACCAGGAATATCTGGGTGCCAAGCCCGAGGCACAGCCAAGCTAACAAATTCAATTTCCATTAGATCAGAAGGAATAAGCTCAGAAGAGACTTAGGTAATGGAGGAGTCTTGGCCAGAAAATGCATGTGCCTGGGGGGGTGAGGCTGGGGTCTACTAAGTGGGCTGGGGTGGTAGAGTTGGAATCAGGGCCCGGGGGATAGGCAGGGGAGCACTTACAAGACAGAATCACACAGGAATCAATTTAAAAGTTAACATTAGTAATCTCTGTTTTTCAAATCTTTCAATCTCTCTGTCACCAGAGACTTCCTGCTAGCCAATATTTCCCCCCATGCCTCCCCCATGATGCTTGTCCTTCTCTCTCAAAACTTCTCTTTCCTTCCTACTTGCTCTTACCCCAAATTCAAGAAAGTATCTGAGTCCTTGCTTTATCTGGCCATGCTAAGCACAGAGCTTTATCCATGCTAAGCACAGAGCTTCTTCTGTATAAAAACACACACAATGTAGATATGTCACTAAGCAAGAACAGTTCTCCTTCTGAGAATTCTGAAGTTGACTCTTAAAGTTAACCTTTCAGAAGAAAATATAGGCAGTACACTCTTTGACATTGGTCTTAGAGGGGTCTTTTCTAATTCCATGTCTACTCGGACAAGAGAAACAAAAGAAAAAATAAACGAGTGAGACTTTATCAGACTGAAGAGCTTCTGCAAGCCAAAGGAAACCAGGATCAAAACGAAAAGACAACGCACCAGCTGAGAGAAAATATTTGCAGATCATATATCTGACAAGGAGTTAATCTCCATAATATACAAAGAACTCACACAACTGAACAACAAAAAAAAACCTGATCAAAAAATGGGCAGAGGACATGAACAGACATTTTTCCAGATGGCCAATAGGCACATGATAAGATGTTCAACATCACTAATCATCAGGGAAATGCAAATCAAAACTACACTAAGATATCACCTGACACCTGTGAGAATGGCTGTAATCACCAAGACAAAAAATAACAAATGTTGGACAGGTTGTGGAGAAAAGGGAACCCTCATTCACTACTGGTGGTGATGCAAACTGGTGCACCCTCTATGGAAAACAGTACACAGATTCCTCAAAAACTTAAAAATAGAAATACCTTATGATCCAGCTATCCTATTACTGGGTATTTGTCCAAAGAACTTGAAATCAACAATCCAAAGAAGGTTATGCACCCCTATGTTCATTGCAGCATTATGCACTATAGCCAAGACATGGAAGCAACCCAAGTGTCCATCAACAGATGATTGGATAAAGAAGATGTGATATATATATATATATATATGTATATATATATATATATACATATATATATATATATATATATACACACAATGGAATACTACTCAGCCATCAAAAAAAGACAAAATCATCCCATTTGCAACAACATGGATGGACCTGGAGGGTATTATTTTAAGCAAAATAAGAAAGACAGAGAAAGACAAACATTGTATGATTTCACTGATATGTGGAAGATAAACTAACACACGGACAAAGAGAACAGTTTGGTGGTTACCAGGGAGAAGGGGTTAGGTGTGGGCACAAGGGGTGAAGGGGCACATTTATATGGTGACTGACAAATAATAATGTACAACTGAAATTTCACAATGTTATAAACTATTATGAAATCAATAAAAAACTCAATAAATGTATTTAAGGGGGGAACTTGCATATTGCTGCTCTTAAGTGGAAAATCTGTGTCGCTTTATACATAACAATGAAACTACGAAAAAACAAGACAATGTTATTAAACACTATTGGATACTGTTTCTCACACACACGAAAACAACCTTTCAACATTTTTTTCCTCCTCACTAGCACATGAGGACAATGAAGATCTACACAGAAGGGCACTTTCCCTGTTAACAATTGTTAGCTTGCTAACCTTTACCTTTTATTCTTCAGGCTTTGAGATGTTGGTTACTCCAACTATTAGGTGAAGCTCTGCTCATTATAAAGTTGTCAACCAATCATGATGTAATTCTAATTCCAATCACAGTGTGTGGGGGGCTTTCCATACCACGAAGCAATTCTCTGACACCAGCTGGGTGTCCTACAGTTCAACTCAATATCTACCTGGAGAGAGCATCAGATCCCACAGGCTAAGCGCTCAGTCCCACAAGACTGCCTCCCTTGCCCCTCTTCAGAGGCCAGTTGCAAGTCCACATGGTCACCTGGTCTTCTGATCAACAGCTTCCCACAACCCCTTCCTTGGGTTCAATTAATTTGCTAGAGCAGCTCACGAAACTCAGAAAAACATTTTACTTACTAGATTACTAGATTAATACTAGGTTTATTATAAAAGGATATAACCCAAGAACAGACAGATGGAAGAGATGCATAAGACAAAGTATGGAAAAGGACGTGGAGCTCCCATGCCCTCTCCTAGTGTGCCAGTCTCCCCACATCTCCATGTGTTCAGCAACCTGGAAGCTCTCCAAAGCCTGTCCTTTTGGTTTTTTATGGCGGTTTCATTACATAAGCATGATTGATTAAATCATTGGCCATTGGCATTGAATTCCATCTCAAGCCTCTCTCCCCTCCCTGGGTGGGGTAGGGGGAGACGAGGGTAGGTTGAGACTGAAAGTTCCAGCTCTCTAATCACGTGATTGCATTGGTTCTCCTGTCAACCAGTCCCCATCCTTAGGTTACCACCTTTCCAAAAGTCACTCCATTAACATAACAAAAGACACCTTTATGCTCTTATCACTTAGGAAATTTCCAAGGTTTTAGGAGCTGTGTGCCAGGAGCTGGAAGAAGACCAAATGTATATTTCTTATTATAAATCACAAGATCACACACGGTGTCTTTTCTCCTGAATATGAGGAATTATCTTTGTATTTAAAAATGAACACACATAAACCTCTTAGTTGGACAGTAGAGACATATCTTTGATACCTGATTTAGGATTTGCTGGACCATTTCATGTTTTCAGTGACCCTGGCAGATTTGAACTTGAAGGAATCTGGTGTAGGGTTATCAGCTTCCTATCATTAGAGTTTCTGAGGACTCAGGTGATTGCAGGGCATTCTTCCTTCTGTTCTTCTTCTCTGACCACAGTAGCTGTGAGATCAACTCTGCTCTCTAATCTGATTTCTGGCCTGGCAGAAGAACTATATATAAAGCCCTTGCTTCTGAGGCTATTTGGGTATCAAGATAAATTTTGCAATTTACTTCCAGAAAAATAGTAGCATAAGAGCAGGTTTACCTACCCCACAGCTATTCTATGATTCACAAAAAGGAATAAAAGCAAAAATAGGAGAGAAAATGTAAAAAACACTGAAAAAGGGTATGGTGTGAACTCTACATCCGACTTGAAAAGAATCTGTCCCATGTGATATAATTTGGGCTGAATGCACGAGTGGCAAAAGGCATTAACATGCAAGTCTCCTTCTTGAGAAGGATATGCTCCATCCTGCACTCTGTCATTGACATTGTCACTGTCCAGTAAAGATAAGACCCCTGGACCACAGCCTCCTTACTGCTGTGCTGCTTCTATTCTTGCCTCTGCCATGTAGGGGCTCAACAAGGATTTGTTACTCAATGAATAAATTTCCTTCACTATCACCCAGAGATGTCTTCACTCTCCACTATGGAAAAGGAGGAAATTAATGCATATTTAGTTCCTTCTGTCCCCCCTCAATTCAGTCCACCCTCTAACATCTGTTGGCCTTACCTTCATTCTGTAAGATTTTTGTGAACTTTTGCATTCTGGCCTTCAATGTGTGAAAATAAAGAAAAGAAACCTCATTTAAAATGGAGTCAGGCAGTCAGGGAGCTCTCACACGCTACCACTCATTGCCATCTGCAGATCCTAAACAGTAAGAGATGTACCTTTCATCCCCAACAAGAAGAACCTTACTTTTTTACCTCAGCAGGAGGAAGGAAGATTTCTCCTTACCCAGCAACAGCCCAGCCAATGAGAAACGACCACACTCAGTCAATGAGAAGTTGGAACTCTATCTCCTCCATTGGACTTTTGTTCAAAACAGCTCCTCCCAACTCCCTCCTTTCCTCTGTAAAAGCAAACCCCTCTTTTTTGTTCTCTGGACTTGCCTATGGTTTGCCATAGCCTGCTTGTCCCGAACTGCAATTCCTCTGCCATTCCCCATTAAACTCATTTTGCTGGTAAAACAACTGGCTATTTCATTTTTTAAGGATGACAAATGTAACATAGGCTTCTAAACTTGTTCTGTAGGCTGATTTTAAAAATGAAAAATTAAAAAGCTAATAAACAATATGCATAATGTGACTTTGTAAATATTCACAAATGGTGTGATTGGACTCACAAAAAAGGAAATGTACAATGGTTCCTCCAACCCATATCAAAGTCAAATGGATTCTCCTCTCATACATTCCATTTAGTCCTTAAAATAGTGCCATGTTTTAATTTGTTTCACATCTGGTTGTGACTTTCTCTTTCAGCTTTTTGTTTTTCTTGGAATTGCTAATTGCCTTTCTTTTATCTTACGGAGAGAAGACCTATATGCCTCTATCATCATTATTATGTAAAATATTCCATCTATGAATCCTGGTATTTGTTGAAAGGGAATCACTTTCCTCTCACATATGTTCTTGAAGTTATCCAAGTTGTCATCCTTGTAAATCTTTCCCTTGCAGACTGTTAATACCAGTATCTTAGATCCCATCTCTTTTTTTATGGTTTTCTTTTTACTTATATTGGGATGTTTTCTCAAATATAATTTTCTTTTTTCACACAGAGAGTGCAGAGGAGGTAAATTTTCTTAGCATATCAATATTTTTTATTTTACCCATACGCTTGATTGATAATTTGACAAATTTGAAAATTCAATGTTTAAAATCATTTTCCCTTGGAAGTTTGAAGTCACTGATTCAATGTTTCTAGCATTCAGAGTTCCAATAAGAAAATTGTTGGCAATTTGATTTTTATTCTGGGTGTCTAAACTCTTTTCAGGTGCCTTCTCTCACGAAGCTATATAGATCTTCTTTTTATCTTTGGGGTTCTAAAATTTCATTCATACCCCTTGAATTCCACATGCCTTTTCAATTTGAACATTCATGTTTTTTCAGACTAGAGGAATATTCTATTTTTGCTTTTATTATTTCTTCCCCTGTGGATTCTTGTTTTTCTTTACTCTCTATCAGGAATGTTTTCTAGATGGATATTAGACCTACAGAACCCATCTCCTTGTCTCTTAATTTAATTTCTCATCATCTTCCCCGTCCCTGTCACATCTGGAAGGTTTCCTGGACCCTATCATTTGTCCCAGCATTGATTTTTTTCAGGCCCAACATATATATGAGTGTAAATTAATTTCTAAGAAATCTTTCTTATTCTTTTTCCTGCTATCTTGTTCTTGTCTAATAAATGCAATAACTTCTCAGGATAGTCACAATATTTTAAAGCTGTCTTTTCTTTCTTAAATTACCTATTTCTTCCAGGCAGTTATTCTATTTATTCATTTTTTACTCAAATGTTTAATAATCCTTAATGGTGCATTCATATTTACAGATAAAAACTAGGCTTGTTAATGTGGGTAGCTAGTGTGGGTTTCCCCTGCCATTGTGTTCATTTGTTTCTCCAATAAATATCTCCCTTGAATTAGTTTCCCAGGGCTGCTGTAGGAAAAGTATCACAAACTGGGTAGTCTAAACAACAGAAATTTATTTTCTCACAGTTCTGGGGTCTAGAAGTCCAAAACAAGCTGTTGACAAGGTTGGTTCCTTCCCAGAGCTATAAGGGAGAATCTGTTCCATGCCTCTCTCCTAGCTTGTGGTAGCCTGAGACTTCCTTGGCTTGTATATGGCCATCTTCTCCATGTGTCTTCACATTGTCTTCCCTTTTCACATTGTCTGTCTCTGTGTCCAGAATTCTCCTCTTTATAAAAACATCAGACACATTGGATTAGGGCCCACTCTAATGACCTCATCTTAACTTGATTCTCTACAAAGACCCTATTTCCAAATAAGGCCACATTCACAGGTACTGGAGGTTAGATTTCAACATCTTTTGAGGGGACATAATTCAACCCATAACACCTCTCAGTGGGAGATCAATAATGGGTTTTGTGTTGGTTAGTAAAAACTAGCAGTTGGGCTAGTGAATTCTAAACTGAGAAAGACTAGTCATCCAAAACTTCACCCTCAGCCCCACCTCATCGTGGCAGATCATTTAATTTCTTTAGAGAGCAGGTGTTAGCATGGCCAAATACCATTGTAACCAGATGCTCTAGGAGAGGGGAAGGATGGTGGAGAAAAGGTTCTCTTATTTTCTCTAAAACACCAACATTTGCTGTCATAGTCAGTTCAGGCTGTTATAACAAGATACCATAGACTGGGTGGCTTAAACAACAGGAATTTATTTCTCACAGTTCTGGAGGCTGGAGAGTTCAATATTAGGGTGCCAGCAGATTTGGTGTCTGGTGAGGGCCTTCTTCCTGGTTTATAGACAGCTATCTTCTTTTATCCTCATATGGCAGGAAGAGTGAGCTCTGGTCTTTTTCATATAAGAACACTAATCCCATCATGGGGGCTCCATCCTTGTGACTTTACCTAAACCTAATTACCTCCCAAAGGCCCCACCTCCTAATACCATCCCAGTGGGGGTTAGGGTTACAACATATGAATTTTAAGGGGACACAAACATACAGTCTATAACATTTGCCTTCTGCTTAGAGGCGGGAAATCCCTTCTCTTTACCACTTTGAGTTATTTTAAGTACACAGATCAAAATGTATTTCAAAAAAATATACTTAAACTTGGCTAGATGTGCTTTGTCCAAAAACAGAATGCCCTGTGATCTGTTAAGGATCTGGCTGTCTCTACCTGCTTGATGCTTGATCCTCCTGCTTCGCAGGATGTGCCTCAGTCCTAGCCGCCCTTCTGGAGGGCCAGAGCTCTGAGTCGGGATCCAGAGTTAGGCCCTTGCCTGTACACAAATACCCTAGACTAAACTTCGGTCCCAGCTCGTGGCTGGCGTGCTTCAACAAAGGACGTCTCACTAGAAGGTCAACCTTCTGAGGGTGCACGAATGAGAGAAAGTATTCTGGGACAGATGTGGGAAAGCACAAGAGTAACTTGCAAAGTGAGGAAGAGGAAGGATTTAAATGGAAGTCTGGATTAAAACGGAAAAAATCATGATGCCCCCTAGGAGGCACATTTTGAAATTCTTAAAAAGAAATGATGAAGGCAAATTAAGAGGGACTACTGCTACACTGGGAATTATGTTTGGGGAAGCACTAACTCTAAAATATGTTAGCTAAAACCTACAAAGTTTACATTAAGGTTTAGTTCAATTTGGTTGGGGGCATATGACAAGCAGTGTAGGGTTTCTTGAGAGAGAACTTTGTTTTTCCAGAACACATCTCTTGGGTGCCTGAGTCAGAGGCAGAACACTGGCCTTCCTGAACGAGGAATTGTCTCTATGATAATTCTTAATTTCAAGAAGTGAATGAATGTGAGAGCATGACGTGTGGAAACTTGGATCAGGGGGACAATTGCACTGCCCGAGCAGGTGCCTCCCTCTTCCCTCACCCCCCCCCTCACCCCTCCTCCTTCACCCCTCTTCGAGGTTCCAAGATCTAGGAGCACAAACTGTCCAGAAGGAGGACCACGTCGCCAACATGGCATGGAAGTACTCCTGTCCTGTGGCAGAACTGGGACCAATCTTTACCTTTCTTGGGGAATACTTTACCATTACAGAAAAGGCAGTCCTCAAAAGTCATTTCATATCAAAGCTCAAAGGTGCTTTCTGAGTTTGTACAAAGCATATTTTGATATTTAACTAACCAGATAGAATGTTTTGGGAGCATTTTTGTTCTGTTCCCATATTCCCCTGTGGTAGGGGTGATAGGTGGTATTCTCTCTTCTGCCGGAGCATTGGAGAAAGCTGCGTTTCCAGTCTGTCCATATTTGCTGAAACCTCCCGTTCTGCCCAAGTGCGGCACTAGATTCTGCCCCAGTCTTCTGGTTTGACCAGAACATTAAAATACCCTCTCTCATTCCAATGGTCTTTTGTGGTGCAGGCTGTAAACACCATCAACACCATCAAGCTCTCAGCATGAGTTGAAAACCTCCAGAACTAATGACCCCAGCAACTCCCCACTGCCCCAGGAAAGGGTCACTGCCTTTTAACTTTTGTGTGTCAGCCACCAGTGCTGTTTTAGGGGTGCGTGATGTGGCAGAAGGAGGAGGAGAGCCTTTAAAATCCATCAGAGGTCAATGTATTCCATTACATACACAGTGCTTCAAATTCAGTTTTAACCTTTGATGGAATTTGCAGTGTAGGGATTTTTTATGCTAGAGCAGCCACAGGAAATCACAGGTGCAACTCCTTTTTGTTTTGACTTACAATCACTGCAGGCCTCTGGAATTTTTATAGGAAATTCTCTCTCTAACTTGAGTGTAAAGTGTCAGAAGTCTGTAGCTTGTGTCTGTAATGTACATTAATAGGTAATATTGATTTTTGGAAATTAATTACTAGAAAAACAGCTCTCAGCACTTACCTAGTGTTTGGAAAGATTTGAGAGCCCCCTTGTGGCTATGATAAACCTACGCTGAAAACCAATGAAAAGCTTTTAGCTGGTTTTTTGTTGCTGTTTTTTGCTGATTTTTTTCCTGTCTTTTTGGTTACATTTGTTTACTCGCTAAATGAATTGGTTTTCATTTTAGATTAGCATCAGGATATTTCACATCATTTCAGTGGAGGACTCAGAGATAGTAGCCGGTGTCAATTTTAAAAAGACAGTCTACTTCTTTTATTCTGATTATTAAATTCAGTTTCTTATCACCAAGATTCATAATAAATGCAGAGGGGGCATGTTTAGGGAAGTTCACAGAGCAAGAGAAGTACAGTTGCATTATTCTGCTTCTTAAGGGATGCCTGCCCTCATTTTTAATCCATGTGTTGATTGCACAAAGGTAAAAGCCACCTCGAGCAGCCCCAAGCTACATTTATTTTGAACATCTTAAAGATTATTTTCTCTGATTTACATATAGCAGAGGAAAGTGGGAAAATTAATGTCCTCATTTGAGTGTTTTAAAATCTCTAAGAAATGGATGTTGAAAGCTATTACCTCTCTGGTGCTTCAACCATGCCTGAAGAAAAATATTTGCAACAGTAGGTCACTGTGCTCCATACTTGAATTGATGAAGGAAGCCCCCACGGCAAAGTTTAGACAGAAAGAATTGATTTTTTTTTTCTGGGGGATTTAAATTGTTGTGCATATATTTTTCTAAATTTCTGTCACGGCTTTATTAATCAGGCAGAATTGAAGCAGTGCTTCAGAGCCCACTACAGCTGAAAGATCCCATTGAGTGTCCATGTGGTAAGCTAGACTTCTGGAAGGAACTCAGGCTATTATCGTGAATAAGTGGATTTTGGAGAGAACGTGATCAGGGCTCCGTGTTACCTCCAGCATAATTTGGTTTCTCCTAGGTTAGTTTGTGGAGTGTCATTGGCATCTAGACACAAATGAATCACTTGCCGTGTCTACTGTTCCTAGCATGGAGGAAAATGTTGTGTCTGTGAGCTTAAGAGTAAAAAGAGAAGGAAAAATGAAAGAGAAAACCCCTGATGTTTGGGCCTAGATAGAACATATGAAAGTTAAAGATGGTATCTGGTCTATTTCCCCTTCAATGCACAGGGGTAATTAGCGCAAACAGCAGTTAATCTCTTGGTAGGGAGTGAGGGAGAAGACTGTGGAGCACAGGTAATGTGAGACAGGATGAGATACTGAGCAGCAGTCACTTTGTTCTCTGGGAGCTATAGAAAATTTCAAGCTCTAACGCCATCTTTCTTGTTTTTTTTTTAATACTTTTGCAGTGTGCAAGATCCTTTAAGACTATGCGTAAACGGCTGCAAGAGTGTATCAGAATGACTCTGGTTCCATCTTGAATAAGCTCCTACTGGCCAAAAATTAGATAATTTGAGCATCAGTAAGGATAATGACTGCAGCGTATTGAAGCTCATTCAATATGTTTAGAGTCGTGAGCTCATAACGATATAAAAACAAACAACATAAACAAAAGGCCCTTTTAGAAGATTCTAGGAAAGCAACCTATTCTTTTGAAAAGTTGTAAATAAAATGAGTCAAACATCTATCTACTTTGCTATATGAACTATACCTCAGGTATCAAATAGTTGATAAGGGGAAGTTTCTCTTTATAGAAGCATGGTAGCTGATAAATGAAGAAGAAATGATTGAATCTGAATATCACCATTCTGCAGTCCTCTGATGAATGATCATCAATGGCTACTGGCACCACAAAAAGAGAGATCAGACCTTATGTGCCTCTGGATTGAAGTCCACAACACTGCCCACTTAGAAATAAGAGTTTACTATTTCAGGATGATTTTTTCCCACAACTTTAAATATTACCTGAGGGTATATCCATATTTTGGCATTTCTGGCTAGTTCTTCTGGGTCACCCTTTTCAATGAGTTTCAAAGAGAAAATGAGCTAATGTACACATCAGTGAAACCTCCAAACTGTAGAATAATGTGATAATTTTGTGTTTTCTTTCTAACGTCACTAATTAGAGCAAAACACAACAGTGTGGGGTCGTCAAAAGATGACTACGCAGTCAGCTCCTTGAAGTCAGGCTGTGTCTTGTGTCTTACCCAAGAACCTAGCATAGTGCTTGGCATGAAAGACATAATCGACAAATATTTTTAAATGAACAAATAAATGAGTATAGTAGCTGAAGAAGAAGAAAAAGAGAAGTCCCGGCTCTGCTACTTCTGAGTTGTTTCACCTCAGGAACATCCTTTCATATCTCTGAGCATCAGTTTCTTCATCTATAAAAATTCTGCCTCCGATATAATCTTTTAGTGAGGATAAAATGAAATAATGGATGAGCAAAGTGTTTTGAAAACTGTAAACATGTCATACAAATAGAAAAACACTATCAGCTATTTTTTTTTAATTATGAACACAGCTTGTTTAATATTTAAAATTTCATTGGATTTGGGTAGTTTCGGAGGCTCTGACATTCATGGAGGAAGGGAAGCTGTTGAAAGGGAGGCTGTGCTTGTATGTTGAGGATCTGCTCCACACCAGCTACTGCTGAGCACTTTATATTCATTACCTTATTCAGCAATTCCAACAACCCTATGAAGGAAGCATTTATGCCTTGGCTATTTAGATGAGGAATCTAAGGCTCTCAGAGGTCATATAAGCTAACCAAGTCACACCAGAGTGAGGTGGACATGAAATTGAAACCCAGATCTTTCTGACTTCATACCTCTTTTCTTTCCACTGCACCTTAAGTGAAGTTTCCAACATGCTTGAAATTATGCACTCATGCTCCGTCCAAATGAGTAGAGCTTGACTTACATTTTTTTGAATTTTCTCTTCCTGCATAAAGGCTTTGTAATAGCCAACTTCAGGATCCAGCAACCTCCTTTGAACACATTTCTGAGTCTTTGTAGCATTGTCTTCAAAAAAGACCTATTTTAAAGCCAGAAAGAGAATTATGGCATTGCATGAGCTTTGGCTTTTGCTTTATCTGAATTCTTTTGTGTTGCTGTTTATTGTCCTGAGATTACTACAGCTTTTGGCTTCCAGATTCCTTGAGAGTGCTAAAAACTAATGCAACTGCAGTAATTCCCCCTCGTCTCTAACCCCCTTTCCTTGAGTGTAAATTTGTTGTGCAGTTTTGTGGCATGCTGAGCTCAGGAAAGTTGTTTCTAAGACTTCTTCTAAGCTGTAAATATCTAGAGGACCCTCTGGACCCATACACTCCTGAGGCTGAGATGAGCTAGACACCCTCTGTCTCCCCGACCTTGTAATGTGCTGCCTCACTCTCATCTCCTGCTGCCCACCCACAGGTCAACACAAATCCCTTAACCCTGAGATGCTCATTTTGCTTCTGAGCTTTGACTTCAGCAAAGCCTGGACCACTGCAGCATTAAGTCACAAACTGCATCTCTAAGACAGCCTGAGGCTTGCAAGATGATGGAGGAGACTGTCAGAACTTTCATCACTTTGTGAAATTACAGACATCATCTAAAAGCCTACATAACTCAAAGAGTGGTTTTGATGACTAAATTGCTTACTGCAAGTACAGCACGTAGAACTGTACGTGGGTATAGTATGCGCTTATTAAATGTTAGCCATTATTATTATTGCTATTAATATCAAATCTTATTTCACATGGAACTTTCTGTATTTTGAGTTAGCTTGCTCCTTAATCGTTGCCTGGGGGGTGACCTCCAAGGCACTCTTTCTTTGAGAACTGGCAATGGATGGAATCAAGTGAGGATCTCGCAAGCATTTTGTTAAATATGCTAAAGTGATTGCTCAGTCTGGATAGCAGAATCTAGGAAGATCCTAACACAGAAGAATTTTTTATAGAAGAACATGGCAAAATCTGGCAGAGGTTTTTCTTTTTTATTTCTTGTGATGTTTTAGGAAAATCTGTGTCAATCTGTCACATATAAAACCTAAATATTGAAACACACGCCTTGCTCTTAAATATCCTGATTTACTTCTTTTCCTTTCCAAATTGGCTAGCGCAAAACAATTGCAATGGAGCCACCTCGTCGCCTCTACCCTGTGTAACTCTCACATTCCCTAAAAGCAGCGTCTGAGAAATTAGCTAAGAAGAGAGCACGGCTGAACACGAATGGCCTAATAACACGATCTGAGTGTACTATCTGGTGTTCCGCTTTGCTGGGCTGGGATTAGAGCTGCGGGTAAGACGGAATTGAGCCTTATCTCACTCTGGGGCTGCTCCAGGCTTCAGGTGGATGCCCACATGCATAAACCACAGCTTTGCAGAAAAAAGTACCTTGAGATGTCCTCATGCCCAAATCCCGGCGAGGCAGCGGAAGCAGGGAACCTCTGAACCAGATAATCACGGAAATCCCTGAATAATGCATGAGAGCAGGACCCTCCCTGGCACGTTCGAAACTGTACTGGGAGGAACTGTACTCAGCAAGATAGCAAAAACAAGCCCCTGGAACATGCATTCCCTGAAATTTATTCTTGCAGCAGCCACTTGGGGGAAAGTGAAAGCAAATATGACAACCACCCAAAAATCATGGCATTTTAGTGAGTTTGAGGCTCATAGGTTTTATGTCAACATAAAGCAGCAACATGATGGGATTTGAAATTTTATCTTATTGATAAATTCTACCTCTTCCTTTAGGGAAGTTGGGAGGTGGACTGATCATCACTGAGAAATAACCAGTAATGTCAAGAAGCCTCTTATTTCATGCTTTTGTTTGGTTAGTTCAGTTATCCTGTGTGACTTCCCGTGACTAAAGTTAGCTGACACCTAGACATTGCAGAAAATCTGCCTCTCAAGAGGCTGCTTCTTTGAGGACCAGCTCCAAATATAATCGGGTGAGGAACCTCCATCTTTCTACTCCGGATGTCAGCTTTAATATAGCTGCAGTGCTGATGAGTGGGATTTGATTCCACAAATGTTTAGTCTCTACTTTGATATTCCAGCTGCACATTAAGTGCAAAGTAAACAAATCTTTTTGGAAGAATGTTTCCTTACCACCATGTCACAAACCTCACCCTGGCCGTCCTGGAATGTCCGTCTTAGGCTCATGATTGGGCAGGGCACCTTCTTAGTCCAGCTGGGAGGGAGCAGAGCCAGGAGCTTGTTTCGCAGCCCTCCCTTGGCTTCCAGGTGACTTGTCCCCTGGCGCCCGATGATGTCAGGCCTCATGGAATGGCCCTGTCCTTTCCTATGCTGACTGTGGTCGGCTATATTTTGGCATTTTGGCAATGAAATGGGGGAAGTTCCCTTCATTTAGAAATTCTACTTCTAGCAGTTCATTCTCTGCACAAATATTTATGGCTTAGGATGTTTGTCAGATTATTGTTTATAGTAGGATCCCGCCAAATAGAATCAGTTTAATTCTCCAAAACTGGGAAATTGGTCACATAAATTATGGTGCATCCATACTTGGAATATTATACTCTTATGGAAGAATATTAAATAAAATGTAAAAAATGTTTACCTTGTGTTTTTAAGTTAAAAATACAGGTTAAAAATAATGTAAATTATGATCTCAAATATGTAAAAGAAAGAAATATGTATATTTACCTGTGGTTATATCTGAGTGAAGTGATTGTAAGTAATTTTTATTTTCTTCTTTTTTACTGTTTTGCATTGCTCATATTTTCCATAGTGACAATGCATTGCATTTCTAACTGGGTGCAGGAGGATCAATGATCAAAAAAAAAAGACCAGCTACATCCAAAGAATTCTCTCTTTAAAGTTGTCAGGTATACAGGTGAAGAAAAGGGATGCAGAGCCCCTCTCCTCCTGACAGCACCGTGGGCATTCCTCTCACCATTATTTTCCCAACTGAAAAGAGTCAACATCTCTGGGCAGTAAATAAAATAAAAATCCCTTAACCAAAAGGCTCTGGCTGCTTTGGAGGGCACCATGGGGGAGGAGGTGATGGCAGTTTGGTGGGGGCTGGGTGGCTTCTGTGTGAGGTAAGATAACAACATGCCCATGTTTCCATTTTCTCATCATAATACTGGACATCCTTGGAACCAATCGCTCTGACACACACCATTGTCGGCCTCCTAAAGTTCTTTATTATGATACTTAACAATCATAGTTCCCAATTTCCCATTTGCTTAGAACATCATTCTTAAATTTCTTAATTTGTTTTCAAGGCTCGAATAAAAGACCTTTTCATCACTGTGTCAAAGGGCAGTGTGATTGCCCAGCTCTAACTGCTGCGAGTTCCCCTATCACATACAGTATAGTGCAGATAATACTCTATTGAGATAATGAAGAATGGGCAGCCCATAATGAGTGTGCGAATCTAAAGATAGTCAAGAAATTAAATCTATTCTGAGCATTTGGAAAATGACTCCAGCACACAGTACAGCAGGGTGGAGGGGGAGCGAAGTTTCAAGTTTGAAAATGCACACATCAGCTTATGTGTAAGATGTACTGGTTGTTTGTGCATAATCCATGGTGAGGACCGAAGATCTCCTTCAGATGCCTCCAAGTCTACCTTACAATCGCTCACGGTGTTATTTGTGAGACACTGAGCTCTGGCAAAACTTAATTATGTAGAGACAACTCATTTCAAAGTATGTAGGGCAAGAGGAAGGAGTAGAAATTGATTATTTCCCATACATTTCACAAGGTCCAGGCTATGGGAAACCATTAGCCTGGGCCACTTCTGTTGGTTAAGGCACCAAGTTCAGTTTTCTGGGGGCATCACCTTCAAAATCCCTGAAACAGTGGCTGATGAAATTCATATATTTATTCATTCCACAAACATTGAACAACTGAACATCCATGACGCATAAGGTCATGTATCATATGCTTTGGGGGACGAAAGATGAGTAAAGCATAACGCCTGTTCAAGGGATAAGACATTCACTGGTTACCTGAATGAAGATAAAGTAGGAGAGGCACAGTTTCAGGGGGGCAGAAATCCCTTCCTCAGAGGACATCACAGAAGGCTGGCTGGAGGAGTTTTGACCTGAGCTGCTTTTTCTGAAAACACAGAACTGTGAAGTGTGGAGATATTAATTTTGTTGCTTGATTTTATGAGGGTTAAGCTAGTGATAGAAGGAATATATTTGTTAAACCTCCCCTGTGAATTCAGCATTTTGTAGATTCTTTCAGACGTGTTTTCGTTGGCTAGGCAAGTCGTAAAAGTGAATTCACTCGTAAAAGTGAATATTTTTTTAATCACCACAGGCAGAGTGATTCCAGAGACTTAAATTCCTCATTCCACCATTTTGATGAGTGTACTAGCTCTGCCTCTTTTTCACTGCAGAATAGAAAGGAAGGATTAGATAGAAGGGAAGAAGGAAATATGGAGGAGGAAAAGGTAGTTTAGAGGAAGCTGACAATGAGGAAGGGGGAGGGAGCAATGACAGGTGGGCGTATGAGATTTCTTGAATCTGTCTCTGATTCTTTCTTATCAACACCGATGGTTCTGGGTTCTTCCCTGCTGGTCTCTCACCACAGCTGCCAAATGTCTCTCCTGGTATCTGCCTACCTTTGTCCTTCCTAAACCCTGTTGTCAAATGAATCTTTCTAAATCAGCACTTTTCCTGTTTTAGCAATTCACAGTTGCCTTCAGAGACCATGACAATTTGGCCTTAGCATCGTGTTCTAGCTTATGCTCTCCTTTCATTCATTCATTTATTAAAAAAAGTTTAGTTAAATGCACGACATGAACTTCCTGATATAATTAGGCCACTCTGCTCTCTGTACATTCTTTTTTTTTTTTGAGGAAGATCAGCCCTGAGCTAACATCCATGCTAATCCTCCTCTTTTTGCTGAGGAAGACCGGCTCTGAGCTAACATCTATTGCCAATCCTCCTCCATTTTTTTCCCCAAAGCCCCATACATAGTTATATGTCATAGTTGCACATCCTTCTAGTTGCACATCCTTCTAGTTGCTGTATGTGGGACGCAGCCTCAGCATGGCTGGAGAAGCGGTGCGTTGGTGCGCGCCCGGGATCCAAACCCGGGCCACCAGTAGCGGAGTGCGCGCACTTAATCGCTAAGCCATGGGGCCGGCCCTCTCTGTACATTCTTAAATATTCTCTTAAATAGTCTTTGTCTGCTCCTTACCTCATAACTTGCTGATCAATGCCTTTTTCTAATCTACCATCCTTACACCCACAATACTTGAGGGCATTATCCTTTTTTTGTGTTCTCCACATTTCCTAGAGCAGCTCCTTACACATAACAAACCGGCAATAAGCATGTGTTAATTAAATGACTTGCTAATTAAAGAAATGAGCAATTATACAATAAACTGTTGAGTGAAATACAGATTCTTGAAGTAGTAGGAAGAAAACTAGTAAGTTTAACCGTAAAAAAACCTCATTTCTGCTAGTTACCTGTTGTATGAAATGTTCTGCTTTTTACCCAAAGTCTGTATTGCCTGCTTCTCTCTGCATATGGACCATCGAAATAAAATGATGGATATATTATTAGAAGATTGTATATCTTTTTACTCTTTTCACACATTTTTAACATTCAAAAATAATATCAGATTGTTTTTAGGAGAGAAAAGAAGGGCTAATTTATCAAAGGCAAAATTAGTCATTAAAATACACTTATCTCATGTGATGATCATTTCTTTCACATAGCATCATTTATTGAATATCTGCTGTGAGCAGGACTTTGTGTGAGGTGCTGTGGGACATGAGCCCTAAGGTCCAGTTGTCAAAAAGGAACTTAAAGGGTAGATGCAACCAAGACCTTCACATGCAAGATAAGTGCAGTAAGTGATGCAGGAAATCCTAGAGGGGCTGGAAAACTCAGAGAAGATGGATATGAGGCTTGAGCTGGGCCATGAAAGATGAGCAGGATGCAGACGAGCAAAGGAAAAGGCAAAGAATGAGGGAAAGCAATTCTGCCCTTATGCTGTATTTAGAATTTTTTAATATGATTACCTTACAGCAGAGCAAAACACTAAAGTGGTTCTAAAGCAGCCAGGGAAAAGTGTGCATTCTGTGTCTTTGAACATTAGTAAGCTGTGATGGCCCATATGATAATTATCAGTTAAAATGATTGTTGAACTAACGAAGGCACCCCATTCTCTAATCTTCCTGAGTACACAGGTATTTGCCATCATTACCCTGGGGCCACAAGAATAACTATTCTAAAGAGCTGCAATTGCTTTACAGACATTCTTAAATGAATTCACCCAAGCTCTCAATGAAGTAGGTGGCAAATGGAAGACTTGCTGACAGGATGCTGTCACCGAGACAAAGTTATCTGTCTTAGAGATTGCTCTGGTCCAGAGAGACTGGCAGAACTTTCCCTTAAGTTGGTGGTTAGCATTTCTTTTACTTTACCAAAATCTTTGGGTGCCTGAGATCTCTTGGGGACAATGTCTTAGTCAGCTCTGAGTGCCCAATGCCAGGCCCCAGGGCTTGGCAAACATAGGTGGGGAAGGCAGGCTCAATTAATGCTTGGATGGATAGAGGAAGGGGGAAAATAATAATTTACTTATTTCTATTTCCAAAATCTGGGGAGAGTTTTGGTTAACTGCAAGGACAAACAGATGACCAGATGATACTCTTTCTAGGCTTAGGAGATTGAGTTAAAAGGAGCAGAAGGAGCTGATGGAGGCCTCTGCATTGTGGCCACAATAGGCTTTGCTGGGAGTTGCTTGTCTTCTCTAGTCTTTGTTTTACCCCCACATTGTGCTGTTGAACAAGTAAGGCCTAAAACGGAAAGTTGCCGATTTCAGGAGTACTGAACCCTTTAAGTTTTTTCCTTAGACACTGAATTGGGAGGTATAGGAGCAAAAGAAAATGAGTTTCTGTTGTTTTGGATTGGGTAGGAGACTTGTGAAACTGGAGCAAAGCTTGTAAACAATGAAGGTTGGGGGTGTGGCCTGGAGCTAAACATCATTTTGTCAATGATTTTTGCAGTTTTCTTTCTGAAAGTAGAGAAGCAAATGAAAATAGAGAAAAAAATCGACATGAGAAAAAATGATTTAATTAATCAAATTTTAAGTGATTTTCCTTCAATAGTTGGGTGTTCTTCAACCCTATTGTTTTTTTTTCCCAAATATTTTAGAAATTTTATTATTTTTTTATTTTTATTTATGTTTTTTTTTTGAGGAAGATCAGCCCTGAGCTAACATCCGTGCTAATCCTCCTCTTTTTGAGGAAGACTGGCTCTGAGCTAACGTCTATTGCCAATCCTCCTCCTTTTTTTTTCCCCCAAAGCCCCAGTAGATAGTTGTATGTCATAGTTGCACATCCTCCTAGTTGCTGTATGTGCGACGCCGCCTCAGCATGGCCTGACCAGCGGTGCGTCGGTGCACGCCCGGGATCCGAACCCCGGGCCGCCAGTAGCTGAGCGTGCGCACTTAGCTGCTAAGCCACGGGGCCAGCCCCCTACCCTATTATTTTATTTTTACTATTTTTCTAACTTTCTGTTTTGACTGCTTTGCAGGATTGAAACAAACATACAAAACATACATAAGAATATGCCTGACTAAAGCAATACCCAGATGCTATTAGTCGCTGGGTTCCAGAACCATGAGATGGGACAACTTTGTACTACATCAATATAGATGTTCCACTAGTACATTTTCATGCCCTGATGCCAGAGTTTTAGTTACAAATTGACCTCTTACCTATTTGGCTAGTAGAACTTGCAGACATTTGGGACTTACTTTACTCACGTAAGCATCACCCTGCAATTTGGCTAGTCATTGTTAAATGCAGTGTTAAATTGAATAAAGTTAAATTTGAAACCAAGACCATTCTAAGCCAAGCCAGTCTCAGTCAGCTTTGAGACTATGTACATTTCCAATGGAATGAAGGCACCAGGAACTCTGTGGCCAATTTTCCCAAGTGAGACAAAAGCCTCTCAGATTCCAGGAGCAGGTTCTAGTTAACTTTTATGTCACAAACCCTGGTAATTCCCAGCCCTAAAATCCTCCAACTCTTATGATTACTTTAAAAATATGGATCGTGCCTAAATTTGAGACACAAAAATGGAGTTGAGTCTTACCAATTGATTGTCAATCATCTTTTCTACTTAAATATTTTTGTGTGTTTTCTGTTTTGTCCAGTTAACATGGAAATTATAAATTTTCCATTTGTGGTCTTATTTGACCCAATGCAAAGATCTCTCTGATTTGATTCTTCTGTCCTGATGTGTTTGGCATCCTTAACCCACCTGAGTTACATCATCATCATTATTATTGTTTCTCTATTTATTATGCAATTGTTCTGTGAAATAAAACTCAGTCTCTGCTGGTAGAATTGAAATGTGAACAAGTTCAACCATAGGACCCAAGCGGGATTAATAACGACATGTTATATAATTTTCAACTGTAGTAACATCCACTCCGAGCAAAACTGGATCATCAATATTTCCTTGTGAAGTCTAGAAGCTGTGTCAGTCATTTTCTGCTTTCCCTACTGACCTTTTGGGAAATTTTCTTCCACTGATGGAACCGTCATTCTGTCACAGCGAAAGACAACAGAATGATGTAAAATGGTGATGGGCAAAGCAAGGGCTCAGGCTGGCCTGACTGTGGCAGATTCAGTCAAGTCCTCCTCCTGATTTAAAGGGAAGCAAGTGGTACTTAGAATTTTGAAGTTTCATAACTGTCATAGCTAGGCGTTAAAAATAACTGAATACAGTAAATGTATAGTTTTAAATATTATAGTTCATCAATTCCTTTTAAAAGTCGGCATAAAAAAATTGCACCCTTAAATTCCTTATTTTTTCCATTGCTTTTACTAGGTATGTATTTTTAAAAATCTAATTTAGCCTGACCAAGTAGGCAAGTACTACTAGATCGAGTTTTTCCTATGAAATAAGAGGTTTCTCTCTTCATAATATAGTGACTAAGAGTACTTCTTGAAGTAAGCCAAACCTGGGTTAAATCCAAGTTCTGTAACTTACCGTCAGTATGATCTTTGGCAGCTTATTTCATCTCTCAAAGTCCTGAATTTATTCAACACTTAGTGAAAAAAGGAAATAATAATGTGCGCTCACCTCATGGGATTCTTGAAATAGGCTATGTCCTTAGCACCACACCTGACATGCAGTAAGCTTGCAACATCATGGGTCTTGGCCTCTGGTCCACAGGGAAGTGTTTTGGTGAGTTTATCTAAATAAAATTTTATCATTGCAATTTAAAGCAAAATTAGAAAACTTTTGCCCCCAAACCTTGGAAAAAATATTTTTTCTTAAAGGGCAACAATCAGTTAGACTTGAATGAATGAAGAATCTCCATTAAAGATAAAATAAACCTTCATTAATTTGTTTTTTCTTCATATATTTATTAAGCTCCTCTATAGGCCAGATTCTCTGCCTTGGGAATTAGGAATTTGTTCTTTTCCATTGACATAACTTCTCTGTTGAGCTTCTCATCATCTCCATTGACACTTACTTCCCCCACACACTCAAAATGTGACACAGTTTTCTTTTCCCTCTTCTCTCTTCATTGTTCGTTTTCAAGCAATGATAAAATTTCTCCCCTGAAGCTGATTTTTGGAATGTGGTGACAAAGCAGCTCTCTTCAACTTAGAACCTATTCTGACGTGACAGCCTCGATCTTGAACAAGCAGTGGAGTGGAGTGCTCTGAGAATAAAGGGGGAGATTTTCCAGCTCCTCCAGGTTTTGTTTTGTTTTTCCATGCAGAGTTAAAATGGTCTGATTTAAATATAGAGTAAGACACATCACCATTTATCTTTAAGTGCAAACATATGCCCTAACAGCATATAGGTGATTCAGGTGAGTAATACCTACAATGCTCCCTTCACTAACACAGATATTTGACAAAATATGACATGATGCAGTGATAACCAAAATTCAACAGATAACTCAATAGATTATCTGTCTATCTATCTATCTATGTATCTATCTATGTATCTATCTATCCATCCATCCATCCATTCATCTATCCATTTATCCATATGTATGTGTATTTATTTTAGTGGTCAAGTTTCTTTGAAGAGCAGACACTGAGCTGAATCAAGCGAAAATGACCTAGCTTTGCCCCAGCTCTCCACAAGCCAGTTGAGGGCAGGCACTCTGGGCAAGAGTACTTTCCATCCAGTATAGTTGGGTCATGTTCAGACCTACCTGGCAGATCCCCTGTTCAACTCAGCACCAGCCTTGCCTCCAGTCTTCTCTGCAGCACTTAGTCATTTCTATAGGGGTTGGAGAAGCCTGGTGTTCTTTTCAGAACTTTTCAGGACTATGTTTGTTGGGCCACGGGTCCTCTTGAGTTCATAGAACCCACCCTATATTTCTGGAGCTGGCCCCCTCAATGAGCCAAGGACTGGACTAGGATTAAACTGGGATCAAATTGGCTTCTGTGGAAGGACAAAAGGGCAAAGTGGGATCTTGGAACTGAAGACAGCTTGGAGGCGTCGTGTCCAACCTGCTCCTCAGTAGGTCCTTTCTGGGCTTCTGTGTCAAAAGGACCTCTAGGCTCTGCATGAACACTCCTGGTGACAGAAGTCGGGTGGACAGACCATTGGTAGGCTGCTTAAATGATAAGAGTTTTTCTTATTTTTGAATCGATATTTGCTTTCCTCTAACGCCCACTCTTATGTCTTTATCTGTCTACTTTTCCAACTCTCTTCTTGCTTTCTTTTGCCCTTTTAAGCCAGAGGTACCCTGATCTTTACCTGATCACTCTGAAGCTAACCATTTGTAAAATATTTTTCTTCTTAACATTCCATTAGATGTCATTAGATGAGATAAGACCTATAATTATAATAACCAAAGCACTTGACAATTAACAGGCACTCAATAAATAGTAGTTCCATTTTTGTTTTTAAAATACCACTATGGTGCACAGGAAAACACAGGGGTTCTGAAATCAAATAGGCTTAGATTCGATTGTATTGCAAGTATTAACTTGCTTTAGGATCTTGCGCTACATATTTCACCTTTCTGAGTCTCTGTGTTCTCAGCTTTTTTTAAAAAAAAGATGTCATGATAAAACCCATTTTACAGAGTCGTGTTGAGGATCATCTGTGCTGGTATCCGTAAAGCACTTAGCAGAGATCCTAGCACACAGAAGGTGCTCAGTAAATGTTAGTTTAGTTTCCATATATAACACATCCTTCCCCAAGCCCACCTACCTCATGATCCAGAATAGCATATATATACTATATATATAGTGTAAAGAGAAAAGATTAAGGAGCATTGGCTTCCAGCTTTGCCCTTTCTAGTCTCAAGACCTTGGATAAATCACTTTACTTCCTTGCATGTTTCCTTATCAAATAGTACCATGTCTACTACAAAGGTTTGTTGTAAGGATCAAATAAAATATCAGACAGGCAATAACTTTCAAAAATCATGGTGTGTTCTCTTAATGTAAGGTATTGTTATTGCCAGTAGTAATTTATCCTTGAATAATTGCAGAATGAAAGAATGATCTAGTGCCCCCACCACATCCCTCCTCACACTGGTGCAGGGAGGAAAAGCCCAGCAAACTTTGTATTGAAAACCGATCCATGCGTCTTTATGGAAACATGTGCATATGGGGACATTTGTCTGATAGGTGCAAATCCAGACAAACACTCACATGGGAACATTTGGCAGAGGAGCCCATTGACTAAATGCTGATATAAACACCACAGAAGTCCAGAATCCTAGAGTTATATTGTCAACAACTGACACTCTTCTCTAATTTCTTCCAGGAATTTCTATTACATCACAATGTTGCGGGATCCAGTGTCACGTTACCTGAGCGAGTGGAAACACGTCCAGAGAGGGGCCACGTGGAAAACCTCCCTCCACATGTGTGATGGGAGAAGCCCCACCCCCGATGAACTGCCTACCTGCTACCCTGGGGACGACTGGTCTGGGGTCAGCTTGCGGGAGTTCATGGACTGCAGCTACAACCTGGCCAACAACCGCCAAGTGCGCATGCTGGCTGACCTCAGCCTGGTGGGCTGCTACAACTTGACTTTCATGAACGAGAGCGAAAGAAACACCATCCTGTTGCAGAGCGCGAAAAACAACCTGAAGAACATGGCCTTCTTTGGGCTCACGGAATTCCAGAGGAAGACACAGTTTCTCTTTGAGAGGACATTCAACCTCAAGTTCATCTCCCCGTTCACGCAGTTCAACATCACGCGGGCTTCCAACGTGGAGATCAACGAGGGCGCCCGCCAGCGCATCGAGGAGCTAAACTTCCTGGACATGCAGCTTTATGAGTATGCAAAAGATCTCTTCCAGCAGCGCTACCACCACACCAAGCAGCTAGAGCACCAGAGGCACCGGCAAAAGAGGCGAGAGGAGAGGAGGCTGCAGCGGGAGCACAGGGGCCACCGGTGGCCTAAAGAGGGTGGGAACACAGAGGGGGCTGTCACTGAGGACTACAACAGCCAGGTAGTGAGATGGTGACCCCCTGCCCTCTCCTCCCTTGGGATGGGGAGGATAAGCAGGCGCACTGGCCTTCTGTGGTGTAAGCTTGGAGAACATTGGACCATTCTGAGGGCATCTGACTGTATGTGGCTTGATTTGGAACCTGCTTCCTCTTTGTCTTCATCTTTATCCAGTGGAGATGATCCATCTTGTTCTTTTTTTCCTGACGTTTTTCAGTCTGTGAGATTAAATAGGACAGGAATGCATCCAATCTAGGCCACTTTAGAAGGTTAAGGAGAGAAGCTCCGGCAAGGAAACAGTCCTTGCAATCTCCTTTGCAGCAGCACAGGTCATACGTTGAGCAACTGGAACCCACAGAGGCACACATGAAAGGCCGAATAATGGCTTGGATGTTCTGCTGAAACAGATCTGTTTCATACTGTCTCTGTAATGGAAATATTGGTCTATTTAAAGAGAGAAATAGAAGTCCCTTTTAGCACTTAGATGAGGTATTCCGCCAGCTCTCACTTGGCTGTTGACTCTCATCTTTGAACTCTAATGGAATGTGGTTTCTATCATAAGTAGAGTTACGTGTTTTGTTGTTGCAATTGTTTTTAAACAAGATTATCCTACTATTGACTGTCACTAGAGACTCACATCTCACAAAGCCCCTCATCTTAGCCCTGATCCATGCTTCCTCCTCTATCTTTTAGGGAAATGGCTAGTGGATTCAAAACAGGGGTGCCTGTGGCCCCTGAGAAATGAACAATTGGTAGGGGCATTTAGGAGAAAATGTGCTTATTAACTAATGCTTAAGGAGATCACACTTTACCAATTTTTGTTTTCAATGTAAGGAATGAATGATAAATTAAGGAGAGGATAACTATGTGTCTAACGTTTCCATTCCTGCTACAGAACCTTAGTTTTTTAAAGACTTTTTCAGAGTTCTACCTGTTTGGAGCAGTCATCTTTTGTGCGGCCCTGCCAAGTTTGAAATTCTGCTATCACAGGGGAAAAGACATTTAAAAAGAATTTGGCCCAAAGAATAGGAGCTTAGCTAACATGTACGCAAAATATATTCAAGGTCACTAAACAAATAATAACTGATTTAGGCCAGGAGTCACGGAACTCAATGGGGTGGTTATCCAGGGAGTTTAAACAGATTCTACTTCCTAATGTCTTGAATATCTCCAGCCTGATAACTTTTTATCCCCACATGAACTTTACCTATTGTGAGACCATGGCTACAGCCAGCAAATCAAGCTGGAGTGTATAAAACTGGACCAAAAAATGTGCTGCATTGCCAAGGGCTTCTTATTTTCACTTTTCCCAATCACAACTACAATAACACAAAGTTTGTTGAATAGTACGGGGAGACGTACGGAAGCAGGAATAGAAAGCTCTCACCTAGCATTCAGTAGAAGGATCAGAGTGGGTAGAAGGTATCACAAAAGATTGATTTGATCAATCCTTTCAAGGAGCTGAAGGCAAAATGAGTGAAACCCGCAAATCAGATGGAAAAGCCGATTTCATTGATATCCAACATGTTTGATGTTTAAGCCAGCTTTACATAAGCCACAGCTCAGTCTTTAGAATACTCTCTTTGGGGTTGAGAGTCAATCAACCCACAAGCATTCATGGAGTGCCTGCCTGCACGGAGGGGAGCCCAGTGTCTCCATCAAAGAGACATCTGAAGAAGCGGCTTAGGTCCTTCTCTCACTACACTTGGCCTCCTCCGTCATGGGAGGGAAGGCATGATTGGGGACCTCACTCATGCCAGGAACTGTGGGAGGCCCTTTTCATACCTTAAATCTATTCACAACAAGGTAGATATTATTAGTCCCAATTTCATAAATGAGAAGACTGAAACACACAGTAGCTTCCTCATGGATTGTAGCTAGGTCTGGCTGACTGCACAGTGCAAGCTCTTTTAACTCCATCATGTTTTCCATATGGGATAAAATCTTTCTGCCAGTCAGGAAGAAGACAGCTGTTATTGTCCAAAAGCGTTTGTCTCCAACCCTTGTGAGTGGCACAAGTGTGACAGCACCAAGCCAGCAGTGACCCAGAGTCATGCTGCCTTGGGTGAATCCAGCCCTCTCCATGTCACTGACCCATCAATGAGCTGAGAGATTGATGACTTTTTAGGCAATTCTTGAGCCATATATGAGGGTGAGTTAAAGGGCCATGTAAATTTGCTTGTTAGTTGGTAGAGATTAAGCTCCAGAATATTAGTGTTTCCCTTTCCAATGATTTGTTCCAAAAGTAGGGAGGGAAGGAGGATTGCAGCTGGGATTAAGGAGCATCTCTCTCTCTCTCTATCTTCACGTTTCAATGTGAGGATCTAACACTCTGCATAGAATGGCAGGACTGCAAATTATCCTTCTGCCTGCCCCTGTGACACACACACACACACACACACACACACACATATGCACAATAACAGTCCAGTATTTTGTCATGTGGAAAATCAAAACAAGTTAGAAAGCATTCGGATTGTTTCTTTTAAACTCATTTTAAATTTTGGCAGGGAATTCATGCATAGCTGAGACTTGGAGGCAGGCTCTGCTAACTTCACACTGTTCCTTAGGCACCTCGGGATTTATATCAAAAGGCTTTCCATGGCCTTGCCGCTGAAGTCATGATGTATGGTGCTCCACTTGAGACCAGATATCAGGACGTTCGGGGGAGAAACCATCTCTTTGTGTTGGCCTGAGGCCAGTGCTGAGCAAATTAAAAAGACCGACATGGGTTTCCTTCCTCATATCATTTCATTCTAAAGCAGCGCTTGTCATATCCCTGGGGTCCTATGTTGATAGAAATGAAGAGGTAGGGACGCAGTTTGTTCTCTGAAAATTGACTGCACACCAACATGCTGAGTGAAGCTCAGAGAAGTGATGCAAACAGAAGTCATCTGGGCCTAAGGATCTATGGGAAGTCAGCAGCCTTCAGACTTAAGATCCTAAACCAAATCAATTTCAGATACATTAGTGTTAAAAGCCCAAGAAGAGGGGGAAAAAAAAAGAATTCCCCTGGTAGTTCCACATCCCATTGACTACTAGGACTTCCAGGTAGACATTTTTTCCCTTCTCTTGGCAATGGCAGCTCCAGTAACCAGATTGGGATGAGGTATCCTTGTGTGTGTGTGTATATATGTTTATTATTAAGGACTAAAATACATACTATCTATTCTATATCCTTCTAATTTTTTGGCAGGCTACTCTTTCTAGAGAAAAACTTGCCCTGACAATTATTTGGATATGTTCTCTAATAATTGATAACATTACCAATCAGTTAAATTATAAAAGTGTGTTTCTTATCATCTAAAGGAGACAACTTTGTCATAAACAGTTTAATCAAAGGTTTGAAATATGAGGACTTGTTCAAAAGTCTGAGTAGAGATAGTATTAATATGGGGAAGAAAGTCTACCAGATAGGCCTAGCCAGGAGGTGAGCGTAGATCACTACAAAATAAATATAAGTCTACTGGAGAGGATTCCCGTTTGGCTGCCTTAACAGAGAAACTCAAAACAACAGTGACTTCATTAAGATTCAAGCTATTGCTCTCTTACTTAAAAGACAGACTGCTTTGATGACTCTGGTGTGTGACATGACCAGAAACCCAGGCTCTGTCTTGTTGCTCTTTATCCTAATGTGCAAGCTTCCATCTCACAGTCCAAGATGTGTGCTGCAGCTCCTGCCATCTCATTTACATTGAAAACAGCAGAAAGGAAATGGAGGGAAGTTGCACATACCACTTCCAGTCACATCTTATGGGCTAAAGCCTAGCCATTAGCTACATCTAGCTGTAAAGAAGGCCAGGAAATGTCTTTATTCATGATTGCCATGTGCCTTGATAAATATGAGGGTTCTATTATTAAAGAAACAATGTGAAAATTAATACTGATAAAAACTATCAGTCTCTGACACAAAAGGGAATTGAAAAATATTTCAAGTGTTTTTCAACATCATCTGTTTCGTCATGTGTTTTGCAAAGGATAAGATTAAAAATTCATAACTTTGTATGGTATTTAATGCTTTTCAAGACATTTGTACATTTAGTATCTCATTTGATCTTCGCTACATTCTTATATGTTAAACAGAACCTCTATTCACTATCCCATTTGATAGTTTGATGTGGAGATTCAGAGACGTTGAAAGATTTCTCAAAGATTCTAGTTTACTAACAAGAAAGTTCCTCAGAGACCCAGTCTTTTGACTTTACAGCTGTTCCTATACTTTATGCTGCTCAGCGTGGGTATTGGGATTGGGTATTGCAAGAATATGAAATCTAAATATTTATTGATTTATATCCTCATTGACCTTCTCATGGAACTTCAGTGACTTAGAAAATGCCAAGGAAATGGGTAGAGTTGGCCCTTAACCCCCCTGCCTCCACTGAGGGAGCCTCTTATCAGGAGTGAAATGTCCAAGAGATGGGCAGTGTTGCAGGGGAGATGGAGAAGCAGAGACACGCAACACCTCTAACTGGATGTGCACCCCATCTGATCCAAAAACTGTTCAAAATGAAGGCTGAGGGAATGTGCTCACAACTCCTTGGGGAAGCTCAGTGTTAGAAATATTTAGAATCAGTAGCAGCCTGAATGGTGAAGCTTAAGAAGTGATCAACAGAACCCCTGCTCAACAAGTCTCCCTTCTTCTTTACTGCTTCCCTAGGCCCCTGGAATTTTATCAGCAACTTATTGCTTTGGTTCTTAAAGGTTTTATTTGGTGTTAAATGAGTCCCTTTGCACATTTGCCGGAGAGAGAAAATGCTTTAAGCTGTCATAAGCTAATGCCTTCACACGGAAAGGCTATCTGATTCCTCTCCAACTATGACCTCTAGCTGAGAAGAAAGTCCTGTGTAATGGGATCATGCAGAGGTGGGGGGTAGGAAGAGTCGAGGTAACTATAGAGGAAAGTAGGGCTTCTAAAAGGGAAGCAGGTCTGACAAAAGTGGAAAGATGAGGCCTTAAATATGTGCCAGGAAATACTAAAAAATAGCAAAATGACTAACATACAGTTTCTGTCCTCAAGAAAAAGGGCAGGCAGGAGACATGTGGATTATAATTCTTTTAGCCATTTGAAAGAGCCAAAAAGGGCCTGAGGCTCCTGAGACAGGAGCAGAGCATTGGGATGGTTTAAGAGACTGAAGTGAAGGCTGACTAAGTTGGAGGAGTTGAATGAAAAGGGAAGCTGAGTGGGACTTAGAAAAAGAATACCCTGGTCTGATCACAACTGCGTCTCTAAGGTTTTCCTTTCCCATAGTTATTGTGCCTCGACTGGGCACCAGAACTCCATCTGAAAATCTCCAGGCTGGGTATTAGGGCTGGCTGAGTCTGATGACTCTACGCAGTTGCGTCATCTCTGGGAAGGATGCATGGGTCTTTTTCCAAGGCACTTACGGCTTCCTTCTTATCCCCTTCCTCCATCTCTACTGGACGTAAGCCAGCTATTCTCTCACCACTTTCATCTTGGACACCTCTGAACTAACTCCCTAAACCTGAATTGCCCTTCTGTGCAAGTAGTCAGGTTCTGAGACCCGTGTGTTTTGTAGCCTAATGGATGGAGTGTACATGGACCTATCTTCACCACACACTGACAGTACCAACCTACGTTGCAGAGGTGCCTAGATTTCCAGAGAATTAGCCTTGCTTTGAACACCAGCAACATCTGCAAGACAAAAGCCCCTGAACTTCAGACAGGGACTCGAGGTAACAGAACTCAGATCTGAGAACACAGAAGCACAGATGTTTCTTGAGCCTGTGTTGTCTGCAGAAAAGACTGTGCTGTCATCCTTGGGCACATTAAGTGGAGCCTCTGTGAGTCACCTGTTCTGCTGCACTGTGGGAACTCATCAAAGGGCCTGATGTTAGTCCTGAAAAACCCCAGTTTCTGCCGGGGAAAACCGCGTCCTAAGGAAGCAGAGTTCGTGTGATTTAGTCCTCATCACGTTTATCTCCCACCGTGTCATTTTTTTAATCATATGGTCATCTTTTCTTTTATCCTTCTGTTTTTTTCCCCCCAGAAGTACTTTCTGGGTTTTGCTTGCATTATTTTTCACTTAATGTATCAAAGATGAAAAATGTTGGAAAAAAATCTGGACTTCTATCTGGTGCCCCATTTTAATGTAAAGATAGTTATTCAATAGATAGTAAATTATTTCTCCTAAGAGATATTTCCTTTTGTTTCTGTGCAATAATATGTATGAATTCGGGTACTAGGAGATTGTATTGTGACATTATCAACCCTCATTGCTATTTAAAAATGATAGTTTGTAGAACTGAGGATTTCCATTGATGTGAAGCACAATTTAATGAATAAGTTAACATATTAAACTGTTGTGATGTCAAGAACAATTGTTTTCCCCTGTGCTTTTGTTAGATATTTTTGCAAAATGAGAAAAGTTGGTTAAACACTTTAAGGGATTTATGGAAATTGAATCCACAGGATCAGCTTTGTCAAACTCTAAAAATCCATGCTTTGGATACAAATGTGGTTATTGGATGTGAAACTTTAAAGGCATAAAAGATAAAGAAAATATAGATCGAAACAATTTAAAATCTCTGAGGCTAGGGAGGATTTCACAGGCTCTCAAACACATAAGCTTCTAAAAGGATGGTTCTTAGTGACTCTCCCATTCACTGCCCACCCCAGCACCTTGACATTCACTGTGAAACGTGAAACAGCACCCTGGAGCTGAAGAGAAGGCAAAGACTTGGGAAAAAGCGGTGGGAGAGAAAAACAGAGATTGGAGCAAATGAGTTTGGAAATCAATCTAAAAGACAGAAAGGAGAAAAGGAGGAAGGGAGAAAAGGGAAGAGAGAGAAAGAACAGAAAAAGAAAAACACAAACAACAGTAGTGAAATCTAATTTGGGTCTCGCCACAATTTCAATGTGTATGGTTTGCCAGATTTCTAAAAAATGACTAGACCCTATAGCATAAGCAAAGAAAGAGAAAATTAACTTCTAGTAGAGGAAAACTTCCTTCGTTCAAAAATCCCTTGAATGGCGCAATTTATCATTTTCTTTTTGTTCTGTAGAAGTGGGATTTGTGGATTCCTTCCTTGCTGTAGGTTAGTGATATTCAGAGCCTTAGAAAAATGTCATTTGACCACATCCCTCTATGAAGTGAGAATCATATGCAAAGGGAACTTGACTTGGAACAATTGAAGTAGCTATAAGAAAGGCTCCAAAAGACAGCAGAAGTTACATACAGACACACACAAACACACACACATAGAGAGGAAAACATTTTGGAAATAGATCATGAAAGGAAATAGATCAAAATAATCATCTTTCAAAAAAGCCTCGGGAGCCGGCCCCATGGCATAGCGGTTAAGTGCACGCGCCCCGCTACTGGCGGCCCGGGTTTGGATATCGGGCGTGCACCGACGCACCGCTTGTCAGGCCATGCTGAGGTGGTGTCCCACACACAGCAACTAGAAGGATGTGCAACTACAACATACAACTATCTGCTGGGGCTTTGGGGAGAAAAAGGAGGAGGATTGGCAATAGAGGTTAGCTCAGGGCCAGTCTTCCTCAGCAAAAAGAGGAGGATTAGCATGAATGTTAGCTCACGGCTGATCTTCCTCACAAAAAAAAAAAAAAGAAAGAAAAGCCTCAGATAAGAGAAGGACTAAGGAACCCTCAAGATTTACTTCTTTCCCCCCATTCAGTTTGGAAATAGTGTTGAAAATAAGATTGAGCAAAATGTCCAAAATGTTATTGAAAATCTGTTCTCAAAATAGTACTGTTTCATTCTCACACATCAGTTTTCATACCAAATATAAATTTTAAAATTAATGGAATCTAATTCAGCACAAGTTTTTCTTTACTTTATAAACAATGTAATTGTTTTTTATGATTACAAAGTAATATATGATCTTAGATAATTTGGAAAATACAAGGTACTAAAAAGCCCGTAAATTAGAGAGTCAAACTCCAACATTATTTTGATCTATTTCCTTTCATATTTTTTATGCATTAGGAATTAGACTAAAATTTTAAATAACAAATATTTTAGGAAATCAGAATCATGCCATCTATGCAATATAAATACATATATTAACATCTTAACACCCATTCTTTGAAAATATAATTAATAGCTGCATATAAATTTACCATTTCCCTATTTTTGGGCATTCTGGTCATTTCCAATTTTTCCACTAATATAAATATCACTAAAATGAATTTATTTGCACTGAGGCAGCATGTACATAAGTGTCTTCGTTCACCTGTTGAGAGAGGACAGTGGACTGCTTGGTTGTATCTTCCCAACAACTTGGAATGAAAATGTATTGAAGATTGTCAAAATTACATAGATGCAGCTAAATGAATTGTGAGAAAATTGAAATAAATGTTATCCATATAATCAAAGAAAATTATATATGTCTCTCCAGAAACACCTACCTGACCCTGAACTGAAGCTCTCATTTCCCAAGATGCTGGGAGTGTTAGCTACTCTCTCGCAAGGACCTGCCCTCCTCCAAGGTCATGCCACATTTGGGACGATGCTGTATTGAATGATGCTGTTGTGGAGGTAAAGGCCAGGTCTTTTTTTCTTTTCTTTTTTTTTTTTTGTTGAGGAAGATTAGCCCTGAGCTAACATCTGTTGCCAATCCTCCTCTTTTTGCTGAGGAAGACTGGCCCTGGGCTAACATCCGTGCCCATCTTCCTCCACTTTATATGGGACACCATCACAGCATGGCTTGACAAGCTGTGCGTCCGTTGATGCCCGGGATCCGAACCTGCGGACCCCAGGCCGCCGAACTGGAGCGTGTGCACTCAACCGCTATGCCACAGGGCCGGCCCCAAGGCCAGGTCTTTTGACTGGTGACATCTCAGTCCAAAGTGCCCTGTAGGATCAGCTGAGGACTTCATTACAAAGCATCCTCATTCACTCTCTGCCTCTCCCCCTCCTGCGGCCCTCCCTCCCCAACAGGTGTGTCCTCAGTCAACCTTCCGCTCACACACCCCCACCTCGGACTCTGCTCTCCAGGAACCTAGACGTCCATAGAACCCCACGTTCTGGCCTCCGAAGACTTCTGCTGAGTTTCCTCCTTGTTCCAGCACCTGCAGATTTCCATTCCTGTCTTTTGAGCTCAGTTACGTTTTAAGTTATTTTGGCATATTTCGTCCAACATTTCTGCTGTTTATTGTTGTAAGAAGCCTCTGTGTTAGCTCAAAGTTCCTAGAAACAAGTTTGACCTTAAATTTTTAACTCTTTGATTCTGTTTCCGCTGCTTTTGCACTATTCGGCACTTCGTCACCTTTTTTCTATTTCAAGACTCCAGATTTTTGCCATTAAGTTTCACTCCTTTTCTGCTTTTTCAGACTTTTCTCTCTGTTTGCTCATCTCTTTCATAAACCTCCCAATTTGTATTCATTCCTTGAATAATATTTTTCTTTTCCTATTTAGGCGTATATTTTATATATTCTACTTTACTTTTCCACTTCCTAATTTTCATTTTCAATTTTAATCTTACATTTATTCCTGATTTTTCATCTTAATTTTCTTTCATTTTTTATTTATGGCTTTCAAACCTTTATTTCATTGGTCTAATTTTTTATCTTTCTTTTTTGTGAGGAAGATCGGCCCTGAGCTAACATCTGCCAATCCTCCTCTTTTTTTTTTTGCTGAGGAAGATTGGCCCTGGGCTAACATCCATGCCCATCTTCCTCCACTTTATATGGGATGCCGCCACAGCATGGCTTGCCAAGTGGTGCATTGGTGCGCACCTGGGATCCGAACTGGCGAACTCCGGGCCACCGCAGCAGAGCGCGTGAACTTAACTGCTTGCGCCACCGGGCTGGCCCTATCTTTTATTTTAAATCATACCAATTTATCTATCTCTTAATACTTAACCTTTCATTTTTATTGACAGTTTATCTCATACTCAATTTTTCTATTGAAATTTATTTCAACTTCTCACTGTCGGCTGTGAGTGTCCCTTCATTTTGAGACAAACTTGTTTTACTCCTATAATTTTTAATCAACATTTTGTGCTCAGGTAATTGTGCCTGCACAGTTGCTACTTTCTAAACTCTGTTGAGGTTCCTTTGGGGCTTTGTATGTGCTCAATTTTTGTAAAAATTTCATAGATACCTGAAAAGAATATGGATTGTATTGTTAAATTATATATATTATATAGACATCTCTCTATATAATATAAATATGTATAAATAAATTACAGTCATGCACAGCACAATGACATTTCAGTCGATGATGAACTGCATACACAACATATAATCTTATGGTGGTTCTATAGGCACCATAGATCCTATGTGTGCAGTAGGCTGTACCATCTAGGTTTGTGTAAGTACACTCTATGATGTTCACACAGTGACAAAATTACTTAATGACATGTTTTTCAGATGAATCCTGTCATAAGTGATGCATGACTGTATACATATAACTATATATTACATCTATATCCTTGTGTATAATTATTTAAATTATACTACACATATGTATAAACACACATATAAACGCATATATATATATATATAACTAATTTATCAAAGACAAAGTGTGCGCTAAAATCTCTCACTATAAGTGTGTGTCATTTCATAACAGTTTTTAGCTTATATATTTTGGTGATTTTCTATTTAGTGTTTATGACTTCCATATTCTTTACTAAGGGAGCTACCATTCAATATAAAATGACCCCTTTTGTATCATTTAATACTTTTTGCTTTAAATTCTACTTTCATTTAATATGATTTTTGACTTTTTGTAATTTGCAATTAACATGTAGTTTAATTTTTCCTCACGTAGTGTGTCTTTGTCTTTTAGTTTGTGAACTGTACTGACTTATAAATTACTATCGTCTGTTGTTTTCTTGTTTTATGATTTCTACGACTTATGCTTCTTTTCTGTTGTATTTTCTCTTGTTTTCATAGGCTATGATTTCTTTGGAATCGATGTTAAGATTGCGTCCAAATTTATTTGACTTTCCTTCGTGTAATTTGAAGGAACATTTATATGCTTCTCTCATCCTATTTCCGATTGTTTAACACCTCAAGTAACAACCCTGGATTAGATATAATCTTGGAGTTTAGATTCATATTGTTGTTGTTATACTGTTATTATAGTTTATTATAACTATGTCTAAGGAGGTGAGAGAGTAAAAATTAGGCAAATTGTTATACTCATCCTAACGTGGACCTACTGAGTTACTTTCAAAAGTCAAAGTCCTCAGGCTTCTGGGTGACACTTGCATGTATCTGATCATTTAAATTATTCAAACGGTTGTCGCATGTGAAATAAGAAGATATGAAGATAAAGAGGAAATTAGGACTCACAAATTGGTGTTTCAAAGCCATGGGGACAGCTAGCTTTCAGGATGTCATCAGTTCCTGTAAATATGTCTATTACAGTGAGAAAAAAGTTAAAGGAGTGAAAATTTTATCAGGACTCTAAAAATGCAATTGTTTCAATTTAATTTATGACTAACTAAACCCATCATAATATACACACAAAAAAGGTAATGAAGTAACCTTCTGTAGTAGGTAGGAGGGTTCTTTTTTAATTTAAGAATATAATTTAAAAATATTTCTGAGTAAGAACACTGGCTGTCTTTATATCAAGGTAACTGTTATTGAATAAACATAACATAAGGAATTCTTTTCTGGAAAGGAAAGATAGTGCCTTCACAAATCCATGGTGCTCGCTTTATCTGGGGCACAGCCAGGTGCTAATGCCCTCCCCACCTATCTCTATGCCTACAGGTGTTAGATGACAAGAAGTCATTAAGTCCTTGCAAATCAGGGCATCACTCCCAGGAGCCCTGTGGGAAGCCTGCCAGTTAAGTTTTAAGAAGAAGCATATATATTACTGTTCTCCTAAGAAGCCACTACTGATGGTTAGTATTCACAAGTGCAGCTGCAAGTCGCAGCCAGTAATCCCCCCACCACCCTCATATTGCTCCCCATGTGAAGGTAGAAGCTAAGCACGATGTATTAGCTCAGTCACTGCTGAAGAGCCACTATCCTCTCCTAATGTCGTCATTTTCTTTGCTCTCTAGGAGAGAAAGCCATCCCTAGGTGAGATTCTGAAATTTAGAAAAGGTACATGATACATTCATCATCATACTATGACATTGCACATCCTGGTGTTATTAGTTACCAATTTGACTCAAAGTCATTAGAGCAAGCTTTCATAATTTTCAACAATCCCAAAACTCAGATTACCAAATTTGTACCCTCCATAACAATTTCTATGACTCGGTAGAGGATCAGGAGAGATTCCACAACTTCCTTACCATCTTCTAAATCTATAGCCCAGAATGATATTAATTTAACTCTTTTCAATGTCTCCTTCCTTCCTTTCTTTTTAGTATTCCTTTCTTCTTTCCATTTTGAAAAGCATTCACTAGAATTTTCTATAAGCCAGGAAGCTAGATGCTAAAGTTAAAAAAATAGGGTCCTGGGCCCGGCCTTGTGGCCAAGTGGTTAAAGTTCTACGCACTCTGCTTGAGTGGCCTGGGTTCGTGGGTTTGTATCCTGGGTGTGGACCTTCTCCACTCACCAGAAATGTTGTGGTGGTGTCCTACATACAAAATAGAGGAAGATTGGCATGGATGTTAGCTCAGGGCTAATCTTTCTCAAGCAAAAAAAAAAAAAGTGAGGAGGATTGGCAATGGATGTTAGCTCAAAAAAAAGAAAAAAGAATATGTTCCTTCTGATCCAAAACACTGTAATATTTTTAGCAATCTCTCTAGCATCCACAGGCCAAGTGACAGGTGTCATGGAGAAGGCTCTTGCCTTGCGCCCCAGAAATATGTCAGGGAATCTCTCCACCCTCAACCGTCTGAACCTGCACACTACACCTTTCTCGTCCTGTGTTTTACACAGTTTATTCCAGATCAGCACTTTGCTCTGTTCTCAGACACCCTCAGCCTGGACAGTCTTCCCTTCTCTTGTGCCATGACCCAAACCACAGACCAGCTCTACCCATGCCACGCCCAGCTCAGCATCCTGGCATCCAGCTGTACACAGGCCTGGGCTCCTAGCTGCCAGGGATTGAAGGGCAGGGGCGTCTGTGCCCTCTTTGATCCTATACCCTAGACTTAAGTTCCTGTGGGTCAAGGACAACTTCTGCCTGTGCACCATTGTCTAATAGCACTCAGCCTGGCACATAGTGGATACTCAGCATACACTCGATGAATGAACTAGGAGGTGAAAGAATCAATAAGAGAATGAATTCAGTTTATCCTCTTGGGCAAGCTAAGCAAATCCCACAGTGATCACAATGACCTGTATTCTGACGAGTCCGAAATAGACAGTGCTCTCTAGATATCCTTACTTTTAGTGAACTAACGAACACCTTTACCTAAATGTCTTCCACTCACTCCCTCAATTCAACTCATCCACAATGAAACTCATTATCTGCTCCTTTTCCATCTGAAAAAATCTGTGCTTCCTTCTGTATTTCCTTAATCCCCATTCAGCCATGAGCCATACAACTTATGGGGTCACTCAAGGCAGAACACCTAGTCATCCCCAATTCCTCTTACCTATCCTAGTGATGCTATCTCCAATGTCCATCTCTTACTCTCCCTTCCCACAATCACTCTCCCAGTTTGGACCTTCCACCTGTTCCATCTGATTTGCCAATAGAAGTTCCTTACGCCTATTTTAACCTTCATAGCAACACTATGAGGTATTATGACTTTTTCTAATTAGGAAATTGAGTATTAGAGAAAGTAAATAATAAGCATCTAATGGATACATAGTTGATAAATATTGGAACTAGGATTTGAAATCACTTTTGCTTCAACCCAAAGCCCAAGTTCTACAATGAATAATTGTTCTCTGAGCCTCCAAAACCTTTCCTATGGGCCTGACTTCCCTTTCAAAGACCTGGTCATATCACTTCCCTCCTCAACCTTCTTAATGGTGATCTGTTGACACAGCCCTTCTGGACCTGCAGAATCCTTCCCTCCAGGGAGGGGCTCAACTGGAAAAGAACCAGAGTGGGCCTTTTGTGCAGGGGGTGCCCTGGTTGCCTGGGTCTAGGATGGTTCAGTCAATTAGTGTTCATGCTGAGACCCTCTGTCCTCTTCATCTCCATGATCAGGTAACCAATCTGTAGAACAGCATTTAGGACCCATCACTCCCCAACTTGCTCTCTACTGAAATTTGTCCTCTATTCTAGTCACACGAAATTCCTGGAGAATTCTCCCAAATGGTCTGGGGGAAAAATGCCTAAAAGGATCATCTAGTGAGTAAGAATGGAGTTGATTAAGAAGATAAGGGAATAAGTTAAAGGATAGCAGAGACCTGGACATTCTTCAGGTAGAGGACCTCAAAAAGCAAGACAACCATTTTGGTTGAGTAGGCAACTATTGTCCTACCCTCAACACAGAAAGTAGAGCAAAGAAGATTGAAATTCTCTATTAAAAGGGAATTTTTTAGTGAGCTACACATTCTAGAATGATAATAGTTGAGAAGAGTCCAATCAGATGTCGAGATACTATCACAAAACAATGAAGCCATGAAGTATACACAGGAGGCCATGACTGTAGGGACATTTCTGACTCTCCCTAATGAAAGATCTTATGGGCCTATCTTTGGTCATAACAAGGAGGGGATCACTGGCGACATTTTGTCCTACTTATTAGCCAGTCTTTGGAGGAGGGACCCTAAGCACATATTGGCAACTTAAAAAAAAAAAAGAGCAACCTGCCAAAATTAGTGTAATCAACAACAAAGAAGAAGGGATATAATTATGTTTAGTATAATTTTAATATTTCCCTATTTAATTCTGTGAGGACAGGTAATCCTAAACTAACATTCAGTTAACCACAATATTTGTATTTCCCATGATACTGTTATCCTTGGATTCTTTTGCTTGAATAAGTGGGAGTTTATCATGAAGCAATACCTTTTAGTTTGAGTTTGGCTTTTTAGTTTGTTTTCCTACTTTAGGACTCATTATCTTGTTAGCATGTGGTTCCTGGATTGTCTATGGATTTCTTTGATGAAAGCCTCAAGGTAAATTGGTTTGCTTTACCTCCTGAGATGGTAATTTAGATAGACAAGGAGAATCAGACTCTTGAACACTTTTATTGGCCTTTCATGATCAAATCTTCCCGTAAACAATCAGAAAAAGGTAACAGTGGTGGATTAACTCCTTGCTGGCAAAAAGAAATCCATTCTAGACTTGGGATCTGCCCCCCTCTAACCTTACATCTACCATCACCTCCCAGAGTGCCCAATCATGAGGCCATCCCCACATTTTCAGGACAAGGGGCCAGCATTTCAATAGAGGCTCTGGCCTGCTGATCATCCTGCTCTATCTTTCACCCCCCGTTCCCTTTCACACTGTGAGGGAGAGGGAGCAGAAGGAAGGAGGGTCACAGGCTTCAACTGCACACATCCCTCCTGGCCTTGCAGAATCCTTCCCCACAGGGAGCGGTTTGACTGGAGGAGGACCAGAGTGGGCCCTCTAAGCAAGGGGGCCCTGGTTGCCTGGATCTAGGGTGGTTCTGCCAATCGGTGTTCATGCTCAGACCCTCTGTCCTCTTCATCTCTGTATTTCCAGGCTCTGAATATGTAGTCAATAAATAAATGTTAGATGAATGTAATTGAACAAAAATCCCTAGATCAGGTCATGACTTAAGGTCTTCTCAGCTAACCTCTGAACATAGAGATGGATCAGACTTCTTTTCTCCCCATGAGAGTTAGCTAGGAGGGAAGGAGAGGACAGAATGGAGAGAGAGCTGTGTACACTGTTGGTGGGTAGACTGGTGTACTAGGGTGGGTGCATACCTATTCTACTAATAAATCAGCCTTTCCTAAGCCTCCAGACAGGGGGCAGGTAGTCCCAGCAAGGCAGGAGAGGACAGCTCTCAAGTGGCACTTCACCTGCATAATCACGTGGACTGTCAGATGCATGACACTCCCAAAGAGGCCAACGTGGTCCTTTTGTGTCTAGCTCCTAGAACCTATGGAGTCAAGTCAGTGCTCAATGTTGTTAGCTATTTTCAGGGATGTGGAAACATCTATTTGCCTTGTTCCCACCATGCAGTCTCTGCTCTGGTTTTAGTTCTAGCTTTCCTATTTCATATTAAGTTTAAAGTGGACCCTGCCTCAAATCCTCCTGGAATTAGGTGAAGTATGACTCTAAGTAGGTAAGTAAATATAGCTGATGTTTATTTGTGTAGAAAAAGCTGCATGAACTGGAAGGAGAAGCTATGGGTTCTTATTTTTTGTTTTTTGTAAACAAGCCAAATTTATGGGATGAAGACACAACATGCACTGCAGATGCCAAAGGAGAAGTCATGTGGCCTGTCCTGGGGGAGTTCCAGTTCTAGGAAAACTCAGCCATTGGGTTTGTGACTTGAGGCCCTGGCCATCTTCTGTTGTATCAATACTAAACACCTTAGAAATGCTATTTCTGATGTTCTTAGGGAGAAAATTGTGGCCCTTTGTCACTAGCAAGTTACTTAGTTCTCTCTTCTTTTCAGAAAACAAACAAACAAAAAAAGTGGGACATATTAGTGCCTTCCTATTGAAGACCATAAACATTGGCATGTGGCTTTGAACCACTCTCGTACCTGGAACAGTGATTTACTCTCTGTGGTAAGAGGCCAGAGGTGGGAACATAGCCCATATAGCTTCTCCTTTTGCAGTTGCTAATATGTTAACTTTCAGTCCAGGATTTAAACATGTTATTGATGGCCAAGTTCAAGTATCACCTTCTCCTCCAAAACACACACTACCGCTGATATCTTTCCTTTGTCGCTGCTTCCAACAAAGGGCATGAAGAGGGGTCCACAATCCTCCATCTATATCTACATTCACTATCTAAGGTGAGTAGACCACTTCCAATCTCCACTCATCTCTACAGCACCAAGGACTGAAACAAAGAACAATGGGATAGATGGTAGACAGTGTAACTGGTCACCAACATCCCTGCCCCTCTCTCTGCAAGGCTTATACTTCCCTGCCTTGTTGAACTCAGGCATGGTCAATGAAATGTGAGTGGAGTGAAATGTGTCACTTCCAGGCTGAAGCTTTAAGAGCAAGTGCGTGCTTAAGCATGCTTGACTTTCCCTCGGCCATGGCAGTTAGCAAAACTCCAAGGAACAGCTGCTCCATCAGCCTGGGTCACAGAGTGCAGCTGATTACAGGGAGAGACTTAGCGAGGAGAGCCCCAGCTGCCCTGTGATGGACATATAGCATCAGGGAGAAATAAACCTTTGTTGTTTTAAGCCATTGAGATTTTCATAACATATCCTAAGTGATACAGAGTCCAATGTTAGTTATTTCCAGAAAAAAGAAAATGGAATACCTGGCTTTAGTTGTGCCTCTTCCTAAAAGTTAGATTTTAGCCAAGTTAATTAAACTTTGGGAGTCTTCTCAGCCTACTGATCTCACAGGGTCGTTGGAAAGAACAAAAAGGAGATAGTGAGATGCTTCTGCTTTACGAAGAAGGTGGTAGCACCTATGAAGTTTCCCCCAAACATGAATGAGCAAGATTTAGGATTCTTTAGTTCCCTGAGTCCCTCCAAGGACCCTCCCTTATTGGCGCTAGCGGGGGAGGGGGTGATGTCCAACTCAGATGTGACAACTTGGGGTCTGTTGAGGATGGATGGTAGGAAGATGATAAAGAAAGAGAAGGAATGGCTCTTGTTTGTAGGGGCTGGCCCCTAGAAGAAATAACACAAAATGCCCAAGAAAGGTCTTTAGGATACTTTCGAGGGAACAGTGAGTGGGCAAAGTGTAGACCACTGTAAACAGGTCCTATCAACCATAAGAGGCAGGCTGCAAAAGAGACAGCAGAGAGGGATAAAGTCCATCAGACATGAGGAGATGCAAAGGAAAGGTGCCAATTTTTACTTGTGTGACCTCTGTGCTCTGTGCGCCCTCTCTCTCTCCCTCTCTCTCCTACACACACATATATAATCTCACACAGCACTCGATGAGGTCATTGTCATTATGTTTTTCAGTGAGAAAACAAGCTCTGAGAGGTGGAGTGACATTGCTAGAATGGATCCCAGCACAGGCCTGTGTGACTTCAAAGCCCGTATCTCTCTCTCATGCCACACTCCTGCCTTCTTGAGAACAGTTTCAAGCTGGCACGGCCCATCAGCTATGGACCTGGAAGTGCCGGTGGCATATTCCATTAAAGCCCGCGCCCTCTCTCCTTCCCTCCCAAATTAGGTGGTTAAATTTTCTCTTCAGAGGGCCTTTGGCAGCTTCCACTGCCTGCAGGGCCTAATTGAGCGGGAGTCTCCTGGGGGCTCCGCTCTGCTATTTCCTGATGAGCAAGGGGAGAAGGGAGCAAAGAATGCAACCATTCTCATTAATGAGGGACCCCCGTTTGTCATTCCTCTTATCGGCAACATCACTGTTTTAATTAACCATCTTTGCCATTGGGCCTGCAAATAATTGTTCTCTGCATTGTTCAAACCACTAGAATGGATACCTTTAAAGGTGCAGGCTTCCCCCTCCATCAGCGGTTGCTAATTAGAGAAGAAGCTTTAGCTCTCTCTTCAGAAGGCCCACAAGTCAGGTAGGATGTGGCCCTCATTAGCACGGGGAAGATTACAAGCCCCGCTGTTATTATCCAGACCCTAGTCCCCCTTCTGAAAGTCACAGCTTGCTAAGAGTGAGTGTTCATCTGATGTAGATTTTTGCCCAGCAGAGCAAAGTTACAAGATAATTTTTTATCCTAGCAACAGGATGAGATAGCATTTACCTTCCTATGTGGAAGGTAATTTTCTAGTTAAGCAGCAGGTAAAAAGGCAAGGAAAAAGGAAGAAAAAAATAAAACCTCTCCAGAGTCTGACTGTGAAAAAAGATTGGATTAAAAGGGATCTAGTAAAGAAAGCTACACTGCTACTCAGGATCATGGAGGTAAAGACTCTCCTGGGACTGGTTCTAGACAAAAAGATGTAGTGGTAAGAGTCCATTTAAAATTTTTTCTGTGTTGCCTTGTTTTCCTACATAGCTATTTGGTTGGCACAACATCATTTAAGTAACCCCTCATTTGGTAAGAGTCCGTTTAAATGCTGGCTCTATGGAAAGAAACGTGACAGAGAGCAAAGGATGTGAAAGACCATAAAGTCTATTGTAGAAACCTGCTATCAGATCCAGGTAACGAAAGGAATAACAAGTATGGCTGAAACACGGTCACAGGCAATTTGAGTTGGACCAGTGTCTTGTCATAGGTCCAGATTTCTGAAGCACGATACACCAAAACCATTCTCGGTGGTACTCACTGTGGGTTTATCTATGAGTCTGTGAAAAAGTGGCAGGTTCTCCTGATGCTTTCCTTTTCTGTGACTAGGGATGTCTTAAGTTCATTTGTGGGAATCTCCTTGGTTTGGTTCAGGAAACTCATTTCCTCACAGCTACTCTTCCTTCTGAGGGACTGAATATACAACTAGACAATGGCAAGACCATATAGAAAAACAGAACTCTGACCCACAATCTGTAGCAACCAGCCCATTATCTAAGCTCAGCAACCCAGGAGGCCAACCAGTGATGTCAGACTTAAAGGAAGTCAGGCCACTATCTCTAGCAACAATTCAGGAAACCAAACAATAATCCCTGTAACAAATGACCCCAAATGGCCAGGACTTGATAAATAACTGACAGCTTCCCTAATTTTTACCCTCACTTCCAACTTGGGGCCAACCAGAGAAACAAATATGCACCTGTAATCAATCACACAGGACACCCCACTACTAGTTAGCCCACCTCCAGCTTCCCCAGGCCACAGCATCCAACCAGGGCCCACCTGGAGCCTTCCCTTTCTCCACTGGAAAGCTCCCCCACGCCTCTGCCTGCCCTTGAGTCTCTGCCAAACACAAGTGATGGTGGCTGCCTCCCTTAGTACAGCAAGCTCTGAATAAGTAGCCTCTGCTTTTCTCATTGGGTTGATCATCATTTATTTCTACACTTCCCTCTTTATTCTCTGCCTCAGTGCTTCTTAGAGCCTTTTTTTCCCCCTGGTCTTCCATGTCTGGGTCACATGTTTAAAACTTCCCAGTTCATTATATAAGAACCTTCATTTCTTTTCCTCCAGAACCATCCCAGGTTATCCTAGGTTAATCAGCGTATTTGTTATCTATTGTGGAAGAAATGATTTCAAATCTTAGCAGCTTAATACAATACCCATTTATTACCTTACAGTTTCTGTGGGTCAGGAATCTGGGCATGACTGAGCTGGATGCCCCACCAGCCCTCGACCTCTCACAAGACTGCAATCAAGGTTTTGCTTGGGGCTGTGGTTATCTCCAGGCTCAAGGGGCAGGATCTGCTTCAAAGCTCACTCAATAGTAGTAGGCGGCTTCAGTTTCTCATGGCTTTTAGACTCCCACTTCAGTTCCTCGTGGGTTATTGGCCAGAGGCCACCCTTGGTTCTTGCTATGTGAGTCTCTCCACAGGGCAGGTCACAAAATGGCAGCTGGCTTCATCCAAGTGAGCAGGTAGGGTGAGAGAGTTCAGGCAAGATAAAAGTCACAGTCTCTTATAACCTGCTCTCAGAAGTGACATCTCATCACTTCGGCCATCTTCTGTTCATTAGAAGCGAGTCACTCTTCAGTCAACAATCGAGGCAAAGAGATTCCACCAGGGCAAGAAGACCAGCAGGCAGAGACTGCTGGGAGCCATTTTAGAAGGCCACCTACCACAGTTAGCCAGGCTTGCTCTCTCTTTGCATCTATCTGTGTTTCCCTGTGTGCACAAAACTTCCCCTATTCTTGAGCTGCTTGCTCCCTCCCTCACCTCCCAAATATTATCAGCAAAATCTTTCTCTTTTCCCCTTTGAGAAAACATCAAAGGACTGTATTCTTTTTCAAATGACTTTAGATATGCTTTCTCACTTCCCCTCACCATAATCCTGTGAATGAGAGAGAGTGGCCATTATTGCTTATAGACGTTGGGAAGATTTTTTTGCTTGAGGCCACTGGTGACAGAGCCAGGACTGAAGCTCTGGTTCCCATTTCCTTCTTCAAAGTTCTCAGATCACCAGAACACATTACACTTCTGCCCAGTGACCTGCTTTAGGCTACTGGGGGGATCAATAGATGTGAAAGCTCCCACAAAGGTGGTGATGATTGTTTTAGGGCTGCCAAAATTAAGGATGCCTCGCCTATCTGGGCTAGAGTGGCTTTGATTCTTTTAATTATGCTACGATGGAAATTTCAATATTTAGATATGATGTACAGTTTTCAGCTCTCTAGCAAATGTAAAATTCTTGGATATTCTGAACTGATCTGGCCTCCAGAGCTTGTGTAGCTAAATGAGAGGGTGGACACAAAAGGATTTGCCTCCAGCCAACAGTCACGCCACTGTTAGTGACAATGGGGAATTCTTCTCACAAGCTGAGGAGATGTCCTGATCTTTTTTAATAACCTTTCCTGGAGCAAAGATTGTTGCCCACAATGAAATCTATTAATAACCTCCCCCATGGTTTAATCCTATAAGGCTCATGGCAAATTTCCATCAGACGTTTCTTCTAATTCATTTGGGAAACAAAGGATGAGTCTCTGTACACAAATTGAGGAGACAAACGTCCCGAACAAAGGAACTTCAAAACATGAATTTGTATATATTATTCATTTGTCTCCACTGCAAAACCACAGACATCTTGCAGTAAAAAGGCCATTGACTTTCGCCTATCTTGATCAGGAAAACATTTATGATATTAATAACCTCTGATCCTGTAAGCACACTGGGAAAAAATAATGCCATATGGCTCATATTAGGACTTCAAGGCCTATTTGTGGATTTTTCTAAGGACCCCCGTTACATACTTTAAAAATGCAAAGACAATTTATGAATGTGTTTATTACACTCATGCAAAGACAAAACTCACAGGTAATGCAGTCTACTTGTAGTGGATGACCATTTTGAAGAGGCTGGGGATTTCTCACAGCCCACCCAACTCCCCCCCCAACGCATCCCCAACATTCATGCTCATTTCTGCTGGACTATTTTATCTCCAAGCATTTCCTAAGCTCCCCTGGTGCTTAAATTTAGAAATATAGCACTATATATTATAGAAATCATTATCCTTGGCAAGGTCTGGAAGTCTCATTTTAAAGTTGGTGTGCAATATCCAAAATCACTAGCTGTCTCCACAACCTCCTAGCCACGTCCTCCTTCCCAAGTGGTAGAGCTAAACTGCTCATAGTCTTTTAGTGATTGCTCATCCAAAGATCACAGACATCTCAAAATCAACAAACCAAAGCCAAACTCATTCTTTTTCCTGCCATGAATCTGACTTTTACTCTCTCCCCATCGTGTACCAGTCACACCAAACACAGTTAATTTGTCATCATATTCTGCAGCTCGTTTCTCCAAAACTTCTCTCACCAAGATTCTGTATTTGGAACCCAGAGACCCAGTCTTGGTCAACCTTCCTTAACTCGTACCTGGCTTGTTATAATAGCCTTTCACCTACCCTCCAGGTGAAAATCAGAGAGACAAAATCATAGATCAGGTAATGCCGTTGCAACAGTGTCTAGAACGAGGCCCAATATCCTTAACTTCCTTCTTTCCTTCATGCACCATATCTACCCTTTTAACAAATCCCAAAAGACATCAAGCATTCTACCATTTCGTACCCCCCTGCACAGCTTCTACCCCATGCCCAAGCCACCAACATCTGGAGCCTGGATCATTGCAGTCGTCTCTTCTCTGGTTTCATATCACCTGTCCTTGGCCCCTACATGCTGTTCTCATCACAGCAGTCAGAGTGACACATCTTTAAACAAAAATCAGATCCTGTCACTCTACTTAAAAGCATCCAGTGGTTTTCCTTCTCACTCAGAATAAAAGCCAAAAATCCACAAGATGGCTTAGAGAGCTCTTCACAATCAGGCTCCCCTTCTCTCTGCCTACTGTCACCTTATTAACCTCATCTCCTACCACTCTCTCTCATCCTCCACCACTCCAGCCATGCTGGCCTCCTCCTGTATCTCAGAGGCTCCAGGCAAACTCCATGCTCAAGGCCTTTCCATTTGCTTTTCCCTCTGTCTGGAACATTCTTCCTCCACTTGGCTCCCTTCCTCATCTCCTTCAGAGCAAAGATCAAATAACCTTCTCAGCAAGGCCTTGTCTGGGCACAACCACAGCCACAGGCACTCCCTCTTCCTATCCTCTATCTTCTGTTTCTCCTTGGCATTTACTGTCATCTGACATCTCAATATTTTATTTGTCTGTTGATTTTCTTCCCCTACTTGAATATAAACTCACAAGGAAAGGCATCTTGAAAAATTAGTTTGTAACTGATAAATCACCAAGAGCTAAAACACTGCCTGGCATCCAGCAGGTACTCAATACCTATTTGTTGAATGAATGAGCAAGACATACAAGGACATTAAAAAAATCCCTTAGCAATCAGCTCTTCCTACATCACATCACAGACTCATGCTCTCATCATGCTTGATCACTTGCCCTTCCTCCAAAGAGTCGTGATTAAAACATGTGTACACACACATATGCTTATATTCCTTTGCTCATGTTATTGTGTTTTCCCTGTAATGTGTTCCCAATGGACAAACTCTTATTCATCCTTCAAAACCCAGCTCATAGGTCTTCCCCTTGCTGTACTTTCCCCTCTCTTCTTTCAGCCAGATTTATTTACTCCCTTGTCTCCCTCATCAGAATGCTTTGTACAGACCTCTATTATATTATTATCTCATGCTACCACAGTTATTGTTTAGCTCTCTGTCTCTCCTGGCTTCTTCATCTTGATGACTGCTGTGGCTCCCAGCCAAAGAGCTAAGGCTTTTGGTAGAGGAGGTGTGCAAACAACAATTGTTACGTTCTCCATTACATTGGATAACGGGGAGAAAGGGACTTTTGTGGTTGTTTCTTATACTCTGAGTATATCTGACAGAACCTACCACAGTGCTAGGCACATAAATAGTAGGCTTTAGAGGTACTTACAGAAAAATTAATCTAGTGTTTCCCACACCTGCTTGGTTATAAAAAGTTACCTGGAAACTTGTCAAAAATAGATTCCTAGGATCCACTGTAGACCTGCCAAATCGGAATCTCCAGACCAGAATCCAAAAAACGTATCTCATTAACAAATACCACCAGGGAATCCTATGACCAAGCAAGTTTGCAAAAACCCTCGATAAATCCGCTGCAATTACTGCAGGGGCTCAAAGCCTATATGAAGTGACTTTTGTTCTGTTGCCTCACCTATTTGCTTTAGATATTTTGATGGATAAGTATGAGTGAAAGTTTTCCTAACAACATCCAATCTTGATTCCTTCTCTATAAATTCTAGACCACTGCTCTGAGCTGGCTGGAGCTGGAGAACAGAGGAGTAAAGAACCACAGGGTTTCCGTAATGTTTTCTCACAGATTCACGAGTTAACTTTCAGAGACTTGTCTTCTGTTGGCCTCCGTTCACCCATCTGTAAAATGAATATGATGCCGCCTCCTCACAAGGGTATCAGAAAGTTTAATTATATTTTGAAATTCTTTGCATCTGTCAAAGAGTCAAGACGTGCAAGGTCTAATTACGATCAATGAGTTAGTATTCCTGGGTTATCATTGCCGTTAATGTCATGTCTGCATTTAAATTCATAGAATAAAGAGCCCTTGGTTTTCATTTTAAATAACTCCTTTCTCCTCTCACTTCCCATTGTGCACGGGGGCCCTACCACAGAGTCCCTCTTAAGCCAAGTTTCCTCAGCTGTGGCATTTTTGGGTCTATCATTTCTGGAATCTCATGGGGTTCAGCACAAGTACCAGCCCTCAGCCAAGCTGGGCTCCAATCTGTCCACCAACATTTGGGCGAGCTCTTTCAACCTCAGTTACCTCATTTGCCAAATGAAGCAATACTTACTCCAAAGGGCTATAAATAAAGATAAGAGAATAGGAACTAAATCAATGGTAATTATTTTTAAAGAGAAAAAGAATGATGAGAGACCAAATATTGAGTACTGTGAGGAAAAGTTTCACAGCCAAGCAAAGAACCCACCGCAGTATAGGGTCTAGGTTCCTGGGGATGAGACTAGGGGAAGGAGAAATTGTGTGAATGATTTAAAGCTGGAAGACCCTAAAGTGCCTCTTCCCATATCAAGAAAGCAAAGTCCCTGAGCGTGGCCAATGCAATGGGGTTATCTGGGCTCCGTGCTTAGGTAAAGAGTAGATCGCTGGAAGTGGTCAGGGATGTAGGGCTTCACCTGAGTGTTTTGGCTCCCAGCTGGCCACTGCTGCATATGTGATGTGCTTGAGTTGGGATTTGTCTCCCAGTGACTAGATGGTCAGGTTGGAATTTATCAATATTATAGTGCTGATTATTCATAATGTTATTAAACATACCAAATTGTCTTCCTGGTATCTTTTCACCTTCCTTCTAGGCATCCATTCCAGCTCCTGTTTCATCCTGTTTCATCCTTTTAGACTTCTCTTATCTGCCTCTGACCCTCAGGGCTTGTGAATAGCAGAAAATAACTCCATTTTCAGGAGTCAATATTATGTCTCTCTCTTCAGGGTCTAGGGTCTAGCAAACAAATCTGAGAAATTTGCCAAGCTAACAACCTAATGGGTAAGGATACCTCTATGGCATTCTATAGGTAATGTTGTTTTTTTCAATGACTTTCCAAAATGAATTTGCAGTCTGACTGGTAGACTGGGGGAGAAGGAGAGGAGGGGGATGTATTGGAGTGGCTACCTTTTGCAGTCCTTCAGCCATACCTGCTGGGGAGGAGCACGTCTCCCCTTTGTTATAAGAGTAAAATGCTTGTATCAGTCAGGGTTCTCCAGAGAAACAGAACTGATAGGGGACTCTCTCTCCCTCTCTCTCAATATGCATGTACTGGCAAGTCTGAAATGTGTGGGGCAGGCCAGCAGGCTGGAGACTCGAGTAAGAGTTGATGCTGTAGTCTTGAGTCCAAAGTCTTCAGGGCAGCAGACTAGAAACTCAGGCAAGGTTTCTATGTTACAGTCTTAGAGAGAATTCGTTCTTAGAGAAACCTCAGTCTTTGCTCTTAAGGCCTCCAACTGATTGGATGAGGCCTACCCACGATATGGAGGGTAACCTGTTTTACTCAAAGTCTACTGTGATATTGTGATTTATAATAAATATATATATGATCTTTGTCCTGTCCCTGGCACAGAGGTCCTAAAACCCTTGGAATTTCCTAAGTGATAAGAGCCATAAAAATGTCTTCCGTTATATTGATAAGTGGCTTTTTTTTTTAAATTGAGGTCATATTGGCTTGTAACATTGTGTAAAGAAAGTGACTTTTTGAACGCCCCTAGGTCGCCTAAGGATGGGGGCTTGTCATCAGAGGAACCAACCATGTGATTAGAGAGTTGGAATTTTCAGTCCCACCCCTGACTTCTGGAGTGGGGAGAGGGGCTGGAGATTTGAGTTCAATCCCCAATGGCCAATGATTCAATCAATCATCGCTATGTAATGAAGCCTCCATAAAAACCCAGAAGGACAAAGTTGCAAGAGCTTCTGGGCTGGTGAACATGTGGAGATTCAGGGAGAACGGTGTGCTCGAAGATGTCATAGAAGCTCTGTGCTCCTTCCCACATAACCTCGCCCTCTGTATCTCTTCCATCTGGCTGTTCTGAATTATATTCTTTTCTAGTAAACTGGTCATCTAGTAAGTAAAATGTTTCTCTGAGTTCTGTGAACTACTGTAGCAAATTAATTAAAGGTGGGGGTTGTGGGAACCTCCAATCTACAACCAGTTGGGCAGAAGCACAGGTGGCAACCTGGACTAGCGATTGACATCTGAAGGGAGGACAGTCTTGCTGGACTGAGTCCTTAACCTGTGGGACCTGATGCTATCTCCAGGTGAATAGTGTCAGAACTGAGTTAAATTGTAGGACACCGGCTGGTGTCAGAGAATTGCTCGGTGGTGTCGGACAACACACACATGGGAATTGGTGTCAAAATTGTATCTATTGATTTAATTGTTAATCACATCTCAAAAATACCTTCACAGGAACATCTAGATTTGTCTTGGACCAAACAACTGGGCCCACAGCCTACCCAAGTTGACACAAAGTTACCCACCACAATGCTCAATTCCATTCTTATGCTGCCATCCTGCAGAGGTAAAAACCAATTGCTTCCCCTTCTTCCTCTTAGAGGTCCTCCTTTGCTTCTATTAAGGCAGAGAATGGCATACTGACAAACAGAGGAAGGAGGGTCTGAGGGTCAATATAGCATTTATGCAAAGCTACTGTTATTTCCAAAGTGATTCCAAGTCACTTTTTAAAACACAAGCATTTTTTTTTACATTCTCAAATTTGGCTAATTCGAAGTCTGTTCCCACACCGGCTCCAACCCTTTACACTTAGAACAAACTGTCTAAGAAGAGCTGGAGAAATTATGGTTACTTCCTCCAGGGAAGAGCTAAAATAATTTTTATTTAGAGTGTTCAAAGGAGAAAAATTGGAATCCAGATGAAACGCGGGCAGACTTGGGCACACGGTAAAAGCACTGCCTGCTAAGCATCTCGCCCAACTCCTTGTTAGGTAAGGGCATCACCCAGCCTGGAGAAGAACAATTCTCTTATCTTCTCAGGCCAGCTGGCTCATGGCGTTGTTTAGGCAATAGATCAGAGAGAATTATTTCCAACTCTCAGCTTCCAACCAGCAACCCAAGGGCCTTCCTACCTCCTCACTGCCTTGCTAATTCTGCTTACTCCACAGCCAGTTTCCAAGACGGGCAGCGTTGAAATAATGGCTGGTGTGAGTGACTGTGGGTGTTCAGCCCCATTTTGCAGATGGAAAGATGAGTTGCTCTTCAGTGACGGAGCCAGAAACAGCAGCCACAATAGCTGGTCTCCCCAACTGATTAATGTATCAGGCCAGGCTGCTAAACTAACTCAGCTAGAACTAAACTAAATGCAAGTTCTGTGCCGTCTAGACAGGAACCAGCAGTAACTGTGGATTCACTGGGCTCACGTACTTGGCTACTTTTTGGCTGTCTGAATGCAGATGGTGATGATGATGATACTACTTACTGAGCTTCTACTCTGTTGTGTACGTACACTAACTCACTAAAACTCCAGGCTAGGAGTTTTAATCTCTGTTTTACAAATGAGGAAACTGGCCCATGGTCACTTTCTAAGCAGGAATAGCAGAACATGTATCCAGATTCTGGCCTGACCAACCTGCTCTCCTAAGATTCTAAGACCACTGCTGAATGTGTGGTTGCCTTAGGCCCACAGATGGCACCCAGACTTAACTGCTTTAGAATCTGTGTGTGCAAATTGCGCATGTTCATCCACTAGAAAAATGAAAGTCGATTTACCCTATTTTGAATTTACCACAGTACAAATTTGTTTCACACAACTTTTGACTTCAAACTTGAAGGATTTTCAAGCTAGAATGTGACATCATTGTTAATACAGGTTACTATGCCTGAGCTTCATTACGTACAGAAAATACCCAAACCTAAACAGAAGGGAGGAAAGCCAGAATTTCACAGAAATCCATTCCCTGATTGAATATAGAGAACGCTAAGGTTGGGAAATACATAATAAATGAGGTGGAAATGACAAGGACCAGAAGGCATACATTCATTGTTCTATGCACTCTAATGTCTAGTATGTCATGAAGTTGACCATCATCTTGTGCCTTTCTTCACATAAAGACTTTTTTTGTGTGTGTGTGAGGAAGGTTAGCCCTGAGATAACATCTGTGCCCATCTTCCTCTATTTTACATGTGGGACACCACCACACATGGTTTGATGAGCAGTGCATATGTCTGCGTCCGAGATTTGAACCTGCAAACCCCGAGCCATCAAAGCAGAGCACACGAACTTAACCACTATGCCACCGGGCTGGCCCCCACAGAAAGACTTTTCAAACTCTCATTTATTGTAGGACATTTCTCCGTGAAAACACCCATTCAACTTCTTTTGAGAGGTCCCATAAGAAAATAGATTTCCTATTACCAAAGAAATTGCTTTAGTTTTCCTTACTGGAATGCATGTGTTCTGTTAAGTGATAGATACCAAGATATCTTGGGGGGCTCCAAAATTAATTTCCTTTATGTTTCATAGCCTTGCACATGGTTCCTACTGTTGATTGTTACTCATATATCATGCTCTCCAATTATGAACGCTGCTTGAGAAAAACTAGCTGGAGGAAATAAAAAGGAGATCAATCATATTATTTATACCTCCTGGGAAGGAACCCATTCCATTTTCCTGGCCCACAAATACAGTATTAAATTAACTTTCTTTTAATTTATCAAATGCAAGGCATTTTTTATTCATGCATTCAACAAATATTTATTGAGTGCCTACTACATATTAGACACTGTTGAAGTGGCTGAAGACAGGAGCCACAGATCATATGGTCAAAACTCCTGTCTTCACGGAACTCACATTCTAGTAACACACACACACACGCACACGCACAATCAGTTCAATTTAGATGTGAGTAGATTACAACCAAATGTTAAGATCTGAGGGGTTAAGTTTGTTATTTAGCACATTTATTTGTTACCTTCCAAAGCCTTAATAATTTTAAGTAAAATTTCTTTAGTGAAGTATAACACATAAAGAAGTGTACAAATCATGAGTGTACAGCTCGATGAATTTTCACAAGAACACATCATTGAAATCATCACCAAAATCAGTAAATGAAACATTACCAGCTCTCCAGAAACCCTGCTTTTGCCCCCTCTGGTAACTGGTGTCATAGGGTAGACATAGCTTCAGTTTTAGTAGATACTGCCAAACAGTTTTCCAAAACGCGTGTTCTCGTGTACACTCCCTCCAGTAGTGTGTAAGAGTTCCAATTGCTCTCCATCTTCATCAGCACTTGGTGTCTTTCATCTTTTTATTTTTAGCCATTCTAGTTGGGTATGTAAGAGATTTTCAGGTGGTTAACATTTAACTTTCTCTGGTGACTAGTGATGTTGAGTACATTTTTATATGGGGCATTTGGATGTTGTCTTTTGTAATGTGTCTCTTCAAGGCTTTTGTCCAATTTTCTATCGTATTGTCTGACAATTTCTTGCTGAATTGTAGGAGTTCTTTGCATACTCTGGATGAGTTCTTGGTAGTGTTGCAACTATCTTGTCTCGCTCTGAAGCTTGCATTATCCTCTCTTGGCATGTTTTTAAAGCAACAGAAATTTTTCATTTTAAAGTAGTCAAATTTTTCAGGTTTTTTTTTTTTTTTGTGAGGAAGATCAGCCCTGAGCTAACATCCATGCCAATCCTCCTCTTTTTGCTGAGGAAGACTGGCCCTGGGCTAACATCTGTGCCCATCCTCCTCCACTTTATATGGGATGCCACCTGAGTGTGGCCTGACAAGCGGTGCCTCAGTGTGCACCCAGATCCGAACCCAGGCTGCCAGCCACAGAGCGCGCACACTCAACCGCTATGCCACGGGGCCGGCCCCCAGGTTTTTTTAATGGTTAATGCTTTGTATGTCCTGCTTAAACTTTTTTTTTTTTTGCCTAACCACAGTCCTGAAAATATTTTTTTGATTTGATTTATTGTGTAAACTTTGGTATTTATACCTACAATTTACCTGAAAGTAATTTTTGTATATACAATTATTATGGGTCAAAATTAATTTTTTCCCCACTTGAATATTTTATGTTCATAATTTTTGAGGAAAATCAAACAGATAACTAAGAGAGGCAGTTGAAAATATTATTAACATTTAATGACAAACAGCAAACCTTTTATATGGCATTTATTATGTGCAAATAGTGCCCTACACATCTTACATATGTCACTCATTTTATGTACTACGACTTAGATACTATTATTATGAGTCCCACTTTACAGATTAAGAAACTGAGGCTCAGAGAGGTCAAGCGATTTGCCTGAAGTCACACAGCTGGAAAGTGACAAAGGCAGCATTTGAACTCAGACCTTCTGGCTTTAGAACCAGCTCCTCTAACCACAAAGCAACGTCACCTCTCAATAAATCTTAGATTGTTTGCAGTCAATTATATACAATTATATAAATGGGGTTGTAATGTCTAAACTCGAACATCTTTATACAGTGCAAATTATATGACTTTAGAGAAATCAAATAATAAAAGAAAAATGTGGAATTGCAGGATATAGCTGTGCTTTTCTTTCCACTACCCTCTCAGTTTGCTCTGATTTTAGTGCCTCTTGCTTACATTTCAGGCAGACAGAACTACTCTGGGAGCAATTTTTCTTTAATTTTAAAGAGTGTGTCACTGGCTTAGTCTTCAGTACACCGGGCATGCTAAAGATGAAGCATTTCTGCCCACCTTCTCCCTATATACCTCTTCCTCCACAGCTGCTGCGATTTAACCAAGAGCTTCAAGCACAGTTTCCATCTCAACTTTCTTTGTTCCTGTGGCTTGAAGCCAGCCCTTTAAAATTAATTTCACTTGCCCTTGACTCCAGTGGTTGAATTTCTATTTGATTTCTTTTTCTTATTCTTTTTTTCTTTTATTTAAATGCTGGCTTCCATCCAAGATGGGAGGAGAAATGGGCCTAAACCTTTGAACACTGATACCGCCAGCAGGCTGTAATGTTATTACAGCCCAGTGCATTGACCTGGGACACGTCTAGAGTCACTGATGGCCGCTGGCTGGCGTGGGGCAGCTGTTGTAACCCACCCTGATGGCGACACACACCTTAACCATTAAGCAAAGAGAAATGGCCAAGGAGTGGTCTGTGGTTTGGGGCTTTTAGACAAAATGCATCCTGAGATGGAATCAACAACCAACCTGGTGAGGAAGCGCAATTGGCCCTTCACAAGCAATTAATTAACCTGCCTCGTATGAAAGCAATGCATATATTTGGGGCAACCACACCTTAATACGAAGCTCTGATTAAGTTCCAAATCCAGTGGCCCATGTGACTAGATGGTTTATAAATAGAACTTTAGATGTAGAAAACAGAAGCACAAAGCATAAGTCATGACTGACTGAGTTCGATTTAATTAAAAGTCATTTGAGGTGGTGTTGGGGGAGTTGCCTCAGCTCAGGCACCTGGGGAGACAACTGTTAGCACTAACTTTGAAGCATAAACTTGAACTTGCAGTTGTGCTGCTGGAAAAAAAAATCCCTATACTAAGCTGCAGGGGATGGAGAAGCCACTGCCAAGTTCCAGGAAATATCTGTATACTAAGTGGGAAAAGCAAAACCTAGAACAAATTTTTTGTAAAAAATACCAGAAATTTTAAACTTTTTTTGGTGGAGGGGAAGGTTGGGAGGTATCTCAAGGCCTGGCATTTCTGTGGTTCATGGGCTCTGGCTTCTCTAAACCCCTTAGGGAAGGAAAGTCGTTTGAAAATATCATGGATTCTGCTTTGACTCAGCCTCTCAGCATCCATGGGACCTTGAGATAGTCATTAACCGCTCTTTCTCTGACTTATAAGCTGCTCAATGGCAAGGTCATGTCTTGGTAAACGCCATCTCTAGTAGTAGCCATTCAGATTTTTCTTTAATGACAGAAGGAATGAAGGAAGAATGAAAGAGATGTTATTAAATGATACCTATACTACCTTTTGGTCTTAATATTCCATGTTTTGACGTTCAAAAATACTTTACAATGAGTAGTTCAGGATCGTGCTAAATTTGGTCTTATACTCAAGCCAATGGTTTGATTGGCTCTGGAGGGAGGATTATTTTAACACTGACATGGTTTAGAATTGCAACTACATGGCTATAATAAAATGACTGATTTTACTATAGTTTTAAAATTGTGTAGTGACAATGTACCCACTTACTGACAGCTCACCCTACCCTGTGTCTCCCACACAGGGGACTCCAGCTTCTTCTTATCTTTTCTTATCAATATCACAAACTTGATTAACATTTTCTTCATAGTGGCTTTCCTAAGAAGAGTCAACTAGGTGAAGAAACAGGATGCCACACAATGAAATGATTTCCAGAGGTCTGAGCGGGTAAGGCCCAACACGAGTATTCGATGAAAACAAATGCAGAGCATATTCACATAATACACACATAAAATGGCTCCTCCACAGAGGGTGAGTAGAAGAGAGAAACTACAAGGTCTTTGGAAGTTCTTAGAACCAAAGTGTGCTATGGGCAGCAGCAGCAGCAGTAGCTTTAGGTAAAAAACCTCAAATTTTGGTTTAAATAAATTGGCTCTCACTCTGCTCTGTGGAGCACCATGTCTGGGTGCTTGGAACGCATGCTCTAATGACCCAGCTCATTCCCCTAGTCTTCTGTGTCCTCATACTTCCACAGCAACCAGCTACATTCCACACAAGCTTCTGAATTCACTTTCAGAACAATCAGACATTTTTCAGACAGAGTTTATACAACGAGAAAATTGAAGTAAATTGGGTTGACTTTAGATTTGGGGATAGAAGGATATTTTTGCTTTAATGATTGCATTTCCTTTCTTGCATTTCTCCACTCCCCTTCTCCAGTTCCCCTCTCAGAAGGATGCTGCCAGAGGCTGACAGCTTCCAAGCCCTCCATGGCCTGTCTAGCCTGTCTGGGTGACAGAATCACAGCCAGGTGCAGAGTGGTAGGTGGTTTCCTTTGCCTCCTGGTCGCCTCGGTTCTCCAGCAACCAGCAACTGGCTGTTTGTCAAACACTTTTCAACAGCCCCCTCCTACCCCCCCTCCCCATCTCAGAGAGCCAACCTCAGATAAAGCAGCTCCCAATTTATTTTAAAGACAGAATTAGGTTAAATTAATTGGTTTCTGACTGATAAATTTACTCTTTGAAGGGCAAGAATTCTGTGGCAGCAAGACTGATGTACCTACAGGCATTGATAGGAGTCATCTGGTGAGATGATTTGACTCATGTTCATAAAAAGGCTTCCACAAGCAAATATATTCATACTCACACACACACACACGGATATATTGCTAAGGAATAAGTACATTTTTTACTGAGTTTGAGAAATATTACCCGGCAAGAGTTTTTCAATCCAACTGCACTGCGTTGATCTGCCTCATAGATCAGGCACTCTGCTAGGCACTGGGTGTTGACAGATGGCCTAGCGCAGTGAGACTAACAGCGTGAACCAGCTGACCTAGCATAGAGAAGGAGGAATTCTGCCTAAGGAGACTAGCAAGGCTTCCCAGAGAGGGTAATGGTTAGGCCAAACGTTAAAGAATGAGTCTGATTAACCCCCTTGAAGAAGTACAATACTATAGCAGGAATGAATTTACTGGTTTACTTGACAAGCCCGTTACTGTCTGTTGTCACTTTGTGGAGTCTCAAGTTAAAGGCATGCAAGATAGGTGAGATTTACTGGGGGGATGAAATTGAGAGTTCAAGATGGTAACCTGAGGCCCTTCTGCTGCATGGGGTGGGTAGAGAGAGCCAAGTGAGCTTGATGGTGAGAGAGAGACCTCCCCATAACCCACCCACAGCCTCTGTGCCATGGAATGAGGAGGGAAAATTCTCAAAAGCCACTTCACATATTTCCTAGGGCCGAGCTCTGTGGAAACACATTTCTTTACATTACAAGGCTTGAATGTTTCCTAAAAGAGCACGCCCAAGTCATTCTGTAACGAGTTCAGGACTCTTCAATTTTATGAACCACACCTCTCTATTTTTTAAAAAAAATTTTGGAGTGAAATTCACATAAAATAAAATTAACCATTTCAAAGTGAACATCTCAGTGGCATTTAGTATATTCACAACATGGTGCAACCACCACCTCTATCTAGTTCCAAAATATTTTCATCACCCAAAAGGAAACCTCACACCCATTAAACAGTTAGGCCTCAATCTCTCCTCCCCCGAACCATAAGCAACTACCAACTTGCTTTCTATCTCTATGGATTTACCTATTCTGAATTTCTCATACAAATGGAATCATACAATATGTAGCCTTTTGTGTTTGACTTCTTTCACTTAGCATAATGTTTTTGAGGTTCATCCCTGTTGTAGCATATATCTGGACTTCATTCCTTTTTATAGCTGAGTAGTATTCCATTATATGTGTATACCACAATTTGTTTATCTCCATCCATTGATGGACATTTGTGTTGTTTCTACCTTTGGGCTACTGTGAGTAGTGCTGCTATGAATATGAATGTGCATGTATTTGTTTGAGGGCCTGTTTTCAATTCTTTTGAGTATATACCTAGGAGTGAAATTTCTAGGTCACATGATAATTCTGTTTAACTCTTTGAGGAGCCACCAAACTGATTTCCACAGCAGCTGCACCATTTTTATATTCCTATCAGCAACGTACGAGGGTCCCAATGTCTCCACATCCTCACTAATACTTGTTATTTTCTTTTTCTTTTTTTTATTATAGCCTTTCTAGTGAATGGAAAGTGGTATCTCATTGTGGTTTTGATTTGAATTTCCCTAATGACTAATTATGTTGAGCATCTTTTCATGTGCTTGTTGGCCATTTGTATAGCTTCTTTGGAGAAATGTCTAGTCAAGTCCTTTGCCCATTTTTTAAAATGGATTGTTTATCTTTTTTACTGTTGAGTTGTAAATGTTTTTTACATATTCTGTGTACTAAACTCTTATCAAATAGATGATATGCAAATGTTTTCTTCCATGGTGTAGGTTGTCTTTTCACTTTCTTGATAACATCCTTTGAAGTGCAAAAGTTTTTAATTTTGATGAAGTGTAATTTATCTATTTTTCTTTTGTTTTTTGTGTTTTTGGTGTCATATCTAAGAATCTGTTGCCAAATCCAAGGTCATGAAGATTTACCCCTGTTTTTGTCTAAGAGTTCTATAGTTTTAGCTTTTCTATTTAGGTCACTGATCCATTTTGAGTGAACTTTTGTATATAATATGAGGTAAGAGTCCAACTTAATTGTTTTCCATGTGGATATTTAGTTGTCCCACCACCATTTGTTGAAGAGACTTTTTTTCTCCACCAAATGGTCTTGGCACCCTTGTCGAAAATCAATTGCCCATGGATGTATGGGTGTGTTTCTGTACTCTCAATTCTCACACACCTTTATTTTTATAGAACTTTCATGATGAAGATTTCTGCCACAATACATTCCATTTTGTTCATTTCTCTTGATTACAAGACTTTTGAGGGATTTTCAGGCCACATAATCATGCCTTTCTTTTCTTTCCCTCATTCACTAAAGCATTTCTCCGTCTCTTTTCTACTGGGCTACTCAACAGGCGAATAACTCCTAAAGACTAAAAAAAACTTTTTTTGAGTAGTTTTTAAATAATAAATTTGGCCACTGTGATGCTGTAGCACATACAGTGCAAAGCCCAGGATGAATGGAGGCCCTCACACTTTCTTCCATTTGTTCTATTGAGTTCCCTTGAAAAGCAGCCATTTATTGGAACTTAGATTATTCTATTTCACAGCTCTTCTTCTGACAAGGTTTTATTCTTATAAAATGTCACTTCTGTAGCTTTCCTTTTAAATTTACTCCACCTGTGACATCGTGTGTCTTGCTCCACATTTGTAGTTTGTTGGCCCAAGATATCTGACTGATTATTTACCTGTTGAAATATTTACACTGATTCTTTGAGGCAACAGCTGCTCCTAGTAGAACTGCCTGTTAGCCCCTATGGGCCAGTCTCTGACCTTTTCCAATTGAAAAGGTCAGGCAGTTATGGGTACCAACAACTTTTTTTGTGTGTGTGTGAGGAAGATCAGCCCTGAGCTAACATCCATGCTAATCCTCCTCTTTTTGCTGAGGAAGACCGGCTCTGAGCTAACATCTATTGCCAATCCTCCTCCTTTTTTTCCCCAAAGCCCCAGTAGATAGTTGTACATCATAGTTGCATATCCTTCTAGTTGCTGTATGTGGGACGCGGCCTCAGCATGGCGGGAGAAGCGGTGCATCAGTGCACACCCAGGATCCGAACCCGGGCCGCCAGTAGCGGAGCACGCGCACTTAACCGCCAAGCCACAGGGCTGGCCCCCCACAACTTTTAATTTTGCAACCTCTGTGGAAAGCTGAAGGCGGCAGACTTGAACAAATAAATTAAGCTCACCACAAAACTTGTGGAAAACTGTCATGGGAGGAAGGAAGAGGCAATTTAACTTCAATAAACAAAAAGGGGTACTGGGTGTTCCTATGACAGCATCAAGCTGTGTCATCATGTGGACTGGAGGAAGTTTGAGTTATTAATCCCTTAAATCTCCTGCAGGCCTTGTCCACTTAAGAGCTCTCAGCTGAGGTTCACTTAGTATATTCTGAACCAAAGATTATTTACTGATTTATGATGCCTCAGAAATACTGATGTTGGAATGTCCAAGGGGATCCAGTTTTCTGTATGATGTTCAAGAGCTTTGCAGTCAAAAAGCTTCTAGTCATCTTGACCACAAAGAAGCCTTCATTAGAATTTTATTTTTAATCTGAGGCCACTTCCTTGTATTGCTGAGAAAGAGGGAAACATGTCCATGCCATGTCCTAAGATGCTGCGTTAGCGCTTAGTCACTGCAGTACTTGAGTCCTTTCTATGGACAGTGGGGAGGGAATCCAAGGCACCCAACTCTTCGAGGAGTGAGGACAAGGCGTCTCTCAAATTGGACATTTCCTGTTGGCCTTGGGAAGCAGTTTGATTCTTTTCACTCCCTACATTTAGTCTCTTGGGATTCATAGGGCAAATTATAGAAAAGGAACTTTGTCAAATAAGTGTCATAGAGGAAGTCACAGAGCACGCAAACTACTATTTCTAGTATATCTAGACTCAAGTTAAGAAATACAGAGTTGGAAAATGCCCTCTAGGACTTCCTCACCTCCCTTTTATTTCACTCCTTTTGTAAAATCAGGCTTCCCCACTGTATCTTTCTGCCCTAATGCAGCTGCTCTCTCAAGGCTTTTGTGCTGGCCTGACCTTCTCTTAAGTCATCTTGAGCTTCCTCCCATACTTACCTCTACCTATCCCTTACTAAACCACTTGCCTCTGAGTTCCAAAACATCAATATCTTCTGCTTCTCCTCTTACATCTTTGATTACTCTCTCTCAGTCTTTCACTGATTTCTTGGTTTTGACCCTGAAGTCAAAAGTTCTGAGCTTCATGTTCTGAGCTTCAGAAAAGTTCTGAGCTTTGATTTCTCTTCTTCTCACACTACATATTCTTTCTGGAGGACTCCATCTCTGCCCAGGGCTTTAGTTGCCACCTGTATTTTGATGTCTCTCAACTCTGTAGTTCTCAAACTGTCTCTTAAACTCCAGGCACATTTCCAACTGCCATCTGGACACCACCATAGAAATACCCTATAAAATATTCATGCTTAGTACATCTATAACATACCCTTCTGAAATCTATAGAAAACTTTCTTCTTATTCTCTGTATCTTACCTTAGTTAACAGCAGTCAACTATATTACCACCTTCTCTCATACCCCAACTTTCAACATCCTGTCAATTAAACTTCCAGAATACTCTCTTGTATTTCCTATCTATTCTCACCATCATTGCTTGATAGAAGACCATAACAAGCCTACAGTATTATAACCTGTAGCCTTTAAACTCTGTGAGGACAAGAATTTTGTCCATTTTGTTCACCGTCTAGTTTCAGTGTTTAGCATACTGACGGGGACATTGTAGGCAATTTACAAATATTTGTTGAATAAATGAAAATAATTGATTCCTAGATTCTCTCCCTTTTAATTTATTCTATACAACCATCAGAATTAACCCAAAGAAGGACACATCATATCATCACTTGTCCAGAACCTTTTTGTTGTTATCTCCCATTTACTACAGAAAGAAGGCCACCATGTGTAATTGAAACACCTGAGATCTTTCACAGAGTAGCCCTAACTTACTGCTGAGAATTCATTTCCTGCCGCTATCTGCCAGGACCCTACTTGCTGGTTGGATTAGACTATTTCCATGCCATTGATGTATCATGTATATTCCCATCTCTTCTACTTTGCTCCTTCTGTTCTCCCTGCCAGAAATACCCTTCTCTCCTTTGTATCTGAGATGGGATAGTCTTATATTTATGATCCTTTGAGTGGTAAAGTGTGAAAAAAATCAAGAATTAATAACAGGCAAATAAAGTTCACATAATGAGGCTTTGGGGTATAATTAAAGGTTAGGAAGAGACAAAAAAGGCTGCCATTTTGTATCCCTATCTGTAAAAATGACCTTTCCAGCTTCCTGCATTCTTAGGACCCAAAGAGCCTTCACACTCACTTCCACCAACCCAACAGCAGAAACAAAGGGAAAATGGAATAGAGTGACTCACCGGTCATATCTAAGGTTTCCGAGACTGAGGAGAAACAGTGAGGAAGGGCCAGCCAGAGAATCCTGGAGGTCAAGACTCCCAGGTATGAGGGAATTAAAGAAAACAGGTTTTAGGGGTGGGGTCACAACAGAGAGAGAGAGGGAGAGAGAGAGAAAGAGAGAGAGTGAGAGAAAGTCCATGTGCTGGTGGATGGAGACACAGGGTGATGGGGGCAGGGAGGCTGTGGGATGGGCATGCACAGATGTGAGCGTACATGAGAATCTCCCAGCTAGCCTCCTACCCTTCTCCTGCTCTGTTAGGTGGCATTCTACCACGGAGAACTGAAAGCAAAGCACTTCACCTTTTCTGGAATGAGTAAGTGTGTATGCGTGCTGCCCGTGTACTATGCAAAGGATAGAGAATAGATCATCCCCTCTCCCATCCCCTATAAATCACCTACAAGCACTTGACATCATTCGAGTAGACAATGGGAAGGAAAGAGAGCAAAGCAGGGGCTTCACCCAACCAGCTAACCAGAAAAACCAATTTCACTAACTGTTTCTAGTAGCCCTCACCCTGAGCCCCCAAGAAACAAAGGCTGGTGACTCAGTTATACGCTATCAATTTTCTTCTCACACTTCATCAAGTGTTGCCTCCCCAGACAGAATTGATGGTTCTGTCCTCTGGCTTTGGCTGTCATTTGTGAGTCTCTTCATTCTGCTCAGCTAGATTCTGTCTTCTCAACTAGATCCTGAGTTCGCAGAGAGCAAAGCTGTTGACGCTGCCTCCGTATCCTTCAGTGCCTCACTCAGGGTCTTGTGCCTCGTGGCCACTCAATAAATATTCTCAACTTGGCTCTTACAGATGCTGTCACTGAGGCCCAGAGCAGCTAAATGGCTTTTCCAGCGCTCCATGACTTGTCAGTGGCTAAGCCAGGATGGGAAGGGATGGCAGCTTTTTCTTTCAGAGGGAAAACTTACTCTTTCCAGTCTAAAAATTTCAGTTATTGGCATATAATAATATATGTGTAGTGTTTATTTTCTCCAGCCACATTATAGTTTAAAGTAGCAGTTTTCCAGAGAGAGGTGACAGCCACAGGCACAGGCTCCTGAATCAGACGCACATTTTGGAGCTCGCTGGCTAACCCTTCTACCTCCTGAGCTCCCTTTCCTCACCTGTGGAAAGAGGACCCGGGCCCAGGGTCGCTGTGGGATTAAACGTGACAAACTGAGGTCCAACAGTCAGCCGTTCTTCAAGTGTATTGTTACAACTATATCAACTGCTCACTGGCTCTATTTTTTTTTTACAACGTGAAAATTTATTCAAAATGAGAAAAGAAATCACAACAAATTACAAAATACGAAACCTTAAATTTTTCCCTCAAACATCACAAAATCCAGAAAAAAACCCCACTGTATTTATATTAACTCCCTGACATGCTTTTATAATACATTTTCCCACATATTTTGTCAACATACTTTTAAAATTTTTTTACTGTGGTAAAATATATATAATACAGAATTTGTTATTTTAACCACTTTTAAGTGTCCAATTTAGTGGCATTAATTATATTCACAATGTTGTGTAACCATCGCCACTATCTACTTCTACAGTTTTTCATCTCCCCAAACAGAAACGCTGTCTGCATTAAGCAATAACTTCCCATTCTCCTCTCTCTCCAGTCCCTGGTAACCTCTAATCTACTTATTGTGCTATGAATTTGCCAATTCTAGGTAAATGGAATCATATAAATAGAATCATACAATATTTGTCCCTTTGTGCCTGGCTTATTTCACTTAGCATAATGTCCTCAAGGTTCATCCATTTTGTAGCGTGTGTCAGCACTTCATTCCTTTTTAAGGTGAATAATATTGCACGGTATGTATCTCCCACATTTTGTTGATCCACTTATCTGTTGAAGGATGTGGGTTGTTTCTGCCTTTTGGCTATTGTGAATAATGTTGCAATGAACACTGGCATACAGGTATCTGTTTGAGTCCCTGATTTCAGTTTTGGCTATCCACCTAGGAGTGGAATTTCTGGGTCATATGGTAATTTTATATTTATATGTTTTTGAGGGGCCACCAAACTGTTTCCACAGCAGCTAAACCATTTTACTTTCCCACTAGTGATGTTTCAATTTCTCCACACCCTCACCAGCACTTATCTTCTATCTTTTGTGTTATAGCCATCCTGGTAGGTGTATTCACTCTATCTTATTTGAAGAATTTTACTGCGAGTTGGAGGGATTTTGAAATTTATTTTCCCCTCCCCAAATATCCTTATTTTGCTCCTAGATGACCAATTCCACAATTAGAGATTTGTTCATTTGGTGTAAAATCTCTCACCTTCTGTTAAAATGCTGAGAGCAGGAGTATTTTGAGCCTTTTTTGTTATTTGCATCACGACACATTTCTTGTCATGTGGGTTGTCACAGAGCAGCTCAGACGGCTGACAGGCGCTTGCAAGCGGCTGATTATTGACAAACACGTCCTCCTTCTGGCTCCCTGCGTCATTCCCACCATGGCACCATGATCCTCCTGGAGCCCAGGCTTGCAGAGACGCTCCTCACATACGTCTACTTTACTCTCGCCTACCATTAGTCACCAGGTCCCAGAAACCCTCCCTTCACCCACCCTTGCCCTTGTTTCTGCTCCCACTGCCTCCATTCTGGTTGACACCTTGAGTCACTTCACAATTGAACCATTTCGATACTCTCAGCTAGTCCTCCTCCGCCACTGACCCCCAGTCAGTCCCACCAACAGTTGTCATATTCATTTCCCCACATGGCTGCGTATTCCATACGCCACACTGCTGCTATAAAATGGTCAGGGGTACCTCCTTGTTGCTGAAAGCTCTCTACAATTTGATCCATGGTCATCTTCTTAGGAAGATCAGCCCTATCCTCCCCTTCTTTCCAACCTGAAGCCTTCTATTCTCTCTTAACGATAGAGCCAGCCCTTTTACGAAGTGCCAGGCTCTCCCGTGGCCTCCTGGCCCCTGCCCCTGGCAGCCTTTGCTCCTGCATATTTGCTGATGCCTGGGAGAGCTGTTCACTTACAACAGGACATGAATGACATCCCGTTGAGTCCCCTTGAGTTGTGCGGCACCAAGCCCAGAACATGCTATCTTCTCTCACTTTCAAGCTTTGGCACAGTTTCTCCTGCCCAAAACGCCATTATTTCAAACTCTTCCACTCCTATTTTCTGGAACTCCTCCTCACTTCTCAGCTTCAGGCAGACATTTGAAGCCCTTATGGAAACCCCCAACTGGATGCCCTTCCTCTGTGCTCCTACTCCAGGGTTACTCAGAGTACTTTTCATATCATTTTGCTTCCATTGGCCTGTCTGCCCTTGTAGACTGCGAGCTCCTCCAGGGCAAGAATTGTGTGTAGTTCACCACTGAATCCTTGGTGCTAGTGAGTGACACTTAGTGGGTATTCTGCAAATAGCTGATGAATGAGTGAATGGAATGGCCAATCATCTACCAGTTCCTATGTAAGGGCTGCTTGGAACTTCCCTTTACCCCACATGATTTCCCTCAATCCATTCATTCTTTCATTCGTTCATCCTTTCATCAAATGCGTATTAAGCACCTCCTCTATAAGCCAGGCATTGATTTTAGAACCTGAAACTACAGCAGAGAATAAGAAACAATAATCACTGTGTAGTTGATTGTGTAGTTTACACTGTGGTTCAAGAGTGGGAGAGAGTGTGTGGAGAGGCAGAAAAGAAATAAATAAGTAAAATATATAGCACCCCTAACAGATCCATTGGTGATAACAAATATGTGCTTTAAAAATTCAAATATAACTGTGAGATAAAATATCAAAGTGGAGGGAGAGAAGATATTGGAGTGCGAGGCTCTATGGTGGAAAGTTGGATGTGGGTATCAGAATGGGCAGTGTGGGGCATTGAGAGAGGACTAGGGAGGGAGGAAAGGAAGACCAGGGAAATGAAAAAGAGGCAGATAAAGGGAAGCGAAGTACCGGAGATGATCAGTATTACCAAAGTCTGGCCCTGGCTCCAGAATGTAGGAAGAAGGAAGAGGGTGGAAGACCTGTGGGGTAAGGACTACAGGCTAGTTGCCATGGGACTCAAGAAACTAGCCAGAAAGAAGATGGAAGATGGTTATGCCATGATAAATCTGACCTCTTTCTTTCCTGCTGCAGAAGGAAAAGTATATGTAGTATAACTTTTTAATTGTTAAGAGTAGTTGGGTAGGAATGCAGCCTTCCACGCAATGTGACATCTATAGCTCTAGAAATATTCCTTTAACTTGAACTCTAGAATTAAAATATCTTATATCAAAATAACCACTTTTAGACACTTCCAGAACAAGACTGTGAGCTGTTTGAAAGCAGGGCAGTGCTTTCCTTCCCTTCTTCCCAGACTCCAGCACAAGGCCTATGACAGAGCAGACACAGACAGTATAAGCCTAGAACGAGAAGAATAATTTATCAGGACTTTTCTTGGAAATACCTGCCTCTGCGTTTTTCTTTTATACTTGAAATTTTTATTTTCTAATTTATTATAATGTTTTTTCATTATAAAGCAATAAATTTTCTTTGCATGTAGAATGCTCAGAAAATAGAGAAAATATGTAACATATTTCTCTAGCTCATGCAACCTGAAAGCCTATTAATAATAATAATTCATATGTCACTAGTTTTTTCTCCTCCTCTATAAAGCAAGTTCTCAAATCTCTGAACAATTATTGTCCCCTCCTTCTTCTTATGTCTAGTCAGTATTAGGAATCCAAGGGGCCAGGGGACCCGGACTCATGCTCACAGTTTATCTTGGCCCATTATTTGTGGCTTTTGACCCATTCCCTTTCCTCATCTGGCCACCCATGATATTAGCTCGCCACAAAACTGAAAGAGGAGACCCCTGGGCTCTTCTTTAGATGACCTCTCACAGCCCTTCCCTAAGGAACTGGAGCTCTGGAGTCTTCTAGTTGCCAAAGTACCCTCAGTGCAACTCACGCTCTGAGAGTTTCATGCAGAACTATGGAGAGCAAGCCCCACCGCCACCCTGGCCAATCTTCTTACCAAGGCACTGCACTAGAAGACTTCTTGTCTTCCAGCTGGGGCCACTCTCTCTCTTGACCTAAGCTTTATGTCCATAGGACGGGTCTTCAGAGGACATTTGCTGCTCCTTCTGTGCTTGAGCTCTGGGCTTCTTCCATGAGAACACTGGTCCAAACGGAATCTTAACTTGCTCACCCCATGTCATACGGTCTCACCCTACTATGCTCAAACATCTTCAAGTCCCAACAGTTGTACACACTACAGGCTAGAGTTTGGCACCTAGCTACAAATACAAAAAAAGCAGTTAACAAATCATCCTTCAAAGATTATCATTGTTAACATTTTAATGTTTTTGTTTCCTTCTAGTGTTTTTTGAACATTTATTATAAAATTGGGACCGGATGATATATGAGTTGAATATCAACTCTTTTCTTTGTAAAATCTCAGGTACCAGTGTGTTGAATGTATCATGCCTTTCATTTGTCAAAGATTTCATCACTGAACATCAGTCTCAGCAAGGCCTTTTCTATTATAATTATAAATATAATAATAATAATAACTATTTTATTATTCCCTTCTGATGAAGATACTTTCCTACTGATTTTGACATATGAGTCTGTTCTTGAAAAATATGTTGTGTTGCTTCATGTGTGTGCTCTTTAATATACATTTGTACTAAAATCTCATTGTCTTTACTTTTTTCACTCCTATGTTCTTCAGATTTATTGAGGTACACATCATCTAATTTTTGTCACTTCACAGTATGCATTTACTACATTTTGCTTATTCTTTCCTCCAGTGTTGAACACTTGGCTTACTCTAACTTCTTGCTGCTGCAATCAATATCATGACAAACATCTCTTATATGTTCCTGTAAGGACCTGTGTAAGAATGTCTTTGTGATATACAACCAGGAGTGAGTGGAATTATTGGATCATGGGACCTCACAAAGGAAACTTCTCTAAGTACCACCATTTTGCTTTCCAGCATTACTCAAGTTCTCACATCATTAGTGACACTTTGTGTCAATTTCTACTATTTTGATGCCTGTAAATCAGTATCCCATTTTTATTTGTATTTGTATTGTTCTGATTGTTACAAGGTTTCAACAGCTTTTCATAGAATTGTATATCTCTGAGGCTTCTTCTTCTATGGAATGTGTAATCATAGCTTTGCCCATTTATCCAATTTGTGCTCTTAGGATTATATCTTGAACATTTTCTCATACTCTTCATGAACATTGTTTATAATGGGTTTATAATATTCCACAATGTACCATATGTTGTTTAGCCATTACTCTCTTATTAGACCTTTATGTGGTTTCCAATTTTTGCTAATTGTGACAAGCTTCTCTGCACATGAACCCTTGTCTACATGTGTGATTATTTCCTTTGGACTATGTCTTGGAAAGATAATGACTGATTCAAAGGATAGGAAACATTTGAAGTCACTTAGTATATATTGCCAAATTGCTTCCCTGAAAGGTTATACGGTTGATAGTTCCATTAACAGTGTACGAGAGTGCTTGCTTGTCTTACCGTAAACTCGTATATTTGCGAAATCATTGCCAATCTGAGACACGAAAAGCTCCTTTTTGCTTTGCTCACTAGTGACGTTCGGATCTACTCAATATAGATTAGAAATTCGCATTTCTTCTTTTGTAGATTATCTGTTTGTGCTCTGTGCCCAGTTCCTCTAGGATATTTATGTTGTATTGTTGATTCACAGGAGCTCTTTATATAAATAGTACTTATGTCATATTGCTTTCCATGTCTGTGGCATGCTGGTGATAGTTTTACTACTTGAAAAGATGGCAGTTGTTTGGGTCTTGTCTTCTGTGGGTGTTGAAGAACACTGGATTGCAAGTATGCTACTGGACGGACTTCTGTAAGAGTAAGAGAAATAGCCGTAAGCAGGGGAGACGCTTCAGATAATGTCTTTGCGTTGAAGCAGCAGAACCCTGCAGGCTGGTTGCCATGTCTCCCCAGGAAGGGCTGACTATCACCTCTCAGCAGGGAGGTCCAGAGAATTTCCTCTCTCTGCGTCTCAGCTCATTTCTCTGTCTTACCTCTGCCTGTGTTTGACTCTCACTGACTACAGAAGTGAGGAGACTAACTACAGAAGGCCCAGGGCCTTTGAGGTAAAGCCAGAATAATGAGGATTTGATAAATTTGACCTTTAGGACAAAGGCTGCAGGCAAAGGCAATATTTTCTTGTTATCTGTTTTTAATGCAAATTATAGATCATTCCATTTTATGTTGTTTCCAAATCAGATCTGTTCTACCATAAACCTATTTGTAATTCTGGAGTAGTTAATAACATGGCACCTTGTTCTGTGCTATGTCAAATCTTGCTGAAAGCCAGTGCGTTAACCTCCAAAGAACTATTGAAAACTGTGACCAGTGCTCTTGTTTGCCCTTAAGGTCAGACGCATGTAAGGCTAATCATAGAACCATGTAACCGTCATGTAGCAAGGAGCACTGAAAGCCTACCTGTGTCTATTTTACTTCAAGGATATCTTACCCTTTATCCTGAGAGAGGAGAGTAGTCACTTAGCCTATACCTGTTTGCTAAATGGCTACAGAATGTATATCTCATGCTAAATAGTCCTGGGCACTTGATTTCTCATCACATCCTCAGCTGGGCAAATGTCTGCCCAGTCCCAAGCTCTTCTTTCTTGGATACCAAGTGCAGAACTATACACAAGAGCCTCCAGAAATTTTAAAAAGGTAAATATTTGCCGTTAGGCAATAATGAGTAAAACCAAGACAACATGGTGTCAGGAGATTGGGGAGCCATGGAAGCTGAAACAGGTGATGCTTCCAGAAGTCAGAGTAGGTCACCAATATTAAGCCATGATGAAGAGTCAGGTAAGATGAAGCCCGTCTTGTCCATCACATCTATCAAAAAAGAAGACATCCACTGTTCTCAGCAAGAGCAGTTTTAGTGACATGGTGAGGGAGGAAGCCAGATGTCTCTGAGCTGAGTGAATAGGAGATAGTGAGTGGAGAGAGCTGATGTGGGCTGTGAATTTGAAGACAGCGCAAGGCCAAAGCTAAAGTGGGATGTGAAGTCCGTGGAAAGCTGTTGTTGTTACAGTTGTTTCTTGAAATGGGAAAGAAGTGAAGCTGTTTAAAGGCTGATTAGAAAGAGTTGGTACAGAAGAAGAAACTGTAGCTATTGAAAAGAGAGGTGGTGCCTGATCAAGCAATGTTTCTGAGGAGGCATGACGGTTGGACTCCAAAACATCTGTGCAGGGCGTCGTCACACAGAAGAGGAAGAATATTTCTGAAAAGATCAGGCATCGGTACCTGTTATGGGTTGAATCGTGTCTCCCTAAAATTCATATGCTGACATCCTAATCCAAGTGCCTCTGAATGTGACTTTATTTGGAAATAGGACATTGTAGATGTAATTAGTCAAGATGAGGTCATCCTGGAGTTGGGGGTCCCTAATACAATACGTTTAGTGTCCTTATATAAAGGGGAAATTTGGACACAGACATGCACGTACAAGGAGAACACCATATAAAGATGAAGGCAGAGATCAAGATGATGAAGGAGAAGCCAAGGAATTTCAAACGTTGCCAGCAAACCATCAGAGTTTAGGAGAGAAGACTGAGACAAGTCCTTCACCAGCACCTTCAGAAGGAACCAATCCTTGATCTTGGACTTTGGGCCTCCAATACTGTGAGAAAACAAATATCTGTTGTTTAAGCCACACTGTTTGTAGTCTGTTGTTACAGCAGCCCTAGCTGACTAGTAGGGGTACCAGTGAAGGTAAGTTTGCATGTTGAGAGGCAAGAAGTCTAGGGAGTTCTGACCTGGTTTCTACTACGAACTTGGACCCAATGCCATCTTTGGGGAGTCCATGGGGAAGGTGACATGGAGTGCCTGGAGAAAGTGGAGAAGACTTAAAATAACCACCCTGAACAATGAAGACAGCAGTCTAAAAGGAAAAATAAGGTTGCCGGGCAGTACTGAGATCACAGTACTGTGATCACAGTAATTTACAGTTTGTTGTTGTTGTTTTTAAATAGTCCTTCCAGTGACATGCCACAACCCAGTGTGATTATTTTAGGAATATATTTTCCACCACTGGAGTCAAAGCTAACTATCTTTTCTTCCCTGCCTCCCTTTTCCTACGCCCTGGTCCTTAGCAAAGGTACAAAGTAATAAAACTATTTTATTCATAGGAAAGGCCATTAAAATTATTCAGCAGGCTGTTTGCCCATGTGCCTCTCACATTATTCCACCACCAAGAACTAATCCCTGGGGTTTAGCTTATAAAATCCATGACTAAAAAATGTTTTTGTCTTTCATCATCAGCTTTCTCACAGATTTGGTAGCTCTGAGCTGCACTCTGGAGCTGAAGGCATTTTTCTTCGCCTTTAAGTTCAAGGATGTCTTAAGAGGCTTGTTTTCTCTGACCATGAATGTGAATCAGGTCTCAGCAGGGTCTGTAACTAACTGGTCCTGCGGAAGTGCAGGAGCATGGCTGATGCAGGGAAAATTTCCACTGCAAACTTTGCAAGTGTATATTTTTTTCCACACGAAGCACCAATTTCTTAAGGTAAAATACAGCAACTACTGTGAATCACATGAATTCATGTGAAATACAACATAGAAAATGGGACTTCGATTTTTGTGAAATTTGTATTGTTCCCACTGCTAAGTAGGCCAGTTCTATTTTAGATCCCATCCTCTGAGTAAACAGCAAAGTTCAAAGCCTGCCAAAAAAGGTAATGAATTTCTCAGAGATGGTGCAGCTTCTGGGCAGTATTCATCAGGGAAATGAGAAGATAGGAGCCGGGGACACCTCCAGGAGGAGAAAGAACTGGAGTAACGGTCAGCGCAGGACAAAAGCGGGAGTGGGCTGACAGTTAGGCCTCAGAAAGTCACTTCGGATGCCCGTGACAACATCCCCATGAGTACCCTCCTCCACTGAAGAAGTCAATGACTCGGGCCGTGACAGGAGGGCCTCGCTGCCCAAGCTCCAATAGCTCATTAAGGGGGAAGCCATTCAATTAGAAGGCACAGTTGGCCCTGGGTATCCATGGGTTCTGTGTCCACGGATTTAACTAATGTCGGATTGAAAGGCCTGTGATGGTTGCTTCTGTACTAAACACATTCAGAATTTTTTCTTGTCATTATTCTCTAAACAATGCAGTATAACAACGATTTACATAGCATCTACATTGTATTAGGTGTTATAAGTAATCTAGAGATTATTTAAAGTATACTGGAGAATGTGCAAATACTACACCATTCCATATGAGGGACTTGAGCATTCGCAGATTTTGGTATCCACGGGTGTCCTGGAACCAATCCCCCACGAATACTGAGGAATGACTGTACTTCGTGATAGATTTGGAGTCCAACTAACTCCAGCTTCCGTGGAAGTAGGTCCAAGGCTGGGGCAGGATTTACTCCCAGCTGCCATATGTAAAATGCTTTCTTTTAGGGGCAGAAGGTGAGACAGTATTCCTGATCCTCACTCCTTATCAGTGACCCTGTGTGCTTATACACAGGACTCAAACTCTGAGGATCCCGTCTTATTCACACCATTCTCTTTAAATTCTAGTTTGACCATAATGTCGAGACCTCAAAGGCATACATGGAATCATAGCAGAGTAAAGCTGCAGTATAATTTAGAGATAATCTAGTAAATCCTTTCCTACCCTACTCCCTCCCTCCATATATGCCATAACCAACACTATCACCACTACTATTTTATAGAAAAGAAAATAAAAACTGAAGTCCAGGGCTTAAATAACTTGACCACATGGTTTATTATTAGAAAAGTAGGTATTAAGCCTGAATATTTTGATTCTGTATTCAGAGATCTTTCTACTGCAAATTCAAAAGTGTCCAGAGCCTAGAGATCAGCTGATCAGAAAGAAAGGCCCACTGGAATAGATTAGGTAAACCCTGATGTCATGAAAACAGCTCTGATCTGCATGTTAAGAGGGATGAGAGCAATGATTTATAGTGGTCTCCTCTAATCTAGTTGATTTCTATTAAGAAATATTTAGTAAGATGGATTTCATTTTATCTATATATATAATTTATTTCAAAACCCTTTCCTACACTAAATTTCATTTGATTCTTACAACAAACCTGTGAGAAAGAGAAAGAGAAGTTTAGTATTATTTGGTTTTATTATCTTCATTTTGGAGATGAGGAAATTGAAGATCAGAGAAAAGTGATAGACCCGAGTTCACAGGCTAATAATTATTAGAACTGAGATTGGATCCCAGCATTTTACTGACTTCTGGCCCAATATTTTCCCACTATTCAACAGACAATTATTAAACTCCCACCTTATATCAGGACCTATACCAGAGCCTATACGAGCTCTAACTAGAAGATGTGTGATTTCAAGGACTTGGGAGCCTGGTAGGAAATTAAATAAGTAAAAAGTGAATTATATTCATTGAAAAGAAAATTATTAACTTGTGTCCAACCAAAGAAGTCATCAAACCACTCTGAGCCTCCATTTCTTCATCTGCAATAAGAACTCCTTTGCAGGGTTATGGGGAATATATGTAATGCTATTTTAAAATTTCATTTTAATACATACGATATTATAAAGATGCTCAGAGAGCAGGCACAAGATACTAACATTTACGGGTGGTGAGTGAGAGTTCCGGGCAAAACTGCTCTGACAAAACAGAAATTTGTTTCACTGAACTTAGAAGAACCAACTTCCCACTGAGTCCTACAATGCACTCTAAGCCACTGTAATATTTAGGGGTAGGGACGAAAACCTGCAGGATGCCCCCTCGTAGTATAATAGATCTTGGAGAGATTTATTCTAATTTGAAATTTGCTCACATGCTGAATGAATAAGAATAAATTGCTTACTTTCTCTGATTCTGGGCCCCTGAGGGGTAGAAAAGCATAATTATCTCAATAAATAACATGGTATTATAAGTCAATAATGGGATGGCACCTTCCTGGCAGCTAGACTGTAATCGCGTGAATTCAGACCTTGAGTTTGCCAAGGTGCTTGTTACTGCAGGGTTGCCAAGGGCTTATTATATTCTTTCGGTCTTGAAAATGGCTGTCTCTGCAGCTGAGTTCATTAGGTAAACAGCTGGGGTAATTGATAGTGTGAATACCATTTCATTTCCTGCTGCTCTAAAAGAATTTGCTCTGAGGTGGAAGAAAATGACCAGTTCTGCCACAATGAGTTCTGCCCAGCTTTCCTGGAGGAACATGCTTTAGGCCTAGTGTCTGCAAATTATCTTCTTTCCTTTAAGAGTGAAGACCAGGGGAGGAGCTAGTAGCTACTCTCTCTTTCTCATGGTAGGGCTGGGGTTCCAAGGTCAGATCTCATTTGGCTGTGAAGAGTTTTACAGAGAGCTTCCCAGACCTCATTGGAAAGCCTTGGCAATGCCAGAAGGGTCACTGGGTCTGCCAGGAAGACTAAAGATGAGGCTTTTCTCTGCTGTCAGTCCCAGGCCTGAGATTTCTAGATGTCAGAGGAAGGGGTGCCTTGGCTTCATGGGGCTCAAAGCACATTCAATTTGGGGGATGATGCTTTTTGAGAAAAAGAAAGGAGTACAAAATCCTACTGGATGGGAAGAAATACTTTTTCCCCAAGTTAATTCATAAATTTAAACTAATTCCAATAAAAATCTCAGAAGGACTTGTTTAGCTTGACAAAATTATTCTACAGTGTATTCAAAAAGATAATGATAAAATAGTCAAATTTTACATTATCAAAATAATAAGATGTGACTTGCACTTGCAGGAAATAAAATATATTACCAAGCGGTGGTTATTAAGCAATGTGTTTGTGGGACTAGAACAGACACACGTATCCCTGGAAATGAATTGATCCAAATGAAAAGAAACTGAAATTCATATGAGAAACACAGTGCAAAATAATATTAGTGTAGTCAGAAATGGCTATCAACAACTTTCGCCTTCTTAGGTAAGGAGCTTGGGAAGGATGGCAGTGTGACTGGTATAATTCATATCAGCAGATAATAACTGTTTAACAGCACAGAATGCCTGGAATGCCAAATGACTTTGGAATTTCCACTTTTTCTTCTGTTTTTTTTCTCTTTATTGGAGTGAAGGAGGCATTTTTTAAGAATGATACTAAAGGCAAGTTATATAAATGTAAAGATTGTTTGTGGTTGTGGTGATCATTTTGCAGTATGTACAGGTATCAAATCATTGTGTTGTACACCTGAAACTAATACACAGTTGTGTCAATTATACCTCAAAAAAAAATGTGCCCAAGTGTGTAAGGTAGGATGGTTCTGCAGATACTTTGGGAGATTTTTCTTCATTCCACGCTTTTGAATGAATATAATAGTTGTTCAATGCCAATCATAGTTTTTTATACCATAATTCTTTCCCTTTCCCCTTATGTCTTCCCTTTATACTTTTTTTCCTGCTGTTTAGACTTATCAGTGGAAATTGTAGAGAAGAATGAAAGAAAAATATAGAAATCAACCCCATCCTCACCCCCACACTTCCTATCTGCCTCTCCTAATTTACTTTCTCTGCAGTGTTAAAGAAAAAAGAAAGATTGTTTGGTCTATGGAAATATCTGAATTTCCATTAAAAAATAATTTAAAAATATATGTTAAACTGGGGAAAATATTTATAACATATATTATAAAGAATTAATGTCCCTAGTATACAAAGAGCCTAACAAAACAATCAGGAAAAGATGAATACTCCAATTTTTAAAATAGGCAAACGACCTGAAGAAGTAGTTCACAAAAAAAGATACAGAAGCACCAACATTCATATGAACAAGTATTCTTAATTTTGCAAAGTAATACAAAGGAAAATAAAAATGACATTATTTTTGCTTATCAAATTGGCAAGCTTAAAATATACTTTTAATAATCACTGTTGAGGAAGCAGCAAAATGCACATCTGATAGAAACATAAATTGATACAACATTTATGGATGGCTAAACGCTGGAAATTTGGAAAATGTTCATACCTTTTAACCCAACAAGTTCTCTGCTTGGCATTTATCCTGTGGAAATTATTATAGATGTTCACAAAGATTTCTGTGTAATTATTTTAAACACAGTGTTCATAATTTAGAAACAATAAAAAGATCTTTCAATATGGGACTGGTTGTGTAGTACAAGCATACAATGGAAAACTATGCAACTATTGAAAAGCACAGTGTAGAAGTACATTTAATGATATGGAAAATACTCTTTAGTAAATTACTTGGAAAAAAGTTTACACACCTACATGATTACAGTGATTTTCTCTTGGTGGTGAGATTACTGTGATTTTTTCTCTTTTTTATGTTTTCCTACACTTCCCAAAACTTCAACTATGAATATTTAATGAATTTAAAATTTAGAAACCATGATGTCCTATTATATTTCCTTTCTAGAAACCTAATACAGAAAAATCCAAAGTGTATTTCAGCATGAACCTGAAGTGGCCATCTATTGGCTTCATTATGGTGGTGGTGGTGATTTGTGCTTGCCTACAGCTATTCCCTATTCGTCCTGTAAAGAACCACTTCTGCCATGCTTGTGGTCAGTCCCCAGGACTGCAGGGTACTTCAGGTGGAGACTCTTCCAATTGCAGCTGCTAGGGTGGACCTAGGCCTACGACTTAGACCTGGACCAACAGACCATCCCTTCCCCCGGCCAAGTGGTTGGGTCATGGATAACCAAGTGATACAAACCAGTCCATCAGGTCCCATCAGGCTAATCTCAGAATTTTTTCCTGGATGACCAGACAGAAGGTGTTCTCTTTTTTGTTCCATTGGACTTAGAGCTATGAACTGTCCCCAGCAACCATTGAAAGAAATCCTGCCAGAAATGAGGCCGACATAGGAGGATACAGAGCAGAGGCGTGGAAAGAAATTCAGTCCTCATGACATCATCTAAATCACAGGATGAAATCACGCCTGAAACTCGACTGAATCCTCCCCCAACAAAAAGAAATTTTTTTTAGTTAAGTGAGAAAAAACAGTATTTTTAACCACCTCAGGCTGGTTTTCAGTTGGTTTTTATTGCTTGCAAAAGAAAGAGTCCTAATCAACACAGAACTCAAAGAGCTCACAGCTGATCCTCAACAATGCACCAGGAAAACTTTACGGATCAGGATAAGGAGGTGTTCAAAGTGAGAACAGTTCCCTTTGACCTTCTCCCTTTTCTGAGCTGGAACAATCAACCAGCTGAAGGGACTACAATAGCCTTCCTAGGCTGTCCTGTCTCCACTTAACTGGTTCTAATAATATAAACGAAAGCCAATCACCAAATTTACCAGAGTCCTCCATCGCTCCCTGACCCACTGCTTGAAAAGCACCTACTTCGTTCCATAAACCCTCTAAGGGATGGGCTTGTGGGCTTGCTGAAAATGGGTAACTTGCAATGGTTCTTGTTAATCATTATGCAACCTAGACCAGTGCTTCTCAAACTTTACTATATTATTAGTGAGGGTTCTACCAGGAAAGCAAAACCACCATGAGTGCTATAGAGTAAGGGGTTTATTCTAGGAATTGGACTTATTGTAATTGTGGGATGAGGTGAGAAGTAAGGTCCGGTGAGTGGAATTGAAGAATCAGAGAAAAGTCACTAAAGAACCTTCTTGAAGCTTTGGCCTGCGTGGACAAGTTGGAGCGTTCTGGGAAATCTCGGAAGCCAGTGGAAAGGAGAAGGGATGCTGATGAAGTCTGAGTCCATGCCTGGAGGCGGACGGGGAGTTCCTTTGATTAGGAGGGCTGTCAGTCAGAAAAAGAGCTGAGTGTGGAGGGGAACAGCGAGGAAAAGCTGGAACCCAGCAGTACGCATTTGTATATCTCACTGCAGCTACGAGGACCCTCAGAGAACAACGGATGCTGCCCCACTTCCTCCTTGTCAGTCTCATGCAGATCGCCCTTTGGCCAACGCTAATTTGGGGTGCTACCGGAGAAATGCAGCAAACTGACACTGTTATAAAACCACCACAGAGGTGTATACAATCCACCCAGGAATCCGGTAAAACGTAGATTCTGATGCAGTAGCTCTGCGTGGGGACTGAGATTCGGAGTATCGGACATGGTCTGGGTTGGTCCACAGGTGGCTGCAGGTCCACAGACCGTGCTTTGAATAGCAGGTCCCTTGATGAAAGTGAAAAAATACACAGTAATGAGAGTCAGCATAAGAGAGGCTGCTCTTGCCAGCTTCATTTTATTTTCTTTTTAAAATAATAAATGTCCCTTAGCAGCCCTCATAAGAAAGTAGAAAATTGGTTCACGAAGAATAAAGGGCAATTTTAAAAATATTTCTTAATCTTTTGTTTAGTACTACATTTAAAGGAGACTATGGAGACCGATGGTCCCTACTTGAAACTGAATATTTGGACTCACCTTTAATCCAAATGGCCCTTTACCACCCGGCGTTATGTCAATTCTCTGTAGGGGGCTGATCTCCACCGTTCCTCCTCTGATCAAGAGCAACAAGGCCAAATGCAGAAACCTCCTGTTAGCAGCGAAAGGAGATATTTTTTGTGCATTTCATCAACTTGCTTCTTTGTGAGAAGCTGCCTCAGATTTTGATTTGTGGAACCCATGACCAAGTGACAAATTAGGGCACAGAGATCGTATTATGTAAGAGATGAGTTATGGGTGTAATAAGCACGTGTAAAGAGCATTTACATATTTAGTGATGATTTTATTCTATGGCAATTTTGCATTAAGTATTCAGAAATTATACTCTCTTTACTCATGTAAAAGCCTTTTGTCAAGTGCATTATTATTATTCGGGGAAAAGAAACTCTAGTATGCCATTATATGACGCGTGATGGCATTTAAGCTCTCGTTTCTATGTCAGTCCTCCCCTCAGCCGGCCTGAAGGAGTCACTTTTTACTGTAACAGTGAAATGGGATAGGTGGAGCTTCAATCTCACATGAGGAGGGAACCGCCTTCCCCATTTCTGCATCTCCCACCTGCCGCAGGCCAAGGGGTCTCAAGGGCTTTTGTTTCTTCTTGTCTCTTTTTGCTTCAATATTTCATTTCAGTTTCATTCTCAACTTCCCCTGAAGCTCACATTCCGTGGCTGTTCATTTCACTTCATTTTCACCCTACTATCAACCCAAACAGAGATTACTAACCCTTTTTGATTTTGTTGTGCTTTCCCTTTAAAACATCATTCACGAAAGCCGCTTGTGTTGAGAGATTTTCAGTGACGATTTCAGTGGTGGAGAAAGTGAGGGTGAGGCTAGAGATGGCAGCAAAGCAAAGTGCAGCAGAAAACTTTAAATAGAGCATTGGATGGCCTATTCTAGACTGAGTTTCAGCCCGGCAGGTTTCTCTCCCCAGGCCCCAAAGGCACTCACCCCGTTCTCAGTCTTCCCTCTAGCACCTCCTTTCATCTCCATTCTCCAGCAGAGTGTGCCATCCATCATGGCGACTTCCTGAAACTCACATGGTCTCCCACTCTACAAGGCAGAGCAACATGAGTCCCTCTGTTTGTCCTGGCTGTCTAGGCCATGGCTGGGTGCTCATTCACTCAGATGAAAACGATCTGTCAAAGTGTCTTGCTACAAACAAAAAAAATCTCCTCACCCCAGTAGGAAGGAATTCTGCCACCAGCTGACACGTACCAACGATAGTTGTTTTTGGTTTTTGTTCTTTTTTTCTGCTACATTCTCCTCTTAGCAAAATCTTTGCCACCACTGCAAGGGCATCAGCCACTCAAATCTTTACCCCCAAGTAATGGGGGGGGGGGCGGGGGTGGAAGAAAGAAACACATCACCTATTTGGGGAACCTGAGTAGTTGTTCATGTTGATCCCCAAGAGGAGATGGTTTATACACATGGAACAATGTGTGTGCATCACCCATGTTTTGTGGACCATGAACAGCGCATTTAAGCATAACTACGAAGTGAGTTTCTCCCACTGCCTACACATGATCTCTTCTATCACAGCTCTTATTCCCTCTTTTTTTCTTAGGGGTCCTAGTTTCATACTGAATGGGAGTTTCCAGCAGGTTTTTTATGAGGGGAAGTTTGGGTGCTCAGCCTCCAGGTAGTGGTAGGGCTCGAAGCCAAGAGCACTCCTCACAGGGTTGGCCAGCTCCTTCTCTACAGGAAGCTCTCTGCGTATCCCATTCAGAGCAGGACAATTCTCTTTGTGCTCTGGGCGCTCTGTCTAGCGAGCATTCCTCATTCGGAGCTCTGCATGCTCTCTCCACATCCAGAGCTCTAACCAGTTGGCTCTGGGACTTGCTGAGTCCTCAAGCCCTGGGTAGTCCTGTCCCCACTCTCCTGTACCTTTTTCTACTCCCTACAAACTCTGGGATCCTAAGTAGGAGAGGAGGACTGCCCAGTGAGTTGCAGCTATCCTGTTTATTGGCCTCACAGCTCCAGCAGAGAGTGGACAACGCCCTGCCTGGGGGTCAAGATGGGCATAGCATCTTTTCCCTCAGTGTCAGGGAACACGCTCTCCTGTCGCTGAATTTCACCCACAGCGACTCCCACTTCCTCTGTCTGCTTTGCACTTTCAGGTCTGACTCTGCTGTTTTGGGTTTTTCCTAAAAGCAGCAATTCTGTCTCCCAAACTCCCTCATCCTAATGTAACTTCACGGGAAAGAATACTTCAGGAATTCCTGTAAATCTCTTGTGCCACCCCAGTTCATTTTATTCCAAAGAGTTTCACATAAAATAGTCTCAGAAACCCTTCATTCCACTTCTGTATTTGACAGCTCTTTTGTATTTCCCTTGGCAATGATCTCTCTGATATGAGTATACATCAGTGGTTTTTCTTCTTGCTTTTGGTTGTATAGTCAAAATTTGCACCTACAAGTCCTGTTAAATTTCACCCTAACAAAATTCATGGGCTATAAGGCAGAAGTCTCCTTGCACTGAGGCATTTGAAGTTCTGTGCCCAAGACACCAATCCTAGTATAGAAGCCCCCTGCTCTTCTGTTTCAGAGATGTGCCAGTGTTATAGCAGATCCTCGGTGTATTCCTGCTGTGTTTCACTACCCTCTCTTCCAATTTCTGCCACTCCCAGACCATCCCCAGATTGGGGTAGCCGCAGTCTGTATCAAGCGGGCTAGTCTAGCCGGGATCCTTTCCCAGATCAGTCTGAAGCCTTCTATTGTCAGAAAATAACCTGTTTTCTTCTGGAAGAAATTATGTGCCTATAGATGTTGGTTTATACTATAACATCAGAGGAATTTGTTGGTTAGCTTTCTTCCTTGGAATTTAATTGGGCATTGTGTGTTCTCAATCACAGCATCCTCTGCAAAGTGGGAAGACCAATTTCAGAGAAGTTTCCAAGGGTCCATCTGAGAGTTGGGACTAGGGTGAAGCAAATGAGGTACTTGCTTCAGGCACAAAACTGAGGGAGCACCAAATACTTCAGCGAGAAAGATAAAGTTTTTGATAAATACTATTTAGTACAATATATTAACCAAAATTAATGCAAAAATCCGTGACGAACATAATATCGGTTTTAAATAAAGATAGGGTATTATTGATTTTTCCTTTTGCCTCAGGCTGTGGTATGGTTAGGCACACCACTGTGACTGATCCTGTCTTTATTTAAAATTTGGATATTTTGTTAATTATAGACGTTTTTGCTTTCATTTCAATTTTTTAAAATATTGCCTTAAAATAGTATTTACCACGATTACTGAATTTTTTGGTGCCCGAGGCAAGTACCACGCTCACCTCGCCCTGATCCAGGCTCTGGTCTATCTTCCTTTGGGCAATAACTTGAGGGTCCACTCAGCCCACACCCTGACCAGCTGACCTGCAGAGCGTTATGCTGAAATACCCATTCCTTAAGGTTGGAGAGCAACAGCGAGGTCTGCCATTGAGGCAGAACAGAAAACTTAATGTTGAACTTCAGACATCTTGGTTCTCATGGAGGACTTCTCACTCATCATGGTTTCCCACATACTGCTGACATTTTGTGTTCTTTCTCCCCTCATCTCTCAGATGCTTTGGTAGCCACCTTCCTTTAACTAAAATGGCAAACGAAAGAATCTAGCTAATCAAAACATGTTATTTCACTAAGAGGAATTAGATAACTAGTTTTTAAGCAAGTGTTTTTTTGTTTTTCTCCCTGCGGCACATTAATTTAACAAGTTTGTGCCCACCCATGAGTGACAGGCTCTAGTAATACAAAGGTAAATAAAACTTGAATCTGGCCTTGAGGAGCTGATTCCCTCGCTCCGTGGTCCTCAATCAGACTGTGCTGCCGTCTCGCCCCAGACTCCACGGAACTGAATCTCTGGGGGCGGTGCCTGGGCGTCTGAGTGGTGTTAAGGTTCTCAGTTGATTCTGAAGCATAGTGAGGACTGAAAATCACTCTTTTAGCTGAAGAGCAGACCCAAATAATGGTCACAGAATACATTGTGCTGCAACAAAAGGCAAAGTGCAATGGGAGCAGAGTGGAAGTGAGGATTAGTTCTGCCTGGAGGGAGTGGGAAGGGTTGGGAAGGTTTCACTGAAGATGCGACACTTGAGTGAGACCTTGGAAGGTGAAAAGAAATTGCTCAGCTACCATGTTACGTTATGAACACCGGAGAAGTGCTTGCTTAGTTCTGTCAGAGCAAAGTGACTACACGAGGCAGAACCAGAAATTACTCACAGCCCGCTCAACAATGCTGGTCATACAGAACGCTGAGGAGGCAGGGAGGGGGAGGTGATCTGTGGCCTGATGTGTCTTGAAAAGGCTGCATATTTATCTCCCTGCTGGGAGACTCATGTTCTATATTAGCATTTTGAAGGCTCTAAGGAGTGCTACAGTGACCTTTTTGAGGGCAAATGGATTTAACATTCGTTTGCTCAAAATCTTTTTTTTTTGTTTTGCTTTGTGTTGATTTCACGGAATGCTTAACATCCTAGACCTATTGGAGCATGAAGCACACCTAGGAAGTATTGTCAGAGACCAGGGATTCGCAATTGCTTCTCTGCAGAGCAGCTGTTCCAGAATCAGACTACATAGTAACAATAATTCGACAAAGAAAACCAAAGAGAGACGCAGCCAGCCCTGATGGCCTGGTGGTCTCACTGCTTCTGTGGCCCAGGTTTGCTTACAGGTCTCAGAATCACACCACCCATCTGTCAGCAGCCATGCTGTGACAGCAGCTCTCATAGAAGAACTAGGACTTACACCTAGGATATACAGCTATGCACTGGGGCTTTGCGAAGGAACAAAAAAAGAAAAGAGGAAGATTGGCAGCAGATGTTAGCTCAGGGCAAAACTTTCCCTGCAAAACAAAAAACAAAAACAAAAACAAAAAAAGATCAATCGAACTTCCACCAGCAACTGCTGATAAATATTTTTCGGTTTTGCATTTTTTTCTCTTTCTGGTCCATATGAATACATTTTTAAATTTGTAATAATGATATAGGTGATATTTTGTGTTCTTGTTTTCACACTAAAATTTAACTGTAAATCTCTTTTCTTACTGTAACATGGTTTTAATAATTATTATCACTAACAATCCATCAAGGAGATAGCATAATTTACCTACCATTCCCCTTGTGTGACACTAAGGTTGATCTCAATGGTCCTGCAATTATAAATAATTTTGCTGCAAAGGACAGGTAGAGTTATATTTTCTTTCCTAGAATTGTTTCCTTAAAATAAATTCCCAGAAGTATGAAAGCATAGTTATGGGATCTGATTATTATCCTGATGAAAATATTTGGTCTTGATGAAATTAATAAGTTTGTATCTCCAGAGTGAAGTTAAGGAATGGATGAGAAAGAGCTGTCAAGGCTCCTTCCACATGATTTACCTGCTAAAATCAGATTTCCCGGTGGACAGGCTCACAAAACAGAAAAAGTTCTCATACTCAGAGAGAATAGGGCCTTTCCAACACTTTTTCTTTTACTACTGTGTCTACAGGGATAGAAAGGCACATATTTGAAACTCCTTAATTCTCAGACAACTTGCCAACCTCTGTCCTTGCTTTCTCCTGGTCTCCTTGACCCCAAGAGCTCCTTTTTTCCTGACAGAGACTCTTACATGCTGCTACCCAATCCCCAACTGTGGAACTGGGGATAAATGCCAATTTGGAATCTATCTTTTAAATAGGGAACTGCCTGTGGCTAAAAAAGCTTAAGCATTCTCAGCTCTGTAGTTACTGAATTCAGATCTTAATACTCAAAAGGAAAGCAAAAACGAGAAAAATATATATATATTTCCTTGCAATAATTAATCTCAACAGAGTATAGGTACCTGGATATGGGTATAATTAAACTTTAAACTTGGGTTGCCAGTAAGGAAGTTTGCAATAGCAATGATAATTCTAAGTGACCTTTCTGATCCACTGTAGTTGGTGAAAATGAAGCGTCGTGACTTAAATAATTCTGAAACTGAGCAGAAGGGTCATGACTCTACACTTGCCGTGCTCTGGAATGCTGATTTTCTATGGTCTGAATCAATGTCTTGAAGGAGCTACTAGTTCAGCCTTGCTCACTGATTTGCTACAATGATTGCATAATCCTTCCAATTGAGGATGCAGTGACAACTCCATTCTTTCCTGATACTTCTAGTTGAATCAGAATTTTAGAGGTAGGATAAAACCTTGAATATGGGCCACTGGAACCACAAGAATATTTCAACCCACGTGGCCACAAAGGGGTATTGAAGTAGAAGAGTATCATGTTTATTTCAAGAGTTTTAAGACACTTTTATGGTCTGTGGGTTTTATCTGTTTGGTGTGTTTCTTTATCCTTCTGGAGAATCTTTTGACTGAAATGACACTACTGAAAAGACAAAAATGCATAGGCTGAGGTAGAAAAGTGAGGAATAAACTCTAAAGTGAGTATTTTGAGGAGAATGAAAATATAACTTCATAAAAATTATTGAAAACATACTTTTTACAAAACACCAAGTGGAATAACAACAAAACAAAGTTGGAAAAATGGAAAAGAAAATATAAGCAAATTAGATAATCAAGTTAAGACATAGAACATCCAACTATAAATGCATTCCAGGAAGGGAGAACAGAGAAAATGGAGAAGTGATCAATGAAATCCAATCAATTTCTGAGAAATGACAAAAATGAGTGTCCACCATAATTAAAGCAAGGACACCAACACCAAGGTATGTCTTTCTAAATTTCAAAACACCGCAGTGTAATTAAATATCCCTAAATGCTCCAGGGACAAAAAGCAAAGGGTAAGGAGTCAGAATGGCTTTAGACCTCTCAACACTACCATTACAAGCTAGCTGATAGTACAGCATCAACCTCAAAATTATAATGGAAAATTATTTTCCATCCAGAATTCTCTACCCACTAAGTGATCAATAAAGTGTGAGTAGGAAGCATAAAAGTGAGCTCAGACATGCAAAGGTTCTAATTTCCCTCTGATGCTCCTTGTTATGGAAAGCTGCTGGAAGATGTTCTCAGTAAAAGAGATAGGTAACCAGCTGAATGATCACTAAGAAAACAAGGCAGCTGTTGCCCTTTCTGGACTGTAAGATTCTCCCATGACTCGGGTTTCTGAGGCTGCTCAGCCCCATGCTCTCTGAGCAAGATTTGTGAAGTGCGTTTGGAATGTTGGAATTGCCACAAACACTGGAACTTTGATGCCTGTCAGCTTCTGTTGGGGGTGCCCAGATGAGACAGGGAGGCTCCCTCTGAACTGCAGGCAGGAGAAGCTGATCTCGTCCCCAAATGGCTCTGCACACACACTCTCGTTAACTGGGTGAGGCCCAGCTTGGGCTTTCCCTATGAGTCAGCTCATGAAAATAAAGAGTAGAGAAGGAAGAAGCAGCAGCTTCTGCAGGAAAGGTGGCAGCTAGCTGGAGGGTTGGAGAATTTGAAGACGGAAGAGCCTTCTCCCCTTCTGAATAGAGTTCTCTGCTCTGAAATCTTGAACTCAAGGTCCAGGGTTCATCAGCGGTTTTTGTAATGGCGCTGGGCCTGTGGGAGGAGAGGTGACCCCTAAGCAAATTTGCTAAGCAACCGCATGTGCCTTTGTTATCTCTCCTTTCCTGATTTCTCTTTCCTACTCCGTGGACACCTGCAAATTTTGGATGTCCAAGCTTTGACTAACCACTGCTCATGCTCTCACATGCCCTATACTCCTCTCAGCACACACTCCTCCCCCATTCCTATCCTCAGTTCTGTACCATAGATCAAAATGACCTCTCTCTTCTTCTCCTTCTCACCTCCCTCTTCTTCTCCTTCTCACCTCCCTTTCCCCTCAGGGAAAAACAGTCAGCATTCTGGTTCATGAACTATCAAGGCTTCAGAAAGTAAGCAATTCCATGAAATTCATTCCCACTCGCTTGGGAATAGTTAAAATTTCCCACTCTCCTTCAATAATACTGTATTGGAGAGGATTGTTCATCTAAGTGCAAATCCAATTAGCTGAACTTCAGACAGGGAGGTGAGTCTGTTGGGATGGAATTACCTTCCTGGTGACTTGCCTAAGAAGTGGGGAGGTCTGCTTGCTTCTACCCTCTGGGGCTTCTGGAACTGAGAGCATAGCACTTGAGAACCAGAGGGAAACTTCGAGGTTTTACTATTCATCTTCCTTATTTTACTGAGAATAATGAAGTCCAAGAGGAAAACCCAACCACAGATACCTAGTTGCAGAACCAAGGCAAACACCTGTCTCTCTGACTCCCTCCAGTGCTCCTCTTGCTTTCAATGCCATCTCCACATCAAGGACTCAAAGCTTCTTCTTACCCCATCCTGTAGTCACTTGTCTGTCCTCCATATCCCTAGAGAAATGTTCCCACACATCCTTATATTTAGAAAGGTATTTACGTATCGCATAATATAATTATCCTTCGAGAAAATGATTTCAAACTACATCTTGAATAGTTGAAAAAATGGTCATGTGCAACACTTTGTGTTTTCGTTTGCTTGTTTGTTTTGTAGAGACCAAAAATGACTGAAGTAGATAAAGGGTAGCTAGTCATCCCCAACCTCACTACCAGATTCTAAAGAAAGCATGTCATAAATGCTAATCCACATGCAAGATTTTTATTAAATCAATATTAAGCAAGCAGGCAAAAATGATTTGCACAAAATATTCAGTAAGCTCAGTGAAGTTCCATATCTCAGTCTTTTGAAGTCTTCTGGCCTTACTTTGCATGAAAGATTTTCTTGAGCCAAACACAGCAACATTGCAGAAACAGTATTTTGGGCCCTAAAGTTAGTCAGCCATTCAGAAATCCTTCTAACTGATGGCCAGACAAAGGATCACCTAGGGATTTCAGGTGCCCATGCCTAAGTGAGCAGGCTACAGGCCTTGCTAGGTTTTATACCCTAGCCATGCAAGATGTAGGGGGTGGAGAGGTGTCTCTAAAATATTTTAGCTCATCTACATATCTTGGAAACCTTGAATTTTACCAATGGGGCTGCATTTCTAACAATTCTCACATGAGTCAACAGGTCAATATTTTTCACCAATAAAAATCCATTTCTAACATCCAGTATACAAATTAACGCAGTGTGGGTTGATTGAGATTCGCCTACCAGAAATACATGTAGTTGCTGCCTTGAAATGTGTCATTTTCCAATAAAATTCCAGCTGACCTCCCACAGGTTGTGTATTCTTGAGTAAAGCAATCAATTGTGCCTGGAGTTAAAGCTGTACTTTATTAGCACATTCATAATTTCTCACTACCTAAGATGAAGTACTTTAGAGTATGTTTCAGACTTCACAACAAGGTAGAATCTCTTGACCTTGAGTCATGTCTCCTTGACTCCATCCTTCCAGGAGTATCTTGTTCCATTCTTTTGTTTCCATAGTGGTCGAGCCGTGATTACTAGTTGACTTTGGTCTGCAGCTTCTTTTCCCAAGATCAGAGCATGAGCCTCCCTTAGAACACAGCCCTAGGAAAGCCATCTCCAAGCTCCTAGATATTCTACCCAATTGGGAATTTGCTTCTTGGAACTGGCATAGGTTCCTAGGAGGCGGGATGTTAGAATTTCTGACTTTTCATCAAGCTGCTAATTAAATTCTTTTCATCACAATCCATGTTGGCAGCTATTTGCTTAGATATAGAATCATAAGCAGGCAACTGAGCCAAAGCAGAATGTAGTGGCCACAGTAGGACACATGATCTAAAAGGAATTGTCTCTATCATTAAATCCTAGTGGGCCCTAATCCGCTTTCACATGCATAGCAAATTGTAGCTCGATGTCCATGGGCCTCAACCTGCCTTGCTGAAGCAAGTTGCTCCACCACAGACTAATTGATGTCGAATTATACTACTAGAGGTGTATTCCTTCACCTTAAGTTGCTGCCATGACTTGAAATGCAAATACCCTCAAAGGGTAGCATTTGAAATCAGGCAATAGGCCAAAGGGCGAGATGGATTTGTGGAGGATGGGAGTTGGACAGAGGCCCTTCTCTGTATCCCTCAAATCAAGCTCCGTATTTGCCTATTTGCTCTGCTTGCTTGCAAGATTTGCACTGATAAGGAAGAAGAACCAAATCCTCTTACTCTGACACATCCAAATAACCTTGTGATAAGGGATCAAAAAGAGTTCAGGTGGATTTGTACTCCATAGGTATAATATTTGCCTTGTCTGATTTGTCATTGTGCGCAAACATTGACTATTACTTTTATGGCCAGTAAAAGGGCAGAAGCCAAAGCTCTGGCAGAGAGTAAATAACATATTCCACAGTGGCGGAAGAAGACATTAAAAGCTCATAAGCAAGGAGTCGCTGCATGTGCAGCCCATCCTCTTGATTTACAGCATTAATGCTGGCTGTGCACAGCCCCTCCCCGTAATTGGAAGCCGTCCCTTCTTAAAATGGGAAAGTTGTGGTAGTTTTACAGGCTTTATTGGGATCTATTGTGTGTGAAAGTGCACATTTGGAAGAAAGAGGCCTGGAAAAATGGCACTTCCGGCACATTACGTTCAAGAGTGTGTTTATCTGCATGTGGCTCCAAGACCTCTGCTTTAGACGTATCACCATGCAGGGCCCTGGGGCTGGAAGGAGCAATTCAGACCCCTCCTACCAGATTCAGACTCTGCCCACTGCATGCTCCACAACTACTACATAACAGACCCGTCCACTCACCAGGACCCACCCGGGAGCTCTAACTGCATTTGTCTAACCACGAAGTTCAGGTGTAGGAGGGGCCCCTCCTCCCTATCCTGCAGGGGTCCCAGGGGTTCTGTTCTGGAAATGTGTGTGTGTGTGGTTGGGGGCTGAGGGTTAACACAGATAGATAGCAACGTGCCAGGCTGTGTTCCAGGAATTTCACCTGTGTGGATGCATTTAATCTTTGCAATAATCCTACAAGGCGTACACTATTGTTAGAGGAGGAAATGGAGCGTAGATGGGGAAAGCTAGGAAGTGAGTGGTGGAGTCGGCATTTAAACCTGAGTAGTCCAGCTTCAGAATCTGGGATGGACCAAAGGCTGGTGGCATTGGTGGCCTGTCGCCCCCTGAAAAACCAGCTGATTCCTGCTGTCTCTAAGTATGAAGTGTCTAGTCAGCTGATGACTGAGTGGATCACTTGTGAGAACTGACTCAGCCATTCTGGAAACTTGAACAAGGCCCCAGCAGCCATTTTTGCCCCACACATTCTATGGGCATTGGTCAGGCAGTGGCCTCAAAGGTGGACCACTCTTTTATCTGGGGTTCAAGTTCTGGTCTCTCCTTCTCACTGTAGGCTCCACCTCCTCTCCCCTTCATCATCCCATATGAAAGCCTTGTCTGTCTTCCCATATAACATAAAGCGCCGAGGAGAAAGAGAACAAGCAGCCCCTGATGGTCAACAGCTGATCTGGCACTCACAGCCAGGCCTCAGTCTTCTCCTGTGGAGCATAATCAACCTCACAGATCACCACCTGCAGAGAAGGTGCTGAAGTGGAATGAAAATAAGACCAGTCCGTGATCATGTCAAAAAACAGGGGGACTGTGAAAACCACAGAAATGGCCAAACCATCCCCTTCTCCTGGTGAACCTGAATGATTGCCTTTTCTTTACTAGCTAAAGCTTTAACTTCACTCCATTTTTTCTGATTCCAAATAAAATTCATTAAGGTATCCAATCATAGAATTACCCCTGCTTTCTGATAATGCCCTATCCGGAGAATATCCCTGCTTCCTTGTACTCTCCCCAAAATCACCTTGCAGAAGCCCATATCCTGTTATGAAGCCCTCCTCATACTCTCTTACTGAGATGGCCCGCAGGCCCCTGTGGTGTGTGGTCTCCCTTGCAGAAGCAAGCATCCATAAATCTGTTTGTTTGAACATAGGTGCATTCCAGATGAAGAGCCTTGAATGAAGAGCTTCAACAGCAATTACAACTAAATTACAACTAAAACCCAAGTCATTCTGAATAAAAAAAAATACGTATATATATGAGAACAAAACACCTAGTTCTCACTTCCTTTGAGGACTGGGATAGCTCAGCAACACAGCCACACAATTACAGGGTCTCCACTTCCTGGAGGAGAGAGAAAAGTTGTTTCAGATTTGTGTTTTGCCCTATGGAATGTCACCACCACCACCCTACCACTTGCAACGAAGGGCAAATGAGTCTTAAATGATTCTTTGGGAAGACCAAAGGGAAGTGATTGCATTTGTTTTCCACACTGGTATAGGGACTGATGTAGCTTACATTTCCATTCAACCACATACTCAATAAACATTTATAACTTCTTCTGTTTTCAGGAAGTTTAGGCTAGTAAGGGAGAACATGATTATGAGTGTCAGATTTTGCAAAAGAAGTCAGATATTTAGAATTTCCCCTATGGATTTTTCAAGTATCTACACCTAGATTTATCAATTATACCTAACACTTTTGAAAGCATTTGACAAAGTTGTTTATAAATATAAACCCAACATTGCAGTACAGTGTAATAAGTATCATGATAACAGTAGACCCAGACAACTAAGGAGCACAGAGGAAGGGGAACCTTAGTTGACATGGAGAGACCAGGGAAGACTTCCCAGACAAGGTGATGCTTTTGCAGAGTTGAGTAATCCTTAGCCAGGCGTGTGAACTGCAAGGCATTCCGGGTAGAAGAAGCCACATTGGTAAAGGAAAAGAGGTCAGGATCCTTGGGGGAACTTCCCATAGATCAGTTTGACTCCCTTGGGAAACCTTCCCAAAGCCCTCAGGCTGAGTTAGTCTATTTTTGCTTTTGGGAAGCACATGATATATTTACATACCAGTATATTTGTACACTGTGTACTGGGATTATTTTCTATGTATTTGTCTCTTGCTCTAGCGGGAGTGTTCTGATATGTTCCTGACAGCAATGTGGAGTATGAGACTGAGGACAGGACTTTAGTGCCAGATAGACCTGGCACTGCCATTTATTTATCATGAAACTTAGGTAAGCATCTGGCAGCACAAAGCAGGTACTCAGAAATATTTTTGAATGAGTATATAAAGTCATTTGACCCTTTTGAGCTTTAGTTTCCTTATGTGTAAAATAAAGGTAACACAGGCATACCTCATTTCACTGCACTTCGCTTTATTGTACTTCACAGATATTGCATTTTTTACAAGACCCTCCACCAGCAAAAAGATTATGACTCGATGAAGGCTCAGATGATGGTTAGCATTTTTTAGCAATAAAGTATTTTTAAGTTAAGGTATATACATTGTTTTTTCAGACATAACGCTATTGCACACTTAATAGACTACAGTATAGTGTAAAAGAACTTTTATATGCACTGGGAAATCAGAAAACTCATGTGACTCGCTGTATTGCGATATTCTCTTTATTGCAGTGGTCTGGAACTGAACCTGCAGTATCTCCAAGGTATGGCACATGGAAGCAGGGAGATCATTGAGGGGCTAATGGAATAATCTAGAGAAGTAGTGATGGCAGCTTGCATTCAGATAGTAGCATTAGAAATGGAGAGAAGCAGATTGATTGAGGATGTGTTCTGGATGATGAGTCCTCAGAACCTTCTAACAGATTAGATACAAGGGATAAGGGAAAGAGGAAAAAAAAGGACTCCATCCTGTTTTTGACTTTCAGTTCCAAGTGTCACTTACTAATATAGGAAAGATTGGAAGACATGTTGCTGAGTAAAGGTATATAGTAATCAGTTAGATGTAGGAGTCTTGCATTTAAAAAAGCTGAATATTCACAAATGTGAGACTTTTCATCCTATAAATGACTTTTAAGTGAGACACTTGGAACTACCTAGGGAGAGTATAGATTGGGAGGAGAAGGGGTCTTGGGACATATTCCCGGGAACATTCCAAAATTTAAGGGCCAAGCAGAAGACCAGGAGTCAAGAAAAGCAACTAGAATGAAATGTGCCTGAATGAGAGGCCACAATGAAGTAAAGGAAAATCAGGAGAGCGTGATATCACAGAGGCCAAGGGGAAAAAGTGTTGGAAGAAAGAAGAAATGCCGATTGCACCAAACACTGCTTCAAAATCAGGTAAGGCACAAATAGAGCAGGAGTGTGGCAAAGTAAGGGGCATTGGGAACTTGAATGAGCAGTTAGTGCCAGGGTGGAGTGAAGACAGGAACTCTGAACAACTCTTCCATAGTGTTTCCTCGGGGAGGGTAAGGGGGGGACATAGATTGGTAGCTATAGGGAGATCGTCAAGAGAGGGTTTTGCGGTTCTGTTAGGTATTGTATTAAAGATTGGAGGCACTTTTGTTTCACATTGGAATGATCTGCTACAAGGAAGAAACTAATGATGCAGGAGAGAGAAAGGATACTTAGACGAGTGAAGTTCTTGAGACGGAAGGAGAGGATGGTTGGTATGTGGTTGACAGAAGCAGGGATAGTTGAAGGCAAGGTGAAGAGTTTAGGTTCATGTTCTGTAGGTTGGTGAATCTAGTGGAGGGAACGGGGAGGAATTCCTATTTCATTGTTTCTAATTTCTCTTGGAACTTTAGGGCAAGGTCATCTGTTGAGAGTTCCGGGGGAGTAGGGAAAGCAAAAGGTTTGAGTAGAGGGCAATGTGTTAAAAGTCAGTTTAGGGAACAAACAGAAAAGGACTGCTAGGGATCTATAATAAGATTAGCAAGCAGCATTGTATGCCCATTTGAAATGTATGAACATGCATTAAAGTGAGACAAACACATGAAATTGTGTGCTTTGCTAAGCCAATGTTTGGCTACTCAGCTTCAGGAATGCGATAAGTGGATATTAGGTTTCTCCAGTACTGGTATTGACCAGGCTGGTACAGAGGAGCAAGGGAATTAAAGGTGTTTGCAAAGAAAGTGGGAACATGAGGGGCGTGATGGGTAGGGCTGAATAAATGTCTAGTAAATGAATGAATGACAGGACAGTGAAAAATTCAAAAGTGAAAATAAGCATCATTATTGAGTTACTTATCAACTCTATATAAGTTTGTCTTTTCTACTGCTATTGCTGTTGAATGTGGGTAGTCTGTACCCTGTTGCCTGAAACTTAAAGTTCTCAACTGCCCCCTCTCAGTGTGTACTTGTGAAACATGCACACGTCATCTGGATGGGTTGAAGTAACCAAGGAGACCAAAATGATTCCTACAAAAACCTTGAATGACATTTCAAGGATGCAATCCTAGCTTCTTCCTAAGATGCCTATATAAATTATAGGTTCGCAGGGTCAGAAAGCCCATCACTAAAAGGTCTCAGAGCCAGAGTGTGGGAGTGAGGAATGAGGGAGGTAAGAGGAAAAAATGTAGAGAACGAATCAGAATAGGCTACCCCCCCCCCCTTTGTTTCTTCTTGCTGTCTGAACCCCCAGACAAAGGGAAATCTGTCTGCTGCTCCTCCCAAGTTCTCTGGCTCCTTTTCTTGTCCCCACAGCCCAGGAACAGTGGTTTAACCACAGCTGTCTTTTTGATAACACCTTCTGACGTGAAACAAGTGAGACTAGTTTCCTGTCAATTCTAAAAATCTTTAATGACCTTCTGTAATCCTCAGGAACCTTTCATTTCTCTCAATTGATAATTTTCTTTTCCTTCCCCAACAGATATGTTTTTTTTTAAATTTTTCATTTTTAACGCCCTTCTGCAGACAGGACGTTCACAAATAAAAATAGCAAACACATAGGCATCTGTGTCTCTATTGAAGAGTATCATGGAGAAAAGGAGGGTGCCCGTTGCCTGGGGCCCCTTTCTATCCCACTTAGCCTGACCACTGAACTGGCAAGCACAGGTAACAGCTTCCTCCTGGAGTCTCTGAGCACCGTGACTGTGTAACGACAGCTGTGGTTGGAGAGCCCAAAGCTGCCACACAAATACACTTGCTGCTCCTGAGGAAATGGTATGTGAATTGGGTTTTTTGAGTCCAAGAAAGAGAAGGCTGAAAGATGCTTTAATTTACAGTCTTCAAGTATATGGAAGTGGGTTTCTTTTTCCTCCTAAGGAGAACGATAGCTTTGAATGCCAATAACTCAGCATGAAGTAGTAAACTTAAAGCAGGAAACCTTTCCATTGGGCATGAGAAAGCATTTCCTAGCCACTATTCCTTGTGGAAACACTCAAATGAGCTCCCGAGCAGATTTGCAATGTCTGTCTCTGGATACAGTACACACGTGCTCAGTAAACTTAGCTCTTCACCTTTCCGAGTGCAGGGAACAGGGCCACATGCTCTCTGGAGGGTCCTCTCAGTGCCTCTTTCCAAGGGCACTTAATATTTTGGGTGACATCAAGTTCCAATGTGCTTGTCTACCCCTTTGGGAATGCATGTTCACTACTGTCCATCCAGCGTGACCTACTTGTCCTCTCCCGGGAGAGGGAGAGGAGTGGGACCTGTATTTATTAACCACCTACCATGCACTAGGCCGTACAGATGAGAAAACTGAGATTCAGAGACATGAGGTCATTTGCTCAAGGCCTCTAGCCAGTCTGACTCCAGCTTCAGCCACTCTGCAGCACGTTCCTGAAGCCTTTAAAATTCACAGCTTTTAATTTCTCAGAGACTCTCTCTGCCTGGCCTATTTGTTCCAGCTTGGTGCAGCTTTATTTAGGTGATAATAGAAGAACGCTGCTGTGTTAGGAGATGATAATCCAAGCCCTGTGTGGATAACTATTCTTTTATGTTGAGTGGTTTATTCTTCTGATAAAAAGAGGTAGACTATTGTTCTGAAAATCTGAAGTCTTCCTTTCATTCTTTCATTGGATAAAGACAGGTGCATATCTACTTTTAGCAGAGGCCTCAGAGGGAACCCCAAGCTGAGATGTGGGGGCCTGTCTGCCAAGTGGAGGGAATACACTTCTTTCACTGTTGGCTGAGATTTGAGGAAGTTGCCTGCAATTGTTGAGAATGGCTCCTTTTTCTTCTACTTGAACTTTTAAAGGGATTACAGGGTGATCGACTGTCTCATTTTTTTCCTGGGACTGTCCCAGTTTTAACACTGAAAGTCCTGCATTCCAGAAATCCCTGAGCAAACTGAAATGGTTAGTAACCCTAATTAAAACCTCAGCTGGAAGAAATGATAGAAAGAGAAAAAGGACTGGTCAGCAGAAATTTGTTAAAAAATGGTTTACTGTCCCTAGATATTGGAAGCCACTTTTCATATTTTTCCTGGTGACAGAATGTGATATATTGAAGGCCCAGGAAAACAACCTAAAAGTCTGTTAAAGGGGGACTGGTTAAATAAAATTTGGAACCTCAATCACTGGAATACAAGACACCATTAAAAATTAACAGAGTAGAGCCAGTCTTGATGGCCTAGTGGTTAAAGTTCAGCGCTCTCACTGCTTCCATGACTAGAGAACGTTTCACAGTCACGGAACCACACCACCCGTCTGTCAGTAGCCATGCTGTGGTGGCAGCTCACATAGAAGAACTAGAAGGACTTACAACTAGGATATACAACCATGCACTGGGGCTTTGGGGAGGGAAAAAAAAGAAGGGGGAGATTGGAAACAGATGATAGCTTGGGGTGAATCTTTTCCTGCCAAAAACAATGAACAGAGTAGATGTTTATATGACCATGTTGAATAATTTCCAAGACTGGAGCAAAAAAATTGTATAAATCTTTTGCATACATATACCATTTATGAAAAGGTATTGAGTTGATTTTCTATTGCTGTGTAACAACATTATCACAAACTTAGTGATCAGAAAAGTACACGTTTATTATCTTGCAGTTTCTGTGGGTCTGGAGCCAGGGCGTGGCATAGTTGGGTTCTCTCTAAGGCTTCAATCAAAGTGGCAGGCAGGACTGTGTTCTCATCTGAAGGTTTGACTGGAGAAGGATCTGCTTTCAAATTCACATGGTTGTTGGCAGAATTCACTTCCCTGTGGTTGTAGGACTGAGGGCTTTACTTTCTCACTGGCTGTCAGTGGGGGCCACCATCAGCTCCTAGAGGCTGCATGCAGTTTTTGTCATGTGGGGTTCCTTAGCATGGCTGTTTGCTTCCTCAAAGCCAGCAAGAGAGCAAGAAACTCAAGTAAGATGAGTGTGACAATCTCATATAACTTAATCATGTGACTGGGCAGAGATTGACTTTTCATTCTTTTTCACAGTTTAATTTTTTTATTGCCAAGTGCATAAATTACTTTTTATTAGAATAAAACACACACAAACAACAACATTTCACTAATCAGTGAAGAGAATAAAATATAAGACAAGGGACAAAGCATTTTGTTCACCTGGCGATGGTCATCACAACCTCTCACACCAGCACTATATGTGCTCAGGGACAGCTCAGCACCCGTGCCTGGACAAGGCTTACATATGATTGCACCCATGCGTGAGAATCAAGGTGTGTCTTATGGAAACTTTAAGATTTTGTAAAGAAACTTTATTCTACCTCTTAAAAACCTGATGATTTACATTCAATTGAATGAAGAGGCTATATTGTGATAAGTGGTCTATTCAGTATTAACGAGTAATTAAAACAGGCTAATTCCATTTCTGGTATATAGGAGGACACTATAGGCTCGCTGATGGGTGGGCACTGGAAAGTATTAAGAAGCTGCCTGGAAAGCAAACATCTACAAGATCTCATAAGACCCCCAGGTGGTCCATGGACCAGCGACATTTGCATCACCTTGGAGCTTGTAGGGAATGCAGAGGCTCTGTTCCCATCCCAGCCCTACTGAACCAGAATCTGCATTTTAAAAGAATCAAATGCATATTAAAGGTTGAAAAATTTGGGGCTAAACGACTCCATTCTAGGGTATATACACACTCAGAAAAACTCACCCACACTTTCACAGGAAGTATCTACACAAGAATGCTTATTGCAGTATTGTTTATAATATCAAAAAACCCTGGTAAAATAAAACTAATTGATCATCTGTAGGGGACTGAAAAATAAGTTACAGTGTATTTATCAAAGGACCACTATGAGAAGTCAAAATGAAGAAACTACAGTTCCATATGTCATGGATATATAGAAAAGTGGATAAGTGGACAAATCCTAAAAAGGTAATGATGAGTCCCAAAAAACCAAAAATAAAACAACCAAGTTGCAGGAAGGAATACACAATATAATATCATTTATGTAAAGTTCAAGGACTTGGTGTATAGATGCATGCATAAGTAGTGAAATAGCTTTAGAATGACAAACATCAAATTTAAGACAGTGTTTTTGTCTGGGAGGAGGAGAAAGCGAATGAGAAGGAGAAACATACAGGGCATTTTCAGTGTGCGTTTTTCACGCTGGGTTGTAGATGCACAGATGTTTGTTATATTTTCCCTACTTTTTTATATACTCAAAATATCTCATAATAAAAAATATTCAGCTTTTCTAGATGATGCCAAATTCTCCTTCAAAATACACATGCTGATTTCTACTCTCACAAGCAGGGAGTGGGGCTCCTGCTACTCCACATCCTCACCCAGACTCGGTTGGTCAGACTTCTGATTTTTTGCCTATCTGTTAGGCAGATGTGAAACGGCATCATATTGCTGTTTTCATCTTCTTTTCTCCCTTTATAAGTGAGATGTGCTTACCGACCTTCAACTTCCTGTTCTGTGAACCACCGCTTCACATCCCTTGCACATTTTTTCTATTTATTTGTTTTTCTTTATTGATTTGTAAGAAACACTAATTAAGAGCACTAAGAATGCAAGATGATGTCCTTTTTCTATTTAAGGTGCAAGTAACTCTCTCTCTTAAACTGGAGAAGGCGAAGGCTAATGGAAGATGTCTGTAGGGTTCTGAATACAAATTGAGTCACTTCTGAGGTTTGCCACCCAATGTCTTATGGTATCCCCAAGTTAAGGTCACTCTTCTTGCATTTAAAAATGTAATAAAAACAATCAATTTATTTATTTATTTTATTTTATTTTTGTGAGGAAGATCAGCCCTGAGCTAACATCCATGCTAATCCTCCTCTTTTTGCTGAGGAAGACCGGCTCTGAACTAACATCTATTGCCAATCCTCCTCCTTTTTTTTCTGCCCCAAAGCCCCAGTAGATAGTTGTATGTCATAGTTGCACATCCTTCTAGGTGCTGTATGTGGGACGCAGCCTCAGCATGGCCGGAGAAGCAGTGCGTCGGTGCGCGCCCGGGATCTGAACCCGGGCCGCCAGTAGCGGAGTGCGCGCACTTAACCGCTAAGCCACGGGGCTGGCCCAAAAAACAATCAATTAACCAACTAAATGCATAGGATTAGCAACTCTCTATATGTTTCTCCTTGGTAACTTTATTTTACCTTACAGAGCTTCACAACGTTATTTTTGCTGCCATTTTTCGAGGAAAAAGAAGAAATAACAACGACATAAATTAGCAAAATTCGAGATTTTCCCAATCAGCTAAAACTTGTATTAGTTTTTTTTTTTTGGCCTTTAAGAAAATGACAACCTCTGGAAATTACTTAATGGGTGAAATTCCTTTTGGTGTTTGATATAGTACTTCTGTAGCTATCACTGTTTATATCTTAAAAGAAAGACACATTTTCTTATTTAAACTGAGGGGAATCAATTTCTTTAGAATGCTGGAAAATCCTTGTGCTTAAACGATTAGGAAATCTCATTTATGTGATGGATGTTCCTTAGAAAATTTTTGGTAGCGGCCCAAAGAGAGTTTTAGTTCCATTTGTAATAGGAAAGGTGGTGTCGCCTCAGTGAGTGAGACCTAATGCTTTAGGCAATAATGGCTTTCTCCCAGGCCCAGAGCGTAAATGGGATTTTTAAGCATTGCAAAACAGAAACCCCACAGACGTGCGTTACACTGCTTACATCTGAGGTCTAACACTGTTTCCAGGGACTGGCTGTACAGCTCTAAGATTTCAGCTGTGTCTAAAGCCTTTAAGGACCCTTGGTCATTAGGTCAGTCATTCTCGTCCTCCAATACCGACCAATGAGGGTTTTGTTGTTGTTTTGTTTTGTTTGTTTACTGTTTTTTAATATCATTATGAATTCGTGGATTTAAACATATTGACTGTGTGTTATAGACTGAAGTGTCCCCTCCAAATTCATATCTTGAAATCCTACCCCCTAATGTGGTAGTATTAGGAGGTGGGGCCTTCGGGGAGTGATTAGGGTTAGAAGGTGAGCCCTCATGAATGGGATTAGTGCCCTTATAAGAGTGACAAGAGAGCTTGCTTCCTCTCTCTGCTCTCCACCACCTGAGGATACAAGGAGAAGTAGGCAGTCTACAGTTCAGAAGAAGGCCCTCATCAGACCTGAGCATGCTGGCACCATGATTTCTGACTTTCAGCCTCCAGGACTATGAGTAATTTCTGTGGTTTATCAGCCACCCAGTCTATGGTATTTCTGTCATGGCAGCCCGAATGGACTAAGACACTGTGTTTTAATCCATTGTACTTATTAGTGGTCAAATTTCCTCAACTTTGGCCAGTAGGAGTTAATTCAATTAGGCTCTTTTGGTGTGAAAAGATATTCCAGGCTCGTTTTGTACATATCCTGCCTTAGACCTAGGTTAATTTGTTTCTCACAAGATTTCTGATTCCTTTTAGTATACATGGACCACATTCTGGGCACTAGTGGTGTCATGGCAAATGGATTGGTCATTGTTTCTAGCCTTTTCAGTGAACATAGTAGAAATAATACATTTTTGTTAAATAAAAAATGCAGCATAAATTTACAGTAATACTTCCAATTCAAATTCAGGCCTTTAAAGTTTTCATTTAACCACATTGATCATATATTTGTATCTCCTTTCAAATATGCTGAAAAGCTCACATAATTACTTATTTGATACTGTTCACAAAATGTCTTGATATTGTACAGAAAAAATCTCAGAATAATCATATTCACTTTTCCTCCAACAAAATGATTGCTGAAAACAGTTTCAGAATTTTTTCTGCGGTGCTTTCTTACTCAGGGTATATCCCGCTAGGGCCAGACAATCAATTAATTGTTTTTTTAAAGTCACTTGGAATAACTCTTCTCTGTGTGGTTTTGTCACCAAATAGATACATAGTAAAGGCCATTCATTTCATTTTGACTTTCAATTCTAAATAATTACTTTTTAATTTACTTACATGTTGTTGAAATAAGGTATGTACATGGCTCCAAAGTAAAAATTACAATGTAGGGTGTATTCAGAGCAGTCTCGTTTCTGTCCTCCCTTTCCTCTCCTTCCCCGTAAATCAGTCTGGACCTGCCACTCCTTATGGTCTTTCCAAAATGCAGATCCTGTCACCCAACCCCTCTTCCTGCTTAGAAACATTCACTCACTGCTCCAACCACTCCACAATGGTCAACCCAGCTCTGCATGAGCGAGCCCTTGCCTGCCTCTCCAGCCTCGTTCTCCACCCTTACTCGTGATGCGCCAACTAAAATGGAGTTCATTCAAAGCCTTGAAAGTACCAAACTCTGTAGCACTTTTGAGTTTTTGCCAATCTCCTTCCCTCTGTCTGAAACACTCTCATTGCCCACATTCTGTCTGTGAGTCTGCCTAAATCCTACTCACTTTCTGGTGTCAGCCTGTTCGCTACCCTCTCCAGGAAGCCTCTACCTGGATCAGGATCCTCTTTTGTGTGCCCACGGCACGGCACTCCATCTACATAACATCCAACACACTGTTACATAATTGCGTGTTAACGTGCCCACGTCCTCCACAGAAATGTAAGCTCTGTTAGGAGAGAGGCTTTGTCTATTTGGTTCACCATTTTACCCCGAGAGCTGAAAACCTTTTCTGACTCCATGGCCACAGCTAGCCCATATGGTTTCTTTGTGAGTAGCCGGGTGCTTTTATGCAGTCTACACGCTGCACGATCATACAAGATAGCCCTGCCTGGCACAAAGTATTTATCTATTAAATATCTGTTAAATTAATTTAGTTATCCCTGTTTTGACACTTACTTACTAATAGCTTTATTGTGGACCTTTTTTTCCTTTTTAAATTTTCTTTTTAGTACTTAGAGTCCTTCTAACAATTAATTTCTCTGAAGATGATTGCACTGCCATTTTCCAGACAAACAAATTGAGGCTTGCAGCAAAAGTTCATTTGGAAAAGCACACAGCCCACTCCTCCTCATCAAGATGCACCCCCCCATCTACCAAAAGAGAACATGTGCATTTTATTTGAAATTTGACTTTTTCTATCCTCAGTCCTTTGAAGAAGTAAGCAGGTGGCACAGGAGAGGACACAACTGGAACCATTCCTGTTTGTTCTACAGACGGCAGCCCGGATCTTCACTATCCCACAGCTTGGGAGAATTTGGAAGCACAAAGTTTACAATCACTACTGTGCAGTTTGGCCCCTGTTGTTGCTTTTATTAAAGCACATCCTTGTAGCTAATCTGCCTTGTGGAACTCAGAACCGCCTCCCTCCCCCTGAATGCCCAAGTGCTTCGCCTCACACTGGGACAAGATCCTCTACACGTGCAAGGAACCTTAGAATAATCAAAGAAATAAGTGATTTGCACATAAAACCTCTTTTCCTCCACATTGTTGAAAGAATTGTCAAAATACCACTTTTTTTGTAATTAAGGTTTTTCAAAATACCAAGATATAAATTTTGAATGCTTTCTCCCACGTTCCATCGCAACATGGCCCTACACAACAATGAGAGCGAGATGCCCCGTCACAGGCCACATTCTAAAGACAGGGCAGCCATTCTGTCAGCCCCTGGGGGGCCCGTTTTAGGCCCTCTCCATAAAACACTTCAAATTTGGAGAGATTATACTGATGAAGTACTTTTGGAACTGTGTTTAAAGAATGGCAAGAAAGAATTTAAGTGTCCTCGGGGGAGAATCTGGATTTAAATCTATCTCTTCTTCAAGAATTCTTTCCGAGGCTCCTTGTATTGCTTCCTGAAATATTTATATGAGCAAATATCTTGACTTATCATAAAGAGTGTCTGGGATGACATAGTCAAACAAATTCATCTCTAAAAGAAGATAAAAACTCCCAGTGAACACTGACGTGGCCAGCTGCCATTCAAAATTTAGGTCTGTTAACAGCAGTAAGTAAATATTAGTGAAAGCAGTTTTTTCTTTGACTGCAAGAACTGGGCAAATACATGATCATGGAAATAATTCTCTAAAGAGCAGATTTAAAGATTTGAGTTGTGAAAGACTAAGGGTGACTCTTTCACATGGTACCCAGAGCAGGAACAAAGCTCTGAAGTTCTCCAGGGAATTCGCTTTTCTTTTTCTGCACTTAGCAGGGTGTTTTTAAACACCTTTATTGAAGTCTAATTAAAATACAATAAACTATACATAATTAATATATGCAATTTGATAAGTTTAGTCATATGTATATACCCATGCAACCATCACCACAATCAAGATAACAGACACATCCAACACCTCCCAAGTTCCCTCGTGTCCCTTTTGGGGATTTTTTTTGTTCTTTGGCAAGAACCCTTGACATGAGATCTACCCGCTTCACAAATTTTTAAGAGTGTGATACAGTATTCTTGACTACAGGCACTATGCTGTACAGCAAATTTCTAGAACTATTCAACTTGCATAACTGAAACTTTATACCAATTGAACAACTCCACACTTTCTCCTCTCTTTGGCCTCTGGTAACTGCCATTCTATTCTCTGCTCTCTTAAGTTTGACTATTTTAGGTACGTCATATAAGTGGAATCATACAGTATGTGTTCTTCTGTGATTGGCTTATTTCACCTAGCATGTCCTCCATGTTCATTCATGTTGTCGCAAGTGGCAGGCTTCCCTTCTTTTATAAGGCTGAATAGTATTCCATTGAACATGACTATATACCACATTTTCTTTATCCATTCATCCATCGACAGACACTTAGGTTGTTTCCATATCGTGGCTATTGTGAATAGTTCTGCAATGAACATGGCGGTGCAGATAGCACTTAGATCCTGATTTCAGTTCTTTGGGGTATATATCCAGAAGTGAGATTGCTGGATTATATGGTAGTTCTATTTTCAATTCTTTGAGGACCCTCTATACTGTTTTCCATAGCAGCTTCACCATTTTATATTCCCACAAACAGTGTGTAAGGGTTCCCTTTTCTCCACATCCTCATCAATTCTTGTTGTCTTTTGGTTTTTTTGATAATAGCCATCCTAACTGGTGTAAGGTGATATCTCATAGTGATTTTGATTGGCATTTCCCTGATGATTAGTGATATGGAGCATCTTTTCATATACCTCTTGGCTATTTGTGTGTCTTCTTTGGAAAAATGTCTATTCAAGTTTTTTGCCCATTTTTTAAATTGAGTTATTTGTTTCTTTGCCATAGAGTTGTACGAGTTCATTATATATTTTTGATAATAACCCACTATCAGCTATATGGTGTGTAAATATTTTTTCTCATTCCATAGGTTGCTTTGTCCTTATGTTGATTGTTTCCATTGTTGTGCAAAAGCTTTTTAGTTTGATGTAGTCCCACTTGTCTATTTTTTGCTTTTGTTGCTTGTGCTTTTGGTGTCATATCCAAGAAATCATTGCCAAAATCAATGTCAAAAAGCTTTTCCCCTAGGCTTTCTTCTAAGAGTTTTATAGTTTCAGATCTTATGTTTAAGTCTTTAATCCATATTAAGTTGATTTTTGTGTATGGTGTAAGATAAGGGTCCAATTTCATTGTTTTGATTTGGATATCCAGTTTTTCCAACACCATTTTTGAAGACACTTCCCTTTCCCATTATGTATTCTTGGCACCTTTGTCAAAGATTAGTTCACTGTATCTGTGTGGATTTATTTCTGGGCTCTCTATTCTGTTCCATTGGTTTTGTGTCTATTTTTATGCGACCCCCATACCTTTTCTATTACTATAGCTTTTGAATATAATTTGAAATCATTTACAAGAGCATCAAAGAGAATAAAATACTTAGGAATAAATTTAACCAAGGAATTGAAAGAGCTATACATTGATGAAAGAAATTGAAGAAGACACAATCTTTCCATTCATACAAGATCTATACACTGAAAACTATACAACATTATGAAACAAATTGAAGAAGACACAAATAAATGGAAAGATATCTCATGTTCATTGATTGGAGAATTAATATTGTTAAAATGTCCATACTACCCAAAGCAATCTACAGATTCAATGCAATCCATATCAAAATTCATATGGCATTTTCCACAGAAGTAGAAAAAAAGAATCCTAAAATTCGTATAGAACCACAAAACACCTTGAATAGATAAAGCAATCGTGGACAAGAAGAACAAAGCTGGAGTCGTCACACTTCCTGATTTCACTCTAAATCTTTGATTGGAGAGCTTTATCCATTTATGTTTAAAGGAATTATTGATAGATACGGACTTACTATTGCCATTGTGTTAATTTCTTCTGCCTGATTGGTGGTTGTTTTGTCTCTCTCTTCCTCTCTTGCCATCTTCCTTTGTGATTTGCTCATTTTTTTGTACTGATATGCTTTGATTTCTTTCTCTTTTTCTTTTGTGTATTGACTATAGATATTTTCTTTGTAGTTACCAGGAGGCCTACATAAAACATAAAAAAGATTACATAATCTTATAGTTACAACTGTCTATTTTAAGCCGACAACAACTTAACTCCAATTGCATACAAAATCTCTACACTTTTACCTCTCCTCCCTCAACCCTTTATGTTATTGATGTCCTACTTACGTCTTTTTATATTGTACATCCATTAACAAATTTTCATATTTGTAGTTTGTAGTTATTCTGAATATCTTTTAATTTTTATATTAGAGTTAAAAGTGATTTACATACCCCCATTACAGTATTCTGTATGTGTCTATACACATTCACCTTTACCAATGAAGGTAATCTAAAGAGGTAATTGATAAATAAAGATGGCCAACAAAGAAATGAAAATTGATAACACTGGAAGCGAAATTCAAATCAAACATACATGGAGTTGTAGAAACCATAGCTGGACATGAGAATATTGATGCTGCTGCCATTTGAGAGACTCTTAATATGCAATGAGACGAATTTAATGAAAGTGAATTTATCAGCATAAATGAGGAAAGTGATTGTGATAAAATCATAAAGATGTCCCAGAGGAAGTGAAGCTGGGAAAAAAACTTCACGTTAAAGGAACTCTCAGAGATAGTTCATGACATTGAAGGCACGAAGAACACAACATTGAAAGCTGATCCAAGCTTAGAAAGGAGTTTGACAATTCAACAAGGCATAGAAATGATGCTTGCTCCATTTTGTAAGTTCTATGATGAGAAGAAAGCAAGCACTGTTCAAACTACTATTGATACATTGTTTACAAAGAAATAAAACACTTTCATTCTCATCGTTTCTAATTACAATATACTAAACACATATTAGTTTTACTATTTTCATCTTTTCTCTTTATGTTTACAACTGACATAAGAGAGTTTTTAATGTTTCAAGAAAAATTTTTAAACATCAAGGAGCAATCATAATTTTTCCCATTGATTATTAAAATCACTTTGCATGGCTGGATCATAGGGCATCTCTATTTTTAATTCTTTGAGGAATATCCATACCGTTTTCCATAGAGGCTGCACCAGTTTGCATTCCCACCAGCTGTGTATGAGGGTTCCTGTTTCTCCACATCCTTTCCAACATTTGTTGTTTTTTGTCTTGGTGATTATAGCCATTCTAACGGGCGTGAGGTGGTATCTTAGTGTTGTTTTGATTTGCATTTCCCTGATGATTAGTGATGTTGAACATCTTTTCATGTGCCTATTGGCCATCTGTATATCTTCTTTGGAGAAGTGTCTGTTCATTTCCTCTGCCCATTTTTTGATCGGGTTGTTTGTTTTTTTGTTGTTCAGTTGTGTGAGTTCTTTATATATTACAGAGATCAACCCCTTGTCAGATGTATGTTTTGCAAATATTCTCTCCCAGCTGGTGAGTTGTCTGTTCATCTTGATTCTGGTTTTGTTTGTCTTATAGAAGCTCTTTAATCTGATAAATTCCCACTTGTTTATTTTTCCTGTAGTTTCCCTAGTCTGGGTAGGCATGTCATCCGAAAAGATTCCTTTATGACCAATGTCAAATAGTGTGTTGCCTATATTTTCTTCTACGAGTTTTATAGTTTCAGGTCTCACCTTCAGGTCTTTGATCCATTTTGAGTTAATTTTTGTGAATGGCGATAGCAGATGGTCCACTTTCATTCTTTTGCATGTGGCTGTCCACTCCTCAAAGAATTAAAAATAGAGATACCCTATGATCCAGCCATCCCACTACTGGGAATCTATCCAATGAACCTGAAATCAACAATCCAAAGAGGCTTATGCACCCCTATGTTCATTGCAGCATTATTCACTATAGCCAAGAAGTGGAAGCAACCTAAGTGTCCCTCAACTGACGATTGGATCAAGAAAATGTGGTATATATATACAATGGAATACTACTCAGCCATACAAAAAGACAAAATCATCCCATTTGCAACAACATGGATGGGCCTAGAGGGTATTATGTTAAGTGAAGTAAGCCAGAAAGAGAAAGACAAACACTGTATGATCTCACTCATATGTGGAATATAAACCAACACATGGACGGAGAAAACTGTAATGTGGTTACCAGGGGCAATGGGGGTGGGGGGTGGGCACAAGGGGTGAAGGGAGACATATATATGGTCATGGACAAACAAAAAGGTACAACTCAAAATTTCACAATGTTAAAAACTATTAAAACATCAATAAAAAAATAAATCACTTTGCATGATTTCAGCTTGCTTCTGCAAAGTGAGGACTACTTGTTTCAAAGGAATTTCAAAAGCTAACGATTGAATAGTAAACATGCTTCAACTGTGAAATCCAAACTTACGTAATTCAAAGTGTTGGACAGCTTTTTTCAATCTATGTCAAGGAAAAGGCTTTAGGGCTCTTTAACTAGCTTACAAGTCCCACAGGGAAAAGCTGATGGTATGAGAACAGAAAGCTGCAAGAAGAGGGCTAGCTTTGGAGAGCCAAGAAGCTGGACTAAATATTGGCTCTTTAGCTCATTAACTCTATAGTCTTGAGCATTCGTTCAATAGCTGAGGCTATTGAAATTAAATATGAAAAATATTGTGTACAGCGCCTGGCAGAGACTAGGGACCCAACAAACTGTTGCTATGTTTCAGACAACCACAATGAGAATCAAAACACAACTTGTGAAAGTAAAAATCTAGTGGAGGTAGTAGAGCCCTTTCCCCACTCAACCAAGGGCAGGAAGCTACCATTTACTATGGGCTTAGTAGGTGTCAGGGACTTTGACAGACACAATCTCACTCAATCAGTACAACAGCAAAGCAAGGTGTGGCAGGGAACACTTCCAAAGACAGCCTACTGATTCCAATGAATCCAGCTGCGGACTTCCTCGTACCGGACGTTGCCAGCGCAGAGTGATTAAGGTTAGACCAATAGCTAGGTTTATCTATGGGGCATCTTGGATTTTCTAAAAAAATTTTAGATATTCCAGAGAGAATTTTCAAGCTCTACAGTTTCTTTTCATGTCTAATTATTTCCCTGATTCCACATTCATAGAAAATGTAACTTAGCTTCTCTGCTTCTCATTTTGTTTGAGTACACTACAAAGAGAATCAGATTTTAATAACTACTATTATTATGTGTTTACATATAATGAGGCTATTTCTATGTTCACACAGATGGTCTAGAATAACTAAACGTTGTTAAAACCAGTTCTTATAAACGTGGAGTGTCTCTACTAATTTCTTTGATCTCTATCAATAAAATATTGTTATTTTGATATTCATTTTTGTAATAAATTTTATGCTACATTGGAAATTTGCTAGAATTGTAAATTGTTCATATTGTTTTTCAGAAGGGAGTGGGAAGAAAGGTTTTGATGGTGAGAAATGTTTCCTCCCAGAGGTTGAGTAAATAGATTTGGGTAGATCATTAGTTATCTGGGATGAAAAGAGAGTTGAGTGGATGCAAAGCCAACCTGGGAAAGAGTCTTGGCCACCGCTTGTCTCTTCAGCTCATTTCCTATCACTCCTCCACACATTTTTACTCTATCCTGAGTTAACAGTCCATTTTCCTAATGTTTCATGTTCTTATGTGTCTCTGCACCTCAAAACAAAGTAATAGTCTGAGAAAAAGATATGGCGGCCTGGACTAAGGTAGCGCCAGAGTGGATGGAGAATAAGCATGATTAGGAGAGGGGTTAAAGGATCAGAGGAACAGACCCTGGTACTGTGTGTTCCCCATACTAAATACATGATATAAAAGACCCTTTGCTATCTGCCCTTAATCCACCTGCCTATCATCTTCTCTGACTGCCATAGGAACCGTGAACTTCAGGCACCTTCCATGCCCTACAGTTTGCCCCTTGTTCTATATTTGTGTCCAGGTGGATCTATTTGCCTGATATGCTTTCCTCCCCAATCTTGCCTCCTTAATTTCCCAGAGCAAATGTTGCCTTACCTGAGCTTCCTTAGTAGAATTAAGCAGTTTTTGCTTCATTGTTCAAAATGCCCTTTAAATATGTTTCAGTTAAGACATAACTGGGTAAAAAATTTTTATTATTTTGTTGTTGGCACCAGAGCTCTTATTAGGGAAAGAACTGTTTTTATTTAGGAAAATACACTAAAAGTCGCAACTAACAGAAAATAAGGCCTCAAGAGGATGGGCTAGCAGGAACAACACAGAGACAGATTAAAGAACTATGACTCCAAAAAAGCAGTATGGAGCTGGGAGAGAACAGAGGGTATGGGCTGAAGAGATCAAGAGAACATGGTGGAAGTGAAAACATATGTTGCCATAATGGGCAAAGACTTTTATGAAAAGAGGAATCTGATATTCAACTTACATTTGTCTACCATGTGGTCATGAGACATAATCCCCCCATGCCATTATTCCCCCTTACCCCAAGTGAGTACTCCATGTGGTGGCTTCATGTGAGTGGAACTTCTGCAGTATGAAAGAGACAGAACTGTGACCCATGTTTCAGATGGCACCAAGACTGAGAGAAACGGACACAGATCAAAGAAAACAGAACAAAGGAAAAAAAATTCCAAAGAAAGAAGGTCACCAGAGTTGGCAAGGAGATTTAGAAAAAGTAATAGAAATATCGTCCTTCCCCTATTCCAGATCCCTGCCTCCTTTCCCCGCTGTGAACCATATACCGGTCATTTCCCCCCCTGTAAAATTAGAGGGGTAAATGAGATGATCCCTCAGGGCCTCTCCAGCTTTAATAGTCTATGAATCTAAGCTTTTCACCGAGCTTGGGGAAACTAATAAAAGTTATGTCCTATTATAGAAAAATATTTGGTGCTGTGAATTAACTTAATTAGGCACCGGAGATGACACAAATAATAACAGTCATTTAACACCTAGGTGAGAATAGAAAGCAAATTAAGAGAAGTATTCTCATGGCACCAAACGATGGCTTGTTCAGATCTCTTCTGGCTGTTGTGTAGCGTCTGTTCTAAAAATTACAATGTGTTTTGAAATTACCACTTGAGTGTATATACACTGTGTGTAGACATTTATGTAATTATGTTATTAAAAAAAAAAGTTCCAGTATCTGTGGATACAAACATGCCGATATAAGCAAAAATATCAACGTCCCATTCTCTCCAAACCTGGCAATTTAAAGATGGTCAACATAGGCTGTCAAGTGGCAATCGACGACGAGGGCTTAGTCCAATCAATTGATTAAAATGCAATTATTTGGAAAGAAAATATTAAATGCTTCTGTTTATCTGCCAGAGGCAATTATCTGATTGTGTTTAAGTAACTCTAGTCACAAAGAGGTGTTGTTTGGAAGAACAGGAGTGGGTTGGTTAGTTCAACACTGTTTAAATGGTGGCAGGTCTGTCTGTTTTGCAATGAAGAGATTGATGCAAAGAAAGAGAAGACGTTGTAATTTCTAAAATGAGCAAATATTAATGTGATTAAGTCAGTTTGTGATTAGTCATATATTAACTGGATGCACACAGAACCAGTGGAGTCCCACAGAGTTCCTCAGGTGCCATTATAGAATCTTTGGTGCCATGAGTAGAAATTAAGCCCACAGGATCTGGAAACAGCTTGAATTTAAGTCCTTACTCCAACACTTTCTTGTTGTGTGATCTTAGTTGCTATCTGTGTTTCAGTTTATTAATGTGTAAAATTATATATATAATAGCTCCTAACTCTTGGGTTTGTTGTGGGGATGAAATGAATTACTACAGATGAAATATGTAGAGCCATGCCTAGCACACAACAAGCACTATATAAACGTAAGCTATAATTTTGGTTAGAAAATTTTCTTACGAGGAGAGATTTGAAAAGAGAATTAAGAAAGACATAAGCAAGTGTTGTTGTTGTACTATTGGGGGAAAAATAAAGATTTTAAAGACAATATGATGTAACGGTAGGGTGGATACAGGCACCCAGGGAAACAGAGGGAGCTACTATGTATTTCTTGCCTACTATATTCCAGACACTGGGCTAGGTACATTATCTGTGGCAATTCACACAGCTGTCTAACATCCTGAGAAGTAGTTGTTATTATCATCTCCATGTTACAGGTGAAGGGATGGAGGGCTCAGGATGCTAAGTCACTTAGGTGAGATCACAGAGTTGGTAAATGAGTGAGTCATGATCAGATTCAAGTCAACAGACTCCAACGCCATGGTCCTTGCACTACAGCACAGCACCTTCCTATGATAAGGCATTGAGGTCGTGGCCACTAAGGCCAGCCGTCTGAAGATGACGTCTTTAAACTTTTTGGTCTCAGGACCACTTTACACTCATAAACAAGTTCTGAGGATGTAGAAGAGCTTTGGTTAATGTGGATAATATCTATCAATATATAGCATATTAGAAACTAAAGCTGAAAAAAATTTTAAATTTATTTATTAATCAAAAAATGACAACAATAAACCCATCACATGTTGACACAAATAGTGTATATTTCTGAAAAATAAGTATATTTACCAAAGCAGAAAATGTTTGTGAGAAGAGTGGAATTATTTAATGTTTTTTTCAAACCTTCTTAATGTCTAAAGCAGTATCTGAAAGAAATTATTAGGAAATTTTAGGCTGACGCTCAGATAAACCTGGCAAGTAACAGGCCTGAATTCATATGGTTTGATTGGATATAAAATCTATATTTTAAAGTGTTTTATTTGGAGGTGAGATATGGTAATAGGCAAACTATGCCAATACAAACAGTGCCACGTGGATCCTCCCTCAATCTTTTCTGGTCGGGGAGATTTTTTAGGTTTGATCAAAGTTAGAGAATTTTTAATTAAGCTCTACTTGAAAATGATTAATGGAGGAAAACTTGCCTTTAGAGAAAGACTCAACACTGCATGAAATCAGTCTTATTAAAGTTTCTGAACTTCTTGGTGAGAGCAAATTTTATACAACGTAAGTATGAGGAAAGGCCTAGAAAAGGAAGAGGAAGAAGAGGGAATGAGATAAAGGAGGAGATGAGATGTTGAGTTGGTGACACTAGTGGCTGAACTTGCCTTCTTCTGATTGCTCCAAACAACTCCTTCCAGGTGACTAGGAATCTGAAAAATTATGGAATATTTCCTTTAAACATGAGGAACATTGTTGAGATCTGTTTCCTTAAATTTAACGATTTGAGGTACTACTCTATATTTTAAGATGCACAATCTGGATGAAAATGTGTGCAGAGAACAAGAGCTAACATTTGTCCACTGCTCGCTCTGTATGAGGTATTCTTTTTCACTTGTGCAGGGATCCAAGTCGAATTGCTTGAGCTCCATTCCATTTTCACTCTTTACTACTTAAGTGACCTTGGACAAGTCCCCTTATTTCTCTGTGCTTCAGTTCCATCTGTAAAATGGAGATAATGATAATAATTGCTAATTCACAGGGTTGTTGTAAGGATTAAATGAGTTAATATATGTAAAGTGCTTACAACCAGTACTATAAATAATTTGCTATCATAATATCATTACCATCATCATTATTGTGTGGTTTAATGGTTCCTCTTAATTTTGATTTGAAATGACATCACTGTAGTACACGCCAAGCCAAGCACACAGTCAAGAATGAAGCACAAGGACTGCCTTTTTAGGAGGACACTTAATCTTCACTATTTCTGCTCACTTGGGATTCCTCTGACACCCCAGGGAATTTTAGATGAGATTCCACTGAATTCTTTGGTCTGGAAACTGTACCTGTCACTAGAGATGAGAGTCTCATCCAAAAGCTTCCATCTGCTCTTCATCCAATTTTTATTCCCAAAGACAAAAGATAAAGCAGTCTCCATGTTGAAATGTTATCAACATATACTCTGTTAGAATGGGGTATCTCCCTTCGTTCATTTTTCATTCTCCTTTTTCCTTCTAATCTGCCATAAACTCCATTTAACCAAATAACTCACAAGTTTTTTACTCTTTCTTGACAATTGCTCCCTTGACTTCCATTCTTCCTGCAGGTTTAAAACTAACGATCACCTGTTGGAATAAACAACTTCCCTCAGCATCTCCTCTCCGGATCACACGCTCTGCTCCATCCTTTCCCAGGCAGGTGCAGCCTCAGGGATGGTTCTTGTCTTCTTTATGCATCAATGCTCATTAGAGTTGGCTTGTAGCTCACAGTGGTTTTGGTAATACGGAGATATTTGTACTTCTGTAGACACAGAGGGAATCTGGTTAGCAAGTGAAATTGTAGCTTGACCTAGCAATACATTTTTATCACAAAGCAGGATTCCAAAGCTGATATGCATTTCTTACATTCTGGAAAGAGACACACAGAGATATAAGACGAACACCACCAACGACAACCACTAGCACCACCTGTATCAATGCAAACAAAGTCTATAAACCTACCAATCAAAGGATTAGCTAGCCACATGGTCATTACCTTATATCCCAGTGAGTCCAGGGCACATCAGATTCCTAACACAGAGAATCCTACTATTTCCCCAACAAAATCTCCACACTCTAGACCCCATCTCTTCTCTTTCAGGCCTCCCTTGGAATTTTTTCTAAGCAGAGAAATTTAGGAAGGTATTGGTTTTGTAAGCCAACAGTGCTGTAATCTTTAGTAGCCACTACATTACTTTTTATAAAGAACCATTCTGGATGAAAATTTTAAAAAAACCACTGATATCTACAGGCTGATTTGAATTGTAAGGTAGGTTAGAAATTGCTTCACGTCAATGGGAAGATATGTACATTTAATGATTTTGCAAATTTAATTCATATTCCGAAAGGACAATCATATTTTATAATGAAATTGTGTTAAAAAAATGCATTCTCTCTGCCTTTCCCAGCTGTATTTGGCTAAGACAGCATTTCCCCCTTTTCGTTTGTTCAGGTACTGAGGGTTTCCGCTGAGGCACTTTTATTTCATAAAGTTTTCTATGCCCTCTAGTGGTTGTTTTGTTTCTGGCATTTGAAGCAAGATACACAACCAGGGAGGAAAATTTCGCCTGAGGGGGATGAAAGGAATGATTGCTGTGCACACAGTGAAGCATTTGAAGGGGTTTCTGGAGGGCCTGCCCTGAGGGGAGGCTGGGGGGCTGGGGGGGCGGGTTCTAGGACCACCTCACCTCATGTTCCACAAAGACAGGTTCAAACTTCGACTTTATTTTTCCAACCTCCTTTTCTGTGCTCCTCAACACACGCTGTTGCAAATTCTGCCTCATTTAGGCTACATTTTATAGTTTATTATAAGAACTAGTTATTTCAGTTTACGGAGAAGAGTTAACGGAGAAGAGCTTATTTCTGTCCTTAAATTCTGGCTCCTGGAGAAGAAGCTTTAAAATTCACTCCTCTGAGAAATGGAAAATGAGTCATGTCAGTTTTTAAGACCACGGAGTAGAGCCACATAGCATTTTGTGGGGCCCTTCTTCCTGTTTTCAAGTCCAGTGAACTCCGCAGGAATCAGGCTATGCTCATGCCTGGGCTTTCAAAAAGCCAAGGTGAATTGAAAAATATGTTCTAAGACGTAACAGCTGCGGCTGCGTGGTCAGAGGCAGATTTATTTTGGTACAGCTGCCAGGCCTTCGTCGTGCCTTCTATAAATTTTGATCCCTAGTAATTATTGGAAATGACACCAACTCTTCTTAATTAACCTCTCTGGCATAGAAAGTGTGCTTCCTCCGTGGGTTTCCTCCAGGGGACTGCATGTTGGGAGGGAAAAGGTTTCACTACTCTGCACTCTCACTTTCTTATTCACCAATCCTCCAAAGATTAAAATGATGAGGTGGATTTGTCCAGACTGGCATTTCACGTTAGCCTAAGAAGTAATGTTATCCATTGCTTATACAGGGATGGAAGAAAGCAGCAGTTCTAAATAGCTAGGCAGAATGAAAAAACAATATATGTTACAAAATGTGTCCAAAACAGTTAAGGTGGGACCACCAAGACCATCTTTTCCGTAATTGTTACATCATATTTTCAAAAGATTATTGTTTTAAATGTTCATATTGTGCAACAGATCATATATACCCACACACAAATATTAGATATACAGTTTACTATTGAATGAAAAAACAAATACCCTTGTACTCACTACCTTTATGAGCTAATGCCAAACTGTTTTACAAATTAGCATATAAACGTCCTTTCCTAACAGTACTGTAAGAGAATTCACTTCGCTACATCTCCTTACTGATACTTTGTATTATCCAACTTTCAAACACTTACCAATCTGGTAGATGTGAAATGGCACCTCACTGTAGTTCATTTTGCATTTCCCTGAATTCTAACGAGTTTAAGCAGCTTTCCATACATCTATCTATGGGCCATTCGTGCTACTTCTTCTGGGAAATATCTATCTATGTATTTTTACTTATGATTCTACTGAATTGTGTGTTTTTTTTAATTTACTTGTAAGAGTTCTCCGCATATTCTGGATATGTAGGGTCAGTTGTTTATATAGCAAATATCTTCAACAGATAGCCTTCAACGATAGTTTGAGACTTGTACTTTTGCTCTCTTTATGGTGTATTTTGACGAATAGAAGCTATTAAAGTTTTATGTAGTTGAATTTATCAATAATTTATTTAAGGTTTGTATTTTTTTTGTGACTTGTTTGAAAATCTTTCCTTCCCAGATTTGTAAAGATAGGCTCCTATATCTTCTAAAGTGTCATTGTATTGTCCTTTATATTTGTGAAAAGAAAGCTAACTGTCCACCAACTTGTCAAAGCCTTCCCCCTTTTAGAGGATAGAGTTTTGTTGGAAAGTAGCTGCCCAGTCAGCACTTAGTTTACCTATCACTGCATCTAGATGGGGCCGTACAACTAGGTCTTGCCAACGGAATATGTGTAGAAGTGATGCAGCACTTATATAAGAAGCATATGCCTTCTCTCTTTCCTCACCCACAAAGATGCAAGGACTCCAGGATACTAGGATTTAGTGAAGCCACAGATAGAAGGAACATAGATGCTTGAATCACTGCATGTAGGTAAATAGCCTGCCAGCCAGGAACACTTATGTTGGGCAGTAACTTGAGCAAGAAAAGGACTTCTATTGTGTTAGCCACTACATCTTTGGGCTATTTTGTTTCATTAGCTAGTATTACCCTAACCAATACAAAATTGGTATCTTGGAGTGGGAAGGTACCTTAACAAATGCTAAAATATATAACATTGACATAGTGGATGGGTGGAGGGAGCAAGGAAAAAAAATAAAGACAGACAGAAATACAGAGAGCTCTACTACATAGTAGCATAAAACTTTACCTTCTGTAATTGTGGAAGCAGATCAAGTGCCTAGCAGAAGTGTAGTTCTGTAGGAAGTAGTTGGAAGGAGCTAGAAATATTAGTGTGTATTGGTTTCTACTCACTACCCATAGTAAGATATAAAAAGAAAAAGATGAGTCCAACGAATAAGTGGTTGGCTTGAGAGAAGAGAAGGAAAGGAACGGAGAGAGTCCAGAAATTTAGAGTTTCAAGGATTGGCAAAGCTAACTGTTTCTGCACTCTTACCAGGATTAAAAAATTAGAATGAAAAGGACTTCGAGCAACAAAGATCCATTAGGAATTCTCAGTTACAAAAAAGGGATTAGACCCTGTGGCAAAAATCAGATTAAGATTATTTCTTTCCAACTCAAGGTTGTTTTATGGGATGGCCTCAAGGTACCTCCCATTGCATTGAGAGAGGCAATGATGGGAGGTGGGGAGCAGAAAGCAAAGATACAAATCAGAGTGAGTATTATGTCCAGGGAAAAACTAATGTGGTTATTCATAAGTGAGATTTACTGGAAGCAAATAGATGAGGAGCCTACTAAGTATCTGTGGGAATTGTCTTGCTAAATAAACTGCAGTCTGGCTTTAAACAGCTTATGACTATAAAATAACACTCATGCCTCCAAACTTGCCCCAGCAGGAAACTGGCAGTGAAAACAGAGCCCTCTCAAGGAGGATATATTGCTTCAGCCCATTTTAGATGGGGGCTTAGGGCAGTGGTTCTGCCAAAGTGTAGTCCCCAAACCAGCAGACTCGCCATCACCCAGGAACTTGTTAGAAATGCAAATTATCCAGACTCACTGAATCAGAAATCCTGGCGATGAAGCCCAGCAATCTGTGTTGTGTCAAGCCCTCCAGGGGATTCTGATGCTTGCTCAAGCTTGAAACCACTGCCTTAGAGGAGAAAGAATCAGGAAGAATCTCCTGGACAGTGGGGAACAGTGGAAAGTAAGTTTCTTCTAGAGAACAGGATTGAGTCTAATCAGGGAAATTCTACCACAGTCAGGGAACAGGGACTTCAAAATGCCTATATGGCAGGATTTCAAAATCCCCATGACTATTGTCTCCTTTCCTTTTTCTGAAGGAGCTTTTATATTGAAGTTATCTTTAATCTGCTTTGCCTTTATGTATTGGGGATGGGGACAGTCACCAAATAACTAGTCTTTTAATTCCTAAATAGCCAGATAAGGAGGATCTACAACCAGACCATTTGAAGAGAACCGTGACCAGTTATTGCCATTGGAATGTGAGAAAGGTGGTCAAGATGAGTATGGTTAAGAGGAAAACTGAGGCCAGAGGCAACGGAGGAGTCAAGTGTTGAAAGGCGTTTGGGTCCCTGAATCGCTGTGTAGACAAAAGCTACCTTCTGATCAGGAACACCTACACTAATTTTTAAAAATGAGTAATAAACTTCTATTGTGACAAGACAATTTCTAATTCTATTTCTTTCATTGTTACAAGTATGTTCCATTTTTTGTTTCTTCATAAATTTTAAGTTGTTTTATATTTTAGATGTGTCTCTTTAAAAGAGCATAGATTATTCTACTTAAAAGTGTAGTCTGATAGTCTTGTTTTTTTAACTGGAATATTTAGTCTGTTCACATTTATTGTGATTACTGACATATTTGTATTTATTCTTCCATCTTATGACCTCCATCTGTCCCACTTTTCTGTTTCTTTTTCCATTGTGATTACTGACATATTTGTATTTATTCTTCTATCTTATGGCCTCCATCTGTCCCAAATTTCTGTTTCTTTTTCCCTTTTCTTTCTTGACTTCATTTGGATTAGTTGATTTTATTATTTATTCCTCTTTTATAACTCCCAGGTAAACAGAATTGAATTAATCAGAATCCTTAGTTTATGACAGATTTTCACCACTGTTCTATGCAAAGCCTTCCTTTGTATAATGCACTTGTTTGCTTGTTACTTAATACAATAAAGACTTGTGACCGAATTACCCAACTGTTTTGGGTTTTTTTCCCCATTCTCTTTTTTATCTCCATCTGAAAATCTGCTCATATATTGCTGGACCTTCTCACTCTCTACTTCAGGTCTAACTCTTTCAATTTTTTATTTTCTTGTTTCTTTGGGCTACATTCCAGAGAGTTTTTTTATCTCACTTCCAATTCATTAATTCTCTTTTTGCTGTGTCTAAACTTCTGTTTTACCAAGCCATTAAAATTTTGTATTTTAATTTAGTATAGGCTATTTCTAGAAGTCAAAACTTCTAGAAGTTTAATTTTTAGGCAAAATAGACATTCTATTTTACAATCTATGTCTGATATTTCTCACATATGAAATCTTTGATGGTCTGATTCTCCTATCCTCTAATCCTGATGTAGTTTATCCATTGTGCCTTTTTGTTGGCATTTCTTGTGATTTCTTTTTAAATGTGTTTCTCATTTTCCTTAGAAACTTTACCAATGGGAATTCTTGGAGACCTGGGTTAAAGCTGTGTTCCCTCAGAGAGATTTCACATATGCTTCTGCCAGTTGTCTGGTGGTACTACCCATCTGGAAATCACTTTAAATTCAATTTGTCACTTGAGCTTCAATTTTAACATGCAGGTAAAAGCAAATTTACATGAGAGCTTGCTGCTGACTATGATTTCTCAGGGGCAAATTCATTTTACTTCTATCCAGTGTCAAAGTAAATGCAGGCAATTTTACAGGCGATCCCTTCTGCTTCATAGCCTTATTTACTATTCAGTCTAATGTGGAGAGCAGAGCCTACTAACGTGCAGAGTTTTGCAAAGATTTCCTATTAGGATCCCTACCTTTTTGAGTTCCATATATTATGTCCTATCTCTTATACCTAGGATGACCATACATCATTCTAGACACTTTTAAGAATAAAAGTGGATGCTGTTAATAATTCCACTAGGGCAACAGGCATTAACTAGTACTGTCCTGGGGAAACCAGGATGTATGATCACCCTACTCATCTCAACACGGATGTTGAAACTTAGACTCAAAAGCATCAGGATTTTGTAGATACTATTTGGAAAATTGCTGCTTTTGCTGCCTGCTGTCTTCCAGTTTCCCACCTTTATATTTATTTTTTCCCTCTGTGGATTCTTTAGTTTCTGACCAGCTCAGTGAGCATTTTTATAGGTGTTTATGAAAATATTTAGCCATTTTCATTGTTTCCAATTGGAATGTTGTATAGTAGAATTAATCTAGCATGTTACCAGAAACAGAAATTTTTTTCCATTATCTTCAAAGGCAATACAAAGACTCAATTTAAGCATGAATTTTCCATATCCGGAAATTGGTTGAGTAAAAAGTGGGATTAAAAAGCAGATATTTCTCATTCTAAAAGAGGCTCATTTTTGCCTTTGTTCTATGTATCATACCTTTAGCATATTGCCAGGAGCTGGAAACACAAGTAAGTGTGATCATGCATTGGAGGAGTTAATACACTCATTGGGGAGAAAAAGAACACATGGACATGGAAGTGTGGGAATCCAAGTCTTATATGATAACGTGCCCAAAGTGCCTCATGAATAAGAAAAAGAAGTTGTAGGACTGGCTATCCTGGGCTGGGTGGTGGCAGAAAGATTGACAAAAGCTGAACTTTGGCAGTGTTTTCATGAATGGCTAAAATTTGGAAAAGGGCTTTAACATTGGCCTTGTTTTAATTTCTTTAATAAGTATATCTGAGTTTTCCCCTGAAGTTAAAGAAAAAACCCAGCACTATTATTTAAACTTTTAGATGGACCATGTGAATCAGAAAATGTTTTGCAAGAAGGAGGTAGTTTGTTATTTGATACACAGAGCATCGTTTGTGGTACATATGTAGATTTTTTTCTTGACTGTCATGTTATAAGATTCAGATATTTATAACATTGCCTCTGAAAATGGGATAATATTAAGTATGTAATATGAAATACTATTGTATTGTTCATCTCCCAGGTGGATTTAAACAGGTATGTGGGGCCATTTAACCATGTACAATTAGCACCCTAGGATATTTCTGTGGACTTACCATTTAGAACACACTTTAGGGTTGTTAACAAGAAGGGTTTAGATAATTATTTATGTTCCTGAAAAGTTCCGTTTGGATTGAGCTCTTTAGAATACGACTAAAATAATGATAAACTATAATGACAAAAAGAACTGGATAAACATTTCATTGAGTTTTGATAAGTAAATGCAGCTTAACATAAATACTCAACATAAAAGGCACATATGAATAATGCAGTTAGTTTGCAAGATCGTAGTATTTTTGAAAGTAGAATTGTTTGTTAGTAAGGTTTATACCTCCAGGGTATAGCCCAGTACATTGTGCACAGTAAGGGTTCAAAAGGTACTGGTATTAGTTTACCTGGATAGGAGTTAAAACTGATATTGTAGTCCTAAATAGGTAGGTCATACATTCCTCTGTTCTATAAATCTCTGTGCTCAAAAAGCAAGGATAGAAATTGAATAAAGAATATTTTATGCATCTATATTTTATTTTTCAAATGTTTGTGGAAGGTACTTTGATTAATCCAAAAACATCATTTAGAAACTTTAACGTAGTGTTAGTGAGCATTTCCAGACAGAAAAACAATGTGTTCAGGCTATGAGCATATTTCCAAATCATGGAAAACTACTTGTATGCTATTATGTAATCATATAACATATACTCCTACATCATCTAATATGTAATCATAAAGACAAAATAAAAATAAGGAAATAGAGCAACTCCAAGAAACTTGGTGCTCTAGGTGGACTTTAAAAAACCTTCTTCCCTATAACCTCTGAAATGCACACAAAATTAAAAAAATCAGAGAATGCTTCACCTACATTGAAAGCAGGAAATATCCCCGCATATACTACCGGCCTCTAAGATTTTCTTCTAGATAGCAAACAGAATAAGTTGAAAGAAGATGCCAGCAGTGCTTCCAGCTCCCCGGTGCAGAGCACGTATGCAGTTGTAGGCATTCAGTGGAGGGCATTTGGCATAACCCCACTCATCTCCCAGGCTCAGTAGCCAAGAGCCCTTTTTTGTTCTTTGAATGGTCATTCCTTTAGAACCTCCTGATCTGTTTTAAGGATGTCTCTGAGAGTACCAATTATAGGTTTTTTGACATTTTCTTATGCTCCCTACAGTGTTTCTGTTTCCCTGTGTGTTCATTTTGGCATCTCTGATTCCTACTATAGACGTTCATCGGTTGCCTCGTTATTGGGGGCTGTCCACTCCTTCTGAAGAGTAAGTTGCCAAGAAGCTGAGTTGACAAGACAGATCAACTCGTGGGCATCACTGTGGGTGAGCAGGCTGAGCTGTTCCCTGACTGTTAGTGTCTAGAATCTTCTCTCCTTTTGTGTAAGTCAACATAATGTAGTGGTTCTACACGTGGGCTCTGAAGTCAGACTGCCTGGGTTTGTGAAGAAAGCAGTTAAAACAGCCTGCTTATTGCTAGTGCCACATAAGTTGTATCTGTTATTGCTATATTTTCCATTTCCTTGGAGAAGAATGCACCAATATTCTGCAAGGAAATGTAAGCATGAGTTGCCAGTATTATCAGAGCCGAATGTTTCTATTCAGTATTTAGGACCTCTGTTTTACATTGTCTTTAATTGTATCTATTGTCCTCAAATCATGAGTCTTTCTGGTTCTACCTCCCAGAATGAAAAGCTTAGAATTATCTTGGTGTGGAAAAGGGGCAGTCATTGGTTTGTCCAGGATAAAGGCAAGTATCTAGGGATATAATTGTTTCTTATTCGGGCTTTAAATCAAACCTTCTATTGTCAGTCCCACTTATAACCCTCTTTCAGAGGCTGGTAGTTGCAATTTGTGAGCATTTTGGAGTCAACCAGAATACATAAGCCTGCCTCTGGATTCTCTCCACTACCAGCTTTGTTTTCATTTGGTTTCACCATTCATCCATCCTTTTTCAGTTTCCAAAATTTCCAATATTTTTATAGTTATATTCCCATTGTCATTTTAGTGTCATTTTTGGGGAGGAGAACAGTGATTGAACTGCCATGTTTAAATTGAAGTCTCTACCACGTTGTAGAAAGGTAAATAGAAAGAAGCATTAATGGAAAGGCAGGAAGCATTCCATAGGGGTCCTGCTCCCTCACTTGGGATAGATTATAGTGGAACATAATGGAGAGGCTCTCCCACTGTTAACAACAATAAGACTCGACAAAATATATGAATCCAATGTTTTCGGGCATGGGACAATAGACAAAGCAATGTACTGTGAGCCCCACAATCACCCTAGCTCTCTGTCTAGGCATCATTTCCTGACCGTGGTAAAGAGATCTGGAGTCTAAGCAGAGCGTGGTGGTCCCACTGAGCTGAGGAGGCAGAGGTCAGAGTTTGACATTGTTGATATGTCTAAAATATTTGAAGCGGAGCGCTAACGATGAAGGAATCATGCGGAGAGTAGGGGCAGAAATATATAGAGATTCTCCATGATTCCTGGGCCAAGGGCTATGGTTTCAGGGAGAGACTACTTGAGATTAACCAAAAAGGGGCTGTTATAGCATCAGAGACACTAGTGGTCAAGCAGTGCTAAGGGACCTCGGTGTTCTCGTTCAACTAGAGAGGAAAAACCTCATTAACATCCCATTAACTCATTTCACTGAGACAGCAGAAAACTGTACCTTAGGAGTAAAGACCATGCCCTAGAGTAAAGTCTACTCTATGCCTGCTTTAAAAAAGTCCCTAAAACCAAGTCTGGACAAGACCACAGGAGAAACAGAATTTGGCCATTAGGTCCTGTTGTGTTAGAAGGGCTTGGAAAACATCTTGGGCTTTTCACAAATCTGTTCTTAAAAAATTGTAAAATTAAGTCAATAGAATTTCAAGGTGATTAGCAAGTAATTGGTGGGTCTACCAGAGAAAAAGTCTACAGTCTTCAGAGAACAATAATAGAATAATCTAGAGTCTCTACAATAATTTATTCACAATATCCAGTATTCAGTAAAAAATCGTTAGACACACAAACAGAAAAACGTGTCCCGTAGCCAAGAAAAAGAAAGCAATTAGAAACTGACTTCAAGGTCACTTTACATTGTTATTATTGTTACTTTAGCCAGTTATCCTTTAAGAAATCACTGGGGTAGGCTGCATAATAGCCTTCCAAAGATGTCCTCGTCCTAATCCCCAGAACCTGTGAATACATTACGTTACATAGTAAAAGGAATTTTGCAGGTGTGATTAAATTACAGATTTTGAGATGAGGAGATTATCCTAGATTATCTGGGTGGGCCTAATGTAATCTCAAGAGTTACAATAAAAGGAAGGCAGGAGAATCAGAATTAGAGAGAAATGTTCAGATAGAAGCACAAGTCAGAGAGATCCGAAGATGATATGCTGCTGGATTTGAAGATGGACGGGACCATGAGCCAAGGAATGCAGGTGGCTTATAAAAGGTGGAAAATACAAGGAAATGGCTTCTCCTCTAGAGCTTCCAGAAGTAAGGCAGGACTGCCACCTCCTTGACATTAGCCCAGGGAAACCAATTTCAGACTTCTGACCTCTGAAAGAGAGCATGTTTGTGCTGTTTTAAGCCACTAAATTCGTGGTAATCTGTTACAGCATCCAGAGGAAAGTAATACAAACCAGATGCTAGATTTAATAGACACAGATGTTAAAACAGCTATTTAAATGTTTAAAGAGTTAAAGGAAAATATGATTTATTTAGTGAATAAGAGGAAACTTGAGAAAAGAAGTCAAATTAAATAGAAAATTTACAGTTGGAAAGTAAAATATCTGAAATAAAAACCTCTCAGGGAAGCCTCTTTGATTCTTTCATAGGTGATTTCCGTCATTCAATCAAAAATTAATAGACATGCAAGGAGAGAGGATCACATGAATAATAAACATGAGGAAAATGGCAGACAATAGAAACAGAGCAAAAAGTAATTCAGTTATTGGAGTAGATGAATAAGAAATTTAAAATAACTATGATTATTCAGTCCTAGAAAATATGGGAAAAATTGGACAAATAGATTAAAAGACAAAGAAATTCACCAAAATGATGGAATTAATAAAGAGAACCAAATGTACATCCTATAAATGAAAAAAAATACAATATCTGACATTAGGCATACAAAGGATGGATTTAATGGCAAATTGAATACAGTACAAGGTGGGATTAACAAAAGACAGATCAATAGATAATATCAGATAGAAGGGCAGAAAGGAAAATAGAATTTAAAGAAAACAGACCAGCGCATATTATAATTTAATGTCTTCCTGGGAACTCAATAATGGAAGGGGCTCTCACCCTCAGGCATTCTTATGTTGCTGGCCTTGTATCACTTGACATCATTTGGGATCATTGTATAATATCATGTGGATTTTATTGAATGGTGTTGCTGGGTAGAATTTAAGAACAAAATTAGAACAGGAAGTGATGTTTGACGTCAAGCGGTACACGGCTTTGTAGTTGTTAACATCTTGTTCCATCCCTTCTCAGAGCCTTCTGAGGGAAAACCCAAATGGCCTGCTGTGTCCAAGAGAGCACACAAAGGCAGTAAGACAAGCTCCTCTGAGGGCCTCCTTCCCGACAGGCGCAGCTCCAACCCTGTGGATCTTAGTCACGGCTGTTAACCCCGAAGAGTTCAAGGATAAAAATTTGGCCTATATGGAAAGGAAATTCTATCAAAATTTCTATCAACACTTACACTTCCGTGGAGGACATACCGGAGATGTAGCTTCCAGAACTCTTTTCATCCCTCACTTATCCCTTCCCAAAGGAGGAGGAGCAGCTACGTGTGATCAGTGGGAGCTGTGTTCAGAGTGGAAGGGGTAAAGAGAGTTGATGAGTCAAAGATCTTTACAGAAAAGCTGTAACTAACAAAAGCAGAAGAATGTTAGAATTTTAAAAATCACCATTGTGAAACCCTAGTGGATGGAGACAACAATAAACACCGATGGATACACTATGAAGGCAAAGGAGGTTGGAGAACTTTATCACAGAAGGATCAGGCTGACACATCCTAAAACCCCCGCTCGGTCATTAAATGGAGGGTAGTCAGACACTAGGCACCTCCTCAGGCAGGTAAGTGCTTCTGAGAAAGAAAAGAGAGGAGGAAGGGGAGAAGGGAGGGAGGGAGGGAGGGAGGTACCAATGAAGAGAGGGAGGGAGAGAGAGAGGGAGGAAGTAATCTGCCTCTAGTCCAACCTCTAGCTCTACCTTCCAATTCACAGCAAATACAGGGAATGGAGGAACGTGATAAACAACAAAATGGAATTCAAACAGCCAAACCCACAACGTAGAAAAGTCCACAGGACAAACAACTTGGTTTCTTCCGTAAATAAATGGCAATAAATAAAGGGAGGGGTAACTCTTATAGATTAAAAGAAATTTAATAAACTTATCAATCAAAGTAATGCATAGACCTTGTTTGGATCCTGATTTGATAAAACCAACTGTAAATAGACACTTTTGAGGCAACCAGGGGAAGGAAAATACAGATTAGATATTAGATAATATTAATGAACCATTTTTTTTTTTTTTGGTTTTGTATATGTTTTGAAAGAGATTGATGTTAAAGCGTTTATGGGTGAAACTACTATGTTTTCCAGGATTTGTTTGTAAATATTCTAGCAAAAAATTGTGGGAAGGGATAGATAAAATAACAATGGTAGGATGTTGATTATTGGTGAAATTAAGGCATGGGTATGTGAAGTCATATGCTAATTTCTCTAATTTTGCGACTATTTGAAAATTTTCACGATATAAAGCTAAAAACAAAGTGGAGGGGTTACTGTGTCTCCAAAGTTCGGGACAGGTTTTTCTGGATTCCCTGCATTCAGGCACAGTGAGGCTGACTTGAGCTTCAGTCCTCATGCGCTCAGCAGACCAGGCAGCTCCCTCTCTGGCAGATAGAGCTCTGTTTTTTTTTGTCCTTATACTTTCTCTGCCTGCCACTGGGTGTATGAGGCAAGGTCATTGGAGTCCCATTCTAGTCTCAGAAATATCATCAATCTCTTTTTTGGCCTCAGTTCCAAACTGCTTCCTCCAACACAATTAGCCCAGAACTCTTTACTTTGGAAAATAAAACTGACCCTTTGAATCCAATTTAGCTTGGATCTTTGTGATTATATTCCATCAGCAGAACCCTGGAGGGCAGACAGTCTTCTGCATCTGACCCATAACTGCAGGGAGCAGGTCAGATATGAGAATGACAGAACAGCTGAGTCAAGGGAAGGTATTTTGAAGATAAAGGAAAATTAAGGTCACTTATCCAGGGCAGTAGAAATGTTAAAAATTTGAGAAAATGGGATTGAGTGTTGGAGCAAGTCCCTAAGAGCAGAATAAGGACCAAAGACACAGTGGAAGACTTAGTATCAGAAAGATGATTTATTGTTTTCTAAATTGGTGGGAAGAAGGAAAAGGAAAAAAGAAGCTACAGAGACAAGTTGAGACAAACATGAAGAAGATTGGGGTGGCTTTTCTCTGGTGGGTGAAATCTTTGGAATAAGAAGAAATAGAAAGGAAAGGGGTTTGTGCTCAGGGCTAGCCTAACAACAGCATTGATTAAAAGCTAATCTGGCCACTTTGGTGATGGCCCAGGAGCTGGCTGGACATTAGGGGGAGGGGAGAGGAAAGCTACCAAGCTTCCAGGTTCCAAGTGGATCTCTGAATGCTACTCCATGCCGTGCAGCAGCATGCATGGGCAAGTCAGGCGCCCTAGTGAAATAGCTCATTCCACACACCACAGAAAGGCCCCGAGAAGATGGCTTAGAAGGTGGTGGGTGGAGAGAGTGCCATCATCCAGAAAGGTTCATGTTTAGAGCCACTGGCTTCCCTCTTTCTTCCTCCGCATGCCTAGCAGAGAGAGGATGAACATCCTCACTTAGCTCTAAGTGAGATGCAATGTCCTAGAAGAACCTGAAAACCAGGAAGAGTTCTTATGGTACCCTTTCTTCTGTTTAAATCGTCTATTCCAGCCTTATCCTGTAACTGATTCTTAAAATTATTTTTATTCTCTAAACACGGAGAACATAAGCTTCATGGAATATAATAGCAGTAAAACTGCTTTTTCACACAAAAATATTACCAGCCTGTTCAGTGATTTTAAATTAGTTTATTAATTGTATCAACACATTTACTAGGGTTTTAAATATCCACGCATTTTCTCAAATATTTACACTTTGCGATAATTAAGCTCATATACAATTCAAAAATAGCTTTAGCTGTTACAATAGAGATCATATTTTCATGATAATCACTAAAGGAAAGGTATCTAAAGAGAATTAGTGTTTCCTGGAGTACTTTCCCACAGAAATCAAAGCAACGTTAGATTTCATTTAACACCCCATATATACGTGATATTTCAAAGTACTTCTGTTCCCCAAAAAGTGCCCCCCTTTCCCCAGGACATGTTGATAATCACAAATACAACTTGATAAATTTTATAAATTCAAAAACAGCTTTTAAAATGATCTACAATAGAGGCCAGCCCGGTGGTGCAAGCAGTTAAGTGAATGCACTCCACTGTGGCGGCCCGGGGTTCGCCGGTTCAGATCCCGGGAGCACACCGACAACACTGCTTGGCAAACCATGCTGTGGTGGCGTCCCATATAAAGTGGAGGAAGATGGGCACGGATGTTAGCCCAAGGCCAGTCTTCCTCAGCAAAAAAAAAAAGAAGGATTGGCAGATGCTAGCATAGGGCTGATCTCCACACACACACACACAAAATGATCTACAACACTAAAGACATAATACCCCAAATATCTTACAGGTATTATCTGTAGCTACTTGCATTAACATCTTTGAATTGTCTCCAGTGTATCGTGCAGGCTTGCTTTAATCTACAAAACTGACTACAGCCTGGTGAAAAATGTGGTTTAATCATCTAGAAGGAAAGTTCGAAAAAAAAAGTTTTAAAGATACATAATACAAAAATAATGAATATTGGGAAAGATACAAATAATGGCTTGAATAGTCTAGGGGTTCTATACAAATAGGGCCCAGTATGAAGGAGCATGCGGCTATGCCTGAAAAATGGGCTTTCTCCTACCTCGGCATAAATTACTGAGAGATCTAGGCAAGTGGGTGAACGTCAATTTCCACACATACATAATAAGTTGGTAGCCTAGATGTTCTCTGACATGGCCCTGAGTCCCAATACTTTCAGTTTTAAATTCGAATCTTTTACTGATATGCATGGATCCCATTCTTACATCTTATCCAAGGGAAGATCTCAATAAACAGGTTGCAAAGAGCTCCTAGTAGCCCTGCCGGGCTTTGGCACACAATTACCTGAATACATAAGATTTACTAAGACTTCCATTGAGGGAGATATTCTGGACTTCTTAGAAGTCAAAGGTAACGTATCAGCAGGCTTTTCTCTTTGGTTGATAAATGAAGTACATCAAGGGTTGTTTGAGTGACTGATGTTCTTTGGCTCCTCTGAGTCCGTCCTTGCTTTGCATCTCACCATTGAGCAGATGGCCTGCTGAAAGTTGCTGCTGACCACCACATACAGCAACAGGTTACCGAAGGTGTTCAGGGCAGTTAATGGTCTAGAAACGATGTAAGCTTTGTGGATCTGAGTCTCTGTGGAGCAGCTGAGGGAAAGCAGGCGAGATTCAATCCGAATGACCCTCAAGATATGGAAGGGTAAAAAACATATATAAAACACGAGGAGTAGCAGAATGGTTAGCCTGCGAGCTTTCTGCTTAAGGCAGCTGTGAGTCCGAGGTCCTTGGGTTAGGGTGTAGATAATCACCGTATAGCAAAGCGTCACGATCAGCAGGGGGAGGCAGAAAGTGGTTGCAGTCAAAATTAGATTATACCACTTGATAGTAGTGAGGTCATCCGAATTGGTGAGGTCAAGGCAGGCGGATCTATTGGCCCTGGTGGTTGATGTGATCAGGAAGATCATGGGAATGACGGCCACCAGCGAAATGACCCACACCACAGCACAGGCCACCACGGCCCACCGAGTTTTGTGAATGGAAAAGCAGCTCATCGGATGAATGATCACAAAGTAGCGGAAGATGCTGAAACAGGTGAGGAAGAGGATGCTGCTGTACAGGTTGAAATGGAAGCCGAAGTGGATAAACTTGCACATGAAATCCCCAAAGATCCAGTGTTCGCCACTGGCGTAGTAGTGAATCAGGAAAGGGAGGCTGGTTAGATACAGCAGGTCTGTGCAGGCCAGGTTCAGCATGATGATGGTGCTGCTTTTCCAGGGCCGCATTTTGAAAATGTAAGTGGAAATTGCTACCGCGTTCCCTGGAAAGCCCACCAGGAAGATGATGCTGTAAATAACAGGGAGGTAGTGCCTCTTGAGTGAGATTTTCTCATTGGTGCAATTTCCAAAAGCAGCTGCATAATCGGGGAAATCAGAAGCATTTGCAACATCGTCTAGCGGCTCATTCATGGTCATATCCTTTCATCTTGCAAGAATGCAAGAGAGTTCAGTTTGGCGGTACAATCGACTGAGAAGTCACTCGCTGATAAAGGAAAATAGAGAACATTAATGATAGGACAATGAAAACAATGTTCTACTTTTAAGTGAAAATTGCTCTGACATCCTAAATTTACCACTTCTTTCTCTTTAATCTCAAAGGAGCCCTGTGGAGAAGAGACTGAATTTCTCAGAAAATGACTGTGAGGCAAGTTACTAAAGACATCTAATAATAATATAAAAGTTAAAACTACCATGAGAATTAAAATGAAGGATTGGAAAAAAGCCACATATAGCTGTGGAAAACAACTTGACCAGATTGCTGTTTGGGCAAAGCCATAGGGTATCACCATGAGAGCCTTAACAACAAGACCCTCCACTAATCCAGCACCAGCATGTCACCACCACGTTACCCCTAGACTTGACAAAACACTGAGAAGTGTTTCTCACGATCTCTGTTTTACAGAAGAGACTAAGAATGAGGGAGGTTATGCAACTGTCCCTGGTAACACGTCTGCTGGTGTGGCTGGGATCCAATGTCTGACTTAGAAGCCATGCTCTTTCTACCTTATCTCACTGTGCTGCCTTTCAATCTGGATTACCCTAAGTAACTGATGAAACAGGAAGTGTGAAGGCATGAAAAGACTGAACACTGGGAATTTTTTAAATGTAGATCTCATGCATTGCAACATTATATGTATGGTAGATTTAATTTTCAAATTTCAGCTCTTCCAACCCATTTTAATAGCTAACACAATTTGTTGGAGGGGTAGAGGTGTTTGGGGGGGGGGGGCTGAGGAGCAGCAGGATCATGCAGCCTTAAGAGCGTGGGCTCTGAAGCCAGAAGGCCTGAGCTTGAGAAGCTGTGTGTCCTTAAGCAAGTTGCTTAAGCTCTCTGGTACCAGGAGGAGTGGGATTTTCACTTCCTTCTTCCTGCTTATCAATGTTTTCTAAAATTTTGACAGTGAATTTCTGCAATAAAAAAAGCGTGAAGATTATTTAAAAGAAAAATTACTTACAATTAGTTTATTTTTTCCAACGTAAATAGCTGTTGGTAAAATGCATCCACTTAGACATGTATGGAGCGCCCACGGTGTATTAATGAGGGACTCTACCAGGTCCGAGAGATACTAAGAGAATAACACACACAGATGTATGAGCCACTATCATAGTCTACTGGGGGAGATGGACATGGAAATAATTTTAACAAAATATAACCCTACCTCATGGGCTGTCAATATAAAAAGCAAGACACATAAAAAGCTGTCACATAAAAAGCAAGACAACTTGCAATACTACTGGCACACAATAAATGCTCAATAATGCTGGGTAGTTGATAATGGGTGAGTCCTTTGATGGATGAATGTAGCAGGCTACCGAGATCACAGAGAAGGGAAGGAGCAGCTACTTGAAGAACAGGAGAGGACATGAAAAGAAGGCATTTAGGAGGGAACATTTCAGCTGAACCTAGCAAGACGAAGGGAAAGGGATTCCAGGTGAAGGGAACAGCAAGTGCAAAGGCACTGAGACATGACAGAGTTTAGGAGTTCCCGGGGAGCTCTCAGCAGCTCAGCACAGCTGCTATATTAGGGGCATTGGGAGACGACACTGGAAAGAAAAAAATAGCTAATAATAAAAATAATAGTGCCTCCTGTGTGCAAAGCACTCCTCTAAGTGTCTTACTTGAATAAACATAAATTCATTCATTCCTCATGATAACCTGGTGAGGTAGTGCTTCATCATCGCCATTTTACAGATGAGGAAACAGAGGCACAGAGAAGGCAGTGACTTGCTCAAGGTCACACTGCTAGTTAGTAGTGAACCAAGATACAGACCAGGCAGTCTGTCTGCAGGGCTGGGCCACCTCTTATGATGAGGAGGCAAGAGGGAAAGAAGTGCCCTATAACAACAAAAACGAGTGAGACTTTATCCCAGAAAAGCTCAGTAAATCAAACATCCTAAATTATGTGATCTGGGGGCTAAAATGTCAATAATAACAGTCCCCACCTCTCTGGATTGAGAGAGGATTAAATGAGTTAATATACATAAAGTGTTCTGAAGGGTGCCGGGCACACAGTAAGTGCTCCATCGGGATCTGCCGTTATTATTACTATGATCTAGTTCTAAAATCTACACTATCGAGCTTTTCCTCAGCATAGTACAGAGGTGTATTTCAGACTGGCCCAACTTAACAAATCCAACATTAGAAGAATCCTTCCCTGTCGATTGGCCTTGAATATGCTCTTCCAGATCTCACTTAGGGTGCATTTAAACACTTAGTACTTTTATTCCATATGAATTGGGGAAAGAATAGCCCAGGGATGCAAAACTTGCCACTGGGCAGCTAGGACCCTCAAGAGGAGAGGCCAGTGCTCCTGGGACGATGTATTACCATCGAAAGCAAACATTTCTCTCTTGTCAAGTTAATTTAGTCTCACTGGCAGTGCTATTCATAGAACTACCACCTACACAGCACGGGGGGTGATGGGAGTCAGGCACTGCTGACCAGCAAGGGGCTGCAAGGCCAGGAAACCACAGTGGGTAGCCTTTCCCTTGGTCAAACACCTTAAACGAGCTCATGTACGAATAGGGGGCAGTAATTTAAACCTGAAAGAGAATGGTCAGAGTCAGGAAGTCCCTGAAGTGGCCCTTCCTGAAGTCAGTTCTTAGCTAGTCAAGATGCGAGTCCACACTGCTTGTCTGTGAGCTTCTGGAAAGCAGAAACACGAAGTCACCTCATACCCCAGATGCCAACACACAGAAGGTGCTCGATAAATATTTGCTAAATACATAAAAGAACAGCGAGTAACACCAGCAAAATTCATCTTGTGCTGAAAGGCTAGTGAAGCAGCAACTATTGTTCCAAAAATAGAAAGTTTAGGTTTTTAATGACTTTTACAGTAAGGAGCAAAATTAATTTGTGTCATTGCCAAATAAACCCCTGCCATGTTATGGAACCATTTTAAACAATAATCATATCAGGAAAAGACAGGTTGTAGGTGGAAACAACCACCTTATTGTTTTGAAAAACAACAGTTCAACTTCGGATTTAATGAAGACTGACTGACCAATTAGGGAAGAGGGGTTGACTAAGCAATTTAACCCCTCTCCCATAAACCTTACCAAAAGAATGGTTTGAGTTTACAAAACAGGAGTGAAGTTAAGAACAGCAGACAAAAACTGCTCAGGCTGTGAGCCAAGAAGAAGGAGGCATTTTCTTTCCTCCATAGCCCCAGAGTCCTGCCCAACTCGCTGCTACCACCCAGAGCACCAACTGTCCACAAGGACTCCAAGGACGTTCAAGAACAACATGGTGTATTCCTCACTCTTGGCTACAAGAGCGGATCTCAATCATAGGGAGCTTACAGACCACCTAGAACTAATGGACTCATTATAACTAGAATTCATGATTTATTAAGCTTCAACATAACCGGATACATGTGTGAACAAAACTAGATGCCACACGAATAAAAGCGAGCACCAAAGATTTGGGGAAATTTTAAAAAGGAAAAAACTTACCATTTTAGCCTCTATTTTTTCCTCTGAAATTGGGAAGAGATTGTGACTGTTTGAGGCTAGCTGCAGGATATCAGCATTTGGGAAACGCACAGCTTGAGGGCCACTGTCCTAACGCCAGGCTGCCCAAGAACCTCACAGACTGGGATTCCCAGCTCCTGTGGATAAAGAAGGCAGGACCAGAAATGGGATCTATTCAAGTGGCAGCATATACTACTTCACATCCATAGAACATTCTTGCCCATTTGGCGGGAACAAGTGGAATCAATGATGAAATGCAATTTTTCTAGGGTATCTATTAATTTTGTAGTAAACTCCTTATCCAAGAACTCCCCAACCCATCACATCTCCCCTCCCCGTCCCCGCCACCCTGGGTTTTCTGGTGCTGCTCCAAGGCTGAGTTAACATCCATTCTCTCCTCTTTTTCCCAAGCAGCCAGTGGACCAGGGGGGTATAAACTTGGAACATTGCGCCTCTCACCTTCCCTCAGAGACCCTGGAAGCTTCACAGCTGGGGCACATTTGGTTACCAAGAAGAAACTTGAATAGATATTTCATTCACAAAGATTCATCTTGGTTTCCTTGTCTACATATTTGTAAACTAATTTGATTTCACATAAGTGAAAAACAGACCAATTCCCAGCCTAGACAAATTTGTGACGTGGGTGAAAGTTGTCCTCCCTGAACCCTGAAGGAAGCCCTCTCCCCAACTCTTCCCTCAGTCTGAACTTTCAAATAAGAATCGCAACTTGGGGACACTGAAGACGGTTAGGACTCGCCATGGTGATGGGGCCCAAAGCTATGACTTTAGCTACTGGATCTTTGGGAGAATCAAATAAAATCTATGGAAGCTCTCCTCAGAGAAATGCACGTATGGACACAAAAATTTTACATACGATTTGGAGATTTAGAGACAATCCTAAACTAGTTCGCTTAATCTATAGCAACAAACAAAACAAAACAAAACAGGACAAAAGAAAGGCATTTCAGGGGGAAAGATTTTGTTGGCTTGTTTGTTGGGGGCGGGGGGGTGGGGGTTGGGGAGCAGTGTCTTTGGATTTGGCTAAAATCATAAAGCCCAGAACCATCCACACAGTGTGAGCTAAGAACGCATCCGGAGGGTGGAATCAATCGGTGTCAGAGATGAGCTCTCTGTCCCCAGAGTGCCCCCAAAGACCGCACACTTGGTCGTGAAAAAGGCATGAGATGAACTTCTCCAGGCGTCCCTGAGACAAATCTCTGGCCATCCCAGGCTTATATTTTCCCCAAATGCGCCACTGCCCCTGCCAGGATGCGAGGTGCTCCTGATGCCTCCGAGAGAAGTTGGGGGCCCCTGCTCTGGCAGCCCCCCTGTCTGGCCGTAGGGACGTGCCCGGGGGCTGTGTTCCCCAACTCTCGGATCAGCGCATGGGCCCCGCAAGCAGCTCCCTCCGGCCCGCGGGGCCCCGCTCCCCGCCGCTCACCTGGCACCGGGCGCGGCCGCCGTGCACCCCGAGCGGCCGTCGGAGCGCGGCTGCGCCCTGGCGACTGGACGGTCGGAGCCGAGGCCCGCGCGCCGCCCCTGCCCCGCCCACCCCTCGGAGCCCAGGGAGCGGTGCCTGCTCCGTCCCGCCCCAGCAGACACGGACAGCATACTCCCTCGCGCACCGTCGAGGCCGACACGGGAACAGCAGCTTCCACTCCCAGGGATCTCTGGACATCCTCCATGCGGGTTGGCGTGGAACTGCCCAGAGGGAGTATTGGCAGAGGTGCACAAACAGCCTGGCAGGAGGGCTTTTGCCCCAGGAGGGTTGCGGTCTTGTTGTTTGGGTCCAGAAATATCCCCTGCTTGCCCACAGGTCAGAGCCTTTTATTTAGTATGGGATAGAAGCAACTTAAATTCTGGCCCTCCGAGTTAGAGACCTCCACTGAAGTGTCTTTTCACTATATCCAGTTATGGGCCTGCCCTCCACCAACTATTTTTAAACCACCTAGTTTGTAACTGTGGGAAGAGCATGTGCCTGCATCTCCAGACCCACGACGCAGCCCTCTTGCCATTTGACGTGGGAACAGCCTCTTCCCTTCTCTGCAACTCAGCTACATCATCCTAGGGAATAGGACTCTGAATTATTGCACTCTAAGGTCCCTTCCAGCATCAAAGACGAATTTTCTCTATTGCCTAGTGGGGACACGTGGAGGAAGCCCCTTCTACATTCCACCGTGGATGGGCATTGAATGCCCCTTTCGCACTGCCCTGTTGATGGGCATGAAAACAAGCAGTCCATCCTCTGGGCATGCCAGCCTGCAGGAGCAGGAATGTTAAACCGGGGGGCGGGCCAGGTGGTGTAGCTGTGAAGTGCGGGTCCTTGGCTTCCGTGGCCCCAGGGTTCCAAGGCCCGGATCTCGGGTGCGCAGCGACGCACCGCCTGTCAAGCCATGCTGTGGCGGTGTCCCATATAAAGTGGAGGAAGATGGGCACAGATGTTAGACCAGGGCCAGTCTTCCTCAGCAAAAAGAGGAGGATTGGCATCGGATGTTAGCTCAGGGCTGATCTTCCTCACAAAAAAACAAAAAAGAATGTTAAACTGGGCACCCCAGAGCCCAAGTGAGAAGAGCTTCCCCAACTGATGGTTGGGACAGCACTGTGTTAGGTATTTTTATTATTATGCTTATCATTATTATTTGGGTCCCAGCCGCTCCAGGGAAATATTTTGCATTCAGGGAAAAATTATTCTCCCATTTTACTATTTTTAATTACTTCCTCAATTCATCGTTTGGAATTATTTGACCCTATTTTGTTCCAATTCATCCACACATTCATTCAACAGACATTGGTTGCTTGATTATTCTGTATCAGGCACTGAGGAGATAAAGAAAAATAAGACATGGTCTCTGTCTTCCAGGAACTCACATTGTAGAGAAAAATAAACAATTAATGTAAAAGTTATTAGGGTTTGACGCTGGTAAAAGGGTGCTGTAAGAGAACATAACCCAAGAGTAAGAGAAAGAGAAGTCAGAAAAGGCTTTCTGGATAAAAGACATTTGAGCATTTTCCCTTGATGATCAAGATTTCCAGGTAAAGAGAAAACGACTTAAAGAGATTATTTAAAAACAAGTATTGGGTCCTAGAATTTTAGACATGGAAGGGACATTTAAAAATATCCAGTCCTGGAAATGTAAAATGACGCAGCTGCTATGGAAAACAGTATGAAGTTTCCCACCCTCAAAAAAATAATAGAACTACCATATGTTCCAGCAATTTCACTCTGGGTATACACCCCAAAGAATTGAAAACAGTGATTCAAAGAGATATTCGTACACCCATGTTCATAGCAGCATTATTCACAATAGCCAAAATGTGGAAGCAACCAAATGTCCATAGGTGGATGAATGGATAAAGAAAACGTAGTATGTACTTACAATGGACTATTATCCAGCCTTAGAAAGAAAGGAGATTCTGACACATGCTACAACATGAACGAAGCTTGAGGACACTATGCTAAGTGAAATAAGCCAGTCACGAATGGACAAATACTGTATGAATCTGCTTATATGAAATACTTAGAGTAGTCAAATTCATAGAGACAGAAAATGGAATGGAGGTTGCCAGGGGCCGAAAGTAGAGGGAATGGGAAGAATGTGTTCTTAATGGGTATAGAGTTTCAGTTTTGCAAGATGAAAAGAGTTCTGGAGATGGACGGTGGTGATGGTAGCACAACCATGTGAATGTACTTAATGCCACTCAACTGTATACTTAAAAATGGTTATGATGGTAAATTTTATGTTATGTGTATTTTACCACAATTTAAAAATTTTTGTTAAAAAATCCAGTCCTGTGGTCTCACTGTACAAAGGAGGACACTGAGAGTTAGAGAGGTTCAAGTGATATGGCTGAAGACAGGGCCTGGGAGACTTGTGTAAGACCAATGCTTTAGCCTCTGTTCTTACTACTCTGTGCTGGGGGTGGCTGGGTTGCTTGACTGAAGCCATTGCTTTATCAGAAAACAATAATCCAACACTCTAAATCGCTCCATCAACAAGATGATTTAAATCGCTCCATCAACAAGATGATTTTTATAAGCTAATTGTCTTTTTTATCTTTTAATGTTTATCTTACTGTAAACATTACTTCTTACTACAACTTGAAGTCTTTATGTATAAAGTAGTCATTTTCAGGAAAATAAAATGAAATAAAATATGAACCAATATAGATCTTAAGCATCTCTGAATAAAGAGAATAATATAATTTATATATCTTTAAAACAACTTACCTTAGAAAATGAGGTCACTAATTTAGACTGTTTTAAGTTTTAAATTCAGGACCTTGAAGTTGTCTTTTAACAACCCTAAGTCAAAGACTTATGTAAGAGTAAAATTCAACTCCCATTTAAAATTGGTCTCTTGCCCAGATTCAGAAATGCGCTTTCTTCTTTAAAACGAGCACCCAATAGAACAGGATTCCAACACTTAAATTCACAGCTATTTGACTGGCACAGGTGCCACCTGCAATGTGCTGCCATTGCTCCTTTGAAGCAGGCGATGGGGCATATTTCCCAGATAATCTGGATGCTCAGAATTACTCTAATTAGGAAGCACTGACATCTTAAAGCCTCTTGCTCCAAAAAGCCTGTGAAACTCTCCAGAGAAGGCAGATTCAAGAAGCATTCTCCAGACAGCTATTAATTATCGAGTTGGGGGTTGGCAAGGGGAAGAAGAAGGAGTAATATATTTGAACTAGTTTCAATATATTACTAGGAGTAATATATTGAACTAGTTCTTACTCAGAGTTGAGTGAGAAGGGAACAAATCATTGGTGACAATGTAGACCATTCTGTTCCTCTCTTCCCTGGTTATCATTCTCCATCATTCCTGACCATTTGTATTAACCGTTATCTATTATTTTCTATGTTCTGATGCTCTGACATCTGCTGTCTTGCTGACCCAAGAGAGACTGGCTCTCCCGGGATTGGTCAATTCCTAGAGCTGATAAACTCACCAGAGAGTGTACTTTCAAATGCAGACCCACCAGTCCAGAGCCGATATCCCCAACTACCTCCTTTATTGGGCCCTCACCCTCTGGGCCACTATCCACCTGCCCTAATCATCCCAGGACCAGATACAGGGGAAGCCCCTACACCCCAGAGCCTGCTGAGATGATTCAAACTGGCCATCATAAGCCTGATTCCCTTGCCTTGCCTGTTCCTTTCCACAGAAACCACAGTAAAGGCTGTTGCCACAGTCCCCCCTCTCCCTCTGCCTCCTGACCATGCCCCTTCCTCTTGGGATCTGTGAGTATAGCAAACTATCTTTTCAATGGCAATAGCCTCCTAATGTGTTGGCCTCACCATATGCGAATAATAACAAAACATATATTTTGAAACACCACTTATAGCCTTGTCAAACTTTTTTGTAACTTTGGCCACAATATGATACATCTTGGTGTGATAGCAGTATTCCCATGAGGTGAATTATCTTGATTTAAAAAAAAAAATGGTTAACTTGTTTTCCAATGCCTTTCAAATGGATTTCTTAGTGAAGACGCACTGTTTAAATAAAGCAAATTTTTGATCTATGCTCTTCTAGGCAACAAATTCAGCTATTGCAATGCCCTCCAGATTCCTACAGTATTTCTTCAGTGAGGAGGAAGACATTATGGTATAGTGGAGAGAGTCCCAGAAGTTTGAGGCCTGAATTTTAGTGTTTGGAAAGCAATTCAAATAGCTAGGAATGGAAATTCCCTTTCTAGGCCTCCATCTAGGAAAAGCAGAGGTTGGACGAGACGCTATCTAAGGCCAATTCCAGATTAAAGCTATCTTAGTTAGGAAAACTTAAGAGAAACTCAATGCTTTGCTTTTTAGAAAAGGACATATGATATTGCTGTTCCAGTGTGAGTCACCTGCTATGCTTCTATGTGAACATTTGATGATTTTTAAATGTTTTCAAAATGATCTGGTATTATAGACACTTCTTTGACAAGGGGCTTTTCTGGGAATTTAGAGAACTGTTGGGAAGAAGAGTGACTGGATTGTCCATCCTTAGATCCAATCCCAGTATAATCTGGGGGATGTTTTGGGTCTTCTAGATGGATAAAGAGCCAGGCAGTCTGTAGGGCTACACTGGATGGCCACAGCTAAGGATGGGATTGCCAGTCTGCTCAGGAGGAATTTTAATGTGAAGAATGGAGACCAATGGAAGCAGGGAGAAATGAAGATTGCAGATGAAAGGAAATGTGGTAAAGAAAAGGAGTGTAGAAAAACCAGAGAATAGAGAAAGCCATCATCAAGAAATAGAGCTCATCACTGCCTTTGCTGGAACAGGGTCCCTGCTGGGACTGTCCTTCTCACCCCATCTTTCTGACTTGAATCTTGTAATTTCTTTAAGGCTTAATAAAATACTAACTACTCTATGAGTGTCTTTCTCGGAATATTTTTTATCCTCTGACTACTTACTGTACTTGTAGTCTTTACCATACAGTCCAGCATTTATTCATTTTAAAATTGTTTAATAGTATAATAAACTACAATGGTTTTATAAACTTGAGTCTTTCTAATCAACAAAATTCTCTACATCTTAAGAGAGGGGAGTTCATATTCTCCTCTTTGGATCTTGTGCAGCTCCTTAGATAGGTACATAGTAGGCAATTATAATTGTCTATCGTTATTAGGCAATTGTTACTATAACCATGGATCTGATTCTTCATTTGACCTTAATTAATACTAAGTTCTTTTAGGTTTTAGTTACTAGTTGAGACCAAGCTCTCTCCCACTGGCTTCTCTCCAATCAGTTGAGCATATAAAAAAGAACATGGGGAAGGAGTGGTCAAGAATTTAACAGAATGAAAACTAAGCTGAAAGATTGAATGGGACAATTAGGAAATCACTGGTGACCTGAGAACCATTTCGGTCACTTGATAGGGGCTGAAGCTAGTTTGTGCAATGCGTGGAAAAGTAAAATGGCCAGTTACAAGTGTTTGGGAGTGATAGGAAGAAATAAGGATCTAGCTTGAAGGCTGACATGTTCAAAGGAAAGTTTTTGTTTATTCTTTCTTTTGGGTAGAAAAAACCTAAGTATTAGTGTTGACTGAGGGAAATAAAAAAACCAGTGGAGAAAAAAAGATTGAAGTGGGATAATTAAAGGACCAGGGACATGATAATAGTTAGGAGGTATGACTCAGCAAATAATAAACATATGTTTGAATCCTGGCTCCTACCTTCACAAGCTATACAGCTTCTCTCTTTAAACCTCATTTTGTTCATTTGTCAAACTGGGGTAACATGAATGTTGTAAGAATAAATGAGATAAAAATATAGAAAGCCATTAGCATATAGTAAGCATTTATAAAATAGTAACTATTATTAAGTCAGGAGCACAAATGGAAAAGAGAAAGGTCATCAATTCCTCTGAGATAAGAAAGAAGGATGGGGAAGATCTGTATGAACTTGGGGTGGAATCTTATTATCTCTGAGGCTAGTCCAGAGGTTCTCAATGCTGGCAGAAAATTAGAATCAATTGGGGAGCTTTCAAGAACACCAATGTTTGGCTCCCACCCCAGACCAATTAAATCATAAACTCTGAAGAGGGGCATGAGGATTGGCATTTTTTAAAGCTCTCCAGGTTAACACAGTGTATGAAGTTGAAAATGATTAGGATAAATTTTGATTCTCAAATTTGACTATGCATTGTAAATATTTTCAAAATTTTAAAGAATACTGATGTCAACCGTGGACAAATCTCAAAAACATTATGTTGAGCAAAAGAAGCCAGAAACAAAGAAATCTACTTTGTATGATTCTATTGAGATCATGCAAAAAAAATTCTATGAGGATAAAAATTAGAATAGTGGTTGCTTTGGGGAGGGAATGTTGACTCAAATGAGCAAGAGGAAACTTTCTAGGTTGATGTAAAAGTCCTAAATCTTGATGAGGATGTTGGGTTACTGAGATGAATACATTTGTCAAAACTCATTGAACTGTATGCTTTAAATCTATGCATTTTATTGTATGTATTTGTACCTTGATTAAAAAATAATTAACTCCCCCCAAAAAAGATTTGATTTAATTGGTATGGGAAGTGGGTTGGGTATTGGGATTTTTATAAGCTCCCCAAGTGGTTATAATATAAAGGAAAGCTTGATAACCATTGGGCTAAATCATCTGCTGAGATTGAGACAAGAGTGAAGAAGGAACATTAAAAATCTGAGAAAGGTTTGAAATCAGAAAGTGGGGTTAAATAGGTACAACCTTTTCTCAGGGTGAGATCATGGATTATCTGCATCAGAGGCCCCTATGGTGCTTGAAAAAAATGTAAATTCCTGGGGCCCACACCGGAATGTATGGGATGTGCACTCTGGGAGTGAGGCTCAGGGATTTGCACTATAAGCGTTCCCCAGGTAATTCTCACACTCTATTTAGAGCACTTCCTGAACAAAGGGACCAGCTGAGGATGAGAACCAAGTCTTTCAATGGAGGTAAGAGGATTGAATGGAGGGCAATTCATAGCAGGTAAGGGCAGGTCTTACTTGCAGCAGAGAAAGTATTTGGAAAACCAATCACATGGCAGCCAGGACAGCCAGGCATCTACATCAAACTGAGGAGGTCATATAGAGCTTTAGTGAGAAAATGAAACAAGCCTGGAAAATCAGGGGAAAGGAGAGGAGTAATGCCACGAGGACCTGGTCTGGGGCTCAGTCCATGGACCAGTCCTCTTCTTGGGATGTAGGTTTTGGGAAGCAGCCAGTGCTTCTTAAAGATGATTCCTCTGAAATGAACCAAAATTAGGTGGTGGGATTGAAAAGTGTCATGAGAAGTATTAACAAAATGTTACATTTCAAAAAGGAATACGGCACACATTTGAGACGGGCCTTGGGTAGGATTTAGACAAAGCTAGATGTTTTTTAGAGGGAATTTCGGGAAGAGAGGTCAATTTATGCAAAAATATGGAGGCTGAGAATTGAAGGAAATGTTCAGGTAATAGCACACAGGCCAGTTTTCCTGGAATATTGAAAAAAAAAAAAAAGAAAGTACATCTAGAAGAGAATGGGGATGAGTGAATCCTAAAAAGTAGCATAGGAGCGCATCGTGGGGAGACTGAAGTCCCTCTCTCCAACCTATTTTATCAGCAAGTTTCTACTAAGAAAAAAGGATATCACAGGAAACTATTTGAAGAAAAGAACCAACTTTTTGCTGTTGTTGTTATCTTAAAGATTCAGTCTTTCATATTTCTTATATTATTTACATATCAAGTTATATTTATTATACATTATATTTTGTTTATTTGTTCAGGTTTTCATCTTCTGATGTTTACTTTTGGTGGTGGTTAATGTTTAATTTCCTCGTTTTCTTCTTTGGACCTTCAAAACTATGGAAAGAATGTTGGGCCAGCATCACATGCTTCCTTAAGCTATCTTCTTGGTTTATGGAAGACAAATAGATTCAGGGGTCAGTGCCAAGTGTCTTGTCAGCATAAGGGAAACTTTACTACACCAGCGTGATCTTTGTCTTCACCCCTGAGACCATGAGGGAACGCCCCCCTATCCATGCAGACAAACAGACACTCACCATGTAAAACAACCTCCATGCTCTCTCCTTCGCTGAGGTCCCATGATGCAACTTGTGACTTTCATGCGCCTGGATAGCTTCACTAATGACCAGCACAGGATGGTTAAGTTCTAAGTGAATGAAGAAAGTTGTTCCAGCATTGCTCTCAACTTCTGTATCCCTACTTTCTTCTATTCACCATATGAATAGAACATTAATCACACTTACACTCTGACAGAAGTTCAGAGATTCAAATTCTTTGTTGCTGAAGTAATGATTGCTTGCATTCTCTATGGCAGCCAATGCTGATTGCATTAACTTCACCTACCATTAAAAACATAATTTGTTGCCAGAGATTCCTTTCCCTTCCTATCTGTTATGATTTCTCCTCTTTCATTAGATTCTTTAGAGAACATTAGGCCATCATGAGCTGTTGAAATTCATTTCCCTACCCCGCTAGTGTCACTTTTCCCTTTTAGCAACAACATGGAGCAATATCATCTTATTTTCTTCATCATGCTTTTACGTTTGAATTAAAATGCCTTAGAAACACACATAACAGGCTCTGTAATTTCTTTATTACAGCATTTTCAGCTTCTTCCTTTTGACCTTTGGTTATTGCTTTCATGATTAATTTTTTTCTAGGGCCCTGTTGACACAACAGGCCACTGTACTAACCTATTAGCCTTTGAAAAATCAAAGTTGAAATCTGATTTGAGTAAGAAACCCAAAATAATTTTCAACTGGCCTGGCCTTTATGAACAATAAGCCAGACAAGTTCATCACCTCAGCAAGTGGAGGAGTTGGTGTGAATAAGAGGAGATTGAAATGAAATGTGATGTAACTAAGATGTAAAGATAGCATCGTGTTTAACGTTAGAGTGGCTTGTCTTAGTCTCCACTTTTAGAAAAAATAAAAACACAAGTAATTTGGGGGCCGGCCCGTGGCTTAGCGGTTAAGTGCACGCGCTCCGCTGCTGGCGGCTCGGGTTCGGATCCCGGGCGCGCACCAACGCACCGCTTCTCCGGCCATGCTGAGGCCGCGTCCCACATACAGCAACTAGAAGGGGTGCAACTATGACATACAACTATCTACTGGGGCTTTGAGGAGAAAAAGGAGGAGGATTGGCAATAGATGTTAGCTCAGGGCCGGTCTTCCTCAGCAAAAAGAGGAGGGTTGGCATGGATGTTAGCTCACGGCTGATCTTCCTTACAAAAAAAAAAAACACAAGTAATTTAATTGTAGCAGCTATTTCTTACTTCCTTTGGCTTTTCACAGACGGTCCTCAGGAGTCTGCCCTTTCTGTTTTGTGCACTGATGTATGATTGTTAGTTAAAACTGTGAAGCTGTTTATTGTTCCTCCCTTCCTAATTGCACCAGATTGATATTTCATTAAATTGAAAAAAATTTTTTTAAATCCTCTTTAACTGTAAATCCTGCTTTAATCCCAACCATGAGTTTAAGTGTATCCAGACTTGTGTGAAATTCTTACAACTGCCTGGTGGTAATTGAAGAGACAATGCATCGTATGTTTGGGTAATCTATACTTTGAGAACAGATGACTCACTCATTTCTATTCAATCGACAAAGGTGGTTTATTCTTGGCCTTTGCAAACCTCCCTAACCCTCCTCTCCATGTCACAGCACACTGATCACTGGTCCTGTGGTTTTAGATGTCCTTTGAACCTTTATATCTGACCTTTCTGTTTTATTTTATTTTTAACTAGGGACAAATAGGTCGCCAAAATCTCGAAGTGATGTTCTTTGAAGAGCTATGTCTATATTTGGTTATTTTATTGTATATTTATTTGAAAAAGAAATATTGTCACTCCATTCCCTCCTAACTGCTTTCAAACCTGATTTTCTTTGGTCTCTGTGGTCCTATCACAGTGACACCCCTGTGGGCAGACAGCAGGGGGTGTGAGACTGTATAAAGATGGAGGTGAGTGCTGGAAGACTTGCCTCCTAAAAGCAACCTTGCAGACCAGTTATGATAAAAGGACAACTCCAGGGAAGCCTTGTTTTTATCGTCTATGTACCCAATGGCTTCACTCACCTGCGCTTTGAAGGAGCTGAGCTCTTGGTCAGTGTTCTCAGCAGACATTGTTACATGGGGTGGACACAGTGCAGCCTCTTTTTGCACCATGGACCTGTGCACTTATTAGGCCTTGAGCAGGTCAGCTATATAATTGCAGGGCCCACTACAAAATGAAAATGTGGGGCTTCTTGTTCAAAAAAACAGGAGAAAAATGCCTTTAAAGGTAATAAAATATAAAGCTTTTTCCTTTCTTCCGCAGTCTCTGTCTTGATTTGTCATGTTTTGTGTCTTTTTTTGTGTGTGTGTGTGAGAAAGTTTAGCCCTGAGCTAACATCCGATGCCAATTCTCCTCTTTTTGCTGAGGAAGATTGGGCCTGGGCTAACATCCATGCCCATCTTCCTCTACTTTATATGGGATGGCAGCACAGCATGGCTTGACAAGTGGTGACAAGTCAACATTTTCAGTCATTGGCCTATTCAGGGAAGTAACACAAGTGAAAAATGACATGATAGTGTTCCTTGCTCATTAGTGTTTATTAGATGCCAGTGCCTTCTTTCTGGTCTGAAGCAAGTTCTGGTTCAAACAGAAAACATGGCCTATAGGAGCTGTCTTACCCTCTTACCCAGTCGTAGACCTAATACTTGTACTTCTTAAAGCACTGAACTCCCACACCTTGTGGACCCACCAGCATTCTTTGCTCGTTGATCATCATGAATGCTATTTGTAAATAGGGCTGCAAGGAATGGCAGCCGACGCACATATTGTGCATAACTCCTCTGCTCACTCACACGCTCCATTGTCCCAATATATTTCACTTACACAACACAGGTTCAAAGATAACGTTATTAAGAATTTCAAGACAGCAACAGCAGAACATTAGACCAAATGAGGGACCCTTTTGAGCATGGCCCCTGGACTACTGCATAGATCGCACACCCGGGAAGTCAGCCCTGGCCTTGAATTAGGAAATCACTTGTTTAACTGACTCAGGTTCAACCTTGGAAAAGTGATCCAAGTCAAGAACATTTCAGAAGTTTTGACTGGGAAGAAACATTTAAGTCACTATTTCTTGTGTTTACAGGCCACAGGGGACATCAAAATTTGTTTATCTTTGATTGAGTTCATTGGGATGGCTTCTATCACCTCTGGTTCCCTGTTTGATGCCACAAAATAATTTTATAAGCTATGAATGAACCGGATTATCTCTGGCTTCTGGTACCATTTTATCTCTGAATGACTGCATGCACATAAGCTTCTTAACTCCTTGAGTCTCAGGTTGCAGAGCCACCACATTTTATTCATTCTGGGTTATTCTAGCTCAGAGCCTTGAGTGATGATGTCTTTGGGACATGGCATTTGTACATGTGTGATTTATTAGAGGCTTCCATCTCAGGTGGACTCTGTCTGCAGTGGATGACCCTCCATCCACAAGGGGACAATATGTAGGTAACTATGCCTTGAGAGACAAAAGGGGAACTGTGAAGAAAGACATCTGCAAATTTGCCCAAAAGGATCCAAGCGGTCATTCCACAGCATTGTGTACACACACGTGCGTACACACACACACACACACACACACACACAGAGGAGAAGAAAGCAGTAACACGTTTTCCCTCCTCAAGAACAGAGATGGCATGTTATCTGTTTGTAACTGAAGTTTTTTAAGCTGGCTCTATGCACAATTCAAGATTTTGTCTTATTAAATTACTGGAGACAAGGAGGATGCTAGGACTTTGCAAATAATCTACTCTCCTCAGACATAGCAGGATAGTTGCCAACTACTGCTTACTTCTTTAACTTATTTCAGAGAATAAACTTATTGCATATCAATAGAAATAACCCTGGGGCCACATGCACATGTTTCTCCAGTGAGCTGCATCGCAGCCATATTTTTCTCTTTATCTACTGTGAGGACTTAGGAAACAAATCCTCACTCCTCTTCCATTTTTCTGGAAGCAAAGAATGAGAGCTGGTCTGTTGCCTTCAGGGGCACAGTGTGCTGGGCTCTGAGGTCCGAGCAGCAGCGACCATCCTTCCCCTTCTCGTCCTTGGGCACTGACCTCAGCTCCACATGTGTGCAGGGATAAACAGAGACCAGTTTGGACCTGCCTCTGCTCTTGCTATCAGTCTCTCTCTGTGACCTATCCTTTGGCTATGGTATGGTGCCAGAGACATTGTGCCTGAAGTCGAGTGAGTCGAGTGGGCAGAGCTGAGTCTAGAACACTGTGGAAAGGCACTATATCCTCACTGTCTCACAAATCCTCCTTGGGGAACCTTCCCAGGCACCCAGCATTCACCATGCCTTGTGTTGCCAACAATCAACCAAAACGGGCCACAGATATTAACAGGGAGCCTTCTAAAGAACATGCTGGTGATGTGGACAGGGCAGCCATTGAGTTTGAAATAACAACAACTGTAGTTCAGAGTTTGGATCTGGATATTTCTAACCGGATGACCTTAGACAAGTTATTTAATTCTGGGGGCTTCTGTTTTCTCAATAGTAAATTAGAGATGGAAACACTGGAGGCTTCTGTTTTCTCAATAATAAATTAGAGATAAAAATACCTCCTTGCCTACGTCACGGTCTGTGGGAAGACTGAACATATAATAATATGCCATAAGGAAACTGTCAAGGGCTATTGCAATGTCAGGCATTACTATCAAGTGCCTAAAACCACACCAGGCAGTGTGGAATAAAAATATCTAAGATTTCATGCCTATCTGAAATAAGCTCACCTTCCTAGTTGGGAGGAAAGGCTCTATATGTGGTATAAATACGCTCTTTTAGATCTGCACATTATATGTTGTTAATAACAAATAACACTTCACCCTATGAAGTTGGTTCTCTTATTATTCCCGTTTTACATATGAGGTAATGAGATGCAGTGATTTTAAACAACTTTTGAAGGTCACATAGCTATAGGAAAATGGCGGATCCAAAATATGAAACCCATGAAGTCTAACTTCAGAATCCAAACTTCACCTTGACACCAGGCCATCTCCTTTTATTGGTATTAAATATTTAGTACAGACAATAATTAAGTGGACTTAGTTATGGAAGTGATCAATATGGTAATCCTCTCAAAGACCCTATGTGAGTATCTTTCCCTCAGAGCCCTACTTTTATGTTTATAATAAGCCATTAGTAACAGCCTAAACATAAAATTAAGCCTTCTTAATGTGATCCCCCTCTGAAAGTTCTCAATATTTAAAATGCCATGCATAAAATAGAATTTAATACCATTTCTGGATTTTGGGAGGTCAAAATATGTCAGATGATAAAGAGCAATTTGAACACACTAAGGGGCAGCACAATTTAAAAAAACAGAAAAGGTCTTAATGAGAAGGCTGTTCTGGAGCAGAATATGATAAACTTAAGAGCCATCCCATATTCCTTCTTCAAGTGTCTGACAGCATTCACTGGTTCCTGAAACTTTACTTGTGTCTCTTGGCGCCTCCTTCCAAAAATAATGGAAACGACATGACTGTCCTACTTCTGACTCTGCTAATGACTATCTTGTGTTCATTTCAGCTCTGTCTCTCCACATCGCCACACAAAACACAGAGGCCATATTTTAACGGCTTGGGATAGTAATGCTGAAACTTCATAGATCTCCTCTTGATATCAGAAAATGGGGTATTTTTCCCTGAATGGCTCTTCTGATGAGTTGTTTTTGTTTTTTTGTGTGTGAGGAAGTTCAGCCCTGAGCTAACATCTGTTGCCAAGCCTGCTCTTTTTGCTGAGGAAGATTGGCCCTGGGCTAACATCTGTGCCCATCTTCCTCTACTTTATATGTGGGACATCTGCCACAGCATGGCTTGATAGGCGGTGTGTAGGTCCACACCCAGGATCCGAACCTGCGAACCCCAGGCCACGGAAGTGGAGCGCATGTACTTAATCACTACACCACCGGGCTGGCCCCTCTGACGAGTTTGTTTCATGAGTTTTCTTTTAATGTTTACCTGTTGAAGAGCGGTCTGTTCAATCAGACTCCCAGCATGCTTTATTGGATACCAATCCTGTGCAGCTGAACTTGGTTCTTGAGCGACCACTTATTGATGGACTTTTACCATTAGAGATCTTAGAGATCTTTGCCTTTGGCAGAGTGCTCCCTTAGAACCCGGCATGACAGTGTTGTGACTCAAGATCAGATGATTTCAAGGCACTTTCTTAGATGAATTTCTAAGAGATATAGATGAAGTGGACATTTGACATTCAGCCAGGGACTTGGCGAAAGACCCCCTGGTGGCTAGCGGAAATCAGACACCCGGCAGTGTGCAGCCATATGATGCATGCTGAGTTTTGGATGTGTGTGCTCCACAAGAACAAGTTTGAACTAAGACAAGCCCTTTAAGGATCTAACAAGGAACCACAGGCCAGTCCCAGGATGACCTGAATGCCAGTGCTTTCCAGAAGCTCTAAACACAACAAGATGCAGCAAGATCATCACACATGCAATTATTGATCGGAGCTTGTCTCCCTCACTAAAAGTCTGTCTGCTTTACCACTATATTCCCCATACCTAGTACAGAGTCTGGCGCATGGTAGCCATTCAACAACCTGGAGTTGCTATTACAGAGGTGGGTGTCTTTAGGGACCAACCTTTAGGATCTAATCTAGTGAGGATGGGTCCTGGCATCATCAGGACCCAGCCATTGCCCTGTAATATACACAGTACATTAGCAGACCCAAAATTTTCATGCTGCCCCTCTCCGTGGGGTCAATTCTTGTGAATTCTGAGCATGAACATGCTTAAGGAAAACAGAGATGAATCTGTATTTCTATAGCCTCCTTAAAGTTGTTTCCTTGAGCAAACTTGCTCCAGCTGTCTTCTAGAATGAGTCCCAATTTGTTTCCACTTTTTTTCATTTTAAAACTTAGCTCATTAACATAAATAGAAGAGAGTGAAACAGAATTGCCAATGACCCTTAGTTTAGTGGGAAACGTGCTGTGTGTCCAGGGAGCAATAAAAATTTCCAACCCAGGCAAGTTAGAGGCAGCAGAGGCACCTTCTTGAAGAACTAAAGCAGCCTGGTGTTTTTGGTGTTGGCTATGTTGATGTTGTTATGTAACATTCTTTTTTTTTTTTTTTAATTGACTGCTCTATTTTCCTCCTCAAGTTCAATTTGTTAGTAGCCATGCTGAAAAGATTAAGGATTTATGTTAATTTGGATATTTGGGAGTTGCTTCAGATGTAGGGTCTTTTGGCTAGATGGATTTGTAGGGGATACAAATGTGTCCTCCTCCATCTCCAGATGCTGGAGGCTAAGTGTCTGCAGGGCAGTGCTCTCTCTGAAGGTTGTAGAAGAGAATCTGTTCCATGCCTCTCAGCTTCTGGTGTTTCCAGCAGTCCTTGGCATCTGTTGGCTTGCAAATGCGTTGCCCCAATCTCACACGTCGTCACATGGCCATGTGTGTCTGTATCTTCATGTGGTGTTCTTTCCTTTGTGTGTATCTGACTTTGTGTCTCTTCTCCTCTTCTTATGAGGACACCAGTTCTATTGGATTAAGGACTCACCTTACTCCAGCATGACCTAATCTAGTCTTATATCTTAATTACATCTGCAAAAACCCTATTTCCAAATAAAATCATATTCACAGGTACCAGGGGTTGGGACTTTGATATATATTTTGGGGGGTCACAATTCAACCTACAACAAGACTATGCTTTTTACTTGCTTTTGTTTTCCTCGTGAGATCCACCCAGAAGAGTTCAGCAGATGCAGTGGCTGCAGCTCTCAGGGTTCCAGAGCAGGTGGTCTCCAGCGACTTTCTTCTTTCAGGGGCGGCAGCGTGTTTCTCCACCCACCAATCCTTCAGCCCAGAGGTCTGACTCTCAGCCCTGCAGGGCCCTCCTCAAAGTTTCCAGATTCCTTTCTTGTCCACTTTTCCCTTAGACGCCATGTTTGTGACTGCAGATGGCAGTCACAGCCCCTGTTAAACCTTAAAGTTCTCTTTTACTCCATTTTATAGTTAATCACCTTTTATCTAGTCAACAGCTCTTTCTATTAACTTCTCTCTGTTAAAATACCGGTCTCCTGACTGGATCCTGATACACGAGGGTGGACTGGGAACTCATACCTAAGGCAGTGTGGTGTTGTCCTTAAGCATCTGAGACATCTCTTAAGAGAAAGCACTGGAACTTTTAACCAATCCTGAATTTTCTACTGTCACTGTAAAATGACATGGATGAAAGTCACCCATCCTAGCTAGTTTTGAAGCCGGGGAAAGCACAAATAAATCTCAGAACCTCCTTTAAAATCTTTTCTGGCCTCTAAACGTCCACAAGTGGTGAACAGTTCCACTGCCAACCCAGTTCTGCTTAAACCAGCAACCTACTGCGTGGTAGTCACTAGGGCTGTTTACAGGTACCCCATTTTCATTTTCTTTGGGAGCTCTTTTTGAAGTTAACTGTGGCTCTGATTCCTTTGACCAATGAAATGTGAGGGGAAATGGCCTGTGTCATTTCCAAGCAAAGCTTTAAGAGCCAATGCCTGACCACCATGTACCTCTTCCCCTGCGCTGTCAATCATGGAAGCGTATGTCAAAACAGAAGGCCCACCAGCCCTTGTCCCTGAATGACTACAATGAACAAAGTGCCCAGCCAACCTGAGCTGCACGTGTAGGACGAGTGAGAAATAAATGTTTGTTGGATCATTTGTTCCTGCAGCATCCCAGAACCTGTCCTGACTAGAACACACAGACTCCTGTGTCCAGGGGCAATCTCTCAAGTTCACACATTTTTTATAGTTTAATCATTTGTCTCCTGGGACATTGCATTTTCCTGGTATTCTTTCCCCTCATTGGCTTCTTCTTTTTGGCAACTTTGCTGGATCCTTCTGCCATTCTGTTCTGTAAATGCTGAAATGCATCAGGGCTCAATCTTCGTCCTCTTTTCTTTTCTATCTACACTCTCTCCCTAGAAAATCTCATTCAGTCCTATGGAATAAATTTATATCTGCCCAGAAATATGCCCTAATTACCAAAGACATATAATGAAGTACCTATTAATCATCTCCATCTTGATGTCTCATTGACCACTTCAGATACCTAACAGAAATTCTGATTCTGCTCCACACCTGCAAACTCTTCTCCATCGCCTATAATCTTAGCAGCATTCATCCAACTGCTCAAACCCCAAACTTAAAAGTCATTCCTGATTCCACTCTTTCTACCACCTCTCCCAGGTTCCAATCCAATCCATTAGTAAGTCCTATTGGCTCGAATCCCCAAATGTTTACCAAATCTGATCACTTATCACCACAACACCCACCCCAAGTCAGAGTCACCCATCTGACACTTAACTGCCGTAACCTCTTCATCAGTCTCTCTGCTTTCACTCTTAGACCACTAACATCAGTTTTACAGACAGCAGCTATACCGCTATACCTTTGTAAAATATGAATTACATCATACTGCTCTTCTACTTTAGAAACTTCCAATGGCTTTCTGCTACGCTTAGAATAAAATCAAACTTCTGCAGAAAGAGTAAATTATAAACCCCATATTTGTTCATTCAGAAAATGTAAACGAAGTTAGAAGCCCCAGGCCTCCTTTCAGAGTTTAACAAGAAATCTTGAGAGAATGGAAGACTGTTGACATGGGTGCTTGAGAAGACAAACTGTTCACCTAGCATTACTTGTTGTTAGATAAATAAGAGGAAAATGTAGTTAATGTACATACTAGTTACCCACAAATTTAGTTGAAATGTCTGCTCATACATTTGTCTTTATTGGTGAGTTCCCATCTGTCTATTTGCTAAAGAGGTCAAAGAGTTTTCCTGTAATCTTGAAAACGTTCTAGAAAGTTCCAGGACTATTGACATGTGTCTTTGAGACTAAAAATGTCTACTAGAGGATATCACCTTTCTAAGATTGTTTTGTTGACAAAAACCATGTTTTTCCACCTAAAACTTGTTAACTAATTTTGTTGTGGGAGATTGGTTTTTACTAACCAAACTTGTGATAATTATTTCACTCCAACCTCCCGCATTTATCTCTAATGAAATTGACACATATAAAAGGACTATTGCAGGTTCTTTTAAGCCTAGAAAGAAATCTAAGGAACATTTCTTCCTTGTAATAATTTGTAACAATAAACTATTTTAAAATAAATTAGCATTAAAACTCATCACTTCATGTCTCAATCTTCTCAGTATTCCTCACCTTGGCTCATGAGGCCTATGTGATGGGGCCACCAACTACCTCTCTGTACTCTTTCCCTCATTCATATCTCCAGGTATTCTGGCGTTGTTGATGTTTCTAGAACACAGCAAGCTCAATTCAAACTTAGACCCTGAGGCTTGTTGATAGTTCTGTCTGGAATATGTTTGGCCTGATCTTCCCATGACTCTGAAGTACTCAACCTTTGGTTTTGGTTCAAACACCACCTCCTCCAAGAAGTCTTCCCATATCACTCTATCTAACCTTCCCCCCAGGCCCATCAAATCACTCATCACCCAGTTTTTTTTCTTCATTTTATTTATTATATGAAATTGTGTTATTTGTTACTAGTTTGTCTTCTTCTATTGGAATATAAATTCGATAAAAGCAAGGACCTTGTCTGTCCTGTTCATCAGTTTCTCCCTGGCATCTTGAACTCTGTCTAGTCTATAGTTGGCCATATAAAAGATTATGGAATGAATAAATGTTTATAACTTCAAAAGCATTTTAATGTATAGTAATAGCACAGTATTATCCTACATATCTAGATGAATTAGGGCCAAGGATAATTCTATAATAAGAAAATTGCCTAGTTCGGAGAATATTTTAGCACACATCTTTTGTGGCCCATAGCTGTAAGTAGGTTTAGCTGATGTATGTGTTTTATACCAAAGACCACTAGAAAACTGTCTTTATTGATCCACCTATGAATTAACAAGAACTCAGCCCACAGTTCCAAGGTTGGCAGGTGATTTTTGCTGCTGTATATTGTGAAAGTGAGGCTGAGCTGGTATAGTACATAAGTGCAGTTTATTAAATTAATTAGGATCCCATAAAGTCCTCCTGCTAAGAAACTTCTCAGCATGTCTGTCTGCATATCAATAACTGTGCCTGAACAGATGAAGAAGGTTGTGGTCTCATCTGTTGGCTTTAGTTGGGTCAGCAGTTCTAACTGAAGGTGTGGCCATGGACTCACTCCTTCAAATGAACCAGGTCTGAGTAAAGGAGACATAAGCCCAAGCTACTGTTAGGCCCTCGGATATGGATACCTCTGTCAGACTCTAAGAGATCAGTTGTAAAGAAAATTGAGTATTCCTTTAATATGAGTTGTAATTTATATTGTTTGTTATTTCTAGTAGATATTCAAAGACAGCTGCATAGCACGGTGAAAAGAGCACTTGACTTCTGTTCGTAGAAGACAACGATGACCTGTCCCTTAAAAGCTTGGTGGCATGCACCTGTACAAACTCATTGGCTTGGTGCTTTTGGATATTACAACATCAATATTTAAATGGTTTTTAGTCCATTTGTATTTTCTATTTCTATTTTTCCTTATGCCACTTTCTAAAACTCATTTTAGCTAGAAATTTCTCTTTTTCATCAAGATTTTCAAGGTTATGGTGATGTAGTTATATATATATAATTTTATATGTGTATATTGTATGCATTATATATATATAATATTTAAATATATATAAACTTTTAGAATCTCTGTTATATTTCTAGGCACTTCTTTCTTTTGATTCTGCATTTTGTATCGTTGTATACTTCTATCAACCTCCTGTCTCTCTTCTGGCATCTTCAGGGCTGGCCTAAATGTGCAAGAAAACTGACAGCTTGTGCTTAGTCAAGCATCTCATCCAGAGATATTTTTGTTTGCTTTTTAAAAAGTTTACAAGTTGTTCTATTTTCACTAGCCATTGAATATACTGAAAAAAATCAAGAGAGACATTTTCTGATGGATGGAGCAGCGGCTGCTGGAGTGTTTTGACGCCAGATTTGCTGTTGTAGATGGGCCCTACCTGCAGATAGCTGCTTCTTTTTTCTCATTTGAAGATGAGTTTAATTAGAAACAAACAATAAACTCAGACATTTTGGTATTTTGCCATGAAATTCTTTATAAATGGATCAAAATTGCTTCATATTTAAAGCAAAAAAACAATAAAGCACTAAGCCCTTCATTTCCATGTTTTCATCTAAATATCATAAAAGTTGGATTAACTTCAGTTTATCAGTTAGTTATTCGAGTATGTCCTTGGAACACATTAAAATTTGTTGTTCAAGTTTTTTGGCAAGACAAGTATTTTTTGATAGGTGCCTCTTTTTGACCTGACACAGATTTGAAGGCACTTTTAGTACAAACTTCGTCAGTTTTTGCCCTCTTATATTAGTCTTTTAATGTACTTCTGAAACCAACCTGAATTACTCCATTAGACACATGGAGATGTGGAATTCTGCTAATTTTACTTGTGCATATGTTTGATAAAAACTTAAGAATGCAAAAAAAATTTCCCCATATTGTTCGTTTACAAAAAACATTGACAGGATGCTGCTCTGCTTCTCTGTGAGTCTGTGCACCTCCAACGCGGTTGTGGTCCCAAGATGTGTGCAAGCCCCCGCTTCAAAACAACAAAGAGGCGTAGGCCACAGGGCAACTTTCTCTGTTATTGTTGTCAACTTTTTTTTTTTTGCCTCTTACTGTAGGGAACAAAATATTCTTAATCAAGGAGCACTCTTGTATTGGTTATTTGTATTAGGTAAAGTTTCAATTAATGTAATTCAAATGATGCCATTTAATATGCTGGTCTTGGGCATCTGCTTATACTTAATTTAAGGTTTTACATTTAATTTAGAATTTAATATCTGTTCATATTTAAAATATAAAGCTATTTTTAAATTATAAAATAAAACCATTCAATTGGAATTCTAAAAGAAAGAGAACTCTATCTTAATGCAAAAAATGACTTTCTGTTTTTTCTCTTGATTTTTTTCGGTATATTCAGTGGCTAGTGAAAATAAAACAATTTGTAAAACTTTTAAAAAAAGCAAATAATTTCTAGTTTTAAGTTTGCAAGAAGGTTTGTAAGTGTCAGGATTACCTGAGCCAGCCCTGATGGCCTAGTGGCTAAATTTCGGCGTTCTCCGCTTCTGTGGCCCAGGTTCCGTTCCCTGGGCACAGTACCACACCGCTCGTCTGTCAGTTGCCATGCTGTGGCGGCCGCTCACAAAGAAGAGCTAGAAGGACTTACAACTAGAATATACAACTATGTACTGGGGCTTTGAGGAGGGGAAAAAAAGAAAAAGTGAAAAAAAGAGGAAGATTGGCAACAGATGGTAGCTCAGGGTGAATCTTTCCTAGCAAAAAAGAAAAAACTGTGAAATGCAAATTTAAAAAAAAATGTTAGGATTGCCTGGAAGATCCATTTTGCTTTCATGTTGATTATGATGAACTATCTGATATTTCTGAAGTTCTTTGTTTTATTTATTTCACTCCCAACCCTTCCCCAGATAAGCAGTCAGGATTAATCTGAAACATTTCATAACATTGTTTAAATCAAATAATAATACTTGAAACTCACAGAGTGTGACTATATTCCAGGGTCCATGCTAAGCACTTGCACATATTAGCTTGTTTAATCCTCATGACAACCCTATGAGGCAGGTTTTATTATCTTTATTCCCACTTTATAGATAAGAAAACTGAGTTACAGAGAAATTCAGCTACTTGCCTGAGGTTGTACCAGTTAAGTGGCAGAGCTGGGATTTGAACCCAGTCTCTACAGCTCTGGACTCCATACATCTAATCACTATTCTATATCACCATGCAGAGTGTGGTACAGGCGTGTTGTTCATTTGTTTGTTTTGTGCCTTTGTAGAATGGTAGGTTGAAACTTGCTCTACATATTACCAAAACGACTGGTAAATTAATATTTTTCAATTTTTAAAAATCCTAGAAATGCAGGGTCCTCTAGGCAGTTCCCTGACCTGCTCACCCATTTTGGTTAGAATCTCCCATATATGTTATTCAAATAGTAAATAACATTACTTAGCAGGGAAAATATATAGTACAACACTTTAAAAATAAAATAATTCTGGCCAGTCAGGGATTAGACCTGTGCTTATTGGTCAGTGTTGTCTTGACCTGACGTCAAAGAGTTTCATAAACTCGGGAAGACAAAAAAACTTAGTTGTGGCAGAAAGCGTTGCCCTTTACCAGCAGATGTCACTGTTGCCTCTTAGCACTGACCGTTATCTACTGGGGATAAAGATGGTGGAGAGCAAGAGAGCTCATTTACTAAAATCTCTGTAAGTCATTGGGTACAAACAACATTGCTTTGACATGAACACAAAGAATTACGCAAAAGCAGGAGAGACTCCGTCTTCCCACTTCACACCCACAGAACAGAGTGGACAGCAGACAACCTGGTGCCCCTCTGGTAACTCAGACGCAGCAGCAGCTCCAGGAGGGAGCCTGGGGACCGTGGTGTTAGGAGCTTCTCGGTGATCAGCACAGAGCCCTTCTCATTCCCCACAGCCACCAGGACTCAACCAAAGCAGAACTGCTAGAAAATAGAAAGCCAGAGCCACAGGGCTGGAGTCAACAGAACTTGTTTGTGAGCATATACAAGACACTCTCTAGTAATGCCTAGAAATAACTGGGAGAGAATTTACAGAGGCTGAAGGTCCAGTATTGGCGAGTGGGACCAAGAGCAGAGGAAATGAGGCTCACGCAAAGGCATTCGGAGCACCTCTGCTGGGTCTGGGAATGCAGAAGGGAACCAGACACGGCCCTGGACCTCGCCTTCACTGTGAAGGCAGGAGGAACGCACAAACAACCCTGGCAAACCTGGAAAATATGGCTGTGACCTTTGTACACTTTTTCCCCCAAAAAAGTATCCTCCTACTATGAAAAATTCCCATGATCATTGTTTTCAGTAACATTAGGATAAAATCATGAATTATTTGAATGTTTCCATAATCGGGTAATAGGATACCTGTTAAATTATAATTGTCTACAGATGTATCAATTTTGGAGGTTTTAAAAATATTTGCTACTTGAAAATATTTACTTATATTCTAGTAAATTCTGTTGCCTAGAGTAGTTAGGAAATATACTCTACTTAAAGATATTGTTTCAGGGTTCACTATGGAAAACTTTTCTAAGAACAATCAGTACACTTTTCTAACTTGGTCCTGTGATTTCAAAAGCTCATTTGGCACAAGGACAAGATGTCAGTTCTTGCCTCTGGATGTGGGCTGTTTTGGTCAAACTGGTTGGTAGTAAGAAGATAGCTGGAGGGTGACGCTCAGTGCTATAAGGGGAGCAAAGGGATAGCCTTTGACTTCAAATAATATTCAAAATTTTATTCCTTCAGGAACACTAATTTCTAGGTCACAACTAGTTTGAAACTGAATGATGATGCTTACTTTGTGGAATGATTTTCTAGCAAAATAACAAATCCACGGTGACCGTCCTGCCCTGGTCTTTGGGCCAGGTCTTTCTCCTGTGTCCAACCCATACATTCCAACAGCCTAAAGAACATTACCATCAGCATGTGTCCAGGCATCCCGAACTCCTAGGGTTACCAGACGTATCAAGTAAAAGTACAGAATACCCGGTTAAAACTGGATTTCAGATGAACAAAGAATACTTTTTTAGTGTAAGTACATACATTCCATAAGTATTCCTTTTTTTATATTGCTGAATTCAGCTTGCTAATTTTATGTTAAAGATTTTCACTTGTATGTTCTTAAGGGATATTGGCCGGTAATTTTTCTTTTTCGTAAAATCTTTTCTTTTAGATTTTGATAGCTGGGTGATGGTGGCCTCATAAAGTGAGTTAGGAAGTGTTCCTTCTTCTTCTACTCTCTGAAAGAGTTTGTGTAAGATTGGCATGATTTCATCTTTAAATGTTTGATAGAATTCACCAGTGAAACTATCCGGGCTTGAAGTTTTCTTTGTGTGAAAGTTTTTAGAGCAAATTCAATCTCCTTTGTAAAATTTTCTTTCTTTTGTATCAGATTTGGGAGATTTTATTTTTCATCTGAATTTTTTTAATATATTGGCATGAAGTTATTCATAGTATTCCCTTTCTATCCTTCCAATTATTGTAGGATCCGTAGTGATATGATCTTTCATTCTTGATATTTGTAATTTTTGTTTTCTCTCTTTTTTTATTAAATAGTACTATTTCTCAGTTTATTAATCTTTTCAAAGAACCATCTTCTGGCTTTAATTTTCTCTATTGTTGCTCTTTTTTTATTTTTCAGTGATTTCTGCTCTTATTTTTACTATTCCATTTCACTTACTTTAGGTTTAAGACGCTATTCCGTTTCTAGCTTTGTACGGTGCATTTAAATCATTGGTGTTAACTTTATCTCCTTTTCAAATATAAGCATTTCCCACTTAGCACTACCTTAGCTGCACCCCTCAATTTTTGATATACTGTATTTTTTTATTATTCAGTTTGAAATATGTTCCAATTTTCCTTGAGATTTCTTCTTTGCCCAGTGGATTCCAAATATTTGGGGCTTTATTACGTGTATTATTGTCATTGATTTTTAATTTAATTGCACTGCCATCAGAAAACATACTCTGTAATCTTTTGAAACTTATTTAATGGGCCAACATATGGTCTATGTTGGTGAATATTTTATGTTCTCTTGAAAAGACTGAATGTTCTGCCATTGTGAGTGTAAGGCAAAGTTGGTACTGTTGTTAGAATCTTTAATATCCTTACTGATTATTTGTCTGGTTCTATTAATTTCTGAGAGAGGGTGTTAAGCCTCAAATTTTGATTATATGCTCTCTATTTTCCTTTTAGTTCTGTCAATGCTTGCTTCAAGTATGTTGAAGCAAATATGTCCATTATTGAGGCAAAGACATTGATGACTGTTATGTTCTCCTGATGAAATGACTCTTTTGTCATCGCATGTGTACCTCTGTGTACCTCTGGCAATACTCCTTGTCTTGAAGTCCACTTTGTCTAGCGTTAACATGGTCACACCAGCTTTCTTATTCTTAGCATTTTCCTGTATAACTTTCCTATATTTTTTCTTTCAACCTACCTAAGTCCATTCCAATTATACATTTCAAGACCGAGAAAACTACCACTGTGTGATCCATGAGCCCACTGAGAGCTGACCCTGGACCAGGGCTCCACTTATTAAGCTACCCTCTATGTTCTTACTCCAACAGGGGCCACGATGATACTTCCTGTTTGTGGGTATCAATATCACCCTGTCCTTTCCCAAGGGAGCCTACTGCCATTTCACCTCGCTCATCCTGTCCTGGGATCCCCATCCTCAGACTCGATTTCACTGGGGTGTTTGCTCATATGCAGACTCATGAAAATGTATGGTGTCAGTGCTTTTAATTGAATTGAGCAAAACTACACAGCCCAGTTTTCTTTTTTTTTTTCCTTTAATTTTTAGTTTTAATAAGTTGCCGAGGTTTTTTGGTTTGTTTTTCGGGTTTTTTTTTTTTTCTTCCTTGTCAGATCTGCAAAAAATCATATGAAGCCTCAATCCCATTTCCAGAAGGCTCCATCACAAAACTAGGCTTGTCTGACCCCTAGTGACAGGCCCAGCGATGCCCGCAGAAGCTGAATGTTTGGACACAGGCTTTCTCCTGGAGCTGAGGCAAAATGGCCCTGTCAGATTGTGAAGCTCCTGAGAGCTTGAATCACCACATCGTGACCTTCAAGCCATGTCTAATCTTCACTCTACGTAAGAGGACTTTCACTTTCCTCTTTATCAACGTTTGCAATTATTTGTTTAAGAACTTATTACCCTCATGGTGAAAAAAATGGAAAATATTTTTTTAAATACATTTTATAGCAGCTTTGGTCTTAAGGAGGTCTGTCCTACGAAACTATTGTAATATAGGAGTTGTATGACTGAAAATAACATGTCATAACACAGAGGAAAGTATGTAAACATCAAATGATTTTTTGTGCAGTTTGGAAATATGAATAAGGGATCATTTTTATGGTCTGATTATTCTCTTTGGACCTGGCACCAACACACTTTCTAATATATATCTAACCTCATGAAGGTTTTAAATAGGGAGTCTAAAGTAGGCAGCGGGTTCCCCATTCTTAGATCAGTGTTTCATGATAGTTTTAATCCTGGGCTCATTTAGATAAACATGGAAATCTCAGCATCTTCGCTCCCTCCTAGAAAGTCATAGCTGCCATGCAGGAAGAGTTTCCTTTCAAGCTTTATCATCTGTAGTTTGCATGGCAAAACAATAATTTCCTTTTCCTTTTTTAAATACGAAATAGTATTGATGATTGGCTTGCCTATCTCTACCCCCCGCCATGTCCCACACAACCCAAAGTGTATCACTCATATTGCTTTAAAATTCCAATTTCATTAGCTACAGATGTCTCCACCCTTGCTGATCTCAGAAGGTACCATGAATTCTAAGCAAAATAATCTTCACATTCTCAAGTATCATAAATGTTATGCATCTCAAAATCTCTGACGTCTCTCTCATAGAAACACAGTTCATGCTACATTCATTTTTATTTAGTATATTGATCAATGGACATGGTAGATACATGACTATAGATTCTGTGATTTGTCTGCCTGATGGTGCCGGACCCTCATGTTGTTTCCACCACCACCCTGGCGATGGTGAGGGGCTCAGGGATGACGAGGATTGAGGGTGGACTGGTTTGCACAGTAGTTGTAAATGCTAAAGAGTTGAGAATTTAAATTTTTTTAGTCATGCACATGGCTCCCCATATAGAAATTTCCTGTAAGTCAAAGATTCAGTTTTTGAGAAGGTGAAAATTTCAAATACTCTAAAACTCAACTGGTTAAATACTAAGTTTTCCAAAAAGGGAGATATCTTGGTTGGGGAGGGGGGTGGACAGAAAAAAACTTGTGGAGAAGAGGCATTGGAATTTTATATTCCAAACTGTAATCCTGTTAAAGTATAAATTTTAGCCCACTGAAAAGTGGAAAAGTCACAGATAGGTGAGGTCATTAACAATTATTAAGGCTGGTAGAGTATGTGTGTGTGTGTGTAGTGTATGCCAGCTGAGGGGTCTAGTGGAAGGGGGATGATTTAGATAACAAATTTTAGGTTAAATCACTGAAAAATGTATATTCCCAATGTGGATTTTAGCTTTTTACGCCTAATGTTACATATTAGAGCCACAAGGTGGGGCTACAATATAATCTTCCTTGTCCCATGCTGCTGACAAGTAGAAAATTCAAAAAAGAACAGCTTTTAAAGGAAGGTGACACTGTTTCTAGGCTCATAAGAGGTTTCTTCCCTGTTTTCTCTTAGGATTTAATGCTAACTTTGACCCTATATCTAGTACAGAAAATGTGCTTATAAAAGAAAGCATATATTTTTGAAAATCACTTTCACAATATGGCAACCAAAACTTGCCTCCCAGTTTTACCCTGGGTGAGACTGTAGGATCCTGGAGTCGCTGTTCTCGGTGAAGCCCTGGTGTACGGCCTTAGAAGCTTCAGCCCTGTCAGCATTCTCCTATCTTCCAACTGAGTCACTGTACCTTCTTTCCTCCTCTATTTTTGCATGAATTTCTCATCCTTTATATTTGTGCTTAATCTAAGAGTTTTGCAGAACATTGAATTTAAGCATTTCGTAATATGACATTTTTTACCACTGTGGCTTTCCAGAGTTAACCATCTAGAATATATTATCTATTGTAACCTTTTAGAATATCAATATGTATGTGCTATGTCTATGAAATATCTACATACAAAGTTACAGATATATAGTTATTTCTGTTTCATATATGTGAATTCAATATTTAAACATTCACTCAATTCTCATATAAGGTTATATAAACAGTACTAACTGATAAATTCATCTATATACAGGTATGTAAGATACACTGCGTCTTCACATATAAATATATAGTTACATGTGGCTGTGGATAACAATGTGTGTATGTGTTTGTGTGTGAGTACATACGTGGCAATTTTTATCCATATGTTTATAGATAAACTTCTACAGCAAACTTTACATTTATCTGTCTGTTCAAAACATCTCCAACTACATATCCCATGAGCATCGTGTTTAAAATTGAACTCATTTTCACACCCTCACCCCCAACCTCTTCCTATAGCCTCTGTCTCAAGGAGTGGTCCTACAAGCCATTTAGTTGCCCAGAGATCTTGACACCTTCTTATCCTTCACTCTGATCCTACAGTAAATCACTAAGTCTTGTGGATTGTCTTCCAAATATTTCTCAATCCCATCCTCTTTTCTTGTCTTACAGAAACTTCTTTAGAGTGGGCCTTCCACCGGTCCCCTGGCCTCCTTTGAACCCATCCCTGACATGGCCATCAGCATCATCTATCTGAAGTGCAGATCTGGTCACATCTCTGCTCTAGTTAAACCCTTCAGTGCATCCCCACCGCATTACCCACAAGATAAATTCCAGGTGCTTATAAGGGCCTACAAGGCTCAAAACTACAGAGCCTGTCAGGTATTTTCATTCCTTAGCCTCTGCTTGTACTGTTTTTTCCACCACGAAAACTCTCCTTGATGAATTTCACCTTAAAATTATATTCAACTTTAAAACATGTATTAGATGTTAACTAAAAATAAGGATAAATTATATATGCATATGTGTTCATTATATATGTCTATATAAATTTAGATATATAATAACCAAATTTATTAATATAGTAGTAAAACAAAACTTCTGCTTGACCCTGGCAATACCTCAGCACTGCCACATATGCTCATTCATTTGTTCAAAAACATTTACTGAGTTCTCACTAAATGAGAGATCCTTGGGAGATACTATGAAATAAAACAGGTGAAAATTCTTGCCCCGGTAAAGCTTAAATTTTGGAATATAGAACATTTATTTTTTTTCTTTAAAAAAAATCTATTTGTGAATCTTTCAATACTCAATAGATCTTAATAAATTTTATCATATCATGAAAGTGAAGCTTTCGATATTTATTTAAATCCAGAATTGTATTACTAAACAAATGAATTGGTACTAAGGTAGATTTTTCTTGTCTCTAATCTTATATTTTAAGAAAATTTAAATTAATTGGCTTGTATATATTCAAATATATAATATGCTCAGTATTCGTCAACTAAGGAAATCCTTTACTTGTATGATGTATAGCACAGGATTAGATTAAGTAGTGTGTGATGGAAAACAAAAATAATTGTGACCTAAAAAGAAATAGTTCATTTTTCTTTCATGAGAAAAGAGTCTGGAGGCAGGCTCTCCAGGGCTGATATGGCGGCTCTGTTATTCCTGAAATGTATTTGAAATGGACAGCCCCTGTAGTCAGTCAAGAGTTTGAGCCAATTCTCCTATGGGATGGAAAGGGGACCTGTGGCTGCACCAATTTTCATTCCTACCAGGAGCAAGGGTTCCTTTTTTTCCACATCCTCTCCAACACTTGTTATTTCTTGTCTTGTTAATTATAGCCATTCTGATGGTTGTGAGGTGATATCTCATTGTAGTTTTGATTTTCATTTCCCTAATAATTAGTGATGTTGAACACCTTTTCATGTGCCTGTTGGCCATCTGTATATCTTCTTTGGAAAAACGTCTATTCACATCCTCTGCTCATTTTTTGACAGGGTTGTTTTTGTTGTTGTTTTGAGTTGTATGATTTCTTTATATGTTATGAATATTAACCCCTTATCGGATATATGATTTGCAAAACCAGTTGGTAGGTTTTCTTTTCATTTTGTTAGTGGTTTCCTTTGCCATGTAGAAGCTTTTTAGTTTGATGTAATCCCATTTGTTTATTTTTTCTTTTGTTTCTTTTGCCTGAGGAGACATGATATTCAAAAAGATACTGCTAAGACCGATGTCAAAGAGTGTACTGCCTATGTTTCCTTTTAGGGGTTTTATGGTTTCAGGTCTTACATTCAAGTCTTTAATCCATTTTTAATTAATTTTTGTGTATGGTATAAGATAATGGTCTACTTTCATTCTCTTGCATGTGGCTGTCCAGTTTTCCCAAAGCCATTCATTTATGGAAAACATTATGGAGATTTCTCAAAAAATTAAACATAGAAATACTGTATGATCCATCTATTCCACTTCTGGGTATTTATCCAAAGAACACAAAAACACTAATCCAAAAAGATACATGCACCCCTTTGTTCATTGCAACATTCTTCACAATAGCCAAGACTTGGAAGCAATGTAAGTGCCCATCAATGGATGAATGTATAAAGAAGATGTGGTATATATACATATATACAATGGAATACTACTCAGCTACAAAAAGGAAAAATCTTGCCATTTGTGACAACCATGGATGAACATTGAGAGTATTATGCTAAGCAAAATAAGTCAGACGGAGAAAGACAATTATCATATGTCTTCACTCATAAGTAGAAGATAAACAAACTAACACATAGATACAGAGTACAGATTGATGGTTAACAGAGGAGAAGGGGACGGGGGGAGAATGAAAGGGGTAAAAAACACACGTGTATGGTGACAGATGCCAACTAGACTTTTGGTGGTGGACACAGTGCAATCTATACAGAAGTCAAAATATAATGATGTATACCTGAAATTTATATAATGTTATAAACAAATGTGACCTCAATAAAAATAAAATGGGGAGATGTGACAAAAAATGTTCCCTCGATACTTGGAATGAAACCTTACAGGTTTTTGGGTCCTAGGCACGGGGAATTGGCTTGAACATTTGCACGTCATTTTGCCCCAGAGCTATGGATCATAGAAAAATCCCCAATCACCTCCAGTTGGCCTTTCACAATAGTGGCTATATTGTGGTGACCATGGGGTATGAGAACATTTCCTTTTCTTTGAAGGCTATTAAGTGGAAAATAAACAATGCAATTAAGAATATGGACTCTAGTTTTCCAGCACTACATTATATCAAGATTTCTTCAATTCATAATGATTCTTCCAGAGAGATTATAACCTTCCTGAGGACAGGGATCATGTGCTGCACATCTTTGCATTCCCATAATCTCCCAGCACAAGATCCTGCATGATCCTGCTCTTGCTTACCTCTCCATCTTCATCCTACCATACTCTTCTTCCCTTCCCTCCATCACCTTTCTCTTGAGATTTCTGGAAGGGGCCCATATCCTTCAGTATTGGGGAAACTTATAACTCTCAGATAAAAGACATATAGGTTTTGATTGCTGGGAGTCCCCAGACAAAAACAGCTGGTCCTTGCACTACAGTGGAGTCCACCATTGACAAGCCCCATTCATGTAGACAAATGCCAATCCAGCCTCCAGAGGAAGAATTGCAATCAGTCTTAATCAGTAATGGTAATCTCATTGCTTTGGCCAGTGATTGGACCCATGGAGGCCATATGATACTATTATGGAAGTCTGCCATATAGGGCCATCTATACAGTATTTGACTTTTCAGATTAAAGGGAACAGAATTGGCCAGCATGGTACTTCACCCATTTCCCTTCTCCTTTTTCTAGCGTGGAAAGTAGATATGATGCCAGCAGTCATCTTTTCTTAGTAAGTTGACAGAGATGAAGAAAAGTCCAAAAATCTTACAAACATATGTCCCTGGTCATCTTTGAGCCTCTATCCACATTTCTTATGTGAGAAAAATCCTGATTTTTTTATTCTTGTTTGTGGGCAGTCTGAATGCATTCCTGACTGATAATCCAACATCTGCCTAACAAGAATTATAGAGGGAAAGAGAAAATTGAGGGGATGGTATTAGAAAGAAATTCCTCTGAAGGACAGAGTTTTACAGATTGAAAGAGGTCATTAAGTATCCAAAATGATGAAGAAAATTAAACCTTACCAAGGCACATCACCAGAAATTTCACAACACTAGGTGTATTTTTTAAAAAATCTAAAAGCTAACGGAGAGAAAAAATAAAATCAGTCACATACAAAACATGAGGAATCATAACGTTGTTGGACTTCTTCACACAATACTAAAAGCTAGAACACAGTGAAGCCATGCGTTCAAACTTGTGGAGGAAATGATTTCTACCACAGAATTCTGTACTCAGCCAACCTGGGAAAAAAGTACAAAGGTGAACAAAATTATTTTCCTATTTTCACAGTCTCCTAATTTTTACTTCTTGTACACTTTTCTCAGGAAACTCTGGGGGGAGAGGGAATATGTTCCATCAAAGCAAGGGAGTGCACTGAGAGAAAAGACGAGTGATCTAATGAACAGAGTCTTGGACGTGGGAGAGAGAGGAGAAAGGAATTCACAAGAGGGGGGCCGGCCCCGTGGCTTAGCAGTTGAGTGCCCACGCTCCGCTACTGGCGGCCCGGGTTCAGATCCCAGGCACGCACCGATGCGCCGCTTGTCCGGCCATGCTGAGGCCGTGTCCCACACACAGCAACTAGAATGATGTGCAACTGTGACATACAACTATCTACTGGGACTTTGGGGAGAAAAAGGAGGAGGATTGGCAATAGATGTTAGCTCAGGGCCGGTCTTCCTCAGCAAAAAGAGGAGGACTGGCATGGATGTTAGCTCAGGGCTGATCTTCCTCACAAAAAAAAAAAAAAAAAAAGGAATTCAACAAGATGGTGATGAAAAGTCCCCGGATGAGAGCCAGTCAGCAGATCTAAGCACAACGCTTCCCTAATGGAGCGGAAAAACAGAAGACTCCAAGAGAGATATCCCCAAAAGGAAAAGAAATGGTGTTTAGCCAGAGAAGTTTTACTGTTCTCATGGAGAGTTTAAAGAAAAATCAGCAGTACAGACATAGCCAACTCAGCAAACAAAAATAAAATAAAATAAGGCATTTATTAACTACAGGAAAACAAAAAGGTGTGCAAGTGAAGAATTATAATAATTGCACAGTGTGGATCCCTTGTGAATAATATTTGTAAGTCATCAGCATAGAAACCATGAAGATGACAATGGAGAATTGTGGGGAAAAGGAGAGAGAGGTGGTAGAGAACTAAGTTCTCATCTAACATAGTAAGAATCCTCAGATATCTAAAATTTTAAATGAAGAAATAACATTGACACTATTATTTTAAAACATGAGATAAATTCCTGAGAAAAATGGCTACAGGATTTTTAAATGAAGGGTAAAAAATGACAGGATAGAAATCTCTGTTTTTCCTCATCAGAAATTTTAAACTTTACGAGCATGTCCCTGTTTTATTTTTGTACAAATTAAACTAAAATACTTACTTATCCATAAATAATTGAGGAAAGCATTGAAACAGATCTTCTCTAGTTGCAATAAAGGGACTCTAGAAGCTAAAATGATGATTTAATGAAGATTTGTTTCCGTGATCTGGTTTTCTATTTGTTTGTTTCCATGGTTTGGAGTAAATATTTCTGTATGATCTGAGATGGGCCTGCTAAAACCTATTGCAAAAACTAGGTGTCTTGAAACATGAGGAAGGTTTCTGACAGGAGAATTTAAGCATCATAAGAGAAGAAGTTGCTGGAAAAACCTAAAAATTCTAGCAATTTATACAGTAAACTTTCAGTCAGCTAATGCACTTTCCTACTTTGGAATACAAAATTGTGACCTTTCAATTAAAGAAAAACTTTCAGTTAGGGATGATCCTCACTCTTTTACAGCTTTTTAATAATCTGATGATAATATTCTATAAATCTTATGAGCCTTCATATAAAATACCTTTTTTCTGGGGAAAAGGTCTTCATGGGAATTTAGGTATGGTGTTAGAATATAATGCTCGTTTGTATTTTTTACAATATAATGATGTTGAAATTATGAGCTTATGATAGATCTTATGGTCATATTTTAAAATAAAATTATATTTTTAAAAAGAGATTGAATATATATGTGTGCGTGTGGGGGGGGGGGTGAGAGTGAATACATATGGGAACAAGCAAAATAATTTCTAAAGTTGCTTTTGCAATTTTAATGAAATGAAAGACCCCCAGATAAACATACCAGGGTATGGCACCATGTCGATCAGAATTTTTCTTGTAGAAAATTTTTGCTTTGAATTAGTATTTTGTATCAATCAATCAATCATCAAATCAATTTATATATTTTCCCTTCCTCCCTCTCCACCTTCTTCTTTCTTCCTTCCTTTCCTCCCCATGCAAAGTCAAATGTTAACTCTGTAGAAAGGTACGTGAATAATAGGTTCATGCAGATAGCACCTATATTAATTACCTCAGTTAATCACCTTAATAAAGATTGGGTTGATAATCTTGGTTATCTGTCTCTTGGGAAAAGCAATCCCTTGTTCAAAAGAACCCTTACAAGGATACAACCCAATAAGCCAGATTCCCCCAAAGCTCATAGTCCTGCTTAAGAGCTTTGTTTCTTTGCAAGAGTGTCCCCTTCTTGAGAAGAGCTTTCTTTCTAGTCTACCCAGCAAATCTTAATCATCTTTTAAACTTGGCTTTGGCATCGACTCATCTGACATTAGATGGTCTCTCTTAACAATCTCCACTCCCCACCTCTCCATGTTAACCAGCTCGTCCCTCTGTCTGTGATGGCCGCAGCACACCCAGGGCAGCCTCCTCTGGGATGTTCTTCAGCGCTCCAGCTGGCTTCTCTCATCATCTTGGCATGTGCCCACCAAGAGTCACTTCAAACCACTTGGACCAGTGATTTGTGTTGTTGTAGTCATACAATTAAATTAAAGCTACACAAACCAAGAAAACGTGCATGGGCAAAAGATATATTTCTCTGAAAACTAATTTGAATGCTCTTTTGAGAAGACTAATGTAGGTAAGTCTTCAAAAATACAAAAAATACGCAGAAACTAAATAGGCAAAACAAGTGTGAAACTTGAGGAAAATGAACAATCTAGAGGGATAGGGAACTCGAGTGCTTCACAAGAGTCTTTTTGGGTTCACTGCTCTGTAAATACATTGAAACCGGAAGTCACAGAAGATTCGTTATAGAGGTGGTTTATACAAGAAGGAGGCCTCGGTTTTCCAATCTGTGGGCTTAGACACAAAAAAGCTTGGCCCTTTTTCAGAGGATTGACAAAAAACAAGAAACAACAAAAAAAGATGTTTTATTTTAAATAAAATGCTTAAGGTGTGTATGTGTTCTTTTCTTTGACTACCTACTTCAACCAAACTTTTTGATTAATCAACTGTCCTTGATAACATCTGATAAAAAGGGCTTCTATCGTAAGCACTTTCTCTTCTGCAGTACTTTTGCTCATTAATAAACTAAGTATTTATTCAATATATTCAATGCTTTAGGCAATAGGCTAAGTTCTGAGAATATAGCTGTGAAAAAGGAAAAAGTAGTCCTGCCCTTATGGGGCTTAAAATTGTTCAGAGTCATATTATCTTTTAATATCTTATTGAACTATAAATGTCTTTACGTATCAGTCTTCCTAAAGACAGACAACCACCTAAAAAGTCAGAAATGTAATTTCTATTTTTGCATTTTCAGTACCTTACAAAGTATCTAGCACTTAGTAAGGACTAAATAAAAGTTAGTTGAACTGAATTAATAAATAAAGCCCAAAACTTATTTTATCTAAAAGTTCTAGTAAATATGATCACATAGAGATATCAATATTGTGACTTAATGATTTGTAGATTTATCTGCCTTAAACCAATGAATGGAATTGGAATATAAGTATATCTGATTTTTTTTTTTGAATGGAAAAAAAATGCCTGCACGATTGCACAGTTACCTATTAATTGGGGTATTATTTACCAAGGGAAGTACTTACACAGCAAGCACCTACTTTCAGAAATTGTCACCATAGTCAGTTCTCAGCAGGTCTCCAGCACAAAAGTTCAGCAAGGAAATAACCTCACAGTCATATAAGTGCCTTTTAATGAATTTGCACAAAAGATGAGTCAGAGAAACAATTCATTTCTAGTGGGGGGTGGGTGGGGGCCTGCTTAAGCTGTGATTCTTAAAATGGTGGTGGGTTCCTCCCCACACTCCACACTTTAATCCTGTAATAACAGACTGGAAGAGACATACGAATTCCTTGGAACAGCTTACACTTTTAACAAGTTTTATTTGGCTAAAAAAGCTCCTTTTTTCCCACCCAGCAGAAAAATTAATGAAAAGTCATATATGCAACCTTAATCAATATCACTGATAATTTCATCTTGAAGATCTAGATGGTCCTCCCAACTCTGTGATGGAATCTGAGTTTTGTTTCCAGGATTTGTTGCCCAAAGGGTTACAGTTGTCTAAATGTCCTCAACTATATCTGCTCTGTCATCTGCTTTCCACGTCAGTCGTTGATGTTTCTGTGCTACCCATGGATGTCAAGCTTTATTTAACAGATGGTGGAGTTTCACACTTCCAGTTTCTCAATATAACTGGAGCAGATATCTGGGTGACGTGCAGCCACAATTTACTAAAAGTACAGCCACCTTATTGTGTTGTTTTTCTTGAGAAATTTAAAAATACAGAAAAGTACAAATAACATATATCAAGTATCCACGAACCAACCACCCAGTATTGAAAGCTGTTAACATTTTTGACACATTTGATTTAAACCTTTTTTTAAAAAAGTAAATATAATAAAGCATTATGGATAAAATTGAAGTCTCTTTGCTCTCTATTCCCAGTCTGAATTCTCTCCTTCCCAAAGGTGTCTTCTCCAAAGGTAGCCCCTCTTATGAACCTAGTATATATCTTCTAGTATATCAAAAAAAAATTGCACACACATATCTCCTTCCAGGAGTGTAAAAGAGCATTGATTTGTAATTTAAATATCATATTTTATTAATGTAAATGGTATCTTACCTCACATTCTTCTGTATTTTTCTTTTTATACTCAAAATTATACACTTTATTTATCCATATATAAGTATATATTAAATTCTTTTCAGTGACTGTATAGTATCTGTTAAATCAATATTCCACAATTTATTTATTCATTCACTGTTGATGGAATATTCGATTGTTTCTAATTTTTCACCATCATAACATGCTGTAACTATTTATAATATTTCTTTGTGCACATGGGCAAGTTTCTCTAGACTGGGGCTACTTAAAGTGTGGTCCACAAACTGACTGTTCATCCACAAAGGATACAGTCCCCAGCCAGATAAGGAGTCTGTGATAGAACAGGTCACTGAGGTCACAAAGCACACTTTTCAGTTCAGTTGACAGTGAACAGAAAGACTTTCTCGAGGAAGAAAGTGATGCGCTGATTTACATTTTGCTACAAGCTCTTTATCTAACGGTGGATTGAGCGGTACTGCTCCAGATCACACACACAAAAGTGGAATTTCCGTCCACAGAGTACGTGACTTTTCATTTTACCATGTACTACTAACTGCTTTCCACAGACATTGTCCCAATTTATTCATCATAGTATCTGAAACTTCTCATTTTTTCCACATTCTTCACACTCTTGTTTTCTGATATTTGTTTATTACAACTTTATTGAGATATGATTCACATACCATACAGTTCACCCATTTAAACTATACCAGCCAATGGTGTTTAGTATATTCACAGATTTGTGCACTTACCATCACAGTGAATTTTAGAACATTTTCATCACCACCCCAAAATGTCTCCATACTCTTTGGCTATCACCCTCCCACCTGCCTTTCCCCCAATCCCTAGGTAACCACTAATCTACTTTCTGCCTCTACAGATTTCCCTATTCTGGACATTTCATATACATAGAAGCATATAATATGTGGTCTTTTGTGACTGCCTTCTTTTACTTAGCATGATATTTTCAAGATTCATCCATGTTGTAGTATGTATCATTACTTCACTCCTTTTAATGGTGAAATAATATTCCACTGGGGGCCAAGCAACCCCCCTTGCTGTACCCGCCCATGAGGGATGTAGCACTGAGGCCCAGCACCGCCACCTGGTCCGCCTTCCCACTGCACTGGCTGCTCTGGGTGAACTGACACCGTGAACTGGAGATCGTGCTGCACAGCCACAAGCATGACACTGAACCAGAGCACCCCAGGGGGGCATACCCTCCTGGAGCTGGCTGTGTCCCTGGGGAACCTGGAGTCCATGAGAGTCCTCTTTCCACACAATGCTGGGTCTGGGCAGTCCAGCAGGAGACAGTCAGCACTGGGCACCCTGAGATGGGGCAGCTGGTGCTCCAGTATCAGGACCACCAGAGGACTACACAGAGGCTGCCTGGCATTCTGGAATTGCTCAACAAAATCCCCCAGGCCCCCAATTTCTAGGTGGTGATGAAGTGAGAGTTCACCAGCTGGGTGCTACTCATGTCCAAGATTTGTCCAAGCAACTGGACTGTGTGTGGGGGAGAGTGGTTGGTGAGAGCCTGAAGCATCTTTTTGAGTATGTCTCTTCAGGTAAGGGAAACAAAAGAAAAAAATAAACAAACGGGAAAACATCAAACTAAAAATCTTCTTCATGGCAAAAGAAAACATCAATGAAACAAAAAGACAACCTACCAATTGGGAGAAGATATTTGCAAATCATACATCCAAGAAGGGGTTAATATCCAAAATATATAGAGAACTCATACAACTCAACAACAAAAAAAACAAATAATCCAAATAAAAAATGGGCAGAGGATCTACACAGACATTTTTAGAAAGAAGATATACAGATGGCCAACAGGCACATGAGAAGATGTTCAACATCACTAATTATTAGGGAAATGCAAATCAAAACCACAATGAGATATCCACCTCACATCTGTCAGAATGGCTATTATTAAAAAGAGAAGAAATAACAAGTATTGGAGAAGATGTGGAGAAAAGGGAACCCTCATACACTACTAGTGGTAATGTAAATTGGTGCAGCCACTATAGAAAATAGTATGGAGAGTCCTCAAAAAATTAAAAATAGAACTACTGTATGATCCAGCTATTCCACTTCTGGGTATTTATCCAAAGAACATGAAAACACTAATTTGAAAAAATATATGCAACCCTATGTTCATTACAGCATTATTCACAATAGCAAAGATGTGGAAACAACCTAAATGCCCATCAATGGATGAATAGATAACAAAGATGTGATGTGTATGTACATATATACACACACATACGCACACACACATACATACATACAAACACACAATGGAATACTACTCAGCCATAAAAAAGATGAAATCTTCCCATTTGTGACAACGTGGATGCAGCTTGAGGGTATTATGCTAAGTGAAATAAGTCAGATCAAGAAAGACAAATACCATATGATTTCACTCATATGTAGAAGATAAAACAACAATGAGCAAACACGTAGACACACCGAATAGACTGGTGGTTACCAGAGGGGAAGGGAGATCGGGGGAGGGCGAAAGGGGTAAAGGGGCACATGTGTATGGTGATGGATGGCAACCAGACTTTTGGTGGTGAACATGATGTAGTCTGTACAAAAGTCGAAATATAATGATGTACACCTGAAATTTATATAATGTTATGAACCAATGTTACTTCAATAAAAATTAATTTAAAAATAAATAAAGATACAAAAGTCATATATTTTTAATAAAAAGTATTGTGTAATTTATCTGAATTTAATAGAAGAAAAATCAATTGAGGTAAAGCCAATGAAATCCCTTAAACTTCACATAAATGTTTCTCCATTCCATGAGATACTTCCCAATGCAAGATCCCTGTAAAATTAGGGAGAGATACTAAATAAAACATTGCGAGTGTGGAGTGATTAGTCTTATTAAATACGTAACATACTTTTAGGCAATATCAGCTGATTACCTGCAGGGCTAGATAAGTGCATTAGCAATTTCATTTTTCCTCTTATTGTCAAATATTTATATTCTGTAACCATAATTCCCAAAGTTGTTTAGTATTTGTTTTTTATAAATTCAGTGCTCACCACCAGTGCAGTTTCTTCATTTCTACGTCATCTCTGATGTTTGACTTCATCTCTGGATTTTTGTCACCAAATAATTTACTGAAGAGGGTTCACACTGTATTTTGTGTGTATCCCTGAGTGTTTCCTTTATACTGGAAAGCAGGGCTGGCTTTGTTAGTGTGCAACCTGTGCTACTGCACAAGGTCCCTCACTGAGAAGGACCCCGTGCTTGGTTTAATGTTCTGTTGTCACAGTCTTGAAATTCTTAGTATTCTTTTAAATAAGGGGCCCCGCATTTTCATTTGGCTTTGGGACCCCCAAGTTTTGTGGCTGGTTGTGCTTGAAAGACAAGGTGTGTGATGCTAGTTCCCAGTCGCTCTTTCCTTCAGAACATAGCACCAACATCTCCAGCAACCCTGGAGAGAGCTGGAGGCCAGACTGACAGCTTTCTCTGTTGAGAGCTATGATACTGCTGCCTGCATGCCTGAAGAAATCCTTCATCTTTGAAGTTCAACCACTTCCCCAGGATACGCCTCTGTGTTCGGCTTTCTACATTACAGTTTTCTGGAACACAATATATTTCTGCTTCAATCTGCAGATTTGTTTCAGAGAATGATCCTTACATAATATATTTAGGTATTTTTTTTAGAAATTAAAGAGGCAGACCTGAGCCTCCATATGCTCTTCATTAAGCTGCTATCCCCCTGGACCTCAAACCTCCAGCAGCAGCAGTGAAGACGAGGCTCAGAGCCTCTTCCTCCACGAGCAAGGGGAGAGATCCCTTAAAAAGGCAAAACAAACCCAAACTCTGACCCCCAAATCCCTCTCCAACTAATTATGGTAAAACTGCTTGAAAAAGCTGTCTGTTATTACTGATCCTGGCTTTGGAGTGGCAGTGGCTTCCCACTGCTGCTAATCTCTCGGCTCAACAACACCCATCTGTTATTGCAACTCCTCCATCACATGTGTAACCAATTTCTTGCACTAAATCCCCTCGCTCCTATTTTAAAGACTTAACGTGGTTTCTGTTTCCTTGGTAGGCTCCTGACTGATAGATACGTGGATAAATATTTTAGTAATGGCCATTAGATTGCACTTATTAGTTGTGTTATTTAAATCCTGTGTATCTTTTCTGATTTTTTTTTGTCTGCCTCGTCTATCAATTACTCAAGAGTTGAAAAGTTTCCCGTTATATTGGCAGGTTTGTCAATGTCTCCTTATAGCGCTGTCATTTTTATTATTTTTTTATTATTTATTATTAGTTCTATAAATTTTATTAATATACATTATTCAATGCATACAAGATTAAAATTGTTATATTTTTTAAGTTGGAACTCAAGGTCAATTTTTGTTCTATGAATTACATGAGCCTTTCCAAGTTTACGTGGCCCGAGGGCTTCAATGGGGGAAGTGTGGTTTCAGTCTGCACATTTCTTTTCTGTGTCTGATATTTTTTCTTTCTCCGGTTTCTATGCCCTTCTGATCCAGTCTGCTTTTTCTTCCAAACATTGTTCAATGTTTCTGGTTCTCTAGTTTCACACTTTTCTCCCAGCAAGGTGAGAGATGTATTCTTTTTCACAGTGTGTGTTTGACACACACTTATATGTATATTTCCATTTCAATGAAATGAATAAAGTAGCTTTATAGGTTTTTCCTTCCCTCGACTGTTTTTATGGTATTGAAATCAGCTGTTTAAAAGTGTTGGCTGCTAAAATCATCAAGGCTTAGTCTCTTTGGAGAAGTAATTCTTTCATAACTTATTCATTTTTTTAACTGTTATTATTTTTCCAGGTTTTCTATTTTTTCTCAAGTCATTTTGATAATTTATAGTTTCTATAAAACTGAACTTTTATCAAGATTTGCAAATCGATTAGCATTACTTTCTAATTCTAATTTAATTTAAATAATTTAAAACTTCTCCTTAGTAGTCACAGATATAATGCCTCCTAGGTTTAATTCTTTATGTTTTCTTTTGCCTAGCTAAGGAGAGCCAATGTCTTATTAATTTTATTGGCACTTTTATTCTTTTATAAATAAATAAATAATTTAAAATTAAATTTTATAAAATACGTAGGAAATTTACATTATGAAAACATGTTTATGTTTCATGTAAAAGTACAAGATGTATGAAGTGAATACTTGTCTCCCCATTCCATCCTTTACTGGCCTGAAATAATGCTAACAGTCTGGTGTTATATTTTAACCCTGTTCTGCGTGCTTATGCAAACACAAACACACAGGTACATATACACTTTTTGTTTGTTTGCTATTTGTTTTAACAAGAAGGGGATACACTCCACACGTTACCCTTTCACTTCCAGGTTTCAATGTTTGGGTGTATTGGACAGCCCTTCAGGTTAGTAAGCTTTGTGAAACATGAGTGACAGTTCTGTCTGCGGAGTTCAATGTTAATGAATTGGTAATATAAATTAAATAAGGTGTCTTTAAACAGAAACACACATAAAACATGGTTCTATATTAATCAGTTGACGAAAATGTGACCAGAGGCTCGCAGGAACCTAACCCTGTATTTCTCCTAGGGGCAATGATTCGGTATTCACTAATTCAGTGTTCATAACAACTTTATAAAACATAACTATCATGAAAAACAAGAATTGACTATATTTCAGACAGATACAGATTTTGAGAATAAATGCTTGACAGTGAAACCATTTTTAGCTGTATTCACACAAAATAGATGAAATAATGGCTAGTTACTTTCTTCACAATCACACATACTCCCCACTGGTAACCAAGCTGATGCTTTAATATTAGCAAGAACCATCCTTTTCCTACTGGACCAGTCCTAGAAGGAGAGTGCTAGGCTGTTGTAGGCACATTTCCAATTGAAGCTGTGAGGGCAGTTGTCTTCCAATTTGGAAGCTGTTAAAGACACCTTTTTATATTTGCTTTGCTTTCTGCAAATAGCCATCTAAAGTGGATCTATTTCATGAATTACTCTTTCCATTTTATTGGTGCTGAAAGTAAAGAACAAATAATCAAAAAAAGCTATTTTGAGATCTATTTTCTATTGGTCACGCACTATATTAAAAATAAATGGCAAATAATCCAGCAAGTCATCACAGAACTAAAATGATAACTTTTGGAGTAGGAAAATGATTGTTATCCATGGTTTCATTACCGTCGCAATAATAGTCATTATTAAGAACCCTAACCCAACAATCTAAAATACTATGCTTCATTACCTTAGGAGGCATTTAATGAAACATGGGGAAAAAAATGAGAGTGTTTCATTATTTCTTCAAAATGTAAATACAAAAATCACCATATATTAACTCTGAAGTGTCCCCAGGTCAGTTCAAAATGTCAGTGTTCTCGTCTAAATAATACTAACTTAAAAGATGCAACAGATAACTTTTCAAACTATAAACACAGACTAGGTTTTTGGTTTGTTTTTATACTTAGACTTTTTCTCTCTACTATTATAGGAATTAAATTCTCCATTTAGATATATCAGATATATAGTCCACAATTACTATTAATTATAGAAGATGAGAATTTAATTAAGACAACATTTATGGTCCTCCACAATCCAGGCCCAGCCTTGAATCTCTCTGCCATCTTCTAATCTCTTCCAGCTGCTTTCACCTTCCATCCCCTTTATCTCTCTACCTTCCATCACCACCCATTACCCAAGTATTCTGTGGGCTCCAACTTCTCATTATCTTACCTGAAATGACATCTTCCTTCTATATTGTCCTTCTAAATCCCATCTACTTCCTAAACATTCCAAGAACCAACTGAAATGTTTTCTCCCTCTATTGACTACCAAAGTGTACCTATAATTTGTCCTACATATTTTATTTAAAAAAATAAATTAACATTTCACTGTATGTGTGTGTGTATGTTTAATATACCTGTAGTTATTTCACCTATGTAAGTTCTGCCTGCACAGTAAGATTTTTTGAGAACAGGCTTCGTGTCATAATTTTTTTCTATTTTCCTGTGCATTAAAGAACATACGTTTTTACCTATCTCCTGTGAGTCGAATTGTATTTCTTAATAGATATAACTACAAATCAGGTATGGGAGAATCAGACTAAAGTGCAGGGAGATTTTCCAGGCAAAAGTTAAGAATGAGACAAAGGGTTAAAGACAGAGACGAATTCTACTTAAATTATTTAAAAATAATAATGATGTGTATCCTTTTATACTCATCTCTCCCAATTTTCCTACTTATCCCTACACTACAGCCAAACTGCACATTGCCCCAGACAGTTTCCTCCCTCGGTGCCTTTTCATGGTCTTGGGCTTTTCCATAGTCATATTGTGCTGAGTTCAAATCCCTATTGCACTACCTAAAAGCTGCATGACCTCGAGTCTCTCCAAGTCTCAGTCTTCTTTTCTGAAAAACAGAGATGATAATGGCACCTATAGCATAGAATTTCTGGAACCATCAAGTGATACTAATCATGCAAAGTACCCCCACTCCTGCCATCCTTTAAGGCAATGTTTACCAAATTATAGACAACAACCCATTGGTTGTGAAATAAACTTCATGGGTTCCAATCATGATTTTTGGTTTAGTAAAAATAAGTGGCACACGGTGGAGTTGAGTAGGACGTAGAGTAAATTGGCCCATAATAAGGGAAAATATTGCTTTGTGAAATTTTTATTTCATATATATTCATATATATACAATACATTCATATACGTATATGAATATATGTACTACACTTTGACATGAAATGTATTTCTCAGTGAAGGTTCAGGATGAAACTGTTTGAAAAACACTTTTAACACCAGCTTATACTGCATGTCATTCATGAAAACTTCCCAGATCATGTCGCCCAGAAATGAACTTTCCCCTTTGATCTTCCTGGTCTCCTGTCTTGTAGCCACATTCTCGGCAGTATCAGAGCTGCTTTTGTAAGCACCTCATTTTTACATAAGGTCTAGAATCTCTTTAAGCATCTAGAATGTGCCTTGTTCATCTCTGCATACTTGGCAAGGCTCTTAGCATATTTGTTTGCACATCGTAAATGCTAAACACATATTTTGTTAATAGATGACTAAATTTTACCCGTATTTAATTCGGGAGGTGAAAAATTGACAAGGAAAGCCTGGAAGAGAAACTAGAGATAAATATTCAGAGATTTAACTTCAATGAGAGAAAAAAACCCCTATCCACTTATTTGTTTTGATGAGGAATACCCATTCCCAGTGAACATATTTTCAAACTTTTTGCAAGGGGATTTGTTATTAGATAAAGCATTTCCCTCCTAATCTAGATAGGGCAGGACTTCTTAAACTAGGCTTAATGGGTGAGCTGTAGGAGTACATAAATTCTCTGAAATTGTATATAAAATCTGTTGTGTGTATGTGTACACACACAAACATACAGACTCTGGAGAAACACTTTCCAAGGAGGTGTTCCATGACCCAAGAAACCACAAACATAAGTCTGTGATGCATTCCTATCAGTAAAAAGTATATCCCAACTCTGCAGTTCCCCTCAGCCTCAATACTATCCTCTTATCTTGAAAATCATCCAGCGAGGGTTAACGAACCAGATTCTCTCCCTGGTCCAAAGGGCACCCTGTGCTATTCCATTAGGGATGGAGGAAAGCACCGTGACTCTTTCAGGCCATTAGGAAATCATTTAGTCACTGATATCCTGGGTCCTGCTCCCTTTAGTCATCTCTTATTGGCTTTCTACCCCAATAAATCACCTGTTCACTCAGCATCTCGACAGTTCTCAGAATATGTGATCATCGTGCCTCTTCGCCCTCCTCTGGCTTACAGAAACCTGATGGGCTGTGCATGGTGTCACTAATGTTCAGCTTGGTTTCGGTCTTTCAGCTTGACAAGGGATGAGCACAAGGAAAGCCACTACAATTAATGTTTATTGGGACCTCCCACCTACTGGGATCCCTAGACAGGGGAGCAAGGGTAGCTGTGCCCAGAATAATTTGGAGACTAATGCATCCAGTGTTTAAGTGGCATTTAATATCTGAACTTTTGTTTGCAGCTGTGCCTTCCAAATCCCCTGACCTAAGGGATTTCTTACAGCACATGCCCCAGAATAATCAAGAATGCTTGGGTAGCCACCAGGGGAATGAAACACTGGATATTTAAACAGCTACTTCCCTTCCCCTTGAAGCTCATCCTCTCTCCTTCATACTAATTTCCACCATTAAAATTGACCTTGCTTTTCAGAGATGAGATGCCAGGGCACTGGGGAATCTGACCTAAGTTTTAAAAACCGAGTAAAGATTTCCAGCCAGCCAAGGAACATTACAGACAGATCACTCTCTGATTTTTCTGGGGCAAAGTGTGCCACCTGTGTATGGCAGCGCTATGATTCCGTTGCAGCAGTTCTCCAAAGCTCTCCTTTCAGGCCTACAAGCCATCAACTTTAGGTCCAGGTTGGATGCTAACTCAGGAAGGCTGGCCTCCTCTAGGAGCAATTACCTGGAGGGAGAGAAGCATCATTCTGGCAGGTTCAAGAAATAGTTGATTCCTGATATTTTTTTTCCTCCTGCGTGGGATCTAAAATCCTGAAACATTAATCTCTTCAATTGCGTCTCCCCTTCTGCCTTAATTGAGCACTTATCTTACTGGCAAACAGTTTGGTGGTGAAATCAAATCACTTAAAGGGGACTCTCTTTTGGAGGAGCATCTTACGACAGTAGTAATCTCCATTATCCACTTAAAGTGCAGTTCGCTGTTCTTGGCTGAGTTTCCCTTTTTCCTCACATCCCATTATACTTCATACTGTTTTACTTTCTGCAGCAGCAGCCGTGGGCTCATCTGAACTTGGCGTCTTCTCTTCTTTGCCGTCCATAAGAACTCCCTTGCTTCTGGATAAGCAGGATATTAATTCTCCACATGGTTCCCGAGGAATTGAAAACACAACAGGTGGTACCCATTTGCCAGTGGACTCCCCTTGACCAACAGTCAATTTCCAAAATTGTGTTCGCCAGGACCCTGATTTTTCATATAAACAGGAAAGGATGTTTTAAATTCTCATCCCTATTCTCAGCCCTCAGCAGAAAGGGGTCTTGTCTCTCTTATGGCCCAAGGGCCATTCTAATCAGTGACCACATGGGCTTGTTGTGCTGTGAGCTGATGAAACTTCCACCTGACCTAGAAATACCATTGATAGCGGTACAATGATGAAAGAGGGCTTGGGGCAGATACCTGTTCTTCCTGTTTCCCAGCTGTTAGCATTCACTTCAAAAACTTAGCAGGCCTATTTTTACTTCTCTGTAGAGGCAGTGATAATCAATAATCAATTCCTCTAACACCGCTGCTCCATGAGCCTCCTTGCCTGCGTTGCACAGAGTGAAGAGAAGCCCAGAGCCTTGTCTGCCCCCTCCTCCCCTCCTGCCCCTCCCCAGCCCTCAGCCTCAGGTCCGCTCCATGGTGTCCACTACTCTTGTTTACTTAGAGCACCACAAGGAGCCCAAAGACCGCCATGTCCTTCTTCAACACCTGGACCCCCATTTCCATGAGGTCTCCCTAACCTGACCCCACCACAGACCCCTGCCCTCACTATGCCTTCTGAACAGGCCACTCAGCAGCAAAAGCCACTATGTCCTCAGTCTCTTGATCTAAGAAGATGTGACACGGTCTCCCCTGAGGATAATGCATTCCTGCAGACCCCTCTGGTGGGTTCCTCCCTTTCAGGCCTCGCAGTCCTGAGCCTGGGCCCCTCACTGCTGCTTTCAGACCATTCTCCCCCTTCATCTTTAAAGCCCTTGTATCAGTCTCCACTGCCAAGTCCTCCCCCTGGATAAAGTCTCCTTATACAAGACCTGGGCCCTCCTCTCTCACAGAAAATTGTAAATGGTGGCCCATTATTGGTCCTGCTGTACTTCCTGATGAGCCAACATAATGACCTTCCCAGCCCTCTCTTGTCTCAGCTCTTAGGCTCCCTCTTCTCCAATGACCATGTCCTCCACTTCACAGTCATACCCTAGTCCTTTGCATTACTAAGCATTGCATCCCTTCCTGACCTCAATTTCACACCTCACTTTGAGATCACCACCTCTTATCTTTTGCCAGCTCACTCCCTCATACACTGTAACTAAAAAATTATTCCACCCACGATTTACATTTCATTGACCCTCTGACCATTTCACTCCCTCCACTCCCTTATAGCAGCATTGTCCTCCTTACCCAGCTTCCAGGGTCCATCGTTCATGCTTTGCAGATACCCTGAGCTCCCTTCTCTCTCTCCCTTTGTCATAGTCATTTGGGAAAGCCTGGTCCCTGGGTTAATCCAACTTCTTCCCTTCTCCCCGCCACTAAAGCATCTGGCTGTGGCTGGAGAAAAACACAAAACCATGTTGTCATGTCACTTTCTTTCATGATGCTAACCTGGAGTGTGCCCTTAGGACCACCAGCTGTGTTTAGTTCACTCTCCCACTCTCCTAGACTATTTTTGGCCTTGTCTGTCCCCAAACCTCCACTACCTTTGCCCCATATTCACTCCTAGCAGATAACCCTTCTTCCCATTTTCCTGAAATGAGAAGCAGGAGGAAGAGAACGTTCACATGTCCTCAATCAGCCCCCTTGCAGCCGTGCCTCAATACTCTGCCTTTCCTAATCCAGGACCCGCTCTCTCTTGGTTCTCCTGCTACCTCCCTGGTCCCTTCTTCTTTGGTTCCTTTGTTTTGTTTCTCCTCATCTTCCAGATCTCTAAATTTTGGAATGCCCCCAGGTTCTGTCCCCAGTTCTTTTTTCTGTCCATATACACCTGCTTGGTGATCTCATCCAGTCCTGTGGCTTTAAAAGCCACCTATGGTTGCATATTCAGGCTGGACCTCTTCCTGAATTTGAGGCTCATTATATGCACCTGCTTGCTCAGCATTGTCACTTAGGATGTCTCATAAGCATTTTCAACAAGTCCAAATTGGAACTTCTACTTTTCTCACCCTGTAACTCTGATCTTCCCACATATTTTACCATCTTGGTCAATTGCAACACCATCCTAATTTCTTAGGAGGAAACCTCAGGGTCATCCCTGATTTATATTTCTCCTCCTATCAGGCCATTTTTCAAGCCATTAGAGAATCATCCTCTACCACCAAAATATATCCAAAATGTGTTCACTCCCTTCGTACACATTGCCTCCTATCACCCAGCATTTGGAACAGTGCCTGCCACTTTGAAGGGGTCTGTGACTGTCTGTTGAATGCTGAATGCCTTGAGACCATATAAGGGGTAACTTATATTTTTGTAAATTAAAAAAAAATTTAAGTGACGTGACATCAGCAGATCTTTCAGAAAGATTATTGTGGGAGAGAGAGGTGAGAGAACTGAGCGGTGCGTTTTGCTATGTCAGCGATGTGTCCACAGCAATCTCATAGTCTGCTTAATTCATGTTTACTTCTCAGCAAACCAAGAAGTTTGTCTTCTTCCCTACCCCCTTATCAAGTACCATTTATTTTTTAAAATATCACTAATTCAGATATACTGGCAGACAGCTCAGTAGGAATTGTAGAAAATTTGGAAGGTTAAGCCACATTTACAAAATTTCATCTTTTTAAAAATTTTTGACGACCTATCATAGTTCCAAGTACATAAATATTTAGTTATTCAGTCTTTACAACCCACTTCCTTCCACACACTCAATCCTCCAAGATGATAAATCAAATGCTTAACAGTGCTAATACCCACAAAGAATAGCTCTGTGTGCTTTCAATGTCAACTGGAGTGTATTTCAGTCTGATCCAACAGATAATCAGGAAAGTTAGTTTTATTGCCCTGTAGGACATTAAATGGTTTTGTCTCTAACTCAGAAAATTATTTCAGTATGTCTTTCCTTTTGGATTTTACAACCCTGTTCCTCTCATTCTTGTCTAAGTCAGCTTTACCCTTTACTGGTTCCCTCCTTAATGAGCTACGTAAACTAAGTTTTATGTTTTTTCTGTGTGTGTATAAGAGCCATGCTTTTAAGTGGATTGTGTTGTGACCCAGCATATAATGAACCTGGGTTTATGCTTTTATTTGTTTATTTGTTTGTAAATATTTCTCATTGATGTATAATGCAAAATCAAACTTTATATAAATGGAACCATACTGTATTTTTTTGTGTGTTCGGTTTATTTTCTCAGGGAGTTTGTGAGATTTATCCAGGCATTTATCCATTCACTGACTTATAAGATTCCATTGTATGAATATACCACAATTTATCTACCAATTTTACTACTCGTGGGCATTTGAGTTATTTCAATTGAATATTGAGTTAAAACAATTGAATATTGTTTTTATGGAGATTTTGGTTAAATGTCTTTTTTTGTATTTGTGTAAGCATATATAGGAGTGGAACTGCTGGGCGTGCCTATGTTCAGCTTTAGTAGATACTGCTAAAAAGCACTATATCAATTTATACTCCCATGCACAGAGTGCATGAATTCCTATTGTTCCACATTCTTACCAACACTTGGTAATGTCAGGTTATTCAATTATTACAGCCCATCTGGTAGGTGTGTAGGGGTCTCTTAGTTTTAACTTGCATTTTCTTGATGACTAATGATGTTGAATAACTTTTCATATATTTATTGGCCTTTTGGGTATCCTTTTTTTGTGAGGTGCCTGTTCAAATCTTTTGTCCATGTTTTGTTTTAATTGTCTGTTTATTTCTTTTTGATATGTAGAAGTGGTTTAGATATTTTGGATATGAGTTCTTTGTCATTGAGAGTATTTATCTTCTCCTTGTTGTGGTTTGCCTTTTCATTCTCTAAATGGTGTCTTTCGATGAAGAGAAGTTTTCAATTTATTGATCTTTACCTTTATGATTAGTGCTTGTTTGTGTACTGTTAAGAAATCTTTGCCTATCTCAGGGTCATGGAAATATTCTTCCATATTATCTTTTAGAAACTTTATTGTTTTACCTCTCACAATTAATCAGTCTTCGATCTATCTGAAATTGACTGATTTTTGAGTGTGGTGTATATGTGACTTAAATCTGTCTTGGATAATACTTCGGAGTGTAGGACATCTGAAGATGTAAGTTCTAAATATCACATGTAGAAAGACTATGCCAATAGATAGCAAAACATCTGTTCAATGTAGGGCAAAAAAAATCTATTAATCTGATGGTTTGGTATCATGTTGACCAACTAAATGAATGATATTTTGATTAAAATGGTTCAGTTGCCAGTTTGGTTTTGGCATTGTGAAAACCTAGCAAAGGGACTAAACCTGAAATTTTACTTAGAAGAAGAGAGTGATCTTGAAATTGGCTTCTGGCCCAGACATAATTACTTCCAAGATACACCTGTTAACAAAATTGGGCTTGATTTCCTTAGTCACCTCTTATTATGATTATAAATTCATCATTTTCCTGGCAGGGGCCTGAATTGGGTCTGTTAACTTTCCTCTGTCTCTAATATCCAATGACTCCCTGTTTCTCTGCAATTCCAAGCAAATCAGCTGATTAATATAAAAATTAAAATATAACTAGGTTTAAAATGACCACAGGCCACAATAGATAATTTCATATTTTGTGAAGGAGGCAAGATTTATTTTTTAAGGTCCTCTTAGCTCTAAGAGTTGATATGTATATGTGTATGCATATATAAACACACATGTATGGATATATACACTTATAAACATACACCAACATTCACACACATGCAACACATTTTTGTGTATATATGCATAAAATATAAATATAAAAAATAAAATATAAATATATAATATAATTAAAAATTTGTCTATTAACAACTATAAAGATTTCTGTGACAGAATCAGGCTGCTTTATTATTTATTCAACCTTACCATTACTGAAGTAACCTCACATTTCATAAAATCTGGAGAGTAACCATCTATAATTCTATCACTCAGATATCACCAATTTTATCATTTTAGGGGTATTTCTTTTTAGTCTTTCAAAATGTTTAATGGAGAAACATGTTTAATGGGAAAAACATCTCTATAAATACATTTTTTCAGCGTGTTATCAAATTTTGTGAAAATTGAGAGATAGCAGTTGGGATGATTTAACTTAAAATAGAGGTCATGAAACATACTCAAAATTCACTTCATTATAGAGTTTGGGGGCAAGGATGGGTCATCTCAGAGAGATTTACGGTTGTTCTCCAGAACTATTGATATGAGGCCAAAAACAAGTGATATGACTGCCAATCAGGCCAAGATGGTTAAAGAGGCTGTGGACTGACCAAACAATAGCGTCTTCAGACATGGCCCCAAATCGAAATCATGGATAGAGGCGACAACACTTGGAACCGAGCAGCTTCTTGTGCAGGCAACTCATGTAACTGCCCAGAAACAGTGCGGATTTATTTAGTCAACAGCTGTCAAACTTCTCCTGAGAGTCTAAAGGCTACATGGAGGGCTGCTTAATTGCAGCATCACTGGATTAGTTAAAAATCACCGACAACCCATATTTTAATCCTTACTAGTTCCCTCTCATGACTGAATTGCCCTGATAGCACTCTTAATGCCAGTTATTTACAAAACGAGAGTCCTAAATATTTGGGAAGAGACTTAGCATCAGTCTTTTCATCCCCTGCCCTCAACCATCTATTCTTGGTCCTAAAGTAGCGAATTTGGACAATGGGAGCACTGTTTCCTAGGATGGAAGTTAGATGGGCTGTCCCTGTCTTCTCTTTCTTGGACTATGTTGGAGTCCCATTTTGTCAATTGTTTGGCTTGAAATTTATGTGGGGAGTCTTTGCAACCATTTTGGGCTGGCAGCAGCATGGGAATAAACAGGATGTGCTTAGTGTATTAGGGTCCTCCAGAGAAGCAGAACCAATAGGGTGTAGGTGTGTGTGTGTATGTGTAAAGAGATTTATTATAAGGTATTGGATCATGCAATTATGAAGGATGAGAAGTTTTCAATCTGCAAGCTGGAGACCCAGGAAAAAGATGAAGTAGTTCGAAGGAAGGCCTGAGAGCCAGAGAGCTGATCGTGTAGATTCCAGTCCAAGTCTGAAGACCTGAGACCTGAGTGCGAAGAACAGATCAATGTCCAGCTTGATCAGCCAGGCCAAGAGAAAGCGAATTCAACTGTCCTCCACCTTTTTGTTCTCTTCGAGCCCTCAACAAATTAGATGATGCTGACCCATTTTGAGAAGGGCCATCTGCTTTACTCAGTCCACCAATTCAAATGCAAATCTCTTCCAGAAACATGCAGAAATAATGTTTAATTAGATATCTGGGCGTCCCGTGATGCAGTCAAATTGATACATATATTAACCATCACAGTTAGAAAAGCTGAAGCGACAGTTTCTTCTCATCAGAACTTGCTTATCTAGTAGTACTTTCTACCTTACCCTACGCCTTCAGCCTCCCTAGCCCCTCTAATATTACTATGGTCAATTAGAAACAGGCCCATCTTCTTACTGGCCCATCTCCCTCCAACAGTAGTATATCTACAGTACAGACTTACCTCTTATTGGTATATTTTCTCCTGAGATTCCTTTGGAGGAGCACATTATAGGGTCTAATGAAGCATGGGGGTAAAGATGCATTGATTGGCGCAGACCACCAGGTCTGCAATCCTCATTTCAGCTTTTACAGGCTGAGGTCTTGAGCAAGTTACTTCATGTCTCTGTCCTTCAGTCTCCTCTGGCAACTGGAGATAACAGTAGTATCCACCTCGCAGGGTGGTTGTGAGCATTACATGAGTCAGTAGATGTGCCTAGCTCATAGCAAATGTTGGATAAATATTAGCTATCCTTGATTTTGACTCAAGTACTATTTCTTACTTAGTGATACAGTTATTGACTCACGGTCAATAATGGTCTGTCATGCTGATCAATGCAAAGTTATCTTTGATCCACTGAGATTTTTAATGTAAACATACATATTATTTGAACTCTAAGTAGTAGATGACCTTTGCGTCTATTTGGCTGGAAAAATTCTAATACATTACTGAACAACTGCATCATTTTTTTAAATCCCAAATCTTCAGAGTAGATCAAAGAGTTTATTTTTTAACCACAACAGCTAAGAACAAGGAAAATGAAAGTTCACATATAATTGTACACTCAAAGATAATCATAATTAACGTTTTAGTGTATAGGAGTACAGGCTTCTTTCTATACATATGGTATTAGTCAGGAAAATTGAAGTTTGCTGCTACAACAGACAAACTCTTAAATCTTAGAGGCTTAAAACAGTAACAGTTCACGTCTTAATCCTTCAAAATTCAGTGTGGGTGAGGCAGCCCTTTGCCACCTCATACTGCCTTCTGGAACATGCGGCCTCCAATGTAAAACTTGAGAAGAAGGAGGAATGGAGGAGCATATATTGATGGGTGCATTTGAAGCTAAGAAGCAATGAATTGATAACTGATACAGTAATCACCAGGGCCAGGTCTTTTTTGCAAAAATTTTTCTTACTGGTTTAATTTCTTCAAGGGTTTTAAGATTGTTTAGGTTTTCTATTTCTTTTTGAGTCAGTGCTTCTAGTTTAAAGCTGCTCTATGAGTTAGACTATTTCATCTAAATTGTCATATTTGGGGCATAAACTCATCATAATAGCCTTTATTGATCTTTTTTAACATCTGAATGATCTGTAATGATCCTGGTCAGTTCTGCTTTCTCTCTTTTTTTCTTTTCTTTTCTTTTTTTTAATCAGCCTTATCAAAGATTTACCAATTTTATTAGGCTTTTTCAAAGGACCACTATTTGGTGGGTTTCATTGCTCCTTTCTGTTGCACATTTGTTTTCATGTTATTAATTTCTGATCCTAGTATTATTTTTTACTTTCCTCCACTCTTACAGGTTTATTCTTCTATTATTTTTCCAGCTTTTGAGTTGAATACTCAGTTTGTTAATTTGCAGCTTTTCTTCATTTCTAACACATTTATTTCAAGACTATAAATTTCTCTAGGTGATGCTTTAGCAGAATCCTTTTCAACCTTTCTGGTGTTTTTTGTTTGTTTTGTTTTGTTTAAATATATCTTTTGTTAAAAACCAAATGGTTGTATTTGTTTTGCTGTGTTTTAACCCAGACTGACAACAGTCAGTCAAGTAATCCATTTATATACAAATTAACAACTACTGATATATTGGGGTCAAATCTACCATCTTACTTTTTGTCCTCTAGTGGTCTAGCCTCTTCCATGTGTTTTATTCTCTTTTCTTGACTTCTTTTGGGCTGATTTTTTTTTTCCTATTTCATATATTTCTTCTACTTATTTGGAATTACATATCCTATTTCTATCCTTTATTTTCACTTTGGAAATTGAAATGTAGATTAATTTATCAAAATCTATTGTTAATTCATACTTTTATCCCCATCTTGAACAATACAAAGATCTTTTAAAAATTTTAACACTATTCATCTCCTTTCATCTTTATACCACTTTTGTCAATATTTTAATTACATATTTTTTAAAATTCCGAAATCATTGCTTTTTTATTTTTACAGTCAAATCCATTTAGAGTTTCCCACATATTTCTCACTTCTGTTGCTTTTTATCCCTTCTTACAACTCAGATCTTCCATCTGGAATCATTTTCTTCTACCTAAAGTACATGTTTTAGAATTTTCTTTAGTGCAGTGCTCGTGGTGAATGCTCTCAATTTTCATTTCACTGAAATATCTTCATTTCATCTTAGTGTTAAAAGCTATTTTCAATGGGTGTAGAATTCTAGCTTGCTAGTTACTTTTTTTTAATGTACGTTGAAGATATCATTCTACAGACTTCTGGACTCTACTATGTTGAGAATGCAGCTGTCAGTATAACTGTAGCTTCCTTGAGGATAATCTATCTTTATTCTCTGTCTGCTTTTAAGGTTTTCTCTTTGTCTTTTATTTTCTGAAGTTTCTCCATAATTTGTCTACAAGTAGATTTGTTCTTATATATCTTGCCTGAGGTTCATTGGGTTTGTGGGATCTATGGACTGGTGCTTTTCATCATGTCTGGGAAACTTTAAGCTATCACCTCTTTAAATGTGGGTTTTGTCTCATTTCTTCTCTCTTCTTCTCCTGGAACTATGATTACACATAGTAATTCCTATTGTTACATATTCCTGCTCTGTCCTACATCACCAACGCTCTTTTATGTAACTTAAATTCTTTCTTCTCTCTGTGTCTTCAGTTTGGATGTTTCTATTGACCTGTTTACCTGTTCATCAGCCTTGTCTTCACTGTGTCTAATCTGCTATTGAGTGGTGCCTCTGTCTCATTCAATTTTTTTCTCTTTCTTGGATTCTGGTTCCAAATATATTAAATTTTCTCACTCTATATTTTATGACTCTTATTGTCTCTTCCATATTATCCCTACTTTTATTTCTTTGTGCTATACTCTTGATAATTTATTTACCTAATTTGCCTTCCAGTTTAGTAATTCTCTCTTTTGGTGTGTCTAATTTACTGTTACAGTCATCAATTATTTCTAAAGAGGTTAATTTCTTTTTAATTCCTGGAATTTCTATCTGGTTATTTTTCAAATATATAATCCTGCATTTTTATAGTTTTGTGTTTCTACAGATATCTTTAAGCTTATCTGGTATTTCTTTACACATAGCCTAGTTGTTTTACAGTCTGTTTCTCATAATTTCAACATAGGAAACCTTTTAAGGTATTTTGTTGTGTTAGATTCTGCTGGTCTTGCTCATGAACACTAATTTTCTTGGATATCCAGTTATCTTTGGTTGTGTGTATATTGCATGTGAAAAATTATTTGTAGGAGTTACTTGAGGCATACAGTAAAGGTGCATCCCTCCAGAATTTTTTTTTTTTGCTTTTCCAAGGTCCCTGGGGTCACTATAATTCCATGACCTCCTTAAACCAAATTCAAGGCTTTATATTACCTATATAACCAAAGGGTTTGAAACCAGTATGAATTTCCCATGAGCTTTGCCATTTTGATTTGCCCTCACTCTTGGATGAATGACCATTTGGAGTCTCAGGGGTTATTTTGGGCGTATGGTGGAGCGAGTTGGTTGCAGTGAGTTTCCGATAGCATGCCCCATCTTATACAGGGCCTCAGATTTCTTCTCAGTCTCTTCCCACTTAGAGTCCCATCAAAACTACAATTCTAATATTTTGTTGTTGCCAAATCCTCAAGGCAAAAGAGACTTCTATGCTTCCTTAACTTTTAAGGTACTCATTTATTTATTATTTATTTAGAAGTTTTAATATACTTTAAAAGTTCATCCAATTTTTTAAGCTCTTTTCAGCAGCTAATATAAGTAGTGGAAAGTGCTATGAAACGTATTTCTTTTTTTTCCTCATGATGTTAAACAAATTTGGATATACTTGGGGATAAAATTTAAACATGCAAGAGTTTTAAAGATAAAATAAAAGACTTAAAATACATTTTGTCCTCATTGTGGATCACTTAATACTCTACCCCTGGCCAGAATCTCTGTTTCCTCATTTTCCACCAATCTTTCCCCTCCCCACTACATATACACAGATGTATACAAATATCTTTATTTTCTGTTACTGTTTATCTGTGGGAAAAATATATGAAAAGCCCTTTATTTATATGATATCTCTTGAATCTATTCTCTTTGCCTTTTATGTTTTTCTTACAGTCATTACTTGTGGGTTTTGTTTTTTTGTTTTTTGCTTTAGGAGGATTTCTCAAGCTGTTTATGTAATTTCTTGATTTACTATTCATTCTGCTCTTTAGAGCCTCCACTATATTTGTCATTTTTAGTATAACAATTTCCCTCTGAAAGTAATCTCCCTTGCTCTCAAGTTTTTCCTTTTTCATTTATATAATATCTTAGGGAATCATATTGAGAATATAAATCAGATTTTAAAAACAGTTTTCTCCTTGTTTTTTCTTGGTGCATGATCTGTTTCATCACAGAATGTTTCCTGTGACATCTCAGATGCATGCACTTTTTTTGAACTACAGGATTTTTTTCCTGTATAATATTTTCTTTGTTTTCTTATCCTTTTAGATACTTATGTACATTCAGTATGTGGAGCTCAAATAAGTTGTCTTGGAGATGTATCTATTGAACATATGTTTATATATTCAAATCTTTTTATCCTTAAAGAGGAAGGAAAAAATCTATCATCTATCTATCTGTCCTTCTACCTCTCTATCTATCTATCTATCTATCTATCTATCTATCTATCTACCTACCTACTTTTTTTGCCTTGGTAGAGTTTCATCTACCTGTTAAGAGAGTTGCCCAGGAGAGAATTCCCTCACTTGCAGAGGAGCTTCTCCTCTGTGTTTGCCACTGCACTGCTCTCATTGGGAGCCCTCGCCACTTAAAGAGCACTTGCTCCATCCTCATGATCTCAGGGGTTATGAAAACCAGTTTCCTTCCCCGAACTACCAAACCAGCTTTTGCTCACACTAACGTTTCTGATAATGTCTCACAAAGCCCACTGATAAAGAATATTTCCCCTGTTCACCTCACCCATGTTCCCTCTATAGTGGTGTCCCTCCCTCCAGTTCCCCTCCGGGAAGCCCAGTACAATCTCTTCCGTGTGTTCAGGCTTTCACAAAAAGCATGAAAAACTGAGGGCTTTTGCTTTCAGCTCTTCAAAAACTCCCTAGGCAAGAAAATATGAAGGGCTTTGCTATGTGCTTGAAATTGGAGAATTAAAATATACAGGGAGCAAAATATAACTTAATAGCTCGAGAAAGGTACCTTGCTGAAGGTATCATTACCAAAATACAGCAAATAGAGATCATATTTAAGCACATGTTACTTGAAAGGAAAAAGGAAATAAGAAAAGAAACATAAAGAAAGAAAGTCACTTATTCCTTTCCTTCGGGTAGTTCTTTGACCAATATTGGGCCTGGTGACTATTTTATTTAGCCTCTTAGAAGAAATCAAAGCAAATGACCACCTAGTTATTTTTAACTATGGACGCTAAGCATGATGAAGAAAATACTTTCACCAGTGTATCAAGTTTATCTATCACCATGGTGACATTAGCTTGATGTCATCAGCAACTCTTAAGTGGTCAAGAATATGAGTTTTGCTCACCACATGGGTGTCTAAGTTATGATAAAATAATAAAATCAGATATTGTATTGAAAGTCAGGGATCACCTCTATTTTTTGGACATTTCAATGAGAATTTGGGAAGATTCAAGGTACAATCATGAATCAAATTTTTAATGTCTGTGTCATCACCATTAAAAGCCATAGGAGGTAAAGAGATCATTGGGAAAAGACAACAATTTATGACAATATCAACATATGCTTACATGTTCCTTAAGTACTGGGTTAGCACTCTCAAGTGCATATGATGGCATTGTGTTTACCTCATACTGAAGTTAATAAGAGAAATCTTCCTGAAGAAGTATTTGAACATTTGTATAGATAGTTTAGGATGCTCCTATAGAAGTGCAAGAGACAATAGATGCTTTAATCTTAATACCAGGTCCAAATCTAATGTTACCCATCCTTGAGACAGAACAGGAAAAGGTGAAGCTAACTGGAAACTGAGTGCATTTGTTCAGCTGTGGAGAGCCATCTTAGATAGCTTTACCAAGCAAGTTGAACAAATCATTGAGATGGTAGGTCACTAGATTGTTTTCAAGTGATAGCATGCCATTTTTGGCTTCTTATATCTAGTTGAAAAGCATGAGAAGTTCAGTTTACCACATGGGTAATTGATAACCGCCAATTCAACTTTGTAGATCTGAAAAATTTTAATTATTCAGCACAGCTGCTGGTACCAATGCATGACAAAGAAGACACATGTATCTGAAATACAAGACCCCCCAATCCAAATATGGAACCGTTAAACTGAATAATCATTGGCATTTAAATAACTATTGGGATCATCAGCTTCATGATTGGAAAACTTAATGGGGTAATATGAAAGTTTCTGTGAATAACAATAATCTCTGCCATTTACTGAACACTTTATACAAGCTGAACTTTGTGGTACTTCACAGGGTTTTTTTCATTTAAACCTCATAACAATCTCATGACCCATTTTACAGAATAGGAAACTGAGACTCAAAGAGGTTAAAAAACTTACCTCATCATATAGTAAGCACATATCAAAGCAGGGATTTGAACCTACATTTTTCTGATTCTAAAGTTGGTGTCCTTTGTAATTAAACCACATTGCCTCATGAATAGATGTTCTATGTAAAGATCTCCTTTGCTGTAATATATTTACATTTGAGTTTCGATTATCTCACCTGGAAGTGGATGTTTAAAAAAAAGTGAAAGGCTATACGTAAGGATTTTTCACGTAATATCATAATCTATCACATCTACCCTTAAATAAAGATTAATTAGAGTCATACTATGTGACTAGGAAAATATTGAGCATGTTTTGGTTTGAAGTGTACAATGAATCTGTAATAATTTTGAACATATGAGCAAGAACCAATGGATGCTTTAAGTTTTAAGTGTTGACAAAGTTGTCTTTTGAGCAAGATAACAAGATTCCATAATATTTACCTTCCAACAACTCTAACTGTGCCTCAGGAGAAAATAAATCAATAAGAGATATGCCCCTACTCTGATACAACAGCCATGGAAAAGAGAAACTGTTCAGGGTCAAGTGGCGTGTTAGAAACATTTCATATTGTCTTGTGAAATCTGATTAATACGTTTTCAGGAATGTTGTGAGCAAGTTATTAAATGTAACCATTATTAAAAATTAAATAATATAGTCTTACAAATAAATTACATTAAAAACAAAGGTGATAAATACTCAGTGTCACTATCTAATTGTTTTAGTATCATCTACAGTCTTGCAGTTTTTTCTATCGTATCTGTATGGTGGGAATATTACATAATGCTCTGCTACTACACGTCACTTCCGGACTTTGCATTCAGTGACATTACATCAGTCGTCTGAAATTGACCATGGTGGGAGTATTTACACCAAACAAATTGGCAAACCCTATATACCAATGTTTGATTTATTGCTTTATTGATTACCTAGACAGGGCTTGGCAAACTACAGCCAGCGCACCAAATTCAGCCTGTGGTCTGTTTTTGCAAGTTTTATTGCAAAAGAGCGATGTCCATTTGTTTATGTGTTGTCTATAGCTGCTTTTGTACAATGGCAGAGTAGAGTAGTGGTGAGAGCGACCATCTAGCCCACAAATCCTAAAATATTTACTATCTGCCCCTTTACAGAAAATGTTTGCCAACCCGTGATCTAGACTTAAGAGACTGATAGAGAAAATATAAATAATACGGGTTACACATAGAAGGGCATCATGTGTATAGCCATTACATTGTGACTAGCATAAAAACTTGCAAAAATGTTCTTCCAGGATTCAAAAACTATTATCCAGTTCAGCAAAAAAGTTGCTCACGTAGTTGACAGATGAGTGAAGTTTCCATACATGTAGTGCTGAAGCAGAAAGAAGTTTCATTTTAGTGAATATAGTTTGTTTGAGGCTGAGCAATAGTTTAACGATAGACTATATATCAGATTTAATGACAATAAATGTATTAGGAAAAGAATTAGCAAGTTGGGATGCAACTTTGTCAAATCATGATTGAATTGCAATAATAGGTTGCCTATGGATGCAAGAGTTTGGCAAAAATCAATGAAAGTATTCTGTGAGAATCAATTGGCTATACAAAATTTACAATAAAAAGTATTATACATTTTATTATTTGTCAATTATGTGCTACATGTTGTTAATGTCAGTAAAATTAATAATAGACATGTAATTATATACATGCATTTGATTTTTCCCAGAGAACCAGTTGTTAAACATTTACCAGCACACCACCAGTCAGACTCAAACAAGCTTGTAACTGCCCCTGTGATGTTAGGAGACCCAACTTGTCACTAGTGATTTCTCCTGTAGACTGAACAAAGCAAACGAAAATTAGAGAGTAGACAGTAGTAAAAGGAAACGTAGTAAAATGGGACACAGCAAGCCTTGGTCCCCAAAATGTCATAAGCATCATATCTTTCACAGCTACATCCAACTGAATGAGCACCTGGTGTGATTAACCTACCTTGAGACTGGAGGTGAGGAAAGTTAGGAGTCAGGTGTTGATTAGGAAATGAAAAATGCTGTTACAAACAACTCCAGAAGCTCAGTGACTCACACTTTTATTTCTGGCTCACCTCACAGCCCAGCGTGGTTTGAGGATTGGAGGTAGGGGTTCTGCTCAAGCAAAGACCCAGGCGCCTTCCACCAAGTGGCTCCACCGTCTCCAGGGGCCTCAGAGTCCTCATGGGATATCTTGTATCTGGTTGGTCGACAAGGAGAATGCGTGGTGGTTTCAGTGGGTGGTTTTAGGGACTAGATCTGGAAGGGGAATGCAACACTTTCAGTCCACAGCTCATTAGCCAGAATTCAGTTGGCAGGGGAGACTGGTAAAAGGTGGACTTCCCCACATGCCCAGGAGAAAACGAAACGGGAATTTGTGAACACATGGTATGACCTCTGCCACTACTTCCCTCTTTTTCTTCTTTGTCTAACAAGTCCCAGTGTCTGGGACCTTCTAAAGTGACCTTCTAAAGTGCACGCCAATGAAGATACTTGATTTTATTGAACTACATGGTAAAGTTGAAATGACTTGGATAAATCAGTTGATAGCCATCCAGTGCAGACATGTAGGCTTTTAGAGGGTCCCCGGTTTTCCAGTATAAACATGTTGTAGGGAAACTGTGGGAGGGGTGAGATATGAGGCTAAAAGGATTTAAAAAAAATTTTTTTTTGCTGGGAAAGATTCACCCTGAGCTAACATCTGTTGCCAATCTTCCTCTGTCTCTCTCTCTCTTTTTCTTCCTTCCCCAAAGCCCAAGTACATAGTTGTATATTCTAGTTGCAAGTCCTTCTAGTTCTTCTACGTGAGCTGCTGCCATAGTATGGCTACTGATAAACAAGTGGTGTGGTTCTGCACCCAAGGAACCAAACCTGGGCAGCCGAAGCGGATGGCGCAAACTTAACTACTACGCCACCGGGCTAGCCCCAGGATTTTTTGATTCTGATAGAATTGCTTTTGTGCTTTACTTTTACAACATAATTACTCAAAGTACTTGGCCACTTAATGCATATATCTTTAGGTCAGTGCCTTCCTCTATGTTATTGCAATCTCTTGATTTTTTCTCCAAAACTTTATGTTTATGTGAGGGAGGGTAAGGGATAAAAAGAAGTATTAGGAGAAGTACATCAAGTGTAGAGAATGCTAAGGAGATGTCCAAGGATAGACACCCTAAAGACCATAATTGTTACAACTGCAAATTGCGAAGACAAATGTTCAACAATGCAAACTGATGGTACTGTGCTTGCGTGTGTGTATTACGTGTCTGTGTGTGTGTTTGTGGGTGTGTGAGAGACTTGCAGAACTCTATTTGGGGAGCATGATTCCAAGGACAGCACAGGAGGCATGTTCCCCTGGAATGACATCAAGCAAACAAATAACCTTCCACTTCACAACCAGGGTGCCAACAGTGACATGTATGTGAGGGAGGTGTTTCCACATGTCCCTTCCCATCTGCTTCCCAGGGTTTGTGAACAGAATGGAGATGCTGAGAGGCACGGGAAAGCCAAAGCCACTGCTGTCAGTTGGCCCAAGGACACCTGCCCTTGTGGTGCTTGGCATAACCCAGGTCAACTACACTTTGATGAGAGCAGCAGTCCAGGCCTGTCCACGGCAGGAGCTGCACGTGCACTAAAGGGCTATTTTCATAGGTTTCTCTCCTTAGTAAAGCAAAGAGGCCATGGAAAGATAGAGGCAGTTGAGAATCCCAAAAGGAATACCTAGCATGCAGTGGGGGGTTCCCCTTCAGTGCCCCCTTTCTTAGCCATGGAAAGGCTCCCATCTGTAGAGTCCTTGCCTGCATCCCTCTTGTGGGTCTCTCCTGGTGTAATTCTGCCATCTGTCACGTGGAGTATTCTGGGAGAGGCTCTCCTATCCCTGAAACCTGCAGAGGAATGACAGATGAATGTGGGGGAAGGGAGTGCACACGGTCCCCCTCTGTGTGGGCTTGTGTGACTTCAAGTAAAACAGAGCTCATGGCACATGAGTTTTGGAAAAGAATATACTCCCACTATCAAGGTTGTATCTTTCTTCCTATGTTTCTGTTTCCCATCTATCTTTTTTCTTATGTTTATTTTTTGGTAAAAGAGGAGACTTCTGCTCCGAAAAGAAAAGAAAAAATTGGAAGTGGAGGTGGGGGAGAATTTGACCAAAAAAGAGTAGCACAAGGGGATTTTGAGGGTGAGAAAACTATTCTGTATCCTGACTGTGGTGATAGTTACGTGACTCCATGCATTTATCAACACTCACAGAGCTCTATGACAAAAAAGTGACATCTGCTGCTCATAAAGTATAGAGTAAATTTATAAAAATTTTCAGACACCTCACTAGCCCTTGTAGGTCCCTTTGTGAAAAGGATAATGATGTAAATTAAAGGGACAAGAAAACATTTATTTATATGGACTGAATTGTCCTGCTCCATCCAATGTGGTGCCCTGAGACACATGTGGCTATAGAGCACTTGAAATGGATAATCAAACAGAGATGTGCTGTAAGTGTAAAATACATGCCAGATCTCAAAGCCTTCACACAAAAAAGAATGCAAGATAGCTCATTAATAATTTTTATGTATTGATTACACATTGAGGTGGTAATATTTTGGATACATATAATTAAAATACACTACTAAAATTAATTTTATCAGTTTATTTTTACTTTCTGAAATACGACTACTAGGGAATTTAAAATTATGCCCATGGATCACATATTTCTATTGGACAGTGCTGTCACTGTGTACAAGGTGTAGGTAGCTATACCATGGAATTAGCGATGGAGTGGAACTGAAGATAGTAAGTGGCCAGGCCAGGCCCCCAAGCCTTCAGAAAGATTCTAAATCCAAATGTGTGAGTCTTCCTGAAAAATCTGCTGATGTACTCTGCGCAGGGTTGTATATTTCTGCTGAGTCTTCAGAAAGACGACCTCTGCTTTGACGGAGAGCCAGGATTCAAACCTTCTTTGAATGGGGGGCTCCTTTCATCCTGTTGAACATTGTCAATCTGTGGCTAGTGATCTTTCCTTGTTTTCTAAGCTCTAAATGAGAGAGAGCAGTGCAGTCACATTTTGATTTTCGGTAGCTTTTCTCTGCTTAGTCATGCCACTAAGCACCTTGCTGTGTGAGAGGCAACATATAAGCTATCTACTGAGTGCACGAAAATAGGCTTATTTTTCTTTTTACAATTTATAAAGCATTTTCACATGTAACATCTAATTTTATTTTGTTTTGACGAAAGAGGCAGCGTGGAGGCCAAACATTTGCACAGCAGTGCTTAATCAAGGTTACTTCTTTTAAATCGTTATTCCATATCTCTGCACTAAAGGACAGGCAGGAAAGAAATGCCTGTCATGACTTCCCGATAGGCAAGCTGGGAAGCAGAAGCTGCTGTTCTAACCCAGGGCGTCTCCATCCGCTTCAGGTCACCTGGGCGTGCTTGTTAGACATTCTGGGCTGCCAGCTCCGACCTACTCATCCAAGTCTCTGAAGACAAGACCTGGGAACCTGCATTGTTTTAAAAAGCTGTCCCTTGAACCTTGTATCATATTTGTTATGATTGCCCAGCCAGAGGTCTTAAGATGGAGGCCACTGTACAAAACAATGCCTTAATGTCCTCTGTGTTATTTTCCATGATCTGCAGTATTCAGCTCACTGAGACGCTGGTGAATACTCTGCCAAACCCCCTAAAAGAGTTAATTAAAATAAAAGAATTGATTTTAGGCTACTTAGAGTGCACCTGTCTTTCTGAAGTTTTCTGTGGTCTCTGATTAGTTCACTTATAGCCTAAGAACTAACACTGACATGGATTTGGGGTTATTTTTAATTAGAATTTTTTTCTTTCATTATCCAAAATTAACACAACTAGCTTGCTTCAGCAAATGGAAGAGTTTAGATTTTGAAGGAAAAAGTGAAATCCTTTATCACCGGGACATTGATACACACTCCATCTTTGCATTAAATTTCATCAGAGGCATAAAATGAAACACATTTAGCTCTGTGACTCCTGGAGAGTTAACGTAGCTAAATCCAGTTACAAAGCAAAGCCAACAGGTGAAGTAGCATAGGACAAAACAACAAGTTCTCAAATAGGGCATTCTACTAGATAAAGAGATTGACTGCTGAGAAACACAGCCTTGACGCAGTTGGCTAACTACAACAAGAGCAAAATGGCTGTTGTCTAGGAAGGAGCAACGAAACTGGTGTGCCTTGTCTAAGTCCAAGACCTTAATATTCAAAAGAAAGAAAAAGGCATGCATATTAATCAGCTTTATCTTCACTGTGAATCTAGAGAGTCTCAAACTCTGCCCTCCTAACATTCTGGGCTGGAATATTCTGTGTTATGAGGAGCTGTTCTGTGCACTGTAGGATGTTTAGCAGCATCCCTGACTTCCACCCACCAGGTGCCAGTAACACCTTATACCCAGTTGGGACCACCAAAATTGTCTCCATACTTTGCCAAGCGTCCCCTGGGGGCATATTCACTCCCCATTAAGAACCACCGATCTAAACGCACTAATTTCTTTAATTTTAACTTCTGTAATAATAAAAATGTTTTTAAAAATTAAATAACTCCTGAAAATGCGCTTAAAACAACTAAAAAAATTTTATTTAAATATTTGAAAAACACTCAAAAACTATATCAATATCAAAGATGTAGGAGAAGGGTGAAGCATTCCATTCTCATATATAATTAAACAACTTTCATAATGAGCTGGTGCAGATTTATATCCATGGTAAGTGAAGACTCCAACTGTTAAGATTCAAAGCAAGATGAGTTTAAGCATCTTAGAGTTCCTGCCTCTAAAGCAATAGGGTAAGCTTTTGATATGCAAAATAGACCCTGATATAGTCAGAAAAAGAGAAAGGGCAATTGGAAGAAGCAGTCTCCTCATTTTAAATGAGTTTCTTGTCATTCAAATGTATGAATCTCAGAAAGCATTTGGGGTCATCCTGAACTTCACCTCATGTTTCTGAGCCAGGAATGTATCTCCTTGCCCATTCCTGCTCCATTCCCCAAATCAGTGGAGCAAGTGACTTCACTCCACGCCTCTTCTTAAGCCTCTCAGTTATGTCATGTGCAAACCAAGACTTCCCAAGATCCCAAAGCCTCAGGTGGTGGACAAAAGAAAGAAGTATCTGGAAGGAGAGAAAGGATAAGGGAGAGAAAGAGGTCTTGGTATGGACTCCAGGGTGAGGGGCAAGAAAGGGGGCCCTAAGGAACGGAAATGTCTAAGTACTGTTACCAATTTCACCTCACTCTGGTGGGACTCCAACCCACACTAGGAGGAGTTCCAAGGAGGGGTCCATGGGTGGGCCTTATACCCACAATCCGTCACTTCCTTAGAGGGTTCTTTCCTGTTCAGTGTCGTGGATTTGAAACGAAACCGAAGCTGAGCCTTCAACAGCACAAGCTTTATTCAAAGGCCAAAGAATGAAGAAGCAGGAACTAAGTTCACAAATCAACTTCTCAGCTTCTGGGGTGATTAAGCAGCTATCATAGGGGTTAGGTAATGAAGGGGAGGAATATTCATAGTTGTTCTGGAAAATAGTCAGGTTTTCTGGGGAGCAGGGGTGCCACCTCTTTTCTTTCCTTATTTGGTTATATCCTGCCATTACCATGGCAGTTGTAAACTGTCATGGCATTGGTGGGTTTGTTCTATAAGATGGTAACTTATTACAAAGAGCATAGTCAGTTGTGGGGTCTATGTCAGGTCAAGTCAGACTGCCATGTTGCCTTCAACTGGTTTTCACTGGTTTTGTTCAGCCATCTTCTTCCTTTCTTTGGGGTTTCTTGCAAGCTAAAGATAACGTTAGGCTTGTTCTGAGCAGGGTTGTGGTTAATGATTTATGGGGCTGAGGGCTGGGGTAACAGCACCAAGTCCTCCTAATAGTGACTTCTTACGGAATATTCATCAAAACATTTTTTCCAACTATATAGGTAATGAATGCCCATTTGAGGACTTCTGAGGATAAAATAAATAAATAAAAAGAAGACGCAGTTATCTTGCTTTTTTGTGCAGTATTACCATCCATGTGGTATAAATTCTCTAGATTTGCCTATTTTTGACCTTTATATAAATGGAATCAACTATATATATATATCATTTTTTTTTTTACAATTTGGTGTTTTCAATCAACATTCAGTTTTAAGAATCATCTATGTTGATGCTGGTGACTGTAATTCATTTTCACTACTGTTTAATACTCTACTATAAGAATATAACACATTTATTCATTCAACTGTTGATTTTGGTTGTTTCCAGTGTTGCCTATTACAGGGAAGGCTTCTATGACTATTTTTATGTGTCTCTTGATGCAAGTGTTCAAGTTTTTCTTACATCTCACATGTAAAGATTAAAATGCTGGATTTTAGGGGTTATACGTCTCCAAATGCCTAAATAATGCCAAATTGTTTCCTAGATTGTTTGTGTCATTAAACTCCTGCCAGCTCACTATCCTCACCAGCAATTGGAATCGATAGGTATTTTAATATTACCAATCTGATGGTAGGAAAAAGTAGTTCATCGTGGTTTTAGTTTACATTTCCACAGTTACTAAAATGCTTGTAATCTTTTCAGATTTTAACTGGATATTTATATTTCCCCTTTGGTCAAAATTTTGTGTCCATTTTGTTTCATTATTTGATCTTTCCTTATTGGTTCATGTGTGTTTTTTGTATATTCTGGATACTAATTCTTTCTCCAGTTATATATACATTTGTGTGAATGTATACCAGTCAGTGATTTGTCTTTGTACCCTGCAGAGTTTTTTGTTGAACAACAATTCTTAATTCTAACGTCAAATTTATCCTCTGCCAGACCCTTTTCCACAGCAGCTGCACCATTGTACATTCCCACTTGCAACGTATGAGGTTATCCCCAGCTGTCAACATAGTATCTGGTGCATAGGATGTTCTCAAAAAATATTTGTTGAAGGCCAGAAGGAAAAGGAGTCCAGCGTTCATAAATAAGTTAGTGCTGGCTGTGAAAAAGTTGAATTTAGAAAAGAGTCTGATCATGGCTCCCCCAGCATCAGGCACGGGCCAGGCTCCAGCACCCAGAGCCCGCAGATGCCTGGATGGCTGTGTGCACGCAGCCTGCTCCAATTCGAACTGCATTTTCTCTATTTAGGCTTCTGGTTTCTTGGGATCAGACCTGAGTATAGAAGAGCAGGAATGTTCAGACCCCCTGAGACTCTTGTCCCAATACTTCCCAACACTGGAAGGCCCGTGTACATAAATGTACACACATACACACACACTCACACATGCACGCACACGTATATACATGCTGTGATAAAAGTTTTTGAGATCAAGAAGATCTAGGAATACGTTTCAGAAGACAAAAAAGGGAGCAACATAACCCTGTCCATGTGCTTTGCTTCTCCTGAGGCATGTTTCCAGCTCCGATTACACATCCTTCCTCCCCTAGGTCAGCCTGGGTGAGGACCTGGGGGCCAAGACCTCATCTGTGCGTCTCGGTTGGGAGGAAAGTGGCTGACATTCACCCAGCTACCAGTAGCTTTCTGTTTATTCACACACAGTCTCCTACTCCTAGCAAGTGAGAGGGCATCTGCAGGACAGCCCCCAGTTAAAGTAAGTGACAGAGGAGAGGGGGGCCTGACAGATCCAGCCAAAAACAAGGGGGATGGACCTTGAGGTGGGGCTGGCCCTGCTCCTCTGGCTGGGACGTCACTGAAATAGCAGACTCCAGCTCCCGCCCTTGCCAGAACTCCAGTCTTCGTCTCCTTGGCTGTCTTCCTAATCCTCCGCCCTCAGCACCACCCGGTGGTTTCCAGTCCCTGCCACCTTTGCCTGCAACCTTCTTGTCACCACCCCCATCTAACTTGTCTAATCCTGTCAGCTCGTAGCTTAGGCACTGCACTTCCTTCTGGAAGTTTTTTCTGATTCCCAAAGTCAGGCCTAGAATCTACTTCCTCAGGCTGTGTATCGCTCTTTCTTCTGTCACATTATTTCAAGTCTGCTTGTTTGTCTGTGTCCTTCTCTAGATGGAAAGCTCCGTGGTGGGAGGGGACATGTCTGCGGTTGTTCATCATTACAGCCTCGGTGCCTAGCAGAGTGCACAGCACACGGTAGGAATTCGACAAATATGTGTTGAATGAATGAACAAAGGAACAAATGAACGAATGACGTTCTTTTCCAGTTAAGAGCAGACGGAGCCTCGAATCTTTCGCAAACACCAGTGAGTGGCATCTCAGAATCCGGAGGAGAAAACAACAGGCTCCGTGGGATCACTGTCACACACAGACTTCTCCCAGTAGAAGCTCCTTCACATCTGTGATCAATCAGTCCAAAAAGGAGTCTGCTGTTTTGCTAAGGGAGAAACTGTTAAAATTGTTTGCTGCCGTGAGTAGGCTAAATTCAGCCTGGCCTCTGGTATGCCACAGATGGGCTACAGGTGTGGTATCTGCCCCTCAGCTCCGAGGGAAAGGCCTGCGGTGGCTGGACCCCTGCAGAGGCCGCTGGCCCTGGGCAGCCTCGCCCACCTCCCCCCGGGGTGTCATGCGTATGTCAGCACAGGATGTCTGGGGTGGGTCTGGACACGCCGGCAGGCGCTGATGGCCACTGTGTTGGCAGCGTGACCTGTATTATTATCATTCTTAGCAATTATTAATTCTTTGGGGGATGTGTCTTTAGGTGGGAAGTCAAAGGAAGCTCCATATTTTCAGGCTCTGCAGAACTCAAGCCGCACTCCTATCCCCCTAGAGTCCTGGGATTTCTCCAACTTTTAAAAAAGAAGAAAAAGAGGAGGCATGTTATCAGGAGTAGGAGTGGTGATAATAGTGGTAATAGTAACAGCAGTAAGTAGTAGTGGCAGAAGTAGGAGTAATCATATTTCCAAGGCAAAAATTTTAGATAGAATGAAGTATCTAATGTTACATTCTTCATGGGTGGGCCCCCAAGAGGTCAGGGGTCAATAGCTGGAAGCAATCAGCTGCAAACAAGGAATTTCCTTAAAATCTTATGCTTTATCTTAAAAATCCATGTAAAATTTCTTTGCTACTCCACAATATGTCAGTGTCATCTCTTCCTCCTCCCTCCCCCCAAAAATGAAAACTATGAGATATAAATATGCTCCCAGAACGTGGGCCAAGGTCATCCCGGGGCTTCAAGGACCCCCTGCCCCGCCTCCTCACTTCCCATCACTCTGGGGCGCTGTCCCGTCCTGTGTAGTTGCTTTACTGCTCCGGATGGTATCAAAGAAAAGACAAGCCACAGAAATTCCATGTGAATAGGAAAAATAGTGGATGGGACAAAAAAAAACACCAAACAAACAAACAAGCCAAAAGGCAGAATGAAATCGTGAGTTTCTTTTTTTAGTGGAATAGGAGCAGGGGTTCTCTCTGAGCTGGGATGGCAGCGCTCTGCGCACAGCTGGACCTCCCAGTACCTCCCTGTAATTCCAGGACTGCTGGGAAGCTCGCCCCCACAGCATCGCGGTCTGTCAGTAGTCCAGCACTGTTTCTCAGACCCATGTTCAATTACACTCGGCATGCGCTCTCAGCCTGGAAACTCTGCCAGTCTCCAACTGCAGCCTGGCTGCCTGACTAAGGAGGTCTGATCAGCGTTTGATCGGCATTTCATCATCAGTTCAGGGGTGGACATCACTCGGGCCTCTTTAGATCATGTGAGGTTTAGTGTTTTCCTGAGACGGGAGGAGCCCTCTGGGTGCCATGCTCAGAGGGAGAGCTCTGGAAAAGGCGTTAATAGATTCTTGGCACTAGACCTAACTTTCTGAGCTGGTGAATATGATAATCAGGCTGAATCCTAACTTTCTGGTGGCTGCCCTGATTTTGTGTTGACTCAGCTATCCTAATGCCTTTCTGCCAATGGATGACAGGTACCACCCGAAGTCTGGGGAAAGATGTTCAGTCCATCTCTTTTTATTGTTTCTAGAGAACCGTCCTTATTTGAACAAATAACTCAGATTGTCATCCATAAAATAAGAGGATGGGATCATATAATCTCTAAGGTACCTTCCAGTTTGTGTGGTTTTGAATTTTGAAATGTTCCATTAAATCGTCTGAGAGGCAGAGACGCTTCATAGCCCCATGTGGAAAAGAGATCCTTAAAGTATTTTATGAGCTGAAGATTCCAATGAACTAGAAGAATGTCCTAAGTCTATATCCAAACTAGACCAGACTGAAATGTCCACTCTCTTCCTGCCAGCAAAGAACCAAACTAAAACTCCTGGAGGACTGATTCAGATTGAGAACAAATAAGCCTGAAGTAAACGGTGGATGGAAAAAACGAAACGAAACAAAACAAACAAACCAAAAAACAAGGCGAGAGGAAACTGTTGGAGGTGATGGATAAATTCATGGCATTGGTTGTGATGATGGCTTCATGCGTGTATACTTACCTCCAAACACATCGTCATATACATTAAATCTCTACAGCTTTTTGTATGTCAATCATACCTCAATAAAGCAGTTAAAAAATAAAAAAGGTAAATCGTCCCACCAGCCCATTCGGTGGGTGGGAGCTCAGGGACTCACACTGGAGAATATAAAAATGTTCATCTTTTCTGGACTCCAATGGGCATGGGATAAACCTGCTCAGTTTGTAATATTCCTTTCTCTGCAACACGAACTGTGTCTTAAGTGGGTGAGGCTGACTTTTTGGTACATTTCACCAATGGTCACATTGTCAAGCTGGAAGGCTTGTTAGAGAACACAGCTCTGAGCCTTTGACATAATTTGGAGAAGGATGGAAGCCAGGTAGCCTCTGGAGAATATGGCAGGGGACCTGGCTTGCGGGGAGGGGGGGGGGGCGCTGCTGGTGGGAGTTGGCGATGTCTCCCCAGTAGCTTTGCTTGATGAGAAATGCACGGTCCCCCTGGCGGAGAGGATCTCACAGTCTATTTCCATGCAACAAGAGCAAATAGTAACAAATGCTTGTTCTCAGAATGTGAGAACTGAAAGGGAACTCAAAGTTCACCTCAGTCAACCCCTCATTCTGAAGATGAAGAACACCAAGACCAAACACGACTGAGTATTTGGTCCAGCGCCCACAGCTAATTAATGGCAGAGCTAGGTGTGGAAACCTGGTACCCTGAAGTCAGAAAGGCCCTAATTCAAAACCTGGCTGGTCTCTCCCTAGTTATGTTCTCCTCAGTAATGTACCCAATCTCCCCTGAGCCTCGTCTCCAAAGCATGAATGATCCCCCCTGCTCTTTAAGGGTCCTGTGCAGACGAAATTCATGAACACCGCTCGGTACTTGCTGTTTTCTTGCCCTCCCCTTCTCTTATCACAAGTTTAATCAATGCGCCATGAAGTCAGTGATTTCCTGTTCTCAAACGTGCTCTGGTTGCAGTCTGGCGTTGCATAACCTGCTGGATGAGGACACGGGGCCTCTGGGAGCTGTAGCAATGTGACCAGACTCGCTGGCGCGGGTTGGGCGTTCCGTCCAGCAGAGGGCAGCAGAGCACGGCCGCCCGGGCGCTCCTGCGCCCTGTGTGCGAACAGCAAGCCATTATGTTCTCCTTCGGGAAAGGCCGAGGAGCTCGCCTTGCAGCGCATTCTTTTCAATGGAGGCATTTTTCCTCTCTCATTTCAGTGAGGACATAGTGTTTTGGCAACTACCATGTGCCCAGATCTTTTTTCAGTTTTTGCTTTGTTTGGCTGGGTTTTGTTTGAGGGGGTAATCGTTACGTTTGTTAACCATCTCCCTTCCGTGCACCAGGCCCCATGCTGGGCCCCTCATAGTCGGCATCACCCTTAATGCGGTCAGCACCCCCAAAGCAGTATTTGTATTCCCAATTTAGACATAAGTTTAGCAATTTGTAAGAGGCCGAGTCTCTTTCTAAACCAAGGATGAGTTGGGATGAAGAAGGGGAGGTATTTTGTTTTACTGTGTCTGCCTCCCTTCTGTCCAAACATGGTCGACATTTATTAAGTGCTCGATGCTGAGTTAGGCACTTCTATAAATGCACGGGACCAGGAAACAAAAAAGAATATGGCTAGTCTTTTTCTTGATTTTAAAGATGATATATAATTTTTTTCTCCTCTGGGCAACTGCTTTGGGAGGAGGGGGGCTTGCTGGGAATGAGAATCAGACCCCACCCCAGAACTGCTGGATCAAAACCTGCAGCTTCACAGCCTCCCCAGGTGACTTCTGTGCACTTTCAAGTGTGAGATGCAAGACCCTGGAGGGCAGCCCGAAGCTGCCTTCAAATACTTAGGGGGCCAATATTTGAAAGAGAGGGTGTATTTGTTTTGCTTTGCTCTAAAAGGCAGGTTTAGGTTTAATTAATGTAAGCCACAAGAGAAGGAGGGTTCCAGATCCTTCAAGAGCAGGGGATTTCGAGTTGGACCTTATCCCAGACCTCACTAGCTCCCTCCTAGTCACCGGATGGATTGTCACTGGAGGAGCCCAGCTACGTGACTTCTCTGATTCTTGTTATCTACAAAATGGGGATGTTGCTTTCTAAACAACTGGGTTTTTTTATTCAATGAGATAATGAATTTGAGAATGACTTGCACATTTTAAAATACTATACAATGTCAGTCACAACTATCACCGACTGCAGCGGTCCAAGGCGGAAGGCGTTGCCTTGTGAGGTGAGCGCCTCATCGTCACGTGAGGGACAGTGTGAACAGACGTGGGGAGCTGTGTGTGGGGCTCTTAAGAAATTCCCTGTGTGGTGTAATGTGCTCTGAATGGGGGTGATGACAAGCTGGAGGGGAGCCAATGGAATAAGGACTAGACCCCAAAAGCTCACTCATTTCATATTTGTGTGTCATGAGTAAGACCAGGGTCCCCACAACCCTACCTTCAACTCTTAGCCCTTTAGAGCTAGTGCTAGGGGGTGTCTGGTTAGTTAGGAGCCTTACTGACAGCCTAGACCCTTCGAGTTAAATATGAGTCCAGGAAAACGCGGTCTGCTGACTGTTTCCCGCTGCCTCTGCATCCACACTGTTAGGAGCAAGTGGAAACAATGTGAAGAAGAGGTGCACATCACTTGGTTGTGACTGCTGGACCCCAAAGCTGCACCTGTCTTGTCAGCACTGTGTGATGAAGCGGGAAGGAAACACTGGCCTCTTCTGGGAGGCGCGGCCGCGGCTCAGAAGCCTGAGGCCCTCGCTCTGCGGTCCTCCCCTTGCAGGGCAGCAGAAGGCACAGAGTGAGAGGAACCAGCACGACGGGCCGTGCTCCGCGCCTGGCACATGGCAGGCCCTCCATATGCTTGTGGAATGAACCGACGAAGGAGTGACTGCAGAGAGGAACACTCACAACGGCTGGTTTCCATCCACGGGCATTCCATCTACACGCCCTACAAGTGCCTGAAACAAAGACAAAGCTTCCACTAGCGGGGAATAGGTTGTTCCTAGTTTAGGCCTTCGATCTGACTTGAGTGGCATCTCTTAAACACCAAGATCGTTAAGGAAAGGGCATAATATAGAGAAACCCAGTCTATCAGGTTCTGCCTCAGAGAATGCTCATTAGCCAGACACAATATGTTTTCCTGTTGTTGTCCTTGTTGCCCATTGTTGGACACTCCCATCAAGCTGAACACCACAGTCACTCCCTGTTTGAGCTCTGCTTGGTTTTTAAGCCACTTTGTTTCTCAGGTGGAGGGCTGGGCTGGCAGAGGAGCTGGGAAATGTAGTATCAGGCAATGAGGAAGGGGGTGAGAGCTTGAACCATCTTGGGTTACACGGTCCTGGTCAAAAGAACGTGGTCATCTATTTTGAGGCCTGTTTTTCCCACTCAGACAGTTTCTTCCTGAGTCAGAACAAGACTCTCCCCTCCTCTCCCCTCCACACTCTTTCCTTCTCCCTTCCCCCTCCTTCCCTCCTCTCTCCTCCACCCTCTCTGCATTCAGTCCGTGCAATGTCCAGGAATCCCTCCAGATACTGTGTGTTCCAGAAACAGGCAGCCTCCAGTTCATTCAACGAACACCGGAATTCAATACTGTCTGCTTGTCACCATTTTTTGCCCTAAATAAATGCGTTCAAATGTATTTTTGTCCTTTTCATTCAGTTTCTACCTGAAAAACAGATGCCCATCGCATTGTTGACAGTTCCACGTGGTTTTTAAATTTTTTCCTCTCTCAGATTTTCTCATTACTTTTTTAAAAAAAGTTTTATTTTATTTATTTATTTGTTTGTTTGTTTATTTATTATTTTTGTGTGTGTGTGAGGAAGATAAGCCCTGAGCTAACATCCATGCTAATCCTCCTCTTTTTGCTGAGGAAGATCGGCTAAGATGAGTTAACATCTATTGCCAATCCTCCCCCTTTTTTTTCCCCCCAAAGCCCCAGTAGATAGCTGTATGTCATAGTTGCACATCCTTCTAGTTGCTGTATGTGGGACGCGGCCTCAGCATGGCCGGAGAAGCGGTGCGTCGGTGCGCGCCCGGGATCTGAACCCCGGGCCGTCAGTAGCGGAGCTCGCGCACTTAACCGCTAAGCCACGGGGCCGGCCACCTCATTACTTTTTGTAAAGCATGGTGCGATGGAGAGTGTGGAATTTGGAATCTGGATGTCTGCATATTAGTCCCAGCCTTGCCCCTGACTAGGTGGCTGATCCCAAGGACACCACTCACCCTCGGTGGGCCTCAGTTTCTCCATCACTGAACAGAGACCCTGCCACTCGCCCGCGAGCTTTGTTTAATTCCTCTACTGTGTCATTCCATTTGCTTTCTCTAATATTCTTCTCTTTTCTCTCCTTGAAACTGGCGTTTTAAAAACTGTTGCTGTTAAAATGAGTACTTGCCTTTCAAAACTCTTCAGGTTGCTAAGCAGCCTCTACCCCCCCCTTATGCAGCCTGGTTGCCATAGTATCATCTGAGCATGGTAACAAGAAGCAAAGAGCTATCATTCTTTGCTAGATAGGGTTGCGCAGACAGATAAATACGCTGCAATGTTTCCTTACAACCCATCTGGAAGAAGTGGGGAGACTGCCCCATACTACACATCTCGGATTCTTTAATTAGCTACTACCTGGATTTCTTGCTTACTTATAGCTCTTCTGACACCTGTGGCTCCCTGGATGTCACACCATCCCTGGCACGACACTTCCTACAAAGGCTTGTGAAAGGCTGCTGCTGCTACTCCCTTATTTGTAGCTATTTAGAGCTAAACTTAGACTCATGCTTCTCAGATAGTTGCTAAATATAGAACATTGAGCGTGAATCAGCATGGTGACTAAAGGTACTAGTGTCGTAGCAGGTTTGGAGAAGATAATAAATAAACGTCATCAGAGTGACATCAAAGGGTGCTCTTAAATAGTGCAAAAGATTGAGACGTGAAATTAAAGAACCTACTTGAAATCTAACATGTATTCAAGAAATATAAATATAAATCCTAGATTTTCCCCTTTGGCCCGTGTAGTCCTGGATGGTCAAGTTTCCAGAGCCAGGATGCACAGGTACAGCTTGGCTGGTTGTTGAGATACAAATATTTCTGGAGTGGCCTCTCGCTCCCAGAGTGTCCTCCTGCTGCCCAGGCACTCATGCTCCAGCCGAGGACTCTCCAGGCCTCCCACAATCCAGCATCTAAGGGGTTAAGGCTGGTAAGCAAGGGAGTTTCAGGAGCCCAGGACTGAGGCCAGCATCCGTGCTGATAGGTCAGTGTCCATATCATACCTGATAACTATTTTGATTATCAGCTGTTAAAGCTGCCCTCACGTACTCCAAACCTTTTTCTAAATAAAGTCGCTGTTTTCTTGAGGAAGCAAAATTTACTCTTCCAGATTAAGCCATCAGGAAAGTATGCTGCCCTCTAGGAAAAATGTGCCTGCACTCAGCCTTCTGGGGGGGGGGGGACACTGCCTTTGAACTTGGGTCGCAGGGTTGAGATGAGCAAGCACTGTTGCCTGCACCGTCATGCTTGGCTGCCCAGTGACAATGACACGCAACTGACAGGCAGCTGGTTAAAATAGAAAGCGCACACCACGGCCCCATGGTGCTGTGAGTTGATCGGCTGAACTGATCCCTACATTTTAAACACATTCGGCTCAGAGGGACTTAGAGAGGGCTTTTCAGGCAAAGGCAGGCTGGTCCCAGACTTGTTCAAACAAATCAACTTCTCGCTCAAGATGGAACAAAGCTTCCTTCCATTGGTCTTCCAAGGCTTTTCGTATTCTGTGTTTGACAGCTTCTTCTCTTCCTCCACCCTGCTGGAAGCCACCTCGGGGTTAATAACACCTCTTGCCAGAAGAGTCTTAGGACCCAGGATGGGAGCAAAAGAGATTTCCCAATCTTTGCCCCAGCCAGGCGGGAACCACAAACATCACAGACAGATGGTGTCCATCCAGAGTCTCTCAGAAAGAGCTTCTGCCATGTCACTCAGTTACTCAACCCAGGGCTTGCTGATCCTTGCTCTAGGAAACTTCTCTGTGATGCCTAAGGATTGTGTGGTTGAAGACTGTTTTTCTTTTGTTTGGCCTCCAGAGGAAGCAGAGGTTAGCTGTCAGAATGCCCTGTACACAAGTCCTTCTGAGTCCCAGCTTTCTTGGCTCTCTCAGCTTCTTCCTTCCTCTGGAGTCCTCCATCAATGAGTAAGGTTCCCCACTCCGTGTTTGAGCAGTGCTTACCACATGATTCTTCCCATATCCACTCTTAGATCCCTTGCCTATGGCCATGTCTATGACTACATAACAAAGGTATAATTTCCAAGAAGAACTCCTCCCCTCTTTCCAGATCCTACAAACTTCCACACAGTCCCTAGCTTGACCATGCCCAGAAGGCCATTGGTCAGAGCTTCACAGGTCTTTGGCTGTTTTTCTGGCCAAATTATCTTTGGATTAAGTTCTAGTGGTAAATGTTTTATAACTGGCTGTCTGGGGGAAAAAAGGAAAGAAAACAAAAGACCCTGATTTGTGCCATTTGCCAATGTCTATGGTGTAAATACTCCCACCATGACCAATTTCAAGCTACTAACATGAAGTCACTGAATGGAGAGTTGGGAAGAGATGTGCACAATTGTTTCTCGTGAGCTGTTACACATGAGCTGGCTCTAGCGCATCACTGAAGTAATCCATTCTTCAGGGGAATATGACCATTGATCTTTTCATGTCCCTTTCTGTATCTTGTTTCCATCTAATATCTAATTCTGTCAGACATATCAATCCTTTAAGCCAGTGATTTTCAAACTGTTTTTTGGCTAAAGGTTTTTATGTTTATATAAATAAATGAAGAACATTAAAGCAACGCTGGCTTGATGGAGGGATTGAAAAAGGTTCTAGGCCCCATACTATCCTATAGCTATGGAGAACACTAGGAATCACTACTTTCAGTTTTTTCCCACTTTTTCTCACTGACACAATCAGAATTATATGGAAAATACAACAATTATTGGCATGTGATTGTTTTCTTGAAGACTTTGGAGTAGATTGTAATGAGTAATACTTTTGGTCCACTTGGAACCATTTGTAAAACCCATTGCTTTTGGCTAGGAGGGGTTCTCAAGAGCTCTATTAATCAGCATACCAATAATGACCTCATATGAGCTGTAGGACAGGCCGTTGCAGTGGGATCCCTTGCTCTACCAGGATGCCTCAATTAAGTGTCTGCAGCTCTGAATGTTCTCTGGCTTCAGCTGTCTACCAAAAACTGAGAGCTATGAGTCACACCACTTAACTGGCTCGTGAGTTTTCAGTCCTGCTTTTTTCTCAGTCAATACCTTTCTCTGTCTCTTGTTTTCTCTCTCTCCAGGTTTTCTCACAATATTATTTCATGTAATTTAGATAGCCCCAAAAGATTCTTTTATATATTTCCCTTCCAACAAAGTGCTTCCATTTTTGTTGATCTGTTTTATGATGTAAATCATAGTTTAATGGAGATGTACCATTCAATCTTAATGGCATCATGATTCTATCTGATGCGTTCCTTTTGTTTTGATGGGAGAAATAGGCTTGGAATTTTCTGAGATTTCAGCAACCAAGTTATTAATAAAGAAATAAAAATTCTAAAGCAGGAAAGGAGCCTATGAAGATAGAAGAGAAATCACAGGAATGTTCTATCTACAAGCCCTACATGTCTCCCTATCACTGCATTGTGTAGGATTGAAAGGTTCTTCTATTTCCAGTTCTTCCTGGCCATACTCTTAGATCTGAAAGCAGTAGTAACTGGGGCATATAAATTCTCAAGACTGTCTTCAGGCTAAGTGGTGATGGAAGCAGCAATCCCACACACCCATGCTGTAGGATGCAGGCAAGTGCAAAAGCTTAAAGGGCTTTGACTTGAAGCTAACGGTGTGAAGTGCTAACAGTTGGATTTCAGACATCAAAGTGAGTTAGGGAACAGGACTAGGAAACATCTAAAATCACACGTGTAGGTTACTGTTACTTCCGTCTGCACGTAAGGCCTACCTTGTTGGTCTGTCGGGAGTGGGGCAGACCAACCGGGCCCACATACGCATCTTCGGTGAATTACTGGACCTCTCCAATAGACATCCGAACATGCTTCACACTGAACAGACCCGAAACAGAACTACTCAAATCCAATTTTTAGTCTGGGCTCCATATCTCAATGAGTAGTACCAGTTACAAGGTTCTCCAATCACAAACCAGGAAGTCCTATGTGACCTCTTTCCTCTGCCTGCTGTCCACTGAGTTGTCAGTCTACTTTTTAAGGTCTCACATTTCTACCTCTTTCTTTCCAGTTCCAACACTATTGCCTTAATTCAGGCTATTTTAATTTTTACTTGGTCTGGAATAATGTTTTATTCATAAAACACTTTCAATAACTATCGGTTGAATGACTGGGTTACTATAGGAATCTTCCTCCTAACTTGCCTGCCCACAGTCAATTATGCTTTCTCTCTCCCATTTATGCTCCATTCTCCAATGCAAGTTCCAAAACAGAACATGTATCGTGTCATTCCTGGAGGTCATCACATTGCACCTGCCATGTTCCTCCTTCCTGACTTGTCTCTCCCTACGTGGTCCCAAACACTCTTCAAACTATCCTTCCAAACCCTTTCACAACACTCAGCTGCCTCTGCAGAGTCTACTGGACTTTGCTTCCCAGCATTAATCCCACCTAGACTCAGCCTTACCAAGTTCCTGGGTCCATCTAACCCATATCAGGGAATCCTTTCAGGATCATATCTCCACTAGCAAGCAGGATGTTATTAGTGGTTCTCACTTAGACCTTGTGCCAGATCATCTTTTTCCCCTTTCTGTGTTCTCTCTGAACCATATGGTCTGTAAAATCTGGAAACTACATTTTCCAGAAGCTTTTCCAGGAGTTTATGCCTTAGATTGTACCAAAGAGAAAATCTCAAGGGATATTCAAAGGTAAAGGAGAAGTTGACATCAACATTGTTCCTCTAGTAGTAACAGGCAGGTTTGGAGGCTTCCGCAGAGCCCTAGTGAGGCTTTGACCATGGCCTCCAGGAGTCCTTCTGCGGATCACCTCCAGTGTGTTGTAGGCATCTGAGATGGTGGATTATAGTGTCCTGCAACTTCTGAACTTCCGAAGTTCCTAAATTCTAAAAGCAGCTTTCACTGACCTTTGTTCCCCAAGTCTACCAAAGGATTTGTAGGCCTTTAGCTCCCTGCATTAAATCTTTTCTTCTGTAAATATTCTGGAATAGTTTCCATTTTCCTGATCAAACCTTGATTAACACACATCAGGTAGCCAAAGATTTGGAAATGAGTTTAACCCAAGACTCAGCTTTGAGCTCACTGAGATATGACTTTTCTGTCCCATCTGTGGTTGCATAAATCTATAGGATTCCACTTTGGCTTCTGTTCCTCGGTTGTATTCTGAATTCTCTGCAAGAATTAAGCCCCTATGGTGGATCCCAGCCCACTTGGCTAAGACCCTGGTAACTTGCCTAAATTTTGCTGGGTGATCGTGTCAGGGAACTTAACCCTGTGCCCTTATGTAGTCCACCTCTTGACCTTGCACTCCAAATTAGACAACCTGTCTGGAACTGAAGGGCTGCCATCACCCAACTTTGACGTCTGTTACCACCTGGCAACTTCTACTCTCATTCTTTATTCACTCTTTGGCTCCAATTTGCTTTTTAGATTCAATCATGTTGGTTAACCATTGAATTCTTGCCCCATCTCTACAAGTGACAAATCATATAGCCAAGTTTGCTCCCACGGCCTGGGTCCTATCTCATTCCTGTTTTGTCCTAGCTTCTTTCCTTCCACTGTGAGCCTAGTCTTGAAGTCCCAGCACATCCCTTAGTTGAGACTGTCAGGGTTATAGTATTAAGCTAGCAACATATCAATTGCTGAAAAGTATAGCATTTTTCTATCCTTCTCATTCCACTTCAAGTTCATGTGGTACCCAAATTCAAGTTAGGGTATAAATCACCAATACAAAAGGAAGTCACTAGGGTCATAGTGAGTAGACATTATATTATTTAACATAGATGCATAGACCAGTTAGTCTGGTCAACACTACTCATGACAGATCCTCATATTGCTGAAGTCAACTTGGCCTTTTTCCCCTACATATTAGATTGTGGCAACTTGTTTTACTTTTTCTTCATGTATACTATTTGCTGCCCTGAAGAATCTCTTATTCCATATTGAGTATACGCATATACTCTGTTTTTGAATCAGCCCTCTGTAGTTTCTATTTGCCGTGAAAGAGTTCTTTCTTTCCTCTGGCACACTCTCTGCTTTTCCTCTCTGGAAAATTTTTGTAACCACATGTGTACGTTTAGAACTACAGATTCTTCTTTAAGAGGTAATTTATGGAAAACCAATCCATGTGTATTACGAGTGCCAATGTTATAAGTCCGTGTAATCATATAATTTCAGAATTTGTTTCAGCCAGAAAACAGAGAAGTCGATCTTTGGCATGCCTACACAATCCTCAAGTCTGTATTCAAAAGGGAATACTTAGTGCAAAAACTCCTGGCAGCAACTGTCTCACCTGCCTCTACTCTTGGTACTTGAGGGGAGAAAGAATTTCTGCTAGAAATTAGATATGGACACACTACCTATTCTTCTTGGAAATCTTTTAAAAGAGATTCCACCCACCTATCGCTTTGCTCTGCAGGATGAGTCACAAGCACTGTAATGCCACAAAAGGAAGATTCTGACACATTTACTCATAGACCTCCTGGCCGGACCTATCAGCCTTGCAGATCTGTCATGCTCCGGTCTTGTAACAATGATGTGTACTTTCCTAGGCATGATGGCGGCATGAAGACTCCATTCCTCTCCAGGGTCTGACTTCACTCTGGGGCTTCAGCCTTTCCCCCTGTCTCTTGCCATCAAGTCTGGCTTCATCCAGTTTCCAAAATCCAACTGCCTGCTTTCCAGTGGGGGTTTCCATGACAACTTCTGTTTGTGGCGGTGTTGACTCCAGCGCTCTGTTTCATCTCTCCTTTGTGGCACTGAGCTCTTCTTTCCTAAACATCCCTGGTTCCTCCCTGTTCTTATATTGTGCTTGACTTTGACCCCAGCCTCTCTGAGTTCAATTTACATATTGATGAATTTTGTTCTCAGATAAGCCAGAGAGAATCAGAGTCAAAGTCATACTTTTAAACCTACTCCATCACAGAAAACTAGGTCAGATCAAGAGTCTTCCACCTTGTAGAAGTGGTGGCCGTTAATTTTCTGCTCTGGAAAATGAGAATTAGATAAGAAACAATCCAAGGAACTCCACCCTCTACCCCCTCCTTGCAAAAAAACAAATACACTTACAAGTTCACCTTCCAAAATAATTCTACATGTTTAACCAATTGCAAACTCATTTAAGATTATAAGTGTCTTTTTTTTCAGGCCCGCTCCTCTAATGGGGAATGTCTATCAGTCATTCACTCCTTAGTATAAAATAACTTTATCACTCAATGACAAATTGGCAGTCCTGGATAAAGGTAGGAGATTGAGGAGAAGGGGGTCATTTTCCAATGAAGAATACTGTGAGGCAAGAAGGGAGGTGATTCTATAGGGAGATGTTCTAAAAACATAAAGATCTCAAAGCCTGAGGAAATGAGACAGCACTCTGTATGAGCTGAGGGTGCTGTTGATAAGGGGAGGTAGGAGGACGAAATCAAACATTTGGTAGACTTCTTCAGCACATCAGCGGCAGCATCTGCAGCAGACCACTGTGAAGCTTTCTGCCCTGTGTCCTTGGCATGTGGCAGTGGGTTGCTGATGTCTATGTGTGGTGAAGTACATAAATCCTCTTTCTGGAGTTTTCTTAGAGGACTAGTAGACACAAATGCTTAGAACACGGGCTCTGTGCCTTCCTCAGTCTCATCCTCCTTAACCCTCTCCACTTGAATCTCTTCATTAAAAGTGCTTATTAGCGGGGCCAGCCCAGTGGTGTAGTGGTTAAGTTCGGCCTGCTCCACACTAGTGGCCTGGGTTCGCAAGTTTGGATCCCAAGTGCAGACCTACGCCATTCTTCAAGCCGTGCTGTGGTGGCATCCCACATACAAAATAGAGGAAGATGGGCCCAGGTGTTAGCTCAGGGCCAATCTTCCTCACCAAAAAAAAGGGGGGGGTGCTTAATAGCAATCATTCCCACCAAGTTCTGCTGGTTGCCAAAAAGGAGAAATAGACGCACAGTCTACATAATTACATAGCATAAGCAAATGTTGAAATACCAAGCATCTTGATATGCTAGAGAGAGTAAAGATTCTGGACCTAGCAAGATCTGAGTGTGAGTCCTTATCCTGCCTCTTATCTAGCCAGATACCCTTGAGTGTTTTATCACCCAGAAAAGAGGGAATAAAAATATCTCTCTCTTAGTTGTGAAGATTATGAGATAGAGTTGGTAATGTGTCTGGAATAAAGTTAAGCCAAATTAAATTTCAATAAAGGGTATATTTAATAATATGGGGGGGAGTACAAATGAAGACATTTTGAGTTTTCTAGAGTTTTCGTCTAGAAAATTTTCTATCAATATTGATCCAAAAATTAATCCAATAAAATAATTATTGAGTGACTAATGTGTGTCAACCAATGAAAGATTTGATATAATTTATTTTTATGGATTTCAGTTGAAGATGTGACTTAGATTTATTTTGAAATCAAATCTTTGGAACAGACTCATGATATCTGTGCTCTTGTTGGCTGGTTTGGAATTCAATGCCTACTTAACTGTATTTGAAAAACCAGTCATGATTAATCTTATAGTCCAAATTCTCTTGAGAACCTTCCCATCCATTCATTTCAATGCAGTCAGTATTTATCTGCTGCCTCCCGTGTGCAGAGGGCAGTAGTAGAATCTGGAAGTAGTTAAGGAAAAATAAAACACTGTTCTGTTGCAAGGAACAGTAAACATGGCTGAGAGCCAAAGCACTGGGCAAATGACTAGTAGAAAACAATGAAGTGAATGTAATAAGCAAGTGATAGAACAAATGTGGGGAGAGAGGTTCATTCTGGCTGAGGATCCAATCAGTGGATGAGGTCGCATTTATATGTGGCCTTAAAGAATGAGCAGGATCTGATCTAGGGAGATGGGAAGAAAGAGAGACCTGTGTGGGCAAAGAAGGTTGAGTATCTAGTTACCATATTCAGGGAGACAATGAGCTTGGCTAAAGTTGTAGCTTTGGAAGCACAGAATCACTAAGTTTTATAGCTGAAGGGACCGTAGAATCCAATGCACTCATTTTAGCAGCACGTGTTAAAGGGAATTATGGGAGGTATGCTGAGAAAGGCAAGTTGGATTAATTCATGGAGAACCTGTCATCTGAAAAGTCTGGACTTCCTACCACAGGTAATGGATACTTCTGGAGGTTTTTGAGTAGAATTGAATGTCTTTGCAGCCCTTATTCCTGTTTTGGATCCTTCTATAGCAGTGGTTCTGGATAAATACTTGGAAAGCTTGTTAAAACACTGATTGCTGGCCCCACCCCCGGAGTTTCCAATTCAGTGGGTCTGGATAGGGCCCAAGAATTTGCATTCCTAACAAGTTCCCAGGTGATGGTGATGCTGCTGGTCTGGAGACCACACTTTGAGAACCATTGTTCTATTGTATACTATTGGTTCTCAACTCTGGGTGCCCATTCACATCTCTGAGGAGCTGTTAACAAATACTGAGGCCTGAGCCCTACCCCAGACCAGCTGACCCAGAAGCACTGAGGATGGGCAATAGCTGTGGGTAATTTTTAAAAGCTCCCAAGTGATATCCTAGGCCAGCACGTCTCAGATTTTTCTCGTGCATGTGAATCACTAGAAATCTTGTTAAGATGCAGATTCCTTTTTAGTAGGTCTGGGTTGAGGCTTGAGATTATGCATTTCTAATAAGCTCCCAGCAGACATCAATGCTGCTGGTCAACGGACCATACTTTGAGTAGCAAGGTTCTAGAAAGTTCAATATTCTTTCTTTTATTTTTTTCCATCTCGCTTCTCTCTCCATGCCTCTATTCAGTGGTCGATTCAGTCTCTCTTTCTCTGCCCCCAGTGCAATATAATAACATTCAGTCCCCGAACACCCATTTGAATTGTGCCTAAGAAAGAGCCACAGAGGGACTAGGTGAAGCACTTCGGGTTTGGGTTTGGTCAGCAGCTAAGTCGACCTGGAGATGGGACGCTGGGCAAACTCCTGCTTGGTGGCACGAAGCCTGACGCAGTGCAGGTGAGTGTGTGGCCAGCAGCCCAGACCTAGATGTGTCCATCTGAAGCCTTCTGTCCCTACCAACTGCTGCGCTTGGCAGGCCACCCACACGCCTGTGCTAAGCTTGCCTTGCAGCTCTTCCTTACGTACTCCTGAGCTTCGCTTGCCCACCCTCTCTCAGCAACTTGCTTTTCTGCACAAATTACTCTTTGTCATAGGCATAATTCCCAAAGAGAGAATAAGAAGCTTTCTGGCGTATCTATTAATCATGAAGGAGATTGAAAGCTGGGAATAAGGAAAGGGAGAAAGAGACTTAAAAACTAAATGGAAAATGCCCTTTGAAATGAAGATTTTCTGACAGGCGCCCTGGGTGGACCTCCACTCCAGTCCATTACTTTAAATGCCTCCCTCCTTTTCTGTGTGTGTGTGTATGTGTGTGTGCTGGGGGAGCAGGAAGGGGACACAGAGAGGCAGGAGGGATTTTTTCCCCCTTTTATTTTCTTCAGTGAATTGTGATGACAATTTGAAGTGCTCTTGGCTAGAAAACTATACTTGGAGGAGTAAAAATGAAAACATTCCAAGGTTGTAAGGTGAATCTGCTACCCTTACAACCTTGGGTAGATCAATGCTAGGACTCCCAAATTGTTTCAATTAAAGGAAGATATCTGAGCACAAGGTGCACTGTGCCATTACTGAACAAAGAACAAAAACAATAATTGTTTTGCTAAGCTGTGTGTATGTTAACAAAAGCCTCTGGAAGAGTTTAGCTCTTGAAATTCTTCTTCCTGGGATCTTGTGACATTACCACGGAGGAGCGGGAAGTGATAATTTATTTACTGATTATATGTGGGGGAGGAAATTTTCGCAAGGGTTCCAAGAGCGACTTCCGAATGGACGTGAATATAGATCCATGCAAAGCGTGCAGGAATTCAGGCCAATTGTCCTACTCCGTGATCCTCACAAATTTGGGTCACTCTCTCAATTAGTTTAGCTCCTCATCTGTGTGAGTACAGAAACAAAAGCTACTTAGAGCCCTTGTGGGTTGGCAGAGCATCTTAAAATGCCCTCCTAAAGAGGCAGTGCTGTAAATTCAAAACAGACTTCCAGAATAAACTCAGCAGGACAGCACTCTGGGAGCTCACCAAGCCAGGCCCTCTTCCCAGGTCTGGATGCTTGAAACTTCAGTAACCTTGACTGTTACAGTCCTCCTCTATGAGCCTGCATCTCCTGGGAGGAATCAATCATTCTGAAATACAGTCAGGATCTCTGCCATTCCAGACGCAAGCTTCTATGAACCCTGCACACTCCGCCTCCTCTGTTAGTCATTATCAATCTTCCCCTTGTGGTGGAGGGAATTGGGTGTACCTCGTGTGCTTGCGAATGTGTGCTCACAGGAAGGCCGAGCATTTGCTGTAGGAGGTGGGATCAGGGCTTTCATCCTGGAAGTTGCTCAGGACATGGGGTGGTGTACAGTAACAAGCACTATTCTCTCAGAACAAAATCCAAATTCTGTCCTGTTTGTCTAAGCGGTTCCTGCCACTAGAGCAAACTTTTATGATTTGGAGCATAAGTACAGATCATCTGTTGTGCTTCAACGTGGGTGTTTTCTTTAAAGGAGCTAATTTGGTTGTGCAATACCATCAAGAGGAGCCACTTGTAAATTCTGTTTAGGTGTGTGTATGTTCTTCCACTGGTGGCGGTGATGAATCATCTCCATCTTCGTTTTATTACGTAACTCCACACTTAGAAGGAGGGCTGGAAGACCCTGCCATGCAGGAGAGGCCTCTACCCGTCTATGCTCCACCTGGCAGAAGGTCTCTGCTCTCCCTGCACCGGGCCTGGCCTTTCAGTGGGGAAGAGAGTATAGAATGAGCAACTGGTCCAGGTTTGCCTGAGAGTTTCCTGGTTTTAACTGAAAGTCTTGTGTTCCAGGCACTGCCCACCCCCCTTAGTCCCAGGCAAACTGGGACAGGTGGTCACCTAACAGGTCTGCTGTTTGCCCATTTCTGGCCTCAGGGTGATGAGTGTGGTGAGCACTGGGTCCTGATGGCTCTGGGTTCCACCCAGGCCTTTCTGCTCCAGCAGGAAATCAAGACTGACTCCTCCTGGAGTCAGGAGGCAGGCTTAGGGGTCACAATGAGATCTGCTCTGGTCGTGGAGTGGAGGACAGTTCCTCTCCTCCACAGGGAGCCATGGACAGGTGTTAAGGAGTCCCCCTGTGCTGAGGGAGGCAATGGCCCCACAGGTGAAATGTTTCTAATTCTACTCCATTGCAGTAAGATTGAGGCCAGTCATCATTGTGTGTGTAGGGTGGAGAGGAAGAACACAGGCTTGGGAGCCCAACTGGCTTCAAATATTAGTCATGCCACTTATTCATGTTGTTTCTGGGGCAAGTCATTGAGTCTCTCTCAGCCTCATTCTCCTTGTCATTAAATGGAGAGCATGATTCTTAACCCTCAAATTTCTGGACAGTGTTTTCCCTATGAAAAGGCTATCAAATTCCAATTTACTTCTCCTAGACTTCAGAATAAGGCAGTAGCCTTGGCTTTTTAACCAGGTTTCTGTCATCTTTTGTTACATACATTCAATGGGCATAAAATTTATGCACTGTAATTAGGATGTGTAGAAATGTAAATTTATTTTTCTCTAACAATTAAAGTTCCTCGTGAGCCTTCATTTCCACTGATGGAGGGGAAAATCTTGCCTCTTGAGGATTGTTCAGCTTCAGACTAGACTTTTCCAGGTGAAGCTCTGAGTTTAAGTTCAGTCTAGTGAAGATCATGCTCTAGTCCTCAGTGTTTTCTTCTCCTCTGGGAAATCAGGGTGTATGTGTACACTGACTTCAGGAAGAGATGTCCAGTCAGAGTCTTCTGTTCCTATTCATCCTGCAGTGGCCCGTGCTGCCGGGGCTTTGTGTGAAGGCCACTGTGCCTAGTGGGGGTGGCTGGTCCCTGGTGCCCTGTGCTTGTATTTGCTGCTTAAGTCCATAGTTCTGCTGCAATCCCAATTATGGGGTCCATGTATTCCTTCTTAGCCTGACCCCAGACCTCTGCAGCCCACTGACCCTCTCAGCCTCTTGGCTGCCTTGCCCTACATTTAATGGAGAAGAAGCAATGAGCATATCTCAGGCCCTCTTTATGTAAACACCCAAGGCCACTATGTTGGCTTAGAGCATAATGCAAGGTGTTCCAAGTCTTCCAGGGTTCCAAACAGATGGTGGGCATAAGCCCTGAGGGTTATGGATTCCCTCTTATCCTGTTGGATGTTTCCAGCCTCTCATCTACCCCTCTCCCCAACACAATTTTGACTGTGGAATGGGGCTGGATCAAAGCTCCTCAGAGACATTGACGCAATTCTAATGCTCTTCTGTGTAACGTTCTCTTGGTTCAAATCTCAGCCCTTTCTATGCAGAGGAAACTGCTTATATCCTGCTTACATAATGTCCTAGATACTTCCCTGTAAAAATTCTATAGTCTGAGTCCTACAAGCTTGATCTTTTAACCTTCCAAGTGAAACTCTTTTCAAAACAAAACTATCTCTTTCTTTTCAATTCCCTCTCCCCTCCCCTCCACTCCTCCCTTCTCTCCTTCTCTCTTTCTCTGTCTCTCCCTCTCTTTTTTTTCTCTCTCTCCCCCTCCCTCCCTTCCTCAGCCTATCTCTTGCAAATCTAATGCGCTTTGGCATTCGAGTAATTATTATTCTCTATGTACTCATTAAAATAAAGACAACTGTTATAACAAATCAACCCCTAAACTTCAACTGCTTCGTGTAATATAAATTTGTTTCTCACTCTTGGAACAGTTTGATGCAAGTGAGGAATGGGATGTTCTCCTCCATTGGATGTTCAGGGACCCAGGAACTCTGTCATCTTCAGCACAAAGTTTCTAAGAGAGGGTGGAGAAGGCACATCCACTTGTCGTGGGAGGGACACATATCACTAGAGTTCATGTTCAGTTGGGGAAAACTAGTCACATGGCCCCATCAAGATGCAACAGAGGATGGGAAGTGAGTCCTTTCCTGTGCAACCACTTCCTAGTCACAGTTCTAACTAGGAATTGTCCTTCCATGTGCTGACTTTTGCAGACTTCTGGAATGTACGGGGCACTGTGCTGGACATTCAGCAAAAAGATGATGAAGACATGGTCTTTACCCTCAAAGGCCTTACCTTAAATATTGGTAATTTATTATTAACCTTTCCATACTGCTCTTTGCTGGCCTGGAGTAATAAGCTTCACCCTTTTGGCTTGTCTTTATTGATGTAAAGGATAATGAATACAGAGTGCAGGAGGAAAGAAAATCAGCTAATAACCAAATTTAAAGTGGAGAGGGGTCTTGGAGATCATCTGTACAAAAGCCTTTGTCCGTGGATAAGAAAACATGAGACCATAGAATTAAAACAACTTGCCCAAATTCTCCTAGCTACTTGAGAGAACCAAGTCTTTCCATCTTCCAGCCTTAAACACTTTCCAGTATATCAGGATCTTCCTGATGACTATGCAACATACGAGAGTTTATGAGCTCTGCCCTTTTTAAATACGTGTTTAGGAAAATGGGGCTATTGGTGAGTAGAAGTTCCTAATGTGGTGCTGTTTGTAGATAATATAGTCAGCATTCGCCATTATACCTACGAAACATGTGGGTATCATGGCTTCATTGGGAAATCACGGTGCCTCTTGGAGTATTTACATCCACTTTGGATTCTCCCTGCATTCAACAACACCTCAGTTCATACGCCCCAAAACTGTCAACTTCACCTCAGGTAATAATATCTACCAGGTTTAATTTGTCCATCTAGCAGTCTGATGGGTCTCAGAAGTTTGAACAATGTTTTGTTCAACATACAGTGCTCTCTGCCATGTACCCAAAGCTGCTGGCCATATTTGTATATTAGTTTAGCTTATATTTAAAATATAATTATTGTGACCTCTCCCAAAAGACCCAGGTACGTTAGCCTAAATGGCCATGTCAGTATGATCGGTCAGCTGTGGTTGGATTGGCATTGTCAACTTTAAGACAGAAATAAAAGGGGCCTCGGAGATTTCTGAGAGGCAATCCTGACCTGCGAATCCCTGGGCAAGGAGCATACCCGGTGCGGAATCTCCTTAATGGAGATTTCCTTTAATAGAGTTGAGCTGAAAATTTTTAACTCCAGAAACTCTCAGACTCATATATACTTCTCAGATAGACACTGACCTGTGAGGCTGTAACTCAGGCTATTCCTGAAGATCCCAAATCTCCATCGTGGAGACGTGGGCGTACTGGAGATATGTCAGAATAAAGTGGGGGAAGCAGTTTACCAATATTTAAGGTAAGCTCCTTGAGAATAAAAATCGTGTCTTTGTTTCATTCCTAATATTCCTAATTCCTTTTATTCCTAATGCCCCAGACTGGAGCTGTTCAGTGAATTCTGTCTCTATTCCCAATGGGTCTGGCAACTGTGACTTTGGAGAAGCTTCATCTTAGGTTCTGAAACTAAGAAAAAGCTGTACATACTGTGCAATTATGAAGCTACTCTTTCCAGACAGTAGGTCTACTTAGTCAGAGCACATGGCAGAAGAATTCCTAGACCAGACCAGGTCTGGAGTGCATGCACATGCACGCGCGCGCACACACACACACAAGGCCCATAAACAACTGGGAAAGGCTAGAAACTCTATAATCAATTTCCTAATATGTAGATGTCTGTGCGGCTGTTTATGTGGCTGAATTAAAATTCCCTGGAGGATCTCAGACTCTACTGCAGTCTGAAACTGCACTCAGCTGTTCAGCTAGAAGAAACAGAGTGGGATGGGAATCCTCATTTCTTAATATATAAAAAAATTAAGTTTTTCTACAGTCCTAGACTTGGATATTTTAGTTAAAACTAAGTATTTACCTACGTTTCCCTAAAAAGCTACTAAGACACCAATTTACCTTCCATAAACATATTTTAGGTTATGCTGAAATGACCAAGCTTCTCCTAAGATTACAAAAAAAAAAAAAAAATCCATTCCATGTGGCTGGAATCAGGCCCACTGAGATTTTTCACCAAGAGCAAAAACACCTAGTGTTTTCCAACACCTAGTTGGAAAGAACTGGCTATATTTTATGTACCAATATCATCAGACTAATGGCACACTAGCCAATTAGTTGGCATTGTTCTTTTTGTGTTTGTAGCCAGAAGGGCCCAACTTAAGCTGTCTCAAGAAACTTGTTCTTTCTTCTGGATTCTGAATCTCAATGTGTAGTTTAGGTTTTCTTGTCCTTTCACATGCTGACTTTTGAATATTTCATCCGACTAGTTTGCTCAGTATAAGACACGGCCCTTACATTTAAAGAGCTTACCTTAACGTCTGGAGGAGGAGACAAACACATTACCAGATTGTATTCATAATGGGAGAAGATTCAAGTCCACTTAGGATGGCATATGGTGCTCTCTATTGCACACTTCTAGGGTGATCATGTACATGATTTTCTATGTGATTGGTAGCCTTTAGCGTCCAATGTAAGTGATACCCTGGGGATGTACAACGTGGCAGCTCTGGGGGGAATCAAAAAAGGGTTCATAGAAGAAAAGACACTTGAGTTGAGCCTTGAAACAATTAGTGATGGGTAAAACATAGAAGCACATTGCAGGGGACAATCCAGGCAAAGAGGTAAAATATGAACAAAGTTAAGACTAGAGTTAAATGGACAAGGGTAGGGGTGGTAGGAGATGAGGTTGTAGAAGGAAGTGTCTTGCACGCCCTGTGAAGGAGTTTGAAATGCATCTGGTTAGTGCTGGAGAGTCTTTAAAAGGCTTTAAATATGACTATGACTTAGATGTTTGAAAGTCCAACCTTGGAAGTAATGTAGAAGATAGACTTGTGGAGGGGAAAGGCGGAGGGGCGGGCTGGAGGATAGGGAAATAAGAGGCTATTGAAATAGCCCAGCAGAAAAGCGATGGAAGTGATGGAGTTAGACTGATAAGGTGCACAATGAATCAAGACATTTAGGAGGTGAAATCCATAGGTCTAGGTGACTACTAAGAAGTTAGGGATAAGCAAAAGGAGTTGCTGGGGATGAAAGCCGTAAGGGTGAATCATAAATTATTGAACCAGGGTAGGGGACCCAGAATGAAGGTGACTTTGGCTACAAGGATGATTTTGGTTTGGAGGCATGTTGGGTTGGAAATTGGGACCACCAGGAAGGCTGCAGAGATAAGTCTGAAGTTGAGAGATGTCTGGGCCACAAAAAGCAATTTAGAGCCATCAGTGTTTAGTGTATGATGGGAGATATTCTCCTAAATTCCTAATTTCTCCCTGCTCTCCACTCTAAAATGAGCTCTGATGAGCTTTCCTGACAATTTAACTTTTTCAAAGCCATCACGTGGAATTTTTTCAGTCTTATCTATCAGATGGAATCACCTCACGTGGCCCTCCACTTGATTATTACAACTCCAAGGCCGTTCCTGAGGTTCTCTGGCTGCTCTTTCCCTGATTGCTTTCAGTTAAGCAGTTGGATAGACTTTCTCCTGGGCTCTGGTCCAGCATAATGCAGGGAAAAGATCACAAGTCTGATTCCCCACTCTACCACTTTCAAGCCATGTGGTCTTGTGCAAATTATCAAACTTCTCTGAAACTCAGTTTACTTATCTTTATAAGCAGCAGTAATAACAACTTGAACACAATGTTTTTTGAGGTTTAGATGAGATGAAGTGTAATAATGTTTAGCATGTCACATCAATAGATGTTCAACAAACATTAAATTTGTTTTTTCATCAATTTTGTAAATCAGACTCTGTTAGAATTAAAAGAAATCTTAGAGACTCTCTCATCTAACTCTATCAAAGTAGAGATAAGAGAATTGGTCTCCAGAGAGTGAAAATGGCTTGACAAGGTTGCACAGCCAGCAATCCAAGCTTTGGACTCCACGTCTTTGGGGTTAACTCTATACCATGCTCCTTCCTTCCAGCTTGTTTTGGAAGAGTCTCTGGCTCTCCATATCACCACAGTTTTATTGGGCTTCCTGTGGGGATAGAGGAAAATGAAGGCTGTATTAGCTACCTATCGCTGCATTGGTGGCTTAAAACAATGCATATCTATTATCTCACAATTTCTGTAGATCAGAAGTCCTGGCACAGCTTAGCTGGGTCCTCTGCTCAGGGTCTCACAAGGCTACAATATAGGTGTTGACCAGGCTGTGTTCTCATCTGGAGGCTCAAATAGGGACAAATTCACTTGAAAGCTCACTTGGGCTGCTGGCAGAATTCATCTCCTTATTGTTGTGGGACTGAGGTGCCTGATTTTTGCTGGCTGTCAGCTGGAGGCCACTCACGGTTGATGCCATCTGGTCCTCTCACCACACAGCATCTTAATTCTTCAAAGCCAGCAGGAGAGAGTCTCTACGTGTCTGCTAGCAAGTGTGTATATATAGTTATAGGACATAAATACGTCCCATCACTTTGCCATATTTCACAGTTAGAAGCAAGTCCAGGTCCCGCTCACACCTGGGGGGAGGGGATTACACAAGGCATGCCACCAGGGGATGGAGATCATGGTGCCATCTTAAAATTATACTCTCTGCAGATGCTATGGAGGGTTTCTTTATGACGATGTCATAGAGCACAACCTAGTTGGCCCTCAGCCCCATCTCATCACAGCCCCACACACTGCACTGTTTTCAGGGGAGCTGAATCTGCAAGGGCTCTGCAATGACTGTGGGAGCCAGACCGAAGGTGTCCTCTGGAGATCCTCGCAGGCCCATAGTGACACCAAAGGGTAAAGTGGTGACGGTGCCATGTGGAGGAGGAAATATGTGTGTGTACACATGTGTGTGTGTGTGTGTGTGTGTGTGTGTATGATGGAGGGGGGTCCTTCCTGAGAGTACATGAAGAGACACTGCCTGCCATCCTGGCATTTTCTGATGTGGCTTTTTCCTGAATTGTTGGTATACTGTGTGACACGAGTCATGCTGTCTCTTTATTAAAAATCCATCTTCTCCAGCTGAGGTAAAGCAAATATTTACCCATGTCTAACTCTGATCCCAGCCATGGCACATGCCTGTGCCTTCTCCATGGAGTTGTCTAAACCCCCTAGGCATGGCTAAAAGGAGAAAGATATTCTGCTTTTCCTCAGTCCTTCTGGGGACTGGAAAACTGGAAGATGTTTTCCCTGTGATCAGGCGCCTGCCTGGAGTGAATCCTGCCCACCACCACCTACAGCTCTTCTTGGAACTCTGCTTTCACCATGCCACTCACTTGCTCTTCCCGCCTAAATCCACATGCCTCCTCTTTTCCTTTAAGATCTACTGAGCTTTGTAACCCCTCCATTCACCATTTCTTTCCCTTGCATACTGTAATTTCCTACTGCTGCTCAGCACCCAGGGCATGTTACACCTGAACAATGCCAGTTGCCGTATATCTGCTCATGTAGTTCTACTGTCCCCCTCCCATCCCACCAAAGCCCACTCCTTATATGACCATCTATCAAAAGCATGGCGGTCTTCTAAATCCCACCTTAAATCTCACTGCCTCCCTGTGAGGCAGAGCATTAATCAGCTCCACAAACATTAATCCGCTCCAACTTTGACCTCTCGTATTTGCTAACAGAACCTAAGTGCCTGCTTTAGGCAATTTATTGTGTTCTGTGTTATGTTATTACCTAATTATTTTATGAGAGTGTGTGTTATTTCTCTAGTGAGATTATAAATCTCTTGTAGGCAAGATTGACATTTTTCTACATTTTCTTTCTCTCTCCCTCCCCCTTCCTTTTCTGTCATGTTGTTTAAAATGGGGCTAGATGGACCTGTATTTAAATATCAGCTCCATCACTTTCTACCTGTGTGAAACCTCTGTGATATTTATTTTTCTCATGTTTAATTGAGGATAATAACTACCTTATATGGTTGCTGAGAGAAGTCGGTGAAAACACCGTACGTGAGAAACTAATGTACATATATGCGCCTGGCACATAGGGAGTATTCAACTAACAAAAGATATTATAGAATCTTTAATTGCACATTAATGACCATTTCTGTTCAATCCAGCAAGAAACATTTGAACACCTTCTGTGAGCCCGGTTCTGTGCTTAGGTGATGAAGGGGTGTCAAGAAGCCAAAAGATCACGCCCTTGTGGACTGTAGGGGCTCTTAAGACTTCCAGGAGTCTGTAGACTGATTGAAATCCCTAAAAGAGACCAAAATAGATAGTAATTGTTTTTAAAAATTGACAAGAATCCCCTCACAATGATGTCATTAAAAACATAGCCCTTTCAATGCGCAGCGTATAGCCGTTAGCATTCATGATGACAGTGGCAGAGGACTCTCAGCTATGGGTTGTTTTCTACTTTCCCCTGCTCTGGTCCCTGTAACCAGCTGTTGAAAAGGGGGCTGCCTCTGAAGAACAGGTGACCAGATGGCGCTGGTCTGATGAGTTGTTAAGATGAAAGACGAGCGCATTCCCATTCTGCTGTAGGTGGGGAGGGGAGGGCAGAGAGCAGTTGGTCGCCTGCAGTGTTCTCCTCTCTCTCCTCCAAGCTTGTCCCTCTCCCCACGTACATTCTTCATGCTTGTCGGAGAGACTGGGGAAATGTCTCATGATGCAATTGCCTTCTGAAGCTCCTGGGAGACCCTTGTCTTAAGATAGTCCCTAAGGCCAGTAGTGGAGTAAGGGCCTATAAATGTCTGCAGAGTTGAGTGTCTGCTTCTTCTGGTAGCTGATACCTAAATCCTACAGAACCAGCTCCAATTGAAGGTGATCAGTTATCCTGACAAGATTCCACTGCACTAAAAGTTACAAATGGAACTTAAGAAAATGATCTTAAAGCTGAAGTGTAAACTTTTATCTGGGTTATTTTGCTCGAATGTGAGCTTTTAGAGGCATTCAGGGCTCTCTCCACTCCCTTTTGTGGGTGGCTCAATAAAATGAGAAACCTTCTGCATTAATTCCCTTCAGAGTAAAATTTCAAGTAGTAGAATTCATTGGTTTTCTTTTTTACGGAAAGCAGAGTGCCTTGGTTATTGAAATGAAATACTGCATTATGAAAGTCCCAAAGGAACGTGAGATTTCTCATCTGAGAGGCGCCCACTGAGCTAATTGTTGCAGACGAGAAAGTGAAGGCTTCAGAGGAAACAGAAAGCATTCCATCGTGTGCCTAATCCACTGAGCGTCCCACGGCGGATGCACCAACGTTTCTCCCCGGCATTTGGTGATGTTCTGTTTTACTGCCCTTGTCTTGCCTGATTACAAGGTCCATTGGTGTCAGTTTGTGCCATAACTACCCATTAAACCATATTGCTCTTAGACCTGCTGAATTCAGATAGTCTCCCCTAAGGAGCTTGGAGGTGGAGAGAGAGCTTCGGGCTCCTTGAATCCCATCAACTCTGTGTCCACATGGTGAAGAAGAATCTGAGGAAAGTCTGCATCTGAGAAAATCCCAGTTCTGTGGCTTTGAGGGGAAAGATAGTTTCCATTTTAGCTGCTCTGCCCACCCATCCCCGACCCATCCTTGGCTCAGGCTGGGCTTGGAGAATTTTGGCCCAATGTTCCTGACCCCCATACAACTACGCTTCTGATGGCTTTCCCATAACCCCGACTTTCTCAAGAAGTCCTGTGAGAGTTCAATGGAAAAATAAAGGACAAGCAAATGGCCCCTTAACTCATTGCAGGATCTAGCGATTGTAGCAATCCATATATACTGATCTCTTACTGTATGCCTGGCACTGTGCTAAGCATTTTTCACACATTGATTTGTCCAGAAACCCTACTAAGGAAGTTCCCTTATTATCAGTAGTTACTAATAAGGAAACAGGGCCCAGTGATGTTAAATTAGGTACCCAAGAGCACAGAGCCAGACAGAGAGCTGGAGTGTGAATCCCAGTTTCCTGATTTTAGAGTCTAAATTCTCAGGTACCATGCTATATCACTCTATGAGTTTAAAGAAAAGGTCTCCCCAAATTCGTATTTTTATTTTGTCTCTTCATCTCTTTATTTCACATAAAATTTCTACTCCTTTGTGTTCGCTTTCCTTCTCATTGCCCTCTATCCTCCCATCAAACCAAACATTAGCTGATATTAGTTAGTTTATTCTTAAATATAACTGTGTCTTGGCACACGAGGTGCTGGAATTCTATGTATACTTATAGCTGTCACTTATTCCTGCCAATCATGTGGCAAACACAAGAAACAGAGAATAATAGTCTCAGAGTCTAGCCCAATGGGTCAGGTCCAAGAAAGGGAAGGATGGTGAGGCATGGGGAGGATGAGCTGAGGGAGACTTCAGCCTGGACTTACATCTAGTTTAAGCACAGAAAAGCTGGCTGGTGGGCAGTTCATTCAGCAGGCTTGGGTGTTAAGGAGTGGGGTTTTCCAGAGCTATGTAGCTCAGATTACCACACCTTAACTCAGCGATCCATCTTCGCATCACGAGAAGTGGGACGACATGTGGATCCTACTGCAATTTACTCTGAAGCATGCAACAGCATCAATGAAGTTGTTTTGCCAAAAATATTTGAACTGGGTTTTATCCAACTTCCAGCTTACCAGAAATATAGGAGTTAGGAACCAAGGGAAATTATTCAAGAAGCAAGTAATCAGACAAATCCAGAAGGTGGGGCACTCCACAGGACCCCTGCTAGTCTCTTCTACTATCAATAACATGAACATAAAAACACAGAGGTAGGAGGTGTGCAGAGGCTCTGTAAAACTCAAAGAGAATTAAGAAATGTAACAACCAAACACAGTTTGTGGATCTCGACTGGATCCTGCTTTGAATAAATGAGTCATAAAAAAATTGGGGGACAATTAGGAAAATCTGAATATGGAACAAGGACTATATGATATGCAGTTATTGTTAATTTTGGTAGGTGCAGTAAGGGATGGTGATTATATAGGAAAATGTTTTTAGAGATGCTACTGAAGTCTTCAGGGGTAAAGTGTCATGATGTCTCAAATTTACTTTAAATACTACATCAAAAAAATAGTAAGGCATATGTGGCAAAATGTTAATAATTGTTCACTCTTCGTGGTGGGTATATGGTGTTCATTATACTATACTTTCCTGACTATGATCAATCTAATGAAATGGAAAATTACCACCTTGGTTTGGCAGTGTAAAAGCAATGTAGTGATTTATAAAACCTATTTACGGGATAATTGCCACATGTACAATGGCTATTAGGCATATTGTGAATATGTCAGATTCGTTTTGGTGAGTCTTTTTGATTCCCAAACCACTGTGCTCAAGTGCCTTCAGACAGCTGTTGTACGTGGAGTGGAAATAACCTTCTCTTGTGGTGTGGTCCAGCTTAGGAAGCACATAGAGGAAACCTTGTCAGAAGCTCTGAGGACATCCACAGCCAGAGAGCTGCATGGACCTCCACTGGGCAGATTTGGGAGGATGCCCAGCCCGTTAGATGCCCACGGTGAGCCCCTTCAGAGCAACGAGTAGCAGCTCCTATGGCTGGGAAGGAGGACGGTATTTCCCATTCTGCCTTTTTGTCGTCTCCTCCTCTGGCCCTCTTACCTCTTCTGTTCTCACATGCAGCTATTACATTCATTTACTTTCTTACAGAGAGGCTGGACCAATTCACTTGCTCCTCTTATGGTTACATGGAATCTGTTGCTTAGTACTTTTCCCACTTAATTTTTCCAAGTCTGTTCCACTTCCTGATGTCTTCCACCATTTCACCTGTCCATTCTTGAAGCTTTTCTTATTGAAGTTTTATGACATCTCATTTTTACTCTGTTGAAGGATTTTATCATGATTTGTACTATGGTTCTCTGTTTGACTACTTCTTTTTCCCCCAGTACCATCTGCCTCTTTGTAGAGTACTGGTGATATACAAACAGATTCACACACAAACACATACACACACACCTTTGGTGAATGTCAAATTTAAAATTGTTCATGTACTAAGTAACGCTTAGGAAAATGCTTGGCAAAAAAGTTGAATTGTTTGTCAAAACTGGACTGTATGTTTAGCATTTGGATCTTGTTGGTGAGTTTCATTTTTGATTGCTGTCACAGTATTTTCCTACCAGTAGTAAGAGTGGCTGAAACTTACCTTGCCTATTGCCGAATTCTCCATTCACTTCCCTTATGTTGCATTCTGGTTTGTTTGGGGTAATTTAGGTTTTGAGCATTCTTCTCTTGTTAGAATCTATAATACCCTCTCTAAATTGCAATTCTTCCTTCAGTGAGCCAAGAGCTCTGATGCTTCTAAATTTACATCTGGGTAACAGATTTGCTACAAAGTTGAAATACTGGGGAACAAATTCAACGTTTCAGAAATTTTACGAAGAGTTACATTCCTCAAGGTCTCATCCAGTGAGTTCCATCATCAGGGACAGATGGTCAACTTTAGGGATGATCAGGAAGTTTCAGAAACATGACATAATGTTTATCTCTCTTAAGATTTTTCCTTTGGGTTTGGCTTCTAAGGAACACTCTCTGTGCCCATCTCATTCTTTCTCTCTTTGGCAGATTCTGATAAAAAATAATGTCTAGAAAGGCTTTAGCACTGTCTTTTATAAAGAGGATATATTTCCTTTTGATAATATATACTGGCTATATTTTATCATCTTTAGATCATAAAAACTCACTTTTTTCTCTTATGAAAAATAATATGCTTTATTTAGAGCAAACAGATAAACCATAAGCTCTCTGAAAAAGACTATTATGGGAAAAGAACCCAAAAGTAATCATTTTGACCCAAGTTGTGATCAAAATTGTCCTTTATACCTGTCCTACATCTGACATTTAGACAGAAGCTTGAACTCCAGAGCCCAATGAGCTTGCTCCTAGGATGGCATCTAGTAGATGGGCCTGATGACATGATGCATGTTCAACGATTTAAAAAAATCTGAAACGTAAATCCATTTTAAACCATCTTCATAAGAGTAGGAAAATAACCCCAAACCCAATTGTGTCAGTCCCTTTGAAGAAGTAGTATTTATTTAGAGGCCATAATACATGTTAGAATTCTTTTGATTGCTTTCTATGGTGAATATTCTTCATTTAAAAGTAGCACATGTATTTTTTTCTCCTGTCTTGAAACGTAAATATATTATGCCTACAATTTTTTTGAAGCATCTGTGCTCACTACAATTTACACACACTGTGTCACTCCTCATACATTCTATAGATCATTTAATGTAGTTCAAAGTCCTCAAAGCTTTCAGGGAGTGGGGGGGCAGGGAAAGCAATGGTTGTGCTAAGCCATGAGTGTGTAAACCCCCAACGAGGACAGAATGACTCACATTCTCTGTGACCTGAGTCACTCCCATGCAGAACTGGAGTTGGTAACTACTATATCTTCGATGGCTGGTTGTTGGTTCTGGAGGCAGATGGAAAGCAGACTTCTGCAGAGGCTGCAGAGCTGTGACCGAGGAGCTACAGAGCATTCCCTCCAACAAGGCAGCCAGAGCTTGGTCACCTTTTCTCCACGGGCTTTATATCTCAGCGTATTCGGTTCCCTGAAATAAGGTACTTCCAATATTTTTCACCTAATGAACTGAGCCAGAGAGAAGGTTAATTTACAAAACAAAGAAGAAAAAAATTAAGTAACAACTCTAGGCGGAACATTGATGGAGGGGGAAAAAGGAAGAAAAACAAAAGGTAAAAGACAAAGGGATGTTAGCTTTCTCATTCAATGAGAGTTAGTGCATATTATTACTGTACTATTTATTATTAATTGTATACAACAAGTAGAAAGTGGTTGGTTTAATGGGAAAGTTTAGTAAAGATAAGATATTAATGATTCTGCATTTTGTCATTCATTAATCAGTAGCAGCTGATTTCCTACACAGAATGGAACTTGACTTGTCTTATTGAAATAAGATATTCACCTCTGATTTCTCAATGGTAAATAGAATCATCAAATGCTGAATGCATTGTCTCTAGCCCCTTAAAAAACAATTCCCACCCCAGTTATGTATTTGAAATAGTTTGGAACTACTATGAAAACTCAACACGTCTTGGGTCTCAGTTCCTCAAAATCTAGAGTTGACCAAGCCAGACACACCTCCCTACACACCCCCCACGGACTCAAAATAGTCTGTGGCTGGCTCAGTACGGGTCATGCACACCCCACACTTGCCTTGCTCTGGGCCCTCAGCTTTCGTATGAGCATCTCCTTCCAGCCTGACCTCCACTTCACCTTCCTGTCCTCCATCTTGGAAGCTTGGAACCAACAACTTAAATGGACACTGCTCAGTGAATTGTAACATGTTGACTTACCCTAAGAGGAAATCCGGGATGTATCTAGCGGCCCAAGGAATAGGACTAATATGCAGCTTTGGAAATCTTAGTTTTGTTTCTGTATCATAGAAAATTTTCTGGTTTGCCTTGGGAAAAATCAGAGCTGTTCCTCAGGAAAAATGAGAAGGTGGTCAATCTTGTCTTTGGTCCTTCTGGTTTTCCAGGAAGGAAGTCTAAGATGCAAAACTGCATGTGACTCTTCAGCAGGTTGGGGAAGAGGAGGCAGGGACAGTAGGCATATTGGCTTCTGGTTTACTGGTCCCCAGTACTATCTGACTAAGCAGATGAAATGAATAACATCCATACTCAAATAAAATGTGCTTGCCTTTCTTGAGCTCCCAGGTAGTATTTTATTGATAGCTAAGATTTGGCTTTACCCTGGAAGTGTCCTTGTTATTTTACAATTCAGCTATTTCTTGCGATTCATTTTTACTATAATTGATACTAAGTAACCCACTCTTATATTTTTTGTTTTGTTTCTTTACTATATGTTTATAAAGTATAGTGGGAATGATTTTACCCTGACTTATTTTTGGGCAGCTAAGAAATGGTTATGGAGGAAGAGAGTTTAAATGGTTATTAATATGGAGCCATGTGGAATGGGAAAAGGGAGGGTGTGCTCCAAGTGAGCCTTAAGCAGCATGGCTTTAGCATCAATCGCTGGGAAAGACCAGTGTCTACCAAGAGGCCTCTTTCAGTGAGGGAGGGGCCTGAACTAGGGCCCAACAGCTGTAGGGTCCTGATGCAGCCTTATCTTCTGCTTAGACGACTATCAACGTGTTACACTGGATATTATGCATTTAAAACCATGATGCTCCTCTCTCTGCCTCTACCTGATACTTGTGACTATCCTTGGTGCTGCCACCACATGATGGGCTGAGGATGAGGAGGAAATCAGGAAGGATCTCAAATAGGGACAAATGAGGAGGGCAACGGACAGGGCTGGATGGAAAGAAAACTAGAAACAGAGGATTCTGAAGTAGAACTGCAGAGTTTACGTAACGACCATGGTACTCAACAGGGGCATTTCAGTATGTTTGGACTCTTCAACCTCACAGGCACCAGACAGAAGTCCACTTTCCCCATCAACTTGAAGTGTGTTTGTGTAACTTACTTTGACAATGAAATATGAGGGAGGTGATACGTATTTCATGTCTAGGTGGAAGCTTCTGGAGACAATGCATGCTTCACATTCTCTCTTTGCTCTAACAACATTTGAGAAAAAGACTGCTCCATCAGCCTGGATTCCTTGGTGACTGCAACGAGCAGAACCCCCTGCCAAACTGTGATGGACATGTGAAATGATTGAGAAATAGACTTTGTTGCTTTAAGCATCTGAGATTTCGGGGGTGTTTGTTATTGAGATGTAACCTGGTCTACCCTGACTGATACTAAAGGAACAGATAGCAGCTGAGAAAATGCCAAACACAAGCATAATAAGAAAGTGAAAGAATTCGAGATGAAGAAAAAGAGAGATCAACAGAGATATGGAGAAAATGAAGGAACAAAAGGGAATATAAGAGAGCAGAAAAAGAGCAGAAGATGATCATAAGAAAGAGAAAGAGAAAAGTGACAAAGGAAAAGATCCAAGGTAACTGGGTGTGGTTCCCAGTACATCTGGAGTGATAAATTGCCATATAAAGTAAGCGTACAGGCCTTGATATTAACTGTGTATTTTACCTTATTTCCTAAATAGTTGTCAGCTAATATCCTCTTAGTTATGCCTCAACCTGTATATTTGAGGCCAGCATTATTTTTACATGGAAATAAACTAGAACAAATGGGCATTGGTTGGTGTTTGAAACTGGACAGTCCAGCTTTATTATGAAATGATAGCTGGTTGCAGAAAAAAGCCTGACAAACAGTCTGGTTCTGAGTTCTTCAGACCATGTCCTGAGGTGCTCTGAGGCTTCCACATGGCTATCTCTGAGGCTGCTCCCTGACACAAGGCAAGGTGGACGAAACAATTGATTGAACTTGGTTTCCACCAGAGCAACTGCACTGGTGTCTGATGTGTATAGTAGGCTTCCACATAGGATTTTATTTGAGGAAGCGCTCTCGTTTTAGAAGAAAAAAAGTTTTCTAACAGCAGATCCAGTCCATCATGGACAAAATATCACACACTTTTCTAATATTCCATCCAAGCATCATTGATGAAATTAACTCTTCATTCAGCATGAAATGATGTTTGCCACTTAAAAACAGGACTTATTAATGGAAGATTGCTGTTGGCCGGGAATCTCACTTGATCAGGGGGCCTTAAGCATGGTCAGTGGGTAAGGACCTATAGAGAGGGTCCTATGGAGGGAGGATATTGTGGGAATGACTAGAACAGGAAGTTGCCTGAAGCTCTGACTTTACAGAAAGCCTTTTCCCTGTTCAGAATCCAAAGCCACATTCTAGCATTTTCATTAGAATGCATAGCGAATCTCCCCTCCTACCCAAAGTCAGGAGCAGCTGCCAGGGATGCCCAGAGCATATTTTGTTTCCAAGGGACCACGGCCAGTCACCCAACAATCATAGGAGTTATTGACTTCTGGGGCTGAGGTGGGTGATACCAAAATGAAGCCTTACAGGCTACTTGTGGTTTGACTATCTCTTTTTTTCAAGGAAAGCCACATCAGCCATCTCTCAGTTGAAAAGGTAGCTCTTGGGTCTGCAGCAGAACAGGGGGTTCCTACTGTACTGTGGACCACAGTAGACCCCTATTTATTTTGGATAATTTGGTAGGAATGAGGTAGAGGGCAGCAGCATCTGGAGGAGAGTGCTGGACATTAGGTTATATTGAAAATGGAAGATAATAGCAGTTATCCAAACAGGAGCAGAGACAAGAAGAGCATCCGGAAATTAGAAAAGTTAAATGGACTACTGTGGTTGGCTCTCCTGCTCCTTTGGTTGCTTGTGAAGTAGGCAAGTTGCACAAAGCATCAGAAATGCCTAACTATTTCTAGTGCTAAATGCATTGTCCATTCACTTTATATTCTCTCAGACTTAGATACTTTCATGAATGTTTTTCATCTGTGGATTGGTGAGATTTCTAAATTCAAAATGTATGAAGGTAATTTGAGCTGTATAATATATAATTTGAGCTTATATAATACATGTTCATGCTGGCGGTTGTCCCTAACTCTATTTCCATAATCATGCCTCCTTGCCCAGCACTAACTTCGGCTGAGCGTAAAGCAATAGCCTCCAGCTGCTGGGAATGGTCCCACATGGACAATCTAGAATGATTTTTTTCACTACTAACTAAAGAAATGCTCGTATGTACCTGATTCCTAGGCTTGCAAATGAAATAGGCCATTTCTCACATTGGTTATGGTTTAGGAGACGTTTGGCACTGTAAAAATATAATGGAGCCAATGAAAACTAGAGCTTTCTCTGCCCTTTATATCTAGAGAGGAAAGAAATAGCATTAAAACCAGCATCCACTTGGGTTCCCAAGGAAGGATGGCAGAGATTGCTTCGTCTGATGCCCAGGGCATGTTTTTCATGGGAAAAAAGATGAAATTCGTGGTTTGAAGATGAGAGGTGCCTGAGAGTGAGCTGACCAAGCAGGCTCCAGAGATAAGAGGCAGTAACCAAAGATACATAGTGCAGGGAGCAGGGAGGAGGGGGACAAGGAACGCCGAGGACCCGCTGGCTCTGGGCAGCAACAGGAGGGAACTAGAAAAGAGGAAGAAATGACCACAGGTCAGGGGTGGGTCAAGGCTCCATTCAACCTAAGGCGACAGTATGTGAGCTTGACCTTGGAAGGAATAAGAGTTGGCATGGTTTAGGATAAATGGTGAGAAACAAGGATGCTAAACAACAAGTTACAGGGAAAAGAATAACAATTCAGGCTCAGTCCCTGAAAACATCTTCATTTATTGACAATGTTCATTTGAGACTTCTGCGAAGAAATTTTTTTTAAAGTTGGAGCCTTGTTATATCATAGAAAATGTTCTGAGTCAAGAGGTAACTCTGTGTTTCTTAGCTGCTACAATTCTGCCCATGGGACCTAGAAAGGAAAATCTCTGTATTCTTGTCCTATTCTTTCAATTCGAAAAAGCCCAAAGAACTATTAAAATAATCCAAGCACACATGTTGTTATATATTTGTCAAAACCTATAGAATGTACAACACCAAGAGTGAACCATAAGGTAACCTACAAACTATGGGTGATTATGATGTATCAGTTGTAACAAATGTCCCACTCTGGTGGGGAATGTTGGTAATGAGAGAGGCCGTGCATGTGTGGGTGCAGGAGGTGTATGGGAAATCTCTGTACCTTTGGCTCAATTTTGCTGTGAACCTAAAACAGCTCTAACATAAAGTTTATTTTTAAAAAAAAGAAAAAACCACCAATCTATGATCACACAAATAAAGAGGCAGCATCGTATAAGATATGGATCTATATTACTTTATTACTTACTATCTTCCATGGAAAATTTCAAGATTTTTATGCTAAGACGTATGCCTTAGCATACTCTGATATTTTCAGAGTTAGTGAATATCTTACACAGGATGTGATGGAATCCAAAGTGATTTTCCACAATCATAATTACTATTATTAAAAGTAAAAGTGGACTAATTAGGTCCATTCTTAGTACAAATCCATGTGCACTCATGTGTGCATTAGTACACACACCACACACTTGTACACACACACACAAGATGTTTTACCATTCAAAACAAACTAAAAATGCCTCGAGAAGAGCAAAGACTTAAACCCAACTTTGAACTTGGGAACTTTCCACACAATATGTTTGCTGTGTATACGGATTTGATGAAATATGCCTGTGCTCAACCCAGGATATGCTGTTGCTGCGGCTGTTTATCTTGGAGATGCCAGGCTTTGCCATTGAACTGTGTGGGTGTAAAACAGGGAGAAGAGAAAGTGATAGGGCAAGATTCAGCCCTGGCAGGCATTAAGAGAATGTAATCTTATGCTTCCTAACGTACCTTCTCATAAATGCTTAAATGAGGACTTGTTTATGCTTCAGATGGATGTGTAATGCCTTGTCTTAAGTTAGCTGAAATGTTCCTGGAGATAAATCCATCTGCTTTCGTATATGCTCTGGATGCTTAGTAAATATTTAATGTCAACTCTGCATCTTGCTCAGGTTCACTAAATCCTTCTCTGCTTTATCAGAGAGCAGCCCTGGCACTCTCCCAAGAGTAGACCCTGCTCTGTGATGCATAACTATAGCCACCTTGATATGACTCTGGGCTGACTGGGGACAGACACACTACCCACGGTAAAGACCCGTGATATCAAACATTCAGGGAGATTAGGAGCCAGCCTGTGGGCTACCTGCTCTGTCACCTACTCCTCCCAGCAGCTTCTGCAGGTAGTCCTTGTTATCACTTCATTTTACAGAAGAAGACGATGAAGTTTAGAGAAGGTCAGTTGCCCAAAAACAAATGGCTGGAAACTGGTGGAGCAGATGTTAAGACCCATACATTTCCAACTCCAAATGCATATGCTTATATAATGGACAGCCTACTCTTCTACCCCTACGTGGAACTGCTTTTTCCCAACGGAATCATTTATCAACTTGGTTCCCACGCTGGAAAGATAAATCTTAAAGGGATGGATGCCTTTGCCTCTTGTCTCAGCAAGGAAATGACTGGCCTGAAGTGCCCACCGTATCACATGCCGGCTCACTGTGAACGAGGTCTCCTAAGAGCCTGGGCCAAGAATTTAGAGCATGTTTTCCAGCTGTACTTTGGCCTACAGTGACAGGAGTGTTTTTTGTCTCAGAAATTGTTGCCAATCTTGTAACCAAAAAGGAAAAAGTTTTCCAGTCCACAGTAATCAGCCATCGTACACTCACCACTGGTAGGTCCTCCCAGTGCAGAATGAAAGAAATCAGCAAGGCTTTCTCCTTGCCCAGCACAAGTTTTTGTTAAGTGATCTGCCCAGAAATGCCATTCGTTTTTTCAGAGTTATTCATGCTGAGATGCCTCCTTACTTCTTGGAGCTGAAAAACTGAATTTAACAAGATGAATGGTGTGAACCTTGAGGCTGCATGGAACGGGAGCAAGATTGGTTATTTCTCAATTGCCGAATACATTCTAACCAATTTATAGACCAACGGGTAATGGCTCAAATCCACAGGATCTCTTCAGGTTGCCCTGGTACTTGGAAACATTTCCAAGAGAAAATATGTATGCGTTTAATGAAGGCCAACAAGAAGCAGTTTTCAGGAAGTCAGAGTTACCAAGTTTGCAGCAGTTGGCCAAGCCCTGAATAGCATCACGCAAATACTTCACAAATACAAGGTAACTCCATCCTCACTAAATGTGACTCTGACCCTGCCCCCAGAGGCAATCCTGACCCGAATATTGTTAACCATAACCCAAGAAAGGCCTCTCTGGCTATGGGGCTGCCCAGGGTCTTGAGAGTTGCTTCTGGGTGGGCCCAGGGCAGGAGGAGTGTTTCTGGACCACTCAGACTCTTGGCCTACCCCTAACACACTATAAACTCTTCTGTTTGATTTTCAGATAAAAAAGGCAGATTGAGCTTGTATTTACTTTGCTCCTCCCTCAAACCTCTAAAAAGAACTGTAAAGCGTTAAAAAAAGAAAAAGAAAAAACAGATATAAGCCCTCAACAAAGAGGAGACAACGGAAACCTAATTTTGCACATTGGAAAGCAGATGGATGAATGGCCACTGACTTGGCAGATCCCAGAAAGCTGAAAATCAAGCCAGCAGCAGGTGAGGACAAGAAGCAACCTGATTGTGCCTCAGAGAACCAGGAGTGCTGGTGCCAGGTGCTTTGCAAAGTGAGTGTGAAGAGAGGGTTGAAAGCAGGAGAGTGGTTTGAAAGTTGAAGAGGCGGTTAGATTACCTCTCCCACTTCTACTCTGCACAACCCACGAGCATGCTCCCTTCCCCCAATTCTGGCAGAAGACTAAAAGTGCATTTTTGGAGGGGTACGCCGAGGAGCTCTGGCAAGGGGAAAGACCAGACAGGCTCCATGGGGGCAGGCTCCATGTGCTCCGTGGAGCAGTGGTTACCTTCATAATCTGCTCGAGCTGGGGGAGGGGGGATGATTTGTAGTCATTGCCAATTTCAGAGGCATAAATACTCCCACCCAAGCTAATTTCAGGCTAACAGCATAATGTCTCTGATCCTGGTGTTGGAGAGAGATGCACATAATCAGCTCTTTGTGAACTGGGACAAGCAGGCTCCAGGACCCCTCAGAAGGCTAAAAATAGAGAAATTAAGAGAAATTTTATACACCAAACTGGGAGATAACCTCCACCTTCTCTATCTGAGGGTATCCTTCTCTATTTGATGCACCTATTCTGACAGCTAGGATAATACCTCATAGGCAGTATACTGGAAGTTTTTTTCCTTGGAGAATCTGACTGGTTGGTAAGAGATAAGGAGGATCTGGAAATTCTTACAGTCTTCAGTGCCTCCATGAAATGACCAACTAGATTGCTCTATAATAAATTTCATCTGACACCAAGCCGTCCCCACAAACAGCTTCCAACGGCACTTTACAGACCCACTGATATGTAAGCAGATATCCAGAGATGACCAGTTATTTTAGGAAATATGCCAACTTGAAAGTCAGAGGTAAAAAAAAGAGAGAGAAAAAGGAATTTGAAATTAAAAAAAGACAATGTAGAGAGAAGAACACTTCGAAAAGATTGAGATGGATTACTACATTCATGAAACAAGAAAAGGAAACCTTTATAAAGGAACATTCAGAAAGCAGAAAAGAATCTTAAAAATAAAAAAATATATATGATAGGAAAATCTCAATAGATGAGTTGAAAGGTAAAGTTCAGGAAACCTTCCAGAAAAGAGAAAAGCCAAATAAATGAATGAGAAAAAATATTTTTAAATAGATTATTAAGCCAAAAGGTCCAAAATCAAATGATAGGAGTTTCATAAAGAAAGCAAGAGAAAATAGAGAGGAGAAAATTATCCAAGCAATGTTACAAATAAAATTTCCAGAATGGAAGTACATGAGTTTCCACATTAAAGGGACTACCAAGTGAGCAAAATGGATAGAGAAAATCCAAGCCCATGTATGTCACTATTAAATTTCAGAACACCAGAGACAAAGAAAAAATTTCATGAAGTTTTCAGAAAGTAAAAACAAATGATCAAGATGCAGAATAGCATTGAACTTCTCAATACCATACTGGAAAGTAGAGATAAATGATCAACACGTGCTTTCAAAATTCTGAGGGGGTATTAGTCCCAATCTAGTATTCTATACCCAGTCACACCATCAGTTAAATGAGAGGATAAAATAAAGACATTGTCAGACATTCAAAGTTTCCAAATTTTCCTCCCTTGCACCTTTTCTCAGAAGCTACTGGAGGAAGAAATCCTCTAAAACAAGGAAGTATATCAACAAGAAAGACATTGGATCCAGGAAACAAGTAATCAAACACAAAGAGTAGCCAAGGGAATCCCCAAGGATGATGGTGGAGAGATCCAGGAGGAGATCTCAGCCGTAAATCTAGGGAACATGAACTCCATATTAGAGCAGGAAGTTAGCAGGCTCTGGTGGGATGTCTCAAAAAAGAAGAATCAATAGCACAACAAATGTGGGTGGCTGTTAAAAGGATGTTTACATTTACGGTAAAAAGTTTGTGGATTAATTAGTAATAGGTACGTAGAAAACTAAGCAACTCCCTTCATCCAAAAAAAAAAAAAAAAGGAAACAATTAACTCCAGAGTCATAAAAATGAGTATAAGAAAGGAAATGTAGTAATATTTCACTACATGGCTCAGCTGCAAATAGTGTTCTCTAAACTCATAGCAATGTAAAAGACCATATATTGATCCAAACCAACATTGTAATATAGTTGTATAATTGTATTGGGAGGGGAATACATGCACACGCATGTGTGCATGTGTGCTGGGAGGAGGAGAGCTGAAGAAACCTAAATTCTAGTCTTCTAGAGAGAACTAAAAAAAGTAACAGAAACAGTATGAGAAAATTATTTATAGAAGTGCAAGCATAATGAAAAGAAATAATCAATAGAAATAATCAAATAGAAATAGTTAAAAGTTAAAGCATTTGAGAGGCAGGAGGGAAGAGGCTACTGGGATCTTTTTTAATGAGCCTTATATAAAAAATTTCATTTTAATGCCATGAACACATATAATTTTGATTAAACAGTAAATATAAAATAAGAAAGAAAATTATAATATTTAGAGAAAACAGAAAATCTTTAGTAAGGCTAGAACTATGTGTGAATACCTGAATATTCTTTGAGTGATTAGAACAAAAGATAGTGTGTACTCCTGGCAAAAGCAAACTGTAAAGTATTACATCCAACCCCAGATGTCTGGTGCCCATTCACAAAGGCGTGGCAACAAAGTGGCCAACAACTTGACCGTGTCCACCTTTCCGTGAGATTTCCGAATATTTGGAAAATTTGCCAATGGGCTGGCTTTCAGGTAAATTGTGCTTATAAATTTATTCTATATGCTACCACTACTCTTTCACATACTTCCATGTAGAAGGGACTTAACCAAACTCTAATGATCAATTTCTATGTCTGTCTTATTCACTTGATGCTGACTCTGTGAATTCAGTTTCACTTAATAAATATTTCTGGAGGACAAATATTCTGTGCCAGACTGTGCAGTGTGCTCAGGAATCAAAGGCATTCTTTCCTTCTTTCAATATTTGTGTCTAATATGTCTAGAAGTTGAGGAAACTTGATAAGTAAAACAGGCAGAATTTCTTCCTCCTGGAACCCACAATCATGGAGGGAACTAAATATGTAAAAAAAATTAGACTGGAGGTGAACTGACCTTCTAATTCTCATAAGAATCTCGGATAAGGCTTTTAGTTTTCACAAGAGAATGTTAACCCTACTTTTCACCCAGTTAAGTTTTTAACCATATGGATTAGCATCAGCAGAGCAGAAGAGGGAGTGATTAAATCTGTCTGGAAGTAGCAGAGAAGGCAACGTAGAAAAGAAGTGTGTCATGTTCTGCTTTTATCCCTAATGCTTAACAGAGTACTTGGCACATAATTGGTACTACATAAATGTTTCTTGAATATTCATGGTGGAAGTTTGGATGGATGGATGGATGGATGGATGGATGGATGGATGGATGGATGGATGGTTGAGCTGACTCCTCATAAATTCACCTTGGTTTATTAAGAAGGTTATTCTAAGAGTTAAAGAACCATAATTTGGAGACTGTGTAAATAGGTTGCATTGGTTTCAAAAGAGAACTATTTGGACAGATTCGATTCTATGGCTTCCGTACATTAGTGTGTGAGTATTCCAGCCCCTTCAGCTCCCCTAAGTACAGTTTTGAGATGAGCCTGACTCCTAGGGGCCACACTTTTTCAAAAGGGCTCATTTTTAGAGCTCGTTGTTTCTTTGGTTTAGATTTCAGGGAACCATGGGACTAATTACATACATGGACTGTAGGATTTTTTTCAGCTATTTTTATTTGAGTTAGAAACACATTTTCCATGCTCTCATTCCAGGTTGTTCTTTTTACTAACGTTTAATGTATATATTTCTAGATCCAGGTTTAAAATAACTTTTCTGTCCAAAATCAAGTCTGTTCTACTCATTCTTACCCTTGTCTAAATCTGAAGTCATTATACTTTTTGGGAAGGAAGTTATTTTCCTATGTTTAAAAGACAGTATAGCTGTTAGGGGACAGATCTCTGTATAACATCAATTCTGGGGTGAAAGAGTCTTCTGGAATTAACAGTTGTTTCTCAAGCCAATTGTGTGAATTAAGCTGAGTTATAAGGAAATTCCAAACTGCATTTAGCTCACCTTGCTGAGCTGGCTGCTTGCACACTCTCTGCAAAAGGCAAGAAGAAACCTCCCTAAAAAAGTCTCAGATTGCTTTCATTGAAAGAAATCATAGCTTCAACGTAAGAATAAATGTCAGTCCACCAAAACAGGACGACTTCTGCCTACTAGAACTATATGGCAGACATTTCTTTGTTTCTGTCTAACTGCATTTAGTTTGCACTTAATGACTTTTCGAAAACAGTGTGAAAAATGAGGGAGCACTAACTTCAGTAGCTTGATTGTGAGGCACCTCATCACACAAACACAGACAGACAAAGTTAGGCAAGTGAGCCCATAAAGATGCTTAAAAGGTATATGGCCAACTATAAAGGCATCTTTTGAAAATTAAAAATATTGGACCCATCAATTCTCTTTCAGATCTCTGCACTTAATTCCCTTGGCTTTGTAGGTGAGTAACTCAAGGCAGCATTGGGACCATTGTGTTTATGGAATGTAATTTATGAGGCAATAACAAACCATTTAAGCCACTTCTCAGCACCCATTTATTCTCTGAGCACAATGTGCTTTCCCACTGGCTCTCAGGGCACGCATCAGGTGGGTGTTGGTAAGCTGTGCAGCCCTGGCTGGCCGACGTGCATCTGCCTGCAGCACCATGCTCTCTCCTCAGCCTGGGTGGCTGCCCCTCTGCTTCGTTACAACTGAGCTAATCATATTTGTTGGCATTGGCTTTTCATTCTCCAGGATAAACACTCTGGATTGAGAATCAGGAATCTTGGCTTTCCAAACTTGCTCTTATTAGCATGGATGCAGCCAGAGATTGGCTCTACAGCCTGCTGAAGAGGGATTTACTGTATCTCACTTCACTCCACAATTGTTTATTTCTTTAAAACCTATTTTTTCTGACACCATAGGCAAAAGTGAAAAGAAGCAATTTGCACTTAATTTTTCAATGGAGATGGAGAATGTCATGCAAGCTTTTGTCTGAGATGGAAGATGGGATTTTCTGTGGTTTGTTGGAAAATATTGGTTGGTCCTTACTACTCAAATTGCGGTCTATGGACAACAGCATCAGCATCATCCATGAGATTTTAGAAATAAAGAATTTCAAGCCCTCTACCTTCTTTTTAACAAAATCCCCAGGTGATTCATATGCACAGTAAAGTTTGAGAAGTACTGGTTAAGATGTTGTCTTTCACTGAAACGAATGCAGTTTAATTCCAACGGCATTTGGCACTAAAAGGAAAATTAATCCAGTTGGATTTTATGCTCTTTGGTTTTTAAGAGTCCAGTGTCTTCTTTTGCCCACCCACCTCTATAGACTTTTAAGTATTTGGCTCGATTCTCATTGCTTGCTCATTATAATCATCATCTCAACTCTTTTTGCAGCTGAGTTGTACCTCACCATATAGGGTGAAGACAGTCTTTGGGTGGGTTCCATGCCAGTGTTGGACTTTAAGATCTGAAATTCCCAGAGCATGCTGGAACATTCAGCTTTTCTAGTGACTCTTACTACTTTCACTTTAGTAGCGTCCTGGATTCCAATAGTTTTGGGGAAAAAACCTGTCGAAATTATTATGAGTTTTCATTATAATTAATATTATAACTATAATATTTTTATGAATGAGCAAGTTTAAACATCATCTTGAAAGTGTCTAAAATATGCATTTATAATGGAATAGCACACTGTAGATGACTAAATTCTATCACCACACTGACAGAATATAAATATTCCTGTTAGAACTGGGAACTCAAGAGCTATTGACAAATGGGTGCTTGCCATGTCTTCAGTTGCCCCAAGCTGTGAAAGTTACTTAGAATTGGTAGACACACTTGCACAGTGTTTGAGATCTATTTTTGAATACAATAAGAGTGATTTTTCTTTAAAGATAAAAGCCCTATAATTTAACGCAAGGACACAGGGTCTGAGAAGTACATCCAGCTGAGATCTACATCAACCCAACTGTAAGAATGAAAACTATGGTGAGAGAACAGGAAACAGACTGTTTACTGGGTTCCAACCTTGGATACATGGAAATGTTCAGTACGTAAGCAGTGGCTCATATACAAGAATTCTTGCAAAGAGAACTCTCCTATGTGGAGAGATGAGTGCATTTTCTATTTAACACCTGTTACTTTTAATATATGCATTCATATCCATAGGTTTCTTTGTCTTATGACTGTAATTCCTGCAGCTCGTGGCTTAGGGAAATTATGAAACTATGAAGGGCAGGTCCTAAAACCCTGGAATAGATAGGTATCTTGTGTTCCTCACTGTTCTTTCCCTATCCTCAAGAGGAAGTCAGTCATTAAGGAAGGAAAAGGACATTCTGCAGCTCAGCCTCTCCCCACCAGCTCCGACTGGTTGGAGTGAATATACTTACCTTTGCATATTGCTTGCAAGAGTGTAGAGTGCAAAGTTATATTCTTTAATAATTTATTTTTAAGATCTAACATAAGACAGGTTTATTCTTAATACCTAGCTGAGATCTGAGTGACCAAAGAAGATTTTAGATTGGGTGGGTGAGATAGGCTAGTCAGGGCATTTGGGGAAAGATGGCAAGATAGTAGGTCTTGGGAAGCTTGGGCTTCCTGGGTGGGGGACTCAGACGTTCAGGGGAAGGGGAAAGGGTACCACAGATCATTCCTTTTGCCGCTCTGACCATGTGCCCACCTTTAGCTACAGACTGATCAGATTTGTAGACCACCATCACCAACAACCACCACAATGGAAACAAAACCACAACAAAGAACGTGCTCTGTACTTAAAGTTTTGAGAGGAAAAAAAGCAATAAGCAGAAAGTGCGTCACACAACGAGGGCAAATACCAGTCTACACCTTTCATGACGTGGCCCCACTCTCTCTTTTCTGTCTTGGGGCTACAACGTTTGTGGGCTGAGACGAGAGGATAAATGGAGGTTCAGATACCAGGTATTTACGTTTTTTTACAAAAATGTAAATTTTTGTAAAATTACATTTGATTACATTTTTTGTAAATCACAAAACACAATTCGGTGGCTAGTGGAGCCAGGTCTTCCCCAGGGCAACCTTGCCATGCAGGGGCCCGAGAGGGACATAGAACATATCTGCTAGGGTGGGACAGGGTAGAAGCTGGTCCAGGCCCAGGACTCCTCATTGGTGGCAGACTCATCAAATCCAGGAAGGGGATTGACCTGCAAAACTTTGCAGGGTGCCAGGCCACCCTGTGGAGAAGGTGCCCCTTCTCCACACCTCACATTTCCAACTCAGGATTCCAAATCAGGCAGTTCTAAGCACCTCTCAGAACTTTATCACCTTAGCAGGTGGGAGAAGAGGGTTACAGTCATAAGAGGAACCCAATTTGCCTAAACACCCAGTTGGGTGATTTGTGTGGCCAACTTTAGATAAAAACGTCCACTCTTCCTCTAGTTGCCACGATAAGAGGCTATGATTGTCCCTTCCCCTGCACACACTTACACACTCTCATCAACCACTCCCTATCCTCTGTCCTAGGGACCCAGTTTCTTTCTTGTATCCTTCTTGGGTAATTCCTAGCTGCTCAGCTGGTCAACAACTTGCAAAAAATTTCTTTTAGACTGAGGAGAAAAATGCTTTGTGTCACAGTGATTCAGATATGTAGGGACACTGAAATGTGGGGCCTGGTGGTACGCCCTTCTTGCCCAGGTTTAAGGGGGCACTCTAGTCTCATCTGGTGCCATTGTCAACAACAAATTACTTTTTACTGATGGTGCTGCCTTTGCCTGGAATGCCTATCACCGCTACCACACACACACACACACACACACACACACCTTTACATACGCAGACACACCTTCATGCACACACTCCTTCTCATATACACAGCCTCATATACACACACACCACACAAACCATTTCTTCCTTCTTGGCAATTCCTATTCATCCCTCAGGACCCAGATCAGTTTTTGCCCTCTCCATAAAGGAAGTAACTACTAAAACTCTAAGGCCCAGCACCTCAGAATGTGACCTTACTTGGAAACAGGGTCATTGTAGATGTAATTAGTTCAGATGAGGTCATACTGGTGTAGAGTGGGCTTCTAATTCACTAAGACTGGTGTCCCTATAAGAAGAAGAGACACCAACAGACACACAGAGAGGAGAATCCTTGTGAAGACACAGACACACAGAGGGAAGATGGCCATGAGACCGTGGAGGCAGAGGTTGGAGTGATGCATCTACAACCCAAGGAACGCCAAGGACTGCTGGCAACACCAGAAGCTAAGAGAAGGGCATGGAACACAGTCTCCCCTAGAGCCTTCAGAGGAAGCATGGCCCTGCAGATACCTTGATCTCGCACTTCTAGCCTCCAGAATTGGGAAAGAATAAACAGCTATTGTTTTAAGCTATCTTAAAACACATTAAAACAAATTTCCCCATTTCTAAATAATGTCAAGAGGAAGAATGCCTCTTAGTTGCAGTGAACCCCAGTTCTGATTTTACCCCTGATGTGATGCCGTCAAGGACCAGGTCTCCTTGCCCACATGCAAAGATCTGGTGTGGGCCTCCTGGGGGCGGAATCAGGCAGTTCTCATTACTTCCCACACTTAGAAAAAGAAAACAAGCTCTATTTCCAAAACAAATTCTAGGGGACTATGCAAAAACAGCCTGAGGGAAATGAGGAGAAATGAATGTTTTTATAATAATCCCTTAAAAGGGGAAATGTCACCTTAATTTAATTGAGCCTTTGCTATTACATTTCTTCTCTATCTGTGACACAGTTAAACTCTATTATCTAAAGCACTGACCCAAGATGAGCTACTTTTTCTTAAAAAAAAAAAAAAAATTCCTGACATCATTTTTCTAATGTCTTTTGTGAGTCCTTTCATTCTGAATTAATTATTCAGAGGAAAGGAGAGTGAATCAGAATTTCAGCTGGAAGGTTTGGGGCATGAGTAGTTTGAAAGCATATGCAACATTGTAACATAGATTTATTCCTAGAAAATTTTTTAAAATGTTTTACTAATGCGAACTATGGAAAATAAAGAGTGACAAATCCTCAGCAATAGGGACACACAAAAGACAGGCATCTGAGTAGCAGCAGCTCACCAGTACTAAGACACTCCCCCAGGAGAGATGCTGTTTATCAGAATCTTGAACTTGAACACCGAGTGTTATATTTGCGCTTATTGAAAAGAGGCATGTACTTTAAAAAATATACCCACTATGTCTAGTATTCTTATTTTCTCTTCATATAATTCATATTGTACATGACACAGAGTCCACTTTTGGGTATCCAGAGCCTTAAACTCTGTTCCCAAACCTGGGTGCTGTAACCTTTGGGTTACAAGCCACTACTTTGGGTAGACTTCTTCCATCACTGAAATTGTGCTTGTCCCCTGTATGGCTACTGTTTATCAATGTTTTAAGACAAGTAACTAGAAACTCTTTCTAATCATAGGGGATAGTTGCTATGTAAACACAAAGTAACAGTATGTTAGAAATCTAACAGGAGTGGAGAAGACATTGCTTGAGTCTCTTTGGAATATGAAAATGGTATTCCATGTTGGTTAAAGACAATATTAGGAGCAGACATGGTGATTTTTTAACTCAGGAGATGTATTGTTTAGGATGTTTCCTCCAAAATTAAATAACTTATCATACAGCACCTGAATCACATGAATTCAAAAAATCCCTTTACAATCTATTAACATGTTCATGTTCTTACTATAGTGGATGCCTTTCATCTCCACCTTAGTTTCATGTGTGGATGAGACAGGTAGATAAGGCATAAGACATCCACATGCGGCCTCAATTCTTTCCTTTTCTGGGTAATTCTGACAGCAGAATGCAGGGGTAGGGGAACCCCAACAACCTGAAGGATGTACTACCCTGAAGGTCTTGTTCTACTTTAATTCTTTAATCAGGCTCTGCTACCAGTTACAGAGTTGAGATAAGAGAAATGCCTTGAATGTTACCCAACACAGAGTAAGTACCTAATAATATTTGTTGAATTAATCAGTAAGTGAATATTAAAATATCAGGCAGCTACCTACCTGTATTAAGAATAGTAATTAAGAGAATAAAATAGCAAAGAATCACTCAATTTGAAATCTCAGGAATTGCGGCCAAAAACCAAAACAACAATATAAATCAAACAGAACACATGTAGGAGAGTATCTTTTGTTTAAAGAGACAAGTAAATCAAATCCCTGTCAGAATTGCCTCTCAATTGTAGCATTCACCTGTGTGCTCCACAATGTTGCCATTATCATTGTCCAAACATGAGAAGATCAATTAATGACATTAAAAAAAAAAAAGGTGGATCTCAGAAACGAGAGCCAGAAAGTAGAAATTCTTAGAGGAAAACGTAAAAGGTAAATGGAATAAAGTATTAAAAAACAAACAAACAAACAAAACTATAGGGAATGAATTCCTTTTATTTATAGAAGTCTGTACTTCATTGTTTTCAAAAAGTAAAATCAAACTCAAATTGGACTCACATATTATATTTTATATTTTTATAAATCAGTTCATTTAACATACTCAGATAGGTTATAGCTGAATTATTTTCTTAATCATAAACCTGGGTATTCAACTAAGGGCTTCATTCTATATGGATCATAGACATGGCCTTAGAAGTAATGTTTTTCCTATCCTTCCAGAGTTCTTTGTTTCCCAAAGAGTAGAGACCATTTCAAAAATAGAAAATGAGATCTGAGGAATGAGTGCATTCTACTATGTCTCAGCAAGTGTCTGTACTATTTGTTCCTTAACCTATATATTTATCAAATTTTAAATTGACTAATTTCTTGCCACGTTAGCATACATTGTGGCAGGGAAAAAAAGAGAAGCTCCAAAATTTTTGTTGGTGTATGCTTTAATGAAAAAACACAGTGATTCAGAAGTTTAAAAAGATCAGCTTCAAAACTCATCAAACACAATTAATCCCCAAATTAACTTTTATTTCCCTTGTGGCTCCCCAGAATTGTCAAAAAATGAAGAGCAGTGAAGGAAGAACAGATATTATGCAGATAAAAGAGACTGGGAATATTACATAAATGTTGCACTCCCCGTCCCTACCTCCCTTTCCTATTTTATTTTTTCCCCATTAAACTTGCCATCTTCTAATGTTCTTTATAATTTTTAACTTTGTTTATTGTTCTGTGCTCCTGCTAGAAAGTAGGCTCCATGAGGGTATGAGTTTTTGTATGTTTTATTTTCTGATGCATCCTCAGTGATTAAACAGTGCCTGGCCCATAGTAGGCACGTCGTAAGTATTTGTTGACTTGAATAGGCCTGATGAAGGACCTCAGATATCATGCAAACACATAACAGCTCAGAGCCCCAATTTTCTATCAGTGTTTATTTAGAACAGAATGTGGTACGGCGTTCTCTCGAGGACTTCTAGGTCATGTCTTTACAGAAACAATAAACTAAATAACATTTCCATGGCACTTAAGCAATTTACAAAGTGCTGTCTCATGCGCTGTCTCATCGGATCTCCCAGCAGTCTCTCAGGGAGCTTTATTTCTATTCTCACCCTGCCACATAGGAGGTTACTGAATCTCAGACATGTTAAAGGATTTGTCCCGAAACACCAAAGACAGAAAATGCGTGAGCCTAGATGTGAAGCTGTGCCCTTTGGGGGCAAGGTTTATCTACTCTCCCCTCAGCCACGTGACTTCTCATTTCCGGATTCCTCTCAGGCTCGTGCAGACTGCACCCAAGCTGCCCGCTATGCAACATGCTTGTAAACGGCCATTTCAATGACCAACGACTTCTTATCATAAACGTACTGAGGTCAGATTGTTAAATGCTCCACGAGTTCAGGTAACTCTTACTTGACAACCATGTTCTTGGAGTTCTTACTGGACACTACTTTGTCAAAAGAAATAGATGGGGTAATTATCTCAGGTGGTTTCATTTCCTTTCGTTCATGTCCCCCAATAGTTGATGAAAAACAAAGTAATGCAACAGTGTATCAGACGTTCTGCTAGACACTGGGGGTACAGTGACGAACAATAAAGGCTTTAAAAAATGATGGTTTCCATGATTAAAACTCTTCAGTAAACCAGGAATAGAGAGGAACCTCCTCAACCTGAGAAAGAATATCTACAAAATACCTACATCTATCATACTTAACAATGAGAAACTCAAAGCTTTCCCGCTAAAATAAGGTACAAGGCAAGGATATCCCCTCTCATCACTCCTTTTCAACCTCATACAGGAAGTTCTAGTTAATACAACAAGACAAGGAAAGGAAATCAAAGGTATACTGATTGGGAAGGAAGAAATAAAACTGTCTGTTCAAGATGACATTGATTATCTATGTAGAGAATCTGAAAGAACTGAAAAAAAATTCTTGGAACTAATAAGCAATTGTAGCAAGGTTGCAGGATATAAGATTAATATGTAAAAGTCAGTCACTTTCCTATACACCAGTAATGAATAAGTGAAATTTAAGTTTTAAATGAAGTTAAAAACACAACACCATTTACATTAGCATCTCCCAAAATGAAATATGTAGGTATAAATCTAACAAAATATGTATAACATCTATATGAAGAAAACTACAAAACTCCAATGAATGAAATCAAAGAAGAACTAAATAAATGAAAAGATGGTCCATGTTTATAGATAGGAAGATTCACTACTGTTAAGATGTCAGTTCTTCTCAACTTGATCTATAGATTCAATGCAATCCCACCAAAATCTTAGCAAGTTATTTTTTTAATATTGACAAACTGATTCTAAAGTTTATCCGCAGAGACAAAAGACCCAGAGCAGCCAACACACTATTGAAGGGGAAGAACAAAGCTGGAGGACTGACACTACCCAACTTCAAGACTTAGTATAAAGCTACGGTAATCAAGACAGTGTGGTATTGGTGAAAAACTAGACAAATAAGTTGATGGAATAGAATAGAGAGCCCAGAAATAGATCCCTTAAATAGTCAACTGATCTTTGACAAAGAAGCAAAGGCAATACAATGGAGTAAAGATAGTCTTTTCAACAAATAGTGCTGGAATAACTAGCATCACATGCAAAAAAAAAAAAAAAATCTAGATACAGAATTTACACCCTTCACAAAAATTAACTCAAAATGGATCCCAGACCTAAAAGTAAAATGCAAAACAATAAAACTCCTAGATGATAACATAGGATAAAACTTAAATGAACTTGGGTATGGTGGTGCCTATTAATACAACACCAAAAACACATTCTATGAAAGAAATAATTGATAAGTTAGGCTTCATTAAAACTGAAAACTTCTGCTCTGAGGAAAACAATGTCAAGAGAATGAGAAGACAAGCCACAGACTGGGAGAAAATATTTACAAAAGACACATCTGATAAAGGACTGTCATCCAAAATATACAAAGAAATCTTAAAACTGAAAAATAAGAAAACCAATGATCCAATTAAAAAATGGGCCAAAGGCCTTAACAGATACCTCACCAAAGAAGATATACATATGGAAAATAAGCATGTAAAAGATGTCCCTGGTCATATGTCACCAGGGAAATGTAAATTAAAACAACAATGAGATACAACTACACACTATTAGAATGGCCAAAATCCAGAACACTGACAACACCAAATGCTGGGGAGGATATGGAACAACAGGAACTCTCATACATTACTTTTGGGAATGCAAAATGGTACAGCCACTTTCAAAGACAGTTTGGTCATTTCTTACAAAACTAAATGACTCTTACCATATGATCCAGCAATCACACTTCTTGGTATTTACTCAAAGGAGTTGAAAACTTACATTCACACAAAAACCTGTGCACGGATGTTTATAGCAGCTTTATTCATAATTCCCCAAACTTGGAAACAACCAAACATCCTTCAATAGGTGGATGGATAAATAAACTGTGGTATATCCAGACAATGGAATATCATCATTCAGCACTAAAAAGAAATGAGCTATCAAGCCATGAGGAAACTTAAATGCATATTATTAAGTGAAAGAAGCTAATCTGCAAAGGCTATATATTGTATGATTCCAACTATGTGACATTCTGAAAAAGGCAAAACTATGGAGACAGTAAAAAGATCAGTAGTTGCCAAGGGTTGATGGAAAGGGCGAAGGGATAAATAGGTGTATCACAGTGGATATTTTAGGGCAATGAAACTACTCTGTATGATACTATAATGATAGATACATGTCATTATACATTTGTCCAAACCCATACAATGTGCAACACCGTGAGTGAATCCCAGAGTAAACTATAGACTGTGGAGGATAATGATGTGTCAGTGTAAGTTCATCAGTTGTAACAAATATACCACTCTAGTGGAGGATGTTGATAATGGAGGAGGCTATACATGTGTGTGGGTGGGGAAACCTCTGTACCTTCCCTTCAATTTTTCTGTGAACCGAAAACTACTCTAAAAAAATAAAGTCTTAATAAATACACACACACACATACACACACACATACACACAACATGATGGTTTCATTTCTACCTATCACTGTCTGAGCCTTTCCGAAATGTCCTCAACCAGAGATAAATTAGGTTGAAAATTTTGCAAAAACAAGATTTCTCTGCTCTCATAGTTTTCTGAGAGAACTCAAGCTGGCCAAAGCCAAACTTTTTACTGTATTTTCAAAGCTTTTTGGGTCCCTAAATGGTATCATGAATGCAAAATGCCCACGTAATTGTCTTTTGCATTTAAAGTTCTCCATCTTTCCTGAGCTTTATGGTTTGTATGTGAAAAGGTCAAGTTAGAAAGTCTAATTACAAGACCAACAGTCTTCCTTTCTCTCTACTCCTGCAGCCTGCCTTCCCAGTTATGACCAGAACCACCTTCCCAAACCTCACATAGTGAGTATGTTTAACAGGAGCTCCCCTATTTTACTGGGCTGCCAAGTGGGTGGTGTTCTGGGAGGTTATTTCCCTGCAATGCTGCCACATTGTTTGACGTGGCCCTTCCACATGGAACTCGCATGGTGCATTTAATTTTACGACTTTAATCCTATTGAGATGTCTTCAATTTAGCACATTTTGGAAAATAAATCCAATTGCTAATAAAGAAATGTCCAGTTGCTCTTTACTTACATTGCCACCACATCCTAACAACTGTCTAAATCATTAGAACTCCACGGCTGAAGTTCTCATAATTTTAACAATGGCTGTTCTGATCATTCTGACACTACACATCATGGGGTTATCCTGACCCCTCTCATTTGGGGTACTATTCTGTGACTAGGATATCCATTTCCTTACTTGCCTGAGTTCTTCCTAAATTCTAAGTGCTAGGAGACAGTTAAGAATTACATAAAGGTTTGTGATGATGTTTAAAGCATGTGTGTGTGTGAATGAAACTAATAATTACCATTCCCATGTATTGAGTACCAAATGTGAACCAGCCATTATGCTAGGAACTTTATGTGTGCTATCTTATTTAAAACTCCTAGTAATAATTATGGGACATAATTGTCCACAGAATGAGTAAGTAACTTGTCCAAGGTTTCACAGTGGAGGTGCTGGAATCCAAATGTAGTTTTGTCCGATCTCAAGCCTTACACAGGACTTGAGATCCCATCTCCATCCCAACCCTAGGATTTCCTCCAGACTTCAACCATGCTCACTTAACTATAATAGTAGTTAATGCATAGTACTTAGCACTAACACTATTAATGCTTTTATATCATCTCTATTTAATACTCATAAATAAGATAGATGCCGTCACTATAATTGAGGAAACTGAAGCATAGAGTGGTTAAGGATCTTGCCGAAAGTCACACAGCTTGTAAGTTATAGAGTTGAAATTTGAAATCAGACAACCTGTTGCCAGAGGCCTTGCTAACCACCACGTTATATCGGCTTCTCCGCTTAACAAATACCTTTGAAGATAGTTTTGCAAAATCATTAGAACTGTAAAAATTTTCTTTGAAACTACCTAAATGTATTCATGTGTACACATAGTACATTACACACACACAGACACTTGCATACTTCACATCCCTTTCTTGAAGTCATCACCATATGAATCATTTAGGGTTTGAAACTAACCAAGCCAAAAATATCCCATCTGTCTACAGAGAATATAGCAGAATTGTCCCCCTCTTCCCCACCAGACATGTCTACACAGATTCCTGTGGACACCAAACCAAACAGAATGGAAAGGAGAATCAACCTGTGTGCAATTCATTTTTAGCCTGCCACTTCATTTTCATTGGTCCATTCTAGGATGAGGGCAGAGAGCTCATTTTTGTGGCATCCAGGATCACAGACAGCGATCCAAAGCACAGAGCACTCGGCACTGCCTGATGCTTAGTCAACCGTGTGAATTCTCAATAGTCCTGCTCTTGTTCCAGTGTCCTCTTCCACCTAGCCCTGGGGCCATTCCTAGCCTCTGTTTTGTTCCCCATGTAAAGTACTAGCAATCTATTTAAGGCAGAGCTCTGATTTGGATGTCAAATAAAACTGATTGATTTTATGATTCTGTAAAGGTTACCTCAAAAGGTGAAACGATTTCTGCTGCAGAAGAGCACCCATAAATCCAAGCTATTTGTGACAAGTCTTGTCCCACTATAGGAAGATGGATTCTTGGATCTGCGTGTAATCTGAGAAGAAATAGCAAATTTTTCATTGGACATGGCTCCAGAACTCATGCTCTTTAGGTATCAGGGAATCTTACATATACTAAGACAACATGGTTAAATGAGGATTTGCTGTCAATTATTCCTAGAGTAGGTAAAAATGAAATCACCATACTATTCCATTGGCAAAATAAAACAATACATGTCACACCCATTAGTTACCTCATCGTCATCAGTTAAAAGCCCTAGAATATGTTGGCCTCCAAATGATTGAGAAGCCCTCCGTGTGACTAGAGGCCTGCCAACCCTCCTAGCTCTTCCAAAGCTCCATGATGGCAAGGAGTTTTCTTGTTTGATGTCATAGAGTGGGTGCTCCAAAAAATTAAGTTGACTAGATACATAAATTTCATGAAATCTTTGATACGTCTTGAATTTCTGGAGATCCTCAAAACTCTTTGGGATTCTTGACCCAACAAATGAAGGATAGGATCAATGGGAGATGATGAATACGGTAGAAAAGTGAGGGAGGAAAGGGATGTATGTTGTGTGTGTACATTTGTCTATAAAAATAGTGTAACAATGGATGGATGGGCATACTAATCTAAAGCAAGTAAATCCGTTAAGCCCGTTTACTTACCATTCCAATCGTCCTAAAATAACTACTGAAGGCAAGACAGTAGAGAAAACTGGAAGTTACTTAAAGACATGGAGTGAGGAAAGAGAATGAAACTATGGCTTATGTGCCAAGCACTATGTTAGGCTCTTTGTGGGACTGTCCTCTCTAATGTGCAGAATTAACCACAGGGCAGAGAATGGTTTGCTCTGCAGGAATGAGGTCGAATCCCTTAATGAACAAATGATCAGCAGAGTAATGATTCCAGCATAGTCCAGGTTGCAGTTGATGCCCTTTATTCTTCTCAATTCCTGCTTTCACCTACCTGGTTCAGGCCCTTATTGCCACTTGCCGGTCTGCCCTGCCCTCTCTATAGTCCTTATGGCCTAAGTGATGTCCCTAACATGCAAACCAGATGGTGTCACTCCTCTTTAATTCCTTGAAGTGGAACAAAAAGACCCTATGATCTAGCCCTTGCACTTTCCAGCCTCCTCCAATACTCACCAACCCCGCACTTGTCTCCTCTGCCTTATAGTTCCCCACATGCAGCCACCACACATTGGCTATTCTATCACCTATTTCTGGAATGTTTTCCCCTCCTTCCTTTGCCTGGCTAACCTAGAATCGTCCAACACTTAGCTGAGACCTCAGTTCCTCCAAGAATCTTGTCTGATTCCCAGGTTGATTCGGGGCCCTCCTCTATGTTTCCAAGGCACTAAATTCCTGTGCCATAAAAATTTACCACATTATGTTAAAATAGTCTTTTTTATACCATCTAGCCCACTAGCTTTAAATTCTTTAAAGGCAGGGGCCAAATGCTGCATGTTTTTAACACACAGGGCTTTGTATGCAGTGCCTGTAATAAAGTAAATTTTTAAAACTTGCTTTTCTCTATTTGGTATAAAACACACAAAAGAGGGAGCTTTCTCTTAAATAAAGTGGAAATGTCATCATTAGTATAAACTGTTTCTGGAATGATATTCACGAGTGGGCAGGGGAGTCTGAGAGAAGATAGGCTTACAAGAAGAAACAAATAGGAGGACATTCAAGAGGGAATGGCCTCAAATCCCAACTCTACAGCCAGATATTTATCCTGTCTGTACTCAGTTCTCTCTGCCTTCTGGTAACATGGAAGACTTGGCCCTTCTCTTGACTAAGGTTTATCATTTCATTTCTACATCCCATTCTCTCCTTCCTCCAGAAGGGCCTCATTCCATTGATTATCCCCCTTAGCTCCTGTATTCTCAACTGATGGAGGCTTCCTATCAGAATTTAGATGTGCTCCAGTCTTGGAGCTTCTAGTTAAAGAAGGTAGGTTGCATATATTCTTTACCTCTACTCGATCCTCCAAATCCGTAGGAATAAAGGAGCACAAATTGTGCAAACACACTAGAACAAAGAAAAACAGGAAAGAAATTTATAGTGGATGAGAAATGTCAACCAAGTTCGGAAGATGAAAGAGGATGTACAAATGGCCATTGATTTAGCAAAGGAAAAATAGCCGAAAGCTATGTGTCTACACAGGGAAATGATGACAAGAAGCAAATTGATTTGTGCTGCAAACCCCAGCATAAATTGAGGGATTGGAGGCATAGGGTACCTAAGAAGGCAGGTTTATAAAGTATGGTTAAAAACAGGACTGGTTATATAAGGAGCAGGCTCCTAAATCTCATCTGCACACTTTACAACCAATTAACCACCTTCTCTTAGCTCAGTATTAGAAGATGTGTTTTCTGGAAAAATTGAAGCAGAAATCTTCAGACTCAGAAACACTACAACTGGTGGAGAGAAATGGTGAGCTACTTCCCCGAAAACAAGGGGATTCAGTGAAAACCTACAAACTGATGATAATATCCTCAATCCTTTCTCTCACTCAGCTCACAAATTACTGGCAACCAGACTTGGATCCCTAGGAAGGAGACTCTAGAATCCTTTTGTTGGAAAAATGACTCCCTGTAGCACCCATGGAAGTGTGCCTCAGATTTCCTTCAAGAGAATCTCCTGTGGAGAGAACAGTTACACTAAGGCTACATGTCCCTGGCTTGCATCCCGCCAATGATTGAAAATTTCAGGGGTACAAGCCTGACGGGGGACACTTCAACGGGAACCTTTGCTCAGGGACTTCCAACAGCCTGACGGAGACATACCCCAAACTGCACTGCAATCTTGGGCTCTTCCTTTCCGCTCCTTCCTCTCCTGTCTCCTCCCACAGGTACCAGACCTGCATTGTAGTCTGACAGCTCTTCCTACCTACTTCTGCTCCCTCTTCCTTCATCCTTCATAGATGTTTCTCCCAATAAATCTCTTACACACCTAATCCTACCTGGAAGTCTTTTCTCAGAGGATCTGAACTGACAAAGTGGTATGAAGAGTGGTCCAGTAAAACAGGTGCTAAGATGGGATTTGGAGACTAGCTCATTCACCATCTAGCTGGCAAGGAGGACTCTATCCTGAGTGGAGCGTGGGGCATGAGTAGTCCCTGGCATGAGATGGTGGCCCAACTGCTGAAGATTTCACTGATGGTGACTTGGGAAAATGTCCCAGTAGAAGTGAATGCCCTCTGCTTGTGCAGTGATTCAGGATGATCAAGTATTTAGAAGCTAAGAGGGGAACAATACCCACAACCACAACAGAGTTGGCTAGTAATTACTAATTCCTGTTGACACCCTGTAGAGGGATGATGAGAAACTGATGACGAGAAACTAAAGATTGCGAACACATAGTTGAAGGCTAAGTATGAGAGCCAGAGGGACTCTCTGGTAGCCTACAAAGGGCCTTTATCTTATTGCAATTGAAGACTGGACATAGCTAAGGAGCCGACTCAAGACCTCCAGGGTTGCTTAAATGCAAGCCAAGCCAGGTTTATTATGCTAAGAGCAGGGCCCTGGTTAGGAAAATATGGATCCCTGAAACTTAGGATGGGGATATCTGAATAAACGTTCCCCCAAATTTTGGCTCTGTAGATACCCCTGAACACCCAGAACCTTCTGAACCCTCCCGCCTCTTGTAAAAGCTATTACCTCTGCCATGCTGAAGCTGCTGCACAGGCTTCCCCCCGCAAGTCAACAAACGCTTCTCTTCCTTCCTGTCTGCCAGCTGGAAAACTAGAGTTAAATGCCAGCATAACCCGGCTGGGGACATCCTGGGTCTGATAAGGGAAGGAAGAGATTACTCACCAAAGAAGCTGAAAGAATTAGCTAACATGTACTGGAAGGATCAGCAGAGTACCCCTGGGATTAGATTTTGAGGGTGATTGATCATGGGGGCCAGAATATAAAGCTGGATAAGCAAGAATACATTGATTTGGGAGCTCTTTCTTGGAACACAGGATTCAATACTCTGGCCAGGATACCAGGGCTTGGGACAAACTCACTATTAGACAAGCCTGGACATGCTTGGTCCACCCTGAGTAAAGTGGAAATACCTGGATTTCCCTGGCATGTGGTAGCAGAAGGCATAAAAGACTGAGCAGCGTAGACCTGCTGGAGTAGATATACAGCACGAGGCCTAAAGTCCCTCTTGAGGATTATTCTCTTCTAGAGGCTCAGAGGATGCAACGGTCACCCAGACCATGAGGAATGCACTTTCAAGAGGGTAAGTGGCATCATTACACACGAAGTGCAGCTGGTGCTGCCTAAGGATTTACAAATGCTTTGAAGGAGAAAGTCCCAAAGAATGCAAGGCTTACCTCAAAATGTTCCTCTTCTCTCAGAGATTTTGGTCTCTCAAGTCCTATATGCTTTACGAGGCTTGTGATACCTCCCAGCAGGTGTTTTACGTATATTGCCATATTTTTTCTGTTATACTTTGCAGAGGACTAGCCTGCAATGAGCTACTTTGCCACTACAGAAGCAAACATCATCTAAACAGCTTTTTTAGTACTTACATATGAATATAAATCAATAAATCATGAGTATGACCAATGGTCAAGGCTCCACAGACAATTGAGAAAATTCACTAACTTGAGAGGCAAAAATAAACAATAAAGGGAAAACAAAGTGTGAGAAATGGATACGGAGCAAGGGGCAAAAGAATAAAAACATATCGTTATCCTTATCAGACAAGTAAGAGAAGCTACTGCAGCCAAGAAAGAACAATAGGATACCATCAAAATGGAACATCTGGGGAATAAGTTCAAGCTTTTGAAATTTAGAAATTATTATAGTACAAATCAATAACTTGCAGAAGTTGTGGAAGATAAAGTTCAGGATAAAGTAGAACAAAAAGGTAAAAAAGAAAAGGCAAATAGAAGGAGAAAAAAAGAAAATAGAGGATCAATTCATTAGGTCTAATGTTTCAGAAATACAGAGATAGGAGACAGAGAAAAAGGAGAGAAGAAAATTATCAAAAAAATAGCAAGAATATTTTTCCAAAATTAAAATAAATACGCTACTAGAAAATACCTGAAAGATACAATGATTGAAAATATGAACAAGACACATTATCATTAAATTTCAGAATACTAAGGATAAAAAGATAATCTCAAAAACTTCCAAAAACATAAAATGTGTAGCATATAAAGGATCTAGAATTAGAATGGCATCAAAATTCCCAGTTAGCATATCCAAAGACTGAAGAAAATGGAACAATGGCTTCAAATTCTGGTGGAAAATGATTTTCCGCCTAGAATTCTCCAAGACAAACTATCAATTAGGTATGAGAATACATTACTTCCGTTTCCAGACATTTGAGATCATAAAAACTTACCTCCTATGTATGTGTTCCTAGAAGGCTACTGGAGAAGCTGCACTACCAAAACGACAGAGTAAACCAAGAAAGAAGAAAGACATAGAATCTGGGAAACAGGGGCTCCGATATATAGAGTCTGTGGGAATTAATCTGCAAGATTCTGGCAAAGAAAATGCCAGGATGATAGCCCATTCATATGAGGAGAGAGCAAGGAGGTGGATTGGAGCAGAAGGATGGAGGATGACAGTAAGAAAGGCTTCAGTGACATCCACAACCAAAATGGAACTGATTTATTTACGTGTTTGACTACACTGAGAGGAATATACAGTTCTGTTGGAAAGAAGGGGTAAAAATTAATGATTAGCACAGAGAAGCTTAATGAAAAAACAAACTGTACAAGAAACAAAAAGCAATGATAGTGTACTTTGTGGTTCAACATAAATAATAATTATATAGTAGATATTGAATATTTATTTAAACAAAAAATTGTTATGTAACCATTTTGGGAAAATGAGGAAAAGACATATGTGTGTGAGTGCATAGGATTTCTCTGAGCATGCTTCCACCTCATCTTTCATAGTAGGGAGTCAATAGAAATGTCCAAAATGAACATTACTTAGAAATACAATGGCAAATATCAAAATAAACAGCTAAAACATTGAATGTGTTTCTAGGAGGTAAGTCTTGGAGGTGGAAGTTTGAGACGGGAATTATATTTATTTTCATCAGCGTTTGAGCCATTTGACTTTTTAAAACTTTGTCACATGTATTCCTTTGATTTTATACATATATATAAAGTTATATTTATGTATACATATACAAAATTAAAAAATATATGTATAAAATTAAAGACAATCATTTCCACAAGAAGGCAGAGCAGTGAGTAATTTACAAACATTTAAGCATGTGCTAGTCTCTCTCATCTTAAAACAAAGATCACCACAAACCTTCCCTGCCGTTTTGGCTTCTTCAGCCTGCTGCTGCCTTTCCTTCTCTTTGCAGACCAGCTTCCGTAGCGGTGATTGTCTTCGGTGTCTCCACTTACTTATCCACCCACCATTCTTACTGACCTCTTTGTTGTTCAATCTCATAAATTTTCTTTTCTTGTTTGACAGTGTTAATAGCCTTCTCTTTTGGCTTATCTACCACAATTTCGCCTATTCTCTGTGCCCCTCTGGTCACTCCTCATCTCCTCACTCCCTCCAAAGGTTCTGCTTTTTCTATTTGACATGGAATTGTGCTCAGAAAAGCTCTCTCAACCCATGTAACTCAATTCCCAGGTCATTTCCCAGGTTTCTCTCGATGGGGCTGACCCTTCAGTGGAGTACCTTCTCTCTGCTTCTTTGGACTTAAATTCCAGACTTGCTCCCTTCACTACCTGCTCTCATCTAAGATGAGGTCACCAGGTTCCCTTGAACTATCCCCTGAATCTTCAGGCCTTTTGCTCACTCTTCTGCCCAGCCCCAACTCCTGAGATTTCTGCCTGGACCAGAGAACCCAGTTCCTGCTTGTTCAGGCAAACAGATTGTATGTGTGACGGCCCTAGGGAAGGAAGGAACATAGCATGTCAGAGGGACAGAAAAGAAGTCAGGAGAAGGACTTAAGAAGGCCAGAGAAGAGACAGCAAGGGAAACAGTGACTAAGGGCGAAGCTGGAGAAGTGTGCTGGGGCTACGTGACCTTGGTCTTTTATTCAGCGTGAGGATTTTTGTTTTTATTTTCCGACCAGTAGATAGCCATTGAATTATTCGGAGCATGGAATACTTGTGATCAGATTTCCATAAAAGATGAGTTTGGATGAAGCGCAGAGAATGTGTAAGATATGGATGAGAGAAGACCACTTAAGAATGGTGCAGATGAACAATAACAGCACTTGGGTTAAGGCGGTGATGGTGGAGATGGTGAGATGTAATTGAAACAGAGAGAGATTTAGGAGCTAAAGTCAACAAGACTCAGTAATGACTTGGTTGGTGCTGATGAGAGAAAGGAATCAAAGATGACCGCCAGGTTCCTGGCTTGAACAGTTGAGTAACTGATGGTGGCAATCAAAGATAAAGAGGATGCTGGAGGAGGACCAAGTTTTGGGGAGAAGATCGTAAGTTTTTGAGTTTGAGATGTATTTGAGACAGCTAAGCAATGATTTTTAAGAAGTCAGCTGGGGATATACAGTTCTGGAGCACAAAAGAATTGCCTGAGTTGATAGATAAAATGGTATAGTCACAGGTGTAGCAGTTTCCTAGCAGTGCTATAACAAATTGTCACAATCTATTAGTGGCTTAAAACAACACAGATCTGTTATCTTACAGTTCTAGAGGTTAGAAGTCCAAAATGGAGGTCAGAAGTTCAAAAAGGGGATTCACTTAGCTAAAATCAAGGTGTTGGCTCTTAGGGAGAATCTGTTCCCTTGTCTTCCCAGCCTCTAGAGGTCACCTGCATTCTGCATTCCTTGGCTTGTAGCTCTTTCCTCAATCTTGAAAGCCAGCAGTATAGCATCTTCAAATCTCTGTCTCTCTTTCTGTATCTCTGTCTCTGTTTCTCTCTGGCCCCACTCCCCTCTCTTTCTCTCCCTGACCTCTGCTTCCACTATCGTTTCTTCTATGACTCTCACCCTCTGGCCTCTCACTTATTAGGACCCTTGTGGTTACATTGAGCCCATCTAGATAATCCAGGATAATCTCACCACCTCAAGATTCTTAACTTAATCATATCTGTAAAATCCCTTTTGTCATGTAAGGTAACATATTCACAGGTTTCCGGATTAGGATGTGGACATCTCTGGGGAACCATCATTCTGTTTACCACAGGTGTAAAGACACAACTCTGAACCCTCTAATCTGACAGAATCACACTCAGAAAGATAGTATAATGGATTAATGAGAAGTATAATGGATGAAACAAGGGAAATAGTGGAATTTATGGTACTATTGAAATCTAAGTTGTTTTTACCCAAAAAGCTTTAGATACTTTTACCCGTAAAGAAATTGTCACTTTTGAATATGTATAGGAAAGAGAAATTATTCCTGAAGCCTGGCATCTTGAGAATTTGTTCAGAATTTTCTTGGAGGCATTCTAACCATGAGTTTGACAAGTTATCATACATGGCATATCAAGTTCTGTTAAGACATCATTCAGTAAGGGGACTGCTTTTCCTGGTCTTCTCACTGCAGGTACTAGTATCTTGACTTCCTTTATCATGGCCTCAGTACACAGAGTACACAGCCACCGTGAAAGTGACATCTCTCATGGTTACATCCCATGAGATACTCAAAAATGTTTTGTTTCCAGCCCCTGTAATTCTGAGATGTGCTGAATGACAGGTTTTGGTACCCAAAGGAGTTATACTTCCATCAGGGGACTCAGCGTGGTTCCAAAGGAGTAGCAACTTCCTTGTAGCTTGGTTATTTCACCATGCCACTGGACAAACAAGCAAAAGAAAGATTAGCATTTAGGCTGGTGTATTTGACCCTGACTATCGAGGAACAATAAGTTGCTGCCATACAAAGGTGGAAGGAAGATGTATGGATGGAACACAGGGAATCCCATGGATGCTTCCTTGTAATACCAAGTCCATTGGATGACTTATGCAACCTAAACAAAGAGATCCACCTAGGCTCAGAAATATATGCACGGCAAGGGACTCCAATCAAAGGGAAATTGAAGTGGAGGGTGGAAGAAGACAGTCATGAATACTCAGTTACCACCCAATGACAAGTTACAGAAATAATAATTGTAACTGTTACTCATTTTTTCTTCTTTGCTATGCTATGCATATATTAACTGTTTTACTTGAGTTCCCTTCTTTTTCCTCTCCCTGTCCCCACTATCTCATTCAGTATTTATTAGTGATGTCACTAATATCCCATTTAACTCATAGGTGGAAGACTATTGGTGAGAACAATGGAACACAGTGGAACAAGAGGAGGAGTGGGCACCACTCAGATAATCTAGGATTGGAGATGGATGGAGTAACTGAGAAGACTTTGGGTTATCTTCCTTTGGAGAGAGGAGATTAGCGCACTTTTGTTGTGTCAGGAGAGTTAACTTACGTTAGTCAGTTTTTGGGCATTTTTTGAACTATACATGGGAATAAAGATATAGTGAATTTTGGGCAACCAAGTGGACTATCTTAGGCATACGTCAGCTTTTTTTGGTTTCAAAACACCATCATCTTTTCAAGAGTATGTTGAATTCATTCTGGGAAATTATTCCCCTCCATTGTGTATGTCATCTTGGCATGGAAATTGCGTTGATCTTGGGATGGGGAATGCATGCTCGCATGCAAAAAAAGGACAAATGTCCATTGTAAGTTCCACCAAGTATAGATATGTCTATTGCCACATTTGGAGAATAGTTAAATTGAAGACTTTTATAATGTCAGTAAAAAAGTCTGATGTTTTTACCGCTATAGAATGAAAGTACAAACAGTTTACTATACAGTTACTATGTAGTTAAGTCAAGCATGAATGCTGGTGTATCAAAACCAATGTTACAGAGTAGTGCTGTCTTATTAACTCTACCCTCTTTTCAAGAAGGAACAGAAGAAAGTTTAATCTAGATGTGGCTATGGATGCATCTCCAATTTGGTTTTCTCCTCTGCCTTGGTTGTTCGGTGCCAGTGACCTCTCTGTGTGCCTCTGTTGTCCCAACTGTTCCTTCCTTCTATTATAATAGTGAATAGAAATTGAAGCAAATTTTATCTCTCAGAGTAATTACTCAAAATTCAGCAGCTATGTTTCTTGAGCTCTGATTACCTCTATCTTAATTACATAGAACTTAAGAAGATACCTTCTATTTCCAGTGTACCCATAAAATTCCTTCTCTTCATTTATTGCCTGAGACTAGGGTTTTTCTATTTGGGAGACACAGTTTGGCAAATGCCTTCTCATAGCACCGCTGATCTCTCCTTCTACTTTTCCCTGAGCCCTCCCCAATCTGCCATCATACTCTGCCAAATACCCACCAGGATCCCCTCTCTGCCCAGATGCCCATTTGTGTTTCTCCTAAATACATAGTGGCAAACACCTGGTGTTTGACAAGTTCATGCCCACAGTTGGGTACACCTCAGAAAGCCCCTTGGCCTGCTCTGCCTGAAAGGTAAAATGTGCATCCTCCAGTACACATCTTTACTTTTCTCCCTTAATTTTTTTCTTAATGGTAATGTCTTTTTTTTTTTTTTTTTAAAGACATGAAAGGAAAAAGATTGGAATCTTAATGGCAATTTCTGATCCTTGCCCGGGTAGATGGTGTTTACTCACTTCTGATGTCAGTAAGAGGGAGAATTTATTGTCCTACCTCCTCTGGCATTTCCAATTATTTTCAGTTGTTGAATTGCTTGCATAAAAATGCTTCTAGATGAGTGAGCTAATTGTTTGGCCTGCATAAGAATCAAACAATCGGATATGAAACCAAATCCCCGTCTCTTTTCTTCACCATTCGGCTTTGGTCTAATCATTCTGATGAGAGCGTGAAACTAAGACTTTTTAAAAGGAGCTAGAGATTTCAGAGATTGATATAAAATATCATAGCTTAAGTGAATCATTAGCGACCATCTGATCTAAGCCACGCCTGTTAAAAATGAGGAAACTGAGGCTTGTCAAACGGAAGTATCTTTCCCCCACTTAGGGAGAGAAAAGACTATTCTCACATCCGCACCACAGCCAGGCACTGCTACTCTTTCCTGAAAGATATAGAGGGCATCATCTTAGGAAAATTTAAAGTGTATGTTCAATGTAGCCTAGCTCTCATTACACAGCTCTGCCTGATGCTTTGGTAAGACTTGGGAGTCACCTCTCTGCTCTTTAAACAACAACATCAACTTTACACCACTTTATTGTTCCCTGGCTTCCATGATGTTTTACTCTCATCTTTTCCTCCGTAACCAGCGATCTCCAGCTGCTGTCCTTGTGGACTCCAACACAGTCCCTCGCTGTCTTGCCTGCATTCCCGCCCCATCCCTGAAGCTGCTCCGCCACCACCAATCGCCGGTGACCGTCTTACTCCCAAATCCCGTGACTCCTCCGTTCCCATCATTTTACTTCCCGTCTGCATTTGGCTTTAACGACTTATTCCTCCACCTCCTCCTTGAGTCAGACGCTTGTGAATTCTTTGGTATGTCACTTTTTAAAAACAGTTTTAAATTATTTTTTTATATTATAGAACGCTTGAAAACTAGAGAAAAGGACTGGACTATGACGTATATTCCCATGTTTCTAACAAAACAGCAATTATTCATTTGCTATGGCATTTCCTTCTGGTCTATTTTCATATTTCACATTCGTTATCTCAGTTATTTTTTGTGTTCTTGTGTATTTTTCATGCTTTCAATTGCTGCTTAGTATTCAGTAGAGTGTTCATACCCAATTTACAATGATATTTGATATCCACATTAAAGAACAAAATTCATATCCATGATATCCTGATTTACTCTAAGAAAATTTCCAAAATGAGAGCTAAGCGCAAAGTGTGTGACCTGCAGTTGACATGCAATATTGTTCACAGAATAAGTAATGACTCAATTTTATAGAAGAAAGATTTCTTGAATCTGGAATGCCTCTGAATGGGAATCAGGTTTTTCCAGACTCCCTCTACATCTCAACAGTAGGCTGAATAATCACTCCCCCAAAGACCTCCACATCTTAATCCCTGGAACCTGTGAATATATTACCTTGGATGACAAAAGGGACTTTATAGATGTAAGTAAGTGTAGGATCTTGAGATCAGAGGATTAGCTTGGATTATCCACATTAGGCTCAATGTCATCACAAGAATGCTTAGAAGAGGGAGGTAAGAGAGTGAAAGAAGGTAATCCGGGCGTGAAAGCAGCAGTTGGGGTGACGTGCTTTGAAGATGGAAGAGGCCATGAGCCAAGAATGCAGGCAGTCTCTAGAAGGTGGAAAAGGCATGAAAAGAGGTTCTCCTCAAGAACGTACAGAAGGAATACAGGTCTGCCAACATCTTGATTTTAGTGTGTAAAACTCATTTCAGAGTTCTGACCTACAGAACTGTAAAATAATAATTTGTATTATTAAGTTAGTGGTAATTTGTGCCAGCAGCCACAGGAAACTAATACAACCCTCTTCCACAGTCAGAACTCTAGGCACTCCATACAAAACCCTACGTGTTTGCTTTAGTGACTTGGTCTCCTTCCAAACTCTACCTCCTATCTGTCATTTCATTGCTTCTCCTCTTTTTGCTACTTTTGCCCCATGCCTGTTTCCTCTATACTCAGCCCCTTTGGATTTGGATTCTTGAACCAGGTTGATCTACCTGGCTGCTTTGTCCTGATAACTCAGCTTCTGTCTTTTCAATGTCTGGCCTTAGTACCTGGGATCCTAGGCAGGAATAGCACTCTGAGTGAAGCACTTGTCCAAAAAGGGAAATTAAACAAGGGTTTCCAGATCCATAAGACATGAGCAATTTAACATTATCCCAGCACTTTCCCGAGTTCTAGATCCATATGTCTAATAATTTATTGGGCATGTCTACTTGGATGTACCCATAGATACTTAAACTCAACATGGCTAAAACTGAACTCACAATTTCCCCAAATCCTGTTCCTTCTCTTATATTTTCAATCCTGGTTATTGGCAACACCCAGTCATATCCCCCTCAAACCTCAGAGTTATTTTAGATCTCTCCATCTTCCTATGGAATATATTCCATTCCCCGGTTCCAATATGGAGAATTGCTCAATTGTTTACTTTGGGATATTTATAGTTTACCCATCCATCAAAGACCATGGTTATAGTAGACTATAACTGATATTTTAGTATAATTTAGCTGTCATTAGCTGTTAATAAAATTACATATAATGTTAATATATAAATGAATATAATATTAAAATTGGTTTGTCAGTTAATAAAATAGGCCAGAGTGAATATCTAACCACGTGTAATGCATGAGTTCTTAGACGTACAAGGCTGTTCCCTTTACTAACTAAGGCCTTCACCAGTCGAATCACAGGATCTTTCCTTTCCAACTGTGGATACTTTCAAATTCTTCTGGCGGTCACAGTGAATAATCCTTTTAAGATTAGGCTAGTCTTATAGAAAGAGGTTGTTCCTGTATCAGGTTACTCTGATGATAACATTAAAAATGATCACTGTAAATCATGATACAGGTATCGATATTTTGCTCATTTGCAGAGAAAAAAGGGGGTAGCATTCCACTCTTGTCACCTGCAGTGCTCAAAAAGTGTTACTGGGCTAAGATGATATCTTGAAATTAGATTCCAGAGGCTCCCCAAGTGATCACTCAGTTACTTTGCTTGGTTGAGTCCCACTGATTTCCACTGTCTTATTTTTACCCTCAATTAGAGTACAAAGAAGTCTGTCTCCAAATTATTCCCCGTCCTTTGCATTTTGTCCCACGGAGGATGAGATTCTTAAAGATCCTACCCAATTTTTACTAACAGATGACTACTTAGAACTCAGAAAGTGCAGGCAATATGGAGATGCGCAAACCATGTGCTCTTTGGAATGTAGACTAGAGAGTATTTAATTTTTATTTTTCCAAATGAGATCCAGCTTTGTTGTTTTTCTTTTAAAAAATATATGTTCTCATCACAAAGAAATGAAGATAAGTATAAACTAAGAGATAAAAAATAAATACCATCTTAAATCCACCACTGAGAGTTAGTCACTGTTTACATTTGGTTCATATTCTTCCAGGATTTTGTCTGAGTAGCAAGTCACTCAGAGGCTTTTGTCTCTGCCAGAAGGGAAAAAATGGAACAGAGAAGCTAAAAGGTTCAAAAATAGGAGAAGCAATCTCCTACTTGTGCTGTGGCAGCAAACAGAAGGAATCAGAGCCCAGAGCAACACATAATACTCCCTAATGTAATTAGGAAGCCAAACCTATCTGTTTCCCTCTGCCATTGGGAACCCTCAAACTGTGCAGTATACAGCTAAAAAAAAAAATTGAAACTGAAACTTAAATGCACTAAGAACTGAGATATTAGCCTCTAACCCATGGAAAACTGATGTAGCCCTTGATTTACTAGAAAAATCTGCTGGGGAACATTTTGTTTCTCATTGCCACCACTGGCAGATTCATGCTTAGAGCGAGGCTGCTTTAGGTTGCAGAGGGAATATTTTCCCTAAATTCACCCACAGAGTAATTTCCTTAAAATGAATTTACAAAAGGTGAGAGGATCCTTAGGAGGCACTAGGGCTGACAAATGGCTCTGATGTAGCCATTATCAAAGAGGCAGGGGAATTCCATCACCTCCCCAGATCCTGGCTCTCTCCTTTTCATGGTTGGGCTACAAGTTCATGTTCAAGACCCCTTACAGGATGCTTTCCCAAAAAATGTCCTGTAAGTGGACATAAGGGCACTCCAAGAGGACTACAGTCATGCACAAATATCAGGAATTTTCATCACTTCTGGGGCCATACTCATAGCTATCATCTCAGAGCAGTGAATGCTACTGGGGGGACACACACACCTGCCTCTCCTCTTGCATTTCTGTTTAGATCACAGAACCCACATCTGCCACACACAGATTGAAATTACAATGCCTTCCCCTTAACCTGACCTACTGCTTCGTATAGCTTTCTGAATCAGTTGGCTGAGTGAACCAATCATCTGTATGCAGCTGATGCATATAAAATTTCCCCAGAACACAGATACATGTGAAAACCAAGCCAAAAGAAAAAGAGAAGCAAAGATAACATGTATATTTGAAGTCTTATTTTTCATGAAACCCATCCTGATTTCCTTTGAGCCATGGGCCGGGTCTTCTTGAGCACGCATTCTAATTTACTTATCGTAACTATCAATGTCCTCTGCTACTCGATTCCTGTCGATCTCTTCTGGGTCATCTCTCACTGTCCCACCTCCATCCTACTTCTTTCAACCCAGGCCTCACTAACTTCTTCACTCTCAGCCAACACTACTCGAACTTCCTGAAAGAGCCAGGCCCTCTCAGGCCTCCACACCTTTGCCCACACATGCTCATCTCTCCCTCTGGGACTCTTCTGTCTCCATCTGCTAATACCATCTTATCCTTTAAACTGCTCCTGCAACCCTTGACCTAGGAAACCATATCCTATCACTCCAAGGTGGGCAATGTGCTCCACACTCCTTATACTTGCACCATCAAAACATCCATACTGAATTCTAGGGGTCAATTTAGTTGCCTGGGTCCCTCACTATTGGAGTAGGGAACTGTGCCTTCCATCTTTGTTCTGCAGGTGCTTGGTACATGGTGGAACTCAGTAAATGCCTATTGCAAAGAAGGAGGGAAGGAAGGAAGGAAAGGAGAAAGGAAGGAAGAAAGTTAGTTAATTCAAGGTGGAAGCAGTGCATTTTGATTTTGTTAAGATGAAACAATGTTTCAGTAGGAGAAGAACCAAAACAGTTCCTTGTTTCTGTGGAGAAGGAAACACACGCACACATGTGTGTACATATACATATATGCATATATCTGCATGTGTGTATACATGTGTATACGTATATGTACATACACATGTGTATAGGCATATATGTGTACATATATACATATGCATGCTTATATGTATATATTACGTCTATATGCATGTATGGGTATATACACGCATACATACATAATCTAGTCTTCCGGGATCACCTATCAGCATATCTATACAACCCACTATACACAAAAATGAAATTAATATCATCATACTTTAAAGGGACAGATAAGGACTTTTAACCAATTTTTAGCAAATGGTTATTGATGTTTACTTTTGAAACCACATGCACAGCGTGTGCAGCTGGCGACGCTGTGTGGGCCACCTGCTACCTAGTGCTTCTTCAATCATGCTTGATTGCAAAGATGAGGGAGGAAAATACCAGATAGCCCAACCTGATATATATTTTATCACTTAGTCTGTGTTTGGGCAAAGGAGTTCCAACCATGCGTGTCAGCAGCATAGAAGATGGCATGGGGCTCTGGCCACCTGCCACAGTGGATCCTTGCTTGGATTCCATGTGCTCTGTTAGCATGACAGAAAGCAAATCCAACTGGCCACAGTAGGTGACAGGAGCTAAAGCTCAGCCCTTCCTGAAGCCGACCCACAGCCTCGCTGATGCCGAAAACGTTCTGAGAAAATTTTCCAGTTCCCTTGTCCTGTGTAAATAAATTTTAAAAAACAAAAAATCATTAGCAGTGATATGAAAATGCCTTATGAAGACCAGCATAGTTATATTCCCTGTGCTTTGGATGGCACTTCACAGTTTCTGCCATGTTTCACATATATCATTTTTTGTTTTCTCACTGTAACAATGGAGGAAGGAAGTTAGAATGGGTTTTTTAAAAAAACAAATGAAAAAAATGAGAATAGAGAGGTAAAGCTGATTTCCCCAAATTACTCAAGCTATGCCTTGAAGAGTGATGGTTTTTTTGGATCAGATAATTACTCCAAACAAAAGCGAAATACAGTAGGAAAACAATGGGCTTGGAGGTAGAAGGTATTTAAGTTTGTCAGCAGACATCTATAGCACCTGGACAAGTCATTGGCTTTCTCTGGGCCTGATATTCTCATCACTAAAAGAGAAACATCTGCCTTTTGCATGTCCAAGATGATGGTGTGTATGGAAGGGTGCTGTGAGTTATAAAGTGCTGACTCCTATGAAGGGGTGACCACCACCATGGTGACTGGTTATCATCTGCTCTGACCGATGGTCTGCAGAGGCCAATCTGACAGAGTTTGAAGCCTGAGGCTGAATTTATGGTATCACTAGAACACACTAGCTCCTAATGCCCCTATGCAAAGGAGAATGGGTTACACATTTGTAAATCACGATCTGGTTTAATCTTTTATTGTAATTTATCATCTGTTGGCTAAAATAGCTCCTGTTGCTTTGATTACAGATAATAACACTTAAAGTTTTAATGAGAGGTGCTCACTTTCATTAAAAATAAGTCAAATGAAGTTGAAATTTTTTTTATTCCTTTGGAAATCAGTACCTGTAATGAAGCCATGCTATTGTGTATAAAACAATAGAATGACTAACTCTGATAAAGAAGTTGTTACCCAAACCCCAGGTAGAAGCATTTTTTTAATTTACATGAGGATTGTGTTCTACAAGTTCACTCATAGGTTGGTTGTCTGAAATTTATAACTTAAGTTATACAGAAAAACACATTATCCATGTTGGGCCAGCCCACCAACGCCTATCTAATCACAGTGTGGGCAAAATGTAAGAGTAATAAGTCTGCTGTGTTTTGGATTAAAAGAAATTTTGTGGACTAGCATGGTTATCTATTGACTGTTCTTACGGGAAAATGCACTCATGAGTGGTAACTCAAGTCGCAGTGAGTACAGTTTCCACTTTCAGAACAGTAGGGAAACACCCACATTGCCAATGAGAAGAGGCGGGGCAAGGAGACTCCGTCTGCAGCTGCACTGGGTGCTTGGCACAGGATGAGGCGGGATCTTCCACCCTGCGTCTGCCGTGGCCTCTCAAAGAAAAAGAAGGACATGTTCTGCCCACGCTTTGGGGCTCAGCACAGGACATTCCTATATATAGGACATTCATAATTTAGGTGTTTATAGGTCAGAGAATGACTATGATGCATTTCCTAATTTTTATTCCCTGCTGTAGACATAAGACTGGCAGTCTTTAACCATAAGATCTAAAAAACAGAAATAATCTGGCCCCAGGACGGTCAGCCTTGTTACTATGGCACGTTAGTTGACCTTTTTAGCTTAACATTCAAATCCTCAAATGGAAGAAAACAATATGAGAAACTAACATCTTCAGAAGTTGAGGAAGACATGGTATAAAAGGACATTTATTAAGGGAAAAAAATCCCTTCATTGTTCATGCTTTCACAGAAATGTATCAGCTATTTAATTTAGCTTTGATCTGATCTTACCCCTCTCTTTCCAGTGTAATTTCTGCTACTAGGATGGATATGACCCTGGGCTGGACCTGAACCGTCACTAGAGAAGATAAGATCAGACCTGGTCCACCAGGCAAGTGTCGAGTGCAAACAATCAGAGGCAGAAGTGAGACTAAGTAGTTTGGAATTGAAGGCTGGGCTAATACCAGAGCTTAAGAAAATAATTAATACTCCAAGGGTTAGGCCAGTTGGAAAGCAGAGGGAATTGAGCCCTTCAGTGTAGACTAGCGTGCCCAAGAATTGTTGAATCTGAACAGGCTCGTAGGTGCCCAGGTGAGCTGCCCTATTTACTCTCCATGGTTTGGCAATCAAGAAGCCAGGATCCTGAGAAGGGGCTGGCCTGGTGGTGCAGCGGTTAAGTGTGTGCGCTCCACTCCAGTGGCCCGGAGTTCATGGGTTCGGAGCCCCGGGCTCTCACCAACACACCACTTGTCAAGCCATGCTGTGGTGGCGTCCCATCTAAAGTGGAGGAAGACAGGCATGAATGTTAGCCCAGGGCCAATCTTCCTCAGCAAAAAGAGGAGAATTGGCATCAGATGTTAGCTTAGGGCTGATCTTCCTCACAAAGAAAGAAACCAGGATCCTGAGAAGAGGCCAGAAAGAGCATTTACACATCAGAGGTTGGAATTACCCGGAGCTTAGAATTCCTCCACCTGATGCAATTGATTTCTGGCAGGCCCAGGAACCATTGGGCCACACTTTGAAAAGCACTGTACTGTAGGAAATAGTATTATATTTCACCCCAAAACAAGTAGGTCAGCTGTGACACCAATAAGGGAGTAAGTTACGATAAAGAGGAGGTGAAGTCAAAGTGCGCACAGATGTCCAGTAGCAATCGGCACTTTCACGCGAAGGTTGAAACAACAAGCCAAGGAAGCCAGCAGATGAAGAATAAAAACTAGAACCATTCTGGGCTTTGGTCCCAAAACAATTTAATCAAGAGGGACTTGGAGGATATTTTGATGTAATAACTGCCTCAAGATCCTGCCCATTTCCTACCCAAGTCTGAAGATCCCTGATGTGTTTTTAGCCGGGTGGTTACACAGAACTGTGTAACACAGTTACAGCGGTTACACAGAACTGTTTTGAGAGAAGGTTGCAGGCAGGGACGCAGGGTGTCGATGTTGGGAAGAGGCCAGAAGGGAAAGTGAGCCCGGTGGGTGTGAAAGTAATGGCAACACCGCTGTCCAGAGGATGGACACATTCTCCTAAGTACTTTCTTCCCTAGACAAGCCAGCCCTGGGGAAAGAGGCACTCAATCAGCTGGATTTGGGTCTGCCAGGTTGGTGGTCACACCTCAAGGGGCTTTAGGATGGTTGAGGGCAAGATGTGGCGGCGGTGGAAAGGCAGGATGCTGAAAGGTATGTCTGATGGACATCGAGCTGTTGGGGACACATGGGCTTGCTGGCTTCTACTGGGGAGAAAGCTGACAGAGTGGGAAGGGAGTACAGCATAGGAGTTAACAGCAGGTTCTGCAGCTGAACTGAGTTTGCATCTTGGTGTTATTGCTTCTTGGCTTGGAAACCATGGGCAAAATACTTGAATCTCAACTATTTTATTAGCAAAATGTAGATACTTATAGTTTCTACCTCTCGGGTTCTTGTGGGGATTAAAGTGATAATCAAGGTAAAGTGACTGGAAATTACTAGGTAGTTGCTACCTATGGTGGATGTTGCTATATTGAGTTCTTTGTCTTCTTAGGCCTTTCTCTATCAATCAACCCTCCTTCTTTTCAAGTGTTCTCTGACCACTGACTCATGCCTCTTAGCATACACACGTGCTGTGATTTGCTCCATGTTTTATAGTCCCACATATCCTAGCTTTAAAATGAAGCTACTTGAAAGATTCATCTATACTCTGGCATTTCCTCATCAACCACTCATTTTTGCTTCTACTCATCCTCCATAAGCTGCTCTTCCCAGGGTCTCTGATGATATGATTTCCAAATCTATGGGCACTTCTCTGAAAGTTGCATCTAGAGGTCTTTGCCACTTCTGGCCCTCACCCACTCCCTTCTTATTGGGCCTCACTCCCTCCTTGCTGGCCATTCTACCCGGCTCACCAGATTCTCCATTTGATGAACAAGTTGTACCTTCTCAATGTCTTGAAGCTATCCCTCCAGCTAACTCTTCCATTGCATTCACCGGGTGCTCCTCATTTCTCACTAGTGTTTGTCCCTCTTGTAGTCATTTCCTCAGCGTGTTATGGCAGACTTCTTAACCTTAGAATGTAAAATCCTCCAGTGTGTGGAAGTATCCCTGCCCTTCCCCACCTCCCATACACCCCACAAAGCTTAGTAAATCCACCAAATCACAAGTAAGATTTTATTTCTAAAGTGTAAATTTATTAATTTTCCTGTCCCACCCCACCAGCGGTTGTCCACATTTTAGTAAATGGCTTCATCATTGACGTGGTTGACCAGGGCGTAAAGCTAGGAATCATCTATAATTAAATGCTTTCCCCCATATTCCACAGCAATGTTGTAAGAAGACATAACAGTGCTACCTCCAAAGTATACAGTGCTGCCACTCAAAGTCCAAACCACCATGACTTCCTTCCTGGACAACTGCCATATACTTGGTCTTCCTGCTTCCATTCTCGCCTACCTGCAATCCATTCTCTACCTAGTAGCCAGAGTCATGTCATGTCACCTCACTGCTCACTGCCTTTAAATGCTTTCCTAGAGCATCTTCAATGAAACTCAAAACCTTTTGCCCTGGACTTCACAGACTCCCATGATCTGACTCCTGATGACCCCTCCAACATCATCCTGGGTCACCCTCTTCTCTCTTGCTACACTCCAGCCTCACTAGTCTTTTAATTTCTGGACTAAGTCTAGCTCCTCACCTACCCCAGGGCATAGTATTACCTGGAACATCCTTCTAGAACATTCACCTGCCTGAAATATTCTTCACCCTGCTCTGGGTACGACTGAATCTTTCTCAGCTTTCAGGCCTTTCCTTCAATGACAACTCTTTAGAGATGCCTTCTCTGAACACCCTACCTAAAGTCCATTCCCTTGACCCACCATTCTCAATACTAGCACTTTATTTCCTTTGTAACGTGAATAATTTTTACTTATTTTATTCATTAAAATTGTTTTTCTTTCAATGTCCACCCCACCACACCTCCTTTAGAATCTAAGTACCATGAGGATAGGGACACTTTCCACTTGGTTTGCCCTTATACCCTCGATGCTTAGCATTAGCCCATACAGATGTAGGCTCATTAAACACTTGTTAAATGACCAAATGAATTAAACTGATTAAAAACTTCAATGATCTCCAGAGATTACACACCATAGATCAAAGCCCTTGGCACCCAAGGCTCCTCCCCACCCATCCAGGCCCTTCTCCTAACATCTTTCTCTGTTATCTTCGTACTGCAGCCATAGCAATCCCTAGGCAACCTCTAAGTGGAACACCTTTTCTCAAGATAGTACTTCTACCTGGAATATTTTGCCTGTGTCCTTGTCCTCCTAGAGAACTCAGGCATTATCTCCTCTATGATTTCAGTCATCCCCCAGCCCACACCAAAGACGCCAGCTCACTCCCTCATACTCCATCATACCCCCTCCACCACGCATGGAATTATTTATCTCCCCCCAAACCTGCTCTCCTTTGGACTGTGTGTGCCTCAAGGACATATTATTTGTCACTGTATCACTGGAATCTAGCACCTCACATAGCACACAATTGGTGCTCAGAAAAATTTGTCAAATAAATAAATGAATGAATAACTATCCCTCTCTGGAAGGTTCTAAGAATAACTGTATTAGACTACTCATTTACTACTCTTACTGAAGTCAATATGTTGATAATTTTAGACCAGAAATTCAATATGGCATATAGGATGAATTAGCATGATGTAAGCCACGGTACTAAAATTATATATAACAGCATAATTATACCTGGTATCAGATAATTAGATGCGATAAGTGACTTTAAAAGGTTTTAGGTGCATTTTCACTAATGGTTGATTCTTGGTAATAGGGCATTTTTAATATTGCCAGTTGACATGTAGCTTGGTGACAATCCATTTTTGTTGTGAGAGCTTTCTGTTCTTCAGCATGTTGCTCTTCTCTCTAATGCTACAGCAAATGTTACTTAATACACTCATTACCCTGGACAGCATCAGTCAAAGGTAAGTGGAGGATAATCTCCAAGGACTTCCACAGTCCCAGCAAGACAAAGATGTACAAGTGGTTACATTTGTTTCATCCTAGACAACATTACTTTTAAAATAATTTTGACCTTAATCTTTTCCTTGCCATGTCCTATATCAATTCCATAAAATAATGACAAATATAAAACAACTTTTTGTGCCTTGCAAGGTTGAAGCTCTGTTCCTTCAACATCCTCTGTGGGCTGATAGAAAACCTGAAAGTCCGAGAAATGATTGTCTTGATAGGGAGGCGGATCCAGTTGATATAGGGAACAAACTGCTTTGCATAGAGCCTATAATTCACCAACAATTTCTTTGCAGAAAAATATTAAGATTGCCCTGCATTTGAAATACCATAGAAGGTGTCCTGGAAATTATAAGACTATAAAGTTCCTACCCTTCAATTTTTACTTAGCACTCTTGTGTCATTCAGGGGAGGAGAATCCAATTCAAGTGATTCAGAAGACTTTAAAGAAGGGACTATCCACAAAGGTGAAGGCAGTGTAACGGCAACCTATAAGAGATGTTGTGACACCCAGAGATTAGCAACAGTAAGAAGCCATTATCACCTTCAAGTTGAAAGGGAAAGGAGGGGAAAAGTGTTGCTGGGGCCATGAGGAGGGGCCCATTACAGCAGCTGGAGCTGTGGAGGGTCACAGTCACTTCCAGAAATGCAACTCAAAATGAGGAAGGAAAATACCTACTCCTGAGTGTCCAGGTAATTCAGTCCATAGAGTATCAACACCAGGGCACAGAAAGGTGGGGATGAGAGAGACAAAAGGAGAATAACCATCTAAGTTCTACAATTTTACTTACCGTGATCCCCCCGACACACTTTCTTCTGAACCTTCCTCATTTCCAAGATATTCTTTGCTACCACATGGTTCTGAAAATCCCTCTTTGAGAACCAGCAGCCTAGAAACATGCAATTTAAATTGAATGTCCCTCTAATGTCCCTTTTGTGATCTTTGTTATTCAGATTGTTTACATAGACTAAGGGTCACCAATTACTTTGCCCCTAGAGCTGGATCGTGGAATGCCAGGAAATTGCTTTCAGTGATACTGCAAATTAAATGAGTCACAGAACCTCAAAAGACATTGATTATCCAGCCTACTACTTGACTGGGGAGGTCAGATACCTCCCATATTAAATCTCAGATCCGTAAACTCAGCGAAAGGTTTTTCTCTATTTTGAGCAACAAATACACTGTATTTCTTATGTAAATAAATTGTCTTGATATGGTGCTTCTACTTTTATTAAAAATTACTGTTCTTTGCATGCATGATCATTCTGCCTTATATCCTACACTTTTACCAAGTCAGAACAAACTGAAGAATGAATTCCTAATCTCTGTAATAGATTCATATTTTTATAAGTGAAATTATTCATTACCCATCCTTGGTTAAAACCGTGATTTCTTGTAGTCCTAGTTATTGAGTTTCTACATTGATTCCATTGGTGTGTCAAACTCAGCTTTATGTTTATTCATTTTCCTGGAATAATATTGATAATCTCTCAAAAGTGTTCTGCTACAATTGGTTTTCTTTTTATTTGCTCTGGAGATAGTTTTCCATTTGTTTGTGCATTTTTTGATTAGTCATTTTTTTCCCAGCCAGCTGTGCTCATTCGCTATGCTTTCTTTCTCATAATCAAATCTCTTGATAAAAATCACATGAGCAATACGTTTGTGTTCTTTGATCTACAAATGCACTACTACTTTATTTGAAGTATTTATAATTCCCCTAATTTTGATTTCAGTAATGTAATGTTTCTCTAGAGAATAATATTAATGGGTATTTGGATTATATTGGGATCCAATTAAATTAGTTAAGGTTGTTAACTCCTTAAACAGTTGCCTGATTCTTATCCATAGTTTTTTTTTTTTTTTTCCCCGCTGTGGTTACATATTGAGCCCCCACTTCTGTGCTAGTTACAAACATTAAGCAAGCATAGGTCAGGAAGATTTTAGAATAAATAAGACTGCCAAAATTGTATCTCTTGTCCAGATCTATCCACTGAACCTCAGACTCAGATTCAGCTTCCTTCTCTCGAATGTCTATTAGGCATCTCAGACTCGGCATACCTCTAACCAAATCCTTGATTTCCCTCCACTAATCGGCTTCTCTCATAGTCTTCCCTTCTTCGGTAAATGACAACTCCACCCTTCCAGGTACTCAGGCCAAAATCTTTGGAGGCATCCTGGGCTTCTCTTTTTCTGTCACATTCCACAACAATCCTTCAGGAAGACCCACTGGTTTTATCTTCAAAATATATGCAAACCTTGCACCCTGATCCAAGCCACCATTGTCTTTCCCACTGCAATAATCAATAGCTTACCAATTGGCCTCACTGCTCCCACCGTCGCCCCCACTGTCTATCCTTCATGCGTGAGCCAGATCATGTCACTCCTCTGCTCAAAATCCTCCAGTGGCTTCCCATGACTCAGAGTAAAAGCAAAAGACCTTACATATTGCTTGCAGAAAGTCCAGCACGACTTGACTTTCCTACCTCTCAGCCTCTCCCCTTCTGCTTTCTCCCTTGCTCAAGTGTGCTGATCACACTGGTCTCCTTGCTGTTCCTAGAACATGCCAAGCCTCCTCCCACTTCAGGCCTTTGCATGTGCAGTTCTGTCTACCCAGATTACTTGTCCTCCGGAGCTCTAATTGCTGGCTCCCTTACTTCTTTCACATCTCTACTCAAGTACCACCTTGTCAGAAAACCCTTCCCTTCCCGCCCTATTGAACCCTCTCCACTTGACAATTCCTATTGACCTTCTTTTCTCCATAGCAGCTATCACCACCTCACATATTTTATATGCTTTCTTTAATTTGATGTCTCCCCACTGGAATGTAAGCTTCATGGGGACAAGGAGTTTGCCTATCGTGCTCCCTGCTATATCATGACGATCAGTGCCTGGCACCAAATGGGTACTGAAGAAATACCTGTTGAATGAATGAATAAATGTGAGCACAAACAACCATTGATGAACATCAAATGTGTAACTGCTATACAAGACTTACGAGACAAGTGCTGTGCATGCAGAGATGAGAGATTACTTCTAGCTGGAAAGCCCAAGGAAGGTTCATGCCCAAAGAACCTCTGATCCACTTTTTGATAGAGTGGAAGGTTGACAGTCCAGTGGCTAAAAGCTTGGGCTTCCTGTCAGACATACCTGGATTCAAATCACGACCTTGCCACTTACAAGTTTGGTGACCTTTGGCAAGTCTCTTCACTTTTCTGACCTCCATTTTCTTAACTGGAAATGTGATTAATAATTCCTATTTCCTAGCCTTAATGTGAAGACTGAAGGGGTTAATATACGTCATGTTTAGCTGGGGCCTGGCACAAGAGGCACGCCTCAATGCATGGTCACTCTTGTTACATAAACAAAAACTTGAAGAGGCGGCCCTGGTGTAGAGACCAGGTAAGTGGACAAAAGAGGCAGGGAAGCACAAGATACGGCCTATGAAAAAGTAAAATGGTCTGATTTTTCTGAATATGGGAGGCATGCACAGGGAAGATGAGATACAGATGGAGAGGAGATGGTGGTGGCCAGACCATAGAGGACCTTAGATGGCAGCTGCAAGTGTAAACTTTATCCAAAGGCACCAGGGGTCATTGAAGGTCTTGCATAGGGGATATCACAGCTGGAATGAACTGATTCCAGTCAGTGTGAAGGAAGGATTGAGAAATCCATGTGCAGGTTACTACTGTAGCATGGAATTTAGAATGAGACAAACCTGGCTTCCAGCCCCATCTCTGCAACATTCTAGCAAATTACTTAATCCCTCTAAGACCTCAGTCTCCTCCTCTGCTTCCTAGAGGCAGTAATGGTGCCTACATCACAGAGTTGACAGGAAGATTAAATGAGTTAATGCACACAAAAAGCTTAGACTATTCTGATATATGGATAACACCCTGTTAGGTATTTTCAGAGCCTCATTGGGTAGCGAGATTGAGAGAGAAAGAAGAGGACAAATTCTAAAGACATTTTGCAGATAGATGCAAAAGGACTCAGATCTTGCAACTGCTTAGTATTGAAGAGGATTCTGATGTTTTGTTCTTATGTGTCTGCATCAGCCAGTGTTCTTAATTGCAAGTAAGAGCATCTGCCCTAATTGGATTAAGCATTTAATCCTGCCTACCTAGCTCATAAAATCTTCAGAATATCCAAAGAATCAGGCTTAGAGACTACTTAAGAGGAACAGTGCACAAAGCATACTGCAAAGACCCTCCTGTTGCTGTGCGAAGCAGACACCACAATTCACACCTCAGAACTGGGCAACAGAAGCCAGAACCTCTACCCTTGCTGTCCTGGAAAGCCAAAAGCATCCAAGCGCCACCTTTGCCAGAAAGTGAATTCCAAACGTCTCCTACTCTGTCCCCTTATTCTCCTCGGAGTGGAAGTCATGCCTGGCTACAACTGATGGGGGGTAGCCACGTCAAACACCTTCACAGAGCTGCAAGAAAGGCCAGGAAGGAAGTGAATTTAAAAAATGCTTGGAAGCCATAAATCATGACAAATATCAGTTTCCACCGTTTACAGAAATTAGGAAGACGAGAGAAAGAGCATATTTGCTCAGGGGTGAGGAGATGTTGAAAAGTTGAGTTTGAGGTTGAGATTCCAGTGGAATGTTCAATAGAGTACACCTAGCAGACATTTGAATGTTCGTTTGGACAAGTTTTGGAGTTCAGAATGGCTTTATGGGGAATGTCACACAAAAGTGGAGATTGCTGAAGCAATATAAACGCATGAAGTTGTTTGCTAAACTGGTAATGGGCGATTTTTGGACATTTCTCTTTGATTTTGTTTCTTTAATTTTGAGAATTTATTTACAGTTGGTAAAAATACACAATGAAGCTCAAAAATCTATAATGTTGGGGGCCAGCCCAGTGGCGCAAGCGGTTAGGTGTGCGCACTCCGCTGCGGTGGCCCAGGGTTCGCAGGTTCGGATCCCGGGTGCACAACAACGCACCGCTTGTCAAGCCATGCTGTGGCGGTGTCCCGTATAAAGTGGAGGAAGATGGGCATGGATGTTAGCCCAGGGCCAGTCTTCCCCAGTAAAAAAATAGGATGATTGGCGGATGTTAGCACAGGGCTGATCTCTTCACAAAAAAAAAAAAAATCTATGATATTGGATTTCATTAAGTGACAAATTTATCTTCCTGTAAGCTCTGTAATGGCCAAATCATTATTTAATTCAAAAATTATTTAATGAATTATTTAATTTTTGAATTAGAATTATTTAATGTTTGCTTAAAGTATTTAATCTAGAATTATTTAATTTTTAGAATTAATTTATTTCTATTAAATTAATTATTAAATTATTATCACAATTATTTGATTATTTATAATTAATTTTTGATCTTTTAGTCTTAATGAACAGAATATTAATTAACAAATATATTGGTGAATCAAGCAAGGTCAGATACAGTTTTATACTCAATATTCAAATAATCTGCCAATTTGGGAGACTTTATACGAACATTGGAGGATATTTTTTCCTTCACTCACTGAATAAATTTTAGTTTCTGAATGGTTTTCCTACCTCATAGTGTTCTTGTATCAGTTGAGGTTTTATCAAGAGGCAAAATTTCTGTGTATAATAAAACATAAGGGCTTCGTTATAGGAGTGAGACCTGTATGTAAGTGTAGGAGGTGGTGGCGCAGTCTCTGCAGGCCGTTGGCTGTGCACCCAGTACTAAGCTAGAAGTGTAGAGCCTTTGGATCAGCCAGACTGGCAAATGGGGAAGAAAGCTGGATGTGGTTGAGAGCAAGTACAAATGCGAGCCTGCACTGGTGAACTGGACCCCACAGAGTCAACTGGACCATGCGAGAAAAACTGGAGTGTGCGTCTGTCTCTCACCACCTCCAATCCTGACGCCATGGGGAAGAGAAGCTGGTGTCTTTCAACACAGAGGTACACAGGCACCTTCTCCATGCCTTGGAAAAGCAGAAAAGCTGAAGGAGCAGATCTTACGGGAGCTGGAGGTACAATGAGTTGTCACACTCATTGGCCAGTCAGGCCAGCTAGTAGATCAGCCACGACGTGCACAATCCGCCACAGGACCTGGAGCCTCGCACTGACCTTCCGAGTGTAGGAAATACGGCTGTTGTTTCACTTCCACATCACACATCAACTGTCTCTGGTGGCCAGCACTAACCCAGAGCCGTACAAGGAAAGGAATCTGGCAAAATACAGTTCCAGCTTAGCTAAGTCGACATGCCACAGCTGTAAGAATTTCTACTCATAATATTTGCATTTTGTAAGTTATCTCTCTGTATAGAATATTAATAGAAATTAGATAACAAAAAAATCCTTTTGGATTACATTTTTTGTGATTTTGACTATAAACAGTTTTAAATAAATTTTGGCCACATCTCTAAAATTTGCAATTTACTTTATCCCTCAAACATTACTTGTATTTGAATATCTCATTTAATATTCTAGTGCCTACAGACAGCACTAAAAGATGAATGAAGCAATTGTGGAGCGTTTGAAACTAAGTAGACTTATTGAATTGCTGTGTGCTAAGGAAGCACACTGCTCTGCCCTCCATTCCTGGAGACAAGTTCCAGATGCTTTAGGCAGGTGGGCTAAATGATTCCTTATAGAGCTAGGCTGCCTGACCTTCTGCACAATGTCTTGCAGTATGATGCCCTTACTTACATCCTTTTAAACTCTACCTTTGTTTATAAAAAGTTCGTCATTCATCATCCACCCTTGTCCTTTTTCCCTACTTTTGACCTCATATTCTCTTCCCTCTCTGAGATTATTTCCTCTCTCTCTAGCTCATTAAGCTAACAGACTAGAAAGAGAAAAAAAAAAGTTCTTTGAAAGCCACTTCTTCCTTGAAGCCGTTGAGTGATGAGTTTCTAATGATCTATCACTTTCTTCTTGGTAAAACAAGACTGGGAGTCAGAGTCATTTGCCCATAAGAAGAAAAGCGGAACTTCAAAGACCGTCTCATCTTGAGAAACACGTAAACCCTCCTGTCTGATTTTCATCTGAGTTTGCAAATTATTTCTTTTCTTCCCACATCACATAACAAAGCAATCATACTTATAATGTTATAATTCACATGCTTGACTATGTTTTGGGTTCTGTGAAAAATAATAGTTTCTTTTCTTGTACTATGAAAAATTACTTTTAGACATATGTCTTGCTAGATATATAGGTAGGCACATAGATCGATGGCTGGACAAATAGATTGGTGGATGGGTGGACGAGTAGGTGGATAGAGAGATAAATATGTTGAGTGTCAGAGAGGAAGAGGCTATTTGAAATAATTTACCTATTATTCCTCTTTAACACCAATGAGTCTACTATTTCAAGTTTACAAAGATTTGTCCACTAAGGAAATCTTATTTATAAAATAAAATTCTTTTGGGCTTTAGTCATATATATATATATATTTAAATTACAAACCTTCAGAAAGTTCTAGAATTTGAGAATTTTGAATTATAAATCACTGACAGGTCAAAGCCCTCATACTATGTGTAGGAAACTGGGACCCTAAGAGTATAAGTAATAAACTTCAGCATAGGAGCCAAAACTTGAACCTAGATTTTCTAAATCCTATTGCTTTCTACTATGCTACTTGAAGAAATATATGGCCTAAGCAACTTGCATGTAAAATTGTCTCATTTGATCAAACACCATTTAAGTGCTAATGCTGGAATACAAATGATGCAATTAGCAGGTTGGTAGATTTATTTCTTCATCTGTACCAAGTCATATTACACCTATAAGATTATGGCCTTGTAGTTAAACCACAGCTTGAGACTAGGTATCTGATGTTTTTAATGAATTATTGTTAATATTTTTAGATGCGATAATGGCATTGTGGTTATATTTTTTCAAAGTTCTCTTTTATCTATAAACATAAGGAGATGTTTATAGATAAAATAATCTGATATCTTGAATTTGCTTCAAAATAAAATAGTGTTGGGGGAAAAATAGATGAAGCAAGACGAGCCTTATATGATAATTACTAGAACTGGGTAATGCATACATAGGAGCTTATTATACTAGTCCCCCTATTTCTGTTAATGTTGGCATTTTTTCATAACAAAAAGTTAACCTTAAACGCTGCCACTGCAGCAGTAAGGTGATAAGCATAGGCTCTGGAGTCAAAATGAGGGAGGTTTCCATTCCAGATCTGCTACTTACTAGCTCTCCATCTATAGAATGGGTGTAAAGTAGCTTCCCCATAGGGTTGTAAAAGTTAAAATGAGATAATACATGTAAAATCCTAAAACAGACCCTAGGATATTTGTAATCACTGAAATTTTGACTGTTATTACTGTTATTGTCATTACTTGAAAAGATGCCTTATCTCCATGGCTTTCTGTTCCCCTCCACTCCTATTGTAATGGCTAAAAAATAAATGTTAAAGGGCCAGCCCCACTGGCCTAGTGTTTAAGTTCGATGCGCTCCACTTTGGTGGCCTGGGTTTGGTTCCTGGGTGCGAACCTATACCACTTGTCTGCCAGTGACCATGCTGTGGTGGTGGCTCACATACAAGAAGAAGATTGGCAGCAGATGTTAGCTCAGGGCAAATCTTCCTCAGCAAAAAAATAAAATAAATGTGTTAAATAAATAAAAGACATCAATACCACTATCCTAGGTTTTAAAATAGAAAGCGTACTCACTAAAGTTTTCAGATGACTTGCAGCAAGGAAGTAAATGCAGAAAGTAAAAGAAATGCTCTTGGTTTTAAAGATGAACCTTTATCAAAATCAAAGCAATCTGATATCCTACACTCAGCTGAGAAGTGGGCACCACAGGTTGCTTTGCCCTGATGCTGAGTGATGTGTTGTCAGCCAGCAGATTTTATTCATTGCCAAAGGAATTGTTCAGTGTTGACTCCCTCTGGCTATTCTTCTCTCCCTGTGCTTCTTCTCTTCCTCACTTCTCCTTCTACCGCTGATCTTCTTGTCTTTTCTTTGTGGAGAAGTGATATGGTTAGAGTTATGAGTAGACGAGAAGGATTTTTCTGCAAGGGCTATGCTGCAGGTGGGAAAGCTATGGGAGAGGATGCCTTTAACCAGAATTAAGGAACGAGCACTTTATTCATAATATAGACCACTTTCCATAAAAAGGTCAAAACCCATTGCTTTGCAGAAGACTTTTTGGGGGTCATCAGTATTTTACCAATGCCCATTTTAAACACTGTTAAGTGTATGTACGTGGAAACAAAATTATTGTTAATTCACATATACATTGATAATTGCAAAACCGATTAATAACCTTATGAACAGAGGCCAAAGTCTTTACAGAATATTAAACGAGTGCATACACTGTGTGGAGCACCACTGGCCATCCTCCCCACCCCCACACTGTAACGAGTCTAACCTCTTCTACCACGTCTATCACCCCCCAGTGTGCTCCAGGGAAGCACGCCCTACCTCAAGGTCTTTGTGCTTGTTTATTCTCCTCCTCAAAACTTACCTCTTAGGTCTCTCTACGGCTGGCTTCCTTAGTGTTTGATCAAATACAACCTTCTCGCTGTGGCCTCCCTTGACAACGGAGTAAAACAGATTGTAAAGCACTGCCTGCCCCAGCCTTCATTATCCCTTTTCTCCGCTTCACTATTCTATATAGCATTTCTCATCTTTTAACAGACTCTGTAACTTGCTCATTTATTTAGTTAATTATGAATTTCCCCCCACCCCATGAAGCCATGTATTTGGATCTGATTTCTTCTTTAATATATCCCCAATGCCTAGAACACTGCCTGGCACATAGTCGATATAAAATAAATATCTGTTTAATTGAATGAATGATGATGAATGAATGAACAAGGGAAATAAGTACTGCAAGAAATGTAAAACTTGTCATTACAAGGTGTTGCTCATTCATTTCTAACTGGCAAAGGCCAGTTCCCTCTCCTGCTACCTACAGTCTGTCTTCTGAGTCCCAACTATCTGTCTGAGGATCTGATTTAGCCCAGACATTTGTAGCTGTGATGGATGTCCCCTTTCTGGGAGAACTGCCATGTGGCCTTCTCCTACAGCCCGTAGATAAGACCATCTTCTCCATTCAGTGAGCCCTACTCTCACATGAAAGACACACATGCGGAGTGGGGGCTGCAATTCATTATAGGGCCCAGAGCTTGTCCATAGAGAGTTTTAAGGTCTGGGTTTGGATTTAGTGCCCTGATCAGTTATTAAATGTCTTAGGAAAATGCTCATCTGAAATAATAAAACATCCATTTTAAATATTTTACAAAATATATTCAAAGAAGACAATTTTATTAATCTAAGTACATGGGAGCAAATCAAGCTGCTAACAAAGTATTACCAATATGAGGGACTCCTCGCCTTGATTCCTTGAACACAAGTTTCATTTATTATGGAAGCATTTATTTGCATAAACTGTTTAAATTTGCTGTTTAAGAAAGAAAAAAAACCATACTTAAGAATGTCAAAAAATTTTTTAAATTATGTAGCAGTTGAATGATGTATCAAGTTATTTAGGAAATCTTTCCTTCTGAAGGAGTAGGAGTGGGTTGCAGTTCATCCTACTTCAGCCTGACTCCCCAGACTTTCTAGATGTTGAGTCCCCAAGTCAACGCAGTTGTCCATAAAGTAATTCAATGGTTTCTGCAGAGTAATGTTCTACATATAAAGTAAATGACAGAAGCACAGTGTTCCCCTTAAACTCTTCCCTTCACCAATGTTCTTTCTTAACAGTAAGTTGGGATCTATAAGTCCTGCATTTTAAAACAGAGTATCCCTTTTAAAGACTCTAAATATGACATTTCTGTTGGATTACAACTTATATCAATTTTCCTATTGTAAGAAGAATATTTTCACTCAGAATAAGATTGTCAGAAGGTGACAGCTGTGTTTTGTAGGATGTAGATTTAAGTAAACAGTTAAGACAGTGGAGCTTTTACTAAGATGATTTAATAAAGCTCATTAATGTTGTTGATTTACATAGTTGACCTGAATAGCATACAAAATTTATCTCTGTGCTGCAGTAATGTGTCATGAAAATATATTGATGCATTAAATGCACTACCAATGTTAAATTTAATTTTAAGTTTAATCAAACTTGTTAAGACAAAGACAACACAAAGGGAAAAATACTGGAAATACTGGAAAATAGTTTCCATTCATTTTCCTTTGTTTCTAACCCATGTAAAGTGCTCAGTCTACCTCCTCAGGAAAGTATTAATAGCATTTCCACTGTTATGAAAAAAAAAAGCAGTTATTTTTGAGATTATAGATCAAAGCTATTAAATCAATCAATATAAAAGCCAATGCGTAGTTATGGCAAGGCTTTCACTCTCAGTACACATCCTCTCTTCCGTATCAGCTATATCCACAGTAATGAATCAGCAGAAGAGCATTTGACCCAGCAAAGCTCACCCCTGTGTCTGAATTGTGATTCATACAATTCTGAGCCTCGGAGCACAAGCCACTTGGATATTGTCTGTTTTCTACTTCCATGCTCAATACTTGCACTCTTCAGTCACGACAAAGTGTTGTGGATCCATACAGTCTACTTGATAAATGTGTGATTTTTCATATATTAAGATCTCTTAGCCCTCCCTCAGCTTTATGGGAAAGGAAGGAAAGGGGGATTATATTTTACATTTGATTCCAGTAGTTCCTGATAGTTGATAACTTGGCCTTGGGTGCGAAATGTATAAAATGTGAGAATTAAGCTATGAGTAGGAATAATAATAATTGGCAACATCTACTGAGTCTCTATTTAAATATTGCTAGGAAGTATTCAAAGTATTTTCTGAACACCAGCTCCTTTAATCTTCTCCATAATCCTATGAGGATTACTATTCCCGTTGCAGAAACAAGGAATCCTAGGCACAGGGGACCCCAGGCAAAGTCTCATGCTAATCAGTGAGGGAGATGGGACTTGAACTTGAGAACCGGTTGGAGCTTGCACTCGACCACTATACCATGTTGCCTTTTTCATAACAGCAATATCAATAATAGTGTAATATTATGCCAAATGGAATGAAGTGAAAGAGCATGGGATCTGGAGTTGGCAATACAGTTCAGGTTAAAGCTGTGCACCAAGCTACTAGCGTGAACTAGAGCAAGTTATTTAACTTGTCTAAGCTTCAGTTTTCCCATATCTAAGATGGGTTTAATAAATCAGGGTCAAGTAACAGGCTTACCTTCCTCGAGTTCCCTTTGTCACCCATCTGTGGCTCCTTTCTCTCTACTCACCTCTGTCTCTCTAGCCCCCTGGATCCCTGCTTCTCTTTCCTGCATGTAGGCTGTTTCGAAGCTCAACTCATTATACAGTGAAAACCTGTGAAGTGCTCAGGAAAGCCTGTACATGGTCTAGGTTGTGCTTTGCACACTATTATGGATGCTAATAACTAGCTAGCCAATGAGGGTGAGATCAGGGAAGAGTCTTAAATCATGCAGAGAAGCATTGTTTGTAGAACTTGTTTATCTGTAGATTTGCATTTCCCAAAGTGCAATATTGATATTAATAGGAGTTACCAAAAATAAATAAATAAGTTTGGGAATAAACAAAATTAAACAGATTTATTTCTTGCAGGATTTCTCAGAGCCCTTAATGTGTTAATGCACTATGTGACTCTCCAAGTGGACAATGTAGTATGCAATGTTTCCCAAACAAATCTAAAAGGGAATCCTTCTTTATTTTCCCAGATCATTTTGCAGGACTCATACTTAGCAGGAAAAAAGTGGGGGTAAGTTTTGGGCTCTGGTGGCACCAATTAATAAATGTAAGTTAAGATTGTTTCCGTGACTTAGGGAGTTGGGCAATGAGACCAGCCCCACACCTTTGACTCCTTGATAGAGCTGGAACCCCAGCCTTTTGAGGAAACTGCAGCCTGGCCTAGATTGTCCAACAGAACTAGATTGTTCCTAGAACTCTAGAAGTAAAAGCTGATACGTGGATTTATCTTACCAATCTCCTGGGATATAGAAACCCTAGTTACTAGTCTTTGGCCATTAGGGGCAATGTAGAGGAGTCTCAGCTGTAAATGTATATGGGTCAGGGGCTTGAGAAAGAGTTGAGAAAATAGTGACAAGATTTACAGAAGACTAGAACAATCAGAGGATAAACACAAAGATTGTCTAAAAGTGGAAAATCTGTGACCAGCTCCTATTAATGTCTACCCACATGAATCTTAATCTGAAGATATTAATTGGACAGATATGTATGGTTTGAGCAGGTTGTGTTTTATACAACTCGAGGGGTGCACATATTTCCAGAATGGTGACTGTAGAATGTTGACTCTGGCCTGAATAATGCCCTGCGGATTTGCCACTCATAACCTCCCTGGTTATACATTGTGGGCCTGGACGTTAATCTCAGTGACTAAGTAAACTAACCGAAAATGTGTTCTTACAAAGTATTATTTTGATCTATCAAGCTGTAGCTGGTTTGTTCATTAGGCAGAGGTCTCAAAAGTAGGGGCAAAAAATAAAACAGGCCACTCAAGCAACTAAAAACACATGAGAAATGAATTTAAAATATAGAAAGATATGATTTGGGTAATTTAACAATGAATTTTTAAATTAAACCTCTGTATTTCCTTTAGAACATTGCAGGAAGTTCTCCATATTTCCATGTTTCCAAGACAATCTCTCTTATTATTTTCCTCTGTGTGAACAAGAGAACTCGCCAAAATTTCACTTGCCACCTTCCCACCTAAACATGTCAAAAGAGTATGCATCTTTGCTCAAGTTCCAGGATTAGACCGTGGCTGAGTATTTGCGTTATGAGGGGCCTAAATTTTACACAGAATCTGGGTCCATCATCCACCTCAGCCACTAGGTTCTTTAACGACCCAGGATGAAGTCCTCAACCTTCTGTGCCTCAGTTTCTCTATTAGTAAAATGAAGGTCAAGAAAGTGACCTCCCAGATTGAGTATAAAGTGATTAATTATTGTAAAGTGCTTTTCAAAAGAGAGTGTGCAATGAATGCTTAATAATAATCTTTCCAATATTGGAGACATCAAGATAAATTAGGCAGCCCTTTTGTCTCTTCTGAGAACAATGATAGAATCCGTATTTGGATGTCAGTTAGTCCAATTAGGGCAATAAGTACTTATTAGTTGATTCAGCATGAAAAATGTGTTCTAATTGCCCATTTGGTAAAATTTACATTTTTCTAGCAGTTTGGGAACCTCTTGTTTTGCTATTTTCAGCATGAAAAAGTCCTATAAAAGGAAAATATTGATTTCTAACCAAAAGGCAATTTTCTCATTATATTTAAATGTGAAATCTTGAGAGTAGAGAACTTTTTAAAGTGTAGTCCAAATTATTAGCTCAGCGATGTTACATAACTCAAAGTATATATAAAGCAAAGTTATAAATGCTTAATTATGTTAAAAATAACTTTAAGATTAAAATAGATTAAAAATATCATCTGTGCTTCTTAGTCAGGGATCCAGCAAATTGAGAACTTTTAAAATTACTTTTGGAACACGATGGTTAATGTGTGATGAAAGCTTATGAAGGAAGTCTTTGTCTTCGAGGCATAGCTTGCAGTTTTGAAAGCTGAGAGGCTGATTTTGCCAAAGTGTCACATGTATGGTGGATAGTTTTCTATTCATTGATAGTAAATTTTTCCTGTCAATATATACAAATGTTTATTACTATAAATAAGCATAATTTAAATGATTCTACACAACTGTGAATTTTTAAATGTTATTTATTTTGAGACCAAAGCCAGTATTTAAACTTCTAAGTGGAGGAGTCCCAGTCCAATTTCTGATGCAGGAAGGATTTCTGGCTGCTGTGATTCAGCAACTTGAGGGTACGGAATTTTTGTGTATGGAGAGGACCAGGGGGAGTGGGGTGGGGGGGACACAGGGATTGAGGGAGATATAACATCTGATGCATGATCTGACACAGTGTGAGAATCTTCACTGAAACTTTGAGGAACCACAAACTTCCAGAGGATTAAAATCTTTTCTGTCTTTAATAAAAGCCAAGTAGTGTGTTTCTGTCTGTTTTCCCACCTTCAAATAAGGAACTAGAATCTAGATGAATAGTAAGATTTCTTCCAGCCCTAGGATCCATGATTATAATCTCACCATAATCGCCTCAGGGCTGGACTGCTTTGCAAAATAAAATAATTACATTTGTAAGTGATCGGGCTTGTTGGGGAGGCTGGCCATCTGACAGGTGGGGGCTCAGAGAGGGAGCTTGTGGGCATCCGCTGGGGAGACACAAGGGTGCAGGCAAAGCCGTAGCAAAAATTGGAGTGAGTCAAAAAAGAACAATGCTCATTTTGTTTTGTTGTAGAAGAGAGACCTGCTAACAGAGTTCAAGACTATAATGACTCAGTGAATGTTTAAACGTGGTTATTTCTTCCTTTCTCTTTAAACATTTTAAATGCAGAGATCTATAAATCTTTGTGATTTTAAAGCTTTGAGATTTTAGAGAAAGAACAGAGTGACATGAGACCAAAATGATGCAAGGTGGTGACATCAGCATCAGAATGCTGTTGCTAAGGTGAACCTGTTTTTCTCTCTAATCCAGATGGAAGGCTAAATAATTGCCCATTTCTGGTAAAGAATATATCCATGACATGATCCCTTTTCTGTAGCAGATAAAGCAAAGCCAGATGCTTTCTCTTTGCACAAATTATTTTTAAAATAATGATAAAAATTTTATTATAAAACATAACACATGTTCTTGGAAGAAAATTCAGAACATTTTATATAAGTTTGAAATTTTAATTTATCAAGACTATATATTGAAATCTAAATATATTGTAATATAATATATATTATTTTAATATAATATAATATTGAGATCTAATGGATATCAGAATGAGATAGTTTGATGAATCAACTTGAAAAGAGGTAGCACTATTTTGAATTTAGTGAAAAGGGAGATAGAGAAACAACTAGAAGTGAAAAGAAAGATCTGTCACCTTATGATTGTTGACAGAGGGAAGGTGGCGATGGGAGTCCTGGGTTTGAAGACAGAAAGACAGAGCCACCATTTTACTGCTGTCAACTGATCTGACCTGAATAGGGATTACGCCAATAGTACAGAAAGAACAGGGCGTAGCCAAGAAATACTATTAAGAGACAAGGGGTGGAACTTAGCAACAATTGGAGGCCAGGGCAGTTGAACACAGAAGTTCCTCCCACCTGAATGTCTTCCAGAGTTCTCCCTGGAGTTTGCATCTTCTGCTTGGAACACGCTTCTCCAGAGATCCCATGACACACTGCCTCGCCTCCACAAATCTCTGCTCAAAGGGCGCTTTCCCAAGGAGCCTTGTCCTGCCCATGCAATTTAAGCTGCAACTATTCACTCCCAACTCCACCTCTGATTGTCTGATCCCCTTGACCGTGTCCTACTTTTCCTCTTTCTATTCCATTTTTTTTCCGTAACACTTAACACCTTCTAATTTGCTGTATGATTTTTCTGTTATATTTAGAGCCAGCGTGGTGTAGTGGTAAAGAAAAGGACTCTGAAGCCAGCCTGCCTGGGGCAAATGGGCTCCACCACTGGGCTAGCTGTGTGGCCCTGGAAAGGTTGCTTGATCCCCCTGGTAACTTTTCTCATCTGTAAGATTAGGATAATAGCATGTATTTCATAGTGTTGTACTCGACAGATGGTAATTGCTATGTAAATGTTTAATAAATACATTGTCTCTTCTGCCCCCCAACCCCCAAGCCTATGGGAACTCCCGAGAAGCCCTTGTCGTGAGTGGCATTTGGTGGAGGAAAGAGATGAGGAACATTTTTCCTAAGTTGGCGTTTTCATTGGAACACAGAATTTCGACAGGGTGAAGGTTTGGAAGGGTCGTTATGCCCATAGGTCACTATACAGCCACCGGGGGCCCTCTGCTGGCCAGAAAAACCTGGGCAAATGGTCTCCAAGATGAGAAGAAGGGCTGTGAAGGTCTGGTTCAGCCAAGATATCCTGGAACCATAGGGACTTCCAGGTAACTGTGGTTCAAGAAATGAATAGAAAGTAGCACTGAGACATGGTAGATGCCTCACAAGTTGTTGGTAAAGTTGAAGACCTTGATAAAGTCAGAAGATATGGCATCAGATAAAAGCTGCTAAGTTGAATGAGGTAAGCAGATATGGACATGACTCAAAGAACAGGAAAAAAAGAAAACTTTATCTGGGCCAGTGTTTCCCAAAGTGCATCCCCAGAACACCAAACTAGTTAGATGTTTTTAAATAAAAGGGTCTTCGGTAAAATAAATTCTCAAACATGACAAACTATGTACCCCTTCTTGAAGATTCACAAAGCACATTCCCAGAATAAAAGCTCTGAAAAGTCCTTTAGTGAACGCATATGTTTAGTTGGTTATTCCAAAATTTCCTGATCTTACTTGGCTGTGGATTCTTTTCTTCAGGAATATTTTGAGACTTGTGATCCATAGATCTTGCTTTTGGGATCACTGTGTAATTCTTGAAGCTCCTCAGGGTCAGGTCTGTGTCTCACTCATCTCTGTATCTTCTATGTCTCAGTTGGAATCAACATATAGCAAGTATTTGATAAATCCTAACCAGATGAGTGAATAAATAGATCTAGTTAGGGTGGCAACCCTGAGAGAAGCAAAAAGAGATGGAGATAAGAATGAGAGCATTAAAAAGAGTTTCATCAAGGAATGTTATATTGTAGTAAGTCAAAACTAGCTGCATTTTTTCCCTGTATTTCAATCTTTTTATTGCCAATATAATTGACATATAACATTGCATTAGTTTCAGGTATAAAACATAATGATTTGATATTTGTATATATTGTGACATGATCATCACAATATTTAGTTAACATCCATCATCACATATAGTTACAAATTCTTTCTCTCGTGATAAGAACTTTTAAGATCTACTGTCTTAGCAACTTTCAAATATACAATACAGTATTGTTGACTATAGTCACCATGCTGCACATTATAGCCCCAACACTTATTTATCTTACAACTGGAAGTTTATACCTTTGGATCCATTTCACCCATCCCCCACCCTCTACCCCCACCTCTGACGTAAACCCAATTGCATTTATTTTTTTAAACACAAGCTTGTAATCAAAGCTGCACTTACACACCTGCCACATTTTATCTGTTTCCCACATTCAGTCCATACTTTCACTCGGAGATAACAGTGTCTCCTCTAATCAGTGAGCTTACATACTCCCTCTGTCACAGAAGCTCACCTGTGATCTTCTTTTTTCTCAAACTCACCCACTTACCAAAATTTTGAAAAAGAGGTTATTCCCATTCCACTAAAGACCCTTTCTAGGAATCTGGGCTGCTCATTGAACATCAAAGAAACATAAAATCCTGACTCTGCAATAGCACATACTGTTGGGTGGCGCCAAAGTTGCACTCTCAATTGATGATTTTGACTCTTCCCTGGTTTTCACACTCATGGCTCTAATGACCTTAGGAAGTTCTAATCCAGCTTTGATTCTTGGCCTTGAGTCTCAAACACAATTTCCTACTCATCCTGCACCATATTGCAGTCCTCCCACACTTTATTCATCTATTTAACAAATATTTATTGTCAGTCCCATGTGTCAGGTACTGTAATAGGCACTTGGAACATACTAACGAACAAAACAGAAAAAGCCCCCTGTCCATGGGGTGCTTACATTCCAGTGCAGGAAACTGACAACAAAGAGTAAACATCAAGTAGATTACATATTATGACAAAAGGTGGTAGGTGCTATGGAGACGTAGAGCAAGGTGAGTAGATCTCCTTCCATCCAATTGCTACTGGACTCCTGTCCAGCTTGAGCCTTCAGTCGGAAGATGGGCAGAAGGTAACAGATGGGAAAATCTTTCAAGTAATCCAATGGGAGGGAGAGCATACCAGCCACCTCTAGCATTTCAGGCTGGGAGGATTCTCTTCTCTGTCAGAAGTACCGCTTTAATACAAGGAAGTGGAGACAGAGTCTAAAAATATTCATCCTTTATTACAGGTGATGGGTCAGATTATAGTGAACACAACAGTAAGTATGAGGGATGCATGGTGATCCCCTAACTAGTCTAGGAGAAGAGTGGGGATAAGCTGCAAAAAATTTATGTGGTCTGAAAGGAATGATAGAAAAAAGACTCATTGTTCCTTCCTCTTTGCACTTATTTTCAGAATTCACCATTTTGAAAGGCAGTGGTCATTGGTAAGTTCCCTTCCCCATAAACAACTGGCAGCATCAGCATCCTCTTTGTGTCATCATGTTCTTCTCTTTTTGGCCCATGAGCATCTGAAATTCTGGAGGACCATAGGCTTCACCCACAACTCGAGGCTTGTATTCAAATGACCTCAGTTTCAGGGCTGGGCGCATCTAGTCACCTCTGACCAGACTTTCTCTCTGCAACTTCAAATGCCCTTGGGCCTAAGGCAACTATGACACCAGAAACAGCAATGGGACAGTTGATGTTGGCCAACCTGTTGGAACCCTTGCTTTAGTGCCATGCTTCCCGAAATGTGCTTTAAGGCACCCTGGGAAACTGCAGTGTATTCACAGGGGTTCCAAAGGATATTTTACATTTCAAGGGAAATACAGCAATACTCAACATTTGTCAGTCACTGTGAAGACTACTAATTCAAAGTAATTCAGTTTCAATACTAGAGTCACACTACATTCCTTTCGATGATTCCATATATCTTTGCGAAGTTGGATTTCCAGCAGTTGCTAAGATGAAAAGCGAGTACCACACAAAAATCAATGTGGAACAGTAAATGAGACTTGAGAGGAGTAGTTCCAATCTGATTTCAAGCTTTCAGAATGATATGCAGTGCCCAATAGGCACTCACAATCCATTAATAACTACAGTCATGTGTCACTTAATGATGGGATACATTCTAAGAAATGCGTTGTTAGGCAATTTTGTCTTTGTAAGAACATCACAGAGTGTACTTACACAAACCTATATGGGATAGGCTACTACAGACCTAGGATGTATGGTACTAATCCTGTGGGACCACCGTCATAGATGTGGTCTGTCGTTGACCAAAACGTTATGTAGCACATGATTGCAATTGGGGTTATTTAAGAATGAAATACAAATATTGTTTTTCCTCTCAAACTCTTTATATTAACTTTTCAAACAGCTATGAAGTTGTTAAAATATAAACACTTACTAAGTTGTTGGGACCTAATTACTTTATAAATGCAACAATTAGGTATTTCTCTTGGCCTAGGAGCACAGTGAAAAAAGTACTGAACATCAAGAGCACCACCAACCAAGAATGTTTGGAAAGCTCTACTTTAGTCCACTACCACTTTTTTGACATAATAATAATCACTCTTCAGTGAGATCTAGCTAGAATTCTAAAACGTAAGGATGATAATGATGGTGATGATAATAGCAGTAGCAGTAATAGTTGTAGTTAACATATATCGAGTATCTATTATGTGCCATGTTCTATGCAAAGGGTTTCTCAGATATTATTCATTTACTGGCTTCATGCAATTTATTTCATTCTATTCTCTTTAACCTGGAAATGTTAGTCCTAATTTTTCCCAGAGTCTTCTGACCCTAGACCTCTGGAGAAAATTTAGGAACCAGTTGACCTTTCTTGTGATAAATTCAATCGAAAACACTATAAGTTTTTTCTGACAATTATAAAACCAATTTTCTATTCCCTTCTGCATTTTCAACAACCTGCACATTAAAAAAAAAAAAAAAAAACTACCAGTCTCTTCTAAAGTATGCAAATTTTCTCCAGAATCCTAAATAAAAATCCATCAACCAAAATCAATTCAGCACTGCTCCATGCTAGCAATGTGGAGGATACAAAAAGACTTTAATGCATGGTCTCTGCCCTCAAGGGACTTCCAGTAGGGTTTATTCATAAAACAGCTAGAGGAAAATAAAAAACAGTATATACCAAAGGACTCAGTGGGGAAGTATAGGCTAGAAATATTATATCAAGAGAAAAATGAGCCCTAAAACTGAGTTGTCACAGATCAGGCCCATCTGCGACTTGTCTTCCTGTCTCATTTCTCTCTTGCTATAAACAACCTCTCCTCCTCTCTAGCCATCTCTTCTGGAAAGTCAACACTTCCATCTGTTCTAGGACACCTATTCTTTTCCACTCGAAGGAAGACTTTGTTTCTATGGAAATCACCTCCATTTTAAACATCATCAAGGGGCCAGCCCCATGGCAAAAGCAGTTAAGTGCGCCCACTCCGCTGTGGCGGCCCGGGGTTCGCCGGTTTGGATCCTGAGCGTGCACCAATGCACTGCTTGGCAAGCCATGCTGTGGCGGTGTCCCATATAGGTCGAGGAAGACGGGCACGGATGTTAGCCCAGGGCCAGTCTTCCTCAGCAAAAAAAGATGAGGATTGGCAGATGTTAGCACAGGGCTGATCTCACAAAAATTTAAAAAAAATAAACATCATCAAAGATTAATTTTCCTCTTGCCTATAAGCTGGCTGACTTTGGTATATCCAGCAAAGGAGATAATCTCATAACTGCATTGTGCTTTTAGGCTTTTATATTATTTCTCCTTTCCCTTCTCTAGTCTTTTTTTTTTTAACATACAGACTACATACTTTGTCTCTGTCGTTTCACTATCAAGTTTTTACGTGAATCCTGCATTTGTCTTTGCCATTTTATTACTAGTGCCATTTTCAAGTTTATCCATTTAACTATTAACTATTTAGTAAGCATCTGCTGGTATATCACTGCGTGTTCTAGGTGCCGGAGATAAACTGATGAGCAAGAAACACATGGTCACTTCTCTCGTAGAGACTAGTGAGGTACATAAACAAGCAAGACATATTTTCGATAGACTATGATAATGATATGATAAATAAAATGTCAAGGTGTCAGGGAAGTTATGGTAGTCAGGGAAGGCTTTCTGGAAGAGGTGATGTGTACATTGAGTATTGCTGGATGGAAAAATGTTAGTTGGGTATGAAAGGAATAAAAGGCGTTTCATGCAGAAGGATTCCAAGCTCTAAATTAGAAAGGGCATAACAAATTCTAGGGGTTAAAATTAGTTTTGTAATACTGGATGTGAAGTAGGAGGGAAGCGAGTTCAAGAGGAGTGGTGAGAGAGTATACTTGAGAATTAGGCATGGGACTTATCCTGAAGATAGTGGGGAGTTATTGAGTGACTTTATGCAGGTAATGGCATTATAAGATTTGTGTTTTTAAAAGATGAGTGACTGTAGTGTGGTGGATAGAGCGAAAAGTGGGGGGCAAGATTGGAAGCAGAGAGACGAAGAATAGACAAAAGGTGTTGGGGGCTTGAATTAGGGACACAATAGTGAAGATGGAGAGAGTTAGATGAATTTGAGACAGAAGAATTTATAGGACTTGGGAGTATTTGGATGTTGGTGGTGAGAGAGAGGCAGGCATCAAAGATGGGGTTTTCATTCACTGAAATGGGAATCATAAGAGAAATGTATTTCAGTAGAATAGAAATGATTTTAGTTTGGGACAAGGTGAAAATGAGTTATCTCTGGTAGATTCAAGTGAAAAAATGGGCCTAGAGGAAGAAAAAGGGACGGAGTTGTAGATGTTGAATTCATTAACTTGTAAAAGATAGCTGACAACTTCTACTGGACAAATCCAAAGGTGTAGTCTTTTATTTGAATTCCTCTGGCCACGTCCTTTACTTTGATATAGTTGATCATTTCTTTGACACTTGTTTTATGTTTGGTTTCTCAACCATTCTCCTTCCTTTTTGGCATATCATGACTTCAATAAACATTAAGTTTCTTTCCAGAATTTGGGACTTTCAATATGGAGTTACAGAAAAAAAGAGAAAGAGAAGAAGGAGAAGGAGGGGGAGAGAGGGGAGAAAAGGATGGGAAATGTGGAGGAGGAGAAAAAGAAAAAGAAAACACCAAAGTCCAGCTTGGATCTGCAGTATATTGTATTGATCAGTTCATTAATTCAACACACATTTACTATTGAGCATCTCCTCTCATATGCCAGGCATGCACTAGATTAGATGCTGGAGAGGCAATGATGACTTCTTTTTTTTTTTTTTTTTTTTTTTTTTGTGAGAAATATCAGCCCTGAGCTCCTCTTTTTGCTGAGGAAGACCAGCCCTGAGGTAACATCTATTGCCAATCCTCCTCCTTTTTGTTTCCCCCAAAGCCCCAGTAGATAGTTGTATGTCATAGCTGCACATCCTTCTAGTTGCTGTATGTGGGACGCTGCCTCAGCGTGGCCGGAGAAGCAGTGTGTCCGTGCACGCCCGGGATCTGAACCTGGGCTGCCAGTAGCGGAGCACGCGCACTTAACTGCTAAGCCACAGGGCCGGCCCAGGTGACTATTGACACTGACAAACTGGTTGAGAAGATAGATCTTAAGTAATTAACCAAATAAATGCATCGCCATACCCTGTAAAAAGTGCTATAAAGTGAACAACATCTATAAAATCTTGCTACTCAAAGAGTAGTCCATGGACCAGTCACATCAGCGTCACTTGGGAGCTTGTTAACAAAGCAGAATCTCAGTATTCACCCAAGAACTACTGAGATAGAATGTGCATTTTAATAAGATCTCTGGGGGATTTCCATGCACATTAAATTTGAGAAGTACTGCTCTAGAGGGCACAGGGCTGTAAGAGAAAACAACAGGTGGACCTGAATTCATCTTGGGGATCAGGGAAGGGTTCCCTGAAGAAATGGCCTCTGATTAAGCTAGACAGGTAAGCAGAAGCTGGATAGCACAGAGCCTTGTAGGCCATGTTGAAACTTTCATTTTTCCCTAAAAGCAACCCAAAGGTGTCTAAAGGTTAGAGTAGTCAGGTCAAACTGCCATGACAAAATACCATATAGATTGAGTGGCTTAAACTGAAATTCATTTTCTCACAATTCCGAAGGCTAGAAGGCTGGAAGTCTGTGATCAGCAAGCCAGCATGGTTGGGTTCTGGTGAAGGCTCTCTTCCTGGCTTGCAGGCGAATGCCTTCTTGCTGTGTCCTCACTTAGCCGAGAGAAAAAGAGAAGACCTCTGTCCCTGATGTCTTTTCTTATAAGGACACTAATCCCATCACAAAGGTCCCACCCTCATGACCTAATTACCTTCCAAAGGCCTCATCTCCAAATACAATCACACTGGGGCTTACGGCTTCCACACATGAAGTCGGGGGTACATAATTGAGTACGTAGCAAAAGTTTAAGCAAAGGTGTGTGGAATAATCAGAATTCCGTTTTTCATTGCTTATTTTGGCAGACACATAGGAAAGGGATTGAAGGGGTCACGAATACATGCAGGAGACCAGCTAAGAGTCTATTTCAATGATCTATTTCTATGTCATGGTGAAAGACACTGATGAAAGACACATGGTGAACAACACTGGACAAAGCTGCGTTGGTAGAGATGGAGCAAAGTGAAACATTTCTAAATATTTGGGTGCCAAACTTGGCAGGCTTGATAATGGATTTCATATGGGGGTTGGGAGTCCGAGGAGGGTCTAGAATGACTGCCAGGTTTTTGGCTTGTGCAATTCGATGGATATGATATCAATTCTTGAGCTAGGAATCATGACATCAGCAAGTTTGTGCATGGCATCTTGCTAAATGCAATGAACAATGTAGACATGACAACAAGAATAGTCATCATTTAGTGAACATTTATCATGTGCCAGCCACTGTATAGATGTTTTATGTACATTATCTTAATTAATACACTACCCAAACCTAGCCCTCTGAGACGGGAAGATCAACTCATCATTAAGGGTTTAAAGGTCTGGTAAAATGAACAGTATAGAATGCTTCCAAAAGAGAACATCAGAGAAGACAGTGTGAACAGGGAAGCCATAACAGAAGAAAGAGGATACAAGCTGAAGTCTAAAGGTTGGGTAAGATTTTGTTAAGTGAAGCTCTTGCGAGTCAGGTCTGGGGATGGAATTAGGAGCCAGGTCCTGGAGAAAGAAGCATGACTCCATCTGAAAGTTCATTTAGGAAAACAGTGGAGAAAACCTTCAGTAGAAAGAGAGGGGCCAGATCATGGAGGACCTTGACAGCCTGTAATGTGAATTTTATAGAGAGACGTATTTGAATATGAAAGGAACATGACTTTACATGACTTAGGAAAACCTGTCCGGCAACAGGGGAGCTTGAACATGGAGAAACTTGAATCCAGAAGCCAACTTATTAGCATTTGTATTATTCACATAATAGGTCAGAGTTCTGGACTAGCTAGGAGGAAAAACCAACAAGACTTAGTTCTATTGGATGAAAATGGGTAAATGAGTCAAAGATGACTAAAGTTTCTGGAATGAAATTAAGGAAATTTTAGTTTCAAGATCAGATTTAGAGGGAGATCACGAAGAGTAGATTCATAAACCTATGATCGTCCATTTACATGCAGTATAATATTAAGTATATTAATATTTAAAAATTATTTTCTACCTGTTTGACCACAGAGATCATTTAAATTTCCAGAAAAATTACAGTAGATGAAAGCCTGCAAGTTACAATATATGATGGATTTACGTTGGGATGAAAAAAAGCATTGTAAGTATAAAATTCGTGGGGAATAAAGCATGGTATTCTATCAAAGAAATAGCCTACAAATCTTATAAAACATTGTTTTTTTAAAATGCAATTGGCAAAAATTAAAAGAAACCATTACATTCCACCCCAACTGTTACTTCATTGCAGATGCACCGAACAGTTGTTTATAAACAATAGTGCGTTAAGTTCAACCTTTCAGATGAATGGGGCTTTGTTCCTGCTTTGGTCTAGTCATGTAATCATGACACAATTTTTTTTCTTCAAAATATTCTGTTTAATGGAAGGAGAATGTATACTTTTTGTGTTTTCCAAATGCCACATTTTTTTTTCAAAGCATGCAGAGGCACTGTTGACTGGGGAAAAAATGAATAACCATTACTAAGCGTTCCATTTCTTTTCCTGCTTCATCTCAGGGAACTTCAGCACCTCCTAGAACATCCTTTGTGGAGTGGAACCTGATGGTGCCCCTTGGATCATGTGCCATGCGCATGTGTATTCAGCAGTAAGCATCGTTCTGTAATCATTGCTTCATTAATGACAAAGTGGGCCAACGCACAGCATTTATCAAATGGTATGTAACGTACCTTAGGATTAGGCTAAGGCACACCTAATCCTTTCATGGGTGCCTGCCAAGAGGACAAAACGGTAATGTAGAGATGTCAATTTTATTGTTCAGAATTCCCTAATTGAAGTCCCCAGTGGTCTGAAAACTTTGATGAAAGATATATGGGCTACAGCAATTAACCACTGCAATAACAGATGTTACACAGGAAAACTGTGTGTGCCAGGGATACAAGCATGTTTTAATTTTGAATATGCACTTGAGCTAACACACTCTTCCTCACTAATGGAAATCATATGTAAGTGTTCTGTAAGGTATTAATTTCCATGGCAGACATTGAATTGTTTTTCCTTTAAAAATATATATATGCTTTGTCAAATGGAATAATGACTTCACTTTCATATACAACCTGGATTTCTTTTGAATCTGCAGAGTTGTGTGTTTTCAAAAGTATTTACAGGGCAGCCACAAGCTTTGGGCTGCCTGTCTTAAAGGGTGTTTTCTCCAGCTACCCCTCTCTGCTCTGCCAATTACATGCCACTTTGTCTTGGTGCTCTGATTGCTTTCTTCTGAGAGGGAAATTCCTCTTTCATCAGTATGGATGCACTGTTTTCACACACTGCAAGTGCTGTGTTGCTGTGTCAGTCATCCTATTAGGCCCTGTTTCAGACGAGTAGGGCTGACGAGCTGGCTGGGGATTGGCTGCCCACGGCTGGGAGGGATTTGTCGGAAGGAAGGGCTGCAGCTTACAGCAACAGAGTTTAGACTGTCTTTGCTTCATCATCTGAAGGCAAAATTTTCCAGATACGGCAGACGGCTCTCAGAGTACAATAAACAGGGAATGAGAACTATTTACATGGAAATTTCTTCCTCATGATGCAGTGGAGAAGCCTCGGCCGCTTGATTCTGCCAGATGTTCCTGGGGTTACTGTAAAAGGGAAGGAGAGGCAGAGCTAAACAAGGTAGGAGAATCATCCCCCCCCCCCACCTTTTTTTTGAATGTTTAAAGAGTTTGCTGCAGTATGCTGCATTCCATGTGTGCTGCTTAGGAAAGCCAGGGAAACCGGATTCCACTAATTCAAATGTAATACTTGCAGGGGACCCTGGAGTTTTACGTAACATTTTGATTTGAGAAAAAGAAATGACAAAGCTTGAATCTATGCCGCCTGTTTGGGGTGAGGCATAAAACGACTTTTTATTCAAAGAATAGATCCATTTATTATTCAACAAAAACCATTTGAATTCTTCGGAGCATTCTTATTTTCTTGTTATAGAAATTTTTCATACAGCCATACTTAGCTTCTGAATAAATAAAGTTTACATTGATCCTATTACTTGAAAACAGACTTGTAATTAAGAAAAAAAAAACTTCATGGTAAATAATCATCGACCGAATGTTTAGCCAAAATATATGTCTGTTTGCTAGAAATTAGGGACCTACCCAGCTCTACCATGCCTCGGCTTTGAGTTTCAAAAGCACATTTTTAACAAGCCAGCAAGAGGCAGCTTTCTGACAAGTTTTCGATACTGTATTTCAATGTTTACATTTCTTTTTCTGGCATGTCTGAGCCTTTGTTTCCAGCTTAAAAGTGGAACTATTACATTCAAAAGTAAAGCTAGGTTAATAACGCTTACTGCAATTATCTGATCTTTATGCATTTTTAATGAGAACACACAGCCAGCAGAATAATTTAATGAGGGCAGGCTAGCTTTTAAAGCTGTGTTTTCACTATGCTGAACCATATCAACTTTCTTGCCGAGAAGCAGCAGTGAGAAATGATGGAGAAGATTTATTTTTAACACACTTGGCCCAAGAGAAGGAAAGGATATATTTGTTAAAGAATTCTTTCTGCCCTTTTCCGTTTTAAATTTCTGCCAGGCACGAGGAAACTGTGCTTTTTTGTTAGGCCTCGGAAGCATGTGTTTACAATAAATGTGTAACATTTTTAGAATAGTTAGCAAGCACTGAAGCGAAGAAAGAAATCTGACTTGCCTCACCGCCACCGTGAACGTTCTTCAAGAAACATTACTGTCCTTTTAAAAGACAAAGGTTAAGTGGGAAGATATTTTTTAATTGGGTAATATGTGCATTTGGGGGATAATAAAGTTAAAAAAAAAGGAAGACGTTATAATTTTTAAACAAGATGAAGTTTCTTCAGCCATCCTGCCTGTTTTGCGAGGAGTAGGAGAAGTCTTCATTTAAATAAGGGCAATGCCACGTAGATTCTTCTAGACCCACTGTTTATACTTTCAAGGAGAAGTGCAGGACACTAGCCCAGAACTTCTGACGTCATCTCCCAACTATTTCTGCTGTGTGTTCTTTTATTCAGGCTCATGGAAAGGAATATTTCTTTATGTCCTGGCCAGGAACACTTGCACTCTCACTTGGCAGGTCTTGAGCTACGTCTTCATATTTTAGCGAGTCCTTTCTAAACCTTAAACCGATCTCCAGCGTAACTAGGGCATCGTCTCCTCCCTGCCTCACGTCGGGCGGGTCAGAGCAGGTTTTCTGCAGGGTTCTGGCTGCGCTGGCAAAAAGCAGCGGGGAGCGGAGCACGGCTTTGCTTCTGGCCCAACTTCCCCTTGGTGCAGCCCAGCACTGCCACCTGGGTGGACAGTCCCTGTGGCCCCGTTCCCAGTTTCCCCGGAGCCACAATTGAGGACCCAGGTTATGCTACCAAGTTCATGGCCGGTTGGGATGAGGGGAACAGCTGCTTTTATGTAGAGCACCGTGTCCTAGTACAGATGGGCCGAAGGAAGGGAAGTCCAATACGGCAGGCTATTAACCCTGTGTCACAGGTGGCGACCTTGGTCGTAGAGACTTGGGGAAGGTTAGTTTTTAATAAGGAGCCTTTTAAGAAAGAATTTCCATTAGAACAGATTGGAGTTCTCGGGAGTTCCCGGTTCAAGTTTGCATCCTCTTTCGGAGTGTTTGTGTAGCCTTGAGCAAGCGCCCATCCCAATTTTTCTGTCTCTTAATAGGATTGACTAATACTCGCTACACTTTCCCTCATAATTCTAGCATTTAGAGAGGCCTTGACCTTGTATCCAAAAAAAAAGTTGTTTGTCTCTTGGCACAATGAGCTATTTAAAGTACAAAGGGATAAAACCTCCTTATTAATGAAACTCTTGGCAAATGCCTTAGGGTATTAAGATATATAGTCATATAAACAAAACCCTTTACTTCATGCTCTTGTAAATTTTCTAGGGACATTTACCTTTAGACCAACAAATAAAATTTCCAAGGAAATCAGAGCTTTGCTGTTTACATTTTCTCCATTTATCTGGTGTAATATACGGAAGCTGTGCACCAGACTATCTCAGACATAGGCCTTGTGGTGCCCACAGCAGTTAGTGCTATTTTTGCTTTGACTTTTCCATTAAATTTGTGAAAGTGGAGTGAATAAGAGAGAAAATAAGAGGAAAGGAGAAAAATATGCTTACAAAATATACTGGTTATATAGCATTACTGGTTAGCAGCCTGTCTTCTCTCTGCTAGTTGTTTTAATTTGCTGTTGCTATGGTGAAAACAAATCAATATCACATGGCTACCAGCCAGTCCCGCGCTCTGGGAGCGCCATAGAAATTCAAGATCAGGTACTCAAGATTCCAGAAAAGAAATGGGAGAAGAGGAGTTAGATATTGACCTTAAGAGAATTCCTTATGGTAGACTGACTAGGCTCAATCTTGCATGCATTTTCTCTTCCTTTCTTCCTGCATTTTCCTCCCGATAATAGGAGAAGATGAGAAGGAAGGTATATTGGTTTGTTTACATTTTTCAAAATGACAAAACATATTATCAACATAGACGTAGGTTGGTAACGTTGCAAGGGGTAAAAGATTCTGAATAATAAAAAGGTGGTACAACTGCAGGGCATGTTAGTTGTTGAAAACATAGTTTGGAGGCCTTTGATATCTCCAGGTACAGCTGGACATGAGAGCTGGCCGGGTCAGAAACAGTGACTACTCTCACATCAGGCAGAGAAACCTGGCAACCCTGGGACCAGGTAGGCAGTGGAGGCAAGGGGCATCATGGCAATATAGGGAGGTATGAACCACCAACGCCAGCACGTAGCAAAGTCAAGGGAAAGCTGTAGGTCCAAACTCAGGCCAGAACCCCAAGGGCAGAGCAGAAGAGGGCAGAGGACATTTAGCTCTTTTCACAAATTCTGCCTGATGCCCAACCCGAAGCCCCGGCAAGGAAAGAGAGGAAGTGGCCACAAAGAGAAGTAAAGGTGTCATGCGCCCAGGCATCCCTTCTGGAATGGTCGACTGAATGGAATAGATGCACACTGCCATGTGGACAAGGAACTTGGTATTTCATGCTTCGGTTTCTCTCTGAAGAACCAGGCAGGAAGATTTAGCAGGGCTTTGTAAATTAGTTACAATATTGGTTTTTCTCTCCTGCTTTTTACTCAGCGGAGTTGTTTTTTGTTTCTTAATGTGCACAAACTGTTAGTTGCAGCTGTGATTATATTCATAGTAAGGAGTCCAAGGTGGCGTCATGGCTGGGTCTGCATCAGGCCTGTGCCTCCAACTGCTCGGCATTGTTTGGCTGAGGCTAGTCCCGCCTCTGTTGCTGAGAGTGAAAACAGCAGGTGTGAAAGGTAAGGCCCCAGGGTTTCTTTGTGAACCTGGGCCACAGGGCTGATGGACAGGTTTTCGGCTGTCCTGCTCCCCTCAATATGGCAGAAACACTTGGTAATAAAAGTGGACCCACCGATTTACCTTAGTGCTCAGACAAAGAATGCATTGTCTAGGAGATCCTAGGTCCGTATATTCCATCAATCAGTCAACAAGTGTTTATTAAACACCTCCTGGGTTCTCTGGCTTTTGCTATTGGGTTAGAACAAGTCAATTACCTAATACCTGACTTTGTGTGGGTGCAAAATAAAGGACAAAAAGAAATGGTGCAAAATTATAAATTTCAAAGACTTTAATAACAACTTTATTGGCTAACATTAATTTAACATTGTTAACTATCAAACATTAATTGTAGGTTTGAGACAGTTTTGGTGTGGGTGGGGAGAATAAGAGAAGGAATTTCAAGTTTTAAATGTTTATATGTACTCTCTTCACCTCTATCTCTCAGCATAAATGCTGTTTAAATAACATATAAAGATGTAAGATGAGCAATAGACATATGAGAATGCTGCAAAAAAAAAAAAAATCCAAAAATAAGGCTGCTGAGAGCAATCACCTACCCAGTGATTGCCCAGAGCAAGCCGAGACTCAGCCCCGAAGAGGCTGAGGAACATGGGCACGCCATCTAAAAAGCCTTAAACACCCATCAACAAAAGGAAATCTGAGACCCTCTCCCACACCTCTGAGCCTCAGGGTGCCTGGGAAGCCCCTGATGCAATTATCTTACCTTCCCATCCCACTAAGGAAACCTGATTCCTGACCCTGGGGGATTATACATCCCCCCTTTTATTTTCAAAGCAGACTTACTTTAAAAAATCTATTACTCCTTTTAAATACAAAGTTTCTGTTTTGTTTTGTTTTTTTTACCCTAATATCAAAATTAGTGTATATTCTCTGGGCGTAGGCAAGCCACAAGGTAAGGGACCCAGTATGGAAAAAGCTGGGAAAGAAGACTGAGCTTAAAGAATTGTTTTTAGCTATGCGTCTTGGCAGGAAGATGGGCAGATTCTAAGGTTTACGAGCATCTAGGCAAGCTGGTTGCTGGGGAAGAGCTTTGGGGGTGGCAAGCCACTCAAAGGAGGAAGGGAGGGGGCAGGAGACAGGAAAACGCTGCAGGTCCCTGGTCCTAAGCAGTTTGCAATACACAATCGCAGGGGAACAAGATACTTACAAATAAGATAAGAATAGGTCAGCACACAAATGTCTTCAGAAGGATAATTAACATATGTATAGTTCCTTATGCTTTACAAAGGGCTTTCACAGACATTATCTCAATTAACAGTTCAAAGAGAGGGTTAAAAACCTGGAGCCTAAAATTAGAGCACTCTCACAGGGTGTGCTAAGCAATGCTCCTGGAGGAGACCAGTTATAAACCCTGGGTTTTTAAAACTTTTATTCATTTTTTTCAATGGTTAATTGACTTGAATTTTGAAGAACAGGAAAAACGTACAAGGGTCCCTGGTATATGTATGCATGTCACCATCTCCTGTCCCAAATGCTTACTTGGACAAGAACACATGATAACTAGTACAGTAGGCAGCCTACCTGTGGAAGCAGGGCAGGAAGAGAGGTTGATTGGCTTCGCTTTCTCAGCTCTGACTGCTCAGAAGGCAATAGGGAACAAAACCTCTACTGGCTTCATGCCCCAGCCCAGCCACACAGTAGCAAGGTGAGATTGGCTGTGGATGGCAGGGAGGTGCTTCTAGAATTAAATTCATTAATGGGTGTAAATAGCCTGCAGGCCAGGGAAAAACCAAAGTTAACAATGAAACCAAAATTCAGTGTATTCCCTTTGCCCATGAGGGCGTCTCACTGAGTTTTCTTAAGCCTGCTAAAGGGCAGGGAGGGGGAGAAATTAATATTTTAGTGGCATATGTTATAAACTAGGTGCTTTACACACATATCTCATGTAATTTGAAACTTAGAAGAACCCTATGTAGTTAATGTTATCCGCATGAAGCTAATGTTGGCAGATGGGAGAAGAGAAGTTCTGAAAGGTCCTGTAACACACCCGTGATCCCACAGCTGACACTTGGTAGAGCCAGGATTTAAACTCAGGCCCATCAGACCCTGAGTCCTATAGGCAGGCAGTGCTATGTCTTCAGCTGAGCAAATAAAATTGAGAAAATAAAAATAATTCATTTGCAGAAAGAAATCAAACTCAAGGTAGAAATAGGAGGTCACTTATTTTAGAAAAGTCAGATGTACTTTACATAATTTACGTTATAATACATAAATCCTAGGTGTAATAATAATAGTAATGTCTTACATTATATATCATTTCAGTTTTTATGCTTATCATCTCTTTCAATTTTCACAAATGTCCCCTTTTTGTCCCTGTTTTATAAATTAAATAAAAACTGAATTTGAGTGAGGTTAAGCAATGTGTTAAAAATCTCACTAGCCAAAAAGTGGAAAAGCTAGTCCTCACAACTATGGGAAGCCATGCATGTGATATTTAATGAGACAGAACAGTCTTTAAATGAGATTACACTGCAGTCTGACTTGGAGTTGTCTTGTAATGGATGTTGCATAGTGGAGTAGAGCCCAACCCAAGCAATTTTTGGAAGACAGTAATGTTTTTAATTAAGATATTGAATTGTTTTAAAAATCTATAAATTTCTGGCATCCTAGATGCAAGCTTCAATTAATCAACTAAGAAGTATTGGTGAAGCATATATTATATCAATGATTTACTACTTGTAATTTTAAATGCTCTGGGAGTTCAGGAAAGTAGAACTCTGTTTGGACTGGAGTAGTAGATAAGGCTTCAAGGAGGAAGAGATACTTCCTCTAGCTCTGAATGGATCTATTTTGTCCAGATCTGTGTTTCTAAAATAAGATGTCTACATTCCAAGCCTAGGTGAGCAAAAGAAATAATTGAATTTACATCTTATATATTAGCAAGCTCATCCTTTTAAAATGTCAATCTTCATGTATGTTTGATAATGTATGTAACATATTAGTACTGTTATACAAGTATAACATTTGTAAATAAGTAACTAGCCTTATAATGATTGTTCCTGCTCAAAAGTATTTTTCTGATAGGGGTATATAATCAAAAAAGTTTGGAGACGACAGTTGTCAAAATTAGAGAAAGGAAGGTCATCTCAAGAATGTGATGGAGGGGCCAGTGTGGAACTTGATTTCGGAGAATAGAGATAAAGTGTTGAGGAGCAGTGGGAAATAAGGTTAGATAGAGGGGGAAGTCAGAATTTGAAGATCTGAAGAGCCATGTGGAGGAGTTTACTTTTGTTACCTACAACATTATGGCAAATGCATTATAAGGATTTAATTGAGATTTGTAAGATAGGGCTAGAGGTTAGAAAATTTGTAATAAGTGAAAAACTTTTGCAGTATTTCGGGCATGATGTGGGAATGAGTTGGATTAGAATGGCAGCGTGAGGATGGAAGAGAAAAGATAGATCCAAAAGGCATCTTGAAGGAAAAGTAATAGAAGCTAGAGAGAGCTTAGAGGAGCCAAAATGACACTGGAGTTTCTAGCAGGAGAAATATCAATGGAACCCTAACAGAAAATGGAGGTAGATGGAAAAAGGGACCAATCAGTGGGAATGGGGTCAGGCGAGGGAAGGAGGATGAGTTTTGAGTTCTGGTAATGGTGTTTTTCGCTAATGATGGGTCATCCAATTGGGATATCCCATAGACATTTGACAGTGTGAGAATGGAGAACAGCCTAGACACCAGGCTGCAAATGTAAACTGAGACACACCTGCATTGAAGCCATAGGTGGAAGAAGGGGCATAAATGGAAGCCAGGAAGAAGGGGGCATAAACGGAGACAGGCAAATGACCAAGGATGAGCCTTGGGGAAGACTTCCTGGGCCTAGAAGAGAGTAAGAGCTAACAAAGAGTCAGGAAAACAAATACCCACAAAGGAGCAAAATTGTCAACCAAAATATGAGTAGCCTAGACTGTTAAGCACCATACCGTGCCTTCATGGGATGACAGTGCAGCCTCCGGCACTGCATTAGCCTACTGCACATAGTTGACCCTCTCTTACATGAATGCTCAGGCCAGGGCCCTCTTGGAGGCAAGTACTGGTTCACTGTCATGGTTAAAAAGCCACAGAATATTGGATGGATAAGGGGATCTTCGCAGCTATATCTTTCATATACACAGTTGACTTTTTAAAAAGTAGATCTTCGCTAATAATCAAAAGAAAACATTTAAAATCAATAATTGTCAAGACTTCTGTATCTCAAAATATACATCTTGGGAGGTTACTGGTTAGGACAGTACTTCCAGAGTGATTGGAGGTATCACTGGGCACTGGTCATCCCATTCTCAAAGACCCAGGGGTTCATTTATTCCTGGGTCTAGCAAGTCTCAACTGGATCTATCCATAAGAATTACTCTGAAGAAAATGAGAAAGTAGTCAAAGCATGCAAATGGTTGTTGCCCTCACACCAGATACCTACAGTGAGTACACCAGAGCAGCACTTGTCAAACTTCCATGTGCATAGCGAATCACTTGGGGATCTTATTAAAAATGTAGATTCTGATTCAGTAGATCTGGAATGAGGCCCAAGATTCTGCATCCCTAACAAGCTTCCAGATGATGAAGGTGCTGCTCATCTGCAAGACTCTAGAACATAATGGCAGCTTTGCCAGCATAAATGTAAATGGTGGCAGACGACTGGGTCTGGGACTGTTTTAAAGGAGCACTCTGTAAGGCTGAGGACCAAGACCTACCTCCTTGGTGCAGTAAGCCTTTCCAGGCAGCTCAGGCTCAGAGCGGGGATGAGGTTGATCTGACTTATCCCACGAGCCTTGCACCAAATCTGCTGTGGCCAAGGGCATGAAGGCAGGGACTTCAGCAGTTTCTAGCAGTTCTGTAGCTACAGACAGCTAGTCTGTGGATGTCTCCTCATTCCCTTGGTGACTGTCTTCTCTGTGGACACAGACTCTCACCAATTCCCCAAGAGATTTGCTCACAGCCTCCAAGGAAGGCTAGTGTGTTTGTTTACATGTCTGCTCCAGAGATATTTTTTCCTCCAAAATATATGTGTTTTAATTCAGGCTTAGATTCTTTCTTTTTCTAGATGATGGTCAGAAATGGAGCCTGCAAGTCTGATCTGCCTGCTTCAGTCCTCACACCCTCAGTGGATTAGTTCAGGGAACTCTGACAACCTTGTTTCCCTTAAGATGTAGATAATGCCATTCTCCCCTCACTCTCTTGTAAGAATATGAAGAGTATAGAAGAAGTGTTATATGCAATTAAAATTGCATTTATTTAAAAATGCTAGTTTTACAGTCTTGCAATATAAATGAAGACATTATCAGAAATGATAGTTGTCTAATGTGGTAGCTTAAGTGAAATGTCCAGGCCTGACCGTGGACAGACTTATATATTGTTGTAAGACTTACATCTTGTTTTGTGTCCATCTGTCTTCCCTCCCGTCAAGTGCTCCATTTTTCTGTATGTCGCACATGTGGCCCCTCTTTCCTAGAGCCCAGAGTCTAACTCAACTGATTTAGAGGAAGTCTTCCCTGCCCAGATGCCCATTTGGTCCCCACACAGATGGCCGGTATTTTAATGCATTTTAAATTTACCAATAACCTTTTAGGAATGAAAGGGAACAAGTGCTTATTGAGTTTGGTGAGTGTCTACTATATGCCAAGCCCTCTGCCGAGAGCTTTATGTACATCAACTCAGTTAAAGCTTTTTAAGAAGAAAATGAAGCTTGGGGAGGCTGAGCTACTTGCCAAGGTCACACATGAACACGTGACAGAGTAAATTGGTGGTCTCCAAACAGCCAGATTTTTTCCAACCGTGCTTACTTGAGAGTTGCAACAAAAAGGGGTTTGCTTTAGAAAAACTTCTCTCACATTTGCACATACCGTTAACAGAATTCACTAAATAGTTAAATAGAACACAAACAAGCAATTACTCGCACACTGTGCAGGCATGAGTTCAGTTTTAGCCAGGAGTTCCTCCTCACAAAGGGACTTGGTAAATCACCAAGGATGGCTGGAGTGTCATTTCCATTATTTGTTGTGGTTAGTTGGCCTTTTCCTTACTCTTGAATCTCCTTCATGTGTGTGTGTCTGTGTGTGTGTGCGTGTGTGTTGGAAGAAGCTTAAAGACCTTGGTACCTAAGGTATCTTATAGATACCTTAAATAGATAACTTACGTAAAAGCTCATTATCAACCTCGAGGCCTGTACAAAAGTGAGATGTTTTGTATTGTTGTGGCCTTGCTACCGTCTATGAGAATTCTTAGAAATCCCTTTGCTTCTCCATTAACTTCCCTCTGCACGCGCCGTGCAGTTTTCTGTTACGCATGTCGCCCCATTCTCCACCTAGGACATGTGGTTGTTCTCTCTAGCTGCATCTGCTGATGACCCTCTCACTGCAGGCTCTTTCCCTCTTGCTCTGCCAGCTCCCGAGCTAGCCCATGGTCTCTTTTCCCGGGGCTGTTCTCTCTGCCAAGGCTGTACCTGGTGTCTCTACTAAATGGCACACATAGATACCAGGTGTTTCTGGGTTCTAGTCACACTTGACTCTTAGCTGGTAGAAAGGACTATTTATTTGCCCCCTTAGGAAGCCCATTATTTGAACCCTAAAGTATCAGCTTCCTGGCAGCCACCACAAAGACCATCCCCTCAGGAAACAAAACAAACCCTATCTCTAGAGTTTCCCTGTTTCTTTTCTTTAAAGTTCCCTGTTGCAACTAAGCTGCAATTAAAAGGCAGGATCAAAGGGACTAACTGCCTCTGGGCCTGCTAGGACCCACACAGAGCTTTGGTCTTTTTAACTCTTTGCTTCCCACGACCTGCTACTCCAACTGCGTCTTTCTTCCTCTGGGTGTTGGGGTATCAGAATGGTGGGGAGCGGTGGGGAGACACAGCAGAGCTGGCAGAGAAACTCTGCACACTACACAGGATTCCGTTAGCCCCTCCCCTCTGAGATCCATCCAACTGACGAAAACCACAAATAGAAGATGAAAATCTTCTAGAAGGGAATCCCAAATTGGAAGGAATAGGAGGGATTATCTAGCATAATTCATTCGTCCTGACAAGCAGTTTCTAGTTGCCTGGACAATCGCTACCCCATAACACACACAAACCATAGTGCTTTGTTATAAAATTCTTCCTTGTGCTGAAATAAAGTGAGACTCCCCATGACCTTCATTGTTCAGGCCTCGTTCAGGCCTTTGGAGTGACCCTAAGCAAGTCCAATGCCTCTTCAGCAGGCGAGCCCCTTCACAAGTTTAAAGACAGCAATTAAGCTTCCTCTGGTAGGAGCAGTTGGCACCTCCCTTTTCAGAACATAATACTTTTATTTCTGCAACCTAAGACACTGAGTTTTTCTGGCAGCTTTGTCACATTGTTGACCTATATCATTATTATACTTGAACTTTGAACCGGCTGTGATAGAGAAAGGGATGGGACTCTCCATTTTCCCTCTGCTCTGTTCAGGCCTGAGCACAGCAGGGAAAAGCGGATGGATGGACGTGAGGTGGGAGAGACAGACATTTTCCCCCAATGCACAGAATGCTTTAAAATTGTCTTCGGTCCCAGCAATAGGCTCTAGACGCCTCTAGAAATACCTGGCAAGATGCAGGGCATTGACATGCAAAACTACCCATAAGATGATAGATAAACAGATTTATATTCATACATATGTGTATATATTTATAAACATTTATATTTATGTATATAAATATATATACAGTTGTAGGTAGATACATAGATACAAATCAGATTAATATAGATAGTTATAGATATAAATTAATATTTATATATACAGATAGAGATAGGTAGGTAGAGATTTAGACTAATATATACACAGATAGATAGCTATAGACATAGATTAGTGTATATACAGAGATGATAGATAGATAGAGAGACAGATAGATAATGTTCACACAGTTTGAATACTACACTAAGATAGTTTTCAGAGATAAAGTACATGTTTTTGGTTTTCTTTTGTTTTGTTGTTTTGGGTTTTTGGCGCAACAAAATGGTGGTCATTTTAGCAGTGGCTTGAGTCCCCCTGAGTTTCTCTGTGGCTCTCAGCATGGTCTTCAGCAGCTCAGAGACACATTCTACCATCGGTAGGTGCCAAGGTCACCGAAGGAACTAATTAATCCCAGCTCCAGTCAACAGCAGGCTGCACTAACCTGCCCTCCGTCCTCAGAGAGGGAGAAACCAGGAAGGATTTTCTCCTTGGCTCTGCCTGGGCTGACTCAGGGGCTCCCTGAGCAAACAAAGGAAGGGCAGGAGGGCAGGAGACCATTTCCCGACTTGCTAGCCATTTTTCATCTAGAGAAAGCCTGTTGTAAGGCTTGCAAACTTGGGTTGAGACAAGCCATCCAGTTTTTCTTAGGAAAGTTCCCCGGTTGATATTTAACCTAGAGATCCCCAGGCTCTTACTCTATCACAAACTCTGCCTTTCTTTTTTCTTTACTGCTAGTCTTACTAATGTCCTATACACCCAGCCAGCACTCTTGGCCATGCTGAAAATTTGTCTTTTTAATTAAAACTACAAATATTTTAGCTGACCACTAGGGAGCATGACTTTTTTTTGCCCTCAGGGTAAAATTTATGTCATATAACCCAGACTACACTAAATAATTGATCAGAAAAAGGCACTGAGAGGAGTGATTATTTTTGGAAACGCTGACGGCCAACAACTCAAGATGTGAAGTTGGGGAATGTTGCCTTTTAAAACATTGTGGACATGTAGTTAATATGAGTCCCCTTAGCTAGATAGTGCTGGGTCTTGAGTTAATTATTCTCTGGCTGAGGATTTTTATTTGATGTTCTGATCTCGTCCTTCCAGCGTGATGATTAGTGCAGAAAGTCACAGAAAAGCAGCAACATGGCCTGTGCACTGTCAGGTCCACAGCAGGGAGTTCCTCCTTAGACCAAGTAGCCATGGCCATCTATGGTTCCACCCCAGGCCCCCTGAAGCTGCTACAGCAGGAGAGGCACAGGCACGGGAGTGAGTTTCCCATTACAGTTTGGCAGAACCCAGCAAATCCTGGAGTTAGGTTTGTGACATTCTCGATCTTGCTCACTGGTTAAAAACAGAAAAAAAAAAATCAAAACCATATGTTCAATACAATATCAGGCTTCTAGTGAACATTTTGCTATTAAATAATAACCGTCGACCTCTCCACATCTTTGAAGGCTGTGGGAATAGGAGCCGACCTGCTCTGGCCGAGGCGGAGGCAGGTAGAGAAGGGCGATTCTGTTTGCTTCCTTTCTCAAAATGGCATGTCGCTGGAATGCTTCCAGCTTCTAATGGGGGAAGCAGAACGAGACTGCATTTACTGACTTATTTCCCTCCTTCACATCTTCTTTCTTCCCCTCACATTTTCAGGATTGAAAATTAGAAACACTTTTCTCCTACACACAAAATTACTCCCTCACACACACTTTTTTTTTTTCTTTCTGCTTTGAAATGGCAATTGCTGCCAGAAAAGGCTTCTCAAAGAACACGTGCTGCCTGACCAGGACAGTCAAAGGGTTAATTTAAAATGCAGCCAGCTAGGGAGATGTAGCAGCTAGGTAGGGCGAGGGGTCCCCCTTTGGAGAAAGGGGGGTATGACTGAAAGGGAACCCAAGGGGGGCTTCTAGGGTCCTGCTAAAAGGGTATTTCTCAGTCCGGGCGGGGGTTACACAGGTGTGTTCACTTTGTGAAAATCCAGTGATCTGGACACATTTTAGGATAGGTGTTCTTTCTGTCTTTAATAAAGTTTTAAAAATGTAGCTGGCTACCTGGTACTGTCTATTCTAAGATAAAGCGAAAGCTCGTGGGAAGTTACTCCCACTTCTTCCTCTGGCCCCTCTCATGCCTCCTTCCTCATCTGTTTCTCTCCCAGCCTTCTGGGCTCCAGCTGTGGGCCTCCATTCCCGCTAACGACGAGAACCGTGAAGGGTCATAACTTATCCTGCCCCTGGGCCAATGGGAAGTTAATGCTTCAAACTCCAACTGGAAAAAAAAACGAAGTCATTAGTATTAAATAATAATAATGATAATAAAGCCACTTTGTCATGATGTACAAAATATCTCCTTTTCTCCTTGTTTTTAATTTTTACAGACACATGAAAGTTTTCCTCAAAGGTATTTTGTCTCCTCTATGGCAATCAAGACTAGTGGAGGAAGGAACAACCTGGGGACCGCAGATGACGGTACCCTTTGCCCTTTCTTGCTGTGTAATCATACATTCATGGTAGTCCTTTTCAGTCAAGGGAATGCAGGTCTCAAAAAATAAATAAGAGTGGTTAAGGATGGCAGGAATCCAAAGCTTGTGCATCATCAACACGGATTTGAATCCTGGGCTCTGCTACTTAGGATGGAAGAATGTTACCAAATCACTCTGAGCTTTGATCTCTTGGTTGGCACAAATCAAGATGGTCATGCCCACATCTTAGGATTTTTGTGAAGGTTTGGTGAAACAGTGTACCAGAAGTGCCCGCACAGTGTCGTAGGAAGGGGCTGATCACATTGCTAATTTAATCCTTACCTGCTCTGCCAGGGCAAATGTGTTCTACTAAATGAAATTTTCTTGGTGACAGAAAAATTTGCAGGAAAAAACCCAAAAGTACTGTGTGAAAGGTCAAAGAAGAGGAGAATTTATTTCTTAAATTTTCCTCATTTCCTTTCCCCTCGTGGAATTTACACTCTAGTAGACAGATACAAGGTGTAAATAAATCACCACAGTGGAGGTAGCCCATGCTACAACGGAGGTATAATGTGCCCTGTCAGTAATTACTGCTGTCCTGGTGAGGCAGAGAAGGCTTGCTGGAGGAGGCGGTCTCTGGCGTGGCCCGTGAAGGAAGGGTAAGGCTGCAATGTGTGCACTTGGGAAGCACACATCCAGGTCTCTCTGTAGCCGGGGGGGGGGGGGGGAGTTGAGGGAGTACGCATGAGGGCACAGCTCAGATGCTCAGCACGGACTCAGTTGTGGAGGACCCTGAATGCTAAGCTATGGATTTTGAACTTTATTCTGAGTGCAGCAGAGAGCCACCAAATGTGTGTGAGCGGGTGAGTGATGGGGTCAGGCACTGCGTTAGGGAATGCCTCACAGTTTAGAGCTGAGAACTACGGGTACCGGAGAAGTCATGAGGGCCTGAGCTGGAATGGTGGCCATGAGAATCCGGCAGGAGGCAACGCGCCGATGCAGGAGCAGCTTCCTAAGAGCATGGGCAGGACTTACTGAGGCTAAGGGAAAGCAAGGGAGTCCAAGATGACCTGGAGACCATGAACTTAGGTGACAGAAACATTCATGGTGTGAATGACAGAGCAGGCAGGAGGATGGGGGAAGGTAATACTATTGGTTCTGGTTATTAGAAGTTTGAAAGTGAAGTTGATCGAGGCTTCTGTAGAGTGCAGAGCTAAATGTGTATTTGGGACTCATCCATAAAGGATTGGTATTTGAAATCATAAAAGGAGTTGATATACCTAAGGAAGCAAGTGTGATCTAGAAAATGGTTGGTGGCACAGCGTTGGGCGATGCCTACATTTGAGGGGAATTCCTAGGCACACTTCCACTGGCATACAAATCCAAGGTGAAGAGTGTTTCAGAGAAGGCCAGTGTTCCCTGGGACGGGTGTGTGGGCCTCAGGACCTCTCTCAATGCCTTTGGATCTGTGAGAAGGGATCATGCTATTCACTGCGTCCTAGAAATAACGCTGATTGGTGATATAATATAGATCTGTATTAGGGTTTCCTAAAACCAGGTGACAATTGCAAATAATGCCAAATCGTAAAGAAAGTTCAGTCAAGATGAGGACTGAGCCTGGTACCATGACATGCGGAAGTTAAGACCTTTGGGAGACACTTTTGGAGAGCAGTGATGGGAAGCTGAATGGCAAAGGTACCAAAAGAGTAGAAAATGAATATGTTTATGGAGGTAGTGTGACCTTTTAGAGCAATCAGAGAAGAGATGGAGATAAGCAGAGAGGAAGTAGGCTCAGGATAAGACTCTAGGTTTGAGGGAAGGTGGGCTGGGCACCTGGTGCAGCTTTAAGCCTGAGGAGGCAACAGAGAATGGATGGGCAGAGACCACTGGGGAGAAACAGTTTTTGAAAATTTGTAGGAACAGATGTGATTCCACTGTAACAGGAAAGGTGAACAACATTAGGTAAATTTGAAGGAAGGTGTAAGTTGTAAAATATGATGATTGCTGCTTCTTTCTAAAGGGCTATACCAATGTCACATGCTGTGCTTTTGTTATTTTATCATTTTCCTTAGCTTCTTCCTCCATCTCACTAGCTTTAGCAAAAGGATGATTCATGAGCCTAGCACTCTTTTCCTAAGTAACGAAATCCGCCAATAAAGATGTCACATGTGGGATTTTGTTAAGAGTCTCCTCATTGTAGTAATCCCATTCATTTTAAACACGGGCCAATGTCTGATAAGCTGTAGGTGCTCAATAAATGTTTGTGGAATGCAACGGAATGATCAAAGTGTTTTATTATGGAGACAGGCATTTCTATAGATGATTGTTAGCTACTAGTCGCACTTACAGAAATCCATAGTCCATCACCTACCCAAATACACCCAGAAGTTTCTATTACAGATGAAGAGAGTGCATTTTCCCCCCAGAGATTGTACACGTGTCTGTGAAATTGTGCCTTAGTACTGAAGGGATGCCAGCTAACCCTCAACCCCTTCAGCCAGGGCTCTTTTTTGCATTTCAACTTCAGAGAAGAAGTTTAACTGATGAAGGCAAAGGGCAAAGAGAGACAAGGGGTGAAATGCATAAACTGGGGAGTTATCTGGAGTGTCCTAACTTTTACAATAAGTTTTTCTTGCTTAATTGCTGTAAGATAGATACGTCTGGTCATCTGGTTCTGTTTGGCTGCACAAAATGTACAGCACATCTCACAAAATGGATTGACCTATTTATTTGCCCTTGAGGGCCACTTGAAAACTAAGTAAACGACAAGCATGCCCACAGTCAAGGCCAGAATGGGCTCTTGTAGCCATTGGGACAAGGTCATATTTCTGTACTACACTCGCTGACCCACCCAACTGCAACCCCAGGAGAAGAAAGAAGTTGTGTTTTCTTTCCAAACCCTTTTCAAAGGCCTTTCCCAGTTACTCCAAATGCTGATTTCATTGGCTGCACAAACTCTTGGGAAGCTTGTTAAAAAAACAGATGACAGGTGCCTAGGCCTCAGCCCCTGAGATTCTGACTTGGGACATGTGGGGCAGGGCCCAGGGACCCATATTTATTGCAAAAACACAGTGATTTAAACACAGATGAGTAACAGATCTCCTGGCACAGGGGTTAAGAGACAATTCAAATTCTGCATTCAAATTCAGGCTGCACCACAGACTAGATGCACAACTACAGGCAAGATTTAAAATGTATTTGAATCTCAGTTTTCTCATCTTTAAAATGAGGGTAGTAATACTCACTTCTCTGGGTGATGATTAGGATTAAATGAGATCACCTATGCAAAGAACTTTCTATACTACGCAGAATAAACACTGAATACATAATATTTGGATATATTTCTCTGAGTGAAGATGAAACAATTGGGGAATAATCCTCAATTAATGCTACAGACTCTCTAAACGTTCCAAAAAGAGTAGGGACTTCAACATGACTATTTCTGCAATTTCTTAGAGTCTTGTTATCACTCACAAAGACGTTACTGTTTTTGCAGCAAAATGCAAGAAGGCTTTATATTCTACAAAATAATTTTATGCCAGTCTTTCGGGAATACTTATATTCGTAGGGGTGGTAAGACACTGGAGCATATTGCCCCAGACTAAAGGAATGTAGTTGCTTTTGAAAACAGGAGGACTGGGCCACATTTGGAAAGTTTCATACAGTGCATGTGTGAAAATGGAGCACTTGACCTAGCTCCATGATAGCCCATGCCTTGAGCTGTTTTGGCATGGATAAAATTGATTCTGTCCCCACTCAGACCGTTTTTAGGTCATTCAAGCAGATGGTAACTGGCTCACATTGGGACCAAACTCCTGACCTTAAACTTTTGTAAATGAGTGAATGAATGAATGAATTTCCTCTGGGGCCAAGAAACACTTCTGACATCTGCCAGTCCATTCTGGCCCTCTGGTCCCCGAGGAAAGGTTGGCCCTTTGTTACCTAGAGAATAAATAAGCAAGGATTGCTCCAAGGTGTTTCCTGCAACCCCACGTTCCTTCCTTCCTGGTAGGGACCCAGTTGCCTGGGTTGGAAGACTCACTATCACATGTCCTCTTTTTCCCACTGAGAACCCAACCACAGCAGAGATATTTTCACAAGGTAGGTGCTTGCTGGAGCTCCAGATCACGGGATTTGGGTCACACACAAACAAGAGGAAAGAAGTGTGGCGAGTCCACCTGATCAGTACACAGAGAGAAATAAGAACAGAAAAGTGAAAAAGAAATTCAAAAATAGAGGAGGGAATGCAAAGAGAAATTTATGATACTCTGGGAGAGAAAATCCTCAGTTTCTTTGAGGAAATCCTTTGAGAAAGATTACCAAATGTTCCCAAATCAAAGTATATCTGCAAATCTTCAAATCTATCGTGAATCATTTTCAAAAGGCTCATTCCTTCCATTCAGAGAGTATTGATTAAAATCCAACTGTGTGTCTAGTTCACTGATGCTATGTAAAGCAAGCAAAACAAAGATGATTGGTAGCCAGCAATCCCACTGAGGTGTTGGGACACACAAACGCATACACACACATGCACACACACATGCACACAGGCACATGATGCAAAAGCCAGTGGAGAACGCTGAGACTAACTCTGGATTGGGGGCCCCAGACACTTGATGCTTAATCTAAGACAGGAGGGAGGGAGGAGCCAGTTGGGCCTGACTCCAATTGGAGTGGATCTTGAGTTGAGAAGGATGCCTGGATTTAGATAACTGCAAGGAGAGCAGAAGACATCCCATATCAAAGGAAACTGTTCAAACAAAAGCCAATAGGAGGAAATGAGCCCTTATTGTGTGAACACAAGAGGTTCCCCAGAAAGGAAATTGCCTGATTCAGGACATTTCCCATGCCTCCTGAAGCTACAAGGAAGGGCTGGGCCTGTGTTACCACAACCTGGAGAAGGTGTCTTCCTCAACTCAGGGTTGGCTGCGGTGAAAGGGTAGAATTTTAGTGAAAACTCCCACATTCCTAGACTTCCAGAAACTTTGATTACAAAATGTGCCCTTGGGACCCAAAAGGCAATTCCTTAGGCTCTTCCTTGTGCTTTTGTGTGTTTGGATCTAGGAAAAAGTGGGGAGCAGGCAAATGGCTCAAATATTTTGATCTCTTTATTGGGTAAAGTTCATTCATCCCTCAGGGCCAGCTGAGGCACAGCCAGCGCCCCACAGGTCCACCTGTCTAGAGGGCCCTTGTTGGCTCCCCGGGGTAGGTCAGGCCAAGTGGGATGGGCCGTTGATGGGATCCGAGGGATTTTACATCCAGGCACCTCAGCTAGATAATAGTAGCATCAGCAGTCTTGCTACTTGCCATCTTCTATGCAAAATATAATCTTGACCACGAGCTTTTGGTTTTGCAGGGTGCAGCCTGGTGCTTCTCCTGAGCCCCATGGGCAACATGGAAACATGCGTGTCATTCTCAGTCCCCAAGAACTTTAGGGTCTAGAAGAAGATAAGTCATTTCAGTAAACATAAAAAGAAATAAGAATTTCCCTGGCCCCTGGAGCCTCTGGGGTGGTGGTGGGGGTGGAGTGCCTAAGAGTTGTTTAAAAAGCATGGAATGAGCAGGACTTTTCTTTTTTTTTCCTCCTTTGTGTTGCTTGATTGACAGTTTGAGTACAGTTAAGCTTGGATCTGTGGGGATGCTACTATAAGTGGCGTGTAATATGGAGTCATTTTCCACTGATGTCATCCTATGAAAGTGGTGCTGATGGAAGGCAAAATGAAAGAAGACTAAGTAGGGCTCCATGCTCAATGCACTGGCCAGTCCCCCTCCCCTCTGCTGAGTGGATGTGCTCCTGTGGAGGAGTCGCCATCTTGCTCTCTGCCTCTGCCCCGACCTCCAGAGCTTTGGCACAAGCTCAGAGTGTTACCGCCCCAGTCGTGCTCTCCTCCATCCTCCCCTAGGTAACTGTCTGCAGCAATGGCCAGTGGCAGGCATGGACAATGGATGTAGGAGAGAAAGTTGATCACAAGACAGTTCTCCTTGAACACATCAAGTTCCACTGCAGCTTAGGCAGATGGACTTTCAATTTACTTTGGAGGATAAAAAATTAACGTCCTTAAATTTTCTTATGGACTGCTCTTGGATCATTTATTTATTTGGTCAGTCAACAGACCCTAGGTGAGTAGCCAGATGCTCTTCTGGGTACTGAGCATTCGCCTGGCACCTTGGCTCAGTTGGCTCATGTTCTAGGCAGACACAACAGCAACAAGGTCAACTTAAGGACATGAGGACTAAAGCAGAGGGGGGACAGCAGTCAGGGAGGGTGAGAGTGGCTCTCTGGAGTGGTGAACACGGGGGACAGGGTTGGGGATGATTTTTCAAGAAGGGACATTTGAACCGGGCCTTGGAGGATGCACCAAATGACAGCGAGCAAAGAAAGGGGAGAAGGGTGTCACAATCTCCTTCTAATTAGCGTGCTCCTTCTAATTAGTGGTTTCTGAGGCTTATCAAGCCTCATCTATAAACTAAAACTAATGGGTAGTTAGAATTTTTTTTTTTTTTTTTGCTTCTTTCTTCCCTACCCTTCAAGGGAAAAACACATGAATCAAGAGTTAATTTGCCAGCAAATAGCATAATGTGGATGCACGGAAACAAGCCTTGCTTATTCAGCCTGGATAGGGCTGGATATTTAGGGAGATTTTTATCCCCCCATCATAGGTCTTGTTTTGTTATCATTCACCAGAAGCAGCAGGAAAAAAGGGTAGAGTGAAACTTCTCTGCAGCTTCCTGCTTGTTCTCCCTACACCTCTGTCTCCTACAGCATCGAAAAGTCAAGAAAGGAACAGCACCCTTCTCCTCAGCCACAGTCTGGACAGTATTTTGCCCTCCTCACTGGCTAAAAATGATGAAATAAAAAAACAATTCATCTCACATGACATTGGATAACGGTGGTTTCAAAATTCCTTATAGTTTAAAGGCTAAATTACAGGATTAGGTCATAGAAATGCTTGCAAAATTCCAATGTAACTCTTTAGTTATGTTTAGTTTATTTCAAACATTGCTACCACCACCCCCCTCCCTCCCGCCAAAAAAAACCCCACTTGAGAAGATATTTGCAATGAATTTAAGTTTGCTTGCATTTCAAACTTGCGACTTTTTTAGCTGTCCTAAATAAACACAGGCTGTAATTTGGAGAGCAACAAATTGAGGAATGCGGAGAAAAAAACAGGCCAGTGCCCAACAATACTGCTTAGTAGATCATGATCAGGAAAGCTAAGGGAAACACGTCGTCTGCTAAGAAAAGTATGGAAACTAATAGAGAAAAGTCAACTTATAGTCAGGATGATCCCGCAAACCATTGAAGTTCACTGAGAACCATGAAACTCGGGCTTTTTCCTGTATTAACGGCGCTTTTGTCCCTTTGTTTTACAATGTGGACCAGCTGATAATGTGCCTTGTTCCTCATTGACTTTGCAATCTCATTCTTTGCCACAAATATAATGGCCTGTTTGTTTTGCTGCTGATGCACGCTGGCCAAAGAATCCAATGTTTGTTTCACAGTGCTTGTTTTGAAGAAATCAGTTCTGGGTACATCTTTACACTGCTCATAAAAATAGAGGCTTATCTGGGTGAAGACACCCCAGGTCTGCGCTGGGGTAGGCTTACATGTATCCACTACGATAGAAAATGAAATTGAAATATAATAAAACTTCATTTCAATCTAATTACTGAAGAGCCTGAATTACAGACTATTCATAAAGATGTACACTTTTATTAATTATAACGACATACAGCAATTTGAACTGGCCAAGAGTATTTTATCTCATAATAGCTCTTAAGAAGTTCTTATTAATGAAGAGATAAGAATGATTTATAAGTAGTATTACTGCTATTTATATCTAAATGAATGGTAATGAAACGCCTGAGAAGTTTGGTCTCATAAGTAGGGTAAATACTCCCATTAGAATTATGTTAAGACCGTTAATTTATTCAGAAAGCACGCCCCCCTGCCCCTTTTTTCCATAAGTAGTTCAAAGGTAACCTTTATTCTAGTCTGGGGGTGGTTTCAACTCACAAGGGAACTCTGATCAGTTGGTGGTGGCTGCCTGCCTGGAAACTTGTTTTGAGAAATTTTCAAGTGCCAAGCTTCGATTCACAGGGAAAAAGTACTGAGATCAATTAGTCATGCCTGCTGTGGATGGGCAAGATGGGAATAGGGGACCTGAGGGACGCCATTTGCCACCCATGTCATAGGCCCTTCCAAAGTGTTACAAATTTGGAATTCTCACCAAAGTCATCTCTGGAATAGACTGCAAAATGATAGTAACTTCTAGGATGCTGGTAACACAGTTTCTACGTGTCTCCAAAATCCAGCAGTAGAAGGCTCTTTTTACAGGGTGGTAGCCACTGGACTATCTTAATTCAGTTAAACCCTAAGAAAATTAACTTGAATTTACTAAATATAGCTATGTAAAATGTGTTTTTATTTTTAGTAAGTTTGAGGAACTAAATTATTTGACAACTTTTCTTTCTCCTGAATGAGATATTTTGGGGACGGGGTTGAGGGAAGAGGGGCTGTTACATGGGAATGAGTCCTTTGAAGTGTTACATGGGAATGAATATCAAAATATTTTGATATTTTGTTTTAATTTAATGTGTAACATTATTATTACAGTTTTTGAAAGAAAGTGAACAAGTGCTTATTTCCCTCCTCTAAAACAAATCTGAAATTCAGGGCCAGGTCCACATAGCAGCATGATTTTCTTTCATTTCTAAGTTAAATAACAGATAATGAATTATGACAGAGGAAGGGCACTAACTGTTTTAAAGCACTGACTATGTTCTAGGCACTTTGACAATTACTTTCAAAACGTTCATTTTTTTCCCCCTAAATTAAGGCTCTCAACTGCCCTGAGAGATATATAATATTGTCCCATTTTATAGATAAGAAAAGTGAGGCTTTTCTTATCTATAAAGGTATCTATATCTATAAAGGTCAGAGTCTTAGTTCCATATGGAGCTTAAATTGGAATCAGCTTCCAAAGCTGGCTGAAATTTCTGTTTGGAGTTCAGAATTTAAACATATACCACTCGTCCCAACTTTTAAACAAGACTTTTGCAGTGACATTTTGTGTATTGACTAATAAGAATTCTAGAACTTTAGCATTTTGAGAGCACTCAGTGTTGGCTACTATCATTTCCCTTTCTCTCTCTCTCTCTCTACATATACACACACACACCACACACACACACACACACACACACACACACACATATATTTATGGGTGAATGCTAATTGAACTTCAAATGTTTATTGCAAACCACTTTGCCTTTTTATTTCAAAAAGAAAATGTGAATGCCTACTCTTTATGTTAGAAAATTCTCTAAACTTAGAAAGGGGAAATTTTTGTAGGAGGATAAAGATTGTAAAGTATACAATAAAATCAGCAGTGTGTGTAAGAAACCAGAATATTGTCCTGACATTTTATACAGTATGTAAATTGCAGTTCTAATCTAGAGGAAGTCTGCTTTTAGTTAAGCACTGTGAATAAACTCCTGTTTCTAAAATTCTCCATCTCTATCTTTTGGCGGGAGGGGGTAGTGGGGTTGGCAGTAGAGAGTCTTTTTTTTCCCCCTCTGAAACGGCTTTTTATTAATTTCTTTTGCTGAATTTTTGACCCTGTAAAGAAAAAGAGAGCTATTGTACAGAACCACACTACAGGACAGGCTCCCCCAGACAGGATTTTTCCTTCCTGCTGAAGGACACAGATATCAGCTTTATGAGCTGGTTATAGTCAGCTTTATTGCAAAGCCAGTAGATTTTCTTAATATACTTATTCCTGTTCTGTAAATAGCACAGGGGCAATCACGAATCTGGATCACTTAGGGGGTCAAAATGAGACTGATACTGGTAATCTTGGGAAGAAAGTGTTGAGTAGCCTCAATAATGAAACTAGTAATTGGAATTCTTTCTTATTGTGCAGGCTGACAGTCTCCAAACCAATCCTTTGAGTACCTATTGTCTACTTCTGAAGTTTAATGAGATAATGCATGTTGGAAGACTTTATTCACTGTATAAAATTCTATGTAAATGGTAGCTGATAATATTAATGATAATAATTGTATTGAAATTTTTAATTAAGAAGTGAGGAGAACTCTAAGATTGCACATCATGTTTCTTTAAAAAGATGATTCATTAAAAACTGCAGTATGCTTTATTTGTTTCTTTATGTTCGAGAATATTTAGAGGAACAGGCGCCTGAATCCTGACTATTTGTTAGTAATACAAAAGCCCTCAGAGCATAGGCTGAGATTTTTTTTCTTTAAAATAATATGCTACTCTGATTTTTAAAATCCTCCATTGTAGAGGGACAGGAGAAGAAATATGTTTTAAAGTCTAGGAAAGCTTTAATTCTAGAAGAACGTTACCATAGTTCTTCTCAGAGCTCTTAGGGAAGGCATCACTTCTCTCATATGTTTCTCCTGTTTATTGATGTTATTGATACAATCTGGGATTTTAATATGTGGATTCAAATGTAAATTGTCATGGTTATTGAGGCAGTGGTGTTGCCTATATGAAAACTGTTTGGAACACTAGACATTTTCTTTAGTTCATTTATTAGTCAGATAGCTAAAAACAAACAAACAAACAGAGTAGTTGGTTAATTAGCAATGTCACTTACTGTATATTTTCATCACATTTTGAGTCAGTGGCATTATTTTTATTTTAAACAAGTTATATGCAGTTAATATTTGAATCTGTAGACCAATTACTCTACCTGTGATTTTTTTACCCCAAAACATAGGTGTACCCAAATCTGGAAAATATTTAGTCTGAATCAAAGCATATACGACAAATCCTTCATCGCGCTTTCTAAACAAAATAATTCATCATCAGACAATCTTGTTCTAGTTTAATGTTTTTATGTTGTATGAGAAACAATGTTTCTTGGCAAATATTCCTTCCCATACTTATTACTACTTGATTTAACATGTAATTATTTATTCTTTGCACAACAATTTACTTTTCATAATATTTCATAGTCATGTCTGAGGCTCTTGTACATGGTTGAATAGCTTAGTTGATTAAAGCATGAGACAGTGATTATGGGTCGCTGATACCACGGACTCATGCTTCACCCCAAACCTTTGCCAATCTTTCTAAAAATACGTGCTATGAGTCCCCAAGGGACTAAGCCATAGCATAGTATCTTTAACCATCTAAAATACAAAAAGAAACTCTTTGATCATTATTGCTGTTAAGAATAATACAATCCAGGTATCTTTTTTTATCTTAGAATCCTCCCCTTTCATTATAAAATCCTATAAAATCAAAAGAGGTGAAGAGACGGTGGAGCTGTATCCTAAATGTAATGTTAAAACTCTCTCATTTGGTGCCTTAGTGGTTAATTTTGTATTAGTTATGTTTTATTATTGGAAGTAATAATAAGCAGTTATAATTTAACATTTCTATGCCAAGTTCTATGAAAAGTGTTATGCAAATTCTACTATTATTAGAAAGCTACAACTTGCAAGCCATTGTCACTCTGTTCATTCTTTTATTTAATCTCTTTTCTTAAAAGTTGGCCAGCCCCCCACCACAACCCACTCACTATGAGTTTGAATTATTCAAATTAACATCAAGTTGTTTAAATATTAAACTGTATTTTACTTTGTGACTTATTTTTCAATAACATTATTATAATTTCTACTGAGCAACTTGGACAATAGACTATGATATATAATGTGTTTATTGTATCACCTAATGGGGCAAAGGCAACAATAAAGAAAATGTGTCCAAACTTAGCAAAATAATGTGATTTCCCTCTCTTGCTACTTTCTTGCATTTCAGGAGGTTCAGTCTGGAAAGTGTATCCACATTTTATAAATCGTTGTCCCTAGATCTCCGTAACATTTGACCTATTGTTCAATTTTAAATGAAGAAATGACATGTTTGCAAGCATAAAAGCCCAGGGGGCATTTTTAGAATTTTTGTCTCAGAATGTTTTTATTTTATTTTCTGATCATAAAATATTTGCTTCCTGAAGGAAAAATATAAAATATTTAATATAATATGGTATTTGGACCTGACATTCTACATTGTTAGAAAACATGGTTTTTAAGAGCTGTTTAATGTCTAATAATATGAAGGTACCATAATTTATTTTAACATTTTCTGTTGCTTAACATTTACATTGGTTCTAATTATTTATTTTCATAAATTATGCTGTGATTAACATCCTGATACTTAAATATTTAATCCCATGTCTGATTTTCTCCTTTAGGATGTATCCCTCAAAGTGGGATTCCTGGAAACTGCTATATTTTTTGATCCCTTGCATATTTGAGAATATTTTTCATTTTCACGAGGGAAATATAACATGATTGAGTATATTATTTAAAGTAAGAAGTTCTTCCCTCAAAATTCTACAGACATTTTTCTATCGGCTTTTAGTGTTTTGTACTGCAAAAGGAAAGTCAGAAGCCAATCAATTCATTTGCAGTTAACTCTTTTGGGGGCAGAGGAGCTAAATACTTTTAGAAATCTTCCTTTGTCTATGAGAATGCTAGGATGTTCTAGGTTCACAGAGCTTTTCGTCAGCTTTGCCTAGGACATGGACGTCTCCTTGGATCTTCTTTCTCGGTTCCTTTTCGAACTTTCCAAGATTTCCTTACCTATATCTTTTAATTATTGCTTCTATTTCATTTGTTCTTTTCTTTTCTTTTTTTTTCTCCAGAGGCATTAACAATTCTTAGATTGGATCTTTGTTTTCTGACCTCCATATCTGTTGATAGCTCTGATCATTTTAATCTCTTTTCCCTTTCTTTCTATATTGTGTAAATATGTCTCAAGTGTATTCTCCACTTCACTGATTTCATTTTGTACACTGACAGTGCTCTATACTGCATAAAATTCAGACTTTAATTCTGCTATTGAAATGTTGGTTTCCTCACATTCCTTTCTTATGTCAACCAACTGCCATTTTTATTTCTGGCTATGTCTCAGTCCCTTTTAAGTTCAGTCTGTTGTCTCTTCTTATCATCGTTTTTTCCTATTTCGTAAGTTCATGAAGAAAGGATGAGCTTTCCTGAACTTTATTGAAAACACACAGCAAGATGCTGTCTTAAAATTTCTTCATTTTTTTTGAATAATAAATCTTGAGCTCTCTATCTTTACCCTCTTTTTAATTTGCAGAATCTTTCCATTGGTCTCATATTGGATCTCTGTTGCATATCTAGTTTTTTGTTTGTTTCTTTGTTTTTTATTCATTCATTCACCTTGAATGAAAAGAGGTCTGTCTAGGCTTAGTTCTTTTTATTCAAGACAGGGCAGAGAAATCTTTTCATAGCTCCTCACTTGCCACTTGACTATCAATAGACTCCTCTCCTCAAATACTAAGTAGAAGATTCCTCGGTGTAAATTTGATTGAGTTCAGTGGTTCAGCATCTTCATTATAGTGTGGAGGGAGTTCTGACCATTGGGTACCCAGCAGGGATATGTCATCTCTGCTTAGTTTCTTGTGATAGGGATTACTTCTCTCTACCCAACTTTTCCTTTGCTTGGCCTGGATGTCAAGTATATAACTGAGCCAAGCCTCCTTGCGGTTGCTATTTCCATTGCACAAGGGAGACAAACCATTGAATTGTTGGTTTTCGGTTTAATGTGGCTACTCGGCAAAATTGGGGGTTTTCAGTATAACTAGTGGTAGCACAGAGACTTCAAAACATGTGGCTAATATACTTTCCTTGTTTCTAACACTGCTTAAAGTTTTATTTTTCCATCTTTTTATCAACCTTTATATATTGCATTGGTGATTTTGTGGGGAAAGTTAGATAGCTACTTGTGCTCAGGTTGACAGTGTACCAAGAAGTCAGAAGCTTGTAGCTAAGACATATTGAAGCCACTAAAGATTGACCTTTTTGTTGTTCTTTGTTTGCATTGTTTTTTATTCTTAGAAAGACTTGCATGCCTGTTATCAATTAAAGATTCACCTATATTTTCTTTTGCCCTTTTGTGGTTTATCTTTTTTGTGTGTGTGAAGAGGACCAGCCCTGAGCTAACATCTGATGCCAATCCTCCCCTTTTTTCTTGAGGAAGATTGGCCCTGAGCTAACATCCGTGGCCATCTTCCTCCACTTTATATGGGACGCCGCCACAGCATGGCCTGACAAGCGGTGCATCGGTGTGCGCTTGGGATCCGAACCTGCGAACCCCAGGCCTCCGCAGCGGAGTGCGCTCACTTAACTGCTTGTGCCACCGGGCTGGCCCGTGGTTTATCTTTTTAATCAAATCAATATGGAAGTTATTTTTGTGAATAGTACAAGTTGAGTTTATAAATTAATTTATTCTCTATTTTTTCCAGTTCTCCTGAACAATACTTATTGAATAAGGTATCCTTTCTCCATGTGTCATACTTATTATCTTGGATCCTAAGTTCATAGGTATACTGGGATCTCTTTCAAGATACTTTTAGTCAATTCCATTGATTTATCTATCTATTCCTTCATCAGTAACAAACTGTTTTAATTGCTTTAGATTAATAGTACATGTGTCCATCTACTAAGGACGATTCCATATATTCCAATTCTTTTTCAAAAATTTGTATTCTGTCCTCATCTATTTCTTCTTCCAGATAAATTTCAAAATCATTTTTAACTTCTTTTCCTTACTCATAGCCACCTCCTCCAACAACAAAAAATCCTTTTGAGACTTTATTTAAATTGTGTGGAATCTCTAAATTAATTTAGTAAGAATTGTCTTTTTTTTTTAATGAGGAAGATTTACCCTGAGCTAACATCTGTTGCCAATCTTCCTTTTTTATTTTTTATTTATTTTTTTTGCTTGAGGAAGATTAGCCCTGAGCTAACATCTGTGCCAGTCTTCCTCTATTTCATATGTGGGTTGCTGCCTCAGCATGGATGATGAGTGGTGTAGGTCTGTGCCCGGGATCCAAACCCTCAAACCTGGGCCACCGAAGCAGAACACGCCAAACTTTAACCACTATGCCAAAAGGCCGGGCCAAGAACTAATATTTTTAAATGATAAGAATGCCAATCTAAAAATATCTTTCAATTTTATTCAAATATTACTTTATAACTCCAGGTAAAGTTTGTTAATTTTTGTCTGTCTAATACATTTGCAGTTAGCATTATTCCCAATTGTTTTATGTTTTATGTAGCTATTATGAATGGTATATTTTTCTATTATATATTCTACCTGATTATTGCTAGAGAACAAGAAAACTATTGGTTCCATTTAACTTTATTTAGTTATCTCATTTCTGGCAACTTAACAGAACTCTCTTTTTCCTTGTGAGAATTAAATTTAATTCTCTTGAATTTTCCGGATATATAATCACATCACCTGAAGACAATGATAACATTTTCTCCTCTTTTCCAATAGTTATGCTATATTTTCCTGTTACATATTAATGTATTGACTGCACCATTTCTTGACTTTTTGAAAATTTTGAACAGCTGATCTCCTGAAAATTCTCAAAAATAAATGGTTAGTGACAGAGGTTTCTCTGTATTATATATCCTGATATGAATGCAAGTTTCCTCAGGGAATCTTAAACTAATTATAGCAACCAGCAGTAGATTTTTCATCTTGCTAACTGAAATCTAAGCACTTAAGCATCTCATAAATATTAGTTTTATGATATTAAAAACAAAATTTAGACTGATTGCACATAAATTTCCTGCTTCATAGAAAATATAACTTTGATGTATAAATTTAAAATAAAGAGAACCAACTATTTTTGTGTGTGTGTGTGAGGAAAATCAGCCCTGAGCTAACGTCCGATGCCAATCCTCCTCTTTTTTTGCTGAAGAAGACTGGCCCTGAGCTAACATCCGTGCCCATCTTCCTCTACTTTATATGGTACACCACCACAGCATGGCTTGACAAGCGGTGCGTTGGTGCGTGCCCGGGATCCAAACCTGCGAACCCCGGGCCGCGGACGGGGAGTGCGCGCACTTAACCACTGTGCCACCGTACCAGCCTCGTGAGAACCAACTATTTTTTTTTGCTCTATCTCATCCATCCATCATCCATCCATTCATCCATTTATCTACTCAGCAAATATTTATTGAACTCTGTGCTTAAAGCAAAGAAATGAAAAAACCTAGTCCCAACCCTATAGAATCTCAGCCTAGACTTATTAGGGATGAATAGTTCTGTTCACATAATTGCACCTAAAAATGTTCATGGCTTGATTAAATGATATCAAGTGAAAACTTACAGACTTATTAAGATCTTATCACATTCTAATTATATGCTTATGAGTTAAAACTTGATCCTTTGAAATAGCTGTGATACGGGAGCAAAAACAAGTATCACTTGTGAATCCAGTTCATTCATTACCAGAGGTCTTCCCTCTCCGCCTCTCCAGTTTCTTGTATCCTCATCAAGGTCTCTCAGTTGAGGAAAGTTTGGACATAGACGGATAAATGCAGAGAAATTTAACGTTTCAAGTTTACCAGTTTTCACATATCATTAAAAAAATCCATTAGTTAATTCTACTTTTATAAAATAGTGATACACAAAAATTTTTCCTTTACAGTATCACCATACTTATTATAATACTTATTACAGAAATTACCATATAGTGTTCTCTGAAAGTTTACATTCTAGAAAATGTGCCAGATTTTCATTAGGCGTTTTCCAATACAAATTTTGACTGATAAATGTTGCTGAGAAAGAAGCACTTAGATATTTAGATTAAAATATTATAATACTGAATCTTTTCAAATTTGTAAATATTATGATTTCTCTTTGAAAAATAAACTATAATTCACACCTAGAAATCTAGAAAAAATATGAATTCCAATTTTTGAAGCATGATGGAGGATTTTGTGACATTATAATTGAAAAAGAAGGCATTTAGCAATATTCTAAGAGTAGTTCATGAAAATTTTGGTTGTTAAATTTTAAGTTAAAGCAAAAACTGTTTTTAACTTACTCTGACACTCTTACTCTAACTTATCTCTATAATGACCTCTGTAAAATATTTTCTTCAGTCTACACATTTGATTTGAAATTGCCTTTTGACTTTAGACCTAGTTCCCCCCTTTTATATTTGATTCTTATAGTTGCAGGGATACAAGATGATCCATAATTCCAAATCTGCCTTTTAATTATTGTATTATACTTGGTCTTAGTGTAAATTCTTAAGAAAAATAGTTAATTTGATGGATTTCTTGAAGCAAGATTGACTCCTGTTAAGTTGCACAAATACAAGTGAAACCCAATGGATGATGATACTTTTCAGGGGCATGAACAGCCCAGTACTCTTGGTTGGCCCTGATATTATGATAAACAAATTGGTACATTAGATTTCCTAGCCCCAAATGAGACGCTAAATCCAGAGTACACCCCCTTGATCATTTGAGGCATGTGAATGGTCTGGAGAAGCACTATTTTCTTCTCCGAGGAAGGTTAGTGATTCAGATGAAATCTTTAGCTTTAGTGAACTTGGTGTTTCTGCTGCAGGGTAATAAACCAAACCCCACTGGACCACAGGTATCTCTCCAATGATCCCTCTACCGCTAGGCAAGAAACACAATTCCTAGTGCAACCAAGGTAGAAGTGGCCCTGGAGACCCTGTTGCTCAGTACTTCTTAAGTTTTTCCACTGAAGCATCCTTGTAGCAGAGGAGAGAGGAGGTCTCCTGAGGCTTAGAAGAACTAACAAAAGAAGTCTCCTTATGTATCTAAAGTCTTCTAAATCTTGCTTTCTACTCCATTATATATGTCTGCTCTAATACAAAAAATTTACAATTACTTACCCCTCCAGTTATTTGACTTTCCCTTTTACCCAACAACTTTTTAGGAAAACTGATGCTTCCGTAAGCTACACTATGCTTACCTTTGGCCGTGTAGCTACTCACACCTGAGTTTAAAATCACTGTTTGCTCCAACACCTTTGTATGTTTGGTTAAACTGAGGCCTGGGGAGAGATTGTGACTCACCCCAAATCTGCCAGCTAGCGTGTGACTGTGCAAAAACGAACACACATCTCTTCTAACTCCCAGCCCTACCCATTTTCTGACAATTAGACAATTAGGCTACTCCCAAAGGGCAGTGAAATGTATTTCAGAGGGCCTTTACTTTTTACACTTTTCCACTTTGGAAAAAGAAATGCTGGTTGCCTTTTCCTTCTAAAACTGCCTGGGACCTAATGAGCTAAATGTGTTTTTGGTGGCAGATGAGGAGAGCTGAGCCAGTTACCTATGAAACGTCCATAATCTACCAATGGACTTGTACATTCAAGCATTCTGTCTTCCTTCTGGCTTGTAACCAAAGTGCTTCTCTTTCTGAAGGAAACCTTTGGGAAGCCTAAAGCATCAGCTTAAGACGGATAAGAATGAACCCTTAAAACTGCTGGCTTGGTATCATGGATCTTTATTATCGGTTTTCTTTGAAAATATTTTAACTACAATTTGAGAAGGTGGATGAAACCTCAGAATGTCTGTTAGCAGAGTTGATGGGGAGTTGATTACAGCAAGTAGCACAGTGAAGAACTTGTAGCCAGGCTTAATAAATATTTGCTGCTGCTGAGTCATTCTAACTGGAAAAAGTGATGCAGACAGGATCCTCTCTGCCAAGTGCTGCAGAGGTTATCAGAGTGGCCTTAACCAAAATTTCCACCATCAATGTTGCAATCTTCCTACCATGGCTTGGTAAGGACCCCAGGGATGAGATGCCTTATCCTAGTGTTCTGCTTTAAGTCTTTCAAATTCTTTCATAAACAGCCTATCACTAGAGTCTCAGCAACAACCTAGTATAGACGGAGCAATGGAAGTTTCAAGTTAAATGGCTTGCTCAAGGGCACGTGGTTGTATGAGCTGCGTCTCTTGACTCAGCAGTGTGGATTTAAGTAAGCCATCTATTTCTCATTTACATGCACACTTTTGTTAAATCCAAAGAAAGTCATTTTGATTATTGCCAAAAAGACACATTTCAATAAGCAAAACATCATTTACATCTGCATATAGAGTTTTATTGTCATCATTAAAATTATTTTGCATTTCATCCCTTTAAAAAGAGACTGCATCAGCAAAATAATGCTTTAAATGTAAAAGCATTATTGCCTGGTTGCTGCTTTTTCATACATAGTATTAATGACAAAGAAAACATTTCGGTTACTACAATAAGCAAAGATATAAGTAGGTAGCCATGTGATAATCTGCATACCAGAAAAGGTATTATTCAGACTCTACCTTTTCTTTTTCCTCTCATTTTATTGTGTCAGATTTGGTTTGCTTCAAAGCCGTTGGTTCTTGTGGAGAAGGAGGTCAGACCAGTTTGAGGAATAAGCACCATCCGAAGAGCGATTGAAGCGTGCACATGGGAACGCGGGTGATAAAATCATTTTGGAAATGATGAACAAGTAACTTGAGAGCTTGTCATGAGGGTGGTATCACAGGTTATGCCAGGTTATTAGTTTTCTGACTCAGCAGTATGCCTCTTAAAAAACACTTAAAGGAAAATGGATACGTTTTAGAAAGAAACGCAAGTGGTGGAGCAGAATTAAGGAACTGAGTGAAGTCCACTGGTCAGCAGACCTGGGAAAGCAAACTTGCTTTCATTTAAATGAGAATTGTGTATTTCAAAAAAATGTGGGAACTATGTAGTTAAGAGAGCAGTGTTTAGTACATTAAAATAGATGTAGAGATTTCTCAGTTCATCTACATAATTCCAAACCCCCCACCCTCTCTGTTGTTTGTTTGTTTCCGTCGCACTGGATGCTTGTTGAAAAGGCTCAATGAACCTCATGTCAACACGGGAGCGCAGCCCCATGTGTAGGGCGTGGTCATCAGGTTTTACACAGGAATTAGGGAGAGCGTTGGCCCTTTCCTCAGTTTCTCCATCCTTAAAATGGGAAGCAGCCCGTTTGCCACCTGCGAAGTTGCTCGTGACCAAGAGCAGTTCTGCCTGTGACTGTTATTTTTTCTTCACTGCGGTTTCCACGTTGCACTCCTCAAAGTGGCGGCCCGCTGTTGCCATGGTGACACAGCACAGAGTGACGTTGCTTAGAACTAATGACAACTGGTGGCAGCAGGGAAGCAGAGCCGAGTGGTGATTAGGCTCTGAAGAGTGCCCCGTCTGGGCGGAGAGGCAACAAAAGAAGCTGTTCGGGGCGTGAAGGAAGGAATGGGAGGGCGAGCTTGATTTAACAAGTCGTGCGCGGATGCTACCTGCCGCCAGCAATCAGCAATCATGTAGCCTAATAACACCCCGTATCCAAGTGCGTTACAATTTTATAGAATATACACTTTGTTGCCAAGTTTGTCCTTTTTTATTACTCAGAGCTCTGGGTTTTAAGTGCAGTAAATATTTGTTGTTGATTTCGATTCTAGCAGTTAGCTCAATTTCCTGAAAGATAAGAGGTATTGTTGACTCAGATTCATTTCTGTAGCCTGCTTTATACTTGGGCCTTGAGTCATTTCTTGTCAATGGTGATTAAAAAAGTGTGGCAGGAAATTGATTTTTTTTTTTTTAACTTCTAGGGTGACTGAAATGACAACAAAATAAAAATCCTGTTTTAATAGATTGACCTCTCCCTGATCCTGAGCCCTGGGTTCTACTTTTCTGCTGAAGTCAAATGGTGCTCTGCAGGGAAATTTTTATTTTGTTAAATATTAATGACATATCACCACCTGTATGTCTGACTCTGCTAGTATCTTTCCCCCAGTGTCCAAACAAACAAATAGCATTCTGCATCCTTCTGGGGCTCTTCTGAACCCTTGGAACGTCCAACCCACATAGCCTGTATCTGGTTTTGTGCCAGAGTAATTGTATTGTGCAACCTTAGTGGGATTCAACAGCTGGATTACGAATCTCAAGAAGGGGACCTAGCTACGGCCACTGGGCAGAGGAAGACCTGCCCTCTCTGGTCTACCTTCAGAGATATATTAACTTCCCAGGGTACACTGTGTTGAGGGTCCATGTGGCTCAAAAAATGGGTCTTTTTACTTGCTAGAGCATACCAGGACCAGGGATGGGGCCTCTTGGAGCCCTGTTTTATCAAGGAACATGTTCACATCCACTTTCAGCAAAGCCTTTCTGCTGACGGCCTTCAGGAGCCAGTATTGCTCCCATTCAGAAAGTTTGAGACCTTCCTCTAGGTCTAAGACCACAGCAGCTCCCACCACTGCACCATGAAGACTGGGCTGGGGGTGTTGGTGAGTTTTTGGTGCACAGTAGCATTCTATGTGCTATTCTAGTAGGAGAGAAAATGTGAAGAAGGATTAAACCCCTGGGGTACCAAGTCCCTAGACCCGTGTCCTTTTTGCAGCCTGGAGCTCAAGTATGCAGCACATACTTCTTCAGTCCTCTTCACGAACCCTGCTTCTTCCTGGGTACTGAGTGCAGAACTCAACCACCTCTCCACCTCACCTGGATCCCCTTTTGCGCTGCTCCCTCTGATCTGGACCCTGGAGCAGGAGCACAATGGACTCCCCAAATGTCCCTCTCCCTCTGATACAGATGCTGCTGTTAGATCCCACAGCGCAAACACCCTGCTAACAAATCTAGGCCAAACCCAGCCGAGCCGATAAGATTTCTAGAAGAGTTCCTAAAAATACATTTCTCCTTAAATCAGCCCTGCCAATCACTGTACAATCAGAGAACTTTAAGGACACAAGTAGCCTTGGAAATTGTTGCACCTCCTCTGTTTTAAAGCTAAGAAATCCAAGTCCCAGAGGGCTGAAATAAGTGCAAGAACAACTTGAGATTGGAGAAATATTTCAAATCACATCATGGAGACGGAATAAAGCAAGCCGCAAAGGCAGGCGCAAACTGTGAGCTGTGTAGTATAATCATTCATTTATTTGTCCATTCATCTATTCACTCATACAGCAAATATTTATTGAGTGCTTATTATCTCCTAAAGTTTGGTGTTGCCCTGGATGTCAGGGATACAGACAGACCCTGCCCTCACAGACATTGCATTCTGGTTGGGGGAGAAAATGAACAGACAAGTAAGAAAACACGTGAGTGTCAAATAATGATAAGGACTTTAGAGGAAAATAAAGCAGGGTGAGCCAGAGTGAGGAGGTAGGACTGATGCAATATCACATCAAGAAAGGGCTCCCCAAAGGCTGACATCTGAGCTGTGTGACTATCTGGGGAAAGCATATTCTCAGCAGAGGGAACAGCAGGTCAAAAGCCTAAGGCAGGTCCATATTTGCCTATTCAAGGACCAGGCAAAGGTGAAGGCGGCTGAAGGAGAGTGAAGAAGAAGAGCAGAGGGGCGGTCAGGGAAGATGTGGGGCTGATCATGGGGGTCGCTAGGGGCCATTGTAACGCTCTTGGCTTTCACACTCAGGAGGTGGGGAGCCATTGGAAGTGTCCAGGCAGTGAAGGGTCATGATATGATTACATTTTCAAAGGATCTCTCAGAATAATGTGTTGAGATGGGACTACAAGGGGGAAGGGTAGAAGCAGGAGAGACTGGTTAATGGTTCATGGTTGCATTAACCCAGGTAATGGTGGTTTAGATGGAGGTGGCAGCAGTGGAGGCAGTAAGAAGGGGCTAGATTCTGGGTCTACTAAGAAGGTAAAGCCAATGGAATTTCCTAATGGATCAGATGTGGTGTAACAGAGAGAGGGAGGCAGGGAGGAGGAAAGGAAAAGGCAGAGAGAGAGAGAAGGGATAAAAATTGGGATTTGTTACTCTCTAGGGGGCTTAAAGCTATAAAACTGGAGGAAGGTATGGTGAACAGACGCCTGGTAGATTTTGCAGCCAGACTGTATGCGTTCTAGCCCTTTCTTCTCCCTTCACATTCATCATCCACAGATATGGCAAGCCCCTCCTTCTCCGTAAACACTGGCCTCTAGGCATAAACTCTTTGATCTCTCTGATCTTTATTACCTTTCACCTGAAAAACATTATCTCAAATGGTTCTCAATAAATGTTTGTTCTAATCCAGTACCTGAGTCTTATCTTGCCACTAAAGATGCTCACCCCAGCTTAGTACTATCATTCACGGAAGCCATCAGTCAGCTCTACACACTGGCTTCCTCCAGCACCTGCCTTTTTCTTCTCGTTGAGACGTGTGTGCTTCTTATGGCACCTTCAATGCAGTTGCTCATTCTAATCTGAGGGAAACTGCTGGCTTTTCACTCATTTGCAGAGCACATGTGATTATTACGTGCTGAGCGCATGATTGATCCAGTCCCTCTTGGTTGGGGATACCAGCCGTGCCCACTTGTGACATCACACTGGCACACACGTACACCAAGATACTTTATGATACACTCATATCAATCATATGATAACATACGAAACATCGTCTGATAACAGATACACTTTCCACCAAGGAAACAAGAACAGCCCTTTCACCCACCTTCTCAACTTCAATCACCTCCTTGTGTACTCTTGTTATAACTCAGGCCTTTTTGTTACTTTAAAATATCCCATCTCCAAGGCCTTGACCTTTGAAATTGGCCACCCCTCTTCCTGCCCCTACTTTTAGCTTGCCAAGTATAGATGAAGAAAGCAATGAAACCACACTTACTCATTTCAGAACAAGCTCATGCTATTTCAGCAAGGCTCTGCGTCCTGGGCGGCTTGACTGCCCTGGCTTTCTCTCTCATTCTGCTCTGCTACTGCCTGCAGGGGCCATCCTAAACTTCAGGAGCTCTCTGTAGGGGCCTGGCCCCACCTCTGCCTGTCTCAGCAGGTAGAATATCTTCTACTTGACTGAGATGGTAGGGGCCACAAGACAAAAGCTGCCCCCATCTCATTTTCCTGCTTTCCAACTGAAACGTGTCTCCCTCACTTCTCAACTTCTTTCAGCCCACGTCTGAGAAACGAGCATCTTATTTCTTGCCAAGGCAGAGCCTCCACTGGAGCTAGTGAGCTCGTCCCTCCCCCTCCTCTGGGTACCTTCTCTGGCCAATTGCAGGGCTCTGGCCCACACCTCCATCCTGCCTTTTCCCCAAGCTCCTGTCGTGTTTCCTTCCATTCAGAAATGAAAGTAAAGGAGGGACGTGTGATGGGAGAAGCAGGTACTTTCCCACTCTCCTGGGTCTTCTCATAGGGCACCCTTACAATTCTGGGTGCAGACCTCAGGTTCACAAAGGGAACTTCCCCAGGAGCGCACAGGTAATCAGTGCCCATCTGACGGCAAAGCAAAGTTCAAAACTTTGCTTACTGCTACATGGTGTTCCTGCGGTATCAAATACCCCAAAGAGCTCCAGGTGCTGAGTGCTTCATTTCTCAGCTCCCTTTCCCCTCCCCCTGCAGCAAGCACCACAGAAACTGCCGCCTGGAAAGTCAGCGATGACTTCCTCGCTGTGACATCTAGCCACACTAATTGTCCACACGCCCTTGGTCTCCTTGTGGCAATACACATTTTTGGCTACTCCTTCCATCTTGAAACTCTGCATCTCTTGATGTTGCACCCTTGATGTTGCAATATTCAGAGGATCTTTTGTCTCTCGTTATTCTTTTTCTGTGGTTTTGCTTGTTCCCCTCCTTTCTGTCACCTCTAAATAACTAAATGAACTGTCCTTGACTCAGTTCAAGTCTTTCTCTTTTCTTTCCTAGATATATATACAGATCTAGATATAGATATAAATATCTTTCTCTCTTTCTCTCTCCCTCACTTTACCCATTCTGTGGTTTTAGCTATCATTTCTGTGAACATTAATTCTAACTCTGTATCCATGACCACGACCTCTATCTTCCTATTTTCAACTGGTTTTCATTTCCTGACGTCCTTCTTCCCAGGCAGGGCATCAGTGTTCTTCTGTCCACACAGGATCCAAAACTTGAAGTCTTCTTTGAGTAATCTCTTCCTTGCTTTCCTCATTCCTAATCCCCAAAGATTAACCATTTCTAATGAATTTACCCCAGCCATGATCTGGAATCGCCCTCCTCATTTTCCTTCCCACTACTGCAATATAATTTTTGGCTTGGATTATTCTTTTTCTCCTGGACCATTTCTATAATCTTTAACCGATTTCAGCATCCATGAGCTCTTCTAATTCTAATGCATCTTAGGTGATTCTTCAAGAGAGAGTTTCCTCCCGTTGGGGTCTTGTCTGGATCCCTCCAGTGCTCCCCAATATTGACCATACTAATGACTGACATTTTATACCAGAGTCTACTTAGTCAGACTCATGCACCCAAAACCTCATAGCACTATTGTCAATGGAGACAACACCACCCCCTAAAGAGAACTTTGGAAATTTAAAGGAGTATTTTTTTCCCCATTGTCCAAATGACTAGGGAGCATCTCTGGAATTTAATGGGCAGGAGTAAAGGATTCTGACATCTTGTCATGGATATAACTCCCTCAAACTAAAGAACCAGCCTGAGTCTTGTGACTTTTGAGTATCCTGCTGGACATTCACATACATAAAAATCCTGTTCATAGTGATCTGGGTCAAGATCTTAACTCCATTTTACATATTTGCACACAGTGATTTTTTAATTTATTTTTTATTTTTTGGAAAGTCTTAACATAACTGAATTTTTATCCAAGAGTGCAACAACTGTGTAAATTAAAGCAAGATCATTCTTTAACTTGTTAGGAACTGTAGCGGGAATTGTTCGGCATTTTGAAAAGCCATGTCACTTGTCATACCTGTATCAGTCTTCATTTATTCCCAAGACACTCAAAATAATGCTACATACATACAAGAGTGAACATCTGACCACTTCACTCTGTCTTCTAATATACTTGTGCCTAAGCAATAACATTTTAAAATACACATTATTTATTTTATAAAAAATTGCTTCCTCTGATATCTTAGTTATATGTCAGTTATGGCAGTATATTGATTTTTTAAAAAATGTTGGTGAGATTATTTAAGTCATGCATTGCTTTACAATGGGATGTGTTCTGAGAAATGCATCATTAGACAATTTTGTTGCTGTGCAAACATCACAGAGGTACACAAACCTAGATGGTACAGCCTACACACGCCTAGGCTATATGGTACTAATCTTATGGGAAGCATTATTAGGCGGGGCATGACGTATTTTCATTTGGTGTTAATGAAAGTTATGTTACAAAATTTTGTCATAAAAGGGGATGTTGGCATTTGTAGGTGTACAAAGCAGATGAAATAGCCGTTTGGTTGGTGATAATGGAGAGAGAGAAAAGGAAAAAGTTCAGCTGAAAAGCAGTCTTGTCCTCCAGAGGCTGTGGCCGGGGAAGGAAATGGAAGTTCTGACAAAGACTTATCTGGGAATTCAGGGCTAGGTTACAGCCTGCAGCTCAATAATCGTTCTTTCCGACTGCAGCCTCTGGGTCCTGGACATCCAGGAAACCGGTAAGTGCTGTCAGTCTTAAATGGTATCTAATATAATTGCTTTTATTCTAACAAGAGCGTCTCCTAACTGAATTATAAATGTTTAGATAGAAAACACAGATACAGTGAAAAAACATAATTTGGATACAAATATGTGTTGAATATATTATATCTGGCTGTAGTTTCAGGAGTGTATTTAGAAATTTCTCCTCTTCCAATTGGAGATGGGATTTCTTTCTTTTTTTTTTTTTTTGTGAGGAAGATCAGCCCTGAGCTAACGGAGATGGGATTTCTTTGCCCATTCCTGGAAACTGCAATGAAAATGGACTGGAAATTTTCACGTGTTAAAATGAGCCCTGGATTTTATGGATTTTTCACTTGTACTTTAAGATACAAGAGAAAAATTTTAGTTGGGACTTTCTCCTTTTATTACTGTCGGCATGAGCACTGGCTTATCCGATATACCATGTGACCTTGGGTGTCCTGGTGTTTTATTTCCCTATGGAAATGTATTTGAAAGAATATTCAAAGGAACAAAGTACCATGTAAAACGAAGACATCATTGTTAGCCATGGTTCTTTCCCTGCTTAGAATGAGTGTGTGTTTGGAATTAGTCTTAGAAGAGCATCTATCAAAAGTTTGTCTAAATAATATTCTAGGAAGGACATCATAGAAAGGACTGTTTTACTTTCTTCTACTCATACTTCATTTACTTTACAGAAATTTATAACTTTTAGTGAGTGGAAGTTTATTTCTACCTGTCACTTGTGTGCATGTGTGTGTGTGTACATGCACATAGATGTAAGGTACATAGATGCCCTATCTAATGTTGATAAGAGATACCACATAGAGAGTAGTTATAATATATTCCTAAACATATTTTGGTTGCAGTACATATATTTATGACTTAGGTATTTTCAGTCCCCTTGATTCCAAACAAAGAAACTGAAGCTCAGAGAGCTTAGGTGACATTACACAGCTATTCAGGGTAGGAGAGCAACTAGAACCCTGAGTAGGAAAGTTGGTTCTTACCCCTAAACCATGCAGAAGTTTCAAAGCACTATTTCATTTATATTTTAAATAAATTAAAAAGAAACCAATTTTAAAGTGTCTAGAAAGAAAAATCTTTTTAAGGACAATCACTTTTGCTATTCTCTTCACTCTTATTCTTCAAAAATTCAATTAGGTTGTTTATTTCTTTCACAATGGGATCTTTCTCATTTCTGTATTTTTATTGGTCTGTTGGGCTTCCTATAGGAAGGCCCCAGTCAGGGACCTCTTCTCAGTGGCTGTGATTACAGGGCAGGATTACACCCACTCCTGGAGGTCAAGTGCCTCTCAGCCCCGTACTCCAGTCGGCGGCTCCTCCAGGTCCCTCTCCAGCCCAGGCGTCTGCATGTGATAGGCACAGGATGTGGCCGAGTCATTGATCAAGGGAGAGAGCACACTGAGAGCTATTTTAAATTAAGCTCCCGAGATAGAGGTGGGGATGCTCAGACATCAAGCCACTCACAGAAAGGAAAAATCATTTTTAAAAAATATATCTTAAGAATTTAAAAATCAAAGATAGGAAACAAAGATTCTCAAAATTAGAAATGGGAAACTCAAGGAGACGTAGTTTCTTTATGGTAATTAGATGTATGCAAAATAAAATTAAAGACATCCCGTAAATTACTTAATGGATAATGAATCCTTGACTGTCTGACTCAGAAATCGGTTTGTTCAGCAAGGATCCTTTAATCAGCTCCCTAGGAAGCCGACGCCTGGCAGACAGCTAAAATACCATTGATGACCTAGAGTAAACCGGCGGAGCTGTGCTCTGCAGAACTATTTTCCTTAAGGCGGTCTTAAATTTTGATCAATCTCAGTCTCGGGATCGGACATGATTGATGGTTTTCCCCGTCAAAAGCGCACAACCCAGCTACAAAGTGTTGGCAAGGCGAGGACACCTGGGGTCCACAGCCCGGGCTTGTCTGAGGGGCGTGGAATGAAGGGAGGGCGCCTGGGTTGTAGAGCGAAAAGGCCAGGATTCCTAAACTCGCCCTGCTGCCTCACAGAGCGGCTGTCAAAGGACCTGAGCGGCAAATTCTTTTATGCAGTCAAAAGTCACAGCTTTCTGAAAATCTAACACCTAGAAGAGTTTTAAATATAGTTTGAAAAATGAAGTGTCATGTAAGTAAAGACCCTAAAAATAGCTTGGGACTATTTTGTAGAGCTGAATGGCAAGTCCTTTGGCATTTCAGGAAATGCTTCGGAACCTGGTTTCTTCACCCTTGAACTTCAGCCTTGCCTTTGAAGGCGAGTCAAGCAGTCAACCTAGATATTTGTTATACCAGTGCTGTCTGGAGAGCATGGGCACCTCAAAGCAGCCCCTCTGGGAAGACTTCTAGCAGTAAGGGACTGAGGACTGAGCTGCTGGTCACCAAGGCCACCAGCCCCCTAAGACAGTCCTCCCTCAGACAAGGGTCCTAGAAACAAAGCCCCATCCACCCCCACCCAAGGCCTGTTTCATCCTGAGCAAACTCGACAGGCTATGAGTTAGTCTACTTTTTTAATTGTCATAGAATGAAGTCTTATCTGGGACAAATCTCTCAGGTGTTTTCTGTTTAGTCTAGTTTTGCTTTGTTTTATTTTTATTTATTTATTTTGTGTGTGAGGAAGATCAGCCCTGAGCTAACATCCATGCTAATCCTCCCCTTTTTGCTGAGGAAGACCGGCTCTGAGCTAACATCTATTGCCAATCCTCCTCCTTTTTTTTTTTTCCCCCCAAAGCCCCAGTAGATAGTTGTATGTCATAGTTGCACATCCTTCCAGTTGCTGTATGTGGGACGCGGCCTCAGCATGGCCAGAGAAGCGGTGCATCGGTGCGCGCCCGGGATCCGAACCCCGGGCCGCCAGTAGCGGAGCACGCGCACTTAACCGCTAAGCCATGGGGCCGGCCCCGCTTTGTTTTATTTTTATTGATCAGAAACATAGCCACCGGGAGAAGCCCCTGGCCAGCCCTCCTGCAGTTGTTTCTGTGAGGATGGGTGAAGCCAAGACCCAGTGGTCAACTCAGGGCGGACATCTTCGTTCCCTCAGCAACCCGCAGGATGCCTGGCATGCAGGAGGGCGGCAAGAAATGCTTACACAGTGGTTCTCAAACAGGAGCATGCCTCAGAGTCACACCCTGGAGGGCTCCATAAACACGGATTGCTGAGCCCCACCCCAGGGTTTCTGATTCACTACCTCTGGGCCGGGGCCTCAGAATCTGCATTTCTAACAAGCTCCCAGGGGCTGCTGCTGCTGGCCCAGGTACTACACTTTGAATATCGCTGGCCCAAGGATTCTGGGTTTTGAAGCTCAAATAATTTATCCCTGGGGCAGCTCCTCACCGTCAAGGCCTACCTGCTTGGCAGCAACAGGGTGAGCCAGTGGTACCCATTGGAATTTTCCTACAGGATAATCCTGAAATTCCCAATTCAGAGCCTTATTCCTTTAGGTTAGACTTTAGACCATATTAAAATGCAAATGTTCGTTGGAGGAGAATCGGGAGTTCATTTGACAAACATTTGTTGAGCATATTCTACATACCAGGCACTGAACTGAACTCTGGGGGTTTGAAAATAATAGACAAAGTCCATTACATAGATAGGGCAAACCCTGCAGGAGCTTATACTGGGGGGAGGCAGTTGGGCAAATCAATATTTACAGTTCTGGAGAATTAAGAAATAATGATATCTACTTTAAAATAATGACCAGGCACTGTTAAAAGATGGACTATAGAGGAGGTATCAGGAGGGGAGTGAAGGGGGTCAGGCGGGAGACCGCTTCAGGGTGATGGGTCAGTGAGGGCTTGCCAGCCCAGCGACTCAGCTGAGCCTTCAAGGGCAAGATCATCTCGCCTGTGTGGAGAGGCTTAGAAAGGCAGAAAGGGGAGAAAACATGAAGTTGCTGAATGCCTGAATAGGACAAGGAAGGGGAATGCCAATGAAGAACCGAGGCCAGAGAAATAACTGGGAATGACTACTTCAAAATTCTGCCTGGGTTCTGCACTGGAAGGAACTAACTGGGGTGGGATAGATTGGAAATAAAACTGAAGCACAAATCAAAAGTGAGAAAACGGAAGCACAGCAAAGCATTGGGAGAAACTTAAACAGAAAGAACCAGAAAATAACATAAGCAGGAGACTCTGCTTCTCAATGCAGCCCAGAAACTTCTGGGAAAGATAAATGGTGCCTTGCACAAATCAGGCCCATGCCGGCATATATGGGACCTTTTTGAGAATTAGATAAAGGTTCTCTTTCCACACAGACACATTTAACAGAGGCCCCTCTGGGCAGATGAACTAGAAAATGCCTTCCTTTCCTCCTCACTCACCCAGGGCCCTGGGGAATGGAACCAGCGGCTGCATTTCCACCAAGCCCTCAAACCAAGTAGGCTCCTGTCAATGCTCCGGTGTATTCAGGCTACATATCACACCCAGGGTGACTGCTGGGGCCCTAAAAGTGTTTCATTCGCTTCTAGGTTAGTAGCAGCTGGAGGAAGAAAGCAGGATTCAGGACTTTGTAGTAACACTGTGGGATTTGTACTTGGGGAAAATTCCATGTGGGTTCCCTTCTGCTGCAAAATAAGGCAGTCTGAGAAATGAGGGATGCTCCAGATAAGTAGCCCCGAGTGCCCCAGGCAGTCAGCTCTTTGATCCCTAAGGCACCGACCTGCTTTCAGAAGCTACTGCTGGAGCAGATCTACCCCAGGCACAATCCTGGTCGTTGATGTAGACCTACTGCGGACAGTGAGGAGGGCTGAAAGTGGATTTATTCAATAAATATTTATACAGCAACTCCTCCTTTCCTCACCTTGCACTGGGACAGCACTTTACAAAGTATATTTATGTCTCCTCTGTGATCTGTCCTTCGTGACAGCAACTGTGTAATGTAGGTAGGAACTATTATCAACATTTTACAGATGAAGAAACTGGATCTCAGAGAAATTGACTTACCCAAGGTCGTATGAAGGGAGCTTGGCAAAACAAGAACTAGAAGCTGGCTCTTAGGAAGGGTACTTTCCACCGTTTCAGAAAGTGCTGTATTGGCTGATACAAGAAACGCAAAAGCCCCTAGGATAGTGTCATCAATAGAAATATGTCAGAGACATATAATTCTGAATTTTGAGGGGCTAAAAAGAAGCAAGTGAGCTTAATTTTAATAATAATATTTAATCCAATTTGTTAAAAATATTATCTGTTCACCAGTAGTAAATATGAAACAATGTTAATGAGATATTTTCACATTATTTTTTTCATACCAAGTCTTTAAAATCAGTGTGTATTTTACACAGAGCACATCTCGGTTAGGATGCTGCATTTTCATTGGAAATACTTAATCTATATTTAGATTTCATAAAGTTTATAACGAAAAGTAGATTCATGTATTCAAGTCGATCGAAGCATACTTTAAAAGTTTTCCAATAAGTAAATTGAGGATCAGTTTTTAAGTTAAATTTACATAAATTAAGAATAAGTAAAATTTTTAAATTTAATTCCTCAGTGGCACTAGCCACAATTCAAATGCTCAACAGCCACATGTGACTAGTGGCTTCTGCATTGGAAAGTGAAGTCCTAACACACAGCCCTTCCTCCCAGGAGCCTGCAGTCTGGTAGATCCAGTATGGAATTTGGTCTATGTATTAGCATAGTTTAGTCTTGTCCCTTGATAATCATGTTAAAAGTTGGTCTTCTCCATCCTTACCCATCATTGCCCATCTCCTTTGGTGGCCTCCCCTAACCTAATTCAAATCTGCTCTCTCTTCCTCATTCCCACAGCTGCTTGCCTGTACCCACTCCAGAAGATGGAGATTGTGATGACCCAAGGGAGGCAGCGTCTTTGATAATAGTAGCTCTTTAACTTTTAGGATAGAAACAGAGTACAAGCTGGGAGAAAGAGTGGGTTCATGAGAGGTTAGGATAGCAATATATTTAGGTTCAATATGATGCATCTTCTTTTCCTTCTGGAACATCTTTGACTTACACAAGACTCTGGCCATCAGAAAGCTTGGCTCCTCATCTTTTAAAAGCAAGTTCATTTTGATAGAGTCTGACCATCTAAATTCTGGCTGGATTTTCATAGTAACCAGAAATGGCAATCTGCTTCTCCCAGGAAAAAAAAAAAACTCTTCCTATCTAAAAGTATAAGCAAAAGCATACCCCACTCCCTGGCCGGGGTTGAGAGCATTGTTTCCTGTATGGTTTTTAGGAATAATTGAGTAATTATTCATTTGCCATCTATGCATAAATACATGTTTGCCCGTTTCTTTTCCTACACGTGGAGCCTTGGCAACGACTGTGCTGCCTTTGAGGATGAGCGTCTCCTGCATCTTGCTGTCCTATAACCCTATCAGACCGTGGACCATAGGACTCAGGGACTCTATGATATATTTTGAAAATATGAACTAGATGTGTCCAACCTATCGTTTTAAATCTCCTTATAATAAGTGCCTCAGCTCTACTGAATACACCAGCAGAAATGTTTCCTTGTCCCTTGCTTCTCTCATCCTTTGTTCTCCATGGGGGTTGGAGGTGGGGGTTGAGGTAATGAGGGGGCAGGTCCAGGCTGGTCTGTGAAATCTGACCCAGACTAAATTTGGTTATTAAACTCGTCTTCTTACACTCCCTAAGTTCAGCTAGTTGATGTTAGCTGCTGGGAACACAGAGCTGCCAAACAGACAAGCAGGAGCCTGCCTGTCCCCTCAAATATTTTACAATTGGAGTTAGGTATGTGTCATAGCTTTCAAGGTTGCCAATTTCCTTAAATGCACATACAATTATAACTCATTCAAACACTTCCACTAACAAGTGAAAGAAGTATTGAGATGAAGTAGCATTTCCCAATAGTCTCCAGAGATGTCCTGCTAAATAAATGTTCCACGATCAGATAAGCCTGAGCGAGGCCATTGCTTCTCTTCCCCCGTTAGAGACTCAACTCAAGGCCAAAAAATGCCCTATTTCAAGGAAACCTGTTGAGCTTGGCTTACCTGAAGTTAACTAAACTTTATTGATTCGGGGACCTACTTTTTCAGGGAACACTTGTGAACCACTCAAGAATTATTGCTCTCTGAACTTATTTGGTACATGCCAATTTTAAATAATCTACTTCCATTCTCCATTAACATTCTCAGTTATAAATTTTTTAGAAGGACATCAAGGCTAAGCAAGTATCTAAGGTAGCCTGTTGCATATACAATTTATGAAAATGATCAACTTCTGGTGTTTAGTCCTTTCTTCATACTTGACCCAATAATGTTAAATTTTTAACATTTTAATAATTTCATAATTCTTGAAAATATTAAAAGAAACTCATATGCTGATTTTAGAAATCTGAATTTATTAATTATATTTTTGCTGCAGATATGTGATTTCACTCCAGTGTTCCATAGAACAGGACATTTTTAGGCTGTGACTCCATTAAAAGCCAAACTGAACTAAACTAAAACTAACTTGCGTTCGTTCATTTAGTCAGTGAGTCAATTATCAGTTAAATCAGTCAATGCATGTTTTTATAGGACTAATAGCCATGAACTAGGGCACTAGAGATATGGAAATGAAATATACAAATAGTCCTTACCCTCTGAGTGCTTACAGTGTAGAGGGCCGAGGGGAATACTATCATTAAGTAAGTAACAACAGTAGAGAAAAAGTATGAGAGCCCTGAGAATAAGTATCAGGAGGCTTCTACCTATCCATCTCGAAGTTCAAGTCCCTGTAAACTAGAAAGGGTGCAAAGAATAAGGAGCCCGCATTTCATCCAAAATGACATATCCTTATTGCATAGGAGAGATACATCCCAAATAATTGTTTATAGCATTTCCAACAATGAAATCAATGGTCTAAATGTGAAATTAATTGGAAACCGCAGTTCTAATACACTGTTTTGGCGATTAAGCACATTAGATTGAATTGTTTCAGAATGCCTAATTATTGTGACTGCCACACTCATCTGTTTGAGTCATTCCCAACTTTTGGACTGCTGCCTAGATCATTTCTGCAATCCGGTTGCAGTTTCGTCCTCTCTCTCTTTTTTAAATGCATAACTTTCCTCGCTATACTTAAATTCAAAGCTCTAAACTGCACTTTGGCAAATTCTAGATAAGAGCTAAATAGTTTATTAAAGTGTTGATGCCATTGAGTTTGGATGTAAGTTGATATTTTATTTGTGTTTTGCAGGTTCATGATTTAAAAGTGCCTGTGTGAAGTCGCTTTTGCTGGAAACTGTAGCCCAGGAGAACTTGTTGTGTTCAAATCTTGTTTTTCTGTCAAATACACCGTTACCCTGACCTTACGAGTGGATGAAGATACCTCAATTGTCTGACTTTGCCAACTGCTTGATTTCAGAATTTTAAAAGGTGGAAGGAAAAAGAAATCCTGCTAAGATCTGAACATCCAAGTGGCTTATTTTCCATCATCATCAATAGCTGTGAGCGTCAGAACTAAATCTTCTCCCAAGGAGTGCCATGATCTCGAAGTCACTTTATTAAAAACAGTTGTATCTGCAAAACGGTCAAGAGACTGGGACGTTTACAGCCAGAGATGACACTGAGTATGCTTTTATTGCGGCCCTCAGTCTTCAAGTGGGGCATATTGATTGATGAGTGACTGCCCGCTGATCAATTCTCTCCTTACTCTGTTTCCTGGATTGGACTTCATTAAGTAATTTATCACTTACCTTCAGACTTACATGTGGGATTTTTCACAGTAGCTTTGGAATCATTGGAACTTGGATTGATTTCATCATTTAACAGAAACTAATAGAATCCAAATTACTTTGTCATCATGGCTTTGAATGTTGCCCCAGTCAGAGATACAAAATGGCTGACATTGGAAGTCTGCAGACAGTTCCAAAGAGGAACGTGTTCACGCTCCGATGAGGAATGCAAATTTGCTCACCCCCCAAAAAGTTGCCAGGTTGAAAATGGAAGAGTAATTGCCTGCTTTGATTCCCTAAAGGTAAGATAATGCATCTTATATGTCATGTCAATGCCACATTGGACTTTCAAAGGAAATGTTTTTCATTATACTTGTCCAGAAGTTTAACAATTGTTTTTAGATTCTGTTTTCTTGTTTGTGGTGACTACTGGGAGATTTTCACTCAAATTTTTTCCTATCGGACATATATAAATTTTTTACAGATCCATGTTTGAATTAAAAATACATGATGGTGTATTTTTGTTCTGGTGTGACATTCATGTACCCAAGAGTTTTAAATCAAAGTCTGGCTTGTGACAACTGAAGATAAATATTTTATTAATGTTTGATCTTCTGGAGGTTATATAAAGGTGAAGAAATTGAGTGTGTCGCTTTTATGTGCCAGTTACTCTGATGCCCCTTTCGAAGAATTTTCTACTCTATGGCTCTCTTTCTTGACCAAGGGCTGCCTAAAATACTTCTTAATAGATTTTTCATTCTGTTTGACAATTTCTCATGGCTAACAGAAATTACTGAGTGCACAATACTCCTTGAGAACCTACTATGTATCAGTTAACACATAACACATCACAGAAGAAATGAATGTGATTCGACAGTATCCTTGATGAGCTCACTGTCTGGTGTGAATCAGCAAACAACTATAATGCAAGACAGAAAGAGATATGTGCCTTAAGGGAGGACTGGAGAGAAGATTTCTGTGGGGTTCCATATAAGGGAGAGCTGGAGTCCAACTGGCTGTTTCAAGAAATGTTTTGGAAGCTGTGGCACCTGGGTTGTATGCTGAGTTGGGTGGAGTTGGATTTGAAGAAATGGGGGGATTATAATGAAAGATCTAACTGAAGAAAATGGGAGTGACTTAGCTCATAATTCTTTGAGGTTTATTTTGCCCTGAAATTATGGATTCTGTGAATCCCAGGTTGTCTAGGACAGTCCTAACATCATCAGGATATTGTTTTCAATGGAGATAAGTAAGAATCATAACTAAAAAAGAGCTTAACATTTACATCTCTGCAAAACTTGGTATAAATAAGCTTACCAAACATTTAAAAATAAAAAAAAGTTGACCCATGCTCTTGATATATGATTTGGGAAATCAAAGTGCTGTGAGTTTACAAAATAGTGACCTTAGCGTATTCTTGGGTATTAAAGGGACTGGGTATGTTTTTTGGAAAAATTTCATCTTAAAGTAAAAAATTATGTCTTATAAGCCTTACAAGTCAAAATTGAAATATAAGACTTTAAATCATATATTTAAGTATATCTTAAAAGGAAAATTTGTCTATACACTGAAAGCAGAAGAATTCGTCTATAGCCCAACAGAAGTCTTTTAAAGGCTAAAATTTGAAAAATTAAATATGCTATTTACCTCAATAACTACCTCTATTTTATTCCTTTTTTCTCATAGAAAGTTTATTAGATAAGACTTTAAAATTATGAATAGTTTTGTCTACACATTTATGAATAGATAGGTAAATCACAATTTATATAAACTATAACAGTATAAGCACATTTTTATGTTAGTATTTATTTTGCTTTTAGTCAAAAAAGTAAACTAAGTATGTAGTTTCTTCTATGACTGTCACCAAGGGAAGCATTCACTATAAAAAGCAGTGTAGATTAAAAACTAGATCATAAGAACTTCAAGATATGGAAACAGGTCAGAGAAGAGAAATTCATTTTCCAGGTCATCCTCAATTCCTTCATTTTATTAATCCAAGCCTTCTTTGGTTGGATATTTACTATTAAACCAACATTTTAGCAAGTTTCTTAAAACTTTCAATTCTTTCTAGTTAGGAAAATATGCCTGACCTGTTAAGACGAAGTATTTCTTGAATATCAACAGGACAACAACTCCCAGATCCTTACAATTCATTACCTCGCTGTGGATTCACCAGAACCACAATTGTTTGAGGATTCCAACCCACAGAGAAAGAATCAAGGACGGTTATGTTTAGTATAAAAACAGGAACAAAGCCCTGAGAATGTTGAGCACGGTTCAAATGAAAGGGAGCTTTACAAATCATCATCAGAAGCTTCAAGTAGGGCCATTTTCAAATGTTGAAGCATAGTTATATATTGCCTCAAATTATCAGTTGCCTTTTAAAATTGTAAATTTGAAGTTATTTAATTTGAGTGTGATGTTACATATTTTTTAAGTTGTCAAACTGTAAAGAATGTGAAAAGAGACCACGGGCATAGGAGTAAGACAGACTCGAGTCTGAATACCTGCTCAACCACTTCCCAGCCTTGGGTGGGTCATTTATCACTTCTTAGCTTTGTTGTCTCATCAGTAAAATGAGGATATGCACTAGCGAAATGGGCTAAGTATGCACAGTGCCCAGCAGCATGCTGGCACATTCACCTTGCAGGGTGGTTAGGAGGATTATGAGTCCTAAGGAACTGGTAAATAAAAGGTACTCAAAAATAGTAGCGAAAAAGAAAAATTATGGTGATGATAGTAATGAAGGTATTTAACTGTATTTCACTTAATATATTAAAAAAGACAGTGTTGCTTAGTGGAACAAGCCTGCATCAGAGAGAGGGCAAGCATTTGAAGTCAGACAGGCCAGGGCTTGAACAAACTCCGACTGGGACACGGGCTAGCTATATCATTTAAGACGAGTTATTTTACCTCCTTGACTTCAGTTTCCTCTTATTTAAAATTGATATAATAATTTCTACTTCATAAGGTTACTGCAAAGACTAACTGGCCTAAGATATGCCGGATGCCCAGCTCAGGGCCAGATGTGGAAGGGACTAGCAATGTTGCTTTCTTTCCCTTCATAATAAAGTATCACAGTAAAGATATTGATTTTGATGGCTGGCTTTACAGGCAAGATGTGTCCACCTCTTAAAGCGTTCAACTCTTGATGTGTCCAAACTCTTAAAAATCTAATGTGTGAATGATAATACCTCAGTGACGCAATAGTCATGACATTAAAAGAAATCAAATTTGAGGCCGCCGACGTCATTTTTGTTGTGGTTATTTATCACAAGATATCTTCTGCAATACTGTAGGGTATTGTTATTCACAAAAATAGGTAAAAGGAATCTGTGTTGGCCTATCAATATAGAGACAAGTCAGTTGTGAGCCGGAGATATTCCTTTTTTTGTTTTTGTTATGAGTGATTTATATACGTGAGTAAATTTCCATAAATACATACTGAGAAATTTGTGTGTGTTTGGAAAAGAGATTTGCCAGAGGTGTTTGGAAAGACAGTTGTACGTATATAAATACTTTTATAAAAGACGTTTCAGAAAATATAGCAGAGTTCTTACAGTGATGTTTGTATTTTATTCACAACTGTTACTTTGTTGCAGTTTACATGAAACACTACTGGGCATGCAAGCATTTGTGATTTTTTTTTTGTTACAGTATATTATGAAAAATGTAATAGATTAAATATTTCCCAAAAGGCCAGAACATTCCAGGACACTGTGTTCCACAAGTTAGGTTAACTTGACAAAATGCAAATTGCTTCGTGAGCAAGTAACTTCCCTGTAGCAAATACCTTGACAGAGTTAACCCATCACTACCCTTTTATAATCCCTAGAACAGTTTCCCTCACAGTTGAGATGTTTGAGATTTTTCTTTTCAGATTCTTTTTCCTATAACTGATAAGAATTAATCTAGATTATTTTGCAAGATGAAACATCCGGAAAGGAATAAATGAATTAGTTTTCACGCTTATTGAGACTAAAGGTTCTGGCATTTACCACCATCAAATATTTAATATATTTGCTTAAATATTTGAATTCAAACTCAGCTTAGAAAAGGAAACAATTTTTAAAATCATATTGCTGGGGCCAGCCCAGTGGCGTAGAGGTTAAATTCACACATTCCACTTCAGTGGCCTGGGGTTTATCGGTTCCGATCCTGGGCACAGACCTACTCACCGCTCATCAGACCATGCTGAGGTGGCATCTCACATAGAACAGCTACAACTCGACAACTACGATACACAACTACGTCCCGGGGCTTTGGGGAGAAAAAAGAAAAAAGAGGAAGATTGGCAACAGATGTTCTGCAGGGCCAATCTCCCCCCCCCCAAAAAAAAATTCTACTGCTTTCAACTTAAAAAAAAAATCATATTGCTAATTTTGACAAAAAAAAAAAAACACACTCCTAGAGTATTTGGGGAAATTTGTTTAGACCTTACATAACCTTTCATAACAAAATTAATTCAAATTTTGTGATTCTTTTAACACCTAAGTCAGATGATGTCTCTCCTCTATTCAAGGCTTCCAGTGGCTTCCCATCTCACCCAGAGTAAAGATCAATCCTTACAAAAGCAATGTAGGCCCTGGGAGATCTGCTTCCCACCCCGCTCACCTGACTTCAGTCCTACCGCTGTCTTCTCATCCAGTGCGCTCCAGCCACCCGCCCCTTTGCTGTCCCCTGAATGCGCCAAGCAGGCTTCTGCCTTAGCGTGTTTGCACTTGCTCTTTGCTCTGCCTGGAATAGTCTTGCCTCAGTTGTATGAACAGGTTGTTCCCTCATCCCCTTCAGGCTTCTGACCCAAAATACCCACAACGAAGCCTTTCTGCCAACCTTGTTTCAAATAGTAATTCCCTCATTGCTGGCATCCCATTTCCTCACTATCTTGCTCTATTGTTCTCCCTAGCACGTATCACCATCTGATAAACTATTGACTCATTTGGTTTTTGTTCATTATCTGTCTCCCTCCTCTACTTTGCTAGAATGTAAGCTCCGTGTAGATGGCATCGTGCCTTTTTTGATCACTGTTGCTTCCCCAGAGGCTAGAACAGTGTCTCAGACACAGTAGATGCTCAATAAGTATTTGTTGAATGGCAGAGCATGTTTATCAGGAAAGTATTCAAGCCTCTTTGACAGGGCTGCCACATATGGCTGTACAGGGGCGCACTAGGGGTGCATTTCTCATCATAGTCTATGTGATCAGCACCCTCCTGGAGCTGTGCAGTGCACAACCTGTGCAGCCATATGCTATGGCCGTATTCTCAAAATCCCAGTAGATTTCAAAATCAGGGAGCTCTGTGCAGGAATTGGAGACACAGGTGTGTCTCTGGAAGTATAATGCAACATTCGAAAATTAACGAGTAAGTTATTTCATTTTCTTTGAAGCTTTATATGACGCAGAAAATACTTTTTATTACTCTCCTATTCTTTCTAAATTTCAAAAATGTAAAAAAGTAGATTCTGCTGATTTACCTGTGGGATGCTGGCTATAAGTTGACTGATGGCAAATAAAATTTTAGTCTTAATATTTATGGATGAAAATTCTAAAAGTAACAGTGGTAGATATGTGACCCTTTTGGACAGTTCTTAAAAATATATCAAAAAGGGTATCAGAATATGTCATTGGCCTTCACCTTACCTTCATGTTCTTGAAATGCCACTGGGAACTTAGATAGAAGTTAATTCTTTGCAGAAGTTGCTTGAATGTTTTCTAAGTTATATGCCTAATTTTGGACTGATTCTAAAATATAAGCTCAGACAATTGTTCTGTTATCAAGGGAAATCTCTGTAGTCATATAGAGCCTACTATCTGCCAGGTATTTTTCATGCATTATCTATTCTTTCAACAACTGTAAGGTAAATATTATTCAATAAACCATTATAGATGTGGATACAGGCTCAAAAATGTAGGTAACTCACGTGTATCTTATAAATAGTGGAGAAGGGGCCTGATCCCATGTCAGTGTGACTCCAAAGCTTGCATCGTCCCTTCCCTCCTCGTAACTCCTCTCACAGAATAAATCATTGATGTAATTAATTCTAAAACTCCTAATAGCTTTATAATATTCATGTTTAACAAATTTAGCATATTGAAGTATAAAAAACATTCTAAAATAGAAGGCCCCAGGAGTAAACCTATTTAGCTACTAGAAAATTAAATATTTATAAAGAAACTGTGAGAGAAAGCCAGGCACATGTTGTATTTATTTTTGTTTGTGTCTGTATACAATTATACCATCACTTACTAGGTCTCGGTAACAAAAATGGGTTTGGTCCAAGATGTTGGGGTGTGTGTGTATGCCCATATGATTCTGAAACATAGGATTTCAGACATTATGATGTGACAAAGTGCAGGACGAGTTCGGACTTTAAGGATTCTTGGACCCACCAAATGTACTTCCTGCATAAGAGATCCATTTCCCTATCATCAGATTTCTGCCCTCCCGGATAAATCAACCACTTCCCCTTCGTGCACTCCCTCAGCACTATTCAGACCTCCATATAACAGTTTACTCCTCTAAGTACACGTCCCAGTACAAGCCTATAAGCTTTCCAAAAATAGGATTGTGTCTTATCCATCTTCCTGCCCCAGCACCTAGCGTGGCATCTGGCACATAGCAGAAATGCAATAACAACCATTCAAAGAATGCATAAATTAACAAAAGAATCCCCACAGCTTTTCAAAAGGGACTTATTGATGATCATCAGTGAACTTCAGATCCAAAACTTTTCTGTATGACTCTTCACCATTTTCTTTAACACCTCGGTTTCATTTTGCAAGCCTAGTCAGCTTCTCCTTAGAGTGGTCTCCTGCTATCTTCTCCATGGTGTGCTCCTAATTCTTTTACCGCTCTAACTTTCCTTCCTGTTTTACTTCTAATGCCACCTCCTCCTCCCCTTGCTCCCTAATGTGGATGCTCTCCAAGACTCAGAGTTGGTCTTTCCTAGCTCAGGTTCAGTGATCAGTTCTGAAAGCATATCTGCACTCAGGTATTCGATTCCCACCTCTGTGCCAATCAATCCCAATTCTGGGTGTGTGCCCTTTCCTTGCCAACTCTGTGGCTCCAAATGCCTACTGAACTCCCTATATGAGTGGTTCATTGTCACCTGAAGTTCAACATATTTAAATCCAAATTCTTCATCCTGTCTCCTCCCCAAGCCATCATCCTCCTCCATCCCTATACCTTGTTCCCCAGGCACAAAACCTTAATTTGATCCTGACCACCATGCCAAGGACTCAGGATTTTTTTCTTCTTGTTCTGGTTGTAGAGAAGTATAACATCTTTAAGAATTAATCAAAACTATGGAATCTTTACCCAGAAAAGTGGCCATACTTACAAAGACTGTTGCAAACAATCTCAAGATCTGAAGGGTTTCGTGTTGGCCTCTAAAAACTATCTATGGACTGTAAGTCAAGAAACTCTCATCTATCAAGAAGTCTGACACATTAAAGTGGGCACAAGAAGACCAGAGGGTCACTAAAGATACTTTTGGTTATTTCCCAAATTTGCCTAGAGCCAAGATTAGTGTCAAATTCCTCCTGATACCCAGGATATTCTATGCTAAGGAAGGATATACTTTTAACTTCTAGGACAAGAGGAGGGCCGTTACTCCCTGTCTAAGAGTAGGTAGAATCCGTTTCAATCCCTTTAGTGAGCAAACGAATGAGGATTCTCAAGCAATGTGGCATCTGCCTACATGTCTTACTTAGGGATAGCACATATGTGGCATTTATCGGAGATGCCACTTTCCTGGGAACACAGCATCCACCAGCGAGACACCTACACTCTAACCCAGTTTAAAATTAAGAGTTAGACAACATAATCTCTGTATTAGTTTCCTAGGGCTGTCGTAACAAATTACCACAGACCGAGTAGCTTAAAACAATAGAAATTTATCCTCTCCCAGTTCTGGGGGCTGGAAGTCCTATCAAAGTGTAGGCAGGACCATGCCCCCTCTTCCAGTATCTGGTACTCATGTGTTCCTTAGATTGTGGCTGCATAACTCCAGTCTCTGCCTCCAGCTTCACGTCTGTCTTCTTGTGTGTCTCTCTTCACATTGTCTTCCTCCTGTTTGACTCTGTGTCTGAATTTCCCTTTCTTACAAGGACACCAGTTATATCAGGTTAGAGGTCCACCCTTCTCCATATGACCTCATCTTAACTTATTACATCTGCAATGACCCTATTTCCAACTTAAGTCACATTCTGAGGGACAGGGGGTTAAGACTTTAATATATCTTTGGGGGGGACACAATTCAAGCATAACAATAATATATAAACCTAGAAAACATCAGAAATTGAACGCTGTAGTCTAATTCAATGAGCCCAAATTGGGTTTCAGAATCCATCTCTACACCCTGCCCTGAATACCCACTAGCCATCACTGGAGTTGGCAAGAGAGAGGAGGCTTAAAAAACTCCAGCTTTGGTACTGAGTAGAAGAAGGAATGATGACAAACTGGTATTCTATGATTACGATATTCTGTAATCATGTTAAACTTAACTTACATGTTAAACCATGTAAGTATTGATAAAAATAATTCACAGAGAAAAACGGCAAAACTTGTTTTCTCTAAAAGACTAATAGAGTGACATATCAATTTTAACTTTAATTATATTCTTTAATAATGACATTTGTTTAGTATTCACTTTGCCTTGGGCAGTGATGCTAACTTTTGTTAGTCTGCGTAGCAGTTCTTATGAAATCACTTCTCACCAAAGCTTAAGGAGAAAGAAACATTTATCATGATAAAGGATTTGTTTAATATTCTATTTTTCTAAAAACGGAAATAGCATTTTGTCAGTACCTTTCTTCTTTCATTCAAACTTTTGTTTTTATTTTAGGATGTTTTTAATACAATGACAAACTAGGAAGCAAAGGTTTAAAGTAACAGCCATGGCCTGAGAATCCATTTCTGAGCCTTGGCTTTCCTGCATATAATCTTATATCATTTCACCTCTCTGGGCTCCAGGTGCCTCATCAGTAAATAGTCATTCATTCGTTCATTCATTCATTCCCTTTTTTTGTGTATGAGGAAGACTAGCCCTAAGCTAATATCCGATGCCAATTTTCCTCTTTTTGCCGAGGAAGATTGGCCCTGGGCTAACATCTGTGCCCATCTATCCCTACTTTATATGGTCCGCCACCACAGCATGGCTTGACAAGCAGTGCCTGGGTGCGTGCCTAGGATCCGAACCTGCGAACCCTGGGCTGCCGCAGCCAAGCACTAGCACTTAACTGCTGCGCCACCAGGCGGCCCCTCATTCATTCCCTTTTTAACTAAACAAGAGGTGAAAACGCAACATCTGCAGGAACCAGCAAGTAGTATGAATGGGTGACTCAGCACTCACTGCTGGGGAGACGCAGGAATCACCAGAAACTACAAGAAATTAACTGAAGAGCACATAACCTCTCTAAGATGGCAGCTGCCACCAAGCCACAAACAGCTGTTGCCTGCCTTGTGAGAATCCTGGGGATTTTTTTTAAAAAAACCAGAGATATGAATTTTGATGTGAAGTTTCCCAATTTCTAAATCTTGGTAGCCAATCAAAATATTTTTAAACTCTGAAGTTCAAACAAAACACATCTACAGGATGGATTCAGCCTGTAGACTGCTGCATTTAATCTTTGAAATAAACGAATAAACAAATATTCATCATGCAACAGGTGCTACTGAACACTGGGAACAGAACAGCATACACAGCTTCTTCCGTCAATAGAGATAATTGAGGGCAGAGTGAATTTATACACTGCTCTTAATCATCCTTGAAAGACTTTATTCACATCGCTTTTGTGATTCACTCTCTGGTTTTCCCCTTGCCTCACTGGCCACTCCTTCTTGAATCTTCCTTCTCCTCCTGCCCTCCAAATGCTGGCATCTCTCCAGGCTTGGTCCTGGAACCCCTCTACATCTGCTCACACCCACAGTGGACGCCTTCCTCTTTTTATAACTCACCAAGCGTGTTCTTCCCTCAGAGGCTTTGTACTTTTTGGCCCAGCTACCAGAGAACTGGACGCCCTAGACGACCTCATCCAACCCAATGGCTGTAAACATTTTCTATATGCTGAATATTTCTTAATTTCTATCTCTAGCCTTGATTTCTCCCCTGAACTCTAGACTCGTGTATTCAATTGCCTACCTGACATCTCTACCTGGATATCTAAGTGACATGTTAAATTTAGTACATCCACCAGTAAGTTCTTGATTCCTCCTTCAACCTACTGTTCCCATGGTACCATTCATTCAGTTGATCAAATAAAACATCTTGAAACCCGGCTTGAATCTTCTCTTATCATAACCACTATATCCAATCTATGGGTAAATTCTATGCTCTCTGTCTTCAAAAGATGTCCTAAATCTGAGCACTTCTCAGTACTTCTACCATGACCACCCGGGCCCAAACCACCATCCACCATCATGTCTCATTTGGACTCATAATAGCCTACAGTAGCCCTCACTTTTGCCACTCCCTACTTTAGCAGACAGAGTGACCTGTGAGTCATGTCACTCTTTTGCTCAAAACCTTCCAAGAGCTGTCCATTTCATTTATGAAATCTAAAGTCCTTAAGGCCCCACGTGATCTGGCCCCCTGCTGCATTTCTGGCCTCACGGGTCAACCACATCCCTCCCTCACCACTGTGCTCCTATCACACTGGCCTCCTTGCTCTTCAGGGCCTTTGCATGGGCAGTTCCCTCCACCTGGAATGTTCTTCTCCCAGGTAACTGCAAGCCTCAGTTCTTCACTTTAGCCTGGACTTCGCTTAAATGTCACATCTATCCACAAGGCAACTTCAGAACTTATCCTTAAGGGATGTTATCTATCTACATGTCTCTTCCTTGTCTGTCTCCACTGCTAAAAGATAAAGCTGTAAGGCAGGGATCTCATTGCTCTATTCCTGTACCTGGCAGCTGCTGGGTGCTCAATCATATTTGCAAGTGCATAAATATATCCTTAAATCCTACACTTTTAAATATCTCTGCTTCAACAAAATTCAAATCACTCTTCTGCCTACCTATTGTTCAATTTTTTTCTGTTAACAGACAGAAAAAAAAACCCTCATAGTTAAAGGCTTTGTACAAATAAGCTCTTTGATTTACAACCCAAAAGATGTCTCTGGGTCATGTTCATGTTTTTGGCTACACTGATAGGCAGGTCACATGGAGACTTGCCCACAAGAGTCAGCTAAGAGCTATTAAAATTCATGGAATGGCTTCTTGGGCCACTGTGGCCTGCTCAATAGTTCCCAAAAGCCTAGCCATAGACTGATGCTAATATTAGACAACATTTTCATTAGTCTGCTATAAAATAAGAACAATGAAATACATTTACTTTTTTGGTTTTGTTTTGTTTCTATTGTGGTAAAAACATTTAACATGAGATCTACCTTCTTAAATTTTTAAATGTACAATATAGCATTGTTAGCTATAGGCACAATATTGTATAGCATATCTCTAGAACTTATCTTGCATAACTGGAACTGTATGAAATACATTTTTTTATGAAGGTAAATTCTTTGAATTTAAAGGTTGCTTTTTTATTCTGAGATTGTTTCCTTCTTATTTTTTCTGATTATCATAATGTTCCCTTCTTTTCTAAATGATTGTCTTAATAGATGAGTGTTGTCCCTTTTTCCTTACTGTCCCTACTCAGAAAGAGAAAAAGTGGGCAACCCTATGTCAATTTCCCATTCTTCTTATGAAGTATTACTCCTCCATAAAATTCAAAAGTAGGGACCTACCTGTCGACACTGTTTGGCCTGAAGACCTCACCATCAGACTCACTCCTTTGAGTCATACACACAGGTAAGGCTTTTTCATTAGAAACTCACTGTTTAGTCCACATGTTACCTGAGAGGACCCTAGAAGTTCCTCAAGCCTTTTTCAGTTAGCAAATGAGGACAGCTTGATCCATCAAAGAAGCTAATTATCATTTTGGGGCTAAGGGGAGAGCCTGACCAGAGACTTTGAGACCTAGAACATGTTTGTTTCAGTGTACAGGAGCAAGTCCCCAGGAAGCCGAAGGCATTCAGTGCCAGGGTCTACCATGGCAGGGGGCTCACCCTGAGGCTGGGGAGACCAGGGTTGTTCTAGGGGAGCTTCACCAATGATGAACTTCACTTATTTTACAATTTCCCTGTGAACTGACCTGCTAATACCAAATAGCATATTCTTTCCACTTGGTTTGTCTCAATTTCCTTTGGCTCAAAGATTATAGTCTAGTGTGTATGACTCTTTCTCAGCACTGTTCTGACCAAGAAGGATAAAAGTGATAGAGGACAAATACTCCCCCTGAGCCCCCCTCTTTGGGATTCAAGGAGTGAGGGGATGTTGACATATCTATTTGCAATCAACCTTACCTAGCCATCCTGCCTGACCAACCAGCATTTTGGGGCTATGACTGATGAGACCATTTTCTTATGACTGAGGTCGTATACTCATAATGAATATTAAGCCCTTAGAAGATGAGATATTGCCAGGAGGAAAAGGAAAGGAAAATGACTCAGAGGCTTTAACCTAGTTAAAGCAAAACAAAATGACTAGATTCAACTTCAGGCATATTTATACTTCATTTAGATTACTATCATACTACTGGAGCATTTCATATTCTTAAAAAATTATTGCTTATAATTTTTGACTGAACAAGTGATATAAATACTAAGGTAACATTAGTAATCAATCTTAATATAAAAACTTACTCGTGGAAAAGTAGAATACAGTACATATAGGCTTTTTAAAAATGCCCATCTGGTCCACATCTCAAATCTCATTTGGAAGAATATTTCAAGTGCTCCTAGCCCTTAGTAAAATCATTAATAATGACACTAAAGATATCATTTCCACACCTGCCATGAAACTAAGCACTGACCCAGATGCTCAGGATCTAAAATTAATCAGCAGCAGTCTCATTTGAGAAATTTAATTCACATTGCTTCTCTTCTATTCCCATCGGGCACTCGGTTGTTAACAGGAACTGTGATATCCGGAAAATATTGGCATAGCAGAATTCTTAACGAAGAATTCTAGTAGATCCAGACGTTCTGAGTAGTATATCAAGCTGAGGAGAAAGAAATTTCATTTCCCAGAGAACTTCAGTATCTTCATTCATTTACTTATTCTACAAATAGTCATTGAGCCACCACTAGGTACCAAGTACTGTGCTTGGTGCCTAAACCAGACACCAAACAGGAACCTTGTTCTCATGGAACTCACAGTCAAGTGGAGGAAACAACAACAACAACAGGAGAAAAGTAAACAAACTAATCAAATAATCACAGTTTACCAAGACTGCTGTTCATTCACCAAATACTGAGTGCCCACAGAGTGACAGGCACTGGGCTAGGCTCTGGCAATACAGCATGTTATACAAGCAGACAGCTTTCTTGACCTCACGGGGTTTTCATTCTTTTGGAAGTGACAGGAAACAAATGGGTAGAAACAGCCCCCCTCCCTCAAAAAAATTAGTTATTTGCAAGCTGTGAGAAGTGCTAAAAAGGAAATAGACAAGCTACTTGGATAGAAAACAATGCGGTTGGGGAAGAATTTACCAAAATGGTCACCTGGGATGCTTTCTCCAAGGAGTTGCTTCCTGAACAGAGACCTGAAGGACAAGATGAGAGGGAAGCAGCCGTGTGAAGAGGAAGAGCTTCCCCAGACACAGGGGAAAGAGAGCTCTAAAGCCTGGAGGTAAAAGCACATGGCCGATTTCTGGAAACAAGAGGCCACGGTGACTCGAGCATGATCAATCAGTCAGGAGGAGAGGGACCTGAGACAATAGCTAAGAGAGCAACTAGTGTAGGAGTTTGAATTTTATACTCAGTACTAAGATTTAAGCATGAGGATGACGTACTCCCATGTGCCTTGTGAGAAGGCCCCTCTGCCTGGAGGAGTTGTAGGAGGAGGCCGGGCCAGGAGATCCTTTTGGGAGTCTTTGCATCGTCCAATTATTGCCAAGAGATAGAGAGGAAAGAGTAGATTTAAATTATATTTTGGCAGTAGAATTAACAGGAAAGATGCATCATGACAGGTTGTTAAAAGGACCAATTAATATGCATCCTACCCCATTTGTTCTTTCTCTTCATGGCACCTGGAACTGATTGTTTGAAGGGAAACTTCCCCTTTCCATCTAAGGGTGCTTTTCTCCTGGCCCTGTTTACCTTGATGCTCGTTTTATTTTTAATGTTCTCTAAGGCTGTTCTCTCTGTGGTCACTCAGGAGCTGAGTGTAAACCAGAGCTCCCGGCAGAACTTGGTTTATTATCTGGGCAGACAGACGTGCAGCTCCGTAAAATCAGACTGCTTATATAGAAAATCCTTCTAAACATGTCTGTATAATTGAAGGTCCTAGTACTTTTGGTTTTCTCTTGGTCAAGTCTTGAGATTGGCTTGAATCTCAGGAACTTTTTCTTAGAGATTTTAAACAGAAATTTCTATTGGATAATTTTTTTTCCAGAATTATTTTTTATTTCCAATTTCAATTTTAAATTAAAAAAAGTAGATTATTCTTACATGGAGTTTAAACCTACTTCTTTAATTACATTATAGAAAGTGTTGCCAAGATCAAAATTGCTCTCTCAGAGAGCCCTATGTCCCCCAAATTTCTAGAATCTCTAATTGAAGTGAAAGTAACTTCTTGATAAGTGATACAATTTCTTTATTTGTATATAGGTTTTCTTCTCATTAAGTTCATCTTGATTTACATTTTTCTCAGATAATTATTTAATTCACCAAATTTTTCAATTTAATCACTCAAAATATTTTATTTTCCTCTGAGCCTTAATCTTCTCTCTAAATATTATTAACTAATTTTAATAAATTTATTAATAAATTTTATAATTTGTTTTTTTTCCATTTTTTTTTTTTGGATTCAATTTTCCAGATTTGCCAGAGATTTGTCTGTTTTGTTTGAAGAATATATCCTTGGTCTTAGCTATCAATTCTACAAAAGAAAGATTTATTTTTTTCTCATTATTATGTTTCTTTTATTTTTTATTTCTGTCTTTATTATTTTCTTTCTCTCCACCTTTCCTTAATTTCTTTTGTCTTTTTTTTCTGAATTCCTATGTAAAATATTTAGTTCTCCTCTCATAATTCTTTTCTTTAAAAAGCATTTAGAGCTGTGAATCTACTAGACAAAACAGCTTTGGCTGTATCTCATAAATTTTTGTTCAATAATGTTACTTTCTAGTTCGTTATTTGTTATTGTTATGTTCTAGTTTCTTATTTGTTATTATTTAGTTTGCTTAGCTCAGTTATGTGACTATTTCTAAAATATCCAAGTAATTTGGGGTTTTTTCTTTACATTTCCAATATTAATTTCCAGTAATATTTTATTATTAGGATAATGAAGTACAACTTTTACTTTAGAAATGCATTGAAATATTTTATGGTCCAAATTATCATCAGTGTTTGTAAATGGTACGTGATGCTCGACAAGATGCATTTCCTGTTATTAGATGCAAAGTTATATCAATGCATAGCTGTTTATTCAAACATTAAATAATTCATGTGCTTTTTGTTTCCTTGACTTATCAGAGAGTTATAGCAATGCATGAAATTTTAATACTACTCACGTGATTCGTTGTATTTCTAACAACTGTTGCTTTTCACAGAATGATTCTATGTTATTCTGTGCTTAGTGTTTCATGACTTGTGGCTTCTTTATGGTTCTACCTTGTATCAATATATAATTAACCTTTAGTCCAATTTATTCTTTAATATAAGTATACCAACCCTGCTTTTTTCCTAGATATATGCTTCCCAACATCTTCCAAGATATACGCTTTCCAAATATATCTTGTACCCATTCTTTTATTTTCAACTTTATTTATATTTTATCTCACGTAAGCATCATTACTTTGAATTTGAGTTTTAATTTGAATTAATTTTAAAACCTTGTATATCTTTGATATTAAAAAAAAAAAGTCTATGTAACTATCTAAGGGACCCCTTCAACCTTATTTTGGAACTTTTATCAGGGGGCTACAGTACCCTCACTATAGACTTTGTCAGATGATAGAATTGTACCAAAAGAGATAGAATTCTTTTACCTCTGGTGTTCCAGATGGGCTAGAAACACAGGAAATAATAGACCTATGGCCATATTTATATAATGTAAATTTGTGGCTTACTCTCAGACATCTCCGAAGATCAGGTTTGATGGAGGAGGAGTGATCAGGCATCCCACATGAACTCTCTCACTTACACCTGGGAACAGGCCACAACCGCAATGCAGAAGAAACTTCTCTCAAAAGAAAAAGACTTTTTTAATCTCCCTAACCTTCAACTTTTCCAACTAGACTCTGCATCTGTCTCCCTTTTGTCTCTAACTTCTTCCACTGCCTCCAAAACCCCTCACCAATCAATCAATGACTCTTCGATATTGTGCCATATTCCGTGGGAGAGACATGGAAAGGTAAGACTCAGTTCTTGCTCTGAGGGATTTTATAAAATTACTGAGGAGACAAAAAGCCATGCAAAATTAACAATTAAATACTAAACTATTTGGCATTAGTTATTAGTGGAATAGGCTTTTTTAGAAAAGAGAGAAAAGTATTGGCTGCAAGAGGCAGCCTATATCTGTGGCTCCTAAATGCTTTCCCTTGGGAACTTCTGGAGGCACTGGTTCAGTAGGTTCAGTAGGTCTGGGTCTGGGTCCCAGGAATATGTATTTTAGAAGCTCTCCAGTGATTCATATGCATGGCCAAATTTAGAAAATATTACTTTAAATGATCTCATCACACACTCTGAAACTGTTTGTGCTTATGTTGCATAAATCTATTACACATCTCTGAAGGTCTTACTTAAAGTTTCCATTTGTCTTCCAAGGTTCCAATAAGGCACAAAAACTGTGGTATCTCACAGGTAACATTTTCCAAGTCAAGATAAAAAGATCAGGCACCTGTCCCACACCATTTGACTTCTTATTTCTGTGCCAATTTTAATTGCAATGTCCAACAACACAACAGCATATAAGTCATTAGCCATAATTGTAAACTGTAAGATGGCCACAACCAATCCCAGTTATTGTAAGTTTAAAATATTATGGTCCCATTGGGAGGCGAGAGCAGCCAGGATGTGAAATAATGGAAATGCATAAGTGAATGAACTGGATATGTTTACTCTGGAGAAAGAAAGATTCAGAGAATACATGATAGCCCTCTCCAAATATTCAGAGTTAGCATGTTGAAGGGGAAGTTAACTTGCTCTATGTAAAGAATAGAGCCAATGTATGAGGTCTGTAGGAAGACAGGCATTTGTTCAATATGAGAAAGAAATATATAAACATGCCTGGAGGGATAAAAGTTCCCATCTCAGGAACTGCTCAAATAATACAAGCCTGAGATTTGTATCAAGTATCCTTTAAAAAGTTCTTTCTATGCCAGATATACTAAGAGACAGTTCTATGCAGAACTAATTACTAAAATGGCCAATCCTAGCTTAGCAAGAGAAATTTTCCCTGGTGTCAGTGTTGGAATATTTGGTTGCCTAGCAACCAGTAAATATGTATGATGCAATGGAAAATCATTAGTTTGTGTCTGAGTTGATTGTATAGTCCCTAACACTACACTTGGTTCATTTCATTGATGGTAAGTATTCCCATTATAGCTTGTTACATATCAAAATGGTGTTGAGCTGCAACTCGCACAGTTCTGATCTTTATCAAACACTAGCCAGCTGCCCAGCTTAGCCATAATGCGCACAATAGAAATAGATGTTTGGTCCATGAAGGAGGCAACAGGATAAGAAGGTGAGAACAGAATAATATGAGGATCTATAAAACTGTTAAATAAAAGTTAAATCTAGTAGAGCCTTTAGAGGGATGGTATAAGTTTAATCATGAACTCTTCAACTTTGGAATTCTGTGGATTTTTAATAAGTGACTAGTACCAGCATTTAAAGTATAGAGCAAAGTTTAAATATATAATATACTTTAATCATAACTTTCCATTCATAGTCTCCTAGGAAACTGACAAAATATATCTGGATAGTTTAAAAGTTTGATCTCATTTACAAAGGGCTGCTTTACATTATAAGAACCAAAGAACTGTTATTTGTCAAACTTCCACATTGAACATCTGCCAAGATATCTTATTAGGTTTTCTTAGTAATAATGACTCAGTACATAAAATAAACCATGGAACCCTGTCAGATTCTATCCACACTAAATAACTGAGATACTCATTTCCCCTCCTTTGTTTGATCTCTTAAACCGAAATCATAATTTTAAAAAATGATTGATTTTTGATTAATTTCTCTTTCTCCCCAAAAGATTTAGAGTTGCTTTAGGTAACTTTTTATTAGCCAGTCCAAGACATTTGTCCAACAATATAATTAATAGCATTTTTAATGAAAACGATGGTATATTAATTGGTAATTCTTGGATGAGTGTTCTTCCTAATTACTTATTAACCTTTAAATCAGAAATACACAAGAGAGCAGAGCAAGATTCATGTCTTTGAGTATCTGAAAGCTTTTTCAAGGTGCTTTTTATAAAAAGAATCCAGAAGAACTGTTTCCTCCCCCAGAGAAATCTCAAAATTCTATCAGGAGCTAAGTATGGTACGATGCTTAACACATTAATGTGCTATAGAAGTTTTCAGGGTATCTATTTTGGCACTTCAGTGAATCATCATTGATACAAGTATGGTTTAATAAGATAATAAAGATGATGCCATCAATTTTTCTTTATCATTTAAATTTGTAGGTAGTTGCAAAGGTGCTAAAAAGAGAAAAAAAGACTATTATTAGTTGAGATGGTCTATTTGAATATTTCAATATATATACTAGAAAATGAGGAAGGCTAGACCCACAAAAGATTTCTAGATCTTTGGCCCTAAACATCAAGTCTTACTTCACGGAGCTAAAAAAGGTTTTATAGATAAGGCATGGTATAAACCTGACTCACTGCCATTTAAACAGTAGGTTCATTTAAATGGTTGAACATAAACTAGATGAAAAGACAAGTGGATTTCAGAGGGCAAGAGTCCAATTTCATTTTCTCTGACAGGAAGGAGCATCCCACTCTGCAGGTCTTCTCTGGGTTTCTGTTTGGCCTTTCTGTCTATCTAGCACTGTTGAATGAGAGTTACTATTTGAAGGTCAAAGTTGCTTTTCACTTCTGGAGATTCATTTTGTACCTATGCCTTATCTCTAGGCCTTTGCCCCATTAACTTTTCTTCTATCTCTGCCTTAATTCATTTATCAAACATATTTCTTGAAGCCCGATATGTCCCAGGTTCTGTCTTTGACATAGAGGATCCAGCAGTGAAGGCCATCCTGCCTTCAAAGTGCTGAAAGTCTGGTGGGGGGAGAGTCAGAAATGGGTATCAGGCAACTGCCATGTAGTATGATAAGTACCAGAAAGGTATCTGAGTGCCCTAGAGCATGGTAAGGTCTAGGGTGTGTGCTCTGGAAGCACACTGGGGGATAGCCAACTCAGACTACGGGTAGGGGAAGATCAAGGAAACTTCTCATTGGACTTGACTAGGAGAATGGAGGTGGTTGTGGTGGATAAGAGGGCAGAACACACCATCTCTGAATCTTCCTTCTCTAACTCCATGAGGCTACCTGTTTTCTCAGTCACCTCTATCTCTATCCTTTTGATATGTCTCCATCTTCCAAGTCTCTGTATTGGATCATTATCTGCTTAAAGAGTAGGCCCTGTGAGGACCATCCATCAAACCACTATGCAATAATAAAGAATAAGACACCGCTTAAAGGCCCTGCTGCAGGTTAAAGAAGTCTGCAGGTTGAGAAAGGAATCTGAATATTCATTCTCCTACAATACTTTCCCTCCCAATTCCAAGAGGTCTGTATTCACTTGCAGATGAAGTTACAACTATGGCTCTGCTCACCATTCCAAGGAAGAGATAACTGCCCAAAAAAAGATGCAAAGACAAAGTACTAAACTATAGAGAAAGCAACAATATATACATACATGCATTCAAAAATAAATAAATAAATGGATAAACAAAATGTTTCTTAAAAGGAGAAGAAAAGACAAATGAAAGAAAACAACAATAACAATCACAGCTGCCGTTTACTGAGCATACTATACATCATCAACTGTACCAGCTATTTTCAATATATTATGTGTAATTCTTAAAACAATCTTGGAAGGTGGATTCTTAAAACAAGTCCTGGAACAATCTTTGGCACAAAGTATGAGCTCAGTAACTATTTCTTGAATAAATGAATAAATCAGTTTTTCTAATTGCTTGGTAACTGTCTCCCCTACGAAGACGCGAGTTCCTTGAGGACAGGAACCTCCTTTTGCCTTCTTCTATGTCCCAAGCAGAAGGAATTACAGGATTAGGACTGACAACTGTCATGATCATTGGAACAGTCCAAGTGACTCAGAGTTTCTCAAAGTGTGGTCATTGATGGTTTTGGTAGCTTATCATACTAGATTCCGGCTACTTTCATCTTTTTAGTTCTATATTTTTCTAATTATTTCTGTAATAACTTTTTCTCTCCATTTTTTCCCATTACCTGGGAAAAGTTAAAGATTGCTAATATTAACAGTGTTATAGGGAATTATGCATTCTCATATGCTGTGGAATTATAAATTGGCTTAGATTTTGGAGGACAATTTGGACATATAAATTATATTCTTAAATGCTCACAGCATTTAACTCAACAATTCCATTTCTAGATATTTATACGAGAGAAATACTTATGTATGTGAACAAAAAGGCATGTACAAAGGTGTTCATATCAGTAGTATTAATCATAGTGAAAAGTAAAAATAATCACAAAATTAATCAATACAGTAATCCAGGGAGGGAACTGGTCAAATAAACTATGGATCATTAATACTATGAAATACATATGACATTTCAAATATAAGGTAGAATTACTCTATCTATCTATCTATCTTTTTGTCATCTATAGCAAATACATACACATCTGACCTGGAAAAATCTCCAAAACATATTATTTAGTAGGAAAAAAGCTAGTTGCAATATTTTACACACTATTATCTGTTTGTATTTAAAATACATTCCAAGAGATATATTTCTATAGGTATGTATATAATGTATCTATTATATATTATTATGTATTATATCATATGTTATATTATAATTTATATCATTTATAAATTTATAATATATTTTTATAAAATATCTATTTACATATTATATATTATATTTGTATATGTTATTATAATCTATAATATTTTATACATACGTGTGTATATATATATTATGCTGTGTTGGGTTGCAGCAGCTAAGCTATAACAAGAGACCCAACTATCATATGGCTTTTAACCACATGGCATAGACCAATGAACAAGAAGCTTATTTCTCTCTCGTACAGGATGTGGTCGGTGTTCCACAGCCATTCAGCACTGGGGATCCTTCCATATTATGGCTCTGCAATCCTTTAAGCCTTAGAATCTTAGAAACTGCATGGTTAGGCTAGGTCATGGCTACATCCAAGTTCCAACCAGCCTTAAGAAAAAGGAGAAAATATGGAAGAAGACCACTCACTCTCTCAAGGGTCCCAATTTTGAGATAGCACACATCATTTCCACTCACAATCTATTGGTAAAAAACTTGGCCAAACATCCACCCATTACAGCAAGGGGGATTGGAAATGCAGCCCCTGGCTAGATGACCACATACCCAACCACAGATTATTACGGTGGAAGTAAAAGGGAATAAATATTGGTGGACAGCCAGCTGTCTTCTCCACAATATAGAGAACACAAACAGAAATAGAAAACAGAGGGGAGCATGAAGTTTTGCTCTAAAGTGAGGATGGGGCAGCATATCAAAGGAAATCTTTGCTTTATCAGTGTTCTTCCAATTGTTTAATGTGGGTAGGAGAGATTATGACTGCCTCAGAGCTGGTAATGAGGTCAGTTGTCTAATCTCCTGTCTAAATCTGAGTGGGGGATAGCTCTGTGCAGCCCACTTGACCTCCCAACTGACCTCTCATAACGCTTGCAGTATTGCCTTTCTCTTCTTACTCTTCACCTCTGACATCTTTACTAGACTATCCTTCCATGCTAACCACCATTGAAATGCTTCAAAAATGTGGATGCCCAGCATCTACTGGATTGTAATTTTAACCAAAAGACAGGTTGCCACTGGCCTCTATCCTTCCACTGGGATTTTCTCATGCAGTCTGTAACTCACACAAACATACTGAACATTTGTAGCAATGCGGGATACCATAGGAAGTTGGAGTGAATGAAACAGAATTTTCATTGACACTAGTCTTCTCCTTCAGAAAGGTCTGTCTAACTGGCCAAACAAGCTATCAGTGTCTGAATAGATAAGTAACAGTGGCAGTTGATATGCTCAAGTTAGTGGTAAAGCCATTAAAGTAAGAAGGACTTCACAATAGTAAGTGATGACTGGGAAAGGAGGTTTGAATGAAGATTCCTCAATGAGATGAGACTGGAACTGGCCCCCAGGCATAAGTGATATTTGTCTAGACACGAAAACTTCACATGTATGGGGGGATGGAGTGAACATTTATTGATCACGTGCTATATGCTGTGTGCTGTGCCAGGGATTTTGCATTCATTATTCCATTTATCATTACAACATATCATTAAGGTAGACACCCTAATTTTACAGATAAGGAAACTGAGGCAAAGAGAGCTTATATCAATGATTCAGGATCCAAGAGCTAGTAAGTGGAAGAGAGGGGATTTGTGTCCAGATAGATGTATTTTCTGGATAGATCTAGATCTATCTGCTTTTTAATTACCTCACTGTGTCTCACAGCATTTCAGGCAGGAAGAAAAGCAGGGGCAATGGAATGGAATGGAATGGAATGGAGCTGAGTCTGGTCTGTTGAGGCACAAGGAGGAGAGCAGGTTGAGTGGCAGGATGTCATTACATATGCATTGGGGTTGAGGTCACCCTGGTGTCTGAGTGCTCCAGTACAAGAGGACTGGGTTACTTATAGAAAGTGCTGTATCACGCTTCACTTGACATTGAGTTCTCCCCCAGACCTGGGGGAAAGAAGATCTACCAGTCAATCCACCTCTACTGGCCCAATTTAACAATTTAACCAGTTTTAAAAGGGGGTTTAGTTAGAAGAAAACACCCCCAGCCTACATGAGTTCATCAATAGCAAATGGTGATGAGAGTTCTGCATTGTTCTGGGTGACTTGTGGTCACTAGAAATGAGAGTAGGCGGGGTCTTTCTGTTCCAGACCTACACGGGCTCGAGAGCAGTGAGCTCTCCCTACTCTTCTCAGATTTTGTCTATTTGGACCCTTTCTCGGTTCTTCATGAGGTGACTGTATCACAGTGTTTTCTCAGAGTTGTGCCCTTTAAAACACCTCCAGATTTCTGCAGCAATGCTATAGCACATCCTCAGCCTTGGAGATTGCTCAGCTGTTTCTCCCTGGTACACAGCCTTCTTCACTTGCTTCCTTCTCATGAAGCCCCTCTCACCTGGAAAGCCTAAGCACAAGTTCTCTTCCTAGGCTCTTTCCTCTTCTTTCATTCTCTGACCCAAGCCATGGACAATTCCCAAATGTTGTTTAAAGAGCCTTCCTCTAGAAGTGCCTCATTATTCTGATCAGTCAAACGGGAGGAAAAGAATCCCAATCAATTAGAAAGAAATGGCAGGAGTATCCTGTGTAATGGAGGACCCGAATGCCAAATGGAGTAGGTCATACTTGTTCCTAAAGCTATTTTGGTTGTGGAGTGTGATCAGGTGGGGAAAGCCTGAAAGTTCCTTGAGCAAGAGAATGATAGGATAGGAAAAAAATTGAAGTTCACTATGTGTAATCCGGTATGTAAGACTAATTTCAAGTGAAAAAGAGACTGTGTCTCACTACTACGATAGAGTGTTAATATATGCCCAGCACTACGCCAAGCTCTTTAAAAGCATGATTCCACTTAATCCTCACAACCAACCCTATGTGGTTGTGCCCATTTTGTGGATGTGACAACTGAAGCTTAGAGAGTTTCATTTTTCCTATCTCTGGTACATGGCAGAGCTAAGTCTGATCCTGAGAATTTCAATCCAAGTACAACAGGCACAAACATGTCACTGGACTGAAGACAGAGAGACTCCCAGGAGGCTGGTGTGGAGTCTGTTTTATAAGGGTCTAGACTCTGTTGGCTCCAGGAACAGAACAGAAAGGAAGGGAGAGGGTGTTCACAGGAAAGGCTGTCAGGCTGAGAGTAAAAAGGAAAATGAAGACTAGAAGGAGAGGACACTTGGTGAGCACCCTGTGTGCCCAGCATATGTCAGTGGTTATGTCATCAATCTCCACAATAACTTTGTGAAAAAGATCTTATTTTGCCCATTTTGTGGTTGAGGAGACAGGTTCAGAGATCTGCAGTAACTCTACAGCTCCTGAGTGGCGGAGCGGGGACTTGAACCGGGCCCTGTGTGACTCCCAATCTGGTGTCTTTGGCACCTCATTGCACTACTTCCAACATGGCTTCAAGCTTGAGCCTCAGGCCTGGGGAGGAATTGCAATACCATTCCCAGGACCAGGGAAATTGTTGGGGAGAAAAACATGAGTGGGCAAGGGGATGATAAGTTTGTCGGGGGTGAGGTGGCAGGAGTCTATTCGGCTAGAACTTTCTTTGAAGAAGTTGGCGATGCTGATTTGGGCAGCAGAAGTCATGAGGCCGATGCCAGCCCCTAAAGGGAAAACAAGTAAAATCAGAAAGGGAGGGTCCTGAGGGCTGTGCAGGGGGGTTTCCCACAAATAGGGGCCAGGAGAAACAATAGGTGCCAGCAAGAGAGGTAGAAAAGTGACAGTTAGCACCAGAGGGGACAATAAGATGGTGCCATGATCAGAGACTCTCAACATGGAGGACATGTAGAGACGATTCTGAATCCAGGCAAATCTCAGCCAGCCAGCTATCAGTTCACTCCAACCTGCCCAGGCTGCTACCGTGATATTTTGAATCATGTCAAATTTATTAAAAACATATTACGTTCCATTAAATGCTGCAACCACGAAGGACAATGAAGTATTTACTCACCCAGGCACCGCTGCTCTGGGTGGCAAAATACTCTATTTTCACAGCAGCTCCCTCTAACTGTGGTTATTGTTTTCCTATAAAGTATATGCTGAACATTTGCCTTACTTAAACAAATAGAAAAATAATAATAGTATATACTCCCTCTGAACATTATAGGAAAGTGTAGGCTTCCATTTAATGAGATTTGGAAACCACACAGCAATTTTGATGTCCTGTCAAGCTTGTTAAATGGTGATTCTACCAGGATTTGACACTGAACCAGAACCAGCACGTCCCAGGGTGTAAATTAGGCATAACTGGATATGCACCGATTCTTTTGGGTCACTGGGATATAATTTAATGCTATAATTGAATAAATGATACTGTTGCGTCCTGAAAAGCCCTCTTCCAAAACTTCTAGCCCACTCTCTGGAAATACCTGGGGAAGTTGTGTCCACTGTATCATTTTATATGTCTTACAAACCTACCCCCACATCTGAAGAATGGCTCCAATCTAGACCTATTGATCTATATTTTCAATTGAGGTGGTAGGATTTTGCATTTTTAAAAAGTTCTCTGATTCATTCTGTTGGAGAGTCATTTAGAGAACACTGTTCTATGTTATTCGGGGAGGAATGTTTTGTCACATACTGTACTTTATCCTCCTAAACTTTGTAGGGATTGACCTAGTGGGGCTACGTATGGAGGTGTTTATTTGATCATTGCCTATACCAACTACGATTTGGTATTTTAATAAATTATTTGGTATTTAAATAAATTTTAATAAATAAAAATTTATATTAAAAAATTTATGTATCTTTTTTCTTTTTTTTTTTTTGTGAGGAAGATTCGCTCTGAGCTAACATCTGTTACCAACCTTCCTCATTTTTTTGCTTGAGGAAGATTAGCCCTGAGCTGACATCTGTGCCAATCTTCCTCTACTTTGCATGTGGGTCACTGCAACAGCATGGCTTGATGAGTGGGGTATATCCATGCCTGGGATCCGAACCCGTGAATCCAGGCCACTGAAGCGGAGCGCACTGGGTTTAACCACTATGCCACGGGGCCTCCCCCATGTATCTTTTTAAATGGGTCAAAAATACAAAAACAGATTTATTTACTTTTTAATTTTTAATTTAATTATGTTTGCTCTTGTCCATTGGTATGTTATCCAAATTCTCTAGCATACCCTGACCTGGACCAGGAGTGTAATGATCTGACAAGTGAAGGATTTTATAGTATACCAAAGTATAAGATCTCTGAAGACCTGGTTTCAGATCGCAGGAGAAGCGGTGCGTCGGTGCGCGCCCGGGATCCGAACCCCGGCCGCCAGCAGTGGAGCGCGCGCACCCAACCACTAAGCCACGGGGCCGGCCCCAGCTAGATGACTTTAAGCAAGTAATTTATTTGCAAAAGAGAGATAATAATGACAATATCCAGTCTGCTTAACTCATAGAATTTTCATAAAAATCAAATGATGCAATGAAAGTGGCATGCTTTGCGAACTATGAAATGCTTACAAACACAATGCGTTACTATATAGAATTGAAATAATGAGTCCTACGTTGTTCCTCCAGGACAATCCCTGAGGAGAGAAAAAGTGGGAGGGATTCCAGCTCTGCTTAATTTAGAGAAGCTCTGTTTGGCTATTCTGCCTTATATCTGATTTATCTAGTGGTTTTCTACATAAAGTTTCATTGGAAATCTGCTGCTTAAAAAAAAAAAAAAGTTGAAAATCACTCTCCTGTGTTCTATTGGGCTTTCTGCCCATATTCTTCCTTCTTTAATTGCCAGCCCACCCTTAAGCAAGTAACTAGTCATTATCACCTTCACAGAAATTTTAAAAAGGTAGAATTCCTGTTAGCTTCCTCCCTTAACTTCTTATCAGGAGTTCTGGTTAAATTCTTCGGTTGAGTTTAAAACCAACGGTCAAAGTGTGTTTTTAGATGAATTACTATTATTCTCAAATTTTCTTTATACTATCCCTATGCATAATCAAGAAATTACTATAATAAGAGAATTCCTTCTTGGCTAATTACAATCCACCACTTAGAAACAAGAGTGAAATCTTAGACTTAACATGTATATCAGGCAAAATGAGAAAATCAGAAGACTGATCAGTCCCCAATGCTCAGCTAATATTAGGTCAATAGAATTTTAGGTTAACTGATTAAAAGCCTAAATCATTACTTCAAAATCCCAAATCATGTATTTCTCAGGCTTTCTGTATTTTTTGTAGGTTCTTATGGTGAGTTTCTCATGAAAAGTTCAATACATTTGACAGAAAGTTACCCAAACAAAATGAACATTGCTAAGAGGAACTGAACAAAAGGGGAGGAGGAAAAGGGATAGGAAAGGAATAGAACAAATATGTTCTTTTACACACACGCACACACAAATGTGTTCAGGGAAAACAAAAGAGAATTCCAACGGGGCTTTCTCTGCCCCAAGCATGGAGGCATGTTGACATTCTTAGTGCTCTGGCTGAGCACCTTCTACTGCTCGTCTGCAAATATTCCCTTTTATCTACTTACACGAGGAAGGTGGAAAAACAGAGAGATTTTCTATAACATTAAAAATCATTTTATCTCCTCTTCCTCCAACATCTCTTACCACAAGGACCTAATTTACTAGGATATTTCAGATGAAAGAATTGTCCAATCTTAATTCTCACCACATTCCAACCCTCGTTCCCTGAATTGCAATCTGATTTTTTTCCTAACACTCCACCAAAACCACCCTTGATGAGATCACCAATAAGTATTTAATTACCATAGTCAATGATCATTTTGGCAACTCTTAATTTTACTTCACCTCTCAGCAGTATTTGACAACCATTGGGCACTTGCTTTCTCCTCCAATACCACTCCTTTCTTTCCTTTCCTTCAAGATCCATATTTGTGGAGCATTTAATTACCATCTGAGACCAAAGTGATGATGGCCTCTTCCTGCCACCACTGTAACTTAAATGACACATATTACATTATAGTGCAATGATTTGTTGACACTATTGAGAGGCTGGCCCCGGGCCACCAGTGTGAATGCCTGGGACATAAATAGGAAGCTCATCCCTTGGTGATCCTCATTTAACTTGCTCCCTCTGAGCAAGGAACAAAACAGCAAATGCTTCTAGAAAAACCTGAAGGGATTCCCAGTACCAGAAAAGGAGGGGGAAAAATAGGTGTCCTACTTATTAGCTCATTTTCCATGTGAAAAAACATGCATGGGAAGTAGAAAGCCTTTGGACATTGGTCTCCTGGGGCTCAGTAGAGCCTGAGTTGGTTGCCAAGCAACAAGAGCAAGGCTCAAGGACTGTAAGTTCTTGTCTAGTTGGGAAGCAAATTCAGATGGGTTCTCAACAGGATTTCTGGAATTTGTAGGGTGGCTCCAGCATGCCTAGCCCTTTAGACTCTTGGTTCTTATTAACAACATACCATCTTATTCGTTATTGTTCTGTGCATATTTCTATTATCTCCCTAGTTAAATGGAAAACTCTTTTGAGGGATAGAAAGGAAGCCTAAATCTTGTGGGTTCCATCTCCCAGCCTCCAGCATATAGTATAACTTCTGTAAAACCATACTGATTGATTATTTGACCTACCATTCTAGCTAGTTGTCACAGATCTTCCTTTTATTTTTCTTGGTGGATACAAGTTTAAGTGACATTTGTAGAGGCAAACTTTGCCTTTCAACTTTTAACTTCCATTGATTTTTCCATTGTGTGTGCCAAAATTTTAAATTGATTCCAGTTGCATAAAAGAGATGTATATTTTTCTTCTACACATTTTAAGGAAAAAAAACCTGAATGTATTTGCCCTAGACTAAACTGAAACCAGATAGTTTTTCCAGAAATGTATGAATGAACAACAAAGTGGTTACTTTGGAAGCTGACATGCCATAATACTGAATTTCAGAGAAGTCAATCCCATATTTCATGTGACTCTAGGTCAAAAAAAAAATTTAGTCAGCAATAGGAAAGGGAAAAATAAATCCAAAAGATCTTTTGTGCAGATATGTGATATAAAAACCAAACAATTTATTGTAGTAGCAATATGGTAAATTATGTTAGAGAATATGAATTGCTTTTTAGACAAAATAATATTCATGACATTTTTGCTGTTTAAAGATAAAATAGTTCTCTTTCTTGATCATAGATTCATAAAATCTTGGATCTGTAAAAGACTTTAGAGAATTAAATTATTTTCCACCCAATGCCAAGACAGTGACTCCTCCAGGGCAAGGATCATATTTTCTGCTTCCTCTTCAAAATGTCCACAGTGCTGAGTCAAGAGCTGTGCACTCAATACTCTTAAATAACAATCAATGATGTGGATACTGCTGATTCACAGCTATAGGGGTAAAGAGAAAATCTCTTCTTCACTTTCTGGAATTGTCTTTCTCTTTGATAATGACCCATTTTGAGCCATGGAGCTATTATAATAATAGGGATTACATCTTTGGGATTTTTCCCTGTGCCACTCATTAAAATGTCATGCAAAGAGCTACCCCGGTGCTTTCGTTGCCTGACAAGCATTGGCCAGCTGCCATAATGCTCGCAGGCCCCAGTACATAGAGAACCTGTGCATTGATCTGGCCATTCAGAAATTGTTGAGAGGGCCTTACCTTTATATCACCAGAACAGTCACTTACGATGATTCCAGATCAATACTCCTCTCAGAGTTGTCTAGGAAGTCCTACCAGCTGTCATGTAAGCGTAATTAACACATCTCTCAATTATGCATGCTGGTGGAAGAATTTCAAACATTTGGCTGGATAACAAATCCATTCCCTCTGTTAGAAAAAGGTCATTCCTCTGACCATCTGCATATTTACTTTTCTTTAGAAATGAACTTCATGGAATTTTCTGTTGGGAGGGGAAAATAATGAGGACAAAGGGAATTTCCTAGTAAAAATAATTATCTCCCATTCAACACTGGCCATACCCACATACTAGCAATCTTAAATTTTATCCAATGCTTATTTTATTTATTCCACTGTCTATTAACATACATCATGCTTAGTCTGCACACTGTTATGACAAGAGCTGTCTTAGATGGCCCTAATGTGTTACTGTTGCTCTCTATAGCAGAATATCTCTTTTACCTTCTATGTGTTCGTAAAAGGTACCAGTAACCACTTTAGGAGAAGTTGGAAAATAAAAGACACTGGGAGGGAGGCAAGGATGAGTAAGTCCCTAACCTTAATGATGATATAGGTTAGCAGGAGGGAACACATAAGTGATTGCAATACAATGATCATAATCCTTAACTGCCAGCGAGGTACGCAAAACAAAGCCCTGTGGGAGGAGGAGTATGTCTGAGTGGGACTAGAGGATGTAGTGGAGGAGAGGGTGTCTGAGATGGGCCTGTGGAGGTGGAGGAAGAGAGTATTCTAGGCAGAAAGAGCCACATGAGCATAGGTGTGGAGGCAGGAAAGTGTGGGATGTTTAGAATCCGAGAGTAATGCAGTTGGACTGCAGTGTAGAGGAACATGGGGCATGTAGGGAGATGAAATAACAACGATACTTTGAAACGGGGCTGTGGGAGAGCTTGTACGCCAGTGAGGAATTTGGACTTAATTTGGTAAGTCAGGACAATGAAAGATTTTGAGTAAGGAGATGAAAACTTAGAAAAATGACCTTTGCAATTGTTAGAGGCTGAACTGTATCCCCCTAAAATTTATATGTTGAAGTCTAAACCCTCAGTATCTCAGAATGTGGCCTTATTTGGATTTAGGGTCCTTACAGAGGTGATCAAGTTAAAGCAAGGTCATTAGGGTGGGCCCTAATCCAATATGACTGGTGTTCTTATTAAAGGGGGACATTTGGACACAGAGATATGCATGGAGAGAAGACAATGGAAAGGGACATAGGGAGAAGATGGCCATCCACAAGCCAAGGAGAGAGCCCTGGAATTGATTCTCTCCTAGAGCCTTCAGAGGGAGTGTGGCCCTGCCAACACCTTGATTTCACGCTTCTAGCCTCCAGAACTGTGAAACAATAAATTTCTGTGGTTTAAGCCTCCTCATTTGTGGCATTTTGTTAAGGCAGCCCTAGCAAACTAATACAGCAACAGTGTGTGAGATGGGCAGAATCTGTGTTCTAGGAATGAAATAATGTGTGCCTCACAGAGAATGGTGGCAACATGAAATCAAAAGAAGAGAAAAAGATGAAAAGTGTCACGGAGAGAGATGCTTCATGACTGAGCCCCTGGTGGAAATGCCAAGGTGTAAGGTACAGCAAGTAATCGGCTCCTCAGGCTTTGTTCAGGGTTTGGACTGGGCGTGAAGATGCTGGGTTCTAGTTAGTCATGGCTCTAACTCCAAACACACAAGCCATGTTCTCTCTCTAGCCCAGTGTTTCTATTGTAAAAGGAGGAGATTGTACTAGATTGTCTCATAGATTCCAGGTTCAAGAATTTTGATTTTACAGTGCTAATTACATGAAGTTTTATGTTAGATATGATTAATACACGTTTGTATGCATGTTTGTGCGTGTGTGTGAGTTCTATAACCTACCTGTTCCTAAAAAGAATTTGAGGGAACTTTCAAAATTCAGCATCATAGTTTTCAAAAGGGATAACAAAGTAGAATATCGATCCAAAGGAAATGAGAAACATATTACGGGTCACCTGAGATGAACTCATTATTGGATTTGAAGTTTAGTTCTGGGTTTCCTGGCAGTTAAGGCAAAAAGAAAAACACGTGCTCACTGTCTGATAAAAATCAGTGTAATATGATTAGTTCTTGAGAAAAACATCTAGATAGGCTGAGTGCTCAGAGAAGATTACACTTAAAAATATGCTGAATCAAGGTACATTTGAGAGCCATGCAAGAATCCATGCTCTTTAATCCAATAATTCCACTTAAACTGAGGAAATAAAAATGGGGGGGGGGAGCGAGCGTGTGTGTGAAAATGCTTCCTGTCACAAAACTATTTATGAAAGTGCAAAACTGTAAACAATCAAAATGAGAGAAATAGTTGACTTAATTGTGGTGCATCCTTTCAAGGGAGTATAATGCAGGCATCGTAAACAAGACTCCCCAGCAGCAGAGAGGAGCAAGTTGATAATAGGCTCACTGAGAATAATCAGGAGATAAAATGATGTGTTCACCAAGATTATAACTTCATAAAAATGTGGAAAACATCTAAAAGGAGTCCTCCAACATAGTAATAATTATGATAGGGTGGTGCTGTTAAGATCCCCCTATATATCACCAATTTTTAATAATGTTTACAATTAAATTTAAGAGAACAAGGCAGCTCACACAAGCTTTACTTTCTAATTATGCTTTATGGGATTACATTTTTTAGTTAAAAGGAAGGGAAAAGATTTCAGAAATGCAAAAATAGCAAACTGAAATTTTATTACTTGGAAAAGCTGTTAGTCAATTTCTTGAAATAGCTTTTGTTTTTAGAAATGATTTTTTTTTTTAACATATGTGGATGTTGGTGGTCACGCAGAAGCCCTCTCTGTTTGCTTCTGCAGTTACTGGAGCCGGCTGAATTAAGCACGTGCTGAAGGACTGTCAAGGGGCTAGTGATGAGTTAGGATCCAACAGTCCTCTGCCCATAGCACCTTCCTAGACCTCCGCACCTTGGTTAAATCTCGTCTTGTGAACTCCCCAGCACGAATATTCTGCCTTTTGCATAACCTGCCCCATTGTTCATTTAATTGTTCGGATAATTCTTCTCTGTCCCAGTTTCGATCTTGCTATTTCTTCGAAATAAGGAAAAGAGCTTCTACCTCTGGTATTAATTTGAATGAAACCAACTAACTATGACCAAGAAGTAGCTCTGAGTGTTGAGTTGAAACACTGAAAAGTTTCTAATTTTCAAATCCCCACGGCACATGAGAGCTATCTAGAAATGAGCCAGCCTAGGCAATAACTTGAAAAAATTGATTCATGGAAGAAAAGTACAGGTGCACTTGTCACAAACTTATCCAGCCTTTGACAAAGCGCTTCCAAACATACGGCAAACAACCAACGTAATAAACCACTTGAACAGAATGAAGGGGGAACAAAACACATCATTTCATTTGATGCATTCAATTGATGCAGAAAAAGTATTTGATAGCATCCGACACACTCTCATGATAAAAAGAAGTAAGTTTCTCTTCCGCTTGGCAGCACTTCTACCACTTCCCCTCTCTTTTCTAGGGTCTTTTCCTGATTTCACATTTTTTTCATGATATCTACTATTTTCTTTGACCTGAGCAAAGTCATTAACAAATTACTTCACGCTGAAGTTTTAACGATTTCAGGGTTATTTTCATTGTAAAAGGCCTGGACCAGAAAGAGTAAGAAATATCTCCAAGATGTGAGTCTATAACGGTGGGGCTCAGAGACCCGGGAGACCCTCGGAATGCATCTTCCTCACATTGGTCTCACTGACTCCTAGTTTGCTCTAACGACAGCCATTGAGTTTAGAATTGAAATGTCAGTAGCCCACAACTTACATTCATTTATTATTTATCATTTACTACTTATAGGCTTCTGAAGAATTAAAATTCCTTTTTGAACATTAAAAAATTTTCTCTGAGCCCCTAGACTGCTAATTATGTTTTTACTATCTGTTGATCGAGAAGACACTTTACAAAAGTCCTTGTGAATTCAATTAACTATTGTGTGTTTCAATCTGCATTTTATTCCTGACAACAGCATTTTATAACCTTGGAGACTATAATACATATATTTGCAAGATACTATTTAGTCTACAAGCACTGTTTGGTGGCATACACATCCATGTTCCCCTGGCAAAAACTCCCCTCCATTGACCTAGCAATGCTCTACAGAGGGAATATTTCAGAGTAAATTGATAATTTCACAGTAAAATAAGTTCCAGAAAGTTCTTAGAAGGAATTGCATGTATATATGCCAAAAAGTGCCCCAATATCTCAGGATCATGAACTTGAAAATGGAGGCTCCATTTTCGGTAAAGGTCTGATACTCTTAGCATCCTAACATTTGCCAGACTAAAGGTGGGTCCAATCTGTTCGCGTTAAATCCTGAAAATAGCAACTGAGCTGTCAATCTGATTATTCTGAGTCAAGTTATCAGTGGTTTTCTCTGCTGTCCTTTTCTACACCTCTAGCTGCCCTCCAGCTCTCTCACGACACATTATTAGGCCCAGCCCTTTCACAGAGGGTACAGCAGGAGAAATTCATGTTCTAATCAGCCAATGTTCTCTTTGTAGGGTACTCATTAAATTAAAAAAAAAAAAAAAAGATCTTATTGAACCGGAGGGTGAAACTGGGGGAAACGAGATTTGAGATTACTTGATATAGTGAGGTGTAAATTAGGTTGGCAGGAGTTTGACCAGGACTTTTCCGTGCTTGGTCACAAAGACTTTTTCTCCTCTTTCTGCTCTTCTTAGAGGAGCATCTGCAGGCTGTTGCTTAAACAGCCTTTGATGGATGGATTTATCCCTACAGCGCTGCTCCGAGAGCTGGTAGCAGAGACGGCCTGATCCATTCCTAGCTGTTTGGATTTTAAGGCTGAGGTGGAGGCTGAGGGGATAGCCACCCATCTCCTTTCAAGAAAGAGAGCAGGAAAGGTCAGGGGGCTGGCGTGCTGGAGATATGGTGGCCCCCCCATTTTGGGCCTCTTGTGTTTAAGCCCTTCATGCTCTCCCAGCCTCTGGCCTGCATCCTGATCACAAGGGCAGTGCTAAATGGAGATCTGTATGAGATCAGCAATATTCAGTGATTGGGAGTCTGACATAATGCACTTTCTCATAATTTATTAAAGTTGCTAATACATTTAAAAACTACGTGAAGAACATGGAAACCTCTGGGTAATATCATCCAGTGCATTAACCCTCCACTGATTCTACCTCTCAATCAGAGTCAAATCCAAAGTCCTTCTGATTGACCCATAAGGTTCTCCACTCCTTGGTCACCTCCCTCTCCTCACCCCTCCAGTCTTCATTACTACTCTTACTCTGCTCCAGCCACACTGTCCTGGTTGCTATTCTAGAGTACTCTAGGCACACTCCTGCCTCAGGACCATTGCACTTCCTGTCTCCTCTTACCAGGACCTACCAGGCTTGTTTTCCTGCCTCTCTCAGGTCTCAGCTGGCGTCTTCTCATTGAGACCTTCTTTAATCACCCTAACAAAAAATGCAAAGTTCCCCACCCACACACTTCCTATCCCCCTTAGATTAATTTTTCTCCCTAGCACTTGTCACCATCATACTCACTATATGTTTTACTTATTCATCTTGTTTAGTGTCTGTCTTCCCCCATTAAAATGTAAGCTCCCTGAGGGTGGGGACTTTGGCCTGTTTTGAGCATTACTCTTTCTCCAGTGTGGAGAGCAGTGCCAGCCACAGAGGAGGTGCTCATTAAATATGCACTGAATGAATGAATGACTGAAAATGGCAGTGAATTCTGTCCAAGGACATGATTATTGGAAGCATCTTGCCACGATATATTTCCTCTACCAAGACCATCAGCAGCTTGGACATCAAGGTCAGCAACTCCAGGTCTGAGGGCTTCCAGGAGGAGGGGAGGAGGCCAGATGACAGGATGCAAGGAATTTCGTCCTTGGCTTTAAAGAGAGCTAAGTTAGAATCCTGATTCTCCCACCTGCTAGCTCTGTGACCATCAACAAGCTATTCAACATAAATGAGTTACTTCTCTCAATTCACTCAATATGTGAAAGAAAGATAATGATACCAGATTCCAGGTTGTTGTGAGAAGCAGGGTCAATGTATATAAAATGTCTGGCATATAGCAAGCCTTCATGAAAATGAAAACTATTTTCATATATGTAAATTATTTGTATTAATTTGTAGTTGTTTGCATTATTGGTAAAAGGAATTCACATACTTGTTGACATTTTCAATTTAGGGACTACATTGAGTCTATTTTAAAACTCCTTGTAACAGTACTTTTTGTCCTCATAGAAAAAAAAAATCCTACTGCATATACTTTTATCAGATTCTGGTACGTATTTGTACTATTTAAGGATCATTAAATGGGAAGAAAGAGCCTCTAAAGCAGTGAAAATCATCTTCAATTTATATTTGTTCACCCCCGAGATTTCATCCCACCAGGTTTACACGGGTCTTGTCTTGCAAAATCTGTGTCTTCCAAAGATTCATTTGTTTAAGCTAACATTGACGGTGTACATGCTCTCTTCGAGGCACTGTGCTCTATATTATTGGCTATTCTGAGACAAATGACAGAGCTCCTGCTCAGGAGCAACTTTCAATAAAGCCCTGAGATTAAGTGCCGACAGCCCTAATGATGGGAGCAGGCATTAGGTGTTATGCACCGCCTGAGAGGTGCAGATTGCTGGAGAAGTTCAGGGAAGGCAAAAATGCTTTCCCCAGGGTAGTTGGGGAGACGATGGAGAATGATTCATGTGAAGCAAGGTCAGTTAAACTGGGCCTTGGAAAGGAAGTAGAATTTGAACAATCGGAAATGGAGAAGAAGATAAAGGAATAGAAATGGCTTGAACAAAGTCATAGAGGAGGCAGGAAGGCATCAGGCCTCAGGTTTCCCAACTCCAACCAGACTTGGATCCAGGTTGCATGAAAAGAGAACAGCAGGAGTGAGACTGGAAAGGAAGCTCGCTGTCTGACAACACGAGAGGCCTTGCCCACAGAGAAGGACATCTGGACATCATTCTGGAAGGAATGGGTGTCCTGTGAGGTTCTGAGAGGGAGAGTGATGCACCCAGAGCCATAACTGAAGAGGTTTGTTCATGGCTGTCAATACTTTCACATGCCCAGGCCTTCCAAACGTCCATCTCCAGACCACAGCTCTCTCTTGAACTTGAGATTCCTATCTCTAATGGCCTGCTTGACACCTCTGCTTTGCTATATGCTAGGCACCTCAAACTCAGTATGTCCAAAACACAATTCCTGCTATTTCCCCAAAACCTGCTTGAACCATGCCTTCTGCATCTCAGTTGATGTCAGTTCCACCCTTCCAGAGCTCAGGCCCAGAACGCTACGTTCTCCCTGACTATCTCTTTCACTTTCCGTATCAGGAAATCCTGTTGAGTCTGCCCTCAAAACAGCACTAGAACCCACCACTGCTCACCACCTCCACTGCCACCAGCCTGGATCCAGGGGAGGGACTGCCACAGCGTAACTGGTCTCACCGTGCCTACTCTGGCCCCCACTGTCCATTCTCAACACCGTAGCCAGGGTGACCCTTCTAAAATGTCAGTCAGATCATGTCACTTTATGTTCTCAAAATCCGCATTTCCTTCAAAGTGAACAAAGTCCTTACAATAGCCTACAAGGCTGTCCATGATCAAGCCTCTGTTACTTCTCTGACCTCCTTTACAACTCTGCCTTGGCGCAGGGCACCCAGGGGCACTGTTCTCCTCGTGCACCTCCACGTGCACTGGCCTGAGGCAGGCCGGGCATGTTGCCTCCTTGGGGCATTTGCACTGGTTGTTCTCTCCACCTGGAATACGCTTCTCCAGATACAGGCCGTGCCCAAATCTCCACCTCCTTCAAGTCTTTGCTCCAAAATTACCTTCTCAGTAAGGCCGACCCTGCTTACCAAATTTAAAAGGGCAAGCGAAGCCCCTACAGCCCTCCCCATCCTATGTATCTTACTCTTTTTGCCTCATAGAACTTGGCACATTCTACTCTATACTTACGTATTTATACTTATTGCTCATTGCCTGTCTGCCCTAACTAGAAGCTAAGTTCCGTGAGGACAGGGATATCCGTGAGTTTTGTTACTGATATAGCCCATGTTCCTAGAATGTTTCCTGGCAGATAGTAGGTAGATATGCAACAAACATTTGTTGAGTGAATGAAGGGCTGAGCGCTGCTGGAGGGGAGATGGATGAGGGGTCTATTGTCAGCATGGGTCCACACCCAGTGGCTTGCACTGGCCTGATGGTGGCAGCGGGAATGAAAAGCGAGGGGTGATGCTGGAGACCAGTGGATACATAACCAGGGCCAGATAACTCCATGCGGGAGATGTGGGGCTTCGTGATAGATGAAGCACTTCTCAGTCACAGGTTCAATTCTGTGTGGTCCTGTAAGATTCACTGGGCCCCAGAGCCAGGGGCCGTATGCCTCATCCTGCCCGACTATCTTTATTGATCACAGAAGCAACAGACGAAATTGAGTAGATAAAAACAAACAAAGTACTGGTCATATAAAAACAGCACAAAACTGTGTGCCCTCCCAGTGGATCCCACACATTGTCAGACGCTGAGGTGCCCAGGACAGGCAGATGTTTCACACTGGGCTCGTCTAAAGGAGGTAGAGAGTTCCCCACCCTCCACACTGTTCTTGGGGAAACTGCCCTCATCTGGGGCTTTCGGCCTTTTCAATAAGCAAAGCATAGGTATGTGCCTAAAACGCACAGCATAATTCTTAAACTATGGTTTGATATATGCATAACCCATTGATCTCCCTGAAATCCAGGTGCCTCACCTGCAGATCCCGAAAGCTTGTGATCTCCCCAGAACAGGGTAGTCCCTGGGCTATTAATGGTGCCTCCTTCTGCCCTAATACCTGGAGATGTGCCGAGAGTGGCCTACTTTGGTTGTTCCCTTCAATTATCAGTTTGATGTATTAAAACTCAACCATACTTATAAAATGTACTCAATCACTTTAATTGGATTTGTAAGAATGTATGATTTATGAAACATTGCATGGGTCCTTTAGGCTAATATTAGACTTAAATAGTACTTATTACTATGGCTTTTTCCCTTTCTTCTATTCATGTGTATATTCACTGCAGATCTATGTATCTAGAGTTTCTCAAAGATAGGAGCGATTTATTTTTCATGGGCCTAACATAGTACCAGGAATATGGTAGGAATCAGTAATTTATATTCTCAGAGTGTGGCAGTTTTGGCTGAACCAGGCTGAGTAGGTTCAAATCTTGGATCTTCTCCTTACTAGCTGTGTGACCTTGGGTAAGTTACTTAACTTCTCTGAGCCTTGGCTTCCACATTTGCAAAATGAAGATAAAAATAAGACCTACCCCAGAGGCTTATAATGAACAAGAACAAGATTATTCCTGTAAAGCCCTTAGCCTTACGCTTGGCACATCTCAAGCTTTCAATAAACCTCATTTTTATAATTATAAGAATATGTGAAAGAAGCACAGTGATTAATAGCAGTGACGCAGGGGTCACATTGCCTGGGTTGAAATCCTGGTTCTACTTCTTGCTACCTGCATGACCTAGGACAAGATTGTTAATCTCCCCAAGCCTCAGGTCTCCCATCTATAAACTGGAGATCCTAAGAGTGCCTCCCTTTCTCATGGGTTTGTCTGAGACAATGCATGTGAAACACTCAGCACAGTGCCTAACGTGTATATAAAAGTAGTCAATAATAATAATAATGGAATTTATTTGCTCAATAAATGTTACCAATATTATTACCATATATGTAATTCTCTTTTTAAAAAACCATTGGATTCTCTAATAATGGATCGATTCAGTTTACAAATAAATTTGACCAGCAGTTTCTGGACTATCAGGAGCTTAAGTATCCAACCAATAGCAACAAATGGGGAACATTTAGCGTTTGCTAAAGGAAGATGCTTCCTCCACAAATAATTTATGGAAAGGTCCTAAGAGGGAGAGAGAGTGATGTCATCTCTCGACGTTTGGCTGGATCCAACCAGAAGGAACTCCAGAGTCTGGAGTTAGTTCTGCCCACTGGACAGAAGAGATGTTGATCATGAGCCCAAGAGTGCTGTCTCAAATTCTCCACCTTCCCAGGTACATCTTGAAGAAATATCCAGCAGCAGGAAGCCTGAGAAAAATTAGCAGGGTGTTCACTGAGGGTGGGTGACAAATCCAGGAAGATGACCCCTGCTGGGTCTGTGGGCAGGCAGCAGCTGTCCCCACTGGGCCACAGGGCCCCTCCCATGGGCAGGGTTTTCCAGATGCAGAAGCCAAGCAGAGCTCCAGCCTGGGGAAGGAGCCTGGAGGGAGGAGGATCTCAGACCCAAAACATGGAGGTGAAGAGAGAAGCTCTGTGGTACCCTTGAACGTAAGAACTGGGACACCCAGTGGGTGAACAAGATCCAGAGGAAGGCAGAAATTTGGGGCTTGGGACAGAGCAGTCATCTAGCCATCAAACAGGGGTATTGAGTCGGTATCAGCCAGGTGCAAAGACCCAGCCTCAGTTCAGGGTGTGTCCTGGGAACCTGGGAAAGAATGAATGGGTGAGGTGGTCAGGAGGGTGGAATTACAGGAGACATGGACTGAACACAACAGGCCTCTTCTCTGTACCCTCTTCTCTACCATCGTCCCTCCGTGCATCCAAGTGCCTGTAAGGGTGGCCTCACTTCATGAGTGAGACCACGGAAATGCATATCGAACTTTGTAAAAGCAACTTCAAATGCTGGCCAAATTTACCCATTTTCTTTGACGTTCTTCCTGCTTGACTGAACGATCCCCTCCTCTCCCTGGCCCCATGCAATTTTAATATCAAGGACAATTTTTATCAAGTCTTTCTCTGTAATCAGGATATAAAAATTATCCCAACATTTCTCTTTGAAAATGGATCTTCAGAGACTCAGTAGGCCTTTATGCATTACTAATGAGTTCTTTAGTGAAACATTTTGTCTTTTACTAAAATAAATCTCTCCTATTAAGTCTTCCATATGAAAAATCTGATAGCATTTAAGCTGACTAGTTTCATTTGCAAAAAATCATTGTACTCATTAAGGATTTGGAAGTTGTTGTAGTTTATTTTTGATCAGACTGAGGGATCTTGTTACCTGAGTTCATGAAAAAAATTAGAATACACATTCACAGAACCAAATCTTTGTGTTAGAATATAGCATAGTGTTTTGCTGGTGTAGCCTCTGTTCTCATGAGAAAATACATTATCTAGCATTTCTTATAGGTGACTACATCAGTTTCCCAGTGCTGCTGTAACATGTACCACAAACTGGGTAGCTCAGAACAACAGAAATTTATTCTCTCATTGTTTTGGAGGCTAGAAGTCTGAACAAGGTGTGAGCAGGGCCCTGCTCCCTCTGAAGGTCTAGGGAAGGGTCTGTTCCAGGCCTCTCTCCCAGCTTCTGATAGCCTCAGACGTTCCTTGGCTTAGAGATGGCCATCTTCTCCCTGTGTCTCTTCACATTGTCTTTCCTCTGTGTATGTCTGTCCCTGTGTCTGAATTTCTTTTTATGAGGACACCAGTCATATTGGATAAGAGCCCATCCTGATGAACTCATCTTAACCTAATTACTTCTATAAAAACCCTATCTCCAAATAAGGTCACATTCTAAGGAAGTGGAGCTTAAGACATCAACATATCTTTCCAGGAAGACACAATTCAACCCGTAACACTGACCATCCAGTGTCACCTTCCTAACCTTCGTTATCACACAAGGTTGCCCACACTGTTCTAAACAGATCTTTCATATGTCAAACCAAAAACCTGTCACCCCATAGCTTCTCCCACTGACAGCAAGGGGCAGTGGAGAGGGCATATTTTTTAGTCATGGACACTAGAAGGTAGCCCTGGTTGAGTTTAACAACATGGCCTTGGAAAGTATCTTCAAATCTCTCTGGGCTTCATTTTCCTTACTTTTAAATTGTGGTAACATTACAAGAATGTTGTGAAGCTGTAATAAGATACTGTGTGTGAAGAATGCTTTTCAAGGTGTGATCCAAATGTTCCAGCGGATTTCAAAAAACGGCTCTGCAGTAGGGCAACAGCACAGACTCCGCAGCCAGTCTGCCTGTGTTGGACGCCCAGCTCTCCCACTTACTACCTATACGACCTTGGAAGGTTAGTTCCTGTCTCTGTGCTTCCCTTTCATCCCATGACATGGGAATATTAACAGTCCCTCTGGTAAGATCTTGTATTGAAGATTAGAATATGATCTACAAAACGCACTTAGAACTGCCTGGTACGTGACACATGCACTGTTATATAAGTCTTAGCTATTTTTATCAAGGGTAGGACCAAGTCTTACCCTGTGTGCAATTCCATCCCGGATTCTGGCATAGAGGAGATGCTCCAAAAATGTTTGTTGAATGAATAAAGGAATGGAGGCATGAGGCTTCTACCTTCTGGAGACAGATAAGTCCCACACTCTTCTGTGTAATGCCACTCAGCTTATCCTTCCCGAAGCAGTGCATAAACGCCCATACAGTGGGGCAAGATGCCACGCCCTACAGCTTCCCAGGCTGTTTTTTCTGAACAAAGTACAGCTTCTTCCTGCTGCAGTTCAGTTTGCAGGTCAGTCCCAAGGCGCCAAGTAATCCAAACCAGCCTGAGAGGAGTGTTCTTTTCTTGCGTTAGTGAAAATGAATGCGCTCTTAAAAGGGTACCCTATCTCTCCTTCTCCTTCTGGTGCTTCTTCACCCGAGCGTCCTTGTTTTCCTGGTCTTTTTCTCAGTCGTCTTCCTCATCCTCCCCACCCCTTCCCCATGCCCCGCTCCATACCTCACCCACCCCGTCTCCCTCCTCCTCCTGGAAGACTTCCCAGCTCTGACACCAGCAACCAGGCCACTCTGGCTTTGTCACAAGTATATTGATAATCAAGTGTGATATGCAAAATATTTTAATATAAACATCTCCCAGGTAGGCAGCAACCAATCAGAATGTACCAGAGCTGGGTCTTGGAGGCCCCCTGCTGAGCCAGATTTAACTCTGATTCCTGGGATCCAGGAGGGGGAGGTGGTGGGATTTAGGAGGAGGGGCTGGAGTGACCAGAGAAGTGCGGAAAACACCTGACACTCGACAGGCTTGGGACAGTGGCTATGTTCTAACTGGGACAGGAGCATTTCCAGGATTTTGATGAATGGCCCAGCTGTACAGGAGCATACCCGCTAAATGTCAGCCTTTAAGGCTGACTGTCTGTCTGTGTCCGAATTCCAGGAAGCCCTCTGTGGGGGCAGCTGATTCACCACATGGTTTTCAAATCAGACTGAAATAGACTATACAATAACAGAAGCTGTATAATAAGATTTTGTATCTTTGGATAGATTTCACTTATTTAGAAAATGACCAGCTTCTGGAACTGGTAACAATTGATGATAAAAATAGCAGACAATATTTACTGAGCGTTGACTTTGTCCAGGTGCTGTGTGATGGCCTCTGTGAGGCTTCAGGAATTTAACCCCCACAGAATGGTTGTGAACTAGCCTGGCTTGTTTTAATTCACCAAATTGCCAACTCTTACTCCCCACCCCCTTCCCTCCACATACACCCCACTTGATAGTCTGGTAAAGACGTTGGCTCGAATGTGAAATGTCCCTTCCTCTGGAGTCATCCTTGGCCACTACACAAGGTGGAGCCCCTGTAGTGAGTTCACACAGCGCCTTGAATTCCGCTATGGTGGCATTGATCACTCTGTGTTTTAATTGTCCATTTAATATCACAGGCTTGGCACATAAAAGGGGCCTAACCAGATTTGCTGAAGGAAAGAAAGGAGGACAATCATTTGATAACACGCATTGAGTGCCCACCGTGTGAGGGTCCCTGTACTGTGGGCTTTGAAGAGAAGTATAAGTCATAGACTAGAAAGACCTGCCCTCCCCCACAGGATAAATCCTAATGCTGTGATATTAATATTTCATAGAGTTTCTGTTTCACCCATGGCCAAGGTGATGCACACATTCATGAATGTGATGCTAGGAAATCTAGACACTATGAAGTCCAACAGCCAGTAGAGTGCTTTTGTTATGTTGATGTATCATCACAATCCACACTAACCAATGTACCTCTGTGACTCAGAAGACATTTATCTTCTAGTTAAATAAAATAATTTTCAAATGAAGCATCTGATGCCTGGAAATTCGTTTCCTTAAATCTCTGGAGAGCAGAGGGGCTATTTTTGGTCTCACTGATTTCTCTTGACTGGCACATTTTCAGTTAACATAAAGTTAACAGGATGGATAATCCTTACCAGTAAAGACAGGGCTTGGCCTCTTAATCAAACTGTCAAATGCCTCTTCCCAATCACAAGACACAAGTAGTAGAGAAACTAAAACTGCCTAGGCAACCAAAATCCATTTAAAAAAAGAGATTTAAACATGCTTTGAAATGGCAAACTACAAACAATTGACCCTCTTTGCCTCTCCTCCTCATTTATTAGTTTTTATGTTCTGCCTATTTAAAATGGTCACAAAATTGTCTTAACAGCATACGCCAACAGTGCTTGCAGGAATAGGGCAGCCAAATTGGCATAATAATGAATGAGTCACAGATCTATTCAGAAAGCCCTGGTGACGGCCCCAAGGCTTTCCAGCTTCTCCGGTGATAATAGGCTGCCCTAAATTCACATCTAGAGATGGGAAGATTCAGAAGCCTTTGCACCTCCCTCTAAGGATGGTAAAAGCACTAGCATTGGAGGAGAGCCCTGGGCATCACCCCCATAGCCCAGGTGCAACAGTAGAATGATACTTTATGCCTGCTCATATGGTTTTCTGGGAAGAATGCAAACTAAACTACAGTTCCCATTATGACTTAGGCCATCCACCTACACAGCCTGATCCACACTTTTCCTTATCCTGCCCTAAACTCATAGCTGTACCATGACAGGTAGTGGGTAGGAGATGTTGGTAACTGACTATCAGCCTTTGTGATTTTCCCTTGTTTCCCAGTCTGGCTACTTTTCCAATCTTCCTTATATCTTCCTACACATTTCCTCCATGCCATGGAAACAACAGAGTGAAAGAAACACACCCCAGAAAAGAGAAGATTGTAAATATTCCTCTTTTATCTGTCTTTAATCAGTACAACATTTTATGCTGTTTACCAAGAGAATTGCATATATAGACTATAAAAGATGAATTGTAACATAAATTGAACTAAATTACTAATAAACAGAAAGTGCTTATTATAAATTCATACATAATATTGACGATATGAGCAATTGTTCATTTCAATGGAAGTTCTGGTTATCATTTGCTTGAAACGATTCCCCAAATCCACAGTTTCCTCTAATTCCGATGCCCTATGTGCTTGTATTTTATTGCTGTATTATGTGGTTGGAACTAATATACAAGGAGCTCATGTAGTTCAATTAGTTTATTTAAATTCAAAAGAAGCCTAAAAGCCTAATCTGTCACTGGCCTGAGAGTAGAGCTATGTAGTCCCATAGTTAATGTTATCCATTAAGCCCTCATGTAAACAACCATTTTCTTCCCCCACACTTTTACTTGCCCATATCCTTCTGGAAATGTGCTGGAGAAGGAAGAGAAAGTTCAGACCAAACGTTAAACTCAGTCTGTGCCACCTGACTTAGACCCATAAAAATGATGAACCGATATAAATCAAATCAAGCTCTTTATTTTTTTCCCCACTTTCAAAAACCTTGAGAGATTTTGAAACTGTAGGGAAACCGAGGCTGTGAGTGCATCTGATCTACGCAGTCAGCTTAGTCACTTAGAAAACTGCTAAACAACTTACATGTCACAAGGACCAAAACAGTGGTCTAGTTGATTGAATTTTTCACTTTCAAGCTGTGTACACTGTAGGTACTTAATAAATCCTCCCAGACTTAATCGATTTTGCCTTAATTTGCCATTTCTGCTGATATGCCTCATGTTTCCTCTGTCACACAAACTTCTCATAATTCTCAGAACGTTATCAGGACTGTTGCCAACATACCTCCCTGGTGTCACCTTTTATTGTGACTGTTGGTTTTATGGCTTTCCCCTTTTACTGGATTAGGAACATTCAAGGGGGAAATAGATGTAGAATAGGCAATGTATAGCAAATTACTATTTTTTCAGTGCAAATTTTGCTGTCTCTCAAGCTCTCACAACCATCAGAAGGAGATGAGATATGGGAATATGATCACCTCCATTTGACAGATGAGAAAATTGAGACAGACTATTATAAATTATTCGTAAAAGTTCATATAACCATTTTGGGATGAATCCACAACCAGAATTCCAGGATTTTCCCACTATAATGAGTAGCTGCTTTAATCTCTAGATTAGTCATGCCATGTTAATCAGCCCTGGCAACTTTCAGCAGGAAAGATATCAAAGAAAAAACAGATCTGAGGCTCTTCTGAAGAGAGAAATGGCCAATGTTGGCATCGATTGTGAGAACAAGAAAAATAAAGGGTTAAAGATCTTGGTAGACAGGCCAGAGAGAAGCACAGTGATGGAGAAATTGAACTAGTATTAGGAATGTTGTTTTTAATACTACATAATTTTATCTACTATGCAGAAGTGTTAATAGTAATAGTAATAATGATGATGATGATGATAATAATAATAAAACTTATAGAGGGCCTACTATGTGCCAGGAACTGTTCAAACACTTTCTACTTGTTAACTCTTAATGTTTACCAAAAGTCTACGAGGCAGAAACTGTTGTTAGGCCCATTTTACAGATGTAGCAACTGGAGACCACAGGGTCCCTCAGCAAGAACAGCAGAACTGGATTTTAAACCAAGTAGTCCAGTTCCAGTTCCAGAGACTGTTCCCTCTACCACCAGTTTAAACTGCTTGTCCAGGAGAGGTTCCAAGAAAGAACAGGTTTCAGGAATGTAACACCAGGACAAGAGCATCTGTCCTGACATCAGGATTTCACTAAGTTGGTTTCACCCATGTGGAATGCAAGGGAATCTGAGAGGTCCTTCCATCGCTTTTCCATGATCAGCTTTGGGGTCCAAAGCAGGCTCCTGGACTGAAACTGTCCCTGCAGGCCACTTTCAGGGCACGTACTATCTGCTCTCAATCATTAGAGTCAGCGTTTTCCATTCCACAGCCTGGCCTGCTCGCTTGAAAACACTATCATGTGCTGAAAGCAGTGAATGGCCAAGACTCACCTGGAAGAGACAGAATTCAGTAGGCCTGTGGCCCCGGCCCTCAACTGGAATTATCTCCCAAAAGGGCCTTTTTAGAGTCTGCTGATCAACAATGTGGCTCACACCACGACAGAATTCAAATTATTCCTAAGTAATACATACAGCAGGGTCCTATGAACTGTTTGAATTGTAGATCTATAAAATCCATTGCTTTTCCTATGGAAAACTAATGGGATATAGTGGTCTCTTAGCTATTCCTATGGGCAAAAACTCCTATTGTTAGTCCCTTTAACAATCTCCTAATTAATCTGTTTTCTTTTTTGCTTCCATATTTTAATTGACTTTTTCAATTAGGAGCATACTAGGAAAAGATTCTAAAAATTACTTGTTTTAAAATAAGCAATTAGAAAGTCTCATTTTCCAATTATGCTTTTTCTTTCTCACACCAACCTGATTCTGAAACCTTTTCTTAGCCAGAGCTACATTTATCCTATCCCATGTCGTGTAATGTAATGGCCATGTAATTCTGATAGCTCCTATCTGTTGTTCTGCCAAGTACATATTACAGTTATCTAGCATCTTTCTTCATCCTGTTGAGAATCAACATGAGTACTCTGTATTAGAATCTTCCATGGTCGCTTGTTTTAATATATGTAATTCAGCTTGAATTTCTTACTTCTAACCATCCTCCCTAATCTAAGTATTCCTGGGGTAAAGATTATTTTTGGAAGTAGAGTAAACTGCACAAATCCTATGTAAACTCCATCAGAATTCTGTTATTGTTTTTAAATAAGTGGTCTCCAAACAATGCAAGCTATAATAAAATTAGAGATATAAAATCTAATAATCAGGGTACAATTTTACATGTAGCATAAAGCATAAATCTGATCTTGTTATTCACCTGATTAAAAGTGTTCAAGTTCATCCCCCTTAACTTCTCTGTTCTCTGGATCCGGTCTACTACTTCCTGCTTCATCTCTTTGTATCCCTCGACTCCAACCCACACCCCGTCTGTACTCCAGCCTGGAGGAACTTCACGCAAGCCCGCAGAGGGTACGTTCTCCTAGCACATTCTCTTCCTCTTTCTCTCATTTTGTATTCTCCCGCTCAGCACACACACACATATACAAACACACGCTTCGGCCACCACTCACTCCCTTGCCAAGTTCGTTCTCATCCTTCAGGTCTCAATTTAAATGTCACCTCTTCAGAGTCCTTCCCTGACCCACTCATCTCAGTTCTGACCCTCTCCCACCAATCTCTCTCAGCATTCTCCTCCAGGACACGTATCACAATTTGCAATTATACATTTATCTGTGTCACTATGTGGTCAATATCCATCTTCACCACTAGACTGCAGGCTTCAGGAAGGGAGGCAGCATATCTTGTGCTTGCTGACCTTTGCTTGACTAGCGCTTAGCACGACGCCTGGCACATGGTAGGATCTCAGTAAACATTTGTTGAATGAATGAATGAACAGGACCCTAGCCTGAAAGTATACCAACAACAATGGTGAGTTTGATCTAACCGCTGGTTTCCATACCTGGTGTGTCCCACCTGGGGTGGGCAAAGCCCCTGAGGGCCTGTGTAACTCAGGAGCTGCAATCTTCACATTAGTCCCTGGTGTGGGCCCATTGCCTGGCCTTCGCCTGGGCTCCTGTTTTCCAGTTCCATAAGATTCTTCACAAGAACCCTGGAATGGCACCGCTCATCTCCATCCCACAGAAGCTGCGCCAGTATCCTTCTCTAGGGGCTGGACCCCACCTCTCTTATCTCTCGGGAAACAGTGTTTAACCAAGAACTAAAAGGGAGGAAGAGTTAAAATAAAACAAAAAGCAATCCTAGCAGCCACAGGAAGACTTTTCCAAGACATTTTTATCTTTGTTTCTTGGACTAAAATCAGGAGACATTATTTTTGACACTTCTGTTTTGTTTCACAATGATATACAAAGACGCTTTACATTTCTGCACACTGCCCTCTCCCTTCGGTTATGACAACTTGCTTTGATAATCAACAGTTTTTGTGTGATGATGCATATCCTGACAAATCTTACGCCTTAAGGAAACTTTCTTACAAATTGTTTACTGTGTCAAATAGCTTGTTATATTTTGACAGTAGCTTTTCCTTTCGGATCTTAGAATACTATAGGATCCCTTACTAAAAGTCTGCTGCCTAGAGTTCGCCCGTGCTTGAATTAGTATGCCTCAGACATCCGGGGTGCGGCACACTTCAAAGTGTTAATACCAGATTGAACTAGGGTTCAGGGCTGTGTCTGTAAATATGGATACTTGCAGAAATACCCTGTAGAACTGAAAATAATTTTAAATATATTTGAATAAGTATAATTAAAGAGCTTTTATCATGTTTTGAAGTGAAAGTTTATTCTACAGAAGAACCAAAAGCCAATCAAAATACAACTAAATCTGTGATCCTGCACTTACTGTAAACAAAAATGTCATTTACAAACATGTTTTCTTTCCTTGGTAATAGTGACACACTTACTCGGTGCTTACTACATGCCAGGCACTTCTCTAAACCTTGTGCACTCTCTTAATCCCACAATCGCCGTTACAGGAAAATACAACAATTATTTTCATTGTACAGATGAAGAAACTAAAGCACAAGAAATTCAAGTAATTTGCTCAGTTACACAGGTAGGAAAGGGCAGAGCCAAATTATGTGCCCAGGCATCTGCCTCCAGAGCCTGTGAGCTTAACCACTCCTCTATTCCCCTACCAATGGATAGATCCAGGCAAATAATCTTTTTCCATTCCCAAATCCTTACATTTATTTTGTTATATTTTAAATTTCGTTATGCATCCTATTATTTTTTGAAAGATAATGCTAGATCTTTATCCTCCCTGTATTTTAACGATTGCTAATAAATAGCTTGGTATAGTGGTGTAATTGAGTCAAGTAGACCCGGATTTAGAATCCAGCTCTACCGTTTACCAATTATATGACCTTGGGAGAGTTTCTTAATCTTTCTGAGCTCATCTGCCATTTTGTAAAATAGGGATCATTCCTGCTGTTGTAAGGAGAAAATGAGATAACCAGGTATAAATTGTCTGGCATGTGGGTGATCAATAATATACCTTACTCCAAGTGTGTAAGTAAGGACACCAGGAAATTACATTAATTCTCATGAAAAAGAAGGTTTCATCAATAAATTACTAATTTGATGTTGTAAATCATGTTCTATTGGCTGAAAATAGTTTATGAAGTTCCCTAAGAGTCCCAGTTGTATCAAGAAATAACAGCATTTACAAGAAAACCATATTTTTCCAGCCTAATCGAAATTCTTACATGTAGCTACAAAGTATTATATTAGAAAACTAGTGATCAAACTGACAATTATATGAGTGAGCACAACTTAATAGCCAAACTGGTAGACGTGTGATTGTTTCACTAATTCTATCTCCATTCTATGGAATTCTGATTTCCTGAATCCCTCCATTAGGCCCATCTGTACGTTTGTGCACATAGGCCCGTAAGTGTACCTTGTATACATGAGCCTTTCTGGGTGTCAGCTTCCAAATGAAGTGATTGTGCTTAAAGAGGGTTTGGGTTGAGGTTGTCAGAGAGAAGCCTAGGGTGGCTTATTCTCTATATAAGAAATGTCATCCCATTCAATCTTCCCCCACCCCTACTGATGTAGATGTGTCTGTATCCCATGACCACGTCCTATCATTGATGATAAGAACATACTTGGGCACCTGACATAAAGGCAGCCAATCCAGAGACTGGTCACATACTTATGTTGTAGGAACTGGCCTAATCTGAATGTTTTCTTAGAGATTTGGTTTGAGCAAACTGAGAAACTAAGGCAATTGTCAAGGGAGGACAGAAAGGGAAGTAAAATAAGAGATACGAAGCAAGTTGGTAGGGCTAGAGTGACTCTGGCAAGTCACAAAGCAATGAACAATGTAAAATTAGGATAAAAAAATTATCCCCAAAAATTGCAGAGAGAAGCAGAGAGAGATTCCTAGACTGCTTTGAGTTAGATTATTCTTCAGGTGTGGTTCCATTTTACCTGTATCTTTACGATAGACTTTCCAATACTTGACCTGGGACGTCTGTTTCATACGTAGGAAGCTGAATGAAACACCTACAATATGATCTTGAGACTAAGGAGACACTCTGACGTTGCCTATTGTTATAGAATTTTATTAGCAGAAATGTGACCAATTTTCCTTCTGATGTCCCCAGCACCCCGCCTCTGTGTCCTCCCTGCAGAGGGTAACACATCTCTAATGTTGCTAGCAGTGGGGCCTCAGGACAGCATCGGTTGATGAGCCCAGACCACCAGGACTGAGCCTGGACCGACATCTGCCCTTCTCCATGGTGGTGGAGGAAGAATCACACTCTAGAGAGAGAGCCTGTACTGCCAAAAGTGCAGCTGAAATTAGCGGGAGACAGAGTGAGGACTCCAGATGTTTAGAATTACGATGACTATAAACAAATTTGTTTCCCCAGATCCACCAAGCTTGCTTTTTAAAATTATTTTTATATCCAGTAAACAAACCCATATTCTCTTTTCTTGGTTGCAAATAGACTAATTCTTTAGGGAATGATAATACTCATGCTGGCTAACACAGTTTGCTCTGCTTTCTCCAGAAATTGCATCATTCACGCATCAACATGATCCTCTCAACTGGTAGTTTTGAAAACTTGGGAATTCAATATAAACACTACCATTTGCAATTACTCTTTAAGACTGGTTTTATGCACACCTGTCACCTAATTAATGTTTTTTTCACTCTACTAACTTTAACGTCCAAATATTACTGAAGCAATAAATGCTCTTCACTATGTCACATCATGACATTAAATTTGATACAAATGTCATGGGAGTGGGGCAGGGACATGGCGTATTAGCTTTTATGGAGCAAACTAATCAGTTGCAGGTGATTATCCGAGTTTATGCCTGGAAATTTCATCTGTGCGTCTATTACTAAGAAATGTCCACTCTTATAATACCAATGCCTCTTCTTCTATAAGTTGAATTAGGGATGTCTTCAGCCAATCCAGAATACACATTTCAAGTTCTTATTACTGTCCCCGCTGCGCAAATTTGCCACATAATTATTCATATTTTGTCTTCACTCCAGCATGCACAAACCAATATATAGCAAGTTCAAAGCCTCCTTTTGATAAGTCACAATAAATATGCTCCTCTGATGGCCTTCCACACTGCCCACGCTTTACTCTTAGCAGTCACATTTCTTTAGAGTCTGTTGGCAGAGTTAGAATCCATTAAAAACAACAACAAAAAAATCTCAGGAAGCTTGTTTGCTCAACAGGTTTGAGCAAGGTTGATAATCATCTAATGCCTGATTCACTCATGTATGTTCCAACTCTGTTGTTTGTTCCAACATATGCATGCATACAGACACACATGTGCATGCATGGGCACACAGATATACACCTGGGATCCTTGCCTTTGTATATATGGAGCGATTATGAAATGGTTGACAACAGAATGAGAAAGCTACTTACAACAGTTCTAAAACAAAAATGTTCGTTTTACAGGGCCGTTGTTCAAGAGAGAACTGCAAGTATCTTCACCCTCCAACACATTTAAAAACTCAACTAGAAATTAATGGGAGGAACAATTTGATCCAGCAAAAAACTGCAGCAGCGATGCTTGCCCAGCAGATGCAATTTATGTTTCCAGGAACCCCACTTCATCCAGTGGTGAGTACATCGCATCTAATGATGGGCTTGGTGATTAAAGTGTTGGTACAAGCAATGCCACATTGACCTCCCTCTACTTTGTCTCAGGCTAAAATTAAGGCAAATAGCTTTGAAGCTAAATAGATGTTAAAAATAGGATTTTAAAAAATTATTTAAATGGAAAAATGTGTGTGGAAACAGTAGGCGAAGACAATTTCTAATCAATATCTGGGAAGTCTCTGTCACTCCCACTCTTTCTCACCAGTAAGCCCCATATTTGAACCATCTTAGAATGGAAATGGTTCTACATTTTCATTTAGAGTATGAATTGATGATTGATGTAAAGAGGTTTTGATGCCTAAAACATTTTTAGCGATGTAGCAGATAGATTATTTAGTTCAATGGTGTCATTCTAAGGACGAGGCAAATGAGAAACCAGAGAAGTCCAATGATTTAATGCCATGCAGCTAGTAGGTTGTGGAGCTGGGACTGAAACGCAGACGTCTTGAGCACAGCGCTGCCTGCAGTCTGCTCCGCCGGGAGCCTGACAGCAGCTTCAAACAAAGCTCCATTACCCGCCCACGCCCACTGCCCCTCAGAGGCCTGCACAGGGGTGGCAGCCGTGGAGAGGACCACGAGAGTGAATGCCCAAGAGAGTTCAGTCTATGAATGCGCACTGTGTGACATTTTCTCCCTGATTTCTCAGTGTTTGAAAGTACTTCCTTAAAGGTCTGGAAATCGTTTTAGGAATGAGGCACTGGGGGAAAGGAGTGCCTTTGGCTTTAGTGGATTTCATTTACATTTGTAATCGTTTGTCAGAAAAAAGCTAATTTTTTAAGAAACAAAGCCAGTGAAGTGAGTGAAATTTGCTATTTTAAAAAGGTACATACACAAAAGACTATTGTTTAAAAATCAGTCTTTATTGTATGAAAATTCTATGTTATTGAAAGCTGCTAAATTAAAAGGGATAGCTACCAGTGACTTAAATTTTCGTATTGTGTGGCTGTGAGAGGAGATGGGGCGGGTTGGGGGTGACCCAGGAAGAGAGGAGAGAATCTGGGCAGATTGTTAGCAATTCTGCTGTCTCAAGGTTTCTGCTCAAGAATGGTGGCACAAAGTAGCCAGGCACAAGCTCTGCCCAGAGTAAAAAAAAAGTGCCAGGTGCAGGCTCTGAGATAAATAAGATACAGTCTTTTGGGGGTGGACAGACTCAGGCACAGGTCATTATGATTGGGGATGAAGCAGCAAAGGCTGCTTGGAGGAGGTCCCGAATAAGCGCGTCCTAAAGGATGAGTAGGAGTTAGCCTAGATGTAACGACAACACAGATAGAGTTCTGAACACATTTAACACAGAATATAGGCATTTAAGTGGATCTATTTAAAACCACACACATGTATAATTTGTGGTTCTCTTTATTGATGCATGCATATAAATTATTTTATTAAATTACCTAAATGCTAAAATAATTTAGTTATACATATTAAATAGTGTCTATGGGAATAAGTTTAGAACCACCAAGGTCAACATAGTAACATTGCATTATGTCTCACTCATTTTAATCATTCACTTCTTATTTATTTAGAATTCATAGGGATTGACCCTAGTATTCAATAATGGCAACGTTACTAAGAAAATTCCATTCCTGTTGTTAACTATTAGTTGAACTTTTTTAAAAAGTTATGTTTATGTATTGTTTCAAATATTAATTAGAAGTTAATAATCATGATTACCCTATGAAAAAGGAATATTACACTTAAATATTATAATAGAAGTTTTTAAATCACAAAAAGTATTAGACTAAAAAATGCGATAAACTTAAAAATCATTAACTAGACAAACACATAACTCCAGAGTCTCAGGAAGGAATTAGTGACCTAGTACAGTGTGGTAGGCAAAAAATGGCCCTCAAAGGTAGCTAGAACGTATAAATGTCACCTTATAAGGAAACGGAGTCCTTGTAGATGTGATTAAGTTAGGCATCTTGAGATGCGGAAATCCCCCAAGATTAAATGCAATCACAGTATCCTTATAAGAGAGAGGCAGAGGGAGAGTTGACACACACAGAAGAGGAGAAAGGCAATGTGCCCATAGAGACAAAGACTGGAGTGATGTGACCACAAACCAAGGAATGCCAGCAGCCACCAGAAGATGGAAGAGACAAGGAATGGATTCTTCCCTAGAGCCTCCAGAGGGAGCGTAGTCTTGCCAACACCTTGACTTTGGCCCAATGAAACTGATTTCAAACTTATGGCCTCCAGAACTATGAAAGGATAAATGTGTGTTGTTTTAAGCCACCAAGTTTGTGGGAATTTGTTAGACCAGCCACAAGAAACTAATACATGCAGAAATTGCTTACCACAAATAAATTGATAAGCAAGCAGCATTCCATTTTTAGGTTTCCTTCTAAGCTAAACTTCTCTAAAGGGCTATGGCTATCTTTTCCACTCTCTCTGTCTCCTATCCATTCCGAACCCACTCCACTGAACTCTCTCACCAATGACCTCCATATTGCTAAACCAATGGCCAGTTTTGCCTTCATTGTATTTGTTGGAACTCCTGGCAATATTCAACACATGTAATCAATCCCTCCTATGTGGAACACTCCTTCCTCTCTAATCACTCCTTCCTCCTCTGTCTCCTTCCCCCACCATGTGCCTCTACTATATGTTGAGGCTGCCATATATTCAGATTCCCAGCGCTGAACATCTCTCTCTATCTACCCTCTCCTTCATGATCCCATCCATTCCTTTGGCTATAAATCATCTACAGGCCGAGGACTCCCATATGTATATTTCCAGTCCAGACCTCTTCTCCGAGCCCCAGGCTCATGTTTCCCACTTCTTACGGGACTCACTTTTAAATTTCTCACAGGAACTTGACATGTTCGAGACCAAATTCTTTATTTCACTATATTCCCATCTCAGTAAATGCAACCAGCAGTTTCAAACCAAAACCAAGCAGACTCTCACATCCAGTTCATCAGCAAGTCCTGTCATATCTGCCTTCAAGTCTATCGACTTCTCTACCTCCCAGCACCCTCATCTGAGCCATCATCCACCTTTCTTTCAAAATATTTTTTAACCATTTCCTTTCTCATCTTTCAATTTCCACTCTTGCTTTACTCCAATGTATCCTGCGTACAGCAACCAGAGGAATCTTTTTAACACATAAATGGCATCATAGTACTCTCTTACTTAAAAACCCTTGAATGCTTTCCCATTTCCCTGGAGACAAAGCCTAAACATGTAATCTTGACTGTGATCTATAATATCCTGTGATCTGGTCCCCATCCGGCTCACCAACTCATCATGGGCTACTCTTCCTGTATGCAATGAGACCAAACCAAACTATCAGTTCTGGGAACACACAAAGCTCTTGCCTCATGGCCTTTGCTCTTGCTGGAAGTATCCTGCTACTCTTTGTATGTTAACTTCATCTCATTCATAAGGACTCCAAATCTATCCCCTGCAACCCACCTCCAATCTCCATCACTATCAGTGAGGCCTCCTCATTCCTGCTTATCCATAAAAATGAATTGTAATTTTGTTTGTTTGTTCTTTCCTATTAGGGTTTAAGTTGAATAAATGTACACACAGTGTTCTGGTACCATGTCTGTATCAATAAATATTTATTGAATGAATGAAAATGCAAACCATTCTTTTCTATTATCACTCTTCTGTCTCAAATTCACTATATTTGAAAAGTCCTCTTCACCTTATTCTTCCTAGCAGTGTTTCTCTCCCCAATTCCTGATAGGATATAACAGTAATTCTTCTTTTCCTTTCCTTCCCAGCATGCTGCCCCCCAACACACACACAACCTTCATATGTACACTCAAGATAAAGAAGTGGGTGGGTAGCCTGTAGTAGGATCGAGATTTAAGAGCCTAAATGATCCAGCCCTTGGGGACAAGGTCTTGCGTTGAGTATTCTGCCCTCCAGAGATGCTTCTGGGAGCAAAGAGAGGAGTCTTAAGGGATGCCATGTTTTTAGCCTTTCAGTTTAAGTGCCGATATACCTACCCTTTGAAGTCAAAGCTTTCTAAATGTATGAACTCTCACACTCTTGTTTTAAAAAGTCAATTGACTAAATTTTAGAGCCATAAAATAGCTCAGGCCACTTAGTCATTAACCCCCAGCACTGGTCCTTCCTTGCAACTACAAAATATCAAAGAACACACACACGTGTGTGTGCACCCGTTTATGAGTGTGTGATCTTTGAACCTGGATCTAATGATGCAACGTGCTGAGAAAGAAAAGTGGAGAGTGAGGAACTGGAGAGAGAAACACAGGAACATGGAGTGAAGTACAGAGGGAAGAAATAGCAAGACCAGCATTTCAGAAGGGATTTTCTTCCAGAAGACTTTCTGCAGCTCTTGTGCTCTGGCCTCCCTAGCTGCAGTTAGTGCTGAGAGATGATGAGGACCAAATGGATCCTGTCTCAGACAGCCTGGCAACAGACCTTCTGCATAAACCACGGGGCCAATTCTCCCAAGCCCTAGCTGGTGTGCTTCCAGTACCAGAATCACTCAGAGGTGCTGCACTTCTCTTTTCTCAGCTGCCAGCAAGAACTGAATTCAGATACCAGGATATATTGTTGTCGGCCTAGACTCTACCTCCAGAGTTTAACTTGAATCCAGGATCTGAGAACCATTTTTCTGGGACAGCAGTGCCCCACACAGCTACTGAGAGCAGCCCCACACCTCCTATCTGGTTGATTGTGGGACACAGTTCCCCGCCAGCACTCTCTTTACTCTCCAAAGACAGAAGGGCAGCTGGTGTTGTTTCCTCTTCTGTGGAAAAAAATCTAGTGAGTGCAGAGAAGTGGAAATAGCCCCAGACTGGGAGCCAGGAGTCCTGGGTGTTTTGCCTTGACTCTGCCCCAGTAGCATTGACCTTGGGTAATCCATCTAGTCTCTACTTTAAATTGCTTTCACCTATAAGACTGTGCCACTCGCACTGCCACACTTGCTTCTCACGGATATCGAGAAGATTAAGGAACTCAGCGCGTGTGAGAATGTTTTGGAAACAGCCGAATCTGTCACAGATGTAAGGTATTACTGTCAATAATAATAATAATAATAATAATAATAATATAGTGCCCATCTCTGAAAATTACTATAACTATTTTTTTACTAATCAACTTCAACGAAAAACACTCCATATAAAAAAAGAGAAAATATCTCATTGAATCTATCTTCATAAAGCCTATGAACTTTTAACTTTCAGTTTCACATAAAACAAAATATATATTTTCCCAGCCCCTATTTCAAAAAGCAGAGGATATTGGGGCCAGTCCCGTGGCGCAAGCGGTTAAGTGCACGCGCTCCGCTGCGGTGGCCCGGGGTCTGCTGGTTCAGATCCCGGGCGCGCACTGACGCACCGCTTGGCAAGCCATGCTGTGGCGGCGTCCCATATAAAGTGGAGGAAGATGGGCACGGATGTTAGCCCAGGGCCAGTCTTCCTCAGCAAAAGAAGGCGAGGATTGGCAGATGTTAGCACAGGGCTAATCTTCCTCACAAAAAAAAAAAAAAAAGCAGAAGATATTTGCTATAATTAAATTAGATTTTATACGTCTATTATTATATTGCTATGCTGATTTCACTCCTGTTATAGAATCAATGAATAATTTTGGGGAAAAAACTTTATTAATACTAATTTTTACACTGTTAAACAAAGCTGCTGTTTATTGAATTCTGACATGGGAAATGGAGGAGAAATAACACCTTGTTCAGCCCAACTCCTTAAGCTAAGTCATTTTATTTCCCTTCTGCAGATGAGAAAAAAACAAGCTCAAAGAGGTTAATTTCCTGCCCAGGAAAAAAATTAATAAGCGGCAGAGCTCTGGATTTGAATTCAAGTCTCTCTTAACCTAAAATTTGTGTTTTTACTTTTAAATATTACACTCTGTGAACTATTTACAGCTATTACCAATAAAACAAACGGCAACATTCATTTTAGATCATTAAATTAGATGAACAAGTGACATTTTGGAAAGCGAAATTTAGCTAATTGCAGTAGATTTGTTGAAATGAGTTTGGAGATTCTGACATCCTCTTGACAGTCAAGGTACAACCTGTGTTTGTGTCATCGTGCTGACCCTGGCCTCAAATGATCCACGGGAGGAAGGGTTGAGCATCTGCTTCTATAGAAAGTCAAAAACGGAGGTGTAGGAGAGGGCTCTTTTCTTTACCTGTTTAATTTGATAATTAGTCTCTGGGTTAAACTGCACATTTAGTACAAGGTTTTTAATATTTATTTTCACTCCTCTCCTATGACAGTGGTCCCCAAACTGAGCCACACATCAGATCATGTAGTAAATTTTTTAAATGTAAATTTCAAGGCCCCTGCCTAGACCTACTGAGTCAGAATTTGTGATATCTCTATTCCTGAAATACCCCCCAGGCATTTCTGATATAGCTGGGTCTTTGAGTCACTGATCCGTTGTGATTTACGACCTTTCAGAATTGATTTTTTTCAATCCTAATATTATATAGTCTTTATACCACTTAAATCACTTGGCTTTTTTTCAATAGTACTAAATTATAAAAGCTATAGTCACTGAAAACCACAACTTTCTATAATTTGACTCAAATGGATTGAAAATGGAAAACATACACATATAAAATTTTGTAGAAAGTCAAGGAAGAGAAAAATCCTAACTGCCATCTATTTCCCATGTTGAGACCTCATGTTGCAACTTTCTCTCAAAGTGAATTTTAAGTCTGAGCCATAAAAGATCTAAGAGCCCCTGGTGGGAGTGCCACAGCTCAGCCCTCTAAGACCTTTAGAATTACCTCTTTCAGCCCCCAGCCACTTCAGTAAAGACTTAAATTTTTAATATTGGTTCTTTAAAAGTGAAGCAGGGTTTGTTGTTCTCTTAAGTGTACATTGTTTCCTTTCTGAAAGGCATATTTTTAGGTGGAGCTTTTAAAAATAATCATCCCATCAACATATTTCTTCTTATCCCTGAATAAGGAGTATAGTGATAGAGAAGTTTAATAAGGTACTCTGGGCCTTTAGCAGTGCTGTGTCGATTTTGTAGCCTAGGAAACCAAACCAACTTGTAATGGCCAATTGAAAAATTGGCCATTTGAAAAGTTCAAGCTCGTCCATCCAACCTTTCAGGAAGGGAAGGTCGGATCTAGACAGTTGAACTAGAGCAAGAAATAGCAGATCTATATGAAAACTGTGTATGAATTTTGAGAATATACATGCTAATGACAGAATATGGAAACATACTGGTAAGTCTGAGCAAAATAAAATCCCAAATAATCCCCACTTTATGAGAATGTATAAACTTGGTCAGCTTGAAAATCAGGCTATAATCAAGGTTTTTCTTTATTCCTCTCCCTTTGAGAGACATGTAGGAGAAATCAAAGATTATGGGTCAGTCAGTTTTCCATAGATTTTCCTATCTTAGTGTTATAACATTCAATAGTCTGGAATGATGAGCAATTACAGTGAAAATTATTATTTTCTTTTCTTGAGAATGCTTTCATAGGAATAAAAGTTTAACCTGTTTTCTGTAATTAGATTTCTGTGATGTTCTTCCATATTTTTGTATGGTTTGGGGAAGAGAGGATCTATATGGATTTCATTTTTATTAAGCAAAACAAAACAGGAAAGTTTAATGAACTTTCACGGTTCAGCACTGATTTATGCAACTAACACAAAGAGTCTTGTAGACGATGAATAAATTTTGCTCAAATGACACTTGCTGGTGATTTTTTAACGTTTTATTCTAAAGAAATCTTTATCCTATGTTATCTTCCTTTAACAGCCCACTTTTCCTGTAGGTCCCGCCATAGGGACGAATACGGCGATTAGCTTTGCTCCCTACTTAGCACCTGTAACCCCTGGAGTTGGGTTAGTCCCAACGGAAATTCTACCCACCACACCTGTCATTGTTCCCGGAAGTCCACCAGTCACTGTCCCGGGCTCAACTGCAACTCAGAAACTTCTCAGGACTGACAAATTGGAGGTACTTCAATTATATTTGTGGTTTGCGATGCATTTGTGGTAGAAGTGTACATACTTCTATGTAAGTGAATGCTTGTAAGATATTAATTTGGTCTTGCAAAACAGCCATACACACACACACATTCATCTAAAAGCCATGCATTCATAATTCTATGGTTTGAATTTAAGGCCAAGTATAAAGGAAATTAGTCCATGGGAAAAGAATAAGTTTAATACAAACAAAAATCAGCTGCAAAGAATGTGTGTTTAGGGGCAAAATATTTAACAACAATGGAACATTGAATCAATCACTATGCAGGCCATAGAGATGGCTCCTGAAGGCCTCCAGCTGTGCCTGTCATTAACCTTTGCTGGATCCTGGAAAGGTCTGGGAATGGGCAAGTCAGGAGCCCAGAAACCAGGGCTATGGGGGACACTTAGGGACATGGGTGGGAGTAAGTAGGACTATGAATATTGACCAATTGGTATGATCATATTTCAATATTGAATACTAGTTATTCAATACCTAGTATGGCTGCTCTAGCATGTTCCAGAATATCAGCGCTGGTTGTGTTGTTGGTAAATGGGGGAAACTGGAAGCTGGGAAAATTTATTGATTGAGATATTTTCTTTAACTTAAATTCAAGTGTTCTATAAAAGTCAAGAAAACAAGTTCATATATTTATAAAACATAATTCTTAAGTCATGAGTCAAGCCAACCCACCTGTACTTTACTGGGTAAAATTTCTCTTGAATGAAAGTTAGAGGATTCATCCATTTATCTTCACTGTTATATCCTATGCTATTTAATAGAGCATTTTATATGGGTGTGTAAAGATTCTGATAGAGTTTTCAAAGGGCTCCTTTAATTCCACTACTGATTAAAGTTGTTAGGCGATATATGTATGATCAGGATGCACACTGTGCTTTAATGTTGGGTCATTCGAGAATGTTCTTTCAATGTACATTTGTTTAAATATTTACCCAATAAATCTTGAGGGCAATAAAATGTTGCTGCCTAATATCAGCTTCAATCTGGTGTATATGAAGAGACTATAAACTCGAATCGCTACTGTTTTGATGTAGCTTGTCCCTGTGAATATTGAACAGACTTTTCTTGGAACTGGAAAAGTGTGTTTGGGCTCCCCCTGCTGGACCCAGGGAGCTTTAGTATTCCGTGCGTGACTGTGTGGCTTAGAAAACAAATTAAATCAGCCAAGTTGGGAACAAATCGTCCTTCCCAACAGGACTGGTAGACAAAGATATAAAGAAAAATGATTCACAGTGACTTTAGCAGAGCAGCTTTCAGCTCATCTCCAACCAGGAATGAAGTCAGCTACAAAAGAGACCCCTGATAAATGCTTGATGGCTGGGCTACACCTCTGGTGCAGTCTCAGACTGGAGTCATTCCAATTATAGAGGAAGGCTTACTCAGAATCTGTGGGAACATCTTAGTAATTGTTATTTTGCACATTTTATGAACTAAATATAGAAAGTTGGCTAATATCCAAAGTAGGAGGAAACAATTAACAATTTTGTGATTTATCTGTTTACCCTTCAAACTCACTTGACCACTGGTTGGTGAAACTTTATTTCCCAAGTACATTTGACTTTCACAAGGCTTGAATGTCATGTCAGTGACCCTTCATATAACAACCAAGATGTGGACCATCACTTAAACATATTGACTTTGGAACTGGAGCCTAAAAAGAAAATAACACAATTTTACTAATTATTCTTCCCTGCTAATGATTTTATAAATATAAATATTATGTATATATGTAATTCATATTCTCAACATTCAAGACAGAATTAAGAATCCACTTTTTAAGTTCTCCAGAAAACTTTCTTTATACAGTAAACTCTTGATCCACCATAATTCTCACAGGATGGAGTATTCTAGTTACTTGAGATTTCAGGATAACTAAGGATTAAGGAATAAAAAAGAAACAACACATCAACACTTCAAACTCTATTCTACTTCCCTCTATTTCTTTCCCTTTATATCTTCCCATATTTCTCTCCTTTTTATCTTTATTTTTTTATCTTCTTTCTGTGCTGTCAAAAATAATAATATAGTGACCTTAAATGAAAGTTTGGCGTCTTAGATATTGTAGTTTTTCTGATTTATGATTATAAGCATAAGTTATGTTTGTAGAGCAGGGGAGACCTAGGGGAAAACTGGAGTATTCAGATTCACCCCACCCCCACTTCCCATTCTCAGAGAGGAGGAACAAGTTGGTCATTTCCCCTGATTCTTCTTTGGAGTTGTACAGCTATGACCTGATGGCTTCATCTAATGTGAAATTATCCCCCCATGCAAAAAACCTATAGCATCCCAGAGTTGTCAGGGTAGGAGATTTGGATATATGTAGATGTCCATATTATATATACATGTAGTTATATATATATAATCTCCAAATTATAATATAACCTATACAAAATATAATATAATTGTCTCTGGGTATGTATATATATGTATATATTTATGTATATATGTATATATGTGTATATATATATACATACCCAGAGACAATGGGGTCCTTGTTGGGTTTTCTTTGTTATTTTAGCTAACCTGCAGATTTTGACTTATTTTTCTCAATATAGATTCTCACTCCAGAAAAGAGGATGAAGCAAAACTCAAATTAGCTTGTCAGGGACTCTGGTTACTTGAGTTCTGGTAATCAAATTTTTATTGTAAATGGCACAAAAGCCACCATTAAGAGAAAGGAAAAGCATTTCTTTTTCTTGAACATAAATGGCTGCGCTTGCAGAGGTCGAGTTTCCGGCGGCCACCAGGCTTCCTTCTGCATCGTCTGCTCTTCTTCCCCCGTGTCCTAGGTATGCCGAGAGTTCCAGCGAGGAAACTGTGCCCGGGGAGAGACCGACTGCCGCTTTGCACACCCCGCAGACAGCACCATGATCGACACAAATGACAACACCGTAACCGTTTGTATGGATTACATAAAGGGGCGTTGCATGAGGGAGAAATGCAAATATTTTCACCCTCCTGCACACTTGCAGGCCAAAATCAAAGCTGCGCAGCACCAAGCCAACCAAGCCGCGGTGGCCGCCCAGGCAGCCGCGGCCGCGGCCACAGTCATGGTAAGTGGGGGCGCCCGCCGCGCACCTTCTCGGCTCCGCGCCCGCCGAGGCGGCGGCCCCACCGCGGGGGCTTAGACGCTCTCCTCAACAGTTGGGAACTGGGGAAGGCTGCTATTCCTGCTGCTCCGCTGCCTAAGTTCTGTTGTGGTTTTCCCCTTTATGTTTTGTTTTGTTCCCCCCTCCTTCCCTTCTTCAGCACAATAAGTAAATCCCTGAGGCGCAGGTAACCAAGGGCGATGTGCGAGCGCCCGTGCCCAGGTCCAGTTCTGCCCTGAGACTGGACTGGACTGGTGTGGGTTCTTCCCCAGAGTGGGGCTCAGGGGCCTAGGAATGAACAGGAAGATGGGCACTAGCTTAAGAAAAGGAAGCTGGAGTACTGCAGCTGAGCACTAGACAGCGGCGCAGCACTCCAGAGAGCAACCCCCTCCCCCCCCCCCCCCCCCCCCCCCGCCCCGGGCCAGAGAAGCTAGCAACAGGTGACCGATCAGCGGCTGGCTCTTCCCTATTCCTATTTTTTCCCCTCTTCTTTACTCATCACAAAGGCGATGCTTGGAACTTTTGCCCCCTAAATGAAATTTTATGCAGAACATCAAGTCATGAGACAGATGAAAATGGAGCTGTACTGGCTGGTGCTAAAAACAAACGAACAAAAAGGCCTGTAACCCAGCCTTGAGGCCCTGAGTCACTGTGCTGCCCCTTGGAGACCAGCCGCAGCCCCATCAGCATCACCTGGGAACCTGTTACAGCTCCAGACTCTCAGGCCCCACCCCAGACCTTTGGGATCAGAATTCAAATTTTAAAATATCCCCAGGTGTTTTGTATACATGTTAACATTTGAGAAGCACCTGCCTAGAATACTGGTTCGCAAACTTGGCTGTGTTTTGGAAGTACCTGAGGGGTCTTGAAAGGTTCTAACATCAGTCCCTTCTCCCAAAGTTTCTTACTTAATTGGTCTGTGTGTGGCCTGGGCAGTGGCCTTTTTTTGAAGCTCCCAGGTGATTCCATTATGCAGCAAAGTTTGAGAACCACCATATTAGGTTGTAGAAGTTTCTAATTAATTTGTTTTCATGTGAGATCTCTGGCTTCTCAGAAGTCTATTTTAATGTGTGATAGGCACTGAGCAGTCATTCATTCATTCAAAACATCGAACGAGACCTGCCATGCATCAGGCACTTGCTGGGTAGAGTAAATAAATTAGGCAGGCTTTCTTGCCCTCAAGGAGCTTGGGGTTTAGTAAGTGAGAGTGATAATGCTCCTCAGGGACATGATGGAAATGCATAATGGGGTCCAGTGGGTCATGAAAGACTCAGTGGCCAGTCCTCCCTTGGGAAAGGCAGATATAGTTTCAGAGATGAAAGGTATAGTTTAAAACACAATGTTCTAACCAGTGACCACCACCTCATACATTGATAACTGATCAAAAGGCAAGGATAGCTGTTATACAAACAAGTTCATACTATTCAACATTCTTTCTACAAACGTTTATAAAGACCTGGCCCCATGATAAGCAACAGGGATACAGACAGAAAGGCACAGAGCCTACCCTTACATGACTGCCACTTACTGTGGCATGTGTGGTTATACAGACCTTTCCAATCTGAGCTTATTTCCAAGTATCTTGAGCCCTGGGTCCTTCATCCCTCTCACTGTTTCTTCTCAGAGTCCCTGTCCCTTTCGTGCTCTTCCCTTATGTTCTTCTCATTCTTATGTCACTGAACATAGTGATTTTTCTGAATGTGTGAGTTTCTATGTATGTGGGGATGTTTGCATCCACATAAGAGAGTGAGTACAATATAGAGAAATTCTCCTTTTTTTGTTCTAATAAAGGAGTGGTTTTCAAAACTGATTATAATTGGGAAGAATGGGGTGTGGGAGGAGGAGAGGAGGGGAGATGAGAGTAAATTGGTTCCTTAGTGCTGATGAAAAAGGAATTCTTTTAGAGGTCAAATGTGGTCTTTTATACGTTTCTCCAGTATGAAATCCATCTTACCATCCGCTTCCTGAAGATCTCATCCTATGAAAAGTGAATTTTTTTTCATTGTAATCATCCTTTTAGGCCAGCCCCAATTTATCCTAACTGGTATGTTGATTCTTAGGAACAAAGAACACATTTTTCTATTGAACTAATATTGTAAGTCATAACTAGGTATCAAGGATATCTCCAAGGCTAGTCAGAACTCTAGTTGCAAGAGACAAAAACCCAACTGGAGCAGCTTAAGTGACAAAGTTGGACTTGACCAGATCATGCAGTGCCCTCCAAAGAGAGTGGAGGTAAGATAGGGCTCAGGGGTGCCTGGATCTGGAAACTTGAAAACCAGTAGGTTTTTTCTCTTTTCTGCTTCTCTTGGTCTCTATCAGCTCCATGCTCTAAAAGCAGCTCCTCCATAAGATACGACCATGGCTTTGGACACCTATAGGGACACATTCTTACATCTTTTGACAAGAGAGAAAACAGTATCTTCTACACCAGCTCTAATTAGGAAAAAAAACAGTTAAGGGTCATTTTGGTGGCTGTCCTTGTGGTCAGAATAAGAGCATGCTCTGATTGGCTCAGCCTGGGTCACAATGGCCATCTCTGGCCATTGGGCACAAGACGAGGTTCTGGGAATATAAAAACTTAGTCCCTGTACCTCAAATACCTGTTAGTACAACAAACCACCGGTACTAACAGTGACCTTAGGGCTGAGCCCTGGATTTATCCGAGCCCTGATTTTATCTGCTGGTTTCCTAGAAGTACCAGTTCTAACATTTGTGATCAATATACACTTCAGGCATTGAAGGAATAGTGCATCTCTTATATGTCAACCGTAGATGACCTGGGATGATGAGGATAAGAGAAGAAATGGCCATTTACACAAACAGGTCATTCTTCAGCCCGATATCTTTAAATTGAGACTGGACACTTCTATGGGTCGTTCTGCGCATTTTCACGTCATACTCGTCAAGATGCATAGAGGTTATTGCAGTGGATGTCAGTACATTTAGTTACCATAGTTTCCTGGATTGTTACACTGTGCCCAAATTTGGAGTTCTGATATTTCAGGGGATCTTGCAGCATCGTCAGACAACCCAAAGGAATGTAGTCCCAGAACAAAAGCCAGCTTCTTTCTGACAATGACATGAAAATTACTGAATCTATAATGTCTTTTTAGTTGAAGTGAGAGGCTCATTTGAGACCAGCCTAGGTGCAGTTGGATAAAGTCAAAGTATTCTTACTCTAGTAGCAAGATTACTCAGTATGCTGAAGAAAAACTATTATTTTATTTCCTTATTTAAAAAAAACAAATGGGAGTGACAACTGCAGTCAGAAGATATTAGTATTCCATTCACCTGGTTTCCATATCTGAACACAAAGAATTTCTGTAGTGTACTTTTTATTATTGTTTGGGGATTTCCCCTAGTTTTGATTAATTGGACCTTGAAAATGATGTTAAAGCTTTGATTCCAGAAAAAGAGACATTTATTTCCTTTAGAGCCTTATTCTTTTACAACACATCTTACACATGAGCATCAACCTCACCGGAAATTTTTAAATGTGAAAATAAGCCAGAAAGAGCTTCTCTTTGGTAATTTTAGCACAAAGCGTATCTGATCTCCAAGAAAGCAGTCTTTCTTCAGGCACACCAAAATGGGGCAACATAAGGAAATACCTATTTTGTAAAAAAAAAAAAAAAAATCAGGACGAGCTACTATCAGCTAGGTAAGTTTCAATTGTTCAAGAAAACATGTGCAGGAACTTTGAATTCCATCCTATGTGTCCACAGCCTTTTGTTCCACGTTAAAGTGGCAGCTCTGATTATTGTCATCAGGGTTTCCTGACTCCTCAGACTTGGTCTTTGCCTGTAACGCCTGGCAAGGGCCCTTGGTTTGTGTGCCTTGACTTGCTGTTGGATTGTTCCTTGATCCAGAAAAGGAAAATCCTGGCTGTATGTACACAAAGCTGGAGGAGGCCCAGAGGTGGCAGAGGATCAGAAATGTTGGTGAGACCAGCAAGAATGGATGCCAAGTGTCTGGCATAGTAGGGGCTCAGTTAAAGAAAACCTCTTTCTCTGCATAGGTGCCTAAGGAAGCTCTCAAGACACACTAGGCTTGGTGATCTCTAAGGTCTGTTCTAAGCCTGAAGATCTTTCACGATAGGTAAACAAGTGCCAGCAGCCAAATAATATGCTCTAAAACGGAACATCTGTGTACTACAAAGCTGTATTATAATATGATTATTCATCCATACAGATTTTTTTAATACATTCTACATATGTGCCTCAAAGTGTGAGGTGTGCAAGATGTTAATATGTATACTCAATCCTCCAAGACTTTAGTATTTCCTTGAAAAGACAAGATATTTGCATCTAGTGAAGATAACCCACAATATGCAGGGGTAGAAAGGGAGATGCTGCCGCTGTCCAGCTCAGTTTAGAGCTCTTTTCTTTACATTCCTAGATGATCATAAGTTCTTGTGGAAATTGTTTTATCAAACTAAGATCAGAAAAAAGAGAACATAAACCTTCCAGGTGATTATCCTAGGGAGAAATATTTAATATTTCTTTTTGTACCTGGAGACTTCATTAAATGATGTTTTGTTAAATCAAAATTTTGTTCATAAATACCAGGCTTTGGAGACATAATCACTCTTCTAGTTAGCGTATTAGAAAAGATCAACCCAATAGTAGATTGGTTCTATAACTCCCAAAGACTGTAAAAGTGAAGGGAAGAATCGAGCCCACAAAGTGGAAGCCAAAATGATTTTGAGTTTAACTATCCAGTTAATGTTCTCAGTGTACTCTATGAGAACAGGCTCTGTCACCTTATATAGTTAGAACAGATTAATTTAAGCTCAAAAAAATGCATTATGTAGCAGTGTAAAACTCTACAGGAATGAAAGATTTTAAACAAAAGTGATGTCATGGACGTTACATAATGGTGAACTTACATTTGAGGAAAGAAGATCCGGTACAAAGAAGCTTTCTTATTGTGGAGCTCGTTAGTTTTTAGAAAATGTTCACAATTCTACTTTAGGAACAATGATTTCATATTATTTGATGGCCACTCTCAAGACTGCCTTCCAAAACATTTTCTCCATTGGCCATTCTAAATCTCTTCTCTACCTATAGTCCCTTCCACTTTATTTCTAGTCTTTTTCCTCCCATGGCTCTTTATCTCCTTTCGTCTCTATACTTGTAACCCTGAATCATCAAATGATGATGAACAATCCTTTATTTGCCAAGGAAAATATCATTAATTGTTTCCCATTTTGAGGGTTTAGTACATTTTATTTCATATGTCATAGTTCTAACTCAGAACTTTAAAATATAACATTTTATATTTATTATACAAACCTCAGGGATTTACCTATTGTGCTAACATAGAAAAGGGGTATTTCATTTTTTATTTGCATTGGAGCTATTCCTTTGAATTTCTTTATTTTCACAGAATTCCATCATAGAATTTTTAGATTTTTTTATAATAATTATCAAGGAATAGGAAAATTTTTTCATCGTGGTCTAAATCAATCAATATTTGTTATTATTTCAGCTGTTTAAATGAAATTATCTGCCCAAAAGTATGGTTATAAGTTAAAGATATTATTTTACTTCTAATATTTCAAGCAGTTCTTTGCTATTTTTTAGCTGTTTGCTATTTTTAGCTATTGTACTTGTTCTAGCCAAGAGTTCCACATCTCATTAACTGGGTTGGTCACTGATCATAGCTAAAAGTACAAATAGAATTATTAAATATAAATTATTTTGATACCTGAGAACACTAAATACCTTTTTAAAGGGTATTTTCTTAGTGTAATCCGGTAAGTTGTTTGAGATAAACTGAGTTATAATTTCAAATGTAGTGGAAAACATAGAATGGATGATAAGTTAGTCATTAGAAACAGTATGATGGAATAAAAGTGGGAAATTTGAGAAACTTACTATTCAAATTCAAAACTTGTTAAATTTGGAGCCTTATTCCACGTTGCCAGATCCATACTAGCAGAGTGAAGAGAAGAATTGAGACAATTATCCACATGATTCAGACAAAAAATTAAGATCCAAACCCAAACAGTTTTGCCTAAATAATCTTGTGTTTGAATATTTTTTTGCCTGAATTTTTTGTCTCAGTTTGCCACTTCATTTTGTTAGGCTAGATCTTCATTAAAAATTATTTTTATAAAAGTTAAAGCTATCTTTTTTTTCGACTTGGATCTTATACTTAGTGCATTCATTATTTTGTAGTTGAAAACTAACTTATCAGAAGTTCTTCAATCCTATGGCCCTTAAAAGTTTTGCATTTTTTTCTGAAGCAATATAAAAAATGCTTATGGTGTGTATGCAAGCTGCTGTTTTAATTAACTTTCCTGAATTTCAAACATCTATATTTTACTCTCTTATATGCTTTTAACTAAGGTATAGTAGATGCATTTTTGCTTCAATACTAATTTAAGGTGTAATATTCATTTCTTTAGAGAACATTTTTGTTGTTGTGCATGCCTAGTGTTTTGTACGTTGTATATTGCATTCAGAATATTTTTTTCCTTCTCACCTATCCACAATGCAATGCCGTTCCCATGATGCACCTCTGCTTGCTGTTTACCTGTATGTTAATTCGCTTGAATCCCATTGGCCCACTGCCATCATGTGCTCGCTGCCTGTTATTAAAAGACTCAGTCGACTGCCAAAGCAATGAAGCGACCTCTCGAAGCATCTGTAGACCTGGTACTTTGACCTTTCACCTTTCGCTTTGCATGTAGCTTTTCAGAGAACCATCTGAGATTTGTATTACTTGTAAAATATTGGTTGCAAACAATCATTATTATTAATTAATGAAAAAATTCAATAAGGTGTTTAGCCATCTCATTTTCATATGTTATATGTGAAATAAATTAATCCTAACGAATTTTAATACCTTTTCCAAAAAAGTGAAGCAAATTTAAATTACTTGGCTCGGAAAATACTGATTATAATTCTTATTAACCTTTAAATTCAAGAAATTGCCATTTAGTTAAAGAAACGAATAGGTATTAATAATAACACAAATGCTTCTTTCCTCCCTTAGAATAGTTTAACTCATTTTAAAAGCTGAAGCCATTTTTTTTGTTGTTGCTTGATAGTTTTTCTTTTCCTTAGTTGAGATGCTACCGTTTTTGGGTTACAGAAGTCATGCTTTCGCTCTCAATAACAAATTCTCACTCATTCGACATTGCCGCTGTTTAAATTAAGGTGCATGGCAGAGGCATCTCCTTAGCTGTCATTTTTAAAAAGAATGTTGCAATTGATGATCTCTGTGGACACTGAAGGTGTGTTTACTTTGAGTTATACATATCTTATCCAATTCTTCACTTCTAGGCCTTTCCTCCTGGTGCTCTTCATCCTTTACCAAAGAGACAAGCACTTGAAAAAAGCAACGGTGCCAGCACGGTCTTTAATCCCAGCGTCTTGCACTACCAGCAGGCTCTAACCAGTGCACAGTTGCAGCAACACACGGCGTTTATTCCGACAGGTACGTGCCCTGACAGTTCCAAGTCCTGTGTCCGTGTGCCCTTCCGGTCATGTGCTTCCTTCTCATTCCTTTAAGCTGTTTGGTGGCATCTAGTTTGCTTTTAAAGGTACAATAAATACAGCCTGAAACTCATCATTGTCCTAGCTATCTAGATATATTTACCTTGCTTGGAATGATAGCTAAAGACGGTTAGGATTCTAAAGCCAAATATTTTATGGAGTTAAGTGCCAGATTGAACCCATGAGTAGCAAATAGCAGTTAGGCCTTTTGGTTTCTTGTATTTACATATGTCGTGTAGAATTGTTCATGTAAATAAGACTTTTTATGTGTGACAATTGAAATTTGTCATTAACCCTGAATGACCTAAAAATAGCAATTCCAGTAAATACTAACCTTTTTTTTCTATTCCTATTCAGAGCACTAAAAAAACGAGGCTATTCAAATTAAAGCAATCTTCTACTCATATTTTTACATCCATTCTATCTCTTTCACCATCCTTCTCAACTTCCACCAAGTTCACAAATATATAGAGCTCTTATCCTCGGTTTCTAAGCCAATGCCTGATAATATTAGGTGCTAAAGTGCATTAACTCTATCATTCCACTAAGAGATGAATTATATTAATCATGGAATCTTGCAGTTTTAGGATTCTTAGTGATCCCCTCATCCAGTTTATTGTTTTACAGATGAGAAAACTGAGGCCCCCTAAACGTAAAGTGACTTCCCAAGGTGGCACAACTAACGAGAAAAAGACCTAGAGCTTAGTTTCCCTGTGACCAGTCCAATTGACATGACATGACACCACCTGGCCGCCTTATGTGGAGGCCACAGAGTTCTCCTTTAGAGCTTGGCATAAACATCAGATAAAAGGGAAGGAACCAAAGTAGAATGCATGTCAACCCTCCTCCATTTGCCCACCTCCCTGCCCACAGACCTACATACACGATATACAAACACAAAGAGTCACCATCAACTGACTGTGGTTTTGACATTTTTGTCTGTGTTAGATGCAGGGATTATATTCTCAAAATAAATAAAATTTGCTAGAGTGTCAAAAAAAAAAAAAAGAGAGTGACTCAGGCCTTTGTGAGAAGAATGTCCTTTGAGTTCTTAGTTTTGAAGTCAAAATTTTCATCCCCTGCTAGTGACTTGAAGGTAATTATACATGAATAACAATTTTGTCAAAGACAGTTTGTTGATCCTAATCCACACTGTTGGACTTTTCAGGTTGATTATCCATTTCCTTAAATCCCGGAGCATATCAGGAGTTAACGTAGGAGGTAGTTGAATAAATATTTCTATGGTATTCTTTGTATAAAATCTGCACTTTGAAATGAATTATTAACCCATTAACAATATTTATTATAGTAAAAATATAAATTACATAAGTAAAATGGTTCTTAGTCTTTAGTTTTCTTATTTTAGTTCTGCTCTTCTCTTAAATAGACTCATAGACCTGTAGAGTGGGTCTCTAAGTCAGTACTTATTGGGGCTTTGCTGTTGTCCTATTCGAACTTTAATTAGTGACATTTCAGTGCAGTCATAGCACAGCAGTATTTGTACTTGTAATCCACTTGATGTAACATGTTTGTAAAGTAATTACTAGAAGGTAAACTTTCCTCAAGGTCCTGTGTGATTTCTACGAGTGTCTTATTTTATAGACCTCATTACTAGATATTTTAAGAGAAAAAAATTAGGGAAGAATACACCAAGGAGAAACCATAAAAGGGCAAGTCTGTTTCTGAAAACTGGATAATAACGCCGCTACCATTTCCAGGGAACGCCTATGAAACCCTGGGGCTAAGCCCTGGCAAAAGACTGAAGCCCTCTAACTCGACTTTAACACTTCAATCCAATAATGACTGCTTTGTTAAATCACTGAAAGAATCCTCATTTGAAAATATTTCACCTGGAAACCATTAAGACTTGCAAAGCAACAATGAATAACATCCCTTATGCAATGATCTAATTCCTGTTGATGAAACGCTTAGTACTGAGGACCGATAGGCTGTACTGGCTGCTGTTGTTGTGCACTTCCGCCCTCTGCTGGATGCTTTAAGAACTGTTCAAGTGTGTCCGGCAACCCTCAAGTGAGCCGGCTGCGGGAGCAGAAAAGTGGGTCCTAGCCCACTTATTCTGTGAACTAGAAGTGTTTCCATCTGTAACATGATATAAATATCATAGTGAACAAACATGTGGATCTCATGCTCTGAAATGGTATTTAAACTTCTAAGAAGTGTTCATGTTTCTCTTAAATGTTGAAAGAGAAAATAATTTTATTAAAAGAAAAGTAGCATAATCTTTCCCCCGCTGAAATCCATAAAAAGAAATATCAGTGTTTATTTTGGCTCTAGCTTTTTATTTCAGGCTTTCTTTCTCATAAACCACATTTTCAACCTAATTTTAAAATGATAGTGATAATAATCATTCGTTGTTTTTTCAAACTTCTGCAAATTAAATGATGATGTTCAAAAATATTTTTTGTAACTTGGTAGATGGTGGGCCATTATTTTTACACTCAAAGATTTTAATTTTTCTATAAATATTTTAACAATTATCATATATGAAATGAAAAGCTTCTTATGTTTCCCTGGAGGTTACCCCTTATTGAAAGGTCATTCATAGTGAAGTTTTTTGATATGCTACTAAAATTCTCCCATTGACACAAAGTGAATTTGGATTTAAGGAGTTCTGCCTCTAGGCCGTGGAGATATTAATATAAAATATTATGTAAAACATGAGATTCTTCTCCAAAACCATGCTAATGTAATTATCACCCTGGTTGATGCCCTGGCACATTTGCAGTGGGTGGGATTTTTCCTTTTTTGATAGGTATTATTTTAACCTAATGGTTATACTTTTTCTTTGCTATGTTAGGAATGTGGCAAAAACCACACATACTTACAAAAATAGTAGCATAATAATTCTTGGCATTTCTCTGACAGGTTTATTCTGAGTTACTGTAAGTGTTCTTATAGACATTATCTCATTATTCTTCAAGACAGTTCTGCCGTTGGCAGGCATAATTATTTGCATTTTGCAGATGGAAAAACTGAGGCTGTGTCTATGCTGCAAGGTGGAATATATAATTAATGGAATTATCCAGATAATCATGACTCACAGATTCTGGAGTCGAAATATTTGTGCAACTAAAGCAGAAAACATTTGCGAAGCCTTTGTTGATAGAATTAGTGCCTTAGTGAAATGCTTCAGCCAGTCAGAACAAAGACAACCCACTGACTCCTTCCTTGATTTATTTCACTATATTGGAAATATGGACTAAATAGAACCGGGGAAAGTGCTTGCACAAATATTGCCTGAGATCAGAAACCATAACGTTACATAAGGCTTTCACATACCTTGGTGAAAGATCTGTCTGTGTTTAGTGGAAACTGTATCTATATAACCACAGCAAAATTTATTTATCTCATTCAATTCAGCAAACAGTTCTTGAACACATAGTATGTTCTGGGTTTCAGAGCCAGTAATGGGAATACAAAGGAGTTCAGAACAAGGAGAAAACCAAATATAATGCAAAACGTTAAGGGCTACCTTAGGGTATGAGCAAAGCTATTTGAGAGCGAAGGAGAAAGAGGCAGTGTATTTGGCCATCAGCACGTACCGTGGGTGGTGGCGACAAAGGATGTGGAGGAAGAAAGACTTTCCAAAGGAGGAGAAATTTGCTTAGGACTTTGAAAGGAAGATTTTAGCAGTGGGGGAAAAGCATCCAGGCAGAGAGGACAGCATGTTTGGGAAGAGTATATTTGAAGAATAGCAAGTTGTCCATTGTAGCTATAGTGTGGAGTACTTAAGGGGCTGTGGTGGGGGCAGGCAGGAGTGGGGTGGAAAGGCAGAGATGGGGCTTGAAAAGATGATCAGGACCAGAATCTGGCATTTACAGCCACACACGGCAAAAGCTGTGTGTTTCCAATATTCATATCACTTTTAGGCCACATGGAGAGAGAGGCTCATCAAATCAATTTGGTTGAGCATTTCAGCCACATCCTGAACTGGCCAAAGTGACGGGTCCAAACCTAGCCCCATAAGGCTGCAGGAGCTGCTGTTGATGGTTTGCAACCCAATGACATTCACATGCATGAGAGGAAAGCCCTCCAAGAAAGCCCCTTCACATTGGAATGCAAGAGAATAACATGGAATTTTTATAGGGATAACTTTGAATCCAGCCGTGGTCGACTTTAAAGTGAAATCATTCACAAACTGGGTATTTTAATAAATTTTAGGAACAAATTGCTCCCAACACACTCTCACTAAAGACTGAGAACATTCATTCAACCAAGTGACCATCTGTTGTGTGCCCCATAGACCTAGACAGACATGAACCTCGGCCCCCCCACCCAGAGTTTACAATATAGGACGAGAGATGAATGTTCAATAAATACCCATATAAAGAAATAATTAAAATTTTTATGAGTACTATGAATGGAAAAGTAAAGAGTTCTGAGGCTGGCCCAGTGACATAGTGATTAAGTTCGTGCGTTCCACTTCAGCAGCCTGGGGTTCATGGGTTCGGATCCTGGGCATGGACCTACACACCGCTTATCAAGCCATGCTGTGGCAGATTTCCCACATACAAAATAGAGGAAGGTTGGCACAGATGTTAGCTCAGGGACAATCTTCCTCACAAAAAAAAAAAGAAAAAAGAGAAAGTAAAGAGTTCAATAAGATTAAAAATAGAAAACTGATTTCAATGGCATGTGGAGATAAGTAAAAGAATAATTGAACAGTTTTCTAAAGAAGTGACATGTACCTTGAGACCTGGAAGATGAAAAGAGTAGAGTAAAGATTATTCTAGGCAGAGGGGACAGCTTGTAGAAAGCCCAAACGTGGGACAAAAGCGTGATGTGTTTGGTTCAAAGAAATGAAAGGCTGATCTTTCTGGATCGTGGTTCCAGGGGGAGAGGGGTATAGAATGAGCTGGGAAGTTAGTCAGAGAGTGGACCCTACGGGGCCTTTATCCTAAAAGCAACGAGAAGGCAATGAACGATTTCCAGCAGAGAAATGAATAGACCTGTATTTGGAAAGGTTTACTCTGCCAGCAGAGTGGAGAATGGACTAAAGAGAGGATAAGAATGGAAGCAGGAAGACCAGTTAGGATGTTATTGCATAGCCGAGCCTAGAGATAACGGTGATCAGGACATGAGAAGTGGCACTAGAGATGGACAAACAGGCAAACACAAGATGCATTTTAGAAACAGGATTGCTTTGGCTTATTGGAGAGTTGGACCAGGGAATCTCACGAGGGAAAGTAGTGTGAGGCATAACTTTCATTTTAGGCTGGAGCTACTACATAGATGGTGATGTCCATCCAGCATTTCCTGAGGTGGAGAAATAGATTCTGTGGGAAAGATCAACTCTTGGACATGTTGAGACACTTGTCAGACATCAAAGTAGAAAGGCCAGGTGAGAAGTTAGATGAAAGCACCTGGAGCTGGGCAGGATACATAAATTTGGAAGCCTTGAGCTCATAGATAGTATTTAAATGCTGGATTGAATGATATCATGGATTGAATGATAGACGAGGAAAAAGTATAGAGTAGATGAAAAGGAAGCAGAACTGAGTCTTTAAAAACTCCAGCACATAGAGATATAGAATGTGTGTGTGTTTGTGTGAATGTGTGTGTCTGTGTTATCAGAAAATCCAAGGAAAAAGTCGTTTATTATAGAAACTGAGTGGCCAAGTGCTAAATGTTATCAAGACTCAGGAAGTTAGATGAACACAAAAGAGTTCCTACTGATGGCAGAAATATGGAGTTATTTGGTGACAAGAGCAGTTTGAGTGGACCGGTGAAAATGAAAGCCAAATTGGAGAGGATTGAAGAATAAATGGGGGCAAGGAAGTGAAAATTTATGTGTAGGTAACTTTCCAGAAGTTTGATTGTGAAGATTAGAAAGATGGGGCTGGAGAAAGGGTCTTGTGAACAGGATTTTGAGGTGTTTGTGTGTGTGTTTTAAGTTGGATATATTAGAACGTGTTTGCTGAAGAATCCAGTCGTAGCCCAGTTAAATAGCCTCTTTTCCTGACTAGTTAATGGCATCAAAATGCAGATCAGGCAAAAAGTCTCCCTCAGGTGTCAACAGTTCAGCAGAGAGAATAAAGACTCACACATCTCAGATTCTTCATCTAGTATTTCAGAGGGCAGTTCTAAAACCCTCCGTGGGTACACCTAAGTTCATTAGAAACTAATTCTCTGGCACCTACATGGCACCCAATCTTCAGTTATCTAAATCCTTATATTACCTTGATTTCATTCTAAGGAAATGACCCAGAAGTAGACAATTCCTTTCAATATGGTTCTTTTTTCAGTACTCTATGACATACATTACTATTCATGGTCAGAGTTTTCTGATTCAAGTACATTAATAAGACCGCCCACAGGTAAGGCAGCCCTTCGCAAGGAAGGGCTGAAATCCTCCCTTCCTACCTCCAGCTGACCCGCTTAGACACCAACTTGAAATTTACTAGGAGTTTTGCCAAAAGTCCCTCTCAAGAATCATCTAATAACAGCCATGACAAAAATCCCTAGCCCTGGTTCTAACTCAGCCCCGATTCCGCACTATTTTGCCCCTACGGTGTTTAGGCTTTATTGCTAGGCACCACTCCTTTAACATAATGAATCTCGTAGCAGAAAATAGATCACACAGACATCCAGGTCATTCTGTCACAGGAACCTCAGTCTTCCTACATTGTAGGGCTTTCAAGCAGTAATCTAAAATTCATCTGACCTACAAGCCTCTGATTTGGAGCACACGGAATCCTAATTACTGTTGTTATTTTCATATTGTTATTGACACAAAACATTTTACAATCAAACAGGTCGGTGTAATCTAGTGAATACAAAACCTGACCTGGATTTAGGAATAGAATTCTATTTCTAGCCTTACGCTTGACTCACACGAATGCATGACCTTGGAGTAGTTACTATGCCTCAGATTTTTCATCTGTAAAAAACTCACTTCCTACCTTGGAGGATTAACCTGATAATGTCTGTAAAATACTTGGAGGTCTTAGGGAAGGACACTGCAGCATTCTCACCTGCCATTCTTATTAGAATCATGTCGATATGAATAGAAAGTGTGGAAAGTAGTCTAAGGAGTGAGCTTTGAATAATATTGGCTTAAAATAAGTCAGATATATTTGTGTCAGTGCTGAAAATGTGAATGACTCTAAAGGGCTGTGTTAACTAACCCTACTTATTTCTGGTTGTGCTTCAATCTCACTTTGAATGTTAACTCTAAACCGCTAACCTGTTTCTTTTCCTCTATTCACTTTTCCCACCTACCATTGCATGACACGCAGGGTCAGTTTTGTGCATGACACCCGCTACCAGTATTGGTAGGTTTCAACCTTTTTTTATTTGTCTTTTATATTATGTACAATACCTTCACTTGCTTGAAATTTATTTCAGAGACGGTAGAAATGCTTAGGAACTGGTAGATCTGAAGGCTTATTTGGCTTTAGAGTTAATGTAGAGGTTTTTAAAATGTACTTGTCTATTTAAGAAAATGACCGTTTTAATGTGACTAGAACAACCACTGTGCTAGACAACCACTGCAAAACATAAACCACAAGTACGAGTCTACTTTTTAATGACCTGTATTTTGTTTCTCTTTATAGTTTGTATGGTTTAGCATTAAAAAAAGCTTACTTTGTCAGAGAGGCAGGCTAATTTCATCAATGTTTTAAAGTTTCATAGTGGTGTGCCTTTATCTCCTCTTTGCTGTGTGTTAGAGTTATCAGAGTTTCCCAGAAGTATTTATTTTAAAAAATATTAAATGGATGTATTTTGAAAACAAATGTCAGAATGCCTTGCTTTATTATCCTTTTAACTTAAATGTTCATTTATTTGTGATGATTATTTGTACCTTAGCATTCCCTTAGATGTTAAATTTTAATAGTATATAGTTATCCCTACATATTCCAATGCCTTGGTACAAAAGTCTGTCTTTCGGACATATGGATTAGGTCATTTAGAGTAAAGAAAAATTAACATTGGCAAAATTTGTCTGGCTATTTCACAGTAACTGTATTAGAATTTATATTAAGGCCATGATTTTTGCTCCACCATTTATTAACCCAAATAAACCACAACCTCCAGCAATTCCAGTGCAAATAAGCAGCCCCAAATTGACAAAAAAAAAAATCAGTTTAACCACAATTAATTCCAAAGAATATCCCATCCCAAATTAGGTGTACATATTGAGCCTTTGATATTTTAGAATGATGATTACAAATGAATATCACATATTCTTACTTCATCAGACATTAAATTTCGCATTTTTAGAAGCAACCATTATTACATACACCATAGACTCTGAATTGGGAATGATCCATTGTTAGAAGTAAAATGTTTATAAATACATCAACCAAAGTAATCTGCTTTGGCCTTTCTGGGAATCACTGATTATGTTTTAAAACTTCCTTTAATTGTACTTGTAATAAGCTATTTTCCCTTTTTTATTTCTCTCCCATGCTTCCTTGCTTTGCATTGTGATTGCATGCCATCTGCTGGTTTAACCCATGATGGCTTGCTGCTCTGATATTCACCATGCCAAAATACCACTTCTATTACCATAATGCTACACCCTCCTGTTCATTGCTCCCATGGTTCCCCTCCTGAAAGTACCCATGATGCACAGCGCTACGTCAGCCACTGTCTCTGCAGCAACAACTCCTGCAACAAGTGTCCCCTTCGCAGCAACAGCCACAGCCAATCAGGTTTGCTCCTTTTAAAGCTTTCTTTCACAAATCCCAAACTCTAAATGAGTGCTGATATTTAAAAAAAAATTCTCGGTGAGAATTTTTTTTTCATTGTTTATCCATCAAATTTTATTTTTTTAATTAGTTTATAGCAAGCATTTATGGACAGGTTGCACTTATTTAGAGTTAACATTTACTGCAAATAATGATGTAGCTATGTTTTGTGTTGCACTGTTTGTTTTCGTACCTAATATTGTGTAATTAACCTGACAGGCTTAAATTCCTTTTAGTACAGCATTATGTATCCAGTGGTTTGTGAATTGCCATAGAAGAATTGTAAAAGCACTCTCGTGGGTGCTTCAAAACTGGCTATATTTCGATTCAATTCATTCAGACTCTATCATCTGTTGCGGAGGAGAAAAAATTCTCCTCTTAGAAAAGTCTCCCTTTTTTCCTTAGCGTCAAATTTGAGATCTGAATGATTCTTGAATAAGATTTCACCTGAATCCTGTAGGCTCCCAAACCCACTTGGTTCCCACTTTACCACCTGTTCAGATACTGGTGTAAGAGCCAAACCATACTGGAAGAAGAGTACTAGGCCACCGAGTTCACAAAGGCTGGGTATAACTGAGTAGGGACGTTTAACTCTGTTGGTTTAATGCATGTGCCAATAAGACCATGGATGTACTATTTCTCCGTGAGGGCCAGTGGCTATTTCCCATTCTGTAGTCACAGGCTGACTGTAACCCTAACCCCAGTCAACCAACTTGCAAACATGTGCTCCTGGTCACAGGAGATGAGTCTGGGCATAAACTCTCACCTCGCCTAGAAAAGCATTTGATTGTGCATGCCCTCCTTTCATAAAAGAGCAATTTTGGTTTTGTTTTTAACTTGGTTTTGTTGTGGTTTTTTAATGAAATCAACTGTACTGATAAAAGATGAAAAGAGATATAGGAGTAGGCTGGAGGACAGGTCCAAGCTAATGGGAGAAATTGGGGAAAACTGTATAAGGGCATAAACAGCAGATTCCAGACTGCATTCTGCAGGTGGAAAGGGCTGATTCACACTTCTTTCCATGCAAGTGAATAAGCGATTCCAGTGCCATAGGTTTCATCACTGAAAAGATAGATGTGAGTGCACTTGGATAAAGGAATAAAAGTGAAATCCCGTGACAGTTCCTACTGTGCCTTCCGAATTGTGAAAAAGCAGGAAAGAACAAAGAGGGAGGGAGGAGAGGCCGTGTGGGCGCTAAGAGGCAGGTATGAATTATTGATAATTCTTCAGCTCTTCACTCAACACCTCAAAAATGCCAACTTATCCTCTAAGGAAAGCTAACTCAGCTCCAAACAGCAAATGATAAGTTCCTTTGCTGGGAAGATTTTATTTAAATGATGGGATGGAGAAGGGAGAGAGACAGTTTGCATCCTTCCATGATTAGGTTCAAGGCACCTCTTTCACTTGCTCGTTCTTAACAGGAAAGCTGGATATCTGTCTCTTTTATGTCCAAGTCCTGCCTCCTTGAACCATGTTTATGTGATTTTTAACACAATTTTTCTTACAAAGCCCTTTTATAAGAAAACAAGTTTGAAACATAATATAGTAGTACTCATTACAATGGAATTTTAACTATACGCTATGGCAAGTTAAACTTCTAACACATAGAGATCTTTCCTAGGAAAGGAAAGGAAACCAAGATAAAGAAATATTTTAGAGTTTCAGGATAAATTCTTTTATTTATGATAAATACTTGATCATATATAATATATATATTTTTCCAGCCTAGTGATTTTTTGGCTTGATTTGGTACAAAAAGCTTTGAGGGATTACATACGTATGTGTAGGTTTATGTATGTGTGTAGGGAGGCAGGGGTAGAAAGCACGGAATATTCTGAAGCTAAAATATATCACTTTACAGCAGAGTGTGGTTGGTAAAGGAACAAGTATAACTGCAATTAAATCCAAAGAAATACAATTAAAGGAGTACCAGACAGTAGCTTCAAGAATCCTAGATTCCGCGTTTTGCAGTTTATCAGATTAGTAGTTGTGGGATTGCACTTCAGTGATGAAGAAGAGAAATCCTTTAGTAGCTCTTGATGAGGGTCTGCTTGCGCAAGAAAACCGCAGAAAAAGAGATAGTCGTAAACATAAATTTTCACCTGTGATATTCTTTATGTATTTTCAACAAGTTTCAAAGAGCAAAGCAGCTACAAAAGAACTTGGAAATTCTTTGAGTGCCCAAGAATTCAGAACTCAGAGACTGTTGATGACTATGAAATGACAAGTTATCATCTTACTAAGATTTCACCCTTTAAGCTCAAATTGAATCACATCCATGTGAATTGTCATTTAAACATAATGAATCTCAGTTTCGTCATTTGTGAAAGGAAAAATAGAACTATATTGCCTCTGAAGTCCCTTCCAGCTCTAAGATTCAGCGAACCTATGAATCCATAGCTGCTATGTTAGGCCCAAAGTAGGAGATTACGAAGGTTAACAAAAACAGGATAGCAAGTGGTGCTAATGAATCCAGAGTTCACTAAACATAAGCCTCCTGACTCCTTTTCCTTCATTGAGTGATCTGTCTTTAACACAAAATGTGGTAGAGTTTTGACAATTTTTAAGTTCATTTGATTAATTCAGACTGTGAGTTCAAATAGTTCAAATATCATAGATATTTGTAATTAGATACAAATCATTCATGGAAGAAAAAGGATAGACAAAAACATCCCATGACAGCTCCTCTGGTCCAGTGTTCCTTTACATGTTACCCCACGGTGAGCCAAGATGAACAAGCAACAAATCTATAAATTCTCTCCTCAGGGCTTAATCAAGATGCCAGCAATGAAAGTTTTAACTGAAATTAGACTTATAGCTTGAAATTAAATAAATACAAAATCCATATACATTTGGGAAATATATTTAGCTCTGGGAGTTGATATATAAATAAAAATACAATAAACGAATTTACTAACAGCTATTTCCTGTTTCAATTAAGGTCTTTGGGGCTTAATATACAAATTGTACCTAATAATATTATTATTATTTACAAACCACTTATGTACAATATACTATTCTAAATGGTTTCTCTCTCACATAATATATTACTTATTATATTATATATTATATACTTTATATCATACGAGAGAGGATACAAAGGTACAAATATACTCACTTAATCCTTATGACAGTCTTATGAGGTAAGTACAATTACCATCATCCCTATTTTATAGATAGTAAAACTGAAACAGAGACTAACTACCTTAGCCAAAAAGTCATACAGCTAATAAATGGTCTTGTTGGAATTTAAACCCAGGCAGTTGACTCCAGAGGCCTTGCTCTTAACCACCACGATGCACTGCCTCTCTTTATAATTATAAATACACAAAAGGCACTTCTTCCACAAATGAAACAGTCTTTTGAGTGAGACCCTATAGCAACAAATTCTGATGCTATAGGGGAAAATGAAAGAGTCGTGCTAGTGTGGCTCAGACTAAAGTGAATCCTAAGCTGGGGAGATGAACTGAATTTGAGCACAGCTTCGAGCTAGTTATGTAATAGCCAGGTCATGTTTAGAAACCATATGGTTGATATACATTAATTATAATACATAACCATATATTAATATTCTATGTAATATTATAACCAGTGAGTAGACTGAAAATTATGAATAATTTCTATACAAGTAAGATAAGTATATAAGAAGTAAAAAAGAATTAGTCATTAGTCTAGTGAAGCAGGTTCGTGGGCTTCTTTTATGTGAATCACTGCCCTAGACTTTACTCCTAGCCTCTGCCAATCATCCACAAATAGCTTGGTAACAAGGAAAATCAGAAATGAAAATGAGAATACCGTATAAATCAGTCAATTTCAGCCTACTAACAGATGGTCAGAATGTATAAATCTATAGATGCCTATATTGAAACAAATTTAATCTCAAAGTACACATTAAAAGAGATAGAGGTAAATAGCTTAGTACAAGGATTACCTAGTTTTCTCATATTATAAAAATTTTTATTTAATAAAATGAGAGTGCAGATTGAAATTCCTATAACTTGAATTATTATAGTATTCTATGCTGTCATTGCTTTATTATTTTTTATTTCAAAACTATACTTTATTTCAAAAGGGGAGAAAAATTTTCCAAATAAATATATTTTAAGTCTAGTTTCTTCATTTATATAGAGATTATTCAATTTACGTAATAAAATCCTTGAAGGTCCAATTAAAATATAATTTATACTCTGAGTCTTTCCCTGAACCCCCACCCCTGCCACCAGTTAGAAGTACTTTTTCTATCCTCTGAATTCTACAAGGACCTTATCTGCATGTTCCTTAAAGCATCAGCATTAGATAGAAGGCATGACGGCACAAATGTGCAAAGGTGGGGAAGTGTTAAGTTTAGCTGAAGCAACAATCAGATTGGTCAGAGTTTGCAGGAACGGCTACAACGTAGGTTTGATTCCAATTGTGCAGGATGTTAAATGCCAAGTTAAAGGGTTCAGCCTTTATTTGGCCACTGAAGGGTATTCAAGCTGGATAGTGATGAAACAGAACTCTAGGAAGAGTGAGCAGATGCATTCACGGTGGAAGAGTCTGTGGAGACCATTGAGACGTCTTAACAAGAGCCTAAACTGCCACGGACGGTGGCAGCTGGCAAGTGGCCTACTTCGTCTTGCCTTTGCCCATTACACAGAGTTACTTTTAGCCAAAGAACATACAAACTATTTCATACTATGGCAATAACTGTCCAAATAAATGTCACAGAAAGAAACATTTTCTTCTTTGTGGAAGAAAAAGAGATTTGGGCTGACGTGAAAGGTTAAGCACAGGAAGTTGCCTCTCTAGGACCTGAACTCAGTGCCTTCAAGGACAGCAGTTGGGTGGACTCATTGGTCAAATGCCTCTGGTGTGCTTACCCCTAACATGTGGCTTCCCACTTCCTACCTGAATGAGACTTCGGAGCCACACAATCTCAAAGACCTCCCAGGCCTTTGCTCGAAAGAAAGAGTCCTTTCAGATTTGGAGTGAAAACGTGTGGTCCATGTTTCCACAGTTAGAGCTATGTGGACAGTGAAGATAGTTATTCATCTAACTCATTCTGGATCACGAATCCATACTAGGAAGAAAAATTCTTACACATTGGATATTAGAAATCTTTTTATGGAGCACCCCAGCAGTGTCTAAAAAGCTAGTGAAATCAAGTTATATTTCTAGCATATGTGAACCAACACTAATCACATCTCCACAAAGTGAGGATTTATGTTTAAAAGTATGACCTCAAGGTCTTATCACATCTTCTCAACCCTCCCCCGAAGATTAAACCCATTCAACAGAAAGTTGGCTTTAGGAAGAGCTTGTTGAAAATTAGCTAATAATATATCATACACACATAACCCTCAATATTAATTGAAATATTTGATGTCAGAAATCCCATTTTCCAGACATGCCTGATATAAGTTTACTATATATGATAATCAATTTCAACAGTATCTTATCAGAAAAATAAAATAATTACATGCAACCACATTCATATATTATGATTTATCTGGCCTGCTACAAATTACTAGAGAGGGAAGAGAAAAGCTTAAAAGGATCAGATTTTAATTATTTCTCACATATAAACTTCAAAGCTATTTGTATATAGATTCTTGGATATGTAAGTTAGCCTATATTAAACAAGAAATCTAGAAAGGTAAGGTCATGTTTTACTTATCTCTCATCTCAAAGAGTTTTATAAAGCATCTATTATTCAAGGCCATCTGGCAGGACTATATTCAGACAAACTTAGGAGGCATTAAACATCCCCCACTATTCACCACTTGACCCATTTGGAGCCTGTGTTTCTTCACAAGAAAAATCTTGGTTCTGCGAAGCCCCATTGTGGGAGGAGCAGACTCCTGTCAGATACGTCTCCTGAATACACGGTAAAGTGGCCAGCATCTGTGTGTCGATGATCAAACTGTGAAACACTCCTTTCTCACGATTTGCTGGTTCCTGGGAACAGTCTACAGAGAGCAGCTGGGCGCCAAGTATGTTGTGCTCCAAAAAGGCCAAGACAGCAACTGTCAGAATCCAGCCCTTGTCGATAGTACTTGGTCTATCTCAGCATCATACTTCTAAGTTTTTTAGCCACCTTTGACGTTTTGCTTATATTCTGACTATTAGAGGAGGGTTGCGTTTCAGTAATGGATCTGGTTGCTTCAAATGAGGCAGAATTGCCACAGCAAATATTTTATGGACAGAGATAGGAGTTAGTGAGTGTGTGTGTGTGTGTGTGTGTGTGTGTGTGTGTGTGTGTGTGTATGGAGAGAGAGAGATAGAGATTGATTGGAGCCTGTTTGTCTCTCTTCAAGTTAAAAACCAAACCTACAAAAATTGCAGCATTTGCATTCGGTTAACTCTACCAGTTAAAGCTGCCTGGCAATTTGAGTCTCAATTCCATGGTGCAGCGTGGCTAGGGCATTGGAAGCCAGACTTGACAGTGCAGTCAAAATTTTTTTTAAAGGGAGAGGAGGAGGAGAGGGGCAGGGGTACTCTGTCTTAGGTGGACTTGGATCTATGACAACCATTTAGAGGCAGATTATTTTTTGTCTTTAAGAAATCAGAAAATAAGACAATAGAACTTTTATTTTCCTGCCTCAGAAGCGGCTGCTTTGCAGGACTACCATGAGGTTTAATTAATGAATACATTTGCAGATTCTCTGAGGAAAGGCTAGGTTATGTAAGTGTTGTAATCTAGTACATTTTCATTTTTCATGAATAATTTACACCTCATGGTGGGAAACTTGGATAGAATTCTTTTGTATATAGCACCTAAAGACATAATATCCGTTCCAATTTTGTGCAGCTAAAGGGAAAATGTCAAGGGTCCTTATGTGGAACTTTACTGCCTAGTGGATTGTCCTACTTATTATACCTCAAATCCCATCTTCTTTTGCATTTTGATGGAATTTGGGGGGAATCTTTTTAGACTGAAAAGTCATATTCCCAGTAGTATTTTTGGCTTTTGTTGATGGTAATAAAATCATGCTCAGTTATTCTAATTTTAGGTTTTCTCTTTTGAGCAGAATGAGTATACAGTTCATCCTATATGTGTGTTTATTTCCAGCTCTAGGTTTGTAAGGAAAGAGAGGCTAGCTGCATTGTAGGAATTCATACCCCTATTCAAGAGTTGCAAGATGAATGGGGTCTCATTCTTAATAAAAGTTGCTATGAACAGAGTAAAATTTTGGTTCATAGGCATTTGTCTCCCCAAGTTCTGCTGCTGCTGCCTGCCTTCTAGCATTTCTACCTGCGTGTTTGGGGAAGTTGCCAGCCTTTCTGTGTGGGTGGATGGAGGGGAGAGATCCTCACTGCTTCCTGGTAAGAAGGAGGAATAGCCAGCTAACCTGACTGTTCCTCCACTTATTGGATATGGCTGCAGTGAATTGGAGAACGAAAGGGCAGATGCATTAGGCAGTACTAGAAAATTCGTTGAGTAGGTGAGGAGGGGTTAGGTTACTGAGCACCTTGACTGGCATGATAAGAGAAGGATAACGAAATGCTAAATGAGAGACTTGGAAACATTAATGTACTGGAAGAGAATGGACAGATAAGAACTGGGATAGGCTGAGCGCAGGTCAACTGGTGAGGAAGCGAATTCATTGATAAAGTGATGAAGTTGGGATGGAGAGAAAAGAGAAAATATGGAGGGAGGATGAACAATTAAGACTCAGGAAAATTCAGGGAGGTGTTTTGATCCTTTGCTGTCGCAGCGCTCTTCTCTGGCTTCTGTGGTATCTGTGGATTTTACCAACTTCCTCGTCCCCAACGCATCAACCTTTTCTACAAGACATCTCTCATAATGACTTACATAAAAAGAATGGTTCTAGTCAACACATCTTCGCTTTTATTTGTACTATAAAAGAAAATTTGTTGACTGGTATTTTCTGACATTGGTTTATGAAAAACTGTAGCTATTCTAGCATTTAGACATCTCAGCATCAGGTATAATATGCTGGAGCTCTTGGTCTATTTTACTTTCGGTGATCAAATTGTATTATTCTTATCATCACTCTCCTTGCTCTGAAGTTTTCAAAGATCTCAGAGGTTATGTCGATGAGCTTCCTGTAATCAAATACAGACACTCTTCACTATTCACCACAATGCATTTCTGGCAGCAGCATCATTAAGTTGATGGTTGTAAAATGTCACCTATTCTCCCATAGTCACGGTTACATCAGGCATTGCAGGTCTGACCCAAGACCTGCATCAGCTCCATCAAGGCTATGAAAGGCAATAAGTCATAAGAACAAATTTACCGCAATCATGCCATCTCTCTACAATAACCTAAAAAAGGAAAATGATGATACGAGTTACATTCTAAATTGGAACAAGAGCCCAGATCAGCAAGGTGGCTTACCTAAGTCACATAAATACTAAGAGAACCAGGACTGGAACCTGATTGTCTGTGTCCTGCCTAGAGGAGTGCTTTTACCCTTTCACCACACTGCCTGCCTGAGAAAGTGCTTTAAGTGATCATTAAAGGGGCCCCAAAGTATTACGGAGCACACAGACAGCTCAGAGATAACTTAAGCAGCTCTCCTTTATTAACCACTTACCAAGTGCCAGACACCGTTCTAAGCCTTATATATGAGTTATCCCATTAAAACCCAAAATGGCTCTGTAAGGAACTATTCTTATCCCCAACACATAGATGAGGAAACTTCAGTTTCGAGAAGCTGAGAAACTTGGCCAAGATCGTTATTTAAGTGGCAAAAGCAGATTTAGAACTTTTCCAAAGTTCTAATCTTCCATTTTACAATGAGAAGGAGCTAGAATGGTTATGTGACTTACTCAGGCTTACCTAAGGGATGAGAAACTCTTCTGCTAACACCATGCTTAGTCTTCTTTCCCTCTGTCAAACCACAAGCCAGAATGAATATGCTAGCTATGCAATTTTTTTGAACAATAAATAACTTTGCTTCCTGTTAGAATTTAGAAAGGTTTTTGAGGAATCAAAAAGATACCCAGGAATGTCAAACTTGATTTCTTCTTTTTCTCCAAATTTTTTTCCAGTAATAATTTCATAACTCTTCCATTAGTCATTCTTTCAATATTTGCCTTTGTATGCCGAAATATTTGAAAGAGCCAGAGAACCACTTTAGTTATGAAGATTCAGGGGGAAAGGAATTGCCTGAATCAATTCCTACTGTTTATCTTTTTCTTTGCTCTTCCCTGACCTCGGCAACATTAAGGATGGCCTTGAACAAGGAAAGAAGTTAAATAGAGAAATCCAAGTAGTGTGTAAAGAATGAGAAGAAAACCCCATTGTATCCCTTTGCCTTGGAAAAGGTGTTTAAGAGCTACTGTTTTTTTTTAACATAAGCTTATAACATAGTCTCCTCATTCTTTCTGCTTTGTATGTGGGACCTATGTGAGAAGAAGTGAAGGCTTGAAAGTTGAAGTATGTTTATTAGAAAAGACTCAGTGTGCAGCATCATCCATAAATAGTGGTTTGCTCTAAGCCCAGTGATCAAAGAATTATTAGCAAATGCTATACCTCATCAAAATATTCATGTTTTGTGGCTTGGCCTAGAAAATTAAAATAGGTGAAATATTGCCATATGATAACAGTAGCATTATGTGCTTACTGCCACTTCATTAAATACATTATCTAATCTCACAACAACTTGTGAGTTAGGGACAATGTTTGATTCCCACTATAGAGATGAGGACTACTAAGAATAAAAGATGTTGAATGACTTACCCGTGGTAACACACCTATTAAGCCTAGAAGCTGGGTTTGAACTGGGTCTGACTTTAAAGAACAGGATATCACGCCTCTCATGGGATGTTAACTTTCTACTACAGTGAACAGTGGTCATCATATGCTGCTGGCTGTTGATGCTTTTATAATAAAAGATTTTAGTTTGAAAAATGATTAATGTGAATTGACAGTCAAGACTTTCATGAATAAATAGAGTCAGCCTATATTTACTTAATTGTCAGTGACAGGTCAGGATATACATATACATAAAGGGAAGTAAGTGTATTTGACATTTTTAAAAATCTTAGTATCATCAAAATCAAGTTTATTACCAACATATATGGAATGCCGTAGAGATCATAGAATATTTATCATATGTAAAATATTATTATTTGAATGCCTATTTAAATAGAAGCTGAAACCAAATTTTATTTAGGCTTATAAATCTTAAAATAAATAGACAAAGGGAAGGAAGCCAATATTTATCAAAAATCACTATTATATATCAGACACCTTATATACATTATTTCATTTAGTACTCAGCAAAACTCTGTGAAATTTTCCAGAGGAAAGTAAGTCTTAAAGAATAGTTTACCTAATATTCAAGTAGGTAGGAATTGGCTAGACAGTTTAGAACTCATGTTCACCTGCCTCCAAATCATATTCTCTTGTGTATCCACCATATTTGAATTAGATTGGAGCTTATGGTCAATGTAGGATTGGGATGAACCTCTTGATATGGTTCCCTTAAAAACTTCTAACTACTGGGACCAGCCCAGTGGCATGCGGTTGAGTCCGGCACGCTCCGCTTCGGCAGCCCAGGGTTCGCAGGTTTGGTTCCTGGGCACGGACCTACACCACTCATCAAGCCATGCTGTGGCAGCAACCCACATATGAAGTAGAGGAAGATTGGCACAGATGTTAGCTCAGGGCTAATCTTCCTCAAGCAAAAAGAGGAGGATTGGCAACAGATGTTAGCTCAGAGCAAGTCTTTCTCACCAAAAAAAAAAAAAAACTTCTAACTATTGGTTTAAAAAGTTTTAACTATTTAAGAAGTTCTGGTAGAAGCAAACCTTTTTAAAGTCCAAGTTCAATATCAGAAATGGTCTGAAAATATTGTTGGTCAATGAGACCAGCACAGAAATTCAAATTTCAATCCAGTAAACAAGAGCTAGAAAGCACATGGACAAGTGCCCCATTTTACCCTTCCCGGGGTGGGAAACTGATAAGTAACTTCTGGCTGAAAAGAGTCTACCAAGAGGAGTCTCTGTCATCCAGGACTTTCATTTCTTTATTTTTTAAACAACAATAATTTAAAAAGAGAGACACTATTTTTCTCCACTGTCTCCACAGAACCTTACGTTCATATCAATCTCAGGTTAATTGAACATCATTAGCTGAGAATGAATGTTTTGGGCAGCCTGGAGGAGGCAACTGTGAAAGGAGCGACTAGAAGGTTAATTTAGTTGTAAGTAAAACCACAGAGCTAAATCAGAAAGTGAGCTGAGAAATTTAATGACGATTCAGGCGCGCAAACAGAAAGAGCCAGGGATGCCATTTTGAAGCCAAAACTTGGAAGGATAAAAAGAAGGGCAGGAGAGAGGGAAAGAAGGAAGAAGGGATTAAGAATTGGCAAGAAACGGGAATAAGGGGATAATGTTTAATGGGTACAGAGTTTCAGTTTGGAATGATGAAAAGTTCTGGATATGGATAGTGGTGACAGTTGCACAACGATGTGAGTATACTTAATGCTACTGAACTGTATGCTTAAAAATGGTTAAAATGGCAAATCTTATCTATGCCTATTCACCACAATGTTCTAAATTGAGCAAAGGATATTAATAGACATTTCTCCAAAGAAGAAGGGATTAAGGATTGGAAAGAAAGATGTCTAATTGTAACTAGGTTTTTGTCTTATTAAATCTCATAGTATAAAATGATCCTTTTCACATTAAAAATTTTTTATTGTTGCCATGTTTCCTTTAAGAGTTCTGTTTTCATAAAGCAGGTAACTGAGTGCAAATGCAAATTTTTCCTCAGTGAACCATTTCTGTTAGAAGCTGGGTCTATTCTGAGATGCCAGGCCTTAACAAAAGCCCACTGTTTATTCAATGGCGACGCATCTTCATACTTTTTCTCAACAAATGTTTATTAAGAACCCACTACGTAAAATTCAGAATTCTGGGAGTACAGTATTGAACAAAGCAGTCCCTGTCCTCACGGGTCTTACATAGTAAAGGGGACAGGCATGCAAATAATTGCAGTCAAAGTAATTATCATATAATGAGGATCATCTCAAAAAGCAGAGATGCTGAAAGAATAGGCATAACCACTGAGCTTTGAGGGAAGACAGTAATAAAGAAATAAAAGAGAATGTAAGAGCTTTGTTTCTTTATATATTTTCTTCCTTTGGTCTCCATTTTGCCATCTATTATACCATGATATTTAGGCACTTCCTGGGGTGTTATCGGGGAGAACAGATGGTAACCTGGTTTAAATACCCACCACACTGCAGAGGTGTCAATGTGGAACAAGCAGAGTGAGAAAGCAAGGCTCAGAAGGGGCACAAAGCTGGTTGGTGGCACAGACAAGCCTCCTGAAATTCCACTCCAGGACTTTTTAACTTTTCCTTTGCACCATGATTTTACACACAATTGAGTGGTTTTATGTCTCTCTCTCTCTCTCTCTCTGACACACATACACAAACACAGGCAAAGAACTAAAAAGGAAAAAAAAACTAATTTTGCTGGAAATTTTGTTAGATAGCAGTATCATCCCACCAACTCAAGAAACGTGCAAAATGATTACAGTACACACAGACATACTTCATGTCCTGTACATTACATTAATCTTACCATTCCTTTTACTGGCTCTTAGCTTTTGGTTACTTTTCTGCCTTTAGTGTTTTAAAAGCCAATTCTTAGCAGACTGAATTATACATTCTGCTCCTCTGTTAAAATGAATACTACAGCCAAAATGTGCTCAGGATTCTAAGTCTAGCAAATGGTAGTGGATACAAAAGGAGGGCATTGAGCAGGATTGGGGACTTTATGTTGAATCCAACAAGATCTTGTTTCTGTGATTTTTCTGGGCCTGAATCTTCAGTTTCCATATTGAAAAGAGCAGGTATAAATGAATGCTTTTAAAATTTCTTTTTAGTTGCTGCATAAACTTATGGTTTTTAAAGGTATGAAAAAAGTTTTCTTAGATTCTGCCTTCATGTTCAGAGGTCACTTTCAATGAAATAGCCTCAGATGTGGGCAGCCTATTTAATCTCAGATAGCCTCACTTGCTACACATCTCATGGTACATATTCTAAATGTAATATTTTTAGAAAAATATTTTATAATCCTTTCTATAATGTTTTAGAATATCTTCTTAACTAATATGCCCCAAATATTATTTTATTATTGTTTTTTGACACAGCAGAGGAATTTAGCCTTCTTTATTACGCAGTCTCTACATTTAAAAATGTTTGTTGGTTTAAAATTCCCTTTGTCACTTGAATTCAAATAATTTTCCTGTAGAGAGAGTGATGGACTTGATGGTTAGGTCTCCAGGCTGACCTCCAGTAGTTTAACTCATGACATTGCTCAAGGATAATACTGTGCTAACAGCATAGAACAGGCAAAACACCATGTTCACAGATGTTTCTATATCTTTGAGATTCAAAAAAGATGCCAAAGCATATGCCTAATTCAAATTCCCGGACAGCAGTGTGATAGGGAAGTCCTTCACCTTCTCCACCTGCTGGAGGCAGAGGAGCCACCATCTATGGTGAATTCCTTGATTGGAATGTTCATTGGGGAAGGTTTGTGGAGTAGGGGCGTGATGTACAGTGTGGAGTCAAGAATATCAGGTGATGAGGGGCCGGCCCAGTGGCGTAGTGGTTAAGTTTGCATGCTCCACTTCGAAGGCCTGGGTTTCACGGGTTCGGATCCCTGGTGTGGACCTACATACCACTCATCAAGCCACGCTGTGGTGGTGTCCCACAAACAAAATAGAGGAAGATTGACACAGATGTTAGCTCAGGGCCAAATATTGCTCACTAAAAAAAAAAAAAAGAACATCAGGTGATGAATAGAACGATAAAAGCTGGGACCTGTTCCTGGGTGACCATCAGATGCATTCACACCACCTCTTTCTCCTTCTCCTTGGATGCTATGGCTTCTTTTGTCCTGCTGCCGTGTGGCTCTTCCAATCTAGGCTTTTGGTTTGTTTTGACCTTCTCTGGCACCTGCAGAACAAATGTGGTCTCATAGTTCCTCTCTTCCTGAACAAGCACACAACACTCCTGAATGTGTTTTGTTTTAAACATTTCTATAGCATCAGGGGAAAGCACAAAGAATAAAAAGTTTCACTCTCATATCCCTTTCCCTTCTTCCTCATTTATGTCCTATAGGAGAAAATGTCACACTTGGATGACGTACGGATGTTTAGATGGTCTAAGGACTAGATTCCCATCTCACCATGAAAACAACAGAAATGTTCCTCAGAATTCCCTCAGGGGAATTGGAATTGGCTGGGGCTGGGGTGGAGAAGGGTATCATGATCAAAACCTGACTGCAATACACACAAGAGTCTAGATTTTTCCACATGTGATATGGACTCATGTAAGGAGAGGAATCTTATTCAAATCAAGAATGTCCATATATATATTTTATCCAGATAATATAAATTGTCAGTGTAGACCCTGGTCAGTAATCTTCAGTGAGGGCAGTGTCATTGCTTTTCATGCAAAAACTCAATTATTAATATTTTTAAATGATAATTTTTCATACATTAGAAAGTATATCTAAAAAAAATTTTTTGTTCAAATATCGTAGAGTGGAAAATATTAGACAGAAATGAGTCATCAGCAAAATGATATGTCAATGAAAATAGAGGAATTAGAGCTTGGAATGTAAACTTTAAATTAATGACAGAGGGCAAAACAATCCTGACTAAACTGCTCTTTAAGGTCTGCTAAATATTGTGGGCATTCCAAACTGCCTCAGGTTGCTCTTCTCAAGAGTGAAACTGATTGTCATATTTGGGAATTTTCTCCCACAACCCCAGTGTATGCCTTTTCTGTGTAAGTAAAAATCCATTTTGAAAACAAGTCAAATATGGCATGAGACACTGCCTTCCCTCAGAACAATAATCCCCCCAAATAACGAATATGACTAGTTTTCAAAGTGTCTTTTCACATACCACTAATTATCTTTGAACTTTTTATACAATTCAAGTTTACAGATAGTCATAAAATAGGCCAAAGTTCTTGAAAGTGTTCATTTATTAACACGTATCATTAGAATTGCTCTGATAATGTATGTTCATCAAGAGACCATAGACATTTGCTTTTGACTTTTGTAATCCACACTGTGATTAAGTATAGAATTATTTTGCAGCCAAAAATGAACAAACGTCCCTCTGCCTTTGTAGAGTTTGCTTCAACTAAAATACTTCACAAGTTTCGCCTCTCAGACAAAACCAGGGAATTTCCGACAGTAGTGGCTGCCATGGACAAGATGTGTGGAGAGCTAGGGAAAGGCGGAGAGAATATTAAACGCTGGACAGAGTGAAGGAGGGAGGAAGCCAATGGAGAGTAGTGAAGAGCAACGTGTGTGACAGAATAAGAAGAAAACTGTGAATAAAGAGAAAGACACTGGGATGGTGAACAACAGGCAAGCCTCCTTAGCTTGGCCGTAGTGTTAGGAAATTCCATTCGGCTTTGTATTTTTAAATTAATAATAAGTTTTGTCTAAGGAGACAGTGAAACATCCTTTCTTTAATTACTTTCTGAGGAAACAAGGCCTGGTAACCATGAAAAAAGATTTCTAAGAAATCTACCAAGTCTAGATGTTTTCTTCAGGTGGCATTTCTGTTTATCTGCCATGTTTCCATGCTCTGTGAGTGATTCTGCCCCCCGCCTGGAATATTTTTCCTTTTATCTAAATATAACAGCGGTGGGGGCATGGGAAGGAATGTTTATTTTTCTTGGATATTCCTGAATCCTTAACTACCCTGAAAGGGTGCAGAGATACACATTGTCCAGGGGTTCTTTTCCTGCCCCCATTGCTACATCTCATTTGTGAGTGGTCTGTTGGTCTTCTGTTGATGCCAACATTGTGGCATTGTGTCCTCAGTAAATCCTTTTTTATTCAGCCTTCTGTGCAACCAACAGTTAATAAGTGCCTCCTATGTGCCCAACCCTATCCTAGACACTAGGGATGTAAAGATGAATGAGACGTTGTCTCATGCTTATGAAACTCAGTCTTGTTGTGGACCCAGAGCCCTGCTTGGCAATGTCCTCTTGAGCTCCCATGCTAGTGGTATCCAGATCTACTGAGAGCCCTTCAGATTTCAGCAAGGCCACACAAATATTTTAAAAGGTCTATTTTATCTCTCTCTTCAAACTCAACATTACAAAGACAGTATTGGATGGCTGTTCACAGGAGGATTTAACTAAAACATCCATTATTCCTTTTTTCTAATTGTTTTGTGGTTGGGATCCGTAGGAACAGTTGGTCTTTTCACTGAAAAGTTTTTTCTGTCAATTAAGCCGAGCAGTAAGAGTTCTTACTGAATTTAATATTGAGCTAACGTTTTAAAAGAGAATGCATCTGACATCCTTGAATCTTTGCAATGAACACGTTTATATAAGAAGTGTGAACATTTCTAGAAGTCATCTAGAAGCTCACAATTTCCAAAATTCTTCCTATGTCAGTTCCTGGAGATCAACGACAAGGTAGAAACCTCAGAAAGTACTAATCCTGGCTACCTCTGAACCGCTGAGGAAAGCATGTGGATTTCGTGACTTCTTTTGCACCCTCTTGCACGAGGGCTGGTTAGTTCAGCTGTTGAGTTTATGGGACTGATGCACTCAAGTTCAGTGTTTCAGCCTCTGCACAGACTATTCTGCTTTCAACTGAATGCGTTTCTCATTCTGATCAGCTCTTTTTCAAGTGCCCACCAAAGGTAGGGGCATATGGATGGCTCAGCCTAAATCTGTCATCATCTTGGAAGAGACAAGGCAACATGCATACTTCCTGTCTTGTGAGTCAGTCAAGGGAGGGACAGTATGTTCTTCTTAGGTAGAGGGTGCCTGTTGCTCAAGCACCCTATTCCTTTGGGTGAAAGCCAAATGTCTGAGAGCTGCAGGATTAATTCCCCATTAGACCCACTCTCCTGGTCCCACCCAGCAGAGGTGACTGCTGCCTCCCTTGATGTTGCCTATAGCCTTGGCCACTGCCCGACTCAGGCAGCTAGCAATCCAGGCTTAGTGGATATCTCCTTCAAGAAAGGAAGGCTCAAAGAGGACACAAATCAGCAGCTCATAGCTGCATTCAGCCCAAAGATATATTTGACCCACACAGAGTTGTTTTCTATAATGTGAATTAGTTACTGAATTTCCAGCTTCTTTTGGAAAATAGAAAGGTCAAGCAACACAGAGCCTAGCTTTCTGCAGGTAGCAATTGCCTGGCATTGAGTAGCTGCCGTTCCATTCCTTCTAGGCATGGGCCCTTCCATCTGCCACACTCCCTGCCTGACCCACTCACCGTACATTTCCTGCCTGGCCCAGTAGGCTTAGTATTCAGACAGTACCTAACCCAGTCTCCTTTTTAATAAACTTGACTGCCATTGCACTACAAGTCAATGGTAGGCACTTCACTGAGGATGCAGAGATTATTAAATGACTGCTCATAACACATTTAATGGGAAAACAATCCATTTGACGTTCTTCAGGGCCATTCATGCTTTGTATTCAATAAAGAAATTAATATTAGACTAATCATGTAGTGGGTTCATATGGGAATAATTTAAGGATGCAGATTAAGCAGAATCATGAGATTCTTAAATCCAGCCACCTGGAGGAGATGCTCATTGATAAGTAGACTCTGTTGCAGCCAACTAATATTTTTGCATCACAGATACTCTTGTTACAACTAGAAGGTCCAGTAAAGATTTATGAATGCACTTATGATTTGAGATCAAGTGTGTCTTTGTTTTAAAAATAGAATTGCCAATTTTGTGGGCATCAGCTATTCTCATTTTTGTGTGTTCTCCTTTTAGTGGAAAAAGGAATTGAAAATACTGCCTTCAGTTCCAGATTTTGATTTACCATACAAGATTGGCTAGAATCTTATTTTAATAATTTAACCCACCTTCTTTGTCACGGTTCTCTGTTACATAAAAAAATACTTATTTGAGAGACTAGTCTATCAGGGAGATAAACAGAAATACATCTTGTTCAATATAATTTGATTTCCTTCCTATTGTATAGCTTGCAATAGGATTCTTCAGAATCTCAGAAATTCTGAGGAATTCCTCAGGGTTCCTCAGAAGCTGAAAGAGCAGACCTGTAATTGGGTAGGGCTTCTGTTGCTGTAAGCAGACACATTTGCAGCATCTGTCTGGAGGAGGCCTAGGGTAGGATGTGGTTGGCCACCAGGCAAGGATGTCCTGGGGAGGGGCCTAGCAGCCCCACAAGTCCCTCAGCAATTTCTACCCATCTGGCTCCTCCAGAAGGTCACTGCTGCCTCCCATCCAGTGCTCCAGGCTCCATTTGCTCCAGGCCCCACCGCATTTCCAAGCTCCCCGGGAGTTCTTCTGAGCACCAGCCTCTACTGGTGCATGCTCTTGGAAACGCTGTTTCCCCTGGTCCCATGGTAGACTGTCACAGCGCCCTGGAGGGGCCTCCCGTGCCACGAGCATAGTGAGCTAACATCTCTGAGCGCATCCTGGCTTGCACAAGCACTTGGTACATTACGCAAGCCAGTTAAAGCTGTTCATGCTGTCTTTTCCATATCTGCAAAATATGACTGGCAATACTGTCAGCTCTTAAGGCTCTGGTAAAAATTTCTCAGAGCCTCCTGGAAAATTAAGGGAGCATCTATTAAAATTAAAACAAAGATAATAAGGATGCTTCAGAGAGGGGACTTTGAGGGGACCCTGTATGGTAGCTATTTCTGTGACTTACACACACTCTGACAGACCCCAGGAGAGTTTTAATTGCTCCTTTCAAGAAAACTTGAGCTGCGGTGCCCGGAGGTCGAGGAGGGAACTTCGGATATCAGCCTTGGCTCTGGTGATTGCAGGGCAGGCAGGATGCCACTGACGGCCAGTGTATCGAGGTCACTCTGGTGAACTGTCATTTAATTAACCATTTTTTTAAATGAACAAGCTCAGAATTAGGGCTTGTCAGTATAAGATGTGAAGCCATGCTCCAGGGCCACACATTAGCCTGTTCTTTTAGGAATGTATGTTTTGTTACCTATGTTGAAATATTCGGGCACCTTCTGAAGCTTTTGATCCTCCTGGCCGTTAAAATTACAATGGAGATTGAAGTTTTTATGCACAGAACATATTTTTATATGTCCATATGGAATTGGTATTAGAAGAAAATCTCTAAGGAGAGACAACAGGGAGACACACAAAATGTTCCTATTCCTTTTACTTTTAATTATGTTTCTTTGGTGTGAATTAAAAATATAATCTGACTAAAGAAAAGCCATATTAAAAACTAGACAGAAGATCCCTCTTTCTCTCAAAACGGCTTCTCTACACCCTTCCCCCCAACACACACACTTGGCTCTCCTCTTCCCTCCAGAGGTATCCTTCCAGCTGGGAACTGTCCTGCCCTCCCCATGGGCCCTAGAGCCTGTAAAGTCAGGTCTTTTAACATCGGAAGCAGCCATCAAATGGGCAATAGTTAAACATGAGACACTCAGTTGGTAACTCTTCCTCATCAGGATTCCTGTTCTGTCTATTTTTCCAGATTGTATTTTACCCCAGAATACACTTAATTCAGACTGTACCAGCAAGCTATAATTCTCAGAAAAAAAAAAATAATCAAATGATATTTTCAAGAAAAATGCTACCATCAAAAAATGAAACACTCAAAGCTTTCCTGCCCTCTAAGATCAAATCTCTTGCACTTCTTGGAGCTCACAGCTGCTAGGAATGTAATTCTTTTTTTTATACCACATATATATAGTCCACAAGAGAGTGAAAGACATAGGACCAGGGTACGGCCAGAGTTCTCTGGCCTGGATGCCAGGCACCAGTGACAGCGGAGAGTTTGATAGTACCAGAGGTCATTTTTATTTATGTCTTTATCCATGTAATGGGTCGTGGGTAGGCAGGGGCAGAAGGGAAAAGCAGCCTGGGTGAGTCCAGTTAATGCTTTTAGTTAACTTCAAGGCTGATTTACAGTTCAATTAAACCCAGGTGGTCATACATGTCTCTTTGTCAAATACAAGTCCAAAGCATTGTTGTAACTAATTTCTGTAATGCAAATTGGGCCATTGCTGGACTTTCTGTAAAATCCTTCTCTTTCCAGGTGGTTAGGAATTTCATTCTATGTGGCATTTTAGTTTCGGTTAATAAGCAAGAATGTGAATATATTCTAAAATATGTATACTTATATCTCGATTTAAGAAACTGCAAGATTTTTTTTTTCCATAAATATTTTGGAGAGACTCTTGCTAAAGTAAAAGGAAAGAAAAAGAAAAACAGGACATGATTTGCTGTCCTGGGGCACATTCTTATTTGGAAACCTTACAGACAGAATTGGAGCTAAGGAATGAAATAGAATAATTCCTATTTCATAATCTAAATAATCAAATAATAATCAAATATCTAAATGTAAAAATGGAGTTAATAACCATCTGAAGAATTTGAATATTAGATATTTGCAATGATTATTCAAAGATACTATGATAATATTTACATATAAAATCATTATATCTCATTATTATTTTTATTTGTCCATCAGTACACAAGACAAAGAATGCTATTTTTCCCAACTAATTTTAAATTCCTAGGAATTTTTTAAAAATAAGAATGATCTTATCCAAAGTTTTGAGTTTCCATTTAGTATAAATATTTAATATAAATGAGTTCTTCTTGTGTTTTTATCAATTCCATCCACAACCATATGTTCCAATATAATAAAAGATACTCATATTTATTTCATGGGAGAAACTATTTGAATGTATGTACTAAAACTGTTTTATATAAACTGCAGGAGCAGTCACTTAAAGGGAAAAACATCCATATGTATGAATTCTAACGTAATGGGATAAGAAATTATACTTTAGACAGGAGGCTTTTATTGGGAATTGGATCCCAGTGTACAGGAATGTTAGCTGACCTTGACCATAAAGAATTTTTACTGGTTATTTCCTAAACAAAGACTCTTGGCTGTTTAATAAATAAACATTTTGTTTACTAATTGCACAAAGTTTGGTCAAAGCATTGCACAAAGAATAAATATTTTTGTTAGAATGTGTTAAAAGCTTTGCTTTTAAGTTTGTTTGACCTTAAGTGAACTGGGTCACACAGGGCAAACTCCCCGTCCTTTGCAAAGTTATGGAATCGGAAATGAACTTAGAGATCAAACTCCAGAGACCACGGTTTGCGTTTGATAGTTTAGCTTTATCTGTGCTTTTGGATTTATGAAGAATGTTTGAATGCTTTATTAGAATGTTATCCCTTTTTCTCTTTAATACGGGACATTTAAACGTTCCTTGAATTTGAAACTCATTGTTATTATATCTGGGGAACAAAATTACTTTTGATGGGAACACATCTTTGAATTATAAATGCAAGTTGATAAATAAATAATATTTTTTATTATGCAATTTTAAATATTTACATTTAAACTTTACAAATAACTTTTCATGTACAAACTAATTCTCTGATCAGACTTCCTTATCACCTTAGCAAATATTAATTGAATGATAATGTGTACATATAATAAAGAGATATGAAGCAAAAACTAAAAAAGGAAATTAGGATCTAAACACACTGCATGCCCACACATATGCTGTCACAGTTTTACAGAAAATACTGTGCATTTGAATCATCATTCTTTACAGTGGCCACATAGCGGAAGTGCTTAAGTGCAAAATTTTTCAGCATGAAGGGTGGGGATTGTGCAAAATTATAATTGCATCAAAATTATGAGAAAATTGGAGAAAATTCCTATTTTCAAAGAGTAAAACTTAAACTCGTTATTTTCCCTCACAGAAGGATGTCTAAATCATGATTGTCTTTTTCTTTAACAGATAATTCTGAAATAATCAGCAGAAACGGAATGGAATGCCAAGAATCTGCATTGAGAATAACTAAACATTGTTACTGTACATACTATCCTGTTTCCTCCTCAATAGAATTGCCACAAACTGCATGCTAAATAAAGATTTAGTTCTTCTGGACAGACCACAACTCTAAGAAGCTAGTGCTGCTATATCATATATGAGTATTAAATATGGTATGCTTAGTATATTCCAACCTAAGATAGTTAACTACCTGAGACCAGCTGTGATGTTTAAAGACATAAAGGATAAAGTTTACTTTTAAAGGGTTTCTAAACATAGTTTCTGTCCTAGGAATATTGTCTTATCTCCATAACTATAGCTGATGCAGAAAGTCCAACCAGTTTACTCATTTTGACTCAGAATACTTCCAAGTTAGCAATAAACAATTAGCATTAGTTTAAAAACCTATTCCAAGGGCAGGTTCGATTCTAACTCCGATTACTGTCATTTCATTGACCCACTGGATCAAAGGGTATGTTTCACTTCTTGACGACATGAATGCTGCAGCAAAGATGAGAAGTGAAGTAAAACCGATACCTGTCCTGCAGGTCTAAAATCTGAATGGAAATTCAAGCACAAGTACTGGGGACACATCAAAGTGTGGTATTTGGTTTGCCTGGAGATGCCGCATTGAATCATGTGATTCTAGAGTAACATTAACTAGATTGATAAAGAAACTTTGCACGGTATGAGCTTCATACCCCACCAAACAAAGTCTTGAAGGTATTATTTTACAAGTATATTTTTAAAGTTGTTTTATAAGAGAGACTTTGTAGAAGTGCCTAGATTTTGCCAGACTTCATCCAGCTTGACAAGAATGAGAGGCCCATGCCAACAGTCTAATCTAAGGGATTAGTCTTTCAAACTCACCATCCGGTTGCCTGTTACAGAATAACTCTTTTAAAAACTAAAAACCTAGTCAAACAAGGAAGCTGTAGGTGAGGAGATCTGTATAATATTCTAATTTAAGTAAGTTTGAGTTTAGTCACTGAAAATTTGACTGTGACTTTAATCTAAATTACTATGTAAACAAAAAGTAGATAGTTTCACTTTTTAAAAAATCCATTACTGTTTTGCATTTCAAAAGTTGGATTAAAGGGTTGTAACTGACTACAGCATGGAAAAAATTAGTTCTTTTAATTCTTTCACCTTAAAGCATATTTTATGTCTCAAAAGTATAAAAAACTTTAATACAAGTACATACATATTATATATACACATACATATATATACTATATATGGATGAAACATATTTTAATGTTGTTTACTTTTTTAAATACTTGGTTGATCTTCAAGGTAATAGCGATACAATTAAATTTTGTTCAGAAAGTTTGTTTTAAAGTTTATTTTAAGCACTATCGTACCAAATATTTCATATTTCACATTTTATATGTTGCACATAGCCTTTACAGTACCTACATAGTTTTTAAATTATTGTTTAAAAAACAAAACAGCTGTTATAAATGAATATTATGTGTAATTGTTTAAAACATCCATTTTCTTTGTGAACATATTAGTGATTGAAGTATTTTGACTTTTGAGATTGAATGTACAATATTTTAAATTTTGGCATCACCGCCTGTTCTGAAAACTAGATGCACCAACCATATCATTTTTGTTTGAGAAAAAGAAATCCACCATTTTAATTACTGTTGGTCAAAGTCTAATGACTATTTATCTTATATCATAGATTTGATAACCCTATCAAAAGAAAATCACATCCTAAGTGTAATCTTACATAGTGCTTGTATCGTTGCATTTGTTTTAATTTGTGGAAAAGTATTGTATCTAACTTGTATTTCTTTGGTAGTTTCATCTTTATGTATGATTGATAATTGTAATTTTCTCAACTATAACAATGTAGTTATGCTACAACTTGCCTAAAACATTCAAACTTATTTTCTTTTTTTCTTTGTTAATTCACTTAAACTCATTGAAAACATAGTATACATTACTAAAAGGTAAATTATGGGAATCACTGAAATATTTTTGTAGACTAATTGTTGTATCATTGTCTTTCTTTTTTTCTTTTGTTTCATGATTTTGATTTTAAAAATTATTAGCACACAACTATTTTCAGCCCTTTAGTAATGGAGCATCAAAAACATCACCTGTATCCCCAAGCAAATATAGAAGACTGTATTTTTACTATGATATCCATTTTCCAGAATTGTGATTATAATATGCAAAGAGTCATAAATATTCCATTTACAATAAGGAGGAGGCAAGGCAAATGCATAGATGTACAAATATATGTACAACAGATTTTGCTTTTTATTTATTTATAATGTAATTTTATAGAATAATTCTGGGATTTGAGAGGATCTAAAACTATTTTTCTGTATAAATATTATTTGCCAAAAGTTTGTTTATATTCAGAAGTCTGACTATGATGAATAAATCTTAAATGCTTTGTTTAATTACAAAAACAAAATCACCAATATCCAAGACATGAAGATAGCAATTCAACAATACTGTAGTTAAGAGATGAACTCACCACTTGTGTGGGAACTACATTTCACTCTTGGTTTTCAGGATATAACAGCACTTCACCGAAATATTCTTTCAGCCATATCACTGGTAACATTTCTACTAAATCTTTCTGTAACACTTAAAGAATTCCTTCATTCATTACCTTACAGTGTAAACAGGAGTCTAATTTGTAACAATTCTATGTTTTGGTTGTAATATTCAGTTCACTCACCCAATGTACAACCAATGAAATAAAAGAAGCATTTAAAAAGATTTCTAGTCGTCCTCCTTTTTGTGTCAAGACAGACTGATAATTAGCCAGACACAATGGTTTTTACAGTCAGGTAGATAACATTTGATCACTTCAAAGAAGAACAAGCTCTGGTCTTCAAATGGGAAACTGACAGTTTTTGCTTTTGGTTTTGGCTTTTTAACAGTAGTAGAAACAATTTAAAAGAATCATTTTAGAAGGATTTTTAGTATTCTTTAAAATTAGAAATAAAGAGAAATCCCACTACTCAGCCCTCTTCTTCAGGATTCTGCCTTCATATGATGTGAACATCGATAACCAAATGGGGAATAAAATATCAGTTTCATGAACAGACAAGAAAGTGACCATTAATCTGTAAGACAGGCTTCTGGTAAGAGCACGACTGGACAACACGGCTTAGACCTGAGGCTGCAGAAAGAGGCAGAATGGTGAGTCCTGTTCTCTGCAGACATCTGGTCAGGTGGACCAAGGAGAGAACAAAAGCTGAGCAACATACCTGAGGGCAGGTGTTCAACAAAGAGAGTCCCTCTGAGGGGTGGTGTGCACCTGCTCAGACTTCTCCATTCTCAGCCCTTTGGGGCCCGTGGCATTTCTCAAGGAAGGGGATATTAGCTTTTGGGTGGAAACATTCCTTGTGGTGTGGGGGTTGGCAGAAATGGCCTCCTCTAGGGGCCAAGGCAGGAACGGGAGAGGGAAGAAGAAGGTCTTCTCCACGGCTGGTTTAAACTCAGGGCTTCTGAGTGGTTATGATATCCCTTATGAGGGTAGAAAACATGAACATTCAACAGACCAGGCATATACAAATAAAGGCACTTGTGTTTTTATTTAGACTGCGCGATCAGGATTTCCAAGGGTAAAAATCCTTTCACACCTTTGTGGATGTTTGAAAAACTGGCTGTATGTTTGGATAAGCAATTTTTTTACCGTAACACAGAAGAAAAGCTGCTATCCTATCAATCGCTCCTTACAAGAAAACATTCTCTGTTAATAGTGAGTTCAAGGTGCCAACTTTAAAGAACATGCTGTTATTTTAAGTGAAAAATCTAAGACAAACTGTACTTAAAAATTTTCACATCTGGTTTTATGAAGTGTAATTTTCACCAGTAGACTGACTTTTTATGGTACTACATCAAAATCAAAAGTGAAATTTAAACCTGAGAGGATAAAAACTAATTTATCTCTCCAGCACAGAAAATATTTAAATATAAAACATCAATTATTCTATAATTATCTGCCAATAGGAAAGTGTTATTTTAATTTTGGGCAGCCCAAATTAAAAATAATGTTTCAAACCAAGAAATATGCTCTTTTTATTATTAACCAAAGTTATTTGGCAACACTTGAAAGATTTTAGGGGAAGCCAGGCAAACCAAAATATAGTTCAACATTCTGATATTTGTGAGAAGAAAATACTGGCTTGCTAAAGAATGATTTCTTCTTCCCCCAAAATATCCTAGTGCTCTGAAATACTAGGCTAGCATTGCTGTTGGACTGGTCTATCTCCACAGAAATAACTGAGTCACTATGAATAAGTATGATTCATACAAAATGAAACATAGCAATGACTCCCCTCCATGCTCTTGGTGGGAGAGGTGGCTGGCAGGGATGGGGAAGGGGTGGAATTGAGAACATTCACCAGGGACTGGCTTATGTGCCAAGCTCTATGCTAAATAGTCTATATAGGTGTCTAACAAGCCCACCCTGTGTCGTTGAAGACAATTACTAATAACTGATAACTAACTGCTACAGAGATTCTTAAGCAAGGAACATAGAGATTCTGCTGTGAGAAGCAGCTTGATTCTGGATCAACACCTTTCTGCCCTAGGGTGACTAGATCCATAGCTCAGCTAAAACCCCAGTCCAGGTGATTTCAATTGCGCGACCAATAGTCCTGTGGCCTCATTTTCTCCCTCTGCTTCGGCTACTTTGAAAAACGCCTGCCAACCCATTTGAGGTGTCCCTTTAGCCCCCCAATAAATTTCATATGTGCTACTTGGCCTATATTTTAATCAAACCATTTCAGACCTCTCCTCCAAATTTGGTGAAAACCCATATAACTGTTTTCATCAAATAGGGTATAACCAGAAAGTAACTTTGTTTTGTTCATATACACTTTACATAATCCTTAGCATGATCAAGGAGCTATTATACCTGTAATGTAGACAAGAAATCAAGACTCATAAAAATTAAGTAACTCATTCAAGATCACCTAGAGCAGCAGAACTCTCAGCCCTGGACTGTCCTAACTCTTAGTCATGCTGACACGAGCTTTATTTGTGGAATCTTTCGGGTCAAAATTTCGTAAAAGAATTCAGAGTAAAGCATTCATCCAAGTGTAAGGTGAAGCTCTAATAAGACTCCTTTACTAGGTTATATAAACAGGTTTTCTTCCCTATCACAAGAATACGATTTACAAAGTATTTGAAGCTCTGGGCTGCAAAGTATTATTCTGGATTGAGGATAGAGCCTAATTCTTTATTAGGACCAGAGGCAACTGGAAGGACTGTTACATTGCACCATCTCTCCAGTGTTATACAGTGTCTTTCAATCAAGCTTCCATTTGGCCCTCTCACAATAAAAAATAACGAAAGCCATTGAATTTTTCCCAATAAAGATATGTCATTAAGTCATGACGAAGCAGCCGTTGAAAAGATGTAACATGTCACATATAGCCAGAGAGAATGAATTTCTGGATAAAGGTCGCCCACGGATCATGTACCCCTAAAATCCAATTGTTTCCAGAGAGTCTGAGAAGTTAGGTTTTGTTGTTGTTGTTCCTTTCCAGTCTTTCCAGGACTTTGGCTTATATAAACAAAGGAAGAAGTTTATTTATCAGTCCTCATATGTAAACTAAAATGATCTAAATTAGGGGAATCTAACTTTTCTTTTGCTAGAGAACCGTTTCTTCAAACCAAAGGACACCCCACAAAAGTACACAAGCAAAGCAGTAGCAAAGTGCAAAGTAGTTGCAAGGGGGCACCTCATTCCTGAGTTACAGCTCTACTAAGCTCTGCAGTACAGAGATGGTAACCCACTCACTTAAATATAAAACCTGTGGCTTTACCGAGGAAGAAAAGCATATTCAAAGTAGCATAATAGTTTAGGAAAACCTGGCCCATAAGATCTAAATATGTCTGAGCAAATTGATCTGATACATGCAGAAGTAAAAAATATACTATGGAATAAACATATATTCAACACTCTTTCACACACACATATTTATATGGAGAGCAGTCTAAACACACTATCATCCATAAACCCAAAGTTAAGGGTTTTTCAGTTCTGCCGAAAGGAAACATCAGTGTTTGCATTTCACAATAGTCTAGTGGTTAAGAACTAAGTTTCCGGTCATACTGCCCAAGTTTGACTCTCAACTCTGCTTTTTACAGCTTCTAAACTTCAGTTTTTTTCACCAGTAAGCTGGGTCTAACAATAGGATCTACCTCACCAGGGCATTATGAGGATTAAATGGAAGAATATAAACTGACCACGTACAACAGAGCTTGACACTAAGCAAGCTGTCAGTGAATATTAGTTACTATTCTTAAAATAATATTAAAATAAGTTCTTGTGTTTCCCTCTAAGTATTTATTTCCTTGTTCTATCCAAACATCTCTTGGCAACTGAGAGGCATCTCTTCTATTTCCTCGATAACAACGTCAAAAGCTGACAGGCAAATTATAGGGAATTCATAATAAATAGTGAGCCACGTTATTTCTGAGGAAGCCTACAATCACTTCAATCCAACAAATGTTCACTGAGCCCTGAGTAAGCACTGCTAAGCCATTCAAGGGACAAGAACACGAGCAAAAAGTCCAATCCCTACCCTCAAGAAGCTTTCGGTGTGGCAGAGCAGGAAAAATAAACCTGCGAAAAATGGAAAAAAGGATGAAGAGTACTATATTATTTTCCTAGGGCTGCCATAACAAAGCACCACAAAGAGAAGGGCTTAAAATAACACAAATTTATTCTCTCACAGTTCCATAGGCTAGAAGGGCCATGCTCCCTCTGAGACTCTGGATAGAATCCTTCCTTGTCTCTCCCTAGCTTCTGGTGGGGCTGTCAATCCTTGGCATTCCTCGGCTCACAGCTGCATCACTCCAGTCTCTGCCTCCGTCTTCACATGGCCTTCTCCCTGTGTGTCTCTGTCTTCACACCATCTTCTTATAAAGGAAGCAAGTCATATGAGATTAGAGCCCACCCTGATGACCTTATCTTAACTTGATTACATCTGCAAAAAGCCTGTTTCCAAATAAGTTCACATTCATAGGTACCAGGGGTTAGGACTTCAACATATCTTTTTGGGGGGACACAATTCAACACATAATAAATAATAGCAGCTTATATAAAGATTGGTTTCTACAGATATCAAAGTATTAATGAAAAGATTTCTCTGGCCTCTTCAGGAAGGACATCCCACTTACATGAAATATGATGACCAGAGTCAGGACCCCTCAGGCCTCTTTTGTTTTTTTGTCTTGTTTTGTTTTGTGCTGTCTGATTACAAGCACAATGATATCTAACATTTTTTGTGCCCTTATATTGTGATAATCTCTTAGCATGGATCATCTCATTTAACCACTACAATAACCCTCTGTGGTTGCTTCTATTATTAGCATCCCCATTTATAGATGAGAAAACCGAGGACTGGAAAAATTAGATAACCAAAGTCACAAAGCCTATAGTAAAATGGGCATTCAAACCCAGGCAGTGTGGTTCTAGATCCACAGTGCTTTTCTCGCTGTCCCAAATGTGGTCCTTGAACCTGCTGCAGGACCACCTGAGGACTTGTTGGAAATGCAGAATCCCAGGCCCCGCCCCAGGCCTACGGAAGCAGGACCTGCATGCTAAGCAGGTGATTCACATGCACATCAAAGCCTGAGAAGCGGCACTATGCTAGCCAGGGCCAACCCCTCTCCCAAGGCCCTGTCAACTCAGTGAAATGAAAGCAACGAGGGAAGACCAACACCAACACTCGACCATTTTGATGTCCTTCTTTAATAATTAAATTCAAAAGAATTGTGATTGGAGGCAAACCGTGGTCTCTCTGATTTTACTCCCGCTCCTTCTTGATCCATTCTCCACATGGCAGCAAGTACCTTCATAAAATAGAAATCAGATGACAGCACCATCACAATCAGAGATGGATCCAGGTTTCGTGGGGTTTGAAGCTTATAAAATTTGGAGGGAGGGCCCTTAAGGAAAAATAATCCAAAAACTGAATATAAAATTAAATATGATAGTACATATACAGAAATATGACATGCCATTTCTATGAATTAACCATTTGACACACCTCTATAATATGTGTTGTTTAAAGTTTTGACTGTATCTCCTTTAATTACACCCTCATATGATAACACTTTTGTAATATAATTTTCTATGTAGAGAACAGAAAGGTCATTCAATCTTATTTCTAGTATGCTTGGCTAAAATTTTTTTTTAGTATCAATGTTTTTGTATTGATAATTTGCCGTGCAACTTCACACATACACACACACACTGCTTATTGTACTCACAGATTTGTGCCCTACAAACATAGAATTTTAATACGTTCCATTTTGCACAAATCCAATCAAAAAGAAGAAAAACTACTGGGCATTTATATTGTTTATGCTCTATTATCCTGACAGATAAGCATCAATAAAGACCAAATTCTCTGCTTAGAATTTTATGCATCTGATGTCTAGAAGAATTTTCCGTAGTCTAGCTTCTACCACATATACTTCAAATCTTTTTCTCACTTCCACTACCTGCTTACTTCCAGGGCCGGGTGCTGTAGGATTCACGTTGCAATGCAAACCTCTGGCCCTACACCTTCGTGATACCAGGTGAGCTGGTACCTATACCGAGATGTCTAGCAACAACATAACCATACACAGAAATGGCTATGAGCCGTATAGTTCATGAAACCTAAACTAAAAGTATTCCCATTCAAATTCCTTGGAGCCAGATACCAAAAATGACCACAGCCGCTCCAAAGCCACCCCACAAAAGGGAGTGTGACGGAAGAGAAGTCAGTGTGGAAAGAGAGAGTGGTCCTCAACAACTGCAGGTTTTATAAAACCATGACCATAGGAACAAACTGCTAGGTTTCCTCCCAGGTCCTTGAAAGGATTCATGCAAGTGCGAGGTCCTGAAGCTGAGGCTGCATTAGTTTCATGGTAAATCTGCCTCTATTCTCTATTTAAAAAGCAAAACATGGGGCCAGTCCAGTGGCGTAGTGGTTAAGGTCTCGTGCTCCGCTTCGGCAGCCCAGGGTTCGCAGGCTCAGATCCCGGGCGGAGACCTACACACCACTCATGCTGTGGCAGCATCCCACATAATAAATAGAGGAAGATGGGCACAGATGTTAGCTCAGGGCCAATCTTCCTCACCAAAAAATAAATAAACAACAATAAATAAAAAGCAAAGCACACTCCAATGTTCACTGATTTCCCACTGCTCTTATGATAAAATCCAAACCCTTTGCCCTGGCCAACAACATCTCCAACCTCATCTAATATCACATTCTGTGGTGTTAACTACTGTCCAACCCCTTGGACCTCTGTTCTGTTTCTCAAATATACAGTCCTGTCTGTCTCCTGAGTTCCTGTTCCTTCTGTCTGAAATGCTTGTCTTCTCCCTCTGGGCATGGCAGAATTATTTCTTCTGAAGACAATATCACCTCATCCCTGATCTAGAGTGGCTGATTCTATCTCACCACTATGTCTATTGCCTTCATAACACCTATCACGCTGTGTAATTATATTGCTCATCTATATTTTAGTTGCAATATCTGTTCTTTCATTGGAATTTAAGCTCCAGGATGGAAGGTCCCTTTTCTTGTTTACTTTTGTACCCCCTTTGCTTAGAACAGTGTCTAAGAACATAGTAGAGTTCAATAGGCATTTGTTGAATGAATGACTAGTAAAACCATGGTGTCAGAAGAGACAGACACAGATGAAAATCTGAAACTATGAAATTCAAAGAGTTTCTCATAACCTTTGCCTACACCCAATCTACATTCTTGGCTAAGGAGTTAAACAAACTAGAGACTCACTCATTTAACAAATATTTTTGAGCTTTAATTTGTGTATTACAAAATGCTAGAAAACATGAAAAACACAGAGTATATATCCTTATTAGATTCTAAAAATCTGAAATCATCATAATCTAGAGAACCTAGCTAGAGAAAGAAAAAACATATGGATGAACACAAATTACAAGACATATATTGAAGCATTTCATGATAAATTCCAAATTATTAAACAGCCAGTGAGGGCTACAGGAGATTAGTGAGAGCTAGAGATGTTACAGAAGGCTCCCTGGAGAAGGAGTTTCTTGAGATGAATCTTGAGGAGTAGTAAAGATATATTTTGGCAGAGCAAGAAGCACGAAAAGCAACAGAAATGAAAATGCAGTGGTCTGTGATTAGAAAGGTTGGGGGTTCTACACTTGGAGGAATGAGAGGCACACAGAAACAGAAGGACCATTGGCTTTTACAAGACAGCCATAACTCGAAAAAAAAAGGATAACATAGTGGCTGCTGCAGCGTGCTGTCAGATCTTCCTTCAGAATGAAGCACTGTCTCCCCAGTGTCTAGGAGTGCTACAGCAGTCAGTCCTCAGCTGTCAGCCTTCTTCTGGAATTGCATTGACTAACAAGAGCTGCCTTGTCCAAAGTCTCATTCCCTTCCCCAGCACGGCCCTTGTCCAGTTGACTAATAGAGGAGTATAAAGACCCACAGTCTTGCCCAAGTGGAAGGGTCATCCTCGGCTCCCCATGGGGTGGACTGAGGCCTTTGTTGAGACAGTGTCACAGTTCAACTTCTCCCTTTGGCCAATCATGCTTCCTTCCCTTCCACATGGGTTGGTCCCAGGAGAGTTCCCTAATAACCTTCTTACATGCTAATCTCCGTCTCAGAATCTGCTGCCCAGGGAATCCAAATTGTGATAGAGAGGCAGATCTATCATTCCTCAATTTCATTATTCAAGCATTTGATTTCCTTTTAAACTGATGCAAGAAATATATTTAAAGTCACAATTTGATTCTTTTTTGACAAAGAAAATTATTTGCCTGTAAAAGTGTCTTGCCTAAGAGAGTACTAAATTAATCATAGAAGAAAAAGGAGAATGATAAGAAGAAAGAAGTCAAAGCTGAAATATTTTTTTATTATAGATTCAAACAATGACCAATTTTCACATACGTTAAAGAGAAATACAGCTTTTATTTTCAAAAGGCACTAGTAAATGTCATCTTTCGCTTGGTCCAAATTTTTACTCTTAGTCTTTTATATTCCTGAACCCTATGTCAATATCTCTTTGAAAATAAACCAGAAATATTATCAAATTGATTCTTAAGGAAGCCAAGTACCTTCATATGAGGTTAAAACAAAGTGTGTTAAGTTTGCATTAATCCTGGAGCTAGATTCAGTTGTAGAACACATGGGGTGTAAGATTCCAGAATGTAGCCTGCTCAATCCACCCAAGCCATTTCAAAGTAAGTGAAGTGATTCCTCTATATCATTCATAGTGCTTGCAAGGTGATGTGGGTCACACTTGGGAATTAACACAGTTGATGTGCACTATTGATGAAAGCCTCCATTGAGACAGCAAGTAGTAATTAAGAAACACATACCCATAATCAACATTGAGATTATCCCAACTCCTCCAAGAGTCATCAATATGTTTTGAATAAAAATCACATATTTGGTGGTTTTGCTCTGGTAAAAATCTTTAAGAGATTGATTAACATATTTAGTGCATGAGTTGATGACTAGCTAAGGACACGGGGGCTGTAACTCATATGTTCTACCCACAGGAGCCATTACAGGAGATAGGAAACTGGGCCAATATGGGAGTCTTTTGCTGATCATTGGTGTGAACTAACACTAACCACACTTCATTCTGCTACATTAGAAGGCAGTATAGCATAGTGGTTAAGAGCATAGCATTAGTAGCCAAGTTAGCTGTATTCAAATTCTGACTCTACTTTCTGTCTGCGTGACCATAGGCAAGTGAGTGGATTTCTAGTCCTGTTTTCCTCCTCCGTAAAAGGGAGCTGATAATAATAGTAACTACCACATAAGGTGTTTGTGAGAATTAAGTGAGTTAATATACACAAAACTCTCAGAACGGTGCCTGGAACATAAAAACATTAGCTATCTTCAAAAAACAAATCAAACTTTAAAAAGTTTGCCATTGGAAAGGAGTTTCTCTACGTGTGTCACTTCCCCAGCAGGACAGCCTCTCAGGACTGCTCTTGGCAACGTTCACTGGGGTAGTCTGGCTGCATCACACGGGAATTAGGTAAACCAGTGGCCAGTCATCCGACATTGGCTGAGCTCAGCAAACAGCTCAACTTTTTATATCTTATGTTAATAAACCGTCCAGACTTCCATTTCTGGGGGCACGGTAGAATAAATACAATGAATAAGTCTCTGGAGGGAAAAAACAAAGACAGCTGGATAAAATATTAACAAGATCTCTTTAAATGTACTGCGGAGCTATCAAGACAGAGAGAAACACTCAGAGGTCAAAAAAAGGGAATGAATGCTTTAACATGAGCTAGTGCCAAATCTACCCATTGCCTGGTGGCATGTGCCAACTCCAGTAAACTGGAGTCTCCACATGGCGCTGGGGACCAAAAGAAGAGTGGACCTTCCCAGGCAGAGATCAGGCCTGAAGCTGGGGGCCCAAAGGCTTACACACTCAGCAGGGCCGGATTATTGCTTACTCGCCTGCCTCAGTCACCAAAAAGACCCAGTAATCAAGATGAAGAATATTGTTAATGTATTATTTTTAAAAATCAAAACTAACGGAAAAAAGTCCATGATGAACAAAATATCAAAATTGTGAGCAGAGACGGGCTGCTGCTGTTTGTGTGACTTGCCGCCCTGCGTCAGCGTGCAGCGCGAACTGTCCTTTCCAATCGGCCCCCACGGCCCCTGCCGGGTGGGCTTATGAGGGTAGACACTGGCCTGACATCAGATGGGGCCATGCCGGGTTTTATGTACAGTCGTGTTCTTTAGTTGTCGAACTTTCATTAACTTTTTTCACTTGGTCCACAGTATGAGACGATATTTTGAAAAGTTTATACATTTTGTATATGAGATGTTATTTTGAAAAGTGCACATATTTTTCCTTTTGTTTCAGGCTCCGATATGGCTTTACAGGGCGCTTTTATCTGACTATGTTTGAATGACTGAAAATAAAATCAGTGGGCTAAAGGAGGCCGTAATAATAAGCCCTATTCTAAGGTATATATAGATAGGTAGATCTGTATCTATCTATATACATATCTGAAACAACACGGTCATAAAAACAATAAGAAGTCACAAAATAAGATAGAAATAAATGAAAATATTAATTGTAATAAATATAAACATACTGAATTGTCTAATATATATTAGACTGGATTTTTAAAAAATCTATATATACTATTTACAGTAAACATTTCTAAAACATAAATACACAGAAAGTTAGAAAGTCAAAGCACGAAAGAGGAGAAACTAGGAAAAACTAACCAAAAGAAGGCTGGTATAACTATGTTAATACCAGATAAATAAATTTTAAAGCAAAGAGCAATACTAGAGATTTAAAAAGGTGCTATCTAAGGATCAGATGGTCAATTCACCAGGAAAATCAATTCTGTACTGGTATGCACATAAGAATATAAATGCAAAACATACAAGCAAAAATTGAATATAAGCAAAAATTGCCAGAACTATGAGAGATCTTCATCATAGCAGAAAATTTAATACATTTGCTTAGTAATTGACTGATCAAGCAAGATCAAGTACTTAAGTAAATATCTGAAATATTTAAAGAACATAATCAGTATGCTTGACCTAATGAACTTAAAACTTAAAAATTAGGGGGCCGGCCCCGTGGCTTAGCGGTTAAGTGCGCGTGCTCTGCTGCTGGCGGCCCGGGTTCGCATCCTGGGCGCGCACCGACGCACTTCTTCTCCAGCCATGCTGAGGCCGCGTCCCACATACAGCAACTAGCAGGATGTGCAACTATGACATACAACTATCTACTGGGGCTTTGGGGGAAAAAAATAAATAAAATAAAATTATTAAAAAAAAAAAAACTTAAAAATTAGGTAATATGCTTTATTTTCTTGCACATAGGAAACATGTACAAAAATTCACCCTGTGCCAGGCCATTAATTGAGGCCTCAATAAGAAATTGCAAACACTGTGTATCCAATCACATTTTTCTGATAAAAATAATGCAATGGATAGAAATTAATGACAAAATAACTAGAAACTCCAGGTGTTTATTAATTTAAAAGTAGTCTTCTAAATGTAAGCATAATGGAAATTAGAAAATATTGAACTGAATAATGAAATATATGTATAAACTTTAAAGGTACAGATAAAGTGATATCTAGAGGAAAATGTATAGCCTTAAATGATTACATCAGGGAAAGGGTCAAAATTAATAAATCAACATCGAAATTAAGAAGTTAGAAAGAAAAGCAGCACGAGTCCCATGACAAAGAAGAATGTAATAAATTTAAGAGAGATTTTCCCTAAAATAGAAAATAAAGATACAATGTAGAGAATCAAGAAAGCCAAAGTGCTGTTTCCAGAAAAGAATAATGCAACAGACAAAGCTTTGATAAGATTAATCAAGCAAACAAAGAGAGAAGGCATCAATAAAGAATATAATGAAGCAAATGACATAACTAAAGATACATTACAGATTAAGAGAAGAAGAAAAGGATATTACACACAATTTATGCCAATACAGTCTCAGAAAAGCACAAGTTATCAAAACTACTCCAAAAAGAAATAGAAAGCAAAAGTAGACTCTACAATCTACTAATAAATCAAACTAATTGAATCAATTAATCACACTCATACACACACACACACACACACACACACACACACACACAGACACCACCAGGCACAGCCAACTTTATAGGTAATTTTTACCAAACATTCCAGAAACAGAGAATTCAATTTTATACGAATTCTTTCAGGTGATAGAAAAATAGAAGCATGCCCCAACTCATATTAATACCAAAGTAACAACAAAATCAGGAAAAGACAGTAAAAGAAAGCTAAAATTATGGGAAATGTCACTCATGAAAATAGATACATCAGCACATTATCAGTTTAATGGACAAAAAACATATGAACTTCCCAAAGATGGAAATATATCATAAATAAGATAACATTCATTTATGATAAAATCTCTTGACAAATTAGTAATAAGAAGGGAATTTCAATATCCTGAGAAAGGATATATACAAAATTATACCAGGCAGAGCAATTAATGGTAAAATGTTAAAAGAACTCCCTTTAATACCAGAAGCAAGGCAACTTGCAAACCCTTGCTGCTTTTATTCATTGTACAGAACATCTTAGCTAGTAGTGTAGTACAAGAAAAAGAAATAAAATCTGTAAAAAATAAGAAAGAAAAGAAGCAAAGCTCATTATTTACAAATGATGTAGCTTTTTATGCAGAAAACACTAAAGAACCAACAGATAAATATTTAGATTAATAAACATGTTTATCGAGTTGCTGGGATTAGAATTAACATGCATTAATTAAGGTAATCTTCTTTGTTGTAATAGATACATTTTAGTGGCTTAACACAATAAAAATTCATTTCTCATCATGTACTGCTAATTTAACTGGAGCAAGTGAGAGATGGGGCTCCACTCTATCCAGTCACTCGGGGACCCAGCGGATAGAGATGCTACCCTACTCAACATGTGGCTTCCAAAGTCTTCCTGGCATCAACATCCAGGAACATACAGCGAAGTGGGGGCAGCTGTCAAGGAGGTTTGATGGTCAGACCTCAACGTGGTACACACCACAGCTGCGCACATTCCATTTGTCAGAAGTCAATCACTTGGTCACACCTAACTGCAAGGAAGGCCGAGAAAGAAGATGTGTGTCCAGGAAGAAAGGGAAACAGCTTTAATGAAAAGCAAGGTTGTCCCTGCCACATAATAAATAAAAATTGTATAACTGTACTCATTAGCAGTTTAAAAATTAGTTTTTAAACAAGATATCGGTGACAACAGCAACAAAAGTATAAAGTACCTAAGAAGTAATGTAACAAAAGATATACAAAGTCTTTTTGAGAAAAATTTTCAACTTTTTTGAAAGACTTCAATAAACAGTGGGATATCCCATGTACACAAATGGGAAAAAAATAATATCATTAAGATGTCATCTCTTCCCATATTAATCTATAGCTCTAATGTAATCAAATCAAAATTCTAACAAAGTTGTCTATGGTACCTGACAAACTGATTCTAAAATATATATGGAAAAACAAAGGATTAAGAATGCCAAAACACTCCCAAAGGAAAATATGGTAAAGGACTTCCCCAACCCACATCAGAACTAATTATAAAACTGTCGTAATTAAGACAGTGTGAAATTGATAGTGTTAGACAAGGTAGACCAACGGGACAAAATAGAAAGGCCAGAAACAGTCCACCCTTAGAAGAAATCTTGACTCATACTAGAGTGACAGAGGGACATGGAAAATCAGTGGGAGTAGGGAAAATGTAATAAGTGGTACTTGGACATTTGGTTCTCTGATGGACAAAAAAATTTTTTGAATTGGATCCCTATCTCCCACCATATATGAAAATCATTGGTTCCAATCAGATTAAAGGCTTAAATGTGAAGGGCAAAACTATAAGTTTTTGAGAAGATAATACATAAGAATATCTTTACTATCTTGGGGATAGGGTAAGATATGTTAAATGTTAAGGGGAAAAAAGCTCAAGGTCAAAAGGGAAAAGATTGATAAATTTAACTCCTTCAAAATTAAGAACTTCTATTTATCAAGAGAATCTAAAAGAAGATGAGAAGACACAAACTAAGAGAAGATATGTGATATATATATATAAAACAGATAAAAGATCAATATAAGGAATATGTAAAGGACTCCTACAAATCAGTGTGAAAAAAGACAAACAACTCAATATAAAAATGGGCAAAAGACATGATCAGATGTTTCATAATAAAGGAAATATAAATGGCCTAAAAACATGTGAAAATTTTCCCCTTGCATCAATAATCAGGGAAATGAAATTTGAAACCACAATGAGATACCACTTCACACCTATAAGATCAGCAAAATATTTAAATGTAGAACAGAGGTACTCTAATACAGCATTGTTGGGAGTTTAAATCGGCATCATCAATTTAGAAAACTATTGGGCATTACCTAACAGAATGTGTGCGTGGGTAAAGGGCTGGGGGTGAAGATCTAAGCCCCAACTTATCAGCGACAGCAGCAGCTGGGAGCGATAACAGGAACCGTGAGAGAATCTGCATCGATAAGTTAACTCACACCAATGCCCTGGTTTAATGTCTTCAAATATGGCAAGAGGAGTAGCACGGCTGTTGAGTGAGTGGCTTTGAAATCAGATTGCTGGATTTAGGCTTGACTCCAGTCACTTATTTATTTATTTTTTTTTGTGAGGGAGATCAGCCCTGAGCTAACATCCGTGCTAATCTTCCACTTTTTGCTGAGGAAGACCGGCTCTGAGCTAACATCTATTGCCAATCCTCCTCCTTTTATTTCCTTCCCCAAAGCCCCAGTAGATAGTCGTATGTCACAGTTGCACATGCTTCTAGTTGCTGTATGTGGGACGCAGCCTCAGCATGGCCGGAGAAGCGGTGCGTTGGTGCGCGCCTGGGATCCGAACCCAGGCTGCCAGTAGCAGAGTGTGTGCACTTAACCGCTAAGCCACCGGGCTGGCCCAAGTCACTTATTAATTATGGGCCTTTGCAAGACCCTTAACCCCTCTGTGCCTCAGTTTTACCATCTCTAAGTGGGGACAGTAAGACTGAACGTTTAATGAATGCTATTACGATTGCTAATTCTTTCTCAATTTCACTGGAGATGAGGATGAAAGCGTAAGGGGGTGGCCCAGATTGGCTCAACACCTGCTGAGAACACTCAGTTTACTTATCTTCTGGGTTTACTGTCTCTTCCAGACTATTCCACAGGTGCTGTCTCAGGTGAAGGCCAAGTTGGCTATATCTTTATGTTTCTTAGCTGGAATATGGCATGTTCCTAACAATTTCATGCAAGTCAGAAAGAAAACCACAAGTTCCATGTCCAGCTTCCAAGCATAAATGAAGAAAATGAACTCACTGCTATTTTAAAAGCTAATTACTAGTAAAATGCTTTCAGATTCACATTTCCTGTGAAATAAAATTCTGCCTTTGAAATAAAGGTCTCTGGCAGAGCTATTCAGCAACACCTTCGTTCCAAGCAGGAGTTTTCCTTTAGTACAGAACACACTGTACCCTACTCAGAAAATGACTGATTTAGTTTTAAAATGGAGACAATCAAAGCACATAATTTTAAACACACATTTAAAAATATCTACCCCATATCACTAAAGAGATATGGATGTTGTTGGTGAGTTCTTTCATTTTTGAAAGTTTTATGGTGAATAAATGAAACAAAATTATGTAAAGAAACCTAGTTTAGTGTTTGGAATTCAAAACAGTAAACAAAGAAATTTGGCCACAAATGATCCACATGTGAACCACAGGTTTTAAGAGACCTTTATATCATCAAAATTCAGCTTCTTCGGAAGAATATTCTTCATAAATATTTTCAGTGATTCAATATTTTCAATTTTGATCATTTTTCTATATGTATACTATTGGCTCATCTCAAAAACCTATATTAGAGAATAAGAAGGAATATAAAGAAAAAATCATTTAGAGCTTTTTGCTTTCTAATGATTTAATTCAACATAATTCCAAATTGTGTATATCATGATTCAGACCCTGTACTTTGTACCATCCAAATAACAAAAGTTACTTCACAAAGTTGAATATATTGAGTTCGAGCTCATAATTCTGCAGTTTAACACGTCATTTTCCCCCCAAAACTGAACAAACATCTGAAATCCTCCAAATCATCTGGTGTCAAGAAACAATATATTCTCTTTTCTTCTTTTCGTCCTAGTAAAAAAAAGGTGAAAAGAATGGTCTTCACCTGCCATCTATATTCCCTCATCTCTGATTTACTCTTTCATTTTAGAAAAGCATTTTGCAATATTTAAGGCATAAAAAAGTATACAGAATAAAACAACAAATGCTCATGTACCTACCTCCCAGCATAATAAATAACATATTTACAGCACAGGGGAAACCCCTTTTAACACTTCTAGATCACATAACTCTCCCTCCTGAATTTAAACTATACCATTCCCGTGCATCTCCATAATTTTATCATGTATGTATCCTTAAACCACATGTAATATTGTTTTGAAATTTTTTAACCTTATATAAATGGTATCATAGACTATATATTTTTCTGCAACTTGCTTTACTCATTCAGTATTGTATGTAAGAATGATCCATGCACATGTACATAGTTTACATTCATTCACTTTCACTGCTATGTAGCATCCAGTGTAAAAATATACTATAATTTATGTCCTGATTTAGTGAATACTGTAAATATTCATTCACTACTGCGAAGAAACATTAGTAGTCTCCATTTTTTTTACACCAAATCCTCTACAACTTTTGATATTGTCAATTTAAATTTTTTGCCAGTCTGCTATCCCATTGTGATTTAATTTGCATTTATCCAATTACTAGTACAGTTAAGCCTCTTTCTTTTAAGTTTCTGGCCATTTCAGTTTACCGAAAATTGTTATACATCCCCATCTTTTTTGGGAGGGATGGAGATTTTTTTTCATTTTTAACATAGTCAAATTTATCAAAAGCCTTTTCTTTATGGTTTAATAAATTATTCCTTACCCTAACGTCATAAAGATACCTTTCTATCTTAGTTTAATAATTTCCTATCTTATTTTAATCATTTTGCCTTTCACATTATTCCACTGAGAATTGGTTTTTGTATATAGAGTGAAGCAGGGATCCAAATTCATTTTATTTTTCCCTTGGGAATAATGGAATGCCCAGCTCCATTTATTGAGTAGTATATCTTTTACTCACTGGTCTCCAATGCCCACTCAGACATAAATCGATTTTCCATATGTATGGGCTTCCTAGTTCTTCCTTCTGGGCTCAGTTTCTTTTTAGTTGAAGTGAATCTCTTAGCACTTCCTAGGAGAAGAATCAGTGGGTAGTAATCTTCCTTAGAAACGTATGAAAATATTTACCTTTTCTTGAATGACATTTAAGTAGATATACAATGTAATTTCCCCCCAGCACTTTGAAGATATTTCATTGTCTTCTGTTATCTATGATCACAAAGACTGTACATGAGAAGTCAATTGTTGATTTGATTTGTCCCTTTATATATAATCTGTCTTACCTCTTGTAGCATTGTATTTTTTCCTCTTTATCTTTGATGTTCTGTAATTTTAATATAATATTTCTAGATGTAGATTTGTTTTATTTATCTTGTTTGGGGTTCTGTGTGCCCTTTCAAACTTAGGAGTCTTTTTTTAACTCTAAAAAATTTTTAATAATTATTTTTAATGTTGTTTCTCCATCATGCTCCTTACTTCCTCCTTCTGGAACTTCTACTAGCTGAATATTGAAGCTTCTCATTTTACTCTCCATGTCTTTTCATTTATTTTTTTTCTATTTCCCATCTCTTTATTTCTCTGTTCTGCATTCTGTGTGATTTCATCAGGTATATTTGACAATTCACTGATTTTCTCTTCATCAGCATCTACTCTGTTGTTTAATCTATTGATCTTTCATTGTTTAAAATGCCTATATGCTTCTTTTTTCACATCTACATGCTCTTTCTCCCCCAAAATGTCCAGTTCTTGAAGTAGGGACCCTGTTCCTTCTTTTGAACATTTTAAACATTTATTTTAAAGTCTCTAAGAGATTGCATGATTTAGTTTTAAAGTGTTGATTCTCTTGCAGGTGAGTTTCCTCAGTGCTTTAAGTTTTTTCCTCCAAGCCTATCCTCAGGACAGCCTATCCTCTGGGGCAGTCTCCTGCATTCAGGAGATTCTTTTCCCATCCAGTGTCAAAGGCAGACAGAGCAATTCCAGCTTCTCTATGAGAGCAGTGGGTGGAGTTGTTCAGGCATCTGACAAGATAGTCCCTTTACCGGGTCCTAGCTTCCTGCCCTAGAAGTTGAATGGCTGGCTTGCAGCATCCTTGGCCCTCTTCATATTCTGCATGCTCACCCTTGGGAAATTCATTCACTTTCTTGGGATAAATAGCATTGCTAATGTGCCAACTTTTGTTCACTACTTTAGCTATCTTGGCAAGCAGAAAACTCCCGTAGAGTTCTGCTATGTATTTGATAAAATTTATATTTTAGCTGCCATTTCTGTGAGTCTAGATGGAGAGCGGGCATTTCTCAGTCAAGTTCATTCAACCATTCCTAAATGGGAGCTCTCCTTCCTTGGCTTTACCAGACTCCAGGTTCTCCCTCTGTCTCATGCTCATGGCTTTTTCCTTCTCATTTTTTGGTGCTCTCCTCTTCTTCTGTTCACACTACAAAAATTATGGTCTTAAAGCTTCTGATCTTGGCCTGCTTATCTTCATAGCCTACATGTCACCCTTGGGAAATTCATTCAATTCTTTGATGCAGATAGTAATAGTCATACACTGTATAATGGCGTTTCAGAAAACAATGGACCACATACTCAATGGTGGTCCCATGAGATTAGTACCATATAGCCTAGGTGTGTAACAGGCTATTGAAACTGGAAAACAGTTAGCCATTGATGATTAAGTAGCTAGTAATTAAAGTTTTTTTTTCCTTTCTGCAATTGCTGATTATGGCTTTTAGTTGTTCACTTGCCCATTGTTAACTGTGCCATTTAGGCAATATGCTATCTGACTCCCACAAGGTTCCTATAGATAATATCTCCCTGGAGCCTAGGTCACCATGGTAACAGGTGTTTGAGCTGTTTTTCAGAAATTAGAACCCATTGTCCACTTCTGGCTCGTTGAGACTACCAACTCTTCAACTGGGCCTGCGCAGATGTCCGATAAGTGGCCTTTTGACGTCAAGAGGCTAAAAACTCCACTCTCGGGTCATGTTAATGCCACCATTTTGTGAACATGCGTCCTATGAAGAGCCATGAAGTCTGACTACACTTGCGCAGACCTCCTCTCATCACCTCACCTCCCCTCATTTCCAATCATCTATCTCCACATTTCCGACCACCTTGCCCCCCTACCCCATAAATATCCCTGAGTCCCCATTTTCAGGGAGGTGGATTTGAGACTCGTTCTCCTGTTTCCTCACTTGGTTGCCTTGTGATTAAACCCTCTCTCTGCTGCAATCTCGTCATCTCAGTGTTTGGCTTTCTGGGCGACGGGCAAAAACGAACCTGGTTCAGTAACACTATACCATCATAGAGTGTAAGTACACTCTATGATGTTCGCACAATGACGAAATCACCTAATGATGCATTTCTCAGAACATATCTCCTTTGTTAAGCAACGCATGACCGTATACTAATGACCATCAAATCTAGGTCAGGTATATCTCCTGAGCTCTAATCCCACACATTTTCCTCCCACTGCTTGTATATGCACCTAAAAACTTCACAGGCACTTCAGTCTCAACATACCCAAACAAACTCATGATTGGTCTCATAAAAATCTTGATTTACTCTCATGTTCCCCATTCTTTTGAGTGGCACTTGCATCTATCTGCTTATCACTGAAGCCAGAAACCTGAGTGATATTGCAAATTTGCTCTTTCACTCAGCTCCTACACCCAACCAACAATAACCTCAACATACTCACCCCATTTGGCAATCTCATGTCCATCCTCCCTTCCTGTTTCCACTATGATGGCCTGAATTCTGACCTGAGTCCCTCCCCTCTGGATGATATAATAGTGGCCCAGATGATCTTCCAATCCCTCTTCAGTCTTGCCTGATTTTTGTAAATAATCACAGACAAGAAATATATTATGAGATTTTCTTACTATTTCTCTTACCATCAAACCATGAAATCACCAAAAGGAACTTCAAAATACCATGTGCTCATTTCTGGTCTACAATGACCTCTGGATAACAGCCCAAGATTCAGCCTTTCTCAACTTTACACTAAAACATATATGACACTCAGAAGGAAAAAAAAAAAAAAAAAAAGGAATGAAAACAAAGACTGTCAGGCATCCTATTGCCAAGACTATGGGAGGAAATTCCACTAACAAAGTCTACAAAGCCAAAGTGAACATCAAAACCCCTGGGCAACACTGAGTCACACTCTGAGTCTTGAAAAAGAGCACATGCAGGCCTGAAAGGAGGCAGAGAGAGGCACTGTTCCCCCTCCATCACCCTCCTGGGGGCTCAAGGATCCAGAGTCATCCCCAACCAGGGAACTGGGCTGCCCGCTTCTTTTGTGGATAATGCATTTTTATGTAACCTGAGTCTCGTTTACCTCCCTTCCAGCCAACAAAACCCATGTACCCATCCCAAGTAGATTAAAGCCAAAACCCCTAGTGAGTAACAGGACAAGACATAAAAAGGCCACTAGAAACTGGGCCAGACCCCTGCTTATCTCTCACTAACTGATCTGAATTCCAGCTATCTTACTAAACCATACCAAACTAAAACTTACTAAAGCTCTTGTAAAGATACTCTTTCCTGAACAGACACTATCTACAGAATAAAGTCCCAACTGTTTTATATAGCACTCAAGGCCTGCTCTACAGACTCAATCTAGATTTGTAATTTTATTTCTCATTATATCTCCATATATTGGGAACTCCAGCTCCACAGCACTATTATATATTTCTAAAGCATTTGCTGTGCTCTCTTACCTTCTTGCCTAGGTTTGCCTTGTTCTTCCTGCCTAGAAGATCCTCTTCTTCCTCTTTAAGCTCACTAAAATTTTCCCCATTATTAAAGATCCATCTTCAAGGTCCAAATCCTTCACAAAATCTTCCAAAATCCCTAAATTGGAATTAATCTCTCCCTCCTCTGTGTTCCCATAACATTTTCTTTGTACTCGTATTTTAATACTTATCATTGTCTGTCTTATATTGCTAGCTACAACTTTGCTTCTCCCATTAGACTACGAATCTTTTTTTTTTACTAGCTAACACATCATAGTGCCTCTGTATCAAAGATATGCAGCAAACATGTATTGAATCAATTGAAGACGAGAAGAAAAGGAACCACAGAGACCTTCTCACTCAGATCTCAATTTTTACTACTCAGCTTTATATTTAACTTTAAAACAATAGCTAAGTTTTGTCACTAAGCCAAATACCAGGCTGAAATGGAACTAAGTCTTGAATTTCCTTTGCAGTTTTGAAGAGGAAACCCATAGGTGACACCTTCCCTGACAAAGGAAAAAGGAACTAAAGGCCACAAAGAGGGGGTTGAGGTCAGAGAACAAAAGGAAGTCCCATTTTCTAATCTACACAAGATGGTCAAGTTCTTGATCCCTCCTGTTGCATTATAGCAATAAAATATGTCATGGAAGGTGAGCAGATGTTATGATGATGGAAAAAGCAAAAGTGATATAATTATAAGGAGCCAAAGTACTCAGTGGGCCCGTCTCAATTTTCTCCTCTTTCCTTCTTCCAACCAAATCATAGAAAATTGCTGACAATTTTAAAGCTAGTTATGTATTTGTCACACAATAATGAACCAACCATCTAAACACCATTCATAGTTATTTCCATATTAGCCAGACACTCTTTAAATGAAGTTGCTGTTCACTTACACAGTCACCCCTGAGGTAAAATACTGTGGAGAACCTGTCCCATTGTATTGGTCACAAGAATACTGAGTATGTAATGGTTTTGAAAGGCACAAAAGTTGTGTTTTGCATTCCTTTTCTCACCAGATTCAAAAGCAAAATTCCTGTTGCCTTTGAGTCATTTATTTAACAAATATTAATCGACTTCTTGCAATGCTCCAAGCATTGTGCTAAAAGCTAGAGGCAAAATGATGAGAAAAAGCAGGCACAGCCCCTGACCTCACGGAGCTTACTTTCCCATAGGGGAGACAGATACTAGTGAAATAATTTCATGGATAAATGTAAATTTTACTGCTATGAAAGAAGGTCTTGTGAAAAGTACATGAAACTCTATAACAAAGGAATCCAAGTCAGTCTGGAGAACAAGAAAGCTTTCCTAGAAAAGGCTTGTACACTGAGATTTGAAGGTTGACTCTGAGTTAAATAGGAAGGGTGCAGGGAGGATAAAGAAAGACAATGTTCTAGGCAGGGCAAGGCAGCGCACACAAAGGCCTTGCTGCCTGAGAAAAGATGTTTATGAACACTGAGGAGAAAACAGCCTTCAAAGGCAACCATTGTGACCCCAGCACACTATCCTCTCTCTGCCTGCAGTACTGTTTAGTGGCCAAGCTCCTGGGATTCTACATAATGTTCTGTTTAATAATAGTTAATTATTTAGCAGTTTGGAAAGCTTAAAGTTTCAGACTGCTTTAAGAAATTGGGTGATAAACATAAGTCATAGTATGAGTTAGGGGGAAAAAAGATGTGAATACCTGAGTGTGTCCTGAAATTTGTTAATTCAGTTTCCTTTTCTGTAACCCATCCTCCTCCTCATTCCTCCTTCTCCCCAAGCTCAGACGCATAGTCACAGGGTCCAAATCTTCCCTTCCTTTATTCTGTACTCTTCCTTTCAAATGAAAGGCAGTCATAGAAAAGCCAACTCAGAAAGGATTTCATCATCAGTTTTCTTGGGCAGTCTGTCACTGGACTTACTGACTAAGCTAACGTAATGTTCCAGTATCTTTTGCTTGAGGATCCTGGGATAGAAACCAATATTATAAAAGAAAAATTATCAGATAAGAGGAAGCTGGTGGGTTTTGCACATCTGAGAGTTAGTTTCTAAAATTTCCAAAGTTTGTTTCACTGATTCAGAATGACTTTTGAAACCATTATTTAATTCAATGTTTTTATCTACTGGCCAGCATGTGCTGATTTCTGCCTTGGCAGGGGCAATACATTAATCTCCTGCCACAATCCCGACATGCAGGATTGGTACAGTATCTATTATTCACCTTTCAATTAAATTGGTTTTCTTTGTACCTTCACTGCATCCAACATCTGGGACTAACCATATCTATGTTTTTACCATAATGTAAAATGGGGTCAGACCTCTACTTCTTGAACTGGATTTAATAAATAAAACTAATAGCAGAGATTGATTACCCATTTAGACAGCAAACTACAAAACCTAAGATGGATTGTATAATTTGCAGCTCTTTGACACGTGTTAAACTTCCAGACATAAGATAAATAATTCATGTAAATAACCAAGCGAAGATAGCCAAGAATGAAGTTGTGTGGTTATCCTTTTACAGCAGGTGAAATAAATGACAAATTTCATTAACTCTTGACTTGGGATGTCCTAGAAATGCATTTTAACTAAAACTGCCTAATTGAAACTGGTGCATAGATCAAGGAAATTCTATCTGTCCTTATCTACAGGCTCTCTTAATCAAATCTCTAGACCCCTCAGAAAGTGATGTCTATATCTACAGTTTTCTTACACTACTCTAAAGTCTACCTACCTCCTTGTGATGTAGGGAATTAAAGTCACTCAGATAACTAGGGGAGGAAAAAAACAAGCATAAAGTATATGAGTGCTCAATTCTTCTTCTTTGGTGCAAGGAGAGTAGAACCCAGTGGATAAAATATGAAGTAAGTGTTGAATTTTGTTTATACTTCCTCATGCTTAAATTAGTAAGCTTGACATAATCACTTAACCCCTCAGGTTTCATAACTTGCCAGATAAGGATAAAAACTCCATTCCATAGGGTGGTTTCAGGGTTTAATTAGATTTGAGGAAGCACAGATTATCCTGATATCTTCCCAGGGAGATATATAAATAAGGGATAATGTGATTATTTTTCAGAGCCTTTATTGAAGAATATGCCCATTGGCTCTGCCACTAGGACATTCCAGCCTGGGATTAGAGAGTGGCTAGATTGCTAACCCATCAAGAACAGGATCTCTGACTAGGCAGTGTGGATCTCCAGGCCCCAGGGATGAAAAGATGAGTCCTCCCAGGTCCTCAGCAGCTCAGAGAGGGCTTGAGTGCTGATGCTAAGTGCTCAGCACTGGACACAGTGCTTTGGTCAGTGAAGTCCTCTCTTAGTGTCTACAAGGCAGCACACTAGGTTTATCTGGAATATTCCAAAGATAAAGAGAATCTCTGCTGTCCAAGAGTTTACAAGGGTTCTTCATAATGGGAGCTGTAAGCAACTAACTTGACTTTTATTTTTTGATCTTTAAGAGAATCTTTATTATTACTATTATTCCCATTTTACAGATGAGAAAACAAAAGCACAGAGAAGAGTTCAATGATTTCTCCAGTGCAACAAAGATAGTAAGAGACACAAATGAGATTTAACCTCCAGCCTTTACCTCACTCTCTACCCTATTGTTTATGGAGAAGCAAAGAGACTGCACCTGAGGTCTTCTTTTGTGTTAAACTTTGCTCTCATAGGATTAAAAGTTCACTAATCTTTACCAGGGATGATGGTTTAAATTTTAGGAATTCCTGGCTTATTGTTTAAAAGTGCTAGAATACTGATAGTTCTAGGTATAAAGTCTCCCTGCTAATCATTTTTACTTTGGATACAATTGCCTGGGTTGCTGGGTCTCTACAGGTATTGTATTGAGCGACAATATTGAGGAGTCCCTCGCTATACATGGTATCAAACTGGTCTTTGAGAATTTTCTGAGAAAATTAGAAATGAGTGAAGAGGTAACATTTTGCATACATTTAGATTAAACCAAAGGCCTTGTTTGTCTGAGTGAGGGGGACATTTAGGGGAGTTGATGGGTGTCTTTGAGAACCTTCCAGCAGGTTCTGCAGCCACAACAATCCCAGGGGCTATTCCCTAGGCCTAGGGTCAGAGTCATCCTATTGTCAGCTCCAGCCTCTGCCCTACCACATCCAATTTAGCACCAGCACCTTCAAGATCAAGCTTGTCTTAGGGCTTCTTGGGGGGGCCTTTTGCCTGCAACTGTTGGTGTTTCTAGGCTGCCAACTTCTCCACTACCCAGTCTGGGATATATAAGGCAAAAAGAAAACCCAGGGAACGCACAACTGTGTCATTCCTGGTCTCAAGGCCCCTAAAGGGTTGCCTTCTTCTCTCCACCTTTCAGAGTCTTCTTATGTTTTATATATCATGTCCAGACTTTTTAGCCGTACTTAGAGAGAGAAAAGTATGCCTACTCCATCTTTCCAGAAGTGATAGTCCCCTTGACTTGCCTGTATGTATGTGTTTGTGGTAAAATACATATAACATAACATTTGCCATGTTAACCATTTTTATGTGTACAGTTCAGGGGCATTAATTACATTCACAATGTTGTATAACCATTAGTGCTATCTATCTCCAAAATTTTTTCATACTCTAAACAGAATCTCTGTACCCATTAAACAATAACTCTCCATTCTCTCCTTCCCTTAAACCCTGGTAACCTCTAGACTACTTTCTATGTCTATGAATTTGCCTATTCTAGATATTTCATATAAGTGGAATCATACAATATTTGCCCTTTTGTGTCTAGCTTATTTCACTTAGCATAATATTTTCAAGGTTCATCCATTTTGTAGCACGTGTCAAAATTTTATTCCTTTTCATGGCTGAGTAATATTCTATCATATGGATATACCACATTCTGTTTATCCATTCATCTGTTGATGAGCACTTGAGTTGTTTCCTAACTTGGCTTTTTGACAAGGTAGTGCTGACAGCTAAAGGGACAAGGGGCAGTGCAATCTCAACTTTGTTTATCCAAGTCCCTTCTCTCAGCTCTATTAGAGGCAGCAGAACAAAGAGAGGTCTGACCTTAAGATGCAAGTCCCAGTATCATAAAACAATCCTCAGTCAGCTTTCCTCTAGGAGCCTGTGAACTTATGTTGTTGGCAAAGCAGTGCTCACTTACTTTAATAACCTTCCCATATGGATTTACTCACAATGTAATTGGACACTTTTTAAATGCCAAAAAGAAAAAAGAAGGAAAAGAATATTGTTAGTCTGTGCACATCCCTGCTGCTCCAGGCCTCATCAGTCCCTGTCAGAGCCCAGCCCTACTCAGACTGTCCAGTGCTGTGACTGAGCCTCCGAGAGCCAGCCCACCAAACCTGCAGGGAAAACAGATATGGGAAAACCCTGCACAAATGGGAGTGTTTGTGCTGAAGGAAACAGGATGCTTTTGCACCAATTTACATTTTGTTGGAAGACACAATTAAGGTACTCAGTACTATAATTAAGGTAACTAAATAAAAAACTTGCTTAAAGACTGTAGGACCTGAGAAATTGAGAACAGAGTGACTTGCTAGTAGGAACCCTGACACTTGAAGGGTAAGCACACATCTCTATCCGGACTGCACTTCACGTTCCCAGAGGGTTGGGCTGATGTCACTGTAGTTTCCTGGGATGACCACCACACTTCCACTCAAAAGTGAACATTCCACAAGTACTACCTTCAACATTCCACAAATACTATCTGACCTTTTGTGCTTATTACTAGTAAAACAAATAATCCCAGTTACTCCCCAAAGTTCAAAATTTGCAGTCTCACTGCCATCAGAGTTTGGAAGGTTTGTGCCTTTTATTCTTGATATTAAATATTTTAGGGTAGGAGACTATTTTGTTTTCTTTTGTATTCCCAAACAATCTGTCATATTGTGATGGACTCAGATTTTAGATCTCTTAGAATTAGGTATTCTGGGAGATTTGAAGATCAGAAAAAGTTAATCCTTACTTATTCCAAAATCTGGAGACAAAGCCGGTCAAACCTTGGTCCCATTCCAAACACTTACAAATGCTGAATAAAATATGTCAAATAGAATTCATCAAAGCCAAAACTGGAAGATGGAATAGGAAATTACTGGATACAGAAAGAGAGAAGAAATTCAAACCTAGAGTGGAAAGTAGGAATTGAGGCTTAGACAGTCCACAGGGCCATCAGACCCTGATATAAGTCCAGGTCCTGGGGAATGGAGACAGGCTGGGGTTTTAAAATCCACATGGTTCCCATAGTTTCCAGCTCAGGCAGGTGGAGAGTTAGGACAAAGCCAAGGACCTTGAGGAACTGCCAAATCCATGGATCAGGGACTAGACATTGGCCAAAAATCTACTAAATCTAGATCCTTCCCCTCAAAAAGAATTGGATAGTAAACCTTAGACTCAGTTGAAAAAGGCCCTAGGAAAAGGTCTCTTGGTACCAGAAAATTCAGAATCTTTACTAAGCAGTGATACTTTTGAACATTGTCTAAGTCACGTGTTTTTTTTTAATTAGCATTAATTGAGACAATGCAGGTAAAATCAAGTGGTTAATTCTGTTTCTGATGCACAGTAGATGAATCATCATCATTATCATCCATGTTGTCTGTCCTCATTAATATCATAGTTATAATTCTTTAAATGTGATCATTGATACTCCATACTAGGTTTGTTATCAACAAATTGTGGGAGTGGGTTCCCCCAAAATAATATTTACAAGAGGAACAAGTAGGGCTCAGGCAAAATTGGTACTAATCAAACTGTTGCTTCATCAATAAAATGATGAAGAGCAACTTAACACTGTTTGCAGAGTTCATCAATCCAAGCCTTTGATTTTACTGTCAGGAGCCCTGTATGGGAAAACATACCTGCAACCCTACTGTAAATCTGAAGCCGTCAGGATTCTTAGGAGTCGTAACATTGTGGCCAGTCCATGACAGATGGCTCAACAATGACCATGAATGAGATTCTGCTCAGTGGGAACAATGCAGTGCTAATGAAGTGTCCACGGGTTTGTTGTCTCAATCACCATTCTTCACTTGTGGACACTTGTGTAATCTACATGCACTATACAAAGTTCTTCTTACGGAAACATCTCTGTTGCTCACTTTAAATGAAGACCTTGACTTCTATTCTCCAGTATTACCTTAACTATAATAATAGTAATAATAGTACATATTATTGACTGTTTACTAGGACTTGTGCCATGTGATTTATATACATTATTCATTCATTGTTTGCATATGAGGAAACAGAGACTCTGGGAGCCTAAATAACCTTTCCAAAGTCATATATTGAAAAGGTGAGAGAAGGTATTTGGGCCCAGGTATGTTTGACTCTCATAATGTATATAATTATGGATGTGCTTTTATCTAATGTAATCACTGCCTCTAACGGTAAAAGCCAATATTGGGAATAGAGAAGCACATTTGCAGTCCACATTTATGACAGAAATGTTTAATAATGACGCTAGCATTTTAATAGGAAAAAGGACTGCATTTATTGATTATATAAATCTATTTATCTGGTATATAGTGGATACTTCAACATATTACACATCATATAATCCTCATAATATCATTAAAAAGTAGCTCTTCTTATTCCCATTTTACAGTTGAAGGCATTTGGGCTCAGGATGGTTAAGTAACATTTGCAAATTCACAGAGGAAATAAGTGGCTGGATTCTAGTTCAGGTGCTTGATGCTACACCACGCTGCCAGTGTGACTTTATAAATGCATCATTAAAACTACTTTCATACTAATTATATGTATACAAGACATATTTACAATATTCTTGAACATACATAGTCTCTATTTTGTAACAAGGATTGGCCTGAATCAAAATAATCAAAACATCTCCAAAAAAAAAGTAAAATTCTTAGATGTATAAATCACTGATTATAGACTACTAAGAGCTGAAAGGGACTTTAGGCTTATGGAATACAATCTTAATCTTGTTAATTAATACAATACTTAACCTTAAAAGTAAGGAGACTGATGCCCCAGAGGAGCCCCAGTTTATACGGTGAGTGACTAGTGGTGGAATTGTGGGCAAGTCTCTAACATGGCAGCTAAAATTTGATTTATTCAAAAACCACGCCAATTGTGAAGATAAAATAAATAAAACAAAATAGCACTATGTCTAGCACATAACAATGCTAGCTAGATTATTATTGTTATTATCATTGTTACCAACATGACTATATTAAAACAAGGAGATTGAATCTAATGGTCCCCTATATTGGTCAACCTTCTTATACCCATACACATGTGGTCTTTGCACACTGTACAACAATGACACTCTCCACTTACTAAGCGATTTGTTCAGCCACAGTCACCATTTATTCACCTACTGTATAAATTCTTGTCTGGTTTCAACTGAGCATATAATTAAAATGTCTTTCAAATTAAAAAACAAAAACAAAACATGCCAAGGTTTGGGTTCCTCAATACGCAAGTCACTCAGAAACTGTGAATACCAAGCCCAAGAGTAGGATGACAATATCATCCTGTTTGCCTGTGGCAGCCCCAATTTATGTTTGGTGTCCTAGCTTTATTATTAACAGCACCCTTTTTACTCTCAAAAGTGTTCAATTTTAGATGATGAATCGTATGGTTTAAGAGTTTCATTTCCAAATTGATTTAAAAGTTAAATATAAAGCTATTTTAGAGATGACGGCCAGTTTACAAATGTGACCTAGGCTACAGTCCAGAAGCCCCACATGCCCCTTCACTGCATGTAGGACAAAAGGAATTCCCTGTATTCACAAGAGAAACTACAACTGTTTTCTGGGTAAGCCAGGTGCTGCCTTAGAGGAACTAGATGATTTCATATCATTTTTAGTTTCTCCAGAGGACAATAACATTACCTACATAACAACAAATGGTAAATTGAAGCAAAACACCTCCTTCTGTATGAATAGCTGCAGGAAATATGCAAATCTCCTGCACTATCCATCTTGGAGGGCTGTCACTGGGCTCTATGCCTTTGTCTGCGAGACAAGGTGTATCCCAGGCCTCAAGTTGCATGATCCGGCTACTACCTGGAGCTTTTGCGTTGCATTTTGTTATTATTGCAAATAATAACATGCATGAGAGACGATATTTCCATCATTACAGAAAGGACATGATATATCCTCCAGGAAACATAGCAGAACCCTCTAACTAACCATCGTGCAACAGCTCTACAAGTCCTTGTCACAAGCTGTATGCAATTAGGTTCTGAACAATGCTTGGGCCATAACATATAATTAATACTGACAAATTGACAGCAGGATGCTGCTCGTTTCCAATATAAACCTAACAGAGGCTTAAGGGAACACATCCTAACGGAATAACCTTGTCTGTCAGGAATCTTCTGCTTGTAAGTAATAGAAACCTACCGATATTAACTTAAAGTAAAGGAAAACTTAGTACAAGGTTGGAGTAGGAGAGGCATCTCACATGGCAATGGCAGAAAATGCTGTTGGATCTCCTCACAAGCAGGAAAGCTCTTAGAACCTAAGTGAGCTGCCACCTCTGGAACCAAGCGGCTATCATTGCTTTTCTCTACTTCTCTTTATGTATCTGCTTCATTCTTTGGCTTTTCTCTGTAGATTGGCATTCTCTGCTGATTTATTTGTACATCAAGCCCAAAAAAGTCCTTCCCAGTGTAGCTATCTCTTCCTAGTTCAAGTGCCCAGCCTTCTGGATTCCAACTCTAAATTCCCAGGGGAAGCAAATCTGTCTGGCCCATGAGCTAGACATGATGTAACAATGAGCTATGACCAGAGAACTCATATGCTACAAATATGGGTCCTCAAGAGCCTGACTTGAGCGAACATTCCCAAGGGAATCTATAAATGGATACAAAATGGTCATGTGCGTTTTTACTCTCTCTCTCTAGTACCAAGTAAGCCTATTTTCTATTTTTCCCAAATACATTTGGAAATAAGTTGGGCATATGGGCACACAGAAAAATCACGTTCTCAGTACGTAGTAATGCCATTTTAGCACATTTAATTGTGCCTCTGAAAACTTCTGTACAGAGGATCAGATTGTATAATTCATGAGAGTCATGTCAAGGGCCTGTGACCAAGGCACTCGCTGTGGACTCATAATGCGGAGGCTGGCATTCATTATTCTCTACCCTGTCTGCTGTCATCTGGCTACCATTGCCTAAGCCTTCATGGAGTTTCTGTTATGAAACTCACCATCGCTAAGCTTTCCTATCCTGTCTAGACCAGACCTCAGGCTGTAAAGAGGCGGTCTTTAATGAAGGGATTAAAAACATAATAAATATTTCCTTAGGCAGCCTGTCCAAGTCCTGCCACTCAGATGTCTTTGATTTCTAAGCAAAAAGAAAAGCTCCTGAAATTTTAAGGGGGCCCAGACAAAACTATATCAAAGGTTCGTTTAAGTTTTTATAAATTATGCCAACATTTTTTTAACCTTGATGACTCATATCTTTTAAAACTAATTTGCCTTGGTGATTTGTTTTATAATTGTTTATTTTTTTACCTAATTAGAATTGTCTTACTAGCTATTTTTGATTGAAACAGAATTTGATGTGATTCCTTTTAAGAATGAATTTACATGCAGTGAGATAAAAAAAATAGAGCTTTTCTGTATTTTCCACTATTTTGACAGATTAGAGTTTGTTTGTGTTTTACTACTAGGATTTGGTTAGAAAACCAACAAATAATTACCTAACGGATGTGACCCAGTTGTGGTTCTTGTAAATTAAGCCTATGTTACTGCTCTTTGAAGGATTACATTGTTTAAAAAGTCCTACTGTTATGATTTTAGCTGGCTTAGAGTTTAAGTTCAAAGTTTAAAAACACCATTGATTTTAAGTACTGTGAAAGTAGAAATAATATCTTTTAATAGAGAAGATAATACAATAATTCAATACCTGGAACTTGGTCATAATTTGAATGCCATTTAATATTTCATATTTAATCCAATTCAATCAACATTTATTGAATTCATACCATTGACTAGCTAAAGCATTATAGGGATTAGAAAGACGGCAAAAAATTATAGCTTCTTCACCCTTCTCTCCCCTGCCAACATCCATGAGTCCACATACTAGCTGAAAAGACTGATGGACATAAAATAAATATAATACAGGAGAAATTACAGTGCATATAAGAAGAGTATGGAGTGTTTGGGGAATACATAGAGAGAGTAACTCTAGTTTGAGGGACACATGGGGAGGTTGAATTTAAACTAGATTCTGAATTTGGGGTAGGTAATCTAGTTATTCAATATCCTCAGTAGTAATTTTCAGAATTACCATTTAAAATATGGTTTTTACTTCTGAAAATACAAAATTAATATTATTACATTGATTTTCAACACAGGGGCATGTCAGCATCATCCAGAGGATTTTGTTCAATATATATATATATATTCCTAATAACCAAATGCCCACCCCTCTGTCCCTCAGATTCTTAATTGGTGAGATTTTGGTGGGATCTGGGTATACCTCCTTCCCTCCCACACACATATACACACACACACATGCACACACAGAAAGCAAGAGAAAGAGTGAATGCCATAACAAAAGCTTTTACATAGATGTACTCCAAGGTGAAATACAGTTCCTATACATACTTTTTTTTAGACAGATAATGGTAAGGTTTCTTGGAAAGACCACCTTTGACTCTTGAAATCAGGAAATTTATCACTATAGTTAATTTTTATTTAAGGTTATCTTATATGTATTTATGAAATGTACTTCAGTCCTTTCTGGAACCAAGTGGAGTTAAAAAAACAAAATAGGTAGATGATAGATATCTAGATGTATAGCAACTAACCTGAATGACTGAATGCTCTCTATTTCTACTCCTGGAGAGCTAGGGTTTGAGGAGTACTATATAAAGACCCGTTCTCATGCACAGGTGATTCACCAAGCCGTGGTTAAATGTCTTACTGAGCCCCAGCCCCTCCCCTACTCAATCAGTCACAGATCCAGGTAGAAAAATCCCCAGGCTTAAGACAGTCTACAGCCCTAATGTACAGACAGCACAGAGCCCTTTGAAACTCTGCAATTTCAGTATTAAAAATCTTAGTAACGTATGCTATTGATTAGCCTCCTTTCTCAATTATTTTACTTGGTTTGCTTTCCTTTGCGCACCATAATCATATCTGTACAACGCCATAAATTGCCCATTTTAGCTCCTTTCACTTTGTCAGTGTGTAGTGCAGAACTGACTTATTCAATTTCAGTCTGAGAGCTGATTGTTATTCATATAATCTAATTATGTCAACAGATTACTATTTCTTAGATAATTTACATATGTTGTAGAATCTTTTCATTGGAAACATTACTTTTCATAGGAAATAGCCAAAACCTTTATTAAAAACTTATAAATACCAGAGACCAGTCCCCAACAGAATGGAGTCAAGGCAGCTTGCATTATGGGATAGTTTAACTCTGTTCAACTACCCAGTACAACAAGGAAAATAAAAAAACTTCATATCCCTGAAATGTCTCCCTCGGCTTCTCTCATTCAAATGTAGACTGGAATCAATTTTGCCATCACTGCTATTGCACAGAGGTAGCACTCTGACTAGGTAAACAAGATTTCTCTTTTTCAACTAGTGCATCCATTTGAATGTGGTTAATTATTCATTAAGTGCTAATATTTTGTGAAGCTGTGTGAGAAGCATTAATTAGGATAATAATAAAAGAGGATATACTGTTCTGTAAAAGCAGGAAGCTGAGTTTTGAGGAGATAACCCGGAGAGTAGGATGAATAACTTTCCTTGACAAAACAACTGGCTGGCTGCTGAGAGGAACAATTGGATGAGCCTTCCACTGTGACTGCTCTGTCTTCCCCAGTGTGCCCCAAACCATTGTTGAACACAATAGGGTGAGAAGCAGACGAGAAATTGATGGAATCAGATGAGGGATGCAGCCCCAAAGTTTGAAAAAGTCTTATAATCACTTGAAAAGAAGAGAGTATTTGAATTGATTTAAGAATCTACTAATTGTGAAGCCTGGTATTGTTCATGTTACACCATATGAAAAGACTAAACTTATCATTAAAAAAAATTAGTGTGCGACACAAAATACAATGGATCCCCATGCCTGCTCATGCTCACTCTGGGCATACACTCATGCCAGGACATGTGGTCTGACTTAAGTTATTTTATTCTATTTTATTTTCCTTGTTTTCTTTTCCTGCCAGTAAGCATAGCTGAATGCCTCAAAGTTGATAGGACAATGATGCAATTTAACTGGATATCTCCCACTTACACTGTAATTGGAAAAAAAGCTTTTATAGCAAAAGACTAAAACCCTAAGTGCAAAATTTCAGGCAGCAGTCATTTGATAGAAGAGGTGATTTTTCAAATCCTTCCTGGCTCTGCCAAAGTCCAAGCCCACAGACTGACACCGACCTTGCCTATTATAGACCTACTCTTTTTAAGCTGGAAGTTTTTTGGGGATAAGGCCAGCTTTACAGAAACATTTACATCTCCCAATCCTTGATGTTGAGAAAATCCCCTTTCTTTTCCCTTGTTTTCATCTTCTCTGGGTGTTAGAAACAGGATTTTTAGAAACAAAGTTATAGTCCATTCAATTGTTCATTTATTTGCATATGTTTTATGAGTTCCCAAAATGCTTTATACAATGTGCTGAATGCTGCTAAAATCCAAATGAACAAAACACTATCCCTCTCCTCTGTCAGTAGAAAAGACAACATAATAACGTGCTATTGGTAAGACAGAAGTCTGCTCAGGGTTACACTGGGGGTCACAAGCAGTGAGTGGTAAATTCTATCTCTAGCACCCACATCTATATGAACTGATTAATTTCTGACAAAAGAATATTTTCCCCACTGGGTAAAAAAGATACAATGTGGTAACCCCTGGCAAGAAATTAGCAGTTGCCCTTACAGAAACTAGCAGTTGACCTTACTTCAAATGGGAAAAAGTTATTTTGGAAAATTTATATTCTAACTCAAAGTCGTCAGGTTAACCACAGAAGGGTCACAAGAATTGTAAAACTCACTACATAAACATAAACCAGAAAAAAAGAGGTTAGAGAATAGACATGGAAATATATCCTAAATAATAATTCTTTTTCTTTTTATTTTTTCCTCCCCAAAGCCCCAGTACATATATTCTAGTTGTAGGTCCTTCTATGTGAGCTGCCGCCACAACATGGCTAATGACAGATGAGTGGGGCCCAGGCCACTGAAGAGGAGCGCAGTGAACTTGAACCGCTAGGCCATCAGGGCTGGCTCCTAAATAATTCTGTACCTGCACTTTTGTAAGCCACTTTTTCAAAGCAAAGCCTAACCTTTAACATTATGGCTGGTTTACATACACAAATGATGAGGAAGAAGTCACCTTCTATCCTTTGCATAGTGCCTTGCACACAGTAGGTAGTCTAGAATTATTCCTTGAATGCTAATGTTAGGACCAAACAGCATAATGCTAGTTGTAAGAATTTGTTTTTTCTGCAACACAGGTATCTTCTTTATTCTCTTTTGATTTTTGGAATTTTTGATATTTTATTTTGATCTGTATAAGTTTGTGGTAAAAGTTGTAATTTGTTCATCTAAATTCCTTTCAGTCAGTCAAGAAATACGTATTAAGCCTTTGCTTTGTACTAGGCACTGATCTAGGTACTGAGGATTACAATGAACACAAGAGACCAAGAGTTTACATTCTAATGGGGTAAACAGACAATAAACAAATAATCAAAACAGTAATGTCAGGTAGTGATGATGAGAGTATAAAAAATAAAATAAAAAAGTAATGTAACAGAGCATTCTAGGGGTGGGGACTACTCTAGACTGTGTGGTTAGGGAAGGTCTTTCCAAATAGGTGACATTTGAAGAGAAACCTGGGAAATGGGAAGAAATCAGCCAAGCAAAAGTCTGGAGACTCCAAAGCAAAGTCATTCTGAAAATTTGACCCCACTACATGGACCGCAAACAGACCAGTGTGCTCAGGCCAAAAATCTGAACGTTTTCCTTGATTCCTCTTCTCTTCAATCACTCTTCCATCCAAACCATCATTGAGGCCTGTCAACAATACCTACAAAACAATATCTCAAATCTTCTCTCCATTGCTCCCCTGAACAATCCGCCATCATCTATCACCTAGAACTGTTCTGTCCAATGTGGTAGTTACTAGCCACATGGCTATTGACCATTTGAAATGTCTGAATGCTGTAAGTGTAAAATACACAACAGATTTCAAAGGCTTTGCATGAAAAAAAAAAAAGTAAAATATCTCAATAATTTTTATCCTAATTATACATTGAAATGATAATATTTTTAATAGATTGGATTCAGTAAAATACATTGTAAATATTAATTTTATCTGTCTATTTTGACTTATCTACTTCTTCATCATCTTCCTCCATCAGACTGTTGTGCTCCATGGGAGAAAGCACCTGAATCAACTTTATTCACTGCTCTATCTCCAGCATTTAAAACGGTGCTTCTTTCATGTTTTGCACTTGATAAAGACCTGTTGAACGAATAAGTGAACAACCTCAACCCCATCGCTGCCCTGTAGAAATGCTTCATCCTGGCACTGGAAGTGTGGGTTGTGAAGACATCAATTTTAAAGCTCATTTCTAGGGCCTTGTTTATTGTTCCTCTTTACAAGTGATGTTATGGAAAGTCTCCTGACACTGTTGCTTAGAAATCACTAATTATGACACTTCGGAATGGAAATTATGTGTTTCCCCATTCAGGCATGTATAGACTTGACAAAAACTTCACTTTTTTACGCCTAGGAGTAGCAGCATCATATGCCACTCAAACTAATAAACACAATTCTCACAATTTACAGATAAGCTAGCTGAGTCTCATAGAGGTTGAGTAACTTAGCCTGTAAGTGGAGGAGCTAGTATGTGACACTAGGTCTGCATGATGTGAAACTCTAGGGCACTTTCGCATTACTCTGAGTAGCATTCCAAAGTATAAGACTATGAAAGGAAAGGAATGCGTATGTGCTAGAAGACAAGATGGCATGACAGATAGGTCAAGAGTCAGAAGCAGACTTTTTTTTAAATTTTTTTGCAGGCAGAAATGAGTTTATTGCATTAGAAAAAACACCAAAGAAAACATCTCCATGCTAGACAGAGTTATTAGTTTGACTTCAAGGGAAAAAAGGAATCTCAAAGGTACAAGCTTTATTTCTGGGAGGGGGTGACAGTCTCCTCCCTCCTCCTTGCCTGTCCCTTTAAACTGGTGGACGTCTATAGACGTGACCATTGTGCGATACAATTACACACATGGCTCATTTCTCACTCTGCTCACCTGCTCACGCCCATGTAGAGCTAGCTGGTCCCAATAAGCATGCTCCTGAGGTTCTGGGATAGACAGAGAAATGTGAGGATTTGAGAAAAAAGATTCACTGGAAAGAAGGGGATACACAGTACTTTGTTTTTAGAAAAATTAATAGAGATATTTGGATAAATTATATATTATCTCCACCTCCCCTCCCCTCTTCTTTTATCTACTCCCTCTACTTTCATTCACACTGCAATATAAACTTTGAGAATGTCAGGCTTTGGGAATGGCAAGTTTAATCATCACAGCGAGAGAGAAAAAACGTACCTCACAAATCTCCCTTTCTCCTTAACCATTGCGTAGATGTTTGCAAGGCATGACCCTCTTATATTTCATGCTATAAATCTTCCTAAGGACGATATGTTTGATTTCCACAATTTGCATGTAAGTTCTTTAAAGACAAGGATATTCCGCAAATTCTTTTATTGTTCTGCTCCCAATGCTCACATTATTAGAATCTCTAGACTTTGAGACATTATATATATATATATAGTTTGTAACTCTGGCCTACAGAATGGACTAATTATCTTTGATCCATGACACATTCTTATCATTTATTCACACATAGTCCACTTTTATTATTTATGTAGTCATTTTTAATAATGAAATAAGCACCTGAGAGCTTATCACCCAAAATAAAAGCTCCAAGTGTTCTAAAAGCTACCACATGGCCCCCATTATCTCAACCTCCTGCCTCTCTCCACCCAGTACATCCATCATTTTCTATGTGTTCATCATTTCCCTTTTCCTTGTTTTTGCATAATCTTATTGCATTTCTAAAAAGTATATTTAAAAAAATTTTAGTTGTTTAACTTCATTAAAAGGGCATCATGCTATGTGCAATCTTTGGGGCTTACTTCATTTTTAGTAAATATTACCATGTCATTCATATTGTTGCAAATTACTATGGTTCATTTGTTTTGACCATTGTATAAAATTTTCTACTGTGAACATACCATGATTTATCAATTCACTCTCCAATTGATTAGCATCTGGGTTGCTTCCAGGATTTTATTTTGTTTTTTGTTTTTGCTATTGTGAATAAATCTGCTTAAAATTCTTGTACACGTCTATCGTTGAACACAGGCAAGAGTTTATTTTGGGTATATACCTCGGGCTAGAATTGCCGGGTCACAGGGAATATGAATATTTAAATGTAAGAGATAATGCCAATCTGATTTTCTAAATGGATTGCACCAATTTGAATTCCATCTGCAACCTTGAAGAGACTCTGTGGATACATATTCTCTCCAATATTTGATATTGTCAGTCTTTTTAATTTTGCCAAACTGATATAAAATAGTATGTAATTGACTTTGATCACTAATATTGAACATTTATTCATATGTTAATTTGCCACACATATTTCCTCTTCTGTGAAATGTCTATTCATGTTTTTTGCTCACTTTTCTATTGGATTGTTTGTACTTTTCTTGTTGATTTGGAGAAGTTCATTCCATGCTCTTGATACTTATCCCCTGTGTGAGTATTGTGATTATCTTCCCCCAGTTTGTACTTGTATGTTTATTTTCTTTATCTTTTAATGAACAATGACTCTTAATTTTGATATAACTACATATATCATTCTTTAATCAAAGATTTTTGGGTTTTTTTAAAGAAATTCTTTCCTACCACAAAGTCTAAAATATATTTACCTATATTTTCAACTAATAGGTTTTTTTGTGTGTGTGTGTTTGAGGAAGATTAGCTCTGAGCTAAAATCCATGCCCATCTTCCTTTACTTTATATGGGACACCACCACAGCACAGCTTGACAAGCGGTGCATCAGTCCACGCCCGGGATCCGAACTTGCGAACCCCAAAGTGGAGCACATGAACTTAACCACTAAGCCACTGGCCAGGCCCTCAACTAACAGTTTTTAAGTTTTGTTTTTGACATCCATCTGGAGCTGACTTTTGTGTATGGTTTAAGGTAACAATTCAATTTTACTTTTTTCCCAGAATCATTTTTTTCTGGATCCATTTATTGAACAGTTCTGTTTTCCCCACTGATATGACATGCTTCCTCTGTTAAATGCTGAGTTCCACATATGCATGGGCTTGTAACATTTCAGCATATATATCTAAAAGATAAGAGTTATTTTCAAAAGCCATAAACATAATACCAGCACAGCACCTAAAATAATTAACAATATATCATCAAATATCCAGTCAATGTTCAATTGTCTTATAATATGTTTTTTACAGTTTGAATCAGGATTCAAATAAGCCCCATATATTGCAATTGGTTGATATGTATCTTAAGTTTCTTTTAATCTGTAGGTTTTGCTTCCATCTCTTTTCCTTTTTTCTCATAATTTATTTATTGAAGAAATCAGATTATATATCCAATAGACTTTCTGCGGGAAGATTTTTAACCATTACCTCAATTTCTTTAAGTTAGATAGGACATATTTAAGATTTTTATTTCTCTTTAGTCAGTTTACAAGCCATGTACTTCCAGAAATTTGTCCATTTTGTCTAAGTTTTCAAAATCTTTGGTATAGTTATTGATAGTATTCTCTTACTATCTTTCTAGTCTCTAATTTACCTATGGTTTTATCCCCTTCTCCCCACGACATTATTTGTGTTTTTGTTGCTCTTCTCTTGATTACTATTGCAACAGTTTTTTAATTATTTTTAAAAGGACTGTTTTTTGGCATTGTTGAGTTTTTCTAGTGTATCTTTATTTTTCATTCACTTTCTCTCATTTTTGTATTTCTTTCCTTCTATTTCTGAAGTTATTTCTAATTTCTAAAGAAGTTCATTTTAATTAATCTTGTCTTCTTTTCCAAAATAAGCATTAAACCTATAAATTTCCATCAAAGAGCTACTTTGCTGTATCTCACAGGTTTGATATATAATATTTTCATTATTGTTCAGTTCCAAGTGTTTAAATTTCTTCTTTAACCAATGAATTATTAAGCATTATAAGTTTTTAAATTTCCAAATATATGGGTTCTTCATTTGTCTTTTCATTATTTTTAAAGTTCTAATGTAATTAGGAACTCAGAGTCTGATTGATACCTATTCTTTAAAATGTATTGAGATTTTTCATTATGATCTAGTATATGATCAATTTTTGCAAATGTTCTGTACATGCTGGGAAAAAACACATATGCTCTAATCATTGGTGGTAGAATTCCATATATGTCCATTAGTCCAATTTTGTTAATTAGCTATTCAAATCTTCAATATCCCTGTAATTTTTGTCTGCTTGAATTACCAATAATTGAGAGAGGAATATGCCCCATAGGGGTAGATTTATCAATTTTTCCCTACAGTTCTATTAATTTTTGCTTTATATAATTTGAGGCTATTTTACTAGTGCCTATATAGCAAAAATTCTTGGTGTATTGAATCTACGATCTTTGTATAGTAATTCTTTCCAAGCCTAAGAATACTTTTGACTTACAATGAATTTAATCTGATACTAATACCACTATATCAGCTTTCCTTTGGTTAATAATTTGCCTGATAGAACTTCTAACATATCCTTTCATTCAATTTTTCTATGTCCTTATCCTTTAGGTGCACTTTTTGTAAACTGCATATAAATGGATTATTTTTTTTTAACTGGTGAGTTTAGTTTTTATAATTATTGATACATTAAATTCTATTTTGACTATCTTATTTTTTCAGTATCTTTAAATTCTATTACTTTTAATATTATTCTTCCTTTTTTCTTTTTGTGAATACTTATATATACAATCTCCCTCTTAATAAGACAAGAACACCTTTGGCACATTCTCAAACCTCTTAACGTAACCCCCATCATGCTATTATATAGACTTTTAATTTTGAGGAATTATGGATGTATTTTTATTTCTCTGGTTTTAGGTTTTTTTCTTTTTTTGTGTGTGAAGAAGATTAGCCCTGAGCTAACATCCCATGCCAATCTTCCTTTTTTTTTTGCTGAGGAAGATTGGCCCTGGCCTAACATACATGCCCACCTCCCTCTACTTTATACGGGATGCTGCTACAGCATGACTTGACAAGCCGTGCATTTGTCCACACCTGGGATCTGAACCTGCGAACACTGGGCCCCCAAAGTGGATCGCTACTCCACAGGGCCGGCCCCTGGTCTTAGAGATTTTTAAAGACAATAACTGATATTACTAAAATATTTGATCACTTTTTCTTCATACATCTTGTGCAACATCACTTAGATTTTTTTCTATCTTTTCCTTAAGTATTTATCCATTGTTTTCAAAGTGGGTCTCTGTGTGGCAATATTCTGAGGCCTTCCATGCCTGAGAATATTCATATCTTATTCTCATACTTGAATGACACTTGGCTGAATATAAAACTTCAGTTTCTAAGTTCTTTTCCCTTCAATATTTTGAAAATCTTATTCTATTGTTCTTCTTGCTTCTAACGCTGCTACTGAGAAATCTGTGTTTAATCTGCTATTAATCTTTCATACTGTAAACATTTTGTATTTTCTCTTTGTCTTGGTTATCCAAAATTTCACTGTAATCTGTGTAGATATGGGTTTTCCATATCACTCTCCTTTGATACTCCACGGTCCCTTCGGTCTGAGGTCTTTTATTTGTTCATCCACCCATTCATTTATGGGAAATTTAACATTATCATTTCTCTAAGAAGTCATCCATCTATTTTTCCTTCTTCTTTTGGGGATTCCTATTATCTGTATGCTGCCACTTCTACTTTGGTTCTTCACATCTCTTGGCTTTTCCTTTTCCTATTTCTTTGAACTTCTCTTCTTCCTTCTGTGAGATGACCTCCATCCGGTCTTGCAATTCACTCATGTGTTCCTTAACTGTGTCCCTTCTGCTATCTTCTGCTCTCTCTCCTGTTCTTTAACTACTACCTCTTTCATTTTTAACATATCGACTTCATTCCTTTCTGTTTGTTTCTTTATTTTCATATGGCTAACACTATCCCTTATTTTTTTTATTATGTTTATTAGGCTAATTTTAAATTTTTGGTCCATTCTAATGTTTATGCTTCTGATGGAATCTATATATTTTTTTCTTTTGAAATAGTTATACTTCTCAAAATATCTTGTTATTCGCCATGTGCATTCATTTTTCTCTGAAAATGTGTATGAGGATAGGCCTAGGGTGACCCACTAGGACTGAGGAGTTTTGTAGAATGCGGGACTAAAGCCAAGACAGTCCCAGGTAGACAAGGATGGTTGATCACCTTACTAGACCCCATTTCGAGTCATGCCAAGTTGCTCAGAGGGTGACAGCGAATGAGTTTTAGAGTGGAGAACGCTAAATCTCAAAAAATCACAGAGAGAAGCAACATCAGTAGGAGCAGTCCTTGTGTTGTAATTGACCAGCCCAGGGAAGTTAGAGCAGGTGTGGGTGGGCAAATGCCCAAAGTTGGTTAGGACCTAAGGCGTTTCTAGGCTCCTCACAAGCACAGGGCTTCTGTGCAGCCCTGATTCTCCTCTTCAGTCCACTTGATTCAGAACTCTAAGTCACCACACGCTAGGGGGAGGGAGCAGGCACTGATTTTCCCAAGGCAATGGTGAGCGAGAAGCACAAGCAGATTTACAACAGTTCTGTTCCTGTTTTCTTCTCCCACAGTGTGGCCCGCTGCTTACTGCCCCAGGCCTAAACCACCACTCCCCCAGCCCCCGTGCCAAACAGTTCAAAAAAAAAAAACACCTCTTATTACCACGGTTTTCTCATAGTTTTCTCCATTTGAGGGTGTTTCACCCTCTATGTTACTCCACTGATCTTGGAGGAAGGAGCAGTAATAATGCTAGTTCAGCATCTTCATATCACATATTTGTATAGTGGTTGCTAATTATTTTTAAATTTTTTATTAAAAAAACAAAGAGTTTCTTGGAGATGTGGGAAAGGGCTTTGGAAATGGCAAAGTACTATAAATATTAGTTACGTTATTATGAATAATATCAAGATGTGTTCATATGCCTCCTGTAGATTAATTTTTCAAAAATATTCTTATATTTGTACAGAAAATAGCATTAGAAAAATTACTACAAGCAAATTTGACCAGAAACCACAAAATGTCTGACAAACTTCTGATTTTTATTACAAGTATTTATTATTGTTGCTATACTCTTACATTTGGTACATCTATGAGGTTTTTTATTTCCAAAATGCAACACTAATCTGTACTTATTATTCCTTACAGCTTTGTTATTGAAAAGATTTTTCTATGGCAAGGTACAAAACGGCATTCTAGGGAAAACATTTTAAATTACATTATTTACCAAAAAGACTATCTTTATATATTACTGGTCTATTGAAATTTTTCTTTTCAATTGAATTGCATTCATTTTTACATAATGCATGTCAATAACAGCTACCATGAAAAAAACAACCATAAGCAAAAATTGTTTTCCTGCCTGTCTTCATTTTTTGCTCCTCCTCATTTTTCTTTCTACTTCTATTTGTGAAAGTTTAAATCCCTCCTTCTTGATGCCCTGAAGTCCATAATTACTTCTCATGACAAATCTTTCATGATGCCCACATTATAAATTATTCATGATTTGAATGATGCTTTAATTTCAAATGTACCCTTGTACTCTTTCCACTTTTTCTTCTGTATTATTTTCCCTATATTTTTATACCTTTTATAATCTTGCTTTGAGATTTCTAGCTTCTGATTTTTTCCCTGATAGTTGTCCCTAGAAGGGCATTGCTACAGGGAATTAAAGAATCAAGTGATTCTGCATTTCCCTCACTTCACTCTTACTTCATTCCTGCTTTCTTCCTGTGTTTTTTTGGTTCCTTACATCTGGAGTGCTCCCTTCTGCCCAATCTAGTCTATTCTTTAGCCACTTCCTTCAAAATCTGGCTCCACGTTAATTTCCTTCAGCAGCTTTCCTTGACTAAACACACTCCAGTTTACTCCTTGTTTCTCTTGATCTCTAGAAATTCATGTATAAACTATACATAACATTACCATGTACTAGAAAATTATTATTGTAATTTTATTCAGTTATTTAGTTATATATTTTGTAATATTTCATTATGTTATTATATTTTATTATACACCCTTGTAACCTCTGATTTTTCCTTATTAGCATTAATTATAGCTATTACATAATGTAAACATGTAAGGGGTCACTTAATGTCTATCACTTCTGTTTATAATGTTTGTATCTCCTGCTAGATTGCAAGTTCTTTTGGCTGTCTACTGTTGAATCATCAGAGCCTAGAATGATATACATAGTAAGCACTCAATAAATAGTATGATGTCTTTCAAATACCATTCAGAATGTTAGTAGAATGAAGAGTGCTCACAAATGCTTGCTGATTTTTTTAAAATACCATTTTGTCTTGAATTCCTCATATTTTCTTTAACAGTTGGGATGTATTTGACTGCAAGATGCAGAAAACCTAACAGACTTGAACACTTAAACTAAAGGACACTTGCTGTTTACTTAGCCGTAAGTCCAAAGGTGGACATTTCCAGTATTGATTTGACAGCTCAATGTTGTCATCCAGGAGTAGGTCTTTTCATCCTTCTCCTCTGCCATCCAAAGCTGGTTAGTTTTCAACCTCAGCCACAAGGTGATGTAGCCCAAAGATGCTGGCCACATTCTCATATTTCAGTATGCAAAGCAGGAAGCAAGCAAGGGGAGTAATGTCAAAAAATGGGAATATCTACTCACTCTTGTGAGAATTCCAGAAATTCCCCACCCCCAGCCGCCTTCTTCCCGTTCCAATGGTGAGAACTGAGTCACGTGCCTTCTTCTGAACTAATTGCACAGAGGGGAAAGCACTGCCATTAATGATCAACCCTGATTCATATCATTTTTTTCAGCAAAAAGAAAGGGAAACTGCTGGGTATATGAGCAATATTGTGCCTGCTCTTCTGCTATGTTAAATGAACCACACTAAAGCTCTTTTTTCCTCAGAACCTTCACGTTCTTAAGATTATTCAGGCTTTTTCTTTTTCCTCCCTATATTTTAATCATTAAGCCTTTTCTTTCAGAAATTTTTTCTGCTTAAAATTGCCTTTTGAAGCATTTACTTGCTCAACCAAAAGGTTTCTTTCATTGACTTGTTTACATACTCAGTGTGTATTTAATTCCTTTTCTTTTCAAAAGTGCTGAGACATATCACATTTTCAAAAGAGAAATAAGTTTATTTTGCCCCTTCCTTTCCCTTCATACATACTTCTGTTTCTCAACTGTATTAGGAGCCTCAGAGGCCAAGAAAATGTCTTCTGCTCTCTTTATAATTGCCAGCAGCATTTCATAGGTGGTAAATGTACTCGACTCGTCCTTCCCCTTTATGGTTACTCAGAGAGACGTAGGCTTTAATAGGAAGCAATAGGAATCAGGGTTTTATAGCCAAGAAGTGCTGGTCATATTACAAATGCCGTCTACTAACTTGTTTATATTAAATTCTTTGCATACTTGCTTCTTGCCAGCATCAGAGAGTCCCAGAACACAGTGTATTTCCCACTTCATTCCACCTTTTCCAACATCTTTTACAGAAGCAAGGAAAGGAGCTGGGTTTCCACGGTAACACAAGTGTGACAGTCGAGGGTATCTGGGCATAGGTGAGATAACTCTCCGATTCAGTGGGGAGAGGAGAAATGAAGTTTTTCTTTCTTTTTTTCTCCAAAGCAATGCACTCCTGAAGCTAAAGAGACCCTAATGTCAGCGTACAGTGTTAAGTTTTCACTATCATACAGATTTACAGCTCTTGGGGAAAATTCAATTTTATTTTATCTCATTTTTATTTTGTCCTTCCCACAAACAAACGAATGGAGACATAAGTTTTTATTTCTAAAATCACTCTCAAAATAGACAGTTCATGCTGGCATAGGAATGAACATGATTAAGGGATCAGACGACAGACACCCATCTCCCACGCAAATCTGCAAAATTCTCTACATATCCTGACATCCTTTCTTATAGTAGCTAATGCTTCAATCAGCATTTCACGTACAGCCTCAAATCAGGTAAGTACCATCACCCAAGACCGAAAAGGTAAGAAAACATGCTCCTACTCACCATGTTTCTCTTGTCTCTTAGCGGTTAAAAATCTACCTTTATGTCATTGAGAATGAAAACTGAGGCCTGTCAATATGAGAAATATAAATGAGATGCAACTACCCCAAGGGCTGAAGTCTCTACATTTCAACTTAGCAAGAAAGTCACCATTGATGAAAGTTCAGGGAAAAGAACCTGAGAAATGTCAAAAAGCTCGCCCACTCTTTATTACGCTAAGTGGAGTGACTAGGGAGCCCACTCACTATTTTTTTGTGACAACTTCTATCAGATGCACTCCAATTCCAAGCTTCTGAACTTCTGGGGACCTAGGAAATGAAAACAGTTGCTTAAGTTTACATTCTAGAACCAAAATGCCAAGGTAAATTTCTAAAGAAAGTCACTGGAAAGTGAATGGTTTTTCAGCTCCACTGTAATGCAAGGTACTACATGCATTGTAATGATCTACACAAGGAGAGCAAGTTTGATGCCTGTTGGCTCTATTTAACCCCCAACAAGTCTAGGAACTCGTTATCATCACAGTACACTATTTGGATCTTAAAAGAGACAGTCTGTTCTTCCTCTGAAAGAAGTCTAGCTGTTGCTAAGCTAAAGTAACCACAAATAAGCATACAAGTTTTACACAGAATATGAGACTTCTAAAAAGCTAGTGAACACTGTATTCACATACATCATCCTCTTCAAACATCCCTGCCAAAAAAGCTCATATATGAAGCGTCACTTCATATCCATGTGAGCTCTCTTAATTTCACTACACTTATTCACATTACTAGTTTAGGATGAGATATCAGATCTTCTTTGGTTTCAATTCTCTTCAAACATTCCTCTGATTCTTAGTTCTTTTGCAGTTTGCATTCACTGCTGATTCTGGCGGCTCAGATATAACCTCTCATATTTTGATGGCATGTAATCGAGAAATAACAATTGAGTTATATTTTACTAAACATTTTGACAGGAAACTTGTCCTCAATTATTTTAAACAAAAACTTGGTATGTGTTATACTATAGCAAGATAACGCAAATGTTAAGTTATCCGTTCTAACATAATGGAGCGACAGAGCAGTAGGACACTACTAAATCTGAGTACATCTTTGCAGTAGTTTGATAATTGATGGCAAAACAACACCTGCTTTTTTGAGGAACTCAGATTAAAATCCTCTCTATACGATGACCTTGTGGGGAAGGGGAGGGGGAAGAGGTACGCCGTGATCAAACATTAAAACTGTAGACATTTGTTATTCCTAAGAAACGTGAGCTAGTAGGGTGTAGACTAGTTCAAGAAAGACATAGTTTAAGGAAGGTAAATCCAATATCAGCTATCACAAAAAATAATCCAGTAATATCTGGGAATATAGCTTCTCAATGTGATGTTATGGGTGGGAGAGAGTGTGTAAGATCTAAAGCTACAGAGAAAAAACGGTAAGTTTTAAAACCGAGTAACTTAAAAAAAATGTTTTAGGAGGCACGCATGGAAGAACCATGCAACTGCTGCAGTACGGAAAATTTCTCAACCTAAAAACAAAAGTCCCTGTTTTCTCGATTCATCCCACGCTTCGGCCCACAGCCCTCAGCACCATTTCCATGCCCATCATTTAGGCAGAATGCCACGGAGACGACCTGAAAAGCGGAATTCACCACTCTCGCCTGCAACACATCTCGCTCCCTACCAGAACAGGGCACAGCGACCAGCCCCTCAATCTCCGACCCCTCCCAAACCCCACCAGCCCCGGCCCTGTCTCCACACCACCGGCACTCGGTGGCAAAGCAATCGCGAATTCCGGCTGGCTCAGCGCAAGCCTCCGTCATGCGTCAGCCCACCTACGATTGGTTGGCAGAGCGTGCGCAGGAGCAAACGCCCAGCCCGGCCAAGCAGTGGGAGGTGGGTTGGACGATCCAGCGACTAGACATTATCCCTGTGGGCCGATGGATGGGCGTCACGTGGTATGAAGCTGCTCCCTATTGGCCGAGAACACTACCATGGGGTCCAGAGACGGGGTCTGGTTGGCTGGAATGAATCCCAGCGTCCTACTAGGTATCCCAGCTGGCTGTTGCTATGAGGTGTCCCTGGGCCTTCTGGCGGCGGCTCGGGGCTCCGCTCTCCCGGTTTTCCAAGCGCCCGGAGCTGACAGGGCGTGGGAAGCGCTCGACAGAAGTCGGGCACTGAAGGGCGGGGCCGGGGGAGGTGGGCGGGGCCCGGCTTCCGCGGTCCCCGGCCTTCGCCGCCTCGGGCAGTGGGCTGTGAGGGGCCTGTCACCTCTCCCTCAGACCTGATGCTTAAAACAAAGCCTCATCTCGTGGTGTTTATGCGCGTCCCCTTAAACAAAGCTTCCTCTCGTTATGTTTACACAACATGAAACCAAAGCTTCTCAGGAATGCTGACAGACAGGAATGCTGGCCGACAGTGGTGTCGGCCAAGGCCCTCACGCCAACGCCTCCTTTTCGACCTTGCCCATGTCTTCTTCTCACTCCCCTCTTCAGGTTAAAGCCTGGAGATTGCTCTGGCCCGCCTAACACCTTGTCTCCGCCAAATTCTGAGCGTGGGATTCTCGAGTTGACGCGGTTCCCGGCTCAGGCGGACAAACTGCGCATGCTCAGTACGCAGGCCTGGGGTTCGACGGGGCGTGCGGGGTGGGGTGTTGGGCGTCCGAGGCGGTTGTTTATCTAAGCGCGGGCAGAGGCTTCCGCGCGGCGCTGAGCCTCCCGGGAGCGCGCGCGGCTGGTCGCTAGGCGACGGGGGTGGGGGCGGGGCTGCGCCGCCAGGCCCCGCCCCGGGCCGCCGGGCCCCGCCCCCGGCAGCACCGCGACTCGGGCTCGGGCGCGCGCTCCGGCGCCGGGGGAAGCGGCGGGCGGGGAGCTGGGCGTGGAGGCGCGAGGGGCGGGGCGGGCGGGCGGCACTGCGGGCCCGCGGCTCGGGCGGCTCCGGCGGCTCCCGCTTCCTGCTCGTCCTCAGAGCCTGCCGGCGCCCGCGGGGCCGCATTGCCGCCCGGCTCGGCCCATGCCCAGGGCCGCTGCTCCCTCCGCCGGCGCCCGGGGGGCTGCGGCGGCCGTGAGGTGGGGGCGGCCGCGGGAGGCGGCGGGGCCGGCCGCCGGCGCAGGGTCCGGGGGCGCAGCGCGGCGGGCGTAGGTCTATGTCGCGGGCGGCGGCGGCGGCGGCGGCCGCGGAGGGACGATGCGCGAGTACAAAGTGGTGGTGCTCGGCTCGGGCGGGGTCGGCAAATCCGCCCTGACCGTGCAGTTCGTGACCGGCACCTTCATCGAGAAATATGACCCCACCATCGAGGACTTCTACCGCAAGGAGATCGAGGTGGACTCGTCGCCGTCGGTGCTGGAGATCCTGGACACGGCGGGCACCGAGCAGTTCGCGTCCATGCGGGACCTGTACATCAAGAACGGCCAGGGCTTCATCCTCGTCTACAGCCTCGTCAACCAGCAGAGCTTCCAGGACATCAAGCCCATGCGGGACCAGATCATCCGAGTGAAGCGGTGAGAGGGCCGGGGTGCAGGCAGGGGGCTCCGCGGTGCGGTCGGCGGCCGCCGTCCCGGGGCCGGGACTCCCTCCCCCGGGCTCCGGCGTGGCCGTGGGCAGGGGGAGCTGTGTAGGGAGGTGGCTCCGGGGTCTTATGCTTTGTAATAAATTTTTTGCCAGCATCGCCATCCTCATCATCTTGAATCTCAAATTTGAGTGCTTTGTTTCACAACTCAAATTTGGCATCCCGTGAACCCACAGCACAGTTCTTTGTCTCTTGGATATTATTAGTAGCGCTTGTGCAGAACCCCAAAGGAGACAAAGTTTAAAACTTGCAAGGGGGAGTGGGGAGGGTAGGTTTGTGTTGGGAGGAAGGGAGCTGTGCAAGTGTAGTGGAGACATTTTCAGACTGAACAACGAAAAAACCTACCTTTGCAATATTTGACAGCAAAAATTGCTCACACGTATGCCGTAAAAATGTCAAGTCGAGAGGAAAGAGACCTTTCTCATCTCAAAAGATTGAATGGTGCCAAGGCGTTTTACGAAAATGAACTCTCCAATTAAGACGAAACTTTAAAAGCGGATTATCAAATTATTTGAAGACACCATAGCAGCTCAGTGGGATTGAGAGAGTATTAGCATATAAGAGTACAAATATGCCGTTCACATTAAAGAATGCAGCTTTTTGTTTTAATCTAGCTGCCTTACCCCCCTCAAAAAAAAAAAAAAAAGAAAAAAGCATTCCTGGAAACAAAAGAGAAGTTTTTTCAGGGTGTGACTCAAGTATTAGATAATTTAAAGTTAATGCAGATAAGGTCTATCCTGATAGAAACTCTTTTCTAGAGTATGCTTTTCGGAAATATGATGGTAGTTTAAATGGCTTAAAATGTTTATTTTCTGTTAAATTGAGTATATTTTTTCTATAGTTTCAAGCATTAAAAATGTAGTAATATCTTAGTTCAAAGTTTTAGCAGATTATTCTAATTACTGTTTAATTACACATTAATGTTTTTGTCTGGTTCTTATTATTAGTTAATAATTGCTAATAATTTTGATTTAGTTTTTCTTTTTCCCACCTAATTCTACCTATAGCTCTAACTTGAAAGACATTTACTGAAAGATGGTTGTAAGTGTACTGTAGACACAATCACATTATAAGTCAGTTGGAGTCTGCTCATTCTGAAAGAGCCAGGGCCAAGTCACGTGTACTAAATCAGGGAGTGCTCAAAAATTCATTACCAGTGGTGGATTTTTAATGCAACAGATGAGATCAAAGAGGAGGCTCTCTCTCCATGACCCCCCCTTAACTCACTGAATATGCACTTTAATAGCTAAACTAAAATTTTGTGTGTTATTTCTTTCATTAAATTTCAAAGTAGGATAAAGTGAATTTTTTCCTGGCCTCTGCTGCTGCTCTAAGATCTGTGAATCTGATAGCTTTTACTTCTCCAACCTTGTTTTCATAATTGCTTATAGTTAACAAATGAACGATTTTGGTGTTAAGCTTAATATGTATATGACATTTTGGGGCTACATTTTAGTGACTCATATCCTTATTTATTACTCCTCCCACCCCAGCTACTCAGAAAAATCCAAAACAAAACTGCAGAACAGAGTAGTCTAATATATTTCACATGTCAGTCTTAGGCCATATACATATATCAAATAGTTGAAGTAAATGCCTCACCCTTTGCATTTAAATATATACATATAATACATACGTTGATAAAGTCACATACCCAGGGCAAACTTCTTGAGACAAGCCTAGGGAACAGAATGGCAAAATATCATTGGATAGTATAGTGCACATGATTTTGTCGTTTCTTATGATTTAGTGCAGATTACTAATAATGGGTTAGTCTAAACTTGGTACAATTTATTTGTAAACTGGAACAATTTGCTTGTTTGCACTGTGACCCAGGAAGAAAAAAAGAGTAAAACTCTACTTGCCCAGATGTCATTTTACTTAGCAGTCTCAGTTTTGATGTAAAAAGATCATTGATCAGCTGAAATAGAGTCCATAAGCTCTTTTCTCTGGATTCATCCATTGTATCCATAAGACCCACTGGGGCCCTTGTGTGTCCTGATATTTTATACCTCACCCTAACCTCATCATCTGGCCTCCTAGCCTATAGCATATGATAAGCAACTTACCTTGAGAGAAAGAAAGGGTCTGTATATTATGTATACTATAATATATAATATATTATGCTAAAGCAAGTGTTCAGTGTAGTTCTTTAACTCTTCCCACTTAAAGAGAATAAGACAGGATTTTCTAATAAGTGAATTTTCTACTCTTTTTGGGTTTAATTTTTAAATTAACCAGTTGCTATAGGAGGTATTTAGTAATTGTTCCCTCCCCTCTGCCTGCTAGCTGCCTTACGTATTAATACAACAGTTGTTTGGGGATATTTAATATCACCATAAAGCAGATGACATAAATGAAGTGCAGAGAGGTTTGGTATTTTGCCCAAGACCAGTCATTGAGGGAGAGGTGATTTAAACCAAGATCTGCCTGAATCCATGTACCATCTTCTTTTCTTCCATACCAGGCTGCCTTTCAACTTGGTATTTACTGGCAAATTCAATATCTGGCCTTTGGTCTAGGGCAGCACTGATCAATGGAAATATAATGTGAGCTACATATGTAATTTTAAGATTTCTAGTAGTTGATTTTAAAAATATATAAAGCAGGTGAAATTAATTTTAATAGTGCATTTTATTTAACCTGTCATATCCAAAATATTGTCATTTCAACATGTAATCAGTATTCAAAAATTGATATATTTTACTTTCTTTTTCATACCAAGTCTTCAAAATCTGGTGTATAATGTACACTTAACAGCACATCTCAATTCAGACGAGCCATACTTCAAGTGCTCAGTAGTCACATGTGGCTACAGGCTACCACTGGACAGCTCAGGTATAAGGTGTGTATGTTTTGGAGAAATGCTTGCTTCTCTAAGCCTCAGTTTCCTTATCTGTAAAATAGAGTAGAGCATGCACCTCTTAGTCTTTGTTAGGATTAGATGATAAAATATGTTTTAAGGTGTCCAACACAATACCTCAAACAGAAATTGCTGCAGAGTTCCAGCTGTTCTTTTATTAATAACTTTGTTACGCTGCCTTCTTTAAATTTTATCCTTGACATAAATGTAATTTTGGAGGAAAGTAATGTGTGATTGTATATTGAAATTCCTTACCTAGTGTAGACAAGATGAGACTAAAAAGCAATGCAGAGTAGAACAATCCTTAGAAAAATTTTGTTGGTGTTCTCTTAAAATATTTTCCCTTATTAAGGATCGTGTGGGAAGGAGCAGGAGGATGAATATTTAACTTCAAGTATAGCACTAATGCATGGCCACACAATGAAATGGAGCTTTGCATTGGATTGTTCTTGTATGGAACGTTTTGCTTTCAAAAAATATAAAACAGGCCCATACTTCCTCAAGTGTTTACAGGTGCACAGACATCCATATACATACACAACCTCCTGTCAAAGCCAAGTGGACCAACTGAAAATGACTGTATTTATAAATTCCTATGCTTTCTTTTTTTAACTTGACTTTGATTGAGATCACACATAAAAGAAAGAGTGATAGGGATACAGAAAATATTTCCATTGAAATGAAACCAGAGTTCTTTCTGATTTCATAATTGCTTTTCTCATTCCTCCCAGGGTAAGCCATGGTCCCGGCTGGAGTATCTTGAACATGTTATCCAAGGCCTGTTGTTCTTAGGATGAAGCCCAGAAATCTTCCACATGACCTTCCCAGGCCCAGCACGCTCTTGTCCCTCCCTGCCTTTACAGCCTCACCCTTACAACCCTCCTCATCCATTAGATTCCAGTACCCAGACCTTCTTTTATTTCCTTAAAAGTGTCAATCTATAGGTTCTCTACCTGTGGAAATCATCTACCTTTTGCAGAGTTTATTCCTGCTCCCTCTTTCTCCACGGCTTAAAAGGTTTCCCCCTCAGGAAAGTCTTTGCAGACTGAATTAACTCCTTCCTGTCTTCCCACCCTGGATTACCTTCATGCCTCAGCCCTCCAGTGAGTACTTCAGACAGCACTGGCCCCCTGTACTTCCCTCTTCCTGTAGCACTCATCAAAGTTTCATTGTTTGTAAGATAATTTACATACAATCGGTCTCTCTCATGAAATTCTAATCCCAGGTGGCTAGCACAGCTCCTGGCACATAGCAATCAAGAAAAACATATTGAAAAAAAGTAGTGTTCAGAAAGAAAAATATTTTTATTTTCCTTTGGCTTTAGTTTCCCCAAACATTTTAATTTTATAGATGGAGAAGATGATTCTTTAAAGCTCATTTTGCAGATGGAGTAGATGATCTTCCTTCATCTCTAACATTCTCTGAGAGTACTTCTATCTAATTGGGGTGACAGGGGAAGAGGCAAATTTTAATATAAACCTTAAAAAAATCAGGAGCACGATGTTTTCCAGATGGAGGAAATAGCATGGGAAATGCATAGAATATATTTGTTAGCTGTTGAATAGACCAGATTGGCTAAACTAGAAATTTATATAGGAGTATGAGAGGAGATAAGGCCAAAAAATGTAAACCTAAATTACGGAAGGTTAAAGACTTTGGACTTGATCTTGTTGTCAAGGACCATGATCAGAATTGTTATGGAAGTAGTAATTATGATGGTAATGTGATAGATGGCTTAGTGGCAATAGGCCAGAGCCAGGAGGAATAGTTGTGAAGCATTGTGATAATCTAGTTTCTATATGAAGTATAAAGATTCTGAATTAGCCTGGTGTCTATAGGAACAGAAAGGAAATATGGTTCAAAATAATGTTGTAAAGAATGAATTAATCAAACTTAGGGGGAGGCAAGGAGAGGGAAAGGTCAAAAGTAACCTTGACATTTTGAACATGAGTGAATAGGATTATGGAGGAATAGCTGGGAGAGATTATTTCAGTTTGGAGATAGTGATCATCCAGATAGATACACCTAATAAGTAATTAAAATATTTGAGTAAAGCCTGAAAGGTCAGTTTATGTATGAATATAAAGACTCCTTCAGGATCATCTGCATAATTCAGATTTGGAGAGGAGAGGAAACCTGCTGGGTGGAGTATAGAGAGAGAGATGAATGGATACAGCCAGGAATAGAAATTAGAAGTGAATACGGCCAAGGATAGAACTTGAGAGTTGCAATATATAGAGGAGACTTCATACATTGCAGTAGACTATAAGGTTGGAAAAAAGAACAGGAAACGTGGTTGATATACACTACCCAAAATGAATGTTACTATTTTTTTATTATTAATATTTCTATATCATGTAAGTGATCACTTACAAATGACCCAAATGATTGTGGACACTTCTCCTCACAATAAGTAAGCCATAAAAACTTTCTCTAAAATGGAGGCAGATTGTCAATTGCTACACGTGGATCCTGACCCATAACAGATTAGTGCTGTGAGCTGAAACTAGAGAACACATCAGGTGATGTTTGTCCCAAATACGTGAAACTTCTGGAGTCCGCCACCATTCCCTCCTCCACAGATACCTCCTTCCCCAGTTTGATACCTCCAGTAACCAAAATTGTAATTGAAAGCTAGGCTACAAGATACAGGGCCTAATAGCCATAAGGCACTTCATATAGCCCAAAGGTTTTCCTGCAAGGGAAACTTGTTTTTGCTGCTTTGTAAAATTAGAACATTAAGGGATAGTAGTTTTCTTTTTGCCATCCCAGCATTGGAATTTTTAAAGTTCATTTTGCAGGTGGAGTAGATGATCTCTCTTCAGCTCTAATGTTCTGTGAGTACTTCTGTCTAGGTGGGGCGATAAGGGAAGAGGCGAAGTTTAATATGAACCTTAAGGAGTCAGCAGCCTGTGATCTGCAAGTCTTGTCTAGTTAAGATTGGTGATAATTCAATCAATAAAATGTATAATCCAAGAAATCATTATAGTGATTTTTTTTTTAAGAAAAGGGTGAGGGGGCAAAAGTAATTTAAATAGCCAGCCAACCATTCTTCTGCACACAGACAAAAGATGTCAACTGTTGCTGCATATTGCTAAATCCTCTGACAAGAATGAATGGATGATTTGAAAGGTGACATGACTGACCACTGAATGAGAGCTATTCAGGCCACCAGGCAAGTGGATGATGTTGGCTTTCCAGCTGTCCTTTAGGAAAAAGTCACATAATTAATTATTAGATAAACATTAAGGAGAAGGTGGAGGAACTGATAAAATGTCTCTAGATGACACAATCAACAGGAAGTGCCAACCAAGTTGGAATCTTTATTTGTTCAGGTTTTCCAGTAGCAATATACTTGAGTGATTTAATTTCTGTATGCCGTCTTCTAGGACATTATATATGGCACACTAAAATGTATAGATTATCATTTACACTTATTTCTAAACAATGATCTATACATTAAAGCATGTATACCATACTTAAGGGATTTTTTTTTCAAGCATGATTTTTATTTTATAGTTTTTTTCTTAGCCGTTGCCTTCAGAACCTAAGCCCCTGGGGAAGCATGTGTGATTCCATTCTAGGGTTTCCTTTGCTTCTGTTTCCACTATTCCCTGTTACTGTTTCTCTCCATCGGTTTTACCTACCGTTTCATTATATACTTACATTTTCCTGGCCTATGGTATAAAAAGAGTTGTAAGTATTCTTAATTTTTTTGGAAAAATATTTGAGTTTGAATATTAGTAGACTTTCAAACAAGATAAAACTCATGGAGACAGAATAGTTACAAAAGTAAAATTGTAGAGAACAGGATTTCTGTAGGAAACGTATCATGGAATTTTAATAGTGTGCAGAAATATGCCATGTATATATTTGCCTTTTTGTTTATTTCTTTGACAGTTGTGGTTCATTATATTAAAAATTATTCTCAGCCTGACAGAGAAAAAGTTGTTTCTAAAACATAACTTTATACTTTACCAGATCAAACTGAGCCTTTTAGTAAAATGATTTCAATGATGGTAATGCTATGATTTTAGACATCTGCATTTCAGTAAAGTGTATAAGTAAAATATAAATATATTGGTAAAGTGTAAGGTTGTCAAAATATCTAAAAATAGCATATTTCTAGTTGCTAAGATTTTAACATGGTATATACTGAACATACTATTTAAATAGATTTAACTTTATACTTCTAAAAGATTGAAACCTCGTTGGAAATACCAGACTTAATAGTCCAACTATTTTGCCTTTTATTCTTGTAGGAAAACTAATAAAAAGCAAACACCTATATTAGCCTGATTTTTAATAAATTTCAGTTTAAATTAAGGATCGCTGCTATGAAATAAGATTCTTTTTAAGCCTGTGAGTCAGAATAAGGTGATTGGGTATCTGAATCCAATATCAGTGGGATGTTATGTTGAAGTCATGGTTTGGAAAGTCCAGTAACAAAGCGACGTTGGAAGTCTTGGGAAGTTTGACGCATTTAGTTACTTAATGTGGGAAACGTACTTGTCACACATCACTGAAAACTCTATGTGAATAAGCTATTTAAGATAGATTACAGCATGTAAATTAAGTACACTTGTAAATGGCACATTCTTTTTTACACGAAATGCTAAAATTAGTCACTGACAGAATTGTACAGGTTGCTGTTTTTTGTTTTGTTTTTTGTTTAATATGCTTTCTTAATATGTTTTTGTTTTCTGTAATATGTGTTTTTAATACACTTAAGATTCAAAAACATACCAAAATTGATATTTTAGGAAGAAATACCTTGGTTTATACTTTTTGTGGGTTTTAAAAATTTATTTTTATTGAGATATAATTGACATATAACGTTGTATTAGTTTTAGGTTTTTTCACTTAGTGAAATTACCCAAGAGAAACATTGTAAACCTTCACTTAAAACATTCAGGAGTATTATTTCTCATAAAAAATAATGATTTTATATATGTATATATCGCAGAATGATTACCACAATAAGTTTAGTTAACACCCATCATCACACATAGTTACAATTTTTTTTTCTTATGGTGAGAACTTTTATGATTACTCTCTTGGGAACTTTCAAATATACAATATAGTATTGCTAACTATATTCACCAGGTGTACATTACATGTGTAGTACTTAATTATCCTGTAACTGGAAGTTTGTGCTTCTGACCACCTTCACACAATTCCCCCCTCACCTTTGGCAACCACCAGTCTGTTCTCTGTAGTGTCTGAATTCAGGTTTGCTTTATTATATTTCAGATTCCACATATAAATGAGATCATATGGTATTTGTCTTTGACTTATTTTACTCAGCATAATGCCCTCAAGGTCCATCCATGTTGTCACTTATGGTGGGCTTTTGTTCATTTTTATGGCTGAATAATATTCCATTATGTATGTGTGTATACACACACACACGAATCTTCCTCAACTTACGATGAGGTTACGTTACGTCCCGGTAAACCCATCATAAGTTGAAAATATCATAAGTCAAAAAAGCATTTAATACACCTAATCTACCAAATATCCTGGCTTAGTTTAGCCTACCTTGAACGTGCTCAGAACACTTATATTAGCCTACAGTTGGGCAAAATCATCTGACACAAAGCCTGTTTTGTAATAAGGTGTTGAATATCTCAATTTATTGAATACTGTACTGAAAATGAAAAACAAGTGGTTGCGTGGGTGCAGCATGGTTGTCAGTGTATTGATGGTTTACCCTCGTGGTGGCGGGGCTGACTGGGAGTGACAGTGAGCTGCTGCTGCCCAGCATCACAAGAGAGGATCATACCGCGTACCGCTAACCTGAGAAAAGATCAAAATTCAAAATTTGAAGTACCATTTCTACTGAATGCGTATTGCTTTCGCACCATCGTAAAGTTGAAAGATCCTAAGTCAAACCATTAAAAGTCAGGGACTGTCTGTATACCACATTTTCTTTATCCGTTCAACCATCAGTGGATGCTTAGGTTGTTTCCATATCTTGGCTATTATAAATAATGCTGCAGTGAACATGGGGATGCAGATACCTTTTCGAGCTAGTGATTTTGTTTTCTTTGGATAAATACCCAGAAAGAGAATTGCTGGATCATATGGTAGTTCTATTTTTAATTTTTTGAGGAACCTCCATACTGATTTCTATGGTGACTGCACCAATGTACATTCCCACCAACATGCCCAACACTTCCCTTTTCCCCACGTCCCCACATCCTTGCCAACACTTGTTATTTCTTGTATTTAAAAATAATAATAGCCGTTCTAACAGGTGTGAGGTGATACCTCATTGTAGTTTTGATTTGCGTTTCCCTGATGATTAATGAAGTTGAGCACCTTTTTATATACCTGGGGCCATTTGCATATCTTCTTTGGAGAAATGTCTATCAAATCCTCTGCCTGTTTTTTAATCTGATTGTTTGTTTGTTTTTCTGTTTAGTTATATGGGTTCTTCATATATTTTAGATATTAACTCTTTATCAGATATTTGATTTGCAGATATTTTCTCCCATTCTGTAGGTTGCCTTTTCATTTTGTTGATTTCCTTTTACAGAAGTTTCTGGTTTGATATAGTCCCATTAGTTTATTTATGCTCTTGTTGCTGTTGCTTTTGGGGTCAAATCCAAAAAATCATTGCCAAGACCATTGTCAAGGAGCTTAGCCCCAAATTTTCTTCTAGGAGTTTTATGGTTTCAGGTCTTACATTTAAGTCTTTAATCCATCTTGAGCTAATTTTTGTGTGTGATATAAGATAGTGATCCAGTTTCATTCTTTTGCATGTGACTATCTGGTTTTGCCAGCATCGTTTATTGAAAAGACTGTCCTTTCCCCTTTGTATATTCTTGGTTCCTTTGTCATAAATTAGTTTACCATATATGCATGGGTTTATTTCTGGGTTCCCTATTCTGTTCCATTGATGTGTGTGTCTGTTTTTATCTCAATACCACACTGTTTTGATTACTGTGTCTTTGTAATATAGTTTGAAATCAGGAAATGTGATGCCTGCAGCTTTGTTGTTCTTTCTCAAGATTGCTTTGGCTAGTCAGGGTCTTTTGTGGTTCTGTACAAATTTTAGGATTATTTGTTCTGTTTCTGTGAAAAATGCCATTGGAGGGGCCAGCCCTGTGGCTTAGTGGTTAAAGCTCCATGTGCTCCACTTCAGTGGTTCCAATCCCAGGCGTGGACCTACACCACTTGTCAGCCATGCTGTGGCTGTGACCTACATACAAAATAGAGGAAGAGTGACACAGATATTAGCTCAGGACTGATCTTCCTCAAGCAAAAGAAAAAAACAGGAAGATTGGCAGCAGATGTTAGCTCAGGGCTAATCTTCCTCAGCAAAAAAAAATGCCATTGGAATTTTGATAGGGATTGTATTGAATCTGTAGGTTGCTTTGGGTAGAGTGGACATTTTTTTTTTTTTTTTTTGTGAGGAAGATCAGCCCTGAGCTAACATCCATGCTAATCCTCTTTGCTGAGGAAGACCGGCTCTGAGCTAACATCTATTGCCAATCCTCCTCCTTTTTTTTTCCCCCAAAGCCCCAGTAGATAGCTGTATGTCATAGTTGCACATCCTTCTAGTTGCTGTATGTGGGACGCGGCCTCAGCATGGCCAGAGAAGAAGTGCATCAGTGCGCACCCGGGATCCGAACCCGGGCCGCCAGTAGCGGAGTGCGTGCACTTAACCGCTAAGCTGCGGGGCTGGCCCAGAGTGGACATTTTAACAGTATTAATTTTTCCAATCAATGGATGTAGAATATCTTTCCATTTATTTGTGTCGTCTTCAATTTCTTTCATCAGTCTTAATAATTTGTGTTTTTTAGTTGTTATTATCTGTCAAAAACAAAATATTGAGAAAAAAATAACACATCTCTCTGTCCACTTCTGTATATTTACTCAGCAGTGGCATTCACATTTTCTTAATCATGGCCCTCAGTAAGAAACATCTTCTACACTGTAACAGAACACACACAGGCATAAATACATATAGCTGAAACCAAAGTTTCATGAAACAGTAGTTACACTTGTTATGTTGCTTGTGTTATATTTTCTATTTTATTGTTTTCTATTCTATTTCATTTGTTTTTAAATGCTCCTCTTGACCCACTAAATTGATCTCATCACACACAATTGAAAACTGCTATCCTAAAACATTTTACTCTGAGAAAAATAAATGCAACTATTTCTTTAATATTTTGAACTTTTATTTTCTCTTCCTACTTTTCCAGTTTCCAGCAATGCTATGTAAATGCTACAAAAGTGAAATACTTCCCAGCATGAGTTAGTAAATGCTACCTCTGTTACAGAGAAAGATAACATTAGTCGCTGAACAAAAAGATACATAAAGTATATCTTTTGAGGAAGCATTTATTACTGTTTGTTGTGCATATTAGAAATATGAGGACGTACTTCTCATTTAGTTTTGTTCATTCTGATAAGGCAGGATAGCTCCTGCCTTGTGAAAACTTAGAACAGAGAAGGGGATGTGGAGGTAGGATTCAGACTAGGGTGTGTGATTGCAGGAATTCTCCACTACTACAACAGGTTGCGGAGGAGGTTTTGGAAACTGATCTTTTTAAGAGGTTTGCTGCATCTGTCCAGGACGATATTGATTCAGCTCTCCCTTTAAGACAGTAAAAATGGATGAAGATGACCATATAATTATAAATATCTTAAAATCACTTAGTAAAATCACCCAAGAGAAACATTGCAAACCTTTACTTAAGTCATTTAGAAGTGTTATTTCTCATGCTTTCCTAGGAGCAACCCCTTAAAAATTAATAATTCAAATGTGGAAATCCTACATCATATTAATAATTCATTACATATTAGTATTTTCTTCTTTACTGGGTGTCTTTACAGCTCTCTAAATGAAATCTTAGAGTGATTTTTCTCTGTTTCTGGTTGGAGAATTTTGTTCTAAATACGTCCATCTTTAAGTTTCCAATGAACATAAGAAATACTGTTTATATTATAAGTGTTCTAATTCAGTGTTTTATTGTGCATCTGATCTAATCTTCTCATATGTGAAGACAGTAAGTGTTAATCTGGTTAAAGCTGAGCTCCAGGACTCATTAGTTATGCCATTAGGAGCAAGTTAACATCTGCATCTCAATTTCCTCATCTATAATATGGGTATAACATAATTAATGAGGTAATGAATGTAAAGTGTTTTTTTACATAGTAACTGTAAAATGTCAATAACAAAATTTCATCAAAAATTACTGAAAAAGGAATGAAACCCAAGCGTTTTCTTACTTTGTAAGACAGCATACCGCATGATGTTTTAGGAGTTAGCCTGAGTGGCCTTGCCATATCTAGATAAATTATATAGCTAATCCAGTGTTGCAGTTCCACTTTTCCCACTGTTTTCTCCTCTGTGTCTGAAGTGCTGGTACATCATGTTATAGAACTCAGAGCGTAGACCCTGAGTGCTTGGTGTCTGCCTTCCCCTGGAGGCTCTGTTGGTTATAAATGGTCACAGTATGTTTTTGTGACTCACAAAGAATTGTGATAATTTTTAATACATACATTTTAAATATAAAAAATATTTTATAAAAAGTAATCAGGCATGTAATATTAAGTATTTGTTAAATAACATTTTTCTTTTACAAAATTTTGATGATGATGTGGGGCCGGCCCCGTAGCGTAGCGGTTAAGTGCAGGCGCTCCGCTGCTGGTGGCCCGGGTTCGGATCCTGGGCGTGTGCCGGTGCACCGCTTGTCAGGCCATGCTGTGGCGGCGTCCCATATAAAGTGGAGGAGGATGGGCACGGATGTTAGCCCAGGGCCAGTCTTCATCAGCAAAAAAAAAAGAGGAGGATTGGCATGGATGTTAGCTCAGGGCTGATTTTCCGCGCGCGCGTGCACACACACACACACACACACACACACACACACGCTGATGATGATAATAGACCTTTTTGTAAATACCAAAAACTATGCGTGAGGTAAAGATAATTTTAACACTCTTATGGAGGGCCGGCCCCGTGGCTTAGCAGTTAAGTGCGAGCGCTCCGCTGCTGGCAGCCCGGGTTCGGATCCCGGGCGCGCACCGACGCACCGCTTCTCCGGCCATGCTGAGGCCACGTTCCACATACAGCAACTAGAAGGCTGTGCAACTATGACATACAACTATCTAGTGGGGTTTTGGGGGAAAAAAATAAATAAAAATTTAGAAAAAAAATCTTATGGATATATGTGTGTGTGTATATAAACTATATATAACTATATATATAGTAATATATAATATATATTAATAGCAGTATATATAACATACATATATATAGTAATGTGTTGACAGAGCTTTTTAATAAATTGATTCCAGAAGAAGTTTTATCTGTCTTAGTATAAAAGTCATTACTGTCAACATCAAATAGTTTGGTTTAAGCCACTTCATTTACATAACATTGCCCTGGGTGTTATGCAAAATAAGTACAAGGTACTATCTTTGTCCTTCTCATATGCCAAAATGTACTATAAGTGAATATATATTTGACAGAATTGAGTTAATTATAAATAGAGACAGACAGAAATACATTTTTAAAACAATTTGATTTCTTAAGTTTCAAAATATTTTTCCACCAAAAACATTGCTTTTACTAGGCCACCTTTTCTAAGGAATTTTTATGCATTCTAACTTACTATAGAAGGTCAAAAATTTGTCTATAAGACCAATGCCAATAGTTATGTATTTATTTTGTTATATTTAGTACATTTTGATCCTCTTTAGAAATGAAATCTTATTTTCTGTTTGTATTTGGTTATAAAATGGTTTGAGAAGAATTATTATTTTAGGAAGCATTAGAAAAGTAAACTGATTTATGGAAAATTGAGAGAAGATGGAATAAATTAGCTAGTACTCCGGGAAGATAGCTGGGAGACTAGCTAAAGGTAAAAGTTGGTTATCAGGGATAGTCAATATACTTTAAGAAACGAAGAATAGGCTTTATCTTCATATCATTTTTTTGTTTGTTTTTTGCATTTAGCAAAACTGAAATATCCAATTATAGTATATATAAAACTGTACTATTCAAAATATAATCCCCCCCTCACCCACATGACCCGCATACCTCAGACCGTTGTCCTGTTCTGCTTTAGGAACCAGCCCTCCAGACAGACTTTGGCCACGAGTAATGTTGGTATAGTGAAGGACTGGAGGCTCATTGTAAGACAAGTGGTTAAATACATGCATGAGTACATGCATGAAAGCTAACTAGAAAGTAAGACAATTTTTCAGGTTTATCTTTGAAGAGTGGGAGATGAGAGAAGAATTTCTCAATGGTTAATTCAGTTTATCCATAATATTTATGACACAGAACGTTTTTTCAGTGGTCTGGCATTAAGGAGCAGTAGTGTTTGCATGAACTCTCTATCTGTTCTTGCTCTTGAATAGCCATTAAGCAGTTTTGGCGTGCCACTGCCTTTAGTGAGGAAGCATACAGACAGTGTTCATCTCAGTAGGGGCATCAGCTGCACAGAGCGCTGTTGCGGAAGGACCCTCCAGCTGTGTGCGGGACCAGAAGAGAGAATGCGCTGGCCCGCTGGCAGCATTTACCTTGGGAGAAGTTGACCATCCCTGCCTAACAAGTCAGTGCCTTAACTATGGTAGGATGCCTCCCAGAGGTATATACATTTGAAGAGGCTACTCTTAATGACAGAAAATGTTTATTCCTGAGGCCACCGTGAGCATATCATGTGGTTTTGTTGAAAGAAATATTTGTACCTTTATGGAGGAAGGGATTATTTGGGGGAAGGAGATTTGTTGCATTGCTCCCCTCAGCACATCCTATGAAAAGAACGAGTCCTGAGCTTTTCTTTGTCAGCAGTACTGATTGGCTTCTAACAATCCCATATGTATTTTCCTTTGAATAAGTACCACAGCTTTGAGCTATTTCTTTTTCTCCAGGGGTGGCCGTGTCTCTATTTACGTGCGACAGTCCAGGTTAATGCCTGTGGCTCTGGCACATTTATTTATGGTGCTGCTTTCCATCTCAAAAGTGTCTCTGTTTGGGCAATAAATTATATGGTCTCTCTAGACTCTTACCTCAGATACCTGTTTTTAGAATCATAAGAATTTAAATCCCATTTATATATATATTTTTGTGACATCTGGTCTATATAAACTAGTCTCTTTCTATGACCTGGCCAACATCCTTTTGTACTGCATTTGTTAATTTAGGTGAAAAAATCCTCATCAACTGGAAATTTTGTTCAATTTTAAAAGATGACGTCTTTTTTACTAAGCATGCTGGATTAAAGATGGCTGCAGATTCTTTGACACAATTCCGATTGAAAAGTAGGATCTGTTTCCCCTCTCCTTGAATCTGGGCTGGGCTGTAGAGTATAGCAGAAGTGCTGCTAACCCAGTTATGGGCCTAGTGTCTAAGAGCACTAAGCATGTTCCACCTGGTCTCTTGGAGCTCTGAGCAGCCTTGTAAGAAGTCCACCCTGCTAGAGAACACATGGAGAGAACACATGGAGAGACCCTGAGATACATGGAGAGGGGGAGGGAGCTGCCCTTCCAGCAGGGCCCGCAGGCCTGTGATGAAGCCGTCTTCGACCCTCCACCCAGTCCAGCCCTCACTGAACACCACTGAGCAAGCCCAGTCAGTGCCACCTGGAGCAGAAGAATCACCTGCCCGAGCTCTGCCCAAGTTCCTGACCCACACCATCACCAAGTATAGGGAAAGGATAATGTTAAGACATTGAGTTTTGGGGTAGTTTTTTATGCAGCAATAGTAATCTGGACCAATAAAATATTTTTAGGTAAACATGTTGATATTTTAGAAATTATTTGGATAAAAGAGTACTGTTGGTCCTTTGGATTTCTTTGTGAAGATCCTTAAAAAGTATTCATTGAAGGTAAGTGATAAGTGAATTAATGAATTTATCTTAACCCTTAAAAGGTGGCAAATTGAAGCAGGCACCTACCGTCTGCCCTCACAATTTATCTGTCCTGTAACATTGTACTGTTCCTGCCCACACATGACTAGCTGCACTTTCAAGATTACATTTAATTTTATTAAGAATATAACATTAAATTTTAGTTTCAGCAGAAAATCTAAGTATATATGTATACCGTTTGCAACTGCTTGTAATAATGGTCTGTACTCCCCCTTCACTCTACCCACAGTGTATTGTTCATAAAAGTAATTGGCCTGTACCGTCTAATTTTTGTTAACGAAAAAAGCCTCTTCTGTGTATCTAGTGGTAATCTGCTTCAGTTTTGATCTCCAGCACCTGGCACGTGGAAAGCACCCAGTAAATGTTTGTTGAATTTATAAATATAGGTCCCTTCAGGTCATTACATTCTGTGGTTGGCCATTTTCCTCCCAGGTCTCTGGAGACCCCTTTTACCGTGAATCAGTTTAAGCATTTCAGCATCTAATGCAAGGTATGATAAAGAATAAAAAAAAAAGCACTATAGATAGTGTGCATCCAAAAATGCTGTTTCAGCCTGGTGACCATGGATATGTTTGCGTTGTTTCTGGGACATTTTCACTATGGGCTACATGTGAAAACTGTCATATTCGAAGATCATCACTCAATTCTGTTTTGTATGCCCGTAAGTGTCAAGAATTGATTCCCACACTGGAGATACAGCTACGTGTAAAACATTCATGGTCCTTGCCTTCCTGAGGTCCCAGATGTAACTTCAGAGGCAGCACAGCTGGCTTAAGGCAGGAATAGTGCTTTATCTCAGAACTCCTAATTCTATTCAAAATGTATTTTTTTTCTGTTTTCTATTTTATTACCCCACATTATCTTATTAGGGCTTCAGAGCTTTATCTAGTGGCTTAACAGTGTTTAGAGTGAGAAGATGAATAGAATAAAAAAGAAAGGTACTTCTGTTTGGAGAAGATGGTAAATTGTTAACCTCTGATGTTAGAGAGAATAGTAACTGTGTGTTTTTCTCAAATCTTGCTCAAGCATTAATGGTCTTCAGACTAGAAAGTGAGATTTGGCCATCCTTGCCAGGGGAATGGAAGCCAGAGATAGGAGATAAGATACTATGTAACAATTTTTGTACATTTTTATAGATATGTGACCACAATTAGGATTCTAGAACTGACTTACTAACAGATGGTTTGAGAGAACTTAGAAAAGAATAATTAGCATTTCTGTAGTATTTCACAGTGTCCATAATACTTTAATTGGTAACTCATGTAACCTGCTTAGCGCAGTGTCTGGCACTGCTAAACCCTCTACAGATGCTAGTTATTATTAGTAAAGTCACCGCCGTCATCTTCCTTAACAATATCTAAGTATCACTAATGTTTGTGTTTCACAAGTAAGGAACCTGAGGCTCAGAAAGATCGCATAACATATCCAAGGGAGCAGAGCTGACACTTAGGTCTAGGTCCTCTAAATCCACATCCAGCCCTCTCTGCCTGGCAGTGCAGTCCATCATGATTTTAGCCAGTGACCACGTTGTGGTTGAGGCTGACTGTAAGCCTGGGGATAGGCTTGATCGAGTCATTGTGGAGCCATCATGTGTTTTTCTGAGGTAGTGGGTTTGGGGGATGGGGAGAGGACTGTAAAAGCAGTGTTTTAACATAATTATTGTTGAAGTGGCGTATAGGTTAGCATAGAAGGGTGAGAAATTGGAGATGGGACCAGTTAGGAGACTGTTGCATAGCTCAAGTGTGAGTTATTTTGGAAATGAAAGGGTTTTTGTAGCAGGAATGAAAATGAAGGGACAGATTTTCTCCCATCCAATAATTCTTGCTCTGCCCATCCTCTGTAATCACTACTATACCAGACCTGTTGTTACAGCCTCTCATCCCAGCCGTGATTACTCTGAGAGGCTACTGAAGACTTTTTACTTACCACCCATTCTCCTTTGCTCTCACAGTGAGTTCTTCTAACTGTTTCTAACTTCTTTTACTTCAGTGTTGGCTTGAATCCTCTCAAAATATCTGTAGCTCATTATTCTCCCTTGGCCGCTGTTGGGCACCATAATCTCTGCCAATAATGATAGTTTCCAGCTCCTTTCTTCATTGTGCATTTGTTTTGTTTTGCCTTTTCCATCTGTCACCTGTTACTTCTGGTTCAAATGAAAAAACCTTTTTAATAGACATCACCAATCAATCTTATGCGGTTACATGTTATGTGTAATTGATGTGCTCTTCCCCTGAGCTGTTTACTGCTGGAGAGAAGAAATGCTAATTTTGCTGGTCTGATAACCTGGGCTTTCTAGAAAGCTGGATTGTAGAGATTTAGTGTGTTTGTTTTGGGTTTTTTTTTTTTTTTTAATTTTATTCGGTGCTGTTTGTATTTAGTGATTTGGAAATAAGAAATATTTTAAGATCTTAGTACAACAATAGAAAAATCTTCCAGGACAAATACTTTTCTGTTCATAATTTAAAACTTCCTAAAAAACTTAGCTCTTCATGGCTTTCATGCATTTTTAAATCTTCTTCATTCAGAGATAGCTTTTAAAAAGTATTTGTAATTGGGGCCGGCCCAGTGGTGCAGCAGTTAAGTTCGCGCACTCCACTTTGGCAGCCCAGGGTTCCAAGGTTCAGCAGTCCCGGGTGCAGATCTACTCACGGCTTATCAAGCTGTGCTGTGGCAGGTGTCCCACATGTAAAGTAGAGAAAGATGGACCCATGGGCCATGGATGTTAGCCCAGGGCCAGTCTTTCTCAGCAAAAAGAGGAGGATTGGCAACAGATGTTAGCTGAGGGCTAATCTTCCTCACCAAAAAAAAAAGTATTTCTAATTGAACTTTAACTGTGTACCAGATACATATGAATTTTCATTCATAAACACTTTTGCCAGGAATTCTGAATGAAGGGGTGCTGAAAAGATATATCGTATAATTTAATCCAGATATAAATGTAGATAACAGTTCAAGTAATTTGCATATTCTTGAGCAATGGACTCAATTTAGTCTTTTCAAGTACAGTAGTTGGACCTGTTTTTTGATGCACAGGTTTCAGATTTCAACTCTCACTAAAGATAAAATGCATGTTTTATGTCTGAACACCTTTGTTCCTTTAATAAGTGAAAGTTGTGTGTTCTTCATATATGCATCCAAGCTTGAATTTCCCCTGCTATTTAAATTACGTAAGAGAAGCCTACTTTGTTGACAGATTTTAAAATGATATATCTTTGATTTGGTGACTGAATGTACATTAAAATACAGATTGAAGTTTAGCCACATGTTAAAGTACCAAATATAGACCAACAACTGCTTTCCTCTGCCTTACTTTGGATGTCTTGGATATTGTGGTTTAAAAAAAAAAAAATAGAATCAACTGGTTTATTCAGATAATTTTTGCATTCGGTTTCTAAATGACAAGGTTTTAGGTTTCTAGTTGTGAACACTTCCTCACAAATACCACATTACCAGGGTGGACAATCTCCATTTCTAATAAATAAAAAGCCAGGTTAAATGTTATCATTATATTTTCTCTGTTTAACATGGATGTTGGAAGTACTGTGGCATCTTGATATGCCTGAAAAGAATTATGCTCAGATGGATGCAATTTATAGATCTGATAGTGAAGAAAATGTTCAGAATTATTATCATTTTTATTTCCAATAACATATACTTTAGTATTAGTATTCCTTATGCTTTCAGTCTTTAGCCAGTTTTGAATATAAAGTAAACAGCATAGGACTTGGACAGAAATTTAAAATTGATTAGCAATATTCAGCTGAGTAGTAAACTGACTGATCGACTTAATCATGCACTTTATGTGACTTAAACACCATAACCAATGTGCACGTTTGCTCAGTTTGTCTTGAAGGTTATTTTACTATACCTATTTTAATGAAGAAATCGTTTAGATAATTATCTTATTGATTTTTTTGTTTGAATTTTTTTGTTGTTGAGGTATAACTTTTATGTAGTCAAGTGCACAAATCTTAGGTATATAGCTAGATGCATACAACATATAACCAAATCCCAGATGAAGATGTAGGACAGACGTTTCAAGCAACATAGCAAGTTCCCTCATGTTCCGTCCCTGACACTTCCATGCCCGAAGACCAACACAGATCACAGTTGTGCCCATTATTGAGCTTCTGGCTTCAACATCCTCTTTGTGAGATTCATCCGTGTTGCTTGTAGCAGCAGCTAATTCTTCATGGAGGTGCAGTAGTTCCCTTGTGTGAAGAGACCATTATTTCGTTATCTATTCTGTTGGTGGGCATTTGGATAGTTTCTAGATGAAGCCATTATGAATAACGCTACTATGAACATTCTAGTACATATTTTTTGCTGCATATATGTACACTTTCTCTTGATGTATACCTAAGAGTAGAATTTTCAGGTCATAAGTGTCTATGTTCAGCATTAGTAGATACTGCCAAGTGATTTTCCAAAGTAGTTGTACCAATTTACTCTACCACCAGTGAGAGTTCCGGTTATTCTACATCCTGGGCCAACATTTGAATACTGTGAGTCTTTTTAATTTTAGCTAATCTGTTAAGATTCCAGTGGTTTCTCATTGTGATTTTAGTTCTTGTTTCCCTGGTGTGTAAGGAGGTTGAGCGCCTTTTCATATGCTTAGTGACTATTTGAGTATCTTCATTTCAGAAATGTCTACTTAAGTGTGTTGTCCATTTAAAAAATCGTATTATCTTTTTCTTATGTTTTGTAGGAGTTCTTTGTACATTCTGGATAGAAGTCCGTTGTCAGATGCATGTATTACGAATACCTTTTCCCAATCTTTGGCTTAGCTTTTCACTCACTCAGTAGTTTCTTTTAATGAGTATAAATTCTTTATTTTCGTGAAGTCCAATTTATTAATCTTTTATGTTTTTTATTGTGTCCTATTTAATATATTTTTCTCAACCCCAAGGTGATGAAGATCCATCCTCCATATTTATTTTTAAAAGCTTTTGTATCTGACTTTCATTCTATGATCCATCTCTAATTAATTTATATGAGTGGTATGAGATGAAGGTCAAGGGTTCTTTTTTTTTTTAACATATGGATATCCAGTTGACCCAGCACCATTTATTTAAAAGACAATTTTCCAGTGAATTGTAGATGTATCTTTGTTCTAAATCAGGCAAATCTGTATGTGTGGGTCTGTTTCTAGGCTCTATTCTGTTCCATTTTTCTATTTCTGTCTTCTATGTCTAAACCATGCTGTCTTAATTTTTGTAGCCTTAATAGTCTTGATATCGCATATCTAAATCCTCCACCTCTTGTCGTTTTTCAGGTTTGCTTTGGCTCTTCTAGGTGTTTTGCTTTTCCATAGAATCCTTTGTATTTCCAAAAATCATCTGTCAATTACCACGAAAAGAAAAAATCACGAAAAACCTGCTGTTATTTTGATTGGGATTGCATGGAATCCATAAGTCAATTTGTGGTGAATTGACATGTTAATAATATTGAATCTTCTAATCAATGAATGTGGTACATGCTTCCATTTATTTAGGTCTTTAATTTCTCTATGCACTGTTTTGTAATTTTCATTGTAAAGGTCTTTAACATCTTTGATTAGATTTATTTCTAGTATTTGGTATTATTTGGTGCTACTATGAATGGTTTGTTTTAAATGGATTTTCTGTTTTCTAATTCTAACACAGTTGATTTCTGTATATAGATTATCCACAACCACCTTGCTTTTTAAAACAGTTCGTAAATTATGTTTATTTTTTTTTGCTTGTGTTGCTTTTTTTTTTTTTTTGCTTTTTTGCACTGGCTGGGAACTTAATTGCACTTAAAGATTCTTTTTTGTTTTAACTCAAAGATTCTTTTTAGTGTTTCTATTGTAAAGCATAAAATACACAAATAATTACCTTACCTTTTCTTAATTAAACTTTTTTACTTTTAGATCATCGTAGATTCACATGCAGTTGTAATAATCAAGTCCATATACCCTTTACCCAGTTTTCCTCGGTGGTAACATCTTGCACAACTATAGTACAATATTGCAAACAAAATATTGACATTGATAGTCAAGATACAGGACATTTCCGTCACCACAGGATCCCTCATGTTGCCCTTTCATAGCCACAGCTCCTTGTTCCTCACCTCCATGTCCCCTCCCCCCTCCTTATCGCCTGTCAACCATTCATCTGTTCTCTTTTTCTATAATTTTATAATTTTAAGAAGGTTATATAAGTGAAATCATGTACGATGTAACCTTTTGGGATTGGCTCTTTTCATTCAGCTTAATTCCCTGGAGATTCATCCAAGGTGTTCTGTGTATCAGCAGTTCATTCCTTTTTATTACGGAGTAGAATTTCTGGTATGGATTACCACAGTTAGTTTAACCATTCACTTATTGTAGGACATCTTGGTTGTTTCCAATTTTTGGTTGTCATGAAAAGCTGCCCTAAATAGTTGTGGTACAGGTTTTTTTGTGACCATAAGTCTTCACTTTTCTGGGATAAATGTCCAGGGGTGCAATCTCTCAGTCATATGGTAATTACATGTTTAATTTTTTAAGAAACTGCCAAACTGTTTTGTAAAGTGGCTGTTCCATTTTACGTTCTACCATCAGTGTTTAAGTGATCAAGTTTCGCTGCATCCTCACTAGCATTTTGGTGTTGTCACTATTTTTTATTTTAGACATTCTCATCAGTATGTAGTGACATCTCATTGTGGTTTTATTTTACATTTATCTAATAGCTAATGATATTGAACAACGTTTCATGTGTTTATATGCCATCTATAGCCTCTTAAATGAAATATCTATTCATGGCTTGTGCCCATTTTCTAATTGGACTGTTTGTTTTTTACTGTTGTGTTTTGAGTTTTTTATGTATTCTAGATACTAGTGCTTTGTCAGATATATGGTTTGAAAATGGTTTTCCCCAGTCTGTAGCTTAACCTTTTATCCTCTTAACAAGGTCTTTCACAGAGCAAAGATTTTAATTTTGATGAAGTCTGATTTATTAATTTTTATTTTATGCATCATGCCTTTAGTGTCAAGTATGAGAACTCTTTGTCTAGCCTTAGGTCATGAGAATTTTCTCCTATATGTTTTTCTCTAAAAGTTTTCTAGTTTTGCATTTTATGTTTGTCATGATCCATTTTAAGTTAGTTTTTGTATAAGATGTGAGGTTTAGTTTAAGCATGCCTAATTGCTCCAGCATTTTATTGAAAAGCCTGTCCTTCCTCCATTGAATTATTTTTGCAACTTTGTCAACAATAAACTGAACATATTTGCATAGATTTGTCTCTGGATTCTCTATTCCATTTCGTTGATCTGTAGCCAATATGGCACAGTCTTGATTATTTAGCTATGTAAACAGTATTGAAATTGGATAGAATGATTTCTCCCACTTTATTCTTCTTTTTCAAAATTGCCTTTCCATATAGATTTTAGGATAATCTGGTCTATATCTATAAAAAACTCTTGTTGGGATTTTGATGGGAATTGTGTTAAACCTATATATCTAATTTGGAAAGAATTGACTTCTTTACTATGCTAAGTCTTCCAATCTATATCTCTTCATTTATTTAAATCTTTTTTGATTTCTATTTGTCAGCAATGTGTAATTTTCATCATACAATTTCTGTACGGGATTTATTAGATTTACACCTGTGTATCGAATTTTTTGGAGCAATTGTAAATGGTATCATATTTTTTATTTCATTGTACACGTTCATTGCTGGTATATAAAAATCTGATTTATTTTTGTATGTTTATCTTGTATCCTGTGATCTTGCTGAGCTCACTTAATAGTTCTAGGAGGGTTTTTTCTGTTTCATTTTTTTGTAGATTCCTTGGGGTTTGCCAAGTAGATAATCATATTACCAGCAAAGAGAGTGTTTTATATCTTTCTTAATATCAGCATTATGTTGCTCTTAATGAATATGTATGCTTTTTATTTTTTTTTCTTACATTACTGCTTATTGCATTGATTAGAACTTCTAGTACTATGTTGAATAAGAGTGATGAGAGTGGACATCCTTGCCATGTTTCTGGTCTTAAGGGGAAAATAGTCAGGCTTTCACCATTAAATATAATGGTAGCTGTAGAGTTTTGTAGATGTTCTTTATCAAGTTGAGGACATTCTCCTCTCTTCCTAGTTTTCTGAGAGTTTTTATTATGAATAGGTATTGAGTTTATCAAAGCGTTTTCTGTATTAAGATCATGTGAGTTTTCTTGTTTATCCTGTTAATATGGTAGATGACATTGTTTAATTTTCAAGTATTGAACCAGCTTTGCATTTCTGAAATAAACTCCACTTGATCATGGTGTATAATTCTTTTTATATGTTGCTGAACTGTATTTGCTAAAATTTTAATAAAGATTTTTGCATCTGTATTCATGAGGGATATTGGTATATACTTTCCTTTTTTGTACTGTCTTAGGTTTTGGTATCCAAGTAATACTGTCTTTTTTAAATGAATTGGGACGTGTTCTATCTACTATTTTCTGCAAAAGAGTGGGTAGAATTAGAGGTCATTCTTTAAATGTTTGGTACAATTCTCTAATGAAATCATCTGGTCCTGGAGATTTCTTCTTGGGGAAGATTTTTCCTTTATGGTCTGGAGATTTTTCAATAGTTTTAGGGCTGTTTAAATGATCTATTTCATACTAGTGAGTTGTGATAGTTTGTACTTGTCAAGGAATTGGTTGAGTGTGACCTTCAGTTGCCTTTGGACATACTGTGTACCATTCACCTTGTCCCTAGATGAAGCTAGAACAATGACCGCTTTTACCAGTTTGCCCATCTCTTCCCTTCTGCCCCACCTCCTGAAACACTGGAATTTTCCAAACTTTATTTTTTAAATTGAAATGCTTGGCCTGAGGGGAACATAATGCTGAAAAGGCCATATAGAGAAATATAGCACAATAGTGACTTTTTCCTTCTTAGGAGGGCCTAAGAAGAGGGAGACGGTGTTAGAGTTTTTATTTATACTGTCCCTCCTATCAAAAAGTATTTGAGGCTTCTTGTTGATTGATGTAATATTTTTCTAAGACTTTTAAAGGCTTGATTAATCGGAAAGAGCTAAAAAAAAAAAAAAGTGTATTTGCAGTGTTAATTACCATTCACAAACTTTTAGAAATAAACAAAATGTCCAAGTGACTGTTGGCTAAAATCTCATTCTTTTCTATTAGTGGTAATTTGAGAGTATGTGGAAAGACCTTCAACAGGTAAAATTTGAGGGGCAAATGATTTTTATCTTACATAGTAAAAGAATAGTTTATGTCTGGAAACAACATACGTCTTTAAAAAGACTCCCAGGTTATCAGTAAAGGATAGATGGAAATCCAGAAATGATACTGAGGTAAACATGAAGTGAATTAACCTGAGTAGGATATTTGAAAAATTAAACTTTTATGGGAAAAGGAAGTAGCCACTTCTACAGGAAAATCATCACTTTGTAAATTTTAAGCTAAGATGAGATCATTTTTAATGTTTATTAAGAACTCCATGATATACTAAGTTTCTTGGTAAGAAATAGTGATTTGGATAACCAAGATAATTTTAAACATGATCACAGTGCAAGTGTGTTAGAAACAGGGTAATAAACATATGGTAGTTCCCCTTGGGGCCTTATGTTCCTAGTCAGGAGAAAAAGCAATAGTTTACCTATGAATCATTACTGATTTCTCTTTTTTTTTTATCAAAACTACCACCTGCTCTGTCTCCTTCAACCAGTCCATAATCATGTCTTTGTTGATGCAGCCTCCAAACTATATTTTAAATGGTATCATACATTTCCACTATCATAGCCATCATCCCAGTTCAAATAATCGTTGTCTCTTGCCTAGAATACTGCAGTCATCTCCTAACTATGTTCCTGCTTCTACTATTATGCCCCTAAAATCCATTTTCTGCATATTAGCCACACTAATCTTTTAATATATATGCCGTGTGACTTTCCTGCTGAAAAACCTTTAATCACTTTCTCTTGTTCTTACAGTAGCCGCCATAGTTTCTTCAATCATCCCTCATGTTTTTCTTTCCCCTTGCTCTTTACGCTCTAGCCATGCTGGTCTTTTTATTCCTTGAATAAGCCTCGCACTTTCCTACTGCCTATCTTTTACAATTGCTTTTCCTTCTGTCTAAAATGTTTCGTTCCTAGTTTTTTCCCAGGGCTGACTCAACTCTCAACCTTAAAGCTTCTGCTGAGATTTCAGCTCTGTAGAGATGCCTTCTTTGATCACCTCATGTAATATTAGCCTGCCCAAGTTACTATATATTAACTAATATTTTCTTTGTAACCACTGTAACAATCTTTAGTTATATTGTTTGTTTGTTTGTTTATTGTATGTTCCCCAAGTTAAATATAAGCTCCAAGGACCTTATTTGTCCCTCACACAATGCCTCGTAGATACTGAAGTAAATTAAGGAAAACTTATGAATCTCAGATTCTTAGTGATATAAAATGTAAATAAGAGTTCCAACAAATGAGCTATCTACAAAAGTAAAGGCAGGTTGTTGTTTTTTTTTTTTTTTTTTTTTTTTGCTGAGGAAGACTGGCCCTGGGCCAACATCCATGCCCATCCTCCTCTACTTTATATGTGGGACCCCCGCCACAGCGTGGCTTGATATACTGTGCACCTGGGACCTGAACCTGCGAACCACGGACCGCCAAAGCAGAGCACGCAAACTCAACCACTACACCACCGGACCAGCCCCTAAAGGAAGATTTTTAAAGAGATGAGATTTGACCTAAGCTTTGAATAGAAGTTAGAATGTGATTGGTAGGGACCACTATAGTTAGAAGACCACCATGAACAAGGAGACAGAATTTAGAAGAGAAGATACTCTTTGGAAAGTTATAGGAGATAAGATTGAATTAGATATGAGGGATGAGAGTTTGGATAGCTGAAGAAGCTAACCAGAGGTGTTTAAATGTGATATGATCAACAGTGGAGAGTTGCTGTTAGTCCCTGAGGAAGGGAGCATGGATGATATCACATCAGTAATTGTTTGCTTCAAGGAATTGGTGCATTTCATCTAATTTTCTATTTCAGGAGCATGTTCTTTTAATGTCTGTAGGGTCTATAGTGATTTCCCTCTTTCATTCTGATATTGTTAATTCATGTCATCTTTTTTTCTTGGTCAATCTAGCTAGAGGTTTATCACTTTTATTGATCTTTTCAGAGAACTAAGTTTTCAGTATCATTGATTTTCTATATTTCTGGTTTCATTTTGTTTGATTTTTACTCTGTTATTCTTTCTGCTTAATTTGGATTTATTTTGTGCTTTTTGTAGTTTCTTAAGGTAGAGCATAGATCATTGATTTGAGAGCTTTCTTCTTTTCAAATATAAACAGTTAATGCTATAATTTCCCTCTCTGCACTGCTTTAACCACATCCCACAAATTTTGAAATGTTAGATTTTCATTTTAATTCAATTAAATGTTTTCTAGTTTTCCTTGTGATGTCTTCTTTGACCCGTGGATTATTTAAAAGTGTGTGGTTCAGTTTCCAAGTATTTGGAGATTTGTCTTTCTGTTAATGATTTCTAGTTTAATTCCATTGTGGTGTGAGAACATATTTTGTATCATTCCAATTCTTTTACATTTGTTACGGTTCTTATTTATAACCAAAAATATAGTGTCTTAGTGAATGTTCCAGGTGCATTTGAGAAGAATGTGCATTCTGCTTTTGTGGAGTGGAGTGTTCTATGAATGTTAATTAGATAAAGTTGGTGGTTAGCCTTCTGCACCACTACACAGCTCTCACAGTTTGGGTCATCTTCCCGGCAAAGTGGGCAGAGAAAAAAGAAAAGGAAAAAAACTGGGGATTTCTCTCATCCTCTTTGGATCTTAATGAGCCCTTTTCCCAGTGTCTTTAGCCAGAAAGATTTCTAACGAAGTCTTAGCTGCTGGCACTGCCCACCACCTCAGCTCTGCTAGAGACCTACTCTAGGTGAGCTGTGAGAGAAAAAAGGGAGGATTTCCCACCAACATACATACTCCAGTTCACAGGAACCCCTTTACCCTGATCTTCTGGTTAAGAAAGACACAATTTGTCCCAGAGTTTTAGTTGTGTGCACACCACTGAGTGCCCACCCTCATCTCAAGACCACAAGGGAAAAGGGAAAAACCAGGAAACTCACCTCTATATGGGTCTTTCTCCAAGTGTTGACTCTTCTCCCCAATCTGCCTGCTTTTCTTTAGTTTTCAGAGTTCTTAGGTAGTTGCTTTTTGTATTTTGTCCTAAGTTTTTATTTGTAATCAGTGGAAGATAAAAGCTTTAGTGGACTTATGCCATCTTGGCTACTCTAGAAGTCCTCAAGTGGCTTTTTTCTTTATTTCTTTAGAGTAGTTTTAGGTTCACAGCAAAATTGAAAAGATACAGAGATTTCCCATATACTCTCTGCCCCCACACATACATAGTCTCCCCCTTTGTCAATATCTCCCACCAGAGTGGGACATTTGATACAGTTGATGAACCTATACTGACACATCATAATACCCAAAGTCCATAGTTTGCCTTAGAGTTCATTCTTGGTGTTGTACATTCTGTGGGTTTGGACAAATGTATAACAACGTGTAGCCAACATTATGGTATCATAAAGAGTATTTTCACTGCCCTAAAAATCTTCTGTATTCCACCTGTTCATCCTTCTCCCCCACTCACTTCCTGGCAACCACTGATCTTTTAACTGTGTCCATAGTTTTGCCTTTTCCAGAATGTCATATAGTTGAAATCATACAGTATATAGGCTTTTCAGATTGGTTTCTTTCACTTAATACTGTACATTTAAGGTTCCTCCCTGTCTTTTCATGTCTTGATAGCTTACTTCTTTTTAACACTAAATGATATTCCATTGTCTGCATGTACCACAGTTTATTTATCCATTCACCTACTGAAGGACATCTTGGTTGCTTCCAAGATTTGGCAATTATGAATAAACCTGCTGTAAACATCCATGTGCAATTTTTTTGTATGGACATAAGTTTTCAACTCCTTTGGGTAAATTCCAAAGATTGCTGGATCCTATGGTAAGAGTATGTGTAGTTTTGTAACAAACCATCAAACTGTCTTCCAGAGTCGCTGTACCATTTTACATTCCCACAAGTAATGAATAGAGTTCCTGTTGGTCTACACCCTCTCCAGCATTTGGTTGTCAGTGTTCTGGATTTTGGCCATTCTAATAGGTGTGTAGTGGTGTCTTGTTGTTTTAATTTGCATTTCTCTGATGACATGTAATGTAGAGTGTCTTTTCATATGCTTATTTGCCATCTGTATATTTTCTTTGGTGAGGTGTCTGTTAAGGTGTTTTGCCCATTTTTTAATTGGATTGTTTTCTTATTGTTGAGTTTTAAGACTTCTCTGCATATGTTGGATAACAGTCCTTTATCAGATGTATCCTTTGCAAATATTTTCTCCCTCACATGGCTTTTTAATACATTTAAAATGCTTGAGTTGCACCAGTTGGTCTCTCACAATCAAACTATTAGGAATCCATTCTTCTGATACAGTGTCAGCTCTTAATTTCTGTGAAAGAAAGATTATATTTATTTACATTGGTAAGGAGTATCCCTGATAGTTTTCAATATCTTTTTAATATCATTCCTCTTCTTACTTAAATTTTACATTACATTTACAAATTTCTCTCAGTTCTTCTTCAGTATGCATTCTGAAACCCAAAGTGAGAGCAAAGGATTGTGGTTTCCTTTCATTATTCAAGCTAAATTATTAGAAATGCCCTTTTAAGATGAAATATTTAGTCACTTCAGAACAAGTCAGCTTATAGGAGGAAGGCAGCTTTATTTAGTTCATGTTTTCCATCATTAGAAGCTAAGTATAGATGTTTCATACTGGCGAGCTGTGGTAGAGCCTTCACTGCTAGCCGAACACAATCCTCTTTCTTCAGAACTGCCATAATACTTTATTGAAAGATTAAAAATATCAGTCCTAAGCCTGGGGAAACAGGTAGGCTCAATTTAAGCACTGCTGGTTGTATAAATTTCCGGATGTCCATTGAAACTGTGTGTGTGTGCACATGTGTTCACACTCACACAACAATCTGATAAACTAAGTATACAGTACACACGTGCGTACCTTTGAGAGAGAAATCACACTTCTAGGTGTAGTTCATCAGATTGCTGTTTACGTTGGTGAAAAAACTGGGATGGGAACCCTTCATATACACTAAGGGGGGAGGAGTAATTAAATTATGGCACAGTTATAGTATAGATTCTATCAAATGGAATGCTACTTAGCCATTAGTATAATATATATCATTTATTGAAGTGGAAAGCTCCTTGATATTAAGTGAAAATTGAAGCTACTAAATATAATGGGTATAATCTCCTTTTATAAAAATGTGTATCTATGTCTATATAGATATGTACAGTTATGCACTGCATAGCAACATTTCAGTCAACAACGGACCACATAGGGGCTGGCCCAGTGGCATAAGAGTTAAGTTCAAGCATTTCACTTCAGTGGCCCGGGGTTCACCGGTTTGGATCCTGGGCGCGGACCTACTCACCACTCATCAAGCCATGCTGAGGCAGCGTCCCACACAGAAGAGCTACAGCTCTACAACTATGATATACAACTATGACATACAACTATGTACTGGGGCTTTAGGGAGAAACAAAAAAAAGAAAAAGAGGAAGATTGGCAACAGATGTTAGCTCAGGGCCACTCTTCCTCAAAAAGAAAATGGACCACATATACCAGGGTGGTCCCGTGAGATTAGTATCATATAGCCTAGGTGTGTATAGGCTATGCCATCTAGGTTTGTGTAAGTACACGCTATAATGTTCGGACAATGACGAAATCACCTAACGATGCATTTCTCAGAACGCATCCCTGTTGTTAAGCGACACGTGACTGTATAGGAAAATAATCTAGAAGAATATACACCAAAATAGTTATAGTGATTATTCTCATGGGGGTGAGTTTAAGAATGTTTTTCATTTTCCTCTTTACCTGTTTAAATATTGCCAGGGTTCTTTTAAAAAAACATTATGTATTTGAGCAAGAAGAGGAGGAAGAAAACCTATTTTCATTTTGGAGAAAAGAAAAGATTTCTATATTCTAAAGGGTATAAGAACTAGAACCTATGAGAAGAAGGGACCATGTTACAGACACAACGCATTAGATAGGGATAAACTTCAACACTGACTTTTTAACACTAACATTTAACAGAACTGACAGGAAAGAACAGGTTGCCTGAGATAAGAGTTCCACATCACTAAAGATGTTCAAACATCAGCTACGTAACCATTTGGTAAGGTTGTCTTGGAAGTGATTGAAGCATCAGGTGTTTTGACATTTTGCCTTGAGACTCTTGGTAGATGAGATTTTTAACAATGGGTGGAAAGTTGAACAAGGGGACCTATAAAAATCTTTCTGATTCTCATTTCTGAATTCAGAGACAATTGTATTTCAACCTGCTTGTCAGTTGTCTTCAACTCACAAGTTGAACAAGTGACAAAGAGGACAGCATGATAAAATTCATGTGCAGTATGGCCTTCGTTTAATATGCTACAATATGACACCCTCAAAAGGAAGTTAAAGGAACTGACAGCAGTGGTATCTGTCTACAACTCAGGATTGATGAATAAATGAAGGGAAGAAGGAATTGATTCTGGACTCGCCGCAATATAAAACCATGAACTATACACATAGAATATTGTTTGCGGTCATCAAGTAGTAGATTAGGGCAGTGATTCCTAAACCCTGCTGAACCTCGCAATTAGTCTTCAGAGCTTATAGATATAGATTTTAATAGGCTCTTTGGTCCTGATGCTACAAATTCAAATTCAGTAGCTCTGCAGTAGGGCCCAGGAATCAGTATTTTTTTAATTCTCAAGTTATTTTGATAATCAGCCAAGTTTAGACACAACTAGAATAAAATATACATACATGCATACACATATACACATATCAGGACAGTTAACAAAAAAAGAAAACAACATAAACTCCATTGATAAACACATCAAATGCTTTTTGAACTCTTCATATTTACAAAACTGCCTCGCTGAAGCCCATCAACATTCTAGAGCTAAGTGATACTTGAGCCAGTATTTCTGATGTTTCATTCAATGCGTTAAGCAGAGCTGCTTAAAAGAACGTTTTATTTATTAATATATTATGTAATCATACTCATGAATACAATAAACAATATGAAAATTTATGTTAATAGAACAAGTGTTTGTCCACACACTATAAACAAAAATAAAATTATTTGAGCTGCAGCAGCCACTGTATGACCCTGGTCATGCTCTTAAAGGAAGTATCAAGGAAGGTTTGCTCAAGTTGATGAGAAACCAGCTGATGTTTAACATGTGGACAAGGTGGTCTCCTGCTTGTGGTCAGGTTAACAATAATAATACGTAAATTGAATGTTTTTGGAATTTTGCATCTTCAACTTCATTCCCAAATGATGTGTTTATAAAAAGGAAAAAATGAAGACAACTCACAAAACTTAATAAATATAGAACATGAAATGAAAGTAACTGCCGTCACCACTAACCAAGTGCCTAGGCTTCCTATATAATATAGTTGGCCCTGCCGTAAATGTCACATTTGTTTTCTGAGGCCACTTCTGCCACCCAAATTCCTAAGTTCTATTTAGCCTCAAATGAGCAAGTTTCCTACACTGCAGGATTTCAGGTTGCAGGAGTTTATACAGATTGACCCCACAGACCATTTGTTATTTCTTGAACCACTGTGCATGATTGCACCAGCTTTCACACTGTCCAGTCCATATCCTGCTTGGAATGCTCTTCCCCTAGATCCCTGCTTGGAAACTCCCTTAGTCCCTTCACGTCTTTGCTCACATGCCACCTTCCCAATGAGGCCTACTCTGATCATCTTATTTAAAATTGCACCTGTGCCTCTAGCCCCCTCCCTCATGGGCATTTTCTTTTTTCCGTTGCACTTAACACCTTTTTGTAAACCTATGATTTACCTACTTTTTTATTGTTGATGTCTGTCTCCTCTGCTAGACTATCATTTGTGAGGGCAGACATCTGTGTTTCATTCATTGATATACTATAAATGCCTAGAATAGTGTGTAGCACATAGTAGGCTCTTATCAAATACATGGGTTAAATCGTTGAATAAATATATGATACATTGATTGTTTATTACTAGTTATTTATGAGGGGGCAGGCAGTTTTCAATAGAGCCTTCAGTCTTCATGTGTTAAAACCATGCCATGTTTTTGTGTTTGAACAGTATTGTCAGTGAAATGGAACTGCCTAGGTCCTGAGAGCATCTTTGCCTTCTGCCTGTGAGTCAGCATGCTGGCAGTAGCTGCTCTGCTTCTAGAGTTGAAGATCTCTGCTGCTTGGTGTTTTGGCCCCACGAGATCTGATGAGGTTTTCCCGTACATTTTGGCCTTAGACCTGATGTATACTTTCCTATCTCTTCTGAAGATCAGCCTGTTGGGTGTTGTTCTTAGAACAGTGCTAAGCTCTGAGCAATTACTCGGTAAATGATAAGTGTTGATTATGGGAGTGACCCATTATGTCTGTTCTGAACTTCAGAGCTTAAGAGCACCTTAGAAATTATCCATCCCCACTCTATATTTTATAGTTCAAGAAACTGAGGAGCGAAGAGATTAATTTTCTGAATTCACAGAACTAGCTAGAGGCAGTTCTGGGACTGGAGTCCTGGTCTGGGTTTTTTGCTTGTTTTTTAATACACCATATAGCTGCAACAAGAAGCAAGACCAGTTTCCTCATGCCCTCCTCTAGTCTGTCAACACAACGCTTTGCTTCTTTTTCTTTTCCTTCTTACTCGTCTTAAGGAGGATCCAGGTTTCTCCAAATCTTACCTTCACATGTAGGACCTATTCTTGTCATCTCAACCCAAAGCCTCCTCAGATTCCCTTCCCCACGGTATCCATATTTGGAGAAGGCTTTTCTGCCTTTCTTGTTCCTCCTTACTGTGGTGCTCAGCGCGGGAGTCTAGAGAAGAGACAGGCTGATGTTAGGTGGCTGCTTTATTCCTTTTACCCTGTCTCTCTCTCTCCTGCTGTCTCTACCCCACCCCACCAGCACCCTGACCTGGGTCCCCTCTCCTCGGGAACTCCTCACCTGCCTCATCCGTTTCTCCCACTTCTTAACACGTCTTGAAGCTGTAGTCTCACATCAGTAGGCAGGAGGGGGAAGAAGCACCGCCCTGCATTTATCTGTACTTATTTTTTCTTCATCATCTCTTTTGACCTCTACAGCAACCTTGTGTGTTAAGTGGGAACAGATACTCTTATTCCTTTTTTACTGACAAGGAAATGAAGTACAGATGAGTAGAGTAAGTGATTTATTCAGTCTTGCCGCCTCTCGTTGGCAGGAGGGGAAGCTGAGCCTCCGAATCCTGGTTTAGAATCTTTTCTGCTGTCTCATATTTTCATGTTAACAGAAAGAGAGAGAAAACTTATCACCAGCTGGTATTCTGAAATGTACATAATACCTTTTTTTCCCTGAAGATCTTATTCAGTCTTTTAAAGTCTTATGAGGATATTAATCTCGATTTCTCTAGCATCTTTAGCATCTTGGTTTTAGAAAAGACCACTGACAGTTCAGTTAGTGATATAATGGACAGATTCTCTGATACTGACTAAACTGCCATCTTTATTTAACAGTTATTAAATGCTGTTACGTGTGGACCTGTGTTTGCAATGTTCTAGTTGCCCTTTTGAGATTCTGTGGCAAGATTTATTCAAATTCTTGATTCTATCATACAACTGTTAATGCTTTGATATTTTTGCAAGTTTTGAAAATCCACATATTTGTAGTTTTAGTTGAAAGTGTAAGAAATATTTATGTAGAAAACATGATGTAATACTATATTTAAACTAAAAAATGTTCCTTAAAATATTTATCACAATTATTAATAGGAGGTGATGTCTTAATCCCTTTCCTCTTTATTATTAAGCATTGTAAATGGAAATTGAAAGTAATTTTTAACTTAATTAAATTCAACCAGTAAATTTTACTGAATTGTATTAATGTTTGTTACTTCGCTGCCAAACAAAGCATTTTTAAAACACACTGTGTTGTATATCCTCTCATAAGAAAAATGAAATGCTGGGCCGGCCCCATGGCTTAGCGGTTAAGTGCGCGCGCTCCGCTACTGGCTGTCCGGGTTCGGATCCTGGGTGCGCACCCACGCACCACTTCTCCGGCCATGCTGAGGCCGCGTCCCGCATACAGCAACTAGAAGGGTGTGCAACTATGACATACAACTATCTGCTGGGGCTTTGGGGAAAAAAAGGAGGAGGATTTGCAATAGACGTTAGCTCAGAGGCGGTCTTCCTCAGCAAAAAAAAAAGAGGAGGATTAGCATGGATGTTAGCTCAGGGCTGATCTTCCTTGGGAGAAAAAAAAAGAAAAATGAAATGCAACTATATCTTTACAAGTAAAACTGATTAGGAACTGACACTGTCCTGACACGACTGGCAGTGTTAGCTCCCTGCCGAGCTTCTCTGTACAGCAGGTCAAGAGGGCTTGTATGCGAAGCAGCTGATGTATGGTGTTTGTAATGCAGCTTTGTTCTCACGGCCATTTGTCCTCCCATAGGCCAGGGGGTACACATAACTGTTTGTATGTAAGAGTCCTAGAAGATGTGAAAAAACCCTTGTGTCATATGTTTAGAGCTCTGTCTGATCTGAGGCCAGAAAGCATAAGGCACAGTTGTTATACAGTGAATTCATTTATACAGTGAATTCATGTATAACATTTTTTGATGTAAACTGGAGTTGTCCAGATCCATTTCCTGCAAAATGATAATATCCAAATTCTAGATTTACCTTTGATGTTGTTATCCCTACTCACTTTTAAGTTAAGTTTCAGTTTGCTAAATGGCACACTGCCTGGAGTATGCCCTCTTGTTGAGACCATTCTGTGTTGGATCTAGTGCCAAAGAAAAAAGTGAGACCCTGTAGGGAATCTGGTTTGCTTTACAAGTTAGGGTTAGTGGAGAGAACCATCTTGACGGAATGATGAAACTGGAAGTATTTTCTCTAACATTACCTGCCTGCCTATAGTTCAGTTTCCTGACCGATAAAAACTCTGTCCAAATCCAACCTCGGTAAAGTCTTGACTATGTGGTAGTTTTCTCTTCTAACAAGTGTCCAGTCACATTTGTTATCACATATGTGCAGTTTTGTAGTTTACTTCCTTTATAAATTAGATGTGCATTCTGCTTAGGGGAAAGTACAAACACACACGTATTAATTTATACTAAAATCACAAAAAGCTTTTAAAATGATGTTCTAAATAAAAATGATAGCCTTATGAAAATATATTAGCACCATTTCTTCAAACAAACATAAACAAGAATAGTAAATAAATATGCAGAGTAGCACCATGTATTTTTACACCATGAGCAACCACTGTAGAGAGAATCATCTTTTAAGTACCAAAATGATTTAGGACCTTTTTTTTGTTCTTTTCATATCATTTGTTATCTTTATTAGTTTAGCTTTTTCCAAACATATTTACTCAGAGACACCTTCTCTTCGGCCGTTCTGGCTGCTATAACAAAAATAGCATAGACTGCATGGCTTAAACAACAGAAACTTATTTTTCACAGTTCTGGAGGCTGGGAAATCCAAGATCAAGGCTCTGGCGTATTCGGTGTCCAGTGAGGGGCCACTTCCCTGGTTCATAGCCTGTCATCTTTTTGCTGTGTCCTCACATGGTGGTAGGGCAGGAGAGCTCTTGGGGGTCTCTTTTATAGGGCACTAATCCCATTCATGACCTAATCACCTCCCAAAAGCTCAACCTCCTAAATACCATCACACTGGGGATTAGGTTTCAACATACAAATTTTGGGGGGGACACAAACATTTAATCTATAGTGTACCTATTCTAGTTAGGAAGGAAAAGAAGAGACAACACCAAATAAAGCTAGTGATTGAAATGTTTAATCCTTGTCAGGCTGAAAAGAACCATAATTGTCTTTCACCTGGCTCATCTATAACAGTTTTGTAGAGGGATAGAGTGTAGTTGTGTTTGACGGTTTCCATCCTAATGGTTTCTACCAGCTTTGTTCTTATTTAGGAACTATTAGAACATGCTCAGTTTTGTATACTTATAGAGCATAGTAAAATGCTGACAATTACAATCGTTTGTTTACAGTAGAGCTATTACCTCATCAACTGTGAAATTTTTAGTATCTCTTATAGTGAAAAAAATTTAACTTAATCCATCTAAAAAGATTTATTCTGAGATTCTAAGAATAATTTTCCAAGTATATCTAGAAGGGTAAATTGATTTTAAAGAATATATAATTGATTAAAAACATCATTTTGAAAAACTCGTTTATGATCCGCTATGAGAGCAGCTTCTAGATGCCCTCAGGTAGATGTCAAACCGAGTGGAGCAAATAATCTTTCAGGCAGCTAAAGAGAATACTTGTAGTAGATTATAGTGAAAAAAAAATACATTTTATCTGTTTGACTTTGTGCTAACTTCTACAATATGTGTGTGTTTTGCTTGTTCTCTCGTAGGTATGAGAAAGTGCCAGTCATACTGGTTGGAAACAAAGTGGACCTGGAAAGTGAGAGAGAAGTATCATCCAATGAAGGCAGAGCCCTTGCTGAAGAGTGGGGCTGCCCCTTTATGGAGACTTCTGCCAAGAGTAAAACGATGGTGGACGAACTCTTTGCAGAAATTGTGAGGCAAATGAACTACGCTGCGCAGCCTGACAAAGATGACCCATGCTGTTCTGCATGTAACATACAATAGCATTCAAATATGGCTCTCCTGGACAGGATTTGCCCAAGATCGTAGGCAATACAAACCTCATCTGCCCGACTGCGGAGTTTGCAGGCTGTGTGGTGTGACTTTACAGTGAAATAGCAGCCCTTATTCAGAATTGAGCGGTGATTGTCAGTTGATCTCTCTGAGTAACATTTGGGTTCAGTAACTACGGTTTTCACCATTGTCCTCAGTCTCCTATATGCACCTGCAACTTTAAGGCATAGCCAGTCGATCTACAGGGTGATCTCCTTTGAAAGCTATGATGGCATTGTCGCTGAGTTGACAGAAGCAACTGTTGTATAAATTAAAAATAATCTTGAGAGAGAAACCAGAAGAATTCCTATGACCGCTTAAAATTAAAATATTTTGTCTTCTTTAAAAAAAAAAAATAAGTAAAGGAGAAATATTTTCCTACGAGAGTACTGAATTTCAGGAATTGAGATAGTGCTTCTAATCAATGTATTCCGTCAAGTAAGATTAATAACAGCTGACCTGCCAACGGCATTACAGGGAGAGATTCTTTGCTCAGCTGACATATTTCTGTTTTTCAAAATCAATGCTTAATTGTAGATGTTATCCTAATTGTGACATGGAACTAACTCATGCATCAATCTTTGATAGAGCAAAAATCAGAACAGGTTGTGTAAAAATACAATCTAGCTTTAGAATATGTTAAATCACCTGCTTTGCCACAGAAAATGGAGGCTCTCACAAGGGTTTGATCCGAATTAAAACCCCAAACCCACCCTCTGTTAACCAAGCAGGGATGGTCTTGATTACTTTATTGAACAAGAGGAAGCAACTGTGATGGGAAGAGATTGCCTAGCCTTACTAACAAGCAGCGTTCTAGTAGATTAGCTAGTACCATCATGTCAGGAAAATGAAGCCATGTTGCATCCACGTGTTCCCGTTTGCAGAAACCTCACAGGACAGTACAAATATCTTTCATTTTTAGTTTGTTAAAGCAGCAAATTCCTTCCTGCCTTTAAGGGCTATGGTTGTGGTGTGTTTCTTGGCTAACCTGCTTTCGAAATCAAGTTTGCTGTAGCACAGCCTTATTGCAGGCATTTAAAAAATTGAATTACCATGTGAAATAATTTGGGCTTAAAAGTAGAACATAAATTATAGAGTGGAAGGTAAGGGGCAAAAAAAAAAAACCTTTATCTTTAATTTTCCTGAAGAATTATATACAGATTTACTTATAACAATTTTGCCCTGAATACTGAAGTGGCAAATAAAGCTAGAGTGAATATTTTGTTTTGAAAAGGTGCTCAAAGCTCTGACATTTTTGGTTTTCATAGCCATGAAGTATTTATCATTTGCATGACTAATGGCACAGAAAAAAAACCTATTCATAAGTTTTACAATCAAGTGTAGAAGGATTTTCAACTAACTTCAGAGTTATAAATGCTGAAGAGAGTATCTTGAGCTGATCCTCTGGAGATAAATTTGGCCTTCAGAACTGCAATATCACTGAGCCTGTGATCTACATAGCGCCCCACATTTTGTTGGTTTCGCACTCTTGTGCAAGTACCCTCTGGTCTTACGTGTGTAACTGAGAGAAGAGTGTATGTTTGTGTATGCATGTGTGTTTATTGTTCCTAAGAATTGGGCACAAGTTGGAGATAATTGCCTATACTGAGAATCTGCCTGTACTGCAGAATATAGTGTATCAAAAACATTTTTTTCTTTTAAACTATTTAAGTATTTTTTTAATACATTATTGAAATCATTGGTAGCCTCCCCAAGTGTTTGGTAAACTGTCATTAAGCTTAGAGGATAGAAAAAAGGTGAATAGTACTTTTCATAGATGAGAAAAACAGAGAGATGTGGGTAAAACCAGGCCGTGGTTGTCTAAAGTCTTTGAATTGTGAATATTTGCATTCTTCAGTATAGTTTTTTTATAACCCCCAGTTATGAAGCACCGTGTTTATAGGACAAAAAGTCCTAATCAATTTTATTGAAACAAATTTCATTACGTAAAAGTAGATTTGACTCAAACATCTAGAGAAATCAAAGATTCAAGAAGTACGATTTATCCACTGAAATAGAAATATTTTAGTAAATTGTTGAGTTTTGAAGCCTCTAACTTCTAGAATGATTTTTTTAAGAATTGCTAAATTTAATAGCAATTTATGACAACTAAGATTACATATTAAAACATCTGTAAAGATTCTACAGTTTTACATTATGGATTGCTATGCAGACAAGAAAAATAAGTTACATAAGAGGAAAGATATGGCAAAATATAAGGTGGAAAAGATTATCCAAAAATTTGGGGTTTAGTTAGAAATGTTTGTGGCAGACAGTAAGGTGGGCTTTTACTGTAAAGATGTTAATAATAACTGATTTGGCTGCTTGATCTGTGTTTTCACACAGCCCTGCACAAAGCATCAAAGATATCCAGAAACGTGGAAACCCTCATGTGCTGTTACTGTTGGTATTTCATCTGGTAGGACTATAACGCAGCTTGAGTGAATGTGTTTGTTGAGATGTTAATAAAAAGCTTAAGAACAGAAAGATTAAATTTCTTGGCACAGGAGATAACAGTGGCTACAGAGAAAAGTTGGTGACCTTGTGTCGCTATTTATGTTATTCCCTGATCAGACTAGCAACTAGATAAGTGCGAGTTTTTCTAACATGCCTTAAAAATGTTATGGTTTGATCCAAAGACCCACTTTTTCTTTAGCTATTTACAATAAGATTTTCTTTTGTTTTTGTTTTGTCTTGTTTTACTTTTATACAAAGGCACAGCATTTAAAAAAATTTTTTTCTTTTATGTTGCAACATTTTTGGGTTCTTTCAAGCTGTGATAGTGATGGTAACTGATGCCTTTCATTTTGTTCAACTTACACAAAACAAGCCAGCATCTGATCAAAAGTATTAACATAAAAATCTTTCTTAAACTATCGCAAGGTGCTTTGATGATTTTTCTCCTTTGGTTTGTAGAATTAGGACTGAACTTCTGACTCTAATTGCTACAGTTGCCATCACTTTTCTGTGGTAAAACTACTGATATTTGCTTTTCTATATAAGGAAATGTTGCCTAAGGGTATCTGCTATTTGTTTTCAAGAGTTTTCCAGTGTGAATGTTGTCTGTGTATGTATGAATATGAAAGTGCTTATTTTGTTTGTTGCTGTTGGTTTTTTGTTTCGTTTGTTTTTTTGTTTTTGTTCTTCTCAGTGGTCTTGTGTTAGCCCTGGGTGAGCTATAATTGTCTCCTTAGCCAATCAAATGTTAAAGACTGTGGGGGTCTTTTTTTTTTTTTAATTAACATGGTATTGTGCATCTATTATATCTTGATCAGGGTTTCAAGAATGACTGCAGTGGGTTTTGGAAACAGACTTATCATTATTGATTTGGGGTTTCCCAGAGATATAGTTCACAGTTAATTGTTGAGCTCTAATACAACTGACCATTTAAAAGTGAACAACAGTTTATTGTTTTGTAACAATGTCAGTTGTTAAACTTTGACATTTCAATTAAAACATGAATTGTAGTTATAACTCAAGGCAAATTCAACAGTTGTATTTGAAGTTAAATTATTTTAACAAATAAATTTATTTAATGAAACTTCCTCTGGATTTCTTTGTTTTGTACACGTTCCTGAGTGAAATGTGTTTAATATAGACAAAAACAACTAAAAGTTGCCATATAATGAATTTAATACTCTTGATACAGAAATATTCAAACTGAATTAAATTGAGAATTCATCATATAAAAAGGGAGGTTACCAGATCATTTTCCCCTTTAAAAATAACAGGAGAAGGACTTTAAAATCAGTAATTACAAATATAAACATCTCCATAAATAGCATTTTATATTTTTGATGATAGCTGGCAAATTTGAAGTCTTGATACTAAAACAGAATTGTTCTAGATAATTAACATTAATTAGCAGTTGCTCTGTTGTCCTGCTAGTATCTCTAAAATGTGCCACTGTCCTTCTGGTGATGGCTTGGGGCTGTCTTCTTGTTTAGGTCTTGTGGATTTTAAGGTGCCAGAAGCTGGAGGTTGCTGCTCTGCATGGCTGTGGGGCCTGCCTGTTCTATATGGGGCCCTGTAAATGTTGACAGATGCTGTTAATTATATACAGCCTTCAGCTGCTCTGATAAGGAGCCCATTCATTCCCTAAGCCAGTTTAAACTATGCTTTTTGGTTATGTCGCCTTCAAACTCTGTTGAATTCCTCTGGCAATATTCCACCAGTTTAGAAGCTTCATTGTTTAGAATATAAGAATAATCTGAACGAATATAACAGAGGCACTGTAGATAGAATCTCAAATATTTAAAGGAAAATCTGCATGTATTTTAGTATAATAAATAAATATCTCCTGGTTAGCTTCATAATCTCATTTGAAGCATTTGTAAAATACTTAAACCTATCAAATTCTAACTTTAATTGGGAGAATTTCTTTGTGGCTGAAAAACAGTATTTTGAAATTCTCCCAAGTTGTACTGTTTATTGACTGCTAGAGGTCCATGGATGGGAATATAAATGGTTGAAGGAAAAAAGTGCCACCCAGTTTGGAACCTATCTGACCTCAAGGATCTGTGAATCAGAGAAAATTATCACAAACTCCCTAAAAAAGCTGCTGACTTCTCATTTGTTTCTTAATTTAAAATATCTATGTTACCATGTAAATACTAATAAAACATAGTGCACTTCATTTATTAAATGGATAATTGAAACTGGTTTTACATTTTTCAATATTAACACTTTTTTCTGGTTTTGAGGTTGTTTTTGTCTTTGTTTTTTCCTTTGAAGTATTAGGTTTTAAAAGATTTGCTCCTCTTCCAGGTAAGGTGATGGGTCGGTCATTGCTTTCAGTACTTTCTTAGAGCACTTGTCTTCACGTTACCTCCTAAGGATTCCTCCAAGACTTATTAGTGGAGAAAAAGGTAGACAACTATCTGCTTGAAAGATTAAATACAAAGACCTAGTTAGTAGGCATGAATTAGGAAAAAGGAAACTGACGGAAAGATACTTGGTTTGGTTTGGGGAATTTTTTGTAAGATCCTCCCATTTCAAAGACTCAGAAGTATCAAAGATTTCATTGTTTTGTCATATGGTTACAATTTTACATTGACAGTATTTTAGGTATGATTTACATTTTTACCTTAAAAAAATCAGATATTAATGAAAAATACAAAGCAGAAAGGGAAAAACCACCCAATTGCCAAATCCCCAAAACAACCATGTTAACATTTGATAGGAATCATTCCAGACATGTTTCTATGCATATACACACATGCAGATATACACACACACACAGGTAGAAGGATAAATAACTCCATGTTACTAATGAGAAACTGGCTCTAAGTACTAAAGATGAATCACCCAAGGTCACACCACTAATAAAGTGGCAGAGTTAAGGTGCAAACCCCGGCTTCTAACTGTAGATCACATTTTCCCTACTGTTAATTCTTTTACATAAATAGTGTCCACTCATTCCAGGCTCATTCAGCTGTTAATCATTGAAGGTTACTCTTACACCTGGCATGGTACAGCAATTCATAGATAGGCACATACACATATAGTCATGTGCCACATGACAACGTTTCAGTCAATGATGGACAGCAAATACAACACTGGTCCCATAAGGTTAGTACCATGTAGCCTAGGTGTGTAGTGGGCAGTACATCTAGGTTTGTGTAAGTACACTCTCTGGTATTTGCACAACGATGAAATCACCTAACGATGCATTTCTCAGAATGTATGTTGTCGTTAAGCACCACGTGACTGGAATCCCTGGTAACAAAGATGTCTTAATTTCATTGTCTTATTCCATTCAGGCTGCTGTAACAAAATACCATAGACTGGGTAGCTTATACAACAGGTGTTTATTCCTCATGGTTCTAGAGGCTGGGAAATCCAAGATCAAAGGGCTGAGGGACTTGGTGTCTGGTGAGGGCCCACTTCCAGGTTGCGGACTGCTGACTTCCCACTGTATCTTCATGTGGCAGAAGGGAGAAGGCAGCTCTCTGAGGTCTCTTTCATAAGGGCACTAATCCCATTCATGAGAGCTCCACGTTCATGACCTAATCACCTCCAAAAGCCCCACCTCCTAATATGTCACGTTGGGGATTAGGTTTCAACATAAGAATTCTGAGGGGACACAAACATTCAGTCTGTACCATTAGTCTTGTCCCTTGCCTTTCCCTTTACCTCAAGACAGTTACAAATTAGCCTCTTGGCAAGAAATAACTAATTTGTTCTTTTCCTACTTTTACACGCCAGTACTCCAGCGACCCAGGCCGAGCCCAAGACCTGGGCACAGCCCACAGAGGCTGCTGCTAGCTCCGTTCTTTCTTCCCCAGGCCACTGTGAGCAGCCTGAGCTATTCCATCCTGGGAACTTTGAGGAGTCTGTGATGGTGGGGGTGGATGGCAGCACAGGGTGTGCCTACTTACAGAGGAAGCGTACAGGCTAACAGGATCTGCGAGGGGCTAGCTGGAGGGTGGGCAGAGGGGGCACTGAGCTGGTTTTGGGACACCAGCAAAGCTGAGGGGGGCAGAGGGATGTATATATCAGATACCACACTGAAGAATGAATGCTAGGTCCATGCCTACAGTTAAGTACTAGACATTTTTATGTCTTAGTGAGATTTTTAGTTTGAAATGTCAGGACCGAAAAGTATTTTCTAAAAGCCTCCTACAAAATGAGAGGTGAGTGATTCACATATACTTAGAACAATTGAAGTAAATCATTGCTTAGTGGGGAACTACTAACACCAAAAAATTATATGCTGTTATTGGAAGGACAATAGAATTTCTGTGAAGAGTCACAAAATCTGAGTAAGACAGAAAATAATAAAAAAGTGTGAACCAAAATGACCAGGGGCTTCATTTATTTAATCCTTAGTCACGTCTATGTGGTAAGAAATTGAGAAATCCGTGGCCTAGTGTCTGTTTTAAGTCCAGGTTCCACAGGGAGATCTGCCAATGAGATGTTCCAGCATGTGCACATTATTTATTTCTTTGGATAAGTTTTACCCCAAGTGTGTTCTGAAGAGGTCTTATGTCATGAAATATTTTGCAGAAAATGATTCTGGAGTCAAGCAAGTTTGGAAAACTCTGCATAATACATCTCACATCTTGGAAAAAGCTCAGAAAAATCCCGCTGATGTTTCCTAAGCTAACCTGACCCCAGGACACTCTCTTCATATAATACGTGGTAGTACACTCTGGAGCAAATTTTAGGAAATGTTGCTGTTCGATATTTGCCCACCAAGCGCTGCTGTGGGAACTCTGTCCAGGTGAGAGGACCTGGATTAGTTGTGAACCTGAGCACTCTAGTCTTGAGAGAGGCGGCACTGTGGTCTCTGTCCACTTTCCCCAGACGGGTACTGAACCTTAGCTCTCAGGGCTTACCTTTCTGAAAAAAGTAAGAAAAAGAAGAAGGAAAGGTAAAAACCAAAAAAAAGTCAACTCTAAAATAATGATTTTTTTCCTTAAAGCGTTTATTAGCCAGTCTATATGTCTACTCCTAGGCCAACTCACAACAGAGAGTCTTTTCTTAGCAGACAGCAGGCTGGACCTTGCTCCTTACACCATAGTACCCATCCCAATGCATTGTGACTCACCAGTGTCCTTGAACTTGGCCCATATCAGAAAATGATGAGTCAGGGTACCATTAAATGAACATTGGCCAAAATATCCAGGAATGCCTGAATCCTATCCTTGATCATGCCTATGTCATTCTTGAGGGAGGTATAAGTTCATATGAACCCACCCTCACAGAATGACACACACCCTAAAACAGCAGGATGAGGGAAGGCCAATTACTCGCTGGAGCTTTCGTTTTAAAGCCACAGTACAAAACTCTGGTGCCCCCACTGGACCCCACAGACTCAGGTCTGCCAGAGGAGCCTAGAATGAGAAGCAGATGCAAAGGCTTCTACATCTATCATGAAGCTTGAGTCCACATCCTGAACCTTGCCTCTGCGATGCAAAGAAAGGTGAGAGCACCTCGGCTAGTGAGAAGAAACAAAAGATAGAGGAAAAGCGAGTTTGATCCAGTGTCTGGCAAGGTGCTCCCCTAGGCCATCTGCCCGGGGTCCTGACAGGAGAATGGGAGGAGGGCTCACAGGCAGAGGACACTCCAGGGGGAGCTGCCTCCAGACTCATCTCACTTCCCAAAGGAGAAGAGAGAAGAGCAGGGACCCTGGCCTTTATTCTGAAGGGACCCTGCTACTGTGGCTAAAGGGGGCTTAATCCATCCAGCCTCCAGCAGCCATCCTCCTCTTAGGAGTGGAATAAAGACAGATGGAAGGGAGGACAAAATCCAGTGGGAGGACAGCTTTTCCTCCACCAGAGCCCTCCAACAACACCTTTCTTGTAAGTAGAGTTTGAACACACTTTCGCTCTATTTGTCTTATTTGTTTCCATCATTATTCACTACCTTTCAGTTCATTTACACACTCTGTGTTATTTATCTATCGCTGTGTAATAAATTACCTAAAATTTAGCAGCTTAAAGCAACAAACATTTATTGTCTCACAGTTTCTGTGGGTCCGAGTCCAGGCATGGCTGTGACTCACAAGGCTACAATCAAGCTGTGGGCTGGGCTTTCAGTCATCTTAAGGCTCAACTTGAGGTGAATCCACTTCCAAGCTCCTTCAGAGGTTGTTGGCAGGACTCAGTTTCTCCAGGGCTGTTAGGCCTTGCTTCCTTGCAGGCTGTTGGCCAGAGGCTGCCCACATGGGCCTTGCCAACGTGGCAGCTGGCTTCATCCGAGCGGGCAAGTGAGAGCAAGAGAAGAATGTGAGCAAGACGAAAGTACCGCCGTGTATCTTAATCTTGGAAATGATACCTCAGCACTTTTGCCATATTCTCTTATGTAAAAGCAAGTCACTAGGTTCAGCCCACACTCAAAAAGAGGCAATTACACAGGAGTCTCGAGATGGTTAATTTTACGTGTCAACTTGACTGGGCCATGGGGTGCCCAAACTGAAACCTTGGCTCTTCCTGGGCCTCGAGTCTGCTGCCTTCAGATTGTAACTGTACCATTGGCTCTCCTGGTTCTTAGGCCTTCAGGCTCCGACTGGCGACTGGCGCTACATTTTGGCTCTTCTGGGTCTGCAGCTTGCTGACTCACCCTGCAGATCTTGGGACTTGCCAGCCTCCATCATCTCATGAGCCAGTTCTGTATGATAAATCTCTCTATATATGAGTAGATAGATAGATAGATAGATAGATAGATAGATAGATAGATAGATACATCCTCTTGCTCAGTTTCTCTGGAGAACCCTAACTGATACAGGAGTGAATACCAGGAGACAGGGATCATTGGGTGTCATCTTAGAAAGCTGCCTACCATACACTATTGTGAGTTTTATTCCATACTATCTCCCAACTTGGGGAATTATGATCTACAGCATAAGGATTTCACAGTATATTCTTTTTTTCCATTTACCTTGATTTCAATCCCTCTTCTACCATCATGTGTACCACTATATGTAGCAAAAACATCCAGTGCACCACAGACATGCAAGAATTCCTTATCAACTACAATGTTAACTAGAAAGGCAGGAACTAATTATGTTTAAGTATTGAATATTAAATAGGCATAAGCTAAATTTAGTTTCCCTGATTAAAGCAAAACAATTTCCCAAATGTCCATCTACCATACCAGTACAGTACTCAAAGGAAATTGATTAGCCTTCATTAAATGATAAACCAGCATTTCAACAGAGTATTCTTTCATTGGTGGATCCTGGAAGTTATTCTGCTATTTGTAGTGGGGGGTGGGAGGGTTGAGTCTTAACTTGTTACCTCTTTAATCTCTCTTGGTCAGGGCTGACTAAGACAAATTAATGAAATTAATTTTAAAAAATAGTAAATATCTGATTCATTTTTTTTTCTTTTTTGTAAGTTGGTTCATAATTGTCAGTAAAAAAGCAGGCTAAATCTCCAGTGACAGTTGATTTACTGGAATTACCTGGTTGCAGATTAACTAGTTTGGTTTGTGGATTATCTTAACAGGCCAAAGAAAGGAGATTATTTTCCTCCGTAGAGAGATTTTCTCCCAGAAAGCCTTGGTAATTAAGAGGCAGCTGATAAGATCTAGTGGTAGATACCTGAGTGGGAGGAGCTGTTTGATTAAATTAGGATCATGAGACTTGCAAAGTCCCTCTCCTCCCCCATCAGACCACCAAGGCCCAAAGCTTGGCTCTTTCTGCTGCAGAGGAGCTAGTCAATGCACTAATCAGGACTACCTACTTCCCAACCCCACTGTGACCCCACTATCCCAGGGGGTGACAATATCGTGGGTCACTGTAGCACTTTAACCAAATTTAATCTGCAAACCAGTTAATCTGAAATGGGTTAATAAAAAACTTACTATACTTTGAGAGTTTTTTTAATGGACCTATAACATACCTATAGTAAAATGCCCAAAACTTAAGTATATACCTGAATGAACTTTTACATATGCAACCACCAACCACACAAACATATCAAACACTTCTGTCACTCCAGAGGGCTCCTTTATGCTCCTTCTCAGTCAATACTACAGCCCAGAGGTAACCACTTTTCTGGCTTCTTTCACCATGGGCTAGTTTTGCCAGTTCTTGAACTTCATATAAATTAAATCATAAAGTATATACTCTTGTGTGTTCAGATTCTTTTGCTCAGCATTATGTCTGTGAGATTCACCCATGCTGTTACATATGGCAGTAGTTTGTTCTTTCTTGTCATTGTACAGTATTCTTGTGTGTAAACACACATAAATTTATTTATACAATCTGCAGTTGATGCACATTTAGTTTGTTTCCAGTTTGGGTCTGTTGTGAATAAAGCTGCTACAAACATTCTTATAGGTAACTTTTGGTGGACAGACACGTTGCTCGTCTCTCCCAGGTAAATGTCTAGGAGTGGAATTGCTGGGTCACAGGTATGCTTTGGTAGACAGTTTTCTCAAGTGGTTGTACCTGTTTACACAATAACAAACAATGTGTGAGAACTTCGCTGGCATGTGTCACAGGATGGGCTCCCAGGTAAGCAGGCTCTGCAACAGAGCTTAGCATGCAGGGTCTTTATTATGGAGTGCCCTTGGGATCAACTCCTGTGAAAAGAAGTAAGATTTGGCAGAGGGAGAAGTTGAGCTGCAGTGCAAGGCCGACAACAACCTGGGAGTGGGGGTGGGGAGTTAGAATGGCCCCTCAGAATTGCCCCAAGTTGGGTCAAATTGGCTAATCCTTTGTGCCCCCCATCCATCAGTCACTATGACCTTGGACCATACGCATTCTAGGCAATCTCTGAAGGACTGCAGATGGAGGCCGTCAGCACTCTCAGCAGCTGGGGCAACAATCACTTCATTGAAAGGAGGTCCAGGCGGTGCCTCACAGTATCTACCAACTCCACACGCCCACACACATACCTAGGGCTGTCAGTGTTTTTCATTTTAGTCATTCTGGTGGGTGTCTGGTGGTATGTCATTGTGGATTTTACTTTACATTTCTCTAAGACCAATAATATTCATATGCTTATTGGTCATTGGTTATCCTCTTTTGTGAAATACCTGTTCATATCTTTTGCCCATCGTTTAAATGGGTAGTCTTTTCCTTGTATATTTGTAGGAGTTCTTTATATTTTCTGGGTGTATATTTGTAAATATACTGTCCCAGTCTGAAGCTTATCTTTTCACACTTTGTTGGAGTCTTTTGACAAACAAAGTCCTTAGTTTTAATGAAGTCAATGTACCATGTACCAATCTTTTCTTTTATGATTAGTTATTTTTGTGTTCTTTTAAAGAAATCTTTCCTTACTTCACGGTTGTTCTTGACCTCCTGTCCCTCGATGGTATGCTGAGTTGAACTTCTGCATAGAATAATTACTCATACAGAGTTAGTTGAACAAATAGAGATACAGCCACCATCATTAATTGGTCTTTGTTTCATATTATGGCTGAAATATTAAAACATTTAATTGACAATTTTGGCTCTTGGCCAGTGTTTCCCCAAATGTATTTGACCAAGTTCTAAGTCTGTGTTGAACAGGAAAAAAGGAATTCCATGACCAAAGAAGTTTGAGAAACATCTGGTTAAACAAAATTAAACAAGATTTTTACTGTGGAACTCCTTAGAGCCTTCAATATCCCAACGTGCATTGTGTACCTTCAAGAGAGATGGCAGTCTGTCTCCAAAGTATTTGACCACAGAATGCTTTTTCCTCAAAGAGCTGGACTTCTGATTTTTTGCTACCTTTATGGCTAGCCAATACACACTCAAGTTAGCCCGGAGTACTGCTGCCCTGTGGTAAAAGCGAGAGCAAATAAGTAATTTTGGAGTTTACTTTGTGAAACCTGAATGAAAGATTTAGCGTAGATATCAATTTTCCCCTTAAACCAATTCAGTTTCATTATGCTTTTCCTTCTTCTCTCCTTTCATTCCTTCCTTTTGCTACCAGTATCTTCCATGGCCCCAGGTGGCTGGATTTTCTCCACATCCTAAATACAGACAATTGCTATCTAAGTCGTTAACATTACTTCCTTTTGAGAATGATTTTCGTCCGGTGGTTGCTCTGGTTGTTTTTTTCTAGCAATAAGTTCTCTCTCTTCAGCAACACCCTTGTTTTCATTCACCACTTAGGGACAAGTGATTTGTAACAAAAACAAAACAAAATGAAAATACAAAAAACTCTTCTTATTCACTTATAGCACTAGTATTCATTGTATAATTTTTTTAAATGGCACACTTTTTTTCCCACAAATACACACAACAAAACTGATTTCTCAGCATTAACTTTAAACCAGGACAACAGTGATGGTTAACTTTTGTCATAGTATCTGTTGGGACTCCTTTGTTAGACCTTCCAAAGCTGCCCATGGCCGTGGCCTTGGGCCGGGTGGGAAAGATGGAAAGGAGCCCAGGGCCTATAGGCAGGAATGGCTGGGATACTGGAAGCCAGCTGGAGAACCAGGGCAGATGCTTCTTGGGACTCAAGAGAGAGTCTGTCAAGGGTAAGTCCTGGCACGATTCCTTGATGGGGAAATGTGATACCAAGAAGTGGAAAACCCTAAAATAATGGCTGGCCTTCTCATCACTACTCAAAGGAATTCCAAAAAGTAGCAAAAGAATACATCTTTTATTCTTATTTTATTCTATCTGTATAGTTCCTAGTGTTTCTTCAAGATGACTGTGTCGTCTTTTCTTTCTTCCTACAATGACTTGCCAGCCTCAGTCCTGAACAAATATCAGATGACATATTAGTACATCAGCGGCTTGGAAAAATATAGTTAAAGGTAAAATGTACTAGAACTGAATAATATAGATACTCTAGTCACTCACTTTTAATTACATTTGGATGTATTCTCCATTGCCATGGAAACTCTCTATCCTTGGGAAATTTTGGAGGCAGAGATCTCCTCCAAGTTTCACAGTTCTGTATCTTAAAGAAATTTCTTGTTCTATTTATGAGTTTAGAAGCTATGCTACAACTTTCCATTGGTATAACATGCAAACTTAGCTGTTGTCAGTTGCTCAAAACAGTTAATATAAAAGGAATTGTTTGGTTTTCATTGTTACAATGAAACTTTCTATATGGAAATATTTTCTTTACTGTCTGTAGGTTGGTTGATTTATTAAACTTCTATGTCCAATATGGCAGCCACTAAGCACATCCACATGCAGCTATTTAAATTTATGTTAATTAAGGGGCTGGCCCTGTGGCGCAAATGGTTAAGTGCGCGCACTCCGCTTCGGCAGCCTGGGGTTCTCATGTTCGAATCCCGGCCTCGAACCAACGCACTGCTTGTTAAGCCATGCTGTGGCGGTGTCCCATACAAAGTAGAGAAGATGGGCATGGATGTCAGCCCAGGGCCAATCTTCGTCAAGAAAAAAAAAGGGGGAGGATTGGCATCAGATGTTAGCTCAGGGCTAGTCCTCCTCACACAAAAATAAATAAATTAATTAATTAATTAATTTATGTTAATTAAAATTAAAGTTGAAATATAATTCTTCAATAGCACTACTCAAATTTTGAGTCACACTAACCACCTTTTAAGTGATCAACAGCCATAGGTAGTTAGTGGCTATGTATTAGTTAAGATATAGACCATTACCATCATGGCAGAAAGTTCTATTGAATGGCACTACATTAGAATAAAAATTACTTATACCAGACCTATTCAATTTTCTTTGCTCAGAAACAATAATAAGAGACTAAGCAGACATCTGCAAGGCTAGTTTTACGGGTGTGCAACCTGTGTAGGCATAACTGGCACTGAACTTAAGAGGGGTTCCATGCTTGGTTTAATGCTCTGTTGTTACAATCTTGAAATTCTTATAATTTTAAACAAAGGACTCTGCATTTATTCACAGAGATTCTCAAATTATGTAGCCAGTCCTGCACATACAAGATGGAACTTGGATGTTGAGTTCTTTCTTTCCCTTCCATTGTAATTGGTTCTTTTTCAGCCTCCTTTCCTATAATCTTTAGAGAGTAAGGAGGAAACGTTGGCACATGGGATAAAATTCAGGTGCCTGGAGTCCTTTAGGCAATCTCATCAGAGACCCTCATCAGGGATTCAGCTTTAAATATTGTCTGTTCCCAGGAACGCTAGAAGCCTAAAGCTGTGTCCCAGTGCCTCCAATATTAAGGGAAAGTTGGGCTCTCTTTTGAACAGGTGTTTTCTAACCCGGATTCTGAGTTGCCCATAGTGGAATTCCTTTCCCTGAAAGAGCTTTGCCAGATCTCAAGTTTAAGCTTTAGCCCAATTACTTTTATTCATCAGCCATTCATTTCTTTATTCTCACAATCATTCATTCAACAAATATTAAGCATCTATTGTATATGAGACACTGTTATAGGTCTGAATAAAAAATTATATGACACACATCTACTGTCGCCATTTGGTAAATTATATGCTGCAATTAACCCAACATTAACAACAGATACAGGAGGACACTAAAATCAAATGCAGACTGAGGATCATCAAGGATTTATTAGCTGTTCTCCATGTTTCCACGGTCACAGTAAAACAAAAACAATAAGAACAATGAATTCAGCAACAATCCTGAGTGATTCATGTACTGTGTTATGAAGGGGAAAGTTTTCTTGCAAACTAAATTTGGGTGAGATTTTTTTTTTCAAAAATATCCACCTACCAGAGAAAGAAAAAATAGCACAGATAATAATAGTGTTAGTAATAATAGTACAGTAAATATCAAAATCATTTTCACTTGCTTTCAGAATTCATTGCATGATGTACTTTCTGAAAAGTTTGATTCCTAATCATGTTTGAGTTAAACTAAATTTGCATCGGTGTTGCATTCCTTGAGCTTATATGATTCAGGTATGTACCAAATGGCTGAGGGAAGACAGGATGTAATCAAACTGACCAACAAAAATTTGCAAAGCCAGAGACACTCGTGTTGAGAATTGAACTGTCGTTTTAAAAAGTGTTATTCTCTCCTTTCAATATCTTCAGGGATTTCAGAAAATCACACTATACAAATTGACTAGGAAATAAGGGCAAAAGGAATATAAAGTAGAAAAACTAGGAAAAAAAAAAAAACAGGGGTCAAGTTATTATTCACAATGCATACCAGATGTCCTGTATTTCTGAAAGCTAAGCTCTTCATACTTGATTCTGAGTTTCCTGGCAGCCAAAGTCAAGAGGAAAACAAAACCAGACAATTTGAAATGTCCTTGAGATAAACAGAACCAACTCTGGAGATTTGTTCCAGATGTCCTGTGGATCCCCATAAAGGGCACACTGTATGATGTAACAAATGGTACTGTCAACTACATAGTGGGGACGATTCTGTTGTTAGTCTATGATCCCTGTCACTTGTTTATTCTTTTCAATGCTTAATGTTTACAGAATAATTTTCTGGATTTTTAGCAAAAAGGATGGTTTTGAAATACTCTGTTTAGAGTATTACAGAAAGATGAGGGTTTTGTTAGTTTCAGATTTCAGGCACAGCGATAATACCAATTGATGGTAAGGGAACTTTTTAAAATGAGGTGAATAAGAAAATGACTCTCGTGAGGTGTCTCAGAATTTAGAGGTCAAGGTTATTTTACAGAAGGACCCTCCTCAGCTCTCTTACTATAGGGAGAATTGTATGGGCTGAAAGTGCAGGAACAAAAGAAGAAACTCAAGAAGAGAGGGGCAGGAAGACAATTAGGGAGCAGAGAGCAGTCGGAGAAATTAGCTGATGGATTTAGAATGCTACACAGTGACGCCGAGGATGTCCCGTGGGAAGATTCTAGACATTCAACAGAAGCAGAGATGGATTCCATGGGGTCTCTGAGCATGACTTCGGGGTAATATTTGGGGACTATTAAGCCCATATGTATTTGTGTGTATATGTTTTACTTTCTTTTTTTAATCCTTTAGATATAGTGGACGTATAACATTATATTAGTTTCATGTATTTTTTAATAGAAATTTTTTTAGAGCAGTTTTAGGTGCACAGAAAAAATGAGCAGAGGTGCAGAGAGTTCCTATATAGCACCCGCCCCCCACACACAAACACGCACAATCTCCCCCATTATCAACATCCCACCCCAGAGTGGTACATTTATTAGAATCAATGAACCTACATTGACACGTCATTATCACCTAAAATCTATAGCTTACATTAGACTTGGTGTTGTACATTCTATGGGTTTTGACAAATTTTTAATGACATTTATCTACCACAATAAGCCCATATTTTTTAAAATTCAGGTATAATTGACATGTAATATGACACTAGTTTCAGGTGTAGAACATAATGATTTGATATTTGTATGTATTACAAAATATTCACCACAATAAGTCTAGTTAACATCTGTCACCATACATAGTTACAAGATATTTTTTTCTTATGATGAGAACTTTTAAGATCTACTTTCTTAGCAACTTTAAAATATGCAATACAGTATTATTAACTATAGTCACCATGCTCTACATTACATCCCCAACACTTATTTATTTTATAACTGGAAGTTTATACCTTTTAACCACCTTCACCCGTTTCACCCACCCCAACCCCCTGCCTCTGGCAATCACCAACCTGTTCTCTATACCTACAAGCTTGGTTTTTTTTTCAGAATCCAAATATAAGTGAGATCATACCATATTTGTCTTTCTGTCTGACATTTCAGTTAGTGTAATGCCCTCAAAGTCCATCCATGTTTTCACAAATCGCAAGATTTCTTTCTTTCTTATGGCTGAATAATATTCCATTGTATATATATACCACATTTCCTTTATCCATTCATCCATTGATGGACAAGCCCATATATTTTCTTCTTCAGGAAATCCCACTTCCTTGTAGTCCTGTGGCTAGACTTGACTTGAGGTTATCAAGAGCTCAGGATATGAGAACAGCCAGAACCAAGTCCTCCTGTTCCACAGCAGAAATCAGTGGGTTCTAGGGCTCTGGAATGGGGAGGACAGTGGACTTTCAGTTCAAGAGATTTTTCTTTATTAACTCCAAGTTTGACTTTCTCTAGTCCTGGTCTGGAAAACTATGCATTCTAGTGGGAAGTGGAAATAGCATGTATAATGGAAAATACTGGAGTGTGGGATAAATCTAATTAGGAAAAGCCAATTATAATCTTACCTCACAAGACTGAGATGCTTAGGGAAATGAGTTGAATTTTAAAGTTAATTAGGCAATAATATATTGCACCATTTGTTGAAAATCTTTCTAAAATTTGTGTGTTCAATTTCAGAGTTACATTAGCAGCAAGTTTTTGGGTCCATATGCCTGTTTCCAATTCCTCATTAAATTGCCCATAAAATACTAAAAACTGACAAAGTGCCAAAGTCAAGGTGGGATTTCTACTGACTGCATTATCCCTATATTTTACCACAGTTTAAAACACACACACACACATTAACTTAAACGCAGAATACTAGAAATAATCCCAGTATGGTAAAGGACAAAAAAGAGATGTTCCTTATAATTACCATATCATCAATATTTAACACTGTTCTAGAAGTTTTACCCAATTCAACGAAACAAGAAAAAGATAGAGATAAGAAATAGTAGAAATTAAGAGAAAAAAATATTGCAGATACATTTGTTCAGAAAACCTTAGAAAATCAATTAGAAAACTATTATAACTAAACAGGAACACAAATAAATATAAACAAATCAGTGCTAACTATCATCAAGTAAAATATAATAAAGAAAAGATCTCACTCATTGCTACAAAAAATAGAAAAGCAAACAAACAAATAAAAACACTTTAACAAGAGAGATGAAGAAGCTGTGTTGAAGAAAACCACAAAACTAAATGAGAGAGCTGAGAGACGTCTTGACATGATGTTGCTGCAAGATCCAGTATCGTTAAGATGTTATTTTTCTTGAATTTAATGTATACCCTAATGCCACATTTGTTAAAATGCCGATTTTGAGGGAACTGATAAAATAATTACATAGTTCATCTGAAAAATAAATGGAAAGGAAGAGATCACAACATTCTAATAACATAGAGAAGTGTTGGAGGGGTGGATCTCGGGTGTCTCATCTTAAAGTATCAGATGAAAAAGAAATAAATAAGATTTTATGTATTTTTGGAGTCAGACCCAGTTGAAATTGTACCAACTCCTAGCCGGATTATCTTGGGCAAGTGACTAAACTTTTCTAAGACAACATCTTCATCTAGAAAATTATTCTTTTATATATACATATATGTATATAAAATAAAGTGTGGTTGGACTTAAAAGAGATAATTTTCTCTCTTAGCACAATACCCACAAAATTTTACTGTTATATCAGACAACAGAACCTTTAGGAAAAAGAGTTCTGTGAACCAAAAGGGAGTCATTTTTCAAACCTGATAAAGCAAATAATTTACAATGAAGCTGTATGGTGAATCTTTATCAGCTACAATAAAATCCGTTGCTGGTACTGATGTGGTAAAGTGGACGCTAAAGTGAAAAATGGTACAAAATTATGGAGAGTAGTTTAACAGTACCTATCAAGAGCTTCAAACATGTTTCTACCCTTTAACATAATCATTCTATTTCTAGCAGTCTAACTTAGGGAAAAAGTAGATAGGGGCAAAATATATTAATTGCTGTGTTATATGTAACACAATTCAAATATTCAACAGAGAAACTATTAAGTAAAATATGATATAGTCACATGAGAATATTTTAGGCTATGTATATTTATGCAAATAAAGAATTATAAACGACATGGTAAAAAGCTCACATCAGAATAAAGAATGTATATACTGTATAATCTCAATTTTGTAAGTTAAAATCATGTAGATATCTATATCTGTATATGACAGAAAAAATATATAGCATGTATTATCTCTGGATCATTGAATTTCTTTATGTTTTTCTGTATTTTCTAAATGTTCTACAATAAGCAATTACTTACTCCACAACAGAAAATATATGTTATTTAAAATAACATATCTCTGAGAATAGTTAGGCCACTGTAATCAAGAAATTAAACAAAAAGTATAAGATCTAAACATTCTTTAAATGAAATAAAACATGGTCTACTTCCTTGCCTTAGTGTTATTTAACAAATTTAATTAATATTTTGGCATTGATGTGAGTTATTTAAAAGCCTTGGAGTTATCTCTGAAAATATTAATCATTCTACAGTATTTATAATATTCAATAGTAGAATATTAGACCTAATGTGTTGTAGGGGACAGACAGAATATTCCTTGGAATATACATGTTTGTGTTTTGATTGCTGCTAATAGAGTTATCATTCTTGTAATTTTTCTTTTTCTCTTAAAAAATCAATTAAAAAAATAATTGAAGGTCACAGTTATTTGGATTCTTGTTAATGGAGATTATTCTATTTAATGAAAATTACAGGTACGTATATGTAATCATTTTCTGTGCTGTTGAAGAAATGGGCATGGTCTTTGGAACATGTCAAATTTTGGTGAAAATTCCAATGTATTCACTTGCTAACTGTATATCTTGACTTTACCTAAATTGTTTTACCTCTACCAATGTCAGTTATCTAAACTAAAAAATGGGAGCAATTTTAGGAGTTGTTTTGAGCTAATTCCTGATACACCTGTGGCTAGGATTGGAAAATCCAGGATTTGCCTCAGAGAACTATATTTAGGGGACAAAACTTTAAATAGAAAAAATAGAAAACAATGTGCAATTTCAAACATGTTGTATTTAGAAGATAAGAGCATACTCTTATACCAACATAGAAAAAACTAAGTTTAGAACAGAGTTAGCTAAAACAAATGGCTAAAATTGAAATAGCAGACCAGAGAGTGTGTTTGAAGCCAGATTTGCTAGTTTGGCTTCTTCGAGGCCGCCCGCCCTGCCCTGCCCCACCTCTTTCCTCTTTTGTAACCAGGAGAGTTAGAAATTGAGTCTGGTAAATTGAATATTCTGATTTACCGATATTACCATAAATACCAAAGACAGCTTACACATTCGCAAATAACTAAAATCTTTTAGTAAAGTGTACTTTATCTGAAAATGCTCTGAACATCATCGTAGATTATGAATCATACATTGTATCTAAATCTCTGTGGAATCAAACATTAGCTCAAAATCTTACGATGCCTCAGGTTGTCCGTGTAAGCGTTATTTGCATTAAACAGTAAATAACAGCCTGGTTATTTTTAGTTAATGGCTTTCTGTGTACTTTTTGAATAGGAGTTTGTGACAACAGATGTTATCATTATAAATATTGAAAAAAGATAAATTACAATATGTTGGGAATCCTCTGTATTGGATCAGAAACAAATTGGGGCAGATTTTGCTGAGCCTAGTGATGGTGTAGATATATATAAAGGACTTGGATATTTAAAACTACTCTGTTTTGGACAGTTGCCTTGAAAAGTGAATAAAAATCAAATACTGTTTTAATTTTGGTTGTTTGTGTTGTAAATGTACACATTGACCTTTTGAAAGTCAGAAATCTCCAGGGCCTGGGCAAATAAACAGAACATAGCAGAAGATATTTTAAATTCACACCCGTTGTCTTTAAAATATTTGAAAAAATAAAAAACAGCTGGAGTGAGAACTTAAGAGAAAAAAAAACACACAACACAAATAAAATATTCTGAAATCTATAAAGAAATTAATTTTAAGAAGGAGAATCAATATGAACAACACAGCACTGTTTGGCACTGATCTTTCTAACTTTTTTGGCCCTGGGCAGAGGGATAATGCTGACAGAAGAGGAGCTAAAACATTGACTGCTGGCATGTGGATGTATATTTTGGTCCAAGGTTGTGTGAGTTAATCGTCTAGGGGGAGAAAAGAGATAGCATTTGGTTTTGGCAGAAAGAGCTGTAGAGTTTGCAAAATAGTGGACCTGGACAATGAAAACATTGGCTCAATGGTAGAAGGTGGAGACTAAAACCAAAGAATCCAACGGTTGAAAGAGATTTGAGAGATCTTGTTTATCCATTAGAGATAGAGGCTAACTAATCAACCCATTCGTTGTGGCCTGCCCTAGTCAGAGGATTTCTCAGAAGCCATTCCCAACCTCTCTTAGAAACCAGCTGCAAAGATTAAAAGAGTAACTCCCAGCCTAGGGTTTGCAACATGCTGGACAAGAGTCTCAAGAACTATCTGCTAAAGATAAATCAATTTGAATTCACTTTAATTTAAATGTAAATAGTACGTATCACTTTGAAGAGTGGAAGAAGGTATCAGAAAACCAAACATTTTTAAAACACAACACTCAGTTGCCTTCTTGCTGATGACACAGCATTCCCACATTTTAAAGCCATCATTAAACCTTGTTAAATTCTATTCTTCTTCATCCTTAATCATTATGCTTAGTGTCATAGAACCTCAAGGTAATCTGGAGATCACTTTGTCCAAACCCTCAGTTTTCTCCTTGAGGATACTGAAGCCCAGAAGTTTACAACTGTCCAAGACTCATGGATATTCCACAGAGCCCAAGATGTTTCATGTCCCAAGATGAGCTCATTGTGGTACAGCAAACTTCTTCCTTTTCCTACACCCTCTATTTCAAATAATAGTGAAAGCATTCTGTTAGTTACTTTAATTCTTTTCCTTCGCCCTAAATTATATCATCTTCATTCATTCATCCATCCATCCATCCACCCACCCACTTATCCATCAAATGTTTATTCGACATTGACTACATAAAGATGCTATGCTAAGCTCTTTGGACATAAAAATTGATTAGAATACATTCTCTACTCTCTAGACCTTGGACAAGAGAGAAATGCATGGTCCAGGAGATTCAAGTATATCAAGCATGACCCACCATCGGTCTCTTCAGTAGAAGCAGGAACTCTCTCTTCTGCTAGAAAATAAGGGTGGAGGGCTGGCCCGGTGGCTTAGCGGTTAAGTGCGCGCGCTCCGCTACTGGAGGCTCAGGTTCGGATCCCGGGCGCGCACCGACACACCACTTCTCCAGCCATGCTGAGGCCACATCCCACATACAGCAACTAGAAGGATGTGCAACTATGACATACAACCATCTACTGGGGCTTTGGGGAGAAAATGGGGAAAAAAAAAGGAGGAGGATTGGCAATAGATGTTAGCTCAGAGCCGGTCTTCCTCAGCAAAAAGAGGAGGATTAGCACGGATGTTAGCTCAGGGCTGATCTTCCTCACACACACAAAAAAAAGGGGGGTGGAAAGGGACTGGATTAAGGTTAGTTAGACTACAAGTGTTGACTTCAAATTTCTACAAGGTGTTCCCAAACCAAGTAAGTGACAAGAAATGTTGTTGGACAATTTTAACTGCATTTCCTGCAGGTCTTATGGTTTGACTTATGAACAAAAGTATTTTTGCTGGCACCTTTAACTTTCTTGGAGATATTCTTACTTCTTATGTGTACCTGCCTATATGGCCTTCAACAGTCCACCCCTTCATCCTGGGGCTCCCAAATCTCAACTTAAAGTTGAAAAAGAAACATGAATACTTCAGAATTTTCCCACTTGTTTTTAGACACCTCATTTGAATGCGATTAATGTTCATTTGAGGTGTGTCTTATTTATGATGTGCTTCATAATACTTTAATAAGAATACTCTCTATTGCAACTGTAAATTTTTTTAAAATTAAAAAAATCTTTAGTTCTCTACAAAAAGAGTACATGCTCATTGTAGAAAAAGTAGTCAGAAGTCGTTTTCTCCTTGTTTCAAGCACTTTACATTGAAAATCCATTCGTGCTGCCAGAAGACTCTTCCAGAGTAGAAGTGCTCAAGACCTGTGATATTCTATTTACTCTCGTGTCAAGGGAATCTACTGAAAGAACAGAAGGATCTTGATGGGAAAAGTCTGAGTAAGTCACAGCTTGATTGCAGCTAGCTGCCCTGTGCTCAGGGTGATGAGAGAAGGCCAAGCTTACAGCTGAATTTTCTCAAGTGGCTTGATTTTAAATTAAATGTTGTTGTGAAGACATCTGACTCTCAGCCTGAGCTGTATCTATCTTTCTGTGGCACTTTCAGGAAGGTGGGGACTGGGCTTTTCTTGTTTGCTGCTGCATTCTCTCGCACATAGCGTGATGAAAGACACACAGTGAGGATGGCCACATTCTACACAGGCTGACTGAGAGTAGAATTAAACTAGGAAATTATGGCCCAATATAAAAATCTCTGCATACCAGGTCATTGTGCCTTATAATGGGTCCTTTTATTGAAAAAAAAAAACAACAAAAAATAGTGAATCTGGGATGAGGGGTCTTCCAAGCATAACTAAGCAGATTCCAACACAAAAGATGGTAAGGAGAGCGTCTCCTTCAATAGCAGTAATAGCTAATACCTATTGCACTTATGTATATGGCACTGTTTATGTATCAGGCACTGTTCTAAATATTTTACAAATATTAACCAATTTAATTCACACAGCAGCCCCTATCTTAGAGGTGACGAATCAGAGACCCACGATAGTTAAGCCATTTTGCTCAAGGTCTCATCACTGTTTACTGAACGTCACACAGCACGTAGGGCTGGGATGGAACACACAGCTGGCTCCAGAATCTGTCCTTAATCATCACACAAACCACCTCTTTAAAGGGTACTTGATGCTAGAATCCTTCAGCTAAACTAAACTCTGCAAGTTGTTTCCAGGAACTGTTCTAGGGTCTACCTTCTCCTTTGACTGAGGTCTACAAAGCTACTTGAGAACTGTACTTGGCTCTACACTTCAGTGTCATTGAGTTGCTAAGGCTCATGAATTCTGCCTCATAAGTAGGAGTTCCTGGGATTGTTTGGTCTATGGTCATACTCGCAGCCCTGTAACTGGCTAACTTTGAGTCAACCCTACAGAGCCACATGACATCTCATTTGAGGCTTATGCTTGAGTTCTCTTGCCGGGAGAACACTGCATTCAGAGAGATTCAATGTTTGGATGACTTAACAATTGAAGATGCTATAACAGAGGGAGTTTTTGTAAGAAGCTTGTAGAAGTCTCTCCACAGCCTTTCTGTTCTCTGACAGAGAGCACAGTAATGGTGCAGTCAAGAGCCCAAATCTGTTGCATCAATCAGGGTCCCCACAGGAACAGACGGCACCATCTTCTTAGGATAATCCAGAAAGAGTTTATTTATAAAGTGATTAAGGCACAAAGGTGTGGGTGGGGTGTAGGGGAAGCACAGGGATACTGCAGGAACTCGAGCTAGCAGCAGAAAGTTGTGCTGGCTCCTAGACCTGAGGGAACGAGGAGAAGGAGTGGCTACAGCATCTAAAAGAAGACTCAAGGCAGTTGGCAGCTTTGAGAGGAGCACCAGCCTTCAATCAAGGGATGGAGCCAGCCTGAGGCGACCTCACAGGAAGAGAATCAGAGAATACATACCCATCCTCCCTCTCTTCTCTCCTTCAGATCTCTTGCCAGGAATCCTCCTTGGCTAGACCCAAAAGGAAGCAAGGAGGATTGAGCTTCCTTTGATATAGTCCCTACAAGTCAGCCTTCTGGGGCAGAGAAGAGTGGGAGAAGAGGGAGAGTGGATCTGGAGAGGGAAATGACAAATATCCCACACAAGGGTCAACTAGACTATCTATAGACTGAAGCTGAGGTGGAGCCCACACCACCTAAAGCAGATGAGAAAGGATCGAGTGTGGGAGGGAGATGGGAATGTCAGAACAGTGACCCATGAACAAGGAACCATGACAAGATGGCCGTGTTCTCTCTGTGCCGTATTCCCTGCAAGCTGAGGGTAGGAAAATAGCCATGCAGTCTCAAGGTATATATACAACTCTTGGCTAGGGGTCAGTGGATCATTTTGTTCTCTGGTTATTGCACTAAATGATGTGTGGGAAACATCTGTAGACAGAACAAAGCCATTGCCATTGGGACCCAGGGATTAATCGCACAGACTTGGCAGTTATGATCACAGACGCAAAGTTGTGGTGTAATCTGTATCCTTCGTCTTGACAGAAATGCTTGCTGAAGAGCTGCAAATGAATAGCAAGGACTTTTACAAACCTGTATTTTCTTTTCTTTTTTTTTTTTTTTAAATGTTTTAGTAGCTTTTATTAGACTAACTTCCCACAGATAATAATTACAAACTCTGGAAATAAAAATTTTTTAATTTTATTTTTTTCCAGCTTTATTGAGATATAATTGATATATAACATTGTGTAAATTTGAAGTTTACAACGTGTTGATTTGATAACTTATATTTTGGGAAATGATTACCACCATAGCCTTAGCTAACACCTCCATTGTGTCATATAATTACCATTTCTTTTTTGTGGTGAGAACATTTAAGATCTACTCTTAGCGACTTTCAAGTATATACTACAATCTTATTAACTATTACCTCCGTGGAAATTTGAGACCAAAACAATAGTGTTATCCGAATCACATCTCTATAATCTGACTATAATGCAACAAAGCAGTGAGAGCAGGGGCCAGCAAAAAACAGCCTACGAGTCACACCCAGCCTGCGTCTGTTTTTGTAAATAAAGTTTTATTGAGACACTACTGTGGCCATTCATTAACGTGTCCTCTGTTTTTGTGCTGCAACAGCAGAGCTGAGTAGTTGTGACAGAGACCGTGTGGTCCACGAAGCCTAAAACGTTTATTTATTATCTGGCACTTTACAATGCTGGCCCCTGAATTAAGTTCAGTTTTTACAGTGGAACAAGGCTTCGGACAGAATGGATGCCCAATGAATGTCTGCTGAGTGAAGGCATGAATGCCCTCGTGTGCAGAGCATATACTCATTTAAGGAAGAAGTTAGACCCAACACCATTATTCTCCACAGTGATTTCCCCTTAAAGGGACATGAAACATTTACTTATTGTAGGATTTTATAGCATTTGTCCATAACTGGCTTTGTTTGGGATTTTGTTCTTTATCCTTTGCTTCATTTGAAAATTCTGATTTGAGCTGTTTGAGGAAGAAAAGGAAAGGGCAATTGGCAGTTGTGCATGAAGTAAATGGAATTTCTCCTCTCGTCTCTGTACTTCGGGTACGTTTCCCGCATCATGTCTGAAATATTGATTTGGTACTTGAAGACTGACCCTGGAGTTGCCCAAAGGTCTCTCAGTGGTTCTAACCCTCAGGCTGGACTGTGCCCCTGAGCTATTTGTCATGTCTTTCTGGGATTTTGCTGTAAAAAGAGTGAGACTTCACTGCAAGTCAAGTGACCTAGCTTCCAGGTGCGCGGGTTGGGAAAGAAGGTCAAAATATTCACTTCAGAGAAAACACTATCTTCTAAGGAATTCATTCAACCATTCATTCAACTAATATTTACCAAGTGCCTCTTCTGTGCCAGGCATTCTTCTAGGTGCAGGAGATACAGCGGTGAACAAAACAGACAAAAATAAAATTCTTGCCCTCGTACACATTCAGAGGTGTGTGTGTAAGAGAGAGGGGGAGAGGCAAAAATTTTTGTTTACAATAAGTAGAACATACAGTATGTCAGATGGTGATGAGTTCTATGGAGAAAATAAAGCAAGGAAAGGTGATAGAAAGTGCTAGGCTGCGGATGGGGGAAATTTCAAGTAGAATATCTCTTGATGTGTTTGATATCTGTTGATAATCTGAAATCCGACGCACCTGTTGACTCTCCTGGTGATGGGTAAAGGAGCTCTTTCCTTTCTTAACATTCAACAATATAAGAAGAAATATCATCATTGCACTAGAAAAGTAGTTGGCCATTTGATCCTTTCTTCAGGGAGGAAAGCGAACAAAGTCATTTATTGAAAACTCAGCTAGGGTTTGAAATTGCTAGTGCCTTTATAGTGGCAATTTATCCCCTGTCTTAAACCTCTTGTGTGCACATTTGATATAGCACACTGGGCCAAGTGGAAGAAACACCTTGGTCCACCCTGAAAGTCAGGAACCAGAACACAGAAGCTGACTGATGCTGGCGATTTGGAGATAGTCTGGCCAAACTGATGCAGACATTTTCTTATCAGGACCAGAAACCTGTGTGATCCAGGGAACTATCCTTTCACACTCCCTTCATTCCGCTAGGCATTTTCCAAACAGACCGAAGGACTCAGTGCTTCAGAAATTCTGATCAGAGTGCTCAGGTAGTCATATGAAAGTACTCCTTGACCCTTGCCAAAGCCCACCCAGCAGAGCTAAGCTCTTCGAGAATACAGGGCCTGGGGACAGGACTTGAGTTTGAAGCATATTCTGAACACATTGAAAACCATGAAAAACAATCTTCTTAGAAACTTAACTGGTTTGGTTAATTAGGTTGAATCCTTCACAAAACCACTTCTAGGAGCATTGTACAGAAACTGAGGACATGGCATAAAGATCCAACCGCCTTGTCTCTTGCCCTGAACGATCAGAGGACACTTCAGGGCCAGATAAAACAAAACCTAAATTTCCTTCTCGCAAAGGGTGGGAAGGAGCTCTACGGCCTATCTCCAATCCAAGAATCCCAGGTGATGTGCTGAATGGGGGTGGAGGGGAGATTGGAGTAGGGCTATGGAAACCTCCATGATGTTGCTGGGGGCCCTTCTCAGCAGGATTGAGGATAACTGGCTCTCACAGTCTATAGGGTGCCTGTTGGAGATTTGGTTCCTGCAGCCCCTTCCCTGGCAGTGGATGGGCCTCTTCTCCCCCTCCCCCATTTGCCTGGGAGCCAACAAGTCTCCACAGTGTGGGGGTGGGAGCTAGGGTTTCCCAGGCCTGGAACACAGGCCAGAAGTTAACAAGAGTAAGTTCAGGATTTCCTGCAGCCTCTGCACTCAGGGTTCCTCCAGCTCAGCTGGTTCCACCAAGGGGCCTCTGGCGCCCTCCAAATATGCATGGTGGTCCCTGCTGTCCTGCTATGGATTGCTGCCCTTTCCCACACTGTAGGCAGAGAAAGATCTTTTCATCCCAGCTTCTCGCCTTCCTCATTTCTCTTCATCCTTGCTCCAAATTTGAATACAAGTTACCTAAAATTGTTCTTAAGATATTTACAGACGTATATCAACAAAATCACCCCTTCTGTCCCCCCATTAAACTGTTTGGATGTGACCCTCTGCCTGAGTTGATCATTTGGGCTCCATTTACCCTGTTTGGGGGCAGTAATAACGCCAGCCCTCTTCTTGGACTTGTGCCAAAACATACTGTGTTTAAGAAGGGCTGAAATTCCCCATGGCATTTTCTTTCTGATGTTTTAGATATTTGCTTATTTTTCCCACAGGAAACTTTACAGTTAGTGTGCATTCCTAAATTGATCGTTTTTTCCCCATGTTTCCCTTGTTAGCAAATCCTTGGGCAGCTCATCATGGACGTTTCTCCTAATTGGACATCTCATAGCAGTGCGAGACGTTTTCCTTTGCCCTGCATGGTTTGATCAATGGCAGCCAGTTTTCTTATTTGGTCAGTAAATATTAGTTATGGCCTTGTTCAAGACTCCTCTTTACACATAAGAAGCATCTCCAAAAGCCAATTGGACTCCATTATTTTTTTCTCTCTCCTAGGTTCAAATTGATCACTTTCTCTTGACAACAGTTCCAAGGGCTCCCTGTGGGGCTGGCTGTGTAACACCAACCCCTCACCAAATTCTCAAAGCCAATAACTGTCTTCCAGGTTTTGTTTCCTAGTTATGCATGAAGGACCACAGCAAAAGGAAGTAGGGACTCAATGAATATAAACTAGAAGAGGCGGACACCCACAGATTAAAGTTCCAGTTAGGGAATCATTTTACAGCATTTACTCTTTATTTTGAGGGAATGAGAAGACCAGTCAGAAAATGTAATCAACTTATTTATATCTGCCCTGTCAGCCATCAGAATAAGCCAGTGAAACATATCTCTGCTGAGCTGAAACTCTTTGCTTAGAAAATCACAGGCAGTCCTGTGAGCCAGAAAATGGTCCGGAATGTCCACAGAGCTGAGTCTAGCAGACAGCACAGAGTCTAGAGCCAGCACAGAGTCTAGCAGCAGGGAGGCCTCTGTTACGGGGAGCCTAAGGCTGGGAGCCATTCTGGAATCTTGGAGAGATCATCTACAGACATTGTTGCAGATCCAAACGCTTGCTGAACTAGGTGGAGAAGTCATAGTGGGCATCTGTTCCCCATGATTGTCTGATCCATTTAAGATCAGAGTGGAATTCCAGGTTAGATGGTGGGAGATTTTAGTGCTTCAGAAGCACTTTTCATGGCTGGATCTAAATTGAGATTCAACTGAATTCCATGAGTACTTACAGAGAATCTGCTCTGTGTACGCCACTGTGCTAAACATGGCCTTCTCACTACATGAGTCCTGGGGGAGCCATTCATGACCTAGTCTCTAATAACGACCACCTCAGCACTGTGCTGTCCAAAATCTGTAAGGCCACATGTGGTGACCATCATGCTGGACACTGCAGATGTTTCAAAGTTTGAAGAGGACTCTCCCTGCCCTCCAAGGGCTTGTAGTCTGGGGGAGGAAAAGGTTGCTACAGAAGCCGCTACAATACCAGGCAGAGCCAGCTCAGCAGCAAAACGGAAACAAGTAACCAAAAATGAACTAAGAGTTAACTCAGGATGTAAGCAGTGGGCAAAGAAAGAGGAACGAGGGGGAGAAGAGGTGGCTGGAATGTCCTGTGGGAGCCTCCCACACCTGCTCTTAAATTGATAGGTCATCAAGAATTGTGCTTTAGGAAGATAACACTGACAACAAGAAAAATCGGCAAATTTTTCAGGAGACTAGAAGCCAGGTAGAAAGACACTTCAAATAGTCAAGGTAAAAGATAAGAAGACCTGAACTCTTGTGATAACAGTCAAACAGAAGAAAGGCAATGGATTTGAGAGATGTTTAGAAGTTTATAAAAATTCATTTAGACTAACCATAAAGTTAAAAGTGAGAAGACTAGTAAGAAACAAAGTATTGATGAACCCCAATTTTAAAAACAAGAGACAATATAGTTAAAGACTTAGCTCGAACAATATGAATGCCAATTTTGTAGGTGAAAAAAATGGTTGACTATCAGCAATTTCATGAAATTCAAACTTATTTATAATTGGTGCCCTTAAATATCCCACTAGAAAAAGTAGAAAAAGTATAGCCCTAAACAAAACAACATTAAAAGCAATAAAAATTAACAATGAATACAAGAGAGCAGGAAGTCGTTCATTTAGCCATGGGACAGGTGAGAGCATGTTTTAAAGAGCAGACACAGTTCTTAAAGGAAATTGCCTGGTAGAGAAGCTCCCTGGTTTTCAGCCTAAGGCAAAATTCCAGAGAAAAGTGGTTAGGTCAGTGAAAGCCCAACACTGTCTTGAAATTAAAGAAGGGCATTGTAACTTACTTTACAATTTCCTATACATCTCCCTTTGGGAGTTTTCTTAACAGAAGATTTGTCCCAGAGTTATTCGCAAAGATTAAAAATACCCCCAATAAAAATTTTCCTGAGTCCATTTTCTACTCGTGCTCCCTCGGCCATAATACCTACTGAAGACAGAGTTTAGGAACAAATAGAGAAAACTTAACTCTGTTAAGCAAAACCATAAGCAAACCTTCCATTACACGGCGATGTCATTAGGTCACCTAGTAAATATTATTGATTACCCAAGAGTGAACGTTGTGCATTCCATTCAGAATGACGCAGGTTGTAGAACCTCCATAACTTTCACTTCCAAATTCTGAGCCATATCACTGTGCCTCCAAGCCTTTGTTCCCTCTGGTACTTTTCCTAGAAAGCTCTCTCTCCTCCCCAGCTCTTTGCTGCTTAAGGAAGGAAGGACTCATCCTTCAAATCCTGACCCTGGGCCCACTCCCTTGGAACTTATAAACACTTAGTTCATGCTTTTATTTCCATTGTATTGAGTTTGGTTGTCTATCAATCTAAGTTTGGTTTTCACTCTTAGATTCAATCAAGAAAGGTAAGATCAAAAATACATGCTCTTGCGTTGACCAGTAAAATGAAGGAAAATAAATTTCAAGGTTGTATGCTGATAATATGCTGCATTTGTGTCGATGAGATAATGCCAAAAAACTCATTGTGAAAGAGTATACGAATAATTTCATTAGTCTATAAATGTATACCAGAGTTATGTGTGATAGAAATATGTTTGTAGAGGCATAGAACACATTTGAAGGGATACCCATCATTTTCCCCTAGGAAATGGAATTGGGGATGATGGGAAGATTAGAGACTTTCACAATATTCTTTAATCATTTCCTCACTGCTTGATTTTATTTTAAAAAGAATCCCTTTATTTTAAAAAAACAAACATAGTTCTCCCATACCAGGTCTCGGAGAACTGTGGTTCATTCAACGTCAGCACTGAAAGGAATGTGTCCCGGGAGCCCACAACGCCCACTCTCTAAATGAGACATGCCTTCCAGCATGTCCTTTAGTGCTGCCATTAGAAAGCGTTCGTCATACTACAGGGCCACCTCTCCAGGGCCACACACAGCCAAGTTAACTAGCTCAGGAGGCTACACTCCACAGCCTCGTGTAGTGATAATTTGGGCTAAATGAGGCAACTTTTCAGTTAGGTTTTGTAGTAACAGAAAGGTATCGTTGCCCAAGAAAAACATAGGACCAGCAAAAATTTTAAATGCAATATTTGACTTCATTGTACTAAGAATTAAGTAGCCATTTCCCAGGACAGGATGTTCCTCACTGGCCACATGAACCCTTAGGTCTGAGCTTACTACCATCTCCTTGCCTCTCCTGCCTATTCCAATACCTCCTCCTCCATTGTCTGACTACCAGTCTTCAACCATCAAATTCCTATTCCTTTATTACGTTAAATTTTCTATCTCTTCAAAATAGGCTTTAGTTACCTTTAAATATCCAAAAGTGCCAAAAATTGTATTAAGGAGACTCCGTTTAACAAAGGACTTTGTATCCAGGGTCTCTTTCTGTAGCAACCAACAAATAATCGAGCGAATCAGCATCAGATTCTTAGGCAGAGCTCCAACCAGACCAAGTAGACCTGTTGAAAGTCGGGAGCGGAGTGGAGTAGAGGAAGGTCTTCCTAAAACAACAACGTAACAATGAACGTGGATCAAGCATTCTCCATGGACCAGGCCCTGGACTAGGCATCTTTCCTGTAATATCTCACTTAGTCTTCACAGTTCTATGAGACTAGAATATGAGGATAGAATTCTATGGGTTAGAATAGAAAACAATTGTCCCAAACCTGGTCTGTGTGATGTAATTTATAGCCTCCTTCTGAAAAGAAATTAGGATTTTACTGATCAAATGTTTAAGCGGTTTTCTGATTAGCTTTAATGGGATTAAGACTTCCTTGGGGAAACCATCACCCACCCCCACCTGACTAATCTGTCAAGAATCTAGTCCTGTTTCTAATGAACTTTTTTCTTTTAATAATCAGTCTAACAAGGATAATCTACTTATTGTCTTTTCCTGTAAAATATCTTTACCAAAAGTGAATCCTCCTTGGCCTGTAAGAGGATTTTTTCCCCTTGTTGCAAGATTTTCATAAAATTTTGACACATGCTCATAACCAAATAGCCTTAAAATTTTTCAACTAAGTAGATACCACTATTTCCCCATGTAGCACATAATAAGCAGTCACAGAGCCAGAGCATGAAGGTCGATCTGTCTGACTCTGAAACTCAGGCTTTTAATTACTCTCTTTTACCTCCTCACCGGGCAAATTGGCTTCCCACTTCTTCAGTTCCCATACCACAAAGTCTGTGACTGTCAATCCCACTTGGCCCCTAAGACCTTTCTCACAAAGTCTTATCAGTCAGGATGTCAAGCATGCCCTTGATAAAGCCAAAGGCTAATTTTCCAATTTTGACTCTGGTGATAAAATCTCCAAGTGGGGAGAAAGGACGGATTTGCAGCCTTTCTCTGTGTCTTCTGTAGATAATCTCTCACCTCCGGGTTCTCCTTTACCTCCATAACTGCTCCTGCCATCCCTACTCAGGCCTCAGAGGGGTACAGTGCCCCCTTTAATGTCCTGGGTTCGATGGAGACCAAGAGACTCATGCTCTCCTCACAGCTGAGAGCTGCCCTGAATGTTTAAACTCGGCTTCACTCGAGGCTGGCAGAGAAGGAAGGGAAGCACATGGAAATGCAGGTCCATAATATGCCATGTAAGTTACAGGAGCCACAGTTAGAGTCTTTTGTCAGATTAGGGTCACCTGCAGGCCCTGACAGATGTCATCTTAACCTACCATCCAGGAGGGTCCTTAGGTACTTCTAGACTCCTTAAATTGCAGACCCAAGGAGGCGAGGCCACAAGGCCTTGTTTGCCTGCCTAAAAATCGCCTTCAGAGCCCCATTTTCTGTCTAACCTATATCAGACAGGATTATCCAATCACAATCCATAAGAACACTTCAGGCTATACGCCAAAGAAATACCATAGGGTGTCCTAAAACATATTTCTGTCCTGTTCAAAAATGTCTGATTGTTGAATAGTCATTCATTTATTCATTCAGCAAACCCACCATGATCTCTCCTCCCTGCCTTTGATCTTGCTAGTCTTCTTTCTGAAATGCTCATCTTCCCCCTACTTTATCTGGATGATTCCTTCTCATCCTTTAGGTCTCAGCTGAAATGCTCCTTCTTCCAGGAAGCCTTCCTAGATAACACCTTGCACTTTACCTTCTATAGTTCTCATCCATCTTTATTTTAATCACCTCTGTATTTGTTCCTCTTCGTTAGTAGGCTCATCCGTAAGCTCCATGAGTTGAAGAATCAGGTCTACTTTGTTCATCATTGTATCTTCAGTCCTGGCTTAAGTTAGGTAGATATTTGTTGAGTACATGCATTGTGTAGCATAATGCATTGCACATGGAGGCTATTGGTTAGATAAAACAAAATGCTCAAGTTGGGTTGTTGCTATTTGAGGTTGCTGACATCTTCCAGTAGAAAGAGCTTCACCAGTAGAATCATATAGTGGATTCAAAGCCAGTTTCCTCTCTTTCGTCCTGAAAGGAACGAGTCTGGACTATATTGATTTACTTCCTCTACTCTGATTATGACATCTTTCCGTGAGACAATTTATTTATATTAAATTGAGGAGGTTATTTAGCAGATGAGACAGTGCATCAGGTAATAGGATCCTAAGTTTTATTTCTGACTCTGCTCATTACCTCAGGCAACCCACTTAGCAGCTTTCCAAGTCTGGCTGTGAATTAGGATGGTAAACGATTGGCAGTACTTAGAAATTCTTAGGTGGGAACTATAATTTTCAATTGCATATAATGTTCTTATTTCAATTATTGTTATACACAAGGAAGGATACTCAACCTTATTAAAATGCCATTTTGAAAGTGTTGTTGACTGTGAATTTACCATCACACACTGACACTTAAGTAGAAAGTGCTCCTATCAAGCTAAAGATCGGTTCAAAGCAAACTCTTATTAATGAAGAATGTTCAAGTTATAAATTCTTCTGCGTGTGGGTCAAGTTCTGATCAGCTTAGCTTTTGAGGCTAACTGTGACTTCAAGTAACACAAGAGCTGTGGCTGTTCTGTTTCTGTTCAGAGAGAAGTCGAAGCAGGCTGCTTATCACCTTCCACAGAATGCTATTGAGCCACAGCGGAATGTGGGAAGGAACTACGGACCACCTGTTGTAAACAAACCTGTCCTGGTCTATAAGTGCCGGCTCCCTTTAGAGAAAACAAGCCAACAGTCAACAGCACTTTTTTTTAGGAAGAGAGGTAGCCACTACACCTTACATTAAAGAAGAATCACAGTTACAAGGCCGATTGATTTTTTTTTCTCTTTATATTTGTCCCTTATATCTTTCTAATCTACCGATGTTAAAGGACTTATTGAAGGCTATTTTGACTAACCAAGAATTTCTTTATCTATGGGAACACAAGTCCAACGGGCTTCTTTTATGGGAAAATAAACCCATAGTTCTAGTATGGAGGGATTTCAGAATTATGAATCTGATGACATGAAAGGCTTCTGGACAAACACCTCTGCAGAACTTACATGTGCCAGGAAACCTCTGTGGTGGAAGACAGTTCTTTTCAACTTCATAGTTTTTAACAATGTCACACTGGTAATCTGAAGTGCACGGTGGCCTGTAGGTATGCCCAGATTCTAAGCAGGAAGTAGCTCTTGTCGCTAAAATAAATTTAACATCTTCCTCCTATGAACTCAGTGCAGGATGCTGATCCTAGATATAGTGCTACGGGTGGAGAGAATGCTGGAAGGACTTCATGCTCACATTAAAGAGAAACTTGTGGGGTCTAGTAAAGAGTCAAATGTTATCCCTTTAATTAATATGTAAAGAAGCATTAGCAGTTTGCAGAGCATATGGGAGGAAAGTAAAGACTCCATGACGACTGTATCCAACATGAATTTTGTTTTGGACAGGCTATGACCGCAGATCATCTAGAGATAGTGACCATGTTTTGAAAGTCCCATCCTAGTGCAGAATGGCGTGAAATAAGACATGATGGGACACATGGAAGAGAATTGGTGGAACTCGGATAATGCAAGAGGAAAAGAGTCCCAGGCTAAACCAGAATAAAGACCTTTCCCAAAACACACTGGTTAAGGCTTCTCCTTCTATTCTTTATAAGAACTGAAAGTTATAAGAATGCAACTCTACATAACATTCTAAGATGTATATGTTTATATATGTGTGTATTTATGTGTATATATTGTATATATGTTTATATATATGTGTGTGTGTATGTATATATGCATGCCTAGTTATGCAAAGTAATTCTCATTTAAACTGTTCTCAAAAATGAGCTTTGATATTTTCATGAAGTACTGAGTTTAAAAAAATTCCTCTAAATGTTGCACATATAGCATCGAGCAGGCTGGAGCCTCCCTCCTTATTACACTCAGGACTTTAGTATCCAGAGTGGGTTAAACAGATGAACAGCCTCTGTTACAGAGCCCTGTATTAATGTAGTTTTCATTTATTTGTGTTGAAAATATATTCCATGTACAGTAGACAATGTGTATACATTTTTTTTTACTTCAAATTGATGTCAATTAATATTTAGCAGCTATTTGCCCTCCTTCTAAAAAGAAAAAAAACATGCTTCCGAAACCTACAACTTCTCCACTCCTGTTGGAGATTGGATTGCATCCTCCAAAAAGGTATGTCCTCAAAAATCCTAATTCCCAGTACCTATGAAGTGACCTTATTTGGAAATAGGGTCTTTACAGGTGTAATCAAGTTAAGATGAGATCATACTGGATTAGGGTGGGCCCTAAATCCAACCACTGGTGCCCTTATAAGGAGAGAGAAATTTGGACTTAGAGGCACAGAGGAGACACAGAGGGAAGATGTCTGTGATGATGGAGGCGTAAACTGGAGTGACGCAGCTGCAAGCCACAGAGCGCCAAGGGTTGCTGGCCGCCACCAGGAGCTGGAAGAGGCGAAGAAGATCTTTGCCTTCAGAGGGAGTGTGGCCCTGCCATCATCTGGATTTTGGACTTCTGTCTTCCAAAACTGTCAGAGAATAAATTTATTTTGTTGTAAGCCACCTAGTTTGTGGTCATTTGTTGCGGCAGGCCTTGGAAATTAACACAGCTCCCATACTTAAATTTGAAATCCCTCCATGGTCTGTTAGATGAAAGCACAAATCGTATAGAACAGAAGATGCCAAACATACTTCTGGGCAGCAAGAAACAGACCCTCTAGCCAGCACCTTTCAGAACACTCCTCGCTTAGTAATGGCTTAGTATTGTGACTATTTATTTAATTGGTCCTCTGCTCTTTCACCAGTGATCTGATTTGGAAATAGAAGTTATTTTCTAGACCTTCCACATCATGGTCTGATTTCTTGCTTTTTTACACTGAAATGTAGTGTGTGGGGTAATGTGTGTGTTACACCCTTCAAGGGTTTCCATGAAGCTGTCTTGGACAAAGACTGAAACAGGACAGAACATTATGCCTTGGATCTGAGAAGGGTACACAGGAAAGGTTTACTCTTCGTTGGCACTAAAACTTTGCCTTTTGTGGTGCAAGGGAGAGCTAGGAGGAACATAGAACTGGGCTTTCCAGTAGAAGCTTCTGCCTTGATCATCTGCACCTTCCGTTACAGGAGCCATGAGCCACTTGAAATGTGGGTAGTGTGACCCATAAACTGAATCTCAAGTTTAATTAGCTTAAATTTAATTTAAATTAGCACAGATCTAGAGTCTAAACAACACGGTTAGGAGAGACTAGAAGGAGGGAAAGCCAAACAGAGTACTCAAAATGAAACAAAGCACAAAATCTACTCAAATCAAACCTGGTAAAAATTAACAGAAAACGATGGTTCAGGTAGACTAAACAATGAAGCTAAGAGGGAATTACTTCTCTACTCTTCCTATGATCATGTTTTCCCAATATAAAGCAACTGGCCAATTGAGCTAAATGAATAATAATTTTAAAAAGATGGACTGGATATAATCATTAATCAAATTAGCCAAAATAGTTGACCTTATAAACTCAATGGCCACAGTTTTATTGGATTAAAAAAGAAAATTGGAATAATTTTTCTTATGCAAAAAAAACAAACAATTTAATGAAGTGAAGGTATAAGATAAAAATTCAGTAAAAGATGAAAAACTCTGAGAATGAAAAAACAGTCAGCTTTTTAATAGCAGCAGGAAAAAACAGACAAGAAAGAAGAAAGAGAGCAAGGAGGAAGAAGGGAGGGATTGGAAAGGAGAGGGGTAAAGGAGACAGGGAGGGAGAGAAGCAAAGAAGCAAAATGTACAAACCCTGATCCATAAATTCAAAAGCTGTTGGCATTTGGAGCAAGTATTTGGGAAGTCCCTAAAAGTTGAAGCACTATTACTACTTTGGAAAAGAAACCCCAAGATTGATGGCAGGAGAGAATGTCACGTATAGAGATATCTGAACAGAAAGATGCCAATTCCTACAGACTAGCTAAATTTAACCTGGAAATCACCACAGTCTGATACACTCTATCACTGGATTTAGGATCTGGTTATGAAACTCAAAACAGCATACAGGTAATTTGCGATGTTTCCTGAGCTCACCATCAAAACCAAGAGTTCCACTTCTATGATAATTTGGGCACAAGAACACATTGAATCCAGGCAAATACATCAATTAACATTGCTAAAAGCAATACAGTGACATCTCTTTGTTGGGGGGACTTTGAATATTGCTTGTGTGTAAAGCAGAGAGAAAATGGGATCGGTGTGATCTCTCAGTTGGGGGGGTGGTGAAAATCCCCTATATTTTGGAAAACAAAAATCAAAAGATTGCATGAATGCTTATAACAAATTTAGTCCCTTTTGCGTATTGAGAAATTACTTAAAATTGTGTCAAATTTTATTGCATTTTTTGAAAACTTGGAATCCATGACATGGGTAACCGATTAATCAAGGCTGCACACTTGGCAGGTCTTTTTCATAGCTCTCTAATTCAGAAAATTCGTTCAATGTTCTCTAGGTGTCCAGCTGGGCATGGTGTGGGCACTTACTAAATGATTGCTGAATAAAATAACAAACCACACTTGCTTAGTTGTTTTAAACAACTAAAAATGATGGATAAAAAGGAAAACAAAGAAAAAATTATCTTAAATGCATCCACAGCTAGCGAAAAAGTAAGGAATCCTCAGATTAAAAACTAAGTGAAACAGGCAGTCAGAAACAAAAGCAGAGGCAGCTTTTGTGTTGAGCATATTGGCCGCGAACTTGAGCCTCAGTGTTCAAGGTCTTACAGGGTTTGGAAAAGAGGAGGCAAGGACCAGGCCCATCCAAGGTGTAATTTAATGGAAAACCCCTCCATAAACCCTGGAGCCCAAAGGCTATCCTCTAAGGGTATACCCTAGAAATACGCTTTCTCTCTGCTCCTCTCCCCAGGGGACAGTGAGGACAAGTACTGTCTGGACCCTTGTCACTGAGTAGAAGGGAAAAGTCTCTCCTGAAAATTTGTGACCACACGCCATCCTTCACGTGGTTTGCAACTCAAATTCACATGACCTGTGCTGCTCAAAAATATCAGGTCAAAAGTGTAGTTAAAAGTGATCTCAGGGTGGTAGTAGTACCAGTTGCCTGGCAGAACCAAATATAGTTCTTTTCTGGAAGAACTATCTTCATCCCAGAAACAGAAGGTAAAATGTGTCCTAAGAGACAATAGTGAATGAGAAGATAAAGCTGAATAAATTACGCAGAATAAAGCATAGAGAGATAAAGAGATGGGGAATACGAAAGAGAGTTTAAGAATCTTGGCAGAAAGAATGGGCAAGACTCACATAGCTCTAATGTGGGTGACAGAAGGAGAAAAAGAAAAAATCATGTAGAAACATTGTTTGAAGAGAGAGTAGCTAAGAAGGCTTGAGAACAACCTCTAGAGAATCAAAAAGCCCAACTATAAATAAAAAGCAAGATAAATATAAAGAAATCCACTTCTAGACAGCAAAATGAAAACTGAATAACCATGAGAAGATGCTGCAAGCCTTCATAAAGACATAGTCTTCCAAGGAGTGATGCTTAATTTGACAGCTCACTTTTTTTTTTTTAAATAATTTTATTTATTTATTTTTTTCCCCCAAAGCCCCAGTAGATAGTTGTATGTCACAGCTGCACATCCTTCTAGTTGCCGCATGTGGGACATGGCCTCAGCATGGCTGGAGAAGCGGTTGTGACGGTGCGCGCCTGGGATCCGAACCTGGGTTGCCAGCAGCAGCGGAGCACGCGCACTTAACCACTAAGCCACGGGCCGGCCCGACAACTCACTTCTTAATGGCAACAGTGGAAACCTGAAAACAACTTATATGTACAATGTACTGACAGAAAATAAATGCCAATGTAGAAGTCGAAACCTGCAACAGCAGCTCTCAAGAATGAAGGCAAAATAGATACTTTCAAACAACCAAAAACTGAGAGAGTTTGCAACATTTAGATATTCAGTAAGGAAAATTCTAGAGGGTATTTTTCAGGCAGAGCAAAATGATCCCGGCTGGAAGGTCTGGGCTATATAGGAAGGATTAAAGAACAAAGGATATGGCAAATGTGTGTAAACCAAAGCTAATATCGACTGAATAAAACATAATTAAAGTAACTTGCGGAGTTATAAAAACATGACAGAACTAAAATATATGGCAATGACATATAAGTTGGAAGTGAATAATGTCAACGTTTCTTGTGTTTGGGGAAGATAAAAATACTGATTTACTTTAGAATGTAGCATATATAACTTTCAAAATAGAAGAGGAGAAAGATGGAAGGAGAAAATAATAATCAGTCTAAAAAAAGATGAGAAAAGAGAAGAAATGAAGCATGGAGTAAGGAAGACAAACACAAGCACAAAATAACCTGGTAAAAATAAATCCAGGGGCCGGCCCGGTGGCGCAAGCGGTTAAGTGCGCGCACTCCGCTGCGGCAGCCCAGGGTTCGCCGGTTTGGATCCCGGGCGCGCACCGATGCACCGCTTGTCAGGCCATGCTGTGGCGGCGTCCCATATAAAGTGGAGGAAGATGGGCATGGATGTTAGCCCAGGGCCAGTCTGCCTCAGCAAAAAAAGAGGAGGATTGGCAGATGTTAGCACAGGGCTGATCTCCTCACAAAATAAATAAATAAATAAATAAATCTAATCTATAATTCTAGTAGTTACAACAAATGTAGATGCACCTAATTCTTTAGTTGTGAGGCAAAAGATGATCAGACTGGTTGTATAAAATGTAGTTATATGCTTTTTACAGAGATGCTCTGAAAAGCTTAATTCGTTAAGATTGAACATAAGCCAAAGGAAAAAGATATGCCAGATAAACAATGACTGACAGAAACCTAGTGTAGTTATGCTAATATCAGCCAAAATAGACTTACTATTTAGGTAATGATTAGCATGTTGATAGACAATGTGTGTTTCCTTTTTCTCACATTGAAAGATCAGTAGAAAGGCATGTACTAAATATCTTTTTCTTCATTATTTGACAACTTTGGGCAGCAATTTTCTGAAGGAAAATTCTAACATTTCTCTCTCAGAAAATTGCTTTAAATTATTGTTGTTCTTTTCTTTAAAAAAATTTTTTTAGCATTTACACTGGAGAAAATCTTTTATGATGAAAACAAGTTGTCCTTCCTCCTCCACGTGTGGCTTAAATCTATGATCACCTGGCCTTGCGGCTCCTCAGTGTCATCTCTTTAGTCCATTTCCATGCATGATTTCTTTTAACTGTACCATTCATGACTTTCTCTTGGTTTCTACAGCTTTCACTTAGGTCCCATGGTTTCTCCCTAAATGTATTCCCCATGGTTTGGATTCATGGTGTTCACTCATAGTCCAACTCTCTCATTAGGGGTCAGTGCATTTTCAGGTGAAATCAATCAACTTTTGATTAGCTCCAAAGAGTTTCATGGTATTTTAAGTAACAACCAACAATGGCTTAATTAAAGCTTGAATTTTCTTAGTACACACCATTCACCTGAAATGCTGTCTCCTTTAAGCTAGCTAAGCTTGACCCTGTATTTCACATTACGTCCATCTCATTTTTCTGCTGCAGCTTGGACTAATCTATCTGGGCTTCTCACTCCATTTGTTTTACTTTGATTCCTCAGAGGTCAAGCATATTCAATTGTTCAATCAGATACCAGGGTCCTCTATCTGACTTTATATCGTATATGTCATAGGGGTTGGTGACCCCATTCTAAGCTTTACCCAATAGTGTATTATGCAAGTAGCTGACTGCCATTACTAATCCAAGCTTATTAGGCACTCAGTGACTACATCAACACGGTGTTTATGAGTCAGAGAATCTTGGTCTCAGTTGCCTGGCACTGAGTCAAGGGTCAGGAAATAATGAGATCAGGCTTGGCAAACAATGGTACCTGTGAGGGAGCCCGTCTCTTCCCCCTGGCATTCCTAAGCTCTGTAGAAAGAGGGTGAGTTTTACCATCAAAGGCTTTGGATGGATGTTTGGATTCTGTCATTAGACCAGCTAAGCGAGCTTGGGAAATCATTTAACTTCTTCGAGTCTCAATTTTCTCTTCTGTAACGTGGAGATTATTGTTATCATATCCACTATTGTGCAGACTAAACGTAACAGTGCGTGGAAAGCTCTTTGCAAACTGTAATCTGATTAATTAAATGCAATCTGAATAATTAAGTAATCCCAATACTCCTTAAAACTGAAATTTCCCCCAAATTAAGACCCATCATATAGGACTTCTAGGGGACCAATCCTTCTGACCATTTCAATTCAATGATTAACGATTAGATTTAGACTGACATATTATAATAATAATTTGGCAGCCCCCGATTCCCAGATCTAGTGGAAGAACTGGGACAAACTATTCAACCTTCTGTCTAGTAGTTTGAGATGTTTTACTAGATGCTTTCAAATAGAAAAGAAGTATATTCTTTCTTCATAAATCAAATAAATAAGGTACATTGTGAGAAATGCACTGGAAATAAAGGCATTCTAAGTTGCTTTTTCCTATTGATTTTGGGCAAATCATTTAACCTCTATGGACCCCAGTATTTATTGCTCTAATCTCCAGTTTCTGCATTCACTTAGGAGGATATTATGAGGTCATAATAACAAAATACCATAGATGGGGTGGCTTAAACAACAGAAATTTATTTTCTCACAGTTCTGCAGGCTAGAAAGTCCAAGATCAAGGTGCCAAACGATTCAGTTCCTGGTGAGAGCTCTCTCCCTGGGTTGCAGCTGGCCACTTCTCACTGTGTCCTCACATGGCCTTTCCTCAGTTCTGTGCATGGGGAGAGAGAGATCTACTCTCTCTCTCTTCTTCTTCTTATGAGGCCACTAATCCCATCACAAGGCCCCCACCCTCATGACCTAATCTAACCCTAATTGCCTCCCAAAGACCCCATCTCCAAACACCATCACATTGGGGGTTAGAGCTTCAACATATGAATTGGGGGTCAGGAATACATTCAGTCCATCACAGGGGTATAACTTCTTTTGTTACTGTCACATTTGCCGTGTGAGGTATGTATATATTCTTTCTTTGTGATTATTGGACTAAGGTCAACCTTGTTATGCTGAAAACCCTGCCCCTTCTATTGAGAAGAATCATTTTCAGTGCAAGAGTAGGTCTAAGAAATTTTGTTAACACATACTACGAGCAGAATCTAAGTTCAATATTTGACACCTGGAAATACGAGCTAACAGGGATGACTAATCAGCTGACTCTAGGACCCTTTCAGATGAGCTCTGTGTCCCTAGAGTTGATAAAAGACTTGGTCAAGTTGCTTTCTGTGACTCTAGCCTGATAACCCCTATTGAAACAAGTGAATCTTGGCACATTGCTTGGTTCAGATGTTCTCAACTACTCTGAAATATTTGAACAGAAGTCAGCCTGATCCATAGAAGAGTACATGAATATCAGCTCCAAGAGGGGGCAACCTCAGCTCCAAGAGGGGGCAACCCACTGCATCTCTGACTCCCTGTCACGGAAGAGACCTGGAAGATGGAGTGTGCACAGCATGCTGCAGGATTGCAGTCCCCACCAGGCCAAACCGAGAAAAAGGAAACGGAAGCCAGAGTTCCATTATGTCGTACTCTCAAATTGATCACAGAGAGTAGGAAGGATCCGTGTTCTCTCACAACAAGATCAGAAGAACCTCTCCAGTTATCTCCAGGAATGACATAAAATGTTTTCTAAAAGGGCAGAAATGGCCTGATTAATTTCTGCTTTTTTTGGATGAAATATTTTTTTCATTTAACTTTTTGTTTTGACATTTCTAGCTCTCTAATATTTGTATACTCTGATGGGTAGTTCAAGTGTCTGCAGTATTTCCTCAATATTTCAATCGTCAAGTGTTTCAAGGCAGTTGAGAAGATCGGAATCAAGCAATGGGCCAAGATTCTTATGTTTCTGTAACAGTATCAGGCTAGAGCCCTTGGTGGAAGTGTTGGTACAAAACAACCGAGTAGGTGTTGTCAGAAGAAGAACCTCTTCTTACATGTTTTGAGAATTTTTGTTGTGAGTTCATATTTGTTGAGACTCTGTGCGTGCAAATTTCAAGTGGCTTTAGTTAATGACTCATTTCTCTGGAATGGCTCATTTGCTTATTCCAGGTGCCTGGGAGTGATACTCCCAGTTTGATCAATTTAGAAGTCTGATCATTAATTTACAAGTAATTAATATTTTTATTTGTTTATGAACGATTTCTAATTTATTGCTTTATAATCAGAGAATAGTGCCAATAAAAGATCTTCTTTTGATATTTCTTAAGGTTTTCTTTGTAGGTAGATGATTTATTTCCACTACTGTCTGATGGATGTAGTGAAGAATGTGCATTTTTGTTCATCGGGCATGGAATTATCTATATACTTATTTTTAGATCAGGTTTGTTGATTGTATTATTTGAAATATTTATATTCTTACTTATTGTTCACCTATTTTTTGAAAAAAGTATACTACAGACTCTGCTATGATTTTGGATTTCATAAAGTCTCTGCATTCCTAGTTTTTATTTGTGTTGCCTTGTATGTTTCACTGCTATGTTATTCGGAGACATAAAAATTTATTAATATTATCTCTTCTTTGTAGATTATACCTTTTATTATTTTCCCGTATATTGCTTCATGCCTCAGGTTCTTATTTTTCTGGTATTATGTTAATATAGCTCCCTTTTCTATTTTGCTAACATATCTTTGTATGTTCCATTATTTTTTACCTTTTTTTTGCTCTTTGACTTACTTGGATTTATTTTAAACAGCTAGAATTTGTGAGCAGTCTGAAGTTGCTTGTCTTTTAGTAAACGAAAACATCCCTTCACTTTCATTGTGATAATTTGTTTTATTTTTCTATTGTACTTTATGTTTAAAGTTGATTTTGTTGTTGCTTCCTCTTGATACAGTTCCTTAATTTACTGCATTGAAAAGTTTTATTTATCTTTTATTTCTACCTTAATCCTGGAAAGTAATTAGGAAGTTTCTCTCTCTTTCTCAGCCAGTAATTAGCTTCCTAATTTTTAAAGCCACAAAATCATAGCTATGTAGTAATAGACTTAAGTAATATTAATGCTCCTCATATCAGAATTTTTATTAATCTACTCTCTACATCACCAACCCCAATCAAAGTAACTGCTTACCTCGCCTTGCTATAACAACTTTACAGCAACTGTTGAAACTCATTTAAAATTGAAGTCTTAATCTAAGCATCCCTCAGTAAATATTAGTAAGTGCTTACCACCTGGGGACATAGCTGCTATTTCATACAGATACAAGCACTTTGCCTCTTCTGTTTAGGGAATTAATTACTGAATGTGTTCACAGGCACATTATCAGCATACTTCAGACTTAATTATACATCTTCCAAGCACAGTGTTCACAGCTCCGTCTTGTATTCTACGTCTTCTCCTATCCTGAGATCTAAATTACCATTAAATTTTGTTTGGTTGAAATAATTCCTCCAATAACATAAAAAGTGTGTTTTCAAAAAGAGTGGGTCCTAGCGTGTTTGATAATGGCTTTCTTTTGTCCTCACATTCAAATGACATTATGACTCCATTTCTCTCAAAATTTTGCGAAGGATCTCTACAGTTTTCTAACTTGCAGTGTTGTAAATAAGAAGTCAGATGCTAGTCTATTTCTCCTCTTTATGTAACAGCCTTTTTCTCTGCGTGGGGAAGTTGACTAAACTTTCTTTTTCTTTTTGGACTTCAGAAGATTCACTTGGATGAGGCTGATTTATATGTTATTGTCAGAAATACATCCTGGTGTTAGTCGAACACTTTCAATCTGAAAAAGAAAGATTTTGTTCAGCACAGAGAAGAGGTGTCTATTATTATTTGACTGGTATTTATCTTCTATATGCTCCTCTGTTCTTTCTTTGTAATTCCTATTATCTGGGTCTTCCATGTCTGTTGTCTTTTCATCTGTGGTTCCCATTTCTTTGTATTTTTGCTCTATATTGTGGACTATTCCCTCCACTTAATCTTTCAGATGACCAATTTGATTTTCATCAGGAACTAGTCTCTCTTTGAGTTCACCTCTTACCTTTAAATTTGGAGATTGTGTGGGCTTTTTAAAAAATTTCCAGAAATCTTTTTATGTTCTCTTATCTCACTAAGACTTCTCATTACATTTTTATTAAACCCCTAGTCTGTTTTTCCATTGATTCTGGCTCAGTAGAACCTATGTAACCTAGTTGTTCCAGCTGTTGTGTTCATTTAAGTGGTTTATTTTTTTGTCCTCCTCAGGTCAGTGAATGGGAATTTCTTCAGCAAGAAGTGACGCAAGTCAAGCTACTGAGTCTGTCTGGTGGTGGAGACTGGACAAGCAGTGGAAGATATGCCTGCTTTTTTCTCCTTAAATGAGTCAGTAGTGAGTAAGTTCATAAGCTGGGACCTTTGGGCTGAGATGTGAAACTCTGCTAATCTCATAATCCCCCAGGCACAACAGGGAGGGGCAGTCCTCAGCCCAGTCTTCCTCATCGCCTCCAGACCTGCTGGCAACTGCGAGCTCTGTCCCTCAGCAGGCAGGTGCAGTACTCCTTTGGAAAGACACTCTGACTGGCCAGCTGGTACAGGTAGACCCATGTGGCAATGTATACCCAAAGATAAGAAGACTCCGCAGAACTTATGATAATTTACAACCTTGCCATGACCCCTAAGGACTAGAAACAAATTTTATTTATAAGGAGTTGAGAAAAAATAATGGCAGGTTGAGAGTATTTATCATCTTTCTCTCCCAAGAACATCCTACAATTATAAGGAAAAAATTGTAAAGACTTAACCAACAAAAGCAAAGAATAGGACAGGTGATATCAGGAGATAACATGGCTTTTTTTTTTTTAATGGCAATGAAAGGAGAGGAGGCTCTCGATCTTGAGAGGGGATACTGTTGAGAGGAGAGCCCGTTCACCCTGCAGAAGTGGAGGCCTGGAGGCAAGAGGCATATGGCAAGGGAGAGACGCTTAACAGGCCCAGGGTGTTGTAGGAGGTTCGATGGATTTGATCGGAGACGTAAAAAGGAACTTTCCAACCCAAAAAAATGGACTGAGTGCACACTTTATTATATAGGGAAGGGTAAAGGCTAAAGTTAGCAAATAGATATGGAGAATACAGGAAGTAGCTATATACAAAGAAACATCAGACTGGGTACTTATAACATCCAAATAGGTCAATAAAAAGAGGAAACAACATCAGATCGATCGAAAAAGAGGAACATCAGATGGATAGCAAGAGAGAAACATCAGATTAGGTACTTACAACATCCACGCCCTTACACCGGGGAGAGTCCCTTTGACAGGCTAGGTGGGAGTGCCAATTGAAAGAGGTCCTGGGCAAGGCATTCCCACCCCCAGGCAAGACTCTCATCAGGCCCCAGTTTCCAACAGCTTATATAGTATGAGTAATTTCCAGAGTAAGCATTTGGTGTTCTCACGTACAAATGGTTATCAGTTGTGTACGTGCATTGAGCTCCTTAGTTATCGCCCTAGCCCAGCACAGATGGCCAGTCTGTCCCGGGCTATGATGCCCAAAGAGTCTTGTAATCTTACAAATTGCAACTATCTCTGTGGGAGAAGGGCTAGTTCCTACCACACAGAAGGCCGCTTTACATTTCTCTGTGTGCTGGTGGTTGTAGGTTCATGGACCGGCCAAACATGGCTGTACTCATGTCAAGACACAGGGGTTGGATTAAAGTCTCCATCTGGGAATCCAGGAACAGGCACTGGGAGCAGCCTGGCACCCACTCCCCGGTGGCCCTCTCCTGAAGTCCAATCTAGGAGAAATAGTTAGAAATCATAATGATTAAGTAAAAGTTTGGAGGAACTTCCTAATAGTTCAAGCAATTAAACACTAGAATAGGCTTTCAAATAATACATAGGCCTGGATTTAGAACCTTATTCCAGTGTTCTTTGTGGCGTCCTGTTTGGAAACAGATGGTTGGACTAGGTTCATGCATTCATTCAACAAATAAATATGGAAGGCACTAGATACTAGATCTACTTCATATCTGTTATACTTCTAGGATTATCTTATTTATGGGTCATTAGGGACAGTGGATACTGTATCTGATTATAACCTATTAAATATCAAGATCCATAAAAACCCACAATATTTCCTTATTGCCTTTCACTGCCCTCAAGTGAAGCAGAAAGAAAACAAGGAGGAGTCTATGATGTGTTAATAGTTTGTAGCTTGAACATGTCTCCAATAGGGAACTAATGAAATGAATTCAATGAGATTCAATGATAAGTAATAAAATCATTTAATGCAGGTAGAATTCCTGCAACCAGCTTATCAGAGACAATAATGATGAGCTGAATCCCCACACTTCCTTCAGTTCACCAGTAATTTCTCACAAATGTCTATTTTTGACATCAGCACATATTCATTCACCATTGAGTAACTCTAGCCCACTAAAACCTGGATTGCACTGATACTAGATCACAAACTTTTCTGGCAAAAGTCACCACACCATTATCCTTTCAACTGCCAACTACAAGGGACTTTTCTCAGAGTCTTTCTTTCTCTCTCTCTCTGATATATAATCCACCGTGATATCTCTATAGCGTAGGGTCATGCTGACAACATGCTTCATCTTGAAATTCTCCCCTAGGTTAGTTTCGTTAACACTTTCTGTCTCATTTCTGTGTCTCCTATAGTAGCTCCTTTTGCATCTTGTTCTTTGAATCCACTCCTGTGCCCATCCCTAAGTGCTGGTCCTTCTTAGTTTCTTGGTCTTAGTCTATACCTCTATCTGCTTCCTTAGTTTTGCTCCAGTGAATGCACTGACTGACAGCATATGGATATAGATATGTATTGAGGCCACACTTTGCTGCTGCACCACAGGCCCCTACATCCAACAGCTGGAAATCTCCTCCTGGAGCCCTCCCAAGAGGCAGTGTAGTGTAGTGTAAAGAGTGGAGATTCTGGACACAGATTGCCTGTGTTCAAAATGCTACTCTGCCATTTCCTAGCTGTGGAACATTAATTAGGCAAATTACTTAACCTCTCTTGGCTTCCTCATCTGAGAAACTGGAAGAATAATAATTGGTTGTTAGGTACAATAAGTGATTGGTTGTTAAGTACAATAAATGAGTTATTATATGTGAAGCGCTTAGACCAGTACATGGCACAAGGTAAGGTCTATGTAAAATGTTAGCTGCTGTTATTGTTATGATTACTTCAGACAAGGCATTTAAAAACAAATTTATTTTCTCTTCATTCTGATTTACTTATATGGGAACACTGTTTATCCCCTGGTCTTCTAAACCAGAAATGTGCAAGTCATTGTCTACTCCTCTCTCTTAGTATTCATTAAGTGTAATTGACTTTATTTCCTATACATTTCTCTATCAGCCTCTCCCTCACCATTCTTCCTGCCATCTTAGTCTCTCTGCTTAGACTTTTATCATCTGGCATCTGGAATACTGCAATAGATTCTTAACTGGTTATTTTTCTTCTTTTCCCTCTCCCCTTTAAAATCACCCTTTGAACTGAAACCAAAGTGGTAAAAAAAATGATGATGATGGTAATGATGATGATGATGAAGACGCTAACATGACGTTTTCAGGCATTTTCTCATTTAACCCTTACAGCAAATTGACGAAGCAGATACACTTATTACGTTGTTTTAGGAAGCTGAGGACATAGGCTTTGAGAAGCGAAAGAACTTGCCCAAAGCGCAGAGCTGAGACCTGACAGTTCCAGACTCTCGACACCTGATGTGTGTCTGATCAGGGCCTGCGCTCCCAACCTCTGCCAACTGCAAGTTCGTGGCTACAGCCCCTCGCCAGCTCCTGATTTCCTGCAGGTGAAAGTGTGTTTCTGCAAGGCTTCCAAGGTGCTTCATCAATGTGTCCAGGGAAACCTCCTCAGCCTCCTACCTTATTCATATCTTAATAATCCACACTTTGCATTTTACTCTTCAACAATACCATTTTGCATATGGTTCCCAAACACTTTGTGGTGGTTTACTCCTTCATGCCTTTGCAAAAACTCTTTTTTCCCATTCTTCCATTTGATGACTTAGAACATAACTATTGAGAAAACCTAGCTTCTATGTCACTTCCCTGGCCCTCTGTGGCAGGTAAACATTTCTACTGTTGGGTTACTTCTATGTCTACTTCATTAATGTGTTCTGTTTTTATTGGCTTTACATCTATGTCTCTTAGTAAACTGTGAGCTCTCTGAGGGTAAAGGTTGGATTCTCATTATACTCTTAGCATAGTCTTTACATTCGGAAAAAATATTTATTGAATTGAATTGATTTTATTTCAAAGTAATTGGCCTGGTGTAGACATAAACCGTGTTCAGATGGTTTCTGTAGTGGCCCTTTTCTTTCTAATCTTGTTATCATGGACATAGTGCAGGGCCTGCTCATCCTTCCCTGGGAGAACACTTATCTTCTGTCTGCATTTTCTGCTCTCTAGTCACCATTTCTGTTTAAATAACCTCTTCTACCCACCCAGCCCCCAGCATCCTTCCTGTCCATTTGACAGTCTCCATCCTCCTCTCTTCCTGCAGATGATGAGGCTGGAACCCACATTAAGCCAATAGGAGACTTAGTCTGCAGCCCTTGCAGAAAGGCCTATGGGGCCTAGCTGGGACCAGGGCACCCAGGGCAAACATGGGATCAGCTGAACCATTAAGCACAGTGATATCCTAATTGAACAAGGAGAACCAAATCAATAGTCACAAACTTGGAGGATCCACAGGTTTCTCTCCACATCAATATTATATCTCTTGTCTCTCAACATTCTAACATGATTGCAAGTGAGAAGGGCTGTCGTGACTCATAACAAATGACCCAACAAAGAGATATTGGCTTTTTGTAATTGGTTCAAGACACACTGTCATTCTAGTGACAATGAAATTAATCAAAAGAAGTCTTTTTGCTTTGTCTATAAATTACATCATAACCTTTAACATCCATTATTAACAATCAATATTGCATGTTGAGGTAGCTGAAGAGGACATGAACGCAGATTAAAATTTTAAAAATCCCCACGCCCTGTATTTGGCCCTTTTAGGCCATCTACCTGGTAGATTGCACCATCCATGCAGGGCCTTCTAAATTGTCTTTCTTTTATTTTCTTTTTAAAGCCTGCAAGATTTTAACTCCACAAGACCTCCACACTCAGGCAATGTTCTTAGAGAAAGTAAATGATAAATTCAGACAGCTACTGCAATGCTTCCAATGAGGTGATGTTTTTAGGTGTGTATTCATGTTATATAAGGGTTTAAAATACAATTTGTAAAATGGTCACATAAATGGGAATTTTAATTGTGCAATAATTTTGGAAAGCAACTCGATAATGCAAACTGAAGTCTAAAATTATCATACCTTTTGCCTGAATAACTCTATTTTTAGGACTCAAGCCTATGTAAATAATCTGAAACAATAGAAACAAGTTTTAATCACAAAGATCTTCATCACAGCATTATTTATAATGGTAAACAACAATAAAACTCTAAATGTCTAAAAATAGGAGAATGGCTAAGTAAATGATAGTGAAAAATAGCTGTGTAAATAATGTAATACTATGGAACCATATCAATTATGTTTCAGGTCAGTCCAATTCAACAAACATTTTATTGACTACTTCAAATTTCTAGCACCATTCTAGCAGCTCATGTACTAGTGGACAGATAAATACAACAAAATATTTGAAATAGAGTGTGGTAAGTGCCATAAAAGCGTGGAGGAGGCTGAATTACCCCAGGAGGGGAAACTGGGCAGTGGGGGAGTGAGAAGGAGAACCAGGGAACACTGGGTTGGTAACTGCTGGTAATACGCCAATGTAGTTGTTTTGTTTGATACGGTAAATAGTTTATTAGGGAGAAGTTTGGTGTGAGTAGGAGAGGCTTCTAATCGACTCCTGGAAGAATGATTAAGACGAAACTTAAGGAATAAGTAGGAATTAGCAACATAGCGGGGGTGGGTTAGGGGAAAGTGTTCTAGGTAGAAGGTCTGGCCTGTGCAAAGGCACAGAAGTGGAAGAGGGAATGAGGGGTCTGGGGCGCCATAATTAGTCAAAATGGCTGGTGCATGGAGTGCCAGGCTCAGAAGCCTGAAGAGGTCGGTCCAGAGGATCTGAAGGTTCTTGAAAAGCATACAGAGCCTGTATTTCATTTGAGGGTGATGGGAAAGCACTAGAAGTGTTTGTGAGCAGATTTAGGGAAAAAGATGATGAGTATAGGTTAGGTATGTTGGGTAGAGTCCACCAGGCAGTTAGATGCCTAGGACGAGGGGTCAGAGAGAGCTGGACTAGACACAAGGATTTGGGAGTTACAAGCATTCAGATGATAACTGAGGCCAAGGGGATGGATGAGATTGGGGATGAGGGGACAGTAGGTGTAAAGGGTTTAAGAGAAGGACAGGCAGAGAGATGAGAGTCCTCAAACGATACTGAGATGGGGTGGCCAGAGCAGTAGGAGACAAACAAGAAGAGTGTAGTGTCACAAAATGCAAGGAAAAAATATGTTTCAAGAAGCGGATGCACGTGTCAAAATTTCTGAGAATCAAGTAAGATAAGAGCTTGAAATATTCTAAGGAAATTAGCAGCAAGAGCATCAGTGACCTGAGCAAGAACAGTTTTAGTGGAGGGTTGAAAACAGAAGCCGCATAGCAGAGCACTGTGGGGTGAGTGGGTGGCATAAAAGCAGAGACAAGAAGAGAAACAATCCTTTCAAGAAGTTTGGCTGGAAAAAAGGATGAGCATTAAGGCAGCAGCTGCAAAGGATTGTGCTGTCAATGGGTGATTTTATTTTTTTCCTTTAAGATGGAAGATGCTAATATTCAATGATTGGATGCTGATGGCAATGATCTATTAAGGAGAGTGGAGGATTAAGGATAAAGTTGAGAGAAAGTGTCACTGATATAACGAGGTTCTTTGGGGGAGGTGGGGAGGAACAAGATACAGAAACTTAGACTGGAGAAAGGATGGCTTTTTGTTGGATTTTTATTCCAAGAAGGAAGGGATGGGGTGGATGTAGAATAGTTTGTAGGTTTGGAATTTGAAAGTTGGAGGAGAGATTTGTCTGATGGCTTCTATTTTCAATAAAGGGGAAGGGGGCAGGCACCTGCCAAGAGTAGGTGAGAGGAAGTGGGGAAGGAGGTGAGGAAAAAGGAAAAATGGTAGTGGCTGTTGGGGAAATCGGGAGAATTGATTAGGGACAGAGGAGAAGGCAGGGTAGCCTGGACGGTGACACTGATCAGCATAATTATGTGATTTTTCTTCAGCAGAGTCAACAAACATCTTTCTTATTTTTATCTCCAAAGACTCGTGTATTGAAGCAAATTCAACTAACTTCATTCTAACTACCCAAATGCAACCCTTGTAGGATTTATGTAGGGAGATCCAAGTTAGCCAGGAAACTATTCTTTGCTTTCCTAGACGTTTGGAGAAGAAGGAGATGGTAGAAAAGAAAAAAAGTCCAGGCAAAATTTACTATTATACATCCCAATCTGCTGATAAACCTTAAACATTGTGCCATGCTTTTTCAGTTAAAAAGACATTTTCAAATATGTTGATTTACCTCTTTCTCCCGATAATTTGCTCGAAGTCGTAGAGCAAGTGGGACCATGTTGAGCCCAGCCCCAGGATTCCTGAACTCAGAGCACTTCTCTTCTCAGTGTTCCAGGAGCCTTCCTGACCCCAGCAGAGTGGTGCTGAGGTAGTGTTTATGAGAATGATGTGCAGCATCTGACTCAAGGTTTACTCTACAGTGAGGTCCCAGAGTCTCTTCTCATAGATGCCCTTGAACCCATTCTAAACACACACACACACACACACACACACACACAGAGTTACATTCAATGGCAACAACTAAAGGTGAGTGCTCTGCAAAGCAGACTCAGTTGACTGCTTGACTCAGTGTCAAGAAGAGAAATGAAATCGTTTCCTGCCTTCTCTAGACTAAGCGATTTCTTGACCTAGAGAGTAAGGGTAACAGAAACTCTTATGTAACGAAGAGCATATGGCCAATTAAACAAGCCCTTCTCAGCTGATACAAGTCACTTATATCCATTCTCTCTCTCTCTTTGTCTCGCTCTCCTCTCACATGTCCTTGGGCTATTTGGTGATAAGCAATGTAGTCTGAAAATAATAAAGGAGGAAAGTGGCAGGATTCCTTACTCCTTCCTGTATTCAAGGATCTTCTCTCTCCCAGTTTTTTTCAACATCAGTTAGAAGTACAAGCCCTTGAACTCCCCTTATGAGTGAGTAACAGTCTTAACCATCACTGTCTCTTTTGAGTTTTATCACAAAATACTGATTTTTGTCAAGTCATTAGGGTTTCTTATAGTAATACGTGGGAATTGGGGCATCCGAATTTGATGAGGTCATCGGTTGATTGTTGTTGTCTTGTCTTCCATGGTAGTCTTTGTCATTGTCATCGTCATCATCATCACGTTCCTTCCCACGATTACCACCAAAATGCAGAGACTACGGTGAAGCAAAATCTATCTTGCATGAAGAAAAATAAAACGTTAGATATATATGAACTTTACAAGCATTTAATGTTTGGTTCTTGGCAACTACATGGAAAAGATTCAAATATAAATACTTTGTTCCTATTATAAAATGAACCAACCAACTTTGAAGCAGGTGTGAGGGATCAAAATTTGCCACCCCAAAATGTGTCTCCTTGGCTTGGTTATTTTTAAGAGCAAAAGACTCAGAAAGAAACTTTGACCTTTCCTTGAACTGCCTAAAAGAATTTAAGATAGAAGGCCTGTCCTAGGAAGGAGCTATCACCATAGATAACTCTGGGTGTGGTAGACTGGGAGGAACCCTGCTAGGCCCACTTCTATCAAAGTTCTCTCTCTGGGGTCACATTGTCTATAAATGGCCCAGCAAACATTTGTTTACCAAACATTTGCTTTTCCGTCTCCATCTAAATTGCCTTCTTCCCCTTTGAAGTCCCAAACCACTACCCCCAACATCCTTCTTTGTCTTTGACTAAAGATGGTATTTAAGGTGGTGGTGTCAGTCATTTTGGTGATTTACTCAGTTTTTCTGGGTTTCTCCCATGTATACGTATTATTAAACTTTGTTTGATATTTATCCTGTTACTCTGTCTCATGTCAATTTAATTCTTGGATCAGCCAGAAGAACCTAGAGGGTAGAGGAATAGTTCTTCCTCCCCTACACAGGCATGGGTTTTAAAGTCAGGCAGACACAGAGTCAAAATCTGGTTCTGCAAATTACTGGTTGCATGAACACGGTTAAGTTACTGAACTTCTTTGAGCCTCAGTGTTCTCTTGTAAAATGGGGAAAATATCTCCTTCACAGAGTTTTGGGAGGATTAAAAAAGACGCTACAAGGGAAGCACATACTAGGCATTGAGACACTGGTCTCCAGCCCTCCCCTTCTCTAAGCACTCTCCCACTTCCCAGAACCATAAGCAGTCCTCCACAAAATATTACTTAAAAAATTAAAATATTTGGTGAGAAAAATCACTCTGCAGGTGCCAGTGTTATTTTTATTCTGCTCTGTGAAGACACGACAGGACCGGACACTCCTTCCCCAAAGCCTAATTAGAGTTTTTCCATTACTGTATTTGTGTTTGTTTTTGCTCCTTTTGTTCAAGTTAGGTTTTTAGGAACCAAAATGAAATGCTCGCCAAAGAGTCATCCTTTGTAGCAGTGATGACACAAATTACATTGTTCTCCGGGGTTTAAAACACCCAGCCATTAAATTTAACTATGTGAGCTTGGCAAATCCTCTCAAAAACAAAGCAGCTGTTTCCCTTTTGTTCATTTTTTAAAGCCTTGCTCAACAGCTTAAAGACGTACACACTCCTGTTGTAAACCCAGGGAAATACCAGGAAGCCGGCACATGCATTTACTAGTGGGAAGGCTCACGGTGATAGAAAGAGAGTGAGGGGCTGAATTTTATTTTCAAGCAATTCAATATTTTCTGTTTGTTAAGCAATACAATGCTTATGATGTGTCAGGCATTGTTCCAAGTCTTTATGAATAATAAGTTGTTTAATCCTCACAAGGTAAGTACTATTATTATTCCCACTTTTCAGATGGGGAGACTGCGGCATAGAGAATTTAGTAGTTTGCCCAAGATCACGCAGCTCTAACGGGCAGAGCTGGGGTTCTGGATCCAGCAGACTGGCTCCACGGTCCATGTTTTAACTAGGTTCTTCCACCTCTCATTTTTTATTCTATTTATTGATTTATTCTTTACCATTTTTGTAATGGCCCTCTATCATTCCTGCTCATTACAGTAAAGTCCTTGCTTTCATTACCGTCTGGTGACTACCTCCCTACTCCAGCAAAGATGGCATCCCCTAATTGGTCTCCACCACTGGAGCTGCCCACAGGCATGCCTGTCCATGGGGTAGGGAACCAGTAGGAAACTCAGCTCTGGTCAGTGACTCATAAGATGACACGCAGCACATACTGTGGGCAATGTAGTTGCAGCTGGGAGGGGCTACAGCCACAACCCCAGTTTATGACGCCCACAGTGATCATCTTCTCAGGTCTCTGCACTGAGTCCTTCCTAACGCTGACACTCTTGGCTCCCCAATCTGTTCAGTGTATACATGAGCATGGTACATGTCATTACTGCCACTGGCCAATACCGGGCCTTTGAGTGAATTAAAGGACAGATAGCGTATGAGAGCATCTGGGTGTGGTCTGTGGGAAAAGAGCATGTTCACCTTGGGTCACAAGTAACTTCAGAGATCACCCACTGTGGTCCTGGCCCAATCACCAGTTTCTTGAAGTGCAGCAGTTCAATCCACCAAAACATTGTCTGAGCATCTGCTAAGGACCAGGAACCAGGCTAGGTGCAGAAGAGACAAACTGGCAGGCTCCCTGCCCACTATGGTCAGTGTCAACAGAGCATTACACATCAGTGATAGAGTTATGCCTGGTACATTAGAGAGCAGAGAGGAGGGCCACTCATCTCAGCAGGAGCTTTCTTAGAGAAGGTGCCTGAGCACAGTGCTTGGCATATAGTAGGTACTCCATAAGTATATAGAGAATGAATGAATGAACAAACGTGTGATGCATGTCTTAAAGAAAGAGTAGGCATTAACAAGACAAAAAAGGAGAAATAGACCCTGGGCAAATAGAATAGCACAAGAGAAGCCCAGAGGCAGGAAACAGCTTTGTGTGTCTGGGGAATTTCAGTTCAAATCCCAAGGAGGAGAGTGGCAGGAAATGAAGTAAAAGAGTCAGGAGCAAGATATTATTCCATGATGAGGAGCGGGAACCTGATCAGTGATCAGTGAGTCAGTTCTTCTCAAACTTTTCATATATATACAGATTACTTTGAGATCAGATTCTGCTTCAGGAGGCCTGGGCTGGGCCCTGAGATACCCTGGTTCTAACAAGCTCCCAGGTGATGGTGCTGCTGGTGGTCCGTGGACCACACTTTGAGTAGCAAGGCATTAGGAGGTGATAGGAAGCACTGATGGATTTGAAGGAGAATGACATGTGATTGACCCCTGGTATTCAGTGAATGTTAAATGAATAAGAATATTAAAGTATATGAGTATATGAGCAATTATTAATTAAAGTTTACTTTATTTCACAAAGGTCATGGGAGAGCATTTATGAGTATCTTTTGTATACGAGTCACTACATTGAGTAGTGAGATAAACTTTATCTCCTCTAATAATAAAAATGAAAGCCCTAGCTCAAACTATGCTTCCTTTGACTAAGTGACTAGTATAATCAAATAATTGTTTTGAATAATTTTTAAACAGAAATAACCATATTTAAATGAACTCTCAACCAGAAATTTTTAGCATTGTGTAAACAGTGAGTGCTATATATTTTAATAATATAATAGCACTTTTTTTTGAGTCATGAATCCAGGCACATTTTAAAAGTTGACGAAGTCACTACTCACATCTTTGACACTTGTTGTTGGGGAAGAAATCACCTTCAGCTTGAGCACTTGGTCACCACCCCACAACTACCAACTCCTGAAATAGGCCCAGATCTCTAATTTTAAATTCAAAATTACACTTTGTTCTCTCTCTAGCTAGCCTTGGGTGTTTTTGGTTAGTGACACAACCTAAAGCTAGGTTATTTGGAACTATTATTTTCAGAGAGGGAAAGACAGCTAGAGCAGGAGGAGAAAAAAAGAGCTGAGCAGGGAGCAGGGAGGAGAAGCACGGAGGAGCTGGCTAGTTCCTGCTCCCACAGTGACCGCTGAAATAGACCCTTTCTCTTTGGTTTGCCACCTCCAAGCTTAACATGCTTCCCCATCAGCCTGGCCGACTTATCAATGCCTCCTCACTTGTTTACATTGGGAAAGAGGTCTGCGGGGGGGGACCCAAGGAAATAAAAACCTAGGGGAAATCAGAAATGCGTGAAAGAAGGGCAGACACAGAAGTGCTGACTCATTTCTATTGAAACCATACCTTTCCCCGGAAGAGTTCAGAACGTTTTGTAAACACAGGCCTGTGGATCTTCTGGGGTGGGGATGTCCTCCTTGTGCTATTATGCTCAGTGGCATAGAGAGGAGTTGGCAGAGGGAGCGGGGAGGAAAGGAGCAGACCCTGGGGTATTAGACAGACATGGGATCAGATTTCGGAGTTGTCACCCAGACATGTGCCTTGGCATACAACTAAGCATATTCGACCTCTTTCTTCACCTTTAAAATTAGGAGAATATTACAGAAGACACTTTTGATCTTTGCCTTCACAGCATCCCTCCTTGCTTTCTGTAACAAGCGTTCCTCATGTTCCTTTGTAGAGTAAAGCCTACCACATTTTGCGTCAATCAAAGTACCCTAAGGGAAAACAGAGATTCAAGCCAGGACAATCAGACACCCCACCACCCCATCATTTGTAGGATCTGAGCCAGGGTCCAAAAACAATCAGAGGCTGCTGGGACAAACTACACATTAGTTCCTACTCTGGAATCGCCCAAATTGCCTTGGTTCTTGTTCTTCCTAAAGCCTGTAGGTTTAGCTGTGAGCCTAGCAAATTCCTTGTTTGATTAAGTTAACCAGTGTTGGTTTCTGTTGCTTGCCACATGGCGTCCTAAATGATGCAAATACTTCTCTCTTAGGGCTGCTGTGAAGATTAGCAATAACATCTGCAGTTCTAGGTTTGAAGTAAAGGCTCAATGTCTGGTCCAAAGAATTAATATTAGGGAATAACTGAAGGTCATATCACAAGCAATCCATCCTGGGAAAATTCACAAAGCTAACGAGTCTGTGCCCTAGGATGTTGAGCAACAGGTGGGCCCCTTTGGCAGTTCTTTCTATGGTTTAGTTACCTGAGAGGCGCAGAAAATTTCCCAGGTCAAAAGCACCCTCCCTTCCTAGCCTGCCACCCCTCCCGAAATCCCCACCATTCACGTCAGGTCTCAAGTTTTCTCATAAGGAAACACTCGCTTAAAGCACTTAAATAGAGTACTTCCTTGAACTAATTAAAGGTATATTATTGGTATATACACAATGTATAATTGTGTGTGCTTTCCCCTAAATGCAGGGAACAAATGTGTGGCCAGTCTGGAGAGAACTCACTATGCCTAGTATGTCATTTGTGATGATCAAGGTTTATAATCATAAACATTTACTTTGTTAAGAAAATCTGTTTTTTATCTTAAAGAGATTTTATTTTTTTAGAGCAATTTTAGGTTCATAACAAAACTAAATGGGAAGTAGAGAGAGTTTGTGTGTGTTTTAAAATATTTTATTATGACTTCCATTTTTCCTTTATGATAAAACAATTTTGCAGCCCAACAAAACTTTTTAATTCGATATATTCCATTGAAGATAGGAGGAACTATCAGGATTTTTTTTGATAAAAAGTGGTGCTTCTCTCAACATTTAGAAACCTGTAAGCCACTCCTGCAAAGCTCTGAATATTCCCTCTGAGTGAAGCCAGGAGTCTTATGCCTCTTGCTTCAACCACTGCCTGTTTATTATTTATTTGTTAGATTTCAGAAGCAGGCTTCCTCTGGAGAGCTCAAGGCCATGTGCAAAGGACTGTCGTGTTCTTAGTTATAAACATCCTTCTAACCTTACAATAGCCCGAACAGCAGATTGTCAAGGGCAGCAGGAAAGCAAGAAGGAGACAAACACATTCAAGGAGCGTCTCAGTGTTCTGTCCAGACGCTACTTAGCAGAACACCAGAGCAGCCTTCAGTTTAACGAGGAAGCCTTTTGGTTTTCCTTCTATGAGGAAATAAAAAAGATTTTATCCAGCAATCCAAAAAAGAAAAATAGCTCAGAAAATAAAGCTGATTTTTTAGGCTCCTGCTCTAAATTATAGGTTAGTTGGGGGCAAGTACTTAACAAATATGGCGCTTCCATAACAACAACAATAACAAATAATAATAATACTATCTCTCATATTTATTGAGTGTTTACTATGTGCCAGGTTTACCTTTATGTTGTCCTCTACAATGAGGTAAATTCTATTATTATTTCCATTTTACAGCTGAGGAAACTGAGGCTCAAAAACTTGCAGAAATTCATCTGGTCAATGGTGGAGCTACTATTTGAACATCAGAGACTGCACCCTTTATCATTGTGACACGCTGCCTCCCTGGTGTTTATTCGCTTGTCTAAGTAACTAAGCTGTCAACGTTCAAGAAAAGAGGAAGGCGACAGGAGAAAATGTTGTGACCATTTCCCAGAGCATCTTCTCCTCAAATAAATAACAGCAGAAGAAAAACTTCAGAAATACACCGGTGGAACTTGTAGAACAAGCCCAGGGCTTGACTCTAAAGCCCTCATCGTTTCCTGTGTGTTGACCCTGTGGAGACAGCCTTGTGAGCTGACCCTCACGATCTCACCTCCTGGTGCTCATAGCTCCTGCAATGCCCTCACTTTGGGTGTGGGCTGGACCTAGTGACTCACTTCTGGTGGATCAAATACAGCAAAAGCTGTGGACAACACTTCCGAGAAGGTTACAGAAGACAGAGGCTTCCATCTTGGGCACCGTCTTTTATACTTGCTCACTCTGAAGGAGGCCAGCTGCCAAGTTATGAGCTGCCCTATGGAGAAACCCGCTTGGCAAAGGATTGATATCTCCAGTTACCAGCTGGAGAGGGCCTGAAACCTGCCACCAGCCACGGGAATGAGCCTACCCTTTCCTGTACCTCTTCTTCTACTTTCTGCTCAAATGTGAACTTTCTATTTCTGCCAATGCGTCAGTTGAGAGGAAAAGATGAGTTCATGAAGGTAGGCCTGTGTCGATGATCTCCAAAAAAGAAATGTCTGCGTGCCGCACCAGCACACACATCATCAAAAAGCAGAGGAAATCACGATCAATTTTATTTTAGTGTCTTCAGTTTTAAAGACAAGAACAAAAACTTCACGTGTATTGTATCATTTAAGTCTGCCAACCCTTTCCACAACAGATACTATTATTCTCATTTTACAGATGCCTAATCTGAATCTCTGGGAGGTTAATGCTCTCAATAAATACTTTGATGATTTTCCCGGAAAACTCAAGGGAAAGAACTGAAACTGAAAGCCGGGTCTTCTAACTCCAAGTCCCATGACCTGTAGAGCGAGTTTGGAGCAGGAAATTCACATGTTTTCATCTGGGCTACTTACTGCTCCTTCCAAAACCATCTAAGATATCCAGGCTGAGGCAGGTGACTTCTAGCACTTATGTGGTGAGTGTCGCTTGCTTCTGTGAGCCAGTAAAGGTGCTGTGGTGGCCTAGTACCAGGTCAGCCTGGCCAGGCTGAGCTCCACTTCCCAAGAATCTCTTTCCTGTATGTTTCTGGTTTGCGTGGGTCACGTGAGACATTCATGTGGGAGCTTTGGAGGCAGAAGGGAAGCAGCAGCCATTTTCAAGCTTGCACACATTGCGGCTGATCTGCTGACCCACTTCATTGCTCTGAGCAGCAGCTGGGCCTGCAGGTACTCCACCGATGATGAAGTTCTTAAAGGCTAGATGATTCCATGCGTCTGTGTCAGATATAAGGAAGATGGAAAAGCCAGAAGACAGGATAGGCTCTCTATATCTGAATGCAATTTAAACAGAAATATAGGGCAGGTCTGACAGTCATCAACTTGGAGGAGTTTTGATCTAGGTCCACCTGAAAAGGAAGATTCAGGAACACTAGAAAGATGGAGGCTCTGATGGGTCTCTGCCACCTTGTTCCCTAAGTCCAGGCACCCTCTCGCCTTCTAGCAGCCATAACAAAGGGATGCAGAAGGACAGAGAGAGGGTCCTGGATCAGCTTTGCTTCTGGGCTATTCCTTACCCTTTGCGTAGACTCCATGGGGATGTAGGGTGATGGGAGAAATAGGACTAAGAGCAACCCTCTGTGCACTTGTTACAGACCTGATCAACCTCTCAGAGATAGGGCCCTCACTGAGCACCGCTGATGCCCAGCCCAGCCCTCAGCTCCATGGGCACCCAGCAGATTTATAAGACCCCTTGAGGTCCCTGTCATCGGAGCATTTACAGTCCAGCTGGCAGGAATGGAGTACCTGTTTGGAATAGGGGAGCAATCAAGTGCTGAACTAGTGGGGCAACTGGAGAGATGCTTTGGGAAGAGACAGATCAGAGTGGGTCCTTGTGATTTGCTAAAGCAGTAGCCGAAACGTAGAAGGTAAGAATGGGAGTCAGAAATCTAACACTACCTCATCTGCAAGTTCTCACACACCTGGGAGACTTCGTTTCAGCAGCAGCTCTGGTGCTGGACCACCGGGCTTCAAACTGGCTCCACTGTTTATGATTGATGTGGCCGCAGGCGTTAAGTGGTTTAACCTCTCTATGCTACCTTCTTTCTTACGTGCAAAGTGGGCGTTATAACAGCACCCACCCCTAAGATTGTGAGGATTAAAAGGGTAAATATGAGAAAATCCCTTAGAACAGTGCCTGGCACTGAATGTGTGTAAATGTATTATTTTATTATTTTTTAAAAATTATTATTGGGGCTGGCCCTGCGGCTTAGCGGTTATGTGCGCGTGCTCTGCTGCTGGCGGACGGGGTTCGGATCCCGGGTGCACACCGATGCACCGCTTGTCTGGCCATGCTGAGGCTGCGTCCCACATACAGCAACTAGAAGGATGTGCAACTATGACATACAACTATCTATTGGGGCTTTGGGGAGAAAAAGGGGGGTAAAAAGGAGGAGGATTGGCAATAAATGTTAGCTCAGGGCCCGTCTTCCTCAGCAAAAAGAGGAGGATTGGCATAGATGTTAGCTCAGGGCTGATCTTCCTCATAAAAAAAAAAAATTATTATTATTATGCTTTCCTCTCATTTCCTATCTCTAAATTAGGATCAAGATTTATTAACTTGCTTTGCATGAACCAAGGTCTCGCTCTGATCTTCCTTTTAAATAACCTACAAATTGCCATATCACAAATGTTTCATTCGTGCTGTGGGGTTTGGGTTTCAATTAAAAACTCTCCATCCCCAAGGATACAAATCTTGTTCTAATAACATTGAAGATGAAAGAGAATTGGAAGCTAAAGTACAGTTGGTTTGTACAATTGAAAATAGCCTGAGAGAGGATGGATGCGTTTTTTAAAAATCAAAGTGCATTGTCATTGAAAGGTTATTTTTTGTTTGGAAAAGAATAAAAAATCATTGTCACACCATAGCAACCAGACTGGTAAGTGATACAGAACAGGCTGAACTGATAAAAATATCTGTGAAAATGTCCAGATTGATGAAATATTCTAAAAATAAGTTTAACAAAATAGTGAACAAAATGAAATGGGCCTAATTTTCTATACATGCCATTTCATGTTTTATTTTTTGAAAGTTAAAATATTCACTTTGAAAATGATTTTAACATTGCCATCTGGTAAAAAAAGAAAGCAAAAAGCCCTAGATTTTGGACAATAGAAAGATGTATTTGTGGAACTAAGGAGTAAAACTTCAACATTCTAAGAGAAAACAAACACATATGTAGCCCAAAGCTCAGAGTTTGTACTTCTCCATGCTAAGTCTTCAAAGTAATCTCTTTTTTAAAATATCCACATGCTTTACAGTAAACTAACATTTTTTCCCACTATTGTTATTTATTTCTCTTTTCAGGATTTCAAAGCAGATGAGTACTGTTGCTTTGCCAGCTTTAAGAGAAAACAGAATTTTCAGTTATAAATTCTAACATTAGATGAGTGAAACTCTATCCAACTCTGACAAGGACATTGAGGGTTCTGGAACAGCAGTGTTGTAAGAGAAGAACTGCCAGCATCTGTTCGAATAGACTTAGAAGGGAACTTACCCCAGGTCTGCAGTTGATCAAGGCCTCTATGTGTCTCCAAAGTAGACCAACAACACTGAGAAATGAGTTATAAAGCTGAGCTACTCCAAAAAATATTGGGGTATTTTTCTGTTTTTCTATGAGCAGGAAGGGCAAAGCAGTGAGCTGCTTTCTATGACACCTCATGTTCTATCATTGTAAGGATGTGCCGGGTAACACTTTCTGAACAACATTTTCATTCATTAAATTCATTCAACAAGCATTAATTGAGTTGGGCAGATAGGACATATGCCAAGCACTGTGCTAGGTTCTGGAGAGGTGAGGATGAATAACAGCTAGCTCCTGTCAATAAGGAGTTTGGAGTTTTAGGGAAGAAATTTGGACATGTAAACATACATTTTTTAAAGGGACTTAATGATAAATACATAAGATGATCTTAGGAATCCAAAAAAGAAAATGGTTGATTCTCCCTGGAAGAGTCAAGGAAGGCTTAATAAAGGGATGATAATTTTGCCAAGATTTAAAGATTGGTAGATATCATATGTTGTCTAGGATGGGAGGATCATTCCAGCCCAAAATGATACTATTAGGAAAGTCATAGAAGCATGAAATGGCTATGGCTCAAGTGGGGAGACGATGGTAGGTTTTGAGATGCTGAGAGGCAGGAGCAGACCAGGTTGCAAAGGTAGGTTGCAAAGGTAGGTACCTCATCATGTAAGGCTTTGTGAGACATGTGAAGAAGTGTGGATCTTATCCTATACAAAAAGAACCACAATTCAAGGGGTTTAAGCCAAGGAATAATGTGCACAAAGTTGTAGTGGAAAATATGGAAATTAAACCCAAGCGGAAAGCAGGTTGTGAAAGCATTAAGGAAGCTACAACAGTAATTCACTTGGCAGGTGAAGAGGGCATGAAAGAAGGCACTGGAAACAGAGGTGTTGGGGGTGAGGGAGACATTGGAATCAGCAGGATTTAAAGGCCACACATTTACTATGATGGGGATCTAGGAGGGGAGTGGGTTTGAACATATCCAACTATCTAGACTATAGGATCCTTGAGGGCTGTGCCATGTCTTGTGTGCCATTTGGTACTTACCCTCTGGGACAATGACTGCAATATAGTAGTTTTCAATAAATATTTAGTGAATGGATGATGGATGAACAAATGAATAAAACCATGTCTGTGGGACATCTGGTAAACCACCGGCCATTGAGGCTAGCCACACAGATTTGGGAAACTGAGCAAGCAGGTGGGAAGTAGGCCAAGACTAAAACTCCAGGGAAACAGCAGAATATAAAGTTGAGCAGAGAAAAAAGACAGCAGATGAGTCTGAAAATCAACAGGTTGAAGAATGAGATAGGATTCTTATATCGTCACATCCCTCTGTGAATATATACTTGCATATAGATTTGGTTGATCCCTACTTTCTGCTTTATCTGTCCTGGAGTATGTATCTAGTGTCAAAGCATGGGCTTTGAGGTCCCAAAGAACTAGGTTCAAATCTTATCACTGACCTTTTCTAGTTAAGACTTTGAAAAAGAATTTAATCTCTGAATATCAATTGCCTCACCAATAAGATATGGGTAACAATAATGTCTAGTTTATAGAGTTTTTTGAAGATTAAAGCTAATACCATATGTTAATGTATATAAGCATAGTAAGTTTTCAATAAATATTGGTCCCCTCACCCAACACAATATATACAATATCACCTTGGAGCTCCTGGGTTTAACAGTCATACTTTCAACTTTTTCTAAGCATCTCGAAATGCCCAAGACCTGCTGTGGTAGCCTGTCTTTTAGCCAAGGCATAAATTTGAATGCAGGTGTTAGGAAGTGAACACATGGAAACCAATCACCCAGCTTTGAAGTGTTAAAATTTTTTTTGTTTTACACTCCTCTGGACATCTTTGTTAACTTTTGTCAAATACTATAATAGCATTTTAAAAATTGAATACTTGCATATATTTTGGTCTGTATATAGGCCTACTGTTTAACAAATAAGAAATAATTTTATGGATAGAAACTCTAAGCTAAGTAGCACACTGCAAAATAGACACAGGTAATGCGCACTAAAATCATTGGAAGGAAAGAATAGTCTATACTATTTAGATTTATTATTGTTTAATAATTTATGAATGATTATTGTAACTTGAATCCCACTTCTGTCACAGGTTCAATTTCCTTCTTGCTGAATCACGTATCTTTCAGCAGTTCATTCATCAGATCTTAGAGTGGTGAAATATCTCTGTCTTTGCTTGTCTCAAAATGTCTTTATTTTGCCCTCAGTTTTAAATGATAGATTAACTAGATATTGAGTTCCCAAATGATCTTCAGTTTCTGTGAGTGCTTTGAAGATGTTATTCTATTGTCACTATCATTGATTGTTACTGATGAGAAGATCTTTGCCAGTCTAACTGTTCTTTTGTAAATTCCTTTTTTCTCAGGTGGCATTTAAGATATTCTTTTTCTCTTTGATATTACAAAATTTCACTATGATGTGTCTAGATGTTTATTTATCGCCTATTTATTGCTATTTAACTTGTACACAACCTAGATTCTTATCGTTATAGATTGCATTCTCTGAAAATGGGTAATGAGATGGAGTATGGAAAGCACCATGTTCATCAAGTTGCCAACACCTGACCTTTGTTCTGGTGGGTACTATCATCCTCACTGCCATCATCAAATCAAGTTCTGTTATAGCCTCTCTCACTGTCCACATTGGTCTGCAGAGAGCCACCATGGAATGTTTAGTGATGCTCATACTCCTCCCATTAGCACATCCCATGTAACTTTGGTAAATAGTGTGTCATCTAGGTCTTTCTGTAGAACATAACCATCTGGCCAGCCATCTAGCCATACCTAGAATATCTATTCCTGGTTGCCCATTTCCTTGAGACTTTTAATCTTTTCTTCCTTGGCAATTCTGCCTTGACAATGTCTGCCTTGGCAATTCTGGCATTTCACCTTCACTTGGCAAGAGCCATAACTTTTTCCCTGCTTCTAGGAGCTGTCCTAGTAGCAATTTCAAGCCATTTCTTGGTGTCCTTGCCAGGGTTAAACTTATTTATTCTATATCTCAGAAGAGCACTCTCAAGAAATAAAGTTATCTATCCAATTTCATGTTTTAGCCCTCTTGATCCAGTACCCTCTGAATGCAATCCCATACATACTCTCTGGCTCTTGCCAGTATATGCTGGGTAGGTCCTGCCACACCTTTGGGGTATAGTCCTTTTACTCTCTTATCAGGCCCAGCATATCACCAGCTGGGTTATGCTGCTCTTTAACCTTAATAATTGGCCTAGTGTCCAAGAGGAGATATAGAAGCAAGTCCTGGGAAGAGAGGCAGGGCATGTCAAATTGAGAGAAAGAGTCCTCAGCCCCAATTCCAGGGCACTGGGGAGTGGGATATGGAGAATGGAGATGCTCACTCTTATGGGGAAGACTGGCAACATCTGCAGGCTCAGAAGGTTGGAGGCATCTTGAGAAGTCAGAATCTTCAAGGGCATCCACCTACATGTCCCCAGGTCCCAGGTTTTCTCAAATTAGCATAACAGACCTGCCCTGGTTGGGCATTTGACAGTCTTTGAAGTTCAGCCATCATATTCTTAAGGTCTGGGTTTGGTCCTCATTTTTCCCTACCCTCCTGCTAGAGGAGTTGAGCGCTTCTGTGTATGCAACCAAATGAGACACCTTGGCTTTCCCACCTGGTATTCAGGTACCTCTAACTCATCCTTAGCTGTTCTTCATATTTCTGTAAATCATCAGTACTACTTAGCAAAAGATGCCCAGTCCGAACAACCACCGTTTTGTCCATAATCTTAAACGCCTGAGACATCTAACCCTTTAGAGCATTCCTTTTCATTGATATATCCTCTCACTTTACCACCAATGAGAGATTTAACGATATGCCACCTTGTGCCAGGGGCTGTAGAAAACAAGAACAGGAGAGCGAGTTTTTTTTTTTTTTTTTTTTGTGAGGAGGACCAGCCCTGAGCTAACATCCAATGCCAATCCTCCTCTTTTTGCTGAGGAAGACTGGCCCTGGGCTAACATCCATGCCCATCTTCCTCTACTTTATATGGGACGCCGCCACAGCATGGCTTGACAAGCGGTGCGTCGGTGCGCACCCGGGATCCCAACCGGTGAACCCCGAACCGGTGAACCCCGGGCCGCCGCAGCGGAACGTGCGCACTTAACCGCTTGCGCCACCGGGCTGGCCCCAGGAGAGCGAGTTTTGATCCTTGCTGTGATACATCTGAAACCTCTGATGACCTCTCATTGGTAAGTATTGACTATTGACGTGGGCTTTTCCAAGAAGCTAGAATTGGAATTCTTTCTTTACCCTTAAATTCATTTATATTGAGTGGAAAACTTTTGGCTTCCTGAAGTTTATATAAAGAGTTCAAGATAGTCTTGCAACAATTTGTACACCATAACCTCAGCCAACAATAATCCCATGTACTTTCAAAACAGTGTTGGGGTTTGTTGTATCGTAATTTTCACTGTGCGTTGTGAATTGTTAAGTAATCACTTATTAAGACACTTAGAAAGACAGAGAGAAAGAAAAATATCCTTTTAAATGAGCAACATAAATAAGTCTTTTGACTTTAAACAACTTAAAAAAATAGAAGTCCTAAATTATAATAATATTGGCAAAAGGAGTGATTATTACAGTTATCTGTGAGATAAAGGTATGCTCATCACCATAAGGCAGAACTACCTAACAATGGCACAGGCAGTTCAGTACTATACACCCTGTGAAGGAAGAGAGAGCAGCTACAAGGGTGTTTCAAGGACTTGAATGAGAGCACAGTTGTGCAGCCAATAGAAGCTGAGCGTATGGCAAATGATCTGGACCTCTCTCCTAGGGGATATTTCAAGTATGGTATTTCCAATTACCTACTGTCTATTCAACCTTTGCAAGGAATTTAATTGGAAGAGACAAAGTATTTAAGGGGAATAACTAATGATGTTATAGACTGGTAATGATCGATAGCCAAGGAATCACTGCGCCAGTTAAACCAGGGTGCTTTCTGAGAATGGTATTTTCACTCCTGGAAAAAAAATTCTAATTATAATTCTCCAGCACTCAGTACTCTGGAGCTTCTAAGAATGTTCACATTCTTTTACAGAGAACATACAGTCTAACGGTTTTATAATTGTATATTAGTGAATGTTGACAGCACTGGAAGTCAATAGCCTGGGTGATCTGCTCCTGTTGACTGGTATTAACAAAAATAACCCTTGCACTAGATTAACTCTCTGTTTTGTCTGTAAAGCATATTTTTCCTCCTTCTTATAGTCCTAGAGTCAAAACAATGACCTGAGTGTTATATCAACACGAGGAATATACTAGAAAGACACTGTTTAGTTTTCTTTCTTGGTTTCCTTATTTAAGGGAATATTGATTACAATTAGGAACTTTCAATGCAGAAGATTCTATATTGCCTACCTAGTAAATGTGAAAGCACAACATCAATTCACTGTTAGTTTGAGGAAGGATGGATTTCAATATGATCATATATAATTTTAGATTCCTTCTAGGAAAGATGTCGTATCAAGGAAAAATTTTCTCAGTAACCAAAATGTCACTGAGTTACAAAATTCTCACATTACAGATAAATTAACACATCTGCTCACACATTTTGACATTGTTTTCAAGATTACTCTTTGAATGTTTCTTAGTGTATATACATTGTAAGTTACAGGATAAGGATAAAAATTATTTTTCCCAATTTTTTCATTGATGTTCTTTATTATTTTCCCTTTTGTAAGCCATTCCATGCCAGTACACTATCAAGCCACAAGCCACAGGTAATTTCATATCCAAACTTTCCAAACTGTCTAAAATTGCCTCTATAATTCAAGTTAGACTTGGAGTGATTAAGTAAGGAAAGAGTGAAAAGGAAAGACAGAAAAGAGACACCAAGAAGAAGAAAGTGGGAGAAAGAGAAGAAAATCATGAAACAAGCTTTGTGAGGGTAATGTGTGTGGGGAGAGGAAAACGATACGAAAATAGTAGAAAGGAAGGGAGAAGGAAGGACACACAGGAAGTGTTGAGCAAATTAAACTTCTCATTCTTGGCATGCGGTTTAGAAGTTTAATGGCCTTACATCACTCTCCTTTGAAACGTTTATTGGTTGATCAACTGTTTACTGTTCTCCACCTGGTCTTTATCCTTTAGCCATCTCGATGAATGTGATAGTCATTATGGTTCCAGGAGAGAAATGAGTCTCCAGGCTTCAAACAGAACTCTGTTCCACAGATAGTAGCTTGAGGAAAGCTTCTCTAGACCAACCCATTCACCTTACAGATGCTTAAGGGAGGAACCAGGGAGATAAATCAACACCAGTTCTAATGCTGTGGAATACAGGCTATGGAATTCAGTAGCCTGGGGATAGGTGTGCCTCTGCCACCCACCAACTGTGTGATCTTGAGTGGAAAAGGCTCTTAGCCTCTTTGAACTTGAGTATCTTAATTTGTAAAATGGGCCTGTGATTCCTACTTCAAAGGATAAAATGAGGTACGTTATATAAATGCCTAGAATTGTATTTAAAGGCGGGAGGAACTCCACTAAAGCTGTCTGTGTTTGTGATTTTCCATTCCTCCTGTCCCTCTGTCCACTGCTCTTTCCACTCTACTATGTCATTTACAAATCACAAACTAAATGAGTGTTCAATTTATAAGAGTTCACCACAGGATTATTTAAAGAGTTATGTTCCCCAATTATGTTTAATGGTCTGTTTGTGGTCTACTGAGTACTTGACAGATCTAGATGTGAGGGAAAATTACGAAAGGAGGATGTCAAGTTTTTTGAGCTACGAACAACAAAATATTAATCTGGAAGTAAAGTAAAATAGCGCTGAAATTATCAGGAAGAAAGAGAGAATTACCTTATTATATAATGATGTACATGTAAGTGTTAGTTTCTGAGGGTTACCAAAACAAATTACCACAAGTTGAGTACCTTAAAACAACAGAAATTTTAGTCTCACAGTTCTGGAGGCTAGAAGGCTGAAATCAAGGACCATACTCCCTTCCAAGACTCTAATGGGGAATTCTTCCCTGCTTCTTCCTATCTTCTGGTGATTGCCGGCAATCTTTGGCATTCCTTGGCTTGTAGCTGCATCACTCCAATTTCTGCTTCTGTCTTCACATGGCCATCTTTCCTCTGAGTGTGTCTGTGTATCTGAATCTCCCTCTCCTTTGTCTTACAAAGAACTAGTCATGACTTAGGGCCCACCCTATTCCAATATAACCTCATTATAACTTGCTTACTTCTTTAAAGACCCTATTTCCAAATAAGGTCACGTTCACAGATACTGGGGTCTGGAACTTGAATATATCTTTTAGGAGGACACAATGCAACCCACTGCAATGTATAAAATAAAAATTGTGCTAATAACAAGACCAATTTTGATATAGTTCCAGTGGAATCCATCTTGATACCCCATAGTTACAATCAATTATAATAGTAAGATAAGCTTGAAGTGTAATTACATTAAAAACATTTTTTAGAGCCAGCCCTGATGGCGTAGTGGTTAAAGTTAGGCACGCTCTGCTTCAGTGGCCCAGGTTTGGTTCCCGGGCTCGGAACCACAGCACTTGTCTGTCGGTGGCCATGCTGTGGCAGCAGCTCACATAGAAAAACTAAAGGACTTACAACTAGAATATACACTATGTACTGGGGCTTTGGGGAGAAGGAAAAAAAAAAAGAGGAAGATTTGCAACGGATGTTAGCTCAGGGCGAACCTTTCCCAGCCAAAAAAAAAAAAAATAGTACATTTAAAAAATTTTTTTTTAAGTTTCATCTTAGAAATATTTATTTTGGCCCTCAAAACGTTTACTGATCTGTCTCATCTCCATTACCTCAGAAGATACAGCAAAGACCAGGCACCTGGGTGAGTGTCCTGGGTCTACTGCTTGCTGTAGAACTTTATTAATCATGTCTACAAGTTATTGGACCCTTGTAGGGCTTCACACGTTGTGCTAAGCACTTTACAAACATGATATTTAATTCTCTCTCCAAGCCCACAAGGGAGGTAGTATTATTCCCAGTTTATAGACCAGGACTCAGAAACTTTGAGAGAAGTTAATTGTCTTTACTAAGACCAAACAACTAGTAAGTTCTTGAGCAGAGATCTGAGCCCTGATCTGTCAGATTCCAGCACCCGTGCATTTAACCATAATGTCCTTTTCACCTTGAGCAAAAATTTTACTTAGCCTCTCCAAGATTTAATTTCCTCTCAAGCAATCTGGAGTGGTTTGGCTCCCTCAGCCACTACTCTGGTGCCTTCCTGATGTGCCTTCCTGTAACACAAAGGCTGGAAAGTCTAAAACTACATTCCTCAAATGCTCTTGCAGGTAAGGTTCTGAATGCTCAGCTCCATCATTTAGATGTCCTCCTGCAGATCTAGAAGGCCAAAATGAGGCAGAAGCCATCTCCCTCCACTTTAGCTGCTTTTCTACTAGCAAGCGGGGTTGTGGGAAGTTAGGCTTAGGGGCAGTAGCTTTCCAACATCCATCCTCCAGGCGCTTGAGTATTAAGAGGAAGCATTGGTGGAGACAGTGGATGCACTCTGCCTTACAGTGGCCAGCCACCAGCTCTGTGAGTGTAGAGAGCAGGGACAGAAGGCAACTTCCTGCTCTTACTTCTCGATCCTTGGATTGCAGCCCTGTTGGTGTATTCTTGAACTCAAAAGCTCCAGGGACAGCCTCCAAGGTCATAGCTTCCTTGATGGTCATTTCTGAATTATTTTGGGAGTTGTTCTTGAAGGCAAAACATAGAACCCATTCCCCTAACTGTTCTAATTCTGTAAGCATCTAATAACCTTAAATGATTTTCTGCTGAAACTTCCTAGAACAGACTCTATTTTATGCACTGAACCCTCCTTGATCAATATATAAATTAAGATTAATACTACTTACTCATAGGGCTTTTTCTTTTAGAAAACTGAATGGAAAAATGTATGTAAAGATATATCACAGTGTCTGTTTGTGAATGTTCTTGTATAACTCCCTTTTCTGTTCTTTTTATTATAAAACCGAAAGAATGGACATTGTTAGCCTGTGTGGAGTATACTCAGCACTTTTCCCACAAAGACATATTATCGTAAAAACCACACCAGGGAGGTATGAACTTGAGAGACAGAATATTTATGTCCGATTTTTCCCATTCTACTCTCTGGTTTTCTTTTGGTCTACTTCTTTCATTTATTCCACATTTATGGAGAGCTTCTTACATGCCAAACATTATGCTATTTATGTAGTAAGATAGTTTTCCTGCCAAAAAGAAGGCGTATTCCCTATGAGACTGAATTCCCATTGGACATGAACCTCAGGCTCATTAATGAATTCTTGACAACCCAGAAACATTTTGGGATCGTGACATAATGGTCACTTTGTGACCTAATCCCAACAAAGATCTTCTTTGGGAAGTCAGTTCTGCTGGGAAATGTTACTCCCTCAGGCACTTCGCTTTGATGAGAACGAATGGCCAAAGGCCTGTAATAAAGCCCTACAGGAAGAGCTGTGTCCTTGGGTTTTTGCTCAGTGCTCAGCCCACTGGCCCAAGCTGGAGGCTGGGTACCAGCCCCAACCCCCTTCTGTCGTGAAAGGCCAGTTATATCATAGAAACTGCAAAAGGCAGAACACAAAAGGGAAAGAAACATTGTCCTGAATTAAAAACTGCCTAGGACACCAAGGACAGCCAATGGTTTCCAAGTCCATCAAAGACCCAAGCATTTGACACTTTCATTAAAGAAAGTTTGATTCTCTCTCTTCTCTGTTCAAATTAGCTCTGGAGCAGGAAGTTACTGAAGTGTTCTTCTCAGGTTGTGACTAGGTAGATCCCAAGGTTCAAGTATGATCTAAGACTTGGCCCTAGTGAGGTTTAGGACAGTTGGAAACAGTTGGAGAACCTAAAGATTGGTTCTCCCTTTTCTGAGTACCCCTACAACCATCATTCACCACATCACACAGGTTCATTCTTCTGAAAAAACACCATGTGTTTTCAGATAGCAAGGGTCTGATGACCTATTTCTAGCGACTAGGAGGAAAATAAAGCCTCAAAAACCTCAAACACAATATGCTCCCCCCCATACATGCTGTGATTTTGCAAAAACATGATTCATTGGATGTTGGATCATGTTTATTTGCTGAACAAAGGCTGCTCCCTGCTTCCTTGTGTGATGAGCATAATTACCAACATTATCCAAGTCTGCACATGCTATTTTCCTTCCACTTGCTGCAAGACTGGAAATCAGCAAGAGAAATGACAGGCATAGAAGTGGAACTCACACATGCCCACACCCTGCTTTCACATCTTCTCTGGCTGCCATCTAAAACATGGAGTTGCAGATCCTGACCTTCCACGTTCTCAGATGAAAGGTTCGCAATTTATCAAATATTGTGGCAGGCACTAGGAGGGAGGCAGACTGAGACAAACATAAGTTTTTAAAGAAAGGCTGGTGTTCTTGAATTAAGAATTTGAAGATCAGGCCACCCGCCAATGAATAAGCCAGAGGGGATGCTTAGGCAGCCAGGTTCCTAAGGAGACTTGAGATTCCTCTGATGTCCAACTTTGGCCCAAAGATTCCCTAAAGGTGTTGACAAACCTTCATTAAACTGCATGGCAATCTCTGAAGCTTTCACACAACCTTCCCTCCCTCTTTTTTTCACTGGAGTCTGATTTGCACGATGAGCCGACGTTCTCCCAGCGTTTTCCAATATACTATCCATTTTCTGTCACACAGGAGTGTCCCCTAGTGAAATCCTTGCGTGTTTAATCCTAACTTGGAGTCTGCTTCCTGTAGAAACAAGACTAACACACAGAATGCACTATTAGAGCTGATACCCCATGGAACCATCCACCCTATTGACAAAACAAGAATTACATTGTATTTTACTATACAAGATGCAGGAGCACATTTAATGTTCTCAAACCCAAGTCCAAAAGATAAGCCACAACATTCTTCAGCAGCTAAAACTGTTCACCACCACCTTAGGAGCTAAGGAGCTAAAATTTTCTTACAAAAACAAGAGGGGGAGTTGCAATTTAAATAACATCTGAGAGAAGAATATTTAACTCCGAAAACAACTATATTCAACTGAAATAGCAAACAGTAGTCAGAATTGCTAATTCCATCTCTTCTTGGAGAAGGAAAACACATATATACTTTTGCTCTGGAGATTTTTTTTGAATACAATGTGTAACAGGAAGGTTGAATTCATTATGGCAGTCAAATCCCAAGGCAGCCAGAGAGCCAAAGATTTCATTCCATGTCTCATCCGACTCCCCAGTCGCTTTCCTTTGGCCATTATGCCTCATATAATGCATTCTAATGGCTTAAAATGACAGCATTTTGTTTACAAAATGGCTCCATTCCTCAGGAAACCCAAGAGCTTGTGTGTCATAACAGCTCTATTGATAGAAAATAAAATGCACAAGGTGCCAGAAGCTGGTCCCCATCTTCCTGCCCTGTTATCCATTTTAGGGTCAAATTTGCCTGTTTATCAGCTCAGAAGTAAGGCCAGGGGGGCAGAGCCTAATAGTACCTAGGAGAACTAAGCACAGAACTCCATCAAGATAAAATGAGGTCCAATGTTCTCCACAAACATGAAGGAGAAGGATTTGACCCAAGTTTTGACTAAATATTCTGACCACAGGAGGGAAGATTTGTAATCCTGTGGATTTGCTATCTCTGCTGCATATTAAAATGTCTCTCAGTCTTAGACTAGAGCATTAGTGGGGGCTCAGTAGTTTCTCTCCCATCTGCTTTCAATGACAAAAAATGCAAACCACAAATATTGTCTAAAACCTGTGGAGTGGGTCTGCTTTCTGTAAGAGGCAGAATTTACAGCCTAAAACAACAAACCAAATATCAGTCCTAAATTATCAAATCCCATGTTCTTAGCTCACTTTGATCTTCTATGAACAAAAGGAAGAGTTTTGCAAGAGAGAGCCCTAAGGAATTTTTAGAAATAATAGGCCCTGAAATAGGGTCAATTTAAGGTAATGTGTCTTTGTTACTTTAACATATTGCTCAAATGATTCATTCAGCTTTGGATTATAGCTGTATCTACACTTTGAAAACTTCCAAGGCAGTGACTATATCTTAATCATTGTTGTTTTTTAGCACTCAGTCATATAGTAAGCAACTTCAATAAATGAATGAAAGAAAAAAGAAAGAAAGAAGGAGAGAAGGGAGGGAGGCAGGGAGGAAGGAAGGAAGGGTGAGTATACTCTCCTTAACGGTTAAAATAGTGGATTTTTAAGGTTTAAATCTAACTAAGCCTTTTGAATATTAAAATTCTTTACTGGACACTGTGGGAGATCAAAATTTGGCCACCCTGAAATATGTCTCTTTACCTTGATTATTTTCTCTGACGGACATTTGACCTCTCCCAAACTGCCTAAAGAATTTAACATAGAAGCCCTGTCTCAGGAAGGAGCCACTACCATATGATGGCTGTAGTATAATGCAAAATAGATGCTATAATAGGAAAGGCACCAACAAGCCCATCTTATCAAAAATTCTGTCTCTCTCCGGCCACATTCTCTAGGTGGCCCTGAAAAGAGTTGTCAGACAAACATTTGCTTTTCCATCTCCATGTGAATGGTCTTCTTCTCCTCTGGATCCCAAACCACTGTCCCCCCCAACACCTTCCGTGCCTTTAGCTAAAAAAATACTTAAGCGAGCAGCTTAATCAGAATGACAAGTTGCTCGTTTCTCTTTCTGAGTTTCTCCCATGTATACATGTTATTAAACTTTGTTTGATTTTCTCCTGCTAACCTGCCTTTTTAATGATTTGGCCAGCCATAAGAACCTTAAGGGAAAGGGTGGAGGGGGATTCTCCACCCTTTCCAGTGTATGTTCCCCAACAACATACACTGAAATGTTATTCAACCTTAAAAAGGAAGTAAATTCAGACACATGCTATAACATGCATCAACTTTGAAGACGTTATGCTAAGTGGAATAAGCCAGTGACAGGACAGATACTATTGACACCAGCTCAAGACAAGGTTGACATAAGGGAACCCATACTGTAGAAAAGAAAAACTCAATTGTTGCTTTGAATGACCTCTGACTAACTAGCCCAGCTGGATATGCACCCTCCAGGAGATCTAACTGCTCTGTAGATTTTATGACCCCTGCTTGTGCATGTACCTCCCAGCTGCGATAAAATGATAACTTTGTTATTTTGAGTTCCTTAGGAATGTGATGACCCCCAAACAGAGAATCTGTGCTGATAGCCATCATCAGTGAAAAGTGAAAGATCTGTGGCACTCCCAGTCTGTAACACCAGAAGGTCAACATTCCTAACCCCCTCCCCAATAACCCAATGGCCTATATAACTGCTGTAAGATTTCATGCCCTCTTAAGATGGTTCTTTTGGAGATGAGTTGGCCATCTTCCCTCTTGCTAGAAAGCTGTAATAAAAAAGTCCTTTTTCTCCTACCACCTTGCCTCTTGACTATCTGCATGTCTTGCAGCCAGCGGAAGGCCCCACGTTGGGCGATAACACTGTACGGATCTACTTATATGAAATATCTAGGGTAGTCAAACTAGGAGAAACAGAGTGGAATGGTGGTTGCCAGGGGCTGGGGGAAGAGGAATGAGAATTGTGGTTTAATGGATACAGAGTTTCAGTTTTGCAAGTTGAAAAGTTCTTGAGATTGCTTGCTCAACAATATGAGTATACTTAACGTTACCGAACTATACACTTAGAAATGGCTAAGATGGTAAATTTTATGTTGCGTGTATGGTACCACAATTAAAAAAAAATTCCTTATGGAATTAAAGGATTTATGAGAGATGGCTTCTTCCTTCAGAGACTCTTAGCAATGTCGCACACATTATTGAAACCACAACTAATATTCACACAGCCTAGGAATTGTATTTGTTCATATTCGGTGGGAAAAAAATCTTAGCAAGAAGTAAACTTGACCTCAGCAGTTCCCAATGCTAATTCCAAGGGTTCTGAGTAAGCAAAGGATTTCTGACGGAGAAAATGTTAAAGAGATGTCAGTCAGCATGCTCCAAATCAACTCTTACTGGGAATTTCTCTCATTTCTTTTTGAGCTAGCCCACCTACCAGGCGTAAGTGTCTCTCCAGCAGATAACCTTGAAGGAGAAAGGATTTCCCCCTCTTATCTCTTAACCAAAGGGTCTACTGATGGGCTGATAGTATCTGCACTTGCAACACATAATAAATATTTTCTTGGCTAAAAATGACTAGTAACTTTGACACATGGAACCAAGGACCATATTAGGGATTCATCTGGAATTTGGTTAATCACTACATGGAGGGAATGACATTAATTCCAGGGCTTACTTGAGGCCTAATGTCCAAAAACTACTAAACTATTAATTAGAGGAATATAGGATACTTTTACACATAATACATACCAACTCTGGTGTGTATTAAGGTCTGGTGTGTATATTGATCCCTTACCAACTCTGGGGGCTCCCATCTTGGAAACTACCATGATTGGCAAAACGGCCGTGATCAATATCAAAATTGCAAAGAAAATAGGGGATTAAGAGAGAGAAAAGAATAAAAATTGTTTTGAACATATATGTATATTTTGTATCTGTGTGAGGAAGATCAGCCCTGAGCTAACATCCGATGTCAATCCTCCTCTTTTTGCTTAGGAAGATTGGCCCTGGGCTAACATCCATGCCCATCTTCCTCTACTTTGTATGGGACGCTGCCACAGCATGGCTTGACAAGCGGTGTGTCGGTGCATGCTCAGGATCCGAACCCGTGACCCGCCGGGCCGCTGAAGTGGATCACTCGCACTTAACTGCTGCCCCACCAGGCCAGCCCCGGAATATGTTTTTTTAAGCATAGAAAAGTTTAAGAAAGTAGCAAGTTCTATTTCTTTTATTTATTTTACTGAACTCTTTTTTTTTAATTGAGATATAATTGACATATTGTATTAGTTTTAGGTGTATAACAATGATTTGATATATGTATATATTGCAAAATGATTACCACAATACATTTAGTTAACAACCATCATCACATATAGTTACAAATTTTTTTCTTGTGGTGTGAACTTTTAAGGTTTACTCTCTTAGAAACTTTCAAATATACAATACAGTATTGTTAACCATAGTCACCATGCTACACATGACGATCAATATTTATTTATCTTATAATTGGAAGTTTACACCTTTTGACCACCTTCACCCATTTTGCCCATCCCCAACTCCTGCCTCTGGCCACCACCAATCTGGTCTCTGTATCTATGAGTTTGTTTTTTTTTTCAGATTCCACATGTAAGTGAGATCATACAGTATTTGTCTTTCTCTCTCTCTTTTTTTTTTCTTTTTCTGTCTGACTTATTTCACTTAGCATAATGCCCTCCAGGTTCATCCATGTTGTCACAAATGGCAGGATTTTCTTCTTTTTATGGCTGAATTATATTCCATTGTGTATATCTGTATACATACCGCATTGTCTTTATCCAATCATCTGTCAATGGATGCTTAGGTGGTTTCCAACTCTTGTCTATTGTAAATAATGCTGCAATGAACATGGGAGTGTAGATATGTTTCGAGCTATTATACAAAAGCAATAATAAGTCCAAAACAATGGTGCTATGTAAAGATAGTTAATAATCCTCCTTTCAGTACTTCTAATATCACCATCCTCAGATGACCAATATTAAGAATTTTATAAGTATCATCCATAAAAAAACAACTTTTTTAATGTTTATGAATACTTTAAGTAGATATATTAAAAGATGCTTAAAATTATGGTATGTAGGTTATAGGATTCTGCTTTAATGAAACTACTGTAATGATTACTCAGCAGATTACTATATTTCATTTAATAATAATATTATGGATTTCCCTATGGATGCAATGCGATCATTTTTAACAGCTGCGTAATTGTCCATAGTGTGAATAAACCATACTTCATTCAACCGTTTAGATTTTTTCCGGATAGTTATTTTTCTATTACAAACCATGCTAGAATAACGGACTTATATATATATCCTTACCTGCTGGTAGTTTGATTTCTGTAGACTAGATTCCCAAAAATGGAATTTCTGGGTCAAAAGGGATACACATGTTAAATTTTAATACATACCACTATATTACTTTCCCAAAAGTTTGTAACAGTTTCAACATCCATCACCAATGAGATCCATGTCTCTTTCCCGCCGCCCTTGCTGGTACTGGATGCCATAAATCTTCTAAATGTTTGCCAATCTGATAGGAAGAAATTGAAATCTCCATCATTTAATTTCCACTTACCTTAGTAAGCAAGAATTTGAACATCTTTTCATATGTTATTGACCATTTATATTTCCTTTTCTGCGAATTGTCTGTTCATAGCTTTATCTAATCTACCTATTGGGTTGTTTGTCTTTTCCACATCCGTGTGGAAGCACTCAGTTTGTTAGGAATATAACCTTTTGTCTGTCTTATGTATGGCAAATAACTTTCCCTAAAATATGATCTTTTTTTTTCACTCTACCCATGGTGTTTTGGGCCATACAGAAATCTTTATTTTGATATAGTCAAACCTGTAAATCTTTTTTTTTTTTTTATGGCATCTCGATTTTTCTTTCAAATGATCTTTAGAACCAGCTTAACAAATTCCCTTTAAATAAATCCTTTTGAGCTGCTGATGGAATTTATAGATTAAAGAGAAATTACCTCTTCACAGTAATGAGGACACCCTCCCCCAGGAGTGGTATGATTTTTGCTGTGTTTAGATTTTCTTGTATGTCCCTTAATTATATTTAGTAGTCGTCTTCATTCAGGTCTCAGACATATCTTGTGTGGTTTATTCTTGGGCATTTACAATTTGTATCATAATTGTGAATAACATCTTTTTTTACACTCCAGTTTCTAGTGTAGAAGACTGTGTTTGGAGGCAGCAGAGCCCAGTGGTAAAAGGCGAAGGACTTTGGACTCAGTTCTCTGGATTCAAACCCCAGATCTTTATGCACTTAGGCAAGTTAACTCCTCTCTGAGCAGGTTTCCTCACTTGCAGAATGAGCATGACCAGTTTGTTGTGAGGATTAAAGAGATAACATCACATCTTTAGCACAGACTCTAGAACAGAGTTGTCATTAAATGATAACAAAGATGATGATGTAAACCTTTAATCAGACACCTTCACCCTCATTGGTTTTGATTCTCTTGGCTTTTCTAGGTAGAAAATCATATATTCTTCTAATAGTGATAATCCATCTCTATCTTTCCAATGTTTACATATTTATTTCTTTTATTGTCTAATTACACTGGCTGAGACCTCCCTTACAGTGCTGAATTGGGGTGGTGAGAGCCAGCATCCATGTCTTCACCCTGACTCTAATGTAAATGCTTCTGCATTTCTATGTATGATGGTTAGTGTATATATCTGATAGACAGTCATCATAACTTATTAGCATAAAGTTATTGATAATATCTTCTTATTTTTATTTCTATTCTGTATGTAGCTATGCCCTTTTTTTCATTTATAATATTAGCTATAAATTCCCTCTACCATTACTGACAAAGGTTTTTTGCATTATTCTTTTAGTCTCTTTGAGAACCAACATTTGATTTTGATGACTATGTTTTTGTATATTTGTTTTCTTCTCTTATCTTTATTATTTCCTTCTTTCTACTTTCTTTGAGTTTGTTCTTTTCTAACTCTTAAGTCGGATCCTTGGCTCACTGATTTATCAATCTTATTTTCTTTCATATTGATTGCATTACCTATTCTTATTCTTTTATTAGTTTAAAATCATACATAGATACTTTAATTAATAGTTTGAGGTTAATAATGATTTCTATCTTATCCATTCTTCTATTTTAAATGTTAATTTTTAGTTTCAGTTTTTAGCAAGTAGATTTGTTTATTCATGTATTTACCAATTTCTTTGATCACTATTCATTCTTTTTTTCTTTCCTTTCTTTTTATTGAGATATAATTCATGTCATACAATTCAACTATTTAAAGTGTACAATTCAATGGTTTTTAGTATATTTACAGAGTTGTGCAACCATCACTATGATCAATTTTAGAACATTTCATCACCCCAAAAAGAAATCCTGTCCACATTAGTAGTCAATCCCCCCAAACCCCTCAGCCTTAAGCAACCACTAATCTACTTTCTGTCTTTAGATTTGCCTGTTTTAGACATTTCATATAAATGGAATCATGTATTTCGTTTTGTGACTGGTTCCTTCACTGTGCATAATGTTTTCAAGGTTCATCTATGTTGTAGCATGTATCAATACTTCATTCCTTTTTCCTTTCAAATAATATTCTATTGTATAGATATACCACATTTTATTTATCCACTCATCAGTCAATGGGCATTTGGGTTGTTTGTATATTTTGGCTATTATAAATAATGTTGCTATGAACATTCACGTACGAGTTTCTGTTGGACATATTTTTTCAATTTTCTTGGGTACGAAACCTAGAAGTGGAATTGCGGGGTCATATAGTAACTTTATGTTTAATCTTTTGAGGAACTGCCAGACTGTTTTCCAATATGGCTGCACCATTTTAGATCCCCACTAGCAGTGTATGAGGGTTCCAATTTCCTAACATCTTCACCAACACTTGTTGTTATCTGTCTTGTTTATAGTCATCTTAGTGGATATGAAGTGGTATCTCATTGTGTCACTATCCATTCTTGCTTCACTGTTCTTCTGGAAGTACATTATTTAAAACACCATTGAGGAAGATCTATTAATAGTCTACTCTTCCAGTTTTTGATGGTTTAGATTATCTTTATGTTGCCATGGTTCACATTAGAGCTTCACTGGGTATAAAGGTTTACTTTGATTTATTCCATTGTCTTTCTGGCTTCCATTAATGCTGTTGAGAACTCTGCTATATACTATCCCTTTGAAGACATCCTGGCTTCTCTCTGATTAATTTTAAGGTTTCTTTCCCTTTGGTCTCTGCAGTGTATTGAAATTCCGCAAGCATTGATTTACTTTAATTTATCATGCTTACTAGGATTTGTGCTCCCTAAATCTGAGAAATTATACCTTCATCAACTCTAGGAAATTCTCAGCCATATTCTTTGTATTATAGCCTCTACTTCAGTCTTTCTGTTCTCTTCTCCAGAACTGCTACTGGACATGTGTCGATCTTCCTCATCTCTTAAGCTCTTACCTAAATCTTCCACCTCTTTATACTTATGATGCATTCAGGATAATTTCCTCAGATTTTTTTTCCCCCAGTTTACCAATTCAGCTGTGTTTAATCTGTGTTTAAACTATCATTGAAATTTTTGATATCAATGACCATATTTTCGTTTTCTAAGAGTTCTCTTTGGTTCATATATGCCTGGACTTTTTCTTTTTTTGCATTTTCTCGTCCTTTTCTTGTGTCCTAATCTCCTTTTAATAGTTTTACTTATTTTAAACATAAATAATTCAGAGTGTTTTTTCTGCTTATTCTATGATCTGAATTCCTTGGGGTCTAATTCTGCAGTGTTTGTTTCTTGTCTTAGTCAGTCTCTTGTTTCCTCCTATGTTTTGTAATATTGGGTTGAGAGCTCTCACAAAACCAAAGCCAAAAATATTAACATTAAAAGTGGTCATAGTTGGGTACTACCTCTGGGGTCCCTGACAAAAGAAATATCAGGAAAGACGCTCTAAACTTGGGGTGTAAAGAATTGCCACAGAGAAAGCATTTCACCCTTGATTCCTTTCTTTTTCTCATCTCTCATACCCAATTCTTACCAAGAGCTGAGGGGCCACCACAAGTACCTCTTTACCTGTCTCCCTGCTTCCACTCTGACCCTTCTCCAAATGCTTCTGTACTGACAGAGTGTTTCAAAACTGTGCATCACATCATGGAACTCCCTTGATTAAAAATCTTTAGTCCTCTCCCACTGGTCTTAATACAAAATTCACACTTTTTGCCTGGTGTACAAGGCCATGTATGTTCTGCCTCCTGCCCATTTTTTACCTATTTCTTCTCGTGCATGTCTCGCCAACATTCACAAAGCTGTACCCACACTGGTCTCCTCTATTTTCCATGAAGCCAACAAACATGAAGGAGATCCTGCTTAGGATGAAGCAGCAGGGAGAAAGGGAGAGTGGAAAGATGAGGACATCTTGCTGACATCATTAGACACTGGATCAAATCTTGCCTGAAGTCTGCTTTATCTCTGGACTTTGCAATAATGTCTCATTCTTTTTCCCTTTTCATCCTTTCCTTTCCACCAACCACCTTCACACCCAGCCACTTTTTTGTAAGTGGAGGTCTTGATCTGTAAGGAACTGCTATGTCATTTTATTGACCATCTCCCAGAGACTTGCAGAGAAATGTTACAGCCCAAAGCTGATGTTACAGTTAAGCTGTCTTTACAGAGACCTTGATTCTATTCCAGGGTCCAGCAAAAGCTGAAGAAGAACTACTCTTAATCTACCCTTGGAGAATTCATACCCAATATACAAGTAGCAATCAAATATGACATTTCTGGAATTTAATGTGGCGATATTTCTCTCACTCAGTTCACTACACCTTTTGACAGGCTACACACATTTTTCCAATCCACAATACTTCGATACTCACTTTTACTCAATTTGATGACATTTAACAAATATGAAGCACTCACCTGTCAGATTTCCATTCAATATTACTTCATATAACTACTCCACTGGCCAAAACAATTGGTAGGATAATTTTTTCATGACCTATCAAACATTCTGGCAAAATTCTAAATACTTACCACATTCTCTTAATTCAAAACATAGCAAAACAAGTCAGAAAAAAAAATGAAGTTTGTCACATTCAATAATAAAGACCTTCTAGTTTACAAGATTGCTTAAACATACATGATTGCATTAACCTCTAACAGCAATGCTGTGGTCTTGCAATGGATATGTTACGAAGATCATCCGGTTTTACAGCTAATGGGATGAGATTGAGAAAAAGGAAAGAAGCATCTACTGAGCAATTGCTCTGTGCACAGCATCATCACCTAAGCAGATTAACTATGTCAACTGCTCCGATCATCTCAAAAAGCTAAGTGTCTTTACCAAATCACACAGTAATTGCCAGAGGCAGGACACAAACCTGGTCTGCAGAGCTCTCTCTGCTGTACTTGCTTCTTCAACTCAACACCCATGGAAGCCTCTTCTTTACGTGAGGCTATAGGCTGAAAATGATTTATTCCTCGGGAGTTCATGACTGCCTTCTTTTTTTTTTTATAGCTGTCCGCAGACTTCTCTGACTCATGTCTTTGACTTAATACAATTGATACTGAGTTTGGCACTTCATTATTTTCAAATGACAGAATAATCAGCTCTTAAGACAATGTAGTTTGGACAAAGTAAGCAGTTCTTAAAATTAAATAACTTATTAATAACAGATCTTCCCATTAGAACTCTTTAATATTTTAGCCTTGGGCACAGATCCTATTTCAGTTACATCTTCTGTTGGACAGAAGTATTTTTCTGGTGATGCTAATACTGTACCTCGTGTTAAACCGAAATGCCTTAGAGATTGAGATGCTTGTGTAATGTAAGCACGATCTGAGAGTCTTAGAATGGAGCTTGAAATCTAAAGTGAGATTTATTATTTAAAAGGTCAAACACTCACACGGTGCTTTTTTGTCAGGCACTATGTGCTTTACAAATATTAAGCCACTTATGTCATTAGGATTCTGGTTGAGGGACGTTATCTCAGTTGGCATTCTTAGTTGCAAGCAACAAAGGTAATCCTGTGATAAAAGAGGTTATTAAAGAAATAGTGAGTGTTCACAGCTTTGTTGGGCAGGCTGGAGAATGAAGCTGATGGTTAAGCATCCTAGAAACTGCCCGAAGCTGCACCAAGAACCGGCCTGATGAGGCACCACTGCTGTTCATGCTGCCCCTCTCATGCCCTCCTACCCGCATCCTGGTGCCACCAGGGCCTCGTCTGCACCAGGAGCTCAATCTTGCAGCCACTAGAAAACCACTGCTGCTACACTGCTGCTGCCTCTTGGGAGAGGGTGAGGTGTGGAACACAGAAACCTCTAGGCAGACCCTGTTTCCTGACCTGCTCACTGGCCAAAGCATCAAGCAGCTGTGTCTGATTGGAAGCACCTGGCCACACTCTTGCATCCCAGTAGCAAAGCAGGCTGGAAACTTGAGTTCTGGTTTCTAAGCTTGGGAGTTTCCCCCCAAATAGCAGCGCTGTTTCAATGATGAAGGACAAGCATGAATGTGACAGATGGCCCCTGCACGTGTGTAATGATTCTAAGTGAAAGCTGTACTTCATCTAACTTCCCCTAAGTAGTCTGTGTCAGAGGAATGTGTGACTGTGGCATACTTTAATTTGTAATAACAATTAATTAAACTGTATTTAATTCCATCCTATTTGGATCATTTTCTGGAGTACCTCTAAACTCTAAAGGGCCCTAGGGCTCAGACTTTTCTCTTTTACCTACACTCACTTCGCAGGCAATCTTAATCAGTCTCATTGCTTTAAATATCCTCTCTATACCAGTGACTTATAATTTATATCTCCAACCCCTCCTTCTCCCTGGAATTCGAACCTCATATTTGCAACCATCTACTCCAATGATCAAAAGGATCTCAAACTCAACAAGTCCAAAACTAAACTACCGATTTTTCTCCCCAAGTCAGCTCTTGCTTCAGTCTTCAGCTCTCTGTAAATGGCACCACCTTCCTTCCAGATGCTCAAGCCGAAGCCATGGAGGCAGCCTTGACTTCCCTCTTTTTCTCACTCCACACATCCAACCAACAGGAAAGTCTATTGACTCTACCTTCAAAGTATATCCCAGGCTCTCCCCTTCTCCACACCTCCCCTGCTATCACCTGGTCCTAGTCACCACCTTCTCTCCCCCAGACTACTGCAATTGCCTCCTGCCTGCTCTTCCTACCAGGACTGGCTTCACAGGTGGGTGACCAGTGCAGCTGCATGGGGCTACATGCTTAGGGGAGCCCATCCTTGGAGTTGCCTTCTCTGTGGAGGTGACCTTGAGATTCTCAATAAGTTTATCTTGAATTTGTGTTTCCTAAGTGTGATGAGTCCAGGGAAATGTGTTGGAGCTAGAAAGGGAGGTAGGATGAGTTGACATATGTTGGGAAGGGGGCGGTAACTTAGTTAGAGAATCCAAGTCCAGTTGACTGGCCACCAAGAAAGTCAGAAGTAATAGGGCATAGTGTTAATATCGTTAGCAATAGTCGAACCTCAAGCTTTGCCACTTGACCTGTCATGAGTCCTTGATAGCAGTAACTTGCAGCACACATAAGCATATCCCAGTACACTCAAACCAAGTGAATCCCACCTCAACTTCCTCCTAGGCAGGTGTCAAATTCCCCGAAGTCCTTCCAACCTCACCCAACATGAGAGGAAGTGGTGTGACAGAGGGGACGTCAGAGTAGAAAGGCCACACTCAATAGTGGTTAAAATACGTTACTTTTGCAAAGTCCCTCCCAGGGACTTGGAAGGAAATGGGCAAAGAGGGGCACTGAGGCTGAAGCATCTTTAGCTTCCCAGTAAATCTGACTTGTAGGCCCTTACTAAATACTTGTCAAATAAGTGAGTGGCAGCATACTTGAGTGATTGGACTTAAGGTCTAAGCATTAAACATGAGCGCATCCCAAGAGTACTTCTGTATTACACCGGTAATTTTTAAAACAAGCCAAAAAACAACAGCATAAGAGCTTAATGTCAGAAAACTGATGGAAAGTGTGAAAAATTGGGGTGAAAAATAAAACCTCCTGGTGTGAGATATTAAAGTACAAGCCTAACCCAGGTGACTTATCTTTGAAAAGCTACCTCCCAGGAGCCATGCCGGGAAACTTCAGTTTCTCCAGAAACAGAAGGATATGCTTGAAAAAGGTCTCTGAAAATAAAAAAGAAATAAATTAAAACCGTTACATTCAGCACATGAAAAATGTACATTGAATGACTAAATGAAAGGAAGAATGACAGAACAAGTGTTTCTAGTTGAGGTAGCTCCACCTGCCCTTCCCTTAGCCTATTAAGGGTTAAAATGAGCCTGACACACCAGTCATGTCTGACGGGCCCATCTCAAAGAAACTCCCAGGTTTGGCTGGAAATGATGCTTTTCTGGACTTCCTAGAGAGCAGGAAGAGATGGCCCACGAACTATTCTGCCCCTAATGCAGGTTATTTCTATGGCAGAGAGTGTACATTATCTGCCTTCCATCTGTTCCATTTCATTTGGGGATAGGCGTGAGACTGGCAGAAGGAGCTCCAGAAAAGTCTCAGGCACACCCAATTAGTGTAACGCCCTCCCAAGAACTGAGACACCTGCGGAAGTAAACAAAGACCAACTAAATGAAAATAGGCAAAGGCCACTTATTCAGAGCTTGCTGTAGCCAGGGAGGCAGCCACCATCCCTTGCGTTTGGCAGTGACTCAAAGGCAGGCAGAGGAGTCGGGAAGCTTCACAGTGGAGAAAGGGAAGGCTCCAGGTGTGCTGTGATTGGAGGCTGTGGCCTGGGGAGGCTGGAGGCGGGCTTACTAGGAGCGGGGCGGGGGTTGGTTAGGGGTGTATATTTGGCTTTTTCTGATTGGTCTTAAATTGGAAGCAGGGACAAAAGTTAGGGAAGCTGGCCATTTTGGGTAGATTATTACATAAGTTATTGTTTAGCTTCCTGGATTGTCACCAGAGAGAGCAAGCCGGCTTCCTGCAAGTCTGACTGACAGCAGGCTGGCCTCCGGAGCTGTTTGTTGTAGACAGGGGCTGGTTTCCTGGGCAGGCTGCTGCAGGTTGTGGGTCAGAGTTCTATTTGTGTATATGGCTCAGCCATTGTCTGTTGGTATATTCAGTCTCTCACACATCATTTGGTGTCAAGTGAAGAAGCTGTCTGGATGGGTATATATCCACAGATACAGGACAATGCAAGAGGGTGTGTGCATTGGTATTGGTTGTTTTTCTCAGAAAACAACTGATAATAAGCTCCACGATGGGAGAACTTGTTAAATTAAAGGGTAAATAGAAGTGCAGGGGCCAAGCTGCAGGAATCTCATCAGTTGTAATAGGAGGCGTGTGGTTAAGTGCCCACACACCGGGCTGGAAATTGCCCCTTAAATATTTTGAAAATACAAAAGCACGAAGAGGACTGAGTTCACACTGGGCCTCCTCCACCTGCCCTGATCGCATCCTCTCAGGAAAAAAAAAAATGGGTCTGTTACTACAATAGGGTCTGAGAGGTCGTTATTCTGAGCTTGACTTCACAAGAATAACAGGTAACAGTCCCAGAAGTGACTCCAGATTGTCGCTTGCAGAGGAGCGCTCTTGTTTTTTTCATTTGAGCCAATTATGTAAGGCAAATCTAACTTTCTCATTAAAAACCCAGTAGGCAACTTGTAAACATCAAATAAATTGCAACTGGAGGGTCTATTTTCAGGCTCCGTTATATAAAACTGCCAACATTACTTGCTCCTCTAGTCAGGGAGGAAAAAAAGTTTGCGTTATTCTTCATTGCACACGCAAATAACTGAAGCTCAAAGGCATTTTTAACATGGAGTCTTGCCTTTCCAATCATTGCAGCTTCCATGGACTCTATGAAATGGAGTGAGTGGGCTGGACATACTAAATTAGCCCCAGACGCTAACAGAAAGAATGTCTCCCCAAACCGGGCAGGACAAGGTAGGCGGGAAGATTCCTTCCAGCAGTAGCAACAGATCATTTCCTCTCCTTCCAGAAACGGCCAATTGATTAACTAAATCCTTGGCTCCCCTGAGAAGAGCAGTGAATAAGAAAGCGAAGATTAAGCTTGAAGGAGACAGAACCTCTTGGCTGCCCAGATCAGCAGACCTGACGCAAAGAAACACTGCTCACTTCAGCCTCACTGCATCCGTCTCCAAAATTGCCTCAGCATAGCCCTTTGCTACATGATGAAGGAAACACTTAGGCTGAGTGACTCGCACTCAAATACCCCATAACGATGAGCTAGGTCCTCAATTTCCTTGTTTTCAAGTATCTGAACCTCTGCTTCACACAGAGACTACAGGCACATTCCTTCCCAGAGAAGAAGAAAACAACAACAAACTAACCAGAGCCTTTAGCTTCAATCGGCTGCCCATACTGTGCTTTTCCATCAGTCAAGAGCCTAGAGAGCTGATTAGCCTGGGCAGCTTCCAGAAGTCACTCTTGGAGAAGACATGATGGGAGGCATGAACATCCTATTAAGTCTACATGTCTTTCATTTTACATGAGGTCAGAGCTCAGAACCAGCCATTCCTGCTGTGGAAGTGGGACAGTTAAGAAACGAACCACATTAATATAGTCCTGGACATTGTGCTTGTTGATTCTGGAAAGTATCAAAAAAAATACGTGAAGCTGCTTACCAAACCCCAAGGATTTACATGTAACTGAGGGTAAAAAAAACATGTACTATGAAACATAGTTATTTTGCAAATAGTTATTGAACACCCATGGTATACCAGGCACTGGGATTTTAGAGATGTAAAAGTCACCATCCCTGCCCTCAAGTAGCCTATGGTCTAGAAATTCAACATCCAATCTATGTTCAGTCCATCCCCCAAGCCTGTCAATTTTACCTGCTAATTTATCTCTCAAAATTGCCTATTAAGATACCAACTACTCACTCATCTTGCTGTCTACTTAACATCATCAAGGAGAGTGCCAATGTCAGTATAGATGCTCCCTTCACTGATCTTCACTTAACCAAGGACAGGATGAACCAACACTCTCCAAGTTTATATCTCCAAGTTAAGCAGATTGACTGATAACCAAGACCTTAAGTGTTCACATCTCTGTCACTGTCCAGAATGAACAAACCCTTCTGTTCTCATCAGCTAATTATATGTTTATCAAGACTTGCTTATTTTTATTTCCCAGCCTTTTTATGTACCTGCTATTGCAATATTATAATGTAATTAAATATCACAAAAGTCAAGAAAAGATGTATAAAAAGTGTGCAAAAAGTGAATTGTTGTTTCTATGAATTCTAAGTTGAATGCCGTAGGAAGAATATGAATTAAAAAGAAGATGGCTATTGAATTTGGTATGGGTGAAACAAGAGTAATGGACCAAGAATAATCCTTAACTCTAGAAGATTAGTATACTCAGATCGATCTCTAAGTATTTTTCACTTTTCACTTCTACTTTAAAGAAACTGAACTAGACAATATAGGCAATGCAAGATGTATTTAATTTACAACAAGAAACTCCAATATATAGAATCAAACTGAAAGCAAGATTCATTGTCCTACATCAAGAGACTGGGAAAAGAATCCACACTTAGATGTTTCAAGTTAAAATAAAATTAATGGAAACTTCTACTTCTGGCTAAGATGGATGAATGAGAACTTAGTACACTTCGTATCTGAAAACTGAACTCAGTGTATGGAACAAAGGCTTTCAAGACATCAGGAAATGAAGGGAAATAATCTCGAAGAGACAGGAAACCAATTAGGTGCCCCCTTGTATTGCCCCAGCTAATTGTCTTGAGAGAGATTCCAGACTACAGCATAAGGAGGGGAACCCAGGCAGAGCCCAGTGGACTCCCTGGATTAAAGAAAAGGAGCTAAAAGTTCAGGGAGACCAAAATGACTAGAGTTTGCAGGTCAGAGTTTGGAGAGAGGGGAGCTACACAGAAAACTCTGAGGATCTGCAAAGGATCCCCATAAGAATTCAACTGGGTACAGATCAGTGCACACATGTAAAAAAAAAAAGAAACTTACCCAAGGCTGAGGAAACAGCCACTGGAAAGAATAGAGTGCCTATTTCTACCAGGTAGACTGGAAAGTGTCCTCATTCATGCAGCATTGGGTACAGTCCCCTGAAGGTCTTGTTTCAGTAGTAGTTAATGATTAGCTTTAGACTCAGTAACTGCTCTGATCAAGCCTAACAAGTATTAAAAAGCAAAACCTGGGCCGGCCTGGTGGCACAAGCGGTTAAGTGCACGCACTCCACCGCGGCAACCCGGGGTTCACCAGTTCAGACCCCAGGCGCGCACCAACGCACCGCTTGGCAAGCCATGCTGTGGGGGTGTCCCATATAAAGTGGAGGAAGATGGGCACGGAGGTTAGCCCAGGGCTAGTCTTCCTCAGCAAAAAAAGAGGAGGATTGGCAGATGTTAGAACAGGGCTGATCTTCCTCACAAAAAAAGAAAAAAGCAAAACCTAAAAAGACCAAACTGTTTTCCAAGTTACTTACCTACTTCCAAGAATGGAACCTCAAAAATATTTATAAGAATACAGAAATATCCAGTACCCAACATGGCAAAATTCAGAGAGCAGGGATTCCCACCAGCTTATGATTCAGGAGCGTTCCAGTTAGAACGCCGTCAATGGCACCTTTGTCCCTCCCACTCCTGGACAATGTTGCCCTCTCAGAACACCTGTGCCACTGCCGTGGACAACACTAACTCCATTGCTGGCCGCCGTCATTGTGAGTAAATCCTAAACTGCTCTTCCTTCTTTGTGTCACTAGTTCAAAGGTCCAAGTCCCAGAGAAGAGCAAAGAATGGGCCAAGCCTGGGTCATCTGATCACACAGCAGCTGCCAGGTGGTAGGAAAAGGGAATAGCTAGTTACCTTTGGCTTTCATACTGGGAGGAGAGGTCAACTCTCACAAAGGGGGCTTCCACCCAAATACGACAAGGCTTTATACGCTGGGCAGCTAAGCAATGACAATTTCTGCTACAGTGATTGACTATGTATTATTTTTTAATCTTCAAATCTAATCTTAATCTATTGTCTCTTTTTACGTTCACAGTAACTCTCCGATAAGGATTCAAACTCTTCTTTCTTGCCCATCTATTTCATTTATTTTTCTAAGATCCTTTATTTTTTGCTCGTTTTTCAGCTCTGATATGCTGTATCTTATAATCAATGAAAGTTATCCATCAATCCATTAAAATTGATGTTTTGGGGCCAACCCGGTGGCATAGTGGTTAAGATCGCACACTCTGCTTCAGCAGCCCGGGGTTTGCAGGTCCGGATCCTGGGCGCGCACCAACGCACCACTTATTAAGCCATGCTGTGGCGGCGTCCCACATATAAAGTAGAGGAAGATGGGCACAGGTGTTAGCCCAGGGCCAATCTTCCTCAGCAAAAAAGAGGAGGATTGGCAACAGATGTTAGCTCAGGGTTAATCTCCCTCACCAAAAAATAAAAATAAAAATAGAATAAAATAAAATTAATATCTTATAATTAATTAAAATTGCCAACATTTTTTTCTTAGAAGTGCACAAAAAAGATCTTACAAATGATGGCATCTTAAATTCAATTAAATCTGGTAATATCTTTTATCTCCTATCATGAAACTTATCACACAGAGTTGTCTTTATCCCTCATTAGACTGTAAGCTCCACGTATGTACTATTCACGGTAGTGCACCCACTGTGTAACTCAGTGCTTAGCATATAATAGATTTGGAACACTACGTTTATTGAATAAAGGATTGATTTGTTGAATGACAGTGAACCTGCTAAGCAAATTTCTGTGTTCCATGTTTCATGTTCCATGAGTCTCTGAAACTTAAATATTTTCTTTGTTCTTTCAATGCTTTCAATCCCAGATATCTGACTTATTCATTCAACAGTTGTTGAACTACAAATAGATCCAAAGCATTGTGCTAAATGCCCTACAGTAGTGCCCCCTTATCCACAGGAGAGACATTCCAAGACCCTCAGTGGATGTCTGAAACCGTGGATAGTACTGAACCCTATATACACTATGTTTTTTCCTATATATACATACCTATCATAAAGTTTAATTTATAAGTTAGGCACAGTAAGAGATTAACAATAACTTTGCTTTGGCATATCCCAACTGCCAGCATCACTACTCTTGCACTTGGGGGCCATTATTAAGTAAAATAATGGTTACTTGAACACAAGCACTGTGATACCAGTTGATCTGATAACCGAGTCGGCTACTGACTCACGGGCAGGTAGCATATACAGCATGAATATGCTGGACAAAGTGATGATTCACATCCTGGAAGAGACACAGGACAGTACAGGATTTCATCATGCTACTCAGAATGGTGCACAATTTAAAACTTATGAATTGTTCATTTCTGGAATTTTCCATTTAATATTTTCGGACCACGGTTAACTGTGGGTAACTGAAACGAAGGAAAATGAAACTGTGGATAAGGGGGGACTACTATACATGGATTATCTCATTTAATCACCACAACTGTCCTCAATGACTACACTGAGACTCAAAAAGCTTAATAAATTGCCAAATGTCACACACAGCTACAAATAGGGGAGACACGATTTGAACACGGATAGTCCTACTCCAGAACTTATGCTCTTAAGTGCTCCACGATTGTCCGAATATATTCTACAAACACTCTGCTATTTACAGACTCTCTTCAGAGCTAAGTATAGCAAGAGTCCCAAGTTAAGTCTAAGCTGTGTCCACCTTGGATTCTGACATCTTTGGAAGGCAGGTTGGATGAGTCCATCAAGAGACTAGCTAGAGAAAGTTTTAGTAAAAACCTCATCCTCAGGGAAGAAAAGTCACAGCACACAAGTTCAGGCTGCTGAAAATGATCGCAGGTTGAGGGAAATTGCAACTCTGTGCATTGCATGATCTATTTCACTCAAGTTTTCCTCCAGCCCCATTCAGATATTCTAGAATCCAAGTGTTGGATGGGGAGTGGGGAGATGGGCCAGCACTAGTGATCAGGTTGACATCAGGCAGTACTATCACCCTTGGCCCAGACAGGAGCAACATCAGCTTGAGGGCTGGTAGCATGTCTTGGGTGGGTACCAGCAACAAGTCCGTGTTTCCTGGGGACCTTGGTGGCCTAGTCACCATTTGTGGCATCACCACAACACAGAGAGAAGAAAAATGGCAGGAGTCACAGTGTAGTGAACGGTTTCACTTGAGAATTCCACTGGAGACCATTCCCAATGGATTCCAAGAATAATTTGGGAGGAATCTGAGTGGGCCTAGATGAGCCAGAGATATACAGTTGCTTTGTGACCTTGTTTTTACTCTCAAGCTGTATATACTGAGCAATGTGAGTTGTACAATTACAACTCCAGACCAAGGAACACATAAAGCAGTCGAAGCCCAAATCTAGAGCTTTGAAAGTGAACTAGAAAACAAAGAACAAGCAATTTATTTGACAGAGGGCAAGGAGAATAATTAGACAACAAAGATGTTTCAAAGAGAAGATAAATGGCATGAATAGAGCAGTGAACCAGAATTCAGAAGATCTGAATTCTAGTCCCTGCTCTGTCCCAATTGTTCTGTTTCACTGAGAGGCAGCTGACTTGCATCTCTGGGCCTGCTTCCTTACCTACCGCATGAGAGAGCTGGGCTAGATGGATAACGGACTCTAACTTCCTTCTAGCTCATGAATGCTGTGACTCTGCAAACACTGATTTGTACAGCCTGGCCTTTAAAACAGCCTTGCAGGGGACTCAGCCAGCATGAGTCCTGCATAACAACAGCAGAACTGCGTGGCTTTCTGGGCTCTGGAAATCACAGTGGTAAAGCAACAGGAGAACAGAATGTGCAATACACTTAGAGTCAACTAGTGAACCCCAGCAGGTGCAGGCAGGGCGAATAGGCTCCACTTTTGGAAGTTAATGAATGTCTCTGCCTGAGCATGTTTTTGGTCAAGCTAATTACACATATGGGAAAATCACCAGAGAATGTACATTTCTTAGCTCATATTCCCGTGGAGTATTTACAGATGGATTTAGTAGCCACGGGTAAAATAATGTTACATTTAAAAAGGGCTCCCATTGAGAGTGGCATTTTCACAGCTTACTGCCTGATTGACATCTGGCTAAACTTCCCGTCTCTCTAACTTTTCTTATATGACTCTTCCTTATATGACAAAGTTGGATAAGTTGATTTTCATCAGGTGGATATCACAAGAGTTCCTGGGCTCTGGAGTTGGCACAAGCTTCTCTCTGTACATGTCACTTTACACTCGAGAGCTCAGGTGCCTTCCGGGCCTCTGTCTGCATCTCCCTTCTGGTATCCATCACTCGCCAGTCAGACTGGACCACTCCATGTACCAAACACACCCTGGTCTTTCCTGCCTCACGCAATGCTGTTCGCTCTGACTCCCTCCTTACCCCTCATTATTCTCTGCCTATCAAATCGGACCCATCTTTTAGTACCTTAACGTTTTCAATACTCCCCAAAGTCATCTATACCATTAACGCAATTCTGATCAAAATCTTGACAGTGCTTCTTATGGATCTTGATTCTGAAGTTTAGATGAAGAGTATAAATAGCCAAGACAATTATGAGGAAGAACGAGATGGCATAACTGCCATACCAGATGTAAAAGCAGTGTACAAAGCATGTATAAGACAGTGAGTGATTGGTTCAGGGACAGACCAACAAATCAATGGAAGAGAAAAGAAGGCCTAGAAACAGACTCATGCTTATATGGAACCTTGATACATGACAGACACAGCACTGCAGACCAAAGGACTTTTTGTTTTAATAAATGGTGCACAGATAATAGAGTACCCGCATGGAAAAGATAAAATTAGATGTCTATCTCATCCTATATACAAAGTTCCACATGGATTAAGACATAAATATGAAAGAAAATAATAACGGCCATTTCAATAAGAACCCAAGACCCATGATTTTTTCTAATTTTCATGACAGTCATATGAAGTGGGTATTATCAGCCCACTCTTAGTGGAGAGTGAAGCTCAGATAAATTAAGTAATTTACCCATAGTCAGCCAACAAGTGACTGGGTGACAATTTCTAATTGTCATCTCGAAGCTTTAATTTTGTCACCATGCCATGTTGCCTCTCCCTCTTCTAAATATTCTTTCAATTATTAGGTTTTAAAAAGTGAGTTTGAGTAAGCAATACTCTATCATTTGTCTATATACCTACCTACCTACCCACTTTGTCTTCTGTTTGTGTATGTCTTGTTCGTTTATCTCGTTGAAGTCAGAGACCCTGCCTTGTTCTGTGGCATTTCTGCCAGGGGCCTGGCATGGGGTCTTAGTAATCAGTCTTCCTGGCATCTCAATGATCTTGCTCATCCAAAAGCCAGATCTAAAGAGTTAGCAGAGAAAGGACAACAAGATGGCTTTTCAGTCTTGGCTCTTCTTTTCATTCCTTCTTCCTATTCTATCCCATGATTGATACCTTCGAGAAAGATCTAAAGAAATTATATTGGAAAAGGCTGATCCAGAGAACTGTTTGTAACAAAAAGTGGCCTACACTTCCACACTGTCATAATCAGAAGGGTTACGCTCCTGCGTGTCTGCTCAGTTCTCCCACACTCATCCTCCCCCTAGACTTTGATCTAAGTCAGAAGATAAAAGGGCTATTTCACCGCTAGCATCTTTTCATTCTCATATTAATTAAGTTACAGGTTTGGATCTGGCAATAAAATTCAAATTAATAGTGATTCAAACAAGACAGAAGTTTATTTCTCTCTCACACAACAGTCCAAGCATGAACCATCCAGGGATGATTTACTGGCTATAGGTATTGGGGATCCATGCTCCTTCTCTCTTGCTAATCTGTCACCCTCAGCATCAGCTTCTACCTTGAGGTGAAAGGCGGCTGCTCCAATTCCTGTCATCATGTTCACGGTCCAACCAGCATGAAGAGCAGAAAAAATAGACAGTGTGCAGCCATGTGCCCATTAAATTGTGAGGTTCTATTAGCACAGTAAGAGCAGGGAAATTAATATTCTGGGAACAAGTAATATTTTACCACATATATTTATGGAATTCATTCAGATTTAGGTGACTATAATTTATTCACGTGTGCTTTTTGTCATGATTTCCTTCTCCATCTCTCACAGAAAAGGTTTTTCTTCATCCAGCACTTGAAGTACTCATAATTTAAAGGGAAAGACAGACATGTAAATAAAAAATGGCAATAGAGCATGGCGAATATTGTTAAAATATAGAGGAAGAAACAACTAATTCAGCTTGGGTGGATGTGCAGCGGAGTGATCAGAAAGGCGTCACAGAGGAGCAGAGCAGAGTGCAGTCCTGGTGAAGGGAACAGCTTGTTCCAAACCCACGGAGGAAAGAAAGCACATGATGCTATTCGTGAGCTGCAAGGGTGCCCCTGAAGCTGGAGGGAGAGAGTTAGGAGGGAAATAGCAGGAGATGAAGCCGGAAATGGAGGCTTGGAGTCAGACCATGAAGGGCGGTAGGCCACACTAAGAAGTTTGACTTCATCTTTTGTAGGGAGCAAGAGTGGATTTTCAAAGGTAGAGGAAACGGTAGAATGTGAGCTTTACTATGAGGCAGAACGCACAAGACATTATAACTGGCGAGAGATGAATAGCAGAGAGGCAAGAGCTGGGCACGGCTGTGAAAAGGTGCCATTTAACAGACAGAGAGAAGGTAAGTTCAGTCTTGGCCATGCTGAACTGAGAGTCTGTGAACAACACCTAAGGGTAGATTTTCACAGGCATTTGTAAATGTTGCTCTGAAGATCCGAAGATAGATGGAGAAATAGAACATCTAGCGTAGCACCTGGTACATAGTCTATGAGCATTTTGTTGAATATCGTTGGCTGTTGAGTGCCCCTCATCATCACATACAGAACACGCAGTTCTCCACACACAATAGACACTCAAGAAGGATGTGGTAATTGATTGGGTGATTCATTCCTTAGCCCAGCACTCCAGAGAGATCCATCTGCAAACTACCTTTTTCACTTATTAGCTCATTTATTAGTTGTTAAATACAGAAGCCTTTTTAGAAGAGAAAATGTTCTTCTATTAGCTGGATCCCACTTTAATTTCTGACTATTAGGACATATTGTCCATTTCCTGACTCAAGTAAATGTGGGTAACTTCAAGATCTTGCATAAATTCTAATTCAAATAGAAATCCCTGTATTTTTCCATCTTCAAAAACATTACTTTCTCTAAAGACGGAAGAATTATATTCCAAAGAACTAGGTTAAAATGACATTATTATTTTTATAACTGAACCAAGAAGGGAAGAAATCAGAGTAAAGAAAGCAGAGTTTTTCATTATTATTATTATTATTTTAATCACGGATAGTTTGGGAGAAATTGCTTAGAGAAAAACAAAGGAATGAGTAGAATCAGGAATGGGAAACATTTTCTCTTTTTTACTCCATTTTTATAAGTAAGGAATGAGGAAAAAACTAGTCAATTATTGGTATGGAAAAAGAGTTAATAAAATAAATGGAGTCTTTTTTGAAAGCAGTAAATTTAATAGCTGGTATTTATTATGTACCTAGGACTCTGGCACTGAGTTAAACACATCAAAACTCAAACTTACTATACGTTTTTAATTTTATTACTATACTATTAATTGGTATAAAAGATCAGTAAACGGGTTCATGCCGCAGTGACAAATACAAAAAGATTAAGGCAAAAAAGAGCAGATGAAAATTTCTAGCACCTTCCTCGACACGTTGACCCAGTATTACGCTTTCCACTTGCCCTAAATAATAATAATAATAATAATAATGATACAGACTTCAGGAACAAGCCTAAGGAGAGGACATGTGCCATAGTCCTACGTCTCTAACACCCTAGGTCTTTCCTTTACAAATAACCTATGTAATTGGTGATTTAGAAAATGTCCCCCACCGCGCGGCACGACTGCCCCCCCACCCCCAAGGAGCCCCAAAAGGTGGGAGACGATGAATGTCTTCCTCTCTCCTGAGGCTTTCCTCAAAAAGTAGACCTAAAAACATCCAAAGTCAGAGTGCCAAGAAATTCTCCACTTTCTTTTAGGGTAAAGAACAAAGGCAAAAGACCCTGGAGGCTACCTGAGAGCCCCAGGGCTTTCCCAAGGAAGATGCCAACGCAGAGGTGAGCTGGGGAAAGTGAGGAAGCTTTTGCCTCACGCGTCCCCTGAGGAGGCGTTGCAGATGTCTGAGGGAACTGAGAAGGAGCAGAGCAGGTGACTGGTGCCGAGGGAGCCTCGGTCAGGAGATGCACCCCGTGCTCCCGTCTGTCCTGGGACTTAGTCCATCCTGCCCCTGCATTGAGCGCCGCAGACGTGGAGCCGGGCCCTGCAGCGAGGATCGGTCCCCCACGACGTGGACCCGCTGCATCTGAGACTTGATGGCTGTGTGTATTTGCACACAGGGGGAACACAACAGGATCCATAGCAGGACTTTAGCTGGAGGGAAAAAGAATATTGACGGCTCAGCAGCAGCCAGAAGGAAGAGAAGAGGGTAGGAGAGAGAGATGGAAGGAAAAGAGAGCTCCGTTGGAAGACAGGGAGAAGCAGCTCAAGGACCGGGTTGTATGTGGGCAGCAAACTAAAAAGAGGAGAAGCAAAGACAAAGACTAAGTCTGGGGTTGAGAAGAGAGGGGAAAGCGGAAGCGATGATGGAGAATTAGGTGTGTCTGTTCTTCGCCCTGTCCCTTGCATCCTGCTCTCAAAACTCCTAGTCCGCATCTTGATGCACAAAGGCTGACGTGGAGCACTGAAACGTGCAGAATCACAGCTCCAGCAGTCACTGTTTCTCTGTAGACAACCAGAGTCCTGTAAACAAAGGTAAATAAAAACCAAGAGGATGTCGTGAACCCCAGAACGCCCCCTGAGCCTTCTCAGAGGTGTAACACCAGGGAGAGCTGATCGCTGCACCATATGTCGAATGGGCAGGCAGGTAGAGCGGGCTGGTCCCAGCTCACGTGGACACCGCCGTTATCCACCAGCGGAAGCCCACTAGCTCTCTCCCCCTGTGAACGGCATAATGCACGACCATCCTGAGGTCCTACTGAACCGAGCCACAGAAATCTCAGTAGGCTCCCAACCTGCTGATTATATCCAACTACAGTGATGCAAATGTCATTGCTATTTTCAGCACTGTGTGCTAATGAATTATATTTAACTACATTAAAAAATAATGATTTGGAAAGGCTACAATTATGATATTTAAAATATAAATTGTACCCGATGGATATTAAATGTGGGCTTTGCATTTTCCCTTGCATTTGGAGCCTAACAAATATTCTTTTATCCTCTAAAAGAAAATGGGCAAACAGACTGATCAAATAGCTCACTCCAAGCAATTAAAACTTTCTATTACCATATGGAAGGATGTATGAAGTGTTCCAAAACTCTTGTATTCAATAAGGATGTATTAACATCTGCCAACGGGGGTTCAGGAGTTAAATGACATGGCAGAGGAGGGATTAAGAAATAATGAAAAAAATATTTTTCCAATAAGGCAGAAAAAGCCTCATTTATCCTGGAAAAGAAAGTCGTGAATATATGTGTATATATATATACACACACGTGTGTGTGTGTATATGTGTATGTACATATATATATTCACATGTGTGTATACTCGCATATATGTGTGTGTTTGTGTAGTATTTCCCATCTCATTTTAACAAAGGCAGGTTTACCAGCAGAGTAATTGTCTTAGCCCAAGCTGTCCTAAAATACCACAAATTGAGTGGCTTAAATAACAGAAACGTATTTCTCACAGTTCTGGAGGCTGGGATGTCCAAGATAAAGGTGCTGGCCAATTTGTTCCTGGCGAGGGCCCTCCTCATGGCTTGCAAATGGCTGCCTTCTCGGTATATTGGGTCTGAGGGGGGAAAGAGTGGAGAGAGAGAGAGAGAAATCTCTTCCTCTTCTTATAAGGCCACTAGTCCTGTTGATTAGGGCCCTACCCTCATGACTTCATTTAACCTTAATTACCTCCAAAAGGCCCCATCTCCAAAGACAATCACATTGGGGATTAGGGCTTCAACATTTGAATTTTGAAGGGACACAATTCGGTCCATAACAATAGTGAAGCTTAAACTCCAGAGCTCTGACACACTTCCCTTTTAGCCTCTGACCTGTATTTGTGTTTGTAGTTTTGTATTTTTTTCCTTAAAGAGGGTTCTCCAAGTTGTATAAGCATCAGGCTCTACAAATCCTGGCACCTCTCTATATCTCAGATCATAAAGTATTTAAGTGAGTTCCAGAGATATATAAGAAATAAATAAACTACATCCTGGGGCTGTGTCGTCATATGCAATATTCAGTATATACCAAGACACTGAGGGGGCTTTTCCTGTTATCCCAACGCTGAGAACAAAATGGACTAAGTACCCGACATGCAAAGCAAGATGGCAGCAAATCTCTTCAGCAGGGGCCAGCCCCAGGCCAGAGGAGAAGCGTCAGTTCAGACCCAGCTCCTTCTCCCACCACCACCTCCTCCAGGCAGCTAAGAGAGAGGGCAGAGAAGGTAGGGAGTGGGTGACCCTCCAAGCTATTTCCTCCCATAAGAAGAAGAGGTGGTATCCCCCCTCTGGAACCAAGAATTATGTATTTTATCTCCAGTTGGATTTTGAGATCCTTAATTTTATGTGTCAACATGGCTATGTGTGGCACCCAGTTGTTTGGTCAAACACCAGTCTAAATGCTGCTGTGAAGGTATTTTTTGCATGTGATTAACATTTAAATCAGTAGACTTTGAGTAAAGCAGATTACTCTCTATAATGTGGGTGGGCTTTATCCAATCAGTTGAAGGCCATAAGGGAGAAGACTGAAGTCTCCTAAGGAGGAAGGAATTCTGCCTCCAGACTGCCTTTGGACTCAATACCTCAATACCAACCCTTCCTTGGCTCTCCAGCCTGCTGGCCTGTCCTACAGATTTTGGACTTGCCAGCTCCCCAATTGCATAAGCCAATTCCTTCAAATAAATCTCTCTCTCTTTCTCTCTCTTTGTCTCTCTCTCTATATATATATGTGTGTGTGTGTATATATATATATATATATATATCTTCTATTGGTTCCATCCATTTTCTGGATGAACCCTAACTAATACAGATATCTGTTCAGCCAGCAAAGTGCTGGTCTGATACCTGAGCAGGGGAAAGGAGAATTAGAGGGGGATGGATATGGGGGATATGGAGACAACAATTATTGTGGTTCCTTCTGCACTCCCACCTTCTGTGTGGCAGGAGTACATTATGTGAGATTCCCTTCAGTCAAGCAGGTACTCTGGAAGACACCTGGGTTGCAGCATCTTGCAGCTGAGCCCCACAGGACCCTCCGAAGGGCCCCCAGCTGTGCCTCAGGACAGAGCCAGCATACAGATGCCTGCTGGACAGAGGGATGGGCACCATGAGCTGGGGACACAGCAGCAACTAACTAAGAAGAGGACCACTACTTCCAGTTAAATGGGAACCATTAGCCCTTTCCCCTCCTCCTTCCTGCCATATACCCTGGAGGAGCTAAAGGGAAGTCGTGTGCACCAGCACAACATGAAGCCCTGCCCCTAGCCAAGCTGCTGTCCAGCAGGTTCTCAGCCTGGACTGCACATTAGAATCACCTGGAGGTTAGGAACAATGACTACTGCTCGAGCCCCAGCATGGCATCTCTGAGGGTAGGGGAGAGTCAAAAGCTTCCAGTTGCAGCCAGGGCTGAGAACTCTCTTTCTTGTTAGTGCCACAGACGGACGACACCTACTAAGTAAGATGAAGGGAGAAAAGCAGCTTTGAGGTTGGACATCTTAGAGTGAACGAGACTGTGTCTTAAATCCCAGAATTAGACTGTTCTAGTAACCTCTAGTGGACAGAGAGTTATGGAACCTGGCTAAGACGTCATCACAGGATTCATTACCCAGTGGAATAGTATCTTTGGGCTGAAGTTATTGGTATAAATTAAACTGAGAAGGGAGGTTTCCCATGCATGCCTAATGAGCGGAGACCTTTCTGCAAACAGGTTCAAAAGGCATCATTTGATATGCCGGCCCAGGACTCAGGCCATGCCAGTCATTCTACAAATGTCCTTCTAAAAATCAAATGACCTGATAGTTTGGTTCCTGTTAGGGGAGCAGGATTACAAATGCAAAGTTACAGTAGTGTTTCTCAAGCCAGAAATTTACATTTTCTCCAGAGCCGATGCCTCTAGCTGTCCCTGCTCTTCTCTAGACATCCAACAGCTGGTGGCCCAAGAAGCAAAGCAAAATTTTGGCTCATGCCCCATTCCTTCCCTGTCTCTGTCTCTGTCTCCTGCCCCTGCTCCTCACATCTCTACTCCATGCAATGAGAGGCTGTTCACCATATGCCTATACTTTTCTCTCCACTGCTCACTTGGAACTGTGAGGCGTCGAGTGGAGGGCCTTTGTATTTTGCTATTTTTTCGGCTGACTACCCCACTTTCAGATAGAGACATAGGGAAGATTACGAGGGATGGAGCAGGGGATGGCGTGGCTTTGCATTGTCTTTTCTCATTTCACCTCCCTTTCTAAACATTTTCCCCTTCCCCAATTCCATTGTGATTTTTTTCTGGCCTTGCTGTAGTGACAGTGAGTGTAGTGATGGCTGTAGGGGAAGTCAGTAAGCCCATCCTTAACTATCAAAATAAATTAGTAATCTAATCTCCTGCCACCAAATGGCCTTCACGCACAAGTGTGATGAGAACATGTCATGTGTGTGTCTGCAGGCAGATTTTGTAGGGCTGCACCTTTATGGAAAAAAGAGCCCTTCAGGGCGAAGCTATGCTCAGATCTTCCTCAACTTACGATGGGACTACGTTGTGATAAACTCATGGTAAGTGGAAAACGCATTTAATACACCCAACCTACCCCACATCCTAGCTTAGCCTCGCCTACATTAAACGTGCTCAGAACACTTACATGAGCCTACAGTTGGCCAAGATCTTCTAACACAAAGCCTATTTTATAATAAAGTGTTGAATGTCTCCTGTAATTTATTGAATACTGTACTGAAAGTGAAAAACAGAACGGTTGTACAGATACAGAATTGTTGTCTGTGTAGCAGTTGTTTACCCTGGTGATCGTGGGACTGACTGGGAGCTGCTACTCAATGCCCCTGCCCAGCATCACGAGAAAGGATCATACCTCATATCAGTAGCCCAGGAAAAGACCAAAATTCGAAGTACAGTTTCTGCTGAATGCGTATCGCTTTTACACCATCGTGAAGTCGAAAAATCATAAGTCAAACCATCGTAAGTCAGGGACTGTCTCTATATGAGTCTATATTTTAAATGGGATAATAGTTAAGGTTATGTAAATTATAGTGTGATCTCTTAAATGGAAATGGAGCATTGTTACTTTTGAAATAATATTTTCTAATTATTATTATGCAAAGCAAACAGTAATATTTGGCAACATTTTATTACTTATTTGTTACAATGTGCTGGGAACCATAAAGTGCTTTACACACACTGTTAGATTTCTTTCTTTTTTTTTTCCTGAGGAAGACCGGCCCTGAGCTAACATCTATTGCCAATCCTCCTCCTTTTTTTTTTTTTCCCCTTTTTCTCCCCAAAGCCCTAGTAGATATTTGTATGTTATAGTTGCACATCCTTCTAGTTGCTGTATGTGGGATGCGGCCTCAGCATGGCCAGACAAGCAGTGCATCGGAGCGTGCCCAGGATCCAAACCCGGGCCACCAGTAGCAGAGTGCACTAAGCCACGGCAGGGGGCTTAACCGCTAAGCCACGGGGCCGGCCCCTAGATTTCTTTTTCACAAAAAAAATTCCTTGAGGGAAGAAAGAATCTTTCCATTTTACAGATAAGAAACTGAGACTCAGAAGAAATGAGTAACTTGCTATAAAGAGAAGGCACTCTCTTTATGAATATACATAGCAAAGAGAGGACACAAATTAAAACCTATCTGATTCTATGAACCAGGGCTTTAACTGATGCCTTCACACAAAATAAATACTAAGCAAATGTTAGAAATATACTGTCAGATGGATTGTGGAGAAGGCAGCTCAGGAAAATCAAAGACAAGCCTAGCTCAAGTCTTCTCACATTAGTGTTAGGTCCACATCCGCCTGGAACAAATTGCAATCTCAAGGAAATACTCTGGGCAAGATTCATAGAATTTGTCTCTACCTAGAAGTTCAGGAAATAATTTCATTAGCACCCTGACCCTTAGAGAGAGCCACACGTGTACATTGTGGATGTGAGATCTGCTTTTCTAAATACCATCAGAAGACATTCCCTAACTTCTTTCATTGATCAATTCCAATGTTCAACAGCACTGACAACTAAGCAATTTTTGTGTCTAAACCTATTTCTTCACATATTCAATGAGCACTAAGAAAAGTTGGTCTCCATCTTTTTTTATAATTACTTTTCATGGATTTGAAGGCAGCCACAAAATTTCTCTTCATTTATGAGTAATCTCAGTCTTTTACTTTGCTTTTAAGCCCTAACACTTGCATGCTTTGATTAATGTTTGTGGCTCTGTTCCCTGAGTCTCCTCCAAGCTTTTCACATCACTGCAAAAGCCATGGAAGCCAGAGCAAGATGGAAAGGTCCAGGCTACACATATGGGCATGGGGATGGAGCTCGCTGCTCAGGTAGATCATATCAGATTTCTTCATTTACCCAGAGCCTTTCATTGCTGAGTCATGATACTCTCAGACACTCTCAGAATGTCACCTACAGCTATGTCAAGGTCCTTTCTTCCCAATGTCCTTATCCAGTTACAGGTAAAGCACCTGCTGTCATAAACTGAAAGGGATATTAATGTTTAATCGTTAAAACCCTATGGTTTTAGCGCAAATAAATACATTTCCAACACTACTTAGAGGAGTCATATAGCAGATGTTCCAAATATGTTTGATGAATGAATAAATTAACAAATAAGCTCATTTAACGTTATGAGACTAACTTACTCATAGCCTCGTTTTGTACTAACTCCATCGTGTAATTCCACCCTGCAGGGATGGGGAGGAACCCGGAAGAATCCTCTAGGAACCGGAGGGTAGTGTGTGGCGAGTCTGTAATTGGAGGTTTTTATGTTAAACGTATTTTGATTGGGGAAAGCCTTTCTCCAGAGCCTTAAAACCAAAACTATTTGTCTGGTATTCCTGAAATAATTAAATAACATGTATTAGAATTGGAGAGTATATAAGATTTACTTAAGAAATCGCCTAAGCCTGCCCCTAAACCTGGGATAAGTTATCATCTTCTCCCTCAGGTCTTGGATGGTCTTACCAGCAAAGTGTGTAAGAATAAGGACTTTGGGGTCAAATACTCTGGGTTTAAATTCCAGCTCCACCACTCAGCGGCTGTGTGGCTTTGGAGAAGTCATTTTATCACTCTGTGTCATAGTGTCCTCATCTTAAAATGGAGAGAATATTAGCGACTTCTTCATAGGTTGTTGTGAGGATTAAATAAGTAAGTAAAGCGCTTAGAATAGTGCTTGGCACATAGTGTTAGCTATTATTACTGTTATCACTATTATCATCCACTATCTTAATAAATGTCAATCTAAGGTAAAGAAACCAAAGTATTCACCAGGGCAGCCTGGTGGCGTAGTGGTTAAGTTCGTGTGCTCCGCTTCGGTGGCCCGGAGTTTGCAGGTTCAGATCCCAGGTGCACACCTACGCACCCTTATCAAGCCATGCTGTGGCGGAGTCCCGTATAAAGTAGAGGAAGATGGGTCCGGATGTTAGCCAGAGCCAATCTTCCTCAGCAAAAAGGGGAGGATTGGCAAGAGATGTTAGCTCAGGGCTAATCTTCCTCGAAAAAAAAAGAAATAAAAAAAAGAATAAGAAAGTCAAAGAGATGGGCTGAGGTGCCCTGTTGCTTACCAGGGCATCATCACTGCCTCAAATTTGGAAGACTCATTTGGAGGCCTTTCTCACATAAGATGTATTATAGGAAAAAAGAGGGGATGAGGTGCCCTGTTGGTTACCAGGACATCATCACTGCCTCAAATTTGGAAGACCCATTTGGAGGCCTTCCTCAGATAAGATGTATTATAGGAAAAATATGTGAAGACTTTGAAATGGACCAAAAAGATTGCTGGGTGTCTTCAATGGAAAACTGGGTGTTGCCTAAGTATACTCTCCAGGTTATCTGATTGTGTGGGATCTCTGCACCTTTCACTGTCTTTGAGCTACTTTACAACTCTATAGGGTGTAAAATATTTCACAAATATTTCTTGTCCATGGACACGTGCAGATGAATTCTATTCCCCACGGAAGTGCACTTGGCTTCCTCTCCTCCCAGCCCCCTCAACAAGCCAGTTTTGCATCTAATTGTAAACTCATTTCAGTATTATTTTCTGTCTATATATGTGTGGTTCTTAGAATTCTCCTATAAGCCAGTTGTAACATCCTACTGGTTTCCTAATTAATTAAATTAATTAATTAAATCTTTGACATGTATTCATTTTATATTTGTATGAGAGTCATGATTAGACCCTATTTTAAAAATTATCCTATCACAATTTATTCCTAAATATGCATTCAATCATTCGTTTACTCATCCCAAACACTAACTGAGCACTAAAAATAAGGAACTATATTAAAATGTATGCATTATACAAGCAAGAATAAGCATGGTGTTGCCCTCAAGATGCTCACAAAGAATTATGAAATAATTATAATTCAGGATCACTGACAAGCAATATGCAAAAGAGAAGCTGGGAACAGGAGATATGGTTTGCCCAGGGGAAAATGGAAGGATCCATGGAGGAAATTTTCAATGATTTGTGCCTTGGAGGATTCCAGTTTTCAAAGATACAGGGAGGGTATTGTGGGTAAGCTCCTGGTTCCGTCTGGCTCAGACATAATCATGGAGAACCTTGAATACCATGCTGAAGGCAGAGGGGAGCCACTGAAGGTTCCTGAGCAGAGGAGCATCCTGGTCAAGCCGTAGAATGATTACCTCCCCTCTTGATGTCGGATAGTTCAGAGAAGAGGGCACTTGACTCCAGGGAGAAGAGTTAGGACTCTATTGCAATAGTCCAGGAAAACTTGGTAATAAGGGCCTGGACCAGGGGGACCGTATAGGGAACGGGAAGAAAGAGACCCAGAGGGGCACTGTCTGATCACCACCTTCACCATCCTGGCATTCCACACCGCAACGACAAACACAGAAATTTCTGCAAGTCATTTTCTCTCTGCACTAGTGGTTTCTAAACACCAGCAAAGCTGTGCTGTTTATGACGCACTCTATTTCCATGCCAACACTTCAGCTGCTCCTGTCTGACCTCCCTGTCCAAAGGGCACGATCTCCACGTTCTCTGTGCTCCCGCAGGGATCCGACACCCACCGCTTCTCAGTAAATGCTTTTAAATGACATTCGACTACCTGCTCCAGTGCATCAGTAAAGTGTTCCTGTTTGACCTACAGAGATGTCACATTCCAGGTCAGCAGAATGCTCTCCTGTGCTGTTAATGCATGACTAACTACCTTAATCACGAAAATAAGCTCCCCGTCAGTGGTATTTTGCAGGTACAGGTGCAGAGATTTCAGCAACAGCAGAGTGCACTCGGGCACCATGGCAACCAGTGCATCAGCCCAGGTACCCACAGCAGTGTGGGAAGAGTAGGCTCTCCATTCATTTTAGGTGACAACAAAACCGAGAGACGTTTTGTCCTGCCTTGTCCTCTCGGAAAATGTTTGGCAGGCCCCAGGGTAGCAAGGATGCTGGTCTTTATGCCTGGGGAAAGTTAGGATGGAGGTTGCAGCCCAAATTGGCTCAAATGCTTTAGCCTATCTGCAGAGGCTGCCTTCTCCTGGCGGTCTCGGCAGGGGCGGGCTGGGCATGTGTGCTGGCTGGTCCTGTTTCACATACTTGACTTTATCTTAATTTAAAGTCCCTTGCCAGAGACCTTACCCCAGCACTGCAGCGCCACATTTTAGGGGCTTATGAAATAATGTGCATTTTGTGGTTACTATTGTGGTCCTTGTGTAAGGAATGCCTAAGGTACCAAGATTTTATTGCTTTCAGTGGTGTTCTGCAAGAAATGGAAACTAAAACTGTCTTAAGCAAAACTGGACGTGTAAAGGCTTATATAACTGGGCAGTCCAAGGGTGGCGTTGACTGCAAGGATTCAAATAATATCCTTTTCTCTCTCTCTCTGTCTCTCTCTGTCTTGCTGTCTCTCTCAAACACTTGGCCTCAGTCCCTCCTATTCCTTATGGTGTGTATAAGTGCAGGGCTTAGCCACAGGCAGTTCTAGGCTAGAGCCCCAGATTAGCAATGCCATAGCAAAAAGAGAGCTTCTTTCTACCAGTGTGCATATGGAAAATCCCAGGGAAGGGCTCTGATTGGCCTGTCCTGGGTCATATGTCCATCTCCAGTGGGAACTTTGAGTAACTAAGCAAGTCAGGTGCCTATCGCTCCGGCCAGAGCAGTGGGTACTATGATTAGCAGACCCAGAAAGACAAGAAGGAGGGAGGAAAAGATGGTGGCCGCACCAAAACAATAGACCAAGCCAAAAATGTAGGAAAAAAATCTCCCAACTGGCTAGCACTTCAGGCTTCACAGAATTCCCCACGTTCAAGTACAATGGCTGTAACAGTGCAGGCTTGCCCCCAAGTCCAGAGTACACCATTAACACTGTAGTCTATGTAAAGGCCTGCCAGGGATGCCTTTCACAAGAATACACCCAGGGTGGGAATTCACCCTTGGAATTGTGTAACCTCAGGGCCCCATCTGGTCACTCCTAGAGGAAGGAGAAGGGAAGTAGTGAGTGTCGGGGGCTGAAATCAGACAGTCAGAGACCAGCGCCTCAGCAGAAATGGAGGTCTGAAAGAAGCCAAAGGTCTGGGAGATGGGAAGTGATTAGGATGTATGCAGGCCACCCAGAAGGGAAGCAGTAACAGCAATAGAAGCATGAATGGCAGCCTGGCTGGTGCAGACATTGTTGGCTCTCTAGCATCCTCTCAGTTCGGGATCCGAGTGACAGGTGGTAACTCCAGCTAGAGGAACCGTGCCTACAGGGGCCTTAAGGCCCACTGAGTCAGGAGTAGGAGAAGAGGAGCAGGTGTTCTTGCCTTCGCTAGCATGGCTTTCCTGTGGAAGGCATGGGCTGGCCTCCTGGTAGCCTGGGCTGCCTGGCAGAGCACTCAGTGAGTGCAATGTGCTCCTCGGTAGTAGGCAGGCTGATATTCCTCTGGGACACAATGCCACCGCCCTACCAGTTACTGACTGCCACCAGTGTCCATTCTGATTGGTCAGCGCCTGTCCCAGCCAGTTATCAACTGTTTTGCTATCTCCCTGGGTGCGGGTGTCCTATCTATGGATCTTGGATCCATGTCAAAGAGTCATGCCCTGCCTCTTTCTTTTCTGGAGCCCTGTGCTCCACCTCCCAATCCAATGACATCTTTAAGGAATCATGTTGCTCACAGCTTTCTCTGTGCCCTTCTGAAGAGACCATACTCTGTATTACAACACATCAGCCTCTTCTGTGACCCTGAGAGGAGGTACCCTTGCCAACCTGGAAAAGCTTCTTCTTACAACTGGGAGTTGTCAGTTAATCAAGTCAGTCTGTGGTCCTTCCTTCACCACAGAACAAACAGACCTTTCTCTTCACCCCTGCCCCTTAAGGGGACATGGGAGTGAGATGTGACCCTGAGAGGGAAGAAGTGTCTGAAAAGGGAAGCTTTGGAAAAGGATTCCACGTGCGTAGGTAAGGCAAGGAAAATAGACCATGAGCTGACCTCTACTTTAGCTGCACCAGCCAATCCCATCTGGGAGGAAACCTCAGATGAAATTTGGATCAAAAACCTTGTTCTGGACTCTATTCCTTCCCTCGATTTCAAAGCATTTGAAGGAATTATGTGTTTATTCTTTGGTTGCTTAATTCATTTGGAAAAGCTCCAACTTTCTTTCACTAGGCTAAGAGGGTGTTGGGGGTATTGCGTGGGTGTTTGTTGGGAGCAGAGTGGTTGGGCGAGCAATCCACTTCCCTGAACCCACCAGAGGCCATTCACTGAGTCTCCTCTAGTTTGATGTCCTGAACAATGAGTTTGGTGCCTCTCTTGTCACTAACTTGAGTCAAGCCTTCCCTCACAAATTCCAGTTGTTCCCAAGCTTGGAGGTAACCCCAATTAGTGCCTAAATTAAGCTCATTCTTTGAGCTCAAAAGCAGATTTCCCAAATTTAATATGTATTGGTGCTTGGAAGAGCTATTATTTCTTCCTCTTCTCGTCCTTTCTCCAACCCCCACATCCTGTTCAAGCTGATGCTATAGTGTGTGTGGCATATTCCAGAGGAGGGCCCCTGCCTTCCCTGTGCCCACATTCTCGTTTTCCCGCGTGGGAAGGCTAGCTGAGTATATTGTGGTAAAACGAGCTTAGCGGCTGAAGCACAGGCTCTAGACTGAGACGGCCTGGGTTTGAATACCGGCTCTGTCGCTTACCAGCTGTGTGAATTTAGTCATGTTCTTTAATCTCTCTATGACCCAGCTTCCACATCTATAGAATTGGGAAAATACTAGTGCCTATCTCTTAGGGTTCTTGTGAGGATTCAATAAATTAATGCACTCCAAAAAAATGGTATTAGTAAATTTTATGTTATATGTATTTTACCACAATATAAATAAATAAAATTTTTAAAAAGTGGTGTTACATTTTATCAAATTTTTTTTGGCATCTATTGAGATGATGATATGGGTTTTTTCCTCTTCTATTCTGAAATATGTAGTCACATGCATTGATTGATTTGGAATATTAAACCAACGTTGTATTCTTGAATAAAGCCAATTTGTTCATGGGATAATATCTTTTTTATTTATTGTTGGGTTTGGTTTGACAGTATTTTGTTTCAGATTTTTATATCCATGTTCACGAGAAACTTTGGCCTATGATGTTCCCTTCTTGTAAAGTCCTTGTCGTGTCTTCAGATTTAGGTTACGCTGGCCTCATGAGCTGGGAAGTGATTCCTCTTTTTTTCTTTTTTTGAAAGATTTTATATAATATTGGTGTTATTACTTCCTTAACTTGAAGAGAATTTTCCAGGGACTTAATATGGACTAGAATTTTCTTTTGGGAAGGTTTTTAATTACAGAGTAAATTACTTTAATAGATATAGTACCATTCATATTTTCTATTTTCTCTTGTGAAAATTTTGAGAGGTTCTGTCTTTCTAGGAATATGTCCATTCATTTACATTTTCAAATCAATTGGCATAAAGTTTTTTTATAATACCCCATAATTATGTTTTTAGCATCTGCAGGATCTATAGTGATGGTTCCTTTTTATTTCAGATATTGGTATATTGTGCCTTCTTTTTATCTTGCCAGTCTCACCAGAAGTTTATCACTTTTATTAGTCTTTTTAAAGAATCAATTTTTTAATATGTTGGTTTTCTCTATTGTAAATTTCCTTTCTATATCACTAATTTCTTCTCCTTATTATACCTTCTATTCTACTAACAGGATTTTCTGACTCCTTAGATGCTTAGATCACTTTTTTTAGTCTTTCTTCTTTTCTAATATATACATTTAAGCTTTTAAATTTCCCCTTCAGCATGGCTCTAGTTACATTTCATAAGTTTTGATATGTGATATTGATATTTTTATTATTCAATTCAAAATATTTTAAATTTCCTACTGAAATTTCTTCTTTGACCTATGGGTTTGTTAACTTCTTATCTTCAAAAAATGGCTATTTTCTAAGGCTTTTTGTTCTTGATTTCCAGTTTAATTCACCATAATCAGAGAATTTTTTTTATTATTTCAATCTCCTTAAAATGGGTGAGGCATGCTTTATGACCTGCATATGGTCAATACATGCAAACATTTTATGTGCAATTGAGTAATTGAAAGGTAAAGGTATTTCTGTAGTTTTGGGCAGCACACTTGTGTATATGTATACATATACATGCACATATATATAAACATATACAACTGTATGTATATATACAGTCACTTTTGTTTATCATGTTCAAATCTTCTGTATGCTTATTGATTTTTTTGCCTGAATGTTCTGTCAGTTACTGAGTGAATTTTGGCATTATTTTTTAAATCTCAAACTATGATTATGGATTTGTCTGTTTTTCCTTTTAGTTCTGCCAATTTTTGCTTTATCTATTTTAAAGCTATTTTATTCACTGCAAACAAATTTAGAAGTGTCATAATATTCTGTTGAATTGACCTTTTTTCTTATGAAATATACCTCTTTATCTGTGATAATATTTCTTACATGAAAGTATGTTTTGTTTAATATTAGTATACAGCTTTATTTTGGTTAGTCTGCATGGCACGTCATTTTCCATTCGCTTATATCCAAATTTCTCATATCTGTGTATTTCAGCAGCATATGGTTTTTATTTTTTAATCCTGTGGGACAATCTTGATCTTTTAACAAAAGTATTTAGTACAACTACATTTAGTGTAGTTATGTAGATATTTGGCTTAAATTCACCGTTTTTATTTGTTTTCTATTGGTTCCATTTTTTCCTCTTCTATTAGTTTGTTAGTTATACATTCTTTTTCTCTTGTGGGTTCAACATAGACATTATTCATGCATCTTTGACTTATTAGCATGTAATATAAATTAGTACTTTTACCACTTTTTGGATAATGCAAAGACTTTCAAACCGTTTGTTTACTACCTCCCATATTTTTTGCTATTATCATCATGTATTTGATTATAATATATTTACATATATATATACACAAATCAATATTATTTTTTGTTTTATACAATCAATATTTATTTAAATTTAATCATACATATACCTTTTCTTTTATCTTGATTCTTTCACGCATTTGTATGCTTTCATCCAGGATCATTTTACTCTTGTCTGAAGAACTATTTTTAGGATCTTTTCATATAGATCTACTGGTGACAAATTTCTCGTTTGTCTGAAAGCATATTTACCTTGCCTTTATTTTTAAAAGGTATTTTATTGACTATAGAATTCTAGGTTGGCAATTATTTCCTTTCATCATTTTAAGTTGCCATTCCACTGTCTTCTGGCTTAATTATTTCTGTTGAGAAGTTACAATGTGTCTTTTTTCCCCTCTGGCTGTTTTTAAGATTATCTCCTTGTCTTTGGTTTTTAGCAGTTTGAGTATGATATGCACAGGTGTGGTTTTGTTAATTCATCTTGCTTAAGGTTCATAGGCCTTCTTAAATCAGTAATATCTTTTCATCAGTTTTTGAAGATTCTTTTTCCGTGTTTGCTTCTACCATACTCTCTCTACTCTCTTTCTGGGATTCCAATTTCACTTATGTCAGACTTTATCACCACATCCCATGTGTCTCTTACAGGCTTTTCTGTCTTTTGGTTCCTTTCAGTGTTTCAGTCTGAGTATGTTCTTCTAGTCTTTCTCACAGTTCACCAATAACCTCTTAAGCCATGTTTAATTTTCTGTTAAATGTTTCCATTCCTCTCTCTTTTTTTGTGGTTAAGTAAGCATAACATAAGATGCACCATTTTAACCATTTTTAAGTGTACAATTCCATTTCTCTTTTAGTTATTGTGTTTTTCAATTCTACATTTTCCATTTGGTTATTTTTAAAATAATTTTAAATTCTCTTCCTCAATCTTGTCTTTTAATTCTTTGAGTATATTAAGCATAGTCATTCTAAAGTCTATGTATAATATCTTCACTAGAATAAATAGATCTATTCTATTTTGTGTCTCGTTTCTCTGGGGCTTTTGGTCAATTCTTTTCTCCTTGAATGCCAGATTATTTATTTGTTTCATAGTGGGGAAATATACTAAAACTTATAGAGGAATTTGAGGCTCTAGTAGATATTATCTTCCTCCAAATATTTATCTTTACTTCTGGCAGGCAACCAAGAAGTCTGACATTACCAAGTCAGTTAGTGAAAATACGGAGCAATGGGAAGGCATACATTTTTTTTGCTCCTAACCATTAGTTTAATAATGATAATCATAATAGTAACAGTCAGATGAAGAAGAAGAGCAAACACCTACATAGCACATACTATGGGCCAGCACTATTCTAGGTGCTTTACATGTATTGGTTTCTATGATTCTCACAACAACCCTATAGTGTAGCTACAAGTAATATCTGTGTTTTACAGAGGAAGAAATTGAGGCACAAAGAGACAAGTAACCTGGGAAGTCGTGCATTTGCAAAACAATTTGGCATTATCTAGAAAGTTGATTTTTGACTCTTTGTGGCAATTCATTTATAAATGAATTGGAAATGAAGAGGAAATTGAGACCCAAAGAGGTTAAATAACTTGCCCAAGATAACATTGCTTTAGAGGTCAGGATCCAGAGACAGACCTTGACCTGTTTGATGCCACAGTTATGTTCTTCCCCTTACACACCCTGACTCCAAGGTTTAACTGTAAGCAATCCAGCTCAAAGAATATCAAAACTTTTTTTCCCCCTCATCTTTTCGAAAGTGGTATCTCATTAGACCAATTCCTTGAGGTCATTACTTACAACAATATACTATATAACCACTATTCACTACTCCTTATCATTGTCCAGAACAGAGCCTGGAACATAATAGGAGCTCAAAAATTCTCTGTTGAGAATAGCTCCCTACAATTCTCAAGGACCATCTGTCTGAATCATCCAGTCAGACCAGGCTCCTTAGCACCATTCTTACTGGCCACCCAACTTTGTAGGAGGAGAAGTATTTTTGCCCAATACTGCTGAGTCAAAGACAAGGGTCTGGCTGAAATGTAGCAAGGATTCTGACAAGTGGGGTGAAATTATTTTTCCCTTTGGTATCCCTCTCTAACAGCATGAGGACACTGGCCTGACGCTTTGCAAGCCAGGAGAGATGAATGTAGATAGTATACAAATCTATCTAAATTTCCCTTTTCAATTGGTCTCACAGGTCGATGTTATCATCAACCTTCTCAAATCTAGATTTCTCCCTGCGACTCATACTAGCACAGAAGTTCATCTCATTTTTTTTAAGAAACAAACAAACAAACAGGAAAACCTATTTCCAAGCTAGAAATCTCAAAATAATTTTCAAAGGGCACTGTCCTTCACTCAACATGCAGTCCAAACCAAATGGAACCATTGTGCATTTTCATCAGCTCCCAGACCCATCTGTCCCTTGCTTGGCTCTCTATTGTCCAGTTGGCTCCCATCTTGCCCCACACTCCCCCCATCCTTGAACTCCCTTGTCTCCTGCAACAGCATGCCCATCTTCTCCCTCTATTGTCGCTAGCTGACCCAAACCTTAAGGTTCTCACTGGGGGTGTGGGAAGTTGGGATGAGGTAAAATAGGTGCCCAAGTAAAACAGGAAACTAAAATTTCCCCACATTTGCTCCCAAGTCCCAACAAGCTTTTATCTGGAATGCTGCAAATACAGTCCTCCAGGAGGGCTGGACTACCTGATACTATTTCTGAGAGTCTGTACTCCCAAGGCCTGTGCCCCTCAAAAAAGGACTATTCCAGAAGAGCCACTAGCTCACTGGCAATATTCAGTTCTAAATGTAAATCAAAGATTATTTTGCCAAAATAAATAATAAACAAATGTTTTAATTTAGTTTAATTTGATAAGTTGATAGAAGCCAGGAGCAGGAAGAAGGCATTTTTATTCCACTACCTACTAAGAGGCAACAACCACGATGGTATGACAGATTCTATTTCTTAATGTGCATTTTCCATGCTTGAGGTCATTCTGTATATACAATTTTGGAATTGCCCTTTTTTTGGCTTACTGTTATTTCTTTAGTATTGCCCAGGTTATTTAAAAACTATTTATTAATACCATTTTAATGACTTTATAGTACTGTGGAGGTGGTATAATTTCCCTAAAGGTTGCTAACATTGGATTTTTCCAATTTTTTGACCCCATAATAATCTTTATCATCACTTGGCACCTTGTTCTTAAGCCTCATAACTCAATAACATTTTTAAACACTTTGAAGTGCCAGTAACTTCCTTTCAACAGAGCCGAGGAATCTGATTACAGCTCTCTCACGGAGTGATAGTCTCTCGCACATTTTTTTTCCTTATAGCACATTTTTCCTACTTTACATATTTTCCCTTCTTGCAATTTTTCAAAATCAGCTTTGAATTGATTTTAAATAGGTTTCTCCATGGCAAGGTATTCTTGTGTTATATTCTAATCACCTTTATGGCTATTTTGGAATTATATCAGATTTTAAACAAGAGCTATTTAGGAGATTTATGAAGGGCTGGTACTGCTGCATAGACAAGTTTCTTTGGTAACAACAAGAAGAAACTGTAATATTTAAAAATGAAGTAAATATTCCTTCTCACCCCAATATCCAGGTCTTATAGCTTCACTTCAAAGCTCAATGAAAATATTCTTACTGGTGCAGGATCAACTTGAGCCCTCTGGAGACGGTAAATCAGGCAGCTGTCAGATGAAAAGTACAGCTCAGAATCTGCTTCCCCTTGCACTCTGCAGTCTGGCTCTTATGCTGAATCCAGCACGTAGAAATTTGCTGAGAGGCACTTTCTGAGGATGGGAAAGTCAGCTCCTCCAGGCATTCACAATGTCTTTCTGTGGCCAGACACTCAGAGACCACCTCACATGACTGTGTGCCTGAAGTCCAGCTGACCTCAGCACCCACTCTTGCACTCAGGTGCCCACCTGGGAGGGGGTTAAGCAGCTGTGGAAGCCTAATCCTAATCCATTCAATAAAAGCCGAGTGAGTATCTACTGTATGCCAAGGTCAGTGCTAAGTGAGGGCTACCAAGATGACCAAGACGTGTTCCCTACCTTCAGTGAGCTTATAGTCTAATGACAGAGAAATACAAGCAAATAACTGCAAGGAGTGTAACTGATGATGTGAGTGATAAGGACTGAGTGCAAGACAGGACGACAGAAGCAAAGATCTCTACTTAGCAGAGGCAAGTAAACACTGAACAGAGGAAGAGATACTTGATCTGCATCTTAAAGGGAATCAGACAGATCAAAGAGGAAGGTAAAAGGGTCCGGGAAGAGGGAATAACAGTAATAGAATTTGTTGAGCATTTTACTACGTGCCAGGCTCTATTCTAAGCCTTTTCTGCATATTATCTCATTTAATCCTCACAACAATACTATAAGGCAAATTCTATCCTAGTCCCCATGTCTAAATGAGCCAAGACACAGAGAAGTTAAGTAACTTACACAAAGTCACACTTGTAGAACCTTAAACAAGATGCACTCAGGTAACTATCATTGTTTTAATACTGCTGGAGCATGAAGTCTGGTAGAAAATGGACCATGAGAAGAGACTGAGGGAGACTGACAGCAGATCTCAAAGAGCCTTGAATATCATGCTAAGAGATTGGATTTTAATCCTGCAGGCTGTAAAGAACCAAACATTTAAAGTTTTTGAAAGACAGATCTGATAGCTATGGTCAACACTAGAGTCAGGAAGCCAATGATGAGTCTATTAAAATAGTTCTGGGGAGAATGGATGAGCCCTGGAGCTAAGGATGAGAAAGAGAGGGGGAAACTGAGAGAAGTTAGGGCAGTATTGTCCTGTATCTCTGGTTCCTGTTCTTCAGAGTGTGTTGTATCAGTCCTTCACTAGGGTTCGTATGTAGCCAATAAAAACTACAGCTGACCTACTTCCCAAGGAACTAGGACAGGAAATGAAGAAGAAGGAAGTGACCGGCATGTCTGCTAAGTTGTCGTGACCTCCAGGAAGGGCTTTCCACTGCTGAGGATGATGGTCCCATTCTCCAAGGACAAACCAGGCAAAGGATACAGCTCTTGGCCTGGGGGCCCCATGCCCACGGTCACATCAACCCAACAACATAGAAGTTGGTCCAAGAGTGGGATTTGGTTCCGGAAATACCCTCCTCAATTTTTTTGTATCCTTCCTTTCTAGATCTGCCAAAGAATAGAAGCATAAAATTGCATAGGATAAGAAAAACCACATAAATAAAACTTTTGTGAAGAGTTTTATCAACATAGAGTAATGACATGTATGATAAAATAATATTTTGGTGGTTGGCTTTCTTTCAGTTGATTACAGCCACTGCATATGAACTGTGACCTCCATTCTGTGGTTGCTCCTTCAATAATAACTAAGACTCAGCTGTGTTAGAAAATTCTAGGGTGCATACCATTTGTCTTTCTTTTGCTGAAGTGTAGATATGAGAGAGCCTATGCTTAACTGATTAAAAAGAGAGGAGGTTTTGTAGAGCTATGGATTTTGCATTAAGTGGTTTACTACAGAAAGTTGGAAACATTGATCTGAAACATTAGACCACTCTGATTAAATTTATGGTACAGTGGGAATATTTGGGCCAATTATGGGATTAAGGGTCCACTGTGGTGATGTAATTCTACCTAAAATGTGGCCTATCTGGTGATTACTTTAAGACTCTTGACCCAGTCCCTACTATATTGTCATTTCTTTAAAAGTTCTGCCCCCTGAGAGGAATTGGCACGCTTAGGTTTCTGTAACTGAAGTGAAATTCAAGACCTCATTTAAGTTTCAAATCCACTTGGAAGAATTCATAAAACTTATTAAATCTTGTTATTTGTAAGATGTAACCATAAAACAAAATGAAAAGTTTTTCATGTCTACAATGGATAGTTTTAAAAGATAATTGGGATATTCATATGACGGAATATTATACAAGCACTTTTAATCATGTATTTCAAGTCTATTGAATTATTTGTGAAATGCTCACAACATAATGTTAAATGGAAAGAAGACAGGATATATAACACCATATTCAATGTGATCCAAAATATATGAGACTGTATATGTGCATGTGTAGATATTTGGGGGCCAGAGGTTCTGGAATGAAATCCACAAAAGTTTCACAATGGTTATCTCTAGGTATGGTGTGATAGCAAATTTCTATTTTTCTAGTTATTTATGATTTTCTAAAATTTTGGAATTTTCTACACTAAACATTAATACGCCTTCGTTCTTTTACAATTGAAGGAAAAAATAATTTTGTAAATGACTGTTGTCCTTCAAAGTAACTCTCTGGGAATCCACACAATTATTGCAATGATGCTGTGCTTGCTCACTTTTGTAATTACCCCCAAATTCAGTCTATGGCCACAAATCAAAGGGAATGTTTTTACCTTATAACTAAATTTCATTTTTTTTCTTGTTTTAGAAAATGTCCTTATTCTGTTCACTCATCCATTTTTATTCGGTAGCCTTGGCTTCAAACAATATTTGGCTGATTCCAAAAGTTAAATGTGCCTTCTTAAGACAAAGATTTGCTATCTGAGGATATTTAAAAGACTGTATAAGGGCTCTTATTAGTCAGCACAGGCTGCCATAACAAAATATCATAGACTCGGTGGCTCAAACAGCAGAAATTTATTTTCTCACAGTTTCTAGAGGCTGGAAGTCCAAGATCAGAGTGCCAGCCTGGTCAATTTCTGGTGAGAACTCTCTTCCTGGCTTGCAGAGAGCCACCTTCTCCATGAGTCCTCACATGGCAGAGAAAGAGATAGCTGTCTGGTGTCTCTTCTCATAAGGACACAGTCCTACTGGATGAGGGTCCCACTCCACCCTTATGACCTCATTTGACCTTAATTACCTCCTTAAAGCCCTATCTCCAAATACAGTCACATCAGGGGTTAGGGCTTCAACATCCGAATTTCACTGGGGACACAATTCAGTCCATAGCAGACTCTGAAAGCATTTTGCAATGAAGAGTTTCAAAAGTTTTGAGCATTTTTTGCCATAAAGCATAATGTCTGCCCAGTTTCCTACTGTGACAACAACAGGACTTCTACAGATGAACCAGTTTCCAATGCCTTTGTTTTATAAAATGATTTACAATCTATTCTGCTAGAATGTCTATTTCTTTAACACAAGTTAGATCATATCTGACTGAGAAATAGAAGAATGATGTTTGTATAATCCAGAAGTTGGGTTGCTTCGTCTGTCATTTTTCTGAATACATTTTTTTTTCCACATAATCAAGGACAAACTTTCTCAGCATTAAGGAAAAAGTCTTAGAAATATATGACGATCATAAAAGCTTAAAATCCCATAGAAGTGACTTTAGTGCAATCAGTGGCTAGTTTAATGACTTCATAAACCACAACATTTATTTTAAGCCTATTTGGGGAAGGTACAATTACTGATGAAAAGCTGCAAAGACATTCTCTCCCTGTTAAAAAGAACAAGGATGAAGAGAAGTTTACCCTGGACTATATGTTTAATGTTGATGAAACTGGTCACTATTAGAAATGAACCACACATGCATCCCAGGGCTTAGAGTGCAAAGAGCCCACACTGGATCCACTGACCAACATGCAGGTTTCACCAGGCCAGTGTTTAATTGGATTACTATCGCTTGTATCTGTCTCTGGTTATAAAATGCTATTGATTTTGAGAGATCTGTCCAATCCCATTTTCCCCATAAATTCTGTTGTTTTCCATCTTCAATTTTGCAGAAGACAAAGTTTCCAGGAACACATAAATAAAGGTATTGCAAAAGTGCCCATACGCAAAATACTTTATACAAGTAAAAAACTTATTAATTACATCATTTTATAATCACTCCCCTTCCCCTCCTTTCAAAACTCAGCTCTTCTGAAAAGGCTTCCTAATCAACATGCCCACCTGCATCCCCACTAGTTTAGTTTAATTGTTACCCCCACCCCCTCTCCTTTACTCCTATTCCTAGAACCCTCCACAGTTTATTAAATTTCTTACTCACTGAACTCTGAGATCCGTGGAAGAACAAAAACTCGGTTTTATCACGTTAGTCCCAGCACTCGAGTGTACAGAGCGATTGATGACACATTAAGTGACACTGCCAGATGGGAGAGGCACGCTCTCTGAACACAGGGATGGAGCTTCTCGTGCTCTTCACTGTGTTCCTAGGGTCCACCACACAGTAATACTCAGTAAGACGTGTCCAGTGAAACAGGTACCATAAGTGAGTGAATGGACAGCCTTTTCCATTTTTGGACCATCTTCTCACAAACCTGCTTCTCACGTGTTAAACTGGTCTTTTTCACCACACCCAAGAGCTGGCAAGTTCAGGAAACGTTGCTCCTGTTTTGAACGTAAGGAAACTGACCTACAGACAGCAAGTGGGCCAGAGCAGCCATGATCAGAGGCTGGGCCTGGACTAAGGTCAGCCAACTTTCAGGCCATGTCTCTTTCCATTCGGGCTAAGCTCCTATCTTATCTTTTCTAAACCTTTGCATCAAGTTCCTGTACCCCAGGTTCAGTTTCCTGCCAGACTGTAATAATGATTTACACGTTCACACCGTCATCCTGCTTTGTTCTCATACTATTTTTAGACTGGATATCATTCATATGTAATCTCTAAGCTTTTATAAAACTGCACAGGGGTTTAAAGAAAATGTCTGCAACACACACACTGCTTAGTTTGTAAGTATTAACCAGCAATTCCTTCCAACTTTCCAATGAACTCCATTCTGACTCTTGACAGCCTCTCCCGTAGACCCAAGATCGCTGGGCTCCGCGCTGTTTGCAATTGCTCACATTCACCATGCAGTTCCCATCTGAGAGTCTTCACACATACTGTTCCCTCTGCCTAGAAAGCATCCTCCCTTAGGTAAGATTCACTCAACTTTTTACGTCTTACTCAGGCCTCTCCTCCTGAGGAGAGCCTTCTATCATCTTGTTGATGCAAATAATTCATAATCAATCTATAAATCAAAAATTGGGGTGAGTTTATTATGAGTCAATTCTGAAGACCATATAGCCTGGGAGAGTTCCTTCACAAAGGAAGGAAGAAGTGGGGTGTACAGAGTACTTATATACCATCTTAGAACAAAGAGCATACATCACATATGATAGGAATGTCCCTTTTACAATAGTCATGAAATTGCTTTGCTGCCACAGCAGATTGGTGGTCACAAGGTGAGCACAGCAGGTCAGTAATTAATCCTTAGTTTAGGAAGAGATGCTTATCCTTAAAGAAATGCCAATGTGGGGGAAGTTACATCCCTATCTTTAAGGGCATCGTTCTTATGTTTGGGACATTGTAAATATTTGAAGCAGATGTACTATGCACGCTCAACAGGGTGCATCAGGCCCTTTTAGAAAAACAAGGTCAGGCCAAATTAGTTTTAACCCAAATGTCTTCCTCCTATACTCCAATATACCCTATTGCTTGTCATTTATTTCTCAATCTCCATGATTAGACCTAATTCCCCAATTACAGGTTCTCATAGCACAATGTAACTCTCCCTAGGATTTCTTGTCATAGATACAATTTTACATGAATGTGTGTGATTTCATGATGGATATCTGCCTGATGGCAGAGACTATGCTAGCATTTGCTCAGCCCAAAAACAGCACCTTACTGCTGGGCCCATCCTGGACTCATCTTCTCCTTCGTCTCATCTTTTGTGTTCCAACCACCTGGTGCTCTTTCTGGTGCCAGCCCCTGTACCTGGATCAGTTTGGGCCAAACTATTCTTAAATAACGTCTGAGACTCGCAATTCTTTCCCTCGTGATCCCCTATTATCATACAGGAGCTTTATTGATGTGATGGTGAGGTGTGGGGGGAGGGAAGCATTCTAGAGTCCGGTGATTAGGTCTTGATCTTTTTAGTGAGCCTGTGCCTCTGGGCTGTGACCTTCACAACTGCCTCTCAGTTTTGTTTTGTGCCGCCCCCCACCCCGTTAGATGAGACAGGAAGGCTAGAGGGGGCTGAAGTTGGGTATTTCCCTTCCCCGTGTTGGTTAGTCTTTTCTAAAACCCCAGCAGGTTAGGCTACAGTAAAATCATTTCTCTTGAGAGGAGGCCTTGTTAATAAAAACAGAATTTTCTAGGTATATTTCCAATGGCTAATTTCCCCCTCATCCTGTCAGAAGCACAGAGGGATATTTTTTCTCTGATCTTCACAGGGAGAATGCTGTAGGGCTCCTGGAAGTAAAATCCATGAACATGTGGGGCCCTCCCTAAGACTGGATCCCCTGGAGTTTCTAACTCTCAGACTTGCCCATACCACGCCTTCAGAAATTCATCACTTAGACTTTTGCTTTTCCTACCCAGGCACTGGTTCCTGCAGAGTTTTCTGCTCCTGGGATTCTGATCTGGTGAGTTGTGATTCTGTCTATCTGCCTCTCTCTTTCATTTTGGGGACCGTGGTTTGCCCTACAACTTCACTTCTCTGATGGATGTAAGAAAAGTTGTTGATTTCCAGTTTGTTCAGCTTTTTTTCTTGTTCTACATTCCTTACATGCTGGACCTGAAACCAGAAGTCCAGTTTTGCCCAAAATCCTTCCAACGTGGCAAATGGCTTTCTACTCAGTCCTGGCTGACTTTCCCTTCCTGCACCCTTACTGGGGCTCGCAATGCTTCATGCGCTGTCCCATGTGGGCTCCGCGGAGGATGAACTCCACACAACTCAGGACAAAAGATCTTGTAGTTGATGTATTTCAAAACAGGCTATCTGATTTTTTATACATCCAATCACTCAAAGTGATTGGCCTAAATTATGTGAATTTTTGTCAGATGCCATTCAAATAATTTGAGATAATTATTTATACAGAAATAGTTTCAGGTGATAACAAGGATTTCATGTGATAGCAAGAATATTTATAAGAGGCCTTCTTATTAATGAGAGCAAAGAAGTAGAAAATTAAGATAGACAGAGGATACACACGTCTGCCCCCCATGACTGAGTCAGTCAACACTTTTTCCAATATTTACTGCCTAAGAACACAGATAGGCTCTGTAGGAAATTACTAATGAGTTTACTGTTTAATTAAAAAGGCAAAACTGACAGGAACAATTGCATACAAGACATTAATCACACAAAGAATCAGAATACTCACAGAAAGAACAAAGCCTAAAGATTAAGAACACAAGAAGGAGGAGAAACAGGCCAGGGTCTCACTTGAATATCTGGGGGGAATGAAGCCAAGTGGAGCTGTGATGGGATGATACTTCTCAAATATTAGCCCATGTTTTCCCTTGCACTTCTATTCCCTTTGTGGTTTCCCCCATCCGAAAAAAGCTATTTTGTGCTTATTGCCTCAGAGGAAAGCTGTGACTTTGTAGAAAGGAGAGGATAACAAAGAATCCTTTATCTTTTGTGTTCCTAAGGCAGATGCCATTAGAGAAATAGAAAAGCTTGGACAAAATGCCTGCCGGGGGTAAGAGAGGACATTTTCTCCTCCCCAGACTAGAAAGACTCCCAGAACTTGTGGAACATAGAAGAGAGAGACAGATGGCGAGTGCATGTGTCAGCATATCTGTAATGAGCGAGTGAATGAGTCAACAACAGGAAGGGAAAATGGCGGGTCCCAGATGAAAGGGTCTTGCACCTTGCCTCCTAGTTGGGGTCCCAGGGAGGCAGCAAAACCCACCAGAGGGTTGATGAGAATGAAAGGCAGAAGGAACTTGTACTCTTGGCCTAGATAGGGCCCCAAGAAGGAAGCAAGACCTGGAGAGGGAATGTATCTGCACATGGATCAACAACCGAGGACCCAAGAATAATGGATGTTTCTGTGGGCAGATGCCATAAAGGACCAAATGTTCCCCATTCTCATCTTGCCTTGGCACTAGCTAAGCCTACACATATAACTACCTAGAAAGAGAATGAGAGACTCAAATTGAGTATTTCCACTCACCCCAGAAGAATGGGACCTGCATTAAAGTAAGTTAGATTCTAGAAAAGTACAAAGTGGACTTAGGTCTAGAGTCACACCCGCTGTAGGCTAATTGGGAAACTTTGGTCCATCTAAAATTTGTGAAATGTGTTTTATGTGTCAGGCACTATGCCAAGTGTCCATCTCTACTTAATGTTCACCACAACCTATAACGTAAAGAAACCAGGCTCAGACAGCTTAGGTAACTTGCCAGGATCATCAAGTTAGTGAGTGGCAGATCAAGAACTCCAGCCAGTGACAGATGATAAAGTCTGTGCTCTTAACCTTCTCTCTGTTCTGACTCCAACTGGAGAGAAAAGTACAATGGGAAATACTCCATCCCTACCCTCACTGAGCTTACAGTCTAGAATGGATAGGAGGAAGAAGAGGGCTTCGAAGGAAACAAACCCAGTCCTGTTGGGCAAGAAGGCCCAGGAGCAAACAGACTGGATCATCTTTTATCTTCATGAGAAGGGAATCTCAGCTAGAGATTGGAAGACAACCAGGTGTAGAGTCTCTACGTTAAAAGTACTATTGGTTTGGAAGTCCGAGTTTGGTGCAAACCTGGACTACGTAGTGCATCAGCTGTGTGGCCTCGGGCTGATTTAGCTGAACTTCACTTTCTTTACCTTTAAAACAGGAATAATAATACCCATCTCATAGGTCCTAAAGAAGTAAATGAGATCATATGGATAAAATATGCAGCCTAAACAGCTGGTTGCTGATCAATACACATTAGCTCCTTTCCCCTCCCTCCAGCACAAGGCACTCGCAACAACTATCACCCCATCCTGAGTCATTCCCAGTTAAAGAATTCCCAGTTTGAGATGCCAGGTGAGCTTTCCATGATGAAGGCCAACCAAGTTCCTCAGGTTCTCAGCCATAGCCCACCTGTGAATCAGAGTTGACTTGGATTGTCTGGAACGTTCTGAAGTTACTTCAACTGAAAGTTATTTCATTCTGGACCCACCAAGTCTGGTTATAACTGAATAGGCCTCTGGATCCAAAGCACTGGCCATAATCTACCTCTTGCAGATACTATTCTCAACATAGCCCTCAGAGGCCATGCTTCCAACTTCAGTGAGCACGTAGTGAGTTCCCCTAAGTGAAAACACATGGTCTTTGCCCTCCAGGAGTTCACAATCTGGAGGAGGAAAAGGATATATATAAAAGTAACTGACACAAGGCAGACTGATAAATTACACAAGAGAGTGAAAGTGCACTAAGACATAGATTTATACTGACGGATGGGGGAATACAGGAAGGTTTCTTAGAAGAATTGAAATTTGAAGTAGGGTTTGAAGGATTGCTATGGCTGCACCCGAATAGTATGGGGAGTCCGATAGAAGAGAGTGGAGTAGAAGGAGAACTCAAAGCAGACGGCAGAGCTTAAGCAAAGGCAGATGGGTTAGAAAGCCCAGAGCGTGTCCAGGAACAAGATGTGGCCAGAAATAACGTGTAGTAGGAAGTGGCCATGGGTGGCCAAAATATGGAGAGCTTGTAATGCCAGGCAACAGGTTGAGTCTATGTTATATGGAATGGAGAGTCCTCACAGATTGTTTTGTAAAATCACTAAAACAAAACTGGATGAGTGGGGACAAATATAATTATTATTACATGTTATAACTAGAGTAATTAAGTGCATCTTTCCGAGTAATCACATGCTAAGGAAGTAGTACCATTGGGATGAAACTTTGGCTTCTGCCTCTGAATTTAATAGTTTTCTCCACTAATCTAAATCCACTGATCATCAATTCTGGGTACAAAATAAAGTCACCTGAAGAATGTTACGAAAAAAAAAAATACCCATGTCTGGGTCCCATTCCCATGAATTCTGAGTTACCTGGTCTGGGATGGAGCCCGGGCACTGGCATTTTTTAAATTCTAATGTTCAGGCAAAGTTAAAATCCACAATGTGTGGATGTTGGACCAACAGCATCAGCATCACCTGGGAGCTTTTTAGAAACATAGGCTCTTGGCCCTAATCTAGACCTCCTGGATCAGAGTTTGCATTTTTCACAAAATTCCCATGTGGTTTGTAAGCATCAAAATTTGAGAAGCACTGGTGTATATAACACTGCCTACCCACTGCCCACCATTGCCAAGTCCATTTTAGCATGAAAAAGGAAGAAGTAAAAGCCCCGAAGATCTAGATATGAGATTATTACTGATTCACATAATAGAAACATGAATAAACTTATCTCAGATTTGCCAGGTCAGGGCTTCTCTGCACGGCACCAGATGACTGAAGAGGGACAAAAAGGAAGAAGACAAAAAAGCAGTTGTTTAAGTGGGAGGAATTCCCAATAGGACTAAGTCCTAAAATAGTAAGGCAGATGGGGTCAGCAGAAACCTTCAGTGACTGGGAAGTGACCATGACTTAGCACACGTCCCTGACACAGCAGCGCAGGCTCACAAAACGGTGAGTCAGGCCCGGGGACTGCTCCAGGGCAGCCCCGTGCTCCTCTGAGAAGGGCACAGGGTTTTCTCCTCCAACTCTCTCCACCCAAAGGACCAAATATCTATTGTGATTTTCGCCAGTAATCATTTAGCTGCAAGCCCCCAGCTGTGTTCAAGTTAAGAGAGAATGCTCAAGACCAGCCGTCAGTTTGTGTAGCCTGAAGCATAGACCACTCTGCAGGAGTAGAAGCAAACCTTTAACTTTGGTCCGAATATTTGTGTCCCCCTCAAATTCGTATGTTGAAAACTAACCCCCAAGGTGATAATCTTGGTAGGTGGGGCCTCTGGGAGGTGATTAGGTCGTGAGTGTGGAAATGTCATGAGTGGAGTTAGTGCTGCTATAAAGAGGCCCCACAGAGCTCCCTAGCCCCTTCTGCCGGGTAAGGATACAATAAGAAGTCTGCAACCGGAAGAGGGCCCTCACCCAACCATGCTGGCACCTCCATCTTGGACTTCCAGCCTCCAGAACTGTGAGCAATAAATTTCTGTTGTTTATCAGTCAGCCAGTCTGTGGTATTGTTACAGCAGCCCGAACCGACTAAGACAGAAGCCATTACTAAGCACCACCTCGGCTTCAAAAAATGATTATGAAACTGCAAAATCGTGCTTTGTGTTTAAAGTACAAGCCCGGCAAGAAGCCAAAAGTGCTTGAGGGCAGCGAGAGCCAGTAAGAGCTGGAAGAGAAGTTTGCGGCAAGAAAAATTCATCTCAGAGGGAAACCAAATCAGTCTGGCAGAAACGTGAACTGCTCTCTCCTTCCGCGCCTTCCAAACTCATCCCCAAGACCAGCAGAATCTCAGCTCCATGTGGGAAAAAATGTCACTTGGGTCTTCAGTTAGCCTGGAACCATATCTCGGTGAACTAAGAAATGATCTAGAAATTTTCAAGCTATGGTTTGTAACTGATGTCCTTCTCTGTTTACGGAAAACGGTAAATCCTGGGTTGCTGCGGCACTTGTTGCCTGCGTAGAAAATGACAGTGATGCCAAAGGGTTAACTTCTCTCACCTGGCTAGAATTCTAAAATAAATTGCTTTCCAGCTTCCTAAAAATGTTACCTTGGAGCATAACTCTAAATGATAGCGAAATTTGCAAAGGCTTCAATCACACCTGGAGACGGCTGGGAACCAAATCAGGCACCAGGGGAGATAAGCCAAGAAAGTGAAGGCAGCCTCTCTCCACCACTTGGTGGGGACACACGGTTCTTCAGCCACACCCAGCGGGACCATAAAGACTAAGTAAATGTTTGCTGGTATCTTCATCTTTATTGTTAATATTTCAGGTTGAACTATACGAAATTGCCGTTTTTGTGAGTCAAAAACATTCAGACATATTGGCAATTTCAGATGGTTCAACCTATTATTAAATTGGCCAAAAGATATTAAATGGTTAATGGTGAGAAAGATTGCAGTGAGATAAGATCGCTCATATTCTCTTAGAGGTGATATAAATTGGTATAGTGTTCCTAGAGATAAATTTAGTAGTATGTGTAAAAAGCCTTAAGTTATTTCATTCTCTCTAACACAAAAGTCCAACATCTAGGGATTTGTCGTAGAAAGTACAAAGATGAACTTTGCAACATTGTTTAAAATAATAACTTAAATGTCCAATGATAGGGAATAGTGTAAAAACACCATGTCACATTCTTAAAACAGAATATTACATACCCAATAAAATTGTATTTTTAAGGAACATTTAATGACATGAGAAAATGCTTATGTAATGTTGGAGAATACAAAAGTGGACAAAGATATCCAAAATATAAACTCAGGAAGATATAATCTGGGTGATTTTTATTTTCTTTTTCATTTCTTAAAAATTTCTGTTTTAAATTATATTTTTATAATCAGAAAAAAAATTTTAAGTGTAATGTAACTATATAAACTTCCAAAGGAGAACCAAAGTCATCCACTCCCACATACAGCTTGGAGACTGAAGCTTGTGACTACCTACACTCTCCCAACACACACACACAATTTACTGTATATTAACATGATATTACTATTCTAGAACACTCTTGCCCAGGCAAATGCCATGATTGTTCATTACAGGAATTTCCTGAAAGACCCATCAACTCTTCCATTAAAAAGCATTGACTGTCTGTACCTTCAGCTTATTTGAATCATTTACCTCAAAAATCCTCACCTCACTGTTTTCAAGAGTCCAAGACTATTATATCCAACCCTAATCAACCCCATGCCTCCACAGACACACACATGGAAAGAGCTGCCTTAAACCAAATTTCCAATTTTCAATAATTCTGACCTTGCCTTCCCGCTTTGAGACACCACCAAAGCTCTGTCGAGGTGGTGTTCTCCCTACAGCAGTGAGCAATGAACTCAGCTCTGTCTTCCCAACAGGCTGTGTTGGTGATAATCGGGGAGCCAGCATATGACAGTGATACTTATGAAATCCTATCAAGTATTTTCTATGGGCCATGCACTGTGCAATCCAAGTGGTAGGAGATACACTGGCATAAGAATCAAAAAAGATAATAATACAGAACGCTAAAGGGGGAAGTAGGTTAGGGAGTGGTACATTTCCATTCTCGCTAACATCCAGGCAGTGAGATGAGAAGGGAAAGTGATGTATTTGTTAAATGTGGTAGAATCTTAGGATGACCTCCAGGGACTGTTGCTTTTGTACAACTCCTTCCCCTCTGAGTGTGAGTGGGACCTGTGAAATGATGAAATACCTCCACTGTGATTGTGATGAAGGTTATACTGAAAGCGATTTTTCAGGTGACTTTGAGTTAATCAAAAGAGAGTTTGCTCAGGTGGACCTAATCTAATCTCAGTCACCTTTAAAGGCAGAGAGTTTTCTCAGGCTGATGACAGAAGGGAAGTCAGAAACATTCCAAGCTCAGAAGATAAGGGAGTCCCTTAGAAGATGGAGGGGGTCACATGGCTAAGAATGCAAGTGTCCTCTGACGGCTAAGCGTGATCCCCAGCTCACAGCCAGCAAGGAAACAGGGGTCTCCACCCTACAGTCCTAAGGAACTGAATTCTGCTGTCAGCCCAAATGAGCCTAGAAACAAATTCTTCCCCAGAGTCTCAGATAAGAACTCAGCCAAGCCAGCACCTTGATTTCGGTCTTGTGAGACCCTAAGCAGAAAATCCAGCTAAACCCATCCAGACTTCTGACCTACAGAACTGTGAGCTCATAAATGGGTGGTGTTTTAAGTTTCTAAGTTTATAGTAATTTGTTATGTAACAATAGAAGACGAATATACTGAGTGACAGATACAAGTGCAAGATGAGTCAAACAGTCACCACAAAGCTCTCAAGGCTCAAATTGGACCCCAGCATGCAGTGATTCCCAGAGGGACCCTTACCCAATGGTCTCTCACAAGGGAGACTTGGGCAAATGAGAAATGCAGTCACTGAAGACAAGCAGATCTTTCGGGGAAAGAAGTGATGGGCAACTGAGGGGGGGGATGGACTGAAAACTAGGAAACAAAGGGTAATATCAGAATTGTTAGTAGGTGTCTAAATTTCACCTATGCAACCTCACCTAGGGTGGGATTTAGTTGGGGGCAAAAGAAAACCACCCAAGAGATGAGATGCAGAATTGGCATTAGCACACCCAGGATTCCAGCCTGGTGCTGAGGTTGATGGTGGAGGTTCAGGAGGGCTAATGGGGTCAAGGGCACAAGAGGAAGGTGAAACCAGACAAAGAAGGGGTTGGTGGAGGAGCAAACTAGCCAGCGAGATCTCCTCATTCTCCCTCGGGTACAATACACATTGCACAGACCTGGTTTTGTTACTGTGAGGTTTCCTTCTTCAAAGTTCCATCCCTGCTCTTCTCTATCAGCTTTGTACTCTTCCTTCAAGGACCAGGATAAATCCCATCTCTCCCAGGAAGTCTTCCTTATAACACCTGCCTGAAGTCACCTTCCTATATCTGAACTTCAACTTCCAGTGAAAGACCCCTGATCCATAGGAGGTATTTCCTACTTGATTAGTTCCAAAGGCAATGACCTCATTTCTTTGAGCAATAACTCACTCTCATTTTGAGGCAGTTTTAATGGTTGAAGTGCCCCCATTCACACTGAGCCAAAATCTATCACTTAATGACTGTGTGATGCCGGGCTAGTGACTGCCTCTCTGAGACCCGCTTTCTCCTTTGCAAATGGGAATAAAATTAGTACCTTCCTCAAGAGATATTTGGGAGGATAAAATAAAATATTTCAAGTGAAAGGCTTTGTACTGTGTCTAACACATAGTCAGGACTTGATAAATGGCGGTGGTGGTTGTGTTGTTGAAAGAAATGTTGCAACGTGTCTGTTACAATGTCTGGTGCCCTGTAGGCACTCAATGAATGGCAGCTCTTATCAGCTATGGCAGCTGTCTGAAGCCACACAGAGTCCCCCTCCTCTCTTTTCAAATGGTACCTTCCAAATATATAAAGACATTTGTGTAAGCTGCCTGAAATAGAATATATGATCAATAAATGTTATTTCCTTTATTCCCCTAGTGTTCTCTTGTTCAAGTAAAAACCCCACATTGTAGGTTATCTTCTTCCAGACGCCCTCTACCAGGTTTATAAATGCCTGTCTCCAAATGAAGCCCCACCGCCACCCCCCGCCAAACTGAAGAGGGCTCTGCAGATGGGACGAAATATACGTGAGTACAGAGGAGTCATAACCTGCCTTAACCTGGTAACACGAGTTCTCCTAATTTGATGGAATTATTTTTTCAAATATAAAATCAGGGCTTCACGTTGATTACTTACATTTCCATTCATGGCTCTCTAATTTAATCCTTCAAAATTATTTGAAATTTTTATTCTGTCATCCATCGTATTTGCTGTTCTTTTCAGCTTTGTCGTCTGCAAATTTGAGAGCCTGCTTCCCAAGTCTCCATCATCATTTGGCACTAATTATGTTCATGCATCTCATCTGTTAATGAATTTTGAGATGTTTATGGGTAAAAAAAATTTTTTTCTATGCTTTATAATATCCTCTACACTAGCGGCTTTTAAACTTTTGTAACTGAAACCCATAATGAGAAATACATTTAACTTTGTAACTCAGTTCATTCACACACACACACACAAAACCTGATATAAATGTTTAATAAAACAATGTTTATATTTTTGATGCCCTCTGATATTGTTTGTTCTATTTTATTATTATTATTAATTGTTAGTCAAGACCCATCTGATTGATTTCACAACCCATTAACAGGCTGTGGCCCATAGTTTGCAAACTACTGTTCTATAAAAGAGCTTTTAAAAATTTTCCACTGAAGTGGCAGAAAAAAATTCATCTGTACTCTGGGGCGGGGGAGGGGTAGCAGTGCTGCCCAAAGAAATCTTTGCTTTATCTTTAAAACCCTTGAGGATACTGTACTCCACTTTGTAATATGTCTATGTTTGTCTTAATAGAAAGCTAATGGGCTTTTTTCCATTTTTTCTAGTAAAAATTATGATCCAGGAAAGTGTTCTATTTTTATCCCATGGCTTTGTTTGCCCTTTGGCACTCCACCAGAAACTCACTGACAGATGGGTTCCCCAGTTTGAGAAGAAAAGCTCCACAGCTCTAGAAATAAGGCTAATCAAATGGCCATTCCTCAGTAACAATGGGTTGATTTATTGATAGGCCATTTCCCTAAAGAAAGGAGTGTGCGTGAGATAGGGTGAAGTAAGCACTCCATTAAACAAGTATTATTTAAGGTTTTCTTGGGGTGGGAAGGAGAGATGGGATAAAAGCATTATTAGTGAAAGACCAGGAAAATGGACTTTGTTCCCCATGGGTCTCCCACATTTCTGTACATCTTGCAAGCAGAGGTACTGACTGCCTTTGTCTGGGCTGTCTTTTCAAAGAAGTTTGTATACAATCAAACATCCTTGAAAGAATATTCTTGAGATAGTGTCTCCCTCCAGAGCAAAGGGCAGGTTTGTTTACTGTCCAATATAATAAAGATAATGCCTCCCTCCAGTCAACGATCCTCTGAATCCCCTAAACTCAGGCTTCCTCTTCTGTAATGCACCCCACTGACTGTGCAGATATACCTTGCCCTGTGAAAATTGAAGCTTGGGAAACTGCAGCAAATGCTAATGCTCTGGCTACTGCTATTACTGTGAATAATAAACCATCCTTTATCTCAGACATAGGAATCTCATGTCTTCTGCCAGTATACATGAAATTGTGGTGGGCTAACCGTTAGCTTGCAGGTAGGGTAAAATCTCTGACCTTTCTCAGTTCTTGACAGTCTCATGCTACTAATTCCAACAGGCAAACCCATGTCTTGAATAATTAAGTTTATATTTTATTCTTCCATTTATTCATTCAATAAATAAACATTTTTTGACCACCTAATTAATGCTAAGAAATTTCCAAGAGGTTGGGAATAAGGAGACCCAGCATTAGGCAAAATAAAGTCTTATAGTAAAAAACAAAAGCCTCATAATAAAACAAAGTTTAATGAGGGAAGACAGAAAATAAGTAATCAAATGAGCAAACAAGATCATTTCAGAGAGTGTAAATGCTAGAAAGAAAATAATCCAGGGTAATATAATAGAGAGGAATTGGGGTAGACATGGAAGGAGGGATGACTTGAGGTTGGGTGATCAAGGAAGGCTTTTCAGAGGCAGTGAAACGGGAGCTGAAACATTCATGGCAAGGTAAAGCAGCTGTGAGAAGAAGGTCTCAGGAAAGAAAATTCCAGGAAATATTCTTAAGGCAGGAAAGAGTATGATGTGTTCAGGAAGAGAAAGGCCAAAAAGCCAAAGGGAGAATAATGGTGGATGAGGTTGGGAGGTGGGCAGTGCCATGTCCCAGGAGACTTGGGGGCCATGGGAGGGCTTTGATTATCATTATGTCCTTTCTTGGCTCCTTCTCTTTATTTCCAATACCCTCCAGCTTTCCTTCTCTCTCTAAGTGTCTGCCTGGGTACATTCTTGATGGAACCCCTGGACGGCTTTCTAGATTGGAAAGTGAGTGGTAACTGCCCTAAGGCTTTAATTAATGGCCCACAGAAGTATTTGCACGATATGAATGAAATTGTAAAGACTGAGAGTGTGTCAGGGCCATCTCCAAAGCCCCAATTTCAGATGTCTGGCATCATGGAGGAGAGATTTCAGGACAAATGCCCTTCTGGAACTCTTCTCGTCACACCAGCCAATGGGACAGACTCCTTCTAGGTTAAGTTTAATTCCAGGATGTAGACAATCATCTCTGACAGCAAAGAAATGAAGAGTGGTTTCCAGTGGCTTATTTAAAGAACTTCTGATGCTTCCTGAAGAGTCTTATTTGGCACTCACCAATTAGTGGCTTCCTGAAAGGGAAAAAGAGGAAATTGACCCAACATTTTGTGACGACGTAAGTTATTAGATAATTATATCAATTCCTTACCTCTATATGAAACTCAAGAATAGCGTAAAACTCACTTAGTCAAACTAACCAAATTAGTTAGATCTCCAAATAGAGTAAAACTAATTTAGTTAATCTACTAATTTAAAGAAATTGGGATACCACAAGTTAAAAGTCTATAATATGGTACAAATGTCAAAAGAAAGCTATCTTATTCTTTCTGGTAAGTAGAACAACTTGAGATTACTTCTAACTCAAAATTTCCAGAGAAATTCTGCAGAACCTGATACAGTGAAGAGAATGTTCTGTGATACCACTTGATCTAGACAATGATACAATTCATGCAGTCTATATATATATATACATAATTTTTGCTTCCCTTTACTTCAACAGGATTCCCATAATTTTATCTTTAAGGGTTGTTTTCTTAGCAAACAAACTTTTCATAGATAATTCACAGGCAAATTTGTCAGCCATCATGATCACAAATAACCATATTATTGACATCTCAAATGGTGAGGTTATATTGGAGTCCTACGATAATTTAATCACAGCTGATGATATCGTAGGAAGATTGAGAACTACTGGAGCAGGATATAGCTATTTGAATTCTCTGATATGCGCAAGAAATAGGAAAAGGCTGCCATTCAGATAAGAACCAGAGGCCTGTGTCAGGGACCTGGTCCCAGTGGGGTAAATCTGAGAGAGTATCCAGCAGGCACGGGCTCCATGGACTAGGGGGAATTCACTGCACAGAACAACCGCTGCAGAGTCCCAATAGGATTCTTCCCCACGCTCAATTAAGACAAACTAGGAGTTTCTCGAAATGACTTCATCACAACATTTATGTTTTCAGATTTAGAGAACGAGTTTCAGCTTTTAGGTCCAGAAAGATCTGAAAAGGCTGGTGATGGGAATTTCCACAGCACGTGGATATCTGAATCCCACTTGGTCCCCGGCTCATGGTGCGTGCAAAGCCAGACTGCCATCTACTGACATGCAGCAGGGGTGGCCTGCCATTGTTCTGTTCTTAGGTATAAAAAGGTACTGTTGATTACAAATGGTCCGCTGAACCCCACCTGCCGCTTTTAAGAAACAGTAAAAATGAAGGAGTCATTGGTGTGAAAACTGGATTATATTTTTTTTAAATGGTTGGGAAAAAAAAATTTCACCTAAACATATACAATATCTGCTGATGGTTCAAAAATAGAAGAGGAAGTTTGGCATGTGGAGATTGAGGGGGGCAAATATGACTGCATTTCCAATCCCCCTGATTTCTTCAGTGTAAGAAATGAGACAGCACAGGCTTGCACATTGAACTGAAAACTCTTTGAAGGCAGGAATTATGTCTTACTTATGTTTCAATTTTCCTAGGCCTGACATCTTTCCTAGTGCGTACTAAAGAGAAACAACAGCTTGTTAAAGGCGTCTTTACAATTTTAATAATAGTAATAATAATAAAATGAAAAACAAAATCAGATGCTCGCGAAAATGAACTAAGGTAACCCTCAATGTAAATCCTTTCTCTAATAGTTGTGTACTTTGGGCAGTCTACTTAACCTCTCTGAGTTTCAGTTTATAATCTTTAAAATGAAGAAGACGTGACCTCTCTCGTTGTGTTCGTCGATGGGGATTAAATGACACGATGCATATGACGTGTTTATCACAGTGCATGGCACACAGTAAGTCTTCAGGAAACAAAAGTTTTTTAAAAAGTAGAGCAGGCCCGAGTTGCTGTCTGCTCCTGTTCTGACCCTGGGGGTGGTCACCTGTTTGGGACCCTCCAGCCCCAGCCTCCTTGGCAACTCCGAGAGGTTCTCAACTGGCCGGCCACTTGCCCAACCCAACACGTGAGCACAGCCGAGAGAGCCGTCGCAAAGCAGGGAGGCAGGAGATTAACTGCAGACTTTTATTACTGTTATTTTTAGTTACAGAACTGCAGGAAAACAGTTCCTGTCAAATAGTGAACCTCTCGCTAGAAGGCAGAAACGCAAGTGGGAGGGGGGTTGACCATTAATCATAAGGAAGCAGGGAAGGAAATTGAGACGGGAAACGTCAACGGCAGAATGTCCCCACTCGGGGTCAACCTTAAGGCACAGCCACAGACCAGCCTGCTGAAAGCTGGGGCCCTGACTGCAAACAAAGCCAGTGAAGAGGAAACAGGCGAGCTACAGAATGTCAAACCAAAAATAAACCGGGCACGTTTCCCATCCACAGCAGAGGGACCAGCTCCTCCTATACTTGGCTTTCAAATTCTTGCTAAAACTCTGGGAATCTGTCTTGAAAGAAAATGCTTTCATATGGATAAGAATTAAAGTAGATGCCAAAATAGTGAAGGATGGGAGCATAGCTTCATATAACTTTTCTGGGCCTCCATTTTCTAGTCTGTGGATTGGGGGTGAAATCCCTGCCTTCCCTCCTTACAGAGCTGCTATGGAGACCGAGGCGTAACGATGGTGGCAGTGCGCTTGTCGTGACTCGTGGAGTGCTTTTGATTCCTGTCATGATGGGAAATGAAAGCCAAAACCCTCAGGCCCCTCATGCCCCCATCAACTGAGGCAGGGCAGACCCAGCCCGCTCAGGGAGACTTGAAGCTCTGCTGGCGATGGGAAGTCACAGTTCCCAGAGGTGCCACATCTATGCGTTTGATTAAAGCTTCTGAAGAACGTTTACTTTCCACTTGATTTTGTTAAAAGTTGGCTTTGCCAGATAAGTATTTCTTTTTTTGAAAGGAATAAACTTTGTCAATATTACAAATTAAGTCCTAAGGGATAAATTAATTACATAAATGCTTATGCTATGATAGCTTTTATCCCTCAAAAATCTTTTACTCCCAATAATGCTTTTACCTTCAGATATTGCAGTTGTGGGGAGGAGAGTGATTAAGAGCACAGGCCTAGAGTCAAACAGATTTGAGTTCAATATCCACATCATAAGCACCAGTTATGTATTATTTGGCAATTTAACTCATCTATGCCTCAGTTTGCTCATCTGTAAAGTGGGAGAAATAATTGCCTTAGAGTTTGCTGTGAAGACTGACACATGGTAGATAACCCCTCACTAAATGTTAACTAGCGAGTTTATGATGGAACTAGACCACCATGTTTAACGGTCTTATTTTTTAATAAATTAGCAGATTCATATTCGTTCATTCAGCATTTATTCCAGACACTCAGCTCCTGGGCACCATATGAAACTATTAGTTTGCCAAAGTGAATAAAGCTGGGCCATTCAATCTAGTTGGTGAGAGAAGCGTGCAAACAAATCATTGCAATCCCCTGCACTGAATGCTGTCCCAGAAGGAGGCTCTAAATTCCTTTGATCTCCAAAAGGAGTGAGCAAATCTGCTTGCGTGGATCTGCGCTTTCATAGAAGTGGAAACTCATACTGAGTCTCAAAAGATGAAAAGGAGTTTGCCAGAAGGCAGAAGGGAAGGACATTCCAGGAAGACAAATAGTGTACCCTGAAGCAGTCGGTATGTGGCACTGCAGCTTGGGACAATTTACTAATTGAGCATATCCTCAAGCGCAAAGCGCACAGAAGGAAGTTGCAGGAGATGGCATGTAGGGAAGCCGAGGCCAGGCCGTAGAGAGCATAGTAGGCCATTTTAAGGAGCCTGGATATGCTCTTGCGGGAGATGGGTAGGTTTTGAAAGGTTTTAAACAAGGAAGAAAATAATCAGATAGGATTTTGAAAAGATGAATCCAGCAGCCTTGTTGGATTGGAGAGAGGCCCGGGGCAGTTACTGGTTAAGTGCCATTCTGATAGCGTGGGCCGAACAAGGAGAATCGGAACTCAGGTGAATTACAGGAAAGCGAGGAGGGCACAGGTAAGAAAAATAGTAAAATGGTGTGATTGGTAAGACATACAGGCCCTTTGAAATTGTTTGAGGAGAGTCAGAGAGGTGTGGCCAAGGGAAGGGAAGGAGGTAAAAGATGGAAAATTCTTACTAAGTGGACCTTTTTAAAACAAAGTTCCTGGTGCCTGGAATGCGGAAGTAAAAGCCACAGCCCGGACTTGCAAGAAACATGCATAGTCCAAGGCAGAACACGAAACTAAACCCACACTCACAGAACAGAGTTTTGTGTGTTTCACAGTGTAGACCATACATTCACATCCACTGTCACATTTACATTCACTCCACAGTTACTCTGTACGTTCGCCCTGCAAGTCACTCCATGGTAAGAACTTTCTCTCTCTAATGGCTGAGAAAATGGACTTGGAGAAATTAAGAGAAGGAACCAAGTAGAAGGGGTGAGGAGGCTCAAAGAAGAGGCATTTAGCTCCCTCTGCAGCGGCAGGACCGCCTCCAGGAGGGCTTCTCTGGTGCTGAGCCTTGAGGGTGAGTAGGAGTTGATCCACAGGAAGGGTGGGGAGGGTGCTTCTGGCAGAGCGGAGCGTGTGTGCAGTTGGAGGGGCTGGAGAAGCCTTGCAAACTGGGACATAGCAAGACCTGAGGCTGCAGAGGGAACTAAAAGTCAGACAGGGACCTCCACAGGCAAAGCCACGGGACATGGACATGATTACACCATTGTCTTTGTGATTGTTTATTTTCCTGAGTAGTTAAATTGCAGGCAAGGCTTCCCTGTCCTCACTGTGCAAAAAATGTCTAAGGAATCCTTTGGAGGACTGAGAACTACCGTTTATTCAGGACCTGACACGTGGCAGCCGTAAGGATGCTCTTGTCCTTACAAACAGCCGTAATCAGTGGATATTAGTAACCTGACTGTGTTGCTGGAGAAGTTCATATAACCAAGGTCTCATACTTGATAGTTAACAGTGCCAGGGTTTGAACCCATGTCAGTCTGGTCCAAAAACCTGTGCTCTTGCTTTTAAAGCAGGGTTCAACTTTGGCACTACTGACATTTTGGGACAGATCATTCTTTGCTGTGGGGATGGGTCCTGTGCATTGTGGGATGTTTAGCAGCATCCTGGCCTCTACTCACTAGATGAGAGAAATACCCGTTTATCCCCCAGTTGTGACAATCAAATAAGTCTCTAGATATTGTCAACTGTCCAGGGAGGGGGCAGGCGGCAAAATGGCTCTGGTTGAGAACCACTGTTCTAAACTATGTTCTCCCTTAAGACGTAAAGAGGGAGACAAGAAAAATAGGCTCATCGTCCTAACGAAGGGAAAGCCTGGAATATCCTTGGTGAAGTAGGTCAGATTCAAACATATTATGTTGTATCTGTTATAGGTTCAGCTGAAAGTGAAAAAGACCCAAAATAAAGGGGCTTAAGCCCCAGGGAAGGTGATTTCTCTTTCACGTCAAAGCGGAGAGGCAGGCCATCATCTGGTGTGGCAGTGCTGTTCCACAGATCCCTCAGGGATCCCAGTTCCTTGTGGCTTCCTTCTCATCATTCCCAGGGTGTGACCTTCATCCACATTATCCAAGATGGCACGCCAGCCGTCACAGCCGTATTCCATCAACAGCATCTGGCTAGTGGGAAGGAGGCAAACCACACCTCCCAGCTGTCTCCTAGAAAGGTTCCCGGAAGCTGTCTCATGACATTTCCACTTACATCCCATTGGTCAGACCTAAGTCACATGCGCACACTTAGGGGCAAGGGGAGCTTAGAAATGTAGTCTTTATTCTGGTCACCATGGCCAAGGTAAAAATGTCACTATTATGGGAAAAGGCGAGAATGGGATTTAGGGGGTCACCGGCAGCCTCTGTGCGATGTGTCATCTTTAGCTATCAAAGGATTTGTGATTTCACCAAACTGCACCTTATGTCTCTAGGTACCGGTTTCCTGTCACTTTTTTCCACTCAATTTTCATTGTATTGAGAGCATGTGTTATGGATGGAACTGTGTCCCCGCAAAGAAGATGTTGAAGTCCTAACCCCAGTGCCTGTGAATGTGACCTTACTTGGAAATAGGTCCATATTGCATATGATCGAGTTAAAATGAGGTCATTAGGGTGGGCACTAACCCAATATGACTCTGTCCTTATACAAAGGGGAAATTTGGACACAAAGACAGACATGCACACAGGAGAACTCCATGTGAAGAGTGAAGCAGAGGTCAGGATGATGCCAAGGAACACCCAAGATTGCCAGCAAACCACCAGAAGCTAGGAGAGAGGCTTGGAACAGATGCTCCCTCCCAGGCCTCCAAAGGAGCCAGCCCTGCTGACACCTTGATCTCAGACTTCTAGCCTCCAGAACTGTGAGACAATAAATATCTGTTGTTTAAGCCACCTAGCTTGGGGTACTTTGTTACCGCAGCCCTAGACGACTAATACAGAATACTTCTAAGAAATGAAAGAACATGAAGATCTCAAAGGATACTCTTTTTTTTTAATTTTTTATTTATTGCAGTAACATCGGTTTATAACATTGTATAAATTTCAGGTGTACATCATTATACTTCTATTTCTGCATAGATTACCTCATGTTCACCACCCAAATACTAATTACAACCCATCACCACACACATGTGCTGAATTAAATAATACTCTTTATTGTAAATTTCTGGCCAATTTACTCTTGAGGAATGCCTTCATTGCTTTTTGCCAAACCCTTGAATCTGGAGCCAACCTATAATTGCAATTGAACCATGACTGACAAATGGAGTTGCTTCCCAATCCACTAACTCTTTTCCCAATAAATCTATTGTCATTAAATCTGATATGTGATTTTCTGTTAAACTATTTTTCACCTTTGTATTAATTATATTCATTAAACTGAAATATTTCCAGCTTTGGCAGTAAATCGAGCCCTAGCTTACAGTGTCTGCTGATTTCCGTGGCCAATTTCAACTACCAGTGAGTTGGGAAGAGATGCACAAGGGCGCACCATTATGTAGTATTTCCACCATACAGAGGCAAAAGATGTAAATAACCTCAGAGCACAGAGAAAAGTAAAATGTACTAAAATATTTAGGAAGTGATGAATTTTAAGTACCATTGTCTTTGTTTTTAGTGTAATTTATTTAATTGTAATTTAATATCATTTAATTTTTTATAATGGCAGCGTTTAACAATCAGCTCTCAAAATTTCTGAAAATTTAACAATTGGCTCTCATGGGCTGGTGCACGCCAGCCCCAGCACAGCACTACCTGTGGCTATTCCCAACTTTCAGACTTTCCCACTATGCGAATACAAGCAATTTGCAAGCTACACTCTGAAGAGGAAAGAGTTGCCCCTAATGCAGGATTTGTACCTTTTTTCTTCTACCACCCCTCCCCCAAGATTCAACCCATGGAATTTAGATCATCATTCATCAGTCATGAATATTTATTATAGTCCTGGGGTGCACTGGACTGTGAGCCCCGCAAGGTGAGGGACCGTGTCGCACAGTGTCAGACCCGTGGCTCTTGCTCAGTAAATGTTTGCAGACCCAGTGACCTAAAATTATCACATAGTGTTCCAGGTGCTCACAAGTCTTAGGGTGCATGACAGTTTTTCTTTCCTTCATTGTCCCTTTTCTGCTCAATTTATGGACAACATGGCATAAAACTAAACAGATGGATTTAACCGGGCCCACGGTAATTCTTGTCTTCCTGTCCTACTCTTAGTTGTTAAACCATGGCTGTTTGGCATGGTGGGGCAACAAGCAGAATTGTCTGAATGTAACCCAAAGAGCTCTCTCTGGATGGTCTGGACTACAGATTAGCTGGAACCAGCAGAAGGGGCTGCACCCAAGCTTAGCTTCCCGTGGGACCAGTAACTTCCTCCCTGTAGAGGGAGGGTACATACTGTCCTACAGGCCCCAAGATTTCTAAGTGCTGGGCAGCTAATGTTCCCAGACATTCCTACCTATAGTTGGCAGCCCAAATACAGACTGCCTGCTGCCAAGCGACCTGTGTATTCCCCACTGGCAGGAGTACTTTCTCTTAACTGCCCTGTGAAAAAGAAGTCCCATGGAGCGCTGAGGTCCAACCACTGGAATGGAGACTCACACTGAGGGTCTACAGTGCCCTGGCCCAGGACCTCTCTGGGATGATGAGACAATCAGAGGACGACCAGTGCTTTCTCTTCTCTTACTGACCCTTGCTCTCTGTTAGTTTTTCACTTTTCCAGTAAAGCCTATATCATAACCCAAACTGTTTGACATTGTAGAATTTGCATCAAACCCAGATGGAACTCACTTGGCAGGACAAGTAGAGTCCCAGCAGGAACCCATCTTCAGAACAGGCACCCACAATGTCCCACATTAACTGGGACTATATGTGTGTAGTTCTAGAGGAAGGCCTGAGACAAGAAGCCAGGCAAACTGGACCCCAGCAGTCCCCTCATAGATGTGTGATCTAGTGACAAATTTTCTAGATCCCTATTCCACAAATAGCTTACCTCTGAATTTCCAGTGAACACAGAAGGTGAAACACAAAAAATAGTCAAAAAAACAAAACTCTAAGTTCCCCTCACGAAGTCACAAAGTCCACTGAGTTGCCGCTCTTGATGTCATGTGTTCTTTACTGGTGATTTCTTGCCCATGCCCAGGGGAGAACTGAGGCCACAATGCCTATTGTTCACAGGTCCAGAACCTAAAGGGGGGCTTTGTTCTGGAATCCTTTTGATTACAGCAAAAGAGATATAACAGACTCAAATCTGCGAGATGTTCTGGCAAATGAGTATGCAACAAGCAAAAGTAAAAAGTGAGTCTTCGTTCACTGAAGGCTCTACAGAAGACCCGACGAAAAGAAGGAAGGTCTCCAAAAGATGCCAAATTATACACTAGAATATTTTGCCTCTTTAAGTCTTTTCCAATCATCGCTGTGCAGTGAACACCCAGGTCATCAGCAAGATGTAGTTCACGGCCACCTTGACAAATACAGGACACATATGAACTCCAGACCAGACACCTCTGCCTGACGTCTTGAAAAATATTTGGAGATAACTTCTGGGGCACCACATGGTCAAACGCTATAAGTATAACAGGTTCTTCATGCCTCTGTTCCGAAAACTCAAGGGCTGTACTAGGCAAAGTGATCCAAGTCCAAGGAAAATCGGAGTCCACTCTATATTATTCTCTGGATGCTAAATGCATGTAGAGAGGATAATTCTTTGCAGAGGGGCAGGAAAATGAAACCAGGCTTTGCTTCTCGTGCAGTACAACTCAGTAGTAGTGAGCACAATGGAGCTGTTGTCTTCACATCAGCCCAGCCACCACCCTACAGCAAGTCCCATGGGGCCGGGCTGGTAACAAGCTAAGCTCATTGTGACAGTGTTTTCAGGGTATATCAGAGAGCAATAGCCACTGCTTAGCCAAACTTGGCAGCAGGACCATGCCCATTTAAAACACTGAGGTCAAGGTGCTTCACTTCTTGAAAGTCACAGTGATCCCACTAAGCAAAGAGAACAAAATCCTTTGCGCGTCGAGATCCAGGTCTGACTGCCAAGAACCAGGTAGGCTGTGAAAGCTCCTTCCCACCCTCAAACAAACCAAATCCTAAGTCACTGAGGTTATCCTGAAAGTCGCTTGGAAACCACTGAATTATTTTGGGCAGTACACCTGTTTCATGAAGATCTTACAGGAATCATTGCACATACATGTCTGAAGGGCTTTCAAGTCATGTATGGGGGAATCATAATCCATACTCAGCATCATTATTTTTATAACCAGCAAAGTGATCCTTTCTGAAATGGCTTAGGGATCATTAATGTTGAAAGGATAGGAATCTGAGACCTCAACATCATGATTACTTCTTTCTATAAATGATTTTTTTTATGTTGGGAATCATATTGCTGGTTGAGCAATCAAGTATTACCAACACAAAGAAAGCCAGCACCAACACAATAGCATGCAACCCTAGGCGACCGACACATACCCGTGCTAACTCTAGCCCTGTTGAGAAGATTCTTTTTGAACAAAGAAAAAAGTCAAGAAAAATAGCAGCCTTAGCCACAGAAGCTGGTTATAATAAATGCCGTCAAGAAATTGCACACAGTATTGACATTAATTGTGATTGAAGAGGTATGCCTACAGTTTCTGTCTCCAGACTCACAAGTGTTGTCAGTGTGCTTGCTGAACCCCAAAGGCCTGTGTGAAAGACTGAGGGTCACTGGAAAACCCAAACAGTAATAACTTCGTTCAGATGGAAACATCTGACTTCGATATAACCTATTTATTCATTGTACAACCTCCTTCTAGCTAGCACTGTTGTTTCCATACCTGGCATTGTGAAATAGACATCCTTATGATATAATATAAAGTGAACAGAGAAGGCAGCCTGCATACACACAAGGTTCACCATTGTATAGCTCACATCCATTCAACAAATACCTACAGCATCTCTATTCAGCAATCCCAGTCTTTGTTTGGAACCCTGGGAGTAGGTCATTTTTTCCCTTAAAAAAAACCAGCATATTTTCCAAGGTTGGTATAGTTGTTTTTGACTCTTTCATCTAGCACATAATAACTGTGAAAGCTACATGTGTCTTAGAGATATTAGATAATACTTGGAGGGCTCTGAAACCCACCAAATGTGGAACATCTGAGATTTTTAAAGGTATTCATGTTGTGGGTTCTTAGTATTCAAATCTACAGCGTAAGTAAATGGTTTCAAGATGGACAATGTAACACTGATTACCAAAATCCAAATTAACATTCTACATTCCGCTTCTAAGATGACACACCTGCTTTTGCTTACCAGTGAGTTTAATGTCTTTAATAACTACAAATTGGCAGATTATGCCTTGCATAGTCATTGAATTTCAGTGTTTTGAAGCCAGTCTACCTGTGTTTCAACAGCCTTGTCAGTGTTTCCAGATCTAATCATCAAGCCATAGTGGCAAATACAAAAAAGTGCAAAGCACCATGATTTAGGAGTTTATAAACTCCAATGAAACAGGTGTACTTAAAAAGTTAAATTTACAATTTTATTTAACATTTTAAGACAATACTAGAAAAAATGTCAGTAATTGGTGCATAACTGATTATAAGGATTCAAAATCAGATTTTACTGGCTTCAAAGCCTGTTGTCTTTACCATACAGACATTTCCAGAAAGGTATGCCAAGCTTGCTCTATCCACTAACATTCTCGGAATTTGTCTTTTAGTAAAATGTCTCCAAAAGGCCCAGCTGTCTTTCTCGTAGAGGAGACATAAAACAATTGTTAGGTAGGAAGACCTTGATAAAAGTCTTAGGGGTTGGTCTGCCAGAGGGACTCTAGAATGTTCCTCCCCAGCAAAGGCATCTTGTGTCTTCTGTTATTCTGGAACATTAAGGGAATTCACCAAATTGATTGATAATGAAAATGATAGCATTGATCAGATTTCCTTAATGCCTGAGTTTTAAGGTTTGGAGGACTTTTAAGTGAGAAACTGCTCCTTAAAAAGATCATCTGTCCTGGTTTTGATCTTGTACTATAGTTATACAAGATGGTACCAACTAGAGAAAACTGGCTGAAGGGTACACAGGACCTCTGTGTCTTGTGTTTGCAACTTCATGTGCATCTATAATTATTTTGAAACTTAAAATTCCTCCCTCCTCCCCCCCAAAAAAGATAACCTGTGTAGTTCAGCAGGAGGGACACACATTTTCCAAGATTGGGAGTAGAAGAGGCACTCCCCGAACTCCTAAAGAGACTACCTCCCTGAATTCCTTCCTGATGCCGGAGCCAGGGTTCCCAGAGGGGGCTGGAGGCGGCCTGGTGTGGAATTTGGAATTCGTAGTTAGGGGGCTAGGTTGTGGCCCTGGCTCTCCCACTAACTGGCTCTGTGATCTTGTCCCTGAGCCTCTGAATATGTTTCTTTATTTGTAAAATATGTCTTTCTTTTCCAGAAAAGGCCACCTCTAGATTCAACGAGATCATGACGATTCACCAAGATGATGTGTGTGTAGACCCAGGTAGCTGTACAGCGACATACGAACGTTGGTTTTTCTGACAATCCTCTCTGTCAGATGTGGCCTAACAGACCCGTGGGAGGCCAGCAGCCCCTTCCCTGGGACACTCAAGTTCCTCTGTTTGCCACGGCAGCAGCTCTAGAGATGGCCTATCGGCTTGAGTCTCCACCTCTTAACCTCACCCCAAGCCCAGGGCAGTTACTCAAAAGAAGCAACTTTGTTCCTTTGCATTACGCACACTGCTCGCAGTCACCCTCCTCACACTCCAACAGCCACCTGCCACTAGCCACACGTGTCCCCACCATCACGGTGGCCCATCATCAGCTGTGACTCAGGGCAACTCCCAAGCTGCCTTCCAGGGCTGGTGGTTGGAGGTTACATCCTGCCCTGGCATGTCCCACAGAGCTGGGTGGTGGCACTGAGCAAAGAGTCAAAAGTGGAAAGTGCAAGAGGTCTGGGTGTTCCTCCCCATTGAATGCTGAAGACCAGCATGGCTGCATGGGCCTTGCCTTTGACCTTGAAGCCACGTGGGTCCTAGAAGCACATGCAGGCCTGCTTGATTTCCTGCTCTAAACTGCAGCACCTGGAATGCTCTCCCTTCTGCTCATGCCCGGTGCTTCGGGTGCATTTACTCAGGAAAACAGATGCCACATTGTGTACTCCACTTATGAGTCCCTTTTTTTTTTTTTGAAACTCTTCTTCTTGAAATTTATTCTAGGTGTTCCAGCCTTTCAAAAAAATTTTTTTATAATTATCTATTGAGGTCATATTGGCTTACGACGTTGCGTAAATTTCAGGTGTACATCACTATATTTCAGTTTCTGTGTAGACTGCATCATATTCACCACCAATGGTCCAGTTTTTATCCGTCACCATACACATGTGCCCCTTTACCTCTTTCACCCTCCCCCCCACCCCCTTCTCCTCTGGTAACCATTAATCTGTTCTCATTTATCTATGTGTTTATTTATCTTCCACATATTAGTGAAATCATACCATATTTGTCTTTCTCAGTCTGACTTATTTTGCTCAGCATAATACCCTCAAGGTCTACTCAAGTTGTCCCAAATGGCGCAATTTTATCTTTTTTATGGCTGAGTAGCGTTCCATTGTGTATATATATGAGGAATCTCTTTTTTGTGGTGTGTGTGTATATATATATATATATGTACAGTTATTTCTCTAAACCTGTGGTTCTCTTAAGTGTGATGTGGGAACAAGCAGCACCCACATCACCTAGGAAATTATTAGAAATGCAAATTTGGGAGCCACACCCCAGACCTACTGACTCAGTTAGTTGGGGGTGGGGCCCAGCTTTCTGTGCTTTAACAAGCCCTCTGGCTGCTTCTGATGCAGCTAAAGTCTGAGAACCACTACTTTCAAGCTTACCAGAAAGTTGCTATGCATCTTACATCTGCCTCCCAAGTCTCACGGGCTTGCCTCTCTTTGGCAAACTCTACCCCAGGACAATTCAGGGAAAGGAGATTCTGAGAACTGTTTCCCAGCTTCTCCTCCGCAGAGGAGGTCTTAGACAAGGGTAGTAGTGGTGCCAGAGACAGACGAGCACACCCAGTAAGCACAAACTTGTGATAGATACATCTCAGGTGGTTCTGGCCGTATGCGCAAATGGTCATGTACCAGGTCATATACCAGAACCTTGTCCACAAGGATCTCCCCCTGTAGCTTTACCATGACACAGTCTCAAAGTCTACCATTAGAGCTCTCTTCCTGGGGGCGTTAGATTTTCTTGGCTTGCTTTTGTAAAATATTTATAGTCCAAGGCTTTCAAGGGCTTGACTATGTGCCCAAGAAACTTCTTTCTATGCCATGGATGGCTACAGCCCTTCTCGTCAACGAGATAGTTTCACATAAAGAAGTCCTTGAGGAACAAGTGGGGAGTACCCAAGTAACACCAAAGGTGGGCAGAACTTGAGCCAAAGTAGTTAACAGAGAACTTGCAGGAGTGCCGTGGGGGTTAATAAGTAATGAACTGCTAACACTTCAGCCCACCTTTCTTTTTTATAATTTGAAAAAAAAAGTTATGTGCAAATACCCTAGGATTTAACAGTCACTAACAACTTATGTATGCATTAGTATAGTAGCTCAGTTTCCTAATTGACACAAAGGTATTTAGGCAGCGCTGGACAACTGCAGGGAAGGTGGAGAGGGAGGAGGAAGATGAAGGAGAGGCAGGTAAGAGTGGGAAGCTGTCAAAAGCGTACATCACTGACTGTAGACAATCAAGAGACTGCTAGTAGATTTTATTTACTAAAAACTTCAAACATTTGGGGACATCCACCATGAGCCTGACAGTGTGATAGACCCCAAAGACATAAGGAAGAAAAAGACACAGTTCTTCCTCAAGGGGGTTACATTCCAGTAGACAGACAGACATATAAACAAAAAATTTAAAAACAAAACAATTAGTGCTGTGGTTAAGGTGTGGCTTATTGGTTAAGTGATCATTAGAGAGAGGAAGTATTGCTACTTGGGAGTGTGCTGGATATCTTCCATTTGCCTCTTGAGATCTAATTTCAACCTTTCTGCACCCTCGAGTAGGCTGGCTGTGGTAGCCAGCCTCTAAGGTGGCCCTCAATGATTTCCGTCCCCTGGTGTTTATGTTCCTGCGTGATCATCTCCCACATTGTAGTTGGGTTGATCTATGTCAGAAGCGATGGTATGTCACTTTCAAGGCTAGGTCATAAAAGACATGCAGCTTCTCCACTGCTCTCTTTCTCTCTAAGGTCACCTGCTCTGGAGGAAGCAAGCTGGCATGTCACGAGGACACTAGGGTAACCTTACAGAGAGGCTCACATGATGAGGAACTGAGGTCTCTAACCAACAGCCGTGTGAGTGACTGAACTGGGAATCAAATTTCCCAGCCTTCAGACGACTACAGCCTCAGCAGACTACTTCAATGCAATCTCATGAGACACCCTGAGCCAGAATCCAGCTAAGCCTCTCTGAATTCCTGCTCCACAGAGACTGTAAGATAATGTTTGCTGTTTTAAGCTAAGTTTTGGAATAATTTGTTACACAGCAATAAATAACTAATATGCTGGCCTATATGTATTTCATCAGAAGACAGAAATTTCTCAATCAATTTGAGATTTCTGCTCTCCCTCTGCCCCCTAGGATGAAATGGGGCAATTGGAAGATTAAAAAAAATTCAGTTAATATTTCAAATACACTCAGTTACATTCAATAACATTTTATTTCTTTGGAGTACACTAATGCAGTCTTTGTTATATTTCACGGTAGGTTAGACTAGAGTTCATAGTGGCCTATGAAAAGAGGTTCTGCCAAGCAGGGTGAATGTGATTGCAGGAGCACATTTAATCTCTGTAAGAGAGCAAATAATTTTTAAAGACTCTAGCCCATCAACTATTTCTATGCAAATAGGGCTGCTAATTATAAATAAGTTTTATCTACTCAATACAGCAGCTCAGCAAGACTTCCACTTGGAATTCTTCTGTCAGAACTTTGTGAGAATCGTTTGAGTGGCTGTTTGCATTTAAAATACATTCCTTTAAAAACTGACTCAAATTCAGTCTGATAACTAATTTACATTGACCTTGCACCCAATTAGTGCCCATCATTGAAGTTTAACCACAGCCAGGACAGGGGTGATGGCAAAAACCTGCCAAAAGCATTAGAATATAATCTGTAGGACCAATGAGGCACAGGGAAATCTTTTCAGATCCAGATTATGAAAACCCCTTGAAATAACTAATTAAAATAAGAAACGACCACCCGTTCAACCAGCTGAGCTGAAGAACTTACTTAATAAGGTTATTGACTATAACATTGCAGACAAGAGAGCAGAATGGAAAAGACTCCCATGTTACAAAGGCCCAATTGAAGCCAAAATTAAATATGCTGATCCTTGCTTTCGACCTGAGATAAGATGTAGAAATGCTGGCGCTTACCATTGATTAAGCATCTGCTTGGAATTTCTTTATTTCTTTTTCTGCTTTCACAGAACACCTGCTGCGGAAGTGCACAAAATTGCAATATCATTGGAAACCAGGACATGAACTATTCTTTACATTTTGGTATAGTAACCCCAAGTGTCTATCATAAACGTTGAACTAGGAGTTGAGCCAGAGGAAACAAGGCTATGATTTGCTGCCTAGCCAGCTATATTGAGAAAAACACCTGTGGTATTTTGCACCCAAGGCACAAGGACAATTCTGGTTTAAAATATTTGTTTCTGTTATCCTGTCATTGTTGGGCTGGGAGCTCTCTGCAGCTCCACTGATTGGATGGGGAAGGAAGAAACCATCCTCCATCTTCCTTGATCACTCCACCTAATCTAGTTTCTTGGGAGATGATACAGACAACATGTTTTCCAGGTATAGATACACCCACCTGATTCACAAAGCATTTGTCCCATTCTTCAGTTTTGAAAATAGTCTTTATACTGTGTACCAGTCAGATTAAGCTAGGTTATGCTGTAGTAACATCCTCCAAATCTCAGTGGCTTTAAACAACAAAGATTTATTTCTCACTTGCACGACAGGTTCTTTATTATTATCTGGGGGCTCTACTCTAAATCATCTTTGCATGGGGACCTAAGCTGACAGAGCAACCAAATATCTGGAATGTTGCCAGGCTTTATGCCGAATAACATGCTAATTCTTTAAACTTTTGCTCTTATTTCATTGGCCAAAGCATGTCATCAGAACATGCCTGAGTTCAATCCTGCCATGTACATGAAGGAATAAAAGTCAGGATGTTTGTGAACAGTCCTATGACCCTTTGAAAGGTTCTACATGTTCCTGCTGGGAGGCGGTAGTCAGAAAGGTAGAAAAGCGAAAAGAAACAGAAGTGAAATAAAGTAAAGCAAAGCAAAGAGCAGATTAGAGACACGGATATGAGAAAATACGCTGGGGAAAGATGGAATTTGTGGAGATGATTTTTAGTCACTCATATGACCTATATTTAGATTTTTGACAGTTTCATATGCACAAGCAATCTCTCTTCTCATCTTCTCCTTACTTTGGCTCTTCTACTGATAAAGAGTGACAGGCAGAGGGAGTGATAAGCAACAAGATAGCACCATGCTCTGTGTGTGTGTGTGTGTGTGTGTGTGTGTGTGTGTGTGTGAACGTGTATGCTGGTATGGAAGAGCTGTCATGTAAAGCAGGTTGTTTTATTAATCCTACAAGAAAATGACCAGAGTTGAGATGTCTGAGAATAAGTGGCTGCAGCAAATATCTCCCTTTATGACAAGTGTGGGTGTCTACACCTTGTGCCCACCAGGAGCTCCTTGGCTAAGGAAGAGGGATATGTTGGAGATTCTGTAGAACATGTTCAGTACCCTGAAATGTGTGAGTCAAAAAAATATCTCAGGCCCGAGAATGGATGCTCAGATCTGGGAAACAAAATGAATGCCCCAGACACAGATCCTCCTATTGAATATGAACCTAAGATAGATGAAAGAAATTTTTTAAAAATCCAGTGGGTAAAGGATGAGCTATTCCACAAAAGGGGCGGAGAAATCAAGAAGTTCTGTGGGAAAAAAATCCATTTAGATACTTGCTTCAGCACTTCACTCACTGATATAAATTCTAGCTGCATTAGGGAGATAAGAATTTCAATTAAACCACTAAAAATTACTTAGAAGAAAATATAGGAAAATATTTATGTGATGCCTGGATGGGAAAGACTTTTTAAATATAAAAGCTACAGGAATATAATTGCAAAAGAAAAGATCAATAGATTTGACTACATAAAATTTTAAACTTATTTGTCAAAAAATCAAAACTAAAAGTTATGTCAAACTGGAGGAAAAATGGGCACCTAATGTAATAGGGAAAGGGTTAACATCTTCATTATGTTAAGGGATCATACAATTCAATAATGTAACAGAGAATACAGCTAAGCACAAAAATTCAACATCAACTAGTAAATAAAGAAATTAAGTTTAAAATAAAATATAGATACTATTTTATCTTTCAAATTAGCAAAATATTTTGATATTATAATATTTGGTGCTGGTGAGGATTCAGTGAGAGCGACACTGCCAATCAGTGAAAGGAAATATATTAACAAAAGAAATATATTTACTTCTGGGTGATTTTGTGCCCATCTTTACGCTTTTTTGAATTTTCAAGTTTTCTATCATTTAATTATATTATTTTAAAAATCATAAAGAGACTTCTACTTCTTACCAAGATGGAGTAACATCAACTAGATTTATCCTTCTGTGTAAAACACCCAAAAACTGAACAAAGTGTATAAAAATAATAGTTTTACCAAATGCACTGGATATCAGGCAACAAAGGATACCAGAGCTCTCTGAGAGACAGGAAACAAACAAGGTAAACATCATGATTTCCCAAGTTACAGCCTTGGGAGAGTTTCCAGGTCACGGCACAGGGAGAGGGGATACAAGGGAAACCCAGCATGCTCCCTAAATTGAAAAGACTAAGTTGGGGGTCTAAGGAGACCAAACAGCTAGAATTTGCAGAACAGAATAGCAGAGAGGAGAGACTGTGCAGAGAGAGCACTCTGCAGATCTACAGAGGGTCTGTGATGTATTCAGCAGAATGCTTATCAGCACATGCATGTGAAGATACCACTGGAGGCTGAAGGAAGACTCACCCTAAAGGATTAGAGGAAACAAGTACCCTACACTCACATAGGGCTAGCAAAAATGTATTTCATCAGCCAGATTGGAATACCTCAGAGGGCATTGGATAGAGTATTCAGAAGGGTCTTTCCTCGGTGTTGGGGCAAAGTTAACCCTACATCAGTGGTTCTCAACCATGGATAATTTTCCCCCTGGAGACTTTTGGCAATGTCTGTAGATATTTTTTACTGTCATGATTTAATAGAGGTTCTAGTGGTGTCTAGTGGGTAGAGGGCAGAGATGCTGCTAAATATCCCAGAAAAAAGGGCTATCCAGTCCAGAGTGGCAATAGCGCTGAGATTCAGAAATGCCCTGCTCTATATGCTGTATAGGTCCTGCCCGAAAGCAAGACCTGAAAGTTTCAAACTATTTCCAAGCAACTTAACTATGTCCCAGAATGAAGCTCAAGAATATTTATAGGAATCAAAAAAGATAAAATTCACAATGTCTGGAATCTGGTAAAAAAATTACCAGGCATGAAAAGAAGTAGAAAAATATAATCTATAACGAGGAGAAAAATCAATCTATCACAACTGAATTAGAACTGCCAGAGATACTATATTTAGCAGAGAAAGACATTAAACAGTTATTATAATGGTATTCCATATGTTCAGAAGTTAAATAGAGTATGTCTTCCTTCCATGAAGACTCAAATTGAACTTCTAGAGATGAGAAATACAATGTCTGAAATGAAAAATACACTGGATAAGATTAACAGCAAACTAGACTTTGAAGAACAAAAGAGTAATAAACTTGAAGAAGTAGCAATAGAAACTACCCAAAATGAAACAGAGAAAGAAAAACAAACTTTTAAAAATGAGCACAGTATCAATGAGCAGTGAAACAATTTCAAGTAGCCTAATATATGTTTAATTGAAGTCTCCAAAGTGGGGAAGGACAGAAAAAAATGTTAGAAGAAACAATGGCCAAAATTTTTCTGAATTTGATAAACACTATAAATCCACAGATCCAAGAAATTTAATGAATCCAAAGCTAAATGAATATGGAAAAAACTACACCAAGGCTCATCATAATGAAATTGCTTACAACAAGTGATAAATGGAAAAGCTTAAAAGCAACCAAAGGAAAAAAGACATAAGTACAGCTGAACAAAAATTCTGATGACAGAACATTTTTAATTAAAATCAATGCAAGCAAAAGACAGTGGAGCAACATTTTTAATGTAATCCATCCCCCCGAAAATCCTGTAAACCCAGGATTCTATACCCAGTGAAAATATCTGTGAAACATGAAGGTTAAACATAGACTCTTTCAAACATACAAAGTCTAAATAAATTTCTCACTAGAGACCCACACACTGAGAAATGTTGAAGGGAGTCCTTCAGGAGGAAGGAAGATGACATCAGATGGAAATATGAATCTACACAAAGTAGTGAAGTGCACTGAAAATAGTAACTGCATAGTGCTCCATAGCTTATCTCCAATGTCTAAAGATGCCAGTCTGCAAGAGATTCTCTACTAACTGCAAAGTCGGTGTTAGGACCATTGGCTGGAGGTCCTGGAGAAACACATGTGCCAGTATTTACAATCAAGTCAATTCCTGACAGTTCCACTGCATTAGAGAAAAAGAAAACATAAGTGCTACAGGGCGACGTGATGGCAGCAACTTTTGAAGACTATATTTTTTCCACAGCAGATGAGTATTAATAAGTTTCATGCAATTTATCCTCCTTGTCTTTGTTCAAGAGATTTTTAGTAAAAACAAGAGTAAAAGTTTTTTTAATCTTGAGACTACAAGTCAAATATTTTATGATTCCTCCATGGCCAGCAAATCAAAATCCTCGTCTAGGCTGGATAAATTTAAGATCCACACGGTAATATGATTTACTGTGCATTGATTAGTTCAGCAATGGTTCATTCACTTGACCAATATTTACTGAGCATCTGCTATATCCCAGGCATTATCCGGTCTTGCAGATACAAGTGGGAACAAGAAAGGCACAGTCCCTGATGTTTAGGCACTTATTTACTTAAGATCCTGTTGATGTCTGATCTTCGCAGAGTTACCACATCTTTAAAAAGCAGATCAGATAGGCAAAATATATAACATCTCTTAAATGGCTCCGATAAATCCCCCCTTTCCTCAAAATTAGTCACTGTCTCAAATTATTCATGCCTGTACGTCCACCACCTCTTTGTCTCCTGGCTTTGTTCCCTGTACGAGCATCCACAAACCAGGGCTGAGTTAGGGTAGGGAACATAGTGTGGGGAGGAGGAGTGTATGACCCCGATCAGTCATTTTCACCTTCATCTGTAAGAGTTTATCAGATCCTTCTTCGTTGTGATCAGATCCTGATGAGGAGACATCTGGGTTGAGACATCCCAAGGACCCCGGATGTGTGGATGCTGGAGGTAGGCAGACTGAGGGGGGAGGCCATAGACTGGGGAGGCTAGGACTAAAGAGAGCCGCCTCAGTCTGTGCAATGGCTGAACGTGTGCCATGGTGAGACCAGTGACAGAGCAGTAAGTGTACCCACATCAGATCCACCAGATGCTCACCAGGCAGCATCCAGTCTCTCCTACTCGGCCCCTCTACCCCCTGCACTTCCACAGCAACTGCTGAGTCCACCCTTCTCCCTAAAATTACTCACAATGTTCTATGCACGGCCAGCATTATTGGATCAGACACTTATTTATCTCATGGCATTCTCTTTTATTTAGTTTTTGGCCATCTCAATAAATAGCAAGTCTCTTGAGAGTGTGAGCTCTGTTTTCCTATGTTTTTATGGGAGGCAGCTTGGTGAAGTAAAAAGAACAATAAATTGATTCAAAGATGCCCTTGCCATTTAGTGTGTAACCTTACTATCTGTGAAGTAGAAATGGTAATACTTTCTTTGCCAGGTCATTATGGAAATCCAGTGACTTGATAAATGTAAAGTGTTTCATAAGTTCCCAAGAAGCTTATCACTGCTTTTTACACGTAATAAAAACAATAACATTTAACAGGTTGTGTATGATGCCAGATATTCTGCCAAATGCTTTACATAACAACCCTATAAGGTGGGTAGTATTGTAATCCTCGTTTTCAGATGAGAAAACTGAGAGACTTAGAGAGGTTGAAAAACTTGCCCAAGGAAGGTCATACAACCAGTAAATGGCAGAAGAGGGACTCCTTTTATTTATTACTTTTCTTTGTATTTTCCTTTGTGCCTAGCAGAACGTATCACACACGTAAACTTTGATTATGTGGTTAAGCCTATTTATACCATTTATGTAGGGAAATAGAACCGTCTTTCCCTTCGTGGGATCCCCTGCCCTATTAGGCTTTTATTACACATTTAAGTTTAAAGAACATAACTTACCCTGTGGTTTACCAGAAGTCCTGCGATAAACACTCTGCTCTGTACAACGGGGTGTGACTACGCTTCAGGCCAGGCAGCGTTAACTTTCTTCTTGCAAGCTTTTCATTCTTTGCCACTAGTTGTAAATAAGTCTCCTCCCTGGTGGATAGTGCTTACAACCTCTCACCTGACTTTCTGTCTCCCTGAGCATCTCAACCCAGAAATCTTTGGAGGCAGTAGACTGGTGGAGCAATGCCTGCCTCAACCTCCCGCATCTCAGTTTCGGCCAGTTCCTGAGGGCCCCCAAGTGCTTTATTCACTGCGATGACAACACTGCTCCTTCCGAGTTTCATCTCCCCTTCACCCTTGAATACAGATTTGTGGTTTCCAAGTTGCACTATTTACCACAATCCTACAAAATATTTACCATTTTTATTTGCAGGTGAAGGTTCTGGTTCAAAGAAGCCAAATATAAAATGTGTTTCTTTGCAGGCTTGACTGCATGAACACAAATCCATTTTGTTTGTCTTTGTCTTCCTGTGACAGCTCACACAGGTTTAACACAACCTTATGGTACCCCCTAAGATAATCTCCCCCCAAAAAATTGGAGTTTACATTTTACAGACGAGGAATCAGAGGTCCAGGGAGGGGACACGGCTTTTCTTGGATCATACGGCTTGTTTGTGGCAGAGGTTGGTGAGATTCCAGCTCTCCTGAGTTCCCAGCGCACAGTTCTTTGTTACCCCAAAGATCTTATTTGGTTCTGACTCGGTAACCAAGGTCCCCATGTATCTGGTGGACCCAGGTCTCTAGGGATCAATCCTGAAATGCTGGTGGAATGGAGCATTCCATTCCATTTACTTCCCCCTACCACCACTCACCAAAGATTGCAGGGGAGAAAAAGGGGCTTCTTGAAAATCTGGTTCCTGTTGCCCTGACGTTTTCAATCATCTCTATGTAATGTACATTTGAAAATTACACAGAGCTTGAGAGCTTGAAATCTCTTTACCAGCTAATCACTCCGTTCTAAGCAAAGAGAACCGGAAAAACAAGGGCACAGTATTATTCGATTTGTGTCAAGCTAGTGATGTTATCTCACTCATCATTGGTCAGGGAGGTTGGTCCCCCTTGCCTTTCCTGTTCCCATTTTGAAAACATCATATGAGATTAAATTAAAAGCATCACCCGCCTCGTGCTTTACTTGGTACTTAAAGATGTCAGGAAGGACCCCTGGGCATCACACTGGATAGCTGCACCATGAGCTCTGCCTGGTCTGACTCCCTCCACTCTGGATTCTTGAGAGAAATCATTTGTTTGCATCAAGTCTTTCAGTGTCAGCCCTGGAGTGCCGGCAAGTGCAGCCGCACAGAGCCAAGCATACGTCTGTCTCACCAGTTCTCGTATTCATGCCAACAAGTTCTCAGTTATGCCTGAGATTCCCAAGAAGCTTCAGGGTTCTTGGAGCATCCGAAGAGGAGGGAGCAAACAGAAAATAAAAAACACTGGCAGCCAATGAGCCAGGCGAAGAGCATGTGGTTGAGGATGCTGATAAGTCTATCTCTCTCTGACACCCTCGGCTGTCACCCTCATCCATTCCCGCAGCCACTGCATCCTGCTGGTGCATTTGATTGAATTTGGAGCAGACAGAACGCACTAGCTCCTGTAAAGGGGGTGGTCATATCATCATGAGAGGTGGCATGCTTTACTTGGGAAGAGATGATGAATTTAAACCAGTGAATCCCTTGCAACTATTAAATCAAATGCTAAGAAACCTGGGCACGGGCAGGAGGAAGGGAGTGAGTCACCCAGGGAAGGAGGAGAGAGACGTTATCTGCTCTCCCAGGCTTTTACCTCCTGGCTCTCCAGCCGTCTTCTGTTCTGCTCCACAGGTTTCTGTTTGAAATTAGCACTAAATGAAATAGAATTAAAATGTGATGAAGTAACCTTTAGGTGACTCTGCTTTGCATTTAAATCCTTGAAAAACATTGCAGTTCCAAATTCTGAACACTTTCCGGTTCAAGACATAATGTGAGTTTGAGGATGAGTGATTTTTATAGCTTCTTTTCAAGAAAGAAGAAGAGATTGCTACATTTAACAAGAAAGAATGTGAGCAGTTGAAGAGGCAAGTCTCGTGCAGCTAAGAGAATAGCCTCTAGCCCCGTGTCTCTGACTCCATATATGAAAAGAGAGAAATGCAGGGGGTGGATTTGACCTTTCTTAGGTATTGAAGACATTTAGCAATATGGTTGTAGTCTTCAGACTGGGCCTATCTGGTACCTTCCAACTCTGTGATATGCAACCATAAGACCAATTCAAATTAGATGTGGAGCCGGAAGAATCCTTACCGAATGAGGAACCATCTTGCCCAAATCCGTTATCCACCCCTGCAATCATCTTTATTGAAGCTCAGAAAGGTTAGGTAACTTGTCCAACATTGTCCTGCTGGGTGACAGCAGACTGACTACTACCACCAGCCAGCCCCTGGTGGGCTTTCCATTCTCACACTGTCTAGTACAATGTCCGAAGCTCCAGGTTGAAAAACCAAAGCTACTAAGATAAAACTATGAGAACCCCAAGAATCAGAAACTCTATGATCTGACTGAGAAAAAGGAGGCTCTTGACTCAGCCTGAGACAGACTTTTTGAGAGATGCATCATAAAGTCTCAGATTAGAGCATTCTTTGAGATGATCAGTCTTTTTGAGGATGCACTGTTCCTTGTGTAGGTTGACAGAGAAGAAACCTCTTCCATGCACATAGGCACATTATTGATTACAAACCATATGAAACTCTCACTCCTTCTGAAGAGTTCTGGAGCCATATTCAAGGAGGGTGATTACATGAGAAGAATCTTCAAATATTAACAGCACTGTGAAGAGAAATATAAAGACCACTGGTGTAATTCCTTGATGATTATAGTTAATGAGGAGTTAAGTCCTGTGTCTGTGAGCAGATAGAGAAGAGTCTCTTGGGCTGGGCTCTCAGAGAACAGTAGTGGGGGTGAGGGAATCCTTTCTGCATTGTCTGCATTCAGAAAACAGGCTCTCTTGGGCAGTTCCGTGAAGCAGAAATGTTCAGTACTACTAACAACAGAGAGGAGGTCGGTGACTTGCTCCAAATGAAGCATCAGGTCTCAAGTTTAGCTGAACATCCACTCTACTGAGAGCCTATGAAAAACCAAGCTTATGCTCACAAGAAAAACAGGGAAGGGGCATGACAGATAGTAAAAGAATGAATAACTGTAAATGGCGAAAAAATGCTCAGGCTCACATAATATAGTAAAAGATATGTTTTTTGATATGTCAAATAGAAAAAAAATCACTCTAAAATCATAATCCTGTCTTTCCAGCCTTCTTATTTAGCTCCCATAGAAGTTTATAACCCCACATATAAAACAAATATTAAGTCCATACTGATATAAATCAATGATAGAATAAATAAATAAATAAGTGTAGGACAAGAGACAAATCTCCCATGGAGAAATATTCCTAATCAAGGAGGAGGAGCGTTACTCCTACTCGTTAGGTGTGGGCTACGCAAAGTGACTTCCTTCCAAAGAGCACAGTGTGCGAAAGGACAGAATAACAGGAGTAACTTTACAGTAGAGAAATGTAGTCAGCACTACCTCAGCCAGGTGATCAAGGTCAACATCAAAGTTATCAGTCATGTTGATAGGATGTACCCTGGATGTGAGGTCATGAGAATGGCACTTTACTTCTGTGGTTTTCCCCCTCAAAACCCATAATCCCAGTCTAATCATGAGAAAAACATCAGAAGAACCTCAATTGAAGGGCATTCTACAATATGCCTGACCAGTGTTTTAATCCTCAGAGCTTTCAAGGTCATCAAAAACAAGGAAAGTCTGAGAAACTGTCACAACCAATCGCCTGAGGAAGCATGACAACTAAACATAACGTAGTACCCTGTATTGTGATCCTGGAACAGAAAAAGGACGTTAGGGAATCCCTGAGGAAAGGTGAATAAAGTATGGAGTTCAGTTAATAACAATGTATCAATATTGCCTCATTGGTAACAAAGGTACCTCCTAATGTAAGGTGTTAATACTAGAGGAGAGTGGGTGCGGGGTATATGGGAACTCTCTGCACTATCTATCCAGTCGTTCTGTAAATCTGAAACTGTTCTAAAATAAAAAGCTTATTAATAACAACAACAACAAAAAGCTAATCATCAGAGCTAAGTAACGTCCACAAAGGACGGTTAATGAGCATTTCATCTGCTCTCTAGCTTCACATTTGGTTGAACTTCATTATAGCGGTCATATCCAGGTTGGAACAAATATGTTTCATAAAGGCAGCAATAAACTTACCTGCTCTGAATGTTACAGTTTCACCAGGATTCCTGGACATTGAGCAAGTTCTTTCTGACCCCGGCCCTTCTCTATATCTACATTACAATCCTATCATGCAGCTTGACCATACAGCAGACACTTCCGCAGGCCACTGCTCTGCTCCGCCTCCCCCATTGCTAGAGTTTGATTTAGTGATATACCTGAGCCATCTCATTATTTCAGTGTAGCCAAGAGGAAATTAGGACTGAAACTACACTCATTCTTAATTGGGTATCTTTTATTAAACAGAAAATGGGAATTACCAAGTACTTATCTGCACCTTAATTGAGTAACTCTAACGGCCATCCAAAACAGCCTCTGTGGGGCCAGCCCCGTGGCTTAGTGGTTAGGTGTGCGCGCTCCCCTGCTGGCAGCCTGGGCTTCAGATCCCGGGCGCGCACCGACGCACCGCTTCTCCAGCCATGCTGAGGCCGCGTCCCACATACAGCAACTGGAAGGATGTGCAACTGTGACATGCAACTATCTACTGGGGCTTTGGGGGAAAAATAAATAAATAAAATTAAAAAACAAAAACAAAAAAACAGCCTCTGTGGATCTCAGAACTGCCTCTCTCATCCTGCCTTCTCCATGGCTGATTGTTCACCACAGGATCGGAACAAGAAAGAATCAGGGGTGGTGGTAATGTTACTGGTGTTGTTACCTGGGGATGGTAATGTTACCATCCCCAGGTTCTTTACCTGCCACACAAGAGGGGCCAAATAAAAACTGGAATGCCAGGCTTATGGCAAGGAAAGAGTTTTTATTTCAGGTGACATCAGCCAGGAGATGAGAGCTCTCAAATTTGTCCCGTCTCCCCGAAAGATGGGAGGCAAGGGGTTTTAAAGGTTGTGAGGGAGAGCATGTGCTAGGGTTTTAGGTAAGGGAGGGGGGGCATGTGGACGTGCTGGCTGGCACCTTCCCACCAGCTTGCATTGGGCCTTGAAGACTGAATTTCTTTCCCTTGACTGTCTGGACTTTTCTGGTTAGTTTTCATCTTCAGCCTGCGTTTGGCCTTGTGAGGCTGAATCTTGATGTCTGGACCTTGATTTCCTGGGAAAGACAGCTTGCTCATACACTAAGGAGGGACAGAAAGACCTGGTTAGTTGTAAACAACAGTTGATTATGCTGAATATGCACAGCTGCAGTTAGCAAAGCTTATCTCAAAGCTTTTGCTAACTTCTTCTAGCCCAGGGAAGATTTTTTAACCTCTTTGTGCTCGGTTTCAGTAACAATATTGACAATGATAACACGTAATGTTTATTGAGCACTTACTATGTGCCAGGTACTTCTCTATTTGTTTTTTGGTTTTGGAGTTTTTTAATAAGAATAACCCAGATTCAGAAGAGCACAAGTAAGTATAACAACTTTATCTTCCTCCTGCCTGTGACTTCCAGTTACACTAGCCCATCACGCTCCTAGACAATATAGCAGTCAAATTAACATTCTTCAAGTCACTCTCAGGTATGAATAAACATCATCACTTTGCTTTATTAAAAAGTCCAGTCCAGTCTCATGTTAAAGCTTCAATCTCTCAACCAATTTGAAGCTTCTCTTGCTGAAGCTTGGGCTTCACGCAGATTGAAGAAACCTGCAATGGGAAAGAAGAAGGTGGGCATGATCCTCTTCTGTATTATTTCTCCACCTTTTTCTTCTTCTTCATTCACTACCTGCCTCTAACTGTGGTTGGAGGAGAGGGAGGGAGAGAAGACAGGGAAGGAGCAGATAAGGTCTTGCCTGACTAGTGCTCATATAATCTGGTGTTGATGTCCCCTAGGGAGGTGGCATATCCCAAATGGTTGCTCTTTTGGGGCACTTTAGGAGTCCCCTGACTGTGGATTTACTATTGACTAGTACCTGGCACTGCCCCTCTGACTAGGCTCTTGGAATCTCTCCTTAGTACCAACTTAGAATATCCCACAGAATTCTCTCCATTAGGGTTACTGAGCCTTGTTGGGCTGATCTCTAGAGGTGAAGCCCTTTCAAGATGACTTAAACCTGATGACTTTCCCTGGGGTCCACTCCGGCCCACGGGAAACACCTTCTCATTTCCCACCTTTGGTGGAAGCTGCCTTGGTCCACTGTAGCCTTCATTCCCTGCTCAGCCATCAGGAGCAGCTCTGCTCATGGAAGACTCTTCCCTTCTCCACTAATCCTCCCTCCTCTGTGTTCAATCCTGGAGGTGCCAGAAAGAGCAGCTAAAAAGTTTGGGAGAAAGTAGAAAGAAGAGAGAAGGAGGAAAAGGAAGCAAATATGCCCTCACTTCCGTCTTCCCCATAATAGGTTTCCAAGCCTGTGTCAAGACTGAGCTGAGGTGGGAAAGAGAGTAGCATTTGCATCGAATGAGTGCTTGAAGTTTTGACATTAAACTGATTTGGCTCAATATTTTAATACATTAAAATAAAACTGAACCTTATGAGATACCATCACACACCTATTAGGATGGCTACTATCAAAAAAACAGAAAATAGCAATTATTGGTGAGGATTGGAGAAATTGGAACCCTTGTCCACTGTTGGTGGGAATATAAAATGGTGCTGTCATTATGGAAAACAGTATGGCAGTTACTTGAAAAACTAAAGATAAAATTATCATGTGATCCAACAATCCCACTTCTGGGAATACACCCAAAAGAATTGAAAGCATGGTCTGGAAGAGACAGTTGCACATCCATGTTCACAGTAGCATTACTCACAATAGCCAAAAAGTGGAAGAAACCCAAATGTCCATTGACAGACGAATGGGTAAACAAATGTGGTGTAAACGTACAATGGAATATTATTCAGCCTTAAAAAAGAAGGAAATTTTGACATTTTCTACAACATGGACAAACCTTGAGGACATTATGCTAAGTGAAATAAGCCAGTCACAAAAGGACAAATATTGTGTGATTCCACTTATATGACGTACCTAGAGTAGTCAAATTCATAGAGACAGAAAGCAGGATGGTGGTTACCAGAGGCTGGGGCGGTGGGGGGGGGGGCAGGGAGCTGTTTAATGGGTACAGAGTTTCAGTTTTGCAAGATGAAAAGAATTCTAGAGATGGATGGTGGTGATGGTCACACAACAATATGAACGTACTTAATATCATTGAACGGTACACTTAAAAATAGTCAAGATGGTAAATTTTATGTTATGTATGTTTTATCACAATTAAAAATTTTAAAAATCTAAAATGTAGCCCTACTAAATTATTAATATTGGGATTAACAGAAAAAAACTGAAATATTAATATATGAAAATAAAATCTATAAGTCACTAGGAGAGCAATGGGATTAGCTCAAAATTTGACTAAAAGATGGGAGAGGGAGATTCAGCATAGCGCTATTGAAAGACAGTAGTAAGAGAGAAAAAAATGAAGCTTTTTCATGATTTATTCTCACTAAAGACAGATTGTTCCATAAACTAATTACATGTCCTAATTTATCCTCACAACAGTTTTACCAGGAAAAGTGGAAAGATAAATTTTTTAAAGAAATAAACTGTTCTTAAATGATATGTTCTCATCTTCCATCAAAATAAATCAATTTTACTTACTGTTATCTGTATAGATAATTTTGGACCAGGCCTTCCTTCGATTAACTGTTGAAGTAAAATTCAAAATGGTGTATTTCAAGTAGAAGAGATATTTGGGGGCAGAAGAACTATTCTAGCTCCTAATAAGGTACCTGGAATTAATCAATCAGTCGTAAGGTGGAAGAATTGTTTGATCATTGAGCATTCACCACCTACAACCTACCTCCTCCTGACAGAAGATGGGTTTAGATTTCAGTTGGTCTCTAAATCCAGCGAAACTCCCAGTATAATGACCTGCCTTAGCTCCTGACACTGGATAGGGCAACCACTAATCCACTGTGCCCTTATGTTGTCATTTATTTTTCATTTTCCATGCCCACTGCCCTTGGTCTGCTGTATAAGGTACAGGTGTCACCTCAGTCACTCTCCTGTTGTCATCTATGTGGAGTAGTTCGTAAGATAAGTCAGCAGGATTTGTTGTTATTGTCATTATTGTTGTTGGTTTCTATCTATTAGTAGCATTTTTAGGAAGTGAGGAACTGAGACATTTCCATTTCAATCACCTGTTTTCTGGAAATTCTTCCCAAAAGCCATCTAGACTTCTAATAGTCCCTATTTGGACAAGAGGCCCACTTCAATTGGGAAAAACATTGTCTTTTTCTTCCATTAAATCCAGAAAATGTTGACGTTTTCATACATTTCTTTAGTATTAGTTTAACTTTTAAGGTGTTATAGGAATATCAAGATCTTTGAAAACAGATCCAGGAGATTGAAATGGAAGCAAACAAGTGATGGCTATTGGGCTGGTGGCGTTGCACTCTATGGAATGTAAGTGCACAGTCTGTGTTGGCGTGTCCTTATAGAGAGAGTGAAATTGGTCACTTTGAGTGTTTTAGCCATCTATTGCTGTGTAACAAATTCTCCAAAAACTTATCAGCTTAAAACAATAGGCATTTATTATCTCTCAGTTTCTGTGGCTCAGGAATTGAGTGTGGCTTAGCTAGATGGTTCTAGCTCAAGGTCTCCCATAACGTTGCAGGCAAGACATTGGCTAGAGCTGCAGTCATCTCAAGACTCAACAGGGGCTGGAGAATCTGCTTCCAAGATGGTGCACTCTCATGGTTATTGGAAGATGGCTTCAATTCCTTGCTGTTGCCAGGAGACCTCAGTACGTTGCCACATGAATGCTGTACGAGAAGTATTTGAGTGTCTTCACAGCACGGCAGCTAGCTTCCTTTCAGAGTGAGCGATCCAAAAGAGAGATCAAGGAAAAAGCTACAATGGTTTTTTTTTACCAAACACCATCGCTTCCACCATATTGTATTCTTTAGAAGCAAGCCACTAAGTGCAGCCCACACTCAAAAGGAGAGAGATTAAGCTCCGTCCCTTGAAGTGAGGAATATCAAAGACTTTGTGTACATATATGAAAACCACCACATTAAGATTTGGTGATGGTGGTTACTGTTTTGTTTATTTGCTTGTTTTGCATTATGGTCACAGTAAGCATAATTATCCTCAAGTGAAACAAATATGGATGCCAATTACAGAGAATTATTTTAATAAAATATAACGTGATACCCTTTATTTTCAGCCACAAGAAACAAATGATTTTTCTCCTTTGGAAGTGAAAAACAGAGAAACTCCTAAAAACCTGCACTCTAAAAGTCTAGGTAAGAATCAAAACATTTTAAAATAAAATTCTTTCATTGTTGTTCTCTTTTTCCAGTACAGAAAGTGATATTTTAATAAAACAGCATTAATTAAAGAAACTGCCAATGTTTATATAAAGTTACACTCCTAGATTCAAAATGACTCAGGTCCAATCTTACTTCCTCCCTAATAACAATAGTTTAATCAAGGAGGTAATTCTTGATGAAAATCTAATGCCCAACCTTTTATAAAAAATTACCACAAACTTCTCACTTAATCAACTAGCATTCATGGTGTAAATTAACATTTATGGTATAAAACTTTCGAGTTCTATCTAGGTTGATTAAACAAGGCAACCCAGGACCCATTCACATTAAAATGGCTTCAATTTACTTCAATAGCATGGAACTTCCTTCACATATTATTTATAATATTTTCTTTTTATAGAATGCATTTTAAAAATCACAAGAGGAATGAACATTTGAAACATGGTTAGGGACATCAGAAAAACTTCCTTGGGGATATTCCATACACAATTTTGAATTATCTGGCAGTTTTTTGGAAAACGCATCCAGAAATGGTTGTTTTGATGCCTTGTTTTGTTTTTTTCTTAATTTTATTTATTTATTTATTTTTCCCCCCTAAGCCCCAGTAGATAGTTGTATGTCATAGTTGCACATCCTTCTAGTTGCTGTATGTGGGACGCGGCCTCAGCGTGGGGGGAGAAGCGGTGCGTCGGTGCGTGCATGGGATCTGAACCCGGGCCCCCAGCAGCGGAGCATGCGCACTTAACTGCTAAGCCACGGGCCGGCCCAGATGCTTTCTTTTTTCTAAGCAAGATCAAAATATTGATCATTATGCTGCCCTTGAGATTGTCTTTGTTATCAAAGTTAGCATCAACATGTTGCAATATATTGTCATAAAGCCCATCTGTCTTTACAATTCCCAAGTTGAACTTAAAGCTTATAGATGGTGGTTTAAAGTCGGAATATCCTCTTATCTTCTCGAAAATCACCTGAAAGCCACAAAGAGAATGAGAATGAAAAAATGCAAAGTCCATTTGTGATGAAACTGGGCAAGAGAAAACTCCACACCACCAGATAGATGGAAAAGCTGCCAGGAGCAGAGCTCAAGTAGGGGTGTGTGTTCAAGTATAAACAAAGGACCAAGAAAATCCAAAAGTTGAAGAGGAAGAGAAGGTCACAATTTCAATTTTGTATACGCTTGCAAACGAGATTGAACTGGGGGCAAGGAACACTGAGAATAAGACAAGCAACCTGAAAAGAAGATGTCATAGTGGTTAATTTTTTTTTTTTTCTGTGAGGAAGATCAGCCCTGAGCTAACATCCATGCCAATCCTCCTCTTTTTTTTTTTCCCCAAAACCCCAGTAGATAGTTGTATGTGATGGTTGCACATCCTTCTAGTTGCTGTATGTGGGAGCCGCCTCAGCATGGCCCAACAAGAGTTGCGTCGGTGCGCGCCCGATCCCAGGAGTGCAGGTAGCAGAGTGCCCGCACTTAACCACTAAGCCACGGGGCCGGCCCCAGTTTTTCATATTTATGCAGAAAAAAACATAGAACAAATGTTCCCAGAACATAAACTATAACCCAAGTCTCTCAAAAACTTTGTGAGTTTTCTAAATACTTGATCCCTGTTGTGTTGACAGCCACACTCATACTGCTTTTTCAGATATGCTTCTCTATCTAGAATTAATTATGCATACTCTGGGAAAATCAAAAGACCGTATCCACAGACTTTTTAGGAGCCATTTTATGCAGATGAAAGGATCTACTGGGGATCCTTTCCCTGGAATCCATGGGCTCTGATATATAGTGCTTTTATTATCACTTCTTTCTAGATACTCTAAAATTTTGGTTTTAATACCAAATATTTGAGTCAAAAGTTCTTTAAGAGGGAATTTTAAATTTTCCAATTGATAGAGGCTTTTTATTTTTGGTCTTTATTTTAATTATGTACTAGTATTATTGCATTGTGATAAGTGGATGTTTCTGTATTCTTTCTTCTTTTTAGAATTTATTGAACTAAATTGTCAAAAGTGCTGCCAGCCAGGATTAAGACTAGAATTATTTAAGATATAAGACCTTTGGTCTCTCCAACTTTCTACTGGCAGAAAGCAGGCTGAGATAGCATACTCTTTAATGCCTGCTTCAGAAGTGGCTAAGGAACATGATGATAAAGGAAGAACCTTCCAAAAAGCACCATCAAGAGCCATAGAGAACAATAAAGTGGGTACCTGCTCCAGGGAGTAAAGTTTAGGCTAATAGAGAAAAATGTTCTACTCCCAGGATAAGCAGGCCAGGCAATACTCACCCACACAATTTGAGTATTGCTCTAGGCTGGTGATGGCCGTTTGCCTCCTCTGCATCCCCTTTTTGAACAGGTGTGCTCTTGGAAGTTAGCCCATCCCTGCCCCATCATTGTGTGGCAGATGAGTAAGAGGAAATAATTTGTCTTTAAACTCACAATTCTCCCTGTCAAGAAGAACCAAATTCAAAACTGATATAAGTGAGATCCCAGATGTCATAATCGGATGAGACTTTGGCATGTCTTGCATAAAAGTGAGTATATTTTGTCTGTCAGAGGGATGTAAAAAAATAAATAAAAGAGCGGACTAGGGTATAATAAATTGTTGTCCTCAAGTCTTTATGCCCACTCAGTATTAGAATGACGTAGTCACTTCCTTTGCCATGTGAATTTACACTAATACCAGCTATAGTGAGCAGAGTATATTTTCCCATGTCACTGATGTTGGGGTTAGTCACATGATTGGTGTTAGCCAATGAATTTGGTTATAAATGACAGCATGCAAGTACCAGGCTACATGACTGAAGAGGTATCATGTATTTCCATTTGTCCTCTGTGCTCCTGCCATTCATCTTGTGCAACATGACCCCAGGTAGCCAATGGACCAGAGAGGAGGAGAGACACATGGAACAGACATGAATGAGAACTGCAACTTTGAGCCTGAAGCCTGGAACCTGGAAGCTGGAGGCCAGCCTAGCTTAGCTGAGTTGCAGCCAACCTATAGATCCACAAGCAAGAAAGAAATGTTTGTTGTTCTACGCCACTGAGATTTGGAGTGGTTTGTTACATAGCAACAAACCACAGGAAAAAGTGGAAGAAACCACAAATACATAAAACTTTTTAAAAGTAATAAGTAAATAACTATAGCTATAGAAAATTGCAATAATTGTATAGACTTCTTTGCTCAACTCTAGGCAAATAAATTGGAAAAGCTGGATAAAATGCATACTTTTCTAAAAAAAACAATTTACCCAAACCGGCTCCAGACAAGATAGTAAATCTTAACAGACCAGTTTCTATAGAAGAAATAGAAAAAATAGTCAAAGAGCTCTCTCTCACCAACTTCCCATTTAAAAAGTAATGGGCTCAGATGGTTTCACAGGGGAATTCTAAAAAATCTTTAAATAACACATACTTTCAATATTATTTGAACTGTTCTAGATCATGAAAAAAGAAGGAAGACTTCCAAATACTTTTTAACAAAATAATATTTAAATCAGAATACAGCAAAGATTTAACAGGAAAAGCCAAGTACAGATCAGACTTATCTATAAATATCAATAGAAAAGTATTAGTAAAATATTTTCAAATAATATCCAGCTATAGGAGGGTAACACATCTAACCTAGTGGAGTTTATTCCAGAAATGGAAAATGTATCAATACTAAAAGAAATTTATTAATATGTTTCACTATATCATATCCTAAGAATAAAAATTATATTATTATTTCTGTGAGTGATGCTGATAATGTATTTGATAAATTCAGCATGCATTCTTAGTCGAGATTCTTAATTGAATGGAAATAGATGGATATTCTCTTAGCGTGATAAAATAATTTTGTCTCAATCCAGAGCAAGCTAGCTTTATGCTAAAGAAGAAGCATTCTTAAAGTCAGAAATAAGGAATAAGACGAGGATGTCCATTATTATTGCCCTTTTTCTTTTTTGGTTCTTACAAATAAGACATCTATGAACATCGTTATACATATCTCGTAGTGGGCATGAACATGAGTTAGTCGCATTTGGGTACATACATAGGATTAGAATTTCTGGATCAGAATATGTGAAGTTTTAATTTTATAAGACAATGAAAAATAGTTTTCCACAGGGATTACACCGAATTACTCTCCCACCTGCAGTGTATGGGAGACCACACTCTCACGTCCATTTGGTATTGTCAAACTTCTTAATTTTTGCTGTAAGTAGCAGTTATTTTAGTCTAAAAGAAAATAACATTAATTAGACACTATGTGCCAGGCAGTTTCACACATACTATCTTATTTTAACCCTGTATTTTATCATTCTCATTTTACAGATAAATTTTGTCCGAAGCCACAAAGCTCCCCCAACAGGCAGCTCTTCTTTCCAGTCTAGTAGAAAAGTTGAAAGTCTCTCAATTGGTATGGAGCAGCCCACTAAGGAGCACAAAGGGCAATAAACAGATCTTCCCAGGACACACACAAAAGGTGTTCTTAGCAGTCTCCAGAATACCTAGCACCGAGACAGCTGATAAGTGTTAAGGAAAGAATGCAGACTCAAGAGGCATACGGCCTGGGATGGAATCTATGTCCCACTGCTTACCAGTTTAACAAAACAAACAGGATAATCACAAATAAGATTTTTATAGAACCCATTAATCACTATTCTAGGTAATTTTATATAGTTATTTTGCTACAGGCAAAAAACGTACAATTTTCCCCCAAAATATGTTCTCTAGAGAGTATTAAAATATATAGACATAAAATTCACTAGAGACAAGCAATGCTTAAACTATAAACTAATATTTTAAAACTTAGTTCAGGGCCGGCTCCGTGGCTTAGCGGTTAAGTGCGTGCGCTCCACTGCTGGCAGCACGGGTTCGGATCCCGGGAGCGCACTGACGCACCGCTTCTCCGGCCATGCTGAGGCCACGTCCCACATACAGCAACTAGAAGGATGTGCAGCTATGACCTACAACTATCTAGTGGGGCTTTGGGGGGAAAATAAATAAATAAAATCTTAAAAAAAAAAAGTTCACTACAATAGTTTTTTCATATCTTCACTGTAAAATTGTCTGTTCTTAATATCTTTATTACAACCAATGTGACAATATCATTCCCAAATTATCTAGGCTCCCTCTCCTCAGTTAACGTTGGCTCTATCCCTTTTGCTCTTTCCAGTTCCCATCAGCTAACACATCCCCTAGACTATTCCTTAGGTAATAGCTGTCTCATCCATCTATGCATTTCTCCCTCTGCTTCTCCAACTATTTCAGACACCCTCTTGGGTTTTTTTGAAATTTTCTTCTGACTTAAGCATTAATCCACCCAATACACACCAACAAGATTCTAAAATGTTGCTTTATCTGTACCATTTTCCCTGTTCAAACACTTTAACTAGAACCCCATTGCCTATAACAAAGCCCAACTGATTTAGTGAGGCATTTTCAACAATCTCACTCTAATTCCTAGTGTTACATGCAATCTTTCCTTCCTCCCTCCCTTCTTCTTTACTTCCTTCCTTTAACAAATATTTATGAAGCATCTAGTATGCATCAAGCGCTATGCTGGTGAGTGGAGATTCATTAATAAAGAAAAAAGCATGGAACCTACCCTCAAGAAGCATATGGTCTACAGTGAAAAGAGATTTTAATCAAATATGGACACAACTATACAGATACAAATGGCTATAAACACTATATAGGGAAAATTGTGTGTGTCATGCAAGTGTATAACAGGTTTTTGAGCTAGTTAAGAGGAACTTTGCACCACTCCAGGAGAACCGTCCACATGGAATGGAGTTGTGCAGCATGGCAGCCTTGCTCTGAAAGGTCAGACAAGGCTTGAGTAAGGGACAGTTGAGTTGTGAACCAAAGGATACATTGGGGTTGACCAGGCTCAGCAAGGAGCAGATCATTCCAGGCCCAGAGAATAGTATGTGTGAGGTCTTGAGGCAGAAGGAGTTTCACATGTTCACAGAACCGAGAGGAAGTCATGTGACTGCAGTACAGAGAGCACATAGTGTCTGAGTTCCCCCCAAGCCAGTCACCTCACTGCCCCCAGATCACATTTTGGAATGACCAGTCTCTATCCCTTTGCTCCCACATGTTTTATTACTCTCCTCCTTCCTCATTACAATGTAGCTCATAACTCAAGATGGATCATAGCCCTTGATGCAAAACCTAAAGCTGTAAAACTTCTAAAGGAAAACATAGGAGAAAGACTTTTTGACCTTGGGCTAGCCAAAGATTTTTTAGATATGACACCAAAAGCATGATCAATAAGATGAAACTTCATAAATCAGACTACATCAAAATTAAGAACTTTTGTTTTTCAGAAGACACTATTAAAAGAATGAAAAGATGAGCCACAGACTGAGATAAAATACATGCAAACCACATATCTAATAAAGGGCTTGAATCCAAAATATGGAAAGAACTCTCGGAACTCAATAATACAACAAACAACCTGGTAAAAAGTGGACAAAAGACTTGAACAAATGCTTCACCGAAGAAGATATTAGGTTTGTAAATAAACACAGGAAAAAATACTCAGCATCATTAGTCATTAGGCAAATGAAAAATAAAACCATAATGAGATACAACTACATGTCTATTAGAACAGCTAAAATTAAAAAGACCAACCATATCAAGTTTGGTGTGGATGTGGAGCAAGTGGAATTCTCATACACTGCTGGCGGCAATGCAAAATAGTACAATCATTTTATTTTATTATTATTCTTTGTGTGTGTGAGGAAGATCAGCCCTGAGCTAACATCCATGCTAATCCTCCTCTTTTATTGCTGAAGAAGACCGGCTCTGAGCTAACATCTCCTGCCAATCCTCCTCCTTTTTTATTTCCCCAAAGCCCCAGTAGATAGTTGTATGTCATAGTTGCATATACTTCTAGTTGCTGTATGTGGGACGCGGCCTCAGCATGACCGGAGAAGTGGTGTGTAGGTGCGTGCCTGGGATCCGAACCTGGGTCACCAGCAGTGGAGCACACACACTTAACCACTAAGCCACCGGGCCGGCCCTAGTATAATCATTTTAGAAATGGAAAATTTCAGAAACTAGTTTGACAGTTTCTTAGACACTGATCCTATAACCCAGCCATTACACTGCTAGGTAGTTACCTAGAGAAATAAAAGTGTATGTCCCCAAAGACTTGTACATGAATGTTCATAGCGTCTTTATTTGTAACAACCAAAAACTGGAAACAATCCAAGAGTCCATCAGCAGAAAGATGGATAAATAAATTGTGGTATGTCCATATAACAGGTTACTACTCAACAATAAAAAAGAATGAACTATTGATATGTGCAACAACTTGGAGGAATTTCAAAACAATTGTACTACTTAAAAGAAGCCCCATAAAAATTTCTAAGTGCAAACTCTAGTGACAGAAAGCAGATCAGTGATTGCCAGGAGCTAGGAAGGTGTGAGAGGGAGGAATTAGAAAGAGCATGAGGAAACTTCTGGGGGTGGCAAATATATTCATTATCTTGACTTTGATGATGGCTTCATGGGTGTATACATATGCCAAAATACGTCGTTTTACACTTTAAATATGTACAGTTTATTGATGCCAATTCTAACTCAAAAAAGCTTCCAAAAAATAAAAAGTATTTTCACAATGCAGTTCATAACTCAAATCTCCTAAAAGATATCTCTGACTCCCCAGCCAACATTTTGCTCGTCTGCCCTGAGATCCATGAGTACTTAATGCTTCTGCTATTCATTTGACTCTTTACGTTTATTGTGTTGCTGATTATCATCTATTGGGCATGTCTCCAAGTTACCACCTCACGAACAGATTCAGCACACCTGCTTCTCCCTCCGCCCCTGGAATAGTTCTTTGCCTATAGTAGGCCCTCAATAAATATTCTGTTGAAAGATTCACATTACACCTCTAGAGAAAAACATTTTGTGTTGCTTTTCAGAAGACAAATTATGGGACTTCCTCCAATACTTGATCAAGTTGATAGAAACAAATTCCTAATTTATATTTAAGCAGCACATTGCCAAACACAGCAATTTCCAATGTGAAAGATATTTACCAATCTAAAAGCTGCAATAAATCATCTGTGACAAAATCAGTGTGTTTGGCCAAGGATCAGAGGAATCCACATCATAAACCACACAATTAACCAATGCTGCCAAAGTAAATGTCTCAAAAGAAGCTAATTTGTAACTGTTGTTATTTGTTTGTTCATTCATTTATTTATACCTCATCTCATTCCAAAATGTGTATGAGCAGAATAAAGTGAAAATGGTACAAAAAATTCATGTGTTCCAGAATAATTTGGTATCTCAGATTCAGAGAATCTAACTTTTGTGTCAAGGCTTTATTTTATCCTGTACACTGTCACTAAGTAATTATTATTACACAAGGCACCAGTGGAGAAAAGTGGTACTGTGAGGCAAATTCGATATTTCTCGTTGAAACCTGGATATTAGCTGCAGCAACCACCACTTCACCTCCAATCTTTGGACAAAATTGCCATGAGCCCTCATTCTTGGTTAAAGTTCAATGCTCTTGCCAAGGTTTTAGCAAATTTCAGAGGAGCTCATATTCCATATTCTCAGATCCACCTCTGGACTGAGAACTCTTCAACTGTGAATTAGTTTCACTTTGGAATTTCTCAATATCTCATTCATACTCTCTCTCCTGCACCACGATGAACCAGCCTTGGGATGCAGCTTTTCACTAGTTTTCAATGGAATTACTACCCATACAAAGCAGTTACATGCATGCGTTAGTTTAATGAAGCTCTAGGAAGAATCAGCGTTACATCTCAATGATACAGGCACTTCAAATAGAACATTGGACAGCCATGACCTTACGTCATTAGACGACTCAACTACTTGGATTCTTTTCCACTGGCCAATTTAGGCCACTTTGAGATCGACTCTCCATGATCTAACCAGCTTCTCACTTCCTCTAGTCCCTCTCATTGCTCTTCCCCACTAATCTCTCTGGCTCTCAATTCTTTTCCCTCTTCTATGCAGAACACTTAAATCTTTCCACCTCTATTTCCAGACACTTCTTCAGACCCGTTTTAGCCTATCAACACTCAGGAAGGTACTCAACAACACATTTCTTTTACAGTAGAAAGATCAACCCCCTTAAAATATAGTTATATTAGGGGTCAGCCCAGTGGCATATTGGTTGAGTTCACGTGCTCCACTTTGGCAGCCCGAAGTTCACAGGTTCAAATCCCAGGCGTGGACCGATGCACCACTCATCAAGCCATGCTGTGGAGGGATCCCACGTACAAAATGGAGGAAGATGGGCACAGATCTTAGCTCAGGGCCAATCTTCCTCAGCAAAAAGAGGAGGATTGGCAACAGATGTTAGCTCAGGGCCAGTCTTCCTCACCAAAAAAAAAATATATATATATATATATATATATATATATATAGTCATATTAGTAAATAGCAGTTACTGTTTATGATCCTATTTTCCCGGCTTTGATCTTAATCTAAAAATTCTCTAATTCTAATGGACCACAGAATATATTAAAACTTTTCAAACGTCAAATCTCAAATGTATTTTTCCCCATGAGGGTTTCCCTGTCTGCCCAGGTAGTTAGTTCTTCCTTCTACCTTTTCTCAGAATTTATCTTGTCAGGCAGCTTATGGGATTTTTTTTTCTTTTCCACCAGTTTGAGAATGGGAATCACATCTTATTCATCTCTGTAACTACACCAGCATCTATCATATAGTAAGCATTCAGGAAATATTTGTCGACTCAATCGTTTGCTGTCAATTATGTCTGGTTAAAATTGGGTGGCAAATCAGACATTTCGTCCCAGACAGCAAATGTACAAATCCCTAAAAAAATGAAGCTGTAATGCCGGAAGTTAGAAACGGCCTTTTAAACCCGTATAAACAACAAAACCAGAGAGGTTCTCAGCGCAGAAAGGTACATCGTGTACCTTTGATCATTCAGCTTATTCTGGAGCAGGCTTCCTTCCAACCTTGGCTTTCTATTTTCATAAATTTTGTTCTGGCTGTGCTGCCTGTGGAGTTCACAGTGCCCACTTCACTAGATGATGACTCACACTCACCATGCAACAAATTATTTCCATTTTGATATCATTTGGAGGCACTAGACAGAAAGACTCTAAACCAATCCTACAACAAAAGGTAGTTTCTCAGTAAAGAGTTTTCACACACCTCCTCTCTCAGCTAGTTTTCCAAAGAATAATTATACAGCAAAATTGTAAGCTCACTGAAAATAACAGCTGGGCTGAACTTTCCTTTATACAACATCTTACACAAACTTGAGCTTAGTAGGTATTCAGTACACACTAAAGTGCATGGAAATAACTGTGGGGTGGACTCAGCACAGCAGTGATTTTAACAAAGTGTGTGTGTGCGTGTGTACATGTATGTTTGTATATACATATGCGGTACTCATACACATGCGTATATATACATACAGACATACATATAGAGCGCCTGCATTGTAGACAGTAGTAATGATGTTTGATCATTTATTGCCCTATATACATTACACTATGCCATCTGTTTATTCATTCATTTAATCAACATTTATTAAGTTACAACATGCCAGGGAGAACTCTTATGATGGAAGGAAAAGAGGATTTCTTGTCTCTTTACAGCTGTCTCTGATTTTTCTCTCTGTTGGAAAGGTACCACAGCCTCACTTTATAGTGATATGATAGACTCTGGTGTAGTTACAGAGATGAATAAGAATCACTGTTGGAGAATATAGATGATGTTACTAAAGGGCTGAAGGTATAAACCCAGGCAGCCCCCAGCAATGAGGAAGTGCCAAGGAGTTGTCGAATGACTGAGTGAACATCAAATCCATGTGCTTTAGAAGATGTTGTCAGACACCTGCTCTCAGTCTGGGAAAAGGTAAGCAACTAGGTTGGAAAGTATCTATAGAACCTGATTTATGAGAAAGAAACTCAAGCACCACATGTGCATGGTGTGGGCAAACTGCCACGTTCAGTGGACAGTGATCAATATGTATTTGGGATGGAGGTGTTTATCAAAACCTCTAAACCCATAATATTTCAGAGGTAAAAAGACCTTAAAAGTCCTCTGGCCCAACACTTCCCAGTCCTTTATGTGTCATAGCACACATAGAAAATGACAGCATTTGTAAAGCATTCTGGGATAAATGAAAGAGTTTGCTCTGGGCAGGAGGGACTGGCTCAAAGCCCCACCCAGCATCCCTCAGGGCTGAGGGAATCAGTATCTTGAGACACTTTAGGCCAGTCTCCTAAATTTACAAGTGAGGACGTTCGATTCTTATTCAAGATCATCCAGCCAGAGAGTCAAAGCAGAGCCAGGAGTAGAGCTTTAAGTGTCTCTCTTCCTTTATATTTCTACTTCTCCAGTGCTTCTCAAGGTAGGATCCCAGACCAGCAGCATCAGTGCCACCTGGTAATGCAGATTCTCAGACCCCACCCTAGACCTACCAAATCAGACACTTGAGAGGTGAGGCGAGCCCCTCTGTGCTTTCACAAGCCTTCCAGATGATTCTGATGCTCACTCAAGTTTGAGAACCACTGTTGGAGTCTATGCTAACTCTCAATGCTTCTGTAAGCTACTAGGTAAACATTCAGGTTGTCTAATTCAGGAATTGGCAAAGTTTTTCTGGAAAAGGGCTGATACCAAATATATTTATGCTTTGCAGGCTGTCCAGTCTCTGTCACAGCTGCTTAACTCTGCCACTGTAGCGCAAAAGCAGTTATAGGCGATATGTAAATGCATGAGCATGACTGTGTTCTCATAAAACTTTGTTTATAAAAATAAAAATTGTGGGGTGGATATGGCCCATGGCCCTAGTTTACCAACCCCTGGTAACTGATGATTGGAATAGATTCTTTAACCTCATAATTTAAATTCTTAGCCATTCTGGTTAATATCAAATGTCAAAATCTCTTAGCAACTTATGGCGTCTGTCAACGTTGGTGTCTATATCTGTCTTTTTCCATTCAATTAATATGTACTAAATGCCTCCTAGGTGCCAGACTCTGGGCATACAGAGAGGAAAAGATGCAATCCATGCCCTCAAGGATTAGAATTTCATGCAGTAGATAAGCAAGAAATCAAAAAAATTATATTGTTTTTGCACGTGGCCTTGTTGAAGAAAATGCCCACTTAAGTGTTTGGATTTTGCTGCTAAATATGTTAAGTTTTTCCATTTATAAATGGACAAAAAGCATGATAATGCGTACTCCAAATTCTAAGCCAGCAGGGATGGTGACTGTCCTGGCAACCACTGTTTGATTGCACCCGTGGATTCTGTGGATCAGGATTTCAGAGAGGACAAATTGGCAACATTTGCATCTGCTCCACAGAGTTCAGAGGCTCTGCGGGGAAGACTCGAATGTCTAGAAGAAAGGATCTTTTGGAGGCGTCTTCATTCACATGTCCAGCATCTGGGCTGACATGATTCAAAGGCTGGACTAAACTGGGATCACGGGGCAGAGGCCCTCCACATGGCCTCTCCACATGTCCTGGGCACCTCACAGCATGATGGCCTCTGAGCAGACAGACTTCTTGCGTGGCAGCTCAGGGCTCCAAGACCATGTGTTCCAATGAGCAAGGCAAAAGCAGCACGGCCTTTTATGATCAAACTTTAGAAGTCGCACTGCATCATTATTGCCATACTCTAGGGATCAAAGCAACACAAACCTGCCTGGATTCAAGAGGTGGAGGCACACACCCCGCCTCTTGATGGGGAGAGAGTCAAATAACTTTCATCCATGTTTTAAAACCACCAATCAGAGTAACCAACAATGAGAAATGCCCCATCCCAGAGGAAGGGGGATTTATGGAATTTTAAAAAGTGCAGATAACATGCTAAATCAAAACCAACTCTGCTAAAAATTCGAAATGGAAGAATAGGTCTGGAAGTTGTTTCTTTTGGATGTACTCATTAAATAAAGATCCTCCAGAAGAGAAATTTAGGAAGTGTTTCCATCTGTCCATAGAACATAAAGGACTATAGACACTGCATAGAACTGAGTGACATGGAGAATATGGGTTCACCCACTGTCAGTGCCAAGGGGCTTGCTATCATCAAAGGAGAGGTGTCCACAGTCCTTATCAAGCTGCCAGAAAGCTCTTATCAGAGAACAAGGATGGAATTAAAAGCATTTATTTGTAGATTTTTCACTGGTATATCTTTTGGAAAAAAAAAAAGAAAGAAACCTGAATTTTCCTTCCTTTGTGTCTGTTCTTCATTTAAAATTGCTTACTTCTGTGAGAATTCAGCACTAATTTAGAGATAATTTTATAATCCTTTAATATAGAAAGTCAAATAGATGTTTTCCTTGGTGAAAAATGAGTTGTTTGTACATACTGTAGATTTTTTTCATCATCTACTTAAGAAGTAGTTAGGACAATAAATGATTAGAATTTTCTTAAATCATTCCAACTGAAGAATTTGTTTTGAAGGAAGTTGAGCCTATAGAAATAGTTTTTTTCTAATTTGTCTGATCTTTCTAAAAATAAGGAATAGTTTTTATGGTAAGAGAAGTGAGACTATTCAATTTAGGACAATAAAGTGAGTGGGTGAAGATAATGCTAATCTATTCCTTTTAAAAATAGAACTATGCTTAGAGGAGAAGTTTGAATACTTAATCCGGAAGGCTAGTCACAGGCTTCTAGATCTTTACAGCTATGAAAGGGCTCTTAGGAATTATCTAGTCCAACCTTGTCATTTTGCAGATGACTAGACTGAGGCTCAGAGATGCCAAGAGTGGCAGAAATGGCTTCTGCTCACCAAATAGTCCAGATGTTCTTCTACATTTCCCAGTCTCTCTTAAAGTTAGGTTGTGGTCATGTGACTAGTTCCGGCCCATGCACTATCAGCAGAAGTGACATATCCCTTCCTGGCTAAAACAGTGAAGAGCTCATGTGCCCCCTCATCTCTCTTTCCCCTTGGTGGCCCCCATATTGAGATGGTAGAACCTCAATCTGAAAGCTGCCTGGATCTCTGAATTATCCCATGGCAGAAAGTTGCCCTGGAAAGTTGCCTAAAGCTCATCAGACTTCATATGAGCAAGAAACTAACATTTGTGGCGTAGAGACACAGAGATTTCAGGATTTATTTGTTCCTGCAACACAGTTTACCTATCCTAACTGACGCACAAAGCAACTTGCTCATGATCAGTCAGCAAGTTAATGGCAGAGCTAGGATGAGAACCCATGTGTCCTGAGTTGCCAGTCCAGGACCATACTTCATAATCACAGAAGAGTCAGTGTAGGCACCACCATACCAAGTCATCAAGCAAAGAGACCAGTCAGCTGAAAACAGAGGCAAAATGTGGACCTGGCTGATAAAGATGTAGCATCCACCAATTGAGGTCCAGAAGCAGAGAGGGCCTAGTAAAGAAGGAAAGAAGCCCCAGTGTTAAGCCTTCAGTATAGGACCAGAGAAGCTGATCCCCAGCTGGGGGGACAGATGCTCGGGATTATCCCTGATGGTCACTTTCTGCCCACTTGGTACATATTCCTCAAGTTGATGACAATTGCTCCTAGATCCTATAGCCCAGTTAGGAAACTGAATGCCCAAAAGGAAGTGTTGCCATCTTCTTATGTGTGTTCAGCAGCCATTAAACACAAACAGGAACCATAAGCCTAAGACCCAGATCAATTTAACATGATGTAGAATCTTTAGAAAAAACAAATTGTAAAATAATGAGGTTTTGGTCACTAGGCAACGTCGGTACAAAGCTCTTTCCTTCCCTTCAAAAGCACTCTCTCCATCTTCATGGACAAAATTCAAAGAGTACTTAGTGACAGGCATATATTTGCTTGTGACACTAAATTGAGTTTTTCCTGAAAACAACAAACCGTATTGCGTCAAGCACTTCAGAGTCAGAATTACTACCCTCTGTGCACAGGATGATGTTTCCTGTTCTGAAATACTCACTTTTCTCTGTACAAACAGGTTAGAAGGCTATCTTTTGGCAGTGATCGAAATAGAAAGTGGAGATTTTGCAAAGTCATGCAAGTCTGTTCTCTCTCAAGGACAGGAGGGGGTTAGCTGTGATCCATCCTACGTGAGATGGTTCTCTGTGTGCACGTCAGGAGCTTAAGCTGAAGGAAGGTCCCTCTCTCTCTCTGGCTCTTCCTGAGAAATGGATGCTGTGCCCCTGCACTGGCCTCTTTAGATGCATACACTCACTCAAATGTGAACCAGAAGTAAAGCTAGCAACAAGCATCGAGACCACATCTCTGGAACAGTCCAGAATACTTTCCACTTACCCGCTGAGTTACACAGCCTCTTGCATTCCTTCGCCCAGGTTCTCCCTTCTCCTCTTCCACTTTCAGCTTGGCTTCATCCTCTGGCCCAGATATTTACCTCAGCATCCTTTGCCCAACATCTATTGCAGACCCATTTCCCAGGAAGAAGCTTATCGATATCCTTAGAACTCATTTTTGCTATTAGCCCCCAGCTCCAAGCAAAAGGACAACTTCCCTGGCAGAGGAGGGAATGAAAATGCACCTTAGGGGGTATTGTCCAAAGCATGGCTGCCCTACAGATGCCACTTGACCTGAAAGGAACCAGGAAGTAGGACGGTCTCCATAACATTTCCATCGGGGATACAGAGAATTTCTCAACCTAGAGTTTCTGAAGCACCTACTATGTGTAAGACACTGTCAGAACTGTAAAGAACATAAAAGAAGAAATGTAATGGTTCTAGAGGAAATAAGACTAACATGAAAGAAAGCAGCCCAGGCTATTCATTACACCCAAGTTTGCCTGTGTGAAAATATTACATGAGATAAGGAGGCCGGGGAAAAGGAGACAGAAGATAATTTTAGAGATGGCATTGGGCCACTTGGTGTTGTCAAATACCAGATTCCCAGTGACCTTCTTGTAGACCAGGAGGAGGGGCAAAGGCACTTCCACAGGAGCCCCCGGAACACTGTCCAAGGTACTTAGTAGAAACTGGGACTTGCTTATCCGAATTCCCTGGCGTGTCCTTTGTTGATCCCTCCCAGTCCTGACCTCAGAATGTTTTCAGGATTGGGTTCTTACCCTCATTACTCTCATCCCTGTAGAATTTTCCTGCTTTATTGCCAACACTTGATCCCCACCTTCCCCTATTTCCTCTCCCTCTACCACATCTAACTGCTGGAACCGGCTGGCCCACATTAGATTCTTGAACTCAGCACATTCCCTCCCTCCCCGCCTACTGTCTTCTCTCCCCAAAACCTTTGTTAGGCACCGTGCTGGTGAGCACTGGGAACAGGAAGACAGGAAACATACTGCTTCTATCCTTAAGGAACCTAACCACCCAAAACAGGCAACCAACACGTGAAGTTACAAGTCCCACCAAGGCCAACAGATTAAACACCTGGGCCACCTGCCTTGTCCAGAATGGGCACTCCATGAGTGGCACATAAGGTTCTTCAGTTCATCTCAATTGAATCTGGTGCAAGCCTAACCACCTATGAGGCAAAAAGGCTCCCACCAAGCAAGTTCAGTTACTATAACATTCCTCAGGGCAAGGATAATGCTTGAACTTCTTTGTTTAGTCCATTACTCTTAGCACAGGGCACTTCTGGGCACAGAAAACTTGCTCATTAAAGATATAAGGATCAAAAGGCAATTTATTCGGAGGACCTTCTGGTCTTTTGCTGCTTCTGATTCCCTACCTCTCCCTCCCACCCCCAAGCCACACACACACACTCCTAGAGCCATTTTTCATGCAATATGCTTTGTAAACTCCGAGGGTTTACAAACATTCAATGTTGCTCTTGTGTCCTACTTCCTTCCTATTCCTTGTAGGAAGAAAATACCCTGGGATCCACAGCCACACTTTCTGCGTATCACTTTCCTTCACCTCCCCACACTGTCAAGGAAGTGACGCCAGCATCCCAGGCAGAAACAAAGCCAGAGCCCAGTGGAGGAGCTGTGTCTTCATCTTAGCACTGACCAAACTCATGTGCCCCTGAAGAAACTTATTTTCCATGTCTCGATAAGTGTTCTTGTAAGCACAGACGTAAGATCTTTGTAAAGTCAAGGCAGATTACATCCTTGGCTTCCTCTCCAGCGATGTGACTTGCCACAATGTCCCTGAAAAAATTAAATTTGTCTGCCAGGATTTATACTTTATGAGGTCTCACATGATTGCTCTGGAATCTGTTCTTCTCAAAGGGCCTTCAGACGCATACAATATTCTTCAACATTTGTTCAAGTATAGAAGTGCATCTTTTAGAATCTTCTTATCCATGCTGAAATATTGCAGAAATGAGGGCTCTGTGTGTGACTGATTTAGCAGGATAAGTTCATGGCATGAAGAGACTTCCTGCATTGCACAGAATGGTGATCAATGGCATCCGTGCTGGATATGTTGTAAAATGGCTTAATTGTTGAATCTAAGCTTTTAATATAAATTGAATAACTAGTAAATAGAAAGTTTGTTCTATTAAAACAAACCCAATCCGAGGGTAGGAATCCCCTGAGGCAGTCGAGCAGATGGTTTAAATGGTTCTGGAGGCCCAACCAGTGGTACAATACAGACTATTGAAATACATGTTACTCAAGGAGCAGCAAACAATACGGCCTTTTGTTTTTGGAATTCTAGAACAAAGTCATGCTCTCCAACATGACCTAGCCCTACTGGTGTTCTTTCTTAGAATTTCTAAATTCTAAATATTTTGAAGTGAGCACTTTAAGCAGAAGAAAAATACTTTTTTTAATGGCTTTTTTTGCAATGGCTGTCAGTATGAATAAATTCCTTTTTGAAAACTCTAGGGTTTGTTTGTGTTTGTGTGTGTGTGATTAGTCTCTAGATTTATCCACTAAAATATAGGCACACATTTACATCTAAGTTCAAAAATATTTTTGAAATGATTGGAATCCTAGAGTCCTAATATATTCCTTACATACTGCTTTGCAATTGCCCTCCAGGTTTTCCTACCTTAAAATGTATTTTCTAAGCAGTAAAAAGTTCCTGCATCAATCAACAAGTAATTACGGAGAGCTTGCTGTGTACCAATACTGTGAGATTAGTTTGGGGGGAAAGACAAAAGAATTATATGACGTAATATCTGTTCCTGATAAGATTACTGTCTACTTGAGAAACAAAATTGACCAATGAACTCATTTAAAAACATTTAACATTTAAACTGTGTGACCCTGTCCTAGCCACAGCAAGAGGTGAAGACAGACGGTACATTGAAAGCCATACATGACTTGGAATGAGCAACAAATTTCCCCATTTCAGAGCTTTGCTCTTGTGGTTCCTTCAACCAGAGGAGGCCCTGGCCCAACCTCAACATCAAATTCAAATGCCCCCTCCTCAGTGAAGCCTCCATCAGCCCCCTTGGTTGGCACTAATTTTTCCTTTTGCCAAATTCCTAAGTAACACTTTGCGTGTACTTCTGTTGAACTCATTACTTAATTCTGCTTTGATTTATAGTTAACTAGTAGATATCTGTCTCCCCTAATAAGCTTCTTGAAGGCATAGATCAAGACTTCATCTTTGGATTCTCCCCAGAATCAGCACCTTGTTTTTTTTTTAATACATTATGAATGTTTAACAAACATTTGTTGAGGGGCCGGCCCCGTGGCATAGTGGTTAAGTGTGCACCCTCTGCTGCCGGTGGCCCAGTTTCGGATCCCGGGCACGTACCAATGCACCGCTTGTCAGGCCGTGCTCTGGCGGCGTCCCATATGAAGTGGAGGAAGATGGGCACGGATGTTAGTTCAGGGCCAGTCTTCCTCAGCAGGAAAAGAGGAGGATTGGCATGGATGTTAGCTCAGGGCTAATCCTCCTCACAAAAAAAAAAAAAAAAAAATTTGTTGAATTTATTTACTTTTATAATATAGAGATTATACTTTCATATCATAATTCATGTGCAGTTTTCATATTAGTGTAGTATTGTCTGTGGGAGTTTTCCAGCTGAACTAAGATAAGTAAAGTTCTAATATACCATTCACCACTAAATTATACATATTCATATTTTTGATAATGCATTTCTTTTCTCTATAATTATACCATGGATACTTTTCCCATAGAATAAAAATGAATTCAGTCCAAAAAATTATGATATTATGCCAATAGCATGATAAAGTTTTTTTTCTTCTTCAACATTCACATTTGGAAGTAAGAGCTTGGTTAAGTACAAGGAAGCTCTTAAATCATATACAACACATTTAGAATATCTTTGAAAAATGGTTCTCTTTTTTTAAGAGCAGTATTATGTTATATTAATAATATCTAACCTTTATGACACACTTATTGGGTTAGTTAAACCCAATAATAGGTTTAGTTAAACCCAATAAGTTAAACCTTTTACATGAATTATCTCATTAATTTCTCACACAAATCCAGCTTCCAATATTTTGCTGTTATTACCCATGCTCTTCCTGTCCTTGTGATTTTGTCTTTTTTTTTAATGTTTTTATTTAGTTTTAGTGGGATTACTGAAGGGAAAAAATTTAATGTTTGTGTTCAATCTGCCTTCCTAGCCTGGCCAGAAATGAAGGCATTTTAGACCAATGGTCAAAAGAGCAGACTCTGTAGTCAAATTGCCTGAGTTTCAATCCTTATTCTAAAGGTTATTCACCATGAGACCTCTAGATATTACTCAGACAGAAAAAAGAATTTTAAAATAACTTTAATAATCTCAGAGAGATAAGAGAAGTTTTGCATCCATGAAACAAAGACAGGATGCTAAAAAAAATGAAATACATATTCAAGAAACAAACAAAAATGCCTCCTGGAAATTAAAAACATGATAGCACAAACTTTAAAATCAATTTGAGTGTTGGAAGATAAAGTTGAAGAAGTCTCCTAGAAAGATATTCCTTTGGAAAATATGAAAAAAAGAAGCAAGAGAAATTAGAAGTCAAGTCTAGAAGTTGAACCTCAAGTAAAAGAAATTTCAGAGAGAGTAGAGAAAATGGATGAGGAGGAAATCATCAATGAAATAATGCAAGAAAATAACCAGAACTAAAAGGTCTGAATTTCCAGATTGGCAGGGCCTCCACGTTAAAAACAGAGGCTCCGTTTAAAAACTGCCGCCAGGATAACATGGGGCACACATTCATCCCTCCGAGGAGTCCTGCTTTGGCATCCTCCTGCCTGCTGGAATTAGTCCACAATGAGCTTAGAAGCAGAAAATACAGAGGAGCAATTTTTCTGAAATTTTTCTGCTGGAGATGCAACATCTGTTCCACACAACAGCCCAGCCAAGTGCCCTGACTGTCCTGAGCCCCAAGCTTTCCAGGACTTACTCTGGGCCTTATTGTGACTTCTCCAAAAGGGCTTTCTAAACTCTTAGGAGAGCAGAAGCCCAACTCTGACCCAGAGATCAGCTCATTCTCTCCTGAGAGCCTCATCTGGCCGTGGCAACATCATCCTTTCCTTACACAGCTAAGAGTATGCTTGCTCCTCAGTTCTTCAAAATCAAACAGTGTGTCATTAGAGATACGTATTTGCATGATAAAACCATAAAGAAAAGCCAGGTCATTATTAACACAAAAGTTAGGGTTTGAGTTACCTCCGGGGGAAGGAAGGCAATGTACTTAGGGAGAAGCAAACAGGGGCTTCCACAGGACTGGGCCTGGGAACGTTCCATTTCTTATCCTGAGTAGTGGGTACATGGCATTCATTTCATCATTATTCTTTAACTTGCACGTGTATGTTTTATACATTCTTCAATGTAAATGGTACATTTCATAGTTTTAAAAAATCAAAAACAAGACAACTGGACCTCAGGTCAGAGTGCATGAGGCCTGCCTCTATCTCTTACTGCCTATGTGACTTGAGACAATTTCCTTCTCCTTATGAGACCCTATTGCTTCAACTGCCAATAAAGATAATTTCTCTCCTGCCTACCTCAACAGCCGTGCTGAGAGAGGAAATGGGATCATACATTTGAAAGTGCTTTGTACACTGCCAAGTGATGTATAAGCAGAGGCATCGATTACTACAGCAGAGCCTCTTTGTTAAGGATATCTCTGAATAGAGTAATCCCCATATTAGGGTCAATGTGTCCCATGCTTTGTGTGTCACAGGGGTTGTTATCAAGCTCTTTGCTATTCTTGGATTTCCTTTGGTTGGATCACAAATATTTGTTCTCTCTTGGGAATAACTCAACAAAATGAAATTCCTGCCATTGACTGAGCTTTCCAGAGAGAAGGCACAAGATTTATATCCTTAGGTACATTCTGTCTTAACAATAGCCTTAGTTGCTGCACTCAATCATTACGGAAAGAGACTTTCTAAACTGTTTCAGCCAAAGGACCTGAGAACAGGATCAGTCTTGTCCATAAAATAGCATACTTGAGCATCAGCGCCTGGAAGAGCTTGGAGCAATTTGGGTTGTATAGCCATTAGCAGGTGATTGTTTTCTTCTGATGTGTCCTAAAGAGAAAACCAGAGTGGAAATATTTTGTTAAGAAGTTATTACGGGTTGAATTATGTTCCCCAAAATTCATATGTTGAAGTCCTAAACCCCAGTACCTCAAAATGTGACCCTATTTGGAAATAGGGTCATTGCAGATGTAGTTAGTTAAGATGAGGTCATTGGGGTGTCCCTAATCCAATATGACTGGTGTCCTTATAAAATGGGGATATTTGGACACAGAGACAGGCACAGAGGGAAGACAATGTGAAGAGACATGAGGAGAAGACAGCTGCCTGTAAACCAGAGAGAGAGGCCTGAACAGAAGGAACCAACCCTATAGACACCTTGATCTTGGACTTTCAGCCTTCAGAACTGTGAGAGAATACGTTTCTGTTGTAAGCCACCCAGTGTGTCGCATTTTGTTACAGCAGCCCTCAAAAACTAATACAGGGGTAAAGAGGGGTCTAAAAGAATTTACATGTTATTTGTGTGGAACTGAATCTCCTCCTTGTGAAGTTTTCCTGTATTTTCCCTTCTATTTGGCTTTCCATTCCTTGTGAGTCTCCTGGAGCCTGAAGTTGATCAGCAGGCAGAGGAGGATATGTGTGGATGTGCCCAGGATCCTAAGTGCGTTCCATTCCCATGATTATGCGAAAATTGTCTTTTCCTGCATCACAGACTCAGGATATGGAGTAAAGATCCAAGCTCCTGGCACCTGTCTCTTTGTTGTTTAGAACCGTTTGTGCTGAGGGCGCAGACAGTCCGAGTCTGCTTGTCCCAGGCTCACAGGGACCCTGACTGCAGGCCTGTGCCTTTTCACCAGCAGCAGGCTCCAGCGCTCAGCACCCAAGCCGGAGAACAGACCCGCTCACCCAGACCCGGCCCCAGGCCCACGAGTCTGCTCCCCAATCCTGCAGCTGCTTTCCCTAAGCAAGCCTCCTCCAAACGGTCCCGACCTCTTTTCATTCACCAAAATAGACTTCAAGAAGGGCTTCTAGTGGTTCTCAGCTCTGGCTATATACTGGTCTCCTTTGGGGTGGCTTTGAAAAAAATGCAGACACCTCAGCCCCACCCCAGCTCACTTCAAACAGAACCTCTAGTTGAGGGGCTGTGGTACAATACAAACATATATTTGATCTTTGTCCCCAGTTCCCGGCACAGAGATGCTAAAACCCCGGGGATTTCCTGAATGATGGGAGTGTCTTGGTTATTCATAACAAGTTGTGATTAAAGGGTAGGAACTTTCAGCCCCACCCTTGACCTCTGGGGAGGGGAGAGAGGCTAGAGATTGAGCTTAATACAAACTCTTGAAGGACGAGATGCTGGGAGCTTCTGAGTTGGTGAACACTTTAAGATGCTGGGAGGGAGGAGTGCCTTGGAGAGGGCATGGAAGCTCTCGCCCCTTCCCCCACATATCTTCCATTTGGCTGCTCCTGAGTTGGATCTTTATAATAAAGCTGTAATCGTAAGTAGAGCACTTTCCTGAGTCCTTTTAGCCGTTCTAGTGAATTAACAAACCTGAAAGTGGAGGCAGTGTGGGAACCCGCAAATTTGTAGTCAGTTGGACAGAAGTGTGCATTGCTTGGGGACCCCTCTTGTGGCTGGAGTCGGACATGGGAGAGTCTTCTGGAACTGAGCCCTTTGACTTATAAGTTATCACGCTAACTCCAGGTAGATAGTTCAGAGTTCAATTGAACTGTGGGACACTCGGTTGTTATCCAGAGAGTTAGAGAATTGGTTTGTGTAAGGGGCACTGTTAGTGCCACAGGGGCAGTGGCAGCTATGAAGTGTGCTACTTGGCTCTGTTTCAAAAAACGTGCAGAGGGGAGAACATCCCACTTGTCTGGTGGCGCCACTGCTGCCCTTTTGGCTACCATCCTGCATTGGTGCTCAGGCCACACTAGGGTTATCAATTCATCCCAGTCTGCCCAGTATGTGCCCAGTTTTAGCACAGGTCCTGGCAATCCCTTCAGTCCCAGGTAAATTGGGACAGTTGGTGGCTCTGGTTGGACAGTTGGTTCACACACACACACACACACACACACACACTCTGATCCAGCTGGTGACTGCACACTGTTGGGTACTGGCCCTGGCTCATTCCTGCTGGATGCAGGAATCTTCTGACAGGCGAAGCTTGCTCAGGAACTTCCCATCAGCCCAGCCTAAGTATTCTCAGAACTTAGCTGCTGTCTGAGCATCAATTCCAGCCTAACCCCTCTTTCCTTCCCTCTCTCCTTTCACAAGTGTCAGGCCTGTATTGGAGTCTGATGGCTCTCCCTGCCCGCTCCTGCTCTTTCATCCTTCATCTTTCACCGGCATTTTCCCTAATAAATCTCTTGCCTATCTAATCCTGTTTTGCCATCTGAGTCTCAGAGGACCAGAATTGACACAGCAATAAATTTATCAGTATTTCTTAAATCTCCCTAGGTGATTGTGATATGAGCCAGGTTTGAGAACCACTGTCCAGGTGTGCTAACTACCAGTGTGCCTGCCCATGTTCTAATGGAGAGACCAACATGCAAACTCACAATTACAGGACAACCTGGAAAACGCAGCAACAAAGATATGAGCTGAATGTTCTGGAAGCACTAAGAAACGAGAGACTAAATTGTCCTGGTGAAGTAAGGTATAGTTTCACCTTCCAGGGCCAACAGACAATAGATGTATCTCTCGGGGTCTGAGTAGAGAATTCTCACTATTTTTCCCATCATTTCACACCACTGTGATAAAATCATCATGTATTGTGGATGAAAATTCTGAGATGTTTCTATTCACAATACTCCTGGCCACCAAATGTATGGCGGTTTTCCCATATCAACCAATTCTCCAACTCTCTGAGCACCAACTGGGTTCTTACAATTCAATTCAAATCTGACACTAACTGCCTGGAGTTGGTATAGACCCCAGAGGTTAAGGGCTCAGTCCCATGAGACGCCAATTGCAAGTCCCAGGTTGTCACCTGTGCTCCTGACCAACCAGCTATAAATCAGGGGTTCCCACGACCCCCTCCTTTGGTTCAGTAATTTGCTAGCACAGCTCACAGAACTCAAGAAAACACTTTACTTATATTACTGGTTTGTTATAAAGGATACAACTCAGGAACAGCCATGGAGGAGATGCATAGGGCAAGGTATAGGGAAGGGGTGCAGGGCTCCCATGCTCTCTCCAGCACTTCAATGTGTTCATTAACCCAGAAGCTCTCTGAATCCTGCCATTTAGAGGTTTTTATGGAAGTTGCATTACACAGGCATGATTGATTACAGCATTGGCCGTTAATGATTAACTCAACCTCCAGTCCTTCTCCTCAGAGGTTGGGTAGCGGAGCTGAAAGTTCTAACCCTCTAATCACATAGTTGGCTCCTCTGGCAACCAGCCCCCATCCCAAAGCTATCTGGGGGCCCACCAAGAGTCACCTCATTAGCATAAATTCAGGTATGGCTGAAAGGGGCTTATTATAAATAATAAAAAATGCTCCTCTCACCCCTGTCAGAAAATTCCAAGAGTTTTCTTAGAAGTTCTTGTGTCAGGAACCAATCACAAAGATCAAGTATTATAACAAAAGATGCTCCTATCACTCAGGAAATTACAAGAGTTTTAGAAGCTCTGTGCCAGGAACTGGGGACAAAGACCAAATATGTATTTCTTATTATATCACACAAATTCACAAGACTAAGATTTGTTTTTTGGGTTTTTATTTTTTTGTGAGGAAAATCAGCCCTGAGCTAACATCCGATGCCAATCCTCCTCTTTTTTTGCTGAGGAAGATTGGCCCTGAGCTAACATCCGTGCCCATCTTCCTCTACTTTATATGGGACGCCGCCACAGCATGGCTTGACAAGCAGTGCGTTGGTGAGCACCCAGGATCCAAACCTGCGAACCCCAGGCCACCGAAGAGGAGTGCGCACACTTAACCGCTTGCACCGCTGGGTGGGCCCCACAAGACTAAGATTTGATTTCCAGTGAGTTCTATTGAAATCAATAGAAAGAAAACTGACTTCCTCAAATATCCTGGCAAGAAAAACTAGTATATGTGTGCGTGTGTGTGTGTTTGTGTGTGTGTGTGTGTGTAACATTGCATCCATAGAGCTAAACCTGTCATGCTATCAACACACATACTTTAGAAATGTAGAGATTTTTACATCAACTGTCTCCAATAATTTCTAGTTTTCCTTTTAAAAAGTGCATCACTAATTATAGGATAGTTATCCCAGCTGGAAGTCTTTTATCTTTGCTGGATACAGCCATTTCCCAGCAAGGGTAAAAACCAGATAAGTGCTATGTGTGGCATTTAAAAAGTCAAATATTACACAAGGTCACATATGAATCACTTTTTTCCTAAATTAATGCACTATTTTGATGTTCCAGGAAAAATGTCCTAATACATATTTTCTTTTAGCTTCAACTATTAAGCAATTTAAAACAGAAGCCTACATCACATCCCGTTGGTCTGCCAATCTCCAAGACAGAAAGATTCATACAAGCATATCTAAGTAGCTCTCTATAAATGTGGGATAGGGGGAGGACAAAAGGAAACACAAATGTTTTCTTTAGCATTTTTCATTCTGACTATAATCTGAAGTTGGAAAAAGGGTGGCTACAATAACTATTTTTGTGGACAAGTTTTGTTTTCTTTTTGTTTTCTTATTGTGGCAAAATATATATAACATAAAATTTGCCATTAACCACATCTGATCCTCTTCATAGAATACAGACCTCTGGCATTGTATTGTATATTCACATCCTGTCCACTAGCATGCACATACAGTCACTCATACACACACTCTCACAGTCACAAACACATGTACATCCCTAACCTCCCTTTGGGAATCCTGACATCTAATTAAAACATAATGGTCGTCAGGAGGTTAGTAAAAAAGAACCAACGAGATGAAGAGTCTGTATGGTAAGGAGACACAGGATTTGTCCCTGTTGGGTGGAAAACAGACATCTAAAAATCTAAAACAATGGAAACGGTTGATTTGCATAAATGGAGAGTACAATTTTGTTTCCTTAGCTGTTCATGGTTCCTTAGCAGAAACATAGGAATTAATGTGGAGTTTCAGAAACATAGAAGGAAATGACTGTCTCATGTTTGCCTCTTGCTCAAGCTACATCCACATCTCCCTTGTGCTTTTCATGAACTGATATCTTAAATCATAGTCTGTCCTCATCTCTCTTAACTCCTGTGCATTTCTCAACCCATTGCAACTCGGCTTCCCCCCCAGCACTGCACTGACATGGCTCCTAATGACTGTCTCCTAATTACCCGCCCAGTGCTTTATTGTTTGGTCTTCAGCCTACTTGAGCTCTACAGCACATGACACTGTTGACAAATGGCTGTCCCTCCCTATTGTCAAACTCCCCCTCACCTTAGCTTCTAGAACACCTCTTTCTTGTGACTCTTTCTCTGGCTGCTTCTCCCGCTGCCCTTAACTCTCTGGATCCCCTAGCTTCTTTCCTGGCCTTCTTCTCTTACTTGTTCTACCTCCTTTCCTTGGACAATCTCCTCTACTCCCCTGGCTTCTGCTCCATCTACACTGAGAACTCTCCAAACGATCCCCTGACCTGACACAACCCCATTGTTCCTATACTCACTCTCCAGCTGTCCCCTGGACATCTCTTCCTCTCTGCCTTATTAGCATCTCATACTTGACATGCCCAAAACCAAACTAAAAGTAAATTAATAACATAAAACAACACCACAAAAATCTCTCTCCCCAGTATTCTTTCTTTATATGAGTTAACAGCACTGTCCTAGTCTGCTCAAGCTGCCACAAGAAAGCACCACAGGCTGGGTGGCTTAAACAGCAGACATGTCTTTCTCATGGTTGTGGAGGCTGCGCGGCAAGTCTAAGACCAGTTTCCAGTGAGAGTTCTCTGCCTGGCTGGCAGATGGGGCTGCCTTTTCAGTGTGTGCTCACATGAGGGAGCGAAAGAGAGAGCAATCTCTCTGGTGTCTCTTTTTTTTTTTTTTTTTTTGCTGAGGAAGATTTGCCCGGAGCTAACATCTGTTGCCAATCTTCCTCTTTTTTTCCTCTTTTTTATTTATGTGAACTGCTGCCACAGCCTGGCAGCTAACAGACTAGTGGTGCAGGTCCACACCTGGGAACCGAACCCGGGCCGCCAAAGTGGAGCATGCCAAACTTAACCACTAGGCCACCGGGGCTGGCACTGGTGTCTTTTCTTATAAGGGCACTAATCCTATTAGATCAGGGCCCCACCTTTAAGAGCTCATTTTCCGTAATTACCTTCTCAAGGTCCTGTTGAGAATACAGTCACCTTGGGGGTTGGGGCTTCAACATATGAATTTGGGGGGAGGGGTGTGTCACATTTCAGTCCATAGCAGGCACCGTGCCCCAAGCTAGTTCTCATCCTTGACTCTTCCTCTCCCTCACATCCAGCTAGACACTCCAATGCATGAGCGTGGCCCTAAATTTCTCTGTAGGCCATTCCCTCCTTCCACCCCTACATTTACACTCTGGTTAAGGCCCCCTCGTGCCTCGCCTGGACCTTTCCTTTGGTTTTCCTGCTGCTCCTCCTCCTCCCCCAGCCCTCATCTTTCCACCATGGTGCTGCCAGGTTACCATCCAAAATAACAGACCTGATCAGGACGTCCATGCTGACGCCATGCTGACTGTTCATGGCACAATTTTCCTCCATGTAACCCTCACCTAACCACTCTGGTCTCATTTACAGCTATTGTCCCCATGAGTCATGTTCTGGTCACACTGAGCTTCTAGTTGTCCCAGCATATGCCCCTGCCCCAACCTTCACATCTCCTTCCTTCCTTCCTTTAACCTGGCATGTGCCTCCTTTCCTTTCCTCACTTGGTGAGTTCATGCCCATCTTTCAGGTCACAGGTTAAACATGACCTCCAAGAGGCATTTCTCAGCCCCTTGGCTTAGCTGTCCCAGCACCTCATTCACACCCCTGTTGTAGCACTTGCCATATTTATATGTCAGTCTCCCCATTAGACTTGTGGTTCCTCATGAGTAGTGACGGACTTTCCTTAATGTTGAGCACCTGAGCTCCGCCCATAATTAGTATTTGATAAATGTCAATGGGAGTGGAGTGTGTTGCAGGAATGCCTGGTGAGGTGTGCTATACAACCTTTCTCCTTTACTTTTCTCAGTTAAGAAGGTAAATCTTAAATATTTTCAACTACGTATTTGCATGGACCATTTAATTCTTCTGAATACAGAAGAATTTAGACTTTAAATATGGATGCATGCCTAAAATGTATATAATAATGCTAATTTTTTAAAAAATTAAGCAGAAGACCACCTAGATTATAAACCAATTCTTCCACTCTCAAAAGAAATGTATGTTACTGATAACTAGGATTTTAATGTATGATTCAAATATGATTTTTAAGTCAATTATATAAAGGCAAGGACCATTATGTTGTAGTGTTACTCAGCTACAATATTTTCTTCTAGATTTAATTTTAAACAAATCTAAAAGAAAGAGGTTACAAATGTTCCTCAATTTAAAGTTCCTCCTGGGGTGAATAGCCTGACCTCTGGTCCAAAGCAACCAGAATTTTTAAAGATTATATAAAAGATGGGTTGACATTAAAACAAAAATCTTTTTTAATTAGCCAGGATAAATCTTTGTGCAATTCTGGCCACATGCTCCCAGAACAGCACCTCTTTTCACAGGAATCCTTTGAAACGTCTGCCAGAGGTGGAAAATGTGGACAAAACCTCACGGAGTCATGTGAGGAGGACAGAGCACAGACCGTCAGGCGGCCTTTACAGAAGCCTCTTCTTCCCTATGAAGCCAGATTTTATAACACGAAGTGGCTGAGTGAAAGACTTTCGTTAGCAGTAGTCCTATTGAGAGGAAATTCAAAGACACAAAAATGTTGAGGAATTAGGACATTTCTATGACCTTAGACGATGCTTAAATATTCTCTATAATTAACATCATCTGGGAGCTTTTGTTTAATGTTGAAGGAGAAGAAATCACTGTCCCTGAAATGAGAGACATCTCAGGCAGAGCAGAGCTAGACCTTGCAGTACCCAAGAATGGGACTTGAGCCATCCAGAAATGTGATACTTCTCTCCCTGCTGAACGAGGATTTGTTCCCGTCAAGGCACAAATAACTAACTCATCTAACCAGCAGGGCTCAGCTGTGATCAGGAACAGGAGTGTGACATGGGCTCGGTTGCTCCACAGGGGTTTTCCAGCTGGGGACTCACATGTTTGTACCCTCCACAGAGGCAGGGGTGGTGCAAAACCCCAAGCCCTGGGCATGCCATAGCCTAGTGGATCTCTCTCTTCTTACTTCCTTCTTCCAACACTGTTCTCACCAAATGCCTCACTCCCTAGATGCTTCTCATCTTGATATTTTGCCTTTGCTGCTTCCTTGTCAGGAATACCATTTGACACCCTACCCCATCCCCTTCACCTGGCAACTTGCTATTCAGTTCTTAAAATTCAGCTCTGTCATCTCCTCCCTGACCCTCCTCCCCAAAGCTGAGTTAAGGGTCCTTCTGAGAACTGTGAGGAAGAATCCATTGCGTGCCTATCTCCCAGCTTCTGCTGGTTTTCTGGCAATCTTTGGTGTTCATTGGCTTGTAGAACCATCTCCCCAATTTCTGCCTTCGTCTTCACATGGCATTCTCCCTGTGTACACGTCTGTGTCCAGACTTCCCCTTTTTACAAGGATACCAGTCGTATTGGATTAGGGCCCACACTAATGACCTCATCTGAGCTTGATTACCTCACTAAAGACCCTATCTCCAAACACAGTCACATTCTGAGGTACTGCGTTTTAGAAATTCAACATATGAATTTGGGAGGGACACAATTCAACCCATAACAGGGCCTCTTGTCTCTGTTTCCATAAAGCCCTCAATATATCCCTGTCATTGCTTTATAACTGTATGTTCAAAGGACTATTTCCTCCACTGGACTGTGAGCTTCTTTGCAGAAGGTACTGTGTTAAGTGATCTTTATACATCCAATGCCCAGCAGAGTGTCTGGCACAACATTGGAACTGAATGAGTGAATGAATGAATGAGTGAACAAGGCCACTGAGAAGAGCCAAAACATTGTGAATGAACTATATGCAGATTCACTTCAGAGTCAACTTAAACATGCATTTTTGTGTTAGTTTTTATATAAGAGATTGTACATACACAAAACTTGCACACATGACATGCAGGTATTATACGCATGGCTTAACCACCGACCCTCCTCAGTTGTATGTTTGTCAAGTTTTTGCCAGCTCTGAACCAGATCCTCTCCTTTCTTTTTTTCTTTCTGGTTTTATCACCAAGAGGGAGCTTCCTCTGAAGACTTTCTCATTCACCCTAATAAGTGGTTTCTCTGAGTCGGAGCCATTTGGCAAATGCAGAGAACTTCCTGGTGCTCCCCCTGCCAGATCCTCTCCCCATTGCCATCTCTGTCCCTGTCGTCTTTGCACAACTTGATACACTGAACTTCTCCTTCCCCTGGCGCTGCCCTTTGGCACTTCTTGCTTTGCTAGTTCCTCTCCCGGGAAAGGTCTGGGCAGGAAGGGAAGTGGTCTCAGGCAGAATGCTGTGCAGAAGACCATCCCACCCCCACATTACTTAGAAATTGTTGGTTCCATAATTATTTCCCAATTCTCACTGAAAATATTAGCACAAGAAACACAGAAACCTCAGACCCAGCCACTCTGGGGAAACAGCAGCTTAGCTGGCCCTCAGATGCAGATAAACTCTCCAGCTCTCATTCCCATGACATTTGGGTTACAAATGCTTAGGATGTTTTCAAAAGCTCTGGGGGTCCTTAATCTGTGGTATTTGCATCTCTAGGAGCTTTTCTTACCTATCTATTGGAAGGGCCTGGCACCCCAACACGATACAGTCAGATGCAGAGAAGAAGATATAACATGTGCATGTGTGTTTGATTTTTAAAATTATGTACTGGCCTGATTCCCACGAGTATTTTTAATGAATACACATACATTAAAATTCAAGAACAAGAATTGTGTCAGGCATGCCCACGTGGCTCTGAGTTTCCTAGAAGCAAAGGCACTAACAGAAACATGAGTCCGTTTGGAAACCTGCTCATGTCTTCTAGAAGGGCTGGTTGAGCTAACCCTTACAGTGACTTAACCTTGGGTTGCCTCCAGAGGTCATGCTTAGAAGGTTTGAGTTCCCACCTTTTCTCTTCCACTTCCGAGCCACGGGGCCTTGGGCAAGCTACTATAGCTCTAGTTCTCTTCTGCAAAATGGTGATATTAGTAGCAGCTAATGCATAGTATTCTGATAGTTAAACAAGTTAATAAATCATGTTTAAAGCTTACTCAGTATCTAAGGGCACATGATAAGCCCCGAATAGATAGTAGTTAATATTACTAATGTGTACAGGTTTTTCTGGCTCAGTGTCCATACTTTTCAAGATAATGTCCAGGAAATTTAATTTTTCTGTAGGTTTTTATTTTTTACATTTTCTGTTTTCCATGATTATGGATGATCAAAATGGTTTATATTATATAGTTGTATAAAATACATGGCAAAATACAACATAAAAAATACCAATGAATCTTGTCTATTTTCTAAATATCTCCTGTATCCCACCACTTTATTCTGCCCCCACTACCCCACATGTAATTTAAGCCCCCACCATCCTTCAACCTGGACTATTAAAATAGCACCATTCTAGATGCTATCTCTTTCTTGCCTTCAATCTATGCCCTATGAAGCAGCCAAGTAGATCTTGTTCAAACATAAGTCACAGCATTTCTCTCTTCTGCTCAAAACTGTCCCATTATGCTTAGTGTATAAACCAGAGTTCTTTAGGAGGACTACCCTGGCCTCACCTCACCAGGCCCCCTCCCTAGCCCCGGAACCTGCCAGGAATGCGCCCATCTTAGAGTTTTTGCCATTGCTGTTTCCTCTGCCTAGAACCTTCCTCTCCCACATATCTGCAGGACTCCCTCCCTCACCACATTCCAGTCTCTGCTCAAATGCTCCCTCCCCAGAGAAACACTCTCAGAGCCTATCTAAGACACACTCTCACCACTCTTGAGCCTCTTTTCCTCTTTAGTTTTCTTCATAGCTCACATAGCTACCACGTGAAGAATCTTGGGAAGTCCGAATCTAGACTGCATAAGGATTTTGATGTAAACCATTGACATGTGACTTCATTTAAGCAAAAGTGTCACATTAGAAGGATCGCCTTTTTTAAAGATTGCTTCTACTGCAGTGTGAAGTAGTGACTGGATATTGGGGAGACGAGTTGGTCTCAACAGATTAGTCAAAGTATTATGATAGCTTAAAAATGCAGATGCCGAGCGGCCGGCCTGGTGGCATAGCCGTTAAGTGCGCAAGCTCTGCTTTGGCGGCCCGGAGTTCGCAGGTTCGGGTGCCAGGCGCGGACCTGTGCACCGCTTATCAAGCCATGCTGTGGTGGCGTCCCATATAAAACAGAGGAAGATAGGCACGGATGTTGGCCCAGGGCCAGTCTTCCTCAGCAAAAAGAGGAGGATTGGCATGGGATGTTACTCAGGGCTAATCTTCCTCACAAAAGAAATAAATAAATAAAAGAAAAAGAAAAATGCAGATGGAAAGATGTAGGTATATTCAAGAGACAATTAGGAGAAAAATTAACTCAGCAACGGATTGGCAATATGGACGAGTGAGAGGAAGCAGTATGGATATCTCCTAGTTTCTCAGCAAGAGCACAGAATATCTAGTGGGGGATTCTCTAAGAAAGAGAAAATTGAGGAGGAATAAATTTTAGGAGAAAATTATGAGTTTGGTTTTGGACCTTTTGAATTTGAGTTGCATGCAAGATATTAAAGAGAAGATGTCTTTAAGCAATTGGATGTATAGGTCTGGATTTGGAGATATGGGTGACGTCACCTAGAAAGACATTGCAGACTGAGAAGAGAATGGTCATTAAAAACTACAATATTTACAGTGCAGCTACAGTAGAATAAGTGAGTAAAAGACACTAAGAAGAAGCAGCTTAAGAGGAAGGTGGAAAACCTGGAGAGGGTTGTGACATGGAAATCGAGGGAAGAACTTATCTATAAAGGAGAATGTAATCAACAGCAACAAATGTTGCTGTGTGGGATAATGAAAAATCCCCATTGGATTTAACAAATTGGAGGTCATGTTAGTGGAATGGAATGAGTGAAGCTAGATGAAGTGAATGGAGAAGTCAGTAGGAAATGAAGGAAAAAAAAGTGATTTCTTTCAAGAAGTTTGGCTATAAAGGGGAAGCAAGAAATAGCTCATAGCTAGAAAAGTAAGTGAAGTAGAGACTTAAGCATGTTTAAGTGTGAATGGGGGGATTCAGTAGACAAGATGTGGTTTGCCAAGGGACAGAGCTGGCTAGAAGGACCAGGAAAGTAAACCCAGTGAAACAGGATTAATCTAGAACACACTGTCTGAAGGATAAGGCCCAGGGTCTAGAAGATGAGATATTTAGCAAGAGCAGCACTCACCATTAAAGTTAATGGACTCTGGTCCAAGGGTCCAGAACAAGCCCTTCATTCTACTTTTCGCTTTGCTGTAGGTTCAGTCCACAAATATTAGGGCATCTACTACCCACCAGGCACTATCTAGGGGACAGGTAGCCCTGGTGCCAAAGGTGAACGTGATCCCTAATTGAGAAGACATAGAAATGCTAAGATAAATTCACACCATGGAGGGGACACCTTTGCAAAAGAAAGGAAACCCAAGATGAAAGACAAAAGTGAAGAAATGAGTAACAGGACACTAGCCCAATATTTAAATTGAGTCCTAAGATGGGAGTAAGGAATTCCAAGTTGAGCAAATTCTGGAAATAAATGTTACTCTAGTTAATTTCCTAATTTTGTATCATGTTGAACCAGTCCCTATCCCACTATCATAACTAGTTTGCTTCTTTAAAAAGTTAGCAAGTCTCAGCTTTGTCTCAGGTACCAGACTAGGAGCTGGGTATATTATGATAAACCAAACAGAAATGTAGTAGAAAATAACAAACAAACATATAGTTTCCAATTGAGGAAGTGCTCTAAAGAATAAAAGAGGGGGTTAGGAGAGAGTATAATACAGGAGGTCCTTAAGAATGGATAGTGAGGGAAAGCTCTTCCGCGGTGGTGACATTTAACCAAAGCCCCAAGGATGAACAGAAGTTAACTTGGTAAAGAGAAGAGGCAAGGGCATCCCAGACTTATGGAACAGCCTGATCAAACTGAAAAGAGATATTCTGACCCACAGCTCTGAGAACTCACTGGCTGTCCCTTTAAATGACCAAGCTCATTAAATCAACAAGAAATGTCATTTATTTTTCCTTCTCCATCTTCAATCTCAAGTTTTCCTCAGAAAGTTCATATCATCCTGCCAATGATTTAAGAAGAAGAACAAGAAGAATCAGGATGTATCTGATGGTAGTGTGCTCAGTCATCGTTGAAATCATCAAAATGACCACAATTCCCACTGCAGAGATTTTTTTCTTGATCCTAGTCTATCATATTTCAAACTCAAATGGCCTGAGATTTTGAGACGGGAACCTCCCGTGTCACTTTGTCTGAGTCCAAGGCTTGGACTGTTGGTGTGCCACGTGCTGACAATGTGGTCACCTGGTGGACAGAGGTCAACCATGCACTCTAGTTCAGGTGGGAAAGCGCATAGCTGGAGTTCCCCCCTACTCCCCGCTTATGCAACTCTGGTCATGCCCCCCACTCATTCCACATTCTGGCCTTGGGGGGAAGTGGCAGTAAAAGACAGAATTGGGAGTTAAGGAGGGAGCAGGTAGGAAAATGAGAAGAAAGAAAAAGATATCAGAGCAAGAAGGGGAAAAGAAAAGAGCCAGGGAGGTAGAATCCCGTAGGGAATTGAACCTACTTACAACAGAGGAAAAAATATTTAAAAAACCAATAGACAAGTTTTTCATATTCTTTTACTCCCCCTCTCAAGTTCACATGTATACACCTGGGCCCAAAATACACAAATCGCTATTTTACAATAGCCATGAGAAGATTCTATATATTCTTGCCAAACCCAAAAACACTGAGCCCATGATCCAGTATATTAATATTTTTATTTTGCTTTTTTCTATAACACAAGCCCCAAGACACAATACCTTGTGTGCCCCTTCAGAAATGCACTGGCATATTCTGCCTTCTAATGGTCTTAGACACGGCCAGAAACTGACAGGCTCAAATCATTCCACTGGATCGTCAGCCCCAATAGAGAAGGCTCCAGAGTTTTCTTCATGAGGATCTGCTTTAATGTTGTCCTTGCAGGGGGAAGGGAAGACAAAAGGAGGGAGGGGGGAGGGGAAGAGAGGGAGAGAGGGAGAGAGAAAAGGAGGGAGGGAGGGAGGTCTTTGACAAGGATGCTAAGGGCACACATTGGAGACAAGGATGATATGTGGCCAGCTATGATTTTGACATCAATCAATAGATTGTCATTGGCCTGTTGGTGACAGCTGCTCTATTCACACTTCACCCCCCCCCCAATCCCACACAGGGCCCACTGTAGTGTTCTGAATGGCGGTTCACTTGTTGAGCACCCTCCAAGCGCTGTGCTCAATGACACACTGTTCCAGCTCCCACAGAGGTCACCCTCTGAAGGGGAAGAGAAACGGACATTGATGACAACCTAAAAAATACACCACACAGTTGTATTGAACATACAAATACAAATTCATACACACTCACTCTCACTTTTTGGCTCCAATTTCCACCTTTCATTACTGGAGAATTAGAAAAGGGACGCTATCCCTCTGGGTAGACATGCTCCACTGGCCCAGGGTGTCTGCACAAGTGTTCATGGTGGCCCTGTTCATTATACACACTCTACACAGAATCTGAGGGAAGAGGATTTGGGTTTATTCTGGATTATGAAGAATATGTATGGTAGCATCTCTGGATATGTTGTCTGTTAATATACAGGAAAAAAAATGGAGAGGTAAAAACTGAATATCCCTTTGTATTTTTTTTTTCAGAACATCCAGTTGAAGGGGCTTGCCCCATGGCCGAGTGGTTAGAGTTCTGCACACTCTGCTTCAGCGGGCTCGTGGGTTCGGATCCCGGGTGCAGACCTACTCCGCTCATCAGCCATGCTGTGGACGTGTCCCACACACAAAATAGAAGAAGATTGGCCCAGATGTTGGCTCAGGGCTAATCTTCCTCACCAAAAAAAAAAAAAAAAAAAAAAAAAACCACCAACACCCAATTGAAGGTTCTAAACGTTAAAAGAATTTTTTGTTAATGTTTTAAGTATCTGTCTAGGCACCTGTGCATGCTAGTAGATATGTCTACTTAAACCAAATGAGAGAGCTCTACGTACCTTCCTATTGTGGTGCTCCATTTTACTAATTCAGAAATTTGGTGTTTCTGGAGGAGCAGCAAGTGATTTCACGATGATAAATTTTATAAGACAAAATATTCTGCTCTACGGAGCTCAGGAGTAATTTAAAAGGAAGAGAAACAGTTCCGACATTTAATGGGTAAACAAACGTGGCAGGATAATTTGTTGCGATATTAATTGGCGATTTTTTTTCCTGGCTCCTATAGGAGCCTGGAAAAATAGAAAGGAATTGTCCTTCTCCCGGGCCAGAATGTGGACATGTTCCATGCGGACCCGTTAGCCTCTGTTATTAACAGCGTCTCGTGTTGAGGCCTACAATCAAAGCTGTCGAGCACCCACCAATGAAAAGAGCTGCAGCCACAGAGAGCCCCAGAACCAGAGTGGCCTCGCTTGAGGGGAACGGGTGGAGAAGTTCCCCAAGATGTCTGAAGGGAAGGCGTTGTGATGAGCCTATAAGTGGCAGAGATCAGTGGACCAAATGCTCACAGAATCCCAAGGGGTACAGGGCCACCAGAAGGATCCTAGAGGGGTGGTCCCCAGGTTTCCCTAAACAGCTTCATATGAACTTCCTTAGTCATCAGTACTCAATGGTGCAATCCTAGCCTCACTCCCAGCGTTGCCCTTGGTCATGAGCTCTAAACCTGCGCTGGTCCTGGCTTCACTCCCCAGCAATATGTTCTGCTAAACAACCTTAGCTTAAATTGTAAAGATTAGCCACAAATTCTTCACACCTCTTCCGGTAGAGAGGGGGAGTCTGTATTTCTCCACCCCTTGAATCTGGCCTTGGCCCTGTGACTTGCTTTGGCCAAAGGAACACAAGCAGAAACTGGAAAAGTGCCTGCTCCTTTGGGCTTGTCTTCTCTTGCTGCTTCTGGAACTCATTCCTCAAGTGCAGAAGCCTGGACTGCCTGCTGGACAAACATGGCCCGTGGCCCACAATACCAGAGCCCACCAACAGACATGTGAGTGAGGCCCCTGGGACCAACAGCCCCCAGGTGACCCATCCCCAGGTGACTCAGCCATGCAGCCACACAAGTAAGGTCATTAAAGACCGGCAGAAGACTCACTCAGCTAAGCTCAGGCCAAGTCGGCAATCCATAGAGTCGTGAGGTAGGTTTTGGGGTGGTTGTTATGCAGCAATAACTGATACTGAGTTTTAACAAGACAGTATTCTGAGTACCCTTCCGCTCCGATAGCGTTACCCAACTCATGCTAAGCCTCTCCTATAGCTGCTACCATAGGAGCAATGAAAAAGCAAGTACCAAATTAGCCAGGGATTTCTTATAAGTTGACAGCTTTTTCAAGTCACAATATGCTTTGGGTACAGGTTTTCCTTCAGGAAAGTCAGGCAAGAGTGAGCCTGTGTCACTGTTTATACTTCCATACTCAGGACACTGTCCCCTCTTCTCTCTTCCTCTCCCAGGACTGTGTTCATCCCGTTAGCCCTGCCAATTTCCTCACTTGTAGTTGCTTTATTTCCGTGGCTTGTCCTGAGCAGAGCCACACGGGCCTACCAATAGCTTTCTCTTAACTCGGGGTCTCAGGGTATTATGGGTTGAATTGTGTCCCCCCAAAATTCATATGTTAAACTCCTAGCCCCCAGTACCTCAGCATATAACCTCATTTGGAAATAGATTCTTGCAGATGTAGCTAGTTCAGATGACATTATGCTAGAGTAAAGTGCGCCCCGAAGCCAATATGACTGGTGCCCTTATGCAGGGGGAAATGTGGACACAGACACACATGGGGACATGCCCTGTGAGGATGAAGGCAGAGATCGGGTTGATGTATCTACAAGCTGAGGAACACCAAAGATGGCCAGCAAACCTCCAGAAGCTCGGGGAGAGGCCTGGAACAGGTCCTTCTGTAGCGCCTTCAGAGGGAACATGGCCCTGCCGACACATCGATATCAAACTTCTGGCCTCCAGAACTGTGAGACAATAAATTTCTGTTGTTTAAGACACCCAATCTGTGGTGCCTTGTGACAGAAGCTCTAGCAAACAATACTCAGGGAGAAGGTGTTAGGGGTCCCAGTTCCTTACCACCCAGAAAAACCTTGATTTCTTTATAGACATCCCTACAGTCTCTCCCTCAGCTCCCTGGTTTCCTAAGCAATGGAGAATAAAAGACTCTGTCAAACACTTTCCCCAGGTCAATGGCTATGACCTAGCCACTCACATAAGTTACTTTCCCTGTAAAAAAGTAATTCTGATGGACCTGGAAGACATTGTGCTAAGTGAAATAAGCCAGTCACAGAAGGACAAATATTGCATGATTCCACATATATGAAGTATCTAAAACAGTCAAACTCATAGAAGCGGAGAATGGAATGGCGGTTGCCAAGAGCTGGGGCAGGGAGAGATGGGAGTTGTTCAATGGGTATAAAGTTTCAGCTATGCAAGACGAACAATGTCTAGAGAGCTGCTGTACAACAGTGCCTAGAGTTAACACGGTATTGTGCACTTAAAAATTTGTTGAGAGGGTAGATCTCATGTTAAGTGTTTTTACCACAAAAAGGGGGCGACACAAGGAATATTATGGAGGTGATGGATATGTTTATTACTTTGACTGTGGTGACAGTATCACAGGTGTGTGCACGTGTCCAAACTCATCAAATCATATACATTAAATGGGAAGGGGTTTTTTGTATATCAATTATACCTCAATAAGCTGTTAAACAAAAAAAAGTAATTTGTGGCCAGCCCCAGTGGCCTAGTGGTTAAGTTCGGCACGCTCCACTTCGGCGGCCTGGGCTCTGTTTCCAGGTGCGAACCCACACCGCTAGTCAATGGCCATGCTGTGGTGGCAGCTCACATAAAAATAGAGAAAGATTGGCCACAGATGTTAGCTCAGGGCAATCTTCCTCAGCAAAAAAAAAAAAAAAAGTAATTCTGCTTCAAGGTAACTAAAAGTCTCTTATATACAAAGAAACAATGACATAATTTTTCTTAATTTTTACATCAACAATTTTTACGTTTTATCAGTTTACATTATATGCTTTATAAGTTTCCCTTTTTTAACCACAGATTATTCTATTCAGAAAATCCTGGAGAAACAAATCTTACAGCTGTATTTGATTATGAACAAATTTGAACACCACTTTTGACAAATCAGTATTTCTCTGAGCAAATTATTTCTTGTTTCAGCACTTGCTTGCACCAGGTATATATTGATATCTGAAATACTTCCCTACTTAACAAGAAAGAAAAAAATGAATTAATTAAAAATTTGACTCAAGAAGTTAGAAAAAAATAACAAAGCAAGCCAAGGCACAGTAGGAGGAAGAAAATAATAAAAATAAACGCATGAATTAATAAATTATAAAAGAGGTGGTATGATTGATGAATACACTTGAGAGCTATCATTTTCCTTAAAAAAATAATGCGCTAATTTGGCCAAAATATTTTAAAAAGGAGAAAAAGGAAAGAAAGGAAAAGATGGAAATAGAAATGGGTAAAGTACCACAGATACAGAAGAAATTAAAGACTTTGGAGTCCTAACTCTGTTTATAGCTCTCTAAGAAAACTTAAAAACATGGGTGAAATGGACACTTTTCTAAGGAAATAGGAATTACCAAAATTGATGTCATAACAGACAGAAATCTTGTCCACGCAGACTCATATCCTTGGAAGGAATTAAAATTTTTGTCAGAACTCCTCCTAATAACAACTGGCAGGGCTGACATATTCCAAGGTGATTTCTTTCAAATCTTTAAATTTTGAATTCTAATAGTGTTTGTACTTTGCCAGAGATTAGAGAAAGCAGGAACATTTTTAAATCATTTTTTTAAAAACAGGAATAAGACTTCTGCTGAAGTTGGAGTAGTAGGGAACAAAATTACTCCCTTGTCTAAACAACAACAAAAACAAGAAAAAGAAACAGACAAAATATATGAGACAATAGTTTTCAAGACTCCGAACCTCAGGCAAGGAAGGCCAGCGATCCCTGAGAGACAGGAAATAAATTAAATGAACCCTATGATTTCCTAACTTACTGCCTTGAGAAAGTTTCCAGGCTCCAGGGAGGAACCCAATGGATTCTCTAAATTGAGGAGACGATGCTGAGAGCCCAGGGAGACCAAAGTGCTTAGCACTTGCAGGCAACAGTACTAGAGGAGGATGGATAGCAATTCAGTTTTTACGTGTAGATATCCAATAGTTCCAGCACCATTTCTTGAAAGGTCATCCTTTCTCTTCTGAATCACCTTTGCTCCTCTTATTGCAAACCAATTGTCCATATAGGTATGGATCTATTTCTAAACTTCCTATTCTATTTCTTTGATGTGTCTATCTTTGCACTAACTATACTGTCTTTATTACTGTAATTTTATAGTAATTCTTGAGTCTGGTAGTATTATCCCTCCACCTTTGTTCCCTGTCAAAGTCGTTTTGCCTATTTTAGGTTCCTTACAATTCCATAAGAATTTTAGAATTAGGTTGAATATTTCTACAAAAATTCCTTCCGAGATTTGTTGAGATTGTGTGTGATATATAGATCAATTTTGGGAGAATTGACATCTTAACAATATTTAATCTTCTGACCCATAAATACCTTTATTTAGGTCTTCTCTTATTTCTGTCAATGGAGTTTCGTAGTTTTCAGTGTACAAGCATTGTATATCTTTTGTCTGATTTATCCTTAGGTATTTAATATTTTTATGCTTATTTGTTTTACATTTTAATTTTGGATTATTCATTCTCAATTTATAGAAATAAAATTAATTTTCATATATTGATCTTGTACCATGAAACTTTCCTAAACTCACTTATTAATTTAGCAGCTCTTTTGTAGATTCCATCAGATTTCCTACATAAATGATTATATCATCTGCAAATAAAGATAGTTTACTTCTTCCTTTACAATATAGATGCCTTTTATTTCTTTTTCTTGCCTGTTGCACTGGCTAGACCTCAGTATAATGTTGAATAGAAGTGATGAAAGCAGACACCTTTGCCTTGTTTCTAATCTTAGCAAGAAAACATTGAGTCTTTCATTATTAAGAATGTTAGCTATAGGTTTTTCATAGATACCTTTTATCATGTTGAGGAAGTTCCTTTCTATTCCTAGTTTTCTAGTTCATATTAGGAATGGAGGTTGAATTTTGTTAAAATGCTTTTTCTGCACCTACTGATCAAATGGTTTGTCTTCTATTATTTTGTTAATACGGTGAATTACATTGATTGATTTTCAAATATTACAACAACCTTGCATTCTTGGGATAAATTCCACTTAAATAAACCCTGTTTTGTGTATTGATGGATTTTATTTGCTAAAATTTTGTTGGGATTTTTTTGCACCTATGTGCATGAGGAATATTGGTCTATAGTTTTCTTTCCATACAATGTCTTAGCCTGGATTTTGGAACGAGAGTAAAGCTGCCACAAAGAACCAGTTGTGAAGCATTACATCCTCTTAAATTTTCTGGAAGAATATTTGTAGAATTGTTATTATTTCCTCTTTAAATGTTGGCGAAATTCAACAGTGAAGGCACTTGGTACAACACAACAGTCTTCTTTGTTATAAGATTTTTAACTACTGATTTAATTTACGTAATACATATAGACCTCTTCAGGTTTATACTTCATCTTGAGTGAGTTTTGGTAATTTGTGTCTTTAAAGGAATTTATCTATTTCATCTAAGTTGTCGTAAAGTTGTTCATAATATTCCCTTATTATCCTTTTAATACCTGTAGACTCTGTAGTGATGTTGTCTCTTTGATTCATAATATTGGTAACTTGTATGTTCTTCATCTTTCGTGATGGGTCTGGTTAGAGAATTATCAATTTTACTGATATTTTCAGAGAACTAACTTTTTTTTTTTTTTGGTGAGGAAGATCGGCCCTGAGCTAACATCTGCCAATCCTCCTCTTTTTGTTGAGGAAGACTGGCCCTGGGCTAACTTCCGTGCCCATCCTCCTCCACTTTATATGGGACGCTGCCACAGCATGGCTGGACAAGCAGTGCATCGGTGCGCGCCCAGGATCCGAACCGGCGAACCCCCGGCCGCCGCAGTGGAGCGCACACACTTAACCGCTTGTGCCACCGGGCCAGCTCCTCAGAGAACTAACTTTTGGTTTCACTTTTTCTCTGTCATTTTTCAGTTATTTGTTTCATTTATTTCCACACTGGATGTTATCGTTTCCTTTCTTCTGCTTATTTTCCACCCCTATCCTCTCCTACAGGCACTTCAATTACATTTTTTTTTCCTAGTTTCTTAAAGTGAAAGCTGAGGTTATTGACTTGAGTCCTTTCTTCTTTTCTACTGACTGCAAAATATTTCTCCTTGAGTACTCTTCTATCAGTGTGCCACAAAAATTAGTATGTTAGGTTTTCATTTTCACTCATTTCAAAATATTTTCTAATTTCCCTTTTTATTTCTACTTTGAGCCATTGGTGACATTTGAGGCATTTAAATGTGTAGTTTTTAGTTTCCAAATATATAGAGATTTTCCAGAAGTCTTTCTTTTTTGGTCAGAGAACATATTTTGTATGATTTGAATCCTTTTAAATACATTGAGACTGGTTTTATATTCCATAATTTGTCTACCTTGGTAAATGTTTCCATACGCACTTGAAAAAAAGAAATGTATATTCTACTACTGTTGAGTAGAGTGTTCTATTAATGTCAATTAGGTCAAGTTGGTTAATAGTTTTGCTCAAGTCTTCTATATGCTTGAAAATTTTCTGTCTACTTATTCAACCAATTATTGAAAGAGGATATTGAAATCTTTAATTGTGAATTTGTTGATTTCTCCTTGCAAGCTATTCAGTTTTTGCTTCATTCATTTTAAATCTATGTTATTGGTGTAGGAACATTTAGGATTTTTGTGTTCTCTTGGTGAATTGACCTTTTTATTGCTATGAAATGACGCTTTCTTTCTCTGGTTATCTTCTTTGCTCTGAAATATACTTTGTCAGATATTACAGCCATTTTTGCTTTCTTTTGATTAACGTTAACATTGTTTATCTTTTCCATCCTATTTCTTTAAACAAATATGTGTCTTTATATTTAAAGTGGGTTTAAAATGTATTTCTTATGAGCAGTTTATAGTTGAGTCTTGTCTTTTTTTCCTATTTAATCTAAAAATATCTGCATTTTAATTGGCCGTTTAGACCATTTACATTTAATGCAATTACTTATAATTAAATATATAATTTAAATCTGTTATCTTGCTATTTGTTTTCTATTTGTTCTTTGTTCTCTTTTTCCTCTTTAGCTACCTTTTTATGAATTCCTTTTTACCTCTTTTATTTGTTTATTACTTTGTTCTGTTAATTTAGCCATTGCTTTAAGGTTTATAGTATACATTTTTAACTTATGACACTTGACCTAAAAAACATTATACCATTTCAGGTGTAGTGTAGAAACTTCACAACAGTATATACTCCTACTACTCCTGTCTTAGAGTTTGGTCTATTTTTTTCATACATTTTACTTCTACATTTGTTAAACACACCATGCTACATTATTAATATTTTTTGTTTAAGCAATTATCTTTTGAAGAGATTTAAATAATAAGAAAAAATTCTTATGCATTTACGCATTTAGTTATCATTTCCAGTGCACTTTATTTCCTTAGGTAGATTCAGGTTTCCATCTGGTATTATCTTCCTTCTGTTTGAAGGACTAAATTTAACATTTATTCTAGTGTGGTCTGCAGCTGATGAACTCTTTCACCTTTTGCTTGTCTCAACAGTATTTATTTCTTCTTTGTTTATGGAAAAAACTTCACTGAGTATAGCCTTCTACATTGAAAGATATTTTTCTTTTAAAGATGTTACTCTACTGCCTTATTGCTTGCTTTGTTTCTAAGGAAAATCTGCTCTCATTCTTATCTTTGTCTTTTGTACATTAAATGTCTTTTTTTCTCTGGGTGCTTGTAAGATTTTCTCATTGTCACTGCTTTTGAGCATTTTGATTAGGATGTGTCTTGGTGTCATTTCTTTCATGTTTCTTGTGCCTGGGGTCTATTGAGCATCTTGAACTACAGGTTGATAGTTTTCATATAATTTGGAAAGTATTCATCTGTTATATCTCCAAATATTTTTTTCTATCTTCCACCCCTATCCACTCCTGCAGGTACGTCAATTGCATGTATATTAGTTCACCTGAAGTTGTCCCACAGCTCACTGATGCTCTGTTCAATTTTTTCAGTTTTTTTTTTGGTTTGTTTCTGTGTCTCATTTTGACTGGTTTCCATTAATATGTCTTCAACATCGCTAGTATTTTTCTTCAATGTATATGATGATAATCCCATCCAGTATTTTTTTATTTCAGAGACTGTAATTTTTATCTCTAGATATTTGGATCTTTTTATATTTTACATGTCTCTATTTAACATGTTCACTCTTTCCTTTAGCTATTTGAACATATGGAATACAGTTCCAACTATTTTAACGTCCTTGTGTGCTAAATTATTACCTTTGTCAGTTTGGGATGAATTTCAACTAATTGATTTTTCTCCTCATTATGGGTCCTATTTTCTTGCTTGTTTGCCTTATGAATTTACAATTTAATCAACCCTATGTAAAAGGATATTCCTTGAATCATTATCTATGGTAGTAAAAAATGTAAATGACATATATCAATCAATAATGAATTCAATAAGTTATAAAAGTGAAATATTGATATGAGGAAATATTAGAAGATGATAAAGAGAATGAGTGGCTCTGTGTTTGCAAATATGGAGATGTCTCCTAAATATAGATTACAAAAGGTAAGGTTCAAACAGTGGGCACTAAAAATCTAAAGAGTTTTAAGATGTATATACATATTGTATTTTTTATATACAATAAAACATATATACATTGTGTATACATATTACATTTTTTTCTATTAGAATGCAAAAGAAATTAGTAGTCACTTTTAAGGATAGGATCTTCAAGAGTTCAGAGAAGGCTTGAAACTTTCACTCTTTGGTTTCATTGAGTGTTTGCATTGTCTTACCGTGTGCATGTACTGCTTTCATTTTGCTTTTTGTTTGTTTTGTTTCATTTTTTAATGTTAATGGTGGTTTTCTGGAAAAATGCAGTTATGAGCCACTCTGTTTTCTTCCTATTTCTTTTCTAAATGTAAATAAAGAATAAATAAAATAAGTACCTAACAATAGGGACAGATCCAGATTCTATGGGAGCTGACATTTAAACAAACTGAGTGATTCTAAGAGAAAAAACATAAAAATATCTTACTTTTGCAAATTGTTCAAAAATAGGACCATGTGAACACATTGCTAGGGCTCCTGCCTTGGAAGGGGCTGTGCAAGTGAGAGCCTTAGAACCTCTGATCCAATCACTTCCCAGTAAATCTGCAAATCTCTGTAGAACTCCTGCCTCTTAACAGAACCTCTGAGATGGTAACTAAGCTTTTGTAAAGAAAAGGAAGTAGGAAGAGGGGAAAGACAATTAAGAAGAGATAAGGATAAAGAGTCCCAGGAAGAGAAAGAATAATATTTACTGAGTGCTTTCTAATGTGGGCACTGTCATGTATTCATGTCGTTTTCACAACACCCTCTGCATGATGATAAAAAGTGCTCTATCGTGCATGCTATGTACCAAAAACTGATCTAAGCAACTCAGGCAACCCTCCTAACGTATCCCATGGGGTAGGTATTATCATCATTATGCTCATTTGAACAAGGGGAGATTGAGTTATGAAGGAGTTACAACTTGCTCAGGTTCCTCAGTGGCTAAACTGGAATCAAACCCAGGGAGTGTGGCTGCAGAGCCTATGGCCCTAACCAGACCGTTACGTGGCCCCCTATGCGACATTATTCAGCTACCTTAGAACCAACGGATGCCCATTACAGAAAAGCAGATTTAATTCAATATACGAAAAAGACGTCTGGGAAAGCACTCCAAAAAATGAAAGAGGCTCCCTTATGAGAATGAGTTCCCTGACACAACAAGTGTTGAACAAATGTTACATAACCCCTTGTCAAAGAGGATTGCCCTATTTAAAATGACAACACTTGCCACATCCACCCCTCCACGATCCCTAGCTCCCTTCCGTATTTCATTTTTTCCACAGCACATGTGACTTTCCACTGTGTCACATAATTTAATTGTGCGTGTATTCATTACCAGTCTTCCTCTTCTAGAATGTAAGCTCCATGAGGGCAGAGCTTTTTATCTGATTTGTTCACTATTGTACCCCCAGTACCTGACACATGGTCAACACTTGGTAAATATTAGCTGAATGAATCCCTCAATAGGATGGGAGGTTGAACTCTGTGCTCTAAGGTCCTGACAGTGCTAAAATAAAATATGGGTGAGACTATACTTGGGGACTTCCTTCTTCTTCCTCCTCCCTTTCCCCACCCCTACTCAAGAAAATCACTGACCCAATTTCCACTTCCCATAAGTCTCGGAAGGGAATGGGGTCCTTCATCACACGCCTGAGACAAGCACCGCACATCCAGCACAAACCTTGGCTGGCCCAGAGTCTGCTGGCAAGGAGTTCTCTAGCCATGATTGACTATTAAGTCTTAATCGCAGCCTTCTCCTGCAATCAAGAGGCTTGATTAAGTCTATTCACAGTCCTGCAGGGTCAGAAATGAGGAGGTGGAAAGAGTGGAGAAATCAGAGGGTAACAATCATTTACAGCTCCATAACTCGTCCTGAGCGGCTATTTCATTTCTTCTTAGCCCCTGAGTGATTACACGCCAGGATTCTCACTCTCCTGTCACGTGCCTTCCCTCTCAGAGATCTTTCTGCTGTGAGCCCCACTGCCAGACACTGTTCCCAGGGGAGAAGCTATTGCCAGGAGAGGATCTGATACAAAAAAGCAAGCCAAGCCCGGAGTGTACCTGGTCAGGCAGGAGAGACTCCTCCTCAGTTCAACACCTCAGTGACGTGAGAGGGGAAAATCAGCGGTTTCAGAGCCCATCACAGTAACCTCGTGTGTTCCTTATTGGGGCACAATTTCCCCCAAAAAATCAAAGCATTTCTTTCAGCTTCCTTAGCAGGATTTCTGACTGTTCTTGGAAGAACCTGTCTGACCACAACCTTGAGGCAGGTTTGAAGCTCTCCATTCCCTGTTTTGCCTCTTCTAGGAGCCCACCACCATCTGGGATATTTTGGTTTTAAACCTCACTAAGAAAACTAAAGTCGTCCTGGCTGAAGCCCTTACCTTGTAAATGTTTGGTTGTTATAGAGTTTCCTGTGGTCTAACCAGTTCTCACCAAGTTCATATCATCCACAAAGCCCTCTGAGGATGGCAAGTCTTGAAAGAAATGTATGACTTTGGTCAAAGCAGTGCTTTAAGCGAGGTCCCCCAAAAACGGTCATGGGCCTTAGCGGTGGCTGAAATCCATCTGATGGCAATCCAGAAAGTCTTCAGGGAAAAGTAGCTTTGGAGATAAGCTAGGAGAAGGAGAAATATCTCAACAGGTGGAGATGGGCTGTAGATATAAAATGTTCATCTAAACTTCTCAAATATTCACACCTTTAAATTTTCCACTGAAATGTGTTGGGCTTAATTAGTTCAGTCCAAACCCCTCATTTGCCTCTTTTCTCTCTGCTTAAGTTACAATGAAATGGGAACAATGTGTTCCTGCTTCCTCCCACTGGTTTGCAGAAGTGGAAAGCCTGCGAAAAGAAGGGGCAATATTGAGAGGGTTAGTCACAAGCTCCGTTCTTGACACGAGGCCCTGGTGGTGGCATGCCACTCTTCAGTCTCAGAAAATAGTGCTGCGGCAGTCTGATGCTTTGAAACCAAAAATATGCTTAAGCCAAATAGGTTTTGCGAGATTGTTCAGGCAGGATACTCTTCTATTTAGATTAGTCCAAAGGCATCACTTATTAACTGCAGCTCCTTGTGCCTGCAGCACAGGCCACACAGAGCATCTGGTTTTAGTCACGTCTGACTCTGTATTCAGTTTCCAAGCAAGGTCCCAGCAAGTGCCCTGTAACAGACAATAGAGCGGGCGGTTGAGCTGTCCCGGAGGCCCAGCCTTCTGCCCTGGCTTCGACACTTTCCTCAGTACCCACCTTTCATCTGGATGACGCAGGGAAAGGCAAATTGATGCCTGTGCTGTCTGTGATTTCATTCATTAGCTCTACAGTTAGACATTGTCATCGACGATTGAACAAATGTCAGGGGCCCTTCTTGTTTCATTTGAAATCAAGGCAACTCTTGATAACATCGGCATGTCTAGAACATAGTAGCAGGACTAAAAATAAATGCTTTGTGCAATGTCTGTGCTAATTTCAGTGTGAGGACACCCAAGGGTTTGTGGACACATTTTCAGGGAGCTGCAAGTTCTCTGGGTTGTTTTCTTTTTTTAGAATATGTTTTCATTTCAGTGCTTATATTAATATAAATATAACCTCTGGGTAATCACCTTATAACCAATTATCTCCCCAGATTTCATTGTTCATATTTGCCTTTATGTTAAGAGTTATGTTGGAGATAAGTAGAACCATCCAAGCTAATGAGAAAAGAAGGAAGATTAATCCATAAATGGAGCATTATCACTAAAAGAGAACAAATTAACGCTAAAATGACCCACTATACAAATGAAGGTTTGTCACAATGTAAGTCAAAAAAAAAGTGGTGGGAAAATTGATTGACCATGCAGCCCGTGGGGGTACAAGCACAGCAAACTTATTACCATATTCGGGCAGTGAACGGCAGTGTAGTTTTAACTCGAGAAATAACATATTCTACATCCAATTAATGTTGTCAACTTAGTATTTAAATTTTTATCTATATTAACTATATGAATTTGATTTTAATGAATCATTTTATAAGAGCTATAAATGTAAGAACTTTTATCCTGGTTTTATGTTTGTATGTGTTTAGGTAAAACAATTTAAAAATGACTTAAGTCAAAAGTAAAAATCCCAACGATTTTATTATCCTTTTGCTCAATTTTGAGAAATAATGAAGCATGCCTCGTCCTTTCTCCTTGCCAAAAATGTGATGGGCCATTTTTCAAGCGATTCTAATTAAAAGGGAAGAGCTTTAGTATAATGAAAGGAAAAACGGTCAAGGAGCTAGGAGATCAAATCCAAGCTATGCCACTTGAAGGCTGAGCGTCCTTAAACAAGCTACTTTCTCCTTCTGGGCCTCAATTTTATCATCTGTGAAATAAGAAGGCTTTAGTAGGTGATTTTTTCCAGGTTCCTTCCAAGTCTGAAATTTTATGGTTCTATTTGTCCTTTGTTCTAAAGATGTTAGCAGGCAATCTCTGGCTCACAGAAGTCTGCACTCTGCTGGCCGTGGCCTGTTGCTGCAGCCCTAACATCCACCAAATGTAAAGGAAGAGGTGCCTAGATGGGCCGGGCTTCTGATAAAAAGCCAGGTAGGCTAGTCTGCTTCTCTTTTCCATCCCCTTTCTCTTATTTTCTCCCTTCTCAGATTCTTCTGGTGAAGTCAAGTGAATACTGAAGATGTTCTTCATGGGTAGCCTCATCTCCACCCTCTTAGAAAAGAGCCCTGCCATTTACCATCTATCACCTACCACACTAGGTTTATACCACAAGATCCCACCCCCCGCCTCACTACGGCTGACTGGTAAATCAAGGGCAGATCATCTTTAAACTCCTCAGCAGCCCATGGGGTGACCTGGAAAGAAAAGAAAAGCTAGATGGTGTAGAGTCTTGCATCTGAATTGATCAAATCTTAAGCTCAAGTGGTGTGGTCGTCCATTTCCAAGGTGTCCCCAGTGATCCCCACTTCCTGAAATTCATGCCCTTGTGTCATCCCCTCCCACACTGACTAGGCTGACCTGTGAACCAACAGGATTCAGAAGTGACAGTGTGTGACTTGTGAGGCTAGGTCATGAAAGAGATCTGCTTCCGTCCTGCGTGCTCTTGCTCACTGCCCCTGGGGAAGGAAGCCAGGCGCCATGTCTTGGGGACACTCGGGCAGCCTGTGGGGAGGTCCCCATGACAAGGAACCTAGGCCTTCTGCCAACAGCATGTGAGTGAGCCATCTTGGGAGAGGATCCTCTGTCCATAGTCAAGTCTTAAGGTGACTGCGGCTCTGGTCGACGTCTTGCTTGCACCCTCGTGAGTGATCCTGAGCCGGAAACGCCCAGCTAACCTGCCCTCAATTCCTGGCCAACAGAAACTGTGTGAGACAGCAAATGCTTATTGCCTGAAGCCACTAAGTGATGAGGTAATTAGTTACATAGCAATGTATACCTAATACAAGAGACAAAGCTCTAAAGGCATCTTTTACGGCAGTTGGGAAAGATTCGCGGCCTCAAGGACCCCTGATTTTATGCCCCTCCTGAGTTCAGTCTCACCTATATGCATGAAGAGAGAAAGTCTAGAAGTTCTCACAGGATAGTTACAAATAACTATGTATGAGGCAAATATGACTACGACATATATTTTGGTAATTCTCTGGCCAACTGAGTAAATAAACATAATGTAGAATCATGGCATAAGGAATTAGTCAAGGAAAACACAAAGTGTAAATCCATATGTAAAATTACTTGGCAGTCTTGGGCATAAGGTGCACTGAGACAAAAGTCACACAGCTAGAACGAATGTGTCTGTTTACGCATGCGTTCAGAGTGTGGGGGTGCACTCGTACATTGGGATGTAAGGGACGGGTGAATATAGAAACCAAGACTAAGAAAGATGGGGCTGGGGAAACTGCCAACACTGAAGGGCCAATGCCTGCATAGGGCGACCAGAAACTCCAACCCACAGAGTCCAAAGGAGCAGGGCAAACCTGCTTGCTTAGGGCAGGCATCAACATCTGGGGAAGTTTTACCTGAATGGTAAGACCCCACAACAGCTGGTCAGGTCTTAGGCAATCAGTCCATCAACAAACCACCCAGTTAGTGCTTGGAACAACCGAGAGCAGAGCACAGCCAGGGGAAATATTAACGCTCCTTTCCCCAAGAGTAGTGGGATTTAGGTCAAGACTTCTGGCTCAGGAGGGAAATTGAGGCAGTGTATGGATTGGATCATCTCAACAAGACTAAAGAGAAGGCTGGGGCACTCAATAAATTCATGTGTGTCTGTGGCTTAGGCAAACACAATGGGTACCAAAACACACCTAATTCCTGATCCCTGGAAGTTCAGGGCTGGTTCAGAACCAGGTGGGGCTGGGAAGACAAGCACTGACAGGCAATCCAAATGTTACTGAGAACTATTGTTTCACCAGGGTCGTTGTAAATGAACCAACTTGGCAAAATATTTATGGATGTTTACAAGCTGTAAACAAGGGAAACAGGTGTTTCACCTGAAGTTTTCTGGAAAGCTATTCTTATTGTGGCCACTCTCTAGAATCAGACGGACCCTCACTCAAATTTGGTTTGGATGTCAAGACTGATGATGCCAGACACACACCAAGAGAGAATGAAAAGCTTTATTACGCACATTACGAGGTTTTCTGGGGGAGAGCAGGATAGGACTCCCAACCTGGTCCAAAAATGGCCTGAGAGAGCAGGGAAAGGAAAGTGGGTTTTTACTGTGGTTAGGAGGTGGGGCTGAGTGAGGGGTACCCTGTGCTGGTTTGAGCATCCTGCCTGTGCCCAGGAAAGGAGCTTTCGTATCAGCATGCCTAGACACGGAGCACAAGGGGAAGAGGGAGGGTGAGGCTTGAAAGCCGCCAGCAGTCAAACATCAAAAAAATAAGTCACACTCTTTATTACAATTTTCAACAATACTTTGTATTACATTTTTACATTTTTCAAATAATTTTCATGTTTCTTGCAGTAGATTTGATTTAAATGAAGTCAATTTAATTGACTAATCAGGGACACTCAATCAACGTTTCCTGTAAAAATGCCTTTTTATTTGATATTACCTTGCTACACATTTTTCATAAACCCAGTTAGATGTCATAGAACTTCAGAGGTAAACACTGTATCATGAATCTGACATTTTATGATCAATTTTCTAGTCATATCAGAAAACCAAATGGAAATATGATTATTTTTGCCTTAGTCAACTAGAGCAGATGCTGGCTTAGTCACAGCGTGATGAAGCATTGCTAACCCAGGAGGAGAATCCAGAGTAGGTGGGGGATCCTGTCTTTATGCTGTACCAGGAAGACAGCAGCCACCATCAAAGCCATAATCGAACATAAAAATTGACAATCAAACAGTGCTTTATGGTTTAAACACTGATTTGTATTTTGTTTATCGTTTCTCTCTCCACATTAGAATGTTAGCTGTATGAGAACAGAGGTTTTACTTTTGCCTTCCTCTCTACTCTATCTTTAGGGCAACAAACAGTGTCTGGCACATAGCGGGCATGAATGAATACGTGATCCAAAGAGATTAAAAAAGAGCCAGGACTTGAACTTACATCTCTTTTTGATATTAAAACAAACTCTTAACCATTAGACTCACCAAAACAAGAGCTGAACCCTTGGACAGGAAAGAACCTATCCTGACCATTCCACACTATAAAAAGATGCCTGGAATGACTCTGGGAGGACGATGCTGCTTGGCCACTCTGGATTATCAAGGACGAGGGGCCATGACTCATGAGTTCTCACAGGCAGGAGTGATCCCTGGACAAGGTTTCAGCCACCGTATAAAGTCAAATGCTAACAAAATGTTTACATTCTAAAATTCCTAATGAATAAGTCAGACAAAGACAAATACTGTATGAACTCACACATATGTGGAATCTAAAGAAGTGAAACTCAGAAACAAAGAGTAGATTGGTGGTTGCCAGGACTGGGGGGTAGGGGAAATGGGGAGATGATGGTCAAAGGGCACAAACTTCCAGTTGTAAGATGAATAAGTTCTGAGGATCTAATGTACAGCATGGTGACTGTACTTAACAGTACAGTATTGTATACTTGAAAGTTACTAAGAAAATAACCTTAAGTGTTCTCACCACACACACACAAATGGTAACTATGTGAGATGATAGATGTGTTAAATAACTTTATATGGTAATCATTTCACAATATATACGTATACTAAATCATCACATTTTACGCCTTAAACTTATACAATGTTATATGTCAGTTATTTCTCAATAAAGCTGGGAAATAAATATTTAAAATAAGTAAATAAAATTCTTCATGAAAAACGTATAGTGAAAGCTAACTTAAAAAATAGATATAGATATATGCATAGAAAATATCTAAAAGGATATAGCAAGGTTTAGTTCAATGGCTACTATTCATAAGTGGAGATTTGAAATGGTGACAGGAGACAGGAAAAGGTGAAGAGCATACTGAAGATTTTTGCTTTTTACTTGATATGATTCTGAATTGGTTTAAATTTTTTACATAAAAATGCGTTTTTTAATAATTTTTAAATTTGTTATGATTACAATACAACATAATGCTTTACCCTATATATAGCAAGTACTCAATATATATTAGTTGATGATGTTGAAAATTTGCTTACTATGGCCACCCATGCCAGATTTGCCTTAGCATCCATTCTATTATTTATCCACGTGTTTATATATATATATAAATATATATCTTACATTTATATTTTCTATAAAATAAATTTATATAAACCTTTGCACTCATTTTAGAATTCTGTACCTCACACTAATAACTCTTAGCAGCATGATTTCTAAAACTGGTACAAGCTTAAAAACTATTACAAAAAAAAAAACAAAGTGTTGGTGAGGATGTGGAGAAATTAGAACCCTTATGCACTATTGGTAGGAGTGTAAAATGAGGCAAATGCTATGGAAAACAGTATGGCAGTTCCTCAAAAAATTAAACATAGAACTACCATATGATCCAGCAATCCCACTTCTGCATATACATGCGAAGGAATTCAAAGCAGGGTCTCAAAGAGGTATTTGTACACTCATGTTCTTAGCAACACTATTCACAATAGCTGAGAGGTGGCCATCAACAGATGAGTGGGTAAACAAAATGTGGTATATACATACAATAGAATATTATACAGCCTTACAAAGGGAGGAAATCCTATTACATGGTGCGACATGGATGAATCTTGAGAACACTATGCTAAGTGAAATAAGCCAGTCACAAAAAGACAAAGACCCTGTGATTACACTAATATAAGATATCTAAAGCGTCAAACTCATAGAAACAGAAAGTAGAATGGTAGTTGCCAGGGGCTGGAGGAGGGAGGAATGGGGAGTTGTTGTTTAATAGGTACAGAGTTTCAGTTTTGCAAGATGAAAATTTCTGAAGATGTTTCACAATAATGTGAATATATTTAACACTACTGAACTGTACATTTGAAAATGGTTAAATTGGTAAATTTTATGCTATGTTTTTTTTGCCACAATTAAAAAAAAAACAAACGGGCTGGCCCAGTGGCATAGCGGTTAAGTTCTCGCACTCCGCTTCAGCGGCCCGGGGCTTGCAGGTTCGGATCCCGGGAACGGACCCACACACGGTTTATCAAGCCATGCTGTGGCAGCATCCCATATAAAGCAGAGGAAGATGGGCATGGATGTTAGCCCAGGGCAGATCTTCCTCAGCAAAAAAAGAGGAGGATGGGTATCAGATGTTAGCTCAGAGCTAATCTTCCTCAAAAAAAAAAAAAAACCTATCTCTGTTTGGTATTTTTGACATATGTATGTAATTGCAGCCAACTGAATTTCTAAAACAAAATAATGCGTGCCATTGTGCTATTTACTAGGAACAAGTCACTTATTTTGTTATCTAAAATTTAAATGCTTTTATATACAGTTGTGCATCACTTAATGATGGGATATGTTCTGAGAAATGAGTTGTTAGGTGATTTCATCATTGTGTGAAAGTCATAGAGTGTACTTACACAAACGTAGATGGTGTAGCCTACTACACGCCTAGGCTGTATGATACTAATCCTACGGGACCACCACCATATAAGCGGTCCATTGTTGACCAAAATGTTGTTACATGGCACATGACTGTACCTTGAAAAAGGTTGTCTTGTTTAGAAAATTACTAAAGACATTGAAATGAGATCAAAAACTACAGAAAAGGTTTGAAACATTTTCCTCCACTTCAGCCAATGAGGTGAACTAGTGTATCAATCTGTTTTTGCGTACAGCTTCGTTAAGACAACATCTATTTCTCTGGGCCTTCACTCAAACACAGTTGAGCAAATATTTAAAGGATATCAGTGTGAAAGCAAGCCGACTTTCTGGCCTCCTCAGAGCACCAACTTTTTCCCTGCCTGGTCCACCCACCTGCCTCAGTCAGCCCATAGTCGGAGGACACCCCCAATCCTTGTGCGTGTTTTGTCACCATACTTAACTTTATTATATTTTAAAATAATTGTCTATAGTTACCTATTTCCTCCGCTAGACTTTGAGCTCCATGAACGCTGGGACAGTGTTTTATTCATCTTTGTGTTCCTAGGACTCAGTACCCAGCCCAGTGCCTGGAGCACAGTAGTGTCAATAAATATTTGTTGACTGACTGGATAAATGAAAAGCTGCAGGCTGGTGTTTGAAACCTGGGGCTAGCCCTGACTAGCGTGTGCGGAGTAAGAAGTTATAGTTCAACAGTATGCAACTCAGCAGAAATTCAAGCTTGCCTATGGTCAAATCTGACATTGGGCTGCAGTTTGAGTATCTGAGCTTTGTATTGTCCTAACACCTTTAGGCTCAAAACTCAGTACTCGGGGCCGGCCCGGTGGCGCAAGCGGTTAAGTGCGCGCGCTCCGCTGCGGCGGCCCGGGGATCGCTGGTTCGGATCCCGGGCGCGCACCGACGCACTGCTTGGTGAGCCATGCTGTGGCGGCGTCCCATATAGAGTGGAGGAGGATGGGCACCGATGTTAGCCCAGGGCCGTCTTCCTCAGCAAGAAAAAGAGGAGGATTGGCGGATGTTAGCTCAGGGCTGATCTCCTCACAAAAAAAAAAAAAAAAAAAAAAAAAAAAAAAAACTCAGTACTCAAAAATCCTTCTAGTTCTAGGGCTCCTCTTTCTCTCACCTTCCTTCAGCCCTGCCCTCATTTGCTCATTCATTCATCAGATATTTATTAACTGGTTTCTAAGTCTCAAGCACCATTCTAGACACTTGGGGATACATCAGTGGAGGGGGGAAAACAGACCAGGATCCTTGCCCTTGCGGGAGATCAAGATTTGGCCACCCTGAAATCTATCTCTTTACCTTGGTTGTTTTCTCTAGGGACATTTGACCTCCCCCACTAACTGCCTAAAGAATTTGACATGGTGGCTCCTTCCTGGAACAGATCTATCATGATGGCTATAAAGATAATGTAGGATGGAGATTACAATAGGAAAGGCACCAACAAGCCCCTCTTATCAGAAGTTCTGTCTCTCTGGCCACATTCTCTGGGTGACCCTGCGAGGAGTTGCCAGACAATCATTTACATTTATAAGGGAAATCTCCATTTGTAAAGGTATCTCCCTCTCTGTTTTGAGAAGAGAGGGGGATGGCCTCATTTCTAGAGGCTTATCAATGTGGAAGTTGAGGCCTTAAAGCTGCATAATAACCTTACTCTTGTTTACTGTGCTTTAGTGGTAATCTCCTGTAACTGACCCCCCCACCCCCAAAATCCTCCTTTGTCATTTGCTGAACATGGTATTTAAGACGAGAATTTGTGCTATTGTGTTGAGAAACGCAGTGTCCCTGCTTTCTCCCATGTATACATGTTATTAAACTTGGTATTATTTTCTCCTGCTAACCTGTCTTGTTAATTATTTGGCCAGCCATAAGAACCTTAAGGGAAAGGGCAGAGGGAGATTCTCCCTCCTCCCCCGACACCCTCATGGAGCTTTTGGAAAGAAGAAAAAGCATACTGGGAATTCCACAGGTGGTCAGGTGGTACAAGGAGACCTCAAAGAGAAGGTCAAATTTCAGCAAATACTTGAAGAGAGTGAGGGAGTCCAGCAGTAGCTGGGGCAATGGAATCCCAATCTGCATCCCAGCTAATGTCAACACTCTAAGGCTGGAGTGAGCCTGGAATGTTCAAGAAGCAGAGTCAACAAGGGGAGAAGAGCCGTGGGAGATGAAGCCAGAGAGGTGCAGCTTTTGCAGAGATGTCAGCCCAGCCGTTGAACGCAGGCTCGTCTTTGGTTCATCTCCCCTGGCTATTGCAGGCAGAAGAGCCAGGGCTTTGGAATCAGAGACGTGCGTCAGAATTTCCTCTTCACCCCTCTCCAGCTCTGTAACTTTCAGAAGTCGTTCCCTCCAACCTGTAAAATCAGCATTTCATGCGATCATCTCAATTAATGCTTTGAAATGCTCTGTGAAGTAGGGACAAGTATTACCATTTTAAAGGTTAGAAGCTGAGGTTTAGAGAGTTAGAGAGGGTTCAATAACTTGTTCAGAACTGTCAACCTGGGAAATGACAGAATGAGGATGTGAACTCTGGTGATCAGATCCCAGAGCCTGTGTCCTTCCCTGCAACCCTAGTGCTGTGCTCTACATGTGTCTAGTACAAAATAAGTGTTCAGTAAATATAATTCCTTTCTCACTCACTACCAGGACAGTCCCCTGAGGTGTCCACCTTCTTGGCAGAACTCTGAGTCCTGTCTGCTCCTAGGCTCCTCATTTCCCATAAGGACCCTCTTATTTCCCAAAAAAGCCCCGCAGCGCTAGATGCCTGTCCACTGTCACTGCCACGTGGCCTGGGGCAAGTCATGTCCTCGCTTGTAAACTGGGTTTGATGATGATGCCTGCTTGCTCTAATGGTGGACATGTGAGAGAGAATTCCTGGAAGACATTTCTCACAGAGCCTCCCAGCCTCTAAGAAGCACTTGACGCTGGTTATTTTCACGCCTTCTGGAACTTACTTTCTGCCTTCCTGGCTGGTATCTCACCAGCAGTTGACCGAGCCTGCCCCACTCCCAAGGCAGGTGTGGCGTCGTGGGTTCTCACCCTCATAGTCTCCTCAGAAATCCTTCCCATTGCTGGCCATGGCACTAGATATGACTGATTTTTTTTTAAACAAGCATGTATATTCTAATACTTGTAATGTTTTAGCTACAAATGTGAAAAAAGGGCAGCTAGCTCCACTGGTGCCAATTTAGACTGTTGATGTACTTACAGTTTTCCTAGAATTCCTATACTGCAAATAAACGTTTACTAATCATTACAGTTTAGAACACGTGTTGTTCCCTATTCGGAAAGATTAGTGTAAACAGGGCTGCGGCATCGCACAGCTCCAGGAGGTATCATTCTCATGTTAGCACAGATGGAGCTATGCAACGGGGTGACCCTGAGTGTAAAGAAGGACAGGCTGGCCCCTGTCCCCCAGCCGCTGTGAGTGTCGGCTGCTGGCCACTCAGCTGCCACCTTCTCTGGAGAGTTGTCCTCACCAAAGGGAGCCTCAGCCAGTGCAGGCGGCCAATGGGAGGACAAGATAGCTAATGTATAGAAACATTTGGTAAATGTCAGCAATTATCTTTGTTACTGGTGGTGGTGGGGTTTCACGACTGGCATACCTGGGACATCAAGCCCTGGCTCCTGAACCTAACTCAGGACTCTTCCACAGGATGACATTATCTGTCTAGTTCTGCTCAATCTCAAGTCTATGATTTTGATCCGCTCACTTCCTAAATCAAAACTCAGATCTATCTTTCCAAGTTGGCATTCTTTCCAGGGTGAACAAAGTTATGAGTCATGGAGAAAGGAGGCCAAGAAGAGGCTAAACCTCAGAAAAACAGCAGGAAACTATTTTCTTTGGAGAACCCACATCCCTGCCCTGAAAAAAATCTCAACTTTCAACATGCAAAACATAACCTATCAAAATAGCTAGATTGGGTTGAGTATATTGTGGCTGTGTTAAATTTCACAATGATTTAACACAATTTTAAACAATTCACATTTGAAACTATGTCAATAACTCCAAATATGGAATAGCACTGTAACAATATGCATCCATTTTTGTATAAATATGTTTTTGTTTCCCCAAAAGAAGGCTTGCAAAAGGGTTGAACTCAGAACTACTGGAACTGATTTAATTCAACTATGTGGATGCCTCAATTTTTTAGCAAATTGGCCACTTTCTACATAAATCACCATGCAGTATTAAAAGATATTAAACAATGATAATGCTTGTTAAGGCATAACCCTATCTCAGGCAAATTCTCTTGGATAATATGGGAAATATATTTTCTAAGGCTAACAGTAAATGCTTGGAATTTTCAGTCGCAGAACCAAAAGAATATTAGAGCCCCATCTGGTGGATTTGATGCTTATTCAGGAGACAAAATGAAATTTTTCAACAAGCCATTTACTGAGCACTGTGCGATCATTGCGTTTAGCATAGGGCAGTTGATCACTGTCTCTTCATTTTACATTTGGGGTATCTTTCCTTTTGTCTGAATGGCTGGACTTCTCCCTCCAGCATCTCCCCACCCCTCCCCTTGTCTCAGGGAAACAGCCTTCAACCAGAGAGTGATTAACACAGTTCTCTGTATAGTAAACTTTATATAGAGAATAACATTTCAAAAGAACGTATTATAACGAAGTAGACAGATTATATAACTTAATCACGTAATTATATAAATTAAGCATAAATTAAATATTATATGTGCTATGTGTATATTATAAATTATTGAATTTTATAATATTAAAACATATTAAACTTCATATATACCTTATAAGTATATATAAGTTATACTACAAAACATAGACAAGGTCCAAGATTAGGGTACTAACAGCCTTTATTTTCTCAACGAAAAAGAAGAGGCTGTCTACTAAGAGAGAAGGGGTGGCAGTTGGTCAAAGGACTGGAATAATTTCTGGAAATGGGAAATCTACTTGAGGAAAAGTAAAGCAACTCTCAAATAAGACATGTTCGCAATCATGTGGGGACAGAGTCAGAGAAATTAACTCCAGACCTTGAAATGCATAAGGATCAACCTAACACAGATGAGATTAACCATGTATGGACATCTTCCCCGAAAGTAGCTTACTTCAGAAGTCCATGCTAAACATGCTCCTGATGAGGTCAGCACGTGTTCTAAAAGCTAACCAGAAAAAAATCTAAAATGGAAGCAATCAGTTGTGACTTGCTCATTATGATGTAGAAGTAACAGAAGGTTGGGGTCATTAATAAGAAATAATGAAAAGGGGAAGTTGCTAATTGCCTTACCAGCATCCATCCCCCCTAATCCCTTCCTAGCTGAACCCCAATGGTGTTCAGTGTGGCAATCTGACCTGCTAAGATATTTTCACTCCCACCTTCCTTGCAGCTAGAGGTGGCTAAACAAGCTAGCTCAGCCAGTGAGAGGCAGGCTGAAATCCCTGAGGGCTTCCAGGATACGAAGGTGAAGCCTCACTAGGAGAAGGGTTTGTCTCCCTGTGGTTCAGCTCCTCAGCACTTCTTCCTTCCTGGAATAAAGTTATGATGCCTGAAGGTAAGTATGGCAGTCATCTTTCAACAATGAGAATGAAGGTCAATGAATGCTAAGAATGTTGAAGAAGAAAGAGGGAGTATGATTCCTGTTGAGATCTTTGAACTTGGCTCTGGCTTTTTGCTGTAAGAGAAAAGTAAATTCCTTACTTAAAACAGTCTTACTAACAGCCAAAGGTAATCCTAACTGGTAAGTAACAACCTAATGATAAGTAACCTAACCTAATGGTAACAAGGGATAATTCAACGGGGCAATTCTGCCAAAAAAACAAGAAAGAAAGAAAAAGAAAGACTTTAAAACAGTTACTGCAGGCCGGCCCCATGGCTTATCGGTTAAGTGCGCGCGCTCCACTACTGGCGGCCCGGGGTTCAGATCCCGGGCACGCACCGATGCACCACTTCTCTGGCCATGCTGAGGCCACGTCCCACATACAGCAACTAGGAGGGTGTGCAACTACGACATACAACTACCTACTGGGGCTTTGGGGGAGAAAAAAAAAAAAGGAGGAGGATTGGCAATAGATGTTAGCTCAGAGCCAGTCTTCTTCAGCAAAAAAAGGAGGATTAGCATGGATGTTAGCTCAGGGCTGATCTTCCTCACAAAAAAAAAAAAATAAATAAATAAATAATAAAACAGTTACTGGGAATATAAAAACATAAAAGACACTATCTCTTTTTTGAAATTGTTCACAATCTAATGAAAAAAACAGACCTATATAGAGATGATTTCAATATATATATAAGTATCATGAAAAAGGAAGCAAATTCAATGAAGACCAACAAGAAATAGAGATATCAAAGGAAAACAAATAAAGAATAATACCCAAAGCCAAGCAAGTAGATAATTTAAAGATTGAGTGGTCAAAAGTACCAATGAGATAAGGCAATCTGATTAAAAAAATGAAATATGTCCACTTGATTTGGCAGCCAAATTGCTACTTGTCAGCCTTGGGAAATACAATTGCAGTGGTAAGCCAGAGGGCAGAAGCCGAATTGCAGTAAGTTTGGGGAGCAGATGGGAAGTACATAGACACTATCTTTATGAGCTAGCTGATAGCTGGAGTTGGGGTATTTAGGGTTTCCTATTGATATGCTTACAGATTGAGGAGAAAGATGCAGTAGAGAGATGAAAGTTCAACATACAAGAAAGGTAACAATACACAGAGCAAGACAGAGGACAGAGGAAGCACAGGACCAAAAGCACAAGCAGATGGGACCGGCCTGCAGCAGAAAGAGGCACAGCAAGGAAGTTTCAGGAATAGAGTACCGCTGGCCTTCTTTCTCAACACAGGAGATGAAGCTGTCAGCTGAGATAGAAAAGGTAGCAGCTGGTCAAGGGAGTAGAAAAGTTGCTGAGAATGAGAGAGAAAGAAAGCCACTTTAGGAAAAGTAAACATAATAATAGTAAATTTTAAAAGTCAGAAGGTGTTAATTATCCAGCTAGGATTGAGGGGAGAGAGAGAGAGAGAAAAGAGAGACATCACGTTTATCAGGTTACCATAAGTATCAGCAATTTACCAAGATTTGACACTGGAGTTCTGCCAAGTGTGTGCTCTTATAGTATTTATAGCAGATATAACACACAAGTGCATCATCAGGCAATCAGTTTCCAGGTGCGCTCTGAATCTTGGGACCTCTGCTTGGCTCCGAATAGCTCTCTACATATCTGTTTCTGTTCCCTTGGCCATTGGCTGGTTCTATTTACTCTCTATATCCTTTCTCAACTTCTGTTGACTCATCATTTCTACTACTCTCTCTTAACTTTAGCTTGAACACAGCCCATCATAAGTTTCTCCCTCCTCTTTTTTCATAATAACCTTTGAGTTTCAGCAAATTTTCTTTATATTTTAAATCCAAATTTTCAAAAGAGAGAAACTGATTAGCCAAGCTGGGGGGATGGGGTAGGGGTTTTGCCAACCTATAGAATGGCAGTCCTTGGGTCACATTCTCATATCAGAGATGGGATCATGCCACGTCCATTGGCCTCCCCTTTCACCAGTGAATGTGGGCAGAGCGAATCCCTCCAAAGGGGCTGTGCACCTGGTAGACATTCTGAAACTTGCCTGTCCGATATTTGGCCTCTTATAGTTTACAGATTGGTTCTCTGCATTATTCTTAAGTTTCTTGTGAAGCTTGTTACTGTGAATCAAATCCTACTCCCATCATTCATATGGAGTAAAATAGAAGTTTCAAATCTGAAACTTAACAGATATGATCCAGAGTTTGTGACTTCCATCAAGATACAAAAGTTGTAAGGCTCAGGCCAAAACTTCATTGAACTTTTCTAGACTAACTCATCTTTAACAAAAATAAAATGTAACTACCAAAAATGGGATCATACATAATTCACTTACTCCAACCAGCATCTTCTGAGTACACAGATGGCCACAGGTGGATGACTCTCAAAAGAAGAAAATGAAAATTATCTAGGCTCTGCCTTCAAAATCTACCCTCTAGATGATGGAGACTGATTGACAACATCTTCATTTCTGTATTGAACCATTTGTTCTCCTTTTCTGTATATATTATAGACGAATAAGCTAAACAGCGCTAAACCCAGCATGTTCAAAAAGTGTGCTGTGTTTTCCAAAAAGTTTATGGAAACAGATCTTACCTGGGGACTCTGACCCCATATTAAAGAGTTCAGTTCCAGAAATCACACTATGACACAGATGTAGGCAGAATAAAGCTTATTCATGAGGGAGAAAGGACCATAAAAAAGAGAATTTTTTGTTAAAAGCTTTTACAGAGACAAGAATATCTTAGATATCTCTAGTTCAAACTCTTCATTTTACAACTGTGGAAGCTGTGTTTCAAAGAAGTGAGCAGTTTTGACTGAGGCCACACAAGCAATAAGCAGCCGAGTCAGGGCCCATGTTCTGAGCACGTGTCATTAGTATTAATGAAGGTTGGAATATTTGACTGGAAGAGGAGACTTGAGGAGACAGAGATCGTCAGTGAGTTGAAAGGGGTAAGGGTGAGAGGAGCCGCTTTTCTTCATACAGCCCCCAGCACAGAGAACAGGAACCAGTCTTCCAGCTTTTTTCTTCTTTAGTCACATACTAAATCAACTCACGTTCTTCTTCTCCTCCCACTACGCGAACAACATAAGGAACATAGAAAATCACGAAATGTGTTTTACACAGTGAGCTGTTTCCAGCTTTCCCAGTGACTTGCGAAGTGCTCTGCTGCTTGTCTTCCTGCCTTCTTCAGGTTCCAATTCTGCTTTAGTGAAGTTAGCACACTTTTATTTTCTACTCTCTGTCCCTAAAGGTATATTAAATTAAGGATTTTACCTTGGTGCTTAGGTAATTTCCTTTTAGTGAAAAGCAGGACATATGAACAAAGAAATATTGTTCTTATTTTCTATTGTCTGCTATTTTCCTAGCAAGATTTTGTATAATGGAGGTTGTGCCAGTCACTAATTTGTTGCTCCTATACTCCAAATCCACCTTTCTTTGCCCTGCTGGGGAATATTGGTCATCATTGCTTTATGACACATCTTCCTATTGTTGTCTGGCTTTGGTATTTGACTCATGCATTTCTTTCCTTTTCCTGACAATATATCTTTTCTGTTCGGGAATGTGAGGTCCATCAGAGCTGGTATTCTGTGTTAAACTTCTTTATATCCCTGGTACCTAGCAACATAAGTCATACATATCACGTACAGACATGACTAGAATGAATGTCAATGTCATGACAGGAGTAAAGTATGCTAAGATATAATTACTTACCATACACCTCATATTTAGAGAAGAATAATGAGGGAAGATTTGTCCTAGAAGATACATAAATATAGTATAAAGTTATAGTAAATAAAACAGGACAGTATTGGTTTACTTAAATGAAATCAATCAAATGGATTTAAGAGTTCAGAAACCTCTAAAGTATAATTGGTATTTTGTTATATGAAAAAGGTGGCATATTAGTTAGATTGGAAAATTAGGTACTCTTCAAAATATAATGATGAGAAAATTTACCATGTATTCAGGGGGAAAGTTAGATTCCCACTTCTTCACTCTGTACCCCAAAATTGATTCCAGATGGGTTAGGATTTAAATGCTTTAAATTTTTATTTTCTGGTAATGGTGAATTAGGTTATTCAAACTCTCCCACAGGAAACAACTAAAAATGCTGGGCAAAATATTTTAAAATATCTTCTTAATTTCATCAAAAAGCAGCAGATAGAAAGGAATTACTGAATTAAAGGCAAATGAAAATTGCAAACTCAGAGAGCTAAAAGCTCAACTAACATGGAAACCGCTTTTGCTCTAAAAGCATTTGCCAATCCAGGCAAACTTGAACGTTTGTTTGAGTGGACTCATGGGGAGAGTGGGATAGAGGAAATATTTGGAGAGATAAAGGCTGAGAGATTTCCAGAACTGACTAAGACACCAACCCACAGATTTTAGAAGTCTAAGGAACCCCAAGTTGAATAAATAAACAGGAAAAAAAAAACCTAGATATATCATTGTGAAACTGCAGATAACCAAGCAAATAGAAAAAGCTTAAAAACAGCTAGAGGAAAAAAACCAAGGCAGATTCCCCACCATCATGAGATTCCCTGCCATCATGAGAACATTCATGAGTCTGACAGCAGACTTCTCTCTAGAAACAATGGAAACAAAAAGATGGCTTTCTCTCTGGTTATTTAATAGATTTCTGCCTCCGGCCTGTATTTTCTGTTCTAGCCCGTTATCTACCTCCCTTAAAGGGAAAGGGAAAGATTCAGCTGTTCTGTGTTTTCAATACTCTTTGCCTTAAAACTATCTTGGAGAACCCTTTCATTAGAGTTTAAAATAATTGAGAACAAAGCCCTCCGGGTGACTGTAATGTTGCAAACACATTGCCCTGATTTAAAGGGCGTCTACCTCACAGCAAAGTGTATTTGCCATTTCCCTCAGGCATGTGTATCTCATTTATGAGAATGGCACCTTTTATTGATGCCACTGTGTGTTAAGCATTGTATTGGATTCTTGATGTATGCTATTTAATTCACTATTCACAAGAACTCTGTAAGGAAAGTGTTTTTATCTCCATTTGTCAGAGAGGCTGAGAGAGATTTAGCACATTTCACATGATTGCACAGCAAATGAGGGCAGACCCAGAAATCTAGCAGGTTCTCTGACCCCAAGTCCCATGCATTTTCCACTCCTCATATCTCACCAAAGAACCCACAATTCAAAGGCATAATGACATAAATCACATGTTCCTACCAAACTGCTGGTCTACTTTTATCTTTAAATTCCAATAATTCTGCATGCTGCATGAAACACACACACAAAAGCATCATTATACACTTTTCCTTAATTGAAAAAAAAAATATTCTCTAATCTCGGATGTTTGTACCTAGAGAATAATGAGCATTCCCCTATTCAAATGTCAAATTTAAACAGCACAAAACATTTAGTAATTGCACATTTGCCACAATAAGCCACTTGCAGAGGATTATTTCTGGATGTGGGTTTCCTGATAAAAGGATATATCTGTCTAAATACTGTGGAATAAAAAGGTTTTATTTAATAACAAGCATGTTTCTTATAGTAGAAAATATTCTTGTTAGTACATACTGAAGACTGCTGTTTATTTTATGTGGGAGAGGAGGTTATAGCATTTTACTTACTGTCAAATGAAAGAACTTTTTATAATGCATTGGATTTCTGAATTTTTATAACCCAATTTCAAATCTTTCTTTTGTGGATAAGAAGAGCTAGAGGAAACTACCTTTATTCTTTCCAAATGCCCCGTAATCTATTGCTTTTTACCAAAAATATTTGGAAGGGTATGGAAAGAAGGCTGTATTCAGTGTTTTCAACCTGAGTAATGATTTCTTAGATCTGCACTATCCGGTATAGTAGCCACTAGCCGCATATGGCTATTGAGTGCTTGAAACGTTGCTGGTCTGAGTTGGGATGCACTCTAAGTATAAAATACACATTGGATTTCAAAGATTTAGTATACAAAATACTTCAATAATAATTGTTTTATATGGATTACATGAGGAAATGATAATATTTGGGATATGTTGGGTTAACCAAAATATATTATTAAAAATAAATTTCACCAGTTTCTTTTTACTTTTTCCACTGTGGCTACTAGAAAACTTGAAATTACCTATGCAGATCAGTTTTGTGACTTGCACTATGTTTCTGTTGAACTGTGCCATCTTACCAAAAGGCATTAGCCCCATGACTGGTATACCTGTTTCCATCCACGACACCCCCATAGTCTACTCACAACAGAGTGGTTAAAGTAAATCTCATAAAAACATAAATCAGATCATGTCGCTCTTCTCTCACAGCCCTCCAGTGGCTCTTTTCAGAGTAAGAGCCAGAGTCCTTACAACGGTCCCCAGGACTCTATACTTGACCCCTGTCATCTCTCCGACCTCATTTCTCCCACTTCTCTCCCTCACTCACTTGGCCCTAACCATGCAGGTCTCAACACTCTTCCTTAAATAACGCTTTATGCTCTCACCCAGGGCCTTTGCACTAGCTGTTCCCTCTGTCTGGAACACTCTTGCCCCAGTTATCCTCATGGTTAACTCCTTCACCTTCTTCAAGACTGCTCAAAACTCACCTTCCCAAGGAGGCTTAACTATCCCCACATTTAAAGTTGCAACTCCCAAAAATCTTCACACCCTTGTACTCTGCCCTACCTTTTTCTTTTCTCATAGCCTTTAACATCTTTAAAATTTACCGTTTAATTTACTTATTATATTATTGTCTGCTTTTGACTGTCTTTCAATAATTGTTGAATGCACGCAGGCGGTGGAGGGAGGCCATTATTGCATAGTACAAATTCTTAGCCCTTCCAGAAGATCCTTGGCAGAAAAGACAGGAGAACTGTTACATATAGAAGAAAGAAAAAAAGTAGAAGAGTGGGAAACAAATCGATAGAGCTAAATAATTATTTCCCTTCGATAACATTTCTCTTCCCCCTATAGACTATGAGCATCTTCAAGGCAAGAACTGTGTCTTATTCATAGAGATATCTCTTGCACCTAGAATAAAACTTATGGTCATTTGAATTATTAGTCCCAATTCCTCACTCTTGTGTAGTAAAATTATACATTGTACTCTTGTCATACAGGTGGGGGAGACAGTACTTCCTCATCCATTGACATTGGGCTTGGTCATGTGACTTGCTTTGGCCAATGGGATTTTAGCAGACTTAACACAAGCAGAGGTTTAAAATGTGTGTGCACAGATTGCCTTGACCCTCTTGTCCTTCCAAACTCCTTTATAAGAAGAATAAACTCCAGGTAGCCACTGATTCTCCAATCTGAGTCCTAGAATGAGAAACACGGAGCAAGCCCGAACTTGACCCACAGGTGGAAACCTAGGAGCAAGGAATAAATGATTATTATATGCCACTAAAACTTTTGTGGTTGTTTTTTATGCAGCACCTGACACATAGTCATACTAAAAATATATATTTATAGAAAGTTTTAAAATACCAAATGGGGAGAAGTTACATCAACTCTCTGCCTTTCATATCTGACGCCCAACCTTCTGCATTGATGTTCAGTATTTGTTGCTCATGGCTCCTGGCTACGCACTTGGTTTCTTCTCTTTGCTTTGTGTCTAATGGAACGAACTGACCTACCCGGTCCCTGACTGCTACTTAGCCGCAACTGGATCACCACCTTGTTCCCAAAGCCTGAACTTGACTAACCCAGGCCTGGCCTCCTGCCATGTCTTAACTCCACCGCAGCCCATTGCCTGACCCTAAGAGACAGCAAGTCTGTTCAGAGAAGTAAAGAGCAAATAAGCTTGAGTAAAAAGGAATAGGATATTGGGCAGCAGGGTTAAGAGGAAAGAGAAATTGTTTAGAGAAATATATAAAGTATGAGAAGAACAAACTTCAACAACAGTCCTAAAAACACAGACAGATATGTACACCTATCCAAGAAATCCAGCTCCAAATGAGTCTGACATTTTTACCCAGCAGAAGGCAGAATTCATTCCCACATTTTGTTCTCTGCATGTTCTCTTCCCAGAATCCCCCAAGTGGCTCTTGTCTACTACCTTGAGAAATCACCAAACCTGCTGCAAAACCCATCACATGTGGGAGCTGATGGACAAATGAGGTCATCCCTTGAAATGAAAAGCTGGTAATCCAGAAAAGATGACCTTCCCCCTGCCACTGCTGTGGACTCTACAAAAAGTCCACTTTCACCTTCAATGCCACTGCCATGCAAATGCTTGGGCATTGACGTGCTAGCAACAGCTGAAATCTCACCAAGTGTGAAGATTTTGTAACTGCTTGTTTTGAATTAATTTTGTAAATGCTAATCACTTGGCTCAAAAAGTGCAAAGATTTTAGAGACCATTCTCAACTCATCAGAGCTTCTTCCCCTTTTCTGATGCTTCATTCTTCTTCGTCACACTTATGAACAAAGTCCATTTCCTTCATCAGTTTACTGAATCAATTCATAGTAAGGTACAGAGTCAATCTTCTTGATAATGGCAATAAGTCCAAATTGCTAGATATAGTTGACCTTGAGTTCCCTTTTTCCTTTCTTTTATGACATTAATTTGTGGGCATTTTCCTCATGTGTTTGTTGAAACATGAACAGAGGTCATTTTTTAAATTTTTTTGTTGAAGAATAGCATACATCCAGAAAAATGCACTGATCAAAACAAACGACTTGAAGTCTTTTCATAAAGTGATTACACCAACGTATCCAGGGCTTAGATCAAGACACCAAAACTTAACAGCACCCTTGTGCACCTAACAGTCATACTCCTTCACACACCCATGGTAAACCACTCCCTTGATGTCTAACACCATAAACTAGTTTCACCTGTTTTTGAACTTCACATAAATGGAGTCATAGAGCATGTACCCTCTTGTATCTCTCTTCTTTCATTCAAGATTATATCATCTTTATTCATTTGCATTATGTAGTTGTAGCTCAGTCATTCTCATTGCCACACAGGGTTCCATTGTATGAAGATACCACATTTGGTTGATCCATTCCGCTGTTGATGGACATTAGGATTTCTATCCATTTGGGACTATTACACACAGTGATCTGAGAACACTCTCTTATATGGAGTTTGATGAACATATGTATATATTTCTGTTGGAATTGTATCTAGCAAGGGTCATTTTAATTTAGAAATTCTACCTATAAAAACAATTCTGAATATTCTTGAATAGGTTGGTATTTTTAAATTCTGAGTCCGGGATCCAAGCTTTCAGGAAGAGTTGTTTACCACCTTCCCTCATCTGAAAAATAAACAGATTTCTGTGGAAGAAAGGGTCTCAAACATTGAAATGTATCCAAGTACTAATAGCATAGTAAATGTAGTAGAAAACAATATTAACACTTAAGTGATTTGTATCTTAGGTTCAGCATTGTTTTATTTGGGGAGGTGCCCGAAATTTTAATTTTCTTAATATACTTTAATCTCTATAGACAAAGAAATCTGGCAGCCAGAACCCAAAGCCAAGCAGTTTTTGCCTCAGTTCAGTGCAACTTCACTCTCCAGAGGGCTAGTTGGTTGGAGGTCATATTAAAGGAGCATAAAAACAAGATTCTGCCAGTTGTCAGTGATCCATCTGCAGCTTTGCCTTCCCAGGACACAGCAGCCAAGAGCAAGGACAGTCAAGGGAAATGGGGAACAACAGTAAAGGACACAAAAATAGTCTTTGTTGGAAATACAACATGGTACAGCTACTTTGGAAGATGATTTGGTGATTTTTCACAAAACTAAACATAGTCTTACCATATGCTCCAGCAATCATGCTCCTTGGTATTTACCCAAACGAGTTGAAAATGTATGTCCACACTAACACCTGCACGCAAATGTTTATAGCAGCCTTATTCATAATCGCCAAAACTTGGAGGCAACTAAGATATCCTTCAATAGGTGAATGGATAAACAAACTGTGGTACACCTATACAATGGAATATTATTAGGGATAAAAAGAAATGAGTTATTAACCACAATGAGGTACCACCTCATATCCATTAGGGTGGCTACCATCAAAAAAAAAGCAGAAAATAACAAGTGTTTGTAAGGGTGTGGAGAAATTGACACTCTCGTGTACTGTTGGTGAGAGTGTAAAGTGGTGCAGCCACTGTGGAAAACAGTATGGCAGTTCCACAAAAAATTAAAAATAGAATTACCATACGATCCAAGAGTGGAGTCTTGAAGAGATATTGGCACAATCACGTTCATAACAATATTATTCACAATAGCCAAAAGATAAAAGCAACCCAAGCATCCATTGACTGATGAATGGGTAAACAAAATGTGGTATATCCATACAATGGAATAGTATTCAGCCTTAAAAAGGAAGGAAATTCTGACACAGTGCTACAATGTGGGTGAACCTTCATGCTAAGTGAAATAAGCCAGACACAAATAGACAAATACTGCATGATTCCACCTATATGCAGTACATAGAGTAGTCAAATTAATAGAGACAGAAAGTAGAACGATGGTTGCCAGGGGCTGGGAGTAAGACGAAATGGGAAGTTGTAGTTCAATTGATACAGAGTCAGTTTTGCAGGATAAAAAAAGTGCCAGAGAGGAATGGTGGTGATGGTTGCACAACAATGTGAATGTACTTAATACCACTAAACTGTACATTTAAAAATGGTAGGAAATTAATAAGTCATGGGGATATCATTACAGCATGGTAAATATAGTTAATAATACTGATTGTATATTTGAAAGTTGCTAAGAGAGTAGATCTTAAAAGTTCTCGTCATAAGAATAAAATTGTATCTAGGTGTGGTAATGAATATTAACTAGACTTATTGTGGTGATCATTTTGCAATGTATACAAATATCAAATCATTGTGTTGTACACCTGAAACTAATATAATGTTACATGTCAATTATATCTCAATAAAAAATAATTGAGATGATAACTTTTATGTTATCTATATTTTCCCAAAATTAAAAATAATTTTAGGCCTAGTGGTTAAGTTCGGCACACTTTGGTGGCCCAGTTTCGGTTCCCAGGCGAGCACCTACACCATGTGTCGGTGGCCATGCTGTGGCAGTGATTCACAAACAAAATAGAGGAAGACTGGCACAGATGTTAGCTTAGGGCGAATCTTTCTCAGCAAAAAACAAAAAAAGAAATGAGCTATCAAGCCAAGAAAAGACATGGAGGAAAATTAACTGCATAATGCTAAGTGAAAGAAGTCATTCTGAAAAAGCTATATACTTTATGATTCCAGCTACATGTCATTCTAGAAAAAGCAAAACTATAAAGATAGTAAAAGAATTAGTGGTTGCCAGGAATTCAGGGGGGAGGGAGGAAGGGATATATAGGTGGAGCACAGGGGATTTTTAGGGCAGTGAACTATTACTCTGTACGATACTATAATGGTGGATACATGTCATTATACAGTGTTAAAATCCGTAGAATGGTACAACACAAAAAGTGAACGCTAAAAACAAACTCTAATATAAACTATGGACTTTGGTTAATAATAATGTATTAGTATTCATTCGTCAGTTGTAACAAATGAACCACACTGCCTAAGTTAGTTCTGGCACACAGAACTCAGGTGGCTTATAACCAACAGAAATTTATTTCTCACAGTTCTAGAAGCTGGAAGTCTGAGCTCAGGGTGTCAGCATCGTCGGGTGAGAGCCCTTTTCTGGGTTGCAGACTTCTCTTTGTATCTTCAAGTGGTGAAAGAGGCAAGGGATCTCTCTGGGGCATCTCTTATCAGGGCACTCATTCCATTCAGCCCCTCATGACCTAATCACCTCCTACAGGCCCCGCCTCCTAAGACCATCACTTTGGGCCTTAGGTTTTCTTTTTTTTTTTAGATTTTTTTGTGTGTGTGTGAGGAAGATCAGCCCTGAGCTAACATCTATGCTAATCCTCCTCTTTTTTTTTGCTGAGGAAGACCGGCTCTGAGCTAACATCCATTGCCAATCCTCCTCTTTTTTTTTCCCCAAAGCCCCCCAGTAGACAGTTGTACATCATAGTTGCACATCCTTCTAGTTGCTGTATGTGGGACGCGGCCTCAGCATGACCGGAGAAGCGGTGCATCTGTGCACGCCCGGGGTCCGAACCCAGGCCACCAGTAGTGGAGTGCGCACACTTAACCACCAAGCCACGGGGCCGGCCCCTTAGGTTTTCAACATACGAATTTTGGGGGTCATAAACATTCAGACCATAGCACACACAGATGCAAGATGTTAATGATAGGGGAAATTGTTGGTTGAGGGGATGGGTTTATATGAGAATTCTCTACACCTTCTGAGCAATTTATCTGTAACCTAAAACTGCTCTAAAAAAAAAGTTTATTAATTAAGAAAGAAAAGTCTTTGACCCTGCAGCCCAACCAGCAGAATCCTGGAAATGGAGCTCTCCAAAGCTTCTCCCTCTCTGGGCAGAGTCAGGTCACTGGTCTTTTAGTTGTCGCTAAAGCCCTCCTCTGCCACCTCTGGTGCCTTTTGCCTTCATGACCCTAGCTGCCTCTGACCCTCCAAGCATGGGCTGACCTTGCCTTGATTCTGTCTGGGCTATGTCGCTGCTGTGATGGCAACCCTCTTCCCATCTCCGCTGATGCTGCCCTGACCACTGACAATGGTCTTGCTGGGGGAGGACACTGTCTCTCCCACTAAGAATACAATGATTATAAAGTGACTGAATGGGGTGGTCCTGATTTCCCCATTTCCTGCTGAAGTCTTTGATACCCTTTAAGTAACTTTCAGATCTCCTATAACCAGTGTCCAAAACGTCTAACACAAGCTGCCCTTGGGTCTGAATAAGGTGTCACATGAATGACCCTAAACAGAATCACGCATAAAATATCCCTTTATGCTGAAAGTAAGTCAATGACCTGGGAGGGGAGATCATGCCCTCTGCCTTCCTCTTCTCTCTGATATCTCCCTGATCACCAAGAACATGCCAGAAGCATGGAAGCTCTAATGTCTTAACAACAAGGTCCTGAGTTCCTCATAGTTAGCCATTTCACAGACTTGAAACTGTTTTTCCCAGTGGGAGAAATTAATTCTACATGAAATAGATTCCTAAGAGATCTGCCCTCATGTTCCAGGTCTCTAGCTCTGGGATTCCCAAGTGCTAGTCCATAGCAAAGCTCTCATAATTCCACAGTGAAATGAGAAAAATAAAGATAATGTAATAAGTTTTTTCACAAGGCCAAATTTACTGCATCTAAGAGATTGTCTTTTATTGGAGATTAAATCCTCCCTTCGTGCAGAGGGCAGGGGCATTGAAAGGTCAGTTTGTTAATGAAATGAAATGTTAAAAGATAAAAGTAGCTTTTAAAAACACCTTATTTGGCTAAATAGAAAGCCCACAATTCTCTGCTGATCCCAAAAGTTTTTTTGAAATTTTCCTGATCTATAAAAATCCAAAAATCTGGAATTCATTGCCCTAGATGAATATAATGATTACCTCTCTTTGTCCAAGAGTCTGAAATATAGAAGAAAACACAGGGTGCTTGAAATCACCACCTAACCAGAAATTGTGTACAACCAAAAGTTTCCACCAACTCCAAAAAGGTGCACCAAACCATCTGCTAGAGCTGCCAACCCAGACAGACCTTTCTGTGCTTCTTCCCTTCCTCTCCTTGATGACTAAAATCAGGCAACAGAAAGGAGGAAGTAGAGACCCAAATGACTGACTCATCTGTCTTCTGGATACTGAGATCCTTGAAAACAAGTTTTCTCATCCCATAGTTAGATTTAGTGCCCAGTCAGAACCTAACACACCAGGCCTGAAATCAGAATTGAGTCTTCTAGTTAATGGGAGCAGGTGTCAGGAACCAAAGCACTAAAAGTCCACGATATGAATGATTGACTTCTCATAACACAGTAACCCACAGGCTTAGTGTGGCTTTAAAGATCATAAGCTTGCATGAGATCCACCCATCCCTGTGGAGCTTAAAGAAACTTGAGCTGAGACAATTTTCCAGGAAGACCATCCCACAACATCACCACTATCTGGAAGACAAGGGCTCATTTGCTTTAGAAGAATCCCTGGGGGTCACTCCACTAGCAATCTCTTTTTTTCCAATCCCAAAAGTGGGATAACTCCACTATTAGTCACTAAGCCAAGATTTATTATAAAAATTGGCATCAAGGAAAATGTTGGCTTGTCTAAGATAAAAGGAAATTTCTTTACCTACATTCATTTTCAAATTAGGATCATTATTTCTCTCTGGCTTTGCATAATGATTCAGCCAATGAATTTGAATCCTTTTCCTGATATCCTTGAAAACAGATGGGAGGTTGCTATTAATTCATATAACCATTTTAGAGACAGGGAAATGGAGACAGGGACGTGACCTCCTCAGTGAACCAATGGACCAGATGGAAAAAATATCCTTTTGTGCATCATCATGGCATCTTTCTTGCAATCATACCATATTGTCTCTTAGAACAAAGACTCCCCAAAAAAGTAAATATGTGATCTTATGTAGACACAATCCTTTGGTTTCAAAGATTCTCTGTCATATGTTCATCCAAGTCCTGTGTTTGATCAAATGATATAATGTATAGCAGAGGCTTTCAAACTGTACTCCCTAGGGAAGGGGCCATGTTGAGACGGAGAAGGTGTTGAGTATGGGTGGGGGCATTGGAAGAGTTGGAATTCCACCACTTGTTCAACCAGAGAAAATCTGCTTTTATGTTTTCTTTCATATGTGTATCCCTGTAGTATTTCACTTCAAGAAAAAGAGTGTTCCTTTTTTGAAAAGTTTGCAAATCAGTCAAAAATATGAAAATGTTTTACAAACCATAAGGTACCATGCAAATATAGATATAGATTTTTCTACTATATACATGCAAAGAGAGTTAAGTCTGCTCATTACCAGGGATAGCAAACTAACATTTACTGAATGTCTATTTTACAGATGAGAAAAATGAGGTAAATATTTGAGAATGTCTAATTCCAAAGCCTGTGCTTTTCCTTCTTCATCAGTTTCTCTAACTTTTCAGCCAATGCATGTGTCTGGCCCCTCAGAAAATTCAGTACTACAATCTTCGTTCTAAGATATCCTCAGGGAGCCAGCCCTGATGGCCTAGCAGGCAGAGTTCAGCGAGCTCCGCTTCAGCAGCCTGGGCCCAGCTCCGGAGCATGGAACCACAACACTTGTCTGTCAGTAGCCATGCTGTGGCAGTGGCTCACATAGAAGAACTAGAAGGACCTACAAGTAGAATATATAACTATATACTGGGGCTTTGGAGAGCGAAAAAAAAGAGAGAGGAGGGAGGGAGGAAGGGAGATTGGCAACAGATGTTGGCTCAGGGTGAATCTTTAAAAAAAAAATTCTAAAAAAAAAAAATTCCTCAGGGTCTCAGCAGAAGTTAAGGTTGGCTATTTTGGCTTTTATTGCTACTAATAGTATTATCACACTGTAAGGGAGGAAAAATAATTTTCCCTTTACCCTTCTGAGTTCATACCTAAGACCCCTGTAATAAAAGATAGATGAACAAGAGAAAAACAAATAGAAGTTTATTAATGTGTATGCCACACATATACCTGAGAGATACCCGGGGGAAAATGTGGAACTCCTCAAAGTGGCTTAGAATTCAGGCTTAAATACCATCTTAATAGGGAAAGGGGAGGGGGCATGTAGGTCTCTTAGGGGAGAGTAAATGATTTTTAGGGAAGATGAACGGGCCCTTAGAAGAACAGATGGGAGGCGTGATAGTTTGTGAAGAAGTTTGGGTGTAGGGTTAGCGTCTAGTCTCCTCTCTTGTGACAAGTCAATCTCCCCTGGTTGATGAAACTCCCCAATGAAGCAATCTATGACAATTGAGTTCCTTTTGGAGAATCTGTCTTTAGGCAGATAATAGGAGTTCAGAGAAAGCCTCTGTCTGCATTTGCTGTTTTTCAAGTGCCTACAGCTCAAAATAATCAATATACCAAAGCGGGATATTTTGGGGAGGCAGGTCCTGAACTCCTAGAGTCATATTTTGGAGTGGCATATTCTACAACCCTTCAACACCAGCTGTCAAATACATGTTTTTAAATTGTTTTTTTAAAAATGTTTATTGTTTCTTTTCTGAAGTAACACAGGTCTGTTTTTTAAAACATATTCCTGAATCCTTCAATAGCAACCAAGCCATTAGGCTCTATGTGGTGTGCATTAGCATTAATGAAAAAGAAACAGCCAAAAGTTATAATCTCTAAAAGTGTTTTATGCAGTCTGCACTGCATTTTCCCTCTCTTCGTCAGTGAGAGTCCATATGGATGCACCCGTTGCTTTAAAAATGATTGTCATAGTTCTCAATAATTCTGATGGAGAACCCTATTTTTAACTCCAATCTAAAACACATTAGAGGAGCCATCTAGAGTTTTGAAGTTGGCATTTAGGAATTATATGGAACATCCCTCCTCCCTAAATTTGATTTACCATCTGTGTTCATTCTCAGTGTTCCAAAGCACCATCACAGGGTATATATTTCATTTTGGGGAGAAATAACATTAAAAATAAGAGCTCTTTAAGCTGCTTCACACCTGATTCCCTGGTATCTGGAACAAGGAACTTAGCTGCACGGTTACTGCCAGTTCCTGCTTGAGGACCGGGTACAGCAAGGTAACATGGAAACAGTTGGTCCATTTGAAATAAATACATTGCATGTACAGAAGCCTCTCAAGCAGGAAAGCTGGATTATAATTAGCTATTTCTCTACACCAAAATAGGGCCAAACTTGGATATAGACAGTGCAGGTAACAGTGTCTACTTGATGAAATTTCAGGAGCATCAGGAAAGGCCCCAAAACATCTTCCTCCACCTTCTGCCTCATGCTTGCTAATTTTATAACAGCTTTATTGAGATGTAATTGACATAGCATAAACTGCATATATTTAATAAACTGTGCAATTCCATGAGTTTCAGCATGTGCACACACAAAACCATCACCACAATCAAGATAATGAACATTTCATTACCCCTAAAAGCTTCATCATGCCCCTTTGTAATCCGTCTCCCATCTTCTCCTCCTCCTCCCTCTCCCTCTCATCTCTAGGTAACCACTGCTCTGCTTTCTGTCAATTTAGATTAGTTTGCATTTTCCAGGATTTTATAAAAATGAGGTCATAGGGCTTCTTTCACTAAGTATAGTGATTTTGAAATTCTTCCATGTTGTTAGTATCAATGTTTTGTTCCTTTTTATAGATCAGTAGTTCCCATCACAGAGATATGCCACAAGTTGTTGATCCATTCACCTTTTGATGGATATTTGGGTTGTTCCCAATATTTGGCTATTACAAATAAAGCTGCTACAAATATACGTGTATCATAAATCTTTGCACAGACACTTACTTTCACTTCTCTTAGGTCCTAGGAGTGGAATTACTGGGTTGTATGGTTGGTATATGTGTAACACCTTAAGAAACTGCCTGTTTCCAAATGGTGGTATCATTTTTCACCCCACCAGCAATGTATGAGAGTTTCAGTTGTTCCAAATCCTCGCCAACACTATTTTCAGTATTTGATAAAATATGATTTTATCTCTTCCTTTTACATCCATTTACCTTTTATTTCTTTTTCTTGCCTTGTTGCACTGGCTAGAACCTCCAGTACAATGCTGAGTAAAGGTGATTCCTGATCCTAGGGGGAATGCATTCACTCTTTCACCATTAAGTATTAGCTAGTTATAGGTTTTTCGTAATGTCCTTTGTCAGGATGAAAAAGTTCCCTTCAATTCCTAGCTTCTGAGAGTTTTTATCATGAATAAACTTTGGATTTCATCATATGCTTTTCCTCTACCTATTGAGATGGCCACATGATTTCTCTTTTTTTTTTTTTTCTTTTTAATATACTATTTTTTGGAGAAGTTTTAGGTTCACAGCAAAATTGAGTGGAAGATACACAGATTTCCCATGTTCTTTTCATTCTGTTAATATGGTAAATTGATTTTCAAATGTTAAAGCAAACTTACACTCCTGGGATAAACCCCACATGGTTATGATGTATTATCCCTTCAATATATTGGTGGATTTGACTGGCTAAAATTTTTTTCAGTTTTTTTTCTATTTAAATTCATAAGGAATATTGGTCTGTAGTTTCTTTTCTTGTAATGACTTTGGTTTCAGTTTCAGATTAATTTTGTAATCAAAGAATGACTCAGGAAGAATTTCTTTCTTATTTTCTAGAAGAATTTGTTCACAATATACATTATTTTTTCCTTAAATGTTTGATAGAAACCAGCAAAACCAGTTCATCAAGGAATTTTCTTTTAGAAAGATATTTAGCTACAATTTAATTTATGTAGTAGATGTAGGGCTATTCAGCTTATCTACTACTGCTTGAGTGAGCTTTGACAGTTGCTGCTTTTCAAAGAATTCATTTATTTCATATAACTTGTCAAATTTATTGGCATGGAGATGTTAATAATATTCCCTTAGCATCCTTTCAACGTCATTTTAATGGTGTTCCCTCTCTCATTCCTGATATTGGTGATTTGTGTCTTCTTTTTCTTTTTATTCTGATTATTCTGACTAGAAATTTGTTGATTTGATTGATCTCAAAGAACTAGTTTTGTTATCATTAATTTTCATTATTCTTTTCTTTTTATCTCTCATCTGTTTCTGCTCTTGTTTTTATTATTTTCTTTCTTCTGCTACTTTGCATTAAATTTTCTCTTCTCTTTCTGTCTTTTTGATGTGGAAGCTTAGAATATTGATTTTAGATTTTTCTACCTTTCTCATATAAGTATTTAATGGTGTAAATTTCCCTCTAACACTGCTTTAGCTGCATCCCATACATAATAAGTCATGATTTCATTTTCATTCCATTCAAAATATTTTCTAATTTCCTTTGTGATCTTTTCTTTGACCCATAGGTTTTGTTTCCAAATATTAGAGAGTTTCAAGGTATCTTTCTGGTACTAATTTCTAGTTTAGTTCCATTATGGTCTGCGAACACATATTGCATAATTTCAATTTTTTTAATTTGTTAAAATTTATTTTATGGCCCAGAATGTGATCTATCTTTTTTTAATGTTTTGTGCACACTTGAAAAAAAAAAAGGTGTGTTGGGTAAAGTGTGAAGACAATTATAGACAAATGCTAATTAGACCAACTCGGTTGATGGTGTTTCTCAAGTATTCTACATCCTTACTAATATTCTGTCTACTTTTCTCAATAATTGTATTGACAGACCAGTGTTAAAATCTCCAAATTTAATTGTGAATTTGTCTATTTTTCTATTCCATTCTATCAGTTTCCACTTCATGTGTTTTGAAGCCTTGTTATTATGTACACAAATATTTAGAATTATTATATCCTCTTAATGAATTGGCCTCTTTATCATTATAAAATGAATCTCTCTGTCCTTTAAAATACTCCTGATTCTTAAATCTTCTTTGTCCAATGTTAACATAGCCATTTTAGCCCTCTTTTTATTAGTTTGCCTGGTATATCTTTTTCCATCCTTTTGCTCTAACCTACCTGTGTAGTAGATAGCATACAGTTGAATCTTGTCTTTTTATTTTATTTTTAATCAATTTGACAATTCTTGCCTTTTAAATAAGGTGTTAAAACAATTTATATTTAATGTGATTATTGGTATGGTTGGGTTTAAATCTACCATCTTGATAATTGTTTTCTATTTGTCACATCTATTCTTCGCTCATTTTTCTTCTTTTTCTATCTTCTTTTGGATGAATTGAGTTTTTATGACTTTATTTTATCTTTTTAATTCCTATTAGCTATATGTCTTACTTTTTTTTCTTAGTGATTGTCTTAGGGCTTACACTATGCATCTTTAACTTGTCACAGTCTACCTTCAAGTAATGTTATATCACTTCACATGAAGTGTAAGGACTTTACAACCATATACTTCTATTTTCCCCCTCCCAGCTTTTCTGCTATTTTTGTCACACATTTTACTTTACATATGTTCTATCCCCTTACATTAAGGCAATGATTCTTGTCACTATTCAAACACCCTTTGGGGTTTGTGTTCACTGGAGTGTGTATGAAGCATCTGAACAGGTTTTGATGAAAAATGGGGATGGGAAGAAAGCTTGACAGTTCTAGGTGAGTAAACACAGCACCAAAGGATAAACAGGACAAAAAGAGACTTTGCCTATTTTAAACTTTGAAAAGGCCGTCCTGGCCAAAGGCTAATGGTTTGAGAATTCCCATCAGTTTTCCCACTAGACTGTCCAGATTTAAAATGCTGGACAATATATTCAGAGCATTAATCTATGCACTTAAAAACCACAGGAGTTAGTCAGGGGGAAGAGAAGATCAGATAATAACTTTATTGCAGGTATAACTAGTTAGTTTGAAAATCAGCTGATTCCAAAAAGCAGTCAAGCCATTGTTGTTACCACATTGACTAAACAAATAGTTACTTGAAGGTGCATCTTTTTTCATTTCTTCAGCTCTTATTTTTAATGTCATATAGGTCTACTACTTTCTCAGAGACAAGACCAAATTTATAACAGAAATATAACAACGTTAAAAATAAAGGAAATTTGACCAAACATCATCCTATAAACAAGATTGTTTAATCATCAGAAGTGTTAAAATAAATTCTTTTGGCTATAAAGCATAAAAATTTGCAAAGAGACTCAATAAATGCAAAGCTTCCCTCTCTCCTACCACCCCCTTTATACCCACTCCCAGTCTTCCATCTTCCTGGACTCCAGCACACGGAACGGGAAGAGTTTGGAAACCTACCCATTCCACGGTCTTGGCAAGACTTCCAGTAGCCATAGGTTCCAGGTTTAAGGTTTAGTGTTCCTATATCTTGATGACATTGTAACACATTAGTAAGAATTTGGGGCATAAAGGAGCCATTGTAAGTAGAAAGTCTTGGGGATATTTTTCTTCAAAAATTTGTTTGCCAAAAAGAAGTTCGAGAAGTTGTCTGTACATCAGCTCATTTCTGTAAAGAGACATGCATTTTCTAGGGTGTGGATCTCGAATAAGCTTCCGTCTCCCTTGTCCTCCTCCCTTCCCGCTCCTCATCACCTTTCTTTCCCCTTCTCTTTCTGCCTGTCATTGCTCCCCCTCTTTGACTCGATCTCTCTTTTTACCTCCTTCTCTCCTTTACATAGAACAGTGGTTAGGAGCATGGACCCTTGATCCAGCTCTCTGAGTTCAAACCCTCAGTTTGTCACTTTTTAGTAGAGCGACTTTGGCTGCTTCACTTCTCTGCTTCTCTGTGCCTCAGTATCCTCACCTGCAAAAGTGAGGATAATAATTGTTCTTACCTCATAAGAATGTTAAGAAGATTAAGTAAGTTAATATATAAAAACAGGGCCGACCCCGTGGCTTAGTGGTTAAGTGAGCGCGCTCCACTACTGGCGGCCCGGGTTTGGATCCTGGGCGCGCACCGACGCACCGCTTCTCCGGCCATGCTGAGGCCGCGTCCCACATACAGCAACTAGAAGGATGTGCAGCTGTGACATACAACTATCTACTGGGGCTTTGGGGGAAAAATAAATAAATAAAATTATTAAAAATATATATAAAAAAACATGTAAAATAAGCCCTGGCGCTTATTAAGTTCTCCATAAGGATTAGCCTTTACCATCATCATCATCATTATTTAAGTGAGAAACATTTATTTCCCTGGAAGGTGTAGAAGAGAGAAGCCCTTAACATTTTCTGCATTGCCCTTCCACTGAGCTTCCACTCTGACCACTCCCAGGTGTTAAACACAAATTTGAGGTCCCCCAGAAGAGATATTCTTTGAGTAGCCTTAAGATGCCAGCTAGGGCTGGCCCCGTGGCTTAGCGATTGGGTGCTCGCGCTCTGCTACTGGCGGCCCCGGTTTGGATCCCGGGCGTGCACCCACGCTCCGCTTCTCCGGCCATGCTGAGGCCGCGTCCCACATACAGCAACTAGAAGGATGTGCAGCTATGACGTACAACTATCTACTGGGGCTTTGGGGAAAAAAAGGAGGAGGATTGGCAATAGATGTTAGCTCAGAGCCGCTCTTTTTCAGCAAAAAGGGGAGGATTAGCACAGATGTTAGCTCAGGGCTGATCTTCCTCACAAAAAAAAAAAAAAAAGAGGCCAGCTAGCAGGTGTCCAAGAACAGAGCAGAGTAAGGAGCAGCTTGCCAAGACTATACACAGAGAAGATTCAACCCATATTTGCTGTTAACATTCTATGTCAGCCTGTGCAGTCATTTTACTTCTCCAACTCTCAAACTGCCTCATCTGTGACTTGAGGGGTTTGAATGAAAATTATCCCTAAATTCCCCCATGCCATCTCAAATCCCATAACCTATTCCACGTGATCTTTGTATTTCCAAGACACAGAATACACAGGACATTAAGAAATGATCAGTTCTGCTTCCGTTGGGGCACTGGCAGGAAAGAGGAGACTGTCACCTTCTTCGGGGTATGGTCACATGGGTCATGACCAATCGTGCTCTTGAAGCTCAACTCTACCTACCAAGAGGGAAATGCAGCTGACAGCGTTCTGGACATTTGCTGGGACAGCATGATCCTTTCCATGTACCTGTCCTTCTAGCTGTGTTAAAAGAAGAATCAGGAGTTCATCACCAGAGTCAGAATGCAAGAGCACCACTTGTCGCCACCACCATCCTATGTACCCCTCTTTTTCTACTTCTCCTCTTCCTTTTCCATCTCATTTCTTTTTCCCTTTCTTCTCCCCTTCCTCAGCAACACTTCCCACTGCTGCTGACACGGAGGGTGGCAAAGGCTGCAGCCACAGAAGTGGATGAAGTCTTTCCTCTCAGATCCCCTTTCTCATTTGATGGGTGTGTTTCTCATTTATATGAAGTTAATTGTGCAATTTCATACAAAATTGGATAATTTTGAAGAAAAAAAGAAAGAGGGTAGAGCAAAGGAGGAAAAGAGAAAAATCATCTATAGTCCTACCACCAAGATTTTGGTATATTTTGTAACATTTTTCTATGCATAGATTTCGATTTTCCCAAGGAATATCATATATGTCCATAATGTGAAAACACCACAGTTTAAAACTGCCTTTTTCACTTAGCACTATTTCTTTTTTTTTTTTTTTTTTGTGAGGAAGATCAGCCCTGAGCTAACATCTGCCAATCCTCCTCTTTTTGCTGAGGAAGACTGGCCCTGGGCTAACATCCATGACCAACTTCCTCCACTTTATATGGGACGCCGCCACAGCATGGCTCTCCAAGCGGTGCATCAGTGCGCACCCGGGATCCGAACCAGTGAACTCCGGGCTGCCACAGCAGAGCACGCGCACTTAACTGCTTGCGCCGCCGGGCTGGCCCCAGCACTATTTCTTAAGCATTTCCCGTAATAGTATGTATGCATCACAAATAAATTTACTGTGTACATTTTATACCCCATCAAGTGCACATGGCAAAGCTGGCTTCACCTGTTCCCTATTATTGAGCATTTAGGTTATTTCCAGTTTCACTATTATCATTAGCACTGCAATGAACATCTTTGAGCATTTACCTTTTTACTTATTGAGAAGTATTTATTTAGGATCAGATAAATTAAATCACTGGGTCAAAAAGAGTATCAACATTTCTTTTTTTTTTTTTTGTAAGGCCACAATACAAGACCTCACCACATATTCTTTATTTCCTTTGATGCTACAGACATTACTGGTAGTAAACAAGACACAGATTTCACTTCTCAAAATATACAATGCTGGGATCTTGAAAGAGACACTCAATAGAACTTTCTGTCCCTGTTAGGTCCCAGATAATTGGTTTAATTAAGAGACATAATGGTCTCCTCAAACAACTTCTTTTAAAATTCCAATCTGACACCCTTGTTGGGTGTCTATCTTGCCCCAGGCCTTAATCTGTCTTTATAAATTTTCCATGTTGCCCCCATCCTATAAGGGCTAGAGGCCAGATCGAAGACCATACTCTCTTGTCACCCATTAATTGTAGATGGTTCCACAGGCCAGACAGTTGCTCATGTGAGATGGGACTCATTTGAACCTAAACTTCCACCAGAAAACAAAAAAAACAAACGCCCTGTTAATTTACAGCTACTGCCATCTGGTGACTGCCGGTCTCATTGCCACTGGCCTGGCTGCTTTCACTGCTTGCAGTCCAGACACCCACACCCTCCAAGTGAGCCATGGTTTCAGTGAAACATGGCAAATGCTGAGACCCATAGCAACCCCAGTGGATACCCACTTGGATCAACATTTCTAAGTTACGTGTTTCCAAAATGTTCTCCAAAAACTTGTGCTGATTTCAACCACTGATTTGTTATCCAATCATTAATTCATTTAGCAACTTTTGCTGAACATCTACTATGTGGAGGCACTAGCTAGATGCTGTGAATAACAGTGAAAAGGCAGACTTGAAGCTGCCTTTCCTTTCAGCAATCTACAAGAGCATTCTCCCAGTGCACCCAGGACTGACTCATCCCTTATAGAGCTGGGTAGATGGCAGTGGCTGTTTAATATGCATTGATGGCTCCTGTAGGTAAATGGTTTACAAAGTTGGTTATATGCAATCAAAAATGTTTACTTTATAACAACCCTATGTGTAGGTATTATCGGATAAGGAAATGAAGTTTAGAGGAGTTGAGTGGCACACCCAAAGTCGAATTTATGATAAAGAACAGGGCTCAAACCAGGTCTGTTGGCTTTCAGATCTCATTCCTTTAACCAATATGCTATACTGCTTCCCATTTTGCAGTTTTATGTCTTCAGGACCTGCCCTTAATTTCCCATTTTTTCAGTGAATGTTTTGTTACTGGTCAGTTCTTAAGCTCCTCAGCTCCTGGGATCTTCTCTTCCTCTCCAATTCAACTTCCATTTCATGGTTCTTCCCTTCAAACAATCTCTTGCCAACCTCCTAAGTCCTTTACTTATTGTTCCACATCAGCCAATCAGCAAATCTCAACCCTGGAAACATCCAGACTAATGTTAAACCTCACTCTCCAATCATTCTGGATTTCCTTCGGTTCACTGAATTCACCACCTTCCCTCTCACTTCTGGATCTTTGAGCACGGTATTTCCTCTGCCTGAATCACTCTTTTCTCCACTTCTTTGTCTGACTAACTCTTACTTATTCTTCCTCCCCGGGCTTACAAATCACTTCCTCCAGCAAATCCCAGACCAGGTAAAGAACCCCTCCTACGTGCTCCGATAGCCACCAGAATACTTATTACACCAACTGGTAATTGCTTGTCTAATGGTCTCCTTTGCTATAGTATAAGCTCAACGGGGACAGGGACCCTGGATGTCTTGTTTACTGTTGTACCCTACACCTGGCCCAGTACCTAGCAAGAGTTAGGCCTCTCTCTCTAATTATAAAATGAATGAATATTCTAAAAAACGTCCCTAGGGGGAGATGCTCTACCAACAATCATGAATAATTTCTTACAATCTACGCTTTAAATGTCTCAGGTAGTTTTCTTGCTCATGGGTTTAATACTATGCACAAGGGTGTGTACCTGTTCCCGTTTTTTCAGTCTGCAGACATAAGTTATATATATAAAATCTAGCCTGATAGAACCATGTTTTGTTTGGACTGAAGGCATTTGGCTATTAAATCAGAAACCTTATCAAACTTGAAAACATTTCAGTGAGTCTCTCTAGTGTCTGTGTTTTCTCATTTTTTAAAAAGTGCTTTATTGTGGTGAAATACACGTGAAATAAAATTTACCATCTTAATCATTTTTAAGTATACAGTTCAGTAATGTTGAGTACATTCACATTATGTGCAACTAGTCTCCAGAATTCTTGGTTTTCTCATGTTTGTAGTAAGCCTGGAGCACTATAAATGCTTGTGTAAAAGTCTCTTCCTTAGGACAGGAGTTTCCAGACTTTTCAAGTTCAAAAACATCTTAATATCAAAAAAGTTCATAGAATCCTACAGTATAGTAGCCATGCCGCTGATATCTGTGGAAATAAATTATTAATTCAATACAACATTTAGATTGATCTGTATTTTTGTGTGTGTGTGTGAGGAGGATCAGCCCTGAGCTAACATTCACGTCAATCCTCCTCTTTTTGCTGAGGAAGACTGGCCCTGAGCTAACATCCATGCCCATCTTCCTCCACTTTGTGTGGGATGCTGCCACAGCATGGCCTGACAAGCGGTGCGTTGGTGCGCGCCAGGTGCACGCCGCCAGCAGCGGAGCGTGAGCGCTTAACTGCTATGCCACGGGGCCGCCCCGATCTGCATTTTATTAATCACAACAAAATCTACATGTAAGTGTGGTACGCAGGGTTTGGATTTGTTATTTCACAATGACTCTCTTCAATCCCCCCATTCATAGGAGTGGGCTTCTGGTGGTCAGGTTGTATAGAAATAGCCACAGATCACTGGACCAGGAATGGGCATCTGACTCAAATTGAGCTAATCAAATTCCTTCACCAAGAATTCAAAATTATCAGAAAGACAGCAATCGATAGTAACCGACTGATTGATCCAGTGTTTCTATGTAACTAAAACTGTAAGATAAATTCAGAAACCATGGATGATCATATTCTACAGGTTCATCTGTGTCACAGTTCTATGAGGGAGTTATTATTCCCATATCACAGATGGCAAAACTGAGGGTTGGAGAGGTTTTCAGGCTCGAATCCAGACATTAGCTATTTCTCCATCTGGCTTCCCTGTACAACGGAGCACTCTTAAAACTGGGCTGTCATTGGAAATTGTTTTATCTGTCTTTCCATTGTGAGCTCCTTGAGATCCCAGACGGTGTCCTGCTCCATGGGTGCCCAATAAATGTTTATTAAACAAGTGAACGAAACTATATCTGGTACTGTGTGAGGCCACAAAGAGTAATAGAAACAGGGGCCGGCCTGATGGCGCAGCGGGTAAGCATACGCACTCCACTTTGGTGGCGCAAGTGTTCGCAAGTTCCATCCCTGGAGCCCACCAATGCACTGCTTGTCAAGCCATGCAGTGGCGGTGTCCCGTATAAAGTAGAGGAAGATGGGCACGGATGTTAGCCCAGGGCCAGTCTTCCTCAGCAAAAAAGAGGAGGATTGGCATCGGATGTTAGCTCAGGGCTGATCTTCCTCACAAAAAAAAAAAAAAAAGCAATAAAAACAAAGGTCCACAGGAAACCTACTCATCTTACCCAAGAGTTGGAGAAATGTAGTTAATGTGTCTGAAATACACCAAGACCGTGTAGAGTTCAGCATCCATCTTACGAGAATTTGGAGAAGGAAAATGATCGCTGTGTTTATGTCAGCCTAAACTAAGTATGATTAATGAGATTAAGCTACAAGAAAAGTTTTCTTTTAAGGCACACTAAAGCTAAGTCAGACCAAATGCTGTTTAATTGTCTGGGTGTTTTTATTCAAACACTATCATTAAAACTACTTGAAATGTGACTTCTAGGCTCATAAATTTTATGTATGCCTGTCATCAAAGTCCTTGAGGGGCTGCGGGTTTAACTATGTTCCACTCCACAATAATTACATGACATTAAAGAAAGTAATGAGTTACTTTTCAGTTGTTGGAAAATAAAAAAGGCTGTTGAAGTGAGATCTGAGTAATTTATGCACCCTAACTCAAAGATGCTTGGGTCTTTGGGAATATTTTACATGTAAAGTTAATCTCCCTTAAACACGTTTAAATTACATCGCATCCTATTTTTAACGCTATCATGATCCTAATGGCTCTCAAAAGTTTGAAAATATAATCATTTCAGGACCTCAATTCAAACTCGATAGGAAATATTGATTTTTAAAAATCTGTCAGAATTGACAGCCTCCACATCCTGGAGATACAAATTAGAAATTTTATTTGATTATAAGGCCAGGGAGGAATTTTTCTCTAGTATTATTGATAGATGTCCCAATCTGTCTTCAGATCAAGCAGACAAGTTTCCAATTTATCCAGAGAACACATTTCACACCTCCTCTGTATCCTAAGTTTAATTTTCTTCCTACAACATATTGTATCAAAATGCATAACTGACGTTGGTTATGCTATAAATTGTTTAAAAATAAAATTCTGAAATCAGATTACTACTTAGTCACTGTTCATACTGAAAGATGTTGATGAAAGATTTCCATTTATTACTTTGTAGGAAAATAAATTACTACCATACTATTTTTCAGTGTTAAAGTTACTTCCTTTCAAGTGATTTTGATTCCATTCCCCTTCAAAAGCTCACTATGATTTAATAAAATGCATTTGGTCCATAATCCATTTGATTTTTATAATTGCATCACCCTTTCAGTATTCCCACATCAATTATTTCAATGCTAGTTAGGAAATATGTTGGCTAAAGCGTCAAAATATTTTTCATGTGAAAACATGAATTATTGTTATTTTAAATATACCTCCTATATTCTTTCCAGAGCAATCTATTCTTTGTATATAAAGATGACAATGCTGATCCATCATCAGTAGGAAATTCGCTGAATTGTTCTGCTTGCTGTGAAGAAGGGTCTATAGTTAAGTGTTCTTGCTCTCTCAAAATCTTAGTGTTGTTGGAGATGTGCAAGGAGCATAGCTTTCTCTCAGCAATGCTAACTGGACCATATGGTAACTAAATTAGTCATTGAGGTCACATTAGTACAATGTTAATAACCTGAGTTATCAAACTGAGACACTTTCTATTTTGGGCAGTACTCCCTCAGGTGCCATCGACAGACACCCAATTAAACTGGCTTAGTCAAAACAGAGAATTGATTGGCTCTTGGAATAATTATAAAGTCCAGAGGCATGACTGGCTTCAGACACAACTGAATTCAGTGGCTCAAAACAGAACTTCAGGGCCTGTGCCTCATTCTCTCTGTCTCGGAGCTGATTTTCTCTGGTCTGGCTACTTTGGCAAGCAGTCTTTGTCCATAGCATTGTCCCAGCAGCTTCGGGCTTACATCAGCCAGTTAGCAACCCCGTACAAAGAGTGACTCTTTCCAAATTCCTGGGCAAGACACTCATATAGCCCATCTTTCAATCAATCACAGTGGCCGGAGGAAGGACGGGACACTCTCACTGGCCAAGGACAGGAGACACGCCCACCCCTGGCTTCAGCAGATGGAGCCAGTCCGTCTTGAACACGTGAACTGAGAACGGAAGAAGGGTTATTTCCCCAAAGGAAAATCTGAGTGCTGGTCCAGAAGAAACAGGAATGGCGTTGGGCAGGCCAAAACAACAGCTATTCACTCTGTTTTCCATGGATGGCAGTCCAAGAAGACTAAGAGGGAGCTGACCCTACCTTCCTCAGAAACCTTCAGTGACCCCTAAGTTGGTATAAAATGAAAGATGACAAAGTTTCCCCAAGGCAGAAAGAGCACGGGGCTCTGTGTGTGAGGATGAAGGTTCTCATTCCGTTTCTGCCATTACTTCGAAAAACAACTTTGAGAAAGTTGTCGACTGTTCTAGGCCCACTTTCTCACTACTTAACAAAACTCCCTGGACTAGACCCTAGCCATAAGAGTCTTCAACGGTGATCCTCTCCATGAAATGCCCCCAGCCTAAGGTTTTCCAGACTTACGACACACAGAGTTCACTAATTTATCCCCCTACAAACCCATCTAGATGGACCTCAGGCCCCTCAAATTCCATATATGCCCCAGGCCACACACATAACAAAGAACCCACCCCTGTTCCTCCTTTTGTGTTCTGTACCTTGGTGGGCCACCCCACAGACCAGCCCAGAGCCAGGAACCAGAAATTCTTTAAAATAACCACCAGATGTCAGGCTACACATATGTCCCCTTCTCACCCTAGAGTCCATGGATGGGTTCCAGATGATCCATGGACCTCCTGAAATTATATATAAAATTGTGTGTATGTGCACACATGTGTTTGTATTTGACACTTTTCTAAGGATAGAGTTCTTACTTTTCATCAGAATTTAAAAGGATGCCCATCCCCATTTCCCTAAAGAAATGTTTAAAACCACTGTTTTAGCCCAGCACTAAGATGCCCCAACTCTCCCATTGCAACCCTCAAGACTCTCAAACAGTCACATGACCCATGTGGTGGTTTTTAAACATGGCCTCAAATTCTTTGATATTCCACCCAAAGAGAGGTGGCGTCTATGGTTCTTCCTCTAGAATCTGGGTAGGCCTGTGGCTGCATATGCCAGCAGAGTACAGTAAAAGTGACACTGTGTAACTTAGGAGGCCAGGCAGCTTCCACCTTGCTCTAGAATACCCTTTCTGGGAGCCTTGAGCTACCTGTATAAACTCTCACTCCCTGAAACCGTCATCCTAGAATGCCCATGGGAGGTGCTCTGGTCAACATCCCTGCTGAGCCCAGCCTTCCAAGTCATGCCTGCCAAGGCACCAGACATGTGAGCGAAGTTGCACTGGACCCTCAAGACCAGCCCTTCTAGCTGCTGATTATCAAAAGAAATGTATCCGTTCTAGGTGGAGCAGAAGAATCACCTGTAGGAGCCCTGGCCAAATTCCTGATTCACAGAATCATGAGATATAATAAAACGGTTGTTGATCAAGTCATTACATTTCATCGTGGCTTGTTATACAGCAATAGATGACCAGAACAACCCCCAAATATCTTTCGCAGTGCTCATGCCTGCCTTGAAAAGATCAGCATCATTATGAGGGAACCCTGTCGAGCTAAAGATTTCAAGATGATCCATGGCAGTAAGTGCAGGACCTAGGGCAGCCTCACCCCTGAGGAACTAGACCTAAATGTGCTAGTTTCTGCAAGGCAATTAAAAACAGTTGGAGGCTCCTCAGAAGTCAGCTCTGTTTGGGGGATAATCATATCCAAAGAGAAAAGGGAAAGCAGCCTAGATCAAAATCAGAGCAGATCTAAATCAGCAGGATATTGAAATCAATAGGGTGGCTTAGTTTCTGGATATCTAAATAATAATCATAATGAATCATCTTAATTGAGCACTGTGGTAGGTAGAATAATGGCCCCAGAATGTCCACATCCTAATCCCCAGAAGCTGTGAATGTGTTAGGTAATAAGGCAAAGGGGAATTAAAGTTGCACATGGAAATAGGTTGTTAATCAGCTGACTTGAAAATAGATGATCCTAAATGATCCAAGTGGGCCCAATGTAATCCACTTAAAAGTAGAAGAGGCAGAAGAGGGTCAGAGAGATATGACTATGGAAGAAGGGTCAGAGAGAGATACACGTTGCTGGCTGTGAAGATGGAGGAAGGAGCCACGAACCAGGAATGCAAGAGTCCTCTAGAAGCTGAAAAAGACAAAGAAACAGATTCACTCCTACAGTTTCCAGAAAGGAATGCAGCCCTGCCAACACCTTGATTCGAGCCCACTAAGACCCATGCCAAACTTGTAAACCACAGAACTGTAAGGTAATAAATTTGTCATTTCAAGCCAGTATATTTGTGACCATTTGTTACAGCAGCAACAGAAAACTAATACAAGCATCTACTGTATTCCAGTCATAATGATATGTGCAAAGAATACACTGCTTCATTGAGTCCTTGCAAGGTAGAATTTCTATCCCCACTTTTTAGGTACCAAACCAAGATTCAGAGCAGATAAGCAATATAAGGTCATAGAGCTGGTAGTAAATGGCAGAGACAGGATTTGAACACAGGCCTGTCTGACCACAAATGCAGGAAGCCCATGGCCCCTCTCTTTTATTTTTTATTTAATGTTACAGATTTATTTGACAGCAGAAACGAACCATTAAGTCTGCCCATATGTGTGTAAAAGATTCCATCATGGCTATATACACTATGTACATTATTTCTGAAGGCTTTTTCTCTTCATTGAAACAAAATATCCTAAAAGACACTTTAGTGTCCAAGTGATTTCTCCAACCTGGAGCTTGGTTATACGTGGGCAGGAGACCCTGGATAGAATTTGGCACTAAAACTGAAGGCCAGAGAGGATGCACTCCCCAATACCTCTTCCCTCTACCCAACTTTGTGTTATTAAAGCTTTCAAATATACCTAAAATGGAAAGAATAGTTCAATAAACATCCTTATATACCCACCACCTAGATTAAATTCAAGAGTTAACGTGTTCCTATACATGATATGTGTGTGTGTTTCACCACTAAATATGTCAGCATGCACTTCCTAAAAATAAAAATATCATCCTTCATAACCACAGTACCATAAAAAAACAATAATAATTCTTCATATCCTCTAATATCCTGCCCATATTCACATTTCCCCAGTTGTCCCAAAAGATAACTTCTATATCCAATTTTTTTGAGCCAGCTTCTAATTAAGTTTTACACATTGCATATTGTTGCTATATCTTTTTAGTTCCTTTTAATTTAATCTTCCTTTTTTTTTTTTTTTATGACACAGAACTCTTGAAGAGACCAGGTGTTTTGGGTTGAATTGTGTTTCAAAAAAATTCTTATGTTGAAATCCTAACCCCTATTACTTCAGAGGGGAATCTTATTTGGAAACAGGTCACTGCAGATGTGATGAGCTAAGATGAGGTCATACTGGAGAAGGGTGGGCCCTTAATCTAATATGACTGATGTCCTTATAAAAAGGGGAAATTGGACACAGGGAGAAGACCACATGAAGATGAAGGCAGAGATCAGGGTGATGCTTCTACAAGTCAAGGAATGCCAAAGATTGCCGGCAAGCCACCAAAAACACAGGGAGAGCCGTGGAGATTCTTTCTCACAGCTCTCAGAAAGCACCAACCCTGCCAACACTTTAATTTTGGATTTCTAGCCTCCAGAACTGTGAGACAATAAATTTCCGTCATTTAAGCCCAAGTTTTGGTAATTTGTTACTGCAGCCCTAGGAAACTAATTCACGAGACCAGTTGTCCTGTAGAATATTCCATATTCTAGATTTGAAAGTGTTTTCCTTGTGATATTGTTTAACTTGTTCCTCTATCTCCTATATTTCCTATAATTTGAAAGTTACATCTAAAGGCTTGATTAGATTTATCAAAGATTTTTATTAAGACTATCTCATAGGTGATTCTGTGTGCCTCATCCTGTATCACGTCAAAGGCACATGATGTCAGGTGGTCCCTCTACAGTGATGTTAAGTTGGATCACATGGTTAAGGGAGGACACTACGTCTTTAATGACTTAAAAATTGCTTGGCCATTTCATGAGCACCATTGGCGATGGGGAGAGGAATGGGGAAGTGGATTGTATTTTGATCGGCTCAGCACTCCTTCCTATCCTCTCCTCGTTCCTCTGGGGAACTCCTCACCCATTACACCTGATCCTGGTGGGAATTTCAATCACAGCTCCTCACTCCCCACCACCACATGAGCGGGCATCTGGATACCATAGACCCAGTAATTCATTCCAAGACGGGTATGTGAACTGTCTCAGCTCAAGGTCCCTAGAAAACACAGCTTGAGGCAAAACTTAGATGTGAACACACTGTTGAGGAGTGCAATCCCAAGGACCCCAGAGGAGAAAAAAAGGGAAGTAAGACCGGAAAGGAAGGAAAAAAAAAAGGCAGTGCATTACTGAGCTGGCCACCGTGACCCCAAAGCTCTGGTTGTCACAGAGGACATTTCCAGAGAAACAGTGTGGACACTCTGTGTCTCAGAACAGTCCATCAGGGAGGAGGAAGGGGGACTCACTTATCCACCAGCTCCTTCCAATCTCCTGTTTCTCACTGGTCAAATTTCACCCCATGGGACATTAAACCCTCACACCTTAGGTTATATCTAACTCACAGACCCTCAGAGAGCCACTGGGAAGCCAGCTCCCACAGTGGCAGCAGCAGCATGAGCCAGTGGCACTCCTGACAGCTTGCTTGTTGTCTGTCATATCTCAGACCAGGCTGGGCAAGCCAATGAACATGTAAAAGTGCCCAAAAGTCCTGAAGCTTTTTGTGCTACAACCATGACAGAGAAATCTCAGAAGTGATAAGCAAAAGACACGAGTAGGGAATAATGAGAGATGCTGTCTGGTCTTTCTGTAAGTGACATGGTCCCCAGCAGCTGTCCAACTGGCTGAGCAGTCAAGGCTCTACAGGAATATGGCCTTTCCCCAGTGAAGATGGAAACATCTTCTTTGGCTCCTAGAGGAATGTGTTTGGTGCTGGATGAACTTCCTGGAGCACTGAGCACCAACGAATCTTCAATGCTTAGCACACTGCCTGAGTCACACATGAATACTTGAAGAATAAAATACTTGAATAATGGGTGGATAGGCGGATGGGTGGATGGATGGATGAGAAGGATGGTGGGCATTCAGAGCATGCTAACGTGGTGGAAAGTTGGTACAGAGGTACCTAATAGTCATATTTGATATTTAATAATAATATAATTATATGGAGCAAAATATCAGCTTATTTGACTTACATGTTACATGTATTTACAAAGCCCATGAAGAGAACCTCAGGCTGCTTTCCAGGAAGTGCTGCCCTTCAGGGGTGCTGGCATCGAGCAGCGCTGCGGGGAGAAGCAGTGAGGCAGACACTGGCCAGTGACCCATTACAGGGGCTCTTGGCTCACTACCTTTTACTTCCATCAGCCCCGTTGCGGCCAGGCTTTGTGGCCTCAGTTCACCTTCCTTTCCACCTCATTCAGCCCCCTGCTCCCCAGCTTTTCACGATGTTTTGGTTTTCTCTTCCATCAGAGCGTGATTAGGAATGTGCCTGGCACATAGGGAAGGCCTAATAGATATTTGCCACATTTATCAATGTGACACCCTTCTCAGAACAAGTTTATCCCCTCTAATCCTTAATTCACCCAGCTGCCCAAAATATCAAAATAACAGCAAGAGATGTCATATTTTTGTGTGTAACCCAAATGATACGGAGCCTGCTTGCTACTGATTTAAGATCTAGCTCAGTCCTGTGACCCCTTGCAAGTCAAACCGCAAAAAGCCTTGAAGAGTAAACAGCAAAATCTCCTAAAAACCCCTATTAGACTCTATCTGCCCAAAGTCCCTGATTGTCGTCTCTCTCCAAAAACAAAACAACAGCAGAGCTTTCTGAGCTGGCTCCTGGACACTGTTCCCCCGGCAACTCCAACCTTTTCTTGCCTCTTGCTCACTTCCTGTCATTTCTCATGCAATTAGATTCCAACTTCCCAAATAATTTACAAGTTTCTCTCTCTCTACTTCTTTCCCTTGATCAGCACAATCAAGGCATGGGGGTCAGAAGGCGAGGAAAGTCTTGGAATAATTCTACCTTGGTATCTGTCACATGTGTTTTGTCACAGTTGGGCTTCATCAAAGTGCATTAATTTTATTTGGACAATGTCATGACAATCTTGGAGCCCATTTGTGCACTGTGGATGACATTCGTGTATTTATCACTAGGTGGTGATAAAGCATCGTTTTCAGCCCTTCAGTATTAGCACACGGAAAATAAATAAATTCACACTCAGGGAAATCATTAGCAACTTTCCGTCCATGGCAGAAGTCACTGAACCTTCTGTAACATGGCAAAGCAAGCCAGACAACGGGCCCCTAAGGTCCATTCAAGTTAATGATTTGTTGATTTTCTTGGCTGGTGTTCTCACTTAATCGTTGGTTTGATTTAACTGAGCTTTAGTAGTTTAAAAAAAAAAACTTGGTCAGTCTTGCTAGAATTCTAAACAAAGAAAAATAAACCTCCTTGTTTCTAATGATCTACCATGGGTCCAAGGGTTCTGTGGATTCTCACAGGGGGACTAGTTCATGGGGGCTGTTTAATTCAGATGAGAAGGAAGCAGTAATGTTAATGAGGAAAAGACCAGAAGGTAGGCAGCTGACTCCCAGGTGAAGCAATTCCAGTCCGTGACCCAGGCTGGGCCCCTGAGTCTCAGCATCTGTTTGCACAAGTCGTATGTCACAGGAGAGGCCAGCTGAGAGTTGAAGCAACCCTTTCCTGCTACCAGAGACAGGGAGGCTGAGTCAGCACCTCAATTTCCTATGCAAATGACAGCCACAGCTAATCCATCAAAAAAGGCTGGTTGAGTTTCCTGAAAGGTCCAGATCTTTGGAGGCTCCTGCTAAAGAGGGTGAAACCACCAACTTATTTCACAATCTGATTTATAGCATAACTGCAAATTAAAGAAGAAATATCATAATACAATATGACACTTACATGTATCAACATGTCTTGACGGAAATCTAACTTGCATTTGTTTTTTGTTTTGCTCAGTCGTAGCATGTTCTAGAAGTCACTTGTGTCAACTTCAGGAGGGTAGTCTAAAATAAAGGGAGGGGTGTGGAGGGAAGATTGCACTGGAGTTCACAAAAGGGGCAGACCTCAGACCCTCTGTATTCTTTTTTTTTTTTTTTTGTGAGGAAGATCAGCCCTGAGCTAACATCCATGCCAATCGTCCTCTTTTTGCTGAGGAAGACCGGCCCTGAGCTAACATCCATTGCCAATCCTCCTCCTTTTTTCCCCCAAAGCCCCAGTACATACTTGTATGTGATAGTTGCACATCCTTCTAGTTGCTGTATGTGGGACGCTGCCTCAGCATGGCCGGAGAAGCCATGCATCGGTGCACGCCCGGGATCCAAACCTAGGCCGCCAGCAGCGGAGCGTGCCTACTTAACTGCTAAGCCACAGGGCCGGCCCCACAGACCCTCTGTATTCTGAGGGTGAAGTGTGTGGCTGTCCTGGGAGGAGGAGGGGACCGTGCACGCCATCCCCAGGTGCCTCGTGCCTCCTGGAACGGCAGCCAGAAGAGTTGAAATAGCTGAGCTGTAAGAGCTATGTCCCTGGGAGCCCAAGAAAGGCAGGGGCTGGTCCTTCCTCAGAGATCCATGGTGACTAGCACAGACTTCAGAAAGCATCACACAACATCCATCCCTCTGTCAGGCGGTGCAGGACCAGCTGTCCTCACTGACCAGGGCCACCACCTGTGGAGGTGAGGGACACACGGCACAAAGAAACAAGTCAGGGCTGAAATCTAGCCCAGGTTTCACCAAGCCAAGAGTCCACAAGGCCGTGTCTGCCCAGGGGAGGCATCCTTTTCTAAATTGTAGAAAGTCTCTGGAGGCTTAGCAGTGGCTCTGACGGTGACAATGTGTGGCAAGGAAGAGCAGTGGCAACAGCAAACTGATTCAACTTTGGCTTTGCCCCCCGACCAGCTACCCCCAGCTTAGTACATACTCCAGAGCCCTTGGGTTCTTGAACAGCTGGGGAGGAAGTAGTCCCAAGAAGGAGATACAGACTTTTCTTCTAGTGAGGAACATACAATCTTGGGTTTGTCTTAATTCCTTAAAGAGATGAGACCATGTTTGCACTCCAAGTTTCTGAAGTAACCCACAGCAGTCACATTCAGAATAATACTCTGATGGGCAAGGCAGACACTGTATGCCTTTTTCCTGAGGCTTAAAGAGATGAGGTAACTGTTACACACATAGTAATTGAAAAGATGGAAGAACCCAGGTCCTTTCCCAACACTCTAACGTGGTAGATTTTGGAGCTATAGTCTTGCTTTAATAATTAATTCATATTGCCTCACAGTTGAGCTATGAGATATTACAGTCAATTCCACCATAAAATTTACCATTAAAAATAAATTTTGCAAACGAATTCCCAATCTGGCTAAATGAGACTTTGGGCAAATCTCTTGAACCAAAATCTCCCAAGTCTACAAAATCTGCACAGTGAGGGGCTTAACTTAGGGCTCTTACAACTGCAGAATTCCTATAATCTGAACAAAAATAAACATTAAGTATATAACAGAAATTAAAATAGCCTCACAACAACCCTGGAACTGGCCATCACTCACGTGTTAGTGAGAATTTGTTTAAATATGGTCATTCAAAGAATGTGGTATTTGGTGGAGAAATGAGAATGCAGATAATTTGGAAAGACATATTATTTGACAGTTAAGCCTGGAGGGAGAACAGGGGCTGCCATGGAATGAGGAAATTCGGGCACTGGAAGATTCTGGAAGGCAGCTCTGAGTAGCGGTTGCAGACCAGTGGCCTGCAGGCCATATGTGGCCCACAGACGTGTTTTTGGTTAGCACAGCACATTTTTATAATTAAATGAATTGCCAACGTTTTTAGATGTTTTCTTTTCTAAAAAATCCAAATTTCCAGCCTAGGCTGTGCATTTCAAAACATAACAACAACAAAAAGCTGGAGATGAGAAGCCATGTCTCCCTGGATCTCTGCTTCTCTACAGTCCTCATTCCATCTCATGTGATTAATTTAAGTTAGCTGCTTCATCACCCACTCCCCATAGGCACTTGAGGTTGAGAACCTTATCTTAGAGAACGTTGAACTGGGAGGGGGAAGGACAGTGGCTCCAGCAAGTAGGATGGGGGAAATCAGAAAGGACAATTGGACAACACTAAAGACTACTTCCCATAATTCAGAATTTTGAAAATGAGACTGGCCAGGCTCTGTGCCATTAAGAACCTGCCTCCATCCAGAGAAGTGCTCAAGCTAAGCAAAAAGGTGGTTTAAATAAGATACTGAGAAAGATGCTCAGAGTAACGAAAACCAGCCCCAGGACCACTCCATCCATTTCACCTGCTCATATTTTGTTCTGCCTCTCTGATATTCCATTACCAATTCTTGCTTAATTTCCAGATTCTCTCCTACCCCATTTCTCCAAGAGGATTAACTGAAGTCCCAGGCCTGGGACTCATTCTTGGATTCCAACGTCCATTTTTTTGGTCAAAGAGTCAGATGATCCAATTATGTAAATCACAGTGCTGCCTGCATCATTTTTAAATTTTCCTGAATCACAAATAGTTTACTGGGCAAAGGTTGTTATCTGTCTCAATATTGGACTCTGAGCAGGGAAAAAAAATTCCCCTGGGAATTCAGAACCATAGCTTAGACCCTACTCAACCCTACTCTAATATATATTACCTTTATAATTCAGAAACCTCCAAGCCAAGAAATTGGTATGAAAACTAGCCCCAACTTTATGATACCTCTGAGACTCCAGGCAGAAGACTACATGAAACCATTCTGAAGAGTAATTCTTCCAATGAGACTGCACTCCAGTCCCAAGTGTAAAACACCCCTGAACAATCAGCTTTCAATTCAAGATTCTAAATTGATAAGGAAAAAAATGTCCCAAGAACAAAAGTCACCATACACAACAAATATCAAGATTAGATCTTGTAAAGTTTTATTTAAAAGAGTCATCTGAGTTTAAATAAGTATGTTTAAGATTAATAAAAAAAAAATAGAAGAAAACTTAAACACAGAAGCACTCTGAAAAAAGAACAAGCATATTTTTAAAAGGGCCAAATAGAGCTTTTAAAATGATGAAATAACTGTCATTGAAATTCAAAATTCAATTGATGGGTTAAGCAGCAAATTTGATGTAGCTGAGTAGAGACTTAGTGAACATGAAGAATGATCTGAGGAGTTTAGCTGAAACACAGAGAATCAAAAAGATGGAAAATATAAAAGAGAGGTTAAAGATTGGGTTGGTGGTTACCAGAGGGGAAGTGGGGAGGGAGGAAGGTGAAAGGGATAATTAGGCACATGTGTGTGGTGATGGGTTGTAATTAGTATTTGGGTGGTGAACATGATGTAATCTATGTCTGCATAGAAATAGAAGTATAATGATGTACACCTGAAATTTATACAATGTTATAAACCAATGTTACTGCAATAAACAAAAAATTTAAAAAATAAAAATAAAAAAATAGAGATTAAGAGATATGAAGGAAGGGAGAGCAAGTCTAACGTTTCTAATAAAAGTTTTAGATGGAATTCATACAATAGAATACTATACTGCAACAAGAATGAATAAATTACAACTATACACAATATGGATGAATTTCATAAACAATGTTGAATGAAGGGAAACAGCAGTGTATATACCATATGGCTCCATTTTAATAAAGCTCCAAAGCATGTAAAAGTGATCTTTGGTGATAGAAGTCAAGACAGTGCTCACCCTTAATGGGAGAGGTAGGTAGTGACTGGAAGGAGCCCAAGGAGGCATTTGGAATGCTGGAATTGTTCTGTTTCTTGGCCGGGGTCCTGACTAAACAGGGTATTCAGTTTATGAAGATTCACCAAACTGAATACTTATGATTTGTGCATGTTTCTATGTATATTATACTTCAATAAAATTTACAGTTGTAGGAAAAAATTTAAGATAGAGAAAATGGGGCAAAAGCAGCATTCTAAGATATAAAGGCCAGTATTTTTATGGAAATGACAAAAGGCATGATGACTCCGCAGACTCAGGACAACAATGAATCCTGAGTAGAATAAATAAAAATAAATCCACACCCAGTCATGGTATAGTAAAACTGCAGCAAACAACAGAGAGATCTTTAGAGCTACCAGAAAAAAAATAAATATTATCTGCATAGAAACCACAATGAGATTGATTGCAGACTTCACAATAGTAACAAAAGAAACTATAAGACACTGAAATAATATCTTCAGAGTGCTGAAAGAAAATAACCGTTGGGCTAGAATTCTAGACCCAACTGAAATGCCATTCAAGAGTGAGAACATAATAAAAAACCATTTAAAAGAATGAGGACATAATAAAGACATTTTCAAACAAATCAAGACTAAGGTGTACTCAAGGAAGAAGACATTTGAACCCAGAAGTAAAGAGTAAGTTATAAGAAGCAAAGAAGAGCAAAATATTGGGTGAGCAAATAAGTAAATCTAACATAATGACTAATTTAAAGTGTGTAAAAGTTAGATAGGAAGCCATTATGGGTTGTATCTCTATCTCCCAGAATTTCATATGTTGAAGTCCTAACCCCCAGTACCTCAGAATGTGACCTTATTTGGAAATAGGGTCATTGAAGATGCAATTCATTAGGTTAAAATGAGGCCATTAAAGTGGACCCTAATCCAAATGAGTGATATCTTTATACAAAGGGGAAATTTGGACACAGAGCTATGCACATAGGGAGGACACCATGTGAAGATGAAGGCAGAGATGGGGTGATGCTTCTGTAAGCCAAGGAACACCAAAAATTGCCAGAAAACCACCAGAAGCTGGCAAGGAGCCTGGAAAGTTTCCCTCTCACAGCCGGAAGGAACCAGTCCTGCCTTGATCTTGGATTTTTAGCCTCCAGAACTGTGAGACAGTAAACTTCTATTGTTTAAGCCACCCATTTTGTGGTATTTTGTTATGGCAGCCCGTGCAAACTCAAACAGGGACTAAAATTGATGCTGGAGAACAATTGCATTTTCGATGGGAGGGGAAGGATTGGGGTGAAAGGTTCATGAATGTGTAGGAGAAGAGTAAAGAGAATGATTAACTCTGGTCTTTTTAATATCAAGTATGTATGTTAAATTTTAAGAATAATCACCAAAAGAATAGAAATAAAATGTGTAGCTTCTAAACCAGCGGGGGGGGGGGGCAAAGAAAAAGTACAAAGAAAGATAGATGGTAGAAATATATCTGTAATTAATCCGTAAAATGACTAAGCTGTGTTAAAAGAGTTTCCTGTTAATGGATGGAAGGAAGAGAGAGAAATAAGAGGGGAGGGGCAGGGAGAGACGGGGAGGGGAGGTGGGAAGAGGAGGAGGGAATCCAGTTATATGCTGTTTTCAAGAGACACATCTACAACACAAGAACTCAGAACGATTAAAAGTAAGGAGATTTACTCTACACGAACTAACCAAAAGGAACTGTTATAACTATTGTAGTAGTCAGAATAATGGCCCCTCAAAATATCCATGTCCTAATCTCCAGGACCTGTGAATATGTTAGGTTACAGGGAAAAGCAGAATTAAGGCTCCAAATGGAATTAAGGTTGCTAATCTCCTGCCGCTTAAATAGGGAGATTATCCTGGATTATTCAAGTGGGCCCCATGTAATCACAGGGGACCTGAAAAGTGAAAGAGGGGGCAGAAGAAAGAGTCTGTCAGAGGAAGATGTGAATATGAAAGGCAGACACAGAGAAATGCAACATTGTTGGTTCTGGAGATGGAGGAAAGGGACCACGAGCCAAGGAATGTAGGCGGCCTTTAGCAGCCAGAAAAGGCAAGGAAAGTGATTTCACCCCTAGAGCCTCCAAAAAGGGACACGTCCCTGTATCACTTGGATTTTAGCCCCAGACACCCACCTCAGAGTTCTGATATTCAGAACCGTAAGATAAGAAGTTGTATTTTTTAAGCCACTAAATTTGTAGTAATTTGCTGCAGCAGAAATAAAAACTAATACAAGTATATTAATATAAAGTTAAATATACATCCAACTGAATTATTCAGGACAAACTGGTTAACACCTAACAGTAACCCCAAAGTTACAACAATTCTGAACCTGTATGTCCTTGAATAACATTGCCTTAGTATATGTAAAGCAAAAATAAAAGAATTACTAGGAGGAATTGAAAACTTAACAAACCTCTCAATAACTGATAGATTACACAGACAAAAAGTAGTTCAGATATAGAGAATCTAAACACACAATTACAGTTGTAACACTACAATCTGAACCACTGAACTTTATTTACTCTGCTTTAGCCTTTAAAAGAAGGAAATTGAGATTATGCTTAAAGTAATTAGGGAAAATATCATGATACAAAAGTAACATTTTAGGAAAAATTGGAAAATGCTACATTGTAAGTATTCGTGAAGCTTCAAAATATGAAATCCCATGGTTCCCTTTTCTGTAGTTTATAGATAATGTAGTTTATAGACAATGCTACCATAAAAATTCTGAAATACTCACAAAATTACAGGATGGTATCGAAGTTGAAAGATCACGTGATTGTAGTAAAAGTCTGAATTGGAACGACTGAAAAATTGTGAGTTTAGCTCAAATTAATGGGTCCCAATGGCTACGATGAATGCTTGTTCATTTTGGATCCCACGTCTCAGGTTACCTCACCACCAGACTTAAAAATAGCACAGAAAATACTAAGGAATTCCATCAGATTCTAACAGACATGTCTCATATGTACAGGGAAGAAAAAAAAGGTTCAAGAGACAACAAAAACTTGGCCTTGTTTCGAGTTGGGTAGAAGCCGCAAGGAAATTAATCAAATTGAAAATGCCGGATGAAAGATCGTTGAAAATTGATGGGCCTGGTTCTACAGTGCAGCCAGGTAAGTAAATGCATTCCCCACAGAAGCGGAGTCATGGGCCGGCCCGTGGCTTAGTGGTTAAGTGCTCGTGCTCCGCTACTGGCGGCTGGGTTTGGATCCCGGGCGCGCACCCACGAACCGCTTGTCCGGCCATGTGGAGGCCGCGTCCCACATACAGCAACTAGAAGGATGTGCAACTACGACATACAACTATCTACTGGGGCTTTGGGGAGAAAACAGAGAAAAAAAAGGAGGAGGATTGGCAATAGATGGTTAGCTCAGGACCGGTCTTCCTCAGCAAAAAGAGGAGGATTGGCATGGATGTTAGCTCAGGGCTGATCTCCCTCACAAAAGAAAAAAAAGTGGAGTCGTCACTCCAAAGTGGAGTATTCACATGGAAGTAATTTTCTTAGCTCTAACTTGGCTTCATAAAAGGGGCAAATTACCCAAGAGAGGTGAGCAATTTATCTCAAATTAATTTCTTTACTCAGACTTCTTCCTCCTAGAATTGACTCGAATGACACAAGGGTGCCATCTAGACCAGGAAGGCCCAATGCATTTGTGAGAGCTGTTTTGTGAAATCATAAACAGGAAACACAGGGGCAGCTGGGTAACCTAGAGAAAGTTCGTCTTGCCCTCCGTCCCCCTAACCCAAATGGAAGTTCTCTAACTTCCAACCAAGCTGATGACCCATCCACATAACAAGAGCCAACTGAATGTGCGAGAATTGCACAGAGTGATGTTTGAAAACAGACTGGGTTTCAGTTTAACCTTCTTTTATTGCAAAACAATAATGAAGAGACAGTTTGTTATAATGGCTATCTACTCTTCCACACAGACCCGTCCTTCAAGCCGCCTTTTACTCGGGGACGTTGGCACACCTAGAGCTGGTATGCCACATTTGCATGGGGTCCCTAAGCTGGAATTATGTATGCCCCTGCTGATTATGTGAAAGCATGTGTCCCCAGTCTGTCTTCACATCCAGATTAGTTCAGGAAGTCCCTAAAGTTAATGATGTGGAGGGACAAGAGGCAGTGGGGAATAAATAGCAGCAGAGACTTCCAAGCTGAGGTAGCAGCTTTTGCAAATCCCTGAACCAAAAGAAAGCTATGATTCCGAGTGGTTAGAGAGTACAGTAAAATGGAGGAGCTGGCAATGTTGGCAAGGCATAAGGCTAAAGAGGTAAGCAGAAGCCACATCTTATTTTAAGGCAATGGTTCCTGCACTAATTTAGCATGCCTCAGAATCACCTGGAGGGCTGGACACCCAAGGACCTGGCCCACTCCCAGTGTCTCTGATTTAGTATATCTGGGGTGGGGCAGGGGAATTATATTTCTAATCAGTTCCCAGGTGATGCTGATGCTGCTGGTCCAGGGAACCACACTGAAAATCACTGCTGTGTTGCAACATTGTCCTCGTCGATGCAAAATAACCGATAACCATTCTATAGGTAAGAGAGATAGGTGAATTGTACTTGAGCCAGAGTGAGGGTTATAACCCGGGAAGGCCTTTTCCTGAGAGGAAGAAAGTATTCTGAAGAAGCACAGTTTTCAGTACAGTCTTATATCTTTTTAGAACAAAGAACATACATTAAACACACCCAGGATACATATTCATCAAAGTTTCAAAGAGGAATTCAGTTGCAAATTAGCAGGTCAACATGACCCTGATGTCAGGAAAGGGACTAACACTGGGGGCGTTACCAATAGGGTGTAGGAGGGGAAGTATGCATTCTTATCTCGAGTGCATTCTTTTTTTGTGTGTGTGAGGAAGATCAGCCCTGAGCTAACATCCATGCTAATCCTCCTCCTTTTGCTGAGGAAGACCAGCCCTGAACTAACATCTATTGCCAATCCTCCTCCTTTTTTTCCCCTTTTTCTCCCCAAAGCCCCAGTAGATAGTTGTATGTCATAGCTGCACATCCTTCTAGTTGCTGTATGTGGGACGCGGCCTCAGCACGGCCGGACAAGCACAGCGTTGGTGCGTGCCCAAGATTGAACCCGGGCCACCAGTAGCGGAGAGCGCGCACTTAACTGCTAAGCCACCGGGCCGGCCCTCAAGAGTGCATTCTCTAATGGTTAAAGCAGATGTACAATGTATGTTTGATTGGCCATAAGTGCTTTTTAGTTCAAGCCGAATCTGTTTTGAACCCAAATATTTACCCCATATACCTCAATATGTGAAAATCTCTTGTCATCCTGAATGTCTTAGAAATGGAAAAACGTAGAAGGCTGCTGGAGGTATGTTATAGACAACTTGAACAGCACTTGGTGCCTGCAGAGGGCAAGGTCATGACCGAGAGTCAGGAGGGTGTGCAGGGCCTGAGGATATGGAAGACATTTTGAAATGGTTGTGGTAAGAAAGAAGAGGAAAAACCTGACTAGGGGTTCATAGGTAGATGGCTGGGTAATTTTAAGTGTGGATGAGGTTGGAGACAATACATTTTTAGTGACAAAATTTTGTCAGCTGTCTGACTTTCTCAGCAGGACTAGGATGTGCAGGTGTAACAGAGGAGAAGAACAGTGGTTTAAATACAGGATTAGTTTTCCTGGTGGTTGAATAAAAAGAAAAGGGGCAAAAAGAGGTGAAATGGTGGACAGTGGTGCAATATTGTGATTTATAAGAAACATATATATTTGATCATTCAGATGACCAAAGTATACGTTTCACATATATTTGGTCTTCGTTGACATTTCCTGGCTCATAGCTGCTACCACACAAAAGGCATGATCTGCTCACCATGAGGCAAAAGCCAGCCATCAAGAGGCAGGATGGTGGCAGAGAAAGGGCGTTTTATTACAGCTTGCTAGCAAGGGGGAAAATGGCTGACTAATGTCGGAAAGAACCATCTTCAGGGGGGCACAGAATCTTGATGCAATTATATAGGCCAGTGGGTTACAAGTGAGGGGGTTAGGAATGTTGACCCTCTGGTGTTACAGACTGGGAGTGGCCACATGAGACAGACTCTCTGTCCAGGGGTCATCACATTCCTAAAGAACTCAAAAGAACAAAGTTATCATCTTATTGTAGCTGGGAGGTACATGCACAAGCAAGGGTCGTAAAATCTACAGAGCAGTTAGATTTCCTGGAGGGTGATATCTAGCTGGGTTAGTTAGTCAGAGGTCATTCAAAGTTATGATATGGTTTCTTTTCTAGAATACGGCTTCCCTTATGTCAACCTTGTGTTGAGCCAGTATCACAGCTCCCAAAACCCTTGGAATCTCCTGAGTGAAAAGAGCAACAGGAGCATCTTTTATTATAATATTTGATCTCTGGTCCCCAGTGCCTGAAAATGCTTAAGAGCCATAAGGGTGAAATGGGTGTCTTATTAATAGCAAGCCGATTTCCGCCACAACTGGGTTCATGTTAATGAAGTGACTTTTGGAAAGCACCTAAGGATGGGGATCGGTTGCCAGGGAACCCAACCATGAATAAAGGGGTGGAACTTTCAGTGCCAGCCCCTGATTTCCAGGGAGGGGAGAGGGGATGGAGGTTGAATCAGTCACAATGGCCAATGATTTAATCAATCGTGCCTAGGTAATGAAGCCTCCATAAAAACCCAGAAGGAAGGGGCTCAGAGAGCTTCCACATGCCACCGTGCTGGGCCCCAAACTCCATGAGGACAGAAGCTCCTTTGTTCGGGACCTCGCCCTATGTATCTCTTCATATGGCTGTTGATTTATATTCTTTAATATCCTTTGTAATAAATAGGTAATCTGTTGGGTAAATGGGTTTCTTCAGTTCTGTGAGCCACTCTAGCAAACTAATCAAACCCGAGGAGGGGATTGGGAGAACCTCCAATCTGTAGCCAGTGGTTCAGAGGACAGGCAACAACCTGGGCTTGTGATTGGCATCTGAAGCAGGGATGTGGAAAGGTGGGGCAGTTTTATGGGACTGAACCCTTAAGCTGTGGGATCTCCTGGTACGGCGTCAGAATTGAGTTGAATTGTAAGACATCCTGACAGTGTTGGAGAATTGCTTGTTGTTGGTGTGGGACCCCCTGCCCCACATGTTGGAATTGGGTGCCCAGAACACCCTTTAGGTGGTATCTCAGCTACCTAGTGAAGGAAATTAAAACAGGTGAGTCCTGACACATTGATAGAAAAGATAAGACCAAGAGTCTGGATGTCTTGATGAGGTCAAAGAAGATGTGTAACTGTGTAGTGGTGGTAACAGAGGGGCAGAGTTGGACTGATAAGTTGTGGCTCAAGAGTGATAGGTTAGGGCCGGCCCCGTGGCTTAGCGGTTAAGTGCGCACGCTCCGCTACTGGCGGCCCGGGTTCGGATCCCGGCGCACTGCTTCTCCGGCCATGCTGAGGCCGTGTCCCACATACAGCAACTAGAAGGATGTGCAACTATGACATACAACTACCTGCTGGGGCTTTGGGGGGAAAAAAAGGAGGAGGATTGGCAATAGATGTTAGCTCAGGGCTGGTCTTCCTCAGCAAAAAGAGGAGGATTAGCATGGATGTTAGCTCAGGGCTGATCTTCCTCACAAAAAAATAAATAAATAAAATAAAATAAAAATTTAAAAAAAAAAAGTGATAGGTTAGCCAATGAGATCTCAGAGTTAGAGAAGTTCCAGGCTAGGGAAGAGAGAACGGATGGGCTCTACGGGCTCTGCGAACCCCTTGAAACTGAATGCAGAATGCCATGTGCTGGCTAAAAGATGGTTTTGTTCCTGAGAGATGATTCATAGCTTTCATCTAAGTTTCAAAAGTGTCTCTGACCCATAATTGATTAAGATTCAATGGCAGAATAGAGTGACAGAGCTGGAGTGGAGGTGAAGGTCTCTGGATGTGAGGAGGTTGGAGAACTGAGGAGCAGGGCTTAATGGGGAGAGGAGACTAGAAGCCAGAAACTAAAGTCTCCCAGAAAGCAGACAGATCACAGAGAGCAGGGAGGTGGTTGTGACAGTCATTGGAGATGGCAGTTACGCAAGCACTTTGCAAATAGTAAAGCATTTCTAACTCTGTAAAGGTTATTATTTATTATTTTAATAACATTTTCTGAGACTTCTGAAATCAAAATTCTCACTTTCGAAATTTTTGAAAATTCAGAAAGTTAAAAAAGACAAAAATTACATAAATCCTAGTTAGATTAATACTGTTAATTCTAGTAGATTTATAGTAAAATGACTAATAGTTGATATACCATCTTTTCCAACATGATCTTGGTATCTGAAAGACCAAAATTAGACTAAAGCAGCCCAAAGCAGATAAGCCCCCTCTGTCATGCTGCATTCATGCACAGGGTCCACTCAAACTCACCACTCCAGCAAGACAAGATTGTATTTGAAAAGACAACATTCATTTCCATTATAGAGTCATACAGACAAATAGTGAAAAAATAGTGCCTCAGGTCTCTGGGCACATTAGAGTTTTCAATTGGACAGATTTCATCTATAGCTCTGGTCTTTAAGCATTGACATTTAAAATTTTACATTACATTCCTATGCCTACCCCATTACCCTACTTATAGATAAAAAAAATTCATTTACTGTAAAAATTCCATTTTCCAACACAATGAAGACTGGTAGTTGCTTGGTGAATTGTTTTAAAAAAAAAGAAAAAGGTGGAAATAAATCTTTTAAAAAGAATACATACAGGGGCCAGCCCCGTGGCTTAGCGGTTAAGTGCACGCACTCTGCTACTGGCAGCCCGGGTTCGGATCCCGGGCACGCACCAACACACCGCTTGTCCGGCCATGCTGAGGCCGCATCCCACATACAGCAACTAGAAGGATGTGCAACTATGATATACAACTATCTACTGGGGCTTTGGGGAGAAAAGGGGGGAAAAAAGGAGGAGGATTGGCAATAGATGTTAGTTCAGGGCTGGTCTTCCTCAGCAAAAAGAGGAGGATTGGCATGGATGTTAGCTCAGGGCTGATCTTCCTCACAAAAAAATAAAACTAAAAATAAATAAATAAACAGAATACGTATATATCTTACATTTTAATTTTAATTTAAAATATAATTTTTGAGCAAGAGGTTGATTGGTAGATAATTTCTCCACATGAATAATGCCCAAAATTTAGATGCCATCTCGTTTTCTCCAACATCCGAGCCTTTCTTCACTTACTGTAAAACTCCTGGCACTGCAGATCATGCAGTTCAGTCAAATGCATCTTTGAATTTAGGCCTGTGACTTGATTTCCCAGTCACCTCTCTCGTTTTTAAACCAAATCTCTGATCATCATCTATGTTTTCCAATCTGAGTAACTTTAAGGGCCACAAGAAGAAATCTGAGTAGAGAATCTGAGTGTAGATGTTTACAATTATCCCCCAATTATTAATAGTCGCCTTACCAACACCTAATTCAACAACATTTTTTTAGTCACTTGCCTTTAAGTCTTTCCTAAACCATTCAATTAAGTTTTCATTAAAAAAAAAAGACAACTCTCATTCATTTGACCCTTATGTTTTATCAGTTTATATAATACTTTAATAGATTACATAATTACAACAACAAATATATCTGGCATAAACATGTACAGAAACAAACACTAGTGATCCTTGGTAAGCACTAATCTCTATAGGTGGGGGCATAAGTGCATAGGTGAGCAAGAGAGTATCTCACCAGGGAACGGTCTCTGTGGTTTAAAGCCTGTTTAAATGTTGGTTAATTTGTGAGTCTCTTAAGTGGAAGTCAAGACCATTAAGTGAAGACCAGTTAAGGGAGGTTCAATTATACATACCGAAAAAAGAAAAAAAACAGTCTGGCATTATACATCTATTAGAATGGCTGAAATCTGAAACACTGACAACACCAATTTCTGGCACGATTGTAGAGCAACAGGAACTCTCATTCATTGCTGTTGGGAAAAAAAACTGTATGGCCACTTTGGAAGACAGTTTGGCAATTTCTTACAAAGGCAAACATAGTCTTACCATACAATCTATCACCACACTCCTAGGTTTTTACCTAACTGATCTGAAAGTTTATGCCCACATGAAAATCTGCACATGAATATTTATAAGTAGCTTTACTCATAATTGCCAAAAACTGGAGACAACCAAAATGTCCTTCAATAGATGAATGAATAGACCAACTGTGGTACATCCATACAATGGAATACTATTTAGCAATAAAAAGAAATGAGCTGTTGAGCCACACAAAGTAGTGAATGCATCTTAAATACATAGTGCCAAGTGAAAGAAGCCAGTCTAAATAGGCTATGTAATCATATTTATATGAAATTCTGGATAAGGCAAAAACTATAGAGGCAGTAAACAGAACCATGGTTGTTGGGTTTCAGGGGAGTGGAGAGTATTGAACAGATGAAATACAGCAGATTTTTTAGGGCAGTAGAACTATTCTATATGTTATTATAATGGTGGATGCACGGTACTTCACATTTACCAAAATCAGTAGGACTTTACAACACAAAGAGTAAACCTTAACATACACAAATTTTAATACTCATTTAGGTGGACAGAGTATTCCAGGAAGGATTGGGAAATGTGACAAAAGAATCTAACTGTATTATAAATGTATGAAACAACTTCACTGAAGGAGGTGGAAGAAAAAGGTGGTTACCTAAATAATTTAGAAATGAATAGAATCTAAGACTAAAGGCAAAAGGAACTGTACACAAACACTGTATTTTAGTTGAAAACTTGTTTTATATGGGGGTATGAGCTAACAGTTCTGAAACCACTATACACATATACAGGACTTGAACAATTAAGTAAATGGATGGTGGATGGTGGGAGCCAGGTGTCTCTCTGTTGGAGTCAGAAGTTACAGAGAAGCAAGGAGAGGAAACTAGAACCATCCATGTGGTAATGGATTAGAGTTGGAGACATCAGTATGAAGTCATGTTTAGCTTAATATAGAAACAGATGGCTACATACAGAAATATTTATAGAAATGTATATAAACACAGGTTAGTATGAAAAAATGTATTTCCTCAATCTGTCAGCTGAGAGGGCCTAGAAGCAACAACACCTCAGTAGCAATGAGCACCCCCAGTGCCCAGCTCTTGGTTTCTAATACCATTTTCCAATAAAAGGAGCCATGACCCCTCGGAAGAATGACTGATTCTAGGACTGGGTCAGGGATTATACAGGGTGATTCTGGAGCATCTTGCAGCGCAGAAGGTAAGAAAGTGATTAAAAAAAAAAACCTCTACAGTGATGGGGGTATGTCAAAGGGACATGGGAGCCACAGAAAGAGCTCTCAACTGCCAAAGCTAGAACAATTTGAGCAATAATATAAGTAAAGTAGTTTTTTTAGTATAACTCAAATATAAAATAAATATCTAGGAGTCCATACTGGTATAAATAAGGGATTGAATAAACCAATGAATGAGTGAATGACAGGAGACAAATCTCCCATGCAGAAGAATGCCAAATAATTTTTGTAGATAAAATGGGAGCATTACTCCTACTCCTTTTTTTTTTTTAACTTTATTTATTTTTTCCCCCAAAGCCCCAGTAGATAGTTGTATGTCATAGTTGCACATCCTTCTAGTTGCTGTATGTGGGACGCGGCCTCAGCATGGCAGGAGAAGCAGTGCGTCGGTGCATGTCCGGGATCTGAACCCAGGCCGCCAGCAGCGGCGCACACGCACTTAACCACTAAGCCACAGGTCCAGCCCACTCCTACTCCTTAAGTGTGGGCTGTGTGCAGTGATTTCCTTCCAAAGAGTGCAGTATGGAGAGGGGAGAAAAGAGTAACTTTACGGTAGAGAAATCCGATAAACACCACCCTAGCCAGGTCATCAAGGTCAACATCAACAATCATAAATCGTTTTGATAATATGGACCCTTGATATGATGAGAATAGCACTTTACCTCTGTGGTCTTCCTCCCAAAAACCCATAACCCTAGTCTAATCATGAGAACAACATTACAATCCCAATTCTGCAAAATATCTGACCAGTACTCCTCAAAACTGTCAAGGTCATCAAAAACAAGGAAAATCTGTCACAACCAAGAGAAGCTTAAGGAGACATGATGACTAAATGTAATGTGGTGTCCTGGATCGCATCCTACAAAAAAAGAGGCATTAGGCAAAAACTAAGGAAATCTGAATAAAGTACGGATTTTAGTTAATGTATCAATATCAGTTTATCCATTGTTACAATTGTATCATACTAATGTAAGATGTTAATAACAGGGGGGCCGGCCGGGTGGCTTAGCGGTTAAGTGCACGCGCTCCGCTGCTGGTGGCCCAGGTTCATGCGGGCGCAGACCCACGCACCGCTTCTCCGGCCATGCTGAGGCCACGTCCCACATACAGCAACTAGAAGGATGTGCAGCTATGACATACAACTATCTACTGGGGCTTTGGGGGAAAAAAATAAATAAATAAAATTATTTAAAAAAAGATGTTAATAATAGGGGAAATTGAGGGTCGGATATATGAGAACTCTGAACTATCTTCTGTAAATCTAAAACTAATCTAAAATGGAAGGCTTATTTTTTTTTGAGTTTTTTAAAAAAGTCAGCTGGGCTAGAGAGGCCACTCACTAGCCAGGAAATCTGCCTTTTTAAGAAAAAATATTACTGAACTATTAATATGTGCCAAACAATTAAAAATCTATTTCTAAATTCTAATCCTGTTAATAAAATTACAGCTTGGCTGAACAGATAGGTCAAACCTCCTATTAGCAATGTACTGTGTAACATTTGCTAATTTGGAAAAGATGAGAAAGAAAGTGTATGTCTTTAAGGATGAGTAAGGCATTTACTTAAGGGTCTTAGCAGAGGAAAATAAATAAAAGATATCTAAAATATAGATGTAATTATAGTATGTTGTCATTAGTGCTGTTGAGTCAATTCCAACTCCTAGCAACCTTGTGTACAGCAGAGCGGAACCCTGTCGGGTCGTTTTGCACCATCCTCTCACCTTCTGGCGCTGTATCAGACAGTGCTCTGCTGCAACTCATAGGGTTCTCATGGCCAATTTTTCCATAAGCGGGTGGCCAGTTCCTTCTTCCTAGTCTGTCTTGGTCTGGAAGCTCCGCTGAAAGCTGTCCACCGTGGGTGGCCCTGCTGGTATTTGAAATACTGGTGGCAGAGCTTTCAGCATCACAGCAACACACAGCCACCACAGTGTGACAACCCACAGACAGGTGGTGTGGTTCCCTGGTTGGGAAACTGGAAATGAACCAGCCATGGTGGTGAGAGCACCGAATCTTAACCACAGACCACCAGAGCTGGCTAATGATAGTGTAGAATCGCTCATTTATATGCATTCATCAGAATCACATGAGACTTTAGATGTCACAGATAGCAATGAAGATTGATTAATGAATCAGCAAAAAGAGTCTCGTGTTAATTGTATTAAAAATGTCTATATTATTATTATTATTATCTTTAAATCAAGTGAGAGAATGTATGTGTATTTTACAGCAGATATCCAGACTTCGGCAGCCTTTTCCTTCCCTGGCGTATGTAAGCAAGGAAGCCTATTTCAGCCACAGCAATATGCGTTAAGACCCTGATTCTCCTGGTATTCCTGCTGTGACTGTGGAACACTGCTCGGCCTTTTGTGATACCGTTGCACTGTGTGACTTTATTACAGGCTAGATCACGGAGAGGACTGCAGCATTGGAATGATGCTGGTCTTGGAAGTTCACCCTACAGGAATAATTTATGGTCATGCCTTGTGTAGGAGATCTTCTAGAACACTCTCAGATTATCTCCCAGAGACCTCCTTATATAGTGCCGAATTGTTCTCTACAAGAGAATAGTTTAGTGGTCCAGTCCATTTAAGTTTAAGTGGTTTATTGCGGTACTACGTTACAATCCTAGACAGTGAGGGAAGTTACATAGTGTTCTACGTTAAAACAAGGTCCCTGGATGGCACAGTCCTATTACAACCGTGCACAGCTGCAGATGTGTTAACTACACAGACAAGAACCAGCCTTTCTCAGGCCACAAATTGGTGCTGTTTAATCTGAAAAACTGCAAAAAGGAAGCTGAGCTACCCTTCCAGAAGAGAAGAGAAGGAGAGAAGGTCAGATGACCCCTCAGTTGGCTGGGATACCAAGGTTGCCCAAGTGCCCTAACCAGTCTATGAAAGAAAAACACACAGTTTGTGTTTACACACCCCAGCCAACCATGACAGAGTAAATAGCTTTTTAAAAGATGGACACAACATCAATAAAATGAAGAAGGCACCCAACAATATGAGGACAGGTGGCAACCATGGAGAAGGGGTGCAATTGGCAGAGGAGATGAGAACGCATCCTGGGAAAGTTCGGTGAAGGTGGCTGGGAGCAGTCACGTGATGGTTACCTGTGGCCAAGGAATACCCAAAATGCTTAGGGTTTGCGAAGACTCCAGCTCATGTGGTTTCTTCGTGAATTGACTGCCACGCCCTAAACCATCAATAAGTAAATAGCAGTCACCTCACCACAAAGCTTGCTCATCCACAGTGTCCAACTAAGTCAAAGAAATTATAAGACACCAACCACACATAGCCTGTTTCAAACGGCAAATGACTTCAGTTCATGGGTCAAGGGATCCTTGCCACTAATTCCCCCAAAACATAACAAGAATACTAGGCAATGGTGGTTATCCACCACGTTGATGAGAAGGTTCTTCTAGAAGAGATCCTTCTGAAGCCAAACGTTCCATAAGAAGCAGGCCAAGGGTAGAACCTTCGGGAGGCATGCCGAATATAGCACAAATGCCAGCAGGGATCCAGGAGCTCTCTGCGGCTGCTCGGCTTTCACAGACACGAATCCTCATGGATATTTCTGCGCCAGAATTAGTTCCCATGTTCTGTGGACTCCCTTACATTGTTTGGCTGACATTCTTCCTGCCCTTTCTGACAAAGTGGCTGACCCGAGAGTGTGGGACAGAAGTTCCAAAGAGCTCTATGCAGTGCTATTTCCCTAAATAGCTGTGGTTTGCCTTTAGACGTGCAAAGAACTACAGAGCAACAGTGGATCACAATTGACCCTAATAAAGGAAATTCCTGGACTAGGCTAAGCCTGTCGCCTTAACTCCAGATCCAGACAACCAATGGATGACATTAGCATTTCTGAATCTAGAATTGTCCTCGGACTAGCGTGATGAAAAAGCAAGGTGGAAGGAGGGCTGAACTGGGATTGGAAGATTTAGTTTCTTATCATTGCCCCTAATCTAGTGACCTTGGACAAGTCTTCTAAACTCTCTGAGCCTTCATTCTTGCTATCTTTAGAAACAGGTGGAGGGTGTCCTGGGTGGCATCTGCTGGCTCCTCTAGCTTCACTCTCCACCCTTCTCCAACCTACTTTCTGTTCTGGTGATACCAGACCGGGTGGGACCGGAAGTCGTCAGACCCAGCCCTTAGTATGGGTTCTTGACCTCGAGCAGGAAAGAATTCAAGAGCAGGTCAGGAGAGAGCTGGCCCTGTGGCTTAGCGGTTAAGTGCACGAGCTCCGCTGCTGGTGGCCCGGGGTTCGGATCCCGGGCGCGCACCGACGCACCGGTTCTCCGGCCATGCTGAGGCCGTGTCCCACATACAGCAACCAGAAGGATGTGCAGCTATGACATACAACTATCTACTGGGGCTTAAGGGGGGGAAATAAATAAATAAAATTAAAAAAAAACAAAGAGCAGGTCAGGAGAGATTATACAAGTTTATTGAGACACAATGCTTTCTAATCAGGCTATGCTGATTAGAAAGAAAGTAGACTAATCTACCTGAGGAAGGAAGGCAGGCTAGGCTGAGCGGGAGGAACCCAACCGACCAGCCTTGGGTGGAGTTTGGGGTGCTGATTTGTTCTGGTTGAAGTGGGTAGCTGGGAATTGGTTAGTCTCTGGGCCAGGCACCAAGCTCCTGATCAGCCCGCTGGTTGGCTACCTGGAGTGGTCAGGCATCTGTCGCTGCTTGAGAGACAGCTTTCAGTTCTGCCTTTTCCCTGTCTCACTGGGAGGCTGACTTATAGGAATTACAATCAAGTCTTTTGCCCTCCAGCTTCTGGTTGGGGTCTGCCAAATAGTTAGCCCCAGGAAGAAGTTAGAAGGAGGAATGTGAATAAGACTGGGTATTTGCCCCTCTGCTCTTTCCCTGCAAGGTCTCCTAGGAGTAGCGAGATCCCTCTCCTGAAGGTCATTGCTCTCTCAAGGCAGCCCTCTCTATACTCATCTCCTCGCAGATTTTGGTAACTGTGCCCTCTGCTTGCCCCTCAGGTCCACTGGTGGTCGCAACCTCACTGTTACTAGCCCTGGGATATTACACCATCCTGTGTGATTTGCCAGCCCTGCCGATGCTGCTTTTGTAGATGCTTTAATAAGTTTAAACTCTCCTGGAAGCACCCTAATTTGAGAGTGCAAACTATTTCCTGTTGGGGCCATGACTAACACAATGAGCTGGATTAAAGGTAAGTTGAATATCATGGAGTACTTCTGAGATTCAATTTGCATTTTGATTTGAATTGTATGGATGCTAAATAAATCTGGTAGAAGATTGAAGCCAGCTTCCATAACCATAATGAGTTTTTGGATTTTTCAAAACAGCCTTACTATTCTTGTTGATTGATGCTAACATAAGTCAATAAAATACATTCAATTTAAAGAGGTATCTTATTAGCAAAATTCCACTTTATTTGATTTACATATCAGGATGTCATATAAAACTCAAGAAGGAAAAAAGGCTTTACTGCTTTACAATGCTTGATAACCACTGGTAGATGGTTTCTAGCTTCCTTCCAAGATTCTAAGACTCTAAAGATTATACTTTGAGAAGTTGGACGATACCTAACCTCTCTCAACCAAACATCTGGGTGATGAAACAGGGTGTCAGCAATTAGAAGAAAAGTATAGAGAAAATTCTGCAGACCATTTCCATCCCTGCCCGGGGTGACAGTCACCGGAGGGCCAACACCTAGCAAAGGTAATGGAATGCAGGAAGGTGTCCCTCCCCGCTCCCTTATTCCCTCAGCTGAAATGGTTCATTCTTTGCCCCATCAAGATTTCTCTTAGTAATAATATAACAGTCTCATAGATACCCACCATTTCCTGATAACCTACTATGTGCCAGGCACTATGCTTAGAGCTTTATATTTGTAACTGGTAACTGGCATTACCAGTAGTATACCAAAATATAATGCTGTCAGCCCAAGTACCCTGACCAGCAGGGAGTCCAATCCCCCACCCTCACCCCAACAGCAAAGTGCTACCCCCACCTGATCCCCCTTGTCCAGGAATCTCTGTTTGCTTATAGTAGGGGAGGGGGCTCCCAGGCAGTCCTGCTTGCTTCCACCTCGTGATGCTAAAACTCAGTCAAAAGAATTTCACCCCAAACTAGACGGGGCCCTCTTTTAGGTTATTCTTCTGAGCTGCTTCCTCTAAAGTCCACCTCTGCCCTCAGGAGGGCTGGGTAGGGACAGGTAGAAAGCAGGACAGCCTCCTCAGGGACCAAGAGACACCTGGACTCCGTGCTCTTCACTAACTTAAGGCTGTGGTCAGCTCCCACCGCCACTCCCAGGCCATACTTCTTTCTACGCTGTTGGTAAGTTTATTTCAGGGTCTTTATCACGCTACCCCAGCTTAGGGTCCTCCTGGACCTTCTAGAAGAGAATTCTGAACTTGATTCCTGGGGACAAGAGGTTAGGGCCTTAGTCCCTTCTCTTTTAGAAGGTCCAGAGCTCCTTCTGCAAGTTCTGGAAGGTTCATCCCAGCACTCTGCTTTCCAAAGGGTATGGGGTGGGGGCCCAAGGGAGTGATCCCCCCTCCCCAGAGTAATTCAAGTCTTCTCCAAAGTGACAGTTGCAGTATCTACCAAAAGCTGGCCAAGGTTTTAGGACCTGAGTCACCAAGCATTGCTAACTATAGGCATCCCATGTACTCAGCTCTGTTATTCCCACATTACAGCTGAGGAAACTAAGGCTCAGAGAAGAGGTATAACTTGCCCAAGATCACTCAGCTAGGTTTTGAGACCAGGTCTATTGAATTCCAAAACTCAAGCTTGATACATATGGAGGCTCCACACTCTAGGCATCTCTCCCCTGTTCCTTTCAATGTGGTTGCAATAATTGAATAATAATGATGATTGAGCTTCCCAGGCTGCAGTACAGGGTTGCCCCGGCCCTATACCTGGGAAAAGGCTTAGCTGTATCTTCTTTTAGGGCAAAAGAAAATGCAAATCATTACTACTATTTCTAATTTCTATTCTGAGCAGAAATCTCTCGAATAAATCCTACTGCTCTGACTTTAAATTAATCTGTATTGTCAGGATACCAGATTCTAAAATAGAGCATTTGGGGAGCCAGAGGTAATTTTTAGAATCACAGTGAATTACAGAGCAAAGAGAGGCTCAAAGTCTGAGTAAGGCAAATGTCTCTGATGAATGAGTTAGCAAAAAAATTTCTTCCACTTCAGCTCAAACCCCTGAAGTCAGACTATGCTGTTTTTAGAATATGTAAAGGTTTTGCTAAGTTCAACTCAAGTTCAACGATGTAAAAGAAGAGGCGCTTGATTGTCACTGCAATACAGGAGGAAGAGCCGGGGCTTTGCAGGAAGGGAAGTAGATTTCAGTCACAGCACTGCCGTGGGCACATTGTTTAACTTCTCGGAGGCTCAGAATCCTCCTCTATAAAAGAGAGACAATAGTGTTACTGCACAGAATTGGAGTCCTCATGCCCGATGCACGCAAAAAAAAGCCAGTTATTACAACATCAGCTTTTGGGAAAAGAAGACAGCTTTATTGCTATATTGATCTGCAAGGAGTCAGGGGCATATGCTCTCAGATCTGTCTCCCCAATCCAGGGCTTGGTGCACAATTTATGGGATGAAGGACAAGGTGGTCTGAAGTGTGGAGATAGATGATTGGAGGTAAGGAGAAGTGAGGTAATTGATGATCTGTGCCAGCGTAGTCAAGTTTCATGGCTGTTCATGGGACACATATTCACAAAATGGTGGTGTTAATATGATCTGAGGGTGGAGTTTTTAGCTCCTTGATGTCAAAAAGGTCACTTATCAAGCATTTGCGCAGGCCCAGTGGATGGATTAGTGGTCTCAATCGGCCTGAACTGGACAAAGGAGGACTCTCAGTTCCTGAAAGACAACTCTTTATCACTCTATTGATAAGATGGGTTTAGTTGAACTGGTCTTGGAGGGCCCGCAGTTACAATAGTACATATTTTGTTGTGAAGAGTCAAAAAGATAACATATCCTCAGCCCCAGAATGGTCCTGCCACATGGCAGACACTCAATAAATATTCAATATGCAAATGAATAATGGATAAAGCCCTGATATTCACTCATAGACGTACTGGGTAAGGGTTAGTTTCTTTCCCTAAGTTAAAGCCATGGTTAAGATCATCCACAGCGAGAATAAAGAGCGAAGAGAGAATGGCCCAGAACTGAGCAGCATGCACAGGGACATGTTGTGAAGACGACCCATAGAACTGCAAGGGGTGGGCAGTCCCAGTGAGAGGGAGAAGGGGAAAGCCAGGGAGGAGAGACATGTAAATGCAGAAGTGTCCACAGCAGATGCTGAAGAAAAGAACGGAAATATGTCCAGGTAATCAGAGGATTAGGAGGTCCTTGGGGACTGTGGTCAGGGTTTCAGCAGAAAACAGATGGTAGTTCCAGAGTTTAATAAGAGACTGTTCACAAGGCTGTGGGCAGACTTGTGGGAAAGTGGTCAAGGTGAAGTGTCCTGGGGCTGAAAACTGCAGGCAGCCACTACCATCCCTCGGTTTAAAGGAGAAAGGGAATCAGGCTCTCCAGGACCCAGTGGGAACTATGACAGGAGGAGGGAGTCTCAAAAGAGCAGGCAGCCACTGCCTTCAGAGATGGGTGGGAACCAGTGCTGCTGACTCTCTCCCCCTACCCTCCACCTCCCCTCACCCTCCATTTCCCCCCACTCTCCATCTCCCCCCACCCTCCACCTGCTCTCACTTCCCCCTGTTACCGCCCAAAGGAGGTCTTCTGCTCACTGCAAGACATGCCAATAGTCAAGAGGCAAGGTAGTAGGAAAGAAAGGACTTTTTATTACAGCTTGCTAGCAAGGAGGAAGATGGCCAACTAATGTCTCAAACAACCATCTTAAGAGGGCACAAAATCTTACAGCAGTTATATATGCCGGTGGGTTATAGGGGAGGGGGTTAGGAATGTTGACCTTCTGGTGCTACAGACTGGGAGTCGCCACACCAGGTCTTTCAGTTTTCATTGATGATGGCTGTCAGCATAGATTCTCTGTTCGAGGGGTCATCACATTCCTAAGGAACTCAAGAGAACAAAGTTATCATCTTATCGCAGCTGGGAGGTACATGCACAAGCAGGGGTCGTAAAATCTATAGAGCAGTTAGATCTCCTGGAGGGTGCATATCCAGCTGGGCTAGTTAGTCAGAGGTCATTCAAAGTTACAATAGGGTTTCTTTTCTACAATGGCTTCCCTCATGTCAACCTTGTCTTGAGCCAGTATCACCCCCACCCTCCACCCCAGCTCCTCCACCCTCCATCTCTGCTCACCCTCCACCTTCCCCCATCCGCCACCTGCTCTCACCTTCCACCTCCCCCTACCTTCACCCCCATCCTCCACCCTCCCTCTCCCCCACCTTCCATCTCCCCCCACCCTGCTATCTTCCACTAGAAGCCAGAAGTCAAGGGAGTCCAGGTAATGCCGTCTACAGAGGTCAGGCTCCTGGGGAAGAGGGTGTGGCGGGAAGGGTAAAGAGTGGGCCTAGACAAATGTGAATGTCCAGTGACAAGAGATTTTCGCATATTGAGGTATCTGGGGTAACTATTTGGGTTCAAAACTGATTCAGCGTTAACTAAAAAGCCTGACTTATGGCTTATCAAACATACATTGTACATCTGCTTAACCATTAAAGTAAAGAATGCACTCTCTTAAGATAAGAATGCATACTTCCCTCCTACGCCCTATTGTTAACACTGTCCTTTTCCAGACATTAGGGTCACATTGACCTGCTAATTTGCAACTGAATACCTCTTTGAAACTTGGATGAAAATGTATCCTGGGTGTGTTTAATGTATGTTCTCTGTTCTAAAAAGATATAAGACTGCACTGATAACCATGCTTCTCTGGAATTCTTTCTAAGGCCTTCCCAGGGTTATAATCCTCACTCTGGCTTAAGTAAAACTCACCTTATTTCTCTTATGTATAAAATGGTGATTGGTTATTTTGCATTGATGCCAGCACACCAGGTGAGAGAGAGCAGCTTTCGTAGCAGGGACATGGGGGTGAGGGTGGGTGAGGAGAAGGTACAAGTCCTCTACTCACAAGGACTCTGTAAACAGCTTGAATCTCTATATAAATCTGAAAAGTAAAATATAACACAATGCCACTTCTTTTAAGACTATTCTGACTGCTATTCAGAATTTCCCCAAAGTCTGACTGGCCTTTCCCAGCTGGTCTGAACTGAATTTTATTGCCGGCTGTCACATGGTAAGCACATGTAAGACTAAATAAAAACACCTCAGTGGCTCGATCAGATGGCAACGAGCCACTGCACTCTTTCTTTTAGAAACTGTAATTCCCAAATCTGAAAACAATTTGAGAAAGTACTAAAAAAAAAAGGGGGCTCTGTCTGCTCTGCTTCTCTCCCTGCGTCATCCCTGAGCAGGGATGAGAGCTATTTCAGCTCCTTCTGCGAGGACAGATGTGCCCTGACCTACCTTCCCTCCTCGACCGCCCTGAGCTATCTTTGAAACTGGGTCTGCACTGGGGCCGCGTGTCCTCAAAAGCCTGGAGCAAACCAACAGGGCACTAAGGGTGAGGTGCGTGGCTTTTGCTTTTCAGGACTGCCCACCACCGCTGTCCACCCCGCATGCACATGCACACACACGAGCACACACACACACTGACACATTCCACAACGCAGTCTGCGCCCACCTCCAATATGGAAAGCCTGAGTGTGTCACCCCACCTGAAGCTGAAGCCAGGCATCCTGGGGTGCAGCTGGAGATGCAGCTCCTCTTTCCCACCTGAACGCCCCCAGGCCAGGGAGACAGACTCACAGTCACAAATCCCAGCGTAGGAAGGGGTCTTTCAGTTCATGGATGCCCTAGTCAACGCGTAAACTCTACAGCTACTGCCCAGCTCACGTCAGCAATTCTGACAACTGCTGGTTGTCAGAGGCTTGTCATTTTCCCCTAGGCCCCGTGCAAAATATCCTTTGCTAGCAGTTTCCCAGACTTTCTGAATGTGGAGTGTGACAGGGTCCGGGGGAGTGGGGCCTAAGACTCGCCCTCCCTTTCTTCAAGGGATTCCACCAGTTAACATGCGCATTGAACAATATGGAATTGCTGTTCTTCTTAGGTCAAAAATGGTCAAATGTCAGCATTCAAGTAATTAAACCTAAACCATAGAAAGAACCAACAGCCAAAGTAACAGCTTTAGGAATGGCTTGAAAAAGCCCCAATAATGTTCCAAAGACAAGGCTCTCTGGAGAAAACTGGATTAGAAGAAATATATGACTAAGACCTAGGTGGAGTTTCCAGTTGCCTCTGCCTAGAATTGATGACCAGGACTATGATGCACCTCCCTCTAGAGCACAGGGAGAATGGGGGCCCTCCCGCAATGAGAGGACAACTCACTGAGGTGTGCTAGTGGCCTTGGGAACTCCCATAGTGGTGGCAGGAGGCAGGGTGAGTGGAGAATTGCCCCTTTTCCTCATTTTGAACCCTGAAAAGAGGCTGCCCCACAGGTTGTCCGGCACTGGGGAGTGGACACATCAAAATAAATCTGGAAGCACAATGTGGTTGTGATGGTTAATGTTCTGTCAGCTTGACTGGTCACAGGATGTCCAGATGAAACACTATTTCTGATGTATCTGGGAGGGTGTATCTAGAGGAGATCAGCATTTGAATCAGTGAACTCAGTAAAGTAAATTGCCCTCCACAGTGTGGGTGGTCACCATCCAATTCACTGAGGGCCTGAGTAGAGCAAAAGGTGGAAGTTGGAGGACTTCGGCCCCTTTTATTTTCTGCCTCATTACGTGAGGGGAACATATCTCATCCTCTTCCACTCTTGGACTTGAATTTACACCACCTGGTTCTCATGCCTTTGGACTTCGGCTAAATTACACCACCCGCTTTCCTGGGCCTCCAGCTTGCAGGCAGCAGATCATGGACTCCTTAGACTCCATGAGCATGTGAGCCAATTCCTCATAATAAATCTCCATATATACATTTCCTATTGCTTCTGTTTTCCAAGAGAAATCTCACTAATACAACGGTTCAGCAGAAGAGCACCCTGGTATTTTATTTTCCCAGGCCGCTTATGGCTCTCAAAGGCATACGTGGAACATAGACGTTCACATAGTCCCTCAGGGGGGACTCGAAAGGCAGCTAAGTTTAAAGAAGCCTTGGGCCTGCCTTGGGGAGGGGAGAAACAACCAGCAACTGAGGCGCCCAGGAGGTTGGTGGTTGACCAGGGAGCCTGGTGGAGACTAGCAGTCTCCATTTGGAGTTTCCAAATGTCCAAATGGACATTTGAGCTTTTTTGATCTAAGAATAACAGCAATTCCATATTGTTCAATGCACATGTTAACTGGTAGAAACTGGGGACTCCTAGAACACCAGCGAGAAACCAAGGAAAGGCCAGGTCACCTGGGAGGGCTACCAGACTCCACCTAGCCTTGAGAACAGATAACACATTATTACACCAGTGGATTATAATCTATGAGCACACAGAGGAGGAGACTGAGCACAGCCAGCAGGGCCAGGAGAGGCCATCCAGAGGAACTGACACACTGGCACTCAGTCCTGAAGGATAAATGGCAGCTAGCCCAAAAGAAGAGGGAAGTTCAGGGAAAAGGAACATCATGTTAAAGGCAAAGCAGGGAGAGTATGGCGTATCTGGGGAATGATAAGCATTTCAGTGCGTACGCACTTGGCAACGGGGGAAGATGAGGCTGGAAAATTACGCAGAGCTAGATCAGAAAAAGAATTTCCATGCCTGTTAAGGACATCCCAAAGACCAGCCTTGAGCCAATAAAGAACAGAATTTAATTACGACTCTACAAAGCCACATTTAAGGCCATGGCATCCAGATTACTATTGCTCTAAAAAAATTAGTTCCCCAAAGAATAACTAAACATTCTGCCCATTATCTATGGCAAGATGGTGGGGTCATTTGGCACAAACATGAAGGGGGCAGTTTGTAGAGAAAGGAGAAGTCATAGCTTGTGGGCCAGACAGATAGGATAACAAGTGTCCTCAAAGTTATAAAACCAGCAGAAGGCAAAGCCAAGACCCAAACCCAGGTCTCCTGGTTCCAAGTCCAGTGCTCTTCCCACCATCTCCTCCTTCGTGCTAAAGAAGCAGTAAGATGTAACCAGCGTAGCTGAAAGTCCACTGGCCTACATTCAAGTTCTAATTCTGCCAATTTTAAGTTTTCTTATCATTAGCAAACTTCCATGGGACTCAGCGTCCTCATGGATAAAATGAATGGGTTTGGGCCCAGATCCGTACTTAAAACGTTGCTTGTCTGGGGATTCCACAAATGTCTGGTTTAGTAATTAGATAGTATCACCTCTGATTATGGACATGTTCTCTCCCCACTCCTTCCTTGAGGAATATAAAAGAGGTGCCTTCAGGTCAGCACCAGGCTGGATGATGGGTGGCTAGCCCAGAAAAATCATGTGCTCACTGGTACGCAGAGGCAGCAGCCTCAGATACTAGAGTCATGTAGGTAGCACTAGGAAAAAAATAATCCATTTAAAAAGGAAGAAGAGTGCACCAGCCCGGTGGAGCAGTGGTTAAGTTCATGTGCTCCACTTCAGCGGCCCAGGGTTCACAGGTTCAGATCCCGGGCGTGGACCTACGCACCGCTTATCAAGCCACGCTGTGGCAGGCATCCCACATATAAAGTAGAGGAAGATGGGCACAGATGGTAGCCTAGGGCCAATCTTCCTCAGCAAAAAGAGGAGGATTGGCAACAGATGTTAGCTCAGGGCTAATCTTGCTCACCAAAAGAAAAAAAAGGAAAAAGTAATGAACAAGTTTGTAAACCAATGGCCTATATGATCTCTAAGATCACTTCTAGCTGAAAATAATCAACCTAAAAACATTTGGAAGAGATAGGAAAATTAGGGAATGATGGAATACAAGCTAACTCTTATCGAGTGCTATGTGTCTGGCACTCTGCTAAGGGCTTCCTATGGATTAGCTCATTTTATCTTCACAGCAGCCCTGGAGGTGGCTATTATAGCCATTTTACAGATGAGAAAATAGAGGTGCAGAGAAATTTCCTAACTCACCCAGGATTCCCCAGTTAATAAGGGTGAGAGGTCTTACTCACACTAAATGTGGCCCTGAGAATTTAATCAGGTGACCACAGAATCCTAAAGAAAACGTGTTAAGCTTTTATTGACCACGAACACTCTCAAGTAAATGTGACTCTGTAGAACCCCAGAGTCAGATCACCTTAAATTCATTCTCATTTCTGCACTGAATCCATTTCCAATCCATAGCCTGGAATTACCTTCCATGGGAAACAAGCTAAGTTTTTTGTCTAGTCACATGGCTAGATCCACCACTGATCAGCAACCCTGAACATATAATAGTGATGACAATGTTTAAACACTCAAGATGTATACAGCACCATGACAGACAGATACTGGTCATGAATCGTCTCATGGAGCCTGATGGGGTTCAGGGCAGGCCTCCCCATGATGTGCCACTCTGGTATGTGTGTTACTCCAAGCTGAAGACAATCAAGGCTCAGAGGACTCAGAAAGAAACTTTGACCTCCCCCCTCACTAACTGCCTAAAAGAATTTAAGATAGAAGTCCTGTCCCCAGGACAGGCCATCACCATAGATAACTCTGGGTATGGATAGACTGGGAGTGTCCTTGCTAAGCCCATTCTTATCAAAGTTCTGAAAACCAAGTAAAAGTAGAAGTTAACCTTTGTAAGAGATATTTACATTTATAAGGGAAATCTCCATTTGTAAAGGCATCTCCCTCTCTGAACTGGGAAGAAGGGGGGATTACTTTATCTCTAGAAACTCTTATCAATGTAGAAGATAAGGACTCAAATCTGCATATTAACCTTATTCTTGTTTACTGTGCTTTCCTGGTAATCTCCCATAGCTGACTCCCCCCACCCCCAACATCCTCCTTTGTTTTTACCTGAATATGCTATTTAAGAAGAGAACCTCTGCCATATTGTCGAGTTACCCAGTTTTCCTGGGTCTCTCCCATGTATACATGTTATAAAGCTTTGCTTGCTTTTTCTCCTGCTATACAGTCTCATGTCAATTTAACTTGTAGCACAGCCAGAAAGGATCCAGAGTGGGTAGAGGGTAGTCTTCCTCCCCTACAAGCCTCACAGTGTCTATATGAGGCAGGTCCTAGTAATTGAGCTCTTTGGCTGCAAGTAAGAAAGACCAATCCGATTTAAGCAGAAAAGAGGCTACAGGCGTGCTTCACAGAACCCAACAGAAGGAAATTAGAGCTGTGGAAGCGGTGGCAACCACAACTAGGAGAAACTCTCCAGTTCTTGTCTCTGCTTCTCCAGAGAGGAGAGGGGAGGTGGGGTCAAGGCCACTGGAGGGAGAGGAGCAGCTTGTGTTAAGGCACAACAGCGTGAGAGGACGTAGAAACATGGCTGTGTCTGGAGTATGTGGTACGTATGTACACGGGATGGGGAGAAGAGTAAGCGGGTGATATCAGTTAGGACAAATTATACAGGACTTTCTAACTCATAATTTAATAAATTCTAATTTAATAATTCATAAATTATAATGTGTAATTGTGGGTGGTATTTTTTAAGCATGAGTGTGACATAATCAAATATTTTTGGAGGGTTTCTACTTAAACACATATACCCATATGCACATACACACACTCACATGAGTAAATAATGAGTGACATTTTTGCACTGTTCTAAGTGCTATTAGTGATGATTTATTTACTTTTCTTAACTACTCTATGAAGTGGTTGCATTACTCCTCTTCTTCTACATTTTACAGATGAAAAAAATCAAAGGCTTAAAGTAGTGAATGACTTGCCCAGGATCACAGTGACCTCATCGTGGAGCTCAGATTCCAGTGGAGCCAGTCTGGTACCAGAGCATCAGGCCCACCCACCGCCTCCCTTGAATGAGGAAATGAAAATGTTACGACACACTAAGAAGCCAGGGACATTTCCCAAGGCATCAGAGTGTCATGACAGATGGTTAGTGAGGATTATAACACAGTCATAACTAACATTTGTCTTGCACTTTATAATTTAAAAGTATGTTTACACAGTGTCTCTTCTGGTTCATTCCATCCCATGGTGTGAGAACGTGATAGTAATTCATGATGAATGCTGTGCCTGATTTCCCTCCAGCAGGACTGCACGTCCAGGAGGCTACATAAACGTGCCTCCACACTGCCGTCAAGCAGAGCCGAGGAGCAGCTCTCCCTCTTATGTGGCAGGAAGCCACCACCTGCCCGTCCTCAGTCCAGAAAGTGAGTCTGCCAAGAGCCAGAGAGAGCGTGTGTTCTGTGGGTTCTGCCCCAGCTCACTCACGTAATTCTCACCCAAAGCTTGTGAGACTCTCAAGTCCTGGAATTTACTCGGAAGCAGAAGTGCTAGAAATGAGCCCTTTCCTTTAAGCTCCCAAACTCCTCCGAGGCAAGGCCAGGCCCTTGGCTCTCTCTGGAGTTGGAATTCCAAGAGCTATCATGCTAAAAGTTGGCCCTGGCCTGCACCCGCTCTCAACCCGAGTTATTCTAAAGAGAAGGCCTGGGAAGAAGCACAGGTGAGGCCCCATGGACAGTGTGGGAAAACCATATTTTGTATTGAGCATTGGAACTGCAATCTGAAACAGTGAGATCTAGAGGGAGGCCGGGGGCTGGGCAAGGAGACACTCCAAGGAGAACCAGGAGGAGGGGCTGGGAACCTTCTACACATATGTCTGGACAATGGCATGGGTGGAGCCATTGTGCGGCTGGTCAGAGCTCTGGAGCCATTAATCCGGGCTGGAAATCCTGCTCCATCACCTACTTGGCACGTGATAATGGGCAAGTAGCTAGTATCAGCTTCCTCAACTGTAAAATAGAGATAACACTTACTTCTCACAGTTGTACTGGGAACAAAACGAGAACCATGTTACAGCACCTAGCGCACCTAACCACACATCACATAGTTTCCATTCTATTTAAACATTACGACGCATCTAAAGTGATGCATCCCTATTCCTCCTCTCTGAACAACAAAGAGCCAGAGGGAAAATGGGTAGTAACCCAAAGCTCAATAAGAGGGAAGTGGTTAAGTACACTATACTACACCAAACTCAGTGGGATATTAAGAAGCCATTTTAAAAGATAAGTATGAAGGCCATAACAAACTTTTAAATTATTAGTTCAAAAAGACACAAAATTCTAGATGTACTCTGAATATAATTACATAAATATATGGGTTGCACTGAATAGATTTATGGGAAAATAAAAATAGCGTAGTAAGATAATAGATTTTTTGGTAAATATTCATTCTGGTGCTCAACATCATTAGTTGTTAGTGAAATGCAAATTAAAACTACAGTGAAATACCATTAGACACCCACCAGGACACCTAAAACTAAGGGACAGATAAAACCCAGTGTTGGCAAGAAAGAGGAGCAACTGGAACTCTCATACATTATTATGGAAGGATAAATCCTTCCAACAACTGGAAAACCATTTGGCAGTATCTACTAAGCCAAACAGAGTTATGCTCTATGACCAGGCATTTCCATTCCTTGGTATAAGTCCAACAGAAATGAGTGGTTATCTTTACCAGAAGACTACACGAAAATTCATTGCAGCGTTGTTCAAAATAGTTCCCAAACCAGAAATAACCAAAGTGTCCATGTAAGAAGAATGGATAAATAAATGTAGTGTATTCATACTATGGAATACCACACAGCAACGTAGAAGACCCAATTACTGCTACACACAACAAGGATGAATCTGACAGACGTGATGTTGATGAAAAGAGTACATACAGTATAATCTCATTTATATAAGGTTCAAAACCGGAAACATTAATCTATGGGGATAAAGAAAGGCCAGAGGAGTGGTTATTTGTGGGGCAAGACCGGGAGAAAGCATAAGGACTTCGCCTTCTGGTACGCTGGAAATTTTCCAAACTTAATCTGGGTGATGGTTGCACAGGTGTATAATATTCCTTGAACTAATCATTTAAGATTTATGTACTTTGGTGTGCATAAGATACATCTCAATTTAAAAAACAGAAAATTATTAATATTAGTATCAGTAAGTTTTTAAAACGTTGAAATCAGACAAAAATTTAAGATAAAGTCTGCTTACTTGCTCTCCTCTTTTCCCTTGAAGTTTTTTAGTTTGGAGAATTACCTGATGTACTTGGTGTGAATATATTTCTGAAATAAAAACAGTTGGCCATTTTTAAACTATTATGCAAAGCATAATGCAGTTAAATCTATTTTTGATCTATCTTTTTTTTCCTTTTATTTTATAACTTTGGGCAATATTTTCTTCTCTAGATCCTTCTGAGCTGTAGTCTGTCCACTTGTAAAAAGGATGAGAATTTTCATGCTTCGTTTGGACCATCAGAATTTGTGACCAAAATTCTGCTAGCACTCAAAAACATTTGGATGTTTGGGGGAATATTTAAAACGCTTGATGTGGCATTCCCGCCTAGGCTAGCCTCTGCACTAGATGTGTTTGTAGGTTCCTTTATAGCTCATGAGATCCTTTTTCTTGCAAACATTTCCCCTTATTGAACTTCTGTCTTTTGAGTATATACTGTATTCTGAAACATAAATTCTTTTTTTTTTTTTTTGAGGAAGATCAGCCCTGAGCTAACATCTATTGCCAATCCTCCTCCTTTTTTTCCCTTTTTCTCCCCAAAGCCCAGTTGATAGTTGTATGTCATAGTTGCACATCCTGCTAGTTGCTGCATGTGGGACGCTGCCTCAGCATGGCCAGAGAAGCGGTGCATCGGTGCACGCCCGGGATCCGAACCCAGGCCGCCAGTAGCGGAGCGTGCGCACCTAACCGCTAAACCACCGAGCCGGCCCCTGAAACATAAATTCTTAAAATAAAAGTTTCTGACAATTTAGTTTAAGTTCTTGATACACTTTTAGTGTCTCTTGAGCTTTGTCTCTCCTGGAGTAAAACTGATATTGAATGGAGTTCCAAAGAGATACATCAAACTCTAAATTGTAGCTTATCTGGGCAGGTTAGGTAGCTTTACAGATGTGGCAAGAGGCTTGTCTGCAGAAATCCCGTCCCTGTGTGATCAGGACTCGCCTCTTCAGGTCAACCCCAAATGTCCTTGGATCCCAGAATCTCCTTCAGAATCCACCCCACCACCTCCCTGCTCCCCTCCACTCCAGGGAGGGGGAGGAGGAGGGAAGCTTGTCTTCTGCAGAGATCTGATGATTGGGGCACCTCCTGACTGCAGTGACCTCCCCCATTACCATTTATTACAAACTAGGATGGTTCCAAAACGGTGTCATTCACCATTTGTTTGGCAAATTCAACTCACATCACAATATCCGTTTACAAGATAAAGAACACAGCTACTACCAGTTCTGATAAAATGAGGGAGATTTTCCTCCACCTCTGCGGGGCTCATGCTCCCCAGCCTTCCTCCCACACTTTTCTACCCCGCATCTGTCAGATCTGGAAATCTCCCTGTTCCCTCTCTGTGCTCATTGCTGCTGCTTCCCACATTATGTGCATTCAGGTAGTTCACGATTTGAACTAGAATCGGAATAACAGCATTTAGAATTCCATACTGATTTGCTATTAAAAGGGATCTAGGCCTATGCCCCTTGGGACCAAGAGTTGCTTTTATATGTTACCATGAATATATCAGTACTGCATTAATTTAGAATTTCCAAAGTTTAAAAAAAATTGGATTTTTCAATAACTATGACCACAATTATAAAAGTCAGACCTCCAGACAAAGAGACTGTAATCGAGGAATGGTATTGATGGTTTTCAACCCCGCAGAGCCTCTTCCACAGTTGAAAGAGTCTGGGCTGAAAAAGAGATTCATACCTTACCTATTTCCGTGGGCTCTTCCTGAGACACCACCTGGGCGGCTGACCTATTTCTCTGTCAGAAGCAACGAGGCTCCATGTGATTTTTCCCAACATCTGTAGGCTTGAAAATAAACAATTTTGAAAACCTGCAGCTCAGCACTTGGCATTTTACCAGAACTTTCCCATCTTCCAAAAACCAAATCTGTTTTTTTATTCCACTATGGAGTGCCTCATTTATCTTTCTCAGGAGAAAATGTAATAAAAACTAGAGAATTTGGTTCAGGGGATATATGATGGACAGTTAAAACGATCCTAGAATTATAGTTTCTTATGAAAATTATATCAGACCTACTTTTTTCTAGGAATACGTATATTTTTCTAGAAATATATATATGTGTATATATATATATATAATCTAGTACCCCAATTTTTATTCTCTTCAATCTCTTCATCAGTATATTAGTAAAATGTCAGGTAAGAGAGAGCAATACAACTAAAACAGAGACAAAAGACCACGTTTTTTAGTATAATTAATTACAGAATCCTGACGATAAATTTCACAGTATCACTAATGTCATACCTTTATTCAAGAGAAGACAAGGGGCCGGCCCGGTGGCGCAAGCGGTTAAGTGCGCGCGCTCCCCTGCGGCGGCCCGGCGTTCGCTGGTTCGGATCCCGGGCGCGCACCGACGTACTGCTTGGTAAGCCATGCTGTGGTGGCGTCCCATATAAAGTGGAGGAAGATAGGCACAGATGTTAGCCCAGGGCCGTCTTCCTCAGCAAAAAAGGAGGAGGATTGGCGGATGTTAGCTCAGGGCTGATCTCCTCAAAAAAAAAAAAAAAAAAAAAAGAGAAGACAAAAAGATCTGGTGCCATCTTTATTGCTTATGAAAAATTCATTCTTTTTACCAGGAAGAAAAGTGATAAAAATTGATTTGATATAGTCCTTTTAATTAAAAAAAAAGGCAAGACTCCACTATGGGGAAAAAAAACTGTATATTAACAGTCATATCTACATATGTTGAATTCTAGAAGTACAGATTTAGACTTTCTTGAGTGGTGAGATTTATTTCTGTGAGAATAATCTGGAAAACCCCAGTACAAATATAAATCATTGTGGGATTCACGGTGGTGACAGGCCTGACACGGGGCCTGTTGATTTTACACATGTACATGTATCATTTTGACCCCAAGACTTTAAATACTATCGAAATGTTTAAAAATGTTCAAATCAAAAGCAAATTATGATTTCCAGGTAGGCCTGCAAATGGGATATAACCACCTCTGTCACCTGCTTTGTCAATGACAAAGACTCTGTAAATGTCTGAAAATGCCCCACTTCAGTTAACCAGTTCACCCAGGCCTTGATGGGGGGCGTCAAACAGCTATTCAACTTCTTAAGCCAGCCCACAAGTGCAGCCCAGAGACAAAGCAAGACAAGCAGAAGCTGTTGTCTCAGGCTAGAAGATAGCTGCCCACAAAGGGGATGTCCCCATTGAGACCACCTGTCATTTAAGCAGGTATTAATCCTGTCACCACCTTGTGGAGAGCCAGAAGGCTCAGCTGGTGGCAACTGCACATGCATGGATCCCATTGAGCTAGTCCTCCAGCCTGCCTTGTGCTGTAAAGTAGGAGTTCCCTAGTTCATTATCAAGGGCAAGGCCACATTGAGATGTCTTGTCCACAGAAAGACCCGCACCACCATCACCTTCACGCAGCTTAACTTGGAAGAAAAAGGAGCTCTGGCTACACTGGTGGGAGCTATCAGGATCAGTTACAATGCCAGATAGAATGAGACCCACCATCACTGGGAGGCAACATCAGAGGTCCAAAATCTGCAGCTCTCATTGCCAAGCTGGAAATGCAAAAGCTAAAGAACTTGCCACCAAACGGGGATAAAAGTACAATGTTAACTTTTGTGTACATAAAAATACAAATTATTCTTCAAACCAAATCCAGTCTCATAATAATCTCTTCTCTCTCCAACTTTGCATAGTACTATATCCTAGAACACACAAACTCATGCTTGAATACTTATATATTGCATGTTGTTTTTTAATTGGGTTAATGCAGGTGACCTGTCTTCTCTAAGTTACAATCTACAACTTGTAATCTCCCCAAGTCCCTGAACCATTCTTTGTCACTATACCTTGTATTGTAGTTACTTGGGTGCCTGCCCCATGTCTCCTACCTGACTGCAAGTTTATTGAGGGGAGAAAGTGTATGTTATTGACCCTTATACTGAATTGATTTACAGCTAAGATCATTTTGTTGTTGTTGTTGTTGCTTATATCATCAAAGTTCCTAGGACAATTCTGCTCACACAATAACAGTATGGAGACAAATGAGCAATGCCAAAATAGGGCCCCCAGGAACTCCATCATGTGCCCACATCTATAGCAGATATCAATCTCCCTGCTTCTGGGATTATCTCAACACTACGAGTAGTGAATGGGTTAGTAGTTCCCAATTCCACCATGGTTGTAAGACCTCTTATAAGAGTCAGTATACCGCTAGCCTGTGGTACAGTAACAAATAAATGCTGAAATTTCAATGGCTTATCAAAGCAAAAGTTTCTTTTCCATTCATAACATGTCTAATGCTGGTGTTCTGCTTGATGTGGAGACTCAGTGATAGAGGCTGCTTCCATCTGTGGCTCCTCCATGTCAAAACGGTCACTACCAAAGGGAAAAAGATTATGAAAACCTATACTGGTTTTTAACTGCCCTAGACCAGAAGTGACAAAAGTCCCTTTTGCTCATGGCCCATTGGCCTAATCTAGATACATGGCCCCGATTCAATTACAAGGGAGGCTGAGAACTAGGGGAGTCCATGAAACATTTGGAGAGTATTGCTCTCTCCAGTGCAAATGGATTTTTTTAAAATGGAACCAGGGGACCGGTTAAGGAACGCCACTTGTATAGGGAGATGGCTGTACCAACAAGATACATGACAACAATGTAATGTTTCATTGTATCATTGAATCAAGAGCTCCTCCACTTTTACATTAAAATAACACCCATATTTATGTAATTGATTTTCACCATTTTCAAGGAAAGCAAGTCTTACAAAGAAAATGTGTTTTCTACTTCATACAAAGCAATGAGGTGTTATGACTTGGCTTTGGAAGAAAGTTCTTAAAATAATATATCAGGCTCATCTGTTGAGGCTGTCCCTTCTGCTGCAGCTGGCTATTGCCCAGTTTTCTATCTCTTATAATAGTAACCAGCTTTGAAGCCAAAATAAACTCCCTAGTTGTTCTTTAGAACACCCCATCTGCCTCATCCTTCAACACCAGGAATACTTCCAGAGCTCTTAACGGCTGTGGTAGTGCATACTATAAATCAATTGTCATGTGGCTTCATTCCATCAAGACTAAAAAGATGTTCCCGTTTCATCATTGTTGCAAAAATACTTAAACTTTTTAATTTCGTACAGCAATTTTTCTCAGATCACTAGCTTAAAGACCATCTTTGGGATCGTAAGTGAAAATAGTCCTTTCCCATGTGAAAAATAATCTGATTCTCTAAAAACATTTCTTTAGGATCAAAATAATATCAAAAGAGAATAGTCACAAAAATAAGCTTTACATCTACTAACAAATGCATTTATTCTATTTATATGCATACAATAATTATTTCATGATAATCCTTTTTTTCTTAGTTCACTTCACTAGGGAAAAAAATGGCAAATCTCTATTTTTGTAACTTATAAGTAATGTTTTTGTAACTTACAATTCTGATAACTTCTTAAAGGCTATGACAAAAAAAAATTTTATAAAAATCACATTGATGTTCTCCCAATATTAGAAAAGTTTTGAAACACAAAGGTAAAAACATAATCAGAAAATGGTATACAGTCAATTGCTTTCCTCCTATTAGTTCCCCCTAGAGATACAAGTGGAACTTTTATTCTTCTAGAATCTCTCTCATGTGTATTATTATGGCATTACATTAGAATCAAAGAACTAGAGCTGGGAAGTGCCGGCAGCTGGAAAAAGTCACCAAAAAGAATTTACTCTCTTCTTGGAATTCTTGCAATCACTAACATTGAGAAATGGTTACCCAGTATCAGAGCTAGGTGAAATCACACACACACACACACACACACACACACACACACACAGACACCTATTTAACAACATGTATACCCTGCAAAAATGTCTATATGGTCTCTTGTCTTTTTTACTGGATTCACTCACCGTATCAGTTAAGATGCTTTCGGGTGTAAACTGGAGAAAACAGAATCCATATTGTCTTAAACAAGAGGGAAATTAATTGACTCGTGTAATTACTCAGTCTAGAGCAGTGCTTCATAAACGATCCGTGGTGAAGGACAGTTGTTGTATTGTTTTTTTCCCTCAATCAATGCAGATTGCTACATGGTCCTAACGCACAAGGCTTGTACACAGTTTGCACTACTTGCAACTCATCCATTTGTTGGACAGCACTCAAACTGGTCTATGGCCCACAGAACTATACAAGTTCCTCTGGTCACACACTTAGATGTCACAGCAATGCCAAATCACTACAAAAGTGTTTCTAAACACTTACTCTCAATTTCTGTGTTTATGTCATCACAGAATGGTAACAAACAGTTCCCCCTACATTTTGAGTATCGCTGGTCTAGAGACAGGGTTGGCATCAGCATGATTTTTGCTCTACCTCCCTGACATTCTCTAGGGTGCCCTCCTTTGTGTTCCCACTGCCTTTTTGGGCTGTTATGGAGATGTATGAAATGGTTCCAGTCTATATATGACAATATCCAGAAGGGAGAGAGGGTCCCTTCAAAGCTACACCAAAAAGAGCAAAGAAAAACTCTCCCAGGAGGCCCCAGCAAACTTTCCACACATCTCAGTGCCCTTAATTGAGTCACATGCCTGTTCCTGAACCTATCACAGGCAAGGAAGAGGGGATTACTCTTGGAGCAATTCAGCCTACTCTTGGAGCTGGAGGCAGGGTTCCATTCCTTGGGGCACATGGGTTGCATAGGAGAAATAGTCTATTAGAAATAAAGTTGGGTTCATGTAATAAAGGAAGGAGGGAGGAATGGATGCTAGATAGGCAATCAAAAATGTTGAAAGGGGCAGGCCCGGTGGCGCAAGCAATTAAGTGCCCGCGCTCCGCTGCAGAGGCCCGGGGTTCGCCGGTTCAGATCCCAGGCGCGCAGTGACGCACCGCTTGTCAAGCCATGCTGTGGTGGCATCCCATATAAAGTAGAGGAAGATGGGCATGGATGTTAGCCCAGGGCAAGTCTTCCTTAGCAAAAAGAGGAGGATGGGCAGATATTAGCTCAGGGCCGATCTTCCTCACACACACAAAAAAAATGTTGAGAGCATTTGATCTAGGTTATTTGCATAATTAATAGTCAAACAAAGGGTATTATTAAATAGTCATTAATTTAGTAGCTAGGTATGAGCTTGGGCACGCAGAGAGCCTGACTTGCTCTAAAATTTTAAGCACCTGGGGAAGGGACCCTGTTGACTCAACTTTCTCCAAACATCTTTTGTCAAGAGACGGGATTTCATATAACAAATCTGGCTGCTTAAGAGAGAAGGTATTTGAAGGGACGAGGGTGGTGTTACTCTTATGGATTTGGGGGAGGGAAGTTCGTAGGGAATGGGAAATCGTGTGAGCTAGGCAGATGCCACAGAAAGTGTCTCCTGCAATAATTTAAAATTTAACTCCATAACTCCCCGTTTCTTAACTTGCTTCCAAAAAGTACAGTATGGAAAAGGAGAGAAAAAAAGAGTAACTTGTGAATTCTACCAAACATTCAAAGAAGACTTAATACCTATCCTTCTCAAACTCTTCCAAAAAATTGAGGAGGGGGGGAAGCTCCCTAACTCATTCTACGAAGCCAACATTACCCTGATACCAAAACCACACAAGGACAACACAAAAAAAGAAAATTACAGGCCAATATCACTGATGAACATCGATGCAAAAATCCTCAACAAAATACTAGCAAATCGCATAAACAATATGTTAAAAAGATTACACACCATGATCAAGTGGGATTTATTCCAGGTATGCAGGGATGGTTCAACATTCGCAAATCAATCAGTGTAATACACCACATTAATAAAATGAAGAATAAAAATCACATGATCATCTCAATAGATGCAGAGAAAGCATTTGACAAGATACAGCATCCGTTTATGATAAAAACTCTGAAATTTTTAAAATGAGTATAGAAGGAAAGTACCTCAACATAATAAAGGCCATATATGAGAAACTCACAGCTAATATCATCCTCAATGGTGAAAAATCAAAAGCTATCCCTCTAAGAACAGGAACCAGACAAGGATGCCCACTTTCACCACTCCTATTTAACATAGTACTGGAAGTCCCAGCCAGAGCAATCAGGCAAGAGAAAGAAATTAAAGGGATCCAAATTGGAAAGGAAGAAGTGAAACTGTCACTATGTGCAGATGACATGATTTTATATATAGAAAACCCTAAAGAATCCACCAGAAAACTTTTAGAAGTAATAAACGAATATGGTAAAGTTGCAGGATACAAAATCAACATACAAAAATCAGTTGCATTTCTATACACTAACAACGAAGTAGAAGAAAGAGAAATTAAGAATACCAGCCCATTTACAATTGCAACAAAAAGAATAAAATACCTAGGAATAAACTTAACCAAGAGGTGAAAGAGCTGTACATGGAAAACTATAAACATTGCTGAAAGAAATTGAAGAAGACACAAAGAAATGGAAAGATATTCCGTGCACTTGGATTGGAAGAATTAACATAGTTAAGATGTCCATACTTCCTAAAGCCATCTATAGATTCAATGCAATCCCTATCAAAGTTCCAACAACATTTTTCACAGAAATAGAACAAAGAATCCTAAAATTTGTATGGAACAACAAAAGACCCCGAATAGCTAAAGGAATCCTGAGAAAAAAGAACAAAGCTGGAGGTATCACATTCTCTGATTTCAAAATATACTACAAAGCTATAGTAACCAAAACAGCATGGTACTGGCACAAAAACAGACACACAGATCAATGGAATAGAATCAAAAGCCCAGAAATAAACCCACACATCTATGGACAGCTAATCTTTGACAAAGGAGCCAAGAACATACAATGGAGAAAAGACAGTCTCTTCAACAAATGGTGTTGGGAAAACTGGATAGCCATATGCAAAAAAATGAAAGTAGACCCTTACCTTACACCATACACAAAAATTAACTCCAAATGGATTAAAGACTTGAATGTAAGACCTGAAACTATGAAACTTCTAGAAGAAAACATAGGCAGTACACTCTTCGACATCGGTCTTAGCAACATATTTTCAAGCACCACGTCTGACCAGGCAAGAGGAACAATAGAAAAAATAAACAAATGGAACTACATCAAACTAAAAAGCTTCTGCACAGCAAAGGAAACCATCAACAAAACGAAAAGACAACCTAACAATTGGGAGAAGATATTTGCAAATCATACATCTGATAAGGGCTTAATCTCCAAAATATATAAAGAACTCATGCATCTCAACAACAAAAAAACTACCAACCCAATTAAAAAATGGGCAAAAGACCTGAAAGACATTTCTCCAAAGAAGATATACAGATGGCCAACAGACACATGAAAAGATGTTCAAAATCATTAACTATCAGGGAAATGTAAATCAAAACTACAATGAGATATCACCTCCCACCCGTCAGAATGGCTATAATTAACAAGACAGGAAACAACATATGTTGGAGAGGATGTAGAGAGACGGGAACTCTCATACACTGCTGGTGGGAGTGCAAACTGGTGCAGCCACTATGGAAAACAGCATGGAGATTCCTCAAAAAATCAAGGATAGAACTACCACATGATCCAGCTATTACACTGCTGGGTATTTATCCAAAGAACTTGAAAACACCAATGCATAAAGATACATGCACCCCTGTGTTCATTGCAGCGTTATTCACAACAGCCAAGACTTGGAAGCAACCTAAGCGCCCATCAAGGGATGAATGAATAAAGAAGATGTGGTATATATACACAATGGAATACTACTCAGCCATAAGAAATGATGAAATCCAACCATTTGTGACAACATGGATGGACATTGAGGGTATTATGCAAAGTGGAATAAGTTAGAGGGAGAAGGTCAAATACCGTATGATTTCCTTCATTAAGTAGTAGATAATAACAACAATAAACAAACACATAGAGACAGAGATTGGATTGGTGGTTACCAGAGGGGAAGGGGGGAGGGAGGAGGGTGAAAGGGATAATTCGGCACATGTGTGTGGTGATGGGTTGTAATTAGTATTTGCGTGGTGAACATGACGTAATCTATGCAGAAATAGAAGTATAATGATGTACACCTGAAATTTATACAATGTTATAAACCAATGTTACTGCAATAAACAAAAAATTAAAAAAGAAAAGAAAAGAAAAGAAAAAAAGAAAAACCTGACAAACACTTCTTCAGCCAGATGATCAAGGTCAACATCAATAGCCATAAATCATGTTGATTAGTAGGTAACCTTGATATGATGTGATGTGATATGGTGCTTTATCTCTGTGATCTTCTTCCCAAGACTCCATACCCCAGTATAATCATGAGAAAAATCCTAGACAAATTCCAATAAAGGGGCATCCTACAAAATATCAGTACTCTTCAAAACTGTCAAGGTCACCAAAAACAAGAAAAGTCTAAGAAACTGTCACAACCAAGAGGCATCTAAAGAGACATGACAAATAAACGTAATGTGGTATCCTAGATGTGATCCTGGGGCAGAACAAAAATCAATAGATAAAAACTGAGGAAATCTGAATAAAGTATGGACTTTAGTTAATAATAATTTATTAACATTGGTACATTAATTGTAAAGGACATACCATACAAATGTAAGATGTTAATAATGGAGAAGGATGGGAATTCTGTACTCTCTGCTTATATTTTCTATAAATCTAAAACCACTCTAAAAAATAAAGTCTATTAACTTTTTTAAGTGCCTGCTACTAAACAAACGGCTAAAAAATTTAAATTTAACAGGTATATCACAAAAGAGCATATCTAAAATAGCCAGTAAAAATATAAAAAGGTATTCAATCTTGTTATTCATCAAGAAAATGCAAATAAAACCACAATGAAATATCATCCACTCAAATAGCTAAAATTTAAAAAACTGTCGATTCCAAGTGTTGGTGAAGATATGGAGAAACTAGAATTCTTGTACTCTGCAGATGGGAGTATAAAACAGTATTATCACTTTAGAAAACTCTTTGTTGGTATTTATTAAGGCTGAACTTACACATCCCTATGACCCTCAAATTCAACTCCTGTGTGTGTGTATGTGTGTTTATTTGCTTATATGTATATACTCAACTAAAACACACACGTTCATTAAAAGGCAGGTACAAAATGTTTGTAACCATATTATTCAACCTAAAAAACTAGAAATAACCCAAAAGCCCATCAACAGTAGAATAGACAAAATTGTACTGTAGGCAAATAATGGCATACAGCAATGAAATGCTATACCACAATAAAAATGAACTACTACTACACACATAACATGGCTAAATCTCATAAATGTAACATTGAGCAAGAGAAATCAGACACAAACAACCTCATACTGTAATTCCAGTAATTCAAAAACAGGCAAAACTAATCTATGGAGACAGAGGTCAGGGAAGTGGTTGCATTTCAGTAGTGACTGAGAGGGGCTCGAAGGGGGCTTCTGGGCTGCTGATAATGTTCTGTTTCTTAATCTGAGTGGTGAGTACATTGGTTTGTTCACTTTATGATAATTCACCAAGTTGTATACTTTGGGGCACTTTTCTGTATGTTTGTTATACTTCAATGAGGAAGGTAGTTTTAAAAATAATCATCATAAAATGTCTATCAATGGATGAATGGATAAACAAAATGTGGTATATCCATACAAACGAATATCAGTCAGCCTTAAAAAGGAAGGAAATTCTGACACATGCCACAACATGAATGAGCCCTGAGGACATTATGCTCAATTAAATAAGACAGACACAAAAGGACAAACACTGTGTAATTCTACTTACATGAGGTACCTAGAATAGTCAAATTCATAGAGACAGAAAGTAAAATAGTAGCAGAATAGTAGCTCTGGGGCTGGGGGGAGGAGGAATGAAGAGTTAGTATTTAACAGGTTACAGAGTTTCAGTTTGGGAGGATAAAAAAGTTCTGGAGATGGATAGTGATGATGGTTCACAACAATATGAATGTACTTAATGCCACTGAACTTCACACTTAAAAATGGTCAAAATGGTAAATGGTCAGAATTTTATATTATGTATATTTTGCCACAATAAAAGTAATCATAATAAAGTATGATATATGTTATAATGGTGGTATTACTCAGTTTAATGATAGGTTTTATAAGTATCAGGTGTGTTCTCTATTCTCCAGGAACTCCAATATACATTGCGCATTAATAACAATGTAGTGTAACTCTAAGTGAAGCCTCAGGAAGTGTTGGTTAGTCAAGAATGGGGGAACTTTCCAAAAAAAGTATAACTTGAAATCCTTCTAGAAGAAACAGAAGAATTTGGCTGAGAGGAAGTGTGGGCAACATTTGATCCAACCATACTCTGGGAAGAACTAGGCTTCTAACTGATTTTGGATTTGAATCTGCTTGAGTTGGATCCAAGCAGAGAGTCTGGTTGACTAACTCTGACTAACCTTGTAGTTGCCATCGTGCTGCCCCCACCTTTGTAAGAAAATTTCCCTGAATTACCCAAATTTGATTGAGCTATCTGTATCTTGTTGGGACCCTGACTGATACATAGAATCAAATTATAAGCCACCAAATTTGGATTCAGTCTTGGACAAAATGAAAAAGGAAACCACAGGTCACATGATATTGATGAGAAGCCTTTGGAGAAAACATGTTGACATATAATTTGCAGACTCAAAAGGGTGCTGGTTATCATCCTTTTTGGTAGGATGAGAAGACAGAGATAGTGAATATAGGTCACCCTTCCAGAGCAGAGAACAGGATGGAAAAGCATAGAAGGTGGATCTGGAAGGGAAAGAGGAAACTATCCACCACATTCCACAAGAAAAACACTACAGAAAGATTGTGAGGTATATCAATGGTGTTACTTTTGGCTGTAAGAAAGAGTAGACCCAACTAATATAAATTTAAATAAGCGATTTATTATTTTACAGTAAGTCCAAGAGAAAGCAGTATCAAGGCTAGGTAAATCCATGATTCCAGTATGTCCTCAAAAGCCAGGGGCTTTCCCTCTCACTGGCACAAGAGCAAGGTCTCTTCTCAGAGCCACAAGATGCCTGCAGATGTTCCAGGTGTCATATACCAACCCAAGATGGCTTCCTTTGTTTAGGAAGGCAAATCTTTCCCAAAGTCTCCAAATAGCATACCCTCAAATCTCATTAGCCAAAATTCAGGCCTAAACCATTCCCTAGCAATGTAATTGAGACTGTCACTTAAATTCATCATGACTGACCTCTCGGCCTGGAAGGGAGCCACAAATTCAGGGCTCTGTCAACAAAGAAAAGGGTAGGAATTTCTGAGGGATAACATCCAACATGCCCTCTGAAAAGACGATAATATAACACTCTTTCCTCAAAAAAGAGGCTTTCTCATAGCTTCTCCCTTGTTTCTCCAAGCTGGAGAGATCCCCCAAGTCAAGGCAAAACTTGTTAGTAAGAGAAAGATTGGAAATTTCTCTTCCTCTCTGCATCCCTGCCTTTAAGAAAGTGCATTATGAGGATTTTACTTAATCTTCTCCTTCTTTCACTCACTCATTCAACAAATATTTGTTGAGAACTTGCTACGTGTCCAATTTTGGGGATATAACAAAAAATAAGACAAAGCCCCTGAATTCTAGGAGCTCACAAGCGGTGTCAAGAGAGTGACAGTGGAAAACACTGTGTACAGAGGGGCAAGTGACTGCAGTTAAAAAATGGGCAACGGTGGTCAGGAGCGGCCTTGTGCTCTGGAGAGCTGGGTGGGGTGTTGGATGTAAACAAAAGGAAGCCCAGGAGGCTGCTGCTTAAGACTTATTTTAGACTCCAACCTTAGAAAGGAAAGCAAAGACCTTACTAGAGTGAGAAAGTGGCAGGGAAGTAGGACAAAGCTTCTTTAGGCAAAGATTGTGTGCTTGACTATCTCTCTCAGGAACCTGAGGCAAGTGGTGGTGACTCATGCAGGACACCCCCTCAAGGCAGGGAGGGGCATGGCAGGACACTGCAGCTAAGGGACACCACAGGAGCAAAGGCCCAGAGGTGGGAATCCCAAAGCCAAATGCATACACGTGTGGGATTAGCGGCCCTTGGAGTAGAAGTTTGTGGTTACAGAATAGAGGGAAATGAGATCTAGAACTACACCAAATGCAATTAGTTCATAAGTGAACAATGCTAACAATGACTGTGACGATGACGACGATGACGATGATGATGATGACAACAACCCTGATGACTGTGGTCACTTTTGTAAGACTGTTTGGTTAGTATAGGTCTTCCCCTGACTACTCTTACACGGCCACCTACAAGATAAACTTGAGAAAGGCCTGACCTTTTTAACTCAGTCCCATAAACGCTGAAGACCTGTTCGACGCTTTTCGAGTAGTAGGATGTTGTTAAATATTGAGCTAAGGACTTGCAGTTGGATTTTCACCCATACCAACATGAGCACTACCATCCTGTTTAAAATGTTCCCAATTCAGAAACTTGCACCACCCCACAAGTTAATGAGCTTTCCTATACATAGTTTCTTCCAATGTATAATTACTGGCCTGGCTTTATATTATTTTAGGATAGTGTCAGCAGCTAATTGTGGTACAGTCTGAATGCTCTGAAATGAGCTCGGCTCAGTAGGAGAATAGCTCAGCAAATTTAGGGCTGTGTGTGCATCATTTTTAAAGTCTATTGTTTAGTAGGACACTGAACATGGCAGATAAATGGTGGAGTCCAATTCAAAGGGCAAGTGACTGCGGAATCTGATCTGCCTCACATTTCACTTTGAACTTCCTAAACTGCTCATTCCTCGGTACCTACTTGCCACACTCAACTACCACTGGACTCTGAGTTGGCCTAAGTATACACGGAAGCCTCAGGTCCCAGCATTGCTGAGTCCCCTTAAGTGCTGCGGGCTCCTGTAAGGGAGGGAGCACTCATTCCCTACCTTCCCATTTCCCTGGAGGCAAAAATATAGGAAGAATGCTTCTGGCCTCTTTTGTCTTCCTTACATACTAGGGTATAGGAGTAGAGCATCTGAGGGATGAGTTTAGGAAAAGGAATGAACAATACTGACTCAACTTAGCCACTTTCCTTCACTCTTTCCATATATTCCCTTCTCTTGCTTTCCTTCTGGGGTAAGCAGCTCCCAAAATGGCTCCCAATGATCCCCCCTCCTGGTATTCACTCCCTTGTACAATCCTCTCCCTTTGTGTAACTAATGACTTGGTTCTAGTGAAAGGACTATGACAGAAGTGATGGGATATCACTTCCAAGATGAGATTATAAAAACCTGTGGCCACCATCTTACTTACACTCTTTCTCATTTTCCTGGCTTGCTTGTTTCAATGAAGCAAGTTGCTGTGCTGGAGAGGCCCACATGTCAAGGAACCAAGGGTGGCCCCTGGCCAACAGCCAGCATGAAACTGATGATTCCTGCCAACCATCACATGAGTGAGCTTGAAAGGGGATCCTTTCCCAGTTGAGCCTTGAGATAACTACTGCCCTGATCAACACTTGGCTTGCAGCCTGTAAGATCCTGAAGCAGAGGACCTGGCTAAGCCTCCCCAGATTCCTGACCCATAGAATCTATGAGATAATAAATGTGTGTTAAATGACTACATTGTAGGATAATGTGTTACACAGCAATTGTTGACTAATACTTGGCTTTATTATCATTAGTCAAAACCTTTCATAGATAAATAAAAACAGAGACCAGTCTCACTCATAAAAATTTAGGATAGTTTATGAACACATATCATCACCCCACCATGCTGGGCAGGCAACATCTTGGTTTAAACCTAACTCAAAAAAAGAAAATGTTCATGCAGATTTCAGATTCCAGTATTTCAATATCTTCTCTCCAGTCCTTTCTGAATATTGTCTGCTTCTGTCACATGGAAAAACATATTCCAATACAAGGCTGAGGCAGGAGGAGGGGGAGCAAAAGATGCTTAACATCCCTCTAATACCCATGAATCATCCCTCCATCCCTGATTTTCCAGCATTATGTTCACTCATTCAACATTTAATAAGCATTTACTATTCTGGCACTATTCTGATTATGGAAATACAGCAGTATCAATGGAGATACACAATTACATCATATCATATTTTTCTATAACAAAAGAAGCAAAGCCCTACCCTTACAAAGGTCACATTTTAGTGAAGGGGACAATAAACAAACAAAAAACATAATACAATTTCAGATAGTGATAAGTGCTATGAATAAAAGTAAAATGAAGTAAGAAAGCTAGCGAACGGCAGAATGGCATTGGGACGAGGAGCAGGTGGTCCAAGAAGGCATCACTTCCAGGGAATATTTTAGCAGAGATCTGAAAGAAATAACAGAGCAAAACATGAGATAATCTGACCTAAGAATATTCTAGTCTGATGAAAGAGCAAGTGCAAAAACTCTGAGGCAAGAACAAACTTAGAATGCCAAGGAAAAGAAAGAAAACCAGCATAGCCAGAGCAGAATGAGCAGTTAGACATGAGGTTGAGGTTGCAGAGATGGGAAAGGGCTTGATTGTAGAGCTTGTTGGCCATTGTAAGGGTTTAGTTTTATTTGAGCATGATGGAAAGGCTGTAGAGACTTTGGGTTTAGATGATTCTAAATTGCCTAACTTTTGTACATGGAGGGAAATGGGTTCCTAGCAGTCTAAGATACCTCTGGTAGAAGTGTACACTGATACAGAGACTTTGGTAGGCTCTTAAAAAGTTGAAAATGTGTGTACTCTACAACCTGGCAATTCCATTTCCTGTATATAACAGAGAAGCCACCACATATTTGCACAAGGAAACATGTATAAGGATGTTCATTGCAGTATTGTTTATAACAGCAAGACTGTTGAAGTAATAGGGAAATTGATGAATAAAAGATACATTTCATGGTACAGGGCGGGCCTGGTGGCGTAGCTGATAAGTGCACGTGCTCCGCTGCTGGCGACCCGGGGTTCACAGGTTTGGATCCCCAGGCGCACACTGACACACCACTTGTCAAGCCGTGCTGTGGCAGCGTCTCATATAAAGTAGAGGAAGATGGGCACAGATGTTAGCCCAGGGCCAATCTTCCTCAGCAAAAAGAGGAGGATTGGCATCAGATGTTAGCTCAGGGCTAATCTTCCTCACAAAAAAACAAAAAAGATACATTCACTGTACAACTGCTAAAAAAAAATGAACTAGGGGCAGGCCTGGTGGTGTAGTGGTTAAGTGTGCATGCTCTGCTTTGGCGGCCGGGGATTTGCAGGTTCAGATCCTGGGCGGGGACCTAGGCACCACTTGTCAAGCCATACTGTGGCGGCATCCCACACATAAAGTGGAGGAAGATGGACACGGATGTTAGCTCATGGCCAATCTCCCTCACCAAAAAAAAAATGAACTAGATCTACCTGTATGAACATGGATATGTTTGAAAAACAATGTTGAGTGTAAAAATCAGCATGTAGATGAATATGTATGACATTTAAATTGACAGCAATAACCCACTCACAAAACAGTATTATATGTTGGTTGTAGATACAGAAATATATGAAAAGAAAATAAAGAATTAATCGAATGGATACCTGCCAAACTTATGATAGTGGTAGTGGGAACAAGAATGGGGCATGAGGTCAAATGTCACTTAAGGTTTATCTGTAATATTTCATTTTGTTACAAAAACAAAACGACAAATATAACAAAAATATTCTATGTTAATTCCAGGTGGTAAGAAACTAGTGCTTTTTATACTATTATTTCTACCTTTCTATCCATGTAGAAATAGCTCAGCTATTCTACAGCAATTAGTTGGAGCAAAAGGAAAGTCATTTTGCATATTTAAGGCCATATAAGATTATTTTGCCTTGAGGAGATAAAATCAGATATCGTTTTTGGACTCAGGAAGAAGATTAAAATGTTTTCCTGCTTTTTGTGGGTAAAATAGCCCTCTTACAATTCATGTAAAGCCTCTGTGGCTTTGGGTCTTTGCAATCTTCTCTCTTAACACTCTTCAGCAACCTCAGGGCCAGGGTCAATATTGCTTTCATTATTTTATGTGAAGGAGTCTGTTCACACAGTCCTTAAACCTATATCCAATCAATTAATTTAAAAGGAAAAAACCTCTCCATGCCTGGGATTCGGTCCATGGGTTAAGATATCCTGTGTGCTGAGAAAGAGAAATGTTTATACCAAAATACGGATTTAAGCTTTTAATCCATTGATTTCATTCAGCTAGGGGGCCTAGATGGAAACCAGTCTCATTAGTTGTGAAGACTAGAAATAAATTAACAAATTTAAATACCTTTTCACCACAAAGCAATTATTAAGTACATTCTGCTGATGCCTGAGGGTGAGGTGCGGTGAGAAGGGGACAGGTCCATTTCTCCCTCCTAACAGGCATTTGTGCAAAACTTAGAACTCATTTTTATAGAGCCTTCTGAACACTTACACAACTTCAACTTATATTGGTTACGAATCTGACCTCACATGCCTTTAGCTTACCTCAGCCACATTTCTACCAGATCTTAAATTTCTTTATGCTGAGATTTCAACCTCCGGGCCAGCCCTCTCCGGGCAGATTGATCTCCATCGCCCTGCCTTTAAACTCTTTCTTCCAGTCTCAGTAAAAAGAAGTTTCCCTCTTCTCCGTGGCAAATGAGCCGTTTTCTCCTCAAAACTCAAATATGAGAAACTTGACATTTTTTTCTCTTTCTAAGTCAGGTAAATCACGTTGAGTCCCACCAGGCCCAGCCCCTCAAGGGTGGTGAGATCAGGAGAGAATCTCTCCCTCTTTTCATAGAATTGTGTAAAGAATCCTGATGTCAGAAAACCAGGATGTGGGGGGGAGTGGTCCAGGCTTTCACTCCATTGCTGGGGCTCCCTCTGGGCTGTTGCCCAGTCCTCTCTGGGTGAGCTCTGATGTCAGTGTGGGGGATCAGAATTGGCCACCCCAAAGTGTATCTCCTTGGCTTGATTATTTTTAAGAACAAAAGACTCTAAAAGAAACTTTGACCTTTCCCCTAACTGCCTAAAAGAGTTTAAGATAGAAGGCCTGTCCCAGGAAGGAGCTAATACCAGAAGATAACATTGTCTACAGACAGCCCAGCAAATACTTGTTTAACAAACATTTACATTTCTATCTCCATGTAAATTGCCTTCCTCCCCTTTGAAGCCCCAAATTACTACCCCCAACATCCTCCTTTGTCCTTAGCTAAAGGTGGTATTTAAGGTGGCAGCTTGGGCCATTCTAGCGAGCTACTCAGTTTTTCTGGGTTTCTCTCATGTATACATGACATTCAACTTTGTTTGATTTTCTCCTGTTATTCTGTTTCATGGCAATTTAATTCTTAGGCCAGCCAGAAGGAACTGGAGGGTAGAGGAATTGTCTTCCTCCCCTACATCAGACAGATGCAGGGATGTTTCTCAGCCGCCCACCCTGTGGAGTGCAGAATCCTCCCCAGAATCCCTAGCTGCTGCTGGCCTTGACCATCCACAGGCTTCCTGCAGCGATGCCCCTTTTAAAATGCACCAGCAGGTATGTTTCTCCAGGAGAGAATCCTGCGAGATGTTTTTAAAAGCCCAGGCTGCCACCCAAGCTCGACCTCCTCATCTTACAACTCTTCGCTCCTTTAGGGGTGAGAGGGAGAGCTTTGTTTCTCATGCCTTTTGATACAAAGGAAAAATAAATGTGGATGATCAAATCACACTCCAAAAATTGAACTTTACTTTTTAAATGTCTTGATTCTTTTTTCCAGACTTCCACACCAAAGATGATAAATTAAACAGATATAAAATGTTGAATTGTATGCATAAATAAACCTAATTTTTTAACAAGATAACATATTTTACAGATTTTAACATGTTCATATCCGTCCTTGCTGTCTTCCTTTTTATAACTGCAACTACCAGCTTTGCCCATCAACCTACACCTGTCGCCCCAAACAAGTCAGAGTGCCACAGTTATGAGGTTATCCTGGAATATGCTAGATTATATTATTATTTAAGGAAATCTTTATCAAACATCAGTGCTTTATTATAAACATAAGTAACTTGTGGCACGCCTGACGGACACATGGCAGTTGAGAACTCAATTCTACTGCATTTCTGCTTCAATATTATTTCATTTCCCCCCCCCCCATAAACAGAGGTCCAAATTGTTTGTCCTTCCCCATTCCCTCCTGCCCCCACCCGCCCCCATTTCCTGCTGAGCTGGAGTCCCATCCTTTCTCTGGCCCTCTCTAAAATGCCAGTCTCACCAAGTCACTCTCTCGTGGCTGCTTTCTGCCCTTAGAATAAAACACATGATGCAACCCCATCCTGGGAATGTGGTATGAGGTGCCTGACTCCCCCCACCCCACCACACACACCCTAAGCCCCAACCAGCAAAGATTCCCCTAAATGCCCTCCACTGTCTAACAGCGCCCATCTTCCCCATGCTAGTGATTCTGCCTGGAATACCACTTGCTCTGCCTTCTGTCTTCCCTCTTCTCTACCTGACCCCCAGTCTTGCCTTTGTTAATTCATATAGTGTTAACGCAGGTGGGCTATCAGGGTTCAAGCCCACCTCTACTTTGGTGGGACCTTGAGCAAGACACTTAATTTCTCTGTGTCTTAGTGTCCTTACTGTAAAATGGTAATAATAATAATATGCTAGAAGGGCTGCCCCATGGCGTAGCGGTTAAGTGCGAGAGCTCCGCTGCTGGCGGCCCAGGTTCGGATCCCGGGCATGCCCTGATGCGCTGCTTGTCAGGCCATGCTGTGGCGGCGTCCCATATAAAGTAGAGGAAGATGGGAACAGATGTTAGCCCAGGGCCAGTCTTCCTCAGCAAAAAGAGGAGGATTGGCATGGATGTTAGCTCAGGGCTGATCTTCCTCACACACACACAAAATAATAACAATGTGCTAGTAATGTGTTAATTTAATTAATAATGATTAATTGATTATGAATAATAATAGTACCTATTCATAGGGTAGTGATAAGGATTAAATGAGCTAATACTAATAAGTGCTTGGAGCAGTGGCCTGCACAAGGGAAACCATACTAAGCACTCAGCTCTAGCTTGATCTCCTCTAAGGAATCTCCTCTCACCCCAAGCTGCCTCCAGCACCTCATTTCACTGTATTGGGATAGTTTGCTTAGCATTAAACAGTGGGTTCCCTCAGGTCAGTGATTTCTTTGTCACTAGCCCTGTGGCCATAGCAGCTCATGTTACAGTGAAAACAGCACAGATATTGGAGTTCAACCAAACCATGGTTTTCCAACACCGGCTGCACATTAGAATCACCTGGGGAGCTTTTAATAGGTTGCCTGGGCCCCAAGCCAGACCGCTTACATCAGGATCTCAGAGGATGGGGCTCAGACTTCAGTATTTTTTAAAACCTTCCCCAGGTCATAGTAACGTTCAGCAAGGATTGAGAACCACTGAACTAAACCCAGGTTTAAATCTCAACTCTTCCACTTACTAGCTCTATGACTTTGAGCAAGTTACTAAAATTCCCTGAGTCTATTACCATGTCTCTAAGGTGTGGATAAAAATGTCCAACTGCGAGAATCACATTCAGAGTGTGTTCCCACAGCCCCCATCGCCTTCAGAAACACTCGCATAGACCCAGCCGCCAGGTTCGCTCTCCGACAGCCCCCATCCCCTTCACAAATCAGGCCTAGACACAAAGAGGTCAGGGTGTTTATTTTCCTGCCTTCCACCCTGCTAGGTTATCACAATTGTCTTGGGTCCCTCCACCAAAGGTCAAACTACTGCTGGGCAGTCCTCTCCTACCAATAAAGCCATTTTCTCCCTATTCTAGTAACCGCACCCACCCCTAGCCTCTTCCGGTGTAGGGGCCGTACTGGTTTCCTACTCTTTCCATCCTCACGGTCCTTTAGTATGTCTCATCGGTTCTCCCTAACTCTGCCCATACTTTTATAAATAATCCCTTTATTAAAATTTCCCATAAACCCATTTAAGTGTGCCATCTGTAATCCTGCCATATTTGTAATAGGGGCCCAATGGCACTACAGAGAGAGAATAAGAAACAGAAGAGAAAAAGAGTGGAATGTGGGGTTAAATATTTAGAAAAACATAAACAACAACAATAAAACAAACAAAAAACCCCTCCTCAAGCCTATCTTTACTTGCAAAATACACCCATGGACCCCTAAAAAGCTTGAAAAGTACTCTGAGTATCTATGATTCACTATTTGAATAAAAACAAACCAAATTATATTCCAAGTTTTTCTGTGACTTTGTCTCAGACCATTTTTTTTCTAGTTCATTATTTTCTTTCCTTCACAGCCTCTTGTTCTTTTCATACTGGCAGAAATCATCTAACAGGATTGCTGGAAAGATTAAACGAGATACTCCATGAAAAAACCTACCTCCTGGAAATAGTGTGGTGGAACGGGCTAAGGCTCTCATGCCAAAATGGACCTAAATTTGAATCCCAGTCCCGGTTCTGTAACTAGGACAAATCGCTTATTGCCTCTTAAAGTGGGGTGTGAATTCTTATCTCACTGGGTTGTTGTAAGATGGTACATCATGATAATTATAATAGTCAATATTTATATGTCAGGCAATGTGATAAGGACTTTACATGCACTATTTCATTTAATTCTTACAAAAACCCTAGGAAGTAGGTGCTATTTTTAAATTTTATTTATTTATTTATTTTTCCCCCCAAAGCCCCAGTAGATAGTTGTAAGCCATAGCTGCACATCCTTCTAGTTGCTGCATGTGGGACGCGGCCCCAGCATGGCCGGAGAGGCGGTGCGTCAATGCGTGCCCGGGATCTGAACCCGGGCCGCCAGCAGAGGAGCGCGCGCACTTAACCGCCAAGCCACGGGGCCCGCCCAATAGGTGCTATTTTTAATCCTTAATATGAGTAAACTGAGGATCTGGGAGGTTAAGTAATTGCCCGGGGTCAAACAGCTAGTAAATAACAGCATTAGGCAATTATGTATGATGTAAGGTGTCTAGGGTGCATCTTAGGTACATATTAATGATATCCTCTGATATTTTGATAACAATTGATTTTCCTCTCAAAAAAGAAAAATACAAGATGAGTTCAGGAAAATCTAGTGAAGTTTCTAAGCTAAATAATTGCACTACTTGTTTCTTACCCCAATAGTCTAGAACTCCAAGTTTTTCTGTCTGGAACTTAAAAATGGGTATAATGCCCAGTATTTCTACCCTTATGAATTTTGTCAAGAGAAATATATCTACAAAAATATGTATACAAGAATATTCATATAGCTTTATTCTTAATAGTCTAAAACTAGAAACTACCCAAATGTCCATGAACACAAAAATGGAAAAATGAATTGTATATCCATGCAATGGAATACTACTCAGCAATAAAAAAGAATAAACTACTGATAACATATAACATGGATGGATCTCAAAAATATTATACTGAGTGAAAGAAACCAGACTGAAAATGCACCTCCTTGCTCCCATCTAACAAGAGAGAGTGAGGGGCTTGCTATTACTCTCTTAAAAACAGAAAACTTTTGTAGAAGCAACACTCTCTTTGCATCTCTGGCCAGAGTTGGTTACTTACCTGTTCATGAACCAATTCACTGGTCAGGACGATTTGATTAGTCTTATAGCAATCAGGCACACTCCTGAACTAAGGATAATCTCCCAAAATGCACTGCTGCCACTCAAAGGGGAGGAACAGATTTTGGAGAGGCAACCCTTATGTCCACTAGGGTAGCTGTAGGGGATAAGACTGGAGAGTAAGGGTTAACCCAGATGATGGAGAACCTTTTATACCAGACTGAGTTTAACATAATTAATAGGGAGCAAGAAAGAAACTTAATGAAAGTTATGGTTGTAGTATTGAGAAAAGGGCATTGGATTTGAAGTCACAGTTTCTAAGCCTCGCTCTGCTGCTTGTTATCTGCAAGAGCTTTGACGAGTCTCTTGATACCTCAGGGCCACCATTCCTTATCAATAAAATGAGAATAATAGTGAGCAATTTCAAATATATTGTTATGAGAATTGTAAAATGAAAATGATATATTCTTTTTCATTCATTCAATCTGTACTTATCAAGAATTTATTAAATACCTGCAATAAAATGTAATAATATAATAATAAAAAATTAGAACAAATGATGCTAAGAATACGAGCCCATTCAATAAGCCACTGCTAAGCTCCTTACAATCAACATTATTCTCTGAAAGTCATTTCTAATTTTATTTATTTATTTATTTTTTCCCCCAAAGCCCCAGTAGATAGTTGTATGTCATAGCTGCACATCCTTCTAGTTGCTGTATGTGGGACGCGGTCTCAGCATGGCAAGAGAAGCGGTGCGTTGGTGCACGCCCGGGAACCGAACCCGGGCCGCCAGCAGTGAAGCGTGTGCACTTAACCGCTAAGCCACGGGCCGGCCCTGAAAGTCATTTCTGACTGTGCAACTCTACTTTTACTAAACTGAAAGCCAGCAATCCAAGATTTTGGCATCCTTGAAAGAGGCATTTACTCATGCCTTCATTCACTTAACAAATATATTAGGGGGGAGTATAAAAGTTTGTTCTATCATTATTTAATCCTGCTTCTTGCTTTCATTGTGCCTGGATTTAGTTATCCAGACAACTTGACCTTCACTCTCGTAGCAGAAACAGTATGCAGAGTAAGCCATCAGCCCTCTTTAGTCCCTCTCCTTTTCCTAGATGACTCAGAATGTCTCCATTAGGTCCATGGAAACTGAAGGGAATCACATTTGTTCTTTGCTATTTTCAGAATTTCATTAGGAAAGAAAATTTGAATGGCAAGCTTGTGCAGTTTTCCTTTAGGACACTATATCCTTCCAAAATTGAGATTATAATTAAATAGAATCTAGCTATTTCTTTTTGATGCTTGAAAAGGTTATTGGTGTTTAGTATTTAGTTATATTTCTTCACAATACAACAGATTGAGGAAAATTAGCTGAAGAGAATGAATTACTAACAAAGCAAGAGTTAAAAGTAACCATAAAGGTACACAAAATTTCCAGGTCCCTCGTAATTGAGGAAATCCAAATTAAAACAATAATGAAGCATCTTTTTTCACCAAGTAAATTTACGAAGATGAAAAAGAATGGTAACACTATGCGAGGGAATTTTCAAATAGAGAAAATAGGTCTTTGTATTTTTATACTTTCGTAACTACAGATTTTCCTGGAGAGCTATAACATTGGTACCAACTTTTTGGAAGGCAATTGGCAGTAAGTAACAAAATTAAAAATATGCATACCCTTTGTCCCAGCAATTCAATTTCCAGAACTATATAATAAGGAATTAATCAGAGATGTGAGTATATTTGCATGTACAGAGTTATTCATTGCAATACTCTTCACAAGTGAAAAAATTATAAACAGTCTAAATATCCAACAATAAAGAATTATAGTAATATGTAGTCATTAAAAAATCATGTTGTAGAAGAGTATTTTATAGTAACATTGGGAAATATATACAATATAACAAGTTTTACCAAAAAAAGCCACAAAATTGTGTATAGTAAGAGCCTTCTAAAAAATATGCATGCCTGTGAGAGGGGGCATAATGGTGGGATATACACAAAATGGTAACACTGACTATCCTACAGTAGTAGAATTTAAAAAGTTTTTCTTCTCTTCTTTCCTTTTTTTTTTGCATGTTTTTTAAGTTTTCTGCTATGAATATTTATTTCCTAATAATGAAAAGCAGAAAAAATTGTTTTTAGAAGAATCTTGTGATTCTTAAGACTTTTGTCAAATTCTCCTTTACCTTAATCCAAAAGTACAAAATAAACAAAGTTTAAAATAAGACAAGATATTATAGAGTTACATCTGACAGTTTAGTAGGGTAGGTCCAACTCTTACTACTACCCTCAGTCTCTAGCGTGATTCTTTCAAATTTAACCTGGTCTAACTAGGTATACCTAGTCTTCCTGTCTCAAGCCTCATCTGTATCCTCAAATCCATAATCCACACTGCTGCCAACATTATCTTCTTCTTAAAATAAGGTATTTGCTTGTTCTTTAAAATGGGTAACATACGCACCTGGTACAAAAATCCAAAATGTAAAATAGCTATTATTTTCTTACGTTTTGATACAAATGGTAGCACACACTTTTTATTAAAATGGATGTAGTCTTTTGTTGATTAATATTAGATCAATGCAATTGCCCATCTTTATATTCCCAACTTTTCTGCTTTACTTTGTTTTAGATATGTTTCTTATATACAGCACATAGTTGGGTTTTGCATAGTAATTCAGTCAGAGTCCTTTTATTGGTATTAGATGAGACTAACCCACCTACATTTATTAACATGAGAGGTGTGTTTGGTCTTAGTTTTGTTGGCCTATTTTATGTTTTATTATTAATATTTTAATTGCCTTAAAAATATTCTCATTCTATGTGCTGTGATTTTTTTACAGTTTTAGTGTATGTGTTTTTTGTAATAATTGGAAAACTTGATGCTTTTGTTTTAATGGTTGCATTCATAACTATAATTTTGATTTTTTCAATATTTTGTATTTTTCTGTTCTTTATATTTTTTTAGTAGCTAACAGATGGACAGGATACAAAATTCAAAACACACAAAGGGTATACAGTAAAAAATGTCTTTCTCCTGTCTTCCCAGGCACCCATTTCTCTATCCTAATGCTACAAAATTCTTTATAGCCATAATCCCATACACTTTACTTAATCGTCTGTTTTTAGACAGTGTCAATTACTCCTATTATGAGCAATAGTAAAATAAATACGTTTCTTGGTGCAAGATGCATTTTGACTCAAGATTATTTCAGAGATCTCTCTCTATTGATAAACCTCTCTAGTCTGTTCCTTTCAACTGCTGTAGAGTATTTCATTGTATGACTGTGTGATGTTTTGTTTAGCCATTCCTCTGTTCCTAGACATCTAGGTGGTTCTCAGTGTTCCGCTAGTAAACAATGCTACAATGAACCACTTTGTACATGACTCTGCATGTGTTGTTGGTTCTCTAGTGGAGATACAGAAAAAGGGAATTTTGTGAATATTAAGGGATATGCTTTTTATATTTTAATAGATCTGCCACATTGCCCTCCAAGATGTGTGTTTCCCCACACCTTGGCCATCAACCACATATCTTTTGAATATAAGACCCCACTATTCTGTATCCCTAGTGCTTACCACTCTGAAGAGGAGGAATGTCTGAGGCGGGCCTTGAACAGGAGTGGGATTTAGACATGTGGCTGGTGAGGGTAAGGTGGGGAGAGGTCACACTTATTGAGCGCCTTCTGCACGGGCCAGGGCCTGTGCCCACATGCTTTCAGTTCATCCTTATTAGGAATTGTCATTGACTGGAAGAGACTAAGGAGACATGAAGACTAAGTTCAATATGGGATCCTGAATTGGACTGTGAAATAGAAAAAGTGGGAAAACTGGTGAAATCTGATAAAGTCTGTAGTTTAACCAACTAACTAACTAAATAAATAAATGTTTCTTTTTTCTTCCATATCCCCAACATCACCTTAGTTTTGTTAATTATATATTTTTCTTACTGTTTACTCTTATCCTTAAATATATCTATGTATTGACATCCCAGATTCAATAATTTCTTGTATCTCTATCATTAAATGCTAAAACTGTAGTACTTCACTTCATACTTTCTCATGACCTCACCTTCCCAAATTTTGATAGTTACATCATTTCTACATTGTCAAAATTTATAGCTTTTATTTTTCATTCCTCAACGCTTAAATGAGATCTGTTTTAGTCTTAATCCTATGAGTAGGATTCATATTCATACTATAATTTTTCCATTGAGCTTCTACTTGGCTGAAGTTTGTTTTATAGTAGTTTCTTTAAGAAGGGCTCATAGAAGATAGAGTCCCTGCATTCTTGATTATTCAAAAATATTTGTATGTTGCCTTTATATCTGAACATTGTAGCTAGGTGAAAAATGCTTGAGTCACACTTTCTTTCTCTAGGCTTTGGGAACAAAGCTCCATTGTCTTCTAACATTGAATGTTCTGTAGAACAACCAGAGGCCAGCCTGATATTTTCCGCCTTATAGGTGGCTTAATCCCACCCCAAAAATGCCAAAGATTCTTGCTTCATCTTTGTAGACCAGTAACTTTACTAAGATGTGTACTGCTGTTGAGTAGTCTGTCAAATTTTTCTTGGATAAATGGGTCCTTTCAAATTGCAGATTCAATTCTTCTTCTACTAAATAAATAAATATCTGGAATGTTTTGTTTTTCCTTTTCTGGGACAAGTGAACATTCAAATCTTCTTTTACTCCTGGAAATGTTTCTTAAATATATCTTTAAATATTTTTCCAGAACCCGTTTTTTCAGTTCTCTTTTTCACATAACCACTGACGCATATGTTAGTTATCCTTCGTCCTCCATAGCTCTCAATTTCTCTCTGATCCTTCTTAAGTTTGCTCATTTATATTACATTTTGTTTGCTTTTCTCAATGTTAGCCAGATGCTCCTCTGAGCTACTTTTAACGAGGCTTTTATTTCTATTATAGTAAATATTTGTTTTCCTCCTTCCCTGAAGTCTGTTAGTTTATATTTCATCTCCTTCTGTTGCCTTGTTATATTTTTCCCGAATATCCTGTATTTCTTCTTTGAGCTCTTGTTTTATAGATACAATTGAATCGAGGATTAATTCTTTTGATTTTAGGTGTTTAATGGTGCTTATGTTTGGCCACAATTTTCAATTGTTTTAAGGTAATACCTACTGGATGAGTGTTTTTTGTCTGCCATTTGTTTTCCTTCTTTCCTCCTTTCTTCTTATAGGATCTTTGTATGATTACAACTACTATTTGTCACAATCTGTTATAGGTTACAAGTTACAAATTACTCATATTTGGTATTAGTCATCATTGAATGATCAGTTCTTTTTACACCAAATAATTGTAGAAATGTCATGGAAGAAGGATCAAACTTCCAGAGTATCTGGATCCCAATTAGGTTCTTTTGACATAGGGTTTCATGTGAGTGGCGTGTTTTGTTTGTTTGTGGTAGTGGAGTTGTTTGTTTTGTTATTTTGGTATCTACTCTTCCCCAGGCAATCCAGACTGGTAACTTCCGTGCTGCCCATTGTACAGAGTCTCTCTCCTCCACTCCTCTTCATGGGCAAACTGCTTCTAGCAAACATGGGGGGTCCATGTTTTTCTCTTTGTTCTAAATTGGCCATTGTTGGTTTTGTTATGCTGACATTCTGAGAGATTTGCACTCCAGTCACTCTCTATTAACACCCAAGCCCATGTTTTACCTTCACAGGATTGCCACCCTACCTCATATATCATGGTCCAGCATTACAGCTGTCTCCTAGTTTATTCAAATATGGAGTTCTCTTTCTATTTATTCTTATTTTCAGGTATTTTTAGAAAGGAGACTGGAGAAAAACTCTCTTACTATGCCATTTTAAACACAGATATCTCATGATCTCTATAAAACACAGAATGATTGTTGATTCTTTTATTATTGCATAAAAATAGAATGTAAAACCTTGCATATCTTCAAGACGTTTCATAATCAGGCCCCAGCCTATTTCTAGACTTCATCTTCTGCTCCTTCCCCCCAGTACTTTTGCACAAGACAGTTTTATACAAAATCATCCACAGCAAATGTGTTTTCTTCTCCTGAAATTCATAACATATAAAAATTATTAAAGCATGTTAGTCATACCTGATAAATATTATCAAAATAAAAACAGGATTTAGGTATAAGAGAGAAAAGAGTTTACTAAAGGGTGATCAGAGCTGTCACAGAGAGAACATTTGACAAAATAAAGCCAAGCTCTCCCCTAAAGACATTGGAATGTATAAACTGGAAAGTCCTAGATTTTGCATAAAAAACTAAATTCTCCCTTCCTCAAATTCCTCTATTAATCTTGAGATTCCTCTTTTTAGAGGAAATGTTTTTATTGAATTATATCATACATACAGATAAGTACATAAATCATAAGTTTACAGTTCAATGAGTTATCACAAAATGAACCCACATTTGTCATCCCCACCCTTACCAAGAAACAGAACATGACCAGTTCCCAGAAGCCCTACATGGGCCACTTTCCAGTCATTACTCACTCTTTCACTGCAGAGCTCTCCAATATCTTAACTGCTAATCACATAATGTGCCTTCTTTGGGGTTGGGCTTTTTTACTTAACATTTACGTTTGTGCAATTTATCCACATAGCTGTTAACAGAAGTAGTTTTTTCATTTTCTTTCTGCATAGCATTCTATTGTATGAATATATCACAATTGATTTATCCATTGTACCTTTGATGGAAATTTAGATGTTACCAGTTTGGGATTGTTACAAATATGCTGCTCTATACATTATTTTCCATGTCTTTTGGTGACTGTATGTACCCATTTCTATTGTGTATACCTGGGAGCAGAGCTACCAAATAATAAAGTCTATCTGCCCAGCTTTTAGTAGATACTACTCCAGTTTTCCAAAGTAGTTGTACTGGGAGATGATTCTGGAAGGATTTTATGCCTGTGGTGAATTTGCATCCAGAACTTATATATGTTACTTTTGGCATCATAGCAAACCACACCAAAATGTAGAGGCTTAAAACAGCTATTTTGCTGTTGTTATTCATGATTCTGTAGGCCAGTAATTTGAATGGCTTAACCAAGCAGGTTTTCTGCTAGAGTCACTCGTGTGGCTGCAGTTATCCAGCAGCTCAACTAGGGTCAATGGGATAAAATGTTCTCACTTACATCCTGGCTGAGCCATGTGTCTCCAGCAGGCCATCCTGGGCTTCCCACACAGGGCAGCATTCCAAAAGAATGAGACCTGAAGCTGTGATACTTCCCAAGTCCTAGGCCAGAAAGCCATACAACATCACTTGTACTGCATTCCATAAGTCAAAGCAAGTCACAAGGCCAGTCCACATTCAAGGGGGGAACAATAAACTCCACTTCTTGATGGGAAATCCAGTAAAATATTATGCCCATTTTTTTCAAGCTACCATCATCTTCCACCTGGCCACGATTGTTTATTTTCCTGTCACATGCAAAATATGCTCATGCCCACTCCAGGAACCCCACATATCTCATCCAATTACGGCCTCATGCTCAAAGTCTAAGATCTCAACATCTATCTCAGGTCCAAATGAGGCTCCCTTGGTACATATCCTCAGGTGCAGCTCCGCTCAATCTGGACACCCACACAATGAAAGGCAAGTTTTCCAGCCCCCCAACACCCAAAATATTAGTAAGGCAGGATAACCACAGTAGATACTCCTCTTCAAGAGGGGAGATTGGGAGGGACATAGAAGTCACTGTTTCATGGCAATTCTGAAATACAGCCAGACATATGTTGCCAGGTTCCCCTAAACCAGAAGTAGAGCAGGTTTCTTGATTAGGGTCCAGTGCTGCTCCCTGAGTATGGAATCATCCAGTCCATTTCTCTAGCGGCTCTACACTCTGGGCTCTTGGCTCAGCCTTCTGAGATAACTTCTTTTTTGATCAAAAATAGCCTATTTTGCAGCTGAGTAGCTTTCTCAGTTTGCCTCCTACCTATAAAGAGTTGGGAGCCCAGAAGTCATTTTTCATTTTGAACTGTATCTGTTCCTTTTAGTCTAAGCTGGCAATGCTTTTGCCAGCAACGCCTTTGTTAAAATTTTGTGGATTTCTTATGACTCTGAATCAGGTCTACTCAATGGGGCAAAAGTCACATTTACAATTCTTTTTGAGACAGATCTCTCTCTATTTGGGGTCACAACTCAGGCAGCAGTGGGAGAATGCTTTTCTGTTTACTGAGAGAGTCTAGTTGGCACTGCCTTAAATCTTTCAATGATCTTAAATATGACATTACAGCCATACACTTAATTTGGACTTTGACCCCAGGCTTCATTTCATTTTGAGAATCTTTCATTGGCTGTGGACACTGGGAGTAATAAACAATTTTTATTTTCTAGCCCAGCAAATCTTAGATCCTTCATATTTTCTGTAAATTCTGCCTGCAAATTAAACAGTTGCATTTTGACCTCATCTGTCTCTTGCTATATCTTATCATATGCATTTAGGACCAACAAACTGACACTTTCAACATTCTGCCTGGTGATTTCTTTAGCCAAATTCAAAATTTTATTAGTAGCATTTCCTATCTTCCAAGTTATTACAGACAACAGTTTTGCAAATTGTTATGCCACTACATAATGCTGCTCGCCGTTCACCTTGTTTACTGGAGGAGTTTCCTCGCTGCTTTCCCAGTGTTCACCAACAGTTGGTTTGCCACTAATCCAGCCTTCACTAAAAGTTTTCTTATCACTATCTGCTCTTTTTCTGGAACAGGATTGTTTATTCAGATGGTAACCTTGAGAGACGGGGTAATATCTCCCTCGGGACAAGGAGTAGGCTTGCTTACTGCCTGCTCTAATAGTGGTGGATTCCCCAAGCTCGGTGTTTCTCAGCTGCATCTCAAACCCACTACGTGGACAGCACTCATCTGGGCCATAGTGCATCGGCCCCATAAGACTTAAGGGGCAAAGAGAACCACAGCAAATATGCTAATGTTCATGCTGCTGGCTCTGCCATGACTAATCAAGTCCTTTATCTTAGCCCCAGGAACCTTGTCTATTGCCAGCATTCATGAAACAGTGACAGGCTCACTTACTAGCTTGTAAATAGCGAAAAATCAAATCCCAGATCTAACAGTCTCCAAACCCAGAAGGCATTCTCAGTTTAATTTTCAGTAAACCTTGAGTTAATACTACTCAAATCTGGCCATGACTTGAAAAAAGTCTCCCTTTCCAAAGATAAAATTGGGGGCAAATTTTTTTTTTCAAAATTCAGAACGGTATCAGAATTCAGAAATTGAAGCAAATTCTGGGCTCGTGTTATGGTATGTCTCCAGAGCTGGCCTAGCTTCAGATCAAGTGAAATATGGCAGCATTGTTGAAAACTGTGTATTATCTTCAAGAAAATTTTATCTTTGGGGCCATTTATCAATCTAGTAACAAAAATTCCAACAACTGGCCAACTTCAACAGTTTACATAATTTCTAAACAAATGTAGTAATCTTTAACTGTGTGATTCCCAACCATGTCTGTCTTAGAAAATAATGACTCAAAGGAAGAGCAGGGATATTAGAAGGTAAAAAAAAAGGATAAATAACATTCATATAAGAAAGACAAATATCATATGATCTCACTTGTATGTGGAATCTAAAAAGTTGAATTCATAGAAACAGAGAGTAAATTGGTGGTGCCAAGAGCTGGGTGGGTAGGGGGAAGGGGTGATGTTGGTCAAAGGGTACAAACTTCCAGTTACAAGATGAATAAGTTCTAGGGATCTAACGTACAGCATGAGGACTATAGTTAACAATACTGTATTGTATACTGGAAAGTTGCTAAGGGAGTAGATCTTGTAAGTGTTTTCACCACAAGAAAAAAAAAGTTAACTATGTGAGGTGATGGATGTGTTAACTAACGTTATTGCGGTAATGGTTTCACAATATACAGTCACATGTCACTTAAGGAGGGGGATACATTCTGAGGAATGCTGTTGTTAGGTGATTTTGTTGTTAGGCGATATTGTTAGGTAATTTCCTCGTGTGCGAACATCTTAGCATGTACTTATACAAGCCTAGATGGTATAGCCTACTACACACCTAGGCTCTATGGTACTAATCTTACTGGACTACCATCATATATGCGGTCCGTCATTGACTGAAATGTCGTGATGTGGCGCATGACTGTATATGTATATCAAATCATCACTTTGCACACCTTACGTTTACACAATGTTGTATGTCAATTATACCTCAATAAAGCTGGGAAAAAAAACATTCATACAGCACCCAGTATATGCCAAGGAACTGTAAAAAGTACTTTGCTGACATTTATGTGAACCCCTACTGTAACTGTTGTTTTAATTTTCTAAGAAATAGTACAGCTTAGTGCCTAAGAACACAGGGTCTGGAACCAGACCACCTGGGTTCACAGCTTAGCTTGCTGGTAGTTAGCTCTGAAACAAGGGGTAAGTTACTCAGCTTATCTATGCCTTTGTTTCCTCATCTGTAAAATGGGAATATTGGCTCCTATTTCATCGGGTTGTTGTGTTATTTGAGTTAAAAGGGTTAACACATGTAAAATGCTGCTTAATTTCAATGAATGGTATCTAGGTCAAAGACAGTAGGTGAGTGAAGAGGACAAGAGAAAAAATTGTTACAACACACAGGAGCAAGAATGACCAATTGCAGTACACTCTTAAAATTCCAAGAGACTGGGATGAAGAACTAACATACCCTGAATGCTTGAATTTCTGGATAAGTATAAATTGGCTCCAGAAACTTCTTTTTTTTTTTTTTGCTTTAGCATCTTTCTAAAATATAGGCATCTAATTTCTTTGATCTTGGACTTCTAGCCTCCAGAACTATGAGACAATACACTTCTGTTGTTTAAGCCCCCCAGTCTGCAGTACTCTGTTATGAATGTTCCCCGTGCAGTACATGAAACTCCTATGCCACGCATATGCATAATGAATTTTTTTCCATGTTTAAATTATTCCATGTCAGTCTGTTTTGGAAGGAGATTTGTTTTTTGGAGTCTGTTTTACACTGAGGTGCTGTGGTCAGGTGAAAATACACAAGCTTCACACTCGGGCACACCTGTTCCCTACCCTACCTGCCACTAGCCAGGTTACTCCAGTGCCTTACGCGTGGTTGTCCTATTTTTGAAAATGGATGTAGAGGAATAACAGAGCTGTGTAGCGAGGATACAGGCAATTTTAAAGTAACCACCACCTAAGTCAGAAGAAAGAACATCGTCCTGCTCCAGTGATGTTCAACATCACTAGTCACTAAGGAAATGCAAACTAGGACGATGACGATCTATCACTACACACCTATCAAAACAGCTCAAATTAAAAATAGTGGCAATACCAAATGCTGGCAAAGATGCAGAGAAACTGGATTCTCACACATTGCTGGTGGGAATGTAAAATGGTACAGCCACTCTGGAAAACACTTTCGTGGTTTCTTATAAAACTAAACATACAATTACCATACAAGCCAGCAATTGCACTCCTGGACATTATCTCAGAGAAGTGAAAACTTATGTCCACACAAAAATATGTACACAAATTGTTCATAGCAGCTTTCTTTGTTTTTTTTTTGTGTGTGTGTGTAAGGAAGATCAGCCCTGAGCTAACATCCTTGCCAATCCTCCTCTTTTTGCTGAGGAAGACCGGCCCTGAGCTAACATCTATTGCCAATCCTCCTCCTTTTTTTCCCTTTTTCTCCCCAAAGCCCCAGTAGATAGTTGTATGTCATAGTTGCACATCCTTCTAGTTGCTGTATGTGGGACGCCACTTCAGCATGGCCAGACAGGCAGTGCGTCAGTGCGTGCCTGGGATCCGAACCCGGGCCGCCGGTAGCAGAGCGCGCGCACTTAACCGCTAAGCCACAGGGCTGGCCCCACAGCTTTCTTTGTAATAGCAAAAATCTGGAAACAACTAAAATGTCCTTGAACAGGTGAATGGCCAAACTGTGGTACATCTATAAAGTGAAATACTACCAGGCAATAAAAAGGAGTAAACTATTCATACATACAACAATCTGGGTAGATCTCAAGGGCATTATGCTGATGGAAAAAGGCCTATCTCAAAAGGTCACATGTTATACAATTCCATTTATGTAACATTCTTGAAATGATGAAATTATAGAGATGGAAAATAGATGCTGGTTGCCAAGGACTATGGATGGTGGGGAGAGGATGTGGGTGGTGACTATAAAGGGACAGCACAGGGACATCTTTGTGGTGACAGATTAGTTCTGTATGGTGTTGGCGGTGGTGGATACTCAAAACTACACATGTGATAAAATGCTGCAGAACTACATACTTACATTGTACCAGTGTCAATTTGTACTACAATTATTTAAGATGTAACAATTAGGGGAAACTTGGTGAGGGTACTCAGGACCTCCTGTACTATCTGTGAATCTATAATTATTTTGAAATATATATTTTTTTAATTCTAAAGTAGCCCCACCTAAGTCAGAAGATAGGACAGTGCTCCCACTCCAGAAATCCCTGGCCCCACACACACTCCTCCCCACCCATCAATTCTTGCTTTTTGTTATATATTTGCCATCTACATATGCTTCCCTGAAAATATAGTATATTTTTGCCTAATTTAAACATTATACAAATGGAAACAATCATCTGAAATATTTGAATCTGGCTTTTTTCACTACACATCATGTTTGTGAATTTCACCCATAATGTGTTTGGCTGTAGTCCTGTATTCCATTAAATGAATATGCCACAATTTATTTGTCCATTATATTGCAGATGATTTTGGGGGTTGTTTCTAGTTTGGGGCTATGAGCAATGCCGTCATAAACATTATTGTACCTTGGTGCACATGTGCAGGCATTTTTCTATGGAACATGCCCGTGAAAGAAACTGCTGAGTCATGGAGTACGTTTATTTTCAACTATACAAGAGAATAGTAAACTATCTTCCAAAGGGTTGCACCACTTTTCCATCAGCTGCGTAGGTGAGTTCTTGTCGCTCTTTTTTCAATATTGAAAGATTTTAGCCATCCTGGTGGGTGTGTAATTGTGTCTCATAGCTTTCACTTTTCACTTGCATTTCCTTGACTATCTTTCGGGTGAGCATTGTTTCATTTATTGGCCATTTGGATTTTTTCTGTTGGGAAGCGTCTGCTCAGGTTTTTGCCCATTTTCTATTGGGTAGTGCATCTTTTCCTCCAGATTTGTAGGAATTCTTATAAATTCGGGATACTAACACTTTGTCTGTGGCTTGTCTTTTTTCTCTCCTTGCTGTTCTCCTTTCCCTGATTCAGCATGCGTGATGCTCCTCTTTTCAGTCAAAGGCATCCACTACCTCAGGTAAAAAGAAAATCAGTAATAGAAATATATAGAAAAATAAACAGTCAGTGTTAGTTTTTGATGTCCTAAGTAGATTCTTTAAAACCATATCTGGGGCCAGCCCCGTGGCTTAGAGGTTAAGTGTGCACGCTCCACTACTGGCAGCCTGGGCTCGGATCCCAGGCGCGCACTAACGCACAGCTTGTCCAGCCATGCTAAGGCAGCGTCCCACATACAGCAACTAGAAGGATGTGCAACTATGACATACAACTATCTGCTGGGCGCTTTGGGGAGAAAAAGAGAAAAAAAGGAGGAGGATTGGCAATAGATGTTAGCTCAGGGCCAGTCTTCCTCAGCAAAAAGAGGAGGATTGGCATGGATGTTAGCTCAGGGCTGATCTTCCTCAGACACACACACAAAAAAACCATATTAGTTCCACCTATGTTCATAGCAGTATCATACACAATAGCCAAAAGGTGGAAGCAACCCAACTGTCCATCGATGATGAATGGGTAAATAAAATGTAGTACACATATATAATGGAATATAATTCAGCTGTAAAAAGGAAGGAAATTCTGACACATGCTACAACATGGATAAACCTTGAAGATGTTATGCTAAGTGAAATAAGCCAGTCACAAAAGGACAAATACTCTATTATTCCACTTATATGAACTACCTAAAATAGTCAAAATCATAGAGACAGAAAGTAGAATGGTGGTTGCCAGGGGATGGGGAGAGAGGGAAATGGGGAGTTATTGTTTAATGGGTATGGAATTTCAGTTTGGGAAGATGAAAATAGTTCTGGAGATAGATGGCGGTGATGGTTACACAACAATGTGAATGTATTTAATGCCACAGAACTATATACTTAAAAATGGTGAAAATGGTAAATTTTATGTTATGTATATTTTATCACAATAAAAAACCATATTAGTGCAATCATTTTAAAAAGGACCTTCGATTAATATAGAAAGAATATCTGTGCACTGAAAAAATTAGAAAAAATAGACATGCAAAAATAAATAAATAAAATTTTTACATTTCCACATCCAGAGACCCTCAATGTAACATTTAATGTAGAGTCTTCTAGATTTGAAAATGACCTTATACTGTACATATGTTTTGTCATCTCTTTTAGTGAGTGCATGATCTCTACCTTTCTACATTCAAATTTTTCCAATTGACCTAAAAATGTAGCAATTGTTTTAAAAGCCAAAACCTAGTTTTTCCCTTTTTTTTTTTTTTTGAAAGAGTCAAAAAGCAAAGCTCTGAAGAGACCTCTCAAGTTTGTCCTTAAACAAGAGCTCAGAAGGAAGTTAGACCACCTGGTGGAGGATGAGAAAACTGGGAAGGGTTGAAAAGGAAAGAAGAGGGGTCCCCCACTCATGGAGGTTCCTCTCCTCAAGGAAGAGAGTCACCTCAGGACTGCCTGGCCCCTGTCCAGATGAACACCTTTAATCCTGGGAACCGAAAGTGGGCTGGGACCTTGGCCAAACCTGGTGACCACCACTGCCATTCGTGAGCACTTCTTGTGCTGTGCTAAGAAGTTGGAGTGGTTTTGCTGTGGGCCTCCCAGCAACAGCGAGCAATGTGCCAAGTGACCCTCAGTAGAAGGGACACCTATCAGCAGCTTCAGAATTTGCACAGGGCCCAGCACACATGTATATGTCCCTGAATGCATCCCAATTCTTGAGCAAAGTACCACCTATCTCCTAGGGTTGTTTTAAGGATGCAGTAACACACCTGAAAGCATCAGGAACAAAGTCAATCTCAGCTCTATGGATGTTCATTTTCCTTCCTCTTAGGAATCTCTAACTCCAATTATACAATAATTGGCATAGCGCCATTGTCACCTGTACAAAGCATCCTAATTGCTGATAACTCAATAGCTTACAAAAGAGAAAAAAGAAACACCACTAACCATATGGTATGTCTGTAAGTAATGAGGTTGATTCTCCCAAAAGATGGTAAGCTGACTCTGAACAAAATTCCCAACAGAGGAATGCTTATACCATTTTGAGCAACAGTGCCATCACTAGAAAACGCATAGTCACCCTACTTTGAAGATCAGCACTCACTTAGGTGTGTAAACTCTTGTGTCTGTTATTCAGTTTTCTAAGTCTTGTTATCATGTAATTGACCTCATGAATATTATGAGTTATTTGTCATTGCCTAAGATGTTTTAAATTAGCTTTAGGATTCTCAGAAATCAGTAGATCCACAAAAAATTCCACCTGGACTGCAAAATTGTCATTGTCATATTTACATTTAGCAGTTTATCCTCTTCCATTACCAGGCAACAAATAACATCAGTATTTACTGAGTAAACACCAGTTACATGCATTGTTATAGGCAGCGCGGTGTTACAAAGGGGAAATTAACATGGTCCCTTGACTTCTGGTTTCTGAGATCTGACCAGAAAGATAAGACAACTTAACAGTGAGATCCATAGGGATGTGGAGGAAGGGTCAACTAGAAATACGCTTAACAATATTTACAATTAATATAGGCTTTTATAAGGCCAAATTTGAAAGGAAAATATTTTATTAATTTTTTTACATTCTTCTTAGCTTTGTTCACAACTATCATGACCTTCATTAAGCTTTTATTTTCATGTTTGCTTTAAATTTTACTATGCCATATTCAAGACATTTTAATAGGAGAAGATAAGACCAAACTGAAATGGATTAAAAAAAAACGAGGTGACATAAATTTTTTTCCAAGGAAAGAAGTCTTTCAATGATAGCATTTTGTTTTGAACTAAATATAAACTATTGTTAAAATCTCTGCATTACAATATCTTTGCATTACAATCTTTGCATTACAATCATTCAACAGGAACATTTCTTAGAGGGAGGTATGCAGGTTATATGCTGTCCACTTTACATAAATGAAAATGTACAGGATATACCATGTGACTTCTCCAAATTCTCACCATGGGTCATAAAAGCAGAAATTGAATCTGCTGACTCTTAGTCTTTTGCTGTGTCCACTTCATGCTGTGTTCACTGATTTTAAAACTTGGCTACCTCAATCCATTTCCAGATTCTTTTCATAAATGATTAGAGTTATGCCTACAATGGCTCGAGAAAATATCTTTATTTTATATGTTCATGGTTTCTCAAAGGATATTGACATTCTTCACAGAACCTCAGAGCTGGAAGGGGTCTTTGAGATCTAGTCCAACACCCTAATTTATAGATGAAGAATCTGAGGCCCAGGGTGGTTAAGAAGCCAAGAGAGGCACAAAGATGAACAACAGTGTAAAAATGGATCCTGTGAGAAAAGGTTAAAGGCACTACTGACATTGTTTCCTCTAAACAGCTAATTTAATAATGACCTCTGAGTGTTAGAAGAATTATGATTCAGCAAGTTTAATAAGGAAGTTTTTTACTTCTCTCCGTCTCTACCAAAAACAAAACAAGAGGGAGTGAGTTTTAATTAGAGTGAGCAAAAACAATGAGGCTAAATACAAAAAAAGAATTTTCTGGCAGCTAGGATAATCAAAAGCTAAGATAGGAAACCTACAGATATAATTAACATACCATACAATTCACTCATTTAAAGTGTACAATTCAATGGCTTTTAGTATACTCATAGTTGTACAACCACAAACATAATCCATTTTAGAACATTTTCATCCACTCAAAAAAATCCCATACCCTTAGCTACCACTCCCTGTCCCCCTATAACCCAGCCCTAGGCAACGACTAATCTACTTCATATCTATAGAATGGCCTATTCTGAACATTTCAGGTAAATGGAATCATATAATATGTGCTCTTTTGTGACTGTCCTCCTTCCTTAACATAATGTTTTCAAAGTTAATCCATGTTGTAACATGTGTCAGTACTTTTTTCCTTTTTATTGCCAAATGATACTCCATTATATCGATATACCACATTTTGTTTATCCATTTGTCAGTTGATAGACATTTGGATTGTTTCAACCTTTTGGCTTTTATGAATAATGCTGCTACGAATATTCATGTGCAAGTTCTTGTGTGGACATATGTTTTTGTTTCTTTTGAGTATACACCTAGAAGTAGAATTGCTGAGTCAAATGGTAACTCTATATATAACTCTTCGAGAAACTGTCAGACTGTTTTCCAAATTGGCTGCACCATTTTACATTCCCACCAGGAGTATAAGAGGGTTCCAACTTCTCCACATTCTCGCCAACATTGTTATTATGACTTTTTGATTACAGCCATTTTAGTGGGTGAAGTGGTATCTCATTGTGGTTTTGATTTGCATTTCTCTGATAACTAATGAGGTTGAACATCTTTTCATGTACTTAATGGTTATTTGTATATCTTCTTTGGAGAAATGTCTATTCAGATCCTTTGCCCACGAAAAATTGCCTTTTGAAAGGTCATGTGCGGGTTAGATTCTTAATCTTTGGGTTGCTTCAGGTCTACTATTATATGAATTACATGAGTCCTAATCGAATGAATTCAAATTCTTCCAATCCTTTCTAGTTCCATGAATCTACAGTTCGAAAGAATTTTCCTATCTCAAGTTGGATTTTCATAGAATAGAAGCTGAAGATAATATACTACAAAACGTCCCCACACTTCCTGCAGAGATAAACTTTTGAGTAGAGGTTCTATGGAGATGCATTTCAGGAAGGTCGTTTGAGTGATAAGTCCTGCAAAACAGGCTCTCCATATTGGTGCAAAAACTGGAACAGAAAGGAGCCAGTGAACAAATGTGCTTCATTTCTTGTGGCACTTTTGAAATTATTGCCTGAAAAAGTAAACCCAGTTTTTGTCTGAATTACCTTATGGGATGGTCCATCTTCAACCCCAGCTAAGAGCATAGGTGAGCTGTTTCACTAAACGTATGATGTAGCATGAAAATACGCATCCAAAGAAAAGCAATTCAGCAGGGTCTCAATAGAAACATGTTCCCCCATGAAGGGTGCAGCCATGGATGGGAAAAGCTGGCACTTGGCTTCCAGGCCTTTCCTTTCATCTCTGTAATGAGTTATTATGTTGCTTCATTTAAACGTGAATGTTTAAAAAACATTTTTAAGTATTTTTTGAAGTCTGTAGGCTAAACATTCCCAAAATTAAGGCTAATGATGGTAGGAAGGAAATAAGTATGTACCCACTTGTGAGTAGGTAGATGTAATGTGAGGTTTGGGAGTTAAGAGGGAAGTTATGACCACTTCTGGGGCAGCTGAAGTCACCACAGTTGATCACTTGAACACAATATGAGCTCATTGAATATTTCAGAAATAAGGACTGGAGTTTTTCTTTTTTTTTTTTTTTTAACAAAAGGCTATTTATATTATCTATCACTAACACGCACACCACCATCCTGAATAGTAGAATTAAAGGAAATGTTGTGAAGGCTATATGAACAGCTTGAAGGAGGTGAATCTATTGTTAACTGAAGAAGGACAACATACCTAAATGATCATTAGAAGGTGTACATTTTAAAAAGGAGAAGAAAAACAAGTTATGGAGTTTTCTGATTATTTCAGATTCTCACAGTTCACCTGTGGCAAGATAAAGAGGAATAAAAGGTAAACAGGGCCATAATGCAAAATATCCACCATAGCCCTCTCTATAGCTGATTTTCTAGCCTACCTTTATCCTCCATGATGCTTCCTACTCCACTATTCTTCCACTTGTTGTGGCTGATGATGAAGAAATCAATAGCTATTCCCTGAATCCAGTCTTTGGCGTAGGTTTGGAATGCCCAAGGGTCAGCCAGGGCAGCCGAGGTCAGCCAACAACTGGTCAATATCAGAGGAATGGCTGGGATTCATGCTTTTAATAAGTTCTTCATACGTCTTATGACCACCTTATAATCATTCAATCATTGATTCTTAACCTGCATAATTTCTGTTTTTGGACTCTTGGTCAGATCTTTGAGCAAAGAGCCACGAGGACACCTCACTGCCATCACCTCTGTTCATGAGCCAAAACGTCAGAACAAACAACACACGATGATAGTGAGAACAAAGAAGCGAAGAATGGTGCTGAAGAACTTTCAGGATTTGCAGAGAGACCTTGAAAGTGCTCAGACCTCACATTTTACCAAGAAAAAATGTGACCCATCCAAGGGGGTCTGGCCATGTCTTATGAAACAATTTAAAAAACCAAAAAGTTTTATTTTAATTAATTATCTATGAGAATTAATACACAGAATGATGAAATACCAAATGTAGCACAACTAGGTCATCAGGGACCAGGACAATCTAGGCCAAACTTGATAAATTAATATATCATATGAGAACTTAAACTACAAAGCAAATTCCATAAACTTATTTAATAGGGAATTTGGCTTCCTTTTGCTTCCATATAAATGTATCTTTATTTAAGGGATCAGTTTCTCTTTTCAGTATTGAACAGTAGAATAGAATTGAAATCCATAGGCAAAGAAACTACTCATACAGTTTCAAAACTGAAGTTGATGATACATTTGTACCCAATCTTAGTAGCCTCAACAGCATGGGTTTTAAGTTTTGAGGGATCAAAGGCCAGAGCTCCCTTCCCCTTCTATGGCTTTGGGTACAGTTGGGTTCGCCTATAATATGTGAATGCCTGAATGGCCTGTAAAGCTTGTATGGTAGGCAAATTGAAATGTACCAACAGTATGGCACTGCTTACCTGCAGCGGGTCATAATTGCAGTCAGATGTTTCCATGGTGACGCCTCTGAGCCATGAAGTTGGAACTGTGGGATTAATGACATCCCACGAGTGGAGCGACCATAGTGCTGAGAACAGCTTTGACTAGTGTAAGTAATCCTCAAACCTCAAATTTATGGGAAAAAATTTAAGAACTTAATCCCTACTGAAGGACAAATGAAGGTGATACTCGAAGGAAAGTCCCCGTGTGAGACCCAGGAGGCCCTTTTAGCTCTCTCACCTTCCGGAGTCCCCATAGTTGTACCTAAGAGGAAGGAAAGGCCAGAAAAAACTGATTCTGAGAATTTACCAGACAGAAACCAAGAATGAAAGAATGAGAATTCCATGATTGCTCATTGTTCCCTGATATTGTGTCTTAAATTAGCTGGTGACTGCCTCCAGGTACTTAAGAAAGCATCACTGATTAGAGTTGCTCAAAAGAATGTACACTATTGTCCAATTTTCCATGTAGCCATCCTGAAACAGTCAAAACGAGTTTTTCTTTCACTTAGGTGGTTCCGGGGAGAAACCTTTCCAGGACCCATGTTTGGACACAGTTGTTTTCGCTGATCAGGATCCTTGCAGCACCCGAGTAAGAATATAATTATCAGATATATTTTATCTGTCTCTGACCACTGCTAATTGTGTTATCTCTTTTATAACAGAAAGCTCCTACTATTTTCTCCTACAATTGTGATACTCATTTCTTGATCATTTCACCTTCTATTCACCAATTAATCAACATCCAATCCACCAGGATTTGCTACCTGACTTTCCTATAGAAAAAAAGTCTTAAAAGCAGTCTGACTCTTAGGGGCTTTAATTTCTCAAATGTCTCAAAGTAAGTTCTGTTTAAAATGTTTAGGGTTCCCATCTCAGGCCTCTATACATTACGGTTATGTCCTCTCAGAGGCTGAGTATATTTTATTTTAGTTTTCAGAGACCACTAGTCAAGTAAATGAGGGAAAGTATAATTCATTTTCATTGTGGGAAAATTAAATCCATCACGAAGCAGTCAAAAGACCACTTACTTCATGGACTACCTTGTTTACTGCCTCTCCTAGAACTTAATCCCCTAGCTAGGTATAAAAAAGCCAAAATGTCATCTTACAAAGAAAATTATTAGATACAGGGGACTTGTCAACGGCAATGCCTTTATTATACAAAGTTTAATACAGACATTCCTCAACAGTTTTGCTCTATTGTTCTGTCACTTGAGTGTTTATGCCTCTATATGTTGGAACTTCCATAACACTAGTAGTGAGAGACAGCTTTGTGCTGGGGCATCGTTAGCATCCTAGTAGAGTTAAACCTCTGGAACACAGTTATGAACCCCCAAATGAAAAATACCTGAGTGGCCAAATAATTGTCAAGTTCATGTATGGTACTCTACGGGAACTACACTCAGCTCTCTACCTTGAGCCTATTTCATGCACCATCTAATGTAGCTGGTTATCAGGTTTCCAAAGTGCACACCAAAGCAGATGATGAGAGCAGCTGACGAGTAGACACAGTTGTCCTTTTATGTTGGCAGCTACGGTAAGTGGCCACTGACTGACAGGGAAAATGTGGGGGAAAAATCTTACTTCTAAAAAGTGGGCAGAGATATAAGACCTCAAATCCCAGAAATCCAGAGCAATTTCACTTCAGGATGAGCAACCCTAAGTGGCCTCTGGAGGCATCACTCTATTGCCACACAGTGTCATAATTGACTTAACGATCCTCCAGTGTTGGAGCAGGAAAGATACCCTAGGGGTCTAGTCCAACTGTCCCAATTTACGGATGAGGAAACGGAGGCCTAAGGAAGCACTGAGAGCCCAGTTCAGGATCACGGCACGTGGGCAGTGGTGGAGCAGCAAATGGAGCCGGGATCACCTGACCCCAATAAATTTTCTCATGACAAAATGGTTGAAGCCTCATTGGTTAAATATGAGGATAAATGAGATAAAATATAGAAGGTTAGCAGTCAAACACAGAAAGAGATGAAAATCTCGTTAGTTACTATTATTATGAGTTAAAAATTGGATATAGGGGCCAGCCCTGTGGCATAGCGGTTAAGTGCATTTGCTCCTGCTGGCGGCCAGCCCGGATTCGGAATCCGGGCACGCACCGATGCCCCGCTTGTCAGGCCATGCTGTGGCGGCATCCCATATAAAGTGGAGGACGATGGGCACAGATGTTAGCCCAGGGCCAGTCTTCCTCAGCAAAAAGAGGAGGGTTGGCACGGATGTCAGCTTAGGGCTGATCTTCCTCACAAAAAAAAAAAAAATCTGATATAAAAAATGGTTGAGCATTTTTAATATTAATCTTTTAAATAAATTTGCTCTTTCAGAAGATTAATTTCCATGAAGCAATCCATTCTTGGATGCTAAAATGTCATCTCTTCAGAAAGGTCTCTCCCAACCACCTTATTAAAAATAGAACCTTTTTGACTTTCTATCTCCTTACTTTGATTTAATATGCTTTATAACCTATCACCTCCAAAGCTTCTCCGAAAGTTAACAGCTTAAATATTATGATTTTCTTCTAGCTTTTAAATAGAATAGTCCTCTTCTTACCTCAGAAGAGATTTAGCCCTTCCTCTCGATCACTAAACAGTCAATTCATTTGAGCAGAGCCCCTGGAAGAACAGGAGTGTCTGTAAGCTGAGTCTAACCAGGCTGAATAATAACATAATGGGATCCCTTTATAATGATGGTGTTTAGATACAAGTACCAACATGCGCATTTTAAGCTGAGTTCTATCAAAATTTCGTATATGTAGTTATGTTTTAAGAGAAAATATTTGGCCTGTGGTACAACTGAGTCCATGTAACATAAGCATTTTTTTTTTAACATGGTTCCAATATCATTCTTATTTCACACAGCAGATAGAACTTAAAACACATTCCTGCTTTTCCCATTCCCTCTCCACATTCTTTAAAATGGCAGGTTATATTATCTGCGATAATCAAGCAAAAACTTAAGCACAAACAAAACTAATTAGATAAATACTTGGATTGAGAAGGGAGGACAGCATAGCATTTGACATCTTAGTATTACTTTGATCTAATTTCTTTTTTTTTTTTTGTGGGGAGATCAACCCTGTGCTAACATCTGCCAATCCTCCTCTTTTTTTGCTGAGGAAGACTGGCCCTGAGCTAACATCCGTGCCCATCTTCCTCCACTTTATATGAGACGCCGCCACAGCATGGCTTGCCAAGCGGTGCATCGGTATGTGCCCGGGATCTGAAGTGGCGAACCCCGGGCTGCCGCAGCAGAGTGCACACACTTAACCACTTGTGCCACCAGGCCGGCCCCGATCTAATTTCTTTAAATGATTATTTTAATTCCATATTGTTACAGCATCCTTTCTAAGTGAGAGGTGAAGTACATTAGATTGTAGGAGAATGGCTGAAGCAGACTAGAGAAAACAGAATCTTCTTAGTACCATGTAAATACTGCTTCTCCTGAGCATAGAAAATAAAAATAATTGCCTCAGATAAAGTGTTGTATAACTGACCTTTTCTTTAATATTTGTGCCTACTTGTTCTTCCAACTAACTCTACCTTCATTGGTGAATTCCTAGGTGTTAAAGAAATCCTTGCAACCAGAGATCAAAAAAGAATTAGAACTTAAGGTGACTAATGTTCAATGTACTATCACAATTCCCTCTTCTGATTATATTTGTATTATGCATGAATTAGAAACCGCCTCTGCCTCTGACCAATAAGTGTTGGGATGTCCAAGAACTGAGAGGCATCCTCTTCTCTCTTCCCCAGGCAATGTCATCCACTTCCACAGCTTTAAATGCCATGAATGTGATGACTTAAATTGATATTCCCAGCCCTGCCCTCTTCCTGAGCTCCTGGCCCTCTGTCCAACTGCTTGCTGGACATCACCACTTGGATGTCTACTCGGCATCTCAAACTTAACCATGAAGGAAACCCAACTCTTGTTTTCTTCTCTCTAAACCTTACTCCAAACACATCCTCACCTTAATGGTCTCACCGTTGTTCAAACTCAAAACCTAGGCATCCTTCATTTCTCATCTCGCCCCCATCAGAGGAGGACCCACCATGAAGCTCACGAAGCTTAAGCTTCCGGGCCCTTCACTTGCACAGAACCCTTCTGAGGCACCTCATTTTGTGTTCAGTTTTTTATTTTTCTTATAGAGGGCCTTCAAATGGCATAAGTTTCATGTTCCGCAAAACTTGGATCTGCCTCTGCAGCTTACATCCTGCTCTATTTCCAAAAGAAAAATATCTAAATCAGATCACTTCAGACACTGTCAATTGTTGTAGGCCACGCCACCATCTTCTCTGACTTGGAATACTATTGTGACCTCCTAAAGCTCCCCCAGCTTCCTCACTTCCCTCCTACAGTCTATTTCCTAATTAGCAGCCAGAATGACCTTTTTTTTTTTTCTAAATTTTTTTTTTTTTTTTTGGGAGGAGGACTAGCCCTGAGGTAACATCTGATGCCAATCCTCCCCTTTTTTCTTGAGGAAGACTGGCCCTGAGCTAACATCCGTGCCCATCTTCCTCTACTTATATGGGGCGCCGCCACAGCATGGCTTACCAAGCAGTGCCTCGGTGCGCGACCGGGATCCCGAACCTACGAACTCCGGCCCACCGCAGCGAAGCACACGCATTTAAGCGCTTGCGCCGCCACCCGGGCCCGCCCCCAGAATGACCTTTTAAGACTGTTTAAATGTTAAATGAGCTGTTAAACTGGTCAGATCCCTTACTTATCCCCCTACGCTTCCCATCCACTTAGAATAAGTCACACTCGGGCTGGCCCCATGGCTTAGCAGTTAAGTGTGCGAGCTCCGCTGCTGGCAACCCGGGGTTCGGATCCCCGGCGCGCACCCACGCACAGCTTCTCCGGCCATGCTGAGGCTGTGTCCCACATACAGCAACTAGAGGGATGTGCAAGTATGACGTACAACTATCTACTGGGGCTTTGGGGAGAAAAGGAAGAAAGAAAAATAGAAAAAAGAATAAGTCACACTACTGAAATAACACAACGCCCTGGGTGATCTGGCCCCTGCTTACCCTCAGCCCCTTCCCTCACAGCTTACCCCCCTCTAGCTATACTCTTCTTTCCTCAGGGGAATACATCGACTCAGTTTGGCTTTGGGGCTTTTGTACTCCTGTTTCCTCTGCGTGGCGGAATTTCTCCCATTTCATCACTTGTCTCCTCATCTTTCAAGTCTCAGCTCAAACATCACCTCCCTCAAAAGACTGTGTCCCTAAAGTAGCACCCAACTCCCCCCCAGTCATTCTTGATCCCACTATCCTCCTCTTTTCAATGGTCACCATATGAAATTATCTTATCTGCCTAGTTTACTTTTTTATTGTCTGACTTCTTTCACAAGAGTATAAGCTCCATGGAGGTGGGAACACAGTCCGCTTGCTCACCACTGAATCCCCACAGCCTAGCAGTGCCCACTGCAGAGAAGATGCCCAATAAATACCTGCTACATAAGTGAATAAATGAAATGTTTGCTAAATAAATACTAATACAGTAAAATGTGGCATAAACGAGAACTATACATAGAGTGGGTGGAATTGAAGAATATGAACTATTATAAAGTTCCTTTTGTTTCCACCTCATTAACTATAGACCATTAAAAATCTATCCTGCCAGTGGATGCAAATTTGAGATGTGGATTTATGTCACAATTAATATTCCACTATGTACGTCATCATAATGCATGAGGTAAAATGTGTATTTCATTGTGTCCAAGCTGTAAGATATTTGCTATAAAGAGCAAATAGACAGAGAGGAAAATATATAGACTCAATCTCCCCATTCCCCCACCCCAAATAATAGTTTAGGAATGTTCAGAAGGTTTGAGGGTTGTGAATGTTATCATCCATGTATTCTGAACTGAGTTAAAAATTTTGTGAAAATAGAAAAAAAATCAGTAATTGAGATCTGGATCAATTTCCTTCAGATCTCAAATAATAGTTTAGGAATGTTCAGAAGGTTTGAGGGTTCTGAATGTTATCATCCATGTATTCTGAACTGAGTTAAAAATTTTGTGAAAATAGAAAAAAAAATCAGTAATTGAGATCTGGATCAATTTCCTTCAGATCTCTAAGGAAAAGCATTTTTTAAATGCTCAGTAAATCCCAGCTTTACTGAGATATAATTTACATACCATAAAGTTCACCCTTTTAAAGTGTACAACTGAGTGTTTAGTATATTCAGAGTTGTGCATCCATCACCACTATCATATTCCAGAACATGTTCATTACCCCAAAAAGAAACTCCATACACATTAGCAGTCATTCCACATTACCTCCCCTCCTCTCCTGCACGCCCCCACCCCAGACCCCTGACAACCACCAATCTACTTTCTGTCTCTATGGATTCGCTGATTCTGGACATTTCATATAAATGAAACCAAAAACTATGTGACTTTTTATATCTGGCATCTTTCACTTAGCATGTTTTTAGGTTCATCCACGTTGGACTATGTACCAATACTTCATTTTTTTATTGCCAAATAATATGCCATTGTATGGATATATCACATTTTGTTTATCTAATTATCAGTTGATGTACATTTGGATTGTTTCCATTTTTAGCTATTTATGAATAATGTTGCTATGAACATTCATGTACAAGTTTTTGTGTAGACATATATTTCCATTTCTCTCTCTTTTTTTTTTTTTTTTGTGAGGAAGATCAGCCCTGAGCTAACATCCATGCCAATCCTCCTCTTTTTTTGCTGAGGAAGACTGGCCCTGGGCTAACATCTGTGCCCATTTCCTCTACTTTATATGGGATGCCGCCACAGCATGGCCTGACAAGCAGTGCATGGGTGCATGCCCAGGATCTGAACCCAGGCCGCCAGCAGCGGAGTACGCTCACTTAACCACTACACCATGGGGCCGGCCCTCCATTTCTCTTGAGCGTATACTTCAGAGTAGAATTGCTGAGTCACATGGTAACTCTATATGTAACTTTTGAAAAACTGCCGAACTGTTTCCCAAATTCACTACACCATTTTACATTCCCATCAGCAATGTACGAGGGTTCCAATTTCTCCACATCCTCATCAACACTTGCTACTGTCTTTTTTTCTTTTTTTTTTTTTTGCCAAGGAAGAGTCACCCTGAGCTAACATCTGTTGCCAATCTTCCTCTATTTTGTATATGGGTTACCGCAACAGCATGGCAACCGACGAGTGGTGTAGGTCCATGTCTGGGAACTAAACGTGGGCCGCCACAGCACAGCACATTGAACTTAACTGCTAGGCCACAGGGCTGGGCCCTCTATTGTTTTTTTAATGATACCCATTCTGGTGGGTATGAAATGGTATCTCATTGTGGTTTTGATTTGCATTTCTCTAATGACTAATGATGTTGAACTCTTTTAATGTACTTATTATCCATTTGTATTCTTATATCTTCTTTGGAGAAATGTCTATTCAAATGTTTTGCCCATTTTTTAATTGGGTTGTCTTTTTGTTATTCAGTGAGACAGTTCTTTATACATTCTGGTTACAAGTTCCTTATCAGATATATGATTTTAAAATATTTTCTCCCATTTTATGGGTTATCTTTTCACTTTCTTGATGGTTTCCTTTGAAGCACAAAACTTTTTAATTTTGATGAAGTCCAATTTATCTGTTTTTTCATTTTGTCTTTTGTGATTTCGGTGTTATATCCAAGAAACTATTGCCTAATCCAAGGCCATGAAGATTTAGTCTTGTGTTTTCTTCTAAGAATTTTATAGGTTTAGCTCCTACATTTAGGTCTATGCTCCATTTTGAGGTTTCTATATGGTGTGAGGTAGCTTCATTCTTTTGCATGTGGATATCCAGTTGTACCAGCAACATTTGTTGAAAAGACTATTCTTTCACATTGAATGGTCTTGGCACCAGTATTCGTCATGGTTCTCCAGAGAAACAGAATGAACTGGATATATATAGAGAGATTTATTTTAAGGAATTAGCTCACATGATTGTGGGGGCTGGCATGTCTGAAATCCACAGGACAGGCCAGCAAGTGGAAATTCAGGGAAGCCTTGATGTTGCAGTCTTGAGTCTGAAATTTGCAGAGCAAGCCAGCAGGTGTTTCTACGTTACAGTCTTGAAGCAGAATTGCTTCTTCCTCTGGAAACCTCCGTCTTTGCTATCAAGGCCTTCCACTGGTTGGATGAGACCCACCCACCTTATGGAGGTTAATCGGCTTTACTTAAAGTCAACTCATTGTAAATGTTAATCACATCCACAAATACCTTCACAGCAACATCTAGAATAGTGTTTGACCAAACAACTGGGCACTATAATTAACCATCACAGTACCCTTGTCAAAAATCAACTGACCACAAATATAAGGTTTATTTCTGGATTCTCCATTCAATTCCATTAATTCAATTCCATTAATCTATATGTCAATCCTTATGCCAGTACCACAGTGTCTTGGTTATTGTAGCTTTATAGTAAGCTTTAAAATCAAGGTGTGGGTCTTCCAACTTTTGTTTTTTTCAAGATTATTTTGGTTGTTTGTAGTCCCTTGCAATTAATTTGAATTTTGGATCAGCTTGTCCATTTCTGGAAAAAAAAAAAAAGTCGAAATTTTGACAGCCATTGCCTTAAATCTGTAGATCAGTTTGGGGAGTATTGCCATCTTAATATTAAGTCTTCAAATCCATGCACATGGAATATCTTTCCATTTATTTAGACTTTCTAAATTTCTTTTAGCTGTTTTATAATTTTCAGTGTACCAGTCTTACACTTCTTTTGTTAAATTTGTTCCTATTTTATTATTTTTGATGCAATTGTAAATGGGATTATTTTCTTAATTTCATTTTTTGATTGTTCATTGCTAGTGTATAAAAATATAGGTGATTATTGTATATTGATCTTGTATCCTGCAACCTTGCTGAATTCATTTATTTGTTCTAATAGCATTTTTGTGGATCAACCAGATTTTTCTCCATACAAGATCATGCCATCTGTGAATCTCCAATACAATGTTGAATAGAAATGGTGAGAATGGACATTCTTGTCTTGTTCTTGATCTCAGGGAGAAAGCATTCAGTTTTTCCCCAGTAAGTATCTTATCAGCTGTGGGTTGTTCATAGATGGCCTCTATCAGGTTGAGGAAGTTTCGTTCTATTTCTAGTTTGTTGAGTGTTTTTACCATGAAAGGGTTTTAGATTCTGTTTAAGGCTTTTTCTGCATCAATTGAAAGGATCATGTGGTATTTATACTTTATTAATATGGTGTATTACATTGATTGGTCTTCTTATGTTATACTAACCTCGCATTCCTGGGATAAATTCTACTTGGTCGTGATATACAATCCTTTTTATATATTACTTGATACAGTTTGATAGGATTTTGTTCAGAATTTTTTCATCAATATTCATATTGGCATGTAGTTTTCTTGGGATGTCTTTGTTTGGTTTTGGTATCAGGGTCTCATAGAATGATTAAGTGTTCACTCTGCTTCTATTCTTTGGAAGAGTTTGAGAAGCATTGGTGTTAATTCTTCTTTAAATGTTTGGTATTCACCAGTGAGGCCATCTAGTCCTGAAAGTTTATTTGCGGGAAGTTTTTAGATTACTAATTTAATCTCTTTACTTGTTACAGGTCTATTCAGATCTTCTATTTCTTCTTGAATTCATTTTGGCAGTTGTGTCTTTCTAGGAATTTGTCTATTTTATCTGGGTTATCTAATTTGTTAGCACACAATTGCTCATGGTATGCCTTTATAATTCTTTTTATTTCTGAAAGCTTGCTGGTGATGTCCTATTATTCTTGATTTTAGTAAGTTGAATATTCTCTTTTTCTTGGTCAGTGTAGCCAAAAGTCTGTCATTTTTGTTGATCTTTTCTAAGAAACAACTTTTTTTCTCTATTGTTTTTCCATTCTCTTTCATTTATTTTCATTCTTGTCTTTATTATTTCTTCTGTTTGCTTTGGGTTTAGTTTGCCCTTTTTCTAGTTTCTAAGAAACCAGGTTAGATTATTGATTTGAGATCTCTCTTCTTTTTAATGTAGATGTTTACACTCTACATTTCCCTATGAGCACTGCTTTCACTGCATGCCATGTTTTTTTGTTTTCATTCATCTCAAAGTATTATTTCCTAATTTGTCTTGTGTTTTCTTCTTCAACCCATTTGTTACTTAGGCATGTGCTGATTAATTTCCATTTATTGGTCAATTCCCCAAATTTCTTTTTGTTCTTAATTTCTAATTTCATTTTACTGTGAACAAGGAACATACTTTGTATGATTTCAATCCTTTTACACTTACTGAAGCTTAATTTATGGCCTAACATATGGTCTGTTCTGGAAAATGTTCCCTATGCACTTGAGAAGAATGTGTATTCTGCTGTTGTTGGATGGAGTGTCCTACAGATATGTGAGGTCTAGTTGGTGTATAGTGTTCTTCATGTCTTCTATTTATTGTTGATCTTCTGCCTAATGGTCCTATCCATTATTGAAAGTGGAGATTGAAGTCTTCAACTATTTTGCTGAATTTCTCCCTTCAATTATGTCAAGTTTTGCTTCATGTATTTTGGGGCTCTGTTGATAGGTACATGCGTTTATAATTGTTATGTCTTTCTGATTGATTGACCTTTTTATCATAATAAAGTGTCCTCCTTTGTCTCTGATAACAACTTTGTCTTAAAATCTATTTTGTCTGATATCACTATAGGCAATTCAGCTCTCTGTTGGATACTGTTTGCATGGTATATCTTTTCCCATCCTTTTACCTTCAACCTATTTGTGTTCTACGGAAAAACATTTAACTTAAAAACTAAATTCTGGGCCAGCCCTGGTGGCCTAGTGGTTAAGTTCGGTGCTTTCTGCTTCAGCAGCTCGGGTTCAGTTACCAGGTGCGGACCTATACCACTTGTCAGAGGCCATACTGCGGCAGCAGCCCACATACAAAAGAGAGGAAGATTGGCAACAGATGTTAGCTCAGGGAAAATCCTCCTCAGCAAAAAAAAAAACCAACCTAAATTTTTCTGCTAAGTATATTTTTATTTAAGATGTTAAAATGCAGGAAATGTTGGTTTTTAAATCCACTTACCACATTTAAATGAAAAAAATCAACACAAAAAAAATAAAAGGTAGTGACTAGCCCAGCTGCCCAGGGTTCGCAGGTTCAGATCCCGGCTATAGATCTACACACCGCGTACACATCTACACACATGCTGTGGCAGGCGTCCCACGTATAAAGTAGAGGAAGATGGGCACAGATGTTAGCCCAGGGCCAATCTTCCTCAGCAAAAAGAGGAGGGTTGGCAACAGACGTTAGCCCAGGGCTAATCTTCCTCACCAAAAAATAAGAAGAAAAATAAAATAAAAGGTACTCTTCTTTCCCCCCCAGCTCTTAACCAGTCCTTGATTTAATTTATAAGGATTTATTCTGCAGGATCAATTATGGAGTCTTACTTACATTCTAAAGGTTCACAAATCTGTTTAATGTCAAACCAGCAGGGAAAGGAAATTCCTAAGCAAGGAACACTGCTCAGAAAGTACTGTACCATGTCTCCAAATCCGTGAGAATCAAGTCAGAAAACTGGAAGCAACGGAAAGCACTATAAGGTAACTGATTTTCACTTGGTGACAAGTCACTTCCTAAATCTAAATGAACAAAGTATGTAGGGCACCTTTGTGCAGCTAGTTGGTTATTTTATTCTCTAGCAAAGTACTAGCCAATAGAAATATTGTACATAGTTAATATAATATATATGATATAGAAATATAATGTGACCCACCAATGCAAATCACAAGTAATTTTCAAGTTTCTAGTAGCCATATTTAAAAAGTAAAAACAGGCAGAATTGTTAATAAGTTAATAATTACAATTTATTAATAAATATAATTAACATATTTTATTTAACCCAATATATTATCATTTCTACATGTGATCAATATAAAATTGTTAGTTATTCTTGATGTCCTACTAAGCCTTTGAAATTGAGTGTGTATTTTACACTTAAAACACAGCTTAATTCAAACTAGCCACATTTCAAGTGATCAATAACCATAATGGCTAGTGGCTACCACATTGGACAGTGCAACTGTAGCATTTAAAGCTGAAAATGGTCTTAAAATGCTATTTAATGATGATATCAAACCTAAAAATTTGTTCTGAACCACAATTATCATGCATTGCTGTAACACGATTACTTATATATTAGGATTATAAAAATGTAATAATCTAGCAGGTAGATGTGCAATCAGAATTAAATTTACAAATTTTGGAGGTTTCAGTCTGCATTAGTAATGATAGCTAACATTTATTAATCATTTACTCTGTGCCAGGCACTATGCCAAGTATTTTAACACATGTGAAAGTTACTTCTGTTATCTCCATTTCATAGAAGGGGAAACTGGGGCTGAGAAAGGTTAATTAACTTGGGAAAGATCACACAGCATGAAAGTTGTGAAGCCATTATTGGAACTCTCACTCTGGCTGGCTCTAGAGCCTGCGCTCCTGGCCTCCAAACTCTATGGCCACCCTAAAATGAATCCTATCACCTGAAGACACTCAGTGAACTTCTTATGTAAAACTATGAGAGAGAGAGAGAGGGAGAGCAAAAGAAACTGAGTCCAAATTTCCCTTGCCTGTGTTCAATTTGGCAATTTGCTGAGGGCCTACTGTGTGCAATGCCCTTTGGGAATGTGAAGGTTTCACTTGCCCCTGGCTGGGAGGCTCTGACTGCAGCAGACTGCTTCAGAGCAGGGGCTTGAAAGTTTTGATAAAAAGCAGCTGAAGAAATGTGAACAGTTCAGTATTTTCATTTTCAGTAAACAACTTTTCAACAGTTCTCATCTTTTTTGCTGGCTCTTAGCTAGGCAACAAATAACATCAATATTAAAAAGAGTTAGAAATCTTATTTATCAGCCAAGTGTCTATTAATTATCCTTAATCCATTCCCCCCACTATTTTATTCTGCATAATTGGGAGCCTGATAGAAAATATACAAATATATTTTATAGACACACAAACGTGATGCACACATCTATAACACGTGTAGTTTTAAGAGTAATTACTTGTTTAAGGTATATTTGTTTTTTAACCCCAAAACCCATCTAACTGATGGGTTAATAGCTGACATTTATTGAATAACAACTACGCAGACACCACGCTACATGCATTTGTGAATATTATCCTAACTTTACAACACCCCTATGAAGAAATATTATTCCCATTTTACAGATGAGGAAACAATGCCAAAGGTTTTTTTCATTCTACCATGTTAACTATTAAAATACCTATAACTAATACCATCACCACATATCTGTGTAAAGTTAGAGATTATAATACTTTCATTTATATTATCTAAACTGACTCTCATAATAAGTTGTGATATAGAGAACACAAGTGCTTATAACTACCAGGACAAGTAGTTGTGATTCTTTTGGAGTCCTGGGGCAACTTAAAAAAAAATTACAGGGGCCAGCCCCGGAGCGTAGTGGTTAAGTGCACGCGCTCCACTGCTGGCGGCCTGGGTTCGGATCCCAGGTGCGCACTAATGCACCGCTTATCAGGCCATGCTGTGGCAGCGTCCCACATAAAGTGGAGAAAGATGGGCACAGATGTTAGCTCAGGGCCTGTCTTCTTCAGCAAAAAGAAGAAGATTGGCATGGATGTTAGCTCAGGGCTGATCTTCCTCAAAAAAAAAAAATTACAGATTGTTCATCTGGGAAAATCTTATTTTATTTACTTTCAGCACTCAATAAATCAGAAATGACAGATAAGACTAAATTCTACCGCAGCTGAGAGAAGCTTTCATAGAGGTTTTATAAGCCTAACTTTTCCAGCCACTTCCCATTTCTAGAATACGCCCATCAACACGGAAGCCCATAAAATCAAGAGCAGTAGCCGGAGAGGATTCTGATGCTCTCTTGTCAAGGAGTCTCGCCTCCTGTAGTATTATAAATAGGTCATGACCAGACTGTGCAGTGACTTCTGACAAACATCAAAAATCCTAAATTACCTAGATTTCATGTCCAGTTGAGAGAAACTTCCAGTCTTCCATTTTCCCAACCTCATCCTTTTTCACAAGGGGTTGTAAAGGCTCTGAGTAAATACGCCTCCAGAGTTTAACAGAGGTAGTGTCAGGTCTAATAAGCCCAAGGGAAAGGCATCAGGAGCTGACCATTCAGTTATTCAACCCAAAGCAATGGCAGCTAACCGGGAGTGAGCAAGACTCAGTTTTCTACCCTTCCATTCCATTTCCAATTATAATTTAATGTTAGAACTTTTGTGATTAATAATATCATATCTTAACAGCCATTATTACTCCATTTTACAGATGAGAAATTGAGGCTTAGAGACATAAAGTACTCCCTCAAGTTCATGTAACTAGTAAGAGATCAAAGACCCAAATTCACTCAACTCAAGTTGAAGGTTCTTTACTTTCTACCACCTGATCTCTTGAAACATAAATCTACATTCTTGCAGGCTGTCTTTATACACTATCTGAGCTATTTTCTATCGGGGAGATAATACTCATAAAACAAACAGGATTCTCTCCACGGGAAATGGGTTTCTCAGGGCAATAAACTCCCAGAAGGCTGAGCATTACCAACTCTCCAAAATAGCAAGCCTGCTGCTGAAAATACAGTTCCCACCTAGGACGTTTCCTGGATACTACAACTGGTCTCCATTGTCAGGTTGTCTGTTATCCACCCCAGGTTTACAGGACTTTCTCCCCTTGGGGATCTCTTTATTCATTACCCTTAAGAGACTTCTCCTCCTTTTTTTGATTGGATATTTACAATGTTAAAATAAGGCTGGGCTGTCATTCCCCGTTCTAGCAGTTGATGTCACCACTAATACTAACTTGTTGTGTTTCTACCCTGAAATAATAAGTTTATGCTTTGCCTCATCAAAAAACAAGCTCCCTATTTTGACAAATCGGTAGACTTACGTTGGACTTTCTATTATTTAATAATTAGTAAACAAATATATGTAATCTACAGACTAATTGCCAATAAAAACACGTACCACAGCAGGTGTTAAAAAGTAGTTGGAGATCAGGCCATATCTGAGCAAGCCTCTAGGCAATTCATCTTATTTCACTGCTAACCTAGTCATTAAAAACTGTTGTTTTAGGATGTAATTCCCAAAATCTTAATAACTTTGGGTGAGGAAACATCCTCTTCAGAATCCAGACATGCCCACTGCTGACCAAAAAAAAAAAAATCTAAATCAAGCGAAAAAACTACCCCAAATTATATACATAACAGTCTGTCTTTGAAGAAATAATGTGTCATAAGAACATCTAAGAAACATCAATTCTACAAAGATAAGTCTGCAGACCTCTTGTAAAGAACCCCATTACTGTCACAGCTAAAACTTTCTAAGGGAGTTTTCTCCACGAAGAAATTACAATCCTTTAAAATATCTTGGCTGGCAATCCCAATTGCATGGGGATCCCAGGGCCTAAGTTCAGAGATTCTGGGAGCAGTGCACGGATTCTAAGGTACAACCAAGGTTTAAAATCATTCACGCAAAAGCGAACATTTTAGATAGACCTCCAAAGAGCAGAACTTCAGCAGAATAGTCAACAGGAAATTAAATTCCCTAAATTAAATACAGCGGGCTGCCAGAAGTGTAGTACTCTCCATCTCACCCAATGTGGAACCTCACTAGGAAAGTCGTTGTCCTTTTACGGCAAAAATGAATTGTGTTCTTTTCTCCACCGTCACCCTTCGCCCAATGCATTGGACAGAGAAGGGGCTCGAGGGAAATGCCCTTTGATTTGAACACTGCCCTCTCTCAGCCTTTGGCAGCTCCATTAGTAAAGGAAGATTAGGTGCATTATCTTATGCATTAGTGTGCTGCACTACAAGGTTTCTGGGCCCCTCAGTGCTGACGGGAATCAATAAACACTTACTGAGACATCAGCCCTACAACCGAGCGTTGCTTTAGGGAGTGAGGGGGGGGGAATCTCTTTCAACTTTCCTGACCATTGAAAGAACGAGACCCAAAAACAAGGAATTCAAGGGAACAGTCACGGACCCTAGGGTGGGGAGGGGGTGGAGGCATGTGTGCTACTTGGACATCTCAAGATGACCGCGAGCTGGGGAGGGGAGGCCTGTAAGGATAGCCCAGGGCTGAGTAACCCCTCATCCGGGCAAGCCCAGGCCGTGAGTCACCGGTGAGCGCAGCGGGAGGAAGGGGCGGCCTCAGTCATAGCTCTGGGGGAGGTCGGAGGGTCAGACAGACGGAAGGGTCTGTGGGGGCTGGGGGTGGAATTTAAGTGGGAAGCGGCTTTCAAGGGCGCTCCCTCCCTGTGGGGGGTGGGGGTTTGGGGTCGCAGGGGCTGAGGGGCCTGAAGCTGGGGGCGCTCCTCGGGCCGCGAGGAGAGGCTGGCGGGCAGGAGAGGAGGCCAGCCAGCCCGCGGCGCCGAAATCTCCCGCGCTTTGAAGCTAGCCCCTCCTCCCCAGCCCGGCCGCACGCCCCTCGCCCCCGCGGGCCCGCCAGCCGGCTCCTCCTGCCGCCCCCGCGACGCAGCCCCGGCCTCATCCAGGCGACCCACTCCCCGGCCCGCCGCGCGCCGCCAGTGACGGCACTGCAGGGTGCGTGGCCAATCGGCGTGGCCCCCGAGGAGGAGGGCTCGGCCCCGCCCCCCACACCAAGAGCCAATGAGGCGCCGGCGCCGCGGCCGCGGCGGGGTGAAGGGTCGCGAGGCCCCGCCCCGTCCTCCCCTTTCCCCTTTGCCCCGCCCTTTCCCGCCCGGCCCCCCCAGCCCCGCGCCGCCGCTGGTGCCGGTCCCCGCGCTGGGCCCGCCCCCGCGCCTCCCGCCGGCCCGCCAGCGCGCTTCACGGCTCCTGTCTCCCCTCCCTCCTTCTCTCTCACGCCTAGCGCAATGGCGGCGGCCGCGGCGGAGCAGCAACAGTTCTACCTGCTCCTGGGAAACCTGCTCAGTCCCGACAATGTGGTCCGGAAACAGGCAGAGGTAAGCGAGCTCGCCATCCCCGACTCCGCGCCCCGGCCGGCCCGCCGACCCTTCCGCCGACGCCGCCCCGCCGGGCCTCGGCCGCGCAGGCCGGGCCGGGCCGGGCGGGCGGCGGCCGCGCAGCCCACGTGTGAGGCGGCCCGCGGCTCCCGGCCGTGCCCCCGGGCCCTTCCGGCCCTTGGGGCCGCGGCGCCCGGCGCCAGTTCCCTCCCCGCCGCCCCTCGCGCACACGTGCGGCCGCTCCTGACACGCTGCCCCCGCCCAGATGGGGAAGCCGGGCGGCGGGGATGTGGGGTGTGGGGCGGGCCCCGGGGCTCCCCTCGCCCCTTTCCCGCTTTCTCCCAGTGGGAGCCTCCCCCGCCCTTCCAGCCGCGGTCTCCACCCAGCCCTCTTGGTCCCCCAGCCCTGGCCGCTATCTGACCCATCGCCCTGCTTCTCTCCTGCTCCTCACTCTGCGCTGCCGTCTGTCCCTCCCTTCCCCATTCTCTCGTTTTGAAATGTGTGTCTTGCCCTGTTGCCTTCTTTCCACTTATTTCCATTTAGTTCTCTTTCTCCTGTCTAGTTGCTAACATCAGAAGCTGGATTTTCCTCCTCCCCCCAGTCTTGTGAAGTTGCTTTTAGGGTTTCTTTCTAAGCAGCTTGCACCTTACTTTGCTCTTCAGACAAATTTTCTTTGAACTCTAGGGATGTGTGGTCTCAGAACATAAATGGGATGGCCTGGGACTTCCGTTGTTTAACTGGGCCAATGCCACATGGTTCAGTCTTTTAATTTCATTAAACCTAACCTGAATCTCTCTCTCTTTATTGTAACCACCTCTGGCTCCTGGCCTCTGAAATGTGGGTATAGTTTCAAGAGAGTATTTCAAATGCATCTGCAAGTTCATTTTACCAAGTAGCAGTAAGACACAGTTGGTTCAATAGAAGACTGATGTTAGTACTGTCAGTGTTGAGACACTTAAAGGGAAGGGCAGAAACTTTCCAGTTTCTCCTAAGTTCATTGTCAGAACTATCTTCAAACTTAATTATATGTGGAGGTTTTTGCCATCATGTGATTGAAGATTTTTATAAGATTCAGTTAAGGATGTTCAGCCAGTTATTTTTACAGGGCAAAAATTTATTTTGCTTATGACTAATGAAATTGAGGGACAAGTCCTCCTTCTGCACTCAGAAATTTTATAGTTGTCTTTAAAATCACAATGTTGTTAATTTTTACTTTGAATAGATTTAGGAGGTGTTGGGTACACTTAATGGTTTTATAAGATGCAAAGTAAATACACTGGAAGTTCACATCTGTGTCAAAAAGCACTTGAAACAACTATTAACTTGTTCCTAATGACTTTTGATTAATTTATTATACATGTACTACATGATCAGGGTAAAAATTCAAACAGTGCAAATACTTTTTTATCCCATTCCCCAAAGGTAACCACTTTTAAGTGTCTCTTGAATCTTTCCTGAAAATACCTTTACAGGCGTATATGTATACATTCATTTTTACGTGAATGGGCTTATAATATACGTACTATTGTGCAACTTGGATTTTTCACTCAATATGTTTCACATTGCCACATAAGAGATTTTGTTAAAGCAGCTATGTAGTATTCCATCATATGGAAGTATTATTTATTCAGTCAACCCTCATGAATGGACATTGAGGTTTCCAGTGTCCTGCTCTTAAAAATTGCCTATATATAGGAGTACTTGTTATACCTGTCTTTTCATACATTTGTAGAATCCTTAGAAGTAGCATTTGTACTTAGAAGTAATGTGCATTTATTAGTTGCATCGGTTTGCACTCCTATCAGTGGGATGTGAATGCCTGTAAAAATATTTTAATGCTTTCTGCTAACTCGAGGTGATTTTTCACCAAAATAAATTCTTAACCCCAACCCGTAATAGAACTTTCCATGTGTTACAAAGCAGAACAGCATTGTAATTAGTAAGCTAGTTTAACTCTCCCTCTTCCCTCCAGTTGCTTAAGTCTCTTGTCAAGCCTAGTGGGGAATCTCTCTTCTATTGAACTAAATACCAGTGTCTGGTTCAGCTTGAATTCCAGTTGGTGCCTGTTGTAAATCTTTTATCACTTCCATCACTTTGGGGATAGTTAGCAGCATTCAGCACATTTTTGCATAAAGAACAATTGAAAATAAGTACTGTTATTCTCTTAGTCTCTTTACTCCTAGTGAAAACATTCGGATACTACATTTTTACTTTCTTTGTATATCCTTGGAATATATTAACATGTAAAGTAAGTTATAATATAGAATTTTGTTAATTTGACACAAAAAAGGTAAATGTTTGAGGAAAAGCTCCCTGGCATCATATAATAAGCACTAAGCTGGTTTGTAAATAGGGCTTCTTAAGAAAGCAAAATATTTGAAAAAAGAAATAGCTGCACATAACGATACTTTAATACTCTTTTTTTTACCTTTTGAAATGAGCCTAAGTAATATAACTAAATAAAATTGAGTATTACAGTCTGATATACCAAGTACAGAAATTTTTATGAACTAAAGAATTGGCAAGGGCTCAGTAAGTATCTGTAATTTACTCAAAGTAAAAATACTTAGTTGACACATAAATGCCAAACTGTTGACTAAGGTGACTAGTTTTGTATTCAAATATGGAATCAAGTACAGTAATGACTTTGTTTTATTGTAATATATTGTTGAAATCATTGACAGGCTTCAAAACTTGAAAAAGTTTTAAAACTTTTTCCATTGTATAAACCACTTGGTAGGCTTTATATTTTATTTCTATTAAAATTTTTTCAAGGATTTTCCTCTTTAAGTTTACAAAAGATGTTTCTGATATTTGAAGAAATGATTTAAATGCCTTTAAGTCTCAAAATATAGTAATTAACATGAATATACAATTGAATAAATAACAAGTAATCCAAAATAGAATGTCCATAACATTCGTGACTAAACATTTTTATATGACATAAGCTTAAGTATTTTGTTAGTCATGCATGGATTTTGTATTCTTATTAATTTTTCCCAGTGACTGTTCCTCATTGATTCTAATATAGGACTTCGTTGATGAGGTTTGAATTGAAAGAGGGTAACGTGTTGAAAAATATATCTGATTTTTGAGGAACCAGGGTATTTACTAGGTAAAAGTTATTTGTCCCCTCTTTTACGTTTCCCTATACGAAGTAGGCTCATCATAAATATTTATGGAATAAGTGAGATGAGTACATAGTAGCATTTCTCCATTGTGGGCAGGAAAGAGGGGAGGTGAAATCTGCTTTACATTGTGCGATTGTGTATGGTAGAATCAAATGGAATTGAAATTTTGATTGTAACATTCATTGAACCTGCCTGGGCTAGTGCTAGGAATATTCTTAGAAATAGTCTCTATATTTGCTGTACTCTAACGTGCTAGGTGCTGGGAATACAGAGAGGAAAAGATAGCAACCCTGTCTTTGTGGAACTCAGTCTATTTAGGCTAGGAAAAAGTTACTTTTGATTTTGATTTTAAGGCTGTGTTCTTTTTGCCAAACTATTATCCTTGACCTGTATTTTGGTATAGGTGTAATACTAGATCTGGATTGCCACAATAGAACATATCAACGGGGAGAACCCTCTCTCAGGAGTCAGATGTCACTCGTACTAAACTCTCCCTCCACTGACTGCTAATTCATTGTGGAATAGAGTTTAATATTTGACTTAATGTTTTTAAGTCCTTACTAGAATTTGCATTGTATAACTGTCATACTAATAGTCCTAGCTGGGTAAGGGTAGAGATCCTCAAAATTTATAACAGGTTTTCTCAGAGTGATACCCTAGTAAAGAATTTTTTTTCCAGAACTTGATTTAGACCACTGGACATTTGTGTTAAACTTTATAGCATCTACGGTGCATCGGGGGCTAAACTAGGTACAAGGAATAAAAAGACATTTTTATTGTTCTGTGAGAGACTATTTAAATGAAAAAGTTGTACCGGTTTTTGAGTTGTTTTGATAAAGACAAGTGAAAAACCTAAAGGCAGTCATCTTGTGAATATCTTTACATAATCTGTCTCATTTCTGGGTAAATAAACTCAGACCATCTTCTCTCTTTGGCTGTGAATACTTTTTGTCACAGTCTTCAGCATTGTTACATCCCTTTGTGCTTATGTCTTAGAGGAACTTGAGGTTGTCAGAAGATTTTGAATTCTCCTTTTCCCAAAATTTGTTCTTCCCCAAAGGGAGATGTATTTGAGTAGTTTGAAAACTGTGTGGCACTACATAAATAGGACTGGTGGTTTGGTGGAGTCAGCCCCCAGGGGTAAAATCCAGAGAAGAGCATTCAGTGCCAGGGAGATACTGAGTCCAGTTGACCTCAAAAGACCAGAGTTCTTTCTGCTGTTTATTGTCTGTGACCTTAGGCAAGTCATTTAACTTCTGAGCCTTTATTTTCTTATCTGTCAATATCTCAGAGATGCCATGGAGCACTTAATAAAAGGTGTAAGGTAAATGTGGATTCAGGGAAGCCATGTTTTCCCTCCCTTGTGCTTGTCACTTCTGTCCAGAGAAACCAGGTAGATTTATAGGGAGTGGTAGCTGTTAGAGAGCTGACAAGCTCTGTGAATTTAGACTGCTTAAGAAATTAACATATTATCTACATTATACCCTTAAAGTGGATAGATGAGAGTAGACTATATCTACTGAGAGGCTTCTTGGAGAAAACAATTCCAAGTGTACTTAAAATAATGATTTCTTTTCCACAGTAAAAGACTACTATTAGAATTTTTATACACACACGTAAATCTATACTTCTCTTCAACTTACTTTTGTAGACATCATATCCTTAGGTCTTGTTTTTTTTGATCCCCTCTGACACTCAGTCTTTTAATTGGTGTCAACTTTTTATTGTTAACCAATTTGCTCTCATTTTATGTTATTAATGGAGAAGGAAGGAGGTGTCCTGCGTCACAGAACCTAGATTTGTGGATCTGTTAAAATGATATTAAAGTCTCCTGGCCAAGTTTCTCCTGACCGTATTAATTTATTTATGTGTATAATATGGTTTTAGTATAATCCTTGCTTGAAAGAAAAGGTAGCATGAAGAATTTGAATACTTTCCCTTTTTCTGACTTGCTTCATCTGAGGTATGTCTCTGGTGGTTGTAAGTAGTGGTACTTGGAACCAATTCCACATAATCTGGCCTAAAAAATGTTGATGAGATAAGCAGTTTTCCAGGATGTAAGGGGATATTGAATGAGCACTTACTTTGCAGCATGGTAGCTCGAGTCACATTTAACAATGTTTTGGCTCTCTTAGCCCTTGAGTTTTGTTAATCAGGGGAGCAGAAGTTGAGAAAATGTGCACATACACCATAAAAATCTATTTATGAGATAAAGATAGAATGGAACTTGATAAGTAACTCCTTGGACATCCTCTTTCCTAACCTATCTGAAGTATATTTTATGTCACAGGAGAAAATTTTAACACCAGACCTAGATTATATGAGTCCTCATGCATGGATCTTTCCCACTGTTCATTTCATTTCTTTTCCCTGGTGTACTCAAGAAGTTTTCTAACATATTCTAACCTCTGATGTCTTTCTTTTTCATATAGGAAACCTATGAGAATATCCCAGGCCAGTCAAAGATCACATTCCTCTTACAAGCCATCAGAAATACAACAGCTGCTGAGGAGGTACTACTTGAGTATTTGAGAATATGACATTTTTACAAAACAACTTGGGTATTAGATAGTAGTCAGAGTGGATAATAAGAACTATTGTTTACTGCCTAGACGTTATCAGAACTTTGAACTTATTATTTGCTAAAAGCTACTTTGGAGTTATAATTTTTTTTTGAAGTACCCTGTATTAAGAATGCCAGTTTCTTTTTTTCCATGTAAGATGATGTGTCCAGACTATTTACAAGTTAATGGTTCTTAAATAAAAATTATTAAGTTTAAGTGATTTCTGTAACTATAAAAATTTTTCTTCCGTGAAACAGTTCATTCTAAAGGAGGAAATTTCATTCATTTAGCGTTTTATTGTGTTGCCAGCTATTTCTGAAAAAATATTTTTTGTCTATCCTTAAAAATTTTATGCTTATAGCCATCTCTCATTGGTGAAGAATCATGTGCTAAAGATGTTTAGGAACAAAGAGACACTTTGTAGAGTCCTTTAAAAATGATAGTTTTTAGCAAATTACCTAGTTACTTTACCAAATTCAAATTTATAATTTCTTACTGCTTTTCTATTCATTTAGCAGCTAATTTTTTTTTGCTTCCCCAAAAGTGATATCCTTGTGTATACTGAATGTTAAGTGTATATTCTCTGTTTATTTTGGAAAAGGAGTCAAAATACTGAAGTCTAGGAAACTTACCCCACTAGGAAACATTTCATTTAGTATTTGTAAAGGGAGATTTCTTTGCTAACAGTCACGCTGTATGTAACATGCTTATGTTAACACATGAGGGAAATGAAGTCACGCTGAAACTTGTACATCATATTACACCTGACTTCTAGTCAATCAGTTTAAATTGGCAATTTCATGTTCTCTGATAACACTTCGAAAACATTATAAAAGTGCCTCAGTTTTTTAAAGTAGAAAACGAAAGGTGCTTCTTTACCTTTGTAACATATTCTCTTTCTTTAATTCAAAATGAATGTCAAATATGAAGAGCAGACATGCATAAGGTAGCTTAAATCTCTAAAAACACTTGGCTATTTTAATTCTTGAAGAATGATGCAAGTTAGCTACAAAACATTTTAAAGCCAAGAATAATATGAAAATTATTGAATTTTATTTTTAAAAACCTATATTGAACCATATTTAAATGATTTGATTTGATTTAGAAATTAGAGGAGGATTGTGAACTAGCCTCGACATCTGAATTGTGGCTTCATAGTTTTCAGTGTATGCGTGAGAAGAATTGCACAATTTTAACCACTTTTACGGGAATTTTAACCACTTTGAATGCTTTCTAGAGCATAAATTCTTTTTAAAAAGTTTGCTACCTGCCAAAAGAAATTTAGGTAAAAAGATTTCTCGGTGAAAAGTATATGGAGAAAAAAATTGGCAAATTTTATTTATTTATTTATTTTTTGTGAGGAAGATCAGCCCTGAGCTAACATCTGTGCTAATCCTCCCCTTTGTGCTGAGGAAGACCGGCTCTGAGCTAACATTTATTGCCAATCCTCCTCCTTTTTTTTCCCCCCCAAAGCCCCAGTAGATAGTTGTATGTCATAGTTGCACATCCTTCTAGTTGCTGTATGTGGGACGTGGCCTCAGCATGGCCGGAGAAGCCGTGTGTCGGTGCGCGCCCGGGGTCCAAACCCGGGCCACCAGTAGCGGAGCACGCACTTCACCACTAAGCCACGGGGCCGGCCCCTGTCAAATTTTATTTGTATAACTTAACTCTTTTTTGTTGGTCACAGTCCCACAGTAGTTATAGTGATAATGAATAGCTGCAGCCCAGAAAAAAAAGAATATGAAAAATTGTTTTTAATATTTTTAATGGCTTATTGATTTAATATGATAAAATTTTAGAATGGCAATTGTCTTGACTTCTTTTGCTAATCTGAAAGAATATTATGCAGAAAATGCCAAACTTAAGTATTTTCTATAGGTTTTACAATAGAATAAGAATATGCACATTGAGATTGTTAGCACTTTTCAGATATCAAGAACTTGCAGCGTGTATTTGCGTGAATGAAGCATAAAGATAAATGGATTTGATAGCATTTTATCTAAGAGGTTAATGAAAGTGCGGAGATATAGCAAGATATGCCAGGCTGAGAGCATAAAATTAGGTAGGAAAGGCACTTCATATACTAGAAGGAGAGCCAGGTGCAGAAGTAGGAAAAGAACATTATAGGGTTTGCAGTTTATATTAAGATTTGTTTTTCTTCAAAGAATATATTAAAAATAGGAATTAAAGACAGGTTTATCATTGCTAAGATATGTGTTCCTATTTGAGATCTAATGTGTTTAGGGCTTTCAAAAGCTATAAACAAAAATAGCTTTTGGGTGTCATTTTCTGTGTAGTAGATTAATGTGATTAGAAAGGAGTTTTATGTATTTTACCTGTTTTTTTAATCTAACAGTGCCTTTGAAAGGAATTGTAAAAAGAGAATAGTAAAATACATCAATGGCAGAGTGAATCTAGTTTGTTAGAAATTTTTTCTCTGGTAGGACACCAAGTTATTAACAGTGTTATCTATTTATAGGCTAGACAAATGGCTGCCGTTCTCCTAAGACGTCTTTTGTCCTCTGCATTTGATGAAGTCTATCCAACTCTTCCTTCTGATGTTCAGACTGCCATCAAGAGTGAACTACTGATGATTATTCAAATGGAAACACAGTCTAGCATGAGGAAAAAAATTTGTGATATTGCTGCAGAGCTGGCCAGGAATTTAATAGGTGTGTATGCAAATGCATTTATTATTATGTTGTAGAAGAAAATGAGTATGTCCTTCCTTTTTTTTTTCCCCCAAGTGGAATCCTTTTAGAGGAAGATTCACAAGTACCTGAGCACTGTTTATTCTGTTCAAAATGAGAGTGATTATGGATTCTGCATTTAGAGTCAAAAATTACAGATGTTTGTGAAATGCAGTCATTATACTTACCTACTGGTCTTTGAAACATCGTGTGGAGAAATATTTTGCAGTTTACTTGAAAATTGTCAGTTTTATTTCCCCCTTAATCTGTAAAGGTTTGAAAGCACATTCTAACTTATAACCTACTTCGTGGATTAAGCTTGTCAATAGAAGTAGAAATCAGTGGACTTCAGGTGCTTTTGCTGTTATATTTGTGTATTTATAAATTGTGCGTATGTGCTGTTATACTGCTATACCGTGTATATTATAAAATACCCAAAAATGCTTTTAAAGGATGAGATAAAAGGAAAACATCTGAAAATGCGTTTTACCAACAGTCAAAACTTTTTGGCCACTGAGAATATTAATAATGCAATGGAATATGTTTCGTTATTTTTTTTGACAGATTAATAGATGTGATTTTAAACTCAGTTCATTTAGGTCGTATTTTTAGAGGTTGAAAAGGATACCTCACTAAAATAAGGGCTAAGTGGGAGAATTGTTGGTTGTGCTTAGTAAATCATGATACTAATTTTTGAACCTCAGCTACCAATAATATAGAAGTTCTCGTTCAATTCAGCTTACTGGTATCAACCAGTTCTTAAAAACTAATAGGAAATATGTTAAATTTTTATATTTTAAATAAGTTCGAAACCATTGAAACTCTTAATGTTGAATTTTTTAAACAGCTTAGAAAATTCTATTTTCGAGTTTTTTAAGTGTGCAGATATGAATTTTTATAGGTGACATCATTTCTAACTCAAAATCACTTAATTATGGAAATATTTCCAAAATGTTTCAAAGTGCTCTCTCCATAGATTTTTTTTTAAGCAGCTATTTTATTCCCCCTCAGAGCATCATCTTTATGTTGAAGGGGTGGATTAATGTTATCTTTTTAATGTCAGCTAAGTAGCACACTTGTCATTTCAGAAAAGTTCAGCAAATATAGGGGAAATTTTTAAAAAGCAAAAGTACAGGGGCCAACCGGGTGGCGCACGTGGTTAAGTGCATGCACTCCGCTGCAGCGGCCCGGGGTTCGCCGGTTCAGATCCTGGGTGCGCACCGACACACCACTTGTCAAGCCATGCTGTGGCAGCGTCCCATATAAAGTAGAGGAAGATAGGCACAGATGTTAGCCCAGGGCCAGTCTTCCTCAGCAAAAAGAGGAGGATTGGCAGATGTTAGTTCAGGGCCGATCTTCCTCACCAAAAAAGAAAAAGAAAAAGTGCATAACTCACCTGTAATTTCTACAACTCTTTAGTCCTTTGTGACAATATAACCAGTGAGTTTCTTAACTGGTACGATAGATTTTTGTGGTTACTCTTTTTTTATCTTTTTTTAATTTTTTTTGCTAAGGAAGATTAGCCCTGAGCTAACATCCATTGCCAATCCTTCTCCTTTTGCTGAGGAAGACTGGCCTTGGGCTACCATCTGTGCCCATCTTCCTCTACTTTATATGTGGGACACCTGCCCCAGCACGCCTTGATGAGCAGTGCGTAGGTCCGTGCTCAGGATCTGGACCTGGAAACCCCATGCCGCCAAAGCGGAGCGGAGCGAGCCAGCTTAACCACTGGGCAACTGGGCTGGCCCCCATGGTCACTCATTTTTATTACAGAGTATCACAGAAATTGTATATTTAAAATCTTGTTTAAGAGTAAACCCATTGATAACATGAACACTGCTCTGGGTCCTGGGATTCCCCGTCCTGTGTCTTCTCCAGTTTGAAAATAATAATTATTTTGGTTTTAAGACCTGGTTACCAAATATAAGCTTTGCCTACTTTTTAAAATCTTTAATAACAATAGTATATATAAAAGATTCAACCAATAAGATAGTCAAAAGTGTTGCCTTTTCTCCAAATCCCACTCCTTAGAAATAACCATGCTAATATCTGTGCTTATGTAATCCAAATACACACAATTGCTTTTTACAAGATTATAATGCCATTTTTATGGTTAAAGGACCTAATTTAAAAAAAATTATAGAGCACATAACGTTTTCTACTACTGTGTATTTTGAATAAGGCTTATGAAAGGATTTCCCCCTTAAATGTTGTGAAGTTTTGACTTACACATTTTATGCCTGGATTTCTTTACTTACAGATGAGGATGGCAACAACCAATGGCCTGAAGGTTTGAAGTTCCTTTTTGATTCAGTCAGCTCTCAAAACATGGGACTGCAGGAAGCTGCCCTTCACATTTTCTGGTATATACATTAATCTCATTTTTTTGAAAAATGTAATGTCATGAATGCACAAAGCACATTTTAATTAATTGTTTTAGTCCAACTTAACTTTTTAGACTTAAGATAGTGCCTTTAGATAAGCTTTGTATTTGCTTTGGAAGTAAAATTGAAGAAACACAAAGCTTTTTATTTCGTATTATGATTCTTTTTTGTATACAAAGGTTCTCTGCAATTTTATTTCTTTCCTTTGTCTTTTATGATTCTGAAGAAATTTCTGGGACGATTTCTTCTTTATTTGGAGATTGACACAGTACTAAATGTAGCTTTTAGAAAGCCGCTTTAATAATAGCATCTTGAGGAAGAGAAAGAAAAATGCTGGTGAATCCCCATTGTTTTCTGGTCTTCTATGAGCAAGCTTTTAAAAATATGATATTTTAATAAATTCATATATTTATAAGCAAATGGTCTAAGTTTGTAGTTAAACGATTATTTCTGAAAATTTTGCCCTACTGTGTTATCATACAGTTCTACTAAAATGTAATATGATTAGATTTATAACTTTTCGAGATCATAGACACTTTTTAAAATAAGATATACCTGAGCATCAGAAGAGAATAAAGGTAGATATTACGCTATTTTCTACTTCAATTGTCACATGTATCTTATTTATATCAATAGTCCAAAGTAGAGAATTAAGTAAAAGTATTAAGTTTAATTATTTGCCAGATTTAAGATAGAGCAGAACTTGGACTACCTGGATCACCAAGGCTAGGAGCAGATTGTCAGAAAGCATGGTTACTGTAGTTGCCATCTGAAACCCCATCCTGCAGCCCAGGTCAGCTTCCCACTGAGACAGAGTATAAAGCAAAGGGCTGGGATGGGTTGCTGAGTAATGTGCACCTGGGTTGCATCTGCTCCCAGCCTAATCCTCTCCACTACGCTTGTTTCCATTCACCCAACCGCGAAAGAGGATTGCTTGGAGGATGGATGATGTTCAACCTTAAGGATTAATGCACACTTTGAGTCAGGTTGACATTTAAGACTGTAGCATTAGATGTTCTAGCTGACACTTACTAAGATATAATGTAGTTTTTAAATAGTGCTTTGGATCTTTTTTTTAGGAACTTTCCGGGAATTTTTGGGAACCAGCAGCAGCACTATTTAGATGTCATCAAACGGATGCTAGTTCAGTGTATGCAAGATCAGGAACATCCATCGGTAAATAATTTCAAGTCCATTAATGTTAACACCTAATTTAATATGTCTAACTTGTGAAAGAAATTTATGTATTTGGAGATTGTCTTTACTTCTATGCTTTAAAATATAAATACTAGTTTTACTGATAGATAAAATTTCATCTTGAGTAAGAAAACTTGAACTTGCGTCCATTAAAAATGTCTCATGTTTGACATTTTTCACTTCCTTCATTTTAGATCAGAACATTATCTGCTAGAGCTACAGCTGCATTTATACTTGCAAACGAGCATAATGTTGCTCTGTTTAAACATTTCGCAGACTTGTTACCCGGATTCTTACAGGTAAGAAGACAGTATAAAATAGGTGATAATTATGTCTTTATTGGTTTTCTTTAGTTTAAATTCTCATCAGAATTCTCTGGTGCATTCATTTATTCAGTAAATCTTTATTGCCTACTGTGTGCTGGCACTGGGCGCTGGGGATACAGCAGTGAACCAAACATGCACATCTGTCCCCATTGAGCTTACATCTATTGCCTTGGGTAGACTCTTAGTCTCTTAAAATGTTTAGGTTAGAGTTTCAACATTTTTCTATAATGAAAATGATATAAGCAATTTATGCTTATTATTAAATATATAATCACATAGGTTATTTCCATTGACTCAACCAAATAACTTGTGCGATTTAATGCCCACTTTACATAAGGAGAAACTAAGGAGGACAGGATAAGAAACTTGCCCAAGGTCACAGTGTTGGTAAGTGGTGGAATTGTGCACAATTCAAACCCAGATTGGACTAGAGTTCTTACCCTTAACCATGGGGCTTGTAATAGTTTGTATTATAAAGTAAATAGTTTATAGGTAAATCATATTATTGGATCCCAAGGATATTATTTTAAGGACACCTTCTGCCTCAATCAGAAAGTAAAATAAGGGGCTGCCCCTGTGGTTAGGTTTGGCACGCTGCGCTTCGGTGGCCCGGGTTCATGGATTTGGATCCCAGGTGCAGACTTACACCACTTGTCATCCATGCTGTGGTGGCTATTCACATATAAAGTAGAGGAAGATTGGTACAGATGTTAGCTCAGGGCTGATCTTCCTCAAGCAAAAAATGAAGAAGATTGTCAACAGATGTTAGCTCAGGGTGAATCTTCCTCAGGAAAAAAAAAGAAAGAAAGTAAAATAAGATGGGGTAAGTTAGAGTAGTGATTCTCAACCTTGTCAAACTCCAAACCCCTTTTTATAACAAATATTTTGTAATTTCTCATATTCTGTCTTAAAATGAAATGCATGGATAATACAACATGCAAAAGTTTTAAAAATATCAGTACGTGGCCCTAAGTGAATAGAAAGAGGAAATAAAAAGAAAGTAACATAGAAAAAGAAAATAATGCATATCATGTATGGCGTGCTTTTCCATATGTAAAGGCTAGGGCATGACTACAATGAAAGACGTAGGAGACTAGGTGATTTCTAAGTGATCTGTCCCAGTGCAATAGCGAAAAATGTGAACCGGTACAGAAGCACCACTGACAAGTCAAACACAGTGATGGCTGTTACTGTTGATGATTTGATTTCCAGAAAAGGTAAAGTTTTGGACAAAACAAAGTATGAATTCATTCTTGATTTATGCAATATTTATATTTTGTGGGAGGAATTCATTACATTAAATGAATTAATTAAAATCAGGCAAAAAATAATTTGTGAGTTAGATTCTAGGTTCAGATCATTATAAACAAGTTTTTCATTTTTATAAGTGTCTGACATTTATGATCACGTGAGGTACATGATAGGAAGAGTGAGTTCCTTGTAAGCATTTGTGTCAGATGCAGGACATCTAGGACCCCTGGCCTTTGCCATTCTCAGTCGTGTGACAATCAAGAGACGCCTCCTAGGAGAAATAGCCGCTATTGAGAACCAGTGGGTTAGAGAGGATTAGAGGAGCTAAAACTGAAGGTTCCTATGTGATAGAGGGTTATAGCAGGAATTAATAGAAACTCTTCTCCCCAAGCTATCAAACTGAAAAGATAATTTAGGTCAATGACAAAACATTATCCATTCCATTCTATTATTTTAGTAGAGTATTAAATCTTCAGTTACTAAAATCTTGAGGTACTCACTAAGTCTAATTTTAGATTTTTCTTCCTCTGAATTTAGAGTAAAGTTAAAATGTTAGCCAGAACTTCTCAGAGTTGTCACTGTGAAACAGGCAATGGTAGATACAAAATGCACACTTAAATACCACAGTGACCAAAGAAATTTATGTCAGAAAAATAAATTGGGTGATACTGGACACTTTAAATGTATCATAGGATCTAGTATTTACTGTATGATGAAAAAGAGTAGGATATGGTTATTGGAAGGACGGAAGAAAGGGATTCCTTCTGGCTATGAAAAGAATTCCTTGACAGCTTTAAGTTTCGTTGTGTTTGTTATTATAGTTTCATTGGTTTTAATTGTGACTTAGATTTAAATCTTTATTTTGTATGTTTCTAATTCAAAAGGAAGGGGTATATGTGGCTATAGGTAGAACTATATTTGCATGATGCGGATTGCTAAGTTATCATTTAGTAAAAAAATACTCTAATATTATTTCTCTGTTGTCTGCCTCTTAATGTTTTGGCTAATGAGGCATCATAAAGTAACTCTTAAACACAGACCTTTTTTTCTGTTTTGTCTTTCTTTTCTAGGCTGTAAATGACTCATGCTATCAGAATGACGATTCAGTCCTAAAATCCCTTGTTGAGATTGCAGATACTGTTCCGAAGTATTTGCGTCCTCACTTGGAAGCTACTTTACAGCTAAGTCTAAAGGTAAATTAAATACTTCAATAAATGTCCTGTTTATTATTTTCGGTAAATGAACTACTAAATGTGTACAAATATGTCGTCTTTGTAGTTGTGTGGAGACACTAGCCTCAATAATATGCAACGCCAGCTTGCCCTTGAAGTAATCGTGACCCTCTCTGAGACTGCAGCTGCTATGTTAAGAAAACATACCAATATTGTTGCACAGACAAGTAAGTCAAAGGTCTTTAAATAGTTTGTGTTAATGTGGAAAAATTGTTGGATAAATTTGCTGAGAATTATGTAAATTCATAGATTTGTTGATAGAATAAAGGTTCTTTCAAAGTCAGATGAATCTGAGGAAAGGTATCTCTAGACATACTTATATGCATGGACCCAATATGGTGGCTGTGCTGTGGACACCCTGAAACCTCATAATAGCAGGCATAACTTGTAATACCTGGAAGTAAATTAAAAGATGTATATGGAGAAATTTGGATAATATATTGAGAAACCAGTAGAAGAACTAAACATCAGTTCTCTCAAATTAGTCTGTAAATTCAATGTAATTTCAGTCAAAATACTGATAGAGTTGGTCATGATAAGATTGATTCTAAAATTCATGTGGAAGAACGTAGGGCCTGGAGTAGCCAAGACAATTTTGACAAAGTAGAGATCTTGCCTTATCAGCTATGAAGATTTAGAATTTGTTGATGGTGCAGGTGTAGAAAAATGGATCAGATGGAACAAAAGGCTCTGGGAACAGATGCACTCACATGAAACAAAGCAGACTTAAAACGATAATTCATCAAAGGTTGTTGAGGCAACTGGTTATTTCTGTGGAAAAAAATGTATCCCAACCTCAAATATCCTATAAAAACCAATTTGGGGTTGATTAAACACCTATATAATACAGATACATTTTATAAGTGAAGTTTGATAGTTAGAGAAGGATTTTTTTCAAGACTGAATCACAAACCATAGATGCAAACATTGCTAAATTTGCAAATAGTAAACAATTTTTTTTACCAAATACACCATCAGTGAAATTAAAAGATGAGCCACAGACTGAGAAAATAGTTACAGTGCACACAGTCAACAAAGTTTGGGTATCTAGAAAGTGGACAAAGTCTAGAAACAGAAAATTCACAAAGGGGAATCTGAAATAGCTAACAAATACTGCTCAGTCTCAATAAAAATAAGTGTAATTGTGGAATACAAGTTGTCAGAAAGTTTGCCAGTATCAAGTGTTGATGAAGGGTGTAGATCGGAGAGGACTCTTACGGCTCCAGGGCACTTCACACATTGTTGTGAAATAAGACAGGCCTCCCTAAGGAATGCAAGTTTATACAACCACTTGTGGAGAGCAGTTTAGTGGCTTTTTAGTAATATTGAAGATACTTGTAACAGTTTCATGCTCTGAGCTTACACTTCAAAAGATATGTATAAAAATCTCATCAAAGCAAATTTTGTAATAGGAAAAAAATTAGAAACAACCAAAATGTTCATCAACAGGATAGTGTGTTTATGTAATGGAATACTATGAAGTGATTAAAATGAAATACACACGTGTTGAGAAAAAAGCAAATTGCCAAAGAATAGTTATAGTATGATACCATTGATTATATTTAAAAATCTTGAAATAGTACTATATTTTGTTTATAGATACAAAGATCTGTACTTCAAGTGTAAAAACAGATTGGAAATGAGAAATACTGATTTTGTTATGGGGCTCATGTCTAGTGAGGGAGGGAGAGAATGTAGTAGGATTTGGGAAGTTTGACTTTTATCCTTAATGTTACTTCTTAAAAAGAGCAAGATCTAAATCAAATGAGGCCGAAAGGTTAAAATTTAATAAACTAGATGTTGGGAGCACAGGCAAATAATTTTTTTGTCTTTCTCTCGGGGGCAAAGTAAATCCTTCGTTTTTTACTTTTTACTTAAAAATTCTTGTTTGTAAATGGTGATATCGACAACATAAAAAAGCCACAGTCTTCACGTATGAAATAATTATTTACTTTAGTTCCTCAGATGTTGGCAATGATGGTTGATCTTGAAGAGGATGAAGATTGGGCAAATGCGGATGAACTAGAAGATGATGATTTTGATAGGTAACCGCAGACACCAAATTTCTGTGAGGTTTCTTGACAGAATAGAATAAAGTCAGGTGGCAAGAACTTGAGGGTTATAAGGCCCATCTCTTCCCTGCTGCATTCTGTAATCTGAAACTTAACTTTTAAGTTTCAAATATGGGACACTTAGGCTTTCTGTTGTATGCATTTCTATATCAAATTTTATAAATTATATTTTATTTATTTTTATTAAAGTAGCTATCTTTTCTACCCCATATTACTCTAAATTTTCTTGAGGATTTTTTTAGTTTGAAAAAAATTATCTTTTAATTTATAAAGAAGTTTTGTTGTGCTAAATGCCTTTATGTGAATAGACCTCACTTAGAATAGTTGTTTCAGCACAGTTCCCTATGAAATAACCATATTTTCCCAATATAATGTAATTTAACATTAGGCTAGAGAGGAAACAGTGGTGGCAAGATTTGGACAAACCCTGGCATTACTGTTGTACTCGTTTTGACTTAGGAGGCCCCCATGAATGCAGATTCCTATGGAAAAGTCAACCAAAATCTATGTTTGCTGTCCAGTAGTGATGATGGCCCCTTACATGTATATGAAACATAGCACTTTAGAGCTCTGTTATTTTGAGTCTTTCAGTAGTCCTAAGGGTATATTATCATATTACAGGTGGAGAAATGGAGAGGGAAAGTTGAGCGATTTGTCCAAGGTTACATAGCCAGTTAGTAGACTGGGGTTTAATAGCATTTCTGTTCTTCTTCCCAGTGCATTGTACTACCTCCCAGAACTGAAATTAATCCCCTGAAAGAGTGGTAGTCAGTATAAGCTATTGTAACAGATATTAGATTAAAAATAAAGACATTTGACTTACAGAATATATGGTGCATTTTTGAGGCTTAATTCTGTTATTAAAACTAACTGACTTTTGGCTTTACTACTGTTTTGGAATATAGGAAAGTAATCCTTTACTGGAAATCACCTAATAGGGCTGAAGAGAAGTCAGGGCTCAGATCGGGTTTCCTTTCCCTGGTTCAGTTACTGTAATATGCTGCTGCTGGGCCTTTAATTTGCCCTGTAAACAGCACTTAAATTTATATGGTTTATGAAGCTGTTTTTTCTGGACTAGATGAATAAGATTTTCTTATCTGTAAGTAAATAAGCCATAAATATATTTTCAAGGTAAGTTTGTCTTAACCTGTTCTAAAGATCATTTATAGCTTCATCTTTATAGTCTTATAGAACAATTAAAGATTATGCACATGACAAACTCACTGCTAATCTTGCAGTTCTAAGACAGCACAATGGCTTTTATGCCCAAATTTCTTCAGTATTCAGTGAAAACACTAGCATTGAGTTTCACCTCTGTGTAATTTTCGGCAGCAGTTTGTTCTACTTTCTAGATAAAGAAGCTCACAGTGAGGGGAAAATCACATACAGTCTCAGCACCGCTTTCAGTCGTCTGAGTTTTGTCCATTGATAAGTTTGAAGGATATGTGTCCAGGCAGTGAGATACCGAAGGCTCCTAAACACTCTGCTCAGACCTCTGAGTCTTGAAAGTATCAGAAGCTAAGTTTTAGCCAGTGAGGAGTATGTGTGGGGGAAGAGAGAGAGAGAGAGAAAGAGGGAAAAGTCTTGAAAAATAAGATTCAGACATAGAACTAGTTAAACTATGGTGAATCATGAAAAGATTTTATTTGTACCCCATCCTTTTAACTCTAGGGTTTTCGACTCACAACTTCACTACGTACATTTGAAAGACTGCTTGAATTATTCTTTTTCAATCCTAGTTTAATGACATGTTTAGAAATATGTCTGTCCAGTGTACTATTCTTGTGTATTTTGAATGTGTTGGATACATTCTTTTGTTTGTTTGTAGCAATGCGGTTGCTGGTGAGAGTGCTTTGGACCGAATGGCTTGTGGACTTGGCGGAAAGCTTGTTCTGCCGATGATCAAGGAACACATAATGCAAATGCTTCAAAATCGTAAGCTATATCTCTTTTAAATGCTAGAATAGTGGAATATGGCTTTCTAAAGTCTTAAATTCTAACAAATGCTTAGACTGTGTCTAAAAATAAATCTTTGCCTTTTTAGATTCTGTGCTTAACCTGATTTTTATATGATACTGATAAGATTCTATTTGGTCATCTTTGGAACCATTCAATCCTAAAACTAAAGAATGTTTTTCCTTACTACTGCCAATATTATTCAATCCTTCCCAGAATTGGCTTCAGTGTATAGGAAAAAATTATAAGTTCTAAGGAAAGTTTAGATTTTCTCCCTAGCGAGAAATACCTGTATTTGAATTTAAATAAGACATCATTATTTGGATGTTTATGAAATATTAGCATATTTGATTCATATAATCTTCCTTCATCCAATATCTTTTATTTCAAAAAATGTCCAGTATAATCACAAGAGAAGCTACTTCCATATTTCTGTTATTTTCCTAACAAATATTTGGTCGTTTGTTAGCCTTTGTACCTGTAATTTATATCCATACCAAAAATTGTTGTTATATATGTGTTTTATTTTTGTCTTTTTAATTATAAAGTTAATGGGCTTGATTTTCTTTTTAAAAAATGAAGTATAGAAATATATAAACTAATAGTTTCTTGACTTAAATTCCAAGGTGGCGACTGTTAACAGTTCTCTGGACTTTTCTCTGACTTTATTTATGCATATATGCAGAGTTTTTTGTATGTGAATACACTATATAGACACGCCATACTGACTTAAGCTTTTGCTCCACAGTATATCATATCACCACATAATAGCCTCCCTCATTTGTTTAATAGCCACATAACATTTGACAAGTCTTCATTAAATATTAATAATTTGTGTTGATTACAAATAATGCTACTGCATACACTCTTCTACCAAAATCCTGGCTTACTCGTAATATTTATATCTATAGGGTACATTACAAGAGACAGACTTGGTCAAGCCCTTGATTCAGGATCTTAAAGTAGTAAAACGAAGTAACAGAATACCAGCTTCAAATGAAAGTGAATTATTTGCAACTCTAGCCATTTTACTGTTTACCTAGCTACTTCTTATCCTATAAAATTCTTATTTATCCGAAATGGCATGGTCCAAAACCAGTATCACTTTTTAATGATGTGATTTTATATCTGGGTCTTGAGTAATAGTTTTCCCCTTTTATTACCCTGTAAAATTTTTGAGGATTCTTTTCCAAAGGGATAGAGACAGCATCACGGATTGCTGAACCTGTAAGAGCCTGCTAGAAAGAATCTAGCTTTTCCATTTTTAAGGTGAAGAAAGTAAAGCCCAGAGACATTAAAAGATTGTACAAGGTCAACTAGCTGTTAAGTGTTCCTCCCTTGATTCACATTACTCTTCAAATAGGCTTGTTGTGGATGTGGTTGTGATTTGTAGTTAAAGAATTTGACTTTAAGTTCCTTACTAGCTGGATGCAGAAGGCTTTACAGGTATGGCAATGAACTCTTAATAAAAATTGGTTATTGCTAAATGTATGATTTTGAGCAAGTCTTCTGCACCTTTGTTTTCCTGTCTGTAAAACAGGAAAATGATACTTGCCCTACACCCAGGATTGGGGTTAGGGTCCAAAGATGTTTGTAATATATGTAAAAAGTGCTTCAACAGTGGTAAAAGATACATATTTCCTAGTAACTTAACATATGCCTCACTTTATTTTAAAAAATAGTTTTACTGTTTTTGCTTTAAATAATAAACATAAAAAATTTTTTAAACCTTAAAATTCAGAGGAAGAAAACCATTTCTAAATCTCCATACATACTGTCACATTTTGCTGAACACACTCCTGGGAACTCTGCACATTGGGAATATATGAGGCGAATATATCTTTTTTTATTTCTCTGAACCAAATATGGACCTCTTTCTGTATCAATAAGTATTTATTGCATTTCTTCTTTAATAACTCCAGTATGCAAAGATTGCTACAAGATATTGATATATTGGTTTCCTAGGATTATTATTCCTCAGTGGAGAAATTTTGGCTTAATGGTATATTGAGTAATTGAAACACAAGTAAGACGTATATAATAATGTTATTGTAAATAATAAAGTTTTAATACTTAACAGTAACATTAGCAATTTTTCAGAAATTTTTTACCATAGAATTAGTTACAACAGAGTTAATCTTTACATGGGTTTTGGGCTCTCCAAAGTGAAAAATTAAGTCTGATACAATTTAGGATTTTTCTATAACTTGGTTAAGCCTTATACCAGAAGTTCTCAAACTTTCTCTTCTCAGTCCCCTTTACACTCTTAAAAATTACTGAGGATCCCAGAACATTTTTGTTTATGTGGGTTCTATCAGTGTTCACTGTATTAGAAATTAAAGCAGATATTTAAAATGTTCATTTAAAATAATAATAAACTCATTACACATTAACAGAAATAACATTTTTTATAAAGAGTCACTCTTTTCCAAAACAAAAAAAATATTAGAGGAATGTCTTATTTTGCATTTTTGTCAAATATCTTAGATACCTAAATTCTTATATTTGTTTCTACATTCAGTCTCTTGGGATTTCACACATGTTGTAATCCCTGAAATACTTGACTGTACCCTCAAAATGAAAGTGAAAGAAAAATATTATTAGGAGAATAATTTTGACTTTGTGGACCCCCTGAAAGAATCTCAGGGAATTCCAGGGCTCTCGGGTCCCACTTTGAGAAGCATTGCTGTACACAGATCCTACCTTTATATATTTATGTATGTCTTGCTTTGTTCCACAAGGAATTTGAAGCAGCCTAAAGGGAGCAATAATATAGTAAATATAAATATTTAGAAATGAGAGGGAAATTATAGGTTAGAACAGGATATGAAGTCTAGTAAAATAAACAATTGCTTAGCTAATATTCTATTAACCAAAAAGCAAATAGCCATTATTATTATTAGAATGCAAATAAGGTTCATCCATATTCATTTACCATATTATTATATAGAAATTCTTTAAAAGCAGCATCTTTTCTCCTTGACCTTTTTTCTTTTTAAAGAAATGTGACCATGGAAACAGTGAATCTATATTCAATAAACAGCAGTGTGTGATACAGGAAATCCAGATATTTATTGCTTATAGTAAATTTTAGGGGGGATGTCTCTTATTTTAAGTAGTTGATATAAGTATTGATAAGCTCTTTGCTTTTGTATTGCCTTTTAACTTTTGGAATAGAAATACATGGGTGATATAACCAATATTACAATGAAATAATCCTGTCAGGCACTTTTTGTGTCCCTTTTTATAATTAATAAATGTATAAAAATGTTTTGTTGTTGTTTTCCAAATGAGGAGGGTCTTTTTATAGTTCTGACTACAGGAATGGCATGTTTGTGCTGTCTGATTGCTGTTCTTTCGTGTGTAATCCTTTCTGCAGCTGACTGGAAATACCGGCATGCAGGCTTAATGGCCTTATCCGCCATTGGTGAAGGATGCCACCAGCAAATGGAGGGGATTCTAAATGAGATAGTAAATTTTGTTTTGCTTTTTCTTCAGGATCCTGTAAGTACCAGTAAATATTTGATTCATAATTATTACCAGTTTCACATGGGAACCCATTGCCTTTACTAATACAAAGAAACATATTCTAGCATCCAAGAGTAAGGTACGCAGCCTGTAATGCCGTGGGACAGATGGCTACAGATTTTGCACCTGGTTTCCAAAAGAAATTCCATGAGAAGGTAAGTAACAGGTCCTCAAACACTCAAATCAAACTGTAAGAAGGGTGGCATTTCAAAATGTATGCTTATATGATTTCATTTTACAGGTTATCGCAGCTCTGCTGCAGACCATGGAAGACCAAGGCAATCAACGAGTGCAGGCCCATGCCGCTGCTGCTCTCATCAACTTCACTGAGGACTGTCCCAAATCGCTACTTATTCCATATTTAGATAATTTAGTGAAACATCTGCATTCCATCATGGTACTTAAACTTCAAGAAGTAAGTTTCAAGATCTTTAATCCCCCTATTTAGTAATTAATTTAGGTTAATTTGATGGGTGGGACCTGGAGAGAGAGGGACTTTTCAGCATGGCCATAAAGAATGGTAAGTTAGGAGGAGCACAATCCAGGCTGTTGTAAGTATAGTAATTCAGGCTTGACCAGAGAATGGGCCAGCATTGGAATTGGGAAAGATATAGCCTAAAAGTTAGGTAAAGTCAGTACTGTCAGGCAGCATATGACATTTCGATCAATGACAGACCACATATGCAACAGTGGGCCCATAAGGTGGGTACCGTATAGCCTAGGTAAGCTGTACCATCTCAGTTTGTCTGAGTACCCTCTATAATGCTTGCACAACAGTGACATCGCCTAACAACACATTCCTCAGAACATATCCCGCTCGTTAAGCAGCGCGTGACTATATATGAATTGCCTTGAAAACAAGGCAGTTATTTTTGAACTCTGATTTATATAAATTTGGTAGAACCATTTTATGTTTTTAACTGCTGCAAGAAATCATAGTAATGTGATTGTAGGAAATTAGCATGGTAGCATTGTAAGGCATAAACAAAAAAGGGAGAAGATTTAAGGCAAGACCGTCATATGATCATTGTTCAGGGAGCGTAGATGGTAATAGTGGAAATGAAGGGGAAAAGGTGATTCTAAAAGATGTTTCTAAGGAAGCATTAGCAGTTCTTTCTGCCAGTTTGAATTTAAAAAGATCAAAGAGAAGGAAGTAAAAATTGTTGACCAATCTTCTAAACTGGATGACGGAAAGAGAGAAGATGTGAAAAAGAATATCCTTTTTTGCTTTAAATATGTTGAATTTTTAAAATAAGGCATGGCCATCCAAATAGACGGTTTCTAGTTATAGCTTAAGTAAGAGAGGCACCCTAAAAACAATTGAATGATGTTAGTACAGCAGTGTGTGAGAGAGAAGATGCAGGTAAGAAAGGCAAAGATTGAGGTCCAGTTTGTTGTCATGAACAGTGAAAATGAATTACTGCTACAAAAATAATATGAATAGAAAGGACATACAAAATAAAAGCCTTTTTTACTATTATATTCATCAGACATAAAGTAACCGTCAAATTGTTATAGAAGTTTCTAACACTCAGTTCCTGTACTTTTAACTCATTATTAACTGTTAACAGTTCATCAGCCACACTTTGCGTGGCACTGGTCTAAAGGAGAACAAGGAGGAAGACAAGAGATAGTGTGTCTCAGAAGGCAAAGAAAGGGATTTGGAACAAAGGATGAGTGTTCAGTGTCAGATGACAGCAGACTAAGAATATGGTAAAGGAACATACGTGTATCTGAAGACAGAAAGAGGTAGACCTCTTTAAGGCAGGTCAGTTGGTTAAATCAGGAGTAGATGGATCAGATCTGACTTGACAAGTAAGTTTGGGTAGAGGGCTAAAGTGCAAGGAGAGTCTCTGTTATCGCCCGCCCCTTCTCCCCTAAGGCCAGTGTGTGAGATGCTTAAAGACTGAAGGAAGGAGTTGCTGAGATGGGATGGGAGGAGGATAAAGTATGTGAGCAAGAGTTGTATGAAGAGAGGGTAGCTGAGGAAGAAGGACATTCCTTTGAGATCAGAGGCAGGTCAAGACATTAAACATGAAGCAGATCCTGAGATACAGAGGAAGAAAGGAGTAAGTTAACCTTTTAAAGGTGTGGTGGAACTCGTAATACAAAGTGAAGAGCTCTGCTGAGAGTGTGGTTGTAGTTGATGAGCAGAATGAAGAAAATCTTGAGTAGTTACTGGGTCAAGTATTCATATGAATCCACAGGGAATTATAAAATAATATTGCCAGAGGACAGCATGAGCCCAGCTGCAAATACCACCTGGGTATTACTAGCCAGGTCAGAGAATACTATAGATCTTTGGTACAGGAGAAAGGGTGATCTCATCTCTTTCACCAAGCTGGAGAAATGGGCACAAGAGAGGGTACCGGTGGTATCATTAGTGATATCTTCTGGGGACACTTGGATGAGAAGGTAAAGGAATGGACCAAAAAGGGAATTTTGTCCACAACGTAGTAGGACAGCACAAAATATATAGTAAGTAGTGAGAATAACTGAGGAAAAATGAGTGAGAAAGATAGGCATTAAGCTTGATGGATACAAAAATTTTAAGAGGAGTCGAATTTGTGCTTGAGAACTAGCTGTGCTTTGAGATAAAGCGAAAATGAGTAAGGAGCACTGTGTTAACAGAAGAGAGAGAAGATACCACCTAAATAGTTCCACAGGGTTTCTTAAATTTACTCCAAAACCTACAGTCTCCACTCTGACTGCTGGCGGGTGGTCTTAACCTGCTATTTCAGGAAAGCATTTAGGGACTTGAAGGCAGTATTTTTCCACTATTTCTTCATTTACATAATTTATTGTGTGCATCTTCCTTCTCCTAGTTGATTCAAAAAGGCACCAAGTTAGTTTTGGAACAAGTTGTGACATCTATCGCATCAGTTGCAGATACTGCAGAGGAAAAATTTGTCCCCTACTATGACTTATTTATGCCATCACTAAAGCACATTGTTGAGAATGCAGTTCAAAAGGAACTCAGACTTCTCAGAGGAAAAACTATTGAATGCATCAGCCTCATTGGTCTGGCTGTTGGGAAGGAAAAAGTAAGTGATTTGTAGTACGTTGAATTTACTGTGTGTAATTTGGCTATGGATGGGAGGCATTAAGAGTTTTTTCCTTCTGATAAATGGTTTTTTGGATGCTTGTCTTTTTCTATCATCTTACAGTACTCCTATTTTATATATAAATAAATTGTTGCCTTCGTTTTTTCATTGTTAATATTAAGGTTTCTTCTTAACTCAGTTATGCTCTTGAAACCTCCCCCTTTCCCTACTGCATGTACAGTCTACCTCTTGGGAGGCATGTGGAGTTCAAGATCCATATGTTTAGTTTCACCCATTTAAACATGTGCTTTGAAACATTCCAGTTGCTTTCCTGTTAATCCAAAAATCATCAAGTGACTTAAGAGAGAAATATATATACATATAGCCCTTCAGAAAATAATTAGCAAGGACCATTGCCTGTGTGTTTTTCTTCCCAGCCAACATGTCAGAGTTTTCAAAACTAATCCAAAAGAAATTCCTCTGTCTCAGCCCCTCATGTTGTGATTCTCAGAACTGTCAACATAGAACCTCTCTGGTCTCCTCCAAAATCAGCATCAGTATTATATTATAAATTTTTTTCTATGGGACACTGAGAACCTAACCAATAAAACTTTTTTATGTTCCACAGTCTATATATCTGGCTTTCCACCTATCTTTGAAACACTGCCTGTTTATACAATGGAGATTGCCAGAACTACACCGAGAGTTAAATGAAAATCATATAATTCTCTGGAGCAATCCAAAATTTTCTTTCTAGATTTGGGTTATCTTTTTGCTGTTAGAAATACATAAGCCATAGACTGAAACTTGATGCCATTAGAAGTATCTTTATACAGCAATTCCCTTTGACCTTCACTGGAAAATGTATTTCCCTAGAAAGAGCTCTAAGTCCATTGCAATATAGGTGAAAAGTTTTCCATGTTATATTTTTATGTGATGGGTTATGATCCATGTGGGAAATGTAACTGGTTTTTTTGGAAAGTTTTGTTATTACACAAGAAACAAAATTGGGTAGCAATGAGTGCCTCGTCGATTTGATATATCTGAGCAAAATTGATGTTGATTTTCTCAAATATTTTCTTCCAGTTCATGCAAGATGCATCAGATGTGATGCAGCTATTGTTGAAGACCCAGACAGACTTTAGTGATATGGAAGATGATGATCCTCAGGTAAAGCAGCCTCCACACATTCATGTTGGTCCATTTAGGAGTTGCGGATAGCGCAAGGTTAAATGTACTGAAAGAAATTGAGGGCCCCCGCCCCTGTGGCCGAGTGGTTAAAGTTCCGTGTGCTCCATTTCAGCGGCCCGAGTTTGCAAGTTCGGATCCTGGTTGCAGACCTACTCCACTCACCAGCCATGCTGTGGTGGTATCCCACATACAAAAAAATAGAGGAAGGTTGGCACAGATGTCAGCTCAGGGCGAATCTTCCTCAGCACAAAAAAAAAAAAAAGGAAATTGAGTGATAGGTTTCTTGAGATAGTTTTAACTCCTAGTTTCAGAGACATTCTTCACTGGTTTTCCTTATACTTCTCATGCCGTTATTTTCTGTTTGTTGTAGGCTTCTCCTCTCCTCTGACTCAAGTTTTTGGTGCTGTTGAGAGTTCTACTGTCCTAGGCTCTCGTATCCCCTCACTCCCCTTGAGCAATATCATCCATTATCATGGCTTAAGTTTTCCTCTATATGCTTGTGACTTCCAGATCTTTCTCTGAATTCAAGATTCATTTATCTAACCACTTACTAGACATCTACATTTAGAAGTCTCCTGGCCCTTTGAATGCCACATGACTTCCTTCCCGTCTCAAAAGAAGACGACTTTGTACAGAAGCCCAACAATCTTAGAACATGCTGTGCTCTCCTCTCTCTGCCTGTGAACAAATAAACATTCCTTTAGCTTAGAAAGAATCCTCCCTCGCTCAACTTGGCTAACTCCTGCTCATGTTTCACGTCCTGTATAAGTCTTGATGGTGGGTACTTATGACACGGTGTTGTAATAACACCTTAGATGTCTGTCATAATCTTAATAGTATTCACAATGCCTAACATATAATAGGCATCAATAAATAGTTGTTGAATTAAATTTTGATTTTACCCAGCCACACTAATTACTTCCCATAGGTTAAATAGGAAAAGAAAATAAGCAGGATAGAGTATAATATAAAGAGTATGTGTTTATGTGTTTTAATAGTATACAAAATAGTACCCAAGTGTACATGTATCTTTGTATGTATATGAATAAATAGCTAGAAGGATACTTACCAAACTGCTATTGGGAGGAAGCCCGAGGGACTGTGAGCTGGGAGGGGACCTGTAAGGACCGTGCTGTCTTGTTCACCTTTGTATCAGCATGTAGTAGAATGCCTGCCATCTGGAAAAAACATGGCATATGTGTGGAATGAATGGACTTCATTTTTACACTTAAAATTGGTTTGTTTGGTTTTATTTTTTAAATTAGGAGTGGGTAGTATATGTGTGTGTGCACACACACAAGATTAATAGATATTGGGGAGTAAAAAATCACTTTGTGGGTTACAGAGATGATGAATTAGAACCAGATTCTCTGTAGGTAATTTGCAGATTATTAAGTCCATGTAAGCACAGTAGTAGAAGAGGTGTCTTAAATATACCCAGCCGCTTATGCAGAAAATTAAAACAGCTAAAAGAAAGGGATATTTTGTTTCTTGGGTGTTAGTAAATGTTTAATGAATGGAATGCTAGGCAGTAGGGATACAAAGTCAAGTAAAATATGTTCCTACTTTCAAGAATATTAGTGCCTAGGAGTTAACATGTTTAAGTGGTTTTATTTACATGATTCAGATGCTATTAGAGGAAACTATATATTACTTGAGAGGAGGAAGACAATAGACACAGTCCTGCTCTCTGTCTTTTCCTCACCCACTGTCTGTATCCCAATGGAGAGGTTCACAGTGATTTTGTTATTGTTTCTGAACATTTTAAGTATATGACCTTAGAAAATGCACTTGTTGCTTAAAGAGCCGTGAATGTAAAATAAAAAATTGTTTCTATGAAATAGGGAAATGGCTTTATGATGTCTTATTTACCCCTTGTTTTTAAATCAATTTTAATTTAATTGTAATTTTTCCCCCCAGATCTCTTACATGATCTCAGCATGGGCCAGAATGTGCAAAATCCTTGGAAAAGAATTCCAGCAATACCTTCCAGTGGTTATGGGGCCTTTAATGAAGACAGCTTCAATTAAGCCTGAAGTAGCCCTTTTAGATAGTAGGTGTCTTCATGAGGACATAGCAATTGTAAAACTTCTCTCTTTGTTGTTATTTTTAATGTGAATTTGTTTTCTTCCCTGTTAATAGCCCAAGACATGGAGAATATGAGTGATGATGATGGTTGGGAATTTGTGAACCTTGGAGATCAGCAAAGTTTTGGTATTAAAACTGCAGGACTAGAAGAAAAGTCAACTGCTTGTCAGATGCTGGTAAGTGATTATAATGTTTACTAAACTTTGTTTTACAACTTCTCATAATATATTTATATACATTTCACAGGAGTGTTTTTCATAGATGCTAAAGAAATTATTTTGAAGAGCTAGTAATATATTCTTTAAAAAATAAAATGTTCTAGAAACCTTTTGACCCAACATTTCCGTTCCTGGATTTCCATCCTCAAGAAATCATGTGGATAAAAACCTTTCATTATCAGTGCTCTTTGTAATAAAAAAAAAAAAAAAAAATGAAAAAGCCCGATTGCCTGTTATTAGGAAGATGATGAATAATTACTGTACCCTGGAGTATTATGCAGCCGTTACAAAGCTACATGAGGACAAGGATTTTTGTCTGTTTCGTGCTTAGTGAATAATAGATGGCCAAGGAATATTATTTTGAACAAATGAACAAAAGTGTGTCGTAATGTTAAAAACAAAACTGTATGATTTCAGTTGTGTAAAAAAATAAACATGGTAGGAAAATCAAAATGTTTACAATGATTATCTCTTATAGTCTTATGGGGTCTGTGTTTAAGTTCTCTTTCTTTGAGGTCTTCTTTTTTTTCCCCCCTTTATGAGCGTGTTTTATAGACAGTGAAGGATAATATATTTTTTAAAAGATAAAATTAAGAGATTATGGAATATTAACAAATTTAGCAGTTAAGCCTAAATAAAAGTTAATGGCTCAAATTTTATTTTGTATTAATAAAGCATTATTGTGTTCTCTAATTCATTAACTGTATATTTCTTGAACTTACTCTTATCAATACTTAGTGCCTATAATTTTATAAATATTTTGGATTTTTGTGGTGACTTTCTCTCTCAGCTGGAGAGCAAATACAAATGTAACATCTGTAAACAAAATTATCAAATCTTTTAATGTAGTGGGAAAGAATAAAGAAACAATTATTTTAAAAAAACAGCACTGTGTTTTTCGGTTTCAGTATTGAAAATGATTTTTTTAAAAATACAAAATAACATAAGCCTGTTTGCTGCAAATTGACAAAGTAAATGATATGCCACAATTAAGTTTTCAGGTTTGTTATATCTTTTTTGGTGAGGAAGATCAGCTCTGAGCTAACATCAATGCCAATCCTCCTCCTTTTTTTCCCTTTTTCTCCCCAAGGCCCCAGTAGATAGTTGTATGTCTTAGTTGCACATCCTTCTAGTTGCTGTATGTGGGATGCCGCCTCAGCATGGCCGGACAAGCGGCGCATCGGTGCACGCCCGGGATCCGAACCCGGGCTGCCAGTAGTGGAGTGCATGCACTTAACCGCTAAGCCACAGGGCCGGCCTCTTTTATATCTTTTAAAATTATTTTTTCTTAATTAAGTGGTATATTTTGTTTGAAGTGTTTTTGGAGTGCTGAAACTTTTGATAAATTCTCACACACAAAAAATAAAAATATGGAGTATTTCAGGTTTGAATGACAATACATACTAGAGTCATTTCATAGCCCTTTCCCGTTTTACAATTCTTTTTAGAATTAGAGGACTAATTTGACAGTCCTGCATGCTGCTCTAAATGTAATTCTAGTCAGGATACAACATTCTGTGGTCCTTATGATTTTGCTCTTTGTTAATAAATATTAATACTTATAAACTAACATGGATCTTGATTTCTTTTTCAATACTTCGGTTTCAGGTTTGCTATGCTAAGGAGTTAAAGGAAGGCTTTGTGGAATACACTGAACAGGTTGTCAAACTGATGGTCCCTTTACTGAAATTTTATTTCCACGATGATATCCTACAATTTTTGAACACAAAACTTGTCTAGGTTTAGTTAAATTGTAGCTTGTTCAAATATTACCTTTGTATTAACTGAAGTGTGTAACACCATTATTGTTTGTGTTTGCCCTGACTATAGTTTCAGACTGTAAACTTGGTTCTTTGCATGTGCCTTTGTTTCACTGTGCCAAAAACATGAAAAAGAAACTGTTACCTAGCCTCTAGTTGACAGTTTTCTGTGGACCACTGAAGGATTTTAAACATTGGCATTTTATTAACAGATGTTTACAATTGTATATAATTGCTGCTTTTCCCCAATATCTTTTGGTAATGTTAAGAAAGTGAGACCTTTCTTATAGGTGAGAGACCCACTGATACTTAACTTTCTGTGGCACAGAATCTTACATTTCAAATGTGGATAGCACCTTTGGGGAGAAACATCTCTTGGTAAATCTACATGTTAAATGTGTTCCTCCTCAACATAATGATAGTAGTGATTAATATGTGTAGCTACATTGTTATGCCTTTATACATACACACACAGTTTCATAGATGGGTAAAAAAAAAAGTCAGCCCAATGGAATGGTAGAGCCCAGACCCAAAGCCAGATCTGCCTGCCTCCAGAGCCTCTTTGTTGTAGTTCCTCATGCAGTGTTCTGTAGTGGCATCCTTTACAGAAGACGGCTTTTGCCCAGCAGAGACTTCCCATGATGCCAGAGGACGTAGCAGAATTGTTTTTAAGAGGAAGTCTCAAGACCTTATTTTACAAATGATATTAGATAGGGAGGGGCAATTAAACTTTATTGAAAACTGAAGAGGCTAGTGCAGGAAGAGACCCTCAATAGCTTTCTCAGTCAAGTCATAGCTTCAGTTGCATTTGTTAGAAGCATGTTTTACTGAAAGTTTTGAGGTGAGTACATCCTGAGACCTGCTGTAAGGGCCCCAGGTCCTTCCACAGTCGTTTATGTTTTGGGGTTACATTTGAGTGCTTATTCCTGCTATATTGTCGGTGATAGGAGAGACAGGAGGTATGTCTTATGGGCAGGGAGACATCTATTTTTATACACATGTTATATTTAACACAGGCTCTTGGGTAGCAGTCTTAGATAAACAGAACTTACCTGGCACTTCACTTAATTCAGTGAGCACTTGAACGTTTAAGTAAGCAAAGTGATAGAACAGTTGATTATATTTTCTTAACAATAAAACGTGTTCGAGTGGCAGCAGCAGAATCCATGCCTCTTCTCCTGGAATGTGCGAGAGTTCGTGGTCCTGAGTATCTCACACAGATGTGGCATTTCATGTGTGATGCTCTGATCAAGGCCATTGGCACAGAACCAGATTCAGATGTCCTCTCAGAAATAATGCATTCTTTTGCAAAGGTAAATATTTTTTTCTCTTAAAAATATGTAGGTTGTATGTTTATTTGTTAGTCTTGCTAAATAAATTGGGGGTTTTTTTTGTGTGTGTGCTATAACAAATGATTTTTTTTACCAAAAATGTGCAGTTCTTTTCTATTTTAATATTTTGGTGTTGTCATTCTTTTTGTTTGTTTTTCTTTTTTTAAGAGTAGCTACTCTTGTATTCCAGTCTTGATTAGTTTCCACCGTCATTTACCTAATAATCCAACTACAGAAGCTTGGGTATCATCTCCAACTTTTGTCTAGTTTCTGTCCTATTCTCTCTCCAAAATTGCTGTTTTTTTCCCCATTGCCTTGTCTCCTCTTTGTGCTGTTGCAATAGCCTCACTTGGTCTACTCCGGAGATCTCGCGCTCTTTTCCTACCAGTTCATTCTCCTTTTCTCAAGCATTAACTTTCTCTTTATTTGAGTCACTCCCCTTCCCATATTCCTGCTCACCTCCATTGCTCAGAGCTCCATAGCTTGCTCCAGAGTTTGTTTTAACAGTTCTTCAGCATCTTTATTTGTCCTCATTTACACTCCCGTAGTTCAGAATTTCTTCTTTTTTTCCAAAGAACACATGCTTCCATACTTTTGCCTGTATGATTCCCTGCACCTGTAATGCCCTTCCAGGGCAGACTTATACCCTTTCTCCAGTGCTGTCTTGGTGCAGAGTGTGTATTGTAGTAATTGAGCTCCTTAGAAGCTGGTCGGTCTGTTTCATCTTTGAATCCTCAGCACTTAGCATAATGCCTGGCACTTAAGATATGCTCAGGACATGTTTAAAAGAAAAATATTTTAAAAATTCTTCTAAATTACTGGCATGGTAACAAATACAAACCAAGTATATCTACTCATTTAATCATTAATCTTCCAGGGTACTGAGTTATGTTAATTTTTCTCATGCTTCCTTGTGATTCTTAATGGAATTTAACATTTGACTCTGAAAACCCTTAGATCTTACAGGTTGCTTTCTTTCCTCAACCTCATTTTAGTGCATTGAAGTAATGGGAGATGGATGCCTTAATAATGAACACTTTGAAGAATTGGGAGGTATATTGAAAGCTAAACTCGAAGAACATTTTAAAAATCAAGAATTGCGGCAAGGTAAGTTTTCCACGCTTTTATTTCTGAATGTAATCCTTGACCATTTTGGCGACCATTTAAAAAGACCTTTATTTGGGTGTGTTTTAGTTAAAAGACAAGATGAAGACTATGATGAACAGGTGGAAGAGTCACTACAAGATGAGGTAAACTGTCCCTTCAGAATTTAATCTACATGAGCATCTGCATCTGGAAGATTAGTAAATGCTTAAGTTTCTGATTCATCTGACTTGTCATTCTGATGTGATTATCCATAATGTGTACAGAAGAATCAGATGTGTGTATTTCGTTGATAAATTTAGAGAATAAGTAATTTGAAATTAGCTGATGTGTTTGGATGCTGTGTGTGCATTTTGTTGTAATCCCTCATAAAAGCACTTTGGAGTTCACCCAGTATTTTCTTTTGCATAACTCCTCGAAACAACCCTTTGTATTTGGTGATGCTTTCACCATTTTAAAGATGCGTGAACTCAAACTCCGATGTTAAGTGACTGCCTAAAGCCACACACTGTTGACAGTCTAGGGCTTAAGGCCAGATCTTTCTGTACCATGAGCTGTCTTTCTACTGGACACAGAATAATGCAAATTTCCTTATAAATAATACACATGCAGAGGTTGATAGAATTATTCTTCACCTTGTTACTCTATTCTCTCCTCATCAAACCACTTGATGCCATCAAACGTATTTCCACTGTGTATTTAGGGTCCAGGATATGTGGCATGTGGCCGTCTGGTAGACCACTGCTAACATGTGCAGGTCATCTCAGTTCTCTGCAGGGTTCTCACGTGCTGACATACACAAATTGCTCTCAGGGATGAGTTGGATGTTTTAAGTAACTGACCCCACATCTCCCCACCATCCTACTCCAAAATTAGAAACATTCTTGCAGAAAACAAAAAATAATAATACTAAAGTTAAAAACACTTCTGTTTTAGAACTTTGAAATTTGGGATAATTTTTCAACCATATATTTTTTAAGTATGTTCCAAGAAAAGTGCAGTAAGTGCAGTACTTGCCACACAGCTTTATCTTTCCGTAGGCAGGTAAGAGACATGATGCACAATCGTTGAGGTAACCTCAGTCTCTAGCTGTGCTCTTAAGACAGTGATGAGAAATTAATTTGCTGCATTTCTTAGAATTTTTTAATAGATGTTCCGTTAATAATAGTGGAGATACTTTTTAATGCATATGGGTGTGTTTTTCTTATTTTATTTTTTTTAGGATGATAATGATGTTTATATTCTGACCAAAGTGTCAGACATTTTACACTCAATATTCAGTAGCTACAAGGAAAAGGTGTTACCATGGTTTGAACAGCTGCTTCCACTAATTGTCAACCTAATTGTAAGTGTTACCTCTCTGACAGTTATTTTAGATAGTTGACCTGGAATTCTTTTATTGTAACATTTGAAAACTTAACACTTGCAGGTTAAAATGGATCTTTGAAATCATGAGTTTCTACTATACACCTTTAATTTTATCAAGTTTATTGCATTGCCCTGGATATTTTCTCACTGAGTATATGCTTGAAGTTTGCTAATTAGGTTTTCCATAGTTCAATGAAATTATAATGCATTTTAAAGATACAAGTGATTTTTCTTTATTTCAGATTATCTATGCCCTGCTAAATTAATAAATGGAGACAGAATGATTACTTTTTTTTATTGCACCCTAGAGAATTCAGTGAATGTACAACCAGCAATCATAGATGCTGGATGATGGCCTTATATGTTCAATTTTTTAAAATATATTATAAATTAAAACCAGTCATCAGATGTTTGTCCCTTTTTTGGCTTTCAGTTCTGTGTTTTATTACATTTAGCAGTGCAGTACATTTTTCAAAAGATTTAGGCACGTATGACTTAGCCTGTTGAATGAATACTATAAAGTTAAGATTCTTGCAGTTTTTATTGTTGTTTTTTAAATACAGCATTAACATTATCTTTTCTATAAAGTAAATGTGTATACATTGCTGCTACTGTAATGTAAGTTCTTCCTGGTATATGGTAATGTCAGGTTGTGGAATTCTGTAACAAATCACGCAAGTCTTTTAAACCTATGCTTTATTAAATCTGTGTAGTAGTTTGAGGATTGTTATTCACAACAAGTGATTGTTACTGTGTAGTTTTTCATTGCCTGTACCAGGAGTATCCATGTGAGCTGTTAGTCTGTACGTGAATATTTATTTCTTTACATTCTTTATGTACTCCAATAGTCAAAGCTTAAAAACCTCTCTCTATAGTGTCCACATAGACCATGGCCAGACAGACAGTGGGGATTGTGCATCTTCGATGATGTCATAGAACACTGTAGTCCAGCCTCATTTAAATATGCAGAATATTTCTTAAGGCCAATGCTCCAATATGTATGTGACAACAGCCCAGAAGTCAGGCAGGCAGCTGCGTATGGCCTAGGAGTCATGGCACAGTATGGCGGAGATAACTATCGTCCTTTTTGTACAGGTACTTTTGTTTATTTGGTTCCATGCATTTCATTCCAGACATCCCTTTTATCCCTACCTTGTTCTCTTTTCCACACCCCCAAACATTATATTCTTTCTTCTGCTTTATTCTCTTTCCCTTTTGCAAACACCTCATCTATAGCATTTATGAATTTAGCCTCTATTCTCATAGAAATAGAAATGAAATCTGAGTGGAATCAGAGCCTCCCCACCTCGATCCTCCAGAGTACAGTTCATTTTGGGGTTGGGGGGTATACCACAGCCCTAACATAGGACTTTTAAAATAGACTGGGGTCTTTTTAAGTTTAGCATGAGAATATAGCTAGGTGGCTTTTAAAAGCTTGAGTACCCAGAGGTGATCAGGAGTGTCAATCTGGAGGCTCCTGACCTCTTGGGGTCTCTAAGTGAGTAGAGTGCTGGGGCTCCAGGCTGTACTGGGCCTGTCTCCCTTTCCTGACTGTGTCTGTGATTCTATAGCCAAGAAGACAAAACGTTCCTTACACTTGAACATTTGTTCACTGTAATCGATAACTGGTCCAAAGATGAAAGGAGGAAATATTTATGTTCATTTGCATGAAAATGTGAGATTTTAACTGACCTTTTTTTAAATGCTTATTTTAGAAGCACTTCCACTGCTGGTAAGAGTTATTCAGTCTGCTGATTCTAAGACCAAAGAAAATGTCAATGCTACAGAGAACTGTATCTCAGCAGTAGGGAAAATTATGAAGTTCAAGCCCGACTGTGTGAACGTTGAAGAAGTCCTCCCACACTGGTTGTCTTGGCTTCCGCTACATGAAGACAAAGAAGAAGCCGTTCAGACTTTCAGTTATCTGTGCGACCTGATTGAAAGGTAAGAAAGAGGACAGATAGACCTTATTTCCTTCCCCTTCACATAAACCAGTGCTTGCTGTGCACAGCTCTCTGACGTATAGGTTTATAGTAATACAGTCTTTGTAAATTGTACTAGGAAACCATATCACAGTTAAGATGGCCTTACAATCAGATTTAATTTTGAGTTATTCTTTATGGAATTAAATTCAACAGATGAGGCATCATAGAACATGATGTTTTAAGAAGATTCCCTTTTAATGTTGTCGCCCACCCCATTTATTTATTTGTTTGGCTTTAGTTTTATTTTATTTTTTCAACTTTACTGAGGTATAATTGACATATATCGTTTATTAGTAGAATGAGATTGAAGTACACTGTTAGTACCATATTTTTACCCTCCTAAATTCTGGTGTGTGTGTGTTTTTTTTATTCTTTTGGACTCAAGAATCAGTGGTGTGGGCCGGCCCTGTGGCTTAGCGGTTAAGTGCTCGCACTCCGATGCTGGCGGCCCGGGTTCGGATCCCGGGTGCGCACCAACGCACCGCTTCTCCGGTCATGCTGAGGCGGCGTACCACACACAGCAACTAGAAGGATGTGCAGCTATGACATACAACTATCTACTGGGGCTTTGGGGGGAAAATAAATAAATAAATAAAATTTTAAAAAAATTAAAAAAAAAAGAATCAGTGGTGTAAGGAAAGTATACCAGACGGGTAATCAAGATCTGGCCCTGGGCTCTGGTGTTAGTAATGCTATTTTGTGCCCATGAGTGTATCTAAGAATTGCAACAACCTGGAGGGTATAGAAGCTATCAAATCAAAGGCATGTTCTTTGGTGCCTGTTTTTCTAAGTCCAAGTTCCCCTAAATATTAGATCTGAGCTCTGTCACTATTAATTACTACTTTATGAATAAATCCAAATTGATGAATAAATCCAAGGGCTACAACCACTTATCTCCTGGAAGTTGTAGAAATAGGCCAGTGGGCATATTACCTTCATGCCTGTTTAAGTTCACACGAATACTGTGTGTGAGTCTTCCCACTGAGAACATCATTAAGGAATGTGATGGCCATCGTGGAGACTACACTCTCCTTACCTGCTCCTGCCTCTGAAGTGACCAGTTCTCCATCGTGCTGTTTGATCATCTCTCTTGGAAATGACTACTCTGAAATTCTCTTAATAACAAAGACTGGAATTCTAATTAAATTCACTCTTAGCGTTTCTTTCCATTAAACTTGCCTGGAGTTTATGTCCCAGCTTTTTCTCGAAAAGCCCATATATCTTTTTGAACTTCGAATTTATTTTAGAAACCATTTTATAGTATCTAAATAAAATTTGTGTTGAGAAACTGTTATTCTTAGTTATATCTTACTTTTTTTTTAATAAGTTATAAATTATGTATAAAGCACTTAGAGCATTCTTTTGTTTGGCCCTTAAAACAACCCTGAGAGATGAGCCAAGTATTTTTCCTAATTTACGTGTGAAGAAACTGAAGAGCTAATAAGTAAAATTAGCAGATTTTCTTCCTACTGAATTTAAAAGGCAGTTGATTTTAGTGAATGCATAATCATTTTATAAAGATCTTATGACAAAATTCAGTGTTGGGGGAGGGGTTGAGGGAAAATGTGAGTGCTTGCATGATTTCTCCTTATAATTTTCATTTATACTGGTTTTCTTCTCTTTCTTTTGTCAGTAATCACCCAATAGTTCTTGGCCCAAACAATGCCAATCTGCCCAAAATATTTGGTATAATTGCAGAAGGAGAAATGCATGAGGCAATTAAACATGATGATCCTTGTGCCAAACGTCTGGCTAATGTAGTTCGCCAAGTACAGGTAAGCTGATTTGGTTAACCTGGGGAAGGGGAAATAAAATGTTTTGGGGGGTTCCCCCCCCCATAGTCTTTCATATTAGAAGAAGGAAATAGAAATCCAATAAGCTAAGGAAATTTCATTTTTGTATTCTGTTGTCTCCAAACCTCAAATGGTTAATATATAATCTAGCCATATGTTCTCATTATTTATTAAAACTAAAACATTTGTCTTAAATATGAGACGTTTTGAACCCTCCAGTTGGTGCTTAGCACATACTCATGTAAAAGTTTTTCTGCATATCTCTAAAGAAAAAAAGATGAGATTTGAATAGTAAATGAACTGTTAGCTACTAAAGTTTTTTAAATGATTTTTAGTCCTTAAATTCCTGTGTTTTGGTTACTTGAATGTGTCATCTACCTAGTGTAGCTTTATCAGTGCAAAAATAAATGAAGAAAACTTATTGTAAGTGAAGTGAACTTTAAAGAAATGAACAGACTTCTTGCTTTTACAATGATGCTCATCAAATTGATCTACCTGGAAAGAAAGTATTTTGGAATTATTATAGTCTACCTAATGATAATTATTGAAATACTTCAAAAGGACCATTTCACCAAATCTAAATCTGTGAAAATGTTTTTTCCCTAGACTTCTGGAGGATTGTGGACTGAATGCATAGCACAGCTCAGTCCCGAGCAGCAGGCAGCCATACAGGAGCTCCTGAACTCTGCTTGAAGGGCCTTAATATCACCACCAGAAAACTAACTCCAAATAAAGGTTTACCCTTTTGTTTAGGTTTCCTTGTTTTGTTTTTGAGCAAAAGAGAATGGTAGAGTTGTGTGTAGGCCATTCTTCTGCAAAGCCACAACAGCAGGAAGAGAAGCACTGGGGTTCACAATGGTGTTTAAATGGATTTCTGTTATACCACTGAAGAAGTTCCCTGTAAGCCCTACAGTAGCACTGAAGAGTATTTTTCTATTGGTATAGCCCACCCATTGAAGGTGAAAGGGAAATAAAATTAATTTTTCTCATTAGACATAAGGAAATTTAAGACAAAACAGCTTTAAGATCAGTTAGCACAGATGTGTGTTAAAACAAATTGCTATACACCTAGTGTTAATTCTATTAATTGGAGTGTGAGTCTTTTTGTAGGGTAGAAAGAAGCCTTCTACCCAGCAAACTGGTAGATCCAAAAATTGAAAAAAAGCTGAAGACAAAAACAACAAGCATGAAGATGTCATATTTGATGTCACGTTCAGTTTTTTCCCAAAGGCTTACGCAGTGACTCAGTTTGGAAAGCTTTTCAGCTTCCAGCCCTTGAATGTGAAGTGTCGTTGGCATGTCTGGCAGTAGTCTCTCATTCACTCCTCAATAAACAACATTGAAATACAAAAGACGTTTGTGTAAAAATTCAGTACTGTCTGGCTTTAATTCATTTAATGTTTTTAATATAAGAATAAGCTAATATTTTTTTAAAGTAATAACTCTGGCTCTGAATGTTTTTTCCCTAATATTTTCCTTGTGCAATTCAAACTTAAAAGCATATAGTTTTTACCGTCTTCCACTTTAGTTTAAGCTAAGTAATGATACACCTACTCCGTTCACAATTGGTGTCCAACCAATAGTTTTTTACACTAGGATTGTTCTGGTTAGATCAAAAAGATTTGGTTTAGTGTTTTCATTGCAAATTGTAATTGCTATAGAGCCACACACAACTTGCAAACTTAGTTTTATGATAAATATTATGGCTAAAATTATCTACTGATAAATTCAGTAAAATGTGTGAATGTTTTTTTTCTTTATGTATTAACCTCATAGCAGTAAATGACTTGCTGTTGTTTCTTTAAATAATTTTTCTAAGGGATCTTAATAGATTTCTGTTGAAACAGTGTTAACATTTTTGTAGTTTGTACTAAATTTAACCGTGATATAAAAAATGAATTTTATGCATAGATCAGAATTTAAAATTAAAGGTTTTTTCTTTAAATGATTTGCATTACTTTATTAAAACTAAGTATGAAATGGAATAGAAAGTAAAATGGATTATATTAAGATGGTTCATTTGGTAGCAAATACCTTTCAAATATATTTTGAGTTCTCAGCACGACAGCATTAGCCCGGAATGACTCCACCAGCACAATCGTTGCTTTCAGTGGGTACCTACTTGACTCTTTTATAATGTGTGTGGGGTAATATTTGGAGCTGCTTTATACCCTATATTCCTGTTGGAGTAAAAACGTGCCAAGATAACCCCTTTCTGTTTTCTCACATAGAGTTGAGTTTGAAAAGTCAATTCATGTACAGATGCCAATCAACTGGAACAATTTAGGTTTTGTTTTTAATTTAAATCATTACTACACTTAAAGCCAGCCATGGTCGTTTAGTGGTTAAGAGTCTGCGCGCTCACCGCTGCGGCCTGTGTTAGTTTCCTGGTCAGGGAATCACACCACCTGTCTGTCGGTTGTCATACTGTGGCGGCTGTGTGTTGCTGTAATGCTGAAAGCTATGCCACTGGTGTTTCGGCTACCAGCAGGGTCACCCATGGTGGACAGGTTCAGTGGAGCTTCCAGAGTAAGACTAGGAAGAAGGACCTGACCACCCACTTCCAAAAAAATTGGCCGTGAAAACCATATGAATAGCAGAGCACTGTCTGGTACAGTGTTGGAAAGTGAGAGGATGGCATAAAAAGATCGGGCATGGTTTTGCTCTGCTGTACACAGGGTCACTAGGAGGATCGACTCGATAGCACTAACAAAAAACACTTAAAGAAAACATGTTAAAAATGTGGCACACCTGCCTAAGTTGAGGAGGAAGTATGGTCAGAAGATGGCTACATGTTTTTTGGAGAATCTAGTCTTTGCAAAGCGCTTGTGGGCAAGAACTTCCGAGCTTCCAGTTTAAACGCTAACGGGAAGGGCAGAAGATGTCCAGTAAAAAGGGTCTAAGATCCCTGAAAGAAATATGCAAATGGACACAAATCAATTGAGGACTGACTACATCTTTCTCGTAGAGGTAGAAAAACAAGTAATTGGAGTGGCATCAAGCTAATCAAAGAAGGTTGGTATTAAAGGCTGTTAATGTGACACGATCCTGAAATCCAGAACTTCTAACTAATTGTATTATGTTCCATGAACTAACAATTCTTTGGAATTATCTGGGGAAACATTTTTAATACATTTTTTCTACACGAGATGAAAATTCACTTTTTTTCCCTTTTGTACCAAATTTAGCGGCCTAGGGCCTTGCATGTCAGCCAGTAATAATGTATTTATGAATTCAAGCTATTTCTGGAGGAAGAAAACGTGCGTGGGTATTTTGTAACAAAGGATTAAATTACATGCACAAGTGTTAGAAATTTTTAGCATAACTCATTTGAAGTACTTTTTTAATGCCGTAAATTGAAAGTAAGATTGTTTTAAAGCTAACTTGACACTTCTGTAATGGGAGGCAGCTTGATCGTAACTCTGGAGTGGTAGTTTACTAACAGAACCATCGGTAGGTTCGTAAGCAAATAAACATTCTTGATGCACCTGGTCTCATAATAAATAAAGGAGGGTACATACTTACAGTGCTGTAAGCATTATATTTTTATGGTAATCTTGAATGATCTGTTTGGAGTTACAAGCAATTTGAAAGTTTAAGGAGCTAGCTAAATGTTGTACTGAGTACTGCTTCGTCCTGCCTACGACTGTGGCATCAATTTTCTGGCTCTCGTTCCATAGAAATCACTTTGCTACTCTTATCCCTCTTTGCCTCAAAGGAGTCATAGCCAAAACCTACCATCTGTCATTTTCTCAGCCCTAAAAGTGTGAGTACCACTGTTTTAGAAGAACGTGAATTACCTTCAAGCAGTAGGCTTGGTTTTTTTATTTCTAACACTTAGACTTTTGAACAGAAGGGGGTGTGTGGGTGGCTCATTAACTCTGAAACCACCCTGGACTGACCCCCTTTTTATCTCAGCTGTAATCCTAACACTCATTTGCTAGACAATATTTGGGCTTATTATTTCTACATATTATTTATATTGTCATGTATTTGAATGTACAAATACCAACAACGCTTTGAAGATAAATTATAGCACAATTGTTCATTTCTAAAAAATGAATCCAAAAACAGTGCAATATGGTTTTTTTGTCAAACACCACAAATTGTTAAGGCAGCAGAGTATAATTCTGCAATGTGTTCCCTGCTAATTCTGGATCTTTCATTGTATGTTTCCTCCTGATTGGTCTATACATTTCTGTCCTCTTGACTAGCATTCAGATTGTAATAGAAATCAAAACTAGTACCATTCACTATGGATTAGACATTAGTTCCCCTACTTTCTGGGAAGTTTTGTAACAGATGGGTAGAAAATGTAAGTCTTCACTTGCAGCCTGACAACGTCCTGTGGTCTGAAGGTATACCTGGAAAGATCGTGGTGTTGAATGGGTAAGACCAGGGCTCAGCAAACTTTTTCTCTAAAGGACCAAATAGTAAATATTTTCAGCTTTTCAGCTCTGGGTTCTCTGTCACAACTACTTAGCTGCCATTCTAGTGCAAAACAGCCGGGCAATACTAAAATGGCTGTGGCTGTGTCCCATTCAACTACAAAAACAGGCTGGCATGGGTTGCTGACGCCTGGTTAAAACCATTGACTGCTGGGTTCAAAAATGTCACTCTACATGAACTGAGACCTTGGACAAATTAACCTCTGTGCCTTCGTTGCCTTCTCTGTAAAAGGGAAATAATAATAGTACACACATTATAGCCCCTGCTGCTAGTCTGGGTCCTTGGTGAGCTCCCTAACCTCTCCGTGCCTCTGTACTCTTGTAAGTTCCGCAATGGTATCTACCGCACAGGGTGGTGGTGAGGCTTGAGGTTATATATAGATAGAGAGGTTATATATATGTATAAGCACCTAGAACAATGCCTAGCAGTGCAGGTTTGCTATTATGAGTACACATGTTTGAAAGGAGAGAATTTGGATAGCATCTGTTTTTACAACTAGTTAACTATGTCATATAATATTTACTCCGTGGAAAATGGGAGCAGTACTTAACCAAGAAGAATCCAGTCAAGAATTGTATTAATAAGCCATGTGACAACTGGTGGCCTGAGTGCAAGTGCTCAGCAAAACACACAGTCTCCTTCAGGTAGGGACACATGTAATTACATAGCGAGGAAAAGTAGAGGGTGCACAGAGCGTCTAATAGGAAGAAATTAGGGGAATAACATGTAGTAAATAGTGTAAATAAGATGGGCCTCCAGTGGCCTCAATTTAGGCATTCTAGCAAACTGCACCAGAGACTAAAGGGATGCCCACTGATGGGCATTGAAAACCCCGCCGTGGGATGAGGCTTTCCATCCAGCCTGGCCAGCACAGTTGGGATTGTCCTAGGGTGTGTCACACGTGGGACCAGCGCATGCTGTGTGCTGCCATGGAGGGTGAAGGAGCCAGACGGGCAGGGGGCCAGGAAGGTTGGGTCTCCACGCCCTTTCCCCACATCAGACCCCTGCTCCTGCCTGGGGGGAGTATTGCTTTTAAGTCACAAGCTGACAGTGGAGGAAGAATGTACGAAATTACTTGTAGCCCATTTAGAAACTTGGCCCCAGCCCCCAAATGCAGTTACACTCTTGTCACCATGTCTGGAAACCTCGTGGGGTAGGTGGCCTTTTTGTGGTTTCTGGTTGTGTCCCAGCTGTGTGTGGCTGCTGCTTAGCACTTACTTTCACGTTCCTGGGTTTCCTCAGACCCCGCTTCTCTTGGCGTCCGTGTAGTTTTAAACATTTAGCCATGAAAATAGGGCCCCCTGTGACCGGGAAATAGTGAAAGAATATTTATAGGGTGATGACCCTATGCATTTTATGATTTAAAAAATTTAAAGTTTATTATTAAAAGGTCAGAAAAGATAGTTCTATTTTAAGAAAAATACAACCCGTCAATATTTTTAGTGTTCTTGACTTGGGTCTAATGGGAACAGGCCACCACTAACGTAAATGATCAATAGTCCACAAGACAGAAGCCCACTTTATAGGTGGTGTTTCAAGAAGAGAGTCAACATATAAAATAGCAACACAGATGTGGACACATAATGTATTAAAATAACTGTAATCATTTCTTTGATGATAATCCAGCAATGACTGTCCTGGATAAAAATAGCGAAGGATTCTGAGGCAGAACGAAGGTTGCATTTGAGGATATTAATGCGCCTTTCTGATTCACAATTGGTCCCCCCAATTGCTGAGATAGAGACCTCGAGGTCGCTCTGTCACCAGAGATGGTGAGTGAGGGGCCCAAGCTGGCCTTCAGGGATCCCACTCGCCCTGAAGCTACTTGCTTCCCCTGCAGCCCAGCCAGCTCCAAGCCGTCATTCCTCAAGGCGCGCAGAGCTGGAGGGACGGCCAGCCGGCCTGATTCCATCCCAGCATCCCACTCCAGCCACCGTCCCTTACACCCTTGCCTCCCGAAGTCCCAACAGCCCCAACTCCCTTCCCTCCCGATAAGGGAGTCCTGGACCCACAGGCTGCTTTCTGTTTTGAAAACTGCTGCCTCGACCTGCAGGGAAGGGATGTTGTCCCTTTATGCCCACTTCCGCTTTATTGTCCTAGGAGAGCATTCACTTCTTGCCTGGACCTGTTTTCACTGCAAATGTCCCTCTTCGCCTTTGTCTGAGCTATCTAGAATAGATTACACTATTTCCAAGTTTCTTTTGGATGCTGCAAAGGCTTCCTCTAATTTGTGTGTGGTGGAGACTGCTGGTGAGAATTCAATGGAATAATGTCACCAAAGTGCTCAGGTGGACATGGGTAATGGCTATTAGTGTGACAGCTACACCCAGGCCCCAGAGACCAGCCCCCAATCATTCAAACGTTCCAAACACCAACCGAGATTGAGAACCTACTGATAATCCGAGCTTCCTGCTTCTGAACTCATGTGAGCATTTTGCTGGAAATATTTTAATTATTTATGAAAAGATCCTTGACATATTTTCTCAAATCAGATGGCAAGGGCAAGTGGATAAATAAGAAATTCTCTCTTCCTTTAGTTTTCATACATTACAAAATATGCGAGTATTTTGAGAAGAGGCCCAAATTCTGTAGAGTCTTTATTTTTTTTTTATCTTACTTTTTCATAAAGGGCCACCTGTACCTGGTTCAAAATTTAAGATTTATAAAACATTATTCAGTGAAAAGCTTCTTCCCGCTCTTGTCCCTCAGGCACCCCCACCCAGCTCCCCTTGTGAAAGAAAAATTCAGGACTTGGTCCCAACAGAACCCTTTTGCTCAATGTAATTCATAACGTCCTTTTGGAAGGAAATTAGCATTCTTGATGAAATGCATGCGTATCTTTCTGATGGATATAAGTTGAGTTAAAAACTATTCTGAGAAACTACCCACCTACCTAGTTAATCCAGCCTGAATTCTTTAACCAGACATTTGGGTTATTCTTTTTTTTTTTTTTTAATACGTCAACAATAATTATCTACCTTAATTTTTTTTGCCTCTAAATGCCCCTGCTATGAAAGAAATCTTTGAAATTGGCCTGCTTTGAGGTCTCTGGCCTTGCAGTAAATTTATAATAAAATTCCAACATAACTAAATTGTCTGAAATGGATTTTTTCAAACATCCTCCCAAGAAGAAAAGATTATCTATTCTTATGTATCCTTCCAGGGCTATAAATATTCAAATGGTTTTTTGGAATAAAAGTTACATTATTTTGGCTAGGAATTAATTCTCAATATCTAACTCTGTTAAAGATGGAGGTTAAACATGTTTTGCCCTTTAAATGACAATATATAAATTGATATGCTCAGTGCTGGTTATCATCAAAATGTTAAAACTAGATCATCCTATTGATTTAGAACCTCATTTCATCTTAGACTAAGTGGCATCCGGTGAAGTATCCTTTTATTACTAAATCAGCAAAAAAAGTTTCACTCATTAGGGAACATTTTTCAAGTATGCATTTTCGTAAAATAAATATCTTTAATAGCATTTATTTTATTTTATTTTTAAAAATTTTATAACATTGTTCCGGTTTTGATTTTTTTGTTGTTGGTGGTGGTGGTGAGGAGATCAGCCCTGTGCTAACATCTGCCAATCCTCCTCTTTTTTTGCTGAGGAAGACTGGCCCTTGGCTAACACCCGTGCCCATCTTCCTCCACTTTATATGGGACGCCGCCACAGCATGGCTTGCCAAGCAGTGTGTTGGTGTGCGCCGGGATCCAAACCGGCGAACCCTGGGCCACCGCAGCAGAGCACGAGCACCGAACCGCTTGTGCCACTGGGCCAGCCCCATTGATGTATTTATTTTTGTGGTTGCCTGCTATTTATAGCAAATGATACCAGTTTTTCATTTGTTGTAATGATTTAAAATTTTCTTTTAAAGCACTTTAAAAAAACATAAAAGTCACGGGGCCGGCCTGGTGGCATAATGGTTAAATTCGAATGCTCTGCTTTGGCGGCCCCAGGTTTGCAGGTTCGGATCCCAGGCACAGACCTACACACCACTTGTCAAGCCATGTGGTAGCAGGCGTCCCACATATAAAGTAGAGGAAGATGGGCACAGATGTTAGCCCAGAGCCAATCTTCCTCAACAAAAAAGAGGAGGATTGGCAACGGATGTTAGCTCAGGGCGAATCTTCCTCACCAAAAAAGAAAGAAAGAAAAAAATAAAAATCAGTGAGTTGATTTTTTAAAATATAATGTAAGCAGAGGCACAGTTGCTTTGAAGGTGTAGCAAAAATCATGCAGATGGTACTCATGATTGAAGCTAGGAAATACTTTCTCTTGGCCGAGGTTTGCAATGTGATCACATAGGTTCGAAGTTTTGTTCTACTTAGTTACAAGAAATACAATGCAATGAGTATTCTATCAGGTTAGATGAACAAAACTCAGGCAGCAAGAATATGGCTCAGCCAACGAGACACTTGGAGGCATGAGCCAGTTCTGCACCAGTTTGGGTTTGTCTTTTTTTGTGAGGAAGATCAGCCCTGAGCTAACATCTGATACCAACCCTCCTCTTTTTTTGCTGAGGAAGACTGGCCCTGGACTAACATCTGTGCCCATCTTCCTCCACTTTATATGGTACGCTGCTACAGCATGGCTTGATAAGTGGTGCGTCAGTCTGCGCCTGGGATCTGAACCTGCAAACCCCGGGCAGCAAAGCTGAGTGCGTGAACTTAACCATTGCACCACCAGGCCAGCCCCGACAACTTTGGGTTTTTTTACTTTTCATTTTAAAGTAATTTCCAATTTATAGGAAAGTATAAAAAATAATACAAAGAACTCCCATATATCCTTTATCGAGATTCATCAGCTTTAACATATTGCAACGTTTACTCTACCTTCTGAAACCCTTGAGAGTGGCAAAGATTCTCTCCCTGACCAAGCTCTACCCAGGCCCCTTGAGCTCTTTCTCACCCAGGCCTCAACTTTCAGACTTCCATGCTTGTCTCTGCACTGTCCAATTTTAGCAAGAGTCCTGCTAAGTCAGTTTAGCAGGATGTCTGATCAGGTTCCTCATTCCCCACCATCCGCCAGGGGAGGTCTGAGCACCCTGGCCTGCCTTCAGCAAGAGTCCTATTAGGGCAATTCAGCCAGAACAGCACTCACTCCTAATGTTTCCTCTTAGTAATTTCCTATCCACTGATCCCCAACCTGCTCATTGGCTATAAATTCCCACTTGTCCTTGTTGGAGTCAGAGGTGAGCCCATCTCTCTGCCTTACTGTCTATAGCAAGTGTCATGGATAATCTTTTCTTTAACAGGAGTAAGTTGCAGAATCATAACCTTTCATTCCTTAATACTTCAGGATATATCTCCTAAGAATAAAGACATTTCCTTACATATCCACAGTATGATCGCTATCAGGAAATTTAACACCACTACACCATTACCTAATATAATGTCCATATGGAAACGTCACCAATTGTGCTGGCTATACTTATCATCTGTCAGCGCCAGGCTTACCTTTCTCTGCTCTGCTCAGTGACACGGGTTGGGACTTTGCTAAGTGCATTTTCAGGACTCCCTTGCCAGTCGGTCTGTTTGGATCCTACCGATGGGAGGCATTGGTGGGAGATGTGAAGGGGAGAAGAGAAGGGACGTCCTTCTGTTTCCAGATCCTGGTAGCACCCTTCTAGTGATGTGGGGACACTGAGTTGTAGGTCGAAAAAGAATTTTCAGACACGAGCCGCTCGTTTGTTTCTGCACATTTATTTTGTGTTCAACATGGGGACAGAAGCCATGGCAGTAGAGAGCGGCTGCATGGAGTGTTTCAGCGTGGGGACGGGACCCATGGGCAGTAGAGAGCTGCTGCATGGAGTGTTTCAGCGTGGGGACGGGACCCATGGGCAGTAGAGAGCTGCTGCATGGAGTGTGTCAGCACGGGGACGGGACCCATGGGCAGTAGAGAGCGGCTGCATGGAAGTGCCTGTGTGGGGCCATTATATACCAGTTTAGCTATTTTTAGTATTCTATAGAAATGTCAAAGGAAAAAGTATTAGGTGGTCTGGTTAGCCTCAAAGATTAGGGCATGGGGGCGGATGAATGAGATGTGTCCTTGCATTCCAAGGTAAAGTTTGCCTCAAGGAACACATAGGCAGGAGAGTAAAGTCATTGATTACCTCCTGAAGGTACATTTCTTTGCTCCTAGCCAGAGACGATTGATTAATGCGAGACTGAATGAAGTCTCATGGAAAGAATTGGAAATTGTAAAACAAGGTGTAAAGAGGGTAAACAGGGTTTCGACCATGTCACTAGTAGCAGAGGGAAGGTCCACTTCAAACTCCTGTTTCGTTAGGTCTTTCCAGCATTAGCCACATGATGCACCCCCCGCCAATTTCCAGCCATACAGGGGCCCCTCCTCTGAGCTCTGCTTTTGGCCATCCCAGCTCCTTCTTTCTGTCCCCACAGCCCTAGGGTGGTAGTCACTTCCCAGAGTAATAGTATCTCAGTTACTTTAGCCCTAGGCATGATAGCTGTTTCATGAATTTACCAATATTTAAGTATCCCTTTTTTTACACATTCAGCCTTCCAGTACCTATATAACCATATTTTTTTGCTCTGATTCCCATTTTTTTATTGAATTTTTTAAATTATGGTAAAATACACACAACATAAAAACTGCCATCTTAACCATTTTTAAGTGTGGAGTTCAGTAGTGTTAAGTTCATTTACATTGTTGTCCAACCGAACTCCAGAACTTTTTCATCTTGCAAAACTGAAACTCTACCCATTAAACAATGACTCCCCATTCCCCGCACCCCCCTCCACCCCGGCCACTGCCAGTGTCTTTCTATCTCTATGAATTGACTGCTCTAGGAACCTCAAGTAAGTGGAATCATACAATGTTTGTCCTTTTGTGACTGGCTTATTTCCCTTATCATTAAGTCCTCAAGGTTCATCCATGTTGTACCATGTGTAAGAATTTCCTTCCTTTTTAAGGCTGGATGATATTCCATTGTATGCACATACTGCGTTTTCTTTATCCATCATCCGTCAATGGACACCTGCATTGTTTCCACCTTTTGACTACTGTGAATGTTGCTGCGTGAACATGGGTGCATGTTTGTTTTTCCAAACCATTTCTGTGCCTCCTCCCTCGGTTTCAGTTTGCCTTTGCTTCTGAGGGCCTGAGCCTGGACCTCTTCGTCAGAGCCCTGCTCTTGGGCTGCTGAAGCCACTTTGCCCGAAAGAGCAGAGAGCCCTGAGTACTTGGGAGTGTGTACTCTGCCCCTCCTGCTGGTGCGTAGCCCCGACTGAGGGCTCAAGAGAATGAAAGTTCAGCTTCCCCAGGGCAGGACAGCACAGAGGTGTGAGTTATTCTCCGGAGCCTCCCTCGGGGTCAGATTGTGCCATCCACTGAGGGAATTCCACCCTTGCTGGGCTTTTTTCTGGTCCCTGTCTTGGTCCCCCCTCTCCCTTCCAGTGTCTCCTGGGAGCACTGCTTCATGTCACCTGCACATGAATTTCCCCTCAAGTGGGCCGCTGCAGGCCCCACCTAAGCCTTGGGGGTGCTTGAGTTAGATCTGCCTTCCACACTAGAAGGTTTTTAACTCTGCCTTCAGGCCCACATGGAGCAGGTTCTCCATGAATTGCCAGTGTGGAAGGATGAATGGGAAACAGAAGACTAAATGAAAGGATAAATGAATGCATGTTTTATCGTATGGAAGGTAGCAGGCTGTGTTGGAAAAAGCATGAACTTGGACCTCAGAACAACCTGGGTTTGAATTGCCCCTATACTCTTCATTAATTGTGTGGATTTGGAAAATGTCCTTGGCATCATAACCTTTCTAGTTCAGTTTGCTCACTGAAATGGGAAAATACCTACTTTGCAGGGTTGCTGTGAAAGTTAAGTGAGGCCAGGAATGCGGAAGTTCCTGGCAACAAGAGACGTGCAGCAAGGTTGGCTGTCTCTCCATCCCTCCCCCAGACAATCTTCAAGCTGTACGTAACTAGAGTGGGCCTGTTTACAATACTATTTATAGTTTATAATACCTGAAAATTGACATTTTACAATGTCAATTCTTTTGTAAAGTAAAAATAAATCAAAGTAAATTCTTTCATTTCAGAACAAAAATTTAGTTGATACGTTGATGTTGGACACTAAAATAATAATCAAAATGCAATTTATTGTGACATATTTATACCACGATTATCTTAAAACCTAAGAACATTAGATATCCAAAAAACCATTTTGCTCTTTTACCTTAAAATGTATGCAAAATATATTTTTTAATTATACATTTTAAAGCTTCATCATCCCTGAATTATGTTAATGGAAAGTAAATAGCCACCCTATGAAATACATATGTGGAAGATAATAGCACTGTTTTTTAATAATTGAGACGATCAATAGTTTGCATTATGAGCAGCTTATGTATGGTTTTTATATTCTATTTTGGGTGGTATTTTCGGTTATTTAAAAATTTGTCTCTCTGGAGAAAAATGCGAGAACCTTGAGGGGGCAGCAGAGGAGCGTCACGGCTTTAAAAGTTAGAGAACAATGACTGAGTTTCATCATTTTGGGGGAAAAATGCTAACCTATTTTGAAGCTGTTTCTAAAGAATATACCAGTTATATTAGAAATACCTCACCGCGGGGGCCTTCTCTTCAGTCGTCAGGTGTGTAATGTGGCCTCATCTCCTGTTGCTGGTCAGGATCCCATTCTTCCGTGGTCAACTTGCAGAGCATAAATAGGCAAGAATGCAGGTTATCATGAATCATTAGAGCCCTTGGGGCAAAAAAAGATAGTAAATGATTCTCAGGTGGTGCTCTCCTGGGTTAGTTATTAGTATATTTGTATTATCTTTTCTGATCCTCCTGCATTGTTGGGACAAATAACCCAATTAACAACCGAAACTTGGTAAGGCTTGAGGCCTGAGCTATTATTTATGTAATATTATTTTGATAATTTTCCAAATTGAGGATTTTTAAAAAACTCTTTCTGTACATTCAGTCCTGATAAATGCCAACTAATTATTTGACGTTCAATAAATGTATGGCAAAGAATTTGTTGCTATTTGATATCTAGAGTTATTTTTTAAAGCAATGTTTAGATCCCAGGATCTACATATTCCCATCAGAATTATGGCCTGGTACAATATGGTTAAGCAAATGAATAAGAAGAATTTGGAGACACCATGAGAGTTTTATGATCAAACTAATAACGTAGTAGGATTAAGGGAATCATTGAGGATAAATATTAGAAAATATGAAAAATAACACGTTACCCTAAAATACAGGTTAAGCTAGCTCTGTGTAGCTCTATGTAACAGAAATGTGTTGTTTTCTGAAAAGGAATATGTGCACCATATGGTGAACTCTTTTTACATTGTTATAAATTTGGCATATGCCTATGGAGAAAACAATAGCCTTCATATATGATAAAAACACATAATTTTGACATAACATTGGACTTGTTAAATTATGTCTTTTGTCATTAGTGGCCAATATGAGTACATTCTCCCACACTAAGCAGTCAACATGAACACACAATTGATTAATTTCTGTGTATGACCAAACCTTGTATGTACTAAAATAGGACATGGCTAAAGATGTTGGACATCTTTTGATGTGCTTATTTGCCACCCATATCTCCTGTTTGGTGAAATATCCATTTATATCTTTTGCCTGTTTTACAGTTGCATTGTTAGTCTGTTTGGGTTTTTTACTGTCAAGTTTTGAGAATCCTTTATATACTATAGATACAAGATCTTTGTCAGTTACGTGATTTGCTAATATTTTTTCCCAATTGGTAGCTTATCTTTTCATCCTTTTAACAGAGTCTTTTGCAGCATAAAACAGGACAGGGTCTACATGCTGAAAATCACAACATGTTGATGAAATAAATCAAAGAAGATCTAAATAAATGGAGAGAGGTTCTGTACTCACGGACTGGAAGGCTCAATAGTAAGATGTTGGTTTTCCCCAAATTGATGTATAGATTCAACATAGTTCCTATCAAAATCTCAGCAAGATTTTTTTTGTAGGTATAGACAATCTGATTCTAAAATTTATGTAGAGTGGCAAAGGAACTAGAATAGCCAAAACAATTTTGAAAAAGAAGAATTAAGTGGGAGGAAATATTCTGCCTGATGTTAAAACTTACTACATAGCTACAATAATCAAGACAGCATGGTACTGAAAGACGACTAGACACATAGATCAATGGAAGAGAAAAGAGAACCCAGAAATAGATTAATGCAATACATCCAATTAATTTTGGGGGAGGTGCAAATCAATTCAATGGCAGAAAGAGTCTTTTCAACAAATGATGCTGGAAAATTGGACATCCATAGACCAAAAATGAACTTCAACCTAAACTTCAGATATGGATCATGGATTTAAATGTAAAACTATAATACTTTTAGAAGAAAACAGTAAAAAGTCTTCAGGATCTAGGGCTAGGCAAAGAGCTCTTAGACATGACACCAAAAGCACAAACCATAGAAGAAAAATTTAATAAACTGGATCTCATCAAAATTTTTGTGTCCATCTTCTTTTGAAGAACCATTCTTTCTCCCTCCCTTTCTAGGTATGGGACCTGCTATTTTCTTAAATGATCCCATCTCTGTGGCCACGAGAGATGGGACATCAGACCCAACCTGGGCCAATTGAAATACCTGGTCTCCTGGTCATGGGAATTGGTGGGAAGCAAGAACACCTGACACAAGCCAGGCCAATCAGATACCCCTGGGATTTTTCTACTTATGGCCTGGGGAAGTGAGCCCCCTTTCTTCTCTAACCATGGGATGTGAGGATAGGAGCCCGAGAGGGTCAGTTGCCATATGAGACAGCAGGTGTGCAATGGAAAAAAAGGAAGCCAGCATGCCAAGGAAAGCAGAGTGATCTGCCTTGCATGTTCATACAGCAAGGTGCCAGCTCGGCTGACCCCTCCCTTCCCCAGGACTGAGGGGAGGAATATTCCAGCACACCTGTAACCTATGCACTGTACGTGTTTGGGAAGCTCTGCCATAGCCAGCAAGTACACTTTTTTTGTACAGGCTATTTGGGTTGGTTTCCTGTCACTTGCAGTGGAAGAAATTCTGACTACTTTGGGGCAAAGCTAGTTTGTGGACCCAGGACTATCTGGTTTCAAAGGCTGTGCTTTTTACCACCATGTGACATACTGCCTCCAGCATGGGTGCCCTCATCTTGTTGAAATTATACTTCCTAGAGGTCCTTTTTCCTCTAGGGGGATTCATCATCTGTACGTCTATTATGGTTTCCACTACATTTTCAACTACATTGAATGCCCCTGTTAGTAAAGAATATTGAGATTCAGCTAACTATTGTTGATTGTCTACATTGTGCCAGTGAGTATGCTTTCTCATGTTTTTTCATATAATACTCAAGGGTTCTGTGATGTCATAGTTTCTGTGTTTCACCCATGAAGAGAGCAAAGCTCCATGAAAATAAGGAATTGGCCCATGGCCAAAGGTTATTTTCCTCCCACTGACTCCTGTATGCCCTGTAAACACTGCCCTTAATGATGTCTAAGAATATATGACCTCTCTAGTGCCTGTCTTTTTTTTTTTTTTTTAATTAAAAAAATCCTATTGGAATCCTCATATATTGCTGCTGGGAATGCAAAAAGATTCACTCACTGTGGAAAAGAGTTTGATTGTTCCTCAAAAGATAAACATAGAATTATCATATGACTCAGGAATTCTACTCCCAAGTACCCAAAAGAATTGAAAGCAGGTATTCAAACAAATACGTGTACATGCATGTTCATGGCAGCACTATTCACAGCCAAAAGGTGGAAACAACCCAAATGTCCATCAGTGGATGAATGGGTAATCCAATAGTGTCATACATATAATGGAATATTATTCAGCCATAAAAAGGATGAAGTATTGATACATGCTACAACATGGATGAACCTCAAAAACATTCTGCTAAGTGAATGAAGCCAGACACAAAAGCACACACATTACATGAAATATCTAGAATAGGTAAATCCATAGAGACAGAATGCAGATTGGTGCTTGCCAGGGGCCAGGCGGGGCCAGGAATGGGGAGAAACTGCTTAATGGATACAGAGTTTTATTTTGGAGTGATGGAAATATTTGGGAACTAAATAGAGGTGTGGTTGAACAACATTGTGAATGTACTAAATGCCACTGAATTTTTCACTTTAAAATGTTTAATTTTATGTTACGTGATTTCACGTGAATAAAATTTTTAAAATTCTCACGTACACACACATAGCACCGAAATGCATGAAATGCATAAATGTGGTCATACTATACTGTGATGGTTAATTTTAAGTGTCAACTTGACTGGGCTAAGAGATGCCCAGAGAACTGGTAAAACGTTGTCTCGGGAAGAGATTAGCGTTTGAGTCGGTAGACTGAGTAAAGAAGATTGTCCTCACAAATGCAGGTGGGCATCATCCAATCTGTCGAGCACCTGAACAGAACAAAAGGCAGAGGAGGAGCGAATTTGCTCTCTGCTTGAGCTGAACATCCATCTTCCCCTGCCCTGAGACACTGGTGCTCCTGGTTCTCAAGCCTTCGGACTTGGACTGAATTACACCCTTAGCTTTCCTGGTTCTCTAGCACGCAGATGGCAGACCGTAGTTTCGGAATCCATAATCCCGCCAGCCAATTCCTATAATAAATATCTATATGTATAGCTCTATCTATCTATCTATCTGTCTGTCTATCTATCTATCTATCTATCTATCTATCTATCTATCTATACACTGTTGTCAGCACCATGAAGTGGATTCTGACTCCTAGTAACCCTGCGTAGAGCAGAGCAGAACCCTGCCCGGTGTTTTTGCGCCATCCTCTCACATTCCAGAGCTGTCAGACACTGCTCTACAGCTATTCATGGGGTGTTCGTGGCCAATTTTTTTGAAAGTGGGTGGCCAAGTCCTTCTTCCTAGTCTGTCTTAGTCTGTGAGCTTCAGTGAAACCTGTCCACTATAGGTGACCCTGCTGGTATTTGAAATACTGGTGGCATAGCTTTCAGCATCACAGCAACACGCAGCCACCACAGTATGACAACCAATAGATGGGCTGTGTGGTTCCCTGACTGGAAACAAACCTGGGCAGCAGCAGTGAGAGCACCAAATTTTAACCCCTAGACCACCAGGGCTGGCTATATACATACATGTTTCTTCTGTTATATATATACACAGAATCAATAGTAAACTATGGATTCTGTTTCTCTAGAGAACTGAGACTAATACATATGCATAGTCTTTTTCTTCATTTTTTGTTTTTGTTTTTCCTTTGGTGCAGCCTTTCCTTTCTGTTCTGTTTTGGCTTAGCTTCTCCCGTTTCCCCTCTTCCCTGTATTCTCATATCAGTGTCCTCCCCAGAGCACCTCATGTTAACACTATGTTTCTTCAGAAATGTATAAGACATTTACATGTACATACATACATAGACATATACAAGAGTTTCTAGTTGTCTTATAAAATGAGATCGAACTATAGGTGCCTCCTACATCTTGCTTTTTTTTACTAGAAATTCCTACTGAAATCAATCCAAGTACTGGTCTAACTCTAATTTGTTTACTTTTAATGGCTGTGTATTGCCCTTCCAACAAAAACTGAAAATAGACCCTCATTCAGTGTACAATGTTGATTATAGGTCCTTATTTTATTCTCCCCTCTCAGTTCCTTAAAAGTCCTCTAATTCTGTCATTCCTCTACAAAGAAGGCACTGAGGGCCCAAGATGGATGAGTCATGTACTTTTAAATTGTTTCTCTATTGTGCTGAGGGGCATACCCACACTGCCTCTCCCAGACCCTCTTGGGACCAGTGACATGCATTTGTAAGAGGGCTGAAGTCGAGGTGCGGCTTGTAACTGTATCAGGAGCAAAGTTGACTTGCCCCCATGGGGACTGAACCCGAGGCCTAGGACTCATTAGAGCCACGGAGACAGCCAGTAGCTGAAGGTAATTAGCTGTGCAGACAGACCCTCTCTTCCCATGGGTCCTTAACGGCCAAAACAATCTTTTGAGGCAAAGAAAACAAGTTCAGATTGTTTTTCTGCATTGACATGGAATAGTTTTCCTCTGCTTCCTCCAAAATAAGATTAATAATAAGAGTCATTGGTTTCAGAGGTTAATGACACAGGTGGTAAAAAGACAAAAATAATCCCTTATTTTATTCATTCAACTTGTTGACAGCTGAAGCCATTTCCAGTTGCTGTCTGCAGGCAAGGGGGAAGGCAGGGAACACTTTCTTTTAGACTTGATGGAACACCTCCAGCGTAGCAGGTTGCCAACACAACATTCTTCATGCCAGGAAGGCACCAGCCATTGTGATTGCTCTGCAGCATGGAAGAGTGGTCTCCACTAATGAAGACTGAGCCACGCATTGGGTAAGTCTAATCCACGAGGGCTGGAGAAAAATGAAATATGGCATTCAGGCTGAGCCTCGCAAAGTCATGGTGGCCTCAGAGGTTTCCACAGGCCTCTCCGAGTGCCTGGAAAACATGACTTTGCTATTTATCAAAAGGAAGGAAAATAACCACAATTTTTTAGCAGGGAAAGTTCCAGATTTTGTGGCACTTAAAAGTTATACAATTCAGGGGGATCTCTTTAACAAAAAAGAATGCAAAAATGTATTACTTTTGCAAATTTTACAAAAATTGAGGACCAAGGGAACACATCGCTAGGGGCCATGGAAGGAGCTCATGCTAACAAGAAAACCCGAAGCTTAAGTTCTGTTTGTTTAGGGTAAATCCACCCCTGCTGTATGTTCTCTCATTTAACCCTCCCAACAATCTTGTGATGTTGGTGTTCTTACCTCTACGTTTTCTGAATGCTAAGAAAAGTGCTAACCACTTTTTTTTCTTCTTTATATTTTTTGTATTATTTTAATTTTCTATATAACCTGTATTTTCTTTCTTATCAGAAACAACAGTAAAGTCATTTTCGCTTTGGAAAAGCACGGGAAAGAGAGAAACAGGCCCACAGCCTTTGTGTATTGGGTTTAAAGCTATTTCACCAGCATGCAGCAGAAAGCCTGGCACTCAGTAGGTCTTCAGTAATATTTGTCATCTTTTCAAACCCAGATCAATTTTGCTTCGAAGGCCACATTCTTCACATACCCATGTTGTCTCTAAAGGGCTAAATGCCAGGCTAGGGGAAAGGGAAGACAACCTCATGGATAACAGATCTATATCCAACAAAGACCATGATTCCAGAAAAATTAGGAAGGCCCTTTGCTCCCAAATTCTCATCCTCCTCTTCTTTACCATCATCACTCTTACAAAACTAAGCCATTGTTCTTATGTTTGTTGAGGCTTCATATTCCTTTAGTAAGATGTAACATTATTTTGTCTCATAATTGGAATTAAGTCTATAATTCCTCTGGGATTTTGACATGAATCCCCCCTCTTACTGCAGCTGATTCTTAGGAACAGTTTTGGGAGAAGGTGGTGTTCTGAGGGTGCAATAGGCTCTAAGGAACTGACTTCTGGGGAAAAGAGGGCTCTACCTCCACCAGAATCAATAAAATCTGAGTGTGCCATGGATTGGAAAGATGTAATAAGTTCTCAAGCTACTGGAGGAGAATCCTTGTCATCTATTTTTGTGTCTTTCAGGAGAACTTAAAAACTTTCCTCATACAGTCTCTGCATATATCTGTTCTACTCACCTCCTGTTCACCCCACTGGTGAAGGAGGGATTTCCCCACCTAAATACTGTGTGATGGCTGAACACACAACACTGTCACGTACACTTACAGCCCAGGGAGGAGGAGGCCACACACCGTGCAGGCCACTTGAGAGTTGCACTTGGGAACAGAATGAACCAGTGGGAGCTGAGGGAGGCAGACTTTGTAGTAACAAGAGGGTGAGATGCTCTCTGGTTCCCCCAGGAGGATGTGATTGGTTTGTTTGAATAAAGGTGGGGAACCTTTCCCACTGGAAGGGGGACGTATCTGGCAAGAGCAGGAGAACTTATGACTATGCCCTTGGGGCCCCGAGAGGCTCAAATATATCAAGGCAGCACATGGAATTTCAGGCCTTACAATGCAATATCTTGTTAAACTTATTCCTGAGAAGTTTCTCTCATTTGTTACTATTGTAAATGGGGTTTTCTCTACCATTATGTTCTGTAACTAAACAATATTTTTTAAAAGATAACACAGGGGCCGGCCTGGTGGTGCAAGCGGTTAAGTGTGCGCGCTCCGCTGCAGCGGCCCGGGGTTCACCAGTTTGGATCCCAGGCACGTACTGACACACTGCTTGGCAAGCCATGCTGTGGCGGCATCCCATATAAAGTGGAAGAAGATGGGCACGGATGTTAGCCCAGGGCCAGTCTTCCTCAGGAAAAAAAAGAGGAGGATTGGCAGATGTTAGCACAGGGCTGATCTCCTCACAAAAAAAAAAAAAAAGATAACACAGGCAGCCGAGTGAGGCAGCTGCCATTCAGAGATGTGAAGACAAAACAGCTTCAATTTTACAACTGAAAAATCAGGGAAGACATTCATGGAGCCGTTTAGGACCAAGCATTACCATCCCAGGTCAGTTACCCTGTCATGCTGCTCTGCTTTGGGAGTAGAAAAGTGACATTTGTGAATCCTCAAGAACAGAAAGGGCTACTATTAAAAATCATTCATTTCAAGGATCATTAAAAATGGACAATTTAATTTGCATTTCAAAGACAGACTCAGAGAAAAGATAAATTTGTCCGTAAGACTAATGGGGAAAGTTTGATGGTGCAAATTATTATCTTTTGTCTTAATGGAAAATACAATATATAATAGCAAGGTATAAAAAAAGGAACTAAAATGATTTAAAAGCAACAACATTAATGATTTAACAAAGATAAAGGAGAAGACAATGAAACCAACTGCCCCCCAAAAGGAACTCCAAACCGTTTTTAAAAATCCGTAAATAGCAAGATTAATGTCTCACCCATTTATTTATTCAACAGCCATTTACTGAGTACCTACCATGAGCCAGGATTCATTCTAGGGGCTGCCGTGCAGAGGTCACGTGTACAATGCTGGCCATCAAGTTGCTCACAGGCTTGCAGGGAAGATGGACAAGCAAACAGCGATGTCCCGGGTGCCACAGGCTTCTACTTCAGCTCTGTGAGGAGCAAGGAAGGGGCTCCTACCCCAGACTGAGAAAGAGAAGGCTTCCCAGGGAAGGGAACATCTAACCTTAAATCTCAAGGATGGAGAGGAGTTATCCAGGCAAAGAAAGAGGGGAATTCCAGGCAGAGGGAAGAGAATCTGCATTCAAGGACATAGAAAGTGAGGCAGGTGTGGCCAGAGCATAGGGCAGAAGAGGATGTGACTGGACAGGGGGCAAGGTTTGGAGAAGAAGATTCTTGTAGTCCATGTGAAGAGTTTGGTTCTAATTCTACGGCAATGGGGAGTGATAGGATCAGATTTGCAGTTTGGGAAAACTACTATAGGCTGCGGGAGCAAGTAGGAAGATGATGTACAATCCAGAAGGAAAAATACGAGGGCCTGGAAGCAGTGGGATTGGAGAAGAGAAAATAGGACAGATACGAGTTATGTTACGGAAGGAGAATCAATAGGACATGTTCATTGACTGGACTTGAAAAGTGTGGCCAAAGCAAGGCTGCGCTCTGACTTGGATGAATGGGATTTTAAGGAGCAAAGACGATGGTAAGTTCTGCTTGTCACGTGCTGAATTTATTAAAATAGGAAGTGCTAAAAAGTTCATTAGACCGGAAGTTCTCAAATTTTTATGTGCATGAGAATCACCTGGCGATCTTGTTCAAATGCAGACTCTGTTTCTGTAAGTCTGGGATGGGGCCCGAGACTCTGACAGGCTCCCAAGTGAGGCTGATGCTGCTGGACCATGCACCACACTTTGAGGAGCGAGGCTTCATACTAGGAGGTCGATTAAATAATAATTACTTCTTGATTTCACATGACAGAAATAAGGAAATACCTATTTTATGATATCTGAAATTTAATAACAAATCTAATGAGATTGGAGGAATAAATGCAAAGAAGAATTACTTTTGGAGAAATGCTTTGATAAGCGCTCAGGGTGGGAGGTGAGACCAGAAGTACACAGGTGAGGGACAGCTGGACACAGGCTTCTGAGACGGTGGAGCTGCCCTGCCTGGGAAAAGGGAGCAAGACAGCAGTGTGCCGGGGGGAGGACCAAGTCCTTCTGTCCTCCCCAGTCATCAGGAAAGTACATGTGGATCACTAATGGTCTTGTTGGGTGGTGGGGATGTGGAGAATGTGAGTGTGAGTGTGCTCTTGTGAGTGCAAATGTATGTGTGCGTGTGGGTGTGCATGTGTGCACAGGTGTGGGGGCATGTATTTGAGGCAAGGCTAGTTCTGCGTCCTGGCAGTGCATGCCAAATGCAGAGCCAGCAACAAAGACAAAGGGGACAAAGGGCCAGCTGACCTCTAGGTTACAAAAAGACCATCTCAACAAAGTAAAACACACACGATGACAGGATAGAGTGCCACGTGACAGTTACCACATGGACCAAACCCTCTAAAAACGAAGAGTCACTGAGTGAATTTAAAAACCAAATCCAAAGATTTGATGGCTTTTGGATTATATCCAAAGACACATTTAAAGAAAAGAGAAAAGGCCAACTAAAATGAATGCCTGTGCAAACGCAAGAAGGGCAGGAGTTTTAATCATGATCTCTGACAAAACAGACGTTAGACAAAGGCCTGAGGAAATACGAACTCTGGCACATTAGATGATGAAAAGCACAGTGAGGAATGAAAACACAGCAATATTCATTAGGTGCTACATGTTTCAAAACAACAAAATATATAAATGAAAAGGTGGCAGTTATCCAAAAAGAAATAAATGAAACTCTATTAGGACTCTCAGTGCCTTGCTTTCAGAATATGGCAGATCACATACACAAAAGAACAGCAAAAATCACAGAGCTGAACAGCATCACTAATAAGGTAGACAGAGTTCCAGAGAATTAGATGAAAAATTAGACAATCTACCTTTTAAAAATCTATATGAACCTCTCTTACACTCCAAATAATTACATATTAGGTAAAGAAGTTTCAATTAAATAAGAATATACAGACAGGCCGTACATTGATATAATAGCAAACCTTCAGATGGTGTTCATCACATGACAGGCACTGTTCTCTGTGTGTGCGTGTGTGTGTACAAACATTAACTCACTTCATTTTCGTAGCCTTATGGAGTAGGTATCATTATTATCTTCATTTTACAGATGAGAAAACTGAAGCAAAGAGAAGTTAAATAACTGGTCAAAGGCTGTGTCTGTGCTGTATCTTCCCACTGGACCCAGAAGTGGACACCTGCCCGAGTTGGGCCAATCAGATTTTCTCTCCCAGGAACTTAAACCTGACACAGAGAGATCCGGAGGCTTGACTTGATTTCCCAGCTGAGCCCTTTAAAGCAGGGTTCCCTAGACGATGCAGTCGGGGCTGGGCTGCCAGGCACCTGCACCGTGGAGCTGGCTGTTCAACTCTTTCTTTACTATTAAGAGCTATCCCAGGATCCTTCCAACACTTTCCACTTTTTTTTTTTTTTTGGTGAGGAAGATTAGCCCTGAGCTATCATATATTGCCAATCCTCCTCTTTTTGCTGAGGAAGAATGGCCCTGGGCTAACATCCATGCCCATCTTCCTCTACTTTATATGTGGGACGCCTGCCACAGAATGGCTTGATAAGCGGTGCGTTAGGTCTCACCCAGGATCAAAACCTGTGAATCCCAGGCTGCTGAAGCAGAGTGCAAGAACTTAACCACTCAGCCACCAGACTGGCCCCCTAAAACTTTCCACTTTTGTATAAGTTACCCAGGAACCAGAAGAGCCTTATCTAGTACCCCCACGGAATTTAAGAACACTTCCCCATGATAACAATGGAGTCATGGAGAAAATCTCCCCAAATAATAACATCCTATTTTATTTTATTTTATTTTTTTAATTTTATTTATTCATTTTCCCCCCAAAGCCCCAGTAGATAGTTGTACGTCGTAGTTGCACATCCTTCTAGTTGCTATATGTGGGACGCGGCCTCAGCATCGCAGGACAAGCGGTACGTGGGTGCACGCCCCGGAACCGAACCGGCTGCCAGTAGCAGAGCGCGCGCACGTAACCGCTAAGCCACGGGCTGGCCCAATAACATCCTATTTTAAAAACACAAACTCCACCCACCAAAATTCATGAGTGCCAAGTGTTATTTAAAAGAAAACATGTTTCTCTAACTATATACATTAATTAGAAGGCAAAAGGAAAATATAAAATAGATCTCAATCTAAAAGATTTAGAAAAGGAACAAAGTAATTAAGCATTGTTCAATTAAATAGCATTGAACAAACTAGAAACTAAAAAAAAAGGAAAAAGGAAACAAACCAATGACTAGTTCCTGAAAAGGTTAGCCAAAATAATAAACCATTGAATCAACTTAAAAAAAAAAATAGAAAAAATTAAGAAACTTAGAAAGCTATTAATTAATTCCACAAGAGGAGGGAATTGGCAATAAAAGTAAGACTACACCTGCATAATGTAGATTCATGGGATCAGTTGTGTTTATAGGCTTAAACTGCACTTTATTAAATCTGCGTATGATTAAGCCATACGGTATCTTTGCCTCTTACCAGCTAATTCCTTTGGGTTTTCTTTTCTTTCTTTCTTTCTTTTTTTTTTTAAGTGCCAAGTTAAAGAAATCTGAGTTACAAATCAGAAGACTCGAATCTCGGAGGATGGAAACAGCTCGTCATCGGGTCAGATCCGGGCGCCTGGAGCATCCACAGGACTCAGGCAGCAGCGGTCGGGGCCCTCTGAGGTGAGTGGGCGCTTCGGTTAGTGGCCCTGACCACAACCATGCCGCTGTCCGCAGCGCCGTCCCCAGGGACCGTCGCTGCTGCTGGCGCGTGGGGTGCGGTATGCACCGATTTTCGGAATTCGCGCTCCACGCCCGCCTCACGCGCCCCCCACTCGAGGAGCTGGTGCTACTGGGGTGTCTGCCCACTGCAGAAATCGCCACACCACCACCCCGGCCTGTTGCAGGAGAAGCTCAGAGCACCTCCCTCCCTTGCGCCTCTCCCAAACTTTGCTCCACGCAGCCCATCGCCTTGTAAAGCCTGGGGCTGTCACACCCGAAAACGCGGGTGGGGATTCTCTCTCAGAGGCCTGGGATTTCTGCTTTTGGCTCAGCATCCCTAAAACTATTAAGGAACCCTCGAAGCAATGAAAGGCAGACTCTCGCTTCCGTGGAACAGAGAGGAGAAAAAACACTCAACAGCAGCAAGAGACAGACACAGATTGAAACCTATCCTGACACGGTCCCTGTGGGCTGCGCGGAGGATCCCTCAGCTCGGGGCGTGGGGACTCCGGAGCCTTGAGCCTGTTAGTGGTGCTCCTGCGGGATGCACCAGGAGGGGGGTGTGGAAAGAAGGGAGAAGAGCCGGCCACGCGAGAGGCGGGGGACCCCCTGACACCGTGGCTGCCATTCTTGCATGTTCTCTGTAGGAAGGAAAATACAATTTTTAAGAGGCTAGGAAATATCATGGTACCAGTAGAAAGAGAAATCTATTTGTTCCATCTTCTGAAGAAATGAGTATATTCCAAGGAATAAGTCAATTATAACAATAACTAAAGACCTGTAGCTTTATAGATTTTCTCTGAGAACGTAGTTGTTTTAAATTGTTAGGAATAAATTATCACAGAAAGAAAACAATTACTAAAGTGCCGTCATTCATAAGCCTTCTTACTGAAGATTTGCCCAATGTTTTAGATATTTGTTATAAAACAACTATTGCTGTGATTCATCAGATTAATAATACAAGATAGTCAGACTTCATGTCTTTTGGAATTGGGAAATATAAGAATACTTTAGGATCTAAACCTAAAAATATATCCCAAAATGAACCCTTACAAGGCACTACTTTAGTTAAAGAAATTACCTGGGAGGAATAACACACCTGCTTGCTCATATATTAATATTTAGTAATTTATAATTATAATTATTATAATAATATGATTATGATAACAATAATTATTTTCTAATAGCCAGTAGATTAAGCGCTAACTTGTGGCCTGTCCTCTTCTAAGCACTGTACCGGTATTAACATATTTTATCCTCATAAAAAGGGAGTTATTATTACTGCCTCTTTTTTTGAGATGAAAATGGAAGCCCAGGGAGGTTAAGACGCTTGCCCAAGGTCACACAGCTATTGCATGGCGAAGCTGGGCCTTGAACACAGGAATTACAGCTCTAGTCATTTCCCTTTTCTATTTTCGTTAAAGTAATACAAGCTTATTGGTTAAAGGAAATCAAAATAAGATGGCCCCATAATGAAACGCTTCTCTTCTGCTTGTTCCTGTGGTTACGAGGCACCCAATGTCACCACCCCAAGGAGAGAATTCCCAGTGGTCTTCACAGTGCAGCCTCTTCCTGTGGGCAGTGTTCCCTGGCACCCTAGTGGGCAGATACTCATTGAGTTCCACCAGTGTGCAACCTTAGCAACCTCCCTGTCACCGGGTGGCACAGCCATACTGTCTTCCACAAGGTCTGCATCTGGGCCTTGGCTGGGGAGGGGTCCCCTTTCAGTGTCTTCCTTTTTTAGATGCTCTGCCTCAGCCCTGAAGGTAGCGGCTTCTCTCTACACCTTCTTTTCCTGTATTCTTGAGGGTTCTCTTTACCCCTTCGTAGGTAATCCCAAATTACGGGTAATAATTCTTTACAGTCAACTCTCCCTGTTCAGATTGCTATGTGGCTTCTTTCTCCTGATTGGACCCTGACTGACACAGTGAACTATTCCCGTAATAATTTTTAATAGAGGCTGCCACTTGTGTGTTTCTTACATGGGAGACAATGGATTAAGCATGTTGCAAACATTATCTCATTTAATCCTACCAATAGCACTATAAGGTAGACATCATTATCTTCATTTTCAGATGAGGAAATTAATGCTGCCTGGGTAAGAAATCACAGGTCTGGTCTAATGGACTCCAAGCATATGCTCTTAACCATCAGACTATGAGGAAGTCCAACGAAGGAAACAAGGCCATCTGATCTAACTAAGGCACAGGTGCCAATGCACCAATACTAGTCTCGTAACCTTACATGGAGGTCAACATGGCACATTCACCCACAGCTGAATAGGTTTCTTGGAAAACCTATAAATAACTAAAATTGCCTTCCCTTATAAACATGTCCATCTGCTCCAAGGCAAACGGTCTTTTGTGACAGTTTTCAGCTAATCAACTTGCCCAAAGACAAAAAAATAAGGGCAATCTCTGGTCCACAGACAGTCTGCAATTTTTACTTTTATAAACCTTGCCCTGACTTTGACCAGTGAGATTTGATTTACAGTTGATTGATCTCCTTTGTATACAAGTCATGTCTCTGAATTATCCTTTGACAGTTGTTTCTGGAGGTCCCACTGAGATCCGCTCATTGGAATGTGTTCATAGGAGCCTACAGAAGCATGCAGCTTGTGTGTATGCCTCGTCTGGACCCCTTGAGTCCTGGCTGCCTTCTCTAAGTCCCTCAGGTGAGTGTCATCATCATGTGCCAATTAATTCTTTAGCTCTTGAGCACTGATTATACTTCCTGGCCAAGTTTGGTCCTGCTGTGTCCATGGCCATTGTGTTTTTGTGTGTGTGTGTTTGTGTGTGTGTGGTCTAGAGCTGCCAGATAGGTCACGTAGTGACGATTCTCTGGGAATGTGGCTTTTCGGGGAGCTCCAGGGCCATTCTTCTCCCTCCAGAGGCTGCCAGTTTCCACAATGACTATGATTCCAAGACTTGTGGGTTTCAAGGCTACTTCAGAGTTGCAGAGAGGGGGTGCGGAATAGGGCAAGTTCAAATGCCAGAAAGATCATTGTTCCTACCAAGATTCAGCAAGTTTTTTGAATAAACACGCTTTGGATTGTCACAAGCCTTCGGTTAATTTCCAGAGTTCTGAAAATTTTGATTTTGACAATTTTTGCTGGTGTTCTTGTCTATTTTATGGAAGAGATTTTCGGAGGTCCTTACTCCATCATTCTACAAGTGCTTTGATAACAAGGTTTAAATAAATCATAAATGTGAGCCCTTAATTTGACTAACATTCTTTCTGAACAGGTACAGCAGAAAACAGCACAAAACAAAATGGCAGGAGTCTGCTACAAACGTCTCCGGAGTTACCTTATTGTGCCTCAGGAGATTTTTCCATGTGTGAGTGTGGAGCAATTTCTTAACAGATAGGTTTTTATATCTTTGGCTACCTTTGGAGGAGGTTAACAAACTGGACTGTAAAGTCTCTTAAATTAAAAGAGCTCCTATTCTGATTCGTAGAGATGGGTAAACACTTATAATAAAAAAAATTCTGAGTTGCAGTTTATCAAGTACTGAAGTTTTCTCAAAGGACCAGCATTCTTAAAACATGTGGAGTTAAAATTTATTTCTTCTCTAAGTGTTCTTGAATTACATTATCTTGATTTATACAAGCATTTATTAATCTCCATAAATTAAATTATTGGCCTTGGTTGTTAAACTATAAGATAAGAAGCAAGAAAAATACAAGTTATTATGAGGCTAAGAAATAGAGAAAATACTAAGAAAACATCACAACTTTGCAACAAAATGTAAAGATTTTTAGGATTTTGGTATGTAAATACAAAAAAATTATAAAAATATATATTAAAAAAACAACGGCAAGTACAGGTAATATTATTAAACATGATTAATCCTTGGACAAACTGTACTGCTCTAATACTTAGGGTTTAAAAAGAACTATGTGACTTCTCCCTGATTTTATAACAGTATGAAAAAAGTTAGCATAATATTCTAGCTGATGTAAGGCCTGAGTTTATTTTCACAAAGAAATCTTAGTTAATATGAACTACTTAAGTTTCCTCTTCTCTTTGTAATGGTCAAATAATATTTTCATTAAATGTTTAACATTATAAATGATTATATAATAATCAATGTCTTCCAAAATAATTTACTCTTATAAATTTCACGTAATGCTACAAATTATACAAATTTTGTTTTTCCATTTGCACTGGGTATATAAAATTTTAGATGCCATATTTCTCTTATGTACTTTTTCTTTTAAAAAAATTTATTTTCAGTGTCTGTACCATATTCCATCACATGGTGTTATCATACTTAGCCATTACCCAACAAGTGGACATTGTTGTTTCTATTTTTCCTATTTTCCTATTAAGTAAGGCCCAAAACACCCTCGTATGTTTATCTTTGACCACATCTCTGGCTATTTGCTAAAGATGAAATTTTAGAGGGTGATTACTGGAAAAAGATAATGAGCTCTTAAGCTCTTAAAATGTGCAGTCAAATAAATCTTCAGAAGGGTACCAATTGACAATTCCACTAGCCCCATTTAAAGGGGCCTATTTTGCCACATTGATATTTTCAAATAGCTGCATTGAGATATAATTCACATACAGAAGATTCACCCTTTTAAAGTGTACAACACAGTGGTTATTAGTATATTCACAGAGTTTGCAACTGTCACCATTATTGAATTTTAGAATATATTCATCACTCCCCCAAAAAATTCTATACCCAGGCCACCCCGTGGCTCAGCGGTTAAGTGCGCACACTCCGCTTCCGCAGCCCCAGGTTCTCCGTTTCGGATCCCTGGCGCGCACCGACGCACCATTTGTCAAGCCATGCTATGGCGGCGACCCATATAAAGTAGAAGAAGATGGGCATGGATGTTAGCCCTGGGCCAATCTTCCTCAGCAAAAAGAGAAGGATTGGCATCAGATGTTAGCTCGAGGCTGATGTTCTTCACAAAAAAGAAAAAAAAGAAAGAAAGAAATTCTGTACCCATTAGTCATCACTGCTCACTCTCCCCTCCTGGAACCCCAGGAAACCACTCATCTACTTTCTGTTTCTACGGATTTGCCTATTCTGGACATGCCATGTAAATGGAATGTGGCCTCTTGTGTCTGGCTTCTTTCACTTAGCACAATGTTTGCAGGGTTCATCCATGTTGTAACATGTATCGGTACTTTCCCCCTCTTTATGGCAGAATAATATTCCATCATATGTACATACTACATTGTATTTATTCACTCCCCAGTTCATGGACACATTGATATTGTCAATTGATTTTTATATAATCTTTTAAAAGTCTGATTTATCAAGGAATAATTTACATACAGTAAATTCATCCTATTTAGTTCTATGAGTTTTGACAAATGTATATAGTTCTGGTACTATCACCAACCCAAAAAGTTCCCCAGTGCTCCTTTGTAGTCAGTACCCTGCCCCATCCCCAGAGGGGAGCTGATCTGTTCTCTGTTCCTAGAGTTTGCTTTTTCCAGAATGTCATATAAATGAATTCATATGGTATGTAGCCTCTTGAGACTGGCTACTTTCACTTGTGTAATGCTTTTGAAAAACTCGATCAGTTGTTCTCAGAGAAGTTTTCTGACCCTTCCCCTTTAGTAATGTTACAGAAACCCTGCTCCCACCTCCTTGTCCCCCTACTTGAGAATCTGTGGGCTCGACGCCCTCTGAGATCGTTTCCAGTATTAACATGTTATTACTCATGACCCCTGACTCATCCAAACTGCTGCAGTCTGCACATTGACAGGTGTGCAAACACTGATAAGAAAAGTGTTTTTACACACTTAAGTCCCAGTAGCTTGTGGGAAATAAAACCTGAAATGTGCAAGTGGTGTGTCCATCCTGCTTGTCTGTCTTTTCATGAACTCTTCTATCTTTTTCTATTTTTAGTAGTTTTATTTTTATTTAGTTTTGATCTTAATTAAAGTGGTGCATGAACAGAATTTTCATAGTTGAATAGAACTATAACACTTGTTATGAAAAACAATAGTCCCCCAACCCCACCACCAACTTCTCACTCTCGAGCGGCCACTGTTATAGTTCTTTTAACTGATTATTTGTATTTTTATTTTTCTCCATCTCTTTACATAACATATTGATATTTATTGCTTTTTTCAATTTTAGGCAGTATCTGTTGACTTCCTGCAATGGAATATGAGGATTTAGCTCTTTCTTACACCCCTGTGTCCCCACCCTCCTAATACAGCAATATTATAGTTTTGGTTAAAACAATATCCAGTATTACATCCCTAGGACTATGTAAACACCGTTGACAGGTGAGGTGTGTAAAATGCTCTGATTATTTTCCTTTTCTATATAACTTTTTGTTTTCTCTGGAATTAATAATTTTATCATTTTTTAATATCCTAGGTTTTCTATATTCTTACCACTGATTTATCCCCAAACTCTCCCCAGTTTGTGTAAATCTCCTCTCAACATTTTCATATATATTCGATTTCTTCCTTTCTTCCTTTCTTTGTTCCTTCCTTCGTTCGTTCGTTCGTTCCTTCCTTCCTTTCTTTGTATTTCTTTTTTAATTTCTTAATTTCTCCTCCCTCCCCCCTTCCTTCCTTCCTTCCTTTCTTTTTAAAAGAAATCTCACCAGGAGTCTTCTAACCTGCTCCCAAGAAGACTGGTTGATCTCTGGGCTGGCTGCACAGTTACCATCCTAGGATCTCATTTCACCATCATCCTGAGAATTCCTTCATCTTTCTTTGGGTTGGAATCCCCATATTTTTCTATTTTTTGGCTCACTATTGTTTTGGTAGAATGCGTCTTTGAATAGTTTCCTGAATAGAGTACCTGGGAGGAAAATTTTTTTGAGACCTAAAAATGTCTTGATTCTGTCCTCATGCTTGGTTGGTAGCTGGGTTAGGAGTGAGGTTCTAAGTTGGAGACCATCTTCCCTCAGAATTCTGTGGCATTTCTTCATTATCTCAAAATTCCAATGTTGCTAATGAGAGGTCTGCTCTTCTGATCCTTGATCCTTTATAGTAACTTATTCTCCCTCCAGGAAGCATGTGGGATCTTCTCCTTGTCCCTGGTGTTCTGAAATGTCATGGTGATGATCTTAGTATGGGTCTAGTTTTCTCTCCTATCCTGGGCACTGGAGAGGACCTTTCAATCTGAATAATTAGATTCTTAAGTTCTGGGGAATTTTCTTGGTTTGTTTCTTCAGTGATTTTTTCACATTTATTTTTTGCTATTCTCTCTCTCCAGAACTTCCATGACTTGGCTGTTGAGAATCCTGGACTGGGCCTCTATTTTCTTATCTTCATTGTCCACATCTTTGTCTTTTTGCTTTGCTTTCTGGGAGGTTCCCTCAAATTATCTTTCAAATTTTCTGTTGATTTTTTCATTTCTGCTCTTATACTTCTAATTTTTAAGACCTGTTTTGTGTTCTATAATTTTTTAAAACAGCATCTTATCTGTTTCATATATTCAATATCTTCTTGTAAATTTCTAGGCTTTGCAATGATAGTTTCTCTCTCTCTCTGTCTGTCTCTCTTTGTCTCTCTCTTTGTTTCTGTCTGTCTGTCTGTCTCAAATCTCTCTTTTCCTCAGGCTGCTTTGTTTTCTGTTTGTTCGTTTTGGCCACTCTCTTCTCCCTGGGGGCTTCCCTCCAGTAGCCGGGGAGTTGGGTCTCTAGTTGTAGAGGGCTCTGTAAGACTAACTGAATGCTCTCTGTCCATGGTGGGCTGTTGATGGTGGGCATCAGGGTAGGGGGTTGGCTTTGTTTAAGTCTGGGCCCCTATGTGAGCATCCTTCTCTGGGGCAGGTCAGATTCCTCCGAGGACTCTCTAGTCTCTTGCTTGGAAGAGTAGAATGATTCCTGCCAGGATTGGGGAACCAGGTTCAGGGGTCAGGAGAAAATGGCTGGGGGAAGTTGTAACATTCTGGTGTGAATCTCCACTTCATCCCTCTGTCTGTTACTCCGTCTTCAACTCTGCATGGTATCCACAGCCCAGAGGCAAAATGGGAAGAACCTGGGGAATTCATTGCTGCTTGAGCAGTCTTCTAGTCATCCTGTATGTAGCCCCTCAGTCACCCTTCTAGATGAATCTGACAGTTTGGTAGAGGAGCCTCCGAGGGTATTTCGGGTTGTTTCTCAGCTTTCTCCACTGCTGGTTTATGATTCAGAATTCTTGATTCCAGCAAGTCAATTTGCTTTATCTATCCTTTCCAGCTTCTAAGAGTTTTTCCTTTTTTCATTCTCTTTGTCCTAATTGTTTATGCCTTTGTTAAAAACAAATTCCTTTACTGAGGATTTAGGAAGTTGGGGAGGCTAATGGGTATATTCAACCTGCCATCTTGTTTGAAAGTCAGAAATCATGCCATTCTTTGCTCAAAAACCATGATGTAAAAACAATCAGAAAAATACCAACCATTTCACGACCCTTCCCCATTCTTCCACTCTTCCTTCCCCTCGCCTGATACTTTGCCGCTGTTGCACTGAAGATAGGAGCAAAGATGTTTGGCACTGGAGACAAGTAAACCAGAAATGTTGCACTGTATTCAGGCGAGAGCAGTTTGCGGTGTCGTCTGCACTGATACAAGATACCCAGCAGTCAGGAACAGCATCGCTCACAGCCGATACCGCCTAAGCGTAGTAACTCACGTCCAGTATAATCAGAAAGGAACGGCATTTACTGTGCATCTTCTCTATGTGCGTGAAAGGCCGAATGCCCCATGGCCGTGGGCCGGTAGATCAGGAGTTTTCCTGAAGTGATATTATTTTTACAGATTCAGTTCTTACAATTCAGAGTTGCATTTATTTTAATTAAGGCAACAACCAAATGCTCAAAGGACGAGATGCTACGAGAATCAACTGGACACAGCCAGAGAGGACAGAAGCCCCTCAAGAGTGGGCCTGGGAATGTTGTATGAAAGCTTCATCCAGCACAGATGAGGCAGGCGTGGTTGAGTATTGACACATCAGATGGGTGACTGGTCCAGAAGAATTTATTAAGCAGTTTTTCTCTACATAGATTTAAATTTTTTTATAGTAAAAAATGTTAATCGGAGGGGAGCGAGGCAGCCTCATCCAAGTGTTGTGCCTCCCTCTCAGCTCCTGGAATTATTCAGATGTCTACTCCCCAACACTGCCTCACAGTGGCCCAAAATATTAGGTCAAAGGTAAGTTTTCTGTGTGGCAAGACTCACTTCCCCGCCACTTCCTACTTGCACACACACACACACACACACACACACCTCCCCCAGCTGCAATACTCCGCTCAGGGGTGTCCTTTTAGGCACCGTGGGAGCACTGTCGCACAGCAGAAAGATTACGAGAAAGGCAGGCAGGAAGTAGGTGTTCTAAGACTTCAGGCAAATCACATATTCCCTGTGCTTCAGTTTCTGCATCTGAAAAATGAGGAGACCGATCTCCATGATCACTAAGGTCTCTCCCAGGAGCAACCATCCGTGGTCCCACCTATGGCGAAGTGACCTACTGGGGATGTGACCCTGGTCTTATTAGCATCTTGCTTTTCACAACTGGCCCCAGACTAGAACACGTTGTTCGTTATCGGCCTGGACAGGTGGATGAGAGGATATGCCGGCTGCCGTGACTGTGACCGAGAGGGCTTTATCGGGGATGCCTCCCCTCGTGAGCCTATGGTCTCCTGTGATGGCAGTGACGGTCTTCTGAAAATATCGTCACCAGGAATGAAGAAAGCTCCTCAAGTGTTTTGAAGTCCCCCTCCCGTCACAAGTCTACTTGTACTGTCTACACACTGTCTTCTCACCGATTTCTTTTTCGTAGGAAGAAGGTTGTGATCACAGGTCTTACAGTCATTTCTCTCTGCTCCGGGGCGTATTTTGTACTTATTCACATACAGCCTAGTCTGTAGCCCCATTTGATGTTAATTTGAGTGGTGGGTACCACACCCAGTAATTCTTCTCCGAGAATTTACCCTCTAGATACACTGGCATGTGTGGTGAAGGACTCACAAGCAGAAGGTTCGGTGCAAGGCTGTTTGTAAAAGCAAAATCTTGGTTACGGAATAGATGTCTGTCATAGGGGAACAGTAATAACAGGGCATCCATGATGTGGGGCATCGTGCTACTGTCAAGAAGGGAGGCGGGTCTGTGAGTGATGTGTTAAGTGAGGAGGGTTGGGATGTGCTCCCATCTCTGTAAGCACAGGGTCTCTTATATAATAATAAAAATATCCAGCATTGACAAGTGCTTGTAACGTGCCAGGCCCAGTTCCGCGCACTTTATACACATTAACTCATTTAATCCTCTGACAATCCTATTAGGTACATTCTATTATTATCCCCTTTTTACAACTGAGAAAACTGAACTGGGTCAATGTTGCACAGTTAGTGGCTGAGCCAGGGTTCAAACCAGGCAGCCTGATACCAGAGCCCTGACTTCATCACAGAGGGGCACACACACACACACACACACACACACACACACACTCACTCTCATATGTGCACAGAACATTTCTGGAAGCAGATGAGTATCAGTGGTGTGTTATCAGTGGTTGCCTCTGGAGAGGGAAGGTTTCAAGGGGTAGGCGTCTTGGTAAAAGCAAAATATCTATAATTGAACACCTTTGGTGCTGTTGATGTTTATTATATATTCTTTTTTTTTAAATTAACAAAATATTGTTAGTGCATCATTTTAAAAAGTCACATGGTATGAAGAATGACAAAACAGGAGCAGTAAAATGTCACATCTATGATTATTATGTGGAATATTTTTTTTTTCTTGTCCCTGGCTTTTTACCTCAAACTCCTAGTCGGCCTGCCGTTGATGTTAAGTCCCTGGCAAAAAACGAGAATTCTTGTGAAAATGGCTTCTCGTATTTAGCAGCATTTAATGACATCTTTTTGAAACTACAGTGTTGGGATAGCTTTTGTAACATTTGTGTGATAAATAAAGTAATTCCCCTCTAATAGCGATTACACTTACTTCTATACACCAGTTACTAAACCTAGCTTGTCATTGTAAAGAAAGATTTTCAGTATTTGCTTGTCCATGGCACACTACAAAAAACAGTGCACAAGGTGCTTTTTTGTCTGTAATATGACCCAGTGGAAACCCAAAATGTGACCGACCAGCATCCTAATTCCCAGGACTGTGGTTGTGACAAATCACAGATGAGTCAGTCCTGCCTGCAGGGTTTTGTAGGAGAAACTCATTATGTGACTTATATACTCCCTAGAGAGTGTTCAAGGTTATTCATGAAGTGAGCTGCCTGAATTATGTGGCAATGTGGGCAGTAGACAATTGTTTCAAGGGGCTGGCCCCATGGCCTAGTGGTTAAATTTGGGGCGCACCACTTCAGTGGCCCGGGTTCAGATCCCAGGCGTGGACCTACACCACTTGTTGACAGCCATGCTATGGTGGTGACCCACATACAAAGTAGAGGAAGATTGGCACAAATGTTAGCTTAGGGCAAATCTTCCTCAGCAAAAAAAAAAAGAAAATTGTTTCAAATTGACCACTGCACCAAAGAGTTTCTTGGGGATTCCAGGAATGAGATTGTAGTAAGGGATCTCAAGTCATCTGCCATGCATGTAAATGTTATTAAAAATAGCATGTCTTTTCTCTTGTTAATCTGTCTTTTGTTAGTCATTCCCAAATCTAACTGGCTAGCAGAATCATTTGAGGGGTCTTTTGTTGTTGTTGTTAAATAGATTGCTAGGTCCTGCCTAAATATTCAGTAGCTCCGGGGGACCCGAGAATTTGCAGTCCATCACAGTTGATATCTGATGCTCAGCCAAGTTTGGGAGTCACTAGTTCAATTTATCCCACTCTATTTACTAATGTAGTTTTGACTCAACTAATTGTGCTTTAGCGAAGTAGCTGGTTAGTCAATGAATAATGAAATGCCCACTAATATGTTTAAAGCTACATCCTGCTGTGTTTATATGGACTATATGAATATAGTACATAGAACAATAATTCACATGTAGCCAGCACTTTATGGTCAATAAAAGGTATTTGCAGATGTTGCAATGGAGGCAATAAAGTGTTGTGGTCAAGAAGACAGGTTCCAGAGTCAGGCTGCTAGGGAGATCAGAATATGCCATCCCAAAACGTGTCACTTTGGCATAAGGATTATTTTCAGCTGAAGGCAACTGAGAATCAACAGATGCAGGAAGTGTTCTCTGTCCTCCCATATCCACCTAAAAGCAGGGCATAAATTTCCCTTTGTGAAGATGTTTCCCCCTGTACCAGAAAAAGAAGAGCAACTCATTTCACTGGAGAGAGGGAGTTGACACGGAGTCAACTTTGCATAAACAGACCTTACTAAAAATCATGCTTACCTTCCGTTAGCTCTCTTGTATATTTTCTAGTCACCTCCCCATGGTTTATCATCCCTCAGAGCCCAAACCCCCTTTCCTTTGTTAAAATGGTATATCAGCCCCTGAGTCTAACTGCTTCTTTGAGTTTTGCTTCTTTATTATGAACTCGCATGCATGTAAATGTTATTAAAAATTGTATGCCTTTTTTCCTGTTAATCTATCTTTTGTTAGTTTAGTTTGCAGCCCCCCAGTGCTTGAATATCAGAGGGTAGAGGACAAGTTTTTCCTCCGCAACACTTCAAACCTCAGTTCTACAACTTCCTATCTATGTGACCTTGGACTCATTTCTTTTTTTAATTCTCTCTGTGCCTCATTTTCTTTATCTGCAAAATTGTGGTAATAATATCATGAGATTGTAGAGCTCAAATGAGTTAGTACTTTTAAGCCCTTAGATCAGAGTCTGGTATTTAGTAATTACTTGGCAGATATTAAGTGTTATTTTATGTGATCTTCATAAAGAACTATTACTGCAATTTTATGATTGTAGAAATTGAAGTTTGGAGAGTTTAAATTACTTGCCCCAGGTCAGATTTAAAATAGTAAACTCAAAACCAGATCTTCCAACTCCAGATTTCATGCTGTCTGGCTTTTAAGTATTTATTTAACATTATAGAATTGTCTATAACTTTGATTCTTACCAAGAGGATTTGAGATAAAGATTTAACATTAATTTACCAAAGGACTCTAGAAATATAAGAAAAAATGGAAAGATATAAAACAGCAGAGAGATCTCACTTCAAAAACAGCTGCTGATACCAAACAGGAGAAGCTTTAAACACCAGTAAGTAAATGACACATGTAAAAGTAAGTATGGGTATGAAATTGAATTAGATAAGTGAGGATATGGCAAAAATAAAAAATCAGGTGTGCATTTGCCAAATCTGCTGTAAATGAGGGTAATATCACAAAGCAGACAAGAGGGAAAGTTCCATTTCACAGTTACTGCTTCCCAGGTATCATTCATTTGACTATGCATGGACTGTTACCATGTTGTTGTAAAGATTCAGCCACTCAAATCAATACAGTGGATTCCAGCTCAGCACTGGGATGAAATTGAGTAGAGAGCCAACTAGTACTATTGGTCATACAGAAACAAAAAATGATAAGCTCTGTATTCTTTCATTCCAACTTGGCAAGAGATTATAACTGAAGCCAGAAACTACAGGTCCTAGCGGGCAGTTTAATTTTTAAAAAATTAAAACAATGGGGGCAGCTGATACAGGTTCTTTGAGATGATGAGCTTTCAGCCAGCCATTAGTCTCTTCAAATAGACAAGGAAAAGCTTACCAAATATTTACAAGCCTGTTATCATATAACTTAAGGTAAATTTATATTTGTTCTGTACCTGGTTATCTTAATGCTGTGTTCCTAAATTTTTTGTTAAAGAATGAGGAAGAACAGGAGCACCAAAGTACATAAAGCAACTATTAACAAAGCTAAAAGGAGATATTAACAACAACACAATAATAGTAGGGGATCTTAATACCCCACTTACATCAATGGATAGATCATCCAGACAAAACATCAATAAAGAAACAGTGGACTTAAACAAAAAACTGGACAAGATGGACCTAGTAGACATGTACAGAGCACTCCATCCAAAAACAACTGACTACACATTCTTCTCAAGCACGCATGGAATGTTCTCAAGGATAGACCATATGTTGAGAAACAAGGCAAACCTCAATAAATTCAAGAAGACTGAAATCGTAACAAGCATTTTTTCAGGCTATGATGCTATGAAACTGGAAATCAACTGCAAGAAAAAAACTGGGAAAGTGACAAAGATGTGGAGATTAAACAACATGCTACTGAACAACCAATGGATCATTGATGAAATTAAAGGAGAAATCAAACAATATCTGGAAACAAATGAAAATGAAAATATGCCGTACCAACTCGTATGGGATGCAGCAAAAGCAGTCCTGAGAAGGAAATTCATAGCAATACAGGCCCACGTCAATAAACAAGAAAAAGCCCAAATAAGCAACCTTAAATCACACCTAACAGAACTAGAAAAAGAGGAACAAACAAAGCCCGAATTCAGCAGAAAGAGAGAAATAATAAAAATTAGAGCAGAAATAAATGAAATTGAGACCAAAAAAACAGTAGAAGGGATTAATGAAACAAAGAGTTGGTTCCTTGAGAAGATAAACAAAATTGACAAATCCTTAGCCAGACTTACTAAGAAAAAAAGAGAAATGGCTCAAATAAATAAAATTAGAAATGAAAAAGGAGAAATTACAACAGATACCACAGAAATACAAAGGATTATAAGAGAATAGTATGAGAAACTATATGCCAACAAATTGGACAATCTAGAAGAAATGGATAAATTCATAGACTCATACAACCTCCCAAAACTGAACCAAGAAGAAAGAGAGAATCTGAATAGACCAATCACAAGTAAAGAGATTGAAATAGTAATCAAAAACCTCCCAAAAAATAAAAGTCCAGGACCAGACAGCTTCTCTGGTGAATTTTACCAAACATTCAAAAAAGATCTAACACCCATCCTTCTCAAACTATTCCAAAAAATAGAGGAAGATGGAACACTTCCTAACTCATTCTACAAGGCCAACATCACCCTGATACCAAAGCCAGACAAAGACAATGCAAAAAAGGAAAATTACAGGCCAATATCGCTGATAAATATAGATGCAAAAATGCTCAACAAAATATTGGCAAACCGAATACAGCAATACATTAAAAAGATCATACACCATGATCAAGTCAGATTTATACCAGGGACACAGGGATGGTTCAAAATCTGCAAATCAATCAACGTGATATACCATATCAACAAAAAGAGGAATAAAAACCACATGGTCATCTCAATAGATGCAGAGAAGGCATTTGACAAGATCCAACATCCATTTATGATAAAAAATCTCATCAAAATGGGTATAGAAGGAAAGTTCCTCAACATAATAAAGGTTATTTATGACAAACCCACAGCCAACATCATACTCAGCTGGGAAAGTCTGAAAGCCATTCCTCTAAGAACAGGAACGAGACAAGGCTGCCCACTCTCACCACTCTTATTCAACATAGTTCTGGAGGTTTCGGCCACAGCAATTAGGCAAGAAAAAGGAATAAAAGGAATCCAAATAGGCAACGAAGAAGTGAAACTCTCACTATTTGCAGACGACATGATTTATATATAGAAAACCCTAAAGAATCCATTGGAAAACTATTAGAAATAATCAACAACTACAGCAAAGTCGCAGGGTACAACGGATTTTTTAAAAATCCGTTGCATTTCTGTATGCTAATAACGAACTAACAGAAAGAGAGCTCAAAATGATAATACCATTTACAATTGCATCAAAAAGAATAAAATATTTAGGGGCCGGCCCCATGGCGTAGTGGTTAAGTGTGCGCACTCCACTGCTGGTGGCCTGGGTTCGGATCCTAGGTGCAGATCCAACGCACCACTTGTCAGGCCATGCTGCGGCGTTGTCCCACGTAAAGTGGAGGAAGACGGGCACGGGTGTTAGCTCAGGGCCAGTCTTCCTCAGCAAGAAGAGGAGGACTGGCTTGGATGTTAGCTTAGGGCTGATCTTCCTCACAAAAAAAAAAAAGAAAAAGAAGAAAATATCTAGGAATAAATCTCACCAAGGAAGTGAAAGACCTATACAATGAAAACTACAAGACATTATTGAAAGAAATCAATGATGACATAAAGAAATGGAAAGATATCCCATGCACATGGATTGGAAGAATAAACATAGTTAAAATGTCTATATTACCTAAAGCAACCTACAGATTCAATGCAATCCCAATCAGAATCCCAATGACATTCTTCATGGAAATAGAAAAAAGAATACTAAAACTCATTTGGGGCAACAAAAGACCCCAAATAGCTAAAGCAATCCTAAGAAAAAAGAACAAAGCTGGAGGCATCGCAATCCCTAACTTCAAAACATACTACAAAGCAATAGTAATCAAAACAGCATGGTACTGGTACAAAAACAGACACACAGATCCATGGAAAAGAATTGCATGCCCAGAAATGAAACCACACATCTATGGACAGCTAATTTTCAACAAAGGAGCTAAGAACACACAATGGAGGAAAAAGTCTCTTTTTTGGGAAAACTGGACAACCATATGCAAAAGAATGAAAGTGTACCTTCTGCTATCACCGCTCACAAAAATTAACTCAAAATGGATCAAGGACCTGAAGGTAAGACCTGAAACTATAAAACTCATAGAAGAAAATATAGGCAACACACTATTTGACATTGGTCATAAAGGAATCTTTTCAGATGCCATGCCTAATAAGACTAGGGAAACTAAAGAAAAAATGAACAAGTGGAACTTCTTCAGATTAAAGAGCTTCTACAAGACAAACGAAACCAGGATTGAAATGAATAGACAACCCACCAGCTGGGAGAAAATATTTGCAAAACATATATCTGACAAGGGGTTAATCTCCATAATATATAAAGAACTCACACAACTGAACAAGAAAAAAACAAACAACCCAATCAAAAAATGGGCAGAGGAAATGAACAGACACTTCTCCAAAGAAGATATACAGATGGCCAATAGGCACATGAAAAGACGTTCAACATCACTAATCATCAGAGAAATGCAAATCAAAACAACACTAAGATATCACCTCACGCCTATTAGAATGGCTATAATCACCAAGACAAAAAACAACAAATGTTGGAGAGGATGGGGAGAAACAGGAACCCTCATACACAGCTGGTGGGAATGTAAACTGGTGCAGCCTCTATGGAAAACAGTATGGAGATTCCTCAAAAAATTAAAAATAGGGGGGCCGGCCCGGTGGCGCAAGCGGTTAAGTGCGCGCGCTCCGCTGCGGCAGCCCGGGGTTCGCTGGTTCGGATCCCGGGCGCGCACAGACGCACTGCTTGGTAAGCCATGCTGTGGCGGCGTCCCATGTAAAGTGGAGGAAGATAGGCACAGATGTTAGCCCAGGGCCGTCTTCCTCAGCAAAAAAAGAGGAGGATTGGCGGATGTTAGCTCAGGGCTGATCTCCTCACAAAAAAAAAAAAAAAAAAAAAAAAAAAAAAAAAAAAATTAAAAATAGAAATACCCTATGATCCAGCTATCCCACTACTGGGAATATATCCAACGAACCTGAAATCAACAATCCAAAGAAGTTTATGCACCCCTATGTTCATCACAGCATTATTCACTATAGCCAAGACATGGAAGCAACCCAAGTGTCCCTCGACTGATGATTGGATCAAGAAAATGTGGTATATATCTACAATGGAATACTACTCAGCCATAAAAAAAGACAAAATTGTCCCATTTGCAACAACGTGGATGGACCTGGAGGGTATTATGTTAAGTGAAATAAGCCAGAAAGAGAAAGACAAACAGGGCATGATCTCACTCATATGTGGAATATAAACCAACACATGGTCAGAAAGAACTGTATTGTGGTTACCAGGGGCAAAGGGGGTGGAGGGTGGGCACAAGGGGTGAAAGGAGACATGTATATGGTGACTGACAAACAAAAATGTACAACCAAAATTTCACAATGTTATAAACTATTAAGACATCAATTAAAAAAAAAAGAATGAGGAAGAGCTTTCTTATAAATGAAGAGGTTATTTTTAGTAGGTCTAGGGAATATTCACTTGTAATTTAGAATGTACATATTTGTTATATGAAACTTAATGTGTTAGAATTTTTGATGGAGAAAACTTTATTCTCTTCAAATTTAAAGTTTATGTCAAGTTTATAACTATGGTTGGAGTGGGCGTGATATTACCTACCACATCTGTACTAATTTACTAAGTCCTCATAATCTGTTCTGTTTAACTAAAGATCTATATAAACTCTCTTAAACTTGAGAACAAAGCTAAAGCATTTGCTACTTGTAAAATTCTGAGTTTTTTTTTCTTTTACTGATTGGTTCAAAATGGTTTTAAAATTCTGTTTTATTACAAATAAGAATAAAAGGTTTCTAAGTGAGTACAAATCTTGACAAGTGCATCAGTGGCTGGTCAGATGTGACTTGGAAGTCTTGGCTAAGTTATGAAATACCTATATTTGCATACTGAAATCAGCAACATAAAGAGGGAGGAGGGAGACTTAGGTCAGTGGGGTGTGGTCGACTGTGAGCTGATGAGGCTGCTAGAAAATCCAGTGCAGCCTCAAGCTTGACCATGAGATGTGTAGAGAATGGGGAAGGAGGTAATGGCTTGCCCTACTTTTCATCACAACTGAATCATTTGTAAGACCCAAGGACGCTATTTTGAGAGGAACCATGAGAGCACAGAGCGTGGCCATATGCGGCAGCCGTGGGGGTACAGCTGGGATCTCCCTTCAAGAGGAACTTGCCGTCCAGCAGTAGGAAATGCAGGAAACTGGTACCTCCAGCTACACCACCTTTAGGTTCTACTCAGCTTTCAGACTGAAGCCCCACTCTGCCCAGGCAGCCCCCAGCCCATGACTGTGCTCAGAGGGAGTGTGAGGGCCTGGCTATTTCTTCCCAGTGCAGGACTCCTCTTATGGGTAATCGTTGAGCTCCTAGTTGGGTTGAGCAAGACTCTGAGGCCTGCAACACAGTCTGGGGCTCTCTCTGCCCCGTCCTGCTTCCTTTCCCCTCTCCTTTCCCAGGCGTTAGATTAGCATCATGATGTGAAGCCTTTCCTCGTGTATTTCTCATTTCTCCCCCTTTTATCTCCCACAGGCATTACTCCCCTCAACCCCCATCAATTGCTTGCACTCCTAACTCCATCTCAGCTTCTGCTTCCTGAAAAACCCAAAATGAAGGACTAGGTCAATAGTTCTCAATACTTTATCCTTCTAATCACTCTATCAAAGAACCAGGTTACAGCATGACAGAAACCAAACTTCTGGTTTTTTCCAAGAAGGATGTTTAAATGTTGGCAGCTTCCTTTTTATACTTTGACAGTTGAAATAAAAACCATGGGTATCACTCGACTGCCTTTGTGTACCAGCAGTGGGATGTAAACCTCTGAGGAAGCTCCCTACATGACCTCTTCAGATACTTTCTAGCTTTAAAGTTCTTTGTTCTATCAATAATTGAGTGTCATCACATAAAATGGGGAGCCGATTTCTTCTGGGTTGCTCTAACAGGCAGAAATATAAGTAGCAAAGGGAAGGAGGATTGCACTCCGTATAGAGAAGAACCTTTTGACAACCAGAAGAGTCCAAAAATGAAATGGACTGCCACTAGAAGTTGTAGGCTCCTGTATTGGTTTCCTAGAGCGGTCATAACAAAGTACCACAGACTGGGTGGCTTAAATAGAAATTTATTTTCTCATAGCTTTGGAAGCTGGAAGTCCAAGATCAAGGTGTCAGCAGGTTTGGTTTCTTCTGAGGCCTCTCTCCCTGGCTTGCCAACGGCACCTTCTTGCTGTGTCCTCACATGGTCTTTCCTCTGTACCCATGCATGCTTGTGCCCAAATTTCTTATTCTTATAAGGACACCAGTCATGCCGTATTGGATTAGAGTTCACCCACCCTAATGACCTCATTTTAACTTAATTACTTCTTTAAAGATCTTATCTCCAAATACAGTTACATTCTGAGGTACCAAGGGCTAGGGCTTCAATGTATAAATTTGGGGGGGACACAGTCGAGCCCATTACAGCCCCCTCAGTGGAAATTTTCAGTTGGAGTTCCAGTATTGCTGTCAGAAAGTTGCAGACTGGGTCTCCTCCATGAGTGTGTCTCCGCACATTGGTTTGCCAATAGCCGCTTCAGGTGTGCAGCCAAACTTTGATTAATGTCCATGTCCTACATGGGGTTCCCCCGGAAACAGGCCCTTAGACAAGGATTCAAGTGCAAGTAGTTTATTTGGGAGATGGTTCCAGGAAACACTGGTTGGGCAGGGAGTAGGGAAAAGAGAAGGCAGACAATAAAGGGCGCTTTATTAAGAAACTATCACTGTGGGCAGCTGGCGCTCAACCTGCTGGAGGTGAGGTGGAGATGCGCCTGTTATCCCACCCAAGGGGTGAGAGAGCTGGAGCGTTTGTCCACTGGCCCCACTATGGAGGGCTGCATCCTGGGGATGTCCACTCACTGGCATTTCCATCCTGCCCCATACAGACAGAGCAAGGTGCTGAAACCAGGCAAGTCTCCCGGTAAAGAGCTGCAGGAGCTGACAGCTGGAAGTCAGGCCAGCACTCCTGAAAACGGGTCCTGCCAAGCAGATATGGGCATGGCACTGACGCTTCTCCCACAGGGTAAAATTTATTTTAGCCGTGACTGAGGTGATGCATAGCAGACAGAATGTGCAGTAGAGCAGGTCACCATTTGGTCTAGAATGGACATTACCTGCCGTGTGTAGAAGGTAAGAAGGAGAGCACAACAGCATTAAAAGATCATCTGTTTCCTGGAACATGCAAGAACTTTCCTTCCTGAGTGTAAAGGCGAGTTCTGTCAAGGCTGTCCTACTCAAACAATCCTATTAAAAATCCATTACCATTTGAAAGAGCAATCAAGGAAAGAGTGAAATCATGGGGAATGTTATCTAATCTCTTAAAATACGTGGCAAAAAATTTTAATGTTCCAAATTGTACTTTTATGTTAAACAGATGATGTGGAACTGTATTCTTGATGATCAATGTACTGTTCAGTGGGAAAAAAGCAAAGTGCAGAACAATGAAAATAGTATGGCACCGTTGTGTAAAGAAAAGGTTTACCTATGATCATGTTGATTAATGCAGGGATTATCTCTAGAAAGATCCCCAAGTCATTGGCCACAGCAGTTACCTTTGGGAAGGTGTGCTGAATTGAATTGTGGCTCACTCCATCTCCATTCCACCCTCTTTTTAAGGTGCTGTCCTGAATGCAAAGGTTGGAAAGACAAATTCTGCATTCCCAGACTCCTTTGCAGGTAGGATTCTGAAAGTGTAGCTCCCTTGGTTGGATACACTCACTCATGATTTGGGAAACAGAAGTGAGGCGCAGGGCATCTTTCCTGCTGTGTTTTCAGCTAGTGAGCAAGGTCATGGGACATGAGCAGCTGAACTCCAAGTTCCAGTGTCAGAAGCCATTTCCTGGATGCTGAGAAGCAGTTGCGGTGATCCGGTGGCCACAGTGGCCCTCTGGATCTCTGCCATGGTGGCTGCTCTTGAACTCCAAAACTCCAGGGCTAGCCCTTCGACCGTCCCTCTCCCAGCCCTCCTGGAGATTTTGTAGGCACAAAAGTGCCCAGTTCCAAATTCCTCATATTAAATCCCTTTCTGCTTGAAGTACCCATAATGAGCCCTCACTTGTGTAGCATTGGAACTGGGTGAAAATGAAATGAGAGAAAATTTTTTTTCACTCCATACCTTTTTTTAGTAAACAATTTTTTATTGTGGTAAAATATACAAAACAAAATTTACCACTTTAATCATTTTTCAGTGTACAGTTCAGTGGCATTAAGTACATTTACACTGTTGTGCAAACTTTACCACCATCCATGTCCAGAGCTTTTTCCATTTTCCAAACTGAAACACCATGCATATTAAACACTAACTTCCCATTCTCTCCCCCCCGCCCCTGGCAACCACCGTTCTCCTTTCTGTCTCTATGAATTTGGCTACTCTAGGCACCTCATATAAATGGAATCATAGAGTATTTGTCCTTTTTTGTCTGGCTTATTTCATTTACCATAATGTCCTCTAGGTTCATCCATGTCATACCATGTGTCAGAATTTCCTTCCTTTTTAAGGCTAAATAATATTCCATTGTACATATATATCACATTTCGTTTAACTGTTCATCCATTAATGAACACCTGAGTTGCTTCCACAATTTAGCTGTTGTGAATAACGCTGCTGTGAACATGGGTGCACAAATACCTGTTAAGATCCTGCTTTCAATTCTTTGGGTATGGCTGTGGGAGTGGGATTGCTGGATCATATGGTAGTTCCATGTTCAGTTTCTTAGGAACCGCCGTACTGTTTCCCATCACTCCATATCCTTTTGAACTGTCTGAATGACTGTATGTAAACCCTATTTTTAAAGACTATTAAAAAGTATTTAGTGTACTTAAACACAGAAAGAAAAAGAACATCTAGAGAGAGAATGAATAAAACAATGTAAGTTTTCTTCTGTGATGTGTCCTAGAGGTGCCCTGTGGTTTAATACTTGAGGAGGTACGTGGTGCGTCCCTCATCCCCAGACGTCAAGGCTCTTGTCTTAGTCTCTTCACTGCTGCTCTCTCCCTTCTGTGATATATTCTAATTATCATTGCTCTTGAGCCCACCACAGAAACTTCCAGTACAGATATCTGCCCCCTTTCCCCTTCTCTTCCCTAAACTTTTCTTTGATCTTATCTTCTCAGAATTCTGATTCCTTCCCCTCCTCCAATAATTTTCATCTTTTTGCAAAAGGGCTGGCCTTTTGTACGTATAATAAGTTGATCAGTGGACCCCTTTGCTTCCTTGGGATAAACTGATCAATTATAGTCCACCAATGGAAGTTCTGGGTCTTTAGCATTTTAGGGTTGCATTTGTTTCACAGCTTGTTAGAGTTGTCTGCAGTCACCCAGGATAAATTCGGAAATATAACTTTCTATGTCTATGTCTATATCTATATCTATATCTATATCTATATCTATATCTACATCTATATCTATGGTTTTGCCTTATATGATACAGCTCTAAAGCTTTGACTTCACATAAGTAGATTGGATCCCAAACAAATATGAATCCATGTTGATCATGGTGGTGGGCCATGATAAGAGATGAAAAGGAATTTCAAAACTACAGAATATTTATTCTAGAGGTCAGTTGCAATGTGATGAGGAGACATCTGCTCTGAGTCTCACCATAATGTGGATGGAGTCACCCTCAAAAATATCCACTGCTCTTTGCTCTTAGGCTATGCTTTCTGGTTACTCATTTGGCTTTCCAAGAACCTCAATGCCTGGAAATGAGTACCCAGGTTGGATGACTATGCCTTCTCAGAGGCCTGAGAAAAGCAATGCAAACAAATCAGTCCATTTATCATTAGAAATTAGTAAACTGGCTTTCTGGTTTCTATATTATGGGTCTCTTCTGAATTTGGTTAGCACCAGTCTGACCAACTGTGGGACATGACAAGGTTGTGCTTTAAAATATGCAAGATGGAGTGTCAGATTCAAGATTCTGGGTTCTGATAAATTACTGAGATGACATGCGATGTAGTCAAACTTCTCCTGGTGACAGCCCCTGTGTCTCCCTGGGCTTATTTCAAAATACAGCAATTGTGTCACCTTGTCTCTCTTTTAGAAACATTCCAATGTTTTCTCACAAAATGACTGTTCCTGGACTTAATAACTAGAATATACAACTATGTACTGGGGCTTTGGGGAGGAAAAAAAAGGAGAGAGAGAGGAAGATTGGCAACAGATGTTAGCTCAGGGCGAATCTTTCCAAGCAAAAAAAAAAAGAAAGACTGTTCCTGTAAATTATATAAAAATGGACGGGTAAATGGTTCCTTGGACTCTCTTTCATCAGTCAGTATTATAACACAAGGTCATATGTGGCCCTGTCCAACCTTTATAAGAAATTACTGCTTTTCTAAAAATGTTGGCAGTTTATAATCTTTGGATTGCATTGCTCTTTCTTCTGTCTAGTTTATAAAGCTGTCACTTTCTAGGACACCTTCTAAAAGTCAAAATGAAAGGAACAAGTTACACAGTTCTAATTAAGTTATCCACTCTGAATGACATTAATGTTTTTTAAAAGGACAGCTGTCTACCATTCAGTTACTATTAAGTTTCATGGGCCGTCCTGAGGAAGGGGCAGCATCCTGCCAGGCTATGACTCGTGCAAACCTACAAGCCAAATATGAAGTTCATTGAGGTAACATACATAAGAATTATCAAGCTCATCATAATAAAAGTAATATGAAACAAACACCTGTGACATCTTCTAAATTTCTAATATTAGTCCTATTCTAATAGTTTATTCTTTCTTCTGCATTTGAAAACCATTAGATTTCATATAACATCTGGAGGATGAGACTGATGTATTAATTCAAAGTAAAGGGAAATACTGGCTTGCTTCTCTGCCCTCTGCTCGTTCATGTATACTATGCTGAACCAAAAATGATTCTAATATGAATATTTGTTAAATTCTTCTGCAAACACCAAATGTCTTACAAGGCCCCCTAACTACTGACTAGCCTACTCACGTTTTCATTTAAATGGGTAAATGAGCTAAATTATAGAAATAGTTAGTAATAAACATTTGAATTCTATTAAAACTGTTACAAAATAAAAATGTTATTGAAGAAAGCTAGTTTCCATGTGTCACCATAGTCTAATTATTTCAAAAAAGGTAATCTGACCCAGAGGAATAGTTAAACCGTTTTAAAAACAGCCTCATATCCCTTGTTAATTGAAAACTAGAGATTTTTTTTTTTTGCGCCTTATTTCGGGAAAAATTGTGCAGTGTTTATTTCTGCAGAGGGAAAAGCAGCAGAGTAATGCTGTGCTTGGCCTCTCTGGTTCTTATTCTCGCTTGTCATTCACTGTCATTTTTAGCTTCTCCAGAGAGAAATAAGGAACTCTCAACAAGCTAAGGTATTTTCAGTTAGGCTGTAATTCCTCCATGCTTCTGGAGTATTCTGGAGAGTCCAAGAATTCTTGATTAGGACCTGGCCTTCAGACTGTTATGAAGGAATATTTGTCAAGGTAGAAGAGTAGACCGTGTTTAACTTAGCACTTTGTTAGCTTGGTTCAGCTCTGAAGGGTTTAGTCCTGTGGACTGTGGGCTTGGGGTTGCAACACCGCGTTCCCTGCCTTCATCTTCACGTGGCGTTCTCGCTGAGTATATATTTTAGTCTGCTAGGACATAACAAAACACCACAGACTGGGGGGCTGAACAACAGAAATTTATTTTCTCACGGTTCCGGAGGCCGGAAGTCCAAGATCAAGGCGCTGTCAGGGTTGGTTTCTGGCGAGACCTCTCTTCCTGGCTTGTAGACGGCACCTTCTGGCTGTGTCCTCGCATGGCCTTTTCTCTATCTGCGCTTGGAGAGAGAGGGAGATATCTGGTGTCTCGTCCTCTTCTTTTAAGGACACCAGCTCTATTGAAATAGGGCCCACTCTTATGACCTCACTTAAACTTATGACCTCCCGAAAGACCCTATCTCCAAATGCAGTCCACGGTGGGTGTTAGGGCTTCAACATATGAATTTGCAGGGAACACAATTCAGTCCGTGACAGTTCTGTGTCTCTCCTCTTCTTATAAGGACACCAAGTCATATTGGATTAGGGCCCAGGCTACTCCAGTATGACCTCATCTTAACTTGGTTACATCAGCAAAGACCCTATTTCCACACAAGATCACATTCACAGGTACATGTGGTTAGGACTTCAACACATCTTTTGGGGGGCACAATTCAATGCAACCAATTTTAGCCAGCATTAATGTTGTGTTGAATGACTCAGCCATCCTGTTGACCATCAATGCATGTGCGAAGCTGGGATTCAGGGATGTCTTTAGGAAACACTCTAACTGGTGGCTGCTAACTTTTAGCAGATGTACCTGCACCGTGATCTGCAGGGGCTGTGGGGCTTGGTTTGTCTGTTCAGTGAGGATTCTAGACCAGGGCAGTACACACTGTATAGACTTTTGCTCAGTAATTGCTTCTCTGGCTCCACCTTCTGTCTTGTGGTTGTGTTGTGTAATAGAGAGAGACTGAGCTCATACCCTGACCCTGGAGCTTAGTCCTGGTTCTGCTAATAACTAAACGTGTGGCTTAGGCAACACGCATACCAGTGGTTCTAAACTGCAGAATCCCCTGGAGGCCCTGATAAAACAGACTGCCTGGCCCCAGCCTCAGAGCCTCTGATTCAGCAGGTCTGGGGCAGGGCTGGGACATTTGCATTTTATCAAGTTGGCTGGTGATGCTGATAATGCTGGTCGGAGGATTACTCTCTGAGAACCATCATTATATGCTGTTGCCTACGCATGAAAATCTAGTCAACCAACAAACTTTAAAAACATTTCATTATTAAAAACTTAAAAATATACCAAAGTAAAGAGAACAGTAGAGTGGATCCCTGTGTATTCACTCCCTAGCAGTGCCAGCCTCATGCACGTCTGACCTGCGTGCACAGGGCCCCATGCTTGAAACGACTGCATGCTTATCTAATGCTCTGCTGTCACTGTCTTGAAATTCTTAATAATTTCTTAACAAGGGGGCCTACGTTTTCATTTTGCACTAAGCCTTGCAAATTATATAGCTGGTTCTGTCTCCCAAATTCAACAGTTATCAAGATTTTGCCAATTTTATTTATTTATTTATAATTTTATTTATTTTTTCCCCCAAAGCCCCAGTAGATAGTTGTATGTCATAGCTGCACATCCTTCTAGTTGCTGCATGTGGGACGCGGCCTCAGCATGGCCAGAGAAGCGGTGCGTTGGTGTGTGCCCGGGATCCAAACCCAGGCCGCCAGCAGCAGAGCGCTCGCACTTAACCGCTAAGCCACGGGGCCGGCCCAGATTTTGCCAATTTTAATCAGCAAAATTTTATTGATGACCTACTATGTGCCGACTATTGTTGGGGGTTCAAAAACAAGTAAGGCAGGATCCTGGCTTTTGAGAGCCTTACCGTCAAGTATAGATAAAGTTGCCAGATTTAGCAAATAAAAATACAGGATGCCCCATTAAATAGGGCCTTAGTTTAAGTGTGCCCCAGATATAAAATTTGGTCTCCAAATTTTTCTGATGGCCATCCTATGAGTAAATTTTGGGGGACAGGCACTCCAATATATGTTCATTTATTTATTTAAACCTTGTACACATGTAAACTACTATCGTTAGCTAATATCTTAAGGGAAGTGTCATTTTGATCTTGAGAGAGGCAGTATGTATATTGGTTAAGGGCCTGGGGTCTGTAGCCAGACACAGTTCAGATCTGCCCTCCCCAGCTGCGTGGTTTAGGCAGCCTGCTCGTCTGCTCTGTGCCTCTGTAGACCACTGACCACACCGACCGCTGCCTCATAGGGTGCTGCATGTTTACACGCTAATGCGTTAGATGCTTAGCACGGTATCTAGCACATGGTGATTGCTCAGCAAGTGCCAATTGTCTCAAGATCCAGTAGGAAAGTTGGCAACAAATGATCACAGGGGTGATAGATCAATTTAAACATTTATGACTCTAGCCAACCATGATCATTCAAAGTATGACCATTCAGTCATCTCTCTTTGTCTCTCAGTTGTGTTAATTGTGCACTTTGTTATTTTTTAACTGTAGTAAAATACACATGACATAAAATTTATCATCTTAACCATTTTTAAGTGTACAGTTCAGTAGTAAGTATATTCACATTGTTGTGCAACCAATCTCCAGAACTTTTTCATCTTCCCAAACTGAAACTCAGTACCCATTACACAATAACTCTTATCTCCTCCCACCAACCTCTGACAACCCCCATTCTATTTTCTGTCTCTGCAAATTTGACTACCTTAGATATCTCGTGTAAGAGGAATCATACACTATTTGGCTTATTTTGTTGAGCATAATGGCTCATCCATGTTGTAGCGTGTGACAAGATTTCTAACTTTTCAAGATTAAATAATACTCCATTGTGTGGATATACCGCATTTGGTTTACCATTCATCTGTCTAGGGACACGGGTTGCTTCCACCTCTTGGCTAATGTGAGTAATCTTACTATGAACATGGGTTTGTCCACATTATTTTTAATCAATTTATTCCATCATTACCAATAACTGTAGCCACAATTCTTTAATTACTTGCATAGCTCCTGTCTTGTACAACCAGGAACTAGAAGGGAAAACAGAACAGTAAAGGCCATATAAAAACATAGGTGTTGCTAGTGTTGGTTAGTGCGGCCTCTTCTGGCCTGTATTTCCTTTAGTTCATCTGCTCTCACTGCCCCTACTGACTCCAGGGAAGGGAGAACACCGTGTGGTCCACAGCTCCCTTTCTCTCTCGGCTTTTGTCCCTGTTGGTGTGTTGTGTCCCTTCTCTTGGTTTCCCGCCTAGTCTCCTCACTCTCCTCCCTCTGGCACCATTTCCTCATGGGACCAGAGCAGCCAGTCCCACTGCGCATCTGTGATTTCTGCAGCTCTCCCAGGGCCAGGATCCGGCTACTGCCCCGCTCTCCCTAATAACTGCTCGGCTGCAGGCTCCCCCAAGAAGTTAGACACAGGAAGCCTGTCTCCCAGGAGTGGGGGAGGGGCATCATGGCTGCCTATGAATTATTAATGCATTCCATTTGCTACAAGGTTTCAGGACTAATTAATTATCCCTTTAATAAGGGTCAGCTCCTCTTGTGCAACGGCCTTAGAGATGGTTTCTTAAGGTCTCTGCATCCCTGGGTTTTGCGAGCTGCATTGTGGTGGCAACGCCAACGATTTCCACTGCTGGTCGGTCTCCCCCGTTGCTTTGGTCTCAGGGGGCTGTGAGGCTGAGCGTTTCTGCGCACCTGGCTGTAAAGGAGAGAAGGCTAATGAATTACTTCAGGTGAGCTGTATCGGTTGTCAACTTACCGGGGGATAGAAGGTTCAGCAGAGAATGCTCCCCACTGTCTTACTCACGCTTATGCGATGGTGGGTGGCAGGACGGGGTGCAACTCTTTTCCTACTCAGGCACCTGCAGCCGATTTTAATAGAGAATCTCAGGGGCAGCGGGTTTAGTTCTCTAGTCCCACGTAACCACTGGGGGAGAAAGAACGGCTGTTCGTGTGAGAAGACTGAGAACAGCCCCGACCAGTGGGGCCAGGATTAGCTGGGGTCGAGGTTCCCATTTTCTCTTCTCCCGGACAGGCTTCCAGCCACACCATCCACGGTCCCTGGGAAATCGAACACTAGATTTTCTTATTTTGAAATTCCTTGCTTGCTTTCCCTTCTACATTTCCTCATTATGCTGCATTTTAAAACTCCTTCTACCTGTCTCTTCTCCTGTCACCCTATCAGTTTTCACTGTTGTTTTTTTGAAAAATAATTATCATAAGAAAGTTGCTTTTACAGCTGTGTAGATCTGGGTGCAGTGCCCTGAAGTTTTTGAACCAAAGAGACCATGTCACACATCAAATATGTTAAAATTCACGAGTCCGTATTGCCGCTATTTTAAAAAAACTCACCTGGCCTAAGAGTCCTATAGACCAACTTATTGTTTTGAAAACTGGTAAGTAAGGGGAGAGAATGAATCATTTGATCTACCCTTCCAATAGGAACTGTTTCCTCTAGACGTTTCTCTTTCTAGAAGCATTTCAGCTTCAGCTGCTGTAAATGAAGAAGGAATGACAGAATTAGAATATCTATAAATATTTCAGTATATAGCTCTAAAAGATAAAAACTCTGTTTTCAACACATAACCATGATTTAATTACTACATCAGTGGTAATATCCAGTCAGGGTCCAAATGTTTGCAAATGAAATAAAGAACTTAGGCAAGGACCATCAATGGGCATAAACTGCATAAAAAGAGACAATCGGATATTATTTGCCTCCTGTTGAAGTTTACAATATCTGCTTATAGAGTGTTCCTGCAAAAAAAATTGAAGTGAATCAGATCAAGTCTTTAAATCTAACTCCCAGTTACAGGAAGTACTGAGGTCAGAGGAATATGTTAATATCACGAGAATACAGTCAGCAAAATTCAGAATGTGGGAAACTATACAGGGCAAGTGACCTGATTTCTTCAACGACAAAAAATTACAAGAAAAAAACAAAACAGGAAGAACCTATACATTAAAAGAGACTTCAGAGACGTATTGATGAAGTACTATGTGCCGACTTTGTTTGGATCCTGCCTCAAACAAACCAAGTGTACAAAGATTTATGAGACAACTGGGGAAATGTAAATATGAATAATTTTAGTGAAAATAATGGTAGTATGATCATATCTAAAAATAGAGTCAGACACACATACATTATATACCGAAATATTTACAGGTGAAATTGTATGATATCTAGGATTTGGTTTAAAATAACGCCTGCATGTGTGTATCTGGGGAGGGGGCTGCGTGGGATCAGAGATGAAACGAGATTGACCAAGAGTTGGTAAATGTTGAAGTTGGCCATTGCAAGTTCATCATGTTATTCTATCCCATTTTGTGTATGTCTGAAATTTTCCATAATAAAAGATAAAATGAATGATAAATGAATGAGTGAAGGAACAAATGCTCTGCTGTCCCTCCCTCATGAAGTGACAGGACCTAATGATGATTCATTCTACCGCTTCCCTGTTCCGGGTCGTCCCAGCCCTGATCATCTGCCCCTTTGCTGAGTACCCCGTCCTCGTATCACAAAGAGCTTGAGGCAGCCTTGACATCCCATTTTTCAATTCCTCCAAGTCACTTAGAACAAAAACCTATATTGATTCAAATGACACCAACCTTTAAAAGCAATTAAATACACGTTTTATGAAATAGAATCAATCCACATGTAAATATCATCTGGTTCTTAAATATCTAATCATTTTTTCTCTGGGTTTTACAAACATTTACTGTTGTCATCATGGCTCACTTAAATAGAGATATTGTTTCCCCTGGGTGTAATACAACATTTTTACTACCAACCTGCCTTGAAATTGGGTCAGCGTTGATATTTTAGGGGTTGATTTTTTTCTTCCTGTGTTCCTCACGCCAATGCTGTTGGCCTAGTTAGTCTTTGTTGGTGTTCCTGCTGAATTATTGTTGCTGGAACCACTTGTCTGATGTCTCTGGCTTCATTTGCAGGACCTGTGGATGCCACTCCCAAAGTCTGCTGCCCCCTCATTTTAAAGTAACAAAGAGAAAAGTACATGTTTCAGATCAGGAAGAGAGGTTGTTAATTCTTTTTCCTAAATAAAGGGCTAAATCTTGAAAGGCTGTTAATTTTTAAGAGCGACCAAAACTTGAGAAATTTTTAAAAATAAAAAGAATGCAGAGGCATGCCTGGTGGCATAGTGGTTAAGTTTGCGCCCTCTGCTTCGGCGGCCCGGGGTTCGAAGTTTCAGGTCCGGGGCGCAGACTGACGCACCGCTCATCAAGCCATGCTGCATCGGCGTCCCATGTATAAAGTAGAGGCAGATTGGCACAGATGTTAGCTCAGTGACAATCTTCCTCAAGCAAAAAGAGGATTGGCAACAGATGTTAGTTCAGGGCCAATCTTTGTCACCAAAAAAAAGAAAAAGGAACTCAAAATGCAAAAGTTCTTACTTTGAGATACTTTTTTTGACATTTCTTTGTTGTACTGAGGAAAGAAAATACAGCCCCCCAATGCAATAAAACCACATAAAAGTACAGAAGGCAGAGTATAATCAGTTCCTTTTAATTCAAGTAAAGTAGCTAGTTTCTAGCTATTAAATTAAAAAGAAAAATGAACTCCCAAGTCCTTTTAGAGACTAATTTTATTTTAAAAGCAGCATTCATTGCTTTACTAAAAACACGCATTAGTTTCACATTTTCCATATTCTAATTTAAGAAATATTCATGGGAAATGCTAAAATATTCTCCTGTGTTTAAGTGATGGAAAAGACAGGAAAAAATAGAAATAACTTTGAAAAAATAGTTTTGCATCTAATTTTGTGTTTCTCAGTTTTAATTTCTCTTCTTTTCAAATTCTCTAAACTAAGGGCACTATTCGTGGTTTTGATACTCATAAGTGCCCAGAATCAACTAATTTTGGCGTGTTGGGAATTTTATGTCATGACTCACAGTAATTACATGTTTGCTTTGAATGCGTGTCATTGCCGTGCAACATTCCCAAATTCCCATACATTTGATCAGTAACGTTTGAGATTTTGTGGGGCAAATAAGTGACAAATCTTAGTTATAGCCAAGGGTGTTCCAATTTTTTAGAAAGGGGGTAGGTGAAATTCCAGAACCAATAGACTGGTTTGCCAAAAATTTCTCATAAGCACTTTAAAAATAACATGGTGATTACTGGAAGACCATATGGATCAACTAAGCATAAGTCATACAAAATGTATCCATTTCCTTTTTTGAAGTTGACTCTAGGTTGATCGAGTAAGGTGATGCTATAGACCAGTGTTCTTCGTTTCATTAGGTGATTAACATCAGCTTTCATGTGGTAGATGGAGAAATGTGGAGATTTTAGAGAAGTTAAAATAAGTTGACCCCACACCTGGGTTATATAATGGTGGTGCATTAATGTAGGGGGCTCTTGGGGAATATCACAGGGCATGGCCCATGACTCCTGTGAGTGATGTGATGTGAGATGAACATGAATGGGGACGTGCAGGAGACATTTAGCAACCCTGCAGGTGACACAAAGATGGGAGGGATACATACAGTGATAGAAGACAACCCAAGAGTTTCAAATGGTGGTGACAGCTTGGAACACCAAGCCAAGGCTAACAGGAAGAAATGCAATGAAGATAAATGTAAACTGTCTAAAAATGGACCCAGGATTTGTTTTAATTAGACGCAGACACGGAAATGACTGTCATGAAGGCAGAAATTTTTATTGTACTTGCAGTTCCCTAGAAACAGGAGGCATGGCACAATGCACAGGGCCACATGGGGAAACACCAGTGTCAGCCAGGAGGCAGAGGGAGCCAGGGGGAATGTGGACAAGAGCCTTTATGTGGTTTCCTCAGAAAAGGCAAGGCAGGATGATCTGGCTTAGGATTGGCTGGTTTGAATAATTCCAACAGGCTCTGGGGTATGGGGGCTGCCCCTAGTTGTCTGGTACCTGGCCCTGGGGTGATTAAGGTGGGGGAATAATGTTCCGGAGTGTGAGAGCCCAGTAGAGGAGGTGGTTGGCATGTGGGCTCCAGATTGGTTGGCTTGCATTTGAAAGATGTGCTCGCAGGCAAGTTTGCTATCTCTAGAAATTGGCTAGCCCTGGGAGGGTCTGTCCCTACAGGGTCAGCAAGGCTTTAAGAGGTCAAAGCCTCAAATACAGAAACTAGAAAATGTAGTTATTGCATAAACACAATACATACATCTCTTGCTGAGGAAAGGATAGGAAGATCAGGCTTAATAATTCATGTAAAAACAACTAGATTTTTGTTTTGTTTTGTTTTGTTTGGTGATTGGTTAATGAATCAACAGTGTGATACTTTGCTCTTCATGTAACAACTGGTCATCCTTCATGTCCCTGCTCAATAGTCACCTCCGCAGAGAAGTCCTCCCTGACCACCGTGTCTAATACTGCCCATTCCCAGTCACTCCCCATGATATTCGACTGTTTCATGTCGTCCTGGCACTTATTATCTGAAGTGATCTGAGGTACTTACCTATCTGTTGTTTAACATCGTCTCCCCACTAGAACGTAAGGTCTTGTTCACGTCTGCATCCCTAGTCTCTAGAACAATCCCTGGCACATAGTAGATGCTCGATAAGTATTTGCTGAGTGAACAAATGCAGAGCTAAAATAAAATCCAGCTGCCTCTTTGATTGAATAGGCGTCTAGTAGTTGATCTCAGAAAATAATAGTTGCTCTGATTTTGTTAGTAAACACATAATAGATTACATGGGATTTGGGGTTCCACACATTTGAAGAAAAATATTGACAAACTAGAGAGACCAGAACACAGAGAAGTGTCCCCAGGACAGTCTACATATCTTCTCGCGTAGAATCAAGGGAAAGTGAATGGACATTTAATTAACAGCTACTAAGTGCCAAGAACTGTGTTAAGTTTTGAAGGAATAAACTTCTAGTCACTTGCCTCTGAATTAAACTGGCTGGGGTTGAGAGGTGAGTGTTCTGTTGGGAAATAGGCCCCCTTGGCCTATACACATGAAGCCCTCTTCTTCTCTGCAGGGCACTGGGATTCAGCACAAGCTGAAGTTGTTCTCTGGCAGGGCATTGCCTTCAGCAGAGGCCAGATGGGGACAGGCAACCTCAGGCAAAATGCAGAGCACATGGGACCCTGGCTCTCTTGACCCTAATCATCTAAAGAAGGCCACAGTCAAAGACCAAGCCTGTGCGGCACTCATGGGCTTAACCCTTGACCAGCCTGACATCACCCAGTTGTACCACAGACCACCTATGGCCTGCTGGGTACACACGGAGATCAGTCCCTCTGGCTTGCTTACAACACTGGTCCCCTCTGTGATGGTTAGTTTTATGTGTCAACTCGACTAGGCTATAGTATCCAGTTATTCAACTAGCCACTGATCTAGGCGTTGCTGTGAAAGCATTTTGTAAATGTGGTTAACATCTACAATCAGCTGACTTTGACTAAAGGAGATTACCCTTGATAATCTGGATGGGCCTCATCCAATCAGTTGAAGGCCTTAAGAAAAAGTCAAGGTTTCCCTGAGGAAGAAGAAATTCTGCCTCACGACTGCAGCAGCAGCTCCAGCTGGAGAATTTCCAGCCTGCTGGTGTGCCCTACAAATTCCACACTTGTCAGCCCCACAATCGCATGAGCCAATTCCTTGAAATAAATTTCTTAAAACACACACACACACACACACACACACACACACACAGAGGTTCTGTTTCCCTGGAGAACCCTGACTGATACGCTGCCCCTGGCTTTTGAGGGTGCTCCAGTATGCTCTTTTTTTGTCTGGCCCCAGGGTTTAGAACAAGCTTTCCTGTCTCCTCTTGCCTGATTAAACCCTACGTATTTAACGGAAGGTCTCAATTCATTGGACACTTCCTGGGCAGGTCCTCCCTGACCGTTCACACCAAGTTTGGCCCCTCTTTGTGGGTTGTGGAGGAAGGGGCAGCCTCTGTCTTACTCCCGCTGAATACCTGGCTCCTGGCACAGCGCTGGCACATGGTAGGGGCCCAATAAATATTTGCTGAATGTGTATGAGGTTGGAAATTTATTCACTCCATCCTCGGAGTTACAAAGAAATGCAACTTCTTTATTTTCTACAACCAATCTGATCTTCCTATGAGTGCCCCACTCTGCTGAGCAGTAAAAGGGAGAACATTAAATTCCACTCTGTTGCATCATCCTCTTCTGGTTTCAGTAGCCTCTCTCAGAGGGAAAAAAATTAACATACAAGAAATAACAAAAAACGTTGTTTCTATGGGCAAGAACGTGATAAAAATACCTTCCCTTTTTCTATAAATCAGCACTGTAGATGTTCTGTAGCTCTGTAATTTCCAGCTTCAATGGATATTAGAAACATTATTTCTAAAGAATGATCCAAACAAAATAATTTCGAAGCAACCTCTAACCTTGTACACTGACTTCAAAAGACACCTTTTAGTTTATATGGTTCTCAATTCCCATAAAACTCATATGGTTATTGGTTACTTTCTCCTAATCTGTCAACTACCAAAACATTAAAATTCTGCTTGTGTTCTTGTGTTGCACATATGAAAAATTTCTGGTTAAATTTTTAAGTTTTCTAGGAAAAATTCTATAAATAAATGTGTGTTGACGTTTAATGTTACATTTAAAAAGCATTAACAATTGAGGCTTCCACTGGGGATTCTTTTTTTTTTTACAGGTTTTATTGACCTGTAATATTTAATAAAGAATATTTTTGTAAAAAATTAAAAAAAAATATCTTTCAGATTACTTGATTTCTTTTGGGCAAAGGCTCATATTCTTCAGGTTTGTAAACTATGTCAGTTCAATAGTGGCCTCCTCCCTCTTCTTCCTGCCCTAATGGCATCTGGTGTATAGGGGAGTGTCAGACAGCTTGGGCTGCCATAATGGAATACCATGGACTGGGTGGCTTAAACTATAGACGTTTATTTTCTCGCAGTTCTGGAGACTGGAAGTCCAAGATCAGAGTGCCAGCATGGTTGGGTTCTGGTGAGAGCTCTCTCCCTGGTTTGTAGACAGCCACCTTCTTGTTATGTCCTCACATGGAGGGAGGGAGTGGGGACAGAGCTTTCTGGTGTCTCTTGTTATAAGGGCACTAATCCTATCATGAGGGCCCCACCCTCATGACCTTATCTCAATCAATTTACCTCCCAAAGGCCCTGACTCCAAATACCATCCAACTGGGGGTTAGGGCTTCAACATATGAATTTGTGGGGGCACACAATTCAGTCCATAGCAGGGGGTTTACCTGACCTCATGGTAGCAGGATGGGAAAAGACCCCAGAATTGCACCCTGTTCTCTAGATGTGTTATTCTCTGCTGTAAAGTATCTAGTGTTTTCTAGTCTCTAGACTGGTAACCACTGAAACGTGGCTGGAACTATCTGGTCTTCTAGGATGACACGCTGGCACCCGGCACTGGACCCTGGCACATGGCCACCTCCTTTTGTTCTGCGCATGGCCTCTACTGGCCCCTGGGCTCTCTCAGAAGCTCCCCTTCCAGCAGGCTCTCAAGCACTCAAGAATCTTCTGCAGGCACACGGAGGCCGTGGGGAGGTGGGAACACCTCCCTTCTCAGTGCAACCTGCTCACTCACGTGCTTTGCTGAAAGTGGACTCGATCTTAGAGGTGTGGAGGGTCCCAGCCTATGCCCAGGGAAGCGTGCCACTGGCATTGACATTCTCAGGGGTCTCTGTCCTCTCTTAATGTTTCTGTGACTCCAGGGGGGAAGAAATGAGGACTTTGGCATCCTCTGTACTCCATTTCCATCCTCTTCTTCCTGCAGTCCAAAGTCCTTAGCACCGCCCATGACGCCCTTGTGGAGAGAAGAGTTAGCACGGTGGGCCTGACTGCTACCCCAAGAGGGGTCTGCTTGTGTGGTTAACCCTTGGCTGGCATCTGGAAACTTAGATTTTGGGACATTTCCCACCATTAACTGGTAAGAGTGGCTCGCTGTGCCTCAACTGTCTGTACAAACAATACAGTTTACGCTGAACCCTTGCTTTCCTTCTGGAAGTCTGGAATTTGGTACATGCCAGGCAGAGGGTACCATGTGGTCAGCCCCTACTAAAAACCCTGGGCACTGAATCTATAATGAGTTTCCCTGGTAGACAACACTTCACATGTGTTGTCACAACACGGTGCTGGGGGAATTAAGTGTGTCCTGGGTGACTCCACTGGGACCGGACGCTGGAAGCTCTCACCTGGTTTCCCCAAGTTTGCCTGTGCGCCCTTTGTCTTTGCTGACTTTGCTTTGGATCATTTTGCTGTAATAAATCATAGCCGTGAGTATGACTATATGCTGAGTCTGTGAGTCATCCTACAAATCACCCAACCAGGGGTGGTGTTGGGGACCCCCGACACAGCCCTACATCATCTGGTCCAGACACCTTTCTGACCACATCACCTAATACTCTCCCCCCACTACTCTCTGCAAACTCAGGGACACATGCTGTTCCTTCTGTCTGGAGCGCCCTTCCCCACATAACCACATGGCCTGTTTTATCACCTAGTTCAGGTCTCTGCTCTAACATCATCCCATCAGGAAAGCGTTCCTTGACCACCCCAATGTGAAATTGCAGCCCAACTTCTCATTCTCTGCTCCCTCACCCTGCTTTGTTTTTCTTGTTAGCTCTTACCACCAGCTAGGGAGTTTATATTAGTTTCTTGACTTACCGTCCACCCCCAACTGCCGGCACCAGAGTGAAACCTTCATAAAACAGCAGTGATTTTTCATTTCTTTCCTGATTTGAGCAAACCATCCTGAAGCATGCCTGGGTGGAATGAAACGATGTCTGGGGTTTGCTTTAAAGACTTTATCGAATAAAAAAATACGCTGCCATGCCCGAGAGCGCCAGCAACTCACTTGAGAAATTGTCTGATGCAAAATGCATGTTTGAGTTTATGTCTTTATTGCATGACAAAGACAGATTATCGTGTGATAACTACTATTGGTATTTTACTACATGTGATTTCTAAATTTAGCATGAAAAATTTCCAACAAAAGTAGAAAGAGTAGTAGAATAGATTCCCATAAAACAAAACCTAGATTAAGTTATCATCAAACTTTGTCACATGTGTTTCCTCCTTTTCCCCTTTACTGTAATATTTTAAAGCACATTTCAGATTTCGTGTCATTTTACTCCTACTTACTTCATAATGTATCTCTAAAAATTATGGACATTTTCTTACATAACCACAAGGCCATTTATCACACCTAACAAAATTAACAATAATTCTTGGAATCGTAGTCCCCAGACCATAATAAAAATTCCCTGGTTGACTCAAAAATGCTTTCTACATTTGTTTTGCTGGAAGCAGAATCTAAACAAATCCCACACATGTTCTTTTGTTCTGTCTCTTAAGTCTTTTTTAATCTAAAACAGTCCCCGTTCATTTCTTTTTCATGACATTTGTTGCATAATATGTTTTTTTAACTAAAATGTTTATTTCAGAAAACACAGATTAGAACAAATGGAGTAACAAAAATGAAATTTGCATATTCAGTGGAAATATGGTCTGGTGAAAACACTTAGAAACACGGAATTAGGGAGTAACGATCTTGCTGGTTTCTTTTGTAGAGCTGGCTGTGTGGGGTCTTGACTGAATTATAGTCTGCTTTCTGCTTTTCTAAAGACAATAACGATTTTAATTTATATACTTTGGAAGGTGCTGGTGGTGGACACTGTCCCCGGAACATTTAGTTTAGTGCCTCGTACATAGGAGGCTCTTTGTAGACAGCTGAAAAATCAGACGATTTCAATAATACAACAGTATTTTGTCTGAACACTGAGTATGATTGTTAGAATTTCATGAGGAGGTGTGGTGATGGGGATGAAGAGAATGTGTTTCCAGTCTCGGGTTTCCTGAGCTGATTTGCCGGCCCTTGGATAAGTCGATAATCTCCCCAGGTCTCAGTTTCCTCATCTGTAATGTTTTATAAAAATAAATTTTAAAGTACAACTATCTTTGGTGTGAATTTTTTCATGGACCACCATTTTGTGTAATATAGTTTGGAAAGGCTGTCTTCGGAGATCAGGTGCAGTGGAACAGGCACATAACCCTGGTCTAAGTGGATGGTAATCGGGTCAGAAACCTGCATTTTGTTAGCTGAATCGTTTTTATATTTGTCCTTTCTCTGCCCCTTTGGCATTTAGCAAAAAAATTGTAAAAGCTGCAGTGTGTCTCAGATGTGATGAGAGGAAACAATACCAGAGGACTGGCCCGGGCCTAGCACGTTAATTAGGACTCTCTAGACAATAAGTAGCACAAATCAGCTCTAACTCATGTCACAGTGAACTTTATTGCTAGGGGACCATAGGGATGCAAAGCCAGGGTACAGCTGGGCCTTAGAGATGGAGCCCAGGCCTGGTGAGCAGTAGAGAATCCAAGAGCACCTTCTGTTTTGGGTTGATGTGTCCCCCCAAAAGATGCTGAAGTCCTAACCCCTGGTACCTGGAACGGGATCTTATTTGGAAATAAGGTCTTTGCCTATGTAACCAAGTTAAGATGAGATCATACTGGGGTAGGGTGAGTCCTTGTAAGAAAAGGAGAAGAGATACAGACAGACCCGGAAGGAAGAACGCCATGTGAAGAAGAGATAGAAGAGGAGTGATGTGTTTACAAACCAAGGAACACGAAGGATTGCCGGCAATACTAGAAGCTAAGAGAAAGGCATGGACAGATTCTCTCTGGATCCTTTAGAGGAGTATGGCCCTGCTGACCTTGATCTTGAGCTTCTAGCCTCCAGAACTGTGACAGAATAAATTTCTGTTGTTTAAAGCCATCCCAGTCTGACACTTTGTTCCAGCAGCCCTGGGAGAATGATACACCTTTCTGCCTCTTGCCTCTGCCTCCCTCTGCATATCTCTGTCTCTCCCCCTTCACACTGCAAACAAAATGTTTGTTTCCCTGTCCATATGGCAGAAAACAGTTGTCGACAACAATTTCCAAGTTTACGTGATACAGCAATAGAGACAGAAAGAGAGACTAAATGGTTTCTCTTCATTCCGGTTCCAGATTCTCAGGGAAGTGTCTCGTGGTCCATCTTGGATTGAGTGCCCATCTCAGGCCCCATCAAATGCTGCCTGGGTGGGAAGGTTTACAATTATACATCGGGCAGACAGGGTCTGATGGTCAAATAATCCAACGGATGTCCACGACACCGGTTCAGCCGAGAAGAGGGGAGAGAGGCCACGTGCCACAGGGTTCCCTTTCGGGCCCGGTCAGTGAAGCAAGAAAACCCCAAGGGAACAATGAAGTCAGGGAGACAGAGACAACTGCGCAGAAGCCACCACTTCCCCGCAGGATCTTCTCCTTAGATGTTTGAGTTTTCTTTCCTTTTTTATATTTTTTAAAGAAGGATACTTCATTTACAAAAAACTTTAGTCGTGTGGTTTTATTTAATCCTCCTGAAAGCCATATGAGGAAGCAATTTTCATCTCCACAAATGCAGAAACAAGGTAGAACATAAATATAAGAGAAATTCCAGCTAATCATGGGAAAGTAGGACAGATAAATCCTACGGTCTACTAAACATCTAAAACTTCTAGGAATGTTGATTCATAGCAATAGTAACAATACTTACTTTTATGTAATATCTTTCTTATAAATACCTTGAAGTACTTCTCTTATATTCCCATTTGCTTTTATATATTATCCAAAGATTTTTTTGATATAACATACAAAATATTTTTTAAAAGACAAAATAATATTCATGTTCTGATTTAATCTTCAAGAACTACTGGTTTTAAGGGATATGTATTTCTTTCCAATATTTCTAGTATTCTTTCTTTTAAATATCAAAATTTCAAACTGCAATATATTAGAGAGTACCTATTTTAGAGATTCCGCAAATCTTACGACGTCTATCGAGGCACACCATTTTCTTCTTACTTTCTTCCAGTAAGGGCTATTAGGTTGAGGTCAAATTCTGGATTTTGTTTTGTTTTCTTTTGTTTTTCTACCACGTACTTTTTAATTTCCATTTTATTCCCATGTCATCTCCGTGGCTGCTTTCTCATATTAAAGACTTACATCGTTTTTGTGTGTGCCCCAAGTGTGGTTTTGAGCACAAAACAGAGTCTCTGTTTCACAGGCTCCTATTCTATGTCTCAGTGCCTTGATCCCTCCACGCTCTGCAAATGGGGCCCCAAATATTCTGCTTTAGAAGAAAAAAATCCGTTGAAGTACATGAAAGTCAAAGGATATTGTCTTCATTTACTGACAAAGAGGTGATAAAATCGAGGAGCAGAGCAACATACCCAAATTAGTTACTCAACCCACCCACCCTGTCTTAAGTGTCCTTGTTGCCGGTCTAGGACTTCCACAGCATCTTCGTCTTCTCACCTAGCATGGCTCTCCCGTGCAAAGGCAGAGGAAATGCAAACAACAACAACCACAAAAGTCCTGTGGCAGGACTTTGCTGCTGTGGTGTTGAGGAAAGGACAGGAGGTGACATCTGCAGATCATACCCTCTTCTGATACTTGACAAGCCATCTCAGCCCACTGGGTGGCCCCCAGCCTTTGAACAGTATGCCCAAGAACCTTCAAGACAAGTAGGTGGTCTTTCAATTACAGTGTGTGACCCTGAAACGTCCCAAGAAGACAGGGTCTCTTTACTAGGCAAGACTGGACACTGAGGGGTCTAGGATGCCTCAGTCCCAGTCACAGATTGGGTGGGAAGTTATATGGAGCACAAAGACTGCAGGAAAACTCATCTACTTCCTCTTAAAGTGGTGTAATGGGCTGGGTTGTATCCCCCAAAAATCCGTGTATTGCAGTTCTAATCCCCAGGACCTTAGAATGTGACTGTATTTAGAGATAGGGTCTTTAAAGAAGTAATTAAGTTAAAATGAAGTCATTAGGGTGGGCCCTAATACAATAGAACTGGTGTCCTTATAAGAAGAGGAAATCTGGACGCAGACACACACAGAAGATAGATGATATGAAGACAAAGGAAGAAAATGGCAGAGAAAACCAACTCTGCCGACACCTTGAGACTGAGGACTTCCAGCCTCCAGAACTGTGAGAAAACAAATTTCTGTTGTTTAAGCCACCAAGTCTGTAGTACTTTGTTACAGAAGCCCAAGCAAACTAATACACAAAGGTTATTCTCACATTTGAGGACACTTAAATTAGCATCAAATTAGAAATAAATAAACACTGCAATATGGAGTTTACGAAAGTGGCTCTCTGTAACAGTGTCCGTTCTTCCTTCCACATGGCGCAGACACTACTTACTGTAGATGACTGAGTAGCATGAAAATCAGTGAAACCCACTCCTCATTTTCCTGACCTCTAACCATGGGAGCCCCAAGGCTCTGTCCTTGGGCGTCTAGCATCACTCACTGTCTTGGTGAGCTCATCTTGTCCTTGGCTCTACGTGCCCTCTGGATGCTTTTAACATCTGTCTGAGTCAGCTCAGGCTTCCAGAACAAAGTGCCATAGACTGCGTGGCTTAACCAACAGCAATTTATTTCTCACAGCTCTGTAAGCTAGAGGTCCAAGATCAAAGTTCTACCAATCTGATTGCTGGTGAGGACTCTCTTCCTGGCTGATAGATGGCTGCCTTCTCGATGTGCCTCATATGGCCTTTCCTTGGTGCCTGTGCCATGGAGAGAGAGGGCAATCTCTCTCTCACCCTCTTCTTCTTCACTAATCCCGTCATGGGGACCCCATCCTCGTGACCTCATCTAACCCTAATCACCTCCCAAAGGCCCCATCTCCAAATATCATCACAATGGGAATTAGGGTTTCAACGTGAGTTTGAGGGGCATACAAACATTCAATCCATAACAACTTCAAAATTTTTAACTTCAGTCTTGACCTCCCCTGAGGGAGAAAACAAGGAAATTCCATTACATCTTTAAGTCTTCCTCATGCCCTGCACATTTTGAAATCTCAGATGTCAATCAATGGCTTTTCCCTTCGGCCCAATTACAGAGACCCCAAAGTCGAAGGAGTGGATTTGAGTGTAGCATCTTTTGGCTTTCCTGGTCAGGGGGAAAGGTGAGCTTGCTTCTGAGGATGGGGGGTTAGGGAAGAAGTTGGGAAATGGGGGTGCTTCTACACCAGGCTTTACCTAGTCGTCTCCTAGTCATCCAAAACCCACCCATCTTCCCCCTGCAAGAATCATTTTCTTTGCAGATTCTCTTCTCTTCCCCCTCCATCTGGTCGACTAGAGTGACTCACATCCTTGTACTAACATAACTTTGATTCCAGTTTTGCTGAAAATACTCCACCTTTATTTTGTTAAGATGGCATCTGTCTTTCCTCCTCCAACATACTATCCTGGGTTACGTTATAGAACTTTTTGGGTTAATTGACAATAAATTACATCATTCCCAAATCAACCATTTGTAATTCCTTGTGGTTTAGGACAATAGGAAAGACTCAGTTTACTTATCACAAAAACATTGTAAGATATTCACATAAAATGACCAAGCTAAGTAACCGGATGGACTCTATCATTCTAACGTCCATCAGCCAATGTAGTTGGATCCGATTTTCTCAGGGCTTAGTTAATAGAAGAGAAAGGCAAATAGTAAAAGGAGTTTATTTGTATGTGATAATAACTTTCCCCCACCAAAAACATTCTCATTCAAGGTAGGTTATCTTTCAATCTTAGAAGAGATGGCTGTACAAAGGACAAACTTTAACTGATGTACCATCAAACACAATTAGAAGGCAATTGAAAGAACATTAAGTAGGATACAACTATTGTTTTATATTAGGAAAAAAAAGCTTCACTGGGACAAAAAAGAGGGGTCTTCTAAAACTCAAATGTTCTCAGAGACACTTGACAGCAAGTGTTGAGATACTGCAAAGTGTAATTAATTCCACAGATATTTGAGCAAAGAGTACGGAAAAGAGCAATTTTGGGGTAAACTCTGCTGGGACCATCTTTTCCACTGCCTTCTGAGCCCAATATTTGTTTCTTACCCTTTCAGGTCCCAGCTTGGTGTCCCTTCCTCCTGGCAAGCTGCCTTGTCCATCTGGGTGGACTTGCCTTCCAGGCCCCTAGTCCCACCTTCACCGTGCTTACGTCACAGTATCATGCTTGCTGCCAGCTAGTGCATCTCGCTGGCTGTACTAGAAGCTCCTCCTAGCACACGTCCTGATACGAGTTGTGCTCTCAGGTGCTTGAGGAATATATGAATGGATGGTGGAAGTCTTTTTGAGATATTTAGATTTTCAAAAGCCGAAACCCCAGTTATGTTCTGTGTTCTATGGCAACGGGAGAGAGAGGTAGTGTCTCTGAAAGAATCAAGAAAAGAGCAGGGATTTCCTCCAAGTTAAAAAGGAAAGGGGTCTATGATCCTGCAGGCGGCAGGTCCCCACCTCACCTGTGGTCCCCAGCTTTGCCAGCAGTGCCCCTGCCCTAAGCAGGGCATGGAAGTAGCAGAGCTGCTGCACGGATCCGACAGGTAGCCCAGGACGGTGATGTGGTCCCCAGAGGGTCTCCCAAACCTTGACGCTACCTGAGCTGCTGGGACTCTACTATCCTTCAAGAGGTGCAGGGAGGGGGTGAGGTATGGCCCCCAGTGACTGGGATTGAGTTTCTTTCTGCCTGGTGGGATGAAGTTTGGAATAGAAATTGATTTAAATGACAATTTTTGCATGCCTGAATTTGGAAACAAATATAGAGTTGTTTCCACCATGGGAAAAAATGAAAGTCTGTTCATTCCATAATGGAGAAAAATCAAAGTCATAAGTTAATTACAGTGTGAATCTGTTTTGATGACTGATTTGTGAGAACTGAAGAAAAATTTAGGAGTAATCAGCATGAAATTACGTTATGATGGTCAATGAGATCATTTTGAGCAATAGGTGTTGGAAAGTTATTCAGATGACTAGATCATAAACACTGGGATAGGAGAATTATTGAAAGAATGAAAGATCTTTCCTCGGAAATGCTTTAAAATAAGAAAGATGGATCACCTCTGTCTAGCAAAGAGCCTGGGGGACTGACTAGATGCCATTGGAAAGTCCTTATGAGGTCTTCTAATTTACACCCAAAGAAACCAAACTAAATCAGAGAATAGACACACATAAAGTTCTCAAGTAAGAAAAGGCTTTGGGAAAATAGTAATGTGTAAATCAGAAATTTTGTACTTTTAGGTGGTAGAAAAAATGCTAAAAGTGTAAAGCTTCCATAGCTAGAAGCATAATTTCAAATTTTGGATGATTAGCTCAGTTTGGAGTAGCTTAATGCAAGGAAAATGTGAAAAGTATGAAACGGTAGTTTAATTATGGCTAATAATGCTATAATTGCATATGAATAACCATAAAAAAGAAACATAGAGGGATATTGGTGGAAAGACTTCTACCATTAAAATGTAATTTTGAGCTGTACGTCTTAATTCCTCCATTCTTTCATCTTTCATCCATAGGATATGCTTTGCATATAGTAGGCATTAAATTAATGTTATAGGAATGAATAGATGACAGTGTATAGTGACCCCTCAGGCATGTAAACAGTGTGAGTCCCTTTGGTCAAGGATGGAGGGCTTCCACTTCTCCACCTCTCCAACCACCTTGTTCCTCCCAGAAGAATTGCTAAATTATTGGAGCATGTGGACAGTAGGTGAAACCATATGCCCTGAGGAGAGCCTATCTTTCTTCTATGCTGCAGGTGAGCCACCAAGGATATGAGTGAACAATGATAGGAGAGGAACTACAAAAGGATCTTAAACATAGGAAAAAACATACAAGTTGACAAGCAATAAAGACCAGCAAACCAAAATGTACTGAGTTATCATTTTTTTAACCTATCAAACTGGCAGAAAGCTTAAAAGTGTGACAATCCACTCTGTGGTGAGGCAGTGTGGAAGCAGGAACTCTCGTTGGTTGCTGGTCTAAGTGTAAATTTCAACCACCCCACGGAGAACAACTTTACAATGTCCATCAAAATTATAAATCCATGCTCTTTTGAGCCAGCAGTCCTGCTCCTAGGAATTTATCCTATGGTTATATTCATGCATGTTCAAAATGGCAGACGGGGTTACTCATGGGAGCATTGGGTATAGTACTAGGAAACAATTTAAATGCCCATCAACAAGTCACCCTAAAATAAATTCTGGTGCATCCTTATACTGGAATACCATGCAGATGTAAAAGAGTGAGGAAGCTCTTTAAGTATTGATATGAAATTATTTCCAAGATTTTCCCAGGAAAAAATAGCATAAAGTCCTACCTTCTCTGTTGAAAAAAAAGGGAGGAAAAAAAGAACATACATCTGGATTGGCTTGAATTCTCTAGAAAGATAAAGAAGAAGCCATTGGTACTGGTGCCCTCTTTGGGGGTGGGAGATGGGATAAGAATTGAGCAATGGGGGAACGGGATAAGAGGAAAGCTTTTCATGAAACACCTCGTTTCATAGAGTTTGATTTGGAATCATGTAATGTACTCTCTTTTGAAAAATGAAAAGAGGAGGATGATGTCACACTCTGCTGTGTTCTCTCTAGCTGCACGCACTTGCCCTTGCTGAGGTTCTTCTATTTTGGGGCCACCTAGGCAGGGGTGAGATCCCACCATTTGGATTTAGGCTCTGAGCTGAGCCTCCGCTCCAGCCCGGCTCTCCCGGAGCTCAGGATATTGTCCTAGGCCTGAGGTTCTCGACCTGCTGCACGTGACAGTCTCCTGGGGAGCTATAAAAAATCCTAATGCCCAGACTGCACCCCAGACCCATTACAGCTGGATCTCTGGCGGGGGAAAGAGGAGGACCCAGGCATCCGTTTTCTTTTTAAAGCTCCCCAGGTGATTACCATATGCACCAAGTTTGAGAACCAGTGGCCATCATCAATAATAACTTCCTTGTTTCATGGGCACTCTCATTCTCTGTGTCTCTCTGTCCCTCTGGCACTTCACAGGTACCTGGGGTGACCAGAGAGTGGTCAGACATTGCTTACTCCCTGTCTGAGACAGTTGTAACTAGGAATTATTAAAACACACACACAAAAAAGACAACCCCCTCCCCCAAAAAACAACAAAAAACATCTGCTAGAATATTAGAGTTCTCCAGTTAGAATCAGTTGGACAAATCAAAGATTAATACCAGGTTCATATGTTTTGTGAACTTAGAAATTCCTTATTAGAAAATTTGTATTAAATATACATATTAGAATATATGAGAAGGATGTCTCCTCTTCATCCAGAGGGAGAGATCTGCAGTTCATAGGGCAATTAATCATATGATAATAGGGCTGATCCTAACAATTTTTTTCAATACTTTATTTTTTATAACAGCTTTATTGAGTTATAATTCATATACCATACAATTCACTGACTTAAAGTGTACAATCCAATGGCTTTTAATATATTCACAGTTTCACAGTCATCTCCGCGATCAATTCTAGAACATTTTTATCACCCCAAAAAGAAATCCCATACCCATTAACAGTCAGTCCCCATTTCCCAACACCCCCAGCCCAAGGCAACATCTCATCTACTTTCTGTCTCTGTAGATTTGCCTATTCTGGATCTCTCATATAAGTGGAATCAAATAATATGTGGTCTTTTGTAACTGGTTTCTTTCACTGACCATAATGTTTTCAAGGTTCATTGATGTTGCAGCATGGATTAGTATTTCATTTCTTTCTATTGCCAAATAATATTCCATTGTACAGATATACCAAATTTTGTTTATCCATTCTTCATCTGATGGGTATTCGGGTTGTTTCCACTTTTTGGCTATGATGTATCATGCTCATGAACATTCATGCATAAGTTTTTGTGTGGACATATGTTTTCCTTTCTTTTAGGCATATACCAGGAGTGGAATTCATCATCTTATTATGAAAATATCAAACATACAACACAGTTGGAAGAATTTTATAGTGAACATGGTTCTAGCCACCACCAAGATTCAACCATTACCACTTTATTCTCCTTCCTTTATCACATACCTCTCCCACTAGCCATCCATCAATTGACATTATTTTTAAATCTATTTCAAAGTAAATGGCATCAGTATTCTTCCTCCTAAATACTTCAGCATGTATATCATTAACCAGAATTCAGTATTTGTTTCATTTCATTTCTTTTGAGGTAATGTTTACATATGATTGAATGCACAAATCTTAAGTGTATATTCACTAAGTTTTGATAAATTCATCAGTATAACCCAAACCTCTGTCAAGATAAGTACATTACAGTCACACCAGAACATTCTCTCATGTTCCTTCCCAGCCAGTCTCCACCCTCTGCCCTTCAAAGACAACCTCCACTCTGAGTTTTTCTCCCTGTATTTGGTTTGCCTATCATAAAACGTCATACAAATAGAAAAGTACAATACGTACTTTTTTGTGTGGGAAGTTCCTTTCAATCAGCAAAATGCTTCTGAGATTCACCTATATTGTTGCATGTATCAATAGTTTATTCCTTTTTATTGTTGAGTGATAAGTCCGTTGTGTATGAATATGCCACAGCTTACTTTTCCATTCTCCTGTTGATGGGCATCTAGAGTTTTATGAATAAAGCTGCTACGAACATTTTTGGACAAGTCTTTTTGTGGACATATGCTTTTGTTTTTCTTGGGTAAATACATAGGAGTGGAATTACTTAGTCTTACAGTGAGTGTATGTTTAACTTTATAAGAAACTTCCAGACTTTTTCCCAAAGTGGTTGTACCCTTTTACATTTTCATCAGCATTGTATGAGTTTCAGTTGTTGCACATCCTCATCAAACTTTGATGTTGGTAGTCTTTTGTTTTTTGCAGGGAAGGATTTGCCCTGAACTACATCTGTTGCCAATCTTCCTCTTCTTTTTTTTCTCCTCAAATCCCCAGTGCTTAGTTGTATAACTAGTTGTAAGTCCTTCTAGTTCTTCTATGTGAGCTGCCATCACAGCATGGCTACTGACAGACAGGTGGTATGGATGGTGTTTCTGTGATCGGGAAATGAACCTGGGCCACCAAAGTGGTGAGAGCGCCAAACTTTAACCACTAGGCCATCAGGACTGGCTCAGGAGTCTTTTAAATTTTGGCAATTCTAGTGGGTATGTAATGTGTCTCATTGTGGCTTTAATTTATGTTTCCCAGACTCATAATAAACTCTTTAACCACTGGGCTATTCATATTATCTTCTTTTGTGAAGTGTCTATTCAAATCTTTTGCCCATTTTTTAAAGTTTTACTATCTTGATTTATGGAGCAGTCCTGAAGAACCACTGATAATATACAAATCTACTCTATTTTTAAGGATTTCTAGGAAAGGAAAATTTTATCTCATTATTATTATTCTTTTGCTATTGTATAACTACTAACTGTAAGAACTTAATTGACTTTAGATTAGTGTCATTTAAGTCCATTTCTCTTGGCTGCTCCTCATGCATAGTTAAATCAGAAATAGAGAAAATGTGTGATTAGGCTTTGCACACTTCTTTAGGTTATGTTTGAATGTATAATCGGGATTTTCGTTTGTTAAAGGATAGAAATTATTTCATAAATGATATGCCTTTATTTCCTCCTTTTCACTAGGATTCTCAATCTGTATGAAAAGGATAAAAAGGAATAATTCCACCAGGTACTGGTTTATTGCTCCATCTGTCCACCTTCATCCTCTTTATTAACGAGCTAAAGAACAGCGCTCTTCTTGCTGGAAAAACATCCTACTGCTTAGGAAAAAGGTGTGGTTCTATTTAGGATTTGCTTTCTCTTCCAGGATTAAGAGCTGTATTTAAGCAGCCTTGATCCCATGCAGGAGGATACAGAAGCTGCTAAGGCTCAGTCGATCAAAAAGATCTTCCCCACAGAGTTGGTGCTAATTTGGGCTTTAAGAGGACTGATTGCCCTTAGCTCTGTGGAGGGAAGAGTAAAGCCTGGTGATGCAGGTGTCCATGTTGACTGGCTGTCCCTCACCCTGTCAGTTAGGGGAGGAGCAAGTAGGTGATTTCTTCTCTAACTTATTCTTTGACGCTCCTTTAGCATGCATTAAATTTATGGATCTTCAATAGCAATTGTTGGGGGAAGAAAACATTTTTCTTTATTTTTGCCTTAAAATGTGTGTAGGTCCAATTTAAAGAAGGGGATAATTATGCCAAAGCATTTGGAAGCCCTACAGATTTCTAAGCATTAGAGTGATTTTGCAAGGGCCATCATACGTGAGATCAATAGCCCAAAGAGATTATTGAACAGTGAAAATGCTTCAAGTAACCATCAACAATGATATACCTTCCCCTTATGTATCATTTCATTCTCTGAGAATCAAAAGGCAAGATCACAGGCCAGATTCAAAATGATTGCAGTCTATGACCTTCCTCTGGTTTCCTCCTAAATTTCTCTTTCTGAAAGGGAATTGCAAAAAAAAAGACCAATAATTCTTGCTTTTTATCCTATTCTATTTTCTATCCTAAAAGAAGTATGTTTTTAGTATTTGTCTCAGCTGTCCTAGATTTATGAATATAAAGCCACAACACAGCATACTGGCTAAGAGCATAGCCTCCGAAGCCTGACTACCTGAGTTTGAAGCCCTTCTCCACCATTTACTAGCTGTATGACCTTGGGTAAGTTACTTAGCCTCTCTGTGCCTCAGTTTCCTCATCTGTAAAATGGGTATAGTAGTACAATTCCTACTTCATAGGGTCGATGTTGTCAGTTAAACGAATTAATATTCACTAAGGTACTAATAGCTATGTTTTACCTATTATTACTATGTATTATAAATAAAAAAGAAGAAACTCTAGAAGGAGTTGAAGTTTAGGGTTAAAATTTCAAAGTGATTCTAATCAAAACTGCAACATGAGTATTTTTAGAACTTGACAAAATGATACTAAAATTCATCTGGAAAAACAAACATGTAAGAATAGCCAGGAAAACTTTGAAATTAACAATAATTATGGGATATAAGTTCTATCAGATAGTAAAATATATTATGAAGTTATACACACAAACATTTTGGTACTAGAACAAGAACAGGCAGATCAGTGGAGAAGAATGTGAACTCTCCTACATGACAAAATTGGCATTTCAAAATGCCATTCGGAAAAAAGGAAAGTTGGATCCATGTCTCATTTCTTATGCTGAAATAAATACTATATAGATCAATTATATAACATAAAGACAAAACTTAAAGAGTGAAAATGTGGTGACTTTTTTAAAAAACCTTGAATGAGAAGACCTTTCCAAGCAAGACACAAAAACTTGAAATCATAAAAGCAAACATTGATAAATCTGACAATATAAAAATTAAGAACTTCTGGCTGCAAAAAAGAGGACCATAAACAAAGTCAAAACAGGAAAAACATTCCCTCCATGACAGCAAAGGGCTAATTTCCTTAACATATGACCATATTATGAATCAATAAGAAAACGACAAACAACCCAATGGCAAAAAGAGCAAAAGATATAAAAGTCAGTTCACGGAGAAAGAAATGTCAATGGATAATTAAAAAATAACGAGATTCCATGTCACCTGTAAGATTGACAAATTTTAAAAGTTTGCAGTACCCAGAGTGGGCTAAGGTGTAGGGAGCAAGCACTCTCAAGCATGGAGAGTGGGAGTTCTGGTTATCTATCGCTTCATAGCAGGCCATGCAAAGTTTGATGGCATAAGATCACCATTTTATCATAGATTTTGTGGGTCAGGACTTTGGAAAGGGTACAAGAGGAGGGATGGCTCTTCTCTGCTTCAAGATGTTCTTAGCTGGCATGACCCAAAAACTTGGGGGTCGCTAGAATGGCTGAAATAGGGACAGCGTGGGCTGGAAAAGCCACTCGAAGACAGCTTCTTTACTCACTTCCTGGGACCTGGGCTGAGATGGTGACAGATGGGCTCACCTAGGACTGTCACCTGGAGTACTACTATGTGGCCTCTTGATTATGGTGGTCCAAGGATTGTTGGGATTTCTTGCATGGCAGCTCAGGGCTCCAAGAGCAGGTGTATGCAGAGAATAAACTAGAAACGGCGTGGCTTTTTCTGACAGAGCCACACACATCACTTCCCCTCTACCCTATTGACTAAGTCCCAAGCTTGCCCAGATTCAAGGGGGGCAGACAGAGATTTTGCCTCTTAATGACAGGAGTGTCAAAGAATTTGTAGCCATGTTTTAAAACCGCCACAGTGGAAAAATAAATTACCGCAGTGTCTTTGGAGGGTAATTTTGCAATATCTACCAAACTTTAATATGCAACCATCTTTTGAATGTAAGGTGTCCTAGATGGACAATCCCTTGATTCCTATTCTCTACCTTCCCCCTCCCCGCTCCCCACTTAACCTTTTCCCTATCTGGTTTCTATCACCACTATTGCTGCCCCTTCCATTCCTAGATCTGGAATTTTCTCTGCAAAAGAATTAAGTCCTCCTCTCTAGAACCCTTCTTGTGTCCTGTAAATTCTGCAACCTCATGTATCCACTTGTTGTCAATTGCTTCCTCTGCAACTCAGTATCTGCTGGTTCCAGTAAAAGGGAGCAGGTAGGAGAATGTGGTAACTCTGGCCCCACGGGTGGTAGGGCCCCAGAAAGAGTAGGGCTCCATAATAAATCCTGAGACTTTATTTCTTACTTACTCTACAGAGAGATTCATATTCTTCCTGTTGACTTAACTTTGAACTTTCCTCTTCTAATTCTGCTACTCCTACCACCTTGTGCCGTGTTTCTTAGTTATCTGTTGCCCTACAACAAATCACTCCAAAACGTAGTGGCTTAGAACAAAGACATTTATCATCTCACACATTCTATGGTCAAGAATCTAGGCGTGGCTTCCCTGGGCCCTCTAGCTCTGGGTTTCTCCCAATGCTGCAGCCATTTCAAGACTTGAATGGGAGGGATCCCCTTCCTAGATCACTCCCGAGGTTGTCCCAGATTCAGTGCCTCAAGGGCTGTGGGAGCCAGGCCTCATTTCCTCACAAGCTTCCTCAGTTCCTTGCCACCTGGGGCCTCCCGGGGACATCTCCCAACGTGGCCCTTGCTTCATCAAAGCAAGTGAGAGGCAAGAGAGTGCCGGCAAGGTGGAAGTCACGGTCTCTTGTAAGCTAATCATGGAAGTGACACCACCTTGCGCTTCTGTATTCTATCCACTAGCAGTGAGTGGCGAGGGGATTACACGGACCGTGAGTACCAGGAGCCACTCAGAGCTGCCACCACAAGTGCTGCGGGCACATCCGCTCCTCCTCGCCTTGGGTTTTCGAGTAGGACCTCACGTTACCCACAGTGCATATTCTCACGTCCAGAGAGAGTGCTGCCCTAACCCACACCGCCAGGACCCAGAAAGGTGAGGGTGGGAAGTGTTGTGTGTGTGTGTGTGTGGGGGGGTGGTAACTACGGAATGAGAAGTTTCATTTCACTGTGACACATGATCGCTTTAGTGGAAAAGATTTACACACTCACACTTTTGTACAAGTTTAGAAAATTTCTGGATGACTGCAAAAACTGTTGGGAAAATGATCTCTGAGAAGAGGGATTGGGGATGCAGGGAGGGGTCCCTTGTGAGCCCCACTTCATACCCTGCTCACTGCTTGATCATTTCTTAATTTACCCTGCACACACATTGATTGTAATAAAAACAGTTAAAGTTAGTAAAAGGAAATTTAAGAACAGCATAACTACTGAATTCAGAAAGATTTCTAAATAACCCCACAGCATGGGCTAAAAAGGGGACCTAGGTAATTATAAATCTTTATAATCTGCAAGTGAGGCATAAATGACACAAAATGACACGGAAATACCTCAATTTTTGGGGGGTTGATTGTCCAGGTGGCGGATTTTCCGGGCCAGGTGGCTTTTCAGGTGGAGGAATCTAAAAAGTGCTTTCAGTGAGATTAGGTACCTAGCACAGAATGTTCGGGAGAGCGAGAAGGAATCAGGGGATCTCCAGCCTCTCCTGGCGGGAGCCCCCAAGCCTGCCCTCTTCTCTCTTCTGTATTAACTCTCTCTCCACAGGCTCCCACCCTCCGCCTGCAAACCCTCTCAGATCGCCTCCTTTAAAGTCGCCTTCCCTCAGAAATGCTGGTAATATCAAGACAAAACAGCATCAGAGGTTATGTATTATGACCATACGTGTGCTAAGAGCAAAACAACACAAACCTTATTCCAGACATAGAAAGAAGATGGAAGAAACACTATAGCGTGTGGACAATGTTTGTCTTCCAGAGAGGGTGACTAGGTAAATGTCATTTTTCTAATTTTATGTGATTTCTACAATTCTTTTGTTTTTAGTTGTGAGATATGGCATAGCAGAGTCCCTGGACTAGCAAAAACAGAGCACCTGAGAGCTTGTTAAAAATATAGTGTCTCAGGGCCAGCCACAGTGGCCTAGTGGTTAAGTTTGGTGTGCTCCGCTTCGGTGGCCTGGGTCGGTCCCAGGCGCAGACCTACACCACTCCTCTGTCAATGGCCATACTGTGGCAGCGGCTTACATACAAAATAGAGAAAGATTGGCAGCAGGTGTTAGCTCAGGGTGAACCTTCCTCAGCAAAAAAAAAAAAAAAAAGAAAGAAAGAAATATTGTGTCTCAAACTTACTAAACGAGAATCTGTATTTTAACCAGATCCTCGCATGATTCATATACTACTTTATAATTTAAAAAGCTCTGTCTACAACAATTGTTCTCAAACCTGGCCACGCATTGGAATCACCTACAGAACTTTAAAAATACTGATGCCTGGGTCCCAACCTCAGAAATCTTGATATATTTGGCTGGGGTGAAGTCTGAGTGTGGAGTTTTTTTTAATCTTAGGTGATTCTACAACTCTGAGACTCATTACCCTAACACAGTGGTTCTCAACGTGTGGGCCCAGTGCTACCTGAAATGCAAATGCTCAAGCCTCAGTGCAGACCTACTGAATCGGAAACTCTGGAGATGGGGCCTGGCAATTGATTTGAATTAGGCCTCCAAGCGATTCTGATGCACTAAGTAAGGTGGAGAACCTGATAAGGTAGGTCTAGGGTGGACCCCAAGAATTTACTTCTTATCTTTCCAGGTGCTGCTGGGGCAGGTCTGAGAATCACACTCAGAGAATCACTAGCCTAAAACCTCTGATCTACAGCTTGGCTAGAGCCATACAGCTGGTGAGAGCAGAGCCAAGCCTCCAACCTACGGTTTCTTCTCTTCAACCACAAACTACCCATCTACTGTTTCTTCTTAGGTCTGAGGTCTATATGGCCCTCTTTCCCTTCACCTTCACCAAATATGCAGGCGTTAAGAAAAAATACAGATTAGTACCTCATATTCACAATGTGTCTCTTTGCTGCTCTCCAGAAGCTACTCACACTAGCTGCCCACAAGAAGCCCCGTACTTCTAATGCACCTGCCCGAGTGTCAGCCCACACTTCGCAAGGAGTCCCTGCCCTGCTCCTCTCTGAGTTCACTTGTGGAGGCCTCGCCCATGAAACCTGCCCTCCCGGCCTGAGGTCAGTGTCTCAGGGCCAGCCACAGTGGCCTAGTGGTTAAGTTTGGGCGCAAAATGACCAGGGCTCTGGGGCCAGCGCCTTCAGGGGCGGGTGCCCATTAGCCTCCGATCTAGCCGAGGGTCGCTTTCGGTTCTAACCTGCTGCCGCCGGTCCTTTTCCCCTCCCCGCGCAGAGGTCTACAGGCACGAGAAGAAAGGGGAGACCAGGGGCTCAGGAAGGGGAGGATGGAGACGGTAAAGCGCCACTCCCAGCTGGAGGGTGGGGACAGTGACTGTCCCCACCTTAGGTCCCTGCCACCTCGGTCCTGAGTCTTGCTCCCTCCTCCATCGAGTTCTGGAAACCCCGAGGACGAACAAGAATCTGCAGACCAGCTCCTAACCTGTTCCACTCCTTTCCCCCGCGAGGCACCGCTCCGGTCCCCGGAACGGGGCGAGTGGAGGTGGGGACTGTTCTGGGCTTCGCCGGGGTGGAGGACGCTGGGCCGTGGCGGGGGAAGGGGCCAACTATCCCTCCGGGATTAAGGCCCTCGCAGCCTAGGTTGGTGCCGGAAGCCCGCGCATGTGGCCCGGGAAAGGGGGTGCTCGTGCGTCCCTGCAAAGCGCCGCTCCCCGCGGGACATTTTAAAGTCCTGGGTCGGCACACGGAGGGGCATCCTCTGTATGACTTCAACAAGCGACCTGCAGAGTCTGCGCCACCGATCGCCCTCCAGCTGCTCCTGGTTTCGCCCGTGCGCTCGTCTCTCGCTCTCCTTATATCGCTTTCAACCGCAGCAGCAGGATCGGCGTGTCCCTGGTGGCGCAGCGCACTCCCCAGCGCTTCCTGCGCTCGGTTCGGTGGCGCAGCGCGGAGAGACTGGCTTTGGCCGTAGGACCAAGTAAGGCACGGATCGGAGGTGGGCTCGCCCGGGTCGGGGAGGGGCGCTCCGTGCGGGCTGCCCCTCGGCGCACCTGCCCCCAGGGTGGAGCGGGGCGGGGCGCACCAGCGCGCAGGTCGCAGGCCCGGACGCTGGAGGGGGCTGTGGCTCTCCCGCTGTCCCCGCGGCTCAGGCTGCGCGGTGCCCAGGCTCCCCCCGCCGAGGGGCCGGCCCAGGCCCGGGGAGGGGCACGATTGCCTTCACTTCCCGCTCGCCGGCCTCGGAGGCGGCCGGTCCGGCGCGGGCGCAGGGCTGCGGGCGCTCGGCTGGGGCGCGGGGCGTGGACGCGGCCACCGCCCGGTTTGCGCCGCTCCTCCCCGTGCGAGTAGCGCTCGGCCCGGCGTCCAGGCGGCCATGGCGACCCTGAGCCCGCTCCCCACCCACCCCGCCTGCTCCGCCCTCCCCTCCGCCCAGCGCCACCTTTGATGGCTCGGACCTCGGCCGGCCGCCGCCAGCCCCGCTCGCGCGTCCGCGCCGCCGCCGCCGCCGCCCACGGGTATTAATAGCCGAGAGCCCGCGCCGCACGCGCAGCCCGGAGCCGCCGCACCCTCGGCTGCCGGGGGCTCGGAGCTGCTGAGCCCGGAGGCCGGGAGTGGGAGCCGGAGCCGCCGGCGCCGTGGAGGTAGGAGGCGCGCGGCGAACAATGACCGCGGCGGGGCGGGCGGGCGGCAACTTGTGCGAGTCCGGGCTCCCCGAGCCGACCCACCGGGGGCGCCGGTGGAGGTGGGTGCGTGGCCCTCGGGGTCCTGCCCGGAGGAGGCGGGCGGGATCGGGCTTCCCTTACTAAGGCGGGAGAGGCGCCGGCCGGGCCCGGGGCAGTCCCGGCAACAATAGGAGCTCGGGGGCCTCCGGGCTCCGCGCCACCCTTTGCACCCTCCTCACCTCGGCGGACTCAGGCTGCGGGCTCCGCGCGCGTCCCCTCCCGCCTCCCCCACCCCGCGGCGCCCTTCCCCCCGCTTCCTCCCGTCCCACCCAGCACGGTGACAGCGCTGGACGCCGCTTCCGGACCTCTGGCCGCAATCTCGGCCCCTGAGGCCGATCGCCGGCCCGGGAGGTGGCCGCTGGCAGGGGTGCCACCGCGCTGCCGGGTGCCCGCGGGTCGCCCAAGTGCGGCGTGAGGACCTTGGTGCGTGACAAAGAGGAACACACCCTCTGCCCAAGTTAGATTTTGTCTCTCTTTACCGCCAGCCTTTATGGAGAGCAAAGTTTTTAAATTTTCTTCTTTCTTTTCTTTCTTTTTTTTTTTTCAGCGAAGGACACATTTTTGTGGTTAGCCTTTCAAAACAGCAACTTCTGATTGTGGTTTTACGATTTAAGTTCCGGAAACTTTAGCTGTGTGATTCGGCCAGACCTTTGAGTGTGTGTGTGTATATGTTTTATTTGAGGGGAAAAAAAATGAGTTCCCCGTAATGAGTCTGGATTTCGTTTATAGCACTTGGAACCCAGCGGCTGTCGCGATCTGTACAGGGTCCCCCAGAAAGGAGGGAGGTGAGGCTCACAAAGAAACGAGGATCCTGGTATCAGATCAGCCCCTTGAGATGTGGAGAGATTGCCTCTCATCTGGAACAGTTTAGCGGTCTCAGCCTGTCTCCCCGAGCCTTGTCGGTACCATGGTGGCCTCTGGCTGTTTCGTTTTATTATTGTTGTTAATGCCTTTCTTGTTAGTTTCTCCGGTTTAACTTGCTGAACCAGGCCCTCTTCTGTGCCCCGGTTTCCCCTGAGCCGTGGCGTTTGTGGACCCCCATCTCCCCACCCAGCAGGCAGTGTCTCTGGAGCACACCCTGGCCAAGCATTGGGTTATGTTTAACGTGCTTTGCACGTGGTGACTTGCCAAGCCCATGTCAGAACATCCACTAGCATTGTCTTTTCTTATTCAGTCTAAACTGGAGAGGAGGAAGAAAGGCCTTTTTGCTCCTGAGAGCTTTGGGGGAGTTGCCTTAAAATTTGTCCTCCTTGTTGGGATCAAGGGGGCCCTTCTGAAGTCTGTCTTTGGCTTTCTTCCCTCATTCTGCAGCCTTCCTGCTGGGGGTTTACCCTCAGCCTTTCCGAAGGGTTGGTCTTCTGGGTATGACAGTTTCTGATAAGGCACTTCGTGTATGGGTTGGGCATCCACGTGGCTCACTTTATATTCCTGCAGCATCGATCTGCAGCAAGGCACCAATATTGGAGTTACTCCAACCACAGTGAGAGGGTTGTGTTTTTAGAATGTCTGGCTAATAGATCTGCTTCTGGGTAAAATAAATAGACATTATTGGCCAGCAGCTGGCCTACTGGGCGAAGTGTTGGTGGAGATAGTGAGTTGATGCCTTCTCAGCCCAGTGCTTCCCAGAATCTCTTGTTTCTTTTATGTGGATGGGAAACGTGAAATGCTTGGTGATGACGTAGCCGTGCCCCATAGGGTCACAGAGTCTGTCTGCGCCCTCTGTGACTTGGGGTGCGGTTTTTCATTTAAGGAATTTTGTCCCTGCGGGAATCCTGGAATTAGGTTTATAATGCCTCTTTTCACATCGATAGTCTCTCCCTGGATTATACAGGGGTTTAATTCCTTGGGTCATAATAGAATACTAATGCTACTTTGTAGCCAAGTTTACCAAAAGGAGATTTAAAAATCTATCCTAGACAATTTTCTTCTGTTTAGGGCAGTTATTTCATAATTATCGAGACTACCAGGAACCTGGGTGAATGTTTTTGTTTTGTTTTTCATTAAAGAAACTGTCCAAGCAAACGGCTTTAAAAATATCATAATTAAATACGTATTGAAAGGGTTAGTTTTTTTAAAAAATGTGGAATTCATCCTCTGATATTCATTGAGCATAGAAGAGTTTAATTCATTTTGAAAATGATAAATATTTATGAGGAGGGTGCTTGTGAGAAACATCAAAAAAGAAAACCTTTTTCCATCCCAGAGAAGGTTAGAGAACACTGGAGACAAGACAAGAGCCTAGTTTTGAAGGCTGAGCACTGTTTAGGAAAGAGGCATGGTGACTTTCCCAGAGGCTGAGGGAGTTTCACGGGTTTGTAGGTACTTGGCGAATGCTCTGATAGCATGGTGAATAGGGCATTTCGAACAAACCCCTTGTAACTGGCCTTGCTTATTGCAGAGAACTGCCTACTATTGTTGAGAAATGCTCTTTCCCCTCTAACTGAAGATGCTACAGATAAGAGAGGGTTCATATAATCCCAAAATACAGTTGCTTGAGTCCTTTCTTTGGGCTCACAGGTATTCCAGCTGTTGGTTACCATGGCCTGGGAGGGGAGAGGCTGGACTTTTCAGTTCCTGTGGCTGCATGTGGCTGTGTCTCTCCTGTTGTTTGGTGCTTCTAATTGAAGGGAGGGCTCTCCAAGCCTGGCTATTGAATGGGAAGTGGTGGATCAACTTCTTTTTCTTGCTTTTTAATGGTTAGAGTTTCTGCCGCGCCCTCTGTTTCCGCCAGGTTGCTGCGTTAACCACTTCCACATGTCCAGGAAGATCAGAGCCCAACGGTTTCCATTAAAATTACTTGAGATACTGATTTCCCCAGTCTTTTTATGCCAAATGCAGCCTTTGTTTTTAATCAAGAAGCCCCCAGAAAATGTTTATTTTAAAGTGGATGGGGCCAGCCTGGTGGCGAAGCGGTTAAGTGGGCGTGCTCTGCTGCAGCGGCCCGGGGTTCAGATCCCGGGCGCGCAACAACGCACCTCTTCAAGCCATGCTGTGGTGGTGTCCCATATAAAGCAGAGGAAGATGGGCAGGGATGTTAGCCCAGGGCCAGTCTTCCTCAGCAAAAAGAGGAGGATTGGCAACAGACATTAGGTCAGGGCTAATCTTCCTCACAAAAAATAAAATAAAATAAAAAATAAAGTGGAGACACTGGCTTTCTATAGGCTGCCCTTGCCCTGGTTTAAGTCAGTTAAAAATGTTTTGCCAAGTGGATACTTTGAGTAAAAGTGGGCAATAGATACATCATTGAATATGGTGCTCTAAGCTTTTGATACTTGTATAATAAGCCAGGGACTATCAAATACAATGTGACTAAAACTGAGTACGTGCTCAGTGCTGCCTATGAACTCAACTCAGAACATGGAAATTATAGACAAACTGCAAGATTGGCAGGTAAATTAATGTAGGAATTCATCATTTACACCAAATTAATGTCATATGTAAAACTGTCATATTTGTGTACATTTTCAAACAAAAGAGCCACAGTCCAAACTAGATTGCCTTTAACTCTCTATTATGATCATATTCCTGACCACAAGAGTAACTTCATTTTTCATGCAGACTTTTGGCTTTCTGTAAGGACATCTTATAAGAGAAGACTTATAAATCCAGTATTATGATGACTTTCATTTTTTGTTCTCATCCAGTTAATTCAGGATCTAGTATAGTGCCTGGCACATGGCAAACCCTTAGCGAATACTTGTTAAGTGAATAAATAAAACTAGTTTTTAATGTCCTTTCAAATTAGCCTTTAAGGCTTTTAAGGGAGATTTGATATTAGACTGATATATTGCTATTCTGGGAATCTAAAAATTTGATATTTGGTTTTGTTTCCATTTTGTTCTAATTGAACAGTTTCAATTTTAAACTTTGAAGCTGGGTAATATTGTAAAAAGATATAGACTCATTGAAAAAATCAGACAATAAAAGCATGAAGAAGAAAGTAAAACTTACCTGAGAAACTAGCTTCTGGGATAATTTTCTTTCTTCTTGAGATTTATCTTTTAGAATTTCCATCAGTGAGCATCTGTTGGTGGTAACCTCAGTTTTTGTGTGCCTTTAAATATTTTTGTTCCAGAATGATAGATTACCTGGGTGTGAAATTCTGGATTGTTGCTCCTGTATTAATCAACTATCTTCTAGTTCCATTGCTGTTGCTGTGATGTGGGCAGTCAGGCTAGTTTTTATTTGTAAATAGTCTGTCTTTTCTCTCTGGCTGCTTTTAAGATCCTTTGGAGTTCTACAGTTTCCCCGTGTCTAGCTGTAATTTCTTTTCTCCTTTACTTTTTTTGTGTGTGTGTGAGGAAGATCAGCCCTGAGCTAACATCCGATGCCAATCCTCCTCTTTTTGCTGAGGAAGACTGGCCCTGGGCTAACATCCGTGCTCATCTTCCTCTACTTTATGTGGGACACCGCCACAGCATGGCTTGACAAGCAGTGCGTCAGTGCGTGCCTGGGATCCAAACTGGTGAACCCAGGCAGCGGAACACGTGCACTTAACCGCTATGCCACTGGGCGGGCCCTCTTGTCTCCTTTATTTTTATTCCTCTCTCTTTTCTTCCTTCTACTCCCTTCCCTTCCTCCTTCCCATCCTCTTATCCGTTTATTCCTTTCTGTTGCTCAGTAGTATTTCAAGGTCTGGATGTGCTATGATTTGTTTATCCAATCACCTTTGGCCACTCTGGATGTTTCCAGTTTGGGCTTTCATGAACAAAGATGCTGTGAACACTTGTGAACAAGTCTTTGTGTGGAGACGTCTTCATTTTTATTGCTAGGTCTCATAATAAGTGTGTGCTTAACTTTATACGAAGCTGCCTTCTGTTTTCCAGAGTGTTGTTCTATTTTACATTCCCACCAGCGATGTATGAGCATTCCAGTTACTGTAATCCTCACTAACACTTGAAATCGTCAATCTTTTTCAGTTTAGCCATTCTGGTGGGTGTGTAGTGGTATTTCATTGTGGTTTAATTTTTTCTTTCCCTGATGACTAATGATATCTTTTCATGTGCTTCTTGGCCGTTTGTATACTTTCTTTTGTGATGGGTCTATTAAATCTTTTGTCTTTTTAATTGTTTTTTGTCTGATTGTTTTATATGGCTTTTGGGTATAATTGACATACAATAATTGCACATACTTAATGTCATCTTGTTTTATAGTTGTAGGAGTTCTGTGTATAGTCTAGATACAAGTTCTTTGTTAGATCTATGTACTGTGAATATTTTCACCCAGTCTATTTTTTAACCTTTTCATTTTTTAATCGTATCTTTTGAAGAGCAAAAGTTATTAGGAAAACATTGTGCATGATCTGATTATTGAACTTATTAAAGGTCAGGGAATTTATCCAGCTTTGGGAAAATGACATATTTTTGTATGTCAGGCATTCACTAGTATTGCTGTGTTCAAGAGCTCAGACTCCATTTACTTGAGGGTGATGGAGAAGTTTTGTTCTTTGCTAACTAAAACTGAGTTGAAAAAACATACAAAAGAAAAAAATTTTGTTTATTTTGAAAATTTGGGGAAATAATCATTTAAGATTATGATCAAATAAATAGATTTTTAAAATTCAAAATTGAGTCAAGTTTGTTCTTTAGCACACAGAAGGACTATGGGACAGAAATATTTCTGAAAGCAATAAAAAAATGGGGCTGTGGGTAAAAGCAAGATGTAACATTCTGAAAAGAGGTCACGGTGGCATATGGAGGTGGTTGTAAAAGGACTGTAGGGCCTCTATTTTGCAGGAATTATATCTTGTTATCTGTGTATTCTCATTTTCTGAACCAGATAATAAGCATTGTCAGGTCAGAAAGTATGTTTTCCTAATTTTTGTTTCTCCTGCCCATAGAAGGTAAATAAATATCAGTTGATTTGAATTAAAATTTGTGCAATGAAAATCCTATGACATTTGAGAATATGGAAGTTAGAGGATGGTGTCAGAGGTAACAAGAGTTGGGAGTACAGGCATAGAAATCAGATGGATCTGCCCTTCTGCATCATCCATCTCTGTGATGTTGGGTAAGTTATTGGTACCCTTTCCTTAAACCCTCCAGGGAACCTTTCAGAGTGCATTTGTCTGCAAGTGGTAGAATGTCTGACTAATAGCAACTTAAGCTGTCAAACATTTAGTTGCCTCAAGTAATAAGAAGAAGGGTTTCCCAGTTGGGTGTCTCAGCTCAGAGTATCCTGAAGGACCCAGATTCTTTCTGTCTTTCCACCCTGCCATCCCCAGCATGTTGCTTTTTGTACTCGAGCTTGTTGCCTCGTGGTTAATTAGACTGCTGCAGCCTACTTAGCTATGATTGCTAATGGCTGCTGCAGCTCCGCGCTTCATACTTGCACACATTTGGTGTTGTCAGGTCAGTCACTGCACAGCCTTCTTCAAGCTCCTTTCAGTCATTAAGTAAAATCCTTCCCAGAAGCCTCCAGCATCAGGGAGGTCTTTGAAGGCAGTTCTGTGCTCTTAAATGTGTCTGTGCTCTTAAAAAGAGACCCAAAGACTAGACTGGATGTGATGCCTGGAACCACAGCAGCCACGTTGTGACTAGCCTTGGGATGAAGACAAGAGGATGATGGAGCTGAAAGATGGAACCAGAGTCCTTGTGGGCATCATTTAGTCATTGATCTTCCTGCACCTGGAGCTTAGTATACTAAATAATAGTAAATTTAGTATACTAAATAATACAAATCTAGACTTAGTGTACTAAATAATAAATTTAGTTACTTCCTAATTCTGCTTGAGTTGGAGTTTTCTGTTATTGTCATCCAAAGCATCCTGACCGATACATTAATTGGAAGACTTTATCTTTCATTTGCCATTTAACGTTACCTATGAGAAAATAAGTTTCTACTTGTTAATTACGTCAAAAGTGACTTAGTGGTCATATCGAATCACTGTGAGAGATGAACTATTTTAAAGGACTTCAGATAGCTGATAATATGTGCAAATTTTGTAACTAAGTCTACGTGAATTTTACCTCTCCTTTTAAGGTGGGCTTGCAGGACATCTGCTTGGAATTGACCATTTGGTAGTTTAGATTACAGGACATACTTGAGGATTGGATTTCATTTCTTTAAGAAAAACTGGTGGCAGTGCCTGCCACTTCTGTCAACCTAGAATGGCATTTATCTGCACATTTAATGTTGCTTAGGAGCTGTGTGAAGACATTATTCATCAGAGATGCATATCTGCCTTTATAATCCTACCAGAGCTTTTGGTTCTCGGGCATCAGATCTCAATGGGGGCCAATGTTATTAGTCGAGTGAGCTGCTTGGAAACATCAGGATTCGGGTAAACCAGAGGTTTCCTAAATTAGACACAGATATTTGTGAATCTTTGAGGAAAAGTTAAATAATTTAATAATAACCTGAATATTAATCCAAGCAAATAAATTGAATGTAAAATATCTGGGTGAACAAATTGCAGGATATAGAGCAACAGTATTCCTATCAATTTTTATTTAATTGATATAACTTTTGAAAAGAATTCTGAGTGTTCCTCCCTATCCCTTACTATCGTCATGGCCAACTGACCAGGGTAATTTGCATATTCAGTGCTGTTTTATTTTTACTTCAGTTTATATAAGTTTATCAAGTCAACAGATATTTAGTGAACCTTTATGTTGAGTATACTAGTTACTGTTGGTGCCACAAAAATAAGGCTCAGTTCCTGCTCTCAGAGTGTAGCATCTAGACTGATGGGAGAAGTATCTAGATAATTATAGTAGAAGGTGGAATATGACAAGAGCTTTGCAGAAGGTACTAGGTAATGGTGCAAGTGTTCAGGATAGTGAGACACTGGATTCTGGTTGGAAGAAGTGGCGTTTGAGTTGAGCTTTGAATAAAGTATGTTTTTATTTGTTTATTTTAGTGTTCACTTTTGTAGTATGTTTATTGTAACAGGATTAGTATTCACGTATAAAACAGAAACTAAAAATCTCTTGTAATCCTGCCAAAGATTATGAAAATTAAAATTTGGTTTATTTCCATTTGCCTTTTTGTTTATTTGAAATATTCCCAGTATTTTTTCCTATACATACAAACATATATTTTTTAAAAATTAGGAGAATTTGGGCTGGCCCCGTGGCTTAGCGGTTAAGTGCACGCGCTCCGCTGCTGGTGGCCCGGGTTTGGAACCCCGGGCGCACACCAACGCACCACTTCTCCGGCCATGCTGAGGCCACGTCCCACATACAGCAACTAGAAGGATGTGCAGCTACGACATACAACTATCTACTGGGGCTTTGGGGGAAATAAATAAATAAATAAACAAAAATTAAAAAAAAAAATTAGGAGAATGATGCATGTACGTTTAGAAGCCACTTTTGCCCCTTAACATTGTCTGAGTTTTTCCATGCTAAGTTTTCTTTGGAGTGAAAGTGTTTCCTGGCCATGTAATATTCCATTGTATGGTTCTGCAGAATGTGTTTAACATCGCCCTTTATTGGTTTTTCTTTTGCTTCCAGTATTTGCTGCAGGGACCATCTGTACACAGATGTATGAAAGGAAGGTCTCTAGGCCTCTTTTCTTGCGGGGGACAAAAGCCCAGCTGGAGCCATAGGAAGCACAATAGGGAATTTCTTAGCTCTCAATAGCAACCCGGGAATGGGCAGAGGTGGATCCAGTCTCAGGAATAGAGACCTGGATCCAAAGAGTCAAGCCCCTGTGGGATTTCCCTCACAGGGTCCAGTCTCTGCTTTTGTGCTGGGCATCAGCTTCATTTTTCCGGTTATCCTCTCTGCTGGCATTTTGAGTGCGACACTTTGGTGGTGAGGGGGGAGGAGGGCAGTAGGGGGCTCTCCTGCACATTGTAGGAAGTATCGCATCCATGACTCCTGCCTTAAAATCCAAGCTTTCCCCCAGTTATCCTGGCAATTCATCGCACCTTGGTGCATTTTCAGTTCCCCTGGAGAAGCGTTCATACTGCTCCTGCTCTGTTGGAGAATCACCTGTTGGAGTTTGAACCCCCATCACCAGCCCCCAGGGAAGGACCCCTGTTTAGGCCAGATGAGGGACCACTCTTGTGATGCTGCCTGGGGGTGGGGGGAGAGGGGGAGTGTACAAGGCTGGGGGGATGACGAGATTGTGCCCAGACAACAGTAGCCTTTCCAAATGGATAGGATTGATAGGCAGAAATAAGGGGAACAAAACCTTCCTGGTGGGGGACCAGCAGGGAAAGTAAAGGCAGAAGCATGAAGGACAGGCCTCTGTCCCACCACCTCCCGGGGCTGTGTGCAAGCTCAGCAAGTTCACGATCACAGAAACATTGATGTCTGTGCTCCAAGAGCAGCGCTTCTAACCTAGCGATCCCTCGTGAGGGGTGTCATAAGTAATTTGTCCTTGTTCTATGTTATCCCCATGACAACATTCCTCTCGCTGGCGCTGAGGAACGCTTGCCCAAGTGAGAGGACGGGGTGGCACTGGAGCGGGCTCGGTGTGAGTTTGTAGTTTATAGCGCAGCTGGCCTCTGCGGAGCCCGCCAGGTGTGCTGGCCTGGGGAGGTGGGCATACTGCTCTATTTTCTTTGAACTTGGGCAGACTCTTGACCTGCCCCCTTTTCTCTGTGGTTGGTCAGAAGCCTTAGCAAGTGAAGGTCTTAGTTCCTCACAGCCCTAATCAATCCCCAGCAAACCACGTGTGACACGTCCAAGTCGTGCCCATTTTTCAAATTCCCAATTAAAGCGTGTCTATTTCTGGAGCCCATTGGCACTCCTTTTGCAATGATACACGGAAGCCCTCGGAGAGCTCCTCAGCAGTGCTGAGGAAACAGGGCGGCGAGGCCGACAGCACAGCGGATTTCATCCTTCTGGGATATCATACTTCCGGGATCTTGCGTGGTTAGTTACCCCCAATGTGTGCATTGTGCCTTGCTCACCAGAGTTAGTTCCTGGAGGTCCAGGGCCGTGTCACAAACTACTGTTATATCTTTTAGGTACTTAAAAAAGAGCCTTTCTTAGATGGATTAATGAAAGTCTTAACGTAGGATCGTAGGCAGCGGGAAAATCACAACTCATTAATTTCTCAATGTCTTCACAAGTCAAAAAGCATGAAATTGGTCTTACTTTTGACAGAGATCCATTGAGCACCTCTCATAAGGCGAGCACGATTCTTGACATTCACATTAGTGAACTAAACAGACAAAAAAATCCTTGTCCCCAAGGGGACTACATATATATTTTTTGGTCCAGATTGAGACATTTTTGATACTAAAAGGAGGTGCCAACTGCATGGGGTGCCAGAACAAGAGGTGTCTAAGTGGATGGTCCCCTAGTGCTCATAGAGTGCCCCAAAATGGAGGAGCTGATTTTTCCCGGAAGCCTTCACACAGATGCCTTTGGGACAGCCTGGGGGCAGATACAGCTAATCTCCTGTGACTTCAGGGATCAACCCACCATTCACTCACTCAGCAAATACTTATTGAGAACCTTTGCAGTTATATCTACATTCTCCTGAAAGATCTTTTGCTCCCAGGCAAGATTGTTTATGGGACACATAGCAGGAGATTTGTCTGCAGCTGTAGGGGAAAATCACAAATGGTAGTTGTTTGAAAGAAAGTGGACTCCTGAGATACAAATCACGGATTTTAAATAACTTACTTGTGAAAGTCCTTGTGATCAGCATTTTTTCTAAGATTTGGAAATCAACAGACGTCTAGGCCCTGAAGGTGATTTAACAAAGGCATATGTTTCTTCTTAAGGGAGAAAGGAATTGAAATTGCTTCAGAAGGAAAGTGTATGTATATTTGTTTTTTAAAAAATTAATATAGAGTAATGTTACATTTTTTTTGCTGTGCAGTTTGTTACATGCACCAATTTGTGTGACCAACACTACAATCAAGATATGGAGCATTTCAATCAGCTCAAAAAATTCCCAAATGTTGTCCCTTTGTGTCATCCTCTCTTCTCCCCTCCTCCACCCCTGTTAACCACTGATCTTTGCTCTGTCACTATTGTTTGGTCTTTTCCAGAATGTCATAGAAGTGGAATCACAGAGTATGTAACCTTTTGAGACTGGCTTCTTTCACTCAGCATAACGTCTTTGAGGTTCTTCTAAGTTGTTGTGAGCGTCAATAGTTCTCTCTCTTCCATTGCTGAGTTGTAGTCCATCGTGTGGACGTACCACAGTTTGTTTCTCCGTTGGCTTGTTGAAGGACATTAGAGTTGTTTCCAATTTGGGGCAGTTATGAGTAGAATGGCTATAAACGTACAGCTGCTATAAACTTTCACCTCCAGGTTCTGATGTGGACGTGGTTTTGCTATCTCATAGGCAAATACCTAGAAGTGGAATCCACAACAGCACTTGATATTGTCAATGCTTTTTATTTTAGCCATTTTAATAGGTGTGTAGTGGTTTCTCAGCATGGTTATGTTTATTTTTTTAAAACAAAACACGCAGAGAAAACACCTTTATAAGGGGCTTAACCAAAGACATGACTAGATAGTTTCCTGGACTGTCTAGCAGAGGCTGTACGAGCTCTGCCAGCTGCCTGTTTTTTGAAGGGATAGATCAAAAACAACGATTGTGTATATAAAATCTGAGGCCTGGAATGTAGCAATGCCAGCGAGAAATAGGTGTAAATAAGATTCAGTTCTATAAATGCTTATTTCAGAGACCTGATAGGGTGTATAGGTTTGATTTCAGTAATTATTTTTTTAATTCTCTATTTGAATATACAGTGATAATAATTAAAAGATAAAATTACAGAAGCAGCTGAAAGCCAGTGTAGATATGGAGAAGAGAACACGGGCTTCAGGGCGTGTATTCGTTATCTAGTGCTGCATGACAGATTACTCCCAAATTGAGTGACTTAAAACAATAGTAAATATTTATTGTCTTCTGTAGTTTCTGTGGGTCGGGGCTTTGAGAGTGGCTTGGATGAGCAGTTTTGGCTCTGATGTTTGCAGTAAAGATGTTGGCTGGGGCTGTAGGATCTGCTTCCAAGGAATCCCACAGGCTCCTTGGACAGGATGCTGGAGTGTCTTCACAACGTGGCGGCCACCTTCTCCCAGAGTGAGTGATTTGTGAGGATGCCAAGGTAGAAACTGCCATGACTTTTATAATCTAGGCTTGGAAGTCATACAGCGTCACTTCCACAGGATTCTGGGTCGCACAAGCCAGCCATGATTCAAGAAGAGGGCACTACACAAAGGCGTGGATGCCAGGAGGCAAGGATCATTGGGGGCAAAGTTGGAAACTGGCTACCATAGGACCTGAGGGACCTGTGTTCAGATCCCAGTTTGCCACTCAAAAGTTGTGTGGTCTAGAGCAAGTCATTTCATTTCTGAGTCCCTGTTTCCTCTCATTTAAAAAATGAAGATAATAATATCTACTAAATAATACCGATTAAGATGTAAATCACAGATTCTAAATCACTTGCTTGTAAAAGTCCTGGTGATCAGCATCTTTTAAGAGTTGGGATTTTGGAAATTTGGAATTTCTTTTGAGAATTGAAGATAATATATAAAAAGAGACTGGCAGGTTATACAAAGCTCATGGTAGATGTTATTTGTATTATTAAACCATGAAGCTTAGAATCTTAACTGTTCAGAACATACCAACAAAGATAAACACATTAAATAATCACATTCTTTTTGGCAAAGGTGTTGGTCACAGCTTCTTTTAGATTCTACATATGTTTTCCAATTTTTTTCCTTTCCTGAAAAGGAAATCTAATCATTGTGAATTAGCAAAGAACAAATTTCTTGTCTAATCTTGTTCTTGGGTCTTTATTTTTAGTAATATCCCCCAAATAGAAAATATGTTCTGTGAGCTCAGCTGTATCATGCTGGAAGGACTCTGAGAGACATCACTGATGGGTTAGGGCTATCTGGAGAGCAGGTATGAGGATCTGCTTACTGCATCTCTGCCTCTATAGAACTTTTAGAAAATGCCTACTTGTAAAAGTAATTTTAAAATACGTAAATCAGCACCCTTTGACTTGACTGGAATGGTCCAGAAAGCTTTCCTTTTTGAAGGGATCGTGATGTAGAATAATGTACCTCTGCCTGTTTAGCAGTGACTGAAAAGAAGAGTGGCTGAACTCTGGCACCTTCGGCCCATTTCCTTTCCCAGCCTCCTTTATTTCACCTTCCCCCTGACCCGCCCCCCTCCCCACACTGGTCTGTGTGCGGTTCCTGAAACCGGACAGGAGCCCTCCTCCCTCACATCCTCCCATCTCTGCACCTGCTGCTTCCTCGGCTTGGGATGCAGGGGTCGTCTACCCAGTCCCTCTCAGCTCCGGTGTCCACCCAGTCCCTGCCACCTCCTTCCAGAAGCCTTTCCTGAGGCTAAGGTCTACTCCCAGGGCCTTCCACCCTCTGTGTTTGTGCCGGTGTGTTTTCTCTCTTCCTTGCTCGTTTCATTTCTTTGAACACTAACTTTTATTGAGTGCGTCTAAGTCCCAGGATGAGTTCTAAGTGCTTTACCTGTACAGACTCATTTAATCATCTCAACCACCCTGATTTTTTTTTTTTTTTGTGAGGAAGATCAGCCCTGAGCTAACATCGGTGCTAATCCTCCTCTTTTTTTCCTGAGGAAGACCGGCTCTGAGCTAACATCTATTGCCAATCCTCCTCTGTTTTTTTCCCCAAAGCCCCAGTAGATAGTTGTATATCATAGTTGCACATCCTTTCAGTTGCTGTATGTGGGACGCGGCCTCAGCATGGCCGGAGAGGTGGTGTGTCGGTGCGAGCCTGGGATCCGAACCAGGGCCGCCAGCAGCGGAGCGCGAGCACTTAACTGCTAGGCCACGGGCCGGCCCTCAACCACCCTGATTTTTAATTCCCATTTTACATAAGAGGAAACTGAGGCACAGAGAGGTTAAGTGGCTTGCCAAAGGTCACACAGCTTATAATTGGCAGAGCCAGGAAAGAAGCTCAGGAAGTCTTTCCTCACCTACTGAGAGCAACTTCTACTTAAGTGTTTTACACCACTGCCTTCCCAGTGCCTGGAATACAGTAGGTACTCAATAAATATTTGTTGAAGCTTAACTCTCTTAAGAGGTAAACTTTGTCGCAAATCATTTTTTTCCATTTCTTTGTAAAATGTAGTCCCCTTGTCCTTCGGTGGGATGCTGAGGTTCTAAAGTTACTTCTCATGCTCTTCCTGGACCCTCTTGTGTCTGGGGGGTCACTTACCTCATCTTTGGTGAGTATCCTCTTGGTTTGCTTCTTAGTGTTGAACACATTTGTTTAAAATTCTATGTAAAATATATATTCATGTGCATTGAGAAAAGGGTGTTACCCATGGTTTTCTTCGGATAGGACTAATATGAGTGATTTTAATTTTTTCCTCTGAATTTTTCTTTTTTTTCTAAATTTCCCGTAATGAATTTTTATTGCTTTTATAATTAGCCAGCCATATTATTTAAATTTTAAGGTTTTTTTCTACAGATTAAGCCAAGCCTGCCCACATATGTAAACAGTCACGTGAGACGCACTTGGAGCATTGCACATCTTTCCCTGCTGTATTAGTGAAACCATCGACTAGAAGAAAAGAAGGTCATTTTCTTCTTCCTAGTGTTTCCGAGGCACATAACAAAGGAATGTAGACGCTCATGACACTTAGTGAGAGGTAGTCTTTCAGGGGAGATGATTACCGAAAAGTGTTTCATTATTCCTGGTTTGGAAGTTCAAGGTTGCCTGAGGTCTGTGGTCCAGATCAGTGGGGTGCTTTTGTTTTGGAGGTAGAATAATTCATAAACATGAACTCAGACTCTAGGTACCATATGAGAATAGTAATTCCAAGGTCATATAAACAAATTCCAGAGTCAGCGTTATCAGATCCACAGTTGGTGGTAAGGCTCAGAGCCGGTGGGCGAGAGTTGCTTCTCCCAAGCTCGTAGGTAAATTAGCAAGGACTGCAGGGGATAAGAAACCTCTTGGTGGCCTGATTCCTTTTATTTAAAAAATGGCCATGCTTTGCTGTAGGAAGGAAAATTCTGAGAATGGCAAAGGTTGTTTTGTCTTCTAGCTATGCCATGCTGTGTGGGCATCACTTGCCTGTTCATCTTGAGAAGCTACCAGGGGGGACATTGTCCACATTCTTCATTCCCCACTCGCTCCCTTCCTCCAGCATAATTCAGTGCTAGGAATGGTCCTCAGTTACTAAGACTGAAGAAACAGTAAGAAAAGTCTGTCTTCAGGGTGATGTTAGGGAAAAGCCAATGACCCCTCAAAACCTTTCCCCTGAAATTGCTTGAAAGTCTACTGCGTGAGCTAGAAGGGCACACAGCATGTGGGAATCACCTTCTGGCCTCTCCTTGGAATTAGGATCCTGGTGTGATGCTGTGTGGACTGCCCGTTACATATTAGATATTATGAGAGACAGTGTGCTGGGCACTTCGCATATATTTTTATTTGGTCATTTATTCATTGAGGAAGTATTATCTCCATTTTACAGAAGAGGAAACCGAGACTTAGATTATTGGGTAACGTGTGCAAGGTCACACAGCTAATAAGTGAAATCAGGATTCCTAAAGTCCACACTCTTCTTTGTGGCTCAGTTTGGGATCTTCTTTTTTTTTTTTTTTTTGTGAGGGAGATCAGCCCTGAGCTAACATCCATGTTAATCCTCCTCTTTTTGCTGAGGAAGACCGGCTCTGAGCTAACATCTATTGCCAATCCTCCTCTTTTTTTTCTTCCCCAAAGCCCCAGTAGATAGCTGTATGTCATAGTTGCTCATCCTTCTAGTTGCTGTATGTGGGACGCGGCCTCAGCATGGCCGGAGAAGCGGTGCGTGAGTGCGTGCCCGGAATCCGAACCTGGGCGGCCAGTAGCGGAGCACGCGCACTTAACCGCTAAGCCATGGGGCCAGCCCTGGGATCTTCTAATACAGCTGTAACTGAGCACACCGAGCTAGGGCGAGGTGAGACGGATCCTGCAGTTCAGGGTCAGATCCTGTCTTTATTTAAAATTGTTTTGTTCATCGTGAATTTTTTAAAATTACTTTTGATTTTTAAAAATATTCATTAAAATGGTCTTAGTTACAGAGTGTTGTGATGCCCCCTTAAATTTAGCACCCCAGGCTGTGCCTCACTGGCCTCACCCCAGTCCCGAGTAGAGAGCAGTTCTGGAGTCAGAATGATGACAGTCTAATCAGCCACCAGGGGATTTCATCATCCTTTTCAGTATTGTAATACTATTTTTTTTTTCCTTCAAGGCATTTTGAGAGATGAATCACAGTCTTAAAGCCATATCTTGGCTTCACCTTTGAAGATGCTGCTCTGCCTCTGATAGACACAGTTGTTGGTACCGTAGGGGACTTAGAGCAGGTCAGCTTTGAGAAACTGAAGCCCAGGTCTGGTGAAAGCCTGTTAGAGTCGTGGTGGCCAGGAAGCCAGGGGGTTTGTAGGTTGCTAGTGCTCTGGGGGGAGGCAGGGATGGCAAAGAGTTTCTGTTTTACAAGTTGAAGCCGCATAATAAAGGATCTGTGAAATGAGGCTCTCCCTGAATGCAGAAGCCAGTCCTCGGCAGGTAGGTGTGTAGGCCTGATGACAAAGCCCGGGCAACACAGGTTGCGGCGGGGGCCAGCCTGGCCCAGGGGGATGGTGGGTGCATCTCTCCCGCATGTTTGCAGAGTGGCTAGGGTGGCCTGGGGGTCCCAAATAGATCACCAGCCTAGCCAAATGCATTTCACGTGGGAATTGGCTGTGTTTCACTGGGTTCTTTTTTTTAATAAAACATTTAAAAATAACTGTGTTTCTTTTTTATGTTTGCAAACATAAAAAACTCTATTATTTTTAATTGCAAAAATAATAGAGTCGTAGAAACTTTGAAAAGTGAAGAAAAGTAGTCTGGCAAAACACCCCCCCCACACACACACATTGCTTTCTTCTTCATATTAGCCTTACCTAGTTTTCTTTCCTTAATTAAAAAGACTATTTTTTAGAGCAGTTTTAGGTTCACAGCAAAATGGAGTGGAAGGTGCAGAGGGTTCCTATACACTCCCGGCCCCCCCAACCTCCTCCATTATCAACAGCCGGCATTTTCCTTAATTTTTGGGTTTTTTTCAACGTTTAATTTTTTCCAGATTTATAATATATTGCACATATGTTTTGTGAATTTCTCCCCCCCTTAATCTTGCTTCAGTAATCCTTAAATTAATGTGATTAAAGTCAAAGGTCTCGTGAGGTCATTTCCTGTTGACCTTTCCTCAGAGGAATGCAGCCGAGGGGAGTGGTCCCCAGATGACTTGCCCTCTGGATATTTATCATGAGGAGATTTCCCAGAACGTGCTTAGGAGGACTGAAGGGCTATGAAGACCCCATGCTCCTGCCTCTTTTATCACTGGATTTTTTTCCTCAGTGGCGTTTGGAGGAAGGGATTTGGGATCTACTTTCTATTAAAAATGTTCAGCCTTCCGCATGACTTAGAAAATAGAACTGTAGCAGGAGTGTTTCCAGAACAGTCTTAAGTGTTAAAGGAAACACCTAGCGGATGGATGCTTCTGGCAGTTAACGCTCCTGTGGGGCAGCCCTGCTTGCCAGCTTGGGGGCTGCAGAGTGGTGCAGGATGTCCACGGGAGGGGGTGGGTGAGAGCTGGGAGCACGCTGCCTTCTCAGTGATGAGTGCTGGGAAAAGCACGTCTCCCTGTGTCCCTGTAGACGCTGGCTTATTTTGTTCACTTCCGTGTAACTACTGCCTAGCACAGGCCACGACCCGTTGTCAGCAGTCATTAAATCTTTCTTGAATGAAGGAGAACGAGACCCCCTTTTGGGGCTTCTTGATAAAATTGTCTTGAACCCCCCAAACCTGAGCTGACCTTCTCACCAGCTGTTTGGCCCCCATGGTCTGTAAAAGCCTTGCATTTATAGTTAGAAGTTGATGGCAAATCTAAATTTATTCATCACCCACGTCCTCAGACTCTGTTTATCTACGTTACAGTACCATTCCTTAGCTTCTGGACCTCATTCCAGCCTCTCTCTGTGCATGCCTGGTTAGCCTCCCGTGAAGTTAAGAGCTTCTTTAACAATGTTCTCTGACTGGCTGAGGTGTCTTCAAATAAGGAGCTTCAAGATCTTAAAAACAAATACCCAGTTAGAGGGAAAATAAAAACTTTATTTGGGAGCCATGATACCCTATGTTAGTGGCCTATAAAGTAAACCCAGCATGGCCTTTTCTAATACTTCTGATTACCCCTCTTTAGCTGAATTCTGAGTAAATTACTGGATTGCTTGACTCTCTGAGTAATGCTGTTGGCACCAACTCCAGTAAATAGTCTTACTTTTAGTGAACAGTGTACCTAATGGCATTGAAGATTGTGTGGGACAGGAGGGAAAGAAAGGACCAGGAAATTGGCATGTGTGTATTTTGCCTCCATTAGTATTTGTTGATTTGCCGGCTACCCTGGTCAGTTGCAAGGGAGGGAGGGCCATTTGTTTTAGCCACACGCAGGTTGGCTGAACATCTGGATTCTTTACCTGACACCAACCAGGCAGCATTTCAGGGACTCTTGTTTTGAGAATGTAGAAAAGGACATTTTAATTTGAGACTGAAAGAGCCGGAAAGCCTGGGGTGCTCTTGGTGGGTTTATGCTGAAGTCTCTTGATTCTTCTTAATTGAATCTCTTGACTCTTTTGATTTGTACTTGATTACACAACAGAACGACACATCTGGGGCCTTCACTTTACGTGCATTTTTACCTACTGCTGTGAAGCCGCTGGAGGCGTTGTTAATCTTTTAGAAAGCTTCAATTTTTGTTTAATATGAAATAAGCTCATAGTCTTAATTGTTTTAAGAATTAGATAGCGTTCTTCATGGCTGTTGTTTTAGTTTCCTCCTATGTCATTAGTGTGTATCTTGTGTGAGACGGAAGTGTCTGTCTCTTTGGGATAGAGCCCGTGTGGCAGGCCAAGAGGCTCAGCTGTTAGGTTTGTCCGAAGTTAACATGATTCTTCCTTTAATCCTATCAAGTCATCCTTAAAATACTATGAAGTTTAGTTTGATTTAAAAATCTACTTTTGTTTGAGTCTGTTTTTTTGTTGTTATTTATCTTTTAAAAATTTTAAATTGTCCTGTAATTTGGCATATTACGCTGATATTAAAGGAAATGAAACATTTTTTGAGAAGCAGCGTCAGTGTTTTAAGACACATGGTGACTATTGCAGTATTAATAGGTGTTGTGAGCAGCTACTCTGCACATGGACCCACATGCCTCGGTTTTCAACCCCACTAATTTGGAGTTCACGGCTGTTTGAACTGTGTCAGGCTGAAGTTTGTTTTAACACAATGCCGTGGGAACAAGGTTTGTTAAGCAAATAGTGAAAATAAAGTTACATGGGGGAAGTTTACTCTGTAAGAGAAGAGACTTTTCTAACACTTTGGAAAGAATCATTCATGATTCTTACCCTTTAATACAAACCTGGTACGACCTTTTATGATAATCTCCCCTCATTTAAAAAAATATCGTTCCAGAAATATTTTATGCATAGACATTTAACACAAATGGTAGGGTATACTGTATAATGTGTTGATCTTCTCTTTACTTAATGCACCTTGAAGATTGTTCTATGTTAGTACGTACAGATCTGCCTCATTCTTTCTATTGGCGCATAAGATTCCATTTTCTAGGGGTACCTTCAATTATCTGTAAAGTTGTCCCTAGTGATAGACATATAGGTTGTTTGAAATATTTTGCTATTTTATAAACAACGCTGCAATGAAGATCCTTCATGTCTCTTGGTGAGTCTATCTGAAACACAAATTCTAGAAGTGGGATCTCTGGTCAAAGGGTCTCTTTGTTTTTCCTATAGATAGATATTGTCATGTTGCTCTCCAAGAGTTTATACCCATTTGTTCGTTTGGTTTGCTGACTCTTACATAGTGCTTTGTGCTAGGAACTAGTGCACATGCTTTATTATTATTATTATTTTTTTAATTTTATTTATTTATTTTTTCCCTCTAAGCCCCAGCAGATAGTTGTATGTCATAGCTGCACATCCTTCTAGTTGCTGTATGTGGGACGCGGCCTCAGCATGGCCGGAGAAGCGGTGCGTCGGTGTGCGCCCGGGATCGAACCCCGGGCCGCCAGCAGCGGAGCACGCGCACTTAACCGCTAAGCCACGGAGCTGGCCCTAGTGCACATGCTTTACAAATATTAACTGATTTGATCCTCAGAGGAAGCCTTAGAGATACTGTCGTTATCACCGGTTCACAGATGAGGAAGTTGAAGCAATAGAGATGATGTGACCTGTCCAGGGGCCGCGTCCAGTAAATCCCACGAGCTGGGATTTGAACCCAGGCCGTCTGGGTCAGAGTCCCCTCCTCGTCACGGTGCTTAATGGCCTATTACAGCGAGGAACTGCCACGAGGTCAAATGTTTTCACCTTCCCTGATCTGACCGGTCAAATGCCCATTGTTCTTAATGGTCATTTTGTACTTTTGTTATTATTAGTTGAGGATGGATACATTTTCAAATGTTGACAAGCCATTTAGATTTTCTCGGGGATCTATCCGCTACCTGTTCTTGTCCTTTGCCCGTTTTTCTGTTAAGTTGCAAATATTTTTCTTATTGATTTGTAGGAGTTCCTTTGCATATGGAGAAAATCAGTCCTTTGTCAAATGTATTTTAAATGCTTTGTCCTCCTTTGTAGTTTGCTTTTTGGCTTTGTACTTTTTCCGTCTTTTCCTTTATGGTGTCTGGAATCTAGGTCATATTTAGAGAGATCTTCCTCAGTCTGGGAGCATTTTATCAAATCTCACATTTTTTTCTAGAACTTCATGGTTTATTGTAAAAAATTTATGGGGGGCCGGCCTGGTGGCGTAGTGGTTGAGTTCGTGCATTCCACTTTAGTGGCCCTGGGTTCGCCGGTTCAGATCCTGGGCACGGACTTACGCACCGCTCATCAAGCCATGTGGAGGTGGCGTCCCACGCAGAGCAACTAGAAGGATGTACACCTATGACATGCAGCTATCTACTGGGGCTTTGGGGAGAAAAAAGGATAAAAAGGAGGAAGATTGGCAACAGATGTTAGCTCAGGGCCAATCTTCCTCAAAAAAAAAAATAAAATGAAATAAAAATCAAAAAATAAAAAACTTATGTTAGTTCAAAGATTAATGTGGGATCTAACTTAATTTTTTTCTAATAATAATCAGTGGTAATGACATGCATCTATGCAGGAATAAAAAACAAACTCCCAATAGATTAGCATTTGACGTCATGCTATTGTCATAGACTCTGCTGTGACTCTTGGCAACTGAGCCACTCTCTTAGCCATGGGGCTCATGTTTATACCATGGCTATTTTTCTTTTTTGTCCAATTTCGCTTTCCCTGAAGTTAATAATTATCTAGCTTTTCCTTTGCTTCATTTTCCATGTACTTATCTAATTCATTCCAAAACTCTCACCTCTTGCCTAAATCCCTTGAAGTACATTCCAATTCATCAGATGCTCAGACATTCTGTTTTATCCTCGAGGAGATTTGTCTGGAAGGCTTCTGAGCTGCTCTAGTCTGGGCTGAGTTTTTCTCTGGCCTGGTCAGCATCCTGCCACCTCCCCCATGGTTACCCTGGGCATCCCTTTGCCTCTGTCACCTGATGTAGGACCTCTGGCCTGGTCGGCATCAGGGGTCTCTCCCATGTTACCCAGGGAGTCCTCCTTGCTTCTCTTCCTGAAATCTTTTCCCGGAGCCTATGTCTTTCTGTTTTCGCACTTTATCCCTCATTTTGGTGGAGCCCCTCCTTCAGGGTGTAGAGAGACGTTGTGGGCTGGGTGGAAGATCTGAAAACAGGATGATGGGTTGAAAGGCTGTTTAAGAAGCAGTTAAAACTTCCAGGTCGCCTGTGCTTCCTGAAGCTGGGGACAGTGGCTTAGCTCTCTGAACCCCTACCTCACCTGTGTTTCTCCTCTTGTCCCCCTCTCGACATGGTTGTAGTACAGTGTTCGGTTAACTCAGTAGTTGGTGTGTATGTTATCGTCACTGCTTGCAGTGTTCACTGCTGAGCCAGATACTGTCCTGCAATTGCTTTCTTCAAAAACTTTGTTTTTCCTGGAGATAATTCACTTCTTTAAAATTTGCTTGGGGCCAGCCCTGGCGGCCTAGAGGTTAAATTCAGCGCACTCCGCTTTGGTGACCCAGGTTCAGTTCCCAGGTGTGGACCTACACCACTGGTCAGTGGCCGTGCTGTGGCAGCGACCCACATACAAAATAGAGGAAGATTTACAACAGATGTTAGCTCAGAGCAAATCTTCCTCAGCAAAAAGAAAGAAAAAATTTGCTTGATTTTCTGTGTACCCATTGCTAATTTTTCCCAAATAACTTCAAGAGACCTGTCCATTTTCTTTCAACTAATTTTTACCAAATTCTAAAACACACCATATAACCATTCAGTTCCCCCATCTCCTAGCGTACCACCATCTGCAACACCCCCATCCTCAATTCCTGTCTGAATGGGTTATATTCTAGGCTTGGTACGCAACCACCATTCAGGGATTTTCCTGCACTCTTCTATTTTCTTGGACCCATTCTTTTCCAGATGCCATATCTTCTAATTTCATGGTTTACTCCATTGTTTTGATAGAAAACATATTCCACTGGCTTTCTCAGAAAGGTGCAAGGGAGCTGCATTTCTTTTGAATCTTTGCATGTACAAGTGTCTTTAACGTGTACTTAGATTTTCTTAATAATTTTACTACATATGGAATTGAAAATTGAAAATATTATTCTTGAAATTTTGAAGACTTTGCTCCACTGTCTTCGAGCATCCTGTGTATGTGATTTATTTTTTTTCTCATTCTCTCTGGAACATTTTAAAATCTTCACTTAATTTCTCATGTTTTAGAGCCAGCCCTGATGGCCTAGTGGTTAAAGTTTGGTGCTCTCACTGCTTCGGTGGCCTGGGGTTCGTTTCCCAGTGGTGGAACCAGACCACCAGTCTGTCAGTAGCCATGCTGTGGTGGCTGCTCATGTAGAAGAACTAGAAGGACTTACAACGAGGATACACAATCACGCACTGGGGCTTTGGGGAGAAAAAAACAAAGAGGAAGATTGGCAACAAATGTCAGCTTAGGGCGAATCCTTCCCTCCATAAAGAAAAAAAAATTTCTCATATTTTCAAGTTTTACAATTTTTGGCATATATCTCAATGGGTCCTTTTGAAATTGTTTATGCTGGGCATTTGTTTTTTATTTTTAATCTAATGACCCTTGTCTATCAGTCTGGGACATTTCTTGAATTTTAAAAAATAATTTCTTTTAATTCTCTCTGTAATTCCTATTATTTGAGTATTACATCTTTTAGAAGATTCCCTACTTTTAATCTTTTTAAATTTTCATTTATTTTTTTTTTTTTGCTCTACTTTCTGTGAAGTTTCCTCAAATTAACCTTTCAATTAACGATAGAAACACAAAAATTTCTGTTATCCATATTGTTAATTTCCAAGGGCTGTTGGCCTTTTTTCATAGCATCTCTCCCTATATTTTGAGACGTGAATTCTCTCTGGGGTTATTAATTCTAGATTTTAAAATTTTTCCTCTGCTCCCTGTAACATCTGCATGTTTTCAGCAAGCTTTTATCCCCCTTTGTGTTTTGGTCCTGACTTCCGTTTCGCAGGCTTTTCTTACGTGTTTGCTGATTCTTGGCTGTCTATTAAGAGCAAGTGTTAAGAGTAAAGTACAAAAACTCAGACCTGAATCCCTGTGCATGTGGACAGGCCTGTCCATTGTTGAATCTTCTTTCAAGTGATGAAGCAGCAACTGGTCTTTTTGTTGGAGGAAACCCTCAAAGGTCACTGTGTGTGTTCGTTCAGATTCTCCGGAGAATGATTCCACCCGCCCTGCCTGGGATAAGCCTGGGATAAGCTACATGTATTCAGGAAGCGGGGTGGAGGAAGGGGTCTGGGTCCCATGGGGTAGTAAGTAGACTTTTCCTTTATTCCCACCATCTCTTGCTGTGTTTTCAGCCCTGAATCACATCATTCTTTCTCACTGTGCCTGTTATGTGAGTTTCTGATCTCCCTGGTTCAATGTCTTTGGATAATAAACCTCTCAGTTGGTGGTTGGGGCAGATGGGGGAGGGACCTGGGGCTCCAAGGTCCCTCCTCCTTGTATCTGACCTGCATCTTCTGTCCCATCCTGCCCCTCACCCTTCCCTTCAGGGGGAGCCTCCCAGGGGCTCTGGGTGGGAACTGGCCCATTTGTTGGAACCCTTGTGAGCATCGCTTACTTCTCTCTGCTTTCCATCATCCGAGAGTCAGTTGAATGTCTTCTCTCTGCTGTCATACATTTTTGTACTTTTAAAAAGACATGTTTACTGGCATTTTGTAGGATTTTTGGTGGGAGAGGGGATACAGGCATGTGGTTTATCTGCCATGTTCAACCGAAAGTTCGTTTTATTTTGCTGATGGTGCAGTATAAAATAATCAAAATATTTACTGTAGAAGCAGTAATCCCACCAGACCTAAACTGTTGAAAAAAACTACACAAATTTTTTTTCCTAAGGGTGCAGTTTCAGTCCCATATTTACGGATTAGTCTAAGAGAACGTGTATGATTTGTTATATGCGAGGTTTGCCGTTCAAACACACCTGTGCCCCTGCGTGTGTCTGCACACGCACTCGTTCCCAGTTTTCTATCTCATTTTTCTATCACACAGAAAATCAAATACAGTCTGACTGAGAGGTTTTTTTTTTTTTTTTTTAAATTCTAGACCACAGATGTTTTCACTCTCTCTGTGGGTGCTCGCCAGCCTCACATCGGTTTAGCACTTCTCTTCTGGATGGAACAAAGAGAAGATGTCACTGACAACTCGGGGCTGAGGGGATCCTGCTGTGCTGCTTCTGCCTTGTGCTGTTCTGTTGGGTGGGGTGGGAAAAAGCATGAGGATTCTAGTTCTGATTAGCCGTGAATGAGACATTTCTGAGTAGGAATCCAGCAGACACCAGGCTACTGATTTAATTTTGGCTGCTGAGGGAGTTCTTGGTGGCCAAGGGGAGGAAGTGATGGAAAGGAGGGAGAAACTGGCAGGATAAACACGCTCTGAAAATAGGGTGTCATGGGGGTTGGCAGGGGGGAAGGGACTGGTCTCAGACCGGCTACTTTACCAGTGCCACTGAGTTATGTGACCCCTCGGAATTTCCCCATGACCTCACCTCCCCAGGGGTTGTAGCCAAAAGAACAAGAATCATAGGGCTGCCTCTAGCAAAAACACCCTTAAAATACTCACCCACGAAACCAACAGCTCCTTAAAGTTCAGCATGAAGGAACAGAGGAAAGTGACCTGTGGGCTCGTAACCTGCCCACTTTCTGCTTTTTGTTAGACCTTGGGCAAGTGTGATAGTTTCCATGTTTATTTTTCTGGAAGTGGAGAAGCTGGAGAGAGAAGGAAGTGAGCTAAAAGCCAGCTTTTCAGCACCGCGCTGACTTTTGCATTTCTTTGTACAGTATTTTGCCAGGCCCTTGACTTTCACTTAAAGAAAAAAAGTTCGTTTTCCTTGAACATCTGTGCAAAATCAGATAGGGTGGAGGGTTTGGAGCCCAGTGAGAGTGTGGGATAATTTGGTGCATTTCTGAAAGCTGGAGTGAGAGACAACAGATCCACTCTATTGTATTGCACTGGCAGCAACCCAATAGCAAAGGCAGGCCGGCAAATTGTGCCAAAAAGATGCATTCATAGTGCTGCATAATCACATTTTGAAAAATGTGTGGTAGATAAGTGGGAAAATATGCATTCTGCTTGCTTCATAAATAAAGTAGTTAAGGATGTCTGTCATTCTCACGGTTTTTACTCGAGTGTTGTATATGCACGACCAAAAAAGCAAACCCAATTCACTCAATCAGTTTGGCATCCAGCCCCTTTCAAATTCAGCATCATTTCATTGCATTTACTCTTCTACGTAGCTGTAAGCCAGGAAATCTCATGTTCAACTAGGTCATTTGTTCTTGAGAGTTCTGTCCTTGCAAAGCAGGAGAGGAATTTTTATGAGCAGTTGGTATAAATAAAAAGTCAATGGCAAATTGTTCCATGGTTCACTTAAGTTTCAGGTGTACTTATGAACATTCCTTAGAAGGAATTTTGTATATTTCAGGATATCACTCAACCCGGGTAAAATTTCTTCAGGTTTTGATTTTCATTTACTCTAGGTTTTTGCCTCTCAACCTGGAGTCTGTGGAATCCTAAGGGGTTTGCAACACTGGAATGCAGGCCTGTGAGGTATTTTCAGGATTTCGGAAAGCCTATGACCAGAATCCCATAGTCATGGGGGCCGGGAAGTGGGATTGGGTGGGGGCCACCTCATTAAGTTCCTGCATTTAATGAAAGCATCAATGTGCTATTTGGCTTAGCCAGATCTTTCTCACCTGGATGTGATAACACACAGTCTCAGGCTGATCAGAAGGCCTTAGTGACCATTCATTGCATGTGCCTTTAATGAGTGAGAATGAAGTAGAGTTAGCTGTTGCTTTTTAACTGCAGCCTGGCAGATGTGCACTTGTGACCAGGGGTTTGGGGTTGGAGTGTGGAGTGCTGGGAGGCTAGTGAAAGGGACCCCGATCAGAGAGAATAAAGTATGGGTGACCACAGTCCCAGCTGAAGGCCAGCTGTCGCCATGCTGCTCTGTTCCGTTCCCCCCAGTTTGCTGTGTAAGATGGCACTGGCAGGGGAGGGTTCACATCCCTATTCGTAGTTATTTAAGCAAAAACCAAAGATCCACCACTGCTGGGATCTTGGTGTGATGGTGATGGACTCAACTGCTGGTGGGTATGTGGATTCCGCTGGAGTCCTGGCTGGCTTCTTGCCAACTCCAGAATGTTTATTTCATGTATTAAAAATACACAGAGGAGGGGCCAGCCCTGTAGCCTAGTGGTTAAGTTCAGCGAGCTCTGCCTTGGTGGCCCTGGTTCAGTTCCTGGGCGTGGACCTACACCACTCGTCAGTGGCCATGCCGTGGCAGCGACCCACAGACAAAAATAGAGGAACATTGGCGCAGATGTTAGCTCAGGGCGAATCTTCCTTAGGAAAAAAAAGTCCACAGAGGAAAGGCTGGAAGGAAATTGACCACAATGTTAATAACTTTTGTTTACCAGCTGGACACTGGTAAACCAAGTCTTCAAATTTAGCAACGCTTTGCAATGATTGCCTTTCTGCTTTCGTTTTGCAAGTGATCAATAATGAGACTGACTCTATTATTTTAAAGTGAGACTAAAGATCTTTTTAGTGCGTCTTTGGAATGTTCTCAAAGGTTGATGACGTGGAGCCCTTGACAGAGTTCACGGGGTGTGGCTGCGTCTTGCCCGCACCCCCAGAAGTTCTACAGCACACGGGGAGTGTTCTGACAGAAACGCTAGCCAGAGCTGCAAGGAAAACCCTGGAGCAGAAGCTTAGAATTTCTGCTTATCGCCACCCGAAAGTTTCATATTTCTTCTTTTGTGCAGATTCCAAATGTTTTTGGAAGGCTTGAAAGTGAATAAAATAGCCCTTTGACGGAGCTGACAGAAAGTGAGGTATTGGGGGGGAGGGCCGAGTGAGTCATTGTACAGGAGCATTGTATTGTTAGCTTTGGCAAAGACAGTTCTTAGAGAAAGCTCTGCGAAATGACTCCCTTTCATGGGGCACTTGAACTCTCTGCCTCCTCTCCTGTCTAGTTGCCCTTTTTCCTCCTTGAATGATAATAACCAACACTTTTAGAGCACTCGCTCTGTGTCAGTCATGGTTATAAGCACCTTACATATATTGATTTGTTTTCTCAAAACAACACTGTGAGGTAGATACTGTTATGTATGAGGAACTCAGGCACAGAGAGGTCAAGCCACGTGCTCAGACTCACACAGCTGGTAATCAGTAGAGCCATGATTTGAACCCAGGCTGGCTACTGGGTCTGTGCTCTTGACCACTGCCCTGCCTCTGATGGAACCTGGGCCAATGGGCATGGATGGGTGTGGTTCAAGGTTAAAGCCAGGTTGAAGGATTTGCTGGGGCTCTCTCTGTCACAGGTGTTGGGGTCACAGAATGCTGGGCAGCTTGGTTGAGTTAACTTTGCCCTAACCAGTCAGTCTTTGTTGAGGCACCTATTCTGTTGGCCATTCAAAACCAGGAAGTGTAAGCCATGGTTTCTGTCTTCAAGGAATTCACAGCCAAAGTTGAGATACGAGATACGTTCCTATGAAAATCTACCTAACATATGACATAATTCCTCGTAAGGAACTCAGTGTGGGTATTTTGTGTTTGTCTTGGGAGAGGAATAAGTTGCCGTGTAAAGGGAGAAATGGAAATATACCCAGAACTGGGATTGCTGGAGCTCTGATATCTCTTTAATCTCCTTCAACTGGTTTCTTCTCCTAGTCTATACATAAACTTAAGTCTTTCCCATCTTGAAAGACAAAAACGAACTGAAGAATTTCCCAAACCGTCCCCTCTATTGACCTATTTCCTCACTCTCAGATGGATTTCTGGAAAAAATCTTCGTTTGCTGCTCAACTCCCTCACCTAACCTTCATTTCCAACACATTCCGATAAGGCTTCCAACAGAATCATTCCACTAATTCCTAATGCCTAGAGGTAATCATATTCAAATATTTTAACTCTTGTTTTTCTCATGTTTATCTTCACAAGTTTTGAAATAATTTGTTTATATAATTTAGATTGGTTACAATTCTTATTCATTCAGCAGATGTATACCGTCAAGTGGTATGATTTAGGTTTTCTCTATCTACTTACTACTAAGAGATGAGAGGTAACTCACTCGCAGAGTCGCCCCAAACACTGCCACTGTGGGATGAGGGAGAGGCTGTGGGGGTTACTATCCTGGACACCTAATCAAAGCGTCCTCTATTGGAGCAAATAAGATGAATGAGCTTACAGTGTAAAGAACTATTGATCATTGTCAATTCTTTCTTAGGGTAGTAATTCTAGATTTTTCTTTCCTTCGACTGTTTGATTTGTTCCCATCTTTCGTGTTGGAAGCTTCCCTAAAATATCTGGTTATCTCTGGCTGTTTGCGCGTAACAGGGAGGCACTGAAACAAAAGCTGATTGGAATCGAGGTGTGTTGATAGGGCTTGTACACTGGTGGGCCTCTCCTTTGTGTAATTGGGCTGGAACTCATCTTTTTTATTGGGGAGCCCTGGGGTTCAGTCTCCACAGAGGGGAAATGTTCTGCTTCTGCCAGGCCGCCGGGGGTGGGAGATTTTCCAGATCTCAGCTGGTCCCGCTGTGATCGCCACCCTCTGTTTTCAGGGGTATCTGATGCCTGCACTTCCTGAGCTTTCCAGAATTTTGTCTTGTAATTGGTGTGCTGCTTCTTGTCATCTCCCTCTGCAGGCTTAGGGTTCAACTTTCTGCTAAGTCAGTTAACAGTCGTCAATGCACTTTCTTTCTCCTAAAATATTTTTGACATTCTTGTTTTCTACTCTCTCTTTCTTCTGACTCCTTTTGTTGGGACCCTGCCTTTTAATTTAATTATTATCATTAAAGTGGGTATTGGAGAGGGAATGGAGATGAATGCCTGAGTGCAGCCTGCTGCGTTTCACTCGGAGTGCTAGTGGGCTCTCTTCACTTGATGAGAATGTTCCCGGGACACTTGGTGTTCCTTCATAATGTGCATTTTAATGCCTGCGTATGATCAAGCATATGATTCTACTCTGCTTTACTGTACCAATCCTCTGTTGTTAGAAATTGTGTTCCTAATTTTTTGTTAGTATAAATAATCCTCCATTTTAATATCTTTATTTATATACTTTTTCCTGTCTTTGTCATTGTTTTCTTAGGTGAGATTCCTGAAAATAGAAATACTGTGTTAAAATAGATTAGCATTTTTAAAACTCTTGACTACATCTTTCTAGCCTGCTTTCTGAAAGAGTTGTGCCAGTTTCCGCATCCACCAGACATGAGTGAGTGTCCCCATTTCATTGCAGATCACACTTCTTCCTGCCACTATGGGCACAGACCTGCCAACTGAGTGGAAAAAAAAATGAAGTGAACCAAATTGACTCCAGTAATTCTGTCAGCTCTCGTGCTGTGAAGCCTGGCTGCCTAAGGTCCCATCCTGGCTGGCTGACCTTGAGCAGGTTACTTAACTACTCTGAGTTTTAATTTCATCTTCTATAAAATGGAGATAATAGGAATAATAAGAAGCAAATAGACTTAAATTTAGATTTTTGCCTGACTGGTAGGAATGGAGAAGAGCAACACCAATAAAATTAGTTTTTTAGGTGGTAATAAGATTTTCTTCGATGTTAAAAAGTGACTTGTGCAGGGGAAATGATACATTCTTGTTTTTTCGTTCCAGTGGGAGATTTGCCCTAGGCTAACATCTGTTGCCTATCTTCCTCCTCTTTTTCCTTCCTCCCCTACCCCCAAAGCCCTGGTACATAGTTGTGTATAGTTTTAAGTTCTTCTGGTTCTTCTTTGTGAGCTGCCGCCACAGCCCGGCTACTGACAGACGAGTGATGTGGTTCTGTGCCCAGGAACGGAACCTGGGCTGCCAAAGCAGAGTGTGCTGAATTTTAACCGCTAGGCCATCAGGGCTGGCTCAAATCATACATTCTTATTACAAAAACAAGTCAAACAATACAAAAAAGTACAAAGAAGAAGTAAAAAAAAAAAACTTACTCCAAATTTCACCATTTAGAAATAATGTTAACATTTTGTGAATTCTATCTAGAACTTGTCACAGGCAAAGGGAGAAGAGTATATAGGATTTTATCATACATGTTATTTTACTTAAAGGTATAAAATAAAATTGACTTTAATTAAAGCAAAGAAAATGAAATTGAAGCCAGATTGAAAAAATTGTTGACTTCTTTGCCACAAGAGAGATGAGGTATCTTTTAGAAACTAGATTTATGAGAAAAGATGATAAAAATGTTGCATGTGGAATAATTTCTTATAAACTACTTGTTTTAAATGGAGACGTACTGACTTCTCTATTGAAAAGTAAAAAAATTAACTCTGACCTGATGCCACTTCTCCTCCTCCCGGTTCCAAATTTGTATTAATTATGAATTTTACAGTGGAAAGGATGGTAACATTTATATTCTGCTCTAATACTACAATTCCCATAGTTCTTTTAGTAGTCCTTTTTTTGATGGATTCACTACTTATCACCAGTCTTTTTACTGTGGTTTTGCCATTCCTGAGTTTTTTAAAATTTTGATTCATCTAGGCTGGCTGGATGTCGTTGTCAAATCGCAGTCCTCGTGGGTACTGTGTTCCATGAGTTCTTAACTGCTTGAGAATGGCTTTTCTTGTCTTTATTTTTGAAGGACAGTTTGGCTGAGTATCAAGTTCTTGGGTCACACTTTCTTGCTCTTGGAATTTCAGACATTGCTCTCCATTCTTTTTTAGCATTGGATATTTCTGGAGGAGAAGGCTCAGGCCAGGTTAATGTTTTTCTCTCTTCCACGTGACTAGCTTTTTCCATTGGACGTGCCCATAGGATTCTTTCATTCTTTTTTGGAGTTTAGAGCTTTGCCAGCATTGTCTGGGCATTGGTTGTTTTATGTCACTTTCCTGGGACTTTGTGTACCATAATATCTGTAGATTCAAGTCTGTCTTTGTATCAGAAAGTTTTCCTCTATTAGATCTTTTAATATTTTTGCGCCTGTTTTGAATAGTATTCACTTTTCAAGAACTATAGTTGCTATGGTCTATCTCCTTTGTCTTGCAAATCTAGCATCCGTTCCTGTAATCATTTATGTATCTCTGTTTCTTTCTATTTAATTTTGAGTAATTTCCTCAATTTTGCTCCCTATGTCTCTTTGTTCAGGTGCGTTCTCTATGTTTTATTGTTGCAGTTGTGTGGCTACCATTCTGTAATCTTTTTCTAATCCGTTTCTTCAGCTCAGTCCATTTAAAATCTCTGAGATTAATGATAATCAGTTCATGGAAACTTCGTATCTAGTCACTGAGCCTCTTCTTTTAGAGAGACCATTTAATCTTTAATATTTTTGAGACAACAGAGAACCATTTTTTCTGAACTGTTCATCTGTTACTTTTGCTGATTTTCATGGCCAGCTTCACGGCATGTGACCTGAGCATTCACATAGGGCCCCGTGCTTAGATTACTGCTCTGCTATCACTGTCTGGAAATTCTTAATAAATTTTGAACAACGGGCTCTGCATTTTCATTACGTAGCCACTCCTGTTGGTTATTTTTACAATGCATATTCTTATCTGCCTATTGCCTCTGTTCCTACTCTATGATTACTCATATTTGAATGAGGCTGAGCTATTTGCTAAGAAAACTGATGTGTGGGATGAGGGTCGGAAGGCTGGGGTGGGGAGTATTGTGAAACATCCTGTCATATTCATTGCATCCACTATCTTTTTACCAGTTGTGTTATTTCTTTTACCGGGAGAATAATCTTCCTTCAGTTTTAACGGGTATTTTAACAGGTCATTTTATAGTTACATGCTGTAATAAGGGTATGGGAGGTTATTTGATGATTGGAAAATTATTACCACTGTATTAAAATTTAAAAGCAGTTTATAAAACAGTATGTGTAGTGTGATCCTGTTTTTGCTTTTTAAAAAAGTATGACTATGTGTTAAAAAATATTGGAAGGAAAAACACCAAAATGTTATTTCCCAGATTTCTGAAATCCATTCTACTCTTGCCTGTAGTGATTGTGGATAGTGGTAACAGGCTCTGTGTCCTGTAGAGTATCTCAGTAATAATCTCTAAGAATGGGTGAGAAATTCCCCTTTCTAAAAGATTGTTTCAGTTCCTCTACCTACTTTGCTTTTGTGGATTGGAGTAAAATTCATTCTTTTGTTTTTAGCTAATACTAATAGTTGGTCATCTCTAGGCTTATGACTAGTTTTTAAGGTACATAATTTTATTGATGAGGTACTTTGAATGGGGAAGAACTGGTTTAACAACCAGCTCTCTTGAAAAACAAAAACAAAAACAACCCTCTGGTTCATGGCATTCACTGATTTCTGTGGTGTAAATATTCCCACCCTGGCAGATTCAGGCTACCAATGTGGCATCATTGAACACAGAGTTAGAAAGGGGTGTGCAGTAGCACAGTGCTCTATAAAATTGTCACTATACAGGCACAATAGGCAAAAGTAACCTCGAGTATAGATTATAGTAAAAATGTAGGAAAATAATCAGGAAGTGATGACATCTGAATATTTATTACCTTTGCTTTTAATATAATAAGTGTAACTTTATATGTTTTAGTTTTTAATAATGTCTTTATTTAACAACTGGCTGGTAAAAATTCCCGAAAATTTAACAATGGTTCTCACGAGCCGATAAACAAACTGGCTCCCGCAAACCACTGGAAAGAACTCTTGACAGGACAAGTACAGTAAAGAAAGTCAAGCATTCAGGTGTTGGGGTTAATCAGGTTGGTTCAGAACTTTATTCTGGGGTGAGCTTGCTTTTCTGTTTAAGTTTCCGTATGATCAGAATACCAATAGAAGACCTGGGGAAATAGTCAAGTACTGTGCTCCTTATTAAAGGATTTCTGGGCATTTGGAATAGGACGGTACCTTTCTTGGTGGACACCATTCCTGGAAAGCGGCATACATTCCTTCAGGACCTTTTTAATAAATCCCGGATGACTTTGATTCTCTGACATTTATTCATTCATCTTCTTTTGTTGTGGTGGTAAAATATACACGACGTAAAATTTACTATTTTAACCATTTTTAAGTTTAGAGTTCAGTGACAGTAAGTACATTCACGTTGTTGTACAACCATCACTGCCATCCATTTCCAGAATTCTTTCATTTTTCCCCAACTTAAACTCTGCACCCATTGAACAATAACTCCCCATTATGCCTCCCTCAGCCCCTGGCAACCATCATTCTACTTTATGTCTCTGTGAATTTGCCTCTTCTAGGTACTTCATATAAGAAGAATCATATAATATTTGTCCCTTTGTGTCTGACTTATTTCACTTAGCATAATGTCTTCAAGGTTCATCCATGCTGTAGTATGTGGTAGAATTTCCTTCTTTTTTAAGGCTGAATAATATTCCATTGCATGTATACACCACACTTTGTCTATCCAATCATCTGTTGGTGGACACTTGGGTTGCTTCCACTTTTTTGACTATTGTGAATAACACTGCTATGAACACAGGTGTACAACTTTCTGTTCAAATCCCTGCTTTTACTTCTTTTGGGTATATACCCAGAGTGGAATTGCTGGATCATATGGTAATTCTGTGTTTAAAATTTTGAGATATCGCTATACCATTTTTCACAGCTCATTAATCATTTTTTGACCTGGAAATTAATATAACTTTCCAAAATGATTGCATTCTTATTGATTGTATCCTTTCCCATGCAGATAGCATGTTTTTCTATGAGCTTTATCTTTTGTGATGGTGTTCTTTGAACATATCATATATTTGAATGTCTAACGTGTGATGTGATAGCCCAATTAAATGTAAAGATGTTGTCATAAGGTAAAGCGTAATATGACATGTGCCGGAAGAGAAATACAATATGCTTTGAGCACTCAAATGGAGAAGAATAGGAAAAATTTCATGGAGCATGTGGCATTTGAGATAATCTTTGATAAAGGAGCAAAATGTTGCCAAGTAGAGATTTGGAGAAGGATGATCCAGGCAAAAGTAAGGAAAGGGGGCTGTGTATACTGAGGAGAGAGAGAGAAAATTCTGGAAAGGTAAGTTTGGGTCACTTTAAGGGGCCTTGAATGTCAAGCTAAATAATTTATTCAATTTTGCAGGTAATAGAGAGCTATGAACGGCTTTTTAGTAGGAGAATAACACAATTGTAGTTGGGTTGAAAACATTTTAATCTGGGCATTCGGATGGATTACCATGTGGAGCTGGAGATCATATTTGCCAAAGCCATTTGGCTGTTGAAATAATCTGGTGGAGAGGTGTGAGGCGGAAACGGAAAGTTAGTTCTCTTATTCCCATTTTCCTCTTGTTGATGTATGTCCGTGACCAGAGTTTTGTTCAATTTTGTCTATCACCTTTTTACCTGTAGTTACATCATTCTATTAAATATGACATATATATGTCGATCATTGTTTAGGGAGTCAATTAAATCATTAAGACAATTAGTTGTGATTTGAGAAAAATGAAATAAAAATCCTGAGGTGAAAAGTGTTTAAATGTGCTATTTCAAGCTGGGAGAGCAAATATTCTGCAAGCTGAGTTCCTCCCGGTGGGTGCAGTGTTCCATCTAGTGAACATGAGTTGGCAGAGTTACCAACTTGACCATGGCCGTTGGTCGTCCTCGTGGGTGTGGATGCCTCTAGGGAGGCTGACCGTCTTTCACGTTTCTGCAGGACCCATGAGGGCAGAGACTCAATTTTGTTCACGGCTCTATCCTAAACATCTGGAACAGTTCCTGTAAGAAAGAAGCCCAATAAATATTTGTTGAATGAATGAAGTTTCAAGATACAAAGGTGAGGGTAAGATATCGTAAAGGTTTATAGTAATGCCCTCATGCCTTGACTACTCCCTGAACTGCTCAAGTTTACTTGAGGGCCTGATGTTGTCCTCACTGTGGCTGAGGACAGTGAAGCCTGAGCTGCCACAGTTAGTGCTCTTTGAAGGACGCCCCTTCCTAGAGATGAGTCCCCGAGTAGTTAACAGGGGTGCTCATCCTGGGTATCCAACATACGCCAAGTGGGCCTGGACTAATTCTTTAAATGATGTCGACCTCCTGTGTGGTGGGGAAAAGCATCGGCCTCTCGCTCCAAGATGTTTCCACCGTTGAAACTCAAGGTTGACTGCAAACTGATATGGCACATGGAGGCTTGCCAGCCCTGCAGGTGTCAGACTTCATCAGCTTCCCAGCACCCCTGTCCACAGGTGGTAGAGAGAGCACTTCTTCCTCTACCTGTTGCGAGATGCAGCGCCACTTACCGTTATGTTCCCAGCCAGTGACGAGGGCTGGGTAGCCTGATGGGTGCTGGCTGGTGGAGATGTACTTGTTAATTGGGAGTAAGATTTAGGTGACAGGATGGTCAAGTGCATGAACTCATGCCCTCTGACGGGTTTTAAGTAGATTGGGCAGCCAAAGCAGGCTTCTTAAGGTTGGGATGGTCAGAAATGAGTAGTTTTTTTGTAATCATGAAATAGTACAAGAAAAACATTTAAATTATATTAAAGGCCTTTAATTTTGATACATTCTTAAGTAAATACTCAGTGTCCCACCAGATTCTCATTGGCTGCTTTGGGCCAGGTTCACAGAGGATACCTGTTCATCTTTGTGCCACACTTCGATCGTTGTCACAAGTAGACAGTAACTGCTTTGGATCATGTGAGAATAATTAAAGATTCTGTTAAGACACCTGGTATTATAATGAGCAGTACAGAGACGGATTTGAATAAATGATAAATTAGTTAGCCAGATTATGTAAATCACAGGAGTAGAAATTCCCTAACCAACCAAATGTAATATTAAAATTAAATACATATTCAACAGAGAGAATATTTATTTATTATTGCCATGCATATTACAAGGACTTCTCAAGTCGGGCATAGTTGAATTTCTAATTTAAAAACTAGTTTGAGGCCTAATGTAATGCATATATTTTGAAATTTTATTTTCAGTTCCCTAGAAAATATTTCAAATGTACCTAGTGTATTATCACAGTTTCAGGAACAAAAGCTGAGATGTGTGATATCTGTAAACAGAAACCTTTTGGGTGATTCTTGTTGAAAAGCTTCATTAATTTTTTTCTTTCTTGTGTAAGTTCTCCATCTTCATATTATGCTGTATTTCCTTTACCAGAACTGTCTATATTTAGTGACGGAGATTTGCCCCCATCTTCTGTCTTTTGCCTGTTACCACTGTGGCATTCTCTCTTGCCCCTGCCCCTTTGGTTTTCTTGACTCTGTCTATAATAGCCTTTTTATTAGCTTTTCTCTTTTTGAGCTGATCTGCTGGAGAATTGTTGCTTAGCAATGCCTCAGTGCCTCCAATGTCTCCCATTGGTAGTGGGATTTAAGCAATCTCCATTCCTTTGTTATTTTCTCTTAAAAATATTACAATGGTCTCCTTTCTGCAAGGTTCTTTTGCATTCATATATGAACAATTACTTTAAAAAAAACTTTAAAAAAATGGATTCTCTCCCTCTGTTGTACCTCAATATCATCTTAATAAATGGTAAAACTCTGAAAAATGTTCTTTCTCTTAGGCTATTCTTTCTAGAGATACTTTCATTATAAATCAGTGTTCAAAGAAGATCCTACCTCAAATCTTTAACTCTGTATATGTGTATTTTATACCTTTTTCTCTCTTCCAGACTTATTAGAAGCAAAATCAGGGTTGATTGATAGGAAATTTGTGGAGTCCATTTTCTTCTCAGCCAGGTAACTGACAGATAACAAATGTAATATGACATTTCAAGTAGATCTATAAACTCTAGTGTCCTAGTCTGGCTGCCATAACAACATACCACAGGCTGGATGACTCAAACAGTAGAAATGTATTTCTCAGAGTTCTGGAAGCTGGGAAGTCCAAGATCAAGGTGCTGGCACGTTTGGTTTCTGGTGAGGGCTCTCCTCCTGGCTTGTAGATGGCCACCTTCTCACTCTGTCCTCACGTGGTCTTTCCTCGGTGGGTATGTGAGGAGGGTATCTTGGTGGGTATATCTCGGTGGGTATCCTCCGAGATCTCTCCTCGGAGGGGAGATCTCTCTCTCTTCCTCTTCTTACAAGGCCGCTGATCCTCTCGGATTTGGGCCTCTCCGCCTTATGACCTCGTTCAGCCTTAATTACTTCCTAAAAGCCCCATGTCCAAATACAGTCACATTGGGGGTTAGGGCTTTAACTTATGAATTTAGGGGGGACAAAATTCAGTCTTTAGCATTTGGTTTCTTTTTTTTTTTTTTCATTAAAAACAAACTTTTATATAGGTAGTCCTTGACTCTAGAATGCCAATTACAAATGCTCTAAATGTATAAACACGGGCTTCCTACCACCTCCTCTGGACCAGCGCCTGGCCCTGTCACCCACCCGTGCCCCAACTCTCCCTAAGAGTGGAAACTTGACACACACAGCCTGGCCAGGACCTCACTCTCCCGCCCCACACTGCTGGAGGCATTATGGGAACTCCCAGTCCTGCCCCAGCTGTCCTGGTAACCTTTGATACTGCTGCACTGCTGGGTTCCCCACAGTGCTCCGGGTTCTTCCTGCTTCTAAGAACTTTGACCAGCAGAACCCCTGACCCTGCTAACCCCTGAGAACCTGCCGGGATTCTTGACATCTAAGACTCTTCCTTGCCTGGTTCCCCTCACTACTCTACCCTTAGTGCTCCCTAAGGGAGCAACCTTAGGAGTCTCTGAAACAGGTGAAGTGAGAATTGGGGACATTGACTTGGGCTACAGAATATACTTTTCAGTAGAAACAAAACTATAACTAGTAGTTAGATCTTGTTTATACTGTTGGTAAGCTTCACTGTGGGCTTTCTAGGGCTGCCTTGAGAACCCTTCCACCATGTAACAGTGGAAAATGCTTTTGGGGTTCCAAATATTCATCAATACAGGAGTAAATATTTGGAATATGTGGAAGCCACAGAATTTCGCCCATATAAGTAATAAGAAAGGACTCTTGTCTCTCTCATCTTCAGTGGATATTTTATCAAGCAAAATAGATTTTATGAGCTGTCTGTTTCTCCAGTCCCTGACCTAAGCAACAAGTTGTACATAGATGGATAGAGAGACACACCGATTGATCAATCAGGGCTCAGCAATCTTTCACAAGTCAGATGCCACACTGCTAACTAACCCTTGTCTTCTGATAATTATGGTTGTGGTGTCACCAGAAAAGCAGGCTTTCCTCACGGTTGTTCATTTCCCCTCATAGAAGTGTGCTCAAGTAGAAGCAGCCAGCTGACTTCTGTATTTAGAGCAACCCGTCAGAGTGTTGGTATCATACACTATGAAGAGATGTAATGTGGGGTGTTTAGTACATTCTTACGAATTTCCTCCTGGCATTTCTCTGTGTTAGTGCTTTGTCATCCATAAATATGATTTGCATGCCATTAAAACCTTCATTGAAGCAATCAATAAAAGATAACTGGTAAGTTACAAGGATGGGGCCTTTTTCTGGGACTCAGAGTCTAGGGAGATGTTCTCTAATTTTCAGAACTTTTGGGGCACATTATTCACTTGAAACTCACTTGGCTGTACTGTCACCCAGCCTTTATTTCCGTCTATTGCACAACCATGTTATGAAGGTTTCTTCCAAATGCGTAGCTGAAATCCAGCTATCCTACGGCTCTGACAATCTCCCAATCTCCCAGAGCAGAAATCTGTCAAAGACAGAAAGCAGGTGATTGTGGCCTGATTTGTTCTTAATGAAGCCGTCTTAGCTTCTAGTGATCATTGCTTCCTTTCCCAAGGCCTTTTATTTATAATGATCCATTTTGACAATTGTCCCTTAGCAGTGCATTTGAAATTCTGAAACTACATAAAATTAATATATTCTTTAGTTTCACTGCCTGCCTATTTTCTGGATGGATTTTTCTATTGCTTTGTCATGCTCTATAAGTATTCTCCATGGATTTTTGTATTGCAGGAAATTTACATATTCATTTAAAGAAGACTGTCATGGCTACCATATTGGTTCCTTCTTACAAGTAATAGGGTTAACTCGCCATTTACCTATATCTTCTTTAAATTGCTAATTAGTTATACTTGATTATCAGAATTGATCAAGATTATTAATCACAATTAAAAAGTTTAATAGAAATAAGATAATGTTGGAATGGTAATAATTTTTTATAATGGTTATAATAACTATAGAATTGTAAGGGTTTTCAACTTGGAAACTGTTCTTTTTTGTAAACCACAAAGTTCTGCTCTCTGGGGTACATATACATAAATCCCTGTGGATCTGGAGTTGGAGCTCTACACAGTTGCCCATTGTAGGATGGCCGCTCAGAGGCAGCTTGATTACACATGAAATGCATGATATGCATACTGTACATAGCCTACCCATGTAATTTATTTAGTTAAAGTAAAAGTGGACATTAGAAGCTGAGAATGTCAGAGAGTCAAGGGTGGTGAGAGGAGGCATCACTGTGCTCTCTGCTCCTCGTTCAGGTGCACTGAGACTAAGTTTTAAATGTCAGAATTCCAGATATGGGGCCTCAGAATGATATATATATATTGAGGCTTAGTTTTCTGTTTTAAAATAGTGGCAACTTTAAGACATTATGTTATTATTAGATTCCCTAGCACAGTGGAGTAGGAGCTTACATTTATGGTTTCTTTTACCCAATCACAGGGTCCAGTGTTCATGGCAGCCTCTGCAGATGGGCAGCCACATGTCCCCTCACTTGACCTAGGTTTAGCCTCCCCGTGAAAGCCGAGCTCTCTTGCCTGGCAGTGATGGGGGCCTTTCTGGAACTCTGTCACCTGCTCCAGAGGATGACTGTGCAGCTCTTCTGAGCATTCCTCACGGACATGCGTCTGCCTTTCCCTGTTGGCCAAGGAAGGTTCTCTGCCACTTGTCCTGGAGACAGCCTGACTTTCTGTGCTGGCTTCAGATGGGTATCTGTTTCATGTTGACTTCTGTATCTTCTCAAAAAAAGAAAAATAAAAATCATCTATAAACTCACCTTCTAAATAAAAGCTATCTTAATGTACCTACTACTGGTTGCTATTCGGTGCTCATATAAATAAGAGTATTAATAAAGAATACAAGTTCAATTTTGAATGCTTTGTTTGCTATCTAGTAGTTATTATACGATTGATACTGTCGTTTTCAGTTATAATGAATTAAGTAGATATTTTTCCATGGGTTATTCCATCTCAGAATTACCAGTTTAAGTCTTACTTATTCATAGTAGATATTCTGTTTGTGTTTTTTTTCATTACTTCAGTAGGATTTTATTAAGAATTTTTGAGTATAACTTTCTTTTAAAATGTTCTTAAAATGTTTTGCTTGGGATCAAGTAAAATGAGTTTGGGAATATAACATTTTATTTTTTAAAAAAAAGATTGTTTATCTATTGAAAGTTTAGAAAAATTTCCCAGGCTTATTTATTTATATAGACTTTGGGGAGAGGGAAATTCCATAATTATTTTCTGATTTTTCCTTTTTTGGTCTCTTCATCTTTTCTGTCACAGATAACATGCTTTTTTGTTGTTTAATTTTTTCTTATTCTTTGTTTTTTATTCTCATGTCAATCATTTCAAAATTCTTTAAAGACTGTTTTTCCATTCTTTTTGCTTATATTGGTATAGAGGACAATACATTTTCCTTTCAGGCAGACTTTGGTAGAACACTATTTACTTGCATTACAGTCACGCGCCGCATAACATTTCGGTCAATGATTGGCTGCATATATGACGGTGATCCTATAAGATTAGTACCATAGAGCCTGGTGTGTAGTAGGCTGTACCATCTAGGTTTGTGTAAGTACACTCTATGATGTTCGCACACAGACGAAATTGCCTAATGATGCATTTCTCAGAACATATCCCCATCATTAACTGATGCCTGATGGAATATTTGTATTTTCAATGTTAAAAATGTCATTAATGACTTAAAAAAATTTTTTTCTTCTTCCAACCAATGTCTTACTGTAAAACAGGGCATTTGAGCCTGCAAATGATTGGTTGAGTTTTGCTTTGTTCTTTATTTCTAATATTATGCTTTATGATCTGGGAATGTATAACATACATATAACTTCTGTTATGGGTAAATTTTTGTGTTCCAGCAAAATTGTTATTATTATTTGAAAAACTGGAGTATAATATGAGAAAGTGTATGTTCCTTATTTGCTGTTTCTTGCTTTCCAAGTGTGGTTTCTGACCTTGTTTATTGTACTGGGTAGGTTTGTGTTTCCTTAACTAATGGCTTGTTGGAGTGGATTATAGAATGTTGGGGCCTTCTGGGTTTTGGCTGCTACCTAAGTGAGGCTTAGGCACTCCATCTTGGAAACAGAGCTAGTGGTACCTACTTTTAAGCTATGGGTAGGATCAGGGGCGACGCCGCTAGCGAAGGGTCAGACCAGGGCCTGGCATTCAGCCGAGAGCTTTCTTGGCCGCCTTCTGCCTTCTTGGTTCTCTAGTGTTTCACAGATTCTCCCAGTAAACCTTTCTCTGCAGGTACCCACCCCCTTTGGTGGTTGTGTAGAATTGTGAGTAGTAAATGAAGTAATGTCAACGATGCTTAATGAATGGCACCAGTTATGAGGAGAAAGTGCTTTGTGAGAAGGTGAAGCGATTTGAATGAAAAATTTGTGTTTCTCAAAAGTTACAGAAATAGAAGTACTGTGCTTTCGCGTCTCATTTCACACCAAGACTTGTCCTTTGAGCTGGAGAGTGATCTGGAACTTCCTCCTCAGCCCACTTCACTGTCAGTTTCTCTTTTGTGACAAGCACTGTGGATTGTGTCTGGTTTTGTACGTGCCTGTTTTAATTGAGCAGTGGATTCCATGGGAATCGAGAGGAAGGCTTATCTGAATTCCCCTTGGGCTTTATTGACTTTGCCCAGTAACGTCTCCTGTGTGTCTCGGTCTCTGAAGCTCTGCAGTTATAACTACTTTTGAAGGTGGTGCCTCTGCCTGTGCTCTGAGCATCTTTAGTTCTGAGAACCCAAACTTCAAGAAGGGCTTCCAGAGCGTTGTCGTGCAGCCTTTCTGATTGCACAAGGCAGGAAGCCCATGGGAAGTGGGCCTTGGGGGCCCTTTCTTTCTTGGATGTTTCGTGGATGCTCTGGTCCACTGCATGAATACTAGGCCTCCTGGCTCATGGAAGTGAGAACGGTTTTAAGACATTTAAAAAATTCATAATTTAGAACCGTATAAAGACAGTACACCATACTCTTTCTAGGTCTAGGAATAATTCAGTCAGCATTTTGATGCTTTGATGGATTTTCTCCTTTGGCATCCTTAGTAGCTTACATGGGTGATTAGCCCAGAAGGTTGATTGGCACCTCTGTTTTAGAAAAGGGGAGAGGTTTGGGGGAGACTTTGTGATTGCATCTAAAATGACAATCATAAGGTCACTGAATATTAGGGAGGGTGACACCTTTAAAGATTATCTTGTCCAGGATGGCCCATGTCATGGTGCTAAAGACCAACCCCTCTGGCACCAGCCTTTCTGCGTCCTGGTCACCTTACTAGCTGGGTGACCATGGGGAAGTTAACTTAATCTCTTTTGCCTTGGTTTCCTCATCTGTAAAAGGGGTCAATGATAGTATGCACCTAATGGTGGTTAAAAGGATTAAATAAATTAGTATAAAGCTCGTAGAACCGTGCCTGCTCAGTCCTAGAAAGTGCTACAGAAGTGTTGGTTAAATTAAAATTATAATAACTTATATTTTTTCCACAGTCTGTGAATGAGAAGCCTAAAATCTAGGAAAGATTAAATGAATGTTACAGTACACTCAAAAATGTCAAAAATTAGGATTAGAACCTGGTAGACAATCTGCCAGCAGCTAAATCTTTTTTCTTCCCTATCAGCAATCCACAGCAAAAATGTGCTATTCATCATCATTAATTTTTTTTAATGGACAACATTGTTTAATTAAATACCTTATTTATTAACCAGGCTGACGTTTAAACTTCTCATTTTTTCGCAAAGTTTCACTTTTTTTATTATGTACTTTATTTTCCTTGACATTTCACTATTTTAATTAATAATTAATTCTAGGACAAGTGTCCCAGGACGCGATACCCTTTACACTTCTGTTGTATTTTATTGTACCATTTGGTCTGGGATCATATTGCCTAGTTTATTTCTTGACTAATATCGAAACTGTGAGAGAGTTTAACAGTCTGTTCTTTAATGGCTTAATAGAAATCGTTTCCTTTTCCCACCTGGAAGGAAAGCCCTGTCATTTGTGATTCACTGGATTTGGTAAGCTTTAGGAAGTGCTTTTTTTTTTTCTTAAAGTTGTATGAATTAATGCTTTTACTCCAGAATAGATGTCGGTAGGATGTTACACAGGATGCAGGACGTGTTTAAAATTTGGCATTCATTTCTTAAGCATCATTCTCAGCAGAGAATGATACAGTGTAAGTGAACTTTTTACTAAAAACTTCCTTATTTAATAATGAGGCTGTTGGGAATATCCTGACTTCATTTGAAAACAAACTTAACAATGCTTTGTAATTTATTAAAGAAACTACCTTGTGCCCCCCCCTTTTTTTTACATTCCAGAAACATTTTTAGTTATTTATTAAGTCCTGTCATTTTCTCATGAAGTAAAGGAGAAGAGTTATCTCATCTGACATCTGAAATAAGCTAAATTACCTGCCAAGATGTGGGCTTGACTGAGCTGGAAATGGGCAACACAGTGTCTGCTCACTAAGCCCGAGGAGTTGCCTCTCATTTCTAACCTCAAGTTGAGGTGGCTACCTTTGGAGGTAACGTCTATGCTCTTCTGTTGCTGTAACTGAAAAGCATCTCAGCGTAGCCCCAAACTGGAGGCAAACACGATGTGCTTCCCTAGGTGAATGGATAGACAAACTGTAGTATGTCCGACAATGGAACATTAGTTCATTTAAAAGAAATGAACTATCAAGCCGTGAAAAAAACATGGAGGACTCTTAAATGTACATTGCTTCGTGAAAGAAGCCTGTCTGAAAGGCTACATACTGTATGATGTCAGCTATATGACATTCTGGAAAAGGCAAAACTGTAGAGATGGTAAAAAGATCAGTGGTTGTCAGAGGACGGGATGGGAATTGGGGGCAGGGATGAGCAGATGGAGAACAGGAGATTTTTAGGGCAGTGAAATTATTTTATATGATATTGTAATGGTGGATACATGACATTATGCATTTTTCAAAACCCACAAAACTGTACAACACGAAGAGTAAACCCTAATGTATACTATGGACTTGAGTTAATAATAATGTATCAATCCTGGTCCATCAGTTGTGACAAATGTAACACATTAATGCAGGATGTTAATAATAGGAAAACTCTGTGTGAAGAGAGAGAAGGTATTTAGGAACTCTGTATTTTCCTGGAAACATAAAACTGCTCTAAAAAATAAAGTCTATTAAAAAAAAAAGGTTAGTATTGAGTTATGTATTTGCTGTCTGTGTTACTAATAGTCAATCTGGCTTCTGCTTGCATTTCTCAACTAGACAATTTTTCTCTTCATACCAGTGACTGTGGATCATACCAGATCTCACGAATAAACTTTTCTTAATCCTCATTCTCCTTCTTGCCCCGACAGCATTCAGCATTGTGGTTCAGCCTCTGGTTCTTGATGCTCTTGCCTCCTTGGCTTCCTGCTATGATTTTAGAATGGATGTTCAGGCTGAGACTTTTATAAATAGGGGATTCATCCATTAGGGAGAAGGTTGTCGTAGGTGCTCTCCAAAAGTCCCTCCAACTCTAAGAATCTGTGATTCCTTCACCAAGTCTTCCTTTTCCCGCCCGTGAATGTTGGCATGCACTCCAGGCTGCCATCTTGGTTCTTTCTTTTTATGCCCCTTCCAGCCTCTCCCTCTGAGATGTCACCCACTGTCACAGCATCACCTCTGACTTGTGTGTGGATGACTTATAAGGATTCTTTCCTGAACCTCAGGCCCCTCTGCTCAGCTTACCAGAGTTGAACTTTGGAGAAAGCATTTGAGAGGGGCTAGCTAGGCGCTGATGAATGGTGAATGTTGAGGAAATGGAGGCAGTGACCTTGGGCATATTGCCGACGTCCTACCTCCACGCCCTGCAGTCACCTTCAGTGAGCCACAACTTGGACCTCTCAGCACTTCCTTGTTCTGTCTCTCACTTGCATCTAAGTTCTGGATTTGTCCATAATTCCATCTTCTTCTCCCACATCTAATTTGTCATCAATTTCTGAACATTCTTAATGTCAAAGTATTCCCCAAATATGCCTCCTTTACCTCTGTTCTCATTGTCACCACTGTCCTTTCTTGCCTAGGGTATTACAGATGTTTCCTACCTGACCTGTGCCTTAATCCAGCCAACACCCACTGTCAAATTTTTTCTTAAAACGGCACGGTTTCACTTTGTCTTAAAAGCTACAGTGGCTTCTTTGGCTCCATCAAACGAACCTCCTACTCCTTGGCTTGTTATTTCAGGCAGACCGGAATCTGCCTCCCCCTTCCCTTCTCATTTTCTTTTCACTATTTTCTCGCCTCTGTTAGTCTGTATCCACCACTGGCACAGCTCCTGGCCCATGGCGGACACTTCCTTATTGAATGCAAGAATGAGCTCCACCAAGAATGCACATCTTATCCACAGCGGTCCACCTGCCCTCAGGCCTATTTAAAAACTGTTGTCCTTTTCCCGAGGACCAGGTGCCATCCCACTTCCTCAGTGAGGCACCATTCTTGTTTCTGTAGCTTTTACGATTCACATAATACCTATTGTCAGAAGTAAACGTGTCGCCTTCAACAATGATCTCCGAGTCCCTGTTTTCTCTTGCCTGATAGATTTTACATGCCGTAAAGACAAACCATATGGTGCCGTATGACTGCTTTGTGTCCCAGAGTGTGCTAAGTGTAGCTGCTGAAACATAGTAGTCCTTATAAACGCTTGTTAATGGTGATGATCTCCATTATTGTGACACTTGAATGATAGTATACTTGAAACAGTATGTTTGTTATTTTCAAAGACGTTGAGTAAGCGAATCCAATAATATACTGCACCCACGTTATGGGCTAGGCAAGGGTTAGGTGCTTTTCACAAGTATTTGGAGAGGCTGACCGGTGTCAATTGCAGACAGAGAGAGAGAAGGCTTTCTTCAGTGAGGGGACGAGAATGATTTGTGTTAAGTAAAGCCAGCTTGGCTGCAGCCTAAGAAATGCAGCCTGTGCTTGCACTGCAGCAACATTACGTGGGAACTGCGGAAGGCGGTGAGCTGGTTTCTTGTCTCCAAGAGGACCGCCTTTCTCCTTACAGCTTATTTACCCTGGCCTTTTACTTAGAGGTAGAATAGAGGGGGAGCTAAAGTTGCATTTTGTGCTCTCAAAATCATCAAGAAATTGACATCACTGAAATGTGAATAATTGGAGATTTCTTTCTGGTTTCCTGATTTTTTTCTACTGGGGTAAAACAGCCTTTTCTTCCCAATATGTTTTACTTCCACCTCCATTCTACACATTTTTTGTTTGTTTGTTTGTTTGTGAGGAAGATAGGGCCTGAGCTAACATCTGTTGCCAATCCTCCTCTTTTTGCTGAGGAAGATCGGCCCTGGGCTAACATCGTGCCCATCTTCCTCTACTTTATTATGAGGGACACCGCCACAGCATGGCTTGACAAGCGGTGTGTCGGTCTGCACCCGGGATCCGAACCTGCAAACCCTGGGCTGCCGCAGTGGAGTGCGTGAACTTAGCCACAACGCCACAGGGCCGGCCCCCATTGTACACATTTTTGTCTTTGCCTATTTAATGGAGGAAATATGCTCCAAATCAGTGAAAATGCAAACAAAAGTATTGTGTTGTCTTAAATCGTTTTTATTTTTAACGATTTTTAAAAATTTTAGAACAAAGTTGGAGTATAAATTAAAATTTGGAAAAGGAATGCCACTTTTTCTTGCTATTGAAAAAATCAGGCACTCACCACGTCTGGTGCATGTGTGAAAAGTGGTCAAGATGTTTTCTTGGTGAAGGTATCTAACCAAGTAAGCACTCAATTTGTCTTAGGTGGATTTACTCGTCTTAGCTAATCCTCACTGGGATCCTCAGAAGTAGAGCAATGGTTCTCAGGCTGGAGCCTGGGTCAGAAGGCTCGTTGAACCCAGATGCTGGGGCCCACACCCAGCCCTTCTGTTCAGCCGGCCTGTGCTGAGATGGAGAATTTGCCTTTCTAACAAGTTCCCAGGTGATACAGATGCTGCTGATTTACAACCACATTTTAAGAACCCCTGCAGTAGAAGGTCGGCTTTCTCTCCGTTTTCTAGGCAAGGAACATGATGTCTAGAATGATATGTGACTTCCTGAAGTTCTCCCTGGCCCCAAGTCTGAGCCTAGGGTGGTCTCTTGCACTAAGACAGGAGGAGCGTGTCACACTCCCATGTAATGTAGACAGACTCCTGCCTGCACTTCTGGACTTGTAATCTAGTTGGCAATGCAGGAAAAGAGGAGAAAGGCCTGGGCAGCAAATGAAATATCAGCTAAATACAAGCAAAACCTCAGGGAGGATAAAGTGAGGTAAGTTTTGCCCTGGAAGAGTAGATCAGGGAAGGCTTTCTGGAGGAATTGACATCAGAGCTGTGTAGAGAAGATGGTATTTTAGGAGGAAGAAACGGAACAGCAAAAGCACAGCGCCAGGACGACACAGGCGGGCTGAACAGAGTCCAGTTGGATTAGAAAAAGGTTGATTTACCTTTTTCGGGGCAGATCGTTGAAATGCCTGGCTGGGAATTTTCACATTTAGCTTGGTTTTGATTAGACCCAGTTTTTTGAATAGAGAAGGGATGTGGTTGAAACTAGACTTTTGAAAGAACCTATGAAGTGAGAAAATTTCTCTTCTGCTTTAAGTTTTCCTTGAAGTAACTTTCAGAGATTTGTTGGGGGTATTTACGATAGCCTATTTAATTTAATTTTTTTTTTCACTAGGGTTGGAGAGGAAGGAGTGAAGAAATAGTCTTTAGTTTCCGCATTTAGTTCTCTTTTGCTAACTTTGCTAGTGAGATGGGGCACCCCACTTGTAGAGAGTTAATATCCTGGTTTCCTTTTTCCAAATGATCAAACAGGCCGAACAGTCTCTCCCCTGTTTGAACTGTCTGATGATGTAAAACAGCTGATCTGTAGTTGTTTCTTTTGCTCACAGACTTTTTTGAAATAAGCAAATCTGTCTGCACAGATAGCTGTTTTTGAACTTTCTCAAAACCCCTTATCTACGTCCCTGTGAAAAGCCAAACTTGGCTGGTTGTGCTCTGGAGGAGCTGCCAGGCCACCAGCCTTTCTGGGGTATCTCCCCCTCCCTGTGGGGGCCACCCCCTGGCCTGTGGCTCCCGGGGGACAGGAACACAAGGTGGCCTTGTCACCTGACAGTTTCCAGCTCCTAAGGGCAGAGCCGGAATGAACGGAGCTGGCAGGGTGACACACCCTTCGCCCTTTGCTCTCCTGGGTGTTTGACATAGTTGATTTTTGTCCCCACAAAATGACAAATGCGCACTCCTTCACTCTCAATATGGGGCACTGAGAACCCAGCCCTGTGGCTTCCTGCACATCTGCCTCTTGGGCTGCTTCTCCTGTGAATAACAACTTTCTATGAGTTTTCCTTAACCTGGAATTTTTAAGTAGCTTGTATTTAAAACTGGAAGGAAAAACTCTTGCAAAAGTGCCTCTTTGTCAGCCTGTTTTGATAATTGTCACCCTTCTTTATGGTAATTTCATCTCCTTAGATTTCATGCTCTAAATGGGGCCGGGGTAGTCAGCAGGATTATTTCTTTTTAGTAGACGAAATTTTTAAAATTGTCTGTTTCTGAATAGGTAATATGTGTATATGGTACAAAATTTAAAAGGTCCAAAAAAAGTGGACATTGAAAAGCAAGTCTCAGTCCCTCTCACCTGTGTCCTTAACCAGTCTGGTTGCCTCAGTGGAGCCAGCTCTCTTACCAATTATTTCTCTGTCCTTCCAGAGAGGTTCTGTGTGTTCACAGAATATTTGTGTGTGCCCATTTATTGAGGTATAATTTACATATTATAACTTTCACCTGTTTTAAGTGTACAATTCAAAGGCTTTTAGTAAATTTACGGAGTCGTGTGACCATCACCACAATCTAGTTTCAGAACGTTTCCATCACCCCTAAAAGACCTCCATCCCTCCGGCCCTTTACTGTCAGTCCCAACTCCTGTCTCCAGCCCCAGGCAACCACTTTCCGTCTCTCTACATTTGCCTTTTCTGGATATTTCATATAAATAGGATCATATGCTAGGTAGTCTTTTGTATCTGGCTTCTTTCACTTGGCAAAATGTTTTTGAGGTTCACCCATGTTGTAGCATGTATCAGCATTTCATTTCGTTTTGTTGATGAATAATAGTCCCTTGTATGGATATACCACATTTTGTTTATCCACTCACCAATTGATGGACGTTTGGGTTATTTCCACGTGTTGGCTATTTTTAGCCCATGCAGGGCTCTGGGTGGACAAGCATTTTCATCTGTCTTGGGGAGATACCTAGGAGTGGAATCGCCGAGTCGCTAGGGGAACCCAATCACTGAGTTTATGCTAAATTTATGATTAAGTTTTTAGGAAACTACCAAAATGTTCTCCAAGGTGTCTGCACCCTTTTTTGTTCCCACCAGCCACCAGCAATGTATGAGAATTCCAGTTTTTTCCTCATTCTCCATAATACTTGTTCCTGTCCATTAACGTGGGTGTGAAATATTATCTCATTTGCATTTCCTAAGGACTAATGATGTTGAACATCTTTTCATGTGCTTATTAATCATTTGTATATCTTTGGAGATTTAAATTCTCTTTTTATTATCAGTTTTAAAACATGTGCTAACAGTTAATTTACAGTACCTCTCACCATCTCTACTCCTTCCCCTGCCAACTTTTTAGTTATATTATTTCTACATTGCAGGAGTTATAATATTCTGCAGCTATTACAATTATTTTTGTCTTCCTCTTACAGTATTAGTGGATTTGAAGTCTACCAATAACTATTTTTCATTGTTTTGATACTTACTTTCACCTCTTGTTCTGCTGAAGTTTATCCGTTTAGTAGTTTCTCCCAAAAGGTATTGGGTAACATTTTTCTGAGTTCCTGACTATTTAAAATGTTTGGTTATTATATTTCATGAGAATTTGGCTAAGTCTAAAGTTTTGATTCCTCTTTTATTTCTTTGAGAACATTTTGGACATTTAAGTATTGAATGTTGCTGTGGATGAGTCTGAACTTTTGTCCTCTCATATTTTTTTTTGAACCTTTTCACCTAGGTGCCCAAATGATTCCTTCTTAATTTTCAAAGATCAGTGATGACACAGGAACTATCTCGGTGTTCATCTTATGTTAGTTATTTCTGGGAGATGATATTTTCATTTATTATAGAGAACCAACTTTTATTTCGGGAATGTTTTCCTGAATTATACCTTAAAATTTTTTTTCTTGCTCCATTATTTAATTTTTTTCCTTTAGAACACCAATTGTAGGTATGTTGGATCTCCTCTGTTTGTCTTCCATATCTATCATTGTTCTCTGTTTTAAATCTTTTTTTGCTTGCTTTTCTCAATCTCTCCCCTTGAGACCCTCATATTTTTTACTAGTGCATATTTCCCTTTAGCTACTTCCATTTTCGTGTTTGTCTTAGTGTGTTTGGGCTGCTATAACAAAGTATCATAAACAACAGAAATTATAAACAACAGAAATTTTTTTCTCACAGTTCTGGAGGCTGGGAAGTTGGAGATCAAGGGCCAGCAGATTCCGTGTCTGGTGAGGGCTGCTTCCTGATTCATGGATGACTGTCTTCTCACTGTGTCCTCACGTGGCTGAAGACAAGAGAACTCTCTGGGGTCTCTTTTATAGGGGCACTAATGCCATCTACCCTCACCATCTAATCACCTCCCAAAGGCCCCACCTCCTAATACCGTCACATTGGGGATTATGTCTCAACCTATGAATTTGAGGGGGACGCAAACATTCAGTCCATAGCAGTGATGTTTTTATTCATTCTTCTGTGTTTTCCTCCTGAGGTCTGCCCTCATGCTTTATTTCCTTCTCATGTTTTCCCATAGCTTCCCTGAACTCTGGTAAATCCTCTTATGTTGTTGTTTATGGAATCGGTTATTTCATCGCTTTGTTAATTTATGACAATACGTTTGGGCAAAATTTTGATCTGTTGCATGTAACACTTCTTTGGTGGGTGTTTTTCATCTGTCGTTCATTTTCATTTTCTCTTTCTTCTTGCAGCATCTTTGTGAAGGTCCTTTTTTTGTTATAAGGTGAGTTCTTTATGAACTAGCTGTTTGCAAGAACTTGATGTGAGCCAGGAGACAGGGCCTTGTCCCATGCTAATAGGAATTCTTGTGACCTGACGTTGTGTGTGTGTGTTTGTGTCTGTAATCCTTTCAACCTTTGTTTTCCTCCTGCTTGCTGAGACTGGGGTGTTCCCAATGTGTCCTTGTCTTTTTCATCTGCCTCAGCAATACACTAGTTCCTACAAATATGGCTTGTCCGTGCGGTTTCTCAGGCAACTCCATCTTGAGTGCTATTTGAGATTTCCCACCATACTGCATCTAGGGAAGCTTCTAATGCTAAACTGCACTCTGTCCCCCTTGTTCCTAGAAAGTTACTGCTGGGTTTGTTGCTAAGGATGGTCTACTTATTTGGGGAGCATGGCTCTGCAGGCATGGGCAGCCTCCCCCAGCATTTTCCGTCTCCTCTGTCTGACCTTCACTGCAGTTTGGCAACTCTGTCTCACATTTTGTGGTTTGGAGTTGCAGATGTCTGCTCGTCTCCTCAGGGATGGAGTTTGCATTTTTGTGTGTGTACTCCTTATTGCTTTTGGGTGAATTCCAAGGGAAGTTTTTAAGCCAGGATATTATGAAAGACAACTCTAGTATTTTATCTTTTCTCTGTCAGTTAAAAATTTTATTACTTTTTTGCTGTAATTATTATTTCCTTTTAACTAACTTTTCAAAGAGATCTAAAGAATAAGGTAGTTTCAGAAACAGCTTTTTACCTTTAGGTCTGGAATGATCACATTAATAATAATGTATCACAAGGAAAGAAATATTAATTTCCTTTACTTTGACTATTTCTTAGGGAAATGAGAAGTCAGAGGAAGTTATGGAGGTAAAGTCAGAGCATGGACTGATATTTATAAATGGGAGACTTTTTGGTTTATTGGACTTGTCACCTAGAGGGCTGGGTTGTACCACTGGATTCGCCAATTTTGCTATCAATCATCAATTGTGGTTCCCATTATGACTTTCCAGCATTCCTCAGATAGTCCCTGGACATTCTTGGGATGCTCAACTCAAAACTCTTAGCTGAATTTATATTTGAATTAAACAGTACTTTCCATGTACAGCAACATTCTGCATGCAGGTATGAAAACAGAAAGTGTGACTACTTTGTTGAAATGTCAGTAACCAGAAATGGAAATAATACAGGCATGAGGTCATTAGAGGACTAAAGAAAAAGGAAGTTAAGGTACAAAATATCTGTTAATCACTAACTCAATTTAATTTTTAAATACCAAGGTGCTAAAAATTACAACATATATTCATCTGGGGATCTTAGGCCATAGGGAGAGAAAGGGTTCAGTTTAGGGGATGAGTGGCCTTGCTCTTTGTTTTGGTAGGACAAGCAGAAAATGTGTTTGGGGGGGGGCTGGCACCTTGGAGGTGGGGTGACATGGGAGAATAGGCCCTCTTCTCCCTGCCATCAGCTGCCTGGATGGGCATCAGAGCCACAGCCAGACCCACATCTCCGTGACTCAGAGCAGCAGGAGGCAGAGTGGCCAGGCCGAGCATCAGTGACCAGGGGCAGGGCCTGTCCATTCTGACAGAGTGTAGGGCAGAGAAGGCAGGCAGGGGAGGATGCTTTGAGAGGCAGGGAGGGATCAACACCAAAGTAGGAAAAGTGCAAAAAGGAGACTGGGAATAGGGAAGGCAAACTGGACTGATGTCATAGTTTTCTCTGAAGGTTGCATTTATTTTTAACCATGAGACAATGAATAGAAAACTCATAGGAAAGCATTTTTCCTGGTTCATGATGATTATTTTAAACACAACTGATTTCATCATTAATTAGCTGTATACCACCCACATTTGATTCATTGAACAAATATTGATGATCTGTTTTCCACTTTGGTGTAAGGCACTGTGCTAGGCATTTAGATGAACAAGATAATACATGAATTAAGGAAAGCATAGATCACAGAACCAAACAGATGAGAATTAGTTTCTTAAAAAAAGCTTCTTTAGGACAGAAACTAGAACGATACTTATATAACAGACCTGTGAAATCATAGATGGGCATTCAAAAGAGAAGGAGCAGTTCTCAGAAAGGCTGGTCCTTAACTAGCCTTGCCTTGTCACAGAACCCCAATCCTAAAGGATCGCATAGGAATGAATCATAATCTCTAACAGGCTTTGGTGGAAAGTTGGTGAGGAAAGTGAGTGTGGGAGAAATAATTAGTAAATGGTGTTTCCTAGGTGGTGACCAGACCATTTCCTGCCCAGTCAAAGGACACGTGTTTTTTTTAGGCCAGGGTGGTGTGAATCAATGACCCAGGGTGTTGAGGGGACTCCATACTTTCTGATCTGCTGACCTCAGGGCCAGCGCTCTGTGTCATGGTGAGAATGATAGAGGTTTTGCTGAGATTAAGGGATGTGTTTCCCTATGGAATTTAGTGGGAAACGTCTGGGAATCCAACTCTTCAGGAGAAGGATGAGCGTGAGTTGGGCAGGAAGAACCTACAAAATAAGATTTACAAACTGGATGGTTTTCCTGAAGAAAGGAGCTGAAGGGTGACTTGCTTTCAAATGTGTGAGTCAGACACAACACTTAGCTCCGGACCTTGCACCATAGGTGACCCCTGGTGCCCCTTCCATTTCTTTGTCACTAAGTGCCCCCTGGGTCACACACACCACTCATCAAGCCATGCTGTGGCGGCGTCCCATATACAAAGCAGAGGAAGATTGGCACAGATTTAGCTCAGGGACCATCTTCCTCAAGCAAAAAAACCAGAAGATTGGCAACAGATGTTAGCTCAGGGCCAATCTTCTTCACCAAAAAAAAAAAAAAAGAATTTTGGGGGACACAATTCACCCATAACAACTCTCATGACTTGGCACATTTGTTTTTTTGCTTTTTTGGTTTCACATTCCCCCCACCCCCGCTGTCATTCACTCTCATCGTGGCTTTCACTTGTACAGCGAGATGGACTCTGAACCCATAGCTCAAATCCAGCTCCACCTCCCCCACAGCCTACTGAATGTCCTTTTATAACCCTAAACAGTGTCCGCAAGCAAACTCACACCTTCCCCTTCTACTTCCTCTCCTCTGCCTTGATTTAAAACTTTCCTTTTTTTTTTTTTTTTTGAGGAAGATCAGCTCTGAGCTAACATCCATGCTAATCTTCCTCTCTTTTGCTGAGGAAGACTGGCTCTGCGCTAACATCTATTGCCAATCCTCCTTTTTTTTTCCCCCAAAGCCCCAGTAGATAGTTGTATGTTGTAGTTGCACATCCTTCTAGTTGCTGTATGTGGGACGCGGCCTCAGCATGGCCGGAGAAGCGGTGCGGTGGGGCACGCCCGGGATCTGAACCCGGGCCGCCAGTAGTGGAGCACGCGCACTTAACCACTAAGCCACGGGGTCGGCCCTGATTTAAAACTTTCTGACCACTGTTATACTTTTATCTCCTCTCAGTAGCTACATCAGGTTAATTTTTCCATAAATGTGGGTTTTATAGCATCACCTTTTCACCTCCATCGCTACTGACCAAGTTATCCCTGAAGCACAAATTGTTGCAATAGCTTTGTAATTGGACGCCTCCAGGCCCCGCCATCCCCTCTCTCTTTTTCCAGTCCATTGTATATATCATCTTCAGATTCATTTTTCTAAAATTCTACTTTTGTTGTGTCATCGTTCTTACCCCAGTGGCTCCCTGCTGCCTACAGGGCAAAGACCGCTTTTCTCAGCTAGACTTTTGAGGTCCTTTACAGTCTGATTCCAACCTGTTTTCCAAATGCATCTTAACGCTTCAGCGTTAATTCCCACTTGTCTTCCGTGTGCCGTCTTATTTCTGTCCCATCGCTTTGTTGACGCTCTTCCGTTTCCCGGGAACGCTGCCTTCTTGTGTGTCTCTGTTTCCTTCCAAGTATTACCCAACATTTGAGACTAAATTCAGTTCAATTCCTACCTTCTCCATGATGGAAGCCCCCCTCCCTGCCCTTTATTCAACCGCTTCATCTCATTGAAATCTTATTGCTTTGTGCTCTTGTGACACCTGATATACTGCCATAGCATAAATGTCCTGGCTGACTGGTCCAGTCATCAAGCAGCCATGATTGAATTCCACTTTACGCCCAGCATTGTGCCTAGGTAGGTGCTGAGATCCGAAGAATATTCAAGATCTGGTTCCCGCTTTGGGGTGATCATGACGTCATGGGGGAGGTAATCAGGCAAACGCAGATGGGATTGACCCCCATGCGGAGGCTTGACAGGGTCATGAGCACAGAGCGGGTAGCGGCACTGAGCTCTGCGCGGGTATCAGGGAGGTGACGTTTGAACTGAGTTTTAAAGCAATGGTAGAAGTTTCCAGATGGAGGAGTACAGAGCTTTCAGCCAGCGAGAACCACACATGTCAAGGCCTGGAGCAAGACAGAGGCGGTGGGGAGAGCGAGAAGAGGGGTGTGTCGTGAGAGCAGAGTGGACTATTTGTAGAAGAAAGGTGATTGTGTTTTGTTTTTAGGAAAATAACCTTGTCGATGCTATGATATGTAGAATGGTTTCTTGGGAAAGGGGGAACAATTGGAGGGGAGTGGCAGGAAAGAAATGAATTGGGAGGTACTTGTAATAGAAACAAGCAGAAGAAATCAAGAGAAAAGACCCTCTGTGTGTCGCCTATGTTTGTATGAGTGTATGTTTAGTTTCCTCAACCAGATTATAAACTTGGGAGCCACAATGTATGTTTTATTTCTTCGTCTTTATAATACCTACATTCCTCAGTGTGTTAGTGTGTCCAGCAAAGATAATTAATGCATGCTAATGATATGGCTGAGGCACTGTTTATTATCTTCCCGCCAGACTCGAAATGTGTAAAAAGTAGTGCCTGGCTCATTGTAGACACTGAATAATATGTTGAACACAACCGAATCTATAGTATGTATAATTAAGAGCTGACTGTAAAACTAGAAAAGAATAAAATATGTAAAAATGTGCAAAAGAATAAAATATGCACAGATATTTGCATGCCTTGAATGGTTAAAGGTGGCACTGTTAGTGAATGAATCGAAGCCCTGCCTTGTGTGATCCCCATGGGAGAATGGAGGGCCTACCCTGGTGTGGTTCCGGGTAATTCCCACGATGAAGGGTAGAAGACGACAAATGTTGCTTAGGTGGTTTCAATGAGTCTCCTCTTCTGATGTATTTTTCTTCCTCACTGTTTCCTGCAGATATTATATAATCTGCTTTCATCATGGGAGAAATAGAGCAGAGGCCAACTCCAGGATCGCGACTGGGGGCCCCGGAGAATTCGGGGATCAGTACCTTGGAACATGGACAGAAGCCGCCCCCAACGCCTTCGGGAAAACTCATGTCCATCAAAATCCAGATGCTGGATGACACCCAGGAGGCATTTGAAGTCCCAGTAAGTTGGGGGTGTATCTGTGAACTCAAGTGTGTAGGCAGCCTTCGGCATGGGGAGTTCATCTCATTCCCATGTTTCAGTGACACAAGGTGGCAGGAAGAGGGTCTGTGTATTCTGCACCTCCCTCCCCACCCCCACCATGCTCCCCTGACCTGTTCTGGTCCAATTTTTAGATTTACACATGAACTACCTGTATAGTGATACCAGCGGGCATATCACTTGAATTTTACCGTGACTCCATATACAAATATATATGTATCTTTTATATATATATATTTGAATTGGAGGGAACTGTGGTCTTGTGGATGGACCTCAGTTTAATTTGCTTATCACAGGCTGTTCCTCTCACGTAGATGTTTGTGTGTGTCCACGTGCCATTTCTCTAGGATACCAGCAAGAAAAATCCTGAGAAAACCATCAGCGTCCTCTGGGCATTCTCATGTCAGGAGAGACATTGATGATTGTGTTTGTGGGTGGGGAATGGGGGTATAGAAAAATCCTGATCCAGGCCCACAGTGTGGCAGCCCTAGAAATGAAGAGGCCCGCTCTCCCCGGGGTGAGGGGAGGACCAAAGGGGTGTCTGGGAGGTGGGCAGAGAAGAAGGAACCAGCAGCCTTGGCCTCTTTCATCAGTTGGAGCCCCTCACCCCCATGGTTCTGCTGTTTCCCTTGGAGCCCTTGCCTCATGGACGCCTGCCCTCCCTCATCCTTCTCCTCAGCCTCCTCCTTAAACAGAACTCCCGCTAGAGATTAGGATCCACCACCAGTCACGTGCAGATGGAGGATTTCTTGTTCCCAAGGCGGGGAGAGTCAGGTGTGTGTGTCTGGCTCTCTAGAACTCTGACTGCCCTTTCCTCAAGAGTCAGTATGCCCCTACATTGATTAGGGTCCACAGAAGTCTTAGCACACTCTGGGTTTAGTTTTCTGTTGCTCTGTCTTGGCTACTAAACATCAAATCTAGCATTGTTTGTCGGAGGAAGAAAACAACTCTTGAATTCCAAACAGCCAACTAATAAACAAACTTTGGGAACACAACCTGTTTTTCAAAGTGGAGACAATCTGTCTGTTATTCCTGTTGGCTAGAGCGACTGAAATTTAATAGTCAGCATTAATGTCTGTAACCCATCATTTAATCATTTATGTTATATGATTCACTAAATTATATTCATTTCAAAGAATATGGTTCAGAGGGTGTGAATTACCATTAAATGTCTCGGGGAAGATGAACCTCAGAAGAGCTATGTTTAAAACCGCCAGTTTATTGGACATTGCAAACAATCTTTGTATCTTTCTCATTTTCTTATTGTGGAATGTGTATCTTTCAGGGACTTGGGAACTTTTTTTGTATTCTGGTGGACAAAGCCATCGATAATCTGCTGAAGTTGTAAAAATAAATCGAGGAGTGCACCTGTCAGCCTGTTAGAATTAGGTCTTCTGGAACAAGTGCACCCCCACCCCCTCCCTATTTTTTCTCTTCGTTGCCAGACTGGTTTGGTGGGGTATTTAGTTTCAGTGTTTCCTGTTTGGTACTGTTAAGGACTTCGGAGCCCAAGTCTCTAGCAACGAATCCCATTAATCTGTGTTCCCATATGTGGTTTGGACCGAGGAGCTATCAAACGCTGCTGTGTGTGCCCGAACCCCAGGGAGCATTGTACTGTGTTCAACCGAGGTTCTTCTGTTCCCTAAACCAAAGACTGTCGAGACTCTGTTCCTAGCTACTATTTAACTAGGAACCGTATATGAACTCCCTGCCTGAAAAATAGGAATAGAAGTGTGTTTTCATCTTTTAAAATTATTTTACTTGGTAACTTCTGATGTCTGTGCTTTGCATTTGTAATTCTTCTGTCTGGAAGGAACTTTCCTCATCCCCCCCCCCCATAAGCTCCTATGCACCCTTCAAAGCCCTATCGGTGTTACCTAGAAACCCACCCTTAAAAGCCCTCACTCCTTGAGGCAGTGGCTGGGGATTTTTCTTCCCTCCTTCAGATCTCTTTGCTCGTACACCTATCAGGATGGAGCCAGACTGCCTGGGTTCAATTCCCAGCTCCTCTTACTGATTCATTGATCCCCTTGAACAAGATACTTAACCTCTCTGTATCTCAGTTTTCTCCTCTGTAATGTGAGACTAGTAATGAACCCTACCTCATTTTATGAGACTAAGAAAGAATCGATACAAATAGGTTTGGAACAACTCGTGGCACAGGCTGAGAGCTTCATACAAGTAGGATTAGTGGTGTTGATGTGGATTTGCCATGTCGCTGCTGGCTTCCCAGGACAGGGACCTTGCCTTATTGTCTCACTGCCAGCACCTAGCATGGTGCCTGGCGTGGAGTAGTTGCTCATTAAATGCTTGCTGACTGAATGTTAGCATGAGCTTACTTTCTAAGTAGAGTTAGTGTCATTGTGAGTGTTTCACATGCCTCATCCATTCATATTTTATTTTCATTTTTCAAGTTTGGTCAGAATGTTGCTTCTCAACCAATGGGCAACAGATGTTTTCCATAACTGCCTGTAGAAACGCAGAAATCAGCATTTTTATTGACTACGCTGATTCTAAATTGCTACCTCGTGCTCTTGAAGAACGGAGACAGCCAGGCCTTGGTGCAGCTGGAAGGCATCAGGCCAGCGTGGTGACTCAGTCGCCCCACTCAGGATTAGAGCAGAGGGACACAGGATTGCAAGAGACCCAGCTCCACACAACTGCTTTCAAACCTTCCTCCAAAACTTTTTGCTGTGAATTCCTCAAGGCTGAGTGTCTGACCCTGGAAGTGTCCCCTCGCCCACATGTGATCCCTCCTTTGATTGGGCGCTCGAGAGAATGAATTCTTGTTGCTCACTCACATTTGCCACGCAGATCAGCAGGGCATTTGGCCAGAAGTCATTATGATTTCCCTTTGGGAACATTCTTCTCTGAACCACGTCTGTCCTATGGGATTGAATTTCCTGAACCTTTTCTTATTACTTTTGTTTCAGAGTACGGATGTAGGCAAAATCATCGTTTTAAATGCAAATTCCCTAAACACTTCCTGGCACAGAAAACCAATCCATACTCTCCATGGTTGTCTCCCTTGTTATTTATAGCTTAAAAAAAATTATTAAAGAATATACCCTTTGGAAAGGCCTCGGTGCTGAGCATCAGACTTTTCTACTCTGTAGCTAGGCCCACCACCACCTTTGCTCTTGAACGGACAGTCTTTGTAGGTATTTCTTCTGCAGAACTGAAAGTTCAAAAACAATATTTGTAGTAAATTCCTACATGCATTTTATCATCTTTATGTGGAAAATGCTGTGCAAATAAGCCTCACCCTGTGGTTTATGATATGTGCAGCTTTTTCTTCCAACCAGAGGTTATAAAATGAAATGGCTTGTGTGGATCTGCAAGGGTTAATGACCCCCCTTCCGCCGCCAGGACTGCCTCCCCCTTAAGGTCCCTGAGAAGGTTTTATGTGTCCTGTCCTCATGACCCTGCTGGTAAACAAACAGTTTTCCTACTGACATTTGTGGGATGAAGCAGATGGTTTCCTCCCCGAGTGTTTATTGTTTATGTGTTTTCATGAGCAAGGTCACCCTGGGAAGAGCTGAGAGGAGCAGAGGAAATAAAGTGGAGCCATCTTTTGCTTCTTTTGATCAGCCTGGTGAAAACGCTGCAGAAGGATGCTCACAGGTGACAGGAAGACACACCTGGTCTCTGTTGAAGAGCTGGGAGTGGTCTGGTGCCGGCCGGCAGGCCGTGGGGGCGCCTTTAGGAAGCGGTACCACCGCACTCATTGTGGCAGAAAGAAGCGAGCGTCAGCCCTAGCCATCCCAGAAAATGATCGCTGTGCCTTTCTTGTATTTGTGTCTTGTCATGGCTTTACTCAGAAGATTTATAGCTCCCAGCCGCCTGAGGATAAAGTATGGATTTCTTAGTTTGGGAAGGCTTGGGGAGAGCAGTGAGCCCTCATTGAGGGTCTACATGGCTGAGCTGCTCGGCTACTTCCATCCTTATTCGTCACCACCCGTCCTGGGCATTTTATCTTCTGCCTTATCTTCTCTTGCCAGAAAATTCTCGTCTTTGTTTACATGCTAATTTTTGGCCTCCTGCAGGTAGAATGTGAGTTCTGTTGGGGCAGGGCCTGCTTTGTTCTTGTGTATCGTGGGTTCCCACATCTGAGCGGTGCCTGGACCCAGCAGATAACCAACACCCGTAAGCGACTGCCCGCACCTCTGTTCAGCCGTTCAGCTCACACATTACGAGAAGTGGTTGGTGCCGTCTTCTCGTTAAGACGAGGGAACCCATGGGGAGAGCTTTGGTCGCTTCCTCACATTTGCACAGCGTTAAGATAGGATGGGGTTTGGAACCCAGCCCGCGTGACCCAAACTTTGTCCACCTTCCTCTGCCCTGAGCTGCCGCCTCTGATAAGATCCATGGGCTTCCACTGTCTCACCCCGTGGGATCTTTTCAGACTTGCTTCCTGTGGCTTCCTCTATGGAAGGTCACACGTTCTCACCTGTGTGCAGGCTGCTCTTGTTCTTTCCGCATTCTAGACACTGCCCTTTCCAACAAATTTCTCAAGATCCCACAGACGTCCAGGCCTCCCCCATGGCCCTTGCTGAGGGTATCTCTCTTCTTACAGCACTGGTGGTCTGTCCCTCTAATGGGACTTGGAATCCAGGGCTCTCACCTTGCCTTTCTCTCTAGTGAGTTCCTTTATATCCCGGCTGACACTCAGTTTGCTTATCTGGAAGATGAGGTGTTTGGTCAGGATGATGTTAAAGGCTTTGTTTCTCCTTTTCCTTTTTTGGAAGTTGGGACCCTGTGTTGATATCATTGTTGATGAATTGTTTAATTTTTCATGATTGTATTTAATTCCCCAGGCAGATGGTAAACTTTGAGAAAAAGGGTTTTTAATCTTAAAAAAAAAAATCTGAAAGCCCCTAAAGCCTGATCAGACACAGTAGTTACTGTGCACCTAGTAAATGCTGAAAACAAACAAGGTGAGGGTGGGTAAGCATGCCGTGATTTATATATGGTGTGCTACTTCCGGGGCATCAGGAGAGGTCAGGATTTAGTGTGTGTGTTTGGGGGGGTAACTGACATAAACGTCACAGAGCTAAATTGGACCGAACTATATGCCACTCGACAATGAGAGATAGAAGACTGAAAGAAATCAAACATTTTCTAGACAACACATTATTAGGAAATAAACAAGCTTGTTGAAAACAGAGAAGGCCTCTAAAATTTTTAAGAAAAATAATTAGTTTGCATGTCATAATGAAAGCATCCGCAAAGGTTTTTTACTGGGGGCAAAATTGCCTATGCTGTCTGAGACCTAATTAGGAGTCACATATGGCCAGTCCTTAGATGATTAAACATTTATTTCATTTTCTTACCTTTTGAAATGAAACAGTTGTTTAATTTCTTTAATTTTCACTGAAACCTGGGCTTAGCGTCAATGGAGAGCTTGTTCTTCCAAGTGCTTTGCGGTTCCGCAAAAGGTCCTAAATGGTTGTAGAACTCTACAGCTGTCTTCATGAGCTTGAGCTCAGAAAAAACAACGAAACGGAAGTTTGTCTTTTATTTTTTTGTTTTGTGAGGAAGATCAGCCCTGAGCTAATATCTGATGCCAATCTTCCTCTTTTTGCCGAGGAAGACTGGCCCTGGGCTAACATCCGTACCCATCTCCCTCCACTTTATATGGGAGGCCACCACAGCATGGCTTGACAAGCGGTGCATCAGTGCACGCCCAGGATCCAAACCTGCGAACCCTGGGCCGCTGAAGTGGAGCGCGTGCACTTAACGGCTGCGCCACCCTGCCGGCCCCCAGAAATTTGTCTTTTAAAAAGCTCTGTGTTTCCTTTTGAGGACCTCCACTTTGTGTCAGGAAAGCTGAGGCTGACGGCCTAGTGCTGACTCACAGCAACTGTGTCTGTAGGAAATCACCTTCCTTCTCTGTCTTTGGCTTTTTTATTTTGAGTAAGGTTTGTTTTCCCTTTCTTAAGTCTATTTCAGCCATCTTGGGGAATGTATGCTTTTTGGTAAGCTGCTGAAAGTCTTTTTTTCTTTTTTTTTTGGCCCCAAAGAGGTGGACTGTACATTTCACTGAAGGTCTTGGGAGAAAATATATCTCCCTTTCTCATAAGTGTGCTGCTTCTCACTCCCCTGGAGTCACGAGTCCCTGGTAGTGTTATAGTGATAGGCAGGTGTATGAATTCCAGGGTTACTTTCTTTTCTCCTTTTGCGTGAGATGCACATAAGAGGAGGTGCTGGTGGTGGTGGTGGTGGTGGTGGTGGTGGTGGTGGTGGTGGTGGTGGTGGTGGTGGTGGTGGTGAGACCTACACAAAATTGAACTGGCCATTTAAAACCAGAAGGGAGATGTGTGTGCTCAGAGCTGCATTAACTGCCTCTTACGCAGCTGCAGTCTGAACCAGAATGAGGAGAAGGAATTTCACGAGTTCACTCAGCTTTTTAAAAATAAGTCAATGTGTCTTGCTCTTTATCAGTGTTGCTTTTGGCTCCTTTTATGAGCAAAGTTTCTGAAATAGTATTTATGTCCACTCTGCTTTGCATAGTCCTTTCTGTGTTTTATTTAACTTGAATGATAAATGATGCTGTCTGGGTCTAGCCTCATGAGGTTAAATTTAAAGGCTATTTTAATAGATTAAAATTTTTTCATAAATCATTTCAGCTAAGTACTTCAGCTAGCCTTCCTTTCTAGCTCCTTAGAAGCAAAGAGTAGAATTTAAATGTTGGCCCGAAATGGTTTTGAGCACCCCTTTCAACTGGAGTTTCGACGCCGTGATCAAAGTCGGTCCCGTAGCTCTGACGTGATTGCCGGAATTCTGTAACAGCTGTTTGCTATTTTCTCCCTGAAGAAAGAATCTCTCAGTAGAACTTAATAAATAAAAAGAACAAACTGTAATTGAGAATATCTGTATCTGACACTAAAATGGGCCAATGTTCTGAGAAAATGTAGGGAGTTTGAGAAGCTGCTTTTCCCCTTCTTTTAAATGGAGATAATAAATTTTCTTAATTATAAGAAACAGTGGTTAAAGGGGAAAATCAGGACCGTGGATCTTGGCTTCATTGCTTCCTAGTTGTGTGGCTTGGGACGAGTTGGTAACCATTCTCCATCTATTTCTTGTCTCTAAACGCGGAGAATGCCTACTTCATGGGGCAGAGTTGAGGCTCAGATGACATCCCTTCTGGAAAAGCAGAGTCCTGGACACATACTTGGTTCTCATAAAAGTTAATCCTTTTTCTTCTTTTCATGCTAAGCTTTCATCTCATTATCGTTCTTGAACAGAAATGAGCCCCTGCCTCTTTGGTGAGCTGTTGGGGAGGTGAAATGGAGAAAAGAAAGCATATGAAAGCACTTTGAAATGAAAAATAGCGTACTTATGCCAGGTGGAGTAATTCCTCTCCTCTTTCCCCAGCTTTCTGTAGGGCCTCGAGTTAGACTTGAGCTTTCTTTGAAGGGTGAGTCGTTACCTATGAGAGATGTATCCCAGGTGGCTCTCAAAGATCTATTAGAATGAAGTACCACTTGGGCGGTTGTGAGGAAACCTCAGTTGCTGACAAGCATGTTTACTTCCTTTTTTTTGTGACGTATCTGCAGCTTCTCTGAGCTTCAGTTCGGTCACCTTTAAAATGGAGGGAGTGTTCTATTTTTTTTATTATTTATTTATTTTTTTGCTGAGGAAGATTTGCTCTGAGCTAACATCCATCGCCAATCCTCCTCTTTTTGCTTGAGGGAGATTCGCCCTGAGCTAACGTCTGTTGCAAATCTTCCTCTATGTTGTACGTGGGCCGCCGCAGCATGGCCACCGATCAGCGGTGTAGGTCCGTGCCTGGGAACCAAACCGGGGCCGCTGAAGTGGAATGCACCAAACTTAACCACTAGGCCACCAGGGTTGGCCCAGGAGTGTTCTTTTAGCTTAAAAATTTTCCGTGCATTTTTGCATTGAATTCTTGGTCTCCTCTGTTGACTTAGCCTAAAGCTTCTCCATTTTCCAAGAGCCAAGGTTTTCCTGGGAGAACCTGGCATCCTTCCAGCACAGACTGGACATAAGATAGACTGGAGGTAGGGTTTCAAGACCCTGTAGGGCAGGCCTTCACAGTGCAGGCTCTGTGGGCCCATTTGAAGGGAGTGCTTAGCTGGCTCAACACTCTTGTGTTTGAATGTTAACATGAAACTTATTGCCATACAATCGCAGTGATTTTTAAATTATCTACTGTTTGGGCCAGCCCCAGTGGCCTAGTGGTGAAGTTTGGCACGCTCCACTTCGGCGGCCTGGGTTCAGTTCCCAGGCGCAGACCTGCACCACTCGTCTGTCAGTGGCCATGCTATGGTGGCGGCTCACGTACAAAAAGAGGAAGATTGGCAACAGATGTTAGCTCTGGGCAAATCTTCCTCAGCAAGAAAACAAAAAATTAAATTATCTGCTATTTTTTATGATCCACTGGTTTGTTGTCTTCCATCACTTTGAACATTTGAGTTGTACATAATGGTTTTAACTCCTAAGAAAGATATGGGATGATTTAATCAATCTGGGATTTTTCTGTAGACAAAATGATCATGTAAAAGCAATTCTAAAAGTCTTTAGTTCTTTATAACTGTGAGCGAGAGCTTTATAGGTTTCTCCTTCCTCATTTATACAAACAGGAAGCTGGACCAGGGACCCACAATGGAATTCTGTGGCTCCGGTGTTATTTTATGGAATGTGATCTTAGAAACATGATATGAGTTCCACAAATGTTTATGGGCACACGAGGCAAGGTGCTGCTGGTGATAAGGAAGTGAATAAAAGTGATGACTATCCCTTAAAAAATTCCTTGCTGTGTGCCAGACATCATGATAAGTCTGTACATAACATTATCTCCTTCGTGGCTGATCAGTGAACCTATGAGGTAGGCGTGAGTGACCTCGACGAGGCTTAGAGGGTGTGAAGGACTTGGTCTACGTCATGGAGCTGGGAAGAAGAAGCAGGGGTCCTGGCCCAGCACCTCCTTACGTGTAAGCCCTGCTTTTCCCTCACCGTTAGACAGGCCCAGGCCACCAAGAGCCCTTAGAGAGGATAACCCAGCACGTCAGTCATGCTGGTCCCTGGGACAGACGTGGTGCTAGGTGCTCTGAAGTGGGTAGGATGGACTGAACAGGGCTGAGCCTGCAGGAGGGGTTCCCCGTGACTGGAGGCCTCGAAATGTCCTATACACGTGGTATAGACTATAAGGGCCCCAGACAGAATGCGGGGGAGCTGACAGACACGAGAGAAATGGAGGAAGTAGAGTTGATAGGACTTGGCAGCGCATGGGATGGGAGCACCCAGAGAGTGGGGGAACCTAGACGGTCTTTAGGTTTACCACCTGGGTGGCTCCGTGCTGTCACAGAGGACTGGGAAATCAACTGGCATAGGCCTATCTATGACAGGTATTTTACTAGAAATGTCTTCCTTTAGAAGACATGAAAGGAGGGTTGCTCATGTTGCTAATAAAAGGCATTGCCTTATTTTTAATCACAAAGAAGAATCTGTGGCTCATAAATGAACCTCTAAGATTCATAGTGATTATGTAAATCATGCAAACTGGAAGTATCAATTAGAGGTTGATTGCTTGGTTTCCATGTATATTAGGAAAATTATGTTTACTCTTTGCATTTCAATTTCCTTGTCATCCAGAAGCTACTCTGTTCAGCTTGCCACACCTAAGTGAAGACCAGGCTGGGAGGGCATTTAAATTCAGCATCTTCAGTGGACTCCGTTCAAACTCGTTGGAAAGGAATGGGGTGATTGCTTTCATTGGCTTGTCGTTTAATTTTGATGCAATTTACTCATGAGGTGAACTATAAAGTACATTTAGCTGTTATGTAATCTTCTTATGGTCATTTGTCAGAATGTGTTTCTGTCAGCAAACAGAACTCAAATGCTCCATTACCTTTAATCTAGACATAAGACTGAATGTCTAAAGCATTGAAAAGCAGGACCAAAGAGCATTTGTTGAGTTATTAGGATATCACAACAATACCTTTTTATTTTTGTGGTGAGAAAGATTCACCCTGAGCTAACATCTGTGCCAATCTGCCTCCATTTTTTGTGTGTGGGTCGCCGCCACAGTGTGGCTTGATGAGCAGTGTGTAGGTCCGTGCCCAGGATCCAAATCTGTGAACCCCGGGCTACTGAAGCAGAGCTTTTCCTTGGGCTGCCATCAGAAAGTACCACAAGGTTTGGAGGCTAGAAGTCCAAAATCAAGATATTGGCAGGGTCGGCTCCTTCTGAGGGGTGATCTGTTCCCGGCCTCTCCTAGCTTCTGCTGGTTTGCTGGCAATCTGTGGTGTTCCTTGGCTTGTAGATGCAGCACCCCGATCTCTGCCTCCATCTTCACATGATGCTCTCCCTGTATGGGTGTCTGTGTCCGAATTTCCCCTTTTTTATAGGGACACCAGTCATACTGGATTAGGGCCCACCCTAATGACCTCATTTTAACTTGATTACCTCTGTAAAGACCCTATCTCCAAATAAGGTCACATTCTGAAGTACTGGGAGTTAGGATTTCAGCATCTGAGTTTCAGAGGGGACACAGTTCAACCCATAACAAAATCATATTTAGCGTTGTAAAAATCAAGGGAAAAGAACATATATTTCACCCTGAGCCTCAAAAAGCCTTTCCCTTAGCATGCATCTTTTTAAAATAAAACTCTTTAGTCTTTGTTCCCACTAAACATTTTGTAGAAAGATTTCCTTTTTGATATTTTTTTGAAAAAAATACTTAAAGGTCATTGTGTGTAAGACTCTATCTGATATATAATTGAAGGCATTCCCTAATACCCGATGCTGAGTATGTGTCCCTTAACTAGGAACAGCAAAAACAAGAAATAAAAGGCATGTGTGACTGATCTTCTCAGGGTACAAGGATGCTTGAAATGGGATAGATGTCCAATAATAAATATTTGGTCGCGTTTTTATGAAAGCCCACGTCCCGGTGTTTGTGATATTTTTCCAGTGCTGGCATTGAGTTGGTTTTCTGAATCCTAACTGATCTGCCTCTCCTTCTTGTCCCTCCCGTTACACCTGCTCTTCAACCTCGTAGCGACCTCCACTCCCTCGATCCTCTTCTCCTACGCACTGAGCCCTCATTGATTCATTTTCCGTGTTCTCTCTTCCCAATCTCAGTGACTTGTCATTTAGGATAGCTACCTTTTGCCAGCACCTCAGATTCTCCCTTGCCGTGCTGCGATTCTGGCCGCGGCCACAGCTGCTTTCTTCTCTGCCGCTACACCGGGTGGTTAAGGGCTGTTGGGGAAAATGACACTACAGCAGAGGTTCTTGCCACTGTAAATTTACAAACTCAGATCTCACCTGGTGCTCGGAGCTTCCCGCTCTTATAACAGAGTGCCCTTGGTCACTGCTCTCCTGTGTCCTGTAGGGGCTGTTGCACACCTTCCTAGTCTCTTCAGGTCAGCTCTGTTACTCCTGCGGCGCCACCAGTCAGGTTCACGGCAGGAGACAAACGACACCCACAAAAGGTTTCACCTGAAAATAATTTACTGACAGGACAATTTGTAGACATGTGGACAAGAAGGGTTCAGGAAACCAGTACGGGATGATGAGCAGCAGCGGGAAGCTGTTACCACCCTTAGTCTTGAAGGAGCAAGAAGAGGGACTGGCTCCCAAGCCGGTCATGCTGTGGCCATGTGAGAGGGGCCCACCAGCAGGAGCCATGACCACTGCAGGGCCACAGCAGGGCCAGGAGGGGACCAGAAGAGGGAGGGGTGATGAATAGCCCACCTCTCTCTTCCTGACCACCCGTCTCCTGTCAGTGCCTCCGTCGCTGAACCCAACCAGAAGCCCACGAACAAGGGAGCCGAGGTGGGCAGTCTGTGGAGGCCAGCCAGCGGGGGCAGTGAGAGAAGAGCCAGGGCACCCTCTCTCTTAGGAGATGACCAAGCCTCCTACCTCACAGAGAAAAGGAAGACCACCAGACATGGGCTTCTTCAAGTTCATACCTCTAAAGCTTATCCTTGTCTCTCTTCCTCTGCCTTCACTTTCATCCCTGCTGTCTCGGGTGAAGGGTTCCTCTTTATGCACTCTGACCCCTCTGTCCTTAATCTCATCTCCCTTACCACATTGCTTCATTGCAGGCACCAACGGAAATAACTTTTATTCACATATAAATCCTGTGATTCATGGACATGCTTTTATTTAATTTGTAGATGATTTTATCAGTAGAATCCAAATGATGAACAACAAAAAAAACCCAGACAGGGTTGTGTAGTAGTTATAGCATATACTGAGTATATGAGTTGAAATAAAACGTAGACATTACTGTTAGCCATCTTATCATCCCTTAGCTGATTTAATTGTTTATGTAAGTACCGAGATGACATATTTTATTAGAGCTGATAAATGGGACATCTGGTTTCCTAATACAGCGCTGAGAAGTCCTCTTATCCTTTATTAACTGGGTTTCAGCTCTATTTCGCAGCTCACTGCGTCCAGGTAGGTTTCCCAGGGGCGACTGGGGATCCTGTTTGTTGACCATGTGATGAAGTGCCTGGACTCGCTGCCCTTGCCCTGCTCAGAGCTCTCCTGGTTTGTTAAGCTCGCACCCATTATTCTCCTCTAAAGGGGAAAGCTTCAGTCCAAGCAAACTCTTCGTGTTTGCTAACTGTGAACTTTCTGAACCCCTAATGAAAAAGATAGTCTGTCTCCTTTTTTCCCTTCCTTTCCATTCCAAGGGCAGTTTCCCTAGGGTGGGCTTTTTCCATTAGTGCCTTCTTTTTTGAAGCTCCTGAAAGGTACATGGAGTCTTAGAAAATAAAGTTCTAATTTTCTCCAGAAAACTGGTTCAACAGAAACCAAGACACTGCCAGCAGCCGTTCGGCGTCCTGCCAACCCGGGGCCATTTAGAGAGAGGTTTTATGTGGGTACAAGTTGCATTGCTTAGCTTCCAAGCTTATTTTTGCCCTCTGTCTGGCTCCAAAAATGCTTGACCAAGGGGCCTGGGGAGTTGGTTTTGTTTTTGGTCATTGCTTGGTGGTACACAAGGTACTAGACAAAAACAAGTTCCTTTGTCTCTGTGCCCTGTACCTACGTGAACCCTCGGGGCAGCTGTAATGTTTGTCAGTCCTACGGGCAGCGCTCTCTGCCGTGGCATAGAGGTGACGCTTTAGATGTAGTCTCTTTTCCTGGGCTATTCCATCACTTAACAACTCAATTGGACATTTGTTAAAATATAATGTATTAGTTTCCTAGGGCTGCTGTAACCAAGTGCCACACTGGGTGGTTTACACAACAGAAATATATTGTCCCCCAGTTCTGGAGGCTGGAAGTCCAGGGTCAAGGTGTCGGCAGGGTTGGTTCCTTTTGAGGCTGTGAAGGTGAATCTGTTCCGGGCCTCTCCCCTAGCCTCTCATGGTTTTTCTGGCAACCTCTCGTGTTCCTTGGCTTATAGATGACCTGTCATTCTCTGCGTTCATCTTCACATGGCATTCTGTGTGTGTGTGTCTCCCAGTTTCTCCCTATTATAAGGCCACAGTCACATTGGTTTAGGGCCTACCCCCATCTTAACTGGATCATCTGCAAAGACACTATTTCCAAATAAGGTCACTGGGGACTGGGGGTTAGGACTTCAGCGTATGAATTTTGGGGGGACACAGTTCAATCCATACATATAGCAACTTTCATTGGTTTCTTTCTGAAACATCATTTGAGAAGTGGTTGGGCCATTTGCTGCTGTGACTTCCAGCTATTCAACTTAGATACCCAGTCTTCTGCTCTGGTTCCAGTGTAGAATGGGACATTTTTCCCAATAAGTGGAGGAGACCTTTATCACCCAAAATTCTCTTAAGTCACACGTATGCATAATTGGAATGAGACCTGGAGTATAGCCAGCCGTAGGAGATGAGAAATCTTGGCTGTTCAATCAAGTGACCTGTAGGAGTGGGTTGGTTTTGAGTGTTTTTCCTTCACTGTCGCTCCTCCCCCAGCAGTTTTCAGTGAATCAGTAATGAGAGACAGTCACTGTCTAGTACCTCCCAACATAATCCTGTTGCGTTTCTAACATCATTCACTCTGATTCTGGCAAATATCCATTTCTTTGATGTATTAGTCCAGATTGAAAAAATAAGCCTTCACTGCTATCCCAGCATTCTCTCAGTCTCCAGTTATGCCAAAGAACATGATTAATCATTAGAGAAATGCAAATCTAAGCCACAGTGAGATATCACCTCACCTCCATTAAGACGGCTGCTATCAAAAAACAGAATACAACAAGTGTTGGTGAGGATGCAGAGCAGTTGAAACCCTTTTGTCCTACTGTTGGGAATGTAAAATGGCAGCTGCTATGGAAAATATTATGGCAGTTCCTCAACATGTTAAACAGAATTGCCATATGATCCAGCAATCCCACTTCTGGGTATATATCTGAAAGAACTGAAAGCAGGGTCTTGAAGAGGTATTTGTGCACCTCTGTTCATTACAGCGTTGTTCACAATAACCAGGAGGTGGAACCAACCCAAATGTGTGTCAATGGGTGAGTGGATAATATGTGGTATGTACATGCTAGGGAATATTATTCAGTCTTAAAAGGAAGGAAATCCTGTCATATGCTCCAACATGGATGAACCTTGGGGACATTATGTTAAGTGAAATAAGCCAGTCACACAAGGACAAATACTGTATGAATCCACTTACATGAGGTACCAAGAGTAGTCAAATTCATAGAGACAGAAAGTAGAATGGTGGTTGCCAGGGGCAGGGGGAGGGGGGAATGGAGAATTGTTGTTTAATGGGAATGGAGTTTCAGTTTTGCAAGATGAAGAAGTTCTGGAGATCTTTGTGAATATACTTAACACTACTGAACTGTACACTTAAAAATGGTTAAGATAGGAAACTTTATGTTATATGTTTTTTCTTTTTTACCACAATTAAAAAAAAAAATTGGAAACTAGTTAAAATAGCCACAGCTGATTTCAGCTCTTGAGAAAAATAGTCTAGAGCTTCATTTCCACTGCACTGTGCTCAGTTGAATCCTGACAGTGTACCAGGTAGGTGTCGGAGGATATGGAAATAGATTCAACTGCAGGTGAAAAGACTCAGAGGAGGGAAAAAGTTCATTCAAATAAACTAAAATACTAGCTCATAAGTACTGTGACCTTAGCTCCATGGATAACTGATGGAGATGCTTTGAAAACATCCAAGGTAACATTTAAGTTTCACCAGCCTTCACGGCATCATTTGGTGTTTACCTCCTGTTTATATATCATTAGTTATCATTTATGGCTCTTGCCTCCTAGGGAGATGTTAAATTCCTTAAGGCTGGCCCTGGGTCCTTTGTGACCTCCACAGCAGCTATCCTGTTGCCTGCACATACCAGGAGTAAAAAGTTAATAGACCTTTTTTGTTCATTGATCCCCTGGGGGGACCTTCAACCAGTCACTTTATACTAAGGGTCAGTTCACCTCCAGTGACATTATTTGCTGGATTTTAAGCTATCTAATGATTTGCAATGCCAAAATTTCAAAATGATATTGAAGTTACTAAAGGTGTTATGCATTCTTTATTTTCTAGCAATTTCTATGTGAATTGACCAATTGAATAAGACGATTCTCATAACCTCAGAAACTGAATCTTTTACTATTTCATCAAACATATCTACAAGTAAGCAAGCCAAGTAGTATCTCTTCGCTGCACTTGGCATGCAAATCTGCAATTAAATATTGTTTTGAGTAACGTATGACATTCCAAGCAGAGAGCTGCCAAGACATACCATTTGGACCTTGTTCTAATTAATTCTCTGCAACTGATAAATTTTCTATTCTTTGCCCTTCTGCTCACATTTTCTCCTCCTTTGCAAAGATTCATCTGACAGTAAAGAGGAAACAAGAAAAGAATGGTATTTATTCTGCTTGTCTTGTAGCATTTGGAAACCTGTAGCGAAGAATTATTCCACAAGAAATTTTAAATTTGTGTCCCCAAAGTATAACATCTGGGTAAATTTTTCCATTATGAAATCCTGTCTATTTATGTGTTATTCACAACTTGAGGCCTCTGAAGGACAACGTAAAATATTATTAACTTATGGCAGTGACAGGACACGTAGCATAATCTCCGAAGTGTTTTTCTTAGAGGATAAGGTCACAATACAGCATATAATAAAAACTAGAAGGGAGATGTCAACAACACTGGTCGAAAGCTGTGACACTTGCAATATCTCACCTGAGTTACTAGACCACGTTTATCTCTACTGTATTGCCAATTATAGGTTAGAGAAGTAAAAAAAGAAAAAGTAGATTGACTATGTAATTTTAGTATAGGAGTGTTTTAAGAATTGTTCAGAAAGGAAGCATTATTTACGATCCAAGTTGTGATAGTATAATGACATTTCCTTGCAGGTTGCATGATGGTCACTGGTCATGCCCAAGAGCCATGGGGCCATGGGATAAATGAGTCATTGCCTCTTATTGCCATAGAGAACTCAGTATGTTGCCCCCTCCTGCCTCCCCCAAAAGAGAGAGATGTAGGCATTGTTAAAAAAATTGTCATCGTCCATGAAGCTGTCACAATAGCTCATTTTAATAATTACTTGTTAACATTATGACTTTGAGCATTAGAGGTTTTGGCATCTTTGCACAGATTATGGGATTTAATGAGAACCAGAGAAACATTTGATCTTTAAAAGAAATTAACCCTAAAACCTTTCGAGTCCTTTAATACTTACCCCATAGCAGTCTCTATTCATTGTAGGAAATTGGGAAAATGCATAAAAACTTCCAGAAAAAGAAAACCCCATCCATCCAACCAGAAAAAAGGTATTGATATTTTATGGTATTTCCATATAGTTGTTTTATATATTTTCTCAATTAAGAGTCTTTGGGTTGTAAGCAACAGAAAATGATTCTGGCTACTATAAGTAAAGAAGGGGCTTGTTGAAAAGTCATTGGGGCAGTGCCCCAAGACCAAATAGCGTGGATGTGAATTATTGTGAGCCAGGCAACCACCCCATTTGTCTTTTTGAATATCTTTTTATAAAACCAGAACATATTGTACACATCGGGTGTTCCTCATTCATTCGCCTTGGGAAACATACTGTTACTAATAGATGGATGGAGTCTCAAAGAGGAAGAATCTAAGGGTATAGGAATCTAAGCGTACAGAGAAATTGCCTCTAGCTTGTCGGCAGCCATGTGATTAACAGGGACTGGTTTAGCAGTTCATTGCGATGAGCTTGGGGAGCAAGGATAACTCCCAAATACTTTCTGGGCCAAGCCGATACTTGGACAGAAGATGCAGAATGAGTTCTTAAGATCTGGGCCAGGGAGGGATAGAAAGGTGACAGCAGAAAAATAAAACGCTGGAGAAGCTTATTGGCAACCAGGGGAGGAGAACAGAGCAGTAAAGCAGTTTATAGGGCACCACGCATGTTTTCCCGTTAGATACTATTTTGTAATTCATTTCTATTGCAGTCTTAGGATCCACAAAGGGACGGGAGTATTTTTATTTTTCTTGTAAAGAATAAAATATTGTCTTTAAAATCTGCTTTTTCACTCACTTTTTTCCTTGACTAATGACTCTATGAATCTTTAGGGCCCTATTATTTTTCTTTCATGTAGTCTCGCTTTCCCATTTAAGTCTTTGTTGTAAGCCACAGCTTAATATGCGATAACTTCAGGTTTCATTTATTGTTATTTTGGAGAACTGCTAGGGTTTGTAGAAAAAAATGTTTATCAGAAGTGGTTTTCAGATTTCCATGCTGTGAGGGTAGATTTAATCAATTGGCACTAATGCACCTAATTAATAAGGCATGTAAATATCATATACTTACAAATTACGTTTCAACTGAGAATGCAGTACTTTGAAACTTTATATTTAGAATGAATGATGTTTTCAGTAGTATTGTCTGATTTTTCCCAGAGAAAGTCTATATAATAACTTCCCTATCTCCAGAAGATCAAGTGAGGAGCCCATGAAGGCCTTTCGTGAGGTTTCTTGGCATTTAGGAGGCTCAGATGTTCAAGGGCCTCTGTTTGCAGTTTGCATGTCCTCCTAGGCCGGATGCCTATAGGTTTTGTGGTTCTAAATGAGCAGTGTTGCCATGGGTTTAACTCTGGCCCAATGGTCAGGCTTTTCTTAGCAAGATATAGATGGTTGAGGGCTTGGCAAACCATCTCATTCAGTCCATCTTTCTTTTTCCTTTATATAGAATTCTTTGTTGAAATAAAAGGACTGTGAACTTTAAGAGGAGGTAGTGTTAACAAATAACATTCTCTTCCTCTCCTGAGTTTAGAACCCATTGAGAAGGAGACACTCTCTGAGGCTGATCACACAACGTCAGCCCTATGGCTGATAAACACTTGACTTAGGTGCTGGCCAGCCAGGCTGATAACCATGCCCTGAGTCTGTCTACAGACTCACCACCCGGTCACTGACGCACAGACAGGGCAACCACAGGCTCCCCCGTAGTGAGGCCTGTCCAAAATGTGTGCTCTCTGCCAGTAGGCAGGACCAAGTGGGGAGGGGAAAGGGCTGAGCCAAGAAGGCCCAGCTCCTTCCCCTAATTCACCCATCAAATAGATAAAAATCCACCCCAGGGAAGGAACAAATGAGGGGTGGGGGGAGAGGCCAGCTGAAGTCCTTCTATGGGGAACTACGATAAGGAAAAATAACATCGTTTAGATGTTATTACAGGTATCATAGGAAGATTCTGTGTACGTGAAAAAGTTTGACTTCGTTGGGGAAACTGAAAAGCTCTGGGACTCATTAACTACTCAATTCAATTAGGAAGTTTTGAATTCCTAAGGAGTATTTTTGCTTCCTTTCAAACTTTAAAAATTGTGGTTGAGGAATAACATGGGATACTGACTTCTTATAGCATTAACTCGTTTCTTATCTTCTGCTAGTACTCAGATCTAAGATGTTACTTAGATTTTTCCTCTTAAATGAAGTGCCTTGCTTATTGCAGAAAGCTTCCAACTGTCAATTCCCCAGAATTCTTCTCTTGTATTTTTCCTTTTCAAGTCAGAAATTGGAATGTGGAGGAAATTATCATTGCACATCTTCAATTGGTGTGAGTAAATATGTCTACATCCAACTCTGAGGATTTCTTCCCCAATCAAGAAAAAGCTGACATTTGCAACCAAGTTGTCCGTTTACTAAGCTCATCTATTTAAATAAGCACCAGGTCTAGATAGATTTACAGCCAATCTTCAAAGAACAGATGTTTTCTATATTATTAAAAATATAAGGGGGCTGGCCTGGTGGCGCAGCAGTTAAGTGCACGCGGTCCACTTTGGCGGCCCGGGTTTGTGGGTTCGGATCCCAAACGTGCGCCAATGCACCGCTTGTCAATCCATGCTGTGGCGGCGTCCCATACAAAGTAGAGGAAGATGGGCATGGTTGTTAGCCCAGGGCCAATCTTCCTCAGCAAAAAAGAGGAGGATTGGCATTGGATGTTAGCTCAGGGCTAGTCTCTCTCACACACACACAAAAATATATATATAATGTTATAATATGATATAACCACAAAACCTAACATAGGTAGTATGGAAAAGTATAGTCAATTTTACTAATGAATATAGAAGCAAGAATTATAAATAAAATATAATTTAATTAAATAAATTAAAACCAGGTATGATATTTTTAAAAAGTCAACATGACCAAGGTTTATTCCATGAATTCAAGGATGGTTCAACATTAGAAAATCTTTCAAAATAATAAATAAACAAGTTAAAGAAAAAATGTCATTAGATGTTAAAAATGTCTATTGCTGTTTTTAGCCATGGTTTTTAATATCTGATTAAAATAGGAGTAGATAGAAATTACTTAAATATGGTGAAGACTGATTACCAAAATCCAGCAACATTCAATTAAATAGTGAAATACTAAAGCTGTTCCCATTAATATCAGCCATACACATGATTGCCCTCTCTCACCACTCTTATTTAATAGTATTTTAAAGATTTCAACTTATACACTAAGAAATTGAAAAGATTGGGGAAGAAGAAATTTTCAAAGGTTATTAACATGTACACAAAAACTCAAAATAAACTTTTAAGTACTTTTGGAATTAAGTGAATTTGGATGACTAGATAAAAGAAATACATAGAAACCAAAAACTCCTTTTTTTAATTCTTGGAATAACCTACTTAGAGATGGAAAAGTTCAAAATTGTGACCAAGAGTAAAAAATACTTAGAAATAAATTTAAATAGGAGGGAACATGTCTGATAAGAAGAAAAATGTAAAACTTTATGGAAGGACTTAAAACAAGATCTAAATAGTGGAGGAACACACCATGCTCCTGGATGGGAAGACAGTGGCATAGAATACTAGTTCTCTCCAAAGGAATTCACACATTTTATACTCTTCAGTGAGAGCACTGCTGTTTTAGGGGGAGATGGGGAAGCAGGAAATGATTTTAAGTTCATGTGGGAGAATAAATGTGTGGGAATCACCAAGACATTTTTGAAATATGTAAAATGGGCCTTGCTCTTTCAGATGTTAGAATTTTAGAGCCACTGTAATGAAAACAGCTGGTAGTGGCACAGAAATGGAATCAAGAGTCCGGGTACATATGGGAAATTACATTTGGCAAAAGGGCATTTAAATCAGGTGGGAAAAGAATGGTTTCTTTAATAAATGGTGCTGGCCTACGTAGCTATCCATTTGGAAGAAAAATTTAGCTTTTTCATCTTATACCAGATACAATAAAAACTTTTAGATGAATTAATGCTCTAGCTCTAAATGTAAAAATAAACAAAATACTAGGAAAACATTTGGTAAACTGTTTATATAGCCTTTGGGTGATATAGGAAACTCTGAGACCATAAGGAAAAAGAGTAATATATACTTATTCATTCATTCATTCGTTCATTCATTCAATTTGCTTTTTCCGCCAGAGACACACCAGCTTCAACCCAATTTGACTGTCTCCACACCACACCACAGGCTGATTTTTAGCAGGACATGTTGATAGGGCCTAATCAGTTTATATCTATAATAATTACTTCCCCATGCTATAAATTTTTCATAAACACCACTTTTAATGTCAGTAAAACAATTCACTGAGGATGCTGTAGACACTTGGGGGAATTGACATGGCTACATTGGTCCTATAATTACTGAAATTTCATTAGTAACTGTGAAATTACAGCTAAGCTTTGGAGCTAATCAAGTAGATGGTGGATTTGAGAATTAAAGCCCCTTTTGACTTAAGAACTAATGTTGTCTCCCCACTTCCCCGCAGGTATCCTGGGCACCTCACTGCATTTTTCCTTTCCTCCTGATACAGTAGACCAGAGCTTTGTGTAGTCAGAGCATCCTCCACCTACCGTGACCTCTACTCACACAATAGACTTAGCAGCTCTCTAGGATGGTCTTTGTCCAGCCTGATTTTAAATTCTGTCTATTTTTGCAACCTACTTTGTTTATGTTCTGCATCAATAATCTACTTCCAGACTGGTGTTCTGCTTAAAGGAAAGAGGGAGAATTAATGTATGTCCATTTATTTGCACTAAAATGTTTCATTGGACATTTACGATTGTGCGGCTTTGTGGAGAGTTTATTTAGGGGCTGGGTGAGGGGAGGAGGAGGGGGAGGGGCTGGAATAGGCTGAATAGAGGAATGAGCCTGATAATTGTTACTTACACCCAGTAATTCTCGGAATAATGATAACAGTCTTACAAAAGTATGCATGTATATACACATATACACACCCATTTTGTGCCATATTTAAAAATGTAAGCCCTAATTACTTGGCCCCGTTTCTTAAAAATAACAAGCAGTTGTATCTTCAGTTACACATGATTGGTGAAACTCAGATTCTGTGTAGACATCCAAAGGAACGTTACTCAAGGGAGGGCTGGGGAAGGAGAGGGGAGTCAGAACATGTACTTGCTTCTTAGTTTGGGAGAGAGACAGAAGAGGGGCTCCTAGTTCTGGTTTGATCTCTGGTTTTCAGTGTTCTCAAAGTCTTTGGCTCACTTCTGCATAGGAGGGAAGTACGATGCTCCACGTTGGTCTCAGCTTCAGCAGCAGAGCGACTGGGGCCGGCCTCAGACTGCAGGCCCCTGGCATCCCCACCCTATGTCTGCTGTGCTGTTCCTCCCATTCCTTCCGGGACAGCAGCATGCTGTCTAATAGTCCTGGAGGAGCACTTCCCAATACAGGCCAGAGGACTACAAAACAAGTCCCTTCCAGGTCCCCCAACTTCAGATCCTGGGAGATGTTGTCTGTACTTAATTTTGCCCTTGAGACACGTTTGCAGGGCGGGGGTACCCAGTCCTCTCTCCATTGCATTGTTGACATTCTTCTTTCTATGAGCTGAGCATACTCTTGTCGGCTACCTGAGAAAGGTCTTTCTCTGGAATTTATTCCAAATTAGCTGCTTTTCTTTCACCTTTCTTCTTTTTCACTTTTCTGAGATGTAGGCTCCTTTTCTATTTTCTATAACAAAGGAAGTCATTGGAAGAGAAGGCCATCTTTATTGAAGATGGAAGACATAGCCTACTCATTTATTTCTCTCACCTTCCATACTACAGCCCCGGACCCACGAGGCAAGAGTGTTTGTTGCACACAGTGTATTTATTTCAAGGCTAACGTTGGGGGGAGTGGGTGTGGATGCCAAGTCTCAATGGCGTCATGTCCAGTTTGATAGTCTACATTTCCAGATGATGATGGAGACAAACAGGTCCACTCCCAGGAGAGGTTGTGGCTTCTCTTTGCCTGCAGAGCTTCTGGAGTAGCCAGCACCCACTGTGTGGGGGGCAGGGAGGAGCCCTTTGGGGCAAAGTCAGGATGTGCTTGAGCCCAACTCTTCTGTAGTTAGCACTGGGAGGATACAGAAGACTTGAAGCCTGGGGTGTTAAGTGTTTTATAATTAATTATGCTTTGTGGCTTTTAAGACACCCCAGCATGGTAAGTTATAAGAATTGAGAGACCTTATCTCCAATGTTGAAATGGGGGTGCTGTGAAGACATAGCAGATGTCTCGGAACTGAGAGCAGTATCTGACTTTCTCTGCCCTCTGAGGGGAAGGGCCAGGTTTGGACTCTCGTGCTCCTGTGTGCCCTGTCCTCCCCTCCTTCTCTGCCCTCCCTCGGGTCCTTCGCATCCAGGCCCAGCTGGTCTGAAGCCTGTTGGTGACTGTTTCTCCATCTGCGGATGAGGCCGCCTGCCCCCGAGCCAGGTCTGCTGGCGGCTCTCGGGGCTCCGTGCCGCTCTCGGGGCTCCCTTGTTCTCTTCGTTTTGGGGCCTCTGCTTTCTTGCCAGTTTAGCAATGAGGCTAAACAGTCATTTTAACATTATTTCTAGTGTTGTTAGTAGTTTTCAGTGGTAGGGTTTGTTCAGGGTAGCTGGTCTGAAGCATGCTAGAAAGTGAAGTTCATCATTTCTTTGGGATAACTTGGAGCAGCAGCAACAAGGCCGTGATAAGAAGCTGTTCTCTGCAGTGGGCTGTGACACTGTCCACACGTGAGGTTGGATTCTTACAGGTGTGTATGTTACCTGTCGGGCCTTCAGAGAAGGAAGCATTCTTTATACTGATGTACCTAAATATCTGTTTCCTAACAGTATTATTTTCTCATAATTTCCACATTTGGCTTTTGGAGACATTAAAATTTCTGTCAGAATGGTGATCCAGTTGTCATTTGCAGTGATTTCTCACAACTTGGGTTTTCTAGACTGCCGATGTCTATTTTTAGTGCTCTGAGCTTCTGTATTCTTTGATTCTCTTGGGTTCTCTCTGTTTTACTCTGACGAATGTATTTATGACCATTCAGGCTTTTTGAAAGATGGCGTTTGGTTCTCTGTGAGCAGTCCCCCGCCTGTGACTGGGCATGCTCCGTGTAAGCCTGGGCGTGGTGGTGGCAGCAGCCGCCCCCAGGCTCCCATTGACCGACCCTGGCCGTGTATTAGCTCTCAGCCTGCTTTCTCTCTAATCCTCACACAACCTTCAAGATGGGCAGTATCATCCCAATTTTACAAATAATGAAACTGAGTAGCTTGCCAAATCTGCCTGTGTTAGTCAGGGCTCTCTAGGCAAACAAAACCAATAGGGTGTATATATATATGTGTGTATAGAAAGAGATTTATTATAAGGAATTGGCTCACACAATTATGCATGCTGGCAAGTCCCAGATCCGCAGGGAGAGTCAGCAAGCTGGAGACCCAGGAAAGCTGATGGTATAGCACTAGTCCAAGTCTGAAGGCCTGAGATCCAGGAGAGCTGATGCCATAAGTTCTAGTCTGAAGGCCAGTAGGCTTGAGACCCAGGAAGAGCTGATTTTTTTAGTTTGATTCTGATGGAGGGAAAAAAGCTTGATGTCCCAGTCCAGATACTCAGGCATGGGGAATTTCCTTTTTCTTGGGGGATGCTCAGCCATTTTGTTCTATTCAGGCCTTCAAGTGATTGGATAAGGCCCACCCACATTAGGGAGGGAAATCTGCTTTACTCAGTCTACCATTTAAATGTTAATCTCATCCAAAAACATCTTCACAGGCACACTCAGAATAATGTTTGACCAAACATCTGGGCACTCTGTGGCCCAGTCAAATTGACATGTTAAATTAACTATCACACTGTCCAAGTCCAAAAATCTGTGTTCTTTCCACTAGAGCTTGCTGCTTTTTTCAGCAGAGCCTGGCTTTTGACTCCTGGGCAGTTTAAGTACATCCAAACACATATAGCATAAGACGATGGTACTCAAACTGCAGTGCAGGCACCAGCAGCACCCATGTCACCAGGAGCTGGTTAGAAAGAAATGCAAATTCTTGGGCTCCACCCCAGACCCATAGAATCAGAATCCCTGTGGGTGGGGCCCAGGAATCTGTCTTAAGAAGCTCTCCAGGAGGTGTTTCTGTAGGGTCAAGTTTGGATGTAAGGGACATATTTTGCATTTTCATAAATAAATATGTGTATATATACAAAATTTAAAAATTAGCAACCATTATTATTACCGAAAATCTTTATAGTCTATTGCTCAAAATATTTTTAAAGGAATGGGCAGGGTACTGATATTCATACAATTTATCATTTTCTCCTACAGTAAAAACTCGTTATTTGGGTGTCACTAATTTGTGAGTTTTAATTCTGACGAGGCATCCACTCATGATTACGTGTGGATTGTGTAGTAGAAAGATTTGCTAAATGCTAAACAAGTTAATCGTGTAAGATTGCATCGAAAATAATGTCCTAAGCAGTATTTAGTGGCCTAACCAATATTATTTACCTACAAAAAGCAGATTTTTGGTAGTGCCTCTGTTTGTCAGCATTTTGTCAAGTTAGAGCTATTAAATGTAGTTAGAAATGGCAAAATCACATGTAATCTTATCTTTTAAAAAATTCAATCATTCCTATTCTTGAATTTTCACTGAGATTTATGAGTGACTGAATCTTCTAATTCTGCCTTTCTCCCACAGAATAATATGAGTATGCTTACATGTAACATCTACAAAGACAGGTCTGCGTATATTTAAAATCAAATGTTTAACTCTTCTTCCTAGTTTTGGGACCTATAGATGGAAAAGAGGCTGCTAGTTTTGTTTTCTTTTGTGAGGAAGATCAGCCCTGAGCTAACATCCATGCCAATCCTCCTCTTTTTGCTGAGGACGGCCCGCCCTAAGCTAACATCTATTGCCAATCCTCCTCCTTTTTTCTCCCCAAAGCCCCAGTAGATAATTGTATGTTATAGTTGCATATCCTTCTAGTTGCTGTATGTGGGACGCGGCCTCAGCATGGCCGGAGAAGTGGTGTGTTGGTGCGCGCCCGGGATCCAAACCCCGGGCCGCCAGCAGCGGAGCGCGCACACTTAACCGCTAAGCCACGGGCCCGGCCGCAGGCTGCTAGTTTTAAAATAGGTACAAGAGGCACTATTAGATATATTAGGTTCATTATTAATATTCTAACTTTTTCCTATCTAAACCAATTTGCTTATGAAAAATCACATGCTGAAATTAATCTCAAATATTTTTAAATGCCTGAAGAACATGTTGCTTGAGTTTCATTAACTACTACTCTAACATCTGGGGAAAAGAATCTTCACACATGCAATTAATAATGCTTTGCCCAGTGAAACCTGATAAAGTGATATTACAGTAGTTATTATTGAAATAATGTGAGAAATTTCACAAGCACAGTATCTGTTCCATAAAATTAAACTTGAAACATGTTGCTCTTAAGTGTTGACAAGGAACAAATGAAAAAAGGAATGAATATGGACAATCAGCCAAAGATGTAGCTCAAAGATTTTGTAGTATCTCTTTGAAAGTGTATCTGTAACAAAATAGCCTCATTTGTAGATAGCAAACTGACCCTGGAAGTGCCACTAAGCCCATCTTTTCATATATGACCAAAATACTCTGCAACATTTCCAACTTCTCGTCTTTAATATTTTTGAAAAACATTGGATTTATAATAATGCCTTTCCCAAGCCAGGGGTAGTAATATCTTTCAATTCTAATGTTATCAATCAAAAGAAATTTTATTTTATTTAGAGGATAAACATAGCTAACTAGATTTCTTCCCATGCCCCTCATTGGATAATAAAAAGTAGACCAAACAGGGGCTGGCCTCGTGGCGTAGCCGTTAAGTGCATGCGCTCCGCTGCTGGCGGCCCAGGTTCGGATCCCGGGCTTGCACCGAGGCACTGCTTGTCCAGCCATGCTGTGGCAGCGTCCCATATAAAGTGGAGGAAGATAGGCACAGACGTTAGCCCAGGGCCAGTCTTCCTCAGCAAAAAGAGGAGGATTGGCATGGATGTTAGCTCAGGGCTGATCTTCCTCACAAAAAAAAAAAAAAAAAGTAGACCAAACATTTTGGGTCTCTTGACTTTGATGGCAATAACATTGCTTGGGAGATTTTTGTCTTGGTTTTTGAGTGGGAAGGGGAGACAGGCTTGGCAGCTAGTATTTAGAGAGAAGGTTGTGTTTATTTGTGGTCCTGGAATGAGCCATTACACATAAATGTAAAAACTTTCTTATTAATACTAATTGGTTTCTAAAGTGATCATTTATTTCCCTGTAACTGTACTATTTTGTAATAGTAGTCAAACTATTCTGAATGTAATCAAATCATTCAGGATAGCTCTGAGGCAGTGTTACGAAGCACATATTGGAGACTATACTCTCAGAGTATGTTGGTTTACAGAAAACCCCTGCATGAACTTGTCACTATTGGGTATCTTTAGTAATTCTTTTTCTTCATTGCTAGGCCCCTGTGGAAACCATGTCTGTTTTTGTTCCCTGTTGTATTCTACCCTTGAGGACCAGGCATGGAACACGGGCACTGTATTCATTATCTAGGGCTGCTGTAACAAAGTACCACAAACTGGGGGGCTTAAACAATAGAAATTTATTGTCTCACGGTTCTGGAGGCTAGAAGTCCGAGATCAAGGTGTGGGCAGGGCCGCGCTCCCCCTGAAGGCACTAGGGAAGGATCTGTTCCAGCCTCTCTCCCAGCTTCTGTAGTTCCTTGGCTTGTGGCAGCATAGCTCCAGGCTTCACACGGCATTCTCCCTGTATGCACATATGTGTTCAAATCTCCCTTTTTATTAAGGACACCGGTCATACTGCAGTAGGCCCACCCTACTCCAGTATGACCTCATCTTAACCTAACTACATCTGCAAAGACCCTATTTCCAAATAAGGTCACATTCTGAGGTCTTGGGGATTGGGATTTCAACATATGAATGGGGGGGGCACAATTCAACCTATAACAGGTATTTAGGTACATGCTGAATAAATAAAAAATGAATGAAATTACACTGCTGTTATTTGCAACTTGATAGGTCAGATTTTGAAAGAATATTTTGGAGAGGTTGCTTGTTGTTCCTTTTGGTTACTGTTCTATGTTCGTGAACCTAAAAGCATTTTTTCCTAAGCCTCTAATTTGCTACTTCTAATCTACTATTATTTAGGTAATAAGACAGCAGATGTTGTTAAAAATCTGTATTAAGTAAGAATAAGCAAATTCTGAATTAGGCCCTCATAAGTATGGTACACAGACCTTAGAGGATCCGTGTACTTACATCATTGGATTTGTGTGTGTGAGTCCTTAACCAGGAAGTTAATGTATAACCATATACTAGACTATTTTTGTGACTGTCATGTGGCACAAAACCCATAGTTTGTAGTTTATCATTCTTCATATATACTATGGACTGAATTATGTCTTCCCCCAAATCCCTGTGTTGAAGCCCTAACCCTCAGTGTGACTGTGTTTGAAGTAAGGAAGTAATTAAGGTTCAATGAGGTCATAAGAGTGATCTGACAGGATTAGTGTCCTTATAAGAGGAGACACCAGAAAGCTTGCCCTCTATCCCCCTGCATGTGAGGACACGGCAAGAAGGCAGCGGTCCGCTCTTGCCAAGAAGAGAGCTCTCGCTAGCAACTGAATCTACTGGAACCTTGATCTTGACCTTCAGCCTTCAGAACTGGAAGAAACAAATTTCTGTTGTTGAAGTCATCCAGTCTATGATATTTTCTTATGGCAGCCTGAGCAGATTAATACAATTTATGAACAGAACAAGATTTTTTTTAAATAGCTTACTGCTTAACAACGACGACAATAATAATAGCAGCTTGTGCTTACAGAGCCAGGTACTGTTATTATTCCCATTCCAGCATTTGGCTCTGAGTTCCTGGCCGTGCTCTCTACCTTCGGGCTTGCTCAGTGGTATAGCGTAGCTGCTCAGAATTTCACACCACTCCAAATTTCGGCACCAATTTTACGAGAACTTTCTGTGGTCCTCCAGTGCAGTGCCCCCAGAGCCACATTCACAGGCAAATGAACCTCACTGTACTACCCAGGCTGTCAGCCCCACGGAATCCAGTGTAATATTCTAATAGAAATTAAAAGTCCTGAAAAGGCCACGAGTGACTTGAGAGGTACTGTCTGAGGAGAAATTCTGCTAAAGTAATTTGTGTGTAACCTTTTGATTATGCCTGACATTTCTAATATAAAAGAACTCCTGGGGATGTGGTAGAGGGAGTTAAACCAGTGCTGGAGAAAGAGGGGCAGCTGCCCCTACCCATCACAGAAGACAGCTTGTGAACGCCATACCCATGCCCCAGGAGGAAGACAGAACAGGTAATGGCAGCTTTGAATCGGGTCGTATGTTTTTCCAGGCCCCTGCCCCTTTAAAATAATCTAAAAATTTCCCATTGTAGCGAAAAAACCACATAACATAAAATTTTCCATTGTAACCTTTTTTTATTCTTCTGAGGAAGATTAGCCCTGAGCTACATCTGTTGCCAATCTTCCTCTACTTTTTATATGTGGGTCGCTGCCCCAGCATGGCTGACACATGGTATAGGTCTGCGCCTGAGATCTGAACTTGCGTAACTGGGCCACCGAGTTACGTCGAACGAGTGCGTCGAACCTAACCACTATACCATGGGGCCAGCCCCTGTAACCTTTTTCTTTTTTTTTTTTTTTTTTTTTTGGTGAGGAAGATTAGCCCTGAGCTAACACCCATGCCCATCTGCCTCTACTTTACATGTGGGATGCCTGCCACAGCATGGCTTGATAAACGGTGTGTAGGTGTGCACCCAAACTCCAAACCTGCAAACTCCGGGCCGCCGAAGCGGAGCACTTGAACTTAACCACTATGCCACCGGGCTGGCTCCGTAACCATTTTTAAGTGTATAGTTCAGTTGTGTTGAGTATGTTCACGTTGCTGTGAAGCTGAGCTCTAGAACCTCTTTATCTTACAAACTGAAACTGAACTCACTGAACAACTCCTCATTTCCCTCTCCCCAAGTCCCTGGCAACCATCCAGGCCCATTTTTAAAACTGCTTTATCTACTATAATTCACAAACCATACACTTCACTCATTTACAGTATATATAATTCAATAGGTTTTAGCATATTTACAGAGCCGCACAGCCATCACCACAGTCAATTTTTTAATATTTTCATCACCCCAAAGAGAAACCCCATACTTGTTAGCAGTCACTCCCTGTACCCTCTTCTCACCAGCCTCTGACAGCCACTAACCTACTTTCTGTCTCTATAGATTTGCCTATTCTGGCACATTCCATATAAATGGAATCATACAATGTGTGGCCTTTTGTGACTGGGTTCACAAGAGCCTTTTTTTAAAAAAATCATTAATTAAGTCATTGTATAACTGAAGAACAAAGCATAGTGCTTAGGGCTGGCCCCAGTGGCCTAGTGGTTAAGTTCGGCATGCTCCGCTTCAGTGGCCCAGGTTCGGTTCCCGGGCGTGGACCTACACCACTCATCGGCAGCCATGCTGTGGTGGCGACCCACATACAAAATAGAGGAAGATTGGCACAGATCTTAGCTCAGAGTGAATCTTCCTCAGCAAAAGAAAAAAAGTGTGCTTATCCATAACCCTCAATCCAATGGCATTTTTTCTTCAGAAATCTTAATTTGTAGCCAGGAAAATCTGACTTCTGTAAGATGTCAAGATCTCCATCTAAGTGCCACCTGTATGAAGATTTAAGCAAAAGAAATATGCTTCCAAACAAGATTTAATTAAAACCATATAGGGTCATAAATCTCATCATATTATACCTGGTCAAAGACTTACTATGCTGGAACAGAAAATGCGTAAACGTTGCCAACATCTCCTACATGCGTTTCTAAAATAATACTTGGGATTGCAAAGCAAGTAACAGAGAAAGCATGCTTTGCTTTTGTTATTCTTTGGGGGAAAAAAGCCAACTTCCTGTCTGGGAAGACAGATTAGTGGTATGGACTAGATCTTACCTTTTAATCCTCATAGAAAATGGTTCTTCCTTGTGGGTTGATATATCTTCAGACTGTTTTCAGCATATTTTTGAAGACTGTCTGCAGCTATGGGAAAATAATTAACACCAGAATTCAGTACATGGGAACACTTAAATATTAAATTATTATATTATATTAAAATATTTGCCATGTCAACAAAAGACCCTAAATGGAGTCCATGCCAGCTTTATTCCGGTGTCTCCAATTCAGCGCGTGCTCTGGACAGGACCTGGGTGGGTTTCTCTCCCTTGTCCCCATCATAAAAACTGGAGCTCTGGGGCCCCTGGGGTTTAGCAAAGGCCCCCAGGGCAAAAGTTGTGTCCATGGCCCCATTTATTGCCTGCGATTCAAGCTCTCTGGACCTGAGTGTCCTTACTTTTTGCAGCAGTGCATTGATGAAGATGTTGTTTATATTTTATCCAGAATTTTTAGTTATTTGAAATGACTTCTGTACTGTGGAATAATTTTAATGGTTTAGGGAGAGGAGACATAATCAGAGCTAAAGGGACTGATCCTCCAGCATGGAAACCGCAGAGGTCAAGGTTAGGCATTGGTGTTGAGCAATTCTTGCAGGAGTCCATGCTGAACAGGGGAACAGCAGGAGCTGAGCACAGAAGACATTGCCGGGGGACTAGGTGGGCCTGGGGGGCTGTGCAGAGGAGAGGAGGACTTCAGATTTCTGGATGGGCCACTGATGGCCAATGGCATTGGGTAGAGAGAGGCTCCTTGGGAAGATCATGGAGGAGAGCAGGTTGTTTTGAGTTAGGATGAAATGTCAGGGGGAAGGTGGCCGCTGGCTCTGCAGCTCCAAGCTAGACCCTCCATCTGGAGTCCTGGGCACAGGGTAGGGGAGCTTGTCTATGCTGGGCTAGAGCTTTTCCAGGGAAGAGAAGACAGGAGTGAGCAAGAGGCTGCTGTCTGCATCCTAGGAGGTGGGTGAGGAGGAGGTGAGCCCAAGGTTACACTAGACAGGAACCTCATCAGGAAGGAGGAGAGTCGTTTTCCTCAGAGAGAGATGATAAAGAGACAGGGCAACGGTGTGCTGTGATCATTCCATGGAGGGAAGCTGGCCACATCAGGAAGTCAGGAGGAGGGGAGGCCTCTCTGCTTCCTCCTGGTACAGCCCTGAGTACAGGAACAAGTCCTCCTCCGCAGTCTCTTCCACCCTGGCCAGGTTTGTGTCGGCTCAGGGCAGGGAGGCGGTTGGGCCGGTCCTTGGTACCTTCTGGTGGTTAAAGCATGAGTTTGATAACAGGGCAGATGCACATTTTGTGGAGCCTTCCTTTAAAAAATGAACATGAAGTTATGCATAAAAATCAGGTCCAAGGCCTTGGAAGGGTCAGCGAGTGATTGGCGAAGTTCAAGCTGTTTTAGCTTCAGTGTGAGTCTGTCTCCACAGCGACTGCTTGAGTGGTGTTCTGAGGCAGAGCAGGAGAAAACGGTGGAAGTTTCTTTTTTTCTCTTTTTCTTTTTTTTTTGTGAGGAAGACTGGCCCTGAGCTAACATCCATGCCAATCCTCCTCTTTTTGCTGAGGAAGACTGGCCCTGAGCTAACATCTGTGCCCATCTTCCTCCACTTTATGTGGGACGCCACCGCAGCATGGCCTGACAAGTGGTGCGTCGGTGCAGGCCCAGGATCCAAACCCGGGCCACCAGCAGCGGAGCGGGCGCACTTAACCGCTACGCCATGGGGCCGGCCCCGTGGAAGTTTCTAAATGTGAATTTGTTACTCTTCTCTCAGCTGTTTTGAGAGAAGAATGAAGATGTAGGAAATTCGGGGGGCAAATAATAAGGGAACTGATTATTTGGTACTATCACTCATAATTTTAAAGAAATCTTTTGTTAAGTGGATACTCTGGATCTTTTGATGGAAAATGAAAATATTAGAGCTGAAGTAAAAAAGAAGTCATTTGATAAGAAGGATTGGAGGAAAATTGAGTGTTGGTCAAATGGAGGTGAGCCTGTGGCTGTGCAACTCTCACTGTGTGATCAAGTTCCCTCTCTGTTTAATAGAGAATGAACACAAAATCACCCTCCTTGTAGATGGTCCCCCGGAGAGTGAGAGTTGGTTTTGTAACGTTTTCCAGTACTTCCTTGTTCAGAGTGACAATTTTAGAGTGGGAGGGGGTAGCCAAGGCCTTGGAGGAGGGGCAGAATGGAAAGAACTTCGTATAATCTGGAAACTCAATATTCCTTTAAATCAGGCATTGAGTTTTCTCCTTTGACTGACTGTGAGTTACAGGATATGAATCTGCTGTCCTAGATACTATGGCCAGACTCTAGAGGATGGGTCAGTAGAAAGAAATCAGAAGACAAGAACCCTGCCCCAGCGAAGATTCTAATCCAACGTGTACCCACAACGGTTGATGAATAGTCATAGTGTAAAAACATGGACAAATATAAATGACTAGAGTATGGTATAAGCTAAATTCGTAAGCGCTGATGGACTGCAAACTCTGGCAGTGTGAAGAGCTGGGTGGAGTTGAGGATTATGGTGGATTCTGCCATAGATAAGCCCTAGTGAAGTTTTAAAAAAAGCCGTGGACGAAGTGGGCAACGTTCCAGGGGCCTCAGCGTGTGTGCTGGCACGAAGGAGCTCAGAGTGCTTCCAGAGAGACGCGTGCCATGTGCTGGAGCGGGCCAGGAGGACCCTTTGGAGAAATGCCTGGCGTGGAAGTGGTGAGCGGTTTGATGGGTGAGGCCCTTACACACCAGCCTGTTGTATTTGATGGACCCAACTACACTGCACGTAAATGGGAGGGAAACCTCTTTGAGGGGACATATTCCGTACAGCTGAACTAAAACGCAGGCCTCTATTCTGTTCTTTGCCATACAGCTTGTTTATTTTCCCATTTTGTGTGAGAGAGGTAACAGCTCGTCTTGCATTGACAGGCTCTGTCATTTTTGTATTAAACACAACCCGTTTTTGCATGGACCACCCTGAAAATTATGTTTTAGATCTATTAAAGACATGTATTTCTTTAATATATAAATATTTTCAAGGTTCTCCTCTCCCCTAGGGCAACAGAGAAAATTAGCATCCACTGTATGCTTTGAAACTGGTTTTCTAAACACTTTTGTCTGGAATAGTTCTATACATTCACTAGCTGAATAGGAGACTTTCAGGGGGGCTCATTTTTTGTATTAAAGAGGATTTTTAAAAATCTAGACTTCTCTTAATGAACATAAGTTCAATGTGTGTTTATATGTATATTATATATGTGTGTATATATATATTTATTTAGAAAGTAGACTTTATTCCTACTCAAAGATACTGGAAATACTTGGAAAATATATATGTGCATATATAATAGTATCTCCTATGTTTTTTTTCAAAGATATAAAAATAAAAGCATGATAAAAAAACACTATTCAAGAATATTTTATAATGTATGAAAGCTTGCAAAAGACTAATTTTATCTTTAATTATATGAATAGATTTTAATAAGTGTATCTTTGTTGTCTATGAATTTCACTAAGTCCAAGCTTCTACATCTATCTTTAAATTATATTTTCTGGGGGAAGAACTTAGGTTTTAGACAGTGTCATCCTCATTGCATTATTCAGTTCTGTAGGATGAAGAATCGGCCATGAAGAGACACGTTTTTGTTGTTGTTGTTGTATTCCATTGAGTAAGAAGAATCTCTATAACTTGCCTTGCCCTTTTAGATCATTAACTCTCTTTTTTCCAGCTTGATAAGAGATCTCAGTATTAACTATCAGTTATTTTTGTAATGAAAACTGGACCTAAAATTGACTTCACTGTTGGCTCTTGTGAGAGGCATATTAAATTTTGACCCCTTCACTCCTGCACATACCTGTTGGATTTTAGTGTAATTTTAAACAAATTCTTTGAAGTATATGAAACTTAAGAGTCCTATTACTAAATAATTAGAAAAGAAGCAAGTCCCCTCGCCCAGCACCTTATTTCTAGAATCTTTTTTTTTTAAACCAGTCTCTTGAATATCAATGATCAGATTCCTTTGGGTCAATTTGAACTTAATTAAAATTTCAGAGAGGCCTTTTATTCATTAAATATATTCACATAAATACTAGAGAGTTTTGCATAATTTTGAAGTGGAATAGAATTGGGTACAAAACTTATGGTGGAAGTACAATCAACCCCAACTTTGTCGCTGATTGTTGGCAGTTTGGATTTTCCAGAAAATGCTCTTTCAAGAGAAGTACCATTTTGTCTCTCCTCTTCCACGGATTCTGCGCTTACATCCTCCCATCCTCTGACCACCTGATCCACTAGGATAGTTTCGTGGCCCCTTGAAGCCCAAGCGTGTAACCGCCATTTGCACAGAAGTAAAAAGTCTGGAGAGGATGGCATTTTCGCTCATCTGAATGAAAGGGTCTATTTCTTACATAAATTGAGCTTGAAGTAGGATCTTGGGGGTAGCATTCACTAAAAAGCTGCTTACTCTCTGTTGAGTTAAGACTTCAAGTCCTGTTTCATTATTTCGTTTGAAGAAACTGACTGGCAATGGCTAGAGTTATATTAAAATGTGATATGAACACATTTCAGTGCCAAATAAAACTTATTTTTCTGCTGGGAAGCGTAGATGGAGATGTCCTCTAGGCAGTGAAGCGCCTCACAGAGGGGCCCACCCCCTCATAGCTAGGTCTGCTGGGGGCTGGGCTGTCTCCCGGATTTGATACCTCTTAAAGAGGAGCAGAAAGGCTTTTCTGCTGTGGGGTGTTTGATCCTAGGGAAAGATTCACTTCTATTCCAGCCAGAAATTAGACCGAAGAGGGGAATTTGGTTTATTGCTAGTGCTGGAGTTAAAAGCCGTCTTCCTTTCCCAAGTGGTCTCTTAATTAGATTCGTTAGTTTTGAACGTTAATTGGTATTGCTGCAGTTAGTTCCTGAAAGGTTTTAAATTCAAAAGGAACACCTCATTTACCATATTACTGTGTTCTGAGAAATCGACAGTAAGTTTTGCATAACATTTTTTAATCCAAATAATGGATTATTAATTGTAAAGCCTTTTAGAAAGACTAATAAAACCACCTATCTACTTTAATTCATGTTTGTCTTCTCAGTTTCTTGATCAGCATTTCGTAGGATGTTCATATGAGAAGAGTTAACTTTGATGAGAAAGCAAATTTTCAGCTCTCGTGTTGAATTCAGTGTTTTATATGGTAAAGTCATAGAACCTAAATAATATGAAGAGAATACTTTAATTGAAACAGATGATTAGAGTACATGTGGGACATATTTTCTACTTGTAAACTCAAAGCTTTATTTTAAGAAGCCTCCTCCAGTTTTCTTCTTAAAGTGGATGATTAAGCCTGAACTAGTTAGAATAGCAAATGTTTATTTCTTTATTAATATATGAGAAATCTTTTGGCGTTAATAGAAGAATTCTTTAAAAGAAAAACTTGTTTTATAAGTACAAAGGTATTACATGATTACCTGGCAGTAACAATTTCAAACAACACAGAAAATACAGAGAGATGTCCCATTCCTCTTAGAACTTTTGAAATTAATTCTTAATTATCATGGATAGATCAGGAAAACAATCTTAGTCTTTTCATTCTTGTAACTTTTTTTTTTTTTTTGGTGAGGAAGATTAGCCCTGAGCTAACATCTGTTGCCAATCCTCCTCTTTTTGCTGAGGAAGGTTGGCTCTGGGCTAACATCTGTGCCCATCTTCCTCCACTTTATATGTGGGATGCCTGCCATAGCATGGCTTGATAAGCAGTGTGTAGGTCCACGCCCAGGACCTGCACCCGGGAACCCTGGGCCGCCAAAGCGGAGGGCACAAACTTAACCTCTACGCAACCGGGCCAGCCTCTCTCGTAACTTTTAAAAATTAGATTCTTTAGGCTTTTTTTTAGGAAAGGTGACTAATTTTTTGTTAGCTAACTCACAAAAGTAAGGTGGGGTATGTGTATGTGTGCGTTTACATAGTCAATGCCTTCCCTCCCTCTTCTTTCCTGGGGATAATTTAAAAAGCTCAAAGTCCTTAGTCACAAATACGAAAACAATGCATAAGGGGGGCATTTAGAAAAGTTTAATTTTAACCAAGTACTTAAACTGCAAACAGACAGAATGACATCACTTAAGAACACAGCACTTTAGTGAATAGAGGCTTTATGGGTGTTTTTCTAGACCAGAGCACTGAAATGGAACGTTAATTGTTAATTAGGTTAAAGAATCCAGCTGTTCACTGAACCGATGTCTCCTGCCTGTGCACTCTCTGCACAGAACTGAGAGCTGGGGCTCCTGTGTCCTCTGCACCTGCCTTCTCCAGAGGACAGCCTCTCCTTCACACCCCTGGAAGTGTACGCTTGCCCTCTGCTAGCAGGGTCACGCCCAGGCTGTGTGGCCTGTGGGTGATGTGCAACCTTCCACACACTGGGCTCACGTGGTTGGACCCCCTTTGGTTCCCACGTAGGTTTCTTGAACTGCTCTTTAAGAAAGTCACACCGGGCCCTACATGATCAGGCCAGGTCACTAACATGGACACCCCAATCCCCAGTGTGACTGGCGTGCGCTATCACTACCCACAGCCCTGCAGTATGGAGCATCCCGGGAGGATGGACGGCCCTAGGAAACACCAAGAGTAACTTGAACTAACGAAGGATGGTGGCAGGCAAAAGAAGGATACATCAGAACATAAACTCGGGGTTCTGTTGGAATCAAATGCAGCAGAGAAACCTCCCCTAGGGGAAGTTAGGAAGGTGGCACAAAGGTAGATTATCACCCCCTCAACCTTACGAAGGATTAGTGGTGGTTACAATGAGTATAGATAATGTAAATTGGAAGTAGGTTAAAAAAAAAAGCAAAGGAAGAACAAGGACAAGATGTAGACTGGATCTAGGAAGAGGCCTGTTCACAGAATGAATGCTACAGAGTGCCAAGGGGAGCCACCAATGTGGCCGTGAGCTTTCCAGCAATTGTTGGGAAGTGTGTTGCACATTGGGCACTTAATCCACGGTTTGTATGATAAAAACAAACCAATTCTGAGAAGACTCATGGATTTCTGACACCAAGAACAGAAACGAACCTCTCCAATAGTTCTTATGAAGAAACATCGTGTAGTATAAAGACTAACATCCTCAATATCTTCAGTATCATAGAGGCGGGTTCCTTGGACCAATTTCTCCAAATAGGCAGATGGGCACACGCAATCCCAACTCAGTGAACAGCTGTTTTAATGGGGGAAATGTGCCGGTTACACATCTGTCTAATATCTAGCTTTGGTTAAGTACAGATTATATAGTATCTAGAAGAATAGCAAACCAGTTCTGTCTGTTTGAGCCATTCTGTGATTTTTTGAGCTCTTTCTACTGTATTTGGGTGGATTGAGACTCCCTAGCGGACGCAAGGAAGACAGGACGGAGAAGTGGGTGAGAAGATACCAGCATAGCAGACTGTATAGGATGTCTCCCTCAGGACACATGGCTCCCTTGAGATAATATTTTATTATGACCATAGAAGTAATAGGCTGTCCTTTTATAGGATGGTATAGTGTCAGGAAACGAAATGTCTGGTATATTTTTTTTAATCATAACAAAAACTTCAGAAACATTTTTAGATGCTAATATGTTAAAATTGTGATGTGCTGAGTCATTACCAGTTGTTGAACTACAGTCGATCCTCATTATTTGCAGATTCCAGTATTTGTGAATTCATTTACCTTCTCAAATGTATTTGTAACCCCTCGTCACTACTTTCAGTGCTTTTGAGGTCATTCATGGCCATGCACAGAATGGTGGAAAATTTGAGTCACCCGATGTGCGTGTTCCCAGCTGAGGGTGAACAAGGCAACACTCTGCCTTCTGGTTTCAGCTCTCACTATAAACAGGTGTCCTTCTTATGTTTTGTTTTCTTAGTGTCATGTTTTCCACATTTTTGTGCTTTTTGGTGATTCTGCTGTTTAAAATGGCCCCAGGTGTAGAGCTGAAGTGCTGTCTGGTGCTCATAAGCACAAGAAGGCTGTGATGTGCTTTGGGAGAAAATATGTATGTTAGATGAGCTCTGTTCAAGCATGAGTTCTAGTGCTCTTGGCCATGAGTTCAATGTTAATGACTCAACAATAGGTATTAAATAAGGTGTCTTTAAACAGAAACACATAAAACAAGGCCATGTGTTGAGCGGTTGATGAAGATGCTGTGACCAGAGACTCACAGGACCTTAACCCTATGTTTCCCCTAGGAGCTGTGGTTCAGTATTCACTAGTTCAGCAGTGACTTGATAGAACATAACTGCAGCAAAGAAAGAGAATCAACTGTGTTTCAATTAAATGAACACGCAAGTTAAGGATTAACTGCTTTTTGTGTTACAGTTTTCATGTAATATTTAATAATCAGAGAAATAGGAATTTCCAGGTATCTTTTATGCACATGGCACAGATCAGGTGATGCTTTGAACTATTTTACTGTTACAACTTCAGAAATATGCAAACGTAATAGTTCCTTGTTAATAAGGACTTTTTGGGAAAATGATATTTTTGATGGTGTGGTACTTCTTTTATTCGACATGGTAAGAACTTAAACATTTGTCATAAAACCCTTTTTGCAAGGGTCAATCTTTGACGTCTTTATTTAGGGAAAAGGTCTGCGTTTTTGCTCCAGGAATATGGCATTAAAAATAACTTTTGGGCTAGTCAGTCTTACTTTTTCCTTTTGACAACAGTGACATTTTAGTAGAAGAAATCTTATGTTTCTCCCCACATTCTCCATCCAAGTTATGCTTCTTTGATGACATGTAAATTGTTTGGCTATTGAAATGATTGATGCCACACAGGGCTGCATCTCGGGGAGGCAGGAAGCTAACCAGATGAATGTCTACGAAAGAAGGATCACAGGGGCCCTGTGTTTATACCTGCCTTTGAGAATTATAGAAGAAACAAGACCCAAGGAAACCTGAAACGATACTGTTTCTTAGTGACAATTTCCAGTGGTGGTATTTAAAAAATGGAATTCCAATGGGAAATGAACATTCCACTTACCCACCTCTATCCCTGCAATTACACACATGATGTTGACAGCTCCTTCCCCAGATTTCTCTTGGAACTCTTCAAAATTAAGCAGGGTTTAGGTTGTTGACCTTTTCGAAAACCTAATTCTTGGTGTTCATAAGTTTTCAAGCCCTTGAGCCACAAATATGGATATGTATTTGATAAAAGAAAAAAGTGTGTGATTTTGTATGTATGTAAATGACGCATGAGTGTAAACTTATTTAAGAGATTTACCAGTGATTCCCAAACACCCAACATGGGGGCTGTCCATTGACTTCATTGGAAAAACTTTGGCACTTTGAAAAGAAATGGAGGATTAAACCAAAAACAAAACCGAGCTTGTCATTCTTTAAAATGTCATCTCAAGTCACATCAAAGCTATTAAGCTAAAATCTGAAACCATGTATGTTTTGAATGCTTTAGATTCTAAAGAAATCTTCTATAATACCAATACTTTGGGGGTTGTACATGATTTGTTTTCTTCTTACATAATCTGTTAAAACTTTAAATTGTGAAAAATGGCATATTTGCAAAAGGGTCTATAAAATGGGTAAGCGTAGCTTAAGGAATAATAACATGAATATCAAAGTTAAAAAAAATATAACACTCCAGGATGGGCCCCTCCTCCCTTGCTTCACCCCTTGTCCCCACAGAAGTAATCACAGCCTGAATTCTGTGTTGATCATTCCCTTGCTTCTCTTTATAGTCTGGCACACATGTGTGTAATTCTAAACAATAGTGTGCTTGGTTTCTGAATTACTTGTTCGATGCCTGTCTTCCCACTCAACTATGAGGAGAAGAATTATGTAGATTCTGGTCTTTGATCTGTTCCTAGTCTCAAGCACAGTGCTTGGCACAGAGCAGGGACTTAATAGATGTTTCTGGACTAAATAAATAAATAAAAATGTTTATTCTTATAATAAATAACAGTTTCTAATTTATGATTCAGGTGCATATATGTGTGTGTGTGTTTGAATTGATAAAAAGCAAAATTCAACTGAGTAAGTTTTAGAGATCTTATTGGCTTTATTCAATGATTCATGAATTGGGCAGCAGCTAATCTAGCAGACAGAAAGGAGCTCTGAGGAGCTGTACAAAATAAAAGACTTTTATAGAAGGAGCAGGAACAAGGAAGCTATACTGGCAAAAAAGCGGATTGGTTATTGCGAGGTTACTTTCCTTTAGGGGCTAGCAGGGGTCTAGCAGGCAGGTTCCTAACCTAGTGCTGACCAGGCGATTCCTGATTGACTGGTTTAAGATTCTCTTCTGGGAGAGCCAAAACTGTGACTAAGTTAAGTCTTGGTTTGGCGACATGGAGCTTAGCATAAACGATTCCATTTTGGGCCTGTTGTCTTATTTTTAACAGAATAATCATAAAGATAGGTAATATCAAAATTTATTCTTGGAAGATGAACTTAGATGGATGGCTGTTAGAACTGGAGGACCAGTCCCATATGCCCACTTACAAACTAGAAAAGTGAGGCTCAAACAGGTAAGTGTTTTGCCCAAGGTCATTTTGCTCATGGTGGCCAAAGTGGGGCCAGAATTTACATCTCCTGCCTCCTTGTCCAGGGTTATGTCAAGTAGGCCACAGGGCATGCTCTAGGTGGTTTTGTTCAAGAGATAAAGAAGGCCTTCTTCAGCTTAGTAGGAAGTCCTCTCTGGGAGAGAGGGGAACAAACACCTATAAAAAGCCCTCAAATTCACACATTAGATCATGCTATCTGATAAGGTCCATGATCAACCAAGAAAAGATATTAGATTGTGGTAGTCAGACAGTTAGTTTTATATATATTTTAATAATAATGTTAATAGTATGTATAGTAATAGAATCATTGGGGATTAGAGTGACTCTATTGTCAGATAAATTTTTCAGAATACTTTTAAGAACATAATTTTGGTCTGTCCAAACTTCTTGATTATTCAGCATGAGAATCACAAGGCTAAAACAAAATTAGTGCATGTGGTATTACTCAGTACTTCAGAGTTCATATCTGGCTCCTACCCGGTTGATATCTAGATGGTCTTTAATAGACTCACTATAAGGTTCATTACCTGAATTTTTATTTATTTTCCAAAAGATGACGTTTCCCAAAGAGTGGGGCAGGGATTTCAGTATTAGAGGATTCTCCTGAGCCGCCCCCCGCCTCCCCAGCACTTGGGCACACGTGCACACACACACACACACACACACACTCTCTCACTATTTTCTCACATTACTGTGACAGGAACCCAAAGGCAAGCCAATGGTGGCCCAGTAAATGGACTAGAGAGCTGAAATGGCAGTCAGGCCTGGCCCTTGGGTGCTACAGAATGCTCAGAACTTCTGAGATCATAGGCTGCTTTAGAATGTGCCCTCCAAAAATACCAGCCATCTCTGTACTTGGTACTTTAAACATTTTTGAAGACTTCTATCCTTCGTACCAACCCACTTAGTTGCCTGTACCTTCCGAGGGCCTGAAATTGTCTGTAAGTCGATGTGAATGGAAGTGACCAGTGGTGGTCTTTAAAGAAGATTATCTATTAGCCTGCTCATATTCAGGTCTGTGACTTGGTGAGCCCTGGTAATAATTTATACTTCAGAGAAAAATATAACTGCCTCCGATTCTCAGAGTATTATTTTTAGAACACTTCCAACTTGTTTGACACCAACATTTTTCAACTTGATTTTGGCAAGCGTGGACCCCTGAAATTGTAAAGTAGCTTTTATCAAAATAAAACCAGCTACTTGGTTATGAGTAAGTAGAATTCCAAAGGTTGGCACTGACTCTGTAAGCGTGGAGAGTGGTGAATTAATAGCTGTATGTTGATTTAGGCTGCGACAAAAGCGATTTTCAAGCCAAGTTTGTTCAGTAAGGAAAAATGTGAAGTTTCTAATCTTTGAAAATGGCATTTAGGGAGATGAAAATTATTTGAAGCCTTAAGGAATGCTGTTAAATGTTTATTGGCAGTAGCCCCAAGTTAGCCTTTTAGCCTCACTAACCTGATGATGATGATGATGAAGAAAGCATCAGTAGCTACTATTTATTGAGAGCCCCTGCAGAGTACTTTCTGGATGCTCTCTTAGGAAATGGTTGTAGCAACCTTCTGATTTGTGTATTCCAATCTGGTTTATCAATGAAGAAACCTGAGACTCATATCGAAGACTTTGACGTTAGACAAAGACTGGATTCAAGTCCTGCTTCTGCCACTTTTTAACTGTGACCTGGGTTTTGCCATTTGTAAAATGAGGGTAGTAGTACCCTCCTCGGAAGGTGGCTGTGAGGATGAAAGGAGATAATGTATGTGGTAATGACACGTAGTTTACAGAGTATGCAGTGTAGACTGCTGCTGGCATTGCTGTTTTTGCACAAGGGCATACCACCAGTAAATGGTGAGCTCAGTTTCGAACCCGAGTGTGCGTTGGTGTTACCTTTTTGACTTAAGTTCTGCATCAGTTCATGGCAAATTTTCATGTAAACTGGGCCATGTGGTTAGTTTTAGATTTGCTGTAATGAATACAGCACTGGATGGAGGCAGAATTTCTGGATTTAAGGTCAGAATCCCTTGTCCTGTGTGTGTGTGTGTGTGTGTATGCCTGCACACTTTCCATGTGGGATTTGGAACAAATTGATTGGCATTTTTGTCTCATTCTTCATGACACAAAATGGGGCTTATCAGATGGTTATGAACATCCTTGAAAATAACATACTCTGCTTCTTTTCCACATGATCATTCCAGTTATTTCTGTGCTGAGACCACCTCAACTCACTTACCTCTCATTATGGGGACCTCTGAGTTTTGGGCAAAGTGATGATATGGGTGGGCACTCAGCATCTGTGAAAAGCTCTGTGTCGTCCTCCCTGTCTCCAATTAGCCCTCTTGTAATGAAACACTAATACGTGCATTATTCATGTTTGTGTCATCTTAGCATTTCAGATTTGGAGCGAGAGATGAGTGTTCAAACCTTAGCTCCACTCTTAATCTCTGTGTGATTCTGAACCAACTACTTAACTTTGGTGAGTCTCAGTTACATTAACTGCAAAATGCAGATGAGAATGGTATCTGTCGACTTTCGAGTTGACAATGGTGCCTGCACAGTGACCAGAGGGTGCATGTGAAGTCATTAGACAATTCTGGGCACCTTTCAGGAGCTCGGTGAAAAGGCATTTCATCTCAGTGATATGAAGGTGACGTTACTGTATGAATTTTGTCAGTTGTATTTGTGTTGAATCTATTTTTTTTTTAATTTTATTTATTTATTATTTCCCCCAAAGCCCCAGTAGATAGTTGTATGTCATAGCTGCACATCCTTCTAGTTGCTGTATGTGGGATGTGGCCTCAGCATGGCCGGAGAAGCGGTGCGTCGGTGCGCGCCCGGGATCCGAACCCGGGCCGCCAGCAGCGGAGCACCTGCACTTAACTGCTAGGCCACGGGGCCGGCCCATGTGTTGAATCTATTAATGAGGTCTGTGTTCTTCTGCCTATTTGCTTTAAGTGCAGAATGAGCTTAAAGCCAGAGAAGCCAAATGCATAACAGTTTAGCCCTGGTCAGCTGTTTACACATTCAGATTCAGTCTCAGCATAAATAGCCTTACCGTGAATTCACAAGAAATTGCTGAGAATTCAGGATCTTAGCTCACTGCTGGGATTAATTTCTTTTCAACAGACTGACTGTCTAGAGAATATCCATAAATGCTATAAATGAAAACATATGTTACTATAACTGATGGCAGTGGGAGAAATGGGAAAAGTAACCACACAATTTTCAGGAACCACTTCATGGAGAAGGACTGCTGGCTTGGCCACAGCTGGGGCAAAGAAAAAGATACATTTAGTCCAAAGTTCCTTTTATGGCACGTTCTTTTTTAAAAGATTGTTTTGCATTGAAAAGCAAAGGAAGAAATTTTTATTTCTGGAAGAAATTTTTGAAACAGTGAATTTTCAAAACCAGAGATTTTAGTTTCATTTAAGAAATGAGATTTGGGGTTTAGGGAGAAGCAAGAGTGGGGAGGTCTCTTTTTATGCCCCTCTTGGCCCCTCTCAAATAAGCTCAATTAATGGGCAAGACATAAAATTAAAATGTAGAAAATGTTGTTGGTTTTACAATTTTCTTGTAAATGTGAAAGTGGTTGCTTGCTGTGTAATTATAAAATACACTGATTTGCTGATAACTTAAAATATTATGAAACTGCTCTTTTTAATTTACTTTCATGGGTTGGTTTTGAAAAATATTAGTAATAAGAATAAGATAGAAGTATGTGTTTTGGTTATTGCCTCTTTTACAGTCCTTCTATATAGCAGATTTTTTTCAGAGTTAGTAAAGGGTGATATCATATCTTCAACTTTTTAAATAAAAATAAGTCTTTAGAAAATTTCATTCCTAGCTCATGACTATTCATGACCTTTGTAGATTCTCATACCATATGTCAGGCAGAGATCATGTGGGAAAGTCTCTTATAACTCCAGGAAAAGAACATGTAGTAGAAACATGTAGCGGGAACTGTAGGTCATTGTTTGAGCATCCTCTAGCTTCCCTCCGCACCCCCCAAATCCAGAACAATCCATCTGAATATTAGAAGCATCACTAAAAGTTAAAGCAGCAACATTTTTGGTGGGCAACTTGGCAACTGGTCAAAAATCTTAAAAATGTGCCCAGCTTTGCTCCAGCAATTCCACTTCTAGGACGAGCTCTTACAGAGCTAATAGAAATAAAAAGCCCGTCGAAGGATGTTCATGAAAGTGATGTTAACAATAAAACAAAACCGTTTAAGTCCACTTAAATCATCATATATTCATACACAGAATTCTATGTTGATAAGTTTTTTTATTGCCAATAAAATTGAATACATGTCATACTCTATTTTAAGTAATGAATCAATATTTGAAATCTGAAGGGTTTTGTTTTTGTATTATGATATTAATTCTGGACTTATGAAACTAAGGGAGCTCTGTGAAATGTATGCATGGTAGAGACAGAAAGTAGAATGGTGGTTGCCGTTGGAAATACAGAAAGTAGAATGGTAGTTGACTGGAAGGAGAAGGGAATGGGGAGTTGTTTTTTAACGGGTATACAGGTACAGTTTTACAAGATGAAAAAAGTTCTGGAGATGGATGGTCATGATGGTTGCATAACAGTGAAAATGTGCTGAATGATTCTGAACTGTACACTTAAAAATGGTGAATTTTATGTTATGTAATTCTACTACAAATTTTTTAAAAAGGAATAATAAAAATAATGGTGAATAATAATAATGATTTTAAAAACGTATATGTGGGCATCCCTCACCAATGGAAGGTTTTGCTTTCTGAAGGAAACTTTTGTTTTCAATTGTATGTATCTCTTAAAAGATCGATTTTTTTAACACAATCACTATACCATTATCACACCTAACATACATATCGAAAATTCCTTAACATCATTGCATACAAAGGAAACATCATTGAATACAAAGGAAAACTTTTTTTTTTTTTTTTTTTTTTTTTTTTTTTTTTTGTGAGGAGATCAGCCCTGAGCTAACATCCGCCAATCCTCCTCCTTTTTTGCTGAGGAAGACGGCCCTGGGCTAACATCGGTGCCTATCTTCCTCCACTTTATATGGGACGCCGCCACAGCATGGCTTACCAAGCAGTGCGTTGGTGCACGCCCGGGATCTGAACCAGCGAACCCCAGGCCGCCGCAGCGGAGTGCGCGCACTTAACCGCTTGCGCCACCGGGCTGGCCCCCAAAGGAAAACTTTTTGATTTAAAAAAATACAATATTTATTTATTTTCAAATTCCTTAAGCTTGTTTGGAAATGGAATCATCTGTGTATTTAGGACACCACTGGCCTTGACGGTGTCAGCAATCTGATACAATAGAAATGCCTTCTGGAAGCTTCTGGACATGGTAGGATTTTATGAAGGGGAAGGGAGAGTGGGATAAGATTTGCTAATCTTATTTACTGACACATTCTAATGATGCCAAGTTAAAAATACATATTGTCCTTTTCCTCTTCTGTTTTCCATTACCTTCTCCTCATGCTCTGCTGCCTTCTTCCTGCTCTGTATATGTCTGTTTGAATCCCTCTTTGAGAAGTAGAACCCTGGGCCAGCCCTAATGGCTAGCGGTTCAAGTTCAGCGCGCTCTGCTTCGGTGGCCTGGGTTCAGTTCCCACGCATGTAGCCACACCACTCATCTGTCAATAACCATGCTGTGGCAGCGGCTCACATAGAAGAACTAGAAGGACCTACAACTAGAATATACAACTATGCACTGGGGCTTTGGGGAGGGGAAAAAAAAAGAGAGAGATGTTAGCTCAGGGTGACTCTTTCCCAGAAAAAAAAGGAAGAAAAGTAGAACCCTAATTGATATGTGGCTACAGTGAAAATATCCAAGCTAAAACTTTTGATCTATCAGGTACTGATGTTTTATTCATTATTTACCTAATGAATGGGACCTGATAAGAGCAGTTTGTGAAGACTTCCCAATCTCACTATGCTTTTTCCTTTAAAAACTCTAATAGAGTTTATAAAATCACCGGCCAGTATGGTTTCGTGTCAAGATGTGTCAGTACATCCTGATAAAACATTAGACCACTAAGCATCATGCTTACTAATTTGTCACCTTAAACAGCTATCGTTTATTTTGAGAAGGTAAAGTTTCCAAGAGTACAGGTTGAAGTGAAAAACCTGAATAGTTGCAAAAATGGTAAGAGAAGAGGAAAGCCAAAGTCAGTTACCGGCTGTCTGCTGAGCCTCTCCCATTCTCTGCCAGGCATTAATTTCTTGCCCTCGTGGTGAAGTGGCAAATTCAAGATCAAGCAACCAGGGAACGCTCCCATCTGGTAGGATTCCTCATATGTGTTTATGTGATTTCATTTGGTAATTAATTCAAGCATTTAAAAGGTTCTCGATTTCCAGTTTGTTTTTTTAATCAGCAGTACACATTTGCTAGTTTGTAATGAGTCTTAGAAATTTATCTGGGGAGGGGCTTATGTGCAACCTGTTTTCATGCCCACCTGCCCTCTAGTGTTAGGCTCCCCCCAGACTTAGCATGAGGGACCAGAGGTTTATATTCCCAGGGTTTGCTGGCCACTGGAGCTCAGACCACCCTCTTCACCAAGTTTCACAGTATTTGATTATAAAAATGGCAGCGTTACATTTTTAAAATTCATATTCCAAGATGATTTCTTGAAAACTTGACCTCTTGCACACTTTAGAGAAAGAGAAGAAAAGAGGGAGAGGTTCTTGATGTAAGTCAGGTGGAACTTGGCTTAAGCTTCAGACCAAAGATTCCAGTTGGATGGAGGGGAGATGGCCTAGGGAATATTCCAGGGGCCATAGAAATGGGAAATTTAAAAATACCTGGAAAGGGTATCTGTGTGTGTGTGTGTGTGTGTGTGTGTGTGTGTGTGTGTGTGTGTGTGTGTGTCTGTGTCTGTGTCTGTCTGTCTGTCAGTATGTGTGTGTGTAATGAGAAGAGCTGTGTGACCCCAGGCCAGTTACCTCTGAGCTTTAGTTCCAATGTTCATAAAACAAAAGAATTAGAATAATTGATCCTTCAAGGTTCTTTCCTGCTTTTAACCCTCTGAACTATATTAGACACGTAAACTCCTGCATCTTCTAGATGGGCAGCCCATTTCAAGGAAAATTCCAGAATAACCAATCCTTACCTTGGGTAAATACAATTGAAAAACTCATCAAGCTTCATAATACAATTTTTAGTTCACTATCCACTTACATTCTGAGTGCCTTATTGCTTGCTGCAGGAGGGAACACTTTTTACTTTTAATGAAATTATTGGTCTCTTCTGCCCCTAACAAGAATTTTTGTTCTCCTAATGTTAGCTGATTGAATAAATTATGCAGCCTGTTTCCTTATTCCATTTCTTATTTATGACTTTGGATACTAACTAGTTGCCCCCAGTGGTTCTGCACCGTGGAAAAGGCATAATAAATTCTTGTTTTGTGTATATTTAGTTACTCGTTGCTCATCTGACTGTCTAAAATATATAAAGCTCCTCTTATATCTCAAGATGCTCCCAATCATGTGTTAGAATTCCCACTGTTGCCTATTGATTGGTGAAACACTGCTTCATTTAAAATCTTTCTTTGCTCTCCTTTAGTTTATTACGTTTTTTAAAAATAATACAAGGCTCAACCAGTGCAGCCACCTTCATTCTTGTTGAGTTCAGCCATTGCAAACATTCACTGCCTCCCAGATGAACTATGCAAGCATCTGCAAGATGGAGGTTATGGTACCAGAGGTCTGGAACTCAACCCAGCTCAACTCTGGGCCTGTGAAAGCAAAGCACTGAGGGTCAACCTCAGACTCGCCCGCAAGTGCTTGCTTTATTAAAACTGCCCCAACTGCCTCCTTCTTACCGGCCTTTTAGGCCCTTCTTCTCAGAACCCTGATGCTTCGGCTAGAGCTGCTGTTTCCTGTTCTTCTGAGGCAGTGGAGCTCTAACACGTAAACTGACTTCTGGCTTGAATCACCCTGTTCTGCCAAGAAGCTGACTAGTGCTTGAAACTCACTTCTCATCTGCTACTTGCCAGGTTGACCAGGCCAAGAGCAGTGTTGAATGAGGCCGCAGACAGGATGCGAAGGGCCCGCGCGATCCCAGAGCCCCGCCACTGCCGGAGGGTCGGGGCCCTCAATATTAATCAGTTCAACAAGGCAGGAGGAGAGGGCTCTGGGGAGACTGGCACGACCTGAGACTGACGTTCACATTTAATTCCTGCTCTGCTGGGGGCATTTATGAGGGCATCTTAGGCTCAAGGACAGACAGTGTGGCGGTTCTCCCGGGAAGATGGGAATCGATGCTGCTGATGGAGTGTGTTGTCTGTGGGGTCTCAGGCCTTCGTTTTATAGGTGAGGCTGCGGGGAGGGAGGAGATGCCTCCCCTGGGACCTCGTGGGGAAGTGCTGGCCCTCATCTGTGGGTCACTGTAGCCAAGCGGATTTATTGTGAACTGGCCCACCCTTGGGGGATATATTCCTGCCTTCCAGAAAGAAATCCTGATGTCTCCCATTGAATGCAACCTTTTGTTCCACACCCCGGGGTCACCTCCTCTCTTCTTTGACCAGACACCATTCCTCCTCACAGATGTAAATTGGCTTCCATAAATCTGCGTGGCGGGGGACCTTTTTGCTGGGGAGCTTTGCTTTTAGCTTTGAATGGAAGGGGGGAGGGTGGAAAATTGTGTGTGGGAAGGAGTTTACGGTGTTGTAGGAAGAGCATTTATTGATGTTTGTAAAAATATCAGTTTGTAAGATAGATGCTATCTTCTTGATACATAACATGCTGGTGTAGGAGTTGGGGGGAAAGAAAGAAAAAGAAGCAACACATGGCTTGCTTTTCTCTGTGTGGCCATTCCTTCAGCAGCCCTCCTCGAGCTGATTGTGTTTCCTACAGGTTGATACCATGTTACTCTTATTTGCCAACTATTGCTTTTCCTCCAGACTCCGAACATGTAACACACAACACCCTTGGCTTGTTTTAGGGGCACTTAAGCATCTGGAGGGCAGCTGATAAATATGATGTCCCTCTGTGTTTGGTTAGGTAATCAATGTTTTTCCATTTAAGATCATAAAGCTGAGCTCATTGAGGAGACCAGCAGAGATCTCCAGTTAAAATAGAAATGACAAGATTGGATTAGAGTTTTAGTGGAAACTGGTCGTTCCAAGCATCTGTTCGTAGAATTCATGCATTTTGTGTTCATTGGAGATAATCTGGTTGCATTACCAGCATTGAATTAACGTGTTAAAATGGCGTTTTGATTGCATTAGTGGCACGTGAATTTTAGTTGGAATCTTTTCCAAGTAAAATTGGGACAATGAGAATACAGCCGGTAATCTGTCAGGCCCAAAGCTAATTTACTAAATCATTCCATTACTGTTCATTAGGGTGAGGAGGAATTGGGTGCTTTTTGGAGAAGCCAAGTATTATCATGGCGTAGAATAAACGTTGATAGATTGTAACATTCATAATGAAAGGCGTTAACCAGGTCTTTTTTTTTTTTCTTCTCCCCAGAGCCCCAGTACATAGTTGTATATTCTAGTTTTCAGTCTTTCTAGTTCTATGTGAGCTGCCGCCACAGCATGGCTACTGATAGACCGGTGGTGGGTTTCCGCGTCTGGGAACCAAAATAGGCCGCTGATGCAGAACACACCAAACTTGAACCACTAGGCCATCAGGGCTGCCTTAACCAGGTCTTTTTACTAAGCATCTCAGACACTATCACCACGTTACTTTCCTAATACAGTTCCATCTGAGACATCATTTTTATTTACAATGTTTATATCCACAGAGAATCTCTGGCCATCTCCCAAGAAGACAAATACCGGGATAGTTATTACTGAATTGATTTTCTAGAGAAAAGTTGGAAAGAATTTAAATATATATAAATAGACTAGATAAATAGAAAGAAGGTATATTTAAACCAATGCTATGCCAGAGTTAAAGGAATAGACTATGGTTATCGAAATCAACATAGATTGATCTCAAGAACATAAAGTTGAGTGACGCAAGAGCATGGTTTAATTTATATTTAGAAGTCATACATACCAAGAGTTCTCTGTATTTCTATAGCTGTGGGGTGTGTGTGTGTGTGTGTAAAATAGATTGGAAAGATACACAAAATACCTGATAGTGATCCGTTCTTCAGATAGGAAGATGGGATGGGAGTAATTTTATCCATAATGTTTTATTTCTATTATAAAACAAAATGACCTGAACCAAATGTGACATAATATTGTCATTTCTGGGTGGTGGATATATGGTTACTCTCTTATCATTCTTTGTACCAAAAAAAAAAAAAAACTATGCTCATTATTTAAAAGTCATAAAATATTGAGCAATATAAAAAAGACAATAAAAATCTCTTGTGAACTCATATAAAAGTACATAACTTTAGGGGGCTGGCCCAGTGGCATGGCGGTTAAGTGCACGAGTTCCACTTTGGTGGCCCGGGGGTGGCAGGTTCGGATCCTGGGCACACACCTACACACCGCTTGTCAGGCCATGCTGTGGCGGCATCCCACATAAAGTGGAGGAAGATGGGCACCGATGTTAGCCCAGGGCCAGTCTTCCTCAGCAAAAAAAGAGGAGGATGTGGATGGATGTTAGCTCAGGGCTGATCTTCCTCACACACACAAAAAAAGGATCCGAACCCAGGCTGCCAGCAGCGGAGCGCAAGCACTTAACCGCTACGCCACGGGGCCAGCCCCTAATACATACTTTTTTGATTGGTGATTGTTCTTTGAGGGAATTTCTTCTAAGGAGTAGCTTGGTGTTTGTGCAAAAATCTAGCCTCATAGATGTTCAACATTATGGGATTGAGTAAATCATGGCACGTCCATAAAGAAATCTATTGTCCAAGCATTACATGATATTTATCTTCTTAGAATTGATGTCATGTTTGATTATGAGTCTGACTTCTATACTATGACATCCTTCTATTGGTTTTCCTTTTCCCATTTCTTTTCAAGTTTTTTCTCCAACTTTTTATTCATTATCTCTGCTTGGTTTGGAAATAAAGTGACTTTTGTTGTGAGCAATGGTGCATCCTTGATTCTAACTTTGACTTGGTCACTGATTCACTGGTGGCCTTGGGGAAAACACCGCCCTTCATCCTTCAGTAAGTGACCTTTCACTGATCGCCAAGCCCTGTATGGGAGGATCAGCAGAGCACAGGCAGGCATACGCCCAACTCCCACAGAGCCTTGGGTCTGCCTGCCTCTGTCCTGGTTTCCTCATCTACAAAAAGAGACTAATAATACCTGCTTCAGCTCCCACAAGCGATTTAGGGAGCACTTGGGGAAATGCCCTTGGCATTTATACACGTTGGCAAAACACATCTTCCATCTTTCCTTCAGCTTTCCCTCCAGTGAAAAAGTTCCAACTCTGGTTACCCAGGGTGCTAGGACAGGGCCTTTGCATATGCTGTGTTCTCCTTCTGGAATGCCTTTGTTTTATGCTCTTTCCTACTCCCCAACCCCCATCTTGAAAACTATTTCCTTTCTAAACCTTGCTCAAACATTACCTCATTTGGGAAGTCTGTGCCACCTCTATATCTAAGATGTAATTTGTTATCGAACCTTACAAATGGTATTGTGAGTACTTGCCTCCCTAGCACTATACCTGCCAGACTTTAGCTCGTTAAAGGGAAGATGCTGGTCTTTGTTATTGTTATAACCCTACTAGGTGCCAAACGCAGGCCCTGGCACATACCAGGTGCTCAGAAAGTGTTTGTGGGAATGAACTGAATTGAAGGCACTTTGAAAAGTATTCAGTGCTAAGCCTACAAAAGTGGTATCACTGAGCGTATCTGAATGTGGTGTTTTGAATCCCTGGGTGTAACCAGGTGTTATCTTTGGACAACAGAATGTGATCTTTTTGTGTTAGCAATGCTGTTCACAACACGGCACACACACACCCGTCCTTGTGAATTTATATAAGTCTGGTGAATTCACACCCAGCTGTGTAGGCACATAGAGGTAGGTGATTTTAACTGTGCTTCTCTAGGCCAAACCCAGCTCTTAATGCTGCATTCTAAAGGTGTTTATTTCAACCATTCTTTCCACAACGTGTGTACACTGAGCTTCTGTTCTACTCAAGGCGTGGATCCTATGGAGGTGGGGATGCCATCTCAGAACTCACAGTCTGATGGCAGAGGCAGATGATGTAAATGTTAACTCCGTGTATAAAAACTGAACGTCAGATGGCACTCTGCGACTGGTCCGTTTTCTCTGTGACATGTTGTAAAGTTCCCTGCCCTGCCAGAATAATCCTTTGATTCCCAAGGGTGATGTTGATCATTCTATGTGACAGTAAAAATAAGCTAAAAACAGCCACATGACTTTCAAGTGCTTCTTTCCTTTTATTTTCTAGCACGAGTGACTAATGAGGGCAAAATTGGTGTCAAGGGGCATGAAATTAATAGATGCCATTTGTACCAACCCATTCCTTTATAGATAAGGAGAGAGAGACTGAGTGAGAATAAGTAACCAAGGGGTTAGTGTTCTATTTTAAATGGTTTTCTAGCTCATTTTAGCAATGATTTTTACGTTATTTGATCCCATCCCTGTTTAATCCATCTGAAAGGCAGCAGACAGAAGGGGAAGCACTAATTTTGGTGTCAAAGATCTGAGCCCAATCCCAGTTCGACTGCTTACGTCTGTGTGGTCTTGGACAGGTTTGCTCTCTGGGTCTCATCGTCCTTCTCTGTAGAATGGGATTAACCACACAGTCTTGGTCCTTTGAAGGAACTAATGTAGATGAGGCACTAGGGCCAAGCACACCATCCACACCAAATTAACCTCAGCCCTTATGAGTGAAGTTTGAACATTAACACAGAGCTTACTCATTCACTTGCTTGGTGGAGAAGTGAGAGTTCTAGGTTAGTCGTGAGTCACTCTTTGGAACAACCCTTTGGAAAGTTTTCTGAACTCACAGATTTCAAACCAGTTCCCAGAATTTCCAGATATTACATTTAGATTAGAGAGGGAAAGCAACCCCAAGATGCTCTTTAATTGTTAATAAAACCCATCATTGAAAACTATAAAAGGATGGAGTAGAGGCACAGAGAAAGGGGTTATTATTTTACATTCAACAAATTAATATCATGGTAAGAAAAACTATTTTTATGTAAACAGTGAGTTTTGGCCCCGGGCTAGTTCTGAAACAAGGGCCACTGTTTTTGTTAAAGAATCTCTCGCACTCTGACCTAACCACTTGGTTTGTGGCATCATGGGGCAGACCGAATATAGTTGTCCTCGGGGCCTGCCTTCCTGCATCACAGTTGCTGCTTTGAGTAAACTTGGCCTCCCTACCTCCATCTGGTTATTCGTGTGGATGTGGGAAGTGTGGGATTTGTAAATACAACCCATTTTCCCTTTGGTGAATGCTTTCCATAGCCCAGCTGCCTCGCCCTAGACTTTTTAGGTCAGACCTGTACTTGGCTTTTCTCCGGGTCCTCTGCCTTTGACAGGAGCGTATGGAAGCCCCTGGCCCCTTCTTATGCTACGACACTTGACATGCATTCATAAAGGGCCTGGCGTGCCTGCCGAGGGGACCTGTGGATCCTTCCTCAGATCTAGTTTTTTCCCTGTGGGAAAGGATTCCAGTTCAGTAGGCTCACGCGGGCTGAGGGATGTGCCTCACAGTTCACAACCCTTTAGGCGAGGTCAACAGAAATACGACAGGAATCCAAGCAATGTCTGTGTCCGTACCACACAGGCCCTCGTGCAGAGGACTCCAGGACTGTGGTTAACTGTGGCCTGCAGAAGCCGGTATCTAGTGATTTCTGACTGCTGTTTTCTAGTCACTTTTGGTTAACCTGCAGGACATCTCACGTCCTGTCTCAAAATGAAATTGAGAGGTGAGATTACCTCAGGAACCCGCCAACTGCAGCTCATAGGCCAGATCCAGGCCACCGGCTAGGAATGGTTTTAGTTTTTTTTTCCACTGAAACTTTTAATTGTGGCAAAATACACATACCATAAAATTTACCATGTTGACCATGTTTAAGCACAGAGTTCAGTAGTGTTAACTATATTCACATTATTGGCCAACCAGTCTCCAGAACTTTTCATCTTGCAAAACTGAAACTCTATGCCCATTTACGTTTTTAAAGGGTTGAAAAAGTAAAAAGAAGAGTATTTTGTGATATGTGAGAATGACGTGAAATTCACACCTCAGTGTCCATAATGAAGTTCTGTGGGAACACAGCCCTGCCCATTCATTTATGTGTTGTCCATGGCGGCTTTCATGCTGCAGCGGCAGAGTTGAGTGGTTGCGATGAGACCATATGGACCGCAAACCCTAAAATATGTCTGTCTGGCCCTTTACAGGAAACGTTTGCTGACCCCACAGCAAGTCTAGGTAACTATAGGTTCTCTTTATCCCTTCTTATAACTGATTTAAGGGGCCTTATATACAGCATTATTGTGAATCTGTAGTATTTAATAAATATTGCTGATTTATTGGCTTTATGTTTTGATATTTTCGTAAAACACACTGCCCCAACCGTTGATAAGCTTGTCTCCCCTTTAACTTTGTCTGAACCAACCAACCCCATAGAAATGAATCTTCTGCACTTGCAAGGCTAATGATGATCTTTGCAGGCAAATGTAATGAGCTACCTTTTTTACTCTTTCTCTTGAATTATCCCTGAAAAGGGATGTAAGTAGTTACATGGGTAACCCAAATGTAAACAATGAAATCCTAATAGGTTCTTTTAACGTAAGAGGAGAATGCGGTTGAATTTAAAAATTCTCTCCATTCATTAAATCCAGATGTTAAGAAGGACACCCCTCAAGATGATTCCGGTTATTCACGTTTGTTAAGCCGTGTGCCGCCTGAATGGTCTCCTTCAAGGCCGCCCTCTGTGGGAGATGGAGTAGATGTTGGTCTCTACTTTTGGCACATGAGGTTCAGAAAGGATATGTCAGGCTTTGAAATGTGGAAGAGTCAGGACTGGGCCACAAATCAAGAGCCGAAGGCTCAGATACAGGTATTCCCCCAGAAAGAATTCTACTTTTATGAAACTAAGATGATATGACTTGTGTGTTTCAGCCATAAATTGCTGAGGATTACTCTCGTTCCTTCCCTACAGACTCTGATACTATTGTCTTGGCTTGGACAATACGCACCTCTTCCTCTCGGTTGTCACAGTTACTCAAGTTACTCTCTTCTTTCTCTCTGTTACCCTTTTTTCTCCCGTTTCCAACGTTTGTGTGACTGAAACAAATCATCCCAGTTCTGTCCTTGAGCTTGGAGGTGGAGGTGGTTTTAAATTTGTCTGGAGCTTAGAAAATTTGAGGCGTTTGCCTCTCCTTACATCTCATCAGGCTTTCTCTTCCTCATGTCTGAGACCCAGGTGTCCGCAAGTGAGGGCTATTCCTGTAAATCACCAAAACTATTTGTATGAACACGTAGGAAATCCGGGTAAATTTTTTTATCCTAAGAACTTAAAACATACAGAAAAGTAGACACCTATATACCCATTCCTTGTGTTCAACAATTAACATTTGCCATATGTGCTTCACCCACTCACCCATCCATCCATTTATTTGTTGAACCTTTTAAAAGTAAGTTATAGACATCAGGATCTTTCACTCTTTTTTAAAATAAACTTTTAATTGAAGTATATAACATACATACAAAAAACTGCACAAATGACAAGCATACAGCTTGATGAGTTTTCATAAAGCTTTCACTCTTAAATACTCTAGAGTGCATCTCCAAAAAATAAGGATATTCATGTAACCACAGTACCATGGAACTCATTTTTAATGTTAAATTCTTGGGACAATGAAGTGATCAGGGGCAGGAACCTTGTCCTTTTCGTGGGCAAGCATGATATTTAAATTTCCAATGATTGCTTCATTCTTTGCCTTGTTGCTATTTAAGGGAGGGGTCAGGGAGGAGAAAATTTAGTTTTTAAATTTTTTTTTCTTCAGTTGATTACTTGGATCATATTGCCTGAGGAAGTTGGGGGTCAGTAAAGAGTACAGGTTTGAGGTAAGAATAAGTCAGTTGTTATTTAAGACTTACCACGGATCCAGCTATACTATTTCTACTCGAAAGCTTTGAGAACAGGTAATTTTATAGAAGGGGAACTACATAATCCTTATTCCCAGGTAAATTTAGGTTATTTTTCAATGGCACACTTCACATTTGACAACTAGGAAAACATGTAATAAGCCATAATAACCCCTTCCCATTTGGTCAGGCACATCACAGGTCTCCATGAAGACTGAGCTGTTCACATATTTTCAATAACACATAACTGGTAAATCTGGCAAAATGTGTTTTGTGCTTATTTTCCAAGAGTTCTTGTAAGCTGCCCTAAATTCCTTATGTGGGCAATTCTAGGTTGCACATCTGGTTTTAAATACGTGTGTACATGGGCTTTGTTGGGTCTCGGTTTTTAAACTATTCATAATTTATAATGCCTCAGTATATCTTTCTTGGAAAAATCCATTTTGTTAAACATTCAACATGATGACTGCACTCCCTCCTTGATGTTGGACAATACATGGGATCTTGAGAGGTCCTTTGTCTTAACAGCTGTGTACATGGGAATCTGATGAGTTCACAGATACCAGCTTCACGATGCCCTAACTAAACCTGCTGGGGAATGATGAGGGATTGTGAATATTGTCATGATCTATGTCAATTATATAGCCCACATGTGAATATTGTCACGGTCTATATCAGTTACATAGCCAGCTTTCTTATTTGATGAGAGCATTTTTCTTAGAATTGGGACAGCTCAAAAACTGAAACTGAGTGTTTTAATTTTTCCTTCTTTTCTTTTTTTTTATTAGTGGGACATTCATTTGAGGCAGTGTATGGAGACAGTGTGGTGACCTACAGAGAGCAGTGGCCTGAGATCAGAGGGCCAATGTATGAATCTGGAAAGCTACTCTCTTCATGAGTAATTACGAGCCATAATTTCCTCCTAGTTTCACACTGTTGTCCTCTAAGTCAGAAATCACGAAGTAAGAAAAGACAGATCGAAGTTGTTCAAGTTCTCTTTTCGGGAATATTATTATAAATTTCGCTGGTGTCGTAATAATTTCCCAAGTCAGGATGACAGAAGAGTTGAAAACAGCCTACTTAAAATTATCAAGGAAATGGAGGAACTGTTTCTTTCCGTGGTTAATACCGGGGAGTCTGATGTGGTGTAGATACTGTGCTAGTTGTTGGGGAAACAATACTCAAGAAAATAGACCTGGAATTGCTCTCATGAAACCTAGAGTTTGGAAGACATAAGACATTCTACGACCAATTACAGAGGTGACCTCAGTTTTTCGAGTACAGATGAGAGCAGGGAAGGAACCAGTGGGTGTCATTCGCTAAATGCTGCACCTGCCGTTTGCCGAGTCTATCTGGTCTTACGTTGACAAGGCTATCTCATGGACTCATCTTACACTGATGAGTCTATCTCATCTACACGAATGAATATATATTATTTTTAAAATATCACAAAGTAGCCCTCTATGAGTTCTATTAAAAAGCCCAACAGTTATTATAGACAATAATTTTAACTCAAAGATAAGAGAGGAAATTTTAACTTGGGGACCAAGACATGAAATGGATGTTCTTCAGTTTTTCCTCTCACTTCCGTTCTTGACCTTTCTTTATGTTTGGGAGCTTAAGCGATCTTTATATTTAAGTCTTCAGGGGCCTGATAATAAAGTGCAAATCCATGGGAAGAACTTCACTTAATAGGTTGCAGTTTTGCCAACTCTGTAATCAATTGGTAGTGGCTGCTTGGGGTATCTTGACCAGAAGAATTTGGAGTTTGAGTTCAGGGTGAAAGGCCCTGTGCTAGATTAGTGATGTCTGTCACTGGCATGGCACGATGCTGCAGTTGCTACTCTTGGATTTGAGCTCTTATCAGCTCACATTTCAGAGATAATTAGTGAGAATTATAAGGACTAGGATCAGAATGGAGCCTTGGGGGCAGAAAGGAGACACTGGCTGGACTGTGAGAGGGTACCAGAAACAAATACATGTAGAGCTAGAAGGGCCCTGGCCACACCTGAGTGTAAGCTATGCAAGGGTCAGGACTTAGTCTAATGTTTTGCCCACAGTAGTGTCTGACCCAATAGGCATTCTGTAAGTATTTGTCAACTAATGTTGAATAAGATTGTAAAGTTTGTGGTTTACACAGCTCTTGTGAGGTAGCAAACGCTATTTTGTGTGTAGGAAATAGAAATTCAGAGACCACACAAACTAAGCTTTGCGAGGGTGGTTTCTGACCTCCAGGAAGGAGTTCAAGGTCAAACAGTAGAGGGACCAGCAGAGCATAGATTTGAACCTCAGTTTGCCTCCCGGCAAAGCCCATCTTCTTTCTACGATAAAAGAAAATGTGAGAATGAGGTAGGTAAGTGACAGATTTTAGCCACTTCCTATCAGAATCTTTCTTTAAAAAGTGGCAAAACGTTCGGTTTTACATGGCCAGGGATAAAAAATGGAGTTTTCCGGGTGTGGCTGTTAACTTGGTCACTTCCAAGGAAGCATACCCTTCAGCGTGAACACCGTCTCCACCAATGCACTCGGGGATTCACTTCTTTGCTTTGGATTTTTATTTCCTCATCACACTTTATCTTTATTCAGGTGGCATCCTGTATTAGGCTTGGTCATTTTGCCAGTGTGATCTCTAGAGGGAAGAAAATTAAGATTTGAAAAATGATCAATGAGGACACGAGATATCCCCGAGATAGCCAGGCAAACTCCCTGGAGCTTTCTGGGGTGCACACAGACAGGCTCGGTTTAGAAAATGCAGGGCTGGCTGCTCAGGTTTCTCTTTGTCTGAAATGCAGAGCTTCACGGGCCCGTGACTGACCTCTGGTTTCCCTTTCCCGGATCAGAAGAGACCGAGGGAGGAAAGGGGTCGTATTCATTCATTCATTCATTACTTCTAGAAGAGGAGCTTGTCTGAAAATTTTTGCTTTGTTTTAAAAAACTATATTAGCATAGAAACAATCTTCTTTTTAAAATTCTTTCCTTCTCCCTCCACTCGCATCTCACTTCATAAAATCAGAGGGCCCCTGGATGGTCCCATCGAGAGAGTTTCAGTCTAAACATTACAGGACTAGCAAAATTATACTAATCAGTGCCCACGTTGGTCTTGATCTTCCAAAATCTTACATGTCAGAAGAAAGGTACCAGTATCATTCAATAAGTAAAAACCTCCTGAAAAATGTTAGGGTTTTATCTGTACATCAGGTAAATTTGGTATTCAAATCAATTCCTTTCTCTTTCGAGGTTTTAGTTTAGGTCAGAGAATAGACACTTGGTTATAACACAGTTTATTAGTTCCCAAGTATGATGATTTCATTCAAAAGCGAACTTGAGCCACATAAAACCGTATTCATCTTGCTGTCCTTGAGTGAGTCAGTGAATTAGCTCGTGATCCACGGCTGGATTCATCTAGCAAGTATCTTTCCAGAGTAACACTATGGCTCTGAGAGATCTGAGGCGAAGCTTTCACTTTAGTTTTCTACGTGTGAGTCTGTAGTAAGTTCATGCCTTATCTGAGTCTCTAATGTCACAGAATGTTATAAACAACACTAACGAAGGAATCAGCTTCTTGTCATTCAAAAGTAGGCTTAACACACTGAACTATTTACACATGAAATAAACGATGTCTGGGATCTGCTTCCACATAAAATGGGTGTGTGTGATGGTCGTTAGGGATGTAAATGAAATAGGATTGGCCATGAGTTGATCGTTGTTGAGGTTGGGTGATAATATGATGTATGTTTTAAAATATTCTATAATCAAAAAAATTTAATGGATTTAATTGTTTCCCTAAAGGCGAAATCTGACCTGTTTGTAGAGAGGAAAACACTTGGCCAAATAGAGTAATTCATACCATTTTTAGGTTTTGAAAGGAAATTGCCCTGCCTCCTTCCGTTTTTGTAGCTCTGAAAGACTGAGCTGAGCTATTGTGACAATTAGTTAATATAAAATGTCCCACTTTCCCAGCGAGTGGTTGGCATTGGTGGCTGAACAATTTCAGGGCTGAGAAGAGAATAAAAGCCTTAGACTGATAAATGGTTGACGTCTAACCTCCTGGTCACTTTCTGGGCTGGAGGCAGTGTGATTTGTGTAATGTTAAACATAGTTGAGAAACATAAAACACTCTTTCATGCATGGATTTCTTATTGCATTTTAAAAAGTATTTTCGCTGCAAAGCTGCAAAAGTTGCGTTCTGCATGTGAAACTGACAAGAGGTAGGGGGATCCGATGGATGTGGTCATCATCCAGTGATGATGTGAAGTGATGCTGGCCATCCCTTCTTCCTTTTCCTAAGGCTTGTAGGCAGATGGAGATCACTTTGATGTCAACAGCTCTGTGTAACATTCTGAGAAGCTCACAGGGTGGCAGGTCCAGCCAGCCCTGATGGCTCCGTGCCTGTCACCAGTGTCATTAAGCATAACTGGAGGCTAGACCGCTGTGTTCAGCTTTCCTTTTATTAATGTAGCCGATGGGATAAGGACCCAAATACCACAGACAAGACCAGTTTCTAGATTATTGAGTGTTTCAGAGTCTCTGAAAAAGACATTTAGAAACATCGGAGCCTGCTGATTTTGCCAGGGGTGTCCGGAATTTGTACCCAGCGTTATAGAACAAGAGTTCCTCCTCAGGCACTGTGTGCTACTCTGCCTGTTTTATAGAGCTGTTGATTCATAAATTACAGCCTAACAGTAACTGAGAAAAAACAGAATATGAGATTATGTGTGCGCCTTGATTACAAAAGCGAATATGAGGATATTGCACCAGTAAACAAAATAGAAGACCTAAACAAATTTATAAATAGTTGTATTAGGGCAAAGGGAATATGGGTAATTTTTTTTTCTTGTTTAAAATTGTCTTTAATGTTACATTGTTTTTATAGTTGGACTTTTGTTTACCGAAGAACTAAAAGAAGTCGGCTTTCTGGTATTCAAAAAGTTCCAGAGATGGAATTTTCCTGTCGGAGTGCAATGGTTATTAGTGGTTAGGTTCCATAATGTAATTGAATAGGATGTGGCATATCCCTTTGCCTTTCCTGAGTCCTGAATGTCACCTCCCAAACCCTGTGCAAGGGGGGAGGGGGTTCCCGCCACTGCCACCCACTGCCCACCCTCGGTATATTTCCAGCAAGGCGGGCATGACTGGGAGTGAGAGGGAGATTAGAAGAGGAGGAAAATTCCAGTAGGTGCTCACATGTGGGATTATTTGCTGTGCTGTTCTTAATTTTAAGATTTTTCTGATATTTTGTTTTGATAGCGAAAGCTGAGAGATATAAAAGCCTCAAAATTATAAATACAGATACTTATCTTGTTCAAAGTGATTTGTCAGATCAAATCAGGGTATGGTCCCAGACCGTATATGAGCTCTTGGATTTCGTCTAGAAAGAAACGTCTTAATTTGTTCATCATTTCTAAAAAGATTACCTATAACCACATAAATTTGTTCCATTTGTTCAGTAAGCAGTCTTTGAGTGCTGATTACTCCCCCCGTACTGTGAGGAGGTGGGAGGTGGTGGTACTAGGGAATTAGGTGAAGGTTTGCTGCGAGCATTTCCTGAATGCAGCCTTGGGATAAATTCATGTACTGGTGGCAAAACTTGAGACAGATTCAATGGAGTGAGTCTGATTTCCTTGGGCTTGTTTTGGGCACACGGCTGGTATTTCAGTTTCCCAAGAAATAAGTCGGTTGGTCCATCTAGCGCAGGGGGTCTCAATCTTGGATGCCTCCTGGAATCACCTAGAAATCTTATAAAACACACACATAGCCAAGACCCACCACCAGAAATTCTGATTCAGTTGGTTGGGAGGGAGCCTGGGCATCAGTATGTCTTAAGAGCCTTCCAGGTGATTCTAACGTGCAGCTACAGTTAAAATCCAGTGACTTCGTGGATAATAGGATGTTGTTTTAAATTGAGCTTAAGGAAAATGTTATTGTGACTATGAAAATGGGCTATGTTTTCTCCCACAGGTCCATAATGAGATTTTAATCATGAGCACAGAGGCTGTGCAAGAGCTTTGTCTAATCTATAGAAGTCGTTTCCAACTCTGTCTGCATATTACTGTCTCCTAGAGGGCTCTTAAAAATATAAGTGCTTGAGGCCAGCCCAGTGGCACAGTGGTTAAGTTTGGCACGTGCCACTTCAGCGGCCTGGGGTTCGTGGTTCAGATCCCGGCGTGGACCTACACTGCTCATCAAGCCATGCTGTTGCAGCAACCCACATACAAAATAGAGGAAGATGGGCAGAGATGTAAGCTCAGGGCCACTCTTCCTCACCAAATAAATAAATAAATAAAAATGTGCTTGCCCCTACCAGCCACCCCCAACCCATTCTGATGGGCATGGTCTGGGACCGGCCGATGGTGTGTGTGTGCGTGCATGTTTGTGACTGTGACTCCCCAATGACCTTAACGTGCAGACAGATTGGGATCCAGGGCCTTATTTGAGTACCGTCCACACCTCACTGCAGTGGCTTTTTGAATATTAAGAGTATACATTTATTGACATACCTACTACTACCTGTCAATAAACCTCTGTAAGAGGCCCACAGGACTTATTAAATTCCTAACTGCTCCTTTCAGCAATTCCTCAATTCTTGTTCCTACCTCCTGGTTTCATGGAATATGCCATAAATTTAAAAACGTGAGGTGTGAACATTTATGAAGACTTTTGGACTCTGACTATGACTAGGCTGCAGGGGTTTTCTTATCATTTCAGTGTTATTTATCCACATTGACAGCATAATAAATAAATATTAAGTTTATACATGTACAATAGAAAAAAATTCTAGCAACTGTGCTGGCATTTGAAATTTATTGCTTCAATTACAGCTCTTTGAATATATTGTATATTCTTGAGAGTGTCGAAGTAGTTTATTTTTGTTTTCCACACTGATTCTCTTCACTGAGAACGTTGAAATATTCCGTGATGGTGAAGTGAAATTGCTCTCTTTTTATTAATATAATTAAATGTGTGCAGCCCTTGCATCTGCTATCTGAAGCAGATTCCACACTGTCAGTTTACAGCAGCGCTGCTTGACACAACTTCCTGTGATGAAGGGAATGTTCTGTGCCTCGGCCACGTTTGGTAGTTATTTGAAATGTGATTCTTGAGACCCAGGAACTGAATTTCTAATTTCATTTAATTTTAATTAATTTAAATTACAATAGCCACCTGTGGCTAGTGGCTACCAGTGGGCAGAACAGGTTTTGAGGCTGGGTCAGCACAGCTTGAGAAGTGATTTGGCAGAGCTGTGAAGCAGGGAGACAGCTGTCCCATGTTAGGGGCCTGCCTTCCCATGGATGATGTGTCGTCTGCCATCTCCTGCTTGGTACTGCCTCTCACAGAGGCTTGGGTGAGAAAGAGTGATCTTAAGAAAGGCCGCAGGCCGGAGGATGTGGCTCTGTGGGGCAGGGATACAGCTCATACAGAAGACCTGTGGCTTCACCGTGGCCCCGGGTCTCAGCCCAGCCCACGTCCTCCATGGCCTGCTCTCATGCCTGTATACCTTTCTCAGGTGTTCTCAGCCTCTCCCTTGCCTTGGCGGGATATAACCACTGTCACATCAATGCCTCTGTCCCTAGGCTCTCTGTCCCCTTTGATGACTGCCTACGCCCTTCTTCTCCAATGCATCTTGCCTCAACATCCTCTCCTCTCTCCTGTTCCATGCCCTGCCCCACACCTCCGTTAGTTCAACTCCGACCGCTGTCACCGGCTCCCCTAAGAAAACAGGCTCCTTAATGTGCTTCAGGGGCCTTCAGTTCTCTCTCCAGCTTCACCTCTGCTCCCTCACCCCAGCCCCAAAACCTGACAATAAATACCCTAACCTGCTGCCGGACCTGCCAGCTCCTGCCCTTGGCACGTACATAGTGTCACACCTTCCTGGATTGCGCTCTGCCACGGTTCGTCTAAGGCTCACTCCTCCTTGTGTTGGCTGAGATGACCCTTCTTGCAGTAAGCCCACCTGACCCATCCAGCACACTCAGGTGTCCTTCCTGAGTGCCACAGTCCCGGTGGTACACCTATCTGTCTCCATTTTGCATCCACAAAGCCGAGCGATGCCCGGCAGGACATGAGCCCACTGTCTGCTCTCGGTGACTGGGTTCCGTGAATGAACGAGTTAATCACTAAACCCCAATCTTTCTCTTTTTTTTGTGCATGCTTCTTTAAATCCTAAGTTTGGTAAGTTAATGAATTTTTACAGAAAGTCTGACTGTCTAGACTTTATGCCTCAAACTTGTTTACTGATTGCTCAATTTCATTGGCTCCATTCATATTTTCTTTTTACGAAACCCTGTGTTCTTGCTCTGGGTGCTATTAACTCGCTCATTTAGGCCCCTCATATTTTAATCATAGCCTGAAGATGGCTGGGTTCCCACTAAGAAAAGTAATAATAAAAATAGGGTTGCCTTTGTGATGAGTGAATTTTTAAAGCATTTCATGTAAGACTGTTTTCAAAAAAAATTTTGGGGACAGTTATTATAAATAATAAAAGCAGAAGCAAGAGAATACATTTATTGCTAAAGGCTGATTAAAAAATCATTTGTTTTAGAAAGATAGTTGTCAGAGGAGTAACATTTTAGTGGCTTTTGTGGTCTATTGGTTACCATTCTCTCCAGTGCAGTGCACCTGCCTGCCCTCTGCATTTCCATGTTCCCCTACGTTTACTCCATGGCCCCACCTTCCGTAAAACCAGCACAAGAAAGTCACGACAAGCAGATCACCAAAATGCTTTAAGCACTAACTGATTTTACCTGGAAAAATTAAACGGCACCAATTGCAAACAGAAAAATTGCTGCGAGGTCACCACTAAAGAAGATAAGCCTTTGGCATTTGAAAATTTATGGCACAGCGTCCCTGAGCTGTTAATGAGCTATGCATCTCTCTGATTATTACAAGAATTATCTAGTAAACTTAATTCTGGCTAATAGTAAATTAACCAGTTAATTTTGTATTAATTGAAATTTGAATTTTGTTGTTTGAAGGCCACGCCTCTGGCCTTGTCAACTTCTTTTAGCACATGTAAAATTTTAATGTGGATTGGGGGCTGGGAGGGGGTGATGCAAATCTCGAATGCTTCACTTGGCAGAAATCCGCAGCCCCGCAGCCATATACTTTACTCTTTAGTTCCTGACTCAAAGCATGATTAACTCAGTTAACCTACACAGGCTTAGTTATTGTTCCTAGTACGCAGAAAATTGGAAGCTATAAACCAGGAGACTGGGCAAAGCAAGCTGTGACAATTGATAGCCGATGCTCTGACTTTGAAGAAGTAAATAGTAACTAAAGAGCAGGCACAGAGGTTTAGAATACTATAGGCAAAATAAATAAAGTTTAAAATTCAGTTCTCTCTGTTTAAGAACTCAAGGAATCATAAACATATTTAAAAATGATTTTTATCAAAGAGGATTAAAAGATATTTGCTCTTAAAAGGGAAGTTCTAGAAAATTCTGTCGAATGCTTTATTTTTTGACATTGCTATAAATATGAGATGCCATCGGAACTACTGTCTTAGAAGATGCATTTTACTAAAATAATCATGTTCATAAATATGCACATGTTATTATGCATTTCTCAGTATAATGAAGGACTTTATGTACAATTGAGAGAATTTGTCAGAAAGGATCACTTGGGCTTGATTAAGCAGGATAATTCTACATAAATGCTGTAATCTGTGTATGGGCTTTGGTGAGAGAAAATGGCTTTCCTGTAATTTGACTTAGTTTGAAATTTTCATAAGGAAAATGAGGACATCTTTATCTGTTCCACAGAGAAAACCAAAAGGAAGTCTGAGAGGAAGCTATTTGTGCAAAATTAATTTCAAGAAAGACTAAAATTACTTGGGGTTTTAACCTATCCTCAAACTCTTCAGAACAGTAGAATGCAGTAAGCATTCCTTCTGGAAAATGTCATGTATGGTGATTAAAATCTTAGTATTTCCTCTAAGTGCCTAAGGAGCCAACAGAGTTTACTGAGGTGTTGGTGTAGTTACCCAGATGACCTTGTAAAGAGGCAAGTTAATAAAGGAGCGGCCACCCAACTGGGCAGAATCCAAGTCATTTGGCATGACAGCGGCCACGCCTGAGCTTCATCATGGGATTCTAAGAAATTATTTTGGGGGCCGGCCGGTGGCGCAAGCCGTTAAGTGCGTGCGCTCCGCTGCGGCGGCCCGGGGTTCGCCAGTTCGGATCCCGGGCGCGCACCGTCGCACCGCTTGTTAAGCCATGGTGTGGCAGCGTCCCATATAAAGTAGAGGAAGATGGGCACGGATGTTAGCCCAGGGCCAGTCTTCCTCAGCAAAAAAGAGGAGGATTGGCATTGGATGTTAGCTCAGGGCTGGTCCTCCTCACAAAAAAAAAAAAAGTTGTTTTGTTGTGTTTTTCTACCTTAATAATTTTTTTGATAAAAGCCCGATTTTATCAGCCAGTCCAGTACTATTTTTCTAGATATTTGCTCTTACATGGGGAGAAATAAAACTAAAGATTTTTGCTTTTACATAATTGATATACCTTTAACTGAAAATTTGCTCAGTTTGGTTAGTCTGTATATCTCTGAAGAGGAAGGTTAATTAATTAACTTGTTCATAGGACACGCTACACCAAATATGGATTTTTGTTGACTACACCTAAGGATATACACTTTCCTTAATAAAATCCTAAAAATTTCCCCCCCCCCAAAGCCCCAGTAGATACTGTCATAGTTGCACATCCTTCCAGCTGCTGTACGTGGGACGCGGCCTCAGCATGGCCAGAGAAGCGGTGCGTTGGTGCGCACCCGAGATCCGAACCCCAGGCCGCCAGCAGCGGAGTGCACGCACTTAACTGCTAAGCCACGGGGCCGGCCCTCCTAAAAATTTTTAAGGTTAGAATTTCATATTCGGATGGGCAGCTGACAAAGAAGTTAGGTGTGTCTTCTAAGTCTATACTGTGCAATATGGTAGCCACCAGCCACCTGTGGCTATTTAAATTAAATACAGTTAAAATGTTGTGTCCTCAGTCACACCAGTCGTGTTTCAAGCTCTCCTTTGCCACATATGGCTAGTAGCTACCATACTGGACAGTGAAGGTATCATTCCCATCCTCGCAGAAAGCTGTTGGTCAGCACTTGGCTAACCATTGCCATCACCTCCCCTCTATGTATAAACGTCTTAAAAAGTCAGAGATGATACATACACCGTAATTTTCCCTACCTATGCCCTGCCCCAGCCCTGCCATCACCTCCCAGTACCTAGGCAAGAAAGCTAACTCCATGAGAAATGTTCTCATGGACCTGAGAGCTAGAATTGAGCCCCGAGAACTAGGTGGCTAAGCTGGCTTCAGCAGACACAAGGATACTTGGAAAAAATAATAATAACTCTTTACAGCCTCAATTGAACAGATTGCCCTTATTATTCTCCTGATGACACTAGGGATTCCTAGACTTTTCAGAATTACAAGTCCCAGTTGTTTATCTGGATTGCTGACTCCCTGTCTTCCTCGATGTATTTTCCTGGTTATATTTGCAAGTGAAGTTTGGTCTCATAATGAATTGAGAAGGTTAATTTTTAATATTCAGAGGCTCTCAGGACGCCTCAGGGTGATTTGAATAAGCGTGACATTAAAACCAGGCAGAGAAATTGCTCTTTCCTCGCCAAGGGCCAGCTGTTGACCCTCTTTGCGCTAAGGCACACATCTGGCTAACGCTGAGTACTCGTTCCTGTCGGATAGACGGGGAAATTTCATTCCTATAACAGAGATGAGCTCCCCTGGACCTGAAGCCACACAGGAATCGGTCTGACATTACGGTCTGGCTTGTCATCTGATTTTAGAACAAAAGATTTTAAAAGCTGCCTCTATGTTACTTCTTTTCAAAAATGTGCCAGTGTTATTATTTTACTATCTAAAAAGTGATGTGAAGTTTCTCGCTGACATTATTCCATTCAATAGAGTAGGTAATTTAGATGGTAACAATGAATGTACATTTCCCCTTGTCAGACTTAACAAAGCTATTTTAATGTTGAAGGAAAAAAATACAACATGTACACATTTTTTTTTTTTTTTTTTTAATTTTATTTATTTATTTTTCCCCCAAAGCCCCGGTAGACAGTTGTATGTCGTAGTTGCACATCCATTCTAGTTGCTGTATGTGGGACACGGCCTCAGCATGGCCAGAGAAGCGGTGCGTCGGTGCGCGCCCGGGATCCGAACCCGGGCCGCCAGCAGCGGAGCGCGCGCACTTAACCGCCAAGCCACGGGGCCGGCCCCAACATGTACACATTTTTAAATTTTTTCTGTTTGTTCTAATTTGGAAGAGATTCTCCTCCCCCAACCTGGAGACTATCTTACTAGTAAGGAGTTAACAAAATTGGAATAAAACAGATTAATTTAGATTTTCTGGTCATGAATCCCAGCCTCTTCCCAATAGCTATATTTCCTTTTCTACTGGATCAGCTATTCATTTCATTTCATTCAGAATTTTCTGAATGTTTTCTCTTCACCTCCAAGAGGCTCCGGGAAGATGTGTGGCTGCTTAGTGATGTCCCTCGCAGTCTGAGAAAGCCAGGTGTGTGCTAGACATTAAAACACGCTCATTATCGTTCCTATAATCTGCTCCCTTGTTCTTCCAGAAATTCAAAACCTAAGTGGATCCTGGTTGTAATGAAAATATCATCAGTCCTTTTTACATCCAACATTGGGGTCATTTTGTTAGGCGTATTTGTTCTCAACTGCTTTTTAACCCAATAGCCAGCATTGCACCTGCAGTCTTCCTTTATGGAGAGAATCTAGTTCATGCCTCAGCTATTAGCAATCTTGAAGGTTGAAAATGAAATGCTTATAGCAAACAGCTCAGTAAGATCAGTTGTGGCTTTCCAAGGATCATTTGTAGTAATAATAGCGAACTTGATGGGAATCTTTGTTTGGCACAAAACCATCCCAGTTTTCACAACATCTAGATTGAAGCCTCTCTCCAGGCTGCTGCGTCCTCACCTGTGGCCGCATGGCCCCATCAGTGGCCCTTCAATGACCACCTGTGTTTATTTCAGGCCACGTCTCCCTCTCTGCATAAGTGGACTCGTGTATGACTTGATAGCTCTCCTTCTCTGCTCCTTGGATACCAGATTCCCTAAGCTCAGTATGTCGAAAACTGAATTTACTCTCCCTTACTTGTTCCTAATACCTTGTTCTTGAATTTCTTAAAATCACTGGCTTCATCACCGAGCCTCCCAGACTGCACCTGAGAGGCACCTTTGGTTTCTCCCATACAGGCTTAGAGAAATCCTGTGACTGGCTGGTCTTTCTGACTCCCTTAGGATCCCTTTTTCAGTCCACCTCCCAAGAGACCACTGATTGATTGATTGGTCCATTGGTCCAATGTCTACTCAATACCTGCTCTGTCCCAGGCACTTTACTAGGTAATGGGAACACATCGGTGAACGAAACAGACTCAATCCCTGCCCTCATGGAGCTTAAGTCTTGTGGAGGAGGACACAGCCAACTAGTAGTAGCACAGTCAAGAATGATGAACCATGTCCTAGCTATGTTTATGCATATCTGAGCACGTCGTTCTTCAGTGGTTTTCCTTCATCATGGGAATAAGATCCAAATTCCTTAGCCTGTACACAAGGCCCTTCCTGAACCGATTGGAACCTATTGATATGCTTACAGATCCCCCAAGCTCACTGCACTTCCTGGCCTTCATGTCTGTGCTTCTTTGGAATGACTCGGCCCCTTGTTTCTTGGGCAAACTGCAATGTGGAGCTCAAGTGTGGTCACTTCTGTGAACCTTTCCTGATTTCTCATGTGTGATGTTTCTCCTTTGTGCTTCCATAGCCTCTCCGTGCCCCATCACTGACAATTTCACCTGCACAATTTTTTATTTTCTCCTCCAATAAGTTCTGAGACCCTTGGGGACAGAAATGATGTCTTCTATCATTTTATCCTTAGAATCTAGCACAACACCTGGCATATAATAGGTGCTCGGTAAGTCAAATGGTGAGAGATGCCTACAAATGGAATCATTGTTTTGATGGAGGTAGTAACACCTGGTTTCCACGACTGTTCAGGCAGACCCATAAACCCCTGTCAGAGATCCGATGAGTGAGATTTCTGTATTTGGTGGGATATTGGCCTATGTGGCATTTACATTTTGTGATTCTAAGTTGTCACTGCTTGTGTTCCATTGCATAATTATTTATTTTTACCAAGCTCCCAAATGTCTTAATTAGGCCTGTCATATGTTATGAATTCCATTTCTGGGTATTGTAGGAATTGTTGTCCTAGCGCTTTTTTCTGCTTGTGAGCAATTTGACTCAGTGGGATGATATTTTATTTTATAACTCATTAATGTTTGTGATCCCGTGTACTCACATATTCAGTATCATCTGTCAGCTACCACTGGAATCGATCCCGCAGACCATCAGAATGTTCTTTCCTGCTTTATTAGTCCTATGCCAAGAATCAAGGGAGCACGACGAATCCAGTGTCACATAGGAACCATATGCTTGGCCTGGGCTGTGTATGCATGGGCAAGTAAACCAATCATGTCTGTCTGTCTCCAAATAAAGAATTAACTTTAATGTTACTTTGGGTAATGCACATTATCAAAGTTAAACTAAGCACAACATAGGAAATTCTAAGAGGTTACCCATAAAACGGAAAACGATTTCATTCCTACTGAGTACAAATGTGGCTTCATGTATGGTGTCTAAGATCATATACTTAATGTGAACTCCCGTAACACCAAAGTGTGATGGTTAAAAAAGTACATCTGTTTCCAACGATAGATAAAAAGCATTTATTTGAACTATCCTCATGCAATAAACCTATAGAATGTTTGGTTAACTATTTTCAGTCAGTCAGCACCTACCACATCCAGCGACGTTCTTCAAGCTTTTATTAAGACTTTACTGTGTGTAGGTCTTGTGCGAGGGTCCATGATGAATGAGATAAAGTCCCTGCTCTCAAGGAGATCACCGTCCAGATAAATAAATACCCTAGGTACAGTGATTTCCATGTGGCTGTTGGCCTGGCCTGTGCTGGATGTTTCTTCTTCTGCAAAACTCGAGAGGAAGACTCGCTGTCCTGGAGGTTAAGTCGTTTAGTTTAATCCTGAGGGGATAAGCAGATGCTCTCACCGAGGGCCTGGCATCTGGGACTGTCAACATCTATTACTGAAGGGACCCGATGAGATGGAATTAAAATTAGCCTGTGCAGAAAGAACATGGGAACCATCAATGAGATACTTATGCTGTCCTGGAAATAATTGGGAAAAACTTTGCGGTCAACTTCCTCTAAAGAGTAAAAGCAGCCGTGTCCCCCATGATATCTAATGTGCCATAGAGCCCGCTTAACCTGAGGGTTACTGCGGATGGGTTACCAACCGCCAGAGGCTCCCAGCTCTGGACTGGAATCTCCATTGTTCAGCAAACATTGGTTTGAGCCCCCGCAATTTTTCTGGCCCTCCATGAGGCACTGGGTATAGACAAGTGAACCTACAGGACAAGTCAGCTGTCTTCATGGAACTTACAGCTTTCTAGGGGGTGACTAAGGTCGCGAGCTGGCCTGGGGGAATAACTGCCCCCTTGTTTGTGATAGAGGAGGAGGAGGGAATTCAGTGTTGGTTGAATAGACTTCCTGACACAAAGGTCAGTGTTTGACACACATACACGTTCGTTGTCGCCCCTTACTACACAACCGTTTGATGTAGACGTGTAGTGGACATGTCTCTTTTTGAAGTGGGAGAGAACAATCCAGGACCATCAAACCTTACCTTTGGGGGATTCCCTCATTGTATATGGCCGGCAGGGTTGGGGGGAGCCAGAGTCCCCCCTCTCACCAGAGCAGCCCAGTGGGGCAGAGGTGCCCACCCTTTCAAGAACTGGAGGGAGTGCCTCGGAGAAAGAACTAGTTGAGGAATTAGTGAACTTAATTGTGAGTCCAGAAGCAATTACATAAAACTATATTATCTTAAATTCATTTGCTTTATATAAATTAAATTGTAACTTTATAGTCCATAACTTATTATTTGAGTCTTCCTCATGGTGTTTACATAGTCACATGAATTTCAATCTGAAAGAATTCTGCTTTGTAAAGGAGCAACCCAAATATTCAAAAAGAAAACCCACAGTTACTTATTGAGCATCTGCTATGCGGTAGGTAGGCCCTAGGGATATAGCGGTGAATCAGACAGACAATACCCTTGTCCCCATGGCTCTTATGTTACAGTAGAGAAAGGTAGAAATAGACCAAATACAGCATATGCCAACAAGAAAAACAAAGCAAGGGAAAAAGGAGAGAGTGTGTGGTGGTATGAGTATGGGCATATATCTGTCAGTATTTTATATAGACTTGTCAAGGAAGCCTCTCTGATGAAGTGGCACTTAGCAGAGACCTACAGGAAGTGAGGGAGCAAGTCCTACATTTTGGGGACTCTGAAAGTCATTTCAGAGAGCTGGAGGAGGATATGCAAAGGCCCTGAGGCAGGGGCATATTCGATGTATTTGAGGAACAGCAAGGTGACCACAGTGGCTGAAATAGAATGAGGTAGAAATGGAATGGCAGGGGGTTAGGTGCCCAGAGAAATAACAGGGGGTCTGTTAGGCCAGGAGAAGGAGTTTAGATTTATTCTGGGTGTTGGGGTCTGACTTGGCCTTGTACAAGGAGCACACTAACTGCTGAGTTGAGAGGAGTGTAGCAGCTGGCTGGGAGGCTAGTGAGAAAGCAGCCGTGGTCACCTAGGAGACCAAAGGTAGCGGTTAGCCATTGGGTCCCAGATATATTCTGAATGTAGAGCTGACAGGATTTGCTCAAGAATTGGATAGTGGGTGTGAGAGAGAGGAGTCAAGGGTGACTCTGAGGGTTTGGCCTGAGTAGTTGGTACAATGGAGTTGCCAGTTTTTTGAAGGGGAAGACCAAGGAGTGAGCACATGGGGAAGAATGTTAACCCCTGAATCTTATCTGTTTCCTTTGTTCTATAAAGGGGAACTTGACATTGTAAGGATGTACATTTCTGAAAGTATTAGTAAGTATTACATTTGTCTAATTTTCGAGATGATTTGGGTCTATGAAGTTGGCCTTAGTTTTCCATCACTGGCAGGGTTCCCTGATGAGAATATGTTGGGTGGGTGGATTCCAGGCTTGCGGCGTAACTCTCACAATGGGCAAGTTTCTGCCAGCGGGCACTTTCCACACCAGCTGGGGGGTTCTTCACGCTCAACAAGATTCTATGTTTCCATACTGAGCATGATTCTCTTGGACCTCTCACGAGCTAGCTGCCCCTCAATGTCAAGGTGAGTCACTTCTTACCCCAAGTTGCTTTCTCCCATTTGAGTGGGATGACGGACACAGCCTCCAGGTCACAACTCTTTGGTGCTCGGTGACCCTGCTACCTCTCTCTCGGGCATTCAGGGAACAGTCTATGTAAACACCACCAAGCTGACACAGTTTGGCCCAATGATTCGGCAGCATTTTCTAGGAGAGTGAATGTCCTTGAAAGCATCGACACAAAGCCTTATTTGAGGAGAGCTGGGGTGGGGGAACAATAGCTGCTATGTTCCTTACAAGAACGTCTTTGGAGAGCAAACTAAACTTGAGTGGGTGGACACTGAAAACGCTTTTCCAAGAGTAGGAAGCAAAATGTAATTCTCCTCCTCTGTCGGGCCTTTCTGTTGACATTTCCTGCTCCTTCACAAAGTGCAGTGTGTGCCCTGAAGTGTGTAGTTGTGGAAGCAACCATAGCCATTTCAGTATATCATCCACACTGTGGATAATTTTAAAAGTACCCTTTATCACACAGGTGGGAAAAGAAGACTCACTGAATTCAATATATAACATCGATGTTTTTAATGAGGAACCTCAAGTATTCATCTGCCTCCCATTTTTCCATTGAACTGACTCTTAACTTTTTTTTAAATTAGGGGAGTAGGGACTATAAGTGATAGTTGATGCTAATAAGTACTTGGTAAAAATGAAATGAGATGGGAGAAAGCCGTGGGGGGAAAATGTATTTGCCAAAACATGTTAGCGTAAATAAGGTAATAATAAATGTATCTCATGGTCTAGAAGTGTACCATCCAATACGGTAGTCACGAGCCACACGTGACTGCTTAAATTTAAATTAAATCTAATTAAAAACACAGTTGCACCAGCCACATTCAGGTGCTCAGTAGCCATATGTGGTTCATGGCTGCTGTATTAGCTCAAATATGGAGCATTTCCTTCATCATAGAACATCGTATTGGACAGTGCTGGTCTAGAATATAAAATAAGAACCATCTGTGATAAATTATATATTTCATTCATGCCATCCGGCCCAGGGCCAGGGTGGGAAAGTGCAGAGAGACACGAAGGAAATCTCTGTTCTTCTAAGATGGTGTGATCTGGGTGATGCTGCGTGGGGGCTCACTTTTGTGTCCTTCAGTTTGGACCTTTTCCTGCTTGTAACTCTGGTTGAGAACAGTCAGGAGTTACCCATGAGGTAACATACTCGCTTCTTTCCGAGACACTTAAATAGAAATATAACCTGTTTTAGTAAAAAAGTAATGGAGTAGTTTAAATCCACAAGGTCATAAGATGTAGGAAGAAAAGTAGAAGCAGAGGTGGGGGAATTGTATTCGAGTCTCACGTGTATTGTGTTATCCGACTTTTAATAAAAGCTAACCAGATGGAGGAAGCTTTCCCTAACTCAGTTGTGGATAACTGACATATTATCGTCCTATTTATCAGTCACATTTAAATAGAGTCAATTGTTTTCTAGTGTGAAGACCAGGCAAAGGGTGGTTATCTGCCTTTCTTAGGCAGGCATGTTGAATAAATATTTACTGAGCTGACTAGACCTGTGAGAACAGGACTGGGTTGGGGGTGCGTGGGAGCGGGCAACATTCCCCTCATAGCACAGCTGCCTGACACCACTGCTGCCAGATACATCATGAGGCTTAAGGTTACACTTCAGAGGAGGTGACTCCAGGCCACCTGACGGAAGGTATGGTGGCTTCCAAATCAAGACCATTAAGGAAATGTGACCCTTCTCTGAGGTACCAAGCTACCTGCCTCTGGTGGCCCCAGAGCCCAGGGGAAAACTTCCAGGTGTAATGCAGCCTACCCACAGAGATGTTTGGAAGCAGGCTCCAAATGGCACAAGGAAGCAGTCAACACGACGCGAAATATAGTCAGTATAAGTGACTGAAATTTCTAAGTTCACAGCTTGTCAAGAATGTGTGTTGAAATGAAGCTGGAGGATGTCGCAATGACAGACAGTAATGGGAGGGGGTGACCTCCCTGAGCCTAGAGGAAGGTAGAGCGAGGATTTATCAGGGTAGCGTGGGCCAGCAGAGAAGTTTCTCTGACTGGCCAAAGGGAGGGCTGTGCACCCTTCTGGCCATGTGACAGAGGGCTCATGGCACAGAGTTTCCCTAAGACAGCCATTTTGCTTATTACCCAGATCTTTTTGCTCATGTTCACTGTTGAGTCAGCAAATCTTTTGATCGTGGCTGGGTTTCCAGATGTTTTTTGGACTCTGAGGTAAATGTGATGATCCCTTAAGATATGCTGATCTGATTACCTTTATTCTTTCCAAAGTGAGTATATTTATACGTGTAGAAATCTGTCTTACGAAATTTCTATAGACTTGAAACATTTCCCCCAGATTTGATCATTCCCACAAGCTGATCATTTTTCCTTTCCTAAAAGGACAGAATAAACACTTAGGTGCAACTGCCTCATTTTGGCCCTAGGGTTGCTTCACTTAACTCCCATCTGACCCCTGGCCCCTTCCTCGGCGAGGGCTGTGGGAAGCCCAGCTCTGTGACACTTGAGTTATGCTTGTCATGAACACTGGTAAAGCGACTAACTTTAAAAGCAGCTAACTTAAAGAGGGCAAATTATTGGATGGCCTGAAAGAGTCAGCCGTCACCAAGCATCCAACAAATATTGATAAATATTATTACAGTATTTTTTATAAACTTTATTTGTAATTTGCAATGCAGTTGCAGTTGAGTTTTCCTAGATGTCATATTACTTACTTAAAAAAAAAAAGAACAATTTGTGATTTGAAGGCGATACCTTCACCACTACTTCTCTGTGTGAGTCATTGTAGAGAAAGCCATAATGAAATAGACGCAAACCCAGCCTTTGGCATGAAGGCAAATTCACAGTGTTATTACTTTTGGAGAGAGCCTGTTCTCAAAGGGTAGTACCAAAGCCTGTTTTGAAATTGGGTTTGTTTCTTATTTCTTCTTCCTCTTCTGGCAGGAGTGAAAAGCATTTCATTCTTCAAAAATTTATGTCCCCAAACATTTTTTGCAAGTCCACTTCTACTTACCTAAAAGGCTGTATTGTTGGTTTAAATGACTGGAATCAACGTTTTGGGCTTCTTGCCTGATATAAATTGGTACTCTTTCAGAGTAGTCCTAGTGAGTGGTGCTTTTCAAAGTGGAATTAAATTATGGGGTGGGAATCATAAATTGATTTTGATTCCATTGCCGAGTCCGGTTGATTCGTGTGGCTGAGGGAGCGCTGTGTTGAAAGGGAGCAGACAACACCATCAGCAGTGTCTTTGCTAGACACGGGAAGGACGAAGTGGCAGTAGACATGACCCAGGTTTGCTACCTGGGGAGTGCCGGCCATTTAGATTTACAGAAGTTTGCCGGGCCACTACCTCTGATTCACCTGTTCTGCTCATATACTTCAGATTTGTCAATAAGATGACCTTTGAAAGCCTTGAAGCTCTTCAGATAAACAGGCTCCAGGTCTCCCTCTCTCCCCTGTATTGTGTTGGCTGGGCAAATCAGTTCATGACGCATATTTGACTTGTTGATCTTGTTCAGCAAAGCATCATGGTCTTAAAGAATGGTTCATGTAATAAAGAGACTGTCAGAATTTTTTTTCTACCCAGTCTAAACATGTAATCCAGAAATAAAGGTCAGTTCGGATTTGTTAACATCTGCCTTATTCAGGACACGTTGCATGTCAAGTAACAGTTGCCTAAGTTCTTTATGCTGCAATGAAGAGCCATCTCCGGAAGACCGGGGTATGTGTATGTGTTACTCTGAGAGCCTTTTCTCTCCATCCTTTTTTTTTTTTTGCATTCTTAAAATTGATATACAAATTACAGGGAAATAATTACTGCAGTTCAAAGCCCAAGAAAAAAAGCCCTGAACTTGGATGACCTTAGATGGCTGCTTAATCTGTAGCCCAGTGCTTGTCTGTGCCAATTGCTCAATAATCTCACCTGGGGAACTTTTTAAAAAGAGTACTGATATCCAGGTCTCACACCAGGCTAATTGAATCAGAGTCTTTGGGGCTGAGACCCGAGCATCAATATGTTTTTTAAAGCTCCCCACATGGTTTTAATGCACATCATGGCTGAGAACAACTGCTCTAGCAGATCTGTGCCTTCCACTTCCTTGTCTATAAACCCCACTATCCACTGCAGGTAAGATCGCCCTTGATTCGACCCATCAGCTTCTCCAGCCTCATCCCCTATCACTCTCTCCCTTCTCCCGGCTCCCAGGGATCCCGGCACACCTGGCCATTGGAGCATGCTCATCTTACCTCTCTACCTTTGTTTGCACACGCTATTCCTTCTGCCTGAGTGCTGTTTCCTCAGTCTCTCCCCATTCCAGTTCTCTCCACAAAATTACTTTCCCCCTAAGAATCAGACTCATTGTTCTTTCTCTGTCAGAAACCCGCCAGACTTGGTGTTCCTCCTACGTTTTAGAAACCCTCCAGACTTGGTGTGCCTCCTACGTTTTCATGGAAGACAGGGACCACCTCTCTTTATGCCTACACGCTCACTGCAATCTATGTTCAAAAAGCGCTTGCTACTGAGTGAGTGGATTGGCGTTAATATCTGCCTTTCCTTCTGAGGTTCTGAGCCATATTAAAGTATTTGTAAACTGTAAAGCATTTTACAGATATAAAGTGGTTTACGATTATTATTGGTTTTGATCTTTAAATGACAGCAAATGGATATTCATTGGTCACCTTCATGTAAACTTTACTCCTCAAGTCAGAATGTGGGAAGTTGTGCATTATTTATTGTTTAGAATACAGCCTGGTCGCCCTCCGGGTGGGTGCCGCAGCCCCCCTCAGGAAGCGCAGGATGTGGGCTAGGCTACGCGCAGTCCACTGCAAAGTGCAGCTCAGCTAATCAATCGGAGCTAATTAGATGATGTGTTTGCCTTAGGCAGCATCTCTGCAATGCCAAAACCTTGTCCAAATAACCGAGCTGCCCGTGAACTTTTATTATGTGGACTTATGTCTCTCAAAGCCATCTGTGAGCATGGTTTTGTGAAGCAATTATGTTGCAGGTGTGCAATGGAGATGAAGTAATGGCTTAATTATTTGGTGAAGCAGCAGGCATTTTGGACCGGAGACTGGCTTCACAAACTTCCCAGGCTTTTTCTTCATGCTATTTTGTTCTTTGGAATTTTAACGCAACTTAGAGAGAGAATTATTGGGGCTGCAGCCAGCTGTATGTACAATAATTTTGAAAAGTCAGCTTGTTCTATATTTAAATCATTAGAAGGTCTGCCTGATTCTCTTTTATATTACTGCCATGCGGGAGGGGTGTAGGGTGGGGGTGTATGTTTACGAATTGCCTCCAACTTAAGCAAAATTTGGGTATGTGTATATTTGGGGGAAGGAGGCCTGTCTCTTTCATCAAATTCTCCAAAGGGTCTAAGAGGAATGAGAGTATTAAATGTTGTTTTATGTTTCTTTGAAGTTGTCAGTAGTATCTGGGAGTGAAAGATGGATCTTGAGTGAGTTCCTTGTCTTTTTCTATGACATAAAAGTAGATCTCCATCAGAAGCCAATTCATTTCTAAATTATCCATTCTCCTGTGTCTTGTTTCCCATCGTCCTATGCATTGGCATTTTGACCTTGACATTTCTGATGAGAACGGGCAGAGAGGTGGAAAGTGAAATGAACCACAGAGCAGGATGTTAAGAAACAGGGTGATCCAGGATTTTCGTGTAAGGCCGTGCAGGACTGTGATGGGAATGCCCCCCAGCCCCATAGCTGTTTTACGTGGTGGCCCTGGGCGTACCCTACATTTTTGAGCACCTGTCATAAACCAGGCACTTTGTATATACTTTCATTTTTAGCTCTCACATTAGCATTTCGAAGGAGGTTTGGTTATCTTCATTTTACTGAGGAAAAGTGAAGAAACTGTGGCTCATGTTTAAACATCTTGCAATATAGGAACTGCATTGGGATGGTCCCTTACCTGCACAGAGATGGGGCTCAGGAAGTATTTATCAAATGTGACTAGCATAGAAAACACGATTCCCCAAGTGGTAGATATAACCTCTTATGGACCTGCACTTCGTATTTTATTTTGTATCATTGGCTAGCATGAAAGAATTGGTTGGGGTATAGCAATTAGCTTAATTCTTTTTGGCTTACCTGTGTTTTTCAATTATTTTGAGTTAGTTCTGCCAGCTGCTCCCAGGAATACAGCGAACTCCTTATTTTGTTTTTATCTGTGTGTTGATGCCGTTGACCTTTCCTGCAGAGTCTTTTCTTCATCAGACATTTATTAATTCTCTGGTTATGGAAACTAAGCACCGTACAGAGGAGTTAAACACAGTCCCTGCCTTCTAGATGCTTAGAGCAGAATGAAAGAGCTTTCTGTTTCTTCAGCACCTTGGTTTGTATAATAATGTAGGGCTTAAATGAGGTGAGTCCCACCTGCTGACGAACGACTGCTGTGTTTCTTACTAGAATGCTGAAATATAAAGAAACTAAACATGAGCAAGCTTTAGGAGCTGAGGTGGTCAAATACTAAGCTGTGTGCCTATCTAAGAGTTTTCAGACTTTGTGCTCAATGAGACCACCACGTTGTAAGTGGAGTGGGGTGCCAAATGCAGAAGTGTCCTGCTTTAGATGCCATCTGGCTGGAGGAATGGAATGGGAAGGCGGAGGTTTGTTTGGGAGCGCCATGAGCAGGCCTGGACATTACAGCCACCACAGTTCACAACTTCAGAGAATACTGATTTGATTTTATTTTTTAAAAAATTAATTGATTTTAATTCTGAGTAAGAAAATAATACCTGTTCCTATGTAAAAAAAAAAAAAAATTGAGCCCAAAGGAAGTAAAAAGAAGGAAAAGTAATTCTCCTATCCATAGTTGACCATTGTTATAAAATTTTGGTGTCTATTTTTCTCTGCGTGGGATATTCTTTAATATTGACCTTGGCTAAGAGCAGCCTTTTCTCTTCACACCATCTCTGCCATGCACTGAGAATAAAACAGTTGCCAGCCAAGAGACGTAAAAGCATGCTCTGGCCGGCTCCTTTGGAAAGACAGATCCTGGCAGATGAAGTGTATGAAGGTGCAGGGGCTGCCTGTTGAAGTGAAGACTTGGACATTATGCATTCAAATGATTTCCCTCCTTGCCTATCTACAGAAGACTCATGAGTCTGAGCATTGTGTGTAGAGTTATGCTCCTGGTGGCAGCATAATTGCTAAAGAAGGAAAAATATTAATAAAGATATGGTCTGGGCCCAGAAGAACTACATGAAAGTCTTAACTGGAAATCTGGATTCACAAATTATGAGAACTCTACACAGATCTTGCCTTCCCTTTTTTTCCTGTCTGTGAGCAGCCTTAGCAAGAAATGTAATTCTTTAATCGTTCTATTTGAGAGTTTAAGAAAATAAATAGTAACAAATAGTTGTTTTCTGGAGCTATGTGCCTGTAAAACATGACTGCATGTACAAAAAAAAGGTGTCCTGAAATCATTGCTCTTTCATAATCAGTGCATTTGATTCTAGCTATTTATTATTTTTAAATAGTTCTCTGTTTATATGTTTTTGCTTGTTTTCTGCTTCCTAGATTATCTGCTGCTTCAAGTATATAGTGCTGTTCAGTTGGTACTAAAATGCTCTGGGAGCGTTGAAGATTCCCTCTTTTGTTCTGACCTCACCTTTGAGTAGTCTCTAATGTTCCCCCAAATAATCTCTTAAGAACTTATTGATGAACTCCTTCTAGGTCCCTGTAGTCTACCAAGAACCCCACCAAACTCAGTCTTCGACCACACCCTTGCCTGGAGAGCACTGTGTCTAGATCAAGATATTTACTGAAGCCAAGAGGGAAGAGGTCTCAGGTTAGCAGGTGCTGGAGTGAGGGGAGAACGGTCCATGCTGCCTTACTGGTTTGGGTGATGACGTCAGATTTCCCTGTAGGTCAGTCACTGGGAATGTTTCCTTAGGGTCCTGGGCTACTGTCAGCTGTCTGGACCCTGTGTTTCACCAGATTTGGTAGTAATTATCCAAACCACATCATCTTTTTTTGTGTGTGTGAAGATTAGCCCTGAGCTAACATCCAATGCCAATCCCTCCTTATTTTTTTGCCGAGGAAGATTGGCTCTGGGCTATCATCGGTGCCCGTCTTCCTCTACTTTATATGGGATGACGCCACAGCATGGCTTGACAAGCAGTGTGTCCGTGCGCGCCCAGGATCCGAACCTGTGGACCCCGGGCCGCTGAAGTGGAGCGTGCACACTTAACCGCTGCACCACCGGGCCAGCCCCTCATTATCATATTTTTAATAGGCACTTCTTTGAGTGGCAGTGAAGGGAGATGGGCAGATGCTTGGGATCCCTCCTGGCAGAGCATCCAGGATGTGTGCGCCTTAAATTCTTTTTTGAGTAGATTGATTTACAGGGGAAATTCGTATTATATAAAATAGTAATTTTATAAACATATGCAAAATATATTCTATAAATGTAAACTATTTTTGCATTCTGCCTGTTGGCCTCATCACATCTGCCATCTCAGCAGCTGGGGAAGCCACTTCCCCACTTGTCCCAGTGGGGCCACTTGCCCCTTTTCCTTCTGTACTTTTTAAAAAAAAATAAAGAGGACAGAACAGCATGATTACTATTTTATTTACCAAATAGTCGTTTTGAATATTTATGATGCTCTTAATAGTCAGTCATTTCTTTGAAAAAAAGACTTCTCCAAAAATGTTGGCCTGATCAGGTACCATGACTTCTGGTTTCTGTGCTGCCTCTAACAGAGGCTCAGTAACGTTGGAGAGTTACCCTTTAAGGGACTGGGTAACTTCTCCTAAAAAGGAAGAGCCTTGGCCTAACTGACCTCCTGGGTCTCTCCAACCTGAAATTCTGTACTTGGTCTAGCCCAGTGGTCCTCAACTGGGGGCCACCGGGCAATGTCTGAAGACTGATTATCTTCTAATGGCGTCTAGTGCGTACAGGCCAGGACGCTGCTAATCATCCTACAATACATGGGACAGCCCCCCCACAGCAAAGAATTATCCAGCCGCAATGTCAATAGCGCTGAGGCTGAGAAGCTCCCGTCCAGAGGAAGCTGGAGGAGGTGCGGGTCCAGCTCTCAGCCTTCCCGGTGCATTTTCTTGCTCTCCGTTGGGCTTGCAGGGTTCTCCCTGGTCTGGGTGTCACTCTCAGCTCATTTACCATCTGAAACTTCTCTAGATGAAGAGATGGAGGAGCTTCCTTCGGGGATAAGTCAGATGGGCCCGATTAAAGGAAACAGAGCTTCTATTGTCTGGGGTTGCTGGCGAGTGTGAGAAGACGAAAGTCACCACGTACACGGAGGTGTCGGTTTTCTAAGCCATGTTAAAAATGTGTGGCTCATTTTCTTCTCTCATTTTGTTTTCCCGGCAGTGACTTAGAAACTTGGCATTTGTTTACATTTCCATATTTCCAGTACATTCCTGGGACTTGGCTCATTGAAGGCTTAGAGTTTTCTAGACTATAGTGTGTCATTTAATCTTCATAGGGACTAATGCCTGAAGAAGAGCCATTTTGACAAAATAAATTAACATGACTATAACCTTTTGGAAGGCTATTTGAGGGAGAAACAAGCCAAGAAATGATGGTATGTTGAAAACACACGGAGGAATACCTAACGCGCCTTAAGGAGCAAATGTTTTTATTGTTTATTTATTCAAGTGCACATGTACTCAGTGGCATATGGCTCGGACCTCTTTAAAAAGCAGAAACTGAAAACTGTCCTCTGAGCAAAAGCCGCGACAAGAGTGGGGAGGTTGCCCAGAGCAACGTCGTTCATTAGGGTGACCGGATTTCACAAACAAAACAGATCGGCCTGGCTGCAGCCATTAAAATTCACAAACATTCTTTTCCCTAAGAAGCCTGATTCCTTTTAAGGAATACTTGTTGTAGACACACCTCTACTTACACATACACAGACCCTCTCTGTACCCCTCCTGAACTCCCCTGCAGAGAAGCAGGAGGCAAAAAGGAACTTCGCATTCTTGGGGTTCAGCTGCCACATTTGGCACGAGAGCAGGGGCTGGCCAGTTAGCTCTTACTCTGCTCTTTGATGGAAAGCCATAATCACACCTCCAGAACAGCAGGGCGAGTGCTCTTAAAGAAATTCACTTCCACCGCTTCCATATACCTCCTGTGAGCACCAAGTGCCACTCTGTGCCTGTCTCAAGGAATCAATTTGTATCTCACATTCATTCTCCACTTCCCCATTCTCACCTTCCCCCGCACGCACCTTTTTTAACCACTGCAGTCATGAATGGCCAAAGAGGGTCACTCTTGCTTTCCATGAGCCACTTTTCCCCAACCACAGGCAGATCTGGTTTGCCAGACCTCATCCTTTATGGGCATGCTTGGGCAAGCACCATCTTTTTTCCCTGTAATGTGGTTTTCTGGACACAGAAAATGTAAGATGAAGAGTGAGGAGGAACTTCTCCCAGATCTCGTTAAGGTGAAAATGGGAGCAATGAGTTCTCGGTTATGGGTCTGTCCCTCCTCTCAGAGAGAACGAGGGAGCAGGGAAGCCCGGTTGATAGGACCCCTTGGGACCAGGGTGGAGGCAGGATGTATCTGATCCGCAGCTGTGGGTGCTTTGAAATCAAGGGCGATGGAAAGTGAAGGTGAGTGAGATAAGCCCATTTGGGTAAATGAGAGAGGAGGTATCAGGCAGGCCCTGGTGTGGGGAGTTCCTGAGAGAGAACCGAGCTGAGGCGGCCGTGCGGTGGTCTGCTCAAAGTCTGGAGGCGGCCAGCGGGCCCCTGTGGAGTTTTTATGATTTCCCTTGGGCGTGCTCTGTGGGGAGCAGGCTCTTTTTGATTGTAAAGGGAATATCAATAAAATTTACCTCTATGGGACATGCTCAGCATGTATAAACCTCAAAAGCATTATGCTAAGTGAAAGAAGCCAGATTCAAATGACTACGTGTTGATTCCATTTATATGAGGTATCCACAAGTTTATAGAGGCAGAAAGCAGATGGCTGTCTGGGCCTGGAATGGGAGCAGGAATCAACTGCAGACTGGCTTGAGGGAGCATTTAGGGGAAATGTTTTAGAACTGGATCATGGTGATGTTTGCACAACCCTGTAAATTGACTGAAAATTATTGAGGTGAACAGTATAATGGTTGAATTTTATACAATGTAAATTATACTTCAGTGAAACTGTTAAATTTTTACTTTGATTGGATTTTGTTTGGGGTTTGAGTAATCTGCAAAAGGATTTATATGGCTTGGAGTTGGTCCCCATTATATTAATTCTGAATTGGGGAAACGGGTCTATGAATGATGCTGTTAAGACTTGGCACTCTTAAACAAAGTCCTATTCTGAACTTGCTCCCTCAGTTTTGGTAAGTAGACTTGTGTAATCCTCATTTTTATCTTCTGAAATGCTTAACATACAAAAGAACTCATAGTTTATGTCTACAGGACATACATTTATATATACAGGAAAATCTCACTAATTTGGACATTTGAATTTAGTGCAAATTAATAACATCTATATGTGTAAAAGGAGTGAAATTATATAGAATCTCAGGGTTGGAAAGAACTTTAAAGGTTAAGAGTTGGATGACAGACACGGTGAAGAATAGCAGACAATTAAGAAATTCAAAGACTCTGGACCGTATTTGACTAGCAGATTAAAAGACCTCAAAGTTAATGGATGCCCCTTTAATTAGAAAGTTCCATTCATCAGAGTTCACTCATTATTTGACCTTAGTGGTGGTCTGAATTTAATTGTGAGTCTCCTTTTTGCTGGTGTTTAGAAAATTCCATACCTAGCGTGCTCTCGTGTTTATTTTGGGAAATGCCGTGGTTATTAGCAAGGCTGCTGAGAGTCGATTCAGGTCTGGTGAAAACAAAATGTAAGCTCCCCTTCCCTACCCACACCAGTAGGTTCCTCTTGGCGTGCAACTAGTGGGGCCCAAGCCCGCTTCCAGAAGATTCTCTGACTCTGCTGGACTTGATTATGGAAGCCGATGACATTACAGGTAATGAGATAGGACTTTCTAGCTGCTTAACTGAAGGCTCTTGTTTTTACCCATATTCATCAGGAGTTTTTCTTTTAACTATGATTTTTATGTAAGGACCAAGTGGGCAAAATAATTATTTTTAAATGGTCGTAGATTATAAAAGGCTTTTGAAGCAATGTACTTGGTTTGGTTTCATTCATTAATTCAGTCAACAAACATTTGCTTTGCTGGTGATGAGTCCAGAAAGAAGCCCGAGTTCCTGGCTTGAGATAGCTCCAGGCTGGTGGGGAGGAGGGCTGTAGGCTGATGGAGGGCCGGAGCCCAGAGACACAGAAACCAAGAAGCAGCCCTGTGTGGTGGGTGTGGGATAGGTGGTCCTACACGCTTCTTTCAGGATGGCAGGCACCATGCTTTTTTTTTTTTTTTTTTTTTTTTTTGTGAGGAGATCAGCCCTGAGCTAACATCCGCCAATTTTCCTCTTTTTTTTTTTTTTTTTTTGCTGAGGAAGACGGCCCTGGGCTAACATCGGTGCCTATCTTCCTCCACTTTATATGGGACGCCGCCACAGCATGGCTTACCAAGCAGTACTTCGGTGCGCGCCCGGGATCCGAACCAGCGAACCCCGGGCCGCCGCAGCGGAGCGCGCGCACTTAACCGCTTGCGCCACCGGGCCGGCCCAGGCACCATGCTTTTTAAGCGGTAGCACCTTCGAAGGCTAAATTGATGACCTGAGAAATGGTTTGTGATGCTGAAGCTCATCTCACGGGTCAGTCGAAAGGCCTACGTTTATTTCTCAGTGTTCCCCGCTCCCTGCCTCTCTTCCAAGCACTAAAAAGTCATGACTTAAGCTGGCCTGGCCATAAATTCATGCAAAGCAAGTCAATGTATTTGCTTCTCAATCAGCCAGTTGGAACATAGTAATCATGTCTTTCAATTTAACCTTCAAAAATAAAACAACATGTGCCTCAAGGAGATGTTCTCTAATTTTGCCTCAGAGTCTTTAAGCTTTGTTTCTCTGTGGCCAGCCTGTATTCTTTACGTTGAGTAGTGAACCATTAGACATGACCATAATATTTGTAGCAAGAGAAAGAGAAGTAAAAAGCTCACTGTTCTTTATAATGAAAAGAAGGTAGGTGCTCAGTAAGAATTTAAAAATATGTCTTTTTTTTTTTTTTGCCTAGGGGAAAAAACGATTCTTCATCCACTAATATGGTGGATTTATTTGTATTTACAGGGCAAATGTCATCCTAGTATTGGCCACATTGGGTACTACTCATGTGCCAGGCAGAATGCCGGTTGCTTTAAACATGTAAACCTGTCACCTCTAGTCTTTCCTGAGGCCTGTGGGATTAGTCACATTCCCAGTTTACGGAAGAAGAAACTTGGGCTTCACTAGTTTAAGTAACTTGACCAAATTCGCACCACTGGTGGCAGAGCCAGAATTTAAAATCACGACTGTTCTGTGATCTTTAAAAGTTTTTGTCGAAACATTAAAACTCTCTTCCTATCAGTTATAAATGTATAAGGAAATGAAGAAAATAGTAAAATTAATGTTTATGTAGTACCCTGTAATTCAAAACATTAGAGAGACTGAGAATTTTAAAACTTAATGAGAATGGTTGGAACAGTGCTTGCCTTCTCGTCATGTAGTTTGCGACATGGAGAGAGCATCTTTTCTCTGCCTTGGTCAGTTGTCACACTCCTTTCTTAAGTGTGGATCAGCTTCCAACATCTGATCCTTTGCACTTTCAATGTCATGAAATATTTCCGAGAATTTCTTTAATGTGAAGGTTTTTTGCCAGCCTCACCTCCTCTACGATGCCTTCATCCTTTGCATCACAGCCACTGTCCTCATTTATGTCCATAAATTCGCCTTCTCTAGTTTCTCTGGCTCTCGAACGGCACCAGTGTCAACGTTCCTGTGATTGGCTGTGTCTTCTATAACTCCATTTAGGTGCAGTTCACTTTTTACTTCGTGTGTTGTTACTTTTCACTTCTTTGCTGCACTTTCATCTTTCTTGGCCAATTCCCTCTTTCAGTTATCCGTTTTTGTGAAACCTGATGTGGATTTATCACTGGGAGACGAGGCAGCACGGCTACAGGCTTTGCTGTCTGTGAGAACCGAGTAACACACGTGCGGTGACCCGTCTCCCTTGGACTGTGAAGGAAGTGGTGTGATTAGTCACTGATCATAATGTGTGTCCATTCTTTATGGGGTGATTTGTGGACCAACGAGCTAGCAGTCTTATTCACAGTGAAATATACCGTGATAACTGAAATTTGAATCACGATGTTGGGAGACTGGAGTTATTTAACCGAACAGTGGTAACTGAAATTGGTGCATATCAACCATTCAAAGCTAGTATTCTAAGAAAGGTGGAAAAGGGGAAATTGCCTGATCCATTCTAGTTCTCTTACTTAGGAGGAGAGGAGAGGTTAGGGGACAAGCAGTTTCTCAGCTCCTCACCCCTATGCTTGGTGTTTCACATGTTCCATTTTACAGGGAAGAAAACTGAGGCCAAGAGTTTTATTTCACTTGCTTGAATACAGTTAGAAAGTGGAAAACTTACAGTTCAAACTCAGATCTTTCTAGCTCCAAAATCCATGGTCTTTATATTATACCACTCTTTGGGAAGGAAACCAAATGTTGTGGTGGGAAAAGAGAAGGAAGCTAACATTTACTAAATAGTGGGCCTGGGCTCTGTCCTTCCATGCTGTCACACCTATTCCTCACAGCCCTTCAACCCTCTCATTGTCCCCGTGTTACAGAGAGACAAACAATGCAAAGCTCAGAGAAGCTACGAGACTAACCGAGTCACACAACTGGTTAATTGTGGAGAGTTAAACTTTACAGAAGATGGGTAGAGTTTAGTCATTCCTCATATGACTAACAAGCTGTTTCATTGGTTTTATTCTCCAGTTTAATTCTTCGTTTATAAATTGTGGTTCAACAGATGAGAAAGCTGGAAAAAGCAAAGGTTTTTGGTTTTACTTATAAAGATTGATTTTTTTTTCTAAAAAGGCAGTTTTGGCTCATATAAAATTGCCAATTTTTGAATTAGGTTCAGAATTTTACAAAACTTGTTAGAAATTGAATTCTAATATCTCACACAGATTATGTTGTGGATGGAATTGATAGAGCTAATTCCTCATGAAAAGTAGTTTCCTCTCCCACTGAAACCCGCCCCCTGCCCTTCAACCTCTGGCTTCTCCATCTTCTTCTCTTGTTGACTGGCTCCTCCTGCCCTAGATGCCCAACAGTGTGGGTGCTCTCAATAAAATGGGAATAGAAGGAAAGTACCTCAACATAATAAAGGCCATATATGACAAACCCACAGCCAACATCATACTCAACGGGGAAAGACTGAAAGCCATTCCTCTGAGAACAGGAACGAGGCAGGGCTGCCCACTCTCACCACTCCTGTTCAACATAGTACTGGAGGTTTTGGCCAGAGCAATTAGGCAAGAAAAAGGAATAAAAGGAATCCAAATAGGTAACGAAGAAGTGAAACTCTCACTATTTGCAGATGACATGATTGTATATATAGAAAACCCTAAAGAATCGGTTGGAAAACTATTAGAAACAATCAACAACTACAGCAAAGTTGCAGGGTACAAAATCAATCTACAAAAATCAGTTGCATTTCTATATGCTAATAATGAACTAACAGAAAGAGAGCTCAAAAAGATAATACCATTTACAATTGCATCAAAAAGAATAAAATACCTAGGAATAAATCTTACCAAGGAAGTGAAGGACCTATACAATGAGAACTACAAGACATTATTGAAAGAAATCCATGATGACATAAAGAAATGGAAAGCTATCCCATGCACGTGGATTGGAAGAATAAACATAGTTAAAATGTCTATATTACCTAAAGCAATCTACAGATTCAATGCAATCCCAATCAGAATCCCAATGACATTCTTCACAGAAATAGAAAAAAGAATACTAAAATTTATATGGGGCAACAAATGACCCCGAATAGCTAAAGAAATCCTAAAGAAAAAGAACAAAGCAGGAGGCATCACAATCCCTGACTTCAAAACATACTACAAAGCAATAGTAATCAAAACAGCATGGTACTGGTACAAAAACAGACACACAGACCAATGGAACAGAATTGAAAGCCCAGAAATGAAACCACACATATACGGACACCTAATTTTCGACAAAGGTGCTAAGAACATGCAATGGAGAAAGGAAAGTCTCTTCAATAAATGGTGTTGGGAAAACTGGACAGCCACATGCAAAAGAATGAAAGTGGACCTTCTGCTATCGCCATTTACAAAAATTAACTCAAAATGGATCAAAGACCTGAAGGTGAGACCTGAAACTATAAAACTCATAGAAGAAAATATAGGCAACACACTATTTGACATTGGTTTTAAAGGAATCTTTTCAGATGACATGCCTACCCAGACTAGGGAAACTAAAGAAAAAATAAACAAGTGGGACTTTATCAGATTAAAGAGCTTTTATAAGACAAATGAAACCAGAATCAAGATGAACAGACAACCAACCAGCTGGGAGAGAATATTTGCAAAACATACATCTGACAAGGGGTTGATCTCCATAATATATAAAGAACTCACACAACTGAACAACAAAAAAACAACCTGATCAAAAAATGGGCAGAGGAAATGAACAGACACTTCTCCAAGGAAGATATACAGATGGCCAATAGGCACATGAAAAGATGCTCAACATCACTAATCATCAGGGAAATGCAAATCAAAACAACACTAAGATACCATCTCACGCCCGTTAGAATGGCTATAATCACCAAGACAAAAAACAACAAATGTTGGTGAGGATGTGGAGAAACAGGAACCCTCATACACAGCTGGTGGGAATGCAAATTGGTGCAGCCTCTATGGAAAACGGTGTGGAGATTCCTCAAAGAATTAAAAATAGAGATGCCCTATGATCCAGCCATCCCACTACTGGGAATCTATCCAACGCACCTGAAATCAACAATCCAAAGAGGCTTATGCACCCCTATGTTCACTGCAGCATTATTCACCATAGCCAAGAAGTGGAAGCAACCTAAGTGTCCCTCGACTGACGATTGGATTAAGAAAATGTGGTATATATATACAATGGAATACTACTCAGCCATAAAAAAAGACAAAATCGTCCCATTTGCAACAACATGGATGGGCCTGGAGCGTATTATGTTAAGTGAAATAAGCAAGAAAGAGAAAGACAAACACTGTATGATCTCACTCATATGTGGAATATAAACCAACACATGGACAGAGAAAACTGGACTGTGGTTACCAGGGGCAGTAAGGGTCGGGGGTGGGCACAAGGGGTGAAGGGAGTCATATATATGGTGATGGACAAACAAAAATGTACAACCCAAAATTTCACAATGTTAGAAACCATTAAAACATCAATAAAAAAAATTGCCAATTTTTGAATTAGGTTCAGAATTTTACAAAACTTGTTAGAAACTGAATTCTAATATCTCACACAGATTATGTTGTGGATGGAATTGATAGAGCTAATTCCTCATGAAAAGTAGTTTCCTCTCCCACTGAAACCCGCCCCCTGCCCTTCAACCTCTGGCTTCTCCATCTTCTTCTCTTGTTGACTGGCTCCTCCTGCCCTAGATGCCCAACAGTGTGGGTGTCCCTGAGGTTCTGTCCTGACTTGTCCTCACACACCACAGGCCTCACGTTTGAGAGATTTCCACACCAGACACCCAGCCAACGCATTAATGCCCATGTCTTCTCATTCCCACCCTCTTTCCTTCAAGGCCACACCAAGTACAAGTCCCAGTGCTCCTCCTGCTAAATAAATATTTCTCACATCTGTTTCCTCTCATTTATCTCTGTTGCTGGTCTCTGTTTGGTTCTTCACAGCAGCTGACTGGAAATGATGAGGCCTAACTGTTCTCCTTACGTTCTTGTCTTCCGCCTTCTGGTGCTCCCGTCCCCTCTGCCAGAGTTTCTAAATCCCAAACTCGATAATGTTGTGCTCTTGCAAAACACCTCTCAATGAGTTTTCATTGCTCACAGGATAAACTGACTTAGCAGAGCATACAAGATCATTTCTGATCTGACCCTAGTCTAACTTCCTACCTCATTTTCCCCCCTTTTTCACATACTGTGTGTCATTTTGGGGGAAGTCTCAACAAGTTCCTGCTTCTCAGCCTTTCCCTCACCTTGGACCAGCCTCCCTCCCCTTCCTTGGACAGACTTGTCTCCAAAGGTTTCCTGGGTTCTGAAACTCACAGAATTCATCGTAACTTGTTCTCCCCCTGTGGTTCCATAGCACATACTTTCCTTGAGTGTAGCAGGCATCACATTTTGCTTTGTTTACAGGGCTCTTCCTATAGGAGTGTGTAAAGGCCTTGAGGACAACAGCTGTCATATCTGCATTCATCACTTAGTGGGTATTCAGTAAATAGTGATTGAGTAGATTTCAAGATCACTGCTCTTCTGGTGCTCGTTTGGGGAATGTTATGCCTAGAGAAGCAAGTTATACAGGACGTCCTTTGCTGATGCAGTAGTTGAGAACTGTGACTTGGAGAGATTGACAAATCTGGTACCCTCTTAGATGATATATTGAAAGAATCGTGAAGGAAGGGTAAGAGATAAAGGTAGAAGATAGGGTTACAGCCTAGACCAATACAGTCTGACGAGCGACATGTGGCTGATGAGCACTTGAAATGTGACCAGTCCAAACTGACATGTGCTGAAAGTGTAAAATACACACTTGATTTCAGACACCTAGTACTCCCTCCCCAAAAACAATAAAATAACTCAATTTTAAAATATCGATTATATGTTAAAATAATATTTTGGATATATTGAATTAAAATATATTAAGATTAATTTCAGTTTTTTTATTTTTTTTACTTTTTAAAAATATTGCTACTAGAAAAATTGAAATTTTATTTGTGGCTCATGCGATGTTTCTCTTGGCCAGCTGGGCTAGAGAGAAGCTATAGGAAGCAGAAGGGTCGGGGACAAGATGAGAGGCAAAGGGCAAATGCTTTAAAAAGAATCAGAAGTGGAGAGAAAGGAAGAGAGGCTGCTGTATTGGGCAGAGTGAGGAAAAGAGGACCCTGCGAAGAGTTAAGTCAGAAAACACAGTGTAGGCACTGCGGATAAGAAATGTGGAATGCGGCCTCCGCAGGCGGCCCCTTACCTGCGACAGGCAAACTTGGGTTCAAACAGTGGACGAGCGCCTGCATTGTTTTTCTCTTATTATGAAATCGTTCCTGTTTACTGTTGCATAATTAGAGAATGAGTAAGCGAAAAGGAGAAAAGATATTCACCACTCGTAATTCTAGTCCTCAGAAACGATCCCCTTAAACCTTGGTCTGCCACTGTCTTTCAGATCTCTTTCTGTGTTTGTGTGCACTTATGTATGGTTTTTATGCAAATGAGACCGTTCTTTACACATACTCCTTGTATGCTGCTTTTTTTTCACTTAGTAGTTTAAATGTTTTTCCATAGTAGCCTTAAGTTTAAGGTAATTATTGCTGGAGTCCAGAGAAATAAAGCGAAGGAATGTTATTTCCACAGTGCAGCGTGCTTGGCTCCCCTCTTCCCCGTTTCCTCTCTTGGGGTGACAGAGACTTTGACTGACCTAGATGTGGGTCCGTTTACTCCGGAGAGGCAGGTCGCCTCTGTGCCTTGCCAGGTGTTGCCCTGTTAGTGGCATTTCCTAAATCCCACTGCTTAAACCCTTCCTTCTTCCAAGGATTAGAGCTGTAGACTAGAATAAATCTGAATATCTGTAATTCAAGATTCAAAATGAAGCAAACGCTGTCAACATTACAGCTGTGCATATGTCTAGGTCTGGACACGTCTAGCTGTGCGTAGGTGCCTATATTGGCCTTAAAGTGGTCCAGAGCACATTATTTTGAGGAATTTAAAGCTAAAAAAATTTTTTTAATTACTAATTTTTTTGAAATTTTAAAAGTTGCTATTTTACTAATTCATAGGTTCCATATCATGGAGGCTCTATTCTGACATTTAAAGGTGGGGGGGATATCAGTTCAAGTGGGAGGACTTTGTAGATTTTAGATGATGGGAAGAAATGTTACCTGCAGGGGCTAGGCAGCGGCTTAACGGATAATGGGTGAAATGGGTCGTAATGTAGATTTGTTGCAAACTGTAACTTTGTCTCCCAAGAAATCAGCATTTTTAGCTACACTCAAATTGTTTATTGAGATTTTATTTGTTTTAAATTTCCCACTTGAGAAGAATCATGGTTTATACTTCTTCCTGCTCCACCTCCCTTGGGTCAGCCCATCCCTCTTCCCGATTACCTGAGCTAGAGAGGCAAAAGGGTGAGGCTATGGCTTCCCAGAAATTGTCAGGGTTCTGTGAATGGGGAATGGGTTCCATTTGTGAGGGCTGTGGAAGGTGGGGGAGGGAGTTAGGAAGTTCAGGAGACTGGCATTAGGATCTAGAACTTCTTAATAACATCAATGACAGTTACAGTTACGGCAGAAACAACAGTACTCACAAATCAGCAACAGGAACGGCACCATTTATGGAACTTCCACTGAGGGCCTGGTGCCCTACGGTGGACCTTTCACATGTGATATTTTTAATCTTTACAACAAACCTGCAAGAGGAGTTGTGTGATCATTTTACAGACGAGGAAACTGAAGCCCAAAAAGGTCAATGCCTCGTTGAGGTCATGGCTATGGAGTGGCTGCATGGGATTAATTCCAGGTTTTCTCCCTGCAAAAGGAAGGTGAGTACCAAAGTACCAGCACATCTGAACCCCCACTCCCACTCCCAACCCGTGTTTGCTTCGTGCCGGGGCAGGGAATTTTGGCCTTTACAATGATTAGCATCTTTTAGTTCCATAACAAGCTCTCTTCACCTTTTCCTGCCAGCTGAGAGTAAGGAAAACTGGCAGATGGCAAATCAGGTGTGTGTGCGCGTTAGTAAAGTGGTGGCTTTTAAAATGCAATTTCAGTGTTTTGGTAGGTGACCCTTTTTCTACTTTAAAAATCTTCTCTTTCTAGAGAAATCTTAAAGAGCCTTTGAAATGTCTCTGTCAACTCCCAGAGAGAGCTTGTACTTTAAAAAATAAACTTTAATGAGCGGAACTGGCCTACTGTAATGATGGGTTTGCCTTCCTTGTAAATTAAACACTGTTTTTAAGATGGGCTTTGCTACATTGCCAAAGTTCATGTTTGTTCTCCAAATTATAAAGATTAGAGATGGAGAAAAGAAAGATTTCTTCTAGCTTTTTAGTTCTAATCTTGATGCTGTGTGAAGAAATTTCCCAATGCTTTTATTCATTCAAAAAGAAGTTAACGTAACTCAGTGGAATAATTAGTACACCCTCAGTTGTGGGAGGGTTTTTTTTTTTTTTTTAAGCAGGAGGATTTGGAAGATGGGGACATTATTTCTAAGAGGAAAATTTAAAAAACAAAGCAAGCATCTCTTGCATAAAAGCAAGTGTAGATTTTGACACACAGCAGAGCTGAGTGCTATTGACCTTCGCTCTCGCGTTACCCTAGAGTCTGACCAGCTGCCTTCTCTCGCTGTCAGTGTCGCCAGCTTCTCTGATGTATTTACATCGTTGTTACTGACTTCATCATAGACATAATTTGGATAAAGAGGGCAGGAGGGGGAATGGGCAGGACTTTTCATGGACTGCTCAGGAAGACGAGCTGTTACAGGTAGATTGTGCCCCCTGAAAGGCATGTTGCAGTCCTAACCCCTGGTACCTGTGAATGTGACCCTATTTGGAAAAAGGGACTTTTCGACGTCATTAAGATATAGTGAAGATGAGCTCACTCTGGAGTAGTGAGCTTAATCCAATATGACTAGTGTCCTTATAAGAAGGGAAGAGACATACAGGGAGGAGAGTGCCATCGAAGTCCCAGACACACAGAGAAGGCCACGTGATGATGGAGAGGGACGGGAGTGACGCGTCTACAAGCCGAAGAATGCCAAGGATTGCCAGCCACCCCCAGGAGCCGGGGAGGAGCATGGAACAGGTTCTCCCTCAGAGCCTCCAGGAGGAACCGACCCTGTGGACACCTCGATTCCAGACTTCTGGCCTCCTGAACTGTGAGAGAATAAATTTCTGTTGTTTTAAGTCACCCAGTTTCTGGTACTTTGTCACAACAGCTCTAGGAAACTAATAGACACGCCTCACATTAGGCTGCTGTTGGCACGTATTTTCTCTCTCTGTGACACCTAACACGCCCCTCCCCCTGCCCGGTTGAAAGAGTTTTGCTTTGTCTTACTAGCCCTTCAGCATGAATCTAGTGCTGTTCTGTCCAGCAAAGGGGAAGATATCCTGCAGAAAAAGAAATCTAGAAGAAGTAGCCTTGCACAGCACCGGGAAGGCATAAACGGCAGAGAACCACTCAGCCTCCCTCATCTCTGCCTGTACTTTGCCCACCTCCTGCCCCTCCAGCCCCCCCACCCCCCCGCAGGCCCTATGAATTGCACTTGTACAAGAGAATATACCTCAGAACAAACTACCTTGAAAGTCGACATAGTCTAAACAAAGGCTGGACTCAGGATTGGGGGTCACTTTCTGGCAACTCCTTCGCCTGTTTGCCCTGAGACATCCCCAGGTACCAAGGCTCCCCAGGCTGCAGTGCTGTGTGTGTGGACTAGTCTGGGTCTGAATCCTGTGTGGTGATATGTGTGCCTGGAGCCGGTGGGGGGGGCGGGTGGAGGCAAGTAGATCTGGAGTTGAACCCTAGCTCTTGCCTCCAGTGTGTGATATGGAGGCGGCTGTATAACACACATTTTCCTTGCTAAGAAAGGAGAGAGAACGAATGTTTTCCCAAGGGCCTACTGTATACCTGGTACTCTGCTGGGCACCAAAAGGTATCACTTTATTCAATCTTTAAGAACACTTCCAAGCAAGTGATTTATCCCAGTGATTCTGAAGTAACCACATAAAAATTAAATTTTCCTCCTATACATTCACATGTCACTTAACAGTGGGGATATGTTCTGAGAAATGCGTCGTTAGGGGATTTTGTCATTGTGCGAACATCATAGACCGTACTTACACAAACCTAGATCGGATAGCCTATTACACACCTGGGCTCTATGGTACTAATCTTATGGGACCACCATCGTATATGTGGCCTGACGTTGACCTAAATGTCATTATGCGGTGTATGACTGTAATTCTTACCTCTCTGGGTACTGTCAGGATTAGATGAGGTAAAGTATATTGTGTACATAGTGCAATTTGCAGCATTCAGTGTGTGCTCAATAAATGCTGGTTTCTTGCTATTCTTATATCAACAAACTTAAGAATCAAATAATATAAGGGGCAGTGCAGGCTAAATGGTATTATGATTTCCAAAGTGTTATTAGTTTTACAATTTCAAGACAGCTCAAAAAAGAAAGAGGGGGAAAAGAGTCTGTGGTGGAATCCTATGTAGTTTGACGTGACAGCAGTGTTTGCTTCAATGAAATCTCAAATGGAGGGTGTCGTTTCCTGAGGCGGCCGGGCCACCTTTGGGGAAGTAGAATGATCGGATTGGGGAAGAGAGAGCAGCAGACCATCCTTACATATTGTGTTTATGTGTTGTCGAGAGAAACTTTTTGTTTTCCTGGGGACTCAGATTGGAGGCAGCAGATGGTTTACAGATTTGGAGCGAGAAGTCTGGAAAAGAACCAGGGCGACGTGGGGGAGAAAGAGAAGCCGAGAGCCAGGCACGCGGGCAGAGCTGCAGATGGACGAGAGGAGAGCGCTGCTGGGGCTCCTCCACTTGCCTCTTGGGCCTTTTCAGAGGGTTGCACAATAACAATTGATTGCAAATTAATGGTGAAATGTTGTAAGCAAAGACGTTCTATTAATATGACTGATGTAGGGTCAAGTGCTTATCTGATTTAAGCCCGTGAACTTCACAACTCAAGTTACTTACCTGTGCCCGTTCATTCCCCATTCTATAAGTTTTGGGGATAAAAGTGAAAATATGTGGCCTTATATAAAAGGACAATCAGGCTGTGCTCTAGAAAAATCAGCCTGTGTTTGGGAAGACCAAGATGAAGACAGGCAACGGTACAAGTCAGTGATACACGTCTGCTCTCGTTTCCTTCCTTCACCTCATGATGTTGTGGAGAAGCGAAGATGTAAAGGTTATTCTTGATGTCTGAGTCACTGCAATTAGGAGGATTCACTGATGGTTTTCTGAGTTCCAGTTCAGCAGATGAGCAGTCGGGGAGTAAGAAATGTCAAGCTGATTTCAGCTTCAAGTCTGAGTCATAATTATTATCCTCAAATAAAATAGCTCTTAAAACTTTACATTTTTCAGCCTCTAATTTTCATTAATAATCTTAAATAGTTTCAGATGTTCGCAAATTCAGGCCTATTCCTCCTACAGAGAGTACAGTCAACCCTTTCCAACTATAAAAATAAATGTAATCTTATGTAATGGGCCTGGGGAACGTGGGGGCGTCTGTGAAACGAGACAATTTCAGTTGGATTATACAGACTCTCTTGGCTGTGACTGAATTCCTGTCTGTGTCAGTATTTGACTGGAGTCTGTTCTCTCATTCAGAATTTGTGTCAATCCCTGTCTCAGAAGGTGCTGGGGTGTTTGGCACAACTGTGTGAATTAGAAAAAGGTCCTGTTTGGGTGGATGAATTAGGGAGAGGTGAACTCCCTGGGCAGACACTGTAGCCCCATGTCACATGCTTGGGACACACAGCCTGTCATGGGGGGCGGGGGGCAGGCCACATGTAGCCCCCAACTCACCAGCTCATTTTGTTCCTGCAGACTCTACTCTGTTTCTGGACCAAGGCAAGAGAATTGGTATCTTATCTGCTCCATCCTTGTAGCCCTACACCTGGGACTGTGCTGTGCCCTGGGGTGAGCTTGGTATTCCTGTGTCCAGGGTCCTAGGGGCCACCCCTGGACCTTTTCATTTTGGTCCAGTTTGCATGACAAGGCTTTGTCAGAGTGTCCTTCTGGCACTCTGGATTCCCTCTTGGAAGAGAGGCCTGCCTCCTTGGCTTGGACTGGCTATCCCACACCCCCACAGCCCCTTCTACCTCTGGCCATCATCCTGTTCCTAAAGCAGATGGACTTTCTAAAAGAAAAGCCATAACACCATTGACGAGCAACAGCACCTAACCTTAGCTCCTTGCTGTGAGCCCCTATTAATTCTCAATGCTTAAGGTGGGGACGGTGAGCCCCTATTTAATCTCCATGGAAACCCTGCTAGGGAGATGCTTTTCTCATCCTCAGTTTCACAGATAAGGAAATGAAGGCACAGAGGGATTGCGGAACTTGCCCAAGGTCACACAGCTCATGGATAGCAGACCTTGTGCTCTAATAGCTATAGCAGACTCTCCAAAGCTCCTAGTGCTGCCTACACCCAACACAGGGCCTGGAGCCCCCTGCCCCACGCTTGTGAGGTCATTACCTTGGAGGATGCAGCCAGGCCCAAGCAGCCTCAGGTTCGCAGTCACTCTTCTCTCACTTTGGGGGCCTCCCAAGGCCGACTTGCCTCATCCTCACTTCTTCCTTTCCCACTAGAACACCTTTGAGTGACACTTTGCTTCCGTGCCCGAGTCATCCATGACACAGCTAAAGTTTCATTAATAACAGGCTGATTTCAAAAGACCACATTTCAAGCATGTTTATGACTTTACCCAATGATTATATTATTGGGAGAGTTCGGTGAAATGAGTCTTGTCCCCCTGAGTTGCATTTGAGTGGCCACAGATGTGATGTCAGCAAAGATAAAATCAGGCCTGCCATTTGCGCATGCGTGATCAGTAGATTCACTGTAAAGAATCAACTCCCGCTCAGAAGCAGCCGGTTGGAAAGCAAGTAGATGCATTCTTTCCATCCTCTTTTTGTTTCATGTTCTTGGGAGATTGGTAAACCTAGGGAGGAAAACCTGTAAGGCTGATTCTGAAAATACCCCCAATATTACAGTTTTTGTGGCAGAAACTCTGTGGGTATGTGAGAGGTTCCTCTCAAAAAACAAGTCACTAGGTTCTCAGCACGTGGAAGCCACACAGCTAGGTTGAGTGCAGGGAAGCTTCTGTCCACTTCTGGCTCCCACTCCCTAGTCCCACCATTGCCTCCAGAAAGGTGGGTTCTTATTTTGACCAAAGCTAAGCATAAAGGAAATCTGCTACCAGAGAGCGAGAGAGATTTAAAAATGAAACCCTGTTTTGAATGATCTATGCTATTGCTTAGAACTGGAGACACTGACTCCACAAATGTATTTGGAAATAGAAATTTGTTCCTGAGACAAAATTCCCCTTCCTTATATCTGAAGGCCACTTTCAGCTCTAAAGGTGATTGTTTAGTTTCTATCCTCTTGTTTTCCGAAGAAGGTGCAGATGGAATTGGAATTCAATTGATTTCCTCTGTCTTTTGGGATAAGTGGCTGTCTTGGTCAACTTCGGCTGCCAGAACAAAATACCACAGGCTGGGTGGCTTAAACAATGGAAATGCATGTTCTCACAGCTCTGGAGGCTGAGAAGTCCAAGATCCAGGTGCCAGCTGCTTTGGTTCCTAGTGAGGCCTCTCTCCTGACTTGCAGACAGCAGCCTTCATGCTGTGTCCTCATACGGGGGAGAGAAAGGGGAGCTTGCTGGTGTCTCCTCTTATAAGGACACTAATCCTGTCAGATCAGGGCTCCACCCTCATGACCTCATGCAACCTTAATTACTTCCTTACTCCAGACACAGAGGCACTGGGGTTAGGGCTTCAACATAGGGAAGTTGAAGGGAAACGATTCAGTCTGTAGCGGGGCAAAGCTGTCATCTCATGTAATCAGGGAGAAGATGAGCCTGGAAAGTCTAGGAGAATGGGCCTGTGGGCCTGACCTCCAGGGCAAGAGACTGGAAGGTACCCTGGCGTGGAAGGCCACACCACCCTGTGTTTCCCCAGCATCTCCCAGTTGAAGGTGGCTGTTGCTTTCCTGGGCTTCTTGCTGCTTTCCCTGCCGGGTCTTGCATTCTCCCAGGCCGTGTGAGTGAGCTAGTGACTGGTACCTGGGCTGCCACCACTGCGTCACCAAGCAGCCCACCTTTTCTTGGTTTCCTTTGCTGTCTGTTCCTCTAGAGCTCCCTGCCCCTGCTCCTGCCCCCAGTTTAGGCGGCAGGCACTGGGTTGCCATTGCTTGCCTGAACACCTTGTGGCCTTTGTGTATGGAAAGGGTGTGTGTGTTTTGTTTATGCAACTGCATGATATACAAAATCCATATGTCTTCAGATGTATACATATTGCACCCTTTGGAGTTAGTGTTTAAACAATTAGTAAAATACTTGGAAGGGAAAAATATAATCCATTATGGAAAATCAAGAATAACTTTACAATCTTTACTTATTTCTCTACTTTTCCCCATAAATTTATATATAAGCCCACCGTAGAGCATGTCAAAAAAAACAACAACTTTCAACTCAAGTGTAACTTGGCAGGATCAAATTATTTTTATTTTTCTCAAGTAATTTGTTATAATTCACTATTATAGAATTTTTAAAATTTTCAGCCTTATTGAGGTATTATTGACACATAAAATTGTAAGATTTTAGAAGCAGACGTTGTGGTGATTTGATGTGCAAATACATTATGAAAGGATTTCCCCCATCTAGTTAATTAACACATCCATCACCTTACTTTTTTTTTTTTTTTTTTTTTTTTTTTGGTGAGAACATTTAAGTTCCACTCTCTTAGCAAATTTCAATTATACTATACAGGGTCATCAACTATAGTCACCATGTTTTACAGTAGATCCTCAGACCTTATTCATCTTATAGCTAAAAGTTTGTACCCTGTTACCAACCTCTCCACGTTTCCTCCACCCCCCAGCCCTTGGCAACCACTGTTCCACACTCCGTTTCTATGAGTTTGACTTTTTTTTTTTTTCCTTTCTCTCGTGGACTAGCTTTTCTGTGCCTGTCTTGTTCCCTCTATCTGCTGACCCACATGCCTGGCTTCTCTGGCCTCACGGAAGGTGGAAGATGCCCATTCTCAGACATGAGCCCAGAATCACGAGCCCTGCCACAAAGGGAGATGCAAAGTCATTTTCTCAGCTGCAGTTCCAGATTCCTGAAAAGACTCTCTGATTGGCCCGGGTGTGCTCACGACTCCCTCCACCCCGCCCCCCATCCTCCAAACAATGTGGACGTGCACCTCTTACTGCCAGATGTTCGTCTGATTATAGTTTTGCTCAACTTGCCAGTCACCACTTGGAATAACCCCTGTACCTGCCCTAAGCCACGGGAGGCTGAATTTTTTAAATCATCTTAAGAAGATTAGAATAAAATGAAAGGAGAACAGGTCTTCTCGTCTCCTTTCCTTCTTTTGCCCCGGGCAGCTGATGGCACAACACCTAGTGGGATGCTAAGGTGCTTTCTTAAATCAGATAAGAGTGAGCGGATTCAACTTGCTATCTTGGTGTCCATGTGACACCCTTAGACTTTTAGATACACCTCAGGATTTGTTGGAATTTGCATGGTAAATGAAACTGTCTTAAAGCAGTCATTTATTCAGAACTCTTCCAACAGTGACCTTGGAAGAAATATGGGCACTGCTCTTCTTGTCCCCTTTTCTAAAAAGCCACCCACTCTGTGGGTTGATAGGAGCTGCCCGAACTGAGTCCGGTTTCGACAAGCGCTAATGCTGTTCTGGAGTGTTCAGTGTTAGGTCTCCACCGCCTCCGCGGCCTCTGCACAAGGCCTGTGAATCTAAATGCAAAACGTTTACTCTCCGAGAGGCACCTCCAACTTGGGAAAATGCAGGTGCCCCCTGCAGGTGCCTCTCAATGGCTGTGCCTCAAGGACTTGGAGCCCTTTGAGTTATGTAAGAGGAATGTGCCCAGAACCTCTCATCGGCTCCTTTTACCTTGTTTAAAGCTGTGATCTGCGAGTGTGCCTGTGTTGCTCTATTCAGCCACTGGTTCAGACAAACCTTCCAGTCCTGCTGGTCTGGAAAGCCAAGGAGAAGGGGCTGTCGCCACTGACCTCCCAGAATAGAGGACCTCCTTGCTCTTTTGATCATTTTGCATCTGCTGGCTTGCTTCCCTGTGCCTTGAAACTGAGGATCCCATTTCTTTTTGTGAAATCATCCAGGAACACACCCTTGTCAGCCCTGGGCCAGTGGGTTAACTCATTAAAGCTCTTGAGTTCAGTTGACTAGAGTGAGCCTGAGTTACACGTCAAAGCATTAACCTGAGTGAAAGTTAAACTTACACTTAGAAATGGTTGGGTCTGAAAAAAGGTTCTAAGAATTGAAAGCAGCCTTGGGGAAAGAACAAAAGTCACCATCGGATGCATCCAAGGCTTTTGTGGTCTCATGTTCTTTCGGTGACAGATGGGCTGTTGGACCTATGGCTAAAGCAGCAACACTCAGAAAATTCCAGGGGGAAAATGACATGACATTATTGCAGAAAAAAGACATGTTAATATTGAGGTGGAGTTAGAAGACTGAAAAATTAACCATGAGTAAGAAATGGTTGACTCTTCTAAGAAATCAGTTAGGGAAAGCCTTGCCTCAAATAACCTTCATATTTTAACTTCTCAGTTATTACAAGAAAACCATAGCTTGTTTGAGCATTGCTCTTTGAAATCTTATGGAATAGAGGCATGCTTGACATAATTATTTCCCTGAGGGAACTAGATTTCTCTACTTACCCAGACAAGGCTGTGCGGCCTGGGGCAGAATACCTTTCCTGACCCTCAGTTCCTTCTTCCAGTACTTGCTGGTAGGGTTTCTGTAAGGGTGAAATTAGATAATGTTTGGAAAGTGCCTGGTGTAGAGCGTAGCAGACAGTCAGCAATACCTGAGAGGTACTTCATGAAAAATATTGCCAACGTGTGGAATCCTAGGTGACATGCAGTGACTCCTAGGTTGAACACCAGCCTGCCTCTGGCCCAAGGCTACATGCACCTTGAACACGGTGATTTGAACTGCTCTCTGCCCTACTGTGCAACAGCCATCGGCTGCACCATCTTTTTCTCAGTTGTCAATGCTCCTTGGCCAAATCTCTCTGAATGCTGTGTGACCAAGACCAGATCTTGCTTAGATGATCTTTACTGGGAACAGAAGGAAAACTCTTGAGGAACATGGAAGAAGGCTGACTGAGTAGAGGCTGTTGCCTGGGAATTATCCAAGGATCACAGCTCAAGTAAGGAATTTCTACTACTGTGGAATTTACAAATTTTTCATTTCATTTGTTGTAGTAGCCATCTGACACAAGAAGCAGTCAAACCCAACCCACTGAAAACATGCACACATATACACACCCTATATACCACACGTGCATTAATGTCAGCAACATACAGAATTGCATTATAGAAATGGGTATATTTATCTCATTTTTAATCATCTGCAGTGAAAGGAAGCATTTGTTGTTTATAATCGGTAAGATGATCAATATATTCTTTTAACACCTTTGAGAGGGGGTTGATTTTTGGTTGGGGGTTGGGAGCAGTTGCCATACACATATTTCATAATAAGGTTTTAGATTTGTTGTAATTTTCATTAGTATGTTTAAGCAGGTGTGCCCAGGTAGTGCAATCAGAGAGGCAACAGGATTTTATTTAAAATGTGATTCAAAGACTCTCCATAATGGGAAATTCACCAGGCTTTCTTTTTCTGGCCGAGTTTCCTGCTGCCTTTGAGGATGTGGTTGTTTAACACACAAGGCTTTTTTCTCATTTGAGATATCCATTATTATTATAATATCAATAATAAATACATTGAGTTTATTATGCCTATCAAATATTTTCTAGCTTCTTCCTAACACATGAAAATATTACATGCTTATTTTGATCTATATGTCTATCTGTTCTTTCTATATTACTCTATTTTAAAGGAAAATTCTTGAAGGCCACCTTTTAAGGTTTCTCTAATTGGCACTCTTTGATTATTGTTAACTTACTGCTTTTAAAGGAGACTAGAAAAACAGATCTTCAAACAAAAAACATATAAGTCTAGTTTATTTTGCTATTGTATATATATAAAACAAAAACTCAGATTCCTTTTTTTTTTTTTCTTTTACCTTTGACCCCCCTCACCCATTTCTCCCACCCACACCCCCCACCTCTGGCAACCACCAATCTCTTCTCTGTATCTATGAGGTGTGTGTGTGTGTGTGTGTGTGTGTTTTACATTATACATATAACAGAGATCATATAGTATTTGTCTTTCTCTGTCTGACTTATCTCACTCAGCATAATGCCCTCAAGATCCATCCATGTTGACATAAATGGTAAGATTTCCTTCTTTTTTATGGCTGAATAATATTCCATTGTATGTACATACCACAATTTCTTTCTTCATTCATCTGTTGATAGACACTTAGGTTGTTTCCATATCTTGGCTACTGTAAATAATGCTGCTCTGTTTTGAGTTAATTTTTGTGTGTGGTGTAAGATAGTGGTCATGTTTCATTCTTTTGCACATGGTTGTCTAGTTTTCCCAACACCACTTATTGAAGAGACTGTCTTTTCCCCATTGTATCTTCTTGACTCCTTTGTCATAAGTTAATGGACCATATATGCATGGGTTTTATTTCTGGGCTCTCTATTCTATTCCATTGATCTGTGTCTGTTTTTATGCTAATACCATAATGTTTTGGTTACTATAGCTTTGTAATATAGTTTGAAATCAGGGAGCATGATGCCTCTAGCTTTGTTCTTCTTTCTCAAGATTGCTTTGGCTATTCAGGTTTTTTTGTCGTTCCCTACAAATTTTAGGATTATTTGTTTTAGCTCTTTGAAAAATGCCATTGGAATTTTGATAGGGATTGGATTGAATGGACATTTTAACAATCGATTCTTCTAATACTTGACCATGGAATATCTCCATTTATTTGTGTCTTCTTTAATTTCTTTCGTTAATGTATTGCAGTTTTCAATATACAGGTCTTTCATCTCCTTGGATAAATTTATTCCAGTATTTTATTATTTTTTATGCAATTGTAAATGGGATTATTTTATTTCTCTTTCTGATAGTTCATTATTAGTGTATAGAAATGCACCAGATTTTTATATATTGATTTCGTATCCTGCAACTTTACTGAATTCACTTATTAGTTCTAACAGTTTTTTGATGGAGTCTTTAGGATTTTCTATATATGATATCATGTCATCTGCAATTAGTAACAGTCTTCCTTTCCAACTTGGATGCCTTAAACCTCAGATTCTTACATACTCTTTGTGGGTAACTTTATTCAGTCTTTAGAGGGGAAAAAATGTCTCTCCCTTTCTAGAATAATTCAGAGAATATTTGCAAAGCCCCATAATTTTGTCTTCCTGTTGAGTGTCAACAGGTTTTTTAAAAACTTCTAAGGAAGATAACTTCAGAGCAATTAAATACTCAAGAACCAGCATAGAAGTTAGTCATCTTTATATTTATAACTAATATACGTTCTCAGCTGCACTACCACTGAACTACGTCTAAAGAATTGCACAGAAGTCACAGTTGCATTATTTGATTAATATATTCAACACACTAGGGAAATTTGCTCTTAAGGTCTGTGACTTAAGGGCTAAAATAATCCTTCACTTTATTTCATTTAGAAATCTGAATTTTGTGTAGGGCTGGTTTTGAAAATGTTTTCCCAGTTCCAGGTGACTCTTGATTTTCTTTGTGTTTTAATTTGTGGCTTGAAAGAGAAGAAAAGTTCAAGTTGCTCTCATACTTTATCACCCAGTCTTTCATGAAGGAAATCCCATTTTCATGAGGAAATCTTGGCACATCTAATCCAGTTTGTGTGTTTTGGCAATAGGGACAAGGAAAGTACAGTTCCTGCTGCTCCTTATGTAAGATTTATTTTGTAGTGGGTAACCTTGGTATTCAGAGTTTTTACATTTAATTTATGACTGTCTGCAAATTCATGATCTATCAGTTGAGTCTATGTTGTTTGATGGAATAATGATTTGACATTTTCTGGAGTCTACTTTTTTATAAGTTGCCTTTAAGGAGCTCTTTTTCTAATGTCTTCAAAGGAAAAAAAAAGATTGTTTACCGTCATCAGAAGAAAATATGAAGCACTCACTTGGTGTGTTTGCTGTTGTCAAAATGGGTTGACCAAACCTGGTGTGTTTCCGAGTATCTTCCACTGTGTCTGCCTTCACAACCATTCCCTTCCCAAATTCCTTTCCTTTCTCCCTTTGGGCCAGTAAAGACCCCTGGAAGCATCAGGCCCCGATGAGCTAGAGCCCCATTCTGGGTGTCCTCAGGGTGCTGTGTTTCTGCCTTTTGCCATCCAGTGAAGATTTACTGACCTGTTGGCCTCTGTGACTCTTGGCTGCCTTCCTAACTATTATGGAGGGCATTGTGGTTATTGGCCATGCCTAACACTCTCTTTTTTGAGATGTTAACAAGGTAATTGAAGTTTCTTAGCCAAATTGGATAGAGAATGTGAAGTAGATACTGTTAAAGCAATTCAGGACACTTTGTCTTGAAACATTGCGAAATAATGAAGATTTCCCAGCCTGATCGGTAAATAACTTGCAAGGAAGATTCGTGAAAATAAAAAATGAATAATCATTGCTTGCTCCACAGTGGCAATTATTATTATGGAATGATAGTAAACAGCACTATCTTGAAACTTCATTATGTTATGGGGTTTCCTTTTGTATGTTATGGCAGATATGCCAATCTTGCATGTTTTCCATTTGTACTAGAAATCTTTGAAGCATATGATTTTTATTGTGTTTGCATGCCAAGAAACATATACTTCAGTAGAAGGTCAGTACTGGAGGGTGGTTCTTTTACCCGTTTATCCACTGTTCATAGCTTCTCTTACCAAGTGGTATTAACAGGAAGTTCAGTTTCTGTACCATGGCACAGAGTGAGCAGCTCCTTCACTGTCTAGTTCTCATCTTACCCTGGCCTGGGAATGATCTTGGCAGAAACCCGCAGATCATCGGCTCTTAAGGTTTTCTTCCTCTCCTCCTCCTCCTAGACCCAACACTCGAGGGAAGGAAAGGAGGCAACAAGCAGAAGCTGTCTACTTTAGGGTGACATACAGGACAGAATCAGCATTCTTGAGGACATCCAGAATATATCCCACAAGCAGGAAGCTTCTAAGTGCAGTGTGGCAGACTGCCGTTCAAACTACTCCACATTAATGTTACAGAAGCCTGACGAGAGGAGTAGTAACCCATGACTTAGATGTTTGTCAGATTTCAGGAGCATAGAGTTAGGTCAATCATGAAAATAAATGACTTATATCAAGTTATACCAATAATTTTTAAAAAACGTATTATTATAGTATAATACTCATGCAGAAACATTCCCAAATCACAAGGTGAACACCCTCAGGTTCCACCACCCAGGTCAAGTAATGGAACATTTCAACCCCCCAAAATTTCCTCCTGGTGACCCCTCCTGGTCATTACTCCCCCCAAGAATAACTACTATCCTGATTTTTAATACTAAAGATTAATATGACAAATGGATTCATGATAAATGGAATCAAGTAATATGTATTCTTTTGGGTGAATTCTTTGATTCAGCATTATGTTTGAGAGAGATTCGTCCACCGTGTTACTGCGGTAATGGGGGATTCATTGTCGTTGCTGGAATGAACACCACAATTTATTTAGGCATTCTACTGATCATGGACATTTGGGTTGTTTCCAACTTGAGGCTATTCCAGGTCCTTTGGTGAATATATAGACCAATTTCTGTTGCATGTGTGTGGATGCTGGGTCTATACATACGTTCAGTTCAGATAGTTCCTAGCAGTTTTCCAAAGTAGTGGCACCGACTTGTTCTCCCAGCACACCACTTGTTCCGTGTCCTCACCGATATTTGGATTATCTGTCTTTCTCACGGTAAAATACTTAAATTTTTTTAATTATGGTAAAATACATGTAACATAAAATTTACCATCTGAGCCATTTTGAAGTTCAGTATTAAGTATATTCACATTGCTGTGCAGCTAATCTCCAGAACTTTTTATCTTGCAAAACTGAAACTCTGTACTCATTTAACAACTCCCCATTTCCTCCTCCCCTCAGCCCCTGGCAACTGCCATTCTACTTTCTGTTTCTATGAAATTGACTATGCTAGATACCTCATATAAGTGGACTCATACAGTATACACAGTATATGTCTTTTTTGTGACAATAATATACTTTTATGGAATGACATGTAACCTGTTTAGTATGATTAGTTACATTATGTTGAATGCAAGGTGTATAACTTGCGTTCAGACTAACATTATGCAATACAGAATTGCAAGATACCGCATTAGAATCAGTAAGAGTATTTGTGAGCACCCAAAGCACTTGCCATAAAGTGAAATGCCTTGAGGAGTTCCTTGTACTAGAAACTCTAGGTGACTTTTTTTTGGTGTTGACTAAAATGACTGTGATTAGTCACAGTGCATTTTTCTTTAAGCTGGAAAAAATAGAAGGAATTTATTCTTTCTATAAAAACAATTCATCTGATAGTCTCCTTTCCTTTCCTTCTGGGCCAAAATTAGATCCAGTTTATGAGAAATCCATTCATGAGGGCTCCACCTTCATGACCTAACCATCCCCCAAAGGTCTCACCTCCTAATACCATCACATTGGGGATTAGGTTTCAGCATATGAATTTTGAGAGGACACAAACATTCAGTCTATTGCACCAGGGGTGCTGAGTTTATGCGTTTAATGTTGAAATGGGAGAAATTATTTCTTTCCTATATGTCAACAACCATCCTCCCAAGAGTGCTGAAAACAGTACTTCTGGGAATATGCATTTAATTTTTTTATGACATCATTGAATCTATCTTTACCCTCAACTTATTACCAATTTGATTAATAATACTGTTGACCTTTGTTACTGGCTCTGTTTCTTATGTACTATTCTTGATGCTTGGGTATCCATATGACTTCCTTAAAAGTGAGGGCTCCTGCCTGCCTCTTTGGCTTGTGATTAAATTTAGGTTAGGCGGATCTTTTTTGGAGTAAACTGTCTCATCAACACTTTTCCACTTTCTTCATTGATGAGCTGCTGGTGACATCTGGGTGGAGGGTTACACACTGAAATCCAGAGGAAAGGCTGATCCTGCCTAACTTGCTAATCCATCTTGTACCTGTGAACTCAAAATCAGGTTCCTTAATTCAGAAGTACACATGTGTGTCAAAAGTCATTGATAAGTTGGAGAGGCACCTTCACGAACGCATACCCGGAAGATTTCTCAAGAATATTTATCTTAATATTTGTAGCTTTTCCAGTTTGGTCTTTACAGAGCTGTCATAGAGAAAGAATGTGTGTCTGAGGAATTGGTAAAACAGCATGTTGGTTAGAGTTATGTCTCATTTTCTTTTTAAACGAGAAAACTGAAACCAGCAGGGTCCGAAAGCTTCCCCGTGTTCCCAATATCCTGGAGCAGCCCCAGGGCGTTTCAGCAGAGAAAACAAAGCTTGTTTTATCCCTGCCCTTCATAGGTTTGCCTGACAGACTTGGAGGCACATTGAGTTAAAAGGGAGCTGTTAACAATATAATAAGTGCTTTTGAAGTTTTTCCATTGGGCAATCTGTCAATAGATGACTGCTTTGAAAAATGAATGAAAATCAAACGTAAAGACAAAATTGCTCCATCTACTTGGTAATGAATAAACACATGCAAAAAAACATTCAAGTGCATGAACGTCACCTGTCTATAGTGTTTTGTTTCTGCTTTATATCTCTGTTCCATGCAGTTAATAAACCAGCCTGGCCTATAGTATCATTAAAGAAAGATTCTTTTTCACAGGCTCAGATTTAGAGATTTAGTCTTCCTTGCTTTCTTTTCTTTTCTTTTCTTTATTTTAAATTGTGGTTAAAAACACATGGAAAATTTACCATCTTACCCATTTCAAGTGTACAGTCCAGTAGTGTTAAGTATATTCACCTTGTTGTGAAACAGATCTCCAGAACCTTTTCATCCTGCAAATCTGAAACTCTATACCCATTAAACAGCGACTCCTACTTTCCCCTCCCCCAGCCACTGATAACCACCGTTATACTTTCTGTTTCTGTGAATTCGTTCCCTGCTTTCTTTTACAAACATATTCATTCCTGAGTCTTCTCTCCTGCTTCAGTGCAATTTGGACTAATCATGCCTTTAAGGAGGAGAGAAAAATATGTAATTTTCACAGTGGTTTCGTAAAATAGAGTGCAAGCATAGACCTACGAGTATGTGGAGTTATAATTAGGGTTTCTTTGGGCATGGTGGCATCACTGTTCAAAATATGTCCAAGTTATTTTGCATGAATAACTAAGAAATTCAATGGTGAAAGGCCAATCCAAGCTTTAAACACTAGATCTTTTTCCTGCCTGTGTCAGCCAGAATTGAGTCTAACTATCCAATTTATAGGCAAACCTGTGAACTATACTTCTGTAATCAGTATGTGTTTAATTTTCGACAGATGACAGAGTCTTTGTTTCAAAATGTGCTTATTGCCCCCTGGTATTTTAATTTAATTTGTTTTTAGCACTAATGTAATTGTTTATAAATTTGGATCAAATGCATTTAATGAGTACACACTATTGATAGAATGTTATCACTCGGAATAACCTGAGCTCTTTATCAAGGGGAACACTCTCAGTCTTCAGTTGTGTGTGTCCCTTGCTGTCTGTCACCACTGCAGGTAAACGTTTTGAATGCTATCTCAGATCTTGGAGGACTGTTTTTAAAGATAGCACTTAATTGGAGGACTGTTTTTAAAGATAGCACTTAATTGCTTGGTTTTGTTTTTTCCGAAACAGCTTTCACGTTTTACCTTTTTTCAAATATGGCTTTGCTCCTGATGGTGGTATTTGGATGCTGTAGGCTGCCCATGTTACTAAGTTATAACTGCGCAGGATTTTATTTAAAAGGTGTCATCTATACCCATGCTGTTTATCGTATATCTTGCCTTTGCCTTCCATTTTCCCACCGCCAGCTGAGCAGGGGTGACACCACATGAAAGTAAAGTATCGCTAAAATGCTGACTGCTGGGATGTTCTACTTCAGAATAAGGTTTTATAAAAAGGGGCTTGGACTGAGCCCAAAACTGAAAACCAGTGTGAATTAACAACAGAATGTGCTAAATCCAAGACATCTTTCTCTTTACCAAATTTTGAAATAATCACACAAGAACAAACTAGTGAACTCATTCAAAAGGAAACCAAAGTTTGGATACTCCAAAAGCTCTGCCCCAGAAGCAGTCAGCACATTGGTGTATTCTCTGAACAGCTTTAGAAAGAACACAACCCTCCTTTTATATCACATATTTGGTGTGTTCATTAGAGCCGTCTGAGGGATAAGGCAGAGAGGCCACATGAACGATTACTATTTGCGATGTGACGGTTTTGCTGTGTCCATGCTGTCGTCCTGTAGATGTTTCTGTCCCTGTGTGACTGTCACATGACTAGATTTGTTGCACATCATTGCCCAGTTTGCCATATGTTTCCTGGTCAATAGAATGTCATCCTTTATTTTCTCATTTTCTTCTTAGCGTTTTCCCTATGGTTGGCCTTTCATGAGTGGTTTGCATCCATGGCTTTTGGAAGATGTCAACTCTTTGAGCAACAATTTCTTGAAATAAAAATACATTCTCAAATTGGCTTTAGAATCTAGACCCCAGCTTATAGTTGTTTTTGTTAAAGACTGCTTTTTTAGTCTCTCCATGAGAATTATGGTTTTAAAATGATTTCATTCATTCATACATTCAGCAAATCTTTATGAGACCCACTATCATGCTGTTCTAGTGAATGAAACTGACGAAGATTCATGTTCTAGCAGAGTATGCATTCTTTTCAGAGAAAGACAGCCATGGATAAGGAACGTTATAAAGAGGTACACTATTTTGGACGTGTGAGAGTGAAAAATGAAAAGAAATAGAGCAGAATAAGAGGGATGGAGTTATGGGGGCAAATTGCAGTTTTAAGTAGGGTGTTTAGGGTGAACCCTATGAGAAGCTGACAGTTGTGGAAAGATTTGAAAGATGTAAGGGAATTATTCATGAAGATTGCTGGGGAGAGAGCATTCCAGGCAGAGGTAGCAGCCAGTGCAAAGCACCTGAGGCAGGTGTGTGCCTAATATGCTCAGATAACAGCAAGGAGGCTTCTGTGGCTGGAGCGGAGTGAGCAGGAGGGATTGCAGTTGGATATGAGCTCAGACAGGTGACATGGGGTGGAGCAGATCCCCTGGGGCCTTGTTTTCCATTGTAAGCCCTCTGATTTCTACTCAGTTTTGAGCAGAGGAGTAACACATCTGATTTAGTAGATGATGACTGTTTCTGATAGAACTGACTTGAGAAGCTAGTTGAGAAATATTTATGTGATAAGTCAGATGGTAATCATAAGTGACAGGTCAAATGCATCAGAAAAATACAACGAAATTATTATGAAAAAAATTTCAACATGGTATTCAAACTGGTGAATTTGAGAAGAATATCATGAAAGGTAAGCCACGCGAATTCCGAGTTCTTGTGCGCCATGGATGTATGTGAGTGTGTGCGTGAATCAGAATCATAGGTATGTATGGAGTTAGAGGATATGGATGATACGAAGTTTCCAGGGGAACCTGATATTCAGCATACCCTCAGAATCGTTGCTATACTGGAATTAGCTTCTTAATTATATCCTGTTGGTCAGCATTTCTAAGTTTGTAAGAACTTAAAGAACCTGTATGTAAACCCTGCAGAATGATCTTCTTTGTCAGCAAGTGGTTTATTAACACCCAAGGAGATTGTTGTCTGATACTGAAAGGAAAAGTGTGTTTAATTCAGACTCTTTCAGTCCTTCTAGTAGATTGTCAGTATTTTGGGGTGTGCTTTTGTTATGTACTTATTTGTAAGTTTCTTTTTCCTAAGTCTAGGGTCTATATGCTTACATTTAGTCTTACTCTAGCAAGTTGCTGGTAGGAAGGGACTGTCATCAACAGTGAACACATATAATTTTTTTGCTTTTTAGTGGTTTTTGAGTTTGTAGATCATACAGACTGTTTTTCCTCCTCCTTCCTCTAATATCCACTATCTCATTCCCTAACACTTCATCAGAAGATCCTAGAATATAAGGAAAGTATAAATTTTATTTTACAGTAGTTAGAGTGTAGTGAGGCTTAGAAATACTCAAGAGGGAGGTTTCATAGCTACCAAAGGTTGGAAATAACTTGGAAAAGGTTTCAACTAAAAATGAAGCATAATTGTTAGCTATGACTTATTAAGTACCTGCTAAATGCTGGCACTGGTGCTTGACGTTTTATGTGTATTTACTTCATTTAATTCTCACAACCGCCTCTTTAGGGGGTATCATTGTTCCATTGTTCAGATGGGAAAATCAGTGCCCAGACAGGGCATGTCACTTGCCTGGGCCACGTAGCAGGTAAGTGACAAGCCAGGCATCGAAGTTGTGACCTGACAACTCTAGAACCCCTGTCTTCCCCCACTCTGTGCTGCTCCCAAATGTAATCTCACACATTTTTCTACCTAATGATAATAGATAGCTTCATCCACTGGAAATGACATAAAATTTAGGTTTCCCTCTATCTTTCTTTATAATTATAATGTATAATTTCTTTATAATGAAAATACTTTTTATAGTGCTCAACTTTTTCTGTATCTCCCCACCCCCTGCGAATTTACCAGTCCTTTCAGTAGATTGTCAGTATTTTTGGACACTTTTTTCCCGTATTTTTTTATTGTGGTAAAATACACATAATATAAAAGTTACCACCTTAAGCATTTTTAAGTGTACAGTTCAGGGGCATTAAGTACATTCACATTGTTGTGCAGCCGTCACCACCATCCATCTCCAGAATTCTTTTCAACTCCCCAAACTGAACTCTGTACCCATTAAACAAGAACTCTCCATCCCCAGCCGCCCCCTGCCCCTGGGAAACACCATCTACTTTCTGTACCATCTACTTTCTGTCTCTACTGGATATGCTTTTTGTACTTTTGTTATATGCCTATTTGTAAGTTTCTTTTCCCTAAGTCTAGAGCTTCTGTGCTTACGTTAATCTGAGCTTTCCAGTTTTTTAAAGGAGGAGAAGTACTGACTCTTTGGTTAGCACTCTGACCTCCCTGCAGGTACATAAACCCGGAGCTGGAGGCCACTCCCAGCCCCAGTCACTTCTACTGTTAACAGAATATTAAACCTGAGAAGGACACGAAAATGAATGAAAAATAAATAGTATTTATTTGGTAGGTTTTCTGGGGACTCCAGAGCTGAGAATTCTTACAGGGTCCTGAAAGCTGTGTTTTCACACTGGGATTTACATATTTCTAATTTAAAAGCCTTATGCATAAAAAACAACTTAAAAATCCCTTTTCAGGATGAGAAAATGTTCCCATTCTCCCTACTGACTAGTGAAAAAACATTAAAAATGTTTCCTGTTGAGGGCCGGCCCCGTGGCTTAGCGGTTAAGTGCTCGCGCTCCGCTGCTGGCGGCCCGGGTTCGGATCCCGGGCGCGCACCGACACACCGCTTCTCCGGCCATGCTGAGGCCACGTCCCACATACAGCAACTAGAAGGATGTGCAGCTGTGACATACAACTATCTACTGGGGCTTTGGGGGGAAAAAAATAAATAAATAAAATCTTTAAAAAAAAAATTTCAAAAAAATGTTTCCTGTTGAAAGTGTCTGTAAACATTTAAAATAATTTTTCTTTCATTTAATGTTCATGGCGGTTCTCCAAGGACCTTGGAGACTGGTTCTTGGGGAAAGGCTGTGTTTCAGAAACGAGGTAGAAGAGCTCTGCCTGCACATTAAAGAAAGATGAGAACCAGGAACCACATAGGTTATTTGGTGGCTGTTTTACAAAGTCTTCACCTTTCTGTTCAAACGTTAAGCTAAATTCAATAAAGTATCTACTCTCTGTCTTCCTTTGGAATAATAATTTTGGAGGCCAACTGTACGATATGGGGTGTATTTTCAGAAAGTTCAGGCTCAGCAGGCTGAATGCACTTTTGAGGCTTAATTAGGCCACTGAGCCCAAAGAGAAAAGTGCCAATCTAAATAGACATAAGGAAAATGCAAGCATTTTTCTGTTGCCGGAAAGGGCGTAATGCTTTCCTTGAGAAGTCATAATCTGGTTTATACTTGCCTTATTCATTATTTGTGTGATATTTTATTCCCTGCTCAGTGGATATTTAAGGTAACAAAATGTCAAGCAGGATTTTTTTTGGTAAATTTTGGAATTTTTTATTTATCTACTTCTAAAAGTGATCAAAAGACAATGAGTTGTTCAAGGTGAAGAGCAAACAAACCTAGCACCATGAATAGCCGAGTTCTCCATAAACATTTTTCTTCTTTTGCTCACTGGATTACAGGTTTGCAAGAAAGCAATGGAAATCCTTCCTGCGCGCGCGCACACGTGTGCACACGGGCGCGGGGGTGGGGTAAAGGAAAAAGGGGAGTTCTGTGTTAATGACGCTGTGCTTATAATGTAGCTAAATTACAGCAAAGGAGCTGAAAGGGCCCATTCTCTTCGCTGCCTGGAGTCGGGGACTCTGAAATCCAATCTGAAGTGTGTTTAACGAGTGTTCTGAAGGCTGGGGCTCAGTGCAGAGGGAACAAGGAGCACAGTGTGTCCTCGCAGACAGCGTGGCCACCCTTGGAGCCGCCGCGAGGAGGGAGGAGGAAGACTCGCGGTGTTTGTGGACCAAGTGGATGGGCAGGCCTAAACATTTAGCTACATTCTTCCAGGAGAAAAGACTTGTCCCCGCTCCCCAACTTTGGGTTTAAAGTTGGAGTTCCTGTTCTTGCTCTGGTTGCCATTTCACAGCGATGGTGATCAGTTTGCTGATGAGGCTCCCACCAGGTGTGCTGTTCAGCTTTTGAGTCATTTTCTTCTTCCTCCTCCTCCTCCCTTATCATCATCATCATCATCATCATCATCATTGCTAACACTTGGTAGAGCTTCCTGAGTACTGGCTACTATCCTAAGAGCTGGGTGTATACTAAGTCATTTAATCCTGACCACAACCCTATGAAGTGGTTCAGTTATTATGCCCATTCTACAGAAGAGGGAACTGAGACCCAAAGAGTAACTTGCCCAAGGTCACACTGCCATGGAGTGGAGATGTGGGATTTACAAGAAGGCGGATGTCTCTAGAGTTTGTATTCTTAATAATTACATTATACTGCCTCCCTAAGTCACCCAAGGGCTGGAGAAACAACATGAGCAAAATCTCCCACATTTCAGCTGTCCATGTCTTTGCTCACTAAGGAGTCCTGTCTTTGCAGCAGATTGGCTTATGTGACATGATTGGCTAATGTGACACTCACCCTAACTTGCAGGGACTGTCATACTATGCTCATACTATCTGTATCATACTGTACATCCTACTAACCAGCTTTGGTGCCTCGAGTTATAGCACTTGGGAAGCAGCAGCCTCTTTCCTTGGTTTTATCAGCAAGTTTTCTCCAGGACAATTAGGGTCATCAAAATTATGGGTGTAAGTCTTGAAAGAATTAAGAGTGAAAATCGAAAAACACTGAGGCTTAATGGTTAGGAGCAGATCCTCTGAAGCTGGATTTGAATCCCGGCTCCACAGCGAGTATGACCATGGCAACTCTGTGTCCTCCAGCCTGGAGTGTCCCAGGGCGTGTAGCTCAGACGAGCTGCTGGTGTGCAGATGTATTGGTCCCTCCACCCACAGGGGGAGCCCGCAGGGCAGCAGCATCTGGCCTCCAGTGTATTTATTTACTCCACGGGTCACATAGACATTATTATTGATGTCCCATAAGGGAAAATCCTATCTGTTCTGACTTCTAATGTGCTGTCAAGAAGTCCAGTGCCCTTCTGATTCACTGGCCATTGCTTTTCTCTCTCCTAACTTTTAGAATCTTCTTTTTGTTCATTGTGTTCCAAAATTTCCCCATAATTTGCCATGAAATGGATTGTACTCATTCGTTCTGTGAGATAACTCTCTGGCACTTTTCAATCTAGAAAGTTATACCCTTCAGTTCTGGAAAATTTCCTTATATTACTCTTGCATAATTTCCTTTCGCTCTTGGGTCTCTTTGTCTAGAAGTCACATTCTTCAGAAGCTGGAACTCTTGAGCTGAGCCTCAGGTGTCTTACGTCCTCTCCTTGCCATCTCTTTGTCGTCAGGTCTGGGTTCTAGGAGAGTTCTCAACTGTACCTTTAAACTCTGCTAGTGAAACTTTTATTTCTGCTGTGCTGTTTTTTATTTCTAAGAGCTCTTTCTTTTAATCCAAATATTCCTTTTTATAATCTTCTGGAGTGTTTTTTTGTTATAAACTCAAGCTATATGAGGATACAAATTACAGTGTTTTTTAAAAGTTTTTTACTCTCCCCTGCATTATCGGAAATTCCTGGCTTCTCCCACTTCTGAACTTTGGGGAGTTCTGCGTAATTTGGCTGCTTCCTGGTGCTGACTCTCTCTCTTCTCCTCTGTAATTAGATTTCAGTTTCTCCTCTGTCATCTTCTACAATTTGCGGGAAATCTCTCACCTGCTGGCTCTTCTCTCGTTTTCTCTGTTTCCTATGAATTTATTCCTTTTCTCATTCTTTCACTTTTTTTTAAGCAGGATTTCTGGGTATAGTGGAGATATGCTGCACGTATTCAGTCTGCATATTTAGCTACAAGTCTGACATTCGTTTTATTGTTTATGTTAAGCCCAGTCTGGCAGTGGCCTTGTGCTAAAATTTCTAAGAAAAATAAGTATTTATGGACAGATGGGTGGGTTCATGTGGAATTCCTCAAATTGTACTCTCCTTGACCTTCTGCTTCATTGACAGCTCCTGACTATGTGCAGAGGGGGTAGGAAGGGGAATGGGTCCTCCTTCTCAATGTCAGCCCATTCCCCGGCCATTACTTCTATAAATTAGCGTTTCCTCATCACAGTAGCAGCAACAATAATAGAGAACTTGTGTTAGGTGCCAGGTCCTTTGCTAAACACTTCGCAGTCATAGTTTTATTTAATTCTCCCATCGATCCTAGGGGGTAGATGATACCGTCTCTAGTCCTTTCATGACTCCATGTCCTGTGGACTAAACTGTGTCCCCCCCAAATTCATATGTTGAAGCCCTAACTCCCAATGTGGCTGTATCCGGAGTAAGGAAGTAATTAATGTCGAATAAAGGTATAAGGGTGAAGCTGTGATACATTAGGATTAATGTTCTTATAAGAAGAGACACCCAAGAGTGCTCATGCACGCTTTCTCTCTCTCTTTCTCTCACATAGCACTTACCACATATTCTAATTTAGCTGTTTATTTGTCTACACCCCCAACTCAGAGACAGTTGTACTGATTTCTGTTCCTTTGATTCTTAGCACAGTGCCTGCACGTGGCTACTTGCCTGATCACCGTACGCCAGACTCCTCAACCCATTATAGTTATCAACACTTCTACCCACCTGGTTACAAACTACTGAAGGGTTGTGGGGAAATCTGCAGTGTTATAACACCTTGAGATCAGACAGGTTGAGGGTTAGTGGGTTATAGAACTGTGAACAATATTCTAATAGGTATTAATGGTAGGAAACAGGGGGCCAAGGCCTTTGAGAGAAGCCATTCCCCACTGCTGGATAAGAGCATGCCCTTGTTGTCATGGTTACATTAATCCCAAACCAGAAAAAACAAAGCACTTCCAGAAACAGCTCTCTGAAACCTCAGCAGATGCAAATTTTGTAAACCTGGGCAAACGTTATCTTTATAGATTTCTGTCCGTGAGATTATTCCAGAAAGGCAGCACCTTAGCCTTTCAAGTAGGATGAATCATTTGTTCAGACCCTTTGAGGAGGTGGGGAGCGGGAGGAGACTCCACCCCCAACCCAGAAAGAATTGTGTCTTTCTTCTTTTAGAGGAGAAAGAAATATTCCTGCATAAAACTTCACATAATAGAAATAACCTGAAGGCAGAGACATATTTTAAAGGTACAATAAACTAAAGCCACTTTGATTCACTATTTTTCATATCTTGAGGCTATATGTGAATGTTCGTACTATTTATTATTCAATGCTTAGTTGCCAGACATTCCCCAAGAATGTAAACTTCCTCCTATAATTTGATTTTATAGGATTCTATGAAAATCCAGTTCAAAATGGAGAAAGCAATAGGAACACACAGTTTGAAATCAGCCAGCTTATTTGTGCATTAGATTCAAATTCAAATGCCTTTTGGAGCATAATTAAAAGTAGCCCAATAAGAAAAAAGTGATAAAAATGTGATTATGTAGTTTCACTAATTGCTGATTTGTTCTCCAAAATAAAACATATAGTTGCTATCTGATTTCTTTTCTTTAAGGAGTACACTTCTAGAATATTGTAATCAAGACTGGCAGTGTGTGGGGTCGGCCAGACTGGTAGTTTCTTAGAGGCTGTGGGAGTCTTAGAGGTCTGTCCCTTCACCCCCAGTACAGCATTTGGGGACAGTTAAAAAAATTAATTTGTCATAACATCCCTTTCATATTAAACCATGCTAACATATACAGGTTTTCAAATGATGCCTAAATAATTTGATTTCCTTTCGTCATGAATGACAGCTTGTGAGTCTTAAATATAAATGAGTGCATGTGTGCATGCTGGTGTGTGTGTATCTTTAAAAAGTGGCTCTTTGAGAAAGTACTTTTACAGATGAATTTTTCTCAGAATCTCTTCTTTGTGTTCTGCCAGCTTAATCTATGCTGTTGCCCCTTTTTCCCCATTCAGACTTGGACTTACTTACAAGTTTGTTTTAACAATAAAAGACTAGCTAGTGGATTGTAGCTTTTGAACCCCACCATCAGCTTCTAGTGCAGAGCCTGCACCAAATGCATAACTTGTAGTTACTTCCAACGATGCTCATTTTATGCTTTTTTGCCAGACATGTAAAAGAGCTCTTTGTGCTGAGAAATATCAGTGAACATCTAGTGCACACACGCTCATTCTCCCCATTGATAAGGCCCTTTGCAGCCACTCTACTGGAGCTGGGTCCTACCCCTCAATATTATCCTAAGATCTAATGTAAAGAAAATGGATTCTTTATTTCTTGTTCTTAAAAATAGTTTAGGAGGCCGGGTCGGGGGCGTAGTGGTTAAGTTCGCAGGCTCCACTTCTGCGACTCGGGTTCGCAGGTTATCCTGGGCGTGGACCTGTGCACCGCTTATCAAGCCATGCTGTGGCGGTGTCCCATATAAAGTAGAGGAAGATGGGCACGGATGTTAGCCCAGGGCCAATCTTCCTCAGCAAAAGGAGGAGGATTGGCAACAGATGTTAGCTCAAGGCTACTCTTCCTCACCAAAATAAAAAACTTGAAACAGATTCTATTGTGCCTGACTCTCTCCAGTCGTTTATAGATATGAACCTCATCCTCAGTTACTTTTTTTTTTTTGCCTTTTTCTTCTGCATTTTTTTATTGTGGTAAAATATATATAACATAAAATTTACCATTTTTAAGTATTCAATTCAGTGGCATTAAGTGCCTTCACAATGCTGTGCAACCATCACTGCTATTCATTTTATGTTCTGTGATATGATTTTGACAGAATTAACTTTTAGTGTGAAGTTCAAAAGAATTCATTGGAGACGAGTGCAGAGAAATGATGTTGCAGACTGCTGGAGTAAATCCATATAGCAAGAAAAAGAGGGATAATTTTTCTTAAAGAATGAGGATGAAACTCTTTCCCTGCTTCCCTTCTCTGAGATGCTTTCTCTGAAGCAGAATTCAGCCCTGGGTGTGTGGATACACCCCGACAGTTCTACTCCTTCTCCTGAAAGAAAGGGAAACAGAGTCCCTGACGTTTTGTGTCATGGTGTCTGGAGGCATTTTAGGCCGTAGCTGCCTGGTACACGTTGGGGTGTCAATGCTGGGTGCCATTTACCTATGAACGTGTCATGTAGTGGCTGCATTTAAGCCCTAGTACAGGGCCGGCCCCGTGGCTTAGCGGTTAAGTGCGCGCGCTCCCTGCTGGCAGCCCGGGGTTCGGATCCCCGGCGCGCACCGACGCACCGCTTCTCCGGCCATGCTGAGGCCGCCTCCCACATACAGCAACTAGAAGGATGTGCAGCTGTGACATACAACTATCTACTGGGGCTTTGGGGAAAAAAAAGGAGGAGGATTGGCAATAGATGTTAGCTCAGAGCCAGTCTTCTTCAGCAAATGAGGAGGATTAGCACGGATGTTAGCTCAGGGCTGATCTTCCTCACAAAAAAATAAAAAATAAATAAATAAATAAAAAATAAACCCTAATACATACTTTCTAGCAATGCTGCATTCTGGCTTTCCTTATATCCCTGAATGGAGCCAGCATTCACAGGGGAATTCATATAATACTTTATGGGCATCTATTTTATTGATGAGATTTAGGAGCTGTAATATTCAAATTCTAAATGGACTTCTCCCTGTATAAAAATTTTGGCACCCTAGAAAAATCATTTTGCATAAGGATTTGTACAAAATAATAAGTTTTAAGGAAATTTTTAAGAATTGAGACCAGAGTTATATCCTTTATTAACTAGATTCCAAGCATCTATTTTCAACCCATCATTCTGCAGGAAGTCATTAGCCGTGCTTATCTCTGCTGAACATAGTGGTATTTGAGATGCTGAAGTAATGCTGCAGATTCTAGGGCTCAACACAGCCTCTTATTATTACCAGGATATGCTTGATGTGTTCACAGAAATCTCTGCTGACTCAGTAAAGACCTGATTCAGATGGTAACGCTACCTCTCCTCTGCATGTTCCATAAAGTGCTTAGTTGAACAGCATGTCCGTAAAGACATCCATTGTATAGTGACATTGTTTAGACTTTCAGCATTGAATTGTAAAGTCTCATTTCCCAGACCCTGTAAATCTAGATGAAGTTATCAAGTTCTCTTAGTTCCAGGAATTCTTTGGGAAATCTGAGTACTTGCCAGCTGGTCAGGTAATTGGTGGTTCATTTGGTAACAAATAGGAAATGTCAAGGATGGTGAGAAAGAAGAATTGTGAAGCTAGAATGTGGTCTTCCCTTAAAAAAAACCTTATGATCTAGGAATTCTTCCACAACTTCATAGCCCTTGGCCTGTGTCTATAATGTTTTTAATCCTGTCTACAGATCCTACTGGACTGAGGGAGGGCCTCGAACGAGTAGCTGTGCATGTTATTCGTGTAGCTCTTTGGAGGTAGGTGTGAGAACTTGAAGCCAGGAGCCCCATGAGCCTGGCTGATGAATTCCCTAGTGCTCTCAGCATAACTGAATAGGGCAGATTGTTGTACCACAGAGATGGAAAATAGGGTTGGTGACCAGTAATCTATGTGGCCCTTAAGTCCACTGAATAAATACAGGTTTATGTGGGGGGGGGGCGTACATTTGACAGAGAAGAATGTGGTTTACACGTGACCACATGTTACTCCTGCCACTGGTGCAAGTGAAATGATTCTACCAGTGACCCTTGGACCAGGCATTCAAAGTCTAGAGCCCAGTGAGTTTGGGATTATCCATGGAGAATATTGCACACCTTTAGATAGCTGTGAATATCTTCTGGATTTCAGTGATGCAGAATATGGGAACATAAAGTGGCATCCATGTAAAAAAAAAAGATGCTTTATCACTGGACACTGAAGCATCTTTGATGGCTCCTCAGGTCACGCTAGGGCGGGCTAATGGACGTGCCCATCATCATACTGGTCAGGCTCTGCCTCCCACTGTCAGTCTCCTGGGTTACTAATTGGTTCCTAAAATGCTCTGCTCTTCTCAGAGGGGAGGTGAAAGTATAAAAGCAGTAAATGGAGACATTTTTCTTCCAGTGTTTGATTTCTGGGAGATGCAGGTGGTGGAAATGGTGGAAATAGATCTGTTTTGCTAGTGCATCGTTAGGAATCTGCCAGATGGTGAAGAGAAACCAAGGCATATGATTCTAAGCGTTTGGGGTAGAAATTTTGTTCTTATATATCATACTCCCCTTACCTGTAGATTCAGTTTAGAGAAAATGCATGTGTAGTATTGATTTCAGCAGACATTGATTGAATGCCAGGCACTCTGCAGGCAATAACAATATAAAGGTGAATAAGTAGCCCAGAATTTAATTGGGGAGACAGACTCATATTCTTAACTATATATAATACAGTGGAGTGAGTAACTTTCAATCATTTGTTCATTCATTTCAACAAAATTGGTTGGTCTTTAGGCCTTTACCATCAATGTGCATGTAGTCTAGATGGGAGTCTGCACACAGTGCTATGAGAGCTAGAGAGGAAAGCCATAAATTCTGCCTTATTTTTGGAGGAAGAGAAAGGAACAGGAATAGGGTTTTAACTGCCACAAAAAGCACACAGGATCATGAGTTGAAAACTTATGTCCACACGAAACCTGCACACAAATACTTATAGCAGCTTTATTCGTAATTGTCAAGACTTGAGTAACCAAGATGGCCTTCGGGAGATGAATGGATAAACAAACTGTGGTCCATCCAGGTAGTGGAATATTATTCAGCAATAAAAAGGAATGAACTAAGAAGACATGTAGGGACCTGGATGCATATTGCTAAGTGAAAGAAGCCAATCAGAAAAGGCTATGTACAATATAATTCCAACTATATGACATTCTGGAAAAGACAAAACTATGGAGACAGTAAAAAGATGAGTGGTTGCCAGGGGTTCAGGAAGAAGGGGGTAAGGGTTGAGTAGGTGGAGCACAGTGGGTTTTTAGGGTGGTGAAACTATCCTCTACGTTCCTGTAATGATGGATACATGATTTTATGCATTTGTCAAGACCCATAGAACTATACAACAGGGAGAGTGAACCCTACTATAAACTATGGGCTTTGGGTGATGATAATGTATCAATATTGGCTCAATAGTTGTAACAAATGTACAAACTAATGCAAGATGTTAATAGTAGGGACACTGTGTGTGTGGTGGGGAGAGCTGTGTGGGAACTCGCTGTACTTTCCACTCAATTTTCTGTAAACCTAAAACTGCTCTAAAAAACAGTCTATTATTAAAAAAAAAAAAAAAGAGGGTGGTGCCTGGGATTGGGTGGGGAGAAAATGGCAGAGATCAGCATCTAAGTGTGAGAAGAGCATGAGGAGGGGCCCAGAGATCAGCATCTAAGTGTGAGAAGAGCATGAGGAGGGGCCCAGCGGTATGCATGGGTAGTGGAGTGTCTTGGAGGTGGGTGGTGGCAAGCTCGAAGGAGCTGAAGACTCAAGAATAAAGAGGCTTCCTGTGGTGGGAGCCATGGTTGTTTGTTTTCATCACGGCCTTTCTAGAGGGCATAACGCCTGTTGTTTCTGTTTTCAGCAAAGAGCCCCGGGGAAAGTGTTGCTGGATGCAGTTTGCAACCACCTCAACCTTGTGGAAGGTGACTATTTTGGCCTTGAGTTTCCCGACCACAAAAAGATCACGGTAGGTGATGTCAAATTAATGTTGCTATTTTACTGTCTGTTCGACTTGGGAGAGGAGAGTAATTGGTACCTTTCCTTGGCCATACAGAAATACATAGAAGAAAAACACCCGGAAAGCCCTTGTGTATCTTCTTTTGAAAGTAATGGGTGCATATGATTAGCAAATTCAAAGAGAATGCTCAGTGAAGACTGTCTCCCTCTCACCCTGCCCCCCACCTCTCTCTCCGGGAACCACCATTTCCAGTTTCTTGTGTATCCTTCTGATAAAAGTCTGTGTATATCTATACACAAACACATATTTTAAAAATACACTAATGTGAGGAAACAATATACAATGTCGTATACTTTCACCTCCATTTCCATTAGTGTCTCGTGGAGATCTTTCCTTTTCCGCACATAGAATCCGCTTCCTTCTCTTTTATAGTTTCATGCCATTCCACTGAATGGATATGCCATAATTTACAACGTCTATTGTAAATTATGGGGTAGTTAGGTTGTTCCCAGTTGTTTGCTATTACAAATGATGCTACAGTGGACATACCAGTACATTCATGTTTGCTCATGGCCAAGTGTTTTGGTAGTTCAGATCCAAAGGCATAGAACTGCCTCATCCATGGGCTTGATCATTTTAAAATTTGCAACATATGTCTTTAAAAAGGTTTCACCGATTTGAACCCCAAATTTAGAACATAGCTTACTGTTCTTTTTTATCTCTTTCGGCTGATGGCACTTGCTTAAGACTGTGTCCGAGTCTATCTTCCATTAGACCCCCTTTTAGGCTATAAGTTTCTTGTCTATTTCTATTTACCCTTTCATTCAGTACACACTGAGGACCTAGAACTGTTACTAGCGCTGTACTGGGGATCCAATAATAGTAAGATGCAGAGAATGTATAATCTAAGTGGGGTGTCAGGTATAGTTGGTGGCCAGTATAGGGTATGTGACAAATGCTCCACTGGGGCCAGAGGGCGTTGAATGATGGGGGTAACAAGCATTGTGTTCAGGAAATCCTTCCCAGATATTGCGAAACTGAGTCCCATGAAGCCAGTAGGAGTTGACCTATAGAAAGAATGTTCCTGGAAGAGGGGGCACCCCATTTACAAAAAGCAGAAAGCAAATGGATTATTTAGGAACCTGCAGATAAGGCTGAAGTTGAGAGGGAAGGGGGAGGAGGGCCCTGGTGAAGGAAGTGAGAGAGAGGAGGTTGAAAGGCAAGCAGGAGCCACATCTCCATGGGCCTTCTATACCATTGCCATCCAATAGAAATAGAATGTGAGCCACATATGTAATTTCACATTTTCCAGCAGTTATGTTAAAAAAAAGTTAAAATAACTTTAAAATATATTTTATTTAATATATCCAAAAACATTTTCATTTCAACATGTGATCAATATAAAAAACTATGAATAAGACATTTTACATTTTTTCATGCTAGGTCTTTGAATCTGGTATGTATTGGACACTTAAAGCCCCTCGATTCAGACCAGCCATATTCCCAGTGCTCAGTAGTCACATGTAGCTAGTGGCTATTGTATTGGACAGCACAGTTCTGTACCAAGTTAATGTGTGTGGGAAGCCATGAATGCATTTTAAAGGGAATGTGATATGATCTGATTTATGGTTTAGAAAGAGAACTGTAGCCAGATTGGAATAGGGCAAGCCTGGAGTCCGGAAGGCTGTTAGGGGCTTGCAGTATTTCAGGCAGAAGACACTGCTGGACGGAACTAAGAGAATCGAGGTGGGGGGTTGGAGGGAGGTGGATGAATTCAAGAGATTGGGGGGGGCGTGGTTAGGGATATGATTGAATGGATGGGCTTGAGAGGGAAAGTGGGCTCAAGAGCAGCTGGGTTTTCTGGCTTTGCCATCGGTGGGGGGATAGAGGCACCAATCACTGGAGATGGAAAGCCTCAGAGAGACCATGTCCGTGAAGAGGTAAAACAATTGAGTTCCGTCTCAGACATGAGGAGTCGGAGGCGTCAGTGGACATCCCAGTGGAGAAGTCCAGCGGCCACTCCCAGTACGTGTATCTCTCAGAGCACAGGAAAGAGATCTGGGCTGAAATTCAGAATCAAGAATCATATGATTATTTTAAATTAATTGAAGCTCTGAAAGTGGGTGAGAGTGTAAAGAGTGAAAAGGAGGAGGCAAGAGTGGAACACCAGCATTTAAGGGATGGACAGAGAAGGAAGGACCCTCAGAGGAGGTGCAGTTAGGGCGGAGGAAAACCAGGAGAGGGAAAAGTCACAGAGCAAGAGAAGAGAGCATCACAAGGAAGGAGTGAACAGCAGATGTAGGTGGGTGGTGAATGAGCGAGTCTGTCGCACACCTAAAAATGGGTGAAAATTCTGTTTTTCAACTTGCTCCTACCTCCAAATACTCTGTCATTTTCTAGTGCTTACATTAAACCTAAGCCTCCTGGACTCCCAGGCCTTTTTTCGGATGTGGCAAATGACCACAGACGGGCCAAATCTAATTCCACATTCTTTGATTCATCTAACAATTATTTTGTGCCTAAACCATGTTAGTCATCACACTTCATACTGTAGAAGACACATGATGTAAAGTGACAGCAAGTTGCTATGGTTTCTATTCATTTGAAGGGCACAGCTTAGTAGGAGAGACAAGGAAACAAATAATAACAATACAATGTAGCAAGTCCTATGGAACATTGTTTCCTAAACCTATTTATGTTAAAGATTCTCAAAACCCACTTGAAGATATGCTACCTCATTATTTCTAACAACGCTGCCTGAATTGCTGCCAGGTCCTAACGGCTTTCCTGACTTGTCTTGCCCTATTCCTCTACAGCTGGAGATGCCTTTTTAAACCATAAATTAGCGGTGAGGGTACTAAGCTTCTGAGAATTGTCCCATATCTGGGTCAACCGGCTAGCTAATGGCAGAGCTAGGATTCTAACCATGATCTTCTGCCCCCAAGTTCAGTGCCCTTTCTGTTCACTGTGGGTGCTTCTCTTTTGCTAGGATTTACAGACCTATTGATCTTCCTGGCTACCTCCAGGGCTGACTCTTTCAAGTTTTATCAGGCTTGATTTTTATGATTCACTGTTTTCCTTATCATATTGTTTAGGAATACGTTCAACTGCAAATTACAGAAAACCCACTAATGATGACTTAAAGAAATGGATGTTTATTTGTCACATGTAGTATAAATAAAAGCCGCTGCATGAGTGCTGAGCATGTGCCAGACTGTTCTGGTCCCTGTAGACACAACACAAACATGGCCCACATTCTAGAGCAGGGTCAGCGAGCTTTCTACCGCCAGCCCTCAAATGGCTGCGTTGCCTCTTAGCAGCAGGGGGACTGGGGCAGGTGGCTGGCCTTACTGAGCCTCACTTTGCTCGTGGGTATAATGGGGGTAATAGTGCCCACCTCGTGGGGGTTTTGAAAGGATCAAACGTGATAATATCTATCAGCATGAAACACCATGTCTGGAACCTATTAACGAAGGTGTTAGTTATAGAAACGATTATCATTGTCGTCATCATTTTGTGTGTGTGTGTGTGGTCAAAAACAGATAACATAAAATTTATGATCTTAACCATTAAGTGTACAGTACAGTAATGTTAACTATATTCTCATTGTTGTGCAACAGATCTCTAGACCTTTTTCCTCTTGTAAAACTGAAACTCCATACCCATTAAATAAAGACTCCCTTTTCCTCCTCCTCCCAGCCTTTGGCAACCACCGTTCTGCTTTCTGTCTCTATGAGTTTGACTACTCTAGTTACCTCATATAAGTAGAATCATGCAGTGTTTGTCTTTGTCTTTTTGCGATGGGCTTATTTCACTGAGCATAATGTCCTCAAGGTTCATCCATGTTGCAGCATGTGTCAGAATTTCCTTCCCCTTTTTTTTTTGGTGAGGAAGATTAGCCCTGAGCTAACATCTGTTGCCAATCCTCCTCTTTTTGCCAAGGAAGATTGGCCCTGGGCTAACATCCATGCCCATCTTCCTCTACTCTATATGAGCCACCACCACAGCATGGCTTGATAAGCGGTGCGTGGGTCCCCACACAGGATCCGAACCTGTGAACCCCGGGCCGCCAAAGCGGAGTGCATGAACTTAACCACTATGCCACCAGGCCAGCCCCTAGAATTTCCTTCCTTTTTAAGGCTAAATAATATTGCATTTTTATTGGAATATTACGCTGCATTTTGCTTATCCATTCATCTGTTGATGGACCCTTAGGTTGCGTCCACCACTTGGCCGTTGTGAATAATGCTGCAATGAACATGGGTGTGTTGTCGTCGATAGTTTTTTTTAATACTACTGTTGTGATTATTACCTTTGCCAGGCTTCATTAGGGAGGCTGCTCACTTATCTGCTAAACCAAGAGGAAGCATGGTTGTTCTCAAAATGCCCCAACGTGAGCTGTCACAACTGGTTTTGCCCATTTTTCTGTGTGTGACAGTGGGAAACTAGTTGTCCCCCGAAGTCCCTGGCATGCAAGGTTGTGGACCTTTGTTTCTAGGTGGTAAGTTCAGGCAACTCACATTCCAGCCCAGCCTTCCACCCCTCTTCTCGTCATTTCTATCATGTAAATAGCCCACATCAGAGCATTATTCATAGTAAGGGTTTCAAAAAGCTTAAGGGGAGAACAAACACTTTCCATGGTCTAAGATGTGTTTCTCAAGATTGGAAATAAACTAGTGATAATTAGTAAGTAATCAATATGCTCTACCCTTAATTAGACTTGTCCTGTGGCTTGTCAGTTAATAGAGTTGATTTCTGTGTTTACATGTGAGTTTGGCCCACTGTTGTTGTTGAGTCCAAGCAGCTGGCCCCATGCGATTGCCCCACAGGATCAGAGAAGCCTTTTAATCAGCTTTTTTTTTGACTGATTGGCCTTTCCATAGCAGAAATGCCATTGATCCTGGGAATCAAAACCCTGTGCTTAATATGCCAGCTAGACCTAGAGCCTGACAACTGGTAAAAGGCCAGAAAGACACTAGGTTGCCACTGGGGTGAACTCAGAGAGTGAATCATCCTTGAGCTTCTACTGTGTGCCTTGGCCTCTGCTACAAACCTAAATGCACCTCATTTGTTCTTCACATTAGGTATCGGCAGAAAGAGCCAGGTAGTAAATATGTTAGGCTTCACAGGCCATACTGTCTCTGTGACGACTACCCAACTCTGCCGCCCCCGCACAAAAGCAGCCACAGATAGTATGTGAACGAATGAGGATGGTTGTGTTCCAATAAAACTTTAGTTGTGAGCACGGATATTTGAATTTCATAGAGTTTTCACGTGTCATGAAATATACTGCTTCTTTTGAGTTTTTTTTCCCACTACTTAAAAATGTAAAGCCATTCTTTCCTCTCAGGCTATACCAAAGCTGGTGGTAGGCCAGATTTGGCCCACGGGCCTTAGTGTGCGCATCTCTGCTCTATAATATTTCTCCGTGGTAGGTATTTTGTCATCCACATTTTAGAGTGAGCAAACTCAGAGAGGTAACTTGCCCAATACCTAACAATGAGCTGTATGACCAGGTTTATAACCAGGATTCACACGCCGGCCTTTCTCAGCCAGTGCAAGCACTCTCTACTACTCTTGGCTGCCTCTCCTCACATATCCCCATCTCAGAGAGCCACACAGACCTCAACGGCAGAGACAGGTGTGTAAGAAGATTGATCTCATTGGCCTTTTGAGAACAATGGGAACAGCTCTGCATTATGGCCTGTAAATCTCTGTTTAAACATTTGCTTTGTCATTTAGCAGCTGGGTAGATTCTGAACTTCTTTGATTTTGTACTTTATCTGAAAAATAGGATTAATCAATGACGATTTTACAAGGTTATCATGAGGATTAATTCAGATACTTAACAGTCATGAGCCCAGCGGGATTCCTAGTACATAGTAGGCAATCAGATATCTGTTGTATTTTATGCTTACATTCTAGCTGAGAAACCAGAGGCTGGCCCATTGATCTTTTATCAAAGCTACATTGCTTAGTGACCTGATCAAACAATTCTAATTTCTAATAAATAAATATTGATAAATCCCAGGAAGAAGATTGACATCTTTTCGTTCATTTTATGTTCTTCTCTGTGCCAGGAGGAAAGTTTTGCCATTGGTAGATGTCTTAGCTCAGGCTGCCGTAACAAAATACCGTAGACTGGGTGGCTTGAACAACAGGCGTTTGTTTCTCACACTATTGGAGGCTGAAAGTCTGAGATCAGGATACCAGCAGCTTAGGTTCTGGTGAGGACCCTCTTTTCTGGTTTGCAGGTGGCCACCTTTTTGCTGTGTCCCCACGTGGCAGAGAGAGAGATCTCTTCCTCTTCTTATAAGGCTACAGTCCTATTGGATGAGGGCCCCACCCTTATGACCTCATTAAACCTTAATTACCTTTTAAAGGCCCTATCTCCAGATACGGTCACTTCAGGGGTTAGGGCTTCAATATATGAATTTGAGGGGGACACAATTCAGTCCGTAGCAGCAGGCATGCTTTCTGGGCGCTTGAGGTCGTGGAAACTATGGCTTCTTGGGATGAGGGATGTCCCTTGCTGGTGGTTTCCCAGCCCCACTGGGGTTTGAACAGACCTCCTTCCTCTGTGCTTAGTCACAGCCTCCTGACCTTGCTTCTTCCTGGAAGTCTAACTGAGGACATCTGAGGTGAGGAGGGGCTCTTTGTGGAACATTCCAGGTGTAAAGGATGAAGAGTATTGGAGAACCAAGGACAGATGTGAGTGGGGGAAGCCAGCGGAGGTGAGGTTGTGGAGCAGCTCCGTGACCACGCAGAGCAGCACTATGGTTTGATCCGACAGTGGCTGTGTTGTCAAGGCAGGTCTCAGAGGAGGCAAAGTTCTCCTCCAGCAGAGTCTGGGGGAGGGGCCAGATCACTTGAAGAGTAGAGCTGTGGGTAATGTTCCCTTTCTTAAGCTGGAAGGCAGGTATGTGAGGTTTTTTGTTTGTTTTCATTTTGTTTTTTTAATTAATACACTTTATGTTTTAGAGGACTTTAGGTTTACAGAAAAATTGAGCAGAAAGTAAAGAGAGGTCCCACATATATCCCCCCAGCACACACACAGTATCCCCTATTATTAACATCTTGCATTCGTGTGGTGCATATGTTACAATTGATGAGCCAATGTTAATACGTTATTATTACAGTCCAAACTTTACATTAGGGTTCATTCTTTGTGTTGTACATTCTATAGGTTCTGACAAATGTATAATGACATGTATACACCATTACAGTATCATAAAGAATAGTTTCACTGCCCTAAAAATCCCCTGGGCTCCACCTATTCATCCCTCCCTCCCCTCTGAGTCCATGGCAACCACTATCTTTTCCTTCCAATTTTCTTATTTTCTGTATTCTTGGTGCTCTGGCATTTTGGGCCCTGCTGATGGGAGAGATGCCCTTCCAAGGGCTGGCCAATGCTCAGAGACAGCAAATGGCTCCCCTGCAAGTGCACCTTTCATATGCAAACTAACCAATCCAGAGCCCAGACTCTGAGCCACCTCTTCTGTCTGGCTCTTATGCTCCAGGAGGCAAAATTCCCCTGCCCTCATTATCCCAGGGCCAGGTACCAGACAACTAGAGACAGCCTCTACACCCCAGAGCCCTCTGAAATGATTCGAACTAGCCGGTCCTAAACCTGCTTGCCCTGCCTTGCCTTTCCCCATGGAAAGCTCAGTAAAGTCTCCTTCCCGTGCTTTCTCCTCACCCTTTATGCCTCCTGACCAACCCTGGTGCTTCCCCATGTGGCCCTGCGTGGTGTGGCATGTCCCCTCCTCTTGGGAAACATGAGTAACAAACTATCTTTTCAATGGCAGTCATCTCCTAACCTCTTGGCACCACCATCTCTGAAAAATGAAACCTACATTTTAAAACAATTTGGTCAAAAAAAAATCATGAAATATGTCTCTACAATGGATAGAGTCTTGAGAAGATCGAAGTGGAAGCATAGTTTTTGGATCTTCCCAAACCCAAGACCTCACATAAAAACAGCTACTTCGCAAAATCAAAAATGTATGGACAGCGTTTATGGCAAAACTGGGTGTCAGAGTGTAAGCCCAGGACGCCAAAGTGCAAGCAGGTGGAGAAAAAACCAGCCAAACACAAGGGCTGGGTGCTATCAGGGTCTGTCCAGGAATAAACAGAGGGAAGCAGCACGGCAGCTGATGGACCAGAGAGAAGCCCCAGATGGACGCTGGAAGTCACAGGGATGCTGTTTGAGAAGAGCACCTGCAACTAAGGCCTGAGAGGTTGGAAGAGTCTAGCTCCAGCGAGCAGTAACTCACCCTCGAGGACAGGCTACCACTTAGAAACTGTGGAGAATGGGGCCAAAACTGAGCTGGGTAAGGACAATAGAGAGGAATAATAGAGAAGGGGAGGGAAATGGAGCCAGGAAATCTCAGAACGCAAGCTGCCGTATCTTTCAACACTGCCCAAAAACAATGGAAGAAGAGGCTCTGGGAGGTTAGGAAACTACTGTGAACCATACCTTCTTCTAAGAAGGTTAGAAAACAATTTTCACATAAAAATGAGTGACAGTAAGGTATCACAGTCATAATGATATTTTTTTAAAAAAGAAACAAGTGTATTCATCCTGAGAGACCATGTATGGCCTTGCCGAAGAGACCAATGAGTGTGCAATCCACAAAATCCAGACTCTGGAATATTCTACAGATAACAGATAAACTATAAGGAAAAGAAAGGGATGGAGGAAGAGGCTATAGATTAAAAGATACTTGAAGGATATAAAATTTGTGAAAATAGAGAAGACTAAATTCTAGTGTATAAGATGCACCATTTGGTGAAATAAAACATTAAGAAATGTACACAGTTACTGTAAAAATCTGGATAGTGGTTGCTTTCTGAGGGAGGAAGGGGGTTGGTTTTAGGATGAAGTGGCTGGTAGAGGTCTATTTCTTGACTTGGATGGTGGATACAAGGGTGTTGCCATTTAATAATTCACTAAGCTATCCATTTGTTTTCGGTAGTTTTAAGCATCCGTGTCTTATTTTAAAATTAAGCAGTTTTAAAAGGGCGAAAAAGAAAATTAAAAAACAGAAGAAGCAAACTACAGATTAAAGGGGGAAAATCCAATTAAGTAACAGAATACCCAAGTGAAATCCTTTGAAATGGATTTTTCAAAGCTAATGCAAATTAACCAAATGATTTTAAATTAGTTAAAACTGAGTAGTTGATGGGTTACATGTATCACGCCTGGGGTCTATTGCTGAGCCCTTCTTGAAAAGTAAAGTTTCCCTCCAGGCAAAGGCCCCCTGAAACCCCAAGCTTTGCCTGATAATATTGTCTTGATTTTATTCCAAAACTTTCCTTCACATATATCTGGGATATCAAATACTGCTTAATGAATTTAATACACTAATGCATAAGGATAGCCTGTACTACCTTTCATTTTGTACTTTGGTTTACAGATATGTCTTTAATTTCTTTTTATTTAAAGCTTTCCTTGTAAATAAATTAAAAAACATATACTAAAATTTTCAGTTCAAATTTTATTGACACATTCCTTCAGCAGGTCACTGTTGTTTAAATAAAAAAGGTGGGGGGTGGGCAGAGGACCAAGCTATATTAAGAGAGATTTAATGGACATAATCAGATATGAAGCAGGGTCTTGGATTGGATATTAGTTTCAACAGACTATAGTAAAGACATTCTTTATTCACGTAGAGGAATTTGAATATAGTCTGAGTATTTGATGAGAAGAAAGTTTACAAAATGGAAAGCTAGAAATCAATGACTAAAAAATAAAAAGTAGGTTGCAAACAGTATGATCTCAGTTTGGTTCTTAAAAAGTGTATTTATGTTTGTACTCACATACATCAATCATAGAAAAAGGTGTGGAAGGATAAACATGAAGGCAGTGGGTCCTAAACCATGATCCCCGGGCCAGCAAGCAGCATCAGCATCGCCTGGACACTGGCTAGGAATGCAGATTCTCGGGTCCCCACCACAGATGAGGGACTCCAGGAGCAGGGTCCTGTGGTATGTGTTTTAACAAACCCTTGGGGTGATTTTGATACAAGCTCAGTTCTGACAACAACTTCACTAAGATATTGACCGTGATCTCTTGGTGGTGGAATACAATTTTTAAAATTTTGCTTATCCAAATTATCTAATTTTCTAGAATACATATGTATGAATTCCTTATGATAGAAGATTATTTTTAAATTAAGAGGTTTTTGGTGGCATCCCACAAATTTTGGTTTATTGTGTTTTCATTTTCATTTCAGTCTAAAATACTTTCTTATTTCCCTTTGGTTTCTTCTTTGACCCACATGTTATTGAGAAATATGTTCTTTAGTTTCTAAATGTATGGGGATTTTCCAGAGTTCTTTCTGTTATTGATTTTTAATTTAATTACATGGTGATTGGAGACTGTAGTTTGTATGACATGAAGACTTTTAAATAATTTACTGATATCTCTTTTATGGGCCAAAATATGGTTTATTTTGGTAAATGTTTTGTGTGTACTTGAAAAGAATGTGTGTTCTGGTGTATGGGATGGAGTATTCAATTTGTGTCAATTAGATCATGTTGGTTGATAGTGTTGTTCAAACCTTCTCTATCCTTACTGAATTTCTGCCTATGTGTTCTATCAATTATTGAGAGGTATTAAAATCTCCGACTATAATTATGGATTTGTCTATTTCTCCTTGCAGTTTGATCAGTTTTTGCTTCATGTATTTTGAAGTTCTGTTTTTAAGTGTATAAATACTTAAGATTTTTATGTCCTCTTAATTAACTGACTCCTTTATCATTAAGAAATTACCTTCTTTATCCCTTATAATATTCTTTTTCTCATGTCTACTTTGATACTAATATAGCCACTTTAGTTTTTTTTTAATTATTAATGTGAGTATGATATGCCTTTTTCCATCCTTTTCTTTTTAATCTATTCGTGTCTTTATATTTAGCTTGTTTTTTGTAGGCAGCATACAGTTGGGTCTTGCCTTTTTATCCAATCTGACAATCCCTGCTTTTTAATTAGGGATGTTTAGACCATTTACATTTAATATGATTATCAATATGGTTTAAATTGGTCATTGTGCTATTTGTTTTCAATTTGTCATATCCATTCTTTGTTCCTTTTTTCTGCCTTCCTTTGGATTAATTGAATATTTTGATGATTCCATTTTACCTTCTTTATTGGTTTATTACTATAGCTCTTTGATTTGTAACTTTAGTGGTTGCTTTGGGATTTTTGTGTGTGTGTGAGGAGATCATCCCTGAGCTAACATCTGCCAATCCTCCTCTTTTTTCTTTTTGCTGAGGAAGACTGGCCCTGGGCTAACATCCGTGCCCATCTTCCTCCACTCTACATGGGACGCTGCCACAGCATGGCTTGCCAAGCAGTGCATCGGTGTGCGCCCAGGATCCAAACCGGCGAACCCTGGGCCACCGCAGTGGAGTGCACACACCCAACTACTTGTGCCACCAGGCCAGCCCCATGCTTTGGGATTTATAATGTACATCTTAACTTATCACAACCTGTCTTCAAGTGATATTATTCCACTTCACATATACTATAAAAACTTACAACAATATACTTCCACTTTCTGACCTTTTTGCTATTGTTATACAGTTTTCTTTTACATAAGTTATGAACCCCATACTACACTGTTATTATTTTTACCAGTCGGTTGTCTTTTATAGAGACATAAATAATTTAAAAATCTTTAAAACATCTTATACATTAACCATGCAGTTAACATTTTGGTGTTCCTCATTCCTTTGTGTAGACACAGATTTCCATCTGATATCATTTTCTTTTTGCTTGAAGGACTTCCTTTAACATTTCTTGTTATATGGCTCTGCTGGTGATGAATTCTCTTAGCTTTCATATGTTTGAGAGAGTATTTTGCCTTCCTTTTTAAAAGACATTTATTGCTGGGTATAAAATTCTAAGGTGAATTTTGTTTTCTTCTAGTATGTTAAAAATTTTCCTCCACTGCATTCTCACTTGCCCTGTTTCTGACAAGAAATGTACTGTCATCTTCATCTTTTTTCCTTTGTACATAATGTCTGTTTTTTCTCTGGCTGATTTTAAGATTTTCTCTTTTTCACTGTTTTTGAGCAACTTGATTATGACATGCTTCCATGTAGTTTTCTTCACATTTCTTATGCTTTGGGTTTGTTGACCTTCTTGAATCTGTGGGTTTATAGTTTTCGTCAAATTTGGAAAAATTTCAGCCATCATTTGTTCCAATACTTTTTCTTCTCCTTTTCCCCTCCCCTACCATCTCCTCTCCTTTGGGACTCCAATTCCCTGGATATATTAGGTTGCCTAAAGTTCTACAGTTCTCTGACACTCCATTAATTTTTTGGTAATTTTTCTCTCTGTGTTTCATTTTGGATTGTTTCTCTTGCTAGGTCTTCAAACTTAACAACTTTATTAGTATTTCTTCTGCAATGTCTAATTTGCTGTTAATCTCATCCAATGTGTTTTTTATTGCACACAATGTAGTTTCCATCTCTAGAAGTTTAGTTTGGGTCTTTTTTATATCTTCCCTATCTCAACCTTTTGTACATAGAGAATACAATTGTAGTAACTGTCTTCTTCATGTCTGTCTCTACTGATTCTAACATCTGTGTCAGTTCTAGGTCAGATTGATTTTTTTTTTTTAGTCTAATTATGGGTTGTACTTTCCTGGTTCTTTGTACTCCTGGTGATTTTCTTTATTGGATGTCAGATATTGTGAATTTTACTTTGTTGAATACTGGATAGTTTTATATTCCTATATATTTTATTGATTGTTCTGGGATGCAATCAAGTTATTTGGAAACAATTTAGTCCTTTCAAATCTGGCTTTTAAGACTTATTAGGTGGGACTGGCATAGTGTACAGTCTGGGGTTGTTTATTCCCTACTGTTAAGGGATGACCCTTCAGTACTCTACCCAATGCCCATGAATCATGAGGTCTTCCAGTCTGGCTGGTGAGAATAGGTAGTATTTCTAGCCCTTTGTGAACACCGGGGTATTGTTACCTCTAATTCTTTTGTTGGTTTTTTTCCCCAATCTTGGGTACTTTCCTGATAAGCATACATTGATCAGTATTCAGCTGATTACTCAAGGGTAACCCTCTGCCCTATCCTAAAAGCTCTTTCTGGAGAGAGCTTTCTACTTTCCTGTAAACGCCAGCTATCTTGTCCCCTGCACTCTCAACCCCAACTCCTTAACTCATGGATTTTGCCAGGTTCTGCCTGTGTTCTTTGTCTCTGCATCACAGCCTAGAAACTTGCTCTAGGCAGAAGGCCTGAGTATGCAGTTTTCATTTTTAAACATGAAGAGGAAAGCTGAGCTTTTGTTGAGTTTTTTAGCTTTTAGAGGGGCAGTGTGTTATTGCAGAAAAATCACAGATTTGGAATCAAGTGGACTTGATGTTGAATCCCAACTATGTGACCTTGGGCAACTTGAATAAGCTCTCTGAGCTTGGCTTCTTTCCTGTGTAAAATGACCATGTTGTAATGAATATTAAATGAAAATGTATAAAGCACCTATCCAATGCCTGGCACACAGTAGGTGCTCGAGAAATAGTCTCTTCCCTGCCCTCTATCTGATATCAAGTAACTGACTCTCTTTTAAGAAGACCCTTCCAAAATACCTCAAATATTTTAGTTGCCTAAAAAATCCAGCTGAAATGTCATTTACCAAAAAAAGGGGCAAAAGATATTTAGGGAAAGAAGAGAGTAGCTTTGGAGGCAATCATCTTGCCTTGCCTTTGATACCTGGGCATTAAAGCATTTCTTCTCACCAAACAGTATTTCAGTGCAGGGAACATGTTCCAAAGGGGGAAAGTAACATTTACAGGGGATTGGCGGAAAATAGAGAGCCTGACTTACATGTAGGCTGGTAGGGGAAGATGGGGCTGGAAAACTGTGTTGAAACCAAATTGTCAAAGATAGGTGTTATGGGCTGAAATTTGTATGTTGAAGTTCTAATGCCCAGTCACTCAGAATGTGACTGTACTTGAAGATAGGGTCTTTAAAGAGGTGATTAAATTAAAATGAGGCCATTAGAGTGGGTCCTGACTCTGTTATCATTTTAAGAAGAAGAAATGTGGAGATACCCGAGAGACACCAGGGGCATGTGTGCGCAGAAGGAAGACCGTGAAGCCAGAAGGCAGCCATCTGCAAGCCAATGAGAGAGGCCTCAGAAGAAACAAAACGTGTGACACATTGAGCCTCCAGAACTCTGAGGAAATAAATTTGTGTTGTCTAAGCCACCTAATCTGTGATACTTTGTCATGGCAGCCCTAGCAAACTCTTACTATAGGCCTTCAAATCCCAGCAGGGGAAGTTCCTTGATTCGGAGAGTCCTACTGATTGGAAATGACATTTCTAGAAATCCGTTCATTTTGACCAAATCGCTTTACAGTAGGTAACGTGGATGTAGAGGTGTGCTCTGGAGCCCAGCAGCACGGTTTTAGAACAAGGATGTGTACCTTGGTTGAAGGGGTGGGGGGAGGGGTTAGAGATAGATCATTGCAGTAGTGACCCTCTAGAGATCTGTTGGCAGGGAAAGAGAGATTATGGTCCTTTTGTTGCCTTTTTAACTCATCTGGAACTCGTTGCTGTTCTGCTTAGGTTGAATGAACAAGTGATTTATCTAAGATGACCTAGTCCAGTTCAAATGCTTCCCAGTAGCCCTCCCTATATATCATACTTCAATCCTATTTTTCTTCTTGCTCCTTCTAGCTCATCCATTTATAGTAGTTTAAGTCCTACGTGTGCAAGACCTTTTATCTCAGCTCTGCCAATATTGATCTAACTGCTAAATGGAGGGATCCTTGCGGGCCCCACATTCTCACCCCGGCCAATTCAGCTGTGATGGGACCAATGCCTTGTAGCATTATTGCCACAGAGCTCTACCAAACGGACTAATTCAGGCCAGTCTGATGTTCCCAGACCTACATGTTCTAAAACCACATGCTCAGTTGGCTCAAATTGGTGCTTGTATTTGGTGCTTTCCAGAGAAATGCCAAAAACAGAAGAGAGATGTTTTAAAACAGTTCATAAAATTGGCAACTACATTGCCAGAGCATAGTTGTTTTGTCCTGAGTGGTTTGCAGAAGTTTAAGCGGATTCTGTGGCAGAATTGGCAGTGGTGAAAGGTCTTAGATGGTTCCCCTGAGGCAGCCGTGGAGGCCAAAAGAGCACAAGAGGGCAGGCTCATGAGTGGGCACTCAGCAGCCCTGGGGAATCCCACTAGAATTCTCCAGTTAACTTGCTGTCCCGTGGAACACAACTATTTCCAATCTTCTTTGCCTCAATCCTCAAATTTTACTGGGGAAACAGATGGCATCAAAGAGGAACTTTCTTATCTTCCTGACACAGAAATGTAAACTTACTAACATCTGTCATTGGCCTTTCTTTCTCCTTCCCACAATGGCAGAGATCTTCTTTCTGTCTCAAGCCAATGCCCTGTGTTTTAGAGCTACTGTCACATCACCTCAGGTCCCTAAGACGTCCTCATCCCTTGTTCATATTCTCAATCTCTATCCTTTTAAACACACCCAGGGCTTTGCTGTTAAACACAAGCAAATAAACAATACCCTTATTTGATTCCTTACCCCTATACTCCTAGTCTCTTGCCTCTTCCTTCACAGCCAGCTTCTTAAAAAAGCCATTCATCCTTCCTGCCTCTTCACTCCCCACCAGACTTTCATACCCATCAGTGAGTCAACTGACAGCAGACATTCTAGTTCTCTCTTATTTGACCTTTCAACAGTTCTTCATATTCTTCCTTCTGGAAACACTTGGCTTCTGGAAACACCATGGCTTCCATGACACAACTCTCTCCTTATTTTCCTTCTATCCTCATCTGCTCCCACCTGGCTGTGCCACGGTGGAAGCATCAAAAGTGCTCATGCATTTTCATTCTTTGGATGCTATGAGGCCATCTTATCCTCCATGGAATCAGGGTGGTGACGACTTCTAAATGTGAGATCTCCTGTCCAGGCTTCTCCTCTGAGCTCTGGACGAGTACGTCCGACTGTATCCGTACTTCATCTTCCTGATGAAATCCAAGGCACCTCATAAGATCAAAGTGTCTAGAATCCCTCTGTCCTGACTCTCTTCCAGTTCTCCTTGTCTCTGTGAATAGCACCGGCATCCTTCAGATGCCCACAGCAGAAATCTTGGCATCATTCTGGTCATTGTCTCCTCCCTCCACCGCCATATCCAGTCCATCAGTAAATCCTATTGGATTTTACAGCTTAAATTTTTATTAAATTCACCCACTTTTCTCCAACTCTGCTTCTGCCCTCCTGGTCCAAAATACCATTCTCTCTTGCCTGGACAATTGCAACAGGTCAACCTGCATCTATTCTGGCCCCTTCTATCTGTTCTTACACTGCCAGCCTAATCTTTTTAAAGTGCACATCAGATTGTATCAGCCCCATGCTTAAACCCTTCGCACTGCTCTTAGAATAAGGACAAAGAAATTTAACATGACCTCAGTGGGGTCTGACCCACCAGCCTTGCTCTGCAGCCATGTTGCTCTCCTTTAACCTCGGGCATCTAGACAAGGGTGTTAACTGCATGTCTTCATATATTCTTCTTACTTCTCTCCCCCTTCAGATCTCAGCACAGTGGCATGTTCAGGGACATGTTCCCTGAACAATGTCATGTTCATATCAAGTCTCAGGTTCCCCCTGCCCCCGCTCCTCCCGTGACTGGGTCAAACTTCTCTATCCTAGATTCTTGGAGTCCGCTGGGACCCCCTTCGTTTCACTTGTCTCAGCTACTTCTTCACTTTTGTGAGGAAGGTTTTCTGGTTCTTGTCTGTCTTCTTCACTAGACCATAAGCTCCATGAAGCGGGGACCATGATTGGTTCTCTCATCGTTGGATTCCCAGAGCCTGGCATAGGGACATGGTAATTTTTTGTTGAATGAATAAATGAGTCTGAAGAACAGGGTTTAAGTTCCAGCTTTGGGCCTCTATTCTCTGAATCTCAGTTTTTTCATCAAATGGAGATACATTTGCCACTTTATCCATCTTTTAGGATTCTTAGGAAGAAAATAATGTATCTCAGAGATGATAATTGCTGTTTTGAATGGCTATTCTCATTTTAAGGTTGAGGTTTATGAATATGACAGTGGAGATGATCCTAAGTCAACTAATGCCATTAATTTTTTCTCTTATAGGGGAATAATATGGGATGAGGAATATAGAAATGAGAATTTCATTATAAAATCTTATTTATTTGAAAAGGTGATGGAGGAAGATTAACCTGAATAAGTAGGAACTTAAAATTTTTAGTTTTTTTACTATGAGAATTCATAGTGCTCATTTAAGATAATTTGGATAATGTAGAAAGGCAGAAGACAAGAAATCACCCATCTTCCAACTTCCCAAACACATTTTCTCACATTCTTAAATATTCATCAAGAACACGCTTTTTAATGCCTGCATGGTAATGTGTCATATAGATGTAGACTCTTTTATTTATTTATTTATTTTAGGTTATTGTAAAATTTTTCACTATTGTAAAAATGCTGTGATTAGCATTCCCTGTACATAAATCTTTGTGTGCTTAATGTAAAATTTCCCAACGTTGAATTATTAGATGAAAGGGTATGTATAGCAGTACTTTTCAGGCTTTAGATAATTATTCTTTAATTATTCTCCAGAAACATTGTACCAGCTCATACATCCACCAATAGAGCAAGACAGTGTGTGTTTCCCCACACCTTGGCCCACTTTGGGTATTACGTATAAAATACAAACATGTGTATATACAGGCATATCTAGATGCACATTTAATGGGTGGAAATGGTATTTGATTATTTAAATTTGCATTTGTAGTGCAAATTACTCCTGAATTTGAACATTTTCCCATTAGCCAATGTCGTTTTTCTTTGTCAGTTACCTGTTATTTGCATAGTTTTGGGTGTTCCCTTTTTTAGAAAACTCTCTTAACATTAAGCACATTAACCTTGTTTTTATCGTATATGCAAATATGAACTTCAGTAGAACCCTTTTCAAATGATCACAAGTTCAAGGGGAGTTGAAAGAAAAACATATGAAATGGGATAATATGATCAACTTAACTCTTTATTATTAAGGGCAACTGCTTTCTCTCTTTTTAAAAAAATAATTGCCACTCAAACTGCAGCTAAGGAGTGTGTGTGTGAAAAGAGTCCGGACTTTGAAGTTGGAAAGGCCTGATTTTAGTCCTGGCTCTGCCACTCTGGAGTGGAGAGACATGGGACAAGTTATTGAGCTTCTGCAGGTCTCAGATTTCTCTCCCGGGTAATAGGAATCCTCTGGCCTTGTTTTGAGAGGTAAATAGCTTATGGATGGTGCCTGGTACAGAAGTGGTGTTCTATAAATATTCATTTCCTTTCCGTATCCCTCAAAGGTATGCTGTTCTGTAAATACATATACGTACATGTATGTTGTCTCATTAGGGAGCGTGCATATTTCACTCGGCTTATAGCCAGACATGCAATCATTCATTAATATTTGCTGAATAGCTAACTATGATGAAAGTACAAGTGAGAGTAGAAAAATTCTTAGTTAGCCATTTGAGTCTAGGAGAGATTTTAATTTTAAAGCTTAGAGATAATATTAGCAAATTTGGATCTATTCTATAAAAGTGGTAGGTGATGTAAGATATGGCATTCTGGAGAAGAAGGGAACAGACAGCCTCAAATACTCAAAAATGTTTTTATTTTAAACAGCTCCAAATAAAATCTCAACATACTTGCACTGTTTCATTGAGAATTTATGTCTCAATCTGTTCTTTTTTCCTTCGTAGGTGTGGCTGGATCTCTTAAAACCGATTATCAAGCAGATTAGAAGTAAGTATATACCGTATATTTAACGATGACGTTAAATATAAAGCCAGACATTTTCCTCGTCTAGACATCGTCTGCCCCGTGCCATCAAGCACCAGTGACACAGAGTCTGTTTTCACCTGATTGCTTTTCATCATCCACTAACCTACGTGCTATTAAAAAGTATCTTCTGCAATTTTTTTTTTTTTTTTTTTTGTGAGGAGATCAGCCCTGAGCTAACATCCGCCAATCCTCCTCTTTTTTTTGCTGAGGAAGACGGCCCTGGGCTAACATCTGTGCCCATCTTCCTCCACTTTATATGGGACGCCGCCACAGCATGGCTTACCAAGCAGTGCGTCGATGCGCGCCCGGGATCCGAACCAGCGAACCCCGGGCCGCCACAGCGGAGCGTGCGCACTTAACCGCTTGCGCCACCGGGCCGGCCCCTGCAATTTTAATATATAACAATTTGGTAATCAAAACCTTGCTTGGAAAATCAAACGTTGTTTAGATTAACAACTGAAGCATGCTGTTAAGCCCCAGGATCACTGAGCTTGTCTTGTCTGTGCCTGTGTTTCTTACTGTCACTTTCGAAGGGGGAAGGTGGAGCCATTTATTCATAAATCAGTGTTGGGTTTTCTGTCCTGCAACTTCAAAGCCTGTGAGATCAGAATGCAAGTGTAGTTTGGAAAAATAAGGTGCCAAAAGTGTGTGTGTGTGCGCATATATGTGTTTCTGAATGACAAGCCGAACTGAAGGGAGCCTGGCTTGCATTTAGACTGTGTGTTGAGAAAAGATGAAGGAGGGTCTGAGAGAGGAAAGGAAAGAGAACACTTGCTTTTTCTCTCCCTTCTCATTACGCCTCAGCACTGGATCCTCCTCCTCTCTCTCTGCTTTGAGGTCAAGTTCAGAGCCAAGTTCTGTTCTCAAAGTCATCCAAATGGTCCCTCGCTACAGCCAGAGACCAGGAAAAATTCTGAGGATGGTAACAAAACTGCATTCCTTCAGTTGAGCATGAAGCACACAATACCTTGTGGGATGGTTTTTATGTCTGATTAGTAAACCCCACCGGGCCACTTAACAGCCATTTATGTGGATGTAATAAACAGGCACACTGTGTCTGTATGGCCCTTATGCAATTGAAATTACTGTCGATCTTCTGCCATTTAAATTAAGCAATTACTGATGCTGAAAATGGAACAGCCATAGTTCATTTAACGTTTACTGGGTGGCTGGCCAGTCACTAAGTGTGGGGGGGACATGCAGCTGAGAGAAGCCCCCAGGCCTGCTGGGTGGAGGTAGCATAGCGTCTAGATGGATGACCCCTGTCCCTGCAGTAACTTGTGAAGGGAACTGCTAATGGTGGAAAGGAGTTTCATAGCACGTTACCAAGTGCAGACCCAAAACAGCGAATCACTGCTGGGTCAGCACTGGAACAGGGCTTCTCCTTTTCGTCTCCGTGTGCTCTGACGGCCCTGTGTCACAAAGCTGTCATTTTGCATTTAGTGCTAGCGTATTCCCAGCTTCAGGTTTCTACAGATCCGAGCAGCTTCATTTAATTCCCTGAAAATTACTGAGAGGAAATAGTGCAACCTTCCATCTTCTGCATTTTGCTTCTGTTATTTTATGATCCAGAATTGACGTTCAAGGGATTCTGTTAATTTTAGAGTGATTAAGGAAAAGAAGCCCAGCTTCTCTTGGCTTCAGTATTTCTGTGCCTTGTTTTTTCCCTCATAATTTTGTATATATTGACATCTTCATCTTATGCTATATCATTTTTGGGTTTTTTCTAAATTTGAATGTGCTATCGTAGAAATTATAATACAACATCTATTTTTGTGTGTGAGAGGTAGAGCAAAAAGACATTTTCTGGTTTTATATGATTGCTACTAAAATTTGGATTTCATTATAGTGCATTATATTTCATAGAACATAAACTTATTGCTATTATTCCAAATGGCAGCACCTGTGAGACTGCTCTGATACTGTAGTTTGTACGTCAAACAAGCTGACTCAGATTGCAAATTATCATTTTATAATCTATTTAATGCTCTGTTTTAATTCTGAAAACAAAAGTTATCCATCTTCACAGTCTCTCCCTGCCTACCCCATCCCAGATCTGCTTCCTGATTTTGTCTGAACTCATGGAGATGGTGGTTTATGAGACACTTAGGAAGGCTTTGGCTGACTTGGACAAGGGCGGGGCCATGTCTTGTGATGTTTCTCTCCAGAGCTCAGGAGAGCACCTGGCACATAGGTGCTAGATACATATTTTATGAACACATTAGCAGCTGTACCTTGTACATAGTTAAAAATAATAAATTACATAACTGGTTTACACGTTCATTATCTCCTCCTTAAGTTATCTGAAGCCTATATTTGGACTAAAGCAGCTGATAAATTTTTGAAGACAAATGTCTTTTCTTAAAACCTGGGTACAATTTAAGTCTCCAGAGAAAAAGTTTAATATCTCAATGTAATACCCTTGTCACAGTTTTTTAAAAAAACAGATGTGTTTCCCCACAATATGAAAGTGTGATTAGTGACCAAACTGGACCAGTTGTTATATGACTTGGGCGTTGGCAGCTGTGCTCTTGGCAGCTCGGAATGAGTCTCATTGTTTGGTGTATAATATACCCCAGAAAGTCTTTTTCTTTAATGGCATTTGAAACACAAATCAATAAACGCTGTATTGCTTTTTTTCCCCTTTTTAGGGCCAAAACATGTTGTTGTTAAGTTTGTGGTGAAATTCTTTCCACCTGACCACACACAACTCCAAGAAGAACTCACAAGGTTAGTGGTTTGGAAACTGGGTGCTTAGTGCTATGGGATGCCGAGGAGAAGAGAAAGGTTAATGTTCTAAGTCGATTGATTAAACATTTTCACAATGATTACTCAACCAGCATCTGCCTAACTGTGCTTAGCAGTTTAAACCCCTTCTCTTCCAGTTGGGCTTACAAACACTGGGGGAAAGAAAGTACCACCCTTTCCCTGAAGCCTGGTTTCTTCAAGGCTGTGATATGAAGTGGACTGTTACAACCTGTTTCTATCATATTTTCCCTCTGATATCTATCACATCAGAAGACAGTTTTGGGAAGTGAATCTCTTCTATGAAGCCAAGATGTTAACTCACTTTCTCTTTGTTGCTGCCATGGATGAGTGGACGTGAACTATGGGTCAGTTTCTTTGCAAGTGTGGCCAAGTGGGAGAATCGTGAGCATCCGGTCAGGCCTGGCTCCCCACATCAGTCCTGCTCTTGGTAGCTGTGTGACTGGCCAGTTACTTGTTCCCTCTGCACCTCTGTTAATTCCCCTGTGTCAATGCGACTATAATGCTTGCCTGGCTAGGATTGTTTCTAAGATAAGCACTATTATACATAGAGTGGCTGGAACCCAGTAGGGACACTATGAGTGACAACCATCATCATCATCATCATTGTCATTGTCATCATCGTCATCATCACCATCACTACTTCTACTCATTTTATAACTTGCAGCAAAACAGATGGTATTCTAAAAGAGAGCAGAGCTCAGTGGGAACGCATGAAGATAAAATGCCTCCCTTCCAAGAGTGCTTTTATGAGTACACTAATCTGACCAGCCAAATTCTTGCCGCACATGCGTTTCAAGCTATAGCTGTTTAAGACCAAGGCTGTCACCCATTTCTCATCCCTCTCAGTACAGAGCACATCTCTGGGCATCTTGGATAGTTGACCATCATTTATCAAAAAGATGAAGACATTCAGTCAACAGTATTTATGAAGTGTGTAAGCATTGTTCTAGGCACTGGGAATATGGTGGTGAAAAGACAAGCTTGACTCACATGGGAACAAGCAAAACAATTAAATAAACAAGAAAAATATCAGATGATGGTAAGAGCTCTTTAAGTAATTCAAGTAGAATGATGTGATAGAAGGTGACGGGGTGACAACTTTAGATTGGTCGATCTAGGGTCCCTCTCTGAGGAAGTGATGCTGATCTGTCAGTCATTTTCGGAGGAAGAGCTCTCCAGGTAGAAGGAATAATTAGGCAGTGCCCAAGGCAGAAACAAGCTCCAGGTGTTCAGGTGCCTAAGAGGGCCGGCATGGCGGGAACATTGAGGGTGAAGTGCAGTGAGACAGAGGCCCAGTGATATGTGGTGTTGAAAGACTAGGTACCATGTGGATGCTACAGGGAGGATGACAGCAGGGAATCCAGTGAGGAAGCAATTGCAGTGCTCTAAGCCAAGACGATGGCAGCAAAGGAGGTGGTAGGAGTAGAAATGGAGAAAAGTGGTTGCATTTGGAATACACGCTGGAGGTGGGGTCCGTCTGTCTTGGTGATGGGTTGGGAGTAGAGTCTGAGGAAAGTAGAGAGGGTGTTTAGATTTGACTTAAGCACTGGGTGGGTGGTGGTGGTGATTCCTAAAATGAGAAGGGGTGGAGGGAAGTAGAGGAATGGGGAGAGGTAAAGAGTTGAGTGTTTGGTTCTGCCAGGTTATGTTTGAGATGCCTGCGAGACATCACGTGGCTGTGTCAGGAAGGGCATTGGGCACACGAACGTGGGGTTCCAGGGAGAGGCGAAGGCCAAGACTCTTCCCACAGCTTTGTGTTTCCTAAACGAGTCGCCACATGTTTACCTGCACTTACAATCCTCAAGTCGATGAAGCAGTTAAAGGGGGCCGGAAATTGCAGAACCCATCAGCCCTCTGGGAACCCCGTGCTGTTTGACAGGACACTTAGTGTAGGGGAGGGGCGGCTGGAACTGCCACACCCATTGCACAAGATGGAGGGGCCGACGACAGTAGAGTCTTCGTGCGGTGTCGTTACTGGGCTACTATGTCTCAGTTTCTGGGGCCAGTTTTCCCATTGTGGAAACATGCGTTGCTCCAAGCTCAGAGTATTGAAATCAGTCTAAAGGCGAGTCCAGCTGTTGGTCAGCACTGTGCCTTTCCCTCCTGCGTCTCACTGGGCCTCTATTCTGCTTAGGAAGTGGGCGGCATACATCCTTTTTTTTTTGCTCCATTTTTTCTCCCCATTATACTTTGCAATTAGTTTTGCACCTTTTAAATTTGGGTGAATCATTGTCTCAGGAGGTTTACCATCCTGATCCTTGTAATAAAATTCCATCCAACTTGTTACCACCGAGCCGTGTGCGCCTGGCGTTTTGCCAGCTGCTCTGTCCAATCTGATAAAGGCCTCACGTTACATAAGCTCAGCTGGACGTGGCAGGTTTTGGGTTTTGTCATCTTTGTTTTCTGGCTCCCAGTGTTAACTGACATTTTAAAAATCTTTTCCGAGGAGAGAATTCTTTTGGCTCAAGGGTGAATAAAATTGACAGGACGTTTAGAAGGTCCCCATCGCTTTCCACTTTGTCACAAGGTGTGACATGAGGGGGACCTCCCAGATCCAATGTGTTGACTCCCACACTCTCAAATTCCTGAATAAGCAGAAATTTAATGATGAAACCATTGAGATTCCAGGCGCTTTTCTATAGCAGGTGGCGAGGCAGGGAGGGGTTGGGAGAAGGTCTGTGTCCACAGGACTTTAGGTGAGGGACGTGGAGACCGGAGAGAAACAGAAGTGGGCCTGCAGTTGAGCAGAGTAGAAGTGACTCCAGCTCTGTGGTTAATTCTCTGGGCCTCCAGGAACAGCTTTCAGCTTCCCATTTATATAGATAGAAGATTAAATTGCACTTCGCTGTTAAACAAGTAGCTGAATTCCTTTCTATTTATTGAGCTGCACTTTCAGTGGACTGTGCCCTATTGACACCAGGGCCCAGGCGTCTAGAAGGAGAAAAGAACTGACTCTTAGGTGCAGGTTTAAAATGGCCACGGAGGGGTCTTTGGAAAAGAAGGCACCAGTTTTCTTATTGCCGGGCTCTGCATCACTTTGCTTGTACTGATGAGTCCAGGCACACTTCCCAGTGTGATGGGAAGATGGGCGTCCCATCTTCACTTGGATCCGATTTCTCTTTGGCTGTGTTCTTCTTATAGGTGGAGGCACCCTGTCAGAAACTGCCATTGTGCAAGTCCTGCTGAAGTCTTTCCTTAGGCTGCAGAGAAACTATAAATTACTTACACTGAATAAGAAAAGAAAGATAAAGTCCTCCCAAGTGAAATAAATTAAAATAGACACGTTTAAAACAAGGCATCAGATTAGTGTGATTTGCACCTCTTGCAGTCCCTGGAAGCGAAAGCCCTTCAGATGAGCCCTGCCGCCGTCACTGCCTCCCTCCGCTCGCCCACCTTCTGCCAAGAATTGATTCCATTGTGAGCACTTTGTGTTTTCATCGTGTTTATGGGTTTAATTTTGTTTAGTGCCTGCTGAGTACAACTTATCTTTTGGCTGCTGTGGATTTGATTGGAATTGCTTTGGTTTATAGTACAAAAGGTGTTGCTGAATCTCTGAAGTTAGCATTGCAGCCAGCATGCTCGTCTTACAGCTGTCATTAAGACAAGTCAATACCCAGGAAGGTCTTTCTCAGATTACAAGGGCCTTAGAACAGGAGAAGTCAGCATAATTAGGGGGTGACCGTTCTTCCTGCAGTCTTCAAAATGGCACTTGCCCTCTAACTAAATGTATGAGCTGTCAGGAGCCAATGCCAGTGTGCACACGAGACCGTCACCAAAGACCCCCAAAGCCTGTTGGACTCTGACCGTGAATCCGTCCCTGTGAACACAGTACCCGTGTTTGAACTGGTAGGTGTAAAATATTCAGAGTGTAATGCTTTTAAAACGTAAAGCCCTCCTACTTATTTAAAATTAACCACATAGGTAAGAATTAACGCCTCTAGCTCTAAGAACTGTTGGGTTCAAAAGACAATAACCACTGACTTCCCTTTGACTTTCCAGAAAGAGAGAACATGACAACAAGAATAAACATTAGGCACGGTTGGATAAAGGTCAACTGTTGTCAGCTGGTAGATCTGGGGTGGTTTTTGTTTGTTTGTTGGGGTTTTTTTTTTTGCTGGTTACAGAATTGCCTCTGTAATTTTTAGTTCTTAATAATGGAACTTTTAAATAACTTACAGGGAATTAGTTTTTCCTTTATATAAAAAAAATTGGTAACATTTATTGAATGTTTTGTTCTAGTCACTGTGCTTTCCTTGTTTTATCTCATTTAATTCTTTAGTCCTCTTCGTTTCTTTCTTGAAGAAAATTAGCCCTGAGGTAACATCCGTGCCAGTCTTCCTCTACTTTACACATGGGACACCGCCCCAGCGTGGCTGACAAGTGGTATAGGTCCATGGCTGGCATCCAAACCGGGGCCACCAAAGCGGAACACACCGAACTCAGCCACTATGCTACAGGGCCGGCCCCATAATTCTTCTGGAAACTTCTGTAGTTGGTTTTGTGAAAGCCCTTTTTTTTTTAATTAAAAATACCCTTTCGTTATTATAAAAGTAGTAAATGTAAAGTGTAGAAAGTTAGGATATACAGACAAACAAGACTGAGAAGATGACAATACTGGACTCCTGTTGCCCAGAGATTACCATTGTTAACATTTCAGTGTGACGTCCTTTCTGATTTTTTCTCTGTATATGTACGTTCTTTCCATCTCATGTAATACCCTGGCCATACTCAAATTTCCCCATCTGTCCCTCAAATGTCATTTGTATCTGTTTATTTTAGAGTGAAATACACTGCAGGACCACGTATTACATCTGGTTATTAGGTCCTTTGCACCAATTTTAATCTGGCAGAGTCCCTCCTTATTTTTTTTCCTCGTGATCCCATCTGTGGAATAAACTGGACCAGTTGTACTACAAAATATTCTGCGTCCTGAATCTGTCAGATTGCTTCCTTGTGATGCTACTTCCTTGTGATGCTAAATCCACAATCCTCTGTATTTACTGAAAACTGGAAGTTAGTTCTAAAGTCCAGACAGATACAAGTTAAACCTTTTTGGCTAGAATCTATCATGAGTGATGTTGTGTGTTTCATATTTCATTCATGATGCTTAGATTGATCATTGAATTAGGGGGGTGACCTTCTGACCTTTTCATTATTTTTCTGCAAAATAAAACTTGGCGTCATCCACTTGGACTATGTATATATCCTGAAATACCTTTCCTACTGGAGAGGCAGCTTACGTGCCCAATTTTTTGCCTTGGTTACCAGTTTTTGACTAAAGAATTGCTTAGTAGCCTCCTCAAATGGTGATACGTTCAGTTTTTCCCGTTTTCTCTTTTTTGAGTGTTGTTATGAACCCTCGAATTTTCGTTAATTCCATGTGTTTCCATTCACTTGAATCATTCTTGTGCGACTCAAGTTGTCACCACTTTGGCCAGTGGATGCCCCTTCCGGACGCTCCTTTTGCCTTTTTAATGAAATCCATTTTTATTCTTGAAAGCTGCCTTGCTTTCAGGCATAAGTGGATATTGCAGGCTCCCTATGCTCTTTTCCCTACCCCACACCTGGAGTCTACTGTTTCTCCAAGGACCCACCTCTGGTCCTTCCAATGGGTAATTGTACGAGAGTCAGAACCTGGTTGCTAAGGGTTGCTTCTGAGGTGACACTGCTTCTAGGCCGTGGGCAAAACTAGTAAATATCTTTCTAAAAATTTATGAGTTCATATTGATATTTTTGAATCAATTTTAACGTCATACTGTTTTTACTTAATTTCTTTTCTCTTTCACCAAAAATGTTTACTTGCTTTATCCTACAATATAAAGAAAAGAATTTTACAATAAATTGATTTTTACAGATCCAGTAGCTGAGGCATATAGAAGTAGCTAAGTGAACATTACATCACATAAAAGACACCCTTGGCTTTTCGATTCCGTTGGCAAAGCTCTTACTAGCTACAATAAACTACTGTTATTGTCTGAGCCATAAAGCCATTTTTGATTATATTTGATCTAGGAAAAAGTTTTAAATGTTTGCTATACCCTGCAAAAACATATAGGGTGGTACGTTATAGTCTTAATGTTTTTATGGCTATATCTCTCCATATAAAACGAAACGTATTACTTATCGTGTGAAAAGATTGCAGCATATGTCTCCCGGTCCTTTTAGGGAGGTGCCACTGTTTACATTGCAGTCATTGGCATCATTCCATTCCAGCCTGTGCAGACTTTCTCTTCCTTGGTTTTATATACCTTTCTTTAGTTCCTCACAGTGTGAACAGGTGGCTGGGAGTGCCCCTGGCTTTGATGCCGATCCTCCCTGCTCTCGTCGTGTGACGCCCGTCTCTATTTGTGTTCGCAGGTACCTGTTTGCTCTGCAGGTGAAACAAGACCTGGCTCAGGGCAGGCTGACGTGTAATGACACCAGCGCTGCTCTCTTGATCTCACACATTGTACAATGTAAGTTCTGTCGGTTTCCTTTAGAAATCTTGTCGGAAATAGCACAATGATCTGATTAATGGGGGAAAAAACTCACATTCACTAAACACAATAACAATGTCCTGTGTGATTTTGCTGTTAGCGTGAATGCCTATAGGTGCAAAACAGTACTCCTAATTTCATTTAATATGCATAGCCCTCAAACATTGACCCAGGAATTCTGTGTTCTGATGGTTGTCTACTTTTTTCAAGGACTAGTACGCGATTGTTAATATCTTAGTTGTCTCAAAGGAGAAGCATGGATGGACGGTGGCCAAGTAGACTCAACTTGTTCTGTTCTGTTCTTGGATTTAATATTCATCCTTGAATACGGCATGTTAGCTGTAAGTCATAAAACTCTCAAAGATTTCACTTCTTGGTTTCTGCTGTCTGGAGTTCAGTGAGCTAAGACACATGAAGCCGGCCTGAATCCTAGTGATGCTTGAATTTCACTTTCTTAATCTACACAGAGGACAAATTAGATTGTGCTCATTCTAAGGCTTACTGACAACTCACCTGGGCAATTTTTTCCCTCTTGACCAAGGCAGAAGTTACCTGAAATGGAATGTCCACATTACGTTTCCTGAGGGTAATCATGTGTATAGACCAAAGTCAACATATATAAGCACTAGTATTAAAAAAAAGTTGTGCTATCATATCACTTTTTAATTTCCATTGTATACAAAGTAGTCCCATATAATTGGCCCCACCCCTCTCTGATAACTGCCCAGTCAACAAGATTTCTAAAGGTTTAGAGGAAGTGTCACTTCTAGTAGTTAACAAATTACCTTAGTCTAATATGAGGAGGTGTTTCTATAGGCCCTGCTTATCTTCTTATTTTTTATATCTGGGCATTATTAAATATCTACCAGACATAGCAGACAGATGTTTTCCTACCAATTTGAAAAAAATGATGTGAGAAAGGAAAAACAAACAAAAAATAAGTATCCTTTATTAAACCTTACTCTGTGCCAGCACTATGTATATTATCTCATTTAATTCTCATAACAACGCCATGAGATCAGTACTATTATTATTCCTATTTTACAAATAGGGAAGCTTTGGCACAGAAGGTTACATAACTTTTGCCTTTCCTGTGTGTTTAGTCTTTCCACTCCCAACAGTGAGAGTTGAGATAGAGGCCTTGGAATCAGGCAGACCTGGTTTCAATTAGTTGATTGATGATCCTGGCATGTTACTAACCCCACAGCCTCTGTTTCTTTTGGAACATAAGAGTAGTAGAATCTTTTTCATAAGGCTGTGAAAATTAAATGATAGCATAAATACCCAATCCGTCTTAGGTGTTCCATAAGCGTTACTCTCCTTTCTTTCTCCTCACTCACCTAGAGCCCTCCCTTTCCAAACAATGAGAAATTTTCAAATGACGCTTCCTTATTGGAATGGTAACTTCATAAAATGTCTATGACCCCGGGGTTTTTGTAAGCAGAAGAGAAATTACTCAAAATCTTCCTGATGCTATTGAGTCTTGTACCTTTTTCTTCCTCTGTTCCTTCCTTTTTAAAGCCTGTTAACACGGTGACTCTCACTCACACATACGGGATGTGGAGGCTCACTGGTACCCAGAAAACCTCGTGCTCGTCTGGTAGGCCCCAATTCCCCAGACACAACAAGGGGCTCAAAATCCCTTGAGAATCTTGAGTTCTGCAAAGAAAATGAAACAGATAGGTTCAGAAGTGCTCCTGCTATTTACATACTGTTTGATGTGCACTGGTGATACACAATATTTTTATAATCTTATAAAGCCCCACTTCTGCATTTTTATGCAACCCATGCGCTTTGCCATGGAAGGAGGAATTTCACAGAATCCTCTCTGAATAGTGTGTTGACTTAAATTATTGATAATTATTTATATTATCAGTAAGGTATGAGTGGTCGACTCGTTTCCCCTTTGCAGAAGCTACATTAATGCTGATGGAAAATGACCCCTGCTAAGCTGTATGTTCACCTCATCGGTATCTGTATACCCAACCTAAATCATTTTCATTTTCCTCCCTTCTTTCATTTGAATGCGTGGAGTTGTCTTTCAGATATTCTATATTTTTTCCTTTGCTCCTCTGTTGCTAGCCTTCTATATCCTCTGTAATATTTCAAACTTTTCATTTTCTCTAACTTATTATAAATTAATTCAGTAGGACAAGCTGATAAAGAGAAGAATCAGACACTAGATGGCCCCGAGGTTGAAATTTCGCTTGTGTAGCTGGGAGGCATGGCAGGGCCACATTTTTTGCAGAATTATGCGCGGCAAAATGGGTTTCTCAAAGCATATCTTCATGAGATTTCATTGAGTAAAATCACAGGTTTTGGGTTGTTGTTCCTATTTTTTATTGTGAGTAGACTGCTATGGAATTTAGTACATGCATAAGCTAATATGACATCTTGGCATAAAAATATTTAAAAATCTTAAGTCCTATCTTGAATATTTATTGGTTCTCCAAGTCTCCAAACATAAGGAGGAACCTGTTTCTTCATTTCCAAGAAGAGAACATGTGGAAAGAAAATGAATTTCATAGTCACATACCGCCATTGCATTTTCAGAGGGCAGTGAAAGGCAGGTGACTCAGAAGAAAAGACGATTAGGTGTATTGACCCTGATGCCAAAGGAAAAACTGGAATTCTTAACTCTTTTATATTGAATTATGGAAAAGAGTGTGTTATAAAATTCATATGAGTTAAGAAGCCCAAACTTAAAGCTCACAAGAAATTTAGGATTTAGCTGAGTCCCCATATGCAGTCAATCTTCATTATTCACAGATTCTGTATTTGCAAGTTTGCCTCCTCTATAAAATTTATTTGTAACCCCAAAATCGATACTTGTGGTGGTTTCGTGGTCATTTGCAGACGTGCACAAGATGGTGAAAAATTTGTCACCCTGCGCACACGTTTCTAGCTGAGGTGGAACGAGGCGACGTCCTGCCTTCTTCTGTCAGCCTCATACTGCAAACGAGTGTCCTTTCACGGTCTATTTAGTGCCACACTTTTTGCATTTTTGTGCTTTTTCTTGATGATTCCTCTGTTTACAATGGTGCCCAAGCGTAGTGTTGAAGTGCTGTCTGATGTTCCTAAGCGTGAGAAGGCTGTGATGTGTCTCATGGAGAAAATAAATACAAGTGTTAGATACACTTCGTTCAGGCATGAATTATAGTGCTGTTGGCTGCGCGTTCAATGTTAACGAATCAATGATGTATATAGAATATGATGTCTTTCAACAGAAACACACACGAAACAAGGTCAGTTGGCAGAAATGTTATTTCAGGAGTCTCACAGGAACCTAACCCTGTAGCTCCCCTAGGAGCAGTAGTTTAGTATTTGCTAATTCGGTGTTCATGGGAAATTTATAGAACATAGCTACCGTGAATAATGAGAATGAACTGCACTTTCTTGAGGCCAGAGAGGAAGAATTACAGAAAAGTCAGTGCCGCCATCATCAAGGCAACCAATGAGGATGGCAATATGGCCAGGCAGGTCCCCACACTTCTGTGCTGTTTTCTGTGATGGAGGGTGGCAATTTTACTCTATTAAAGGAGGGAGAAATTAGTCCAGAAAAGGCAATTAGAAAATGGTGTTGTTGATCTGTCATAGCAGCAGGAAGAGAGTGAGTGAGTGATTCTGCTAGTGGCAGCTGGTGCCAGGTGAGTTGGCACTGTTTCGTGCAAAGCAAATATTCTCAGCAGGTGCAATTTATGGCAACGTATAGGCCATATCCTGCATGATTACTGGAGGTGCACTGGCTAAAGTGTGGCAAGCTGCTTCACGTGACAAAATGAAAGGTAGGTTTCATAGCAACAGTTTACTTGCTTTTACTCAAAACAGCTGGGCTCTGGTTATTAGGCTACTTTTTATTAAGCTTGTTACACAGACTATATGATGTTTGAAAAAGAAGAAGGCATGCTGTACCAGAGGTATTAAATTGGTATAAACTGAGCTGCAGCTAGTGTTATTAAGGTACAATTATTATTTTAAAGTGCCATCATTTAAATTGCCAGATTACAGCAATTTGGGGACGATGTTGAGGTACATGAGAAAAATATGCATCCTATTTCTTGTAGATGAAAAATTTATAAGAATTTACAATCTGACTAGTCATTTCTGAGAAGAGGACTGTAAGAATTTAATAAACTTTAATTTGTTTTAGCCAAACTAGAATATGTACCTTTATAACTATTTATGATTGTCTTTTCTCTATATGATAAAGCATTTGAGGTTTGCACTAATAATTGTTATACATGAGTTTCAAAAGTTGATTTTGTAAAGTCCTGAAATTTGAGGGCTTATGTAGAAGTCATAGGTCATAAACCATGTGTCAAGAATTTACTGCCTAGAATAGAAGTGACCCCTAGTTGGGTGGGGAGGCAAAAAACAAACCAGGAACATGTCTGGCTAAAGGTAGATGATTCTGAAGTTTTCTTTCTAACTGTTAGAGATGAGAACAAGTGGAAGCCATCATCGCACGTTGGCACAGTTGTTAAACATGTCCTCGCATCCCATCTTCTGACATCTGGCTCTTAGGAGACCCACCAGCTGGGATCGCCTTATATTGTCAGTTGGTTTCCAGTTTGTCAGCTGGGGAATAGTCCACTGACTATTAATCATATGTATTAATCATATGTGGCCAGTTTTTCTTTCTGTCTCTTTGTAGCCGAGATTGGGGATTTTGATGAAGCATCGGACAGAGAGCACTTAGCAAAAAATAAGTACATACCTCAGCAAGATGCACTAGAAGACAAAATTGTGGAGTTTCACCATAACCACATGTAAGTCTCATTCATTGTTTCATGTTTCCTTTGAGCTGTTTCTCTCTGTCCTTCCGAAATACATGGACACACACACACACACACACACACACACACACACACACACAGTAACTATTGGGAAGAAATATGCAAAGGGTGAGGGAAAAGAGACAGGGGCTCGTGTGGGCGTTGTTACTCTTCCTAGGCTCTCAGAATGCGGGTCACTCACTCAGGACCACAGTTCTAGGCCCCTTGTTTGTTTTCCTGTGAGACCGAGGTAACACTGGAATTTTAAGACACCCCGGGCTTTGAAATAAAAGAGAGAGTGTAAGACCAATTAACAGGAGATCGGGGGCCGGCCCCGTGGCTTAGCGGTTAAGTGCGCGCGCTCTGCTGCTGGCGGCCCGGGTTCAGATCCCGGGCGTGCACTGACGCACCGCTTCTCTGGCCATGCTGAGGCCGCGTCCCACATACAGCAACTAGAAGGATGTGCAGCTATGACATACAACTATCTGCTGGGGCTTTGGGGGAAAAAATATAAAAAATAAAATTATAAAAAAAAAAAAAAAAACAAAAACAGGAGATCGGGAAGGAACATGGTCAACTAGAGACAAAGTAAGAATATCGTGAAAATCTGGAACCTTTGTACCATTTGCATTTTGGTTTTTTGTTTTGATCAGTAAAATACTTTCAAAGGATCCTCTGTGCCTTTTGTTGTTGTTGTTGTTTGTTGTTGTTGTTAAGGAAGGCACTTGAGTCCTGGTGATGATATGAAAGAGTGTTGCCTTGAACTTTGCAAGTTTATCTGTTGTAAGTGACTAAAACCTTGTTTTAACACGATGGTGTTTTGCTTTTATGTGACCTTAAAGGAAACTCTTTGAGATTGCAAAAAACTGGCCAAGTTTGAGGTAGACTTTTTGGGGTTTGTGTTACACGAGCAATAGAGCTTTAGTTCCAGCTGCTTGACTTGGGGTTATAATGAATAGGAGGTTGGGTGTCATCTGATCGGGTAACCCCATTGTTGGTGATGAAATGCCTTTTTATTTCCCAAGAGAAGCTGCTTAATCTCAAATTAATAGACACAGGGAATTCAAATCACCTGGCCTTTCTCTTTGATTTTTGTTCTGTCAGTGGACAAACACCAGCAGAATCGGATTTCCAACTCCTGGAGATTGCTCGTAGGCTGGAGATGTATGGGATCCGGTTGCACCCCGCTAAGGACAGGGAAGGTACTAAGATCAACCTGGCTGTGGCGAACACAGGAATTCTGGTGTTTCAGGTAAGAGCATTTAGAACACAGCTCAGTTCCCTTGGTGATGGAGAGATTAGAGTTGGACCTTCAACTCTGATTCCATGTTGGGTGGTCCAAGCTAAGACCTCTGATTGTTATTTTTAGGTAAATAGGGAAAAACTAACCTCATCTCAGGGCTTCTGTTTCTTTCCAGGCCCTCAACTTATTTCATTTGCCTTTGCTTTGGTTGGAGAATCCACAAATATAGATTTATTTGCATTTATTGATTTTGTAGGGTCGCAGAAATCTGTCTCTCTCCTCAGACCTATGCTTAGAACATAGTATAATGGAATCAAGATTTCAGATCCCCAAATCCTTCTCCACACTTGCACATGATATTCATGTGATCCTTTTTTTTGTAACCTAATTTGATTTTTACCTGTCAGCTTATTTCTGATTTCAAATTTGCCTCATTAAAAAGAAAAGTGTAATATGCACTTGGAAGATATAGCAGTTTTATAAATTCATAGACACCCTGTCCATGTACTACAGTAATTTTGCAGCACAACGCACACTGCACTTGGATCCTTCCCTGTGTTTTACTTAAGGACATAATGATTTTCTGCGCTCTGAAATGTGTGCTCCTTCATCACACTGCTGTTGTACTGTTTTATTGATTAATTGCTTCTTTTTCTTAACCTCATTGAAGCGTTATTGACATACGGTACAATGCACATATTTAGAGTGTGCTGTTTGATAAGTTCTGATATATGTATATCCTGTGAAACCACCAAGGAAATCAAAACAACGAACATATTCACCACCACAAAAGTTTTCTCCAGGCTTTTCTTTTAACCGAAGTGGGTCATCTGTGCTTTGGTTTCAAACAAGTGTGGATAAAGCATCTGCCTTTCTCATGAAATAGGGTCAGATTTCACCAGGTTTTGAAGGTGTAAATATGTGCATGACCGAAAACTCTTTTCTGAGCTCTGCGAGGTTTGGTTACATTTCTCCCTTTGTATTTCACCAAAATAGCCCAGGTGCTTCTCTGCTCCGTTATCCACTGGTTGTGACAGACACTAATCATCACAGACTCCCGTCCCTAGAGGAATGGAAGCCGGCTTTCATATGGGATAGTGGGGAGAGCAGGGTGGTATTTGAGGAGGGGACTTCCTGACAATTTTGGACCTACAGAAATCATCTAGGAGTACCTGATGAGAAAAAACGACCACAAACCAAGTGTAGTTTTCAGTACTCCCATTAAACTCCAAAATCAAAACCCTTAATCATTTCTAAAAATCATAGAGGGGGAAAAGAAGTGTCTCACAATTGAGTTAATTTGCTTCGATTGTGTTTGAAACAATCCAAATATTGAGAATTGCTCAGTAATTTAATCATGTACAAAGGCTGTATCTCAGAATTAATCTTCTTGCCGGAGCCTAATTGCTTCCTTCTTACCAATTTAAATAAATGGTCCTGGTGTTCAAGGGGACTCCGGAGGAATTCTCATTTTAGTTGAGATGACAGGACAGATGGGAGCTGGTATCTGGCAACTCCCCACGGTTTCTCCACCATGTGCCACCTGGCTGTCAAGGATGAGGATGTGTGAGTCCTTCCTGGAGAGTGTTCTCTGGCCTAGAAGACACACTGAAGGCAGGGCCTCCCCTCCCCAGCCCTGCTTGTGCTGTTGGAAGCCTGGTGGGCATGGGTGCCAGACCCCTGTGGACGAAGAGGGTGATTGCTGCTGTGTTGCCTCTGCGGATATTAACAACAGCTGCTGTTTCAGGCACGTGCTCGGGAGTCTCATTGTGCCACGTTAACTGTGTGATTTTGGACAAATTAAAATATATCCATGCTGCAGTTTCCACATCCGTAAAATGAAGATAATAAATCTCGCTGGCTTTGGTGTCAGGTTTGATAAGAGAAGGTTGGTCAAGTCCTTAGGACAGTGCCTGCCACTCCGTAAGTGATGGTCGCTAATTATTGTAGTAGTTTTCGTGGTTTTTATTTATCTTTCTCTGTATCGTTCCCTCGGCCAGCCTCTTCTCTCCCTGGAGACAACCTTAGTTGGAAAGCCAAATCATATAATTAGTGAGAAATAACGATCCAGGAACGGAACAGGTATCATCCTATAGCTGCAGATCCTGGGAATTCTCCAGCCTAAGGCGTTCTTACTGAGTGGTCTATCATAAGCCCTGCTTTCAGCTCCCCACAAGCAAAGCACACCAACTCCCACATTGCTTCTTATGCATTTCCTGGCTCACTGGCTGATACCTTTCTCTTAGGGTTTCACGAAGATCAATGCCTTCAACTGGGCGAAGGTGCGGAAGCTGAGCTTCAAGAGGAAGCGCTTTCTCATCAAGCTCCGCCCAGATGCGAATGTAAGTGGCTCACCGGAGGGAGTGGAGACCCGCTGAGCCCACGCTGTGGTCCTTGGGATGGAGGGGCCGTGCTGGGACACAGGCTGAAACTGTGGCCAAAAGCTATTCAGGTGTCTGAGTGTCTGTACGGAGAGATGTATCCAAATGCTTGGTACCTCCACAGCTGCCATTCTCAGTAGACAGAAGGTGAAGAATGTGAAGCACAGATATGTGCCTGCGGGGAGGGTCACTTACCTGTGCAAATATCGACAGCCCCGCCTGACAAATAGCCAGAGCTGTGCAGTTGTTGCATCTCTAGCTGGGCCGCCTCGAGAGCCCGTTCAGCATTCTGCCATATCCCTGCCCACACAGCGGCAGTCCCCAACTCTCAAGGCCCTACTCTTGTCCCCAAACGTCTGACAGCACAGTCTCATGAGCCAACCAGGTCCCCCCACCACCACTTCCTGCAGAACCCCTAAAGATGTCACTTACACTGGAACTGGGTCAGAGGAGGAAGAATAGCATCTTCTTTGTCTGCCGGCGATGGCGATGGAGGAGATGGATGATAAATCGCTGACTTCCCCAACCAGAACTTGGAGGGCTTTTTCTCATGGAAAAAAGATTACAAATGGCATTCTAGGCTTATAGGTTAACTACAGTATGGATCAAATAGGCTTTTGTGGCCTGACCTGGGAAAAGGCACCCTTTATAACTTGCTTTCTATGGGAAAACGTATTTTGAGTTCCAAAGGGCTGGATTGCAGCACAAACTTTGTTCATAAGTTGGAACTGCACTGCCCAGAACTGTGAGATCCTCCAAAATAGTTGGAACTGCTGGGAACGTGAAGGACTGTGCTAACTTTCATTTCTATAATATGGCCACTTAAATTGGGAGCATTCTGAGAATAGAAAATTACCATATCCCCTTTCCAGAATCAAAGGACGTGAATTTTTCAGCCTTGAGTGATGCTTTTGTGCTCCAGCAAAACATGGTCATTTCCTGTATGGTCCCTGGGGCCACCTGGAGGCTTGAGCCATAGGCTTTTTGATAGAGAAAAGACTTAAGTCCAATATTCAAAGTTGACATGAACCATGAGGGAAACAGAAAGAATTGTGTTTCAGTTATTTTAAGGAGGCAAAAAAGGAGTTTCAGTACCTGGATTTTTTTTTTTTAGAAGGAAATATAAGCCAAGTAGACACAATTTGTTTATGAGTCCTCTCAAAAGAAATGTTCTGACTTCTGCTGAATACCCCTGATTTCTGTTAGTTCCTCTAAGGAATTCTGTGGGGAGGAAAATGGTTGAATGATGACCATATTTTGTCATTAGGAACAACTATATTTTATTAAATATGTAAATTTGTGGTCATGCTGTAATAAAATACACAACTGAAATTTTATTGGACAAATTTGGTTTTTGTCCATTTTCTTATTTTTCAACCCAATGTCTGTGGGTAATGGAAAAAAACTGAAGTGATATTTTCTCTTTTTAGAGCTCGTACCAGGATACCTTGGAATTCCTCATGGCCAGTCGGGATTTGTGCAAGTCCTTCTGGAAAATTTGTGTCGAACATCATGCCTTTTTTAGACTTTTTGAAGAGCCCAAACCAAAGCCAAAGGCTGTTCTATTTAGTCGAGGGTCATCATTTCGATTCAGGTAAGGATCTCCCTCACACCTCTCCAATTGCCATGCGGACATTTTCCCCGAGACCTTTCTTTTCTGCTGCCTGTCGCAGCGGCTGGGTTGTGCAGCGAGGAGATAGATGAAGGTTGGCCCCCAGGAGCTACAGCGGGCAGGGTGCTGGTCATCCCACAGGCTCCAGGCAGACACTCTCCGTGCTCTGCTTGAATGTTAGCCACGAGGCTATCTCCCCAGCCACAGTAACTCCTAATGGGACTCTCTAATTCAGAAAGGATTTCCTCTCTGTGTAGATGCAAGTGTCTTGTTAACATCTGAGGTAGCTTCATAAATGCTACCTTCTGTCTACTTCACTTTTTCACTCATTCTTTTCACAGATATTTGAGTGTCTACTGCATGTCAAGTACTGTTCTAAGCGTTGGGGATATACAGTGGACAAAATTATTCCCCCCTTTATGAAGCATGCGGACTCTTGGAGTGGCTGATTAGTAACCAAACACAAGATTATTAAGTGGTTTAGTTAATTGAACATTTTCTGTTATCTCTAAGGGAAATATCAAGGGGCAGAAAAAACACAGGCTCTCTTAGGGCTGCTTTTGCTCCTGGCTGGCTGAGAACCCCCATGTCCCCAGCTGTGGCAGGAGGGAGTCACGGTGATGGGGTGTCGTGTCATGTGTTTAAATGGATGCCTTGGTGTCTCCCCTCGCCCTCGTGGTCTCCATTCTAGCGGGCGGACTCAGAAGCAGGTCCTGGACTCCGTGAAAGAAGGAGGGCATAAGAAAGTGCAGTTTGAGAGGTAAGAGGAACTCGGAAGCCACTTACGGTCTGAGAAGGTCCTTCTCTCCTGGTAACGGCGCTTCGCTGCGCACTCGCTCCTCACCCGCTCCTCACCCAGGCTCGGAGAGTTACAGAATCTCTGCCTCACGGTGCACCGCGCTGGCTTAGTGTCGCCCGGGAGCGCCCGAGGGCCGGGCCACTTACTCCAGCGGATGATGAGAAGAGGAGACTGAGGGCACCAAGTGAGGAAGAAGAGGAAGCTGGCAGAGGCCAGGGAGGGAAGAAGAACAGGAGTTTACAGTGGGATAAAGCACCGTCAAAACTTACTTGGGCCCCGCCGGTGGCTTAGCGGTTAAGTGCTGGCGGCCCGGGTTCAGATCCCAGGCGCGCACCGACGCACCGCTTTGCAGGCCATGCTGTGGCGGCGTCCCATGTAAAGTGGAGGAAGATGGGCACGAATGTTAGCTCAGGGCCAGTCTTCCTCAGCAAAAAGAGGAGGATTGGCAGATGTTAGCTCAGGGCTGACCTTCCTCACACACACAAAAAAACTTACTCATCAGTGGGGCCTTAAATATTTGGGATTTGAATTTAAAGTCTTTCTATAAACGTTTTAATTAAGTAAAGTTTGGATGAGAAGACACAGGATGTATTCTTGTTGTTGTTAGCAAATGCTTATATCTCGTGTGCTGGGCACTGCTCCAAGCTCTTTTCATCTATTAACTCAGAGAGTCTTCACAGCAGCTCTGTGAGGTCAGCGCTATTTTATTCCGTTTTTAAAGCCAAAGACAGTGCAGCTCAAAGAGGTCGAGTAACTAGCTGGTTAGCTAAGTCTCAGAGCCGGCAAGCAGCCCCTAGTCAGCAGGCTCCGGACCCACTGCTCCTGAGCACTGCTCTGCCTCCCGGGGAGAGAAGCAGGGGACCCGGAGGGACTAAGATAGAAGCGGGGAGGGTGAAGTGACCCTGCACCAAGGACTGTTCAGTGCATGTGGGGGTTTTTTAAACATTTTTCTTTTTACATTTCAATACATTTAAAAGTTACAATAAAGTACAAAGAATACAGCGAACACCCATATTCCTACTATTTAGAATTAACTATTAACGTTTTAACATATTTGTTTAGGGTTTTTTTTTTTCCTTCTCTTATTTGTAGCTATCATTGTTACAGATATGGCTAAAACCCCCTTTAACCAATAGCCTCATGTTTCTGTTCCCCGTCCCCAGAGGCAACAGTTGCCAAATTCCTGTTACTTCTCTTATCCGTATTCATGCATCCAGAAAGGATATGTAGAATTGCTCTGGGGTGTGTTTTCATTTATATAAATAGTATCATGCTGTACACAATTCTGCATCTTGCTTTTTAATCCCTACCCTGATTTTGAGATCTATTTTAAGTGTTTTATGGTATTATGAATTACATTTGGTATTACATTTTATTTATCAGATTCCCTGTTGATACACATTCAGGTTGTTTGGTGATTTGTTTTGTTTTTGCTGAAACAAACCTGCTGCTGTGACCATCCTTGTATATTTTTCCTGATGCAGATCTGGGGTCCTTTCTCCCTCCCTGTATCCAGAAATGTAACGTTCAGAAGGTTATTTGCCTGCTTATCTAGATATAACAAGCCTCATAATTTTCTTGGATGATCCACAATGAATCTTTTGAGAATCACAGAAGAAGTGGCTCAGGTCTCTGATTCAGAATGTGGGTGCTCCAGAGCTTTTGTGTATTAATTTGGAGTATTTTGAAGAAAAGCTGGACGTTCATTGGAATTTAATCGCTCTATATTTACACAGTTTCATGCGTTTGAGTACGGGAAAAGTTCCCAATGCTTGTTCACTGGGGAGGAGAGGACCCACAGACTAAGGAAGGGAAATGATGAAGGAGAGGCATTAGTGGCAGTAAAGCCAATTCTTTCTACTGTTGAGTCTATAAATGCATTCACGGGGCAGGCCTTCTCCTCTGAACTTAACCCTGTGAAAGAGTTAGCTGATTCATGGTGATTGCCTCTGTTATAGAACTGATCTAAAAAATCATTACCCAAAATACATGAATCCATTTCATATTGTTAGACCACAGCTTGCAATTCAGAGCATGTGCGGCCCCAGCCACCTCCTCCCTCCCAGTGACTTTTCCATAACCAGAAAGTTAGTGCTCAATGGCCAGTGCTCCAAGCCAGCTGTCCCACTCGAACAGGAGCAGGGGATTGCTGAGCCTTGTTCAAGGTTTAGGACCCCCGAACCCTACAAGTGTTATGGAAAGGACGACTGGGTCTGTTTCCAGGGAGCACGTATGCAGACTACTTTGGGTGCCGGTGCCTTCATTATTGAGGAAGTGCCTAATGCTGTTATTTTTCATTTAAAAAAAAAAAAAAGAAAACCTCACCTAATTTTAGCTGTCTTATGTGATTTCTCCCAGGAAACACAGCAAGATTCATTCCATCAGAAGCCTTGCTACACAGCCTACAGAGCCGAGTTCAGAAGTGCCAAAACAAGTCAGTAATGGTCATATACAAGGATAGCTCTGTTTTCACAAATGTGCTCTGCTGAGCACTGTGTTTCATAGTATGCTTCCGGGTTCTTTGTCCTTTACTTTTGGGGTGTTTTATAGAGGAGAGTCTGGTGGCGTGCCCTGACTCTGACCAGACGCAGGCTCTGTGCTCTGTGCACCTCAGCCTGGGCTCACAGGCCCCGCAGTGTGTCCTTTTTCAGCTGGCTTCCCATCCTCCCTCTCACGCTCTTGCCACAGAGAAGTTTGCTCTGTTGGCCTGGACTCAGCTTAGGGGTGGAATGATCCACCGGAGCCAGTAGAGCCGAACCCACCCTCCAGCTAAATGGGTGCGCTTGTGTGAAGAGATCAGGACCTGCTTTGCAACTGATGGGCATAGCTCCCCTTCGGTGCCAAGGTCAGGACCTTTTGCTGGCACAGGACTGGGTGGTGAGTTCCCAGGGCTCGTGTTACAGGGCAGTGACCACAGTTGGCAGGAAGAGACATTATCACTCTTGCTCTCAGGGTGGTAAGAGCTCATTTTCCCTGGAGTCGGTCTGTGGGTGAGTTTTCAGGGTTTTCTCTACAAGAGAATAAGAACTTTGTTGGGGAAGACCATGCAGGAGGTTTCATTGTGTGAATCCAAAAAGAATCCTTAACCTGTCCATTCTACCCTTAGAAGTGTGAACAAAGAAGTTTTTGTCATTTGTCTGAAATCTGTGTCAACTTGCCTTTGGGGGTCCATGATGTGTTTTCTTCCGCTTCCTGCCCACACTTCCTTGGGAAGCCCCTATAGGCTAGAAGGACTCTCTTGTTCCATAGAAACTTTGGAAACCCGATGAGACTGTGGGTCCTAGAAAGCAGAGACAGTACCTAACTCGTTCTGCCAGAGACCCTGCATTGTCAGCTTCCACACCCTGAAAGAACTCTCTGGATCCTGACCAAATATACTCAGGAGTACCCACTTATTGTCAGCGCTTTTTTCTAACACTGTGGAGGACAGCCTTTACTTGGCAATCCTTTTGGATGCTTGAAGCTTAAGGAGATGTTATTAAATTAGACTCTGATGTGTCTCTCTTTGTTTTCTGCTCTGGTGTAACAATCCCCCTTTTCTGTTCATCTCCCTCATCCTTTTCTTGCCCCCACCCCACCCAGGCTCAGCAGAGTGCCAGCCTTACACTTGGAGAAGGTGCTGACTCCCCAGATGGCCAGAGCTGCCAGCAAGGGAAGGAACTGGATGTTTCCGCCGCAGAGTGTGGGCCACACCAAAGCCCCGCTCTGCAGAAGAGCCCAGTGGGTAACAAGAAGGCCGATGGAGCCATCAAGGCGATGGCGGAGGAAGAGGAGGAGGTCGTTAAGGATAGGACCCAGCAGAATAAACCTCAGCCCCTGCAGCCAAGCACAGGTCCAGCATCCAGGGCTGCTAGAGGCAGCAGCACTTCCATTCCTTTCATTGACTGCAGTGATATAGATAGTGAATACGACCTTCTCAGGGAACAAGCGTCCCAGTCACGGTCCCAAACAAATGACAATTATGAGGGTGATTTGACCAGTGGTGTTTATCTGCTCTCCAGGGATGAGAGGCGAATAGAGGCTAGGTGCAGGGCTTCCCCTCACTCTGTGAAGTCCTCCCGGCCTCCTTCCAGAGAATTCCTTGATGATGATTCAGCAGACATAACCTTTGATATAAGTGGAAGCCCCCGACTCCCAAGACATAGCTCTCTGATAGATGAGATGTTCAGGGGCTCAGGCAGTCACAGTCCCCTGGCCACCCCCTTGTCCCCCAGCAGCAGATGTTCAAGTCCAAATATGAGTTGGGACAGGACTGGGTCTCAAGGCTATGTTTCAGAAAATGGACATGATCATAGAGAGAGAAATATAGGAGAAGATACTATCCCAAGCCGGGGTCCTCATTATGAAAACTGTTCCCCCATCTCACAAAGGCCATACTTACGGAATCTTCCCAGTAGATATAATAAGTCAGAGACAGACCCACTCATCCTTAGCCAGGTAGCATCAACCCCAGAGGCAATGGATAGACTTGATGGCCATGAAAAGAGAGGACTGGCCAGCCTGGCTGGTTCAGAAGGTAGAATGCTGGCTAACGGTACACCTCTTGAGGTGGGTCCAACCTCAAAGATGCCCATCATGCAATCAGTGTGTGCCAGTAGCATGGCAGACCAGCTGGCACCCCTGCAAATGACTGAGGGCTCTACCAGCAGTGGGACTGAATCCAGTGATTCAGACTCTGAAATGGTGAACCCCTTGAGCCAACCCCTCATGTTTGGTAATCCAGCAGTGCTGGGTTCCCCTTCCATGCCAAGAAGTAAGAAGTCCTCGGGTGGCCTGCATCTAAGCGAGGAGAAAGAGGATGAGTGAGGAGACTAGAAGGCATGTCTTCAAGTGTTGGGAGCCTGGAGTCATGAGTCCAGGGTTTCAGTGGAGATTGTCTGTTCTGGTGACTCGTTAATTTTTAATCAACATTCGTTAGAGGACGTTTTGGACAGGCACATGTTTGGATAGGGTATGCCTGACTTCTAAAGTCTTTCAGAAAAACAAAACTTCACACGTGGCTTACTTTCCAAAAAAGGTGGGGAAGATAAAGAGCAAGTCATAATGACTAGTTACTGGGAGCTCGTTTGTCTTTCTGGTTCAAGGCTGGGACGAAAGACTTTATTATGAATCTAATCATGTGTATAGTGTGTTGTATTTACATGGAAATTTTCTTGTATGGTCAATTTTGTATGCCGATCACCCTCCAAATGGTTGAGTGTTTGGACTGAAGTAACATTGAGATCCCAGGAAAAGTGTTGGTTGTACTTTTTCCCCCTTCTTTAAAAGGAGGGCTGCTTTTCTGTGCCTCATAAAGTGAGGAATTGACAAAATTCAAGGCCAAATGTGAGTTGATTGCTAGTTGAGATCAAGTGTTGGTGAAATCTTAGTCAAGAGTAATGAATATTTTAATTGGAAGAATTTGGAGTTATTTCTTCTTTCCAGACTCCATATGAGATGATATAAAGGTCTTCAAATCTTCATGAACTGTAATTTACATGGGCTTACTGGTTCGGTTTGGGTTTGCACTGGTGGGTCAAATTGTTAGTTATGTTTTAAGAAGCTATAACTCTGGCTGTCAGAATCTCGTGGTGAAACACAGAAATGCTATTGAGCAATGACGCAGGAGAAAGTATGACCTCACAATAGGCACTGTTGTCACCAAGAGGTTAGCAAACTAAATGTCTGCCTCTGAATCGTGCACAGCACAGAGAAGGACCGTTTTCCAGTGTCATTGCTTTTGGTTGGTTTTTATGCACATTCTTAATGTTCACACTCTTGTGAACAGTGTCTTCCCTCGGGAACAGTGACTTATGGCTATGCAGGAAAAAAATAAGGTGTAAGCAGTGAGAGGTTTGCTTTCTTTTAAAATCTTGCTCACCTATGCCAGTGCCTTCACTCAGCATTCCTGCATTTTAGAATGAAGAGCCTGGTTTTAACTTGCATTTTCTCAGCCTTAGCTGCGCATTGGGATCACCTGGGACATTTTAAAAATTAGTGATGCCTGGGAATTTTGGTCTAATTGGTCTGGGGTGCTGCCTGGGCTCCTAGATGGTTCTGCTAGGCAGCCAGGGTCACTTCTCAGCCAGACACAATTGCCTTCTAGAATCTAGTGGAATATTTTGAAAGTGTTAGCTGAGTTTTTGGCTTGCTTGCAGAGTAAGAAAAGCCTCACAAACGAAATGATTTTCTTAATGCCTGTTACTCAGTACTTTTCAGTCTTTGGTACTTTTTTAAAAAGATAAATTGTAGAGTAAAATTTTTAGATCCTAAGTAACTAGAAAATCATTGAAAGGAATTGTAACAATGATGCATCCCTGACGTGCCACCATGCCAGTGGCCTTACTAACTCATCACGTGACTTTCTCGCAGGGGAAGAGCTAAGCGTGTTTAGGAAACTGAGTAGAATTTGGCAGCAGTATATTACAAATAGAAGTATTGACTGACCTCATGGTTCACAAATGAGTATCCATATGAATGTCAAGAAGTTGGTTTTAAAGATTCTGAAAACTTAATCCATTTTTATACAAACTTTTGTTCTGTCTTCCTAATCATTTGATTCAGTGCATGACTGATGAATCAAATGGATTGTTGGATGGTTTGAAAGATGTTCATTGAAGTAGTCTATTTATGTCTTGCTTTAGATTTTTATATTTAACAGAGTCACAGAATTTTAAAGCGAGAAGGGGCCGTAGAGATCCCTGCGGATAAACCTTCACTTTATGGATGAGAAACCTTGTTCTGACAAGTTGAGAGGCGTCACATAGTCAGACAGCTGTTGCATGACAAAGCCAAATCTAGAACCTTGGTCTCCAGGCTTCAGCTCTTTACTTGATGTGACATCTTGGCAATAGGACCTTTTTGAGTCAATATTTTAATTTTTGAGAATTTTGTATGGATTAATTATTAAAATCACATGGAGACCAGGACTCATGTAGACTTTACTTAGGCCATTACAGTCCATACTAGGTAGGAAGCACTACTGCTTTTTATATTGTGGGGTTTTTGCAGTAATAACATGTTTTTGCACATTCTGTTTTGGACTTAGAAAAAGATGTCCATTTGCTATATAAAAATTTAGTCAAATGTGAGTTAAGCAGAGTCACATTTGGAATCCTGTGGTTTATTTGTGAAGGTGATTTGTTCAAATGAGTTTTCTTTTTACCTCTAGTTATCCAGCAGTCTGAGAATAAAATATCAATGAGCAACAGGTATCAACTCACCCAGCATATAATGTGAATCATCGCATGTAAACCTCCAAAGCAAGACAGGCTCCAATAATTATTTTGTTTTGCTTTTTTCTAATGAAGTGATCGTGTCTAAAGTGTTTTAAAAGCTGCTGATCAACGGTGGGGTACTCAGTTCCATATTGACGAGATTTCCCACTCTTAGGGTTGCTCATAGAGTTTTTCTCGGGTTGGTTTTGTACCAGCCAATCAACTCAGTTTCTGCTTCTTGGCCAGTATTGATGAAAGCAACAACCCTGGTGTGATTAATGGTGCTTAAAAGAGAGGGAATGTGGTTTGTTCAAAAGCCACATATCCTGAAGTACTGAGAATATTCATTCATTGCCTCTGAGCGAGCTTGTACTGCACAAATAAAGACCCCGAGCATTGGTGGGGGAGTAAACGTAAGCATTTGAACCTGGTGGAGCCAGTTCACTGAGGTGATGTGGTCTCTCACTGTGCAGACGTCAGGGAAAGCCAACAGACTCCACCCTTCCACATTCCATGCCCTCTGCCTTCTGTGAGACTCCAGTCCCTGAGTTTTTATGTGGCCTCCGGAATCTCCCTGTGTGGCCTGAGGAGGGTGTGCACGTGGATAAAGTTGAACTAAGTGCAGGGAGATCAGAGATGGGATTGGGTGTGAAGAACAGGCAGCAGAGATTAGAGACCTGTGAAATCTTTCAAATTGCCAAAGGATTTCCCAAGGCCTTTCAACCAGTTTTTCTAAGACAATAGCTGCTGCAGAGGCCTCCTGAGTCAACAAGGAACCCAGGTCCTCAGATAATGGCTGCTCTATGAAATGATATCTTAGGGCCTTGGATGGAAGACAAACCAAATATAGAAACAGAAATCTTTATGGCACTCAGGGCTGCTGCAGGGCCTCCTTGCGTTAATATCTTTTGTTAGATAGTATTTCAAATATATAAATTGTAGACCCTTTTGTGGTTGATTTTGTTGCTTCTTGTTAGAACAAAATAAAAATGCAAGAAATTCTCTTAGCATGAAGAAATGCATTTAATGAGTTCCAGAACTTAAAATGAATTGCTCCAGCTCCTTTAGCAGTCGTCTGTATGCCGTTGACGATATTTTATTAGACAAGCATTTAATTAAAGGAAATCTGTGGGCCAGATTCTTCCCACATACGTGATTCATATTTAGGAATTTCTCACAGAGTTATCTCACCAAATTGTGCTGCGTGGCCTGCACTTAAAATGTGAATACTTCCGATTTTATTCTCAAGAACTTCTTTGAAGATTCAAACCAAGCCATGCTAAAAAAGCTAAGCCTGCAAAACTAAAACAGCATGAGCTTCTTGAAATTTCCACCACGTATACAAAACCCAGTCTGCCCTCAATTGAGCCAGAAACTCAGCTTCATATCAGCCCTGGAGTCATTTTGATTGTGTTGTCACGCAGTTTCTAAAAGAAGAAAAAATTAAAATATTAAACTGTCAGCTTAAATTTGGTTAAACCTGTTGTGAATATGCATTCAGCTCCCTTTTTCATATCTTTAATCAGTGTTCACATACTTTTAATCAACTTTTTCCACTTCAAATGTTATTCCATATTTCAACACAGAATGGGTTTGGTGCAATTGTAGCCATTAGTGAGTAACTGGGCCACAGGTAGGCCCGGCTTTAAATTAACAAATTGGGGACCCTCTTCACCATTAGGTTTATTTTGAGTTTGTTTCTGTCTCCATCACTCTTCTTTGTCTAAGCCCTTATTCTTATCAGCCAGAATTTAGAGAGATCTCAGAGTTGCATTCCCAAGAAAGGCTCTTTTTTTTCTGCATCTTCTCCTTTGTAATCTATAAACATCCCTCCTCTGATAGTCATGAACTTAGTTAAACTCTCTAAGGCTGGTCTTCTTGTAGTTTCATGGAGTAAGTCTATTTTATTGCTGCAAATTTTACACGTCAGACTGCAAAAGATCTTTCTATGCAATCCCTGTAATAGAGTAAGTTTCTTTGAACCTGAAAGAGGTGAACATTTCAAAATAACCCATTGCTGGTAGCTCGCTGGTGAATTTTACATTCACCTATGTTAGCCAAATCCGTAAGAACATGTGGAAGGAAAGGTACTAGTGAATGAACTATGAGCGGGGCGTAATTAAAGAACTTTACCCTGGCGACGTTAAAGACTTTACTAGCGCTGCTTTTTCCTTGTTAGTTTAATTCCATGTGTTTCTGTTTAGTTGAGTGAAACTTAATACAGGGAAAGGGGACTCCAGTGTACACTTGTGCATACCTCTAATACCAGTTGCTGGTGTTGAAATTGAAGCCATGACTTTTAGATCACCATAAGCGGGCCGGCCCCGTGGCTTAGCGGTTGGGTGAGCGTGCTCCGCTACTGGCGGCCGGGTTCAGATCCCAGGCGCGCACTGACGCACCGCTTCTCCGGCCATGCTGAGGCCGCGTCCCACATACAGCAACTAGAAGGATGTGCAACTATGACATACAAATATCTACTGGGGCTTTGGGGAACCAAAAAAAAGGAGGAGGATTACAATAGATGTTAGCTCAGAGCCGGTCTTCCTCAGCAAAAAGAGGAGGATTAGCATGGATGTTAGCTCAGGGCTGATCTTCCTCACAACAAATAAATAAATAAATAAATACATAGATCACAATAAGCATGCCACTTAATGTAGCAGTTGTCTTTTTATTAAAAAAATAATAATGAGGGGCCGGCCTGGTGGCGCAGCAGTTAAGAGCGTGCGCTCCGCTGCGGAGGCCCGGGGTTCTCAGGTTCGGATCCCGGGCGGGCACCGATGCACCGCTTGTCAAGCCGTGCTGTGGCGGCATCCCATATAAAGTGGAGGAGGATGGGCATGGATGTTAACCCAGGGCCAGTCTTCCTCAGCCAAAAGAGGAGGATTGGCATCGGATGTTAGCTCAGGGCTAGTCTTCCTCACAAAAAAATAAAAATACAAAAATAATGAAAAGCAAAACAATATCCATGATGATTTGGCCTAGCCTTGTAGGCATCACAGATCAAATGTGCCTGGTGTTTCCTTGGGTAACCTAGAGATTTCCAAGTCTGTCCCCTTTGAACAAAAGTTGTAAATGCTGATTTGTATGCCATATGTATGTTTGGGAGGAGGTAGGTGGACTCTTGTTTTGCGAAAAAGGTCTTGCTTCATAGAAGAAACAGCATATCACTCCAAAAAACATAGATGAAACTTATAGCACAAGGAAATTTTTTCTTTTCCAGTGGAAGCAATTAAACACCCTGGTGAAAGCTAGGGAAGAATTAGAAAATCTTCTTTTCCTGAAATTGAATAGACTCTGATTGTTTGGGATCATTTCAGTGCGGATGGACTGAATGATGCAAACATCACAGCTTAGCATGGAAACAGCCTTGGGCATCTTCTTGGCCTCTGGCATTTGATTATAACTTTCCATGGAAGACAGCTCATTTGCGTCTTCGTGTGGGTTCTAGATCAGGTTACTCTGATATGTCTTGGGTGGCTTTATATTTGAAAGTAGGGAGGATTAAAAATCAGCTGTTGACATGGGATATCTGATCTACATGTGTAGTTGAGAGCTGGTGTAGAAGGTTAACCACAAGGCTAATGCTGTTAATGCAATCATGAAAATGGTCCTGCGAGATACTCGAGCTTGCTGCTGGGGGCCAGTTTCAGAATATCGAAGAGTAGTTAGAAATCATTGCAAAATGCAATGCAAACCGTGTGTGTGTGAGTGTGTGTGTGTGTTGTAGAAAGCATGGAACAGTGGTTAACTCTACTTTTGAGTGAGAGAAGAGGTAGAGGTGGGAGTGGCACAGAGAGTGCTCTGCTTTATTATGAGTTGGGTTGGTAACTAGCTGCCAAAGAGGAGACGGTAGAAGGGTCATGTGGGAACCTGTGGTGGTTGGTGATGGGCCTGTCCTTACTCATGGACGAGATTTCTGGCTCATGAAACTGAGCTAACAATTGCTTTTTCCTGGGCCTCAAAGTCCCTGTGTAAGAAATAAAGCATTTGTCACTGCGCCTGCAGTGATGTAGAGAAAGACCCAAGATAGATTTTCCTTAGTCAAGAACACACACCTGCCGCTCTCTCCACACCCACCTCAATGGCCGATGGATTGATCCTTTGCGCTCACCCCTCTCTGCCTGGAAAGTTGCCGTGGAAACCTAACTAACCAAATCTCACAGGCTTGGCCTACATTATTAATCCAGTTCCCTTCTGTTCTCTCTGTGTGTATATTTAATGCTATAGATAAAATATTTTATTAAAAATTTCTAATATACCCAATTAATTTTAAAATAGAAAAGGCTGGGGACTTCATTCTCATTTTTGTCATTTGTTTAATGAATTTAGGGAAACATTTTTCTGTTGTTCCATTGTATGCACTGTTTTGTCAGCACGCACCTCTCTAAGAGAAAAAGCTTTTTTTTCAACGTTCTGTCTTTATCCTCAAAGCATGGTGTACCTTCTGTTCCCTGCATTGTTGGAGCTCTGTCTGATGTCTTTTTTTTTTTTTTTTTTTACTCTGCTGAATACCAATTTGTACTTGGAATACCTGTTTCCTCTAGAATACAGTGATCCTGTTGACTAAATAGCTTTCACACGGAGGCATGCTGGGTGGTACCATATTTTCTCTAGGGGTGGGGAACGTAAATAGAAGATTTCACTTTTCTGCTTCCATCTTCTAACAAGCCCGCACTTTGTACTGTGTGTGCATGGGGGTACGGGTCTTTGGGAGCAAGCAGGATCACTGTAGTTGGGGGAGAGGTCTCATAGAAACAGAGAGTGTCTGTGGCAGTAGCTTACATAGGGCAGCTCAGGCAGTTACCGAAGGATTGGCTTCATACGTTGAATGGGAACATCTATTGGAATGGGAATAGGAAACTTTACAAAGTTCATATCTATACGAGAATTTAGTTGTGTGTTTGTTTTGTTGGGGGGTGGGGAGAGGTGGGAATGTAGACAAGACCTCTCCTAGCTCGTTCCCAGTTGGCTTCTCACAGCCAATAAGCTGTTTTTAGTTTTGATGTGTACCCAAAATGTAAGCTCTCACAGATACTGTCTGGTTTCATCTTCTCTCTGCGGCCTAAGAGTGCAGTATCTCAATAAAGCATGAATTTATACCACCAGGAAGGTTGCTGGCTTCTCCAGTAACAATGAGCTTGGTGATTCTTTAAGCATGGAAGGCCAAACTCATGTTAACAGTGTATGCACGGTGTTAATATCTCTTGTAACCTAAACTGAAGAGGCTTTTACTTGTCCTAACAGGTATCTTGCTGTAAAAACTGTCAATTGTAACTGTTCTTTCCCACTGATGGCTGAAGCTTTGTCCAGAGTACAAGATGGTATTTTTCATTGGTATGAAGCACCACGTTCCCCAACTCAAATACTGCCACCACCACCACCACCACCACCATGTTCAAACAAAGGAGAATTCTCCTTTATCTTTTCCCCATAAGTAAGAACAGGCTAGTGCATTAGCTATCATTTTTCCATTAGTAGCATTTCTCTTTTTATTTTTCTGCAAGTTGCATCGCTGTTGCTTTTCTGAATTGCTTGATGATGAACGGCAAAGTTGGTGTTTAGCTGCTTATAATAAACTTTTCTTAAAGGAACTTGGTCTAAGAAGCACATACACATTACCCTCAACAACCTAAGTTATCAAGAAGAGGACCACACCACTATGATTGGTAACCCTATAATCAGGTTTTTCTTGTGGAAGCTTGTAATCTCAATAAAACATTGTCAGCTTTTTTCATTGGGGTCGGACCCAGCTTAGTTATCAGACTAGAGTGAGTCCTGCCTGTTCTGGAAACTACCCATTATTCAACACAATGCTGACCTTTTGATAACTGGCTTTCAAATGCAGACAATCTCCAGAGAGAGAGTTCATTGTATTCTCTTTTAGAGGGAGATTATGGCTTTAAAAAGAGCCTGTTTAAAAATACATGAAAACCTACATCTGTAACGTATTTCCTACATGTGCCTTTGGAGCATATTCTGGGTACACAGAGATAAAATCTCCTATATTTTAGAACCAAATAACAAGAGACAAATCATGATAGATGAGTGGCATCTAGAAGCTTGCCAAATAACTTTATCTGGGGGAATATTGAAGAATCAGCATAGATACTTTTTTAATAATTGCACTTTTTAAAATCTTGAAAAAAGGGCTTGAGAAAGCAATGTTCTCATTTTCATCAATATTCTCATTCTCAAATGTTTAAATATTTAACAAATCTGTGGATTACTATTTTCAAAATAAATGTCATGTTTTAGAGTTCCCTCTTTAACAGGAAAAATAACACTTATCTAATTAAAAAACAGAGATTATCAATTTATTGACCAATTTAAAGTATAGGACAGGTACAATGAAGTATTCGAAATGCCATTTTTATTACTTGAAAAATAGATTAGGAATTTCTCTTTTCCCAGACTTGTGTGAATTTGCTCTTAAGCCTTAATGAAGTTGGAGGAGGTGGATGGTCACTAGGCAGCTTGTACCCAATCCCAAGAGGGGCAGACAGGCATGAGCTTGGCTTGTTGACCGTGAACTCTGTTCCCGCTGGTTATGTGCTTCTGAGCAAGAGCTGGTGACGAGCTGCGGCAGTCTGAGCTGTGTTGCAAATTCAGCTTCCCCAGAGCAGCCAGGAGAGAAGAATTATGAATGCACTTTACATTAAAAAGAGAAGCTAAGCCAGTTTTGGGCTGGGTGATAAATTGAAATCCATAAATATAGCAGTGCTAATTTGAAGTTCCATAATTGTTTGTGCCATGAGAATGTGTACATTTAAAAGAGTTTTAAAAAGCAATTACTAGACATGCCTCCCTTGAGAGCAGTATTAGTGAAGGCATTTCCAGTCCACTGGGGACATAAACTCAGCCCTCTTGATACAGATTAGTGGTAGGGAGGGATACATGGGGAGGTCATGAAATCATTTGGAAAAGGTGAAGGATTTGAGAGTTAGTAACTGGAAATATAACTGGATGCCTAAAAAAAATGCAGAGTAATTTCTGGAAATAGGAAAAATAATTTTTCAAAAGAATCAGGAGCTTCCAGACTTTCAGAATGTAACTGATCTTTTTCTAAGCTCTTCAAACTTCTTTCTACCTATTGCCTTAATATCCAGGTGCTTTCTCAAAAGGTCCCCCAAAATTATTTACCTAGAGCCTCTTATTGAAAGAAATTCCTGTGTGTCAATTTTTCATGGAGGAAAAAAACGATAAAATACCCAGGCATTAATAAGTTCATTGAGTAGCAATGAACGTCAGTCATAATTTCTTCTCATCGCCTGGGGCTGTGCCTTCAAAGCAGGTGACAGGCTGCATGATTTGAACAGGCTTTATAAGGCTGCATGAAGCAAGCGGACTCATTTTATCTAACAACACAACCATGTTTGCTTTTCTGTAAAATGGACTACTTCACTGAAAATTGGTTACATGTAGTTCTAATAACTGTAACCTTAGACAATTGACTTTCTTTAAGACACAGCTCTTCACACTTGCCCCAGGCCCTACGTGGACACCAGTTTGTACAGACCATTGTCACACACTGGCTCAAAGTCAAAGAGAATCTTAATTACTCATCAAGCTGCCAAATTCTACTAATTACCCTCGTCAGCGTATTTCATTGATTGCTGAATGGCAAATGAGCTACGTATTTTTGTTTGGATCATGTCACCTCTAAATTTTCAAAACCTCAAATAGTTTCTCTTGCAAGAGGAGAAGGGGGCTATTCTCCATGGATGCAGCTCAAATTAGCAAAATTGAACTTTAGAGCTTTGGATGTTTTCCTTAGAACTGCTGATAGATTTCTAGAACAGGCTGCTTGGTGTTTATTGATTTATTGGTCTTACTGTTTAAATACACCCATCACCCTGCCTTTCTTGGGCCTCATGAGTAGACACAAAGCCAGCTGAAGTAGCTCTGGTAATGGAAATGGGCCACCCTTATTTGGTCGTTCTCCAAGGCTGTGTATTACAACTTGGTGATTGCACACGTCTTTAGGCTACACGAGTGAATGCAGCAGGCTTTCACCCAACAACCTATGGCTGACCCGGAGCTGTCCCCTACTCTACCTAAGAACACAGAATGTCAAGAAGTTCACTTTCCATGTCCCATTTTCTGAATCCTGTCTCCAGTGTGGTCCAGGGGGATTCTTCTAGATTGCTATCTTCTTTGAACTGTGTTCTGCCTTCTTGGCAGGGTAGCGTCTGTCCTGGAACCCTAGTCTGTTAGCTCATCCTTACAGCCTCCTCAGTCTAATAAATCCAAGTGTCCCTGGGGGGATTCACAAGGACAATAGCTTTTGACCTTTGGAGAGTGGAAGTGGTTGTACTTGAGCGTGTTTACCCCTATTTTCTCCGTTGCAATGTGGCAATTGGTTTTTCAACTGCTGCTGGATGCTGTCCAGGGCCTGATAGGTCCTGTTTTCCCATCCCCCACTCCTCCTTCAAGCTAGCCTTCTAATTGCTTTTTACTCTTGGCTCCAACTCTTTCAATGATGAGGCGAATGCTTTTTCTGTTCCACGTCACCGCAAAGTCAAGGCCCAGCATGTTCTCCCTTATAACTGCCTCACCTGATCTCACGCACAGTGTGAGAGCTGAAGGTAAGCCCCAGATTTCGCCAGATGATGGTGGACAAATAAAACGTGATTCTCGACTACTCACAAATGCATGAAATGTTTTGATCTCCAGACAGACTGCCACAATTTCTCTTTTCTAATTCCTATTTGTAGTGATAACGTTTTTCTTTTTGTGATTTTTTTAAAAAAGAGAATAGTGTAGTACCTTGAAACAATTGCAGTTTTGATTGTTGTCACTATTTCTATTTGACAAATTCCAATTCTTTCGAAATTATTGTATCCAGTTGTGCACTAGTGTCAATAAAATTGACATTGTGAAGCAATTTCTGGCCTTTTTCTCCGGGTTTTACTGGGTCTGGTGGTGTGTGGGGTGATTGGGTCTTTGTCTAACATCAGGACTTCATTTCAATGATGTATTTTAAAATGCGAGGATTTAAATGGAGGGATTTTTAAAATTTGAACTTCTTGAATCTGCCTTTTCCTCACATTTTCTAATATTCTTCTTCAAGGATCATTGTACTGACCAATGGGCAGTGGGCAGGATGTCTGCTTGTCATTGCTTTTCTGGGTGCGGAGCTTTTCACCTGCACGTTGGTGACACAGCTAGCTGATCAACCTGGGACCGGGTGGGGGCTGCTGCTGGTTTCTGCATGGTTCCTTCATGCTGGGATCAAGGTCACTACCCTACTTCATCAGCTCCGTTCTAGGCTGTCCTATCTTGTAATTTCAAAATGGATATGAACGAATCCAGAGGGAGAGGATAGATGTCAAGAAAATGAGGGTACGCCTGGAAAACTGCCCTTGCCCTTTCTCTGGGAGAGCCTTGACAGCGTGCTGAGCTAGCGACGAGCCTGAAACTGTGTATTGGAAAATGGAGAAAGCATTGACGTTGTCTTCCCTTATCATGGTGACAGACAGGACTCGGGCTGCTTCACTTTTGTTTACCATCATACTAGTTCTAGCAAATTTGCATTAGAACTATCAATGTGTTGGGTAAAAACACTTAGGTTAGAAGTATATTTTGAGACTAAATCCTATTTAGCTTCAATAGGTTGAGATATCAATATTTGCAAAATTCTGTTGGCAAAGAGTTTCATATTTACATCATCTCCTTTGGCTGACTCATGACGGGTAATTGTACATTTTCATACTATTTAATATGGTGTCCTTTTCAGAGGATTAACTAATTACCTGTCACTTTTTGACTCGTAAAGGGGAATTGTAATTATGTAATGACCTCCAGCTTTGCATTTTTCAATAATCACTTTTGCCTGTAAATGTGATGCTAGTGTTTCTGTCCCAAACAGTGAGAGAGACATGGAGTGACATCACCAGGTATAACAAGCCTGCTTCTGTTCTGTTCTTTGTAGAATGGGGAGATGGCTGCTTTCACTTTCTTTAGCTGTGGCCCCTTGTTACAAGACGTAGTCTGTCCTAGGTGCACCAGTCGTTTAGTTTCCTATTAGTATAGCTCTATTTTCTAGTCATTTCCCGTGTCTCCTTGTGACGTAGACACTGTGTCTTTCTCCAGTAATTCGTAGAAGCTAAGGCAATAGTTAGGAGGTGAAGATTCTATTTGGGGATACACTATGCTTTTAAACTATCTAATTATTCTTAAGCAGAGATCTCTATCTTATCATTAATTACATAATTGAGGCTCCACTGAGTTATTCATACTATAGTATCTTTAGTATTAAGGCAGCTGTAACTTCAGGAAAAAACTAGAAAATATTGAAGCGCTTTATGTGTGCCATATGGTAGTCAAGCTTCTAAAGATTTGAAATGGTGAAAATTGTAAGTAGAAATCAGGTCCCAGAAGGAATTACTTTTTTTTTTCTTTAATACTTCTCATCCCCAAACAGGCTCCCTGACTGGTAGCCCTCACCTTTCAGAGCTGTCCATCAACTCGCAGGGAGGAGCTGTGCCTGCCAACGTGATCTTCTCTCCCAACCTGAGCCCCGACACCAAGCAGGCCTCTCCCTTGGTCAGCCCGCTGCTGAATGAGCAGGCGTGCCCACGGACCGACGACGAGGAGGAGGGCCGGAGGAAGGTGTGGCGACCTGTGTGCACACATGTTATTCTTTTTTCTTTTAATTGCAGTAATATATATAACATAAAATTTGACATTTGAACCATTTTTAAGCATACTGTTCAGTGACGTTAAGTACATTCACAATGTTGTATAACTGTCATCACTATCTATTTCCAGAACATTGTCATCGTTCCAAACTGAAACTCTGCACCCATTAAACACTAACTCCTCATTACACCTCTCCCCAGCCCCTAGCAACCACTCTTCTCCTTTCTGGATCTATGACTCTGACTCCTGTAGGAACTTCATATCAGTGGAATCATACAGTATTTGTCACTTTGTGACCAGCTTATTGCACTTAATGTCCTCAAGGTTCACCCATGTTGTAAGCATGTATCAGAATTTCCTTCCTTTTTAAGGTTGAATAATAGTCCATAGTATGGGCATACTACATTTTGTTTATCCATTCATCCCTTGATGGACAGTTGGATTGTTTCCTCCTTTTGGCTCTTGTGAATAATGCCGTTAGGAACACGGGTGTAGAAGTATCCATCCGTTCAAGTCTTTGCATACATCCCCAGAGGTGGAATTGAGTGGACTCTTGTGGGAAGCAAGCAAGATGGCTAGCAACAAGGGATTTCCTTTTACTTATTTTTGAAAGAGAAAGCAAAACTGATGGCTGGCCTGCTCTAGAGTGGTGTTACCTGCCACCTAACCAATGGACTCCAGGGAATTGAGTCACAATGGTGTCACCAGCTGCTTTCACCCTTGTCCCTTGAGATCAGCCACCCTTCGTATTCCCACAAACAATATAGCTTCCATTTCCTAAACAATAACACCACCAGCCCATGGCACCCAGGACAAAGGCCACTGTGGTTTCTGTTTCATTTATTTCCTCAAAGACTGCATCACTCTATTTTTACTAACTAATTAGATTTCAGACGCCTAATTTTGAATAAATAGTCCTCAGTGCTGGCTAACACACTCATTTGAGGCCTTTCACTGAGGGTTATATTTACATGGAAGGAAACATTCCTAGACTATTTCCTCATCATGAAAATCCATTCTCTTATCCTAGTTCTTCTCACACAAAAAGGAGAATAAGTAAGAGTTTATTTAAACTTGATACCAGTTAACAAAAGATCATAAGTTAGCAATGTATCACTTTCATCAGAACTGTCTTATAATCAGGATATTCTTAGAGACTTATACCCAAAAATTATTATGATGTCTCATTTCTTTTTACGGATTTTGCAGAGATTCCCGACTGACAAAGCATACTTCATTGCAAAGGAAGTGTCCACCACTGAGAGAACATATCTGAAGGATCTTGAGGTCATCACTTCGGTACGTGGACCATTTTCTCCAAAGCATTAAATTACCTAATTTATATCAACTAGTGTTCAGCTTTAGGAGAGAAGCTGGATCTAATTAAATGTTGGGTTCTCTGACTCCAATTAAAAGGATTTTGGTCCTGCGTTATAGAAATTAGACAATAATAGTATATTTATTTTGGAAAATACTCTATAAAAACTTTTATAATTGTGATTTTTAAGTGCAAAGGAAGGAGGTTTCTGAAGTGGAGAAAATTAAAACTGAATGTTCTACTGTCTGCATGCACCATTGCAGAACATTTCATGTTTTGCTCATTGTCAAGTGTAGCTACTTACTTTTGCTTGAGAGAGACCTCAGAAGTGAATAGGAGCCTCCTTTTATCTTTGATAATAAATTGAGCCATGTCAGCAAAGTCTGCTAGAAGACTGCCTTTTATTATTTTGATTAGTCCTCTTCAGTCTTGGAAACAAATTCAAAGCCTTGCAGATGTCTTCATGACTCCTGGATTCTGGGAAAGAATTAACCATTTGGATGTCAGCTTGAATCACTGGGTTTCTGTGCCTCCAGGGAGTCTGTGGCACCTGGCCCTGGGCAGGTGCTCAGGAAACACTGTGGGACCCAGCCCTGCCTCACCTCCGCAAGATGAGTGACTGTGTGAAGTCAGTCACTCTGGTTGTCTCTCTGCTTCAGCCACCTGCGTGCTCAGCATTTTAACAAAGGAGCAGAGATGGAAGTTCCTAAGGACAGAGCCAGGGGGTGTTCGGTGGTATAAATCCATGATTACCCAGTGAGTTGGCCAGAATGGACGTTTTGGTTTGAGTAGCTGCCGATTTCAGAGATTTGTTCTGGCTTCAACAATTGCTTGGTAACAGCTTTCAGGAAGGACTAATAAAGAGATGGGTGCTTCTCATCCCATCTAACAAAGAAGGCAAAGCAGTAAGGCCTGGAAACCCCTGAGGCTCCTGAAAGGCTAGGAATCCAGCGACAAAGCCCTTTGTCCTCCAGCGGGTTGGCTGCTTCTGAAGAGCTGCAGGTGTTCGTTGTGCATCTTTCCACCTCTAAGTGTGTCCTCTGCTCTTTTTATTCCCAGTGGTTTCAGAGCGCAGTGAGCAAAGAGGAGTCTATGCCCGAAACATTGAAAAGTCTCATATTCCTGAATTTTGAACCTTTGCACAAATTTCATACAAACTTTCTCAAGGAAATTGAGCAACGACTAGCCCTGTGGTGAGTACAGCAATTATATTTCACTCCACCCGCCTCCTCTCTCTCCTTCTAATGTTAATTTTTTGTTGTTTCTTATAAGCAGCAGTCATAAGCAAAGACAAAAGCAAGAAACTGGCTTAAAATAGCCAACCTCAAAGTGATTTTCAGTTAAATTCTACATGTATTTAGGTCTCCTCCTGAATTTTTTTTACCTTTGGTTTACAGTTCTTCAAAATGCATTTTTTCTTACAATAATTAAATGAATATCACAAAATGAAGGTAGTAGTTACTTCTGGAAGGACGATGACGGTTGTAAAGAATAGAGGCATGAGGGGCTTTGAGGGGAATTGGTAATATTTCACTGGTGCTGCTTTATAGTCATTTGTTAAGTGTCTGTATGTCTCATGCAGTTTTCAGTATTATATTTCACAGTGTTTAAAAAGCACTTGGAAAAATACAGAGCCTAGTGCACCTCTCTCTCTCTCACCTTGAATCTCTCTTCTAGGGATTTATCTTAAGGATACATTTTAATATGTGAAATGACATATGACAAAGATATCCATGACAGAATTAAAAGATTGGAAATGACCTAAATGTCCATGAATAGCAAATTGGTTAAAAATAAGATTTAAGTCCATTAAATACCAAATAAAACATTAATCTGGGAGAAGAAGACGGTGGTGCAAAAAATCAGGAAAAACTTTGTATACTGTAGAATGCAAAGTCTGATGTACCCTTACCTAAAATAGAACTTTTACAGAAAATTCTTATGAGGTTTTTTAAGACAGCTATATGTAGATGCATGGAGAGCTGACTGTCTACTAAAGATGCATTTGAAAACAATGCCAGGAGAAAATAGCAAAAGGCTTCCACTGCGTTTTGGGCAGAAATGGAACCCATGTATACGGCTTCCTCACTACAGGTGAGAATTTGGTTTTAAGTAGTCTCAGGAGCATTGAGTGACTGTGGGGCCTGTAAGGAGCCATGGGTGAGGTGGTCCTGTCCCAGGTGATCCCAGACCATGGAGTTCAAGCTTCAGTTCAACAGGTTAGCAGAACTGCTCCTCTGTGCCGTGAAGCGAACGTGCTCAGGCATCCAGCTTAGTGTATTTTTTATACCTGGAGATAATTGATGTGCAGTTCTCTTTCCCACGATAGAAGGAGGTGGGCGGCTTTACTAAGATGCCCCAGGGAGGAAAGTACAGCCAGGATTGAGAAATAACAGGTAAAAGATCAGCCTCATTGAAAATGAGGAAAGATTGAAAATGCCACTTTAGAGTCTTACTCTATGTTGGTGCTGTGAATGTAAGAGAAATACCACTTTTCAAAATTAAAAAAAGAAATTCTACAAAATCTAGCTTTATTTTGCCTTCCGAAAGTTTACCTGGAAACTTTCAGTTGTGTTCTGCCATGTTGCCTCATCATTCAGACAAAGTTGAATGATGCTTTCATAATAGAGTCAAAGACCTTACAACTCTGGAGAAATCAGTTAACAGTTTGTTTTCTGCCCAGTGAGATGTATATTAATATATCTCATCTTCCTGTAGGCTCAGAGCATCTTGAGCTGGTGTCACTACAGCAGTTTCAGTCCACATTGCAGTTGATTTAAACAATGTTGGGGAGGTCACACATAGGAAATGTCATCAATTGGCAGTACCCTGGCAGCCCAGTATGGTAGCTTCTCTCTGGTAGCTCCCGCCACCAGAGAGAACTTTGGAGATGTAGGGGGAGGAAGGCATATTCCTCTACCCTCTAGGTTCTTCTGGCTGATCTAAGAATTAAATTGACATAAGACAGAATAACAGGAGAAAATCAAACAAATTTAATAACATGTATACATGGGAGAAACACAAGAAAACTGAGTAACTTGCCAAAATGGCTAAAGCCACCACCTTAAATACCATCTTCAGCTAAAGACAAAGAAGGATATTGGGGTAGTGGTTTAGGACTACAGAGGGGAGGAAGGCAATTCACATGGAGATGGAAAAGCAAATGTTTGGTAAAGAAATGTTTGCCATGCCTTGCAAAGACAGTGAGAGGTGGAGAGGACTTGGATCAAAGGCTCCTCCCTATCACACATAGTTCATATCATGCTATAGTTATCTACGGTGATAGCTCCTTCCTGGAACAGGCCTTCTGTCTTAAATCATTTTAGGCAGTTAGGGGGAAGGTCAAAGTTTCTTTCTGAGTCTTTTATTCTTAAAAATAAACCAAAGAGACACATTTTGGGGTGGCAAATTCTGATCCCCCACAGAGAGCTGTATGAAACATTGCCTTCTAGGAATAAATGCCATCCTCTTGGATTTATCTATGACCATAAATCTTCAGCATCTGGCCCTTATCTGTGAAAAAATATCCAATTGTTTAAAAAGCAGCTGCTGTCGTTTGTTTCCCAGAGGATTTTCAGTAGAGTATCTTTCAAAGATCTATAATTTTATTCATGTTTTACATGAAGATACCAGAAGCAAAAGACTCAAAGCTAGAGAGAGAGCTGATAGTCAATACGCAGCTCAATTGACATGACCTTCACTAGCCTTGCAACAATGGACCCAAACCAAATTGATGATGTTTACCAGGAGTAAATGTTAAAATCTGACATTAAATTCAACTAATCAATACCTCAAATGCGTGATGAGGAAGACCTGGCTTGGCAGGGATTCAAGGCAGAAAGGCAGAATGTGAATGAGTTTGGTATAAGCCAATAGAATAACATGGGGAGAAGCCAGTGTCTGTGCCTGTAGCTCTCAACATTGGCTGCTCATTAAAATCACCTGGAACCCTTAAAAATCTTGATAACCAGGCAAAACCCCAGACCACTTATATCAGAATCTCTGAGAGGTAGAACCTAAGCATCAGTATTTCGTAAAGCTTCCCAGGTGAGTCCAAGGTGTAGCCAAGGTCAAGAAACTTTGCCCTGGACTGCCTTGTTAGAAAGAGACCAGAGCATGGAAAACGATTGTCCCTTACCTTCAAGGCTCAGAGCTCCTGCAGAATACTATACCCAATTCTGAGTTTCACATCTGAAATGGGATAATAAGAGAATGCATTTCATTAAAGATAAAAAAAGATTGTTGGAATTATGGGCATTCAGCCTAGAAGAGAGATTTTAGAAAATATGGTGGCTCCCTTCAGGCTGAGTGTATGAGAAAGGGAGTAAGCATCTTCTTAGTTATACCAGTGGACAAAATTCAAGCAAAAGAGTGAATTTCCAAAGAGGCACATCATCCTGAATATAGAAAAGGCTTTCCTGACACTAAGTGCAGCTTAGCAATGAGAGGCTGCCTTATGAGGTATAAGCTTCTCCACTCAGGGTTTCTTGAGCAGAGGTTGACTGCCCGTTTCCAGAAGGTATTTATCTATTGGGTGGAACCCCATTCTGGCAGTGCTCAGGGCCACCTGGGGTTGGCGGGTAGGGGAGTTTTAAAAAAATACAGACTGCCAGGCTCCATCTGGCCCTCCTGAATCAGAACATTGGGATGAGACCCAGAAATGTATATTTTTAAAGTGCTTTTGAGATGACTATGATGGATAACTTCCCTGGAACAGCTGATGTGGAGTGCCTCTGACAAAGCTAAGATTCTATGATTCTTTGGTTTGCATTTTGGTTATAACTCTTTGTTTCTTCTAGAAGCAATGAATGAATGCATGAGTGGGTGAGTGTGTGAGCAAGCAAGCGAGGGTCAGACTTTGCCTGCTGAGGACTTGCAGTCTCAGAGGAAGAACCAGGCACGTAGAGCAAAGAAGGCCAGGCCCTCATGGATGTGTGTGCCACGTCCATTGTGGGCACAGGGCATCGCTGGCCAGTTCTGCCTTGGACATGTGGGCCATTAATGCCTTCACAGAAGAGGCAACCTGTGAGTAATACATTCAATGAGAAGAATGGATCACAGGGAAGTTTATTAGGAAAGGAGTTCACACTGAGTTATTGACTGAGAGACCACATATAAGTGTGTGTGTGTGTCTATGTATGTATCTATGTATATATATTCATACTTTGATATGGGAAACACGGGTTGGCTCACGTAGGTTGGGTGGCTGCGTCTGCATCGCCATCTCGCCACCACCTGAGGTCTCTGTCTGGCTGTCTGTGACCCTGGCAGAGCCTCATTTCCTCATGTCTAAGGTGTGGATGGAACACAGGCCCCACCTCACAGGGCTGTTACACAAACTAAATGAGACAATGTTTGTAAACGGTTCTGCCCCACACATGGAAAGAGGGGAAAGCTGATCGTTTTTTATGTAAACTTTTTATTTTGAAATAATTTTAGATTTAGAGAAAAGTTGCCATGACAATAGAGTTTCTGCACACTCCTCACCCTTTCTTTTCCCCTAATGTCAACTTCTTACGTCACTATGCACATTGGTCAAAACTAAGAAACCAACATGGATACGTTACTATCAACTAAACTCCAGACTTTATTCAGTGATAATATTTTAAATTGTTACTGTTAATGGAAAGAAATCTAAAGTTTACTATACACCTAAAGGTCCCCAAAATTTGGTCCTTAAATGACACAGCCACCATGCTTTTCCTTTGCAGTCCGACTCTAGGTTGTCATATACTTCCATCAACAGTGAAAAATTATAGGGCAGAAAAATTACCGGGAGGTTTTCCTGCATGGTTAGGCTGAACCCTGGCTCAGTAAACACACCTGCCCTGATCCAAATGTTGTCTTCTCCTAAGTAAACACACCTGAAACGAGGATGGACCGCTTCATCCTGGCGGAAGCCCAAGTTACCTTGTTTCTTCAAAAACAAGGAAACAGGTTTGGTGACTTCTGAAAACATGAGGAATATTTTTCCTTTGGAAAGCAAGGATGTTTTACTCAGCTGTTCAAATGCATTCAGAGAAAGCCACTGACAACCTTTGGCTTTCAGTCAGGAGTCCTAAATTCCAGCCCTGAAATGACTGGCAGGCGCTGAGTGCAGACTGGCCAAGTCCTTCCCCAGGGATGGATGAAGACGTGCTCTGGGACAGTGTGCCTTGGCGGATTCTGCAGTGTACAAAACTCGGCTTGCAGCTGGCGAGAATCAAATCAAATCAAATCTCCCTAGGATCCAGGGAAGTCATGCAGAGAGGGACCTGGGATAGGCTGTGGGCACACACAGTTTTCAAGAAGGATCAGCTGCATTTTTTAGAAGAAACTTGGGATAGAGTCACTTGGAAGGAGTGCAGAAGCCTAGGTAGGAGGACTGGAAAGACCAGATGTCGAGATGTCACCGAGCAGACAAGTCAGGGATCATGGGACAGAGGAGAAGGCAACGGGAGGCCTCTGGAGCTGTGAGCCTGGTTAACTGGGAGGATGGTCATGAAATTAAAGAAAGGAAGAAGCAAGTGCGATGGAGGGAAGATGAGCTTGCTTGAGGGGTCAGTAATGAAGTCCTACAGGCAGTTGGAAACGCAGGTCTCAGGCTTGGGAAAGAAATGGGGCTCAGGGGTATAGATTTGGAAGTTATCCACAAGAAGAATCAAAACTTTAAGAAAGAGAATGTTGAGACAAAAGAGAGCCAGGGATAGAATCCTAACTCTTTTTAAGGCTCATTTTTATTGTGGTTTTAAATCCTTTTATGCCTCATCCTCCTTAAAGATTTTGAGACAGTTTACAAATGCAAAACAATATAAGAAAAGGATAAACAAGGTCATCTAAAGCCACACTGCTCAATACAGTAGCTACTAGCCACTTGTAGCAATTTAAGTTAAATTAAAAATTTGTTTTCTCAGTAACACTAGCCACATCAAGGGCTCATTAGCCACATGTAGCTAGTGGCTACTGTATTGGATAGCAGATATAAAAAACATTTCCATCATCACAAAGTTCTTTTGGGCAGCATTGATCTAAAGACTCAAGAAGAACTAGTACTCATTACCACAACAAAGGGCCTGCCGCACAATAGTTGCTCAAAATACTTGTGCAAAACAAATGCATGAGAATGTTGTAGTTTCCTCTAGGGTAAATCTTGAAGAGTAATAAGTAAGTTTGCTTGTTGTTGTGTTTCAAAGGCTCCAAAGCAGAGGAGGTCCTGGCAAATGAGGATGGACAGTGCTTTTACACTTGTAAAATATTTACATGCAAAGTTTGTGGCTTTGATATTAATAATAAGCTACCATCGATGAGCAGTTACTATGTGCAAACTCTTTATGTACATTGTACCATTGCAAAGTTGCCATTATTGATCAAAATAAAAATGACCACCATGCTTTTCCCACTTAATCTTCAAAGACAGAGGTTGGCATGACCTGTGGCCAAATCTGGTCTGCCACCTGTGTTTGCTAATAAAGTTTTATTGGAACATATCCATGCCCATTCTTTTACTCATTGTCTATGGCTGCTTTTGTGCTGCATCAGCAGAGTTGAGTAGTTGTGACAGAGCCTGGATGGGCCACAAAGCCTGAAATATTTACTGGCTGGCCCTTTACAGAAAGACCTTGCCCACGCTTGTTGAAAAAGAACTTCCCTAGGAGTAGGTATTATTCCATTTTGTAATTACGAAAATGAGGCACAGAAAGGTCAAACCCCTTGCCCACAGCCACAGCCCATAAGTGACAGAAGCACGACTTGAATTTGGGTCTGATCTGATCCGTTGTGCCTTTGAGGCTGTGTTGTTGAAGCACAGGATTTTACACCTGAGAGGGAGCTGGGAGAGCATCTGCCATCATTTCTCATTCTTCAGAGGAGAAAATGAGAGTGCAGCTTGCCCTGGGCCACACAGCGGGAACCAGCACAGCCCCATCCAGCACCCATGTCTCTGACTCCTGCAGCCTCTCTTCCCCTCCCGGCGCCAGGAGGTCAGCACTGCTGATCAAGATGCCCGTCTGCTCTGAACACCCTCCTGGGGTGTTGGTCCTCTCTTGAAAGTGGCAAGAAGCTCATAGCATCTGGTCAACACTGGTCCTATGGTGACTTTGTCTACAGAAGTGTCACTTTTAGGCCTCAAACCTAAGAAGGTGGATTCAAGTTTTTTCTAATCTACCAAGAGACTTGTTATGGCGAGACGGCCACTGCTGGGGTGGTCATATCAGCGGGGACTCCTGTAGAATCTGGCCTTGCCACTTGCCCTGGGAGCCTGTCTGTCCACCCCAAATAATTGCAATAAAAACAACAACTATAATAATACCCACCAGGCACTGTTCCAAGCACATCACACATATTACCTTGTTTAATCCTCGCAACAACAAGGGGCAGGTCCAGATGAGGATACTGAGGCATGGTAGATGAAGTAACCTGCCCCAGGTTACAGTTAACACTGAACTTGAACCCAGGGTGGGTGGCTTCCCAGTTCTTGGTCTTCACACCTCACCCTGCTGCCTCTTCAACTTTGTTTGGTTCTCCGACATGGCCTTCTGCCCTCTCCCTGGGGAATTGCTTCCAGGGCCTTAGTTTTAAAACTTCACATACTGACTTTTTGCTGAGGGAACAAGAGGAAGAAGAAGAAAAGTACACCTCCCTCCGAGCACTAACTTTTTCAAACCACTTGGGCTATTGGACGTTATTCTCTTCAACTAGTGTAAATTTTCCCCCTCCCCTTTGAGTCTCAGGGGAGCTTTTGAGTTTGCTTGCTTGTTTGTTTTTTAACACATACGTGATGTCCTAGGACCCCTTGAGGACCCATGTTTCGTGACTGTTGTCGTTACTTCCCCATGGTGTCTGGGGATCCTTGAGCAGAGATATCTTGCCTGTGGCTGAATCAGGCACGAGGTGGGGCACGCAGTGGCGGGGCCTAGAAGAGAGAGGGTGTCTCGTGGTACCTGTTTGGCTCTGATTTAGGTCAACAGAGATGCTGAGACCATTACAACCTGACACGAGGCTCCTTCTATGGTGTTACTGTTAAGGTGGACTTTAATTTATCCCCTCAGTTTTGGAAGAAGAGGAGTTGCTGTAGGATTTTGTTGGTGTAGTTTTTGCTAACATGAATGTGTCCTGTGTTCCAGACACTGTTAAACACTCTTTGTGTACCACGTCACTTAATCTTTACAAGAATGCCATTAGGTCGATATTATTGTTGTTATTTCCTCACCTTACAGGTGAGAAATGAGGCATAGAGAGGGTAAGTAACTTGGCAAACATCACAGAGCTAGTTAAGGGCACAACTGGTTTTTGAAAACAGCCCCTCTGGCTGTCACTATGCCTTTCGTTCTAGAAGCTTTAGGCCTAACCTTTAGAGGGAAAGAACTCCAAGAACAGCCTCATTGCCATTCACCTGTAACATGAGAAAAAATTCCTGGCTCACGGGAAACCTCCACCCCAGCGTAATCCAAAATCCTCACGGCCTGCTGAGCTGTGCTCCCCTTGCCATGCCGGGCGGAGCACAGACACACAGACTGCATGGACGGGGACGAGGACGTGACATGCTCTGTTCCTTCCTGTTGTGCACTTGGGCTTTTCGTGGCAAGAGCCATCCGTGCACCCAGAACCTTGAGCTGTGACCTGTGTACTTACACTGTCAGTTTGAGGCCTTGTAGGGAAGTAAAGAAAAACCAGGCCTGGAGTCAGGCAGCCTTTTCAAATCCCAGTTCCTCTTCCGTTTACCACTGTGTGTCCTCGAGCAAGTCACTGAACCTCTAACATCAACTGCTTCATTTGAAAGTGGAGATAAATTGGGCCGGCCCCGTGGCTTAAGTGCACGCGCTCCGCTGCTGGCGGCCCGGGTTCGGATCCCGGGCGCGCACAGACGCATCACTTCTCCGGCCATGCTGAGGCCGCGTCCCACATACAGCAACTAGAAGGATGTGCAGCTATGACATACAACTATCTACTGGGGCTTTGGGAGAAAAATAAATAAATTAAATTAAATTAAAAAAAAAAAAAGAAAGTGGAGATAATGATCTCTTGCCTGTAAGAGGTGAAGGAGAGGAGTTTGGAAAGCATTTAGCACTATTTCTAGAACATGGTGGCATTCAACACATAGGAGCTAAACCCACTGCCCCAACAAAACATTTGCAGCGCCCCTCCACCCCCTCACTGCCACTCTCACCCCTCCCCCTCTCCCCACTCTGGCGCTGTCCTGAGAGCCACATTGCCGTGATGACGGCAACACGCCATCAACCACGAAAGCACCTGGGCGCCGTTGTTCTTCGTTTGTTCATTGGCAGCAGGGTCCGTGCTAATCTTCGTGTCAGCAGACTTGGCCAGGATCTTCTTTTGTTTATTCAACAAATATTTATTGTGTCCCCACTATAGATCGGTCACTCTCCTCAGTGTTCAGTGAACAAAACAGGCCACAATTCCCATTCTTCTACAGCTTGGATTCTAGTTACATCCTTCGCTCTGCTCTGTGTCAAGGAGGCTGCCAGACCCGCCTGACGAGATTTGAAAGGAGAGCCTGGGGCCAGCTCAGGAGCTCCTGTTCTAGTTTCTTCTCATGCTAAGCCAAGAGTGCAATGAGTGTCTGACCCTTTTCTCAGAACAGAAATCATTGTCAGTATTCTAGAGGTGTTTAAAAAAATCATAACTTAAAGACTGGCAGTATTTGTGCAATACAGCACCTTGCATTTCTGCAATATCTTTTAAAGCATTTTCTCTTCAGTTGTCTCATTTGGCAGTCAAAACAATCTTGTGGAATTATCCCCATCGTTCCCCCTATGGAAAATGCAGCTCTGAAAGTTGTTTAGTGTAAAGCTAGGTGAGACGACACCCCATTTCTTACTGGTGCCCGTGAACCTGGGGGCAGGAGACGTGGCTGTTAACTTTACTTGTTCTCTAGTTCTATTGAAATATGCCTAGTGCGGCTGAGGAATTGAATTTTTAATTTCACTCCATTTTAAGTTAAAATTTAAATAACCACATGTGGATACTATATTGGATGGCACAGTTTTAGAGGCATTAACGGGAGGAACTCTGAAGATAGACGGATGGACGCAACCTTCCTTCCCCATCATGACTGAATGCCCCAGCACACTAGATCCTTCTCAGTCCATTTTCATAGAATTCAGAGTCATTGAGGTCATTGTCAAAAGCAAGACTCAAGGGCAGTTCTCTGAGCCGTCCACTCCCTGCTTCAGCTAGATTAGGGCTACTTTTTTGTGCAAACGCTTTTGTTTGAAGAAGAATTTCATTGGTGTTAAAAACAAGACTGTGCGAAAAGGTTTTAAAAATCACTGCTTTCAAAGTAGACAGCAGTGAAACTCATTGGAGACAAGGCAGTGTGGTCTATCTGGAAAATAGTCTGGAAGAATACACAACAGAAGAAAGTGAGGACAAGATATGTGTTATGGCTGTACCATGAGGGGAAATCGCTTCTATACTTAGTTATATAAATTTATTTAAAATTTTATGTTTGTTGTTTCAAAGGCAAGAAAGACACTTCAAGGACACCTTGAGCTTCCATTATATTCTGCCCCGAGCTGGCTTTCCACTGTCCGCCTAGGGATCCAGGGACGATGGTTGTTGGTGATTGTCTCCTTTTAACACATGAGTCAAGTTGCATGTTCTCAAGCGCGTGTGGAAGCTAGTTTTTCTTTGATTATCTGCCTTATTCCTGACTGTAAAGCCCACTGTGCTTTGAGAGCAAGCTGCTTAACTTAAGAAAACGGAAAAAGATTTTTCCAGTTGCCTGAATCGCTGGTGGGCTTCTCCTGGAAAATGCTTGAGAGAGAGCACTCTCCGGGTCACTGATGAGTTAGAAATGGCTCTTCTATTCTGCATTTTAGTATGTGGCCATGAACAGGACTGAACCTGGGTAATGACTTCGGGTCTCATCTGGATGCTGTCAAGACTGCCCTGGAGTGGGCTGTAACTTTTCCTCCTCTTATTAAACTGGATCTGGTGTTAAACCTCAAAAGAAGAAAAGCTGTAGCTCTAAGCAAGCCAGTAGTGTGATCGATGGGCACGAGACGGGCGAGAAGGTAAGGCGGCTGTGCTCGTCTGGCGCCCATGGACGGCGTGAATCCCTGACCCATGGCTGCCGGAGGGAGACCTGCGCGCCCCTGGCCCAGTGAGGGTGCCTCTTGCACAGATGTCTTCCCTAGCAGTGGGGATGTGAATTAACGTTCAAATTAATGGGATTGTCCTCTCCAGGGATTTCAAAGGATATTGAAATCCATATATATTCCATCTGGCTAAGATATATTTTTTATATTAATATAATCTATTACTCTGGCTCATTTGTTTGCTTTTTGTACCCAGCCATCCTCCCCATCCCACATATTAACGGGAGATTTGTCTTGACTCGTTTACATATTATCCTTTTATTTACATAGATACACAAGCACACATAATTACAGAGCTTTTTTTTTTCATTTAGAATCATAGAAACCACAAGGAATAGTACGGATAAGGATGTGGTGTTCGTTTTGCAAATAAGACCTGGAAATAAGTCTCCACAAAGTCAAATCTGTTTTCCCGGGTCAGAGAGCCCCCAGACACAGAGCCAGGAGGAGTCAGCCCTCTAGCTCCGAGCTGCTCAGTTGGCTTTTGTGTTTTAATCTAGTGAAGGATTCTTCATTTGTTGCGAGGAGAAGGAGAGGGCTGAATGTCTAATGAACGTGCTTGGGTTAATCCTGGGCTCCTTGACAAGCGCAGTGTATCAGTCTCTGCCTGCATTCCCGGGGAAAGAATCTCCTCCGACACTTGACTGAAGCCAGACCTGTCCTGCTTTCCAGAGAACAGCCTCTCAGAGGGCAATGGCGCCCTAGGGCGCGCAGTGCCGTGAGGGACAGTTGGGGCTTGTATCACCAGCAAAGTCACCGGCGTGCCGTAAACTCTGTGTGTTCTAGGGTTCCACGTGGATTTTATGTTGAGCCTGGGGTTGCGGATGTGAGTGGGGGAGCAGAGTGGCCGTTTCCCCTGCCACTGCCTTGCCCCACCTGCACCTACAGCCTTGAGGTGTAGAGTCTCCTGGCGGACAGAGTCAGAGCCCCCACCTGCAAGGTCTCCTTCTGCGCCAGCAGACAGCCTTGCTGTTGGTCGGCGGCCCTCCCACGGAGGACTGGTCCTCATTTTCATTTCCTTTTCTTCCTCTTCTCCTCAATCTGTCTGCTGCTGAGTTACTGACCAGCTCATACCGTGGAGAATGAAGTGTTGACAGGGAGTCCGGAAGACTCGGAGATTCACGGGTGTGTGTGTGTGTGTATGTTCAACCCTGTGAGGAGATAACGTGTAGCTGCTCCCGGGAGGACATGAATCCTGCTGTATGGGTCAGTAGTTAGCATCTAGGAGGCCTCTTAGCACATGATGTTTTGAAGTGAAATTGTCAAAAGAATTTGCAGCTTTGTAGCCGTGCAGTGTTTACACAGACAACAAATATGTGGCCCTGTCCTCCAAACAAGGACCCTTTTCTTGTGAGGTTAACATCCGGAGGATGTTCCGGAAGAGCTATAATTGCTTTTTCACGTTCTTGATAATAAAACAACCTTTTAGCTCTTCATAATAAAGCAAACGCTTGGACTTGTGGATTTGGTGGCATTAACATGTAGAGGAAGTAAAAACACGACGGTATTTCTGTACGAGGCAGCAGGAGTTTCGGGTCTTGTCCACATACCCATGGACTGACTCCATGTTCTGGAACCAGCAGGGCTGGGACTTGCCATGCGCTGCGGTGGGGAGGGGACGGGAGGGGGCAGAGCTGCCTGTACTGGTTGCATTAGCGTCAGAGGTTTCAGCCTGGTGTCACCACACCTTGGAGGGCTGGCCCCCTTTAAATTATCGATTATCAGTGTCTTCCCAGCAGCACAGGAGCTGTAAATTATCGATTATCAGTGTCTTCCCAGCAGCACAGGAGCTGGTGACTAACCCAGAGCAGTTTTTAAAATGGAAGTAAAGATGCTAAAGACAGAGAAACAGGGCTCGGCTAGCAAGCTGACATAGGAGGAATGGCCCCTTGAGTTTGGGGCTTTAACTTCAGCACATTTTCTTTTAATAAATAGTTGGCAGAAGAAGAAAGGAAGTAAAGTCAATGGAGTTCGGCTTCCAGCACCACTCTCCGAGCCCCCCTCCGGCGTCTGCCTTCCAACACTTCACTTTCCCTCGGGGTGGGGTGCTGTCAGTGAGAGGGAGGAAATTGCTCATTATGAATGGAAGCTAGAGACCCCCACTCTCCCCTTGCCCACCCAATCCAGAGGACTCTCGCTAAAATATCTTGTCTTGTGGATTAACTAAAGACCTGTCTTATGTGCATTGTCAAATGGCATGCCCACTTGAAAGTTTTGGTTCAGTTATCTAAGTTACAGATAATAGCTCTATGTACCCACAAATCAAGTTTAAATGGTGGCTTGCCTCCTTTTATTGATGTGTGCCATTTAGTCAAAATCAGGCCATTCTGGCTCAGGTAGTTGGCTCTTTGTTGTTCAGGCATGGGGGGGGGGTGGAGAGAGGGAAGGAGAACTTTCCAGCTCTGAGAAGAGCCTTGTGTGGTGGTGAAGGTGCAGTGGGGTGGGTGGTTCTAAATAGTAGAAAGCCTGCATTTCAGGCTGGAGCTCCTTTCTGCTCCAAGTGCGTAAAGAGAAGAGCAATTTCTCAACCAAATCCAGTCACACACCAGGATCAGCAGAATAGCCAAATGTTAAAGTTCTCAACAGTGATTTCATTAATAACCATTTGCCAAAAATCCAGAGATGCCTCAATCGTGCAGCTGATGGGGTGGAATAATATGCAACGATTAGCATTGGGCTGAGGACTGTCTCCAAAGCAGAGCCTGGACCTAAGACAGATGCTTGACTATTCTCCAGTGACCCCATTTTGGGGGAGAATTTGATCAGATGGGTGGGGATATGGGAGCCAGACAAGTGAGAATAACTGAGGTTCCTAGCTTGAGACTAGGGCAGAACAGTTACATCATTGAGGAAGGAAATGTAGGGGGAGGATTGGGTTTTGGCAACAAGACAGTTAACTGTGTGGAACCTCTTGAGTTTGCAATACCTGTGGGGTCATTCATGTAGAGCCCTCTGGAAGGTATGAGAAATACAGTGCCTGGGTCAGTAGCTACAGAGAACATTTGGGAATAGATTTGGCATCATGCATTGAGACCATGGGAATAGAAGGGATAACAATAGGGGAAAAGAAGGGAAAAAGTAGAAAGTGAAAAGAGAAGATAACCACCGATGGATTCCCAATGAACACAGACATCTTGGGAGTAGCCTGAAGAGGAAGGCTTGGCAAAGAGGACTGGAGAACTAATTAAAGAGAAATCAGGGCCTGGAGAGAGCCTTCCAGAAGCTAGAGAGCAGAGTGCCAGGAAGTTTGAGGCCTCTAGCCAGAGAGGTTGAATAGGAGCAGGGGGGTGATACCTCGCTGGGATAGGTAATCGAGGAGTTAACGGTAATCTTCCACAGAACCCTTTCAGGGGGTGGTGAGGATAGCATCCATATTTTAGTTAGAAGAGAAGCAGTAGTAATTAAGGCGATCTGCCAACAATGTTTGTTTTGGCAGCTAAGAGGAAGCAGAAGGATTGAGAAATGAATTCTGTGTCAGAGTGGAAGAGAATGGAATAGGATAAAGAAAGACGGAGCCTGGAGGGGCTACTGCAGACCCAGGAAGGGGCTGGGGGCATCATGGACGCTCTCTCTTCTTTCACTTTAGAGAAGCTTGAATTACCTCCTGGCTCTCGGCACTCTGGCGTCCTGTGACGGCGTTTACACTATCCGCCTAGTTAGAAGCAGTGGAATAAATCGGGTTGTTCACTGCTCAGCGTGGGAAGCCAGAAGTGAGTGAGCAGCCAGCCCATTTCTACCTGCCCTGGCTTTTCTATCCCCTGGGTTTGCTTCATTAAGCACGTGCGTTCCTCCCTGCCCTTCTCTCCCCATCTCAAGATCCTTGGTATCAGAGATTGAGTCAACAGTTCTGGAAGGCTCCGAGTGCTGCTTCCACCGAGATGGAAGTCATTTCTCTCCTTGCTGGAGGCGCATTAGCGATGGTATCTGTGGGGTGTAAATCACGGCCCCTCCTGACTGGGGTTGCAGGTGTTTATTCCACTCTGAGCGCCTCTCACTTCCAACTGGAAGCCTCATACCCAGAGTTTTACATTTTTAATTCATCCTTTTCGCTTATGTTGGCTTCTAGCTATCCGGAACAGTTGGTTTGAAGATATTAGCCTGGTTTGTCATTGAAATTCGTGTTTTAATTGTCTCTGGGAAATTCTTTTCTCGTCAGTGTGTGAATTTGCAGATCCACACTGGTGTCAAGGTTGGGAGCGTAGACCAGACTCCTGGGCTCAAGTTCAAGCTCACGATCTCGTGATAACTGACATTAGACAAGTTGGGTAGTTTCTTTGTGCCTCAGTTTCTCTAGCTGTTTAATGGGGGTGATAGTGGTACCTGCCTCATGAGGCTGCCATAAGCGTTAGATGGGTCGGTGCCTACGGTGTGCTCAGCATGGTGGGCAGAACTCACCAAGGACGAGCTACCATTATTATTTTTCTCTCTGCTGTTTAAGCGCCTGGATTATCAACATTGGCTAAAGCACTAAGCTATCAGAAATATGAATATATACCCAAATACTCCACTGAAAATGCCCAGATCTTTGTCACCTGTCACCCAGCATGTCTAGGGGGGCCCTGGCCCCTCCCCTCTCCTCTCCGAACCTGGGACACCCATCCTGCCCTCTTCTGGGTCCTTTTCCTCACTCTCCCCTCCATGCATGGGCCTCCTGCACTTTCTCAATTATATTTTTCTCTTCCCAAGGGCGTTTCACACAACTCTTTGTCTGCTTCAGGCTAAGGGCTCTTGGGAGCAGAAACCTTGATTTCGAGGCTGTCTCGCTTCTCAGAAGTGTCTGTTAGTCTCAATCTGTGGGATAGAATCCGTCTCATGAGCTAGTTACTGCAAGTGATCTCCACGCCGTTCTAATAATGCTAAGATCACCCAAGTGTGAGTGGAAAAAATGTAAAATGAGACCAAATGAAAATCGTCAGGAAATGGTTCTTTCCTGGCTCTTTCAAAGCACAAGTGGAATTCTTTGTCTGCAGAATGACTGGGGTAATTTCAAAGTCTCCTTCCAGGGCCAACGTTCCGTGACTCCCGGAGAAGGGAGAGGTACAAAGACGCCATGGGAAAGGAAGACGTAGGTTAATATTGTATGATCTGGGCCGGCACACTTTCTGGAACGTTTTCACTGCTAACACTTTGGTTTCCAATCCTTTGCTCTCAGGGAAGGCCGCTCAAATGCCCACATCAGAGGAGATCACCAAAGAATCGGAGATGTCATGCTGAAGAACATTCAGGGCATGAAGGTGAGCTGCTTCGGGACTCGAGTTCCCTTGGGAAAAAATGCTGGGGCTGCCGGGGCCTTGGCTGTAATCCTGTCCTCCAGCACACATGGCCTGATCTGACAGTCTGCGTCTAACACAGCTCAGGGGAAAGCATTCTGTCCTTCCTAGGTAATTGTATTTGGAAGCATAGAGGAAAATTCGGTCACTTTGGGGGAAGCACTTTTAGTACTTTTTCTCTTCAAAAGCTGTGTTGTAACCAAAACAAAGATATATTCTGAGAACAAATCATTCAAAACTCGTTTTAAAAAATTACGTAGACAAAACATTGTTTGGTTGACTGAACATTTCACTTTTAGTCAGTTGTTTTGGCTTCTTGTAACTGTGACAAAAATGGATTTTTTTGGATTTGTAGCTATGTAGGAATTCCAGTCAATTCTATGACTTTAAGTCAGTGTACCAGGCAGATATATTTCTAACCATCCAGCAATATCTACAGTGATACAAAAGAGTGAAAATATACCCAAAGAGTCAGTACATTTCAAACGAATATTCTCATTTTTGAAATCTGTCCCCTCTTACATCTGAAATTTTTATTTTTGCATTTTCATTTTAATCCATTAACAATTCCCTTAATATAGAATGTTTTAATTCATACAATTTATCTTTTGAATACAAATACACCCATATTTGCATTGTAAAGCAATTTTCCCGTACCTCGGCTGCCCAGAGCCTGTCTAATAACCTTAACCAACCACTAAGAGCTAATAATCCCTTAGAGAAAGCAGGTCCCTTGCACTGCCACCATTTCAGTCCATCCAGCCATCCCTCTGTCCATCGGTCCATCCCGTGCTAGCTGAGCACCTACTACATATGAGGCCCTTGTAGAATAAAAGTTAGTGTTGGGGTTTGAATTAATTCCCAAGAATCTTGCTAAGTTGTTTAGTGTTTAATTTTTTCCCCTTAGAATTATGTATCTTATGAGTTTGGACAATGGGAGGGGGACACAGAAAAGATAGGCTCTAAAGCTACTCAAGAGAGTCCCTGTTTCTCTGAACAAAGATCAAGATGTTATTAACAGACCCCAAGCTGTTGCTCGCTTTTTCACGGTGTTCAAAAAGCAGTACTACCCACTTTGCGCAGTATCAGAGAGAAGCCATAGAAGCCATCGGGGTTGCAGGATTCTGTGCAAAAAAAAAGAAGAGAAAGAATTATCTAAGATGTTCCACAACTCTGGTATTTTTAATGTCATAAGTAAGGTTGATCCACAAAACTCAGATGTGACAGTAACAGACATCTTTTCACTTTCCGTGGTGTTTATTTTAATTGATATATTTTATTTTGTTAGAACAATTTTAGGTTTACAGAAAAATTGAGCAGAAAGCTCACACAGAGAGTTCCTATGTTCTCACCTCCCACCCCCCCATACACACACACACTTTCCCCGATAACGTTAACATTGGTGTGGTACATTTGTTACAACTGATTACAATAATATCGATACATTATTATTAATTACATCCAGAGTTTACAGTAGGACTCACTCTTTGTGTCATCTGTTCTGTAAGTTTTGCCAAGTGCACGATGTCACATACCCACCATGACAGTATCATACAGGGTATCTTCACTGCCCTAAAAATTCTCTGTGCTCCGCCTGGTCGTCCCTCCCCTCCACACACCAGCCCCCCACCTCCCCCAACCGCTGACTTTTACCCTCTCCATAGTTTTGTCTTTTCCAGAATGTCATAAAGTTGGAGTCACACAGTGTGTAGCCTTTTCAGATTAGCTTTGTTCACTCGTTAAAAATAACCTTTCTTCTCTCTTCTAGAACATGTTTTTATTACTGTTGTCCTTCCCAATCATTTTCCTCAGAGGAAGCCTTTTTTCCCATGTTCTCACTTTTTCTCAGTCAGTTTGGTTTTTTACCTTTTCTCACAATGCTCCTTTCTTCTGAGATTATAAACCTGCCTGGGGGTGGGGGTGGGGGGGCTCCCGTCTGCGCTTCCTCCCTCCAAGGAGGGTGGGACTCTGGGGACAGCAGTGGAGACCTGCCAGCTCATTCCGCACCCCCTCTGGGACAGTCCCTAGAGTTCTGTTTACCAGCTTTCCCTTGTGGCTCTCCCAGGGAGAGCTGACATTCACTAGGCATCCACCCTCCTCTCCAGTAACCCAGCACCTAAGACCGCCTAAAAATACACCTGAGTTCCGCTCATAGCCGTTCTTTCTCTTCGGTTGAGTTGGCATTTTTGCATTTAGTCAGCTTCCTTGGCTGTGCTGGCATTTTAGTTATTGTGCTGATGCCACGAGCATTTATAGCGTGGAGCTCTGTGCAAGCAAAATAAAAATAGAAGGAGAGGCTTGGAGAGCCACTGGCAGGCTTTTTAAGAACTTGTTTAGGTTGTTTTTATATTACAGTTGTTATCATCGGTTTTATAGAATTTTTATGAAGTGTGGAGGGGAACAGCAGAAAGCTCTAGAGATGTAGAAGCCCAGGTTAGCACTTTTGTCCAAATTCTTAGGGTAATATATTTTTCCTGCTCCCACCCCCCACACCTGTGCATTTACCTGCATTTGCTGGGACTCAGCGGAATGCTGTCATTAGCTTCAGCTGGACTGGCTGGTCCCAGACCCTCCGCTCATGACTGAGGGAGCTGGGCCAGAGCTCTAATCCCCTCCTGAAAGTCAGAGATACTCAAATCATGATCTCTAGCCCACACTGTGAACTTCCAACTGGAAGCATCTGTCCAGATGCACAAAGGGACTTCAAAATCCACACAAAGAAAAGGAGGTCCTCGCCTTTCACCTTGACTCTTCTCCTGCCCTCCGGGCTGGGACCGTCACTCCTGAGCCGTCTGTCTCCCCAGCCTCCCCCTCCAGGCCCCTCTTCTTCTTAAAATCCGACCACGTTACTCCTTCTGGCTCTCAGCTTTCTCTCTGCTGGATGACTCGACTAGCTTCCTGATGAGTCTCTTTGCCTCCCATCGAGCCATCTTCTCAACCACCATTTATATTACAGCCAGACTGTCCAGGCTCAAGACCCTGCTTGTCTCTCTGTGGTTGAGAGAATACAGTCCAAACTCTGAGCCTGATGAAGAAAGCTTTCACACTCTGGCCCTAGACGATCTTTCCAGGCTCCATCTCCCATCCTTCACCTTCTACTCTGCACTCGAGCCATCATGAACTCGCCTCTCCAGGCGCTCAGGTCCTCACAAGACTCCTGCCTCTGCTGGGTGTGTGCATTGGTTCATTTGCTCATTAATGCATGCAGGCAGCAGACACTGATTGAGCACCCACTGTGTATATCAAGGCCCTGAGGATGTAGTGACGTGACAGTCTCTCTCACAGTCAAATAGGGGATTGCACACGTGATAACACTGCATAGAGCTACATGCCCGCACGCATGCACATGCCACACACACAGGGGCATACCTGGTGGAAACTGAATAAACCCTGTGGATTGTAGCCATGTCCGTTTCCTGGTGTTGATACTGTGCTATAGTTATGCAAGATGGCAGCATTAGAGGAGGCTGGGTGAAGGGTGCATAGCACCTCCCTGTACATTTCTTTATCACTTCCTATGAATCTTTTTTTTTTTTTTTTAAAGCCAATAAACCCAGCAGGGAAGACCATGTGATAAGGGCTAAGATGGACAAATTCAGCATAAGTACAGGAGGAGAGAGGAGTCCCTAACCGGGGCAGGGGAGGCTGAGGCTGGACTGGGGTCCTAGGCTGGGGAGTGTCACGTGCAGAGGCTCTGGGTGCAAGAGCCTGGCACATTCAAGTGCCAATTGTTCAGTGGGTGGCCCGGGGTGAGTATCAAGAGGCCACAATGGAGGCATTGGAGGGATCACATCCCAAGGGCCCTATGTGTCCTGCCAAAGACTCTGGAGGTTGTCCCGAGATGGTAGGAGCTCTTGTATTCCAAGCAAGAGGGCCACGTGCTCAACTGCACTGTAGGAGTTCATTTCGGTGCCCAAGGCGTGATGAAGTGGAGGGGTGAGGAGTGGAGGCAGAGACCCCAGTGGAGACACCATTACAGTGGTGGACGGCACGAGGCCGAAACGAGGGTAGTGACCGTGGGGATGAGGACGGGAACAGGTTTGACATTCTGAGGAGGTGGAATTGGTAGGACTCGATGAAGGATTCAAAAAGGGAATCTGGAATGGTCTCTAGGTTTTTCTGTCCTGAGTAACTGGCTGGTGGCAGCACTCCTGAGGTTAGAGAATCGTGGGGTGGCTCCAGCTGGGGTGCTGGGTCTGTGTCTGGACTCTGTGTTTCAAGCTGTTTACGGAGCGGAGTGTGGGAGTGGGGACGCCGGGATTAGGGGTCTGGATGAGGGAGTGAGCAGCGCACAGACAGCCAGCCCAGTCCTGGGGGTAAGGCGTGAGGACGACCACTGTTCTCTTGTCCAGGGTGTCCTCTGTTCCCCCGTCACCCTCATCTGTCTGGAAATGTCCTTACCTTGTGATTCTTCCTCACCTGCCATGAGGAATTAATTCTTCCTTTAACGTTCTATCATCAAACTTCTTACCCTGCGTCTGTCTGCACTACAACATGTTAAAGGAAAAAAATATTCAACACTTATTAAAGATGCTAAAGCAGACTTGATTCAGGACCAAGTGCTAGATGTAGGGACCGATGGGATTTTACAGAGGGTGAGAGATTGGGCTCAACTCTGAATACAGCCTAGGCAAGTGGGAATTTATAGCCAAGGAGCAGGGTGGCGGCCAGAGGATGGAAAATTACTAAGAGAGAACATCAGGGATGAGGGGGACTCTGGCGGAACCAACCTAACAGGATTCTTTGCTGAAGGCAGGCCAGGGTGGTCAGACCTCACCTGGGGGATGGTGAGAGACGAGGAACCCAATGGCCAGGGTGACCAGATCTCTAGGGTGCGGGGTTCTGGTTAAACTGACTTAGCAGGATTCTTGCTAAAACTGGATATTGCAAGGAGGTAAGTGCACAGATGGCCTGGGAGAAGGTTCAGGAGCCTAACAAAAGTTTGATTAAGCAAAGGATCTTTCTCAGACCCCAGTAGAGTAGGGACCATGTCTAATTCTCAACCAGCTCCCCCAAATCTAGCAGAGAGGAGGCTCATGTCAGATAGTTACTATACCAATGCATGAGGAGAGTTAAACAGAAATATCTATTTTTAGCTACATAGTGTTTATTGAGTGGCCCTGGTCTGCTTGTTGTCTGTGACATTTAGAAGAAAACCACAGGCCCCCAAAGGAGCTCCTGTTCATTTATTTCCTCACAGTTTTGCCAGTCTTGTTTTTAAAAGAACATTTACACCTCTAATATTATATATACATCACATATTTTATAATCCCTACATACTTGAAACTGTTCAATGCTTAATAGAGCTTTTTATTTCGTCCTGAGAATTTAATTTAAATAGTGAAATATGAAATTAAATAAATGTGATGAAATAATGAAAGCAAAGGTGATCTTCATATCCGAAAGTCCGCCTGGGTGGATCGCGGGCACGTCAGTTCAGCTGAGCAGGACCGCCCCCCCCCCCTTGTTTTTCTCCCCCACCAGCAACTGGCTGCCCACCTGTGGAAGCACGGCGAGGCCCTGGAGGCCCTAGAGACCGGCATCCGTGGCTCGCGGCGGCTGGAGAACGTGTGCAGAGACTTCGAGCTGCAGAAGGTCTGCTACCTGCCACTCAACACCTTCCTCCTGCGTCCACTGCACCGGCTCATGCACTACAAGCAGGTCCTGGAGCGCCTGTGCAAGCACCACCCGCCCAGCCACCCAGACTTCAGGGACTGCCGCGGTGAGCGCCGCCGGCCTGCGCGCCGCGGGAGGGGCTCCGGGGGAGAGCTCTGTGAGCCTGTGTCCCGGGTTTTCCTAATCACGCCTGGAGTTGTGCTTCTCAGTACCTGGTCAAATACTTTGTTACCTCTTGATCTTGCCATAAAGAAGGTGACAGTCATCGCTGTGACCTCTCTGTTCCTTTCTCTTTTGCATGCATTTCTCCTTTGATCCTGGGTGGTTTGGGGCAAAGAACCCTGGAGAAACTCCACTTAGAGTCAGCCCCTTCCAAGAAGTTTTCCTCTGCCTACGCAGTGGAAACTCATCACTCCCTCCTGGGACCAGCGACAGAAAATGGCTTGTAATAAATACTCTGCTCATTGCTGCTGGGCATTTGTGATGGACCAGTCGCCGCAATAAGCGCTTCACCTGTATTAGCTCTTAATCTTCACCACAAGCCCACCAGGCAGTGGTGAGCTCATTTTGCATATGGGGGCTACTGAGACCAGAGAGGTAAGGAACCTGCCCAGAGTCACACAGGAAAGTAAATGACTTGGAACCTAAACCCAGAACCCGTGTTCTTGACCCTAGTACTCCACTGTCTCATGATGAGATTACACACTGTCACTCGCTCGGCATGTGGGACAGGTACTGTGCCAGATATTTTACTTATGTTAACACCTTTACTCTTTGAACAACCCCATGAGATAAGTGTTATCCCATTTTACAGATAAGGAAACTGAGGCTCAGAGCAGGTAAGGGCTTGTATCACTCAGCAAAAGGTCAGAGCTGGTATTCCAGCCCATGCTTTCCCACCATGCCATGCATCGTCTTTTTGAACCTAAGTCGTCCATCTCGTGTTATATGCAGTCTGTTGACGTCTGTACTCTCTGGCCTGGACTGCAAGCCCATTGAGGGCCAGGGCCCCAGGCCTGTTCTTGCGTCCCCTACACTCTCCAGCCAGTCTGTATGCCGAGTGGGCCCTCCGCAGGTGGCTCTTGACAGGTTACATGAATTTGCACACCTGTTAGTACGTCAAGGCCCATATCTCTTGCTTAAAGCATCACGAACACCTCCCATCTCTTAGGCCACCTGTGTTCTCTTTTTATAAATGCATCTCTCACTCACTGCTGTGCTTAAAACCTCGGGGACACCTGATTCTCTCAGGCTAAAGTCTAAACTCCTCAGGATCTGGCCCCTGACCAGTCTCTCATGCAACAGATACGCACTGAGCACCTGCTGTATACTAGACACACGAGAGGGAATGGAATGGACGTGGCCCCTGCTCAGAGAACCCACTAGTGGGCACAGAGCGGGGCACTTGGGCAGTGACTAACCTGTGAGAGGGAAATGCCTGGTGCAGCAGGGGTGCTGGCTTCCCACCCAGCCTTCAGGTTCTAGGAGAGGCTTTCTGAGGGAAAGGATATCAGAGTTGAGAGCTAAAGTGTAAATAGAATTTTCCTGGATGAGGGGAGGGTGTGGAGGATAGAGTTGGGAATAGCACATAAAGAGGTCCAAAGGGGACAAAGACTACAGAACGTTCCAGAAAGGAGAAGTTCTGTGTGGCTACAGTGTGGAATGCAGAGAGACAGCAGCAAAAACGAGGCTGGAGCAGTAAGCAGGGACCAGATCCCCTGGGGTCTCGTAAACCCTCCAAGACCTCAACTGAAGAGCAAAGGGCACACAGGAAGGGTCTTAAGGAGGGGAATGGTGACGTGGGGCTCGTTCTTGAGAAATCACTCGGTTGGTATCTAGCATATATAAAGGACTCCTGCACATTAGTTTTTAGACAACCCCAGCGAAGATTTGGCAAAGTAATTAGGATCTTGGCAGTTCTCGGAAGGCGAACAGAAACGGCCCCTGATGTGGTTTTGGTTAGCTTTAGACTGTCTTTCAGACAAACTGTGGTGCCTCATGCCTCCTGCCTTGGTATAGTCTGTTCCTTCTGCTTAAAGTCATCGCTCCCATGTCTTTGCCCTTTCCTAGCACAATGCTCCTCCTCCCTTAGGCCTCAGCTTGTGTCTGACCCTCGAGGTTGGGGGACCCACCCACCTAGCTTGTCCTGTCGCATTGGCATTGCCGGTTGGCCGAGCCTGGATAGAATGCCCCAACACGCTTCCCAGCTCTCAGGGGGCTGTGCAGATCTATGACCCAGGAGGGTGGGGGACATCTTCGGTTTCACACGTGCTATCCTCGGCCAACTTGCCCAGTTTGCGTGTTACTATTTTTCTAAGCAGTCCTCAATGAGAAAAGTCTCTCCTTGACAATTAAATGGCAAAGGTGTTCGTTACCTAGCTTAAAACGTAGGGTGGCAGCATTGTAAAAAGGCTGGGAAAACCAAGATATCTCTGAACATATGTTTTCTGAACATGAGGGATGCAGAGTGCCAAGACCTATCCAGGATGCGTGCCCCAGGAGCACGCAGGGGCCAGGGCGCCATCTTTTTCCTCTTAGAGCCTCCTCACTCCCACCCCACTAAGCATTCGGTGCCCAGTAACTGTCGATTGGACCAAATCGGCTGGCAGTATTTGAAGACTGAGCAAGCCCTGGGTCTGTCACTATGGCTGAGACAAGCAGCATTCTGTGATAAGCCACGAAGCATTTAAATTGCATCCCCAGGGAGAAAGCAAGAAAAGAAAATGCTTCCCTTCCCAAGTTGAAATGCTGGGGGAGGGGGTAGTTAGTGTTCTGAAGACTAAAGTTCAGTTGATAAGTATCTCTTGCTTTCTTGACAAAAATACCTAAATGCTCACCTGCTGTAGATTTGCATGCCACCCAAACGTGTACAAATTGGGCACTGGGTCTTTTCCATATTGGATGCTGACCAGTCTGGGGGAGGTGTGCCCATATTGGAAAACAAAGTTTAGTTTTGCGGTTATTCTCCACAACCATCTTGGTAAACACTCTAACTTCTGCAGAACGAAGAACTGAATTACGCTGGAATGTTAGTTACCCAAAAATATTGCACTCTCAATTAGACCCTCTCCCAGAAAGATCCCTCCTTTGCCCCAGATTGTTCTGTGGCCAATCTGCTCCCTGTGCTCTGTTCTTTCCAGATAACAGGAGCGGGTAGAAAAATCTCTGCCCTGGGGACAAATTCCAGGCCCTCTGAGTCCCCTGCTTCTCGTCTCTCTACAGGCAACAGTGGTTCTGATTGAAGGACAGCTGTACACCACACAGCTATGAAGGGGGCTTGTACATTTTCAAGATGCTTTTGGGAAACTAAAGTAAAGCAAATAAATACATAAAGCAAATCATTCGATTGTTATTACTGAGAAATAGCAGTGTTTTCCCTAGAAGGATGGCTTCTAAGACAGATGAGCTACTGGAGGATATTACCCTGGAGAGCTGAGCTTGGAGACACTGGGAAAAAAGACCCTTGTCTGCCATTAATGCTGTGGAGTTTTTGTGTCTGTTTCCTTCATTAGCTGCTCTGGCAGAGATTACTGAAATGGTGGCACAGCTTCACGGTACAATGATCAAGATGGAGAATTTCCAGAAGCTGCATGAACTCAAGAAAGATTTGATTGGCATCGACAATCTTGTGATTCCAGGAAGGGTAAGCAGCTGGGCTCTGTGTGTGTGTTGAAGGTAAAGCCAGAAAGGCCACATTTAAGTGACTTAAATTTGAACCTTTTGAGTGCAGACACTCCCAAGTTAAAATATCCTCCTAAAGTGGCTTCCTTGCACCTGGGGGACAATTGAGAAAATGCCTTGTATGTTACAGTGTCATTCAAAAACTTTATGTTAGAAGGGGATACTCCTTCGACTTCATATTCTTTTTCTCCTTATTGGTTGATTTGCTTATTTACTTTTTCCCTACCATATTCCAAGAGGATTTTAGATATCTTATTTTATTTTTTAAAATGTAGGTAAATGGGGGCCAGCCCGGTGGCACAGCAGTTAAGTGTGCACGCTCCTCTTCGGCAGCCCGGAGTTCGCAGGTTCGGATCCCGGGCACACACCGACGCACTGCTTGTCAAGCCATGCTGTGGCGGCGTCCCATATAAAGTAGAGGAAGATGGGCACGGATGTTAGCCCAGGGCCAATCTTCCTCAGCAACAAAAAAAAAAAAAAAGAGGAGGATTGGCATCAGATGTTAGCTCAGGGCTGATCTTCCTCCAAAAAAAAAAAAGTAGGTAAATGAAAATGGAAGATAAAGAAAAAAATTTTTTTAAAGAATTGGGTAAAATGGTGATATAAAGCCAGAGAGAAAGTTAGTGCATGAAAGCATACTGTAAATTCTGTAAGTATGAAAGATATTTTTTAAAGAGGCAATTTTCTATACATAATGTAATTTTAATTAGGAATTAAAATAACATTTTAGCCAGAACACAATTCTGGGAGAGAGGCAAGTTCATTTATACTATTAACCTTCATCTGCACCCCTCATGAGAGACGTAGGTCATTCACAATGAAGCAGGGCCTCATTGCCCAAACACTCTCCTTCCAGGCCAATGGGAATTTTACAAATACAGTGTAGCCTGCCCTTTTTCAATTCACTTCCCAAGAAGCACTCATCACCCAAGAATCAAAAATATTAGCCAGTTGCTACATCTCATCAGATGTCTCCATGGGATCTTTCTCCTATAGCTCCCCCTTTTCAAACTATACATCCCCCAGGTTCAGAAGGGAATTGTAGCCTCTTGGATCTGCTGCACCCCTGCCTTAATCTTCAGACAAGTGTCCTGCATGTCGGGGGCTTCTAGTCTTATCTGACAGGTGGCTACCCTGGCAACTTTAAACCTATGTCACTTTGGGAAGATGAGGGAACCTCTCTGAGTACTAGGGTATTTCTGTCTGGAAGCCTAATTACAAAACTGACCGGAAAACCAGCATGCGAGATTGTCAGAAGAGTTATGTGGTACGTGCTGGGTGGAAATGAAAGCACGGATTTGCTTCAGCTCTGCTGGTGAGAAATTCTGCCCAGCCTCAGCACATAACAGCTGCCTTTACCATCCACGCGGACCCCTTAGGAAAGCCCTGGGGAATCAGTATCATTTTCTCTTAACTTTGGACGTTATAAAATATTTAGCATATTATGCTCCATGGCAAAAATAGACTGTTTGTAAAGAATTTCTTATTTTGAGGAAAGGTTTTCACGGTGCAATGAAAAGAGCCTTGGATTGGAGTAGGTGACCCTGGGTTCACATTCTAGCTCCACCAGAGCCGGGCTGTTTCACCTACTGGAATGTTCTTTCCCTTCTGTAACATGAAGATCATATCCTCTCCCTCGTGGGTCATAAGGATCAAATGAGATTTCATGTGTAAAACTAACACAATAAATCTTAATTATCTTCCCCTTCACCCCCCTCAGCTTATGTGAACAGACTAAGCATCCACATATTATACTGTTACTGACACACAGCGCAGCACTATAGAGCATCATGAGCATTTTGCCAGATACGGGCTGTATCACCCACTAACTGACCAGGTGATCTTGGTCAAGTGTCTAATCATTTTGCTTTTCAATTTCCTCATCGAAAAAATGGTGATGATGATATTGAACTTGCAGGCTCACGTACAGAGCTAATATGAGCACCGAGTACATGCTGGGCACCCAGCATGTGCTAAACAAAGGGAGGTCAGTGGTATTTATAAAGGTGAGGTCGGACCTGGGGTGCTGGTGGCTAGCTGCAGACCTGCCTTATGTCCATATTCCTCTGTTCATCGACCTGCTTCACAGCCATTGTTTCAAGTCAACCCTGAAGGCAATGGGAAGGAGGGAACGGAGGCCCTCAGAAGGGGCGCCTTCTAAGATGGGGCATTCCATACACCAAGGCTAATTGATTATCATGAATTAATTTCAAATTATCAAATAACCTAATGGGTGGAAGGAAGGCTCTGACAGATTTGTCTACAGATAGAATTTTAAAAATTGAGATTTAAAGGTGAGCAGATAATTTTAGACGCCCCCTCAACTACTTACAGGCTCATTCTTCGCCTGGCTTTCAGACATGATCCCGCTCACCCTTCTGCTGGGGTCAGTCTGAGGGGGTCTCACGCCCCGGAGGGCAGGATTCTCCCCTGAGGCAAAAGGCCCTGGCACTTGAGCCTGAGTCAGGCCCGCGGGGGTATTTCTCACCCTAGGAGTGTGTGTCAGAGAGAGTTCTGCCAGGACTCGCTGTCCAGGGGAGAAGGACGTGTTCTTTTCATTAACTAGAACAGAAAGGAAGCCGGGGCTGGAACAGGGGGTTCATTTGGTTAAAACTCCGATGCCTGGACATCTTTGGATTTCCCTCCAGAAGCAAGCAACTTGAGCTTAAAGATATTAGCGGCCTTTTCTTTGTGTTCCTGTTCCTCGGTTTAAAAAAAAAAAAAGTTCTAGGCAAGAGACATTTTCCATCTCCAGCCCTCAGACATTGACATCTGAGTCCATAACCCTTCCGCTCCCTGCTGTGGATGCCCCCGAACGCAAACGCAGGCCACACCACTTTTCTTTCTCTTGCAATGAGTGCCTCCTGCCACCCTGTGTTCTTCCCACATCCCGAAGATTCGTTAGAAAACGCTTGTGTTCCAATGTCAAATGTGCGAGGTGAGAACAGGAGCGATGGCAGCACGTTAGGGTCCCCACTCCTCGTTCTGTTACCGTTCAAGGACGAAAGCAGCCCCCCGAACACCGTTTCCTCGTATTGTATTGTCGATGTCTGATAGCATCCATCCCGCAGCCCTGCAAGTGTTTATTCTGTGTTACTTTGTTGAGCTCCAAAATACGTCAGTTACATGGCGAGCAGATGTCGTCTTTGATCACATTTCATACAGGCCCAAAGAAAGAGCTAAGTCAGGCTATGCAGAAATGTATGGAATCAAAATGAGTTGGCTGAGTCCCCATTCTTGGCTCAGTAGCGGCCGTGAGCACAGAAAAACCTCGTGGCAGGTGTTCCACGGATCCATTGCTTTGTAGCAAACTACCCCAAAACTTAGCGGCTGAAAACAACCCCTTAGTATATGTTACGGATTTGCGAGTCAGGAATTGGGCAGGGCTCAGCCAGGTGACCTTCTGTTCCATGTGGCATTGGCAGAGGTCCCAGATGGGCTGATCTGGAGGGTCCAAGGCTGACACCTGGCAGGGGCAGCTAGAGGCTGGGCTCAGCTGGGACTGTGCACCAGAGAACCCATGAGGGGCCTCACTAGTCTGGGTTCAGGTGGTCTTACTGCTTATGTGCAGCTCAGGGTTCCCAGAACAGGTGTTCCCGGACAAAGCAGAGGCCACGTGTAGTTTTGTGACTTAGTCTGGGAGGTCACACAGCGTCACTTCCATATTGTATTCGTTAAATCAGTCACCAGCCCACCCACTTCCCTGCGAGGGGGCAGAGACCCCACCTCTATGGAATATCAAAGAATTTGCAGCCGTGTTTTAGAAGCAGTGCTGTGGAAAACAGATTGGCAGTTCCTCAATAAGTTAACCACAGAATTTGCATATGATGCAGCAACTGAAAACAGGTATTCAAACAAAAACTTGAACACAAATGTCCATAGCAACACCGCTCACAGTAGCCACAAGGGGAAACAACCTAAATGTCAGTCAATAAATAAATGGATAAATAAAATGTGGTATATGCATACACTGGAATATTATTAAGCCATAAAAAAGAATAAAATTCTGATATACCACAACATGAACTTTGAAAACATGCTAAGTGAAAGTAGCCAGACACAAAAGGCCACATATTATGTGATTTGATTTATATGAAATATCCAGTAATTTATAAGTAAATCCATAGAGACAAAAAGCAGACTGGTGGTTGCAAGGGGAAGGGGAAATGGTGAGTGACTGCTTAATAGGCACGGGGTTTCCTTTTGGGGTGATGAAAAAGTTATGAACCTAGACAGTAGCTATCATTGCACAACATTATAAATGCACTAAAGGTCACAAATGGTAAATTTTATGTCTATTTTACCAGAATTTTTTAAATAATAGGTTTTTTGTTGTTGATTTTAACGTACCCCGGAATGGTCCATGCCTCTAAAAGTTTATGTCCAAGAGAGAGAGTTCCTTAGACACACTTGCTTCTCACTCTTCTAGAACACAGGAACTGGGTTTTGAGAACCAGAGTTTTAACTCATGGAGAAGATTCCTCTACCCACAGCACTCAGCTGTGGCTTATCCGTCTTCCTGGTTCTCCTGCCAGGGCCTTTGTCACCTCCCTCGAGCAGGAGGCCCATAGTGCCTGGGCGTTAAGCACATAGTTATAGGCCAAGTGTGAACCAGCCCCACCACGCAGGATATGCAACCTCAGGCACGCCGTTGGGCCTCTGTTAGTGGAGTTGATGGTGGTCCCCACCTTGCAGGTCCTTGGGAAGGAGAGGAGCTTAGAGACGGCATAGCAGAGCATTCAGTAGATAGTGACGATGATGGCTATGATTTCTACTCTGAAAGGGACGCTGGTATGAGGAAGCCAAAATCTCCCTGTTGGTCCAGGTTCGCACGCTCGCAGTCAACTCTTGGGGTCTGTTTTCTCTGCAGGAGTTCATTCGCCTGGGAAGCCTCAGCAAGCTCTCCGGGAAGGGGCTCCAACAGCGCATGTTTTTCCTGGTAAGTGGTGAGAGCTGTCTGTCTTCGCTGTGATCTGCGATCGGTAGGTCACAGGGCTGGGCCTCGGCCGCCCGGGGTGGGGGCACCTGGAAGGCAGAAGCAGCAGCCAAAAGCTGCTCAGACTGGATTTGTCGAGATCAACGAATTGTCGTGCAAGATTCTGAAAACATACCTTCCGCACTTGTTGATTTCAAACGGAGCCCCTTCGTCTCAGCCGCACTTGTCCTTGCTCCTCTAGTTCAACGACGTCTTGCTGTACACGAGCAGGGGGCTGACGGCCTCGAATCAGTTTAAAGTCCACGGGCAGCTCCCGCTCTACGGCATGACCGTGAGTATGCGCTGTGGGTGCGAGATCGGGGCCTTTCCCTCTGGGCTGCCTGCAGGTTGCAGGCCAGGCGAAAGGGAGCAAGAGCCAGGGACAGTGACGTGAGGAAGGAAAAGGAGGGACTTGACAAGGAAGTGAGAGCATCACAGGTGCCATGGGAAACCTGGGCCTTGTTAGGCGCCCCCTAGAGGGAGGGGAGATGCACGGGTGTGTTCCTTCTAGAGCCACGCAAGGAGGCAGGCTGACGGGCCGCATGCGTGAATCTGCCTCTCCCTGCTCTGAGCCCGGCCTCAGGGCCCTGAAAGACAGTCCCCACCATCCACGTGGAGTTACGGAGCCCACTGCTAGACAGGGAGCCGCTGTCCTTCCCCGGAGGTGTGCCAGTGGCCAGGGCTCCATATTCTAATGACCGTTGGGTGGCAGATGCAAACAGGGTGCCAGTCTGCACAGGATTATTTCCCTGGCTTATACCCACACTCTGCTCAGTGGTTGCATAGAAGGAAGTTTGTGGGCTTTGCCAAAAAAATTCAACATGTTTTGACCTTCCTTCTGCCTTTCCAAATTGTGATTTTTTTCTGATTTGGACCCCTTGTCCCTCTGCAGTGGTTCCTGGTTCCTCTGAGCCCTGCTGAGTGTCCCCACCTTCTCTCCAGCATTGGCCTGTAGCCAGTTTAGTGAATGTTTGAAAATGCATCGAGGGTCTCCCTCCTTTTTTTGCAATAATGTCATGAACACTTGTCTCGCAGATAGAGGAAAGTGAAGACGAGTGGGGCGTGCCCCACTGCCTCACCCTCCGGGGCCAGCGGCAGTCCATCATCGTGGCCGCCAGGTAACTGGGGAAACTGACCCCGCAGCTCTTTACCCTTTTATCTGCTGTGGCCTGAAAACCTGACGTCCACCTCTTCTTCAGCTCCCGGTCCGAGATGGAAAAGTGGATCGAGGACATACAAATGGCCATTGATTTGGCAGAGAAAAGCACTGGCCCCACACCCGAGTTCCTCGCCAGCAGCCCCCCTGACAACAGTAAGTGTGGAGAGGGGCGCTTTCCTGGTGCAGGCCAGGCCATTGCCTTGAGGAGTTAGCGTGGAGGGGAAGGCCAGCTCTGGCTTACAGAGGGAGTGCATCCTGTTGTAACTAAAATCACCTTCCCGGTGAGCCTCATGTCCATGGTCCACATTTGTGTTTAAAGCTCAAAATCAAGCAGCCTCCTTTTTGTAAAAGTATAACCCTTCAAACAGTCTGAGGGAGCAGGGAAGTCATCTTTCCTGGGCCAGCATTGCCCCTTGTCATACAGAATGTCAGCGTCTAGGGAGAGAACACAAGGCCATCCAGGGGCCCAGGCCCAGGTGTGTTAGGGGCTCCCTGGCAGAGAGGCTGGCAGGACGCCCCCAGATGTGGAGCCCTGACAAGCAGAGGGGCTGCTGGGAAGCCCCCTGGCATGGGACCCTGATAGGCAGAGGGTGGCTAGTCTGTGCACGGGTTCCCCAGGGCCAGACCGCTGTGAGTCCCCCCTACCTTCCAGTCCCATTCAGCAGCTGGGACGGGTCGGGAAAGGGGCCCTTTTCCCGGCGAGCAAGGGTCAGAAGCACTGCCTTTTGCGCATCCTGCAGAGTCGCCCGATGAGGCCGCGGTGGCCGACCAGGAGTCGGAGGACGACCTCAGTGCCTCGCGCACCTCGCTGGAGCGCCAGACCCCGCACCGCGGCAACACCATGGTGCACGTGTGCTGGCACCGCAACACCAGCGTCTCCATGGTGGACTTCAGCGTGGCCGTGGAGGTACGGCCGCCAGCCCAGGGGGCGGGCGTGGGGTCATGGGCCACTCTTGTCCTTCTGAGCATGCGCGCCCAGCCTCGCAGGCATTGACCTTCTCCCACGAAAGCGAGCGCGTGTCTTGGCCTCGTTCGGCCCCACTGCCGCCTGTACAGTGCTCCTTTTCCTTTGTTCTCCCGGCCATCTGCGCCGTTGTTCTTCCTCTCGTCGAGTCAGCCGGAGGGCAGAGGCTGATCCTGCATTTAGCCCTGTGACCCGAGACGCATGCAGAGAGCCCGGTGCGGGCGGACGGGCGGCTCGAGGCGCGGGGTCGCCACATCCTGGAGCGGCTCCCTGCAATCGGGTGGGACGAGGCAGGATGGTCGGAAAGCTGGTGTCAGGCGGTCAGGTAGAGTTCACGGAAGAAGCCGCAGGACACGGCCCCTCCGGGCAAGCTCTGGGTGTCGTCCCTGAGAGTTGGCTTGGTGATGGGCTCTCCCCAGATTGCAACCGCGAATCTTCCAGAACTCTCTAAACCCCATTCCCTAAGCATCCTCCAGTCCAGTTCCCTAAGCCATTCCCTTTCAGAAAATGTCAAGCCCAGAAAGCCAGAAAACCGCCGAGTTCTCTTCATATCCCATGGGCGGCAGAACCTGACCTGAGGGTTAGGAGGCTCTCTTGTTTTGTGTGAATGTGCCTGTTTCACTACAGAATCGTGTTGTGTTTGATTCTGGGCTTCTGCCCAGACCCCATGGCTGGGGTGCCATATAGTAGAGGCCCTGGGTTATCTTTCTAAAACCTGAAAAGTTCTGAATTCCTAAACATGCCTGGCCCAAAAAATGTCACACGAGAGAATGTGAGCCAAGAACAATGGTTTGTTTGCCTTTTTCCCCAGCAGTGTTGGGGATATGCCACATTTCCTGATGGATGGCCCACTGCCACTCTCCGAGGTGGTTCTCTGAAGGTGACCTTCAGTTCTATGGAACTGCTTGTATTGAGTTTCTTTGCTACAGATAGTGTTCTAAACCCTGTGCCTGCTCCTAAAAACACCCTCAAGGGGAGGCGTCCTGGGCCCAGGCCCTGGGAGTGGGGCTCTGCCACGTGGAGGTCCCCCGGCTGTGCCTGGCCTTCCTTCCTTCCCTCTCCTCTGTGCCCCACAGGGATGGCCTTTCTCCTCCTTATGGTACTAAGCATTCCGCCCTCCTTCACACTTCCACCGGCTCTGTCTGCAAAGCTTGCCAGCGGAGACTTCTTCCAGGGGACTGAGAATCTTTCCAGCATGGAGGGAGCAGGGAAGACCCAGTGACCGTCTGGTGGGAAAACATCCCCAATCAGATCTGTGTGTCCAGTATAGTCCAGTGAAGCCGGTGGAGGTGCAATGCTGTGGGAGAGAAATCATCTGCCTCCCTTTATACAGACCTGCGTGATATGTAGTTAAGACTGTCAAGGCGTGGGAATGGGGTAGGCTTGAAACTTCATTTTTAACCCTGGAGGCACGTAGGTGTTCAAGAATGCAGGAAACGCACCTAAGTCAGGTCCTGGGCGGCCCAGAGACACTTCCTCAGGCCCAGCTCTTTTGGGGTGACAGGGCTGCACAGCTGCCGTCCTTTGCGTGGTCAGTGAGTGTGCAGAGGCGGGTCAGCACACTGGCTCACAGGCCACAATCTGCACACCCACCTGAGTGTGTCCAGCCCGTGAACTAAGAAGGGGTTTCACATTTTTGAATGGTTACTAGAAATATCTTTGATTTTGCCTCTTGTCCCGAAAAGCCTAAAATATTTACTCTGTGGTCCTTTGAGGAAAAGTTTGCCGAGAACTGTAGAGCGTGAAGGCAGCCCCTGGCGGGGTGGCTACAGGGCGGCAATACTGCAGGCTCAGGACTCGTGGGACTGGCTTGTCTGTCACTCTGCAAACATCCCTCCCTTGCCAGACCCCTCTTCCCAGGGCGCATGGCTTCAGTCTGGTGTCTGTGGTGGGCTCCCCCCACTGCGAGTCACATGTCCCCTGACTGGCAGATGAGCCCCGTTCTCCCAGGGCCTCAAGTTCCACTGTGTGGCGGAGGGGAGGGGAGCAGCCCCTTTCCTCCTGATGTGTCCCCACCGTCCTACGCACCAGCCTCTCTCTCTTCCAATTCTGACTCCTACAGGACTCATGCAGGTAGAAACAAGTACCGGGGATGTTTGGGGACAGCGTGAAGACGAGCTGGCCTCAACAGAAAGTTTGTCTGCAAGCCAGTGGGCACGGGGGGTTCATGTTAGACAGCGGGGTCTGATGCTGGGATGGCCAGTGTGAAGCCTCGCCTGTGGGCAGTAGGGCCAGTGAAGGGTTCTGAGGTGAAATGATCAAAGTCGTCTTTTAAGAGGTGTGATCTGGGAGAAGGGTGGGCGTTGTTCAGCAGGTGACCCCAGGTGAGGACCACGAAGTTGGAAGGATCCGCAGTGAGAGGGAGAATCAGGGGTGGGGACTGTTTGTTGCCTGTGGCGGCTGTAACACATTATCACAAACTGGTAAAACAATGGAAATTTATCCTCCCACAGTGCTGGGGGTTGTCCAAGATCAAGGTGTTGGCAGGGTTGGCTCCTTCTGGAGGCCCTGAGGGAGGATGTGTTCCAGGCCTCTCTCCTGGCTTCTGGTGGTTGCCAGCAATCCTCTGTGTTCCTCGGCTTGTAGAGGCATCACTCCAGTTTCTGCCTCTGTCTCACTTGGCGGTCTCCCTGTGTGTCTCTCTTAAAATGTCCTTTTCTTACAAGGACATCAGTCATTGGGATGAGGGCCACCTCACTCCTGTATAACTTCCTCTTAACTTGATTACATCTGCAAAGACCCTATTTCCAAACAAGGTCACCTTCACAGGTACTGGGGCTTTGGACTTGAACATATCTTTTTCGGGGACACAACTCAGTCCACAGCGGGGACTGAGCCGTTTGGGAGCTGGGAGGAGCCAAGAGGCTTTCCTTTGGTTAGGGAGTCGGGGAGAGGAGGCTGCTGTGAAAGGCAGCGAGGAAATGGGTCATCGGCTGGTTCCGGGTCAAGGATGTTGATCTCTCCCATAAAGTCAGCAGATGAAGAGTGGGCCAGGTTGGAGACAGCCTAAGGGTCATTCACATAGACAAAAGGGTTCAGGCTCTTGAGAGCAGAGTTTAGGGGACTGATGTGTATCAGAGTGAAGCCAAGGGGAGTGAGAATTTTGGTGGGGTTGGCAACTTGGGAGACTGCTAGGACAATGGGAGCAAAGAAAGACCAGTGGATACAGTTGTTAAGAAGCATCTAGTCTACTAGGATGGCAAGGCCAGAAGGATTTATTCAGAGAGTTTATACCCTGGCAAGTTCCAGAAAGGATTTAGGGTGGCTGGCAAAGGTTAGAGCATTCTCCTGAATGTGCCTTGGGAGAAATACTGGCCTAGAATCTGGTCGATCAATAAAGTGCATACACTACACTGGGACTGGCTCTTGTTCCCAAGTTAATTGCATCTAAGAGAAAGCTCTTGTGGACTGTCTGAAGGGATTTATTTGATTCAGTATAAAAACACAAAGTACAGTCAGTCACACACTGAGTAACAATGTTTCTGTCAATGACTGACCACATGTACGACGATGGTCCCATGAGATTAGTACCACACAGCCTAGGTGTATAGTAGGCTATACCACCTAGGTTTGTGTAAGTACACTCTATGATGTTTGAACAATGATGAAATCACCTAACGTCGCATTTCTCAAAATGTATCCCGTCGTTAAGTCACGCATGACTGTGTAAGGAGAGGAAGATGTGCTCCTCTCCTCACCTCCACAGTGGGACTGCCGTGTAATCATGTGGGATTTGCAAAAGCATCAAATCCCAGAGTCTGTCTGCCACCATCACCTGCTTAGAACTCAGAGCACCCCATTTTCTTGTGCCTTTCTGCCAGTGGGTGAGTGGCAGGCAGACGGGGTGATAGACGGTTGCATCTGGGTGAGGGGATGGGACATTTGGCCTGGGATGCCCCCTCCCACTCCATCTGCAGTGTCCCCCTCAGTTCAGCTAAGCCCCAGTCCACAGGGACGGGCTCTGTCTCCTTCCTGCGATCTCTCAGCTTAACTCACTGTTCCTTTCTGTCTCCCCATCAGAGCATGAACAACTCAAGGGCAGAGACATTTAAACTCTTTTCATCTCAGCTCCTAGCATAGGGGCCTTACATGGGTACTTAAAAATGCTTATTGGATTAAGTACAAAAGTACCGAAGGGATAGAATGAAGCAGACTCAGATATATTTTTTATATATTTTTTTATTGTGGTAAATTTGCCCATTTAACCATTTTTAAGTGAACAATTCAGTGGCAGTAATTCCATTCACGAGGTTGTGCGACCATCACCACCATCCATTTCCGTCTTCTTTGAGTCTTCCTGGTAATGGGCTGCCCGCTTGTCAGGGATGTGAGTGGGCCTTCTCAGAGTCCTCTGAGCGGTGACACTGAGGGGCTTCAGAGAGTCAGTGAGGACGTGCATCCTCCGCTCTCGGCGTCCCATCATGGCTGTCCGGGAGTTGACGGTAACGCTCCACGCCAGCAGCTCCTGCAGGCCTCGGGAGACCACAGGACACCCTAGTATGCCTGTTTCTACCAGTGTTTACGCTTCTTCTAGCTCCTGGGGAGAGGTCACTTGGGTGCCTGGCGGAGGACAGGGCCCAAAAGCACTGCAGCAATCCAGCCTTCCAGCCCAGGCCAGGGCCACTAGATGGCAGTCAGGAGCTGCTGGCACGGGGCTCACGATGGCTTACTCTCGAGGAGTGTCCTTCCCTACAGCTTCTCTAACAAAGCACCACCAACTGGGCAGCTTAAACAAGTGTGTCTCACTATTCTGGAGGTCAGAAATCCAGAAATCAAAGTGTCAAGAGGTCCAAGCTCCCTTGGAAACCTGTGCGAGGGGGTATCCTTCCCTGCCTCTTCCAGCTTCTGTGGTCCGCTGGCCACCCTTGGTGTTCTTTCGCTTGTAGCTATGTCACCCGAGTCTGCCTCCATCTTCGCAAGGCACTCTTCCCTGTGGCTGTCTCTGTGTCTCTCCTCTAAGGACATCAGTCCTAGTGGATTAAGGGCCCACCTTACTCTAGTATTATCTCCTCTTAACTAATTATACCTAGGATGACCCTATTTCCAAATAAGGTCACATTTGGAGGTCCTGGGGCTTAGGTCTTCAGTGTATCTTTTGGGGGGACATAATTCAACCATAACAGGTGACAAGAAGAATTAATCAATCAGGCTCATACCATCCACCTCCTGGGGGTCTCTCCACCTATCAGAGAGAAATGCCATTTTCTTTTTCTTTCCTTTTTTTTTTTTTGTGAGGAAGATCAGCCCTGAGCTAACATCCATGCTGATCTTCCTCCTTTTTGCTGAGGAAGACCGGCTCTGAGCTAACATCTATTGCCAATCCTCCTCCTTCCCCACCCCCCAAAGCCCCAGTAGATAGTCGTATGTCACAGCTGCACATCCCTCTAGTTGCTGTACGTGGGACGCGACCTCAGCATGGCCGGAGAAGCGGTGCATCGGTGCGCACCTGGGATCCGAACCCGGGCCGCCAGCAGCGGAGCGCGCGCACTCAACCGCTAAGCCACGGGGCCGGCCCCGAAACACTATTTTCTTAAGTCAGTCGCAGGAAGCCTGTTCTCTGAACCAAAGCCCCTGCCTGTGAGCCCTGTGTAGGCAGGGCCCGTCCAGTACCCACACCGAGAGTCCCACTAGACTGTGAAGACCAAGTTCTCCTTTCCACTGGACCAGCCCGCACCCCGCTGGTGGAGGCACCCCCATTGGTGCTCCTTACAGGCCTACTTGTCTTTCAGAATCAGTTGTCTGGGAATCTGCTGAGGAAATTCAAAAACAGCAACGGGTGGCAGAAGCTGTGGGTGGTGTTCACGAACTTCTGCCTGTTCTTCTACAAGTCACACCAGGTAAGTGCTTCGCACAGGGCAAGTGGCCCTGTGGCCTTTGGGATAAGGCACTAAGTGTGCCTGCCCCGGGGAGGGGAGAATCTTAGAGACCCCTCCACAACACCCTCCCTTCTTGGGGGGCAGCCTTCCTCTGGAAGATGAAGAGCTTTGCCATCAAGTAGCCCAGCCAGGGATGGAGAGAAGGCAAGTGTTGGAGGGAGTCCCACCACAGGCCTGCCCAGGAAGGGCATGTCCATCAGAGACCCTCAACTCTGAGGGCAGGTTGACATCCATCTGCTGACATATCCAGCCCTGAAAAGGGCCATTTGTCTGCTGGTTGGACAAGGAGGGAGATGACTGAATTGATGGCTCATGTCCTGGCCAGGATGCACTAGCTGGACCACAGCACATCAGCCAAGACCAGCTTGCCCAGAGTTGCTGTGGGGCGAGAGGCTGCAGCCACCTCTCCCAAACCGCCTTCTGTTGACCTTTTCCAGGACAATCACCCCCTGGCTAGCCTGCCTCTGCTTGGCTACTCACTCACCATTCCCTCGGAGTCTGAGGACGTCCACAAAGACTACGTGTTCAAGCTGCATTTCAAGTCCCACGTGTACTATTTCAGGGCCGAAAGCGAATACACATTTGAAAGGTAATGTTCCCCTCTGCACAGGGCACCTGCAGAAAACGGACTCTCCTCTCCCGAACAACAGGATTTCTCCGGAGCCAGTGAGGGCACAGGGCGCTCCTGGCAGCAGCTACTTGCTGCCCATGCTGGGCCTGGGTATTTACACCTTCCAGAATGTGCTTGTCGTTCTAACCCCGCCAGTTGCTTAGAATGAAAGTGTGTCATGAGATCCAGGGTCCCTCTGCGGCAAGTCCACTTCTGTCCTCATAGAAGCAAGTAGAACCACAATTTCCCCGGGGAATAGCATCAGTCCTTAACCTGTACCATGTCAGTTAATGCCACACACTTGGCACTTTTCCATCTCTAACATGTGTTTCTGTCTCTAGCTTCAGTAGCTGTTTAGTCCTAATACTTCTGATTGGGCTATGGCCAAAAGGCTGTTTCAGGTCAAAAGACCACACGAGGAATGAAAAAAATCCTAATATTTCTTCAAGTTACCTTATTAGTAAGCCTGCCTACATGGTAGAATGAGACCCAGAGGCAGTAGTCTTCATTTAGCCAAGAAATAAAGTAAAATGGAAAGAGCCAGGCTATCACGTTTGACCAGTGGCTTCAGTCTGTTCCTGAAATTTCAAGTACAAATTCTGGGCCTCTGGGAACTGCATCCGCAGCAGGCGACGAAAGCAGTTGTCACTGCTGAACCACCTTGGGGGGGATCCTCAGGCCACAGACCAGACAGGGCAGTAGCTGCCACCCCCATTTAGGGAGAAACCGTTTGATAGGACAGTAACTTATTCCCTCACTACCCAATGACACTCAACCACAGGAGTTTCTAGTTGATGGGCCAGTTATGATCTGTGCACAAGCCCTAGTAAAGTTAGTTCAGGGGAAAGAGCACAGTGGTTCAAAACTAGGGTTGAAAGCCTCCCATACTATCATCCCTAAACAGCAGTCCCTGAACTACATTGTTGGGAAAATGAGCGCAGGGAATAGCAAGTCTCAAGTCTGATCCCGAACTGGAACCCTTCGATTGAGGGACTGAGCATGGGAGCTGGATTAATCCAAGTTGGGATCTTGTTACTGTTGTGGCGAGGATAGTTTAGCCTTGAGTGGTAAGAGCCTAAACAGACGTGTGATCAGGGGCTTTCTAAAGCCATGCTATAAGCTCCATGAAGGCAGGAAGCTTGGCTCACTCCAGGCTGTCTCACCCTCGGCACTACTGACACTTCAGACCAGATAACTTTTGGGGGGCAGGGGAGACGGTCTGTGGATTGTAGGATGTCCAGCAGCATCCGTGACCTCCATCCACTAGATGCCAAATGTCCCTATGTATCTGAAAACCGCCAGCATACCACGAATACTCAAATGCATAAAATGAACTCCCACTAAGCAGGATGGGCTGCACAGCATTTTCCATGAGAAAGATCAGGAGGTCGAGTTCTCCTAAACAACCAGAGGCCACCTTACCTCTAACCGCTCTAAATGGGATGTGCCGCCATGTCACGTGGGCAAGGCACGTCCATCTCGGGCACTCTGGGTTCTCTACAAAATGAGCATGTCCAAGTCAATGGTTCTCAAACTGTGCTCCCCAGGAACACCCAGAGGAACCCTTAACCCTGCTTTCATTTACTTGGGTGCTACCCGTTCATTTAAGAACTCTTCTTCTGCTAAAACGGCAGATTACACACCGGGCAGTATTACCTCAGGCTGTGGTTTTGTGAGCAATGACAGCCAAGGGTCACGAGGCTGTTACAAGCCAGAGAAAAAAATCAGACAGGAGTTAATAAAAAGTGGCCCTTGACAGTTCTTTACTTTCTTGTCTTAGGTGGATGGAAGTGATCCGAAGTGCCACCAGCTCGGCCTCCCGTGCCCACATTCTGAGTCACAAAGAATCTCACGTGTATTGATGGCAGGACAAGTTATTGATTGTTCCAGCAGTGGCTGCTTTCCTGGAAGACATTTGCTTTCTTCTGTACTAATGAAACCTGGTAAAATTGATACCTGTCTGGAAAACAAAACCATGGTTTTACAGCAACTCTCATCTGTCTCCACAGAATCGTTTTAACCTTGTCTTTTCAGCTGTTAATTTCTCGTCTGAATGGAAGTGCTCCCACCTCCAACGCTGGTGGCGTCTTGTCTATCATTCTCTTGGTGGGCTGTTTTTAGCTTGTGCCAGTATTAAAACATTGTCACTAATATAGTGCCAAATGACATTTTTTTCCTCTACAACTGCACCTTAAAAGCAGTACAAACACATCCGTTCAACCAAAAGACAGGGCAAGTGCTCTTCTTTTTCTTAAAGAAACTTTTATTATTTTGATTTCTAGGCTGCTGCATTTTAAAAAATGGATTTTCCAGTGTTTGCGATACACATGGCACAATCTTAAGCAAATGAGATCATTCTCAGATTTCGTTTTTTTCAATCTTTCTACTTTTATAACAATAGGACGTTAGTAGGATTTACTTCTTTGATTAATAAGCAATTTGCAGCACACTACGTTCCATTTTGGGGTTTCGTGCTCCCATGAAACGCTGGTTACCAGACCTACTTCTTGGCGCAAGTTGACCAAATTGTTTAAGTGATTACTGTTTTCAAACTGTAGCGGGTTCTTTTCTGTTAAGAGAAGCAGAAATCCAGTGCGATGTCTGGACTATCACTGTACTGTGAGTGGTGTATACAATGGGAAGATATTAAGCTGTGGTGTTTTGCTGTCTGTTTCACAAGCATGAAAACCTGTATGTCAGAAATCAGGGCCATTTGTGGTATGTTATGTTATGGAGAGTTTTTGTGAGCTTCCGGTGGATGCAGAAGCACTGCAATAATAGTGCGTAGTCCCTGGCCCCCGTTATCATACCTATATCCTCCTGCAGCTGTGGTTCGGAACTGCACATTCAGTAGTAGTATATATCGTGCCTGTCTTCAAATAACAACATTCTTTTCTCCTTTTTATACTCATTTGCCCCAGGCATGGGGTACCGACAGTATGACATTGCATATCCTTGATAGTCGGACTACACAAGGAACATGGTTTCCAGTAACTGCTGGGCCCACTAGTCAGAATCTGTTTGCCTAGTCTCTCTGGGGATCAGGTGGCTGCTATTCCCCTTGTATTGTTAAGCCCTATCCGATGCAGCCCCCAGAGGGGGCGACCAACACAACACAGTTCTCTTCCAGTGCCCTGCACCACAGCTGGGAAAGCCCCTCACTAAGAAAAGCAGGTGTGCCCCGACCCCGTGGAGCTGTGACTGGTGGACGTGGAGATGGCAATGTACAAATGGACGAGTAGCTTGAGTTGTGTTAATCATTTGCCTTACAATATGTACCAGACGGTTTTAAGTACTAACAAAAGGGAATAAAAATACCTCACGCCACAATCCAGCATATTGAAGTTTTAAGGCAAAACCACCAATCTAGTCTGTCTTTATTTTCATCTGATGCGGGTGGGTTGGGGGGCAGAGCTCGATGGTCACTGCAGGGTGGGTGGGAAACAGAAAAAGAACAGAGACTCCACTGCTCATTAAGACAGACAACATGTTTTGGAAAACTTGTTTTGATATTTTCGTCTAGCTGTTCCTTCCAACTTGGTACTGGGGAAACAGAACATTTCTAGGAGACTGCTTGTCAGTGACTATAAAAGACAAGGACTAAAACCCAAGGGATGAGAGCAAAGCAGGGAGGGGCTGAATTCCTTTGTGAAAGGGGCCCCGGAGACAAGCCAGTTCCCTGAGGCTGCCCCCACCCCGGGAAGGTGAAGCTTGAGTACATTTGACCCCAGTGGCCAAGCAGCCAAGACAGCAGAGGCAGTCAGGAAAATTCTCCCTCCAGTAGTTCACTGTCACTAAATTCTACAAGGCTTGGGGATGAGGTGGTCTCCTACTTCAGTATCTGTGAATGATTTCAAACCATTTGCAGGACACTTCGGGTTCCAAACTAGCACCTCTGTGCCCCCCTGTGACTTCAAAGAAAACTTAAGTCCAAATCATGTGGGCAGCTGAGACCACTCCCAAGCTGCCAGGAACAGACAGAGGTGCAGAGATTCCCCCTTAGTCCACTGGCGCTGCTGTAACAAAAATGCCACAGACTAGGTGGCTTATCAACAACAGAAATTTATCTCCCAGTTCTGGAGGCTAGGATGTCCAAGATAAGACGCCGACAGATTCGGGTCGGCTGAGATCCCTCCTCTTGGTCCATGGACAGCAGTTTCGCTGCATCCTCACATGGCAGAAGGGGCCAGGGAGCTTTGTGGAGTCTCTTTCATAAGGGCACTAATCTCCACTGATGAGGCTCCACCCTCATGACCTAGGCCTCCCAAGGGCCCCAGTTCCCAATACCAGCACACCGGGGGTTAGGATTACAACATACAAATTTTGGGGGGAGGGGGACACAAACATTCAGTCTATTCCCTCTACATACAAGACAAAATCACACAAATTGTTTTCTGTGAACTTTATTGACTCTTGCATGAGACAGTAACTGTGCTTAAAAACACACCTTGAGCACTCCCATTTATTGCCATATTTTATAGCAGAAATACAGAAGCTGTTTTTTTAGGGAAGGAAATATAAAAATGCTTATAAACAGACCATATGTTTTGCCAAAAGAAAGGTACAAAATGCTACATGAAGAACTGAACTAGACACTTCACAGGACCAACTTGAGAAGAACCCTGTCGGATTCAGAAGGGGTGTGGCACTTGTTACATCAAGACAATCATGAGACCAGCTCTGTGAGGGTGCCCAGGTACCCCAAACCACACTGGTGGCCACCTCGCTTAGTGCAGACAGCTGGGACACAGAAAAGAAGACTTCAGCAAGGCATAAACACCCAGCCAGCCAGTCAGCCTACTGCCTCAGTTTCCAAAAGGCGGCAGCTTGCTTCTGTGTGAAACCACCCCCCACATGAGGTGCCTGCAGTCTCTAAGTGGACAAGCTGTTAACTGCTGGGTTTGGCATCCATAATCTTCCTAGTGTTAGTAAATCCATCTCAAACGCTGAGCTCACGGGTCTGGTGAAACACCAGCAGCAGTTTAGATTGTCTGAGGCCAGTTCCACTGTAGTTCTGGTACCTTGGTCTGTCTTTTAATAAAGATTTGAAGTGCATACACAAAATGCTAGCCTCCTTGGCTAAATAAGATGCCCTTAAAAACATCAGCTGAGTTTTTCTGTCTACAGAAAGTAACAAACCAGGAGAGACTGTATGGGAGAAGTAATCCACTTTTAAAATCCAGTCAAACCACATCTTTCCCAAGAAGCTTAATCGACAGAAGATGCTTCCAATAAACTCTAAAAGAATAATTTGTTGCTTTATCCTGGAGACGGCGCTGTGTATGATAGTCTAGTGATGGCAGAGTATCTACTAACCATTCACACCAGCATGCTTAACTGGAGTCCAGTCCCCCTATCAGCATAACCACCACTCCTGAGATTGGCTTCAGCATCCAGTCTTGATGTCATTGTCAATTTGCAAATGTGAAACTCTACATCAGAAAGCTGCTGTCTACGTTGGCTCTCTTAAAACCAGACAAGCAGCGCATTTGGGGGAACACTGCTTCATTTCTTTGAGTGATTCTTCTCCTACAATGGACAAACTGATCTTTGGCTTATGCCTCACAGAGGGAAATAAACAGTTCCCTCATATGATTGAATAGTCTAGAAACACAAAATGAAATATTCTTAAGTTTTATTGTTCAAGTTAACATTCTTGCTGCAGAATGACATGCACAATAAGAATTAGCAATTCAGTTCTATTTCCCCTAACCAAAACATAGCCCTTACAGAAATTAATATCCAACCCAAATCTACTTCTAATAAAAAAATCATGATTTAATTTTAGTGTTTAAAAACTAGACTCCATTAACAAATCTAAACAATACTCACCCACTCAAATGTCTCTGGCTCAGGCCTCTGTCCTCTCCCTGTAACTTCCAGGCCATGGGCCCAGATATCTGACCTTTCATCTTGAAGTTTGCCCTGTAACTTCCTTGCTTCCAAAAATCCTTTGTCTTCCCTCTCAAGAACTGCTACTCCAACAAGAGATGACAACTGATGATTCTTATCAACAAACATAAAAGAACAACACATGTACCCAGACAGTCAAAAATTGCTGCAGGATCTCTATTTCCCATCCCAGAGACCCAGAGATGATTTCCCCCCTTGGCACGTCAGGCCCTGCCACAAGCTAAGAAAAATACAGACACCTGGCTGACTAACCAGCAGACACAGGCTTCTTTAAGAAACAAAACAATCCTTAATCGAGGTCTCTGGGAAGAGAGAGCAATTTTACAAATCGGCAATATTCACTGTATCTTCTCAGTGACCAATTTTTTAGAAGTTGCATAGCGAACTGACCTGGACATTCAGCGTTTTGAATGTGGGCACTTCTTCCTGGAGCCTGCTGAAATGTCTCATCATCTCATCCACACACACACACACACACATACTCCCCTGTCAAGAGTCATGTTTCAAGGAGAGTATGCAAAATAAGTGTGTTATAAAATTTATTTGTGTAAGCATTCAGACATTTTTAGGTGGGAAAGATGATATGCAGATTTCACTACAAGGTGCAACAGAAAAATCATACTGGAAAGGACGGTATAGCCGGCGAGGGTTGGCAGTGGCACGATTCCAAACAAATGGCAGACGAGAGCACTTCATTGGGGAGAAACTTAAAATAATAATTTAAAGCTTCATGAGGCAAGATATGTTTCAATTTAAAACACTAAGAAATAGTACCATCAATGAAAAAGGAAATCAACTTCTAAGTGTACCAAAAGGGCTGTTGGGCAGACAAGAGGAAAATTTGCATTTGTTGAGGTACAAATAGGAGCGTTCCATAAGAGGGGCATTAATTATTATTAATGGCAAACCCTGAAAATACAAAATAAAACCCAAATCACTGGTCACATAATTCAAAATTTACATGTAATAAAGGCAAGGCAATAGACTCAAGTTATGGCCTGTCGAATATTTACTCCACTGACATTATCTACAGAAGCACTTGGCCAATTTGTACACAGTGATTCCTTATGCACGCCAAAAAGGTTTCCGTAAAAATGACACTATATACACATCTGTACACTGATCCACCAGAGTGAGTCTCCAGCTCCTGGGGAGGGGGAGTCATCAACTTAAAGCAGGATACCTGAGGTTTCATTTCTTCAGTTGCCTTATCGTAATCCCAAATATACATTTCAGGGTTTGTTTTTGTTTTGAAAGACACTTTCCTTGATATGTGCATTATGGTTAAAATTAAAAACAAGAATAATAATAAAATAAAATGATCGCTTGAAGGAGCTGACCCTCCCCACCCCATCTGGAGACATCACGTGGCCAAGGCCCGCAAGGAAGGACTGTGTAGCCTGGACAGGCACCCGTGGCGGGGAGGACAGCCCCTCGATGGCGCGCCTCTTCAGCGGAGTCAGCAAAGGCTCTCGTTGACTTTTAAGAAAGAGGAGGATGAAGAAGAAAAAAGGAAAAACAAAACCCCAAATGACAAAGGAATTTCAGTGGGATAAAGTTCCTCCACCACTTAGAGAGTATCTAGGAAAAAACAAAAAGAGAAATAGAAGTAAATAAATGTCACTTCTCTAAATTAAATTAATTGGCAAAAATTCAAACAATAACCAAAATCCTAGTTTTTATGGATAATCTCAAGTCACAAAAAAATTAAGTGGAACAAGTATCAATGGGCTAACGATTATATAAATAATTCATAGAAATTAAGAAAATCATGGTTCCAACACAAAAACTTCTCACAGGTAGGTTCAATTCACTCATAAAGAACTAAAACTATATGACAAAAAGAATGTGTTCAGCCTCCCAGGAGAAAAAAAGATGTGAATAAAACAGTAAATGATATTTACTTATAATTAACTTCTAAAAATTGAAAACTCAGTAATACCCAGTGACACAGTAAGATTCCAGGGATGTATGTATATGGCCGATTTGAGCAGCAGTTCAAGAAACCCTTTTTGGCCACAAAAATATTGATGCTTGTTCAAGTAACCCACTTCCTAGAGTCATCTCTTAGGTTTTTTGTAATTATGATAATTAGAAAACAACTCTGATGTCCAACAATAGAGAAATGGTTAAGTAAATTAAGGAAGCTGAATAAAATAGAGATTAAAAATTATAATTACATTTAAGCAATATGAAAAATATACACAAGTTAATAAGTGTACACAAAATTATGCATGTATAGTAGTTTTACATACACAATTTCTTTATCCCAAATAAATACGAAAGAATGTCCAAAAAATTATACCTGCACTATAATTTGCAGAAATGTAAAAAACTTGCATTAACAATGGAAGGCAATGCACCAAAGATGATGATTATGATGATGATGGGGCTAAAGTGGTGGGATCATGGGTACTGTTCAGTAATCCTACAGTATTGTCTTGCTTTGGAACACAAAAAAGGGTCAGAGTGAGGACGCCCTCACGGCCAAGATCCCCCCCAAGGCCACCTCAAAACTGACCCCCGTCACAGGAGATGGCTGAGAACGTGTTTTCCGGGACTCATCACAAACATTCCAACCTACAGCCCCTCTTTTGAGGCATTTAAAATACTCGGCACTCTCCCAGACAGCAAACGATTACATAAGATCCTCCAGAAAAGCACGCTTTACCCACAGCTCCTAAGACTTACTTTCTTTTTTTTTTTTTTTGTGAGGAAGATCAGCCCTGAGCTAACATCCATGCTAATCCTCCTCTTCTTGCTGAGGAAGACCAGCCCTGAGCTAACATCTATTGCCAATCTTCCTCCTTTTTTTTTTTCCCCCAAAGCCCCAGTAGATAGTTGTATGTCATAGTTGCACATCCTTCTAGTTGCTGTATGTGGGATGCGGCCTGAGCATGGCCAGAAAAGTGGTGCGTTGGCGCGCGCCCGGGATCCGAACCCCGGGCCACCAGTAGTGGAGCACGCGCACTTAACCGCTAAGCCACGGGGCCGGCCCCATAAGACTCACTTTCAAGAAACATAAATGCCTCCTTCACGGAAAACATGATGCCTCCATCAACGAGGAGTTGATGCCACACAGGAGGATCCACAAGTTCATTCAAACTAACACAGAGGAAGCCTTTGAAAATGCTTTAGACAAAAGTCGGCTCTCATGTCTGCTGAGGTGATCCACTGAAGTAACGCATTTGGGAGGAAACGGGTAGGAAGCATTAGCAACGGCCACTGTGGTTTGGCAGCATCTGGGTGCGGACACAGAGGAAGAGCTTGGGGAGCAGAAAGGAGCAAACAGGTGGCACCAGCCAAGGCCTGTGGGGACCAGGTAAGGACCCTAGGAGCAGGCTCATCTGATGGCCGAGGAGGAGAGAGCGTTCACACGTCACAAAGGCAAGAAAAACGAGAGAATAGTCTGGAGACGAGAAGACTGACCTAGTACCCCTAAAGCGTCACTGGAACGTAAAATTTAACCACGCTGTCGACAGTGGGTCATTATACCCACGTTATATGTGGTGAACACTCGCCGCAAGGGGCTCCCGAGCACCTGAGGTGTGGCGAGTGCATGCTGAGAGGTGCTGGTGGTAACTGTTCACACACAAGGTTGCAAAGACTTAGTACTAAAATGAACGTGAAATACCTTACTGAGAATTGTTTATACTGATTATAAGTTGAAATGGTAATATTTTGGATGCAGTGGGTTAAAAAATAATATACTATTAGAACTAATTTCACTTGTTCCGTTTTTACCTTTTTTTAATGTGGCTACTAGAAAATGTAAAATTCTATGTGCGGCTCATATCGTCTTTCAATTGCACGGTGTTGGTACAGGTCACCTTGTGTCTGCAACTAAAGGAGGGGGACAGGGAGGGAGTGACAGGAAGCACCCTCAGGCTGGCGCAGACGGAGCGCCATTACAACCATCACGACAAGGCTTCTGGGCACAAGGCAGCGTTGGGAACTGGCACAGACCACGCCTGCATCCATTCCCAATGAACTCTCCGAGCCCAAACTTTGGGCATTTCTGGACACAACTTGAAAGCATAAAGCCAAACAGAGAGTTACAAACATCTGGCCAAGGACTATACTTCTCTGGCTGATAATTAGGCTGCATCATTAAGAACAGACAGATATCTTGACGTCATTCTGTATTTATGTGGCAAATGCTACAACCGCACAAAGCTCTGTGGTCCTTCCCAGTAGTTTCCAGATTCATAGCATTCAATTATTCATTCATATTGATCTATATAATTCAGAACAAAAGTCTTCTCTAACTTGATTCTGCTTCATCCCTGTGGCCTGGAAGCTAACAAGGACAGACCAGGAATAGAGAGAGCATCCAACTGACAGACTGACAAGCAGTCCACCTGAAGTTGTTCCCACACCCAGCCTTAGGAAGCCACAGGGCAAACACGGCGTGGCCTTCATGGGGCTCTTCTCCCTGAAAGCAGTGACCCTGACTTGGGGGCACTGACGGCAGTTACCTCTGGAGCCGCTGCACGAGCTGGGCTACCATGGTGTCCGAGATCCCAGGGCACGCCTCTTCTGCCAGGTAGATGGCCCCTCGCAGTTCTTCTATGGACCCCATGTTACCTCCGCACGCCTGGCTCTTCTCCTTCAACTGAAACCACACAAACGTGAACAGCACAGGAACCAATGAGCATCTACTTTAAGGAGTAACGTTAAGGTGTGGACCATAACTGCTCCAGCCACCCAAGTCCCAGAAGCAGCTTCAGCTCAGCTGCTGGGTGACTTCCAATTCCTTTCGGTGACAGCTTTTTGAACGCTGAGAACACTATGTATAGAAAGGGCATCAGTTAGACTTAAGTCACCACCTTCACTAGGAAAAAACAGAGATACTAGTTGTCCGTGCATCTTTTCAAACTCTGATCACAGCGTCTGCCCTGTTTTCTTTTCCCATTTCAACTTTAATCTTATCTCAGAAAAGCAATTTCAAAATCACTCAGCTCTGCTCTCCACACGGAAGCTGCAGTGTGGGCCATCTAAAGATTAGCTCCTAATCTTAATGGGTTGGTTCTTAAGACTCCAGCAAACTGCCTCTTTGGTCCAGAGTGCTGTCAAAGCATTCTATTTCATGTAAATAGGTGGCAGCCCTAAATTCTGGGAATCTGCAATGTTCATCTTGGCACCTCTACTCCCACGAGAAATCTTAACAGTGTCTTTAGGCACCTCCCTCAGTTTAAGGTCAACTCTAAGTCTCTTTCTGGGATGTGACCAAAACGTGCACTGTGCAAGGAGAGCGCCCAGGTCAAGATGCAGCAGCGCGCAGGACTGACAGCCTCTCAGAACAGGCTCCAGTGGGCAGGCGTGGAGTTAACAGGCACCAACTCTCTTCAGGAGCCCCCTCCCCGATTTCATCTTTAAGAAACAGTTCACAAAATATTTAGCTTTGGCTTTTCAAGCTGTTGTGAACATAGGCTGTCATTCCCAGCATCAGTTTCCTTCTAAAAACAAGGGCTTCTCCCTTCTCCCTCTAAAAGGACATACAGGAGACCCGGAAAGGCCCGCCATTGGGGGGGCCGGTGGGTGCTGAGGGCGTCTGCTTGGCACTTCCCAGAGTTTGTTCCCTATGTCCCTTCTCGTCACGGACTGCAACACAGCCGACTTGGAGACAGCTGCTTGTGTCCATCTAGGCCTCCCAATCATACAACAACTAAGGACAACAGTACTTATAAGTGCTGGGTGAGTAGCCTGCAACCCACCACTCTGCCTCCCTGCCCTGTCCTACAACCACCTTCTTCCACTGCCCACTCCGCCCCTTGAACCCACGGGAAAGATCCTCTGCCCACAGGCTGTTGCTGGACAGGCTCTATCAATCAACCCCGACCTGAGTGAGCCATCTGGGCACACAGAGTGATGTCAGGGAATGTCCTCATCTATAGACATAGGCACAATGATCCTTAAGTACTGACCTTTATGACTATTACATAAAATGATGCACACTGAACACAGGTTGTCAAATATTAATAATACAAACATACAGGAAAAGATACCTGTGAGTTCACCTCTAGGTTAGCTGAAAAAAATCAAATTATTACATTTAGGATAAATTTATTAATTCTGAATAATGACTTCAGAATAGCTTCTTCATGTACCCAATAAAAAATAAACAGCTTCAGACAACTGAGAAAATCTGTGCCATTTTCCCTAACTGCCTGATTGATCCTAGGGAAGTGTCAATGCAGGGTTGCAGGAAAGCAAAGGAGCATCTAGACACCAGAAGGACCAATCTCCCAAACAACATAATAAAGCAAAATGGGGTCTTATGGACATCCTAGGATGAGCAAGGGCAGCCAAAAAATGGGCCATGGCTGGAGCCAGAAAGCGACACAGAGGGGCCTCTACCTGCCCTGTGCTGTTTGGTTTTCCATCTGAAACCAGTGTGTTCAGTGGTTTCAACTGGCACTTCAGGCTCAGGCCAGGGCCCCTCCAGCTGGGCCCCGATTTGCCAGGTTGGAAGCCAGGGCCCTTAGGCAAACTCATGAGGGCAGAAGCTGGGCCAGGAAAGGGATGGGAGCTGGGAAGAGGGAGCAGGACTGAGGGTGGTCGGGAATACCCTGGGCACTGCCAAGGTGAAGGCATTGTGCAAGCCAGGTTCAGGCCAGTGGAAGGCGAGAATGAGCCTGTGTGCGTGACACTTCCTTCCCACCCTAGACCATCCACCTCAAGTATGAGGATCTCCTGATACAGCCTCCCTGGAAAGCTCTGAATCACCACACTAACGGAAGGTACTGGTGTGACTCATTCTAAGTTATCTTAAAGGTAGCCTGCACCAGGAAGGGGGCATAAGAAGATGAGAGACAGGGTATTTCCAACTTATTTTCAAATCAGCTACTAACTAGATGACGAATAATCTTCATTCTCATAAAATCCATTCTTGAAAATATCTCAAAATGCAATATGCACACAGACATCCACAGGAGGCAGGGAGGGCTCCCCTGAGAACGAGCAGGAGCTGGCACACAGATGCAGTCAGTCACAGAACGAGGAACTGAAATGGGCCAGGCACACAGGAAACCAGCAGCCCTGCTGGGTAAGTGACCTCTCTGGATACGAGTAAGGATTAAGGTTAATCTGGGGGCTCAATGAGAAACATGGGGATGCCAGGGAATCCAATGTCTCCTTTAAAAAGAAATCCACTTTTTACATTGCTATAAATTTGTCTGTGGCAAAGAGAGGAGGCTGCATCCAAATCGATTTTGTAGAAAGCAGCACAACTGAAGCTAAAAATCACCATGGTGACAAAGTGACTCAGGCCAGTCGCTGATACCCCATCTATACACTCAAGGCAGCGACACAGTGACGTTTCCCAGGAGGGGCTGGACGGTGCCCAGGAAGGCAGTGCCCGACTCCAGCCGGCCTCACGGAGCAGGCTCTCCGTCTGCTTGTGCTGGCTTATTCTAATCTCCCAAATCCTCCTGCAACACTGTCACAGGAGGGCCTGCCCCCATCCTATCCCCCCATCTCCCCCTAAAAGTCAACTGGATATCTTACCTCTGCAAAGAGAGGAAAAATAATTGTAGATAAACACTGAGAGAAAGGCCTCTTTGGGATGTCTTTCTTCTGGGGGAAGAAAAGAAGGTAATCAGAAATACTGAACATGCACATTTCCAACAATTCAGTAAACTGCAGATATGACCATCAAAGTCTGACGTCTTCCCTGTTCACTGTAACGTCTGAGGAGGACGGTCTCCCTGTCTTTCACTAGACTCTAGTTTCACTTGCAGGGACGCGCACAACCCATGCAGGTGGGCAAACCACAGTGACCAGATCCCATAGGGGAAGGCACCCGAGGGCCAGGACGTGGCACTCGGTGTGGACGCAGGCAATGCTGAATGGCACCACTGTGCTCTCTATGCAGAGGACTTGACTAATGAGACCTGGAAATGGAAAGCAGATCGATGCTGGCTATTTATTGCAAGTGGCTGTCGTGGAACAGTGGCTTATTCTCTACTTTTGCAACCTCTATCTGAACACATAATGACTCCCATCCGCTTTTCAAGGGGGACTGCAGGATCACCAGGGGACAGCCACCGGTCCACACTGCCTGAGAGAAACTACACCACTGTGCTTTAAAAAATTCCTGAAAATATAGCTTTTTGTAAACTTAAACAGGCATGAAACCAATTAATCAAAAAAGTTTTATGTAAGTAGCATAAGTAATACATTTGCTTTTACGATCCATAAATAAAACTTAATCACAAAATTCTGGTACCTTCTATGTGTAACCCCAATATGCAAAACACACAGTCTCCTCAAGAGAGCTAGAACGTCATTTCATATGTGAAACCTCATTCACCCCCGACCCAACTCCCACTATATGTCCCAGTGTCGGGAAATGCCGACTCCACAACAGGACAGCAGGGCTCCAGAGAGCAGAAATCAGCACTAGAATAGACCCGAGTCCAGATTCTCAGGTCTCAATCTCTGTGTAATCAGACAGAACAAAATCTCTTATCTGTCAATTCACTGACAGCAAAATTCCAAAACAGGCTGCCAAGAGGGACCACCTAGGCCACTAAAGCAGCAGGCTTCATACAAAAGTGACTCCAAAATGCCCCGACAGATGACAAACGTTAGTCACTCTAGCACGAGCAAATGTACCTTATCTCTTTCTAAATCCGATGGCTGAAGAGTTCCATTCTCAAGACTCAGGGAATTCTTCTCTGAGTCCGGGAAGTTCCAGCCCCCCGAGTCGCTGCCTCCGGATGCTTGGCCGTCCGTGTCCGTTTCCCTTAACACAGAAATCCAGGTGACCTCTGTGAGTGAGCACGCTGGCTCTGCGGGGAGACCCACTGGCAGCCCCTCCATCTACACTCTCCAACTCCACTGAGCACTCGACGGTGCCCAGCTACCCGTGCCTGCCCTGTCTCACCCCCACATGCCACACCCACTCCCAATCCTCTCCACTCCCACCCATCACACCCGCCTGCAGCCTCTCCTGGGTTTTCAGAAGACAACCCTGCCTCCTATCTCACAGAGAGAGACCATCAGAATGTGGTTCCTGTAACTTCCCACAGTGCCAGCTGCATCACACTCATCCCTCCCGCCTCCTCAGCTGTGAAGAGGTACCCCTTCTCCTGTAGAACAACTCTCCAGTCCACCGACAGCCCCTCTCTCCTGGACTTCATCTTCTCCCCGCTTAGGCTCCTTCCTACCAACATTTAAACAAACACTCCTTTTGCTCACTCAACGCAACCTCCCTTCTAGCAGTGTGAACTAGTGCTAGTTCACACTAGCACTAGTGTCTCTGCCACGTTTCTTGGATGTGTCACCTACACTCTCCAACTCCATTTCTTACTTCCACTCACTCCAAAGCCCACCCTGTCCCTCCACCTGCTATGTCCAAAGCCACCAATCCTCTGCACACCACTAGACAAGGGAGTTACTGCTCAGTCCTCATCCTGCCTGGAGCCTCAGCAGCAAATGATCCTGCTAAGCACGCCCCTCTCCTCCTCTAGACTCCCTGGACTCCTGGGTCCGCACTGCACTGGCTCTCCTCCTACTGTCTCATTCACAGGTTGTCCTTTATGCTGGGATTTGGTCCTAGGCCTCCGGCCCTTCTCTGCAGATATGCTCTGAGCAACACCATCTGTTCTCGTGGTGCCAACGAGCATTTACAGAGCAGTGAGTCTAAATCCTTACCATCTGCCTAGACATCCTGCCTGAACTCCAAACCACGATGTCACTAAACTGGACAGATCCTCCGACTGGACACGTCCAGCCAGCAACTCGAACGTGTCTCACATCAAACTCAGCTTCTTGAGGGTGCAGCCCTGGCCTCCCTGGACCAGCTTCTTCTCCACTGCTGTCATCTCAATGGCATCCGCCACCCTGCTGAAATCTGGATTGTCTCCACATCCTTTACCCAAATCCATGGCCACGTCTGGACTCCCTGTTCATCTTTTCATCTCCACTGCTACCACCCTAATCTCTCAACGCCATGACCTCAACCACTTCCCAGTCAGTGGCTCTCACTCTTGGCTTTACAACGGAATCACCTGGGGACCCTGAAAAACCACTTTGGGTCTCATCCCCAGCAATTCTGATTCCACTGGCCCGGCATGTCCATCCGGGCTGTGGGTCAACTTGAACTTCCAGCCAAGGTGTGAAGGAGAACAGAAGAGGTACTATGGATTTAGAGGACTTCCCGTCACGACACTTCCTAATGCTTCCTTTCTCCCTTCACGTCAGAGCCATCGAGCCAGCTTTCCTGACCACTACGTACTGAAATGGCATCTAGACCTAAATTAACTTGTCTGTTTAACTAATGGAATTCCTAGATGCTTAACTTGACACCAGTTTTTAGTAAGAGCTTTTACAATGCCAAGCATCTACCAGAACACAAGACAGAATCGATAAAACATATATTTATCTCTTTTTAAGAAGATATTTAAAGCAGTTTCATCTGATCAGTATTTTAAGAGCAGGAAGTATCATGGAGAAAGAAATCAGGTCAAGTTCTTGATGTACAGTTCTAACTCAGAGAAACTCCACTGGCAACAAAAAGAGGCTAAAAGACTCCCAAACAGAGCCAAACTAATTCAAGAATCACCATCAACCTGGATTATCTTTAAAAAAAAAGAAACCCCAACCCACCCCTAACAAGAGACGAGAACAGACCCATGTCACGCACACCACACGGCTCAGACACACACCCTGGCTCACAGACACACCCCGGCTGGCTCACACCCCTCCTGGCTCACACCTGCCCTGCGTGACTCAGGCAGAGCTGACTCACGTGTCTGAGTCTTCGGAGCTGGAGTCTTCGTGGCTCTGTTCGGCCTTCCATCTCTTGTACCTGTCGATGAGCTCCGTCAAGTAGGATGTTTTCTTTGCATTGCGTATTATAAACTTGTGCTTCAGTAACTCCTTAGCAGTGGGTCTCTGGGGAACAAACCAACAAACAAAACCAGAAAAAGCATGAGATGAAGTTCCCTACCTTCTACTTTATTCTACCCTGAAGGTCAGACTTCTGCCTCCAAATGTCAAACAACCACACTAATGTGTAAAAATCAAGTTCTACTTTGAAGTTTTTTTCCCTAAGACTTATTCAAATAGTCATGTAGCACCTGCGGGGGGGGCACTCGGTGTAGTGTGGACATGGCATTTACTATCCAGTGGGGTCCTTAACATTCTGCAGGGAACCAACCAATGAAAGCAAGAGAACTTCTCCCAAAAATGCATTTACACAGAAAACGTTGCAGAGAATTTTCACAGAGATCATTCAAGAGATCTAGATTATACCTCCTAGTTTTTATAAAACATTTTATTACAAACGCTGGCAAGAGAGAAAACATATGTTCTATATTACCTTGTTAACTTTCTATATTAATGTTTGGTTCTACCCCCCCAAAAGAAGGAGATAAATGTTAATTTGGATCCATCTAGAAGAAACCAGAAAGGAGCCAGGAAATACCCTTTTCTTGCATGCTGAGAGCTCCTGAGTTCTCTCAGTCATCAGCTTCTCCAGTGTAGAAATGCTGGTTTCCCAGGTCTGCCCCTTTCTTTGTGAGTGGGGTGAGGACTTCATCCAGGCCCCGGGCTCAGCATGGCCACAGCCAGACAGCATGCTTTGCACTTGGCCAACTGCTTTGCCCTTGAGGGTGGCAAACCGCATTACAGGGCGCATGCTTCCCAAGGAAACTGCATATAGCCCAAATTGGAGCAGACAGCAGGAACAAACAAACCACGCGAGTTAGACTAAGTTTCCACTTACTCCGAATTACTAAAGCTTTACTAACAAGAGCCAGGCATGGTCCTCAAATTCCACCTGGGAAAAACCTGGCCCCCTCAGGTGTTCCTCACTCCCTGTCCACACGCTTGTGAAACTCCACATATCTCAGAAGTGCTTAGTCCCAGCTTCTCATCCTTCCCCTCAGTGCATTTCGGGTCACGGTATGGGTGGAAATGTGTGCACTGGGCCAGTAAGCCGAGAGGAGAATACATTTTCAATGGGAAGATGTGCACACATCTAGGTAGGTGTGTCTTCTTGGGTGCTGGTGCACTGAGGCTAGGAACCAGCAACACGACACACCGCTCAGAGCCTTGTGCACATGCAGAACAGCTGCCCCACACTGCCCGATGCCTGACCTATTAACAAAAAGCTGACCTGGTGACCTCAGGCTGCATCCCTTCGGGGTTCTTGGAAAATGCTGCATTCCCATTTAATTCCTTTCCCAAAACTGGAATCATATCAGAAAACCATGGTGCTCTTGTAAAACTAATCACCCATTTTTAGATAAGAGTTCATAAAAAGGGGATTTCAGCTTGGCCTTCAGCTAACCTTGCTGGAAAACTCAGAAACAAAACAAGGACATATGGTGCTATCCACACACCAAAATACACAGATACTTTTCAAACAAATGTCCTAATTCAGAGAGCAAATTAGACTAACGCTATGTAGTTGTTACTGCTCCACGGCTCTGCCCACGTCAATTAAACACAAGAAAAGTGACAGGGAAGAGGGGAGAAAAGCAAGGTGGGTAGTTCATTCCTATTTAATTTGCCTTTTCTTTCCTAACACATGCCAAGAAGAAACTGCAAACATTGACTTTAAAGATATATTTAGCCATTATTTTTCAGGCCAGACTTGGCGATTACTAAAAACAGCATAATACTTTATAGCCTGACCTTCCACTACAAATATTAAAAATTTATCATTCCACATATAATATTAAGGAGAATAGTCTCCAAGCTCAATGAGGTATGAGATGCTAGAAAATCAGAAAGAAAATAAGATTTTTGATCCTTAAAAGAAAAAATAACAATAAAAATATATTTGCAATTCAAAGAAATCAATCATACCCATTTAGAAAAAGAAAAATAAACCAGATCATGAAGACAGCTGACAATAGTGATTAAAGAAATTCCAATGAGATGTATCTAGACCAAGCCAGGCCACACATGAAGAGATGCCCATCCTGATCTTGTGAAACTCACAAAGCTTGGTTCCTTATTCAAACAGGCCTCCACAAACTCCTTGAGGGGTTTGCTGTAGTTTCCTTCCAGCGTCGGGGGGTTGTTCTTTGGAATGAGGAATAAAACCTTCATGGGATGCAGCTCCGAATGAGGTGGCTCCCCTTTTGCAAGTTCTATAGCTGTTATGCCCAGGGACCAGATGTCTGCCTGCAACAACAAAGCATCTTTAGAAACGCCCAGCAGGAATAAATTCAAATAAATATACCTCTTAGGAAAAAAATACATCTCAATGTACTTGTAAGGTTCTGAAAAAGATAATTATTTTTAACTGAAAATAGAAAAGATAAGACTTCGTTATAATTTCAAAATCGGCAACACAGAGGAGGAGAAAATTTACTATACAAAACATCTTCCACCTCTCTCCTGAAGACGGCTGTGACGATTACTCCTCGTCCACCTACTGTTGGAGGGATAAGCTGCTCAGCGTTCATTTAAGTCCCTGGAGTCAACAGGATAGGTAACTAGAGGTGATCTGGGGAGTGGAGGCATGTTTGCAAGTCACCCCACCAAGCAAAGCTTAGATTAGAACTAAGCACAGCTCTGAGGTCGAGAGCAGGCTCCCTGGTCTCAGAGACAGGTTTAAATGTTGTGATGTCAGACAAAAGACCTAAGCTGTGAGCCTTGTTCCTTCCTCCGTAAAATGGGAATAACAACCGGGTGGCTGTGCGAGCTGCCTTAAATAGCTCCCAGAACTTTTATGAAAATGTTCGAATATACATAGAAGTGGAGAATATTAATATAATGCACCCCCATCTACCCATTACATGAATTTTTTTTTCTTTGCTGAGGAAGATTCTCCATGAGCTAACACCTGATGCCAATCTTCCTCTTTTTGCTTGAAAAAGATTCACCCTGAGCTAACATCTGTGCCAATCTTCCTCTATTTTCTACGTGGGTCGCCACCACAGCATGGCCACTGACAAGTGGCGAAGGTCCATGTCCGAACCCAGGCCGCCGAACGGGAGTGCACCGAACTTAACCACTAGGCCATGGGGGGGGGGGGGGGGGGCGGCCCTACCTATCACGTGAATTTAATTATTATTAACAATTTGCCATACAAGCTTTGTCTATTTTTTGCCATAGTACATTTTAAAGTAAATCACAGACATCATGACATTTTTCCCTGAGTACTTCAGTTTGCCAATATAAGGACTTTTTACTACATATCAACACCTAAAATTAACAATAATTCCTTACTATCATGTAATAATTAAATTTCCTCAACTATCCAAAAAAGTCTTTTCATGGTTGGTTTATTTGAATCAGGATCCAAACAAGGCCCATATGTTTCAACTAACTGTTAGGTCGCCTAAGGCTCTTTTAATCCAGAACTTCCACTCCCCAATCTCCCCAGTGCCACTGACTTGAGGAAAAAATAGGCCCCAAATTCTGGGTTTGTCTGGTTTCTCCTTGGTGTCACTTAATGTGTTCTAGCTCCTGTGTTTCCTGGAAATGACAGGTTAATTAAATCTAGAGGCTTGGCTAGATCTGCTGATGGCACGAGTCAGGGGGCACCTGGTGTCCAGCTCCTGATCCCTCTCCTGCCCAGCAGGTGCCTGTGGCCTCGGCCGGCCAGTTAGGTGGATGAACGAATTCCGTGACCGTGTGACGTAAGTGACAAGAGCAGGCAGTCTGGAGGAACTCTAGTTAACGAGGCTCTCCCAGCCGCTGATGCCAATCCCCAGGAAAACAGAGGCTGAAAAAGCAGCAGGACCACACAGGCCAGCAGAGAACAGGGGACGGCGAACAACTGCCCTGCTCTTGTCCCTGTGCCCTGCAAACCCATCTTAATTCCAGGCAATGAAGTCAGAACCTAACAAATCTCTCACGCTCACGCTACAGCAAGGAAATGAAAAGGCTGAAACGCCATTTAGGTCACCATAGGACCTAGACATTTTTCACCCTTTAACAACCTGGAGAGGACTCATCTGCCATGTTCCTGAAACCCTAGTGAGTACCAGACATCCTCACCACAATCTCCCCCAGCCTAGCAGTCCGGGGGGTCGATGCCTACCACGTATTCTATTTGCTTATTGAAGGTGGGAATAACTGTCAGCAAGCCTTGTTCTAAATTCTTTGTACTAAATTTGTAATAAAGGGATCAGTCTAGAAGAACCAGTATCAGGAGTAATGTTCCTATTTCCCTTCCCTCTACAACTTGGACTCTGCTTTATTTTACATGTGTATTATTTTAAAAATCAGCACAATGTGACTTATTCCAGAGTCCCCCCTGCCAGGAGGAGGAAGATGGGTGCAACGGAGTGTGCCAGCAGTGAGCATCCGTAACTGTGCAGGAGGACATGGGTAAGTGTGCAAGTACAAGGAGGGAGGGCGAGTTACAAGAACAGAGGAGGCAAAGATGACCGAATGCTCGACCCTCATGTGGTAGCGGCTCTTTACACAACACGTCCCTTTCTAAAGTTTGTATGATTCCACATCTATATGCCTACTCCAGCTCTCTTGGACCTCACTAGAATTGCTGCTGTTTGCAAAGCCTGCTGCTCAGCACCAATCTGCCTCCCGGCTGTACAGATATGGGGCCTTTGTCCAGATACCTCTGATGAACGCACCTCCAGACCCCCAGCATCCCATAACCACTTAAACACACTCCTTGACTAGAAGGCCCAGGCCGACGATGGCGTCTGCTGGCAGTCTGTCACGGGATGTGCTTGCCCTCATCTCCTTCAGAGGTCCGAGGGCTTGCTATCAGGCTCCGGGCCAGACACTAAGCAGACCGGCAGCAAGACTTCAAGGACCTGGCACCTGCTTCCATATGCCAGGATGCCCCAACTAAAGTCGACTGAGGAAACAGCCTTCCCAGTGCTCCCGTAACACATCTCTTCAGAAAAGAGGCACAGGCATCACTCACCTGCTTCCCCTGGGGGGGCACCAATAGAGCCTCGTCAAGAAAAAATGTGCACCACCCTCCCAGGCTGCCAAGCCAGGAGCCCGAGCGTCACCACAGCTCCTTGGAACTCCTCTCTGGATCCCTCTAAATCAACCAGGAGCCAGGTGTGTCGCTCTCGACCTCTCAGATCCCGGGGTCCCTCTCTGTCCCTCCTGCCCTGGCTTAGTTTAGAGCTACCCTCTCCCCCCAGGACTTCAGTAGGGGGCTCCTAAGTGTCTTCCTGCCCACAGGCTCCCTCTCCAGACATCTAACATCTCGCTGACTAATATGGAAACCTTGATTGGCACTTGAATAAATGGCAAGCAATTTGGCATTATGTATCAAAAGCCATAAAAATATCCAAACTTGTTAAAATCATTTAATTCCCCTTCTAGGAATCTAGCCTAAATAAATATATTTTAGATTTAGAAAATGGTATATGCTGCCAAAAATATTCAATAGCAGCATTACTTACACTAACCCTTAGCAGAATGATTTAGTTGTTATGGCACATTAACCTACTGAAGTATCATGTATCCAACAACAATGACATTGATAGAGAATCACAAATATAACTGAGTTGGTCTACTATTATATCTAGGAAAAATGGCATCAGATTTAGAACATGTGTCTGGGTTTTAAAATAAAAGTTTTGGGGGGGAAAGGGCAGTCCTTTTCCAAAGCAATTAAAACTTAGGTATCAGAAGAGATCTGTTTTACTGCCATTTGGGAAAGACATGAAATCAGATATTAAGAGAAAACGAACAGTGGTTTTCAACATGAGCCCACGTCAAAAGTTATTAGAGGCAGGTGCTTTGAACTGCAGACACTTATTTGTGAACAGGTTTTTTCCTCTGTGGACGGTTCTAGGTAACATGCTTCTAAGTGACAACACAGGATTACTCGTTCCTGGTGATCAAGGACTTTTCTCAATGGGAGTGGGGGAGTGGAAGTCAAGTGCTACCAATATACAACATTCTAAATCCCTGCAATACCATGTTAATTAAGTAAAAGTAAGCTGGCTACAAATCTGCAGATACAATATAATTTAAGTGGTATAAAAAATTTATGGATAGAGTATGTTCTAGAAGGAACCACAGTCAACTCTCTATAATCAAGAGCAAGAGAGGGAAAAAACCATGGAGAATCCCAAATCACAGTTATAACTAATCAAAACATAGTTCAAAATGGACTTCATGTAAACTATTTACTTAATTAGATGCACTATTTAGGCACGCATTCGTAAGCAGCACCTAGAGATAGAAAAATTGTTTACAAGCTCTAACTGGCAATACATGGTTGATCTGAAAGGGCCCAACCACTACCGTGTGCTAACATAAAGCCTGTTAGTCTCCAAGCTGGACGCTTTTCCCACTCACATCCTTCCCCCACCTCCAGGGCTCACTATTCATGGCCAGGACTGTGGGTAATTCCTGATCCTGCAGAGGGACCAGGGGAGGCCAGTGGGCTTGGCATGCGGACGGGGAGGCCCAGTCACACGCTGCAGTGGCCAGGCTACCTGCACAGATTCCAACAACAGACGGGCTGATACTGCCGCGTTTTCACTCATCTTTACCAATTTTATTTTTTTCCATCAATGCATCACCTATCTCCATTTTCCACCATGGTTAGATAGCAAACAGTTATTTCAGAGATGACTGGACACCAAAATAACTTAGCTTGTGCTTGAGTGGTAGGTCTACAGATGTTTTTCATCTTTTTTTTTCCTCCTGTGTTTTCCAGATTAAAGAGTACATATTGCTTCTGAGGCCAAAAAAGGGAAAAGTTATTTATAAGAGAATTCTGGCACCAGCCTCTCAGCGACTATGGATGTCGTTTCAGTTAACAGGCAAGTCAGTTCTCTGGCCTCATCTCCTACCACACTCTTCACCAGTCTACGATCCAAATACAAATGTCTCTTCTTTCACACTGGACTTGGTCTGAACGTCCTTCCCTCACCTTTGAGAGGCTAAAAAGCCCCATGTCTGTGAAGCCTTCCCCAGCTCCCTTGAACATTCCTCACTCAGCTCCCCTGCACTCCTTGTCCCATTAGAGCACCTGACACCCAGGAGCGCAATTACTAGTGGAAAATGTAAATTATTTAGCACAGCACTGGACACAACTACAGTAAAGACTGAATGAATGAATACAGAGAAAGGGACGTGAAGCAGGGACACTGTCTTTACCCAAGTCCAGTCCATTTACTGACACACCATCATAATAACCGTACAAAGAAAGGGGAAAAAAAGATTTAAGTTCTTTAGCCCAAGATCCTAGTCTAGGATTGAAAGTAAAGGCTTCTCTGTGGGGGAGCAGAGTTATCTCCCTTGGCACCATCTCCAAAGTTTGGGGACTTCTTACAAACCAAGCTACCCTAAATAATAATGACGACGACGATGATGATGATGGATGATGATGATGATGATGATGATGAAGGTTCTTAAGGCATAGCGGCAATCACCATTTAGTAATATTGTGCTTAGATTAAGAACTGAGATTGACATAAGCACCCCTGTATGGGCAAACACATTCAGAACACCTAAGCAGCCTCGACAGACAACAAGGGGTCAAAGATACTGAGGTTATTGTGTTAGACAGGATTCCGGATGTATATATAAAATTAGGCTTATATTCCCTTTAGTTCAGGGAGATGAAGATGCTCGTGAGGCAGGTGCATTCCATTCCTTTTCCCAACCTGACCTTCCTCTGAGAATCAGTGTGTACCCAAACATGAAACTGGTGGGAGCCTGCTGTCCTAACGATGGTCACAGACTCTGCTACCCCAGGGCTGTAAGCTCCTGACCTGTAATGCAGACACTAGTGGAAATGCCCAAAAGTACGTGCAAGGAAGAATGGAAGGGGGAACTGAAAAGAAGCAAAATAAGTTTGTCTCAGGAGACCAGAGTGGCCACAAGAGCTACAATGTCCCTCAAAGAACATAAACTGCCCTGTCAGGCAAGTCTCTGAGAGGTGACGCAGCTACTGGAAGGACATCCACAAAGCAACCTCAGAAAAACACCCTCTGGGGGGCCGGCCCAGTGGCGCAAGCAGTTAAGTGCGCGCGCTCCGCTGTGGCGGCCCGGGGTTCGCCGGTTCAGATCCCGGGCGCACACCGACACACTGCTTGGCAAGCCACGCTGTGGCGGCGTCCCACATAAAGTGGAGGAAGATGGGCACGGATGTTAGCCCAGGGCCAGTCTTCCTCAGCAGAAAAAGAGGAGGATTGGCAGATGTTAGCACAGGGCTGGTTTCCTCACAAAAGAAACAAAAAGGCCCTCTGTTAGGTATTGCTCATGACAAGAGCTGTTAGCCCAGCGTCACAACAAATGGGGTGTGTGTGTGTGTGTGTGTGTGCGCGTGTGTGATCATCTCCAAGGCCCCAGCCTCTGGAACCCCACTTCTTATAAGCCTCAAGATTCAGACACTAACATTAGCCTTATCTGCACTTTCCACACCCTCTGGGTCAACGAACCTGGGAAGCAAATTTCAGATAAACATTTTCTTTCACACATGATTTCCAGTTAAGAGCTGTATTGGGTATGATCCAAGCAAATGGAAGAATTAGCTCCTGACACAAGCTATAGTAAAAGGAAAAGCAGTTAAAGGCTAGCAAGAAATGTGACACATTTCCTCAAGCTCCCCAACCAAGTGTGCGTTCTCTGTGAGTCTGAGGCAGCATCTTTTAATCTACCGAAAAAGAACATGTTGTACGACATCTCCTGATCAGAGGAGAGCACTTTCATCTTGACAAGAATGCCAGGAAAAAAGGGCAACGCTTTACAATGCAATACAATCTCTCCTGCTCAGAGGCCGCCTTCCCCCAGAGAAGCCCTGCACTACAGAAGAAGACGGAGGGGAAAGACCTTGGGCAGCAGGACAATTCTCGAAGAAAGAGGGTGAAGTGAGCAGTGGTGAGTGATACTCAAATGTAGGAACTGAATCCTGAGTCACATGTGCCGTGGTTGATCAGCTAATTTACTAGAAAAAAAGAGAAGAGAATAATCAGCATGGTATAATCCGATGAGTTAAGAAACCTGGATTCTAGGCACAGCCCAACCAAAATCTACCTATGATCTTTGATAAATGGGCCTCAGCTTAAAATAAAGAGAATGGACTGAACACATAAGTTCCTGTCAAGTCCTAAAATGACATGACCCCAGGAAAAGGGCCAATAGCCAGAGTGGCTGCAGAGATCCGAAGCAGCTTTGGGGCTCATCAAGTAGCTATGGGGGGTCATCCATGACACAGGGCAGACCACTTACAGCAACAAAACATGCCCAAGACTAGACAGCTCTGCTATCCTGGGCCTTGAAAACCTAATGGTCACTTAGTGGCCACAGGCTACCAAGGCCATTGGGATGCCCATGAAGTCCTGGCCACCATACAACCCAACAGTGAGACAGCCAGGCCCACCTCTGCTGTGCTGAATCAGGTACACCTGCAGCTTGAACTCAACAACCACTCGCAGGGGGGACCTGAGGCCCTGAAGAAAAGTTACTCTGTGCTCGTGTGCTGGTTTAACAAAGCAGGAAGTCTACTGCATAGTGAGATTTCCACTTAAAGAAAAGAAACAATATATCACGTAGATGTATCTGAGTTAAATATTTGTTTGCCTAGAAATACTGGTTCAGAAGAGCCAATCCTCTGTGACCATGTGGAGATTTTACTGCATGCACCTACTGAGAAGTGGGGGGTTGTGAGTGATGGGAGTTAAATCAGAGATCCAGGAGGCAGGGTCCCTAGGTTTTTTCATCTATACTAAAAAGTTCAAGAAACTTGAAGGGCAACAGGAGAAAAAGCATACAGGAAAAATTGGGAGAGTACAACATATGACAGGTAAAAAAGGCTGGAAAGAAGGAATTACAATTTTGCCTCATGTTGGTAAGGAGCCTGAGGGTGACAATCCTGACAACTAAAAATAATGACAAAGAGTCTGTGTGATCACTACAAGCATTATTCTTTCGAGATTCTGGTCGTATTATCTGTGTGGACTCGCGTTTCTCTTGTGGGATCCTCTTTCTGTACTTGTCCCTTAAATGTGGTTCTGAGTTCTGCCCAAGGCCCTCTTCCCTCATCCACTCCTCTCAGGCTTCAACCACCACCTGTACCCAGACAAGTTCCCGGTACCTCTGCAGACCCACCTCCCCACGTGCCTCCACTGCACTCCTCCACCCGGATGTCTCAACAGGGCCGAGCTGAACCCACTCTCGCCAGCGTGGTCCTCTGCTCCTCCACACTCACCTTCAAAACATGCTCCTGCTCAGTGTTCCCCACCATCCTACAGACACTGTTGAAGCTCAAAACCTCACTAACTGTGGACTAGACAAATAAAGGGCATTAAACGATGTGGCACGAGACAGAGAAGAAACCTGTTTTCAAACAAGGTCCAAGAACTACCCTTATGACCTACACTTCAGGGTACCCGCTTCACTCCAACTGGAAAAGCTATTAGGTTCAAGTAAAAGGGGTAACTCTCCGGACCCACGAACATAAAGCATCGGCCTCACCTTCGAGTCGTAGGCGGACTGTTTAATGACTTCGGGGGCCATCCAGAAAGGGGTGCCCACGAAGGTGTTTCTCTTTATCTGGGTATCTGTCAGCTGGCCCGCCACTCCAAAATCGGCCAGTTTCACCTCTCCATGTTCCGAGAGCAAAACGTTGGCAGCTGCAAAATAAAACCAAAGATGCCTCCTGACATTATTTGCTGTACTGTTCGATCCATTACCATTTTGGGAATGTGTGCATTCTCTCCCCAGAGACAACACGTGCTCAACAAGAACAGGCACCAAGGGGATGCTTCTGGTTAAACTCCTCTCAAAAGCCAACCCACTCCCAGGCACGTTGAAGGTGCTCTACAACTACGTGCAGGACAAGCTCCTTGAGAAGAGAAGCAGAGTCTACCTCGACAGCTCATTCCTACCCGCCTGGGGTATTCCAAAGGAATAAACACAAGATGTTTTCTTACCTTTAATATCTCTATGAATTTTCTTCTCTGAATGCAAATAATCAAGTCCTTTCAGTATTTCTCTTAATATAGTAGCAATCTGAGTTTCATCTAAAGGGCCAGGTTCTAACTAATAAGAAAAAAATTATTAAAGTTACTTAAATGATTATCTCAGAAGAAGTTTGAGATGATAAAACAGTCAATCCCTGTGTTAAACAGACAAGGATAATTAAAATCTAAAATCTTCTTCACTCCAAAAGAGACATTTTGCCCAAACAATTAAAACCCATATAAAGGGCCCTAAAAAAAAAACAAAAAAACAAAGAACCAGAGAAAATGACTTCGCTGAATGAAGCAAGGCTGGCTAAAAGAATCAAAGTAGAGCCAATGAGAAAGCCCGGGGTCAGCCCTGCCGTGCCTGCAAGCTGAGCTGAGGGTTTTTAGCCCAGAAAGCAAAGTCCAGAAACTCACGGCCCTTGCTAGGTAGGACACACAGCAGCTTGGCTCTGTCCGAACATATGTAATGGTTACCAAAACACAAGCGGTCAGAAAGAGGCCTGGGAGCCGACCACATTCTGAGGCTACCCCTGCCCCAGAATTTTTTAAATCTGAATTTTAAAACTTGAGGGAAGAGAGCTGAAAGAGCTCAAATCCTAATGATTTGAGACATTTTGTTATTCAATATTTATGTTATTCCAAATGAGGTAATAACAGCCTCTGAAACCTTATATTGTGAGAAACTCAAAGGAATTCACATTGACTGCTTGTTATTCATAATTGTACAGAGATGTAAGGAAGAAATGTCAAGCACAAATATCCCCATTTTAAAAGGAAAAAATTAGGTTCTAGAGCTCAGTTCAAATTAGACAGTGATTCCACCATCACTTGCAGAGCAGGGAACTCAACCATAACTAATAATTACATAAGTTACTTCAGCAAAACAACCTAAACTCCGTAAAGGGCTAAAAATGGAACCATCTGAAAGAGGGGCAGAATTCTAATAATATAAATTAATTTTTCATCTGAATGATGATCCTCGATATTACATTTTCAGACTTGATGGTGAATGCCATAATAACCCAAATTCAAACACTTTAGTCAACATGACACAACCCCGTGACCTTCACTGAGTAAGTTTTCAAAAAATAGATGTGCTTTAAACCAAAGGGAATGAAAACCAGGCTATTCCTTCTAAGGCAGAGTTCTGACTGATGTGCGTACATTTTCTTGGACAGACAGTCCTACTTATGTCTCAGGGCCTTTGCCCAGATGATGGCAACAGAACAAGTGTTTATGGGGCCTAAGGTGGGGGCAACTGAGACACCCCTTCTAGCTTCATTCCAACTTTCTGGTTCAACTTAGCGAGCTGTGCCGCCTCGGATCACAGGCCAACCTGGTCTACACAGAAACCCACAAAGTCCAGGCCGGGGGATTCTCATTCTCAAAGTTGGGGGCTGCCTCTCCTAGCGCTGCCTCACTGGGACTCTGCTGGTCTGGCAGCAGGGCCCATCCAGGATCAAGCTGCTTTCTCACATTCAGAACACACCTGTGAGAGAGTGGGCCGCTCACTTGCAGTTTTACCGCATATGCTCAGAGAAAGTCACACTGCTCGCGTCAACTAGCCTGCCAGGAAGGACCCCAAATTCTAATTAAGATTTTGCCTCAAAATTGCCTCAGACTAAGGCAGCATGTTGCACACTTTGTTCCCCAGAAGCTAATCTTTCCCAGTTATCTGACCAAAAGTCTTATTTTCAAGAAACACACATCAAAACTACTGTTCCAAAGAACACAACCCAGAAACCTCGCCTTGTCTGCCTTCTCCACACCTATTTTTGAGTGTTCATAGAATGTAGAAATTTTAATACTCAAAATGAGGAAAATGCACTTTTCTCATAACCTGGGGAAAACGGGGAGGGGTCGAGACGCTGGCGTATTTGCTCTTATTCACAACACCAGAACACAGAAGGATAATTAATCCAGTCGTTCAAAATCCTCTCACAGAGTGGAGGTTCCATTTCCTCCTCCAGCAGGTTTTACCCAAGCAGACATCAGTAACATTCGGCTAGACTTGGGCTTAACCACCTCCTCCCCTCTATTATCAAGGCTCTGGAAAGAAACAACAGAGCAGCCTGGTGTTATCACCAAGGGGAGATAAGAGCTGAGGAAAACTAATTGAAAAATGTTCCCCTGGATCATTTAAGAGCTGGCTCTCTGAAATGTATGTATGGTTATGCTGGTTTTGTGCGTGTGTGTGTGTGTGTGTGCGTGTGAGGAAGATCAGCCCTGAGCTAACATCCATGCCAATCCTCCTCTTTTTGCTGAGGAAGACTGGCCCTGAGCTAACATCCGTGCCCATCTTCCTCTACTTTATATGGGACGCCGCCACAGCATGGCCTGACAAGCGGTGCATCAGTGCACGCCCGGGATCCGAACCCGGGCCACCAGCAGCAGAGAGCACGCACTTAGCCGCTACGCCACAAGGCCAGCCCCTGGTTATGCTCTTTTAAATGTGGCCCACACACCACCCACCAATGGTCTATATGCCATGTGGGGATGGTAGGGGAAGGGGAGAAAGATAAATACTCTATTTACAGGGTGGGAGATCCTTCATGGTGTCACAATTCACTATAAAATGTATTCAGTTGTTCTCCACACCACTAGCGGGTAAGACCAGGCTGAGCTAAATTCTCAGAATTATATATTAGCATTCTCCACCATTACCATTTCTAAGCAGTATAAACATGGTGGTCTCTATCATTAAGAAGACTGTGGGATCTTCAAACAATCTTTATAAAAGAAAGACTTCCAGGAAAAAATTTGGATTACATCTCATCTCTGGGTGACTTCTAACTCCCTCTCCCCCAAGTCTGTTCTCGCCTTTTCCTCTGTAATAGAGACTATCAGCCAGGCACATGGTCACCCAACTAGAGACCACATTAGACAGCCTCTGCAGCAGCAAGTCTGGCCACGTGACTAAGTCAATGGAATGTGAGCCATGCCTCTTCCTGGTCTTGGCTTTGAAACACTGGCAGCTGGAGAGGACAAGGAGTGAAGAACACAGGAAGCCATGGGCTACAGATGGTAGAGCCACCCACCAGCGCAGGGCCCTGATGACTATGTGGATCAAAGCCTACTGACCTTACACGTGGCAGAGAAATAAATTTCTATCTTGTGTGACACACTGTTTGGGGGCCACTACAATAGCAGTTTAGCTTAAATGTTAATGAATATGCCATCTCACTTTTTTAAAACCATGTTGCATACTCATTTTTAAGTCTGTCAAACATCTCTGCCTAATTGAGTGACCAATTTATGTAGCATAGCTCCTTCTTAATTAGATTCCAAGGTTGTCCCTTAGATTCTCCTGCAATGCTGATTGATCTTTTAATCAGATAAAAATCTTTTAGACTCAGGCCTCCTGTTGCTAATCCTCACTCCAATTCTCCCTCTTCACCTCATTCTGCTTTGTTTTCCTTGTAGCATTTTCCCACATACGATATAACTGCCAGTCCTCACTAGACTACAGCTCCATAAGAGTGGGGGTTTTCTTCTGCCTCATTCACTGCATAACTCCCAACAGCCAGAACAGTGCCTGAGACGTAGTACGCACACAGCAAATATTTTCTGAATGAAAAATGAATTCACCCAAAATCTATCACATTTTAAGTCATAAAGTCTTGAACTGTGTGATACCTATTACACTTGCAAGTCATGGGACCCTAGAAGCAGAAGGAACTTGAGAAATTATTTACACAAGTGGTTTTCAAACTGCATTTCCTCAGAGTGGCCTTGGGGATCCTGCAAACACGTAATTTCAATTTATTATTTAATTTTCTTTAAATTAAAAAAACCCAACAACAGATTGAACACACTCAGATGTGTGCATTCAAAATAAATATATGCCTATTTCTCCCTAGCGTTCGTGGCTCTTAATAACTAAGCTATGTTGTGTCTATGCTTCACACTAGACCCCATATTTTACGCTCAAATAGCAGGTAAAAGTATTAACTGCATTTTTTAAAAGTCAAAAAGAATGCATCACCAGGAAAGAAGAGAGGGCTCCAAAGGACACACAACCTCCAACAGCATCAGTTTATCTTCTGCCAGCTACAGAGACGGCCACGACCAGACAACAGAACTGGGAGGTCCATCCACGGGACAGTGTCTCAGTAATTTACAAAAAGCAGATCTGGGTTAATTCCAAACTTGAAGTAATAAAGCCTTTCCGCTGTGTCCTTCATTTTGTCTGTTCTTTGGGGACCAAGATTTATTTACAGACCATGTTGTGGTAGAAAGAGACTAGGATTCCTGACCCGGTCTTGAGGTGAACCATCCTTACCCCTCGGCACAGTCACTTCCCTCTCTAGGGCCATCTCTGAATGTGTCAAGTGGGAAGAGAGACTCAGATTTTCAGTTCTCTCCAGCTCTGACAGTTGACGTTGCTAGCACCTCAGGAGGGCTCAGTGGTGTGGACATAAGAAAGGACTGTGACACCCAGACAATTACCTACCTACATCCAAGACATCCCACCACTTCCCACAAACGAACATCCAGGAATTCTCTCTCTGTCCCACACCCCAACCTAGAACTGCCTCCAACTGGAAGCTCAATTCCAGAATTAAAAGAAAGCCAAAAAAATTTAACTATCAGACATGCTTAAAAGGCAATCTTGAGTAAAGTAGGGTGGCCATCTTCCTGTCCCAGGCAAAGGTGTCATTAAGATTCAATTCGAGGAATTAAAACTAATGTCTCACAGCCTACATGAAAAGACATGATAACCACAATGCAGGAGTGAAAAAGGCAAAATAATATGTACACCATAATTCAAACTATATAAAACCCATATGCTTATGGCCAAGAACCGGGAGGGGCTACAGACAGATAGCTGTGTATCTCTGAGTAGACTGAAAACTTAGACAATTTTCATTACTGTTATGGACTGAATGTTTGTATCCCCCACCCACCCAAAATTCCTATGTTAAAATCCAAACACCCAATGTGATGGTTTTAGGAGGTAGAGCCTTTAGGAGGTGATTAGGTCATGAGGGTGGAACCTTCATGAACGAGACTAGTGCCCTTGCTAGAAAAGGCCAGACAGCTTGCCCTGGCTCTCTGCTCTCCGTCATGCGAGGATACAAGACGCCACGCACAAGCCAGGCACCAGATCTGCCAGCCTCTTGATCTTGGACTTCCCAGCCTCCAGAACAATGAGACATAAACGTTTGTTGTTTAAGCCACCCCATCGATGGTAATTTGTTATAGGCAACCCAAGCTAAGACAATTACTGAGTGCATGAAGAGAAAAGATGAATCTAGAAAGAAGAAAATGAAGAAAGAGGGGTGAGACCTTCATGCTCTGGGCAACAGCAGAGCCCTCTCCTTGAACAAGACACAACTCGTCATCTTTCCCTCCATGGGCCTTCACATATGGGGCTCCTCCAAAGTCACATATTAACATACTAGCACTTAAAAAGCAGAATGTTTCAAAGAAATGCCCCAAATCCATATTTTCAGCTACATGGTATCATATATTCATCTATATTCATCCATATACTCAGGTACATACTAGCACATGAAAAGCAGAATGTTTCAAAGAAATGCCCCAAATCCATATATTCAGCTACACGGCATCATATATTCATCCATATTCATCCACATATTCAGCACTAGCTGAATACTAGCACTTGAAAAGCAGAATGTTTCAAAAAAGTGCCCCAAATCCATATATTCAGCCACATGGTATCATGGATTCCCATTTTGATACACAATATTCTGGTTTTTAAAATCTTTTATAAACATATAATAGACCCTCTCAAAATAATCCTAATAGTTTTCAACATCCAAAAAAATAATTCTTATATCCCATTATTAAAGTGTGTCTTCTTCTTCGAGGGTTTGGGGGCAGGCCAACAAAAAGGAGATAAGAGACAGAGAGAGAGTGAAGACAAAGTCAGAGGGAGCGGAAGGATGGCGTGGAGTCAGAGAAAGCACAGGCTTTGCAGCTGGTCACAATGAGGTACAGTACTTGCTAGCTGGGACACCTAACCTCTGAGTGTCTCTGCTCTTTTGTCAATTAAAATGAGATGATTAGGGACATCCACAAAGAGATGTGGTTCTTGTCACCAGGGCCCCTGATCTGGAAGGTGGATGGCAGTTTGCTGGGACTCACACTAAACGAGATTTTTTTAAATAAATGGAGAGTTCTATACTTCCTTCCCACTGTAAACGTCTAAAATTTCACAGACTGCAATTCAAAGCTCCAAAGAAAGTTACCACTAAATAAATTAAATTACCGTGGCATTAAGAATGAATAAACTAAAGCATTTGGAGACTAGAATTACTGCTCTGAAGGACTCAATGTCGGTAAAAAGAGTCCCTGCAAACAACTTTACATACTCCACAAATGAAATTCACTTAAGATAATAGTAAATCTAATTACACAAAATGAGATAATTTTCTACAGTCCTGTAGTATTTCCCAAAAGAGGAAAAAAATGAAAAGCTCTTTGTGTAATGTGTATATTTATGGAAAACAAGCAAAGCAAGTCATAAAATTTATCCAGCTGTTTTGTTGCTTTTCCCATTTTAATGTAATTGTTTACACCATATTAAATTTTTTTCTTTAAATTTCCTTTTGAACACCATTTTAACCAATTGCTTTTATGGTTTATAACATTATGTGATTTTTTAAAATTGAGTACATAAGCCTTTAGAGATACATACAGTTTTAGAGCTTTATCTTCCCAAAAACTACCAATTACTACTGTTACTGTGAGAAAGAAATTTCCTTTTAATTAAAGGGTATTTCTTTTCTTAGTGAATAAAGTCTGTGTAGACAATAACCTCTAAAATACAGGGGCTTCTTTCAGCTCTCATGAGAGCAGTGGAAACTGCAGACCCATCATCCTGACACTTCCTCTCAGCAGGACCCACCCTCTAACGTTAAAATGATAGATTAGACCTGTCTTGGAAATCACCACTCACCCAAAAGCCCAGTTTTACAGGACAGGTAGGAAATGAGTGCTGATGACACTGATTTCACTGCATGACCACAGTGGGGACGAGATGGCAAGTGCTAAACAACTGTGTGAGTTTTTAAAAAAATTTGTTTTGCGTACACCAAGTGTCAAGGACAACTTAAGCAACGCTTATGATTCGCCAGTTACTTCTGAGCTTCTTGTCAGAGGCCAACAGGTAACCACATTTTACCACGAGAAGCGAGTCGCAGACTGTGACTTGGAGGTCATTCTATACCTAGCTTCCACCATCTTGTGTGCGGGCTGGCGCACACTAACGGCACAGGAGGTGGAGGCCAGGTGGGAGACATGGTCCTGGTGCCGGTTCAGCCCCACCATAAACTGCACAGCGACGGGTGGAAGTCCTCTGCACGTGCACCCAGGAAATGAAGTGTGCACTCCTGCTTGGCCTGACCACTGCTCTGACATGTGACACCGCACTGCAATCATCACACCCTGCCTATCTCTTACTCTTGAAATCAAATTTTAATTTTTAAAAATTCTAATTACTCTCTGCCACGTGAAGACGCAGCAAGAAGAAGGCCATCTGCAAAGCAGGAAGAGGGCTCTCACCAGAACCTGAACACGCTGGTACCCTGATCCCAGACTCCCCAGCCTCCAGAACTGTGAAAAACAAATTTCTGTTGTTTAAGAAAACGAAAAATTCTAATTAATTATAAATGAAAATGTTACATGCATATTTTGGAAGTTACTATCCGAAATATGAAACAATGATGGGATATCAGCTCCACAAAAGTTACCCCTAGTTTGGAAAACAGCCACCAAACTGTTCTTAAGTAAGACAATGACAGGCTAAGTCCTTCGTGGCTTCTATGAATGAATTCACTGGTTTCCCATGAAACAACAAAACTGGTTTCAAAAGTAGACCTATAATTTTCAGTAATATATCAGAAGCAGAAATACATATTATAAGGAATAGTTTAGTCCCTTTTTCATGCAACTTAAGAGGGAAACAGAAATGGATAAAACCAGAATTTTCTTTACAACCAAGATTTACGGAGAAAAGCTTGGATGTGTATTAGGCATCGGACATAATACTTACTAGATCTAGTGCAGAGCCTCCACCAAGATATTCCATTATTATCCACAATTTAGTATCCTACAAAAACAAAAAAGGAAAATTATTTAAAAAAAATAAAACCAGAGAAAATTATTTTAAATAATCTAAGGGTATTTTTCACTGTTATTTTGGAACTAGAAAAAATATAAATACATAACAGCAAGAAAAGGGCGTCCAAGCGAGTACTGTGTAGGCAAACCTGCACACGGTCGGAGGGGGGCTTTCACAGTCTGCCCAGGGCCCCTGCATCCGACTCTTCTAGGCAGCGCGTTCCAGACCTACTGAACCAGGATCTCCGAAGGGGGACCAGGAGGTTTCCATTTTTAAACAACCTCAGTCAGTGATACTGAGGCACAGTAGGGTTTGGGAACCAGTCTCCAAAGTCAGTTAAGGCCAGCAGCAGTCACACACATCCACCCTGGGTGTCAGCCAGGAGGCGCCGGGAGCACACAGCAGTGGGAACAGATCACTTCGCTCCCTCGGGCCTGCAGCTCTGAGCAGCTCTGAGCCATACAGGGTCTGACCCTCAGTCCCTGTGAGCAGAGGGAAGGCGATGCTCCCGGGGTGGGACAGCTAGTGCAGCCTTTCATTCACTCTCTTGTTTCGTAGAAAGGCAGCCAATTTCAGACACCCCAAAGGCTACCAGACTCTCTTCTGAGAACTTTCCAGGAAAGCAGGCCCCAGTCTAAGCCTTGCATCTGTGTCTTCTCAGCCCCTGACTCACCAGCATCAACTCTGTGTCTTTTCCCTTTGTCTCTCTTGAGCCACTCAGCCCCCATGACTTCCAGAGTTCTTTTTAAACACAAATCCCAAAGTATACTCCCTTGAAAACCAACACGCAAGCAAGCAAATAGCGGCACCGCTCTCCGCGAGGGGGTGTCTGTGTGGTGGTCAGGAGCACACGGGCTTGGGGATGAGCCAGACCAGGGCTGCGATCCTCGCCACTCCTTACAACCTGAGGGATTCGTGAAGTTAATTCCTCCCTAAGCTTCTGACTGAGCGCCTAGCCAAATGCCTGACCCACAGCCAGCAAGCAAGAACAACAGCTAGTGATGTGGATAACCCATCACAGTATCAGTGGTGAGTAACTCATCAGTGATACTGGTGGTGGATAACCCCTCAGTGATATTGGTGATGGATAACCCCTCAGTGATATTGGTGGTGGATAACCCCTCAGTGATATGGGTGGTGGATAACCCATCACAGCCCCAGTGGTGTTCTGGTCCACTACCTGGGAGCTAGGTTCCTGGGTGTACTTACATCAACATGCTTCATTGCTAACTGAATATTTTATTTTAGCTTTCGTAAACATCAAAAGAGAAAAGATAAGGAAACAAAACCTTTCCAAGGCTCCCTGGTACATTTCAGATAGAACCAAGCCCTCCCTCTTCAGAATATCCCCAAGGAAGACCCCTCCTCCAGGCCCCCATGCGCACTGTGGTTCTAGCAACGCTGACTCTGACTGAGCATTGTCTTCTGGAACATGACGCAGTTTCTCAGGCCTTTTTGCCTTCTCAGCAGTTTCCTCAGTCACGAAAACCTCACTTGCTTCCCTCCCCCATTCCCTGGGCAAACTTTCACTTTAGCACCTGTTGGTCTGATGTTCGTTTTAGATTTACCTGTCTGTTTCCCACCACCAGCCAACTAAGTGCCCAGAGAGAGTACCCGGTATGGCCAAGCTCAGGAAAGGTCATGATGTTCTGCTGTCAACGAAGGGCCAGTTATGTTCACTGTAGACTCCCTTCAGGGAGGCACTGATACACGCACTACATTTGTAAAATAAACCCCTTTTAAAATTTAAAATAAATCCTGACATCTGGAGTCAACTCTATGACATCCTAAATAAACAGTCCAAGTGTTACTGTACAAAGAACACTTTCTCAAGCTTTTAAATGCCCCTGACTACTAATACGATGAAGACAATTTCAGCCTAGACTGGAAAAGGCAGAGAAGCCTTAAATGATGTGCTTGGGATCCACCTTATAAACATTTTGTTCACTCAATATCAGTCCAGTCACGGACACCTGCCTTGAATAGGCTCAGTCACCCCCTGGTTCTGATTTCCAGAGAACGTCCTATCAGAAAGAGTATTCTCCAACCTTCCCCTTACTTCACAAGCATGTCCAATGGCAGATTTCCATAACACTTGCTCCTGGAGAACATCTGTGTGCTCCTTGTAGGCATTCCTAAAGCATCCTGTCTTACAGCGAGAAATAAACCATTCCAGGCAATGGCCAACACTATTTTGGATGACATAGGAAATCTAAATTGTTTTCTATAAGGAATTCAGAACTTCACATTTCTATTCCGGGTCCCTTTTTTATGGCACTGTTTGACCCAGTCCCCACCCCTTTTATTTTATGGGTGTTAAGCATCAGTTTGCGAACAGCGAGATGAGCTCTCAGCCGTAGGTGATTTCTCCCCACTTCGTGCCTCCTCTGCAGCTGGCTGTGCCGACAGGACACCCTGGGAGACAATCTTGGGTGACTCAGAGACTCACCACACTGCTTCCTGAATCAGCCAGACACAAAGTGACCACAGCTGTCAGCCATTCCAAAGCTCACGCTCCTAAATCCCTGTGGGTTAGCCCAGCAGGTAATTAAGACCAAGGAAACAAAATAACCTTTTAAACATGCTACTCTCTCCTTTCAGGGAGTCTAACAGCCATAAAGTGACCCATTTTCTCGTGTGCTCCTAATACCTCAGGGGCATTTAAGCTACAGCAGAACAACTGGCAAACTAGGTGCCCCCAGATGAAAGGCTAACCCTCCCCACTTCATTGTAAAGGCTTCGCCCTCCTGGAGAAGATGGAGTAAGAGACCAGCCCTGCCTCTCCTTTTATCCAGTTCATTCCTGGTACCAGACACGCTCGGGTACGAACGCTACCCAAACACAAGGTCCACCAGATTTGGGGGCACTTAGGAAAACAGCAGTGGGTCCTTTATTCAGGCCACCACTTTTTAAGTACCTTACCAAGGTCCCATGACTAATGTGTCTTTGTTCCCAGTTCCATTAGCACCACTAATCAGGGAATGGAAATTGTATCATGAAAGGTTCCACTGGCTGCCACCTCTCAGCTGAACTTGCTTTTCAACCTCACTGGGTGTGCAACTCACTCCGGCCATCGAGTTGGCGAGTTGGCATGGAAAGTGGGGAAAGCCCTCTGGACGTGGAATCATCAACTCCACCAGCTCCTGCACTCTCTGCAGCCAGCCCCACTCACTCCAGGCTGAGTGGCCACAGAGCAGCCTCTCCCAGGGGCCAGGCACCGGGAGGCAGCAATAAGCAGAGAGAGCACCCACCTTCTAGAGCAGCTGACACACCTCTAATGATTGTTCAACCAATTATAACTGTCATGAGTGGGTGCCATGAGAGGGTACAGCAGGGACCTGCCAGATCTTAGAGTCAGAACCAAGTGTGTTTTAAGAGGAACCTGAATGATGAACTGGCACTGAGATCAGAGGCGAAGCAGAGGGACGGGACAAGGGGAGAAGTGCCGGTCAGCCCGCACAATGGCAGGAGTGAAGTGGCACGGCAGGAAAGGGGCGGCATCAAGGACCTCATGGAGGGAGGGCTTGAGGAGGGGGCCCGGGCGGACAGTGACCTCAAGTAAAGCAACAGAGAAAGGCTGATCTTGTAGCCCGGGTTGAACATTTCAGACTTGCTCCTCAAAGTCACTGAAGGGTACCAGAGCAGGTACTCATTTTGGAATAAGCGGTGGATGTGTGTGGAGAAGGGCTGGACAGAGTGGTTGGAGGCTCCTGCAGAGGTCTGGGGAGAGGGAGATGCGGAGGTGGCTGTGGCGTCATCTGGCGAGGCTTGGGGGGCAGAAGCGACAGGACTTGGTGCACAGGGAGGTCAAAGCAACTTCCAGGTTTGGCCTCACTCAAATGAACACCTGGCAACGCCACCTACTGACAGGGAGCCCGGGAGGAAGGAGGTAGAGGGTACGACAAGTTTGGGCGGGTTGACACAGGTGTCCACAGGTCATTCACGTAGAGGGTGAATCTTCTCTCTCTTAAAACAAAACAAATCACTGGCTTTAAAATAACTGATAAGGGCCGGCCCCGTGGCTTAGCGGTTAAGTGCGTGCGCTCCGCTGCTGGCGGCCCGGGTTCGGATCCCGGGCGCGCACCGATGCACCGCTTCTCCAGCCATGCTGAAGCTGCGTCCCACATACAGCAACTAGAAGGATGTGCAGCTATGACATACAACTACTGGGGCTTTGGGGGAAAAAATAAATAAATAAAATCTTAAAAAAAAAAAGTTTATAAATAAAAAAAATAAATAAAATAAAATAAAATAACTGATAGCTTCTACTACATTCCAGTATAAATTCCAAACTCTTTGGCTAGGTGAACTAGCCCTTCACAAGCACGTACCCCTCTATCGCCTAATCTCATTTCTACCTTCTCTCCACGCCCCCAGAAGGCACCATGCTCTACAGCCCGCAGGCTTCTGCAGAGCTGCGCCCTCTGCCAGGGGCTATCCTGCCCAGCCTGCCTCATGCAAGTCACAGCTCACAGCACAGCTACTGTGGCGACACTCACTCAGGGTGCCCATCTCCCTACTCAAGTCTCCAGGCCCAAGCACCTGTCCTCACTCTTCCTCCTGCCTCAGAGACACAGGTCCACCTTATCCTCCGTCCCAGAACAGCCTTGCCAGCCGTGTTCCCTGTTCAACCACCACCTCCCATTCCTACCAGGGATCCCCATTTCCATGGGCGACTTCCAGTCCCACCAGCGCCCCCATCACTCAATTCATCACCTTCCCTTTGACACTTCCATTCTTGTCTACAGCTCCATTCCTCTAAACTCCATCATTCTCTCACTTTCTCTAGTCTGACTCTTTCCCTTGGTCCCAACTAGCCCTAAAGCTATGGGTTCTGCTTGCTCCTCCCTCTTCTGGCCAGAATTCCCAAACTACAACCCCCAGCTGCTGGTCTCTCTTTCCTAATGAAAGGGAAGGGTGCTACGAATAAACTGCCTGCCTCACAAACTGGATGAGGATAGACATGCTGTGGACATCATGAACACCAGGGACAGAGTGAAGGACAGAACTCAGAATCTGTAGAATTCTCTGGTGCAGATACATCACTGTGCTGCATCAGGGAGCACACCTGTGGCACCACACCTCCAGTGCAGGACACATACTCAACACAGACGGAAAAGGTCTCTTAAATTTGCCATCAGTCATGATCTCAAATAATTTCTACCACCACCAATCCTAAATAAGAAATGTTCAAAAGGGAGTAAATGGATTAGCTTGGGAAAGTGAAAGATGGGCTTTGAGGGCTGTAGGCAAAGTACGGCCCTTCGGCTACATCAGGATTCCTCACCCTCAACACTAGTGACATTGGAGACCCGGAGAGCCCTCTGTTGTGGGGGCTGCCCTGCGTACTGCAAGGCGGTTTAGCAGCATTCTCAGCCTTCTACCCACTAGATGCCAGTAACACACCCCAGTTCTGATAACCAAAAATGTCTCCAGACACTGCCAACGTCCCCTGGGGGCCAAAATCATCCCCAGTGAAAAGCACTCAACAACACAATCCATATTGACAAACTTGAAGTGTTACTGGACCAGAAGTGCTATTAATGCTCTCCTTACTCTTAGCAGAGACAGTTTATCCTGTGAGATCTCCAGCTAGAAGACTCGCACTAATTCACTACGAGACATCTAAGCTTCGAATTCCTCATCCATAAAAAGATGGCAAATAATTTCTGTGCTTTTATTGACAATAAAATGAGATAATGAATGTCAAAGCACTTTGCCAAGTTCAAGGTTCTATTAGCTTTATCAACATCATCACCCATAAACACCCTTAGAATAATCTGGTAAAACCAAAACAGCCCAATTAATAAGACTAAATAGTATTTCTCTACATGGGAGTTTCTGAGCAAAAGAAAATCAGGAACAATGATTCACACACTTCTACATTAGAATGAAACAGTAATTACTGCCCCACAAGCCTTGAGGCAAGAGTGTTTGAGAAGGATGTTGTTCTCGGTGACCAAGTGACCAGGCATGGTCACTGCCCAGATGTAGAATCAATGCCCTCATAAAACCTTCCGAATCGTGACCTGTGAGGCACTCTAAGAAAAGTAAGTCAGAAGAGTTCTTAAAACAAGAATGATTTTAATCAGAATAATTTCATTTTTTAAAAATGACCTCAGAACAATGTAAACTATGAATGACCTTGTGATACTATTTTTCTCACAAGGGAAAGAAAATGGTTTATTTATTTAATAAGGTCAGGACTCAAAATTTAAAAGTTACCAAAGTATACACAGTGAGATGTTTCTCTCTCACCCCTGGTGGGCCCCTGCGCTGTCCAGCCCCCCATCCCCAACAAGCTATGTGCAAATACCTATAAACTCTTTCTCCCCTTCTATCCAAATGGTAACATTCTATACACTATTCTATACCTGACTTGTCCTTGGAGCATTCTATACTTGTCTATAAAGGAATTCCTTTTTTTCTTTTACCACAACTAAATTCATGCCCTATTGACAACATCGTTTTTTTCCATTCTTTTGTTATTATGACCCAGGCCTCAATGAAGAAACTCACACATGTGTCATTTGGGGAGTTCCTAGAAATAGAACTACTAGGTCAAAGGAATCCACTTGAATTTTAACAGAGAATGACAAATTATTCATCAAAGAGGCTATCTCAATTTATACTGCCTCCAGCATCGTGTAAGTGTTAATTTCCCCTTTCCTTTGCCAACAGAGGATAATAAAACTTTGGGGGGGGGGCGTTGTTATGAATTGAATTGTGTCTCCCTCCCAAATTCATATGTTGAAATCCTCAGCCCTAATACCTCAAAATGTGACTGTTTTTAGAGACAGGGCCATTAAAAAGGTAATTAAGTTAAAATCAAGTCACTGGGAGGGGCCCTAATCCAATCTTACTAGTGTCCTTATAAGAAGAGGAGATGAGGACACACACACACACAGAGGGAAGACAACGTGAAGACACAGGGAGATAAGACGCCATCTACAAGCCAAGAGAGGGATCTCAGAGGAAACCAACCCAAACCAAGCCTGATCTCAGACTTCCAGCCTCCAGAACTGTGAGGACATAAACTTCTGCTGTTTAAGCCACCCCGTCCGTGGTCCTTTGTTATGGCGGCCCTAGCAAATGAAGATAGTCATCAATCCATAAGTAGGAAAAAAAAAAAAAAAAGGTAATCTCAGGGAGTTTCTTGCTTTTTCTCTTGATGTAGGGCTGAATATCCTCATATACTGAAGAGTCATGTATATTTTCTTTTCTGTGAACCCTCTATTCATACCCTTTGTCCACTTTTCTACTGGGTTACTGATCTTTTTTAAAAGTAGGAGCTTTTAACATATTAGCCTCCTGTAACATGAGCTGCAAACACAGCATTTTCCTCGCTTGTCTTTTGATTCTGATTTTGGTAGTTTTTGCTTGCAGAAATTAATTTAACGTAGACACAACATCAATAATGACACCACTTACAGCAAACTTGCCCTGAACTGCTTGGAACTGCTTCCTGGAACTGGCGACTGAAAGCTGGGGCTCCCCTCACTCAGCGCTCCTCACATTAACCACCCTCACAGGGGCGTGACGGACGTCAGGAGGTGACAGAACGATTAAAACAAGGCAAACAAGAAGTGCAGGGCGGAATCCGCACAACTAATGAAGAACAAGAGTTTTTTAGTGTGTGTGTGTGTGTGTGTGTGTGTGGAAGACCAGCCCTGAGCTAACATCCGATGCCAATCCGCCTCTTTTTGCCAAGAAGATTGGCCCTGGGCTAACATACGTGCCCATCTTCCTCTACTTTATACGGGATGCTGCCACAGCATGGCTTGACAAACAGCGCGTCGGTGCGCACCCGGGATCCGAACTGGCGAACCCCAGACTGCCAAAGTGGAGTACGCACCCTTAACCGCTGCGCCACTGGGCTGGCCCAAAGAAGAACAACATTTTTAAAGTAGGAATTACTCCAAAATGAAGCAAGCTCTGCTCTGCAACTGCACTGTACTCAGAGGCCTCCAGATCCATTAGCTGTAACAAAAGGCTGAGCCCAAAAGCTATCAATAATACAGGAGGTTTTATTAAAACAATCTGGGGTCACAGCCTTCCTTAAGAATACAGGTTTTAAAGCAAAGATACCCTTTTGCTAACGTAGTGTGCATGAACACAGAATGCTGAGACCAGGTTTGAATCCTGCCTCTGGCCCTTACCAGCTCTGACCTGAGACCAGTCCCTCAGCCACTTGCAGCCTCAACTGCTCATCTGCGTCCGGGACTAAACAGCACCCATCTCAGAGGGATGAGCCTGGCACACAACCAGTGTTCATAAACTTCGGCTGTTATCACTATAGTAACTTTGGCGTGCCCCCGGGTCCACTGGGAGGCTTGTGAAACCGGGAGGCAATAAACTGGGATCTAAGTCCAACCCCTACCTCGTTTAACAGTCAAAGTGACTCCCTGACATTCAGACCTTCCAACTATACTCAAGGTACAGAACATAGTTCCTGACCCCAAAAAGCTTATTTAACTGTTCCTCTGTCTCACAGATGCTAGCATTTCTCAAATGACTCAGACACCTACCACGCACACGTTGTTCTACTCAGGGATAAATGAGTAAGACCTGGGCTCTGACTTTAAGGAACTTTTCGTAATAGAAAAATGGGCAAATGACTACGATCAGACAGCCTGTGGTGGATTCCACAGAAGAGACACAGAATGCCATGCATGTTTAGAGGAGAGGCCCATTTGATGTGAACGAGGAAAAGGCCTAGATAAGGCTTCAGGAGAGAAGTGGCATTTGAGCCGCACCTTGAAGGAAGGACTGTGACAGACAGGCTGGGCCAGGGGCAGGGCGTGTGTTTCTGGCAGACACAGATGAGGAAGAGAAGTGGAAAACAAGCCATCCTGTTCAGCTAACGTGGTCAAAAATGAGACCAACACCCGTGAATGCCAGCTGATGGAGTTTCAACTTAATTTAATACGATAGGGAATCACCACAACTTCAGACAGGAGAATAAATAACCAGTAACGACCCACATGACAGAATGAATGGGGAGAGAAGGAGAGTAAGATCAACCAGAAAATTAAAGCAGGTCAAGGCAAGACCTAAAGACATTCTAGAAGTGGCACTGATCAAATACTGCCACTATTCTGAGCCCCGGTAAACGATGACTCCACGAACACAAACAGGAACGAACAGCAGGAAGAGGACAACTGGGAGAACAGAGGAGGGAAGGAGAGATGGCTCTCTGTGCTTTGCGATATTGATGGGCCACTCCTGAGCAGCAGCTGGAATGTAGTTTGTGAAGTTTAGGAGAAAGGCCGGGACCAGCACAGAGGTGACAACTGGCAGAGTGAAAGTGAGCATGTGGGGACCCACCCAGAAACCTAGAGTTGGCATGAAGATTATTTTAAGCTGAAGATATTTGAGATTCAACAGATGCAGACAGATGTCTTCTCAGAGCTTCCCTTATCTGACTAAAGCGGCCACTTCTGGGAAATGAGGCTGCCATAAACTGCCTCTTTGGGGTGGGTCTACTCTCAGGAGGAGGAAGGAGACCAACCTACCATAAATCTCCTCTCTGGGAGTCTTATGGCCCAGAGGAAGGAAGAAAGACCACTGAAATCTACAGAGACAAACACTATCACAAACTTATCTCCTGTTTGTTCTTGTAAAAACCCACTTGTCTTTCCTAAAGAAACCAATGTTCTTCCCTCCCTTCTCTCCAAGTGAGGTATATCAGCCTCAACCTTTAATCATTTAATGAGTATGCACACTTATAAATCTTTTTCTCCTGTTAATCTGTCGTTTGTCATTTTAATTTGCAGGCCCTCTAGTCAAAAAGAGGGTAGAGAAAAAGTGATATATTGCCAAATTTTTAACTGAAGGGCGCTCAGAACACATGAAAGCAAGCTACCCTGGTAAATAAAGTTCAGCCCATATCACTAAACTGATCGTTAATTAAAAAGATGACCCTATAATCACAGGCGAACACTAAATCCCTGTGGGTCTCTTTTCCCACTGGCTACCCTCGTTTCAACTTCTATATTATCTCAGCAACACAACTGAACGGGATGGGGGAATGACATACAAGGCTGACTTGGGGTAACATCCAGTCAGAACTTCCACAGTCACGTGGCGCAGGCCCTCTGGCCTTCACTTCCTCCAGGTGATCAAATCAAAACTAACCAGCCCAGGAGGGGGCAGTGCCCTGGGAAGAGTGCTGACTCTCCCATTTCGTCCCCTCCCTCCACGTTTCTGCATGTTCTTGAACACATCCAACTCCGGCACCGTATCTCGAATTTATTTCAACAGGGAAGAAGGCCTTACATTTAAAAAGAAGAGAAAACTAGAATTTCTGTAGCAAGTCATTTCTGTCAATATTGTCTGAAGAGGCTGGCCGCAGTGAAGGAGGGAGGCAGGGACCCAGCACGAGGAAGTTTCCTTTGCAGGGAACAAGGGCTGTGAAGCGTCACAGGACAGATGCACAGGGAGCAGACTGCAGCACAGAAAGCCTGCAATTTGCCTGACTAGAGCAGGACAGGAGAACGACCGTCTGCTTCGTACCTTTTATATGTTAGGCCCTGTGCTGGACGCCTCACATGCGTTATCTCCACCAGTCCTCACAACGTTCCTGTGAGGCAGCTACAGCTGGCCCACGCTCTAGGACAGGAGCCAGAAAAGTGAGGTAACTTGCCAGATGCTAGAATGCAGCAGGTCCTGGAGCCTCACCACCTCTCATTCCATCGTTAGCACTCCCCTTCTGTGCTCACCCCAGAGGAATCCTCGAACCACGGAGGGGTGAGGGGTAGAAGGGTAATCAATCATTCACCTTATCTAAGGATAACGGAGGGTGGGGGGGGGGGGGCACTGGGTAGGGGAAGGAGAGCCCGGAGTTCCCCTCTTCCAGGCCCTGAAAGGAGGGCACAAGTGCTCCAACGCAAGTCTTCTCGTGGTAGAAACAAGCATGAAGTGGGAGAAAAGACACTATCCACGAATATCAACTAAAAATAAGGTTGTGCAGCAAAACCTGAAACAGCACAAAGAGAAACAAAACAAATCAAATAAAAATTATTGGATCAAATCCTTAGATCAAAGGAAAAAAATCAAAGCCACCACTACAAATTAGCCAAAAATTATCTTGGAAACACTACATACACTCAAAACTATTTAATACAGTCTAAGATTTATTCAGATGAAAACTTAACAGCATTATATATTTTCATTACCCAGCCAAAAAAAGAAAAAAATCGTAAGCGTTTAATCCAGAAGTTAGGAAGGAAGGAAGGACGAAAGGAAAGAAGGGAGGGAGGGAGGGAAGAGAAAAAGAAAACAACCTAAGGAAAGTAAAAAAAACAATTAATCAAAATAAAGATACATGGACAATTAATGGAAAAAAATATTAGAATGAGAAATAAATCCAGTTAATTTTTAAACAAACAATAACCTCCAGTTACTATAATCAAGAAAAAAAATAGATACACTAAATTTGCAAATATAGCAATAAAAAGAAAATTATTACAGGTAGAAAAATTTTTTAATGCAAATAGAACAGATCACAATATTTTATGATGGTAAATTTGAAAATCCAGAATAAAACAGATAATTTCTTTGTATTGTATGAATTAAAATTTACTCAAGAAAGAATAAGAACTATACGCAGGAAAGGGTGGGAGAAGAAACTGATAATTAACCTCCTCTAAAAATATATATAGATAGATAGCAAGCAAGGTCAAATGATTTTGCCCTTGAAAAATTTCAAACCTTCAAAGAACAGAGTAATCCAGCAACTCTCCTGAGGCACAGCACTTTTCCTGCCATCACAACATAATACCAACACCTGGAACAAGTACCGGTCAAGAAGGAAGCAGAGGGGGTTCCTGCTAAGAAATGGACAGAACTCCTAGGAAGGAGGGCGCCAGGAATGCAGCACTTCCTGGGCCAGGGAGTTGTCATCTGAGAGGATTGGCCCAAAAAGAGTTATTTCTAGAGAAGAAAAAAAAGTGCTATTGGAAATGAATGTTAGGTTTGAGAGTCTCCGCATACCTAAAATTTTTTCATCTTACTTTCTAACACCACCTGCCCGCCCCCACCAACTAGCAGGATTGCTTGGCTCAGCCCACCTGCCCAAAGGCCAGGTCTGCAGTGCTTCCAGGAGGCCTGAACTCTCTCTCCTAGCTGCCGTATTGCCATCACACTCAGACAGGTTTCCCAGCAGAAACCATCAATGACAGGAAGAGAAGTCAACTCTTGCTTCCTTGCAGGGAGAACACAGCCAGAGCTGCGGTCCTTCCGGGCCATCTCCCACCTGCTCTGACTACCAGGGGCTGACTTGGCTGTGACCGGTGTTGGGTCAGGACATCAGATGAAGGAGGGAGAGTTGAGTCCTCCACAGGACTAGGGACGGCCATATTCTCCTTCACAATGGGTGGCCACAGGCTCCCTTACAAAGAAAACAGCCCCAGAATTTCTAGCGTCTTCCTCCTGGTTAAGTAGGCGCAGTCCCCACCACCATTTCACATGAGTGCAATGCAGCAGCACTTCATAAAGAGTATTTCATTTGATTCTCCCAATAACCCTGTCTACTTGGGAACTCAGTCTTCTCTCATTTTACAAATTAAGACACCCAGTCAGTGGCAAGGAAGGAGAATAGCTGGGACTCAAATCCAGATATTCTGACGTTGAGTCAGAACCTAACAAAACCACAATAACAAACATCACAGACTCTAAGATTATAAACATAATCCTCCAATTTCTAAAGGATTCCAGTGAGGAAAATATAGTCTGTTGTAACTGTTCTTAATATTTAACTGTTTTAACCGGTTTCCTTTTAGAAACCAATGACTCTAACCTGACTGCCTGAAAAGTACATCAACTCATAAAATGTTTGCCTGTAATTTGAGGGATTCACATGCCCCACTCCGTCATGCCCAGTTTAACAATTCTTGTCCTAATGTCCCTTAATAAATTGGAAGGAACACTGGGCATTTCCTAAAATGCTCTTCTTAGGGTTTATGTCAAAGGATTGTCTCTTTTGGAGGGGGTGTGTGTGTGAGAAAGTTTTAGTAATTAAGTCTCCCAGATGGGTACTGAGATGTTCCTCTCTTTTCCACCAACACAAATTCGACACAACCCAATGATAAATCTGGTAATGCGAAGTTTCTGTGCTAAATGCTGGTAGATACTAAGACGAATAAAAACACTCTGCTTAAACTTAAAGATGCTTATACAATCAAGGAAATACACTCACAACCTAAACCAGAGGGAAAAGAAACATTTCTAGTAATTACAAAATTACCCTTCTGCTAGATGAAGATCTTAATTGGTCATTATGCAGTTTGTCAGAAATATCAATCACAAAAACTATAAAACCAAAAGTGATTATGGATGACTTGGTATTAATTCTTTGATAAAGACCCAGCCCAAAGAGATCAGATAAGACCAAGTCAGAGGGCAGGTGTGGCTGACAAAGACTTGAGTGTCTTAGTATTATAAGACAATTTACGGAATTGGTACATTCACAGACAACAAATGCTGTGTTTCAAATGCATAGGTGGCAAATTCATATTTATACTTTCATCGTCATGCGTGGAGTTCAGCCTAAAGGTAAACAGCTTCCAAACTAAGGGGCTTTTCAGGATGCTTGTCTGTCCAATGCCTGACTGTACCGAGGAAATGCTTCTGCCATTTGAACGCTCTGCTTCTCTTCCAACCTTTTGGCCACTTCGCTAATCTGTATTTTCTGCACAGTTCTACTCTAGAGGGAACAGTTAGATATACGCACATGTTCTCAATTTATAATAAGTTTGTTAACGATGAGCTACTGAAAACAGCCAAGCTACACTTGGATCAGATGTGCAAATCCCAGGGCGTCCTCACTGCGGCAGCCCTGGGGCTCAGAGGTCAGGCGACAGGCCCAGAGGGCACACGACCTGAGGCTGGGTGAGCAGACACCCCACATGTGCTTCCTGCCCCACATCCAACCATGGCATGAACTATCGCCGCCCCGGCTCTGTTTCTGCCTGGGGAGGAAGACCGTATCGCAGCATATAAAAACCCACAGCGCTCCATTACCGACCCCTACGAAACAGCCGGCCTCGTGGCTCTGTCTGGCACATGGCAAAGCGTGGGCAGTCAGTAATGACCATGACAATGTGTTACTCCCAGACAGGATTCAATAAAAGGCCCGGTTCTAGCAGTTCACTTTTCTTATTTCAAAGCAGATGTCTTTATTTAAAAGTTATGCTGTGCTGCATGAACTACTGGATGAGAAAGAGTTTATTTACCTCACTGGGAATAAGCCTTCTCTTTAATTACATACCAAGCAGCCCTTCATTACATAATCTAACATATCATACCATTTTTTAGAAATTTACTCAGAAATATAAAAGTTTTAGAAAAGAAAGCATATGGCATAATTATCTTACGTAAATACATCAGCTGTGTTTAGATACTCCCAATGGAGGTTTAAATATGCAGATCATGTATGTTGAGACAAAAAGAACTAGAAATACAACTAATACTTCTTTTAAATTATAGGTAACATCAGCCAGAAAACAGAGTTGAGTTTCTTTTTGGCAAAGTAATATATTTAGCCTAATTGGAATTTTAATTTATTCAACTTTCTGGACAGAAAAACATAAAATGGAGCTGCCAAATGTCTTCAGGGACCTTCTTCAATTACACTAGGACAATGTGTTCGGGAGAGAGAAAGGAATCCACAGTCCCGATCCTCGGAAACATTTCAAAGCAGATCTTTTATATTATCTTTGGCATTGATCCTACAATTTTTTTTCCCATGACTGATTGCAAAATGAAATATATTCTATTGGGATTTGAAAGCGAGATTTCCTTGCGGATTTGTTGAGTCCACCCCAAAGAAAAGTTAAGTAGTTTTGCTTTTTTACCAGATGGTCACCCTGGAGTGTGACAGCACAAGCTCAACGTACCATTTCTGTTTTTCCCAGAAACACAAGGACAGACACTTGCACACTAAAAATCACTCTCAGAGAAGACAGATGTGCTTCTTCCTCTCCAGAAGTCGCAGCTGTTCTAGGCCAGTGGGGAATGCAGCACATGACTTCCAAACGGCCAGGGAAGCCTTGGAGGCTGGGTGGCTGCCTCTGCGTGGGTACATGCGGGAAGGGGAGGAGTTCCACTGTTCCAACCAAGAGCCTGTTTGGCTAAATGACTGCGCAGATGAGCACCTAGTAATGCAGGGAAATGAGGACTCTGCCAGCCAAGGGCAGCAAGCGTGCCCACAGAACCGAAGACATCCTCTCTCCAAATCCGGAACCAACAAGTATGATCTCCAAGTCTTGACAAGGCAGCAACAGTGGGAGAGAGAATTGTTAAAATCTTAACTGAAGTCACAAGGATAAAGCTTTTGTTTATTGCTCAGAGAAAGGAAATTCTCACAAAAACTATACCGCCCCATCAGAGGGCGTGAGGTCACTGTGCAAGGAACAAGCCAGCCCCTCAGTGTTGCGGGAACCACGACGGGCTGTTGCTGCCAGTTCTCCGCGATCAGAAACCAATCACTAAAACAACTCAGCATCCAACAGACTCAAACCCTCCATGTCCCCAAGACGGGCTCTGCCCTGGGCCAGCATCAGTGTTCTCCTCTGGGTGTGAATCAACAATTTGGCCATTCTTGAAGAATATTGTGCCTCTCCTGCACAAAATAAAAAATCCAACTTACAAACATCTGGGGAATTAAAGCAGGTTTTAAAGAGCTGTGTATCTGATCATGTTTATAAAAACAGGCATGAATTTCCTCTCTTCAGAGACCCTACTTATTATATCCACGTCACTTAAACGGAATCATAAACCCCAAATCTATTTTCTTTAGAGAGTATATTAGATTAACTCAAGCCAACAAATAGCGAAAATAGAAAGCAGCAGCATGGAAACAAGACAGATATTTGGAAATGACTCTGAAATCAACTGTGTTTAAACTAATAAGCCAAAAACCTAAGAAAACAATCCATAGGCATCACAAAACAGACGATAAAACGGACAAATCATAGCATTTCCTGGCACACACTCCACTCTCCCTTCCAAGTTTTAATATGCTGAGAGAATAGCGATGTTGGGTCCAGCACTTCTAGAAGCAACAAGCATACTCCAGGTTCCTCCCAACTCCTCCAGATGGACGCTGGCACAGGCCAGGGAAGCGGGCAGGTCCCAGGGAGAAGCAGTCTTTCCCTGCGTCCCCCTGCCCACAGCACTCTTCCTCCAGACAGTGTCTCCCTTCCTCCCTCAGGTCTCGTGCAGGGCCACCTTCCCCGAGAGACCTCCCTGACCACCGTATTAGGAACTGTGGCCCCTGCCCCCATACCACCTGCGGGAGTCGGATCCACCGTGTGTTCTGTGGACTGGCTTATGGTCTCCCTCCTTGAGCTCCACGAAGACCATCAACCAAATTCATCAAAACACATTTCTTTTTCCCATTTCTGCCAGAGCAACAAGAGAAATACGCCAAATGTTTTCTGTACCCTTATTTTACCTTCCATGCCACAAATACGGTGATGATGCTCCACAGAAATCCAGGATCCCACAAATTAGAGGCTAAAACCTACTGTCCCAATCTCACACTGTTTATCTCAAATTATGTGCCACGGTCTCTGAGGAACTGAAATAAAGTGAATTGACGAGCTCCAGAGACACAGGTGGCTCTGGAGGTGTGGGCCCTGCCAGCAAACTTTAGGAGGGCAGCTCTACCCACAAAACCGGCCAGGCCCCTGCTGCCCTTTGCCCCCTCAACTCTGCAGACCACCCAAACCCTGGCCCTCGCCTTGCCTGGTGCCTTGTCCCTCATTTGGATAAAAGGAAAGAAGAGGCTTTTTCCTCCTGTCCCCAGAGTAGAGGATGTGCAGAGAAACTGGCACTACGACGGATGACAGCACAGCAGGCACGGCCCGGGGAGGACAGGTGCTAGAACCGCATCATTCTAACTTCTCCTAAAGTCAAGAGACTCTGTCCCTCAATTACTCCAGCAAGAACCATCACGGAGCATGAGCTACGCAGAGGCTGAACTGCCAGCGTCACCTCAGTCAGTATCGCCCTGCCTGGCAGGTGGTGTGTAAGAACCTCTAGGGCCACAAACTGAACGAGTGAGCGTCAGAGTAGAGGATGTGGGAGAAGGCTTTATTGGCTCCCCTCGCACACTGCCTCCTCACCACACCCTTCCTCGGAGGCAGGAGGGATCACCCGCCCCAGTCAATCTGTCTGTGCTCTCCCACTCTCAGAGCCCAAGAGATACCACACAAGTGACCTGACAGGAGGAGAGGGAAAGCAGGACAGGCAATCCCAGACAGCCGCCAAGAATGTTCTATTAACTTTGTCTCCAGATTTTCTGTCTCCTAGAGACCACTAGTGATTTCATAAGGGCCTTCAACATGGTTCTCTTAAAAACAGCTTCAAATTAAGGACTTATGTCCTTCACATGTTCACTCTTACAAAGCACTGAACACATTTCTAAGTATCTTTGATGTGTGGCCTACGGGGGAGCCTGCACCTCAGGAATTTAAATTAGGTCATTCATAAACACAGCCAGGCCATGGCCCCGAGGTTCCAGTCCAGGGGTGGGATGGGGCATCTACAGTTTTCAAAGCCCCCCATGTGTTCCTGCTTTAAATTATGACCTCTGGATTAAATAGGCACCTTCTAATCAACCCCTTTCTAATGGGAAATTTTGATTGAGAGTTAGCTCACCAGAGAGAAGTCACTGCTTTGGACATGTTAAATGTGAAGCTGTCATGGGACATTCCAGGGGAGCCAACTGGCAGAAGCTTCCACAAGCGGATCTGAGGCCCAGGGAGGGTCCGGTCCAGGCACTGAGATTTGGAAGCTCAGGCTATAGTTAAAAGCTTGGACTAGATGAGCAAGTGAAAAACAAGCAGGAAAGTGAGCCAACCACTAACAGTAACGGAGGTAAAGAATGGTGAACGGAGACACTGGAAATTCCCATCGAGAAAGGCTGCCATGTTCTCCAGACCTGAAGGCAGAGGTCTGGGCTGCCCTGCCCACAGCTGCACTCCACGCACCCAACAAAGTAGCTCATTAACGTCCAAACGTTCGTTAAATGAACAAAAAGTGAACCACACCCAACCTAAGGCAGAGGAAACCTTAGAAATATCTTTAGAAAGATTTCAAGAGAAATCGAGACAAAATGATTTTAAGGTAACGTGGTATTAATCAGGACCCCTTCAATCCCCCAACAACTTCTCTTCACTAAGATTTTAATGTACTGTCAGTTTGGTTCTCGTCATTTTTGTGTGTGTTAACATTACTTTGTGTCTCTAAGAAACAAGATACGCACAAATAATTTACAGCTTATTTTCTCTCAAATCTGACAGCATCACTCAGAAAACTATTTACTGAAAAATGAAACTTGCTTAACAAAACATTAACATGCTATTTCAGTAATTGCCTTTTATTTAATGCTTCATGGTCCTTTGTCAATTCATCCAGTTTTGAAAACACCAATATTTTAAGGAATGTTTTTCAAAAGATAGCAAAATAGGAGACCAACAGGTGGCTATTACTTTGTGCTAACTTGGCATCTCCAGACTTAGTTCTTCACCACACTTGATGTTTCCTAAGGCTCATCTTCCCAAGTATGTTGACTGGAGAACTACTTCAAGAGGGATCCACCAAGGACTTGGTATGGAACTGAAATTTACCATTAAAAAAAGAGAGAGAGAAAGTGCAGGGTCCCACAATGAAACACATTTAGGAAATGCTGCATATTTACCACCCTTAGAAAGTCTCAAAAGCTCTGAGAATACTGTAACAGAAATCTACTAAACCCAACACATACAAACTTACTTCAACAGACAGCACCTACTAATATCTCCCAGGAGACTCCTCCAGAAACACTACCTTAGCTCAAACCTACTTAGGGAGCCATCCATCAGCTCACCAGTCAGTCTGAGGCCCTTTATGGGACATCTCCTCTCGCACTTCACCCCCTCCTCCCCTCACCCACCTCCACCAAACCATGGAGACAAATTACATGCCTGTGATAACAGAGAGAGTCAGCATATAGACAAAGGTTGGGTAGGCCCGACTTAATGAATGATATTAGCGGCAAATTCCATTATTCAAGACACTCATGAGAACAATGAGATGCTCACATTTTTAAATTACACGTCTAGACTTTTCAAGTCACATACCTCAGTGTCCTCAAGTGCCCACACCTTTTCTTACCACATATGATGAGTAAAACATGCATATCCATGTCAGACTAGCCAATACACTGTCTTTCTAGAACCAACTTGATCACTCAAGTTACTGCTTAAACTTTGAAACGAGAATACAAGGAAAAAAAACGCAAACCACAACAGAGGGTTCCGACAATATTTATATCACATTATTCACACCTCTTATGTGTGGTTTGAAACTCATGAGTCTCTAATTAACCAAAGTGACTAAAAACAGTTCAGTTTTCAGGAACTGAAGTAGGGTTCGCTTGCACAGCCTCACAGGGAGTCCCTGAAGTGGTCTACCAGGAGCAGAGCAGCCCCAGGCAAGAGCCACACAAAATCTGCACACTGCCTCCTCACATCCCCTGGAGGCCCTAAGTCTGCATGTGGACCAATCCCCCTCCTCTTCCTCAGCCAGTGAGGGGGCAGGGAGAGGACTGAGGCAGCAAGGAGGCTGAAACCCACCCCTGTCAAACTGTCAGGGGAAGAATTTTTCAAGTGAATTTTTTTTTTTTATTTAGAAGCAGAAAACCACACCACCTGAATAATAACTGTGAAAACCAGGTGCATGTGTAGAACTGCCTGGTGTGATCACACAGTTAAAACTGACGTGCTCTGACACTGAACAACGCTCGTCTGCAATCTCTATGGTGTGACAAGCACAATAAGCAGTCACCCCAATGGCAGCTCCCTTATATGGCCCAAAGCTCCAGTCTGGCTTTCCCTTCTCCCTCGTCAGTTCAGTGTCTCTACTAAGAAATTTCCCTGACATGTCCCTCCTAAATCTGCCCTACCTCCTCACCCTCTGTCCCAGCGTGATGTTGCCCGGGCCTCTCACAGGGTCTCCGACGCCAAAAAGATAGCAAAATAGCAGGAGACCAACAGGAGGCTATTACTTTGTGCTAACTTGGCATCTTCCGACTTAGTTCTTCAGCACACTTGATGTTTCCTAAGGCTCATCTTCCCAAGTGTGTTGACTGGAGAACTACTTTGCTTTCTTTGAGCTGCTGTCTCAACTCTCCAATCCTAAGCCAGCGCTGGAGAAACTCCAAGAAATAGATCCAGGACGCCACGTACTCCATCTTACTCTGCCCTAATCCTGACCTCCTCTGTCGTGGATGGGTGACCCGTCCTATGTTCTTCAAGCACAACTGTGTGGCCCCACCATCAGAGCACTTATTCAAGGTGACAACTGCCTGGTTGTCTGTCTCTTTCCCTCACTACACCAAGGAAGTTCTTGGTGCAGGGCCCACGCCTCATTCCTGGCCCAAGGCAGGGCAGCAGGGCCCGGTAAGCACAGGAATCGGTGAGTCATGAATGACTCAGAAGGAGGAAGCAGGAGGAAGAGGAGGGCCCCACGCTAGATCTCGGAGCCCTAGAAACAGGGAGAGTATGACCTGCGGATGCAAACACAGAAATGATTTCAGCACAGTCGTAATATGCTGTTGGAGGGAGAGGGCAGCACTAGGAATCCTAAGAACTTTCTTCACATGCATGAAATCCCAGTAACATTTTTTTTTTTGGTGAGGGAGATTGGCCATGAGCTAACATCTGTGCCCATCTTCCTCTATTTTATATACGGGACACCACCACAGCACGGCTTGATGAGTGGTGCGTAGGTCTGAAACCGGGAGCCAAACCTGTGAATCCCAGGCCGCCGAAGCGGAGCGTGCGAACTTAACCACTATGCCACTGGGCCGGCCTCTGTTAACAATTTTTAAAAAGCAAATACTTGTGAGGATAACCTGTAGGGAAAGACATTTCAAATCCCAGGTAACTAAGGGCTCACACATACATCATACTGAATATACTGGACATATTTTCCATGCATTTTTTTCAGTACGTCACAAGCGAAGACTAGTTAAATGCGCTCTAGGGGCTCCAGTTCTAAACCCAACTGCCAAACAGATCCCAACTTACCAAGAGAGGGCTTTTTAAAAACAAGTTAAAGATGGACACAACTCTGCACACTTGTAGTACATCTAGTCGAGGGTTAAGGGACCCGATAATTATTTGCTCAAAGAAGAAAGCAGAAAGTCAGAGACTAAGAAAGTGCCACTCTTGTTGACAGCTACTCCAAGAGACCAGTTCTAATATCACAAATATAAAATGGAGGCAGAAACTTGATGAAAACCAGAAAAAGTGGGGCCGGCCCCGTAGCTTAGTGGTTAAGTGCGTGTGCTCCGCTGCTGGCGGCCCAGGTTCGGATCCCGGGCGCGCATCGACACACCGTTTCTCCAGCCACGCTGAGGCCACGTCCCACATACAGCAACCAGAAGGATGTGCAGCTATGACATACAACTATCTACTGGGGCTTTGGGGGGAAAAATAAATAAATAATTTAAAAAAAAAAAACAAAAAACAGAAAAAGTAATACCAAACTTGGTACATTATTAAACCAAGAACGTGAAGCTAGAATTAAATTCACTTAATAACCTTGAATTCATAGCCTCCTGCTATCACATGGAAGTTCACTGTTTGTCTGGCTACCTTTCATTAAAGCTGCCGCGGCCTCGTTCACACAGTCCATAAAGAAAGAGCAAGGGAGGGCAGATGGCTGAATGCGCCTCTTAGAATGCAAACACAATAGCGGGAGACCTGAAAAGTAAGAGAACATGTAAGAAGCAAGAGATAATCTTCCTCATACATTCTACACTAGCCAGAGCCTCACAAGAGCACAGCTCGTAAGTGTGCCTGTGAGCTTGGAAAAATGCTGACGACAGTCATAAAGAGAATCTTAATGGGTCAGAATAAAAGACAAAAAAAAAAAAAGGTTAATAAAGAAGAGTTTTCCGTTATTTAAAATGTGTACAAGTTGTCATAAAGGAAATGGTCACGTGAGGTTCCTGACTGCCCCTCACTAAAACTCCGCGGGAAGCCCACTGACCACAGGCAGCAGGCAGTGAACCCCACAGCGCCTCTGCACAGCCCATCTCGTGCTCTAGAATACAGCCACGCAAAACCACTGTGACTTCTCCAACCTACGACGGCCAGCAAGCCTTGCAACACCCAAACACATTCGCCCTCTTCGTCATGGTCACAAAGGGAGACGTGAGGCCTATTTAGAAAGTCAGAAAGATCATATTTGGGTTAAAATCAATTTCTCTCAGTAGCCATACTTAGACTTCCGAAGTTTTTCATTAAAACAGTAAAAGTGAAACTTCACTCACAGCAGATTTTCCCAAGAAGACAAATTAAAATGTCTCCTCTTTTCAACCCTGCAACCTAAGCTCTTAAAGACAAAAACTAGTAAAATAATGAAAAAAATTTGATAGGAAACACAGTAACTTATTCTGATATATCTATTCCTGAATAAAGCAATATAGCAGGAGAAAGCAGAATCTCTGCCAACAACAGTTAAGTTTCTCCAGAGTTGCAATCCATTTTCTAAGGAAATGCAGATTTCTGGTCCACCATGCCTTCCCTGGGTCAAGTTTTGGAGCAAAAGCTTCTAGAAAGTTCAGAGCTGGTCTCTGAAATTTGTACACACTAGCACCAGACTCACTCAGGGGAACCCTCCACAGTAGTTCATAGCAACCCTGTCAATAGTTTCTCGCCTAATACAAGTGAGAAGGGAAACAGACTCTGCAATTTGTCCCAAAATGGCAACAGTAGCTCACAGTGGCCAGAATTAAGTTCAGTGTGTAGTGAGAGACAGACACAAAGCCATAAAGAGTTGACCAGGAGTTCAAGATCACCATCTCGGGAAAACTCCTGTCCTCAACCAGCAAAAAGCTGCCACAGGTGTCCTACATGCCACTCATTTCTAAGCCCTGTGGAAGAAGGGCTATTTGTTACCCAATGTGGCAGAACCCTAACCTCGGCTGGAAGCAAGAAAAAAAGCCTCAGGTCCTCTGAGCACATGCGCACAGGTGTGGGTGGAGGCAGGCTCGGGACTGATGAGGAAGGCGCACGTCTGTCCGGGCGGCACTGACAGAGCATCTTACCTCTGTGGAAGTCTGTCGAGGTCAGGGTCATGTGCCCACTGTCCATCGGGCTGCCATCCCTTTGAGGAGAGGGAGACAATGATGGGAACCAAAGGATCTTCTAAAGGCAAGTTCTTACCGCAAGCTGGCCCAAAGGTCCCTGCAATCAAAGAAATCATTGTGGTTTTGCATCTGGCATATTTATGCCCCCTCTCTCCTAGGGACAAGTCTGTCGGCCTCTGAATGGATCTCAACTTTCAAAAAGAAAAGTATCCAGAAATAAAGATCCACCTAGATAAAAGAGACGAGAGGAAGGCAAGAAGTCTTGATGCTATACCTCAGTGCAGAAAGCGAACATAATAGCATTTCCTTCTCAAAGAAGAGCCAATGCTTCCTACCAAACATTTCAATACAAGCAACTCCACCTCATCACACCTGTTTAATATATATGACTACTGACTCCAAAATCCATGTGACACTTTAATACCAGCCTCAGCTGGAATAAGAGAAAAGGCTTGTATGTAAACAGAAAATGTAGGTGATTAGCTTCTGTCTATAATCAACCTTGCCATTGACCTATCTCCACTGACTCCATTTATAACGACAGGGAGAAGTCATTAGATCCAATTGAAGCATATAATCAGAAAGCCAATCTCACACTAAGTCAACCAAAAATCATCAAAATTCAGTAAACTAAGTTACGTACCTAATCCAGTGTAACGATCCTTGGTCTACTTAACAGGTTATATAAATTGCTTTTAGCAATTCAATCTGCAGTAAGCCAATAGCCACCCAACACCAAAACATCAATACTTCCCAACTAATTCCAACTAATATGTTCTACTGTATATCATCTCACCGTTTTCTTTAAATCCTCTTTCCTTCAAAGAAATGCCTGAAGATATTTGATCCTTGCCACCGCAATAATGAAAATCACAGAAATCAGAATATTCTGTTTACAGTTATCTGTACCATCATGCATACAAAGAAAAAAAGAAGGAAAAAACAATCTACTCATAAAGAGTTTTATGAGGGAGAATATTTCTTTTGTAAAAGTTTGACTCAAATATGTTTCAGGTATCCAAAGAGGAGGGAGAAAAGTCACCCACAAATTAATTTACTTCTGTAAAGATGAATCATCACAACAGGGCACAAGAACTCAAACACAACAAAAAAATCTTTAGGTCTCGTGGGTTTCCAAAAGGCAGATATCTCAACCGCTTCACGCCCTCCAGATGCCCAGGAACTAACTCCACATCAGTCAACCCTTCAGAGCCCAATGGGGCGACACTGTCAGACAAAAAAGCCATGTTACCACCAAGGACCTGCCTCAGGACGCAAGCGGGGGGGGGGGGGGGGGGGAACAAACCCAAGCGTCATGAAGAACTCAGCTCTGCAGAGAGCAAGTGTGCTAATTAAGTGGACAGGCCATGAGGAGAAGAAACGCCATCTCTGCCCCACCGTCCTATGGGCAACCACACACAGGCAAGGAACGAGGATGGAGGCGCTGACAAAGAAAGCTACAGGACCACAAAACCAAAATGGGGTTCTTGGCAGAGACCAGGTATAAGCAAAGGAGTAGGAAAGACAACAGCTGCCCTGCAGGGCTCATGTGACAGCCAGCTCTGGCAGCTGGAGCAGAAATGGGCATGTCAAGGGCAGGACCCACTAGAACACCTTGTCAGAGGTGCTGCTGGCTGATCCACTCAATCAAGACCTCCCCTTCTCCCTTCCCCAACTCTGTGTCTCTGGGGGAGCCCACCCTACTCCCAGCTCTAGAGGTAAATCTTGTTGGGTGGGAGCCGACGAGGTGCCCCCAGCCCCCAGGCAGGGGCTGACTGAGGCATCAGCCTGTGACCCAGTTGTGATGAGTGAAACATGAGAGGAGGTGGACTGGGGAGGTTTCTGAGACAGGTTTCCTGTAGCTGAAGAAGAAAACTCTTTCAGAAAAAAATGGCCCTTTGCCCACAGGCAAAGCCAAAACCCTGAGGACTGCAATATGAAAAGAAAGAAGGAAACTGGACCCTCGATAACAAGCTGTTCTACATACACCTGGAGCTGTCCTTCTTCCGGAACTTTTGCTGCATAAGGAAACACACACCCTTTTGTTTAAACCTTCTGAGTTGGTATTTTCTCGAACTCTGAAAGCCTCCTTAGTGGTAATTATCTTCTGTGGGCTGATTCTGCAGATACTCCCTCTCTTAAGGTGGCCCTACAGATCAGTGGTTTTCACCCTTGATCTCACATTAGAATCACCTGGGGAGCTTTTAAAACACCCACTGTCTGGGCCACAGCTGAGAACAAAGAACTCAGAATTTGAAGCTGGGGCCAGGTCTCAGGAATCTTTAAGTTCCCCAGGTGATGCCACAGGATCACACTCTTGCAGGTGATCCATCATCCACCTGAGAAAAGAAAAGGGCTCCGCCTAATTAAGCAAAAGTAAGGCACCCCTGCCTCAGGACTGAATGGCTTAGCTCACGTAAAATGGGCTTGGCTACTGACTAGACATCTGAACTATCCTCTGTAGAAGGGGGAATGGGCCACAGAGAGCAGGACTCCAATAAGGGAAACGGGGAGTACCTGGTAGGACACAACAGTCAGGGGCGGGGAGGCCCATGGTGGACCAGGAACGAGGAACCTCCAGCCCTGAATCCCAGCTCAACTACCAACCCTGCGATATTAGGAAAAAATGGAAGCACCCAACTTCTCCGTGCCATGGTTTTCTAATCCAGAGAGTAAAAAGTGTGGGCCAGGAGCCTCCAAGGTCCTTTCCTCTTCTAATACACGATTCTAATTTCTCTGACTGTGCACAAAAACAGCTTATTAAATGGCAAGCTAAGCTGAATCAGAGACTGAAAGGAACTTAGAGAGAGGATAAACATATCCAATCTCTTTATTTTCCAGATAAGAACACAGGTCCAAGATTAGGTGACAACACTGCTGGTTTAAATTCAGAACCAGCACTAGATTTTCAGAGGTAGGTCTCCAGATCTCTAGAGCTTGGGGTCAGAAAGGCTAGAAAAGAATAGAAAAGTAACGGGTAAGGGCAGTCTTCCCCTCTTTCTAAGAAAGTCTCTTCTCCAGCTCCTTTATGATATTTCTCGAAACCGTATTTGCAGACCTCTTCCCCCAATCCCCAAACCTCTATTGCAAGTCAAGCTGGAGCTGCGTTATCCCACAAACCTATGTGGTCCAAAATGCAGAGGGAAAAGTACCAAAGTAGAATTTAAAACCAATGTATGAAGAATATTTAGTATTATAGTAAATTCAAAAATACAAACAACTGTGTGGCTCACCACGGCAGTCCAAGCCATTCAGAGTCCTTCCTTCCTCTGCACAGCCTCTTACCACTTGAAATACTCCCAAGTTTGTCCTGGACAGTCCCCAACAAAGGGAGAAACAATTCCAAGTTGCATACACAGAAATGATGACCACTCAGAGCCTCTCCCAGCCTCCATCTGAAGGACTCTGAAGGAGACAAATCCATCCAGACATCGCCCCACAAAATACAAAAACTTTCCACAAACTGCAAACATCTCCTCAAACTCAATACACAGGCCAGTGCACGGTGTTTTCAGTTTAGTCACTTTGAACCGGGTTAGTCCTCCACATCAGGAACCCAGAGAAGGTTCAGGAGCCGAAATGCAGAACTGCCAGCACAGGTGTGAGTAAAGAACACAATGATCAACTGAGCAGTGGGCTAAAATTCTCTGCCTCAGCATCTTCCTAACCCATGACCAAGAAAGAAATACCAGGGAGCGAATTGGTGACGGAGCCTCTACAACGACCTACGGTCCAAGGCAAGGTTAGGTTCTACTTTTCTGTTCAATCTGTGAGCACTGTGCAAAACTGCAGACCAATATAACAAACTGCCCTAGAAGACAATCTTAAAGTTCTTAGCTAATAAAGCCAACTCTCTGGTCTTCTCAGCAACATCAACTAGAGAAGACCTTCCTCACTCTGTGAAGACAATTTTCCTTCTTAAAGGTAGGAAAGGGCACACCTTAGATCTAGCCAATTGCCATCTATTTGCACCAAGATTGAAAAAGAAAAATCCCATAACTACGTTATAAATTATAGGGAAAAAATATGTGCTATGCTTTATTTGCTCATTATTTAAAAAAGAAAAAAAAAAAAACTCTTAACTAGGAATAGAAGCAGACTTCCTTAATTTAAAAAAAAAAAAAGGCTCCACACCAAAACTCAATAGCAAACACCATACCTATTAAAGAAAAGTTTAAGATGCATTTTCTTTAAGATCAAGAACAAGACAGGCATATCCTTCCTATCACTACATAGCCAACACAGTACTAGGTCATGGCCAAAACACACATGGTCAACACAATACTAGAGGTTCACGGCCAAAACATAACACCTAAGATGGCAGTAAGGATGGAAGGGAAAACAGAGAACTATCACTATGTGTGGATGTGAGCATATGCACAGAAAACTAGTAAGAGTCATCAAGACTGCCAAAAAAATGTGAAAAAATCATAACCATTCCCTTAACTAAGCAATAACCAATCTGAAAATATAGTATTCAAAATAGCAATAAAAACTACCTGTGTAGGAACTGACCTATGAATCCACAAGATCTTTATGGAGGAAAATTTTTAAACTTTATTAAAGCTCACAAAAGACAACCCAAACAAAAAGACAGGCATTCATGTTCAAGGATGAGATGGCTTAAGATGTCAATTCTCCTCAAAAGTCAATTTTTAAATTTCAGTATGATTTTAAACAGAAAATGTACAACCTCATTCTAAAATTTATGTGGAAAAATAAAAGTCTTCGAAGACCTCACGCACTTTTTAAAAACAGCAAAAGTTTTTGTACGTATGTGGGCAGAGGTGGAGAAGGTTACCCCCCCAGATATCATGACTTGAAACAAAGCCAAGGTAATAATAAACAATATACATAGCATGAATGATATTGGCCCAGGAACAGAACAGAAAATCCAGAAACAGGCCCAGACACATATGAGACTTTGGCATGTGATACAGCATCATACGTGAGTAGGGAAAGGACCGATTATTTATAAAATAGTATTAGAAACCTATCACTACATGGAGAAAAATAAAATCCCTACTTCAGACTATACACTAGACAGATTAAAGATCTAAATGTAAAAGGCAAAATTATAAAGCTGATAGAAGAAAAAAAATTTAAATATATTTTTAACCTTAAGAATCTCCTTAAACAGGATCCCAAAAACAGAAATCCAAAGGTGAAAAACTGATGGATTTAACTACATGAAAATTAAGGATTTTTTTCAACAAAGGCCATCTTAAAGTAAAGAAGTACAATAAATAAAGTACAATACAGAGAAAATTCTTGTGATATCTAAAACTGATAAAGAATAACTTAAATATACATATCAAACACTAAAAATAGGAAATCCAACAGAAAACTTCACAAAAGATATGAACAAACAATTCAACAGGGTAGGAAATCCTTAGGGCCAAGACTATATGAATAGATGCTCAAACTCAGTATTAATAGTAGAAATGCAAATAAGTATAATGAAATACTATATACATATGAGACTGAGAAAAGTTGGAAAGTTTTATATCAATGTTGGCAAGGAAGCAGACAAACCAGGCCCAACATCATCAGCCATGAGGGAAATGCAAACCAAAACCACGAGATACCACTTCACACCCACTAGGATGGCCATAATGAAAAAGACAATAATAAATTGAATGAGGATGAGGAGAAACTGGAACCCTCACTCACTGCTGGTGGGAATGTAAAACAGTGCAGGTGTTTTAGAAAACAGTCTTGACAATTCCTCAAAAGGTCCAACACAGAGTTACCATATGACCTAACAATTCCACACCTAGAGATATACTCAAGATAAACAAACGTCTACACAAAAGCTTGTACACAAATGTTCACAGCAATATTATTCATAATAGCCAAAATGTGAAAACAACCCAAATGTCCATCCACCGGATAAATGAAATGTGGTATATCCATACAATGGAGTATTATTCAGCAATAAAAAGGAATGCAGTACAGCGGCCCGCCCAGTGGTGTAATGGTTAAGTTCTCACGCTCCGCTTTGGCCACCTGGGGTTCATGGGTTCGGATCGTGGGCACAGACCTACGCATTGCTCAACAAGCCATGCTGCAGCAGCGTCCCATATATAAAGTAGAGGAAGACTGGCACAGATGTTAGCTCAGCGACAATCTTCCTCAAGCAAAAAGAGGAGAATTGGCAACAGATGTTAGCTCAGGGCCAATCTTCCTCATCGGGTGGGGGTGGGGGGGGGCGGGGGCGGGGAAGGAATGAAGTACGGATGCATGCTAACATGAACTTTGAAAACATTATGCTAAGGGAAAGAAGCCAGTTACAAAAGGCCACATGTTGTATGATTCCATTTACATGAAATGTTCAGAAAAGACAAATCTATAGAGGTGGAGAGTAGGTCGGTGGTTGCCTACGGGTGGGGAGGTTGGAAGGAAATGGAGAGTGACCAGTAATGGATACAGGGTATTTTTTTACCAGGTGATGAAAATCTAAAGTTCACTATGGTGATGGCAGTACAACTCTGTCAATATACTAGAAATCAATGAATAGCGCATTTTAAATGAGTGAATTGTAAATACTGACAATATCAAATGCTGGTGGGAATGCAAAATGATACAGCCACTGTGGAAAATTAAACATACACTTGCTATATGATCCAGCAATCCTACTTCTAGGTATTTATCCTAGATAAATGAAAGCTTACGTTGATATAAAAACTGTACATGAATGTTTATAGCAACATTATTCATAATTGCCAAAATCTGGAAACAACCCAAATGCCCTTCAATAGGTCAACACAGTACATCCATACAATGGTATATGACTCAACAATAAAAAGGAACAAACAAAGATGGATGAAACCCAAGTGCGTTATGCTAACTGAAAGAAACCAGTATCAAAAGGTGCGTGACACAATTTATATGACACTCTGGAAAAAGCAAAACTACAGGGACAAGAAACAGATCAACAGTTGCCAGGTGTTGGGGTGGGGGATGGGTTGGGATTTCTTCGGGATGCTAGGATTCTTCTGTATCCTGTGCGTTGGTGGTTATAAGAATCTATACATGTGTTAAAATGCATACAACTGTAAAAACTGCACACCCAAAAAAGTTAGTTTTACTAGGTGCAAATTTTAAAAAATAATTATGTGGCAGGGAAAAATAAATTCATACATGGTACACAGAACAATGTTTGATCTATTGAGGGCACACACATATCCTAAGACATATCAAAACTTGTGGTACAAAAGAGAAGGGCAGTGGGGATGAAGCACAAAATAATAAAACGGATCAAAACAGAGAAGGGTCTTACATGGATCAGTGATGATGGTGCCACAAACTGCAGAACATGAAGAAAAACTCAACTCTCCTCATTATGAACCTCATCTGAGGTTCATAAATGGAAAAGGGGGAAAGAAACACAATAAGAAAACGACCAACACACTTCATTTAACGGAACAAAACAGGCTATTTTACTGGCTTGGCAGTTAGTCCAAAGCTCAGAGAAGCTACAGTGGGAAGATCTCTGCTTTAGCACCAAGAATGACATAACCATGTTTAAAAAAACAACAACAGGGGGCCGACCCAGTGGCACAGTGGTTAAGTTCACACGCTCCGCTTCGGCAGCCCAGGGTTCGCAGGTTCGGATCCCAAGTATGGACCTACACGCCGCTCATCAAGCCATGCTGTGGCGACATCCCACATACAAAATAGAGGAAGACTGGCACAGATGTTAGCTCGCGACCATCTTCCTCACCAAAAAAAAAACAACCTTAAAACACACACACAAAAAGAAAGCAAGGTATCAGCATCTCATTTGCTTTTCATTCATTAACACTACTCTAATGACCAAGGTCAAAATTAAAACCAGATAGTTACTTCTGACCTTGGTCATCATCAGTTTGCTAGAAAACAGCCCAACAGTTAGCAGGATGAGGGCCTCTAGGTACACAGCACAACTCCCGGTATTAAATAATGTCCTGGCAACATCAACTTTGCAGTGAGAGCACAGTGTTCAGGGAGAATCACACTTCCCATGAAGACTCCCTTCAGTGAGGGAATGCGCCCTCTCATTTGATGAACTGCATCCCTAGGACACCAGCCCAGCACCGCTTTCTACTGCTTCATTAAAGAAAGCTGAGCTTATAATGAACACTAGACTAGCAAGGGTCACAGTCAGTATTTAGATAAACGACCCCTGCTGTGAACAAGCTTCTTTGGCCCATTATGTTCCAAGGAATCACATAGCCTTTGCCCTATCTTATATCAGAACAAAAGGAATGCAGAGAAGCATCTTTCAGATACCATCAAATCCCCTATTTGACATTTCATGGTTTCAGCAACTGGCATACAAGGCTGCACAGGCCCCAAGCAGTGTAAAACCACTGGCCTAAGTTTGGACACACCCTGCTGACAATGCTCACAAAGCTCACAGCCGGTCTACCCACAAAAAATCACATGGGCATAACCGTGGTCTCTGAGACTCCCTGTCCAAAATACCCTTTGGGATAGCCCAAGAGTCCTAAACACCAGCCCTCGAAATACCATTGCTTATACCTATATTCTGGGACAAAAGACCACTGTTCACTCCACAGGGCAGAGTTTTCTCAGGAGCGGCACTGTGGACATTTAGGCTGGGTGATTCTTGGTTGTGGAGGCTATCCTGTGCACCGCAGGCTGCGTAGCAGCATCTCCGGTCTCCACCCACTAGATGCCAGTAGCACTGCCCCCTAGTAATGACAATGTCTCCAGACATGGCCACATGTACCTTCAGTCCAGGAGGGTACACATGGGGCAGTCAGCAAGAGGTACAAGTACTCCATTTAGGTGGCTCGGACCCAATGTCACGTGTTCTTCTCTGTTACAACCACAGAAACGCCTCCGGCTACACAGGGACTTCTCCACTCAGGAAAGCCCCGACTTTCTTCTCTGGCCCTTTAAATTTGGCTTGTTGACTCTGGTTCAATTAAGCTGCAAACCGTCTCTCCACGTGTACTATACTAACAGGATCTTATTTTCTCTTTCTCAACAAGAATGTGAACTCTCGGTCTTTAGGGTAGGAAAGACCTGAAGGAGAAAGGACCTGTGTGCTTTCATAAGAATTCTTGAGGCACAGGCGAGTTTATACACACCAGACATAAATCTGAACTCAAATGCTTATCAAAACTAATAACCATCTATCCTCCTAACTATGTCTGAAACCAGAGATCAATACAAGAGCAGGATTTGCCACGGGGCAGTCGGGGGAAAAGTGCAAGTGGAGGTAAAATTCAGACGTGTCCTAACGGATATGCTCATTATCATGTAGCTACACCAATATTTCTTCTCTGAGAGATAAAAAGAACATGGAATTATAACACAATATGGGCAAGGGACAGACAATGGTTTTGGTTTTCTCTAGAGGTAAAGCATAGTAGGCTGATTACACTTTATTGTCCAAACTAGGACGCTTCTGAAAGCCAAGGGGGCGGCTATTAATAGTTATGCTGGGACAAGGAGCATAAGCCCAGACCATGGATGGAGGGCAATCCCTACCCAGCAGCATCATTCACAGAGACGCCAGCCACTTATATTAAGTATTTTGTACTTCTTTCCCTAGGGTAAAATGATTGGATTTTCTATTTCATCAGGAACTACTCTTTTCCTTTTGGGAAAGAAAGAAAAAAAAAAAAAATCAGAAGTTCAAAGAATATAACTTTAAAAAATTACTCCAAATTGTATCTGTAATGTATACAACACAATCAACCCTTTACCAGAATAAGTGGTACTTACATAGAGCACTTAGTTCTCTAAAACTCATCAAGGGACTTTGCCATGTTAGTTTTCTAGTGAATCTGATGGGTAAAACTACCTTAAGAAACTTTAAGAACTGAAGACAAACTTACTCTGAAGTCAAGGATATGAATCCACTACTAGACAACTACTCACTCCATGGACATGTTTCCTTAACATAGATACTACACCAAAAACAACTAGACAAGTAAAGGTTTGATAAACACAGTTTTGTTTTGGGTTTTTTTGCCTTGCACCTGATTTGCTTTCATTAAACCGGCTTGATGTTTGAAAATACTAAATAATTTATCATAAAAGAAACTGATAAACCTAATTTTTAGTATGCTAATAATCTGTTTTTAAGACTTGTGAATTGTGAGTCATTTGGCAAGAAAGCTTTTCCCTTATTAAAAAAATAATTTTTAAATTATCATTTACTAAAAATCTCCTACGTGCCAGGTACTTTACCTATATGATCTCAATCTTCACAGTAATCGCATAAGATAGGTATATTTATCTGCATTTTATCCTTGAGGAAGTCAGCAGCCTGAGAGACACCCAGACAGTTAAGTCCCTGTACTAAGATCTGAGACTAAAATTCTGGCTATTACTCTAAGAGAATCTCAAAATGGAGATTCTAATAGGCTGGCAACCTCCACAAAATTAAAAAGCAGAGATTTGTATCGCTGAAGAGAATGAGTAGCACATGTCAATCCTGCATAAAAAGAAAACAGGCATAGGATCCTGTATGACCCCACACTGTCCACTGTTATGATATTATGTCTTCACTGCCTAATTCAACAATAAAACCAAAAAATTCTCTCTCTCCTCTTGCACAGACCCAAACCACCCTCACACACAGATACACACGGGTTCATTATGACCTTGTACATGTTATTTTTGTGGTAAAAACTCCAGTGGTATAACGGTTGGGATACAGAGGCTTCTGGTTAATTAAATATTCTAGCTGGTTTAATTTCCCAAAAATTAAACACAAACTACAATGAATGAAGTTCTTCTATGGAATGTGATCATCTTCAAGACTTTTCCAGGCCTCAGATTCATCAACATAAACATAAATTTTCACTGTTGTATTATTCCCTCTCCTCCCCAAATTGTTGGCGTTGTTTTTAACATTTGGGGGAAAAACATGCTTCACAGCCATTCTGCGATTTGATCACAGCTACAAAGTCAAAATTAACTCCGCTCTCCCGATCTTCAGTAACATTCAGGATATTTAGATCACTTATTGTTTTTAATCTCTTTTTCTAGACTAGATGATTAAAACCAAAACATAACGATGAGACCTTCTAATGCTAATCTAGCAATGAAGAAACCAGTTTCTGCTCATTTCCTCTTTACCCAATCTTGCTCTATAGAAGTTCCTTAACACAAAGTGAAATCCTACAGCCCTCTCTCCCATCACCACTGAAGGAACTAAAAACATCAACTCTGAACACGATGGGGAGTTTTTAAAAGGGCAGTGAAAACCATACAAAGCACAATATTTTTTTGTGGGTGTGAGGAGATCAGCCCTGTGCTAACATCTGCCAATCCTCCTCTTTTGTTGCCGAGGAAGACTGGCCCTGGACTAACGTCCGTGCCCATCTTCCTCCACCTTATATGGGACACCGACACAGCATGGCTTGCCAAGCAGTGCGTCGGTGTGCGCCCGGGATCCGAACCGGCGAACCCCGGGCCGCCGCAGCAGAGCACGTGCACTTAACCGCTTGCACCACCGGGCCGGCCCCCAAAGCACAATTATTGTCAACTCTGTGTCCAAGACCCATTGGTCTTACATGTTAATTTAATTTGTATCTTCCTTGACAGTTAGGACTGTACTAATTTAAACTCCATAAGCCTATGAGATGGATCACCACTGAGGGTCTTCCCCCGGGCCAAGGAATTTTATGAAACTCTGTTATACAAGAACGGGCAGATAGAATCACAGGTCTGGATTCTTGTCCTGCTCAACTTATACTAGTTAATATTGTTTAACAAGAGCAGTTTATTACATTTTTAGTCAAATTAGACAGAAAAGTTTAAGAAATTAAGGGCAACTTTTCACAATGGTGATATTATTCCTGGCATTCTCAAGGCAGTTGTATTTCCTAAAGGACAATCTGCCCAGTAAAATATATAAAGTAGTTTAGACAAAATTATCAAAAGTTTTCATCCTACCTGAAGACAGACAGTGGAGAAAATCATTCCGTGAGTTATTCCACTTCCTTCACAGAGGAAGTAGCTTTGGAGAGGGATGGCCAGCTGAGCACCAAGCCCATTTCCTCTCTCACAAAGCCCATGATTAGGTGACATTTCCCAGCCTCTCCTGAGTTTGGTGTGGTCATGCGACTGAGTTCTGGCCAGGGGAACGTGGGCTGAAACAATGCACTCTCTGTCTAGGCCTGGGCACATGAAAACTTCCCACCAGAGCCTCCTTTGCCCCCACGATGCTTAAGGTAGCCGAGCAGAGCCAGGTTTGGAAGATGGAAGGAGAAGCAACAAGGCAGAAAGAACCGAGGTTCCTGAACAACTAGAGGAAAAATGCCCAAGGATCAGGGCTACCAGTGAGCAAGAAATCAACTTCTATCATATTTGAGCCATTATAAATGTAGCGGGTTTACTCTAGCAGCTGACATTGTGTTAACTAAATAAACTCACTGGGCAACTCTAGATCAAGGTTAGGTTGACTCAGAATGTAAGTTCTAGAATTAGTGACTCAGGCAAGAGTAGGACATACCAGATGGAATCTCGTGATACGTACAGTTAAGGTAACACCATGTTTGGCTACCATGAAGCAATCTATTCCAGCGTGCAGAAAAAAATTCCACTGAGGTTGAAAAAGATACTCTTAAACCACTGAGCCTTAATTTCCATAGTTAAATATTAGGTGGTATAAATCACCAAAAATGTGAGGATCTTCTACACTTCCTCTGCCAAAGGTACCATAATTCATATGAAAACAAAACGTCAGCATACCACATGAAACCCAACTCCGAATCTACCGTAAAACTATTGTTGAATTCATTCCACAAAGCATATTAAGTTATACAGTAGAGCAAGTTCAAGTTGAGATTCTTCAGCTGTTTGTTTTCACTCAACAGAAATTTCACATCAAGACCTTTGATTTCCCATATGGAAGTCACATGTGTTCTCCTCTTGGATCACGAGAATGACAAAACTTATAGTGCTTCCCTTTTGCCCTCTCAAAACCCAAACTGGATGCACCCCACAGCAACATTCATTGTTACTGCTGGCACACTTCCGCCTCCTCGCTCCGACCTCAGTGGATGCATCCTTCAACGAAGGGTAGTTTCAGGGACGAGATATGAATAAATTCTATCCATTAAGGAAGAAAATTAACACTCACTAAGTACTACATGCCTGTATTTTCACATACCAAATTCCATTTAATCTTTACAATAATGAGGTAAATACCATAATTTTCCATTTTACAAATGAGGAAGTAGGGAAGTTTAAAAAAAAAACTTGCTCAAGGCCACACACCAAAACAAACAAGATTCAAGTCCAAAACATCTGACTCTGAAACTTATTCTTTTCACTCCAAAATGCGGCATTTGACCTACAACACACTGCCATCCTTTAGGAATTAAAAAAAAAAAAATAGGATTACCAATTTTTATTTCTTTTAAATATTCATTTTAGTGCATCAAAGGTTCTCAAAATTTACATCCATCCACTTGTGCTTTATTACATTTCCACAAAAGCAAAGCCTGCACTATCCCTCTGACATCAGAGCAGGTTGTGAGCTGCAACGTGGAGAATTTAGAGGATGAACCCAGGACAGGAGGAGGCCCAGTCTTACATTATCCAGGCTTATTGCTGCCTCCTCCAGGAAATAGTTCTTTCTACCTATGAAGTTTTAGTTTCCACAAGAATTATTGCAGAATTTTTTTTCACCAATTCTTAAAATTTCCAAAACCCCATTTTGAAAGATACTACATTTCTAAGTTCAGTAAAACAGGCATATGTCAAGGAACTTGAAACACAAGGGCTAGTCTTAAACTTTCTTGGTATAACATGATCTCCCTACAACATCTAAAATGTTTCATGGAGGACTAGAAAACCATCTTTAATACTCCTCTCTCACTTAAAGAACTGAGTGAAGATCAAGGACAATTTGTAGTGTTGTATTATAACTACTGTTTTATTTAAGTAATTACTTACTTTCCTAGAATTCTTAAAAGTTAAATGTAATAAACTAGCTCAACTAATCAACATTATCAATTTTCAGTAGTTTTTAAAAACAGCATTAAATTAAACCACATTTGATAACTGAAAATATCAGAAAACTAATATTCTTAGGTTGGCAGGAGTTTTTATCATAAACCATGCTAAAATTGGGTGATTAATGGTTATCATTATAACAACTTAATAAGAAATGTGTTTTTGATGACAAAATCCCACTCAGAAATACTCTTTCTTGTCTGAAAGGAAATTTCAACATCAAACACTTTTACCAAAAATATATTTCTCTAAGTGACATTTAAGATGATAAAAAAAGCCAGGTTCTTTTGATTGCAAAGGTCGAGACATTTCTCCTTCCTTTGAAAATCTGCTGTGCTCTTTATTGAAGTCCTTCACATACACTGCTCGCAGCTCAGATAAGTGCTGCATCATGGAAAATCGTGTTTTTATTTTTAAGCTTTACCTTCAGATAGGATCCATAATATTTGGTTACGTATGGACTGTCACACTGACTCAGCACTGTGATTTCTTGTTGAATGTCCTCTATCTCATCTTCAGCTTCTTCCAGATCAATGATTTTTATGGCAACCACTTTCTGAGTCCGATTGTCAATGCCTTTGAACACCTCACCAAAAGAGCCCTTTCCAATTTTCTCCAGTTTTGTAAAAAGCTCTTCTGGATCTGCTTTTAGGTTCTGTAGGAGAGAAGGAAAAGAAAGAAAACTTCAAAAACTCACAATCCTGTGACAGCTATTTCCTTGTATTTATAACCTACAGACCACAGTCCCTCCAAGACTGATCCGTTTTCCTCATTGAAGGATCAGGCTGGTTGTGACTACGATTCTTCAAATTCAGGACTTAAAGATTTCTAAGTCTCACCCACATGTATGCATTAGGATATGAAACACAGCAAGTGTACAAACAAGAACAATTACCCAAATTATAAAAACTAGGAAAGACTCCAGCATTTGTATAGTTAAAGTAAATAAAAATCAAAACACTTATTTGAATATGTTATAACAGATATATGGACTTACTGAAAAATCACTTGTCTAAGCAAAGAGTCTACTTTTCTTCCCACCCTTCCCCCCCAAATTTTCTAAATTCAGGTTAGTACATACTAAGACATAGGTTAACCAGCTATATATGTAACAGGAAAAAAATTTACACCCTAACTTAATTGTTCCATAACAGGCCATGTTTTCAAGTACAACAAATACAGTCCTACGCATCTTCACTCTCGGCTACCACTCTCGGCTACTGCCTTGCCTACATATTTTAACCAGATACCAGGAAATGATAACCAACCTGTTTTCTTTTGTCATGTAAACATCATGCCTTTGAAACAGCTTCCAAAAGCTCTTACCCACCAGCCTGGTTAGCTGACCACACACACAACAGTGTACATTTCCAAGGAGCCCAACTGCAGGGACTCCTACAGCCGTCCTACCGGCTCCTGACCAGAGAGATGCGTGAACAGCTGAGTTCTCAACAGGCAGCAAGCTGTCATCCCCAGGGGACGTCTGGAAACAGTATGAGGGGGTGTCTGTCACAAACTGAGGGGTGATACTGACATTTAGCAAGGAGAGCTGGGGATGCTGCACGCCTCAGCCCGAGCAACTGCCCAGCCACATGCCGACAGCACCAGCCTGCAACCTCACAGAGCGAGAGCCACCAACCCCACAGACACCCCTTTCCTCTGACACACTGCGCATGCGCAAGAGAAGGCCGGGTCAACCTTCCAAGTCTATCAGTCCTTCAAAGAAACTGAAACGTTATGGAAAAAGGAGTCAGAGGGAGAAAGGAGGCGGGTTGAGCAGGAGGAAGAGTAACAGGCACAGAAGAGGCGGCGCCATAGATGGGTTGACATAAGGGGGTCATAGACACAGACTTCCGGCAATTTCCACAGCATCATGAGCTGAGTGAGCTTTGTGAACTCACCAGGCACTAACCACTAACTTGCTTTCCATGGTGAAACAGGGAGTTCAGAGCAACGCTTTACAGGGAACTGCTGAAACCCAGCCAGCCCATTTCCAAGGTGGGGGTCTTGTGGTGCCACAACATGAACTCCATGGAAACAACGTACCCCAAGAACGCCCCCAGTCACGCGTGCGCCAACAGTCACGGGTGGCCTCGCTGACACCAAAGGTGCCCCGTTCTGGGAATGCACCCTGAACAATGTAGGAGCTCACAAATCCCACCAACCTTATCAGTAAAAATGAACAAAGCAAGTGAGAAATGCGCCCTGGGGTTACCAGGAAAAGGGACACAGAGAAACCACAACCATTTTCAGCAGCTACAAACTCGCCTGTTTTCACACCCTTTCTCTTACCTCCTTCTCTCCAGGATGAGCGGGGGTGGCCCTCTTTTTCTTCAAGACCAAGCCTAACAGCTGGGCTTTTGCATCCATCCTCCTCTCCTCCAGGATGTGGCTTCCTCAATAACCCTCTTCCACGCAGCCCTCTCTGTGCCTCTCTGCCCTGGGCAACGTGCTCGGGCTTCTCTCATTTAAAAAAACAAAAACACCTTGCTTCACTGGTCCCGCCCTCCCACTTCACTCTCTCCTTCCTTTGAAGTTCCCTGAAAGTCATCCAGGCCTGCCCCCTCACTGGTCACCGCTGCAGTCTGGCTCCCGCTCTGGCTCTGGCCACCACAGATGCAGAGCCCGCATCTGATCCTCCTCAACCACGCCCTCCCCACCCTAATTCTCCAGTCCCTTGGCGTCTGTCTACAACCCTGCTCTCATCTTTCTCCAGTCTCCCTGGTTCCAGAAGAGTCCTCTCACACAGACTCTCCCTATGCTGGCCCGTAATCACAGGCAGTCCCCCAAGGTTCCACACTTGGCTTCCTATTCTTTCTCTACTCCTTCTCCAGGGGGTTGTCACAGTTTCACGGTTTGGGAGCGTGTTCCCCAAGCCTGGCTGGGCAGAATCACCCAGGGACTTAAGGATCCCAAACACTCGCACAGTCATGGGGATTGAGGGGGGGCATAATCCACATTTTTTAAAGATCCCAATTGATTCTGATAAATAGCCACCTTTGAGGAAAACCAGTTTTAAATTATTGTGTATAAAGGAACTTTCAAATTGCTAGCTCTGGCCCTGCCTTTTGAGTTTTAACTCCTAGGATCAATTACGTGCTAGATATTGCTTTCTGCCTGGATATCGCAAGATTAACACGAACTGAATTCATCACTGCCCCTGCTGAACTGGCCGACCTCCCACAGACTATAAGCTGAGGAAGTTCAGGCACCATGTCTTACCTCTATGCCCACGTGCCTGGGCACAATGACTGATGGTCAGTAAATGTCCCCTGAGCAGTAAGAAAACCCCAGCCTTACACTGACACAAACAGAATCCAGGGTAGACACTACAAAGAATACCCTAATTCAGACAGACAGAGAGCCTGAGAAAGAAGGAACAGGTAGCAAGGGTAAGGAAGAGGTGCTAAGAGCCCTAATACTCAGGAGCAGTGATTCTCAAGTCTCAGGAGTATCAGAATCACCTGGAGGGCTTGTTGGACCACAGATAGCCTAGCCCCACCCCTGGACTTTCTGATTCAGTAAATCTGGTATGGGGCCCGAGAGTCAGCGAGTGCACAAGTGATGCAGATGCTGCTGGTCCAGGGACCACACTTTGAGAACCAAGGCACTAGCCACACACTTGAGCCAACTGCAGACATGGAGAGAACTGCCTAACATCCTAGCTGTCCCTGCTGAGCCAGGCCAGCAGCTCTCCAGCTGATGACAGGCACATGAGTAAGCCCAAGCGAGACCTGCAGGAAAACCCCAGTCAACCTGAGGAATCATGAGAAATACTAAATCATTGTTGTTTTAGGCCACGAAGTTCTGGGGTGATTTGCTACACAACAACAAACAACGCAACTCAACAGAGATCACGGATCACTGAGGAGAAATGTGTCCATTCCTGGGGAGGGGGTGTGGGGGTGCAGGGGGATCTTCTATACTCTGGAGAGGAGTGTCTCATTTTAATACACTGCCTGGTTTTCCTTTTGCCTGGTCTGAGACAGCGTAGAAAACAGCTGTTTTCACTACTGCTGTGACTGTCTTCCTGAAGCCCTTTCCCCGAGGCTGCACCTGTAAAGCTGGCGGCAGCTGCTATCTCCCATCTGCTCTAGTGTGGTGTGTCCTTCTGTACTCTTTGTCACTGCGTCAGCAGCTGTAAACTGGACTAAAAGCTGTCCCTGGCAAGAAGGGAGACATCTGCTAGGACAGTGCCAGCAGGGCACCACAAGCAGGGTCCTGCCCTTCAGTAATTCTTGCGTAAGCTCATCACCATGCAGTGTGGCCCCACGGCCATAACAAAATCAACGCCAACCATGAGGCATTTCAAAAAGGAGCTTCAAGATTCTGCTGCCAGAATCGGTGCTCTGAGGAGAGTAGATCCCCTTGGTGGAAAAGGTGCCATTCCGCCAACCAGCCGGAGAATTTTCACTTCAGAAGGTTTATGCTGAACCAAGCACTGGTCACCATCCCAGGTTAGGAAGGCCTGCGGCCCCACACCCACCCATCGGCCGTGCCTGAAAGGCAGCTGGCTCCAGGCAGGAGTCAGGACGCAGAGGCTCAGACTTCTCTGAAGCAGGGGAGGGTCAGGACCCTCCCTGCAATGTCCCCCTTTCCTAGATCAACGAGGCTGGGGGGACGGGAGGGACGGGGTTGGATGCTGCCTGAAGGTGAACATCCCACTCCTCAGGTCCCAGATTCATCACTCAAAAATACCAATGAGATGCCCATGCAACTTCCCCTTCACGCAGCTGAGCTAGAGCATCACCCTAAGGCAAAGGAGGAACAACCGGCTTCTCATGACAGAAGAGGTGTGAATCCCATTTATGTGCTTACTAACAACTATGTGACCCCATAGCTGCTCAACATCTGTAAGTCGCTGTTTCCTCCTCTGAGGGAATGGTTTCGGGGATGGAGAAAGAAGAAAAGAAATAACAGCGTCTCTCTAGATTAATAAGCGCAACTAGGAGCGGGGCTTGAGCCCCTACCGTTGGCGGCATCCGACACACCTAGCGTGTGTCTGCAGCAGAGGGCACTCACATACTGATGTCTCCTCCATAAGCACAACTCTCTGGTTCCCTCAAAACCCTCACCATCCATGCCAAGAAACAGCCCAACTTGCATTTGGGGGAGCCCCAGGGCTACACAAAAACTTCAGGGAAATGACATGGCTCCCTACCTCAGGGGCTTTATTTTCTTGTCTTTTTCATCAAGACACCAGGCCACCTCTCTCTTTCAACTTCAGTCAGCTAAATTCTGGGTCTTCCTACATACTCACACCTTGTCTTGTTTATTTTTAATTACAAGATTTAGGAAAACCAAGACATTAGTTATACTTAATCATATTAAGGTCAGGATCCTTAAAAACTGAGCAAAATAAGGAGAAGATGCATTGCCCCAGATCAAAAAGCCCAGGCACAAGTCTGGGCTCTGAAAATGCTCCTATGCCCTTCCCTAATAAGTCCAGGAAACCCCTCAGTGGACCCAGAGATTGCGGGAAGAGCCCAAACGCCAGGAAAGTACCCCCAGGGAGTCTGGAGTCAATGGTTTCACAGAAGTTCCTCACTGATCATGACATGGAAAGTTTCAGGGCGATCAGCCACCCCGAAGCCCGGGATCCCCCAGAAGCCCCAGCTACGGGAGATGAACAGACACGAGCACAGCACGAGCAGCCGTCACACTGCACACAGCACAGCGAGGGCAGGCCACCCGCACCCTCAGGATTCCTGTGGAGAGAAAGCCCACGTGAGCCACGTCCTGCCCCCACTCTGAGCCTTAGAGACATTTCAAAGCCAGGCCCTTCTGGAGCTCAGGCTTCCACAAGTATTCACTGTATTTCATCCCTTGAGAGAATTCATTAAAATAGTTCTATGATGACTTAAGTATTTCCTATTTTTAAACCTGAATAGCTATTACAGTTTTCCTTTGATCACTTCTGGCAATGACAAATGCATCTGGCGTTACGAATCAACTTTCAAAGTTAGCTTCAGATGTCCCACTTGCACAGTCACACCATGCTACGCCACTCCGGGTGGAAGCCAAGCTTTTCTCTGTTTTTGCACAAAAAGAGAAAGGACCCAAGTCTAATGTGTTCTAATACCTGCCACTTCTCACAGCACTGTCCCTGGAGCACCGACAGAGGACCCCAGAGTTCGGCGGGTCTGGACCAGGGAGGAGGGTGAGGGGCAGATATGCCCCCTTCCCTGCTTCTGAACTTGGCAAGCATCCTGAACGAATCGAATCGCAGAACTCTCTCCTCCTGGAGCTGAACTCGGCCTCAGAATCCCTCACCACCCCCTCCCCAGGCAGCCACACCAAGGCTGCTGATGGGCACACAGGGGGAACCTTATGTGCGGGCCTGGGGTGGCCCTATTACCAAAAGGTCTCTGCGCTGGCTCTCACCATCATCTTATCCTTCTGGATCTGCCCGACTCTCCCACGTGTTCCACTGTTAAGTGTTACTACCGACCATTTCCAAAGCTAGTAACCCCTGTACCCCAATTACTCTCTTACTCCCACATCCAAACTGTGCCCGTCCTTCTTCTGAAATGTCCCTCCTGCCATGCCCCTTGCCTGACTCCACACCTGGCCCTCCCTCCCCCACAGCAGTGCCTCCAGCCGGCCACTTCAAGACCTTCCTATACCTGCTGGCAGAGCTTAGCTCCCCCAAAGCCCATGGTTTTCCTTCCCGGCTTAAACAATCAGGGACAACGCACCATCGAGACGGAAGTCATAAACCCTCACTGTGCATCTAAACCCCACAGCTCCTTTCTAATCCCACGTTCTGCCAATCTCCCCACTTACCCTCCCATCACCCAACTTCTCAACACTTCTTAACGTGGTTCCATTTACAGACAATTCTCGAAGTGACAGAATTAGGGTGATGGAGAACAGACACCTGGTTGCTGGGGGCAGAAGGTGATGAGTAAGGGTAATAGGGAGATTCTTTGTGGTGATGGAACAGTTCTGCATTCCCACTGTGGTGATTTTACTCGAATCTACACATGTGATAAAATTTCACAGAAGTATACACCAAAAAAAAAATATACATGCAAAAACTGGGGACATCTGCATTAAGGTCTGCGCCTGAGTTAATAGCATTGTGCCAACATCAATTTCCTGGTTTTTACAGTGTAAGATATCATACAGGAAAGCAGGCGAAGGGTACACAGGAACTAACTATTTTTGCAACTTCTTGTGAGTCAAACTATTTTTTTTAAGTTATTAAAAATGCTTTAAAAAAAAGCCCAATCTCAACTTTGTGCCCTTCTACACCTTATTTCTTCTGCCCCAAAGATGCCACTATTCTTGCTCTGTTACAGGTGGAAAATTCCCATCTGCTGTTTCAAACCCACCCAAACCTGACAATTGCCTGGAGCAAAGGCAGCAGCTCCACTCTCCTTTCTCCTGGGGCACACTTTTTATGCCATAGGTTGAAAACTGTATGAACAACATTTTACAGATTGTCTTCTCCCTCAAGGTTATCAACTACCACTAAAGAGCATATCTATAATCCTGCCCACCTAACCCAGCAGAGCTGAGCAGCACGTGGAACTGCAGGCAAAACCCAAGCTTCCTTAGAATGCGGTCTCAGACATCCTCGAGTAACGGAAAACAAAAACCCAGCCCAGATGCAGAGCATCACAAGGAGCAGACAGGAAAACGCAGCCATGGCCTGAAACACTGAGACCCAGTGTGCACCAAGCAGCTGCTTTGCTCTGATTTTGCAAAATATCTCATTTGGAGTAGCGGTTCTAGCAGACCTGGAGAGATAAGACACTAGATACATGCCCAAAATAAGCTATTGGACAGGTATTCAATACTGCCCTTCTGAATGCTTAAATTATCTGCCCAAAACTCTGGTTTCTAGGGGGCCATAGGCACTGGCAGTCTGAACTCAAGCTCAGATCTCAGCTCTGCCAAATTACTTCAAGTTACTGAACCACCCGGCCTCTGTTTCCTCATCTGTAAAATGGGGTAACATGACTTACTTCCTAGGATTTTGGAAGGATAAAATGCGAACATAAGGAAAGCTCCTTGATATCTGCTAAGCAGTAAGTACTTAATAAATAGAGACTGCTTTTGTTGTTGTCGTTATCTTTGGTGTACTTAATATTGAGCTATTCTTTCTGACAACACTTGATCAAGATTCAGTAGAAGCCTTTCACTTGAACTAGAGCCAGAAGTAAAGCCCAGATCACCTAACTCACAAACCAGTGTACTTCCCACTGCACTCCCCTAAAATCCAGTAAAATAATGGGAGGTCTTTTTTCCCTCAGGAAAGGGACAAGGGGAACTCAAGCAGCATCCTAGAGAGAAGGAAATATCTGCCAAACTCTTAAGTTACAGAGGCCCATCCTCCGGAGGCCACGTGTGGTGGAGGTCACAGCAGTGCAGGTTAATGAAGCACAGGCTGGAAGTCCAGAGGGCCCTGCGGCCTGGGTGGCGGTGTAGCACATGGCTTCCACAGAGAGCACTGAGCAGTGGCTGTTAGGCCACTCAGTGGCTCTTAGGTCTAAGAAACGATGCTAGGAACTGTAAACAAAAGATCATGGCTATGAGAACCTCCAGTAAATCTTTTTTGCTTCCCTATAATGGTGACTACTAAGTCCCAGCCTCAGGATAAGGGACTCGAAGCTGGATGAACAGAAGCACGACTTTAAATGGAAAAGGAAAGCAGGCCCGAGTCCAAGGAGAATTACAGCAAAGAAGGCAAGACGCAAGAGGCACTGGCCTAGGGGGACAGAACACGACACATCAAGCAGCTCGTCAAGAGGTCCATGTGGTCCCCAGACAAAAACACATACTTTTAGACAGTTTATGAAAGAGAAATCCTAACAATTTCTGAGCAGAAACTGGAACCTAAAAGATTGTCTCACAAAACAATCTGCAGAAGATGCTAATCCATAAGGCAGCTACATTTTGACACCCATAAATAAGCTCGAGTCCCAGAACTCCTGGCCGTCCCCACGTCACAAATTAGGTGAAAGCTGCAGTGGGAGGCTGTGAAACTCTCTGGTCTTGGGTGTGGCCTGGGCAGAATGAAGCCCTTAGAAAAACGACCACCATCCCTGAGTGCCTGCTCTGAAGGAGGTCTGACCTCCATTCTACAGCGGTTACGTGATCTGTCCAAGAACACAGTGCGTGCGACAGTCCCTGAACTGGAACCCACAGCCTTCTGATTCCAAAGTCTGAGCATGCCATCAAACAACAAAATACAACATTTAGATCACAGAATCAAGAATCAAAAGATCCAGATTTTCCTCCTGCAGTAATACTTTGCTGCATGACCCTGAGCAAGTTCTTAACTTCTCAGTAAAACAGAACAATGATGCCTGAAGTCTTTATTTACCTGGCAGGTTTGTCAGAGGATCAAATCAGCCTAAGAGGGAAAAGTGAGGCCCACTGCAAAACCTTCTTCGGAGCAAGGCGGGTGATCTGCTACCTTTGCTGGAGCCAGCGTGAACTCACAGTGAGCACAGCTAAGAACAAGCGAGGTCAGCTGTACAACGCGCTGGATTCAGGAGACCTTTTTAGAAATCACTAAAACACTGGCCAAAACACTTACTGACAACATATCACGTACAGCACAATGCAACATGACCCCAAAGAGAGATTAAAAACTATTGTCACTTTTAAGTATGGCTGAATTTTATATTCCTATTTTTATACAAATTCTTCTTCTCATAAATAAGAAACCTTAAAGTTACAAGCAAACAAAATGCCCCGAAAACCTGTCCTGCCAGATTAATCTAACCATTACATTTCCAAAGCATTCTGTACTGAAAGTAACATTGGACAATTTGTCTAATCAAGCCTATTACCTTGTAAAGGTTTTCTCTCCTTCTAGCAAGTTTAAAGCTCACTCTTTATCAGGGCCTTTTCCATGCCTCCCCTATCTGAAAATCAAGCTGCCCTTTTAATAAAACACATACAAGAATACATATATATATATATACACAAGACCAGTGTAAAGCTTATAAATGAAAAAAAAAGAAAGAAAAACTCCAAAAAAGCCAAATGCCCTTTTTGGGGATTTTTCCCAGCCAGAAATCTCTGCAACGTCCTAAACCCCTTCAACCCTGGGAGTGGAGGCAGCAAAGAAACTTCATGGCACCTCCTGCCCTCCTCCCTCACCCTGGGAAGCGCCCGCACACTTGCGGGAAGGGAGTTCTGCTATCAGGGAACTGTCATCAACACACCCCAGTGTGTCCCGCCCATCCGGTCGCTGGTGTCCCCCCAGCAGCCAACCTTAGACACATTCTGACGTGAACAGAATGGGGGAAACCTTGAACTCCTCTTTACGACTTGATAAGAAAGTCTAAGGTCAGGACTTCCATTTTTACACCAAATGCTGATTCACCAGGGTCCTCTTGAGGAGGAAGAACAAATTTGCAGTGCGTTTCCTACTCAGTTGGCCCGCACCCTTCAAAGGTACAAATGGCAGGCCTACGTTCTTGGCTCCAAGACGGCCTCAGCCTCCTTCAGAAGTGAGCTAAAACCACCCAGACGCAGAACAGAGGGCCAGGAGAACCCATGGGGAAGGGCACAGACGATGAAGGGCAGCTCTATTTGCTGCGCAATCTCACTCAAGTCACAAGCAGTGGCTTACAGGGGGGCCTCCCTGCTGTGTGTGGTGAGCGATTCTCAACGGGGGCTGCACACCAGAATCACCTGGGGAGCCTTAAACCACTCGGTGCCCCACCCTCACCCTGGACCATTAAATCTACATCTTCAGGGATGGGACCTCAGCCAGCATCAGTATTATTTTAAAGTTCCCCAGAAGATTCCACCATGCAGCCAGGGTTGAGAACCAGGGGTCTAGCCAAGGAGACTGCTCCAAGCTCTGCGGGAAGTTACAATGCTAGCGAACTCCTTTTATCTGCTCACCTGCTTTTCTCCACCTGGGAGGGAATCGCATCGCAGCAGGGGAGAGGGTATCTCACCTTTTCAATCTTCTCCTCGCCGATCCCTTCCCTCCCGCCTCTGCGGACTTCAGCCACCTCACCGCTGACCCTGCACGCCCATTCTCAGCCTCTAGCCCAAAAGGGTGTTTTGTGTATTAACTAGGCGGTTAATTTGAGGTCTCCAAAATAAACCATTTACCAAATAAATATCTTTAATTTTTTTTGTGTGTGTGTGAGGGAGATCAGCCCTGAACTAAGATCCATGCTAATCCTCCTCTTTTTTTTTTGCTGAGGAAGACCGGCTCTGAGCTAACATCTATTGCCAATCCTCCTCCTTTTTTCTCCCCAAAGCCCCAGCAGATAGTTGTATGTCACAGTTGCACATCCTTCTAGTTGCTGTATGTGGGACGCAGCCTCAGCATGGCCAGAAAAGCGGTGCGTCAGTGTGCGCCCGGATCCGAACCCGGGCCGCCAGCAGCGGAGTGCACGCACTTAACCGCTAAGCCATGGGGCCGGCCCCCAAATAAATATCTTTAAATAGCAAATGGATCCAGTTATCTCAAAGAACTGAGAGATTTCTCCAATCCTCAAATATTCTTTAGAAAAGTCTCATTCCTAGCTAATTCATGAAAGATCATTTTTTAATTTGAGGCCAAAATCACAGGTATACACAGAAATATGCTTTCCTCCACATTATAATAAATCCACTCATCACTACCAGATAAGGTCCTCCCGGCCTGTTTCTGTGATCAGACCATTTCCTTTCCTAAGAGGCCGCATTCAGTTTCTCTCCCTGAGCTCTCTCTAGCATACTACAAATGCTCCACAATCGGGCGTTTACTAATGAGTTTACTAATCATTTCCCCCATAGAACACACTTTATTTCAACCCCACAGCAATCACATAATCTAGAAGAAACTGAATAAATATTCTACAGTTTTTGACAAAAAAAGAAAGTTGAGGCAAAGAGACGTTAACTCCTATGAATGTTGATGTCTGCACCTACATATCCAACTGCCCGGAGTTTTAGGGAATCCTAGGGCCAGCACCTACTCGTCTTCAAATGGATGCTTATTCAAGGCAGAAACTGCTTTAGCAACGGAGAATGCAAATACAATTTTTTAAACATGAAAAATGAGAAAAAAAATGACTGCACCACCTAGGTGAGTCTATTGTTTCCGGCCTCAGTATCTAATAAACCACACACACACACACAAAGACACACACAGGTCCTGGTGACCTTAGGAAACCACTGCCTGAAGCTTTGTGAGGTCCGAGTTCAGGAGGAAGGCACCAAGGGAGAGGGTCCAGGCTGGAAGGCTGCCTGGAGAGGCTCTCCAGCCCTCATTCCCTCAGTGACGAGCTCTTTGTCAGTGAGGACTGAACAAAAAGCCCTGGGGCTCTGGCTCCCATTCCACTGACCGCCTGCCCAGTGCCAAATGCTCACAGGCACTCTGCTAGATGGCCTCATTCACATCCCCTGTGGACCACGCAGGACTGATATCAGAGGGAGGCCAGGAAGCAAGGGCCTGGGGCTTCAACTCGCCCATGGTCACACAGCTCGGTGCAAGCCCCAGCCTCGACTAAGCTTATGCACTCCAGAGTCCCCAGGAGGCTCCCCCAGTGGTTGCTGGGTGCACTTTTCTTCAATGAAAGCCTCTCTGGCTGAAAGATGAAGGCTTGAGGTTTCTTTAAGATGACGAGCAGGCCCAGACACCAAGGCAAAGACAGAAATCAGGACAGTTTTGTTGGGCAAGCAGTTGATGAAAAATACACAATGCATTCCAAATAAATTATATAGCTCATTGAGAAATGAATCCTCCTTTATTAAAATCAAAACAAACAAGCCATGGGAAAGATTCCGACCATACCCTACTGTAATCACAGACAAAACCAGCAGCTCCCACTCCCAAAGCTCCTCCACACGAAGCTCTGTGCTGAGGAGTTCTCCTAACATTCCTCTCTAGACCTCACGACTCCAGGAGAAAGGGAGCACGATCCTCTGACACAGCCGAGAAAACATGGGTGCAGAAGGTGGGTCACTTACACAAGGTCCCCACAGCTAGTAAGTGGGGTTTAAGTCCTGCTCTGTGTGTCATAGGTGGTCCTCTGGATTGGAAATGGCTTCTAAGCTGCAAACTTGGCAGGATGCCTACCTAGAGAGGAACCATCTGGCAAGGTGCACCCTTGGGTTATCAGGCTAGAATGCTAGAATCAGCAGAAGGAGTATAATCTGATGCCTCCTTCAATTCCCTACAGGTGACTCACCCTCCTGTATGTATTTTAAAAAAGCTTACAGTAACAACTAGGGTCAGGGAACCTGACTATTCTAAAAAAATCAGACCAAATGGTTTTAGCATATCTGTATTTCAATCAATAATCACATTTCCTTTACCTGAAAATCCTTCAGCTTTTAGAGGCATCAAGGGGAAAATGGCTGGAATAGAAACGCTAAGGTCACAGACAAGGTTGATTTGCAACAAGCAGAAATCCATGCACCCTGTCCACCAGGGGGAAAAAGGGTCACTGAGCATTCCTCTCGCCACAGGAGGGGCGGTGTTAGCCAGTCTCACATTTCACAGAAGTCCTGCACTCCGTGTCAATCAGTAAGACGACTGCCACCAAGCCAGCTGTCCCGTGTAATCCTCGGGAGGTTCAAGACTCTGCGGGCAGTATAATGGAGCGAGGGCAGCAAACCTTCTGTGAGGGCCAGATGTAAGCTCCTTAGGTTTTGTGAGCCAGTCTCTGCTGCATAGTCGTCTTCTCTCTTTTTTTTTTTTTTTTTAACAACCCTTTAAAAATGTAAAACTGTGAGCTCATAAGCCAACAAAAACAGGCCGAGGGCAGCTGTGGTTTGCCCATCACCCCATGCTAGACCATCAAGACCACTAACACATCAAGCCTTGTCCATCGCCTACCGTACTAGTAACGCTCTCTGATCCCACTGAAGGACCAGCGCCCAGCGGAGGAGGGAGCTGTCGTGGCCTCTCAGAAATCATTTCCATGCTTCACTCAACAGAACCAAGAAACACCCCCCTCCCCCATCCTCACTGCCACGCTCCTTCGCCTGTCCTCTGGCATTCCCAAAGGAAAGAAGGAAAGAAACGTGACAGTTGGAGCACTTACACACCACACCCAGAGCTTTCTTCCCTTGGGCTAGTCTCATCCTCTCCTCACCCCACCCTCTGAAAGAAGCTGCTTTTACAGACGAGAAAATGGAGGCTTAAAGAGTGTACATTACTCACCCAGGGACAGAGCCAGAAACGGTGGTGTCTGGCTCCAAAGCCAATGCTCTATTGCCCTACACAGTCACCCCTAAAAACCCATCTCTGATGGAGCAGGTTATCAGTTAAGGTCACGTATTTTTATAGTTAGTGCCAGTGATGGAAATCTCTTTGGACTATGGCCCTCGGGCAGGGTTCTAGTCAGACAGTCCTCTCAGGTAAGACTGTTCACCTCAGGTAAAGGGGAAAGACTGCTCGTCTTCAAACACTTTCTAATAACACATACAGGTTCAATCTAGAGTGAGATTCTCCCACCCTAACCCCGCTCTCAGCTCTGGCCCACCGTTTGCTCTCAACAGTGCCATGTGTTTGCATCAGTCTCTCCTACTGTATGGAATGAGCTCATTTAAAACAGTCCAGTGCCTGGCATGTAAGTGTGACCCTCAATAATGTCGGCTGAGTGAAAGAACAAGTAAGCTAAGGTAGAGCCTCAAGGTCTTGAGGCCAAAGCTGCCGCCGTAGCAGAAAGGCGGCAGGTGGACCCTCCTAGATTAAAGAGCCGGCGGGTGCACCTGGGTGCTCGGCCTCCCTGACTGCAGCAAGACAGGGGGCCGCATCCAGGCTGCACACTAACAGCCCAGACAGCGGTGGTCGGGCAGGAAGCTCTGCACGCTCAGGTGGCGAATGTCACACAGGAAGCCAGAGGGACAGTACTATTCCTGGTCCTCATTTGGGTACATTTCTGTTGCCTCTCATCCTAACAGAGATTAAGAGAGCAGACCCTGGAGCCCGACTGCTTGGATCTGATTCCGGACTCTGATGAGGGACCTTGGACAAGTGACTTAGTTGCTCTGGACCTTGGTTTCCTCTTCTGTAAATGGGGACAGTAAGAGCGCCTGCATCAAGGGTGTGGGCGGGTGAAATGAGTTAACATATGAGTTAACACATGCCAAGGGCTTAGGGCCTGGCTGTAGGAGTTAATCATCATTGTTCTCCCTCCACTCCTCAGCTCAGGGTTCAGTGCACGTTCAGAGCCAGCCGACCCTGCCCCTGCAGATGTTACTGGCAGCCTCTATCCTGGTTTCCCGTCATCACAGCAGATACTCGCTTTCTGCTGCCCCTCATCAATGTCACTAATCCACAGGGACTCAGCAAATTCTCATCACTTCCAGGACCTCCTTCCTGAGGATCACATCAGACTTCAGGTTTTAGTAAAGGAAAAGGTGTTCTCACCTGGGCCAACCACTTTGCTTCAGGGCCTATTTCCAATCCCTTCCTCACCTTATCTGCACCTTAAACTGACCACAGGCTCCAGAGGAGAGTTGTTAGCTCATCTGATTCCTTTGCTGCCTGGTCTCATCCTCTATCCCCCCTGTGGACCTTTCTTCTCCTCCTATCCTGTGTCTTGCACACGCACACCCACGCCCACATACACACACACACTCCAGGAATACTCCTTGTGCTGGAATCATCACTCCTAGAGTGAGTTTCAAGGAACGGCCCACCTGCCACCTAACCCCCTAGCTCCAAGGCTCATCTCATTACCTCTCCCCCTCACAGCCCCGGGCACCCCTTCCTTCTTGCTCCTTAATTAGACCCAAACTGAGGGGAAAGAATTTCATCATTACTGAGAAAACCACCGTGAAGATATTACTTTGCTCTGTCCTACTACACCCATCATGACTTCTGGACAATATCCTACGGAAAATGAAATGAGGAGACACAGGAGCCCAGGGCTGGGGGTGATGCAAAGGAAAGGGTTAGTAACCAAAACATATACAGAGTTATTCCACAGATCCTGACATCCACCACAACAGGACAAACTGTTTACGTTATCTCAGCTGCTGCCCACTTTGTACACTACTGCCCATTCCCACCCTGTCCACTCCAGCCGCGCTGCCCTGAAGGACACGCCTCCTCAGTGGGTGGTCAAGCAGGCCGCAGTACTAAACACCTCCAAAAGAGTCAATAATGTAACACAACTCTTTTCGTTATTAGGTTGCTTTTCTCCATGTTGCCACATTGATAGAACAGTATCAGTGTCACAGTGGAAGCAGCAGTAAATCTATTAAGTCTATGAAACCACAAGATGTTCTCTCTTTCTCTATTACATTGCTGGAGGGATATCAATGGTACGGCTCCTTCAGGAAGTAGTTTAGCAATTTCTCAAAAAGTGAAACACAAAACCATCATGTGACCCAGCAATTCCAGTCCCAAGAGAACTGAAAACCGTCCACATGAAGACATACAGGCAAATGGTGACAGCAGCATTATTCCTAACAGCCAAACACTGGAGACAACTCAGTTCTCCATCAACCAGTGAACAGACAGACAAAATGGGGCACATCCATACAAGAGGATACTATGCAGCAGACTACTGACACATACTACATCATGAACCTCAAAATCATGCTAACTGAAAGGAGACAGTGGGGCCGGCCCGGTAGCACAAGCGGTTAAGTGCATGAGCTCCGCTGCAGCAGCCCAGGTTCGCCGGTTCGGATCCCGGGTACGCACCGACACACCACTTTGCAAGCCATGGTGTGGTGGCATCCCATATCAAGTGGAGGAAGATGGACACGGATGTTAGCCCAGGGCCAGTCTTCCTCAGCAAAAAAAAAAAAAAAAAAGGAGGATTGGCAGATGTTAGCATAGGGCTGATCTTCCTCACAGAAAAAAAAAAAAAGAAAGGAGACAGTCACAAGAGATCATATACTGTATGATTTAGTTTAAATGAAATGTCCAGAAAAGGCAAATTGATAGAGACGGAAAGCAGACTGGGGGTTGTCTAGGGATGGGGTGCAAACAAAAGTTAACTGTAAATGAGCATGAGGGATCACATTGGGGGGATGAAAATGTTCTAAACTGATCTACAGTGATGACCGCACCACTTGGTCAAGTTACTAAAAACCACTGAATTGTACACCTGAGAGGAGTATATTTTATGACATGTAAAACATACCTCAACAAAGCTACTTCAAAGAAAAAAATCACACATAAGGTATCTTTATTCATCTGTCTCCCCAAGTTCATCTTCCCCCAACATCTAGCAAAACATCTGGCATGTAATGAGCTGAAATGCCCAGTGAATGAACAACTTTTTGAAAAACAAACAGTTTTGTCTTTTTCCATAGCGTCATGATTTACCAAAACTGCACGTGCCCGTCTACTCTTCCACCCGATCTGCCCCAAAACACAACAGCCAGCGTGCGCCGCAGAGCAAACGTGCCCACGAAGCTTCAAGCTGACCAAAACGTGACCCCAGCACTTGACGATGTATCCTGACCAGCTATTTATGAAGCGCAGTGCTTGTCTCTCTTCCAAGTTTGAAAAGAAAAAGTGTCTTCCTTATGTTTTCTAAGAGCATTCTTATGAAAACCTTTGGGGTTAGGAGCAGAGAAGAGCGAGCATGATGTAAGTATCAGATTCAAAAGAGGTAAAGGTTCAGAGAAATTGTAATCTAATTTAAAATAAACTCAAATTCTTTCAGGAAAGATTTATTTTTGACTTAGAAGCAGCCAATTTAATAAACACACCAGATACCGTCCCAAGAGAATTAAATACAGCAAGTGAAGCAAGGGAACGAGAGCTCTGACTTCACTTGTGTTCTGCGCCATTTCATCTGTCTTAAACAGCAACCAGGAAGAGGATGTTTCAAAGAAAATAATTATTAAGGAAGAAAGAACTGTATTAATCTTGCTTTGAAAAGCAAGATTTTATTTTCTCAACTAATATTATAGCAAAAATAATGCAGTAGTGAGTAAAAATATATTGCTTGCTAAATTCCATACTACCTAGAATTTACGTTATGTCCTACTTAATCCCAGGTTTCAGTAACACGAGTATCTGTTGTTCAGATACAGAAATACAACGTGCCTCCTCACAGTCTGAATGTGAAGTGGAGTGGTTAAGGGTGTAGGCTTTTGCAACAAACTGGTTCAAACCTCGCCTCTACCACATATTTGCTTTATGATCTGGGACAACTCATTCAACCTTTGTATTGTGGTTTCCTTACTTTTGAAGAGGTGAAGATTCAATGATTTTAATCTCCTTTACTCATAGACCACTTATAACTTATTTCTTACCTAGCTTGAAGACTAAGGTCTTCACAAGACTACATTATTTTCCGGACCTGGTAATCAGCTCTCATGATTTAATATTGGCGTGGCACCACATTCCACCAACCCCAGAGTTGACTGGTATGTCAGCCATTTTAAAGGATTATAAATGGGGACTTAAGCAAACTTCTGGAAGATGTGCAAACCTAGACAAATACTGCTGAGTTAAGGACTGTTCCAGCCAACTCTCTCTTGTCTGTTAGGTAAGGGGAAAAGGACTGACAAACACAATACATTCATCCTTTGCACATTCGAAAAACAATCTCTACCAGTAGGTTGGTTCCAACTTCCTCCCAGCCCTGCTTCTTACTGATGGTAATTAAAATCGAGCCAACCTCACCGATTCTGGTTCAATTCAACTGTAACACAGTAATCCCTCACACCCATCATACAGATGGCTTCTTAGATCCAAGAAACAGCATACAAGATAGTTCATTTACTTTAGATTAAGAAACAGTCACATGGCTGAGATTAACAAATACTCAGGTTTCCTGGCTTCTAATTTCCAGTGTACCTTCTGTATTAAATCCCCTTTTCGGGGAGGGGAAACACCCAGTGAAGCCGAGGGGAAGCAGGGCAGACCACAGCCCCTGGGGAAGCTGACAATGCAGTTCACTTTCTGCATCTTTACCTTTTACTATACATCTCTATCTATACGTCCAAGTATTAACACTCACTGTGTACAGCCCCAACAACTCAGTTTAAATTCGAACCTCATACTTTCCAAACTCAAAATCGTAACATACAGCCTGACAAGAACAGGTGTATTTGTGGAGATAATGGGTCAGAGAACAACACCCTAGACCCTCTAGTCACTGCAATTCACAACTCGCCAGCCAGACAGTGTGTAAGGGAAAGCCACTCAACTGAGGCCCCTGGGCCTGAAAACGCCACGAAGGTAAAAGGAGAGGGACAATGGGCCACAGCTCTGCTATCCGGCTGAATAACAGCCAAGGATGCTCTCCTCCAAAAGTTTACCGCTTCAATGAAATCCCTCCCAACCAAGTACCCTACAGAGCTGCTGCATCCCCACAAAAGAGACCTAAACACTTGAAGGGCAAATCAAATGAGTAATGCAACAAATCTGCCCTCCCCCAGCCCGGACTGGACTGCAACGTGAAGTATGCATCTATTTACCTGAAGCTCACACAATCATTCAAGTACAGTAACTCAACTTTGATGCAGAGGTCAGATTTTAGAAACCTCAACCTTCCAGAAGCACAAAGCAAAGAGGCCCCCAAGCACAGAAATAGCTGTCATGAATCCTGAGCCCTGAATTCGCATGCACTGCTCTTCACGGGAGGGGAGAGATATTCTGGTGCACAATCAACACACACTCTAAGAAAGGTCAAATACCTGGGTTCCTAACCCACAGCAGATTAGAAGCAGCAGACTAGGCGAGGGTGGGCAACGACTCTAAGAACGGCTTTAATTGCAGAAGAGAAGAAATGCAGAGAGGATGAAGGACAGCCATCCGAGGCCCTCTGCTGTAGCAGCAACCCCCCCCCACTCCCAGATAGTGCCCAAAGACATCACTGAATTACAGTATGACGCAGGCCACCTCCCCGACTCTGAGAGGAAATGCCAGCCATCCCCCAGAGGGTAAACTCTGAAAATACCATGCTGAAATATTTAATAAAGATGTATGCCCAAAAAAGGATTTGCTCCTGACACAAAAAAACTCCAGACCCTGCCCCACAGTTTCTCCTTAAAGTTATCCTCTTTTCAATATTTCTTCAATTCTCCAAATGGAATCAGGGAGGTAACCTCTGTGAGGTCCCTTCTACAAGGAAGCTGTGCACAGGCTCATGTCTCGTACTGCTGCAGCAAACAGGGCTGGCATCGGTCAGAACCAGACAGCAGGGCAGGACGTGGGTGAGCATCGGGCTGCGAGGACCAGTGGCGCAGGGTCCCTGCTATCACAACTGACCACAATCACACACTGTGATCTTCCACCAAACTGACCAATAAACACTGTTGAAGGAACTGTTTTTAATTCCCATCAAAACACTTAACAATTTACTACTAGCTATCTGGTAGACTCAGTCATCCACGCACCTATCTATTCCAGATAAACCACGTATTATACAAAAGAAGCTTCACTTGACTTCTGAGTCCTTAGCTTAATGAGAAGAGCACACAACAAACCGTGGCAGGTGTGAATATACTGACTGCAATTCGCAGTCGGTCGTGCTGATGGAACACAGGCTTAAAAATAACATGAGGAGACCTCCCGGAAAAGAAGGCAAATGAAAGGCACTTTTATGCTCCTCTCCCCTGTCCACACTGAAGTTAATAAAAGAATGAAAATGAGAAGAAAAGTCCATCCACAATAAAACCAGGAAACAATCATAACCCTAAAGACTACCTACCACATACAGTAAATATCGGAGCCAACCTGAGGGAAGAGGAGAGAACAAGCCCACAACTTGCTAGGCCCCAGGCAAGAAGCGGCTTCACTGAAACTGAGATGTCCTTTTCCAGGAAGGGCAGGGGCTGAGGTTGTGGGCAGGATTCTGGGGCGGCAGGGACCCACTCCGTGGCGACCTGGTTCATGCCACAAAGCTGCCCAGGAGGCCTGGCTGACAAGGGCCATGGCCACTTCCCCAACCGGGAAGAGAGCCCAGCTTCGCAATGCTGACCAGAGGCAGCTAGCCTGTTTAACCTTCCACCACGTGAGCCTCCCTGGATCATCAAGTCACCCCAAGGAAGAGTGGATGGAGGGACGCCCCTCAATGGGCAGAAGACAGCATCAGGCAGGGGTGCAAGAGGACGGAGCGGACCTGAGGTGGGCCAGTGCTCCATAGGGCTCCCGCGATGCTGCACTGTCCTGGGCAAACTGCAGGCCCAGGTGGAACTGCCCCTTCAGAGGCGCCTCCTAGTCAAAGGAATCCACACAGAGGATCCACAAAGAAAAGGGGACATGGGCCGGCCCCGGGGACTAGCAGTTAAGTTCAGCACGCTCCACTTTGGTGGCCCAGGTTCGGCTCCCAGGAGTGGACCCACACCACCCATCAGCAGCCATGCTGTGGTGGCGACCCACATACAAAACAGAGGAAGAATGGCACAGATGTTAGGAAGATTGGCACAGATGTTAGCTCAGGGTGACTTTTCCTCAGAAAAAAAAAAAAGAGCAGTGTGAAAGAAATACAATAAGCAAAAGGCAGAAGGAAAATGACATTTCAAAGGACTTCCCAAGGGAAAGGGGAAAAGTTTCAAATACTTCTCTTGACTCAAAGAAATTAAAGAAAACCGGGACTTTTTTTTAAAACTAATCTCAAAAACGGACTAGCTGATGCAGTTGAAGATAATAAAAACCATTACCAAAATAAGCACCACATTGGGCCAGCCCTGTGGCATAGTGGTTAAGTCCGGCATGCTCCGCTTCAGCGGCCTGGGTTCACGAGTTCGGATCCACGGCACAGACCTACACCATTCGCCAAGCCATGCTGTGGCGGCAACCCACATACAAAATAGAGGAAGACTGGCAACAGATGTTAGCTCAGGGCCAATCTTCCTCACCAAAAAAATAAATAAATAAATAAATGCCACATTAAATGCAGCAAAAAGTAGGAGACACTGCTGAAAACAATGACAGGGAGAATAAAAAATCACCTGAAAACGGGAGAGCTAAAAAGATAAAAGTGATCAGAGAAGAAGCTAGATATGTATTTATACATACATATGAACTGTACCTGAAAATGAAAATAAGGAGATAGCAAAAATCCCACTTCTAGTTTATCCTAAGGAAATAATTAGACAAGTGGAAAGCTTCATATATTCATTGGTGTTTTCTATAATTTTTTTTTTCCTGAGGAAGTTTAGCCCTGACCTGACATCTGTGCCAATCTTCCTCTATTTTGTATGTGGGTCCCCACCACAGCATGGCCGACAAGTGCTGTAGGTCCACACCCAGGATTCGAACCCACAAACCCAGGCCGCGGAAGCAGAGCACGCTGAACTTAACCATTACACCACGGGGCTGGCCCCTTAAACTTTTTTTTTTTTTAAGCTGAGAACTACCTAAGCAGACACCAACGTAGGATTAGCTACAGAAATTATTCCGCAGCCATACAATGAAATACCAAGCAGCCACTCAAATAATGCTGATTTATTGACATGGAAAAGCATGCCAGTGTTCAAGAGGAAAAAGTACACTACAGAACAGTACATATAGAATGGTTCCATTTTTGTTGTAGGGGAGGGGCGGGTGGGTAACATATGTTCACAGAAAAAACTTTGGAAGGATATACACTAAAATATTAACAGTAGTTATGGTTTTTATAATTTATGTTTGTCTGCATTGTTCCAGTTGTTAATGAGCTTATTTCACAAATTTATACTATGAAAAAAGCAGAGCTGTACCACTTCCCTTTTTTTTTTTTTTTTGTTTTTTGTGAGGAAGATCAACCCTGAGCTAACATCCATGCCAATCCTCCTCTTTTTGCTGAGGAAGACTGGCCCTGGGCTAACATCTGTGCCTATCTTCCTCCACTTTATATGGGATGCTGCCACAGCATGTCTTGACAAGCGGTGCACCAGTGTGCACCCGGGATCCGAACTCGGGCTGCCAGCAGTGGAGCGCGTGCACTTAACCTCTATGCCATGAACAGACACCCGAACACATACACAGACTAAAAGATCAAAAATGCCAGACTTGGCGGGGAGGGTGAAAGGGATAAGGGGGAACCTATGTATGGTGACAGATAAAAATTAGACTATTGGTGGTAAACACGATGCAGTTTATACAGAAACTGATATATAACAATGTACACCTGAAATTACACAATGTTATAAGCCAACGTGACCTCAATAAACTAAGAAAAAAAGAATACTTTACACTATCTCTTTGTGGTTAAAAAACAAAAAAAGGCCAGACTTGACTTCAGGAAGATTTTAAGTTTATAGTCCAGAATTCTTGGACCAAACCATCTGGTCACAACAAGTCAGTTATCAGACATCTCTAATCCATTACCCTAAATCAATCTGGGTAATAAAGAAGCTAAAAGCAACAAATGTCCTTCCATATTAGATTTAACATGCTGAATTATACTATACCAAACACTGTAATTACTGCATTTTCTTTTAAACAATTCTCTCCATGAGGAGAACTAATAAACAAAATGACAATGCTAAAAAAAATAAATCACCTGAAAATCTCAAGAAAACTTAACTCCTACTATACAGTCATGTTGCTTAACGACAAGGATACGTTCTGAGAAACGCGTCCATAGGCGATTTCCTTGTTGTGTGAACATCAGAGAGCGTACTTACACAAATCCAGATGGTATAGCCTACTATACACCTGGGCTGTACGGTACTAATCTTATGGGACCACCATCGTATAGGCGGTCCATTGTTGACCCAAATGTAGTTACATGGTACATTACTTACTTGTGTTTATTTTTAAACCCATTCAAATTTCATTTTCTGAAGCTAAAAGGAAACATTCAAGTTTAAAGAAATTGGGAGACCACGGGAAATTTCTTAAGATATGGATACAATTCAATATTCCTCTTAAAATCCTTGTCATTCTAGGTTTCACTGAAGAAGAGAATGGAAATTGTTCAATTTAAAAGACAGCATGTTTAATTACATGTGTTCCTCACTTTCAGGCAGAGAACAAGATGTGGCAAGATAGATAATCAATGCAGCAAAGGCTGAGGAGGGTGCAGCGGTCCAGCGACAGGTGTGATTCCTTTCACAATGGACACCCGGTGAAGGGCTGGCCTGCACGGCCACTCGCCACCTTCTCCCTGAAGACTGTGTTTCTCCTACCAGTTCTGGCCCCACCAGTCCAGGCAGATCTCAAACGGCCTAGTCCATAAGTGAAAAGACCCCACCCTTCAACGTCAAAGGCCTACCCACCTTCTTTCCACTAAATGTCACAACCACCAAATAACATTTGAGTATTTCATTTCAGAAGCCTTTTTTTTTTATTTTTGGTTTTGCTTTTTTTTTAATGATGAAATTACCAGACCTGTCAAAAAGCTTAAACGATAGGTGATATTGCCATAAGGTGACCAATTTTACCAAGAAGGTGGTGAGCAGAGGCTTTCTTCCCTTCACTGGCCGACTCAGGTGCACATCAGAGGCAGCAGAGGCCTCCCTCACCAGCCGCCTGCCCGTCATCCTTCTACCTGGCCTCCTGTCAACCCACCCAGAGACAAGCAGGCTGGCTGCTCATCTTCCAAATTATCGCCCACAACAGCTCTTCTTATCTCCAGGCCCACAAATGCGGGCGGCAACCTCCACCATAGAAAGTCAAATTCCCATCTCTCACTTCCAAAAAGGTGTCAAGAACCAATCAACAGGTTCAAAAGAGCCAAGAAGATGGATTTTCTCAACTAAAAACTGACATAACACATCAACTCTTCGTGTTCGTCACATGAACTCTTTTAGTTATTCACACCCTGATCTCTGAGGCCCTCTAACACCTCAGTTCCCCTTCTTCCTACATCTAATTGTTTTAAGGCACAATTTTTTTTTTTTTTTTGAGGAAGATCAGCCCTGAGCTAACATCCATGCTAATCCTCCTCTTTTTGCTAAGGAAGACCGGCTCTGAGCTAACATCCATTGCCAATCCTCCTCCTTTTTACCACCCCACCCCAAAGCCCCAGTAGATAGTTGTAGGTCATAGCTGCACATCCTTCTAGTTGCTGTATGTGGGACGCGGCCTCAAGTTGCTGTATGTGGGACACGGCCTCAGCATGGCCAGAGAAGCGGTGCGACGGTGCGCGCCCGGGATCCAAACCCGGGCCGCCAGCAGCGGAGCACGTGCACTTAACCGCTAAGCCACAGGGCCGGCCCAAGGCACAATTTTTTTATATGGAAAAAATTAAAAAGGTGATACAGATAAAAAAGTCAATAGGGTGCTGGCTGTGTGCTGTTTTCCCAGTATCTGAACTGAGATCCCACTTGTCCACTGATTCTTGTAATATATGCCATGAGGGTGGGGGTGGTAAGAGTAGGAGGTGCAATTTTTAACCGCAAATCATTGTCTTCTCTGCAAGGCTCCCAGTTTTATTCAGCTATCAACCCAGTAACCCTGGCTTTATTACCAACTCTTTCTGACCAATAGAGCAAACAAAATATGCACAACACACACAAGTCACCTTCTCTATCCTTCAATATCACAGCCTCAATCACCTACCCAACCAAATACTCCAGTCAATCAATCCCAAGCTGTCGTCTCTATCCAAACAGAACAATCTGTGCTAAACCCTCATGGTAAGGGATGGCATTTACAGGGCTGAGTCACCAATCCCTCCCTTCTCCCTTGAGAACTCACCTGAAACCCTAACTCTCCACTACAGTAGGCAAATTCACTGGAGAACCTGACCAAGTGTAAAGAAAAGAACATGGCGCCTACGGCCAGACAAATGTGGGTTCAAATCATCCCCACCTCTAAATAATATGTTTCTCTAGACCTTACTTTACTTATCTGTAAAAGGACAGAAAAATGCATACATACTATAGTTTTCCTGTGAATAAAATATAAAAATTGATTTTTAAAACAGTGGTATATAACAAATGTTCCCATGTCCCCATTATACTTTGACCTGAAGCTTCAGCTGCATTTTTCTTCCGTGAGCCACAACTGCCCAAATTACACACAGTACTAGTTGAAACGCAGATGACTGGCACACATTAACTAACAGCTGAAGGTGGGAAGGTAAATCATGGAAGTGTCAAGGAGCTGACCCATCTCAAGGGTTTATCCTCAAATCACACACCTGACCACATACACGTCACTATTCTCCCTCATGCCACATCTTTCTCTATGAAAAATGAATAAATTACTTAATCTACTATATCCCCTTCAATATGCATCCGGATCTCTCAGGGAGGCCCTAGTAACAATGAACAGACAAGCCCCCAAACATTATCCTGGGCTGGGGCCAGAATGGTCACGGTTCAGGGGCCTCTGTGATGGGGCTGTTGCTAATACAACCCCAGTGGTGACTCCATCCTGACACCACGTAGATAACACACGCTGTGAGACACAAAGGCTTCAGTTAAGTAAATTTTTGCTCTGAACATTTGAAATACATTCAGCTAATCATCAACTAAGACTATCAACTTCCTCCATTAGCCTAATGCCACCCACCTCTTCCCTGCCTGCCTGCGCTTGGTGTAACCTCACAGGGCAGAAAGTCACATCTCACAACTCTTTAATTTAACGATCCTGACTTTCTACAGGAATCCCGCTTACTCACTGAACTCATTAATACATTTATTTACAGTCGCCACAGCTGTAATGCTGTAATGCTGCAGGTTCCCCCTCAACACCCAAATTCAATCCTCTCTAGAGGGTTTTCGTGCTAACTCATGAAACATCATGACCAGTTGGTCACTGCCAACTGAGGTGACTCTTCAGAGAAAGTAAAAGCTTCCTTGTTTCTTCTCTCTGCCTTTTTTTTTAAATAGGAGGAGCCTCCTTCCTACACTTTCGTCGTCTTCTCAAAAGACAAACCACGAGCAACCATCACTGAATCCAGCCGTGCTTCCTAATACACTTGCCTCCCATGAAAGCTCATGGACACCGCCATCCTTTTCCCAGGCGGAAGAAGCCCTGAAGCTCTTGGCTCAAAAGTGAAAACACTCATTTGCATGTTATTCTTATATAAACTCTCCTGTTAGTTCCAGAGGCCCAATTCTAAGTAGGCAAAATAAAATGAAACCATCTTTACAGCCTACCGTGCTTCAAGTGTATTCAGTCCAATTAAAAGAAAAGAAAAACGCTCCTCTGAACCAGGACTGAAAATTAAGTTCAACTTTAAAAAATATATATATACATAGGGGCTGGCCCGGTGGAGTAGTGGTTAAGTTGGCGCGCTCCACTTCAGCAGCCTGGGGTTCGTGGGTTCAGATCCCAGGTGTGAACATATGCACCGCTTATCAAGCCATGCTGTGGCAGGTGTCCCACATATAAAAGTAGAGGAAGACAGGCACAGATGTTAGCCCAGGGCCAATCTTCCTCAGCAAAAAGAGGAGGATTGGCAATGGATATTAGCTCAGGGCTAATCTTCCTCACAAAAAAAAAAATATATATATATACATATATATACACACACAAATATACATACACAATACTGGACCAGCCTATCAAAATCAAGACATACGTAGGTTTCCAATCCCTCCTTGTTATTCGTCCCTCAAGCAAATCAGAAATAAACAAAGAGGCCACCAAGGCCACTTTAGGGTTGATCTGGATTATCCAATCCACTAAGGAGACACCTCCTGACACAAAACCCCCCTCTTACTTCCTCTTTTTTAGCATTTTTATCTTACTCAAAAACTAAGCCTAATGCTTTCTCTTTCCCATTATATCAGGCAGGAGGAGGGAAAGGGAAAATCCTCATTTTACTCATCTACACCAGTCACTCCAAACCACAGCCAATTCTATGAACAGATCCCCATCTGCCTGGAATACCTTCTACCCACTAGCTCCTTAAAGAACTGTTCAAATACACACGCAAATGCCGCCTCCTCCAGGAAGACTTCCTCTCTTTCACCCACTTTGTTTAAAATCACCTCTCTGATTAATACCACCCTGTACTCCCAGTGCTTGCTGGAATGTCTGCCCGACACTGCGCATTAAGGACAGCAGGCGTGGCTTATCCATTTCCCTAGCCTCTAGCATGGCGCATTAAACACAGCAGACATCCAATAAATCTTTGCTGGTTTAAAAATGAGTATTATGTCTCATCAGGAACACAAAAAGCACTTAAGTGCTGGCAGAAATTGGATTGCTTGAGGGGTCTTGGTTAGAGGTTAGTGACATTTCTGATGGAACTGCTGTGATAGGGAAGAAAAAAACCATCAAATGGACCTTCCAGCCTTCCCCTCAGTTCTAAACGTAAGATAGGGAACAATCCTTTGCAATTAAGGTGACCACAGAATCCTTACTCTCAACATTAGTTACCCCTGCGGAATAAAATCATACAATTCTGATTTTTTTTTTTTTTTACAATTAGTTATATTACTTCTATAATATTTTAAATAAATTTAAATTTGTAATTGCTTAATTTTGTTAAGGAATCTTTACATTAGTTCAGAGGGGAAAAAAAGGCATCACGTGGCATTTTCTCCTTACAGTCCACAGTAGCTTCCACAGGAACTGGAGTTATGGGACGGGATGTCGACTCCAGGTCCCAAACCGAGGTCATAAACATGCCAGATGCTGACGACAGGCCAGCAAGGTGAGGGCAGCTCCACAGAGACCTCAGGAGCTGCGTGAGCCAGGACACGGGTGGAGGTGGGACACACAGAGGCAAACCACTTGCAAAGGCTACAGGAGCACCTGTCCCACCCAAGGGGTGAGATCTCCTTCCACTTAACCCAGCTGCAAAAGGGCAGGATGACAGAAATTTTAGGGAGTCAAAACAAAAAAACGGAGGGCCAGCCGGGTGCAGTAGTGGTTAAGTTCGCGCACTCCGCTTCGGCAGCCCAGGGTTTGCAGGTTCAGATCCGGGGCGTGGACCTACACACCGCTCATCAAGCCATGCTGTGGCGGCGTCCCACACACAGGAAGATGGACACAGACGTTAACTCAGGGCTAATCTTCCTCAGCAAAAAGAGGAGGACTGGCGGGGCCGGCCCGGTGGCGCAAGCGGTTAAGTGCGCGCGCTCCACTGCGGCGGCCCAGGGTTCGCTGGTTCGGATCCCGGGCGCGCACCGACGCACTGCTTGGTAAGCCATGCTGTGGCGGCGTCCCATATAAAGTGGAGGAAGATGGGCACCGATGTTAGCCCAGGGCCGTCTTCCTCAGCAAAAAAAAAAAAAAAAAAAGAGGAGGATTGGCGGATGTTAGCTCAGGGCTGATCTCCTCACAAAAAAAAAAAAAAAAAAAAAAGAGGAGGACTGGCAATGGATGTTAGTTCAGAGCCAGTCTTCCTCAAAAAAAAAAAAAAAGCTTTACTAAAAGAAGGAGGTTCATTTTCAGTGCAGACACTTAGTTTTTTAAATTAACAGCCTCAAATAACTGCAGGGGCAGAGGACCAGAAGGAACCGTGCAGAACTACCCTATTAGAATCTTTTCCCTTGTCAGGTTCCTAAGTGGCTGCCAGAGCCTAACTTCTCAAGATATAATTCCAGAGACACGTACCTTGAGAACCCCAATCGCATGCGTTTTCATAATGACAGAGACCAACGGCGACCCAGGCCCCACCACGGCCAAGAGAAAGTACTTTTGGTTGAGTCAGAAACTGAAGAAGCCAATGAGGAAAAAACAGTATGTATAGAAAAATATTTCAGTAGAATCAAAATGACATGTTTTAAAAATAGCCTCATTGATTTTTAGGGTAGTGAAACTATTCTGTATGATACTATAAGGGTGGATACATGTCACTATACATTTGTTAAAACCCACAGAACATACAGCCCCAGGAATGAACCTTAATGTCAACTATGGACTTTGGGTGTTGAGGATGTATTAGTGTAGGTTCACCAATTATAACAAATATAACCTAGTGCAGGATGTTGATGGGGAGGTGAGTGCAGGAGGTATATGGGAAATCTCTGTGTCTTCCACTCGATTTTGTTGTTCACCTAAAACTGCTCTAAAAAATGAAGTCTATTTAAAAAAAAATTTTTTTAAGTATCTTCATTATTCCAGTTAACCCCCAAAGAGCCCATACTTCCCATAGATGCTTAAGGTCCACTGCTCTTTACAGAATAGAACTTTAAAATGGGCCATTTCACTTTAATTACTGAAATTACCTCTGGCTAAAATAGTAACAAAACAAGAGTCCTGGTTTAACCTGCCAAGTTTTATAAACTCATCTCCATACCCCCAAGTTATCTAAAACATCATGCCTCTTAGATCTAGATTAGATTAACTAAAAGTAAACCTAGATGAAACTCCAAAATCTCTTTCTCACCTAAAGCTAGCATTTTAGGATGCTTACGTTGTACAAATGTAAAAGAAAATTATTTTAATAACATAACTACCCAAAAACTCCTACCCCTAACACTGCTTTCATTTTTCTTAATTACTCTCCAGGTTGCACCAGGCAGGGTAAGAAGTACCATGGGAACCCCAGTACCATCCAGTCTGGCTTAAAATGAAAGCTTGCTGACTTTAGTTAACCTAGACGCTTCTACACTGACTTTTACAGGTATAACCAAAGACCAAGATGTTTGAACAACATCCCCATTAAATCCTGCTATCCAACTCATCAGAAAGTTACAGTAGTTCCCCTCATGCAAGGGGGATACGTTCCAAGACCCCCAGCGGATGCCTGAAAACCGCAGATAGTCTTGAACCCTATATATACTGTTTTTTCCTGTACACACATACCTATGACAAAGTTTAACTCATAAATTAGGCACAGTAAGAGAATAACAACAATAACAAATAACAAAACAGAACCATAACAATATACAATATACTGTAATAAAAGTTATGTGAAGGTGGCCTCTATCTCAAAATACCTTATTGTACTGTACTCAACTTTCTCCTTCTTGTGATGATGTGAGATGATGAGATGAAGTGAGGTGAGTGACACAGGCGTTGTGACCTAGCGTTATTGCTGGACCAAGGTTGATCTTGGAAAGCAAAATCGCCGACAGGGGGGACTACTGTACCTTCCGATCCACTTCAGGAGTGACATCCATTAAAGTACAAATTAAAGAGTTTTAGGGCCAGCTCCGTGGCTTGGCGGTTAAGTGCGCGCGCTCCGCTGCTGGCGGCCCGGGTCCGGGGCCCGGGTCCGGATCCCGGGTCCGGATCCCGGGCGTGCACCGACGCACCGCTTCTCCAGCCATGCTGAGGCTGCGGCCCACATACAGCAACTAGAAGGATGTGCAGCTATGACATACAACTATCTACTGGGGCTTTGGGGAAAAAAACTAAAATAAAATCTTTAAAAAATTAAAAAAATAAAAAAAAAAATAAAGAGTTTTAAGGTCAAATTTAGGTACATCCTAGATATTTGGAGCTTTGGCATACAATTTACCTAATAAAACTTTTTAAAAAGACACTCTTGTCACCTAAGACTGCTCTTGACTTAGGGACAATCAGCTCAGGAACTGCTCCCACTGATAACAGATTAGCCACCCACAGTGCCCCTCTCTCCTCATCCATCCACCCTGGGGCCACCTGTGGAAATCACGTGTGGAAAAGCCCTGACATGGCGACAGCAGGGTTCAGAGGAGAAGAACTCTGTGAATAGCAGAAGCTCGGTGGAGCACCTAGGGGCCTGTGAGAGCTGAAACTCAGGCTCCTCCCTGTACAGTCTTCCTCCTCATAGTGCTCACGCCCGTTCTCATATTGCTAACCATCACTCATGACCTAATTAATAAACCACGGCTCCGTCCCTAGCCTGGCCTCTTCCCCCAAGCTCCAGACCCATATACGTAACCAATCATCCATTTTCTCCTCCTACATCCCAGTTACCTGAAATACAATTCCTTACCTACACAGGTTCTTCATCTTCTACGCCAGTCGGTGGCCCCACCATTCACTCACCCACACACCCAAGCCAGAAGCCTAGAGACCATCCTAGGATCCTCCCTCTCTCGCCATCATCACCAAACCCAGCCCACTCTACTCTCTTACACGGCTCCCCCTTGCGTCCCTTCCCCTGCTCCCCACCCAGCTACTGACGACTCTGTCCAGTCCCACATCAGCTCTCCCCGGGCCACAGCAACGGTTTCCGGGCTGAGGGACCAGCCTCCGCCCTCTCCAGCCCAACAACCAAACTGTTAAAACCCAAAATTGGTCTCATTCTGCTGCTTCCAGCTGTCCTAGGAATTTCATAACACCTAATAGGCTCAGCATGCTCCTTCCTTTACAATCTGGTTCCCGACTACCTCCTCAGTCTCCTGTCTCTTGTTCTCTTTCCTTTCCCCTTGAAGTCCAGCAAAACCGAACTCCTTGCACTTTTCCAACACTCTAAGCTATTAAAAAAACTCGTACACTTTTGAACATTCTAATCTGTCTGGATTCCTTCTGCCTTTAAAAGTAATTCTTCTAGAACAGAGCTCAGGCATCATTTCCTACATTAATCTTCCCTGTCACCTCTCAATATTTAATTATTCCCACCAGAGCCGTGCTATCATGAAAGGATGGCATTAAAGGATGGAGGAGAAGGGTACTGGAGGTAACAGCGAGGGCCAGCACAGCACAAGGGACCAATGTGAACTCAGCAATACTGCGGGGACCAGTCCTGCACCAAGAAAAGTAAAGAAAATTCTTCCTGATACCAACTACTTTACTGCCTTCAGAACCAGGAACTTAACTCTTACCATTACAATTTAGTTAGTCTTTTCCAGCCTAGCCTCACAACTTAGCCACCGTTTATAAACTCACTTCTACAAGAAAACGTGCTGAATTTCTAAGCAACAAACTTACAAATAAAATCTGAAATTCATTTGGGAACTGCCAAGATTTTAAACTTTATTTCTGACATATGAAAAGTTTTCCTTTTTCTTTTGCATCTAACTGTAACAATGGTGATCACGGAAATAAATTACAATCAAAATATTAATATATCCCTTACTAATTTTTGCTTTATAAAATACTACGAGGTAAACGGACAGTCTACATTTATAGTTTCTCAGCTTAGAATAGGAAAGATCTTTATGACACAAAGTCCAACAACACTTCCTCTTTTTCTTTAATTGTACTTCTATCCAACAAGCTTCCATTTCTGTGTTCATTCTCCTAAGGCTAAACAAATACCTGAAGACAACCATACAATAAAGAAAAAATTTTTAATTTGAATAAAGAAAAAAGCAAACAGGTTCCAGCAGAATTCAGTAGTGCTAAATTCTCACATTATTGCCTTATATTTCTCAAGTTCTTCTATTCATCAAAAAAATATATATGGTAGAAGGGTAGTAATACAGGTCCATGTCCCCTATCCAAAATTCTAAAACCAAAGTGTTTCATAACTTCTTTGGATGGAAGGTCTACACTGATCTGAAACCACTTGGTAGGAAAACCTGAAGTGATGTAGGGGTGATCCACAGTCTAAATGCTAACAGACACGCCTCGATGCTCCTGCCCATGGGCTGCTGCACACAGCCAGGCGGCCCGTCTCCAATGCTGGCACCGCTACTGCAGCAGCGCCTCACGCATGTGTGCACCTTGTGCGGGAAGAAAACATGTATACACGGTATGTATCATTTCAGCGACCACTGCCCTGTCACTCAAAACACACACAAAAGCAGACTGGTCCTATTTGGGGTAAATGTTCACTCAGAGCAATAATTTTAAGTCACAATATTTGCACCTACCATAGTCTTGCAAATTTCCATATCTACAACTTTTTGTTAAATATAAGACTACAAAGAAACATACAGGACATAAAAGTTATTTTAACACTAGAATATTCAGAACATATACAAAGTATTCATCTGAAGGACAATTAAGATGACGACAATTCAGCCAGGCAGAATTCCCACTGCTTGTCTTCCTCAGGCGCCTATGTTTGCTTCATCCACAGCCTAGGGGAGGCCCTGAGAGGACAGTGGTTTTGTCGTTCTGAGTTAATGCTCACATTTATACACATGCGTGCGCGCGCACACACACACACAGTCTTTGTGGGCTCCAGTCCACATGTACTGTCCTCTGTTCAGGATACAACTCAGCAAGGGATCTGTAGTTCCACTGGGTGAGTGGTCTCACTTACCAATGTAAGCAAAGCAATTAACTACAAAAACTCATTAAACAACAACAATCACACTGTTGGGGGAGGGGAAGGATGAATAATGTTTTTCCTTCTCCAAAGGCAAAAAAAGCAGCAAGGTTATTCTTTCTAACCAGCAGAGCCAAACAGGAATGTGCTCCTGGCTAGAACCCTGGGTCCTAAAGATGAGGCATGCCTTACATTAAAGAGGCGGGGGTAAGTCAGTAATGACATTAAATAATCACCATTCAAACTGTATGGAAATGAAGGATAATATTTATGATCCACTTCTGAATGGAAAACAAATATAAAAAGTGCACCTATGTAAGACTGCAATTACTTATAGATATGTATGTACATAGATGACAACTGGAAAATAAGCAAAATAGAAAAGAGCCATATTCAAGTAGTGGGATTATAGATGCTTTTGCTTCAAAAATCATTTAATGGGGGATGGAGTGATGGTGTTTTTCCAGGGTGGGGGGCAGTTTCCATTTCTGTACCCACTTTCAGCCCCCCACCTCACATTACTTTTTAAGAGACTATGCACAGACAACGTGGCCAGGGTAGGAAGCAGGGCTCAAACCCTGCAGCTGATAAGCAACCGCAGGCCCTTCCGCTGGTTTTCACAGGGCCTGGCCACCACCAACTCTCCAGCAAAAGCCAAGAGAGCTATCGCTACGCTGATATAAAAGGACCAACGAAGGGAAGAACCATTTCCATGGAATTTCAAAAATAGCCTTATTTGATTGCTACAGCTAACATATTAAGACATTATCTATGCAATAGGCCATGTATAAAAACACTGAGAATTTTATCATTTTAAAAAGGATTAAAATATTTTATCATCTAATAACTTTTCACTCCAACTATTTTTCAGGATGTTGAGGGTTCGTTCCTTTGGAAACAAAGAGGAAAAATTATCTCTGACCAGGAGTGCTACAAGCTTCTTTTAGGCTACTTACTGATAAAAGTCAGATTACAATGAAGAAATAATAAAATAACATTTTATATACACACGCATATATGAACATAAACATATATCTATATATTGGGGGAGAGACTGAGAAGGCCTGCTCTCAAGAAACCATTTGCTCCACATAAACAGTAATTCACCCAAGAAGAAGGAATCAGGCAGATCCCTGGGAAAGCTGCTTTTCAACTCAGAACTGTTCTAAACTAGGTGATCACTTTAAAATATGACTCTGCTCCACGCCCACAGGGAAATGCAATTCCACCCCACCAAATCAAGGCTTGCACCCTCGGGCTGCTGGAGCTGCAGGCCCTGGCCCATCTGGGAATGTGACCTGAGACCACCACGACCATTAGGTGTGGCGCTTCACTGACGAAGACAGGCAGCCTGCACGACCAGGCCAGGAAATGCACGCAGTTTCACTTCACGTAGCACTTCATTTTTTCCTGAAGAAGACAATATGGAGGGAGGCATTCAGAATAACAAACTGGGTCTTTTAGACACACTTCAGATTCACTATTAACAAAGAAAACAGAAGAGCTCAAACCTCACAACTACCTGTCCTAACACAGTCCATCCCCTAAGTCTGCTTAATATGACAGTTACCCTTATATTGGAAAAAGCCACATAACCAACCACAGAAAAACTATAATGCACTTAAAAAAAAAAAAAAATCAAGCCCCCCTCCCCCGCAGAAAAACACTCTCAAATAAGCAAGTCTGATAAGATCAAAGCCTAGCTAATCATAGTACACTCTAATACAAGACTGCTAATACAGAAATACTGATCATTTTTTGAATTAAAAAATCAAATCAACTATTTATACATAAAAGCATAAAACCTCTGACATCCCAAATATTAAAAAGACTACAGGTCCGGAATATTTCTCTCAATTAGAGATACATGCATATCTTCAGTCAAGTGTTAAACAGAACAACCAGAAGAAAAGAAAATCATTTTGTCCAAAGAGAGCCCATTCCTTTCCTAACTGGCCCTCCCCACACAGGTGAATTCATTTCCTAACCGCCCCCCGAACACGGCCAGCAGGTGTTCATCACTGAGGCCTCTGTGTTACTTTGGATGGATGGTGCAGACCTTCCCTGAAGTCTTCCCTTAAAATCCAAATAAGAAAAAGAAGGCAGCATAATATAAATACTAACAGCTCAGCAGGGGTTACTGGGCAAAGGAATCTGGGGGTATCCTGCCAGGTGAGAAGGGTCCCAGAGGCAGGAGGAGCATAGGGAGGCGTGAGGAGCCAACAAGGGGAGAGATGGCTGGAAAGCAGCACAAGAGGAAACTGGGTACTAATACAAGGCCCTGAGTTTTAAGCTGGAGTTTATATTTGGTCAGGAAGCCACCAAAGGTTCTTTTTTTCTTCCTTTGGAGAGGAAGATTGGCCCCGAGTCAACATCTGTTGCCCATCTTCCTCTTTTTGCTTGAGGAAGATTCACCCTGAGCTAACATCCATGCCCATCTTCCTCTGTTTTGCATGTGGGACGCCTGCCACAGCATGGCTTGATAAGTGGTGTGTATGTCCGCACCTGGGATCCAAACCCACAAACCCTGGGCCACCGAAGCGGAGCACGCAAACTTAACCACTATGCCACCGGGCCAGCCCCCCCACCAAAGGTTCTTAAGCAGAGAGTGACGTGATGGAAACAACAGTTAAGAGAAAGAGAGATTATCCTGGCAACACTGTGGAAGATTATCAGGTTCAGGGCTTTTGTTTCGGTCCAGGGTTTTCTAAAAGAACCACAGAATGCTAATTCTGAGAGATACATTTCTTAAAAAAATGAGGTTTTGAGGTCAAAAAGACATGGGCGCACACATCTTCCTCCACCCCCAACAGGTTTACAATACATGCTAAGATAGCAAACGCCCTAATAATTCTTACAACTAAAAAGCCTATTTAGGGCCGGCCCCATGGCTTAGCGGTTAAGTGAGCGCGCTCCATTGCTGGCGGCTCGGGTTCGGATCCCGGGCACGCACCGTCGCACTGCTTCTCTGGCCATGCTGAGGCCGCGTCCCACATACAGCAACTAGAAGGACGTGCAGCTATGACATACAACTATCTACTGGGGCTTTCGGGGAAAATAAATAAATAAAATTATTAAAAAAAAAAAAAAAAAAGAAGCCTATTTAATTCCCAAAGTCAGTCTTCTGAAATACAAGCCGTTAAATCTCAAGCATTGTTTTCCATTGTGCTGCTTTTCAAGTGGGCATCGCTATAGTGTGCTCCACAGTGGGGTGCAATAGGGATGTCAGGATTTTTAGTTCTACAGTGTAGTGGTTCTCAAAGTGTGGTCCCTGAGGCAGCCACACACCCGGAAGCTTATTAGAAATGCAAACTCCATCCCAGACGACAGCCCTGCAGTCTGCAGATTATCAAGCCCTCCAGGTGATGGGGATCAATGCTAAAACCTGAAATCACTGTGTTAGATTACTGGGTACTTTTTTCAGTTAGTACTTCTTCACAGTGCAAAGCAATCTGGGCAACACCTGAAAGGCAATCAACAGAGCCAGCCAAAGGCCCCAATCCCACCCTAAGGGAGGCCCAAGGGCTCAGGAGAGAGAACGGAAACACAGGGAAAACATCTTAAGGTCCACGGTCACCTCCCCCACACCCACATCCTAAATTCCAGAAAGCCAGTTAAAAATAATATTGGAACATGAACAAAGTCTTCTTTAGAAGTCAAAAAAAAAAAAAAATAGTGGAAATGAAAGTGTCCAAAACACCATCAGTTACTAACCCTGAACTGGGCTGGTTTCAGGAAGCTGGCCACACAATCTGACCATTAGGGAAACAGAAGCCACGTGAGGGGCAGGAGTGGGGGGGGCGGGATCTGAGATGCCTGGTGGAGGCGTTCTGGAGTAAGAAGGCAAGAACACAAACCCCAGCACCCAAAGTCAGGGCTCCACACCCGGCTGGGCTGTTTTCTAGCTGAGGGTCCTGAGCTTCATAAGCCTCAGGCTTCTCATCTGAAAGCTGGCCTAACAGCCCTTCCCTCCGCAGGGCCTTGAGGATTGATTACCCAAGGCACAGTGCCTGGCCCTGGAGAGCAAGACAATAAAACTCAGTCCCCTTCCTACAGGGCTCTCACTAAGGGCTACAAACTTTTATTTTCTCGACTGACATCAACACAGCAAGGCCAAAGGCACTGTTCACCTATTCCACTTACCCACTCAGGCAACACAGGGAAGCAGAAGGAAAAAAAACCCACCTACTGGTGGGAACAGCTGAGGAAGTGAGTAATTCTTTGTACTTACATATCTTTTTCTTTTTAAATTACCTCTCCAGAAATGTTTGGCACAAGGAAAGTACATCAAACACACTAAAGGAATGTCTCAGCAATACCTTTCTTCAACAGGTTCTCAGTTCATCAGGAGGTCAGGTAGCAATTTAACAACGAACATGATTTTCAAGTTATCCTACGAAACTGTGCCTAAAATAGCTGCTGACCAACACCCGGTCCCCACGTTCTGGATTACTTTTCATTTTCCCTCAATGGTTTATCACTGTAAATTTCCACCCAAAACAGTACCTTGTTCTTAAGTAGAATATGCACCCTTCGAATCATTTGTCCATTTGTCTGAGGATTTAAGGAAGAGCGCCAGGCCATGCCCCAAGCCTGTGCCCGCGCACTGGGCACGCAGAGAAGCCCACTCTTCATTCCTGGATCCACAGCGCACAACCCTCTAACACGTGGCAAACTGGGTCCACCACACATGCGTCCGAGCCCGCTCTGGTAAGCTACCCAACATCTGCTGTGCATCTGTGCCCAAGCCCTGAGCTGCCCACGCCGCCTTGAGCGATGCTGCCCCCGCCCTCACAGGAAGCAAACACTCAATTCCGGACCATGGGCTGGGCCCCCAAAACATCAATCAACTTAAGCAAATGTTTCCCCAAAGAGATACCACGGGGCTCCCTGAAACGGTTCTGTGCCCACAGGATCCTGAGACCAGAAAATGAGAGACAGAATGAAGAAAAGCAGGTTCTTAGTTCAAGTCAGGGAGGCAGAGGTCACTGACCGAGATATGAAAAAGCAAGCTTATATTTATACTGTCATTTACTTAGAGAAAACAGGAGGCAAAATCACATGATGGAGAGAACAGTAACTCAGAAGTCCTTCCCCATCCCCACACTGGGCGGTCCTGACCTTGGAATTCAAATTCTATTCATTCATCTATAAATTGAAAAGAGTGACTTCCAGGTAGACAGCAGCTTAGATCAATCCTGAAATCCCACTAAAACCATAATAAAGGGGGTTTCCTTTCAAGAAACCTTAAAAGGCTAACCCTCCACGTACCAGGAGGGGAGAGAAGACCAACAGCAGTGAAATTGCAGAAGCTGGAAAGCAGGTGGTGGAAAGAAAGATGGGGGAGAAGACAAATGCTAAGCTACAGGTGGAGAAAGCAGAGATTCAACTCCATCCACAGTGCTGAATCCCCAAAACTCAGGAACTGGCAGCACCAGGTCCCTCTGGAAGGGGAGCACCTGCCCTAAGGAGGGGTGGCTAAAAGTCAGCTAAAGAAGTGGTGAGATACCCAGATGGCCTTCCCCACTCCTCACAGCCAGGCAACTGCCTCGTGCCTCCCCAATCAAGGAAACTGAAAGCATCTTCTCTGGAAAGGAAAATTGAGGGCTTCTGGAGCAGGACTAAAGCTACGCAACACACTGCCCCCACACTCAGTCCTTTCCCTCCACCCAACGCTCAGGTTCAGGCCAAGGGAGGGGGGAGAGATTAGCCTAGGGGTGCTCCAAGTGTGGACAACCACCAGTTCAGCCCAGAACAAGTCAGAAGGCTCAAGGGAAGGCTTCTCCAGGAAGGCAAAATGTACAAAAAGCTACAAGAAACAAACATAAGCGATTCCTCAACCCTACTGTCCAGGGGGAGCCCCAAACATCACTGTGGTTAAACATGTTCCATTCAAGGGCTCAGATTTCCAACCAGCTCAGCAGCCCCCACTCTTAAATATGAGAGGATATTTGAGGGTGGCCTCTACTGTAAAAAACAGAGACCAAAACAAACTAGGAGGGAGAAGGAGCCTTGGAGGAAGAGAATCTATTCTGAGGGGAAAAACAACATAACTACGATTAACATTCTCACAGAGATAAGAGCCGACATTTCAACTGAAACAATTAAGGAACACTCAGAGAGCCAAAAAGAACTCTTAGGATTTAAAAAACAAGAGCAGAAATAAAATACTCATTGGAAGAGCTGGAAGATAAAGTTGAGACAATCTCCCAGAAAGCCAAGTAAAAGAGACAAAGAGATGAAAAATAGGTTTAAAAAACATAAGAATATTTGAGCACCAGTCTAGAAGGTCCAACATCCAAATGATAGAGTTTAAGAGAGACACAGAAAATGGAGGGAGGAGAATCAAAGAAATAATTCCACAAAAAGACCTAAGTTGCCTGATTAAAAGGGCCTACTCATCACAAAAGTACTCATCACAAAAGATCAAAATAGACCCACATCAAGACACGTCATCATGAAACTTCAGATCACAAAGAAAAAATTCAGATCCTATTAAGTTCAGGAAGAACAACACAGCTTGTGTATACAGAATCTAGTTTGGTGTGGCACTGCAACACTGGAAGCTAAAACACAATGGAGAAAGACCTTCAAAATTCTGGAGAAAAATAATTTCCACCCTATGACTATATATCATGCCAAAATATCCATCAAGGGGAAAAGTACAAACAAGGAAGTTTTCAGATATCCAAGGCCTCAAAAAACTTACCTCCCATGTACCCTACCCTATAGTCACAGGAAGGCACTGCAAGGTATGTTGCACCAACACAATGGTGTAAACAGAGGAATCCCTCAGACGAAGGCAAAGAAAGACAGAGGGCACCAGTCGTGCACCAAGTGTGGAAGACCACCAGTCCAGACGCAGCAGGTCAGGAGGCCACAGGAAGACTCCCTGGAAAGGTGAAATGGACAGCCTGTCTTTCTCTACCTGAACTTCCTAAGAGAAGGTTTCAACAACGGGTGCGAGTTTGGGGTTAAGCTTTAAGTACTGCTACAGACTGAATGTTTGTGTCCCTCCAAAACTCTTATGTTAAGACCTAACCTCCAATGTGATGGTTTGAGGAGGGGCCTTTGGGAGGTGATCAGGTCACGAGAATGGAGCCCTGAGGATTGGGAGTAATGCTCTTATAAATGAGACCCCAGAGAGCTCCCTTGCCCCTTTTGCCATGTGAGGACACAGCGAGAAAACATCCATCAGTGAACCAGGTTCCTCACCAGACACTGAATCTGCCAGCACCTTGATCTTGGACTTCTCAGCTTCCAGAACTGTGAGAAATAAATGTTTGTGTTAAGCCACTCATCCTACGGTATTGTTATAGCAGCCCGAACTGATTAAGTACGTTACCAAAAAACAACTTCCACAAAAGATTTGAAAAGTAATCCGGGTTACCTAATGGCTGGGCTGGGAACACATGTACGCTGGCACATTAATGCAGATCTAACCAAAGTTACAGTGTAACCATATTGGGGAAGGGAGGGGAGGTACATGTGAGTGAAGGAGGCAAGAAGAGAACTAAACCCTCATCTTCAGAGTCCAAAGTCTACAGATAATGCCTGGAACTAGAAAAAAAGTAGCAGCAATTTTTAAATGTTCTTTATAAACAAAGGAGTAACAACAACAACAATCAGCTAAGAGATCTAAGGGGCTGCCTTTGGGGAGGAAGAAAAGGAGGCAAGAGGCAAGTCTGCTATCTTTCCAAACAAACTTTACAAAGCCATCTGACTCGTTAAAACATATGCACAATTTCTTTAATAAAAACTAAACAAAAATCCTAAAATTAAAAATAAAACAAAGGATTTGGACCTATACGGTCCTTTCAAATCTTATGGCCTAAAAGTCTTTTTATAAACAGGAAGAGACAAAATAATAAACATCAGCTACATATTTGGTAAGCATTATAAAACTCAAAATGTCCCCACACTTTATTCAGATACCAACCAGGCGCCGAACAGATGAGGTTCCTCCACCTAACCAAGAACCCTCCTGAAAACACACGGGAAGGTCTCTCAAATCAACAACGCTGTGCCCAGGAGTGCCCACATAAAGTGCCTTTGTAATCCACAACTGGGGATGTTTCATACTTTGTAGCAAGCAAAAGTACATCTCCTTTTATGTTCCCTCATCTAAACCGTGGAAACCAGGGAGCCATTTAGGATTAGGAAACTCCACATTCACCCCAAGAAGCCAGGTGTTATAATAGCCATGTTTTTCTTTTTTCCAAAGCATTTGGCACTAAGAATGTTAAATATATTGCACTGCAAAAACATGAATTATGGGAAATGACTGGTCCAATGACAGCATCTGACTCTAGGCAGCAACAGAGGGATAACAGTGCAACTTCGATTTCCTGCACTCACGCCTGCCACAAGATTCCATTAATGATAACAATGCTGAGCTAAAGCATAAAAAAAGCCACAGAAGGGTTGGTTGGGTGTGGTCCATTTCCTGCAGGTATGGAGTTTCCAAGCAAGCAACTCAGAATCACTAGGAGAAATCACTCAGAGAGCGAAGTGGCACGTTTCTCAAGAGCTCTTCAGACTGCCCAACTCTGGCTTCAGTGTGACTGTAAAAATGTATCAGAAAGAAGCAACTACCAACAGGCTCATTTCTTCAGTAACTCCTCACACTACATCTTGTACTAAGGTCCTGGAAAAACACTGGTGAACTGAAAAGCAAAGTCAACCAGCAACAAGTAAGCTTAGCTCCGGCCTAGAGAACAGTAGCTCAAAGATGAGCATAAAAATTACATCAAGGAAAAAGAAAGCAATAACAATGGCTGCCACTTGCCCCGAACTACCCTCTACAGGGACACTGTGCTATGTTAGCGGCCTAGAAAAATCTAATCCAACCAATTTCTACTTGAAGGTCACTTGGTTCTATGTGAAATACTATCGAGAATGTTCCCAGAGCTAGGATTAGAACCAAAATGTCCTGGACTCCTCCAATCATAGTTTTAATTTTAATTCTAAAAAATCTTCTGATAACCCTCTCCTCAAAAACCACACTTTTAAGCAAAACAAATTCTTAACATTGTTAAGTTTTGGTGATAGAGGAAAAGAGAGAATATAAAGTATTGAAGTAAGTATTAAAACAGGCAACGAACAGTAACAGAAAAGCGTGCCTTTATTTTCCTTATTTTTCTTTGGCATAGAACAGCAAAAAGGCTCGAAAGCACAAGGGACGGGAGAGAGTAATAAAAGACTATAAGATGTTCCTTGCGAGTTCAAATTACCACGCTTTGAGTCAACCTTGCTAAAAAGTTTCCCCTGGCTATCCTGCTGACACCTGAACCTCCAACCACTCAGTCTTCTCGGCGCCCACTCTCACTACCCTGGTTCCTCTCACCTCAAGTGAGATCACTACCTCCAAGCAGGCACCAGAATGCAGCCCGGTCCACCTTCTCCTTCCACCCGCCACGGAGAGCAGGGTTCCTAAAGCACCCGACACTCAGCGCTTCCCCACTGCAGCACCCAGCAGCCAAGAACGCCGGCTCCCTTCTCTGGGCCCCTGCTGCCCCCCAGCTCTGGGACCCAGGCTAGCCCACTTGAACCTGTCTCCTGCTTTCCAACCACGCACCTCTGCTCTCTGTGCACCTCAGCATTTGAGCCTTCGTACCTGAATCGGCCCTCCCCAGGCTGCTGACTTCCTGCAGACAGGCCGAAGGAGGCTCTCACCTGTGCCTTCCACCACTGCCTGCCCCAAAGAGAAATGTGAAGCCTGAATGCAGGCCCCACGTCCAGTCCAACACTCTAGGACAGTAGACCACATTCTACAGTGCAGCATTTTCCTCAAGGTGCTTTCAGAACTTAAATCCAACAAGTACCCCTATCTCCACACACTACAACACGTCCACCTTTCCCCAGGGTGCAGACGGCAACAGGGTCAAAATGGAGAGGGCTCTTCCATGGAGGCAGGAAACATGTTTCCAAACTATGGAAACATGACACTAACAAGAAAAAAAAATACAAGAGCACTTTAGCCACAATTAAATGCAGCTGTCCTTCTGTTTTCCTTCATTTCCCAGATTTCCAGAGCACACAGGTTTCCCCAGAGTAAGCAAGAGCCCTCCAGAAAAGCTCCCAACAGGTCCAAACTGGCCACGAAACTCTCTCGCTCTCCCAACACAAAGGGGCGTTCTCAGCAGAGGGTGGTTTCTCCAAGCAGCTAGAGACACGAAAGGAGAAAGAGCCGGCAGGGTGAAGTTAACAAGTAAGTTTTACACCTATTCCTATAAACTGTCAGTACTTTCAAATATTAGAGTATCTTAAATTTACAACATCCTCAAAACACACTAAATTAACTCAGGCCCTATTACACATGTGACATATCTAATTCAGTATTTTTCAAACTGGGATCAAACCAGCCAGCTGTGAAATCAATTTAGTGTTGCAACCAGCTCGGGGTTGTTTTTTTGGTTTTTTTTCTAATAGAATACGCCACACATCAGTCCATCACAAGCAGTAAGAATTGGAAAGGTCCTCTGAAACTTTTGTTTCAGGACTTGATGTAAAATATATTTCCTACGTGGGTCAAGGTCCAGAAGAGTTTAATAGTAACTGATAAAATTCCGTAAGAGAAATTTATAAACCAAAACCTAATTCTTTTTAAATTACAACTTATGCAAACTAAAAGCTGATCGGTGCTCCAGCCTCCAACTGAAGCTTTTCTTATAATCTGAATTGAGTGAAACAAGAAATGTTCAACAAAAGACAAGGAGTAGTGAAATCCACAAATCAACCTAATTTCTTCATGTCTTTTCGTAGTTACTAAGTTACATTTACTTAGTTACATTTAGTTCATGATTTCTATTTTTTTCTAATATGAACCGGGTATGGGAGGTAAAAAAGGAAAGGCCCCTGGCAACCTTCATTAAACATTTACTGAAAATGATAACTTATTCAAATTTACAGTCATCAACCCCTCACCTAGCACATGAGCATTCAATAACAGTGGCTGATTGAACAAATAAAACATCAATCGCATATTTCTAATTTCTTCAGCAAACGCAATTTGGAATGAAATAACCTTTAATTTTTGCAAAAGTAATAATAAAGCAATAATTCAGCATGGCGAGTAGGAGCACAGTCTTGAAGGCAGGAAAGACCTGGTTTCAAACCACAAATTTGCCACATGATACATCGTCTCACCTTGGTCCATTCCATTAGTCTCTGTTGGTTTCTGCATCTACAAAATGGCATAAAGAATACTTATGCCTCAAGTGGTAGCAGTAAGAATCAAGAGGCATAAAAATGATTCGCGAGACAGTGAAAAATCGTGTTTATACTAAAATGTTCTTTCATTCAGGTTTTTTTTTTTTTTTTAAGCATCTTTGCCTCGGCTGCCTGAATTCACTCTGCTGTCTTTCTGAAATTTTTAAGCCAACTCGTTAAAAGCCCTGGTCAGGAGATGAGATGGAAAAAAAGGGAGGGATGAGGTGTCTCAGGACAGGGCACAGAAGGGTTAGTACCTCCCTCCTGTTTTATCCTGAACAGTCAGTCAAAGGCAGGTGCATCTTTAATTTAATCTCAACAACTCTGAGGAATGCCTCCCTGGGCAGCAGCAGCTGCTAATTCCAAGTAGAAAATAAATGTGCTTGTTGTTTTTCTTTTTTAGGGGGAAAGGAGAGGAAAGGAATGTTCTTCCCCAAATGGCACCCAAAAACATTTATCATACAGTTTGAAGATGTGCTTAAAAGCAGGGATGGCTGTCAGAAGCCACCTTCGCACCTCTGAAACTATAACAGCTGAAATGTGGTCCTCTCAACTAAATAAAAATGTACCAGCTTTTACACTGAGAAAGCAAAATAAAAACAGTTCCCTTGTAACACTACCCAGGAAATACACTATATTTGGAAGGCAAAGTTATTAAAGGAATTTTACCTTCTTTTCCCAAGAGTTAAGAATTTTGGCCCACACTCCTGAAGAAAAAAAAAAAGCAAGGACAAAAAAAAATTGTCGAGACCAGATACCACCTGGTGACCATCTGATACTGACTTCAGGGCACAAGCTACCCAGGCTTGAAGTCCCTTTCCAAACTGATTCGCTTTCCACAAAGGCCAACTACCTCCACGGTAAAAACTCTAAGTGAGGCCTTGGTGCTGGATTACAACCTGATTAACACAGCATAGAAGTCAGTCTAAAGGAAATATTAACTAAATGCATTTTTGTTATCATTACAAGAGGCCCCCCTTGCTCTAGTCGTCAAAAATAATTTTTCACGCAGTTCACCTTGCCTTCCTGCCTCTAAATTCAAACCAAACCAAAGCAAGAACTTTAAGAAATACCAAGAAACCACATCTGATTTTTACCTAGCGGTCAGCAAAAGCTTAGGTTTTAAATGCGTGTTCAATTTAAAGGCTCTTTAAATGAGATTCAAGAACAGTTTTCTTCAGGCACACTCAAGATATTAACTTTAACTGCTACTCCTTAAAAAAAAAAAACTCCGGCCAAAATTCTGGTAACTTTATGTTCCTATTTTTCCAGATTTCAAAGCTGAACAGTGAAACCCACTTTTCACGGTTTAAAAAAAAGGAAAAAACATCTGCCTCAGAAGAGGTGGGGCAGATCCCCTGCTCCTAAGAGGCCAGGTAGGTGCCCTGTTCTCAGCCCTCAAGGGCGAGGGAAAAAGAAAAAATGAGCCTGCAGATGTCTGTAAAATAAATAATCCACTTGGAAAACTGTGGTTGTTTTCTTAGGTCCACTCGCTTAGCTAAACTGAGAGAGCAAAACTTGGAAGACATACCGTATCGTGAGATTTGAACCCTAATCATTTTGCCACCATATATGCGCTTACAAACAGTACAAGTTAGTCACGGATGGTGGTTTTCTTTTTCAAAGGGCTAAGAACAGTGCCCAATGGCAAAAGACCTTAATACATTCACGTTAATTTGAAATTCAACTTCTCTCCCCCTCCAAAAAAGTCACTGGTCGGCCAGGATGCCACAAAGTATCAAAGGAGAGGTTGACTGGGAAGGAATTCATCCGGATCCAACCAAGTCTGAAAGTAAAAGCCCAGGGTCCCGGGGTCCGGCACGCGAGTGCACGGTGTCCGACTGATTGCTTCTTCCAGAAGGTTTCCAGGCTCGCACTTTCCCATCTGCACCAGGACAGGCGCGGAACGAACGCGCTGGAAGTGGGGCTGGCACCTACACCTTGCCGCACCCCGCCCTGCCTCCTCCAGCCGGCCGGGCCCGGCCCAGGACGAGTCGGGGCGCGTCCGGGGCTGCCCTCCCGCCGCTCAACTCTCCGGCCGCTCGCCGGGGGGACAGGGGCCTCCGCCGCACGCAGGGCCCCGAGCCGGATCCGGGCCTCCAAGGGCATTTCTGCGCATCCATTCTCCCCGGGGAGGTCGCCGGCGCCGGGCCTGCACTCGGGAGGCGTTGGGAAGAGAGCAAAGCGGGGAGGGCAAGGCGGCTGGCACCCCCGCATCCCTCCCTGACCGCGGCGACGCCGGCCGGCGAGGGCCGCCTCCAGGCCGCGGCGCCCCGATCCCCGCACACCCCCGCCCCCGAGCCTGGGGCCGCGGCGCCGGGCAGTGGCCCCGGGGGCTGGGAGTACCGCGCGGGCGGCCGGCGCGACCCCGGAAGGGCAGCGTGGGGGGGCCGTGTTTACACCGCCAAGTTCCCGCTTCCGCTCCGGCCCGCGCATCCCTCCCTCCCTCGGCGGCCCGGCTGCTGCCTACCTGCATGCCGGGCAGGCCCGACTGCACCGGGGAGTGTGCCATGGCGCTCGGGACGGCCAGTGCCTGGGACGGGACGGTCGGGCCGCGGCGATCCGCGCGGGCGACGAGGCCCGCGGGCCGCGCGCAGCCCTCGGGCGACGGGGGCGGCCGGCCGGAGCCCGAGGCCACCCCAGCCCCGGCGGGTCCCGGGCCGGGCGGCGAGCTCAGCGGCGGGCGGCGGGCCGCGTCTCCATGCGCGGCGCCGGGGAGGGGCTCGAGGGGCGCGGGGCCTCGCCGCCAGCTGCCGCCGCTGCTGCTCCGCTGGAGCCGGGCGGCCTGGGCCCGCGCGCGCCGGTCGCCTGGAGCCGGAGTGGGCGCGCACAGCCGGCCGAGCCCGCGAGTGCCGAGCGCCCCGCGCGCCCCGCCCCGGCCCGGCCCCCGCGCCCGCCCCCGCGGCCCGGCCGGGGACCCCGCCCCGCGCTTCCGGGAGGGGGAGGAGGCTCGCGGCCGCCCGGGGCCCTAGGCCGCAGCCGCCTGCGCCGCCGCCTGCCGGGGCGGCCGGGGGTCGGAGCGTCTCCCGCGGGCTGCCCCTCCCCCCAGCGGCAGGGCAGAGCGGGAGGAGGATGGGCAGCCGGAGGGGAGGTGGGGGCGGGCGGCCGCCCGCCCGGCGGGGAGACGAGGGACGCGGCTTGGAGGCAGGGATGGGCCGCGTGCCCACCACCCCCACCCCACCCGCGGGCCCAGTCGGGCCCTAAGGGGGTCTGGGCAGCGCGGGAGCGGTGCGCACCGACTCTTCCTCTATCCTCCTCCTCCTGCCCTCCCAGCCAGCCCACCGCTCGCCATCTGCCCCCGAACAAACTGGCTCCGGGCGGCCTCCTCGAGGGTAGAGTCTGGGGCTGGGGGACCTGGGGAGGGAGAGTGCCCCGCGGGGCCTCAGCCAGTGGCCAGTTCAAAACTACCAGGGCGGAGCTTCTTCGGCGTCTGGGTAAAGTTTCCTACCAACCCAAGGAGGAAACCGAGAGGGGAGAGGCCGAGAGCTGTTAATCCCCCGTGCTTTTGCTACTTGAAGACAGCCCCGCTTGGACTTCGAGGCGCTGCAAACTTAGCTAAGTGAGGGGGCTCCGCACCAGGGCGGGAGCGGCCACCCACGAGAAGGGAAAGGTGGGGGAGGGGCAGGGAGGAAGGGAAGACAATCGAAGGAAACGTGTCTAGACTTACCCCGGCCCTCTCCCTCTTTCGGCTACCAGCGAAAGGGCCAGCTCCGCCTTCAGCACCAGTTCGACCCCCACCGTTTAGCCACCTCTTCTCCAACTGCAGAGGAAAGACATTAGGAATGAGTCAATACTGCCTCCAGAAAGTATTTTATTTACAATGACAGAGTGGCAGCCACTGAAGTGATCTGCTGCACCTCAGGTTGTGGGGACCCTGGCTCCTCATTCATGCCCGTGAATGCTTTTGTTGCACCATCGCTGTGCTAGGTCGGACGTACAAAAATGAGCCCCCCAGAGTTCACAGACTATTGGAGGAAACTCTAAAAGTCCTCTACTAAGGCAAGGAATGTTTCTTCTCTGAGATGTCACTGTGTTCTTAACAACTTCAGGTCCCTCTGGTGCTCTGGATCAGAGAGTGGGGTGCTTAGACTGAATCCCTCTTTCCCTTTGGAAATATGCATGTTTTTCCTCGAGGTCCTTCAGGATGGTTCACACACCTTCATGGTTGTCACTGGTACACTGTTTTCACTGAAATATGAAGCCCTGCCACCTCCAAGGAATGTGAAGAGCATGTGGCAAATACAAAGTTAAGAAAAGCATGAATCCTGATACCTAGGAGCTTGCCATCTTGTATAAATCTTGTGTACCTAAAAAATGGTTACGTAAAGAGATGAACAGCAAAACAAGCAAAAACGTGAGTCTTAAAAGGGTTAATACTCTTTAACCCTGGAATTCTACTTAAAGTAACAAATGCTGAGGAAACAACCAAGAAGTGCAGAAGAACGTAGATAAAAAGATGCAGTGCAGTGATATTTATAATTGTGGGAAAATTGGAAACATTAAAAGTCCACAGAGATTTTTAAGTAAATGATAGTATATTCATAACGTGAGTTCTAGGTAGTTATTAAAAATTATGTATTTCAATATTTAGTAACATGGAAGAATATTTTCATTATATATTATTAAGAAAGAAAATACAGGGTACAAAATTATGTATAGTCTGATCTCAAGCTACTCCACATATATGAATTTATAAATTTAACATATATATAATTTAAATTTATATAATTTTATGCATATATGCATAAACAGAGAAAAACTTGGAAGTATATTTACCAAGCAGTGGCTATCCCTGGAATTAAAGGTGATTTTTTCAGTAGGTGGTCAACCAGTAGAGACTATCATGCTAAAGAAGTCTCTCCTTAGGGTGAGCCGTCAGGGCAATAACATGGCAGCAAGATAAGGAGGAAGAAACAGGACAAGTGGGCAGAAATGTTTGGGCCCTGATCTGAGGCATTACCATAGGAAACTCTCAAAGAACACTGGGGCCCACTTTACGGTGGGCTAATTTCCAACAAATGTGCCACAGGGGACACTGGACCATAACAACCTGGGTATAAAAAGTAATCAGAATCCCGTTTTCTATCCAGAGGCTAGTGAGGCTAAGAACATGTTGGTTACAATGGGATATAACTTATCTGCACACAGTGACCTGCATTCATTAGCTGGTCTATTTCCTTGTACCCTGTTTATCTCCTCACCACGACTAAACCTCATTTCCTCCTTCAACCATATTTCTACAATTGAGCACCATTCTCCTTGAAAGAGAAGAAAGAAGCAAAATAAGAGTTACTGGTGCAGCTCGGTCATATGCAGACATTACCCGGGATTCCCCATCAGTAGCCCTCTCCCTTTGTTTTAGCAGAGCAGAGATGATTGACAGGGCCCGAGCCCATGATGAGATCCTGCCCAATTGCTCATTGCATTGGTTCATACATTAACACATTGTTCTGAACGCCAACTACATGTCAGACATCTAGGTTAGTGTTGGGCATATAAACGCTGGATCCTCAAGTGCCTCTTATCCCATCCTAGGGACATGGTCTCCCAGAATGCTAACTTCAGAATTTTACAATACCACAACTGATTAAACTTAGAGTCACAACAGCTATAATTTCCACAAGGGAAAGAAGGTTATCCTGTCATCCTCTTCCTCTGGTCACTTTGTCTCCACCCTCAACTTATAATTACAACAGATCATATACTATTGTAATTTCAGAAGGAGAGATTTTGAGGGTCTCCATAGAGATTATGCATTTTCTGGTCTCCATGGAGACACTTGCTAACCCATGGAATTATTTTCATCCCCTGGCTCTCTTTGTCTTTTGTGTTGACTTAAGGACATGAATTGGGCAATGAATTGTGCTCTGACATATATTTGGGACCACAAAGGACATTTCCATACCCTTACAATGAGCCCCTCCAAATATAGAGCCCTTGTGTATTGAAGTTCCCTAAGCCAGCTCTGTAGTCTCAGCAGAGCTCAAAGAGTGCAGCCGAAAACAAGAATTCAACAATCAGTCCCTTCACTTCTCCTTCTGAGTTGAAAAGATAAACACCCCCAAATGCCACTTTATAAAGAACAGCTAGACAAGTAGCACATTAGCAATTTAAATTTGCAGATTAAAGAAAGGGACTTACATGGTGAACTTTAAAGGGAGAAATATGAGTAGCTTGGATAAGTAACTAACAGAAGGCTTGACAAATTTCTACACATGTTCAGCAGGTGAAGACACAAAAGAGGAAGACAGATTATTAAAATCAGTATGAAGAAGCATGCCTCGTCATAGTTAGATGACATGATGGCAAGAAAATATATGCTAAAGCCCTAGGAAAAGATCCAGCTACATTGAGGTATGGTGCAAACGAAGTTTCATTGTGTGGGTGTGAAGCTCAGAGGGCCAGCTCTCAGAGCGACGTGGCTCCACGTCCGTTTTTGGTTGCTAGGGCTGCCATAACAAAGTAGCACAGGCTGGGCGGCTTAAACAACAGAAATTTATGTCCTTACAGTTCTGGAGGCCAGAAGTCCTAGATAAGATGTGGCAGGGTTGATTTCTTCTGAGGCATCTCCTTGGCTTGTAGATGGCCATTTTCTCCCTGTATCCACACATGGTGTTCTCTGTGTGTACGTGTGTGTGTTTCATAACCTCCTCTTCTTATAAGGACACCCGTCATATTTGATTAGGGCCTACCCTAATGACTTTATTTTAACTTAATTACCTCTTTGAAGACCTTATCTCCAAATACAGTCACATTCTGAGGTACTGAGGGTTAAAACTTCAACATATGAATGGGGTGGGGGGACACACATGATTCAGCCCATAACACACCCTTTTCACTGTATGCACGTTTGCGGTCAGCCCCTTTAAGTGGTTCCTCGAGGCTCAGCTCCCTGAGCGAGAGCTTCCTCTCTCCCAAGGCCTGTGGACCTTTCTGCACACTTCACATTTCACATTTCTGCTATTAGGCATTGCTTCATATTTCCTTGGGCGTAGTCCCTAAACTTTATCTCGCGTAGAAACCGGAGCCTTAATCTCCAGTCACTGGACAACTGAGAGCAGAAGCAGGGAACAGAGGCAGGTGTTTGCTTGGTAAAATATTTCTAATTAGAAGAAATCATCTGGAATACATGGCAAAATTTGCCAGAAAACAGTTCAGAATATTTTGTAGGGAGTACTTAAGAGGTAGTAAAGACTCATTTCAGCCCAAAGGTTATGCTTTAATAAGGTCTGTCTTTCTCTCTAGGGCCTCCTTCACTCCTGAGCATCACTGCACTTGGAGGTGCAATTTACCAGGAGGGTTGGGGTCTAAGCACCCAAGGGGCCAGGGGGCTTTTTGTTGCACATTCCCAGCGTGGCAGTTCGAGGGGCTCATGCTAGGAAAGTTTAGGCTGTTTAGAAGGGTACATTAGAACAGGCTCACTAGAGAAATTATCATGTGCAATTTTGCCTGGCAAAAAGCCAATTAACAGCTCGTAGCCCTCTGAACAATGGCCACTTGACCCTGCCAATCAGCTGATAAATGCTTCAGTATACAAAGACTCCTCAAGTGCTGTGCGTGTGGATTTCCCTCCCTCCTGAGGCTGGGTTTGCTTTCAGATGGATCCGGAAAGGGCAGAAATGAAATCATCCTCAGAAGGGTGATGTCATTCATCCTACAGTCACGGAACCACAGCACCAGTTCTTAAAAGCCCTTGGCCCTGTTTTCTGACAAGAAAGAGAAATTGTAGAGATGATTTTAATTTTTCACTTCAAGGAGATCTAGGGAATTATGTGCTTAGGGAACATGGTATAACCACACAAAGGTAAAATGTGCCTATGAGTTGCAGGCATCGGTTCCAGAATGCACATAATCAAGTATGCTTGGACTCCTCATGAATACACTGACCTAAACGCTACCCTGTCATCAGGGCTTCACCTGCAAAAAGATAAGCATGTAGTCTCGTACCTTGATTTTCCAGCCGGTTTTATTTGGTTTCCTAAGAGGCTATGTTAGTGATGCTATTAGTCAGAGCTCTTTGAATAAGGAGTGACAGAAACCGAGCTCAAACCTCCGTAAGCACAAAAGGGAAATTTTAGCTCAGTGGTTGAAACCCAAGCTTAGCTAAATCAGGCTTACATAAATCCAGGAGAGTAGGTTCAATAATAAAATCAGAACTCTCTTTCTCTGTCTCTCTCCCCTGCTAGCCTCTGCTTGGCTTCATCCTCTTATAGGTTCTCTTAAGTGTGGTGTCCAGAGTCACTCTATATGGTCCTTGGAGTGACTTTCTCTTGTCCAGTGTCCACATACCACCTCCAGTAGAGGAACTCAAATTTGTGTGTGTGCATTCTTGTGACCAGAGGACAAGAAGACACAGAGATGAAACAGTCCAGGCCAAATTACATGCAATGGGGAAGAGGCAATTCCCCAATGGAAAGAATATTCCTGGCCTGATACATTCCACCCCTTGGCTACTCAGCACATGTGCATGCGCACACACACATATACACACACACACACTCGCGCACACACATTACCTTTTTCCATATGTATAATTTTTTGTGTGTACCTTCCTCCCCAACATAAGACAGCCAACCCATGCATAACCATTCATGTACTTATCTCTTTTCCAAAGCAAGGCAAGCCCCAGTGCCTTCTAGTTAGGTCATCCATTCCTATCATAGGTGCTCTGGATAATATGCATTCCTCTTTGTCAAGTCTAGGTGTAGCTTTTCACAGGCCAGCAATCTATGTCTACATGGTAAAGGTTATTACCCTTAATGTGTTTAATATACTATGGAAAAGAAGATTTTTGATAGCCACCTTAAAAACTCTCACTTGAAAAGGGGGAGACAGGGAAATAAGCAGGCATCATCATCGGTCCATAATATACATAATACCTTCCTGGAAAGTAAGGCAGTGGGGGGAGGGCCTGAGTAGCCACTGGGGCTGCACTCAGCTCTGTTCTTTGAAAGATTCTCCCTGTTCTGTGGTCCTCCATGGCCACATTGGAGAGGAGCATGGCCGACCCTTCTGGAGGCTGCACTGCTTTCCCAGCCCACCTCCTATTGGTGAGGATTTGGGGTCTTGGGGATTGTCTTAGTGCAGAGGTACAAACTTTCTCCTTGACAGGACCCGTAGTATCTTAGTAATTTTTTCCTAGCATCTCTGAGCCAAAAGAAATACCAAAATTCCAATTAATTAAAAAGCTAGGTACAAACAACTTAGTATTTCTGTCTTAATAACTTAGTAGCCATTTGAAGAAATAATACTGTAAATTATAAAATGATATTTTAATTTCATTCTTAAGTAATCACAGTTACATGCTAAGGGGACATATGTTGCTGTTGGACACTGCACAACTTCTCAAACCTTAGAATCAGATTGGACACCACCACCTTCAGTTCTTGTTTTGTATTGATTTTTGTGCTTTTTGTCAGAGCGACTGCCAAAAATATAAGCAACTGCTTTGCAGTGGAGATATGACATCACTGGAAAGAACGTAGCATGATCTAATGTTAAAACTGTGGACTACCTGTCAGTGTGGTATCTCACGGATGTTTAATATTGCTATATTTCTAGAAAATTTAAAGTATCTCATGTTGCTTCTGTGAATTCTCTGCAGTACTCAGGGCACCTTGGGGCAGAGTTTGAGAACCATGGTTTTAGTGATTTAGTCGTAGGTTTGTGATTGCCCTGGTGATATAACTCCCTTGAAAACTGAGTAGGAGACCAAAGCCACAAAACTGTTGAGTCAGGGTCCCGGAATCTGAACCTCTTCATTGCATTCTCTGGCCTTTTTATACCAAGAGCCTCCTGAGAGTTGGGCTCTCAGTAGCACACCAGTATGGCAGATGTCATGCCATGGGCAGGCAGTGCCAAGGCATCCAGAGCCCCAAATCTGGCCCCTAGTGGGGAGTACCCTTTTCTGGTTAGGACAGTGTGCCATACAAATACTAGGCTTCTTTATATAGATGAGGATGTTGCAAATTTTCATCCTCTGTACCTAATTGAGTCTAAAGTCTACAAATGATCCATGTCCTACAGCACAAGTCATCACAATTCAGCCAGCTTCAGATTAAGGATCACTCAGGTCAGGGACCCCAGCTTCGCACACACAGGGACTTATACCGTCTTCCATTCACTCTTTCCCATGCCAATTACCCACTTTTTCTCTTGCACCTTCCATTCGTGGTTCCAGTTTTTTACTTGTCTGAACTCTTTTGGTTTCATACAACAGAAACCCGATTAAAATTAGATTAAGCAGAAAGAGTAACTTACTATCTCGTGTAACTGGGAAATCCAGTATTTATGTCAGTCCCGGTCTAGTTTATAGAGAAAAATTGTAAGAGGTGAAACTAGCTTTTGAAAACTTGATTTGGGGATTAAAAGAAGGTAATTGGGACTCTGTGTCTTGATATTTTGGCTCGTCGGCCTCTGCTTGCACTACCTGTCAGACGGGATCTTTCCATCGGAGAGCAGGATGGTTATGTGAGCCTTAGGTCTTCATCATCCTAACAGCTTGAGTGCCCAGACTTAAAGGGAGCATCCTTCATGTTAGCTCTGCCAGAATTCTTAGGGAGGATTCTGATTGGCTGGGGCAGTGGGAGGGGCAGGAATCCCATCAGAATCCAGGGACAGAGGACAGTTTCTTTGGTGGGAGGCTGTACCCTAAATGAAGTGACACTGAAAGACAAGATCTTATGCCCACTGGAGTAGGGGAATTGGAGGTTTGTTCTGTGCAGCTGCTTAATCCAGTAGTGGGGAAATCTTTCTTATTAAGTTCAGAATCTTCTTACAGAGTTATAAGGACCAAGGGTTGGCAAACTTCTCTTATAAGGGGCCAAATAGTCAATATTTTAGGTTTTTGGGCCATATGACCTCTGTCACAGTTACTCAATTTCTCCACAGTTACTCCACTGTGGTGTCAGCAAAGCAGCCACAGACAGTATGCACACATGTGAGCATGACGTGTTCCAAGGAAACTTTTTTACAAACCCAGTTGGCAGGCCAGATCTCTTCCCAGGAGGCATTGTTTGTTGACCCCTGATCTAGATGAGTGACCTTGGTAAGCTGAGCGAGTGATCAGAGCATTGAATAGAGTTCAAACAGGACAAGTTTAAGGAAGTACATGAAGGAAGAAAAAGAAACTACAGCCACACTACATGGATATGTAGAATTGACAGAAAGAAACCAAGGAGCTATCCTGGACTGTGTATTGTAAATAAGTCTATGATACATAATTGTAGTTAAAGACAAAGGCAGGGTCCAAAATACATATGTAACTGGTGAGAACACGAGGAGGCAAATTTCTGTACAGAGGATTCACACCTTCCGGGAACATTACCAAGGGACTTTCACAATGAAAAGGGAGTCATAGAGAATCTCTGTGACAAATCATGAGCTCCTTGAGATCAGGGTCCAAGTTTAATATTTTTTCTTGTGATCCCAAGAATGTTCCTGGTGTGGGGATACAGAAGAATCATATAATAAATACTAGTTTATTTATGTCAGGCAAATTTCAAATTAAAATTCTATTATTTAGGAAGTGCTTAAAAATATAGGGAAACTGGCACTTATACACTGCTGGTGGAAGTGTAAATTAGTATGATTTTCCTAGAGACACCTTCAGAAATATAACAAAAAACTTAAAATATTCATACTTTTTTATATTATATTTTTATTTAAAGATATTATACTTAGGGAATAATTACAACTATTTAGGAATGTATATGTGAAGATGAGCATCATATCATTATTTATAATAGAGAAAAAAATAGAAACAGTTGAAGTGTCCAATTATAAAAGTTTGGCTAAAAAATTATGACTCACTCAAAGAAGGGTATAAATTCTATGTAGCCATTTAAAATTATTGTGTAAATTAATCTTGACATATTTATTAAAGATATTCATGGCTTACATAAGGATAAGTGAGAAAAGCAAGTGATAGGAATGTATGTGTATTATAATAACATTTTTCATTAGCGTATATGTGGAATTCTGCTTCTGGCAATGGCTGAATGCTGGCCTAGGTTATTTCAGAACAATCCTGCCATTAAGAATGACTAGAAAAGCTAGACAAATTAATTAATAGACAAATTTATAAAGAAAAAGAATGTGTTTGAAGTTATCAGGACACTAGTAAGGCAATTTGTGGAGCCAAGAGCCAGAAGAGAGGGGAGCCAAGAGCCGTGGACCTGGCATTTGGGGCTGCTCTTCCCCTTGAGCCAGTTGCTAGTTTGAAAGAGACGACTGAGTGGCGAAAGAGCAGCACAGAGGGTTGGCACTTTCACAGGGCCAGGTGGGCAAAGTTTAGACTTCAGTGCCGTCTAAGGAAGAGAAGTTCTGGGACACAGCCCAGACCTCTGAGTGGAAGCACAAAGCACTGCATCCTAAGAGTAAGGGCGAATCAGATATAGACTCTCACAAAGAATAAGTCGAGCTTCAAATCAGCCCAATATGGGCCGGCCCTGTGGCTTGGTGGTTAAGTACACGCGCTCCGCTGCTGGCGACCTGGGTTCGGATCCCGGGTTCGGATCCCGGGCGCGGATCCCGGGCATGCACCGACGTACCGCTTCTCTGGCCATGCTGAGGTCGCATCCCATGTACAGCATGGGTGTGCATCTATGACATACAACTATCTACTGGGGCTTTGGAGGGGAAAAACAAAAAATCAGCTCAATAAATTAAATTAAGATGCCCTAGCCTTGCTCTATGCCAGAAGTAAACGTAAATCCTTTCTGGAGGAAGATACCATCACCTAGAGTCTCAATCATCTCTACATTTTTTCATAAACAATGTATGGCACTCAATAAAAAATAACTAGGCATAGTGAAATAGAACTTACAAAATATAACTAGGCATATAAGAAGGCAAGACTTGACAGAAAACCAAGAGAAGAAATATACAATAGCGGGCTGGCCCAGTGGCTTAGAGGTTAAGTGCGCACATTCTGCTAATGGCAGCCCAGGTTCGGATCCCGGGCGTGCACCAACGCACCGCTTCTCCGGCCATGCTGAGGCCGAGTCCCACATACAGCAACTAGAAAGATGTGCAACTATGACATACGACTATCTACTGGGGCTTTGGGGGGAAAAAAAAAGGAGGAGGATTGGCAATAGATGTTAGCTCAGAGCCGGTCTTCCTCAGCAAAAAGAAGAGGATTAGCATGGATGTTAGCTCAGGGCTGATCTTCCTAAAAAAAAAAAAAAAAAGTTGAAAAAAAAAAAAAGAAATATACAATAGAAACCTACTCATAGGACATATCTAAGTGATCAGAATGAACATTAAAATACATATGAATAATATAGTCAAGAAATTAAATGACAAGATGTAGAATTTTCCAGAAAACTGGAAATTATATAAAAGAATCAAATGAAAATTCTGGAAATAAAAAATATCATTGAAAAATTTTTAAAATTGATGGGTTTAAGAGCTGATTAGATGCAACCAAAGAGAGATTTAATAAACAAAAATAATGTGTGTATGTGTGTACACACTAACATTCAAAACACAATGTTAAATAAAAGAAGGGAGACATAAAAGAATATTGTACATACAGAGTACTGTATGGTCCCACTTATATGAAGTTTAAAAACAGAGAAAACCAATCTACAGTGTTAGACATCCAGAGTGGTTAAATTTGAGGAGGATAAAGGGAATAATGATTAGGTGCAGGAATGAGGGAGCTATTTCTTGACGTGAGTTGTGGCTACACTGGTGTATTCACTTTGAATTATTCATCAAGCTGTTTATGATTTGTGTACTTCTTTCTGTATATGTTATATGTCAATAAAATATTTATTAATATATGTATATACACATATGTAAATATGAAAGGCTATTAACAGAAGTTATCTTTGAGCATTATGGATAACTTTTTTCTTTTCTTTGCGTTTTCTACAATGATCATGGATTCCTTGTGAAAAAGGAAATAAAAGAGAAAAAAAGAAGAAAAAAAAAATACTAGTTTTTTTTTTTGTTTTTGTTTTTTAAATTGAGGTATAATTGACATATAACTGACTAGTTTTATTTATTAAAATTTCTCTGATCCTAGAATAAAAGAAAATGGGATTTAGATTTGGCTTAGGAAAGAATCTCCTGGAAGTAAAAGTTGTTAAACAGAGAAAATGATTCTTCTTCCCTGGTGGCCTTTCAAAATAGACTAGTGTTAAATGTAGTCTTCTCTGAAGGCACAACTAAAGACCAGAATACCTCTCAAGATTCATTTTGCATCTATGATCCTATAGTTTTTGATATAAGGGCGAAATATTCAAGGAACTTCTTTTATAGCGAGTTTACCTTCCAGGTAGCGAGCTGGTGGCTAGGAATAATAATATGTAATCATATCTTTAGGACCTCACAGTCTATGGAAGTCATATAATTATAGGTATAAGGTGATAAAGTAGAATAAACACCATTCACTCATTCATCAACGATTATGAACTGCATATGCATGGGTCAGACTCTGATCAAGGGACTGGGATATTGCAGTAAACGAAACAAAAATCCATGCTCTCATGGGGTATATAGTCTAGTAAACAAACACACACATAACACATCAAGTGTGATAAGTGCAATGAAGAAAAGCAAAGCAGAGTGAGGATAAAGAATGATGGTGGAGGGCCGGCCCTGTGGCTCAGCGGTTAAGAGCGTGCGCTCCGCTGCTGGCGGCCCGGGTTCGGATCCCGGGCGCGCACCGGCGCTACCACTTCTCCAGCCATGCTGAGGCCGCGTCCCACATACAGCAACTAGAAGGATGTGCAGCTATGACACACAACTATCTACTGGGGCTTTGGGGGAAAAAATAAATAAATAAAATTAAAAAGAAAAAAAAAGAATGATGGTGGAGATGGTTGTAGAGAGTGAGCTATTTTAGGTAGGATAGACAGGCCTTGCTTACCTTGTTATCTTGCCTGTCTGGGGACATTTTGACAGACACCTGAATGAAGTGAGGGAGTGAGTGATCCACATGGCTTTCGACTTGAGCAGTTCCAGGAAGAGCCAGTGTGCTTGGACCATCCCTCAAGTAGCAAGGCCATTGTGGCTGGAGCAGTGTGAGTGGGCAAGAGAGAATGAACAGAGGTCAGGTCGCTTGGAGCAGATCGCTTAGGGCCTTGTGGCCCATAATGAGGACTTTCGACTTCATCTTTGTGAAATGGGAAGCTATTGGAGAGTTTGGAACAGAGACATGATATGATCTGACTTAAGTTTTAAATGTTACTCTGGCTGCTGAATGGACAATTGATGTTGAAAGGGCAACTGGGGAAAAAAGACCAGGAGAAGACTCTTGCTCTTCTCTAGGCAGGACATGATAGTGGTTTGGACCACAAGGTATTACAGGAACTAGGGAAAAGGGATATTATTCTGGATATATTTTGAAGGCAAAGACAATAGGATCTGTTGGATCCTGAAGGAGTAGATGTGGAGTGTAAGAGAAATAGAGGAGTCAAGAATAACTGCAATGATCTTGGCCTGAGAAACTCAGAGAGTTGAGAAGCAACATTTATTGAAATGGTGGTAGTCTTTTTTGTGTGTGTGTGAGGAAGATCAGCCCTGAGCTAACATCTGTGCTAATCTTCCTCTTTTTTTTTTTTGCTGAGGAAGACCGTCTCTGAGCTAACATCTATTGCCAATCCTCCTCCTTTTTTTTTTCCCCCCAAAGCTCCAGTAGATAGTGGTATGTTGTAGTTGCACATCATTCTAGCTGCTGTATGTGGGACGCGGCCTGAGCATGGCCGGAGAAGCGGTGCGTTGGTGCGCGCCCAGGATCCGAACCCTGGCCGCCATTAGCGGAGCCCGCGCACTTAACCGCTGAGCCACGGGGCCAGCCCGAAATGATGGTAGTCTTGAGAAATGCAGTTGGGGAGGGGTATGGCACTATATGAGCTCACTGTTCTTTTAATACAAAGGAAGCAGCAACTAAAAAGACTGAGTTAGGCAGGTAACCCTTCAGAATGGATGAAGAGAACATCACATTTTGGTGGAACCTTTGCAAATTATGCACACCACAGAGAGATTGTAATGTTAATAATTTCACAAATGATTTGCTATTAATTTTGCTCAAATTCCTTTTTTTTTTCAGTTGTTGCATTTTAATAGGGTCATAATTAACGGCAACAATAACATTCACTCCTGGAAACCATTTTAACTCATACATTTCCTTTACTGCTGGCCTTAAGTGTCACTCTTTCTGGGAAGCTTTCCTTTGCCTCTTCAGTTAGGGTTAGGTACTCTTCCTGCAGGATCTCCATAGTATTTCTCTGCCTGATCAAAAGGACAGACAGTATGGGAAAGAAAGGAAGAAGGGCAGGGAGGGAAGGAAAGAGAGAGGAGGGTCTAGAATGATATCATCTCTCCATTTGGTTGTTTGTGGCGTGGAGTCAATTCCAACTCCTACCAGAGCAGAACCCTGCCCGGTCTTTTTGTGCCACCCTCTCACCTTCTGATGCTGTATCAGACAATGCTCTTCTGCTAGAGTTTTCATGGCCAATTTTTTCAGAAAGTGGGTGGCCACATCCTTAGTCTCAAGGCTCTGCTGAAAGCTATCCACCACAGGTGACTCTGCTGGTATTTGAAATACCGAATACATGGCATAGCTTTCAGCATCACAGCCACATGCGGCAGCCACAATGTGACAACCGACAGATGGGTGGTGTGGTTCCCTGACCAAGAAATGAACCCCGGGCCCTGAGAGCACAGAGTCTTAACCACTAGGCCACCAGGGCTTGCTTGTCTCTCCATCTCCTGAGATTATTTCATTGCAGCAGGTCCACCTTCCTTCAGTTCATCTCTGGTCCATTGGGCCAGGTGAGATGTAGGTGTATTCTAGAAATGTTGTCTCTTGTGATTAAGTGGAAAATTATACCATGATGACTTCTGGAAGCATCTTAACATCTTCCCTCTGTTGCAATTGTATTAAGACTAGAATTATAGACCAGAGCTGTCCAATAGAACTTTCTCTAATGATGGAAATGTTCTGTATCTGTGCTGTCCAGTAGAGGAGCCACTAGCTGCATGTGGCTATTGAACACTTGAAATGTGGCTGTGTGACTGAGGAACTGAATTTTTAATTTTATTTAATTTAATGAATTTAAATTTAAGTAGCCACATGTGGCTAGTGGCTACTATTTGGATAGAATAGTTATAGACTCAATATTGGAAGTCATATTTTCTAATTTCCTCCCTTTACAGATGAATAAACTCAGCCTTAAGAAGCAATATTATTTGCCCAACTTCCTAATTCCTTTTACTGAAACAGGTTTCTGATTTTGTCACTACTCATTCCTAATGTGACCTTTATGTTTAAACCTACTTCTCCTGTAGAAATGTTTAATTTTCAGATAGCAGACCAAATGCAATCCATATAGACTAGTAACAGTAATAAACCACTTTAAAGAAAAAAAGACCTTAAGTGCAGCTATATTTAGAAAAATGTGATTTTCTCAATAAGAAATCCTAAAAAATTATTATGATTATAATAAATTACATACTGTGGCTCATCTGATGATTACTTTTCTTAAGTGGTATCATTTGTTGAAACTCAGAATTAACTGCACATAACATTACTCCAATGGTAAACCAAACATCTGAACAAAGAACCCAATTTCTGAGACTTTACATTCTCAGCTGGATAATGAAGAAGCGGGGACACATAAAATAGCTGAAAAATGACTGACTATATAAAATATCACATCTACTTCCAAAAGCACCTCCATATTCTGTACGAACATCTTGGGGGGAAAAGGGTTGGAGTCGTATGTGTAAGTGATGGAGGTCAGGCAGGAGTGGTGGAGGCTCGGGGGAGGCTGGGAGTTGTCGCTCTTCTCCTGTAATCATAAGCACAATTCTTGTGAACCTACTGTGTGCCAGGCCCTATAGCCTATAGAACGTTCTTTTCAATAGTTTAAACCAAACTCTATTTCTCTTTGGACTTTTCTTACATATCCATCTGGCAAATTTACAACCCTAGATGGACCAAATGTCCACCATCTCCCTCACGCCCCCGGGAAGCCGAGCACCTGGAGTAAATCACACCGAGGGACGACTGGCTGTAGATGTAAGATTACTACTCTCACATGGGCCCCCAACACTCCCTATGGACCACCTCTGCTATTCCAGGTGGTCTGTCTTCCCACTCTCCTCACAGCCCAGCACCCCACTTCTGCCCCGTCTTTTTAGCAGAGGCCCTCCTCTCCTTCTTCGCCAAGAACAGAAGCCATCAGATGAGAAATCTCTCAGCATCTCACCTCCCCGTCTACATTAAGATTGGTCCCAATACTCTTTTCCTGTTACAATAGAGGACGGATCCTTCCTTGCATCTAAGTCCATTTCCTCCAACCCTCCTCTCTTTTCATTGATTTTATGCTATCTCTTATTCTCTGTCACTGCTGGATCTTCAGTCTCTCTTTTTTACTCAACCTTTCCCATCAGCATTTAAACACATTCATGTCTTTTCTATTATAAAAGATACAAAAACAACCTTCCCTCTATACTATATACTCCCCAGCTGCCATCCCACCTATCTCTTTTCCTCCACAGACAAACTTCTTGGAAATGTGTTCTGTTTCCTTACCTTATTCTCTCCTCTCAGATCCCTCCAATCTGGTGTACAACCCCTACCACTCCACAGAAACTGTGCTAAATTCCCTGATGACCTAGGTGGGTTTATCTCATGGGCAATTTGCAGTCTTTTATCTTTTCAATGTAACATCTGACATGGTTGACTATACTGCCTTCTTGAAGCATTCTCTTCTGTTGGCATCTGTATCACACATTCTCTTAGTTTCCCCTTACCTTTTAGGTTTCTCCTTCTTAGTCTCTCCAGTTGGCTCAATCTATTTTACCAAACCTTTAAATCTGGAAACTCCTAAGGCTTAGTTCCAGGCTTCCTCATCCTCTCACTCCTCTTTGCTCTCTTGGGTCCATTATACCATTTGGCTATCCTGATGATTCCCAAATTTATCTCTCTGGCCCTCTCTTTAGAGCTCAAGACTTATAAATCCAACTATCTACATGCCATCTCCATTTGGATGTTCGCCAAGGTCAAAGTCTTCCCATACAGACTTGCCTCTCCTCCTGTGTTCTCAACATTGACTAATCAGACTACACAAAGCTGCTCGCTCAAAAACATGGGACAGCTCCTTGGCCCTTGCATCTCCTTCTCCTGATTAATCAATTATTCCTATTATCCTATCCTCTACATTGCTCTGAAATCCATCCATTTCCTCTATCTGTGCTGTTACTGCTCTACTGTAAATCTTGCTACTCAAGTGTGGTCCATGACCAGGAGCATCATATTCGCCAGGAGCTTGTTAGAAATGCAGTGTCTCAGGCCCCACCCTAGACCTGAATCAGAATCTACATTTAATGAGACCCCCAGGTGATTTGCATGTACATGAAATTTGAGAAGCACCTCTCTGAACCACTGTAACTTCTCCACCTGTTCCCCATGCTTCTACTTTTGCCCCTTCCAACAGATTCTCCACACAGTGAGCCAAATCATGTCACTCACATACTAAAAGCCATTCAATAGCCTCCTATTTTTCTTAGAATAAAGTAGTTTACCTTTTATATGCTGTGATTCAAGATACCATTGACCTTTGTCTAACTTTCATCTTTATTATGTCTCTTTTAAGACAAGAAATATTTGGCAGCTTTATTTTTTAAAAAGTACCTTAAATCAAGAAACGTTTCATTTAATTTTTTCCTTTTTTGTGTGAATGTCATAGTTGCATTGCAAATGGGACTATTTCTCAGTTTATGTAGTTATTTAATTCATATAATAAATGCACATTAAAAGCCCTCAGGTATTAAAGAAGTCATTTTTTTCTTTGCAAAATGCCATAAATTATGTTCTGAAAAATTGAGAGAAACCCCTTTGGATGAACAGGATTGAAATCTGAATGCTGTAAGCATAGAAAACAAAACCCTTCTTAATTTTATTTTTTTATGAGGAAGACAGTATCCTGGACGTGATGGCCACTTCTTCAAAAGAACATCATCTAATATACCCAAATACGTTAAAAACAGGTTCAGCACTCTCTTTCAAGTCCTGTGTCAAATGCCAGCGTGGAAAAAGTTTTTGTTGCCATAGGTAACCTACGGACCTTTGAAAACAAAAGCACCACTGTTGAGTCTGTAAAATTCAATTTAAAAAATATCCCTTTCCGGGCCAGCCCAGTGGCGCAAACAGTTGGGTGCGCATGCTCCGCTGGCGCGGCCCAGAGATCGCGGGTTCGGATCCGGGGCGCACACTGACGCACTGCTTGGTAAGCCATGCTGTCCCATGTAAAGTGGAGGAGGATGGGCACAGATGTTGGCTCAGGGCCACTCTTCCTCAAGAAAAAAGGGGAGGATTGGCATCGGATGTTGGCTCAGGGCTGGTCCTCCTCACAAAAAAAATAAAAAAAAATCCCTTTCCCTGGTTCAAATATAAAAGAGGAGTTTTGGAATAGAAATATTTCATAAAGCTATGGAATCCAATCCAAAATATGAAACTCAGTGTAGCTTCTCCTCCAAAGCTTTCTTTTTTTTTTAAACAATTTTTATTTATTTATTTATTTTTTTGTGAGGAAGATCAGCCCTGAGCTAACATCCATGCTAATCCTCCTCTTTTTGCTGAGGAATACCGGCTCTGAGCTAACATCCATTGCCAATCCTCCTCCTTCCCCCCCGCCCCAAAGCCCCAGTAGATAGTTGTATGTCATAGTTGCACATCCTTCTAGTTGCTGTATGTGGGATGGGGCCTCAGCATGGCGGGAGAAGCGGTGCTCGGTGTGCGCCCGGGATCCGAACCCGGGCCGCCGGTAGCAGAGCGCGTGCACTTAACCGCTAAGCCACGGGGCTGGCCCTCCAAAGCTTTCTATACCTTATAATTTGCAGTAGGGTACAGGATGCTGCCGATAAACTTTAATTAAGTTGTCTGGAATGTTGGCTGAAATCATCAGGCAGCCCTGCTTTCAGGTAGCAGAGTCCAAGATGCTCCCAGGAAGACTGAAGGGGCTCCTCCAGAACGTTTCTGATTCACTTAAAGCACTGGGTGGCAATCATTGGTGGAATTTTAGGGAAGTATCTTCTTGCCTTGGAGGGCCACAAGCAAAGGCAGGATTTTCTAAGGACGAATTCAGGAGGGCTGACAGGGACTTCTGCAAAGTAGGGACCAAAGAACCTGAAATTTGGGGATGGGCTTGAAAAGACAGAACTTGAGAGAGAGGAGGATCAAAAAACCCAAAACAGTTAAGTGAAAGATGCCAGTTACAGAGGACCACATATTGTATGATTCCATTTGTATGAAACATTCAGAATAGGCAAGTCCATAGAGAGAGACAGTAGATTATTGGTTGCCTAGGGCTCGGGGAGAGGGATGGAGGGATTAGGGGTCAACAGCTAAGAGGTGCAGGGTTTCTTTGTGACATAATGAAAATATTCTAAAATTGGTTATAGTAATGGTTGTCCAACTCTGTGAATATAATAAAAGGTACTGAATTGTACACTTTAAATGGATGAATTGTATGGTATGTGAATTATTTTGTAACAGCTCAATAGAGCTGTTAAAAAATAGATCCTAGGGCCAGCCCAGTGGCCTAGTGGTTAAGTTCAGCATGCTCCGCTTTGGCAGCTTCGGTTCGGTTCCCGGGTGCAGACCTACACCACTCATCAGCAGCCATGCTGTGGTGGCGACCCACATACAGAATAGAGGAAGATTGGCAACGATGTTGGCTCAGGGCCAATCTTCCTCAAGCAAAAAGAGGAAGATTGGTGACAGATGTTAGCTCAGGGTGAATCTTCCTCAGCCAAAAAAAAAAAAAAAAAATTTCTAAAAAATACTCCCCCAAAAAAGATGAGGAAGAAAAATTTAAAGATATTGAGCAGAAATAGTAGGAGTGACTGTTTCTCATGATACATATGCAGCTATTTCTTGTTTTTTTCCAAGTTAGCTATCAAGCATTGACTTCCTGCTATTATATAAGATGAAGATTCCGCTTCTTATATACCACCACCCCCCTCCATGCACCATATACTTTTTCCTCCCACCATCCTCCCATTATAGCTGTATTGTAATTTTTGGTAAGATCAATATTCAGTGTTGATGACTCTCAAACTTATATCTCCATCAGTGTTCTTTCTGGAGTCTGGACCGTATCCAAGTGCTTACTAAACATCTATTCTTCAATACCTAATAGGCATCTCAGACTGAATTTGTCCAAACCTGAGCTCTTTCCCCCTGCAAAACCTGCTCCTATCATTGCCTTTCCCATCTCAGTAAATGCTCAGTAAATGGCAGCGCCATTTTCCCAGAGGCATCCTTGGCTTCACTCTTACTTTCCCATCCCATATCTGATCTGTCAGCAAATCCATTTGGCTCTACCTTCCAAATATATACAGAATCTGACACCTTCTTACCACTTCCATGATATACGCACCCCCACCCCCACCACAGCCCACCCCTGGCTCCAAGACACCATCATTTCTCCCTTGAATTCTGCAATGGCCTCCCAGTTAGTTTTCCCACTTCTGTCCTTGGTCCCTTGATCTAGTCTCAATAGAGTGATCCAGTTAAAATAAAGGTCAGATCATGCCACTCCTCTTCTCCAAAGCCTCCAGTGGCTCCCCATTGCACTGCAGGGACATAGTGGCGGTGAGACTCCTGTACTACTAAATCCAATTGGCCCCTGGCTAGTCTGTTACCACGCACACAAGCCTACTTCCTATTATCTATAGTTTTCTGGAGTGGCTAGGAAGGTTAAACCTCCACTTAAAACATCAACCACAAAAACAACTCAGCCTTTATCTGTTAAGCTTATAATGCTCTCCAGTGTAGACGTTTTTCACCCTGATAAACAGAAATCCTCACCATTGCCCTATGCATGGGACAAGGGCTCTAGACTATTTTTCTACCCAGTCTAAAGCAATTCCAGCTTTGATTTCCTTAATGAGGAGAGGGGGAAAAAACACCTGCTCGTTTTCCTCAATGGCTCTCTCTATATATAATCTTTTTCTGGTTCCTTACACAAAGCATTTGTAGACTTTTCAGGATCCTTACTTGGGGACCAAACAAGACTCCCCCAAAAGAGACTGAGGTAACTCTACTGGGGCCACCCTTTGGATGTCTTAATACCTGTTTCTTTCTGTTTGAAAATGGCCCTGTCCTTAATTAGGATGAAATTCTTGATTCAGTCATTGTTCTATTAATCCACAGTAGTCATCCTAATCTATGAAATCCAAGTCTGTTATCTAGGAAGTGGTGTCACGGGGAATTGAAATACAGAACTTCTTTGGTGGATTACAGAAGCAGCACTGGAAGGATTTATAGAAAAATTGCTATAAGCTAGTTTAGGAAGCAGGCTTATTAAAATAATCTTCTTTGAGCCTATTTTTCTCTGAAATACTGGGAAGGGGGTAGTGGCAAAAGCATGACCTTCTCCTGAGCTTTTACACTCTCCTCCTTCACCTTCAAGCAAAGGAGGGTCTACAGAGGATGCCCTTCTCCCTAGGTCTCTTGCTGGTTAAGCTACTTCTTGGTTCTGGCCCTATTCCTCATGCATATTCTTTATTTATTCATTCAGGCTCCTGGGGATTCAATCTCATTTCCTTTCCTCCTCAAGTCTTTTACTAAGTATCTATCTCTTAGAGCTCTTCTTCTAGAACCAACTTCAATTTCCTTAGCTTCCCTTTTCTTTGCTGTCTATCATTCTCTTATTCACAAATATTTGCTCAGCACCTACCATGTTTTTATAAACCTTTACATCAGACTCCATCTCTGCTCTGGTGAAAATCACAAGAGTGAGGCAGGCAGATAGTAAATGACCAGACAACCCCGTACATTCACACAGAAGATGCACGATCTTTTACATTTCAACATTTCTAAAGTTGAAATGCATCTTATAGGTGATGAGAGAGAGACAAAGAGAAGAGAGAAACCTTCCAGTCTCCAACTTAGAGAATGCTATTTGCCTACACGCTTCTGAAAAACGTGCTGACGCTGCTCTCTGTTGCTGGATTCCTCCCAGAAGCAGAGCCTGGGGCAAGGGCTTGCATAGGGACAGTTTGCTTGGGGCCTGATCCCAGGGAGCAGGAGTGAGGAACTGGGCAGAGTGCAATGTGGGGAGCAGAAGCCAATACAAGGGGCATTACGACTGCTGCCACCGTGGGCAACTGAGGGTCAATCCTGCTGGGGCCTTTTGAGGAGCCATGTAGAACATGCTTCAGAACCGTCTACCCATAGATAGAAGAGGAGCATTTTCCACCAGCGTCACATTTCCACAGGCATGAGTGCCGCACTGCATGCTGGAGAAGTCCCAGATGTGTGGTGCTGCTGAGGCCAGGTGCTGGCAGATTACACCCGCTCGAAGCAGGTTGCTGAAGCAATGGTTGGAGAAAGGGGTGGGCTGAGAAGAGGAGGTGGGGCGGCAAAAATGTCTAATATAACTGCTATTTTTTTCTCGTTTTTAATAAGAATTTTCATAGCAGCTCTATTTACGATGGCCAAAACTGGAAACAATCCAAAAGTCCATCACCAGGAGAATGGATAAACAAAACGTGGTATATTCAGCAACAAAAGAGAGTGGAGCACTGATGCATGCAAACAACATGAGTGGCTCTTACAGACACGATGCTAAGCAAAAGCAGCTGGAAACCAGAGTACACACTGTGAGATTCTCCTTACATCAAGTTATAGAACAAGCAAAACCCAGCTATCGGCAGGAATCAGAATAGTGGCTATCTCTGGTGGGGAATAGGGATTAACTGCAAAGAAGCATGAAAGAACTTTCCAGGATGATAGAAATGGTCCATATCTTCATAAGGGTATGGATTGCATGGGTTTATGCCTTCATCAAAACTCACTGAATTATACATTTAACATGTGTATGTTTCCCCACGTGTAAATTTTATCTAAAAAAATTATTAAAAATTTTGAACTCTAGCTAGTAGACTTACTTCTCACAATGGTATAGGTTAACTCTGAAATTACTTTCTGTGTACTCAAGTCTTAAGCAAATGAATAGGATATATTTAGGATAATGACAGCTAGGTGTCTCACTGTGGGAAAAGGGAATGATAAATATGGACAGAGGGAAGACTAGAATGTGCCCTGCGTTGGTTTGGAACTGGAGGTATCAATATGAACTCATGGTTTTATATGGATAGATAGAGATAGACTTACATACACACACAAGCACACACACACATTTCCTAACTCTGTCAGCTGCGAGGGCCTAGAAGCAATGATGCACAGGAATAATGAGCACATGTATAGCCCAGATCTTGGTTTCTAAATATTACTCTCTATTAAAAAGAACTAGAGCTCTTTGGAGAAATGGCTGACTCCAGGGCCTGGGCAGGGAAAGTACAAATTGACCCTGAAACATCTTGTGCCATTAAGTAAGAAAGTGGCTCAAATACTGATGGGGAGATATCAAAAGAACAGAGAGACCAACTTGAAGGAGTTCCCAGTGGTCAAATCTGGGGCAATTTGAGCATCAAGACAAATAATGATTGTGACGGAAGTTAGTGGTCATGGAACCCATGACAAACTGAATTGAAAATGATAAGGCTAAACTAACAGTAATTAATAAATGAAGCAGGAATGGCAGCAACTGGAGACCATGGCCTACTCCACACAATACTGTTAACGCCCTGATAAACAGCATCCGTTCCCCAAACTGCAGGAATCCCAGCTATCCAACTATGCACAAGTGCTGCCAAGTTGCCAAGAGCTTCAAGGTGGCCAGCCAGACTTCTGCACAGTGCCCCGTCTTAGAATCCTGTGTCAATCCTAAACACTTCTAACCCTAGTAACAGTAACAATAGCACACTTGGTAACTGTAGGAAGTATAAGGCTTAGTTCACAAACTCAAGGTGAAAAAAATATCTTTTTCTTTGTTTTCTTTATATCAAACTAAAAACCTTCCAACCCTCCAGCCTACATTTTCATTGTTATTGAGGTGTCTTCTCTTCCCAGACTCTCAACGGAAGTCAGAAGTTCTAAGTGGTACCAAGAACAGGCAAAGCCACTTTCCTGTGTTTTGGGCACTCTTTGTTAGCTTCATTTTCTAAATCCACCATGGTCTCTTTAAGCCTGGTAGGTCTCTGCTTCCTTGGGGCCAGGAGCCCTGTAGTCAGGGTCCAGTCTCCCTAGGCCCTCCTAAATTCTCAACATTTCCGCTGAGCACAGCAGGGATTAAACCCCAAAGACTGGAAGAAATCCCTCCTGCTGCCCTACATTTGCCTCAAGATGCTCCTGTTCCCGCTGGTGTCTTCAAAGGAAGAGAGCATTATTTCTCTAATAAGCTCCAGTTTTATGAAAATAAAGGCCAGGAGGAAAAGCACCTTTTGAGTAATTTCATTTTTGGCACAGTAGGCCCCAACTTCCTCTGAGCACAGGGTTAGTGGGGGAATTGAGGGAGCACAAAGGTCCTGCTGACCTTGGTGGAATGGGGGAGGGGGGAAATGTCGGAAGGAACACCCCAATAAATCATCCAGTCATGTGGATTATGTGTAAGTGCCCCTGGGTTGTTTGTAAAATGAAAAACCAATGACTTGTGCATTAATCACTCATAAGAATCAAGAGAGGACTTGTGTTTTTCATCAGTTTTAGGTTCATTGGGGGAACTTTGTGGTTCACTGATGCACCATCAACCTTTCTTCAAGAATCATGATCTATTTCAACCTCCTGGCCGTGGAGGACACCCGTCACAACATCATCCCTGCTCAAACGCGTCCAGGCTCAGGAAGCAGCTGCCTCCCAAGGCAAATGACGCCTCTTCTGAACAGTTCTAATTTAAGGCAACTTCTCAGCTTCTTTCAATTCTTTTCACTGATCCAGCTAACAACCTTTGAAACTGCCCCGAATTTGTCTGGTTTACTAGTGTCTAGTTTCCTGGCAGTGGTTCCAGGGACATAATTTTACAGTTTTTGCAGGACTCTAGGAAATAATCTGCTTGGACCTGGAGTTACAAACTCATTTGAAGCATCTAGATCTTCTCTCAACTCCTCCTTTATCTAGCACCTTGTACCCTCTTAAAGATGTCTAGTCTCCCCATTCCATTTGAAACTTTTCTCATTAAAAAAAAAAACAATCGAAATTAAGTAGTTCAACTTTTTTCTTTCATTGGTGAACTATATTCTCATTATATAAACAATGGAAGTTCATAGTGGAAAAACTAGGGAAAAAGGGAAGAAAAATTACCATAAACTCAACACCCAGATCTCTCTTCTTTTTAAAGGATAATTATAAGCATAATTCTATATTTACCAAATATCCCACTGGCTGTGCTGTTTTGGACTTGCCTTCTCCACTTAGCAATATGTCTTGAAAAGGACTGTGTTCTCACGCTCATCATTTATCATTATACTCCAGTCTCAAGCAGTGAGTTACCTCTTTGTTATTCCTTTTTCAAATATATCTATTTTTTAAGCTCCTGAATATTTTGTTCTTTGGGTTCCTGGTACTATTTTTTTAGTTCCATAACTTTCATTGACTTAATTCTATATACATTCTTCTGTTTTGTGTACATAGTAGTTTATAATCTGTCCATGTTGGTGTCACCCATGTACAATCCAACTTTCTTTAGATATCTTCCCATTTCTTCCTCATAAAAGAGCATCATTGTTAATTGCTTCTTCAGAATTTTGCTTTTGTTAAGCCCTCATCTGTCTTGTAAGCTTTTAGAGCCTCTGGCTTTGGAGTCGGATCTATTTCTTTCTCTGGACCTTTTTGACATCTGCCTTTCTAAAATCTATGATACGTAGTTGACTGAACCCAGAGCAAGGAATCTAATACAGAGTTGGCCACGCATATGCGCACAGGCACACATGCTAAGACCCTGCACTCAATGGTTAACGTATGGACCATCCTTGGCTCTATGACCACAGTCAGTTGGCCTGGAGTGAAGACACCCAGTTGAAACCAAGCCAGTAGATTCTCTCCTGGGAGGATGGAGCAGGGGCACTTAGACTATCAGTCTCTTGCAGGCACTCACATGGGAAGTGGTAGGAATCAGAGCCTGGAGCAGCAACATCTGGCCCAGATGTATGCAGAGGGCAGAGAAAGCTGGTTTTCAGAGAGAGAGAAGAACAAAGCAGGCACAGAGTAGGAAGCAGAGATACTACAGCACACACGGTTGTTGCCCTTCCCTGAACCCCTTGGGTTCCTTTTACCAGCTCTGTGTGTGCCCATTGCCAGCCTCTGCAAGCCTTGTTGCTCATGGCCCTTACTAGTGACTTTCTGAGGATTGCCCTTGCATGCTGGAGCCATCCCATCCATATGGAGAGCCAGAAGCCCCTGGCTTATACCCCTCCCCCTCCCTCTCCTCACAGACTGAAATTATCAACTGATCAGTGTGCAAATACAGAAGTCCAGCTCCACTGCTTGAGGCAGAACAAACTCTGAGGTCTAATTTATACCCCTGAGCTCCCCGTTCCCCAGCCCCCTTACTAAGTTCCGCCTGGGAGCATCTCACTTACGCCCCGAATCCTTGGCATTCGGAAGAACCTGATGCAGAACAGATGGGAAATCAGGCAGCCAGAGAAGAACAGAGAGTGGCCTTGGGCCTAAGAGATTGCTAGCTCCTGGCTCCGGTCCCTTGTGAGGCCTGAAGCTCCTCCCCTGTGGGTTCTGTGACCTGCACCTGAATCTTTAACTCACTTTTCTCTTGTGTTAAGCTTGAATCAACCAATTTCTCTGACTTGTTACCCTAGAGACCTGACTCAGGCACCCAGCAGTCGCTCCCTGCTGGCAAGTCACTGTCCTCTAAAGTTCCCAAGCTTTCACTTTGATCAGTTATTTATTTCCAATTGGTCAGCATCTGGGGGATGAAATTATCAGAAGATAAGTTTAGAATTTTTCAGAGGCTCTGCTTTTACTGGAAAGTGGCTTCCAGCAGAATTTCTGGACCTTTAAGTCACTCATCACTGCTATTTTTAGCCATGCTTATGCTTTTATATTTATTTCTGGACCATTAAAAGCTAAATATACATGTTTATTTGTATAAAATAAATACATATCTAATACATGTGAAGATTTTATATATAAATATTTATTATATATATGTGTGTCACTCTTGTCCTAGAATAAAATTTTACTGGAATAACAGCTTTACAAATATTATTTTAATGGAAAGTTTATGTCTTTTGCCCTTTTATCCAAACGTCTATTTATAGGAGAAAAAAAATAAAAGCTCATGTTCCTTATTTGGCGTTTGTGTTTCTTCTACTATAGCCTGCCTAACAAAGATATTTTTGTGGCTGACAGAGTTTTTTGGGTTTTTTTTAAGGTTTTTTCCCTAAAAACTAGAGACTTCTTTGGATATTAGATATCAAATTCCTCCATGGCTGTGATGAAAAGTAATATTGCTTAATAGACTTTTCTGTCAACAGGTTAGGTGTTTCCATTGTATTGAGAACACATTACACAACAATTGATAAGTATAGAAAGTCAGGAAGAAAGGAGGAAAATCACTGTGGACGTGCCAGAAGCCATGTCTCCATCAAGTCACTTCCCCTCCCAGGCTTCAACTTTGCTCCTTAATGAAATAATGAAGTTGATATAAAAGACCTTGATTGTTCCTTTTTTTTTTTTTTTTTTTGAGGAAGATCAGCTCTGAGCTAACATCCATGCCAATCTTCCTCTTTTTGCTGAGGAAGACTGGCCCTGAGCTAACATCTGTGCCCATCTTCCTCCACTTTATGTGGGACGCTGCCACAGCATGGCCTGACAAGCACTGCCTCAGTGTGCACCCGGGATCCAAACCTGGGCCGCCAGCAGCAGAGTGTGTGCACTTAACCGGTACGCCGTGGAGCCGGCCCCTTGATCATTCCTTTTAATGCTCAAAAGGAAGATATTGGAAGGAAATGTTAGCCACATGTGGAGTTGGAGAAGCACAGGACTAGAAATCAGTTCTCATTTCTTGTTCAATGGTTTTCTTTTTCCCATCATCTTTAAGGCCCTGTTCTTTTCCACAGTCTCCCTAAACTGCTTGTTTATTTTCAGCTGCTATTTTGACTTCCTGATGGTTTTCTAGATTTAAATACATATGAGCAATGCTTAAGGGCTCCAAACATTTTTGTCTGGCATTCTCACAGATCACTAGACTTCATTTTGTTGAATGCTGACCACAAGTCCAGAGGGCCCTTTGCAGAGCACCACACATAATATGATTTCACTAAATGCTTGCTAAGTGGCTGGATCAAAGAAGCAGAAAGGGCATGTAGAAATCCCTTGGGAAAGAAAGGGGAGGATCTAGGGTTCTTCTGACTTAATAATCACACATATAGGGGTGATGTCAGCAGCATGGTGCTGTGATTACCAATCACAAGTAAAGAGATTGAAACAGTAACAAGTCTGGGTTTTGGGGAAAAAAATCAGATGGATTCTCTGGAGAAGCCTACCAAAGCTTCTCTGGAGAATTCTACCAGACATTCAAAGAAGATATAATACCTATCCTTCTCAAACTATTCCAAAAAATTGAAGAAGATAGAATGCTTCCTAACTCATTCTATGAGGCCAGCATCACCCTGATACCAAAACCAGACAAGGACAACACAAAGAAGGAAAATTATAGGCCAATATCGCTGATGAACAGAGATGCAAAAATCCTCAACAAAATATTGGCAAACTGAATACAGCAATACATTAAGAGGATCATATACCACAATCAAGTGGGATTTATCCCAGGGAGGCAGGGATGTTTCAACATATGCAAATCAATCAATGCGATATACCACATTAACAAAAATGAGGAAAAAATATCACATGATCATCTCAATAGATGCAGAGAAAGCATTTAACAAGATCCAACATTCATTTGTGATAAAAATTCTCAATAAAAAGGGTAAAAAAGGAAAGTACCTCAACATACTAGAGGCCATATATGACAAACCCACAGCCAACATCATACTTAACAGTGAAAAACTTAAAGCCATCGCTCTAGAACAGGAACAAGACAAGTGTGTCCACTCTTGCCATTCCTATTCAACACAGTACTAGAGGTTTTGGCCAGAGCAGTTAGGCAAGAAAAAGAAATAAAAGGTATCCAAATTGAAAAGGGAGAAGTGAAACTCTCGCTATTTGTGGATGACATGATTCCATATATAGAAAACCCTAAAGAATCCACCAGAAAACTATTAGAAACAATCAACAACTACATCAAAGTTGCAGGGAACAAATCAACTGACAAAAATCAGTTGCATTTCTGTACACTAATGACAAACTAGCAGAAAGAGAAATCAAGAATATAATCCCATTTACAATTGCAACAAAAAGAATAAAATATCTAGGAATAAATTTAACCAAGGACGTGAAAGACCTACACACTGAAAACTATATGACGTTATTGGAAGAAATTGAAGAAGACATAAAGAAATGGAAAGATGTTCCATGCTCATGGATTGGAAGAATAAACATAGTTAAAATGTCCATATTACCTAAAGCAATCTACAGATTCAATGCAATCCAAATCAGAATCCTGAGGACATTCTTCACAGAAATAGAACAAAGAATCCTAAAATTTATATGTAACAACAAAAGACCCTGAATAACCAAAGCAATCCTGAGGAAAAAAGAACAAAACTGGAGGCCTCACAATCCCTGACTTCAGAATATATCACAAAGTTATAGTAGTCAAAATAGCATGGTACTGGCACAAAAACAGACACACAGATCAATGGAACAGAATTGAAAGCCTAGTGATAAAACCACACATCTATGGACAGCTAATCTTTGACAAAGGAGCCAAGAACATACAATGGATAAAGGAAAATCTCTTCAATAAATGGTGTTAGGAAAACCAGACAGGCATGTGCAAAAGAATGAAAGTAGACCATTATCTTACATTATGCACAAAAATTAACTCAAAATGGATTAAAGACTTGAATGTAAGACCTGAAATCATAAAACTCCTGGAAGAAAATATAGGCAGTACACTCTTTGACACTGGTCTTAGCAGCATCTTTTCAAATACCATGTCTACTCAGGCAAGGGAAACAAAAGAAAAAATAAACAATCGGGACTACATCAGACTAAAAAGCTTCTGCAAGGCAAAGGAAACCATGAACAAAATGAAAAGACAACCCACCAACTGGGAGAAAATATTTGCAAGTCATATATCTGACAAGTGGTTAATTTCCAAACTATATAAAGAACTCATACAACTCAACAACAACAACAAAACAACCCAATCAAAAAATGGGCAGACATTTTTCCAAAGAAGATATACAGATTCCCAACAGGCACATGAAAAGATGTTCAACATCACTAATTATTAGGGAAATGCAAATCAAAACTACAATGAGGTATCACCTTACACCTGTTAGATTGGCTATAATTAATAAGACAGAAAATAACAAATGTTGGAGAGGATGTGGAGAAAAGGGAACCCTCATACACTGCTGGTGGGAATGCAAACTGGTACAGCCACTATGGAAAACAGTATGGAGATTTCTCAAAAAATTAAAAATAGAAATACCATACTACCCAGCTAGCCCACAACTGGGTATTTATCTCAAGTACAGAAAATCAACAATTCAAAGAGATTTATGCACCCCTATGTTCAATGCAGCATTATTCACAATAGCCAAGATATGGAAGCAACCCAAGTGCCCACGAACTGATGAATGGATAAAGATATGGTATATATATATATATACAATGGAATACTACACAGCTGTAAAAGAAGACAAAATTGTCCAATTTGCAACAACATGGGTGGACCTTGAAGGTATTATGCTAAGCGAAATAAGCCAGACAAAGAAAGACAAACACCATATGATTTCACTCATATGTGGAAGATAAACACATGGATAAAGAGAACAGATTAGTGGTTACCAGAGGGGAAGCGGCTAGGGGAGTGGGCGAAAAAGGTAAAGGGGCACATATGTATGGTGATGCATAAAAATTAGACTATTGGTGGAGAGCGCAATGCAGTCTATACAGAAACTATATGTACAATAAGGTACAGCTGAAATTACACAATGTTATAAACCAATATGACCTCAATAAAATAATTGAAAAAAAAAGAATTAAGAACAAAACCTCTAAATCTGCAAAATTAAAAAAAAAAATCACACACAGTTTTTTTGGAGCCTACTTTTAGACCTAAACCTCAGGACCTATGCCCTTCTGGTGGCTGGGATTTTGTCATAACCAAATATGTGTATAATAAAATAATGTGTGTAATAAAATAATAATTGCTAACATTTGATGAGTGCTTAACATGTGCCAGGCATTATTTAATTTAATAATCACAAAACTCCAAGAGGGGGGTGCCACTGATTTATTTAATTCTAATGTGTATATCAAAAAAAATTCTTTTCTTTCAGTAACATCTCAGAATCCTGATGCACCTCACAACTGATGGCATTTTACAGTCGGTATTGTCCAGGCAGCAGGGGTAGTTAGGTGTCTTTGCCTGTGTGTCCACAGGTCACTGCTGTTAATATTAGCATTTCAACTGAGCTATGTGCATTGTTGGGACTATGCAAGCAGAGAAAAACCTGGAAACAGAGTTGGAAATTTGTTGTTGGAGAAATAATTGCACTTCTATATTTTCTTGTAAAGCAACAATCAAGGGCTATATGGACTTAAGAAAGGAAGATTTTCCTGTAGTCGATGAGGCTGTGTCACCTTTAGTAACTGAAATGTGCACAAAAGGGTTGGTCACCACACACCAAACAATGCAACAGGAGGCAGGAGCAACTGCCAGATCTCTGGTCTAGATGAAAGAAATTTCAAAGCCATGAGAGGCTGGTATGACCAACCAGCTCATGCACTGTACAGGGTTATTGTTTAAGGCAACATGCCAAAGTTTAATTGGCAATAGTTGTCTTTATTAGAAGTAGATAAATAATGTATGCCTTTTATCAAAGACACATTAAACTTGATTAAATCTACTATCTCCATTTTGCAGATATAAAAACTGAGAGTTGAAAAAATTAGGTAATTTGCTCATTTCACAGCGTTAGGAAATTATAGAGCCAGGACTCACATCCCAGCCAGTCTGATCCCAGATCTCATGGTCCTAATCACAAAACCACACCACCCCTCACAGCACTTAGCACGGTGCCCGGTAAAACAAATATTTGTCAATACAAACTAAGCTGTTTAAAAAGGGTTTATTTTCGTAACAAAATAAACAAATATGCAGAGAATGTCTCTAGCCATGGAAACATCGTCATTCTGGTGGGAGAAAAACTCAGATCATAGCTGCTTCCAAAGCTTTGAGCCCAAGGATACCTGGGGAATCTCAGAGGACTACGTCCTCCATGTGGTCTCCCGTCCAGATCATGGACTATGGAGCACCGAGGATGTGAGCCAAGTGTCATAGACGTGGGTCCACGGGCAGCAGCACGCTCTTGGACCCCTGACTTGGAGTTTGTAAGAGTCAGCCCCCAAGAGACTATCTTCAACCCATCAATTGAATTATTTCCAATTTTGAAACTTAAAAGTTTTATTTTAACATTATTTTTTTGTGATTACTAAAGTAACTCATGCCAAAAAAAAAAGAAAAATTCATAAGATAACAGTAGCCACTGTCAATGCTCTGGCATACACACATTGTCAAGTTTTGGATCAGGTTGCTTTGTAAACTATTCTTTGGACTTAGCATATTTCATAAGTACTTTCCCATCTATTAAACATCTAAAATATAGATGTTTCCCTGACTAGGGGTTGATCTCCATAATATATAAAGAACTCACACAACTGAACAACTAAAAAACAAACAACCTGATCAAAAAATGGGCAGAGGAAATGAACAGACACTTCTCCAAAGAAGATATACAGATGGCCAATAGGCACATGAAAAGATGTTCAACATCATCAACAATCATCAGGGAAATGCAAACCAAAACAACACTAAGATACCACGTCACGCCCGTTAGAATGGCTATAATCAGCAAGACAAAAAACAACAAGTGTTGGAGAGGATGTGGAGAAACAGGAACCTTCACACACAGCTGGTGAGAATGCAAACTGGTGCAGCCTCTATGGAAAACGGTATGGAGATTTCTCAAAGAATTAAAAATAGAGATGCCCTATGACCCAGCCATCCCACTACTGGGAATCTATCCAACGAACCTGAAATCAACAATCCAAAGAGGCTTATGCACCCCTATGTTCATTGCAGCATTATTCACCATAGCCAAGAAGTGGAAGCAACCTAAGTGTCCCTCGACTGACAATTGGATTAAGAAAATGTGGTATATATATATACAATGGAATACTACTCAGCCATAAAAAAAGACAAAATCGTCCCATTTGCAACAACATGGATGGGCCTGGAGCGTATTATGTTAAGTGAAATAAGCAAGAAAGAGAAAGACAAACACTGTATGATCTCACTCATATGTGGAATATAAACCAACGCATGGACAGAGAAAACTGGACTGTGGTTACCAGGGGCAGTGGGGGTGGGGGGTGGGCACAAGGGGTGAAGGGAGTCATATATATGGTGATGGACAAACAAAAATGCACAACCCAAAATTTCACAATGTTAAAAACCATTAAAACATCAATAAAAAATATATATATATATAGATGTTTCCATCACGCAAATACTGTCTTTTTGAAGCATTTAAAAATTATATAAAGTGTAAATACCCTTCAGATAAGGTTTACTGTGGATATAATAAGCCCTAAATAGACAATGGGATTTCCTCAGACAAAATTTAAATGTAGCTGGTTTTTAGAAATGAACAGATGGATAACTGCTTTCTGAGTGTCCCTTTGAGACCCTCCCCTCCTGCCCCTTTCCCAACCTCCCAAATCAAAGGCTTCTTGTTTATATTTAACTACCTAAAATATGACATATTAGTTTCCCAGGGCTGAGGTAACAAAGTGCCACAAGCTGGTGGCTTAAAACAATAGGAATGTATTTTCTCCCAATTCTGGAGGCTAGAAGTCCAAAACCAAAGTGTCGTCAGGGCCACGTTCTCTCTGAAGACTCCAGGGGAGGATCCTTCCTTGCCTCTTCCAGCTTCTCCTCCGCGTCCTTCGGCGGGTAGAAGCATCACTCCAATGCCTGTCTGCATCTTCACATGGCCATCTTCCCCGTGTGTCTCTCTGTCTCTTCACATTCCCCTCTCCCCTCTGTTTCTCTTCTCCTTTAAGGACACCAGTCATATTGGATTAGGGGACCACTCTACTTCAATATGACTCCATCTTTTTTTTTTATTATTATTACTTTTTATTGTGGTTAAAATATACATTACATAAAATTTACCATTTTAACCATTTTAAGTGTACAATTAAATAACGCTAGGTCTGTTGTTGTACAATCATCTTCATTATCCATTTCCAGAACTTTTTCATCAGCCCATACTGAAACTCTACCCATTAGACAATAACTCCCCCTTCCCCTCTTCTCAGCTTCTAGTAACCTCTATTCTACTTTCTGTCTCTATGAATTTGCCTATTTCTAGGTACTTCATATAAGTGGAGTCATATAATATTTGTCCTTTTGTGTCTGGCTTATTTACCATAGCATAGTGTTTTCAAGGTTTATCCATGTTGTTGCATGTGTCAGAATTTCATTCCTTTTTAAGACTGAATAATATTCCATTGTATGTATATATCATATTTTGTTTATCCATTCATCTGATGATGGACATTTGGGTTGATTCCATCTTTGGACTATCGTGAATAATGCTGCTATGAACATTGGTTCATGAGTATCTGCTCAAGCCCCTTCTTTCAATTCTTTTGGGTATATACCTAGAAATGAAATTGCTAAATCACATGGTAATTCTATATTTAATTTTTGAGGAACCACCAAACTGTTTTCCACAGTGACTACATAATTTTACATTCCCACCAGCAATGCACAAGGGTTCCAATTTCTCCACATCCTCACCAACACTTGTTATTTTGTTATTGTCCACTTTCTCCATAACAGTCATCGTAATGGGTATATGATCTCATCTTAACCTAACTTTACATTTGCAAAGACCCTATTGCCAAATAAGGTCACATTCTGAAGTTCAAGGAAGGAAATGAATTTGGTCGGGGGGGCTCTATTCAATCCCATACCTGTGGTGAAGAGGATTTCCCAAAGGCAGAGTGGGATTAAAGAGTACAATTCCCAGAAATCGAATTTACCAAAGATAGGCTGTGATACATATCTTTGAGTTTGAAGGAAGAATGATGGCGGTTAAATGAAAGAAATCAAAACTAATGCTTTCCTCACCTTGGTGGCTAAGTTGCTGCCCATTTAGAATAAAACAATGTTGAATTAACTGAATTGATAAATGGATATTTATTTTATATGCAGTATATCATGGGTTTAAAATCATAAATGACAAAACCATTCTGAAAAAATAATTTAGCAGATGAAAGCCAAGAGAAAGGCATTGGTGAACTAATCATCTCTTTCAATCTATAAAGTGTGTTTATGGACATGAGAGTTAACTTTGAATGCATAGTAAGAAAATGCTAATTACCCCCCAGAGCCTTTGTGTACATATCCCCTTCGGTAACATTTGAAGGGTGTACAGAGCTTGGATGTTGGCTTTAGTGGACATTGAGAAGTTTCAGATCCTTCATTCCTTGGATGTGTGCTCCCACAATTTACCCTGTAGAGATTACAGATGACTTTGGTTAAATTAACGTTACTGAAAGAGAGAGAGAACACATGTTTGAGATGTTGCACATAACAAGTGGAAGAATTTCTCATTAGCCCTGGGTAAGCACATGGCCTCTTCTTCCTCTTTTCCTATTTTTTGGTTGTTTTTAACTCCTTGTGGGTAAATTTTTTAAAAATATTAAAATAACAAAGGGCCTGCAGGGTAGCATAGCGGTTAAGTGCACGCGTTCTGCTTTGGCGGCCCGGGGTTTGCAGGTTTGGATCCCAGGCGCGGACATACACACCGCTTATCAAGTCATGCTGTGGCAGCATCCCATATAAAGCAGAGAAAGATGGGCATGGATGTTAGCGCAGGGCCAATCTTCCTCAGCAAAAAGAGGGGGATTGGCATCGGATGTTAGCTCAGGACTAATCTTTCTCACACACCCACAAAAAAAATCCATAAAAAGAAAATACACAACTGTCTAGTTATTTCACTTTCTGAAATATTTGAGTGGAAAAATGTGTTTTAGAGGAATTAAGTAATAGTGAATTAATTAAGGGATGAATAGTTGATTAAGGGCTGGGATTCTGTAGTGACTGGATGACTTTAGTCTAGTCACAACCTCAGTCTCCCCATCCAGTGTCCTTATCTGACAAACAAGGATAATCATGCCTACTTCCCCAACCCCACATGGCATTTGGGGGAACTAAATAAAGTGACATTCTTGAGGGTTATGTCTCAGGTTCCTCTCTTTCATTCTACATTCACCACTAGGCCCTGGCCACCAACTCACATGCCTTCATTTGGTATTTGTTGGTAAATGTCTCTGGACTCTCCTGAGTCCAGACCTTAACATCCAGCTGCCCACTAACCACCTTCACTTGGCGTCTAACCCCTGGTCTCTCAGACTCACCATGTTCAGAACTGAACTCATCATCTTTCTCTACCAATCTTGGCTTCTTTCTATTTTCTCTGTCTCAGTGAATAGTAGCAACATTCCACACACTCGGCCACTCCACAGGAAACCTGGGAGTCATCCTCGCCTCTTCGTCCTCCCTTGCCTGCAATATACAGCCAGCCACTCACCAAACCCTTGACAAAGATTCTCTCCTTGACCAAACTCTAGCCAGGCTCCTCTAAGCCTGCTTCTGGACTAGGCCTCACCCTTGGCCCATAAAGACTTGAGCAAACATTAACCTAGTTTCTAACAGCTCAAGGCTGCATCCCTAGGATGACCCTAGCCCCCTTTAAAGTGCCTGCCTGAGAAAACTTAAGGCTGCCCAGAGAATTGACTGTTCCAGCGACACCTCAAGGTAGGGCCCCCGTGGCCCAGCCTCTGTGAGAGGGGAGGAGCTGAACTTCGACAAAAGCCAGTGAGCAAACCCAGATGGTTTCACATGGACCAATCCCTCCTTCCTGCTTTTTGAATTTTTCACTTCCCTCTCTCTTCTCAAGCTCCGTCATTCCCCCTCCCTACCCCCTCATTCTTCCTTTAAAATGCCCAGTCACCTCTGCACAGATCGGAAGGAAGCTCGGCACTTTCCCCCTCTGTCAGTAGTTACTGAATAAGATCCGTTTTCACCACTTTACCTAACGGCCGCTGTGTTTATCTTCGACACCCTCTTGGTTCTACCCCTGAAGCATCTCTCAGTTCCATGCACGTTTCTCCAATTCCTTCACTTCAGTTTGGCCACCATCGTCTCTCCCCTGGATTGCTGCCGCAGCTTCCCAGGAAAGTCCAGGCCCTCAGTCTTGCCTTCAATGCACTTTCCACACAGAGCAAATTTGATCAGTGTGACCTCCCATGTCTGCACTCAAAGCCTTCAAAAATGGCTTGCCTTGCTCTCAGGATGCTGTTCAAACTCTCTAAAATGGTCCACAGTAAGGTAGCCCGTTGACAACCCAACTGGAAAACTCTTGAGGAGTTGGCTGAGAATAGAATCCTTTGGGACAGGATGTCCTGTCCTTTTCCTCCCTGTCTGCGAGGGAGATTCTGACTTTGCCCCTCCATCCCTTCCTGTTTCCCCATCCTCCCATGCGGGTCCAGCCTGGCCGGGCCTACTCTCTGGGGCTTCAGTGGTGCAAGATCCCAGGTCCTAGGTCCCAGGAAGGAAGAGGCAGCAGGAAGACTCAAGAGGCTTTTCTGTTTTTCTTTGTCTATTTCTTAACAGAACATTGTTCACACAGGGCTCCACTGTCTGTTGCAAGGTGCTTTAACATTTTCCTTTCATTGAATTCTGATGATCACCTTGTGAAGTAGGTTTGTTCTTATTGCCATCTTACACATGAGAAAACAGGCTCAGAGAACTTAAAAGACTGCCCCAAGCCCCCCACACATCATAAGAGGACCTAAATCCAAGTCTCCTACATCCTAAACAATTTTTCCTTCTGCTCTGTCATGCTCACTCCCATTTCTATGACATACCCTTTCTGCTCCTTTTGCATTAAGTTTCACCAGCTCTACCTCCTTTCGCATTTTTACGTCTTGTGTGCGAGGAAAGTGTTTCCTCTGGTTTCCTGTCTCAGCTCTCCCATACTCTGCTGCCTGTTCTACTGTACTCCGCAGAGATGATAGGGCAATCTAACATTTGTCTCCTTATTTGAAAATAAAATGTTAATTTAATTTTTTGAATAAGTCATTTATATAAATGGCTGAAAAATTAACCGTACAGAGAGATATATAGTGAAAATTTTGTTTCTGCTGTTATTCTCCACCTTTCTGTTCCCACTCTTCTCTTTTCCACCAATAACTACTTCCATTATTTTCTTGTTTATTTTTCCAGAGTTTCTGTATGCAGTACCAGTATCTATGTTCATACCTCTTACCTTTTATATAGAACTCTGCACATACATACACCAGCTGAACTTTGGTTTTTTCACTTAACAATAATATATATTGGAAATAGTCCATTATAAGAGCGTAGCGAGTTCCCTCATTCTTTTTTATGGCTGCAGAGTAGTTCAATGAATGGATATATTCCATGATTTATTTAGTTTTTCCTCTAGTGATGGAATTTGGCTGGTTTCCATTCCTTGGCTATTAGAAAAAGTACTGAAAGTGATAACCTTGAATATACTTCATTTTACACATGGAGAATAAATATGCCTGAGTCAAAGGAAATACTTGATAGATGGTGCCAAATTTTCTAATATGCATTCCCTCCAGCAACGAATGAGAGTGCCTGGTCAATAGTTTGTGTTGTTAGACTTAGATATTTTTGCCAATCTTATAGATAAACAGTGGTATATTACTGTAGTTTTTTTTTTTTTTTGGTGAGGAAGATTGGCCCTGAGCTAACATCCGTTGCCAATCCTCCTCCTTTTGCTGAGGAAGATTGGCCCTGAGCTTACATCTGTGCCCATCTTCCTCCATTTTGTATATAGGATGCTGCCACAGCATGGCTTGATGAGTAGTACGTAGGTCCGTGCCTGGGATCTGAACCTGCGAACCCTGGGCCACTGAAGCAGAGCGTGTAAACTTAACTACTATGCCACCGGGCCAGCTCTGTATTACTGTAGTTTTAATATGCATTTTGCTTATGTGTAAGGAGGACCATCTATTAATATTTTTAAAGTCATTTGTATTTACTTTAATGTTAACTGTCTGTTTATATTCTTTGCCTTTTCAAGAAATGTGTGTTGTGGTCTTGTTATTGACGCCTTAGAGCTGTCTATATATCAGGGAGACTAGTGTTTTGTGGTATGAGTCATATAAATATTTTTTCTAACTTTTAGTCATTTGTCTTTTGAATTTGCTTATGATACTTTTTGCCATGCAAGAGGTTTTTTTTTTTTTTAATTAACATAAAGTACAATTGACTGTTTTTTTGGTGTAAAGTGCTACACATATATAGATTTGTGGAACCACCACCTCAATCAGGATACAGAACAGTTCCAAACTCTCTGGTGGTATCTATTTGTAGTCATGCCCTCCCCACCCCTCGAAACCACTAATATGTCCTCCGTCGCTATAGTTTTTTCTTTTCAAGAATATCTTATAAATGGAATCGTGTGTAGTCAATGCCTGCATAATGATGTTTCAGTCAATGACAGACCACATATATGACAGTGGTCCCATAAGCTCAGTGCCATATAGCCTAGGTATGTAGTAGGCTGTACCACCTAGGTTTGTGTCAGTACCATAGGGGAGGCAGAAATTTTCCTCTACCTTTCTAGATTCTTCTGGCTGACGTAAGAATTAAATTGACATGAGACAGATTAATAGGACAAAAATAAAAGTTTAATAACATGTATACACGGGAGAAACCCAGGAAAACCAAGTAACTTGCCAAAATGGCCAAAGCCCTCACGCTAAATATCATCCTCAGCTAAAGACAAAGGAAGATATTGGGGGAGGGGAGAGTCAGGGACTTCAAATGGAAGGAAGGCAATTCACAGGTAGGTGAAAAGGAGCAAATGTTTTGGAAAACAAGTGTTTGGCCACAGAAACAGAAGAACACAGAGGGGAGCCCAACAAACAGGCTTCTCTAAGTTCTTCCCTGTCTACCGCCTAGTTCACATTATACTAAGATGATTGCTCGCTTCCTGAGACAGGTTTTTTTATCTGAATTATTTTAGGCAGTTAAAGGGGTGGTGACAAGAAAAAGCATTCTGAGTCTTTTGTTTCTTAAACATAATCAGCCTAAAATAATCCTTATGTTAAAAAGACACATTTTTGGGTGGCAAATTCTGTTCTCCTTCAGTACACTCTATGCTCGCACAACGACGAAATCACCTAATGACGCATTTCTCAGAATGTATCCTGCATTTAGTATGTAGTATTACGTAATATGTAGCCTTTCAAGATTGGCCTGTCTCAATACAAGCCTTTGAGATTCATTCTTAGGTGTGGCTATAATTATTAGCTTGTTCCTTTTGATGCTGAGTAGTAGTGGTCTATTGTATGGACATCCCACAGGTGGTTTATCCAGTCCCCCATTGAAGGGCATTTGGGTAGTTTCCAGTTTGGGGCAATTGTGAATAGAGCTGTATAAACATTCGTGTACCTGTTTTTGTGTAAACATATGGTAAACAAAAATGAGTGGGGTTTCTGGGTTGTCTGTTGACTTTATAAGAAGCTGAAAATTGTTTTCCAGAGTGGCTGTATCATTTTGCATTCCCACTGGCAAAGTATGAGAGTTCCAGGTGCTTCCCATGCTCTCCAGCCATTGGTGTTGACAATATTTTTTATTTCAGCCATTTTAATAGATGTGTAGTCATATCTCATTGTGGTTTTAGTTTGCATTTCCCTAATGGTTATGATATTAAGCGGATTTTCATGTGCTTATTTGTATGTCCTCTTTGGTGAAGTAACTGTTCAAGTCTTTTGCCCATTTTTTCCTTAGGTTGTTATTTTCTTACTGTTCAGTTTAAATAGTTTTTCGTATATTCTGCATGTAAGTCCTTTGTTGGATATGTGATTTGAAAATGTTTTGTCCCAATGTATAGCTTGTCTTTTCATTCTCTTAACAGTAACTTTGCAGATCAAAATTGTGTGCATTGTACAAAATTGTATAATTTTGATGAAGTCTAATTAATCATTTTTTTCTTTCATTGGTCATGCTTTTGGCATCCTGCCTAAGAATACTGCTTAACCCAAGTTCATGTACATTTTCTCCTATGATGTATAGTTTTACATTTAGAGCTATGATCCATTTCAAATTAATTTTTCATAAGATGTGAGATTTAGGTTGGGGCTCATTTTGTGGGTGTGTTGATGTTCAGTTGCTTCAACACTATTTGTTAAAAAGACTGTCGTCTCTCCCTTGACTTGCCTTCGCAGCTGTCTCAAAAATCAATTGGCCACATTTGTTTGGGTCCATTTCTGGCCTCTCTATTCTATTCCATTGGTCAATGTGCCTCTCGTTTGCCATATCACATTGTCTTGATTACTGTAGCTTTATAATAAATTTACAATTGAGTAGTATGATTCCTCTGAATTTTTCTTTTTGAAAATCATTTTGACTATTCTAGTTCCTTTGCCTCTCCATGTACATTTTAGAATCAACTTGTCTATATCTGTAAAAAATCTTGTTGGGATTTTGATTAGAATTATGTTAAATCTGTAGATCAGTTTTGGGGAATTGACACCTTTACTATGTTGAGTCTCCCCATCTAAGAATTCACCATTAATTTAGGTCTTCTTTTATTGCTTTCAGTATTAAAGTTCTGTAGTTTTCAGTGTACAGATCCTATACATATTTTGTTAGATTTATACCTAATCATTTCATTTTGGGTGAACTATTGTAAATAGTATATATTATATATAATAGTATATATTTATATATATATTTATATATATTCTAAAATTTCAGTACCTGTTTTATTGCTAGTATGTAGAAATGTGATTGATTTCTATGTTAATCTGGTATGCCACAATCTGTTAAAATCACTTATTATATCTAGGAGGCTTTTTGTTGATTCCTTGGGATGTTCTCTGTAGACAATCATCTCATCTGTGTAAAGAAACTATTTGGATCCCTTTCCAATGTGTATCCTCTTTATTTCTATGTCTTGCCTTATTGCACTGGCAAGGACTTCCAGTGAGATGTTAAATAAGATGCAAAAGTGTTTGTTAGTTTTGTTTGTTTTATTTTTTGAGGTTGCATTTATCAATCTTCTATGAATTTTGGATTTTGATTAATGACAGAAAAGACTTTCCCACTGAAAATTATTTTATTATAACTTTTCTTTTTAATGCTTTTTGGAAGAAAGATGCTAGGACAGCAGTGAGGCCTAGATAAGAGAGAAAAGGAGATTTAAAGAGGCATTACTATAGTGTATGTATTTCTTTTCATGATGTCTGAGAATTGTAATACAAGAATCTGAGGTATTTTGAAATTATTTTTTATTGGTGGACTCTTTTCTTTAATCACACACCACACTAAGACTGGACTATGTGGGTAAGAGATCTTTAAATGTCATATTACCAAGGATTCAAAAGGCATCCACACTCAATTTTAACACATGAGTCTGTTTACTGATGCAAAGTGAGAAAAAATTCAAGTGGCCTGACAAATTTAAGTATGATTTCAAGAATGACCAATAAACATATGAAAAGATTCTCATTCTTATTAGACATTATGAATGCAAATTAAAGCTCTAATATGACACTATTACATACTCGGCACAATGGCTAAAATGGAAAAAAAGCAAAAATATACTGAGGATTAGTCAGAATATGGAACAACCAGAATGTTCGTACACTGCTGTTGGGAGTATAAACTGATACAATCACTTTGAAAACTTGGTAATATCTGCCAAATGCTACCATGCATATCCTGTGACCCACAAATTATAGTCTTAGGTAGATGTCCAAGATAAATGCATACATATGTTTGACAAAAAACATGTACGAGAATATTCCTAGCACTATTAGAATAGTGCCAAATTGGAAGCTATCCAACTCCCCCTCAACAGTAGAATGGACAAAGAAATTATGGTATATTCACACTGTTGTATACAAAACTATATTTATTGAGAATGAATCAACTTTAACTACATATAATAATATGGATGAATCTCACAAACATAATGTCAAGTGAAAGATGCTAGACCCAAAAGAATACATACTGTATGAGTCCATTTATATAAAGTTCAAAAATAAGCAAAACAGACCCATGGTGCTAGGAATCAAGAGACTAGATACCCTTGAGGAGGGTAGGAGTGAAAGGGGGCAGGAGAGGGCTTCTGGGAGTCTGATAATGTTCTTTTTCTTGACATGAGTTCTACTACATGGGTATGTTCAATTTGTGAAAATTCACCAACCGTACACTTATGATTTGTATACTTTCCTGTCTGTATTTAGCACAGTTTTAAAAGTTCAGTGTGTTTTTATTTAATGAGTGTGGTGGCTGACAGGAGGAGTAAGACACAACTGCTGTCAACATCCAACCACATGATGCGTTACTTTTAATGTGCTATTGCATTCTGTTTGCTAATGTTTTATTTCAGATTTTTACATTGTTATTCATAAGTGAGATTGGTCTATAGTTTTCTTTCTTGGTGACTTTCTATTAAGTACTGGCATCAGTATAACACTTGTTTTATAAAATGGACTTGGAAGTCTTCCTTTTTTTCTGTGGTCTGGACTATGTTAAGTCACATTGGGATTATCTGATCATTAAAGGTAGATGGGGGCCGGCCCCGTGGCTTAGCGGTTGAGTGCACACGCTCCGCTGCTGGCGGCCCGGGTTCGGATCCCGGTTGTGCACTGTTTCTCCAGCCATGCTGAGGCCACATCCCACATACAGCAACTAGAAGGATGTGCAACTAGGATGTACAACTATCTACTGGGGCTTTGGGGGGAAAAAAATAAATAAAATTAAAAAAAATAATAATAAAGGTAGATGGAAGATAGAATTCCCCTGTGAAATCTGAACTTGGTGTGTTTTTGAGAGCTCTTCCTCTATTTCTTCACAGGTAATAAGTCTGTTTAGATAGGTTAATTTTGATAAGTAGTGTTTTTCTTGAAAATTAGACTTTAGATCACTAACTGTGTTATTTTAGGTTGGTTGCCTAATCACTGGCAGCCTCAGTTTCTGTCTGAAAAAAGAGGATAATGACAGAACCTCCTTCATATGTGAAAAACTCCAGTCTGGTAAATAGTAAGTGCTCAGTAAATATTAGCCAGTATGCTAGCAAACTTTAGCACAGAAAATCGTCTTTCAGAACATGATTGACCCACCTTGGTATTTGAAGAATCGGTAACACCTAAATCTACTGCCTTGTTAGTAATGTCCTTTCCTTGGGTAATAACCAGTTACCAGTTATAATAACCAGTAGTAACCAGTTACAATACACATACTAAAAAGTTTGCTTTTTCAAATTTCCTTATAGTTTTTAAAGCAATTTCACATATACTAGATTCTTTGGTTTTACATAAGAATTGACAGGAAGGCAGTGGTTTATTAATAAGCATTTTTAAAAGTTTCTGAGTGTAAAATTCATAGATACTCATTAAAGAAACTTTAGACACTTTGGAAAATAATTTTTTAAAAAGTGAAAAAACTTATAATCCTAACACCGAAAAGCAGGCACTCACCTAATGGTGTTTTTTTCCCTCAAACTTTTTTCCTGCGTATTTAAGAATCGAAGTTGTGATTCAGCTTTGTGTGCAGTCCTGTGTCCTGGCTCTTACACCTAACATAATGAAAACAACAACTTATCATCTCAAGGTTGGTCTCAGTATGGTGTCCCATCCAACAAAAACACACATGTGACTCTTAAAGCCTAGAGAAATAATGTAGGACTTGACTCAATGTCTCTTAAGGAGATGGTGATGAGGGAATAGTGAAGCTGCAGTGAGGAGAACTCCGTGAAAAGTTAGAGCAGTGTAAGATGGATTTGGGGATGTTTTGGTGTGTTTTCATGATTAACACTTCCTTCACAATCTCTACAGATAGTAACAGAATAACAACTTTCTCTTGTTTGCCTTCCCTTAGCCTTCTGTGCTAGTTGTCCCCCAACATCCATGCTCCCCTAATTTGATATAAATGGGATTATCAGTTATAGCATATGATGGCTCTGCTAAAGACTACATTTCCCAGACTCCTTTGCATAAGATGTGGCTTTGTGACCAAATTCTGGCCAATGGGGTATGTGTTAAACTGAGGCATATAACTTCCAGAATGTGGCCCTAAAGAGAAAGAGTGTTTCCTTTTCTTCTTTCAACCTTCTCCTTGACTAGAACGTGGGAACGTGAACCATCATCTTGGACTATGAGATGGAAGCCTGGCTGAGAATAGCAGAGCCGCAGAACAGAAGGAAGCTGGATCTCTGATACTGGGAATCTGGTTCCAGACAACCTGCCTGGATTTCTCTGCAAGAAAATTATACTTCCATCTTGTTAAATAATAGTTTCTCTGCTGGAGCAGCCAACCTAAATCCTAATAATATATCTTTGGTGCTGGCCCTGATATCAGTTCCGCTACACTAAACCCAGCATATATAGGGTTAAAACCAAAAGCACTCCTCCCCTTTCCCTGCTTCTCTAAGTTACATTCACATGTAAATATCGGTTTTTTAAACTTTTGTACCCCTGAACTTCACAAGGCAGATAGATGTTACAAATCGTTAAAAGCCCAGATGGCCTCAAGCTGGGCTCACAGTGAAGTTTTGGCTAATTGCCAGTTCTTGAGGTTTACAGGGAAACTGGTATCCAGAAAATATCAAGAAGCTAAAGCTTCTCAGACCTCAACTCCTTGGCTTCCTGGCGCCAGAATCCACCACCCACCACGGAAGACAGTTGAAGGACACCCACTTGCAATTCCCTTATCTCGCCATCCTCCTCCCTGCCAGCAGCCTCACAAGGCCAAACGCAGGCTGATAGGAAAACACTGACCAGCAAGGTCACAGGCTCACCCTCCCTACAAGCAGCCACATTCCTCACAACCTTTAAAACCCCTTGCCTCCCATCTTTTGGGGAGATGGGACAAATTTGAAAGCTCTTGTCCCCCGGCTGACATCACCCGAAATAAAAACTCTTTCCTTGCCATAAGCCTGGCATTCCAGTTTTATTTGGCCCCTCTTGTGTGGTGGATATGTATGGATATGTATCCGGTAACATCTTCTCACACAAGTTTATACTCAGTTCTCACTGGCTACTTATTCTGTGACTCGACCCACTGGCCTGGCTTCTTTGTGAAGGCCTTATCACACAAAGGCAGCTGACGCCCATCCCTGAAGCCCCCCTCCTCCACCCAGGCCCATCTGCTCCTGTCCCCTCCAGGTGCTGGGCATGGAGATCCTTTCCTTCCTCCCTAGTGACTTCCCCACTCTATTAGGCACAAGAGTCTGTTAAGCATTTTATTAAAAACCTTAAAGAAACAATATTTTAATGGCTGAAAAGATTCCATTCTATAATTTTTAAATCAACTCCTATCATTGGCTATTTAGGTTGTTTCCAAATATTTGCCATTACAAAAAATAAGGCAGGGTGGAAAGACAACGAGCTTCGAGAGAGGCAGACGTGAGTTGGACTTCTGCTCCTACCACTTACCACCTGTGTGGTTTGGGGCAAGGCATTTCTCCTCTCTGGTCTTCAGTTTTCTCATTTGTATAATAAACACTGCAATACCCATCTCTCCGATTTGTTAAGAGGATTAGCGACAATTACATAAATCAGCTAGCACAGCAGCACTCACACAGGGCAGGCTCAACAAATAGTAGTTATAAACAATGGGGTGATCGTATATTTTTGTACGTAATTCTAATTCTGCATACCAGAATTTTTTTTAAATGATAAAACTCCGGAAGTAGGGGATTATTGGTTCAAAGGATAGAATGTTTTTTAGATTCTTAGTACGTACTTGGTAGGACTTATTACTGACATTTCTCAAATTAAGAAACCAAGGCTCAGAGAAGTTAAGCAATTCTACTAGAGTTTAGGTGCTCATAAATGGTAGAGAACAGATTAAACCCATATCTCCTAACTTTTTGTCTTGGGCAATTTCTACTAAACATCACAGATCCAGAACCCTAATCCTTGCAGTGTGGGAAACTGAATTAAAATCCTTTGTGAAAATCAGCTGTGTACAGCTTCCTTATAATATGATTGTTTCATTCTGACTTGTGCTTCCCTCAGTGAACTTTTATGGGCATACCACAAGGGAGGGGGTGTGGTGAGAAGCCATCAGCTTCTGTCAGGGAATCAGGAGGTCTGAGATTTCCTCCTAGCCTTGTCATTCACTCTTCATGTTATCTTGGAAGTCAACAGTCAACATATCTCAGCCACAGTTAACTTATCTGTAAAGCGAGAACTCTGGATGATTCCTAAGGTTACTTCTTGTTTAAAGTCCTATCATTAAGTAGTGATATGGACAAATCTGGGTGATCAAACTGAAACTGTCTTCCTAGATGCCCTCCACTAAGTATTATGCCGCAGCTGAATTAACTGTTGCAGATGTATGTACATTTGTTCACATTTTATTTCAAAATATCTTCAGACACCAAAAGAATAACTCATGTATACATATCCCATAAGCGATCATTAGAAGGTGGTCTTGAGAATTTGAAGTTGGGTCTACTCAAGAGTTTAATGTATAAGAAAAACATATTTGTATGGCTAAGGACCAGAAGGAAAATGAAAAAATGAAAGCCATTGAATTTGGAGGTGGCATAAGAGTAGAATTTTTCTTTTCTTTTCGATTACCCTCAACGTTGTTTATGCAATGTCAACGTCAACAAAAACAACAATAATACTTCCTAAGATGCTGGTGGTGAATTCTGGCTTTGAGAACTTTAGAGGACTTTAAAAAATGTAAAGTCTTATTCTTCAAAAAAAATATTTTCGGGGCCGGCCCGGTGGCGCAAGCGGTTAAGTGCGCGCACTTCGCTGCGGCGGCCCGGGGTTCGCTGGTTCGGATCCCGGGCGCGCACCGACGCACTGCTTGGTAGGCCATGCTGTGGCGGCGTCCCATATAAAGTGGAGGAAGATGGGCACCGATGTTAGCCCAGGGCCGTCTTCCTCAGCAAAAAAAAAGAGGAGGATTGGCGGATGTTAGCTCAGGGCTGATCTCCTCACACACAAAAAAAAAAAAAAAAAAAAAAAATATTTTCAAAATCCTGTTTAGTTTGAGTCAGAGTGAGTAAATATAATAGATATAGGTAGCCTTCCAGGGGTCTCTGAAATTGGCTGGAATCTACACACGGGCAAATTTCTGCACATAGCATATATAATGATTTGCTGCATAAATAAGATGATGTGTGGATTTGAGAGGTGGTGGCAGCGGATCACCTGAGCCCTCTGTTTTAGGATACACCCGTTTACTCCAACACTTCTTGCCCTCCAATCTTTCTCTCTGTACCCACCTGAAATTAGAGGCAATTAGCATCAGCTGCTTTCCCTCCCCGCTTCTTCCCTATGATTCTGAAAGCACAGGGTTGCCCTCACATCTGTGATTCTCAACCAGTGGTTGGCCTCCCAACTCCCAGCCCCACCTCCACCCCAAGGGATATTTATCCATGTCTGGAGACATGTTTGGTTGTCATAAACAAGGAAGATGTTTGCTATCAAGTGGGTAGAAGCCAGGGTTGCTGTTAAACATCCTACAATGCACAGGACAGCCCCCAACAGCAAAGAATGACCTGACCCAAAATGTCAATAGTCCTGAGATTGAGAAACTAGACTTTAGAGATAAGAGAAGTGAAGATAGGGTGGCGGCTTCTGGCTTAGTCCCCTGTGGCAGGCTGTCATTTGCAAAGGGCACAGAATGTAACCAGTCACGGGCCAGTCCTGCAGTTCTGTCCCAGTGACATCATCAGCTCCTGGAAATCTGGTGCCCAGAAGTTTTGCCTGGATGTAGAGTGACCTCACCAGAGTCTGCCGACCTGTGGACACAGGGAGTTGGACTTTGCCCTGAAATGGATGCTGTGACAGACATTCCTACATGCTCGGAGACTTTTCTCTGTCAGTCGTCCTTTCTGTAAAGGCTGCTTCTCACGCAGCAAGCTTCCTGCAAAACTAGTTTCTCCAGACTGGCAGCAGAGCCCTGACACTTCCAAATCTCCTCTTCCTTGATTATGTGAACTCAAAGGCACAAGAAGGCATGGAGGCATGGAGGCCAAATACTAGGTGAAGGGGAAATCGGCCTGAGAAGAGCAGCTATCAGAAAGGATCATAAAACAATCAAGTCACAATGAGGAAGTGCAACAAAAATTGGCACAAACTCCACCCAAAGGATGATGATGAAGCAAGTTCTGTGAATTTAGTTCAGAGAGGTGGCTGACAGCACTGGAAAGAGAAAGATGAAGAGAAAGGAACTGGGCAGAGACCCTGGAATCAGAGACAAAAAGGGTTCATAGACAGTATCTAATCACGTCCACATCTTGATAGTGAAGAATGGGAACTTACTACCTGACCGTAGCTTGGCGAAAATATTTCTTACAGCATCTGGCTTCTTTTACTTTAGTTTTGTATTCGCTGTGCAACTCTGACCTCACTGTGTTTTATGAGGTCATGTTTTTCTGTTGACCAGCTAAAATGCAGATTTGACTGCTTTATTATAAATTAGTAAATAAGCATTTTGGTTTGTTGAGTCTGGCCCGTTCACCCTTGGGTGATTCTGGACTACAAGACTTGCAATGCTAAGGATTCTGGAAACAGCTGGAGGCCTTCCCAAACCTCCATGGTGACAAGACGAGGGGTCATCTTGCTTCCAGGGGAGTCTTTCAGTTTCAAGGTGTTAAAAATGGTTTTCAGCATGAGTGGGTCTCTGTGCACAGATTTGCACAGCGGAGTCGTGCTCCCTGAAGCCAAGGCCCTTTCCAGTCCTTAGTGGTTGACAACATTGATGGAGGAAGATGGAAAATAAGGCCTCTGAACCAACAGATTATTTGGCTTGCCCTCTCCCATGGAACGATTTTGCCCTCTCGTTAGGGCAGCTGAGGACATAATCTTACTAATTAACCAAGATGATAAGGAGTAAAGAAAAGGGAGGGCCTTTTAATCTACAGGAGTGGGACAGATGGATAAACCTGAGCAGGTCAGTAGGCATAAAAGGTTTTTCCAGCATAAAACTCAGCAGGACCTCTTGAGCAGTTTTCAAGGCCAATGTGGTTGACAGAGCAGGGACCAGGTGAGGCGTTCTCTCTCAGGGTCATGCAGGGAAATGCCTCCTTACACTTGGAGCCCTGGGCACTTGCTCACCTAGTCCTCCCCTGGTGGGTTGGGCCTTCTTCCAGGTGCTCCAACCACTGGCTTCTGGAATTTCTGCAGTCTTGAATCTGCTCCTGGCTTTGACTTTGCCTAGTGGGTTGAGGCGGCTCAGATTGTGGATCCATTTCTCCACTCTGGACCCCCTACTTGCTTAATCACACCCAGACCTGCCTGGGAAGCTTAAAGGGATTCCATTTAAAGGTTCCACCAGGGGTAAATGACTGTGCATGGCCTTGACCGAATGTCACATTCCTACCCACTTTATCTGAGATCAACACAGCCAGAGGAAGAGCCTGAGGTGGGTCGGTGGGAAAATACCACCCATACTGTGACAAGTGAATGTGAAAGACCCGTGGAAGCCATGCAGAGGCCAAATATACTTGTGGAGCCTGTGTAGCAACCAGGAAACGTGCTTGTGGCAAAATGTGTTTGTGAAATAGGATAGGAATGTGCACGATGGCACAAGGATGTTTCTCAAAGATGATCCTATCAGAAGCATCTAGGTCTCCAGCCCTAGGTCAGCTGAATCAGAACATTTGGGGCTAGAGCCCAGGAACCTGAATTTTAACCAGATTGTCCTAGTAGTTCTTAGGGACTCTAAAAAATGCGAACCACGATGGAAAGAATCGTATGCTGAGGACACGACACTGAAGCAAGGAGTTATATCAGATTTACGGGATTATTGATGTGTTTCTCCTACTCCACACTTTCACTACTACCATTTCACCTAGACAATGAAAAGTGTTTTGCTTCTACAGTGAAAAAAATAAATAAAAACAAAAACAAAAATTTTAAAATATATAAATAAAAAAGGAGGAAAGAGAAATTGGATGGAGAAGGCCATAGAGACAGACACAGCAGGCAGCCACTGAATGGCCCAGGTGAGAGACGTCGGAGGCGGGACCTGTGCAGTGCGGGTATGGAAGGAGAGGCCCTTTAGACCTAGACTTAGAAAACTTGCGTTGGATGCCAGCTCTGCGTCACTAACCGTTAACTGGGCGTAAGACTTTGAGCCTCAGGTTTTGGTGAGGTCTGAATTTCATAGTTGCTGCCATCATTGCACGCTTTCTATATGCCAGTCCCTGTTCTCAGGGCTTTCTGTATGTTATATCATCTAGTCATCACAGAAACACTTTGGGATAGAAAGTATTATCATCCCAATTTGTCAGACGAGGAAAGTAAGAAACAGAGAGGTTAAGTAACTTGCCCAAAGACACTCAGCTGGGAAGTGACAGAGCTAGGAAATTAGTATGAACATGCTTCGTGAAGCGTATAGCTCTGTATAATGTCAGGAGGCAGCTTTGTTTTTAAGTGGCAGAGTAATTGCTTTAATCAGAAGGAAACCTTTAGATCCTCCGTGACTTTGCACATTGTCTGTTCTATTCCCAAGAGATCAGCACCACCTGAGACAGACTCCGAACTGGATCTGCTGGGAAAATACCATCCCTCTCGTGACAGTAGGTATTGTCACAGGGAAGCCCCGTGGAGGCCAGCCTCCTCGCGCTACATCTGCCGTGTGACTCGGAGGTGTTACCTGCACTCCGAGCTCCATGAACTGGCCCTTTAGCCAGAGCTCGGGTTTCAGGATCAGCACCCCTGGGCTCAAGTCCCAGCCCTCCACCTGCCGGCTGTGGGATCACAGGCAACTCACTCAACCCGCTGGTTTCAACCCTGGCTGCTGCACTGGCGGACTCCTGGGCTTTTCAAAATCCCTGCAGGTGATTCTAGTGTGCAGCCAGCGTCGAGCACCTCTGACTTCTAAGATTTTTGTTCCTTATGTGTAAAGTGGGAGTAACTGTTCACATCCAAAACTTCTTTTTTGTGCACTATTAGCCATTTGCTCATTTAGCCATCAGAAAAAAATAACCTATGAATCCAGTACTATTTATCCCCTATTTCACAGTTAGTTTGTGGTTAGTGGCAGAACCAAGACCCAAATCCAAGTAGTCAGACTCCAGGCACAATTCTTTCCACTGCCTGACATCTCTCCATCAATGAACATTTTCATACATGGTTGTCCTGTGGATCAACCAAGAAACTCCAAGCACAATCCCTGGCACATAAGTCAATAAATATAAAATAATTATTAATTTGAGATTGGAATTTATGCTAACCTAAATTTTTCCAGATGTCTTGGAACTCTCTATTTTTTTAAAGGCAAGGTAATGTGTTCCTTTTCAGTGATCACTGGATGCATAAAATTCAAAATCAGGGCCCTTACCCCAGTCCTGGATTTCCTGCTCAGCCACGGGATACATCAGGTGGTCCTTTGGAGCCCCTACAACTTGGTCTGTTTCCTGGAGCAGAGGAGCACAATGGCCTTCCAGCCAGGGTGGGGAGCTTGGAGTGGTGGTGATGCAGTGCAGCCTGTGTTGTATCTCCATGGTCATTACGAGGGTCTTGTTTTAGTAAATCTTTGCCTGTTGTCTTTGGGTTTCTGGATGAATTTCTGATGCATTCCAGAAACCCCAGGGTTATGATCAGGGCCTGTCAGTCCAGTGGGCCAGCTGAGGCCTGTGCATTCTGGGCGACAGTCTGGATCACAAGGAGGTGTATGAAGGGCATGGCATGTCAGGAAAGCCTTCCTTAAAATCCCTACCTACTTCACCTGTGTGTATCAGCATCACCTGCAGGGCTTGTTAAAGCACCCATTTCTGGGCCCCATTTCTGATTGAGTACAGCTGTGCATTTCAAACTGGTTCTCAGAAGATGTTGATGCTGGTGGTCCAGGGACCACAGGTTGAGAACCGCTGGACTAGACAGATAGTCATCATGATCACCCAGGTCTTGTGAGGCTAACTCTTGGGGATTCCAACAATGCCTTGGAGGCAACCTCATGCCTGGTCTGGCCTAGGAACTCCTCCTCCCTTTGGTTACATTGAGGGTGGAGGCCCATGGGGAGCTGTAGGAGGCAGTGATGTTGTGCACATCCGAGACCAGCAGTCTACGAACTCCAGCTTGTTGGGTCAGGTGATACCCAAGGCTGGACAGGGGTCATCTGGAGTTAAGGAAGTCTTACATGCTAGTAGTGAAAATCAAAGTCCAGGAGAAATGCAAGGCTCCAACATCAAGAAAGTCTTAAAGGTAATGGCAGACAAAGCCCAGGGACAGCGTAATATGGGATGGTGACACTGACGAGTGGGGATACCACCACCAAGACTGATCCTCGGGCAGGAGGACTTGATATTCCACATGCTTTACACTCTGGGTGCAAAGGCAGCAGAAACGGAGGTCGCTGTCCTGTGCTCACAGGTGAGCAAGTAGAGCTGAAGGGGCAGTCAAAAGACTATGGGTACACCTGTTCCTGACAGGGCTGAGACAGAAAGGCTCGGAGTCCTGGGAAGCAAAGCCATGTGAAAAGATCCATGTGATGGATGCATGCTTGTTGCCATGGGGAACCTAAAAATAATTTTTTGTATGATGCTTAGGCAAGAAATTGAACTTGAGAAGATGTTTCAGCAGAAAATGTCTGATGTTGATGGCTTTTGCACACTGTAGACAATCAGCACTCAGGTCTCTGGCTGGTGTAGAGTTGGTCACTGCTTTGTATTTGCTGGTTCTGTCCCAAGACCAGAGATGTCACTTTCATTCATTCTGAAATTGCGTTGTATTCTTCTGCAGTACGATTAAGAGCAAGTGAGACGGGAAAGCCGAGGTCAGGAATAGTTGACTGTTCTCCTGTGGTACCCATTGAAGCGCTGGCAGGCCCTGAGCCTCTCCTAAGCTCCTCCATTCATCATTCAGGCTGTCTGTGACATTTCCAGACCAAATGAGGACACACTGCTTTAAGTGAGAAAAGAATATGACCTAGCCTAGGAGTTATAATTTTTTTATTAAGAAAAAAACTGTATGCTGCCTCATCATTAAAAAAAACCCATTTTCTACTAACTGCTTTTCAATTGGCAAATTGTTTTTATCAGACCATCTTCACATCATTAGGCCAATGTGCCTGCTCCACGATGCACTGTATCCAGGTCAGAGGAGGCGCATTTCCTCTCTGAACGCCTCAAATGAGGAGAATACCAGAAATTGAGGGCTTAACATTCTCTGTTGGTGAGCACATTTTACTTTTGTCTTTCACGTGTTTTCTTCTTAATGGAGTTTTAATTCCACTGAAAACTGAAATAATAGATAGGAAGAATTAAGATGAGTCAGCACAAAGATGGAACAGCAGTGAAAAAAATTCCAGTGTGATGACTGACAATTACAAACGAGAGAGTCGCCCTGCGCTGATAACGGCCTTCGGTGCAGTAATTATCCTAAAAGGGGCTTGGAACATAACAGAGGAGACAGGGGAGTTTGATAACGCTCAACACTTCTCCTCTGAGGGATTGTTGAAAGCATTTTTCCTAACTCAAAAAGGTCCATTAAGTTAAATTCAGTGCATTCACCAGGTTGAGTATTCATACCGGTGTCATTTTGAGAACATTCTCAGACCAAGCAAACATTACTGCCATCACCATCCAGCTGGGACGGCTCTGCATCTGTTTTTGGCTACGTTTTGATGACAAGATCAAATCTAAATGTCCCCGTTACCCAGTGGCTTCAGCCACATAGGCGCTTGTTGGTATTTGCTTTGTTGATTCCTTTCTTTTCATCCCAGTGCCTTAATTCTGTAAGGCCGACAGGATTTTGTGGACAGTAACAAAAACGAAATCAAACAAACAGAAGAACAATCCTGGAGTTAGCAAGGACATTTAGTGTCCAGTCTAGTCTGATAGGTACAGACATTTGGGGACCTGGTCATGTGTGTTTCCTTAAAACCCCCAGAGCGTCCCAGAGGGCTGAGTTAACACTCTCTCAAAATATGGGAGAACCAGTGTTAGTGAAATAGGAGTCTTTTCCCTAAGGCGTTAGCATAAAGGATGAAGGCAGGGAACTCTCCTCTGAATATTGTGATGGAAAGTTATTCCGTTTCATGAAGGAACAGCTGGAGAAAGTACATGAAACTATCCTGTGAGGTCTGATTCACTGTTTCTGTTGGGAACCTGACTCAGTCTTTGTCTAAAGGTGATGGATGGGGTGGGAAAGTAGAGGCTGCCTGTGTTTTGTATCTGATCATCACTATCACCAGCCATCAGTTACCCCAAGGGGTTGCCAAGCACAGTCCCGCTGATTCTGTTAGGGATTTTCATAGTGTTCTCCTTCCTACCTCCAGCCCATACTGCCACTGCAGCCCTGCCTACAGCTCTGCCACGGTGACTCCAGTGGGGACTTTGGTTCGCTTTCCAAAGGAGATGGGCCAGACATTTCCCATGAAACTCCAAAATGATGCCCACAGATCTGATGTCTCAGTAACTGAAGCATCTATGTGGGGGAGGCACTTCCAGAACCTGTGAAAACCACCTTAGACTCCTGTCTGATCTTCTCCCCCTTGGGGAGGGCAGGCTGGATGAGGTGGCAGGGCTGTCGGTAGAGCAATCTGAGGGTTCTGGAAGGAAGAGGGCCTTCATACGACAAGCTGGCACATGGCGTGACATCTTTCATAAGTCTCTGCCTGTGGTGACCACGAACTTTGTGCCCAGTCCTGAAAAGCATCCTGGTCCCTTGGACAAGTCACCAGGGACTTACCTTGACTGGAGGGGAGGACATAGCCCCAACATGCACCCCATCTGATATGCACCCCATATCAGGAAGGAGCCTGGAAGGAGCCGTCTCTCTTCTGAGACAATAGGAGCTGGTCTTACCTATGTAGAAATAGGTGAAGATCAACACAATGAGAAAAGCAGAGGCTACTCATTCAGAGCTTGCTGTAGCAAGGGAGGCAGCAACCACCACTTGCATTTGGCAGAGACTCAAAGGCAGGCAGAGGAGTGGGAGCGCTTTCAGTGGAGAATGGGAAGGATCCAGGTGTGCCCTGATTGGAGGCTGTGGCCTGGGGAAGTTGGAAGTGCACTAACTAGGAGTGGGGTGGCCTGTGTGATTGGTTAGGGGTGCAAGTTTGGCTTTCTCTGCTGGGGAGTAAGAACAAAAATTAGGGAAGCTATCATTTACTGGTCAAGTCCTGGCCATTTTTGGCCAATTGTTGGAGGGGTTATTGTTTAGCTTTCTGGACTGATGACTAGAGACAGTGGTCTGACTTCCTGCAAGTCTGACTTGTAAACAGACAGCATGCTGGCTTCCTGGGCTGGTTGCTGCAACTGCTATTTTAATATGTGGTCTGGCATCCTCCATTTGTATATTCAGTCTCTTCCCTTCATTTTATTGCCCTAAGTGTCCATAAGAAAGGACAACAGAGATTGGGGGCCACCAACATCAAGGTGAAGAATGGACGGGGAGGAGGAGCCCCCTGTTGCCAAACCCAAAGGCCCTGCTGAAGACGGCTGGCAGTCCCATCTACACACCTAACGCATCTCAAAATGCACTGCCCATGCATGTCCTAACATACCTCTCCCCCATGGTGCCCTCCACTTACATGCCCAGCTCTAAAATACTGTTTCCTTATCCATCTTTCTTCAGACCTCACCTTCTCCTTCCAAAGCTCCACTTCAAAGTGTGAGGTCTTGTTGGACATTTGTAAAAAGGTGGACATTTAATTCACACCTAAAGTATTAAGGGGTGGGTGTGCCCGCAGAGCCTTCCCAGGTGATTCTGCATCTCTAAAGGAGATGCCAGGGGCTGGCCTTGTGGTGTAGTGGTTAAGTTCATACGCTCTGCTTCGGGGACCTGTGGTTCGGATCCCGGGCGTGGACCTACATACTGCTCATCAAGCCATGCTGTGGAGGTGTCCCACATACAAAATAGAGGAAGATGGGCACGGATGTTAGCTCAGGGCCAATCTTCCTCACACACACACACACACACACAAAATTGATTAAAGAAGATGCCAGTTAAAGCTAATGCAGCCCCCATTCATGCAAGTTCTCAGGTGTGACTCAGGGAAGGATTCCTGGCAATAAGGGAGGGGAGTATCTTGGGGCAGGTAATTCTGTCCTGGGCAGTAGGAAGGCCTCCTTAATGTCCTTGGCTTGCCAAGTGAGAGGACAGCCATGGCCAGGGCGGGCAGCAAAACGAGTGAGCACGGGATTTGATGCCACCGTGGGGTGGCACAATTTATAGGAATCTCACCGTCCACCTGGCCTCTCAGGTTGGAGATAGAATCAAAGCATGTGGGCCACCAACAGCCCTCTCGGGTCACTTATGAAATTCTTTTTTTTTAAATAATTTTTATTTATTTTTTCCCCCAAACCCCAGTAGATAGTTGTATGTCATAGCTGCACATCCTTCTAGTTGCTGTATGTGGGACGCGGCCTCAGCATGGCCGGAGAAGCGGTGTGTCGGTGCGCGCCTGGGATCCGAACCCGGGCCACCAGTAGCGGAGTGCACGCACTTAACCACTAAGCCATGGGGCCGGCCCATCACTTATGAAATTCTGTTCCCATACAGCTAGCCTCAATATTTTGATGCTCATAGAGCAGGGTGTGTCCACAATGCAAAGCCCACAAGTCAAATAAAAAATCAGTGGCTGGGAATCTGGGAGAGAAACCTCACAGGGCTGGGTCTGGACCGCCTTTGTTGGGTCAATAGAGAGGATTCTGTGTCTCCTCCCTTGTCCCTGGTGCTGTACAAAGTGTGGGGAACACAATAAAAAACAAAATCCTCTCATAACTCTGAAAACCTCTGCGCAAGACAGAAGAGAAAGAAAACAATTTTATGATCGAACAAGCATTAAACCAGAATGTGAGGAACATCACAGGCAACCTGCTGAAGGGATTGCGAGGGCAGGAAGCAACCTCACTCTGACATAGCTAAGCGGATAAATTGATTACGGTAGGTAGGTTTTGCAGGGTGGAGTCAGGTGACAATTTAGGCTCCTTTCCTTCCAGGAAACTGGGAGATGGCACAGTTGCAAAGAGATGGCTCCCAGGTCCTTGAGGAAAGGATCCTGAGTTGTAAGACTGGCCAGTGGCTTATGTGGCCATTACAGAGACTTATGTACATTTGACAAGGACGGAGAAAGAAATTCTGAAAGAAAAGGGAGAGCTGGGGGGAGTCTATTTTCTCTTTCTTTCAACTAGGGGAATTAAGCCTCTTATTATTAATTTGTATTTGCCCTGAAAAAGCCACAGCTGATTCAAGAGTCAGGGACTCAGGGCTGGTTTAGAGGGGCTCAGCCAGAAACCTGCATCTATTGGGCTGGATGGGGGAGCAGTTTCTCCTCTCAGTGAGTTCCTATCTTCCCTCTGCCGCCTGCAGCCGGAAGGGAGGGAAGAGGGCTCCGCATTCCCGGCTAGAGAAGCCCTCCGGGGCAAAGGGGGTATTTATAAGGGCTTATATGGCCTTAACCTCCTCCTCGCCCCCACCCTCCTTGATTCTCAGGTTTTATCTCTTATCCTGACTCACAAGGTAAGGTTTCTATAACGGAAAATAAAAGCAAAAACAAGTGTCAGGTGGTGAGTCAGAGCCATTCAACAAGAAGTTGAAGAAGCCCGGCTCTAAAGGCTGATGCGGGGCTGCAGCGTGAAGCAAAAGAGAACGGGGACCTGTCAGAATGTCACATCCTTACGTACACACACGTTTTCTCCCCTTCCCTCCAAACAGTCTTTTTCCCACCTAGTCCTCTCTGGAAATGCCGCCCTGTCCTCTGCATTGCTTCCAGGGCTCTGGTGGAGTGGGCATCCTGCTGCTTCTAGAACATTCCCTAGGAGCCCCAGGCACCTACTGCAGGTTTCTAGCATAGCTATCAGAGGTTGAAAAAGATCTCAAATAAATCATAAGGTCAAACCCTCTGCCTCCAGGTAGGTCATCACCCGATGTTCTCGAGGCAGATAACTGCTGGTCTCGTCTTAAATCAAATGTCTACATTGCTACCATCTACTGGATGTGCATTCGTTCATTCACTCCTTTAACAAAAATGGATTAATGACCAACTCCAAGTTAGGCCTTGCTCTGATGGTGTGGACACAGGACAGATTCTGCCTCTGTGTGTCCCTACGGAGAGAACAAACACATCAAGCTGTGGAGTGAGCCATCCATCCCCCCAAAGAAGTGAACGAGCCCCAGCAGTGTCCAGGGACCCCAGGAGTCACCTGGCATGTGGTCTGAATCCTGTTGTACCTCACCTTGCGGAAAAATGTTCAGTAGAAAGACCAGGAAACCTCGCTTGAAAAATACCTGGTACCAGATAGGACCGCAAGGACTCTTAGCTTTGGCCTCGGCTTTTGGCCGAAATCTGTGATTCAGCTGCAATCGTGCTCGCCTTTGGAAGGTCAAAGAGCCAACTTTTTTGTCTTTTCAGGCATCCCGACCTTGTGCACCTAGGTTGCCATTAACTCTAATCAGCGGAGAGATGCCAGTAATATAAGGAATGCTGCTCACATTTATTGTTCTACCTGAATACTTACTTTCAAATATGAGTAAACACCGATGTGTGATAAAAACAATCAGAAAGCATGTTCTTCAAGCACTGCACAGGTCTTAGTTTGCAGGATTGCTTCAATGAACTTGCATCATTACCGCTGATCAATCTTTAAGTTCAGGAGTTAAAGAACAGACAAATCTCTATCTTTGTCATTTGCCACTGGAGACGAAGGGAAACTTAATAACTTGATGACAACATTATCAACATCAGAACCTTGCCCTGGTAGAGCTAAGGCAAAAAAATCTTGCTGCCCCACTGAGTTCAGTTGAAAGTGAGCGACTAATATTGTACAAATGTGGTTTAGTGACCAGAAGAGAATTTGTCTCTATATTGAAATGTCAAGTTTCAAAGATTGACTTCTAAAATTTTTAATAACATTGCAATAATAATTTCTTATGGAATTTCAGATTTATTTTTGTAGACCATGAGTTGAGTCTTTGATGTTTGGCTTCAACATCAACCAGATATTGATTTTAACACTCAGCCATTCCCATTCAGCCAAAATAAACATTCATGCATCTGCAGTCACAGAGGACACCTTTAAGCTGAGTCTACACAGTTCCAAGTGCCTGGTCTCTGGGGAAGTCAGGGTGGGGTGGGGGTCAGTGAAGGACAATGAAGGCATAGGTCAAAGGGTAATCAAAATAGCTGAAGAAGTTGTGAGCTTGAGAGCTTGTGTGTGATAACATTAGTCCTGCAGCTCACCCTATGCTGAAACCCCACACTTTTTTTTTTGAGACCAATGCCCTGGTTGGTCTGAGCATTTTAGCACCTGGACCCACATCTTGGCCCCACTCCTGCTCTGAGTTCTTTTGCCCAGAGGGCTTGGTTCCTCCATGGCTGGGGTCTTGCCTTGTCCCCTAAGTCTCGAAGGGCTGCAAAGCCTGCCCTTGAAGCCCTGAGCTTGTGGCCGTGCCTCTACCGCCCATCAACATGTTCTCTGACAAGAGCTTTCTGTCTCCCAGACCCTAACCCGGTGACTCCACTGCCTGCCCCCTCCTGAGCTGAGCCCCACCCTTCTAGGAAGGGCTGGTTCTGCTCCTGACTTGGCATGAGCTGAAACCCTGTCACAATGGCACAGTTGTCATATTGTTCAGTGTAGAAATTGCTTGATCAGAGCTTTAAGACAAAATAAATCAGAATTCCAGACATCTTTGGAATAAACAGATAAAGAAAGAAAAATATATCACAGGTACAGACATTTTAAAAAATATCTCTTGTACCAATCTGCATAATACCTGGCCTTGAATTCATACTGATTATATCAGTTAATAGAGAGTGAGGACCCCAAGAGGACTTGTATGGGATAACTGGGGGAGGGCAAGTGGACAGCTCACTGCTTCAATATCTTACTTCATCTTGATTTTATGCCTAGAATAGTGAAAAATTTGCCATATAATTAAATGAATTGGAATCCTTCTAAGTCTGTTTTTCTAACGCAGGTTTATTAATATTTGATTTAAAAATTTACAGGGCCAGCGCCCTGGTATAGTGGTTAAGTTCAGCACACTCCACTTCGGCAGCCTGGCTCTAGTTCCTGGGCAAGGACCTACACCACTCGTCGGCGGCCATGCTGTGGTGGCTCACATACAAAATAGAGGAAGATTGGCACAGATGTTAGCTCAGGGCGAATCTTCCTCAGCAAAAAAAAAAAAAAATTACAATTCTTATGTTTTCTTTAATTTAAACTTTTTATTCTGAAAAAAATCTCAGACATCAGAAAACTTACAAAAACTATGCTGTGAGCTCATATACCATTCATCTAATTCACCAGTTTTAGCCATTTTTACGCATTTGCTTTCTTGCTCTCATTCTTTCCTTCCCCCTCCATCCTCATAATATCTCATGAGAACAAAGACACTCTCTTACCGGACCACAGAACAATTAGTCCAGGAGATTGCATAATAACGGCATGCTAGTAAGCAACTAGTTGTCCAGTAATACCCTCTATGGCAATTTTTTTTCTGATCTAGGATCTAATCCAGGATTGCACTTCATACTTAGTTGTCATCTCTTTACTTTCCTTTAATCAGGACCAGTTCCTCAGGCTTTTTTTGGTCTTCAATGACACTGGCATTTTTGAAGAGTACAAGCCTTTTGCTTTGTAGAATGTTCCTCCATTTTAGCTTTGATTGTCTCATGATTACAATCAGCTTTCCTCTTGATTAGAATCAGGTCGTGCATTTTTGGAAGATTTCTACATCAATAACATAGGATCCTTCTCAGTGCATCACACGCATCAAGGGGCACATGATGTCCGTTCATCCCATCATTGCAATCACTCGGTTAAGGTAATACCCTCCAGGTCTCTCCACAGCAAAGTTCCCTTTTTTCCCTTTGCAATTAATAAATTAATTGTGGGGATAGACCCTGACACATGGAATAGCCTGTAACCCATTGTATTAGTCAGGATTCTCCAGAGAAACAAAATCTATGTGTATATATGGAGAGAGAGAGAGAGAGATTGATTTTAAGAATTGGCTCACACAGTTGTGGAGGCTGTCAAGTTCAAAATCTGCAGGGCCAGCGGGAGGCAGAATTCCCAATTCAATGGGAGACTTCAGTCTTTTTCTCTTAGGGCCTTTAACTGGTTGGATGAGCCCCACCCACCTTATGGAGGGTAATCTGTTTTACTCAAAGTCTACTGATTTAAATGTTAATCCCATCTAAAAAAATACCTTCACAGTGACATTTAGACAGATGTTTCATGAAATATATGGCCTAGCCAAGTTCAGCCAAGACACATAAAATTAACCATCACACTCCTCAAACTTTCATCTAATGATTTTAGTACACATTGATGATTTTAGCATTAATCAATCATTACTATGATGGTTCAAAATGACAATGTTCTAACTCTGTCATTCCTTCTGTATTTATTAGCCCTTTAAAAAATTAGAAAATTGCAGATAAAGCTAAATTCTCCTCCCACTGTTTCCCAGAGGTATAGTATACATAATTATTACTTTGATGTGTACAATTCCACAGTTTTATTTAAGTATTTAAATCTTTGCTTCATTTGGAACTTATTCTGAGTACATTGTGACATATGGAGACAACTTAATTTTTTCTCAGATAACCACCTTATTTTCCTACCATCATTTGTTAAAAGTCCATGTTTTCTCCTAATGATTTGATATGACACCGTTATCAAATTCCAAATTTCCGTATAAATGGGGTCTATTTTGATCTTTACATTCCATTCCATTTGTTTGTCTTTTCATGGCCCATATTCCTTGTTTTAATTATAGAGGTTGTATAATATGTTCTGTTATCTGTTGGGAGACAATTGTCTTTGGATCTCTTGCAATTTTTGTGCATCTTTTGAGCAGAAGATGTCTTTGTTCTGGGCTGTCTTTCAAGGATATGTGTACAGCAAACAGCTTGGGAAGATAGAGATAGTGTCTCCCAGAAGCAAAGGCAGGCATGCTTCTGCCCATTACGAAAGATTTGGGCTTCCTAAGCTCAGGGTTTCTCCCCCTTAATGCAACCCACCTGGCCCTCTTCATGGCACCTGTGGGAATTAGGGCTTCAGGAACCCACACAAGAAAATGTCGATAATATTGACACTTTGGCTTTACCCAAAGTCTCGTGTCTTCTACCAGCGCTATGAAACTGTGCCAGGCTGACTTATTAGCTTACAAGAAGGGTAAAATCTCTGATGCCTTCCTGTTCTTTTCTTTTGCTGAAAAAGATTCGCCCTGAGCTAACATCTGTTGCCAATCTTCCTCTATTTTGTATGTGAGCTGCCGTGACAGCATGGCCACTGATAGAAGAGTGGTGTAGGTCCATACCCAGGAACCAAACCTGGGCTGCCGGAGCAGACTGCGCCGACCTTAACCCCTAGACCGTTGGGGCTGGCTTGCTTCCCTTTTCTGGACGATATCTCATAGGGCAGTCCTTCCCCAATGCTCTTTTTGTTTAGAGTTGTCCTGGTATTCTTGCATGTTTATTTGCCCATGTAAACTTTAGAATTAGTTAATAAATCAATCAAACAAAAACTGGTATCTTTATATGAAGTGCATTAATTTCACACATCAATCTAGGAATAATCTATGACTTCATTGTTGAACGTTCCTCTATTCTCACAGTCAATCTTGTAATCCAGATTCTTGACAATTTACACTTAAACTACAGCTCTTCCTAAAACCAAATCTTGGATTTTGTTTTAAATAAGTGGGGAGAAAACCTTTTTAAACCATAGGGTGAAAAGCATCGTGTCCAAAACATAGCCTGTGGTTAAAATAAAACACACCTCACAGGGCTGTCCTGAAGATTAGGTGAATTCTTGCATGTGAGTCATGCACTGTAAGAGCACAATAAATAGTAGCGATTGTTATTCTAATTATTTCTTTTTTTGAACAATGACCTTTCATCTCATTAAGTCAGAAAAATCCCAGTTCTAACCATTTTAATATGTGCAAATCTGTATGGTGAGAAAGCTCGGGATAATTGTTACAACACAGAAATATGATTTATTGGACACCTCTCCAACATGGAGTCATTAATTTGATTAATACGGTTATGATCATCTATAAATAAAATCCTTTCCCTCAAATGTATCTTTTAATTGAAAAACATTTTACATTTCTCATGGAGGCCTCTACTTCATCATTTTTACAATTTAATGAGAACGAAAGCTCTGCTTATGCAGAAAGGAATAGGGATGGATGGTTGTGTTCTGTATCACAACTACATGATAATTCTGAGTCTTCTGTCCTTGGAAATGTTTAGTTCATAGATTAAAACTGAGAGAAGGCACAGCAATCCAGTTTTTAACTGGAATTTGGTTATTTGCTTTATTCTAAGGTATATTTTTCATTTCTCATGATTTCATGAGATTTAGATATTAAAAGTCCTGCCTTTTATGCCATAATAAAATATCTGAATGATTTCCATGATAATATGCTAGCCTTTTTTTTTAAGCCTAAATCTAAAATGCAAAGGGAGTGCTGAGTTGTTAACAACAAGCCACTCAGCACAGACACCTTTTCCAGAGGCAGGAACAAAACTCAAGGGAGGCCTGTGTGGGCTATTTGGAGCAGCCAGGTGGAACTGGGGGCCTGGTCTCCCTGCCCAAAACCACCCTCTTCCCCCAAAATTCTTATGGCTCCTTAAGACCCATTCTAATTGGGGAAACCAAGAAGCTAGTAACATCAGCTGGTTAGCAGGGATAAGAAAACCTGATGAACACATTTCTCTGGAAGAAATACATTTTGTGAGGAGTTATGGAGACAAGTGGGAAAAAGGTCCTAACATCAGAGTCGGGCCTGATGAGAGCTCTGGTTTAATCCTCTTTTCACCTCGGTATCCCTCCCTCCACCCTTACTGCAGTTTAGGGTGCCAGAAACTGGGGTAGTCTGGAGAATTCTGCATAAGTACACACATTGACATGTGGCTAGGATCCCGTGTTGTCATGTTAATTGGTTTTCTCTCATAGGTGCCTTACTTTTCACAAAAAGCCTCAAGCGTCCAACCTATTGACTGGTTCTCTAAGAAGGTTCTGGCGGAAACCACATTCCCTGGTTTTTTCCCAGGAATATTTTCCACAGGCCCCTCCAGGTCCATTCTTCACCCCTCTTCACTCTGCTCTCTGCCCCAGGAGGCTGGTCTACCTGAACGGCATCAACGGCTCCCTTGCTCTGGCGTCTGGTTGGGTTCAGCCAACGGAAGGTGGAGGCGAGGGAGGTCAGGGTTTTACTCTTCCCAGGCTGCCTGGGGTTAGCTGCATCCCTTGTCAAGGACCACAGCACTCACCACAGCTGAGCTGCTCTCTCTGGGTTTCAGAAACTGCTCCCTCCCATTGCCCCTTAGGTCTCCACTGGGAAGGTCTTTACCAGATCCAGGTGCTTAATCATCCTGTGTTGGTTCCACCAGCCTCACCCACACTCTTGCTGATGGTTCCCATAGAGACTCTTCTCATTTCCCCCATGGGAGTAGGCCCTCTGTTTTCTGCTGGGGGCCCGTATTAGTTTCCTAGGGCTGCCAAAAAAATTTACCACAAACTAGGTGGCTTACAACAGCAGAAATTTATTCTCTTATAAGTCTGGAGTGTAGGAGTCCAAAATCAAGGCGCCAGCTGTTGACGGAGCCATGCGCTCTTTGAGGGCTCTAGAGGACACTGTTGCAGGCATTTCTCTTGGCTTCTGTGTTGCTGGCAATCCTGGGCATTCCTCGGCTTGTAGCTGCATCACTCCAATCTCTGCCTTCCTCATCACAGGGCACTCTCCTCTCTGTGTGTCTCTGTGTCCCTTTTCTAATAAGGACAATCTACTATGACTCTTGAGTCACATTGGAGTAGGGCCCACCCTACTCCAGTATGACCTCATCTTAACTAATTATATCTGCAAAGACCATATCTCCAAACAAGGTCACATTCACAGGCACCAGGGGTCGGGATTAAACATATCTTTTTTTTTTGTGAGGAAGATCAGCCCTGAGCTAACATCCATGCCAATCCTCCTCTTTCTGCTGAGGAAGACCGGCTCTGAGCTAACATCTATTGCCAATCCTCCTCCTCCTTTTTTTTTTTTTTTTTTCCTTTTTCTCCCCAAAGCCCCAGTAGACAGCTGTATGTCATAGTTGCACATCCTTCTAGTTGCTGTATGTGGGACACTGCCTCAGCACGGCCAGACAAGCGGTGCGTCAGTGTGCTCCCGGGATCCGAACCTGGGCCACCAGTAGCAGAGCATGTGCATTTAACCGCTAAGCCATGGGGCCGGCCCCTCAACATATCTTTTTGACAACATAATTCAACCCACAGCAGGGCCCAACTGATATAGTGCCCTAAGGGGGCTTCTCATGCCTCCAAATCTCCCTCCACTGGTCCTTCCTCCTACCTCGCCTCCTCCCACTTGATTTCCCAATTCCTTCAATGTGCCCCTGAAAACTCTTCTTTCTCTCCTGGTCCCATTGCCACCACTCTAGTTTTAAGGCATTCATTTCCTTTGCCCCGTCCTGGTCTCCTGACTAACTTCCCCACCTCCCGGACCTGAGCCAGTGTGCGTGGCATTCTCTGTTGACAGGTATTAGTGCAGACATGGGTCGGCAAGCGATGTTCATTTACCCAATCATGAAGGGAAGGAATTTTGGGGAAAGTCTCTCTCCCTTTCTCTCTCTCTCATGTGCAGACACTCTCATTGACCACGACTAAGGAAGCAGAGCTACCGACATAGCTTTCCTATAACCACGAGGGGGAACTGGTTTTAGAATGAGATGAGGATAATGTGGATGGAGAAAAACTGCAAGAAAGTGAAAAGACTGACAGAACTGGGTCACTGATGACATTGTAGAAGAGCTGGATCAACCAGACCTGAAGGCTGTCCCAGTTTCGGACTTTAAATTACATAAGCCAAAACATGTCCACTTACCTAAGTCAGTTTGGGTTGGGGTTTGTTACTTGCAGCCAAAGGCAAGTACGCCACTAGAGTTTTTCCCTTTTTCTAAATGACTAAGCAGATGGAAAAAAAATTAAAAACAAAATAAATTAGAAAATAACTTTCCTGGATGCAAGGTGGCCAGATCAGAATTTGAGGCTGCCTATTTCTTGGTGTCAGGATGTTCATGGGGTAACTTCGACTCTTCTCAGATGCCTGGGTTTCCAGCCCACGGGGTCTGTCCTAAGCAGATGCCACAACCTGGCTTACAGCTGGCAGTCCAATGGAAGGGGCGCGGGTGGCGACCTCTGCAGGACCAGGCAGACTGCTTTGGGTTCAGGAAAAACAGGTCAGCAAACCACAGCTGGAAGAGAAGGCAGCTTTTCCAAGCATTTTGAACAAACTGTTGGAAACAGTAGAGACGGGAAGCGTGCCCAATAAAAAGAAGGCTGCAATTAGGAGTTGTGGATAGAGATGAGGACTGAATACAAATATTTACATCTACTCCCTCCTTTAACTCAGTAAATGACAGTAAAGATGGTGAAATGTTTTCTTAAATGTATAAACTCACAAGAATTGGAGAGAAGACAATATTGACAATTTTGGAAGCTGTAAAGCAGATAGATGAGTGGTAAGTAACATAGCCGACTTCAGGAAGCTGGATCCAAAGCCAGTAGTAAAGCAGCTATAAAACAACTCAATATTGCACGCACTCATGCATGCACATGCACACACACACAGACATGCACACACATGTGCACACACATGCCCACATGCACACGCATCTCAGGAACCAGCAGCACCAGTACCTTAGGAAGCAGGGGTGAAGGTGGGGCAACAGGTGGAATTCCCTTGTTAAGCTATTCCTTCCCACCTGCACAAGGGTCACCAGCTCAGGGGACAGCTGGCACAGGTGGGAGTGGGATACTAGATGACAAACACAGGGCGTGAATGAAAGTTTCTCCCTGAATGTGAGCTCCTCCTCGCCCCCCACTCAGAGTTCGGGACAGCCAGCTCCCACCTTCCTGTCTGGATCAGCTGAAGGGAAAAACGTCTAAAACTGACACTTTCTGGGTTTCTGTAATAAAATGGCTTGTCCAGATTTTCCTAGAGTGAAGACCATGGTTGTGTGCAGCGACCTTCCAGTCAGCTTTTTAGACCCCTCCTCTTAAATAGGAGCAGACAGCCAGGAATCATGAGACATTTGAGGAAACGGGCTATTTGAAAAACAGACTAAGAAACAAGCAAATCAGAAATAAAGCAACTTGGAAGGAACAGAGACCATACAGGGGAAGAACATTTCACAATACCCACAGGAATGGTCTGAAAGATGGGAAGATGCTTCTCCTGAAATTCTGCTGGATACTATCAGAAATAACAATTCAGATCATTAAAAAGACTCTGGATTAAAGACATGATGGCAGAAATTTTAAAAAACACATTAGAGAGTTTGGAAAATAAGCTGAAGAAATCTCAAAAGTAAAGCAAAAGGAACAAAAAAGTAGGAGAGAAAGGATATGAAAATTAGAGGCTGGTCAAGGAAGAGTAACATCTAAACAATAGGAGTTCTAGAGAGAGCGGAGGAAACGGAGGGGAGAAAAAATTTTTTAAATTCATGACAATGGCCTAGAATCAAAGGGCATGAGTTCCCAGATTGAAAGGATCCACTGAGCATCCAGCACAGTGGACAAAAATGGACCCACACCAACATACATCACCATGACATTTCAAATTATTAGAAGCCAAGAGATGACTCTATAAGTTTCTAGAAAGAAACGTTTTCACACAAAAGATCAATAATCAGAATGTCTTGGGATTTTCAATAGTGATGTTGAAAGCTAAAGGATGATGGAGTGATGTTTTCAAAATTCCCAGGGAAAATGGCTTCCAATTGGAATTCTACACTCAACCAATGTCATTTAAATGGGAGGGTAGAATAAAAACATTTTCAGACATTCAAGACCCTAAAAAAAATTTATCTCCTATGTTCCATTTCACAGGAATCTACTATAGAAAAGTGCCCCACCAAAAAAGGAATAAATCAAGAAAGAAGATGACATGGGATACACAATACAGGAGGTGACAAAGTAGAGAGGCCAAGGACCCCCAAGGTAGTTTTAAAAGGATCTTTCTGGCCGCCAGATTGGAGTCCTTCAGAAGGTTCCAGAAGAAACCTTTTTAGGATGATGAAATTGATAGAACCTGTAGCATATTTGATCATATTGAGAGAAGATTTACTAAACCAAGGGAGATTTGGAGGCTGAATTAGTAAAAATATGTAGAAAAGTAAGCAAGTTTACAAAAGAATGATTAACTCCAGGGAAACCAAAGTAAAGTATTGTGCAGAGAAGGGAAAATGAATTATCGTACACAGTGTAGCTTATGTGAAAATAGCACTTACATGAGCATAATGATGTAACAGTGAATATTAGTCTAACTGTCACTATACAATTGTCTGGGAGGATGGGGACCCCCCCCATACAAGTGCACTTGTAGCTGGTGTGAATGGCAGCATATGTGTAAAGACGAGCTAAATTCTCCTCCTCTATAGTAGGAAGTTAATATATAAAGTTTAAACCTGAGAGACCAACAAGTAGTTATATATGCATGCCATTTGGAGATAAACAATCAGATGAAACAGTTCAAGTGGTTGTCTCCAAGGAGCAGAAATTGGGCAGGGCAGGGAGGATGGAGGATGGCTACTTTTCGAAACAAGTCTCGTAGAGACCTTTGCCTTTTTAGACTTTGTATGTACTGATTTCATAAAAAATAAAAACTAAAAAAATACACTACATTAGTACAGAGTATTCAAAATGGTGGCTTGGGTTTAGGCAAGCATTTTGATTCAGGTGGATGTGGGTGGATTTCGTGCACACGGCTCTAGTAAGAAGGCGACTGGGTGCCTTACCGCCACCTTGTAAAAATAAACTTGAGGTAGCAGGTGACCAGCCACCTGCACGCACTATTGACGAGCTATGGATTAAGGGAACTGTGATCTGAAAGTGCAGCACGGCCACTGACTGTGTTTTCTGCACCTCGCTAGGCGCTTGGCGTAGAACAAAGGGAGAGCTAGCACGGTGCTGTTCTATCTCTGCTGCCAAAACCACACTGTTTAGGGTCCACCAGTCTTTGATTTGTTTTTTTCAATTGCAAGGCGATAGAAATTTCAGAGACCAGTCAAAAGGCTTCATATGAGTTTTAATCTCTACTAAACGCCGCATCCAACTGATATTTGATTTATATCCACGTGGATTTCAACTTGCAGCATGAAGGTGGGAAACGTCGCATCAACATCTCAGTCGAAGGCCTCCCGGGCCCGGGTCTGATCATGCTGGTCCAGTGATTGGAGGAGCGGGGTCAGGAAGGAGGAGAGTCAAGAAAAGGGCTTGCCGGGTTCGGCAGAACTCCTGGAGGGGATGTTCCAACCTGTTGGTAATCTTCCCAGGGCGGAGAAGGGGAGCCCAACTCAGGCCATGAAGCAATCCCATCTCACTTTATTTTGCAACAAAATGGGGTACAAGCAGGGCATTTGTCTATAATGTTCGTAGTTCCTCTGTGCAGGCGTGCTGACACATTGAAGGAAAGGCACAGTGGCCTTGGCTGCCATACCTTGCTTGAGAAATTGATGCAAAAATTATACGTCTGTGCCAGCGGTTCCAGGCACCTCTGAGGATGCTCCTTAGGAGACCCCCAAGACATTTTTCCCAGATCCAAGTCAACACATGTTTGCTTAATTAAATTAGCATTCTCATTTCCATAGGTTCCCTCAGCAGGTCACATGCCGACGTGAACAGAAAGGAAAGGATGTGAGAGGCCTTTTGCAGTTTAGGGAGCTGTGACCACCAGCTTCTCACTACACTTGTTATTAACAACAGCACCAAGGAAATCCAAACCCTGCCTTGGAGAGCTTTATATCCAAAGATATTCAAAAAATATACAGGAAGAAAAACATGCCTGTATTTTAGCTATATCACCATGCTTATTGTGCCAATCATCATAGCTTCTAGTGACTCGTGATGCTTTAGAAGTTGCATTTTCCCTAGTAAAAGTTCATTCGGGTTGATGAGGGCAGGAGTTCCAACTTCAAGTTCACAGTTTTAAATAGCTGTTTTGGATGACCCGCACCACGTTTCCATGCACTTACTGGATCTAAAGTTGTCGTGCCAGAAAGGCGCATATTATCACTAATCACAGTGTTTGCGTGTTTTTAGTTTCTGTTGTGCTTTCACGATATCGAATGCTGTGGTTCTTAATCTTGGTTGCTTACTAGAATCCCTGGGAGCGTTTGAGACAACCAGACGCCCAGGCTGTGACCCTGGTGGTCTAGCGCGAGGCCCAGCCACTGGTGTTAGAGCTCCTGAGATGATTCTAAGGAGCACCAACATTGAGAACCACTGCTCCAGCAGCTTCCCAACACAAATAGGACAAAACCCAGTGTCCCCATCATGGCCCACAAGACCCTTCATGACCAATCTGTCACCTCTCCCTCATCCCTTGCTCGCCACACTCCAGACACAGGGGCCTCTTTGCTGTTATCAAACACACTAACCATGTTCCCATCTCAGGACATTTGCCCTTGTTAGGACTCTTTCTGGAATGTTATTCTCCTAGGCATTTTCCTGTCTTGCTCCCTTACTCCATTTAGGTCCCTGTTCAAATGTCACCTCCTCAAAGAAGCCCTTCTTGGCTGCGCCATCTAACATACCAGCCTTCATCACTCTCTATCCCCTTACAGTTTATTTTTGCTTCACAGCACTTATCAACACCTGACATTATATTACATATGTGTTAGTTTATCTGGCCTACATCAATGCCTGGAAAACAGTAGAAGCTTAATAAATATTTGTTGAAGGAATAAATGAGTGGATGAGGATATATGTAAAATAATGCAAAGTCTGGCATGTAGGAAGTGCTTGACAAATGTGAGCTTTTTTCCCCCCACCTCACATAAAGCCTGGTGCTTCCACGTGCTGCCTCATGCCATCTTGTGGAACAGCGACCCCTGCTGGAATTTGTACCTGAGTACCAGAGAATAGAAGCCCACTAAAGCCAGTCCCAAGGAAGAAACTTCTAGAAATATACTCAGTATCAGATGAGGCCTTCCAGTGTGTACGCATGGAAAATTCCTAATACGGTATCTCTGACATCCACAGAAGCCTTTTGTTGGCGCCACATTTTCCCAAGGATGTACTCTTCTGCCATCTTGTGGCCAAGCTGGGGAACTTCCAGACAAACAGTTCACGATGACCTGGCTTAGTCAAAAGGAAAGTTCCAGCAGCTGACCTTACTCAGAGCCATTTGGCAAAATATCTGTGGTAATTCGACCAGGCCCGGTGCTACCCAGCTTCTCGGGCTCCCATTTTTTAGAAACAGGAAGCAACCGAGGGGACTGCCTTGTTTGGTGGCTCCTGCGGGGGGGCAGCTGAGAGAAGCACCTAAGGGTCACCTCCTCAGAGCCCGTTTGTCCTCCCGTGCTGACACAGGCCCCACATAAACCCAGTCACGGCTAGACCCCAGTGATTTGGTCTGGGTACTCAATAAAAGCTTGTACACTCCACAAGGGCAGGCTTTATCTGTTTTGTACCCTCAGTATATAAAACCACATTTAGCACAGAGCAGGTTACTAAATAGTTGTTGTTGAAGGAATGAAGTAATAATTGCATTTATAGAGCACTTACTGCATACCATGCCCTGTAGGAAACCCAAACACTTTACATACATTGGCTCATAAGTTAGGGTGACCAACTCGTCCTGGAACTCCCTCAGTCCCTGACTTACAGGGACAGTTTGTCCCTGTAGTAGTCAGCTTGGGCTGCCATAACAAAATACCACAGACTGGGGGCTTAAACAACAGAAACTTGTTTTCTCGTGGTGTCGGAGGCTGGAAGTCCAAGACCAAGATGCCGTTAGCATCAGTTTCTGTGAGGCCCCTCTTCCTGGCTTGCAGGTGGCCGCCTTCTCACTGTGTGCCCACAGAGAGAGAGCTCTCGATTCCTCTTCTCATAGGGCACTAATTCCATCATGAGGGCTCACTCACTCTCTCCTGGGATGCCTGCTGTGTGTCCTTCATACTTATTCGACACACATGGGTTGTGACTTTTAGTAGCTGAGCGGAACATATTAAGAATTCTTTCCAGGTTTGTAAACCAAACCAAGGACCCAGGTAAGACTTACTGAAGGTTAGTCTTACTGAAGGTTAGTCTTACTGAAGACTAAAATCTGGGCTGAAGGGCTGGCCCAGTGGTGTAGCAGTTAAGTTTGCGCACTCTGCTTTGGCGGCCCAGGGTTTGCAGGTTCAGATCTTGGGTGCGGACTGATGCACTGCTCATCAAGCCATGCTGTGGCAGCATCCCGTATACAAAATAGAGGAAGATGGGCACAGATGTTAGCTCATGGCCAATCTTCCTCACCAAAAAATAAAATAAAATAAAAATAAAAATAAAATCTGGGCTGAACAGCAAGGGCAGCTGAGAATATCTTTTCTGCCCAAAGGTACAGCTTAGGGAAAGGGCTCTTGGCACCTTTTGCTGGTAACTGCAAAGCTGGGGAAACCTATCACACCGAGTTCTGTGACAGATGGCCTTTACCTCCCTCCTCTCTCTTTCCTGTGGAGGTAGGGGGCGTAGAACGTCTTAGGAGCCACCTTTGAAATGGAAACTGTTAAGGGAAATGCTTTCTTGACTCAGCGCTTAGGACAGGACAGTCCCCAGGCACAAAGAACTGCTGTCTGGACCCATCCTCTGATTTTCACACAAGTAGAAAGCTCTTGAGGCCCCACACTGGCCTCCGGAACATTCAGACTTAAGAAATGCAAGGCTCTTTGTTTCAAGGGCACCAGAATAGCAACCTAATAGATGGGTTCCTGTTCCTTTTGAGTCTTTAGACACATCTATGGAGGCTACGAGTCTCATTAGAACAAGGCAGACACTACATCAAATAAAAACTCCGGTGGCTCTGAATCGCCAGAGGTTAGCAGGATGTGGGAAAATAAGACCGAGTGCCCTCCTGGTCAGGCTACAGTGGGCAGGAGGTGGGCTGTGTCCTTGCTGACAAACTCGGGCGCCCCAGGAGGCACAGGCTCTCTCTCCACTGTTTATTGCCTTGGATCAGGCCCCTGACACAGAGGGTTCTCTCTAGACAGCCTGCAAGCCCTCCGACATCACAGGATGGAGGCAAGTGGAAGGAGAATTGCTTCTCATTTCCCTGGAGGCCTCTGGGAGGAGTGGGGAATGCAGAGTCAGCGTTTAATGAGTATAAAGTTTCAGTTTTGCAAGATGAAAAAAGTTCTGGAGACGGATGGTGGTGATGGTTGCACTGCAGTGTAAATGATCTTAATGCCATTGAACTCTACTCGTAAAAATGGCTAAATGGTAAATTTTGTTATGTATGTTTTACCACAATTAAAAATAAAACAGCCAGCCCTGATGGCCTAGTGGTTAAAGTTCAGCATACTCCACTTTGGTGGCCTGTGTTGGGTTCCTGGGCACAGAACCACACCACTTGTCTGTCAGTAGCCATGCTGTGGCAGTGGCTCACATAGAAGAAACTAGAAGGACTTACAACTAGGATATGCAACCATGTACTGGGGCCTTGAGGAAGGGAAAAAATAAGAGAGATAAGAAGATTGGTGACAGATGTTAGCTCAGGGCGAATCTTTCCCAGCAAAAAATAAAAATAAAACAAAGCAGACTTCACGTGTTCCCTGCCATCCTGTGCTGTGACTGTGGCCTCCTGTCCTCTCCAGCACTGCCACTGGCCCCTCCTCCTTCTGCAGCTCACGCCCACGCCTGCCCCCAAGCCAGCTGCCCCTCAAGGTGAGGCGAGCTTCAGAGCTAATCACCACGGCCTTGGAGGAGCCAACACTGGGACTCCCATTGGCAATGGGGGCACGAAAAACTTAGATCTGTGGGGAAGGGGGTTCCGGTGTTTTCAGAACATCACAAGGTCCTTACAGGAGGCCCCGGCTCTTTCTAAGAAGGTAAATGTGTTTAACCTTTTCTGCTTAATCCTTTGAGAGCAGGGCTCACCAGCCTCTCCTCCCTGCACACGGCCCCTCTCGTCCATAGAGGCCAGCCCTGGGGTGTCCATCTTGGGTTTCCTTTGCCTCTCTGAGCCCTCCGGGGCCCACTTTGCCCTTTCTCCCTTTATATCACTCCCACCATCACATGTTTGCATTTCACTCTGTGAAAAGAGATAGCGTAGCCTGGTGGTTAAGAGACAGGCCTTTCTCTCTACTCAGACATGCTTGGGTTCAAATCCTGGCTCAGCCAACTGCAGGTATATGGTCTTTGACAAGTTACTTAAGCTGGTTGTTCCTCAGTTTTCTTAACTCCAAAATGGGGGTAATGAGACCTTCTTTAGTATTGTTAGGAGGATTACATTGAGTTAATCCCTACTGTCCACTAAACACTGGCAGTGAGAGGCAGGTGTGTCATGGCTGGCAGCCTGGGCTCTGCAGCCAGACTGTGGATGTGACCTTGGGCAGATTGCTTGGTTTCTCTGGGCCTGTTTCTCCTCTGTGAAATGGAAATAATAGTAGTAATCTACATCAGAGGGCTATTGCAAGTGTGCAGATTACACACTTGTAAACTTCATGCAATAGAGTGTTTAACATCCTGTCTGCACATAGTCAGTGTCCAGGAAATGTTAACTGCTACTGTTTTTTTTTTTTTTTTTTTTTTTTTGTGAGGAGATCAGCCCTGAGCTAACATCTGCCAATCCTCCTGTTTTTTTTTTTGCTGAGGAAGACGGCCCTGGGCTAACATCTGTGCCTATCTTCCTCCACTTTATATGGGACGCCGCCACAGCATGGCTTACCAAGCAGTGCGTCGGTGTGCGCCCGGGATCCGAACCAGCGAACCCGGGATCCGAACCAGCAAACCCCGGGCCGCCACAGCGGAGCGCGCGCACTTAACCGCTTGCGCCACTGGGCCGGCCCCAACTGCTACTGTTTGTTATTTAAAAAATGACACTGCAAAAAAATTCCAGAATGCATGATAAAAGCTATGGCTAAAATGGTCAACAAAAATCAAACTTAAACATACATTTAATAAGGTAATTTTATTTTATTTTATTTTATTTTTTAATTTTTTGTTTATTGCAGTAACATTGGTTTATAACATTGTAAAAATTTCAGGTGTACATCATTATACTTCTATTTCTGCATGGATTACATCATGTTCACCACCAAAATACTAATTACAACCCATCACCACACACATGTACCGAATTATCCCTTTCACCCTCCTCCCTCCCCCCTTCCCCTCTGGTAACCACCAATCCAATCTCTGGCCCTAAGTGTTTGTTTATTGTTGTTATTATCTACTACTTAATGAAGGAAATCATACGGTATTTGACCTTCTCCCTCTGACTTATTTCACTTTGCATTATACCCTCAATGTCCATCCATGTTGTCACAAATGGCTGGATTTCATCATTTCTTATGGCTGAGTAGTATTCCATTGTGTATATATACCACATCTTCTTTATCCATTCATCCCTTGATGGGCACTTAGGTTGCTTCCAAGTCTTGGCTATTGTGAATAACGCTGCAATGAACACAGGGGTGCATGTACTTTTACATATTGGTGTTTTCAAGTTCTTTGGATAAATACCCAAGAGTGGAATAGCTGGATCATATGGTAGTTCTATCCTTGATTTTTTGAGGAATCTCCATACTGTTTTTCACAGTGGCTGCACCAGTTTGCACTCCCACCAGCAGTGTATGAGCGTTCCCTTCTCTCCACATCCTCTCCAACACATGTTGTTTCCTGTCTTGTTAATTATAGCCATTCTGACGGGCGTGAGGTGATATCTCATTGTAGTTTTGATTTGCATTTCCCTGATAGTTAGTGATTTTGAACATCTTTTCATGTGTCTGTTGGCCATCTATATATCTTCTTTGGAGAAATGTCTGTTCAGGTCTTTTGCCCATTTTTTAATTGGGTTGTTAGTTTTTTTGTTGTTGAGATGCGTGAGTTCTTTATATATTTTGGAGATTAAGCCCTTATCAGATGTATGGTTTGCAAATATCTTCTCCCAATTTTTAGGTTGTCTTTTTGTTTTGTTGATGGTTTCCTTTGCTGTGCAGAAGCTTTTTAGTTTGATGTAGTCCCATTTGTTTATTTTTTCTATTGTTTATCTTGCCCGGTCAGACATGGTGTTTGAAAAGATGTTGCTAAGACTGATGTCAAAGAGCGTACTGCCTATGTTTTCTTCTAGAAGTTTCACAGTTTCAGGTCTTACATTCAAGTCTTTAATCCATTTGGAGTTAATTTTTGTGTATGGTGTAAGGTAAGGGTCTACTTTCATTTTTCTGCATGTGGCTATCCAGTTTTCCCAACACCATTTGTTGAAGAGACTTTCTTTTCCCCATTGTATGTTCTTGGCTCCTTTGTCAAAGATTAGCTGTCCATAGATGTGTGGGTTTATTTCTGGGCTTTTGATTCTATTTAATAAGGTAATTTTATAAAGTCTAAAATGGAGTGCAAAACAAATATTTTAGTACCCTGAAAGAAATAAAGAACATCCACAAAATGAAAAAAAAATTATGGAGAAATGTGGAAACAAAACAAGAATAGGCCGATATGAAAAAGATTCATATGTATATCCATATGCAAAGCATACTACAGTGTTAATATCAGTGTCGAGCAAGGGGCAGGCCTTCATTCAAATATTTGAAAGGCTGCTGTGTGCCAGGAACCCCAAACAAAGGATTTTTAAGACCTCAGATTATTTAGTGTTCTCTTTGTTTGGTAGAGGAGGAAAATGAGACCTAAAAGGTCCAGAGTTCCCCAGTGCTCCCCAGAAACTATAAGAGGAGTTAGGACTAGAATATCATTTGAGGCTTTAGGATTAGTTCTCTTTCGATTATTAACAAGAGCCGAGTAATGAAAACTGAGTGTCTATTACTGTAACTTGGATGGTTTCCCTCATCAAAGGCACAATACGTAAGTTAGGGGGTAGAAATAATCGATTGGAGAGCTAAAATTAGTAGTCCCTGACAGCTAGTCTTTCACACTAGAGTTTGTTAATTAGGCTCATTCAAATCATCGCTCAGTTATCTCCTCTTCCATCTCACTCCTCATAGCCCAAGGGGTTTAAGATGTTTATTTAACACATAGAAGGACTCCTCTGTTCTAGAGGTTGGATGGAGAACAGGGTACACACTTTCAGTCTAGGGAGAGCTAGACAGTTACAATATACTGAGGGACGTGTGATGGGAGAGAGCTCAGAGGAGAGCCACAGCCAAACTGGCGGACAGCAAACCTCTTGGAGGAAGTGGCCTGAATCCCGAAAATAAAGAGGGCTTAGCCAGGTGGAGGGGCTGGGTGAGGAGTGGGTAGAGAGTAAGTCGCAAAACCTGATTTTTCTTTTTGCCTTTGACCTGGAAGTGAGAACCTCATGCATTCCAGGAACTGGGAGACCTCTACTCAATGCTGGCTGGATCAGAGTGAGTGAGAAAGACGTGTCCAGAGAAAAAGGAGCCTCGTGGGCCCCAGTGAAGAAACAAGGATGTGACCCTAAGGGTAGAAAGGTCTTAGGCAAGGACTTGGAGTCCTGTTTTCATTCCGTCTCCACAGTGCAGTGAGGAGCTTGTGCATGAGGCATCTCCGAGACCCAACACGGGCCCTTTCTCCTGGTCCAGGAACCAGTTCCAACATCCAGAGCTGGGCACAAGTTTGTCTAAGAACCGTTGCTAGTTTTTATAAGAGTGCCAAAGTAGACTCGTTCTGGGTCTGGTACCTGGGAATGGTTAAATGATAAATATCTATAGGATGAATTAGGTATTAAGTGTTTATAATGTTTTGGAAGAGTATTTATTCAAGCAGAAAAATGCTCATTAGTCTTGAGAAAAATACTTTGAGATGGTACATAAATACGCATGTAGAAAGATCCTAGTAATAAAAGAGAGGTGTATATATATATCCCTGGGAAAAATAGGACCAGGAAGAAACCAACCTCGATATTTCATGTTCCTGGAATTTATTATGTTTGGGCATTGCTTTTGTTCTGCTTTTATCATCAACTTCTGATGAAATTTTTTTTTTTTTTTTGTGAGGAAGATCAGCCCTGAGCTAACATCCGTGCCGATCTTCCTCCACTTTATGTGGGACGCCACCACAGCGTGGCCTGGCAAGTAGTGCGTCGGTGTGCGCCTGGGATCCGAACCCAGGTCGCCAGCAGAGGAGCACGCGCACTTAACCGCTAAGCCAGGGGGCCGGCCCATGATGAAATTGTAATGAGCGTGCACAGCTTTTATACAGGAAACATGTTAAGGATTTCTTACCCTACCCAAAGACACATGGACACTTATTCTTGAGAATGGGAATTTATTTCACACTATTGAAACTCTGGAAATCATTACTGGCCTTTACCTGAGGGATCCTTTGAGTTACACATAATTTAAAAAGAGGTAGGGACTGGAAAAACAAAACAAAAAACAAGAGGTAAAGTTACCAGCTAATACTAGCTGGTGCTTATTCTATACCATTCTAAAGCCTGTAAATTCACTTTTTGCATTGGCTCCTGCCTCACTTAACATTGTTTTCATAGAGCGTTAGAATGAAAACAATCTGGAACTTTGTCACCCTTTCAAAAAATTAAATTAGACCAAAATAACTTCATTTGTGTGGTAGAAAAGGAGTTATATGCAGGGTATGCTCTCACTGTTGTACAAGTGTCTGTGTGTGCGTGCATGTGTGCACACGCACTTGCACACTTTAAAGAAGACTTCTCTTAAAAAAAAAAAAGAACAGACTTCTTCCAGAGTTTCAGGTTCATTGCTGGCGGCAGAAAATAGCTTTCTTGGTTTGGTCCACAATTCTGAAGACTTCCCCATCAGGGGCCATCCAACAGAGTATCCTGCCACCTGGTGACAGAAGCCCGGGCATGTTCTGGGCCCAATCCATCTTCTCCTTGCTTCCTGACATTCACATCTGTGTCTGTGAGACGGAATCCAATGTGGGATATAGGTTATCCTTTTCCAGGTTCTTTTTCTTTTCATCCTCATCAAACTGAGCTTCAATCTCTGCTGGATTGACGTAAGTATAGAACCGAGCCATGATGCCAAATACTATGCAGACAAACAGAAGCAAGGCAGCAAATAGAATGTACTCGGCCCACTTTAAAGGAATTGGAGTTGGAGCAAGAAAAAAACAAAAACAATACAGGTTATAGTAGTGTATATATCATGTACATTTTCTTGCTATGTCTAGATGCAAGGTGCTTTGAAATTAAACTGTTATGGAAAATCGGCAGGCTACTGCCATAGATACAGAATGGTGAGTTACTGCCACAGATAGAGTGGCTAGCTTTTTTTGAATGCTCAAGTATAAAGATAACATTTTTCTAACAGCACTGGAGTACAAAACACAAGACTTTGGAAAGATGAGAGAAACTTTCTGAAAAACCTGTCTTAAGGCACATGGCTGGCCCCTGGAAGGATGGGGACCAAGAGAACACTAGGCAGTACTCTTGAGGGAACAAGAATGTACCAAGTTAACCCCCATCTTGTCCCTTGGCAGTACCTTGAGGTCATGAGCATGCAACATTAGCACATGCTTGACGGAACTGGTAGGGGAAGTAATGAAACTGATGGGATAAGGGACATGTCCCTTAGGAGGTAGATATGCTGATGTGCCAAAGGAGAGAGTTTATATCATGAAAGCCCTCATTTTATTTTAGCTGGAAAAATTACAACAACCTTTAGAATGGCTTAAACTTTAGGTATTATGAAAGTTTCTGGTAAAATGTCTGGTTTAGGGCCATTAAGTTGCATTTATTGAAGCTAGGAAAGATCTTTTTTTTTTGACAGTAAACCACATTAGGGTCTATGTATGTTAACCCAATCTGGTTATTTTGGTTATCAATTTCCAACTATATAATACCCAGTGAAAATAAGAAGAATCAACACATGCTTGGCCACAAGACCATTTGGTAATGGCCCAATCTGGCTGGTCTGGCAGTTTTATTCAGCCACTAGCCGAGATGACCATGTGTATATAGATAGCTAGAGAGGGTCGTCACGACGACCATTAATAGACAAGACAGAGGCACGTACAATCTCTTCTTTCCCTCCATACCTGTTGACTCATCTGGCCTACTCCTGCCACAATAAGCACAATGATGTTGCCGACAGCCACCGTCAACAGCCATCCTGCTTGAAGCACCGACTTCATGTTGGAAGGAGCCTGAGGAAGCAAAGCAAAGTGAATCCCAATCTAGATCAACCTCAGGGCAGGAAAACATAATTCACTGGTTCATTTAATTAAGCAGTCTATCCTAAAAATGTACATTAAATGTCAGGTTGGTTTAAATGCAAAAAGGACAATCACTTGGATAGCAAGACACCCCAAATGCTCATGTTGTACGAACACACAAGAATCCCTTTTTTTTTTCACTCTCTACATACTTGCAAAGTTGCCATCTTAGTTAAATGGCCAAATCTACAGATGAACTGAATCTACTTCTCCAGCGAGTTTCCAAGCAAAGCTATCCAGCACGATATTTTCTTCCCCCAAATGGAGGCTGCTCTGTGGGCTGTAAGCTCGTTCTTCTGTGAGCTTATGTCCCCATCACCCAAATCTCTCTTTAAACCCTTGTCTCCTGTGTTACAGGCAGCTCCTTTACTAGACTGTGAAGTCTTCACAGAAAGGATATCTACCTCATAATCTTTACTGCAAAACTTGAAGCTGGTAGATATTGTGGGGATACAATGACTAGAACTGTAGTTTTGATAAAATAGTTCCAAAATTAAGCTCTAATTCAGGTACCAGCAAAATTTGCCTCCTTAGTATAATATAGATAAAAGGAATAATATATATATATTTTTTATAATTTTATTTATTTATTTTTTTCCCCCAAAGCCCCAGTAGATAGTTGTATGTCGTAGTTGCACATCCTTCTAGTTGCTGTATGTGGGACGCGGCCTCAGCATGGCCGGAGAAGCCGTGCGTCGGTGCGCGCCCGGAGTCCAAACCCGGGCCGCCAGTAGCAGAGTGCACGCACTTAACCGCTAAGCCATGGGGCCGGCCCAAAAGGAATAATATTTTTTAACTTCTGAATGCTAGGCCTTAATCAGTGTGTTTACTGGGAGCTACAAAGAGACCTCAACTGAACCTTAGAGAAAATAAGGATGCAGACTTGTAAACGAGCGTTGCTGTGAATTGCTGACACCATTTGGTTGTTTCAGAATGCAGAATCTACGGACGATCAGGCCCCTGGTAACAGTCATTAGTATAGTTTCAGGACTCTAAATCTCTCGTATATGACTGTGAGAATTCAGACACATATAATATAAGCACTCAGGAAGCTAAACAGAGTAATATTCAATAAAGACAGGACTTGGTGATCTCAAAAACCTCCTTCAGTGGAATATAGCATAATGCTTTCTAGATTTTTTTACAACTATAAATATACGGCTACCCAGGATTTCAATTAAGTCCCAGCAGCATTTTTTTTTTTTTTTTTTTAGATTTTATTTATTTATTTTTTCCCCCCAAAGCCCCAGTAGATAGTTGTGTGTCATAGCTGCACATCCTTCTAGTTGCCGTATGTGGGACGTGGCCTCAGCATGGCCAGAGAAGCAGCGCGTCGGTGCGAGCCCGGGATCCGAACCCGGGTCGCCAGCAGTGGAGCGCACTCACTTAACCACTAAGCCACGGGGCCGGCCCCCCAGCAGCATTTTTTGAAGGCACAGGGGTAGGGGAGGGGTGGTAAAAACAACGAATGAGAAACCTGAGAATAGGAGAACTCCAATCCCGTGACAGAGAACACCACCTCCCCGCAGGTCAGGAGGAAGTACTGTGGGATCTGCAGAGCCATGTTCACTATGTTGGGTGAAATATCTTCAAACACCTTCAATTCGGGACAGCCATCAACCTAAACCAACAAGGCAAAAGCAAGAAGAAGAAGTTAAAATTGAGATAGCTCCTGGAATAAACAAATGGCTCAAACAGGCAAATTGAGTTTGGACTTCTAGAATTACATCATACCATTTATCAAGTAAGTACACATTTTAACTGTAAATATGCAACACTGTATTTTATACTTGAGAGGGGATGGCCTTGGTGGGATCTGAAAATATGTTAATTAGTGTTTTCCTCCTAAATAAGAGAGTAGATTGGAAGTCAGTTTTGTTTAAAACATTGCCATCTCTTTGAACTAAAAGTTCCTACAGTCCACGTTAGTAGTCTGTGAGGAAGCATCTGATACTGGTCAACATGAACCTTTAATCAGAGTAAGTCAGTCTGTTTAATTTTATTCTAACGGTGAATTTAAGTCAATAATAAGCTCAAGAATTAGTGGTGAACTGAATTAATTCTAAGCTCATTTGAAATACAGATCCTAATATTACTCTGGTTAACTCCTTACTATGTCCTAAGTGTATGTGAAGACTCACGTCAATAAAGTCTGAGGGAACTTCTGATATCATGGAACGAGTACTGACCGTGCTTCTGATGACATAGGTATATGCACCACCGAACTCAAGTCTGGGAGAATTGAAATCACGTCCACACTGTTGTGAAATCTCTGTTGAGCTTATTGTGATGCTTTTTCTAGGAAAAGAAAGAATAATATAGGTTAACATTCTTGGTGTTAAAAGCTTCCCTGTATTGTTTAAAGAAAAAGACAAAATCCTTGAACTTTGAAACAAAGTGTCCAGTATAGATACTTACGTGCCAGAAGGAAAAAACTGATATTCGCTGGCATTGTGACTGTTGACATTTACATAAACTGTCCCATCCATGGTGATGTTGAAGCTCTCATCAAAAGCATTTACAAATCTGAAACAGAAAACCATCTGCCTCGTGACTGGACGAGGGAATAATTTTCGCTAGGTCACAGTATGTGCACCTGAGGTTAGGCTATGCTCCCTTTTGGAAGGAATTTAAGACGTTTGTAGAAGATTTCTAGAGTATAAAGGCAGAAAGTAAGCAACCCTAGGTTGCCCTTGCCCACCCACTCAAGAGAACACACCTAAAAGAATTTATTTAACACAGTTAAATGCTAGAAACTGTTCTAAGTACTTTGTAAGTAGAAACTATTTCAATGACATTTTGTGATATTCCGTACAGATTGACATAGATGCCCTTCTCCTTTAAGCAGGTAGCTGTGTCCTGGGGTCCTTTGCTTCAGAAGCTTTAGAGCTAAAGTGGTGAACAACCAAAAGCAGAAGTTGCCTAGCACCTAAAAGCCTCCAACTGGGGCTTCTTTGTGGGGGTTGGGATAGAAGTTCATCTGTTTCCTTTATCTCCAGGAGCCTGAGGCAGGGAGAGGCTCCAAGGATTGGAGAGGAAGAAGTGGGCCAGCCCAGCAATCAGAGATAATTTTGGGGAGTTCCCTTCCGACGGTGGAGACCTGTGTCTGCAGGTCCTGGAGTGACAGGGACCAGCACCCCGCTGGAGTACAGCTAGGAATGCAACACACAATAGGACCTGGTGCTAGGTCCCACCTGCAAAGTCCACTGTGCCTAAGCCTCACACGGAACCAGTTGAGTTGTTCGTCTTCCAAGGACCATACAGGGGGTGACAGTGTGGACAGATGATTAGAGAGCCCCTCCTTAAATGTTCCAGGCTACAGAAGACCCTGACGCACTTGTACTACCAGGGAGGAGAAGGGTGCTGCCTAAAATAAGACCAGTTGATTTTTCCTACCAAACAGATGAGTGAAGGCTTACAGCAGATTATCCAATTTAGAGAATGGGAAGTAATAACAGTGTATATACCCAAGTACTGTAATGAACAATTTAGCCTCTACATCCCTAAAATATGTGGCCGAGTTTCACTGGCTTTGTGGCAACAAGTAATATTGGTCAAATTTAGCTACTGGGAGAACATTTCTATGAATTAAACTCAGGTCCTGAAGTCCTTTGGCATTCGACTTGGTGTAGTTTGACAGGTGATTAATATAGAAAACTGAACCTGATGTGGGTCAACAGGAACCTAATAGATAGAATTAATATTGCCCCAAACTGTAAAAGCTACTTTTGTCAAAGATTAGGATGAACCATTCAAAAGAGACAGTAGACAGAGTATGAAATCAGGAAGTAAACCTTTGGGCCTGGGCCCTGGCTTTATAACTTATAAGCCATAAGACTGAATAAATCCCACCCTAAGACTGGAGTACTATTACCTGGCTGACATATCTCTCAAGGCTGGTACAAGATACCAAGAAGAATGAAAATAATCTGAAAAAATGCAACATCACACAGATCAGATGTGTTTTCATACACGTACACACACAGAAAATAGTAGAGCTTAAGCAGCAAACACACTCTAGGTGTCTTGAGGGGTGAGGAGAGTGGAGATCCACAATGTACTGTGCTCTAATGGTTTTGAACAGGCACAGTCCTAGGGTCCCATTAAGACTGACGTTAGCTCAGGCTTCTTAGGAGCACCAGGATCTAAGGCTCCAAAGTGATCATGGGATGAGGTATGGAGAGTGGGAACCGGCTGGGAAAATGACCACATGGGACCAATTCCTTAAAGCCTAACCGAGGGGCAGAGGGATTAGTTCCTTCTCAATTTTTTTTAAACAACTTTGTGAGATACATTCACATACCACAAAATCTACCCAGTTAAAGTGTACAATTCAGTGTCTTTAGGGTTGTGCAACCATCACAACAATCTAATTCTCATCACCCCAAAGAGAAACTCAATATCCTTTGCAATCACACTCCATGCCCCGTCCCCTCCGGTCCCTGGCAACTACTAATCTGCTTTCTGTCTCTATGGATTTGCCTGCCATTTCATGTCAATGGAGTTATACAGCATGGGGTCTTTGTGACTGGCTTCTTTCACTTAGCATAATGTTTTCAAGGTGCACTTATGTCATAGCATATATTAGTACACCATTCGTTTTTTCCTTTTTATGGCTGAATAATATTCCATTGTGGGGATATACCACATTTTATTTATCAGTTGATGGGCATTTGAGTTGTTTCCACATTTTGTTTATTGTGAATAATGCTGCTAAGAACATTCATCTACAAGTTTTTGTGTGGATATGTCTTCATTTCTTTTGGATATATACCTAGGAGTAAAATTGCTGGATCATATGGTAACAGTTTTTCAAAGTGGCTGCATCATTTTACATTTCCACCAGCAGTGTCTAAGGATTCCAATTTATCCTCATCCTCACCAACACCTGTTATTGTCTGTTTTTTTTGTTTTTTTTTTTTTTAAATAAGAGCCTAGTGAGTGTGAAGTGGTATCTCATTGTGGTTTTGATTTGCATATCCCATTTTTTGATTTGCATGCCCCACCCACACTCTTTCCTTGAAGTATCTTTTTCAGCACAACAGTCACGAAAACCAAGATTGAAATAAACTGAATTTACAATCAGCCTCTGCATAGCTTTTTTCAAATCTTAAATTGAGATTTTTAGAAACTAATAAAGCATACAATTACATTATCTACATGAATGATTTTTGTACCTCTAATTAATAAAAATATTTGTAAAATATGGTTTTTTAATACTTTTCTCATCTTTTTTATATTTCTTTTTTTGTGTTATTTATGATACACATATTATTTTGATACAGTTAGTTTATGTATATAATTTATAAAGGATACCACATTCATACAGAGTGTGTGCTTACTCAAAATATTCTTATTGGATGTGATAAAAGGTTTCAAGACCACTGCTCTGGAGAAACTTCCCTCATAGAAACATATATGAATGTGGGTTGTGGCATTGTTTGGAAAAATGAGAATAACCTAAATTTCCTTGAAAAGAGGGATGGATAAATTGCAGTATATTTGTGCAATGGACTATTACACGGTGGTTTTAATGACTGGATAAGGGGTACATATGTCAATGTGGCTAAACATTAAAATAGTATTTTATAATATATACTTTATATTATTGCAGAATAACATATACACAGAATAATAACATATTAAGTTTAAAAACATGCCAAAAAACATATTGTTTATCGATACATACGTATGTAGCAATGTGTAACATTAAAAAAATGCATGAGAAATATCAATATCAAATTCTCAACCAATTTTGACTGAAGTATTGCCACTTTATTTAAAAGGCTCTATTTAAGGTAATCTATTTAAATCTTGCAACTTACTAATACCACATAATTTTAAAAATTCCATTTTGCTTAAAATTCTTTATACTCTTTCTTGGATTTATATATTACTCAGAAGTGTGACTTCCTGGAACTTTTGAAGTTGTTCTATTTATCAATTAGTTTCTGGCTCTAGTTTTCTAGAACTTCTCTTAATTTATGTGTTGTCTCTTGAGTATTATTGAAACAATAAAACCTTTGATCAACTAAGGATTTGATGTTGCCAATTAAAAGAAAAAACTTCCCAGTTTATCTTTTACCACATGGGTGGGTGGGTGGGGTAAAATAGTGCTGATCTCACATGTCCTTCTTTTCCAAGATCTCATCAAAGACAATTAAAAAAGAAGAAGAAGAAGAATGAGTCTCTAACAGCACTAGAACAAGAAAGGATACCACAATATAATTGTCCAAAGTTTTAAGACATTTCTGAAGAAATCAAAACAATGTGTTCCGAGGCACAAAACGCTATTCTGAGGCACAAAGGGAATCCCAGAGGCTCTTCCAGATCAGAATCAAATACAAAGATCAGGAAAGGGCCAGGTGACCATCATCAGGGTATTTCCTTCCAGATCTGCCATTGTGGTGTGTGCATGTGTGTAGGACAAAGAAACAATCCAGAAGATGCAAAAGAAGGATTTGGGCTGAATTGTGTCCTCCCCACTCCAAATTTATATGTTGAAGTCCTAACCCTCAGTACCTCAGAATGGACTATATTTGGAGATAGGGCCTTTAAAGAGGTAAAATGAGGTCATTAGGGTGGGCCTTAACCCAATATGACTGGTGGCCTTATAAGAAGAGGAGATTAGGACACAGACATACAGAGGGGAGATGTTGTGAAGACACATGGAGAAGACAGCCATCTACAAGCCAAGGGGAGAGGCCTCAGAAGAAATCAATCCAGCCAACACCTTGATCTCAGACTTCCAGCCTGTAGAACTGCGAGGAAATCATTTTCTATTGTTTAAGCACTCAGTCTGTGGGACTTTATTATGGCAGCCCTAGCAAACTCATACAGGAGGGAACAAAGAAAATGAGGGAAGGACTAAAAAGTTGAAAGGGCCTAGCGCTGGCAAGATAAATGAAATCATACCCGCATTTAGTTTCACTGCAGAGAAACTTGAGAACACCAAGGAGAAAGAAGATACCAAAAGCTTGGTGAGAAAATATTAAATCAGCTACAAAGACTGGCAGATGCTTTTTTTTTTTTTTTTTTAATTGTCAGCACAACTAGGTGCTAGATGCCAATAGAAATAAGCCTACAAAGTTCTGGGAGAAAATGACGTCCAACCTATGAACCAAGTGTGAGAACAGAAAAAAGCACTTCCAGGTGTGCAAGGACTTGCCATTTACCTCACAGCTTCTCTTGGTAAGATATTTGAGCACAGTCTGCAGCAAGACAAGAAAGGTGTCTAAGATAGAGAGGATGGCACGGAATCTGAGAGAGAAAGGCACTAACCTGGGCGTACAGTGAAAAATTGTATGAGGACAGTGGTGTCACAGGACTGCAGAGCAAATGTTCCAGTTAGATCAAAGAGCGTGCTGAAGAGATGGTTTTCAGTGAGGAAAGTGAATTCCCTGGATCCGTTCCCTGGATCGCCTTGGAGATAAAGGCTTATGCTTTTGTCAACAAGAGGCCAAGTGTGTTATAGGAATAAATAAAAGCCGTGTCAGAAAGCCTTCCTTAAATTAAAGCAATCAGAATGCAGTACCACTGAACAATTCATGGAATATAGTAGGACATTCCAATTAATCTCGACATTCAGGACATTTCTGTTTGAGGATACATTTTCAAGGGTATAAAGTTACATTTCCTTCTCTTTCAGATGGATCACTTTTATTACATTATGACTAATATTTATACAGTTATATTGTAAATCCTGTTGATCTATTTTTTAGACTTAACCTAGCACATGGAATACACAGAAAGATAAATATTAACAATGCGAAACAAACTGGAGGTGAAGAGAGATGAAAAGTGAAAGTTAGTCTCTTTACCATATGTATTAGTAAGTTAATAGACATCATCCTAATAAAATACCTATATCTCCATGAATTTGTGTTTTAGTCGTAACTAATAAAAGCTAAAACCAGAAATTGTAAAATTGTGGCCACAGAAAAATGGGGATTGGGGGTGAGGGTTAAGGCAAATAGGAAACCTACTCTCATTTTTTCCCCAATTTATTCTTATTTTTCATTCTTATTAAAAAAGCGTATTTATAGTGAATTGGCTTTTTGGTGTACAGTTCTATGAGTTTTAACACATCTAGGTTCATATAAGACAGTCACAATCAGGATACACACCAGCCCCATCACGCCAAAAATCTCCTTCCTACTGCCCTGTAGTCAAACCTTTCCTCTACTCCTAACCCAGGGCAACCACCGATCCGTTCTCCGTCCTTATAGTTTTTTCGCCATTTCCAGAAGGTCATGTAAGTGGAATTATACAGTATGTAGCTTTTTGAGACTGACTTCTTTCATGGCATTATGCATTTGAAATTCATTTATATCGTTGCATGTATCAATGTTTGTTCTTTTTTTTTTCTGAGTAATATTCTGTTGTATGGATGTTCTATGGTCTGTTTATCCATCACCCACTGAAGGACATTTGGGTGACTTCCAATCTCTGGTGATTATGAATAGAGCTTCTATAAACATTTATATATAGATTTTTATGTGAACATAAGTTTGCATTTCTCTAGGATAAATATCTAGGAGTGGAAAGGCTGGGTCATATGGTAAGTGTACATTTAACTTTATAAGAAACTGCCAAACTGTTTTTCAGAGTGGCTGTACCATTTTGCCCTCCCACTACCAATGTATGGGAGTTCCAATCACTCTGTATTTTCACCAGCACTTGTATTGTCAGTTTTTAAAAAATTATTACAGCCATCCAAAAGGTATGTTATGAAAACTCATTGCAGGTTTGATTTATATATCCTTAATGGCTAATGATGTTGAACATCTTTTCATGTGCTTATTGCCTTTTGTATATCTTCTTTGGTGAAATGTCTGTTAAAATCTTTTGCTCTGTTTTTTAACTGGGTTATTTTGTTATTATCAAGTTTTAAGAGTATTTTATATATTCTGGACACAAGTTCTTTGTCAGATAGGTATTTGTAAATATTTTCTCTCTGTTTGTAGCTAATCTTTTCATTCTCTTAACAATGAGTTTATAGAACAGATGTTTTTAGTTTGATGAAATCTGATTTATCAATTATTTTCTTTTATGCATCACGCTTTTGAACCCGTCACAAAGATTTTCTATGTTTCCCTATAAAAATTTTATAGTTTTACATTTTACATGTAGATCTATATTCAAATTTGAGTTAATTTTCCTATAAGATGTGTAAAAATTTTAATATAATTTTTATATAAGAATTTTAGGTCAAGTTCATTTTTCATGTATGAATGTCCAAATGTTTCAACACCATTTGTTGAAACGACTATCCTTAGTGCATTGAATTGTCTTTGTACTTTTGTCAAAAATCAGTTGACTGTCTTTGTAGGGGTCTATTTCTGGATTATTCCATTGACCTTTTTGCCAAAACTACTTTGTCTTGATTACTATAGCTTTGTAATCAGTCTTAAAATTTGTACTATTATGAGTCTTCCAACTTCATTCTTTTTCCAAATAATTTTGGCTCTTCTAGTTCCTTTGCCTTTCCATATAAGTTTTAGAATCAGCTGGTTTATATCTATAAAAATAATGCTACATGGTCAACTAATCTTTGACAAGGGTGCCAAGAACACACAACAGGGAAAGGATAGTCTATTTAATAAACGGTATTGGGAAAACTGGATATCCACATGCAAAAACTGGACCCTTGTCTTATACCATCACACAAATTAACCCAAAAATGGATTAAAGACTTAAATGTAGGACCTGAAACTGTAAAATGCCTAGAAGAAAACATAGGGAAAAAGCTCCTTGACATTGGTCTTGGTAATGATTTTTTTGGCTATGACATCAAAAGCACAGGCAGCAAAGGCAAAAATAAACAAGTGGGGCTACATCAAACTAAAAAGTTTCTGTCAACAAAATGAAAAGGAAGTCTACGAAATGGGAGTAAATATTTGCAAATCATCTATCTGATAAGCGGTTAATATTTCAAATATATAAGGAACTCATACAACTCAATAGCAAAACACCACAAATAATCTGATTAAAAAATGGGCAAAGGACCTGAATAGACATGTTTCCAAAGGAGACATACAAATGGCCAACAGGTACATATGAAGGTGCTCAACATCACTAATCATCAGAGAAATAACAAATCAAAACCACGATGAGATATCACCTCATAACTGTTAGGATGGCTATCATCAAAAAGACAAGAGATTAATATTGGTGAGGATGTGGAGAAAAGGAAACCCTTGTACACCGTTGGTGGGAAGGTAAATTGGTACAACCATTATGGAAATCACTATGGAAGCTCCTTAAAAAATTAAAACTAGAACTACCATATGATCCACCATTCTGACTTTTAAGTATATATCTAAAGGAGATGAAATCAATATCTCAAAGAGATATCTGCACTCCTATGTTCACTGCAGCATTATTCACAATAGCCAAGCTATAGAAACAACCTAAAAGTCAGTTGAGGGATGAATGGATAGCCAGGGTTTTTTTATTTTATTTATTTTTTGGTGAGGAAGATTGGCCCTGAGCTAACCCCTGTGGCTAATCTTCTTCTTTTTGCTTGAGGAAGAGTGGCCCTGAGCTAACATCTGTGCCCATCTTTCTCTGTTTTGTATGAGGGACACTGCCACATCATGGCTTGATGAGTGGTGTTAGGTCTGCGCCTGGGATCAAAACCTGAGAACCCCGGGCCACCAAAGTGGAGCACACCGAACTTAACCACTGTGCCACTGGGCCGGCCCCTAGCCTGGGCTTTTTCAGATGTCCCTTTTCAGAGTAAGGGAGTTCCCTCCAAGTCTTAGTTTGCTGAGAGTTTTTATCATGAATGGATGCTGAATTTTATCAAATGCTTTTTCTGCATTGATATGATGATATGGATTTTCCTTGTTAGTTTATTAAGATAATAGATTATATTGATTCATTTTTTTGAAGATTGAACCAGCCTTACATTCTTGGGACAAACTCTATGCTCTCATTTTATATCCTTGTTACAGCTGAACTTTACTATGGGTATGCATTACTTTCATGAGAAGCTGATTTAACTTAAGCGTTAAAGAAATGTATATACCTGATTCCGTTTTCTCCTTTATCTGGCTTCTCGTCAAGGCCATCCTTTATCTGAGGGAAAAAAAAACATTTTCAAATCTAATTCATTAAAATAAGTTCAGATTACCGTTTCAGCCTTTGAGAAGGAGAGTGATGTTGACATTTATCCTAGGAGCTAAGGGCATAATGACTATATTTAAAGGGCTCCATCCTTCAACCCTGGTTTTCCTTGACATTAACATGAAACTCTACAACTTTTGATGCTTGCTTTCCAATGGTTCCACAGAATACTGCTTTCCAAGAATTTAGAACAAGCCACTCAACAGCTCCCTAATTAAACACAGGACCAACAAGTCTTAATTCCATATTGCAGTTCTATAAAAAGTCACTTATATTCACCTTACAGAATATCTACAACTCCTTCATTTAGTTCAACGACCCTTCATAGCTTCCTTATATGCTGAATGGCATATCTAGACACCCATATTTTGTCATGAAATATTTTATATGTATGTATTTTTATTGCTTTTACCTGATATATTCACTGTATTTTTTCAGAAACTGGTCTAATTTTCCAATTAGGCAGTGCAAATTTTTTAAATTAATACAATTAACGATATATTTAAAACTTTATCTCAAAAAGTCCCTGAGAATGCACACATGCCCTCTGTCTGACTTGTGTACACACACACCACGCCCAGAAAAGTTCTTTCTAAAAAATTTTTAATTAATATTAATCCTTCCCATCCATCAGTCAAACTTTTATTAGAAATCAAATGACTTGTGTCCTTGAAGAAGGAAGAAATTGAGAATTATCTAATATGATACTACATAGAGGTAAAACGAAATCACATCACTAAAAGGCCATGTCTCCAACATCACAAATAACAAAGCGTCAGCTGTAGATGTCCAGCTACTTACCACTCGGTACTGACTGGGGGCCCACACTAGAAGGGTATGGCGATGGCCCTGCTCAAAGTTATGAGTTACTGGCGTGACTGGTGATCCAGTGGAAGAAATGTTTATACTCAGTTTGTCTACATCGAAAGTCATAAATTCATTTGTCTATAATGGGGGAAAAGGAGTCATAGTTAATACCATAAAGTCTTGCTCTGCACTGTGTAACTGAACATTGTCATAGCATATTTTTGGACACTCCCAGCTCACAGTCATACATATCAAAAAATGCCTTGGGGGAGCTGGCATTGGTTTGTCTCAGCCTCCCACCCACCAGAATGTGCTCTGTCGTGAAGTTGTTTAATATTATCAGAGGAAATATACTTTTCATCCAGCATTTTACTTTTACTTCATTTTATGAAGATAAACACTACGGAAATAATTCGTACTATGGGGCAAAGAACAGCATCAGGGAAAAAGCAACAGCCCTGGTAAAAATCAGTACTGGGCTGCCCCAAGCATCAGGGGTTGAACTTTCTTTTTTATTCAACATTATTAGTTTGGCAAGATCTAAGGCAGTGGTTCTCAACCATGGCTAAACAGGAATGAGACCAGTTCAATCAAAATCTCTGGAGTCGGGACCCAGGTACCAGAATTGTCAAAGCCCTCTGGGTGATTCCAATATGGACTCAAGGTTGAGAACCTCCAGTCCAGACCAATGACCATCCAGATAAGGGTTTTCCAACCTCCACGCTATTGACATTTGGAGCCAGATAATTCTTTGTTGTGGGGGGCTGTGTGTCAGCATCCCTGGCTTCTACACAGGAGATGCCAATAGCACATTCCCAGTTGTGACAATGAAAATGTCTCCAGAGACTGTCAAATGTCCCCTGAGGGGGCAAAATTGCCCCCAGTGGAGAACAACTGACCTAGATATTTGAAGGGTGGTTCGATGCACCAACAGCAGCAACATCACCTGACGGCTTATTAAAAATGCAGCATTTCAGACCTACTGAGCGAGAGTCTGCATTTTAATAAGCTCCCCAGGAGAGTCATATGCATATTCAAGTTTGAGGCACACAGGTTTAGAGCGAAGCCAAAATGAGATCAAGATACTAAGACATTTCACTTCTGGACTCATCTTTGGATTTATGCAAGGACCGAGAAGATCACCTTCTCCAAATCCTATTATAACTCAGGTCAGAAGATGAAAAAGAAAGTTGCATTTCCTTCTACTTACTTGAGACATTTGGTTAAGTGTCATCATCTCTCCAGGAAAAGATATAGTCATGTTATCATTTCCTATATTCAATACTTTAACTTGGACTTCGTTTCCTTTGGGAAAGACTGGAAGAGTTTTCTGAGCAAAGTAAAAGAAAATTGGCAGTTGAGGTCTTCAGTGCGTCTTGAAGATAACCCTAACCATGGCACAGGAGCCACTTTTCCCCTAGCCAAGGAAAGCTGTGCTGGCCAAGGCGTACCAAACACCCACCATGACGCCTCCAATCGCTCACCTCACGGCACCCAGAGAAAGTGACGCTTGTGCAGAACATGGAGGCAATCAGAAAGAGGCTGCACCTGTCCTACCCAGCCACCTCCAGGTCAAAGGATGCCAGGTTATGAAGCCTAATATCTGAGGGGGTCAGAGTAACCATAGTCTAATGAAAGTTTATCTTGTTGTGGAACCTGAGATCTGCCCTCCCTGGACACCAAGTCTTCCCTTGTAAGTCTGGAAGCCCAGACCTCAGTCCTGGACGTGGTGCTCTAAACATCCTCTCACAAATGCTTTACGCCCTCCTGCCTCCACACCTGGCTCAGGGTTTCTGCCTTTTCCCTACAATGCCCTCTCAATTCCCAGTGTCACTGAAGCAATCTGTGTCTATTTTAGCCCCAGGATTCATTTTCCACAAAGCTAGTTATGTTAAAGAGAAAGTGAGTCCACCCATGCTCATAGCAGCATTATTGACAATAGCCAAGAGGTAGAACAACCCACATGTGCATCAATGAATGAACGGATAAACAAAATGTGGTATATCTGTACAACAGAATATTATTCAGCCTTAAGAAGGAAGGAAACTCTGACACATGGTACAACATGGATGAACCTTAAGAACATTATGCAAAGTGAAATAAGCCAGTTATAAAAAGACAAATACTGTATGATTCCACTTATATGAGGTACCTAGAGTAGTCAAATTCATAGAGACAGAAAGTAGAATGGTGGTCGCCAGGGGCTGGGGGAGGGGGAAATGGGGAGGTGTTGTTTAATGGGTACAGAGTTTCAGTTTTGCAAGTTGAAAAGAATTCTGGAGATTGAGTGCACAACAATATGAATGTCCGTAACACTATTGAACTGTACACTTAGAAATGGTTAAGGGCCGGCCCCGTGGCTTAGCGGTTAAGTGCGCGCGCTCCGCTACTGGCGGCCTGGGTTGGGATCCCGGGCGAGCATCAACGCACCGCTTCTCCGGCCATGCTGAGGCCACGTCCCACATACAGAAACTAGAAGGATGTGCAGCTATGGCATACAACTACCTACTGGGGCTTTGGGGGAAAAATAAATAAATAAAAAATTAAAAAAAAAAAAAGAAATGGTTAAGATGGTAAATTTTATGTCATATATATTTTCCACAATTAAAAATATAAAAAGAGAAATTAAAAGAGAGAGAGAAGGGGAGGAAGGGAGAGAAACAGAAAAAGTGGGGTGGGGGGAAGGAGGGAAGGAAAGAGAGAGAGAGAGGAGAGAGATCTTGTACCTCTTGTCTTATGTACTACATAACACCCTGTTTCTAGGACCTGTCTCAGACTAATAGCATTAGGAGTCTAGTTTAGCCCCATTGTGGGTCCAATAGACCAGTGGATTAGCTTGGGAACTAACCATTATTAGAAACTTGGAATACAAATGATGTCTTCTTGTCAGAACGACAATTTACACTTTTTTTTTTTTTTTCGCTGAGGAAGATTGGCCCTGGGCTACCATCCATGCCCATCTTCCTCTATTTTATATGTGGGATGCCTGCCACAGCATGGCTTGATAAGCAGTGCATAGGTCCACACCGGGGATACGAAGTGGAGCGCACAAACATAACGACTATGCCACTGGGCTGGCCCGACGATTTACATATTTTTGAAGTACTTTGTTTGTGAGTGATGAATTTCTTTTAACCAGATCTCCTAGGAGTTCATACGGCAAAAGAACAAGTTCCATAAACTTCCCTCCCACTATAAAAACCGCACAGTCATCCCCCCTTATCTGCAGTTTTGCTTTCCACGGTTTCAGTTATCTGAGGTCAACCACAGTCATCCTCCTTCTGAGGTAGCCTAAGGCTAGGTCACAGTGCCTATGTCATCCACCTCACTTTGTCTCATCACGTAGGCATTGTATCACCTCACATCATCAAAAGAAGAAGGGTGAGTACAGTACAAGATATTTTGAGAGAGACAGACCACATTTACATAACTTTTATTACAGTATATTATTATAGTTGTTCTATTTTATTATTGTTGTTGTTAATCTCTTTCTGTGCCTAACTTATAAATTAAACTTTATCACAGGCATGTATATATAGGAAAAAACATAGTATATACAGGCTTTAGTACTATCTGTGGTTTCAGATACTCACTGGGGGTCTTAGAGCACATCCCCTGTGGATAAGAGGGACTACTGCACTATGAATGGAAGCTCCTTGTGGAACTGCTATCTAGTTTTTTCTTCTAATTGAGTGCACCCATTTGACCCTATTCCTGGCTGTGTCCTTCACAGTGATAAGAGCCCTCAGTGCATGCTGACAGAAAGGGACTATTTTGCCCCCTGCGGCACATCGCCCATGGCTCCAGGACTTAGTTCATCAGCAAAGACCCTGGCCTCCCCTAATCCTCTCAGTCCTGGAGGAAGAAGACTTCTGAACGCTCCACTGGACCCACTAGGAAAGGCCATTGGAGAGTCAGAGGACAACTCACATCAATTTCCACCTGCACAATTGCAGCCAGCACGAAAGCCATGGAAGCCAGGAACATCCCAACCGTCATCCTCTTCAAGGAGCTGACAGGACAAGCAAGAGAGTGGATCTCAAGCAACCTCATACAAACGAGCTAATGAAGCCCCCAAAGGAAGCACTCCTCTCCTACCATCCTCCCCGAACAACACTGACCTCCCCACAAAACACAAGGGTTGAAAGTGTTTGTCTCTTATTCATGACCAAGACTAAGAAGGACAAATGGAATACAGCTTCTTGTTTGCATTTTTCCATTTAATTTCTAGAGCCTACAGTTCAGGTGATACTTTGAATTATAGTTAATATTTCTATCATCTACATAGATAAGAGAGCCTTAATTAGAGGGTTTTTCTGGCTACCATTAACAGCACTTTTATTTTAAGGGGAAATTTTCAGAAACATCGGCATACAGACATCTAATTCAAATACTGCTTTTCTTTAAGAACCCCCTCACATAGGTGGCGTTGTGGGAGGGGAGACAGACATTCTTTCCATTGAGGCACTGGAAGCTGGGGGACAGCAGCCTATTTGCAAAGCCCTAGGACTAATGGAGCCTCATCCCAACCCCAACCCGCCAGTCACCTACGTGAAATTGAAACCACATTTTGCAATCAGAGGATACACCACAGCTTCCATGATGGGGACCAGGATCACGATCAAGATGGCGTTCACAGTCTGCAGATGAAGTGGAGATGAAATGTTGCTGTTGTCTCAGGCAACTTTGATCTCTGAAAGCAACTTACATATTTTCTCCTACCTGCATTTGATCGGGCTGAATTTCAATAATTCCCTAAAAAGAGGGGGAAAAAAATCTCATTGACAAATTGCCACAGATGATCAATTGAGAGGGAGGGCGGGTTGGGAATGTCATGAAAGGGAAGGAGAAAAGGGGCATAGGGACTGAAACAAGGGAATAGTGGCCAGGGAAGTGAAATATCTGGATGTCCCAAACTTACCATTCTCCCATTCATAGTGGTTGCTTGCAGTGTCCACCTTGACCCCTTAAAAATGAATAAATTTACTGCATCATTTGGGAACACGGGTTTTCAACATAACACATGTCAATGTTGAGTCTTTTCCAAATCAGGAAGGAGGTCTAAAATGTTATAGGATTTAAAATTTTTGTAAACATCAAGTTAGTCTCCAAGCTCGGTTGTAATGGTGAGTAAGAAGAGACAACTTGCATTTCTGCTGTACAAGTTAACACAACAGAGGGGACTCCAACCCCTCATGAAGAATCTGCAGAACACTACTCTGCGATAAAGCTATCCTTGGGAAACACAAAAATGCATTTCTGAGGGTTGTCAGAGAGCACGACATCTCGGGCAAGGTGAAAGCAGCTAAGCACACCGAGGACATTCTTATATTCACTGGCAGCATAGTTTCAAGAACATTATTATTGCCAAGAGCCATTTTTGACAGACGAGGCTGTCTTACAATGGAATTCCTTCAAGAGCGTGTTGGATTTAAACCCGGGCAGCCTGGTTAATCAACCTATCTTATAGTAAAGATGACTCAGGACTGTATAAGTATATGTGATTATTTCCATGGAGGCCTGAACACGTAAATGTTTCAACATAATCTATCAACTCCACTAGGAGGACATCATAGAAAGTTAGGAAATATGCTACTATTTGAGTCCTTCATATATGCCAGTCACTGATCACTTTATCAGTGTTCTCTAATTCGTTCCTCACAGCCTTGCCGTGGGTTATAACCCTTTCAGAAGGGTTAAGGAACTACCCTAAGACACACAGCTAAAAGGGGATGAGTGTATTTCTAGTGTAAGTCTGATTCCAATAACCAGTCCCTATCCAACATGCAAAACTGCCTCCCTGGCACTTAAGATGCCAGTCTAAATTCCACACTTAGAAATAAGGAGATTCATGTGTATGCTCAAATTTTTTCCAAGAGACGGTTTACCCTTGTGATAATCCTTTCTGCACAATAAAACCATGTGTGTTTGTAAACTTTTTTAAACTCCAGTTTCTAAAGGAAACAATATCTTATTACTTTGACTACTGAGCTTCATGCGTTGAGTTGTCTAACCTCAGTTTTTAAAAATTCCTAGGCATGCATCTTACAGTTGAGGGAGAAAGAGCAGAGAGACCAGGCAATTAGACCAGGTTCTAGTTCCCTGCTCTGGTAAGAATGACTTCAGTGGAGCCATTTCACATGTCTGCATGGCACTTCTAGCCCGAGCATTCTATTCTAGTGTGGAAGATATCCAGTCCCTCTGGGCTTAAATATTCTGTGGATCCCATTAAAGACAATACCCCTTTACCGTGCTGCATCAGTAGAAAAACCAACTCTTTATTCTCAGTTTTGGTTGGCAAGAGTTCTGATCAACTTTGATCAAATCTTTCCCAAGTCTCCTTCACTTGACCATACCTAATTTTCTTCATGGTTTTGCAAGAGAAATGTGGATAGAACCATCTAGAGTTGGTTTCTAAAAAAGAAACTCAATGTGAACTAACAATTATCAAACAAATGAAAATATTTTTAGGAGCTAAATACTAAGTACAGCTTGGCACATGGTGGTGCCCAAAGAATGTTTGCTCAATGAGGATGTACAGAAATAGAGTTTCACATTACCTGCTGATCAAACAAGGCCCAGAACATGGGGAGTGGAATGTACAGGAACATCACCCTAGTAACCATCTTAATTTGGGAGACAAGCCGCTCCTGTAGTTGGAGTGGGGGAGGGACACATCAGCCATGACCTGTGTCACTCACAGCCATTAGCAGTTTAGTTTCAGTGTAGACATATTTGCATCTAGAGACAAGCTGGGAGGTGAGTAATTGTTCCAAAGAGCCCTACCACAAGTTTCTTCAGAAAACCAGACATTCCTAAGCTATTTAAAATATGAGCGAAACATCTGTTTGCGAGGTAAATTCCTCAAATTTAAATGTAAATTCCACTAAATATAAATCCCACTACCACTGCTTAACTCTTCTATATTCAAACTAAAGTTATGTGATCTCAATTACATATAATTAATGGCAGATTGTTCCAAATGAAAACCTATGAAAGGGTAATATTGTTTCTAGGTAAATTACATCCATCGTTTATCAAGTTCTTCTCAATATAAAAAAACACTCTTGCATAGTCTTATTTAAAATAGTAATAAAGTTTACGAGGCTACAACTGCTAATTTTGTCCAAGTAGCCTCAATAATATGAATTGCGACTGTAGGTGTCCACTTTCTAGAGGAAGATCCTTGAACCACTGGAGCAATAATAATCACTCACATCGTATTTCTCTTTGGCCCAGTCCAGCCAGTGCTCCCTCTTGGGAAATTTCTTACTCCGATGCCTAATCCTATTTTTGATGGCAAACTGAAGGAAGGAAAAAAAATCAAATATCAAAACAGAACACACTATTTTATCAGGAAAACACATTTCATTTAAAACCCCTTTAATGGAGAACTATGAGATAAGGAAAATATAAAATTGTACACACTAGTATAAGGATGATGCTAAAAGACATAACATGCAGTTATTTCTCAGCTCTTTCTAACTACGAGCATTGAGTTGGAGTAAGCAAAGTCCCGCTGTTCCTACTTTACTCTCCATGCCCTCTAGAGAGGAGTGTTCAATAGAAATATAATGCACGACACATTTGCAATTTAAGTTTTCTGGTAGCCATATTAAAGGCTGAAATTCATTTTAAATATATTTTATTTAACCCCAAAACCCAAAATATGATCTTAATATATAATCAATATTAACAAACTAATGAGGATTTTTACGTCCTTTTTTCATACCAAGTCTTCAAAATCCAAGGTATATTTCACACGGACGGCACATCTCAATTTGGATGGTAAATGTTTATCAGAAATATGTAATTTGTATTTACATCTCATAAAATTTACTTTTGAAAAACTAGATTTACATACCTAAGTTGTTCCAAACATACTTAAAAGTTTTCCAATAACTGAACTGAATATCAGTTTTTAAATTTAAAAGAACCTACTACATAGAAATACACTGATAAGAAATTATATAATTTAAATTAATTTAAGTGAAACGCAATTTAAAATTCTGTTCACTAGTTGCACTTGCTGCATTTCAAATGTTCCATAGCCACTTGGCTAGTGGCCACAATATTGGCCAGCACAGGTCTATAATAAACGTACTATCACCACTCAAAGGAGAGGGAGAACCCCCTACATAGAACTAGATTCATAAGGAAATAAAGGTTATAGCTAAACATATGTTAAAATAGGCTAACACTGATCAGAAAAACATACTGACCCACACACCATAAAATTAGGGGCTTCTAAGATTCCTTGTTAGTAAGAGGACTTTAGGAAAAGCAAAGTGCATTTGCAATGACATAGTAGCAAGAGAAAGGGATGGCGGTGCTGGTTGGGGACATGCGTGTGACTAGAAGGCAATAACTCAAAGCTACGGGCTGATTTTAGGATACTGGGAAATACCATTCTCACGACTCTGAATAGCTTGAAGTTGTTCTTTTGGAGTTTGAGCTAAGTTCTCAATTACTTGGTACAGAGGGACTTGGAGAGACCATTGGTAAGATCCTCTCTTAGCTTGGAAAAAACTTTTTTGGTGGGAATCAATTTAATGTTAGAGGAAAGTGCAGGAGGAAAGGGAAGAGCTGTAAGTAAAGGGAGTTTTTTGGACCCTGAGGGGACATATTTATTTCACAAAGTGAAGTCCAGATGCATAATTTAATGCAATAAAGCCAGGAAAGTGACCTAAAATTATCTTAAAGCCGTCTTTTCATCCAAAAGATTATCCACACATGTATTTTTCAAATAAATAAGTGATACATTTTCCCCCTATTATACAATGTTCACTAAAAAATGGGGAGTATATAGAGGAAAAAAGTTATTTGATCCCATTATTTAAAGATTCCTACACTCAATGTTTTTTCCTGCCTTTAAATGTGCCTCTGTGTACATATACCATGTAGATATATATGGAAGAAACCATATTCTGTATGTTCTTATCACCAAATAGTCCTTGAAATCAAGACTTCCGATGCTGCGTAAGATAGCATAGATGTACTGTAAGTTAAGCACTGTTCTCCTATTTTCAGCAATTTGGTGGACTTAACATTTTTGCTGTTATAAATATTACATTGATAATCTACAAATGTGAATCTGTGTTCGTTTTTAAAAGTTATTTTCTTAGACTTAATTCTTAAAAGTAGGATTACTGACCCTTTCTACGCTTGATATGCAGCACCAACCACACCTCTCCATTTCTGTTGCACTGCTCCCTGACGAACATCAGACACTGTTTGCCATTTTGATAGGTGAAGAGCCACTTTGATTTGCTTTTCTTTGACCATTGATCTTATAAATTCAAGAGCCATTTCCATCCTTTCCTTTTCGAGTTCTTTTTGTGTCTTTTTCCCTTTGGTGAGTTTTATAAGAAACTTCAATTTATCCAAATAGTAAAGAACACTAATAAAATGTTTAAAGGAAAGTCAAAGCCTCAAAGTTCAAAGTCAAAAGTCAAAGTCCAAAGTCAAAGCTGAATTTTAATTTAAAGGAAGTAGAAGGTTCTGGGGTGTCTAAACGTTATTAAGAGAGAGCCACTAAAATACTTACACCAATGCACTTGACGACTTTAGCCATGATATTACCCTGGGGCTGGAACTTCTTGTACATTCGACTGCCGATGAGAAACACAACTGGATAGGGCAAAAGAGAATGTGTTAACATGGTATTTGACAGAATTATCTGTGACCTAGAAGATGTGCTTTTGAGTTATAACCTTATTTTAGAAATACTGGGATTACTCATAGAATGGGTTTAGCTACTTACCTCCCAGTTTAGAAAGTTCTTTTGATTCTAACAATCACAGGAGCTACTGAGTAATGTTATAATTGTCTTCTCATATACGAACATTAAAGCCTAATACTATCTCCGTCCCAGAACCTGGGGCAGCTCAAAGACGGTACAGCTATTTAAGCATGAGTTCTATCCCTCTGTAAAGGGACACAAGAGGAACAAGTGCTGTCACATAACAGATTAATGTGTTATTCTATAAAGACAAAAAACATAGTTTTAGTTTTGTCATTGAAATGGCAAGAGAAAGTTTCTTCTTTTTAAAAAAAAATCTTCAGAAAAAAATAGGAAACAACCTGTTGAAACTTTTACTTAATCATGTGCGGCAGAATTTATTCTGTGATCATAATACAGAAAGACAGCTACAATTATTTGCATCTGCAGCTACAGTTTTACAAAAGCAAAAGCACTTTTACAATGAGGCAATTCTTCCAAGGACCTTCTTAGAAAAGGCATTCTGTGAAAATACCTTAGAAGAAAGCATTTCTGCAAGAGACGCTGAAAACACCATTCCTATACTAGGATTTCTGATTATCCAATATCACAATTCATTAATTTAAAAACACTGATGGATTGTTTGAATTCTACTTGTTCTCCTCAATTAAGAAGGTCTGAGACTTTGACAGGTGCCAACTCTCAAGCATATCTCCACGTATGTGCCTGTATTGTAGATGTTCTTTATAGTTGAAGACAGAGAAGTTGTATTCTCACCCAACGCCAATCTTCCTCACTGCCCAATAGACTGAATCTACATTTTTTTTCCCAACTAATATTTTAATCTTTAAGCTTCTGAATAACTGAAGCCTAATTCAAGCATAAGATTGTTGCAGATGGCATAGGGTTTGGCCTGTTCTCAATTCCTCTGTAAGAAAAAGCATAATCTTTGATGTAAGAATGACTCGTACAGACTAAATGAGAATTTAGTCACACACAGTGTCAACTTCACACAGTGTCTGGCCTAAAACAACAGTTTTTGAAATCCTCTCTATGTCCTTACCCAGAACTAGAAAGGAGAAGGCATAGATGAGCCTTTTAGGGGAATGTGGCAGTATTTAAACAATTATGGAAGAAAATGGACATATATAAAGGGGAGAATTCTGAGCTCTTGCATAAGGATAAAGATGAATTGCTACAACGTGAGCAAAAGAGGTTAAAAAGGGGGCAGACTCGATAATATCAAGAACCGAAAAAAAACCATCAGAGAAAGTGATAGTGCTGACTGCAACCTCATTTGAGTGGGAGGCTATGAAGGCTTGAGATGGTTATTGGGCTCTGCTTCCTTCTTGCCCTACTGTTATAGGTTGAACTGTCCCCCAAAAAGATGGTGAAGTCCTTATCCCCAGTACCTCAGAACGTGACCTTATTTGGAAATACAATCTTTGCAGATGATCGAGTTAAGATGAGGTCCTTAGGGTGGACCCTACTCCAATATGACTGTCTCCTTATAAAAAGGGGAAATTTGGACACAGATGTGCACACAGGGGGAAGGCCAGGGGCAGATTGGGGTTATGCTGCCACAAGACAGGGAAGTGCCAGAGGTAGGACAGAGGCCTGGAAGAGATCCTTCCCAGCGCCTTCAGAGGGAGCATGGCCCTCCCGATGTGTTGATCTTGGACTTATAGCCTCCAGAACTGTGAGACCATAAATAAGTTCTGCTGTTGAAGACACTCAGTCTATTTTCTTATGGCAGTCCTAGGAAACGAAGACACCTACCATCTTTCAAGCTAGACTATCCCATGTAGAAACCTCTTCACACTTCCTAAAAAGCCAGTGCCAAGAACTAACGTGCAATGAATACATCTAATATACACATACATTCCTCCTAGAAGGAAGATATTCTAGTAGAAAAATTTGGGGATGATATATTATGGAAATCTAGATGTTCACTGAAGTATTTAAACAACAATTGGACCGGGCTACCATGTCTTCAAGCAAGTTGTAGATGAGCACAAGTTGACAAGAACAAATGCTTTCAGCCATGGGTTCATCTAGTCTAGCAGATTCTATCACCTTCATCTTAATCTGCCTAAATAGTATCAAGCCTTTAATGTCCAACTCAATTGATTCCTTCTCCTGTAAACCCTTTTTTGATCCTATTCCCTCTGAAACAATATGTCAACTCTACTTTCTTGGAATTCTCAGAGCATGTTTAACATGGGATGGCAAGTCTTCATACTAATTACTACAATTTGTTATGTGAACTTTTATTTTTTGTGAGGAAGATCAGCCCTGAGCTAACATCCATGGTAATCCTCCTCTTTTTGCTGAGGAAGACTGGCCCTGCTGAGGAAGATGGCTAACATCTGTGCCTATCTTCCTCCACTTTATATGGGATGCCGCCACAGCATGGCCTGACAAGCGGTGCATCAGTGCACGCCCGGGATCCGCTACGCCATAGGGTTGGCCCCCGTTACATGAACTTTTAAAACTTGGTCACAATAATTAATGTGACAGTCTGACCTGATCATCGGATTGTATTAATTCAGCTGACTTCTACTTACTCAGAGATACAGCCATGAGAGCAGCAGGAACTCCAAATGCCAGTGGGTAACAAGACTGTTTACTGTGAATTCCACATTGTTGAACTGGAGAGAAATTACAAGATTAAAATTCATTATGGCATTGGTAATGCTCATATAGTTCCCATTTTTAAAAATCTCTAACTGGCTATTACATATTGTTTTCACTCAATGTTCTAGACTTATCCATTTGCCTTATTGATGTCATTGCCAGCTGAGCAAAGCAGCTTTGTAGTAGAAAGAGCAGGTGGTGGAGACAGGTTCTAATCTTAGCCCCATACATGTCTGATACTAGCCAAGCCAAAATGAGTGGGAACACTATGTTCTGTGGATTTTCTTTTTTTTTTTTTTTGTGAGGAGATCAGCCCTGAGCTAACATCCGCCAATCCTCCTCTTTTTTTTGCTGAGGAAGACGGCCCTGGGCTAACATCCGTGCCCATCTTCCTCCACTTTATATGGGACGCCACCACAGCATGGCTTACCAAGCAGTGCATCGGTGCGTGCCCGGGATCCGAACCAGCGAACCCCGGGCCGCCCCCCGGGCCGCCGCAGCGGAGCGCGCGCACTTAACCGCTTGCGCCACCGGGCCGGCCCCTGGATTTTCTTCATGGAAGAGATAAAAATGACCTGGATACAATAACTTGAAGAGAGTAGGACTCAGTAAACAAAATCAAAAGTGCTCTGTAAAATCAAGCTTGTATGTTCCTGAATTCATGCCAATTAGGGAATAATTAGATGACTGAGGGCTGGGACCAACAAACTTTTCTGTGAAGTTTTTAGGCTTTGTGGACCATTCAGTCTCTGTCCCAACTACTCAACCCTGCCTTTGTGGGGCGAAAGCAGCCACAGACAATACACCAATGGATGGTCTTGTCCAGATTTCTGGATTTGGCCCATGGGCCATAGTTTGCCAAGCTCTGACTGGGGATCTATTTTAGCTCTGAAATCCTAGGATTGGTAAGGAAAAAAATTAAGACTTTGGAAGGGGCCACAGAGATTGCTGGAAATCCTTTCAAAGCAATGTGGAGCCTCCAAGAATGATCTACAGTGGTCTGACTTTGCCTTTGACTAGCTATTTCACAGTTCTGTAGAGTAAGAAGTTAACTAGTAGAAAACTGATAGTCATGCAAATGTTTCCTGTTCATGGCAATGCAAGATGATCTTTCCCCCTGTAAAGAATACAAATCTCTGTTAGGCAAATCCTTATTTGAACTTATTGTATCAGTTTTCCAGTTCCCTCATCAGTTAATAAGTTATGGTTATATAAAATCTTTGTCACATGCTCATTTTATATTTGTATGAGCGTCATGATTTTACCTTTAAAAAAATTATCCTTTAACACATTCTCTAATTGCACAGTACATATTCTAGTAGAACCTGGAGGTGCGGGAACATAATGCAAGAATAAAAGCTATTAAATTTTATGCAAAACAAGTTGGAATAGGGTTTAAGTATCATCTTCAAGCTACTACTCTATGCAGAAATACATAAATCCCCACAAAATATTTTATTTTGTAATTTAATCTGATTCACGGTATAGATATCACGGTCTTGTTTTGGTCTAATTTGTCCCCAGATATTCCCTTCCTCATGGGAAATTCACAAACTCTCAATGGAGCGTTAGCAAGCACAAAAATCTGAGTGCTGTTGATAGCTGCTGTCTCATTTTCTTTCTTGGGGGCAGTGCTTTTAGAAATATCTGAGATGACAGGAAAGCAAAGAATAAAGCCTTGCCCACTAAATTCTTCCTAACTCACCGAACATCATTGGGGAGCAAAGCTCGAAGGCAGAAATGTCATCTATGGCCCATCCACGTATGGTTTCCAAACAGCCTCCCTTGCCCTATCTCTTACCAGAAATAAGGACTTTGCATTAGGAATAATTTAGAAAAATTGATTGCTCTGCTAAGGATGTTTTAGATTCTTCAGTGGTCATTGGGATAAGGGATTCAAATAAGATTAGAAAAGGAGATAAAACTTGAAAGAAAAGAAGCTCATATTCTGGATTTCAGTGTGTACTCAGTACGTATCTGACAGCTGAAGTACATGAGAGAACAGAGGGACAAAACCAGGACTTAACCTTTCACCTGACTTTCTCCCCACAATTAAAAAAAAGAAAAACACAAGTCCCCTTCAGATATTTTTTACCTCTGAGTATGGGAGTGATGATAGTAGAAAGCAAACTTCCAGCATTAATGGCCAAATAAAAGATGGAAAAAAATCTGTTTCTTTGTTTTTCCTGTAATAAAAAGGGTAAAATGAAAGTATGATGACTTTGGCTATCTATCCACTGATCCAATGTAGCTGGTGATCGGACTTCACATCTTAGTTTGGTCAGTATCCTACTTTCAAGTGTACTTGAAAAGAATCTAATGGAGAACAGACTTTGTGCGGGTGGAATTTGATTCCTGGGTGTTCATAATTCATTTGTGTGGTTTCTGGAAGTCACATGCTCTTACCTGGCCCTCTTCAAACTGATCTCCACCAAATGCAGACACACAGGGCTTTATTCCTCCAGTGCCTAGGGCTATCAGGGCCAGGCCAATCATGGACAGAGCCCTAGGGAAAGAAAGGGGTTATTACTGAAATGTGAGATCCTTAAAAGCAGGAGCCCTAGTTCCCCTTGGAGGACCAGGCAGTAAACTCAGAGAAGGGACTCAACCTGTGTGAGAAGATAATTCATAGGAATGCAGTCTTGACAACTGAATGAAACTGGAACTCATGGGCCTTCAAGTTCATACCTTTATCTAATAATTTACTATCCAGAAAATTTAAAGCAAAGCTTGAATACTGAACAAAGATTTATGTATGGAGTTCTTTTGTAGCCTTGTCATTTTCAGTAAAAGAATGGTAAAAGAAATGTTTAAGCATTGTCTCTGGTACAGTCATAATAGACTCATAATAGTCATTAAAAGACATTGGAAAACATGATTTAATTGCAAACCAAAATATCAAATTTTGTAGTTCGATCTTAACTTGTTTACAAAGTATAGAAGACTGGAATGAAGCAGAGCAAAAGATTTATCGTTACGTCTAGGTGGTGAGATTAAGGGTTATTTATTCTTATTTACTTTTGCACTTTCCAAGTTATCTGTTAAGCGTTTTATCTCCTGAATTGAAAAAAATTCACTCACAGAATTTACCAACCTCATTTTGTAGTTTTGTTAGATTTAAAGTAGGTACTACAAATTTTAGGTTTTATAAGTGTTTATTCCATATCTTCTTGGTTGCTGATGTTGCTTAAAAAACTAAAAAATATTTTATGAAACAGAAAAAGTCAAGGAAGATACTGCACAAGAAAGAAATCTTTAAAGATCATGCTTGTCTTCCTGGATTAACTGGCTGAAGCACCTCTTGCATCTTGTTTGCCTGTTAATACAACTTGCGTTGAGTGTTGTCACTCTAAGTATTTCAAAAGACGACAAAAAACTGGCCAGCTGAATATTCCAGACCAAGCACACTTGTGAGAATTGTAGGCATGTTCCAATACTAACTCCATGGAATGAAATAAGGAGCTCGGCTTTCTTGAGTGCGTATTTCTTGCCAGGCAATGTTCTGGGTGCTGTACCCAGATTACTGCACAACCTCCTAGATGACGCAGGGACTATTACAAATGAGGAAACAGGCACAGAGGTTAAGAAACTCGCTCAAGATCACACAACTAGCAAGGAGCTCCGCCAGAATTTGAACCCACACAGCCTGACTCCAAAGTCCATGTTCTTAACTGATATTATAGATTAGAAAACTAAAGCATGGAGAAGATAAGTTGCCCAGGGTCATAAAGATACTCTGTGGAAGAGCTGGGAATCAGACACCGCAAGTCCTAGCTGCTGGACTGTGCTAATGACCACTCGCCTCCACCAACTTGGTTCCCTGTGGGCACCAAGGGACCTAACCTGGACAGCAATCTGATTCACTAACGCACCAGAAATGCAGGGATTGCAGATACCAATTTGAATTTCAATGATATTTTCCCAACTCATAAGATGGTTTACTCATAGATCAAGGAACTGAAGCACAAGAACAGGAAACAAAACAAATCTTCACAACTTGTCTACTAGGACAGTCTGCAGTGAAGGGAGATTCATCTCGCAGAGGAGCATTTGTCAACTGCAGTTTCCATCAAGGACTCAGCACATAGGGCTGGAACAAATACTTATGAGACAGAATTACTGAAAAATAAGCGCAAGTATGGTACAAGACAGAAAACCAAAGGTACAGAGCCTTGAGGAAACCTGGTGCAATTAAGGATTAAGGCCTGTGGGAGTCACATCCATCCAGGGAAGATCAAGATTAACACAAATCTCCCATGCACTGACCACACATCATGTGACAGCAAGCCTTCAAGAGAGCAATGACCCCAGACAACTGTTGGGATGCGGACACACTGACGACCCAACTCTTAATCCATTCAATGGCTTTCTCTACACCGCCGATGAGGAAGAAAAGGCCTCCTTATACTTATAGTGAAGTTCAAGGAAAAAAGATTAAAAATAAGCATGGGAGGGGGAGAGAAGGACGGCATCAACTCACACATGTACAGGAAGGCTGTCCGGGGTCCCATCACGGTTGCCGTCTGTGAGGTCATTAATTGAGCTTACTGCAAGGACTACCTGTCCAATTGTGTAGACGATGGATAGCGACACAATTGTCCTGTGTTTCAAGGGGTTGAGAGAATCCAAGTTAATTGCACAATAGCGGTTCACTTCCGACTCCACCACAACCAGGTCCCCTGCTGCAAACTTTCAAGAGCCCAGTCATGAATATACTTGTTTTTCAAACTTGAGTGAAACTGACAGCTCTTAGAAACACAGCCTGCCGAAGAATTTGTTGCCCAGCATGGGCACATGCCAAAGCGAGCTCTGGCTGGAGAAGCCAGGGAAAGGGGGAAGATCCATTTTATCTTTGAACAATGTGAAAGACTCAATGTTTTATTTTACCTAACTACTGAAATTAGTACTTATATCTTTAAACAATGAGAGAGATTTATCTTGTGCCTGGTAGCAAGGAGCGGACCAGTGGTTACTCTTGAATTGTTTTGAATTATTTTGAGATAGTCGGTGAATACTCGTGCCTTTGGCCTGGAAGAGCCTCCACTGCCTTCTTCATTAAGTCCTAGGAAACTTCCTGATAACCCCCTCTGCAGTGTGATCTTGGAGCTCTTCCGGTAGGACAGGGGGAGGGCCCCGTGTCCTCTCTGCCCATCGAGCAGTATGGCCTTTCAGCAGCCGGGACGTATTAGGGGCTCCTTTGTTCTCCCAGCCCTTAACTCCGAGTCTCACACATCGTTAACGATAGACATTACCCCCGGCAGGATTTCAAGACGAAACAAAGTTATCACTGTTTGGAGGAGGAAAAAAACCCCACCATTGCTACTTGCATTCACAGTGCTGAATGCCAGGCACTGTTCGTGCAGAGTTCTGTGTTCCTTGATTCTTTGTTCCTATAGTCCACCACCCCAAATCACAAAGCTTATCGTTACGTTTTGGCTTGTTTGTTAACAAGAAAGTTGCAACTACTCACTTGAACTTTCCCAGCCAGGAGTCGGCGATGAGAGCTCCGAGAATTGGCGTCAGGTAGCACAGAGCGACAAATGTGTGGTAGATGGCAGTGGACAGATTGTCGTCCCATCGGATGAAAAGTGTGAAGTACAGAATCAGGAGTGCTTTGCGCAGAGGATGGGGGAGGAGGAGGGGAACAAAGTTAGGAGGGGCTGCGGTAACTCACACTCCTCACTGAAGGGGGAGGACTGTTGAAAATAGTTACCTCTCATGCCATAGTAGGAAAATCTCTCGCAGAACTCATTGACCACGATGAAGAAGATGCTCAAGGGATAACCAAAGCAACTCTGACAAAAAGAAACAGTCTAGGATTGAAATATGTTCCTCGTCGGTCCACAGTCACAAACGAGGGCTAAAGGCACGAAAGGTAGCCGAGGCATGTGTGGTAACTTGTCAGTGACTCTCCCGAGGTGGAGTCTAGAGTTTTAAAAATTGTATTCCCTTCCCTTCTACATAGAGACAACAATGAAAAAAGCATAGTTTTATAGTAAGTCTGAGAAGGGCTATACACAGGATTTCCTACACAGAGGAAATTTCACACAGAAATTCAGAATTGTTCCCTCATTGATGTTAGACGCATTTGTTAAATAAATGAAGCACAGCTGTGAATATTTAGGAGCAAAACAGACTGTAGAGTTTATAAAATGAAGGTACATGGAGAAGAAAAAGGATACTCACCTGTGACCTGGACATTCCTGAAAGAAAAACAAAATGCCACTATTAAAGTCACATAATTAAAGTACTTTTTGCTGAGTCTAAACTCAGACCCTCTGACTTTTCCTGGCAGTCAGCTGTGCCATCCAGACAGCTGGGCCTCTCCGGGATCCCTGCCCGAGGCCGTGCCTCTTATCTGGAGTGGGGCCTGGCATCCACATCTTCTTTTAATTGGCTCCTCAGGCAAGTCCCATGTGCAGGGAGAATTGAGAACCAGAGGCTCAGAGAATGGTGCCACAGCCATTTTCCTCGTAAAACACTTCAAAGACTGCCCGGCCCCCACAGGATAAGATTCAAACTTTAAATTTAGCATGTCCTTCACTATCTCACAAGGTCAGCGGTTTCGGTGAAGATTAAACAATGGAAATATAAAATCCTTAAGGTGCCTAACACAGTGAGGATTCAAGCTCCATTCCTGTTACCTGGGCCCACCTTCCAGACCCTTCCCCATGCACACAGGACTCCCACGACACCCAACCATTTGTTCACTGAACACGTTGTATGTCCACCCACAGTCTTTAATGCCCAAGACAGCAACTCCTTTGCCAGGAATGCTCCTTGTAACATGCTCCTTCCCTTCAATGAGCTGACCTCCTGCGTTAGAGTGCAGTAGCAGAGTTTATATTTTTGCTCCCCTCTAGTGGAAGAATCACGTGCTCTCCATCTCCACATCTCAACGCCTTTTCCGACACCTGCCCCAGAGCAGGGGCTTGCTGTCGGAAGAATGAATTAGAAGAACAAGATGAAAAAGGGTGAGAATCCAAATGAGTCGGTGCAAAGCCAGTGCAATCCACCGCTCTCTACCTCTCAGGTGCACCCTTCATCCCCGCTGCTCCTCCCTTCTGTCTGCCCTGAATCTTGACAAGAGCTGACCGCTGCCCTTGTCTCCAGTCCTCTCACTGCTCCCACAAGGACGCGGTGCCTGTATTTGTCAGCGTCCGTCACGTGTTGGGTCCCTCTCCGTGGGGAACCACCCTCTCCCCTCCCCGGCCCCCACTGACCACATGTCAGAGTTCTTTGTCATTGGGTCACCTGAGCACCCTCTGCCTCTATTACAAATCAGGGACCCCACAGCAGTGGTTCTTAAACCGGAGTGTGCCTCAGAATCAGCCCGGGGCTTGTAGGAACAGCTTGCCAGACCCCACTCCCGGAGTTGCCAACTCTGTAGGTCTGGGGTGGCCCCTTGAGTCTGCGTTTCTAACAAGTTCCAAGGTGATGCCAGGGCTGCTGGTCCAGGGACCACACTCTGAGAAGCACAGGCAGGCTGTGACATGGAGCTGCCTGACTGTTCTACACATTTACCACTTCCCCGGCCCGAGCACCAGCAGACCCTTCCGTGCCAGCTGTCCAGAGCAGGAACCGAATACAGAAGCTGGACAGACAGCACGCTGGAGTCTCCACCACAGATCCCCCCTCAATCTCTCACACTGTTCCCCACTCAGGTCCCTTCCTCTCGGATCTGCCACCTTGTATTTTTATTACATGCAAGTCCAGGGCCCCATCCCACAATAAACCAAACCACAGCTCTGCCTGAGGAACTCCCTTCTTGCCCCAGACCCACACGGTGCCCCTGGTGCCACCCCCCCTCCACCGCCCTGCTCATCTTGTGGGCTGGGGCCTCACTTCCTGAATCTGGTCACACTGTGCTGTGGGTGTTTGCACTTCCCAGCTCCACAGGCCCCATGGCCTCACACCAGACAGTCTGGAACTTTTGCCCACTTCAGAGCAGTGATGCTATTTTCGTCCTTGTCCTAAGGTGGGAAATAAACTGTCCTGGTCTCACAGGGCTGCAATTCCCAACTCTTCCTGCCTATAAAGTTCTGGATGGAGATTCCTCACCACTAACAGACTGGTTTTCTCCCCAGTTAGACTTCCTTGTGGGAAGGGGCTGCTCTCAGGGGCAACACGTCAGGGTATTCCCTTCCCTCGTGCCCTCCCATAAGGTCACCCCACACTGCCATGTCCTCAAGTGACAGTCACTGCTCCTCTGACACCCCTCTCTCCATAGGACTCTCTCCTCCCAGGTTTCACTGTTTTGTACCACTTCCTACAGGGGTGATAGTGAGGCCACGACTCCGGGTACCTGCACTGTCGTTTACGGTTCTCTGCCCCCTACTCTTTCTGAATAGTCTTTTTGTGAATAAACACTCCTATTTTGGGCCGGCCCTGTGGCTTAGTGGTTAAGTGTGCACACTCCGCTGCTGGCAGCCAGGGTTCGGATCCCGGGGGCGCACCGACGCACCGCTTCTCCAGCCATGCTGAGGCCGCGTCCCACATACAGCAACTGGAAGGATGTGCAACTATGACATACAACTATCTACTGGGGCTTGGGGGGAAAAATAAATAAATAAATAATATTTAAAAAAAAAAAAAACACTCCTATTTTGACTATACCATCTGTTTCCTGAAGGGACCATGATGGATACAGCCCACAAACCAGGTTTCATCACCAGACTCAACATGCTGCCATGTTTCATCACCAGACTGGGGAGAGGATCACTCTGCAGTGAAATAAAAGGACCAGTCAGGAACACAAGCTTTTGTCAAGTTCCACACAAACAAGCCTGTTGGCCGTGTTCGAGGCCTGTCTCTTTGCAGTCATGCTCCGTCTTCTTGAGGACACTGCAGGACCGTACAATGGTCTGCCTACTTAGACTTCAGACAATGTGGCCTTACCACTGTTTCCCAGAGACCAGACAATGCAGGGAGTGACACCCACGCAAAGGCTCAGACGGGCCTTCTACAGAAAAGCAGGAGGAAGGCATGAAAACCCAACTCAGCAGAGATGCTGGAACTTCACTGCTGTCATTCATTTCACACGTTTCTCAGAATTTTGGTTTGCAGGGAAAGAGTTCATCTGGCCAGGGGAGCATGTATGATTTTTTGCAAAATATTATTTAGCAGCTATTATTTGCCAAATAGCAATGGCAAAGGTGTTACTTACTTCAAACATAAATAGGGATACAGAAGAGAGAGCTCACATCTTGTCACAGCCACCATCACACCCAGAATTCCATTATGGAAAATGAAATCCCTAAACTCACTCCAGGGAAAATCTGAGATGTAGTACCCAGTCATCATTCAGGAAGTTCTTATTTTCTGAAAGGTGTGCATTGCGAAGAACAACTTTTATTGTTGCAGGGCAGAGGTTGCTAAATTCTTCTTTTATAGAATTCAGAGCTATTTACTGGACGTAATATCACAGTCAGCATTTCTTATCTTCATAAACCTGTGTCAACAGGATTGCTATCTTAGAAAGCTCAAGTGCAGAAGTGGTGCTTATGTTGAGCCTGAAGTCTGAACTCAGATTTCAACCATCACAGGATTCCGTTTACATTGTCACAATTGTGTCTGTCATTGGTATCCTGATAACGAAGCTAACCAGCATATTCGAGTGGTCTGATGTTTCTGGTATCATTCATGGGCCACTTGGATTTAACTACTGATCAGAGTAGAACAGTCTAGAATCAGGTTCACCGTGTAGCCAGCTTAGCCAGTACTGGCACATGATAATCACTGAATCACTGCTGGCTCTCACGGTTATTCTAAGTCAGCCATACTTCTGCCTTTCTTTGGGCTAAGGAATTTAATAAAATAAGTGTATGTTACAAATTTCTATGATCACTGACCTGGGGGGACAGCAGGAAAAGACCAAGAAAGACACTCTATCTTTTCCCACTACTTAATGAAATCTCTCCATGAAGGTGAATATTTCCTATTATTTAACAAAACACATTCTATATTTTGAACCATTGAGAGAAACTCTAACTTTAGTGTTTCATTACTTAGAAATTAATAACTCCCTCAGCAGCATAATGGGGTAAAGACCGCATTTCTAGGACCTGGACTTGGGAAGGGGAGGAAGGAGGCATTTTGTTGGCGTCTAAGAGAGAAGCTCTCACCTGAAGGCAGGGAGGAAATCATTCCCTCTCATCACTGAGTGAGACCGAGGGAACGATTTAAGTACTGCAGGATGTGTTAGAGATGGTACCTCTGAAGTTGCATGTGGAGCAGTGGGCCCCCAAAGACGTTCACGTCCTCATCCTGGAACTTGTTGATATGTTACCTTCCACGGTAAAAGGAACTTTGCAGATGTGATTCAGTTAAAGGCCCTGACATGGGGCATTTACCCTGGATTATCTGGGCAGCCCCAGTGTAATCACAAGGGTCCTTAAAAGAGTCAAAGGAGGAGATGTGAGGAAGGAAGCAGAGGTTGGAGTGATGGCAATTGCTGGAAGGCCACCACGAGCCAAAGACTGCGGCAGCCTCTAGAAGCTGGAAAAGACAAGGAAACGCTCCCCTGGAGCATCCAGAAGGCACACAGCCCTGCCGACACCTTGATTTTAGCCCAGTGAAACCCATGTCACCTTCTGACCTCCAGAACTGTAAGATAACAAACGTGTGTCATTTCACGCCACGAAGTTTGTGGTAATTTGTTACAGCAGCGATAGGAAAGAGCACATGGGTTTGCCTCAAGCTCTGTAAAGTAGGTCTCTATGACTATGCGCAGAGAGCTAAGACTCAAACTTCCTAGCAAGTCTTACCTGTGGCAAATGTGCTTTTTATAATTTCTTTTCTTAAGCTACATTTTCTGCCTGGGGGCTTAGAAGTCCACGCCTGGCACCTGCCGTTTTGATGGGATTCGGCAGAATCTGTCACTTGCTCTGCTACCTTCTGCAGGTGACTGACTCCTCATCACCTGTCTCTGAAGTGGGGATGCTGTCTTCCAAGGCTGCTGCAGGAATGAGAGGGTCTGAAATTGTTTCATAAACCAGGAGTAAAATGAGCTAAGTAGAGCCTGGTTCTTTTAGGTCATGCACGTGCTTCACAGAGTAGGTCACACGAGACCCCAGGGAATGCAATGGCCTCTGCTAGAATACACTCAGCAGAAGTGGTTTCTGAGTTAAGGCGAGACTGCTCTCTCGATATTACCCCTGCATCTAGTGGGTGCAAGGACATGGGCCTTGGGAATCAGGAGGGTGAATCCAGCTTGGAGACATTCTCCCCAGCCATGTGGCTTTGTTCAAAGTACTTACCCACTGGACCTCCATTCCTTCATCCAGAGATGCTAACACCTTCTTTGCACGTTGGCTAATAAGATTGAATCTACGTTAATCAAATCAGGTTTGTCCTTTACTGCATCCCATGAAGACAGTCAGGTAGTGTGGCTGGATGTTTGGAAAGAACTCACTTAAAATTAAAATATGGACAAGAATTTACCACGGGGAGCCCTGGCAAGGGTGAGAAATTGGTCCTCAGAGAAAGAAGCAGTCCCCTCCAGAGCTGCTCACATTGACAGAAAGCAGAAGGTCCTTATGATGTCACCCTGTGAAATTAGGCCATGGGGATTAGGAAGTTGTGGACAGAGAAAAGTCAGTCTTCTCAAATACAAGCCACTGTGGCAAGCACTGATGTTCAGTCAAGCTGCTTTTCAAATGGGCAGCACTATAGTGTGTGGCTTGCAGGTAGCTATAGGGGTTAAAGGATCATTTTTAATTCTCTGGTGCAGTGGTTCTCAAAGTGTGGTCCCTGGACCAGCAGCAGCAGCAGCACCTGGGAACACCCAGAAATGCAAACTCTCAGGTCCATCCCAGACTGACCAATCAGAAACTCTGTATGGGGCCCAGCTGTCTGCATGTTATCAGCCCTCTGCTGATGCTGATGCACTACGGTTTGGGAGCTGCTCACTGTCCCAGATGCTAGGGAGCCATAAAGGAAAGGGCCTGGTGTGAACGCATGCAAACTAAGTGATGGCTCCCTTCCAGGTGATCAGCTCCTCTTCATTCCCACTTTCTGAGCTCTGCCCATCCTTCAGCAGGACGACCGCAACAAGCAGACACCTTGTCTCACCTTTCCTATCTCCCATTCACCCCACTGACTTGAGTTCCCCAAGATGGAGCATTTCAGAACTGCTCTCAAACCTGGCTGTCTCTGCTACCTGTAAGGTCAGACCTGCTGCTCGGCACAGCGTTCCAAGCCCTTCGGGATCTGACTTCCATCCTCCTCCACACCACCAGTCGAGCCATACGACTTCTAATTCTCCCTCTGTGCCAGGCTCCTTCATAGCATCCTTCACTATTAGGGCAGTTAGCACCTCACCTCCCTCCTCGGCCTCCCAAATACTCTCTCCTCCATTAGATCTCTTTAGCTTCTCTACAACCACCCCTGACAAAGCAAGTTGTTCTGACTTCTGAAAAATGTTACAGAGTCTTAAGTATCATAATCTCTTTTTTTTTTTTTTTGGAAAAAATAAAGTGTGGCCACTTCAAAAAGAGCCTAGCAGGATATGCACCAGGTATAACTGTGATTGATCTGAGGCAAGGCGACGGGGCCCTGGGGGCAGAGGAAGGAGCTTGAGGGCCTTATGCTGTACACTTGGTTTGATTTTTTCTCCAAAACTGACCAACCTTGATCAAGCAGTGAGAAATGCGTTCTTCCTGAAATGGGCTATTCCACGACAGTGGTCAGGTTAGCTGAGAACAAGTTCTGTCCCTGTAACCCATGGCCCTTGTTTCTGGAGTGGCTTTTCTTGAGGCTGTTTCTTGCCCGATGTGATGATTTTTTTTTTTTTTTTGTGAGGAAGATCAGCCCTGTGCTAACATCTGCCAATCTTCTTCTTTTTTTGCTGAGGAAGACTGTTAGGCCCTGGGCTAACATCCATGCCCATCTTCCTCTACTTTATAGGGGACGCCGCCACAGCATGGCTTGCCAAGGGGTGCGTCAGTGCGTACCCGGGATCTGAACCAGCGAACCCCGGGCTGCTGCAGTGGAGCACGCGCACTCAACCGCTTGCGCCACGGGGCCGACCCCTGATTTTTTTTTCTTACTTAAATGTTTTGCCACATTTCCCACCCTCAAGGGCCCTGCTAGTCCATAGGGCACTTCTGTGCACATTAGAAAACTGTGATTTTTCAGGCTGGATGCTGCCCCGGGAGGCAAGGCTTGACGGGTGGACAGTGGCTTGGTTCCAATAGGAAAAGGAGTCCCTGGGTGGACGCATTGCTTGGCACGGAGTGTGGGCTGCCTTCCAGTCCCCAGGGCCCTCTTGCTCGGGCCTCCATGCAGGGTACAGCCTGCACACCTATGGGCAGTGGCCCTGCCCATCCTTCAATTGTTTTTTATAGAAATAGCCTCTTTTCCACCACTATCTTCTTCCCCACTAAGAGGGAATCTATTTTTCCTCTGGTACATGGACAAATAGCTACACAAACATGGAACGCATGGATATATGGTTTCCAGAACGCCAGTTTAATCAAACTACTGGTTGTCTTGCCTGCACCACTGCTAAAAGCAAACGAGTTACCTCCTTTGAGAATTCAGAACGTCAACTAAACCCTAATAACATAAAGCTACTTTAGAACTACGGGGAAACCAGTGTTAATGGGGCAGTATAGGTTTTATTAAGTGACTTTGGCATGATGCCATTGCAGGGGACGGCTCAGCTCTGGAGCGCTGGGGACCTTGTATCCACACAGGCCACAGGGGCAAAGGTGTGAGTCCAGCTAACGAGGTGTGGGCCTCTCTGTCCAGGCCCCAGAGAAGACAGATACAGAATAGCAAACCACTTGACTACACTCTGGCGTTGGCTCCTCAGCAACCAGGTGTCTCACAATGTGTGTTTCCATCATCAGCCCTGTTGCTTCAGTGTCGCCCTTTTTGTTGTGGGGATGGGGGCCTCAGGGAGCTGGCACCTTTGGCTAGCCTTCCTTCGCTGTCTCGGTGTGTAATAAATGGCCTCATTGTATCTTTAAGCCCCCAGCAGCCAGGCCTTGTCCTGTGTGTGTCTGACAGCCGTGCTTTCTCCTTTCTTTAAGCCCCCTCCTCCCTCAGCGTGGGGTCCACAAGTCAGGACTGAGGACAACAGCTCTCGGTCAGTGCATTAGTTTGCTGGGGCCGCCATAACAACGGACCACAAACGGAGTGGCTTAAAACAGCGGAAATTTATCGTCTCACAGTTCTAGAGGCTGGAAGTCTGAGATCAAGGTGTGGGCAGAGTTGGTTCCTCCTGAGGGCTGAGGGAGAATCTCTTCCAGGCCTCTCCCTTAGCTTCTGGTGGTTTACTGGCTATCTTTGACTTTCTTTGGCTCATAGAATCATCACCCTGATGTCTGCCTTCATCTTCACGAGGTCTTCCCTCTGTATGTCAATGTCCAAATTTCCCCTTCTCGTAAGGACACCAGTCATATTGGATTGGGCCCCCCGCTCCAGGATGACCTCATCTGAACTAATTACGTCTACAATGACCCTATTTCCAAACAAGGCCACATTCTGAGATCTTGAGGGTTAGGACTTCAGCATGTGAATTTGGGGGGACACAACCCATGACAATCAGAGAGCATTTGCAGTACACAAGCTATTGCTGGAGGCTACAGATATTCTCCTGCCTATTAAAAAGATTTCTACATATAATGTTCTAAAATCATAGGCTTAAGAGGCCCGATATGGCCACCTCTGATGATTTATAAATTTTTTATAAACCCATTTTATAAATCCTTTTAGCATTTTGTTTCCATAACTACAGACGTGACTCACTGACTGCCATTCCTGTTCTCCTTCAGAAAGAAACGATCTCTGTGGCCCCAGGACCCAACCGCTTTTGGACATGCTCAGAGATTCCTCAATTGCAGGGAAAGGGCAGCCAGGCCAGAGGGTCAAGATCCAGGGCCAGTCCTAAGCTCCATCTCAGGTGTAGGCAGGGGTCGGTTACTCAGGGGAGATGATTTCATTGGGTGTTAGGAAAGCAACCCTTGCTCTCCAAGTTATTTCCTTTATCTACACCTGGACATTCTCTTATTCTAGAAGAACACCCTTCACCCTGAACTCAGAGTGAGGTTGACTTTACATGCTATGACTGCTGAGAGTGAATAAGCAAATACAGTCATCCCCCCAGTCCACAGTTTCACGTTCCGTGGTTTCAGTTACCTGCGGTCAACCATGGTCCAAAAATATTAAATGGAACATTCCAGAAATAAATAATTCATAAGTTTTAAAGTGCACACTGTTCTGAGTAGCGTGATGAAATCTCAGGCCGTCCTGCTCCGTCCTGCCTGGGACGTGAATCATCCCCTTGTCCAGCGGGTCCACACTGTATACACTATCTACCTGTTAGTCACTTAGTAGCCTAAAGGCTAAGGCTTTCTTGGTTATCAGATCGACTGTTGTGGTATCACAGTAATAATGGTCTCATGTAGGCATAATATCATCTCACATCATCACAAGAAGAAGGCTGAGTAAGCACAATAAGACATTTTGAGAGATAGACCGCATTTGCACAACTTTCATTACAGTATATCGTTATAATTGTTCTATTTTATTATTAGTTATTGTTGTTAATCTCTTACTGTGCCTAATTTATAAGTTAAACTTTATCACAGGTATGTATGTACAGTCACGCATTGCTTAATGAAGGGGATATGTTCTGAGAAATGTGTCCTTAGGAGATTTCGTTATTGTGCGAACATCATAGAGTGTACTTATACAAACCTAGATGGTATGGCCTATTACACACCTGGGCTCCATGGTACTAATCATATGGGACCACCGTCATATATGTGGTCCATCGTTAACCGAAACATTGTTATATGGCGCATGACTGTACAGGAAGAAACAGTACATATAAGGTTCAGTACTATCCGTGGTTTCAGGCATCCACTGGGGATCTTGGAATGTATTCCCCTGTGGATAAAGGAGGACTACTGTACAGTCACAGGTTAGAGAGAAGACAGACCTATCTTCAGAGCAGGCTCTAGCAGGAAATAAGAGGAGAGAACATGAGGGGAAGTGGCTATCAGCCTCGTGGACAGGACCCTCTCCCCACAGCAAATTGCACCCCCCAATCAGGCAACAGAAACAAGCATCTTAGCATCAGCCCTGATAATACTGTACATTGTCATAGGAGAAAACAATGCCAAAGGCACACAAGTGTCACTAAATCAAAAGGAACCAATCTCCTGGTCTTTCGGGGGGTTTGTTTTGGAGGCAATTAAGTTAGAGACCCTAAATTTTAGAAACAGATTTTTTTACTCTGAGATATTATATTATGACTAAAAAAAATGCTTTGTGATCATGGTTAAATGTGAAGTTAGGCTACAAAACTATGTACAGAATGCACATTTTTTTCCCCAGTTGATATTTAGGTTGTACATACCTCATTCCTATTAGGAGAATATCTATAAGAAATTTCTAGAAGTAGAATGCTGATAAAATATTATGTGTGTTTTAAATTTTGTTAGATATCACCTAACAAATCTCCTTAGAGGTGTTGGGTGACTTATTTTTTCCAGTCTTATAATTTTAGAATGAGCATGCATAGAAGAAACAGCTATAAGAAAAAGTTAAACACTATTCACAGTTAAAGGTTGCCCGAAAACTTTATCCACAGATCCACAGTACAGTACCAACAAAGTAGGAACATAATTTTTAGAATTAATTTGAGGTCAATTACCTGCATCTAAAACATCACTGTGAGCATTACTGATTCACCTAATATTATACACGGGGGGTGTTTTCTACACACCAACTCTGTTATTAAATAGATTGTTGCTGAGAACTGATTAGAGCTATGACCAGAAAATCCATCTGTCTTACTGGGGGAAGATACTAGTCACCCAAGGTAGCACCTAACCTAAGGATGCAGGTCATAATGGAGTCATCTTTACACACTAAAAATATTTCCTACCTAAAGTTATGTAAAAGTACATATTTCAGAGAGGACATTTTCTATTACCATGTGTACTGGGTTGAATAGTGTCCCCCCAAACTCACGTCCCTCCTAGAATCTCAGAATGTAACCTTATTCGGAAATGGGGTCATTGCAGATGTAATGAGTTAAGATGAGGTCAGACTGGAGTTGGTGGGCCCTTAATCCAATGTGTCTGGTGTCCTTAGAAGAAGAGGGCCATGTGAAGACAGGCACCCACAGAGGGGAGAGGATGTGAAGACACACAGGGAGAAGATGGTCATATGACCATGAAGGCAGAGATTGGAGTGATGTGTCTGCAAGCCAAGGAACACCAAGGATTGCTGGCGGCACCAGAAGCTAAGAGAAAGGCAAGGACCACAGTCTCCCCTAGAGCCTTCAGAGGGAGCACGGCCCTGCTGACACCTGGATTTTGGGCTTCCAGCCTCCAGAACTGTGAGAGAATACATTTCTGTTGTTTTAAACGACCCAGCCTGTGACACTTCTGTTACAGCAGCTACAGGAAACAAATATGCCACGTGAGCTTGTGTGTTTTGACTAAATGGGAAAAAAAGTTTGTTCCTTCAAGAACATCTCAAATGTACCTCCTGATACGTCCTAATAAAGATTATAATAAAATCTTGCCACTGGAGGCAGATGGAGAAGATTTAAATGCTTAATTTGAGAACTTTCAGTGGGCCTGCTAATGTGAGCACATTTTGCGAATTTTCCAGTCTTAAGTCTGATCCTTGAGCCAAATTTTCCTTTGGGCACGTGCTCGGTTTCACAGATCCCCACCCAGTAACTGGAAGACTCTAAACCCTCTCCCAATAAGAGGCTCCTTTCAGCAGCTCAGCAGGAGGCCGTGGCTGGTTTCCAATCTTGGAGGAACCAGACCTCCCTCCTTCTTGAGGAGAGTCTGGGGAAGATCCTCTTCCTGCCCCTTGGCTGCGGCCCTTTCCAGCTGCTGAGACTGTGCTTTAACCCCGCACCGCCTGCGGACAGCAGCTGTGCTTGTACGGAATCCTGACAGTGAGGGCGCGGCGAGCAGAGGCACGTCCCACAGCCCCATTCGGTTTCCTCGGTGATGTATTTCTGGCCTCTTAAACCACGGGACAAAGTTACAAAATAGCCATTCCCTGGCTCTTCATGTTGCAACCCCAGCATTATGAGTCAATGGTTCTCATTCATCTCCTGATAATACTGTTCTCCTTCTGTCACCACCCTCGTGGAGGAATGTGGAATGTTCCTCAGATTCCACCCTTGTTTGTATTTCCTCATCAGCTCACCTGGGACACCTACCCACTTTCTCTCCTGCCAGGGATGCAATCAAGATGCAACTGTGTCCAAGAGCTGCTGCCGCCCGGAGAGGTGGGACACAGCTGGCTTGGTAGCCCCTGGCCCGTGATTCCATTCATCTCCCTCCTCGTCGGGCTGTCCATCTCGCTAGTGAGCTCTCCTGGTAGTTCAGCTAGCCCAGTCGAGTGATCTCTCAATCTCTTCTCTGTTCTTCAGTAACTCAGAGGGCAGCAAGAAAATTATTAATCAAAAAATCCAAGTAAACCAAAAATAGAATAATTCCACTCAGGACATCTTAGGGAGGAGTGAAGGACTATGCAAAAATGTAGCACTAAGATGGCAAATCCTCCAACTTCGACAGGACACCATGAGCTGCTGCTTTCGCTGGTCTCATAATACTTTATTCACCTCAACTACAACTCACTGTGGAAAAATGTTGTTTATGGGCTTGTGGTCCTGCCCCTAAGGATGAGTTTCTTTAAGGCAGGACTATTTTATACCTTCACATGGTAAATAAATATCTGCATAAAGGAGTGACTTAGGCCCACCCCCTGCCAGACTTAGCTGGACCACATCAATTCCTCACTCCTGTTCTTTTCTACCCTACATTCTTAGCCTTTTAATTTTCTAACTCTAGCTACTGACTTAGCCGGCTCTGGTGGTCTAGTGGTTAAGATTCAGCACTCTCACCGCCACAGCCCAGGTTAATTTCTGGTCAGGGAACCACACCACCCATCTGTCTGTCTGTCAGTTGTCATACTGTGGCAGCTGCCTGTGGCTGTGATGCTGAAAGCTATGCCACTGGTATTTCAAATACCAGCACAGTCACTCATGGTGGACAGGTTTCAGGGGAGCTTCTAGACTAAGACAGACTAGGAAGAAGGACCTGGCCACCCACTTCTCAAAAAGTTGGCCATGAAAACCCTATGAATGGCAGCAGAGCATTGTCTGATACAGCCCTGGAAGGTGAGAGGATGGTGCAAAAAGACGGAGCAGGGTTCTGCTCTGCTGCTCTGCTGCATACAGGGTCCCTAAGAGTTGAAATTGACTTGATGGCACTAACAAGCTACTAACTTACCCCAAACTTGATCATCATGGACAAGCTAGGGCTAGACAAGGGCCAGACTGCACTAGATCTTCTTGCCACAATCTCATTTTGGGGGCACAGTAGTTGGACACGGGCGAGGGTCAAGAAAAAGACAGCCTATCCTTTAGAGTCATTTAGAGCAGCGGTTCTCAATACAAGTGTGGTCCTGGGACCAGCAGCAGCACCTGGGAACTTTCGTAAATGCAAATCCATGAGCCCTGCTCCAGACCTGCTGAAGTAGAGACTCTAGGGGTGGGGCCCACAACCTGTTAGAAAAAGCCCTCACTCAGGTGATCCCGATGCATGCTCAAGTTTGACGACTACTGACTTAGAGTAACGTCAGCCCCAAAGAACCCAGTGTCAGAAGTTCTCTCTTCTTGCTGTCTGGGAGGAATAAGCTTCTCCCAAGGCTCAGAGGCCCAAGGCACCCACTGGTGGGGAGCAACCTCAGCCTCCAGCTGCACATCACAGCCTGTAGCAGGAATGCTGGCTTCCCTGGGCCTTCAGCAGTGTCCTTTGGTTTACCTAAGACCTTCTAGAAAGAGGAGAGAATGTGGAAGGACTTTTAAATGGCCAGGTTTGCGGCACCTTCAAGGCTAGTCCATGATTTTACACTCAGGCAGAAAGCGGATTGAAAAACTCGTTGGAATCCCATACAAGGATAGCAGGAGGCTGAGATTTGGGGGGACAGGAAGACAATCAAGTATCCTTCGTTAAGTGAATGAATTTCTCAAAGCAGCCTGGAGGCCCTGGAAGAGGGAGGCAGGAGCTTACTTCAGAGGACTTGAAGCCTCCTCATACTTAATTTTCAAAGTCAAATATGTGGCAAATGACAGAGCAGTATCTATGGTTTTCCAGGACCAAAGCCTGGGAAGTAATTTGTGAGAGGAACAACTTGAGCGTAGACTCTTGCTAAGCTCTGGGAAGGGAGTGGGGTGGGGCAGATGGGAGAGATCAAATACTCAAAATCTTCAGCAAAAGCATTGCCACCCCTACACAGGCCTCAGAGGCGGCTCAGTCACTGGAGAGGTTCTCAGTCTTTCCAAGAACTAACTCCTCAAAACAGACCTTGGGAAAACAGCCTTCTCTCTACTTCCAGGTCTGATAAGCACACCCATACTTTAAAGCCAGGATCAGCAAACTATGGCTCACAAGCTAAGAATGGTTTCTACATTTTTCAATGATTGAAAAACAATTTTTAAAGACTATTTTGTGACACATGAAAATTATATAAAATTCAAATTTCTGTTTCCATAAATAAAGTTTTATTGGAACACAGCTCTGCCCCTGCATTTACGTATTTGGAATGACAAAGGCAGAGTTGAGTAGTTGCCACAGAGGCTGTATGGCCCTCAAAGCCAAAAATATTTACTATCTGGCCCTTTACAACAGAGGTTTGCCGACCCGTCTTTAGAGCAAAGGGTTTGCAGTTCATGATTCCAACCAGATACTGCAGCTGGCCTAGTTGTCCCGTGTCACAATCCAAAGCAACTTCTTATCCAGTTTATTCTTGTGGAATCTTGTTGCTTATGTTACTCAGTCTAACAAATGCCTTGATAGTGCAGTTCCGACTCATCCCATCCCTCGCTGCCCTGTTCAGTCATAACTCCTGCCCCTCCATTCCCGGGGCGCGGGAGAGAACCCAGGTGAAACTCAGCTCCAATTCCACTTTGGATGAAATCGGCTCAGAGAAAACGTTTCTCTAAGAACTGTTTCTTCCTTTCTTTCCCTCCTGCTGGGTTCACCCAGTGTCCAAGGGTTCCCCCTTCAGTCACAAGGGTATCTGAAACAATTTTGGCATAATATAAGTGTCCAAGATCTGCTCTCAAGAGGGGAAGTCATTGCTACTTTTTTATTAAAAAACATTTTCTAATTATCTGTTTCACTTACTATCTAAACCTAGATATTGAAAATTTAGGACTTGAGTAAACACAAAACTGGTTTCTGAATATAAACTTTTTGTTGCTACTCATATGCTACACCAGTCTCAGTTGCCAAAAAACAAACAAACAAACACGGAAGGACTGATTTGCAAACTGGAAAGAATCAAGTCTTTCAGGAGGATACTTCAGAAGCTGTGTTGGTTCATCAATAATCAGGCTGCTGACAGCCACCTCACTTGGAACTATTTTTGGAAAGTTCTAACAGCACAAATGCTAGTCAGGTATTTGCTGTCTGAAGACCAAAATAAATACTCAGAGCACCTCCCAGAAAAGTTACACAGAGTGACGAGGGAGCGGTGTGTGAGGTGGGATCCAGAACCCCAGCCCAGGAGTCAGTCTGCGGGGAAGCACACACTGCTGACAACCTCCACCTGAGAGGGAGGCTGCAGGATCTTTCTGGAACAAGCCTGGTCAGCCATAACTAGAAGTCCCAAGTGTGAACCACTCAATACTGCTACGTCAGAGCCACCGCTCGGCGCGGCACTGTGTGACTATGAGAGCCAGCGGGAGTGCTGCACACCAGATATGCTCTCACACAGCTCAACGCAACACTGAGAGCGGAACTGACCCTCCTGTCTAATGGCTATGGAAGTCGAGGCCCAAAGAGCTTAATGCACCGATGCAGAATCACAGAGGTAGCAAGCAGGTAGAAGGCGATGGAAGTGCCAAAGTCGGACGGTTCTCTCAACCACGGGCCGCATTGTGCCTGCTGGGCCCATCACCGCACGACTTCGGGGGAGTCCCTTGACTCGCCTCCCTATCTATAAGGGAGAAGAGGGCTGGGTTGAACTCTGCTCTCGGCTTCAGCATTCCCGCCAGAGCGGTTTATTCGGCAGCAGGCAGGATTGATTTCTAGATGTTCCGCTGATGCTCCATGCCTATAAAGGACCAGCTACTCTCCTCCTGTGCCTTCTCTTGAGGCTTGAGGACAGTCGCAGAACGATAAGAAGGGCCGCAAAGGGGCAGCCCCAAATCCTCTTGGACCAGGCAGGGCTCCCTCCAGAGCTCTGGGGTCACCTCGCCAGCCAGCGGCAATAAAAGCGCAAAGGCGGCCCCCGAGCGCCCACCAGCGGGGTGGAGGTTCCGCGGGCCCTGCCATCGCGCGCACGACCCAGGCCAGCTTCAAGCCCACTCACAGCCCGCAGGGTGGGAACACGAGGACCGAGGCTTCCCAACAAGTAGGCAGGTCAAGAGTATTGCGTTCATTCTCTCAAGCTCTGAGTCCGGGCGCCTCAGGGCCCTCTGCGCCCTGGGAGCGCGGAGACCATCCGGCACCGGAGGGAGATCCGGCGCCCGACAGCTTCCCCGGAGCCCGCGAGCCCCGGCTCCACTGACCCCCAGGCGCTTCCCGCCGCAGCGACGTGTCCCGGCCGCGCGCCCGTGCGCCCGCCCGGGGTGCCAGCTCTCCCGGCTCCGCGCGCAGGTCCGCGAGCCACCGGCGACGGCGGGGAGCAGCATCGCAGCCTGGCCCGGTGCCCCGGCGCCCCCTCTGCAGCGCCCCGACCGCGCAGCCCCTGCGCCCCGGGCTCCCCGGCGACCCGCCCATTCCGGCCCCGCGAGCCTACCCATGCTGGCGGCTCCGAGGGCTCCCTGCGACTGCGAGCGGAGGCCCGGCGGGAGGGCTTTTTTTTAAGGTGCTGCTCCTGTGACTTTGTTTCCAGGCTCTGCCCAGCTACCTGTGCAGCTGGAGGTGTGCAGGCAGGGCGCCGGGCTCCACCCCGGGAGGCGGTGGAACAGCAGGGAGCAGAGGTTAGCGCCCCTTGAGCCCCAGCAGGAAGACACCTGTCCGTGGCCCGCACCGGGCCTCCGCTGTTCCGCCCCAGGCCCCCGGGGGCGGGCGAGAGGCACAGCCGCCCGCGACAGGAGCAGTGGGGCCAGGGACGCCCCAACGGGAGCGCGCATCTGAGCTGCCGGGAGGACTTGTGAAAATGCAGGTTCCCAGGCCTCACCCCGGATTTGCTGCCTCAGTAGGTCGGGAGTGAGGCCCGAGAATTTGCATTTCTAATAAGTTCTAAGGTGATATTGCTGCCGCTGCTCCACGGACCCCACTTTGGAAACTACTGCTATGGGAAAACACGACTTCTGTGCGGGGAAGCAAAACTGGGTGAAACTCGTCAGTTTTACGTGTGCTCCCGCACGTGTGTGTGGCTTTACCTGAAATGTGAACCATCGAAAGTTTTTCTAGAGGATTCTACATTACCTATCTCTAAGGGTAACAAGAACAAAAAAATAATATAGCAATTATCTGCAGATCATTTTTCTGTTCCTTGTCTGACTCGGGGGAGGGAGAGTTGTGCTCTGCAAACCCCTCGAGGTACATTAAAAAGGGAAATGAAGGCGAGTTTCTATTCTCTTTTTTTTAACCGTGATAAAACATACGTAACATAAAATTTACCATCTTAACCGTTTAGTGTACATTCAGTGGCATTAAGTACATTCACTTTATTGTGCAACAATCACCACCATCCATCTCCAGGACTTTTCATCTTCCTAGACTAAAACTCTGTACACACTAAACACTAACTTCCCATTCCCTGCTCCTCCAGCCCCTGGAGACCACCCTTCTCCTTTCTGTCTCTATGGATTGACTCTCCAGGTACATCATATAAGGGGAATCATACAGTATTTGTCCTTTTGTGTCTGGCTTCTCTCCTTGTTATAATGCTTCAAGGTCCATCCATGTTGGAGCAGGTGTCAGAATTTCCTTCCTCTTAAGGGTGAATAATAGTTCATTATACCTATGCACCACATTTCATTTGTCCATTCATCTGCCTCTATTGTCTTGAGTTTTAGCAACGCCCCCAGCCATGCAGACTGGAAGAAACCGAGGCAGCTGTTCCCCAGAGGCGCTGGACCTTCATTGTGCACAGGGAGGAGAAACCTCTTCAGGTGGTTGCTTAACTGATACCCGCAGGGTAGCAGCTGATGTTACCTAAAGGCTTGGGGGCTGTAAGTAAAGGAACTACCTCAAGTAGAAAAATGCAGCATTGACTGAAGGAAAGAAAACTTGCTCTGGAAGAGCTGGAAGACTGTTCATGTTGTTATCTGCTAACAGATAAGCCAGGGAGAAAGGTAAAGCTCGTGATAGTTAGTTTTGGTCAAAGTTTTCTCTGTGGGGTGGTATTTCTGTTGTTGAGCTCATGAACCTTGGAATCCTGGCCACTGTAAATGCATTCCTGTTCTAGGCCAGGGGTTCTCAAAGTGGGGTTCCTGGACCAGCAGCATCAGCATCACCTGGGAACTTGCAACAAATGCAAATTCGTGGGCCCCATCCCAGGTCTACTGAATCAGAAACTGCAGGTGGGCTGCAGCAGACTTCTCAGTAGTTGTGAGGCAAATGCTATTTCTTTCACATGCTTCTTTAATCCTTCATTCAGCCATTATTGACTTATCACCTCCAAGCAAACTGCTGTGCTCGTGACAGGTGTTGGGCAAACAGCCCTGCGCTCACAGAGCTTACATTCTTTATCTTTTAAGCATGGCAAGAAAGGGCAAGTTACTCCAGATAGAGAAGCATAAATGAAGAACAAAAACTGAGGGGTTAGAAGAGACAAGCTCTGCTGATCCCGAGTAGATCAGCCAAGCCCTAGAATCCACTAGAATTCTCCGGATGGATTGGACTTGGAGGCCAGCGTTTCTCACTGGATGCTCCTTGGCATGCGGCATATATAGGGGAATAAGAGACTTGGGAGCGTCCATGTCCTCCACCCTGTCTCAAGGGAGAGTAACACTGTGTCAGCCTCTGTCTAACTCTCCACCCCTCAGCCCTCCAGGTATTTCCTGAGGCTGCCATAACAATTTACCACAAACTTGGTAAATAAAAGAAATTTATTCTCTCATAGTTGTGGAGGCCAGAGGTCTGAAATCAAGGTGTTGACACTGCACTCCCTCTGAAGGCTCTAGGGGAAGATCCTTCCTTGCCTCTTCCAACTTCTGGTGGCTCCAGGCATCCCTCGGCTTTTGGCAGCATCTCTCCAGTCTCTGCTTCCGTCTTCACATGGCCTTCTATATCTTCTCTCCTTCTCTTTTCCAATTAGGGCACTTGTCATTGGATTTAGAGCCCACCCTGATCCAGGAGGATCTCACCTCAATATCCTTAACTTAATTCCTTCTGCAAAGACCTTTTTCCAAATAAGGTCACATTCACAGGTTCCAGGTGGACGTATCTTTGGTGGGGGGCACCAATGATCCCACTACACTCTCCAAAGGGCCCCATGTCTAGAATTCGAATGTGCAGAATTGGCAAGCTGGTCCTGAATAAATAGACAGTTGCTTGGCCTCAGAGGATTGTCCTTATGAAATCTCCTGGAGGAGAAATGAATGGTAATGGTAAAATCAGCACAAAATTGTTGCAGTGAGAGTCATTCAAACCTAGACCCTTTATATTATTTTCTACTTGCCGAAGCACTTAAATGGTACAAAGGTTTCATAGGAGTCTGTTCTAGTAAGAACACTGCCTTGAATAGGTGGCTCGTGAACCTTTTGGAGTAATACAGTGTCATCTTCTCCAGCTCTGTCCCTCAGATTACTTGGCTGTAAAGACCTTTAAATTTCATCTCAGAGAAAATTGAGTAGAAGTTTTCCTATAAAGCAACTAGAACTGCAATGATGTTGATGGTCAAGGGGCTGACTTGAGGAATAAACAACAAAAGTGCGTCCCACGGCTATGTATTTGAGAAGAAAGAGAGATTCTGAGAAATGGTAAGGGATGGGAGAAGGAGGAATCTGAGGTATAAAGATATACTAAGGGTCATTTTGAAAACAGGTGTCTGGAGAAGAGAACCAGCAACTAGCTCAAATTCGTTCAAAGATCCTTGTTGGATTCCCAGCCCGGGCCGTTTCTGCTGGACTCCAGTGCCGTCCGCCTGCTGCTGAGAAGCTATTCTGCAATGTGGGGAATACATATAAATATAGGAAGATAACTTCCTCTTCTTGACACGCCTCTCTTTAGAACTGTCCAAAACAACTTTTGCTGTATGTATTTATATCTCACCAAGGGTGTGATGGATCCACAGTTCAGGGTGTGGGTGCCTGGGTTGTGAGGGCACAGCCTGGAGAGGGGCTGGAGAGCAGCATGGGAAATGCAAGATTTCGACAGCATCCCAGGGTGGGGTGGGAGGTGAACTACAGTGTTGGTTACATGAACTAGAAAGAGAGACCAAGGACAACAACACAGACTGTTTCCCAAGCATCTTCCATGCATCAGGGAGCTGCATGTTCTCATGGTTTCAAGGGCCTCACAGTCGATTTGAGAGAGTTGCTGGCTCAATGGAGTCACCCTGTGTGACCTTGGGCAAGTCACCTTCCCTTGCTGGGTCTCATTTTTCCCCCCTTTCAAATGAGAGATTTGCCTTCTAAAATTGGATTTGTTTTCTTCACAAAGTTTCCAAAGTAGAAGCTGATTGTGGTATTAGATTTATTTTGGGGCAGAGAGATTATTGTCTCTGTTGGAAGGTAGTTGTTTATGATCTGAATCCTTATCACAAATGCTCATGGTCTCTTGTTCTCGTCTGTATCCTCAGCTATAAGTACAGTGTCTGGTGCATAGTAAATACTCAGCAAATATTTGTTGTGTAACTGATGGACTCATAATGATGTGGATCAATCTCTTACTACATTAAAAAATATATATATTTTTAAAATATATGTGTGTATATGTGTAGTTTATAAGATGTACCTACTGTAAATAAGAAATTTTTGTTTTTAATAAAAACTTTGCAAGATGAACTTCAACACCAGCCATGGTATGTGGAGTCAGGGATGGGTGTGGCTCACAGGCCCCTGGGGTAGATGCCACTTGGGTTGACAGAGTTCTCTAGAATCTTGGGTTACTGTGGGGGAGAAGACAGGGGGTTGGGATCCAGCATCTCTGGGTTGATTGAGCTCCAAAGGGAATTAAATAGTTTGAGAATTCCTCAGCATGGTGTATGGAGAGATTCTGGTCTCTGTGGTCATGCTACTCTTTGTTTTTGGTAGCAGATTTATTGAGATATAATTCACATACCATACAGTTCACCCATTTAAAGTGTACAATTCAGTAGTTTTTAGTATATTCACAAAGTTGGGCAGCCATCACATCAATTTTAGAACTTTTTCATCATCCCTGAAAAAGAAACCCTTTAGCAGTCATCCTCCTCCTACAGTCCTGGCAACAGCTACTCTGCTTTCTGTCTCGACAGATTTGCCTATTCTGGAATCATACAGTATGTGGTCCCTTGTGTCTGGCTTCTTTCACTTTGCATAACGTCCTCAAGGTTCATCCATGTTGTAGCTTGTGTCAGAATGTCTTTTCTTCTTATTGCTGAATAGTGTTCCATTGTATGGATATACCACATTTTGTTTATCTACTCCTCATTTGATGGACATTTGCGTTCCTTCTACTTTTTTACAATTACGGATTTTTTGCTGCTTTGAAAATTTGTGTATGAGTTTTTATGTGGACATTTCATTTCTTTTTTGTATATACTTCAGAGTGGAATTGCTGGCTCATATGGTAACTCTATGTTCAATCATTTGAGAAATCACCAGACTGTTTTCCAAAACAGCTGCCCCATTTTACATCCTCGCCAGCAGTGTATGAGCAATTCAGTTTCTCCACATCCTTCCCAACACTTGTTATTATCTGTCTTTTTGATTATAGCCATCCTAGTGGGTGTGAAGTGATGTTACTTAATATTTTAAGGTATCTTTACATATGTTTTGCTGTATTTACATAACATTTTAACATACTTAATGTATTTTAATATTAGTGAAAGCATTTGAAATATTTCTTTAACCTGTTTTTTTTAGAGAAAAGCAGGCACCTCCAGTTTCCCCAAACTGTAATGAGTGGCCATCCTATCAGCAGAGTTACTGCTGGGTTCTGTCCTTACTGGGGGCGGGGGGAGGTTAGGGAAGTGGAAGCCCAGGGAGAAGGGGGTCGGGGGGGTGGAGAAGGCAGAGTCCCAGGTTTACAGATGAAGGATAAAGAATGGACGGATCATTATACTTTGAACAAAAGGTCTATTTTAGGATAATGCATGAAATGTTGATGAACAGACTGCTCTTCCTGAATTACTTTCCTCCCACAAATGCCTCTTGTCCCTTAGCTATTAAGGTCTTCATGTTCTCTCTCTCCATCAGAATCTGCTCTCAGGAAGGAATCTGGTAACTCACCCAGACTATGAAATAAATGCCTGGTGAGCCTTAAATTGTTACTTTTTCTTGGAATATGCATTTTAACAGAGGGGGGAAAAGCCACCTATTTAAACAAAACAAAGGAAACTCTAGTTGTGAAATTGAGAGAAGGGAAGGAATTTTTAGAAGCAAGAGTTACTTCCCAGCATTTAGGAAATTATACCATGAGGGCCACCTCCTACACACAAGACTGGCTTGCCCCGTGACACTGGGTGGAGCGGCCCAGGTGTAGCCCGAGTCATAGTTTCTCCACGGCTTCCTCTTTCATCCTCCAATACGGCCTGGCTTAGCAGCCGCTGAGCAGAAAGCTATAGGAAATAGGGACATGGGCATAACCTGGGGGGACAAGGACATATAACCCAAAACTGGGCTCTCAGGTAGAGCAGCAAAGAGAGAAAATGGGGGAGGACTCTTGTAGCAGTGCTGAACAGTCTAATCTCTGTCATCACCCCAGGGGCGGGCGCACCACTGCCTTACTTCCAAATAAGAAAGAAACCAACAAGAACCAAAAATCAAATTACATTTGATATAAAAACTTATATTACTTTTTGGGGGGGAAATAGAGGCCATTAAATAATTCTCCACCTCCATATGTTGAGAGACCGAATAACATAATTAAATAACATATTTGTCATTCTCAAATAAAGTTTACCTTCCTTAGATGCTTGGAAGGGAACCAAAAAGAGTTCCATATGGCAGTGATACAAGGAATTGCAAACACTGCCCATCTAGATTAGCAGTAGATGCTGGAAGCTTTCCATTATCTGGAATGTCACGGCTTCAGAAAGTATAAGAAAAATGGATTTTGGAAAAATCTCTTCCAATTAATGAATATGAAATCCCTAGGACATATCAAAATAAAAAACGAAGCAGAGATCCTTTTAATTTCCCATCTGTTCTCTTTACTGCTCTTTAAAAAAAAAAAGAACTCAGCAGTAGCTTTCAGAAATTATTCCAAACTGCTAGGCATAAAAATGATAATATCTCCTGCATTATTGGTTTATGTGTCAATAATATTACAACTTATTTATCATCTGCTAAAAGAAATACAGACACAAGTGCCCCATTTATTCGCTTTAGGTTTAATTACACAAAACCAGAATTTGTCAAAGTGCATTTATCTAATAACCTGCTTTAGTCAATTAGTACAAATTTAAAATAATATAGGTGATGGAGTCGTGGGAATTTACTGTGAACAAATATCTACTTTTGACATCTGATTTACTCATATATAATTATTCAATTTTATTTTCTAGAATTGATAGAGATATATCATCTCTCCAAGTGCCACGGATGGCACAGATTTAGAAAATTCAGGTGTTTCTATAACACATCACTTCAGTTATCTTTCAAATTTCCTATCACTCAAATCTATATTACTGGCAAGAATAAAGGATAGATTATTTTTTTGAGGCAGTGTATTAGTTTCCTATTGCTGCTGTAGCAACTTACCACAAACTTAGTGGCTTACAATGACACAAATTTATTACAACTCTGGAGGTCAGAAGTTCAAAAGGGGTCTCATGGGGCTAAAATCCAGGTGCTGGCAAAGCTGAGTTCCTTCTGGAGGCTCTAGGGTAGAATCTATTTCCTTCTCTTTTCCAGCCTCTTGAGGTTGGCCATATTCCTTGTCGTGTGGCCCTCTCTACCTTCAAAGCCAGCAGCGTAGCATCTGCGAGTCTCTTTCTCTCTGACCTCTGCTTCCCTCATCACATCTCCTTCTCTGGCTCTGACCCTCCAGCCTCCCTCTTACAAGGACCCTTGTGATTACTCTGGGCCCACCTGGATAATCCAGGATAATCTTTCTATCTCAAGTTCCTTAACTTAATCACATCTGCAAAGTCCTTTTTGCCATTTAAGGTAACACATTCACTCAGACTCTGGGGATTTGGACAGGGACATCTTTGTGCAGGCGGAGGGCACTTTGCTGTCCACCATGGGCTAAGAAGGCTAGAACATTGGTTTATGACTGAGAAGCCTAGATCGTTTCTTAGTATTGGTTAAAGGTGGGGACGTATTTAACGGAATACTGCTGGCATGAGATAATGTTTTCTTAGAGGGAATTGATATGGCACACAAGATAAAGAAGCATATTTGGAGAGCAGCAAGTCCATTCCTCGAGTTCACAATTAGTGCATGAAACAAACAAACAAAAGGAAAAACACGTGAATATGTAAAAAACCCTGAGCATTGGCTGTCCTATATATATAAAAGTCCTAAATGTATATAAGCCTTCAAACATGAAGGACCAATGCACTTCATTGCTTTCCTCATGTGGTTAGAAAGAGTATGAAGCTCACTAGGAAAGAAGTAACAGGGAAACTGGGGAATCTTTAAATATTATGATCTGAATATTTACACAGTAGATCCTTATTAGAGTTGGTACTTGGCCACCCTAAAAACCCTTTGGCAATGTTAAGAAACTGACAGCCAGAGCCAGCCCTGATGGCCTAGTGGCTAAAGTCGGTGCTCTCACCATTTTGGCAGCCCAGGTTCATTTCCTGGTTGTGGAACCTCACCACCCGTTTGTCAGTTGCCACGCTGTGGTGGTGGCTCACATAAAAGAACTAGAACGACTTACAACTAGGATATACAACCATGCCCTGGGGGCTTTGGGGAGAACAAAAAAGAAAGAGGAAGATTGGCAACAGATATTAACTCAAGGCAAATCCTTACCTGAAAAAAAAAGAAAAAGAAAGAAATTGATAGCCAATAGAGATGAGCAACCAAAGGATATTGCTGCTTGTCTCAAATCTAATCTCCTCAAGACACTCATTACAAACAGAAATATTTAATAGTAACTTCACAGTGGAGAAACCCAGCAGATACCACCCCAAGCAAGTGATCAAGGTCAACAGCACCAAGAAGAAGGCACGTCAACATCATGTACCCCTGATGCAAGGCACTGAGAAGGGCACAACATCACTTCTGTAGGATTCTTGCCAAACATGCATAACTTTATCAAGAGAAAACATCAGACAAACCCAAACCGAGTGACATGCTACACGATAACTGACCAATATGCTTAAAAATGTGAAAGTTTTGAAAAAAGAGGAAGACTGAGGAACTGTCACAGATTGGAGGGGACTGAAGACAACTAACGACAACTAAACGCAATGTGGGATCCTGGAACAGAAAAAGGTTGTGAGTGGAAAAGTCAGTGAAATTCAAATAAGGTCCGTAGCATTAGTTAATAGTGCAGTATCGTTGTTAATTTCCTAGATTTGATCACTGTACCGTGATTATGGGAGATGTTAACGTTAGGGGAAGCCAGGGTAAGAGTATATGGTAACTCTCTGTATTATTTTTGCAATTTTTCCGTAAGTATAAACTTACTTTAAAATAAAAAATTTTGAAGATATGACACCTAAATTATATATTTTTGATAGATGGTGGCAATTTAAAAATTTTCATACAATAAAATAAATTTTGTATACATTTGTAATATAACTTTCAGTTACACAGATGAAACATTTGGATATATGTTTTATTTATTGAAATCAATTACAAATGCTGAGTTAAACCAGAGTTGTTTTTTATTGTGGCAAAAAACACATAACATAAATTTTACCATCTTAATCATTTTTAAATGTACAGTACAATAGTGTTAACTCTATGCACCTTGTTGTGTAACAGATCTCCAGAACTTTTTATCTTGCAAAACTGAAACTCTACACTCTACACTTAAACAACAACTCCCCTTTTTCCCTCCCCAAGCCCCTGGCAACCACTGTTCTTTCTGTTTGTATGAGTTTGACTACTCTGGTACTTCAAATAAGCGGATTCATACAATATTTGTCTTTTTGTGACTGGCTTATTTTACTGAGTATAATGTCTTCAAGGTTCAGCCGTATCTTAGCATATGACAGGACTTCTTTCTTTTTTAAGGCTGAATAATACTCTCTTGTATGGATACACCACATTTTCTTTATGCATTCGTCTGGCGATGGACATTTAGGTTGCTTCCACCTCTTGGCTATTGTGAATGATGCTGTAATGAACACGGGTGTGCTAATATCTCTTTGAGATCCTGTTTTCAATTCCTTTGGAAATACACCCGGAAGTAGAATTGCTGGATCATGTGGTAAATCTATTTTTAACTTTTTGAGGAATCTCCATACTGTTTTCCATAGTGCCCCAACTTTTTTCAGTAACAGTTTTACTGAGATATAGTAATTTACATACCATACAATTCTAAAGTGTGTTCAATGGTTTGTAGTTCACAGAGTTGTGCAACTATTACCACACTCAGAACATTTTCATCAGCCCAAAAAGAAACCCTGAACATATTAGCGGTCATTCCTCAATTCTCCCATCTTCCCCCAGGCAACCACCAATCTACATTCCATCTCTATGAATTTGCCAATCTTGACATTCCATATAAACAAAATCAAACAATATGTGGTTACACTGGCTTCTTTCATGGTAATCATTTTTAGTCATTTACGTTTTAGTTCTTTTGGTAACTAACCTCCATAATTCTAAATAATATGATTATACATCTATTTCATGTTGTGTTAACTCTAAACTACATTTATAGATTCCCCAGTATGAAAAATGAGAATTTGGCTAACTTATAAATACCCATCTTATATTTTTCTTTCTTTTTAATTTTCATTTATTTATTTTGTGAGGAAGATCAGCCCTGTGCTAACATTTGCCAATCCTCCTCTTTTTTTTGCTGAGGAAGACTGGCCCTGGGCTAACATCCATGCCCATCTTCCTCCACTTTACATGGGACGCCGCCACAGCATGGCTTGCCAAGTGGTGGGTTGGTGCGCGCCCGGGATCTGAACCGGCGAACCCTGGGCCGCCACAGCAGAGTTTGCGCACTTAACCGCTTGTGCCACCGGGCTGGCCCCATAAACACCCCTCTTATAATACCTCCCTCTCCCTCTTCTTTTCAATTTCAGATAGCTTTAAAAACTTTTTTAGTTCTTTTTTTAGTTCTTTAATTGGTTACCTCGATAACTTTAAGTAATATCTGTAATTATTTACTTGTCTTAGTATTTCCTTACTTCCTGTAGATAGGATATTAGGCCTCTGTCCTACATTTTTTTGTTTACCTGATCTCTCTTCTCTCATCTCCCAAGGTCTGACTGCTGTCATTTTATTTTTATGTAATCCAAGCTGATAACATTTAAACCTGTTCTGTAATAGTCATCTGTGAAGGGCCTACAGGTTGATTATGTAAACCAAAATCCAAAATAGCAGTATCCTATTAGAATTGTAAATGTGCACTGCAGAGCCCAACAACAGAATCTGATTACATTTCCTTGGTACCTTTTCTGATTGCATTCATTCAACGGTTCCAGCGTTACCTTTCTGCACCACGACGAGGAGAACGTTCCAAATGTCAGTGTCAAATGGATTTCTTTTCTAATGCTCCATCACTCGTTCCATGTGAGGCACGTTTTAGCTTGCTTTACACAACTTTTTTTCCTTTTTTGTAATTGCATTTCTTTTTTTCTTACTGAGCGAATAAATACATACTTGCACCTTATTCTGGAGATTATCCAACACTTAAATGGTGTTATCTATTACATGGAATCCACTTCTTCTGGAAGACTCACTCTTACATCTTGTTCCCATCAGTGTTGATTGCTCCGTGGGCCTGGGGCACAACCATCATCCTGAGACTTCCCTTTACAGCTCTTCCTGTAAGGATTCTGCTATTGAATCCCATGACTGACTGACTGCCTCCCTCCCTCCCCAGCCCGCCTCTCCCTCTCTCCCTCCTTCTTTTCTTCCCTTCCTTCCTTCTTTGGAATATATTATCAGAAAGGGGGCCTGGCAAACAAATTTTTGCCTGCCTGAAATATCTTTAGTTTGCTCTACATCCGAATAAAATTTTTCCTTGGAATTCAGTTTCTCTCAGAATTATGAAGACATGGCCTCAAGTCTTCTAGCATCAGTGTTGCTAGTGAGTTGAATACCAGTCTATTTATTTTTCCATGGTAGAGTTTTTTTCCTCTGGAAACTTTAAGTTTTTACTCCTCTCGTGAGAATGTGTCAGATGCGGGTCTTTTTATCATTCATGTTCCTGAGTATTTTTAATTTGGAGGCATCTTGAGCTCTGGGAAACTTTCTTCTATTGCGTCCACATAATTTGCTCCCTGCCGTCTCCTTGGTTGTCCTTTTCTCAAAAACTGTGAGTCAGATGTTGACCTCCTGGACAGATCCTCTCTCCCTTTTCTTTTACATCTTGTACATTCTCTTGGCATCACGTGTCTCTTGGCATTGTGGGAGAGTTCTTTGTTTTTCATCCCTTGAATTTTTATTTAGCAAAAAATATTTTTAATTTCTAAAGGCTCCTTAATTTATTTAAAGATAGAATATCTCCTTGAATGTCTCTGAGGATACAAATTGAAATTTCAAAACAAAATCCCTTTTCTCATCCTGAAATCATCTCAGTCCCTTCCAGGGTCTGGTTCACTCTCCCAGGGCCTCCTCTTTTAAGTTGCTGAATTTCCTCCTCAGTTCTTTATACATTCTGAATACAAGTCCTTTATTAGAATTATGATTTGCAAATATTTCCCCCCAGTCCATTGCTTGTCTTTTAATTCTCTTAATGGTGTCTTTTGAAACGCCAAAGTTTTAAATTTTGATGAAATCAATTCATCAATTTTTTTACACCTTTTGTAGTCATAGCTATCCTTAGCTATTCATAGCTTTTCTTATCCTTTTCCTTTTACAAGATCACAAAAATTTGCTATTATGCTTTCTTTTCTCTAAGTTTGTATAGTTCTTACATTTAGGTCAATGATCCATTTTGAGTAATTTTTAGTGTATGGTGTGAGGTAAAGGTCAAAGTTTGGTTTTAGCATACAGATTTCCAATTGTCCCAATACCAATTGTCAATAAGATTATTCTTTTCCTCATTAAACTGACTTGGAACCTTTGTCAAAAATCAAGTGACCATAAATATAAAGGGCTATTTCTGGACTTTCTGTTCTGTTCCATTGATGTATATGTCTGCTCTTAACGTTAATACCATACTCCCTTGATTACTGTAGTTTACAGTAAGTTTTGAAATCTGGTAGTGTAAGTCTTCCAACTTTTTTATTTATTTTCAAGATTGTTTTGACTATCCTAGGTCCTTTGTATTTACATATCAATTTTAGGGTCAGCTAAAAGAGGGGTGGAGGGGTGGAAGGGAAGGGGGAGGAGAGGGGAGGGAAGAGGGAACCAACTGGCAAGTATATCATTATAAATACCAATAACATAATTTTTACATATCAGATTATCTTAAGACCATATGTTTTTCTGTTTCCTTTATGTTTTATGTTTCAAATGATATAAAATCTATTATTCATGTTAAATTCTACAAGTACCTATAAAGACCCGCTATAATCATTATTTGTTCTCTAATATTTGCTCGGACTATATTGTGTACATTTCTTTCTTTTTCTTTTTCTTTTTTGTGAGGAAGATCAGCCCTGAGCTAACATCCATGCTAATCCTCCTCTTTTTGCTGAGGAAGACTCGCCCTGGGCTAACATCTGTGCCTATCTTCCTCCACTTTATATGGGACGCCAGCACAGCACGGCCTGACAACCGGCGCTTTGGTGCACGCGGGATCCAAACCCAGGCCGCCAGCGGCAGAGTGCGCGCACTTAACCACTACGCCACAGGGCCGGCCCCTGTACATTTCTTTCTTGAAAAAAGAAAACGCAGGGTGAATGGTGTGACCCTAACAAGGGTACAAAGTACTCACAATTGCTGAGTGAATCAGCTTCACTCAGGCACAAGTCTCTGCACGAGGCAGGGAGAAAACTGCATCCAGAGAAGGAGCAAGTTTAGCAGAAGCAAAGTTATAAATAAGAAATGTGATAGGCAGCGCTATTTTGGTACAAGGTTCACCATACACGTTTCTCTCTAATGACTATATAAGCCCCACAATCACAAAATTATTTATAAAATACATTTATGAAAACGTGTTCTTTATAAAAACTATATTGTTCCAAAATACCAATGTGCTTTAATGAATGATTTGAAGCTTTTCTTTGTGATGACAAGCTATCAAGGATAGCTTAATATGGCTGCATAACACTATTTCGATTCTCATGTTCTGCTACACATGGTCCATGGCTTTGTGGGCAGGAGGAGAAGAGACAAGATTATTGTTATTTGGGTTTTTCAGTCTCCTTCAGACCTTTAAATAATTTCTTTTAACTCTTCTGTATCTGAAAAACTGCTATTGCAGTCATCATTTTCTACCTTAAGAGGAAGGTTTTGTTTTGTTTGTTCTTCTTTGTTTTTATTTTTGAAGGAGTAAGTTAATTACCTCAAACTTGGTGGCTTAAAACAACAGAAATTTATTCTCTCACGGTTCTGGTGGCTAATATTGTGTGACTATAGAATTGAGTAGAACTAATGAGAATTGGGGACTGGTATTTCTTTGAAGTTGGAGATGTTACTGAAATTTCCAGACCCCAAACTATTTATAATGTAAATGCATTGGTAAACTGGACAGCTGTTCATCAAAAGCTAGTGTTTACACATTTGTGTGTGTGTGTATTTCATCTAGGGCCAGCTACATAATTTGTGGATTTGGGCCTGGGGCAAAATGAAAATGCAGGGCCCCTTGTTCAAAAAGCAGGGCAAAAGTGTCATTGAAGGTACTGAAATATATAGCTTTTGTTTCCTCCATGGTTCCTCTCTTGACTTGTCATACTGTTTATTTGCTATTTAATGTCATTTTAAGTAAAGAAAAAATTTAAATTATTAGCATATTCACATTCATCTTCATATTCTGTGATGTCAGTTTGAAATGCAAACACAAGTGCATGTAACTCATGGGAAATCTTCAAAATTACGTAGTGGAAACACTGCACGAAACTAAGTCAACTGTTTTTATTTTACTTCTTGCTATGCACACATTCTACCAACACCCTCAACCTTTGGCTCACTGATGAGCAAAGAGGTCTGAAAGGAGAAGGAACTATGGGTTGCTCGACCTTTCTCTTTCCTTCTATGTCATCGTTTTCAGTATGTCATTGGCTAACACAGGGAAGTAACGCAAGTGTAAGAAAGGCTATAACAGAGTTCCTGGGTTGTATTTCTTAGAACACCATTGCCTTCTTTCTGCGTTGGAAGCAAGTTCTGGTTGGCATGAAAAGCATGGCCTCTTGGGGCTGTCAGCACCCCTGCTTACTTAGTCAGAGACATAACTCCTTAACTTGTACTCACACTGGGTCTTGCTGAACTCCCACACATCACGAGTCCACCGGAATTCTATGTTCACGGGCCATTGTGAACGTGACATGCCAATGGGGCAGCAAGGAATGGGGGCAGACGACGCCAAAGGGTAGATGATGTCAAGGCAGACGACATATCTTCACTGCTCGTGCTCATGCTCCAGGGTCCCATCGGACTTCACTTTCAAAACTCAAAGGCAAAGATAAAATTATTAAGAATTTCAAGATGGTGACAGCAGAGCATTAAACGAAGTACAGAGCCCTTCTGAGCTCGTGGCCCTGGCTGATTGCACGGGTCTCATGTCCATAAAGCCAACTCTGGTTTTTATGCCTTCATGAGGTATAAAAAATATCTAAGGCTTGATGGTTCAGTTTAAGTTCTTTTATACCCTCCCAGTCCCAACCTTTACTAATATTACTATTGGTAATACACAGGAAATCCCTCAAGCCCTAGAGTCTGACATACTTGATTTGGGATCTCAGTTTTATTGCTTATTTTGTGTGTAATTGGGCAGGTTACTTAACCTTTATAGCCACAAGTGTAAAAATACAGATAATGATACTTAACTCATGGTGGTGGTGTGGGGATTAAGGGCATAATATATAAAATGTCTAGTCCTAGGAGTCCCATAGAATAAAGAAGAGCTCAAAAATGGGAGCAATTTTTATTATAAAGAGAGAGAAGGGTTGGCATAAGCAAACCTATGACCTACTCCCTCAGGGTTCTTCCTGAAGAAACACAGTGTCGAAGAAATGGCACTGAGTGAGTAGACCTGAAAACTTAGGACTGATTCCAGCTCAGTCAAGCAATAGCTGAGTGAACTTGGGTACATCACCTTCCCTTTTCATGCACAGGTTCTCTATTTGTCAAAGAGTAACAGTATTACCTATCACCTCATCAAGTTACAGAGAGGTTTAACTGAGACAGCATATATGAAAGGGCTCTGTAAAATATCACCAAATATTCGCCTCTACTCTAGAGGACTGTTATGTTTGTTGAGTTAGAATAGGTGAGGATCATTTAAAAGAAGTTAGAATTAAGAGAGAAACTTTGCCCATTTTTTAATTTTCAATCTTTCTGAATCACTTTTGTTTTAGATGCATCTCTTGCAAAGAGCATAGAGCTGAGATTTGCTTTGTGAGCCAATCTGAAATTCTTTTATTTAATAGGCAAGTTAATCTCATTTGCAGATGTTTGATTTTAGTTCTGTTATATTGTTTTATTTTTATATTTTCATAGTTTTAAAAAAGCTTTCATGTGGTTATTTTTTTTGCATTTTTAACAACTTATTGAGATACAATTTATGTAACGTAAAATTCGCCCATTCTAAGTGTACAGTTCAATGAGTTTTAGTTCATTGTATTTTGGTGGGCTTAGTTTTTCCTGATATCTAGGGAGGAAGATTTGTATTTTTGTACAGGTGGTTAGTTATATGTATAGTCTTATATAATACCCTTAGTCATCTATTTCTTTAGGTTTTATCATTTGTTCTCTACTATTTGAATTAACATTAAAATGTTTCTCTTCCTCTTATATCTCTTTCCTCTTCTTCATCACGCAACTGAAGGGTCTTCTATTTCTTGGTGTTTATATTTGTCCTGATACATGTGCTTACACTTCTGTTACTTGATTTGACAGCTTTAAAGGATATTTTTGACTCCCAGTGAGTAGAGACAAGGCAATCAACAGGCTTGCTCTACTCTCCACCCCACATCCCTCCTTCACTGATGAGTTTTACCAGTTGTGTCCTTTCTGGCTTCTCAAGGCTCAAAACTTTCACAGTCTGATCTGTCACTTTTTTCTCATATTTGTTTTAGTCTCAATTTTATCTTTAAATATATTCAGTGCTCATTATTGGTGCCTTTGCCATAATTTCCTAGTTGTCTTTCGTTGAACACATTTCATCTGTTCAAAATCCCTGAAGGGTTCATGGGAACAGTGTTCCCTGAAAAATATTCTACTAGCAAGATGAATTGTGTCACTTCAGTGGGGACAATATGAAACCATAAAGCATACTTTCCCTTTCAGTGTGAGAGTCTGTAACTTGACAAGAAAAACAGCTTCCGTTAACTTAATGTGTTACTGATCTCTGAAAACAAGGTTTTCTGGAACAAACATTAGAGTATTGTATCCCTTTGGGAATTCTACTCTCTGAATATCCTACAGACAAGCAACAAGGCCAACACAGAGGACCAGAAGCTCAAAGAATAAGTTTACTGATTTTATTGAGCTGCTAAGTCCAGAGGAAAAAAGTAATTCTCTGTATGGAACTTTTCTCATCTGTAAAACAAACCAAATAATGCTCATTTCCCACTGTCCAGGAGATTGCATCCTAAGATCCTAATGTGTTACTGTCAGTGAGGACAAAGTGGGTCTGCAGAGGTTAGACATGCACTAACCCTCCCTACCCCACTCTATTTAGTAAATAATATTTGTTCTCCAAAGTAATGCGGAGGGAAGTTCTCTTTGGAGGGAAATTCTCTTCAGAGGGAAATTCTCTTCTTAATCATATAAACCGTTTCTCTAAACCTAGTAACTGAGAAGAGCTAACATCCTTCCTGGAGATAAGAGAAAGTTACTCCCAAGTTATCAGTAAAATCAAGTGGATATTTTTGTTTTAGATATCTTTCCCCCGACAAACATAAAAGTAACACATTTTCACTATAAAATTTTTTGGAAAATTCTGAAAAGTATGTAGAAGAAAATCTAGAGAGAGCTAATGTTAACATTTTATTGTACTTCTTTGCAGACTTTTTCTTCACACATAAATAAACAAACAGCAACATTGGATCATATCAAACATGTTGTCTTATAACCTTCTATTTTCACTAAATTCATTAAATGGAGTTGACATCAGTTCTCAGAGGAACTGAGCCTTTGCCTGTCCTTTTGCCAACTGTATTTCACCAAATTTAAGATGCCAGCTACTGCAGGAAGCTGCATGGATCACCGGGAAAGAAAACTACAATTAAACCACTACACAAAGCTTTCTCGCCATTGGCCATATGAGGCCTCCTGATTTCAGGGATGTTTAAATGGGAAAACATGTGTGTTAGAATCGGTGAGTGATGGTTCGCTGTGTTTTACCAGATAATCTCTGTGATTTCTGGACTCCAGCTGGGCAGGGAGCAGGGGAAGGGGATGGGCATAGGCTGGTGAGAAGTCTCTGAGAATACCCAGAGCAAGAGGATGGGGGCGTGAAGGACTGGAAGGGTTTAATACTTCACTCACGTGCGCGTGCCTGAGCATGAGCTGTGTACACACGAGCTACGTTTCCCAAAGACACACCTCCAAGAAGCCTGCGTGCTCAGAGAGGGAAGCCAGAGGCTGTCAGAACATTTTGTCTTAAACTTCCTGACTCTTAAACTGCCCTATAGTGTCTCTAACCTTTTGAAGTGTATTTTATATCTTTTTCAGGGTGACCTGAGGAAATACAGATTTTATAACCCAGTGCACAAAAAAATACCCTGAGGAGGATTACTTCTTTTTTTCAGAAATATTTACTGAGCATCCATTATGTGAGTCATATTAAAAATGCAAAGCTCTTCCTCTGGTAGAGTTTACAGTCTTGTGGGACAGGCTGTGAACACTCATAAGTGACTTTTCATGTTCAGAGTGGCACATGAAGAAGAGGAAGCTGTGCAAGCGGCCGCATATCACACCGGATCTTAGGAGCCTGGGCCCCGGAGCATTTCTACTCCTTTCTGGCTTTGGGACTTTGGACGCCCAGCTTTGTGGGGGATCTCTGTGTCTCAGTTTCCTCATCTGTAAATTGGGGTTTAAAGTAGTACTTATGTTTTGGAATTATTGTGAGGACTCAATGAGTTGATAAATGCCTGCATGTTATGAATACTTATCAGATGCTCATTATTATAACAGTTAGAAGGCACTATCCAAAAATTTCTTTTTCAATATTAAAATTCACAAGAGTATAATACAGTAAAACTTCTTCTTCCTCCCATCTTGTTCCCCCCCTACCCATTTCTCCTCCCAACAGCCAAACTGCCTTCCAGAGATAATTCAGGTACACACAAGCACATGCTGTATACTCTACACACCATTCTGCAGCTTGGTTTGTTAAACTTAAAAATCTATCTTAGATATCTTTCCAAATCAGTACACACTGAGGTTTCTTATTCTTTTTTTTTTTGATGGTGTTGAATTTTTTCTGTTGTATAGATATATCACAAATTACCTTACAGTCTCCTTTAAAAAGGTGCCTTTTAAAAAATAATGAAACACTTTATTTCACACTGGAAGAATTTTCACTCTTATATACTCTTTTGAATTTTAACATTCAAAAAGAAATTTTGGATACTCTAAGTATGTGGCAAAAAGTTAAAACGCGTATGAAATGGACAATTCCATAAAAATAAGAATAACAAATACTCAGGGAAAAAACCTATAATCCAGAGTTGCTAAAATATATTATCTAAAATGTCATATTTTCAACAAAAAAAGTATGAGATAGGCAAAGAAACAGGAAAGTGTGACTCCATACTCCAGAGAACAGAGTCAATAGAAACGAACTTTGAATGGGCTCAGATACCGGATTTTGTAGAAAAATACTTTGCAGCTGTTATAATTGTGTCCAAAGAATTAAAAGAAACCATGTTTAGAGAATTAAAGACGAATATGTGGATAGTGACTTAACAATAAAGAAACTAAAACTATAAAAAGGAACCAAGTGAAAATTTGATAGTTGAAAAGAACAATAACTGAAATGAAAAATTCACTATATAGGCTCAATGGTGGATTTGAGATGGCTATATCTAACAAAATTATTCTTCAAAAATAAAGGCATAAAAAAAATCCCCAGTTAAACAAAGACTGATAATTTGTTGCTAGCCAAGCTGCCTTACAAGAAATACTAAAGGAAGTCCTTCTGGCTGAAAGGAAATGACACCAGATGGAAACTCAAAAGGATGAAGAGCACTGGAAATGGTCAATCTGAGGGTAAATATAAAAGATTTCTTTAACTTTCTACTCTTAATTTCTTTAAAAAACATAAAATTATGTAAATCAATAACTATACCATTATATTGTTGGGTTTATAACATGTACAGATGTAATATATATGACAATAATATAGTGTTGATATATTTTTCCAATAATATATTGTAGAAAGGAGGGGAGGAAATGGAACTATATTTGAGCAAAGTTGCTATATTTTACTGGTATTAAGTCAGTATTAACCTGAAGCAAATTGTGCTTATTGTAATTCCTAGAGCAACCTCTTAGAAAATAACTTAAAATATGTAGTTAAAAAATCAACAGAGGAATTAAGACGATATGCTATAAAATATTTGTTTAACACTAAAGAAGGCAGTAAAGGATGGAAAGAGAAACAAAAAAGGACATGAGATACACAGAATAGCAGATGGAAATCCAACCATATCAATAATCACATTACTGGGAATTGACTCAATACTCCAATAAAAGGTCAGAGATTGTCAGGTTGAATAAAAAAAGCAAGATCCTGCTGTATGTTGCCTATAGTAGACCCATTGTAAAGTCACAAAGAGGCTCAAAGAAAAAGAATGGGAAAAAATATACGCCTTGGAAAGTGGAAAAAATATAAGAGAGCTGGAGCGGCTATAAAATATCAGACAATACAAACTTTACAATGAGAAATATTACTAGAGATGAAGAGGGACATTTCATTATGACAAAAGAGTCAATACGTTAGGAACATATAGCAATTATAAATATATAGACGTAATAACAGAGTTCCAATATCTATGAAGGAAAACCTAGAAAATTGAATAAGAAATAGAAAATTCAACAATTGTTGTTGAAGACTTTAATATCTCACTCTCAGTCATTCGTAGAAGAAGAAAGAAAGTTAGTAAAGATATAGAAGATTTGAAGAACACTATCAACCAAGTGGACCTAACTGACATCTAAATAACACTCCACCTAACAAAAGCAGAATATCAATTCTTTTCAAGAGCACCTGGAAACACAGCATACTAAAACTTTGGGATGCAGCTAAAGCATTTCTTAGAGGAAAATTTATAGCTGTGAATTTCTATATTAAAAAAGTGGAAAGATCTCAAACCAATAATTTAACCATCTACCCTAAGAAACTAGAAACAGAAGAGCAAACAATCCAAAGCAAGGAGGAGGAAGGAAATAATAAAGACTAGAGTGGAAAAAAATGAAACAGACACTAGAAAAACAATAGAGAAAAATCAATGAAACCAAAAGTTGGTTCTCGGAAAAGAGCAACAAAATTGACAAATCTTTAGGTAGACTGACAGGGAGAGAGAGAGAGAAAGAGAAACTCATATTACTAACACCAAGAACAAAAGAGAGAGCATCACTACTGACCTTACAGAAATTAACAGGATTATAAGGAGATAATATGAGCTGCTGTATGCCAACCAATTTGATAAACCAAATGAAAAGGACAAGTTCCTAGAAAGACACAAACTGCTGAAACTGATTCAAGAAGAAATAGAAAGTCTGAATAGACCTATAAGAAATAAAGAGATTGAATTACTAATCAAAAACTTCCCCAAAAGAAAAGCCTGGGCCCTGATAACCTCATGGGTGAATTCTACCAAACATTTAAAGGGAATTAATGTTAAAACTTTACAAACTCTTTGAAAAAAATAGAAGATGAGGAAAGACTTCCCAACCCATTTTATGAGGCCAGAATTTCCCTGATACCAAAATTAGATAAAAACATCACAAGAAAAGACCAATATCTCTTACAGATATAGAAGCAATTTCTCAATAAAATACTAACAAACTAAATCTAGCAACATATAAAATACCATAACATATTATATACCATGACTAAGTGCGATTTATCCCAGGAATGCCACATTTAACACACAGAAATCAATGTAACATGCCATATTAATAGAATAAAGGAGAAAATCACATTCTCATTTTCATAGACACAGAAAAAGCATTTGACAAAATCCAATACTTTTTCATGTTAAAAACACTCAACAAACCAGGCATAGAAGGGAACTTCTTCAACTTGATAAAGGCCACCTTTCCCCTAAGATCAGAAACAAGACAAGGATGTCGGCTCTAGCCACTTCTATTCAACATTGTATCCAGCAATTCCACTACTAGGTATATCACAAGAGAATTGAAAACACAAAAACTTGTACACAAATATTTATAGCAGCATCACTCAACAATAGCCATAAAATGAAACACCCCAAATGTCCATCATCTGATAAAGGATAAACAAAATGTGGTACATCTATACAACAGAATATTATTGTATTGTATGTAGGAATGTACTTCATAAAAAGGAATGAAGTACTGATACATGCTACAAACATGGATGAACCTTGAAAGCAGTAAGGTAAGTGAATGAAGCCAGACACAAAAGACCATATATTGTATGAATTCATTTATATAAATGTCCAGAATAGGCAAATCCATAGACATACAAAGTAGATTAATAGTTGCCAGGAGCAGGGAGGAGAAGGAGTGGGGAGTGACTGTTGATGGGTACAGAGTTTCTTTTTGGAGTGATGAAAATGTTCTGGAATTATATAATGGTGATAGTTGCACAATGAATATACTAAATACTACTGAATTGTATACTTTCAAGGGTGATTTTTATGGTATGTGAATTATATCTCAATTTTAAAAATTCATGAATTAAAAAAATTGTACTGGAGGTTCTAACCAGATCATAAGCATACAGCTTGAGGGATTTTCACCCAAATGAGCCCATCCACACAACCATCACCTAAATAAAAAATAAAACATTCCCATAGATCCAGAAGCCCCTCATTGTGCTCCCCCCTCCAAGTCACTACCCCACCCAAAAGTAACCACTCCTCTGCCTGCTAACACCGAAGGTGGATTTTGAACTTCATTTAAATGGCATCATATGGTAGGTACTCTCTGTGTCTGGCTTCTTTTGCCAATCTTATGTTAATGAGATTCACAGTTATAGTTACGTAGTTGCAGCAAGTTCATTTCTCTTTGTGGGATAGTATTCCATTGTGTAAATATACCACAATTTATTTGTTCATTCTCCAATTGATGGGCATTTTGGGTTGCTTCTACCTTTTGGCTGTTACCATTGTGAACATTTTTTTTTTTGGGGGGGTGAGGAAGATTAGCCCTGAGCTAACATCCATATCAATCCTCCTCTTTTTGCTGAGGAAGACTGGCCCTGAGCTAACATCCGTGCTCATCTTCATCTACTTTATATGGGACGCTGCCACAGCATGGCTTGAAAAACAGTGCGCCGGTGGGCGCCCAGGGTCCGAACCCGTGAACCCTGGGCTGCCAAAGCAGAGCCTGCAAACTTAACTGCTACTCCACTTGGTTGGCCCCAGAACTGTGAACATTTTTGTATACAGTTGGCCCTCCCTATCCTGGGGTTCCGCATCCTTGGCTTCAACCAACCACGGATCAGAAGGCCTATGATGGTTGCATGTGTACTGAACACGTACAGAGTCTTTCTTCTTGTCGTTATTCCCTAAACAATACGATATAACAACTATTTACATAGCATTTACATTGTATTAGGTACTATAGTAATCTAGCGATGATTTAAAGTATACGGAAGGATGTGCATTGGTTATATGCAAATACTATGCCATTTTATATAAGGGACTTACGCATCCACGGGTTTTGGTATCTACGGGGGTCCCAGAACCAATCCCCGCGGGTGCCGAGCAACAACTGTATGTCTTTTGCTATGTATACGTAAAGCATTGCTCTTGGATATGTTCTGCTGGATGCTAGGTCAAAGATATGTGTGTGATCAGTTTTAGTATACAATGTCAGATAGTTTTTCTAAGTGTTTATACTAATTTATACTCCCAACAACACAATATGTGAGTTCCAGGGTTTTTTTAAGGCAAAAATTTAAAAATAAGTGGTCATCAACAAGCCAAGAAAGGCAAGACTGCCGCCATATACTTTGTTTGAATGAGCCTAAGGCAACATTGACACGTTTTTTCCTTGTCATTTTTCATGTTGCCCTATGAAGCTTTTTAGGACAGGAAGACCCCAATTCCCCGGCACAGCACCACCTGTCACCTAGCCTCTTTCCTAGGTGACTCCACTACAAAGAATCTCCTGTGCTGTACTGGATGAGAGAAAGCATTCAGGAAAGCAAGGGAAGCAGGCAAACTTGTCCTACTGACAGGTACTTGGAGGTGCCTCATACTGCGACCATTTGTCCTTTGCCCATGTCCATCTAGGCAGAGCCACTGGCCACTCTGCGGCCCATTCCCGTGGTGGGAGGAGCTGGTTAAGAGGCAATGTGTCAGCAAAAAGAAGCCCTCCTTGGACTTCTTTAGCGTCTTTCATTCATCTTTCTCATCTATTTACTGGCTTATCCATTAATATGACAGTGTAGACAATAGTTACAAAGTCAGTATGAAGAGATAAGACACACAGGAAACAACAAAACTTGTAAAATTTGGTGCTAGAGGTGTGCTGGCCTACAACTTTAGCTACAGCAGGGAAGATGAGGGGTGGGGGCGGGGGCCATAAGAGATGGGCGTGTGGAATAAGGAAGCCAAGAGCAGAACTAAAGATTTTGTATATTGCCTTATAGTTGTTAATCAGGAACCAGCTCTTCTAGAAAATCAAGATGCAGCGTGGTCATATTCCCATCTTAGAGAGAGCACTGTGGCAGCTGTTTAAAGAATGAACTGGAAAGAAGCAGCTTGGAGGTAGAGACAAGTTAGGAAGCAATTATAATATTTCAAGAAAGCGATGGCGAACCTCAAAACAAAGGTAGTGTTCATGAACAGAGAAGGAAGAGGAGATTATGGAAATATAAAGGAGATAGAATAGAAAAGATTTGATTGGATGTTCAGGGAGAGGAAAAATGTGGAGCCAAGGATGGCTCCTAGCCTCCCGGGTTATCTCTCCTCTTCCGAGAGAGGTAGGTGGAACAGTCTGGAAGGGAGGTGATCCGGTTTGCCAAATCCTTGTTTCACCGCTCTTGACCTTATTAATTTAGACACTTTGGGCTACACATAACAGAAAACCTAGACTAAAACAATGAGGAAATTTATTTTCTTGCATCAAAAGGAGTCCAGAGGGAGAGGCTGGTTCTCGGGGCTCAGCCCCGCTTCTCTGCGTCTCTTGGCTCTGCACTCATCTTGAGTAGCTTCCCCCTCAGTCTGGGATCAAGATGACTACAGCACTTCCAGAAGATTAAGAGGAGGCTTTTCTAGAATTGCCCAGCGGGTCTTACCGGCCCGAATTGGGTCACATGCCCATTCCTGAAGTCCTCACCAGCCAGAAGCCTGGGATTGGTATGAGCAGTGTAGACGAATTAAGATCCTCCACCCAGCCAGAAGCAAAGACTTACCTTGCCCACTTCACGGCAGAGGAAGATCTTGAACACAATCAGAATTCCACTAGCAGGGAAGGAGGAGGAGGAAATGGGGGCGGGGTAACCCCAGCAGGGTTGGCCTTGCCAAGGGGAGAGCCTCTCTGTCATCACATAACCGCCCTGGGCCAGAATGAGCTCCTTCACCATCAGTTCAACACCTGCTTAGATTATGCCTTCTTTGTGCTATGTTGTCGTCAGATTTTGTCTCCTCATGGGGATTGTGATCTTTCTGAGAGCATGAATCAGGCTTAGCCACCTCTCCAGTGACACTCTCCAGGCGCCCACCCATCCTCATCTGTTACCTGACTGAAGTAAAGATGTTTCCTGTTAACCACCCTTTACTCCTTTTCAACAGCACTGGGACAGCTAACATTTATTAACTATATGCCAAACACTGTTTCACACACCTAACAGGACTGTAAGTTCCACAAGAGCAAATGCTCTGTATCAGTTTGGGGCCTAGAACAATGCCTGGCACATACAGGAGCTCAAGAAATATTTGTCGCAAGACCGTATCTCATTTACTTTTCACAGGAAACCTGGTTAGGTGGACGCTATTATTATCTTGCATTTACTGAGGCAGAGATGAGTTAATAGCTTCAAGTCCCACTGTCAGGAAGTGGTGTCGTCTCTGACTCTAGAGCCCCAGCGCTCCCCACTCTGCCATGCAGCCTCCTGTGGACGGCGGTCGTGCTTGAGTATCTGATGGGGACGGGACGGGGAGGGAGGGGTGCTGGAGCCCCGGGGAAGATGGAAAGCTGAGGAAGAGCTGTTCTTGGTAGTTGGGGGATTCAGAGTCTTGGGCAACAGGCTTGGGAGCAGGTGCTGGGAGGCAGGCGGTGGTCATGTTCAGAGGCGGACTTTTGCAGACCCAGCTCTGCCCCAGAATGAACCAGACCTGCAGAGATACGTGCCAGAGTTGCATGGTGATGCCCCTTTCACAGGCCGCCCTTGGCTTTTGATACACAAGGTCTACGGGAAGCTTGTTGTGGAGATGGCCATTCTTTTAGGGACCTAAGCAGAGGTCCATGTCCTGTCTTGGTTTCAGGACCAGTCATGTTTTCCTTCAGCAGTCGTCTTACTCATCTATTGAAAACCGAGTTTCTTTTTCCATTGGCAACTGAAAAGCAAATGTGCATGCTTCCTGTGGGCGAGCGTCTGGGCCTTTGATTACAGCGTTTCTGTTTTAGCCTCATTCTTGCCTCTGTTTCACGTTCCTGGCCTGGTTTTGTTTTCTTCTTTCCACCCACCTTCCACTTTCCACCTTACGATCCCCTGAAATTATTTATGGGACAATGTGAAATACAAATAAATTAGTTAAACATATTAAAGGCTTACTATCAATAAGGAACAGCCTCTCTTTTCTTGCTTTATTTCTTCAGCAGCCCATGAGCCACTGTTGTTTGTACTGGCTCAGGGAACATTGGCACAGGGACTTCGAGTTTTGGTCCTGACTCTGCCAGCAAATCACTGTATCTTTTGAGCCTCCTTTTCCTGTTACGTAGCTCACGATGGAGAGGGAAGAATAACAAGATAAGCACAAGACACTGGCTCAGGTGCTTTATCAGCACAGTTAACAGGCAGGAGCGTGGCAACAATTCTGTTCTCTGCCTGAAATGGAATGCCAGCCCTTGGGATCCTGCCTACGAATGTTCAAGGAAGCGCCATCGAGAGCAGGCGGACAGCTCAGGGGTCATGTCCAAATCCTTGCCAGCCCTTGAGCTCTTGGCCAGCCATGGAAATTATCATCCCGGAAGTGGTGGTGTTGTGGGTGCAGAGGGAGAAAGTAAAGGCTTCAAGCTGATGACTTTCAGATAGAAGAACATTCTGAAGCAATTCTGAGGTCTGAGAGGGGACTGGTGGGAGCTGACCCGCTGTGCTATCTCACTGCTTTCCCTGGCCACTCTCTGAGCGGTAGAGATGACACTGGGAGAGTCACACTTTAGGGAGTTTCATTCTCCTGGACTTCAAATGCTGTGTCCTGATGTCTTGTAGAGGCGGCCTTCCTCCCTTCCTTCCTACCTCCTTGCCTTCCCCTCTCCCTCTCCCTCCCTCTCTCCCACTCTCCCTCCCTCTCACTCCCTGCTTCTCTCAATTCTGTTCATCCAACATGTGAAATATTTACTAGTTGCCAGGCACTGTGTTTGGCACCAGGAGAAACTGAATGAGAAGGAAACCTTACCTCTGCTCTCGTGAAGCTCGCTTTCTAGGCAGGTTATTCTGATTCTCAGGAAAACACTGGGGCGAGGGTAGGTGCACCCTCTGTAACTGACCAGCAGATTCTCTGACCAAGAGCCTTAATGGAGCTTCAAAACACTGGAACACACTTCCAGTGTGGAAAAGTTTGTGCAATCTTCTTATCTTGAGATTAAAAATCAAAATGATGGTGGCACCTGTCTTCATACACTCTATAGTGTATGTATAGAGTTCCACTGGGCTAAATCATTCCTTGAACTAAAGATCTTGAAGACATTAAAAGAGCTGGCTATTTAGACAAAGCTTTGTTGACACCACATTTAGGTGGGAGATCTGACTTTTTCTGTCAGGCCCCCTTGGCTTTGGGTTGGAGATTGAGGATCACTTAGAGTAGTGATTTCCAAACCTTAATGGGCGGATGAATCACCTTGGGTCTTGTTGAAATGTGGATTCTGAGGTGGGAGCCAAGACCCTCTTTTTAACAAGCTCCACGTGCTTGTGGCTGCTGGTCTACAGACCACACAGTGACCAACAAGGAATCAGATCAAGGCCTCTCAACCTGGGCACCACTGACATGGTGCCGGGCCGGGTAATTCTTTGTTGTGGGGGCTGTCCTGTGCATTGTAGTCCCATTAGCAGCATCCCTGGCCTCTACACACTCGATTTCAGTAGCAGCCCCACCTCCAATTGTGACAACCAAAAAACGTCTCCAAACATTGCCAAATGTCCTCTGGGGGGCAAAATCATTCCCAGCCGAGAACCACTGGATTAGATGACTTGCAAAGGCCCTCCTAAATCCAAGTTTCTATGATCAAAAGCCCATATCAAAACCACTTAGTTTGAAAACACACATGCCACTAAGCCTGGAAAAGATGGCCCCAGAGCTGGTCTCTACATGTCCTTTTAAAGATACAGAGTCACAGATCAACCTCTCTTTACAACAGCTGCACGCAGCAGCCCACCCACCCCCAGCAAAGGCTGGGCGCAGGGGCATTGGCACCCTTAAAGGGACTTTGGTGGGTAGCATGATGGGGGGGTGACAAAGAGGGGATGCCAGTTCTCCAAGCACGGGTGCTCCACCATGGGGACAGGCACGAGCCTGCCTGGTGGGACAAGTGCTGTTCACCCCAGCTCAGCCCTGGAGCCTGCCTCGAGAGGCAAGAGGGCAACTCACCTAAACCAGCAGAACTCAGCCCTTTCTTTACAAGGGGACGTTGCTCCCATTATCCAGGGGACCTAGGAGGTGTGTAAGGGCATTAAACGGGTTTGGACGAGTGGCTGACGACTCAGTGCACATCAGCATCCCTAATGACAGGACAGGGGCAGAGGTCCAAGACGAATTCAAGACAGGCGTTTCAGCCACCACCTGGGATGGAGAAAAGCCTGTGAGGTTGAAAGCCACAGAGAGAGCCAGCAATGGGGTTGACGTGTGAAAGGCCACTGCACACGTGGATGCCCGTTTATCTGAAAATGTGCTATTAGCTTTTATGGCTCTGAAAGAAAAATGAGGCAATATTTCAATAGTTCGATAAACTACTGTGTTTCCCAAGTAACACAAACAAGTCTTCGGATGAAAAGTTACACATACACCTACTATAGAGAAATCTCCAGAGAGAGTGCTAAGTGGGAATAGCATCCTACCATTGATCTAAGGTGGTGGAGGAGGTGTGTGTGTATGTGTGTCTTATATTGAAAACATGGGAGGATAATATAAAACATTTAAAATTGTTTTTTTTGAAGGAGTAGGGAAGAATAGAGGGGACAGGCATAGAAGCTAGACTTCTTTAAATGTACATTTTTTCTTATATATTTGATCTTGGAATTATGTGAATTAAAAAAAAATAGACTTTATTTTTTCAAGTAGTTTTATGTTCACAGCAAAATTCAGAGGAAAGTACAGAGAGTTCTCACAGACTTCCTCCCCGCCCCCACACAAACACAGCCTCCTTGACTATGAACATCCCACACCAGAGTGGGACATTTGTCATACTCCATGAACAAACATTGACATGTCATTATCACTCCAAATCCATAGTTTACATTGGGGTTCACTCTTGGTGTTGTACATTCTATGGGTTTTCACAAATGTGCAATGACATGTACCCACCATTAGAGTATCATATGGAATAGATTTACTGTGCTAAAGATCCTCTGTGCTCCCACTAGTCATTCCTTCCTCCTCCCCAACCCCTGACAACCACTGATCTTTTTATTGTCTCCATAGTTTTGCCTTTTCCAGAATGTCATATAGTTGGAATCATACATTATATAGCCTTTTCAGGCTGGCTTCTTTCACTAAGCAATATGCATTTAAGTTTCTTCCATGTCTTTTTGTGCCATGTGAATATTTTACCAAGTCATAAACAAGATTAAATTCGAAAAGAGCAATCTTTCCAAATCGAAAACAAAATGATATAGACAAACTTAACTATTCCAAGTGACTTTAAAGCACAATAATTTGACTGGACATCCCTAGTAGGATAAACCCTAAGACAAAAATAACTGCAAAAAATTGTTTTAAACTGTTCTCAACATTTGGTATTGTTCAGGTTTGTTTTGAGATAGTGTTGGTATTGTTATTCTGAGGTTGTCAAGTTTGTAATGTGGAATAAAGCAAATAGGTAATTAGTGATATTCAAATTCTATCATTCCTGATGTGCTGAAAGCCAGGATTGTCAGTGTGGAAGAAAGGGGACAGAAATGGAAGACAGAAGAGGTTAGGTGAACATCTGCAGTCCCGGATATGAGGTGGAAGTAGCATTATAAGTTTCTAGAGTAGGAAGTATTTTATAGATGTGTATTTCCTAGCTCTTCCTCTGTAAAGGCGTGAAACCAATGACCAACCGAGAGCAAAGAGCATCCCTAGTGTCCAGACTGTGGTTTGAAAATTTCTAACTAAAAAAACCCAGGGATCTTTGGAGAACGGGCTGATTGCACATCTGGGCCAGGAAATATACAAGACGAGTCTGGAACATCGCATGCTGTCAAATAGCAAGGAAGTTGTCAAAGACTCTGAGGGTCATGACAGCAGGGCTCTGAGGCAACCTGAACATCAATAAGAATAATTACTGCAAGGCGACACATCAGATATGTTTAATCCTGCATTTGTAATGGCACTATAAAGAAAAAACGAATTGGTCACTGTAGGAGGATACTAGTAAACTAAGTCATTATTCTGAAAACTGGTACTTAAAGGAAAAGAGTTAAGTATTCAGCCTGCTTTTCCTATATGAACTGTGCTGAGGGCTAAACAAACGGTAGATGAGGGGCAATTTTTCTTATTAAAAATATTCCAGTTAGTAAATGAAGATAAAACATCACTATTCTGAGGCCAGCCCAGTGGTGTAGTGTTTAAGTTCACGCACTCCACTTGTGTGGCCCAGGGTTTGCAGGTTTGGATCCCTGGTGCAGACCTATGCACCGCTCATCAAGCCATGCTGTGGCGGTGTCCCATATACAAAATAGAGGAAGATGGGCACGGATGTTAGCTCAGGGCTAATCTTCCTCAGCAAAAAGAGGAAGACTGGCCCTAAGGAAAAAAAAATCACTATTTTGCAACCTCTAATCAATTAATGGAATCGAGTACCCTAACAGCCCCACAAGACGTTATCTGCCTCCGGATGGAAGAATACACTCCAACCTACAGTCTTGCAAAAAGAAAAAAAAAAATCCAAATCTAAATTTGATCAAGTCTCTAGATCCAATTACCCATTTATAGATAATACAAAGGATAGAAGAACCCTTACGGGACACTAAAGGGATATAACCTGCAAAATTCAGTGGCTCTACAGGACATGGCCCACTTTCTTCAACAAAAAATTTCAGGGAACTAAAAGGAAGAGGGGAAATTTATAGATTAAAAAAGCTCAAAAGAGGGGCTGGCCCCGTGGAATAGTGGTTAAGTGTGTGCACTCCGCTGCTGGTGGCCAGGGTTCGGATCCCGGGCGCGCACCAACGCACTGCTTGTCAGGCCATGCTGTGGTGGCATCCCGTATAAAGTGGAGGAAGATGGGCACAGATGTTAGCCCAGGGCCAGTCTTCCTCAGCAAAAAAAGAGGAGGATTGGCATGGATGTTAGCTCAGGGCTGATCTTCCTCACACACACAAAAAAAAAGCTCAAAAGAAATGTCTGCTTCTCAAAATGTGGATAATGATGAAAAAGCCAATAAAAAAAAGCACGACATTAATGAGACGATTGGAAATAACACTGACTGGATATTTGATGGCATTAAGAGATAACTGTTAATGTTAAGGTATAATAATGGTATCTTTATCTTTTAGAGATACATCCTGAAATATCTGGGGATGAAAGAAATGTGTCTGGGATGTGCTTCTAAATAACACAGGAGGGGGAGGTGGGTGGGGTAAGGTGAAACAAGACACGAGTTGATCACTGCTGAAACTGGGGGATGGGTTCACAGGGAGTCATTGTACTGTTTTGTCTCTTTTGTAGATGTTTGAAATTCTCCATAGTAAAAAAGAAAAAGAAATAAAGAGATCAGAGTCAAGTGTATATGTAAACCATAGGCTCTGAAGGAAGAGATGTGTTTGCCTTTATGTTGAATGTACTTTCAGGCTCTGTGACTGTACATCAGCTGTCTGATCTGTAACCTGGGCCTGGAGACTAAAGGATCATTAGTGATGGCTCTAATTATCAGAACAGCATAATAGTTATGAGCGTGGACTCTGGAGCCAAGCGCATAGCTTCAAACACCAGCTCTGCCATTTCCTAGTGGTGACCTTGCACCAATTAGTCATCCTTTCTTCCTCTCAGTTTCCTCATCTGTGAAGTGGGGCTAATAGTAGTACCACCTCAGGGGTTGTTGGGCAGATTAAAGAAGCTGATATTTGTAAAGCACTTAGACTGGTGCCTGCTGCATAGTAAGCATTAATACACGTTAGCGATGCCCTCTTTATTTGTTCTTTCACCGTTCTTCCGCTCCAGCTCAGTGCTAGGAGAGCTGAATGAACGAGTGTTAAATAAGACGCACAAAGCACTATGTGAGCGCTACCTCTGGTTGGGGGTGTGGGCCATGCCCCAGAGGAGGCAACAGCTAACCAGCACCCACGTTACAGAAGACTGGACCAGGAATAGGGCTGCAGTGGGGCCAGGGCATCCCAGGCCGATGTTACTTCATGTGCAGGGGTCAGGGCAGGTTGAAGCACCAGTGAAGAGCTCATTGGCCACAGTGGGAACAAGGAGGAATTCCATGAGTTCCATGATTTTTCTGAAACTGTACTCTCAGTGCAGTGCTGGGACAGGATGGAAAGGACATATCCTAAGAGCCTTCTATGTGCCAGGTCCTGCACATGCATCAATGGATCCTTGTAACAACTCTCTGAGGTTGGCAGGGCCAGAGAGCATGAGCCACCTGCCCAAAGTCATGTCGCTAGTGAGTGGTTGAGCTGGTATTTGAACACACAGGCCTATGTGATTCCAAAGCCCTCGGGAAAGCTGATTAGCTTTTACCAGATCCTCCCCGGCCCTGGGAGTAAAAATATAGCAATGTTTATAAAGCCCCATTTCCTTACACATACCTCATTTTTATATGGTGGTGCCATGAACTGGGCCAAGAAAGGCTTCCGGCGTTGAGTACTCTGACTGAGCACACGCTGAGTTTCAGATTCTAATCCATTTCCAAGTGGAGTTGTCAAGTAGATAGGAAGACAGAGAGTCTGGAGTTTAAAGAAGTCTGCGCTGGAGACATTACTATGGAAGTCACCACGTAGATGGTGGAAGTCACGACACAGATAATGGAAGTCACAATACAGATGATGGAAGTCACCACATAGATGATGGAAGTCACCACACAGATGATGGAAGTCAGCACACTGATGATGGAAGTCACCATATAGATGACAGAAGTCACCAAATAGATGATGGAAGTCACAGCATAGATGATGGAAGTCACCATACAGATGAAGGAAGTCACCACACTGATGATGGAAGTCACCATATAGATGACAGAAGTCACCAAATAGATGATGGAAGTCACAGCATAGATGATGGAAGTCACCATACAGATGAAGGAAGTCACCACACTGATGATGGAAGTCACCATATAGATGACAGAAGTCACCAAATAGATGATGGAAGTTACCACATAGATGATGGAAGTCACCACACAGATGAAGGAAGTCACCACACAGTTAGCACGTAGAGCAGATCAGTCAAAATCACCAAGGGAGTCAATGAAGGCAAATAAAAGTAGTGATGTGTTGAGCCTTAGGGCACCCTCAAAAGGAGAAGGTGGGGAGCAGCACAGGCACCTGAGAAGGAGGGACCATGAAGTAGGAGGAAGGCAGAAGAGGACTGTGTCCTGCGAACCAAGCAAAGATGATGAGTCAAGGAGTGACCGTTGTCTCCAATGCTGCCGCTGCTCAGGCAAGGTGGGGACTGAGGATTGACCACGGGACTTGGCAAAATGAAAGGCATGGGAGGACTTGACAAGAGGAATTTTGGTGGTCACCTGAATCTTAGGCCTAAAGCATCCCTTATGACAGTTCTGACTTGGCAGAAGAGCATGGTGGTTAGGAGCATCTCCATGGAGCTTTGCAAAAGGACTCACTTTCTGCCAGAGGAGAGTAGACCTGAGGTCAGAACGGGGGCACCTTCCCAAGAGGGCCCCCAGGACCAGACAGGCTTAGATTCTTGGGTGCTTTTGCTGGGACTAAGGGTCTTTTGCTCATTGCTCCTGTACTAAGGTGAAGTCTCCCAGGCAGGTACAGCCTTGGTGGTGCTCTGGAGATGAAGGGACCTGCAACCTGCACCACGGCCACCCCCTGCCCTCCACCAGGCTGAGGGAGACATTTCCTCTCAGGGCAACAGTCTCGGAGAGGCCCAGGAAGTGACCCCAGAGGAGTGCATGGTGGCCCAGGAGGGACAACTGCCATGTGGACAACTCAGAAGGACGGGAGCCTGGGCTCCCTCTTTTCAGCAGAAACTAAAGAAAAGTGACCCTCAAAAGAGACTGGAGGAAGGAGGTTGACTCATGGGCTTTGTGGAAAGGGGGGTCTACACCGGCAACAGGGCAAAGCAGGCAGGACCTTTGGCACCTCCCACCATACCGTGTCCTAGGGACCGAGCAACCCCAGGGGGCTACAAGACTTTCCCTGCAGAGCCACAGAGGATTCCTGTCCTCTACTCAGATCTAAGATGACTTCTCTCACTCCTTCCAATAAGCACCCCCCTCCCACTGGTACAGTTAGCATCACACGTGAGAAGGAGAATCACAGGTTGACACAATACACGCAGAGACACGCAGAGACCGACTGATCAGATTGTCTCTGAGTGGGATTTGTATACAATGTGTGTTAATTTGTATGAATCTCCTGCTCCTGTTGGTGGAATTTCAAAGAGCAAAACAAGGAAGGGCAGGAAAATTCAGGGAGGTGCAGCAGACTTTTTTTTTTTTTAATGGAGTGGGCTAGTGATGAGGGGCCCCTTCTCAAAGCCCCCTCTGCCTCCAGGTAAATTTTCATCAAGAAGACAAGAATATTGGGCAAAAGAAGTTACAGTGGCATGGAACTAGGTTTCCCACTAGACGGAGTCTCTTACAATTTGCCAAACAGAGCCCATTTTGGAGTGGGAATTGGTCCAGGTGGGTGCCCACGACAAGATGTCCACGCCTCAGCCCTGTGGAGGCAGCTGCTGCCTTGAGGCTCCTCAGGTGAGGCGAGGTGAGGTTGGCACCAGGTCGGGCTGCCCAGTTTTCTTTTAAAGGAAATAAGCTCTGAGTCCAGGAGAGGTTGATGAGCTGGTAATTCTAGGTGTTCCTACACAGTGTTTACCTGGAGCAAAAACTTCTAAGGTTGAGGCAAGCCAAAATCTGTGGGTCAAGAAGCACTGAGAGATTCAAAAGACATAGAGGAAATACTGGAATGAAGTCAACTGAAATGTGGATGGCAGTTATCTGCAAAGGATGGGGGCAGGGAGCCCTATGGATATTTTGATTCTCATTTATATTTTTCATTATTTTATACATTTTCTACTAGGAGCAAGTATTGCTTTCATAATTAGGGAAAAAAGAATAAATACTATTTTTATAAAGAGAGAAGGAGAGAAAAAAGTATATTGGATTTGCGTAGAACATGTGATTGTGACTGGGAAGAGATGACAGTGGTAAATCTATCTACTCTAAGCTAAACAAGTCTAAAAAGTCTAAAATGTCTAGAAATGGAGGAAATTTGAGTTCAGAACCTGGGTGGATTCTGTTCTTCATGGTTGGAATCAGCACGCTGAAATAAAATTATCATTTTCAATATTGTATAATGATTTACTTTAAAAGAGTCCAATAAGTGAAACAGCAATATCTTAAACTTGATAGTTTTCTTTTTCCTACTTTTGAAAGTGTTACACTTATTCTCTTGGCCACGATAGCATGCTCAAAGTTAAATTTTGGGCTTAGTCCATGTTGCATAGTATAATATACAACCATTTTCTCCCTCTATTCCTTAACTTCCAATATTTTATGCTTGCATAGATGATTCTATTTAATACGTCTTTATAACAAGCTCCCTACAATCCTTTTGGGGAGTGGGTGGTGGCAAAATAATAATGCATGATCTTATTTGAGAGAAAACCTCTGTGAAGTCAAGAGAAACAGATATTTTTCTCATTTACAGACGATGAAGCTAGTGCTCAGAGATGGCGATGTCACTCCACACTTGATCCACTTGAACTAGAACCCAACTTTCCAGACTCCTCACCCAGAGCTGCTTTCACTGTGCCAAGCTAAGCACTGTGGCATTAGGATGGCTCTCTGTGACCACTTGTCAGGGATGGCGACAGGAAGGGCCATACTGCCTCCTCTCCTGGTCACTCCCCATCTGGAAAGATGGAAAGTAGTTGACCAGGTGACATGCGTACATTGCTGTGCATCCTCTCCTAGGAAACACGCAGTGAAGAACCAGTCAAACAAGACTGCCAAAGCCAATGGAGACAACTAGGATTTCCTAATATTGGTTTCAGAGCAAGGGTTAGTTCCTCCCTATGCTGTCCTCATTTCTGTCCTGGTTTGGTGACATTTTGTTCAAACTGTTGTCCCTTTGAGGGCCCTGGGTCTCTCCCCACGTCCCTGGGGAAGCCTTTCCTATCTTCCCTCATCGCCGGGAATCTTGCTGAGTTAGCTTCCTAGGGCTGCCATAACAAGTAGCACAGACAGAGGGTCTTACACAATAGAAACTGATTGTCTCACAGTTCTGGAGGCTGGACGTCTGAGGTCAAGATATCAGCGGGTTGGTTCCTTCTGAGGCCCCTCTCCTTGGCTTGTGGATGGCCATCTTCTCCCTGTGTCTTCACATCATCTTCCCTCAGTGCATGTCGGTGTCTAAATTTCCTCTTCTTATGAGGACATCCACCATACTGGATTAGGGCCCGCTCTAATGACCTCATTTTAATTTGCTTACCTCTGTAAAGGCCCTATCTCCAAACATGGTTACTTATGAAGTGTGGGGGTTAGGACTTCAACATATGAATTTTGGGGGGACACAATTCAGCCCATAGTGCTTGCCCTCCATCTCCTGGTTTTGGCAACAGCCTCTCCAAAGGCCCACATTGCTAGGTGGCCCTGGGCATCCATGCTGGCCAGGGCATACCCACTCTTCTTGAGCCAGCAGTTGACTGGGCTTCCAGGTCAGACAAATCTCAACTAGAACGCCAGCCCCACCATTTACCATGTGACATTTAGTAAATTCCTCCAAATCTCTGAGGTTTGGTTTCCTCATATGAAACCACCTCCTACCTAACAGGACTGTTATGAGGATTAAGAGTGACAATATCTGTAGAGTGCCGACACCTGGGAGGAGCTCGATGAGAAGAGGCTATGGCTGATACTTAAGCAAATTGCCAGCTTTTGCAAGGAGATGCCAGACCTGTTCTACCTCTGAGCTGATGGATCAGTCAGACCTAGAACAAAGTTTGCCTGGGATAGTCTTGGGACCTCCTCACTGAAGGTCACATCCTCCTCCACTGAGCATCTTTCAGAGCTCAGCTCAGTGTCTTGTGTCCAAAGAAAGAAAAAGTTCTTTCTCAACTTCTCTTGGGCCTGGTGACCTCAACATCCTAATGGTGGGTTTGGGCTTTGATTCAGGGGCGACACTGCTCCAATCTCTAAGGCTTAGCAATTCAGCCTTATTTCTTTGGCCATAGTTCTCTTTACAAAGCACAGATCATAGGTGTGGTGGTTGATTTAATGTGTCAACTTGACTGGGCTACGGGGTGCCCAGATATTTGGTCAAACTCTTCCTGCAGATCTTGGGACTTTACAGCTTCCATAATCATGTAAGCCAGTTTCTTAAAATAAATCTCTCTTTCTCTCTACACACACACACACACACACACACACACACACACACACACCCTACTGGTTCTGTTTCTCTGGAGAACCCTGACTAACATAATAGGTAAATTCCAGGTGACTAACACCAGCATACCCATAGGTGCCACCACCTCCATCCCAACCAGTGGGTCCACATTCCAGCAAATTCTAATTGATACTAACTTCAAGGAACCATTGTAACCATTGTTCTCGCTTCTTCCAAACAAGAGGAGGGCGTTCTTTCTCAGCCTTGATGGTCCCCCTCTAAAATGCAAATCACCCCACCTGGGGTAGGATATGATGTGGCCTTACCCCTGATTTGTGGAAGGAAGTACAGAGGGTGGAAAATGAATTTGCTGGTCACGTGTGGACTTGGAAAGGAGCAAGCTCCAGACTTTGGTGCCGAGCCTCTCACTCAACGTCTGTGCAGTGACAAGCCCCAGACCATCGCCAGATATCAGGCAAGTCTGTGACATGCCACCTCATACATCAAGAGCACAGGCTCGGCGCATCTGGGGGAACCCTCTTCAATCAATGTGGGTCCCACCGCCTCTGGCCAAGAGCGGCAGCAGATGGCTGCCCACGTGGAGGAGGCGACTGCCGGAGCATAAACAAGCATAGCAGAGCCACTCCTCCCCACGGACTGGGAGAGAAAGCAGGTCAGAGGACAGGTCTTGTGTGGTCTAAAGGAGCATTCCCCAGTCCTGGGACAGGCTACAGAGAAACAAAACGGAGGGCCTTAATCCATTAACTTGGGGAGATACTCCTTAGTAGAGACGTCTCTTGGAAGCAAAGCCCTTAAAAAAGGCTCTGAGACGTACTGTAGGAAGAACCTGCTGAATTTTAACTTGCTAGACCAAGGAAACCCTACCTACCCCACTATTTTTCCCCCCATAATACTTATTAACATTCCCCATCCTTTGGAATCACTAATGTTCCATGGAACATGTGCAGACAAACATTGGTCAAAAGGATTATTGAGCAAGAATTAATACTGAATTTTCTCCTCTTTCCTCATTTGGGCTGAGTCTTGATTAAAAAAGAAAAAGAAGGTGACATTTGCTTAGGGCTCGCCACAAGCCAGTCAGCCAGTGCTTAACTCATGGAATCCTCAGGTGTTGGAAGCGATTATCCCCATTTTTTTTTTTCCCGAGGAAGATTTGCCCTGAGCTAAGATCTGTGCCAAATTTTCTTCTATTTTGTATGTGGGTCACCGCCACAGCACAGCTGCCGACAAGCAGTGTAGGGATTGGAACCTGGGCCACTGAAGAGGAGTGTGCCGAACTTAACCACTAGGACACGGGGCCAGCCCTATCATCCTCATTTTAGGGATGAAGAGACTGAGGCAAAGGAAGTTAAGTAACTTGCCCAAGGTCAAACAGATACTAACTGTACACTGAATTAAGATACAATTCACCTTTGGTGCTTAATTTCCTTGTCTTTTCTATTTGCTCAGGTCCAAAGAATACCATCAAGCTATACAGGCAGATTCCAAGGCTGTAAGTCCAAAGCAAACCGTAATTAGAGCATTTGTCAGAAAACTTTCAAATATTACCTAATCCAAGAAAGATGCTGTTTTAAAGGAGACAAAATAATGAGCTTTGCCTTTGCCCTCATGTTATTTTTTGGAGAGCTATTTGGTGATGCTGGTCACATTTAAGATGTGTGTTCCCTTTGACCCGGCGATTCTATTCCAAGAATTTACTCTTTGGAGATAAATAGACACATGCAAAAATGAACACATGGACGTGTCTTCTCTTCACTCTCTAAACCTTAACACCTTTCCTTCTTTTCCCTTAGTTGGTGACCCTGACAAAATGGAAGCAACCACAAAAGACGGAGCACGTAGTCTCACCCCATCTCTACCAGCCCTGCATTCCTTCCTGCTGCTCTGCAGCTGGCCCCTCCACTCAGGCCTGGATCTCCTCCCTCTCGTCTGCTTGAAGGCATCACTCTTTTTTGCATTATCACATTTTTCCCTCTCTACTGGCTATTTTCATCAGCATATAAACGTGTTGTTGTTTTAAAAAACAACCATTAAAAAAACCCCGACCCTCCCTTGGCCCTACATCTAGTTTTTCTAGCTATTCACCCAATTTCTCTGCTCCCCTTTATGCAAAACATGAAGTAAGAGCTCATACTCACTGTCTGCAATTTCTCTCCTCTACCCTTTCTGGAATCTACTTCAATCAGCCTTTGGGTCCATACCACCATCAAGGTCCCCAGTCAACTCTACTTTACCATATCCAGTGGCCTCACTTTACTCTCACTGGACTCTGCCATGACTCCCTCCTTCTTGGAATTCTTCACTCACTTGGCTTTCGGGACTCCACCCTCTCTTGGTCCTCCTATGTCCTCGGCTGCTCTTTCACAGTCTTCTTTGTCAGTTTCTCCTTACCTCTGCGACCTTTTAACGCTGGAGGACCCCAAGGCTCAGTCCTCGGACCTCTTCTCCATCCATACTCACTCTGGAGGTGACCTTGCCTGGCCTCCACGGTGCTCACTATCATCTAAATAGTGATGTCTCCTGGGGCCCAGACTCTCCCCCGAACTTGACTTCTACAGCCAACTGCATACCTGGCAGCACCACTTAGAAAAACCTCTCGCAGTCTATGCAGAAGTCGAAATATAATGATGTACACCTGAAATTTACATAATGTTATAAACCAATGTGACCTCAATTAAAAAAACCCCAAAACTAACAAACAAACAAAACCTCTCAAGCTTACCCTGTCTGAAGCGGACCCCTCCTGCCACGACTCCCCCCAGTCCTGCCCATTTCAGCCCCTTCAGGCTTCCATCGGTTGAGGCCAAACACTCTGGAGTCCCCCGGGCTCCTCTCTTCCTCTCAGCCCTCATTCAGTCTGCCAGCAAGTGCTGTCGGCTCAGCCTCTCCTGTATACTCAGAATCTAGCCACTTCTCACCTCCTGCCCCGCTGCCACTCCATGTCAACCCGCCGTGAGGCCTCTCCTAGGTCATGGCACCAGCCTTCTCATGGTCTCCCAGCTTCCCTCCTTGCTTCCCCAAATCTCCACTCCACAGAGCAGCCAAACTCATTTGTAGAAAATGCACATATGGTCATGTCAAGTCTATGGCCAAAGCTTTCCAATTGCTTCCTATTTTAGCATAAAATGCAAAGTCTTTCCGAGGCTGACAGGGCCCGGCAGGACTCAGCTCTTGTCCCCTACCTCATCTCCTCCTTCCCCTTGGCTCACTCGGCTCCAGCCGCAGGGCCTCCGTGCTGCTCTGTGAACAGGCCATACACACCTCTGTTCCTTCTGCCCGAAATGCCCTTCCCCTTGGTCACTCAAGGCTTCTGTCTCACTCAGGTCTCTCGAATGTCCCTTGACCAGAGAGGCCTCCCCTGACTACCACACACTAATAGTCACCCCGGCCCCTGGCACTCCCTCCTCCTGTAGCTTGCTTTATTTCACACCCACAGTCCCACCTGGCACACTAAATGTCTGTTTGTTGTTTGCCTCCCTTCTCTAGAACACAAGCCCCACAAGGTGAAACTCTGTTTAGATCATGGCTGAATCTCTAGAGCTAGTGCCTGGCAAGGAAGGCACTCAATAAATATACGCTGAGTCAATGAGGGATGTTTTTTCAATGTTGCTTATAAATCCAAAAGGTTCACAAAAGTGGACTGATTAAAAAAAATTGTTGTAGACCCACCCAATGGGACAGCATTCAGCCAGTATAGGGGCTCATTTAGATGTATATTTACTGCCATGGTGAGCTTTCCAAGACATGGGAGATGAAAACACATTAAAAAATAACACGAATTAAAAGGTCTCGTTAATGTAAAATTAGATAAGGCCATCCACATGGCTTCGTGTAGATAAATACCCTGAGATAAGGCTGCTTTTGGAAAGTGAGCTGCTGCAGTCTTACTTTTCCTTATACAATTCTGTACTGTTCGGATTCTCTGCAAGGTGCAGCTGGCATCTTTGCAAATAGGAACAAACAAAATGACAAAGTGCCCTGGGGTCCAGGTGGAGGTGAGAGGGGTGGTGGACACGGGGGAGGGCAAAGGGGATGGTCTCGGCCAAAATGAGGTGCCTATGTCCAAACTCTGGGGGCTGCACTGTGTTCTGCTATTCAGGTCTTTGCTGGTGTTTTCTAGAACAGATGTCATTTCTGCCTACTGGGGTGACATCCTGAACAGAGGAAATGGAGCGGCTTTGAGAAATGGCACAGGATGGCAGCAAGGCCCCTCAGAGCAAACTGGGGATTTCAGGAAGAGAAAGTGGCTTTATGGAACTTCATTGTCTCTGGAAGTGGAGGCCATGTAATTTGCTGGTTAGTTCCTAGTGAGCACTAGTTAAAGTAATACCAGGTATATTGGTTTCCCATAGCTGCTGGAAAAAATGACCACAAACTTAGTGACTTAAAACAATACACATTTATTATCTCACACTTCCGGAGGTCAGAGGTCCGAAATCAGAGTCACTGGGCTAAAGTCAAGGTGTTGGCAGGGCTGGTTCCTTCTGGAATCTCCAGGAGAAAATTCTTTTTTTTTTGCCTTTTCCAGCTTCTAGAAGCTGCCTACATTCCTTGGCTTGTAGCCCTTCCTCCGTCTTGCCGGATTGTCAGCCCAATCCCTGCTTCTGTCATCACAGCACCTTCTCCTCTGACTCTCACCCCCATCCCCCAACCCTCGAATCTGTCTTACAAGCACTGTTGATTACATCGCCCCACCCAGATAATCCAGGACAGTCTCCCCCTCAGAGGCAATTATTCAGCCTACCATTCCAGGTAATAGAGAGGCTGTCGTTTCCTGTGAACACAAGCAATGCAAAGTATTAAAGTACTAAAGGTATAACCTTTGATCCCATCAGGCAATGAAAAAGGGACTAGGAAATGATGGGCACTTTGGCCAAGGGGATTGTGTGGTTGATGACAGGACTCAAAGCTGGGTTCTCAGGCTCTGTTCCAAGGCCGGCATTACCCAGGACTAGGTCAGATCGCACTGACAGGGTTGCAAACTATACGAGTGCCAAGAGAATGACAAACGTGCATTCCAAACTGTCTGTGCTGGTGGGGAAGCCCCTCCAGACCTGTCACTATTGGATTAAGTCAGACAAGAGAACAGGGACATGCATGTAGTTCTGAGGAAGAAGACCAGAGACTGAGTCAGGAAAAGGTAACTTCATTATTTTCCTACCATTGTGAGACCCGCTTGCTTCAAGTAGCATTAAGCTTCACTGAAATACTTGGCAGACATTTGTGTCCTTGACTCTAAGCTGAGCCTGGTCACTCTGAGCGCGGAGCTCGAGCGCCACACACACTCTGCTTGACACCCAGCTGCGGTCCTGGCTCAGAGGACCCCATTAGAGGTGACACAAGCCATCCCAGCAGTTGAGCGCTTGGAGGGTGGGAGACAAGACAGGACAGGCAGCTCGCAGCTTCGGGTGCCCCTCACGCTGCACTCCCACTCCCGCCCCCTCTTTAATCTCTGGCAACCACTAACTTGTTACATACTTAGCTTTTTAAGAAACTGCCAATCCGTTTTTGCAGAGCGGCTGTGCCATTTTACTTTCCCACTAGCAATTTAGGAGTGATCCAGTTTCTCCCCATTCTCACCATCATTTGATGGTGTCACTATGTTTTATTTCCGTCATTCTAATGGGTGTGCAGTGATTTCTCATCGTGGTTCTGATTTGCATTGCCCAAGTGGCTAACGATGTTGAGCATCTTCTCATGGGCTTATTTGCCACCTGTATATCCCCTCCAGTGAGATGTCTCATGTCTTTTGCCCATGTTCTCATTGGATTGCTTGACTTTTTACTGTTGAGTTTTGAGTGTTCTTTATATATTCTAGATACTAGTCCTTTGTTGGATATATGTGTTTGCAAATATTTTCTCCCAGTGTGTAGCTTGATTTTCATCCACTTAACAGGGTCTTCTCAGAGCAAGTTTGCACTTTTGATCAAGTTCAACTTCTCGATTTGTCCTCATGCTCTTGCCGTCAGGCTCCCCATGGTCTCCTCAGGCACCGCAGGGGAGGGGCTCTCACTAGGCCAGCTGGGGTGAAAGTCCTCGCTCCAGCCTTGTGAGGGTGGGAGTCGAGCTCCCCATTTGGCCATTAATGATGTGGGTGTGGGTGGGGCTGCAGTTTTTTCTGTGATGTTGGCTGGAGAGGAGCCATTACTGCCTAAATGTTTTCTTTTTGCTGGGTTGCCTTTCCTTCTTCCTTTGGCTAGAGACGGCAGGCTTCTGTTGGTCTTATTATTATTATTGTGGTTAAATATACATAACATAAAAGTTACCATTTTAATCATTTTAAAGCGTACAGTTCTGTGGCATTCAGAACATTCACACTGTTGTGTAACCATCACCACCATCTATCTCCAGAAGGATTTCATCTTCCCCACAACTGAATTGTGCACCCATTAAATACTAGCTCCCCAGTCCCCCTCCCCCAAGTCCCTGGCAACCACCATTCTACTTTCTGTCTCTACGAATTTGACTACTCTAATTATCTCATATAAGCAGAATCATACAGAATTTGTCTTTTTGTGACTGGCTTATTTCATTTACCATAATGACCTCAAGGCTCATTCACGTTGTAGCATGTGTCAGAATGTCCGTTTTTAAAGCCGAATACTATTCTGTCGTATGGATATACCACATTTTGTTTATTTCATCTGTCAATGGACACTTGGGTTGCTTCCACCTTTTGGCTATTGTGAATAATGCTGTTCTGAACATGGGTGTACAAACATCTGTTCAAGGCCCTACTTTCAATTCTTTTTGGTATATCCCCCAAACTGGAATTGCTGGATCATGTGGTAATTCTATGTTTAATTTTTAAGGAACTACCATACCGTTTTCCACAGCAGCTGCACCATTATACATTCCCACCAGCAATGCACAAGGATTCCAATATCCTCACATCCTCATCAATACTTTTTTGGGGGGCGGATAATAGCCATCATAATGGGTGTGAAGTGGTGTTGGTCTTTTTTTTTCTGTCTGTGCCCATCAGCATCTCCGTGTTGCTGGCTTTCCTCCACTCCAAGCATGGGATATATGAGGCAAAAAGAAAACTGGGGAACTCATCACTGTGTCATTTTTGGGGGTCCCAAGTTCCCTAGCTGGTCTGCTTTCTTCCCTCAACCTTTTAGAGTTGTCTTATGTTTTTTTCTAATGTATAATGTCCAGGGTTTTTAATTGTATTTAGTGGAAGGGATAGGGAAAAGTATATCTACTTTACGTAGCAGATATATCATATCAAGAGACCTCTGAATTTCTCTTCATACTTAGGTACCCTCTCCATTTCTTTTTTTTCTGGAAATTTATTTATTGAAGAAACCAGGTTGTTTGTCCCACAGAGCTTTCCACAGAATTGGATTTTGCTGATTGCATTCCCTATAGTGTCATTTAACATAGTCCTCTATGCCCTGTATCTCCTGGGAGATTGGTAGTTAGAAGGCTTGATCAGATTCAGGTTACAGTTTTTTGCAAGACTACGTCATAGGAGGTGGTGTGTACTTCTATCATGAGGCACACGACATCTCTTGTCTTTCTTGGTAATATTAACTCCTTCAATAGTTACCACTTTTCTTTTTCTCTCTTTTATTTTTCTAGTAGCACCACAAACTCAGGAATTTAACTATATAATTTCAATCCATTGCTATTGGTAGTCTTGTAGATGTTCATCCCATGTCTAGCTATAAAGAGCGTCTTTAAATGCTTCTGACAGGGCCCCAGGTGTCTCTGCCAGTCCCCTGGAAGGCTGGTATGAAAAGATGCTCCAGAATATCTTGGACATTTTTTGCCCTAAATCTGGAATCAGCCACTCTCCGAGGAGCCCTGGATCCTTCTGGTAGGAAACATTTAGAGACCACAATTTGGGCACCAGCGGTGCTCACTAGCTACTGGCTTGGTCGTTGTTTTTAGGCCTTTTCAGTGACCCAAGCTAGGAAATAAATGTGTGAGTTTAAGATAAATACATCATGAGTTCAAATTGGTATTTCCATATAAAATTCAGAACTAAAGGGTTTTAATTTAACTTCCTTGGTTTTACAGATGCAACTTTTTTTTTCCCATGCCAAAAACTTGGTTACCAATGATAACAACATAATTACTCATTTACTTTCTCCAGCAATAAACATACAACGGGCTCAGTACAATCTCACAAAAACAATACAACACTTCCACAAACAATTACTGAAAATGGTTTTTGTTTATCAATCAATCGTTTATTTGTTGCCACTCTTTTTGTCCTTAGGGTATATCCTACTAGGGATGCAAAGTAAAATTCTTGTATTTTAAAGTCATTTGAAATAATTCCTTTACGTGTATTTAGGTCACCAACTTGATATACGGTTATGTTCATTTATTTCATTTTGCTTTTAATTTTTAGGAATTAAAAAAATTTATTTTAATAATTATGTAAATATTCACATGGTTCTAAAGCCAAATCTATAAAGCAAATTATATGTGGACAAGTATATGTTCTAACCTTGTCCCCTATATATTATGCCCTCTCTCCTTCCATAGGTTAACAACTTACAACATTTTTGTTTTTGGTTTACCCTTCCACTTAAAAAAATATAAGCAAGTATCTCTATATTTATATGTATCTCCCTTTTTTTTTTTTTGCTGAGAAAGATTTGCCCTGAGCTAACATCTGTTACCAATCTTCCTCTATTTTGTACGTGGGCTGCCGCCACAGTACGGCCATTGATGAGTGGTGTAGGTCTTGCCCAGGAACCGAACCTGGGCTGCCAAAGAGGAGCATGCCGAACTTAACCACTAGGCCACTAGGGCCGGCCCCTCTATCTCCTTTCTTAAACAACTGGTAGCATACTATTCACACTTTTCTCTATCTGGTGTGTCTTTTTTTTTTTGGTGAGGAAGATTAGCCTTGAGCTAACATCTGTTGCCAATCCTTCTCTTTTTGCTGAGGAAGACTGGCCCTGGGCTAACATCCGTGCCCATCTTCCTCTACTTTATATGTGGGATGCCTGCCACAGCAAGGCTTGATAAGCAGTGTGTAGGTCTGCACCCAGGATTCAAACCTGTGAACCCCAGGCCACTGAAGTGGAGCATGTGAACTTAACCACTATGCCATGGGACCAGCCCTATCTTGTGTTTTTACCTACTGTATCTTGAAGATCTCTCTGTATCTTCAAGTGCACAGAGATAGTCATAATTCCTTTTTATAGCTACACAGACTCCATAGTGTGAATGTACCAATTTATACAAACCATTCCTTGTTGATGGAAATCAAATATTTTTTTGAATGGAGTTTCTACACTGAGTAACTCTGTCATGTGGTTAAACAAGTCCCTGTGGTTATTTGTCCTCATTCATAAGTTACCTTTCAATTTTCTCCCCTACTCTCGGAAGCTTTCTCCATGCAAGGGGCTGGCTCTATTTATGTATACCACCTAGTTAGTGAGTTCCCAGATAGCAAATATCCCTGACAAGGTACTAAACAGAGATTTAGTTTCAAAGTTACTTCCAGAACAATTTTCCTGAAGGGGAAACAGGGAGTTATTGTTTAATGGGTACAGAGTTTCTGTTTGGGATGATGAAAAAGTGCTGGGGATGGATGGTGGTGATGGTTGCAAAACAATGAGAATGTACTTAATGCCACTGAACTGTACACTTAAAAATGGTTAAAATGGTAAATTTTATGTTATGTATATTTTACCTCAATAAAAAAAAGGAATAAGTAACATCTACAGGAAACACTCAAAAATTTACCGAAAAATAGCAATAAAGATTTTTTAATGTTAAAAAAACAATTTTCGTCAATAAATTGCTATTTTAATGTGTAACTTATACAAAAATTAAACTTTTAGGGCTGGCCCCGTGGTCGAGTGGTTAAAGTTCCATGTGCTCTGCTTCGGTGGCCCGGGTTCACGGGTTCGGATCCCAGGCATTGACCTACTCCATTCATTAGCCATACTGCGGAGGCATCTCACAGGTAGAATAGAGGAAGATTGGCACAGATGTTAGCTCAAGGCTAATCTTCCTCAAGGAAGAAAAAAAAAAAAGGAAGACTGGCAACAGATGTTAGCTCAGGGCGAATCTTCCTCATCAAAAAAAAAAACCCCACCAAAAAACCATTTTTATACATACACTAAATGAGGTTTTCAATTGATACGAATGTGTTTCATTGCAGGGTGAATAGTAGATATCCTCAATTTAGGGATGGCTCCTTTCTCCACTGTGGTAATAAATGAAAGTTGGCCACTTTCCAAGCTTAATCATTTGACATGACATCTGTACAAATTTCTCTCCAAGTTTAATGATTTGATAGCAAGTTAGCTCTTTCTAAACATATTTATCTTACTACATGGTGACTTGAATTTTATGGCTTCTAAATGAGGCACTTATGCAGAGGAAATCCAGCTCAGTGACAAAGGAGACAAACTCTAATATCCATCCCTGCTGATGTTAGAGTCAAGGTTTATTTACACTAGGCTGAGGATGTCAGGGACTCAGGGAAAACCTATACAGAGAATTTTCTCAAGTCTGGATTGACTAATGAAAGAGCTGTACATACTGGTGAGCCGCCATGATGCTTCACCATGTCTTCTTCATAACCTTGTCTCCATCTATAAAATATAGCCTTACTATTGATAAATAGAGAATGTTTCAGAGACAACAAAATTTTCTTTCCTGGCTATGTAAAAAGACATTCTTTAAAACTCTTCAAGTAGGAAAACCAGCTATTTTATTTCTGTGGAAAGACTCCACTTCCCTCCATCACTAGAATTATACGAGGCTGAGTGACAACGAACTGATTCACGCTGGGTCACTGCGCACACTACAGGCAGGACCAGTACCTGTAATCTGAGCTGTTACTTGACTTGGGTTCAGTGTCTGAGATGATGTGGGGCACAGGGAGCGTGCACACATGTGGCCGCTGATGCCCTGCTGAGATAAATGACCACTTGTCCCAGAGTATTCATCTCAAAAGCAAGCAAGGGAGATGATAAAGATGGAAGACTTGATATAGTTGAAGAAGAAAAGCCAGAGGTAATAAGGTGTCTACGAGTACTTGGGAACAACTAGTCATGCGTTGCTTAACAATGGGGATATGTTCTGAGAAATGCATCATTAGGCGACTTCGTCCTTGTGTGAACATCATAGAGTGTACTTACACAAACCTAGATGGAATAGCCTACTACACACCTAGGCTATATGGTATAGCCTATTGCTCCTAGGCTACAAACCTGTACAGCACGTCACTGTACAGAATTTTGTAGGCAATTGTAATATAATGGTAAGAATTTGTGTATCTAAACGTATCTAACATAGAAAAGGTACAGTAAAAATACAGTATAAAAGATAAAAAATGGTATACCTGTATAGTGCACTTACCATGAATGGAGCTTGCAGGACTGCAAGTTGATCTGGGTGAGTCGGTGAGTAAGTGGGGAGTGAATATGAAGGCCTAGGACATTACTGTACACTACTGTAGACTTTATAAACACTGTACACTTAGGCTACACTAAATTTATAAAAAAAAGATTTTTCTTTCTACAATAATAAATTAACCTTAGCCTACTGTAATGTTTTTACTTTATAACCTTTTAAATTTTTTAAAACTTTTTGACTCTTTTGTAATAACACTTAAAACACAAACACAAACACACTGTACACCTGTACAAAAATATTTTCTTTCTTTTTTTTTAAAGTCACAGAATCTTTTTTTTTTTTTTGAGGAAGATTGGCCCTGAGCTAACATCTGTTGCTGATCTTCCTCTTTTTTTTTTTTCCTCCCCAAAGCCCCAGTACATAGTTGTATATCCTAGTTGTAGGTCCTTCTAGTTCTTCTATGTGGGACGCTACCTCAGCATGGCTTGATGAACGGTGAGTAGGTCTGCGCCCAGGATCCGAACTGGTGAACCCCAGGCCGCTGAAGCGGAACATGCAAACTTAACTGCTACGCCATTGGGTCGGCCCCCCAAAATATTTTCTTTTTTTTTTTTTGTGAGGAAGATCAGCCCTGAGCTAACATCCATGCTAATCCTCCTCTTTTTGCTGAGGAAGACTGGCTCTGAGCTAACATCTATTGCCAATCCTCCTCCTTTTTTTCCCCAAAGCCCCAGTAGATAGTTGTATGTCATAGTTGCACATCCTTCTAGTTGCTGTATGTGGGACACGGCCTCAGCATGGCTGGAGAAGCGGTGCACGCCCAGGATCCGAACCCAGGCCGCCGGTAGCGGAGGGCGCGCACTTAACCACTAAGCCACGGGGCCAGCCCATATTTTCTTTATTTACTTAGTTATTCTATAAAAATTTTAAAAATAGAAAAAAATTTAATTTAATTTTTTTACTTTTTAAACTTTGTTAAAAACTAAGACACAAACACACACATTAGCCTAGGCCTACAGGGCGTCAGGATCAACAATATCACTGTCTTCCACCCCCACATCTTGCCCCTCTGGAAGGTCTTCAGAGGCAATAACATGGAGCTGTCATCCCTATGATAACAATGCCTTCTTCTGGAACACCTCCTGAAGGACTTGCCTGAGGCTCTTTTTGAGGAGGTGTTTCTCTTTTCAGAAACATGTCCCTGGTGGTTTACTTGATTTGTTTCTTTTTTTCATCATTTGCTTGCACCATGAACATTCCTCTCTATTAATGAAAATCTTTTGGTGATAGGGTCCATGTTTTCAAACATTTTAAGGAGCTTGTGGAGGTCTGAAAAAGCTTCTGCTAAACCCTTCACTGTGAATTTTCTGGGAGGTTCTTCTTTGTCTTCTCCTGCAGTTTCCGCTTCTCTTGCCTCTTCTTCACTTAAGCATTTCTGTTCTAGTTCCAACAACTCCTCATTAGTTAACTCCTCAGGAACCATCTCTAGGAGCTCCTCAATGTCACCCTCATCCACACCCAGGTTAAAGTTGTTTGCCATCTCAACCACAGCCTTGTTGATGTTTGCAATCTCTTCATCCTTGGCAAATCCTTTGAAGACATGGACGAACCTCTAACTTCTTCCAGATGCACCAAGCAATACGAATTTTTCAGCTCCATTATAATCTTATGGGACCACTGTCATATACGCAATCCATCCTTGACCAAAATGTTGTTATGCGGCGCATGACTATAGTAGAATTCAGAGCCAAACCACAGTGTAACAAAGCATTTATCCAAGTTCTTTGGAAGATCTGGCCCCTAGACCTGCCTCGAAATCTGTATCATGGAAATTTACACAAAAGCAGAGAAACTGGTATAATGATTCCCCACGTACCCAACCTCAGCTTCTGTCAGTCTTGTTTCATCTACCAACCCTCTCTTCTTCCCCTTCAAGTATTTTAAAGCAAATTTCATACACTATGTTATTTCACCCCCCAGTATTTCAATATCCTGCCCCTCTCAGGACTGTCAAACAATAAATACCCAGTATTCACTACCGGAAAATCAGCAATGTTATTTTTAATACAGATGTGGTACAGAATGTTTAATTACAGCAGGGCAGAGTTTCTAGTTAAATAAAATTAAAAACCTTTATTTTCCCAAATATAAAATTACTAAATTAATGTCTCAAAAGAAAATATAACATGGTGAAAGCTTTAAATTACACCACTATTCACCACAGGATTTATGATTTACCAGTTACATACTCCACCACTTTGGCAAAAGGATGAAAATCTTAAAACAGTTTATAAACCTAATAATATAGCAAAGACTGTATACATCTCCATATTGCACTTTTTTATGTACAAGAATAAAACAGTAAAGTGTATTGCATATACTAAGAACAGCACAAATTTTTCACAATTAAACTTATGCAGAAGCTGATGTGAGTATTAAAAATGTAGAAATGTAATAATGTATATACAGAATGCTGAGACTGTATTAACAAACTCTATGTACATAACAATATACTGTACTACTTTTAAATTTTTAGCATAGTTGTGTTTATTAATACAGGCCTTTGGTTCTAAACTGCCTGACTAGTTTTAGGCTCACATAGTTTCTTAAGCTTTCATATTTTTTAAATGCAAGTAAATGAGTATAAAAGCACTAAACCTTCTGGTTCACTGGTACAAAAATTACAATGGTCAGTTTCCTTAGGTCATCAAAAACTAGTCACAAAAATAATTCTTGTATTCAACCTGAATGTGCCACAGGAAAAAAAAATATTTTCAAGATTTTCCAGCTTAGCCTAGAGGCAAAAGGTTACCCCAGCCTCAATTTCAGTGCTACTGTCCCTGCTATGTACATTCTAGAACACTCGTTTTCTCTAGGCCATTTAATACTACTCTGTAAGGAAGAATAAAATTTAACTCCAGCTTAAGAGTGTCCACCACACATTTCTGTTAAGACATAATGAAAACTTTGAATATTGCCAGCGAGATTTAAAAAAATATGTGCACCCTCTTATGACTCCTCTAGAAAATGTGCTAAGAAATAACACAGTTCTTTATCTCCTTTCTTTCCCATTCCCCCTGACTTCTTGTGCTCGGTCTTCCCCGTGTCTTGCATGGGCCCAGTGATTAGCTTTGGAAATCATCCTGAGTTTGCAAATGACAAAGTAAGTCCCCACATGTGGTCCATGAGGCGAAATCACACAACTGAGGACGAGCTGGTCATCCCATGAACCATTGTGCTTGTTGGAGTCCCACTGATGGCATTGAAGATGTGAAGGGAATTCGGCAAAACGCTCGTCTTCTCCTCCAGGGGGCAAATCTTGAGGCACAGAAACACAATATTACCCAAGTGTAATGCCCTGAACAACATTTCTCAAAATGGTGCATTTCATGTCACATGTAATTTATTATCCAACGGTCACTGTTACTATGAATGATGGTGCACTCAGATAGTTTGGCTTTGGCAGTTTGCAGAGGGATTGTGTCAGCTCATCTAGTAAATGACCTTTTTCAGATCAGGATTATAAGGAGAAAGTCAAGAACAACATGTTTTGTTTCCTTTACAAGTTAGTGAATGGTGAGCCTTCTGGACTCACCAGATTATAAACAGCTTGAAGTCTATCTTACATATGCTTGATGGGGACATGACCTAGCCTTGTGCTTTGGAAAAGTCTTTTAAAACGAATCTGGAGCATCTGTGTTTCTCTACTGGCTCCTTTTCTCAGGCTCTTACAGATCTCCACCCTGGGAAAGAGATAGTGGCTGCCCCTCTGACCTGAACAAGTCTCTTTTCACACTAGGTAATGCAGGGGAGAATTCTAAATGCAAGACTTGACCTATTGCCAGGCAGAAACTGAGAATAACATACACACTCAGAGGCTCCCCTGGAAAAACCAAAATCAGGTCTATTCCAGGTCATGACCCTTTTTGCTTAAGGGTTCAAAGGAGTTTAATCTTCACAGTCGTTGGGATAATGAAAAGTTTAGGGTGCAGTTTAGAGCACAGCACTGCATTAAATGTCCATAAAATCTGGGGGTTTACTTTACTATTTTCAGCCCATAATTTTTTTCTTTTCTAGTGCCAAATGCTGGCACCCACTGATCAAGCTCTCCATTCTGTAGGAATCTGGAGACTTATGGAAAAGACCTTGAGCTTTCTCTAAAAACTTGTTCCCATGAGACCTTCCCTTTCTGCTTAATTACAACATATTTATTTCTTTAATTATTTCCATTTTTTTCCTACTTTTCTAAATCCCGAGAAGAGGGTTGCCTTCTTTTGCATATGCGTTGTCACTATGCCAACGTCTGCAGTTGTCCAAACTCAGTAATAACTTCGTTGGAGTCAGTTTATCAAGGTTCAGAAAAATAAAATTAAAAAACGACATTACCATCCCATCTGAACGTGTGAGCATGGAGGAGAAAAAAAGCAAGCAAGTTAAAGCTTAGACATTTAAGCTAGTTTCCTGCAACAGAAATTTCCTAACTAAATCATCATGTGACATGTTAACTGACACAAATGGTCCTAGCTTCCATTTTGCAAGACTGAAAGACAATAATGTAGGGAACAGACCAAAGTAGTTACGTTTTATTAAGGTGTTATTATTAGTGTTAGCACTAATTGTAAAGACTGGTACTGTGACTGGAATGAAGTCACTCTGGTTGATGGACAATGGACCCCTTGAAAAACGATAATGTGGAAGCTGTTCTTTGACATTCACTTGGTTCCCTGGGTAGCTGTCCCTCTGATGACTAGTGAGCCCACATAAGTAATCCTACTGAAAGTAATTCATACAGGAAGACGATAGCAGCCTTGTAATTAGGAAAGATGCCAGTAATGACAAGGAATATAGAGGTAGCCAGGAAGAATCCACTGGGGCACCCAGGTTAGCTGTAAATAGTCAAAAATTGAACAACTCTATTTTTTTTAAATAGTAAAAGACATTTAATGCAACAGATAATTCCTTAAATCAGGTTAGTCAACTCTGTTCTTTCAAAGGACTGGGTGAATAAAGAAAATTCTAGGAAGAGTACGGGTATTTCTTTTTATGTGAGTTTTTGTTTTTTGTTTTTTGAGCTAGATTCGAGTGGGGAGGGTCAAGCTTACAAACTGTGGCCACCTCTAAGAGCAATGAAGAGGAGGTGGGCGCTGCTCCCCTCTGGTCATGTTAGATACTAACCAGTGGGCAATTTGCTAGCTGTTCCCCCAGTCACCTGTGGTTAGATAGTAGCCGCAGTGTAGTATGCTACATTATTCTCCAGATATCAAAATTCTGGAAGGATGTCAGAAGGTTTAGGCCACCATAGGGTGTACTTGAGACCCCACCTGATGCGTGCTCCCTAAAAATGAGAACTCCAGGCTGACACTTACCTGCTCATGCATGATTTCAGAAAGCTCCTTTGCCATTTCCCTGTAGTTGGCCTTCATTTCTTCCTGATACTCTAACTGGTCCTCTTTAATCAGCCGTTCATTTACTGCTAAGGCTTGACCACAAGCTTCCACAAATTGCCTGAAATGGTGCGGGAGAGAAAAATAAAGGCACGTAGAGGACAAAGAATGAGTCTAACTGGTGGTACTGCTTTCCTGAATGAGCATAGACATGATCAATACTTGAAGAGAAAAAGACATTTCCAGTGTGCTTTACCTGAAAACTTCTTTAAGCAACTTCACTTTATTGTCAGGATATCTTTTCGTGTTTGTGTCATCTAAGAAAGCTCGGGCATATGCCAGTGGACCAGCGTTGACCTAGAAAAAGAACAAAGATTTTAAGCTATGTTATGAAGAAAATTTTCATTATCATTGATTTAGTTTCAGTTGGCAAGTACTAAAAATGCTGTCTGAGTTAGTCATGACCCCTGCTCTCCAGGAACTTATGACCCAAAAAAGAAAACTAAGAAAAAAGCTTATATTGTTATATGTTGTTTGATTTTATCATCTCAGCCATTCTCAGGGCACTTGTGATGATGGTTCATTTTATGTAGGAAGAACCAATGCTTGGAAAACTTAAGGACCCATTCAAGGTCAAACAGCCAATAAGCAAAACACCTGCGATTGGAGTCCGGGTCTTCCAATTGGTATTTGTGCTGCACTATACTAAAAGGGCGATCTAGTGAGTTCAGTGAAAAATTGAAAAATACAGGATATATGCTAGTTTTTAAAAACCAACTTGAATTGAATTGTGTAGACAGCCATGGGCAAACTGATTTGCTATCCTCAAATGAAGTAACAATCTGAAGTGTGCTGGAAGGCCAAAGATTAGGGGCATTTAGCAACGTGGTAAGTGAACCAGAACCCTGCATCTCTCTTTCAATGAGCCAAGAAGAGTTCTCTGAAGTTGGGTAAGTCAGGAAATGCGGAGAGAAGGAAGGTTAGACACATTGGATGTGAAGGAGAAAGTTTCAGGCATCTGAGACAGCTTGAGAAAGGACTTGACCATGTGATTACTGCATAATTTTTCCTGGGAGGTCTGGTGGGCTTGGAAGGTAAGTAAGTAGGGAGGGCTGTCTGTCTTGTCTGTCACTGTTGGCAAAGAGGAAGGGCTGTGATTCTGATCCATGGTGTGCAGGACTTGTACAGTAATGGCAGGAGAACCGAGCTGTGCGAGTTCACACCAGAGGTGGGAAGACAGATGGCCACTGTGGTTAGAGGTGGGTCCTCTGAGACAGTAACAAGTAGCTAACCTTCTGTGATGACTGGATGTGTTATCACACTGGATATGTGTGGGGACCCATGTTAACAACCTGAAGATGACCCAAATGACCAATTATCCAAAATGATACAATATATTCAATTTTAAGAAGATGCAAAGAGGAAAGCTGATGAGACTCATAAGGTCTCATAAGGTCAAGATCTTGGAGGGTAGCACCATGAAGGCACCCTGATGGCTCTGTCCTGTACAACAGCAACCCCAATGAGGCTCTTGGTTAAAGAATTACAGAAATACACAAATAAAATGATAAAATTAATTTCCTCTGGCTCCAACTTTGTTACCTTGGTGGGCACACATGTATAAACTTAACCTCCTCATTTCACCATGGAATTCTTTGCTTTTCATGATGACTGAGCATTTATAAAACTCTAAGGTCACCACCAAATGACAGGGCACAATTTGCCCTTTAGAAAGCTCAACCTTCCCAGCCCTACCTTTACTGGTATCCACACCCCTCTGCTGGCCTTTCAATAGAGGCTGAATGTTCCCAGGCCATGTTATTGAGTGGTTTTGTTTTTAACTGCAGAAAATTGTGGCCTCTGGACCCATTATGTAACCACTCACATTGCTGGAATATTTATCATATTCACTTGATAACTTATTTTAGCACCTAAGTCTTTTGGGCCATAAGGGAAGATGTTAAAAACATCTGTAAATACTTTCATGGAGAATGACAATTAGAAAAATATTAGGCAACAACTCAGCATGAATCGAATAAAAAGTTGACAAAAATTGATTTCAGAAAATGAACCAAGAAAATCCCCAAATCTGTATACTACAATCTACATGTAACTTTCATTAACACACCCTTCTTGAAAGAGAAAAGAGTTGGAGGTAGGGAGATACATATATACACACATATATATATGTCTGTATGTATATAAACAGACATATATATAAAATAAGTGCTAGAGTTATTTATATGCCCTTAAAAATACCAATAAAGCAAGAGGATACTAGTCACTGGACAGAGGTGATTTAACATTTACCAGTTTCCTTGGAAACCATATAAGTAAGAAACCTTTTAAAAAACGTATTATTGCAGTATAATATACAAGCAGAAAAGTGCATATAAGTGTACAGCTTGATGAATTTTCACAAACTGAACATATTTGTGTAATCAATACCTAGATCAAAAATGATTTTTCCATAAATGGGTGCACAACACTTAGGTAGCTATATGGAAAAAAACATATTTTGATCCCTATCTGCTACCACATACAAAATCACTTCCAGATGGACTGCAGATCTACATAGGAAGGAATGCTGAACAAAGGAGGAGAACATAGGAGAGCATCTTTGAAACAGATTTAAGAACAGCTTTCTTAAAAAGGACACAAAAAATGCTACCAATAAAGGAAAAATTGATTCACTGGGCTATAGTAAAATGAAGAATTTCTGTTAATCAAAATATACCATTAAGAGAGTGAAACTTAAGGTATTTTTTCAGATACAATTTTCATAGAACCAGAAATGATAGTTTTATTTTAAAAACCTACAGCTACCCACACTTCTTTATATTTAGAAGAGTCTTGATGCTTCCAATTAGGCACCTAGAATTCCCCAAATTACCAAAAAATCAGGTTAGTATGGAGAGCTGTCTCCTGCCCCTAGCTGACAGCTTAGCAAGAATGACAGTTCTTGTAGGTAGAATGGGGTGGGGTGGGGGCCCTAAAGCTACTGCCCCCTCTGGTATCAGGAGAAACTGCACAGACACTGGGGGGAGGTAACAGGGATCACCTGGTAAGCCAGGGATCTACACTAGACCTTGGTGGTGTGAATGACTTGAAATTTACCGATGTCCAAAGGAGCCTTTCCTCTGTCCTTGCGTGGTTTGGCTCACCTGAACACTCACGCTGCCCTGGAGTTTGAGCTGCAGTTTGATCATGTCCACTTCGGCTGAGGAACACAGCTGCCGGAGCTCAGCCACTTTCTTACTCATCTCATCAATGGCCACTTCAATGGGGTTCAGGTCGGTGTGGTGTTGGTACATGACGGGGATCCGCTTCTTTACGTAAGGGAAGCAGTGTATTGCTGCAGAGCAACAAGTCTCAGAATTATTCCGTAGCTTGCATGATCTTTACTATTACTGAAGTAGAAGTAATTATTATTCCCATTTTACAGATAAGAAACCCAAAGCTTGCCAAAGTCATATGCCAGTATTTTGTGGAACCAGAATATTGTCTTCCTTTATCACTGTTTATGTTTAATGACAAGTTGTATCATATGAAGTCAAGAGAGCTGGGTCATTGTTAACCTTTAACGTGAGAAGTTTGTCTTTGAAGAAATCACTTTATCATTCCCTGCTCAATTTTCTCATCCATGAATGCCCTGCCTTCCGTGGAAGTTGTGAGATCTGAATGAGCAAGTAGGTATAAGATGGCTTTGAAAATATAAAAAAGACTAATCAGTTTTGAGATATCACATTCAGATTAAGTCAGAAAATAGTTCATATAAATATCCTTGAGAAAATTCATTTTTCTTCATAGAACAACTCTGAATCACAGACTTAAGTCTGCACAAATCGAGAAATCAATGAAAAAAAACAAGTGAAAATATATTTCCAAGCAAAGTATTTTATGAACCACAAATTCATAAACTGTTGGAGTAGTACTAATAAAAAGATACTTTGAAACGTAAATGAATAAAAAATGTAAATAGAAACATTTACTTTTTTTAATATAGTTTTTTATAAAAAAAATCAATGTTTTCATTTACCATAATTAGATAAATGAACATATCAACAACAAAGAGTCACGTTTAAAAATGAACAGCTGAATTCAATTTGGGTCTGTTTCATAGTTCCACTCTTTATATGGTATATAAATATCTATAATATTCTCATTTAACATATATTAACTAATAGATATGTAGATATATGCTTAAAAGCTTACTTTATTTTTTAACAAGCAAAAATAGGATGGGAGTGTTGTGTCCAGATTCGTTACTATTTAGTAAGGGGCTGGGGGGGGTTTATTCAGAAAGGACTTATTACAAAATGAGAAAACAGGGCCCTCCCCATAGAACATAGAGTTCTGATGGGTCCCCCAAAGTCTGGAGAAAGCAGGAGAAGATGTTCAACTCAATGCAACTTCATTTGTCACCCACTCACAAACCTCTTCTAGTCTCTAAATGTTTTATCAACCTAAGACTGTGTCTCCTATTTCTTTTGCGTTCATGCAGACACACAGTTTTCAGGTGGCAGCACTGGGATGGATAAAGCCTCTTTTAACTGAAGGCTCCTTTGGTAGTGTGACAAGAGTGATGCACTGCCGCTTACCAGCCCAGGAGACAGGGAAATGGTCCTGCAGGCAGAGGTGCAGCAAGCTGTGCCGGACTGATATGCTTTACAGAGGAGTGCTACAGCATGCCCATTTGTAAAAAGAGGTACCGACGGAAACGGTGCTTGCGTTTCCAACAGCCACGTCAAAACACATGTGATTAGTCACAGTGTTTGAGGGCCATGGTGCGATGACACTGTTATTTCAGAGAGAAAAACCATCTCCAAGGATGTTTGTGAGGTGTCCATGATTACGTCCATTTCACTCAGTGTGAAAGTCCTGAGTCACTGCTTCTTGTTATGGTAATTAGAGACACAAAGAGGTAAAGGAGAGGTATAACGATACAGAAAACTCCGAGTCTGTGCCTGAGCCTACCAGGTCCATGTGATCTGGGACTCCCCCTGCCTTCTTTGCTGGATCACCTCTCCTCCTCTCCCTCAGGCTCACTGGGCTCCAGCCACATCAGGCTGCTGGTCGTCCCCTGGTCCCCTGAAGGCACTGGACACAAGCATCCCCGTTATTGGCCTTTGCCCCAGCAGCTCCTTCTCCTTCCAGATGTTTGCATGACCCACTCCCTCATCTCCTTTCAGTCTGGACCCAAATGTCATCTCCTCAGTGAGGCCTACCCCAGCCACCCTATTTAAATGGCAACCCTCTCAACTCCTCATTTCCAATCTCCTTTCACTCTTGTCCAGAACACGTATTACTTTCCAACACAGGTATATTTACTCATTATGTTTACTGTTTATCATCTATCTCCTCCTGCTACTATCTAAGCTGCATAAGCCAGAGAGCTTGGTTTTGTTAGTATGCCAAGTTGGAATACTGCCTGTGCTCAATATATTTTGCTGAATTAATGAATGTATTACTGCCCAAATGACTAAATGAAAAAGGAAACAGGCCTGAAAGGTGGAAAATTAGGTGACAGACTGAGCGATCCATCACGTTATTAATAAACAGCCCACATTTGTGATCTGCAGCCCTTTAGGAAGGAGGATGACGAACAGATAGCTGAGAAGTGTGGGTGATTGTACAGTCTGGTTAGACTGAATAGAAGGTGAAGGGCAAGAGAATATTTCCCAGCTGAGTTGGAGCCTGGCATGATTTGCAAGACTTTGGAATGGTGATTGGGAAGAAACTCCACGAAGTTCCATGAAAAAAGGAAAGGAGGGGATCGTGCTGGGAGGCAGGCTCAGAAATGTACTCCAAAGGGGCTTGGAGGGTGATCGTTAGGTTTTTCAAATGATCACACAATTGCAGCTAACTGAACCATCCAGGAAAGTGAGCCTTTGCTGGGTTCAGAGGGCAGTGAGGGCCGGGGTGTCCCTAAAGCTTGGAAGACCAAAGGTCAGGTTTGAAGCAAAGCTATAGAAGAAGAACCTAAAAGATTAATAACATAAGGGAAAACTCGCAAGCTCAAAGTCTTCAGAATATCCTGGGCTGTGTGTCTTTAACTGAAGGCTGATACAGAGTTTACATGATTTTAGTAGTATTTTTATAACCCCTTCTCTAAATCTTTACACTGCTCAGTAACTATCCTTTCGATATTTTGAGATCTTTCAGGGCAATAATGGCAGCTGTTTTTGTGTGTTTTGTTGCACTATAGTCCCCTCTTGGTCATCATCAACTGCAAAAGGCAAGGAGCCCGATGGTGGGTGTGATCTAGCAAAATGAAGTAAATTCTCTTCCTTTTTGGGTAAAATTTACAAAATTCTTTAACATGAGATGGATAGTATAACTCATTTTACAGATGAGGAAACTAAGGCACAAAGAGGTTAAGTGACCTGCCCAAGGCCACACAGTGAGGACGGGACCCAGGTCTGCAGGACGCAGGCCCAGGCTCTGCATTGCCCACAGCTGTGCAAGGTGGTATTTCCCGAGCTGACAACATGTGTGTTAACTCGGCCACTCTCTGCAGTGGATTTACTCTTTGCCCCTCAGAGCTTTGCTTACGTCCTTTATCTAATCTAAAATATTTCTGTGAAAAAAATGGTAAACTGTAAGCTTCAAGGAAATCTGGCCAGGGAAAACACCCCGTGGTAACTGTATGAATCAGTGTGCTACCTGAGCAGAACAATCGTAATAAAAACCCTGACCCTGACTCATCAGTGAACTAGGTTTATTTAAAGCAGCAGTTCTCAAACTTGAGCGGCATCAAATATCTGCAAGGCTTGGTTAAATACAACTAGCCAGGCCCCACCCCCAGACTGTCTGATTCAGCAGGTCTGGGTGGGGCCGGAGAATCTGTATTTCTAACCGGTTCTCAGGTGATGCTGATGCTGCTGGTCTGAGAACAACCTTTGATAAGCACTAATATAAGGAATCAAAGTCATCAGAGCTATAGAGATAAACATTGTAAGCTGGTAATTCTCCTAAAATGACTCCATTTAGAAATGTGAGTTATCTTGCTTAACAAGAATTTGCTACGGTGTCCATTAGAAAAACAATTCATTTACATATGGTGGAGGGACACTATTGTTTGTGCTTATCATGTTATCTTATTCTAAAAGCAGGAGTAGGGACTCTTTCTTTAAGAATGTAGTTATTCCTTTTTTTTAATTTTAACTTTTATCTCAGTTCCCTCATAGGAAGGGTGAAAAATTCCCCTGCAATATGCTATTCTGAGCTATTTTATAATGAGTCATATTCTTTCTTTGGTAACAGCTTTACTCAGATAGCAATCACATACCACAGAATTCACCCATTTAAAGTGTAAAATTCAATGGTGAGAGAGGAGCCTCATTTCAAATGCAGCATCTTAACAATGCCCCTTTCATTTATTATGATAATATTGCATATTATCACACAGATGGAATACTTCTAGACAAACAGTGGGTGCTTTCCCAGTTCGACTAAACTATGGCTACTCTGAAAAACTTGCCTAAATAGTGGATATAGACACACCTGGCATTCTGAAAAGGCCTCCCCACTGATTTTCTTTCTTTCTTTTTTTTTTTTGATTTTTTTTTTTTATGTGTGTGAGGAAGATCAGCCCTGTGCTAACATCTGCCAATCCTCCCCTCTTTTTTTTTTTTTTTTTGCTGAGGAAGACTGGCCCTGGGCTAACATCCATGCCCATCTTCCTCCACTTTATATGGGATGCCGCCACAGCATGGCCTGCCAAGCGGTGCATCAGTGCTCGCCCGGGATCTGAACGGGCAACCCCTGGGCCACCGCAGTGGAGCGTGTGCACTTAACCGCTTGTGCCACCAGGCCAGCCGGCCCCCCCTCCCCCACTGATTTTCTTCAAGTCAAGAAAGTGTTTTATTTTATGTTACCCCAGTAATGTTGCTGACCCTAATCTGAGAGTAGAGGGGCCAAGCTCCCCCAAAGATAAAAATCACTCCCAAGGTGACTTTGTACTTGTCAGGAACTGGGAAATGATGAAAAATATATTTCTGAGAATGGGTTATCGATGGCTAAACAGTGCCAAAGGATCAACAGCTGCAACAGCTAAACGGGAGGCCTCTGAATGCAGTGAGCTTCCTGGTACTGGAGGTATTCAAGCTGAGGTTGGCTAACCATTCTCAGCAATGATGCGGGAGGGATCCAGCCTCATGTCCTATTTATTCACTCAGCCTAAAATCTCTGAGCAGGTCTGTGCTGGGTGGGACCTGTGCGACAGAGATATATAAGGGGTCTCTTCCCAGGAAGTAGGCACAGGACTTGTGTGCAAAGGCTCTAGACCTGGGGGCCATGGGCCTAGAGAGGGGTCCACATGGGTTTTAGAAGGAGTCTGTAAATCACCTGAAATTATGTACAAAAGCATTTTGAGGAGGTAAGGGCCCATCGTTTTCATCAGATTCTAAAAAGGGTAAGTGACCGTACATTGGATATGAACTTCTGGTCTGGTGCAAGAAAAAAATGCAAACAGATAAAAAGAAAAATGTCATGAGTATTCAAAAGTAAGCATTAGATAAACGTTAAACTGATATGGATAAGTGGGGAAAGTTAACTAAGCTTCTGGATCCCTTCAGAGAGCTCTTTATCCTGGTGTCCAGGCTGACGTCTGGATGTGATTCTTAAAGAAAGGAGCCGAGAAACGGTACCTGTCAATATGGTGCGCCGTTTGCACTGCTCCTCGACCCCACCCTGCCTTTTCCCAGTCTGAGTGAAAGGCATCTCAAACATGAAGCGGCGGATGTTATGAGATCTTTCAAACTCTGTTTTCCTTTCTTGCAACTCTTTTTCATCAAAGAATGGGATCACATGAGTCACCTGGATATAAGCATACTTGGAATCCAGATCCTTAGGGTTGACCTTCAAATGAATAAACAAAATGGAAGATTAGTGCTATTTCAAAGCATGCCTAAGCTATGTTTTTCCACTTTTTATTAGTAAAAGTTTTGTAAAAATTCAGGAAAGTTGGAAAAAATAGTATAACAAACACTCACACACCCACCACTTAGAAAAACTGCTAATACTTTGCTATAATTGTTTCACATATACACACACATATACACATATGTGTCTGGAGACACACACGTACATATAGACATTTTTTTCTAGCCGAACCATTTCAAACTAAGTGGCACACATCATGACACTTCAGCCACGTGGCTGAACGTGAGGAACATGTGAACATCAGGAACATGTGTCCTAAACATGAGGACATTCTCCTCCATAACCACAAAACATTATTGTACCTAACAAAACTAACACTAATTCCCTAATATCACCCAATACCCAGTCTATATTAAAATTTCTCAAATGTTCCCAAAATGTTATTTATGGCTATTTGTGTCTGAAACAGAATCTAATCAGTGATAACACTTTACATTTAGCTGATACGTCTCTTTAGTCTTATTTAATCTAGAAGAATTCCTCACTATTTTTTTTTCATGACACTGAATTTTTGGAAGACATCATGCTAGTTTTCTTGTTGAATGACTCCCCATCTGAATTTCTCTGACTGTTTCCTAAACTGTACTTTTACATATTTGGCTCAGAGAGAAAAATGTTTATTTTAGTAATAATGTTTAAAATCTAGGTCCCCAAATTATAATTAATCTGTAGACAGATTAGATGTAAACAGATGTAGATGAATTAATTTAATACAGGTACAGACTAACTAATCATAAGCTTAGTTCCTGATTAACTCAGCACATAAATGCTTTTAAAACTACATTGCCAGAATTAGTGGTGCTCTAACTTCTGTGACATGCTAGAAAATTAAACACGGGCATTTTCCATATAAAAACAAAAGCCAACTTATTAGGGAGATGAATCAGTTTTGCACATATTAATTGTATTCAGGCTCCTAGAGCAACAAAAGGGACATGAAAGAAATGACTGTGCAGAGAACTTGGAGACTGTGCTGGACTCAGGGCAGGCCGACAAATGAGCCCACGATGGTTTCACTGGTCTCAAATTATCACGCATTACTGTTCTCTTAACACAGATGTTTGTGAAGAGAAATGAAAAATAGATGTGAAAGTGCCTTAAACTTTGGAAGTTAAGAAAATACATAAAGTCGCAAGTTATTTTTCTATTTAGAAAAAGCTAATCGTTATAACTGTATCAAACCTATTAAAGTTAATTTTCTTTAGCAGAAACAATTTAAAAGCAGTGGAAATGAACATTCTTGTCTATTTTTCAGTGGTATTTCCCCAGTCTTCACTTTCAAAGTTGTACGTATGCATCAGCACAAGGAACGGAGGGCTGGTGTTTAGGGGAAAAGAAGAAGGTCTGGTAAGTCTTTCAGCTGCTGCATAAAGGGCCACATATTAAAAGGGGAAGAAGAACACATGAGAACCCTGAGAAAAGGCTACAACGTTAAAGCCACAGCTTGACCCCGACAAAGGTTTTGGTTTTAGAGAAAAAGGCAAGTTGGACCTGAATAATTTGGTCTGGGAAGAAAGTAGGTCTTAATAAGGTTGTGCTGAGGTTTCTGGTTAAAAATGGATGAACGTGTGCTTATCCCTTTTCCTTTGTGCAACTCTTAAAATGACAGTAAAGAATTGACCTGCAAGGACCAATAAAAGAGGACAGAAGCCAGCAGTGATGAGAGATTGTAATGAATTTCTGGACGGCAGGTGCTTGGAGGTGTACTATCTGACTTGGCAGAGTGGAGACAGTTCTAACCTAAGTTCCCATGCAGAGGGGTAACAACAAGTGAGTCAGTGCAGCCCTCAGAAGCCTGCTGCTATAGACTGAATGTCTGTGGCCTCCCAAATTCATATGTTGAAATCTTAACCTCCAATGTGATAGTATTAGGAGGTGGGAGGTGATTAGGTCATGAGGGTGGAGGCCTCAAGAATGGGATTAATGCCCTTATAAAAGAGACCCTACAGAGCTCCCTCACCCCTTCCACCATGTGAGGACAGTGAGAACACGGCCGTCTATGAACAAGGAAGCGAGCCCTCACCAGACACCAAATCTGCCGACGCCTTGATCTTGGACTTCCCAGCCTCCAGAACTGTGAGAAGTAAGTTTCTATTGTTTATAAGCCACCCAGGCTATGATATTTGTTAAAGCAGCCTGAATGGACTGATATCATAGAGGACCAGCACAACGATTAGGGATACTGGGAGAGGCGTGGGGCAGACACCAGGGTGAGTGGCCCGAAGTCTATCTGAAGTGGTAGAACTCCAGGTTCCCTTCCCTAGTCCCTGCCCCACAGGAAGCAGAGATTGTCCCTTGGAGAAACTGGTCTGGAAAACGTCTAAGTGGATTTGCCAGTCTCAGTGGAAAGCAGGGGTAAGGTATCGAGCAGAACAAAGGGAGAGAAGGTGAAAGGCTGCAGGCTTGTCTCCTGCATCCAGAATTCAGAATTACCCCCTTCCTTGTCCCCTCTCTACCACCTGGGCAGAAGACTGGAAGATTCTTCTCTGGAGAAAACAAAAGGCCCCAAGGAAACAGATTCTAGACACTGGGGATCCAAAGCAGGGCTCAGGACGGAAAATGAACTAAGCATCCTCCAAAATAATGGACGTAGAAACTGGTAGAGCTTATCATTGCTGGATATTGGGCAGGAGGAACGTTTTTAACGCAAAGAACAGGAGCTCTAGCTTGGCCTGACTTTCAGGAAACAAAGGGCACTCAACTTCCTGGAGATGTCCTGAAGACAGTGGGACATACAAATATACAGGAGAAATGTGTAGGTTCAGAAAGGGTCTTCATAAGAGCAATACAGCAGAGGACAGCCTCTCTAAATAGAAAGTAGATCTCATTCTGACAAATGTGCTGGTTAGTTAGTTCATTCCTTGGTCTGTCTGCCTGCCAGTCCATCTGTCCATACATCCAACAATCGGTCAGACAGAGTATCAGGTAATATGCCAGGCACTGTGCTAAAGCCCAGGGAAAAGTGCAGCAGGAAACAGAACCTTGGACCCTACTCTTACAGAGTTTCTAAATATATGGACTAAAAATGGTATATCCTTTCAGATATTAATTATTTTGTAAAAGAATATCTTTTTAAAATTATGAAATAAAGATTTGCTTAATGGATATCTGAAAAGCACAGAAAGATATTAAGAAGAAAAAAAAAATACACTTGCCACTCAAGGCCAACCATTCTTAATTTTTTCCTGGGTCTTCTCCTTATCTATACACATTTATGAACACATAATATATGATCCATCACATATAGTTAATCAAAACAATATTATATTGCTAGGAAACGTTTCCAAACACGGTCGTACCTTGCCAGAATCCTGTATCATTTTGACATTTTCAGAACCAAATTTATCTGAGTAAAGTTTAAGGAGTCTCTGAGAAATTTCTGACAGAGGCGTGAGTTTGGGTTCTTTGTAAATATACTCCTTTCCATCTTCGTCTTCAAAGAATCCCTGTGACATAAAGCACAATTAGAGCTATCCCCAAATGCAAGCCCAGGCTTACCACCCAGGAAGGATTCTTTTGTTATAAGTGTTTAAAAAAAAAAGGGAATGATTCTAAAATAAAATCCTACTTAGACGTTCTGAACAGGAAGGAAATGATAATAATGTGAAGTCTAGGTGCAAAGATAAAGAAAGAACACAAAATTGCAAACTCATTCAAGAATGCTGTCATTACGTGTTGAGTGAAATGAAAGACTGGGGATTCAAGAATGTGTTCTCTCAGTGAAGTCTAATGATGGGATTCAAGCCTATTTCACATTCCCAAGAAGCAGAACTCACTAGGAAAGGATTCTGCAGCCTGCTATAGGCAGGCCTCAGAATGCACACACATCCCTCCTCCTGACCTCTTCCACCTACACAGGATTTTTTTTTTTTCGGTGAGGAAGATCAGCCCTGAGCTAACATCCATGCTAATCCTCCTCTTTTGGCTGAGGAAGACTAACTCTGGGCTAACATCTGTGCTCATCTTCCTCCACTTTTTTTGGGACACCGCCACAGCATGGCCTGAGAAGCGGTGCGTCGGTGCGTGCCCGGGATCCGGACCCGGGCTGCCAGCAGTGGAGTGCACGCACTTAACCGCTACGCCCTGGGGCTGGCCCCCACATACACAGGATTTTACAGCATAAATGGAAGCGTTCAGGTCGGGAGTAGGTTCAGCAAAGGTTATACGAAGTTTGTGTAAATTCTATTTTGCTTTACTGATGAGAAAAATATTAATGAGGGTAGCATCATATCAGAAAATATTTTCCTTATTACCAGTCATCATCTGTTTTAGCACCAATCATGTCTGACTACAAGAAGGCTTCAAACTTCATGGGAAGTGAAAAAGGTTGAAAATTTAAAAGTCCAGATTGAGGTTAATATTTAAAATAAGTTTTTAAAAAATGTTTCTCATCTAAAATAAAAGAGAGAAAATGGTGCAAAATACAAAGTACATAAAAAAAATGCAGGCTAATATGAAACAAAAAACACCCACATCAAACTAGGAGTTTAGATGCAGTAATTTCACTATATTACTTGCTTTTTAAGCATTTACTGTAATTACCTCCACATCTGTTTCACTGTCTGTAAACTGGTATTGCTATAAAGTTACAAAAGACAATAACAGGATAAATTGAAGGTTATATAATGCTCATAGAGAACTACACACTCTAAATAAATAGATTATAATTTATACCATTTAATCATGTTAGATACTTGGAGGTTAAACTTTCAGTTAAATTTAAATGAACCCCTTCACATAGGGTTTCTGAAATATTACAATGGTAAATATAACTTGTGGAGACATTATATTACAAAAGATAGAGATGCACAAGGACAAAGGAAACCAGAAAGTCTTAATTTTGGTTTAAAACATGCAGTGCAGTTGTATAAGGAAATAGAAGATTTATTTCTGTAAATGGAATAAAATGTTAATTTTTTTTGGAGTTTGTAATGACTGGACAGATATACATACAGACTTGAAAAGGAAACTTGCAAACCACATTTAAGTACCAAAGATGCCGCTAAGAACGTCTTATGGAGGGAGAACTTACCGCTGCCTTAAGAAAGTAATAAAGAAAAGACAGGAAGAAAGAAAAAAAGCAGAAAGTTTACTACTGAGGAAGGTAAGAATCATACTAAATATGACAAATTCATCAAATTAGCATTTATAGAAAACAGAAAATTTATAAAATATTTGATAGAGTTGAAAAAAAAAGGGGTCTTGGGACAGCCTACAGAACAGCGAGTAGACTCACCTGTCCAAAGAAGGCCACTCGGAAGTACGTCCCCAGGAGCCTGCGGCCCGAGTGCATGACCTCGGTTACTTTGCTGTAGGCCCGGTGTAGCGTGTCATAGAGATGGGCTAGCCTCTGGAAAGCAGAACAAAACCCATTTCTTCCCACTTGAAACTAGTAGAATCAATTTTAAAATAACAATTAAATGGGATAATGTAGGTGAAAATTCCTTGCACATTGAGTTAAAAAAAAAATCAAGAATGTATTTTGACTGTACAACTGGTAGCGATCACTCCTGAATTGTAATGTTTCCTACCCAAAGGGCCATCTTGCATCTTGAGGACCCATCAGATTTCCACATTGCAGTAAGCAAATTCTGTTTTCAAGTTAGTATGAAACGTCAGAGATGATCAAGTCCTATGCTGACATTTTTAGCCTTTGCTTTTCCTACTCCATTTGATATACTAAGAGAAACTGGAAAACCTCCCCAGCCCAGGAAGGATGGAAGGAACACCGTTTTCCATGCAGGTGGAACAAGGAAGAGTTCTGAAGAAAAAGGCACCTGGTAACCATAAAACTGTGTTCCCGGCAACCTTTCAAAAGTGAAGTGCCAGAATTACCAACCCCTGTTGTTCGAGATTCGGGGTCTGTGTGTGTAATGCCTGGCGGCTCTGAGGGTGGTGACGAGTGGACGTGGAGGGTCAGAGACCACTTGCTCATCTCTGACTGTGGTTTGCTTGCTTTCTTTGAATGTAAGAAGGTCTGGGGATATATGCCACTCCACTGTCCTCTCAGGAAAAAACAAACCCGCTCAGATACCTCAAAATCTCTTCTCTTCTCGTAAATGGGGATGATGAGTTTATAGATGTCGGCAATCAGCTCGTAGCGTTCAGCCTTCCAGAGTCCATCTGCACACTGCTCCAGGAGCTCCATGAGCACCTCCTGATCAAAGAAGGCCACCAGCCAGAAAAGAGAGTTATAGGGAACATGACATTATAGCCCTTGCAGAATGCATAACTGGTTAAGTCAGCTAGGAGGAAAATTTCCAAATAAGTAATATTTTTAAACACTAATTCCACACTTGTAACAACGCATCACTATGTTCTTTTTTAAGGAGCCATTTTCCATCATGTTTACAAGCAGAAATGAAGGGTTACATCTCAGCACTACGCAATAGTTAATTGCATGGAAAAAACTGACATTGATAGCTTCAAACAGGCTCTAAATTTTTGTTCTTAGTTCTCTTTCTATAACTATAATTTAGAATTATTTTTCCTCTGAGGAACAATGACAATGCGGAAACATGGAGCATTACTAAGCATGACTTCAACCTAAATTAAACATCTCAGAGCAATTTAGTAAACGATGGCGAGTGGTAGGCACTATGCCTGCCTCACCAGCATCCTTTCCTCCTTCCCTTGGAAATTTCTACCTATTGAAATTTGGGTAGTGACCCTGCCTCCATTCAAGTCCTTGAACTTTGGAGGAAGATAACACAATTCATGACTCAAGGGATGGGGCCTGTGGTTCAGATTTAAACTAAACACCATAAATCTGTTTCCTGGCCACAGTCATTGCTTCATTATGGGTGGATATGTGACCTAAACAGGAGAATCAGGGTGAATTTTAGGACCCCAGCTTGGAATGCTGGGACAGAAGTGCTCTCACCAGACTGGACATGAGAGAGGCAGCATGTAGCTTGACTGGGGCTGGCATCCATCTCATGGCCATAGAAGGGGCCACTCTGCCTTAGGAACGGACTGGAGAGCTCCCCCTCCCTCCCAAAGCAACTGTATCCTTGATAACTTTGTTAAACATTCAGATTGATTGATGTCAATCTCTCTATGGAATTTCCTAATGGGAGCCAATTTACTTGACCTTTATTGTCTAAGCCCATTTGATGATTCATTAATGATGGTGAGTAAATTTCATGTGCTTATTTGTCATCCGTATAGCTTTAATGAAGTGTCTATTCAAATCTTTTGCTCATTTTTCTACCGGGTTATTTTCTTATTATCGGGTTTTTAGAGTTCTTTATATATTTTGCATAAAAGTCCTTTAGGAGACATGTGATTTGTAATTTTCTCCCAGTCTGTAGCTTGTCTCCGGATTTGCTTAGTGTCTTTTGAAGAGCAGAAGTTTTTAATTTTGATGAAGTTCAATACATCAAGTATTTATTTTTTGGATTATGCTTTATATATCTAAGAAATTTTTATTCAACCCAAGTTCACAAAGATTTTCTATGTTTTCTTTTAGAAGTTTTATAGTTTTACATCTTACATTTCAGTCTATAATCCATTGAGATGTTTTCTAATATAGTGTAAAGTGTGGGTCAAAGTTCTTTTTCTCCCATACATTATGTCCAATTGTTTCCACACCATTTGATGAAAGACTTCCCCATTGAACTGCCTTTGAACCTTTGTCAAAAATCAATTGACCATATACGTGTGTGGGTCTATTTTTGGCTTCTCTATTTCGTTCCTCTGATATATGTGTCTATTCTTGTGCCAAAACCACACTGTCTTCATTACTACTGTAGTTTCATAGAAGGGTGTCTCCACAGTGACACTACTGATATTTTGGGCCAGATAACTCTTTGTTCTGGGGCCTGTCCTGTGTATTACAGAATGTTTAGCAGCATCCTTGGCCTCCACCTACTAGAAGCCAGTATAGTAGTAGCATCTACCTCCTTCCCCCATAACTGTGATAATAAAAAATGTCTCCAGACATTGCCAAATGTCCCCTGGGAGGGGCCAAAATTGTCCCCAGTTGAGAACCACTGCTTTATAGTAATCTTGAAATCAGGTAGCGTGACTCTTTCAACTTTTTCAAAATCGTTTTGGCTAAGTCGGGGTCCTTTGCTTTTCCATACAAATTTTAGAGTCAGTTTGTCGATTTCTACCAAAACTCCAGATGGGAGTTTGATTGGGACTGCTTTGAATCTATAAATCAATTTCGAGAGAATTGACAGCTCAACAATATTGAGTCTTCTACTCCATTTATTTAGGTCTTCACTGATTTCTTTCATCAGTGTTTTGTAGTTTTTAGCATACAGATCTGTACCTAAGTTTTCATGTTTTTTTGATGCTATTATAAATAGTATTTTTTTATTTTGATGGTTCATTTTTTTCAAGGAAAGTGCTTTGTTTGAATACGATTGAAAGTCATCCAGCATATTTGTAGAAATTATACAAAATAATCATTAACAATATAGTGAAACGATGGTATAGGAATCTCTAAATATGAAGAAGGCTGATTGATTTTGTATATTGATCTTGTATCCTGTGACCGTGCTAAACTCATTATTAGTTTTAGTAGTTTTTTTTTGTAAATTCTTTGGGATTTTCTCCGTCACAAAAGAAAACTGTATCTTATGTGAATATAGACAGTTTTATTTCTTTTTCTTGCCTTACTGCATTAGCTAGAAGCTCCAGCACAATGTTGGACAGCAGTGGTAGAAGCAGATATTCTTGTCTTATTTCCAGTTTAGGGGGAAAGCATTCAGTCTTTCACTATTAAGTATGATGTTAGCTATAAGTTTTCTGTAGATAATCTTTTTTAGGTTGAGGAAATTCCTTTCTATTTCTAGTTTTTTATCATAAATGGATCTGAATTTTTCCAAATGGTTTTTCTGCATCTATGGAGACGGTCATATGGTTTTTTTTATTTATTCTGTTAGTATGGCAGGTTATATTGATTGGTTTTCCAAAGTCGAACCAACAGTATATTCCCAGGGTAAAGCCCACTTGGTCATGATGCATTTCTCCTTTATATATTGCCAGATTCAATGTGCTAATATTTTTAAAGGCTTTTATAGTTGCCTTTTAACATGTTTGTATCCTCCACAAAAATGTAAATGAAGGAGGGCCAGCCCCGTGGCTTAGCGGTTAAGTGCGCACGCTCCGCTACTGTCAGCCCGGGTTCGGATCCTGGGCGCGCACCAACGCACCGCTTCTCCGGCCATGCTGAGACGGCATCCCACATATAGCAACTAGAAGGATGTGCAGCTATGACATACAACTATCTACTGGGGCTTTGGGGAAAAAAAGGAGGAGGATTGGCAATAGATGTTAGCTCAGAGCCGGTCTTCCTCAGCAAAAAGAGGAGGATTAGCATGGATGTTAGCTCAGGGCTGATCTTCCTCACACACACACACAAAAAATGTAAATGAAGGGTACGACTGGCGTTTTTATTACCGGCGTAATGTTTCATTATAGGCCTAATGCCTACGGTTCATAGATCTGAAGAAAATAAAGATTTTTAAAGCAGCTGTGAATCAATTTACCAGAAAATACTAGCTAACGGACTTAAAAAAATCATCTTTAAAGCAAGACATTTAACTCCTACACCATATTTACAACATACAAATCATAAAACTGTCATCTGTGTGACTAGACTCTGTACCATTGCTTATAAAGAGGTATACCAGTTGTCTCATACTTTTACATAGGTCTTGTTAAGTGCAAACATTAAAGCCAGATATATGTAGTAACTACCATAACAGCTATAGACAAAGAAGAAATCAGAAAAGCTTCTAACACCATCTCTTTTTCTTGTGCATTGGTATTATGAAGATATACAACTCTCTCAGTTTTGTCTCAAATCTTTCCCAGTGGAGAATCTATCCAGGATAAGCAGGGCAAACTTTTATGATTCTTCTCACGCTCCTCTGATTATAAAAAGCTAGATAAAAGAGAAGCATACAAATAAAACTTGTATAATGTCAGTGTCAATATACTTACTTTTCCATATTTGTAAAACTGGGGAGTGTAATAAAGGTCTAACCTAATTTGGTGGTTGTGATGATCAAATAAAATTTTACCCATCAAAATGCTCTGAAAACTGTTAATGCTGTACGACAATTCATAGGCCAGTTAAATCTCTCTTATTTCAATCATCACTTTCTACTTTGTATTAATTTTTTAAAAATATCTTACTTCCACTGGACTATGTAATATCCCAGAGTGCCACATACATATTTGGTAGTCAAGAATTTCTTGGATGAATGAATCAGTTTGCATTTTTCTTAGTAATATTAACAATATTACTAATAGCTGTCCTTCGCTGTAGGGAAATGAGTTGATTAAGAGTCCTTTTATCAAAGCCTTGCATTTCTTGCATATCTTAGGTCAAAGACACTGCCACTGGGTATTTATTGAGCATCTTCCTTCTCAGTGGTGCCATGGGACTATAATAGAGGTAGAAAAATTCTGAGAAGACCCAATTTCCCATCAGGGATGAGAATATTGTACAACCAAGGCATTCTTCTGATAATGAAACAGTCAAAAGCCATGGAACTTTACCCATTCAAAAACTGTTCCTAGGTTTAACTTACAGACCATTCATCTGGCCCTTTCCTTTCTCACTACTGGGCTTTGTTCAAAGAGAAATGTAAATTTTTTGTAAAAAACTACAATTGGTTCCACTAGCATGGAATGGTCCACGTTGTAGATGTAAATACACAATGATGATGCTCTATTTATTGTGAATGAGATCAAAGAGACCTAAAGATTCTTAATTCTATGCCATAGCAGTTATAGCACAATAATAATCTGGAGTCATTTTCAATGCAATCTCACAGAAAATTGAAAATCCTCCTCAAAGAGTTATAAACTACGTACAGTCACTACCACGTCATTAACTGATTCTTTCATTCATTTTTTCAAACGTTTACCAAGTATTCACTATGTGCAAGGCATTGTGCTTGACACTGGGGTTATAAAACAAATCTACATAAATAAAATTAAGTTTCTGTAATTTATAAAAATGGCTTGATAGATTTTTACCAAATGTGGAGGGCAGGGTTTGGATTGTTTATTAGGCCATATGACATAAGTGAAATTTGCTTTGAGGAAGGGGCCCTCAAAGACACACACGGTTATGCTTCAGAGCAGCTAGGACTGATATACTAGAGACTCAGAACAATCACCAGCTGAAAGAGATGTGATGTATGTGTTAAGATGCTGAGGACAGAACAAAACACAGTGATTTCAAATATGTGTCCAAACTGCAAGTCACAAGTGTAGACACTCTGAATTGAAAGGAGCAGGGGTTGCAACTTATTTAACAGTGGTCAGAGTGCCTCTGGGTGACTACTGGGGAGGCCAATGATCAAGTGAATAAAGCCCTTCCAGCTCTCATACAGCTCAGAGTCTAATCTAGTACGATCTCTAGGAGAGAGATCATAAAAGATGGTGGTAAGCGTGCTGATACAGGAATGTGCAGGGAATCAAGGATGCAGAAAGGAGTGGCCTCCATCCAGAGTTGAGGGAAAGATGGGGCATGGAAGGTTGCAGAAAGTGATGTCTGACTGAGTCTGAAAAATGATCAAGAGGTAGTCAGGCGAAGGTGAAAGGTGGGAGTGGGAATAGGGAGGAGGAGAGGTAGACATTCCATAGAGAGGGTACAGCATGGGCAAGAAACGGGAGTGATGGCAGCATGGTGTGTGAGGAATTTACAAGTAGTTTGAGGGGGTGGAGTACAAAATGAGAATTAGAGAGTGGCAAGAGATGAGACTGGAGATGTGGGAAGGATTAAACATAGACTAAATTAGCACACAAAGTTTTCTATGTCAAAAATAAATTAATAATAATTAAATGTAGATAATTTTATTAGACATGAAAATGCATCTAGACGTACATCAAGTACCATAACAATGAAGTATTATATAAGGAAGACATTACTTGATTTTTTTTTTTTTTTTGGTGAGGAAGATTAGCCCTGAGCTAACATCCGTGTCCATCTTCCTCTACTTTACATGTGGGACGCCTGCCACAGCATGCCTTGATAAGTGGTGTGTAGGTGTGCACCCAGGATCTGAACCCTTGAACCCCGGGCTGCAGAATTGGAGCACGTAAACTTAACCACTACGCCACTGGGCTGGGCCCAGATGTTACTTAATTTTAAAATGATGTTCTGTCTATCCACATAAGGTATCGGTGTAGAGCAGCCTTTAAGGTATACTTTAAATGGCTCTAGATTATTCACTTAATAAATATATATCAAATAGAATTTATGGGTAATCACCTGGGCCAAATGCTCCTAATTGGGAGACTAAGATTTGAATACTATTTTTAATTTTGTTTAGTCAAACTAGAAACACATGGAAAGTTTAATAACAATGAAACCTGAATTCAAGTGGCATATCAATACTGTAGACAACTGAGTTCATTATGGAAAAATCTGTCATATTTGGTACAAAAAGATGGACTTCAACCAGGGAAAGTCCCCAGGATGGCTGGAAAATAGGGATGTTGGATAAAGTGAATAGAGCTTAGTATAACTGTGAAATAAGTATCACAATTTGATGGTAATCAAGGAAATAACACACATCATCAACTATTATATGCTATTGGACATTATTTTTTCTTTTCTTCTGATTCAGGAGGCATTCAGGATCTGTAGTTTATCAGTCTGAATATCACTTATTATTGTAAAGAAATGATAATATATAGTATAAAAAGCAGAGTCCCTACAGATTTTACCCAATAAAAAAGTAAAAATGGCTTTAATAAAAAAAAGTAAGTCCTTCTCTCATAAAAGTAAAGTATGGAATACTGAACATCAAAGCTTAATTTGGTAAGGTAAACTATTTAAGCTAATGTCAACTATATAGCTATACCTATACATTTATAGCTGGTGCATCAAGTAACAATTCTTTGAATAGAAATAACCAGTAAACATAGATAGTTAAGTTTGAGAGACCATATGTCAACATAAAATTACAGAGTCATAAAGACTAAGACATCATAGCAAGTAAACATCAGGGCATATATGAATAATATTTTCAGCAGAAATTCCATGTATAATTTACTTTGAATTCTCAGCAATCACCTGGAAACCAGAACTAATCCAGACAATGGTCACATAGTGATGACCTTGAAAGGCAATCATTCAGAAAGTCGCATGGTTTTACCACCTTGTTTAAAATTTAAACACCAAGATATTTCTTCTAAATTGTCGATACATACAAAGAACTGTAGGTAATTACTGGTTGGGAAAAAACCCTCAATGAACTTTATGCATCTGCAAAGTACACATTTGATATTAGACTAGTCTTAAAAAGATCTCAGTGCACTAAGCTCACAAGCCATTGAGGAAGCTGTTTACAACGTAATTAGCCAGTCCCATTTTTGAGTGTGCCACAGTGAGGTGACTGAGGACACTGAGCACCCGTCTGTGGAAACAACAGACTAATGCTGTGTGTGTGTGCATGCATGTGCATGAAAATGCCTGTATGAGCCTGTTTGCCCGGGTTATTTTAAAATTTTTCATTTAAATGCCATTTGCTCCATCTTAGGATTGATTAATTTAATTTAACCTTTCCTATGAAGCTAGATGTTGTCTCTATTATCTACCATTTGGAAATAACTGTAAACATGTGACCTGGCTTGGGCAATGGTGTACTTCATGGCATAATTCACATTTCCACTATATTATTGTTTTTCAAGATACAGTTGAGGACCCCTTGCATCAGAATAATAACCTGGAGTGCTTATTAGAATACAGTTTCCCAGGCACCACCCCCAACCAACTGAACCTGGGATGTGGGGGAAGAATGGGAATCTATATTTGTAACAGAAATCTAAGTAATTTCTAAGCACATTCAACTTTGAGGACTACTGTACTAGGTGAAACCTTCTGAGGCAGGCACCATACTTATATATCCCCAAGATAACATATGGCACACAGCTAGTTTACGGAATGAATCAACATGTGTTAACATAGAAATTTCCGGTCACAAAGAACTCAGAACTTCCAATTCAGATTCCAAGGGACTGCGGTTTAGGTATTTCTCCTCAATGGGAAGAAAGCATCAAAGGCAGTATGTGTAATGTGCTAGGGTAGAGACCACGTTTTGCTCACCCTTGTTTATTCAGCACAAAGAAGCTGAGTGAATATCTGCAAAATGAAGCAGGGCAATATGTTGTGGTATGAGATAAGGGTCAAACAGTCAGACAAGTTCCACGGGCCAAGTTCACTCCTCACTGCTGCTACTGTTTTGGAGAATCACTATAATAGTGAGGATACGACATATGACTCTTACGGTTCTAACAGCACTCACAGTCGAGGGAAAGTGGATGATTAGATGACTCCACAGGGTCACAGGCAATTGCCAAGCTTGAATGAGATGTAAACAGAGGAATCATGGAATGTGTTCTGTTAATACCTCTGTCTCTTGGGATGTTCTACAAATGTACACATTTTATGTTTGTTACTGGTAGTTGTTTCTGAAGAGAAACAATTTAGCTAACATAAGCCAGAGATGTGCCTGGTTAACTTCACAATGTTCACTCTACCCAATGGTGATGGTTGTTGCTCTGTGAGACAACAGGTGAGTGTGCTAGATACAGTGGATTCTCCTTATTCGAGGTAGTCACATTCTAAAAAAGTCACCTTGAACACTGAATTAGTGAATACTGAACCACAGCTCCCAGAAGTAATACAGGGTTAGGTTCCTGAGAGCCTCAGGTTACAAAATTTTCGACAACTGATCAGTACATAACTTTGTTTTATGTGTGTTTCAGTTTAAAGACACCTAATTTAGGATCTATTGTTGATTCATTAACATTGAACTCATGGCCAAAAGCACTATAACTCATGCCTGAAGGAAGCTTATCTGACACACGTATTTTCTCCATGAGGCACATCACCACTTTCTTGTGCTCAGGAACACTAGACAGCACTTCAGCACGACACTTAGGGGCCGTTTTAAGCAGCAAAATCACCAAAAAAAGCACAAAAATGTGAAAAACATGGCATTAAATAGATCACGAAAAGGACAGCTGTTTACAGCATGAGAGCGGAAACAAGAAGGCAAAGCATTACCTTGTTCAACCTCAGCTGGGAATGTGTGTGCTCAAATTTTTCGACACTCTGTGCATACCCCCAAATGACCACAAAAGGGCCTCATTGAGTATTGATTTCGGGGGTTACAAAGAAATTTTAGCAAGTGGGTGAATAACGAGGATGGGCTGTACTTTCCATTTTCCCCCTAGAGTCCCTCTTGGCTCTGCCCTCCCTCGCTCTGTGCTTTGGGAAGCCGATGCACCAGGACCGCTGGGCTCCCTGTCCTCTGGCTCCTGACTGAGTTAAGTCAATGGAAGGCCCAGCAGGGGAATGGAAGGCAGGAGGAGAGTGAGAGTAGGGTGGCTCCTCGATTGTTGTCTCCTTGCCAGGGTGCCAGGATGGAGCCATCCCCTAAACCCCATGGGTCCTGTCAGGCGGCCCCTCTGTTTAGTTTCTTTCTGTCCTCTCCCTTAGCTCACAGGTTGAGGGGTGGCAGCCCAGCTGTTGCTAACTTCAAGGATATTGCAATATTCCTTGTTGGTTTCCCTAAACCCTGTCCAAACTTTTCAAAATAGCCCCTTTAGTAGACTTTCTTCAATTTCCCTAGTGTCCTACCATGTCCTTCCAGGACCCTGACTGGATGGAATAATGAGGGAGGGATCTCAAAACTACGTGGGCTGTGTGGAGTTTTGACACCATAGGGGACTCAGAATTCTTCAGTCTGCACAGGCTCTAACGTGTGAAACAAAATTGTTACTAGGAATGGGATGTTTCACTTTATCTAATCAAAAGCAGCTGGGAGCGAGTCTTTTTTTAGATCAGAGTCAGGGAAGATGAATGGCTATCAGTAAAAATTCATCTGAGGCCTGCTGGTAGGAGAATTGTGTATTTTTAGGTAGCTCTTCTAAAATCACGTTAGGTGAGCATCTTCGGCATTTAAATATATGTAATAATGCAGATTAAAAGGACAATGACTTTATTAAGCTATGTGTTATACACCTATTCCCGTCAGCTTTTCCCAAAACTCCTTCTCTGGCAGAGATTTTCAACTTTCTCTTTTTCTTGAAACATCCTGATACCCAAAGCAAAAAACTGTATGTGGCAATTTCTGTTTTCCTGGCTTTCAGAACATACATTATTTTTTTCCACTCCTGGCTAGTTTCATTCGCGATGTGCAGGGCTTGCTCACGACTTTATAACCACACTGTGTCACATCCTAATCATTATTCATCATGTACTATGGACCTTGTTAAAGATTTACCAACTTTATGCTTCAAGGACAGGGTGGAAAATCCATATTCTGAAAATAACTGATAAAGTTATTTTATCATCAAACCTGTGGCATGTTTAGCTATTACTCAGAGCGGGTGCCATTCACAAATTTTCCCAATAAAGTCTCCACTTGATTCCATAAGCTAATTCCCTAGGTTGTAGTGATTATTCCAACCTATTACTTAATCAGATGAGCGAACCTGAGCTTCATTTTATTATCCCTGCAGGACACGTTACTGAGAAGTGTTTAGTTTCAAATATTTAATTGTTCTTGGCATCATTGCTTTCCTTATCGAATTCTAAATAAAATGTTGCACTCTGGAGGTCTGACTTGGCACAGAGGACAAGGGTGGTTTCTGCAAGTAGACAATCCATTCAAGCCTCTTCTCAGGGAAAAACCCAGTCAAAATCCACTTTGAAGTGAGGATTCAAAGCCAAGAGCATGTGGGCCTTGTTACCTCAGTGACAGGTTTCACACTCCATAGTAAAAAATAAAAAATCACCATCTGTCCAGGCATTTCAAGGTGGAGAGACAGCTGAACTGTTAATGCCATGTAATAACCAACTTGCTTTTTTTTTTTTTTCAGGATACTTAGAAAATTTTATTGTGGTTAATATTATTTTAATATTTAAATACGAGACACACTCAATATATTATCCTCTTTTCTCATGTTTAGTTTTTAATTTAGAGGGTCATTTGAGACTAGACAATTTATGATAGTAGTTCTTATATATTTTAGGCTTAAGATTCCTTTATATATCATAAAAATTATTGAGAATTCCTTAAAAGTTACTGAGAACTTTTCTCTCTCTCTTTTTTTTTTTTGTGAGAAAGATTAGCTCTGAGCTAACATCTGATGCCAATCCTCCTCTTTTTACAGAGGAAGATTGGCCCTGGGTTAACATCCGTGCCCATCTTCCTCTACTTTATATGGGATGCCGCCACATCATGGCTTGACAAGCCGTGCATTGGTCTGCACCCAGGATCCGAACCCATGAACCTCGGGCCGCTGAAGCAGAGCGTGTGAACTTAACCACTATGCCACCAGGCCAGCTCCTGAGAACTTTTATTTATATGGGTGTTCTCTCTCAACATTTATAATATTAGATATAGAAACTGAAAAAATGTAAGAAGATTTATTTATTGATTTAATTAAAACAACAAAAACCTATTGAGTGTTAAAGAAAATAACATTTTTTAATGAAAGAATAATATTTTTCAAAAAAAAATTAGGGAGAAGATTGGCATTGTTTTACGTTTTTGCAACTCTCTCTAATGTCTGACTTTGTAGGAGAAACCTGGGTTCTCATATTTGCTTCTGCACTTAATCTGTTGGATATGTTGTTTTGCTTGACGTATACAAAGAAAATCCAGCCTCACACAGACATTCAGTCGGAAGAGTAAGGACCTTGAAGACTTCCTGAAAGGGTCTCGGGGACCTCAGGGATCCCAGGACCACACTTTGAGAACCACTGATTTATGGACTGGTTAATGTCATGGAGGATGTTTGTTCACGGGCCCTACTTATTGGCAAGAACACAGTTAAAAGCCATAATATTAATTGTAGGACTCCACTTCACAAAAATAAGTATAACACAGGCAGACACGTTTATTCCTTTCTCCGTTCATTCTCTCCACATGAAGAAACATACAACTTTATTTTCCCTTAAAAGATAGGCAGGACTAAAAAGCCTTCCCTTGACAGTTTCATTCTGCCCTGAGTTGAGGGGAGCAGACACACATGAAAAACCCTTCTGGCAGATATTCACCGAAGAGGAAATTCAGGGAATGCAAGCAGGAAACTGGCATTTGTTTAAATTCCTAGCTTTATTTCAAAATGCTCTAGTTACAGATAAGTGGCTGCAAGGTGTTCTTGTTTTGGCAAGAAACTTGCAGAAATTGCTACAGTGACCTAATGTCAAACTTTTTGGTCTCTGCTGGGGGTGGGACAGGGCGGTCCTATTTACCAATGGTATGCAGAACCTGGGCTACGGCATTCAAGTGGAGGCAGGAACCAGGGTCCTGAACAGGGGCTGCTATGCCCCGGAGCCCAGCCTGGCATCTCATGGCTTTTCGAGACGATGGAGACACTGGGGAGATGTCTAGTGTTGGAGACACTGATTTAAAAGTCAGATTAAAATAGCAATAAAACCCAAGAATTGCAGAAATGAATTGCTGAAAAGAATAAGAAACTTATGGTCAAAATACTGAAACTTGTACCACAGTTTTTGAGCTTTCAGCCTCACTTCACTACTAACTAGCTCCTCAAACTGTCTTTCCAGAGAAAAGGAGGAATTCCAGGAAAGGGAGAATGGCAGAAAGCTTCCGCTGCTCTGTTTCAGTTGTCTAGAGAATTATTTAGTTAGAGCGAAGTGTGTCAACAGCAGCTGCAGAGAGAAAAGCCTCCATCTGATGCACTGGCAGGGCAAACAGCAGGTTCTGAGACACTGAAGTAACTGAAAACCCACGCACACTCCAGCACTCACCTCATTGAAATGGACATCCTGCATTCCCACGTCTTCCATCATGGAGGCCTCCTCATCTATGTTGGGGGTGATCACCCTGAAAGCTGTGCATCCTTGTCTAAACATGCCTAGGAATCGAGAGAGCAGGGGAGAGAGTCAGAGTTATCAACCTGAACGTGGATGAACCTTGACGGTTCTTCCTGCCCTGTATATTTTTGTGTTGAATGAAATAACTGATTTTGAAATCGCTTAGGTTTCAGGCCAGCATTCCCATGGGGAGCCTGGGGGCCACTGCATGCTTTTCTTCATTTGCTTCCTCATATTTAATCTTCATCTGCTGCAATGTTTCTTTTTCTCATCTCTTTCTATTTTTCACTCATCTTTATTAAAAGGTATGCAATCATTAAATAAATTGTACACAAACTGAAATAGGTACTGAATCAAATTAATAGTAAAATAATAACAAATAAACAATAATTTGATTTGGTAAGATGTTCCATGCTCAGATACCAAGAAAAATAAAGAAACCAAAGTCAATCAAAGAAAAATATATGACTCAAAAATAACTCTGTTTCTAAAGACAAACACTGTATGATCTCACTCATATGTGGAATATAAACCAACACATGGACAGAGAAAACTGGACTGTGGTTACCCGGGAAGTGGGGGTGGGGGGTGGGCACAAGGGGTGAAGGGAGTCATATATGGGGTGATGGACAAACAAAAATGTACAACCCAAAATTTCACAATGTTAGAAACCATTAAAATATCAATAAAAAAAAAAATAATAACTCTGTTTCTTTCAAGTTGTCATGTTATCTGCTATGGCTGGGGGTAACCCAGAACTCTGATTAGAACTTGAAGTCTATAAAATCAAGATGGAACTCAATAGCCACAGCTGCGAGCTGAGAGGCTGCCTTAGATGGTTCCACATCAGCTGCCTGAGGGGTAAGGAGAAGGCTTCTTTCCTCCCTGCAACTGAAGAGCAGGAGCACACAGCATGAATACTTCAGGGGCCTAGGCACTCAGCTCTCCAAGGGGGAATGGTGTAAGGTTGGAGCTGGGATAAATACCTGGGAGAAGGTATCCTTAAGCAATAATAGCCCATTTGGGGCCTTTACTCACCTTGGAGTCACTGGGAAAAGCTTTGTCAATTGGACACTGTTAGCTGGGCAAAAATGATTGAGTGAAGAAGGACTTGAAATGCCTTGTCACTCTAATATTGAGATTGGTGTTTATCATAAAATCAAATAGAAGTCAAAACTTGAATTGAGACCTTCCATATTTTCGGAAAAAGAGGAACACAGAGTATTTTGAAATCAAGTATTGAAAGAGTAGATCCTCAAGTCAGAGTTTTTTCTGCTGCATATTGGTCAAGGTTTCTAAGCCATTCATGGGTTGCCTAATGCCTCTGCTACTGTCCTAGTTCAGCCTTGCTTTTATTTTGTTACATGGAGAAAAAAGATTCCCCTATGAAAAGCATTAATCTGGAAGCTTGAGAATACATTAACGTATAAAAAGCAAAATTATAAAAGCCAAACCCCCACTTTGAGGATGCAGAGTACATTTAAATACACAACTCAGCTCCAGTGGAACAACTATAACAACTATAATAACTATAACAACTGTTCCAGTAGAACAAAGTGCTTTCGTCTCCTTGCCCACAGGAATAGGACTGCCATCGACAGAGAAGCGAGGAAGAGAAGGGAGGGAAGGAGAGGCAAGTCCATCCACGCAGAGTGGAAAGATACAATCCCCAGACATCTGAGTTTCATGTGGGTGGGGGGCTGGGCCCACCCTCAAGCTCATCTCCCTGGCGCCTCCTCTGGCAGGTGCTGTGACTGTAGGGGAAGTGGGGTGTTTCCGGCAGGAGGGCTATGTTTGCTTCTAAACACCAGGAAACGTATTACCTGACAAAAAGTCTCAACAGGAAATCGTGCTGGTAGTAAGAGAATATGGAGCCCTTCTTTAATTTCTTTCTCTTTTGGGCTCTGATGTATGACAAGCCTAGACTCTCAAATTCCAGTCCAAAGAGCCAGCTGTACCAGATATACAGAAATTCCCTGGCCTCAGCATCTGTGACTTTATCTCATTTCTCACTTTGTAAACGTACTCCTCGTTAGCCAGATCTGGCGCTGCTGTGATCCAGTACGCATGCACACACAACCAGCTTTTCTAAGAACCTCAATGTTCTCGATTTGGAAATGGAAATGAGCAACTGGTGTTTAACTAAAAGGAACTTATGAAAGAATTCATGGCCTACTAATTTGGGAACAAACTCATAATGCACAAACGGGCAGCACTCATTCCTGCTCTCTCCTTCCACGGGGAGGCAAGGTTTCCAGACAGCAAGCCTGCCTTCTCATACAATAAAGCCAACTGGGCTGCATTCCAGAACACGCTGTCTGATGATCTCTTACAACTGTCTTTTGATTGATAAATAGTTCCAGGGGGAACTATCTTAAGGGAAAATAAAATCTTTTCAGCTCGAGATTGGCTGGTCAGGGACAGCCAGATACAAAGCTCATTAACTAGTTTCTGCAAAGGTGGAGCCATAGCAAGAAGTTATATGACTAAATGCCATCTACTTTTGTTTTTGTTTTTTTTTTGCTGGGAAAGATTTACCCCGAGCTAACATCTCTTGCCAATCTTCCTCTTTTTTTTTTTTTCCTTTCCTCCCCAAAGCCTCAGTACATAGTGGTATATTCTAGTTGTAAGTCCTTGTAGTTCTTCTACGTGAGCCGTCACCACAGCATGGCTACTGACAGATGGGAGGTGTGGTTCTGTGTCCGGGGAACGGAAGGTGGGCTGTCGAAGCAGAGTGCGCCGAACTTGAACCACTAGGCAATCAAGGCTGGCTGTACTTTTGCTTTTGATATTGTCCTTTCTGCTGTGCCTACCAAGTCAAGCAAATGTCATGCAGCAAATAAAACAATGAATACAGTACACACACACACAAATTCTCCCATCTCCAAATCTTTATGAGTGGCTCTCTCTTGTCTTTCCTCCTTTGTACAGCTTTATATTCATTTCACAAAACACAGGAATTGTTCCTCACCTTTCCGTGTGAGATATTCTGCCACCAGGGCTGTGACATGGACATAGCACATTGCTGCCTATAATAAAAGACATATGCTTCAGAATCACCATTTATAAAGCACGTCATAATGCTCACAAACAGAAATCTATTGACTGTATGTACTTATATTAGATCTCAAGGCATCAATTAGTGTTTCTAATAGCTGACATCTTACCTTTTGAAAAAAGTGGAACAATTCACATAAATTGAAATTTTCAAATAAATTGTGAACTGAGACAAATGGTGGTAAATTTGCTAAGGCTTGTTTCTATTTAGAATTATTAAAATTTAAAGATAAAAAAGCATTTGTTCTTAATATATCTAAGATTTCTGCATGATTTCTCTTAAAGTGAAAAGAGAACCATTTGAAGAAAAGGCATGTGCCTTCCTAGATTCAAAGAGAATTGCTCAAATTTCAGGGGCTAACATATTTTTCTTTCAGCTTCAAAAAAAATGAAGTTGTAACTTTTTCCAAACAGAATTCTAAACCAAAATTACAATTTAATGTTAAATGGATAACATTATAAACACCTTAAAATGAAAGAAAAAATAAATTCTTTTACCAAGTTGCCATGATGTTATAAAAAATCAAAGATAGCTGTTGGAAATGAACCCACTGTCAGGTTCTAATGCCTGAACTCCTGGTTCTTGTCACAATGACAGAAAAATTACTACTACTAATAATAATATGTAATTCATTTTTATTACTGCTAACGTATAGTTAGATTAAATTTATGGTCAAACAGAATGGACTCGAGTAATCAATAAGTAAAAATGGTTACATAAATTTTTTAGGTGTAGAACATAATTTTACTAATTTAAGAAATTAGAGAAGTTTAAAAGTAAAAGCACGCTTCTTTGATAACGCTGTTGATCAGACCTAAATGTCTTAGCACAAACCCTGAACAGAGTTTTCATGGGAACACAGAACCTGCCTTACAGCCTATTGTTTTCCTTAATTTCTCCCATTTTACAGATGATGTCACAGAGGCAAAGAGGGGTTAAAAACTGGCTCAACATCACAGAGTTAGTAAATGTGGATCTGGGATTCAGTCTGCCTCCGGAGCCCACACACCCAACCCCCTGCATGCCACCTGCCCCCCTGGCCCACCAAGCTGTCTACTGAAACATGGCAGCTCTGTACACGAGGAAGTGCTCTGATACCTACCACATCCACAGATGGAAGTGGACTACCTCGAAAAGGAAAAAGCAATGCCCTATCATTACTTTAATTACAGGAAAATTTAATTCCATCATAAAATAACTGAATTTTAGAACTAGAGAGGAGTTTTGATGCAGAAATTGAGTGCACTTGAATTAGCAGGCATCTATATGAACATGGACGTTTTCAAACAGGGAACTTTCAAACAATGCTCTTTCATGATAGAAATATCCCCTTACGATGTTGTAAATTATGAAAATGCTTAGATGACTGCGAAGTAACACTGAGCTTAACACTGTTTAAAGTATCACATATTTTTAATTGGCTTCTTTTAATTACTGGGAAATTTTTCTGAAAATTGGCTTCTTTTAGTGAATGGGGCATAATTAGTTTTCTCAACAACCCAGACTGAGAGGCTCGCAGAGCTACCTCGGAGAGATCCCCGTTTTTGACGTGGATCCTGGCCATGCTGTCCAGCCATGTCTTCCTGAGCTCGGGAGTGCTGGCATAGGACTTGGCCAGACTGTACTGCAGGTCCACCAGCATCTCTGGGTCGTTCTCGTGTTCCTTCATCTGGGCGGTGGCCATCAGAACTGTGCGTATCCTCTTGGTCAAGTCCTTCACATCCGAGGAGAAGCTGGTGTGCTGAAACGAAGGTGGAAGAAGCACACGTGGCTTTCAGCTGTGTTCTGCCTGTCCATATACATACCAGATGATAACACACAGAGTGAAAAATAAAACAGGACCGGGCTGCCCACCTTGATGAGCCTGTCGCTGTTGGCACAGTTGTTGATGATAGACAAGGACTGCTGGAATCTGGTTCCCCCAATCCCAACAACATCTGCAATCAGCTGGCTGACGGAGATAATGACCTTAAGGACACACAAACGTGAGCAAATCAATTCACCTTCAAATGACTCCCCAGGCTTGGCTCCTGGTCTTTAGTTAGGATGTGCGTGAGGACAGGGCAAAGGGGAAGTTTTGAAGAGAGATCACTCCAGCATAGGAAACAATGTCTGAGTCATCTTTTTCACCTTCCAAGAATTATTCCAGAAGGTGATTTTGTTTTCCTGAAGTATTTTGTTTGCTAATCAAAATGCTAATCAGGAGAGTGTAGGGGAATGTGAATCAGATAAGTCTGTATCACTCGGATAGTTACTTACTTACTACTTTCTCTAATAAAAACGGTTGTTGTTGTTGGTGCTGTCGAGTCAATTCTGACTCCTAATGACCCTGTGTACAGCACAGTGGAACCCTGCCTGGTCTTCTTGCAGCATCCTCGCACCTTCTGGCGCTGTACCAGACAATGCTCCCCTGCTATTCATAGGATTTTCTTGCCCAATTTTTTCAGAAGTGGGTGGCCAGGTCCTTCTTCTTAGTGTACCTACTCTGGAAGCTCTGCTGAAACCTGTCCACCACAGGTGACCCTGCTGGTATGTGAAATACCAGTGGAATAGCATTCAGCATCACAGCAACACACAGCCGCCAGAGCATGACAACCTACAGAGGGGTGGTGTGGTTCCCTGACCAGGAAAGGAACCCAGGCCATGGCGGTGACAGCACCGCATCTTAACCACTAGACCACTAGGGCTGGCAAAAAGGGAGACCTTATGATTACCTCCTCAGTTTTTGGTTTGAACTTATATGTACTAAATATTCAATAAGTGGACTGTCCTTTGCATTTTTTATTAAAATGTGTACATATTAACTATGCAACGGGGGATCTGTCTTTTTGGGGGTCTATGAATGGCACTGTCTTTTCTCAGTTACTCAAGCTAAAATGCAGATGCCATCCTCATTCCCTCCTTTTCCTTTACCACACTCAGGTACAATCAATCACTTAATATTGTCAACTCAATCTCCTCTTCCTTCTAACCTCACCATGTCTGATCCAGGACACCATCTTCTCTGGCCTAGATCTGACCAAGGTTTCCCTAAGGTCTTCCCAGCTAAGGTCTCAACTCCCCCAATCCATTCTCAGCACTGGAATCTAGGAGATCCCTCCAAATATGCAATGATGCCCCTTCAACTTGTTCTCACCTCCACCACAAGGACCTTCTCCAGTTTACCAGGTAGGCCCTTTCCCATGGTGCATCTGTGGCCTGGAACGTGCTCACCCTCCATACTTGCTAACCCCTGTTCATCCTTCACATTCTCTGGAAAGCTTCCCTGGCCCCCAGCCAGATGCGCCTCCTTGGTGCACTCAAGTTCCTCTATTATAGCAGCAGGCACACCACATCACAAGAGCTTCGGGGTTTGTCTGTCCTCCAGTAGACTGTACATTCCATGAGGGCCAGGCTCTAGAAGATTCTGTTTTGTTTACGGTTGAATCCATGAATCTTAGCATGTAGTGTGCAAAAAATGAATATTTGTTTAAAAAAAGGAATAAATACAGAGATGGAGAATCACTCCTATATGTGTTTGCAGAAAAAGAGAGTCTACAAAAATACGTAAGACTTTTCAGTATCTTGCATGGTTCCCAGAACAGAGAACTGGGGACATTTTAATCTGTAAAGATGGTAGGTGTGTCAATAGATGGAAGACGAAAAGAACCACTTTGGGCTTTTTGTGTTTTACCTAAGATGTTTACTTCAGGCAACCTCACATAGGTTCTAATATACCTTGATTCAATGGAATTTCAGTCAGTCCAATATTGATTCAATATTTAAATGTCAATTTACTAATAGAAATACATCCTGGGGGCCGGCCCAGTGGCATAGTGGTTAAGTTCACACATTCCACTTCGGTGGCCCAGGGTTCACCGGTTTGGATCCTGGGTGCGGACCTACTCACTGCTAACCAAGCCATGCTGAGGCAGCGTCCCACATAGAAGACCTACAACTCTACAACTACAATGCACAACTATGTACTGGAGTTTTGGGGAGAAAAAAGAAAAAGAGGAAGATTGGCAACAGATGTTAGTGCAGGGCCAATCTTCCTCAAAAAAACAAAACAAAACAAACAAACAAAAAAAAGAAACACATCCTGGGCCCAAACCTTACAATGTGGAGGATGAAATAAACCAAATCAGTAAATGTGACTTCGAATTTTCCATCTCTTGGCCAGATCTTGTAGTACTTACGCTGAGGTAAATCGGTAAATGTGACACTCAAAGTTTTCCTGCTACAACAGAATTCCACAGAGCACAATTGCAACGGAAAGCTAAAGTACACGCACTTGCAAATGTGTCCGGACAAAGGACTTCTTTCCAGTGTAGTCGAAGTTGTTCCTCATCAGAAAGTACAGCAGCTGGGAGGCCTCGGTTCTGATGGAGCTCAGTTTGGAGTTACAGCATTTGAGAATCTCATAGCACAGAGCAGCACACATGTCAGCTCTCCCTTCATAGAATGTCGAGGGAAACTAGATGGAACCCAAGAAAGCAAATAAACCACATAAAGGTTAGCACTCCCTGCAACTCCAGGTGGAAAGAGGAAAACGTACAACAGTCAATTATGACCTTTCCTGATGAAACAACTTACCTTATAAATTAATGACCTTAAGGCAGTGAAGACATGTTTTAAAGCCATTTCAGACTGATGTTTTTGAAGAAAACACAAGTAGACGTCAAAAACTTTTTTCATGAGAGGATTATGTCCATGGTCAGCCAGGAGCTGGTTCTTAAAACACACAAGGACAGCTTGGTTAGTGAGACACAACAGACACCTCTAATAGGTTTCGTACAATTTTCAGGCTCAGAGGTTAAATTTCCTAGGTACTAAGACAACTTATAACTTAAACAAACTCTGCCATGAATGCTCTAGGAAAGCAGAGAATCCATAGTACAAATAAGCCTATGAATAAATTTATGCTTTGGAGAGTTGTTTTCTATTAGGTGAGGGACTAATTATAAAACTTCCCAGCACACGGTAATAAGGTTTAAAGGACCACTTTTGCTCACTACTGATTGGGCTTCCATTTACTTACTTATTTTTAGTGTATACCAGCAACTGACACAGAGGTGATGTTTGTGACATCTTAATTCCAACAAAGAAGTGCCATTACAGGTGTCAGCGAATTAACAGGCTGGGAAAAAGACTGAAGTGAGGTATATGAAACAGGTCCTCTAAAAGTGAGGGTTTTTCTCCAGGCTTCTCAGACACTCTGTTAAGCTATGAATAACCAGACAGTTTGGTAAGGTGGAAAACGTGTAGGCTTTGGTCAGGCACCATTTACCACATGCATGGATTTGTGCAGGTAAGCAAGTCTCACCATTCTCATCTGTAAAACGGCGACCCTAAAACTGACCTTGCAGAGCTACTGTGAAGACTTGAGGTCAAGTACAGAAAGCATCTGACACATACTTTGGTCTAGCTCAATAAGTGGTGGCTAGCAGGATTTTAACATATCATGAATTTTTCTTGATAAAACAAAACAAGAGGGCCACAATGAATTACTTCTCATCATTCTTCAAGATTTCCTCACATCAGCAGCAAATTCACACTAATTAAACACCTTGTAAGCCTGGTTGGCTAAAACTCCCATCAATAGCTGAACAGACCAGTAGATAGAGGCATCACCCAGCCAGAGGCCAGCACGCAGCCATCGTGCTTAAACGTGTGTGACACTAAAGAGCTGCATCTTCAAATACAGACAAGCCTGTCTGAACAAAGTGTGTTTGGGAGGAGGCACATGTGTGCATTTTGCACAAGTAGGCAAAAATGATGGTAATAAAAAAATGTCAAGAGGACAGTGTCTCAAACCAGTCTTACGATTTAGCTAAATAAACAGAGATAACATATGTCCAAATAATTCCGTTATGTAGCAAATTATGGCTGGAGTAATAGTTTGAAGATTTACCTCATCTTATTGTTGGAGAAAAATTTTTACTCAAGGAATAAGTTTTGTTTTTTTAGGTCTAGTGAGTCACAGATGCATTCACAGCTGGTAGGACACCTGGAATTCACAGTGATTTTTATATCATGAAATACTGAGGTACAGTATTGAATTCCATCGTGTGAAAGAGAAGCAATTTAATGAGCATAATATGACTTAATTAACTGAGTATGATAGAATTCTCAACCATGAGCAGCTGTTCACCAACCGAACAAAAAAGTTGTTTCCAGTGTTTTGGGAACTGCTTCATAGTTTGTTGTCTGTGAATACCAGTTTTCCCACGAGCCATGGTTCTTCCTAATTACAGAGGGATTAAGGTTTGGGTGAATCTGGATGTGAGCTTGTATTTTCTCAGCTCTCTTTGCTACCTCTTCCTACCTCTCTTCCTACCAGGTGTCCAGGAGAGATGGCTCATACAAAAATTGCCAAGACCCCCTGTCTTGCTGTCTGAATTGGCTCATCTCCAAGTTCTAACCCCTAGAGTTAAATTGTCTTTCCTTTCACTCTCTCTGGTCAAGATTTTTGCTTCCCATTTTCAGAAATTAGTTTTTTTGGGTTCTGATCTCAACACTTACTTGCAAGAATGGAGTTCAAACTCACTTATACAAGGTATAAAGAACGCTCATTTACAGGAGTAAAGGACCTGTCATCCTGGAAACACTCCAGTCTACCAGCTGCCCCTCCTTAATCTTCCAGTTAATTATCTCCCCCCCCCCGTGTGTCTCTCTGTCTTTCTCATTAATTAGAAAGTAATATACACTAAACATAAAAAATATGTGAACATTCAGAAAGGCCCACAGGGACAAAGGAAAGCAAAACAAAAATCACCCTTCACTTTTCCACTCAGAAATAACCACACTAACAATAGAGGGTATCTCATTTCCACCTTTTTATCCCTACAAACTTTTATTGAGGATGAGAAAATTTCATTCAGGAAATTAAATGAGATGTTAGAATAATACGAAAGGCAGGACTTATTTCTAGCAATAAGGTGACGAACAGGTTATAAATAATTCTCAGAAATTGTCTGAAGTGGATTCAGTTTGACTGTTGTGACACAGCCTCCTAAGGGAAATGGGCCTTTCAGAGAATGAACACACAATATCAGTAATTTTTAAAGATCAAGGAACAGAAGAAAACCAAACCTTAAACCTTGGGTGCCAAAATGAGATATCTGGAGCCACGCTATTTAAGACAGCTAGGCATATGGTATTTATTTTTATTTATACATCAATTTAAAAATAACTTTAAAAATCTAGTTTAAAGAAGAGCTGTTTCAGTGGCAGATGCTCAACAATCACTAAGACAGCCTAAACCTCACGTGTCTTTGCAGAGCAGGCTCATGGTTGTGTAAATCAGGTCACAAACTCCCTGCAAGAGCCCAATTATCCCAGGGCTCCTCACCCTGGGCGTTCACAGTGTCCCTCATCCTCATGTACAGGTTCTCACCGTGCAGCTCCCATCAAGAAAGGCACCACGTGGAACTGCTAAAAACACATTTTCCGATTAAATTTGTGAACACGTTAAAAATATTATCAACTATGTAAAGGCCAGCATTGGTTTGGGATTGTGTTAATAGATATTATAAAATAGCCAGGGGCCGGCCCTGTGGCTGAGTGGTTAAAGTTCCACGTGCTCTACTTCAGCAGCCTGGGTTTGCATCCCAGGTGCGGACCTACTCCACTCGTCAGCCACGATGTGGAGGCATCCCACATACAAAATAGAGGAAGACTGGCAGAGATGTTAGCTCAAGGACAATCTTCCTTAAGCAAAAAAAGAGGAAGACTGGCAACGGATGTTAGCTCAGGGACGATCTTCCTCACCAAAAAAATAAATAAAATAAAATAGCCAGAGAACTGTATTTTTCTGCATGTAACTACCTTGGTTTATTAAACACACTTTTATGTATTAAATGAGATAACACATGTGAAAGCACCCAGCAAAGTACCAGCGTCCAATAAGTGCTTGGTAATTTTCTCCTTTTTCCTGTATGAGAGATCATTCAACTACGTCGATATTCACTCAGCTTAGCTCCCCTCCCCCCCACCCTCCTCTCCCTCTCTCTCCTCCCTCCCTCCCTCCCACACACACACTTAACTTAGAGGAGAACAAGGGCTTTGATAGGCCAGTTATGTAGTGATCTTGGGCAAATGTCCTAACCTGTCTCAGCCTCCACCTCCTCATCTATAAAATGGGGGAGAAGATCTATGAGGCCAGGCTGTTGTTGAATGCTTGAGGCACAGAAGGCACTCAGAATATAGCAGGAAGGTAATAGAATAATAATAACCAGAATTCAAGGCTTAAATCTTTTCAAACTTTTTCTCTCATTAAGAACTAGATTTCTTCACTGCCTTAGGCAACTTATTAGATGTGCTCAATTAAGGGACTCAGTAACCATGGGGCTGTATCTGTGGAAAATGATTTTTCAGCAAACAATTATGTCCGCTAACTCAATGAAATACTTTAATTTTTCTGATATGCTCCAACAGATGCCTCAGCTGAGTAAGTATTTGCAGACGAAGATCCCAGTGGCTGCTGCGCCAGTGGGCCTCAAGAACCTGTGAATCTAGGCCAAGTAAGCCTACAGCTTGGCACGACACGCATTAATGCCATAACACCTGCCCATCTTCCCACTTTTTAATGGGAGGGGGGTGCTGAGCTTTAAACACCAGACATTTTTGCACACAGGCACATAGACTTTGACTCCTCAGCTCTAAAGCTGAATCTTTCCTGTGGGTGTCAGGGATCAGACCCTTTATCACAGGATCAGGAAGGCGTGAACACTTGGGAAAGTGCTTATTGCTAAACTAGAGTCAACATTTGAGCTCCTACTACGTGCCAGACACAGGGTAGGTGTTTTTGGACATTTCATATAGATTCATTAGTATACAATAGGCATAACTGCCATGTTCTAGGTAAGGAAATCAGGACTCAGAGACGTCAAGTAGACCCACCCAAGGCTTAAAATCTGGCCAATGGTGGAGCTGGGATTTAAAGCCCATGGTACTTCTGTATATATGGCTGGCTCCCAAGTGTACCGGAGCCTGGTCTGTATCAGCAAAGTGCTAGGTCCTTCCAAGGGTCATCTTACTTTAAACTTACAACAGCCCTGTGAGGCAGATCCTATTTTTCCAGTCTTACAAATGAGAAATCTTAGATCTGGAGACACGAAGTAATTTTCCCAAAGACATTCAGCCAATAAATGTCACAATCAGTTTTCAATCAGAGACCATCAGATGTTTCTCTCTGGAGAGTCAGAACCTATTTTGGTGGCCAGACATTGGACATCTGGGAACCCTGATGAATACTGTTCTTTAATATCAGGGAAGCAATCTAAAGGGGCCAACTAAGAGCTGTAGGCTGGGAAGTAAGGAAATTGTTACTATTCTCATGGTGATGCCAGACCACACCTGTGCTGTGTGTGCCCTTACCCCTGCCCACTGTGCCAGGCCCACACGTGCTATGCAGCTCTAGGGTCTCCTGCTCATTTACATGGTGGGGCCCAGGCAGAGAGGGGAAGAAAGTATCCTAACTACTGTTCTGAACTTAAGGATTCACGGTTAGCACTGATACAGGTATACAAGGCAAATATTCACATTAAACACTTCACTGCCTATTTACATAAAAATTTTTAACTAAAAATATCCAAAAGAAAATAGAAAGAGGTTTCAAACATGGTTTTAGTAGAGCAGTGGTTCTCAAGCCATTAGTGTTCAGCTCTCACTTGAAGCGTTTGATTCTGTTGGTCGGGGCCCAAGAATCTGGATTTCTAACGAGTCCCCAGAGTCTGCATCTCTGTTAGCCTGGGGACCACAATTTGAGAGCCACTAGAGTAGAGGCTCCATGTAATAAGACACTGTTGCCTCCCCATACTCATTCTATTAGGATCCTCATCTCTCAACTGGGTTCCTAGTAATGACATTTCATGCGGACATGAGTGGCCTGGCTGCTAAGAATAAAGGAACATTATAATAAAGCAACATCAGGATAACTACTGTTACTCTAATAAAGAAATGTGCGGGCCGGCCCCGTGGCTTAGCGGTTAAGTGCGTGCGCTCCGCTGCTGGTGGCCCGGGGTTCAGATCCCGAGTGCGCACCTACGCACCGCTTCTCCAGCCAAGCTGGGGCCAAGTCCCATATACAGCAACTAGAAGAATGTGCAGCTATGACATACAACTATCTACTGGGGCTTTGGGGGGAAAATAAATAAATAAATAAAATTATATATAAAAAAAAAAGAAATGTGCTTTGCAAGAAATGGAGATAAACAGAGAATGACTTTGGTTATATTTCCCAAATGCCCTTACAAATTAACATACTGTTTCAATATTCATAGCATATTAACACTAACTCATTTTCCCCTTTTTGTGCTAGAAATGGAAGTAATCACTTAGCAAGAATGGGAAGTGTTAGGTTCCTAAAAAACAAGAGAGTGGCTAAAAAGACCATCTCCGCCTACTTGAAAATTACTTGCTAAATCCTAAAAATAAGACCAAAACCACCTTTTATTTTCTATCCCTGAAATGCTTCTATCATTTAATTTAGTAACAGATAAATTTTTAAAAGGTAAATGTTTTTACTTATTGCTCCTCTATGTATAAATATCTAATTTTAATTGCTACCACATTTGGATATGCTTAAAGATAAAGGGAGATACGCCTGATTAGGTTCCCATATTTATCACCCTCGAGGGCGTAGCAAAGCCACATTCCCCAGATAAATGCTTTCTTCCAGCTAAAAGTTAATCACCTCCAGAGACTGTTTCCACCATTTGCAAGCATGCGGAATACCCCGACCAGTTAAACTTTATTATATTCCAGGGAATTCAAGTTATTAACTGTGGAATGGCTTCATTAAGGGAATTTAAAGATTAATAGTTTCCTTACAGGGGCAAAATAGTTGGCTGAAGCAAAAATACAACACAAGAAGTTGTTGCTGGTTCAGCTAAATAGGCAGAATGAATTTAAAAGGTAAAGCTCTGAACACGAACAGCTGTTCAATACAAACCTTAAATGCCAGTGTAAACAGAGAGAGAGTGTCCAGAGCCGTAAGGCACACCTCAGTAGCAATGTTGGCTTCAAGTAATGACTGGTGAAGAACGTCTGCGTCCGAGTGGCCATAGCCTGCATGAATTATAACACAAGTTACTGCCGGTGGCTGCAAACAGAAAGGCTGGCGGAACGATATGGTCACAGTCAACTTTTGATTATTTACAGAAGGCTTACTTTGGGGTCTTATCTCCCTCTTTGCCTTTTACTGGGGGGAGAGGGGAGATATTAATAATGTTTCCATTCAATTATAACTCTTTTTCAACTCCGGAAGTAATAACAAACATTTATTGCATGATTGCTATGTGCCAGCCATAATTCTATGAACTTTACATGTATTAACTCACTTAATCCCTCAATAACCCTAGGAAGTATGCACATTATTAAACTCTTTTATGCAGATAAGGAAACGGAGGCACAGAAAGGCCAAACAACTTATCTTAACTCACATAGTTAGTAAACAGTGGAGCCAGGAAGGCACCTGGACAGGAGTCAATCAATCAATTGAGCCACTTGAGGGAGCTGTTAGGATGGCAGGAGTGGTGAGGTTGAGATTTCCGAAGCTTCCCACACAGACAGAGGCAGCAGCACAGCACAGGGTTAAGAAAATGAGCTGAGAGCCAGGCTGCTGGTCCCTGGACCTAGCTCTGCCACTTACTAGCTGTGTGACCTTGGGCAAGTTCTTTGACCTCTTCATACCTCAGTTTCCTCATCTGTAGAGTGGAGATAATAACAGTATCTACCTCAAAGGGTTGTGGTGAGCATTAAATTCGTTAATATTTGTGAAGCTCTTAGAATAGTGCCAACACATAGTGAATGTTATGTAAGAGTTAAGTCAACGATGTAAAGATCTGTATTATCAGCTAGAATCACCAACGATAATCAAGAGTTGACTGCACTGCTAATACTATTCTACTTGCTTTAATAAAAAGCATAAAAGCCAACATGTCTGAAAGAAATGTTTAAGAAAAAGAAAGGACTTAAAGAATCATAATTTAAATACAAACTGATATCTTCTGTATGTGGCTGTAAAATCAATTTACTACTGATATAAATGTAGTTTGACATACAATTTGAGATATTAAATTATGAAATGGTATGCATTAGCAGAAATATATATAGGGATGCAAAGATATTACAGTATTGACCTAGATTACCAAGAAAGATGGCACTATATAAAACATCACGTAATGTCTTTCTCCAAGGAGTAAAAACAAATCATCACTTACTATGGAGGTAATTTTCCTAATACTCCAGAGAGGAGGACATTTTGTATATATATCAGGAAAATGAAGTACAGAAAATCTAGAGAATTCTCTTGAGGCCAGTAAGGGGGAAAAACCAGAAACTATACTCTAAATTCCTTATCCAGGTCACTGTATCATAGTACCTATTATTAGGATAAAATAAAGTAACTAACATGACATTATTCTGACTTTAATAAATGTCAATTACAGAATGATTTTTAAAAGACTACAAAAAAGCTTTTTAAAGCTACCAAGTTGCTTTTTAAAATACGGTAAAAACACTATCATGTGCTTTCATCCAATTGTGCTTTGCTTTTAAAAAGGTGGTTCTAGAATTTTGTGTTTGTGGACTACATTATTTTCACACTGTGACAGAGTCAATGTGTCTTTAGTGAGGCTATGTAACACATTTGGCACCATGCTAGTTCTCTTTCTTTTTATTTCTGCTTTTTTGGTGAGAAATATCCCAGAGAAAAGAAAGATGTATATTTTCTGGTACTAATATTCATTGAACCGCCTTTGTAAACCGAGGCATTACCTCATCCGGCAAAGTTTGTTTGGTAAGATACAGAGACTAGGAAAGAGGAAAACAAACAGATTGATGATGATTATTACACTGATCACAAACTAGGGTAAGGGGAGACCAAAAAATACAACACATTTTATTAGACCAACCAAAATTATCACACAGGTGGAAAGGACCCTTCACTGAGGGCTGCCATTTGCCCCAAATGAAGTTTTATAGTCTGGGTTAAACTGTAACAAGGGACTTGTTTTGGTGATTATTTTAATTTCTTTTTCTGCATGGAACTGTCCTTTTCTCTTTCTAGATAACTTATTGGCTAAGTGTATCTAGGTGATTATTATAGATGAGAAGGCCTACATGCCAAAGAATTCCCACAGAATTTACGTACTCCTGGTTGAAAGTCTGGAACAATTCAAGAATTGGAATTTCTCACTGTGCTGTTTTTAAAACATATAATCATTGGGCCATGCTAATTAAGTTATTATATAATTATGTTTACATGCATGGAAACGTGATGACAAAATTTCTCTAAGCTATTACCCCACCCATAAGCCATTTGCACTGTCTATCTAATCTCCTTTAGAATAACAGTCAGATTCGTATAGAAATCTGTCTGCCTTTGTCTGAATCATATAGGAATAAAAGAAATGGTCCTTTTAGCCACAACTGGTTATAATTTGCTTTTGCTTAAACTGTTTAATCTCAAAAATCAGCAGGATTCCTGAACTAGTGTTATTTTAAAAATCTCCCCAAATAAGTGGCAGCATGGAGAGGTTGTCTGAGTGATAGAGACTGTTGGGGTAATTCGCCAAGTGATCTCTCCCACAGAGACTGCTAGTCTCAAGGCCTGGAACAAAGTTGTGCATGAGGGAAAGCTTTAATGAACGTCACCATGTTATAGGACAACACAAGAAAATGAAACTGAGCTGGTAAATCCAAGAAGGGTCTTAACAGACACAGTAAATTTTTAAAGTATCAGTCAGCAACCTTTTGGAGCCGATTAAGCGGATCCTGGCAAATAAGGATGCTGTAACCCTACATATTTCCACTAGGGGGCAGTGGTGCCTTGGGGCAAGGCACTGACTTCACCCAGGCTGGTCAGGGAGCGGGAAAGGACTTCCCTGAGGTGCCATCGTTGGCATGCATGGGTTCTTCAGAGTCCTTAGGATTCACTGCTCACATTTGCACAGTTTTCATTCTATAGTCACTTTGATAAGCAATTTGTTCTAAAATCCCAAAATCTTTTAAACACTCACAGGCCAGGGATGAGATTTTTTTTTTCCCTTTAATGTCATATGCTGTTTAATCAACGTTACTCTGTTTTATAAATTCCTGTTAGCTGAATAGCTCGATTTAATAATGCTGACCACTTCTGTAAACTACCCCTCCCCCACCCACTGCCAAAACACCAGAGGTGATGTGGTGAAGGACAGAAGCCTGATCCACAGCCACTCCCCTTTTCTGAATGTCAGAGGACATTTGCACTAGAAGAATATGTCAGATGCATATTCTCACAGGAGGCACTTCCATTTCAACAGCTGCCTGCCCCTTTATGAAACAGAATTCTTGTTTTTATTTTTAATTTTTTTCTCTGGCCTATAATATGAATCCAGAAAAATAATACTTGTTATGAGAAAAGTAGAAATACTGAACGACATGACTCTTCTTGCTAACAGAAGTTCCCAGATGTAGAAGACCTAGTCTTCTACATATATTTACTCATGGTCTACAGCTTTTACTACCTGCACATATTTATGCAAAATATCAGACTGATCAACCTCTACACAATCTATTATTCATCTCCATCCCATTTTTATTGCTGAAAAGGTTTTCCTCACAAACGGGCAAGGAGTAGAGAATAAAGAATAATATCCCAAGGCAGAAATCATATGATTTGCTCTCTGCCCTCTGATTCACACACCAAGAAAACAAACATGCTCGAAATGATTTGTGGAACTAGTCTATAATCTCAGAGTTTATACTCAAGGAAATGGTTATGCTATCTGCTTTCTCTTCTCTGAAGATCACGTCAACCTAATGTTTAGCTGTGTCTGAAAATGGTACCTAGTATGGGATATAGACCTCAAACTGTGAAAACACTTGGTTTAAGCATACCATACACTTTAAAGTCCTCTTTAAGGATATTAAAAACAGTAAAAAAGACTGACTTTAAACGGGCATTATGCCAGACTTTCTCAATTCTGAGACCCTATCAATTGCAAGAAGCACTGATCAATGACAGACTACCACACTGGCTGTAACATGTGAAATATATATGTAAGATAGATCTGATATAACTGTAAGATATACCCTGATTGCAGAAATGCTAGCAAATGTGCAAAAATGTCTCTCTTAATCAAGGAAACATGTCTCAGAATCAGGAAATGTGGCTTTATAAACAAACATTTCATTTACTATCTTGAATACAGACGTTTAAAGCATCCAAGCCCATTTTACCTATTTTTAAAGATATATTGTCCATGCTTAAAAACTTTTGAAAAATATTAATTTTACTTCAAAGGAAATATGCATTCTCTGCATTTTTCATATTAATTCAATATTATATATAGTAAAGGAATTTCATTATCACCTATATTTGTTTTCTTACTCCCGCTTCATAGATACCAAAGAATTTTGGAGTTAGATGGACTCTCACAACCCATCTTGTCCAACTCCTCATATGATGCTTAAGTGACTTAGACAATACCCCCAATGGGTCCTTATCCAGTCTCTGTTTTCACACCTCCAGCTATAAGTGCCCACACTAGCTAAACAGCAGTTCAGTTAGAAAATGCTTTCCCATATTGACCTGAAATCTAATTCTCTGCAACTTAATCCAGTGATCTCAAACTATTTCTTACATTGAATTATAGGAAACACAGGTTTTCTTCAAGTGTTTCTATCTCTTGGCTGGTTTCCCCCCCATCATACCAATGGGAAATATGAATTATCATGCAAATGAATTTAATATAGCCCTAGAATAATACATAACATCAGAGTAAATACAAAGTGTTATTTTATATTTTTTGCAAATGTATCATTTATTTGCAGACATGTGTCACTTAGTTTTCCCCCATAACATGGTTTATATAAAATATTCTACATATAGCTATCATTCTCAATTTGTCATTTGACACAAATAGCTTCTATTGATACAAAATGGGTGCACTTCACAGTAAACAGGTCAATGTCTTAACGTTGAAAACATTTACTTTTCATATACCTGAGCAATGACCCAAACAACAAACCTCTATCCTTTGAGTGTTTTAAAAATAGTTAAAAACTATTTGGCCACAGTGGGATTTGTCATTTTCATTATTTCCTCTCAAAATCCAAGAGTTAACATAGGTCCCTGCTAGAGTTACATATATACTGCATATGGTGTCTTTTCCCATGTTCTACTATTAATAGGTGATGGGGACAGTGCAGCTTGGCCGCCATTGGATTAAGTTTCTCGTGGTCCTTTGCTGCTCCCTGCTGGTCAAGCTGAGGTCTGACAAAGCCTTTCCTACCCACACAAAGAGGAAATAAAAAATGCAGCTGTACAGAGGACTCTTCCTATTTTTATTCTTTTCTAAAATAAATTCATTTGAGACTCTGGCATGCCAGCAAGTCTCTCATATATTGGATCTATGTCATATTGGTTGGCCCAATAGAAGGTACTGTATTCATTGTTAAATAGGAATTTTTTTTAACAGATATATATGGCTATAATTTTCCGATAAAATACTGAGGTACAGATGTAAAATGTCATGTATGTATATATACATACACATGCTCTCACACATACACATGTATACATACAGTATACACTCCCTTCTTTGTGGATTTTGGCCAAGTCGATAATTTGGAGCTCAAAAAGCTAATGGAGGAAAGGGCTGAAGGTACTCAAAAATATAATCAGAATTAGAGATGTAAATGAAGACTGAGTTCTAGGGTAAGATGCAAGGACTATGAGACATGAGAACCAATCTGGAACACAGGCAAAGGCTAAAAGAATCGGCTACACACTGTTTATTGGGAAGGCAGAAGGAGAAACTTTGAGGATAGTGTCATTGAAAACTGACTAAAGCAAAAACTACAGGATGAAAGAGGAGAGAGGCAAGAAGGATGGAGTTCTCTGTGGGTAGCAGGAGGAGAGAATGGAAATCAGCCATGTTAACAATATGGTTTTTGGCAGTAGAACACAGCCAGCTGTCTCTCTCTTCCAATTCAAGCCATCACTGCAAAATCCATTTGCAGTGGGAGGAGCTGCTGCATATCTTAGTGGATTAAGGTTATTTATTTGTGTGTTGATCATTCATTTTATTTTTGTTTGTTTTCTGTGTTTCCTAAATGATTATCTTTGGAGGCAGGGCCTTGGTCTGCTAATGATTTTTTTAAAAAATTGCTATAAAGTTTAAGCATTTATTTCAACTGACTGAGAGACTGTCCCTGTATTGAGAATTATCTGGGCTAAGGCGTGTAGAAGGTCCTGCAGAACAGTGGGAATTTAATTTCTATTTGCTAAATAGGAAATGAAAACCAAAAATAACAACACTCCTTGTTTTGGTTGTTTCAACCCCTTGTCTACAGAGCTAGAAAAAGCCCTAACAGACAAGATGTTGAAAAATCAAGTATTGTAGCCTTAGATGTGTCACCTATGTACATTCCACAGCTAAGTATAGAACTCAGAAACAGCATCAGAAGGCTACCGATTCAGTGTGTGGCAGACTGACATAACATTAGTTTAAATTAAGCTGTGGAGTTTATAAACAGAGATTATACCCATTACATTTAAGTTTGTTTGGGTGGTAGAGTGGGAAGCTGCTGTATTTTGATTCCTCAGCCTCCTTACTTTGAACTGTTATCAATTTAAGGCATTGGGAATATTGCCTTGACTCTTAGCCTGCATTAAGAAAGAGGTATGGAAATCACAGTGAATGGAATTTTTATGATTAGAAATGATGACAAAATATTAATAACCATGTATTAAAGACATTACTTGGAATGAGAACAAATAATTGTCTAGATAGAACAATAACTAGCTTGGAGTTATTGCCATGCTTGGAGAAAAGATGGAACAATTCAGAGAACACACTACTAACAGAAATGGTATTTATTATAAATCATCACATTAGTCTTGAAAGTGCTGCATGGTTGATATCTTTTAGGTTTTCTGCTTTGAGAAACCCTTAAGAAGAAGAAACACTTAAATTTCTAGAAACAGCACATGATGCCACGTCCCCTCTGGTGAGTGAGAAAAGTAAACTAAAAATATGCTCCCAGGTTTTGGCAGAATCTCTACTGTGAAGTTAGAAAGCCCCATAGTTAGGAAGGCAAGATGAACAAAAAGGTCTCGGTTTGCAAGTGAAGCGGCCTCGTAAGCAGACATCAACCTGATTAAATCTTACCATTGTCTACAGAAATTCCAAGCACACTTGATATCTTTCTCACACTGAAAACACAGAAAAAGTCACTTTGTTATTGGCTTTTCCACACCCTCACAAATTGATTCACGGGCTTTATGTTTTCACAGCGGTTTAAAGATTAACACATTCAGAACCAGAATGTCAGAATGTGGACGTTGATCAATTACATGCATGGGATCAGGAGGGCGAAAGGACTCTGTCCCAGACGTCCTCAGCAGTTGCAGGGGGAAAACCAAGAGAAGTTGGCTGCAGACAATGAATCCAAATATCAAATTAAAAATATCAGAGAATGTTTGGCTATCAAACCTGCCAAATTTTGTTTTTAAAATACCAAGCAGGGGGGGTAGGGCAACGGGTCTAGCACTCTTAGGTCTGGCACCGTAGCTGACCACGTTCCACATTATGTCACTCTCCTCCAAGGAAGGGAACTGCGCCACGAGCTCTTCATCCTACTTCCTTTGAGCTGGAAGAAAAGTCAAGTTGGTGATGTGGTGTAGTGTGGCCTGGGGCTCTCCCCTCTGAGATGTCACATGAGATGGCTGGCTGTTACGATGGTATGTCATGGGACTTACTGTGGTTAAAAGTGAGAGAGTTATCCAGGCTGCCCAGCTGCTGCAATCTGGCATGCATCATTCCTGTTCTGTTACGGGAAACAGGCAATGTCTGAGACTTTCGATCATGAACTATGGGTCCCAACCCCTCCTGGTTCCTGCAACATGAGTGAAATGGGATAGAAGCAAAAGTTAGATTTGTTACACTGCAGCAAGATGGGGGAGGGTTAGTGAGGCCAGGACACAGCACAAAGGAGACTGGCCACGCATGGACCAAGCGCAGCAGAGCCTGTTTGGGGCTGCATGAGCCAGAGATACAAACAGGTGGGAGCTCTTACAGAGTTCACAGCAAAGCACCTGACAATGGAGAAGCGAAAATCAAGCCAAAGCAGAGACTTTTCAGTTTTAGAAAGTACTTTAGAGATGCTACTTTTTAAAAAATTGAGCATCAGTCCAATGCGGTGCTAAAGGTTAGCATTCTGACAACTGCCAAAACACTACAAATCTTTTCGGACTACATATGTTATTAAAGAGCAAAAAAATTTTTTTTATTAATCATGCGCCCCATAACAATGTTTCGGTCAACAATGAACCACAAACACGACGGTGGTCCCATAAAATTAGTACCATAGAGCCTAGGTGTCTAAGTACACCTAGGTTTGTGTAAGTACATGCTAATTATGTTTGCATAATTAGATGAAATCACCTAATGATGCACTTCTCAGAATGCATTCCTGTCATTAAGCAACGCATGAATGTAAAATAATGCACTGGAAGGAACAGAGAACGAACATGCAATGGGAGGGATTATATGAGGCAGTTTTAACACCTTTATTCTTACCCAGGCAGGCAGGAGAAGAGCCACACACTTTGTTAAACTTGTCAGCAGTCAAGTAAAGAAAATAGAAAAGTGATCTGGGTTAGCAATCAAACAGCTAACTTCCTACTGTGTACCATCACCAGAGCAGATGAAAATGAGACCGTGCTGGAATGACACCTGTCCCTGTCCCGTAGCCAACCGTCTCCCTCATTGTGTTATTGTGTGGAGGAGAACAGGCATGCATGGAGTATCATTGGGCAGCATGCTGCTGGGTGATTTCAAAGTGACACAATGAGAAGGCGCAGTAGTCATAAAACCGGACCACCACGGATGGCAAACACTGACAACATTTAAATTATCATTTAGGATCTTTTTCACGTACATCAGAGACCATGGCAATTTCTATAAAACAGAGCACGTCTTTCCCCAGTGCACATAACAAAGGAATACCATCCTCCACTCCCGCCTCCCTATGCCTATTTTTAAGGTAGTCCAAGGAAGCGTACTTGTATATGCAAATATATACAGGGTGCTTATGAAGTCAGAAGATTTTCTTTAAAAAACTATTAAATTTATAGTCCTCAAAAAAAGAAGTTAATTATTTCACAAAACTCAGTTCTAAAATATTTTGTTGAGGCAGAAACCTTCAGCTTCCCACATTCACCATATTCAGCAGTGCAGCATTTTATGCTATTTTGCACAACACTTTCCCAATACTATCTTGTGACAGCTACTCCAAGAGGGGTGTGAAGCTCGCCTGGCACAGTGCCTGTCTGTTACAAATATACTGTTTGCCCATCTTCACGGGGCAAAGTCAAAGGGAATAAAGTCAAGGTTGGAAGCGTTACTGTATAAAGACACCTTGTATATACTTGCATTTGGTACTCAAAAACTCAAACATAAAAATTACTGTTATGATAAAAAATAAAAGAATTAATATCAGAGAAATTTAAGTGCCACAACATTTCAATTAAAAATAGGAAGTATTAACAGGAGGAAAGCGTAAAATATTCTCTCTAAATTTGCTCTTTTTAAAAGAAAATACAAACTTTTATTTAACATAAAACATAACTGAAAATTTCTCAAATATCCCAAGAAAAGAACAATGTTAACATAAAAAGGAAAATCTTCACACTCAAATAGGAAGTCTTTTAAAAATCTCTTCCCTATTTCATTGTTATAAAACAGAATTATAGATGAGAAAAAATCTCAATTACAACTAAATTTTAAAGTTTTTTAAAAAACATAAATATGTTTACTTATAATCAAACTGTTAAAAACAATAACAATAGAAAAATATGATACTTAGACCAAGACCCCATACATATATTATCACAGAATACACAACACAGAAAACAACAAACACAGACACCCTGAATGGCTACGGGCTGGAGTAAGAACTCGGCAACGACAAGATGTGCTCTGAGGAAATACCTCCACAGAAGCAGCTGCTTGGGTGCACATCTGCAATGAGTGTGTAGCTCTCCTCCAACTCAATGCAGAACTGAGAGCATAGTGAAGATTTACAATACTCAACAAAGAGTTCTGGTCAGACAAAAGCATAGGGCACAGACAGCTTATTCAGAATAAGAGGAGAAAAGGCTCAACTTTAGAGATGGTTTTTGTGGAAGTCCAAACAAATTTGAGATGAACTGAAAACAGTCTTTCATTAAGAAAGAAGGAAAGTGGTTAGATGAGAAAGTAGTATCTTTGCAGCTGGGAGGCAGAATGGTAAAAAAAGGACCTTTAAAAGTGAAATGGGGGACGAGAAATCATTGAGGAAGGAGAATCAAGAAGAACTAGGAGAGGAGAGAGAAAAAACAGAGCATGAGGGAGAATTTGGAAGGAAGTACAGAAGTACAGCAACAGGCCACAAAGGAAAATATTTCCAAGAGATATGCATGTGATAGAACGGACAGAAGGAACGTAGGAACGTAGGCGAAAGATGCTACCAGATTTTGTGGTAGCAATCCAAAGACCTGCCAACTGTCTTCATAGCTGTTTATGAGAATTCAACTGCCAATCACCCAGACGACAATTCCCACACATTCGGATCCAAGTAATACAGAAAGTAACGTAGAAAATGACACAACATTTCCAACAGAAACCCCCCACAGTACCTGGCTATATATCGCTTCCCCATGTACTGGAACTGGTGCAAGCAGACTCTGCAGACAGGATAAAAGATTGTTAGGGAAACGTGAAGATAAAATTATTTTCAACACATTGTTTTATTTAAACCCATCAACAACACATTCGAGAAACTCTTATATCTACCACTAGCCCCTGACTTCTGGTTTTCAGGAATTCTCTGGAAGGTCCCTCTAAACCCAGAGAAAATCATAACCTGCAAGGGAGGCCCCATATTGTGCTGCTATCAGTGCTGTAGTGAGTGGTTAGAGCCACACAGAAAGGCCCAGGACCAACAGGATTGTCCGTTGACTCAGGGTTTGGACATTTACTCCAGGCAGTTTGCCTTAGAAATCATGACAGAAACCAAATGCACTGTTCCGAGCTGCTGATTTGTCCTCATTCAAATCTACTATAAGGAGCTTTTCTTTTGGCTCAAGTAAATGGACTGGTCCCTTACAGACATCACGTATGTAGGTTTTGTTTTGTTTTAATAAATCCACAACATTGATTTTTTAAAAAAATCTTATATTTAATAAGAGGCAGTTAAAATAACGTCTAGTAAGTTCTGGTGCTGAATCTCGTTTCACCATGTGACAATTCCCACCTTTAACTCAGCAGGAGAGCGGTTGTGAGACTATGAACCAAGACCATAATTCCAAAATGCTTAAAGGTCTGAACACCACAGCTGTCCACCTGAGTTTATGCAAACACATCTGGCAGCAAATGATGACCCCAACTAACTGACACAAAGCCACTCTTACAGTTATGATTAACCCTATTATTGTGAACAATTGTGGTACTGCAGAAATAATTTTTTTACTGCAGAAACAATAATGTGTTTGATTGTAGGGTGTTGCCTAAAACCCTGCTGGGGTGTTAAGGACTATACTCTATGTAATTTTTTCAAAAATCCAAAAAGTTCTGGATTTCGAAAATCATCTGGCCTGAGCAGTTTTGGATAAGGGATTGTGGATTCATGTTTCTAAAAGCAAAGAACTTAATAGAAATCAGAAACTTAAACTGAAGAGATAAAATGAGATAATATAGATAATATGTAAGATTTCACTTTTATTTATCATATACTTTAAAATTATAGCAATTTTTCTGTCTCAGTTTCTGCTTCTGCTTAAGTTAGATTCAACTTAGAAATGCAGAATCCACCCAATTTGGCTAAGAAATTTTGTGTTATTTTATTAAAATGGTTTACACACAAAAGTGAATATACTGAATATACTGTGAATATACTGCATTTCTGGTTCAACTACATAGTATTCTTCACAACTCTTAATTAGCCAGGAAAAATCAAGAGGCAATGAGCAAAAACAAAATTACTCACTCAGATATTGTAAAAAAATCCATAAGTTCAGATGTTGAAGCCTTGTTCCAATACGTAAACAAAGCATCTAGAAAGTAAACATTTATTTGGTCAGAATCCTGATGCGTATTACGTACATAATGAAATGGGAAGAAATCTCAGAGTGTAGGCCTCTAAAATCTCCCCCACCCCTATGATAGCTGATCAAAGGACAAACTACAGTGACCAATCTATACTGGATAACATATACAATAGGCTCATTCAATTTAAAGAAGCTACATTTAAACACTTGACCTTGAATTTCATCATACATCCTTTAGCACTATATAGCACATATTTAACTTCTATATGATGTGCTCTTAAATGGACAATCAAAGAATACAAGTAGGTATATAATCTAAAGTCAGGCTTTCTCTTTACCTACTACAGAATCCCTCCCTAATAGGGAATCTGCTGAAAATTCCCACAGGTACATAAGTACCCCCCTTCCTAACTAACACACACACACACACACATACACACAGGTGCGCGCTGAAATGGAAGTATGCATTCTACACACACCATTTTGCCCTTTGAGTTTTAATTCAATAATATAGCTTGGCTTTATCTCAATCTTATCCAAGCTACATAATATTTGTCTCCACAGATGTACTATAATTGAGTTAACCAGTCCCCTACTGATAGACATTGACATTTTCTCCCCCTAATCTTTTGCTATTATAAATTATGCTTTGATGAACATCCTTATACATGGGTCTTTGCATACTCATCCAACTTCATCTATAGGACAAATTTTAAGAAGTGAAATAGCTGTGTCAAATGGTATATACATTTAAATTTCTGACAGATATTGCCAAACAGCCTTCCAAACAAGCAGTGTAGAGAGTTCCTATTTTCCCACACCATGGTACAATGTACTCGTGATTAAGAACTCACGCCTGCTCTTCATCAAGAGCAACTGGGTATATTTTTAGTTAAGGCAAATATTAAAATCCTAAAAATTCATTTACAGGAACCATTCTCTACGTATGATCCTTAACCATTTAGCATTGCACAAAAAGTATTATTTAATAGTTAAAACATTTTTACATTCTTATAATTTACACTGAGGTTGAGAGATTCTCTTAGTGAAAATGCCATTGAGTTTTAAGGCCTGAGATGAGCGAGAGGGTGGCTGCAGAGATGCTGATGGCTCGTGAAGACGCACAGCCATGGACTTCTACTCTACACTTAACAAGAACAGGGACAGGCAGGAGAAGCGTGAATATATACGGAGTGCCTGTTACGTGCCAGGCACTGTGCTAGGTGGTCTCACGATTTCACATATATCATGTCATCAGATCCTCACCATGATCTGAGGCAGAGAGTTCCCATTTAGAGACGAGCTAATACAGGCTTAGAGAAGTTAAGTAGTTCTCCCAATTACCAGCCTAAAGAATCAGGATGGAACGGGGATTTAAATCAAGCACACCTGATTTTGAAAGCCACATTTGACCTATTAGACCAGTAACCAGGGTGGGTCAGGCAGCTTCCATCTCTCAGGGGTTTTGAGTTTAGAATCCAGAGGGACAGACTCTGGTTACTTGAGGCTGGTCATCCTGGTGTGGTGAGAACCCAGGGAGCCAAATGAATGCTGGAGGGTCTCTCAGGGTCAACTTACAGACTTCTGTGGCCACCCCCAGCACATACCAGACAGAACTGGCTGGCCAGCAGAGTGGCACCAACATATCCTTCTCTTGCTCTGGACTCAGGCTATTAACTGAGAGGGGGAGAAGACAGAGATAACCTCTAATGAAGGAGGGAGGAGGCATAAGAAGACACAGAGAGCTAGGGGCCTGGTGTGTAGAAGGTGCTCGTTAAATGTGGGATAAAGGAAAGAGTAGCTACAGAGTTACACAATTGATTTTCGTTGTCTGTCTGGTAAACTCTCTCTAAAGGCAATTTCTCCCTCACCCCATACCATACACAAAAATCAATGCTAGGTAGATATTTAGATTTAAATGTGAAAATTTAAATAATACAGCTTTTAAAGAAAATATAGGAGAATATTTTCACCTGGGGGTAGGTGAAGATTTCTTAAACAAGATACATAAGAAAATTCTAATTACAAAAGAAAAAAAGTTGATAACTTGAAGGCAATTGAAAAAAAAAAAGATATTCTAAAACTGTTTTGAAGTGGTGGCTGCATTTTTAAAATGTGTGCATGGCCTTCCAAAGGGCTGACTTTAAAGGGCAACCTTAACTTGGATGCAAAATTTCTGGAATATTTGTCTTTATAAAGCATGTTTCAGTTGTATATCCTATTTAATATTTGAAACTTAAAAGATTTTAAAGAAAACATTCTACAAAAGAAAAACAGGATTATAACGCTGGCTAAAACTCACTACCCCATGATGTAAAATTTAGAACTTCTGACTTAATGAGAACAATTTCAACTTTATAACCCAAATATTAGAATAAGTGCCCAGTGCTTTCGTATTTGGTCATCATTCAAGGAAACTGTTATTAGCTTGTTCTTTTTTCAAATAGTTATTTTAAAGTTACAACTTGATAGAAGAACAAAGCAACCCAGTCCTGAAGTATTTTAAGGACAGGCATGCTGTCCTTAAAATGTTCCTAACACCTGAGTTTATAAGGCCAGGTTGCTAACGCTGCTGGAATGGAAGTTCAATAGACAAGAAACACTGTTTACAGACAGACATCCCATCCATTGAACGTTTAATGCCCTCACCTACTATCATCAGACAAGAAGTCTTCAGGTCCTCAAAAAATGGCATTTTGTTTTCAAGAGTTCATCTTCACTCAGTGACCTTAATAAAGCGCATAGTACACTTTCTAATTTGTTGCAGGGAAAATAAGAAGATTTCTGATGGAGACAAGAAATGTGACTTTGTAGCATGGCAAAATTTCACGTGAATGGTTGTATCAAAACACAACCAGAGCTGAAAGTGTCCTGTCATGGGTATTTACAAGCTTTATGTGGTACAGATAAAGCGTCAATGGTTGTGGTCACTTCTATTAAAAAATGTGGTTGTCAAACCCTTAATCAGAAACTTAATCACTATCATACCACTATTTCCATTAGGAAACTAAAATAACACACCTTGCTTCCAGTTATAGCCAGGAATGTCATACACACTTTGAATGGTAGGCATGCTTAAGTCCCCCAACACTATTTTTTCTAATTCAAGAGACTGACTAGTCAAGTTATGCAAGTTGCCAGTAAGTTTGTTTTGACAAATGAAATTGAAAAAAAAAATCAAAAGCTACTTCATTTATCTGCTTTGGCTCCTTTAGTTAAGAGGGTAGGTCTGAGTTTAATATAAATTTTAAAAATAGGTCTATTCACATTTTAGAACTCATTTTCTAGAATATAATAATTTATAAAAATATTTTTCCAAATTAAGGCTTTTATTTCTACTAAAAGAAATTACTCTACTATTTAGTAAATTAACATGCATTTCAAACAAGGAAGAAAAATTTCAAATCCTTATATCCTTTCAACTAATTACAACAACAAAAAAAACCAAACCAAAGGGAAGAAGAAAAAGAAAACAAAAAATAAACCAAATACTGCAACAAGGAAAGTAAAACATGAATCTTCATTTTTGCCTACCATCAGACATGCTTTTTAAGATGTAGAGAAAACACATCAGCAGGCTCTTAATCTCAGACTGGTCAAGTTTGTCACAGCGAACCACAGAATTTCCCAAAGTGCCACTTTGTTGGTGCTAAAAAAGGAAATACAGGTGATTTTTCTCTTTCATTACAGGTAAAACAAAATTAGTTTCACTTCTTTCCCTTGGAAGAGACAGATTCTTAGACTTTAGTCAAACCATACAAATTGGAAGGTATAAATAATTTGTCGACAAACTACAGGCACACCTCTACTGAATATACACAAGTGCTGTTCCACGGAAGCTCTGTCTTGTCTCCTTTGCATACTTTCCTGAGAGACAAGCCAGAAGGCACAAACCTTTCAAAGTGGGTAACCATAATTTTAGTTACCAGCTTAGTTTTGAAATGCCAAGTAAAATCTCATGCAAAAAAGTACGTGTGCTAGGATCAAACACAGAAACGATGATTCAGAAGACACTGCAGAACCAACCATATCCTCAGGAAAACGTCAGTGGCTGAAACAGCAAATTAAGTCTATGGTGCTGCTAAGTACCAGCCACAAAAGCCTGGAGCTGAGTCACTGTCATTCAGTTGACATCATGGGGCACCACTGGGGGAAAACAATGGGCAAGTGCCAGATAGGGACAAACAAGGACACCTCAGCACAGCATTGTCAAAGACCCTAAACTGATGAAGTCATTCCATCATCAGCTTAGATCAATACCACAAATGTCAGAAAGCTCAGGGCGCATGGTGGGGGCAGTTTTGCCACTAGGCAGCAGGTTCACATGTTCAAAGGGTTCACATTAAAAAAAAAAAGGAACAAGAATCTCTTCTTGTGATAAAAACATAGAAGATTTAAAAATCCTTAAAGTTACATTGCCAATAGAAATCAAAAATTTTTTGCCAAATACCAAAGCAGAAAGATCAGTGAAAAAACATCTTTCATTCAAGGTATTGGTGGGCAACTGAAAAAATGTCTATAATAAACAGGCTTAATTAATAACACAAGAATATTTTTATTTAAGGAAGAAATACAGGTGCAATTAGTGGCAAAACTGTAGTGAGGATGCATCTTCTTGCCCACCCACTTCATCAGAGCCGCTAGGAGAACTCAGTATTTCTTGCAGTGGGAGGGAAGGTGCAGCATGCAAAGTTTCCTCTGGCAAAGGTGGAATCGTTAGAAGCGAAAAATCCACAGTGACCCGGTTTTTCCCGGCTGGCTGGCAGCTCTCTTCCTCCTCTCCAACACTGCGTATGACACCAGCGGAGTGCCTTCTGAGCAGCTTCTCCCTCTACACACGAAGGCATGTCAGGGTCAAGGGAAAAGTTCAGCACGTCATGACACATACCTGCTCTGAGATGCTGTGGACCTCGACAGAACTGCAGATAAGGCTAATCACGTCAATGCCAGCCACAGAAATGTGTGATGAGATTACAAACCTGATGCCAAGGAAGGAGGTTTTCCATGTTTCTGACAACCAGGAATACATCCCTAAGTGGTTCACTTGTTTATTGATACATGTGCTTGCCTATTACTTGAAATAAATTAGGACAACAGGGGCCAAGGTGAGACCTTGACCTAGAACCTATTATGGTTCCAGGTTTAAATCCAAGCTTTAGCCATTCATGTAAAGTTCCAAATAGTCTGAGCCTTAATTGTTTCAAGAAAAAAGGTTAAATATGAGGAGGATGTGTTGTGTTGGGGTTGAGGGGTACAGTGTGAGTGGAGTGATTTCAAATAAAGCCTTATCCCTGAATCACCTATATGATCAATTAACCTCTTCTGGAGCTGGCTCTGGACCCAATGTCCATTTGGGTGGATAACTGTGTTCTCCGGCATACAGACAGTAGGGATTCTAAGTGAGTGATTGTGATTTTGATTTCCAACCTGCTCAAGGTGCTCCCCTGTAAACACTGCTCTGATCTGAGATCCTGGAAACAGGAATCAGGGGTTTCAGGGAATGGACCCCATCCTTAGTTAATACTCTGATCACCTACCCCAGGTAAACTCAGTTTTTTTGTTTTTTTTTAAAGTCAAACTTAGTGAACATTAGAATATGAAGCATGTTTACTTTGGGCTAAATCTATTAGTTATAAGGAACACTTAGGTATATGAAAAGAAATTACCTTATCCAGGGAATTGCTTTTCTCGTTATTCCTTTCTGGAAGGCTGTTTCCTGAATCTGTGCTTATGAGGGAGCCTCTCGAATCAGCATTTCTCACACTATTGATATTCGGAGTTGAAGTTGTATACGGAGAAGCTAAACAGAAATTAAGCCAAGACCAAAGATTTGGTGAGAGAACTAAATAAAGATAAGTACTGAAATTTAAGGGAAATTGCTTTTACGGCACTTATTTTTTCTGTCAGGAAGCTAGTTCAAGGGTTGCATTCAATTACTTCACCTTTAAAGAACCAAGCCATACAGACTGAGATAAAAATAAACTGTGAGCTGAAACATTCAGACACAACTATCTATTCATTTAAGAGAAACCACCTTTGATGGCTAAGACTAAAGGAGCAAACAGTGTTTTAGGACAGCATAGAATGAACAGTTTAAAAATTAAAAAAAAAAAAATAAATCCACCTACAACTATCAAATCAAAAAATTAAAGCATACAGTAAACCCGCAGTATTCAAACTGCATAGTGAGGTGTCCTAGAAAACTCAGAGAGGTGTCATGGATATTTTAAATTTTCAAGAAAAACACAACAATACTCGACACTCTGCTGGAAACTGCAGTTTCAATGTTAGCTCGTGCTACATTCCTTTTGATGATGTCATATCTTTGTGAAGCTGATATTTGGTGGTTGCTATGATAAAAAGCAAATACTGGGTGAAAATCAATGTGGAACAGGAAATGAGGATGGTGGGGAGCAACCTGGTTCCAAATTTGAGAAGCTGGGCAGTGCCCAATAGACACACACATCCCATTAGTAAGAGCTGTGGTTATTTAAAATAAGACAAAAATTTTTCTCTAAATTTATGTATATTTTTTCAAATGCCTACTAAGTTATTAGAATACAAGTACTTATTAAGTTATTTGGCCTTAAGTACCTAATAAACAGAACTGTTAGGGGTTTCATTTGGCCTGGGACTCCATGAAAATGACAATAAGGGTCCTGTGAACTGAGAATGCTTGGGAATCTCTGCAATAAACAGATATGAGCACAAAAGAAATCTAACTTGGAAATAAAATTTGTGACAGCTGTGAAAAAACAGCATTTGGAGGCAGAAATCAGCCCCCAGCTCGGTTCTATGGAATTTTTAAAAGTAATAGATTGACTTCCTGCTTAGATAAGATTTAAGTAAATCACATAATTAAAAATGACTCTCAGACTTGCACATTCTGTGCTGAGAAAAGGCAGGGCTCACCTGAAAGGCCTGGCGGTTGTGCACACTGCAGGAGGAGCACTCTGCTCCAGCAGGCTGTAAGCACAGCCTCCCACATCCAAGCTGAAGATGCCGTTACTCAGCACCTCAGAATAGGCCGGCCGTTTTCAGATTTCAGGATGCAAACAAGCTGCCACAGACTGAGACACTTCTAAGTTAATACCTCCCCCTCATCTAACACTCAGATTTATCACTACCATCCCTGAAACTGATTCAGCATATTATAATCAAGAAAAGAAGAGGCAGGGGAATTTGAAAATGTAAGTGAAGGCTGGAACATTGTCTTGACATGAGTATAGCCATGTTTGGCCGCTCCATTGACCTACAGCCACCAGCACAAAAAGAAATATAAAAGCTGCTTTCTGCATGGTGGGAACTGACCCTTCTCCCATGGAGAGAGTTGTAAGTTGTAACATTTCAAGGCTCCTTGGGCGTCATAGCACAGGATGGACTGGCCATCTGTGCTGGGCTAGGACGATAACCAGAGAGAACAATGCATGTACACAACTACTGGGCTGGGACGTTAGCCAGGGGGCTCAGTGCACGTACGCCACTGATAACCATTTGTGCATGAAAACACTAAATGTCTGCTCTGAAAAATCTGTAATTGCTTACTCTGAAAATTACTGATGGTATAAAAACTGCTCGAAACTGAGCCCAAGTGAGAGTTCCACCTGTGGAAGGGACGCCTTGCCCAGGACGTGTGATCCTTGCCCAGCCGTGTCGATGGACAGGACTCTCCCGGCAGTGGGGCGTGGATATTGTGAGTAATTGATTTATTGTGAAGTAATTGATCTGATGTGTTCTCTTTTCGGTCAACCTGGTGTTTCTCTTTCCGGTTGATTTGTGTCATTTCCCTTCAGTCGATCTGGTGTTTCCCTTTCCGATCGATCTGATGTTTTTCCCCCTTATTACATGACCTATTCGAATCTGCTGCTATCTCAGCCAATGTGGATGTTTTCCCTCTCCAGTCGAGCTGGTGTTTTTTCCCTCTTATTATTTGACCTATTTGGATCTGTTTGTGGACTATCGCCTTTACTAGCCTCTATATAATAAAATATACCTTCAGTCCATTGGTTTGGAGTGGAAAGTTTCTTTTACATCTCCAATCGAATCCCCAAACCTCTCATAACAAACATGTAAACCACTGGCCACAGGCTGCGCCTCCGCCAAACAGAAACTGTATGACTGACTGTCACGGGGAGCAGGTAGAAAGCCTATGAGAAACTATGAGCCTTTTTCCATACTCAGAGATAAAAGAAATACACATTATGACCAAATTATAATCATAGTCCTCCTACTATACCCAGACTTCTTTTTTTTGGTGAGGAAGATTAGCCCTGAGCTAAAATCTGTTGCCAATCCTCTTCTTTTTGCTGAGGAAGATTGGCCCTGGCTAATATCTGTGCCCATCTTCCTCTACTTTATACGTGGGACGCCTGCCACAGCATGGCTTGACAACCGGTGTGTAGGTCCATGCCTGGGATCCAAACCCATGAACCCCGGGCCGCTGAAGCAGAGCACTTGAACTTAAACACTATGCCGCCGGGCCAGCCCCACCGGACTTCTTGTTTAATGTAGCACACAGAGATCAGGAGAAAGAGGTTCTCAGTAAGGTAAAATTCGACCCTAAATTCTCAGAGTTTTAGGCTCAATTCCAGAACTAGAGTCCTAATCCAAGGCAAACAGATGGAAATGCAATAAATCAAAATGCTTAGTAGAACTATGCTGCTGTTTTGTGTGTATATATTTAATATCCTGGCCCAGTGTATAACTTTTAAAAATCTTAAACAGCATGTAAGTAAAATGAACAGAAGTTTAGTTCACCTCTTTCCCCTTTGTACAGATGGCCCAATGCAAAACATTGAGTAAGTGGAAAACCCTGAGCCTAAGAATGCGTGCCTTTTAAATTGAATGGAATCTCAGAGTAGTTTTCATCCAGGCAATGAATCAGTTTTAGAAATTTTCATGCACCATGTTCCAAAGATATTAAAAAAAAAAAAAACTGCTGAGGTGCGTTCTCAACACATGTGGAAACAAGATTTCTTCTCAACAGAGATTAAGGAGAAAGTCTGCTCTTGAAGGATAAGCACTCGAACTAAAATTAATTGGAAATGCCTTGATAAATAAAAGAGTTGCTAAAGCTACTGGAAAATAACTAGTAAAAATAGTTTAAACGTGGGGAGCTTTTCTGGAAAGCATTCCTAAAAGAACAAGGATTTAAGTCTTTAAAGATGAGGGAAATATAAAGCCTGAGTATAAACAAGTCCGTTGTGGTGAATTCCTATGAAAGGTGGATTCAGATCTTGAAATTCAAGAAACAGTGAAAGGGACTAAATCAGTCTCAAGTACTTTTTATAACTTTGCCATGAACACAGAGTAATCAAAGGCCATTTATGCCATTTGAGGTACGCTAAAGACACCCAATGGCTCATCTTCACGTTCTCAAGACATCCCAAACCCTAACAAGGTAAATGCAGAATTGGAGAATAAAGTCTGAGTCGAAACATCACCTCATTCTAGTTTGATCATTTCCGCAAAGTCTTGAGTCCTACAGAGTACAGGTCAGGGAGTTAAGATTTCAATGCATTTTTCGGCCCCAGGACTCATCTAATTGGCTACTGAGAGTACATTACAAAGCATGAATAATGTTACAGAATTGTGCTTGTAACGGCAGTCAAATAATAACACTGAGTGTTTACCATGCCAAGTACTGTACACATTGTATGAGCTCTTCATCCCTCACCACAACTGTTTTGGAAATGTGGACACAGAGTGAAGGGGAGAGACATCTGTCCCTGGCAATTAGTAAATGGTGGAGTCCAGATCCAAAGCCATATCTGTCTGACTTTAAAGCCAGTGCTGTGAACCGCTGCAGAGAAATCTTCCAAAAAGAGCCCTTCCCCACTCCCGGAGCAGCAGCTGGGCATGTGGGCAGAGCAGGGCAAAAAAGACAGAGCGAAGGCCCCAGGAGAAAAGCAAAGGAAACACCATGACCAGGCTCTGCTCCAAGCCTTTTGCATGAATTAACTCATTTAATCTTTATGACGCCTAATGAGGTTTAAGTATAACTATGAAGAATATACAGAAACATAAGTAAGATTAAGGATTGGTATTGGTATTGTAGGAAAAATTTGGGCATTGGTGTGGGTTTCTAATTTTATATTCTGACCAGTTTCATTAGCTACATGAAACAGCATGTTAACAAAAAGAACAACACAAAAGGCAAAGACATAAACTCAGAATGAACAATAGTCCTGCAAATTAATTAGATAAAAGGACTGCCCTTTAGTCTGCTCTCTGACTTAGTTCCATTATTGGGCAGTCTAAGAACTAGCCATAGCAAGATGCTCCATTTATTCAAAGTGTGGTAAAGAGAGGGAGAAATAAAGACAGAATCTGTGAACATATGTGATCTTTGTACCATTATCTTTACAAAGGAGCTGGTTGCACAGGTGCTCAGTTAGTCAGAATATTAATAAGTACATTTCTCAGGCATTTTCTTATAGAGAAACTACTCAATTTGAATCTTGATTTATGCCATCTACTTTCTTCCCCATGGGGGCTGCTCTTACATTATTTCAGATAGAAAAAATATTCTAGGAAAGAAGATTTTAGAAAATCGATTTTAACATTACATTCTAGCTATAAACCACTATCTCCTCAGGAATTACTCTGTCACATTTCATCTAAATCGCTATCACCACAAATAAATCCTATCCACCCCCACACACACACCTGCAAAGATATTCCTTTTCTAAAAGCATAAACAATCCAATTTGAAGATTTAAAATGATAAATTAACTTAAGCATTAACAAAGGGCAAATGGTACAAATACGTGATTAAGTGTACCATATTCAGAATTCATGAGAATTTTGGGATACATATTTTAGTGTAGAGTTGAGGGGTTTCAGTTGCTAAGTATCAAAACCAGCAAAGGAATTTTCAAAGCAGAAACTCAAAGTCCTAACTGGAAAGTTTGAGACGCTAACAAACTATTGGATTAACAACACTGTCAGAATTAAACTAGAGCGAAGCAAATATGAGCACCGAGCATTACCAATGCCAGATATAGCACCAAAGAGGTCTTTGTGCAGGTTGTTATCCAGCGTGTTTCCAGACTTCTGCGGCGTCACTAATGGGTTTACAGCTGGCAAAGTAAGTGATTCCTCCTTCATAGTCTGTCAAAGGGGAGAAAGAGAAGAAATAATCGAAGATGATTTTAAAAGAGTCATCAAGTGTTCTTGGAAGTGTGAGGGCAAGTGTTAGAACAAGATGGAACAGCCTGACAAGTTAAATGTGCCTGAGTGGGAGAAACAGCCGCATGGCGTGTGAGGCAGGAGGGCGGCAGATGGATCAGAGAAGGAGCAAGGAGAAGGGAGCACAGAATATTTCAAGTCTGGGAGGCAGAGAAATCTTGGTCCATAAAGTCATTATTTCTGGTTCCCCAGAAGGTCTAGTACTTTCCCTTTCCAGAGCTCTGATGCCCAACATTTCTTTAGATTATTTCGATATGTTTTTGCCTTCAGAAAAAGTCTCACATGCTCTTTCTAACTGGAACTCTGGTTTTTCTCTCACACTGGAAATCCTTCCAAATGAATAACAGTGACTTACAACAGCAGCGATGAAAATCTCTTCACGTTTGGAGCTTCTTGTGAACTCTTGATCAGTGGAGAAATTATGTTAATTTTGAAGCTACGTCATAAAAGGGATTCTACTGTGGTGAAAGCCACAGAAAAGAACTTGTATTTATTTTTCTCAGGATTGAGGCAGTACAGAGAGGTAGCTTTATGCCCTGAATACTTATTCTGATGAGAAAAGCAGACAGGTTCAGAGAAAACACGTGTGAGATACAATGTTGTATAGGGTGAGATTAATGGGGTGCATTTCAGTTAAGGACAGTGGAAGTTTATGCCCTTTGGAACCACAAAAAACATCCTATGAACATGGCTCATCTCAGTGCACCAGTATTTAGGAGACATATTCAGAGGTGGAGAGAGAGTATATAAAACGAGACAACGCATGACTGTTGGTGGAAAAGGGACAGAAACATGTACGCAAACTCCCCAAGTGTATGCCACAATGACAAAGTGGCAAGACTAACAACTGAGCCAGTGCATGGGTCCAGAATAAAAGGGAAAAGGAAATTGCTAACATCTGTCCAAATTAATGGCAGATAGTCTTAAGCCAAAAAGTTCTGAGATTATTTTTGTGATCATCTTTCAGTCGACTTAATCTCCAATACGTCTTTAATGACTGCCCAAAGATAATACAAATTAGGGTGGTCAGTTCTTGGAGGTGGGGCCTCGTGTCACTCACCTTGGCCTCCCTGACATCCAGCCTGACTGTCTAATTTTACAGACACAAGAAACTTGAGCTCGAAGAGGTGGCTTTTCCAAGACTGCATAGCATGGTACTATCAGAACTGGGGCTAGCACTGAGCTCTCATAGCACACAGGTTAGAACAATGCTTCTTTTTTTTCTTTTTTTTTTTACCTCTCTTTCCCATAAATTTTTGTTGAATACACAGAGAAGAACCTGACATCTTACAAGACACAAGCCATCAAGAAAGCATGGTTTTTAAAATGATTTTTAACAAGAGTTGAAAGTTTACTGATTGACCCCATCTTAGCCAGAAATGCAATTTACGAAGAATACCGTGGATTATTATGGCTTTAGTGGCAAAAAAAAAGAACAAATGTATACTGGGTTGAATAGTGTCCCCCCAAATTCATATCCACCCAGAACCTCAGAATGTGACCTTATTTGCAAATATGGTCTTCGCAGATATAATTAAGATGTAAGGTAAAAATTAAGTCATCCTGGATTAGGGTGGGCCCTAAGTCCAATCACTGAGGTTCTTATAAGAAAAGGAGAGGATATCAGAGACACAGACACACAGCAGGGAGAAGGCCATGTGAAGACAGAGGCTGAGACTGGAATGTTGCAGTCACAAGCCAAAGAATGCAAGGATTTCAGGCAACAAACAGAAGCCAGGAGAGAGGCATGGAACAGACTCTTCACCCAGAGCCTCTAGAAGGAACCAACCCTGCTGATACCTTGATTTTGGACTTCTGACCTCCCGAGTGTGAGAGAATAAATTTCTGTTGTTTTTGGCCGCCCAGTTTGTGTTACTTTGTTACAGCAGCCAGAGGAAACGAATATAGGCTGTGTCTATGCAAATATGCTTACGTACACTGCCGGGGTTCACGGGGAAGGGTGACACATCCCTCACGTTGATCCGCTGGACGTTTTCGATCAGCAGACCAAACAGAGGCAGGTAGAGAGTGGCTATCCTTGCTTGATGGCTCTGAAACAAAGGCACACCGTGTAAGTTTATTGCACGGCTCTGAGAACTTAATGATGGACTGACCTGGCACTGGCAATCTCCTGTATTTAGATCCTTCCTATAAAGAGTGCTGTTAGATTTTATTGCGTAAACAGAGAATAGTCTTAGTGCTGTTAACACTAATTTTTTAATTGATTACTTTCTTTATATTACTTAAAATAAAGAACATTTATCAATCCATATTTCCTTCCATTGGGACCACTCACCCTCGAAGCATATCTGTCATCAAAAGAATGCTTTATCAGCAGGTTCTTGAGCACACTGATGGCAATCAGCCGGACCTCCCTAAACTCCTGGAGGGCGGTCCCCACCTCCCTCAGTAAGAGTCCCACCAAAAAGTGGTTTCTGCAGAACTCATCCGTTAATGAGTAGTCAAGCTGGAGATCTGAAATGAGGATTGAAACTACTTTAGTTAGAGAGGATATAACACACTTTGAATAAAATAAAAATCAAACCCATCCTTTGCATCCAGCCCACGCTGTGTGTCAACAGATGATTAGACTTGGCTTTAAATGGGAAAAGGTCAATTATCTAAAATACTGCTTTACTTCTTAACACCAAAGTCTTAAATGAAAACAAAATTTAAATACCAATAATTGTACTGAATTTTGATTTCAGAAACTATTAAATCCTGCATAATTAAGTTAGTGAATAGTTTAAGTACCAATTTTTGGAATATAGAACAACATATGTTATATTACAAATGTAATTTTATTACTGAATGAAGTTAAAATATAAAGTTATTGTACTAATTGACAGTATTATAGAGAAGTAATGTGTACATAACAAGTAATTAAAGAAAGAATAAATATACATGGTCTATTAAAATGTTCTTTATTACATGAGTTCATTTATCCATTTCCCAGTCATTAATGCCCATATACTACCATTAAAACCCAATATGTTTAAAATGAAGTAGTTAGCATATAACCTATTTATTCTGCTATCACAGAATTAAGAACTTATTTAATGTAGAATTTTAAAAAATATATCCTTATTACTTCTGCATCTCTAAAAGCAAATTAAAAAACTAGTATAAACTAAAACTAAAGTGGACAAAGCACCAAACCAAACTAGTAAATCATCAGCAGGCTTAATGACAAAACTCAAAGCTCTTCTGGAAAACAGACAGAAGCAAACGTGAAATCTACTGAGGGAGGGTAAATAAAAGCACCTAAACATCACTCTAAAGCTGAAACACACCTTTTCAGTAAGCTGCAGCTAGGATTTGAATTCTTATCCTGAATCCATTATTAGAAGAACATCTATAGACGCCTTCTTTAATTCCATATTAGATAATTATTTCTAAACCTATCCAAAATACTAACCCAAGTCCTCTGAAATCCTTTAGCAGAAGCAAGAGAAAGAGTATTCATCTTTCCAGAATAATCATGTCCACTGTTTGTGACTTTTAAGCCCAGTTTATCCCAACGACAGTTCAAAGCTTGAATTCACATAAACTCCTTAGAAGGAAACTATTTATGGGTTTAACTGTGCATGTGCATGTGCAAGCGCATGTGTATGCATGTGTGCAGAGAGAAGGGGGGAGCAGGTGAGAAGGGAGAAAGGAAAGAAAATGCTAAAAAAGACTTATTCCTACTAGTGTTGTAAGGTAAATTATCTATAGGTGACCCATGCCCACCTGCCTAGGGCAGCCCCTCTTACCACCAAATACCCTGATGGTCTACTAAGAGCTTGTGCAGGTCTGCTGGGCACCTGAAAGATTTCCATTTCACTCAGTTCTGCAGGATGAACAATCGGGCCCTGCCAGGTCAGAGGGGAAGGTGGGCAGTAGCACACATTCACTGCCCAACCTCTGGGTGTAAAGAGCTGCCCTCTGCACCCTGACAGGTGAAAGGAAAAGAGAGTCACATCCCCGAGTACAAGTGGGCTAGTAACCCACTGTAAGGGGAGGGAGGAGGTGATGAGGTTTGGAGTGCAGAGTGGGGAGCAATTGGGGTATTGGGAGAGGGTGAGGAGAAGACCTGGCAGGCCCCACATAGGAGGTGCTGAGTGACTGGCCAGGGAGGAAAATGAAGATTCCCCCAGGGAGGTGGTTATTTGAGGTTGAGAGTGTCAGGGGTGGGCATGCCATGTTTGAGGAGCTGGGAGCAAGCAGGTGTGTCTGAAATGTGGGGAATAGTGGGGACTGAGACCAGACAAGTGGGCCGGGATTGGATCGGGGATGCTGAATGCCCAACTGTTCCCTCAGCCAAGAATGCTCAACCCCTCACTTTCTTTAGATTATCACCCAAAGTCAACTTCTCAGTGAGGCTTTTCCTGCCACCCTATCTCAAACGTCACCCCTTCTCATATCCCCTTTCTTTGCTTTACTTTTTTCTGCTTAGCACTTATCACTCTCTGACATTCTACATATCTCACTTAGGTAGAACAGCCAGGGATTTTCATCCTTGTTGTCCAACTGTATCCCCAGGCTAGACACAGTTAGCGCTGGGTAAATATTTACTGAATACATGAATGCCAACTCCAGGTCCACAGTCCCCCTTCTTGCTCCTTAAAAGGCAGTCTGAGTCTGTTCTGGGGGAAGATGTTTATGTCTCTGAATGAATGCTTTTGTGTGTTTCTCTCCAAATTTCAGAGTCAGTTGATTTAGGTGTCATTAACAGTTTGGTGGCATCCTTCCACTTTTCTCCTTAAGCATAAATAATCCTGAGCACATACAAGGCACTAAACTCAGTAAATATTACCTGACAGGCCTGATAGACTAATTTGATTCATTTGACTTACTCAGTGAAAACAAACAAATCTCTATGAGCTTAACTCTCTTCAAACTTAAAGAGGATACAGAGCAGTTAATAAAGACTCAACATGCAAACATAAAAAGCATGTGAAAAGCTGTGTTGCTTGCAATCTAGGTTACTGCCACCACTACAGACAGGGCTATGAAAATAGTGGAATACTACATTTTTGGAGTGAGCAGTGCTTTTTGTTTGTTTTACTTCTTAAAGAAACATCCTAGAGGACCTAGTAACCCCAGGAGCAAAAACCGAGATGCCTCTGAGGATATTACAGCAATGTCTCAGCTACAGTGAGAACACATTCACTGGTTTATCAGGAGTTTAAAAATGATCCAGGTGTATGGGAAATGCCCAAGTGAACAGCGCATATAAGCATTTCAGCAATCACTTGCATTCTTTTTCTTTAAAAGGAGGAAAATGCAAGAAAGCAAGCGTCACACTACACACCTACCTACAGGAGTGTCATTTGACTCCACAGTTGGTGAAAGAAAAGCTAATTCATGAGAAAAAAGGAAAAGCAAAACAAATAAAAATAAACTACAATAAGTAAAATGAATTTCTATTGTTTAAGCAAAGGAATTTTCCAATGAAAATAAGTCACACTGACGTGATCTGCAGTCTGATAAGTTTGCTGAAAACTAAGTTCCCATATAACATTTTATTAATATTTTTTAAAATGGAAATTTAACAAGAAAAAAAATTAATTCATCAATGAAAAAAAATCAGAAAAATCTAATGTCGTGTTTGAATCAATTCTCTTTTCTTATTAAAAATAAGTGGCTTTCTTTGTGAAAAGACTAAGATTGATATACATAAAGATAGATTACCTTGGTACCTTTGAATCCTGCCTTTTCCAAAAGGCATTGGTAAATTCAAAGGAATATAATGTTCATGATTGCACACCACACGGAGAAATTCAAACTTGTATTCAAAGAGGGTCTGCAGGAAAAAAGGTTCAGTCATAGGTTAAATACCTCACTGGATACTTTATACAGCATCCTAAAAAAAACCTACTGGAAATAATACACCCATTCTTTAGCTTCTTGACCCTCTTGGAACTGCATGCTCTATGCTATTTTACAGATTTTAGATAGACTGTAGGGATTTGTTTGAAAATTGAGAACACAATTCATTAAACAATGTTCTCCACTGACTTTTAGGACATTTATTATTTATGCTCCTCCTACTTCAATAGAGGATTTCAGGCAGCTTATAATTATAGACAAAGACTCAATACAGCAAAAAAATGAGTAAGGCAGAGCTTTAAAAAAGACACACAAGAGAAGAGACAGAGAGAACTCCACCTGAGAAAGGCTACACGGGTACTTCTGCTACCTTGTTAAATAAACTATGATTCACGACACATATACTTTTAGTTTTGCAGTTGAGAAGTCATTTCAGGTGTTGACAAGAAAATCAATAGGTATGTTTATTTCACATTTGGAATTACTGTGTCCCTAATATCTCACATATTAATGGAAGTAAGTATTACTTAGTACTAGTTAGTATTTCCAAGAGAGGGAGTGAGTAGTGACTCACGGGCTGAAAGAAAATTCTGACGTGAATTGAGAGAAATAAGTGGGTATCCAGATGTGAATCAGTGAGACAAAAGGAACAGTGTGTAACAAGCATACTACCTTCGGATCTCCAGGAGCAAAGCAACTGATGTAATTGTTGATCTGCTTAAAGACGAAGCCCCTGTCCATGAAGGTGAAACATCTCTGCAGAGGAAACAACCCACAAAGGTAAGTAGTTAGGCCCAAACTTTTTTTGAAAGTTGAGTTCAAATCAGCACTTACTGTTACTAAGTTTATCCTTGAGCATAAAAACATGCCGTCGACGTTGACTGGGCTCCCACTATATATTAGTCACTCTGCTAGAAGAACATTTCAGTCACTTAGAGGGCCCCACCTTGATGAACACAGCAAGGCTATGATTCGCATTCTTAGATGCTTCTGGGTTATCTCGAAACTTCTGAGTGATGTGTGGCATCAGCATATTCACAACAGTTTCCACTGCATGATGATAGGATGCAGGAAATCTCTGGTTTCGCAATAACTAAAAAGAATTGAAAGCAAACATTTTTTAAGTTGCTTTCTCTTGGGGAAAAAATATCTCATCCCTGAGTCCATTTTAAAAACCTAGGATTCTAATCTTACTTATCTGAAATTAGATAAGATGAATTCTTCTTTCTTCTCTCAAACTCCTGTACAAGTATTCTAACATTTCAAATATGTGCTGTGGATTAGACCTGAGATCTCAAAATTCGGCATGATAAAGAGTACCTTGGAGGTGTCTGTAAAAACATGGAGATGTGCCTCTACTCCCAGAGACTCTGATCTGGAGCTGCATTTCCACTGAGTACTTTTGGTGATTCTAATGCCTGCACCTCTCAAAGATCTCTTTAGAAAACGCTGGCTTAGGTTTAAGCTTCAAATATTCAAACCAAAAATACACACATCAGTGATTGTACATCACCAGTTGAAACTGCGTAGAATCTGTCCTCTTCAAATTAACTCAATGTAATAATTTTTCCCCTCAAGAATGCTTGCCTAAGAAATTACACCCAGAACACTTAGTAATCAGCCACCACTTACTGTATATCTTCCACACATCAGGCACTGCACTAGATATTTTTACATACTTTTTCATTAAATTCTTTTACCCTTACGAGTTTAATCCTCATTTACAGAGGGTCAGAGCAGTTAGGTAAATGCATCCTCAGTCATACAACTGACCAAGATTCAAACTCAGATCTACCACAAGTCCAAGGCCTGTGCTCCTTCTGCTGTGACACAGTGCAGCCCCCTCTTCCGCCCCCAATAAATGGAACAATTTACTGAGGGCCTGAAATGTGAAACGGACTGAATTAGATGCTCCATGATATTTATCCATTCACGCATGTGATTCTAACAGCCACAACAGGGGGTAATTTCTACCCACATTTTACAGATCAGGAAACTGAAGCTTAGAGAGATTCAGTAACAAGTACAAACGGACCTTTAATATCCCTCTCTTCCTTCTCCCTTTTAGTGGCAGAACCTCTGGGTTTTACAGGGGCGCTCGGCTGCCCAGCTAGCGACTACATTTCCCAACCTAACTTGCAGCTACATAAGGGCCACGTGACTGAGTTCTGGCCAATTGGCTGTAAGAAGTGACAGGTGCCTCTTTCAGCTATGCCCATAAAAGGGACTGCCTGCCTTCCTAGTTCTCTTCTTTACCGCTGCCTGGAATGTGAGGTGGTGGTGAGCCAGCTTCTCAACCATGTGGATGAGGGTGACACCTGGGCTGGATAATTATTGGATAGAAGGAGCCTGAGTCCCTGAATGACCTTGGGGGACAAGCTCCCCTACTCTCTGAGCTGCCTCCTGGCTCATAATTTTCCAAAAGAGAGAAATGAACTTTCTGTCTTATTTAAGCCACTATTTGGCCTGTTTTGGAGCGCCAAAGCAGTATCCCAATATAAAACAAGTAGTATTTTGTAAAACTAGAACTGAAATCTAGGTATTTCTGACATGAAAGCATGCATTATTTTATGCATTAAATACCAGAACCTATTGTAAAATTTTGAAATACTAGCTTTATAATAATCTCAATTCTCAAACCAATAACAAGACAATCTTTGTAAACTTATATAAACTCAAGAATCCACTGAGGTAAGGATCAAGTAATCAAAATTTGAAGTTTACCTACTTTTAATAACAGAACAGTAAATTTTGAAATTCCAAAGGGATATTGTTCCATATGTACAACCAATAACTCTATATCCTGAGGTATCAGCCTCAATAGATGATCAGTTTCCAGGACCCCGGGCAAGGCCAACTCTAACCAGTAGGCATGACTGCTAGCTACCGAAGCTGGCCACTCCTAAAAAAGAGGTCTCCCAAGAAAGGTCGCCTTCAGAATGGGGCTGAGTCAACAGCTGCTAAAATCATGAAAAAAGGATGGGAAACTCTATAATGAATGGATGGAGTGTGCACTACATAAACCTATTGGTCAATATTATCAAAACTAAAAGTGGGACAACCAGACATTGTATGCCTCCTGATGTGATGCAGCACTGCAAGTTTACAGGAAACACAGGAGACAGAGAACCATGTCATGTAACACTCTGAGGTTAAAATCAGCAAATCGGGAATGTGGGAAATTCTGCAGGACAAATGTCCACTTGTTTTCAACAAATACATTGCATTAAAAAACAAACAAATGGAGAGGGAACAGTTTGAGATCCAAGAACCTTCAGAGACACAACAACCAAATGCAATGTGTAGAATATGTTTAGACCCTGATTCAGACCAACCATCAAATGACATTTTTGAGACACCTAGGGAAAACGGAATACAGATAGGGTGTTAGATGATAAAGAAATAAAGCCAACTTTGTTGAGTGTCATAATGGTACAGTGGTTACATCTTTTTTACAAGCTTTATCTGTTAGAGACGATACACTAAAATTTTTACAGATGAAGTGATAAAACATTTGGGAATTGCTTTTAAAATACTCTAGGAGAAAAAATGTGAAGGTGGATAATATAAAGTAAGAATGGGAGAATGCTTATAACTGTTGAAGCTGGGAGACAGACATGAGATTCATTAAATTATTCCCTTTCCTTTTATACTTATTTAAAAATTTTGACAATAAAAGTTTTTATTAAAAATAAAGAAAATGTGGTGAAGAATGGTGGATAATTAACACACCAACCCATCAACAATGCTGTTCAGTGATTAGATGACAACTCAGTGCCCCTGAAGACTGAGATGAAGCTCTCCCTGCAGTGACAAACAGCTATTGTCAAGAGTCTTAATTTGGTAACAAAACAGTGAGGTAAGACACACATCTAAAGGTAATAATGACCAAGGTAATTAGACGTTTTTATGGAGATTACTATAAACTGAAATGGAAAAAAAATAATCTAGGATAATGGGCTGATGTCCAGGGTGGTGAGTATATAAGCACCAGCTCGGAAAAGAGGACATTGGACATTAAGAGACTTCTCAGCCCAACAAAACCCCAACTCCTGACCATGTCCTGCCATGGGATCTCCTCTCAGCGGTGCTGCAGCGTCCCCAGTGGCTCAGCCACCACCACCTGCTCCTCCGACAAATGCTGCTGGTGTGGGGTTTGCCTGCCCAGCACCTGTCCACACCAGATCAGCCTCCTCCAGCTGACATGCTATGCCCCGTGTCCCCTACCCTGCTGTGAGCTTGACACCTTTGTGCCACCCTGCTGGCTAGTCAGCTCCCGCCACCCGACTCCTGGACTGAATGGGATCTCCCTGGCAACCCACACTCAGCCTTGCTGTGAAGAGCCTTGTAAGCCCCGCTGCTAACAGCCAAGTCTTTGCAGACACCAGCGATGGGCTACACCACATCCTACACATCATGTCATCTGGGATCTGACAACTGCTGTTGCTCAAATCAGTGCTTCAGACAAGGACTTCGCAAACAGTCTTCAAATGTTCCATTTTGTTCCTTACTGTGTTCTTCTGCTCTCTTGGGTTTAGAGACCTCTTTTCTATGGGCTATTTTATTTCTCAGTGAGATATAATAAATAAGACTATTAGCTAATAAACTTTATTTTTTCTGGCTTAGCAAACAACAACAGAAAAGTAATGGGGTAAACAAGAAATTTGCCAATGACATTTCTTCTCTCCTATTTTCTTCTACTTCTTTTTTCTCCTATCTCCTCTTTATTTTCATTCATAAAAATTAGGCTTTTCTCTAACGTCTCCATGTTTATTTCTCTCTCTACCCTGCTGGTGCATGAGAATGGTGACTCAGATCTCTGACTGCAGGGAGCATAATTGACCCACAGCCCAGCTGCCGTGCTCTGAAATCTGCCGCTGCTTTTGCACCATGGCCACACCTTGCATGAGCTACTCCCAGTCAATGACTGAGACTGGCAGGGATACCAAGGCAGGCTTGTTCCTGAAGGATACAGAACTCCTCTGACAGTTGACTTTTGCTCAAGGACTTTCCAGCAGCCTTGCTGAACTTTCTTACAATTGCACAGCAGTCTAAGATATTTCCTTCCTTTCCTCTCTCCTTCACCTTGGGTCAGACCTGCACTGCCATCTGAGGGCTTTTCTAGCCTCTCCTGGGCTTCTTCCCCATCTTTCCTCATAGTCATTGCCCCTAATAAATCTCTTGAATGGATAATCCCATATGGCGACCCAGACTAACACGACGCTTTTCTCCAAGCAAAGCTTAGCCTTATGGTTTCAGCAGACGGGCACTCACAAATCTATTTCTCTAGTTGTGTCTGTTCTCTTCCTTGCCCAAGCCTGAATCTCCACCTGTCAACAGGAAATTTATTTGCCTGTGCCATTGCCCCCTGTGGCAACAACTGCCGGTTGCTTCCCAATATCTGTTCTCTCTTCTCTCTCATAGTAATAGAATCTCAACATTTTAATTGGGTGCCTGGACACTCAGAATAAAGACTACCTTTACTAGCATCCCTTGCAGCTAGGTGTGGCTAACTAGCTAGCATGTGACTAAGTCTGGCCAAAGAGGCAGCAATAGGTCACATCCTTACGGAAAAAAAGGTGTGTCTTCTCCTTCCTGCTGGCTCCATGTAGATGTGGTGGTGAACCCAGTTACATCAGGAGGATGAGCAGTACTCCAGGTAGACAAAGCGATGAGGATAGGAAGGAGTCTGGGTCCCCGATAAACTCTGTGGAACAGAACCTCCATACTAGCTTACACTCTCATGTGAGAAGGAATAAATTTTTTTTTCTTGTTTAAGTCACTGTTATTTTAGATCTCTGTCACACTGGCTGAACCTACAGCCCTAAACCTTCAGATATCCCAAACATAGCTCATCACTTCCCATCTTCCCTGGTAAACTAGGTCCTCATTATCTCTCAATGGCTCCATTCTTCCATGCTCTCAAACTTAATATTAGGTGGCCTTTTTTCCCCCACTCAGATCTGACTTTACTGTGTTCTGTTTTGTTTAAGTCAGGTTTATTGAGGTTTAATTTACATACACTAAAACTCACCCTTTTAAGGTATACAGTTTGGTAAGTCTTGGCAAGTGAATACAGTTGTGTAACCACTACCAAAACCAAGACACAGTACATTCCTATCACCATAAAAGTTCCCTCATGTCCCTTTGAATCCCTTCCCCTCACCCCCAGCCCCTGGAAACCACTCCTCTGTCTTCTGTTCCTGTAATTTTTCTTTTTCTAGAATGTCACAAAATGGACTCATACAGTATGTAGTCTGTATGATTACAGTGACTTCTTTCACTTAACATAAAGCTTTTGAGATTCATCCATGTTATTGCAAGCATCAGTACTTAATTCCTTTCTATTACTAGGTAGTATTCCATTGTATGGCATTACCACAATTTGTTTATCCATTCACTAGTTAATGGACATTTGGTTGTTTCCAGTTTTTGGCTATTATGAATAAAGCTGCTATGAACACTTGAATACAGGTCTCTGTGTGAATATATGTTCTCATTTCTCTTCAGTAAATACTTAGAAATAGAATTGCAGGGGCTGGCCCCGTGGCTTAGCAGTTAAGTGTGCGCGCTCCGCTACTGGCAGCCCGGGTTCGGATCCCAGATGCGCGCTGACGCACCACTTGTCCGGCCATGCTGAGGCAGCGTCCCACATACAGCAACTAGAAGGATGTGCAACTATGACATACACTATCTACTGGGGAGAAAAAGGGAAAAAAAGGACGAGAACTGGCAATAGATGTTAGCTCAGGGCAGGTCTTCCTCAGCAAAAAGAGGAGTATTGGCATGGATGTTAGCTCAGGGCTGATCTTCCTCACAAAAAAAAAAAAGGAAAGAAATAGAATTGCTGGGTCAAATTATTAGTTGTCTCTTATTCACTCATAATGCTTTCCATCCTCATGCCCAATCTCACCTCATTCCCCTCAATGCTAGATCTTCAATCGGCACCATCATAAAATGTCATTTCCTATTATTGCAATTAGAGAACTAAAAAAAAAAAACAGAGACGTATAAAAAATGACAGGTGGATTAATCTGTTCCACAGGCTATTTAAACTCTAGGGGGAAGGTAGACTCATTGATATAAAAGTTTCTAAGCCACTCTTCTAACATTTATATGCTCTTTCATCTTGTCACTCCTGTTAAAGAACCTACCCTACCTCTCTCTGGTCTCTACCAAATCAGCTGCTGCTTGGCCTCAAAGCTCCCCATAATCTCATTCTCATTTCTGAGTTAATCTTGTTTTTCACTCTTCCTCTCTACCCTCAGCCTAAGCTCCACCACAGAGTAGCCACAGAGGCCTTCCCTGGGCATGAGCTCTTTCCTCTGCCTAACACTCATTCTCTCCCCAAATATGGCATCCTTCTAGGCCCAGGTAAAGTTCCATCTCTATCTCCACATTAATCTCCTATCATTTTGGAGCTCACACATACACCTTCTTGCACTCTCTCTAACTGTTCCAAGCTGAACGTCTTCTTTCTCCAAGGACTATGTAGCTTCAAGGTTGAGGATGCGCTCTCTACTCCATTTGCATTTCTCCTCAGTGCTCTGCACATGGAAAACAACTGTCCGAAACACTTATTCAGGGATGGAAGTATGGATATTAACATTCTGTCATCATATATCTACAGAGTTTACAAATATAGTTTGGGGGAAGTCCAGACAGTCCATTTAGAACAGGAACCATGCCATCCTTCTTCTACTTTCCAAGTGAAAGCTCTTTCCTTGCTCAATTAAGCCAGAAAATGGTGGAAGGCTAAACAACTGACGAACACTTAAGTGTATATATTCATCCTATCCTATGCTACGTTTTCCAACTTCCTTAAAGTACACCTGTAGAATGCTAGCAATTCAGTGTGGCAGGAAAGGAAATTCAAAATGAGTCTGCTGAAATTATAGTTGCTAAATATAAATTATAGAATAGAAACACCTAAAATATGTTGACCATAGAGGCAGAGTGGGGTTGGAGGTTGGGAACTCCTTAGCAGGCCTTGATGAGGTCTGTTTTATATTTTCCTCACAAACCACTTATTATAAATTCTAAGCACATGTCACCTATGAAACACTCAAGTCTCACAGTCATATGTAATCAATCCAAACTTTGCAGGTCCATCTGTGGTAGTAAGGAAATTGCTTATTTTAGATGCTAGTTCAAAGAGAGGCTCTGATTCACAGCATTCCTCAGCAAATGTAACAAAGTATAGTTTGATTGCCTGGGGATGGGAAGGTGGACACACATTGTTGCCTCCATCTTTAGCAAGAGTGTAGCATTAGAAGCAGGTATAAGAGCATGCAAATTTACCCCTCCACATAAATATGCATCAGACGGAATGATGCCATCAACACCAGGAGTGCACCCTGAAGGCCTCAGCTCAACGATGCCTCAGCTCAACTGTGCCCTTAAATGCCAGATATCCTTGTGAAGGGCACTTGCAGCAGCACTGAAAGCATTATTTGGCTCTTATATGAATCCATGGCCCAGGTGCCCCTACAAGACAGGTATGTGCCTGGTCATGGCACTTTAAGAAAGATTCACCAGGGCCGGCCCCGTGGCTTAAGGGTTAAGTGTGCGCGCTCCACTACTGGCAGCCCGGGTTCGGATCCCGGGCGCACACCAACGCACCGCTTCTCCGGCCATGCTGAGGCCGTGTCCCACATACAGCAACTAGAAGGATGTGCAGCTATGACATACAACTATCTACTGGGGCTTTGGGGAAACAAAAAAAGGAGGAGGATTGGCAATAGATGTTAGCTCAGAGCCGGTCTTCCTCAGCAAAAAGAGGAGCATTAGCATGGATGTTAGCTCAGGGCTGATCATCCTCACAAAAAAATAAATAAATAAAATAAAACTGTTAAAAAAATTAAAAAAAAATAAAACTCTTTAAAAGAAAGATTCACCAATGAGGAAAGAAGCAAGGTCAGGATTATAAACACATGGGATAATATTAAAGATCTTCAGTCTAAAAATATAAAAACTCTGAGGGGATCTGATTGTGATTTTAGAAATCACAAACGGTACGGGAATGATGAATGTGAACTTGTTCCCTAAATTCAGGACACTGGGATTGGGGACTAACACACACAATTCTTCAGATGCAAACATAAGACAAACATAAAAATAACCAATTCAACATATAAAACTCATTACTTCTAACACATGAGGCAAACTGAATGAATGCTTCAAAAAATGTGCGATTAATTCCTAGATCAATAATATGTGATTTGGGGAAAGGGTAGCACGGCATCTGGGGTGACATGGAAGCAGAAGTCAGAGAGGAGCTCTCTAAATGTGAAAATGTCAAACTCTCCAAAGTGGTAAGTAGGTGTTTAGAATCTTTTTTTATGGTAAATTATGTTATGGTTAAGCTTTCTCCTTTTGGATGCCAGTGTTTCATCCAATTTTAAAATAAACTACTTCTAAAAACTTTCTGAATATTGTTTTAGGACCAAGATATAATTAACTTATGAAAAAGGTTGTACATGGTAGCATTTGAGTGGTTTATTCCAAAGAGTTCCACAAACAACTTCCCAGAGGTGTTGGAGAATTAGGTTATAAGGCTGGAAATGTCAGGACATCTGGGAGAGGCTGACTCTGACTCCAGCACGAGCTCTTGGCTCTGCTCAGTTGCATGACTCTGGGCAGCTCACTTCTTGGGTCTATACTTCCATCTCAACCTCGGTGAACTACGAAGGAGCTGGACCAGAAGGTAGCTTTCAGGTCCCCACCATCCCTAAAGTTCTATGGCTTAATTTGGCATCTTAAGAAAAGAATACATGCAATTAAATTCCCTTATTAAATTTCTATCACAGTTCTTGGAAAGATGCCATTGATACTTGATTTTAAATATACTTCTTGTGAGTGTTTCAGAAGTTACCTCCTGACCATCACTCCCATGGTCTAATTGTATACTTTCCCATCTAAGCTCTGTGGGGGCACAAACCACGCCACATTTAACTTTGTAACCCTCAAGCCTGCATATAATAAGGGCTCAATGACTGTTTTCTGAACAAATCAGTTATATTTTTAAATATAATCAAGTTACTAATCTCTCTGAAGTGATCACAGTTATTTAGAGCCAAAAATGATGAAAAATCCAGTGGGGCCCTGTTATGGACTGAATTGTGTCCCCTCAAAATTCATATGTTTAAGTCCTAACCTCGAGTACTTTAGAATATGACCGTTTTTGGAGATAGGGTCTTTAAAGAGGTAATTAAGTTAACACAAGGTCATTAAGATGGGCCTTAATCTAACTGGGACTGGTGTTCTTATAAGAAGAGGAGATCAGGACACAGACACACACAGAGGGAAGACCACTTGAAGCCACAGGGAGAAGACGGCCATCCACAAGTCAAGGAGAGAGGCCTCAGAAGAAACCAACACTACTGACACCTTGATCTCAGACTTCTAGCCTCCAGAATTGTGAGGAAATAAATTTCTATTGTTTAAACCACCCAGGCTGTGGTAGTTGTTACGGTAGCCCAAGCAAACTAAGACAGGCCTAAAGCCTATCATGCATATGACAATATTTTTAACAGAAAGGTAATATATCCAAATGACCTGCATGTGTGCATGTGCATGCACACACACTTGGCTGCATATTGCCAAGTAGACAATCTGCTAGATTTTTTCCTTGGCAGGCTGTTCTTGCATGATTTAGACGGTGCATTACTCTGTGGAAGGCAAGGCCCACCTCCATCTGGCATCTCCTTGTGCACTAAAACTGGATTTAAAAGAAAAAAAAAAAGGAAATCTGCTGGTCAGGCACCAGCGCCTACTCTAGTAGAGGAAAGTACGGCTTTAGGTTCCGAACCACCAACCCTCCACCTGACAAAATCTAGCAGCCTTTCCCAAAGCTTCCTCTGAGAGTCCAGATCCCTTGTCCAGGGGGCCCAGATCTTGACCCTCCCTCCCTGTGGCTTCTCCCTCCCCTCCCCATTCATTGTGAGAGACTGCCAGGCACTATGACCACCACTCCCTGCACGAGCCCCTCCTGCTCTCTACCAGACTCCTCAAGACTCTGCTTTTGCACAGCTACAGTGCAGCAAGAATTCATAGTCATAACAGCAACTCCAAGACTCCATGCATCTCAGAAGGAACTCCACGACATGGCCACCTGTGTTTACTGCATTGGAATTTTATAAAAATTTATCTACAATGGGCTTCAGACAGCCAGCGGCGGCCAGTCACACCTTGACAGGCATCAGTCTAGATATGAGCATGGGGACAGCACGGGGACCTAGAGAGTCACAAAGGCACACACAACAGGCACCTCAGCAAGGAGGGTTTGGGGGAGACTGAGTTATCTCAGAGTCATTGGTTACAGAGGACATGAAGTAGCATCAGAAACTGTCATCTAAGTCCCTGAGAAAGGTCTACAATATTCATGACATTTAAGAAACACCAGGTAATTACATTTTAAATGAATGCTTAAACTACCATTCCCATTTCATCAGACTTAAAGACTTCTAAGTTAGTCAAAGGAGAAGACACCTTTTTCTTTGCATTTAATAACACAGTGCTTCAGGAGTGTGGGCTTTGGAGCCAGACTGGTCTCAAAACCTGGCTCCCTCTGTTCACTGGCAGCATGGTCGTGGGCAAGTAACTCAAGCACTCTGGCCTCAGCTTCTTCATCAATAAAAACAAGGGGCAAGACTAGGACGTCCCCCATAGGGTTGTTATAAAGCTAAAATGCTTTATTACTTGGAAAGCACTTAGAACAACACTGTAACTGGCATACGGAAAGCATTCATAAATGTTGGCTACAAACACAATGAAAGACACTTTCCCCTAAGAAGTGCCACACAAGCCCTGATATGAAGTGACGTACCTTCACTTTGGAGTTCTCTATCAAATGCTGAGCCATCGATTTTATCAAAACATCAAAGAAAAACCATGAATACTGAAAGAAAAAACAAAGGATCCCAGTGAGAAAAACAGCAAAATAGAAGGTGAGACATTTACCCTTAGGCTGACAATGTCACTGACATGAGACAGGTATGACGCAAAAACATGGCTGAACCTCTCAGCAAATCATTATCAAACCAGAGGTGCATGGCAGATGCTCTCCTGCGTTCCCATGTCCGACAACAAGTAACTCCATCCCACTAGGAAACTGGGTGCAGACGCTCAGCACAGCACAACCCAACAAGTGGCATTGCTGGATTAGATGTCAGTCTTTCCTCTTGGCTGGGTCTCTCACCTGCTGACATCTGCCTGTATAATCTATAATTCAGCATCCTCCAATTATTTGAATATATTGACTTATTAATACTTAAGAGCCCATGAAGCTTTGAATGTAGTAATACTTTGCAGCTCAACAGGAGCACAAGTCAAGTAGCAAAGTTGGTATTGAAAAACTAACTCTGTTACCGCTTTTTAGGAGGTGGTGATTATCTCTAAAAGCACACAAAAAGGGCGAATTGATCAGGCTGTGGAGTTTGAATTTTCTTCAATCAATTTCAATACCGCAGAGCAACACTGGCCCTCCCCACTTACCTTAAGTAGTTTGTTGCTGGTGAGGAAATCGGCAGAAGGCTTGAGAATTGTGGTCATGGATTTGGTCAGTTCTTCATGCACCGTCTTATATTCAGAAGCAACATACGGCTCAGCCTTATAAGCATACTTCGAAGAAAAAGGAAAGATACTTTAATGTACTGGTTCTCCAACTTGGACAGAAAGCTGGAGAGGCTCCAAAGGATAGAGATCAGGGACTGAGGCACAATTACATGGGTGGGAGAGGAAGGTGTAGAAAAAGAAGGTGGGAAGAGTGGTTGTCATGTGACAGAAAGAGGGAGCCCATCAAAATATGTGACTCACCTGACCCCATTAGATCAGTGGTCCTCCAGCCCACAACTCCACCACCCAAAGACTTCAAAAAACGTGTCACCACAATACTGAGTAACTGATACCCTGAAGAAGCCGTACTTGATTGTTTAAACTAACACATAGCTATAATTCATGGAGGTGTCTAAGACTAAATAGAATGTGTGTAACTTTTTAGAACACTAACTGCCACTGTGTTTACTGAATACTGTATATAAATGAAGAACTTGTTGATATTTATCCTAACGACATCTCTTGCTGTCCCACATAGTCATCTAATCTGATGGTGGCCAGAGCTAACCTTTCTATCTTGGGAGAAGCGGTTTTACTCGGAATTTTAGATGGGAAAAAAAAATGAAGACAATAAGCTACACCAGAGGCCTAGCCAAGAGCGACTTAAGATTCTTCTTTAAAATTTCGTGTCATTTGGGTCACATTACTTGCAAGACCCATTAAAAGAAATGTAGTTGAAAGAATGAAGTTAAGCAAATAAATGAATGGCTGCCCTTCTTTTGACATCCCGTTGTTCAGGTCCAAGCACTGGCTATGAGATACAGAAGAGAAAGCAGAAGTATTAAGTTTTTCCCCAAAATACATCCCAAAATAACTAAATTAAAAAAAAAAATAAGTTCTTAAAAGGAAAATTGGAGAGCCACAAATTTAAATGGTCGGGACAGTTTATTTTACATACCTTAACATATGACCTCAAGTGGCTCTCCAATCCTTCCTCATGGCACTGGGCAACCACATGAATAATGACCCTATACACCACAGGAATGAATAAAGCAATGAATAGTAATGTGAAAATGGAAACATTTCATTATTATCACAGTCGTAGTAGAACAATGATGATGCTATTGGCACCACAGGAAACAGGAAACAAGGAATTAGATGGGGTCCCTATATATGAGATCAAAAGAAATTTCTTAAATATAATGTTTAACACATACTAGCATCCAAGATATGTATGACTGTGCTCCAGGTGTGGACAGACTGAAGGGGAAGAAGAATATCCACCTTTCCATCTCTCTCACCGTGTCACGTTGACGGCAACTTCCTCCTGGCTTGCTCTGGTGAGGACACGGAACAGCTGGTTTAGGATGGTGGGCAAGAAGGCAATCATCACGTGGCCTTCCATCGCATGCAGGCTCTACAGACATGGAATGCCAAAGTTCAAGTTATCTTTTTAAAAGTAAACCAACCCCAAGCAATCTCCACTCAGTTCCAAACAGGAGTGGAAGAAGTCCATCTAAAACAAATGGAAGGCAGTGGCAGGCAGAATAAGGGACAAAGATGTCCAAGTCCCAATCCCCAAAACCTGTGAATATGTTACACAGCAAAGGGGAATTAAGACTGCTAACCACCTTAAGACTCTCCTGGATTATCCATTTAGGCTTGATGTAATCACAAGTGTCCTTAAAAGTGGAAGAGGGAGGCAGGAGAGTCGGGGGAGACACGCCTAAGGAAGAACGGTCAGAGATGCAACATTGTTGGCTTGGAGATGGAGGAAGGGGCCACAAGCCAAGGAATGAGGGCAGCCTTTAGAAGCTGGAAAAGGACAGGAAACAGATTTACCCCTAGAGTTTCCAGAAAGGAACTCAGCCCTGTTAATAACACTTTGATCTTAGCCTAGTGAGAGTGATGTCAGACTTCTGACCTACAGGAAGTGTAAGAAAACAAATTTGTGCTGTTTTAAGCCACCAAGTTTGTAGTAATTTGTTACAGCAGCAATAGAAAACTAATATAAAGGCTCTTCTTCAAGTCACATGACTCTCTATGAGGTAGCTGAAAGGGGACTTTGCAAAGCAGTAATTTCAGAATCCCCTTTCTTGCTTAAATCAAACAAACTTCTATTCCATTTCTCACATTTCTTATATTTTGTCCCCATGTCTAGAATGGGTACTCTCTTTTTTCAAAATGTTCCCCTAGAATTACATTCTGGATGAAACTTTTCCAGACAAACCCTCCTTGTTCTCACTGTGCAACCACTCCAAGAGCCTCCCTAACCCGTGCACAAAGCTGGGGTTGGTTACATGTATTATTTCTGTTTTTTTTTTTTAACCCACCTAGCATGCATCCACCAAGGTTATCTTCTACAATGAATGAGAAGTTACTTAACAGTGGGACTCAAGTCACTGCTTCTTATATGGCCAGTGAGCACTCAACAGGGAAGGCCTGCGTAAGGGAGTGGTTTTCCATGTAGGAACAATGTGTTTTAGGTCCGACCTGAGAAAAGTACACATGGGACTCATATGAAGGCAGGAGTAGTACTATGTCTGAGTCCACTTCTTGCCACCGTCTAAAACCATATATTCACTATCAACGTGAGAGCCTCTAGCTAAGGCTAGCCTCATAAGGTTTGCAAGGGGTAAGAACAACACTCACCACCAAAAAAGAAAACCTAACCTACTCCAAACTCATTATAAAGCAGTTACTAAGAAAGCCATCTGATACCTTAAGGTATTTTACAAGTTCATTCCCTAAGGCTTGGGCTCCGGATTCGGTTTTCTGACAGTACTGGAAGAAATTATGTAAATGCTGATCCTGGGGGATAAAAAGAAGACAAGCAAAAGAAAGCCTATTAGCATATATGCTGTGGAAAGAGCGGTATTTGTTTTTGCAGCATGCATTTTTTTAGACTATGAAATTGATTACATAAAAATGACATTAAAGAGATTTCAAACATCCTCCAAGAAAAGAGGAAAACTGTTGAAAAATGTTACTTGCACTATTCATTTATATTAGTACATATGAGCACCTCATATCTACCTTTTTTCTTCGAAAAAGAAGTACAGAGTGTAAACATATCCTTATAACATATCAATTAGGATTTCGTTTTGCCAAAAAGCCATGCGAACTCATTCACAGAGCAATCACTGCTAATTTTAACCAAACAGAATAGCACGTACCTGAGTATACACTGTGGAAACCAGATGAGTTGAAATTTTCAGCAGTGGCTTGCTTCCATCCACCCATTTAATTTCTGGACCATAATGCTGAAAAAATATGGAGAAACAAAAATCCCAACAGATTAGTAATCTTGGCTTCAAACACCAACTTCAGTGAGGGTACTGGTGAGGTACTGAAGGCCCAGACAGCTTCAGTGACTTGCTAGTTATGCCTGGTCCACAGCAGGAATGCAACCAATACTAATTTCTGCCCACTTTCTTCCCGCTAAGTACAATGCTCTTCTTACTGGATTTCCTAACTTATCACTTCCACTTATTTGCTGTTGTATGAGTTACTGTCCATTTGAGAGGGAAAGAATACTATTTTATCAATGACTTAACCACACTTGAGGTCAGAATTCTGAAAGAGACGGTAAAAGGTACTAGATAAAGCAAATAGGACAGTAAGCATGCCTGGCACAGGCAGAGGGTCAACCATCTGTTTGTGTTTATTTTAATTTCTGAAACCTCCATTTTTCTCATGTTCAGACTAGGAATTGTAACTGAATGTTATATGATTTACCATTACTTTGGAATATTCCATAACATGGGCCCAAATTGGGCACTATTTAAATGCAGAGAGACATTAAAAGCCATTCAAAATGAAATGAAACAGATCTTATCTAAGCATGTTACAAAATTTAAGATGGTTAAAAAGAATGCAAAGCCAACAAACAAATTGGAGAAATCTGAGAAAATTCAAGCTTTAATGAATCAGAAAGGTATCAGAAGAGGCTACCCTGCAGGTGAGAGATTTGCTTACTAGACTTAATTAAGCTGGAAGACAATTCTTAATCATTTGCATGACCCAAAGAACTCATCTTTGTGGCTGGTTTGCAGAGACAAACTTCTACCTCATCCAGTATCTCCAAGTCTCCATTTTCCTGCTGAGGCACTGCTGGCTCAAGGCCTATAAAGTGCCCAAACTATAATTCTAGATTGTGATAACTGTTAACACCACTGCCTTCCAATGGCCTAAGTTTACTCGAAAATGAATAACTAAAACCATAATGTTGGTGCTGCATGCTTTTTTGTGTTATCGTTGTTTTAGTTGTTCTTTAATGTTTTCTGAAGGAATTGGGATAAACCAATCATAAAGTCCTATACCCTGCCCATCCCAAGCTCCTGGTAGCCAAGGTAGCCAGATGGGAGAGTAGCTGAGACAGGAATGTGCTGCTCATTAGTCACCACCCTTCCATCTTTCAGGAGAGGAAGCCAGGAATATCCAACTGTTGAAACAAAGAACAAAAAAATTTACTTAAGTGTACGAAAACTTATGAAGAAAGCCAATGCTATTAACTCGCTGATATTTAAGAACTGTTATTATCAATCAGAGCAAGAGATTGAAAACGCCTCGAATGCAGTCTCTGCAGAACATTGTCTACAATGTACTTTGGCCTCTTTGGCCAAAGAATTAGAATTCTAAAATTATCTTTTATAAAAATTTACGTATGCAAGCCAGGCACACTACCTTCACAAATTTCATCTAAAAACTCCTTTGTAAATGGATGCAAATTCAGAATCAAAATAAAATTTAAGAACTTAACGTGTAAATCATGAAAAATCAAAGAAATGATGAAATTTCAAACCTTGTGTTTCAACAACATCCTTCTTCTTTGTGCTTCCTTTACTTGAATTATCGCAGCTGACATGGAAGAATGTGAACAACAAGTGGTGCTTTTCATGTAGCTGGGTGGGCAATTCTATTTTAATCTGCAAGGAAGACAAAATAACAGTCTTTCTAATATTCTGAAACAACAAAAATTCTCAGGGAAAGCAGCCACACAATGTGTCACGCAATGCACAAACATGCATTTGGTCTCCAAACTAATACTAACATTTGCAGTCAAAGACATCTGAGACTGTAAATTGTGCTAAGGAAGAAATGGATCCTTCACTCACTGCCAAGGTCTGAAGGTTTGTGTACGCCCCCAAATTCACATGTTGAAATCCTAACCAAAGTGACGGTATTAGTAGATGGGGCTGTTGGGGGGTGATTAGGTCATGAGGGTAGAGCCTTCATGAGTGTGATTAGTGCTCTTATAAAAGAGGCTCCACAGAACTCCCAGCCCCTTTTGCCATGTGAGGATACAACTGAGAAGTCTGTGACCCAGGAGATGGCCTTCACCCAACCATGCTGGCACCTTGATCTCAGACTTCCAGCCTCCAGAACTGTGAGCAATAAATTTCTGCAGTTTATAAGCCTGGCAGTCTGTGCAATTTTGTTAAAGCAGCACAAACAGACTAAGACATTCACTGACTAGAAACAGGAAAAAAGTTGGAATTTTGACTCTAGAAAGAATTGGAAAACACGTGACAGAAACCACTACACGAACTTAACACAGCCAAGGCATGATGAAAGACCAGCATAGAACATCTAAAAGTAGGATTCAAATAGTAGTTTTAATGAACTACATCATAATTATACATTAGCAAACCGAATGAGAAGAAAGGAAAATTCTCAGGTCCAACAAATGTAATTATACTTAAGTATGAATTTGAAAGGAAACATGTCAGAATACTAATTACAGTAGTGATGGAGAGAGTCTGACTTTTTTATATTATCTCCATTTTCCAAGTTTTTTTTTTTACAAAAAATGTTACTTTTATAATTAGAAAAAATTATGTAAAATAAATACTTCAACATTTAGTTCTATCAGTAATTTTAGTATAGTATGCAGCTTCTCTTGAATTTTGTTTTACCGAGCAAAAACTTAGAGTTTTCCTTAAAACTGGTTAAACTGGGTTTTCCCTTGAAAACTTCACTTACCTCATCATAAAATTCTGGGTTCTGGTGATGGTGTAAAACCGCAGCAAAGGCGCTTCTCGTGAACACCGGCCCCCCAGGTCTGCCGTAAATGCACTGTAATGAGTTGGCAAAGGGAAAACCAGTATTCAATTAACGGATTAAGAAATCAAACTCAGGGGCCAACCCCGTGGCTTGGCGGTTCGGTGCGTGTGCTCCGCTATTGGTGGCCCGGGTTTGAATACAGGTGCGCACCGACGCACCGCTTGTCCGGCCATGCTGAGGTGGCATCCCACATACAGCAACTAGAAGGATGTGCAACTATGATGTACAACTATCTACTGGGGCCTTGGGGAGAAAAAGGGAAAAAAAGGAGGAGGATTGGCAATAGATGTTAGCTCAGGGCCGGTCTTCCTCAGCAAAAAGAGGAGGATTGGCATGGATGTTAGCTCAGGGCTAATCTTCCTCACAAAAAAAAAAAAAAGAAAAGAAATCAAACTCAGATGTGTTGTGAAAAAAAAAAAAAGGCACTCTTACAGCATAAACTTAACCATCTCTGATGGATTTCTTCTGCCTATGAGACTTCAGGCCTGCAAACCCCCTTACTTCTGAGTCCAACCCTCCCTCCAGCTCATCTCCCAGCCCTCCCCCAACTCCCCTTCCCACCTCTCCAAGTTGTAGCTCTGGACGACCCCTTGCTCACTGTTCACTTTCACACCTCCATGCTTTTGCTTATGCAATTCCAGTGTCCAAACAACCTGCCCTTCTATGTGCACCAAGCAAACTCTCACGCATCCTTCAAGAAATTATTAACTCCTTCCTCTGTGTCCCCTCAGCATTTTTCTATACTAATTACTCAGTTTTGTTTAAAAAACATTTCAGTACTTCTACGTGCCGGGAGCTGTTTCTCCATGACTGCCTTTCCCACAAAACTGTGAATTTCTTGAGGGCAAAAACTATACTTTATTCTTCTTTGCATCTTTGTCTCCTTCTCTTCTTGGAAAATCATTTCACACAGTTACAGTAAATAACTTGGGCTCTGGAGCCAGACTGCCTGGGTTTGAACACCAGTTCCACTAATGTACGCCTCTAAGCAATTTATTTAAATTCTGTGCATTAGCTTCCTCATCTAAAAAATGTGGATAATAATAGTACCTAATTCAAAAGACTGTTATGAGAATTAAAGATGAGAGGATGGCACAAAAAGACCAGGCAGGGTTCTGCTCTACTGTACATGGGGTCACTAGGAGTTGGAATCGACTCGATGGCACTAACGACAATACCGATGTGGCACTTAGAGCAGAGTGCAGAATATAATAAACATTCAATAAACATCACCAAAGATCTACCACTATTATTATTACTATACTATAATAAATGTCAATCTATTATTATTATTATTTCTATTATCAATATTACTGTTATCATAATTCTTAGCACCCACACAATGCTGGCTCATAACAGGTACACAATATGTTTATCGACGTGAACATGCATAAGAAACTTTCATCCTTAAAGAGTATAACAAAACAGAAATAGTCAATTAGGAGCAAGAACTCAATTATTCCATATTCTATATGGTTCAGCACACGTGGTTATATATTGTAATGTATTGCAATGTATTTTTGTGTTTCTGTCAATTAAAGTATGTCAAATTCCTTTAGTTGTGCAATATCATGCAACTGCATTTTTTATTTATTCTTTTTTTTTTTTGGTGAGGAAGATTAGCCCTGAGCTAACATCTGTTGCCAATCCTCCTCTTTTTGCTGAGGAAGATTGGCCCCGGGCTAACATCTGTGTCCATCTTCTTCTTCTTTTTTTTTTTTTATAATTTCATTTATTTATTTCTTTTTCCCCAAAGCCCCAGTAGATAGTTGTATGTCGTAGTTGCACATCCTTCTAGCTGCCGTACGTGGGACGCGGCCCCAGCATGGCCGGAGAAGCGGCGTGTTGGTGCGCGCCCGGGATCCGAACCCGGGCCGCCAGCAGCGGAGCACGCGCACTTAACCGCCAAGCCACGGGGCCGGCCCTGTGTCCATCTTCTTCTACTTTATATGTGGGACGCCTGCTACGCATGGCTTGATAAGTGGTGCGCAGGTCTGCGCCCTGGATCTGAACCTGCGAACTCCAGGCTACCAAAGTGGAGCGTGCAAACTTAACCACTACATCACTGGGCCGGCCCCGCAACTGCGTTTTTTAAAATGGAAAAATGTGAACATATATAAAAAACAAACCTTCAGGGGCTGAGAGTCTTCCTCATCCGAATCTTTGAATTCAATGCAAACAGCAATATTTCTGGCCTGCAGCAGTATTTAAAGAAAAAAGAAAAAGAAAATAAAACAAAAGGGCAGAATATGTAAATATTTATAAAAGAACATGAGAAGTCAAATCCCACTAGAGTTTTGAAATCAAAAATAAAGCCTCAATCTTTGTACTCACCTTGGCAAAAGACTTTTGACTGTCATATTTCAAGTACTTAGGATAAACATACAGGTGATTGTTGTAGATGGTGTAAGGCTGAGTGTGTTTGGGTATGCAGGGCACAAATTCCTCTACTTCAAATGTGATGGGAGTTTTAGTACAGGTTTCAAATTGCTTCATGGGAATGTATGATGAATTGACATAATCTGAAAAATTAGAAACAAACAAATTGAAGTCAAAACCAAACAAACAAAATTTTGTCTGTTCATTACATAGAACTTACACTTACTAGGGAAGTCCGAGGAAACATTATCAATTGTAATGTCTAGATTGCCCAAAATTACTGGGAGTTTAGCCATCTTCTCAGGTCTGCAAAGAAAAGAAGAGAAAATCAAACTTTTATAAGTTAGGTTAGCTCTAAAACCTAAGTTCTAGAACAGTACTTCCAAGAGAAATATAATGCAAGCACAAAAGTAATTTTAAACTCTTTAGTAGCCACATTTATAAAAGTAAAAAGAAACAGGCACATTTTATTTAACCCAATATATCCAGAATAATATCATTTCAATATGTAATCAGTATAAAAAGTTCACTATAATTCTTCAAAACCAAATGTGGATTTTACATTTAGAGCTCATCTCAGCTTGGACTTGCTATATTTCAAGTGCTCAACAGCCACATGTGGCTAGTAGCTACCGTGCTGGATAGCACACGTGTAGATAAAATGCCAGCAAACTGTTGAAGTATTCCTCAATCGGTCCATTCTCCCCATAAATTCTTGGCTCATTTAGAATCATCAAAATTCAGAACTAGAAGTGATCTTAAGCTCTAGTGTCTAGCAAAATCCTAGATATAAAGTAGGCGCTCAATGAAACGTTTGGTGTCTGTATTTGGTCCGACTCAATCTAATACAGCAATCTCCTCTGTGACATTCCTGACAAGTACTGCTACTGCCTCAACCCTTCCTAGTGACAAGGAAACTTCTGACACAGCCATCTCAACACCAGATTGCTCTTCCTCATAGCATGGAAAAATTCGCCTCTCTGAACCTTCCACTCATCAAGGGGCCTAGTTATGTTTCTCTGTGGAATACTTTTCAACCATCTACAAATAGCTACCACATCTTTCTGAAGTCCTCCATTCTCGGCCCTTTGCACCATCCTTCAATGCCATTCCTCTCCTAGAAGAACATCCCATTTACATCATGGCACCCAGAACCGCATAGATCAAGCCCAGTATGCTCTGACCAGCTGGAGGTAGAGCAGCTGTCTGGCTTTTGAACAATACACCTTTCTACTAACGCAGTCAAGATGTTATTACTTTTAGGTAGCCACACCACCCTAGTGACCTACACTAAATTTACAATCACCTATATTCCCTAAATCTTTTTTCACATGCTCTACTATCATTTACTATATTCATATGCTTTACTACATCTCCATTCTATATTTATACAATTATGTTTAAAATCCTCAGAACAAGATTTTATTTTTTTCTTGATGAAATTTCATCTTCTTCTGTTTGAGCCATTTCTGGTTGATCAAAACCCTCCTAAATCCAGATTCTAACATCTAACGTATTAGATACTCCTAATAGCTCTATGTCATAAAGATACTTCATCAGCATCTTGTATTCTCATAAAAATGTCATTGATGAAGATACTGCATGGAATACTGCCAAGAACAGGCTCCTTCTCAAAGCTCTAGAGGCTCGTCGTCAGACTGACACTAGCCTATTCATCACCCTTCCTGGCATCTGGTTACTCCAGCAGTTGAACAGTTGTCCACTCATGCGTACTACGCTTCTCTGACTTGTTCATAGGACGCCATGGTACATACACTTGTCAAAGGCTTTGCCTTCCTCTGTTGCAGTAGCTTAGCAATCAAATTAAAAAGAGAGAAGCAGAAATGCAGTTAGGATGACTAGTTCAACATGACATGACTTATGCCTAGAAAACAGAAGGCTGTCTTGTGATTCTTCATAGGCCACCTGTTTAATACTGTCTTTTAGAACACTGCCAAGAAACATCAAAGCTCAGTGGCCAACAGATTCAGCATTTGGTTTTGTTGCCATTTTGAAAAGTTCCTACCTCCCATTTTTCAGGTTCGTCAGACATGACTGTTATCTATTAAGCAGTCTCACATGTAAATTCTCAGTATATCTTGGACTACTGTTCATCTGACTCAGGATTTCCCTAAAAAGTTCTCGCTTCCTTATGGCTACAGACTATGTCAAGCATATTCATCTTTGCCCATCACCAGCTCCAACTTGCAGAATCACTTTCTCCCAGGGTTCCTCTCATTTCCACTTGTCTTTTGTTTATACCTGAGTTTAAATGAGCAATTCCTTGAAATCCTGAGAGATAACTGTCAAGAAGGCAAGGTAACAATTTTTCACACATTCTGCCTTCAGTTAAAAAGATTTCTGGCCAAAAGATGTCCAGGTCCAGTCCAGCATTACTCCTACATTTTGTCCCTGTACTCATTCTGTGATTTATTCACAAACACAATATCCTTCTCTTCTAGCAGGAAGATTGTGCCCTTGACAACCATTTCCTGAGAGTGCTTGATGGCTTCCCAGGCACTGTGTACTCCCACAATGATCTATTGCTGGAGCCTTTCTCAGTTTTACGCAGAGCTTTTCAGGGGCATCGACCCTCAGACCTGTGGGTTTCTCTGTAGGTATAAATTTTCTTGACATATAGTGCCTTGCTCCACCTCTTCACTTGAACAATTTAACACTGCCAACGTACCACAAAATCTTAGAGACATCGATGAAGTTCTATCTGCTTCCTTGAGTCAGAAATACTCTATTACAAATGATATTTTTAAACGTAAGTACTCAAGAGTATTGCATATATCACCCCTTCCTAGTTGTTTCCACCTACGAATGAATTTGCACCTTCTTTACCATTTTTTTTTGTTATCACTCCGACATCATCCACATATAAGTTTGAAAGAACTGGATTTCTTTCTTTCTTTCTTTTTGAGGAAGATTGGCCCTGAGCTAATATCTGTTGCCAATCTTCTTCTTTTTTTCCTTTTTTCTCCCCAAAGCCCCAGTAGATAGCTGTATGTCATAGTTGTACATCCTTCTAGTTGATGTGGGATGCCGCTTAAAGCATGGCTTGATGAGCGGTGCATAGGTCCGCGCCCAGGATCCAAACTGGCGAACCCCGGGCCACCGAAGGAGAGCGCGCAAACTTAACCGCTATACCACCGCACTGGCCTTGAGAAAACTGGATTTCTAAGTAACAAATTTTACTTAAACAATCTTCACTGGAATTCTTTCTACAATGTGTTATATACTTCGGTGTCTAACTATACGTATTTCTTATTCTATTTCATCCCTCTTTTGAGAGCTTTTACTTCTAGTTGCTACTTCTATAGAGGCGTTATTTCCATGCATTTCCAGGCAAGCAAAGATCTGAAATTAGTTCCATATCCCATAGCACATGTGCTTTGTGGAAGCTGTTTCTACCAACTTTGTTTTTTAAAACATAAGCTTAAACCTATTTCAGAAGTTTACAGTTTTTATCAAATCTGGCTTATTAGACATCAAAACGTCACACACAACAAAAATTCTATTGCTTTTTTTATATGCATTTCCAAAGTGATGATGTGAGGTGTGTGTTACACAATGTGAATTCTCTCATGACTGGGATTAGTTTTGGGTTTTTAAATGCTTAAAGTATCTATATTCTATGGAAAACTTATAAAATAATACTTGAGCATGAAAATCCATCTGGAAACTGCATTGATTGAATGTGTAACATAGATACATGTAGGGTGTCTGGCATTTGGGAACTGCTTCTGTCTGTGTGTGAACCTCGGAGTGAGGCTCAAACTCCCTCTCTTAAAAAAGGAAAGGTTTTCTTGTCCCACTATCCATACATTCCTGCTGGTTCAACAATTCCCCCAGAGGAGAGGGAAATGGTATCACAAACTAGCAGTCATCCCATGCCAACAGATTTGGTGTCCTTACCTCTGTATTTCTGAAGCCTGGTCCTCCCTTCCCTACTTCCTCTACTGACCCATCAAGTGACTAATAACATGCCTAGGTCTGTTGATGGTCTGAGACTACTCTTCTAACTGCATTTTATAAAAGGAAACATTCCCTAAAAGCTTTGCTGTCACTTAAAAAAATTTATATATGATTGAAAGAAATTTGAGATATTTTTGTTTAAACAAAATCACTGAATTTATGTCTATGATAAATTTCAATTGGCATTTATCACATGCTTATGCTGTGCTACAATATGCACTATGCTAGGCACCGTGTATAGAATACAAACAAGATATGATTCCTGTCCTCAAGAAGCCAAAAATCCGGTAGATATTGTCAACTACTTAAGATATATGACCATAACGACTTCCACAGAGTGTATACAAACCTCTACAGAAGGCAGAGCTTCTAGAGGTATCAGAAGGAATAGCTGATGACACTAGTCTGCATGATGAGAGAAATCACCTTGACAGGCATTTTTGTTTATTCCCCGCCACAGTTCTACGAGGCAGGGCTATTATCATCTCCTCTTAAAAAGAAGAGGAGCCTCAAGCAGAGAAGCCAAGTGACCTGCCCCAGGTCTCCCAGGGTGGAAGAGAGTCCCAGATTGAGCTTTGAAAGAGGAGTAGGGTTCCCTGGTAGAGACAAAAGCAGAAGGGGAATGTATATGCTGTATGTGTTTGTGATTTGTGTGCTGCTTGATGGGGCAGGAAGAGCACACAGCGAAAAGTATGGTGGAATGAAAGTACACAGTAGGTTTAGAGAAAGTCACGGAGCCCCACCTGGCTTGAGTGCAGTGTAACTACAGGGAAATGGAGATAATAATGTCAAACTTGGGTACAAAGAACATAAAGGTATAAAAAAATACACATATGTAAGTCTCATGCAAAAACCCTAACAGTATTATTACCTCAACTACCCAATGTGGTAGCGTTAAAAAAAGTCTACATTTTAAAGAAAACGTTCTATTTTTATACTTTGCCTTTATGCCTTCAGATTTCCTGCAGAAGTGAGAAAAGACACCACTATGAGCAAATCGAATAAATGTGAAATACCAAGTCTCTCTGCTTAGATGAATATTTCTTGGAGCATATATGTCAGCAATACCATCCATCTGACAGAATTGTTTTCTTACTAAATCCTGGAACACACCTCCTGACAATTATTGCAAAGGAAGGAGGGAAAGTGGCTTATGAGCTTTGGCAGCTATTTTCTAAAGACCAGGGTAGCTTGAGAAAGTTTTTCTCATCCATTATTAAATGACATTTTGAGACAATTATAGGAGCAGAAACAATAGCTTTGGATCCAAGCTGATGCCCAGGCCACTGACATGAGATTATTCTCTATAAAAAAATAAAAAGGAAAGAAAAAAGAGCAATGCTAGGTTTAAAAAAATATATGAAAAAGGAATCCTCCACCTCCCTAACTATTGAGAAGAACACGGGGAATGGACAGTGGTGTTTCTTTGGATTCTTACTGAGAAGGACGGCAGCTCTCCTAGTGCTGCTGCATCTTCTGATGCTGATAGCACCGGATCCCTATTTTGGGGTTTCTGGGTCTCTCACTGGCCATCAGGAGCACACTCGTCCCGTGAAACCCTTCCTACCGAGCACAGGTGTGAAGGCCTGATACATGGGGCAGAACCCATCCTGTGCTCTGAACCAGGGAAGATCTGTGCTCTTTACTGATTCGCTGTGGGCTCTCTGCTCACGTCATTTTTTGATTAATGACCCTGTAAAGTCCCATCCTCGGGCCTCCAGAGGAAGCCAGAACTGTGAGCTGGAGCTACCCTGAAGAGCCACTGCAGGAGAAGCTTCAAGCTAACCAGCCTAGGAAGATACTTCTGAGACAGGGTTTCCAACCCCCATCACATATAAAAGACTTCACTGTTTGTACTACAGGAATATATAAGCAAATGTTAGGCTTTTTTGTTTGTCTGTTTTTTTTAGTATTCACATAAACTCATGGAAAGCTATAAAGTGGAAAGTGAAAAATCACCCATAAACCTATCCCACAAAGATAACCATGACTACTAATATTTTGGTGTATATCCTATATGACTATTTTTATGCCCTTCTATCTTTCCATCCAGCTAGCTATTTGTCTATCCATTTCTTCATTTATATAAAAAAATAAACATATAAAATATTTTCTTTTCAAAAACGAGGTCATATGGATACACCTTCTCCTCCTTAACAATACAGTGTGTTCACCTCCCTAAGTGAGTACATATAGACCTATATCATGATTATTGAGAGTTGCATGGTAGTCTAGTGAGGGAAAATTGTAATCTATTCAACTAAAGGTGACTGTGGTTTTTAAAAAATGAACTTTTTACTCTACAAGCAAGGCTAAAAGTTTTCTCGAACTCAAATAAAAACATGACAATAATTACTGAATGACACACAGTATATGTGGCAATATATTACCCATTATCAATAAGTAAAGGCTTTTAAAAGATGTTAATTATGGCTCTATTTAGAATTCTGAAAACTCAAAAGAGAGAAAAGTGGAAAAAAAGGCAAAAATGAAGTTAAAGAAAGTTAATTCAGCCGTTCTTGAGATCTAGGCAAACTGACGATATTTTTACTTCGATATACAAATAACAAAGTAAGACTGAAAGGTTACTGTGGTGTAGAATACTTAGCAACTAGCTCTTGGCCATTCTTTTCATTTCATTGTCTTCTAATACCCTCAGCTCTTTCTCATTCCCAGAATTTTCCCAGAAAAATTCTAAAACCCATGTCCCTAGCAAAGGAAATCAGTTTTATAGGTTCAGAAGTGAACTCTTTATGACGGAGCACTAGAATAACATAGTGAATAAGAGCACACATTCTCAGCCAGACTGACTCCATCTACTACCAGCTGTGTGATGCTGGACATGTTGATTAACTTCTCTTTGCCTCACTTTTATGGGTTGAATTGTGTCCCCCAAAAAGATATGCTGAAGTCCTAACCCCCGGTACCCTATGAATGTGGCCTTATTTGGAAATAGGGTCTTCGCAGTAATCAAGTTAAGATGGGATCACTAGGTGTGGCCCTAATCCAACATGACATCTTCTTATAAGAAGGAAATTTATACAGAGATACACAGGAAGACGGCTGTGTGAAGACAGAGGCAGAGACTAGAGTTATGTTGCCATAAGATAAGGAAGGAACATCTCGGCTACCAGAAGCTGGAAGAGGCAAGGAGGGATCCTCCCTCAGAGATTTCAGAGGCAGTGTGGCCCTATTAACACGTTGATTCGGGGCTTCTAGCCTCTGGAACTGTGAGAGAAAAAACTTCTGTTGTTTTAAGCCACCCAGTTTATGGTAATTTGTTACAGCAGCTCTAGGACACTAAAACGCTCATTAATATAGGTATTTAGAATAATGTCTGTAAACAGTAAGTACTATATACGTTATTATCTTTCCCCAATCACCCATTCAGTTAACGGCATCACAAGTCACTCCATCATGTAACTCAGATACCTGGCAGTTATTTATCTTAGACTACCACCCACTTCTCTCTCTTTCCACCCTAACACCCACTCAGGAAACCAAGACCCAGTAACTGTGCCTCTCTGATGTGACTTGAATTAGTCCCCTTCTCCCTATTTCCACCTGCAGTGACTTTGCTGAGTCCTTTCCCATCTCTTGTCAAAGGTTCCTCAACTGTCTCCTTCTTCCCTAGGCTCATCTCTACCCCCAACCCACCCTTTAGAGCACCACCAAAAGCATCCCTTTTGGAATTCAAATTAACCAGGTTACTCTTCCGATTTCAAATCCTTTCTTCCTTCCCAAGGACTTGAGGAAAAGTTCCATGCTCAACCAACATGCCCCATGATGTTTGAGTTGAGCAATTTAAAGACTGCTCCCACTTCCTCCCTCCCCTGCAAACAACTTCTATTTTACAGTGAAAGTAAGTAAGGCCTTGAGACTCACTTCCGAAAATCTGCAAGTAACTTGAGCATGTCATCATTTGATAGCTTATTGCTGTCTTGCCTGTAGAGAGCAGAAAATCTGGCATTTTTGTCAAGGTTTCCAGATGCATCCTTAAACAATGTCCTGAAATAGCAAAACAACATTTCTAAACTGAGTTTCCAAAAGACTAAAATAAATCCACAACTTAACTCTGGTTTCTATGTGAAGACTAATTATTATTCCATTGGCTATAGCCAACAGAAATCTGATTATCTAAAAACATAGAAGATATTTATGAAGATGAACATAACTAACTCAATTTACAAAGAAAATATTTCCAGCAAATCGCTCATGCTTAGGAAACAACATACACAGTCAAATGCTTAAGTACAGATCACAAATAAAGATGATCTGCAGGCCTCACTGGACTGCCACCCCACTCCCAGCTGGAGACATATGGCTGGAACCTGGAATCCCAGCTCTGCAACCAACACTCCTCTCCATCCTGCCAGCTCCAACACAGCTACCCTCCAGCCAGCATCTTTCCTTTCTGTGGCTCTAATAAATGATTATTCAGACATGGGGCTTACTTATTTTCCAATTTTACACATTCAAATCCTCTTTGTCTCTGAACAACAAACAGAATAGGTATGTCGGTGTATCTAGCTAGCCATCTAGCTGGCTAGCCTTCTATCTGTCTATATCCATATATCTGTATCTATAGCAAAGATATAAAAGATGTTCCCCTTACCTTGCTGCCCAAGCAAATGGCATCCTGTACTGTCCTAGTCTCTGGCATGCCTGCTTGGCATTCTTCAGCACCTTCTGAGCAACCTTGAAGACAGAAAAAAGCCATGAGATACTGCGTCCCACAGGAGAATTATGATCTAAAGAGCCATCATCACATGTTCATTAAATAAGCTCTTACCATAGTATCAGATGCGTGGAAAAGAATATTTTATTACAATTAATATGGCTGGATTTACACTCAGTGCAGAGTACTCTGTTTAATACATTCTCTAGCAGTGATTTTCAAAGAATATAGAATGAGAACTGTTTCCAAAATGTATGTCTTTTCTTTTCTAAAATGTTCTCTTCACAGGCAACAAACACACCATTTCATAGGCTTTCACAGTTCTTTATGACTAAGGGCTACTTATTTTAAGTCCACTGAGTTATTAATAACTACTAATACTTTGTATTCATGCCAAAATATATGGCATTACCAGAGGTTCAATGAGAGTACTAATGAAAATACTAAGCTCTCACAGTTCCTTATGTGCACTGGCTTGTGCAGATTCCCACAACTTGGGGAAAAGATATTCATTAGTAAGACATTATAGCTGTTGACTTAAGTTAGGCCAGAGTTTTCAATCACTATATTCTTGCTTTCTAAGTATAATTTACTGCTATTTTCACTTCCTAATGGTCAATTTTGGTTTGCTTTGGGTTGACTGATTAACCCTATAGTGCACAGTGAAACAGATTTGCTTTTGGCCTACAATGTATGAATGGCATACCATTAATTAACTATACCCCTATTGCTAAAGCAGATTACACCTAGTTTTCCCAAATTCGCTTGTACTGGGAGACTGCATTGTTACCAATGCAAAGTTTGATTGATTCAGAGTCAGAGTGGTGCACTGAAGGGTCTTTTACATTACTTAAGTACATCAAAGTCAAACTAATTTTGGGAAATGGGATCTTGTGCCTGTGAACCAATGTGTGCTCTGCAGAGTTGAAGCATCAGCATCACTTGGGAGCGCATCAGGAATGCAGACTCTCAGGCTCCACCTCAGATCTCTTAGGTCAGAACCTGCATTCTGATTAGACCTCCAAGGATCTGCGTGCACCAGGTTTGACAAGCACTCACCTAGAAGACTCAGAAGTAAAACAATAGAGCCAACTGTCTCTAAGACAAACTGAACCAGCTGTGTGACTCTATATGCCATTAAACCTCTCTGGGTTCCTCTTTCCCAACCTCAAAAATGAAGGGCTTGGGGCTATACTTGTCATTATCCCTTCCAGTTACATAATATTATGATTCTACCATAGTCATGCCGTGGGCACTGTTGCCTTCATGAGTGAACTGGAAAACACACCTTTACCGAAACAGACGTCAGGAGCTCACCCAGTCCCTCCCTTTCTTCTTCAAGTGTGGTATGTTCACGCGGGAACATGGGGGTACGCAGGGTAAAATGGTCTACCTTCCTGAAGCGGCAATTTTACTTAAACATTTTTAGGTAGGAACTACTATTTTTAGCTTCTAACAATAATGACTATGTTGTGGAATAAAATGGAACATTTGCACAAAATTTAAAGCTACAACACAAAGCTTCAAATAAGTCTCACTGTTCCCTGCAGTGAACAAGGAATGAGCTCTCAGACCTACAAGGGTGCAAATGGAACACAATGCATGTAAAAGTCAGAGTAAAAAACTCATTTTTGCCCTTTGGGTATTTTTTTTTTCCTTTTTAAAAAAATCTATTCTTGGTGGACACCTACAGAGACTTTTCATAAAAATTTCCTCCAAATGGTGTTCTAGACCATCTTGAAAAACATGAAGAGACAATTTTCATATATAGAAAAAAATAATCCCCCTGTAATGTCTCTGCCAAAACTTCTATTCTGATGTAAGATGGTTGAATCTTAATCCCTGCTTTAATTTAATGCTTTGAGGCACAAATGCAGGGAATAATGTACACGTGGCTGAGCTTTACATTTCACAAGCAATGAAGGAAGAGCAGACTTCAACAGATGCTCATTGGACACTAGGAAGGGTAGAGTGTAAAGTCTAGCCCACAGTGATATGTGATTTTTGCACCAACATGAGATGCCAGATTTCAAACTGTGCATGTGGCAGGCAGAAGTAGCAAAGTTGGTGCTTAAGGGCCTTGGAAATGTGTTGCATACACAGTCAGGGGAGTAGATCTTATCTTGGGCCCTCAATGATTATTATTTTTTTTTTTAAGATTTTATTTATTTATTTTTTCCCCCCAAAGCCCCAGTAGATAGCCGTATGTCATAGCTGCACATCCTTCTAGCTGCTGCACGTGGGATGCGGCCTCAGCATGGCTGGAGAAGCGGTGCGCAGGTGCACGCCCGGGATCGGAACCCGGGCCACCAGCAGCGGAGCACGCGCGCCTAACCGCTAAGCTAAGGGGCCGGCCCTTACTGATTATTAATCAAAACATCAAAGAGCTAAAAGAGTTTCTCAACCGAGGTTTTACAGATTTGATTTAAAAAATAAAACAGCTTCTTTCTAGAGACCAAACTTTATTCAGCTTTTATCAGCCAGAAAGGCGTACTGTTTGAAGCAATGCGCCTGGGTATTATAGGCTTTTCTTTGACTGGGGCTGTAATAAATGATAACCATGTCCTACATGCGTCAATGATTTCTGGTGTCCAGAGCACTGTCTCGTACATTATCTATTTGATCCTACCACTGTCCCTAAGAGGAAGGTAGGAGTAGCTAGTAACATCATCCTTCAACTATAGATGGGACATCCAGGGCCCAGAGAAGAGATATGATTTGTCCAAAGTACCCAGGCTACTTAGGGGCTCAGCACCCAGGTCTCTGACTCCTAGAACCTGTTCTTTAAGGACTGTCCTGTATCTTGGTGGACACACTTGTGATGTATGGGTGGCCACAGGGAGGAAGAGAGGAAGCTCTGAGTTAGTTCAGTAAACCTCTGTTAGAGCCTCTGGGGTGTTCTCTCCTACTTCGGACCAGTCCTTGTCAATGTTTCAGGGCCATCTCTCAGAGCACCACTTATAAAAAGTAAAACAAAAACAAACACTAACTAAAAATACTGTAAAACTGGCAGAGACAGCACTCAATAGCTTACTCTAACCAGGAAGCTCAATGCACTAGAAAGTGACAATCAAGTGCCCTTTGGCCACTACAGCTGTCGGACACTGAGCAGGTAACCAAAGCTTCATAAACCTCAATTTTCTGAAGTATGAAAGATCTTAGATTAGATGACTTCTAATATTCAATAATTCTATGGTATGTCCACACCTAGGCACTCCCCAAGTAATGAACACTACACCAAAGTAATGAAAATACACCAAACATACGTCTTGTGTGTTTCCCTTCTCTTTTCCACCTAAGGTCACACCACCTCTGCCACCATAACCCTGCCCCGTCTGACAAAACACAAATGCTCCTGAACCACCGACACTACTGGCCAGACCACCTGAGCCAGATCATCTCCTTGTCTCCAGTCTCATATTCAAGTGTAAATGGACCCAAATATAATTCCAGAACCCAAAAGTCACATCAACAAGTGGAATGAACTTTATTTGAATATAATATGCGTACTTTGTAATGACAGAGTTTACTATTAAGCTGGCAATTCCTTTTAAAATTATTCCATGATGTCAGGATAGTCTAGCCAAATGAAGCATTTTATTTACACATAGGACAACTTTTCCTTGAAAATCAAACACATTAGGTTAAAGATAACAGTAAAACTACGTAGAGTAGTCTACATGCTTTAGAATATAAATATGGTTTAACTTTGATTTCTTTAAGCATTTGTATTTCAACAGAGTGCCCTTTTTTCTGCCTGCTGTTTATCATCACAAAGCATAAAAGTCACCCCTACCTTAGAAGAGTCTGAACTTTTCATGTACGGCTCAGCTACGTGCGTGATGCTCCCCTGAAGCACTTTTTCAATTCTAGCCACAAGAAATATATCAGGATGAGGACACGTGACTGAAAATATTCCCTAGGGAACAAATGATTTTCTTCAGTGAGTAGAATTCACAGCCATGTTAAACAAATCCCACGAACATTAAAGGTTCTACAGCAGCAAAGAGCGCTGTAACAGTCTAGCTATTAAGAAGGACCCTGAGCCAAACTGCTTAACTCATCAATAGTTCACCATCTGCCCAAAAGGCTATTTGGTAGAGGAGGCGACTAGCAGAAAGTTTACAAAAAAGAAATGAGAAATCAAAAACCACTCTTCTTCTCTGACCTTGCTTTGACTAATTATATGCGCTGTCAATATAATCAACAGTCTCACTTACCCCAACTGTGCATTAGGAAGTCTCATTAAGTATTTACATAGCATGTGCAAGATAAGTCTTAGCAGCATGACTGCTGGGCTCCTGCCCCCCACCTGCTTTGGATACTGCATGGCAGCTTCATGAAGGATGTCCTGAAGGGCAGGTGAGCTCTGCCTGCCGCCATTCATCGGAGCCGGGGACGTGGTGGCCAGCATCTGCCTCACTGAAAAATGATTCAGGTCCACGTGGAAATCAGCAGAAATCTTCCGGTTGTATTTTATGTCAAACAGGGATAGAGTAACAAAGAAAGGTTCTACCTGAACAAAACAAAACAATCCAAACCATCATTACGGCTCAAACTGTGGGGAAAAAAGAATGCTGTTATCAAAGAAGAAATTACTAGACCTATTTATGATTATTGCTATAGATTACTGTTAAAGAGAAACAGCCTCCATCCCTATCCTTTGTCACAAACATCCTGTCCCTACAGGCTAAACAGCCCTCTGCATTCTGATCTAAACATTGTACCTCCTTGATACTAGGAACTAGGATTTCATGCCCAGACTGCACTGCAACAGGCACATCTGAAACCTTTGAATATTTAAAAGAAAAAAAATTTTTACTTTTAAAAAGGAAAATTACATTTGTAGTGGGTCCTTCTTCATTTTCGGCAACACAGCATTGCAAATTGAAAGATAAATCATTGCACTTGACAAGAATTCTTTTTCCAAACTTCTCTTCAAACGGCTTCACTTCTGGCTCAGCTGATGAGAAGTCAAGCTTCTTTAAAAGAAAATGTAAATATATAAATACACTATGTTCCTATTTTAAAAAATCCCATAATAAATGTATCCTAAGGAAACTGCCTAAAATATGGAAAAGCAATACATACTCAGTTATTCACAACAGTGTTACTATTTTGTACATTTATATAGTTTATAATAATGGTCAAATAAATGATGGTATATCTACTCAATGACTGATTATACAGAGCTTAAAAATTATGGTTATGAACAATCCAAGTGTCCATCAACAGATGAAAGGATAAACAAAATGTGGTATACACATTCAACAGAATATTACTCAGCCATAAAAAGGAATGAAATTCTGACACGTTACAACATGGATGAACTGTAAAAACATGCTAAGCGGAACAAGCCAGATATAAAAAGACAAATATTGTATGATTCCACATAAATGAGCTTCCTAGAATAGACAAATTCATAGACACAGAAAATAGAATGGAGGTTGCTATGCGGTGAGGGGAAAGAAGAATGGGAAGTTACTGTTCAATGGGTACAAAGTTTCTGGGATGTTCATCCATCCCTAGCGGATGATGAAAAAATTCTGGAAATGAATACAATAATAGTTGTACAACAATAGTTGTACAATAATGTGAATGTACCTAATGCCACTGAATTGTGCACTTAAAAATGGTTAAAACGGTAAATTTTACCACAATAAACAAAAAAATGGCAAAAAAGCAAAAAAAGATATATATATATATATATATTTGAAGTCTGTGAAGAAACATAGAAAAATACTTACTATTAAAGTTAAACGGGGAAAAGAAGTTCTACAAAAAAGACCACAAATGAAGAAGAGAAAAATATGGGAGGAACACAGCAGAACTGTTGTCCCCTCAGAGCAACCCTATTTGTAGTCAGCCCTGAAGGTCCTTGCTACGCTGTGTTTTGGATTTTATTGGGACAGAGATGTGGATCGCAGGCACTGCAAGGCTTGTATGTGGGACTGAGCCTGGGCTGGTTGGGAAATATTGTCTAGTACGCCTCTGCAGTAATGCTTGTCATTTTCTGATGGTTATTTTATAGGGTAACTTATATGTTCTTTGTGAACTTGAGAATGTCTTTGCATAAACTGATAAATCTCCCTCAATTTTCAACACTCTACTGAATATCACAATAGTTCACAATAGTTATACTATTCACAAAAGTTCACAAAAGTTATACTATACAATAACTTCACAATAGTTATACTATGGTGACGAGATTATAGGTTGTTTTTATTTTTCATCTTTCTCCCAAATTTTCCATATTGTCATAGTACTTGTCAATCCAAAATAAATAAACATGCAAACAAATAAATAAACAAATAGCCTGTCAAATGTTTATCTTTCCTTGACTTAGTTTTAAATTTTAAGTATTAAAATAGTTCTTACCTGGGCATCTGGGTCCAAGTAAAACAGTTTAACTCTGCTTTCACTTTTCAGTTTGATTTCTGCTTCTCTGGTACTCTGATAACAAGATAAACAAAAAATAAAAATGACATAAAAAAATACCCTATTCTTACAGAAGTGTCCAAAGATGTTTGAAAGCTGCCCCATCCTGAAGAGCTAGGCTTCCAGACAACTCTGCCCTCATAGTGGAGAGTCGACTGCATGCCAATGAACCAGGAGAGACTATCAGGTATGCAGCACACAGTGTAAGTGCTGTGGTGGAAAAAAGAAGTTAAGACCTGATCCTTGCTCGTATGAAGCTGACAATCAAGTGGAGACTCAAAGCCAACACAAAGAAAGCAAAAGAGAATACTTAAGCATTACCATCAAGAAAGACTGTATAAAATAATGGAATAGGAGACAGGCTTTGAATGAAGGAGTAAAATTTAGACAGCAAAAAGGAGGAAAACATGAACATTTCAGACTGATCGGAAAGGATGCATAACATGGAGAGATACTGAGAGTGAATGAGCCCAGATGGTAGAAAAGGATTTAGGGTCCCACCTAAGACTGATAGAAGCAAAGGAAGAGAAAGGAATACGTTTTGGATGGTGGAATAGAGAAAACTATGGCAGATTTTGAAGGACAGCCATAGGTGTTTATGGCAGGCAAGAGGAAGCATCACTGATTCATTCAACAAATATTTATTGAGCACCTATTATGTGTCAGGCACCACGGACACAAATATGAATGAAACAATGTCCCTATCCCTAAGGAACATCTGAGAAGACAATATGAACAGGCAATAAGAAGGGCAAAAGAAAGCATTCGTTACAGTGAGAGCTAACCTGGACTAGGGGTGGCAGTCAGGAAAGAGCTCCCAGAAGAAGGTCCATCTTGAAGGTCAAGAACATTTGGCCAGAAAAGGAGAGAAGGACATTCCAGGAGGAGGTACTGCAGGTTTAAAGGTATGAGTCACACCTGAGCAATGACCAAGTCATTAATTACAACTGAATGGTTGGGCATGTTGGAAAAAGTAAAAAGAAATGAGTCAGGGATTTGTATGTTAAGGACTGGAGATTCATTCCAAATCCAAAAAATCCTGCAGTACTTTAAGCAAGGGCATAAAATAACCAGTTCTGCATTTTAGAAGTATCACTCGGGTAGGGCTGGGGGGCAAGGGATTAAAAAGAAAGACTGGGAGGACCATATGGTCTCTCCTAGATTATCACAACAGCCTCCCAGTCTTAGAGCAAGGCCCATAACAAATCCCACATTCCTAGCTTGGGTGGCCTGCTGACTGGTGAATCCATTAACTGAGATAGATAATTCAGGAAGAAGAGCAGGTTTGTAGAGATGATAAGTGGAGTTTGGAGATGCCTGTGGGATTTCCACCTAGAAACATCTAGTTGACAGCTAGAAAGATGGGATTAAGCACAGGGTAGACAGGAAGGCTGGAATTACAGACCTGGAGAACATCAGCATGGGGGAAAGGAAGTCTTGGGAGTGGATGAGATTCCCTGAGGAAAGTGTGAAAGTCAGTCTGCGGATAGAAACCCAGGAGCCCCAACATTGAAGGGATGGACAGAAGAAGAGAAGTCATTGAGGGAATGAGATATATAGTGGTAGAGATGGGGGCTGGAGAAGTGGGATTTGGGAACAGAAAGCAGAAGTTTCTAAGACATTCACAACATAGAAGTCATCTCCAAGCACATGATTTCTCAGGCCTGATGCCTCTAAATCTATATCCTGTTCTCTGAGGCAGTCAGAGCTCTTTGTTACTCTCAATCCTCATCGTTAAGTCTATAGAGTCAGAATAGAAAGTCCTCTCTCATCTGCTCCTTTCCCCAAAGACCAGTAATTACTTCCCAGCACATGAGGAGGAGGTGACAGTCACAGTGGAGAGGGCATCTTGTCCTCTCTGCTGGTGGCTGAATGAGGCCTATTATTACATTTCTAATCATGGCTAATGAGGAATTGAGCATCATCTTAATTTTCTCAGCCATGAAGTTACTACTAGGTTCTTATCAATGACCCAAAACCTATCACGACTATATTTAACCAACGGTCTACATCTAGCAAAGCGAAATGACCACCAGAATACTAACTAGGAAACTGGATTCTAGTTGTCGTTAACTAGCTATGTGAACTTGGGCAAGACACTTAGCCTCCCTGGACTCCATTTTCTTTCTGAGTAAAAATGTTGAACAAGACTATGGCTCAAGTGTCTTGCCACAATAAAGTTTATTTGATGCTATCCATGGGAGCTTTAAGTCTTCTGGAGATTAACGGGCATTCCTACGAATCATCTGTTCACAGGGGAAAACATAGCTGAAGCAGGCTCTCTCCATATAGGAGATGGAGCCACTTTTTTACTCCATCTTGCCTATCACCTTCCCTAATTTTTCATATCAAAAGAGACAGAACACACGCATGTAGAATCTACTTAACTGAACCCAAAGAACTTGCTTTACTTTCTATACTGCCCATGACGTTTCCTAACAAAAACATCAGTACTAGGTGCTGCAAGCCACCGCCAACAGCAATGCATTCTGCTTCTGAATTTCTGCTTGAGTCCTTCAACAAAGGCAAACGCTGTGATCTCAGACACTGGAGAAGGGCAATGGGTTCTTAATGTAGATGCAATTCCTAGTGTCCTTCTGAAAGATGCTTGTTGTCTCAAGCTGACTGTGCTACATGAGAAATGAATAAAGCAAGAATGACTGCTATGAGCTCAATATAATTAGAGGACAAACAGGGATGCAGAAACATTAAAAGGAAAAGAAATCAACTACTAGCCAAAACAGACTCAAAGCATCCTGATGTTGCCATTAATATCCAAGGGATACATTTTTCACTAGAGAGATCATTTAATGGCAAAGAAAAGGGAACTTGAGATATAAAAATAACCTAAAAACTTATACTCTCTTACATACATTGACAGCTCTGCCATGAGACAGATAAAAAGCAAACTCAGCTTCTTAAGTTCCTCCATCCCTCCCAAAGCTTAGGACGCACTAAACAGAGGGGACACTTGATAAATAGTGGCTGAAGGAACTACCAAGTGAAACCTAGGTGGTAAGAAAATGTGGCTTGAGAAGGGCACAGCTTTGCCCCCAGAGCCAGGAAATAATAAGTGTCTTTGAGCATCATAATGATAAAAGCGAATATCTATGGATAATAGCCAACATCTCTATGCTACATATCATCCTAAGCGCTCATTTAAATTTTGTACAACTTTAGAAGGCAGACACTATTATTATCCTTGCTTAAAAGAGAAGACACTGAGGTTCAATAGTTTGCCCAAGGCCTCACATCATTAAATAGAAGCCTGTTTTCTAACTGAGGCTATCTGGCTTCAGGGCTCAACTCTTAACTATTAGACAAGAAAAAAATATAGATAAAGAATACGAACAAGCAAGTTGGAGAGGAAGAAACCTAAGTGGCAAATAAATATATGAAAACATGAAAAATATCACTACAAAGCAGCAAAACACAAATTAAAGCAGTGAAATACAATTTCTCACTCCTCTGGTGAGGATGCAGAGAAATGGGAATGTGAATCATTATAACCCTTTGGGAAAATAACCTGCCAATATTTAAAGCATTAAAAACACAATAAGTTTTGGGGCCGGCCCAGTAGCATCGCGGTTAAGTTCACGCATTGTGCTTTGGCGGCCCGGGGTTTGCCAGTTCGGATCCTGGGCACGGACCTACTCACCACTCATCAAGCCATGCTGAGGCAGCATCCCACACAGAAGAACTAGAAGGACCTACAACTAGGATATACATCTATGTGACGGCTTTGGGGAGAAAAAAAGGAAAAGAGGAAGATTGGCAACAGATGTTCGCTCAGGGTCTAATTTTCCTCAAAAAAAAAAAAACACAATAACTTCTGACTCAGAAATCCCACTTTGGAGAATTCTTCCTACTGAAATAGGAGCACAAGTATTTAAGCTGATAAATATGTCATGACATATATTGTGCACTGTTTGTAGAGGCTAAAAACTAAAAACCTAAATATTAATGAATAGGGAGATGGCTGAATAAAGTGTGCAATATTCATACTTGGAATATTATGCAGCTCTGAAAATGAGTAAACTAGATCCTCTATGGCCCCAGAGGGACATCTATGAAATATTTTGAAGTGATAGAACAAGTTGCAGAGTAATGTATATATCATGAGCATATTTTTTAAAAAATAAATAAAAACTCCACGTGTGTATATATTTCTATGAGCAATCAGTTTGGTAAAAGAGGAATTTCAACAGGTTAACATCAGTGGTCTCAGTAATATGGGAATGGAGGATGAAGGGAAAAGACTAACTTTTATTTATACAACTTTGGATATTTTTACTTATTATATAGCAAGCACATTTATATTTTAGTAAAGATAATAAAATAAATTCTTATAATATACACTTTCACAATCTAAGGGCCCACAAAATACAACTGTAAAAAAATATTATCCCAAAGACTATGCCGTCAAGTACTTTCCAAAGTGACAGAAACCAGCTCTGCTCTTAAAACAACCTGTGGTCAGTCCATATTGTGGAGGTAGGAAGAAGTGGATTGGCTTTTCCCCAAACTCTGTTGCTGCCATCGCACCCATAGCCCATCCACTACTTTGGGTTCAGTGTAGAAGAAAACGGGAGGACAACACAGGAAGAAAACGGACAGTGGCAGAGCTGTTCCCTGTAAAAACTGACATTTGCTCAGAAGTCAAAGAGAAAGATTTGTCTAAAACAAAAGCTATTCCACTCACTCCTGTAAACCCTAAGTTTAGTCACTAACGACACACCCTGACAATGTTTTCTTCCTTGTCTTAAGAAGCAGTTATGAACCAAACATTCAAGAGTTTCCAGAAGGACTGCTGTAGGCTTTATGCATACTCTGTGTCTTGAGTTTATCTCTGAGCAGGCAAAACAATTGAAAGCCAAAGACTATGGCCAATAGCATCTTATTTTGAGGATGAGTTATCAGAAAAATATTGTGTTGATTGTTGGGTCATATAAACAGAATGGTTTGGAATAGGAAGACTTAGCACAATCCTTTGAGGTCAGAATACATACTTTTTAATTTAAAGAGCTGTCATGATTTGTTTCCACTACTTCAAAGATATCTAACTCCCTGGGACCATCATCTCATTCTCTGTGTCACAAAACTATTATAAAGCATTATAGAATAAGGAGGCCCAAGAAATGGAATGCCAGCTGACCTCACAAACACAACCCTGGCCAATTCGTTAGTATCATAACACAGTGAAAGAGTTCTCTGGACTAGGATATAGGGAAGGAAGTGTGTACTACAGACTTGGTTTGAAAAATGAGAAAAGGTGTCTGTGACACCGGTTGGGTTCCCACACGTACTGCTGAGCTTGGCCCCCGGCTCCCACTCCACCTCATCACTGAGACTACACAGTTTCAGACATCACACTTTATCCTGCTTTCAACTGTGGAAGGTTTACCTAGGAAGATAAATTCCTTCACTAAAAAGAATTTATAAGGTCATAGGATGTGAGCAATTTTGGATTAACATGAAACAATGTTTCTCTTCCAGAACCACATGAGGAGACCAAATTAGGGTGAGCTGCTGTTCTTTGAGTACAAAAAAAGCTCAAAACCAGAAAAGCTGTGGAGGAAAATACAGGTGGGAGCATGAGGGCTTTCTTCATACCATATTTACACAACGAGGTGATACATATGTCCCAATGTCACCCAAGATAAATGTAACCAGAGAAAGAAATTATTAAATAAATAGTAATTAGGTTTACAACCTGATCATATTACCCCATGACTTTGTGGGGAAGAAACCAGTTAACTAACTTTAACTACAGTTTGTGTATTTAATAAAAATGTTTATAAGACCATGTACTCTGATACTATAAATGCTGTTAAACTGAAAACAAACATATGTTTGGTTCCATATTAGACAATAGGAGGAAAAGAACAAGTTTTAGGGTAGATACAGCACATCCCCAACAATAAAGATGTTCAGTACTAAATGTACAAACAACATAAGGGCCAAGAATACACAAAATATTCTGAAAACCTAAATCCATATCACCCCTACCATATGTAAAGTGCCCCTCCATTATATTCCAGAATGAAACATCGCTTATTTTTGTACTAAAACAACTTTCCTGTCGCTCATTTCCTGTTTGGTTATGTCTCAGGTCACAGTGGAAAACAAAAGCCGGGGAAACAGGATGAATGAAGCAGAAAGGGGAGTTGACCAGAGAGAAGCCGGCCATTAAATTACACCTTCAACCACCTTCTGCCTGCCCCCATTGTTCTAGCCCTTTCTCTGCAGTCTTACTTAACTGTGGCCTGATCTCCCTCTGGACCCTTTCTTATACCTTTTTTCCCTAGTACTGACCTCTCTACCTCTTCATCCCCTGACTAAACTCCCCTCCTTGCACAGCTCTGTGCCTCCAGCCTCCTCTCCCCCTCCCCCTCCCACTCTCTACTTCAATTTCAGCTTCTGCAACAATGGAATCTCTTCCTTCCAAAGATAGGATGACCAGTTATCAGTCAACTTCCCTGCTTTCTTAACAGGCACAAATGATCCCCACCTCAGATATACTGTAGGGGGTTATAAAGAGCCAAAACCACACTCATGCTTGGGGCCCTGGATTGTGAAGGGGCTGAGAGCCAGGCACAGTAGGTGCCTGGGCCCCTCACACTGCACAGGACTGAGTAAGCCAACAAGACACCTGCCCCCTACAAGTGTGATGGCAGTATGCTGAGTGAATGACAATATATCTTAATTTGCTTTATTCTTTTTCTTTTTCCCTTTGAAGATTTGAAAAATTATGTCTTTTTCTAAAATATTTTTATTTATGAATAAAAATGTTTTTAAAATACTTGAGAGCTTGGGGAAGAAAACAACAGTTAAGCCCCTTATAATGCTACATTTTTCAGGCTTTGGCCATGATCCACAGTAAGAATTAGGTTTACATCACAACCCAATACAGACACACACACATACACACACACTATATATATATATATATTTTTTTTTTTAAATAATACCTATCATTATTAAGGGCAATGTACTTTAATATTCTCTATTCAATTCTATTCCGTTTATTTTTTTAAAAAATCAAGGTCACGTAATGTTGAGCTCAAGAAGCCTGACACAAAGAGTACATACTGTATGATTCCATTTATAGGAAGGTCTAGAACAGTCATAACTAATCTACAATGAGGTAGAGGTAAAAATAATAGGGGTATCAGCTAGGAGGGGGGTACAAGGCAGTCTGCTGGAAATGTTCTATATATTGATCTGGGTGGTGGTTATGTGCTGAATAAATGTGAAATCCATCAAGCTCTACAATTAGTGCTAGGAATTTTACTCTATGTAAGTTCTACTTCAATAAAAAAAGAATAAAAAACTAAAACAAAACCAAAAGTAAGTAAAAATGGGGGTTAAAACCAATTAAATTGATTTTATCAACTAAAATAGCTTCAGCTAACTTGGTTGTTACCCACAGTTTGAAAATAGCTCTAAAAAAGTTACATACATATTTTTAAAATATATTATATATATATATACGTTTGTGTTTTTTTTAATCTCCCTAGTCTTAGGATCAAGGAATACAGAATTATGCTGGCCAGGCAGTGGTAGGCAGCGAGAGAAGAAAGGAGGGCACAACTCCTATTTGTCTTCACAGGAAAAAGTATAGATTTCTAATTAATCAACATTAGGCTCAAATAATATGAGTCTTCTCCTAGATATCCATTATGTTCACCCAGTAAGTGTAGAAAGTTACTTTCTAAATTCTCCATTGCACTGCATATATTATCTGCTTCTATAAACAAAACACGTTCAAACATTTTGCTTTGAGAAATTATGAACCCCCAAATATCCAGAAAGAAAAAAGCAAATCTCGATGCATAATATGATACACAGAAGTTCACAACACAAAAATGCAAACACACAAGCCAAAACTCTCCCCAGACTAGGAGGAAGTTACAATGGTGGCACTAAAATTAGCTTTAATAGGCAGGTGCTAAAAAGATACTGTGGTAACAGTCAAATCCTGAAGAAAAACAATACTCTAAAGTCCTAGCCAGGGAGGGAGATTTATATTTTAGAACAGCCATGTTGTCTTAAAGTAAAGGTCAATGCTGAATGCTAGTCTATTTATAATCGTATATAGATAAACCATGTTTTCTATTACAGGCTTTAAGATGTGGGTGTGTGAAGTCTCTATTTCACTGCATTCGCAAAAAGAACAGAAAGGCAATAACAGAGTAAGAATATAAAGGGCCAGGGAAGACAAAGATATTTCTCTCATTTAAAAAAGAATCATTCATAGAGGCACACAAGGAGACAAGTACAAGGATATTCATTGTCACATTGTTTGTAATAGAAAAAATTGGAAATAATAGAACAGCTAAAATAAAATGCTTACACAATGCAATAAAAGGGATGAACTAGATATATATACACCAACTTGGATGGATCTCAAAAACAAAGATGAATTAAAAAACAAAACCAAGTGCAGAACAATACATTAGCATTTATATAATATTTTTAAACATACAAAATAACACCATATATATCATTATGATGGATCTACTAGCAAAGGTACAAAAATTAAGTAGAAGGAATCTCAGAAAACTCATAATAGTGGTTGTCTCTGGTTGAGGTTGCAGGTCAGTAACGTATTTCACCTCATTTCATATTCAGGTCAGAAAATAGAGAGCAATAACTACAACATCATTATAATGATTTACTACAACATAATTGTTCATCATTTCAACAGGTTCCATCCTGGACAAATTCATGAAATGAGAAATATTTCAGTATCATTCCATGAAGAGCAGAAGATTTAAGATGATATTACCTTGGCAAGTTCAGGCAGATAGCTATCTAAACCGGAACCAGAACCTTCCAATTTGCTTTGTTCATCATCTAAAATAGCAAAACAGATACCTTAGTCACTCATAATTGAACGTATTTTATTTAAAACTGGAGGGGGAAGGTCGTTTCTCTTACGTGCCCCCCAGATGCAGTGGTTTTCAACTCTGGATGCCCATTAGAAACACTTTGGAGGTTTTAAAAGTTACTGATACTCAGGCCCAGTGGTGAGAGCTAACATTTAATGGCTGATATAGCATGGATGCTGTCTAATTAGAACTGATACTAGCTATGAACATCAGCCCACATGGCCACACTCATCAGACCCACTAAAAGTCAGGCCTGCCCAGTTGCCACCCCATGCCAACTAAATCAGAATATCTGGTGGGACAAAGGAAAGAGTATTTTTTAAAAAGTTTCCAGGTACTTCTAAGGCACAGCTAGAGTTCAGAATTACCTGTTTAAGGTCTTGAAATAAAACATGAATTGTCAAACATGAACACAGCGAGATTTTTCCCACCAATTTAATCTGAGGCTTCGGCCCATCCTAAATTTGTCTTGAAAATTCCAAAGGATATGATTAATGATAACAATAACAACTATAAATAATATTTTAAGTGCTGACTCTATGCCAGATCCTTGAAATACATTATCTTATTTAATCTTCCCATCGACCAGCAAGTTCCATCTTTATTCCCAATTTACAGGTGAGTAAACCGAGGCTCAGAAAATGTAAGTAGCTTGCCCAAGGTCTCACAGCTGAAAAATGGAATTGCTTCAACTCGGTCTTCTTCTCCGCCCCCAAAGCTGTGGTTCTTCCCATTACACGACTTCCTTAACAAAAATGTCAGGGTAGTAAATTTTAATGTGACAGAATCTTTGCTGACAGGCTATCTGTAAAGAGCTCACATCTGCCCCACCTCTCATGTACCTGTGCAACATACATATCTACTTCCTATACTCTCTGGCAAAATTAAAGACACCCACAGAGTATGCGTGTACCTGGAGAAAGCTAGGCCTACTGACCTTCATGAGAGTCTCCATTTCGCTTTTCTTGCATTGCAGCTTCAAAGTTGAGTTGGAGAATCTTGTTTAGAGTTGTGATCCATTCTTCCATTTCCACTTCACTGTCTGCTGCCAAAAGATAACTACTTTTGTCTTGCATCTTGAGCTCAAAAGCAAAACGCCTGACTTTGTTGTTCTGAAATAGAAAAAGAGTAAAGAGACACATTTTAAAAGAACTGGAACGCCTTTAAGAAAAACTTTCTTTATTATTTGCTGATGGGTGCTATCTCCTTGGCATTTTGGGCCACGCTATTTAAAAAATGCAAGCCCCTCCCCCATATAGCCCCATCATTATCCACCTTCCCTACTTTATTTTCTCCATAGCTTTATTTTCCCATCTGACACATTACATATTTTATGTATTTATCTTACTTGTTGTCTGTCCCCTCAAATGGAAGGGAAGCTCCTCAGGGCAGAGATTTCTTCTGTTCAGTGCTACATCCCCATTTCTAGAGCACTGTCTGGCACATAATAGGCTCTTGAAAAAATATTTGTTGAATGAATGAAATTTCATTGAAAATTTTCAATTCCTCTAGCTATTTTTTTAATGAAGTTGTGTGATATCACATTTTAAAAAGAAAACCATTATCTAGCAACATGTTTGACTTTCTTGTCTGGAACTTTCTCATCATTTATGAGTTCCAAAAGGTATGTGGACACCATGTCTACAGCCTTCCCTCATGTCTCAGGTTTTTATGCCTGTGATAGGGTATCTGCCTGACAGTACAAAAACAGTAGTCCATGTGCATTAAATGATGGAGGATGAACGTGCCCTAGACCAGGGTTTCTCAACCTCGGCACTACTGACATTTGGGGCTAATAACCGTTGTGGATGCTGTTCTGTGCTTTGTAGCATGTTTAGCAGCATCCCTGGCCTTACCCAATAGATGACAGTAGTACACCCCTAGCTGTAAAGATCAGAACATGTCTCCAGATACTACCAAACGTCCTCTGGTAAGCAAATTCACCCCCAGAACATTATATCACAAGCTGCCGCCAACCTATGTAGGGGAGAGCTCTGCTCTCCCCCCTTAAAATGCTAGCTGGTTAGCTGCAGTCCCTGAGAGGGCTCCTCAGGGTAGGTCTCAGGGTCAGGGCGACCCTCCCAAGGCAACTCTTTGTTCTTCGAAGGCCAGTTCTCAGAAACAGGAGGGAGAATGCCACTCCCAGGAAAGCCACACAAACTACTGTGCACAGACCGGCCGCTGTGGGCTCCGAAATTGCCACCTTCGACCTCACTTAAACTTCACTTCAAAGCAGGAATCAGAGGTGTCAAGAGGCTGGATATGAAATGAGTTTTCTCTCTCCCACACTCCTCAGATACTCACGATTGTGAAAATAAAAAGTTAAAAGTGGGGGAAACATTCAGCCTTGAATCTAAGTTAGTCCTCTTTCTAAGCCTGAGTTTCCTTATCTGCAACATAAGTGTAATCAACTTCAAGGTTCTAAAATACTTTTAGGCCTTAAGAGTCTAAACTGGATTTCTCTCAGGTCTATCTAAAAATTTTAGCTTAGGCATGTCTTTGAATCCACAGCATTAATCAACTAATTTTTTTTTTTACAATGTCCAAAAGTAATAAAAAAAAAAAAAAACCAAAAATTTTGGTGCTTAGCTTACAAACAGACTTGAAAAAAACAAATTATTTTAAATTTTTGAAGTCTTAGATATAATTCATTAAGTGTTAAACATCATCAGCCACATCTGCAAAAAAAATATGAAGGAAGAGACATCCATTAAAGTCAGAACCTTAGATTCTGAAACGCATTCCAGAGACAAAATGATAGCAGGGATGCTGTACTTATGAATCATCCTCACACTGTGCCGAAGACAGGCAACAAAACCCTTACAAAACAAAAGTAATTACTTCCCACTTTCAAAATGAGGTTGTCAAATGTATTTTGTTTTGCTTTAAACTTTTTTTTTAAGGTCAATGCCAGAAAATTCAACTAAAAAGTAACTTAAAAGGTCTCTCAACTTAAGAATACAAATGAAACTCCTACTTCGGAATCCCACACAAGAAGTTAACTCACTGTCATTGATAATTCTCTCTGGTACTTTTTACTTTACACTGTGAATAATACTTTGATATAATTTGGTTTCTATCGCGGCAGCTTACAGCTGAGGTTGGGTTACTAGCTGAGAGACATACATGTGTCTATTGGCTGTTGATGCAACAATAATTTTCAGTGAACGTTACATCATGCTATAGTCTTGATCTAGGACCCAAATACACCTTCATGTATTCCATCATTTTTTTTTTTTTTGGTCCTGCACAGTACCTTTTTTTTTTTTTTAATTAGTTACCAATAATTAAAACTCTCCAGATTTAACTAACTTTTGAATTTTTGGCTTTCTTGAAAAACCAGATGATCTGGCAATCCTGAGCTGGTAGTTCCACCCACAGCATCAGCTACAGCTGAGAAGCAGCTGACCACTTTAAATAGGACCACCTGTGCTCCAGTTTGTCACAGTCCCCAGTATTCCCTATCGCTTTACACTCAGGCCTCTTCGTTCACTTATTTTACCTGCTTGGTCCCTGCAGACATCTGAGTTTGAACCCCTAACTTCCAGTTCTGGTCATGATGAATTTAACAGGGTCTGGACTTACTCTTTCATCATAATTACAAGAAAATTGGACAAAATAGATGAAACTGTTTTTAGATATTTGACAAAAGGTGAGGCAGGCCTGTGATCCCTGATATAAATGAGGTGAGCCCTACCATCACCTCAGCTTTCTGCCTGGAGGCAATATCTGGATGGTGGCACAGGAAGAGGAACTCAGAGTCCTGCAGGCTCGCTGAGTTGAAGAGCAACTCCTGACCAGAGTTCAGGAAGACCACGGTGGCCTGAACATGCAGGACAGAGTTTCCAGAATGAAAACTCAGAGATAAAAAAAGATCCAAACTTAGCAAAAATTCAGTCACACATTCATTATATGTACATTTTTTACGTGTAAATTATGCCTTAACAAAAAAGTTTACCAAAAAAATCAAATCAAGACACAATAAACTAAATTCAGGTCACCAGAGATAAAAAGAAGATCAAGAAGAATAAGGAATAACATCAGACTCTAAAACACTAGCATCTAAAAGATAACAAAATGTCTTCAAATTCTACAGTAAATTTCACCTTGGATTTCTACATCCAGCCAAACTATCAACCAAGTATAAATGCCAAAAGAAAGATATTTGCAGATATGCTCTCAAAAAATTAACATCTTACACCTGGTTTCTCAGGAAGCTCCTAGAGAACGTGCTTCTCCAAAATAAGAAATTAAAATGAGAAAGAAGACACAGGATCCTGGAAATAGAATCTGACACAGGAAGGAAGGAAAAGGGAATTTCCAACATGGTGGCTATGCAGAGGCTGAGAAAGCAATTAGTCCAGATTAGAGCAGGAAGCAGGGTTGAGGGGCTAAAATCCCATCTACTTATCAAATAATGTCCACAATTGATGAATAAAGAGCAGCAATCACTCCTAATCTAGCAATATGGAGGCAAATCCTAGAAAAAATAGTGAAAAGAATTGAAAATGATCATTTCAGGGGAGTGGGTGAGGTGGGGGTGACACAGGCAGGAATGTGCCTGTAGTGCTGTCTTTCCACAGTCTGACTCTTTAACGAGATGAATGTATTACTTGGAAGAAAAAGCAATTTAATTTTAAGTAAACATGTGACTACGTGGGGGTCAAACCAGAGAGCTGTGTGTCTAACCTTAATCACATTGGCCGCACAGAACAACCTATCTTATAGCACTGAGCTTCGGGACGATGTCATCAGCCAACACTGAATCATTTTAAGGGAGAATTCTCTGATAACGGTGACTCTATCTATTGTGAGGAGTTGCCGGGGAGATTTTCATTAATCACACAGTGCCCTCTGTATGAGGGCCCCCAAGAGAAATGCCTGAATGATCTTCATTCTGAAATTACTTGGGCAGCTTCTGACTAATTGGATTGTCTGCATCCATGTGCACTGTGTAACTGAACGAGTTTCCAAGCTAGAAAGCGTGGAGCTGTTTCTCACCCACCCAAAGCAGGTGTTAGGACTTTAAAACATATGCTTTTTTCTTAGCTTAATTCCACTTCATCTCCTCCCTACCCTGACTCCTTGTTCACTTTTCTGCTTTAAAATCCACTTCAAATTTACGCTATCCTGTGTTTTATGTATCCTTGTAAGTTGCTGCTTTAGATCTTCTTGGAAAATGGCAAGGGAGTAGGTGAATGGGTGGGTGGATAGATGGACAGACAGACAGACGGGGAAACTAGCAACTTGTTTTCAAAGACAATTCTGTAAAGTATGGAAAGACACACACCTAACTGGTAACAGCAGCTCTTTGGGAAAGGGAGTGATGGGGGTCAACATGGACTTCCACATTATCTGTATTGTCTGATTTTTTATAATATGTATACATGCATGTATTATGTATAATTAAAAATAATTTTAAAGAATAACTCTACAACTGCAGTAGCACTATGATAACAAAAATACCTAATATTGGCTGAAAGCTTACTATGTACCAATACTAGTCTAAGCTCTTCACATGTATTAATTACTCCTCTCAGTAAACATATTCAGTACTATCATTATTCCTATTTATCAAATGAGGAAACTGAGGCACAGAGAGGTTAAAAAATATCTCCAAGTTACACAGCTGGTAAGCAGTAAAGCAGGGATTTCAACTCAGTCTGGATCTTAAACTCAATCTCTTGACCAATATACTACTCTGCCACTGGTACTATGATGGTGGTGGTAAAAGTCATCACTGAGATGCTAAGAATTGTTCTACATATTTCCAAGTTAACTCATCCAACACTCTCATTTATCCTATTAACGAAACATTATCATTATCTGAATTTTGCAAACGAAGAAACTTCAGGTAATAGCTGGTCCAAGGTCACATAGCTAAAAAGTGGCTAAATCAGGTTTTAAAAACAAGAACTCATGTGCCAGAGCACTCATGCCTACTATGACATAATTCTGCCTCTATGTTATACCTGCCATCTTCTAAAATGATGAAATATAAGGCTTTACTCATTTTAAAGTCAGCTATTATATTTCTACCACAGATAATGCCATTTTTGAAGTATTTGCTTAAATTGGCTAATTCACAGATGGTACTTTTACAAATAAGAAAACTTGATGATAAAATTCTTTTCATATTTACCTGAACCACACCCATACAGGAATCCAGAAATATCGATCCTTTTGGTTCTTTCGAGATCTTTTCATCTTTATAAAAATTCAAATTGTAGGATCCATCACCAAGTTGAATCAGGTGGAAAAACCGTCTTTTAAAGGACTGAGAGAAAAATACACAGCTGTTGTTTCAAAATGAAAAGTCACAATCTCTAACTCATAACTAAGCACATATTTAAAAACCATTTCAGTTCTCTCCAGAACAAATCTAATTCCAGCCAATGCCCCAGGTAACTGGGTGAGTTAAGACTCTCCATCACATCTAATAATTTCACTGCATTTCAATTCTGAGGAGGTGGTTCACTTAATATCCATGGGTCATTTTTCTTACCCACAGAATTTGAGATTTTACGTAACCACCCAAAAGCAGTGCAGTGAGTTCCAGTTTGGGATGCAGCACAGAGGATGGAAACTTTCTCAAATCCCCAGTTTCTTGCTCACACAGAGTAGGAACTATTCTCTGCCTTGTGACACTGAATGATTTTCCAGCTTCAAGATTACAACAGTCAGCATTTCCCCTGATTTGATTTTTATCTTCTTGTCCATCCTACCTCCCTTCCATTGTTTCTTTTCTCTGTATTAACTCTGGTCTTTCTCTAGTCATACTTCCCTTGTGAGTGGCTTTTTACACTAGTTTTACCTTTTTCTTTGCAACCCTCTCCCAGTGTAACCATTTTCTTTTTAGTCCTCAATTTTTGCTTTACTTGACTTTGTTGCAGTAGACCTCCACAAAACTTCTTAGGTTTAGCTCCTCAGTGATGTTCTGTCAGGTACCAAGTATCATTTTTGTAGTTAATATAGAGAAGAAAGACTGTGTCAGCAATTGTGTCTTCACACCAGCCCAGTGATGATCTCTCAACGTTGGTGGTCAGAGGGTGACGAGGGGATATGGGTGGAAGGGTTTGTGCTAATGGGAGGTGACGACCACGGAGGCATCTTACTACCCAGACAATGTCACTTTTGTCAGGAACAACAGCACACCCATTCATCTTCAGCATTATTTCTAAGACCTATAGCAAAAAGGGTTTAATCAGAGGGGAAAGCAGGGTGATGGGCCTCCTTACCCTCATGGTCACACTTATTGCACTGTTCATGTTGCCTTTGTATAGCCAGCCATGCTTGGTGATGCCACCCTTCTGAGAGCCAAGGGAGGCAGCATCCTATGAGAGAAGGAAAACACCACAATCAATCTCCCAATATTATCTATGTTACCTGCTGTGAGTCTTGTCAATGGGAAAACCATTCAATTGGTGCCAGGTTGTCCCGTGCCCCTTTACTGGAGTAACCATCTGACACTAACACCTACAAGTTACTTTAGAGTCCACTTAGTAGTAAAAGAGAGGGACAAGCCTAAATTTCTGAAAACCCTACTCCATTAAAAGACAAAGCTAGTTCCAGTCCAAATTTTTATTTTTAAGTGTTTAATGAGCCACAGAAAGTACATACCATACTTGACCACTCAAGTAGTAAGGTCTCGTCTGGTTTCATGAAAAATGTTTTCAAATTACACTCCCCTATAGTTGAAGGACAAAAGCAAATTCCTGGAACACTTCCCAGAGGCTTAGTTCAGGGAAAGGTGAATAAAAAAAGGAAAGAAATGTGAGGCAATAGAGAAAGGAGAGATAAAGTGATGGGGCAACAGGAGAGAAGGCAAGAGAGGCAAGAACACAACAGGCATGAAGCACAGAAGGAAAGTTAGACATGTGAAGGGAAACAGCTAGAAAAGTAAAGAAACGTCCTTCTTCAAGTTCTGACCCCAAGCTCTGAGATCTGGGTTTAAGGAAGTGGGCACAGAGCTGCCAGCTGCTGCTAAAAATATAGGTATATATTAGGCACAAATTTGTAATATAATAAACAGACATATTAAATATATACACACACAAATACACAATCTGGCAAGTCTTCCACCACACCCTGACCCAGACCCCTTCCATCCTCTCTAAAATTGCTCCCTTGTGACTCCTTTGCCCCTCTAAGGCTGTGCCCGATATACACTTCAGCAGGTACTGTGGGAAGAGAGGGCCACACAGTATCAGGTTACCCAGTTCACACCTCCTAAGACTAGTCTCTGATTATGATCTTTATTTTTGTAATCAAGGAGACAATTGCAGAAAGACCCATCTTATGCTTTGTTTTATACCATCTCAATATTAACATTGGTGGTTTTATTGTTGTTATTATTAGCAATAATAACAGGGTTTTACAGTTTATTGTGTGCCCTTACATGCATTCTTTCAATTGATCCTCTTCTTACTATTAACCAGCACCAAGTTTTTAATATCTTGTTTTTCATCTTGAATGACCATATAACTCTTCCCAGAATTATTTTAAAGGGGGTTTCTAAAATAATTTGCTATCATGGACATTGTTAACATTCTTAAGTGACTAATGTTATGTCTTAGCTGACAACTAAAAAAAAAAAAAAAAGGAAAAAACCTCTCAACTCACAGCAAGGTATCCATATTGAGTTGGGGATAGTGAGACATGCAGACATGAGCAGCACTAAATTTTTTATTAGGTTTCCCTTGCTCAGTGGACATAGCCACCTTAATGCCCTGCTCTCTTAGTGTACTTCTTTAGCCATAATCATTTAATCATTTCTCCAATAGTAGGGGAAGTGAGCTTGTTCAAGTCAGAGCTTCTGGCTACTACGTACTTCACTCAAAGCACTCACTAAAGAAACAGCCATTTAAAATCTACTGGCTGCCAGTTTGTTTTAAGATATCCTGTTGAAAACAATCTAAATTTAAGGTCTAAGTAATCTTGATATCTTTTAACAATGCAGCCATTTCTTATCCAGGCCTTTGAAAATGATCTCAGAACAAATAAACAGGACCAGAACATGCAATGCTAAGCAGTGAAGTTGAAACAGAGATCTTATTTCAATCAATCAAATAATACATTTTAAAAAAATTCTTCCCCTGTTTCAAAAAGCATTCCAATTCCTGTTTTGGCTAAATGTTGGTAATTTTCTAATTAATCTTCTAAGTCTGTAAAATAAATCAATTTTTAAATCTGCAATTGATCATCCTACCTCGTCTTTGTCGACTTCCTCATCAACTTCATAGACATGAACTGGAAGTTTATCCAACTTGGCCACTTTGCTTTAAAAAGAAGAAAGAAACTTGTTTTATGAGTACCTAATCCATGAAGAGAGAATGCATTTCTTCCCCCATCAGAAGAGCCAGCATATGGGCCGGCCCCGTGGCTTAGCAGTTAGGTGCGCGTGCTCCGCTACTGGCGGCCCGGGGTTCGGATCCCGGGCGCGCACCGATGCACCGCTTGTCCGGCCATGCTGAGGCCGCGTCCCACATACAGCAACTAGAAGGATGTGCAACTATGACATACAACTATCTACTGGGGCTTTGGGGGAAAAAAAAAAAAGGAGGAGGATTGGCAATAGATGTTAGCTCAGAGCCGGTCTTCCTCAGCAAAAAGAGGAGGATTAGCATGGATGTTAGCTCAGGGCTGACCTTCCTCATTAAAAAAAAAGAAGAGCCAGCATATAACAAATCCAAAGCTGGTCGACTTGGATAAAGAATAAAAACAATGCTATTTCTTTCCAAAGTAGGTGATCCAAGAGTTAGACAGTTCCCAAAAGCTCTGTAGAAAAGATGGCAGAGCTTGTCGGGAGTTAGATAGGTATATTAAAAATGGGAAAGTGGATTAACAAATAAAGATTTGGTAGATTAACTTTTAATATGAAGTTTATGAAATAAAATGGAAAATCGGGTCACTGCATTTAAAGTGACTGGGAACCATAATCTTAGATGATGGCATTACTGACAAAAACATGACAATAACAATAGTGGCCAGCATTTATTAAACAGTTATTATGAGCTAGGCACTGTGCTGTGTACTTCACATATGTTATCTCCTTTAGTCCTTTAGATGGTGGAAACTGGTGCTAAGACCATTTAATAGATGTGGAAACTGAGGCTAACAGAGGGCAGAGTAAGTAGATGACACAGGCAGACTACAGAATCTATGTTCTTAATCACTGACAATCCCCCCTCCTTTTCTCATCACACAATTGGAAACCCTTATTAAAGCCAAAAGGTAAAATCTACCAAAGGAGTAAAAGTGTATCATACATTAAGTACCCTATATCTCACAGTCCACTCTCTTTTAGTCATGAGAATAGTATGACCAAGACTATCAGTGAAGACAGGTCAATCCAATCAAATGGAAAGAATTCAAAAATCCCCAAATGAGTATTGGGTAAATATAGAACTAAGGAGCATACCCATCTGGAGAAGATAATGCTAGAAGGGAGTGTTCTCGGCTGAGGTTTAAAAAGATGCAGTTGGGAAGTTGGCTGAACACTCTTAAGGAGTGGCTGAACCACACAAATAGGAAAAACAAATAGCTAGGTCCATTGAGAATAGTATAAACAGTTCAAACTCACAGATACATCAAATACAAAGAAAAATATATTAATAGAGTCTTAAGTAAAATTTTCACTGGCGATGATTACTTTTGAAACACAATTCATTGTTATTGGCTTTCAATTTTCATAATGAATTATCCTTAAATTTGCCAACTGCATCATTTCAGGATGTACTATTTTATAACAGATATCCTCTCAAAGTAAGACCTATCTATGCCTGATTCACTTTAACCACCACTGATCAATCTAAACACATTTGATTTTGGTGAATTCTAGAACGAGTTAATCCTTTAAAAGAGGTAAAGAAATTTGTCTGGGAAAATGCTTGTTTTTGATTTACTTCTTTTTTTTTAGATTTTTTTTTTCTTTTGAGGAAGATTGGCCCCGTGCTAACATCTGTGGCCAGTCTTCCTCTTTTTCTTTTTTCTCCCCAAAGCCCCAGCACATACTTGTGTATCATAGTCGTAGAGTTGCAGGTCTTCTATGTGGGATGCCACCTCAGCATGGCTGGATGAGTGGTGAGTAGGATCTGAAGGGGCGAACCCCAGGCCACCAAAGGAGAGAGCTCGAACTTAACTGCTACGCCACTGGGCCCTAAATTTACTTTTTTTTTTTTGTGAGGAGGATTAGCCCTGAGCTAACATCCATTGCCAATCCTCCTCTTTTTGCTGAGGAAGATCGGCCCTGGGCTAACATCCGTGCCCATCTTCCTCTACTTTATATGGGTCACTGCCATGCTTGACAAGCAGTGCGTTGGTCCACACCCAGGATCTTAACCCACGAACCCCAGGCTGCCAAAGCAGAGCGCGTGAACTTAACCGCTAGGCCACCAGGCCGGCCCCTAAATTTACTTTTTTCAAATATAAAATTTATTCCATATAAAATGCTTTTTATGTCTCTTCAAAATATTCTTTTTAAGATAAAACACAGTGCAGCATATTTCAATATACTTACATTTTCTTTGTTTTATATTTCTCACTGAAAAAATTCTACCTTTTCAGGAGTACCCTGAAAACAATCACTGGACATAATTAAACCATCCATGTGTTTATTACCACCTACAAATTCCAGAGTACTAGGCTTGGGTCCTATTATCAAATGCCCTGTAAACAACAGCTACCGCATATACACACAAACCATTTAGAAATATTTTCTCCAGTTTCTCTGATTGCACATAAAGTTACATACCTCCTTAAGCATTTCAACGACAAAGTCTCCCTATGTGTCTAACCCCACCTTGAGCGGTCTGACCATTTACTCACTTTGGAAGCTGCCGGAACTCTCCTGAGTAATCTTCATATTTATAGTTGACAAGATGCCAGTCAGAGTTATAGGTTTTGATGCACTATTAGGGGGAGGGAATTCAAAAAAAAAGAAAGTATACGAGGAAAAGAAAAAAGATATGTGATGACTTTGAGCAAACATTTGGGAAAGTTCATGAATGCACACCCATACAAACATGAAAAAAATGCTTTCTCCTCAACATTCTCATGCCTGAAATTCCACCATCAGAGGCTCCTATGAAGCTTACAAACCACTGAAACATTACCCTTGGGAGAGGGGTCACTTTAAGTCACCATGATTCACGATCTGAGAGCAGATTTTATAAGGAGACAAACTTCACCTCATCTTGCTGCATTTATGTAACAACGTACTGTTTCTGACTTAAAAGTACTTGGTTCTTAAGAAGTCATGTGGCCTCTCCTAAAACATGAAAGTGAATGGAAAGTGTGAATCGAAAGACACTTTTTACGTTTAGGTATTTACTTATATTACAACTGGCTCTGGTGGTCAATTTTATATAAATTTGCCCTCAGTTTTTCCTTCTAGTTATAAGGGATAGAGTGAGGTATTAGGAGGAAAGATTTAGACTCCAATTATAGTGGCACCATGACATCTTCATTGTGTATGCACATGCCTGTGTGTACAGAATGTACAAAGTAAGGAGCATCCCATTGTCAAGGATTCTATGGTGACGCTAACCTACACAGACTGCTAATATATAAACTACTTCGCTATTTGACAGACTCAACAGACCAGCATGGTGCCTTTTTTTTTTTTTTGGTGAAGAAGATCAGCCCTGTGCTAACATCTGCCAATCCTCCTCTTTTTTTGCTGAGGAAGACTGGCCCTGGGCTAACATCCGTGCCCATCTTCCTCTAATTTATATGGGATGCCGCCAGAGCATAGCTTGCCAAGCAGTGCATCGGTGCACGCCCAGGATCCGACCTGGCGAACCCCGGGCCACCGCAGCAGAGGGCGCGCACCCAACCGCTTGCACCACCTGGCTGGCCCCCAGCATGGTATCTTTGATTCATCTATCCAGGAGGAGTCATTGAGTGGTGTGTATAAGAATATAAGGCCGAATCCATCAAATCTTCAAATACGAATGAGTCAAAATCAATAGGTGAAGCGTTTGATTCAGTTACCATCAGCTTTGTTCACATGATCTTTTGTATAGTCACCTCTCAATGACACATATGTCGACTTTGGTATGGCAAAAAAAGGAATGAATAAGTGAAAAGACAGGCAGATAAAGGTATTTATGTCTTACATAGTTTACTTGACTTTAGCCATAACTAATATCATGAACAAAATCTCTGTTTTGCTTACTCCACTTCATCGTTTATATTGCCAACATTTTTTTTATCTATTTCACAGCCTAAATCTGAAGGCCTTCTGAACCAAACTCCCCTCTACCTCCAAGTCATGAAAATAACAGCAAGTGCTTCTCTTGTGCCAGGCTCCATGCTAAGCACTTTATTGGCACAGTTGTGAAGGGAAAGTAATGTAAGTTTTTTATATTATCATTCTGAGAGGTGGAATAAATAGCAGAGAAGGTTAAGAATGGAGTCAGATGTGGGAGCTGAACAACTTTTCAATTTCTTTGCTATGTAGTTACAAATATTTTTAAATACAATTTTACTCTTGTAAATGCTTTTTGGAAAATTTTCAAAGCATTTTCACATTTAGAACGTCAGTCATCCACACTCAAAATTACATTCCAAAACTAGTATGATTTCAGAAATATTCAAAGGTTTGGATTTTCCCACTATATGTTCCTAGGTTCATTAGTATAGCTAAGTCAAGTTTGACTATGCATGATACAGTCTTGCGGACATGCCCCTATTCTTTGTTCTGGAGGCCAACTCAGAGACAGCAGCAGCTCTCATGAGCTCTCATGGTATTTCATCAAACACTGCAACTAAAGTTGTACCACCAAAGTCTATTGCAGTATGTTACAACCATTCCAAGGTATAAAATGAACCTTCCCAATTAAAAAATAAATAAGTATAGATATACATAATCAGTGCATTTATGAACAGAACATCTGAATGCCCAAATTTTTAATATCTTAGGCAAAAAAGGGTAAGAAAGATAATTATAATGTTTAAATTATAAGGAACTGCAAAAAATATAGTTAACCAGGTTAAGCAGCTAGAGATTCATTCATTTAATAAGCCATTGCTGACTGTCCACATGGCAAGCACCAGCTCATTTCCAAGGAAGAAGCACAGAATAAGGCAAGCAACCCCCACCCCTCTGGGGATGTAGAAAGTCTAGGACATAAGGGGTTTATTCAGACATCAGTATCCAGAGAACTTGTATCTCTAAAAAGACAGGGATCTGACTGACTGATTTCATGACTGACCTTTTAAACTCGCGAAATTCAATAATATTTTGAAGTTATACTGAAAGGTTTTTGAAGTTGTTTTAAAAAAAAAAAGCTATTAGGTCATTCTCCTCTGGACCAGAGGATGGAGAGGAAGTGTTGTTCCACTCCGCCCTAGTGGAAGGGTCCCAAGAGGTTTAGTTATGTTGGTTCCAGCAGCATAGAATGAAGTTGTTATTGCTCAACCTGCAGCAATTAAAGAACATAATGGAGAGTTGCTCCTCAAAAACCATATTTTTTAATCAATTGGGGACTTGAATTAGTAATCATTTTGCTACACGCTTTAAAACAGGGGTCAACAAATTTTTCTGCAAAAGGCCAGATAGAACAGTTTTGAGGGTCACATTGTCTCTGTTGCAACCACTCTGAGTTGTAATGTGAAAGTAGTCATAGGCAATATGTAAATGAATGGGTGTGGCTCTGCTACAATAAAACTTTATTTACAAAAACAGGCTGCAGGTCAGGTTTTACCTGTGGGTCAGTCACAGTTTGCCTACATCCTGCTTTAAGATAAACATTTAAGACTTATAAACATACCTGGCATATTTGTCTGAAATTAATTTTACTAATATAGTAGCAAAGGAGGTAAGAAGTTACCTTTTCACAAGGATAAGAGAACACACTTTACAAATTTTAAATACATATTTACTTTTTCAAAAAAAAAATCAATGGAAACTATTGTTATTTTAATTGGTCTTCACTTATAAAAGCATGGCTTCCTTGTAGTGGGCAAATTTATTGACAGGCATACTTATCATCTAAATATCAACAAGAAAAATGGGGATAAGAATCCATTATTTTTAAATGAAGGAGAACATCAAGAAACAAAATTAAAACACTTAATTAGTTCATCCCATCTAAAAGCATCTGGAGGAAAAAACAAACACCCCAAGAAAAAAAAACAAGGAATCTAAATGCAATACTTTCTCTTTCTTGCTTAACAAGTCAATCGTTATTTGTCTGATCAAACAAAAGTAATAATAACCATACATTGATCAGAGATAGTCAGGCTCTGCTCATTATCACCTGGCACTCCATGAATACTGAACTAGTCTTGGAAATAAGTTGCAAGTGTAAACATACAAGTGAAGTAAACAAATATATAAGCATGTGTGCTGAATCTCCACTGAAACAATATCAATCACAAAGCCTCTGCCAGAGATGTGCAGCAAGTTCATTTACAAGTTTCCCCTTATTCTGCGCCTGTGAGATAAGTTCTGTAGAATTCTTGTTTTGTCATCAGGAATGACCCCTGTTGACATTTCTGTCCAAGTTTCAGACTCTGAAAACCTTGTGTTATTCTATTTTAACTTCCATCATAAAAATCACCTCTCTGACACTATCTTGAAAATATCACTGAAATTTAAAGAAAAGAGGACGAGTGTTAGAGAAAACATGACTTTTAAATAACATGTAAATTAATGCAAAAAAACACATTACCTCTGTAACAAATAAGCTCTGCGCTTCCTCATGTGCCTTTGCAGGAACTGTTGAGCATCTGTATCGACCCTGCCGTCTCAGAATGGCTGTCTGTGAAGGAAAGCACGAGGGAAGGACTTGGTTAAGCGAAGATGGAAAGGCACCAGCCTCCGAATGCAGCAGGGCCTAGCATGGACACAGTCACCTCAGTCTCTACCAGCCGGTGTAACTTCCTCCTTCTTCCTTACGTCACACACCATAGATCCCATGTGGCACCCTAGAGTTCTAAAGCTGTGCAGGGCAAAGGCTCCAGCTTCCTTCTGGATCAGGGGTCCAATGACACCTCCAGGGAGCCCTTCTGCTCCTCCTAGGCAGGATAGAGGCCCCTTTCAGAGTCCCTAACACTCTCCCACCCCAAGTGTTTGACCTAGTCCTACTATATTGCCTTTTATTTGCCTTAAATGCCTTTTTTTTTATTGTGGTAAAATCAACATATCATAAAATTTATCATTTTAACCATTTTTAAGTGTACTGGCATTAAGTACATTCACATTGCTGTACAATCATTACCACCAACCATCTTTTAATTACCTTTTACATCCATTCTTGTTCACTGTCACATCCCCAGTGCCTAAGAGCAAGGTAACGAGACATGCAGAACGTCCTGAATCAATATTTGTTGAGTGCATCTATGAAGTGTGAACGCTATCTCCCCTCCTATGAACATTATAATTGATTTTGTTTCATGAGGCTTAAATGCTTATTTTAAATAATAAAATGCCTCACGACTTTAGGCAGCAGCACATCCACCTGAATTAATATTGTTTGGAAGGGATTGTAGTGTCAATATGAGGAAACTGAGCCCCAGGCTTCAGAAAGGAATGTTCTAGGCTTTTTCTCCCACGGACCGTAATCCTTGGACACTATTAACAGATCATACATGAAAACATTTTGCTAACTGAATCTACCCTGTTGGTTCTTCAGGCTAATTACTAAGTTGGGATTGTCCAGCATCTGTCTCAGCTGTTTCTCTTCTTCCTTTGGTTGGAGGAAGCTTTGGGTGGTCAAATCTGTGATCCCTCCTTCTCCAGCACAGATGGAGAACTCCAGAGCATATGTTTTGTGTATAACTTAATTTTATTTGCTGCCCATAATTTCTATGTTGTGTCTGCTTCACCTATATTTACTCTTTTCTTGTCCTGTGTCCGTCTTTGAAAGTAATCTTAAATCTTAGTTTTAGAGCAAGGCTCCCTTTTTCTAAAGGAAGGGAAGGAAGGAACTCTGTTCTCCACCAAAGTCCTTCACAGATGAATTATGAATTCATTCAGCCTCTGGGAGGGCTTTCAAGACCCTGGGGCTTGGTTTCTTTGTGAATATCACAGACAAATGGTGACCCTTCTTACACACCTGTTTCCATGAAATGCCATAAAGATATGTGACAGTAAGCACTAAAGAGGTAAAATCTACTCGAAAAGCTTCAAAGTAACACATCAATTATAAGAGATTGTCAAACTGTTAAGAATCAAGTATAATATCAGCAAAGGGAAATTATTTAAGAAATTGTGTGTGCTTCAAAGAAGGATACACTCTGTATCCCCACTTACTGCGTCCTTATCTTGATTTATTTGGGTCTATCAAGATTTTTTAAACTAATTATTATATTTTTGAAATGTTCAGGAAATGGCTCAGGTCAAGAAATAGAGGATTATTAGGGTCATTTCCAGCCCATTTCCCATCACAGTACTAGGAAGAAAGAAAATTTACTACAAAGTTTTCCCAGTGGAATTACCAACTCAAGAAACTTTACTTATGTGACACTTTTACAAACACCCCTTTAAGATAAGAAAAATAAAATAAAATAGATCTTTTTTATTCTCGTGGATCAAAGTGCCATTATGCTCTTTTTTTTTTTTAAAGCAACGTTAACCATTAAAGAGATATTTTACTTTTAACAAATAAGAAATGCTGGGCATAATTAAACCAATGATCCATGTGTTTATTACCACCCACCAATACCAGAGTACTAGGTTTGAGTTCATTACTGATCAAGTCCTAACTTTGATTTTGACAAAGCTTAGTTTTCTGACCAGACAGAACTCTTTTTTTCCCCTAGAGACTTCATCCAAATAAACTTAATGCATTTATTTAAAACCAGTCACTTAAATTAGTCATGCTTCTTCAGTACATATCTAACTTAAATGCTCTTTTTATGTCTATTTATTGTTGTACATAATATCGGATTTGTGTTAGATAATCTCTTTTAGATAGAGGCCTTCTATCCTTCCCTATATATGCTTGCTGTTCCTCACACCAAACGGTGACGTCTATTTTCCCTCCCCTTGAATCTGGGGTACCTTTGACCAATCAAGTGAGGTGAAAGTGACGCTTTTACAGTTCCAAACCTAGCCTTTAGGAGAACTGGCAGCCTCTGCTTCTCCCTTCTTGGAAGACAACCACCACATAAAAAGTTCTACTACCTTGAGACCACCATGCTGTGAGGAAGGCCAAGCTAGCCATGTGGAGAGGTCATATATAGAAAGACACTCCACCAGCCCCCAATTAATTCTAGCCATTCTGGTTGAGGTACCACAATGTGAGTGAAGAAGTCATCTTGAACATTCCAGTCCCTGCAGACACCAAATAAAGCAGAAGAACTACCCAGCTTAGCCTCAACAAGATTTCAGAATTATGAGAAAAAACAAATTATTGTCTTGCTAGGCTTTGGGGTGATTTGTTACTCAGCAATAGATAACTATAACATGACTATAAGGGACTAGGAATATCTCCTAATTAAAGTACTGGAGAATACTGCCATTTTCATGAAAATGTCTTTCAAACACTAATCACAGTATAGCGTTAGGACAGAAGCACTGAAGGGAAAAACTAAGCTGAAATCTGGTTTCCACACTCATCCTTATACTCAGTGAATGTCCCAAGAATGGTCAGGCAAGAGAGAGAAACACGTCTGTCAGACCTTGAAAGTAGCCTTCAGTGGCTTCTCTTCCCAAAAAACATTCTACTGATCATTTAAGGGCTCAGCATAAACATCACTTCATCTCTCCCTCCCTTTACTGGGTCCCTACCAGACAGTGAACTAGCAGTTGGAGACAAAAAGTTCAATAAAATAGTTGCTTTTCTTATAGAGCTTACAGTCTGATGAGAGAGGAAAATGAGGAAATAAATTATTAGAGTGTGAAAAGTACTACAGAAAGGTGTGAGAGAAAAGAGCACAGAAGCACAGGCTGGTATGCGAGGAAAGTGTAGGGGAGTTTAAATCCAACAGGGAGGAGAAGAGGACATCAAGAGGATGTGCACCAAGGCAAAGGCACTTAAGCTAAATTGTATAGGATGAGTATAAGTTGTATTCAGTACAAAAGGAAGAGAAACTTGAGATAAGCTTACCCTTGGAAAGTTAAAAGAGCAAAATCAAGACATAACAGAGAATAGCTCTTTGTACGCACAAAAGAAACAAATCCACTAAGTCCTGGAACTAAAAGTATATCCTATGTCAAAGGAAAAACTGCCCAGAACTCTAATTAAACTTGAATTGAAAAACACTAAAACTTGACCAACCTATAGCCTAGTCAATGGTTTTAATTCATCTGGTGAAGGAATAGGCGAACAGACAGAACAGGGCTTGCATGACCGGAGCAATTTTGCCAGTGTCTTTATCACTATTTTAAAGAAAAGGCTGGGATCCATCAGGCTGCCTAGTGGACTTGGCAAAAATAAGGAGTCACCACTTGATGCCACCAGATGCCAAGGTCTTCCCACTCATTGCCTTTGCTCTGAGTTCAGCTTCACCAACCCACTTGTTTATAACGTGATTCCCATTTAGACCTTCCTAATTAGAGAGAGCACACAGCCAATGAACGTACCCTGATCTGCCTATTAATTTTATTTTTTTTTTTGAGGAAGATTGGCCCTGAGCTAACATCTGTTGCCAATCTTCCTCCTCTTTTCCCTTTTTCTCCCCAAAGCCCCAGTAGATAGTTGTATGTCACAGTTGTACATCCTTCTAGTTGCTCCATGTGGGACACCGCCTCAGCATGGCTTGATGAGCTGTGCGCAGGTCTGCACCCAGGATCCAAACCAGCGAACCCCAGGCCGCTGAAGCGGAGCGTGCGAACCCAACCGCTACTCCACCGGGCCGGCCCTGCCTGTTAATTTTAGTTCTCAATGCAAATTATTAATTGGTTATATTAATATATATTAATTTGTTCTCCTCTGGGGTTGGCTGCGAGAAGTCAGTTCCCTTGAGCCCAAATAACTCTGGTCATATTGACCAAACCCAGTCTCTGGACTTCTAAAGCTGAGATCTGACTCTAGACCCTGGTGACCTTATAAACCACGCTCCATGAGGCCCTGTCTGACAGCTCGTCAATCTCTGACTCCATTATCTATAAGTCTTCTGCACATAAGGCACATGTCCTTCTTTCCCCTACTAGATTGTGGATTCCTTTGAGGGCAGGAGATGTATCTTTCTATTTGTATGTCTATGCTAAGTTCTCAGTAAATGTTTCAAGAATGAATGAATAAAGTAGTCAATGGAAGTAGAAACAGGAACCTACCAATAATCATCTATTACTTGCACATAAGGTTTTTTTCTATTATTACAAAAAGTTCTCTGGTCCATTATGGAAATTGACAAGGGAAGACTATAGCATAAGTAAATGCTCTATTTTAATTTCTCCATAGATTTTATATAATAAAAGTCACATTCAGGTAATAGTCTACTGTATGCCAAATCAATTCACATTAATTTTCTGCAGTTTTATTTATTTGGCTTATAACAGAGTCCAAATCAATACCAAGAGATTTATATTCAATGAACACTAAAGCCCTTCTCAAAAACAAGCTTAATTTTCTGTTTCATGGTTGTAGTACTCTTTTCTACTTTTCTATAAGTTAAAATCATACTCCTGCTAAAAGATGAGTCTGTATCCACTTCATATAAATCAGCATCAAGGTGGACAAAGAATATCAGTTCTACTCCTATGTTTGGAAATAAATTATTTCCATTCTACTTAGAAAGCTTAGTAGCTTTGCAAGGGGGAGGGGAAAAACATTTAACACTATGAAGTGCGTTAAGATCTGAAAATTAAATCTAAACATAGCTAGCATCTCAGACAACAATTGGGACATAAATCTCCGCACAAAACACAATTTAAGAATAAAAGTGCTCTTGTAGCTATTACAATAGTCTAAATTATTTTTGGTCAGTACTATTACTTAGGTTAAATACTGGTAGTCTTTGACACACAGAAATCCTTAATTATCTTGGCCAACCATGCACAGGAATCTTATGAGGAGTTCCACAAAATTACAGAGTAATTGAAAAGGGAAATAGGACTGCTAAAGGAAGAGAAAAGGGTGACATTCTCTCATAAAGGGCTTATATAATGATGCATGACACCTGAGAGCCCCACGTCAATCTTTATGGGACTTTTTTTTTAATCAAATGAGTTGAAGAAGTGCAGAGTTGTCCCACTAGACCAGAATATGAAAAGTAAAATTTACAACTACCTCCGAGTCTATTTTGGAATGACACATTTCAACTAGATTCTTCTTTATTTTAAAAACTTCTTTTTTTCTCTTGGTTGAAATTATTCCCTCCAAAAACTGGGGTCACTTGAATGCCTATGAATCATATCTGGAACGTGGGATGCTTAGCCCAGGGAGGCACAGCTGCGGGCTACCTAAAGGTAGTACCATGTCTCCTCATCTGGGGCCAACCCTGGGGCTTCCTGGCATTTCCTGCCCCTCTTCTTCATCACTCACTGCTCCCTGATGGTCAGCTTGGACCCTGTTTCTTCAGCTTCAACTTGGAATCCCTCTCTACTAACAAAATTCCTGACCCCCACCTGGCCAGGGCTCTGTCTTCTCTCCATCAGAGCCAGCTAACACAGTACCTTGACCCCACTGAAGCTGGGATACTGAGCAGCTCATGTTTCAAACCACAAGAAATGTAACCCGAATAATTTAATTAAACTTCCTATGGAGGAATTTGAGAAGCAATGTTGGAGAGAGGTTTGAACTGAGAGCCAGGAAAACTGGCAGCTCTGCCTCTCATTAGTTGTGTAATCTTGGGGGAAAGTTTCAACTTTCTACATCCATAAAATAAAGAGTTCTCTAGGATCTCCAGGTTTCCTTTGTAGTTTAAAAATTCCACAGTTCTGTGAACATAGAATTCTATGTCTCTTTCTCTCTCACATGGTTTATCTGAATGCTAAGAAATGCTTTGTGAGAAACTAAAACATAAAAGACGTCCAGAATAAAGATGAATACTGTATTTGCTTTGATTTATAGTCGTATTGCCCCACTTATTTTTTTTTAATGAAAGGAATTGTTGGATTAAAAGGAGGGAAGATTCACTACGTAGACTTAAATAAATACAGGCGTGAGTATTAACAAAGAAATGCTTTTATGTCATCATTTCTTTATTTTTCTAACCCTCTCAACTCATATGATACTGAATTTTTTTATTAACCACTTTACAATGGGCATTAAATTATAACAAAACAACTTTCTTAATTCCTAGTGGGAAGTATATATATCCATATGGGTGTTTAAAATACCATATTTTGTAGGATTCTAATTAAGAGACTGAAACAAAAGGCCCACCCTTCCTCTGGGACTATATGAACAATGAGCTAGAGACAACATCCCAGAGAGGTGGGTGGGCTGCAACCTGAGCCAGCTGCATGGATCTGCCAGAGAGTCTCCCCATCTCTCCTGTTCAAAGGAGCACAGGGCTGGGAGTGTCCTCCCTCAGGCAGAAAAACAAACATCCAGGGCAGCCCAGAAGGGAGTGCGGGCTTTGCAACAGGAAGAGACGGCTTCTTGGATGTCGTAAGCAGAACAACTCCGAGGAAAGGCGAGGGCACAGTGCACCAGCTGAGACCCTGAGTCAGAAGAAGTAAAGAAGGTTCTCTTCAAGAGGAGGTAACTGGTCAGTAGGTACATGGTTGCAGAATGGAGTAGTGAAAGGAAATTTCCTAAGTACCCAGTGTCTTACCTCTAAAATGGGCCCTGAAGCCTGGGGACCGCCTAAAGTCAAATGAGGCCCGCGGCCCACTGTGATGACCTGCGGGACAGAGAAGCCCACCAGGCCGCAGAGTCTGGTCAACTCCAATCTACCCTTAGGCTAAAACAGGGACTATCTTTGCTTAGCAGTCAGTGCCTCCCCTGTTTGTAATTCCATATAAAGCATCCTGTACTTGTGTTTATTTTTGCGTTATAATTTACTTAGAACTATCCCTTCAAACCTTTGAGGGCTTGATGTATTTGTCAGACAAATAGTACTTGGATGTTCCAGGAGAAGGCAACCTTGGAGTGGGAGTAGAAGGGGGCCAGGGCTCAAAGCCCAGGTGGTCTAGGTAAGACTGAGCTCTTCAGACTGGCATCCCTCAGCCTGGCCCATTTCCCTCACCAAACAAGTGAGCCCTGGGTTGAATTTTTATTATGCTCAGCTGGGCCAAGCGGACAGGGTCTACTTCAATGTTCTAAAGTTATCTCGAATTTTCAACTACTCCTATTAGAAAGATGGCTCTCAACACCTCCTTCCTTTCGTCTCTAGGCCTGAACCAAACCGCAGGTTGCTCACGTGTCTGTGGAGTTAGGTCCCTTTGATATCTGCTGGAAATGCCCCCTTGGTTGCATTTGTCTGTACATTAAGTGTTTTGTATCCAGGGCAGTATTAAAATTACTGTTAGACAAGTCTGGTAACTTTGCCATGACTTATTGAGCACAGCAGTAATGGAACCTTTCCAAATATCTGGCAGATGCATTTGTTTCAGAGCAGATGACTCACTTTTGAGACGACTCAGTCCCGAGCTAGGCTGAGAACTGAAATTCACACAGGGCGTTCCCCACATCTCATTGTGGAGATCAAGTCTTGGAGGCTGACCCACAGTGTTCTATGAAGATCAGACAATTCCGTTTTCAGGGAAGCAGTTTCCTAAGGATTCTCAATGTTCAATTCACTAATAATTAAGAAAATGGACAAAGCATGGGACAAAAACAAAGGTGTAGAGGAGGAATTCCATTTAGGTTTCCAGAAGGTTTTAACAGAACAACTCCCAAAGAACTAATGAAAACATTACAAGGGCTGGGCCTTGATAGGGACAGAGAAATGGACGTCTCTCTGTCTCTCTCTAACAGCTCCTCTCCACTAGCTCCTGCATGGTCTTCAAGCTTCCATCTTTAATTGTCTTTGTTCCAACTCAACAGTCACGCTGTCTGATGTCAATGACTTCTCTTGCCGTACATCCCAACTACACATTGATTTAGGGTGCTCTTGTATCAACCTCAGCATAGCACCCAAATAGGTATGCCCACCTTCCCTCTATCATCCCTCTTATCCATTCTCTGCACAGCTGCCAGTCATCTAAAACTCTTATCTGATAGCATCATACCTCAGCTTAAATTCTTTCGATGAATCCTCACTGCCACCAGAATGAAGTCCAAACTCCTCAGCATGACCCAAGACCTTTGGTGACCAGCTGTATCGACTTTTTTGGACCCTTCTCCTGCTCTTCTCCAACCCTCTAGCACATGGGGTACTTCTGACTCCCTAATGCACAGGGCCATCTGCCTGGCTGCAGAGCTGCTCCTACTGATATCAAGGTCCTGCAGCAACTACCCTTGATTAGGATGCCTGCCATTCTGCTGAAATTACTCAACAACCTTCCTGTATCTCCTACCAGATTTGAGAACCTCAGACTATGCTTATCTTTGCTTCTCCAACACCCAGCATAACATCTGGCACAACATAAATATTTGTGAGTGAATGGGCAGTTGGGATTTTAAAATGAAGATTGTTCTATTTAGTTGTGAGATCACTTGGGGTTCCAAAAGAGACAGTGTCTCAGCAACTGGTGAGACATCGAGAAGCTTCTGTCACCGCATAATGTCCTGTTTTCTAAAGCGTCATATACATTTATAAATTTCAGTAGACCCTTGCGAGTCGTAAAAACTTCATTCTGCTACCTTCTCAAACCTCCAAAATTATATATTACATAATTGCCTGTCCATGTGCAGCAAACTATAACTAAATAAGCTAAATGTTGAGAACTCTTAATGCCCAAACTCATCAATTAAGTTCAGTTTTTAAAGAGATTTCTTCTTTTTTTTTTGGTTTATGTTTGGCTTGGTTGGGTTTGGTATTACAAAGAAGCTTATTTTTAATCACTTCTTAAGTACCACTGCACAAGTGAGAAGAGGGAGGTCTTTAGAAAACCAGGAGTGGCCTTGTTGTCATTCAGGGGATAAGCGGCAGGTCCAGCTTCCTCAGCAGTAAGAGGCTCAGCCCCTCCACACCACACGACTTGGCAACTAAAAACTGTCATCCCTCAAAAATAAACCTATGTTACATAGAGGGGAAGAAGGAGGCTGCAATCAGCTTCCTAGTCCCTCAGCTCCCTCTCTGCCAACTGAAGGACATCAGCCAGGGTGTGCAAAAAGCTTTTCTGAATGGTGGTGTCTCTTTGGATTCCCATACATCTATGAGAATCCAAATTTTAGAGCAATTGTTGTCTCTGAATTACAGATTAAGAAATGTGAGTTTTAGGAAGGTTTATTGCTTACCCAAATACCCAGATTAGTAACAGAGAGACCTGGGGCTAAAACCTAGGGTCATATGACTAAATCTTGGGTCTTGCCACTACCCCTAGAGTCTGGAGCACCTGCCATTCCTCTGATTCATCTGTATTCCATTCAGTAACATAACCTTGAGAAAGGTGTAAGTAAATGTAGTTTCTTTTGTTTTCTAGTTGTCTGTGTATGGCTCTGTATGTCTTTCTTTAGAATGCAATTTTAGCTGTCAAAAACACCATACCTTCGTGTGAACACCTAGCATGATGAATATGCCTCATGTTAAAACGTCCATTATTTACATATTCCAATATACTGATGAACTTTCCTTTCAGGAAGGCATACTCCTTCATGTGCCCTTCATCATTCATGTCCAAGGTTTAACTTAAGCACCGAGGATAATTCCACTCAAATCCCTCTGTGCCTTTACCAGCACCACCACCACACCGGTCTTGTAAGAGCAGCACTTCAGTTCCTAGGATGCCATTCAAAGTCTTATCTTAAACACAGTGGAGCAGAGATTATGCTTTGTAGATAAAATGCTAAGCAGATTCGAGGACTTCTGACATCAGAGGACTTCACTGAACTTCCTTAATTTATCCTCTCTGGATCTCAGCACACACTCGCATGCACACTCGGGGTGCTGCTGCACACCCCATGCAGGACACACGTGGCAGTATCCAGGCTCTGCCAGGCAACCCTGGTAGAAAAAGGCAGAGGTATGGACACTGCAGGACCCTTTTAGATTGTAGGAACCATAAAGATTTTGTGCCTAGTAATATGTTAAATGGCATCTGATAATTCTGAGGCCAAAATCTCAATTTTTTTTTTTCTTTAAGGACTTTTGTTTTTGCATGCAAATATATCGTGTCTGCTTCTCTTCTACTCCCCTGATCTGCCACCTTTGGATATGTTCTTCCAACATCAAAGGCAGCTGGTGCCGAGATCCCAAATCCATCCATGTATTCAATACATATTAAGTGCTTACCATGTATAAAATACTGTCGTAGGAACTTTGGCAAATGCAAAGAAAAATTTTCAAAAAACTATGGTTTGTAATATAAAACCAACAACTATGGTTTGCTACTCTCATAGAGATTACATTTTCTATTTGGGGAGAAAATAATAAATAATCTTATAGTTATAAATAATTACAATAAAGTGATATTCAGTGCATGCTAGAGATATAGTATAAATAAATCTCCACCTGCTTATACTATCTCTCTCTTATTTAAGATGTGAGCTAAACAGTATTTTTAAAAAGCAAAGAAGATGGAAGGAAGGAAGCAAGCAAGGAAGGGAGGAAGGGAGGGAAGGAATGTGACCTCACATGGGGAATACATGCATACAGTGATAGACTACTAGCTTCATCCAATATCTTTTATTCTACATGATAAAAGACTCAAAGCTTAGATTCATTTATGCAGGTAATATTTTATATGTGTGTGTGTTCTATTTCATCTAGTTATTTATGTAGTTAATCTCAACTCCCTACTTGATCGTAAGTTTTCCTAAGAACTGTGTGGTATTCTAAGAAAAATCATGTCATACAGTGTCTGCTACAGTGAAAAAAAAAAGCTCCTTCTCTCACCGGGCTGTCTTTAGGAAAAACGAAGAAAATGCTAAAGTGCTTTGTAAACATACAAGTCAATCTGACAAGCTTTTACTCTAATGGTTTTTGTAGAAGGCACCCCAGTTCCCCGAGTTACCTCGGGGGTAACTCACTCCTGGGGCACCATCATACTGTATTCTGCATGAATGCCCCAGCTCCCCAATATAACATGGAACACAAATCAATCATGGAGCATGGCATATACACTACACTGATGAATGGGCCTCCTCTGCTTGTAACAGAGCATGGGGATCCAGAGGGACACCCATGGTCGGTGAGGAAGACTCACCTAGGGTGCCACATCAGCTGAACCTCACTGAAGAACAGCAAGGGTCACAGCCAGATCGTCCTCCTACCCTACAAGGCTGCCACCTTCATTCAGAAAGGATGGCACAAATCAAAGTTAATTATGGTTCCCTGATATATTTCTGTGGTTGCTGATCAGGATCTGGTATAGAAGCTGTTTTTCAGAAGTAATTTTCACCTTTACCAAAATAACACTGAACTGGCACAGTTCTAAGGCTGATACGTCTTTAAATTCGGTGAGCTGCACAAGAAGATTTTAAACAAATTAAGGAGCAAAGGTAACAGTCAAGGTAATAATAATAAGCAAATCTTCTAAATCACCTTCCTTTCCTGTTGCATTTCTAGTAAGAAAGAAAGGTTACAATACAGTCCTGCGTTGCTTAAGGACTGGATACATTCTGAGAAATCTGACCTACTCTTTAAACGATCACTCTGGCTACTCTGTTAGGATGGACTGGAGAGACCAAGGATAGGATCAGAAGACTCGATAGCGGGCTCTTGCATTAACCAAAGCAAGGAAGGATAAAGGCTGTGGCCATGGTTATAGCAGTGGGGGTACCAACAGATGACTCTTACTTTTACCCCCACCCCAGCCTATTCCCCATCGTCTGCTTTCCAAATCCTCCTTACTCATCCCCAAGCTGCATCTCACCTGGGCCAACCTGACATTAGCTCCCTCAACCCAATCCACAATCTAAATTTCTCCATACCCAATCCTCTCCTTGCTATTCAGAGACAGAACTCTCTCTCCTTCCTGAACTCTTCCCCCAAAGACCCTTAATTCCATCCCCAGAGACCCCTAAAGAGCCTTGCTTCAAAACACATCTCCATAATATCTTGTATCTTCAATCTCTTCCTCATTCCTGGACTTCCCTCTCACGTTTCCCCAATCCTGATCAAACCTCTTGTTATTGCCCTGAGTCATGAGGATTCCTTCTCTCTTCTACCATTTAAGTAATGCTGATCTCTGTGCCCCACCCACTCACTTCCTCAGCCCTGGCTGGAAACTTTCTTTGGCAATGAGGTCCTAGTTATCAACTCCAAAGACCTTTCTCCCCAGGTCATCAGCAGGAGCGCATGACTGTCTGCTCTTTCCACTGCCTTCTTCAAACTCCACTCGCTGCCTACCAGGACCCTGCAGTTTCCTGGTTCTTTTCTGTGCTTTCTGTCTCTGCTTCCTCCCTGCCTTTTTCCTGAGTAAAGGCGCTCTCCAAGACTCAGTCCCCGTGGAGGCACTTTCATGCTCTTCAGCCCAGACCTCCCTCTTTAACTCTCTCTTAGGCTGGACTTTTGCATTTCCAACCACTTAAAGGACTCTCAGTACCTGGATGTTCCAATATCTAAACTCAATATTCCTAGAATAAACTCCCATGGGACTCAATTTGTCATGAGACTCGTCACATTCTCTTTATTATTAATAGTAATTATCTCCTCTCCTAAGTCTTGAGCAATTTGAAAGCAGGAACCCTGTATTATATTTAACTCTATCTAACAAGGCTGAGCCCTTTGCACAAGTACTATAACTATAAATTAGCAGCTGAATAAATAGACTCTTCAACTCAGTTGATCAGTGCTATCCAAAAAATAAGGTTTTCTTTTTAAGTCATATTTGATAATAAAACAATGATCTGTCACTGTTTTTTGTAATAGTCATTACTTGAACTAGAATTAAAATTCTCATCTCCTGAAGGTCTGGCCAATGTCAATTCAGAAATATTATTTATCCAGATTTTCCAGGTATATTCAATCCTAGACATGAACTAATATCCCAGAAACCACAATATTCATGGAAAATTACCTTGTTGGCCACTGAATTCCGTCTGACAAAAATTTCAAGGAATTTATCAAAAGAATGTTTTTCAATAAAAAGCCCAAAACAAAGTATTGAGAAGATTTTTGGGGCAGCATATAACAAAAAGCGAGGACAAAACACTGTGAAAAAGTTTTTTTCCTTTCAAAAGGACAGATGGGAAATGAGATCAGGGACTTCCAGGTCCTTTGTAAGTAGCGGGGCCTGGCTTCCTTTTCAGGTCAGTGGTTTGTAGATCATTATCAGTCTCATGTAAGTAGAAGAGGAAAAGAAACGGAGGAAAAATAAAAATCAGGATGTTATTTAAAGGGAAATGGATTAACCACATTTTTCTATACAATACTGAGAACACTCTAGGATTATCCTGTATCTAAACATTTCCAAAAGTGAAAATTGCTAGGATTGCCAATTATTAATAATCATTGCTCTGTACTCTCACCTTTTCTTTTAAATTCTCCTGCTGAGAGATTTGATATTGATAACACACTGTGAAATGTCAGTAGGAAGAGCCCCTGAGAAATCACTCCTCGCCTGACTTCATGCACAACTTTAAGGGTGATGACCATTTCACATCCGTATAGCACAGAAATCTGTAACAACATGCTCCTTTTTTTAAGTTGTGGCAAAATATACACAAAATTTACCATTAAGGATGATGACAATTTCACATCCATATAGCGCAGAAATCTGTAACATGCTCCTTTTTTTAAGTTGTGGTAAAATATACACAAAATTTACCACATTAACCATTTTTAAGTGTACAGTTCAGTGGCATTAAGAACATTCTCAATGTTACGTCCATCCACAGAACTCTTTGCATCTTGCAAAAATGAAACTCTGTACTCATTAAACAACTCCTTTTTCCCCCTCCCCCAGCCCCTGGCAACCACCATTCTACGTTCTGTCTCTATGAATTTGACTGCTCTAGGTACCTCATATAATTGGAATAACACAACATTTGTCCTTCGGTGACTAGCTTATTTCACTTAGCATAATGTCCCCAAGGTCCATCCATGTTGTGGTATGTGTCAGATTTTCCTTCCCTTTTAAGGCTGAATAATATTCCATTGTATGTATAATACTACAATTTGTTTATCCATTCATCCATCAGTGGACACTTGGGTGGTTTCCACCTCTTGGCTATTGTGAATAATGCTGCTATGAACATGAGCGTACAAGTATCTCTGAGTCTCTGCTTTCAATTCTTTTGGGTACATCCCCAGAAGTGGAATGCAACATGCTCCTTTTATTCCTTCCATACAAACTCTATTCCTTGTTAGTTTATGTCAAAAACCAAAGTCTAATTTTTGTAAAATATAAATGGTATCCATAAATTGCCTTCCAACATCTCTTATTATTTACTACTTTTTCCATTTTCTATCACTTTACATAACTGCACAAACATTAGTAAGCTGTGTAACAAGCCAGGATACAAGAAGCTTACAATCCAGCTGTGGATTCAGCAGATCGATGGCAACAGTTAAGAATGTCACCAGCACCAGCATCATCTGAGAAAGGACTTCCATTTGAAGGAGAATCGCGACTGAAAATCAATGGCCAGACCCACATCAAATTCTGTCACTGACAGAAAAGGGAGGAGTCGTGGGCATTACTTTCTGTTATGCATAGATTTGCCATTTCTTAAACTACAACTTAACTTACATTTCTTGGTCTAAAACATTTTAATCATAAAGGTTAGCACCTCTGTCTAATTACCTAGTAAAGTTTACCTACAGTTTACCCATGGAAAAATAAGTTCTCAGACTTAACGCCAGATAAACTTGAGGAGGCCACGAAACTTTAAGGATAAGGTTCATTAGCCACCAGAAAGTGTGCTCCTTTCAAGACTCTATTTCGCCTCTATTTTTTTATTTCAGAAATTATCTAATTTTCACCAAATCAAATCACTGATCCGTCATAAAGTTTTACAATCTAGTCACTGGCACTTCCACATGTGCTCAGTGGTATTCATATTTACTTCCTGAATCAAAGAAAACTACCTAATATTCACAATAATTTCACTAATTTTAAATGAAGCCAGAAGTACCCAACCCTAGAACACAGCATGCAGAGATTATGTGGAGGTGCATGGGTAGGATGTGAGGGCAGAGAGGCACAAACACCTGCCTGAGCCTTCCTCAGGGCCACAGCACAGGTGGTGACACTTGAACATAAAAAGCGTAAGAAGCCATTAGTGAAAAGCCCAAGACAGTGTACTTAGGTATTGAAGGACACAGTGTAGACAGTAAGCATTAGAGGAATTAGGAGAATAGGGAAAAAAAAATCACTATGGACTTGAATAGCTTCAGAGGTATGAGATTTGAAGTGGCCTTGAAAGTGTAAGAAAGTTATAGAAGGACGAAAAAGAAGAGACGATATTGCTGGCAAGGAGAACCACAAAGCCAAGGCAGAGACCGAAGAGAACAGACCCCAAAGCACCGGGGTCCGATTCTGAACAAAGACGTGCAGTCAGCCAGCGAGGGCTGTATTAGCCATGGCATTCCTGTCCCTGGCTGTGGCAGATAAAATTTTACTTGATAAATATTCTGATGGCTGAGAACTGTCCTTTTGTTTTTTAAAATCCACACTTACTTCATGTTTCTCAGCTTTTTTGTTTTAAACACTCTTCTCCCACCCTTAGGCAAGCACATCCGACAATAAAGCTTCTCTCCAGAAGATTCATTTTCAGAAAACACTTAGACGTCCTCAGGAGCTGATCGATGTCAACACGTGTCCCACTCAAGATGTATCTTCACTCTCCACACTTACATTTTAGAAAAGTATCATTCTCAATATATCTGACAGAACTTCACACAAAGCTCTATTATTTTAATAGTTAAATAATATTTTTAATTAGTAAAGGTAGTACTGAAAATCAACCCCCAGCATGCATTTTGCTCACTATTTGACCTATTTCCTAATCAATTTGCTATCTTTTTTCCATATGAAATAAAATACTTTCCCCTCATCTAATTTGTTCCCTCTGCCTCTAATAATACAATGATAATTCCGCTCCTATTCTGCCTAAAAAACATGGATAGACAGAAGGAATCTGCGGCATTGCCAAAACATTTTGCTCCTTCAGCTAACTAGCAAGTTATTAAAATCACCAAGACAATTTAGGAAAAAAGCAAACTGTAAATAGCCTTACTTGATTAGAATATGGAAGTCTCCAAGAAAACAAATAACAGCATCCAAACTTGAATGGGGCCCATCACAATTACTGTGATGGGGATCAAAGCTGAAATTTAAGCTCCTTAATCTTTGGGAAAACTTCCCAAAAACAGAAAACAATACTTGCTCATTCAATCTTGGCCAGCAAAATGTCAGTGGTCTCTTTGCCTTTCCTAGAATATTTGTGCCTGGTATCCCCAGAGAAGTAGTTACAGGTGAACAGGACAAAGCTGTTTTTCTCAAAGTTTCAATCATCTGATTCTACAATTGCTTAAACATCCAGGTTCCTTGTCCCTGGGATAAAAGATGATACTAAATTAACTGTATCTCGTTTCTTTGGTTTGTTTGTTTCTTAAGCATTTTATCTCAGGGCTGCAAACACAACCTTGCATTCTAGGTTGCAAAACTCAAAATAACTTTAATTAAAACCAAAAAGACATACTTCATCCTCAGAGAAACTTGAGATAACCTCTAGCTTCCTCAGAGCACACTACAGGAAAAATATGTCAACATAGAGTATAATTTGTAATCATGTGATTTAACTTCCCATGCTAATAAATTTGTTGCCAAAATCACAGGTGAAGGCATCATTCTGATGCTTCCCTTTATTTGTTCTTTAGCTGAGTAGTCTATTCACACAATGAAGTTTTCAAAGCATTGTATTTTTAGGCATGATCTGAAAACGTTTATCAGTGGAACATACTTTGGCAGCAGCAGCATACTAACGGTCAATTTAATTTCCGTGGCATTCCTTATTTTTCAGAAAAGAACCAAAGAATAATCATTTTCTCCACATGAATCTCTAACAAGTTAGAAAAAGTGAACATTTGTGAAAATTCTCACCTTTGCTGTAAAGTAGAGACTCAAATTTGGCGGGGGAAAAAACTTCAAGGAATATAATTTAACAATTGTTATTAACATGGAAGTTTCAAAACACAATTCAGTACGCAAAGAACTGTACATAGTAGGTTATGTTCTGTGGCATGGGATTAGAAAGAAGGTGGTGGAGGAGGCTTTTAATGTCAAGTATTTCAACAGTGCTTGTTGTCGTCGTTTTTTTAACAAGTACGTAGTACTTGTCAAGTTAAACAACAAAGAATCAACGAAGCTTTAAAAAAAAATAAGGCAGCTCAGTTCACAGAAGACAGGGCTTGGATGGTAATAGCATCAGGTAGAGAAGCATGGAGGTAGAGGAGAAGGAAGCGCCAAGATTAAGTCCCAGGAGAGCAAGGGAAGTAACCAGAACCTCCATATAAACCGAGGTGACTAGGTTGGCAGGCATCTAACACCACTGTATGGGGTTCTTGGAGGAAGAATGTTATTCTGCTCCTCACTAGCCTCAAAGCTCTTGTGGGTCATTCAGCCACAGGCCATAGTCATAAAGGCTTCACGCAACAATCTAGAGAGCAGCTCACAGCAGAAACTATGCCGAGTCCTCTGCTGGCAGCTATTGAGCTTCAAGGAACAGCACCTGCCACTGCCCCAGAGAGGTAGACGTCAGGACATTCCTGATTATCCCCAAACCCTTCTCTGTGAGCCCACACACAGTTCAGGGCCTCTCTCATTGCAGTCTCCCAAAGTGCCATCCCAAAGGGATGCACGACAAAATCCTCCACTGCTCCCCAGCAAATCCCATCCTTAAGACTTAAGGCACTCAGCAAAAACCCTAAATTCCTCTTCAAACAGATCTCATAAGACATAGGAGGCACTTCCGTCCATTAAATCATCCCAGAGTATAGCGCTTCTATTCAAGAGAAAACACACACACACTTGAAAAAAAATACGTGACACATGTGTAATATATACGTATCTGTGCATATATTTGCACATTCATCTCTGCATATATATGCGCAAAAATAATACCATTTAAAAAAACCAACTCACGAAAGAATGCCTGGAAGAATATAATGATATAACTTTTCTCTCTTAAAAACCATCTTCTTTTCCTCTTTTAAAAATCCTAAATTAACTAAAGAAATAATAAATCAATAGACAGAAAAGAATTTTTTTAAAGATCAACCACGTGGTTCTATGTATATAAACCTAAAAGTTATCTACCTGAAAGTCATCATAAGGGAAGAGCAGCATCTCCCTTAAACAATCATTCAGGATCTGTGTCTTCTTCTGGACGATGACATTTTCATAGTCAAGTGGCTCAATTAGCTTTGGCTTTGCCTGGAAGGTAGAAAAGATAAGCAATTAAAATTCTTTTTTTTTTTTTAATAATTTTATTTATTTATTTTTCCCCCCAAAGCCCCAGTAGATAGTTGTATGGCATAGCTGCACATCCTTCTAGTTGCTGTATGTGGGACGTGGCCTCAGCATGGCCAGAGAAGCGGTGTGTCGGTGCGCGCCCAGGATCCGAACCCGGGGCGCCAGTAGCGGAGCGCGCGCACTTAACCGCTAAGCCACGGGGCCGGCCCAGCAATTAAAATTGTTATAGATAAATGTAATTTCTTAAGATTAAAGAATTTGATACATTTTACCCTATATTGTTTTTTCCAACTTTTCAACGAGAATGTGTTAGTTTTGCTGTCAGGAAGAATCAGAAACAAGATAAAAGCTGTTTTCAAAGGAACAGAAGACTTTTCATGGTACTCTGTCTACATATAGTTGTGTTCGTTCAGATATTTAAGCACAAAGGAGGCTATGGAGTCTGGTGGAATTTCCAGTCATGTCTTGGGTCACCCATGGCTAGGTCAGCCCCCTTCCAAACCTTAGGCTCTGCCAGAGCTGCCCTGCTTAGGGGTGCAGCCAGTGAAGGCTGGATGCCCACAGTGCCTCCAGCCATGACCCTCCTTTCTTGGCCCAGGGCTTAAAGCATCCACAGGGCTCACTATTTCATGTAAGAATCTACAGAACTCATCTCTGAGTCTTAAAATACCCTTGTCTATGCTGAAATATCTACAACTTACATAAGTAATACCTACACATAGAAAAGTGTGAGCTGGACCAAAACCAGGCAAGCACAGGGGGAAAAAAGTACTACTTAAACAAGGGCTTGTGGGTGAACCTCAAGGAGTAGGAATGGCCATCCCTGGCATGCGCTGAGCAGAAGAAAGAGGCAATGAGCAAGAAGGGAAAGAAAAGTGAAAATATGCTTTTTCTAGCTATTTCCAAAGTTCACCTTCTCAGTAAAAATCTCTTTTATCTATTGCCAGTCATTGCCATGGTGTTGATTGATCACTTCCCACGAGGAAGGCACTAACTGGGCTAGGTTGAGGATAAAGATACAGATTCAACTAACTATAGCACAGTATGTCAAGTGCTAAAATAGGCATACACACACACACACACACACACAAACACAGAGCATGATTATTTTTTGAAACTATTATTAAAAAGCATCTGATATTCATAATCTCAACAAATGCTATATATATTAAAATGACAATTAATATATCAAAAACATCTGGTATGTGGGGCCGTCCCAGCGGCGCAAGCGGTTAAGTGTGCGTGCTCCGCTGCGGCGGCCCGCGGTTTGCCGGTTCGGATCCCAGGCGTGCACTGACGCACCGCTTGGCAGGCCATGCTGTGGCGGCGTCCCATACAAAGTGGAGGAAGATGGGCACAGATGTTAGCCCAGGGCCAGTCTTCCTCAGCAAAAAAAGAGGAGGATTGGCAGATGTTAGCTCAGGGCTGATCTTCCTCACCAAAAAAAAAAAAAATCTGGTATGTAGCATTTAAATTGGGTACTGTGACTGAGGCTGCTCCATGTTTCTAAAATCTGTCTCGCTTCCTTCCAAATACAGCTAGACTGCATTTCCCAGCCTGCCCGTGGTTAGGTGTGGCCATGTCACGGTCTTCCGGCCAATGGCATGTGAGTGGAAGGGAGGTGGCCATTGCCAAGCCTGGCCCAATATAGCCTCTGCCATAGACTGAACGTTTGTGTCTCCCCCAAATTCATATGTTAAAACCTAATTCCCAGTGTGATGGAATTAGGAGATGGGGCCTTTGGGAGGTGATTAGGTCATGAAAATGGAGCCCTCGTGAATGGGATTAGCGCCCTTGTAAGAGAGACCCCCAAGAGCTTTCCTGCTCCTTCTGCTATGTGAGGACACTGTGAGAAGCCGGCCTTCTTTAAACAGAAAGTGAGCCTCACAACACACCCAATCTGCCAGCACCTTTATCTTAGACTTCCCAGCCTCCAGAACTGTGAGAAACAAATATCAGTTGTTTAAGCCACTCATTCTGTTATATTCTATTCCAGTTGCCCAAACTGACTGAGACAGTCTCTCTTGCCTCCTCTCTCTCCCTACTCCCATCTGCCAGCAGCATTGACTCAGGAGGCCTGAGGAGAGGGTGGAGCCCCAAGATGGAATGAGTCAGGATCCTGAATCACCCCGCAGAATGCTGCCTGCTTAAAACAGGGGCTGAAATAAGGGAAGAACTAAAACATGCACTGTGTTAAGTCACTGAGACTCTGGAGCTGTTTCCTGAAGCAGTCAGCTTGCTCTGCCTATATACATTTAATGCTCATATTTAACTTAAATTACTTGATTTAAGTAGACTCTACAAAAGGTTTTGATGAGCTAAGAAAAACAAGTGCCCAAACAAGTGTACAATTATTATAATTAGGTAAAATATATATTTATGGGCAGAGACTAAAAAATATGCAATATCAAAAAAAATTAAAGCTATCAGTGAAAGTGTAGATAATTTCTTTCTATAAGATATTTGTAATGTTACAGTTTTTACAATCAAAAAAGGGGGAAAAAAGATTTATACAAAGTATTTTTAAAGTAAGAATTGCCACAAAAAATAACAAAAATATTCTCCATAATATTTTAATTCAACTTAAATGATTTGCTCCATTATTTTAGTTTGTTACACTGTATATAGTAATCAGTCTATAAGTGCTTATTGACAAAATGAATGGATGTCATGATTAGTAACTTTTTCCTTAGGAACCATGACTATAATCCTAATAAACCCCAAAGATGCACATAGCTTTCCACAATGACAGAGTTTAGTATTCTGACAGCTGAACTTCCATTACCAAGAGGTCAGAAGGAGAGACACTGCAGGATGGGACACACACTGCATTCTCCCCTGCTCTATGTAGCATCCAGCACATGACTGCCAGCCAGCCAGGAGACTCCAGAGAGGGTGACCTAGTCCTTCACTTCAACCCTGGGTTGCTTCCACAGGCACGGGCTGGGTTGGTGGAACCCTCAGCTGAATCCTTTGCACAAGGGCCATCCAGGCCACAAGGTAAAGTCAGTCGGCTTGTCAGAAAACACTGCCACAATGGTAGCCCATGTTAGAAGAGGATGAACGAAAGGACACTGCTGAGAAAGGGGTTTTTCTTAGGCTCCAATGTTTTGGGGTTTTTTGCCTTGCTCCTACAGCACAGCAGCCAGTGGGGGTTTTCTGTGAGAGACCCAGAGCTTCACACCCTTCAGAAGTTGCACAGGCACCCCAGCGGGTGGTTCCCCGGCCTCCAGGTCCAGCCTGCAGCACCTCAACAAACTTCTCCTCCATCCAGCAGACCAGAGCCACACTCCCTCCACCCAGGCCTGAATACAAGTGAGGGGCTCTTCCCAGTTTGTTCTTTCCTTGGGTCTCTGCTCTCTAAATAGTCTTACATTCTTAGAGCAGGAGTTGGCAAACTTCTTCTATAAAGAACCAGAAAGTAAATACTTTAGGCTTTGCCGTTGTTATGGTTTCTGTCACAACTAGAAAACTCTGCCATTGCAGGGCAAAAGCAGCCATAGACAGTAAGTAAATGGACATGGCGGTGTTACAATAAAACTTTATTTACAAAAACAGGCAACAGCCAGATTTGGTCCAAGGGCCACAGTTTGCTGACACATGCTTTAGAGTTATCTTTACCCCCTAATAGTTAATCCTCTTTTTACCAATCTAATAATTCTTTATATTAATTTTCTATGTTCAATTAACTGATGTGTTTCCTGTCTCTGGACTGATACAGACAGTACGTTTACAACTTCTTAAATGTATTTAAATGATTATTTCTCACTTATTTGACTAAACTTGGATTGTCTAAAAGGCTTAATCAATGAAAACTATAAAAAAAATTAATAGGTCAGTTTTGCCTATTTAGACATGAAATAATGCTTTTGTTAATTAGATGAATTATCATTTTTGCCTGAAGGTATCCTGGAAGTATTTAATCACAGAATGTAATGTTGTAGATATTAGGATTACCTTGCTTTTGTGTGCCACTGTTAATTTTCAAGGTGTTTTCACATAGGTGATCACACTTAATCCACTGTTAAATTAATTAAACAAAGAGGCCATTAGACTGAGGTGGCTCTAATGCCACGGCGGCCTATGTAAGCAAACCAAAATCTAAACCTGTAAATGCCTCAAGGTTATGAAATTGAAACCTAAGGACAACCAATCACAAACAGCCAAGTAGGCTTTAAGCTGCAGCCAATCAATCATTTCCTTTCTTCACTTCCCCACTTTTTCTATACTATAAGTCTCTCCCCAGCTCCTGTGGGCAGAGCACTCCTAACCACATCCGGTCTGGTGCTGCCCTATTTGAATCAATTTTTTGCTCAAATAAACTCTTAAAATGTCTTATATGCCTCAATGTATCTTTTAACACCATTTAACACCACTATAAGGTAGGCATGGAAACATCACTCCATTTTACTGAGTCTGGAACCTGAGGATCACAAGTTGAGCTAATTGCCTGAAGTGTCCCGCCAAGGAACCAGCAGATTGGATTAGAACGCAGTCTTCTGTCCAACAGAACTCTTTCTTCTCCAGGCTGCCCTGTTAATGGTCTGTGCTCACCAATGCTCAACCATTGTAAATGTGTGGAGAGTTTACAAATCAACGTTTCTGTTAAAGCCTGATGACGCATGTTAACCAGGAAAGCCCACAGGATGGATTTCAACAATAAGGAAAGCTCATTGAATAATGACCCGTCTTTTTTGGTCTCAAGGATTGTGAAGATTTGAAACTTGTACAAATCCTTAGTTCGTTTAATGAAATTAAACTCCTAGAGACCTGACTGGGCAGAGGTCTTCAGCAGCTGCAGGGAACACTGTCCAGATAGAACCACTGACTCCAAGGAAAGGGGTCAACTGAGAGCAACTTGCCTGCTACCTAAGTTAACAAGGCAAAAAGCTCTTGCTGCAAACTCAAATAACTGGCACAATGCTCCCCTCTTTATGTGGCCTTTACAGGGAGGAAAGAAAGAAACTATCAGAGGAGAAAGGCTGAGAATGGAGATTGGTGAGGGAAGACAGGTAAAGGGACAAAAAGGAGAGGGGACAGGAAGGGACAAAAGAGACAGACCCCTGGGGTGGGGAAGGCAGAAGATGCAGACGTGGAGGAAACATAAGTAGGAAGATAAAGATAGAAAAGGAAGATACAGAAAGAAATCACAGAAGAGAGGGGCTTGGGATCCCTGAGGTGGGCCCGTGGGAAGTCATACCTCTGCACCTACTCAACTGTGAGTGGAGAGTATAACCACCTACTTGCCACTCTTCTTTAAGCTGATGATTCACTGGTTACAGCTGTTCACTGTTCTTCAGCTCCACTGAGTTTTTCCAGGTGCTCATGGGACTGGGGGGCAGCCCACTAGAGTAGGGAACTGACTGCTGACAGGAACATCACACTAACTGCAAAATGAAATTAGGCTAATTACCAGACTGCCAGTCCCCCACTCCTGGTTTAGAAGAAAGAGGCTTAGCACAGATCTGGCACACGGCCTTGGTTTTAAAGCCATCTCAACACACAAATTCAATCTTTCTCCTGGTTTCACGGCTCCAAGAGCTAAGTTCTTGATTTTCTATCTTCAAAAGAAAGACTCTGGGCCTAGAATTACCCAAATCAACCAATGGCATAGGTTGATTTGCTCCTAGGCCATCAGAACCACTATGTTTTGAAACCCCGAGAATTCATCAGTTTGAATTTTAAATATTCAAGGACGCTGTGTTTCCCTAAGCACGATGGGGCTCAGCCAGCTCCTGAGTCTGCGACATTCAGAATTTACACAGTGCGAGATTATACTGCTTTTATAGGGTGTGAAAAATGTAACTCCATCTATACACAAGTCCTTCAGCTTTCTCTCCCATTTAGAGGTTAAAAGTCCTTATCTGTGAATATTCATTTCTCAGGTTATTATGAAATCAGGAAGAAAGAGGACTGTGGTACTTTTAATCCACAACAGTCTACAACAGTGGTTCTCAAAGTGGGGTCCCAGGAATAGCAGCATCAGCATCACCTGGGAAGTTGTAACAAATGTAAATTCTGAGGCCCCACCCCAAACCTGAATCAGAAATTCCAGGGGTAGGGACCAACTATCTGTGCTTGAACAAGCTCTCCAGGGGATTCTGAAGAAGACTTAGTCTATAATGATGCCCCAGAAACTGTGTTAGAATTTGTAAATTCAGGGATGAACAAGGAACAAGCCCAGTGCTGAGCTTCTTGACCTCCTTGGGATTACAGACCCCTTTGAGAACCTGGGCCGACCTCCCCCCGCCAGAAATGTACATACACATCACTTTCCAAATTTTATACACAGTTTTGGGAGGAGACTTGTCATTCCCTGGAGAATAGCCATGGAACTGACTGAAGACACCCTGGACTAGTAGGAGAGGCAGGCTCGCAAACGTTTCACTCATTATCGTGAGAGGCGCTGGCGGAAGTTAAACGCAGAGGTAAGGGAGGAGGTCGAGCCAATTGCCGTCCATGGGCTGTGGAGTTTCCTCACCTCACCAAGGAGGTGATGCTTCACGAGCGCAGAAGGAAGAAGGAGAATTCTTCAGGTGCGCAAAGCTTTAAACTCCTTAACTTGACAACACAGCCCTCCTTAGCTAGGCAGATGTGAGGGTTCCAGTCACGTCTCTAACCTAGGGCCCATGACACAAGCAATGCGCTTCACCGTTTCTGACGTGAGCCTGCTCCTGTCACCTCCCTCACACCTCTACACTTGTCACAACCCTATGGCTACAGCAGGCAGCAGCTACAAATGTTTCATCTTAGCAGAAGAATCCTTCCTCTAAAAAACAAATCTCATAGACAAACATGCCAAAAAAGTTCAAGTCGAGTTGCTTTAGCCCCAGGGCCTATAGTACTTGGCCACATAACTGAGGCGTCACCTCCTTCAACCCATTAAAAGGTAGCCTCTCCTTTCTCTCACTGCTGTACCCCTGTCAGTAGCAGTCCTAGGGTGCAGTTCTTTCTGTCCTGGACTGAAATGACCCCTGAATAGCTCACCTCCTCGACTAGTAGTGCCATGGGGCAGGGCTGGGTCTCGTTATCTCTGTGCTCCCTCAGCACATGGCCCGGGACCCAGAGATGTATTGACTGTGAGGTTAATAAAGCTTAACGCCCCTCACTTGCATGGACCCCTCTGCAGGCCTCAGGAGGGGCCCCATACACATTCGTGTATAGTTTGATTGTTGCTCAGTACCTTGACTTAGGAAGATTTGCAGGAACACGCCCACTGTGTCAGTCCACCCAGCGTCAAAACTTGTGACATGTAGGTGCAGCGTGAGGGGCCATATCGCAATACAGACACGTCCCAAGGTGCCTGGCCCCAGAACTGCTTGCAGGTATTTGAGATTAGTCATTGCACAAACTGAGAATGCCTCAAAATCATGCAGCTCAAACATGAAAGAAACTGGGCTGGCCCCGTGGCTTAGCGGTTAAGTGCGCGCGCTCCGCTGCTGGCAGCCCGGGTTCGGATCCCGGGCGCGCACCCACGCGCCGCTTCTCCAGCCGTGCTGAGGCCGCATCCCACATACAGCAACTAGAAGGATGTGCAGCTATGACATACAACTATCTACTGGGGCTTTGGGGGAAAAATAAATAAATAAATAATTTAAAAAAAAACATGAAAGAAACTGAATAGAGGTTTATCCAATTCTAAAAATTTATGTGATGTTACCAAACGTTGTGAAGCTAGAAGCAACTTTTCTAAGCTATCATTAATAAAATACAAATTTTGACTAATCATGCTAAGGGAAAGACTAAATGATCTACTCTTGCAATACAGAATGATAACACAAAATCATAATCATATGAAGAGGTGATAAGAGTATGAAGCCCAAAAATGTAGGGAAGAAAGTATTATTGAGGTGTGTCAAGAGGTTCACTGATAAAAATACGCTGTTTTCCTGGATTTCTGATGTTTATGGTTTGTTAGCTCTTTAAAATTTGTAATTTGTTGTGATTTCTTTTAAAATTCTAAATAAATATTCACTTCCATGTCTCATTCTGTATTTATAATTTTGAATGATTTTTCTTAATCAAGGCCCCCAAAATTCTATAAACTTCATCTCTCACAAAACCTGGATCTGCCCTGATAAGGCCATATATACCACATGGATACTGATCCAAGGGAAGGCAGTATAGTACAGTGGTTAAGAATGCCGAGCTGTGCAGTTATGTGGGGCTATTATTGGGCTCCACAGAGTTAATTCATGTAACATGCTTTGCAGAGCCTAGCAAACAGTAAGCACATAATAAATGTAGTTATTATTACTATTACTATTAAATGTGTTGCTTGCATGACAATAATCTTAGAGTTTTTTTGAGTGAGTGCTCCATGTACATTTAATTTTACCAATCTGTTTACAAAAACTTTGCTCCACCCTCCAGGAACATATGAAATAAAAACAACAACAATGGCAGGGACTTTCACAAAGAAGGAAAAACAAAAGACCACACATAGAGGAAACTGTATAATAAAGAGAGATGACACTGGAATTCAGGGACTGAGCCCAAAATAAACACAAATAGAAGCTTACATTATGAACTAAACTGAGTACGGATGAAGTCTGTGTCAGGAAAGACTCAGAAGATCAACAGCTGGGGAGTCAGGGTGGACATACAGCACTGTAGACCACCCCCATTAGGGCAGCTCCATGAGAGCAGCAGGAGGAGGCAGGCGGTAAACCCCGAGGGAGGGATGCTGCTCACAGAGGGTTATGTGGCCCTTACCCAGGGGAGAAAATGGAGGCAGACTCAACTAGGGAGTCTGGGAGGCCGGGGGCTCACAGAGAGTTTTCTAACAAAGAATCAAAACCCTGTTTTCCATGGAAAAGACCTAGAGGAATGGCCTGAGGCCAGGGCACATGATCAGAATGGTGGAAAGAAGGAGCTCTGTCTCAAGGGATAACATGGGCACAGGTTAGCCACTGATACCGAGGCCCCACCAGTTCCCGTCTACTAGTCAAAACAGCAGGCAGCACGGCAAACCTCCAGTGATCATGTGGCCCTTACGGGTGCCAAAGAGCATGATCCACATGCCCTCCCCACTGGCTTCTCTTTGAGGCTCTCTGAACTCACTCCCTCCCACAGCATTTGCTGCTTTGGTTCTGGCTGCTCAATATCCATGCAAATTGAAATTCCAGATCCACAAGCAACCAGAAGCCATGGAATCTTCTCAGCGCCAGGAAAATGAGATTCCTCTGGAATCCAGCAGAACTGGAAAGCATCAGCCCACAAATGAGTTCAATTTTTGCCAAACATGTATGAAGCCTCAAAAACCATGGGAAGAGCTAAGTAAAAAGGCTTACCGATCCCACTGCTCTTCCTTCTGACATGATAGCTTCCCGTGTACTTTCTAGTCATTTCTTGCTTTTGCGTCTCTGGTAATTAAATGTTCACACAAGCTGAAAAACTGAATGCCACTTCTTGAAATAGCAAACTAAGGAAATGGCAACTCTTGGAGCATTCTATTTTAAGAAATGAGAAATTCATCGTTTCTGCTTATAAAGAATTTAGGACTTCTTTAGTTTATCTGCATGGTTACAAAAGCTACTTGATTGACTGAGATAAAAATCCTTCATGAAACTTAGTCTCTTTCTAACACGGTGTGCTTCTTAATATTGCCAACAGGACGCTAGCTAGCACTGCTGCTGGGGAGGGGGACAATGCAGCTTGTGATAAGGAAGGGGCTTGTGAAGCCAGATGTTAATCAGTATGGCCCCACGAGCCTTCCTGCACTACCATCCTGCACACAACTCTCACTCACTGCATACTCCCACCAGCAACTTCTTAAAGTTGTCAACTTTGAAGGAAGAATCCTCATTTTCCCACAACTGGGGTGGGCACAGGAAATCAGCGGCTGCCTCTCTTTTTCGTGTGCAAACGTCATTAGCAGTTATGTGTTCCTTCTTTCCAGAGTTTTACTGAGCCTGTCCCCGTGCACTCTGCCAGGTTCTGGGACACCAAGATAAAAAGGACACAGTCCTTGCCCCCAGAAAGCTCACAATCTGGATGGGAGACAGATGTGTGAACAATTAGAACAGAATGACTGACAGCAATGGGAACCCAGAAGTGGCATCTGACCCACTAGAATGAACCTGACTTCCCCCCAGCTGCATTACAAGCTCCACGAGGATAAAGATTTCTCTATTTTATTCTCTGCTACCTGCAGCACCTAGAACAGCACCTGGCATAGCACAGGCATTCAATACATATGTGCAGATGAGTGAAGGAATCCAACAACATGCATGCTTCTTAAAGGATGTTGTTAGAGCTGAGTCTAAGAGATGAATAGTCAGCCAGCATTCAGGGTGGATTGGGGATTCATTGCCGAGAAAATGGATAGACACCAGGGAACGTGTTCATGGATGGAACTAGATTTTGGGGGAATTGAAATTTGTATAATGGGAAGGGGAAGGGGTTTAAATAATACAAAATAATGAACATAAAGTTGCTGGAGTCCCTCCCAGGGCCTTGGAAGGGAAACTGAAACTGAAGCTTCATTAGCTTCAGGATAAATCCTCCTCTGAGCACGGTGAATTAGGGAAGTGGGAAGGAGTTCGGAATAGCTGGGGCAGAGCTGCATAAAGGCTGAGGAGTGGCACCAGGCCAAGGGCTTGGGGCACCAGCCTCCAGGGTGCTACAGCATCACTGAAAACCCAATGTGATGGAGAAAACTACATTTATGAGAACTCCTTTCTGAAAGGATACTCTATGCGGCTACAAAGAATACATGAATAAGCTACCTGAAATGGGCAGCATTACTCCCAGACAGACATGTCTGAGAAACAATGGATGGTTAACCACAGGGCCATGGTTTCTCTGAATGGGTGAGCAACACTGCAGTCAGAGAACAGCAGCTCTGAACAATGGGCCCCACTCCACCTGTGCCTCAGGCAGCCCTCAGTCTCTCCTCTAAGATAGTAAACAAATATTTAAATAGCACCTGTTTGAGGGAGTACCAATGATTAGCTCACCTGTGGTGCCCACATTTCCCAAAGCCACCCCTGGACTACAGCCTGTGGTGAAAGATGAGGCCAGAGTGGCAGAAAGGCCACATTGAGAAGGGCCCTAAGGAAGCCAGCAAACTGGTGCAGGAGCAAGGAGACTGAGAGACATAAAACTAGGTCCTGCACCATCCTCCAGCAGAGGAAAATGACCTCCCATCACCTTGTAATAGACATGCTCTTCTTCCTTTAAGCCAGAACATTAAAGCATAGGAGACAATGATAATCAAAGTATAACAACATTCTCCTTCAGTAATACATGTTCTTCTCCAGATTGTTCATCGGTGTGTGCAGGAACAATGGTCTCAGCAGTTGTTTAGAAGCATGCTTATTTAAAAGGAGCAGGAGGCGCAGTAATATTAGAACTACCATTGTACAAACATCAGAACCTGAGGTTATCTGGTCTAGCTCTCTCGTCTTACAGACAGGGAAACCCGGGAGCATGGGAGTTAAGAGACTGTCCTGGGGTCCCACTAGGAGCTGCTGGCAAAGCTGGGCCTGGATCCCAGGTCTCCTGACTCCTGATCGATGCTCTTCCTCTCGGCCTCTACATTTTAATTTTTGCACTTTCATTAACAACGTGCACTAGCATATAGTATGAAAAACTGTAGGAAAAAGAGAAACTTATCTAAGCTTGGATTGAGAAGCAAGCTCAAACCTGAGCATTAAACCACAACAGTTAATGAACTGGGGAACGTTTAGAAGAACACGTAATGAACACCAAACTTGCAGGCATCTAAATATATTTCTCACGCTGAAATGTGATGTTATCCTCAGAACAGAATAACACCAAGAATGACACACTTGTGAATAGTTTGTTATGTTATAAACACTGATAAGATGCTGAATTTCCTTTTTATCCAGCACTAAAAAAAGCACTCAAATAAGAGAACTTGTCACTTAACAAAGATTTTATTTAATTAGGCATGTCAGTACTAGCAGAACTTGGATACTCAAAATCAATCAACTTGATGGAAGGAAAAGAGCTTGGGTTTTGAATTTATCTTTTTTTATAAATAACTGTGGTTTTCTAAAATTATCTTATGACTAAAACGAACAGACTTAAAGACTATGAAAAACTGTCAAATCAACAGCATCTAGAAAATGGCGTATGAAAAACATAATAATGAAAATTGAGGTAATAATAATACTGATAGTGAAAACACACCTTACTGCTTGCATTTAGTCAGCTGTGCTCAATGGGGAAGCTGCAGAGAATGCTAATGAAAAGGGGAAGGGATTAGGGACTTCCTCCACGCCCCGTGCCCAGGAAGCACGAGGAAAGAGCTGAGTGGCATGGGGATATAGCCCTTGCAGACAGTGCCTCAAGTGTCTTCTACCCCGACATGGGGCATGGGCTAAGAGAGGCAAAGAAGAGTGTAAGGAGAACAGAGAGACAACAGGCAAGAGGCAGGCTCAGAATGTATCTCTCACACACACATCCAGCCCAGCGTCTGATTCTGCCTGCCATTTCTTCACATGTGAAAAGGGATAATGAAAGCAAAAAAGAAAAAGACTTTTAATCTACACTACAGATTCTTTTCCAGCCAATAATTTTCCCCTCTTTTTTAGCACTATGGCCTGAAATTTAATTCTTCCTATGTCAATAAAAGCTATTTTTGGAGCTCTGAAATGAAGAGATGAAGTAATTAAGCTAAAAGACACTAAAAGCCAGATTTGGTCAGATTTCAAAACAACTTACTTTAGGCTACTTATTTGAAGATATTGGGGGGGAGGGATGGAATATTCACAACACATATCTGGTTCACAAAAGTTTCTGCATACTTTATTACCAGAAAGGCAGTTTGGAGACCAGTTAAGGGCAGGTGTGGGGAGTTAGGACTAAAATCCTGGTTCCAGAAATGTTTACTACTGTTGGAGGTGGTGACAGGTAGACTGGGGTTCATTAGACCAGTCCAGGGGTTCTCAAAGTGTGGTCTGCAGACCAGCAGCATCAGCATCACCTAGAACTTGCTAGAAATGCACATTCACTCCAGACCTGCTGAATCAAAAACTCCAGGGGTGGGACCCGGCAACCTGGGGTTTAACAAAGCCTCCAGGTGACTCTCATGTCCACTCAAGTCTGAGAACCACTCTACTAGTCTATCTACTTTTGCGTATGTTTGAGAATTTCATATTAAAAAGGATTTTTAAAAAATCCTGGCTCCACTGCTTATTGTGTATGTGGCCTTCGGACAAGTTACTAAATCTCTATATCCACATCTGAAAATGGGAAAAGTAACAATTTCTCTTACCATCATCCCAGGATTACTCAAGGGTTTCAATACACAGTGCCTGGTACAGAGAGGAACTCACCAAATGGTGGTTATGGGATCAAAAATAGTTACATGTCATTCAGATACAAGAGAATTTCTGCCCCTACAACACACACATGCCTTTGCTGGATCACACACATATTATCTCATTAAACCTCCCCAAAACTCTGTATGGTTGTATCATCACCATTTCACAGAGGAGGAAACTGAAGCTCAGAGGGGTTAAATGAATTAATGAAGGTCACACAGATGGTGACCCTTGGGTCTCCTGGCTCCAAGCCCAGGACCTTTCCCATCAGCAATAACCATGATGGAATTTCAGAGTTCTAGAACAGGAAGCACTTCCCTAATGCTTCCATTTCTCTTTGTATGAGAAACACATAACACTGCTCCACACTGTGATGCTTCAGAGCCTCCACACCTCCAGGGAGGGCAGAAGTCGGAGGCTTTCTGCCCAGCTCTGAGATCTGGAAATGTAAGCTGCATTGAACCCCCAGGCTCCAGGATCTCACCGAGGGAGAGATAAAAGGCAGAGTCCTTTCCTGAAGGATACTCATTTTCCACCTCAAGAATTAAAAATCATACCCCAAAATACTAAATCTTGAAGAACCAATTTGAATGCTGGGACACATATTAATAATTAGGTAGTATTTCATTTACTTGACCAATAAAGAGTTCAAGGACACGATCTTTGCAAGGAGAACCCAACCTTACACTTAAATCATGCATTTTTGCCCCAGAGATTCACAAACATGGTACCCCATCCAATGACTCCCCCCCCCAAAATGACGACTTTCTGTTTTGAGGCATTTAAGCTATGAAATGTGTAAGTTTAAAGACCTACACTGTTCAATGCAGTAGCTACTAGCCACATGTGGCTATTCTGAATTCAGATATGCTGTAGGTGTAAAACAGACACCAAATTTCAAAGACTTAGTATGAATAAAAGAAAGTACAATACCTTGATATTTTTATAAGGATTAAATGCTGAAATGATAATATTTTGGGAATACTGGGTAAAAATTACAGTATTAAAATTAATTACACCTATTTCTTTTTACTTTAATTTGGCTACTAGAAAATTTAAAATTACATATGTGGCTGATGTTCTATTTCTATTAGATGGCACTATTATAGACTTTTAACATATAGGTAGTTTTTTAAACTTCTTGGCAAAACAAAGGACAGACCATTTCCTGAATTTTTTTTCTTGGAGAGACAAAACAAATTTTGGAAAAACTACTACATTAGAGGCAAAGCAGTCAGGTCTGGTCTTGGTTAAGTAAAGCAGGCGACCTGTGTTGTTCAGCGTTGGTAACAGGCCCTTCCTTTCCCAACTCTCTCCCCCAGGAAGAGCTATCTTCTTTGCCCTACATCTTTCAGGTCACCACTCTCTTTTCCACATATTTTATGGGGATGCTGGTAATAACGTCACACAACGATTCTTCCAAGTGTACTACAACCATCAAAGGTGATGTTGCGGTTTCAGGTGTGGCTGACAGGAAGAAACGGTACTGATAACAGAAAGGGGGGCTGGTGAAGAGGAAGAGAGAGAAAGGTTTGACTTAGGTCATGTAAGTTGGCACTTCTGTCCTCAGGTATGCACATAAAATATTAGCTATCATTTTAATTTAGATCAAAAATAACAGAAGCACAGGAGAGTTTCAGGCCACAATACCCACATCATATCTAGTCAAGGCACTTCCTCCAGGTGCATCCCTTTTTACTTTTTGGCAATTCAACACCTTTGGATATTAGTGGCTTAACCCTGAAGGTGGAAGAGGGAAGAATGAAGAAGGAGAATGATCCTCAGATCCAGTCTCTCCTGGAGGCTCTTTCTGCCTCCAGGACACATTCTTTGCCAATATATTCCTTAAAGAGTGACCAGGACCATGCCAGATGTAAAAAAAAAAAAGAAGCTTTGATATTATGTCAGAGATGGAATACAAAGAAAACAAAACCACCCATAGTTCCTGCTGAGCATAAACCCCCTTATTAGCAAGGGTGACTGGAGTATAAACCTCAGCTACGATACGGCAGAGATGCATAACTTAACATTCTGGAATAATGATGCCATGATGGGCCACAGGAGCACACAGTCTATAAGTAAATGTGGGGAGAGGGTTTTAAAAGGCTTCTTGGAGGAGCTGGCACATGAGCTGGGACTTGAAGCATAAACGGAATGGTCTGGCTGTGAAGCGCACGCCAGCAAAGGAAGAGCTGTGCCAAGGTGTGAAACCACCCTCAGCAGAAGAAGACAGGGCCCAGGTCAGGACACATTTTGGAAGTTGCAGGAGATGAGGCCAGCAAGCAAGTTTAGGGCCAGCCTCCAAGGGTCCAGCAGGCCATGCTTCGCCTTCTCTACAAAGGAAAGTTAGAAAAGAAGTTTAAGCAGGAACTTAATGACCACATCTGGGTTTTGGAAAGAGTGTCTGGTAGCACACTGGAGCACAGCTCAGAGTAAGGAAAGACTGAATGCAGTAAGTTGACTGGGGCAGTCCAGATAACCTTTGGAGATGAGTCTGGAGGGCAGTCACTGCTACCTTCTCCATCTGATAGAAACGCAACCTTGGCTTAGAAATGTCAAGTGTGTGTTTAACAGACACAGGACCCAGGTCTCCTGACAGTGAGTGCAGGGCTCTTTGCACCACTCATTTCTCCTCCTTCCTCGGTAACGGCAACTATGCCCAGCAAGGAGATCCCAAAACAGAACTATGGACTGGCTCCTCCCCAAGAACCTGGCAAAGCCCTCAGAGACCCGGAGGCTAAGTGGCACATATACTTGTCTGCAAAGCAAACCCTGAAAACTTCTAAAGCCTCAAAATGGTACTGTAAGAGAAACTTAGGACTAGATATATCACATTACAGGGATATTTCAAACTTCTGCAAAGTGGAGGATAAACTATAATTTCCAAGCTTTCTTGGTTCTAAAATTACACTCACAGTGATATGTCATCTATAGGCTCAAGCCAGGTCTTCCTGCATCTCCTGTGTAATATTCCCTCCGAACTCCAAATTCTGCTGCCATTTTTATTTATTTCCAGGTTGGCCAACCCATTTCAATCACTTTACTCTTTACATTGGGTGGAAATCCAATATCCCCTGTTTTGTTGCTCCTATAACTCAAAACTAAAACGATTTTGAATAAATTAAGCTTGGAACCTGAAACTAAAACTCCAGAGTCTTGACCTGACTCCATCACAGGTTATTCTGGGACCAAAGCTAACAACCCTGAAACAGGGAGCTTTAGCCCCAGAAGAGAACTCAGAGATTATCTACTACACCCTTCTCATTGTACAGATGAGAAAACTACTGAAGCCAGGGCCAGGGCAGGGGAAGGAAGGGTGGTGATCAGCAGAGATTGCAAGGCAGATCTGGGACCAAAATTAGGTCTCTGGTCTCCAAAGGGCTTCCTCTTAGACCACCCACACCACCTGCTCCCTGTGACCGAGTTCTGCTGCCTTGTATTTAGCCACCACCTGTCAGAGAACAGAGTACAATGAGCAAATGGCAGCCTCCTCTAAACACTGAGGGCACCACAGTGCCCATTTTATTGATTAGGGAATAAACATCTCAATATTACCCTGGATCATGCTGTAAATTAATAAAAAGAGAAATCTAGAGAGGAAAAATAAGATGTCTCCACACTCTCAGACATTCCAGCAATCTATGCTCCTATACAACTTTCTGGGAAGATGATAAAACAGGACACCCAAAATAAGAGCGACTCTCAATACCGATTAATTCTATTTTGTTCATATTTCCAACTTCTTCAGCCACGACCATCCTTCTCTTTATCTGTGCTATTCAGCCACTGCTATTCTGTCACTTATAAATTGGCCTTTCTCTAACAATTTTTAAATTTGTTAAGGCAGGGAGTTTTTAACCTTTCTTTTTCATCTTTATAATCCCAATGCCAAGCATAAGCAAATATGTTCATTCATTAATGACTTGTACATAAGTCTCCAGGCAGGGATTTTGGAAAACCTGACTGGAAGCCTGGCTCTGCCACTTACTAAATGTGTAACTTTGAGCAAGTTACCTAACTTCTCTGTGCTCTGTGTCATCATCTGCAAAAAGAGAAACAATAAATAGCACCTGCCTCCTAGAATTGTGAGAATTAATTGAAATAATGTATTTAACAGGCTTAAAATAGTAAATTATATAAATATTTTTAAATATTATAAAACAAAATTATATAAATATTTTTACTATTACACACACACAAAAGAAAACAAGTGGCATCACTTTGTTATAAAAAACAGTGACCAGCCATTCTGCCTCCTGTTGATGACAGGCATGAGAAAAGACACACACTGGAGCTGAGTGGATTTTTGTGTTCCACACAAGCAAAAATCCCAGAAGGTAAGAATGGCTCAGTGTTGTAATGAGGTAGTGACAGAAGTGGTGGAAGCCCCTTCTCTGGGATAGTTTTCCCTGCCTGCAAGGTAATTAAATTCACGCCAGCCCTATCTAAGCATGCACTCCCCAAAGATTCCTTCCACGGAGCACTCCACAAAAATTTCAAGGCCCTCATTCATGCAAACTGTTCATACGAATGGTCAGGGGCCCCTAAGCCTTCCGTAAAGCAGGGCTGGATTTTTTAGGCTAAAAAATCAAGATCGTGTCCTGCTGGAGCTGATGATGATTTAAGTGTTGTCTGCCTAACTGGGAAAAGATGGATGAGATTAACACTCACTGCGCCCAACAAATATCATGTAAAAAGCATTTCTGAGGAGGGAAGCCCCTCATTTCCCAGACCTTGCTGCTTGGGGAGAGGGAGGTGGTTGGTCTCACTCACCTGAGTATCCCCAATGCACTCTACAGTAAGTCTGGCAAATCTCAGCGCCTGTAAATGTGGGTTAAATGAACGAATAAACAAATGACAGGAAAACCAAAGAGCTTAGTGGAAGCTCATAGCTCTGAATAAGTAAAATGTCCTGTTTTTGTCACCTTGGAATATGTCATTACATACAGCATACAGAAACTTCTTTCCTTCACCACTCAATATTTTCAAAACAAAGAAACTACTTATTAAATATCACCAATGTAATTAATATCATTACTTAATTATTTCTAAAGACGTCTAGAGGGATACAGGAACATCTGTAGGGCAGAAGGGCTTTATAAGTATAATTTAATTAACTCAAGTGCAGTCATCTAAAGTCTTATAGGATATTTACAACAACATGATCATTGCCTATAAGTTTATACTTCAGAGTTTGTATCTTAATTCACTTCTGCTACTTCTAGAGTGAAGAGAGCTTCAGGGAGAGAAAAGGTTTTCCCAGGTAACGCACTGACTTCTAAGACCAGAAGCCCCATTACCTGCTCCTTTCTATGTTGGCACACGTGCTGCCTTCTCACGTAGTCAGTGAGCTAATCATCTGTTCGTTCAAATATCAAAATAAGAACTCAGACTCCATTTTTAACACTTGAAGATCCCAGAAAAATAACATAAATAGAAAAGGCATCTCTAAAAAGAAACTTTTCAAAAAATACCTACCGAGTATACCTAACACATGAAAATTCAGCTCTTCTCTATCTTCACATCCTTCAACTTTCAAAATAAGACCTGCGCTGCAGCCCTACCTTCCTTCTGAAAGAAACCCAATGAAAGGGCAACACGAATGACATACATCTCAGCCATTTCTGACTCTTTGAGGCCACACCCTTTTCCTCTAAATTGTTGAGCAGTAACAATTAGAATAAATTATTTCCAGGAATTACTTAGAGGTTGGGGGGCAAAAATAGGTATTCAAAAGTAAGCAGGGTAACTAACTTGTAGACATCAAGAATATCCTGATTGTTCCCCTGTTAGTCATTCACAGCCCACAAAGTCATTTTTCAATGGAGTTGGCAGTGAGCCTAGATAGGAACGGGGAAGTTTCACCATGCATTTCCTCCCCGGCTTACTGTCACAATGAGGGAACAAGACCCACCTACATAGGTGTCTGTAAGTTGAACCTTGCAGCCTCTGAAACTTTATAATATCTAAACACATACTTCTCTTAGAAACACCGACTTTACCTAGCATGGAACAAGCAGCCACTGCTAAGGGAAAGCTTAACTGTTGCCCTGGCAGAGCGGAAAGAAACATTACAGTAGCCCCCATCCACAGGGGATACATGCCAAGATCCCCCGTGGATGCCTGAAACTTCAGGTAGTACCAAACTCTATTTATATTATGTTTTTTTCCTATACATACATACCTATGATAAAGTTTAATTTATAAATTATGCACAGTAAGAGATTAACAATTAATAACAATTATAACAAGATACTATAATAAAAGTTATATGAATGTGGTCTCTCCCAAAATATCTTATATTGTACTGTACTCAACCTTCTTCTTTTGATGATGATGTGAGATGATTCAATGCCTACGTGATGAGATGAAATGAAGTAAATGTGGGCATTGTGACCTCGCACTACTGTCAGACCGCCATGGACCTCAGGTAACTGAAACCGTGGAAAGCAAAACCATGGATAAGGGGGAACTACCGTATTGCCAAAGAAAGCGGCCAGAGGAGACTTCTGATAGAAGTTTCACAGAACAAGTACTTTTTCTGACTTGAGTAAGTGCTTTAAGATATATTTACTAGTACATTCACTGTTAGTCATTCAAGTCCACAGTCATTTTTCAATGACTGTACCTCATACTAATAGCAAAGAATTGGAAACAAATCGAATAACCATCAAATTATGGTACACTATAAAACAGAATACTATGCAGCCATTAAAAATAGCATAAATCTATATATGGTGATGGAGAAAGATGTTCTTGCTATGTTCTGGGAGAAAATTAATGTAGAAATCTATAGTACTAGTACATTTTCCAAACATACACAATAAGTTATATTTTTACACACACAGGAGAAAGTCTGGAAGTGTATACACCAAACAAATAATTAATAGGGGGCACTTTTGGAAAGTAAGGGTACTTTATCTTTTTCCTGCTATTTCTACACTATTCACATTCTTATTATATGCATTAATTACTTTTATGCTTTCTAAACTACATAATATTTTCCCCCAAGACTGATTGAGTACATAACTAAAACCAGCAAAACTTGATTTCAAAATGATACCTCTTGAATAAAGTCAGTTACTTACATTTAAATGTTACAGATTTGGAGATTCTCACCAAGTACATGGGCTACTGACACAATAATATAATACTGAATAGCACTATAAGTAGATCTCATGGCTGTGCAGAATACTTTTACAAATTCATCTTGGAAAAAAGTTGTATTCCAAGCAGTTTGTTAAATTCTCATTTGTTGTGGGATAATCACAGGTAAGGAGATCTGCCCTGGGCAGAGGCCCTGCTTAAATATCCTTGCTTCTCTTATCTGATATTAGCTCTTTTTATCTTGCTTACCCTGATGGAAGAAGAGAAACACTATCAGATAAGAAAAAGGTTCTTGTATCAGATGTTGCCTTCAACTCTCCTTCACACCTCTCTCTGCAGGTGCACAGAGCCAGAGCTCTCCAGGCTGCTAGAAGCTTCTGGGCCCTGACAAGCACTTCTGCCAGGTGCAGATGCAGCCAGCACAGCCTTATCCATTGCAATGGAAACACAACTTCCCGTGGAACTGCCTGGAGTGAGATTTGACCTAAACAAATGACTGGGAGACGAGTAGCCAATTTTTTGAGCACTAGAGAGAAAAGTAAGTTTTTAAAAAGTGACTTGCGTGATTTAAAAAAAAAAAAAAATCACACAGCATCTTTCTACAGTGTAGTTAATCCTCTGGACAAATATTTCTACACATCTGGAGAATCACTGACAAAAGATTTTTAAGAATATTCACAAGGGAACCCAAACCACACAACTTCCTCCAAGAAATCATAAGTTACATCAGCTGGGATCCTTAACCAGTTAAATCTATATAGCACATAAGTGGCTCAAGCTACTCAATAGATAAATGAACTATTGTGCTAGCAGAAGGGAATTCAGGATAATGAATAACATCTCTAAACAATATTCAGGGGGAGAGAAACCTAAATCTCTCAGATGAAAATCTGCAGTGAAAAAGCCCATCATACTTTAATTTCTCAGTTCACTCTTAGCAATATAATTTTGAAGGCAATACAATAAATGGCAGTCTCATGTATCAGGGAGGAAAGCAACTTAATCCAAATCAAATCCATTATAGAGAAGTTTAAGTTCAGACTCTTAAAGACATTAAGTTAATTAACCAAACATTTTATGATAACAGCAATTGAACCTCCATGTTAAAAAAAATTACTATATATAATTGCTAAGTACTAGTTTAACAATCCCTTTAACAGATCATTTGAAAGGCTCAATTGTCCCCTCTGCAGTGCCTGTTGGTGATTTTTTGCAGTTCGCTTAAAAAATTATGTGCCTTTATTGTACTAAAGAAATTCCGAGAGAGAAGCACAACCTACTCACTGATGATAACAGCACAACCATTTTTCACATTCCTTCCTTACAAAGTCTACCAAAGCACTTGAATTTATCCAAACTGCTATGACTTTAGCTAACGTTAAAAATAGAAACTTTTCTATCAATTGGTTCAAGTTTATTTCTTACTTTGTTCAAGGCAAACCTGTTAAGATGAGTGAGTGAGAACACATGTAATTTCATGTAATTTCAACAGTTACGTTCCTTAAAACCCAATGTCACCTTAATTTTCACAATAACATAAATACATAATGTAAAAATGTTTTCATTTTGCAAAAGACTACTTTGTCAACCCTACAGAAGGCAATTACAATGTGCCTCCCCGGGTTTACCTCCGGCAACACTGCAGCTAGGTGGGACATAACTTTGAACAATACATAATAGTTGTTCTATACAAAGAAGCCTCTGGAAACCACATTCACCCACAAAATGTCAACATATCTTTCCTCACAAAAAGAATTAAAGTGGAACCGAAGTCAAGCTACAGGAAAACAGAGAGAGGAGAGTTCACAAGAGACAGAGCAAGTTTTAAAATCAAGCCGAGGGCAAGAAGGCACTAGTCGCGCACAGGATGAAAGCACTGCGTGGAGAAGACAACAGAGACGCTGCGGAGGAGGCACCTCTTACCAGCACGGGCCCTGGGCTCTCAGCTTCCACTTCTCCCTGAGCGGCATCCTTGCACTGCAGGGGGGACTCGATCACCAGCTCCTTTTTGACACTTCTACCACTTGTCCTGCATTTATCAGCCTGCATTCTCAGCTGAAAACACAAGTCAGAAAGTCTGCAACTGGAACAGCTGCGAGTCCCCGGCCGTGCAAGGCACACGCATGCCAGTGGCCCGAGGAAGAAAAGAAAGCTGGCTTCCCAGGCACAAGTGGTCAGCCCCACTGTCTGGGTCTGCAGAGCCTGCGGGGTGGGAGGGCATGCCAGCAAGGGCCAGCCTCCAGGGGTGTTACTACTGCTCGGAAAATGGGAGGTTCCCACTTGCCGGCCAAAGGAAAACAAACCCCGAACTGTACAATACTCAGTGTACTGCCTCTCCGATAAAGACCAGCCTCATTGTGTCTGCTCCCCACGGCGTGGGCCAAATCAACCCAAATCAAAACACTGCAGTGTTTAAAAGAAAACCAGTCACAGTTAGACTCCTTCATAATTACTTCAAATCTGAAGCTCCTGGAACGGAAGAGCAGCTAGGTCGTCTGGGCGTTCTAAAATTCTTATAGTTTCTGGATGCTTTCCTTCGTGTTATGGCTAAAAACCAAATACTTGGCTGACGATCAAAGCAGGGAGAAGCAACCAGCATGGGGTTCCCACAGCCTGCACCTCATGGGTGCAGGTATAAGGAAAGAGTTTCTCCCTGCATGACCGACCGCAGCACGCAAAACTTAATTTATCTACTATTTTATGCCAGAAACACAAGGTGATCAAACATTTTCATGGGATGTCACATATCATGGTAAATGCTTTTATTCAACAGAATACTACTTTCAGTCCATCCACAGGTGTGTGGGTACCAGTAGGCAATGAGCCTGGGACTAGGTACCAAAGAAGATCATGGTAAAAATATAAGGCTGATTGGGGGGTGAACATGATGTAATCTATGCAGAAATAGAAATATAATGATGTACACCTGAAATTTATACAATGTTATAAATCAATGTGACCGCAATATAATAATAAATAAAAAATAAATAGAAATCTAAAAAAAAAAAAAAAAGCAATGTAGCCCCTAAGGAATAAATTACGAACCTGAACAACAATAAAAAATATATATATATAAGGCCAAGTGTCTCTCCCTTCAAGGAACGGCAGAGCAAGCTGGAAAAGCAAGACGAATAGACATCATAAATGACAGATTAATATAATTAATAGAGCTTTACACAAAAGCACAGGATAGTAGCTGGATCACCATGCCATGGTTCAATGGTGACAGCACCCAAAATGTGTTTTCCCAAAAGCCTGCTATTTTTATCATTTCCTCACGTTAATAGCGCAGGAATTTTTAAATCATTTAAAAATTATCTCTTAGGAAAAATTAAAACAAAAGTGTTATGGGATTTATTTAAAAATTACATGGAAAATGAGCATTAAAGTGAGATTAAATATTAATCTGCACTTCCTGGGATGCTGCAGAGCTTCTCCCAGTTAATAACTCTGCTTATTTCCTTGAAATCAGGGAGGATTTAGTAACACTAGATAATGGAAGTAGTAGTAGTAAGTCAATAATGGAACTAGGTGTCACTTAGCAACAATAGGTGCCATAAGTACACTACCCAGGGAAATACATAAACCATTATACAAGATAGAGGTACAAGTCTCTCACTTTCCAGGGAAAGTAACTGAGGCTGGGAGGGCTCAGGGGGCAGCAGGGAAACTGACATGGCACCCTATGTCCACACATTCTCCTCCTTCCCATCAGGGCCTGCCGAGGCCACTCCAGTCCCTGTCACTCAAACACCAGGAATCCTTCTGAATGTGGATATTAATTGCATAATGAGTCACAAGGGTTCAATAAGTCCAAAAAACAAATTGGTAGTTTTTATAATAATTTTTTTAAACTACCCAATTTCTCAACCTTGGATAATCTTTTAGGGTAAACATAAACTCACCAAATCTGTGTTTCAAAATAATATGATCTATGAATTTAAACAAACCTATCTTCGTAAAGTTATAAGAGGATAGGAAACAAAGAGCCTCATAAAAGAGTTACACAAATATAGAATTGAAATAACAGTTAAATCAAAACTTAGAAATGTCTTGTCAATCAGAGGAGGCAAGAACGGATCAAGCCACAAGCACTAAACCGACAAACTGAGCCTTAGTAAAGTACAGCATAACTAACAACTCGAAAACCTTTCTGAAATGGCTCGAAAAGTTCTGAATAGCCCAATTCTCCCTCAAATCCCCATCATCATTAAGCTACCAGAAGTTCTGGACTTTACAGGGAGAAATGCTATCTTATTTATGGGGTCAAAATACTCTGACATTCTGTAAGTAATGAGAAGGAACTTAAAAGGTTATTTATTTTATGAACACTGTGAGTGCTTGCTGTGGCCTAAGCCCTGCATAGGTAATAATTTATTTAATCTTCATAACAACCCTATGAAGTAGGGTCATCCCCATTTTACATATAACATGGTTAGTCCCATTTTACAGATGAGGAAACTGATGCACAGAGAGGTTGCATATGTGCAGAAGATCACACAGTGAGCAGTGGCAATATGGATCCACACTCTTAACCGTAATACCATGCCAAATCAGTTGTCTATTCCATCTATGCCAACTGCTAAAAAGCACAACTATGTAAAAGCTACTGATCAGCAATTAAAGATAAAGGCAGCATCTGGGTTTAATCGCAGCAAGGTAATTTAGTGAAGAGGTTAAAAGGTAAAAATGGCATTCACAGCACAGTGTCTGTCCATAGTAAGTGTTCATTTAATGGTAACTACTGTTATTGTTGTTGCTGTTGTTATTCAAATCTGAATAAATTAACATTAGTCTTAAATTCAGGACTTCGGCTGTGTGATCTAAAATGACATTTCCACCAACTGTGTTGCTACAACACATTACAAAGTTCTTCAGCAATTTAAAATCAACTGTTCCTCCCTCCTTGCTGCTTGATTATGACAGCTGCCTTCAGATAGTTGTCTTGAACCCCGTATTCATGCCACGAACCAGGCATCATCTTCTTCAAGTTTTTCTACATTTTTCAAAGTTTTAGCAATGAATTTATATTTCTTTTGTAATCAAGGAAAAAACTTTGAATTGGCTCTGAGCTTCCAGGTAGGCAGGACAGAAAGGCAAACATGATTAGTTCCATAAGTCATATCATCAAAAGAGAAAACAGGGGCCAGCCCGGTGGCACAGTGGTTAAGTTTGCGCACTCTGCTTCGGCAGCCTGGTGTTCGCAGGTCCGGATCCCGGGTGTGGATCCATGTACTGCGTATCAAGCGACGCTGTGGCAGGCGTCCCACACACGAAGTAGAGGAAGGTGGGCACAGATGTTAGCCCAGGGACAATCTTAATCAGCAAAAGGAGGAGGATTAGCAACAGATGTTAGCTCAGGGCTAATCTTCCTCACCAAAAAAAAAAAAAGAGAGAAAACATACCAAGCTGTGAGGCAAGTAAGTTTTTTTTAATGTTTCTTACACAGAGATTTACATAAAAGGAGACTTAACAATTAATGTACTAGACAAGGTTCTCAACAGGTGTATAGGAAATGCAGCAGCAAAATTCACACAGCTTTCTCACCACCACCTCAGAGCATTATACTTAAATCCTGGATAAAGGAAAGCAATTCTGAGAGCAAGACAGTCATCTAGTCTATCACCTTCGAGTGGGTCCAACTTATGAAAGAAGGAAATTCTCAGGAGGTAGAGGAATAGAGATACTACTGTCAGCTTTCCCGCTACATAACTTCTCAGGCAATGCAAAGTGCTCTTGTTCTATTCTGCTCGTTTAGTACAGACTGACACTTGAGAAGTCTGACGGTCAAGGGGAGTCACATAGCACAGCATTTCACTCCAGAACCTAAACCTCCAAGTAGGATGTGGTTTCTCTAAGGGGTTCATGAGATCAATGACTGAGGACGTGAAAATGACATCTGGTCAGAGTAGCCACAAGAGGAAATGCCATCTTAGAATGACAGGAAGTAGGTGGCCAAGGTTTCCGTTACAACATTTCAAAGACCAAGGTATATGCTGGACGTCTGGATTCAAATCTACAAACATTTACTGAGCTCCTACTATCTAACCTCAAGTTCTTTCACACATTAACTTGTTTAACTCTTACAATAACAAACACATCTATTAACATGGATTAAGGGTATAGAGTTGTACTGTTTAAACAGAATGGAGTAAACCCCATGAGGAAGTAGGAACACTTCAGAAGTAGGATGGAATGATTGCTTCTGTATATGGGTTTCAGTTCTCGGATTTAAAATGCATACAAATTGTCAGACAGGTTGGGTACACAAACCATGAAAACTTTATAGGAAATGTAAAGAATTTTCCAAGGGCAATTTTTCACTATAAAGAAGGCTGACTTTAGACTCTAATGCTACCATCTTCCCCCTCCCACTGTAAGATGAAGTTCCATCACATTTTGAAAAGCAAGAAGCTGAAAGACCCTCTCATCCAGAGGACTCCTACACATACCTCAAGACCAGTTTAAACGCCACTTTCCCTATGAAACTTCCTTGATCCTCCTAGCCGGAATTAATTAGCTCCTCTTCTGTTACCGTTCTGGGGAGCTTTTCACAGTCTACCTTTTATTAAGTTTGTACATGTCACGCTCTTCAGTAAGACTGTAAATTCACGAGGGCAAGGACTGTATCTTAACCACTTTTGAGTCTCCAGTGTTTTAGGTACCGCAAGCACTCAAAATATATTTGCTGAATTGAATGCTTACATCAGTTTTATGTCACTGGTTATCTTTAGCCCTAAAGAGAAATTTAGTTGTAAAAATATGCAAACATTTTCATTTGTTAATGGCCCAAATTAAGGCAGAAGCATTCAACTGTTCATCAACTGAAACCCAAAGGACTACTTACTAATAATTAGAATGTTCTTTTGTCCCAGCTAAGAAAATGTTGTTCTGCAAAACTTGCTAGACATTTTTTGACACAAAGGTACACTTGGAAACAACACAACTGAACCTTTAAGAAGTGCCAATAAACTTGTTTTTAGCAACAAATTATATAAAATTTGAAAATGCATTTTGCTGTAGCTAATAACTATATACGGAATAACTTTACAAGGAATAAACATCAATTATCTCAGTGAAATTTTTTACTCTCCCATTAGGGGCTCTCAGCATATCACAAAGATATTTAAAATATAACAATTAACTTTAAAGGCAAAAAATGTTTATACGTATTTTTTGGAGTAGAGGCTTTAAATTATATATATATGCCTTTAAAGTATATATAAAGTACACTTAAATATATAAAATATATAATACAAACACATACACATACTTTGGAGTAGAGACTTAAATATATGTTAGACATATATATATCTTTTCTCTGTATTATTTTTTTATTGAGGCAACATTGGTTTATAGCATCATATAAATTTCAGGTGTACATCATTATATTTTGACTTCTATATAGCCTACATTGTGTTCACTACCAAAAGTCTAGTTGCTATCTGTCACCATTCAAATGTGCCCCTTTATCCCTTTCACCCTGCCCCAGCCCCTTCCCCTCTGACAGCAGATATATATATATCTAGATATAAGTATTAAATAAATAACTATAAATATTATATATATACATATTTATATTTAAGTCTTCAAAGTAATCATTCCTTTTCTCTTGTTCTGGGAAAATTTGAAATAGTAAGTAAAAATTATTATGAAAAATTGAAAAAAGGAGCAAATAACTAAAGATTTGCCACAGTGTATTGTTACTGCTCAGCTTACTGGCCAAAGAAAAGAAAAGGTATCAGGAAAATGACCTGCCCTTCAGAGAAAAACAAAAACATGGGAGATAAGAAGGCACAAGAACTAGCAAAACAGAGAAGAGGTCAGGATTAGAGGCAACAGATGCAGGGAGCCAAGTGATGAACAGTCAGTTACGGTAGAGCAGGGATACAGCGACAAAAAGAACAGATGTGGGGCAGGTGGAGGTGGGAGAGGAGAGAAGATTTCTACATCAGACCCTTGGGGCCTCTTAAAAGAGTTAATATAAAAAAAAAATACAGTCTGATGTAAAGTCTGATGCTCACCTCAATTATTTTTGTCATTAGACATTTAACCAAATAATCACAGAAATGGAATATGCATCATCATCTAGTCTAGCGTTTCTTAGCCTGGAATCCAAGGCTGAACTCCGAGGAAAAGCGGTCCGTGAACCCTCTAAAATTACATCCAAAATTTTGTGTGCCTGTGATTTTTCTGAGGAGAAGCCCCTAGAGTATTTCTAGTTCTTAGAGAAGGGATCAAGGGAAGATTCTCCACTCGCAGAATAAGGACACTGGGGTCCAAAGAGATCAGCTGGAGAGCCAACCAAAGTTTTGAGAAAGAAAGCTCTTCGCTTTAGCAGGTTCAAATTCTAAGTAGAGATAACAGCTATTTAAACACCAGGCACCAGTTAAATAAACAAACCATTAGATGGCAATCAGCAGTGTCAACAGCTGCAGTCTACTCATTTGTTGATGGATGGCCAAGTCAGCAAATGGGTCATTACATGAAGCCTAATGCCCAGTGGACAACCCAAGACCAATAAATATACCTCCAAAACAAGGCAAATAATATAACCAATAAAAATTATGTTTTTTGAGAACTCTTAATGACATTGAGAAAATGCCCACAATTATACACACATACAAGACTGAAAAAAACATACAACAAAACGTGACTGCTGATTACCTCTGGTATGTGAGACTATTAGTGATTTTTTTCTTCTCTAAACTTTTTTGTTTTCCAAATGTTCTTCAAAAGCCCTTATCACTTCTATAGTCAGAAATTAATGAATATGCTGTATTACAAGATAACGGTATAGAAAAAGCTCACATCGAGGTTTTAGCCCCCACTACATCACTCAACAGCTGTGTGATATTGGAAAAGTCACTTCACCTCTCTGGGTCCCACAAACTTCACCTGTAAAATGAATGACTTACACCAGATCTTTCCAACTATATATGTCTATAATATCAACTCTTAAAACTTCCCTTATTGATGACATTTGGGGGAAAATAAACCACCCGAATGGAATGATAAACATTTCAAAATCACATTGCCCACTACATACAAAAGAAAAACACAAAGACTAAAAAGTAGATATATTTCTGTGTCAGATCCTCATTTCCAGCAGAGCAGGGGCAAAGCCGAGACTGGCAGATGACAAGAACTATAGGATGTTCCATTGGTGAAGAAGGGTGTCCAGGGGGAGGCCTGCTGCCCTCTCTACACAGCTCTAGGGTAAGCCCACAGTACTGGGACAGCAGGGGACAGACCCTCAAGAAGGCTCTGTTTTTGGATGAGGAAACTAAGATGGGGAGAGTCCTTCCATTTCTAAAGACCCTCTCTGGTACTGGCTGTGTGAATTTAGGACAGTGACTTCACCACTCTGGAGGCCCCAGTTACTTCATCTAGAAAACAGGGATCAGAATGCCCACCATTATAATCCTAGCTAGATTTTGTTCATTCTCAAGACCTAGGTGGATAATGGACATGTCCCACTATGTGGAAAAACACTCCCTGCAGCCACAAATGTTCAAGAAGCTTCTCAGTAAAGATAGCACCACCCCCACAAATGACACCCCATTTCCCTGCTTCCATTTTCCCATAGCCCCTATCACCATCTAGCATTCTATATTCTATTTTTCTTATTTGTTTAATGTCTGTCTAATCCCAATTTTCACAAAAAGTTCCGTGAGGACGGAGATTTTTGTCTATTTTGTTCACTGCTCTATTCCCAGGTCCTAAAACAGGGTAGGTGCTCAAAACACATTTCTTGAATGAATTTACTGAGGGGTCAGGATCCCCTCAGTCTGGATATAGAGCTCTTACACTCTGGACACCAATAGTTTTTTTGTGAACTGTCAATCTATTTTAATCACAATAATAATAATTCAGCCAGCAGCATCAATGATTTGTTTTAGAGACGGAAATTTACAAAGCCAAGGAAAACATAATGTGCCTGGGATTTTTCTCAGGAAACGAAACTCTCAGCCTGAGTTACCAAAGCCGGGCCTGCCATGTAGCCTCAACCTTGCCTGGAGCTATCCCAGCACCTTCTATCTCCCCTCGTCAGCTTTAAGCACTGGGGTGGGGAGGGGGATGTGCGCTATGTCACAGTAGGCAATCCCTAAACGTTTGCTCATAGAGTAAATGAGGAAACTGCCTCATCTTGGTTTGACTTCTCGCAGACCCAAGCCTCACAAGAGTTCACATGAAGTAGAATTTTCTAACTTTCCTCACTACGTGACAAATACTGAGGTTAAGGGCCAGAGAATGTATGCTTGGTGAAGAAAACAATCAAAAACTTTTTTAAAAAGTTTAAAGTTTCTCTTTCGAAATAAAATGCCTCATTCAATGATAAATGGAAGACAAATGTCCATTCTCTCACTTCTCCCCATATCCATCTCCCAAAGCAACCTAGTGAAAAACACAACCAACCACCCTCCAAGTTTATCAGTTTTGTAAAATCTTTATTTGTGTACGTTAAATTAACTTAAAGCAAGTTCCATCAGTGTTTACAAGGTGCAAAGCCGGTGGACCATCTTGATTTATAGATGATAGAGATGGGACAAGCTGGCAGAGGTCACATGGCTCTGATTACTCCCAGGTGGCACAGTTCACAGCCATCAGCTACCTAATATGGAGGGAGGGGAGCGGACTGGCCTCAAGCAAATGCTACATACCTACTTCCACAAAAAGGAAAGCCCCCAGGCTGCGAGGCAGAAGTCCACAGGAGGAAACTTCACAAAGGGAGTTGTGGAGTCTCCCCTAGCACTTCTGGCTTAATTTAGCTTGCAGTTAAAAGACAATGATCATTTCCAATAATACTGGTTCCCTCACAATAATTGGGAAGTCCCCTCTCTTAGAAAGTGGCAGATTATGCCCCTTCCATAAGATAAACTCATCAGCAGCAAAGATGATGTATTCCTTCTCATCCTGCTGCCTAAATGAGGGACTTCCACTTCTTCCAAGCTCATTGTGACTGATTTCCTATGTGAAATTAACAGACTGCCAAGGATTAGGAAACAAAGTCTGACACTTTTAGAAGGCTCAAACGTTATTCCTGGATGACACATCCTGACAAGTCAAACTTGCCCCCCTGAGTGCTTGTAAAAGTATGTAACTAAACTAAATGAATTTCTTCATAGATATGCTACAAATAAAGGTGACCGGAGTTGGAGATATAAACACAGCAGGTGCGGAGGGCGGAAGTCAAGGAAAGCCGTCAAAGCTCCCCTTCTCTTCACTGCCAAATCAGAACACACACATCACGTAACTTAGAAATCGGTGATGATGGTGCTGGTGACAGTGATGGTGATGGAGCTGCAGTCACCTTGGCCCTGTACGAAAGCTGGTGAACAGTCCAACGTTGCTCGTGTTACATTTCTAAAGCATTATACATGCAACACAAAGGGCTTCAGCTTTCCGCTCTCAAGCAAGGGGGAAAAAATTGTCCAGGAAAAGTGTGGTTAAAAGAGAGAGGGTGATATTGAATCAAGCCCTGAAAACTGGAACACCAGTGGCTATGGATATTCCATTGGTCCTTCCATAAAGAGGAGCCAGGTCTCTAAAGTCCCTCCATCGATTCAAAAGTAGCAGGTTAAATAAATACAAAATAAACGAGGCTTCCAATGTTACATAAAGCATTCAGAAACTCTCCAGGCACACAATTACCATTTATGCTTTGCCAAGACCTAAATGCTGAAGTCAATACTTTATTTTTTTGGTAACCGTCACACAGTGATTTCAAAACAGAAGGGGAGAGGATAGGGAAGAGAATGAATGGTGTGGGATATGGCAAAGGTTGGCAAGGAAAACATTTCCCAAGTCCCTACTATGTGCTAGGCACTTGACATACATTCTCATGTAATTAAGTTCAATTTAACCCCTGTAATAATAACACTATAATTAGGTATTTTTGTTTATAGAAATTGTTGTTATTATAAATTGGATAACTTAACCTAAGTTCACATAATTTACTATACTTTGGAGCTATGTTTCAAAATTAATCTTAAACCTGGTAATTAAATAGATCAGAGTATTCTAAGTTTTATTTCAAACATAATTTTATCTCCCTTTTGAACATATAGCTCCTTAGGGGAGTCACAAAGAATACTGGAGAGTTTTCTAAGGCCTGAAAATATTAGAATGGAAGATAACAGGAAATTAAAACTGAAATTTAACATTAATAGTGGTTGTGTCTGAAATATGCAACAAAAGTTTTTATTTTCCCTGCTTTCTACTTATCTATATTTTTTCAACTTTCCTTGATAAGCATGAATTACTTTAAACTAAATAAACTTTTTAAAACCTTTAAAGCCATTGATTACTATTTGGGAATTTTTTTTTTAAATTTTATTTATTTATTTATTTTTCCCCCAAAGCCCCAGTAGATAGTTGTATGTCATAGCTGCACATCCTTCTAGTTGCTGTATGTGGGACGTGGCCTCAGCATAGCTGGAGAAGCGGTGTGTCGGTGCGCGCCCGGGATCCGAACCCGGGCCGCCAGCAGCGGAGCGTGCACACTTAACCGCTAAGCCACGGGGCCAGACCTATTTGGGAAATTTTAAAAAAGAATGTCCACAGGGCGCCGGCCCCGTGGCATAGCGATTAAGTGCGCGCACTCCGCTGCTGGCGGCCCGGGTTCGGATCCCAGGCATGCACCGACGTACTGCTTGTCAGGCCATGCTGTGGCGGTGTCCCACATAAAGTGGAGGAAGATGGGCACGGATGTTAGCTTAGGGCCAGTCTTCCTCAGCAAAAAGAGGAAGACTGGCATGGATGTTAGCTCAGGGCTGATCTTCCTCAAAAAATAAATAAATAAAAAATAATGTCCACAAAGTAGCTAATGTATATATGGTGCTTCTTTTAGGACTGGGACTGAGGTGGGGTGAGTGAGGCACTCAATTCAGGAACAGAATTTAAGAAATCACTAAAAACTCATTAATCAAGAGAAATTTAATGAACTACTCAAATAAAAATCAAAATTAGTACCAAAAGAAGCTACGATAAACAAATCAAAACTTGAAATAAAGATAGGATCGGTCTTACTGATTTTTTTTGCCTCAGTGTCCAACAGTGCTTCGCTCAGCACTGGCTTACTCTGTGCCAGGCACTGCGATATGACAGTATATTTATTCCTTCACCATCTGAGATAGGTATTTTCATTTCACAGATGAGGAAACTGAGGCACAGTAGTCAGGGAATTAGTCAAAGGTCACAGGACCAGTCCAAGGTCACAGAGCTGTTACGTGGCAAAACATCTTTAAACTGATTAATAAGAGGCCATTTTTACTTCCCTTGATCATAAAGATAAAATCAACATCTAAAACTGGTCTACAAGGGACCAGATAGTCAGATATCACCCACAACTTGAAAGATTTAAACCCAAGCTCAACATCTGTGCTTCTTCCTTAGATGATTAAGTAATACAAGGGCAATTTGGGCAAAAGACCAAAACTTCACTCTATTGAAATCTTTTGTATTTTATTTTATTGTTCACATATGGGTGAAACCTCCTAATGGTTCAAAGTATGGAACAGAGCGAGGGAAGGGGGAAATGTGAGGGCAAAGACTTTCCTCTCATTTTGATTCCCCAAAGGAAGGAAGGAAGAAACAAACAGTATAGCTTGGAGAACAGGCTCCCAGGGCAGGGCAGTTTCTCCATGTGCTAAACTGTGATTACTCCCCTGCCACAACCCTGGGCCTGCAGGGTAAGGCAGCACACAGACCCCCATGGTCTCCCCCGCCCTCCTCACCACCCCCTGCCCCGAACCTTATGCACAAAGAACACGGACTGTGTTGCCTCCTCACGCCTCACCTTCATGCCTCCAGAAATGCTGTCCCTCAATTTGGAATGTTCCCCTACCACCTCCTGATCTTAACCTGTCAAATGCCGGCTTACTTCCATATTACACAGATTCCAGGAAACCACTCAGAACGTCTCAATTGGAATCTTGAGCTGAGACTCATGATTTGTAGTTTTCACAGCTCCCCAGGTGATACCTATGCTGCAGGCTTTCACCCTTCTGTGTCTGAGAATTTAATCTGATCTTAATTTAATAACTTAAAAAATACAAGAAGAACACTCACAATGTTTAAAAGCAGATCCAATACAAGGAAATATGGATGGGTTCCCAGAAATGTCTCTGCACAGGTATGACACAGATGACTGTGCCCGGCTGAAAGTAGGGGGTAGGGTGGAGACGAAGCCAGAAAGTTAAATATCCTCCACAGGATGGAACACACACCTTAGCCTTACTGAAAATGTCATGGCAGATTTCAACTCATTAACAACTGATCATTTCTATTTAGCTGAACTTTTGGGAAAACACAACTTTGTGGGTAGGTTCTTCCACCAGAATTATCCTTCACCCACCTTCCTCCCTCCTTTTCCTCCTACCTCTGCCAAAATAAAATGCCTTTCGATTTTGAGCCAATAAGAAAGGACCCACCAGAGCAGTACAAGCTTCATACACATCTCTCAAGTATATATTTTTATTGATGTCACAATGTTTATAACATTGTGAAATTTCAGTTGTACATTATTGTCAGTGACCATATAAATGTGCCCCTTCACCCCTTGTGCCCATCCTCCAACTCCCTTCTCCGTGGTAACCACCAAACTGATCTGTTAGTTTATCTTCCACATATGAGTGAAATCATAGTGTTTGTCTTTCTCTATCTGGCTTATTTCACTTAACACAATACCCTCCAGGTCCATCCATGTTGTTGTAAATGGGACGATTTTGTCTTTTTTATAGCTGAGTAGTATTCCATTGTATAAATATACCACATCTTTATCCAATCATCTATCAATGGACACTTGGGTTGCTTCCACTTCTTGGCTATACTGAATAATGCTGCAATGAACATAGGGGTGCATAAGCCTCTTTGGATTGTTGATTTCAAGGTCTTTGGATAAATACCCAGTAATGGGATAGCTGGATCATAAAGTATTTCTATTTTTAATTTTTTGAGGAATCTCCATACTGTTTTCCATAGAGGCTGCACCAGTTTGCATTCCCACCAGCAGTGAATAAGGGTTCCCTTTTCTCCACAGCCTCTCCAACATTTGTTATTTTTTGTCTTGGTGATTATAGCCATTCTAACAGGTGTAAGGTTATATCTCAGCGTAGTTTTGATTTCCATTTCCCTGATGATTAGTGATATTGAACACCTTTTCATATGCCTATTGGCCATCTGTATATCTTCTTTGGAGAAGTGTCTGTTCATTTCCTCTGCCCATTTTTTGATCGAGTTGTTTGTGCTTTTGCTGTTCAGTTGTGTGAGTTCTTTATATATTATGGAGATTAACCTCTTGTCTGATATATGATTTGCAAATATTTTCTCCTAGCTAGTGGGTTGTCTTTTCATTTTGATCCTGGTTTCCTTTGCCTTGCAGAAGCTCTTTAGTCTGATGAAGTCCCACTTGTTTTTCTTTTCTTTCCCTTGTCTGAGTAGACATGGAATTTGAACAGATCCCTCTAAGACCAATGTCAAAGAGTGTACTGCCTATATTTTCTTCTAGGAGTTTTATAGTTTCAGGTCTTAACTCCAAGTCTTTGATCCATTTTGAGTTAATTTTTGTGTATAGTGAAAGATAATGGTCTACTTTCATTCTTTTGCATATGGCTGTCCAGTTTTCCCAGCACCATTTATTGAAGAGACTTTCCTTTTTCCACTGTATGTTCTTAGCTCCCTTGTCCAAGATTAGCTGTCCAAAGATGTGTGGTTTTATTTCTGGGGTTTCATCAAATATTTTTAATGGTGTGATCACATACTGAAACACTTGCTTAAAAGTATACTTTCCTAAAGAAAATATAGAACAAAACCAACCCCAGGGTTTTGTTGCATAGAATCCCTGCACAAACACCTTACTTGTTTGCCAGCTGAGTTACAAGCTCTCATTCAAGTTCAAATTTGTGACCCTTATGGTTGCTCACTGAAAGGAATGAAGCAATCTGTTTAGAGAAAGGCAACATGCATTTCTAAGGATTTCCTTTCTCCCCGCCAAAAGAGGAATAAGATGCCAAAGTTACATCCTCCATATGCATCCTCCACCAGTCACTGCAATTAGGCCAGTAATGAAAAAAATACTCCTATCCAATAGTACAGGCTTATTGCACTATTATTTTCCATTTAAATAGAACCACTTACTCAGATGTGTACATTGGATTGGTATAACTTTCATGAGCTTTCCTAGTCTCTGATTTAAGACTTGAAGAAAAGGTAGTAAAATAAATAAAAAATCTTAAGTTTTGTTTGGCAGCATTTTTAAATTGAGACTATGTTAACACTTTCCCCAACATCTCATTTTGAAATAACTGCAGCATATACTACAATACGTGTTCATTAATTTGGGAGGAAACACAGGACTTCTAGATTTATTGCAATAGAATTAAATCAACCAAAAGTATCAGCAGATTCAGCTCCCCAGAGCTGATGTGCCCCCTCCAAGTCTCGTCTCGGGGACACATGATTGTCAAATGAGGACACCAAACCATATGATAGCCAGTTGTTTTCAGCTCAAACCTTCTGCAATTCAGTGATACATATTAGCATCACAGCTAATTGGGCTTACTTTATCTTTTTATTTTGACACTACTTTTGTCATACTCTGTGGGACCCAGCACTTATCATAAAAGAGAACTTCTTAGGAACTTTTATTAAAGTAGTCAAAAGTACCAAGTGGAATATTCCTCGTATTTCATTCATGAATGAGTTGATTCATGTGTTAACTCCCCTGCCTGCTCAATCACTCAGCAAGCATTTCTTAACCACGGGGCACTGTGCAAGGACTGAGAGGTAAGGAACACACAGTCCCATGGGGGAGTAAAACGGAGGAATATAAACGAGTACTTTCAATATGACGTGTGGCAGGGACTGGCTAGACCTGTGTTGTCCAGCACGGTAGCCACTAGTAACCTGGGGCTATTGAGGACCTGACATTTGGCTAGTCAAACTGAGATGAGCTCTAAGTGTATTTTATACTTAGAGCTTTGTATGAAAGAGCTTTTATACGAAGACTTTGTATGAAAAAAATGTAAAATATCTTATTCATAAATTTTATTGATTACATGTTGAATAATACTTTGAATATTTTGGGTTAAATAAAATATATTACTAAGATTAATTTCAGGGCCGGCCCCATGGCTTAGTGGTTAAGTGCGCGCGCTCCGCTGCTGGCGGCCCGGGTTCGACCCCGGGCGTGCACCGACGCACCGCTTCTCCGGCCATGCTGAGGCCGCGTCCCACATACAGCAACTAGAAGGATGTGCAGCTACGACATACAGCTATCTACTGGGGCTTTGAGGGAAAAAATAAATAAATAAAATTATAAAAAAAGAAAGATTAATTTCATCTGGTTCTTTTTATTTTTTTTTAAATGTAAAATTACATATGCGGCTCGCATTATATTTTTATCAGACAATGCTAAGCTAGATGCTCCCCAATCCTGTTTCTCCTTCCTGTACAGACAGAAAGACCACATTTCCCAATCTCCTTGGCAGTTAGGTTGAAAATATGTGATTGGATTCTGGCCAGAGAAATATAAGAAAATTGAGGTAGCAGAGTCTAGACGCAGTTATAAAACAAGTTGCACAATCGTCCCAGCTCTCTCTCTCTCCTTGTGGGCCTGCTGAAAGCAGAGATTCCACAGGAGGCTCTGAGGATGCCTGGGCAAGAGAGAAGCCATGGAAGTAAGGAAACTACATTCGTGAGTTATCACATGGAAGGCCACCCAATGCATACCCAATAGGATCTTGTCACAATTGAGAAATAACACTGATAGTGTTATGCTACTGCCATTTGACTATAGCAGTTAGCCTACCCTAATTCATACACTAAGAAAAAGTGCCTCAACAAGAGGGAAGACTATCTGCTCAAGAATTCTCAGGATAAGCTTCAGAGATGAAATGCCACGTGAAAGGCACCTAAACGTGGCAGTTCTCAAACTCCATGCTGTCAGAATCAGTCAAAGAGCTTGTTAAAACACAGACTGCTGGGCCCTCTTCTCACTCTCTCCAGGATGACCCAGTTAGGGAGGAGGTCTGTGTGAGAGTGTTGGCCCTCTAAGGGCACCAGGCCTCCCCTTAGGCCCTATCTGAGCTGCCATCAGTCTCCCTTCCCCCAGTCCTTCCAATGCAGTAGGTCTGCAGTGCAGCTGAGAATCTGCATCTCTAACAAGCTCCCAGGGCTGCTGATGCTGCTAGACTAGGGAGCACACCTTGAAAACCAGTCTTAAAGGATGAGCAAGATTTTGTCAAGCAGTGAAGAAAACAAAAGGCATCCAAAGGAAAGAACTACACGTATAGAAAGGTTTGGAGGGTTGGAAGAGCACGGTGTGTTGGGGAAATCAAGACTTTCGGTGAACAAGCATCACAGGGCCTAGAGAAAAAGCCAGAAAAGTAGAGGTTTGTGTTCAGCAGTCAGGAGTTTGAATTCTGCTCCTCAAGGAGAACTTTAAAGAAGAGCTTTCCTTTCCACAGCATATGTAGTAACAAAAATAATTAAAGTAAATATGAATATTTGCTAATACTCCAATTACTATAAAATTCCTGGGAAAATGACAAGGGTACAGTATACTAATTTAACCATTATGGACCAAGTGTGAGACTCCAAAATCACAATTCTTGGATCAACTACCCATTTATTATAATCTCATTATGTGACCTGAGAAACAATTTAACTGCTGTGTAACTGCTGTGTTTGTGCTACAAGCAGAGTAACACTTGCCTTCAACCTACTTCACAGAAACTTTTAGGAGATTAGATGTGGAAATTTTAAAAATTTGTTCCTAGGAAAAGGTATATAATTTACATGCAAAGAACGTCTATTATTTTAACCAGGTACTACTCAACCTAATAGATACAAATGGCTAACGGTCTTGGAGAGAAGCAACCAGAACTGACAAACACCATGATGGAAGACAGGGGGACTTGTGATGGGTTAAGGAAGCAGGGACTATGAGGAACAATGTGACTTCATCAGGAATCCTTTACAGTAGTACAATTCTGAGTGCCCTCCTTCCCACTATTCAGGACAGACGAAAAAAAAAAAAAAGCAGTTCCAAACTCACTTAACTGGATTAAAAGCCAGATGTTAGTGCCCTCTGAGTAGCTGTAAAATATGGCAGTAGAAAAGATAACCTCTAAAATCACTGTGAACAACATTCTATGAAATCATAGCTTAGTTTGTGACTATACCAAATTCCATCCTTACCACAAGTATTTACATATACAGGCAACACAACAGCTAAATGGTAAAAATAGGTTGCTAGGTGCAAGATGCTGAAACAGGCATGCTATTTGTTCTGTATCCAAATGAATGTTGGGGAAAAAAGTTTAGTAAGTCTTTTTCTTTCTAACAATGCAAGGAGAAAGTTCTGTTTGAGCTAAATATATTCTTTGCTCCATATAGAAATCTAATGGTCCCTTTGTGATCATTTAGAGGGGAAAAAAGTGATCAAAATAGTTTGTTAAAAAAAAAGTTTATTAAATGTTTTCTCTCACTGTAGTTAGAATTACATGAATAATTCATGGAATTTGTTTATGTCAAAAATTCAAGGGATTAAAATGGTTTTCCCTCAAAGAAAAAAATTTATGGTATTACTTTCAGCGATATACCTTAATATCATCAAGCAGCAATATGAGAAGATACTTTTTTGATATCTTTCATTCACATCACATACAACTTTGTCAAAGAAGTTTCACACGTTATCAATTTTATTTATTTATTTATTTATTTTTTGTGAGGAACATCAGCCCTGAGCTAACATCTGCCAATCCTCCTCTTTTTGCTGAGGAAGACTGGCCCTGGGCTAACATCCGTGCCCATCTTCCTCCACTTTACATGGGACGCCGCCACAGCATGGCTTGACAAGCGGTGCGTTGGTGCACGTCTGGGATCCGAACTGGCGAACACCAGGCTGCTGCAGCGGAGCGCGCACTTAACTGCTTGCGCCACTGGGCCAGCCCCCTATCAATTTATTTTTATAGGGGAACTGTCATAGGTTTCCAACACTTATTTTGTTAAGTAATAATACTGAAATATAAAACCCAAACAAACAAAACCCAGTAACATTAATCACTATCATTGTTTCATAAGAAAGGCTATTAGAACACACACGCAAACATACTTGAAACTAGGAATGGCAACATTAAAATTTTTTTTAAAGCTTTTAAATCTTTAAGAGCTCACTATATTTTGCTTATTTTTCTCATTTCTGCACAGATCAAAAAAAGCTTTGCCATGGTCTAAGGTCCAGCATTTGGGAACCTAGGAGGGAGGCAATCAAATGCTCACAGAAGTTGATGGGTGATCACCTAGCTCCTCCTTGCAAAGGTGGGTTTGAGTTGGCTCTTAAAGAATAATTAAGAATTGGATTGGTGCTTCAAAATTTAAAAAAAAAAATCAATGAACTAGACTTCATTTACTTCAGACAAGTCCAGAATGAAATGCCTACTGTAGGTGAAGGGCTGTTGGCATGAGTCCTAACAGAAGCTAAGGCACGCATACCATCTCCTAGGATGGGAACTCTGATTAGACGAGCACCCTGTCCTGCCTATCTTGGGCTTGTTTTGGGCACTCACCCTTCGGCCTACTGACAACCTGAAGCATCAATTCTGGGATTTTGCCCTCCTCCAGGAGACACAAGGCAATATCTGGAGACATTTTTGGTTGTCATGATTTGTGGAAGGGGGGGTTGCTACTGGCATCTAGTGGGTAGAGGCCAAGGGATTCTGCTAAACATCCTACAATGTACAAGACAGCCCCCTACAAAATAGAATTATCCAGCCCAAAATGTTAATAGAGCTAAAACTGAGAAATCCTACACCAATCCTATCAAAGGATGTATCAGTCCTATCCTCAAATATATAACATAAATCTTCTTCTGCAACAAGGGAATGTATGTCCAAAGAGTTCAGTGTATTCATCCTATAACTATATTTATTTAATTATAATTATAATGTTACATATACCATTATGTTACTTATATATAATCATATATGTAAGTATATGTAATTTTATATATACATATAAATATACATAAATATTTACAATTATGTCCCTGATCAAGATCAATTAATTCATTGTCTTTGTTCCTTCCTTCCTCTCAATTGTGCTAATATAATGTCTTTTCTTTCTGTACATAAAGTGATAGCTCCTCTTTCCTTTTCTTTCCATGTGTTCTTTTGAACAACTTCTAGAAAAAAATTAGGAACACACTTAGCAAAAATTTAGGCCTTATATATGATAACTAATTTTTTGTATCAAAAATATATAATTATTACATTCTGGAATAGTACATTCTAAAAGCCCAACAATATTAAACACTAAGTTTTACATTTATGTTCACTTTAAACTGTAAACAAGTAAAAAACTATGAGAAGTTAGTGAGGTATGGTTACTAACATTTTACAAATAGGAAATTATGTAAATGCTCAGGTGTTCTAAAGAAATGTACACATAGGAAAAAAATGTACACATAGGATCTGAATCATGTTGTTGAAAGCCTATCTGCTAGATGGTGAACAGTCCTCAACTGTTGGGGTCTATGTGTAGGTCCTCAGGCCATCAAGGACACCAAGTCCCACCACGACAGAAACATCTTTTCCCAGGAAGGTCTTTGTGGATATTTTACCATTCACTCATGTAAAGCTAATGCCAGGGTACTATTTGAAGGGATAACATCACAGAGGTTCATCATATATGCCAGCAAGTGCGCTGGGAGAAAGGTGCACAAAGAGACATGTTGACTGTCCAGGGATTCTACAAGTACATCTAGAGGTCAAAATGGAATCTTCCAGTAAGCAACCAGTAATATAATTACCAGTTTATTTAGAATTGTGATAAGTACACTGAAAGAAAAGTAGAAGATGCTTAACTAGTCTGGGGTCAAATAAGCCTTCTCTGAGGAAGATACTCTTAAGCTGTGGTGAGAAAGCTGAATAAAGAATGGCTGAGTTAGCACAAGTTGAGGGAGGACAGCATGTGCAAAGAGACACAAAAGAGTTGCCCCTTTTGGGAACTGAAAGGTGGCCCACACAGTGGTCCCGGGGAGAATAACACATTCTGAGCCTGGTGGGGCAAGCAGAGTGCAGACCATGCAGATAGGCATATTAAAGATTGTGTGTTTTAGCCTGAGCTAAATGGGAAGCCATTAAAGAGTTTTAAGCAGAAAATGACACATGGCCATAGGGGCATGAGGATGAGAACAGAGCTTCAGATCAGATACAGTGGGAGACCACATATAGGCAAGTGGTGACTAAAACAATGAAAGGGAATGACATCACCTAACAAAAGGATGCTGGCCAAGGACAGAGCCCTCAGTAACACAGGTGCTACTAATAATTACCACTAACCCTCATTTTTACCCACTCTGCATCCATGGTGCAAACCAACACAACTATGGCAGTGGTCACCCATCTTTTTCCAGATCCTGAGTACTAACAGCAATTCACCATTAGCTGACTTACGTTGTATTATAACTCTAGAGTCATCTTGAGTCAAGATCAAGAGACTATTACGTAGTTACTTAACTTTCATATATTTATACCCGATATTCCAACTGGACTATGCTTTATAGTTCCTTGATGATCTATATATATATTCCAGTAATCAATTTCCAAATCAAAGAATTTCTCACCCCTGAAAGGGACAATCTAATCCAAACCTTCCTTTACACACAACGAAAGGGCAGCTCAATTAAGCGAGCTGGCTAAAGTCTGTCCACAATTGTCATGGGCTATTATGTTACAGAAGGATGACCGTGACCACACTGCCTAATTTCCTATGTAAATTTTTGTTTATGTTTTATTATAACAATAACTTGAAATTAAGTTGCTCTGCCAATTGTAAAGCAAACAGCACAAGCATTCTATAAAAAAGTGTCTGAGTGTTCTGAAACCCAAACTCCATCTGCGCTAGGACCAATCTGTACTCATTTCTCAGCTGTTTTAACAGAAAGAAAACAAGAAAAGGTGGGTGCTCCCCTTTCCACAGCCTGAGAACAGGAAAAGAGGCCCACACAAGGCACTCGCTCTTGAACACAGCTGCCTATGCTGCCCAAGTTACACATCTCAGTAACTTCAGGGAACAGATAGTGAAACTTCTCAGCTGAGGCCCTCCATAGGTGATTTCACACTTTCCACTTGTTAGTCAGGCATGGTTCCCCCAGCTCCACCCCCACACAGGAACGATATGAAAACTCAGGATAAAACAGAACTCACCGATTTGGTTCAAATTTCTAAATACAGCCCTTCGTTTAACCTTCTCTGTCATGCTTGAGCCCCTCACCTCAGCGTTGCTTTGCCTAAAAATCTCTGTAAAGACCTCTCTCAAGGCTTTGGTAACATGTTTCCCGGTTGAGCACTAGATTGCTATTTGCCACACCTAAAAGAAAAGCGGATCAGTAACAATACAAAATAAGGTTTGTCTTCAAAACCACCCACTCTGACCACCTTCAGCGTTCTCTCACAACACTTCCCCGCCTCAACTCCATCCACCTCTCTGCCCTCAGACTCTTTTCCAGGGTTTGCCATGCTCAGCCTCCACTGTTTCTTCACAGGAATTCACTTTCCCTGTCTCTGTGCATTGCTGATTCACAGCTCATCAGCACAAGGAGCTAAGTCCTGGGTGGTCAGGAATACTCCAGATTCTGTGCATCATTGTTATAGAAAACACTTCCATGTGGGAAGCACGTTGCCTTCCAATCTCAAAGTCAGGGAGGAGTTTGTTCTGCCTAGGTGTGGTATTGGCCCAGCCCACCCTCTGCTGACACGACAAATCCTTGCTAAATCCCCAGAATCCTCTTTGCTAAAGCCCTAAGGAGTTTCTCAGTCTGTGAGGCAGAGACTGGTCTGCTTTTCCAAGATATGCTGCAAATCCCAGAAACATCCCAGATGGTGGTAAAGTTATACCACAGGGCCCAACCTGACATCCTCCTCCACTTTTCCTCTGCACTTGGTTGGCCCTCTGTGAGTGAGTCACGGATGAGAACAGCTAACTCGGGACCTGGGTGGACAGTGGAGCCACAGGGCAGGGGTGAGGGGCATGCATCACAGAGAAAAGCCATACAGGGTGTGACAAGGTCAGGGTACCCCCACACCTTGGCATACATGTCTCATCTCACTAAATGAAACGGAAGCCCCTGAAGGTAGAAACCAGCCCACCTTTGTGGTTCAAATTGTGCTCCCCCTCTGGGTATCAACTAAGGGCTGATCATTTGTCCAGGCAGACAGACAAACGGAAAAAGCCTGTCACCAATTCTGTGATGAGCCGGGAAGGCCCTTTTTAACCTCGAGTGCACTTACAGCTCTCCTGACCTCGGTTTCCATCTGAATCATGCAGGCAGAGTTCCAAGCCAAGCTGCCAAAATATTTTAAGAGTTTCCAACCCCAGAGACTTGGTAAAATCCATAAGGGAAGAAGACTTGCGGTTCAGGGAGCATGGTCTTGGTCAGCACCTCCTCCTTCTAGACAAACCTCCCTAACTCCCTACTCAACTAAGCTCTTCTCAATCCACCTCCTACCCAATACAGTAAGAGCAAAACCTTCCAAAGAGAGGTTACATGGCTGCTAATAATCCAACTTATACTCTAGGCACAAAAACCCTTCCACATCATTCAGATTACTCTCCATTACTATATCGGAAGAAATGGGGCGGACTGTCCATCACGGTGCACAATCCAAGGCAAACTATGGATCTGAGCAACCAGATCTTTAGGGCTATTACCAAAATTAGTTTTCAATCCCAAACACACAGTGACTGGGTTGTAGAGGAAGACAGTCGCAACGTGCCTGGGGGATAAGGAGGGGAGAGAAAGGGGGATGAGGGGAAGCAAACTTAGAGTCACAGTTTTCCAATATAAATCATCTAACCACAGATAACAGGGTGGATAGGAAGCCAAAGCTATACATCGACTCTCCCTTTTACTTTTGTGATAAAAAGACCTAACCCAAACTCAGAGTTTGGCACTAGAAGCTCATACATTGTATATTCTAGAAATAAGTGGCCTAACTATTCTCTCAAAACCTAGTGTGGCAATTCCCTGAGTTCCTTCAACAATCTTTCCAGCTCATTAATCTTGTTGTTCACAGGCTCAGAGGGTGGGTGTGTGGCCTGGAAGAAGGTGAACACACACACACACACACACAAATGCGGGAAGGTGGCCAAGGAGAGGATAACAAAACAACTCTTTTTTAACAAGAAAAGCAAAAATAGTTTTAAGTTTTTCTTAAATTCATTTCCCAATAGGAAGAATTCTTAAACAATGAACTCTCTTGCTTGTTTCGAGATCATCTGGCCTTCTGCTGAATTCTCTAATTGCCTACTTCTGGCCAAGTCCTACATGTCTGGGGTTGCAGGACAGGCAACATAAGCAGTCCTAAAACTTATCCTCATTGTTTCGCACTCTCTCTTTTAATGTTTCTCTTTTAACAGAGGGTGATTAGAAACTATAAAAATGAAAAAGGTTTTAAAGTTCTGGTGCAGCTAGAGGTTGTTTTTAAAACTGAGACCATTACTGCCCTCTTTGCCTTTGGACAGTACCCAGCATTTTTCAGATAAACACACATCTGCAGAAACTATCAGAGTTTCCACTTGTTTTACAACACTGGTCACGAGAGAGTATGATTTGGACAGTGGCCTGCATCCTTCTGTAGCACAACAGCCCATTCTAAAAGGTGGCTGAATTCTAAAGGTGAAAAGTGAAAACGGAAATTCAGCTTCAACTCTCTTGCATCAAAGCTCCCAGAAACCATCAACATGCTCTTGTTTATTAATCTGGAAAAGAACTGGTGAAATCCTAATCTAGTTAGTAGAAAAGAGAAACCAAAAACAAAACAATGATGTCTACTTTTCTGGAGTGGCTAAAACATTCAGGGCACTGCCTGCCTTCAATACCCAACCCCACCCGACTCCCCAAATCAGATTTATAAAAGCAGGATGACCTCATCTGAGTTAAGGCTCTGGGAGAGAACATACATAGAAGGGGCTCCTACCTACCAACTTTAGGTTATAAATATGTACCAGTCCTTTTAATAGCCCTTCTCTGAATTTTCTCTTGCCCTGTTATATCCTTCTTAAGATGCAACTCTCAGTTCTAAACACAGACTCTGAGAATACAGCAGGTCATGGATTTGAATGAGAAAGCAATATCTTAGTGCCCTTTCTTTACAAGGCCCCAGAACGTAATCTGCAGATATTCTCAGTTCACGAGATTAGAAGCCAACTCTTCCAAAGCAAGGTGCTAGATTTCCAAGATCATCTTTCTGGGAGCTTGGTAAAGGAGCTGGGGTGGCTTGCAGGTGGCAAGACACAGCAGAGAAGGCCACTACTAAAATTCCTATGCCTTCCCCAATTAAATATTTGAAATGTGCTCTAGATATCCATACAGAGAAAACTGTCACCTACTTGGAAAAGAAAGAAGAAAAATGAGGGAAAATTATTGCCCTATAATCAAAACAAAAACCCAAACACACACAGAGACTTGCTGGCATACAAACTCCATTCACTCTGCAGTTTGGAAAGAAATAACAAACTGCTCCAAAATCTTCCATAATCACCTCCGGTGCTACCCTTAGTTAGCAAACTCCCCTCTAAAACGCAAATACCAGGGGCCGGCTCCGTGGCTCAGTGGTTAAGTGCGCGCGCTCCGCTGCTGGCGGCCCAGGTTCGGATCCCAGGTGCGCACCAACGCACCGCTTCTCCAGCCACGCTGAGGCCACATCCCACATACAGCAACTAGAAGGCTGTGCAACTATGACATAGAACTATCTACTGGGGCTTTGGGGGAAAAAAATAAATAAATAAAAATTTATTAAAAAAATAATAAAATAAAATGCAAATACCCTTTGGTAGATATAATTCTGTTAGCTATTTATACCATGGTGTGAATGTTTTAATCAGATAAGAGCCTAACATCTAGCTGAGATCATTCACACACAGAGACCAACACTGGAAAGGAGAGCGGGGTGGAATTCTGGAGCACCGAGGGTAGGCGGGTGGCTACCCAGAGGATGAGGCACTGTAGTGGGGATTCCAAAGGCCAAGGCGCAGCAGGAGGAGAGAGGACATTTTACCCAAATGTAACTTTGGCCTTCGCTGTGTCAATTATCTCTCTGTAAAGAAAGGCTTTTCGGCCAGAATTATCAAAGACACAGACTAAACAGTGATTCTAGGGTTCTCTTCTCCCATCCTATCTTACTGCTACAGAACTCATTGTGCAAGGATTATTCCAATTATTATCTAAATGCACTACCTTACATTTAGTGGCTATTATGAAACCACTTTTCATCTCTACTAGGAAAACACATAAATTTGGTTTAAAGGGTTTTATTCTAAGTAAAAGGCTTTAGGTAAAATAGCTCCCAAAAACTCTCGTTTTTTTTTTTTTTTGTGAGAAAGATCAGCGCTGAGCTAACATCCACGCCAATCCTCCTTTTGTTTGCTGAGGAAGACCGGTCCCGAGCTAACATCTATTGATCTATTGCCAATCCTCCTCCTTTTTTTTTTTTTCCCCCCTTTTGCTCCCCAAAGCCCCAGTTAGTTGTATGTCATAGTTGCACATCCTTCTAGTCCCTGTATATGGTACTTGGCCTCAGCATGGCCGGACAAGCGGTGCGTTGGTGCGTGCCCAGAATCCGAACCCGGGCCGCCAGCAGCGGAGCACGTGCACTTAACCGCTAAGCCATGGGGCCGGCCCCCAAAAACTCTTTCTTAACGGGAAAAGCTGGAGGTGCTATAGTTCAACGTATACAGGGCTACCAATTCCTACTGATAATCTAAATAGAATATATTTTCATATTGTTATCCTCTTTGGGTCATGGGTAGCGATAACAGATCAAACCCCTCATCCCAAACCAGCCCTTTGTGGCTTTCTTTCAGCTTCTCTGGTGTGTTAGGAAGACAGTGGAAACAGGGTACGTCTTCCCAGAAAAGTCAGAAGGCACAGCATGGGCCTTCCTAAACATCACATTAAGGTAACCCTTGGATTAACATTAATTAGTTCTAATAGTCTAAACAAGATGATGACTAGCCTATGGCTCAGAGAGAAGAACCTGGGGGCTCTCTGTCATCAAGGAAGACACAGCAGGGGACATCAGAGAGGGAAAGAGATCAGGAGGCCTCAGATATCTGCCATAAAGCAGGAGCAAGTTTATCAGAAGCCAATGAAGCTTAAGCCTCAGGACCCTCCCTTGCAGGAGCCCCTCCCAAGGTCCTGTACCTAACTTGGTATTTGTAATTTTCTATTGGTTTTCTTAAACAGGAACTCTATGTTGCAACAGCTTCAGGGCCTTACAAAAGCTGGATCTGTCCCTGACCTGAAGGTTCCTTGGGCATTCAAACTTAGCAAGACCAAAAGTGAACTCATGATCTCTCTCTCCTCCTTCCTCAGCTCTGACACCAGCTACACTTAAACCTGCCCCTCCCCTTCTGTACCTGCTTTTGATTAATGGCATCACCACCTCCCAAGTCAGAAGACTGGGCGTTATTCTCTGCTCCCTGATCCACTTCCAGCGCGCAACAGTCGAGTGAATTCTAGCTCTATAAAAAAGCCCTCTGGTCTGAACTTTTTCCTCTATCCCCTCAATCAGAGGGTTTGTTTGGAGGTTCAGAGCTTTTGCCCCTGGTCCCCCTGCCTCCAGTCTCTTCCTTTCTGATTCTGATCCCACTCTGACATGAGAAGAATGGTCTAAAACACTCCACAGTGGCCCCACAGGCTTCCAGGCTGGAACCCAGGTTGCTCTGCACAAATGGCCAGCTCTTCTCACATCCAGCTCTGAAACTCTCACCCTTCCTTGCACACCTCTGAACACGCTATTCCCTTAGGCTTCAGCTCCATGTCCTCCCCACCTGCATCCACACCCTAAGCCCTTAAGAGTTTTGTTTATCCTTCAAAACCCAGCTCAAATGCCACCTTCTCTTCAATCCTTCCCCACTGCCCCTGGTCAGCTGGTTCACACAACCCTTTCATCTCTGTGGAATTCAGCAATTTTTTATACTAATATTAACTTTTGTCTCCCAGGCTAGACCAGGCTCCCTGTTCATCTTTGTCTCATCTTTTTCTCACTGCCCCTGCTGCGGTGTTCATTCACTTCTGAGTACTTTTCCACGCCCCATCCTGAGTTCACCTTGATACTTCTGTTTGCTATACTGAAAGGCAGGACTCTGCAGTATAACAGCTAGGAGCACTGCACTCTGGAAATAAAGCACTGGTCTGAATCTTGGCTGTACTACTCACTAGCTACGTGACTTTATACAATATTTACCTTTCTCTTTATTCCTCGGTTTCCTCATCTATAAAATAAAGGAACAAGAGTATCTACCTCAGGGCCAGCCCAGTGCCATAGTGGTTAAGTTCCGCATGCTCCACTTCAGGGCCCAGGTTTGTGGGGTTCGGAGCCTGGGCGTGGACCTACACCACTCATCAAGCCATGCTGTGGTGGCGACCCACATACAAAATAGAGGAAGACTGGGACAGATGTTAGCTCAGGGCCAATCTTCCTCAAGCCAAAAAAAAAAAAAAGTATCTACCTCACTGGGTGGTCATAAGGACTAAATGAGTAAACAGACATAAAGAGCTTAAAACAGTGCATGATAACTAGTGAGCACTCAATAAATGCCAGCTTTTCAGATAGAGGAGGAGGAGGGGAAGAGGAAGAAGGGGATGCTGATTTTATTCAACAATCAATTATTTCCCCACTCCACTATATAAGCCCCTACTAAAGGGCAGAGGGGATACTTACCTTGAAAATCTGTTGTGTCAAGAAGGATACTGTACACATATTTTGTTAAATGTTTCTATGAATAATAAAGATAACAGTGTTGGTACACTAGAGGCAAGAGGCTTAAACCAACACATTCAGGCACAGTTCTTCAAGTTCTGGGTATTTAGGTTAATCCTGTTTCCAAATCCAAAATAGGCTATCCTCCATCTCCCTGACCACTCAACTCCAGATAGCTTTTCCAACTCCTTTTCCTATGCCCTTCCCAGGACTGTTGGCTCTTTGTACTCTGAGCACTCTCACCAGGAGACCTCATCCACTCCCATGCCTTCCTCACCATGATAGGATGGATCCACAACTCTATCTATAGCCCCAGGAGTCATGGCTCACTGATTAACAGATGTCTCCATTTTGATGTGCCTAACCTCAAACTTAGGATGTCCCAAAGTGAAATCCTCCTCTCCAACTCAACTCCCCCAGACCCATTCCTTAAAAATTGTCCCCTGGCTCCACAGATGGCACCCTGGAGGTGCCCAAGGCAGACACTTGAACACTCTTGACTCCTTCTTCTCTTATTTAAGTATCTCCTAAATCTAGATGCTTCTCTCCATCTCCACTACCATCTACCTTAATCAGGCCACCATCACCTGTCACCCTGCTGCAGGGACCTCCTCACTAGTGTTCTTGTCTTCAGACCCCTCTTTCTCCTATCCATCAACCACTCTACAGTCTGAGAGATCTTTCTAAAACATCAGTCTGACCATGTCTTTCCCTGTTTAAAACCTTTAGTAAATGGTTCCCCTCCAATATTGGAATAAAGTTCCAAAAGACCCATGATCTGGTACTTGCTTACCTCTCTAGCCTCACTGGTCACCCCTGTACCCCAACCACTGTCCTCCAGGCTGATAAGCCCCCTCCACCCTTGTGGAATTACTAGCAGCTCCAAGGAGGTCTCAGCTCTCCCTCCCTGGGACTTTGCTTCCTTTGCAGAAATGTCCCTCTCCTACCCCTTCACCTAAATTCTTCTCCTCCTTAAGACTCAAGTTAGATATCACCTCCTCCAGGAGCCTTCCTTGACTCTGTTCTAAAGGTGAGCTAGGAGTCCCTCACAGGTTTTCTCAGAGTAGCTGTGCTTACCCCCATCACAGCCTGTATCCGGCTTGGGAGCTCTCTGGACGCTCTAAGAGCACAGACTGCGGCTTATTCACCATTGTATTAGCAGGCATCCAATGGATATTGGGTATGACATAATAAGAAATATATATTTGGTCTCTGCCCTGGTTCCTGGCAGAACTTCTAAAACTCTTGGAATTCCTTGAGTGACAGGGGTGAGAGGAACATCTTTTCTTTACATAACAAGCCCCTTTCAACCATATATCTGAGTTTATGCTAATGAGGTGACTCGCAGAGGATGGGGATTGGTTGCCAGAGGAACCAATCCTGTGATTACAGGCCTGTATCTTTCAGCTCTGCTCCTTGATCTCTGGAGAAGGGAGACTGGCTGGAGATTGAGTTCACTAACCAATGGCCAATGATCTAATCAATCATGCCTACATAATGGAACCTCCATAAAAACCCTAAACGAAGGGATTCAGAGAGCTTCCAGGTTGATGAACATAAATAGGTGCTGGGAGGGTGGCGTGCCTGGAGAAAGCATGGAAGCTCTGCACTCCATCCCCATACCTTGCCCTATGCGTCTCCTCCATTTGGCTGTTTCCGAGTTGTATCCTTTATAACAAACCAGTAATAGTAAGTAAAGGGTTTTCCTGAGTTCTGTGAGCTGTTCTAGCAAATTATTGAATCCAAGGAGGGGGTTGTGGGAACCCCTGATTTTCAGAAGCACAGGTGACAACCTGGGATTTGCGACTGGCATCTAAAGAAGGGTCAGTCTTGTGGGATTGAGCCCTTAACCTGTGGGGTCTGCACTAACTCTAGGTAGTTAGTGTCCAAACTGTTTAATGTGAGAGAAAAAACCCACACATTTAACGTCAGAAGTGTTGTGACTAAAGGAAATAGCTTTTCTAGTAGGGAGGAATAAATAAGGAAAAAGTTTCAGAGTTCTCTTCAGATTGCTCTTCAATAAAGAAAGCATAGAGAAATAAGGGTAACTTATAAGACTGATTCTTTGACGATGTTGTTAACGTATTTCATAAGCCTAGAAAACAGAGAAAATACCAAACACGCAGAAGGGTAAAACTATTTAGCATACAAGACTGCCACCAAACCCACGTCTTAGAATTCTATATGCCTATGGGCAGCTAATCTTTGACAAAGGAGCTAAGGACATACAGTGGAGAAAGGAAAGTCTCTCCAATAAATGGTCCTGGGAAAACTGGACAGCCACTTGCAAAAGAATGAAAGTAGACCATCTTCTTTCAACATACACAAAAATTAACGCAAAATGATCAAAGACTTGAAGGTGAGACCTGAAACTATAAAACTCCTGGAGGAAAATATAGGTAGTACACTACTCACCATCAGCCATAAAGAGATCTTCTCGAATTCCACGTCTACTCAGACAAGGGAAACAAAAGAAGAAATAAACAAGTGGGACTTCATCAGATTAAAGAGCTTCTACAAGGCAAATGAAACCAGGATCAAAATGAATAGGGAACCTACCAGCTGGGAAAAAATATTTGCAAACCGTATATCTGACAAGGGATTAATCTCCATAATATATAAAGAACTCACACAACTGAACAACAAAAAAACAAAACAACCCAATCAAAAAATGGGCAGAGGAAATGAACAGACACTTCTTGAAAGAAGATACACAGATGGCCAATAGGCATATGAAAAGATGCTCAACATCACTAGTCATCAAGGAAATGCAAATCAAAACCACACTAAGATATCACCTTACACCCATTAGAATGGCTATAATCACCAAGACAAAAAGCAACAAATGTTGGAGAGGCTGTGGAGAAATGGGAACCCTAATCCACTGCTGGTGGGAATGCAAACTGGTGCAGCCTCTATGGAAAACAGTATGGAGATTCCTCAAAAAATTAAAAATAGAAATACCTTATGATCCAGCTATCCCACTACCGGGTGTTTATCCAAAGACCTTGAAATCAACAATCCAAAGAGGCTTATGCACCCCTATGTTCATCACAGCATTATTCACTATAGCCAAGACATGGAAGCAACCCAAGTGTCCCTCGGCTGACGAATGGATAAAGAAGATGTGTATACATACATATATATATGTATGTATACATATATGTATACATGTATATATGTATATATATATACATACATATATACATATATATATATGTATGTATACACACCATGGAATACTACTCAGCCATAAAGAAAGACAAAATCGTCCCATTTGCAACAACATGGATGGACCTGGAGGGTATTATGTTAAGTGAAATAAGCCAGAAAGAGAAAGACAAACGGCATGATTTCACTCATATGTGGAAGATAAACCAACACACGCACAGATAGAACTGTTTGGTGGTTACCAAGGGCTAGGGGGGTGGGAGGTGGGCACAAGGGGTGGAGGGATGCACTTATATGGTGACTGATAAACAATAATGTACAACAAAATTTTCACAATAAAATAAATAAATAAATAAAAGAATTCTATATGCAAACTCTCATCACAGAGACCCTGTAAAGGCAGCCTGCTCCAGAAGAAAAGAGAAAACCTATCAGTCGGCAACCAGCTCCATGTCTCTCTGCTTAGGTTCACAAGTCACATCTACTTCAGTTTTCTAGGATATCGGTTTTTCCTTGGCAGGGAAACAATGTTTATTGAAATGCATCCTAGGATAAAGCCTTGGATTGTTCATTGACATGTGAGAAAAGTGAAGTAGCCTTTTATTCAATATTCCAGTACTGAAGTGACAACAAAACACACACACATACACAAATACACAGTCACACATTCACACACATACATACATACACCCAAACCTTCACACACACATAAAATGTAGGTAAGGAGGAAAATTAAATATCTTTAGAATTCATATACTTTATAAAACAAAAACTAGAATTTACTCTCCATCTATAAGATACAGATGTATTTCCTGTAGACATGAATACACTTGGTTTGGAAACTCTAACAGTACCTTTGCTTATAATTTTGCCGGGACTCCTTTTGTTAGCAAAGACCGGATATACAAAAAATGGAGATGCAAATCAAGCTTACTGGAGGATGCAGCTGCCACACTGGAATTTTTCTTTCATCAAAATGCACCAGAGAGTCGTTACAAGGACAAGCTTGATCTACTTTATGAACAGGCTATTTCTTAAGGAAAAAAATTTACAAATATACCTAACTCTACACTCAAACCTTAGCCCTTAGCTCCTGAATCTTTATCAATATATGCTTTATAAGACTACTTAATTCAGCGACTTATGGAGTATAGTCTGTTTATTCTATCTTAAAAATGCAGGATTGGCTGGCCCCGTGGCTTAGTGGTTAGGTGCGCGCGCTCCGCTGCTGGCTGCCCGGGTTTGGATCCCGGGCGCGCACCGACGCACCGCTTCTTCAGCCATGCTGAGGCCGCGTCCCACATGCAGCAACTAGAAGGATGTACAGCTATGACATACAACTATCTACTGGGGCTTTGAGGGAAAATATAAATAAATAAAATTATTAAAAAAAAAATGCAGGATTTACGGTTTCTCTCTCCAAATTTCTTGTTTCCATATTTACTAAATTGCAATTGAACTGACAGCTGGATAAGAACTTCGCTTCTATAACGGACATAGAGTAGTACCAAAACAAGGCCTGGTATATAAAAGAATATAAAACATAATGAAAGCAGGATCATAAATCAATGAGTAAGGAATGGATTATTCAACAAACTGGATTGGGAAAAATGAGCACTGGGAGTAAAGAAAGAATCAAGATAGGCTCTCAACTAAACTATATATCCAAATAAATTCTAGATTGACTAAAGTGGGGGTTGGCAAACTTTCTGTAAAGGGCCAGTTAATAAATATTTTAAGCCAGCTAGTAAATATTACAGTCTCTGTCACAACTACTACTCAACTCCTCCACTATGAAAACAGTCATAGATGGCATGTCAACAAATAAGTGTGGCTATGTGCCAATAAAACTTTATTTATAAAAACAGGTGGCAAGCAGGCCCCTTGGACACAAGATCAAAGTAGTAAACAACTAAATAAGCAAGTGAACAAATAAATTCCAAAAGAAAATACTAGTGAATATCTGATCTGAGATAGGCAAGAATTTCTAAGCATAAAAGTAATGGAAGAAATCACAGAGGAAAAGATGATGATGCTTATCACATACACTTAAATTTCTCTTAGTAAAACAAATACTATAAAGAAAGTAAACGGGGCCGGCCTGGTGGCATCATGGTTAAGTTCGTGCGTTCTGCTTTGGTGGCCCAGGGTTCACAAGTTCAAATCCCAGGTGTGGACGGACTGAGGCATCGCTCGTCAAGCCATGCTGGCAGCAGCATCCCACACAGAAAAGAGAGGAAGATGGGCAGAGACGTTAGCTCAGAGCCAATCTTCCTCAGCAAAAAGAGGAAGAGTGGCGACAGATGTTAGCTCAGGGCCAATCTTCCTCACAAAAAAATAAATAAATAAATAAAAATAAAACAAATTAAAAAAAATAAAGTAAACAAAATTAAAGGCAAATGACAAAATGGAGAAATATTTGAAATGAATATGACAAAGGATTTGGAGTTTGAAAGTTAAATCTTTTGTCTCTCAAACTGGCAAAAATGATCCTGGCAATCACCATATGTAAAACAAGACTAATATTAACTGTTGCTAGGAATGTAACTGCAATCAATCATCAAGCAATAAAACAATATGCCTTAAAGGACTTTTAAAAAATTCTTTCCTACCTTAACAAGTTCATGTTTATAAATCTAGCCTATGAAAATAATTATAGATCTATAGAAAGATTTTGGGGTCAAGATGTCCTCCGTAATCTCAATTTATAACAACCTGTTGCCTAACAACAGAGAAGCATTTAAATAAATAAAAGTACATAGATTACAAAGGAATATTATGCACATATTAAATCATATTTTAGCAGAACATTATTGGCATAAGAAAATGATAAGTGAAAAAGGCATCAGGAATTACTTATGGAATATAATATCATTTTTTATATTTGCATAAGCAGGGAAACCTATTAGAAATTATACACTACATGTTAAGCAGTAATTATTTCAGGGCAGTGAGATTATGGCTGATTTTTGTTTTCTTCTTCATTCTCTGTAGTCTCTAAATTTTCTATAATAATTATGTATTCTAAATATGAAAGATAATAAACATTAATTTTAAAAAGCAACAGTCCTTGCTTCTCATTAAATCTGTGAGAGAACCATAAATCAATTACTTTGAATATCTCAAGAGTAAGACTTGAGCAAAGCAGTAACAGCTTTACTCACCTGTTTCTACTCAGTATTTCTGCTGCTCTTTCCTCTTCAGGATCTTTCAAACAGCTAGACCAACTCTAAGAGGGCGAAGACCTCTCAGAACAAACACATTCCAGCCTCCACAATGGAACATTTCAGAATTCCCCTGGGATATTTATGAATGCTGGTGGTCACGTTTCCAGGAGTTGAGGCAAAATTAGGGTTAATTTGTTATATGCCTAAGTGCATAGCAAGCTAAGTTGATGTTATTCGGTTCAGCAGATAACTCCATCAACAGCTTAATAAAGAGCAAAAATGAAGGCAAACTGCTTGAAATCACAAGGAGAGAAAACAAATTTTCTTGTCTTCAATTTTTAAAAATCTCAAAATAATCTTTCTGGAGGGCAATCTGGCTATACCAAAATCCCTTAAAAAGCAAATATACTTTGACTCAGCTTTTCCAGATCTAGGAATCTGTGCTAAGCAAACAATTTGACAAGTGTTTAAAGTACACATGCAGGGGCCGGCCTGGTGGCGCAAGCGGTGAAGTGCGTGCGCTCCGCTGCAGCGGCCCGGGGTTTGCCGGTTCCAATCCCGGGCGCGCACCGATGCACCGCTTGGCAAGCCATGCTGTGGCGGCGTCCCACATAAAGTGGAGGAAGATGGGCATGGATGTTAGCTCAGGGCCAGTCTTCCTCAGCAAAAAGAGGTGGATTGGCAGATGTTAGCTCAGGGCCAATCTTCCTCACTAAATAAATAAATAAATAAATAAATAAATAAAATACACATGCAGAGATGTTTATCACAGCATTTATAATTGGGGGAAAAATGGAATAGTGGGTATAGGTGAAATAAAATGTCACATTCTGCAATGTGAATGTTTGTGTCCCCTCAAAATTCACATGCTGAAATATTTCCCAGTGTGATGGCATTTGGAGGTGAGGCCTTTGGGAGGTGATCAGGTCATGAGAGCATAAAGGCAGTTAGTACTCTTATAAAAGAGACCCCACAGAGATCCTCGCCCCCTCCTCCATGTGAGGTTACAGGGAGAAGACAGCTGACTAGGAAGCAGGAAGTGGGCCTTCAGACACCGAATCTGCAGATGCCTTGATCTTGGACTTTCCAGCCTCCAGAACTGTGAGAAATAAGTGTTTGTTGTTTATAAGGCACCCAGTCTATGGTATTTTGTTATAGCAGCCCAAAATGAACTAAGACACATCCATACAATGAAATGACACTATTAAGAATGAGACATAGGGGACGGCCCCATGACATAGTGGTTAAGTTCGACACACTCCATTTTGGCGGCCTGGGTTCTCAGGTTCGGATCCCAGGCACAGACCTACAGCACTCGTCAGCCGTGCTGTGGCACCGACCTGCATACAAAATAGAGGACGACTGGCATGGATATTAGCTCAGGGCTAATCTTCCTCAATCCAAAAAAAAAACCAGGAAGATTGGCAACAGATGTTAGCTCAGGGCGAATCTCCCTCAGCTACAAAAAAAAAAATGAGACATAAATGTATACTTATTGACATGGAAAGATATTTGTGATATATTGTGGAGTCTATTTAAAGCAAGTTTAAAAACTATATAACAAAATAACATCCTTATAACACTTGCATATAAGTCTACTTGGGCTGCCATAACAAAATACCATAGACAGGGTGGCTTAAACAACAGAAATTTATTTTCTCACAATTTCGCAGCCTGAAGTCCAAGGTGAGGGGGCCAGCATGGTTGGTTTCTGGTGAGGCCTCTCATGCTGGCTTGCAGACAGCTGCCTTCCTGATGAGTCCTCACATGTTAGAGAGAGAGAGAGAGAGACCTCACTTACTCTTCTTATAAGGCCACAGTCCTATCAGATTAGTGCCCGAACCTTATAACCTCATTTAACTTAATTAATTCCTAAAGACTCCATCTCCAGATGCAGTCACACTGGGGGTTAGGGCTTCAATATATGAATGCCGGGGGGGGGGGGGGGGGGGGGGGCGGGAGGCCCACACAATTTAGTACACAGTAACTAATTATATATTTTTTATGAACAATGCTATACATGGATGAAATTCTAGGAGGATTTGCCTCAAAATGTTTAAATTGATGAGTACCTCTGTGTAGCAAACATAGCATGCTTAGTTTCTACAATAAATGTTTATTACCTGTTTATAATTTAACAAAATTAATGAGATGGTAAATTTTAATAAAGCATTGAGGAAAGGTGCAGTACTCTCTCTTGCTAGCTCACGCCGGAAAGGTGCAGTACTCTCTCTTGCTAGCTCACGCCGGAGGGACTCACAAAAAGTAGCATCAATAGAGCAGTGCAATCACAGGACGCAGGAAATGGATCTAGGAATCAGAGCAGAATGTTCCTTGAAAACATCAGCCCAATTTACTGCTGTGATCAAAATAGGCAACAAAACCCACTGGGCATCATTAGGAATGATATGAGAAATAAAATGGAAAACACAGCCTACCCAAAGCCATGGTCCTGTGACCACACCTAGAACCAAAGGAGTGCTCCAGAAGGCAGCCAAGCAGGTTCCTGCTTTCTTACACCTCAAGATAGTTATAACAGCGCAAGAAAAAGTTATGAGAGAACACCTAAAATAATCCAAGATCCAGCCTTTACTTTCCCACTGCCTCAAGCTGACAGGTATCATACTATTTTTCACTTATCACTTGTCATTGATCATACCACTTATCTCCCCTTACCCCCCCAATCCCACCCATCCCACCCCCAAACAGACACACAGACAAACACAAGCATGACTGCAGGATCTTATGAACCAGAGATCATATCACCTTCAAGTCTGTTCTCTATGCACAGTGCACATATGATAAATCAAAGGATTTTCATAGCCAATGGGTTCTTTAAATTGGGAAGGACTATTTAGCCTGGGGAGTCTGATAAAATTCTATACAGTAATAAAGGCTGAGAACATGTTGAAGATGTGTAGCAAATCTTATAATAGGAGAACTATGAAAAACTTCAAAGCTTTAAGGAGGTAAGAAAAAAAGATTAAATATTAATTTACAATGGGTAATATTATCACTGTATTATCCCAACATGACACAACAAGAAATTGAAGACAAGAAAGTTTGTTTTCTCCCCATGTGACTTCCAGCAGGTTGCCTTCATTATTGCTCTCTATGAAGCTATTCACAGGGTCCTAGCTGCTGTCAAGGTTATAAGTGAGCAACCTTTTCCACTTCCATTATAGTCAGCAAAAAGCAAACATGGTACAGAATAATCCCACAGCTCCTCAATTCTTCCAAAGACATGTTAAGAGCGTGGAACATTATATTACTAGCTATGAGTAAAACAGGTCAAGTCCCAGTCAATAAGGCTGCGCCCGTCAGAAACACTCACAGACAGGGAAAAATGGGATTTATAAGCGTTTTGTCTCAGCTTAAGGTGCCCTCCTCGTGGAAAGTCCCCGGGCTGGGCCCTGCCTTCACGCCCTCCGACAGTGCCCTGTATGTCCTATGTGTCAGCCTTCTTCTGACAGGGATGTGAACTTCCTCATTACTTCTGTATGCCCAGCACCTAGCACAAAGAAGCACTCAAGGTTGTTTCTTGAATGAGCTGAACTAATACACTCAATTAATTAGAAAAGGGAGACTTTAGGAAAAATCTATACTCGAGAATAAAATCTATCCCAACTCGGCTTGCTCAAATTTAAGTGTGGTATACTTGCAATTCAGTCAGTCCACAATCGCCAGATAAGCCCATTTCCCAGTGTACTACCCACCCTGTGGCTGACTCATGCCACTTAGATATAAAAGGAACCTTCCTGTAGAAGATCGCACAGCTGCAGCCTTACAAAGCTAAAGTCTATACTCAAGACATTTGATTTTTGCTTCAGAGCTAACCTTAATGATGGCAAAAAGGCTTTTCCTTCACTACATAGTTCTCCATTAGCTTATTAATTTATACTCTGCCTTGTTCCAAAAGGATTTAAAGTGATTTATATAAACACATAGAAAATTAGATTTAAAATTATTTTAATAAGCAGATGAGAAAAAGCAGACTGTGATAAAATAGTAACACAGGAAAATAAGAAGCAAAGTTTAAGGGCAATATAAAAAAATCATTTTGAAAGAGCCTATATATCTGTTAGAATTGGGTTGCATGTTTGGAACTAACCTTTCTTTTAATAGTCAACTGAAGGGATGGCTGAGGTCAGTTACAAGAATCATAATGTATATAAAATAAAAATAAAGTAGTTCCTCAGGAAAAGCATAACCATCCAGAGTATGAACAGAAAACACTTCCAGGGCTCCTCATAAAGGGAACACTAAAAAATAGAAATAACTATAATAATAGCTAACAAGTAGCACTAACATTTGCAAGACATTGTCCTAAGAACTTCAGACATATTCACTTATTTAACAACCCTGTGGTAAGTACTGTTATTATCTGCATTTAACGGGTAAGGAAACTGGAGAAGAGAGAGTTAAATTGCCCAAAGTCGCAAAGCTAGCAAGTTGCAGATCTGGGATTCAAACCCGAAGGCTGGCTCCAGAGTCCGCACTCTTAACCACTGCACTACAGTGCCCCTCTCACCGTTCCAAAAGCAAATGCCCTGAACAACACCCTCATAGGGGACATCATTCTCATCAAGATGTTTCTTATGATGTCCTTCAGTGTAGGCCAAGAGAAAAACACAAAGCTTACTTAGTTCTGGAGCAGCAATTCCATTGGGTCCAAAATGAGGCAGTCCCCGCGTGCTGGTTTCTGACAGATAGGCAGATAGCTGGGATATTTAGAGTCTCTAGAAGAATGGGGTGGCTTCAAGCCCTTCAGGCTATCCTTCATGAATATCCCTTTTCCTCCACAAGGTTTGGTACACACTGAGTAGCTGAGGTGGAGGGTTATACTCTGAGGAGCAGGTGAAATACAGCTCTCACCTGCTGACTGTTAAGGTAGAGCCACAGGCTAAAGTCACCAACTCAGCTGGAGGAAGGACAGACAGCTTCCCAACCAAGCTGAGGAGCCTGACAAGCACCCATATCTGCCTGAAGACAAGGTCAGCCTACCTTTGCATGGAGGTGACCCAAGGGAGTGCCAATGGGTAGGGCTCCCTTTAGAAAGGGTTTGGCTGGTTCAAACCAAAGGATGAAAAGATCCCCAAATGCCTATGTCCTAGAACAGGTCTCAACAGAGCTGGTCTGGATAACATCCAAAAACAGTATCATCAATTGTCACTCACGACCACAGCAAACCCATGGAACATTCAGACTTGGACCACATAACTTCTTGGTGTAGCAAGAGGACAAAAGCGTTGTAATATAACTCTACAGAGCTGAAAGGTCAACAGGCTAGATTAAAGACAAGACAGTTATTGTTTAGGAGAAACTGCAAAAAATTTGGAAAAATACTTTGATTTTAGAATAAGTGATTATAACCCATCTTCTCAACAGCTTCTCCAAGTTCAACCATTTCACCAGCATTCACTCATTAACTGAGCACTTATTACAAATCAGGCATTCTTCTAGCTGTTGGGCAGAGTGGTGAATAAAAGAGACAAAAATTCCTGCCATCATAAATCTTATTCTTGTTGTAAATACTGTAAGTAACTGTAAGTAACACTTACTATTAATTCCTATTACTATACTTATGCTATTATTCTGACCAGATGTACATCAGGTTAAGATAAATATTATGAAGAAACTATGGCAGGGAATCAGAGAAGGGTATGCGGGGGGTGCTGCCAGATTACACCAGTGGTCACGGAAGCCTCATTGAGAAGGGGAAATTTGAGCAAAGGCCTGCAGGAGGCAGGAATGAACCAGGTAAATGCCTGGGTAGAGATGTCTCAGGAGGAGAGAAGATCAAGGCAGCCTGAGAGGCCAGAGGGAAGGGAGGGATGAGGAGAGAGCCAGAAGTAAACGGGTGGCGAGGAGGAAGTAGCAAGCAGTGGGCATGCTGGGGATGGACCTAGAGGCCACTGTAAGGATTCTGGATTTAACTGGGCAGAGGAGTGACAGTCTGACTTTCCTTTTCAAAGGATCACTGTCTGCTGCATGGAGAAGAGGGCCCAGGGTCAAGCACAGCAGCAGGGAGACCAGTTAGGAGTGAGCGGGCACATCTTTCCACCCACAGCACCTTGGCCACACGCAAGCACAGTCATGTCCTCTTTCTCGGTCTGCTAGTGCGGGCAATGGTGGGGAGCAGAGAGCACCTGACCCAGTGCACAGGAGCAGTGTTTCAAAATCCAGCCCCAGAATGCCGACAGAGCCCCTGGCAGGCTATTATTCCCTCAGGCAATAAAATAAGAAGAAAAATAAGCAGTCTCTCAAAGGCAGGTTAACCAAAGACAGGTCAGTGTGGCCTGAGGGGGCAGGAGCTTGTAGCATTGGAGAGGCATTGCCATTACTCGCCAGGTAGTCCCAGGGCTGTCAGGGTTATGGATTACACTAATGGGATGGACGCCGTAATGAGCGAGTTCTTCTAATCTCTAATACCAGTTATTCTCAAAAGCCTATTCCAAAATACATTAGAGTTTAAAATATTTAATAGTTAATACAGCACCACTTAAATTCCATACCCACACATAGCACTGCCTTCCAAAATGCATCTGATGCTCAAATGATGCTCTCCTCTTCTTCCTCCCAAGTATTTGAGAGCTAATGTCACATAAGCCCCTCCACAAAATGTACTCTCTCTTGGGGCTTCTGCAAGGCTGGGGCGAACTGATCTGATCACAAGGTACACATGGCACACAAGCATTGCCTCTCGGTCTCAGACGGCAGCCTAATGACCAGAAAGGGTTTTGGGGCTTCCACACACCTCGCCCTTGCCATACCGAGCAGCTGCTGGCCAGACTCACATGCAGAAACTCATACATATTATTCTCACTTGTTTTGATAAAAACTGTGATAAGAACAGAAGGGAAAATGGCAAGGCATCCTGTGGGAGGAGGAGACCAATATGCAGCTTTCTCATGAGCCTGGTATTTGTGAGAAGGCCATGGAAAGGCACACCCATCTGTGACTTGACGCCTCCTCGTGCATTGTGCAGGGAGGAAAGAACTCAGGAATGTCATGTCAAACTAACCTTTCTTTTACTCTCAAGAGCCTTCACCCAAAAACATCATAGAGAGTTGGATTTAAAATAATAAAACTATAAATATTTCTCATACCCATTACAGTTTTCTTTCTTTCTCCCTTTAAATTTCTCCCCCTGAATCGAAGGAATGACCACAAGCCATTAGCAAGAAAAATCTAGCCAGGTAAAAGACTAGGATATAAACGGATGGAATAATTCACTATCACTGGTAGAGGATTCACTACATAATACCCTAAATACACGCTTTGCCAAGTATTATTTCTGGGACTATACGAAGAACATGTAAGCTCATAAAGCTAACTTAGAAAACCATTCTGTAATCAAATATCTTACTCCAGCTCCTCTCTCTGTATGTATTTAGCTTTGATTAATACATGGCATTCTCACACATATAAACAGGCACCTCATAATTTAAACTTAAGGCCTCTAATTATCCATTTATACACACAGGCTACACATATATAAGCATATTGAAGTCAATATATTTGCTTTTCAAGTAAAGACTAGTTTATTCTAACACCATCAAACTACTTGTTAATTAAGCAAGATAGCATTTACCAGACAGGAGGAGATCAATAGTTCTGAATCTTCTTTTGTCCAATTGTATGCTGTATATTCAAGAGCATTATTCTCTCCTTGCTGTTTGCACATATAAGCACAGTTTCTTTCAAAAACAGTGCGGATGCCTTTAAACAGAATCACACTAGTAGTGCAACCCATCCCCAAGGTGTGGATGTTCAGATTTCTAGCAATCTCTACTCCATTGCCACATCATCGTCCTTGGCTCTTCAGAGCAGGCTCCCACTGTACCATCTTCATGACAGGCAGTTGTCGGCACCGGAACAGAAGGGAAGCTCCGAGCTGTCGTACTAGAATCCGCTCCTGCCCAACAGCCTGACAAAAAAAATCCAGGCTGCTGGTGTAAAACAGGAGGGGTGGTGCAAAAACAAGATGACACACCTCACATGCACCAAAACCTTCAAAGTATCATTTTTCCAGTAGATTGCTTCATTGTTGATACAAAAGAACAAGCAGAAGATTTACATGTGGTTACTGAAAAACTGCCAGCTCCTGTGATTTGCTTGAGATTGTTCTGAATCTCAGAACCTGCCCAAAATGAAAAAGACGGTGCCAGACAGCCACCCTGCTGCAGATGCTGCTGGAAGGCACAAAGAATGTTCATCTGCTGCAAAAATCATTCTCCCAGAATGCTTAGCCTAGCATCTATATTAGCAAACATCTCTTTCCTTGACCTAAATATGCTGTTTGTTTAATCCTGCATCAGCAAGGAAGAGAGAAGCAAAAGAAAAAAAGTCCAAAAACGAGAGAAATCACTAAGATGACTGCTGCTATGGAAACATGTGTAAGCCACTTCAAATAACCTTTTGCGTATATGGGTAACAGCTTGCTGACTGCAAACCACAAGGGAACACAAAATTGCTGTGTCGCTCTTGACTTCTGCCCATTTCCACTCTTTGCTAGAGAGAGGGCTAGCAAGTTTTCACTGCTTAAAAGGATTCTCCCATCTCTGGTACCCAAAGATGCAAATGAGAACATTGATAAAGGGTTACCTGTCAGGCTGAACACACAGCTTCTAAAGCAGCGCTACAGTATGCAATGGTAAATATACACTGAAGTTCCACAGTCAGCATGGTTATTATTTTTTGGTGCATTAGTAATCCAGATCCTTCCCTTGCAGACTGAATTCAGTGACACTATACTACCTTATGTGTATCTTTGCGGATGGCTAATAGGGAGGCTTGTCATTGATATAATACTAAGATGACTCTTGCCATTTTCCTTCTAAAAAATGAAAAGCGAATTATGTAAAAAGCCCATGAGGAACACACAGGGAAATCTCTCCCATCCACAACATGCATCTAGAAAAAAGTGACTGTTCTTTTAAGATCTGTACTGATATTATTCTTTATTTCACAAGGCAACGGATGGTTTTCATCTTCTATCTATAGATTTCAAAGTTAGAGTGAATTAGAATGATTGAGTACCTACAGGCTGGTAACAGAAACCTGTGTAATGTAGTAAAAGCAGATCTTTAAAGAACACCACACAGTCATGTAATCCCAAAATTTCTGATTTTTATTGCTAGTTTACTTGTTAGGCTCCACAAATAGGCAAAAATCTAGGCTTTGTCTATCTCCTGCATTTTTATGCAAAAATCTAATAGCCACAGGAGATCAAAGGAGTAGAGACACTGGCCACACACAAAAAAACAGAGTAACTATATGTGGTCTAGAGAGTTCTGCTTCAGAATTCTGTAATTCTGGTAATTCTGTCAAAACAGAGCTAGAGTGTGCAAGATTACACCCAAATCCAGACATGGGAAGATCCAAGTCTTCATGCAACATCACAATGCTGGCAGATAAATAATGTGGAAACTCACCTACACAGAAACTGAATACTGGAGACTATAAAACACTTAAACACATGGGTTAAAATTATCTGTTTTGAGAATTCAGAAAACCCACCCATTAACCTGACTTCTGTACTGCAAGGGAAACAATTTAAAAAGTAATAGTCATTGAAAATAAAGATGGTACCTAGAAATTAAACTTAATTTATTATTATTACCTATTTTAGACATCCTATGCAGAAGCCAGGGAATATTACCTGAGATATAAAAGATTATGTTTGAACTTTACAAAGGATTATAAATGATAACCAAGCAAATTTGAAGCTGCTAGTATATTCTATTTGATTTACTTTAAAAAAAACTCTAAGTTAATATTTAAAACAATGGGAGAGAATAGAACAATTTCCTAACAATCATTCAGAAGAAAAAGAAATGTTTCCTAGAGATATATTAATAAGCAGTTAAGCAACTGTATGAATTTTAAATATTAATCATTTTCCAACCGACAAAATTGGCGGCCAAGAAAAACAACAAAAAAATATTCAGAGTGAAGGATTCAAAAAGGCCAAGAAACGGGTTTCATGCTAATAGAAGCATGACAAAATGAATCATTCAAAATGTGTATTCGATTTCACTGCTTTTTTTGCATCAGAATGATCTTGGATTGGTCTAAAATGATAATTAGCATGAGTTTCACCAGAGGACACGAATAGATGGATGTTATCTATTAGCAAGCAGTTCAGCCACCCACGGAGTACATATTTCAATTTGGGGATCACATTAACTCTCACATCTTTAAATGTCACCTCTAATTTACACAACTCCTAAGACTGGATGTCCGCCCTTGACTCCCTTTTGAGAGTCATGTCTTCCTCTCGTGCTAATAATGTTACCTGACTTTCCCATCACTGCCTCACACTCAGATGTTCCAAATTAATCTTTTTTTTTCAATCATCTTTTAATTATGACAACCTAGCATGGAGTATATCCAATCAATGGAGTATTATTGAGGCATAAAAAGGAATGAAGTACCAATGCATGCTACAATCCATACTGACCCTGAAAAACATTACGCAGAGTGAAAGAAGCCAGTCACAAAAGTCCTCATATTATACGCTTCTATTCAAATGAAATGTCCACAACAGGCAAATCCAGAGATAGAAAGTAGATCAGTGGTTACCAAAGAAGATGGAGTCGGGGGGTGTCTGCTAATAGGTATGGAATTTCTTTTAGGAGTAATAAAATGTTCAGAAATTAGAGTGTTTCTAACATAATACACTATCTATACACAATATATAGTCTGTGAATATACTAAAAACTATTGGACTGAACACTCAAAAAATGTAAATTTTATAGTCCGTGAATGTAATAAAGAGCTTGACTCCGTTTTTGATGTTTTACTGCTGACAGTTTTTAAGTCTCACCCCTCTTCCTACCCTGCTGTCCCACATCTGGGGAAGGTGAAACGAAGTTCCAGGTGGCTCACTCCTTCAGTGCCAGCGGGAAATTCAAACCACTGGTAGGAACCCTTAACCCGGCCCCATCCCCTAACCACTACAAAAACTCCAAGCCAGTCTCCTTTCCCTTTTCTTTCAAGCCATTTTAGAACCTGCTTGGGAGCTGCCCTGCTCTACCCAGAGTGCTTCATTATGTGAGCAACAAACCTTTAACACCCTCTCGGTGTACGTGTGTCTGCTGTCATTTGTCTCAACATCCAAGGCAAATTTTTGGGGGAGTGGGGCCCATCCTGTTTCTATGGAGTGGCCCCAACAATGATTACATCTCAATAAAGCTGTTATTAAAAACGGGAGAGGGGAGAAGGAAAACATCTGCTCTGCCCACTCCATAAGGTTGTCAAGTTCAAATAAGAAAAGAGGAGAGAACTCAACCAAGAAATTGCTATAAACATGTAAGTAGCTATTGTTTTATACTTCACAAAGGATTTACTGCATAACTTGAAAACAGCCACCCTGCTGAATGAACTAACAACTACTAAATGTTACTTTGGCCCCCTTCTGAGGAACACACTAACCATGTAACGTGGGACGTGGCTGGGGCTGACCCCAACGTGTGCATTTGAGACCTGGGAACAGGGGTCCTCGCTGTACAAACCACTAGAAAGAGTGGTGGGCCTGGAGGACAGCAGTACACATAGGAGTTTTAGACCCCTGAGAGAGCACCAGTCTGCATTAATTCTGTCTGTACTACTGGTGAAACAAATTAATTTTGCTAAAAATGTATCTCTAAAGTCATGACCACATAAAATACTGGAGTCAGGTCTGCTGCTAACGATGGTATTTAATAGCATTTACTAGTTCTCAAAAGTAGAGAACACAAAGTTACACAGGTGTCTCCACGTTGGTGCTAGAATATCAGGAAGGCAACCAGTCCTTGTGGGGTGCTCTGAATGCGTGGCACCGAGAGACCAAGTAAAAAGGAGTGGAAGCAACCAAAGCGGCTCCACAGAACCGAGGGTGGTGGTCTTCCAGAGAAGACCAGAGTCTCTCAAAACAGAGGAGAGAATCCTCCTTTTTTTGGCAGGAGACAAAGTTAAACAGCTTTTAAAATAAAACAAATCTCCTAAAGGAAGAAAAGTCTGAGTTAGGAAAACAACCTACTTGCTGGTAGGAACGTAAAATGGTGCAGCCACTGTGAAACAGAGTATGGAAATTCCTCACAAAATTAAACAGAGAATTACCATATGATCCAGCAATTCCACTTCTGGGTAGACACCCAAAAGAACAGACAGCAGAGTTTCGAGGAGATATTTGTATACCCATGTTGATAGCAACATCATTCACAACAGTCCAGAGGTGGAAGTAACCTAAGTGTCCATCAACAGATGAATGGATAAACAGAATGTGGTATCTACATATAACGGGATATTATTCAGCCTTTTTAGGAAGGAAATTCGGACACATGCTACAAAGTGGATGAACCTTGAGGACATTATGCTAAGTGAAATAAGGCAGACACAAAAGAACAAATACTGTATGATTCCACGCATGAGATACGTAGAATAGACTAATTCATAGAGACAAGTAGAATGGTGGTAACCAGGGGCTGGGGGAGGGGGAAATGCAGTCTTGTTATTTAACTTAATGGATACAGAGTTTGTTTGGGATGATGAAAAGTTCTGGATATGAGAAATAAAACCACACATATACGGACAGCTAATTTTCTTTTTTAAATTTATTTATTTATTTTTCCCCCAAAGCCCCAGTAGATAGTTGTATGTCATAGCTGCCCATCCTTCTAGTTGCTGTATGTGGGACGAGGCCTCAGCATGGCCGGAGAAGCGGTGCATCGGTGTGCACCTGGGATCCGAACCCAGGCTGCCAGCAGTGGAGCGCGCACACTTAACCGCTAAGCCACGGGGCTGGCCCTTGGACAGCTAATTTTCGACAAAGGAGCTAAGAACATGCAATGGAGAAAGGAAAGTCTCTTCAATAAATGGTGGTGGGAAAACTGGACAGCCACATGCAAAAGAATGAAAGTGGACCATCTGCTATCGCCATTCACAAAAATTAACTCAAAATGGATCAAAGACCTGAAGGTAAGACGTGAAACTATAAAACTCATAGAAGAAAATACAGGCAACACACTATTTGACATTGGTCATACAGGAATCTTTTCGGATGTCATGCCTAATAAGACTAGGGAAACTAAAGAAAAAATAAGCAAGTGGGATTTATGTAGAAGTGGGACTTCTACAAGACAAATGAAACCAAGATCAAAATGAATAGACAACCTATCAGCTGGGAGAAAATACTCGCAAAACATATATCTGACAAGGGGTTAATCTCCATAATATATAAAGAACTCACACAACTGAACAACAAAAAAACAAACAACCCGATCAAAAAATGGGCAGAGGAAATGAACAGACATTTCTCCAAAGAAGATATACAGATGGCCAATAGGCACATGAAAAGACATTCAACATCACTAATCATCAGGGAAATGCAAATCAAAACAACACTAAGATATCACCTCACACCTGTTAGAATGGCTATAATCACCAAGACAAAAAGCAACAAATGTTGGAGAGGATGTAGAGAAACAGGAACCCTCATACACAGCTGGTGGGAATGCAAACTGGTGCAGCCTCTATGGAAAACGGTATGGAGATTCCTCAAAAAATTAAAAACAGAAATATCTTATGACCCAGCTATCCCACTACTGGGAATCTATCCAAAGAGGCTTACGCACCCCTATGTTCATCACAGCATTATTCACTATAGCCAAGACATGGAAGCAACCCAAGTGTCTCTCAACTTATGATTGGATCAAGAAGATGTGGTGTATATATATACAATGGAATACTACTCAGCCATAAAGAAAGACAAAATTGTCCCATTTGCAACAACATGGATGGACCTGGAGGGTATTATGTTAAGTGAAACAAGCCAGAAAGAGAAGGACAAACACTGTATGATCTCACTCATATGTGGAATATAAACCAACACATGGACAGAGAAAACTGTATTGTGGTTACCAGGGGCAATGGGGGTAGGAGGTGGGCACAAGGGGTGAAGGGAGACATGTATATGGTGATCAACAAGCAAAAATGTACAACCAAAACTTCACAATGTTATAAACTATTAAGACATCAATAAAAAAAAATTTCTGGATATGGATGGGTGCACAACAATGTGAATATACTTAATGCCACTGAACTATATACTTAAAAACAGTTAAAATGGTAAATTTTATGTATCTTACCACAATAAAAAAAAAAAAAAGAAAGAAAACCAACGTATTCACTAGGCACTGCTTTCCTATGACTTCCAGAAACAAGTGATGCGAAATAACAGAAAACCAGGAGGATAACTAGTCTTTTCTCCACTTCTCTCCCTCCTAGAAAGAGCAGACAAGCCCAAGGAAAACACCTCATAATGTTTATTTACTAACTAGTTCCTTATTCCATTTGGTAATGAACTTCTCAGAAAAACCCTTCGGACTATGTACCAGCACAGAAAAAACATAGCTGAGATTTAAATTCCTGATTCATAGACAACTTCTACTTCTTTCATTGCGAGCTACAAAATGAGCAAACCAACAGAGCTTATACGGGTTCCAATTTATCCCTCAGCTCAGGAAGCTGCAGGCAAAGTCAGAACTTCAAGTACTGTCATGAGAGATAACAGAGCAAAATCATGGTTTCTGAGAGAGCTCAGTTCTTTGAAGAGAAACCAATAAATCCATAAATGCTGATCCTATGTCAAATATGAGAAGGTGCCAAGAGTTCACCTATTTGCAAAGCTTTACCCCTCACTGAAAGCATCTGCAGGGGTGGGGCTCAGTGGAGGGAGGCTGATAGCACAGAATATGGCAGTGAATACACTAAACACCAATGTCCAACTGTCAATGAGATGCTAACTGAAAAACAAGGAAGCCCAGCATACTCACAATGGCATAATAAAATCAGAACTCACAGTGACCTCTTCTTGGCCTCCACCAGCCTCTTCAAATGAATTCTATTTTAGGCAGATATCTGAAAAGATCACTTAGCGGTAAAGTGTACGGAATTTAAACAACAGAAGAGGCACACAACATAATTCATGTACAAATGCACTCACGAAACAGTTTATGTGCTTCCAATAAGGAGTTACGCCTGTTGGAAAGTCACTCTTACACATGAAGTGAGAGACTAAAATTCCAATTCTGCACACCTCAATTACTTGTATCTTGTATTTTAGCAGCTGAGTATTTTAAATCTTTACAGTCATTGCGTCAGTATAGAAACATTGCCTCATCATGAAGAAAAATTCCTCGAGGGTAAAAAGAAAAGCATAAACATAAAATTTGAGTTTTCCATTTTAACAACTATTGCAGCGGAGTCAGATTTTCAATTAGACAATCAAAAGATAAACAATAAGAAATAAAGATACTACAGTGGTTACCTCGCCAAAATATGGGAGGGAAAATGCAATTTTTCAAAATAGTCCTATGGTTTTGAAAAAGCAGAATGAAAAGATACAAAATAAAATACATACTCCTTTGTCTGGTCTTCTAGTCAGATCAGAAGGAACTAGATATATCATATGTCCCCGCTTACGGAGGCTCATAAAACCCCATTCTCTACCTGACTCCTTACAAGGTATTAATTTCTTTTTACAAAGATACAAAATTCAGAATCTTCATAAGATTTTCTTTTATATACAGTCTATGGTTGGGTTATGGCTTAACTGTAATTATGTTTTAAAAGAATGTTACTTCGACCAAACATTCCCTGATACATCAGTCGATTTCACTAGGTCAGAGAGTAGGAAATTTTTCGGGGAAACCACAGATTATAGATATTGCCATCCCTCCATGCCAATTAAAAACTAATAGGACCCCAAAAAGATATACAAATGGCCAAAAAGCAAATGAAGTCATTGGAGAAATGCAAATCAAACCATGAGATAGCACTTCACACCCACTAGGATGGCTAAAATAAAAAAGACAGATAATGACAAATGTTGGTGGGGTTGTGGAGAAACAAGATCGCTCGTACACTCTTGGTGGGTATGTAAAATAGGGCAGCTGCTTTGGAAAACAGTCTGGCAGTTCCTCAAATGGTTCAACATAGAATTACCACATGATCCAGCAATTCCACTCCTAGCTATATACCCAAGAGAGGTGAAAACATGTCCACAAAAAAACTTGTATATGAATGTCCTTAACAGTATTATTCATAATAGCCAAAAAGTGGAAATAACCCATATGTCTATCAACTGATGAATGGATAAACAAAATGTGGTATAGCCATACAATGGGAGAGTATTCAGCCATAAAAAAGAATAAAGACTGATAAGCTACATCATACACGAATCTTGAAAATATTATGCTTAGTGAAAGAAGTCGGTCACAAAGGACCACATATTGCATGATTCCATTGGTATGAAATGTCCAGAACAGGCAAATCTATAGAGATAGAAAGTAGATTAGTGGTTGCCTACAGCTAGGGGGCTGGGTAGGGTAAAATTGGGCAGCAACAGCTAAGGGGTACAAGGTTTCTTTTGGAGATAAAAATGTTCTAAAATTGATTATATGATGGATGTACAAATGTAAATATACTGAAAACCACTGGATTGCATACTTTAAATGGGTGCATCGTACAGTATGTGAATCACATCTTCATAAAGCTGTTTTTAAAAAAACAGATAGGGCCGGCCCAGTGGCGTAGTGGTTAAGTTCACACGCTCTGCTTCTGCGGCCGGGAGTTCACAGGTTCGGATCCCAGGCACGGGGGGGTGGGGGGGCACCACTTATCAAGCCATGCTGTGGCAGGCGTGCCACGTATAAAGAAGAGGAAGATGGGCATGGATGTTAGCCCAGGGCCACTATTCCTCAGCAAAAAGAAGAGGACTGGCAGCAGATTTTAGCTCAGGGCTAATCTTCCTCACCAAACAAACAAACAAACAAACAAACAGGATATATCAGGGCACACCTATAAAAAGCTGAGTTGAAGGCATTCTATCTTCAACATAGTTATCTCCCCAAAACATATCACTACCTCCAACACAGTGAATTCCCAAAAGCACTCCTGGCACTTTACATGTGAGAGTACAGAAGAGAATGATAAGATGATTTCCTCAACAAGGGCCAGTTAAAGCTATTCTGCTTTAAATTTACAGAGCACTTAGGAGAAACCTCTTGTCTGGTCAATAACTTTGGCTCATTCATTTTGTTTGGCAAGGTCTGGGCCTGAGGGCCAAGCCATCTATCTCAATTCATTCAAAGAAATTTATTTTCCAGATAGTTTCCCACAAAATTTCCATCTCTGCTTTAACCACAAGGCTCTCAAGATCCAAGAAAAAAAAATCATTTGGAAAAAAGTCAGAGGAGAGGTGGAAAAAGATTATTAACAGGGTTCTGAAATTTTATTCAAATCACAAAATCGACTCTATTTAGGTCATTCTAGTCACCCGAACAACGTAGGAGATTTAAATTTTAATGTAAATTTTAATGTAAAATTTAAAGAAAAACACACACAAATAGCGCTGGGCACATCTTTAGCAGGATATGTTACATGAGCCTAATGCCGGCTACATGCCAGACGCTGAGCACAGAATTCAGCCACATGGTCTCATTTAATCTTCTGAACAACTCTACAAGTTAAGTTCTACAGGTGATCTCACTCATGACTGCCATCTTTTGATCTTGTTACAAGTAAACAAGATTTCCACAGAAACCCATCCTCATGTGTAGGACCACAGAGGGACTGCAATCAACACTGACATCAGGGGAGTGAGACTAATAAACCACAGGGGGGTTGGAGGTAAGTAACCCACAAGCTCAAATGTCTCCTTAGACCAGTAGGCTTTCAAAGAACTGTCACTATGAATTATATTAATGAATGATTTTTAAATCATGATACAGTGGGCCGGCCCTGTGGCTTAGCGGTTAAGTGCGCGCGCTCCGCTGCTGGCGGCCCGGGTTCAGATCCCGGGTGCGCACTGACGTACCACTTCTCTGGCCATGCTGAGGCCGCGTCCCACATACAGCAACTAGAAGGATGTGCAGCTATGACATACAACTATCTACTGGGGCTTTGGGGGAAAAAATAAATAAATTATTAAAAAAAAAATCATGATACAGTAAATGTGTATAACAATATTTCCCAAAAAAACTTTGTACCCTTACCACATGTGTTACACTATAATTTTCTATTCCAGGTTTTCTCACCTATTCTAGCTCATTGGAAGGAAGAAAAGAAAGGAAGGAAGGGAAGAAGGAAGAGAGGAAATTGGTCATAGCCCACTCAAGTGTTTTCAGGACCACTATGGCTCATGGCCTGCAGTGTGAAAAACACAAGCATACCAGTTATTAAGTAGTTATAATTCACCAGTGTCACGATATATCCCATTACCTACAAGCAGCTGGCCCAATAGACGAATGGAATGGCCTACTGAAGACAGCAGTTGTAAAATAACAGTCTGAAAGGATGGTGTTCTATCTCACACAATATAGTATATGCTGTGAATCAGCTCTCTCTCCCCAGGTGGAAAGATACTCGTCTAGGAATCAAGGGATAGAATAGGAGTGGCCCCTCTCACTATTACCCTAAAAACATACTCCATCCTTGCTGGTACGGAAGTCCTGATTTTAAAGGGAAGGGAGACAACAACTGTACTCTCCATTAAATTAAATTAAAATAGGAGACTCTCCATTAAAGGGAGACAACAATTGTACAATGAATCAGAAGGTGAGACTGCCACCTGGCCATCTGGGGCTCCTCAAACTGCTGAACCAAAGGCAAATGAGGAGGATACTCTACCAGCTAGGGTAACAGGAAACTGGTTGCTGCCTCCCTAAGGGTCAGGAAGGACTGTGGCTGGAACCCAGGGTGAATTCTTCAGAGCACCTCTTAGCGCTTCTATCTCTAACAATAAAAGTTCATGGAAAACTACAGCAATGCAAAGAAAGGCAGATCCACCATGAATTCAGACTTTCAGGTGAAGAACTGTAATGAGTTCAGGTCCTGGCTGGGGGCAAAGGAAATATGGAATAATAGGAGAATAAAGATATAAATATCAACTACTACCAAATGACCAGTTAGAGAAATGAGCACTGAAGCAGCTATACATATTTCCTCCCTGTTTTGGGGGGGGGGGGGTGTGTGTGTGTGTACCAACGTCTTCTCTTCTCTCTCTTCCTCTTGTATTATTTTATACAAGTGTTGCTGAAACTTAACTCTACAATTTAGACTTTGGGTAACATATATTTATGCGGGACTGCAACTTAAGGATTTATTAACAAAGGATTTTTAATTAACAAAGTCCAGAAATGAATAATGTGACTCTCTCTCAGAGATGGATACAGTGACTAAGGAGACTTTGTGACTCCTTGTTTTGAGAAGCCAGTGAGAACACCTTCATTTGTGTGAAGGATATCTACATTCTGTTAGGCTGACAGAGTCATTTTCATTGTATGGAAGTTCAAATATGTGTAGAACGGTGGGTCTGCATGCTGAGTAGTCAAAGGGATAGCCTGTGCCAGTTATGGAGCTACTGTCTCCCTGCTCCAACCCCACCCTTCCATACTCAGCTCTGGGACACTAGAGCTGGCACTCTGAAAACCACACTCTGTTTCACCAGTTGGCTCCATTAGGCTCGCCACCAGGGGGCACCATAAGGAGATGGCAAGCTGGGCAGGAGAAGCTTGCCCCTTGGTGCCTACTTCCTGCTGGCTTTGGTTCCAGTGTCACCCAGCAACACTGCTTCCCCCCCCACAGCAGCAGTTCTTTCCTGTGCAGCAGCTAAATCAGGTTAGCAGTTTTTCCAGCACTTACAGAACCATCCTCATGCCCTCCCTCGCAGAAACACCATCACCTGCCACCTAGCACCCACTCCTCAGAGGTCTGGGTTTCAGCACCCACTGCTCAGGAGGGTCTGGGCTCCTCCTCTTAGGTTCTAAGATTTAATAACACAGTCTCATCCCCTGGTTCCCCCAGCCCTAGGGCTGATGGCTGCTTCCTGAAGCCACTACCTCTATGATATGTTAGGTTCTCCTTCACCTTTTCAGTTCCTACTTATTATACCTAATAATTCTTTATATTTAATTCTCTCTCATAAAATAATTGGCATGATTTCTGTTTCCTGGCTGGACCCTGACTGTTATACCACACTAGGTACTAAACAGTTTTAAAAGACTAGTATCACCGAAAAAGATACAAGAATGGCAAACAAGCATATAAAAAGATGCTCAACATCATTAGTCATTACAGAAATGCAAATTATAGCTGTAACGATATCCCACTACATACCTATTAGGATGCCTAAAATTTTTAAAGATTGGCCATACTAAGTATTGGCAAGAATGGGGAGCAGCTGGAACCCTCATATATTGCAGGCAGAACCACTTTGAGAAACAGTTTAACAGTGCCTAACAATGTTAAATAAAGAGTAACCATATAATCTAGCAATTCCACTCCTAGGTATCCACCCAAGAAAAATGAAATACATGTCCACACAGGGACTTGTATACAAATGTTCACAGCAACATTAGTCATGATAGCCAAAAAGCAGAAAAAATCCAAATGTCCATCAACTGGTGAATAGATAAACAAAATGTGTCTTTTATCCAGACAATGGGATGGAATACTATTTGGCAATAAAAAGGAATAAAGTACTGATACATGCTACATACAGCATGGATAAACCTCAAAAATATTAAGCTACTGTACACCTAAAACATTAAGGTTATATGTCAATTATATCTCAATTTTTAAAAAAAAGATCTAAAAAAATTAAGCTAAGTGAAAGGAGCCAGACACAGAGGCCACATATTGAATGATTCCATTTACATGAGATGTTCAGAAAAGGTAAATCTATAGAGAGAGAAAGTAGTTAGTGGTTGCCTGAAGCTGAGAATGACTGCAAATGGGCATGAGATTTCTTTTGGGAGTGACAGAAATGTTCTAAAATTAGATCATGGTGACGACTGCACAAATCTGGAAATTGACTAAAACTCACTGAATTGTACATTTAAAATTTAGAGTAAATTTTATAGTATGTAAATTATACCTCAATGAAGCTATGAAACAAAAGACTAGAAAAAATATTTGAAGACAACCTAGTGTCATAGAGGCAAATGAAATAAATCATCGTAAGAAATCACAATGCACTGGTAAGTAAAATGAAACATTTATGTCTGGACAAATTTTTTTTTAAGAATGCCTCCGAACAATGACAGTGACATTGCCAAGGAAGATAGACTGATGATGCCTCATTACAAAACAGCAAGGACTGACCGTAGGCATCAAATACAACTAAAAATATCACATCACTGAAATTGTGCTTGAGCTTGAAAACAAACTTGAATTCAGCTATTATTACGAAGTAAAAGCAAAGGATCTCTAAAGATGGAAACACTCCCTCCACTAGACTAACCATTCAGACAAGGCAAATACTTTTTTTAAAATAAATGGCTCAGGGCCTCCCCGTGGCTTAGCGGTTAAGTGCGCGCGCTCCGCTACTGGCGGCCAGGGGTTCGGATTCCAGGCGCGCACCGACGCACCGCTTGTTGGGCCATGCTGACGCCGCGTCCCACATACAGCAACTACAAGAATGTCCAACCAGGACATACAACTATCTACTGGGGCTTTGGGGGAAAAAAAAGGGGAGGATTGACAATAGATGTAAGCTCAGAGCCGGTCTTCCTCAGCAAAAAGAGGAGGATCAGCATGAATGTTAGCTCAGGGCTGATCTTCCTCACAAAAAAAAATAAAATAAATAAGTAAATGGCTCAGATTTTGAACTCATTTGTTGACTCCTAGATGATGAAAAATGTCTATGCTTGCTATGGAGAAAAAAACTATTCTTGAGCTCAAAGTTCAGTGCATTCGTATTTTAAGACGACTCTTCCCCAAAAATTCACGTCAAATATCTCAAAAAGGAATATATTGATAATATAGATTTTATAATAGATATCTTATTTTTCATAATTAATGTTTTAAAAAGCAATTCTTTATTATCGTAACTTTTAAAAAATAATCTTTTGGGGGCCGGCCTGGTGGCGCAAGCGGTTAAGTGTGCGTGCTCCGCTGCAGCGGCCTGGGGTTCGCGGGTTTGGATCACGGTTGCGCACCGACGCACCCCTTGTCAAGCCGTGCTGTGGCGGCGTCCCATATAAAGTAGAGGAAGATGGGCATGGATGTTAGCCCAGGGCCAGTCTTCCTCAGCAAAAACAGGAGGATTGGCAGATATTAGCTCAGGGCTGATCTTCCTCATACACACAAAAAAATAAATAATAATCTTTGGTGCTTTCACAGTATAAAATTATTTTCTGCAACAGAATCCCATTTTGAAACATTGTACCTAAGAGAAATACAAACTGAATTTAACAGACATCTCTTCAAATGTTATCCAGGAATTAAATAGGCCATGAGACATGGGTCGCCTGTATTACTCTCCCATTACAGATGACAAGACCAAGGCTCAGAGAAGTAAACTAACTTGACCAAAGTCACATAGCTGGTACGTGGGATATGAACCAGGGCTCCCTGGCTCCTAAGTCCCTGCTCTTTCCAGCATGTCACAAATCCCATTAACAATAACGATGATTACACAAAGAGGAATTAAAAATTATAAAGTATTTATACATTTAAGATTCTGAAGGAGAACATGAACTTCCAGTGCTTTATTTAGTTATATTAGTTCCTTAAAACAGATCTGGTCCTCTATTTGGGAACCCTAAGGCTAGGTCCTTTTCATCAACTGAGAGGGGAGGTACACAACCCAGAGCCAAAGAGTATCAAAGAGGATGCTCAGTAAGCGGCTAAGTGTCATTTTTATTATTCCAGGCCCCCACCAAAACTTTTAAAAGTGCAAAAGTAGTTGGTTCATGCATAGCCAATGTAAAATCTCCATTTGAAGGGCCTGCTTCGTGTTCCACTCAGAACATAAATCCCCACTTCCAACGAAAGGTGAGGAATTATTCCTACTGTTCTTGATGAGAACCACAGAGAATTCAAGCGCTGATGTCACAGCTACTTGCTTAGGACACTCCAAACACACCTCTGATGCAAGGGAGAGATTAGAATCCTCCAACTTCCACAAATGAGCAAACTCAAGGCCACTTCTGGGAAGACATGCTTCTTAATTTCATAATAACCAATAGCTTGATTACACCTATTATGTGACCAAAGAAATATCTTGATGATGCAATATTTCCTGGGAAAAACTGACACATTTCCTTCTTTTAACCATGAGAGTCACCAATGTAGGTCACTGGCTGGAGGTTACCAGAAGGTCAAGATACATCCTTACACTAAGTGGCCGCAGTCCAAGAAAGTTTCTCAGTTTTTAGTCTCACCCAATGGATAAGAAGATGGTCATATATATTTAATCTGTTATCTCAGTGCCAGTGCAGATACAATACAGATTATATACTACATTAAATCTGATTCCAAAATCCATTCAAATATATGAACCCCTAAAACTCCTTTATTTGGGGAAAAAAAGACTGAGGCCCAGGTACTTTTCATCAACCAAAAGGGGAGGTACTATAAATTAAGTAATCTATATGCTATAAATTAAAGTAGGCTTGGTGTTTTGTTGCTTTTCCATTGAGGATACCAAAACTGTATAATTTTAAAGGAATTCTGAAGAATCTGCTTCCAAATATCACAAACTTTTTTTGTACTTAGCAACCAACAAGAATGTCAACCTATGTGAAAGTCTTTATTCAGCAGATGTCTATTTAATTAAAAATTAACAGAAATTATCAATGGTGAGATTACATATTTCCATAGAAAGTTCAAAGCTGCCTAAAAATGAAAGTTTTAACTTCACTTCATTAAACATTAATAGTAGATTCCAATAGTCTAAGATATCATTGGCTTTTAGGAACAAACGTGTCAATAACTGTTAAAGAATAGTTCCTTGCTATAAAAGCTAAAAATTTTAGGCCATATGATGTTTTAATATATCTGAGCACAGATAACAGATTTAAATATACATGGCCACTTTCCAATCCGTCAGGTGAGAACTAAAGACTGAGAAACATTTTGATGATACTTTTTATTTCTTATAGATCATTTAATTCAGCCAGGCACAGTAGAAGAGAAGGCAAAGACAGATATGCCCTCTTGTTTCTAAAACAGAAAATCTCAATACAGAAGACAGATTAGATTACAGGATCTGGGCTGCTCTAGAAGGGACAACCAGACCAACATGTAAAAATTCTCTAATCATCAGTGTTGCCCTAAAATAGAACGGGCTATTTGGGAGGAAATGAAACTCCAGTCCCAGGGTGTGCTAATGCACAAGCAGGAATGCCGGTGAATGATGAAAGCACTGCAATGGCAACTGAACTAAATGACATCAAAGGTCCCTTCAGGTCTTGCAGTTTGCTGGGTTCTCCACTTTATAGGCATTGGCTGTGAGTGCAATTTCAGTCAGGCAAAATGGGAGCTAGTGTGTCTTTAGTCACATGGGTGACCTGAAGAGATGGCATGAAAGGCTCAACATACCTAACATGTAGATGGTACATCTTACACAGCACCTAGTACAACTATGTCATAAGTGAGGACGCTGAGGCTCAAAGATGTTTAAAGATGACACGACCAAACACAGAGTAGCGAGTGAACTAGGACCTCTAGACCCTCATCCCCAGGCTTTCAGATTAGAACTCTTTCTACTCAACCATGATGCTTCTCAGTCAGGCCCCCAGAACCTCATACATTCCTTACACACAGAAGTACTGAGTAAGTAAAAGAAAAGTTTATATTCATTATAGAGAAAAAAAAAAACCCCGCAGATCAAAATGCCTGGCCAACTTCAGGGGGTCTGCAACATGGCTCCGATGTGAAGACTACATCTTTTCTTCCAACTTCTAATCATGAAATTTATTCAAACCATGTGCTCCATCTAGTGGATTAATGGAAGATCCTCAGGATGAGGGAAGTGCACATTTTTCATACTGTTCAGTTCACACAGCACTGAAGCATTCATTTGCTATCCCATATCTCTACCCAAAATAGCAGCACTAAAAAAGAGATTATAAAGATTACAGCTTCAGAAGTCAAGGATGAATTCACTCCAACTGGTTAAAATTGTACTCCAAATTGCTTCCTCCCCTCTTTCCCAGTCCTCCCCAACATAAGTAAATAGCGAGGTGGGTCACCTCACAAGTAATCAAAGTAAAAGCTCTCAGGTGGCACACACCCACCAGATGTAACTCAGACCTGACTTAGAAGCTCACAGAGATTACTAATCTTCATCTTAAACCCAAGATCAGACGTTCCTCTCAAAGAAAAGAACAAGATATGGTGGGAAAAACCCAGGCTCAAAAGTCAGCCAACATTCCTGGACCTGCCAAGTTTCTGAATGTTGCAACCTTGAGTAAGTCATTTTAACTTCTGCCTCAGTTCCTCATTTGTAAAACATGGACAATGATATATCCCTAATGGGGTGCTGTGAGGATGATGAGGGATGACAGATGAGAAGCACCTCGCAGACTTCCTGGAGGGCCTGAGCACTCAATGAATGGCAGAGACAGACAGACAGGTGGATCTAAGCAGGCTCACTCCTCCAATTTATGGGCCCTTTCTCTCCTTTTCTTCACCTCCAAATTTCTATTTTAAAAAGACAATACAAATGGCAAGCAGAGTTGCTAGAAAATACGAAGACACATAAAAACAAGGAACAGTAAAGGAGTCCCTTTATTCAGTGTGACCAGAACATAGGTGATAAAGACAGATGCCAGGAATTGAGGTGAAACAAGAAGATGGGTCCTTGTAAACCATATTAATGTATTTGGATTTCATCCAACAATCAATGGGGAGCCACCAGATTATCTTTCCATGACCCCAGTCTGGTGTTCCTACACTGCTCCAAAATTGTCAACCCATTTCCTAGAGAATGAAGTAAAATACTATTAATAAGGTGAGTTTCTGAATCTGTGCTTCCGTCTTCTGCCTCAGCTTCACAATTTGCGTGTCAACTCTCATGTACATCTTCACCCAAGACTTGTGTTTTAAGTGTTGAAGAAGGACCAAATTTAATAACATCAATTATGAACCTTCTATGTTGTGTCATAACTCTCAACTTCTCAGTTTTAACTGAGCATATTTAATATTAGCAGTAAACATCCTCAACTCCAATTAAACTATTAACCATAACATAACACAAAACATGAATGAACATTGTCGGAGATTGCTGATTGTCTCCCTCACCCCAATATCTATACTCCCCTTTCAATATAATAATAGAAGTGTTAGTGGCTTATGGCCACCCAGCCAAAGACTACATTGCTCAGCCTCTCTTGCAGTGAGGTGTGGCTACACAACTAAGTTCTGGCTAATGGAATGTAGGTAGAAGCGATGTAGGCAACTTTAAAGTCACGCACTTAAATGAGAAGAAGTATACCATCCCCTTACCATCTTCCCTTCCTGCTAACCAGAATACAGACAAGTTAGCAGAAGCTGGATACCTATCCAAAACTACAAGAAGAAAGATCATGTCGAATATGGCAGAAAACAAGATAGAAGAAGCCTGGGACCCAACATGGTAGAGTCATCAATCAAGCCTGGGCTGTTTACTTTTGGACTATTATGCAAGAGGGAACTTCACTTCCATCCCTCATAAGCCACTGTTTTTTGGTCTTTGTTAAAGTTCAATTCTAACTAATACTGAAACTACAAACCTGAAAACAAAGATTTTGTCCATTCAACAAATATCTGTCAAGGACCTACTATGTGCCAAGCATAATAGAGACTCTAGATATACAGCTGAGAATAAGATTCAGTTCCTATCCTCTAAGAGCTCACACTCTGATGGGCTTTTTATGACCTTGGACTACAGTATGAAAAAAGAAGACAATGTGAATGTATTTAATGTCACTGAACTATACACTTAATGTTTAAACAGTAAATTTTATGTTATGTATACTTTACCACAACAAAAAAAAATTGCAAAACAGAAAAATTCAAAAGAAACAAATTTTAACTCAGTGATTTAAGGTTTTCAAATCATATATCTGATACAGGACTTGTATCCAGATTTATAAAGCACTTTCAAAACTCAATAATAAGAAAAAAATAAATAAAAAATAGACAAAAGATTTGAACACCTCACCAAAAAAGATATACAAAAAGCAGTACATGAAAAGATGTTCAATATCATTAGTAAGCAGCAAAATTTATTTTAAAACTCAATGAGCTATCTCTACACACTTACTAGAATGGCTAAATTAAAGACTGACCATAGCAAATGTTGACAAGGATGTGGAGCAAAGGAACTCTAATGTACCCTGTGGGCTGTTCGTGGGAATGTAAAATGGTAAAACCACCCTGGAAAACAGTCTGTCAGTTTCTTAAAAAGTAAACGTTCACAAACCATATGACCCAACTATTCTACTGCTAGATATTTACCCAAGAGAAATTAAAACATGTGTCCATACAAAAGCCTATACACCAATATTCACGGCAACTTTATCGGTAATAACCAAAAACCGGAAACCCAAATGTTCAAGTGAATTGACTGACTGACTGACTGCTAGATAAATTATAGTATATCCATATAATCAAATGTTACTCATCAATAAAAAAGGAATAAAATATTGATATATACGACACGAACAAATCTCAAAATAATTATGCTGAAAGAAGACAGAACAAAAAAGTTTGTAATGTATGATTGCATTTTTATAAAAACTAATTTATAGAAACAGAAACCAGATCTATGATTACCTAGGGATGAGGAAGGAACAAGAGGGACGGATTACAAAAGGGCACAAGGAGAATTTTGGCAGTGATGGATATGTTCATTATCTTGAACTTAGTGATGGTTTAAAGACGTCAAAACTTACCATATTTTACATTTTAAGTATGTATGGTTTAATGTATGTCAATCATCCTCAATAAAGCTATTTAAGGGCAAAAAGGCTTTATGGTAGCATTTTCACACAAAGACTCTCAAATGTACACTCACTTGTTTTAGCTTGAATCAATCCACTGCAGACTCTGCTCTAAAGTTATCAAAATACCCTAGTATTACTAATTATTAAGCTGAAAAGCTGACGTTATGCTACTTTTAACTGAAAACAAAACTGACTTCTGAAAAAGAGGAAGCATTCATACTCTCTGTCCTTTGAAAAATAGAAGGATTTCAGTTTTCCCATGTGCCATTTTTGGCTTCTTCCATGAGAAAGTACATACACTCAAGCATGTGCACGTGTATATTCTTCTAAGGGGGATTAAGAAAGGAAAGGATAAGTAGTGCCTAGAAGTTATGGAGCAGTAGTGGATGAACCAAAGTTCTCCTAATTCCACTATGAGAATTTCTCAAAACACAATGAAAAACTCACAAATATAATTCCTACTGGCTGTCCTGGAAGATATACACATTTGGTTCATGACAATTATTGTTCCACATCATCCTCTGAATGATTGTAAAACATAAAAAGAGTAATTTAACTTTTTAATCCACTTAATTTATATCTATAAATAAAAATCTGTGCTATTGCTTTTGCTATATCCAGCATGAAGTTACCAAAACCTCTCAGGAAACATCTTTTATCGATTTTTTTTAATGCATTATTTAAAAAACAACATCTCTTCGCACAATAGATCCAGTAAACAAAATACTTTTCGAAGTTAGGAAATTTATTGTTTTGTACACATAATTATGTTAATAAACTCTCTAATACATAAAACAGGATCTTAAAAGTCTTAACACTCCAGCTCACAAAATAAACCCTGTAATTTATGGGTGTTAAAATGGCTCTACAATCTAACTTTTAAATGACATTATTGTCAACCATGACTCATGGGAAGAAAAAAATGTTTTTCTTTCTTAACACTGGGAGTTGTGTTATTTTTAACTACTAAAATAAAATAAAACCCCACTCTCAAATCAAACTGTGGGAAAATGTTACAAAGAAGAAACTTTGGTAGAAAATCATACATGTAAATACTTCAATTGAATATTGATGATAATAATAAAGCATAGTGGCTACTCTCTGCAAAATGATGCCATGGGGTTATCATTCTTTCAACAAGCACTATGGTTGGTGGAGGAAATATAGGGAAGAAGAAGTAATTCAATCCCATACAGGTCCCTGTCTAGTAGAGAAGTTTCCTACACAAGAGGGGAAGACCAGCCCATTCTTGGTAACAGACTCTAAGTGTTTCCTCCTCCACATTTGCTCAATCATCAGCACAGCAACACCTTTAAGGAGGCCAAGTACCATTATACTTTGATTATAAATTCCTGTCTGGACTGCCTTATTTACTTTTCAGGTAATACTGAGAGGGTGCTCAAAATCCAGAGGGCCTCTGGAGTCAGGCAGCCCTGGTCTGAGGAGTTCCAGCTCCACTTATTACTTAACAAGTTACTTAACCTCTCTATGGCTCAGTTTTCCCATCCGTTAAAGGGGGACAGTAACAGGACCTATCTCTAGCATAGTAAGTACTCCATAAATGCTAGCTATCACTATATAGTTCTTTTTATATCACACTCAGCAAGAGGGACAGCTACAAGTATTGCTGAGACCTGAGTAGAAATTGAAAAGAATTGACACTTTCTGAGAAACCAAAAATACCACAGTCAGAAATACATAAATTTCAGGAAAATGTGTACAGGTGATTGTGTCAATAAAGCATACTACTTCAAAATTCAATCCAAATATTGTACCAGCAATTTAGTGGCAGCATAAAACATTCATGGATCCCCAGAATTCAAACAGTCATTCACCAAACATTTACAGAGAGCTCCTACTCTGCTCCAGACTCGAGGGAGAGGATACACAGAGGGAAAACCTGCTCCCCTCCTAAAGGAGCCCATGACAACAGAGGGTGGGGAGATTAGAAGAAGGGGGGACACAATTCATACTAGAATGTACTGACAAACCCCTTCCTGCCTCACTGCTCCACCCAGGACCCCCAAAGCATTCCTGTGTGAGAAGATCTTTCCTAAATCAGTAATAGAACAAAGGATGGCTTTATTCCTCTAAAGCCAACTAGAATGGAAACTGGTTTGGTAGCCCACACAAACGTTCAGAGTTGGTTTTCCTGTTCCTAGTCATTCTACTCACACCCAAGGTGGGCCCTGCAGAACCCTTTGTCCAGAGGCATCTAAGAGCCAACAGGCAACAGTGTGGGGCTTTTGGGAATATCTGTCTGCTTGGGCTGCATAACAAAGTACCACAGACTGGGTGGCTCACACAACAGACGTTCATTGTCTCACAGTCCTAGAGATCAAGGTGTTGGCAGGGTTGGTTTCTTCTGAGGCCTCTCTCCTCAGCATGCAGATAGCCATCTTCTCCCTGTGTCTTCAGATAGTCTTCCCTCTGTGTGTGTCTGTGTCCTAACCTCTTCTTGTAAAGACACCAATCATATTAGATTAGGGCCCCCCCCCAATGACCTCATTTTAACTTAATTACTTCTTTGAAGACCTTATCTCCAAATACAGTCACATTCTGAGGCCCTGGGGTTTAGGACTTCAAAATACAAATGGTGGGGGCGAGGACATATCTCAGCCCATAACAGGGAGGATTGAGCATCTGTGACCAGATCATCTTTGAAAGGAGTACAGGGAGGCATGAAGATAGTCAAGCAGGACAGCAGGCAAAAATAAGCCACATTTTCCCACTCTGCTAGAGAAAATACGTACTGGTAAGCAGATACATTTTTTCCCTGGTTTCCTTATACACCTCTGCACGTTTTAAATGTTCTACAATACTCTAAGAAAGAACTACCTTGATGTTTAAAAGCAACATTCCTCCCAGAGTTGGACACCTAGGGCAGGCCGCAGGGTAACTCTGGTACACTTCCTAGTCATCAGGATACAGATGGAGAGTATAGTGGGTTGAACGGTATCCCTCCACAAGATATGTACACGTCTTAAGCCCCAAAACCTGTGAAAAAGGGTCTCTACAGATATAATGAAGGATCTTGAGATGAGATCATTCTGGATTAGCCGGGTGGACTCTAAATCCAATGACAAGTGTCCTTATAAGAGAAAGAAGAGGAGAAGACACAGACCCAGAGGAGAAGGCCATGTGAAGACAGAGGCAGAGATTGGAGTGACACGGGCCAAAGGAAGCCTGAAGTCTCTAGAAGCTGAAGGATGCAAGGAAAATTCTCCCCTGGAGTCTTCAGAAAAAGCACAGCCCTGCCAGATTTCAGACTTCTGGCCTCCAAAACTGTGAGAGAATAAACCTCCGTTGTTTTAAGCCACTAAGTTTGGGATAATTTGTTATAGCAGCCCTAGGAAACAAATACAGAGACCAATACGATTAACACAACTTTGTGGTTGTAAGAATTTTCTGGTGGCCTGTTATTGGCAGCCTACAGTCAGGCACCTATATTTCTGTTGTAGCCAATAGTTCTAACAAACTGCAAGGTAGGTACTATCTCCATTCTACAAGTAATCACTGATGCACCAAAAGCTAACTTTATTTATTTATTTATTTTTTGGTGAGGAAGATCAGCCCTGAGCTAACATCCATACTAATCCTCTTCTTTTTGCTGAGGAAGACCGGCTCTGAGCTAACATCTATTACCAATCCTCCTCCTTTTTTTTCCCCCCAAAGCCCCAGCGGATAGTTGTATGTCATAGTTGCACATCCTTCTAGTTGCTGTATGTGGGACGCGGCCTCAGCATGGCCAGAGAAGCGGTGCGTCGGTGTGCGCCCGGGGTCCGAACCCGGGCCGCCAGTAGCAGAGCACGTGCACTTAACCCCTAAGCCACGGGGCTGGCCCCCAAAAGCTAACTTGCTTGAGATCATGCAACAAGATGTGGTGGAGTGGCATTTCGTGCCCTGGACTCCACTAAATGGGGTCTTTTTCCTACACCTCCATGCCTTCCATCCAAAAATGTGTCAGTTTACTTCACCGTCTAGCCTCCTCTTCCTGCCCATCAGCTACCCCTGCCTCAGTCCTGCTGGGCAGAGTGATGCTTCCCAGACTTCTAGATCCCCTATCAAACAAGGAAGGAACTTGGAAATATTTTTAAACTTTGATTGAAATATGTTAACACCAATGAGTTACTACTCCCCAACTGTTTACATTTTTAGACATTTTACTTTCAACTGTGGAACAGAAAGATTTGTCATTGTTATATAAATGGGCCAAAGATGGCCTCCATGCATTGGCCCCTAGGTAGTTTATTTATTCCCTGCAGGCTGAGACTGGCTAGCTCAAAAGCCCACTGGCACAAAACTCAAATTTTTACATATCCAATTACTTTTAAAATAGCATAAACAATCAGATTTTTAGCCATTGAGCCTGCTTTACATACCCCGCGGAACCTCACCTGACATTGATAAGACAGTCCTATAGTTATAAGGCCCCAAGCCGCTAGGGCCCTTCAGAGCTCCCTGCTGCTGAGCAACATCACCTGGACACATGAGCCCTCTCCAGTCCCCCTCGCCCAGGGAATCCCCTGCCTTCCTCCCCCACTGAATGGTGGTCCCTTCGCTTTAAGCCTCCGGTTGGTCTCATGCAACCCCGTCCAAGCACCAATAAAGTCCAAGTCCAATAAAGCTTGTGTGTTACTACTGCCTCTCGTGGTTGTAACTTTCCCCTTGATCAGCCCCCAAATCCTCAACAGGACTTACAGGGAAAAGGAAGAAACTGGAGAAGAAATCATTCCATCTTTTCCTTGCCTCGGAAATTGAACTTTCCTTAGAGCTGACCTGAAGACAACCCACCCTCGGTGAGCAGCTGCAGGTACCTGGGATGTGCAGCTTGTAGGGGGGCATACACCTATCCCTCTGCCCCAGACCTTGGAGGGGCCTGCCTCAAGGCGCCCCTGCCCCTGCCCCTGCCCTTGCAATCCTGTAGGCTTTCTTTTCCCCAAGTACAGAAGTGTCATCTGTCCTGTTTCTCTAGTCTCATGTCCTGGGATATCAGCCCCTCTAGCTTTCCATCACTTACAATATGAGGAACCCAGGAGCAGGGGACTCAAGGATGCTTCAGGTATGTAGGGGAGAGAGGGAGGCAGCCAGAAAGGTAAACAAACAAGACCCAAGAACAAGATGAGGCAGACAAAAGTGTAGCTGCCAAGGGCTGTCTCTATTCCTTACCCACTAAGGGTGAGGAAGGGGAGCTGAGGGCACCCCAGAGGGAACTGGGGGTTTCAAGTAGGCAGTGGTAATAATGAACTGACGCCTTTACTTAAACCACCTTGTCCATATCCCCCACCCCCACCCCGCTCAGCCCCTCTTTGTAGCCTTCCAAGATTGCACACGGCAGACTTCGTGTTTGCTCACCCCTACCCCACTAGCCTCTGTATGTGCTTCTACTGTAGCCAGAACAGCACTGGTGTGACCACTGCTCCAAATAGCAGGGTAGCCTTGGCCACGGCCTGGCGCCAGAGGCCTCTAGTAAATGTTTGCTGAATGAATGAATGTGAGCACTTACTTATCATTTACATTTAATTACCCTATAACCCAATTGTGATTCTTATGTATATGACAGATTAACTCTGCTATAAAGTTATCTCCTAACAATAGCTCAGGGAGGCTCAGTCATGGTTTGCTGGTCACAAAGCATGTTCAACTGCTCCTGCAACATTGCTGCACATTCACAAGTGGAAAGCCAGGGCTAATCCTGATTGTTCACTGCCCTGAGTTTTACTAAGCAAATTGATCTTAAACACAGACACTAAGAGAAACAATGGGCCAGCCCTCCCGCAATTGTTTCTGTTAGAATCACTGATTCAAGAAACAAGAACCCCACAGGCAACTCAATCACAGGCAGTGGGTCTTATTTATGCTTGTTCCCTGAGCAGCCAGCAGGATGCTTGGTATACAGTAGGACATCAATAAATGCTTATTGTGAGATTTCCGGCAGCAGCAGACGCTTCCTATAGCTGAGGTGTTTCAACCTCTGGAGACAACTAATGTCTCCTCACCTGGCTGAGGGCCCCAGCCAGACCCACACCACTCAGGACCACCACACAGTGACAACGGGAAAGGAACAATAGACCATTATTTATGAAAACCTTCCTACTTCTTTATTTTAAAGTAATATGGAATAAACACTGACACTTTATAAAAGTGCAAATTTTGGCACACACAAAAAATTTGGAAATCCAAAAGCTTAGAAATAAAGAGCAACTGAGTTAACTGTAAAAGACACATACTTTGGGCTCCCTTAGAAATCATTTCCATATTGACAATGAGTTGAACACAAAAGCAATAACTTCCCCCAAACTACAATATAGTTTTTAAAACCATGAATAGAAGTAAAACTAAAAGAACTATCACCTGATTATAAATGCAGCTGCTTACATCACACATGCTCCTTCACTTCTTCCTCTGTTTTTCAGGGACAGGATGGGATTTTACCATACTGAGAAAAAAAGGAGGGAACTCCCACCCTAATCCAGCCCACAAAAATATCCACCCACAAACCATTTAGTAGCCCACAAACCATTTAGTAGCACCTAGGTGGACAGACATTCTGCAAGAGATGCCTTGCTATGTTAATCAGTGTTTTTTTTTTTAACAGTGTCAAAGTGTCTGTCACTAACAAAACAACCAGGAAATATCTAAAGCAAAGACAGAAAAGGCAGGAACTCCTGTTTTAACACCGGCCACCCCAGAGGGCAGACCCAAGCTGAGCGACTACTTCTGCCTCATGTTTCTTCACTCATTAGGTGAGAGGTGGGACACTCACCAACAGGTTTTGCAGAAACGATGCCACATGTTCTGAGCAGGAGGATCATGACCTCCAGGGCCACACATATTACATAACTAAAGGCTTGGCCTCATCAGTCAGCCTAAGATTAGCAGAGGAAGTAGTCTGTTGGTTTTGAGGTTTTCAAAAGGAGGAAGGATTTTATACCCAGTGTGCTAACCCCCTTAACTCTACTCTGGAAAACAGCAATTAAAGGGTTGCCCAACTTTCAGGACCTGTCTTGGCGGCAAACACCCCATAGAACTTGCCTGGTTATTAACAGGTGTACCTAACAGGAAAGTCGAGGGCCCACAGAAAGGGTGGTCCTAAAAAGCCACTCTGAATCACTGCTCTGTTAAATACCTTGAGTGTATTTGACACATATCCTCAAAATCTGTTTTATTCAGAGTACAAACTCAGATACCAATAACTGTCTCTGCCTGAATCCATCATTTACTTTTTTTTGTTTTTTTTTATGAGGAGTATTAGCCCTGAGCTAACATCCATGCCAATCTTCCTCTTTTTGCTGAGGAAGACTGGCCCTTGGCTAACATCTGTGCCTGTCTTCCTTCACTTTATATGGGACGCCGCCACAGCACGGCCCGACAAGTGGTGCCTCAGTGCGCGCCCGGGATCCAAACCCGGGCCGCCAGCAGTGGAGCGCGCGCACCCAACCACCATGCCCAACCACCATGCCACAGGGCCGGCCCCCATCAGTTACTTTTTTTTTCTAAGGAAGATGCGCCCTAAGCTAACATCCATTGCCAATCCTCCTCTTTTTTGCTTGAGGAAGATTAGTCCTGAGCCAACATCTGTGCCAATCTTCCTCTATTGCGTATGTGGGACACACTACAACATGGCTGGTAAGTGGAATAGGTCCGCGCCTGAGATCCGAACCCACAAACCCAGGCCGCTGAACCAGAGCATAACTTGAACCAGCTGGCCACGGGGCCGGGTCCTCATTTACTTTTTTATTTTCATTCTTCTATCTAACTCCTGACCCACAGCTCTCCTAAAGGTATCCCCAGAAATATCTCAAGCTTAACTTCACACATGCATTAACGCTACAAAATGTAGCTCTGGATGTTTCTTAAAGGCTCCTCTTCAGGTTATGCTTCATGTGAAAATCCATCTTGAAATTTCCTCTCCCATAAGGGTGAGAATGAAGAGAGAATAAAACACTGGGCGAGTCAAAGTTTAATTTCTTATATCCCTAGTAATTAATAAACAAATTATTTATTAAAACAATGTCAAAGAGCCACTGAAATCTGTGCCATTTTTGATGGCTGTGTTGGACTCACATACGGGGGCCAAATAAATAAAATGAACCAAGCCTATTAGTAAACTTTTTTCAATGGTAAAATTTCCCAAGATGATGTGCTAATTAAAGTTGACCTTAGAAGTAAAGTATGGCCTATTTACCAAAAAAAAAAGTATATATTTTTGATTTCCTCAGAAAATACAGCCTTTCCTATGGGACCACATTAAGTTGAATGATTGCACAGATTCCAGATCTCCCTAGATGAGGCAGAGAACCAGCAGACTGAGAAATATGGGGCTGGACGAATGCCCCTGCCATCCAAACATGCAGATCTCAAATGAGTCCTTTTATTACTATCAAGGTCCTAAAATTAGACAACAAGAATTAGGGAATTATTTTTCTACTTTTAAACATTTTCAATTCTAAGAATGTCGTCTTTGCTGCATTGTTTTTCACTCATGGGTGTTGTCTGAAAGTAATCAAACAAAAAATAAAACATGAACTCCACAGTCAAACTTGTTCTCAGAATCAGTAGTTCGAAGAAGCACCAGCCTTAAGCAACGGTCTTTCCTGCAAAGTGTCCCTGGACACAAACTCAACATTTCACTCTCCCTTCCTCTTCCAAGCCTATTCAGAACTCAGTTCTTACCGGTATAGCACTCTTCAACAGCAGAGCTCCTACTAGTCAAATAATCAGCTCTGACACAAATGTTCAGCCTGGTAAGGCCCTAGTCAGTGGGCAGCACCAGGGACCAGAATGGCAGCAAAGCGTTAATCCAACACTGGCGCCCAATGTCAGTGCTCACTGATAATATATTCCATCGTGCTTCAACGTTCTGGACAATGCTCACATTGTGTTACAAATGATTCATCACTGTGCATTTCTTGGTTTACTGTTTTGTTTGTTTGTTTTGCTTTTTCATGGTTCTGCACTGACAAGATTTTCACCAAACTGTGAGTTTTGGAAAAAGAAGCAAACCTGGAGACAGCCTGTGGGTGACCAGGACTCTAGGCTTCCCCGAATTCGTTCCTCACTCCCACTGCTTAACTATCTGGTTCATTGCTACTATCTGGTCTCTACTATGGAAAACAAGGTGGAATTTTTAATAATATGTGTTTTGTGTTTATCAAAGTAACATGCACATAACTAAAAATGTAAATATAACCAAAGGGCTTCTAATGGAAAACAAGTGTAGCCTGACCCACTCACTCCACTCCTAGCCTTGACCCTCCGAGGCAAATCCTTTCAATCATTTTGGTGTTTCTCCTGGTAGTTCCCTCTGTATCTAACACATAGATGTCCTAAATTTATACTTTCTAAACATTTCGATCAACTTTCTGCTATGAGAAATGAACACAGCACACAAACAATACTGCATCCTCACAATGTCACTATTTTTAGGTCTCTTTAGTTACCTGTGTAACTTTAAGTAACATACTTTATTATATTATTCCATCACTGACAGTTTCCCGTGACTTCCCACTTTGTAAGGTAAAGATGTCAGTACCAAAAAGCAAAATTTGAATGACTGAAATTTAGCTTTGCTACTGATATCAGCTGATGAATAATGTGGCTGAGAATAGAATGAAAAGGAATAGTTAAAAACATGTTATGGCATTGTAGGGTCTTCAGTAAACCGCGCTGTTCCCTGGTCCCAACTGGTAGTGTATCAGTGGCTATTCTTACTCAATTCTCTCATTACTTAAGAATTTTGGAGGTGAAGCCCAACTGTGAAGCAAAAATTCATAAACAGTAACACTGAGTTCACCTGAATATGTTTACAATACCTCCAAACTCACACCCTCCACCCAGCCCCTCACCTTCCAACCTCAGAATATCTGGCTAAGGGGAGGCAACAGGTGATGCTGAAGCTTTCTCATCAGAGCAGGGGCCGGCTATGCAGCCCAGAGCTTCTGGAAGCTTGCCATAGCCGTGGGGTAAGAACACACTAGAGAAAGACAAATCTGATTTGAGGAAACCAGTTAAAGGCTACCGATATAACAGATAAGTTTTTGAAGGCATGACAAATACCATATGGCCAGATATTGATCTCTAACACATAAAATTGAATTTCATTGGGAAATTATTGATCTTTCAAGATAACCAATGCTGCAGACACTCTCCTAGGCCAATATCTTCATCATACCTAAAAACACAAGCAGCAATTATGGGTATAGATGAAAAAAAATTTTTTTAATCCAATATGTGAATATATTTAAAATAACCTATGAAGTTTTCCAAGGTTACAGAGGATATTTAGGTTTCAGAATGTAAGATGACACCTGATTACATGTTGGATCCTGTCTAAAATTTCAAACAGCAGACAGCAAGTAAAAACAAACCAAAAATTGAAACATACATGGAATGTGTAGTTTACATACGTCACAAAGCAGAAGATAAAACTTCAGTAATGCTTTAATTATAATCCAGTACCTACAGTTCATCCCATACTTCAGCCCTGTAGGAGAAAAATAAACAAAACAGCTTCCCTCGGGGTGATACGTCAGTAGAAATATGAGAGAACAGAAACCTGAATCAGCGACAAATAGCATGATCTTGAATGATTACCTTATTCTCCTATCCATTCAATAAACATTTCATAAGCACCGACTATGTTCCAGACACTATTGACAAGTCCCATAAACTCTTTATTTACAACCTGGCACAGCTGCAGCCCTACCTACTCTAAGGTGCCTTTGGCTCTAAAATTCAGTTCCACCTCATACATATGACTTCCCCAAATGTTGATTCCCCTTTGGCCCAAAGGTGCCTAGCTCTCAAAATCAAAGATCAAACTTTTTCAGAGACAGCTGCCTGTATGTAAAGGCAAACACATTAAGCTCATTTCCCACGGTGGATGTAAAAAGAAGAAAGGAGAGGCAAGTGTGAGACTTCTTTCTCCACACCAACCTTCACACTCAGCCCCCTTGTCTATCTCCCAGGATCCCTCCATCTGGCAAGAGAGGGTGTGCGAGCCACTACCCTCTGTATGATATATAGTCCCTCCACGGTCACCTGAAGCAACAGGGGAAAGAATGAACTTGAAAGGCCAAAGGGAAACCTCACCCAGGTTCTCTCTGCTTATTAGCCAGCTCAACACTCCCTTTGCTAACAGGGAGCTGGCAATCAAAACTGTGGACTAGCCCAGGCTACCCATTTTCCCCTAAGTCCTTGGGTCCAAAGCTCAATTACTGCTTTTTAGTTCACTGATTTCCACATGCGCTTACTATCCAGGCACACCACACCTGCAACTTCCTCAAAGTCCCTGATGACAGCAGCTACGGACACACACCGCACCCAGAGTTTGGGGCCAAGGGCCTAAGGACTTTTCATCATCCCCCATCTCTTCCACTCCCTAAAACGAACCTAAATCTGCAGCTTTCATACCAAAGAAAATATCACCCAAACAAAAAATTTGTGTTTAACATCCAGAACTTAAAGCTATCAGAATGCTTTATAAGTCAAACCAAAGGAATGAATCAGAGAAATCAGAAACGTGAATGCTGGGGCCGGCCCGGCGGCGCAAGCGGTTGGGTGCGCGCGCTCCGCTGCGGCGGCCCGGGGTTCGCTGGTTCGGATCCCGGGCGCGCACCGACGCACTGCTTTGGCGAGCCATGATGTGGCAGCGACCCATATAAAGTGGAGGAGGATGGGCGCGGATGTTAGCCCAGGGCCGTCTTCCTCAGCAAAAAAAGAGGAGGATTGGCGGATGTTAGCACAGGGCTGATCTCCTCACAAAAAGAAAAAAAAAATTAAAAAAAAAAAGAAACGTGAATGCTGAAGACAATCTATAAAGGACTTGAACCAGCTATAGAATTGAGTGTTTCACTGTCAACACCATTCATTCTTTTTCCTCCAATTACCTCGATCCTCAGACAAAAATGATCCCAGTTGCTAAGGATGATCCACAAAGGACATAAACTCTCTCAAAAATCAACAAATAAAAACTATGTTTCCAATATAGAGATAAAAGAACATGTTTCACTCTTCTAGTGGCTAAAAAAAAAGTCAGAATTCACAATCTGGGTGAACTTCCCTCATAATAATTTGCCCACAAAAACACAAGAACCACAGGAAATACCTCATAGGAAAAGAAATGAGCTGGTTTTTTGAAAATAAAGAAATTCAAGGAGCAACAGAGGCCAAACTGATATTCAGCCAAGGTACCATTCCTGTTTAGATTCAAAACATCCTTAATAACCATAAGTTATAAGCTCTTGGCATCTCAGCATGACAATTTTCTCCATAAAAATGCTTGGACACCAACAGAAGTAGGGCTTACAGTGGGGGTTATGGGCACAAATCCACCTCTCCACAGCCTGTGCAGAAACACCAAGGGACATGCCAGGTGTAGCAGATACCCAGCAAAGGAAGGAGTGTGCACTGTCCAGTGCCAGCATCCTCTCCTCCTCAGGGACCCCCCGCTCCTGGCTCATCACCAATTACCAGGGCATGAAGTAGGATGGAAGAATCTCATGTTAAATATATGCCAGCACACAGCTTACTCCCCATCTCCCCAGATTCCTTGAAGGAGTAATAATCAACATACAAAATATTCTACTATCCCAAAATATTTCCCGGTATCAATTTCTCCATTCACCCTCTTGCCACAATCTCCAAGAAAGAAAGACCACAGGTTTTATTGTAACATTTTTACCCAAGAGGCCTTTGCCTTTCATTCTAAGGTTGTTAAAGAGAGTGAAACTATGTTATTAGTTATTGATAACTATCAATAATATATTATTTTTAAGAGGTTTCAAAAATTCAGTGCCTATCATGTACCAAAGCTTAAGCCAGATATTTTATACACATCTTTCATCATCCCAGACTAGAGTATAAAATGAGTGACAGATAAAAGTTGCTCCAGATCACTGCAGATCCATCTTGCCAGAAACAACTGCCCCAATAGTGAAGTTCCCAATCTTATTGCTAACTCAGCATCAACCAAGGCCATGGTGCAGCTTATGACACTGCTCTCCCATTCTGTGCTTTTTTCCCCCTTCTACTCCCCATCTTATCTCAGAGGACAGTTATCTCACAGAAACTTTAATTAGAAAATCTCGGGGCCCGCCCGGTGGCATAATGGTTAAGTTGACACACTCTGCTTCGGTGGGCTGGGGTTCAGATCCCAGACGTAGACCTGTGCGCCGCTTGTCAGGCCATCCTGTGGGAGGCGTCCCACATACAGGGTGGAGGAGGGTGGGCATGGATATTAGCCCACAGCCAATCTTCCTCAGCAAAAAAAGGAGGATTGGCAACAGATGTTAGCTCAGAGCTAATCTTCCTCAAAAAAAAAAGACGACTAAAAACATGACAAAAAAATTCAATGTGTGATGTTGGATAGGATCCTGGATCAGAAAATATTTTTTTAAAAAAAAAAGGAAATCTCAAAGAAAAACTAACTTGCAATATTAGTGAGTTAAGGCATTATTGCTCCCAGAGATATATACTCAATAAAAGGAGACCACAGGAAACAGCTGTGCTTAACACAAACAAATGAATTACTATTGGTAGACTTTTCAGGTCTCAGTAAGGATTATACAGTGGGGTGAAGTCTGTCCCATTACCCCTTCAATCAAACCACTTTCAGTACCCTGTTCTTCAGCTGTCTCCAGGAGCAGAGTTCCTAAATAGCCCTGAAATTCACCTCTGGACAGTGACCTCTACAGTGTCCCCCAAAATAGATTACTATTGATATCATCCCTACACCCTCTCCCCACTTCCACTGAGCTCCCTGCTGCTGAGCAACATCACCTGGACACATGAGCCCTCTCCAGTCCCCCTCGCCCAGGGAATCCCCTGCCTTCCTCCCCCTCTACTGTCCTTTTCTATTGAAATCAGGCAAGAATTATGTCAATAATTACTTAAACTGCATAGATTACAAGGACTTTGTTAAACAAGGAAAGTAAAAATTCACAATACAAAATTTGCACAAAGAGAACTAAGAAGATAATTTTGTCACTCATGTTATTCAAAACTGCAGCAATGGGTACTATAATTTCCCACACAAATCACATATGACAAAAAGAGAAGGAAAAAAACGCCAGCAACTCAGTTACATATTTCCAAGATAACACATTATGCTTTTAAGAAAAAACTTAGAATATAAATATTTAAATTCAATTTAATGTAATTGTATTAAATTATTTAAATTGTTTTCAAAGATATTCTTTCTATAAGCCACTTGAACCAAGAAAGTCACCTGGTTTTATTTAACACCATCAGTAAGAACTTTTTGAGAAAAGCAGAAACCTCTATACCTCAGATACTTAGACAAAGGAATAAAGAAATAAAAACAGGGTCCCAGGTTTCAGTAACTGCTAGAGGATTCTGCTTCCTGCCATGGCCTGGAGTCAGGATCAGTTAGTTACTGTAACGAAGAAACCTCAGACTGTTACCTGGTCCCCAGTGATAGATACCACAGCATGTGGCCTGGGCCCATCAGATAGCACAAACTCAGAGAGTTATTACCAAGGAGAGCGAAGCACCCCACACCCTCCACCTCCACTCACCCATCTTCCTCTTCCCAAGAAAACATCAGGTAGTTTTGGGACCAAGGTCAATTCTGCATTGAAAAAACACACAATGGCGGACAGGACTGAGACGGTTTAAATACCACATCTCAAAGAAGATTATCTGCCCTAACACATTAAGCAAGAAAGGGGGAATCATGGAGAAGCCTAAGTCAAAATCTGGGGTGAATTTCTATATATAGATCATTTTTCATCTTTTTCCTTTTCCACCGTAAAAGATGTTGCAATGCTTTGGCACATGTCAAAGAATTTGACTCTTCTGGTGGCTTTGCTCTGCAATCTAGTTCATGGGGATTATCCAGGTCTATTTATAAACCCCTATGGTTGCAAAATTACAAATGTTAAGTGCTCTCACCTAGAAAAAAGAAGCCTTGGTTCTAGAGTAATTATAACATAGAAATGTTACTCTCCATTCTCTGAGACCGTTAAGGTGGGTTAACTTCTGGCCTAGCTGAAAATCTGAGAGAAGGTGGGCCCACACAGCCCACTATCACCTAGAGCTCTAGACCAAGAGAGCTTAACCCAGACTCTGAGTACACCCTAAATACAGACACAGACACTGAGCTCACAACAGCAGAAAGAAGACCAACCACGATGAAGCAGGTTTTACAAAATAACTGGGGAAACCACACAAAACAGTTCAACTCCCAACTGTGACAAACCTAAAACCTGGGCTTTTTTTGTTTATTGGTTTGTTGAACAGGGTTTAAGGGCAAGAGAGAAGGCACAGGCACAAAATAACATCAAATTTCTTTTATTGCTATATTGTTTTTCCCCAGGCATAAAGCACCATGGTTTGATAAAAACCTACTCCTCTTGTTACCTTTGCTACTTATGTTCTCTCTCCTCCGCTGGAGATTCTTAACTACGCTGGTATCACTCACAGAACAAGTACAATCAAAGACAGCACCATCTTGAAGTTAAGGGATGAGGTTGAAGGAGGGAGGAGGAAAAGATCAAATCACCTTTCATCTGAGCTTGCCTTTACTATAAGCCACTTTTAAAACCAATATCCCACAGAGACAATATCCCTCAGAAGAAGTACCTCAGAATTATACGGTGCCTTCTCCACTTACCTTCTCAACTCAGGAGAGAGGTTTTCATCCGTCCATTTTACAGACCAAGAAACTAAATCACAGTCATGATTTGCTATTAGCATCTACTAATGAAGTAGGGAGAGAAAGGTTTTCATCCATTTTTTTATACAGAAAAGCTTCTGCCTTAAAAATTTCTTGAATGAACATATGAATGAATGAATGAACCATTATCCCACTACTTGGGCTCCACAGCTTAACTGATTCTGTTTAACTTACACAGATGATGTGTCAAGAGTTAGAGGAGGAGCAATTCCACTCCTAGGTATATACCCAAAGGAACTGAAAGCCAGGACTTGAATAGATATTTGTACAACAATAATCATTGCAGCACTATTCACAATAGCCTAAAGGCAGAGCAACCCAAGTGTCCTTTGACAGACAAATGGATAAAAAAAATGTGGTATATACATATAATGGAATATTATTTGGTCATAAAAAGGAATAAAATTCTGATACATGCTACAACATAGATGAACTTTGAGGACATGATGCTGAATAAAACAAGCCTGTCACAAAAGGACAAATACTGTATGATTTCATTTGTATAAGGTACCTACAATAGTCAAATTCATAGAGACAGAAAGTAGAACGGTCGGTGGTTGCCAGGGACTGGGGGAATAGGGAGATATTGTTTAATGGGTACAGACTTTCAGTTTTGCAAGATGAAAAGGGCTCTATGGATGGATGGCGGTGATGGCAGCACAAAAATTGTGAATGTACTTAATGCAACTGAATTGTACACTTTAAAATGGCTAAAATAGTAAATTTTGTTTTGTGTATTTTACCACAATTTTTAAAAATAAAAAATGGTTAATATAGTAAATTTTGTTATATATATTTTACCACAATAAAACAATTAATATATCAAAAACCATTGGATTGTACACTTTAAATGGATGAATTGTATGGTATGTGAATTACATCTCGATAAAGCTGTTGAGAAAAAAAAACAAACAGCTGGAGGAAGAAGGTCCTCCTTCCTGGCTGGAGTCAGGAAGGTGCTCTCTGGCTACCTGGAGGGCTATCACCCCAGCTGCAGGGCTGGCTGTCCCGCTCATCCACTTCAGGGTCCCTTACCTTCCTCCCTCTTCTGGACCCCAGGCAACACAGAGCAAGGGGGAAAAGAAGCACCATGATCCTCCCCTTTCCCCTCAGTCTCTTCACTTATTCCTGCAGCCTGGCACACAAAGAAAACATGAGAAATGGCTTATTGAATGAGTAAGTGGGAGAAACTAAACTTAAGAAAAATCATATTTGCATTCAATGACTTATCAAAGTTCTAACTAGCTCTGCACTGGGAGTTTCAAAGAATATAACATTAAATAATGCTTGATATAAGATAAATACACAAACAAACACAAGATGGAGTAAAAAAAGGCCTAAAAGTACAGAAAAGTCATGAGGTTTCAGAGTAGAGAAGTCATATCTGGTTCATCCTTTTTCCGTGTGCTTTTAGGAAGATGATCAATAATAACCCACCCTAATGTAAACAGCAGGGGGGTACTGGGTAAAGTATACGGCAGGACTTGTACTAGTCTTCCCTTTCGTGTAAGTTTGAAATTCAATAAAAATTCCAAAAGATGGAATAGGAAAAATGTATTTAATATGCCCTCTGTGTGGGGTATGTTCCTTCCACTGAAGACCAATATTAAAGGAGCTTTCTAGAAACTTTCAAAACCAAATCTGTCTCCCCATGTAGAAGCAGGAAAAGGCTGTGAGGAATCCGAAAGGAAAGAGGGAAATTCTGCAGGACTAAGGGATGGGATGTTTGTCTGGGCTGGGGATGCTCTAGTGAGTGGAAGACAGTGACTGCAGGACAACACTGCACTTGGTACAAGAGAGCTAGCTGGGCTTCTGTGTGTAAAGAAATCAACGGGAAGGGTTAGAAGAGAAGGCCAGCTTGGCAAGCACTCGGTCAACTGTGGTCAGTTGAAAACACAGGCCAGAGCAGGAAAAGAGGCACAAGGAATTTGGATTTGGGCTTTAATGGAAAACTATATGCAATTATATGGGACATAAACTTTGTAATTAATTATATTAATTACTACTATGCACATAGTTTGTAACTTTTCTCCAGGCTTCTAACAAGACTGCCTAGTAAGCCTGTACAGCCTCTCTCTAGCCTTAAATGAAGACAGATAGCAGATACAGGGAAGACAGCTCATAACAGATCCTAGAAGTTTGCAGTGACTAGACCCAGGATCTGAGGCCTATTGTAAATTCCTAGCCCAAGGCATATGGGTTTTTTCCGAAATAAGCCAAGCTTTCCAAAAGCACCATCAGAACCAAATATCAGCTGTACCAGCATCACAGGGACATGGAATTTTAACAACAAAAGTGCCTTTGTAGCTCAATGAAACAGAACCTAGTCTGGTTACTGTATTCCACACCAAATACTTTGAAGATGACAAATTTAAATTCCAGGTCTTCTTCCAGTTCAGGGAACACAGTGTCTCCCTGGAAATATTTTTCTTTTCTGATAGAGAGAGCTCCAAATATACTTTGGGGTCATTTTTAGAATATATGTGTAAAAAATACTTCTGAAAATGTAACTGTGAGATCTGTTTTGCCACATAAACTAATAATAGGCAATTCAGCTCCCCTGGGCATCTAATTACTTTCTCTTTTGACATTGTTTTGGCACATTAAATAGTACTGATTAAGTTGCTTTTGAGCCTGTCTTTTAAAACAACAAATCTTAATAGAAAACATCATCAAAGTGAGATTTAAATACTAAATAGTCAGAAGGACTATAAAGATATGTTAATATCCTTATAAAGGATAACTAGCATTGTTTTGTACATTATTAATTCTGGGAAGGAAAAAAAGATGTGACGTTTGTAATGATTCATGTAGGTGTGGTCCAGGCTTCATGGTGAGTAAAACCAGCTCTGATTCATCCAGAACAAAGAAATGAGCAGTCCAAAAGTCATTTCTGAATGGATTTGTATTTGGGGGCAACAAACTTCCCTCAATTCTGTTTTTCTAAAAATAAATTTCATGGAATGAACACCATTGGATGGCTGCACAGCAGATCCTTCTCCCCATTAACACGCCTTTTCTGAGATGCCCCTTTTTCCCTGCCCCCCTCAATGGCAGCGGGGGTCACTCATGGCAGAACAGGCTGAAAGGCCACCGACGCTGGGTCTTCTCTGGTGCCAGGCAGCGGTCCCTTGCTCTGATGAAAGGTAGTGGCCATGCAGAGCCATCTGTACAGCAGTTGGGCTCCCAGAAGCCACATTCCTACAATGGTAGGTTCTAAGGGTAGACACCAGACCCAATCCAGATCTCCTCCCTGGGGCTTAATGTTGGCCCTGAGAGAAGGACCAGTCTCTTGCCAGGTAGCTGGACTCTCAGAGCCATTTCCCACCACGTAGATTGGGAGCAAAGAAAGGGAATCTCCAGGTAGAGAAAACGACCCAAAAACTTAAGGAGAACAGCAGAGATAAGGGAGAGAGTCTTGAAGGCTGGGAAAACCCTGGATACACCCAGCCACATCCCTGCCCCGGGCTCTGGCAGACACCCTGCGTCCTTATAAGGCGTTCCCCTTTTTTACTTAAACTACTTGGATTGAGTTTCTGTTCACTGCAACCAAGAGTCCAAATTAATATACAGAATTCTTAGCCTGCATACCAAAGAAGTGGTCTCAAAATATTAGGAGTTAACACATAAATAGATAACCGTGGAACAGAAAAAAAGAAAAGATATTTTTAAATCCTAATTTTTAAACAAATTACCAGGCCACTCAGGTAGGGAAGTCCTGGCTGAGCTGATTGACTGGGCTTTCACTTCACCTCTGATTTCTTTACTAACCCACTGACTCAGGGTCAATTTTGCATTTAGGGGACTTCCACATCTTGCTATTGCACAATATCCCCCAAATAAAAGAACAGTATTTACTTGAACACCTAAATGTTTCCATAACACTAATGTGCTAACTTTAATAAACAAAATAGTAACTGCAACTTATAAAATAAAGGTTAAAAGTACAAATTAGAAATTTATAAGTGGAACAGCTTCAAAGCTCTTTGAAACAATAACTATCCGCTCCTTAAAGAAAAGTGGTTTCAAAAACACAGATAAGCAGACCTGGAGTTCCACACTGGCTTACAACAGACAAAAAACCAGCAGGCTCTCTACTTAGACAGTAAACTAATTGACACGCATTTAACTGAGTTTGAAGATACTGTCATTCACATTGGTTTTTCTTATACTGATAATACCCTGTAACTTTGTTATGCTGAAAACTGACAAGACCTAGATTTATAATCCTAAAAGAATTGCGTAACTTTTATTAGACAATATTTCAAAAGGCAAAAGAATATGCCAAAATCGGGGTGAGGGGGTGGCTATTCTTCCAAATATTTGTACAATAGCTCTCTCAAAACTGTACATGACCAACAAACCAAGAAAAACATGAAATGTCCCAACTTCAAAAACCCCCACCTCAGTGATCCAGACCCACAGCACAGCAGTACCTGGCATCTTGACACACACAGTGCTGGGGGAACTGAGCACTAGGCTCTGCTAGGCCAAGTGAAGAACCAGATGGGACATCTGCTTGTGTCAGGGGCCCTGGGACCCTCTGCCCTAATGCTGCATCTCCCCCCCCCCCCACCTCCACATGCCCCAGGCCTGAGGTACCCACCAGGGGTTCCCCCAACACATCCTGGTCAAACACTCACCCAGCAAGCAGTTATTGTGCTCCAATGAGGCCACACCATGGAATGGGGCAGAGCCAAAGAAAGCAAGCTGGGTGGCACTGCCCATCAGCACTTCAAGGGCTCCACCCCTTGGAGGACATGTGGGCCACGTGTGGCAGCCCCACACCAGCCCTGCTCTGGGGACATGTCTGCACCATCCCTGGACCTTACCAAAGTCACCAGTTTGTTGGTAAATCCAACACACACTTTGTCTCTCTTACCTTACCTGACCTCTCAGAAGCTTATGACACCCGAGGACACTTCCTCACTTTGAAACACTCTTCCCTTGGCTTCCTCGACACCCTACCCTCCTGGATCCCTCTTATTTTCTCTGGTCTCGGGGCCCAGACCCCTGTGAGGTCTCCTCTTCCACTATTGGGCCTGTAAATGGTGATGGAGCCACTTCTCTCCTCCACACCCTCTCCATAGGAAATCACATCCACTCCTATGAGTCCACAGTCAGCCTCAAATTTTAGGTAAATCCACCATGATCAGAGATTCTGACTCAATATAGCTGGAGTGAAGCCCAAGAAGTTCCATTTTTAACAAGTCCCCTGAGGATCTGGATTCCTAAGCTCTGTATCAACGACCTACTTGACACCTCTGTGTGGTCCAGGGACATCTCAGTGGGTTCAGCTGCAGGCATGCTGAGGTCACCTTTCTTTCCTAACCTGCTCCCTCCTCCACCCATGGCTTAAGCTGGGCATACAGGCATCGTCCTTGCTTCCTCTTTCCCTCCTACATCTAATCAATCACCAAACCCTGTTGAGTTCTGAATTCTGAACTATCTACTTCCGTCATTCCCACTACCATTTCCCTTGTTTAAACCACCAGTCTCTCACATGTATTACTCTAACAGCCTTTTAATGGGATCCCTGCCTCCTGTCTTGCCCCTTCTAAGCGGTTCTCCTGCTGCAGCCAGAATAATCTCCTAAAAACACAAATCCAATCATGTTACCGCCCTGCTTAAAAGGGGCCCCTAACCAACCTCAGGATAGAGTTTACACTTCTTTTTTTTTTGTAATATTTTATTGAGATATAACTCACATATCACAAAATTCACCCATTTAAAGTGTACAATTCAGTGATTTTAGTATATCCACAGCGTTGTGCAACCATCAGAACAATCTAATTTTCATCACTCCAAAAAGAAATCTCCTACCCATTAGCAGCCACTCTCTATGTCCCCTCTCCCCAGTCCCTCGAAACTCCTAATCCACTTTCTGTCTCTGTGGATTTATCTATTCTGGACATTTCAAAGAAATGGAATCAAACAATATGCGGCCTTTTATGTCTGGCTTCTTCCACTTAGCATGTTTTCAAGGTTCATCCATGTTATCATGGATGTATCAATACTCCACTCCTTTTTATGGCTAAATAATATCCCACTGTATGGATATACCACATTTTGTTTATCCAGTCATCAATTACGGACATTTGGGTTCTCTACTTTTTGATTATTAACCATAATGCTACTAGGAACACCTGTTGTGACAGTTAATTTTATGTGATAACTTGACTGGATCACGAAGCACCCAGATATTTAGCTAAATATTATTTCTGGGTGTGTCTGTGAGGGTGTTTCCGGATGAAATTAGCATTTGAATCAGCGGACTCAGTAAAGCAGCTTGCCCTCCCCAACATGGGGTGGGGAGACATCATCCAATAGGTTGAGGGCCTGAAAAGGACAAAAATAGAAAGGAAGAATTGGCCCTCCCAGCCTGATTACTCTAGGTGGGATATCAAGCCTCCTCTGCCCTCAGTGCTCCTGGTTCTCAGGCCTTCAGATCAAGACTGGAATCTACACCATTGGCTCTCCTGGTTCTCGGGCCTTTGAACTCAGATTGAATTATACCACTGGCTTTGCTGGATCTCCAGCTTCCAGATGGCAGATTGTGGAACTTCTCTGCCTCCATAATTGCATGAGCCAATTCCTTATAATAAACCTCTTCCTATATATACATATCCTATTGGTTCTATTTCTCTGGAAAATCCTAATATATCCATGTACAAGTTTTTGTAGGGACATATGTCTCAATTCTCTTAGATATATACCTATAAGTGGAACAGCTGGGTCACAGAGTAACTCGATATTCAGATTTTTGAGGAACTGCCAAATTGTTTTCCAAAGTCGCTGCAGCATTTTGCATTCCCACCAGCAATGTATGAAGGCTCAAATCTCTTCACATCCTCACCAATATGACAATAACAGACAAAGGTTATTGCCTGTCTTTATGTTTTAGCCATCCTAGTGGGTGTGAAGTGGTATCTCCTTGTGGTTTTGAATTACATTTCCCTGATGACTAATGCTGAGCAGACCCATTTGTATATTTTCTTTAAAGAAATGTTTAGATTCTTTGTTCATCTTTTTAACTGAGTTGCCTTTTTATTAACGAGTTGTAAGAGTTCTTTATACACTCTGGATGCAAGTCTCTTATCAGATATATGATTTGCAAATCTTTTCTCCCATTCTGCGGGTTATCTTTACACTTTCTTCATAGTGTCCTTTGAAACACAAAAGTTTTCATTTTGATAATATCCAACTCACCCAGTTTTTTCTTTCGTTGTTATATCTAAGAAACCATGGCCTAACCCAAAGTCACAAAGATTTACACCTATGTTCTTTTTCAAAGAGTTTTATAGTTTTTGGCCTTACATTTAGGTCTATGATCAATTTTGAGGTAGTTTTTACATATAGAGTAACATAAGGATCCAACTTTAGTCTTTTGCATATGGATATCCAGTTGTCCCAGCACTATTTGTTGAAAAGACTATTCTTTCTCACTGAATGGTCTTGACACTCTTGTCAAAAATGGATTTATTTCTGGACTCTGAATTCTAGTCCACTGACACATGTCTATCCTTATGCCAATATCACACTATTTTGATTACTGTAGCTCTGTAGTAAGTTTTGAAATCAGGAAATATAAATCCTCCAACTTTGTTATTCTTTTTTCAAGATTGTTTTCACTGTTCTGAATTCCTTGCATTTCCATAAGAATTTTAGGATCAGCTTGTCAATATCTGCAAAAAAGTAGCTAAGATTTTGATAGAAATTGTATTAAATCTGTAGATAGATTTGAGGAGTACTGCCATCTTAATAATATTAAGTTTTCCAATCCTTGAACATTGGATGTCTTTCCATTTATTTAGTAGTCTTTAATTTATTTTAACAATTTTTTGGTACACAAATCTTGCAGTTCTTTTGTTAAATTTAGTCCTAAGTATTTTATTCTTTTTGATGCTATTGTAAACGGAATTGTTTTCTTAATTTCATTTTTTGGTCTGTTCATTGCTAGTGTAAAGAAATACAATTGATTTTTTTATATTGATCTTAACGTCCTGCATCTTTGCTGAACTCCTAAGATCACACTTCTTAACATGCCCTAGAAAGCCCTTCATGTTAGGCCCCAGCTTACCTCTTAAGAGCTCTGTCTCATCACTTCCATCTGAGACTACAGGCTCTCTCCATATTGACCAGCTTTTAGTTCCTGGATAATTTTATGCTTTTTCTTTCCTCCAGGCCTGTGCACACGTTGTTCTCCATGGCTAGAATAGAATATCCCCCCCCTTCATCTGGCTCATTTCCTCTTTTCCTTCAGGTCTCAGCCTACACATCACTCTCTCTGGTCCAGAACAGGTGCCTCTCCCATGTTATCACAGGACACCCCACATGTCTCTTTTTGGAGCTCTTATCCCACCATGTTGGAACTGTCTGATTGCCTATTTATGTCCTGACCAGACTAAAGGTATAGATAACATGGATAATAAACCTCTTCCTATATACACATATCCTATTGGTTCTATTTCTCTGGAAAATCCTGACTAATACATCCATGTACAAGTTTTTGTATGAACATAGAGTGTTAGGTCAAAGACTGTGTCCATCCAATTTACAGTCCTACCCCAGGTTCTGGCCCTGTGGCTGGTATGTAACGGTACTAAATGGGTACTTGTTAAACAAGTTACCAAAATGAATAGATTATCCAGTCCAAGCCTCTACACTTTCCATTTTACATATCAATCCTACATTACCTATAATAAAATGGCTAATGGATTTGATGGTAAATGTTCTCATAGATAAAAAAAATCCCAAGGGAATGTAATCCCATGCCTTATAAGTATTTCTCTTACTATCTTTATAAAGTAAAATTGAAAGTATGACCTGCTGACACCTGCTCTATAAATGTTTACTGAGATAAACAGTGGAATGAAGCTTCTTCATTCCATAGAATACCTAAGAGTTTGTCAATATGGCAAGACATGAAGGGAATGGGAAGGTCAAGAAGACAATGAAGGATGGCAGAAGCCACTACACATTTCCTCCTCCCTCCAAAAAAAAAATTATTTTACTCTTCTTCATCTTCTCTTTTATGTTTTCTTTCTCTCTCTTACAGCCAAGGTTCTCAAAGATTCTCTCTCTCTCACATGCAACACTCACTCACTCACTGATATAAATCTTTCCTCAGAGACTCTCCTTGCCTAGCACTCCTTCTCCTTGACTGACAAGATGTAAACTGCAGTGAGCTAATTGGCCTTTCAGCTTGTCATTACACAGTTCCCAGCTCCAAACAACCTTGGAATGGTTAGGTCTAGATCCGTGGCAGAGTGGGGACACCAGCCCCAAAGAGTATATAAAGTCACAACTAAAGGTGTGGCATGCAGGAAGACAGCTTCCCTGGGGGGTCCCTGAACCTGTCTCCACCTCCACTGCTCCCAGAAGACCCTGGTTTTCCCTTCTTCACCACACTGCTCTAATTTTCCATTTCCATGTCTTTCTAGCCCATTCCTGTACTGTTCAGTTGCCCGTACATGTTTTCTAATTTTCCTATAATAAACGTATTGCTCTTGTAATAAGAGAGGAAAAAGTTAAAAGTACCAAGGAACAGTCCCCTAAGAGCATATGATAAGCCATCTTCTTATAAATCTAATTCAGCAAGACTTTGCCATTTTTAAGTGATTTTTAAATTTAAAAATAAATAAAACTTGGGTAGATAGAGTTTACATTTACTTTTACAGTTCATTGCCCCTTCCCAGGCAAACTTAGAATGACCTCACGGGAAACAAAAAAACTGTTTCATTTTTCTAATTTGTCATGTGCTATACATCTCTGTGTCTGACAAGTTTTTAAATCACAAAGCATACACTTATAACGTTCTTATTAAGCACTATAAATAAAAGGAAAACCATTTGACTTGGCCTGCAGAGTGACTGGCTTCCTTCCCATCTCCTCATATTCCTTAGAGACACGGAAAGAATGAGGTGCGTGTGTCCACATCACTCCCCGAGCCTCCTCTGACAGGATATCTCCATCCGCTGCTTGCTTTTTGTCACTGCTCGTAACAGGAAAACTCGCTTTCCTGCTTTCTCAATACCAAATGGGTTAGTCCTGCGAGGGAAAACATCCCCTCAGAATCCACCCCAAGGCTACACAGAAGGCAACAGAAACAAAAGCTGGTCCATTCTTTCCCTAAATATTCCATTGGCAGGCAGCCGAGGACTGTGCCAGGTCAGTGGTTTAATATCCTGTGGCTTTGGCGGAAAAGATAGAAAGAATTATGAAGTTGCCAGCCCAGGATTCCAAAACCTGCTCTGTTGGTGTTAATATTTGCCAAGCATCCATCATGACACCACTTTTCACAGAAAGAAAACCCAGCCACTGTCGGAACAGTTACAGAACTAGGAAAAGGTCTAGGGAAAGGTGCATGGCTTAGAATACAAGGGGTCCAGGAACACTATCAATAGAAGGAATCATCCTTCACGTTAGAATAATTTTAAAGAAAAGTTCAGGAAACAAAAGACAAGAATCAACGTTAAGGTTTATGCAATATGTCTAGGCAGAGTCAAGGTAGGAAAGAACAAGGACAAATAAAGGATGAAAAGCAAGCTTAGGGCACACACAGATATGATACCTTATTCGGGTCTACTGAGCCAAAAATGGCACTACTGGTGACTGTCCAAGAGCCCCTGCTCAGACTGCGGGGAATCCCTCCCCACACAGAAGGCCCCACCAGCAAGGCAATATACACATTCCTAGCAAATGCTGGGGCTGGGCCTCACCCGCTGAGGGTGCCACATGTCCAGACACCATCCTCCACCTCCACCTCCTTCAAGTCACAAGACTCTGTCTCACTAGGGCCCCCTTTCCCTCAGGTGCTAAGATGAGCACTAACCTGCTCCCAGCCCGTGTGCTCCTCGTTCCTACTGCCCAAACCAACCACTTTGAATAAAACATACCTAATTACCATCTCCAAAAACCTACAACAGGGCTTCCCAAACTACTTGTGGTGAAGGTCTACTTCCTCCCCCAATCCATTGGTGACCAAAACTTTTATAAAATACAAAATAATAGTAATAATAATACCTAATAAATAAAATTTAAAACAAAGACATATAAAATATGTCCCAAATTTTTATTAGATTCAACAGACTTAAAGTTGCCCTGTCAAACTGTTAAAGGTTTCTAAACACTTACTCTCAATTTCTGTATGTCCCTCATGGTAGGTCAGTTATAAACAGTTCACAGACAAACCCCTGACTACAGATTTCACGTAGAGTAGCCCTACTTACAATAGGAAATGGAGGTTCAACATCTTCAAGTCTTCACTTCCTACTGTGCTTCTCTATTCTGAAGCCTTCCACTAAGACCTACAGATCTTCTTCTATTTGGGGTAAATTCTCATTTATCCTCCTCCCTTTTCTCTCATCATCTCCCTTCACCAACTAGCTTTCTCCTGATTCTCATGAATGTCATGGTGAAGGCTGGAAGTAAAGACATGTGGATGAGTCACTGAAATAGAGGTAGTAGCTAAACTCTCTGGAAGGTAGAAGGGAGAAAACATCAGGTACTCATTCTTCTGGAGGATGGCTATAGCAGGAAACTGAATAGGGAAACACTAGATAACAGGGGAAGACATGAAAAAACAGTTATCATTATTACCACTGTCATCATATAAATTAATAACAGGTGATAACGATAGTATTTGATATCAAAGGAAGATGGAGTTTCAGAGAAGAGAGATCTATGGTCATATGAAGCAAAGAAATCCAAGAGGAGGAAAACTGAGAATACTTTTCCATCTATAATTTATCAATCCATGCAGTGACTTAGCTTGTATTTGGAAATGTTAAAGTTCACATCCAAAAATGAACTGGGTTCCCTGTTGTACAAAATAGTCACATTTATTTTCTCTTACCTAAAACAACTAAACTACAGAAATATGTACAAAAGGATCACAAAATAAATTACATTACTATTTGTCACTAAATAACTGTTTATGAATCGACCATTTTTAAAGGCTTCTTTAATTTTTCCCTTAAAATGGCAGAAAGGAAATATGAAGTCAGAATGACAGCCTTGAAGACGCAGTGGTGGAAAGGCAGCTGGTCGGGGCCTCATGGTTAAGCTCACATTGATTATGACTGAGTATTTTAAAGATGACTAGAAAGATGGTTTTTAAAGCTGTCTGCTCTACCCTAAACATTCTCTAAAAAATGAAGGCCCCTAACAGCTCACTGCTAATCCCTTTCTCTGGTGGTGGTTTATAATGCGAGATGAGATTCTCATCTGTCTGCAATGGTTTATCTGAAAGTGGGAGACCAGATAAATTTACACTCCCCTCGAGGCCTGCATAACAAGGGTGAGTGTTCTCAGATTTCTGCATCACCACCTTCCTAGTCTCGCACAGCTGAAACCTAAGGCTATATTTAATACCGCCAGCTTCTCAATCTCATGTGGCCAGGGAACATCAACCTGACCCTGGTGTGGGAGGAGGGAGGATTATTGGTAAATATTTATTGAATAAATATCCTAATCAGGTTCAAATACCCATCAACTTTATCCCAAAATACTTCTTACACACAACCCTCTTTACTTCATGCCCTCCTTATTACCTCTTGCCTAAATTACAGCAAAAGTCTCCCAGGTATATCTATACCCCCAGCTCTGCCCCCATCCACAACCCAGCCACCAGGCTCCAACGACACAGTCCCCATATTCCCAAGGCAAAGCTCTGATCCAGGCGCCTTCCAGCTCAAAAACCATAACAAAGAATAAAGTCAACACTCCACAACCTAGCCCTTGTCCACCTTCCCTCTTCCCCTCCTTGGGTGACCAGGATCCGTGCAGCCCTAACTCTCCCTACACTTCACCAGACTCAACTACTCACTGTTTCCCAGACACACCCCATGATCTCCTTCCTCGGGGCCTTCACTCATGTGGTCCCTCTATCTAGAACAACTGCCATCTTTCAAGTCTACTTTCAGCTCAAAAAGCCGTCTCCTTCATTAAGTTTTTTCTGATTCCCTCACCTAGAGGTACTCTCTCTCCTGGGGACCCTTTAATATTTTTACTTATAACTGTCCAGTGATACAATCTTCTATTTAAATGTGCACAAAGCTTATTTTGCCATCTTCTCTCCCCTCAGTCTGTCAGCAAGTAGGACAGGATCTGTCTTACTCATCCTGGTTCCCCAAAGCACCTAGCACAGAGCTTGGCACATAGTAAGGAGTCAACAAACATGTTCAATTAATTTGGCACATGTGCGATATTAAAAATGTACCTATTCAGATATATGTGGAAATACATTATAAATGTGAAAGCATCTGTAACATACTTGTGCATGCATATTTATTTATCAAATAGTTGCTCATTTCTTTTCCCAGGGGATTATTAACATGATCCACACGTGTCCTTAATGACAAGAAGCAAAAAAAAAAAAGATAAAAAAAAAAAAAATCAAGCCTAAACCAAGTGCATGCACCTTTACGTAAGAACCAATTTTAGTACTTTATGAATAAAGATGTTTCTTTCCAATTGAAAAGTGGCTTTCTAGAAACAAAGACCAGTACTTTATCAGTTATGCTATCATTAGCCTAACTGCAATCAGCAGGATGTCACCTTTCTTCCAAAAGCCCCCAGGCTGTCTTCAGTACCTTTTATATTCACTAAAAACCCAGGCAACAGCGCCATGCAAATCTGTTCCAGCTTAAAGTCACTGATGATTTTGCATAAAAAACTGAATTTTCTTTTCATGCACAGTTCTCACAATCAATTCAGATTATTTTTAATCTGGAGCTCCCCAGAAATTGGTTTCATTTTCAATTCTAAAGAAAGCAGAGGTTTTACAGTTCTTGCACCCTCAGCTATAGGATATAAAGAATTACAATAATATATAATAGCATATTATTTAACATAAGCTTAAAATGCTAATATGATACTATATTATTTAACGAATTCCTATGCTACTTCTGGGGTTAATTAAGAACATTATCAAGATCCAAACCCCTGCATATTTGGGGGTCTTTGCACCTAGGGGACACATTAGAGATGACAAGAGAAATAAATCTCTTAAATGCCGTTTTCTCTAGTTAGTTTCAAAGTAAATGACATGTGTACAGCTAAAAATCTTAATTTTAGGACTCTTCAGGATGTTAATAGCTACATTACTACAAAAATAAAAAGCTTCCCTCCCACCTCTCTAGCCTGTTCCTTTGAGCCCTGATGCACAATTCTCACTGCACTCTAATCATTGATGCAGGTTTCCTCTATCCCTCCCCAGTATCTTCATGAGAGAACCATTCTACAATGAACACTACTCCTACAATGAACAGGCACATCAAGCTTCTGGGTCTCATGAAAGCAGAATAGATATGGAGGTCCCAGTATGTTTCCACTCTCTAGAAAGCTGACTTCAGTCTCAGTACTTTCCTACAAACTCCATCTGTACAGGTCACAACCTTCCTTCTTCCTTCAGGGTGCAAATCAGCCAAGAAGCAGATGACTCCCAAAGGGGAACCACCAACCCAAAAGCTCCCTGGGTCCCATCTGTGCTCATTTTCCCCTAGTTAACATGCACCTTGAGAACAAGGTCTGTGTCTTAATCAAAGGTTTATCCTTTAGTGTCTGTTGAGTAAGTGAATGACCAAAGACAACTGGGGATGTACTGAATACTTAAGCTCCAGAGCCTAAAATAATTGTAATAACACTGCATTTTTGTCTGCTAGCGTAATGGTTAAGAACTCAAAAATGTCTTAAGATCTGCTAAAATCCTGACTAGAAGATAAACAAGAGGACCCCGAATCCTCAGGAGGCTCCAGGGCAAGAGGCCCTGGCCTGATAATGTGGAAGAAGATCACAAGGCAGCCTGGAGCAGAGAAGACTGGGCTCCATCTGGCCTTTGCCCCTTCTCTCTCAAAGGTCACCACTGATGGAAATGAGTTCCAGGGCTGCACCAGGCAAGGCTCCAAACCAAAGGATTTAGTCAGAAAGAAGCAGCTTAAATGCACTCTGGGCCAGTCAGTGCCTCCTGCATTGTACAGGTAACACAACACAGGCACCAGGCCAAGACCCCAAAGGAGTAAGTATTACAGGCAGAACCCAGTTCTCCCAACAGTTTAAGTGGTTTTAAGTCCTTTTAAAAACTTGATATATTAATTGGTTTTTCACAAAATCACCTCCAAAGAAGTCAGTAAAGCACATGGATTCTTCAGTTTAAAAAAAAAAATCACATAACAGCACGTATTTCTGATCTTCTACAAAAACATAACACTCTCTCAGAAGGTTTTCTTAAAAAAATAAAGAAAATAAAATGGCTAAATGAACACACTAAAAGTCTGGGAAGAAAAAAAGTTAACCTAAGAGATTAAATATCCTGTAAATTCTAGCTAGTGTAATAGTTTATAAATGAATCTAATATACTATAAATATTATGGCACCTCTGCTAGCACCATAGGAACTCTGCTTTCTACTTAAGAAAACAGCAATATGTTAGAATGACAGATTAAATAAGTTCTCTAAACTATCTTAGAAATGCAATCCTTTCTGTAATAATACAATTTGAACTAAATTGCCATTTACAGCTGAATATTTATTTTAGCCAAGGCAAAGCAGCTTGAAAGGTAAAATGACCTAGATTAACAGAACTTATTCCACATTAAGAATTTTGGGTTCAGGCCGGCCCCGTGGCTTAGCGGTTAAGTGCGCACGCTCTGCTATTGGCGGCCCAGGGTTCGGATCCCGGGCGCACACCGACGCACCACTTGTCCAGCCATGCTGAGGTCACGTCCCAGATACAGCAACTAGAAGGATGTGCAACTATGACATACAACTATCTACTGGGGCTTTGGGAGGATTGGCAATAGATGTTAGCGCAGAGCCGGTCTTCCTCAGCAAAAAAGAGGAGGATTAGCACGGATGTTAGCTCAGGGCTGATCTTCCTCACACACACACAAAAAAAAGAATTTTGGGTTAATAGGCCCAGGAAGGTTTTTTCTCTAGTGACATAATCATTTTAACCAAAGTACGCATAAAACCATGATCTTCCATCCCTTAAATAAATTCTTCCTTCTTCAATAAGTTACTACTGAGATCTTTTTTTGATTAATCTTGTAATTCTTGCTTTTTATTTCTTTCTCCCTTTCCTCCCAATACCCCTTAAACAGAAATGAATTCCTTTCTTGGCTTGTAGAAAAATGAATGTCAATTTCATCTATAAACTGGCCTAGGAATCATGAAATATATAAGTGGGAAGGAGATCCACGGTACAAGTGGATGTTTCATATTCTGATATTATCTGATTACAATGGTCTATAAAGATATTTGATGAAATTCAAGTGTAAACAAAGTAAATTTAATTATTTGCTGTGGTCAGTGGAAAATACATTGGGCCAGGAGTCAGTAAACTAGATTTTCTTCTAGTCTGTAACTAGCTGTATGACCACAGACAAATCACTTAACCATGGTAGACCTTATCTTCCTCATGTATAAAATCAGAAAGCTGGACCAGAAGACCTCTAAAGATAACTTTCACCTCCAAATCAGTATGATTTCACTTCCACGTCACAAATTTCTGTCAATCCAGAGAATTCATGGTACTTTCCAGAAAAGTGTTTAATGATTCAAGTTAACCATTTAAAAGTTTCTGAGAAACTCAATTTTTAAAATTATATCTTTTAGACAACCCTGCCACCTTATCAGGAAAAAATGTTAAATATCAGCCAGGTGACCTTAAGCGAGTCACTAGATTTCTCTGATGTTCAGTTTCTTCATTGAAAAACAGAAATAAAAAAACCTATCCTTGTCTATTTGACTAGATTTTCCAGAGGCTCAAGCAGGATGGTTTTTTGAAAGAATTTTATAAAACTCTCAAATGCAAGGTTTCATTATTTCACAAGGGCCTCCTTCCTATGAGCATTCAATGCAGGGCTCTGAACTCGTCAATAATATATTTTTTTTAAAGGACGGTGGATGTTTCATTTATTTATTTATTTTTTTGGTGAGGAAGATTAGCCCTGAGCTACTGTGCCAGTCTTCCCCCATTTTGTATGTGGGACGTTGCCACAGCATGGCTTGATGAGCAGCGTGTAGGTCGGTGCCCAGGATCCGAACCTGTGAACCCCAGGCCGCTGAAGTAGAGCACACGAACTTAACCACTACGCACCTGGCCACCCCAGGCAGACAATATTTTTGCTACCAAGATACACATGTATGTCTTACTTTAGGAACACATTGCACATTAAGATGCACACCTGTACAAGCACTAAGATGTACAACTGTAATTTTCAAACAGTACTAATTTGAATGTCTTATATGCAGCACCAAATTTTCCCTCTGATATTCACTGTGTTTTCATTTTCTTGGTAGATCATTATCTATTCACTTATGAAAGTAAAACAACCGGGAAATATGAGAAAAATAAAGAACAAATCATACGCCTACCTTTTCATTTATTTCCTTCGAACATTTTTCTTATACACAGGTTATTTCTTACATAATTATGATCATAGATATTTCCATATACTGCTTCTTCTTCACCAATATTATAATTTTCCCATGTTATAAGTTCTCCATAAGCAGCATTTTTAAAAGTTCTATGATATTCCTTTAGGTTGCCCTCATAAATAACAAAGCTTACACTTACTGGGTATTTACTGTGTGCCAGGCCCTTTTCTAAATGCTTTATATGCATCTGCTCGTATAATCATCACAAAGATCTATGGGATAAGTGCTATTATGATGTCCATTCTTAGGGTGAAGAAACTGAGAAAGCAGAGCTTTCTCTGAAGAGCTGGGTTTAGAATCTCCAAGATATTATCTACTGTATCCTGCCATCACTAGCAAGAACAATCCCCCTATTAACAGAAACGGTTATACCACCATATTTTCTACGTTCCAGAATTTATGGGCTAAACATCTGATACTTCACTTGTTTCTAAAACAAAAGAGAATGGTTTTTTAGAGCATCTGTAATATCATAAAAGTTTTCTATGAACAAAATACTACTTATACTTTTTTTAAAAAGTGGATCATTCTCTATATACTGTTTATAATCTTTTTTTAATTTAGTATGGTAAACATCTCTCCTTAGAACATTTCTATATCCACATCACAGAACATGTCTTTTCTATTAAAATAAAATGTACAAAATGAAAATAGAGTATGTGCATCTCAAACTAAGTATATTTAAGAGTTTGAGAATAAACTTCAAGTGGTCAATGGAAACCCTGGCAGTTCACTGACATCTGCTTTCAGATTCACATTCAATAAATGTTAATCTATAATAAATAAATGAGCATGTCTCTAACGCACACACTGACCCAGCCAGCCTCCAGAAGCCGACACACCCAAGCACTATCTTAATTATATTTATCCCTGCCAACTTCAAAGAAAGGGGGACAGGGAGATTCAAATCATTTGGCATTACAGAGTTCTGATCAGATAGTAAGGCTCCTTGCTATCAATTCACTGATAAGGACTCAAGGAGTCCATTAGAGAAAAAGTGACAGAGATGTAAAAGAAATAGAAACAACTTCACTAACCAAGTGCTTCGTGATAGTTTGCAACACTCATGGTTCAACTGAATGAAAAGCACTTCTAGTAGTATTTTTATTTTGTTTTGTTTTCAGATAAATGAGTTGCTAAATACCTAACACAAGAATTAGATCAGTGTGTTCTTTTGTTTGTTTGTTTTTGAGGAAGATTGGCCCTGAGTTAACATCTGTTGCCAATCTTCTTCCTTTTTCCTTTTTTCTCCCCAAAGCCCCAGCAGACCGTTGTATGTCATAGTTGCACATCCTTCTAGTTGCTCTATGTGGGACGTCGCCTCAGCATGGCTTGATGAGCGGTGCGTAGGTCCGCACCCAGGATCCGAACTGGCAAACTCCGAGCTGCCGAAGCAGAGAGAGCAAACTTAACCGTGCTCAGTGTGTTCTTTTACACAGTGAAGTTGTACAGAGTTGGTGAAAACAAATGGTCCTAAAAAGGAAATTAATCTTACTTGTATCAAAATGCGTAGCTGTTTAAAACTATACAAAGATCACACGATCTACTGACAACCTCCCAGCTGTTTCTAAACTAAAGAAAACACAGGCCCAGCCCCAAAGTGATGCATTCTTATGTATGTGAATATCATCAAATTTGTCAGGTGGCAATGAGACACTAATGATATAATGGAACTGGTGTGTTAGGAAAATTAATCTGGCAGAGGGAGATAGGCTAGAATGAAGTTGTCGGGAGAGAGGGAGAATCTCCCTCTGCCCTTTTCCTTAAGGTTCTATGGCTGGCCAAATAATTAAGAAGACAGGTTAGCAGGAGAAAATAATACCAAGTTTAATAACATGTATACATGGGAGAAAGCAGGGACACTGCGTTTCTCAACACAATAGCAGAAATTCTCGTCTTAAATACCATGTTCAGCCAATGACCAAGGAGGATGTTGGGGGTGGGGGGAGTCAGTTACAGAAGATTACCACTAAAGCACAGTAAACAAGAGTAAGGTTATTATGCAAATTTAAGGCCTCACCTTCCACATTGATAAGTTTCTAGAAATGAGGTCGTCCCCCCTCTTCCCAATACAGAGAGGGAGATACCTTTACAAATGGAGATTTTCCTCATAAATGTAAATGTTTGTCTAGCAACTCCTCGCAGGGCCATCAAGAGAATGTGGCCAGAGAGACAGAACTTCTGATAAGATGGGCTTGTTGGTGCCTTTCCTATTGTAACATCTATTTTACATTATATTACAGCCATCAGATAGAAGATCTGTTCCAGGAAGGAGTTACTATGTTAAATTCTTTAGGCAGGTAGTGGGGTGGTCAAATGTCCCTCAGAGAAAACAATCAAGGTAAAAGAGATATATTTCAGGGTGGCCAAATCTTGATCTCCCACAAAGTAAACAGAAACGGGTGCAGGACAGAGAAATTAGGGGCAACGGGGAATCAAAAAAAGATGAAAAAGAGGCCAGCCTGGTGGCGTAGTGGTTAACTTCCTGCGTTCCACTTCGGCGGCCCAGGGTTCACCTGTTTGGATCCTGGGTGCGGACCTATTTAGCACTAATCAAGCCATGCTGAGGCAGCATCCCACATAGAAGAACTAGAAGGACCTACAACTAGGACATACAACTATGTACTGGGGCTTTGAGGAGAAAAAAGAAAAAGAGGAAGATTGGCAACAGATGTTACCTCAGGGCCAACCTTCCTCAAAAAAAGGAAAGAAACCTAGAACGTGGACCTAAGCCAAGCATTTGAGACCAACAGTGGGGAATATAAGGGATTAAAAAAAAAAAAAGATGAAAAAATGAGACGTGTCAGATGTAGAGACTGCAGGAGTTATTCATTCATCAAAAAAATATTTATTGAGCTCCTCCTATGAGCCAAGTACTAGGAAACCATGGTGAACAAACAGTCCAGTGAGGAAAACAGACAAGAAACAAATGTACACACAAATAAATATATAAATTGTGCTAAGTGGTACAAAGAAAAAGAACAAGCCAGCCCTGTTTCAGTGTGAGTGGACAGACAAGGCCCCTGTGAGGCAAGGACGCGTAAGTACAGTTCCAAACACAAAGAAGAGTCGCCTGGCAGATGAGGAGAGAGGCAAAGAGGTGATTATCATCCCAGGCAGAGGTAAGAGCTTCTGCTAAGGTCCTGGGGTATGAGAGCCTGGCATCCGGAGGATGTAAAAGGCAAGCTGGTAAGCAATGAGAGGGTGGTGCCTAATAAGGAGATCCCCTTACAGTCCAAGGGAAGCAGCTTATATTCCCAGCGCAGCGGGAGGCACTGGTGTGTTAAGGATTCAGAATTGAAGCCTTAAGGATGAAGTGAGAATGGCAGCAAAGTGACCAGAAAGGAGGGATCCTATCCTCTACTACTACTGCAGGGACCAGGACAGGGGCAGGAGACAGAGAGAAGGGGATGACAGGATGCAGTAGTCTTGAGTGCTGCTCACCAAAGATCTTAGTTCTCCTTCCAGGCATATAGACAGGATTGTACTTCCCTGCCCTTTGGAGTCAGGTGTGGCCATGCGACTTGCTTTAGCCAATGGAACGTTAGCAGAAGTGACTGGGTGGAAGCTTAAGGGCCTGTGAGGGAGTCCCCACACTCTTTCTCCCCACAAGGACCCACCACATTCAATATGGTCGCTGTCCTATCAACCCAGGTCTCAGGACGTGGACAACGTGGTCTCTAGCCACCCTCAATGGAGAGGCGGCATGAGGGAGAAATAAACCCTTCTGTTTCAAACCACTGAGATTTAGGAGTCTTTAGCCCCTACTGACTGATGCAGAAATAGAACGTGATAGATGCAGTGATGACAGAATGAGGAAGTCAAAAGGAGATGAACAGAAGAGACAGAGGAGGACACAGAGATTTCAAAGTTGGTGACCATGAAATGATGCCTCTCACTAAGAAAACAAGAACGCAAAAACGACAGCTGGTTTAGGATGAAAAGTGACAATTCATGTTTCACAGATGCTGAACTTAAGGGACTGGTAGGACAGGCAAGTACACATGCCAGGTAGGTTAGCAGAAAAGCAGGTCTGAGATGGGGGAAAAAAATCAGAACTGATATAAAGATTCAGAAATTGCAATGAAGTGTGTGGCTCCCTTCAGAGTGAAGGGAAGAGTCTAAATTCCAATGGTGGAGCAAGGACCGTTTAGGAATGCCCCTGGGTGGTGAGTGTAGGAAGGAGACAGAGTGAAGATGATCAAGGAGGAAGGAGGATAGCCACAGAAGGGGAAGGAGGAGAGCTGAATGGTATCAAATGCTGCAGCCGACAAGTGGAAGGGGTGAGGACTGAGAGGCCACCCCACAGCAAGGACAGAAGCCAGGCTGCAGAGGCACAACCAAGGTCACACAGAGGTTAGTAGCGAAGAGGTAACAGAACCCAAGCCCCCACTGCCTTTCAACACTATAATGGAAGAATTTTCTCAAGTCATTATTCTCCTAAAACAAAACTTAACGGTGTCATTAACAGTCCACGTTCCACAACTTGTTTAGATTACTGTTAAGACCTTTAGATAGTTTGCAGTCGGTCAGTATTTTACATTTTCTGCCCTGAACAGACAGCACTGTGACTTCAGACACTGTACTTTATGCACATCTTGGGTCAGTCCTTAGGAGAAATTCCTACAATTTTACGTACTGGGCCAAAGAATGGAATCACGTTCAAGTTCTTGATACATATAACCCAACTGCAAAAAGTTATACCATCCATCATGTTATCAAACTCAGGGGACACAATTCTCATAAAATACCACGCAAATGGGTCCCTGGAGTAGTGGAAACGGGTAGCCCTGCAAATGAAAAGTGCCAGTTCACCCCATTCTTGCAAAACCTTTTCTATCTTTGTAATTTATCAGGAAAAAATGGCATCTTGCTTTAATTAATGTTTCTTTAATTATAGCAAGGCTGAATATTTTTTTCTGCTCTTTATTGGCTAATTGTATTCCTTTCTTGGAGGAATTGCCTATTAATATTCTTTCCCATTTTTCTACTAGAGTGTCTCTTTTTTTAATTGATTTGTAAGAACTCTCAATATATTTTTAAAAACTTAACATTATGACTGAGATATAGATATCTATAAAGGACAAATACTGTTATCTAAGTTTAATGTTTGACTTCTAAACTTTTGGTACTTGTGACATCAGAACAGAGGTTTGAGCGTCTGCATGAGGCAGGAAGGAGTGCTTAGGAACACGTGGTCTGAAGCCACAGTGCCCAGGTTCAAGACCCAGATCCTCTACTTACAGCCTTGTGACATTGAAGTGACTTAATCTCCCAAGTGTAAAGCCCTAACACATATCCTAGGACACAGTTAGTGCTCAATAAATGCTGGTTCCAGACATAGTTAGTCAAGATAATCAATCTTTTCTTTTATTAACATAATACAGGGGCCGGCCCCGTGGCTTAGCTGTTAAATGCATGGGCTCTGCTACTGGCAGCCCAGGTTCGGATCCCGGGTGTGCACCGACGCACCCCTTCCCGGCCATGCTGAGGCTGCATCCCACATACAGCAACTAGAAGGATGTGCAACTATGACACACAACTATCTACTGGGGCTTTGGGGAGGAAAAAGGAAAAAAAGGAGGAGGATTGGCAACAGATGTTAGCTCAGGGCCGGTCTTCCTCAGCAAAAAGAGGAGGACTGGCATGGATGTTAGCTCAGGGCTGATCTTCCTCACACACACACACAAAAAACCATAATACAAGCTTACATTTGTTAAGCACGTATTATTAAGTACTTCACACATGTTATCTTATTTAATCTTTATTTTAAAAACTCTCTAAGATAATACCTAACAATCCCATTTCTCAGATGAGCAAACCGAGGCTTAGGTGAAGAAACTTGCTCACCTCTCAAGCCCAGGCGAAACTGGGCTTTACTTTCATGCTTTAAAAAATCCCTCTCCACCCTTACATGATTATTCACCCACATTTTATGCTGTTTCTTTGATTTACTTTTCATGTAACTCTTATATTTAGTTATAACTTATTTCAGCATGTATGTAACATGGGGCTCCAGTACAGTTTCTTTGCAACATCATTTACTCAATGGTGCACCCACCATATTAGACTACTACTTGCATGATCCTCTCATGTTTACACACACAGAGGCCTATTTCTGAGTTTTCTCTTCCATACCACAGACTTCTCTTCATGTCTTTGGGCCTGCATGTTACAAAACTGTCATGTTATTTGCCCCCACTTAGGGGAAGGTCTCTCTAAGAAGCATATATTCATGGGCTGGTTTGAATCTCTTTCCTAAAATAGGTTTCAAAAAGATAAGAAAAAAATCTATTTTATGATGTGTTCTCAGCCAATCATTAAAATTGTTCCTGAAATTGGCAACTGTATTTCTCAAAACTTCTCTCCCTTCCTCCTAAAACTTGCCCCTCTGCCCAAGCTGCTCTGCTCTTTCTGGGCCTACCTGGCCATTGTAATCATTTGCTGAAATCTCTTATTCTTTTCTAGAAAACAGTCTCCCTTATCTGTGCATCTTCAAGGTCCCGTTTAATTCTTTGTAAACCCCTTTCCAAGTATGCCAGTTCTCTATTATTTCATCTTCCTCTATTCTCTGCACCAGGCATTTAACCCTTTAAAGTTCTCCTTTGTATTGTTATCCATCTTTTTTGTAGACAACTGACTTGTCCACCTGTTTAGATCATATAAACTCTGCTCTAACACAATATCATATCCTCAGTACCCAGCACAGTTCTAGCACAGGGCAGGCCCTCAAGAAATGTGGATGAAGATTTCACAATTCCTTCCCTCCCTTTTCAAATTCAAGGCATTGCTAATGCCCTCCCGTCTCCTAATATTCAAATGAACTAGAAACCAAGGAAATAGAACCTGTTGTTGATTATCTAGTTGGAGATGGGCCTCCACCCTGCTTCCTGTATATGGGACATTTCTGTTTGTTAGGACTCCACCAGAGGGTGGAGAAAGACAGTGAGGTGAAACTCAGGCCAATTCAGTTGCCAATTTACTAACATATCTGATTTAAAATTACAGCCAAAATGAGGTTTTACGTTACCTGAGGATTTTAAAGAACACCACCACTCGAGTCTCAGGTTAACTCAGATAATACTGGAATCTTGAGCTGACTGACCTGGAAGGGTGAAGAAGGCCCCAAGCATGTACTCTGGGAGATTATCATCCCACACCTCTGTCCGTTCTCCTCCAACAGAAAAGAATATTTACGGATGACCTGACTTGGTTTCATTTCATTTCATACTGCTGGATCTCCAAGGGGCGTGGAATGCTATCTCTGGCAGGGGCTTGACATGGGAAGAGAGTTTGAAGATGAACACACTGAGACAAGATCATAAGGAAGCCGGCAGCCAGATGACTTGGGCATCAATACCCAAGTGCATATAGCCGGCAAACCCTGCAAAGAGCCGTGTCACAATATTTGCACAAATCTTTCAGAGAAAGGGTATTTTCAGGCCTTGGGTGGCATGCTCTGTTAGATCTAGGCCATTACGTGCTATCTTTAATACACCTGAAAGACCCAAGGTAAAATGCCTTTGGGAGCTCCAGAAGCAATCACAACTCAACCCTGCTCAGGGAATAATTTCTAGTTTTTCTTCTGAGCCTGCATATATTTTGAACGTGCTGCCCTCCTGACTATTCTAAATCATGGAAAGCTAATTCTGGAATTGTGAGGATTCTTCTTTCATTACCCCAAATCATAAATTACCTTTCCTACAGTTAGGAACAATTACTAGTAGTACCTCTGCTACTCTTATCAAAGCAGCTTAGAACTGAAGCCTGTTAGCAGGGAAAGGGTCTCTAGAAACAATCCAGTACCGCCCCTCACTTAGTAGAACAGGAGCCCTGAGGTTCAGAGACGCTAAGTGACAGCCTAGGCTGCCTTAAATAACTGGTAGAATATATGCCAGGCATCGTCTGAGAGCTTTACCTCTATTGCTTGTTTAATCCTCCCAACAACCCTGTGAGGTAAGTACAACTATTATCTCCACTCTACACATGAGGAAACTGAGGCACAGCAAGGCTAAGTTATATGCCGAAGACTGCACAGCTGGTAAGGAGTAGAACTGGGATTACAACTGACGTGCTCTGACTCCAGAGCCCATGCTCTGAATTACTAAACCTTTAGGATTAAAACCCAGGACTCCTGACGCCAGGGAGAGATCTCTCCATCATTAATAATTCTAAGGTTCATGAAAGACCAAACCGCATTTGAAAAGGCTCGCAAACCTTATTTGGATCCTGATTAGAACAAACTACCAATCAAAGATGTTTTTCTGGGAATACATCTGGGAAATCTGAATAGGATATCAACAGATTATTGTTAATTTTATCACAATGGCATTATCATTATGTAAGACTATATCCCAATTTTTAACAATATATACTAGGTATACAGGGGTGAAATGACGAGGCCTGGAACTCACAATCACAAAAAATGGAAAAAAGGGACAGTTGAAGAAAGTGTGGCAAAATCTTGATAATTATTGAATCGGAGTGATGGAATATGAGAGTTCATTATACTATTCTCTCCACTTTTTTGCATGTTTGTTTTCAAGCTTTTCAAACAAATTAATACAAAATCATTTTTAAAAGCCCGCAAACCTGAGCCTATGAAAAACAAAGCTATCAAACAATGAAAAATTTATCAGCACATCTCACTTTTACATGTTAAAGTTTGTCTGCCAAATGGCAGCCTTTATTAATCACTGAACTATTTAATTTTGTTGTTTCTGAACTCACTACTGGCCACTCACCAATACTAGAAGCCTGGGAAGATCTAGTTAAATCCATACCCTGTTCATGTTTTCTTTTAGTTCATTTGCAGAACTGCTTATCAGTCAGCTAGTTAAGAATATTTATTGAGCGTTTACTATGTTGTAGGCACCGTATTAGCACTGACCCAAGTTATCAAAGACAAAGCAGAGTAATACTTCCATCCAAGCATGGATGGATGGACCACAGCATTCCAAACCCTGGCTTGATTGCTGCTCTGCTTCCTGCAAGGATCAGGGGTACCTTCTTAGATCCTCCTAGAACAAAGCCAAGCCAGAACCTATGTGGCAGGTGCACCTGCTGTGGCTTCCTGGCAGACACTGGGGAGCAGCAACAGGAAGCAGGCAGTGGCAGAGTACCTAGCAGGAGGTGAGGGGAGTGAGGTTTACGGGTAATTTTAGTATCTGCAAGCTATTCCAAATTCCTCCTTCTGCAGTGCAGAACCATTGCAATGCATCTCCCATCCAGCCTCGGAGCCACTCAAACACCCGAGTAGGCCCACCTGCTTTCCTGCATTTTGTATTTGTTTCATCATGAGTTTCATCAGACAAGTGACCACAGATAGACAACACTAAGAGTTGAGACACCAGCCACTCATCTGGCTCTTCATGCTTAAGGGTGTCCAGAGAAAAAAGATGTATTATTAAAGTGTCATGCGGTATGTCACACATGAGAATGGACACTACTAGGTCACTATCAGTAGGCCATCCTCCGACAGGAAGAGTAGATATTCACGGACTATTGCACATCAGTAATTAGCAGTGTTGTGCCTGTGTTGGCACTTCCGTGCTCACTCTAATGGTTTATTAAACTAGTACCTCCTCCTCAGTCCGGGTCTGCTGGCACTTTGGAAATCATGGCACAGTCATATGTTTTCTTTACTCTTCTTTTGCTTCAAAACCCTGATGAAGACAGTAGCCCCCAGTTAAAAGAACTAAGTTTCATGCAAGAAGAGAAAAGATACTACACGTGTTGTGGGCTTTATCTTTAACAGACACACATTGGCAAAAGTCAGGAAAACAGAAAATTTTCCTTAGGCCAAAGCAACAGAAGTTATTCAGGTTATGGAAGAAAAACGGCAGGTTCTGGTCTATTCCCATCTCCTACTCTACTCCTTACCATCAACTGATCAACTTCAGTATAATAGAAAAATAAAATCCCTGCATATTACTGAACAAACTCGGAATCTGGGGTGAGTTGGCAGAGCTGGCAATTGAGAGAAAAATCAAACTGCGTAAGCTGCATATGGAGATCAGCGAAGCTTCATCTCCAATCTCCACAAACATCATTCATATCATCTTGTCTCTGTCCAGGAAGGACATCTATCTGCCACCAAAAAGACTGTGCTAAGGGACCTGGAACTCCACCCCGACAATACCCCACACAAAGCACCACAAAACCCAGAGAGTCATTTCCAAGGCCCATCTTCTTGCATTGGTTCCAACAAACACAAGTCACCCACCCACAAACAGGTCCCTTTCAAGAAAACAAACGCCAGCGAAAATGCAAGGAGCTGCAAAAAGTTTCCAGCTTCCCTGGAGAGCACGCTGCTGCTCCAACGTCTCTCCTCTCCCGCACGATCCAAAGGATCCGGGTGTACTGCGTTTCCAAATACAGCAGGACCAGCGCTGGCTGTGGAAAAGTTGATTTAAAACTTCATCTTCCTCACACCCCATTCTCTAAAGACGTTCTGATTCGACCAGGTTAATCTCAGGGCTGCTGGCTTCGCTTGCTTCAAATCACCAACCTTCGTTTATAATTTGCACCAATGCCCGAATTACCAAGGGTTCCTATCACGCCCCCTAACCCTTCATATGAGGAGGCCAAACCTCAGAATGCCAGCGAGGGGGAGGTAGCGGAGAAGAGGATGCGGAACTCCTTCCCTTCTGGAGCTCACCCACCCAAAGGGTCCGCAGGACCATCTCCCACCCCGGGTTGCGAAGTGGAAGAGAGAGCCCCCACTTCCACTCCCCTGCGCCGCTCCAGGCCACAGGTGCCAAGCCCCTCCAGAATACAGGAGGAGAAGGGAGCAATGCGAGGGATAGGGAAAAGGAGAGTAATTTCCCAGTTGGCAGAGGGAGGTAAACTGGGGAGCAAAGAGCGGCGGGGACTAACTCCCAGGAAATTTCCCAGGAGGGAAGGGGCAGCTGTGGGGAGAGGACCCGCGGAGGCATGGTGGGGGTTAGGAAGTTGCTGCCCCTCCGGGACCTTCCCTGCCCAACACTCCGCCCGCTTCCCCAGCACCTCTTAATCCTGCAGACCCAGTAGGGTCGGGGGCTCCGCCTCCGCCCGGCCGACTTGGAGGAGCGTGGAGAAGGTGGCGCCCGCCCGCCCGCCTCCCTCCCTCCGTCCGTCCGTCCGTCCGCCGTCCCGCACTCACCAGGAGCACCGAGCCGCGCACCACCTCCGACACGCTCTGCCGCAGCTCAGCCGCCGTGCCCGGCTTACTCAGCGCCCGAGTGAACTTCCGAGTCTCCGCCGAGGCGGGGAGCATCGGAGGCTGCGACATCCTCGCCGCCGCCGCCACCGCCGCCGCGCCTGCTCCCGCGGTCCGGCCCGGCCCCGCCGCCGCCAGGTGCGCCTCCGGCGCCCGGCCCGGCCCGGCCCGCCCGCGGCTCCCCGCGCCCGCTCCCCTCGCCGCTCGCCGCGCGTCCGGGCGGCGTAGCCCGGGCCGCGCCCTCCGCGCCGTGTCACGCCCCGAGGCGCCCCCCTCGGCGGCCACAACCCCCCGCGCTCGCAGCAGCGCCTGGGCTCGCTAGGGGCGACCGTGCGTGTGGCGGCGGCGGCGGCTCCCCCATGCCACCAGCCTCCCTCGGCGGCCGCTCGCCGGGCCGCCTCCTCGGGGCGGGGTGTCCGGCGCGACGCGGGGCGGGGCGGGGCGGCGGAGGAGGGGCCGGCGCGGCGGGGCCGCGGGCCCAGCAGGTCGGCCCTGCAAGCGCTGCCGCAAGGCGGCCGGGTGCGGGCAGCGCGCCGCGCGGGGCCCCCGGGGGGCAGGTGGGGACCCGGGGGGGCGTCTCCGCTCCATTCCGACTGCTCCCCGGGCCGCACGTCCGAAGACCCCAGGAAGGGCCGCGCAGGCCGCCGAGAGGGCGCACAACCCGGGCCTGGAGCGGGGCCAAGTCCCCGGAACCGGCGCCTCAACATTGGGACCCTGAGTTCCCTGCCCGTGGAGCCTCCAGCGCCATGGGGACGCCGCGGGCACCCGCAGGGTCCGGGCTCGGTGGCACCACGCCCCCCTGTGCGCCCGGGGCCTCTGAGGGGACGGAGGTTTCAGGAAGGTGGCCTTTCTGCGGCGCCGAGAGTGCAGGGCCGTGCGGAGCCGGGCCGCGCGCCGCCCGCACTCGTGGCGGCGCTTCTCGGCCTCATTCCACCGTTCCGCCCCAGAGGCGCCGCGCGAACCGTGGAAGCCTCTGCGAGCCGAAGGGAGCACCGCGGGCCGGCACAGGCGCTGGGGAGTCACGCAGAGCCCGGCCGCAAGGACGACCCGCTGCGTCACCTTGGAGGGGATCTAAACTTCTGAGCCTCGCCTGTCTCATCTATAAACTGAAGACAAGAACCCGCCAGAGGCTGAAGGGACACGACACGCCCGTCCGCCGCTCCTCCCTCCGCGGCCGCGACGGACCGCAAGGCGCGGAGCCCGGGAAACCCAGAAGTGCCGGCCTACGAGCCCAACGTAACCCAGAAGCTGGCGGCTGCTAGCGACCGCCGCTCTGAGGAACTTCTTCCTCACACAGCCTTTCCCGCTTTCCCATCCCTAAAGGGCCCTCACCGCCCTTTCTCCCTTTCTCGGAGGTAACCCTAAGCAGCCTAACTCCAGCCCCGCCGTGGCGAGGGAGCGCCGGGACGGGGAAATGTACGCTGGGCCCATGGCGCATGCTCAGTGGTTTGGGTTTGGCCGGGTTCCTGGGGCGGGGAGCCAAGTTTAAGGGCGGCTCCGCTGATTGGTCAGTCTGCGCAGGCTACGCCCATCGCCTGCTGATGGACACCTCCTCACCTGCCAGGTCAGCTTCTGCAGCGGGCGTGGTGGCGGCGTGAACCCGGCCTTCAGGGGAATCCTTTCCGCCGCTCCTGCCCGAGTTCCCTGAGGCGTCGTAGCTGCAGTCACCGAGGTGAAGGTGGCCGCCCATTGCGTCCCACCCTACCAGAAAGCCAAACACTGGCCTAAAGCGGAATCTTAAAGTGGTAGGGAAAACTACCAATCTAGTGCGGAAAGCAAAACACCACCGTTCCGGACTTAATGGGCAGGTCTGGCACATAATAAGACTGGAGGTTAGGCATGCAGTCAGCACTCAATAAATGCTTGCCGGATCGGATTGTTTTCCTAGTGGGTTGGGACGCAGGATGTGGCCCTAAGTGAGCCTGGCAGGCTGGAAGATAAACAAAACAAGTAATGTGTGATAATGAAAACAATTACACACTAACCCATTTCCTCCTCTGCGAAATGAGGGAATGGCCTAGACATTTCCCAGGCCTCTTCTGTTCCAAGGGGAGGGCCTGGGTGACCCCGACAGGGTAGGGCGGGTGCAGACCTGCCTCACCCTGCCTTTCATGGGGAACTTGTGCCGTTTTGTATGACCATGCACATCCCGCGTTTACACTTCTGAGCTAGGCTGGACTGCGTCAGCGCGGCTCTTAGATGCCTGTCTGAGAATCCTGCATTAAGATTTCCCTTTGACCTTCTGACTCCTGAAAAAGTCTCAGACAGCACAAACCTTTACCCTGCTATGTCACCTCAGCTGTTAAAATTGTGTCTACCTCTGTAGAAGGCCATCAGATTATAAATTTTTTTTATTAAGAAACAACAAAAGCACACGAGGTTGTGGAGTTTTCTTTTTTCTCTTTCCTTTCTTGTTTTGTTTAAGAAATATATGAACAAAGAAAAGAGTACATATATCTGGGAAGTGAAGAGTTCCTCAAACCTTCTAATTTCATCCACGTGTCTATCAGTCAGGTTCTGTGCTTGCTTGCTGGCTCATTATATGCTGGAATTGGCAGATTTTCGTTTAGGAAGCGGGATGCTGTGTTAGGTGATGACAGTAGTCACTGACAAAGTCTAACCAAGTGCAAGTTCTGACAGTCGGAGGAGGCATGAAAGTGGGCACGAAGCCCAGGATGACCAAGTTTTCCCAGCAAACCGGAGCTGAGCCTCTTCTTCCTGGTGAAGTGTTTTGTTAACAAATGGGATATTTCTCATGTTTAAGTTTGAGCAGAAACTTGGTCCTTACTGTTATGGGTGAATTGTGTCCCTCAAAAAGACTTATTGGGGAAAAAAAAAAAAGGAAAAAGCTTATCGGGGCCAGCCCGGTGGCATAGTGGTTAAGTTGGCACCCTCTGCTTTGGTGCCCCAGTGTTCGCAGGTTTGGATCCCCAGGCGCCAACCTACACAACGCTTATCAAGCCATGCTGTGGCAGGCGTCCCGCATATAAAGTAGAGGAAGATGGGCACGGATGTTAGCCCAGGGCCAGTCTTCCTCACCAAAAAAAAAAAAAAAACATTGAAACCCCGGTACCAGTGAATGTGACCTTATTTTCAAATAGGGTCTTTGCAGATGTCATCAATTTAAAATTAGGTAATACTGGACCAATGTGACTGGTGTCTTTATGAGAAGAGAAGAGACACAGGGAGAAGGCCCTGTGACGACAAAGGCGGAGATTAGAATGATGCATCCACGAGACAAGGAACGCCAAGGATTGCCTGCAACCACCAGAAGCTGGAGGAGACAAAGATTCTTCCCTTGAGCCTTTGGAAAGAGAATGACCCTGCTGACACCTTAATTTTGGACTTCAGAACTGTGAGAGAATAAATTCTAAGCCACCCAGTTTGTGGTACTTTATTACAGCAGTCCTCGGAAACTAGTACACTTACCAAAGGCTATTTTTTTTAAATCCTCACCAGAGTGGGCCTAGAATTGTATAGTTATTACTGCATCAACTCTTTTTTTTTTTTTATGAGATCAGCCCTGTGCTAGCATCCGCCAATCCTCCCCCACCTTTTTTTCTTTTTTTTTTTGCTGATGAAGACTGGCCCTGGGCTAACATCCGTGCCCATCTTCGTCCACTTTATATGGGACGCTACCACAGCATGGCTTGCCAAGCAGTGCGTCGGTGCGCACCCGGGATCTGAACCGGGGAACCCCGGGAGGCCGCAGCGGAGCACATGCACTTAACTGCTTGCACCACCAGGCCGGCCCCTGCATCAACTCTTTCATGGAGAGAGGTGTCACATCTTTATAGAAGGAGGAGCATCAGCTCCAGGCGAGGGCGCTGCATGGAATGGGGATGGATAGTGTGTAAGGTGTGGAAGAGACATCCACCTACTTTAGCTTGAGGGAGTAGCCCTGTCTTTGTTTTTCCAAAACTAAGGAAAAAAAGCTTTCATTTCTGTTAAGGATGACACTAGCAAGTAGTGGAAATGAAGTATAATTGCAGCTCGTTTTGGAAATTTGCATATAAATGACTGTACTACACCCAAATATTTAATTCAAGCATTATCCGTGTTTTCATGATAACCTCTTACTGCATTTCCTTGTTAAGTTTGCTTTAGGATTTGTATGTGACTTAATGACACATAATTAGTTTAAAATCTTTTCCAGGTATATCTTAAGAGAGCGTATCTGTTTTTAGCATAAATAAAAAGTAACCTGTAGGAAGTAGTCAGTTCTGTGGATTGTAGTGTCCAGGGAAGAGCAGAGGGGGCTTTCCTCTTTTTTTTTTTTTTTTGAAGTAACATTTGTTTATAACATTATATAAATTTCAGGTATACATCATTATATTTCACCTTCTGTATAGACTACATTGTGTTCCCCACCAAGAGTTTAGTTGCCATTGTCACTGTACAAATGTGCCCCTTTACCCCTTTCACCGACCCACATCCCCCTTCCTCTGGTAACCCCCAATATTCTGTCCTCTGTATCTATGTGTTTGTTTGTTTATCTTCCACATATGAGTGAAATCATACAGTATTTGTCTTTCTCCGTCTGACTTATTTGTCTTAACATAATACCATCAAGGTCCATCCATGTTGTTGCAAATGGCAAGATTTCATCCTTTTTATGGCTGAGTGGTATTCCCTAGTATATATATATACCACATCTTCTTTATCCATTCATCCATTAATTGGCACTTAGGTTGTTTCAAAGTCTTGGCTATTATGAATAATACTGCAATGAACATAAGAGAGTATACATCTTTTCAAATTAGTGTTTTCATGTTCTTTGGATAAATACCCAGAAGTAGAATAGCTGGATCATATGGTGGTTCTATTTGTAGTTCTTTGAGGAATCTCCATACTGTTTTCTATAGTGGCTGTACCAATTTATATTCCCACCAGCAGTGTACAAAGTGTTCCCTTTTCTCCACATCCTCTCCAACACTTGTTATTTCTTGTCTTTTTAATAATAGCCATTCTGATGCGCATGAGGTGTTATCTCATTGTGCTTTTGATTTGCATTTCCCTAATAATTAGTGATGTTGAACATCTTTTCATCGGCCTGTTGGCCATCTGTATATCTTCTTTGGAAAAATGTCAGTTCAGATCCTTTGCGCATTTTTTAATTGAGTTGTTTGTTTTCTTGTTAAGTTGCTGGGTCATATGGTAATTTTGTGGTTAATTTTTCGTGGACCTATCATACTGTACTTCATTTTCTAAATGTTTCTTACAATGCTTTTTTCCTAAAAACATTGGTTGATTAATTTTGGAAAATGAACTTTTTAAAATTCCGCTAAGTAACATAAATAAACACAACTGTTCAAGGAAGAGCATCTGGGGAAAGGTATTAATCTAACGAACGCGTTTACAGATACCACTTATTGTTAATGGTACTGGAGGAATATAAGCCCCTCTTTCACTTCCATTTTATTCAAGAGAGATTCCTAGAGGAGATGAAATATGAGGTCTTTAAGAGGTTGTTGAGACTAGGACTTCTCAAACTTTCTTATGCATATAAATCACCTGGAGATCTTAAACTGCAGGTTCTGATTCAGAAGTTCAGGTGTGGTGCCCGAAATCTACAGTCCTGACAAGCTCCCCAGTCGTGTCCAACTCCTTACTCATGCAGTGCTGCTGATCCTCAGACCACATTTTGTGAGTCGCAAGCATTTAGACTTCCATTTCCAGCAGTATGGCAACCTGCAGGCCCTTAAAAATTCTCCAGCTGACTTTTAAAATTTAAGAGGAAAGAAGACCAAACATTCAGCAGGAAAATGGACAAAACTTGTGACCAAACTATTCACAGAAAAGATATAAAATGACAGGTAAACATATGAAAAGATGTTTGACCTCATTTATAATAAAAGAAATGCCGATTAAAACTACACTGATACACAGTTTCTCATCAATCAGGTAGGGAATAATTATACAGCATAACATTATTGGAAAGGCTGTGGAGAAACAGGCACTCTCGCATGTAATGCTGATGCTTCCAGAGAAATAGAGACCTTGTTCTTAAGCCCTTAGAGCTTCCTCTCCTCTCCAGAAATAAAATAGTTCCAGCCTTGGACATGCAAATGAACTCAGAAGAAAAGGAGAGTCATAGTTCATTAGCTCTCCCAAATTTACTGTAACCCGTGTTACTGGGGGTGACGGATAGTAAAGAAGAATTCCACTAGAAATGTCTTGTCTAGAAATGTCCATTAGGAATGACTTGTCTCATTTCTGAACTTCTGGGGCTGGTCTGGCTGGTGAGGAAACCTCACGGTGCCAGGCGACCTGAATGTATTCCCTACCATGCATTCATCATTCCAGTGTGGGGACACTTTATAGACTGGAAACACTAGCAAATATCAAAGCTGCAGGTTGCCCCTTCATTCACAGCTTCTTACCAACTGGCATTCAGTGAAACATGGGGCATCCTAGCTCTTTGCAGACAATCAGGTTGTGAGTTTGGGTCAATTCTGTCCAATAATGTGAAGGATCAAACATGGGAAAACACTAAGGAAGATGGAAGACAGAAAGAGTGAAAAGGAATTCCCATATATTAACTGGAAAAATACAGATTTTTACATAAGAGATGGGGAAAAGAACCTTGCACAGTGCCCGGCCTGGTGGCATAGCGGTTAAGTTCGCCTGCTCCGCCTCTGTGGCCCAGGGTTCACAGGTTCACATCCCAGGTTCAGATCGACACACCACTTGTCAAGCCATGCTGTGGCGGCAGCCCATACAAAGTAGAGGAAGAGGGGCTCAGATGTTAGCCCAGGGCCAATCTTCCTCAGCAAAAAAGAGGAGGATTGGCAATGGATGTTAGCTCAGGGCTAACCTTCCTCACAAAAAAAAAAAAAAAAGAACCTTGCACAGACCAGTCTGATTTCTAGAGTCATATTTGTCAAACTACCCAGACAGTGTCCATTTGCAACCAAATATTTATATAGAGCCAATTGCGTAGTCACCTCCGTTACTGTGGTAAGCACAGTGGGTGTTACTCTGAAAGAAAATGTGACCAAATATTTTTATCTCATGACTTGTATTTTTTAATGTTTTAAACCATATTTATTATAAAATTGTTTCATTTAACATGGTAGTTTACCCAACAGTAAACCCAATGACAGCTCTGGTATCTACTGTAGTTCTTCTCTTTATAAAATTCTAAACCCACGAATTCTTCCAACGTTATGCTGCATCGTGAGGGTATGGAAGAAGCTTAACAGTCACTGAGCTGTCAGTGTCATAACCAAACTTCCTGTCCTAACCTGTTCTCCTCTCTGCAAAACTGCAGGCAGATGGAAGTGTTAACCAGATTCTTTTCCTCACTTGACTTGACACCCCAATCCAATACTTCTGCTGTCTAACAAGCAGAGAAAAAAATCCAGCTACATCAACACCCTGTTCTGAATAAATGAAAACTTATCGTTAAGGTGAAGGAATTGGTAAGTTGTAATATACAAACAAAATGTAAGGAATTTTTAGTAAAATGATTCTATTAACTTATAAAGATTGGTTTTTTTAAGTTAGTGATGTGGGGTTAGAGAAAGGGGCAACTATGTGGGATTTCTTGGTCCCAGTGTTTCCTTTTATCCGATTTTAACTCTCTTCTTAGTCATTGAAATATTGCTTATATAATTTAGAATGATCTGTCATTTTCTAACATCAAAATACAAATTGATTACTCATTCTATTGTCTTTCATGTATGTAATGTTCTTAAAATGACAATTAAAGGGGCCGGCCCTGGTTAAGGTTGCACGCACTGCTTTGGCGGCCCGGGTTTGGATCCCCGGCGCGGACATGCACACTGCTCATCAAGCTATGCTGTGGCGGCATCCCACATACAAAAAAATAAGAAACAATAGAGGAAGATGGGCATAGATGTTAGCTCATGGCTAATCTTCCTCAGCAAAAAGAGGAAGGTTGACAGCGGATGTTAGCTCAAGGCCGATCTTCCTCATCGAAAAAAAAAAAGGTAAAGATAGTGTTAGGAAATATTTATCTCTGTAGAACATTAAATTTATCCATATCTTTTGCTAATCATCACAAAGGTATTTAGTCAATAAATATTTATTGAGCATCCTTGATGTGCTAGGCACAAGTCTAAGTACTGAAGACATAGCATGATGTTAACAAGATCAAAATGTCTGCCCTTGCGGAACTTACATTCTAGTGCAGGAGACAGTCAATACAGAAGTCAATAAGCAAAAGACAGAGTGTTTTGATAGAGGCAAGTGCCAAGATAATAAATAAAACAAGGGAGGGACTATGCCATATGAGGGGTGCGGTGGATGGAAATGTAAGTAGTGTGGCTAGGGGAGGTCTCAGTGAGAAAGGAACTGCTGATAAAGACCTGAAGGCAGTGAAAGTGAGCTAGCCATACAGTGTCTCGGGGAAGAACACCCCAAGCAAAGGAAAAGAAGTGCAAAGGCTTAAACAGGAGCCAAAGCCAATGTGGCTGGAGTGCAGTGAGGAAACGTGTGGACAGAGGATGTGAAGCTAGAGCCATAAGGCCTAGAGGGCGAGCAGATTAGGCGGTACCTTGCAGGCCACTGCAAGGACTTTGGGCTTCAACTCTGAGTCAGCTGGAAGCCACTGGAGGATTTTGAGTGATATTGCTAGGTGTGAACCAGTCCAGTTTCCTCTTCCTAGGCGCACAAGAATGCATTTACTAGCCTTCCAGGATTATGTCACTGAGTTCTAGTCAATGGAAGTGGGTCAAAGTGATGTACACCATTTCCAAGCCTAGCCATAAAACTCCCTGTGTGATCCTTCACACGTTCTCTTCCCTCTCCTATAGCCACCATGGAAACCACATGTTGAAGATGGAGGCATTCAAGATGGAAGGACCCTGGATCCCTAAGTCACTGCTCAGAGGAGAGCTCCTCAGGGTTGCTTCCTGACCAGGAACATCCATATTGGACTTCGTGTGATCAAGAGAGAAACTTTGATTGTGTTAAACCACTCAAGTTTGGGGGTTGTTAGGTACGGCTAGGTTGAGTACAGACTGGGGTTAAGGAAGGAGAATAGAGGCAGGTAAACCAGGTAGGTGGCAACAATCCAACCAAGAGAAAACTATGACCATGTCTATTAATTTATTTGTAAAAAATAACATTCCACACTTCTGAAAAGCTACTCACAGTCTAGTGGAGAAGACAGCTCCATACACATAACTGTTCTCCAAAGGATAAGGAAGGTGGGACTACAAAGGAGGATCAACTACCTTTACATGGATGAGCCACAGACAGCTTTGCAGAGAATGTGAAGTTGGAGCTGCATGTTTTGGCTGGATGCTGCCTTGTGACCAGTGTCGAGAACAGCTGCAAGCGTAGACGACCTGGGCGCAATGAGTTTGCATGATAATATTTGTAAAACATCAACACAGGGTCTGTCCCATAATGAATGGCCAATAATTATTAGCTATTAAATAATTATAAAGTGTTTCAAGAAATTGTTGTCAGAGCTGTTTTCTATACACAGAGGGTCTGTTTTCTATACAGAGAGGGTCCAGATTGCGAGATGAAACTACTTACCCCAAAGCTAAGGAGATATTTCCATCACCAACTTCCCTCTTTTTCTCTTTGAATTGGCCTCAGATTTTCACTCTCTTTTGACTGCTCATCATCAGCAGTTTTGCTCTTGTTTGTGAGCATTGTTCATACTCTACAAAGATTGAGTGACACCAAAAGAGCAAATGGTGTTTGTTCATTTCATGTTTTGGTCTGTAATATGTAGTCCAGAATGCCATTAATACTCTTTGTAGCAGTTTGTATTACAAAGCCTAAGTTTGTCGTGTCATCATTTCTTAAGAGAGAGTTGGTGACTGATGTTGAGTGAAAATTGTCTTTTTATATCATTGAATATCAACAACCTGTTATTATTGCTATACTCAATATAATCAAATAATGATCATATATAATAAGAGTGAACGCATAATCATAATAGTTTGGTTTAAAAGTGCTGTTGTTGAAACCATTCTGACCTTATCAGATCGATTCCCACAATATTCCTGCAAGTGAAGTAAGTTAAAGTTCACGTCACAGATGAAGTGTATAAACATAAACAGAAATGCGTTTCTAGGTAACTTAGTATCTCTCCAAACAGGCTAAAGTAGATTTGTGTATCAATGCCATATCTGAGAAAGTAACTAGGGCGTTCTCCTCAGTTATTTCCATTGTAGGTAAAGCTTTTCAATGAGCCAATACAGCAGAAATTAGGCAGGAATTCTGCATGATTTTAAAATGTCTACCTGAATTGACTGGCTGAAATAGGACTCAAAAGCCAGTTTCCTTCAGAAAAGTTTTATTTAGCCAAATTTACATAATTTTTCTAGAAAATATAATAATGAGAATAAAAATATAGAGTTTAAACAGAAGGGGGATATCTTCAACAATGAAAAAAGTGAGTCGGGAAAAAAACTGAGCGTAGAAAAGGGCTATACTTCTTAAAAATATACACTTCTGCTAGCAGAAAAATGTGGATCTCTAAATGCCTTTTTCCAGGCTTGGCTCCGGAAGAGTGTTGGCCAGGATAAATGGCGGAGGAGCAGGGCCAAAGGGAATCTGTGGTTAGCACAAAGAGGCCTGGTGTGGCATCCCCTACATTGTACCCTGGAGGAAACCTTGAGGCAGAATCCCTTTTCCATGTGGAAAAAGCTCCACTGTCTAAAAGGGCAATGATTCTGTTGAAGACTGGCTTCATAATTTGCCATAATCTATGTAATCTGTTCAGGACTGGCTACATAATTTACAGAGCCCAGTGGAAAATGAAAATGTGGGGCCTCTTGTTCAAAAAGAATTTGGAGAGCCCAGGCCTGGAGGCCCCCTTCACCATCAGATATTAACTCTTTAGAGGATCCCCAGGTGATAGGGAAGTGCTCAGAGTTACAAGGTAGTGACTACTTATCAGCCAGTAAGGACGTAGTTCAGTGTTTTAGCAACAGGTCCTGCAGTCCCAGCTGTACCAGCTTTAACGTCAGCCAGACATAGAAAAAGCATCACCACTGAGTATGTATGGCAATGATCCTTACAGACTGACCTCAGAGTTTCCCAACAGATGGTAGAATGAACAAATGCAGAATAGATTCTCTTGACTAAGGGATAGAAATGCATGTATGGAGGTAAACTCTAAAACAGAAATAAAAAATAAATCCACAAAGCTGGGGTCTGCGATATCATCCGAAGGCAAGTTTAGATAAACTGATACCAAGGACTTAGGAGAAGGAAAAGGAGAAGCCAATACTATACAGAAGCACTGAGCAGCAACACTGAAAGACCTTACAAAGCTGTGTTCTGACCATGACCATGGAAGTGGCCTAGAAGAGAAGAACTGATGCAGTGATACTGTATAAATGTTTGCCCAGCCAAACCACATCTCATCCATGAGTTAAAAATATTTTAAGGACTTCACACCCATTAGGATGGCTACTATCCAAAAAACAGAAAATAACAAGTGTTGGCAAGGATGTGGAACAACTGAGACACTTGTGCACCGTTGGTGGGAATGGTGCAGCTGCAGTGAGAACCATATGGTAGTTCCTTGACAAATTAAAAATAGAACTACCATTTGGTCCAGTAATTCCACATCTGGGTATATATCCAAAGGAATTGAAAACAGAGTTTCAAAGAGATGTTTGTACACCGATGGTCATAGTAGTTTTATTCATAATAGCGAAGAGGTGGAAACAACTCAAGTATCCAATAATGGATGAATGGATAAACAGAATGTGGCATATACATGCAATGGAATATTATTCAGCCTTAAAAACGAAGGAAATTCTGACACATGAGACAACATAGATGAACCTTGAGGATGTTATGTTGAGTGAAATAAGCCAGTCACAAAAAGACACTGTATGATACCACTATATGAGATATGTAGAGTAGTCAAATTCAAAGAGACAGAAAGTACAATGGTAGTTGCCAGGGGCTGGGTGGAGGAAGGAATGGGGTGTTAGTGTTTAATGGGTACAGAGTTTCAGTTTGAAATGATGAAAAGAGTTCGGGAGATGGATGGTGGTGATGATTATACAACAATGTAAATATACTTAATGCCACTGAACTATACATTTAAAAATAGTTAGATGGAATATTTTGTTATGTATATTTTACTACAATTAAAAATATATATATATGAAGCTTACAGAATTTCAAGGGGCCCTCTTTTAGAAAAAGAATGCAAAATTATAAATATCAAATTGAGTACAAAAGTGGATATTTAGTATAAGAAAAATCACATAGGTTACAATTTTTTAAAGCTACTAAATACCACAAGCATCACAAAATCCAGAAAAATAAGTGTTTGTAATTAATTAACTTCCTCACACATCTCTAAAATGCTTTCTTCCTACAATTTTTGTCTGCATGCACTCTGATAGTCTTTTCAAAAGACAACGGTTTTGTAATATTTTTTATAGCCAGAATAGAAAGAAAATTCAGTCTTCTCTTAAGCATCCTTAATTGAAATTTTTTTATTACTGATAACTTAGAAAAGTTTATTTCAACTTTGCAATTGGTTGTTAGTAATGTTTATAACTTTCTTGGACTTTGTCAAATTTGGAGGAAGCACTAACAAGTTTCATAAATGAACTGTAAGATTTCAGGGTATTTTAAGTTTTTTTGTATCAATGTCTTCAAATTGACAATATTCAATATCCAGTTTGTCATCAAAGTCCTTACTGTATTGGAATATTGAGTTTTATATTCTCCTTATCAATGTCAATATTTCATATTTAATCCATAAGAATTTAAAATTCTTTTCCAATAAGTTCATATAATTCACAACTCTTCATTAATTAGATTTTCCAACAATTCAAATATCATTTATTTCTCCTCATAGAATGTCCCTTTCTCATAGTAAATGATGGTTTTAGTACAATAGTCCCCCCTTATCAGCAGGGAGTACATTCCAAGACCCCCAGTGGCTGCCTGAAACCTCGGGTAGGACTGAACCCTATTTATACTATGTTCTTTTCACTTAAAGGAAGCACTTTACAGTTTCCCTTTGGCACATTCGAATTGCCAACATCACTACCCTTGCGCTTGGAAGCCATTATTAAAATGGTAAAATAAGTAAAATAAGGGTTACTTGAGCACAAGCACTGGAATACCTTGACAGTCGATCTGATAACCCAGATGGCTACTAAGTAACTAACCGGCAGGTAGTGTATACAGTGTGGATCCTCTGGACAAAGGGATGATTCACATCCTGGGCAAGATGGAGCAGGACAGAGCGAGATTTCAACATGCTACTCAGAATGCCGCACAATTTAAAACTTATGAATTGTTTATTTGGGGAATTTTCCGTTTAATATTTTTGGACTGTGGTTGACCTACAGGTAACTGAAACCACAGAAAGTGAAACCGTGGGTGAGAGGGGACCACTGTCTGATCTAAAAGTTTTGTTATGCTTTCCGTCTAGATGTCAGAATAACTCCTATTGACTTAATCACTTATCCTAACTGTTTTGTTTTATAGTCCATTCATTTTTACCTGAATTTTCTCTCAATTCTTTAATAAATCAATTTAAAGAATATAAAATAAGCTACCCTTTATATACATCTAAATAGGAGTTAATAGTTTCTCATGTGTTTTTATTGAAATGTTCCAAAACATCTTTCTAAACTGCAGTTAATATGATGTACTATTCCTAACTCAACTTTCCCTTAGCAAATCCCAAACTGTCCAGGAAGAAAGTGGAGATGGAAAGGCTCAGTGGGCTTAACTGACTGCAGTTAAAGTATCCTACTTCCACAAATTCTATAAAACCTGAAGACCATATGAACACACTGCAAGGGCCCCTCCCAAGGCCTTGGAAAGAGTGCCTGCACAGAGGGGCCCTGAAGCTTAGGCAAACTCGTTTCAGCCGACAGCCCCAGTAGAAGCTGCACCCTAGAAGTGATGTTCAGAGAACTAAGTCAGCGGATTGCCAATTTTTGTACCATACTTTAATTTTATTTTGTTTCATGACCGCCTCCTGCCAAACTCCTCCTACTCTTGCTATAATTGGCTGTAATGAAGAATTCTTTGCTTCTTCCTATCCACTCCTCTTTTTGTTGGCTGCTTTTCCACTAATCTTGCATTCTGGGAGATCACGCTCTGGAGCCCTGCTGGTGCTGACAGGTTTCATTAGTCTGATGGAAACTCCTTCTCAGGCCCTCCTTTGGCAGCTGCCAAATTCTCTCATCCTCTCAGCGTGCTGAGTCTCAGCGCAGGTCTACACTGAGCCTGAGCTGCCACAGCCGATGACCATGTGACACAGGGCACTGGTCGGCAGTCAGTGGAAATCCAACCAGGGGAATCCAATTCCTCCTGCTTTGGTCCACACAAAGATAGAGTATATTTTGACCAATGAAAATAACAACTTCAAATGCCCCGAATTGGATCTCTACTCGTTGTCCGCTCTTTGCCCTTCCCACATGTCTTTGATATCACATGAGGGAACTAAAGATTCAGCGGCCTGCAGGCTTTAAAATGAGGTGACATCCAAACTGTCAAGCACATCATCAAAACCTCATAATGACAGTTTTTAGCAAAATAGAATTACACTCTCAATGCCGGGAAGTGATCTTTTGGAAAAGCAGCCTGCTGATGGCAGAACTCTTATTCTCTTGTTAAGCTTCAACAGAAGTCTCCTGAGTCGAGGCCCTGAACAGTTTCCAGACAGAGATGTAGCAACTGCTTTTTGCTGATGTGAACTAGCAGGAATCAGACACTATGTAATTTAGGAGAAGACTTCCTGAGTCACATTGTCCTCAACTGTAAAAATGAGAGGATAGCTGAGGTCCCTCCAGCTCTAATATTTGAATTCTATGCTGCTCTATTAATGCCCACAGCGTTCATCTTTCATCTCTTCATCTTTCATTTTTTTTGCTGCCTATGGTCTCAGCCTCTCTCTTTCTACATTTACATACCACAGTAGGAAAGAATTTTTTAAAGACCAAGTTCCATCAGGTCTAGACATAGCTCAACTTGGAATAGGAATGGGAAATTCCAGCCCACTGTCATGGTCCTAGGCTCAATTTTTTTGGAAACTTCGGGCAATAATTGTTCAGTCTTTGCTGTGGTCTAAAGCAGGGGTCCCCAAACTTTTGGTAAAGGACTAGGTAGTTTGTATTTTAGGCTTTGTGGGCCAGACAGTCTCTGTTGTAACTCTGCCATTGCATTGCTAAAGCAGCCATAGATGATATGTACATTAATGAGCATGGCTATGTTCCAACAAAACTTTATTTATACACATGGAAATTAGAATTTTATATAAATTTCACTTGACATGAAATGCTTTTCTTCTTTTGGTATTTCTAAAGGAATTTCAAAATGTAAAAACCGTTCTGAGTTTATGGGCCATACAAAAAGATTCGACATAACACCTATCTAAATTCCACTATTGTTTCTCCAGAAATTGACAAGCTGATCCTAAATTCATATGGAAATTCAAAGGCCCCAGAATAGCCAAAATAATGTTGAAAACAACGAAGTTGGAGGACTCATATTTCCCCATTTCAAAACTTATGCAAAGTTACAGTAAACAAGACTTGTGTGGTGTTGGCATAAGAACAGACAATATATCACAAAAAAGAAAACCACAGACCACTATCCCTCATGAATATAGGTATAAGAAACATTTAAAAATATTAGCAAAGAGGGGCCGGCCCGGTGGCGCAAGCGGTTAAGTGCGCGCGCTCCGCTGCGGCGGCCCGGGGTTCGCTGGTTCGGATCCCGGGCGCGCACCGACGCACTGCTTGGTAAGCCATGCTGTGGCGGCGTCCCATATAAAGTGGAGGAAGATGGGCACAGATGTTAGCCCAGGGCCGTCTTCCTCAGCAAAAAAAAAAAAGAGGAGGATTGGCGGATGTTAGCTCAGGGCTGATCTCCTCACAAAAAAAAAAAAAAAAAAAAAAAAAAAAAAAAAAAAAATATTAGCAAAGAGAATTAAGCAGTATATAAAAAGAATCAGAGGGGCCGGCCCCGTGGCATAGCAGTTAAGTGCCCACGCTCTGCTGCTGGCAGCCTGGGTTCAGATCCCAGGCGCGCACTCATGCACTGCTTGTCAGGCCATGCTGTGGCGGCGTCCCACATAAAGTGGAGGAAGATTGGCATGGATGTTAGCTCAGGGTCAGTCTTCCTCAGCAAAAAGAGGAGTATTGGCATTGTTAGCTCAGGGCTGATCTTCCTCACAAAAAAAAAAAAGAAGAATTAGACACAAGTCCAGGTTAGGTTTATTACAGTGCAAGACTAGTTCAATATTTGAAAATGGATCAATGTAATTTGTCATAATAACAGAATAAAGAAGAAAAATCACATGATAGTACCAATGATGCAAAAAAAAGTGACAAAATTCCACACCCGTTCATGATAAAAACTCTCAGAAAAATAGGAATATGGGAACTTCGTCAATTTGATGAAGAGCATCTACAAAATACCTACAGCTAGCATTATACTTAGTGGTAAAAGACTGAATGCTTTCTCCATGAAATCGGGAACAAGGCAAGGAAGTCTACTCTCAGCACTCTCATTCAATTTGGTGTTGGTTTTTCTAGCCAGTGCAATAAGGCAAGAAAAGGTAACAAAAGTCATATAGATAAAAAAGGAAGAAAAAAAATTGTCTTCATAGAAAATCACAAGGAATCTACAAAAAATACTCTTAGAATAAGTGAGGTTAGCAAGGCCTCAGGATACAAGATAAATAAGCAAATTCATTTGTATTGCTATACACTTGCAATAAACACATGGATACCGAAACTATTTACAATTGCTCAAAAAATATATAATACTTAGGTATAAATCTAACAAAACATATGTAGGACTTGTATGATGAAAACTTCACAATGCTGATGAAAGAAATTAAATATCTAAATAAACGTGTTCATGAATTGGAAGACCAAACGTAGTAAAGATGTCAATTCTCCACAAATTGATACACAGTGTTAATAAAATTCCTATGAAAAAATCCAGCAAGAGTTTTTGTACATATAGATGAGATTATTTTAAAATTTAAATAGAAATGCAAGGGAACTAGAACAGCTAAAACAATTTTAAATAAGAAGAATAAAATAGGAGGAATCAGTCTACTCAATTTTTAGACTTATTATATAGCTACAATAATCAAGACTATGTTGGAGGAAAGATAGACACAAAGATCAATGAAATAGAGCCAATCCAGAAATAGACCCACACAAACATGCCCAACTGATTTTTGACAAAGATGCAAAAGCAATTCAATGCAGGAAAGATAGCCTTTCAACAAACAGCGCAGGAGCAATTGGACATCCATAGGGGAAAATAAATGAACCTCGATCTGAGTCTCACACCTTATATAAAACTAACTCAAAGTGGATCAAAGACTTAAATGTAAAACATAAAACTGTTAAAAGTTTAGAAAAAACACCAGAGAAAATCTTTGGGATCTAGGACAGGACAAAGAGTTCTTATACTTGACGTCAAAAGCCTGATCCATAAAAGGAAAATTTCATAAACTGGACATCACTCATATGTTGCTGACACTTTCTTGATAATATCAGGTATTGATGGAATGATTTCTGATACCAGGACTCATATTCTCCCCACAGATGGACCTTAAATGGTTTACTGATTAAATATCAGGGATTTCAGTTGTTCGGTTATTCAACTACAAATAACCAAGGTCATGTGTTTGAAGACAATGACCATCACTGTGGCTACTTCGTCAAAAATTTTAAGACAGATTTGCATTTCAGAGTTGTAAAACTGTGTGTGGGGTTGGGGGGAATGTGCAATACAGTAGTTTCTATTGCTATTTGGGTCTAGTGCACCCTTTTTAAAGCATGGTGAATGATTCGAAGGTGCATTAGGGTATCCTGGAGGAGAATATTTTCCCACACTCCTATTCAGCTATCCAGGGAGAATTCCATCTCGTAAATAGAGAAGGTATGTAGTTTTCCATAAAACACAGATTATCTAATAAAAGTGCTGCTTGAATCTAAGATATAATTATAAATAATTGTGTGTAACAAATATAAATAAATGTGTATTTGACATACACATTATCATTAATCATTTATGGAGTTTTGATTTCTTCATTTGGGGTTGCTATTGTAGTGAACTTATTAACAAGAGAAATATTTTAATTTTGTAGCTTTAAACACAAATGATTAAAATCAACCCTGGAGCCTAGTCCATTCAACTCTCAATTATCTTTATCAAAGATTAGTTGACCTTTGACCTGGTATGTAATAGATTCTAGCAGCTTCTGAAAAAGAAGAGAAAAGGATGTCCCTAAGCCATTGGTACAACCAGCCATATGGGAGGTGAGTAATGGGATTTATAGGGAGATGGGAAGGTCTTTCTGCCCCTCCGTCCTCCCTCTTTAAGACTATAGCTCCTATTGGCCTCAAATTTGGTTTACTTCTTTAGGCAACGGCATTTGCCTGTAGGGAATGTCAGTTTCCTAGTGCTAGAAAACCTATAAACCTCCATTTGTAAATCTATAAACCTCCATTTATTGAAAGTGCACTGTTTGCCAGACACTGGGCTGAATGTTGTACAGGTAAAGTACAAATAACCCAAAGAAAGGCTTATAATGATTTAATTCAAGGACTAGCTTTCTAAGTTAGTAACCAATTATGTACAAGACCCCGGGGGACCAGGATAATTGTTCTTAAGGGGAGCTCTTCCAGCCCTTAAGGATGTTTTGGGAAATTGTGGGGTGTTGGATTTGTTGTTTGTTTGTTTTGATGTAAGGATTGGGGCTGCTGCTGGCATTTTGAAGTCAGCAACCAGGGATGCTCGATTCAGGGCTGCCTCATGTAGGTGTTAATTTTTGTACCACACGAAGTCATCCAGCAAGGGAGGGAGAGGGCCCACGTGCAGCCTATGCTCCCCTTGCCAAGAAGAAGGCTGCATCCTTTCTGTTGAAGGGCTCCATATTCTAAATATTCCACCCAGAGGGGTAATCTTTGTGTAATTTGTCTGCCCAGAGTGAGTACACTTCTGCAATTCACATACAGCTGCTCAGATGTGCTGGCCCTGGCTAGACATCTTGCGATGAGACAGGCAGTCCAGCATAACAAAGACTCCCATATAACTTCCCACTGGACATTCACATAGCCAGTTTATAATTACCTAAGCCCTGATCCTAACTCTATTTTACATATAAACGCAAAGTATTTTTTAATCTTATTTTTAAAATTAACATTAAAATGACTTTTTGGAGTGCATAGTTTAACACATAGTATAGATTTGTGTATCTACCACCACAGTCAGGATTCAGAATATTCCCATCACCACAAAATACTCCCTCTCATTATCCATTTGCAATCACATCCTCCTCCCACCTTAAGCCTCTGGCAACTACTGATCTATTATCCCTCACTATCATTTTGTCTTTTTGAGAATATCGTGTATATTGGAATCTTACAGTACGTGGCCTTTTCAGACTGGCTTCTCTTACTCAGCATAATGCCTTTGAGATTCATTCAAATTATTGCATGAATCAATACTTTGTGCCTGCTATTTCTGAGGAGCCTTCCATTATACGGATGTTCCGCAGTTTATCCATTCACCCACTGAAAAACATTTGGATTGTTTCTAGGTTTTGAAAATTATGACTAGAACTGCTATAAAGTGTTCATGTACAGGTTTTTGTGTGAACAGAAGTTTTCATTTCTCTAGCTAAATACCTAGGTGTGGGATTCCTGGGTCATATGGCAAATGTATGTTTAACTGTGTAAGAACTGCCAGACTGCTTTCCAGAGTGTCTGTTGCGTTTTGCATTCTCCCCAACAATGTATGAGAATTCTAATTGCTCCACACCGTTGCCAGCACTCAAAGATTTGACAGTATTTTTAATTTTAGCCATCTTAATAGGTTTGTAGTGGTATCTCATCATGGTTTTAATTCACATGTCCCTAATGGCTGATAATGTTGAACATCTTTTCATAGACTTATTTTCCATCTGCATATATCCTCTTTAGTGAAGTATTCAAGTCTTTTGTGCATTTTTATGTTGAGTTGTTTGTTTTCTTACTGTTGCATCTTGAGAGTTCTTTATATATTCTATATATCCGTTGTTGAATTTGTGATTTGGAAATATTTGCTCCAAGTCTATAGTTTGTCTTTTCATTCTCTTAATAGTATCTTTCACAGAATTTTGATGAAGTCTAATTTACTAATTTTTTCTTTAATGGATTATGTTTTTTTATGTCATGTAAAAGAACTCTTTGCCTAACTCCAGATCACAAAGATTATGTTCCCTTCTAAGATTTTCATAGTTTTCTGTTTTACATTTAGATCTATAAGTTCATTTTTGTATAAGTCATTTTGAGTTCATTTTTGTATAAGTCATGAGGTTTAGGCTGAGGTTCTTTTTTTTTTTTTGCGTATGGGTGACCAACTGTCCCAATGCCACTTGCTAAAAAGACTATCTTGTCTCCATTGACTTGCCTTTGTAACTTTGCTGAACATCAGATGATCATATTTGTGTGAGTCCATTTATAAACTCTCCTTTTCGTTCCACTGTTCTTTCTGTATGTGGTTTTTCCAACGTCAGTTCCATTTTCAAAGTCTTTGCTGTGTTATTTGAATCAGTCCTGTGTGTGCACCACACAGTGGCCAGTCTGGCACCTGGGTGATGTCTACCCCATAATCCAGTTCTCAAAGTTTTTTGTATGCTGTTTAGTGTCAGACCATGCGTGTACAGCTTGGAGGGGAGACCAGGAGTTCATGAACTTTCCTGAGGCCTTCCCTTTCTGCCATGATGCTGGTACTTTCTAGTTCTCCGCAGTTCCCTTTTTGGTCCTTCATCTTGAAAGCTGGGACATTGTTTATCCCACTGTGCTGCACACTTCTTAGAACAGTGCCTGTGTCCAGGACCAAGAGATGGGAGGACAGAGAGAGACAAAAGCATCAGGAGTTTGCTCCCTCTCTTGGGATCACAGCCTCTCTGATTAAAGAGGAAGGCTCTCCGCCCCAGAGTTTTCGAAACCTGCAGGGTCCCACTGCTGCTGCTATGGCTGGGATTGCCGGGGGGCCAGGGCTCAAGAGAATGGAGAAAAGAAGGAAAAAAGAAAAACAGCGTATTTCCCCCCCTAAACTCTGACTATTAGGGGGTCCCCTTTCCGGTTACCTCGCCAGAACTAGAGAGCTTTTCCTGGAGCTCTTTCTGACCATGATGGGGGCCCACTTCCAGGTTTCAGACGACCTTGAGTCCAGGTATGAGGGACACTGGAGGGGGCAAAAATAAGAAACCCACTTGCAGTTCGGTGGTAGTTCAAATTCTGGTCTTCTTTCCCAATCCATTTGCTCCCATTTACCCAGGATCAGAACTCCTAAATACAAGGCATTTTTTAGACTGTTTTAATACATACTGAATTTTCCAGGAATGAGCCTAACAGGTAAAATCAGGCGATATTGTATTTGGTTTTGTTTAGAACTATACAAAAATGTGTTTATTATCTTCACAAGTCACCAATGGCAATACTATCCATGGCATTTGGGTCCCAGCACAACACACCTGTTTGAGCCTGCGTGTGTAGTTTTGTATTCTCCAGGGAGTCTACATACACATGCATTCTTCCTTCTGCCTATTATTTTGTAGTTTACCAGAATATTGAAATACATATTATTTTATTACAAATTACTTAACTTCTATTTTTCTTTATATTATAAATATGGCATCATAGTGATATTTTTGAAATGATGTGCTTTGGCAGATTAAATAGAGCTTTAAATCTTTTGACATTTCTCTTGCCTAGAGATGCGTTAGGGGCTGGCCAGTTGTCTCCTCTTTCATGTAATCTCAGGGACTTTCCTGATGTTCTCTCGAGCATGATGGTCTCAGAGGAGTTGGACTTCTTACATGGCAACTCAGGGCTCCATGAGTGTTCCCAGAGCTCCAGAACACAGCTGTAAGAATTCTTATGACCTAACACTGGAAGTCCCCAGATGCCACATTCTGTTAATCAAGCAAGTCACTAAGGGCCAACCTGGATTCAGGGGAGACCAAGGTGGGAGCTGCTCAGAAAGGGCTGGTGCCAGGAATGGCTTGTGGATGAGATAACAACCCGGATGACCAAGTCTCCCCAGACTCCAGCCAATGAATAAACTGCTTAGTGTTGAATGAGTCTTGATAACTCATAAAACAGAGAGGAAAGTCCCTTTCATTGGGTGAATTTACATGTAATACACCCAGTATATTTCTTGTTCTTTTTTTTCTTTTCCCCCCCAAAGCCCCAGTAGATAGTTGTATGTCATAGCTGCACATCCTTCTAGTTGCTGTATGTGGGACGCGGCCTCAGCATGGCCGGAGAAGCAGTGCGTTGGTGAGCACCCGGGATCGGAACCTGGGCCGCCAGTAGTGGAGCGCGCGCACTTAACCGCTAAGCCACGGGGCCGGCCCTGTTTCTTGTTCTTGAACAGAGTGGCCAAAGATGTCCTTTGAATGCCTATATGCACAGAGCAAATATATATTTATTCAATATCAGAGTGCTATATGGAGTGATGAAGTTAATAAATCTCTGCTCTTCAAGGCTACAGTGTTGTTGTGAAAACAGGTACACAGATATTTATAAACTAGTATGCAAAAATGCCCAATAAAGAGGTTCGTTGAAGAGCTTTATGAATCCAGAAGAGAGAATTTTCTATTTTCGTCTCTAACCGTTCATCTGTGATTTCAACCCTGGCTTCCCATTGGAATCACCTGGGAAACTATTTAAACATAATAATCCCAGCCCCTCAGATTATGATTTAATGGAGGGACGGGGCCCAGGTTCAGGATTTGTAAAGAGCTCTCCATGTGATTCTAATGGGAAGCCAGGGTTGTGACCAGTGCCCAGCATTTCTCCACGATCTGATGGGCAGACTCCCCTGGGTTCCTCTGTGAACAATATTGCTTTCCCTGGGAGACAGAGATTCAGCAGATAAGAATGGGACCAGGAGTTTGTAGCTCCAACAACTGCCCAGGTGATTCTTGTCATCAGGGAAGATTAGTTAACACCGCCTGTTCCAATCCCTTTCTAGAACTTAATGCAAGTTCCACTCTGAAGCTAAACTCTAACTCAATCTTGAATAGAGTCCACTCACACCTCAAAACTCTCGATAAAATCCTAACTCCAACGCCAGCCCTAAACTGAATCCTAATCTAATGATTTACTTCAATTCCCACCCTATCATCTACTTCAATCTTGAACTCCCCAATCCATTCATTAACACCTCCGAGGAAAAGGCCCCATTTTTACCCTTCTTTTTCCCATCCTGTTTTCCACCTTTGTCTCTATCTGTATCACCTTGTTTAACCCTACTTGGGAGTCATTGGTACTCTAGCTTTAGAGACAGGCAGACCTCTGCTTGAATCCCAGTTCCACTGTCAGCAAGTTGTTAATCTCTCTAAGACTCACCTTTCCTTGTCTGTAAAAGGGGGTAATAAGACCTGCTTTATAGGATTGTTTGGAAGAATTAAGAAAGTAATGTCTGGGAGGCAGTTAGGACTAATAGATGCAATTAACATTGTTCCAACCTCTATGATGATTCCATTCCAGGTCTCAATCCCAGAAACATCAGTCTCAATTCCTACCTTAGAAAATCTAAATGAAATTTATTTGACAGTGCCATGAAAGTCGAAGAAAAATCTTGCCCTATTGAAAAGGAATGAGGAAAATTATGAGCCAAGGATAGTTTGCTGAGATTTCTGATCTCTTTCTCTTCTATCTATCAATGAAAGCTCAGAAAGAAGGTTTTAAAAATTTAGACCTACTTAATTTGGAAATTTTTACTCTATGCATTGAAGTAATATTAGCAACAGATGTTTCATATTCTTTCTCTTTTGACCTCATTTATAAATCTATCATAGTTCACTCTGTTGATTTTTTGAAAAACTTGTTTTTCCTTTGAAGTTGTCATTACTTTTTCTCTAGGATTTAGGTTTCATCGTAAATCCACACTTTTCTACTCTAGGAGAAGCAAAATCATGTATAGGGTTGATTTCAGCTTTAAAATTTCCAATATTTTAGAAAATAGAGAATGACAAAGGACTTTTTTTTAACTACAACTTCTTTTCATGTATTCCTCAGTGTGCACAGGCTCTCTTCTAGAAGTAGGACATAACCTACTTTTACATCAGTTATTAAGAGAATCATAAGAAAAGAAAAAATACTTTTAACCTGGCTTTAAAAAGGATTCCTTTTTTGGTAGAATGGGAATTAATGGAGATGGAGTTCTCAATGAAAATAGGAAAAGAAGAAAGATCATTTATAAAAGAAATATATTCACATTAAATACACACACAGTCAGATTCAGGGTCAATAATATTAAAGAAAAGAAAGTGTTTATCAAAAAAATATATACATACTTAAACTTGGATATGTGTCTGTGTATATGTAAATTCTCCAGGTTTAAGTTTTTAAACTATATTGTTATTGGAAGCTATGATTGAAAATTCATTGCTGAGATATTTAACATTATTAGAAATTCTAGTAAAATGAGTGAGAGTTGGGGACGATCACATGTGAATTGAAAAAGAAGGTTATTCTCTATATTGAGAAAGCCCCATTTCTTCCGACTCCTTTTTGGTTGGGCAAGAAAAATAATCCTATCCCTCCCTCTGAGTTCTTTTTTGTGGAATTTTCATTCTTGCTCTTTTTCTGTCTTTGGTGTGGCTTGTTCTCTCTCTCTCTCTTTGGTGTGGGTGCCTTCTGTAATGAGAACACATCATTTTTAATTTCTCAGAAATCCATAAACATGCAATTAAAACAAAATAGAAAATGCTTAGCTCCAAAGACACCCGCTCTTCCAGCCAAACTTTTCAACTCCTGTCTATAACTTCCAGGTTAATCTAATTGTCTCCCGTCTGTAGTTGAGTGGTGCTGCAATCAGAGTGAACAGTAAAAAGTTTGTTTCAGTTTTGAAAGGAGCAATGTTTCAAATCCTAACTAGGATGTAAGAGTATCATTTATACAAATTTGCCGAAGTGGCTGCAGGCAGACTTGCCAATTTGTGTTCATCATTGTTATCCATTCTTAAAGATGCTGCTTCGGCTAAAACAACGATGGTTGTTTTATTGTTCATTTGTTTTTTCCTTTTGGGTTGGGTTGAATGAGATGGCGGCTTTACACATTGTTACTGTGCTTTGTCACCTAGCGTATAGAGCACTTCAGTCTAAAAATTCCTTATGCTTTAAGTTTCAGCTATAATAAAATGAATTAAAGCCCTTCTTGATCCATATGGCAAGTTCATAGGGTAGCAAAATATGTTTCTTTCAATGAGAGACAAATGGAACAAATGTTGATTACGTTTAAAATTCTGTAAGTGGCTGAGCATCACAATGGGGAGAAGTCTCTGTGATGGGTCTGTAATGGCAGACCAAAGGAAAAGGAGAAAGGCATGGCTGTTTTGAGATGGCGCCTTGAATTGTGAGTCTGAGATGGGAAGTAGAAGGTCAGAGACTAGGAGCTCAGCAGTAAAGCACTACAGACCCTACATGTGTCCATGGAAATTGCTTTCCCTGGAAATATCTGGACTAGAACAGTCTAGCTGAAACCAGGGGAGGGGATATTAGTCACAACATTTTTATCACAACCTTCCTAATATCTAACAAAGCACAGACACCTACCCAAAGGGGAGTTTTCATTGGCTGCCATAGGCCAGGCACTATGTTGACAAAAACTTTCTTGGGACTGATCAAGGAACTCCAAAGGGCAGCACTAGGAACAAGGAAAAGTTCAGGGGAGCTAAATTTCAGTCCAACCCAGAGAAAAATATCCTAGAAATTGGAGAGTTTCCCTCCAAGCTGCCTTACCTTGGAAAGTCACCCCCACTTGCCCCAGTACCCAGGAACTCCACTTAATGATTTCTGACTTTGTACTGGCTCAGCCATCACTAGTCTCATAACCAAAAAACCTACAGTCCAACTGGATGTTAGTTACTCCTCCCTGCAAGCAGATGGGCTTAGGCCAGTCTTGGCATCCCTTGCATTGGCCTAGGTAACTGGTGTTAAACAGGGCCAGCTCTAGTGAAAGCATTGCAGTCCAGGCCTTGCACCTTCCATGCCCCCTGGTTATCCTGCCCTGCTGGCCCTTCTACTGGGCTCCCTGACACTCTTCTTTTCAACTAGCTCTCCTCCAGGAGAAGCCCTGTCCCTCTCACCTGCTTCCTTCCAATCCCTTTGCTGAAGGTTTAACCCTGTATCAGGTTTTTCTCCCCAAGGGCACAGCCAGCTATACACTTCAGCCAGACAGCTGCAGAAAGGCTGGTATTTCCATCGTTCCTGACAACCTCATCATTTAGGCTACTGGCAACTAGTCATGGCCTGACGTCATCTAGAGCTGTTGTTCTTCTCACTGCTTGTCTTCACCCCAATTCGATTCAGGTTTTGCACAACTTTCCTCAGACTTATCACCTCCATTACTCTGGTGTTTTTCCCCTGTTCCCCTGTACCCTTCCCTACCCTGGACACTACTGGGTTCAAGGAGTGAGTGTTCTGTCCCCTCCTTCAGGTCAAAAGTAGGGAGGAGATCTTCATTCTTTCTGTCTTCTGCATGTAGCAGATGGTATCAGTGCCCCCACCCCAAACCCTTTGGCATTCACTTCCAAAGTCAGAGGCTACTTATAGCTGACCCCTGAAATTCTCCACTTGAAGGCTTTTCTGGCCCATGCATGGGGAAGTCAGAAGTGCAAGACAGTTAATTCCCCTGAAAGCACCCTGAACCAATGACAGATGGAGAATTGGTGGATAAATACCCCAGCTCCCTTGCTTCTTGGTTGGGTTAATTCTGAGTCATGGTTTTCTAAATTCCCTAGTGGGATGGAGCTCTATTTGCCCACAGTGGTAACTTGCTTGATAATGGATCTTTTATTGCAACCTTCCCTTCCCTGTCTCACCTCTACCATGTCCAGTGTTTCCTGTACAAATAAACTCAACCTACTTGCACTTGAATCTTAATAACTGTATTTTTTATTTATTTTTCCCCTCCAAAGCCCCAGTAGATAGTTGTATGTCATAGCTGCACATCCTTTTAGTTGCTGTATGTGGGACGCGGCCTCAGCATGGCTGGAGAAGCAGTGCGTCGGTGCGCGCCCGGGATCCGAACCCGGGCCACCAGCAGCGGAGTGTGCACACTTAACCACTAAGCCACGGGGCCGGCCCTGCACTTGAATCTTTATCTCAGGGTTTGCCAATGTCTGAGGCCTGGCACAATATCTAGCACATAGTAAGTGCTCAATAAATAAATTACTCAATCCTTGGCATGTCATCTATCAATCTTGTAGGTGGGATGTCTGCATTGGGAGAGAGGCAACACTATATGCCCATGAAGGATTCTTCCAGGAGCCACAATCTTCCTAGGTAGAAATCAACGTCTTGGGCCGGCCCCATGGCTTAGCGGTTAAGTGCACGCGCTCTGCTACTGGCAGCCCCGGTTCGGATCCCGGGCGCACACCAACGCACCGCTTCTCCGGCCATGCTGAGGCCGCATCCCACATACAGCAACTAGAAGGATGTGCAGCTATGACATACAACTATCTACTGGGGCTTTGGGGGAAAAATAAATAGATAAAATTATTAAAAAAAAAAAAAGAAATCAACGTCTTTCCAACTAGGAGACCTGGAAAAGGAGGTATAAGATGAAACCATGTGAAAAAAAAGAGACGTTTCTCCCTTCTGTGCCAACGTGTTTTCAGATGTGAAGGGGGAAACAGGATCCCAGGTTAGTTATGAAATCATTCAGTTTCTCGAGCTAGCACATTGCCTTTTATGGACACCGCAGCCCAGGGTGCTGTGCAGGGAGTGATCTTCGGTCACAGTCTATATAGTTCACAGCTTCTAGTTACTACAAGCAGAGCCAAAAATAATACAAGATATTCAAACCCCGGAGTATTGTATTATAAATACATAAGGTCACAATTCTATATGAAATAAAGTTTTAATTACCCTCTGACCAGAATTCTCACAACACTCTTTCATGCTTGGTTGGCACTGCCTTAGTATTTCTGTGTTGCAAGTGAGGAAATGAGTCACAAACCCTGTAAAAAGAACGTGCTGGAGACTCCGTGGCTGCCGTCTGAGGAGAGCTGGAAGAGAATGTTCCTGACCACCTGCCTCACACACTTAGGCTAACACAGGGTTTTCATCAGTTTCAGGCTCTCAAGGTTTTCTGATATATTTTTATAAGAGAACAAAACCTTGTGGTTAATGAACTCTATAAGAGCCATTTTTGAAGGGGAATTTGATGAAATTACATATTTTTGAAGGTAAAATGAGAATGTGAAAATCAGATTTTTTTTCCGTAATAACTAAGCATTTAATATGGTTGAGCAAAATCAGATTTTTTTTTTCATAACAACGAAGAGTTTAATATAGTTGAACACGTGCAAAATGAGGTCCTCACCTCCAAAGAGCTGCCCTGCTGGAAGGTCTCTGAATTCCACATCATTTCTACCAGAACAGGACCTTAGGGATGGACTGGATGGGAGAAGACAGCCCAGGAGGGGTCTGCACCTGGAGTGTAGACATGATCATGGGGCGAAGACAGATGCTTGGAGGGAGGGGCCCACATGCAGGCAGCACATCACCTGCTGAGAGGACTGTGGCTGGCAATGGACCCGGCGGTGCTTAGCACTTCAAAAGTCCAGAAAAGAAGTAGTACGTGGGTGTTTGCAGACCCCTGAGGCACGGCAGCAGTGGGTGGGTCATACATGATGATCCAGACAGACAAGCAGTAACATCTAGCAGCCTCAGGACTGGCTAAAGGGACAGTCGCTTGTCAGGCTGCAAAAATAAGCTTAGAAGTCAAGAGACGCTGGAACTGAGTACTAGGTGGGGGCAAGGAGCTCAGCCATCAAAGAGAACCAAAGTTCACGGAAGCCCAGCAACATGGCAGACTTGACCAGGGCTCACTTGATCTACTGAATGAGATCAAGAACAAGATCATCTGACATTCCCTGCAGCTAAGGATGGAGTTGGCCGCAAAGCTGAGAGTGGGGGGTTGAAGTTGTTGCCTGAGCTTGGCGAGGGCATGTTAGTCCATTAGGAGTTGGGGGTGCAGGTGCAGAGGCAGGAGACCAGGCAGGCCACACCACAAGTAATCCCTGGGAAGAAAAACATCGATTTCTAAAAAGCTAAGGGAGGGAGATACCTCTCTCTTTAAAATTGAGACCCGTGATGAAAAGGCCACCAAGCTGCCCAAAGGAGAATGAGAACAACAGTAAACTTAATATTTTAAAATAAGATCTTAGGAAAATGAGGGATTAAATGAAAAAAATAATTGGATCCTAAAGAGAAAGTTTCTGGGGTGGGTATCTTCGGCTCCCATCTATTTTATGTGTTTATCGATGTCTTGGATAAAGACATAAGATGCATGGTTATCAAATCAGAGAGAGCTAAAATTCTGCGAAGCTAGCCAACTCAAGTTTATAAAATCAGGTTCAAAAAGAATCCTGACAAAAATTTTGGGAAAAAGTTGTCTTAAGTGTCCCTATGTTCTGCTTCCCTCCCAACTCCAAACAACTCCAGGGGAACCAGAAAGGTGGAAGGAGGGCTTTGGGCCTTACCACCATCCTCTTAGAGTCCGCCCAGGACCTTCCCCCACTGGATCAGAGAGGTGCTGTGGGACCAGCGGCCAAGTCCTGGAGGAACACTGGAGAAGACTTTTTGGAGAGGGTTTGGTCTGTGGAGATCTATGGACCTGTATTAGTCAGAGTTCTTCAGAGAAACAGAACCACTAAGATGTGCGTGTGTGTGTGTGTGTGTGTGTGTGTGTGTGTATTGAGAGAGAGACAGAGAGATTGATTTTAAGGAATTGGCTCATGCAATTGTGGGGGTCTGGCAAGTCTAAAATCTGCAAGGCAGGCCAGCAGGCTGGAGACCCTGGGAAGAGTTGATGTTGCAGCTTGAGTCTGAAGGCAGTCTGGAGACAGAATTTTCCTCTTTCTTGGGGAATCTAAGTCTTTGCCTCTTAAGGCTTTCAACTGACTAGATGAGGCCCACCTACATTATGAAGGGTAATTTGCTTTATTCAAAGTCTACTGATTTAAAGGTTAATCTCGCCTAAAAAATACTTTCAAACCACATCTAGACTGGTGTTTAACCAAGTATCTGGAAACTATGGCCTAGCCAAGTTGACACATAAAATTAACCATCACAGACCCCCAAGAGGAAGAAGAATTTTGGTCTCTTATGGTATCCTGGGAAGAACCCACTGGTCGTCCTGAATTCCAAGAAGCTGGAGAAGGAGGAAGAGAGGCAAACGTGTCTTTACTGCTAAGGCTGAGAACATATAAGCCCATGTAGGCGAGAAGATGAGGGGTCAGGGAGCCTTTCTCCCAGTGTCACAATAGACAACTGATGACATGTCAACCACCACCCTGCAGGCCCACAGGGGTGGGCACTGTCTTGCTTTCATCATTCAGAGAATGGCTTCCATTTAAGTACTGTGGTAGATAGAATAATACCCCTCCAAAGATGTCCATATTCTAATCCCTGGAACCTGGACTATGTTACCTTACATGGCAAAAGGAACTTTGAGATATGATTAAGTTAAGGATCTTGAGATGGGAGATTATCTTAGATTATCTAAATGGGCCCAATGTAATTATACAGATCCTTACAAGAGGGAGGCAGGAGGGTCAGAGTCAGAGAAGGAGATGTGAGGATGGAAGCAGAGGTTGGAGTGAGTGTTTTGAACATGGAGGATGGGGCCACAAGTCAAGGGATGCAGGCAGCCTCTACTAGCTGGAGAAAACATGGAAACGAATTCTTCCTTAGAGCCCTGGGAAGGAACGAAGTTCTTCTGACATCTTGAGTTTAGGACTTCTGACCTCCAGGACTGTAAGAGAATAAATTTATGTCATGTTAAGCCACTAAGTTTGTGGTTAATTTGTTACAGCAATATTAGGAAACTAATACAAGAACCTTAAGGGGACATGATAGCCACAGAGAAACAACCATCAGAATACTTGTAATCATTAGGTTTTAGGGAAATAAAATTGTTGGAAGAGACAGACAAAAACTTGAATTAAAATCTAAAAACAGCACATAAGAAGAGTCAATCACAGCACACACACATACACAAACTTTCTGGAACTAAAAACATTTTTAACTAAAATATTAAAAGATAAAATAGTCGCTGTTAAGACCCAACTTATTGGTGTGGAAGACAAATAGAAAAAACACTTAAAAGACGGAACAAATACATAAAGAAGTGGAAGTCATGGGAGAAAAAAATAAAAAATCTCAAAAGACATAACTAGGTGAAATAACCTATAACCAACAGAATTCCAGAAGGGTAAAGAGACACAGGTTTGCTAGAGAATAGAATCAAATCTTCCGTGCTAACACGTTAGTTCATGGGGAGTGCAAGCTCACGGAGGCCACGGGGAGGGACAGGATGAGGCAGGGAAGGAGGGAGCATAGCTATAAAGGGCGCATATGGAGCTGCCTGCAGCTACCTAAGAAGCACAGTTGAAAGCCTGGCCTTGGGAATGTGTCCAGACAGGTGGTGTAAACCACTGCATCTCAGAAAGTCTTCCGGAAGGGAGTAGAACTGACTGTCCAGCTCCTATTGGCGCCCTGTCTCTCACTGGTAAACGTCGAGGGATCCAGTGACATGAATGTTATATCGTTAGTTACTGTCCCACAGGTCCCTGAGGCTCTGCTCATTTTTTTTTTCAGTCTATTTTCTCCCTTTCTTGCTATCTGCTCTCTAAACGCATATTTCATGGCTGATGCCCATCGTGCCTGTTATCAAACCATGATTTGATTATGTAACTGTTCTCATGTGTGCTTCAGCATTTTAAAAGAATCGAGCCTTAGAGAAATGAGTCACAAACCAAATATACAAATGGTCAAAACAGCCAATGTCTGAATAAATAAACCATTAGACTGAAAATTAAAGCTGACCACAAGGGGACCAGCGGTAAAATATCCATCATTAAAAATTAAATCTTTACTGATTTGATTAGCATAAACGCATTAAAATATTAAGAAGAGTAGGAAGCAGACTTCAAAGTAACAGATGGATATATCAAATAACAGTTTAGAAAAATCAATTTTATTGTTGTTTCATTTTCTAGAACATTTTCAAAGCAAGAGTAATGAGTTTGGTTAAATTGTAACATTCAAAAAATCCCCAGGAAACCACGCAGGTACTTTTTGCCAGTGCTCAGTTTGATTACAGAAAGTCCAATAATAACTTAAGGTTCTGGCTCTCCAGCCAGACGAGACTCAGAGTGTCTATATGTGACACACTGCCTAGAGGAGAACGGACCCACTGCCATTGGCCCCTTACTGCCTCTAAACCCTTCTCAGAAGACTGGTCTGTGCTGGAAACCTCAGAATGAAAGAAACTCCGAATGAAAGCCCCAGAAGTCAAAGCTTTGGCAGCCAAAATGCTGGGGAGCTCTTCCCGCCAATGGATAAGGGTGGGAGTGGGGCAGGGGGGAAATGAAGAGGTGCTATGGAGTTTAATTAGAGGGAAGAGCTATGAAGTGCATTTCCTTTATTTTTCAAATTGCCTTTTGACCCTTTGGTCTCATATACAAAGTAGTGAAGTGGATTTCTGAGTAAGGAATGAGAAAAGGTGGCACTGTGAAGTACATGGAATTTAGTCAAGTAGATTTTAGCAAACTTGGAAATTCATTGGAAAGGTTCTATGGGGAGAAGACATAAAGGACCAGGTGAGAAGGAACAAATTTTGTTTGTTCATCAGAAAACTGTCAACTCTAATTCTTGTCAAGATGTCAGGGTCAGCACATAATTTGCAAACCTTAGAGGACGCTGGGTGCTAAGCGCTCCTGAGTGTGGAGTGTGGGGAGCTGTGATGAGCGAGTAGGTACTAGGCAAGGAGCAGGTCAAGACAACAACTAGACGGACCCAATGAGTAGGAGGCAATTCCAGGTCATTTCATTCAAACCTCTTGGTAGAAAGTCAAGAGAAGTAAGATGATGTGTTGAGGAGAACAGGGAATGTGTGCAAAAGGGCGCGTGTGTGTGAGAGAGAGTTTTTGTGTGAATGTAGAATGAAGGATGGGGCACGGTTCGCTGGAGATCATGGAAGATTAAGAATCATTCAGGAGCATCAGTCTAAGATTTTAAAAAATGAGAGTGGAGAAGAGGCCAGCCAATGGAAAATAGGCTCCAAAATAAGGTGGAAAGCAGATTCTATCCCTCTGGCGCAAACACAGAGGATGATTCCCCTCAAGGTTCCCCAACACTGAGAACCACATTTTCTAAGCCCCTATTTGAGACATATGCTCTGATAAGAGTGTTTGAAAATGGGTTAATCTCAGAAAATCCAGGACCTATGGTTGCTGTATCAGCAGGGTTTCCACCCTCTGCACTGTTGACATTTTGGGCAGAACAGTTCTTTGTTGAGGGAAGGGCTGTCCTGTGCACTGTAGGGTGTTTAGCAGCATCCCTGGCCCCTACCCACTAGATGCCAGTAGCACCATCCTCCCAGGTAGGGGGGTCAAAATTGCCCTAGTTGAGAATAACTGCTGTTCTGTAATAGTCAGTGGCCCCATTTCAGTCCCAATCCTACTTAACCTCTGCAGTATTTAACATATTGTCTGACCATGCCCTTCTTCTGTAAATTCTCCTCAGTGAGGCTTTATTCCCTTGATTCTCCTCCCCCTTCACTGCCTACTCTTTCTCAACCTTCCCCTGGGTAGGTAGAGTCCTAGAATTGCTCCATTTTTTCTTGATAATTTAATCTGATCTCATGGCTTCTCCCTCAAAGTACCTAACTCCCAAGCCTGCGGGTGGTATTCAAAAGATATGGTTTAGCCTGCACATTGTCCAGGTCACTGGAGCAGTGAAATCAGCTAACTATCCATGCTGCAAATCAGCTTCTTTGTCCCTGAACTTGCCTCTGAACTTTATACCCACACTTCTGAATTCTTGCTCAGAATTTCCCTCTGATTATCCCACTGGTGCCTTAAGAGGAAAATATCCGGAATGACTTCTCTCTCTGCTCTAGAATGTCTTCCCTATCTTTGTTGAGGAGACCTTCAGCTCTACTGTCCCTGGGGTTAGAAAGCTCTGAAACATCTTTGTCTTCTCCTCTTAAACAGGCACTTGGGCCTCCAGTCTGGATCATTTTCTCTGCAGTGCGTCCATTTGATTGTACTTCTGCAGTGTCTATATCAGCGCCTTCCTCTTCATACCATCGGTACCAGTCAGATCCTCTTCCTCTCTCAACTGGATGCTTTTCTCTCCACCCACCTCCCATTTGCTCCCCATACCCGTCCTTCCTACACATTACTCTTAGTTCATCCTCCATTTTGGCCCTCTACGGCTCAAAAGCACTTCACTGATTGTAGGAAACAGTCCAAACCTTTTGTTATAGTTGTTCAAGGCTTTCTACACATAGACTTTGTGGCTGGCAGAGCCTAGGGTAGCCCCCATGCTACGCCCTGTATAATCCTGTCCACACAGTGTGGGTGGGACCTGTGACTTGCTTCTAACTGATAGACTATGGCAAAGGTAATGAGATATCACTCTTGTGATCTATAAGTAGACTATGATTATATATTTATATATATAATGGCTCCATCTTGCTAGCAGACACTAGAGAGACTCTCTCTCCACTGCTGAGTTTGGAAGAAGTGAGCTGCCATGTTGTGAGAGACCTACAGAGAAGGCATGTGGCCAGGAGCTGCCAGTGGCCTGTAGTAGCTGAGAGCAGCCCCTGGCCAACAGTCAGAAAGAAAGCCAGGACCTCAGTTCTACAGGAGTAGGACTCCACAAGGAGATGAAACCTTTCAACAACCTGAGGGAGCTTAGAAGTGGATCTTTCCCCAGTCAAGCCTTTGAAGAGACCACAGCCCTGGCCAACACATGGATTTCAGCCTCGTGAGACCTTAAGCAGAGGGCCAGTTAAGCTGTGCCCTGACTTCTGACCCACAGAAGTTATGAGATAATAAATCTGTATTGTTTCAAACTGCTACATTTGTGGTAACGTGCTAAGCAGCAATAGAAAAACTGATACAGGCTTTAATTTCTGCCAAACCTCAGTTCCTAAGTTTGTATTAAGTGAAAAAAAAATAAATGGATGAATGAAAACGCTGTGGGGTCAGTGCAATGTTTCAGAAGTTGCAGGACGAACAGACGCTGCTCAAGGGTGTCTCAGAACCAAAAAATTGTTCAGAGGGTCAGGAACTAGTGCAAAGGCAGCTGACTGGAGGAACAAGTTCCAAGCTGGGGAGAAAGACCATGCAAATTGCTCAACAGGTCAAGACACCGGCACCAGCAAACCCCCGTGAACAAGACACGTAGTAAAGGCACAAAACCACCTGGAACACGGGTGCAAAGCCTAGAAGCAAGCCGAAAGCAGACACAGAAGGAAGGCAGGTGTTGGAGTTTTACAAGAGCAGATCAAAAGACACGCCATATTAGCGTCCAAGAGAGGGAAGACAGGAGGTCCGAAAAGCCTCAAGGGGTCAACCCTAGCGAAAACTGCCCCCGCACCAGCAAAGCAAACCTTGCATCCCCTCAGTCAACTGTTCACTCACTTAGTCAGTCAGACAATAGCTGCTGAGCACTTTCTGTATGCCAAATGCCGCCTGGAGCTGCAGATAAAAGCTGTGTTGGTCCCTGTCTTTGAGGCCCCCGCCATGTTTTGAAGGAGAGATAATAAGGCAGTCCACAGGCACTAAAGCTTCTCCTCCGTCATTGGGCTAGGAGGCTTCTCCAACAAGATGGGAGCGTTTGGGGCTCCAGGTGATAAGGGTTCTCTGTTCAGAGCACCCCGGGGCACATCAGCTGCCCTTTCTGCTGCTGTCCTGGTCCCTTAGCCTGCCTGATTTCAGGTCTTGCCCAGACTTGTCCTGCCCCTGTGGATGTGATGACTGAGGGGCTCCACACATTGGCCTCCTGCCTGCTCTGTCTTGCTCTGTGGATATGACGCTCAGCCCTGCCCTGCCCTGACCGAATCTACAGTGGCATTGGGGAGCATTCATGTGAACCCTTTCCCTACTAGGACTGAGGCTGGCCCAGGAGTCAATCTAATTTCTGTCCACTCATTTTCTAAGATCTAGAGTCCAATTACACAGAGATTACAGAGGACTATGAAGGATTATGGTTGTTATACACTTGTTATTAGGGTACACTGTCCAGCAAGTCCTCAGCCAGGAACAGTACCTGCAGTTATAACATCATTTCTACAGGTAAATACTAGGCCCTTGTTTCAGGATGCGGTGTCTAGGAAGGCATCATGGTAAAAGGCAGGGGTCCTACAGTAGCGTAGTGGTTAAGTTCCTGTGCTCCACTTAGGCGGCCCAGGGCTCGCTGTTTCGAATCCCGGGCACAGACCGACACACCACTCATCAAGCCATGCTGTGGTGGCACCCCATATACAAAAGAGAGGAAGATGGGCACAGATGTTGGCTCAGAGCCAGTCTGTCTCATCAAAAAAAAAAAAAAAGACAGGGGTTCTATATACCCTGAGGAGTGGAGGAATTTGAGTCAGTCTTTGGTTTTGTCTTGCCCTCTGCATGGGGAAAGGACTCCTTAATGTAGCAGTCTTCAAATGGGACCACCGACCTCTGAGGTCCCCTTTCTAAGGTGGCTCAAACACACAGGTAAGTTTAAGGGACTCAAATTCCAGATTCTCAACTTTCTTTATGAGTGTAGGTCCTGCTTTCCCAGCTCTGTCATAATCCCTTCTCTCCCTGACAAAAGGAACACCCACCTCTCACTATCCTGAACCTTACTGTGGTGCACTTTCCGGGGGGAAATAACTTCCAGGACATTAAACCAAGGAATTTTTCAAATACTGATGTTGGTGTTAAGAAAGGAATGACCTTATTGATTGGGTAAAAAAAAAAAAATCATTTTGAAGTCAAGAGGTTTCTTATTCTTTGCATTCAACCAAATTAAAGGAAGGCCAAACCAAATTGTCGGCTGATGAATCATTAAACATAATTTTTGATGACTAATTATCCTGTGATTTGGAGGGACATAATTCAGAAGAGGCTCAAAGAATTGAGGAACAAGACTATAACAAAACTCTTTCCATTCTTGTCTACTTAATTATGTGAACATGTTTTCTCAGTGCTTACATTTTAAAAAGAGGCAAATATGCATAAAATTGATGTAAAACAGCATTAATTCTAGCCAAGAATTAATATTCCCTGGACACATGAACTGGTTGAAGATATTCTCATCCATCTCAATAAGAGACATATTTCCAATAAATTTTTTCCAATATTTTATTATGAAAAACTTCAAACATACAGAAAAGTTGAAAGAATTTTGCAGTAAACATTCATATATCCACTGCCTAGATTCTGCAACTATTTTACTAAGCTTGCAAAATCACATATCTATCCATTTGTCCTCCCCTCTATCCATCTATCAGTCCAGATAAATTTCAAAGTATATTGCAGGCATCAGTATATTTTCCCCCAAAATATTTCAGCATATGTATCATTAGTTAGAATTCACTATTTGTTGGTAGTTATTTTTTTTCTTTTGAAGTAAAATCAACATACAATGTAATGTTCAAATCTTAAGTGGATCACTCTGTGGGTTTTGACAAATGCGTACACCTGTGTAACCCAAATCCCCGTCAAGATACAGAGAATCACCACCACCCAGCGAGTTCCCTGACGTCAAGATACAGAGAATCACCACCACCCAGCGAGTTCCCTGACGTCAAGATACAGAGAATCACCACCACCCAGCGAGTTCCCTGACGTCAAGATACAGAGAATCACCACCACCCAGCGAGTTCCCTGACGTCATTTGCTAGTTAGTCCCTGCCCCAACTCCACCCCACAGGCAATTACTGTTCTGGTGTTCTTCTACCATAGATCAGTTTGGGCCGTTTTAGAACTTCACATAAATGGGCATCATACACTATGTGCTCTTTCATGTCTGGATTCTTTTAGTTGGAATAATGTTTTCAAGATTCACCCATGTTGTTTCATGTACATACAGTTTGTCCTTTTGATTGCTAAGTGGGATTCCACTGTATGAAAATATCACAGTTGGTTTATCCATTCTCCTATTGATGGACACCCAGGCTATTTCCAGTTGGGCTACATTTTCAATAAAATTGTATTTGTTTAATTGTCATTTGTCAAAGTTTGTAATATATTTTTGTTATTTTAATCAACTGTGGACTAAGAATAATTATAATACCAACTCGATACAAAACAGATTTTTATCACTTTTGATTTTATAGTCACAGAAAATTAAAGTTATATACATATGTTTATTGGAAAGGTGCACATATTTTTACAATGAAAAAGTGAGCAATAAAAAGTTTTCATGCATAAAATATCACATTAGGATAAACTTCTAAGGAGGGAGTGGAAAACAAATAGGAGTCTGAGAGGAAACAAGAAACACCGTGAACTATCCTACTGTTAAAGAGAAAATGTATTTTTTAAATGGATGATGTGAATATTCAACTGCTATGGCATTTAGATTTCATTGGGTGTATTTGAAAGAGTTTATGTGATGGTTTAAGAATTAAACCTTCAATATTTATAATATTTCCGAATTGGCAAATTTATGATGAAAACAGTTAGATGCGAAAGGGTTCATAGTTTTCCCAAATTATTTTCCAAAGCCTACTCAAAATACCAGGAAGAAAAACAGGAATTTCCCCGATGCCTGCTACTTATCCTAACTGGGTCCTGGGCTGTAATTAACCCCTCTCAAGCTGTAAGTGTCATCTTTGAATCTCAGTAGGCCTCGAGACCACTACCAATTAGGCAATATCCATGGGTAGGTTTTAGACATATTTTGTATCTCAGAAAACTGACACTGAGGTAACACTTGGGCCAAATGCAACCCAGAGGGTCAGTCGATACGGATTCATTCAAACGCCCACCTTCTTGGTCTGTGGTTAAGTTCTGACCCCCAAGTGAAATGGATTTACAGTTCAAAGCCCTACACTGAGAGGATTGTGGGCCTTCCATCTTCTTTTCCCTTGTCCACCCATGTAGCTTGGAACACTCGAAGGAACTTACAGGCACCTTTGCATTGGCTATTTTATTTTTCCTCTGAGAAAGCCTCTTTTTGCTGGAAATGAATATGCCACAGATCCTCTTACAGAAAATAGTGATCACAGAATTTTGCAGGTTCCTGGTGTATTGTACTTGGTTATGACTACATACACAATGTGAAAAGAGCTCGTTAATTTGTGGAAAATGTAGTAAAAGTGGTGGGAATTGCATAAACGAAACCACCGACTGATGAATTTTTAATTTGAATATCCTGGAGACTTACTGAAACCTAAGGGTCATGGTGGGCTCAACCATTCAAGAAAGCTGAAGATTAATACTGTGCCCTAGTATAATGCTTTTACAATTTTTTTTCCCAGAAAATGTTCACTTTTTACGTGTCAGGATTGGGGAGTACTGTGGACTGAATGTGTCCCACTAAAATTCATATGTTGAGGTCTAAATCCCCAATGTGAAGGTATTAGGAGGTGGAGGCCTTTGGGAGGTGATTGGGGCATGAGGGTGGAGCCCTCAGAATGGGATTAGTGCCTTTATAAAAGGGACCCCAGAGAACTCTCTCGTCCCTTTCACCATGTGAGAACACAGTGAGAAAACAGCTGTGCATGAACCAGGAAGTGGGTTCTCACCAGACTGTGGATCTGCCGGTGTCTTGGTCTTGGACTTCCCAGCTTCCAAAATTGTGAGAAATAATTGTTTTTTGTTTAAGTCACTGGGTCTATGGTATTTTTGTTACAGCAGCCTGAATTAAGACACAGAGTTTAGCACATAATTATTCCTAATTATTTAATCTGTGCATTTCCACCTCAATTACATTTAAACTTCTTGAAGGCAGGGGTTGTCTGACATTTCTTTTCTGTCCTTCACAGTTCCAATTACTGGATTAGGTACATAGCAGGTGCCTAATCTGGGGATGATAGTTAAAATCTTAACTGTCAACTAATTAGAAAGAACACTGGCTGTAGCATTGGGGACTCCCCCAGCTGTGCCCAGCATTTTAGTTGCTGGGTCATAGGGAAGTCCAGGGGTTCCAGAGAAGGGACCAAAGTAGTGGGGGGCATCTGCAGGCCCAGGGCAGTGGCTATTTCCCACCCAATACAGAACTATTTATATATTTCACAATCAATATGTAACTACACCAGCTGAGTATCAGCCCTAAAAAGTGAATACTTTCTGAAAGAAATTTGTAAAAGCATTAACATGATCTCTCTCTCTTTTTTTTTTTTTGCTAAGGAAGATTTGCCTTGAGCTAACATCTATTGCCAATCTTCCTCTGTTTTGTATGTGGGCCACTGCCAGAGCATGCCCACTGACGACTGGTGTATGTGTGCACCCGGGAAAACCAAACACGGGCCACCGAAGCAGGGTGCACCAAACTTAACCACTAGGACATCAGGGCTGGCCCTATTGTGATCTCTTTTAACAAAAGAGTCAATTGACTCTTTTGTCTAGGATTGACTAGATGCAAATTTGTGTTCCCAAATTTACCCAAGTTAATAGCAGGACTGGAAATCAGCATCCAGTTTTCTGGACTCCAGATATCACAGACCAGATAACTTGATGTGTCAGATGATGCTGTTGCTCTGCCTCGATCCTCTCAAATCCCTTTTTACCATTTTTTTCTTTTCCTCTTTAGGGTGCTTTTGATTTTAACAAGCAGTGTGTGTTGCACTTTCATGGAGAACTACCTTCCAGTTACTGGATCCCATTTGCCTACAGGTGAAGTCTCATGGGGTGTTCTACAACCTGTGGCAGATGGGGTGCTGGGGCAAGAATCCTAGCCCCCTTGCCTGGGGTTAGCCCACCTGAGGCATTGCTTACACTCCAGAGTCCCCTGTGGAGTTAGGCGCCATCACTGCCTGTGGGACTTGGCCGAGCTGGCACCCTTGCATCCCCTTCCAGGTCTGCTCCCCCCAACCCTCCACCCCTCTGTTAATGGTTTCACCGTGAGCGCTTCCTAACAGGTCACTCCCATGCCAACCTGATTCTAGGAACGCGACTGTGTTCGTTTCCTAGGACTGCGCAACAAGTACCACTGCAACAAGTACTGGGGGCTTAAAACAACAGAAATGTACTATCCCATAGTTCTGGAGGCCAGCAGTCTGAAATCAAAGTGCTGGGAAGGGTATGCTCCCTCTGAAGGCTCTAGGGAGAATCTGTTCCATGCCTTTCTCTTAGCTTCTGGCGTTGCCAGCAATCCCTGGCATTTGGTTTGTAAACATATCACTCTAGTCTCTACCTCTGTCTTCACATGGGGTTCTCCCTGTGTCTGTGTCTCTTCTCTTCTTCTTATAAGGACACCAGTCGTATTGGATTAGGGCCACCCTAATGAGTAATGGCCTCCTTTTAACTTGATTATATCTGCAAAGGCCCTGTTTCCAAATAAGGTCACATTCCCAGGTTGGGGAGGCAAGCACTCGCTAGGGCTGTGAAGGAAGGATCTGTTCCGGGCTTCTCTCCTTGGCTTGTAGATGGCCATCTTCTCTCTGTCTTTTCAAATTGTCTTGCCTTTGTGCATGTCTGTCTCTGCATCCTAATTTTCCCCTTTTCACAAGGACACCAGTTGTAACAGATCAGGGCCCACCCTAACGACCTCTCTTTAATTTGATTACCTCTGTAAAGACCCTTTCTCCAAATACTGTCACATTCTGAGGTAATAGGGATTAGGACGTCAGCATACGAATTTTGAGGGGATACAATTCAACCCATAACAGAGGGTTAAGACTTCAACCTATCTTTTGGGGGGCACAATTCAATCCTTAACACTGAACTAAAACATTTTATTTATTACTCTAAGATTTCATGAAGGTTGAGAATATAAATACAAAAAGTAGTGTGTACTGTATATATAACCCAGTGGCCATATTTCCCAATTGTTATTCAAATGTCTGAAAATACTATATTTTTATTTTTCTGAATTGTCAACCATAAAATCAGAAACAATATTATGATTTTATTTATGGGACTTAAGAATTTACAACATTTGTATTTTTTATTTCCTATAGTCAAGGTTAGATTCTTTTTCTGATAAGTACTTGTTTTGAATTGGAAATTTTGTATCCTTAAGTGTTGTTTTGTATGAAACAAATGAGTCACTAGTAACACAGTAAAGAAACCGTACAATGGTTCAGAATGCGGGCTCTGCTGTCAGACTGTTTAGGCTTGCATCAGCTCTGTAACTTACTAGCTCTGCAACCTTAGGCAAGTCAACGAATCTCTCTGAGCTTTCATTTCCTCAGCTATAATGGGAGGTGACAACAGTATTTTGAAGTGCTTTGCAGTGTTTGCGCATAGAAAACATTCTCTAACTATTAGCTATTACTTTGCCTGAAGTATTAGTTTATGCATAATAATTCTGAAAATGTAAAGACATAATAGAAGTGACATTTTTTATCTCTTTAAGTAAAACCTTACACTTTTCCAGAAAAGTATTTCTAATATTTTCCTTTAAAATGACAGAATATAACTAGTCTTTTCTCTTTGTCTTTCTAAGTTTAACTATGTATCACCAAAATAAAATTATTATTCTAATTCCTTTCATAGGAAAAATTTTAAATTATATACAATGGTTTTTTAAAAAATTGGCAATTCTTGAATATGGTACAAATTCAAACATCACAAAAAGAAGTATAGTAAAAAGTGTCTCCTCTCTTTTACCCCAAATTCTCAAGTAACCTTTCCAGAGGCAACCGCTGTTACCAGTTTCTTGTATATCCTTCCAGAAACAGTCTATGCATATGCAAGAAATATATATTTTCAAACATGATAGCATATTATGTATGCTCTTCTGCATCTTGCTTTTTACAATTTAATAATATATCTAGGAAATTTTCTCTTAGCAATACCAGATAGTTTGTTTCATTCTTTTCACTGTTGCTTAGTATTCTACTCTGCGGATGTACCAGAACTTACTTAACTAGCCCTGTATCAATGGGCATTTGTCTGGTTTCTTTTGTTACTGCAATGCATATTTGTGTCTTTAAGCTCATGTGCAAATATATTTGTAAGATAAATTCCTAGATGTAGAATTGTCAAGTCAAAAATTATATCCATTTAAAAATTTTGTGGTAGGGCTGGCCCCGTGGCTTAGCGGTTAAGTGCGCGAGCTCCACTGTCGGCGGCCCAGGTTTGGATCCCGGGCGCGCACCGACACACCGCTTCTCCGGCCATGCTGAGGCCGCATTCCACATACAGCAACTAGAAGGATGTGCAGCTATGACATACAACAATCTACTGGGGCTTTGGGGGGAGAAATAAATAAATAAATAAAATTATAAAAAAAATAAATAAATAAAAATTTCTTGGTACTTTTAAAATTGCCCTCCAAAGACAATGGACCAATTTGGCCTCCCACCAACGTTAATCCTCTGACATTAGTACTCCCCGCCATGCCACTTACCATAAGGACGTTATTAAATTTCTAAAATTTTTCCAATCTTATAAGTGTCAACAGTATCTCATTAAACTTTCAGTTTGTATTTCTCTTGGTAGAGTGAGATTGAGCTTATCATTTGTTTATGAATGATTTATATTTCATTACAAACTGTTCAAATAATTTGCCTATTTTTCCATTTAACTATTTTTTCATAATAATCTGCATTAGCTCTTTATACGTTAAGGACTCTAAACTTGGTTGTATGTGTGTCAGATATTTTTTCTGTTTAGTTATTCATTGTTGATTTTGTTATGGTATCTTTTTTTCTGGCAGAAATTTTTACGTTTTTTTTTTTTTTTTGGTTAAATCTATCAATAAGGTAGGAGACTAGTGCAATTCTCCAAGTAGGAGAGTCAAGTGGCTTGGGCTGGAGTGATGCTAGTAGATGTGGTAGGTTTGAGCAGATAGGTATTGTGAAGCCAGAGCTTGGCTGATATATTAAATATGGCGGCAGGGGGTGGGGTAGGTAAGGTGAGAGAAAGACATGTTGACTCCGAGGCTCTTGGCCTGAGTAACCAGATGGACAATGATGCCGCTGACTGATACAGGCAAGATTTGAGGAGGAGCAAGTCCCTAACCTGTTTTGGAAACGTGCTTCCACATGCCTGGTTTCATAATGTGATACACATTCAGTTCTTGTTCATTCATTGTCCCCACTGGGGTTCTTCTATCAAAGTGAAATTCTGAGTCAAACTATATATTTAGCATGTCTGAGACAGCCATTACTATGTTGCATATAATCATAGGTAGTGACTTAGAGACCAAGAGAGCTACCCTAATACCTGCAGTGTCATAGCCTCACCCTGTGTCTGCTTGTGATCTCTTCTGGGGCCTCCAGCACACGCCATGCCATACATGGGGAAAAAGTGACCAATCTCTGTGTCTGGGATTGATTTAAAAGAGTTTGACTAGTTTTTCCTGAATTCACAGGTATTTAACTGATGAGTCGAGTCAGTTTAGCAACTTGGCCAGGTAACCCAACAACAAAAAAAATCAGACGGGTTTATACATGTCCACGGGGCCATGGTCTGTGAGCTCAGTTGGTGGGGGCAGGGGAGACGGCTGATTTTTTAAGGGACTTTGAAAACATACGATTCCATTTGGATGATTAATACTTGTATGCAACCTAACAGGTGTTGGCACACAATGGGAAGTAAATATTATTGAAACAGAAAAAACAATCTTATGGAATGATCTCCTCTGGGAATTTAAGCCAGTCTCAAGGAAATCTCTGAAAGTCTGTTTTAATCTCTTTTTCAAGTATTCCTTTGACAGTAAAATTAGTGCACAGCATTATTGGACACGCTGAAGAGCAGCTGCCAATTAACAGTGTAGTTCAACTACTGGGGTGAATTACCAACTGTTTTGCTATCATTTTGCCTGGTCTCTGGTTGTTCTCATGAAGTCTGTTTTATTTCTTGATGCACTGCAATATTTGAAGTGAGCTAAGTATAGGAGTAGCCAGGTGACTAAACAGAGTGATGGACACGAGCACCTGAGCCCACCTTAGACAAACAGAGCAGGTGGTCCCCTACAGGTTGCAATGCCGGGGGGTGGGGACCACACTGTCCTGCTGGTTTCTAACTTTCTTTCCTTGGGCTGAGTGATCACACTGCTGAAGTTATTCTCTCTGGCATAAAAGTGTTATCTCTAGACAGCTACTGCTCCCATGCTTTATTTTAAACTGGAGGTTAAGAGGACCTGTTAACACACACACCCACATAAACGTATTGACTAGAATTGACTCTCCCCTTGCCAAGCAGGTGTATAGGACACTAAAGGGACCTAGAAGACATATACGACCCCAGACTGTCAGTTCCAGGTAGAGAACACTAGAAGGCAAGTTGAGAAGAGCGTGATGGCTCTGCTTGACTCAAGTACTTCAAGGAGAGGGAGAGTCCACACTGCTTTGTCCACAGCTGTACCCTTGACAGCTAAAACCATGCCTGGAACATACCCGTGGCCAATCTTTGAACATCTGTTGAGTGAAGGATTATGTGAACTGGGCATAAGGAGGGGAGTAAGTGTCTATAGAAGTGGGGAGTGCAAGGAGTCCTCAATATCAGCTCTACTTATTCAAATCTTCCTTGAGACCTGGTTCTGGAAAGCAATCTATTTGGGTCAAGGAAAATAAGAAAAGAAAAGGATGCGATGATATTTTCTGGGAAAAGGAAAAGAAACAAAATGACATCTGAGAAAATTTTTTAAAAAAGGAAATCAGAGAAAAACATCATCTGTAAGAAAAAAATTGTTACAACAATCCTATTTTAATTTTTTACTTTTAGAGTGAGAGAAAACATACATACTGTAAAGTGCATTAATTTTAAGTGTACAGATCTATGAAAACTGTTTGAAGTTACATTGCGTGCTGGTTTGCTTTCTTACTTACTTGATTTTACAAAAGTTCAAGTGCAACGCTGAGTTTTACAATCCAGTAAGACATGCCATTTTATTCTGTGGCTCTAAGTATGCCGGCGTACTTCACATTTCATTATGCCTCCTTCCAACAAGTATTTGTAAAGCTCCTCGTATGTAACAAGCAGTGTGCTCGATGCTGCCGATATAACAGTAGTGAGCAAGTCAGCCCTGGCCTCAGGGAGCCTGCAGTCAGGATCTGGCTAGAGAGGGAAATTGGAAAGCAGGATTCATGCAGATGAAGGAAACCAGAAGGTAACCAGAGGTGAAGGATCTAGAAATAGGTCATCAAGAGCTTGAGGAACTGAAGCTCAGGAAGAGGTAACTTGCAGAGGGGCAAAGGTTGTCCAAAACTTAACGCAGAATCTCCTCTCCCAAACCTGTGTCCTTTCTGTTATTCCTCCCTACCACACCCCATCCCCCAGTGAAGAGCATCCCTATCCACTCTCTGCATCATCCAGAAACTCAGGAAACATCCTGACTCCTTCTCCAACACATCCAATCACCAAGTCCTAAATATATTCCTTACTTTCAAATCTATATTCTTCTTTCCATAACTTAGTGAGTAAATCTGTGCAATCACTGCCCAAAACAAGATAGCAAGCATTCCCACCACCCTTTAATGTTCTTTCAATTAGGGAAAATAATAATTACGTTATATGGAGAGTAGATAGTTTAGTTATGATACGTACGTACTTTGCTGTTTTGTTGGTTCTTTTTTTTTTTAATTTTTATTTATTTTTTTTTCCCCCAAAGCCCCAGTAGATAGTTGTACATCATAGCTGCACATCCTTCTACTTGCTGTGTGTGGGATGCGGCCTCAGCATGGCCAGAGAAGCGGTGCGTCGGTGCGCGCCTGGGATCCGAACCCGGGCCGCCAGCAGCGGAGCGCGCGCACTCAACCGCTAAGCCACCCGGCCGGCTCTGCTTTGTTGGTTCTGAGCCACTGAATGTTTTCAGTTCTGATCACCCAGCTGGCTTTCCTACCAATGTCTTAGAGGTTTATCCAGATGCCAAGAGAACAGAACATATACATGCACTTCAAGGAAGCCTCAATACAGGCTTCCTTGAAAGCAGGTGGGTTAAAACTTAATGTGACCCTGGAATGGAAATGTACGTGTTACCTGCCTTGGCCAATTCCATTTCCCCAAGATGGCAGCAATGCTAGATCCCATCCCATCTGCTCCTCTGCAATGTGATCTTGTCACTCTCCCATCAAGAGTTGGGGTCTTTTTTCCCTCCCCTTGAATCTGGAACAGTCTTAGTGACATGCTTGTCCAAGAGAATGTGGTGGAAGTGACATTCTGGACTTCCAAAGACAGGTTGTAATAAGTCTTGCAGCTTCTGTCTGAGAATCTTGGAGCCCTTGCTCTTGGGATGCTCTCTCTTTGAACCCAGCTGTCAGGCTCTGAAAAGCCATACAGTGAGCCCATGTATGGGTGCTCTGGTTGACAGCCACAGCTGAGCACTCAGCCAATAGCCAGCTTCATCCACATGTCAGGAAAGTGAGCCACCTTGGATGTTCAGCCCAGTTGAGTCTTCAGATGACTGAGACCTCAGCTGACATCTGATTGCAGGTGTATGAGAGACCCCAAGTGAGAACTTCCCAGTTGAAGTCAGTCAACCCACATGACTATGAATGGCTTGTTATGTAGCAAAAGTTACTGAAACATCTGCCATTCTGGGTGAAATAGGTGCCAGGGAAAGTAAAATCAACAAACACATACTGAGCATAAGAGTCTCTGGAAGATACGAGAATGTATGCAGTTGAGAAGAGGAGAAGGGACATTTACATAAAAGAGTAACAGATAGTTCAAGGTAGCACTTTACTCCTAAATATAGGTGTGCTGGGAATAAAAGACCAGTGAAGGCTGGGAGTCTTTATGGAGGAGGAGGGACTTGAAGTAGGAATTAAAAGATAAGGAAGTATATGCAGGCAGAGAAGCAGCATGAGGAGTATAGGCTGTACATAAGTAAGGTTTCAGAAATGTACCTAATGATCAAAGATCAAATAGATTGACTTGGCTGGAACACAGAATTTATGTACTTGTGTAACAGGTGACAACGTTGGAAATGGACCTTGAATAATAGGCTAAACTGCTTATCAAGAGAAAGGTTAGGGCAAGCATTTTAGGTTGAAGAGCCATCTGTGTATAGGTGAAAGGTGAGACCATGGAAATGAAGGTCTCCAAGGAAAACAGCCCCAAAATAATTTAATTATTTATGGGAGTGTATAATCCTTTAAATTGATCATTAAAAAAAAAAATCCAATTTCCTCAAAAGCATCTCCACATTGCATAGGAGAAGGAAAGAGAGTCATTCAAGGAAAGAGAACCACTTAAGATTATTAGTATTAAGGAGAATGACAATAATCTTGAGTGGTTCCACTCTATCCAAGAGAAATTTGGGGGTCAAAAGTAATCTAATTGGAGCTGAGACCACTGAGACCAGATGGTAAGGACTGGGTCATTCGAGCTAATTCAGTTATTCTTGAAGCCATTTTTCAAGAAGGAGTTACATTCTTCTGTAATGTCAATGAATAAGAGGCATAAACTGAGAGAGAAGCAAAAAGTTCATTTGGGGTTTCAAGAATTGCAATTCCGGAGACACAGATTCAAGCAGAAAGTCAAATTTGCTCCAATTATAGGAGAGGGGCTCAGGGTTTTTATGGGGAAAAGGGAGGAAGGATGAGGTGAGTTGTATTAAAGAAGAGTTCATTGGTGCTAGATGAGGTCAGGCTAGGTTTGTACTTCATAGATGGGCTTGAGATTCAGTCGTCACAGTCATCAGGCAAAAGGCTAAACTTGTACTCCATTGATTGGTTAGCAATTTGTTCACCAGCAAAATCTAGTTTCATCAGTCCTTATGGAAACAAGATATTCTTGTCCTTACTGACTTCTCGGAATGCTGACTGTTTGATCCAGTTTGGAAGCTAAAGAAACAAGATGTGCAAGACAATTCCTCTGAAATGGCTGCTCTGGCTCTATTTTAATATGGTTCCACTCATGTCACCTTTCACATTTTCCCCTTTTGATCAAGATCTTTCTCCAAAATCACTGTTGATCAAACACTGGAAAGCATCGCTGATTGACTACTGGAAAGCATTGTTGATCAGCCATTAAAGCATCATCTTGTATTTCTCACAGCCCTGACTGTTCGTTTAATTTACAGCCATTGTTTACCCACCTTAATTTCTTTGATTCAGGAGCAGACTGCTGCCATGTTACAAGGACATCAGGATGGCAAAAGTCTGGCAATGAAGGGTCAATTTTTTTTTTTTTTTCCAGAAGCAGAACGGACTTCACCCACATGTGTCATAACCTTTATAGATTCTGTTGTTGCTGCCTTTGTATGAAAGTCAGCTAAGGCGCTTTCCTGATAAGAAGCCTTAATTTTGAGCATCATTGGTCCCTCGTCACCAGGAAGGCTTATTCCCAGTATGTCATGTTCCACATAGGAGGGAAAGCAGCTTCCTCAGGAGGCTTTAGGCCACATTTGAGCAAGAAGAGCCCCAGAGCAGAGCAGAGGAAAGCTCCACTGCCAAGTTCTTTCAAGGGTAAACATCTTCAATAAGACTATTTTTGAATTTCGAAGCTTCTGCTTTTAAGTGCACTTCTTAAATGATTTATCTAATGGGAACATTCCTTTTAACGGCCAATGTAATTCCTCTGAGGCTGGCAGCAGTTTGGTAGAACCCTAACTGCAAATAGAGTTTAACTCCCATTTCTGTCCAGCCATATCTGGCTGCAAACGGTGTACAAGCCACATTTCTGTCCAGCCATATTTTGGCCCCCAAATTGATGGTTACCAAGCCAAGGTCTCAGGGTATGAAACAAGCTTAGTAAGATTTTGCTGTTCTTTATAAATGCTTACAGCTTTCAAAACCATAGGTTTTAAGCAGGTGTGCTGGAAGGTGGTGTGCTAGACTCTTTAGAAATTAAAGATCTTATTTCTGGTCTTAAATCTGAGGTTCTCAAGTCTAGTGTGCAAAAAGACAAGTTCTGGACGCTCAAAAGAGTCCCCAAGTGGTCAGTGAAGTCTTAAATTGTCCTGAATAATGTGAATCCAGTGGGACAAAAATCTACATGTAGAAGGTCCGTATTTTTTAAACATAAAACCAGCAGGAGTCCCAGAGGGGGACGGCCCTTCAGCAGTACCCTCAGAAAATGGACTGCCCACTTGTAAGTACTTACCAAGGAAACAAAGGCCCAATGAAGGAACAAAACAAACAGAAGTTCCTTAACAAAGCCGACAATGAAAGAAAGGCCAAAAGTGGTAACAAAGGACCTCCAAATAAAGAGTCTGAACCTCTAGCAAAAGCAGGACATTCGCACCCAAGAAGACTTACCACCAGGAGCCAGAGCTGCCGGGAGGAGATGATAGAGCACAAAGAACTCTTTGCAGGCACCTTGCTTATGTCCACCCACTGGCTCCAGAATTGGAGGTCCGTTGCTCTGGATGCCATGTTTCTGAAACCATGTAATGTCAATGAATAAGAGGCATACACTGCAAGAAAAGCAAAAAGTTTATTTGGGGTCTCAAGAATTGCAATTTGGGAGACAGATTCAAGTAGAAACTCAAATGTACTCCGATTACAGGAGAGGGACTCAGAGTTTTTCTGGGAAAAAAGGAGGAAGATGAGGTAAGTTGTACTAAGGAAGAGTTCATCGGTGTTAGATGAGGTAAGTCTGGGTTTATACTTCATAGATTGGTTTGAGATTTGGTCATCAGACAAAAGCCTAGACTTGTACTTCATTGACTGGTTAGCAGTTTGTTCATCAGCAAAGACTAGTTTCATCAGTCTTTATGGAAACAGGATGTTCTTGTCCTTACTGACTTCTTGGAATGTTGGCGGTTTGGTCCAGTTTGGAAGCTGAAGAAACAAGATGTACAAGGCAATTCCTCTGAAATGGCTGCTCTGGCTCTATTTTAATATGGCTCTACTCATGTTTTCTTTCATACTTCTTAACCAAAAACACCAAGCTTATGGTTTTGCAAAGGTGTCACAGGGTAGGTGCTCTGGAAGTAGATATAGAGATGGAGTTTGGGATGCAAGATCTTCATTAGAGATCAATGCCTATGGGAAGGGAGAGGAAATAGGGTTAGGCAGAGAGGAAGAAGTTGAAATGCAATGCGGACCCAACAAAGCCTTGGCCAACCCGTGGGTTGCTCTGGAGTGAATGTTGCCCATTAGAATTGTCTTGCATTGGGCTAAAATGAATGGGCCTTTATACGCACATCCCACTTGTCACCAGATGTAAGTTGTCCCAGGAAGGGTATGACTTCAGGTAAGGTGGTCCTCTGCATGTGAGACAGACTCTGACAGAGGTGCCAGCTGGAGGCTGCCTGCTGACCCTGCTCCCCACAGTTGGGCATCACATCCTTCCTTGAAGTGGTAGAAGGAGACTCTTGTCAATGCAAATAACCAATGATCAATCTATAGGTAAAAAATAGGATGAGTTTATTATATGAGCTAATCCTGAGGACTATAGCCCAGGAAAGCATTCGCCACCAGGGAAGGAAGCACTCCAGAGAAGCAAGGTGTACACCAGGGTTATACACCATTTTTGAACAAGGAACATATCAAATATGAGAGGAACACTTTTTTTTCTTTTTACTACAGTCACAAGATGGTTTTTTCTTTTTTCTTTTTTCTTTTTTTTGATGAGGAAGATTGGCCCTGAGCTAACATCTGTGCCAATCTTCCTCTACTTTATATATGGGAAGCCACCACAGTGTGGCTTGATGAGCTGTGTGTAGGTCCACACCGAGGATCCGAACCAGTGAACCCCAGGTCGCCAAAGCTGAGCCCGCAAACCCAACCACTATGCCACTGGCTGGCCCCTGGTCACAAGATGTTTTGCTATGCACAGCAGGTCAGTAGTCATGAGACATACACAGCAGGTCCTTCTGACCCTGGCTTCTGGGAAGGAATGCTTATCTTTAAAGAAATGCTGATGTGGGAGGGAGGCACTCATCCTTATCTTTCAAGGCAGCATTCGTTGCTTGGGATACTGTCAATGTTTAAAGCAGATGTACAACGCATCCTTGACAGACCACGTCAGGCCATTCTGGAAAAACAAGGTCAGACTGAATCAGTTTTCAACCAAAATGGCTTCCTCATGTACCGTAATATAAATTAACTTTTCTTATTGCTTTTCATTTATTCCATCAATCTGAATCTCCATGTCTAGCACAAAGGGGTAACTAAGCTCAAAGTCATATTAATGAGGATATATTTTTCTTTTATGAACCTAGACTAATGCTTACTTTGGTGAGTGTGTCTGCTCATTCACTTATAAAAAGGAAATCGGTGGCGTTGATCATTGGTTGATCATGGAGTTCCCAGTCCAAGAATCTGGAGCCCACCCTCCTGTCCCTCTGCAGACAAAATCTTTTCCTCCGCATGGCAAGTGGTGGGTCACCAGGTGGGAAGTCCTGAAAGAAGGGTGCGGTATAATAAAAAATATGTATTTGGTCTTTGTCCCTGGTTTCTGACACAGAGCTTCAGAAACCCTTGGAATTTCCTGAGAGAGAGGAGTGTCTTTGTTATGCCAATGATGTGACTGGGGTAAGGGGTGGGAGCTAGATAGCTTCAGGTTGGGGGCCAGTTGCTGGAAAACCCAACTACTATATGTGATTAGAGGGTTAGAACTTTCAGCACCCTCAACCTCGAGGAGGGGAGAGGGGCTGGAGATTGAGTTCAGTCACCAATGGCTAACGATTTAATCAATCATGCCCGTGTAGTGAAGCCTAGATTTTATAAAGCCTGAACAGCAGGGTTTAGGGGAGCTTTCTGGTTAGTGAACAATTGATGTACCAGGTGGGTGGCATACCCCTGACTTGATGGGGACAGATGCTCCTACACTCTGGACCCTTCCAGACCTTTCCTATGTATCTCTTCATCTGGCGCACATTTTTTTTTCACACCGAATCAAATGGCTCGAGTTAACTGGTTACAAATTTCAGTATTCTTTTAGAGGTAGTCTAGTTCTACTAAAAATGAATGATTGGTTTTAGTTTGGCTCAAAAATGTCGTTAGAAAATTCACAGTTCTTTTCTTGGCTTTATGTAACAATTGTTGGTATACAGACCCCCTTTTAGTTTCTAAATGTAAATTTAGATAAACGGAGCTATCTGCTTTGGTTCAACCACCTTTTTTTCTTCAGTGTCGAAAAAGAAAATATAATACCCGGTTATATTGGAGACCCCAGGAGCACAGCCTCACATCTTGGCTCCGCTTTGACCCCTGTAGCCAGTGTGGCAGCAACCAGCTTCCTGCAGGTGTCAACTGGCAATCTCCTGCCTCAGCTACTCCAGCACGTGTCGCTTTGCACCCTGAAAACGTCTCCTTGGCAATCAGGTAGGTACAACTCGTAAGTGTGGGGAGGTGCCATGAATAATTTTGTGTGTCAACTTGGCTAGGCTGTGGTGCCCAGATATTTGGTCAAACATTATTCTGGATGTTTCTGTGATGGTGTTTTTTGGATGAGATTAACATTTAAATTGGTGGACTTGGACTAGAGCAGATTGCTCTTCCTAATGTGGGTGGGCCTCACTCAGTCAGCTGAAGGCCTTAAGAGAAAAACGCTGACTCTCCTCTGAGCAAAAAGGAATTCTGACAGCAGATAGCATTCAGACTCACACTGTGACTCTTCCCTGAGTCTCCAGCCTGCCAGCCTACCTCATCAGATTTTGGACTTGCCAAACCTCCACAAACACGAGCCAATTTCTTAAAATAAACCTACCTATCTACCTCTATCTATCTATCTATGTATCTCATGTTGTTTCCGTTTCTCTGGAGAATCCTGACTAATAGAGGTGAGGAGAAGGAGTTAACACCTTTACAGAGCATTGGTTTTTTTTGTGTGTGTGAGGAAGATTGGCCCTGAGCTAACGTCTGTTGCCAATCTTTCCTCTTTTTGCTGAGGAAGATTGGCCCTGAGCTAACATCCATGCCTATCCTCCTCTATTTTTGTACGTGGGATGCCGCCACAGCATGGCTTGATAAGCAGTGCATAGGTCCACGCCTAAGATCCGAACCTGGGAACCCCAGGCCACCAAAGTGGAGCGTGGGAGCTTAACGACTATGCCACCGGGCTGGACTTACGGAGCATTCTTTGATCTAATGGGAGACTGGAACCTTGAATAAATGCTTCTACCTTCTAAATGATTCTGAGGTGCTCAAGATGGCTCCTTAGAAGGTCTCAGGGGGATCCAGCCTCAGTTGGTCACAGTGACCAACTGATTAAACATCTTCCACTTGGTTCTGCCTTCTCCCTGATTCCACTCATCCCAGTTGCTCACTCTTGCCTTGGGATCACTTCCCAAGACAAACTACCCCCACACAAGCCCCAGCATAGATAATGTCATCTCTGTCTCTCTGTGCCTCTTTGTGTCTTTGTCTCTCTCTCTCTCACAGACACACACATCTCCACTCTGCTTTCTTCTGTGTTGGTTTATAATAAAATGGTGATTATAAGTAGAGTGCTTTCCTATGTTCTGTGAGTTGTTCTAGTGAATCATCAAACGTGAAAGGAGTATTGTGAGAATCCTTGAATTGGCAGCCAAGTCAGACAGAAGGGCAGGTGGCTGTCGGTTAGTGTCAGAACTGAATTGAATTGTAGGACACTTAGTTGGTGTTGGGAAACACAAGAGGTCACAGAAAGAGAGCGGTGAGGTGGATCATGAGAGAGGGATAACCGACCGGGGCATTGTCTTGAGGGTCCTGCATTTGTGAGGCCCTTCCTTTGTGTGATAAAGGGGAAGGAGTAATTTTGATGAAGTCAGAACCTCTATTCTCCTTCACTTTACTACTTAGGTAAGAGGTCTGCCCATACATCCAGTGCCATCTGGCACATGGCACTAAGCCAGGAGGTGATTGAGAAAGGAATAGGAACTGCTCCTGGCTGTCTTGAGGAGTAGAGGGAATGAATTTAGGCAGAGATGAGGTTGAAGAGGAATTACATCTCCACAGTCCATGGATTGGGTTCCGTATATGGCCCCCTGATTCACAACTGGGTTAGCATACCTTTCCTAATCTCAGTGAATATGGGTTGGGTGGGGCTGACCCCACCACCTGGCTGCTGATCCAAGCCAAGGATTGGTTCAGAGGGGGCTCACTACCTAAGCCAGGCCAGTAAAAGTCAGGAAGCATCAAGCCAGGAATTTTGCTAGCACTACTGGGAGAAAAATATGCTTTTGTCCACTCTGGGCTTGCTAAATTAGTAAGATGTAAGCCTAAAAATGTGGGTGGGTGTCAACTCCAGCTGAGGTGAGTTTAACCTGCTGAAGAGTGAAATCAACACAGAAGAAAGCAGAGTGGAGAGGTGTGTGTCTGTGAGAGAAAGACAAAGACACAAAGAGGCACAGAGAGACAGAGATGACATTATCTATGCTGGGGCTTGTGTGGGGGTAGTTTGTCTTGGGAAGTGATCCCAAGGCAAGAGTGAGCAACTGGGAAGAGTGGAATCAGGGAGAAGACAGAACCAAGTGGAAGATGTTTAATCAGTTGGTCACTGTGACCAACTGAGGCTGGATCCCCCTGAGACCTTCTAAGGAGCCATCTTGAGCACCTCAGAATCGTTTAGAAGGTGGAAGCATTTATTCAAGGTTCCAGTCTCCCATTAGATCAAAGAATGCTACATAAGGCCAGCCCGGTGGCATAGTCATTAAGATTCCGTGCTCCACTTTGGCGGCCTGGGGTTCGCAGGTTCAGATCTTGGGCGTGGACCTATGCACTGCTTATCAAGCCATGCTGTGGCGGCATCCCACGTACAAAAATAGAGGAGGATAGGCATGGATGTTAGCTCAGGGCCAATCTTCCTCAGCAAAAAGAGGAAAGATTGGCAACAGACGTTAGCTCAGGGCCAACTTTCTTCACACACACACACAAAAAAAGTGATGTTCTGCAAAGGTGTTAACTCCTTCTCCTCACCTTTATTAGTCAGGATTCTCCAGAGAAACGGAAACAACATGAGATAGATAGATAGATAGATAGATAGATAGATAGATAGATAGATAGATAGATAGAGGTAGATAGGTAGGTTTATTTTAAGAAATTGGCTCGTGTTTGTGGAGGTTTGGCAAGTCCAAAATCTGATGAGGTAGGCTGGCAGGCTGGAGACTCAGGGAAGAGTCACAGTGTGAGTCTGAATGCTATCTGCTGTCAGAATTCCTTTTTGCTCAGAGGAGAGTCAGCGTTTTTCTCTTAAGGCCTTCAGCTGACTGAGTGAGGCCCACCCACATTAGGAAGAGCAATCTGCTCTAGTCCAAGTCCACCAATTTAAATGTTAATCTCATCCAAAAAACACCATCACAGAAACATCCAGAATAATGTTTGACCAAATATCTGGGCACCACAGCCTAGCCAAGTTGACACACAAAATTATTCATGGCACCTCCCCACACTTACGAGTTGTACCTACCTGATTGCCAAGGAGACGTTTTCAGGGTGCAAAGCGACACGTGCTGGAGTAGCTGAGGCAGGAGATTGCCAGTTGACACCTGCAGGAAGCTGGTTGCTGCCACACTGGCTACAGGGGTCAAAGCGGAGCCAAGATGTGAGGCTGTGCTCCTGGGGTCTCCAATATAACCGGGTATTATATTTTCTTTTTCGACACTGAAGAAAAAAAGGTGGTTGAACCAAAGCAGATAGCTCCGTTTATCTAAATTTACATTTAGAAACTAAAAGGGGGTCTGTATACCAACAATTGTTACATAAAGCCAAGAAAAGAACTGTGAATTTTCTAACGACATTTTTGAGCCAAACTAAAACCAATCATTCATTTTTAGTAGAACTAGACTACCTCTAAAAGAATACTGAAATTTGTAACCAGTTAACTCGAGCCATTTGATTCGGTGTGAAAAAAAAAATGTGTGCTCCCCTTAGCAAATATTCTCCCAAATTGATATGTAATGGAAGAAAACAAAAATAAAACCTTTTACTTTAACATTAAAAAGTATAAACTTCTCCTTTCCTAGAGATTGGAGAAATCCCAGAATTCTTGAGATATTTCCCTATGACTGGGGAGTAAAGCATTCTCAGAGACTTCAAAGGGCACTGACCATGTTGATGAACAGTTTTGATATTCAAGTTAAACAATCCCTTATCTGCAATCTTGTTTTGAAGAGGGGGAAAGATTTATTTAGGCTTTTGAATAAACTTAGCCAATTTGCTTAATTAAAGATGCTTAACACTTACGTAACACATGAGGTGTTATTTTTTTTTTAAGAAAAGAGATGATTTAAAAATATTTAGTGCTTGATTCTACTGGCAAGGTACCTAGAATAAACAAGTTCATAAAGACAGAAAGTAGAATGGTGTTTGCCAGGGGCTAGTGGATGGGGAAATGGAGAGTTAGTGTTTAATGGGTACAGAGTTTGGGATGATGAAAATGTTCAGGAGACGGATGCTGATGATGGCTGCACAACAATATGAATATACTTAATGCCACAGAATCATACACTTAAAAATGGCTGAAATGGTCAGTTTCATGTTATATATATATTTTGCCACAATAAAAAATATACTTACTGCAGAAATTTAGCTACAATGAGTGATTCGAGGGGTCACACCACCTCCTTGGCAATGACCAAACAATGAGCTTGATGATTAGGCCTGACTGACTATAAAAGTCAACAGCTTCAAGGGTTATTGCTGTGGTTTTCATTATAAAATATAATCCCATTTTCTGACTTGCTGACAGAACAACTAAAAATGTGATTAAGAGAATGCAAATAGGACAAAAGTTCAAAAATTTGGCCTGTGCCCTGTGTTAGCATTGGGAAGCATGGAGGGCAGGAAAAGAATTCTTCTCACAGAGCAGGAATACTCTACAATTTCTCCTTAAAGACTACTTTTAAAAAATAGTGGAGGGGCCGGCCCCATGGCATAGTGGTTAAGTTCATCACACTCTGCTTTGGCCACTCAGGATCACTGGTTTGGATCCTGAGAGTGGACCTACACCACTTGTCAGCCATGCTGAGGTGGCGACCCACATAGAAAATAGAGGAAGATTGGCACAGATGTTAGCTCCAGGCTAATCTTCCTCAAGCAAAAAAAAAGAGAAAGATTGGGCCCCGCCCAATGGCACAGCAGTTAAGCTTGCGCGTTCTGTTTTGGGGGCCCGGGGCTCGCCAGTTCAGATCCTGAACACAGACATACTCACCGCTCATCGAGCCATGCTGAGGTGGCGTCCCACATAGAAGAACTAGAAGGACCTACAACTAGGATACACAACTATGTACTGGGGACTTTGGGGAGGAAAAAAAAGAAAAGAAAAAAGAGGAAGATTGGCAACAGATGTTAGCTCAGGGCCAATCTTCCTCAAAAAAAAGGAGAGGATTGTCAGTGAATATTAGCTCAGGGTGAATCTTCCTCACCAAAAAAAAAAAAACAAAACAGTAAATAATCATGATCTAATGAGAAAAAATACCATTTCTTGTTGTCATGGGCACAATCTATGAGAATTCCATTCCTTGACTTTGTCACCCCTCCCTTACGTGTTATCATTTTGACTAATATACACTGATTATTTCAACTACCAATGTACTTTAAATCAAAATTTTTTTTAATTAAAAAAATATGAAATTCCTAAACATGAGTCTATGTAAATAGGAAAGTTTATATTTTATTGCCTCTGATACTTTACTTAATTTTGGGACTTACACATTACAAATTAGTGAATTATTAAGAGTTATACTTAAAATAGCCAAATCTGAAATAATCATAAAATAGCCAAGCAAACTGAAAATAAGTGTATCATTTATATAGAAATATCTACATGACAATTAAATGTTATAACGCATTAAAAGTTCTTAAGACAGGATCTAGCACGTAGTAAGTGCTCAATCAAAGGTAGTTTTTATTGACAATGTTGATGTCTTTAATTTGCTTCATTTTAAGTCCACAAAATATGTAATAAATACTTAGTGTATCTTTACTAGGTAAAAGCCGTCTTGCTAGGCTGTATGGAGGAATGGAAAGTTGAAGGAGATATATACACTATTGAGAGAAACAACAATTCTTCTAGGGATGGGGAGAAAACAATTATATAAATAACACAGTACTTGACAAAAGAGAAGGTACTCAAGTGTGAGAGAGATTCAGATAGATGAGAGGAAACTTCACAGAGGAAGAAGCATTTACCCTGGACCTTGAAGGATGGAAGGGATTCGACTGGTAAATATGAGAGAAGGGATATTCTAGGTGGAGGGAGTGCACAGACGCAGAGTAAGGAGTGAGTGGAGGAACCGGATTATCAGGTTTGTTTGGAACACAAGATGGCGGCAGGAGAGTTCTTGGAGGTCAGTCTGGAAGGGCTGGTTTGGGCCAGAGCATGGAGATCTCAGATTCTGAGACAGGGAAACCCTTGAAGTGTTTGTACTTGAAAGAACATGACTAGAGGAAGTTTTAGAAAGATTTTTTTCTTTTTGCTGAGGAAAATTCGCCCTGAGCTAACATCAGTTGCCAATCCTCCTCTTTTTTTGCTTGAGGAAGATTAGCCCTGAGCTAACATCTGTGCCAATTTTCCTCTATTTTTTATGTGGGCCACCACCACAGCATGGCTGACAAGTGGTACAGGTCTGTGCCCAGTATCCAAACCCCTGAACCTGGGCCACCAAAGCAGAGCACGCAGAACTTTAAGCACTCGGCCATGAGGCTGGGCCCAGTTTTAGGAAGATTGCTCTAGAAGCATTCTGCTTCTGCTGTGTTGAAACAAAGAGGAAAATTCCTTTCCTATAGGAAAATGGTTAGTTCTCATTTGACAGGCGTCATCACAGCTTGCCTTAGGTCAGAACCAACCCTTAGTTTTCAGGCTTGAAGTCCAGTGTTTTTTCCATTTGGGTAAAAGATCTTGCCCCTTCTACTGTATCTGTATGGATCTGCAGGCAAGATGTCCCCAGTGGCTTGTGGGTGGGCTTCCTGATGGAGCTGGAGAAGCCGTTAGCAGGATCTGCATTTCTTTGATGCCCTCGGAGAGCCCTGGCTGCTGTTCTCCCAGTCCCTCTCCTCCCCTGAGTCATGCAGCACATCTCAGTATTCCCGATGGGCCGAGGAAGAAGCGGGTCTCTTTGGCAGCCTCCCGCACAGCTGAGGAAGCCAGGAGCTCACTCACATGCTCTCACTTTCCCCTGTGGGAGAAATCGCCAGCAGAGAAAGTCTCTCTTTGCACTGGGCTGTGCTGCCTGTGGGGAGGGGTGATGTGGGTAAAATTGAACTGCTCCTCTTAAGCTCTTCAATGTGTCCAATCCTGACTTTTTTTTCCCCAGTGATATGCTAGAGCTACTCTGCGGGACTCCTGTACTCCAAAAAGGCACTCTTGTGCATGGGGGACTGTCAAAATTGGTGTTCCTTAGGAGGAAGATGGTAGAAAACTCCTATTCAGCCATTTTGCCGACATCACTCTGCAAATTCCCTTTTAAAGGATGAGAATACCCCTGGGAAGATGAATTTATCTTTGTTCACTCACACCTTGGAGAGACTTATTTTATTTATACTTTCTGACAGTGCAAAATCTGAGCAACTCAGGGCATTTTCTTTAGAATCAAACATCAAATAGAAGAATATCAATGATGGATATCATTCAAATGATGGGTAAATTCAATCCTTTGAGGGTTGAACCAGGGTGACTATGAAGAAAATGAGCTTCTGTGCTTCCTTGGAAGGACATTTCAAGGATGGCAGGCCAAAGAACATTTTTGACAATAGACAGCGCTACTTGAATTAACTTTATGACTTCTTATAGAACCTGCTTTGAAGGTCAGTCCTGTTTTGTCTTTTCTCAAATTTAACAAATTTGTTTTCAAAACTAAGTATCATTCTTTTATGAAACTTTTGTACAGAGGCTGCTAGTGCTCACCAATGTCAAGCTACCCTCTCCTTCCTGGTCACACAGCCAGACCTCACCTCCCAGGTCCCTGTTGTCTAGGGGTGGTCATTAACCAGTCTTGGCCAGTGGAATGTGGTCCCTAATCCCTCCTTGGATTCTCCATGTGTCCCTCTTCCCTTGTCTGTTGGTTGGATACAGACAAGCCTCTGAGGACTCCAGGGCTCTAGATGATGGAAAGGCCACTAGATGAAGGAAGTCTGAGTCCTTGAATGACTATGTGGAGCAGAGCTCCATACCCCCCACCAACCTATATTGGATTGTTACTCTTTTTTGGTTAAGGCAATTAGAATTGGGTATTGTACGTTATGGCAGTGAGCCTCTCCTGACTAATATACACCATACCTCTTAGATGCTGATGAAATTGCTAAGACTCTGTAGGTGACACCTATGCGATGTCTGAATCCTGACTCTGTAGAGCACTGGACACAACCGCTGCTCTTGGATTTACCTAACATTAGTGTTGTGCTCCTTTAGTCCCCAGGCAAGCCCCTCCTCTTGATTCAGTTTCTGCTTCACTGTCAATCAGTCCAACCATCTTCCCAGTAGATTTCCGTGAGGACAGTCAGCGGTGTAGCTGATAACAGGCTTTGACACTCTCGGATCCCCTGCTTTACAGTTTGTCACCTCTATCTTCAACAGCTCTGTCAACAGTCTTTAGAGCTTCACCGCCCCCTGCAAAGTGCCCGGAATCTTTCCCACATTTTCTTGAATGTGTGCTTTGAGACTGTGAACTGTCAGCACCCAGTAGAGCCCGACCCACGTTGCCAGAACTTTTGATAACATAACCAGCCTACTGAGCACCCAGAGAAAAAGAAATCTATTTTGGCATCAGCCTCAAGTCCTTTTTTGTGTCCTCAGGGAGAAATATGTACAAATTCATTCTATTTGTGCTGTGGAATGTCAGAGTGCAAACCAGTAATTTGACACAAGTGACCAAATTTTTGTGTAGTAGGCTCAAAAACCCTCAGTAGATCTAGTAAATGAATGTATTTCTCTGGATGCTCAGAATTGCCAAATGTGTATTTTTATGGACTTAGCTACATAGATTTGCAGGCTTAGCAATAATGTAAGGTGGATAGAGGTCTGGATATTGTTGTCTGCATGTCTCCGGGAGGGGCCCTGATGAAAGACCGTGTCTGCTAGATAACCCCATGCATAACTGTGAGCTGTGATTCTGGGAGTTAGCTGCTGACGGTTGTGGTGAATAAGAATGTTTTGTAGTGTTCTGCTTCCAGCAAAAATCAGAGTAACCCATGATTATATATTTTGGCTGAAAAAAATAATTGAGAACCACTAGTCTAAATAGCCCTGGATTTTTTGAGATTTAGGAGTCAAACACCTTTGTACATGCATTAACTTGAATTGCTTGTGACTTTCTCAGAACTACATCCCTTTTATGTGAAACACTGAGCAATAGATGGCATGGCCTGAAGTCATCTAAGAGATGTTATAATTCAACCTCCTCAGTGACAGTCACACACCTAATGATACATAGAACTGGGAATAAAATTAAGGGTTCTGAGTGAAAAATTTTAAGAGACCTCCAAAGGAGATGTTATTGCTCTGATATTCACAAATGTAGGCAAAATCATGCCTCTGAGGATTAAATTGATGCTAGGACGAACACGATTGCATGTAAAGGATCTTCATAAGCTATGAAGCACTGTATTAAATGAAGGTTATCATTGCTTCTTTTACTACAAATGTTTATTGTGCATCTATAACACGCCAGGCACTGTTCTTAGCCATTGAGATGCATCGACAAACAATTCAAAGTTCGTGACACATATATTCTAGCACTGGACTGATAACAGACTTTTTTTTTTTTTTGATGAGGAAGATTAGCCCTGAGCTAACATCTGTTGCCATTCCTCCTCTTTTTGCCGAGGAAGATTGGCCCTGGGCTAACATCCATGCCCATCTTCCTCTACTTTATATGTGGGGCACCTGCCACAGCATGGCTTGATGAGTGGTGCATAGGTCCGCCCTTGGGATCTGAACCTGAGAACCCTGGGCTGCCGAAGGGGAGCATGCGAACCCAACCACTATGCCAGCAGGCTGGCCCCAATAGATTTAAAAAAAATTTTTTTTTCTTTTGGTGAGGAAGGTTGGTCCTGAGCTAACACCTGTTGCCAATCTTCCTCTTTTTGCTTGAGGAAGATTGGCCCTGAGCTAACATCTGTGCCCATCTTCTCTACTTTGTATGTGGGACACTGCCACAGCACAGCTTGATGAGTGGTGTAGGTCCACGCCTGGGACTTGAACTTGCAAGCCCTGGATCACCAAAGTGGAGAGTGCCGAGCTTAACCACTGCACCACCGGGCCAGCCCCCCTATAATAAGTTTTTAATAGATGGTTAGGAGGTGACTGATGATGCTTTGATATAAAATAAAGCAAGGTAAGTGTATAGAGAGTTACAGGTGCTGCTATTGTACTTAGTATAGTCAGGGAAGGCCTCTCTGAGGAGGTGACATTCGATAGGAGGCCTGAGAGATGGGAAGGAGTGAGCCATGTGGAGATATGAAGGAAGAGGGTAAAGATATGAACATGGCGTGTTCAGCATACATATGTTATTTAGAGCCATGGACTTGGATGAGATTATCTAGAGAGAGAATGTTGAGAGAATCTTCATAGACAAGAGAAGAGGGCACTACCAGTTCACTCCATCATTTAGAGGGTGCAAAGAAGAAGAGCCAGCAGTGGAGACCAAGAAGAAGCAACGAGTCAGATGGGAGGAAAACCTGGAGCCTGTGATGTCCCTGAAGCTGAGTGAAGACAGAGTTTTAAGAAGGAGGCTTGAGCAAGTGTTATCCAAACAGAAACAAACATGGTTAAACTCCCACCTTACCTAACATGCAAAATCAGCTTCCACTTCCATTAAAGACCTACACGTAGAGAGCAAAACTTGAAAACTTTTCGAAGGAAATATAGACAAATATCTTTATGACCTCAGTCAAGGGAAGTATGTCTTTAAATAAACATTAATGGCACATACCACAGAGGAAAAAAACAAATAAATTTTAAATTTCTACTCATTAAAAAACAGTATTGAAAAGTAAAAAGACAAAGCACAAACTGGGAGAAGATATTTGCAGCACATGTAATCACCAGAAGTTTCTTAATAATTCAGAATATATAAAGAACTCCTACAAATTGGTAAGACAAAGACACATAACCCAGCAGAGAAGTGGGCAGATGACATAAATAGGCATTTCTCATTAGAGGAAGCCTGAATGGGCAATAAACATATGAAAAGATGTTCAACCTCATTAGTAATTTGGAAAAATGCAAATTTTAACCTGCAGAGGATATTGTTTTATACCCACTAGGCATAAATTTAAAAATCTGACACTACCAAGTATTGACAAAGATATAAAGAATAGGAAATATTATTCACTGCTGGTGGGAATATAAATTGGTAAACCTCTTTGGTGCAATTTCAAAGCAATTTTGGTATTATCTAATAAATTTGAAGATGCACATACCCTATGACCCAGCAGTGTTCCTCTAGAGAAACTTTTGCCCATGTGCACCAGGAAGCCTGAACAAGAATGATTATAGCAGCACTGTTCACGATAGCAAAAAAGAAAAATTGAAATAACATTAATGTCATTAGCAAGAGATAAGATAAATACATTGTGATATAGTCATTGTGGTAGCTGGCCTCCAAGAGGGCCACTGACGTCAACTCCTGGTATTCAAGTGCTTTGTGTAGTCCCCTCCCACACTGAAGAGAACTGACGTGGATATTTTAGAAATGATGGTGCGTGACTTCCAAGCCCAGGTCATAAAAGTTGTTGTGACTTCTGCCTTGCTCTCTTGGATCACTCTACAGAAGAAGCCAGCTGCCATGTTGTGAGGATACTCAAATAGCCCTACGGGGATATCCACATGGCAAGGAATGGAGGCTCCTTCCAACAACTGGCACCACCTCTCAGTCTTGTGAGCGAGCCATCTTGGGAACAATTCTCCAGTCCCAGTCAAAGCTTCAGACAACTGCATACTTAGCCAATATCCTGACTGCAGTCTCATGAGAGACCCTGAGCTAAAACAACTCAGCTAAACCTGTCCTAAATTCCTGACCCATAGAAACTGCTTATTGTTGGGGCTGGCCCAGTGATGTAGTGGTTAAGTTCACGTGCTCTGCTTCAACGGCCTGGAGTTCTCGGGTTCAGATCCTGGGCACGGACCTACACACCACTCATCAAGCCATGCTGTGGCAGCGTCCCATATACAAAAAATAGAAGAAGATTGGCACAGATGTTAGCTCAGGGACAACGTTCCTCAAGCAAAAAGAGGAAGATTGGCAACAGATGTTTGCTCGGGGCCAATCTTTCTCACCAAAAAAAAAAAGAAACTGCTTGTTGTTTTGAGCTGCTAAATTTTGGCATAATTTGTGATGCAGCAATAGATAACTAATCTGGGCATGTGATGGGATACTGTGCAGCAGTGAAGACAAGCTATGGTTACAAGTAGCATCATGGATAAATCTCATAAAAATAATGTTGAAAAAAAACAAGTTACAAAGATATGTGCAGTAGTTACCATTTATATAAAGTTCATAAAACTAAAACTAAATAATACATTGTTAGAGATATACACACATATAGTGAAATGATGCAGGATAGCAAGGGAATAATAAGCACAAAATTCAGGAGAGTGCTTATATCCAGGAGGTAGGGACAAGCAATCAGAGAAACACACACGAGATTTCTAGTGGAAATGTTCTACTTTTTAAGCTGACCAATGGGTATACTGTGTTTGTTATATTAATCTTTATATCTTATGAATGTATGAAAAATGTCATAATAATTTATTTTTTTAAAAAGAAAGTGGGATGATTGACTCTGTCCAAAATACTGAGAGGTCAGTGATGCTAAGGACAAAGGACTGGCCATTGGGTCTGGCCGGGTGGAGGTCATCACTGACCCGAATGGGCATGATTGCAACGAATCGTGTGTCAAAAGCCTGCCTAAAGCGGGTTGAAGAGAGAAGAGGAGGTGAGGAAATGAACACAGCAAGTACAACAACTCTGAGATTCTTTGTAAAGGGGAACAGAAAAATAGTGTGAGGGCCGGCCCCGTGGCTTAGTGGTCAAGTGCGCGTGCTCCGCTACTGGCGGCCCGGGTTCAGATCCCAGGCGCGCACCGACGCACCGCTTCTCTGGCCATGCTGAGGCCGCGTCCCACATACAGCAACTAGAAGGATGTGCAACTATGACATACAACTATCTACTGGGGCTTTGGGGAAAAAAAAAGGAGGAGGGTTGGCAATAGATGTTAGCTCAGAGCCGGTCTTCCTCAGCAAAAAGAGGAGGATTAGCATGGATGTTAGCTCAGGGCTGACCTTCCTCACAAAAAAAAAAAAAGAAAGAAAGAAAAATAGTGTGAAAGCGGGAGGGGAATAAAAGAATATATATTTTTGGAGACGATACGTTTAAAGATCTAATAGGAAGTGAAAAATGGTTGTTTCAGGAGAAAGTAAGAATTGCATCTATTCTTGAATAGTTGAGAGATGATGAGCTACAGTTCAAAACTGAAGGAGTTGGCCTTAGATAAGAGTACGGGAATTGTATATTGATATTACTATAGAACAGTGGTATTACCAGGGCTGGGTGGGCAGCGGTCTTCACGCAAGAGAATAGAGCACATGGATTTACATGATCTTAATTAAGGTCAGATGGAGGTGATGGGGAGACATCAAAACCACCCCTGGTATCTTAGGACAGGGGTGAAGATAGAATTGTGAAGCAGATACCTTGTTTCCAGGAGCCACCTTTTGATTATTCCTTTGTCCTTACGACCCTCTCTCCTTTCCTTTCTTCTCAGGTTCTCTTCACAGACTCAACCTTTCACAATCTGATCTCAGTTAACAAAATCACACTGAAGTATAAGAAGTTAGCAAATTCATAGGGCTCCCTTTGGGGGAGCTTCGGCACTTTACTTCAATTCCATAGCTGAAGTTCCAATTTGGAATCTCCAGGTCTCTCCTCCCTCTAACATTGTGTGATTCCATGGATTTGAAGTCGTTAGGATAAGTTAGTGGGCATCTTCTCAACCCAATTCAAAGCAACCTGGAAGGCAGTTATGAATACTATAATTTAAATGGTGAGATGTGAGACCCAGTCATGAGGGAGCCATCCTCTTTTATTGTATATGTGCAGGTATGTGGATACGCCATGTATGTCATGTGCTCAAGATATTATGTAATCGGACAAATGCTAGAGCTGGTGCCAACCATCTCTATACTCAGGAACCACAACTGAGAACGGAAGGCAGGGTCATATCTGAAAGGTAAATCTTTCAGACCAGAAACTAGAATCAGGAGGGAGGCCCTAAGTAACAAAAAAAAAGGTCTTTTCTTTTGGGTTTAATTACAGAGAATGTTAGTGCTGCCTAAATAGCTAAGATAAATACAGCCAATGGTTAGCCTAGGTTAGCAGAAGGGAAGCCATCTTGTAGAGGAGAACCATGTTGGAACTATAAATGACCCTGACCCACAAGACACCCCCTTTACTTGTCAGCAATGCTTTAGTTTGCATGTAGCCTAGATAAGTACGCACCTGCTTGTTAGAAATATGCATGCTCTGCTATTTTTGTAGCCTTGGCTTATACATAGACCTCCCTATCGTGATAAGGCAGTAACTTTGTTGTTTAAGTTTTCCCAGGGATGTAATGACCTCTGGAAAGGAGCCCTATGCTGGTATCCATCACTGGTGACAAGAAAAAGGGATGATCTGGCTTCTCAAGGACTACAACACCAGATGGTCACATTCCGAGACCCCCCTTTTTACAGCCCATTTGCCCTATATGACTGCTTCAAAAGTTTGTAGTTTTAAGATGGTTCTTTAGGACACTAGTCTGCCATCTTCCCCCTTGCTAGCAAGCTGTAATGAAAAGATCTTTTCTCTCCTACCACCTTGCCTCTTGACTGTCGGCTTGTCTTTGTGGCGAGGACCCCTTTTGGCGGTAACAAGAAGTCAAGGTGTCCAGGAGGAACTGGTGGTGGGAAAGCAGCTGGGACCATCCAGGGAGACCAGGAGCACTCGTTCTTTGGGATCTCATGTGCAAGGGGAGTGGACCATGAGCCTTGAAGACAAAAGGAAAGCTGTGATGGCATTTGAGTTTATTTCGAAGACACACTGCATTTACACGCCTCGTAGTCCCTGTGTTTAGTTACCTGCTCATCTCAGCTGACACCCAGTCGTCTTGCTAGATCTAGCCCGTCTCAGCAATAACAGTCTGTACCGTTACTGAGCACATACTATGTGTCAGACACTATATAGTCGTCTGACAATGTGAGAGCCCCCTCTCCATGGGGTAGGGGACACTCAAGGAATAGAATTAAAACCAATAGGAGAGAACATTGAACCTGGGAGTTGAGAGAAACAAATGAGGTCAGAACTAGGAAAAACTGTGGCAAGAAAAGGAGGGTCCAAGAAAATGTATTCAAAGACAGACAACGAGAAGTGCTGCTCAAAACAACAGTTACAGGGAAGGAAGAATCGAGAGAGGATTTGCAGGAAAGGGGTGCATTGTATGTACAAGTAGAAAAAGCCTTCTCCTCCTAACAGCCTTAGGTGTTAGAAATTATGCATTGGTTGCCTGAATCTCTTATTTTTAATATCTAATCCACTGCACTTCAATCTAGTTTGGAAGTAAGTAGCTTCTTCTATTATGTCAAGAACCACTACCTTATACAAACCATTCTACGTTCTCCAAACCAGTTTTGAGGCACTAGAAACATTTTGCTGGTTTTATGGTATTTAAAAGAATTGTCTTATTATAGTTCTTGCAATTGAATCTTTTATCTCTGCTGCTTCAAATCCATCTGACTGGAATCTGTTCCAGTGTCCTAAAATGAAACAAGGTCAATCCATCTGACATTTTTGTTCTAAACATTTCAAAGTTTCTATTCTTGCTCCATCGGTGAGAGTTCGAAGTGTGGGACTTGTGGGCTGTTTTTTTTCTTTTCTTTTTTTAATGTCATAGGTCAGAAACTGTTGCGTTTTTCTGCCTCGGAGCCAGAGAGAAGAAAGAAAAGTGTGACATGAGGTTGGCCCCAGCTGCCTCGAGGGGCAGAGTCATTTCTTGGCCCCAAAGTCTATCTGGTCATGTTCCGTCAGTGTCCTCTAGTTATGACCTTTTTTGAAATAGAGAAGAGATAACCGTGGACAGGGCTGAGGGTAGTAATGATGTTTGCAAGGCAGAGAGGAGTGTGGGAGCAGAATTCCCAGCAGAAAATCTGGACTGGCCACACTTGCTGTCGCCAGTTCGCAGCAGGGCAGAAGCACTCCTATGTGAATTCAGGTTAATTGCTGCTAAAATTATACTGGATTTCTTTTTCTTCTTCACTCTTTATTGTCATAAGAAAAAAATCTAAGGAATTGTGCAATTAATTGCTTAATGAACAAAAATATGATCTGTCAAAAAGGAAGTCTTGAGCACTTGTCCTTGGCAAACCCTCAGCAGTGTTTTCTCCACTAGCAGACTTGGGCCCGCCCAGTTTCTAAGCCAGTATTTACGAGGGCAGGGGTACATCGGTGTATCTTTCCTCACTGCCAACACCATCACTACCAGGTCGAGTCAAGAATTTGTTGCTCTATTAAGAGCCTGGTATCTCCTGTGAGGAGTAGGGCCCTGTGTGGGCTGAATTGTGTTCCCTCAAAATTCATCTGTTGAAGCTCTAACTCTCCAGTAGCTCAGAATGTGATTGTATTTGGAGATAGGGCTTTTAAAGAGGTAATTAAGGTTAAATAAGGCCATTAAGGTGGGCCCTAATCAATACAAGATTTGTGTCCTTATAAGAAGAGATTAGGATACAGACACATACAGAGAGAAGACCATGTGAAGACACAGAGAGAAGGTGGCCATCTACAAGCCACGGAGAGAGGCTTCTGTAGAAACCATCCCACCGACACCTTGATATTGGACTTCTAGTCTCCAAAACTGTGAAGAAATAAATTTCTGTTGTTTTATGCCACCCAGTCTGTGGTCCTTTGTTATGGCAGTCCTGGCAAACTAACACAAGCCCCAAATGTTCATTCCTACCAAATAACAGCTCTTCTCTTCTCTCCTCCTCATTCAGCAAGCCAATATGAATGGGCTTCTGCTAGGATCACTGTCTATCCTGAACTCATCCCTTAAACTGGGGGTCAGCACACTTTTTCTAGAGAGGGCCAGGTAGTAAGTATTTTAGGCTTTGAATGCCAAGAGGCAAAAGAAGGAATATTATTTAGCTGCTTATATGACCATTTAAAATGTAACCACTTCTTATACTTGTACACCAATGCTCATGGCAGCGTTATTCACAATAGCCGAAAGTGTCCATCAACAGACAAATGGGTAAACAAAATGTGGTATATACATACAGTGGAATGTTATTCTGTCTTAAAGAGGAAGGACATTCTAACACATGCCACAACATGGATAAATCTTGAAAATATTATGCTAAGTAGAATGTCAGACGCAAAAAGAAAAATATTGTATGATTCTACTCATATGAAGTACTTAAATAGGCAAATTCATAGAGACAGAAAGTAGAATAGTGGTCACCAGGGGCTAGAGGAAGGGAGGGATGTGGAGATGTTGTTTTATGGGTATGGTTTCTGTTAGGGATGATGAAAAAGTTCTGGAAATGGATGGTGGTAATTGTTGCACAGCACTGTGAATGTACTTAACTACAGTGAATTGTACACATAAAAATAGTTAAAATGGCAAATTTTATATTATGTCTAGTTTACCATCACAACAAAAAAAGGCTATTCTCCTCCCAAATGTAACCATTTAGAAATATTAAGTACAAGGCTGGGGGGGCATGTGGGTAGGAGGGGAGGTAGATTGGCCCACAGACCACAGTGTGCCAACTCCTGCCCTAAACTCTTCGGGTAGGGTCCCGCCTCTATCTCCTATTCCCTTAACAATAAGCAAGAGATCTGCTCTAAACAGACAGATCACCTGTAACTATCAACATCTGGATGGTTCCCCAATGCCAGGTGCCCTGGGTCCCCGTTTTGTCTCTTTCTTCATCAGCCTGTGCTGCTGACATCTCTGCATGCTTTGGGGCCTAATCCACTGAGGCTACGGATGGAGATGTTTGAAGGCCTTGCTTGGGGAATGAGTTCTCCGTGGAGGATACAAACAAATTAAGAAATATGATTCTGGTTTGGTTGTAACAGGACTACACTTGATACCTGAAACAACAAAACAAAGCTGAACGTAGAACTGCTTACTGTAGTCAGGGAGAGCTATGCCGGCGAGGCTCAGTCTCTCTGAGTAGTGTACAGTGTTGACTTCTCTAAGGTTTGGGGAGCATGGAGCTCAGAGATTGGGAGGCTTTCAGAGGCATATGTGGGCTAACATCTGTAGAAGCGTGGTTGCTGGCTGAGCTATTGTTGATTGCTTGGCACTCGGAGGTGTGTTTATTAAAGTGAGTCAATCTCTGATTGGCTGATTTTCATAATCTAGGGGTTGAACTGATTGGTAAGTGTGTTCACTGAGGTAAGTTGTCGTTGATTGATTGAATGGATGCAAAACCAGTTCTGGCGGCTACTTGTTACCATGGCTACAGAACAATCAGTTTTTTCCCTAGGTTTGTGGAAAGTTTTAAATTCTCATCTGTGATATGTATAGCTTCTCTCCAGCCATTAAAAATCTTATCCTCCACTAAATGTCTTATCTTCCGTGGCAAAGACTGCCATTGCCTACCTAATATCCATTCTCCCCTACTAACAGAACTCTGTTTTTGTTAAAGGGTAGCAAGGTTCCCAGACAATCTTGCATAGTGGGTTGACCATGTGACACAGTCCTAAACAAAGAGATGTGAGCAGAATCATTGGGCGCTGCTTCTGGGAAAGCTCCTTCAGAGGGATGCAGCATCAGTGGGCATGCCCCTTTTCTTTTTCCTGCCTGGCAGGAGGTCACAATGTATGGGAGGAAGGAGCCATCTTGGATCCATGGGAAGAAAGCCATACCCTAATGATGGCAGATAGAGAGAGAGAAAGAGACCTTGAATATGGTGGAGCTATCATATCGGTCTGGACTGCTTACCTTCCGACTTGCAGCTGTGTGAGAAAAATCAAACCTCTATTTGGTTCAGCTACTGTGAGTTGAGTTTTCTCTATGTGAAGCCAAACCTATTTCCAGTTGGTAAGTCTGTCCTTCTGTTCTCCTTGTCTCTTCGCCTCACAATCATATCAATGGCTCCCATTGTGTCCTCATCGAATAGCAGAGTACTCAGCACACCACACAACACAATCAATATATATTTGTTGAGTGTGCAATTCCCAGATGAGTTTTTATGTGCTTCCTAATATGAGATGACAAGAAGTACAAAACATGATCTACAAAGTCATTTTGCCAAACACATTTAACCTGAATCTGATCATGAAGAAACTATTAGACAAATTCCCCATGGGAGACAATCTAAAACAACTCACCTGGACTCTTCCAAAAAGTTCCATGTGACAAAAAAATAACCAAGAAAGTGGGAGGGGGGATTATTCTAGATTAAAAGAGACTAAACAAACAGAACAACCAAATGCAATGCATGAACCTCAATTGGATCCTGGATCGACCAACAAAATATATCTGTGTCACCCAGTATACCTGCCAGAGATCCCGAAGGCACCCACAGTGGCCTGTGTGGCAGAGAAAAGACACTTCTCAAGGGATGGATTCTGCACTCAGAACCCCACGCAGACCACTCAGATCAAGAGACAAACTTGGAGAGTTGCTTTCTCCAAAAAACACCTCGTATAGCTGGGAGATAGAAATCCAGGAGTTTCTTTGCAGTTCCAATACAACCAGAGAGGCTTAGGAAAACTCTTAAATCTATCAGACATGCTCCTGCAGGGAGTGACCCGCCGTTGTAACCAACACACCACAATCCTGCCGCCAACCTCAGAAGTCACCAGGGATGCTCCTGGGAGGTGAGTCTGGGGAGACTTACTGGGCATGCAGCAAAACTCAGCCACTGCTGCCACCTGTCATAACAGCTGGTGTGGTGCCGGGGTTGAAAGGGGTGAGCGTGCTGCGGAACTCTAGACTGACAGAAGCATAGAATAACAACCGTGAAATGACTTATCAAGCGGGAGAGAAGCTGGGGCTCCTACCTGAGCACGGCGTGGGTGAGACAACGCGAGACGAGGGGATCCACTAGGGGGCGGTAGAGTACAGTGGTTAAGGACACAGGCTCTGAGTCAGAGAGCCCGGTTCAGTCCTAGCGTCTCCACTTAGCAGGTAGGTGACCTAAGGCTAGTAACAACCTCTCTGAGCTTTAGTTTTCCCATCTGTAAAACGGAGATGAGAACAGTGTCTACAACAAAGGTTTGATGTGGATAATACATGTGCCTGGCATGTTGTAAATACTCAATTGATATTAGCTGTTATTATCATCCACTGAAATAACATATTATTCACAGGAAAACTAGAGAGGAAAGCTGCCCCTGCACATATACATCTGGGGGGGACGGTGGATGTGCAGCAGAGCAAACAAGAACACAACCACACTGGAATTTACAAAACAAAGCCTGGAAAATGCTGCTCACAAGGGTGAGTTGAGGAATGAATCACTGTGGGAAGATAGAGACCTGTAACACATCAGGCTAGGGGCCGCCCACCCACCTTCTCGAGCTGTAACCTTTGTTTAGTTTCTTTTAAAAAAAAATTTAATTGTGGTAAAATATACATAGTATAAAAGTCACTATCCTAACCATTTTAAGCGTGAGTTCAGTGGCGTTAAGTACATTCACATCGTTGTGCAACTGGCACCACCACCCATCTCCAAAACATTTTTCATCTTGCAAAACTGAAACTCTGTACCCCTTGAACAACAACTCCCCATTCCCCCTCCCCACAGCCCCTGGCTGTGACCACCCTTCTACTTTCCGTCTCTGTGAATTTGACTACTCTAGGTACCTCATATAAGTGGAATCAAACAGTATTTGTCTTTTTGTGACTGGCTTGTATAACGTCCCCAGGGTTCATCCATGTTGTAGCATGTGTCAGAATTTCCTTCCTTTTAAAGTCTGAATAATATCCCATTGTATGTAGATACCGCACTCTGTTTATCCATTCATTCATAGATGGACACTTGTAACCCTTCTTTAGTTCCTTTTGAACCAAATGGTCCATCAAGAATTTTCTGGAGGAGATTAAGCAATGAACTGAACCAGTGGGTGACCCCTGGAATGAGAAGAAACGTCCAATATGACAACAGCCAAGAAGAACAAGAAATGATTTGTAGACAAGGGAGGGAAGAAATGCAGCCAGTATACAGACTCACATGTGTATACAGTCCCTAAATGTCACTCATACAGTTGAGGGGTAGCTTGCCCTTAACAGTCACTGCTTCTCTGTTCCAAACCCATACTTCTCTGCTTGGTTTTGTGATGCTAGGCTGCGACCCTGCAAACCACACGCTGGGCTCTACCAATTAGGGGTGCTACAGGAAGGCTGCATGCCTGGAGGAAGAAAGAGGGACTTGCGACCTCCTTTCTGCTTGTGGTTCCTCTGAGCAACACCACAGCAACGCCTCTTCACGCAGGAGGGGCCGTGCCTTCCTGTAACAGCAGCTGAATCTGCTTTCCAGTTGTTCCAACACTTGCAGAGACAGTTTTATTGCTTCCCGACCATCACCAGCCGGCTGGGCCCATGGGACTACTCCTTTAAGTTGTAAGGTTTTCATAATTCCAACACTTCCTTTGGTTGGCCAAGCCTGAGAGTGGTGGCTGCCTCCTCTGTGATATCCCTTTTAACTTTAATGTAGTTAACAATTCTTCATATTTAATTTTCTCTTTTCAAATTATTGCTGTGGTTTCTGTCTCTTGCCTGGATTATAACTGATGCACCCCCCAACTGCTATCTCAAAACTTTAGTGCTCCTTTCAGGTCCTGAGTTTAACCCCAGACCCCTTACTCTAGTAAGGATGACCTGGCCTCCTGTTTCATCCAGAAAATTAAAGCCATTAGAGGGGACCTCAAACATGCCCCTCCTCCACCCAACCTACAAAAATTTCTATAGCCAATTTCCTTTTCTTCAGTCTCAGAGGATAAAGAATTTTCTTCCTATTTAATTCCTAATCTTCCACAGAGGCTTTTGAGCCCAATCCCTTCCCATGTCCCCTGGGATCCTGCTCTGGCCCTTATATCCTCTCCCAATTCTTAACATGATCTTTTCTACAGTCTCCGGGGAGCTGACTAAGGACAGGAGAAAGGATTGGTAAGTGCTTCTTTTCCTCTCTCTTGTTAACCACATCCATATTCCCTCGTAACATGTCCACCCCCAAGTCTGAATTTCCGGACAAACTCTGCATTCTCAGCATCTAGCACCATGCCTGGCAGGGAGATGACACTCAGTAACTGTTTGCCGAGTGGATAAGACGGAGGAGTCACTCTTTACTAGTTTGCTGAAGGAGTCAATGAGTGGGTGGGATTCTGTAGTTAGCAGAGCTCATGGCACGTTCCAGAGCCGCATTTCTCACGGTGTGGTCCTTGGACCACCTGTACCAGAATCGCTTGAGGAGATTGTTAAAAAGGCTGACTCAAGGGGGCCGGCCCTGTGGCTTAGTGGTTAGGTGCGCGCGCTCCGCTACTGGTGGCCCAGGTTCGGATCCTGGGCGCGCACCCGCGCACCGCTTCACTGGCCATGCTGAGGCCACGTCCCACATGCACTGGCTGGAAGGATGTGCAACTATGACATGCGGCTGTCTGCTGGGGCTTTGGGGAGAAAAAGGGAAAAAATGAGGTGGATTGGCAATAGATGTTAGCTCAGGGCTGATCTTCCTCACAAAGAAAAAAAAAAAAAAGGCTGACTCAAAGCCCACATTGATGGGGGCATGTCAAAGGGACACAGGAGCCAACCGAAAGGGCTCCCAGGGGTCAGAGTTGGGACAAGTTAAGCAACAAAGCAAATAAAGTAGTATTGAGTTACACCCAAAATATACTTATTTATTTATTTTTTTGTGAGGAAGATCAGCCCTGAGCTAACATCCATGCTAATCCTCCTCTTTTTGCTGAGGAAGACCGGCTCTGAGCTAACATCTATTGCCAATCCTCCTCCTTTTTTTCCCCCCAAAGCCCCAGTAGATAGTTGTATGTCATAGCTGCACATCCTTCTAGTTGCTGTATGTGGGACGCGGCCTCAGCATGGCCAGAGAAGCGGTGTGTTGGTGCGCGCCCGGATCTGAACCCGGGCTGCCAGCAGCAGAGTGTGAGCACTTAACCGCTAAGCCACAGGGCCGGCCCACGTTACACCCAAAGTATAAAATAAATACCCACGAGTCCATACCGATATAAATAAAAGGTTGAATAAATAATTGGAGGAGAAGAGACAAACTTCCTGTGCAGAAGAATTCCAAATAATTTATACATACTCTGTCCTCAAGGAGGTGGGGTGTGACTGCCCCCTCAAGTGTGGGCTGCACACAGTGACTTCCTTCCAAAGAGGACAGTGTGACAGGGGAGGGGGTGTTTGCGGAAGAGAACCCTGACTGGCGCCGCCTCAACCAGGTGGTCAAGGCAGCACAAACAGTGGTGGGTCAGGTTGACAGTACGCACACTTGATGTGATATCACAAAAACGGCATTTTGCTTCCGTGGTCTTCCTCCCAACAATCCGTAACCTCAATCTTATCATGAGGAAAACATCAGACAAATTCCAACAGAAGGATACCTGCAAACCACCTGACCAGTCCTCCTCAAAACTGTCAAGGTTGTGGAAAACAAGGAAAATCTGAAAAACTGTCACAACCAAGAAGAGCCTAAAGAGACATGACACCTAAATGTACCATGGCGTCCTGGATGAGATCCTGGAACAGGAAAAGGACGATAGCTAAAAACTAAGGAAATCTGAATAAGGTATGGGCTTTAGTTCATAACAATGTAGCAATATTGGTTTACTAATTGTGAAAATATACCATAGTAATGTGAGCTGTTAAAAATAGAAGAAACTGAGCGTAGGGTTTATGGGAACTCTTTGTACTATATTCTCAATTTGCCTGTAAATCGAAAGCTTTTCTAAAATATAAAGTCTATTTAAAATGTTTGGGTTTTTTAAAAACGCAAATTCCTGGACCTCCCCTCAGCATCTCAGATAATGAGCCTCAGGACTCTGCATTCTAAACAAGCATCGCAGTGGTTTTGTGCACACTAAAGCCTGAAAAACAGTGTCTTAGAGACTCTCTGCTCAGAGATATAGAGACTCCTTGCTTATGGTGGTCTGGACCCACGCCACCGTGTTGCACAACCCCGGGGTCACCACTGACATCGTGGTCAATTTACAACGGTAAGCCCCCCCACAAAGCTGTGCAGTGGATGTTGTGCACACTCGTCTGCTGTAGGTCTTCCTGCGGCACTCTTTTGCTTGGTCTCCAGGTATCAATATGAGCCAACATCGAACAATTGGGAAATACTTCATTAAAGTCCAGAGCTCTGGGCTGCATTTCCACATCCCCCTGTTCCCTCCTGGCATTCCTGTGTCGAGTTTAGGAGTGGCTCGACTCCTCAGATGGAATGTGTGCTGAGCAGTTCAACACAGTCTCTACCCCTCTCTATTGTTCCTAACTCCTTAGGGCTGCTATTGTCATGCCTGTAAAAAAAAAAAACAGTTCTCTATATCTGGGTCACTATCAAAAGTGGGAAAACAAAAGATAAATCAAGTAAGCCTGTGTTTTTAAAACCTGGGAGAGAATATCTTTATTTATGTTAGTGGGGAATATTACCATGTGATTAATGTGCAAGCTAAGCGTGTGTGTTGATGGCTTATGCCCAGCCTGCTTCCCTCAGTGATGGCCCCTGTGGACATGTGAGGCCCCGTTTGGACCTCAGGCCAGCAAGAGATGCTGCAGTGATAAACAGACCAAAGGTGGGTCCTGGAGGAAGAAGGAGGAGGGAGAATGAATCTTCCCTCCACTCTGTTTTAGCACGCCCCGGGAACACCACGGGCGAGTAGCTCAACTCCCCAGAGAACTCAGATCTGGCAGAGCTGAGCTAGAACCTGCACCTCCGGGTCCTTCGTCAAATGGCGTGATCACACTGTTCCAGTTCTTTGTTTCTAATGACTGCTTTGGGAACAAACTGTCTCATGAGTGTTCTGGCACAAATAGACAGACTGGATTTTGAGAACTGTTTTAGCCTCCTTGCTCAAGTTCAGAGTATAGTTACGAAAATGATGGTAATAATAATAGCAAGAGCTTGCTACAGGCAGGACCTGTTCTATGCGTGTTTTTAAAAAATATATTAACTTATTTAATACTCAGAAGACCCCTAGATGCACGTATTATTATCATTACCATCATTCTTTTACAGGGGAGGAAATGAGGTACGGAGAATGAAGTAGACCTGCCTGGGGTCTACCTACACTAGCTGAGAACAGAACTGGGATGTGGGAAGCCGGGCTTCGGGCTCTGGACGCTTCACCACTGCAGTATACTACCCTGGCTCTCCCAAGAAGGGAAACAGACACCAAGCGTTGTTCAACTCTTACAGTATATCAAGGTGCCATAAAAAACACTGAAGACATAATTACCTATTTATATTTTATGTATATAACACATTTATGTTCACATTTTAAGATGATAAAGAACATACAATGTATGGTAACAGCATACAAATCATTTCTTTTAGATAGAATTGCTTATAAAAGGCCCTGATCTTTTCATATTTGGCATGATAGACTGTTTGCTGGAATTTATATAAACTACTGGGGAAAAAAAAATTGTTCTGTGGTGAATTTGCTTGGAACAATTTTTAAATGATACCTTTTATCTTAAAAGTTCAGGTGGATTGTTTTCCTTATCAATCCAACTCTATGGTTTATTAGCAGATTGTGTTCCTTTCCATTAGGAAGTCTGGAGTAAGAGATTAGACCTTGTCAGTTATCATCACAAATGTATCACGATCAATGATATTTAATGCCTCTATTTTATGTGTAGAGTCTCATACACCATTTAAACTCCATAGTGTAGGAATAATATGGAAAATTGCAAAGGATTCCAAAAAAAGAATAAAATGATCAAAGGGTTGAAAAGTTACAGAAATATTTAGTCTGGAGAAGAGAAGCCTGAAGGTATTTGAAAAACTCACATCAAAGATGAATAACAAATCTGGAGGATATTGAACAGATGTTCCAGTCTCCTGGTGGCTGGTGGAGCAGGCTTGGTTAAGGATGTTACACGGAGCAACTGCAAGGGAATAAAATCGGGGCAACAGCACCAGAGATCAGGGACATGACCAACTATGGGCATGTTTTGGTTGGAAGAATGATAGGAGCCCAAAGGCAGTGGTTTATTAAAGGATACTCAGCCAGATCGACATATGGTCGTAGGGACTACCAAGGTCAGTGTTAGGACGCCACCACTCCTGTGGGTGGGCCTTCCTCCTTGGAGCCTGGCTCCCTCATGCAGGGTCCACCTGAGTCCCAGTCTGTCTGCCTGGCATGTTTGCACACGGTAAACCTCCTTGGCCTGCACATGAGGACAGACTGCTGCTATCAGCTAGTTCAGAAAACCCACATCGTTATTCTTTCATATCTTTTTGGCCATTGGTGGGTACTCATTGCTGAATAATTCCTTTACTCCAGTCCCAACAGGCATAAGGATATCAATAATTGCCAAATCAGAATAATCATCTCACTTTAACATTTTAACCAACCCCAGTTTGTAGACATATATAATATCATTGAAACAATATGAAGGGGAATGTTAAATCCCCTTGTTTATGCAGTTCTACCAGTAGACTTTCTGTGATTCTCCTAGAACATAATTTATCTTGTAATGGTTTTGGAAATCCTTTGTCCACAGCTGGGAGGGGGTGTGGAGGGGAGGGAGGGAGGTGGTGGTGTCTTGAAATGTACCTGGGATTTGTTTAATCAGGTACGGTATGGTGACAGACACGGAGACAACTGCCTTTGAATAAAAGTTTATTACCTACAGGGTCGGCCCCATGGCATAGCAGTTAAATGCGTGCACTCCGCTGCTGGTGGCCTGGGTTTGGATCCTGGGCACGCACTGACGCACCACTTGTCAGGCCGTGCTGTGGAGGTGTACCACATAACGTGGAGGAAGATCGGCACAGATGTTAGCTCAGGGCCAGTCTTCCTCAGCAAAAAGAGGAGGATTGGCATGGATGTTAGCTCAGGGCTGATCTTCCTCACCAAAAAAAAAAAAAAAAAAAAAGCTTATTACTTACAGTTCCCAAGAGGAGTGAGCACAGCATACCACGCAGGGCCACATGGGGAAGTACCAGGGTCAGTCAGGAGGCAGAAGAAACCAGGGGAGGGCGTGGCCCAGAGCCTTTATTGTGGTTTCTGCAGGGAGGAATGGGTGAGGAGAGTAGGCAAATTTGAACAAGTTTAGGACTGGATGGTTTGAATAATTTCAGTGTACTCTGAGCTATAAGGATGGTCTCTAGTTGTCTGGGACCTGGCCCTGGGATGATTAAGGGCAGGGGAGTATTGGCTTGGTGTGTGAGAGTTAGATAAAGGAGGCAGTTGGGAGGATGGGCTTTGGATTGGTTGGTTTGCATATGAAAGACATGCTCCCAGGCGAGTTGTTTGCTATCTCTAGGAATTAGCTAGCCCTGAGAGGGGCAGTCTCTCCCAGCCCCAAGATGTTAAAGAATCATAAAGTACAGAAAATAAAAAACATGACTAATATAGGGGTCCAGTGTCCCAGAACCAGATCTGAGTGACCTCTGTGAAAGGCTGAGGGCAAGTCTAGTCAGGGAGGCTGCACACGCAATCGGGGGGTGGGGGGATACAACTGGCAACAGGGGGTCCCTGTCAGAGCACATGGTGACAGGACTGTCCACTGATCATAGAGCATGAGGGTAGCCACATGCATACTCTATTTGGAGAGCCAAGCAGACAGGGACCATCTGTCAGCAAGGGAGCTGATGAGGCCAGCAGTCCTAGACAGGTTATTGGTCCCCAGAAGGGAGTGAGATGGTACATTAGTCAGGGTTCTTCAGAGAAAAAAAAATCAGTAGGATGCATAACTATATATCTGTTTATATCTGTATATTTCTCTATCTCTCCATCTATATCATCTATATCTACGTATCTATCTAGAGAGAAAGAGCAAGATCTAGTTTAAAGAATTGGCTTATGTGACTTTGGGGGCTGGCAAATCCCAAATCTGCAGGGTAGACCAGCAGGCGGAGGACTCAGGGAAGAGTTGACATTGCAGTTCAGGTCTGAAGGGGGTCTGCTGGCAGAATTCCCTCTTCCTCAGAGGAGGTCAGTTTTTTCCTAGGGCCTTCAACCAATTGGAGGAGCCACCACCCACCTCCATTATGGAGGGTTGTCTTAGTCTGCTTGGGCTGCTATAACAAAAATACCATAGACTGGGTGGCTTAAACAACAGAAATGTATTTCTCACAGATCTGGAGGCTGGGAAGTCCAAGATCAAGGCACCAGCCAATTTGATTCCTGGTGAGAGCCCTCTTCTTGGTTTGCAGACTGACACCTTCTTGCTGTATCCTCACATGGCAGAGAGAAAGATCATTTCTCTCATGTCTCTTCTTATAGGGACACCAGTTGCATTTGTGAAGGCTCTACTCTCATGACCTAATTACCTCCCAGAGTCTCCACCTCCAATCCCCATCACATTGGGGATTAGAGCTTCAACATATGAATTTGGCAGGGGGACACAAACATTTAGTCCATAGCAAGGGTAATCTGCTTTACTCAAAGCCTGCTGATTTAGATGTTGGTCTCATCTAAAAAATACCTCACAGCAACATGCAAATATGTTTAACCAAATATCTGGGTATTGTGGCCTAGCCAAGTTGACACATAACATTCACCATCACAGGTGGGGTCAGTGAAGTGTAACTGTAAGAGTAAGAAGCCTGGGAGCACAGAGCATGCACAACTCATTCATCAGGGCATGAGGTAGACACTGGGTCTCTGGAAAAGCTGAAGCCCACTCAACTGTAGAACTAGGGGAAGCAGCAAGTGTGACTTGACGCTGCATTTCCCTCATTCATATCATTATATATATATAAATATATATATAGAAGCCCTACTGTGTGCCTATCACTGTGCTAAGCCTTGGGAAGACAAAGATGAAAGACAGCAGAGGTAGGCAGTTGCACGATGCCCATCATGTAGTGTGTACTCGCTTTGATAGAGGAATGCAACCCCCAAGATGCAAAAGGAGACCAAGGGCGTGGAATTCAGCCACCATAACAGAGCAGGGGACTGGAACCTCTCAAATTCCTCTTACCTAACATCCGAATTGTCCTAGTGACTGGACCACAGGTTCATCTGCAGAGGGAGTTCAAGCTGAGCCATGACTATGGGGAGAGGTTAGTACTGGGGGCTGGAGCCAGGTGAGTGAGTGACTCACAGTTTCTCCTTGATGCTGGACACATCAGAAAATAACAGCTTTAATTTAAAGCAACTTTAGATTTGGCGGACATCTTGGGCAGAAAGATTTTAACAGTGAAATTTTTGGGTTCATGATCTTATCACCATACACACGGCATATGAGATCAAACACTCTTAGGGACAGTGGGGCTGCTATGAAGAGCATGGTGGGCTGTGGCCCTGTGGTTGCTGTGCAGAAGTAAAATCTCAGCATAGCTTTTACTTAGGTAGAAATTACAAAAGAGGAAAGGGGAAACAGATGACTAGCAGATGGAATAAGAAATTTTAAAATATAAATTAAAGAGAAAAGCTGAGTGTTGCCTAGTGCCAGCATAAAAAACAGACACCCTAGGTGGCTAAAAACAACAGAAATTTATTGTTGGACAGTTCTGGAGGCTAGCAGTCCAAAATCAAAGTGTCACCAGGGCTGTGCTCCCTCTGAAGCCTGTAGGAGAGGATCCTCCCTTGCCTCTTCCTGCTTCTGGTGTTTTGCGGGCAATCCTTGGGGTTCCTTGGCTGGCAGATGCAGCCCTTCAGTCTCTGCCTCTGTTGTCACATGGCCTTGTCCCTGTGTCTGTATGGGTCTCTTCTTCTTATAAGGACATCAGGCATGTTGGGCTTTGGTCCCGTCCTACTCCATTATGACCTCACCTTAACTAATTACATCTGAGATTACTCTCTTGGCAAATAAGGTCACATTGTGAGGTACTGGGGGGTTAGGACTTCAACATACCTTTTTGGTGTACACAACTCAACTCATAACATACTGAGAGAATTGGAGATGTAGGTAAAAGAGAGTCCAGGGCTTAGCTTCCCATAAGAAAATAGAAAAGCTAAAATCAATAAGCAAAATTAAGTGGCATATGATGGGCAGTCAGTTTTCAGTACTTTACTTTGTATTTCCAGCTTATTTTCTGAAATTTAGGAAATTTTTTTTGCGTGTGTTCTTTTTGTTCACTAGCTGCTGTGGTAATGATACTCTTCCTGTGTATGCATATTTCAATTGCATTTCTGCGGATTTACGACAAGAAGTATTGCCAATAATGGAAATAAGAGTGATAAGGAGTTTCCTACACAATATTTTAATGATTATCTCATAAGATGTGAAAAAATAAAAGATCAAATGAATGTGTTTTGTTTTAGAACATTATGTTGAATACATGAACTCAAATCAATGTGCTACTGGTCAGCGTGACCTGGCCATGAAGATGTACAAGTAAGGTTGAGCATTTGAGCCAATAATGATCCTCCCATCTCTGAGTAGGTCTTAAAAGTAAGCCCATGAGAGATAAGCTCCCACTTCCGTTGAAACACCCTTGGGAGAAGTAAATCTGTGGGCGTTGGCCTTGCTCTGATGGACAGGAGGTGCCTAGGCAGTTCTGTAAGAGGACATATCCTGGTCAGGGGATGAGATTATGACATTTGGCGTATCTTTCCTGTTTTGCTGATGCCCTGAAATCCAGCTTGTGCCTTGGCAAGGATCCAGAGCAGCTACATCATGGTCCAAGAGGAGTCACTTATGTAGCATCAATTGCTAGCCGTATCCATCAAGAGGAGGAAAGTGCTGGCCCCACAAATATGTCCTGCCCTGGGACCAGGAGTAAGAGGATAGAAGGAATAAGCAATTTGGTCTCACTTCCTTCTTTCCACTTTTAGCAGATGCTGCTGGTGTCCCAAGCATATCCTCTTTGTCCACCCTGGAGGTCACCTAGAGCTTCGGGGGACAATTCTCCTACAACACCTGTGTCTCTCTGCCTGAGGGCTTTCTCTGGATTCAGGAGTGTGCTCAGCCCATGCATGGAGCAGGCTGAAAATGCAGGGGGGGTTACAACCCCCAGGAGCAACCCTCAACCAGTGAAGCACTGGAAAAATAGCCCAGCTTGTTTGCCCGTTGGTGAGACAGTTTGAGACAGACCTGCTAGGTCTCTTAGAGGGTCTTGAGTAGGATTTAACTCCAGGTGCCCACAGCAGTAATCCACTTATTGTTGACTGCCCTCTTCCCTAGTTCCTCACCATGCTTCCCGGGATCACCTCCCAAAGAGAGAGGTGGGATTTGCACCCAAATCCTTTTCTCAAGGTTGGCTTTTGGGGGCACACAAACTAATAGCATTATATCCAATATCTTCTTTTATGAGGAGTATTCAATTTGTTTAAACAATATGGATGGGCCAGGAAATGAGGGGTGTGGTATTGATGACACTGCAATGGAAGGCTAGGAATCCATTCCACTTTTATAACTGCAGAGTACTATGAACTAGATCCCATCCACTTGATCAAAATTACCCTTGGGAAAGAAAAATAGATAAAGAACAGAATAATCCTATTTGTGAACAATTATAAATATTCTAACCAATGGTTAGTGTTATGGACTATGTATGGCCATATTAAAATAATTAAAAGGTTCTGTGTCTCCTATTTATAAGTCATATACCCAAAAACAAGGTATAGGAAAATGTCTTATACATCTGATATGTAATTTTGAAGATTACCTAAGATTATATTGTCTTTATTCACGTTAGGCTATTCAGAACACAATTACAGTTTGTTGGATGTATGGTTGGCATAAATGGCATATATCTACTCTAATGGTTCTCGAACCTAGGAGACCCAACTCTCCCTTTTATAACAAATATTCTGTAATTCTGCCTTTAATATCCTAAATGAAACCCAAGGAAAATATGCTATACATAATTTTAATAGTCAATATAATGCCCTTACTTTGATACATAAAGAAACAAAGGAGATGTGCCGGCCCCGTGGCCTATTGCTTAAGTTCGGCGTGCTCTGCTTTGGCGGCCTGGATTTGGTTCCTGGGCATGGACCTACACCACTTGTCGGTGGCCATGCTGTGGTGGTGACCCACATACAAAACAGAGGAACACTGGTACAGATGTTAGCTCAGGGACAACCTTCCTTAAGCAAAAAAAAAAGAGGAAGATTGGCAACAGATGTTAGCTCAGGGCCAATCTTCCTCAGCAAAAAAAAAAGAAATAAAAGAGAGAAATTTATAAGAAAATAATATATATTTTGATCTGCAGGTATTTGAATATGACTACACTAGGAGACATAATATTTGCAACCATCTACAAATATATTAGTTTGTATATAAGAGAACTGAGAAGATCAGAATGATGCCACACAGGATTTGTAGAAAAACAAAAGAGCAGAGGGACGATGCACAGCAGAATAAAAACTAGTGTAGGGTGAGTGAGTACACGTGTGGTACCAACAGACCAGACATGTTTGTATGTGACACAAGAAAGAGAAGTAATCTTTTTTTTTGAAGATTGCCCCAGTGCTAACATCTGTTGCCAATCTTCCTCTTTTTTTCTTTTTTCTCCCCAAAGCCCCAGTACATAGTTGTGTATCATAGTTGTAGAGTTGTAGCTCTTCTATATGGGACGGCCTCAGCATGGCTTGATGAGCAGTGAGTAGGTCTGTGCCCAAGATCCAAACTGGCGAACCCTGGGCCACTGAAGTGGAACGCGTGATCCTAACTGCTACGCCACCTGGCTGGCCTCCCAGAAGTAATCTTCACTTAGCCTCTGACAAAGAGCGGATGGTCAGGGTGAAGAAGATGAGGAAGTGTGATTGTCTCACAAATGTGACAGGCTCTATTGAGTGGCTTAAAAATACTTCCCTATGTTTTGAAGGGGTAGTGATGAAGTTTTACAGAAAATTGATCTCCTGTTTTGAAATCCCACCCCATGTTAGGGCATACATTCCAGCTCTAGAACTTAGATTCTCGAGACCACATCCTTTGATATATGACGGGAAACGTGAATTGGAAAAAGAAAAAGCTCTAGAGAAATGACGTGGCGGACTTCTAAGCTGGGTACTGGAGGAAGACTGAAAAAAAAAAAAAGGCAAACCAACCTCTTCACTTCCCTAAAAAAACCCCACATCATAATTTCCATATGTCATTTTCTTAGCATAGCTTTTTTACCAGCATGCTATGAACACCATAGCAGGAGGGCGCAGGCGAATCTGTCAGCACCCTCTCCTATCCCCTGAGCCTTAACCGTGTCAGAGCATGCTTCCCGACAGCAGCTCTTAGCCTGAGGGCTTGCCCTGCCCGCTACAGCCTCTGCCCACTCGTGTGAGGGCCCGAAGTGCTGGGGAACTGCACCTTTAGGGGTAGCCCTCAGTGACTGATGGGCGGCAGTGGATAGACACCCTGGCTGCCTCCCTCTCCGGGGGAATGACCCCGTGGCGCTGGCTCCAGCTGTCCAGTGCTGATTTGTCTGATAATTCACCTCCATCAGCTTCCATCCTTCCCTGCCCTGTCTCGCTTCCCGTTCTCCCAGTGGTCTTTCCTAGGACCGTTCCCAGACAAACTTCAAACTTTGAACTTGAAACTTTGTCTCAGAGTCCGCTTTGGGGGAGACCCAAACTAAAACAGTTGGTGATAGTCTGAAATATTTTTAAAAATTTGATTGATGAAATTTAATGAAGTTCTAATTCTGCTAAAAGAAATCTCAAATGTTCTGTTACATTTTGTTGCTTTTACAGGAACTGCTCCAGTGCACTGAAACCTTCTTCACCTAAATATGCGGTTGAAAATCCTATAATAAATATCGTGGCTCCCATTTTAAAGAAGGGCAAATGAAAGTCTTAGCGGAATCAAAAACTTCTTATAACTAGATTCTTTTGTCCCCCAAATCATTTTTTAGCTCAATTAACACTTCCTGCAAACACTGGCTAATATGTTGCATCATTTTCAAGTGGATTAATCACCTAATCCGATATCATAAATCCATACTGATCTTTAGATCTAATCCTTATGTTTTTAAATAGAACCAAAGTTAGCAATATAATCCCAAACCAGTATCCTTAGACTGAGTTATATCTGCTACAGATAATGGAATTGCGAAAATTCTGGGCAAGAAATCTTCTCTTATGGACATTGAGGGTATAATGCAAAGTGAAATAAGTCAGAGGGAGAAGGTCAAATACCGTATGATTTCCTTCATTAAGTAGTAGATAATAACAACAATAAACAAACACATAGGGACAGAGATTGGATTGGTGGTTACCAGAAGGGAAGGGGGGAGGGAGGAGGGTGACAGGGCTAATTCGGTACATGTGTGTGGTGATCGGTTGTAATTAGTATTTTGGTGGTGAACATGATGTAATCTATGCAGAAATAGAAGTACAATGATGTACACCTGAAATTTTTAGAATGTCATAAACCAACGTTACTGCAATAAACAAAAAATTAAAAAAAAAAACCAAAAAAAAAATCTTCTCTTAAAATGATGTAAATTTGTTGAAAAATCTCATGACAGTTCCTTCCTCTTTAGTAATATCAATCTCATTTCCTTGCAGTTTGACTTCATTTAACATTTCTGATACATATGAAATATATGTCAAATCATTTCATAATATTTTGATACCATTATTTAATTTTTCATTGTTGAAAGAAAGAAAAACTGCACATTAGTGTTAAAGAATAAATAAAATATTTTAAAACAATTTTGTTTGGAATACCATCTTCTTTCCATATGTAGGATAAGACAAACTCTTTTCACAGTCATTGCAAAGACTACAAAATAATCTCTTATTCAAGGCACTAATTTTATTACTAGCACTGATAACATTCATTGATTTGCGGGTCTTTCACTAAGATTTTTGGTGACTGAGGTCATGGATGAAAAACTCAATAACCTGCTAACACGGCTGTTGCTACTTTTAAGTTGTTTACAAATCCCTGTTACAAGCTGACCACAGTGGCTGCTCCATCTGGTGCACAATGACGTTGGAAAAGGAAAAAGGTTTTCTTTTGAAATAGTTTTTAAGAACTTCAAATATTGACAACTCTTAGTATCCATTGTTTGTATATATGGAAATGAATTTTCTGCTCAATGTTTTTATTTCCCTGAAGCTTACATCTGTGGTCAGCAAAGCCTGAAACATACATATGATAATATATGTTATCATACAGGTTACTTGCATTCACTTGCAGCAAACATTTTCCCAACTTTAGATCATTTCATAGCCCATTTTCTACCTCTTTGTATTCCTCATAGATCCTTCTACATAAAACATTATTGCTCAACAGAATAGAAGAAATCATTTAAATTTCTTACTCTCATAATAATAACCTCTTATACAGACGATAAAATTAACTTTTTTCCTATATTGTTTGGATTAACAAACATTGCTATCATTTGTGCTATTCTATAAGAAATGGTACCTTATGTCCTTTAGATTAGATTAAAAAAAATTTCAGAGACAATACTATGTTTTCAAACTTTCCTTAAATCGCTGAAGTTTCTATCTTTGCCAACTCTGTCTATCTTTATAAGGTATTCACTTAATCTTGGTGGGTTCATCTAGATGAATTAGAAAAAAACTATGTCAATATGGACTCTTTCATATATTCAACTGAATATTCTCAATACCTTTTCTTAATATTTAAAATTACATGTATTTTTTAAAATAAGGGCTAAATTTGTACATCTTTGTGAAAGATAAAAAATCACTAAGAATGCACCAGCCATAAATGTAAACTGATACTGGTGACTCAAATGCAATGAACAGGGTCGTTGTAGGTGGTGTGGTGTTTTGAATTAGTGAACAGCTCTTCATTAAGTTCCAAATAACAGCCAAAACAGTATAAGTTGCTTTCCTGGAAAATTCAGCATGAATTAAAACTCTGCAAAGAACACATGTTTACATGTAAAATGAAATTGGTCCTAGACTCAAATAAATACAAACACGCTTTTACTTACCTAAGAAGCATGAAGTGGGAGAGTCAAAAGTTAGTTAGGAAAGAGAACAATTTGTTTTTTTGTGAAAAGATCGTGTCTGGCATCGCCACACCCCATGTGGCATCTCCCAATTCATTGTGACCATCGAAAATACCCTTATGAATTTTCAAAATGCTCCCTGCGCAGTAAACATCTATTATGAATCACGAGAAAGATGTAACTACTCTTTAAAAAGCTTCCAGACCTATTTTCTCATAAATATTAATTTCATAGATATTATATACTGAAAGTTCGTTTGAAGCAGTATGAAGGCTACTTTATCCAAGGATTGACCATCAGTCCTAGTCAATATCTACTAATTCCTCCCAAAGGTTGCTGACTAGAATCCCTGGGAATTTAGAAAGGGACTCCCCTGCCAGAATATGGAATAGGATATGGCCCAGCAGTTCCAGTCACAGTAGCTGTCATCTGTTCAGAACTTGATACTTTAGAAGTTTGTGATTCTTATTTTTGTTGCTGTTGTTGGCCCCCTCTACTATTTAGTAATCTTTAGGAAAACTTTCAGTCTATCTCTGCTATATGAAAGGAACGCTATGCTAAAGGCAGGGTGAAATACACGGGAAGGGGCACTTATCAGGGATGTTTTGTCAGCAACTTTCCCCCAGGACTCACCTGCAGATTTTCTTTCTGATGTTAAATACCTTAGAGATGCTGTGTTTTAATTTATTAAAGGAAGACAATGACTTCACACCAAGAGACTCAAACTGGGTAGGATACAACACTTTGTAAAACACATTCCTGCCTGGTAGGGCTCACCCTTTCAAGCTTATCACTATTACCCCAGTGTAGAAAGCAGATTCAACATGACTTAGTAAGTTCAACAAGACTTAGTAAGGCAAACAGTGATTCCTAGTAATTGACACAATGAGTTTCCCATAATACAATCTAGAGAAGAGACAGGTGGAAGCATAGGCAAGGACAATAGAAATGATATACACTAAGAGTCTGGGACTGCATGATAAAGATTGGATGAATTACACTAGTGTAGGGTTTCTCAATCTCTGTACTACTGACATTTTGGGCAAGAGAATTCTTTATTGTGGGAGGCTGCCCTGTGTATGGTAGAATGTTTAGCAGCATCCCTGGCCTCTGCCTGTCAGATGCCAGTAGCGACTCCTCTCCCAATTGTAACACCAAAAATGTCTCCAGGTATTAACAAGTGTCCCCTGGAGGCCCAAATGGCCCCCTGTTGAGAACCAATAGAGCTTCTCAGACTTTAATGTGCATACAAGTCACCTGGGGTCTTATTAAATGTTGCTTTAACAGGTTTGGGGTAGGGCCTGGAACTCTAGTCCAAACAAGATCCTAGGTGAGGCTGACGCTGCCCATCCAACAGCAACACTTGCTTCTTGGAAGACAAACCCACAGACTTCTACAGTCAACATGTACAGGTCCTCAGTGCAGAGCAGATGTACATTCAAGGTATGGGTCACTGAAAATACTTTTAAGCAAGGTCGACATCCCATATTAAGTTATCAGGCATTTAGTTGTAAAGAATGTTTGTAGAATTGAACATAAATAAGTGAAGGGTTTGTTTTTGTCTTTGTTTTTTTAAGCTTCAGAGTGCTTTATCTCCTATTTCAGCAGTTCTCAAACTTTTTGGTCTTGGGATCCCTTAACACTCTTAAAAATAATTGAGAACTGCAAAAGCTTTTGTTAATGTGGGTTTATATCTATCTGTATTTACCATATTAGAAATTAAAATTGAGAAATTAAAAAAAATTATGAAATTCATTTAAAAATAACAGTAACATACCCACTACATGTTAACATAATGAACGTATTTTTATGAAAAATCACCGTGCTTTCCCAGGCAAAAAATTATGGGGAAAAATAGCATTATTTCACATTTTTGCAAACGTCTTGAACGTCTGACTGGATCCTCAGATCTGCCTCTGCTTTCGGTTTGTTGTGATACACTGTTCTTGTTGAAGTATATGAAGAAAATCCATCCTCGCACAGATATGTAGTTGGTAAAGGAAGCATTTAATAGTCTTTTCAGGTAATATGGCTGTTCTTTTTTGACACTACACCATAACTTAAGAAGTGGTAGTTCCTTAAAGATTAGTTGCAATGAGGACTCTGAAACCATATCAATGAACTTTTTGTACTGTTACACTAAAACTTGTTGGTTTATCTTACAGTTTGAATTGATCTTTTCTACTCATGCATGATTTTGTAACATCACGCTTTGGTCAACTGGAAAGTATTGGTTCACTAAGTTATGCAACCCTTCCAACTGTACAGTGGAAAACGCCACTGTATACTCTGGAGTGAATAAGAGTAAAAAAGACAAATAATGTCTTATTATCATTATGAAAATAAATTGGCCTTTTGGATTCCCTAAATGGGTGGGAGGTCCCACACCTACTTTGAGAACCACTGTTCACAGGTTTTGTAGCCAACCAACAGCTTCTGCAAACATAAACGACATTTAAAGTATCAAAGGACCTTTAAAGTATCGTTTCATTGCAAAATGACTCAGTTGAATGAATCTAACGTTAAATGTAAAATGTCTTTCAAGATCATAAACTTTACGAGTAAAGAAAAGCCTACAGAAAATAAAAGGCACATATACTCTTGTCTTGTAGAAATGATCAGTGTTAATAATTCTGCCCACTGGCACCCCTTCTTAAGGGCAGAGACTGTGTTCTACTGATCGACAAACTCCAGATTTAGCACAGTGCCTGGCCCTTAAAAGCACTCAAAACGTCTTTTTTTAAAAAAAGTATGCTGTCCATAATTTTGTAGCCTGTCCTTTTCATTTAGCCTTGTAGTTGTTCAACTTCCCCATAATACGTATTCTTTAACGACTGCGTAACATAAAACGTAAAGTTTTCAGGCTCAAACTCATTTAAAAAATCATGACTTTGCTTTTAGCAAATAGTAATTTCATTTCTCAAAGGGGAAAACATAAATGGCCCGGGCGCAGAAGTTTGGGGAGCAGGGTCGCTCCCCACAGACTCGCCACGCCTGGGACCCCCGACACCGCAGTGAGGAGGGGTTGGGGTCCCGGAACCATGACTCTCGGCGCTTTTTGTGGGGATTCCGCGTGGGACCAACATGGGAAAACGGGGCAGCTGGACCACCCCACTCTCCGCGACGGGGAGGGTCGCCCAGCTCTGGCTCCCCTTTCATCCCCACAGCGGCTTCTCGCCCTTGACTGGACACCGGAACTCGAGACAGTTTATCAACAATCTGCTGGGGAGCGAGCTCCCGGGGACGGCCCAGAAAGACTGAGCATGCGTGGAAGGCGCCGGGCATCCCGTCCGGGGAGAGGTTAGAAGTCGTGAGGAATGTCCCCGCGCCGGCATTCCAGAGGAATCCGCTGCCATCGCGGCTGCACAGGGCGTGTGGGGGGCGTTCAGCACCAGTGTGCGCCTCACGGGAGTTACACCCCCGCTCCTCCCACGCCGTGCCATTCTTTTTCCCGAGGGCACCCGCGGCCGTCGGGAAAACCTGGAGAGGCGGACTCTTCCCGCTGTGGACGCACCTCCCTCTCCCGGCAGGAAGGGAGCCGCGGACAGAGCCCTGTGCCCCACGGGCCGCGCATGCGCCGTTCACAGGCGGCCTCTGGAATGGAATAGAGTCTCCGGATTCGCCGTCCCGCCGGCTGTGCGCCTGCGCAGTCGCCAGGTCCCTCCACCTCCGCTTCCCCTCCCCTGTCCCCCCACGGGGCTCCGGGTCCGGCGGGACCATGTTCACCAGCACCGGCTCCAGTGGGTTTTGTGAGTACCGGCCACCGCCATCCTGGCTGTCCCCTACACGCCACCCTGCGCACCTCCTTGAGGAGGCTGGGGGCGGCGGGGACTCTCGGGGTTACAGGAGGATTTGGGGGCGATGCTCCATCCTCGCTCCCGAGCCTTGGTGGTTCCTGCCCGTCAGGGGCAGCAGGCACCGCCCCCACCTCAGCCTGGAGGGGCCAGGGGGGACTGAGTCCCGCCGCCAGCCCCGGCCCCCACCTATGAGCCCCAGGTGCGATGCTCAGGTGCTCCAGTGGACTGGGCAGTTAGGGCCGGGCTGGGTGCCCTGGTGTTCTGACCCGGCCCCTTGCCCTCGGCGGCGCGTGTGCCAGGCGGAAAAGAGAGGCTGTCCCGGTGGAGGCGATGCTGGACGCCTGCCCCCTGCTCTTGCTCCCTTACTCCATTCATTTAGGCTACAGAGGACCGAGCTGGCTCTCCCCCAGATGCAAGTCCCGACCCCTGCTTCAGGAGCTGACCCCTCAGTTTTACTTAGATTTCTTTCTTTCTCAGGCCCACTTAAGAGTTTTTAGACAAAGAAAGACTGATTAAGGTACTTTAAAGTGGAAGGAAGTTGTTTGGCAAGAAAGTGGGGACGTTGCTGCTATGATGTTTTACTTGAGTGTCAGCGGTGGTCAGCAGATAGAGGGCAGAGAAGTATTATAGCCTTTTAAACAGCTTTATTTTTCTCATTGAAATTGTTTGGCTTTTGGTGAGGTGACTGTGTGTTAACTAACCAGCAGTGAGATGAGGCACTGACACAGCAACAGTGGACTGTTTGAACAGCTCTGATTTTGCAATTGCTTGTCACTGTTAGTACTTCATATCTCTATACATGTGAAGTTAACCTTGCCCAAGTACAGAAGCAGTTGACATTTCCAAATATTAAAGATCTGTTGTGAATGTTAGTAACCTTTTTCTGAGAATACATGTCTTCGTCTCAGAGTGAGTTAGTATAGATCCATAGGCATAATTTTAAATCTTCCTCATTTCTCAACTTCCCGGGTTTTGAAGTGGGTTTACTATTCATGATTTCCCTTGTTTCATAATTAATTTGATTTATGGCATCTTTCAAGCGTTGGCCTCAGAGTAGGTTACAACTACTAGCTAATTAGTCTTCCCCAAACTACCCTTTGGATAAAGAACATTATAACTGCTGAAACTGATGTCAAGAAGGTGGTGTGGTTTTCCTGGGATCACACAGTGAAGCATTTGCTGGTGGATATGGAATTAATGGTGGAATCCTTCAGTTTAAGTTGGTCTTTCAGCATTTTGAGCTATCCTTCCTTGCTGACCAACATACATAAGTTACAAAGGCAAGAGAAATCTGTTATTGGTTACTATGCCGTTATTTGCCGTTATATTGGCAAAGGTTATTCAAATTTGAGACAGGGTGACTCTGGGGAAGGTAATACTTTATTCCCTATGGCACAGGGTGGATGAATATTGAAATCTAGGAACCAAACTGCTGCCCAGGGAGAGGGCCTGGGCCAAGAGCTCCTCCTCAGCTGTTTTGCCCTGTTTCTAAAGTGTATCTGCAGCATAAGAGTTGATGGGATGACCAGCCCTCAGAAGGCCGTGTCTTATGTGCCCATTTAACAGACATTTTGAGCATCAATTGAGCATCTGTGCTAGGTGCTGGGAGCACAATGTTGAACAAGTCTTGGTCCAGTGTTTACAGTGCTTATGGTGGAGTTTAGGCACAGTTTTCCCTGGACTGGTCTTTTGGTAAGTCTAGGGGTGAGCAGTTATCTTGTTTTAAAATTTTCTTTGCAAGGCTACGCACTGAGAGGGAAGTGATTTCCTTTAGATAAGAAGTGTGGCTCTTTAGTAAGTCAAAGTTCTGGTCCTGAGTAAGTCTTCTGAGGAAGAATAATTCTGCCTACCTCTGCCCACGTGAATGGTGAATGACATTGTCTTTTCGAGGGAAAAATCTCTGCCATTTCCTACCACCTGCGTATTTCCCACAGTTCGTGACTGGTAGATAATGGTGTTTTAGTGTTGCACTCTGCTTTCCTCTCTCTCTCATTCATTTATTCATTCAACAAGTGTCTGTTGAGTACCCATATAAGCCACACACTGTTCGTGTACAGAGGATAAAGTGGTAAACAGGAAAAAGGAGATCAACATCAAATAAGTTAACAGATAATGTGATTTCACATAGTGATAAGTGTTATGAAGAGAATAAGAGGGTGGTGACATAGACTGAGGTTGTGGTGGACCACTGCCATTGTAGTCAGGGAAGATATCTGAGAAGGTGACATTTGAGCTGAGATCCAAATGGTGTGAAGGAGGCAGGGATGTCAGAGTTTGTTGAAAAATGTGCATTTTGCAGAAATGGAACAGCAAGCACAAAGACTCTGAAACAGGCACAGCAGGGCGTCTTCAAAGTTCTAAAGAAAGCTGGTGTCATAAATCAAGGGAAGAGCATTTGTGACCATGTGTTTGAAACTGTCTTGCGGTCTGCCCAGTCATGCGATTGTGACTGGATAAAAGTGCAAAGGAATCATGTTCAAGACTTATTTTAGATTCCTTGCTTATAGACCAGTGCTACCAGTGCTAGCTATGTGTTGAATAATAGATGTATATTTATTACATTTGTTAGTAGGTGTTCCCAATACTTGTTCACTTCACAATATATTCACTGTGTAACGATGGACGCAACCAAGCAACCAACAATAATTGCATGTCTAATGTATTACAGGTATAGTTCCCACCCTAAGGAGTTCAGTGTCTAGAGGGGAAAATTTTTTTTTTTTGTGAGGAAGACCAGCCCTGAGCTAACATCTGCCAATCCCCCTCTTTTTGCTGAGGAAGACTGGCCCTGGGCTAACGTCCATGCCCATCTTCCTCTATTTTATATGGGACGCCGCCACAGCATGGCTCGACAAGCAGTGTGTTGGTGCGTGCCTGGGATCCGAACCGGCAAACCCCGGGCCACTGCAGTGGAGTGTGTGCACGTAACTGCTTGTGCCACTGGGCCGGCCCCTAGAGGGGAAAATTTTTAAAAAGAAATTAAACAACTTCTGTACTTGGTGCCATGGGTTTATTGAAGGGGGTGGGCTAGTGGGGGTAGAGTCACAGTTGTTAAAGACCTTTCAATGTAGGTGATGTTTGAGTGGATGTTTGAGTGATAAGAGTTTGTCAGACATGCAAGTGGAGAGAGAGCCTCTGTCAAGGACAGAGCCTAGGCGGGGCCTGGCAGAGAGGCAGGAGGTAATGACTTAGAGGATTGTTGATGATGGCTGGAGTGAGCAGTTCCTAAGAGATGTGCAATGAAGTCATTCAGAGGGCAGGTGAGAGGAGAACTGGGGACAGAACCTGAAGAGGGAGAAGAGGAGGAGCCTGAAAGGAAGACTGAGGAGTGGCCAAGGCTCCTCCTCCTCAGGAGTACAGACTGGAATGAATGATAGAGCAAATTCCTGAGATGCAGCAGGTGATGATCTAGAGCACAAATCGGGAATGCTTCACCTTTCCCTGGGAGGGAAGATGGGAGATTATTGTTGGTGATGAGAGCAGTGTTTTCCAAATGCTGCCTGCATCCTGGCAGAAAATCAACCATGCAGCTTTCTGAATGTCCAGATTCCTGGCTGCCATGCCCAGAGAGTCAGATTCAGAAGGGCTAATGTAGGCATCAGAAGTCTGAATTTTAAGAGCATCCCTAGGAGATTCTAATGGACAGACAGATTTAGATCAAGGCAAGACGGTGGCCAGCAGAGTGGCAGAGAGAACAGAGTCTAGCGAGGAGATGCTGAAGGCCCTGATTAGGGTAGTAGCAGTGAGAATGGAAAGGATAGAGAAGAAAGATTCTAAAGATGTGTAAGCAGGTAGGTGGTGTCAATAAAGCTTATTGGATTGTGAGGGAGAAAGAGGAGTTGAAGGTGACTCTGGGTAGACAGATGGTGTTACCATTCACTAAGATAGGGAATGCAGAGAAGGAGCTCATTTTGGGGGAAGACGAGTTCAATTTTGGACATGTTTGAAGTTGAGGGGTCTGTAAAGTACAGTTGGAGAGACCAGGGGACATTTGGAGAGAGGGAGCTGGACTGGATGTGGGTAGTTAGGTGGGATAGTTATGCTGTGGATGTGAATGAGGACACAAGGAGCAGTGAGTAGATTAGAAGGCTGAGAACAGAACTTCAGGCAATTCCAATATTAATAAGGGATGGGCAGGGAAAGGGGAGACGGCAGAGTAGGCAGAGATGGGCGTTTCTTTGAGGAAACCTGTCTTCCTTCCCCAGTCCAGTGTGATTTACCCGTTTTCATTGTAAACAAAGTCCCGCAGCTTCTTCACTCTCTCTCACCACAGCGACTCTGATCGCCAGACTCTTGATCCCCTCATTGTCTCCAGTTTATAGCTCATTTCTGGCATCTTCCATATGCAGTATGGAACCCACGTTGCGCTCACTTCAAGACTCTCAGAGACCTGGTACTGCTGTCCTACTACCCTCATCTAGTCAAACCCCAACCTCGTGTTAATGTATGGTGTCTAATCCAAGCCGAGTTGTTGGCACAATTGCTCAGTTACGGTTCTTCGTTTCAGTCATCTGCCTATGCTCTTCCCTTTCATTGCTATCCTCAAGACTGTTCCCAGTCTCCACCCATTCCACTCTTAACCCATCCAAAAGATAAGGCTGTCACCTGAGCAGGCCTTGCCCTAACTTGTTTATGCCCATGCTTGAACAATTGGTAAAGACTTCTCAATGTAGGCCATATCTGAGCTGATTTTTGAGGGATGGATGAGTTTGTCAGGCATGCAAACTTTGTTCCTTTCCCCCAATCTAAGAGAAGGAAGCACCTTCTCCTTTTTTTTTTTTAAAGATTTATTTATTTATTTATTTTTTCCCCCAAGCCCCAGTAGATAGTTGTATGTCATAGCTGCACATCCTTCTAGTTGCTGTATGTGGGACGCGGCCTCAGCATGGCTGGAGAAGCGGTGCGTCGGTGTGCGCCCGGGATCCGAACCCGGGCCGCCAGCAGCGGAGGTGCGCACTTAACCGCTAAGCCACCGGGCCGGCCCCGAAGCACCTTCTCCTAACAGGCACACCCTCCACCTATTCTTAACTCATTCTTTGCTGCCTTTTTTTTTTGTGAGGAAGATCAGCGCTGAGCTAACATTTGATGCCAATCCTCCTCTTTTTGCTAAGGAAGACTGGCCCTGGGCTAACATCCGTGCCTATCTTCCCCTTTATATGGGACGCCGCCACAGCATGGCTTGACAAGCAGTGCTTGCTGCACCCTGGGCCGCTGCAGCGGAGCACGCACACTTAACTGCTTGCGCCACTGGGCCAGCCCTTTGCTGCCTTTTCTAACGACACTCCTTCATTCTGAGAGAATGAGCCTGGCACGTGGTTAAAGCTGATACTTTCTCCTGTGGGTGCTTAGTGGGCTCTTCAGAGACTCCCAGAGTACTTCAGATCCCTTGTCTGTGGAAAGGAGATAATATTATTATCTATTTTATTGGGTTGTTATGAAGATTAAAAGAGTTAACATGTATAAAGCTTCTAGAATTTTACCGTCGTAAATAGTCATGGTTAAGTACTTTCAACTGGATCCTTCTTCTGAGTCTGTTCTTAAAAATACAAAAGCATAACCACCCACCATTGACCCTATCCTGTACCTTCCCAACTGCTGACCACTTTGTTTCTTCTTCCTGGGCAAGCTTCTTGAGAGACGTCTTCACTTTTTTCCCTTCGTCACTTCCCCTCACTCCTCAGCCCTCTGCAGTTAATCAGCTCTTCTTTGCTGGTCACCCCTGAGGCGTGTCTTCTGTTCTCTGCAGCTGCTTCTGTCCCACTGCCCCACCAAAACTGCTCTGGACCAGTTAACCAGGGGCTTCCATGCCAACAGATCTAATGGGTACTTCTCAGTCCTTATCTTAGGGGAATGTCCTCTTGCCTGTTGGCCTTGAACATTTCTTTCTAAAATTCTTTACTCCTTGACTTTTATTTTTAAATTCCATACTTTCCTGGCTCTATTCATACCTCCTGACCACATCTACTTAGTTTCTTTCATATCCTCAGGGTCTACTGGATTTGGCATTAATGGGTTATTAGTTACTTTAAGGAGAGCAGTTTCAGTGGCTCATTAAGGCCCCAACCTGCTCTTGTTGAGGGAAGGAGTGAAGCAGAGGCAGAAGGTAGACCGTAGGGACAGGCAGCCGGGTGACTCTAAGGGAGACAAAGCTTAATTCAGCCCTTTGAAGACTCAAGTGCTGATCAATACCCAGAGTGTCATGCTAACTGAAATTCACAGAGCCCTGAGGTGGGAACCAGTGAGAAATACAGTTTTCAGTTAAGCTGGAACCTTTCCTTGAGTGAAACTGTTTTTGATTCAAAATGTTAGTTAGGGAGTCTGGAGTCAGATGCCGATAGGGAAGTTGGATGAATCCGAGGTCCAGTGGTGTCATGCTATGGTAAGGACTTTCATCTCGCTCTAGAGATGGGCGAGCCGTAAAGACCGGTGGGTCATTCAAGGTCCCCACCTTCATTTCAGCTTTAGGATCTTGCCTCAGGAACCTGAATGCTGTGTCCTCAGCATAGATGCTGAAATGGACACCTCCAGAAATTAGCACTACAGCTGTTTTCGTGCTCTCAGGAAGGGCCAAACCATGTTCTTACCGATATGTTCTTGAGATATGTATTCAGTGTGTTGAATACATAACTTATGGGAAATGATCAAAATAAAGCTTTATTGTTCTCTCATCATCTCTTTAAAATGTACTCAGATTGGAAAGCTTTTTGCCTTTATGAAAACGTATCAGGCCTTATGACTTTTTATTCACTCTCCAAGTTATTGATTCCACAGCTATTTAATGAGCACTCCTGTGAGCCAGCCACTCTTCTAGGTGCTTGGAATTCAGCAGTAAATAAAAAAGAAAGGTACGCTCAAATGGCAGTAATCTTAGGTAACAGAAGTCACAAAACATAGGCTCAATTTAAAAATTAAAAGTTTCCAGTTCAGTTTATTAATCAACACTCCAGTCTTCAAACAAAGATAAGACTTTTTCTCCCTCTTTCTCCTGGTTGAGACTTGTGGTTGGCAACCACTTTCTGTGAGAGAAAGGGGCGTGGTCAGCTTATGCGCCTTTTGTGTTCCCCTTGACCCTCAAATTTCCACTTTTTTTTTTTTTTTTTTTTTTTTTTTTTTTTTTGTGAGGAGATCAGCCCTGAGCTAACATCCGCCAATCCTCCTCCTTTTTTTTTTTTTGCTGAGGAAGACGGCACTGGGCTAACATCGGTGCCCATCTTCCTCCACTTTATATGGGACGCCGCCACAGCATGGCTTACCAAGCAGTGCGTCGGTGCGCGCCCGGGATCCGAACCAGCGAACCCCGGGCCGCCGCAGCGGAGCGCGCGCACTTAACCGCTTGCGCCACTGGGCCGGCCCCTCAAATTTCCACTTTTTAACCTCACTGGGTTCTTTTTTTTTTTTTTTTTATAATTTTATTTATTTATTTTTTCCCCCCAAAGCCCCAGTAGATAGTTGTATGTCATAGCTGCACATCCTTCTAGTTGCTGTATGTGGGACGCAGCCTCAGCATGGTCGGAGAAGCGGTGCGTCGGTGCGCACCCGGGATCCGAACTCGGGCCGCCAGCAGTGGAGCGGGCGCACTTAACCGCCAAGCCACAGGGCCGGCCCCTCACTGGGTTCTAAATTGGGTGGAGTGGAGGAGGAAGGAATGGTAAGGAACGAGGATAGGTCTTATGTGGCTCTTGGAGCCTGGCACATGGTTAAAGCTGAGTCTGTCCTGTGGGCTCTTGAGAGACTTCCATGCCGGCTGCTCCCCTGACCTGGGGGATGCGTCTTGATGTTGGTGGGCTTTATTTGGTGACTCTTCCTTAGCTCCCAGGAGCTTAGGTCCACCTACAATTTCCTCCTTCCTTTTGGCCTTATTGAGGGTCCTGTTGGATTGAACCAAAGTTGACCCCACGGCTGACTCTTGCGTGTGGCCCACCTCTGCTCTGCTGGAATTGCTGATTCTTTGCCTTAGTTGTGCATTTTCATCTCAGTGATCAACATGGCTTCTCCTCCTGCTCTCTAGAAATGCACTATACACCCACCTCAGGGGTCGCATGTTAGGTCAGTGAATAGGCCCACTGAGCGCCCCACTCAGCTTGAATGTGAGGGTGTGGTTGTACTCACAGCACTTCAATGGTTCACTCCACAAATCTTCCTCTTGATGCCCTCTCTTCACAACAGAGAACTCTCACCCTTCCACTCACTCTTTTTATATTCATAATCGGACTGAGAGGAGTCTAAGAGTCATGAGACTGCTTTTGATTTAATTTTTTTGTAAAGTCTGTGTTTTGGTGTGGAGCCTGTCTTTGGTATGCAGCAACCCTTGTTGGAAACACCAATTTTACCATCTTGTTTTAGTTGGGTTTCTGTTTTCTGGGCCAAAAGTCATTTGGCTGGCCTCTCTAAAGTTGACTTGAGAATTTATATATTTCTGCTCTAATTTCATTCTTTGTTGCCCAAGCCCTGCATAGTTGCCTTTAATGCTTCACTCTGGGGGTAAGCTGTTCCCCACATGTCTTAAGTATTAGGGAGTATATCTTTGAAACTCTCAAGGAATATACTAATTATTTAAGAATTTTAGCTGAGAAGGAAAGACGGGTATTAACTAGAGAAGGATAAACTTGAGGAAGGATGCTTTTAAAAACCATGTTTCTTTTTAGTCTAAAAGTAATATTAACCAAGTTATAGTAAGTTTGGAAGATAGAGAAAAACCACTGTTAGCATTTTGGTTAATTTTCTTCATCTTTTTGTCCCTACACATTTATGTTCTTATTTTATTTTATTTTATTTTATTTTTATTATTATTATTTTTTAATAATTTTTATTTATTTATTTTTTTCCCCCAAAGCCCCAGTAGATAGTTGTATGTCATAGTTGCACAGCCTTCTAGTTGCTGTATGTGGGACGCGGCCTCAGCATGGCCGGAGAAGCGGTGCATCAGTGCGTGCCTGGGATCCAAACCCGGGCCGCCAGTAGCAGAGCGCGCGCACTTAACTGCTAAGCCACGGGGCCGGCCCATATGTTCTTATTTTAAATGAACTGATTTTGTTATTATAAAATGAATACATGTTCATCAAAGAAAATTCTGAAATGTGGAAAAGCAGTAGGAAGAAATAAAAATAGCAATTATTGGCGTCTTGGGATTTATTTTCATACTTTTTCTGGTGCAAAAATGAGTGTCCAAATAATTAAAAATAAATTTATCACACTTGAATACTATTTTGTAACTTGCTTTTATTTCACACAACAGACTCTTAAAATGTAATCGTAATGGCTGTATGTGTATTCTGCTTTTTTGCAGTCTGCCTTTTTCTCCTTTGTCGTGGGCATTTCCTTAGTATGCTGTTCTTGCAGAATTAGGTTGGTGCCTCCCTGCTTTTTTTCTATTGTGGTAATGCTGAGAGCATCTTAATTTTGATGCTCCTGGAAGTGAAAGAAGATTAAATGAAGAGTATTATCTTATAACTTTTGATACATACTGCCAAATCCCAACCCTAGAGGATGGTACTTATAACTTTACCAGTAATTTAAGGGAGAAAAAATTGCTTTACTTAAGTTATTACATTTAATTTTCACATTAACTCTAGGTATTGTTAGTCTTCTTTCCCCACAAATGAGTGTGTTGGGGCTCAGAAAATAATTTGTTCCAGATTACACAGCTAGTATATAGAAGAGCAAGGATTTGAACCCAGGTTTGCCTGCCTCCAAAGCCTGTGCTCTTTCCACTATGACATGCCATATTAAAGGGACTAAATGGATGCAAGTTTAGTCCCTTTAAGGAAAATGGCTAGGAGCAGTGGCAATATAACTTCTAAGCCTTAGGAAAAACATCTGGGAAAAAGAATCAAAATCTAAATGAGAGTTCTACATATCTCTATATAATTTTTTAGAATTTTTCAATCAACAGCTAATCAGTATGGGTTATTGTTAGTTTTACTTATGTAACACTTACTATTAGGCACTATTGTAAGCAGTTTAGGGATAGTAACTCATTTAAATTTCTCAGAACAAGCCAGTGAGGTGGGTAGGATTATTCTTCCCCATTTGCACATGAGGAAACTGAGGCACAGACCTTTAAGTGACTTTCCCAAGATCACACAGCTCCTGAGGGACAGGACTGGAATTTGACCCCAGACAGTCTGGCTCCATATTCTGTGTTCTGGACGAATGCACACTGCTGCTTTTCAGATTTAAAGAAGTTTGTTTATATTTACATCTCTCTTGACCATTGGGATATTCATAGGCTAATGATGAACGGTTAGCAGCTGAACAGCAACTGCGTTTCTGTGTCCTGGCAAGTTGCTTCTGATTCCTCCCCTTGTGACCGCTGCAGCTGTTGACTCCTGTGCTCCACTGCATTCCTTCCAGTGGCTTTCCATCAACGGGTCTCCCTCTTGCTTCCTAAATCAGAACAAGATCCAGTTTTGCTTTCAGTAGAGATGTTTTATGTCCTAATTCGGATCTTTTTGTGGTAGCTAATGCACTATAGTTAATTTTATTTGCATATTTTTCTTTTTCCCTTCCCTTCCCTTGTTAGTCAAGTTATTGTCTTCTTTCTCCAACTTTCTCCATTCTCAACTTGTCTCAACATCAGTTTCGGTAATGAAGGTGGAACCTACCTTAAATCAAGCTACTTTAAAAATGCATTTCTACAGAATATTAATAAGTACAGCTTGATAAAGAATATCTTGTAAATAATTTACTTCAGCATTTTTCAGCATTTTTTTCTTTGAGGAAGATTGGCCCTGAGCTAACATCTGTTGCCGATCTTCCTCCTTTTTTCTTTTTCTTTTTCTTCCCAAAGCCCCAGTAGATAGATGTTTGTCATAGTTGTGCATCCTTCTAGTTGCTCTACGTGGGACGCCACCTCAGCATGGCTTGATGAGCGGGGCGTAGGTGTGTGCCCAGGATCTGAACCTGCGAACCCCTGGCCGCTGAAGCGGAGTGTGCGAACTTAACTGCTATGCCACTGGGCCGGCCCCTTGAGCATTTTTGAAGTGTGCTTTGTGGAACACTGGTACACTGAGGGGCTCCTTAAGTGTTTTTTTAATTAAAAATTGTTTTAAGTTTATTTTTAAACCCAAACTTGTTCAGTTTATTTTATTTTTTACAGCTTTATTGAGATGTAATTGACAAATAATTTTATATATTTACGTTGTATGTGATGTTGTATGTGTACATTGTGAAATGATTACTACAATCAAGCTAATTAATATATCCATCACCTCACATAGTTATCCTTTTTTTTTTTGTGGTGAAAACATTTAAGATACACTTGCACTCTCAGCAAATTTCAAGTATACATTACGGTATTATTGCCTGTAGTCACCATGCTGTTCATTGCTTAAGTTTTAACCCTCATTTAAATTGTTATTATAAATGAGAATTATAATTTAACCTTCATTTAAATCATGATTGTCTTTCCCAGACATTTTTCTTAAGATTCTATAAGTTATATTGCCATTGTTTTCAGCCATTTTCCAGTGCTTATGTCACTTAAGTCCCTTGAATGTAGCATGATACAGTGGAAAGAGTGCAATATTAATATTTGGAAAGTGTTCTGTAGCCAAGTAGGTCCTTAATGTTGTTGGCATATTGTTTTTTAAAGACTGACCGTGCAAATTAGCACTTCCAAGACTTTTAGCGGCCCTGCAACAAAGAAATTTAACTTTATTAACTCTCTATTTCTGAGACTTATTGGGGATGGTTTTCATTATAGAAAATTTGGGAAATAAAATATAAGGAAGAAACATAAAATTCTGTTTCACTGCACTGCCCAGACTTGATCCTTGTTTACATATTGGTGGCAGTGTGTAAATTTTTTCACCTGTATGTATGTATGGCTGTAAACATTATTAAAAGCAAAATTGGGCCTGTATGCAGTTTTGTACTCTACTTTTTTCTTTTAACCTTCTGAAATGAATTTGCCCTTTGTCATTAAGAATGTTCAAAGCTGACTTTTAACATTGTTTTTGTTTTGCCTTACTACAACATTGAAACATGCTTGCTGCCAAAATATTCGAAAATCACACAAATACATAATGTAGGAAAGATTAGTCCCATATAATTACTCTCCCACCTAAATAACCGTTGCTGATAGTTGAGTGCTCAGTCTTATAGATGTTTTCATGCAAGCGCCTAGCTATGCATTCTTCCTCTCAGACACACACGTACGTATACGTGCATACACATATGTGTACATGGTTTTATACAGAGGTGGCATTCAAATATATGTTTTGTTGTGCTCCCCCAATATTATCTTAGATACAGAATCAGGACTTTGAAGGATTATAACTTGTTTTCTTTTTTTTTTTTTAATTTTTTGTTTATTGCAGTAACATTGGTTTATAACATTGTAAAAATTTCAGGTGTACATCATTATACTTCTATTTCTGCGTAGATTACATCATGTTCACCACCAAAATACTAATTACATATAACTTGTTTTCATATTAAAATATTTTTCTTCAGTATTTTCCCATATAAACAATGTTGTGCTGAACATCTTTATAACTAGGTTATTGATCACATCTTTGACTTCATCCTAAAGAAATGATCACAAATGTGGAATTACAGGAAAGAATAGGAACATTTTAAAGCCCTTGATCGTTGTTGCCACATCCTTCCAGAAAGGTGGTAGCACTTTACACTTCTCAGCAGTTTAGGATCCTGTCTTTATCCCCAAACTCCTGTAGCAGTTGAGCACAATAACTTAAAATAATTTTTGCCAACTGAGAGATTAAAAAATGGCATTTCTTTGTTGTCTTAATGTGCATTTCTTTGAATGCCTGGAAAGTGAACTTTTTTCCCTTTCATATTTATTGGCCATTTTAGTATATTTTTTATACTGCTTTGACTGTTTATGTCACTTGCCCATTTTTTTCTCTTAACCTATTAGGTTTTTTTTTTTTTAATTTGTAACGTCTCTTTAAGGGTATTAGCTTTTATCTTCGTGTGTGTTACAAATATTTTAACCACTTGTCAGTTGCTTTTTAATTTTATTCATGAAGTTTTCTCATATGAAATTTTTCATTCATAAATAAGTCATTAAAATAAAGGGATTTATTAGCTCATAAATTTTATTTGGCCAAATTCATTCTTTTCTTATCCAGTCCTAGACCTTCTGAGATCTGTTAAATATTCATCTAACATTTTTTGTATCTTATTTCTTCTATTCTGAAGATAATATATACTACTGGTACAAATTTAAACAACCCAGGAGAAGAGAAAGTGAAATGTGAAATTTTTCCTTCTTCTCGATCTCAGCAACAGTTTGGAGGATATTCTTGTAGATTATTTTTCCCTATGAATCCAGTGTGTGTGTGTGTAATTAATATAAGAGTTATGTATGCATATGGTAAAAAAAATTTAAATAAGGATATAATATGAATTCTCACTAGGAGTAACAACTTTTAAGTTCCTTTTTTTTTGCTGCTTCTACTATTATAGCTACTGTTATAGCTTTAAATGATGTATTTATGCCTGTGTTGATTTATCAACTACTGGTTCTGTTTATAGTTCCCCGCAATGAAAGAGGAGGAATTCGCATACCTCCAACCTCTCCTTCATCTTTTAGTTTTGGTTTGGTTACCCCTTGTAATGGTTTTCTTTATAATTTTAAATAATGGAAAAATCTCTCATTTTTTTGATTTATCAATTTTGGCACAATCAGTAGACTGCATTATGAAAATGAGAAATTAGCCCAACAACATCTGTACCTCTTCTGTACTCTGATTCCTAATTTATGTATTTATGCTGTGTGTGTTTACAGTCTCTTCTGTAATGATAATTAAGCCTTCTGTGCTTTGTCTACTGGGTTTTTTAATATAGAAAATCAAAACAATAGCTATATTTGCATTTTAATGGTTATATATTTATTGTGGAACCAAGGTGTGTGATTGGAGTCATAGAAGGAGGTAAAGCCCTAAGTCAGAAAGCCTCTGCTTCTTCAAGGAGTTTCTTAATTTCTTTTGATGTTTCTTCACTACTTTAAGTTCACACTCAGCTACTTTTTCTTGAATCCTACATCATTTTCTTCTTGGAGTCTTCTTTGTTTTTCTCCTTGGAGTAAACTTTTTCATGTAGAGGACACAGGTGGTGAGCTTTCTGGATGCTCGCTTGGCCATTCTTGTATATAGTGAAAGACTGAATTCGTCAGTAGCTGATGTGGGTTTCCTCTTTATTTGTGGGTAGGTCTTTGTCCCCAAGAGCCCCGTACCTTAAATGGCAGGGCTGACTGTAGGCTCTGTTCAAGTATGTGGGGTGTGTGTGAATAGGCTGGTTTCCACATAGAGTACAGAGGTGGGGAGCAGGTGGTGGGGCAAAGGAAGGCGAGAGTCTCCTGCAGTCAGCAAAGTTAGACGGGCTTGACTCTTTTTATGAATTTTACTCCTGAGTAAAACGGCCCTTCTTCTTACCATCCACCTCCTACCATTCCCTGTTGCCCAGGCTGTCATCTCCTTTGGAAGTTTGAAGTTGCCTCCAGCTCTTTTCTACTTTTTCTCAGACCTCCAACCTTCTAAGTGTCCTCCCTAAGCAGATTGTCACCTTTCTTTGGAGAGCGTTTCTTGAATTTTATTTTGGGCGCAAAGCCTTTTTTCCAGCTGGGGTGGTCAAATGAATGGCTGTGTGTGAGAAAGAAAGAGAGAGAGTGTGTCTGGGGGCAGGGTTTTGTGGAAGGGCTGACCGGCCCACCTGTCACACGTGCACATGTGGCACTTAGACTACTGGGCATGGTTTAAACAGGATGTAGGCCCAACATTAAGTGCCATTGAAACAAAAGTGAGATAATGACTCCCTTTTCAGTTCTTTTTTGTCCTAATTGTATCAAAGAGAAAGTCTCAATTCGGTGCTAGTCTGAAATACCTTTCTAATCGCAGCTGTCTGATAGACAGTCAGCTCAGTGATGATTCTCCAGGCCAGACTGAAAACTGGCAGACCAGTTTTGTTTGATCTATGTGTTGGTGGTGGTGGGGGGGGGCAAGGAGGAGAGTTACTTTCCAACATTTTAAAATTGGAATATTTCAGACAGAAATCCAGATTTCTCTTATCTCTTGAGGCAATGATCTGGCAACACCAGGGCTGTATGACAGCAATCCACTGATCACGCACTTTTTACCATCTGCTTCGATGTTTCACTGATACCTGCTTGGCCTCCTTATGCACTTGAATTTACAACAGATTTTCTTGCCAGTAACCATATATTTTCTCTTTTTAAAATTACTTTTTCCTTTCCCTTACAGTTTATTACATGTGTCTAGAGCTATCCACAAGCTTCCTGATGCACTTTTTCAGAGTTGTTCTTACTGTTGAATAATTTATCCTATATTTGTGTGTAGCATTCATAATTTTCTTACTTTTGACTTTTAAAATTAGTATTTCATTATATTTGTATTCCTTGTCTAAGTAGCACTTTTAACAATTACTGCTTTTTACACTAAATGAAAGGCTGAATGTTTGTATAAAAATCTCCCTAAGAAGGATGAATCTGAGCAGTGTCCAGCTTAGCGGAAGGACCGCAATAAAAGCATAGGTGCCTGATGCCATTGTCGGCGACTGGCGGATCTGACACAGTTCCCTGCGGCATGCAGACCTTTCTTCTTAGCTCTGTTTTAGAACTTCCTTTTTAAATTTTAGTGCTCATGCTTTTTTTCCCTCCCTAATTCATACTGTCTAAATATTCTAGATATAGAATACATTTTTGTGTCTGGAGGGCAAGTCCTCCTCCTTCTTGCTAAGGAGTTCCAGAAATGAACAAAAAAAGACCTTTGCTCCTTTTTATTTTCCTAATAAATTTTAGAAGGATTGGTCCAGTAACAAGTGTTTATTGGCTGCCCTCACAAGCCAGGTGCTCTGCCCAGTTGTTTGGTAACCTGTGTGAGGAGCAGTCAGTGTCACTGAATTCACCCTGGCGCATTAGGAATAGGAGCACATTCATGGATGGCTTACAGCGTTCTAGTTCTAAACATCGTAGAGAAGTGAGTGTAACAAAAATAACTCGGGACCTTTTGATTCCTGGGCAGTTTTATGGGAATCTTTGTTGAGATGGTCACCAGAAGGCGCTCACTCCTCCCTAACTTGAGGAGTTTCATCAGGTTTCTTCTAGGAAGCTCACAGGCCCAAAGAATAAATCGTGGTGGAAGCAGAAAGGGTCCCTTGCAGTGCACGGGTTACTGCACTTTTGTAGACTTCCATGCTTATTTTTGGTTTAGTCCCTTTCTGATGAAAAACTTTAAGGAAGTTACTTCTTGAGACACCAAATCACCTCATTTTTGTGGGAACCCTGAGAAGTTTACCAAACAGTTAAGTAGTCAGAAATAGGAAAACCGATCTGGTAGGATATGGTTGCCCCTCCTCTCAGGGGTGTGAACCACACTGGGGTTTTTGATGAGTGTATTTTTACATGGCTGACTTATGGGGACGGGTAGAGTTGCTGGGTTGCTGCCTTTTTCTTCCTCCCTGTGCGTCTATCTTCAGCTGCAGTGCTTCTGTTAACAGCCCACATGGCTCAGCTTTGCAAGACCTGTGGTTAGTGTCTTCAGTATGTAAAAGATGTATATTTTTATTCAGGTAAAATTCACATAACATAAAATTCACCATTTTAAGCATTTTAAATTGTACATGTACAATTACTGACTTCAGTACATTCACATGGTTGTGCAGTCATCACCAACTACTGTCTAATTCCAGAACAGTTTTATCACCCCCAAAAGAAACCTAGTACCCATTAAGTAGTCATTCACCATTCCCTCCTCCTCTCTGCCCATGACCATCACTAATCTGTTTTCTGTCTCTCTGGATTTTTTAATTCTGGACATTTCCTGCAAATGGAATCATGCCATCTGTGTTTTTTTTGTGTGTCTGGCTTCTTTCACTTAGTAAATGTTTTCAAGGTTCATCCATATTGTTGCATGTATCAATACTTCATTCCTTTTATGGCTGAATAATATTCTCTTGTAAGGATATACCACATTTTGTTTATCCATTCGGACATTTGGGTTGTTTCCACTTTTTGGCTGTTATCATAATGCTGCTATGAATATTCAGGTTTTTGTTTGAACATCTGTTTTCAGTTCTCTTGAGGGTATATATCTAGAAGTGAATTTACTGGGTCATGTGGTAATTCTATGTTTAACTTTTTGAGGAACCAAAAAGATACATGTGAAGTACTAAAAATAGTAATAGTGAAAATCCCTTTGGACCATGAACTGTCATTATAAAGATATCGTATTTCCTTGTTATATATTAGAAAAACTTTTTTTGTTTAGAGTCAGGCAGAACTGGGTTCAAATCTCAGCCGCTCTACTAACTAGCTGTGACCTTAGGCAAGTTATTAAACCTTTCTTAGCCTATTTTTCACCTAGAGCATGCAGATAACTAATTGCTGCCTCAGGATTACCATAAGCATTCACTGAGATGGTATTACACAGAAAGTGCTTTTTTTAGCACAGTGCCTGGCATAAAGTAATCCACATATACTGTAATAATTATTTTAGGATAATACATAGTCACCAAAGCCTGATTGCTGTTTGCCACAAAGAGATGTCTGTGTACTTCAATCACGTCATAGAGGTGAATGACCGAAAGGAAACATCTTAAATTTTGGTATTTTATATCATCTTTGCAATAGATGTTTTGCATTTAATACTTTTAGATTAATGCATTGTCAGTTATTCTCAAAATTTGTAACATCCATATTTTCAAGGTGGAAGGACGTGCTGCAGAGGAGTAACTTTTCTTTTACTCTTCCATTTGATCATTGCTTGGGTTCTTCACGTATGAACCACTTCCTGGCTCCACTCACAGAGAGGCCAGAAGATTGCTAATGGCTAGCCTTATCTCTGTGTACGGATTTAATGAAACTTTTTACTGAATTAGTAACTAGTTCAACAAAAATTATTTTTTCTAGTTCTTAAAATAGATTTTTATTAAAATATTAAAATCTCCCATGAACAGATCATTCAGAGATTACCGCTGTTAATATTTTGTTAGATGCTTTAAAAAAACCCCATATATTTATGTACTATTTTTAAAAAGTATTATATAATAATACTACTAGATATTTTGCACTTACTGTTTAGGAACATCTTTCCAAGGCAGGAAATATTTTTCTACAACCTACTTCTTAAAATCAAATACTATTCCATTTTATAGATAGAACATAATTTACTCATTTTCCTACTGGACATTCATGTTGTTTCTAGTCTTTTCACTATTATAAACAATGCTGTGTTGAGCATCTTTGTAGCAAAATCTTTGTGAACATCCATGATAATTACTTTGGGCTAAATTCCTACATATAGACTTTTGGAGGATCAGAGAGGGTTTACATATATTTTAAAAACTTCTGATAAGTTCAGCATTTAGTAAGTACCCACCACTCTGTGTTGCAACCTCCCTAGACTGCCATCTTTTTATATTTCCATTCACAATGGCATCTACTTTCATTACACAGGGCACCACTTTGATCCTTGTTATTGCTGTTTGTGACTATGTATGTCTTTCACTTAGAACCCACCACGCAGGAAAATCCCTTTGGACCATGGAGTTCTATGGCAGTGTGGCATAGGAAGCAGTTTTTTATTTGTACAGATCTTCCTCAACTTATGATGGGGTTATGTCCTGATAAATCCATTGTTAAGTAGAAAATGTGGTAAGTTGAAAATGCATTTAATACACCTAACATCTCGAACACCATAGCTTAGCTTAGCCTATCTTAAACGTTCTCAGAACACTTAATGTTAGCCTACAGTTGGGCAGAATCATCTAACACAAAGCCTATTTTATAATAAAGTACTGAATATCTCATGTAATTTGTTGAATACTGTACTGAAAGTGAAAAACAGTGGTTGTGTGGGTGCAGCATGGTTGTCAGCGTAGCAGTTGTTTACCCTTGTGATCGACTGGGAGCTACAGCTCGCTGCTGCTGCCCAGCATCATGAGAGAGGATCATACCCCATATTGCTAGCCTGAGAAAAGATCCAAAATCAAAATTTGAAGTACGATTTCTACTGAATACGTGTTGCTTTTGCACTGTCGTGAAGTTGATAAATCAGGTGTTGAACCATTGTAAGTCAGGGACCGTCTGTATTCAGATTGTCGGGGTTTGAACTTGGTTCTGCCACTCCCTAGCCATTTTATCAGACACCTCTTCTTGCGCAGCGTTTCATTGTGCTTAGCCTCACCACATGCCATCTATTTCTACAGTCTCATTGGGTGTAAGCTGGTCTGGTTTGGTAAAGCTTATTTCTATGTTCCTCCCAATGGGCTTCTTTTCTATGGCTATTCTGGACTATTGAGGGATGATGGATAAAAATGCTTTCCTGTTCCTTTCCTGGGTGATAGCTCTGAGATACATTCACAGGTCTTCTTAGAAAATCCTTCAAGATCAAGTACTCGTCAGAACCATCTGTCACTCATAGTGGTGGCCAACTTGCTAATGAATCTTTGCATTGACTCTCTCTCCCTGTTTCCCTCCCTGTGTCCTTCACTCCTGCTCCCTGGGATCACATTCCAAAATAAACTACCTGACTGCAAGCCTTTGTCTCACCCTTTACTTTCAGTGGAACTCAGGCTAAGACATTTTGTGATCATGGGCAAGTAACTTGCTCTTTGAGTCACAGTTTTCTCATATGTATAAATTTGGAGTGGGTAGTATCTCAATAACTCATTCATTTACCAGATACTTAACTGAACACTACGGTGTGCCAGGTGCTGTTCTGGGTGTGGGAATAAAACAGTGAGCAAGACAAACAAGGACGCTGCTTTCACAGAGTTTACATTCTGATGAGGGAAACAGACAAAGAAGTAAATGAAGAATTTCAAATAGTGAAAAATGCAATGAAATAAGTAAAACATAATGATGTACCCTAGAGCAATAAAGTCTTGAGGGAAAGCCACTCTGAGGAGATGCTATTTGAAATGAGGACTGAATGATGAGAATAAGCTGGATGTGGGAAGAGCATTTTGGGTGGAGGAAGTAGCATATGTAAAGGCCCTGAGGTGTGAGTGAGTGTCAGGAGCAAGGTAGTAGACATAAAGTGCTGTGTATAGGACTTCACACTTGGTAAGCGCTCAATAAATGTTGGATAGTATTAGTGGAAAGATTAGATTGAAGGGATAGCCTATCATTAACTACACAGCAGTTAAGTGGCCATTTTGCCTCATGAATTGACCAAAATTGGCTTCATAGAATAAGCAGATAATTGGGCAGGATGTGAATAGAACTATGCAGTACATTTTTCTTTACTCTACTGATATGGTGAATTACATTGATTTGCTTTGCATTCCCAGTATAATCTTCACTTGGTTATGACCTACTACCCTTTTTATGTATTGCTGGATTCAATTTGCTAATATTTTGTTGAGAATTTTGCATCTATGTTTATAAGGGATATTCGTCTCTTGTTTTCTTTTAATGTTGTTGTCTGATTTTGGTATCAGTGTAGTGTTGGCTTCATAAAATGTGTTGGGAAGTGTTCTCTTCCCTTGTATATGATGGAAGAGTTTGTGTAGAATTGGTATGTTTTTTCCCTTAAGTGCTTGGTACAATTCTCCAATGAAACTATCAGGCCTGGAGTTTTCTTTGTTAGAAGACTTTTAACTATGAATTCAGTTTCTTAATTTCTATAGGACTATTCAAGTTATCAATTTCTTTTTGAGTGAGTTTTAGTAGGTTGTGTCTTTCAAGGAATTTGTCTATTTCATCTAAGTTGTCAAATTTATGGGCAAAAAGTTGTTTCTAATATTCCCTTATTATCCTTTTAAAATTATTTATTTAATTGTGATAAAGTACATACATAAAATTTACCATTCTAACTGTTTTTAAATGTACAGACCAGTGGTGTTTTTAAGTACATTTCACAATGTTGTACGATCCCTTATTATCCTTTTAATGCCTATGGGATCTGTAGTGATGTCCCCTCCTTCATTCCTAATACTAATAATTGTGTCTTCTCTTTTTACCTGGTCAGTCCTATTAGAGGTATATTAGTTTTACTGATCTTCTCAAAGAACCAGCTTTTAGTTTTATTGATTTTTCTCTGTTACATTTTGGTTTTCTATTTCATTGATTTCTGCTCTTAATTATTTCTTTCCATCTGCTTGCTTAGGATTTCGTTTGCTCTTCTTTTTCTAGTTTTTTAAAGCTCGTAGCTTACGTCATCATTTGAGACCTTTTCCTATATAAACTAATGCCTTGAAGGGAAGGAGGACTATCCTCTACCCACTCTGGGTCCTTTCTGGCTAGGCTACGAATTAAATTGACATGAGACTGAATAGCAGGAGAAAATCAAACAAAGCTTTATAACATGTATACGTGGGAGACACCAGGGAAACTGAGTAACTCTACAAAATGGCAGAGGTTCTCATCTTTAATACTATCTTCAGCTAAAGACAAAAGAGGATGTTGGGGGTGGGGGGAGTCAGTTATGAGAGATTACCAGAAAAGCACAGTAAACAAGACTAAGGTGCAGATTTAAGGCCTTGCCTTCCTCACTGATAAGTTTCTAGAGATGAGGTCATCCCCCCTTCTTCCTGGTACAGAGAGGGAGATACCTTTACAAATGGAGATTTTCCTTACAAATGTAAATGTTTGGTAAACAGAACTTTGATAAGAATGGGCTTACCAAGGACCCTCCCAGTCTGTCTATACCCAGAGTTATCTATGGTGATGGCCTGTCCTGGGGACAGGCCTCTTATCTTAAATTCTGCAGTTAATTGGGGGGAGGTCAAAGTTTCTTTCAGAGTATTTTGTTCTTGAAAATAATCAAGGTAAAGAGACATATTTTGAGGTGGCCAATTCTGATCCCCCACAGCTACAAATTGCCCTCTAAGCACTGCTTTATTTGCAGCTCACAAGTTTTGCTTGGTTGTACTTTCACTTTTCATTCTGTTTAACATATATTCTAATTTTCCTTGTGACTTCCTCTTTGACCCAGATATTATTTAGAAGTATGTTGTTTAATTTTCAAATATTTGTAGGATTTTCCATCTATCTTTCTGTTGATTTCTAATTTAATTCTGTTGTAGTCAGAGAACATACTCTTTATGATTTTAATTCCTTTAAATTTATTGAGTTGTGTTTTATGGCCCAGAATATGGTCTGTCTTTGGGAATGTTCTATATGTACTTGAAAAAAATGTGTAATTTGGGGCCGGCCTGGTGGCGCAAGCGGTTAAGTGCGCGCGCTCCGCTGCGGCGGCCCGGGGTTCGCTGGTTCGGATCCCCGGGCGCGCACTGACGCACTGCTTGGTAAGCCATGCTGTGGCGGCGTCCCATATAAAGTGGAGGAAGATGGGCACCGATGTTAGCCCAGGGCCGTCTTCCTCAGCAAAAAAAAAAAAAAAAAAAAAAAAAAAAAAAAGAGGAGGATTGGTGAATGTTAGCTCAGGGCTGATCTCCTCACCAAAAAAAAAAAAAAAAAAAAATGTGTAATTTGCTGTTGTTGGGTGCAGTATTCTATAAATGTCAGTCAGGTCAAATTGATTGATATTGTTTTTCAGGTCTTCTAAATTCTTACTGATTGCCCTAACAACATATTACAGACTGGGTGGCTTTAACAACAGAAATTTATTTTCTTGTAGGTCTAGAGGCTGGAAGTCCAAGATCAAGATGTTGGCAAGTTTAGTTTCTCCTGAGGCCTCTCTCCTTGGCTTGTAAATGGCTATCTTCTTGTGTGTTCACATGGTCTTTCCTCTGTATGTGTGCATCCCTAGTGTCTCTTCCTTTTCTTATAGGGACATATTGGATTAGGGACCACGCATATAACCTCATTTGACTGAGGGAACTGAGGATGGGGAGATGGACAATACACAAAGAAACATATTTATTTCCAAAGTTCATTTTTTTCACATTTTAATGTTTCTAAAATTGGGATGTACATTACATATTCTAAGATGACATCTTAGAATTATATTTGGAAGTATTTCTTTTTTAGTGACACCGAAAATAATGGTGTGTCTTACAATCAGTTTGAATCATATTTAGATGAATCACTATTTAATGTCAGTTGTTGATAAGTGCTGTGAAAAAAATAGAACAAATGGGATAGAGAGTGACAGGGGATATTCATAAATAAGGTGACATTTGAGCACAGCACATGTTCAGTTCAGATAATTTTTTTCATAACGGGACTTCCTGACTGATGCAGTGTGTTGGTTCACATCTGGCACAAACTCCTTACTTCAATGTGGACTGGTAACAGCTTGTGGACTGGTTACTTTGAGTAGTACTGGTGTAGAGGGTAGAGCTCTGGCAGGTGGGGGTAGAGATGGGGGTTGGAAAGCATTCTGCAGGATGGGCCCAGATCTTGTAGGCATGGTAAGGGCAAGGGTGATGGTATTTTCCATTTTACCAGCTGGCAACAGTTCTTCGAGTTGCTCAGAATAAAAGCTTTGGAGTCATTCTTGACTTCTCCATTTGCCCATACTTGACACCCAGTCAGCCAGCAAATTCTGCCTGCTGTACCTTCAAAACATATCCCAATTCTGACCACTCTTACCACCTTCCCTTAAAACACTCTGGTCCAGGCCATCATCATCTCTTGCCTGGATTATCATGATAGCCTCCTAACTGGTTTCCCTTTTTCTACACTTGCCTTCCTATACTCTCTTCTCAATTTAGCAGCCGAAGAGATCCTTTGAAAACATATCTGATCATGTTATTCCTCTATTTAAACCCCCAAAAGCATCCCGTCACTCTCAGAGGAAAGGTTAAAGTCCTTATGATGGTCTACAGGGTCTAGACTATTTGCTCTCCCACTTTTTTGACATTATATCCTACGTGGCTGCCTTGTGCTTATTCTGCTTTTAGCTGCCTTCATGGCCTTACTATTTCTTAATCGTACGGAGCATGTTCCTGTTTCAAAGCATTTGTACTTGCTTTTTCCTCTACCAGGAATACTCTTCCCCCAGATATCTACAAGGCCCACTTCCTAAGGTCTCTGCTCAAATCTCAACTTATCCGGAGGTCCTTCTACCCACCCTATGTAAAATGGCACTCCTCTTTCTCCACTAGCACTATGTTTTCCCCTATAACCAGGATAGGCTAAGTTATGCTGCAGTAGCAGACAACTCCAAAATATTAGAGGCCTAAAACCACAAGACTTGTTTCTCTCTAATGGTATCCCTCAGTTGGGAGTCACCTAGGAGTCTACTCCACATTGTCTTCGATTCTGGGATCTGGCTGACAGCATAAGCACCACCTTGAGCATTGACAGAGGGAAAGACCATTCACTCTTTAGGTTTCTGCCTGGAAGTGATGTCTATGATGTTGACTTGGCCAAAGCAAGTCACATTCCCATACCTAACTTCAGTTAGGGGTGGAGATGGGTGGGTAGCAGTCCTACCATCTGCCTGGAAAGAGACCAGGAAATCCATGGTGGTAACACATCTTTACCCCGCTGAATTTTTCTGTAGCATTTTTTTCCATCTGACATAATACATATTTACATTGCTTTATGTATTGTCTTTTCTCTCCTGTCTAGACTGTAAGTACCACAAGAGGAGGGACTTTGTCCATCATTTACTGCTGTACCCCAGGGCCTAGGGTAACGTGTGGTCTGTAGTAGGTGCTTATTAATTTTAGAGAATGATTGAGAATACCAAAGCAAATTGTTCATTTATTCATTTGGTGATATGTAAGCCAACTTGGGAGTATGGAGCAGGGAGGTTTGAAGAAAGGAGGAAATGGTATGAAATAAGAAGTTGGAGAGCAGACTTACTAGAGAAAAGGAGTAGAATTGCTTGTCAGTGGGGAGTGTCAGTTTGAGACTTGAGACCATGAACCTACAGTGAAATCTTATGGCTCAGCTGTGTGGTTTTCCCCAGGGATGTTGAGTTGTTCAGGAGCTGGCAAGGAAGAAGCAGGAATGAATGATGGGGTCCATTTCACAAGGTTAGGTGGAAGCCCAAGTTGAAGAAGGAAATGTGATCCTAGCTGCCCCTTCAAGGTGCACCTACATCGCCCCTGCTCCATCTTTGGTCTTGTCAGAATAATGAAGGAGCTTGCCTTTAACCAAGGAAGCCCGCTTTCCTGAGGTGGTGTGCTTGTGGTGGTGGGAGCAGTTTTCCCTGTATTCATTCTTTATTTCATTTACTTCTCATAACACTTTTGAGGTAGGTTCTCTTGTCTCCATTTTACAGGTGAGGAAAACTGAGGCTTAAATTGCTCAAGATAGAATTTAGATTGGTCAAGCTCACAGCCACAGTGCTCTCCTGTACTTTTGAGGTACTAGGCAATGGGACCTCCCTTGTCTGGGTGATGGGGAGCTCTGTTAGCTTTTAGATTTCCTGGAGCCTTGATTGTGTCTTGGTCATGAAGACTGTATGCAGCCACTTTCCTGATGGTTCCAATTTAGACATTTGTAAGACCTTAGCAGAGAGGAAACAGTTGGGCTATTTTTATATACTTAAGTAAGTGCAATAACCACATTACCAACTGTAACTAGTAAATTCACTCCCAGGAAATTTCTTATGAATAAAATTAAAGTGTGCTTCACACAATCTGAGAATGTCCCCACCTGTGATACTTTCCTGTGGTCTTGCCTGTGGGTGATCTGAACATTTCATATGTGCAAAGGGCTGTGCAGGTTTTATGGCTAATATAGAGAAGAAAAGGCAGGTGGCGTCCCTTCAGGAATCTTTAATGTAGTTGGGAAGGCAAAACAGGTTCAAAGCTCTGACTACTCAAAATCCTGCCTGGTAACAAGGGTGCAGTGGAGGAAAAGCCCCTCTAAAGTGGTTCATTGAGATTGATGGAGGGAAGGAGAAATTGAGCTGTAATTTCAAGGCTGCGTAAGATTTAGACAAGGCTCTCAAATGGAAAACTGACTCTGGCTCCAGTAGGACTCATGGTGGAAAATCTCAGTGGCTGCTGCAGTCAGCAATGTTAGCACTTTTAACTGCTTTTTAATTTTTTTTTTAAATAAATGTGTTTATGTATGTGAATCCTGGGCATGCTCAGGTGCTAACTGGTCGATTTACTAGAAAACATACTCTTCTGTGTATTTCTTTATACTTTGGTGACCATTTTCTAAGAGGTATTCTGTGGAAGTTACTGGATGTAAACTTGGTTTGGTCTTATGTAAGGGCCAACTTACAGTGAAAATCCTGCCAGCAAATTCCACTTGTTTTCCAGTGCCCTTTGATCACTTACCTCTGCAGGTAGATGTTTTGAACTATATGTTAATAAGAATTAAATTCCAGAGTTTGTGAACTTTGTTGTCATTCTAATTCAAAAAGGTGAATTCTGTTGCTTTTCACCCATGTGGTTTTTTAAATCTTAGGAACAATCCTTCTGAAAGTGGTTTTCTTTTTCCCTCCAGACAAGGCACCTCTGTCCAAGAGTCTTTTACTGGTCCCCAGCACCCTGTCCCTTTTGCTGGCCCTCCTCCTGCCGCACTGTCAGAGGTTCTTCGTTTATGACCTCCAGGCAGTCAAGGATGACTTCCAGGTGAGCTCTGCTTCTCTGGTCTCTGGGAGGAGAGAAGGCAGATTTTTTTTCTTGATTTACCTTTTCTTTCTGCTATTCCTAGTCCCTCAAAGCCTCTAAATTTCTAAGAAATATTATTTATCATTAATATTCCATTAACAAGTAAATTTTCTAATTGCATTTATTGATATTTTCAGCAAAGTAGATTATAATGAAGCAATTCCAGTGTTTCCTTTTGCTAGGCACATCTCTTCAGTTCCACTTTTTACTCATGGAAATGTAATTTATAATTTCAAGAGAATTAAAAAACGATGTTAAATCCTTTTTTATGATTAGTATGCATACTTAACATTTTCAAAAACTTGCCTCAGTTTGAATATTGATTAGATGATCTAAGCTCTCTTAGCTCTAACAGATTGTGAATTACTTTTATAGTGGTGGTTAAACCAAGTAGGAAATTTCTCTTGGGTTTTTGCTACTGGGAAGAGCAGAACTCTATGGCTTTGAGATTTATGGGCTGATCTCACTGAAAATGGTGGTGGTGGGTCTTGTCTATGAGTTGGAGTGTTATTGCTAATTATGGTGTATATCCTGCCACCTTTTCTTTGCTAAATACTTGATTAGCCATTTAAACGTAATAATCCACGTCTTGAATACTGACACCTTTTCTTCATAATGATGTAATTAATACCATTGCTCAGGTTGGTGTCACCAAGTTTCTATGAAGGTCTTTCAGTTGTTTATCCATGTTACTGCTTTCTGTCAGAATATTGTATAGCTTCTGTATTATTTCACTTGCTGTGATGCAGTGATTCTCAATCCTGGCTGTACCTTAGAATCACCTGGATAAACTTAAAAATATATATATACGTGTATATATGCCAAAACTTCACCCTAGGCCAATTGAGTCGAAGAGTCTAGTGTTAGGGCCTGGGCATTGGTGTACTTTTTAAAAAGATCACCAGGGGATTCCAGTGTGTGACCAGCCCTGAGAACCACTGCTGTAAAGGAGTGTAAGGGCCCTCTGGCCTTGAGTTGGTACCTTCCTGGTTTTGGGGGTTAATTTAGTTCATCTGGCTAAGTAGGCAAGCATCCCCTTCTACTGCACCACTCTGTGGGCATCTATGCTCTAAAGGCAGTGACCTGCCTAGATGGAGGACGACCATTCTTCTGTCCAGGAATGTGAATAGCGACACTCTCCTGCTAGACCCTCCTAAGAGGTTCTTGGTGTGCATTTGTAAGAGCTGCTACAGAGATAGGAAGTTTCAGTTCTGCCTTGGGAAATCTAAAGACACACTTATAAGAACATGATACTCTAGGACACAAGTGTACATTAAATCCTTGGGGGGGTGATAAATGAAGTAGGGACCAATATAGGGTGGGATGGCCCTAGAGAGCCTTAGCAATGTGAGTTTTCCATTTGATCTGAAGGAAGGGATGACTATTAATTAATTAGCAGTAGAGAGAGAAGGGCATTTTACTTCCTGAAGCAATATGACCTTCAGACCCTTAGGAGTACTGTGTACGAAGCATGGTTGAAGACTAAGGCAAGGCTGGACCGGATGAGGGCAGGAGGGGCAGTTGATGAAGGGCTTTATTGTGCGAGTTCGGAATCTCCCAGATTTGGCAGTTAAGGCAGAGACCCTGCCTTTAGTGTTCTTCAGGGTGAAATGCAGAAGCAGTGCTTCACTGAGTGCAAGTCAGTGATTAGTCTTTATAGTAATACTAAATGGTTTGTTCTTATACCAGGTCTCAAGTTTCTGTGTCCTTGAGCATATTACAAAACACAAACTATTTAAAGCTATAACTTCTAGTTCTATTTGTCATTAACTTGGGGGAAAAGAAAACCAAAATAAATGGGGCTCTATAGACCCAATTTGTTATGTTTTAGTAATCATACCATCTGAATTTCCTTAATCCCTCAGGTTTTCCTAGTGGCTCTCAGGACTTGGCCCTGAGTAGAATACTTTTATTAGAATATTAAATGTGGGCGTAGAAGACTTGTGTCTTTCGTGGTTTCTGCATCTGCTGTTCTGCAAAGATGACAGTCATCATCATGTCACATTTGTAAAGTCCTGAACAGTTTACAAAGCGCTCTCATGTATGCTGTCTCATTTGATCATATTGATGGTAGTATATGCTGGCCTAAAGTTTCAATGTGATTCTGGTGCAGAGTCATTGAATTTCTGAGGGAGAAAAGAGATTTAGTTTGGAGATGTCACCTGTGTTCCACACGTGTGCTCATGATGGTCATTGCTAACTGACCATGGTACTGTTTCTCCTTGAACCCAGCTATGACCTTAACACAGATATGTAGGCAGCCACCCCCATTTCACTAGATTGGCAGGTGAAGTAAACTCTAGTGACCATTCCTGGACCAGTCCAGTGCTCTCATATTTTGGAGTACACTGATGACAGATACTGCCGGGTGTTTTGCCTGGAGTAGAGACAGATGTGTGATGTTTTGATAGTTGGTAGAGTCTGTTTTCTCATTTGTGTTCTTGTTATTATTTCTGTTGGCCAGAGCACAAGTTGTATGACCTTATCCAAGTAAAATACTTCCTCTGTCCTCTTTTTCCTTAAGATAGAGTTAATATTACCAATGTTCATAGCAGCATTATTCACATTAGCCAAAAGGTGGAAACAGTCCAAATGTTCATTAACAGACAAATGGATTTTAAAAATGTGCTATACACGTACAGTAGAATATTATTTAGCCATTAAAAGGAATGACGTTCTAATACATGCTTCAACATGAACCTTGAAGACATTATGCTAAGTGAAATAAATAAGCCAGACACAAAAGAACAAATATGGTATGATTCTACTTATATCAGGTACCTAGAATAGTCAAATTTATAGAGACATAAAATAGGATCATGGTTACCAGGGGCTAAGGGGAGGGGAGAATGAGGAGTTATTGTTTAATGGGTGCAGAGTTTCTGTTTGGAATGACAAAAAGCTTCTGGCAATAGTGGTGATAGGTGTACAACATTGTGAATCTTCTTAATGCCATTGAATTGTACACTTAAAAATAGTTAAAATGATAAATTTTATTGTATGTATATTTTACCAAAATAAAAACTACAAAAAAAGGGTTAATATTTATTTTACCTATCTTGTTAGGTAATTGTGAAGGGGAAATAACATCAGAATGTTTTGCAAATGTCATTGGGATTATCTCTGGGAAATATTTAAGAAGACTCAAAATAGGCCTTTGAGTAGCTCTTTCTTCTTTCTGTATTTCCTTATGTTTTTCACCCAACCAGAAGTTGATTTAAATAAACTAAAAGTTAAATTTTAAAATTTCAAACCTGGGGGGCCGGCCTGGTGGCTCAAGCGGTTAAGCGTGTGCGCTCTGCTTCCGCAGCCCGGGGTTCGCAGGTTCGGATCCTGGGCACACACTGAGGCAGTGCTTGTCAAGCCATGCTGTGGTGGCATCCCATATAAAGTAGAGGAAGATGGGCACGGATGTTAGCTAGGGCCAATCTTCCTCAGCAAAAAAGAGGAGGATTGGCATCGGATGTTAGCTCAGGGCTGATCTTCCTCACAAAAAAAAAAAAAATTCAAACCTGGTAGTAGTTAGTAACAGTTGCCATAAATTGCCTTGTAAATAGTTGCTGTGAAGTAGATTAATCGTTAAAATTAAGCTCAGAAATATGTATTTTGGGGTTTATTGCTTTTTAGTTACAACGTTGTTTTTAGTAGCATAAAAATGAACGTTAGCCTTTCATTCCAACTCATATATATAATTTATTTTTGTCTTACTAAACACAGTCTTAAAATTTTTTACAGGAAGTTTTCTGTTGTCTTAATGAGAATACATTTTATTATAATAAACACAAAAATTTTAAGTACCATTATATAGAAGAAATTTTTAGTATGAGACAGTTTAGCTCATTTCTTAGCAAAAATACATGTAGTTTTCCTTTGGTATGTGCATCATTATTTTGCTTAGAGTATAAAAAATAAGCAGTGTAAAGTAAATGTAATAAATTTTCTAAGAAAGAGACCTGAGCAAATCTTACTCTTATTTATTGTTCTTTTTTAAATCCCCATCTAGATTTGGAGATTGATATGTGGAAGAATAATTTGCCTTGATTTGAAAGATACTTTCTGCAGTAGTCTGCTTATTTATAATTTTAGAATATTTGAAAGAAGATATGGAAGCAGAAAATTTGCAGTAAGTTTTTTATGTATTTTCCCTTAGCTACTTAGCTTATAGAAAAATGTTTTTGCTTTCTTATTTTTAAATAGTTTTATTTTGTTAGACTTGGTGTTATTATTAACAATTATCTTTTAATTACATGATCCTCTATCTAATTTGGAGCATGGACATTAACCAAAGAAAAATTTAAAATTTAAGCCACTAGCATAATAAAATAATAATAATGGTAATGATAATAAATAATATCAGGTGTAAGTGGGTAATAAAAATTTTAATTCGGATTTTGACTTTAATAAAATTCTAATCACTTATTTTGCTTAGTGGTTTGTGTGTTACTTGTTAAAAATAAATCATGCTATAAATATCTTTTCTTCAACATACTTAGAAATTATCGAAGTTAATGCATTTGACCAATATGGTTTTACTCCCTCATTTTGAAAAGTCTGTTCTAATAAAAACAAACTTTAAAAAAAAAACATGTATATATATACCTAAGCTGGTTCTAATTAAATAAATGTTAGTTTATTTTTAAAAGACTCCTTTACAGTGTCCTTCCTGTTTTATTTTTAGTCCTTTTTGCTGGGTTCCTGGGTTTTGTCAGCCTTGGTTGATTTCATCCTCGTTGAGGCTGTGCGATATTCCTTCAGTATCACTGCAGCCAAGAATTTGCCTTCTGGATTGTAAGTAGCTCTCAAAGATTAGCTTAATTTATAACCACTTAAATCCGATTTAAAGCACTGTTGTACAAGAAAGTCAGTAAAAGAATATTTTAAACTTTTAGATATAGTAAAATTGATTTTATGTTTAAAAAAATATAATGTAGGGGCCGGCCCAGTGGCGTAGCAGATAAGTGCACGCGCTCCGCTTTGGTGGCCTGGGGTTCGCAGGTTCGGATCCCAGGGGCGCACCGACGCACCACTTGTCAAGCCATACTGTGGCGGCATCCCATGTAAAGTAGAGGAAGATGGGCACGGATATTAGCCCAGGGCCAGTCTTCCTTGGCAAAAAGAGGAGGATTGGCATTGGGTGTTAGCTCAGGGCTGATCTTCCTCACGAAAAAAAAAAATGTATGTAATGTACGCTTAGATTTTTATTATGTTCTTGAAACAGAATCTATTTTACACTCAGTCTTTTTTTCAGCTTTGAAATCCCACGTTTTGGAGAATTTTTAATGAATTACCTGTTCTGGTTCTGAAGATAGAATTAATTTTGTACGTTTCTATAGTGACATTTTGTCTGTGTAATTTTTTGAACTAGTTAAACACAAAAATACGAAGTTTATTCAGATTAGTTTAGGAAACAAAACTAATTTGTCTGAAGTTAGGCTTCTGAAGAGTCATGTTTTTTAAAACTGATGTTGTTTATATACTTTCACCAAAGATAAAACGGTCAGTATATAGGTTACAGCCTTGTAGCCAACCTGGAATGGCCAACCTAGCTCAAGAGTGTATATGCTTTCATATTGTGTTGATCTTCTTTAAAAACAAAACAAAAAACCCGTATATTAGTTTATGAGTAACTAGTATCTAGGAGCAGAGTTGTTGTGCATATAAATGACCTTAAAGCATTTCTGAATTAGGTATCTGAGACTCTATTTCAGAAATGAGATACCATGAAATAAAGATACCAGATATTTAAAATTCTGTGTGTACCAACTTCAGCCTTACTTTAATTTTAAATATGTTTTTGAGAACTATTAGGCCATTGTATATATCTTGATTCAAATTCACTTTGGATCTCTATTTTAAAAATATAATTAGTGATCTAATAGCTGTCACATTTACATTGTCAATATTTACAGTGTAGCTGCCCTATATGAGATTGACTGAATTATAGTTGGCATGAGTGTCAACCTTTAGCTGTTTTAATGACGTATGAGTCTGAATAATATTTATTTACTTATTTTTGTGAGGAAGATTGGCCCTGGGCTAACATCCGTGCCCATCTTCCTCTACTTTATATGGGACGCCGCTGCAGCATGGCTTAAGCCCTGCGTGGGTCAGCACCCCAGCTTCGAACCTGCAAACCCTGGGCGGCCAAAGCGGGGTGTGAATTTAACCACTGTGCCACTGGGTCGGCCCCCTGAATAATATTTGAATGGAGACAGATAACGTTCTGTGTCATAATTATCATGCAGTTTTTGTTGAGTTCCATGGGTTGTAATTGTAATTAGACTGAGAAGTTTAAGTTTGACTGTTCTGCTATTGTGGAAAATAGTGTAGTCATCAGGAATGATTCCATGTTGATTCAGAAAAGAAGCAGTGTTACTAAATCATTAATTTTTCCCAAACGTTTCTCATCCAGACCAATTCTTTTGGTTCTCTTTAAGGCCTACTGAGTTATGGAAGGGTATTTGTGTGTCATGTATGTTTGTGTTAGAATAAATTTGGGGGATGGCTAGTAACACAGCTTTTAATTCTTATTTACATTGTCTCCTTGTCTGATGACTTTTTTTTCCTATTGCACATAGAGTTGAATGACAGTTATTTCTTTATATGAGTGACATTTATTTCTTTATGGAATCCTATTAACTGGTACATATGAGGAGGATTGATTCAGTTTTGAAGTTGGTGAGAATATTTTTACTTATTCTTCAAGCAGGAAGACATTTACTTATTTAAATCTTAATTTGTAGCAAGAGTTGCAAACTTGAGTAAATCTAAAAGTTATATGCTCCTCTTTGAAAGACAATATGAATGTTACTTTAGCCATTACCTGAAAGAGAATAGAATTCTCTTTCCTTTTCAAATCATGAAGCATTACAGTATGTTTTTTAGAATCTTTATCAAACATAGACTTCTTGGAACATAAATATTTACCTCAGTAAATAAACTTTGCATTTTGTAAATATTTCTTTTATTTGATGTTGCAAAGCTTCAAAAACTCAAAAGAGGAAACTACTCTCTTTTTTTAGTCAATGTGCTTTAAAATTTGCAGTTTTTCACATAACATCTCATTGCCTTTTTCTTTCCCATCAATGCCAAATTTATCTGCACTCTTTACAATTCTTCACTTCCTATTTAATTCTCTCTTTTTTTACCTCACCGCTATTAAAACTTCTCTTATAAGAGTCACCAATAACCAACTAATTTCTAAAGTCAGTGGCTGGGCCGGCCCCGTGGCTTAGTGGTTGAGTGCGTGTGCTCCGCTGCTGGCGGCCCTGGTTCGGATCCCGGGTGCGCACCGACGCACCGCTTCTCTGGCCATGCTGAGGCCGCGTCCCACGTACAGCAATTAGAAGGATGTGCATCTATGACATACAACTATCTACTAGGGCTTTGGGGGGAAGAAAAAAAAAAAAAAGATTATCATACAAATTTATAAAAAAATAAAAAAAAATAAAAAATAAAGTCAGTGGCTTATTTTCAGTCATCTTATTTGGCTTACGGTAGCACATTACATGCTTTTGACCTCCCATTATTTCATGAAATAACCTGCTCCTTTGAGTCCCAGCATGCTGCTCTCTCGTGGTCCTTTTTGACCTTTTTACTGTCTGCAGCTCCTTTCTCAAGCTTACCAAGTGCTTTCTCTGAGCTATCTTGTCCACTCCCATGACTTCAACTACAGTTGACATCTATTGTTTCCAAACTCTTTATTTCCAGTCCATATTACTTTCCTGATCTTTCTAGAGTCATATTTCCTAATGACTTCTGAGACTCAAAGGAAATTTATCATGTTTGGAAGCTCTCATCTCTTCTGTACTCTCATCTTCTCCTCCTTCTGAACTCCTTATTTTAGTTAATGGCACTTCCATCTACTCAGTCATCCAAGCTGGAAATTTTTCCCTTTTCTCATCATTGGAGTGGGGTACCAAGTCTTATTTATTTGAAGTCCTGTATAAATCATTTGTTCATCCCGTCTTCTCTACTCCTACTGTCATTATCTCAGTCTAAACTCTAATCTTTTGTTGCTAGATTTTTGCAGTAATTCTCTAACTAGTCTATCAGTTTTAAAGCATTCCATGCAATGTTATCAGAAGTTATCTTTCTAAAATACAAGTTTGACCATGCCAGTCTTCCTTTCAAAAACCTTTAAATTCTCATTTCCTTCAGAATAAAAATTAAACTCCTCCAAGATGACATCAAGGCAATCTGGAATAGTGGGAATGGCATAGGCTTTGCCATCAGATAGACTGGATTTGAGATTCCAACTCTGCCAGATATACTTGTGTGTAATCTTGAGCAAATTACTGCTCTCAAGTTTGATTTCCTGAGCTCAGTTTATTGATGACCTCATATGTAAATTGAGGGTCATACTCTATCCTTCACAGGGCAGTGGAGAGAATTAAGTAAGCTCACTTATGTAAACATCCTAGCAGTAGTATCTCTGCCTCCCTTCCCCAGCTCCCGCATATATTGGTTTTCTTCTTTCCCTTCAAAGTCCTCATAATCTGACCCCAAATCCAGTGTTTGAAGCCACTCCCCATCAGTCATTCAACTTTCTTAACATGCCATATATTTGTATTCTCATGCCTACTTGGTTTACTTTCTGCATCCTGTCACCCTTTGGCAAGATTAATTGTCCTTTTATGTGTATTCTAACAAATCTATTAGGATCCCTGTTAGCATTTATTACATTGCATCATCATTATCATTATCATTATCTGGGCCTTCTCTGCCACCCTACTAGCTCTTTGAGGGAGAACTAGTTTTACTTTATGTACTCACTGCTTTACATTCAGTAATATTGAAGGGATAGCCTTGATTACAGTGTAGCCCCGTAAGACGCTAAGGTAAGATCTTTGACCTTAGACCTGTTCATCTCTTTTTCTAGTGCTTCGCATAGAAATTATACCTGGCATCTGATAGATTCTTATGTTATTTGAAATTCAGAAAATGTAACCATTAGGTTTTTAAAGTAGAGATAGCTCCATTATTAAAAGCTGTATATATACTAGGTGCTTCTAGTGAACCATGGCTATCATACATCTGTCCTTATATAGCTATTATTAATTGTTAGTATTTAAATGTGGATGTTATATTGTTTCCCAGAATCAGAACCCTCCAGAATCAGTGGAATTTTGTTTGTACATATGACATTAAAATAAGTCTGATTACAGTGCTCAATAAAATATTTTTTAGTTGTGTTTTATATTATCTGTAGTTTTATTGTGAGAACCATGACATACATTTTCACTTTGTTGACTTTGTGTCAGCAAAGTCTTTTGTTGTGTTTTGTGTTCTCAGATTAGATTCTTCTCATCAAGAAAAGCCATTGCAGAAAACCTGCCATTTAATACATTTTGTAAGAGCAGATTGATCTGTATAGTCGAGAGTAGGCCTTGACTGTATATATATACCATAAACCTCCATATCAAATATAGGAGTTAATTCCCCTGTAGAAATAATTATTCGTTTAAATATATTAATTAAAGTATCTTTCTCACTTGACTATTCAAACTGAAATCTTGATGTAGTTTTCTATTTTTGAGAAACTATATCTCAGTGTACCTCGACTCCTTTATCTTATGTAGCTATGAGAATGCTTGCATTCTATAAGTTCGTCTGCTTTTTGTTATTGGAAAATTGGTGATTGATGTGAAAGAAGAACTGAACTTGGTTTCTATTCCTGGTTCTTTAACTGAGCAAGTCACATAACCTCTTTGGACCTCAGTTTTTTTATATTTAAAACAGAAGGATTAGACTAGAAAGTTGTCTAAGGGATCTTCTCATACTAAAATGCTATTTGATGATTAGTCTCCTTTGTGTTTATCTTTTTTGTTTGTAAGAATATGAATTTACCCATATTAATTATAGAAACCCATTTATAACCAATGCGTTTATTTGCTTCTTAGTCCCATTAGGAGGTGATTGTGTTAATAGTAATAAAGGTGATTTAGCAGAGACAAAGTTATGGTTGACTCATTTGTTTATTTCCATAATCTTTAGAATAATGCGGGCTTTATAGATTATAGTTCACTTCCTTTTCTTTTTAAGTGGAGAAGTTACTTGGTTTGTTACTTTATTAGGGGAAATTAAATGGCAAAGCTAGGATAAGAATCCAAGGTCCTTAACTTGTGCTATTTATACTGTGACATACGGCCTGGAAAAAAATCTGTCTCTTTTGTGATGTGATATTTAATCACATAAGAAGAGCAAACTATTTATACTGGAGAAAGATATTTCACTATATAGTAGAAACCGCATGTTATAGGAATGAACTTACATTATTGGGTAGAAATAGGATCTTGGGTCAGGTATCCCCCATGGGTCTTAAGTAGAGTCTGGTACATAGTCGGCTCTTAGTAAGTGTTTGTTGAATGATTATTGTCTGTTTCCAAAAGAAAATGAATTCGGAGTAGGGGAGGGCTGATGGTGATAGCCTTTACAGGCCCCCTCAGGTGTTGCTCCTGCTAATTTTGCTCTGCAGCAAGTAACAGTGATGAGTTGAGCATAGTTGTTTGTGTAGGAATCCTGGAAATTTGGTATTTAGAACGCAAAATATTGGATTAAGACCACCAATCCTGGGTGTAAATTAAACCAAAGGGAGCTGCATCTAGATGGAAAATAATTTAATCAAGTTATTTCAAACAGTAGCTGGATTTTTTGCCTACTGATTTGATTGACATGACTTGCACATAGAATTAAATCCAAAAAGTTAGGTCAACTGTGTATTTAAATAAGGCTTGAATATGAAACACAAATTGGATGTTTTTCTCCCAATAACTTATGAAAATGTTTTATACAAGTTTGAAAAATAAAAATAATGAATTTATTAGAATACTTCACAATATTTAGTTATGTTGCCACAATAGTAAGATCCCACAAAAGAGTTTTTAAAGTTTATTTTTTTTTCAGGAGAGAAGGGTCTTGATAATATCATACAGAGTACCCACTGACCCCAGGGTAGTTAGTAAAGTGAATTTAAAGAGATTGAAGACAAAACACTTCTTATCATTCATAACATTTCACTGTTTATGTTGCTTAGTGACCGTAAACTACCTGATCGGAAGCTTTTTCTGCGCACGCTCCGAAGGTAATTGCGGTACAGCATGACGCTAATCACTCGAGCCTGAAATTGTTTTGAAACAATGTAGTAGAGAATCACATCCAGACAGGTGCTGAGGTTCATGAGGAAGGTGGTAAAGGCTCCCCAGGGATTGTAACTGTGGTCATCCCCTGCCAGCATCAGGAAAGCAAAACAGATGTGGAAAGGCATAAAGCAGACGAGCACCTGCACCATGAGTGTGATGATGATCCTTATAGACTTCTCCTTGACCTTTGGTTTCAGCTTAGATGTCTTGCCGTGCAGGAGACTGTGAATAATGACCAAGTAGCACCCAATCATGATGAACAGAGGAATCAAGAAAAAAAAAATCAGCCGAGTGAAGTTCAACACGTTAATAGCTTTTAAGTGGACGATGTCAGAAATCTTCAAGCAGGTGGCAGGGGTGGAGGCTTTATCTGGGTCTTCATAGAGCAGTAGGAGGGGGATGGTGGTTGTTAGGGTCATTATCCAGACTCCCACACATGCTAGCACAGCTTTGCACGTATTTTTAAGTTCTTTGGCGTATTTCGGCTGTACAATGGCCATGTATCTGTCGGCACTAATAAAAGCAAGAAGCCATAGCGCAATACTTGGATAAAACACCGTGAGAGCCCCAAGAATCTGGCAGAAGTATTCTCCAAATGGCCATTCACCTTTTGCGTAATAAAACATCCGAAAGGGTAAGCTCATTATAAATATTAAGTCCAGTAATGCCACATTCATCATATAGATGGTTACAGTGGTTCTCTTCTTGGTGGTACAACTGAAAACCCATAAGGCAGTGACATTAACAAATAATCCAATTATGAAGATGCAGCTGTAGAAGACAAGGGCTGCGATTTTGTATTCATCTGGATGGGAGTCGTTAGAAGGGCCAGGTTGAACTTGATTGTGAGGGGTGGTCATCTTATAGCTTGTTGGTGAGCATGACACTTAGAAACTGTAAGATAGTTAAGTCGAATAGGAGGAATAAAACACTTTGAAAATAAACGCTTAACATTCTTACATTTGACTTGGCATGTCAGTGGATTTTAATTTTGAGAGTATTTTATGTTGTAGAGTCAATATATGTGTCTTAGTATATGTTAAAAAAAACATTCCCTAGATATTATTACTAATATGTACTAATCTATTAAAATGATCTGGTGTGTCATAATGCACTGGCAGATTTATTCATTTTCTCTCTTCCTGCCACCTCCCTTCTCCCCCAAAGAATAACTATTTCTTTATGATTTTTTCCTATAGTGTGAAATTGGGTAGCAATTGTTCCTAAAATAAGCATTCTTTGATTGAGATTAATTAGGGAAAAGCCATTCTGAATTTTGAATCTTGCAAAATATAGTTTGCCACTTTTTATCATCTTCATTCTGTTTAAATATTTTGTAACCCAGATTAGTAATGTCCAAATAATGAATTTTTACTCATTAAATACAATCTTAATATATAAAATATGTACTAGAAAACTAATAAAGGAACTATGTAACTGGGTATTTACTGGATATTCACAGTAATTCTCATTTGAGAGCAGGACATTTTCCTTTTCACGACTGTATCCCCTGTGCCTATTGAGTACATAGTAAGTAGTAGTAAGGAAGTAGTCAGTAAGTAAATATTTGTTGAATTGATGGATGAGTGAAGGAAGAAACCTTTGGTGGGGTGACTCACAGCAGCTGCTTTCTAGTTGGTCAATGAAGACTTGCTCAGTTGGCTATTAAACCTTTTTTTTTTAAGTGGCAAACACTTCTTCTTAGTATTGTATTCTCCCTAAATTATCATAGGTCTGAGTAACAGCAGTGTCTTGTGCCATGATCTACAGATCAAAAACTTGACTCTTCAAATAAGAGATGAGCTAGTTTTTAATGCACAGTTGGCAGTGCCTAATGCTGAGTCTTCCAGAAGGTGTTTACCAGTGTCCTAGAAGTGGATTTCACTGCTGCATAGAAAGCAGCACCTTGAGAGTAAGATATTGCTAGTGTAGTAACTTTCATGGCCTCATTCTGTCTAGATACAGAAGCTTAAGTGTTATTTGTCGAATTGAATTTAAAAAAAGAATATCAAAGACAAGTAGTTATTATTAAGTCACTCAATAACTTTATGTGTATGCAGAAACTTATTCCCATCACGAAAAGAAAATGTCTGTTACTAATGGAAAGGAGTTTAGTTGACATTGACTCCTTAGTGTGAAACTCCCATCACCTATGATGCAACGCCAACAGTGATTTTAAAAATAGACTTGCCACAAGAGATGGAACCTTGTGGCATCCTCTTGAAATACGGAGGTGTAAGAAAAGTTTCCTTCAAAAACGTCACTTTACAGAGTGGGCTGTCTAATTCAGCCCTGCATCTCTCTTTAGTGAAAGCTGTGGGGGAGGTTAGCAGTCTGGTCAGTGGCATCCTGGGCTGTTGATCATTTAAAATTAATTTGAGTAATTGCTGTGGACAAACGCAAGATAGGAATTTGTTTTTTCCCTCCTTCCCTTTCTTTCTTCTTTCTTTCCTTCCTAACTACAGCTAGTTTGCCAAATATTTAGGTTAAATATGATTTTTGGAATAGAATTCTATATATTTAAAAGCTTATATTAGTTAAAATTTCCAAATATTGGTATGACTAGAATATTCGTTTCTATCAAATGAGAAAAATATTACACAGGAAAATTGAATCTCCTGTATTACAACTAACGAGAATAATTTTGGAGGTTTGATTCTTATTTTTAATTTCAATGAATTTTTAAATAGTGGCAATTATAAATGAAATTTTGTATCCTTTTTTCCCTTTTAATATTGCATCAGGACTCCCTTCACCCAGCCTCATCCCTGAATTTTGTCACATAAATTCCATACTTACAAACTATTTTTGAGTAAATCTTTTTCCCCTCATTGGGCTCAAGCTGCTTTTATGTCACCAACAGTTGTATTCATTTGCTTGAGGTTGGAAAAAATATGCACGATGCCTGTGTTTTAAGGGCGTCACCAGTAGAGGTTGTGCTCTACATACACAGATAAATTTTTGGATAAATATTGAAAAGTGATTGGCTTTCAAGTCAGCGTTTTAAAAGCTTTAGATTACATGATTATCTATAATCTTTCTTTTCTTAAAAGCCTTTTTAGTACATTTTGTGAAACAGTGTAATTGAAACCAAGTGGCAAAGACTCCTAAATATGCTTATGATTTATCATATCAACATTTTCCTTCAGTTGAAAAAAATTACATTTACTATTAATGTAAAACAGTATTGAAAATAAATGAAAAACCATATTAATAATGCAAGAAGATGACAGCATAACTCATTTCAAGATCCTTCACCAACAGTTTCAGTAATGTGTTATAATAAAACAATGATTTTGAAATTTAGTAATTACAGCATTATTTCTGATAACCTGTGAAGAAATTAATTAATTGCTACTTACCTCCAGTCCATCAGAAGGCTGTATTAGAGAGGAACAGTTTTGGTATACCCCGTTCTGTAAGAGATATCTTTGAGTTGCTTGTGTTAAAATAGCTCTTTCTAGAAATGATATATTTAAGAAATGCTATATTTCTTTGGTTTTAGGCTCTTCTTTTGCTTTAAAAAGTTGTTTCAAATATAATACTTGGTACAGGAGTTGGTACTCGCTCGGCTGTAATTGCTGCTTTGTCGCTTTCAGGAAGTACTCTCTGAAATAAGGCTTTTTCAACTATGACTTTACCCTGGATGTGGTTTTTCTCTTTCACAAGTGATTTGTTTATGAAGTCATGCTTAGCATAAGCTCCCCTTGAAATGATGGCATATATTTAAGAGAATCATACAACAAGGGAAAATATCTTCATTTTGTTTACTTTGATGCTTAAAGTCTGCATCATCTATTGAAAGCGAATAAGATTTGATGTTGACCAGAAGGGGATTCGTAGTGTAGCTTCTTTGTTTTCTAAGCTTTCTATGCTGTGTAACTTTATCTAGTTGCTTAACTACTCTGAGCCTTTGTTCCTAGTTAGTTTCGATACAGTTAAAATAGAGATAATACCCGTCTGATAGGATTGTGAGACTCTAAACCAGAAAAATTCTAACTGCTTAACAGAGTACCTAGCACTCAGTAGGTACTCCTACACAAGTTAACCTTTTACTACAAAGTTCCTAAAATCATCGAATATCCACTTTTTACTGTTAAAGTATTTCTAAATGGTTAAAATTGGGATCCTCATTTATTTGTTTCTGCTTTGCGTATACATTTACCCACTTTGGTTTGCTTTGTTTTTTAAGTCCCCAATGCTTCATAGCTCTTTTCTGTCATGTGGAAGTCTAGAAATAATTCCTTTTGCATAAATATCCCTGCCAATTGCTAAGAAAGACTCTGGAAGTCTTTAGTGGAATAATTTATATATTAGGAGTATTTTAACCTAAGAAGGGAAATGAAACCAATGGAAAGGGAAGTGAGCAACCCCAATCATTGCCTGCCTAGTTATATTATATTTTTTACTTTCTCTTTTCTACAAAAAAAAACTGATTATCTCATTTACTTGTCCTAAAATTTTAATTATCTTTATATTTGGCTATGCATGATTTGACAACTTTTAAACGGTACATGAACTTAACTGTTTTTTGAATTTAAGACAGTTTGAGGGCCCATGCTCTTTTTTTCTCAGACAAAGTCATAGTAAGTTATTTAAATCCTTACCTTTAGCAATTAAGTACTTTTGATGGTGATAACCTGCCAGAATAATGGGTTTTAGAAGCCTTGGCAACAACTAAGGCAAGTATTTCTTGTGTAGATGAGGCTTCGAGGCCCAGAGAGGACCTTGCTGAAGAACTCAGAGACAACCAGGCCCAGCTTCTCTGGGTGCTGAGTTCCGTGCTGAGTTCCCATTTCTGCCCTAGCTGCTGTAATAACTTCTTGTTATGAAGCTATTACATCGATTCGTTCACTAGACATGGTTTGTTCGTTGCTGAATTACATTAGTCAGTTTTTTATATATGGAGCTATGTTTCATATACACTACAGGAGTTAGATATTTCAGCTGGAGCTAGCAACCTCTTAGCTGCAGATCCAGTCTTTTCATTGCCTTAATTTCAGATAGCCTGTGACAAGGGTTCTAAAATTAAGTCTTGATTAGTGTTCCTGTGCTGCTAAAATCAACAGATATAGCGATGGCATATATCTCATTATGACTTGAGTCCTTTCTTGTGCACAGGGAGATTCTTTTTTCTGACTTGCTAATCTCTCAGAGAGGCAACAGGGGCACGTTAGGGATCCCCATAGGTGCAGCATGAGGGTGGATCAGCTCTCACTTGTTTCCCACCTTCCTCTCTGTTTTAACAATATGGGACCTTCTGCGTTTGCTCTTCCTTGCCTTTTGTATGCTGTGCCACCAACCTGTAACATTCCTCACCACTGCACTCCCATCTCTTGGCATGGCCAGCTGCTGTTTATCCTTAAATTTTAGTTTAAATGCTGCCTTTTCCAGGAAGTTTTCTCTGACCTCTGAAGCTGGGTTGGCTATTCACCCATGTAAGCTTCCTTGGCACGTGTCTGTGTTGTTATTGCATAACCACTTGCCTTTTATCCTCCACTAAATCGAGGTCCTGGAGGGTTGGCATGTGTTGTTTGTGCATGTGTATAACAAGCATTTAATAAACAGTGGTGGAATGTGCATCTGAAAAAGTAAGTGAAGAAATGGAGGATTGAGGGGTCATGGACGGATCACTGAGCGTGGTGTCAGCAACAGGGACACTTTGACCAGGTTATGTGAGGGGAACCTGCCAATGACAAGGCAGCTGTGGAGACTCAGGCAAGGGGCAGGGGGCAGTGACCCTCCTGGCCTCCTCCTCTATGACCCCTGCGGCACTTAACATCATTTTCTGTGTTCCTGGCTCTTCACAATAATTTTATGTTGGAAAAGAATTACAGTGAAAAAAAAATTCCCCCAAACCATTTGGCAGCAAGTAAAGAATGGATCAAGAATTAAACTTTTATAGTGTCTAGCTTGCTTCGTTAATACTTAAACCTAATGAATTTTTTATTCAAATAGAAGAACTTATCTCATTCGGGGACCATTCATGCAGCTTTAATTTCCTCACTTGTTTTGGAATGTGAGTGAAAGAAATTTTTCACCTTGCAAAAGATGGATTTCACATATTCCCAGGGGCTACAGAGTTCCTTTCATTTTATGAAATAATTTGTTTTAGCTCCAATTTGGAATTCTGGTTTAGATGTGAAAGTCCTAAGTAAATTTTTATTTTAGCACTTGAGCCCACGTTTTGAGTGAATGTAGCTTAGTTAAGCCCATTTCATAATTATTAGAAAGGATGTAGTTAATAGATTTACACAATAAATCACCATTATAAAACATGCTCCTATATTAGAGATTTGTCTGTGCCACAGATAAAATTATATTTCCTGTTCTTAACATATTTCTCTTTACCACAGCAAGTGTAAAGGGGGCTTATCTTAATTCCGCACACCAGTGTTGTGACGAGGGAACCACTGTAGTTATTGCTTATGTTTCCCAGCATGGGTGGCCATCAACACACAAGCCTGGAGTGTTTGGTACACAGCCAGCCCACAGAAAGAAGAGAGGGTGTGGGAAATGAAGAGTGCCCCCAACTGGGGTGAGAATCTTATCATTTGGCTCCAACAATCTCCCACTTTGATCTTATGGACTCTGTCCCCTACCCCTCTTTTTCAAACTTGTATCTAAACTGACTACTCTTTTTTGTGTGTGTATGAAGAAGATTAGCCCTGAGCTAACATCTGTTGCCAATCCTCCTCTTTTTGCTGAGGAAGATTGGCCCTGGGCTAACATCCATGCCCATCTTCCTCTACTTTATGTGGGACGCTGGCACAGCATGGCTTGACAAGCGGTGTGCCGGCGCGCGCCCAGGATCAGAACTTGTGAACCCTGGGCTGCCACAGCGGAGCACATGCACTTAACCACTACGCCACTGGGCCTGTCCCATAAACTGACTGCTCTCTTTTTTTAGCGGGGGAGATATGTTGAATAGTGGTTTCTGGATAAAGAAGATAGAGATACTATTTGTTTAAATCTGTTTTTTAAAAAAATCCCAGCAACTTATAGCTATAATCTTACAGCCAAGTTAGTATGAGCCTCCCTTCCACTTGATTTCCTAAATTGTATTATAAATTTAGCAATTCCCAAATTCCTTTTTCATGTCAATTTTTTTGCAGTTTTAAAATTTTACAGATACACAGACAATCAGACAATTACTTACCTCACAGCAAACAAGTTGAACACAGATAACCAAAGTGATAGATAATTCTAGTTAAAATAGATCTAAATCAGCAGTGAAAGTAGAGTTCCCTAAAGATAATAAAGGTTCTCTCACTTAGAGGATCTTAGGAGAAGGCTTCTACATGGCAATGAAGTCAGTCCTGGACCCACTGAAATCCTACAGGACCCCAGGCCCAGAGTTTGCAGTGTGACACATCGCTAACTGACTAGAGATCCAGACAGAGTCCCCAGGAAGCTGATAGAGTAGAACTCTCTGGTTATTGTGATGTACACGGCCACCTTCCAAAGATTCCGGTCTCACAGTTAAAGGAGATAGCATATATATATGGAGATGAGTGTATAGGGAAAAATATCCAGTAATATGAGGAAGTAGCAGTTTAGAAGAAAAACGTGTTGTGGAGAGTCAGGACTGGTAAAGAAACGAGAGGTGTTATTGAGTTACTTAAATCCAAACCTATATACTAGTGTGTTTGATTGAAGTATACTAAAGAAATACCTACGTTCTGTAAAGTTGAATGAAGCTTGTTGGATTAAAGAGAGTTTCTTAGGACTTTTTATCATCTCTGCCATTACTCTTATCTGTATTATCAGAGATGAGTAATCCTCAGGCAGGGGTCTGAGTGCTGTACCTGCATCACTGAATTTAGTTTTTACGCCAGCAGCAAAGTGTGTGGGGGCACACAGTAGTATGGATGGTGTCACCCAGGGATATTTCCTCATAATTCTCAGTTGGTGAGACTGTGTTGTGCTCTTTCTGTATTATGGGATTATACTTTCTTTTAGTCATTTTGTCGAAGTTGGTCCTACTTAATAAAGAATCATCAGAATAGTAATTTGATCTGTAGCAAAAAATCTCCTGAGAGAATAGACCATCCTTTCCTTTCCCTGTTTTCTTCTAATGAGTTGATATTCCCAAGGAAAGGTTTTGTAGCTGGATTCTGTCAGCCTGTAAATTTAATTTTTTTGTGTGTGTGTGAGGAAGATTAGCCCTCAGCTAACATCCATGGCCAGTCCTCCTCTTTTTGCTGAGGAAGATTGGCTCTGAGCTAACATCTGTGCCCATCTTCCTCTACTTTATATGGGATGCTGCCACAGTATGGCTTGACAAGTGGTGAGTAGGTCCACGCCTGGGATCCGAACCTGTGAACCCCGAGCTGCTGAAGCGGAGGATGCGAACTCAACCACTATGCCACCTGTAATTTACGCCCCTCTGAATTTAATTTTGATGCCTAGGAAGATCTCTGCCATTCGATGGGCCAAAGACTTGTAAGCACTCAAAAATGAGTGTATCCAAATGGTCGGTATACATGGACATGTGCTCAACCGCATAAGTATTCAGGGAAACAAAAACCACAGGATACTATTACCCACACACCAAAATGCCTGCAAAGAAAAAGACTGACCACATGAAGTCTTGGCAAGGATATAGAGCAATCAGAAACTCTTGTGCATTGCTGGTGGGAGTTTAAATTTGGAAAACAGTTGGATATTAAGCACTAAAATGAAGATACATATACCCTATGACTCAGATGCCACTGCTAGGTAGAAATGCATGTTCCTGTGCACCAGAGGACATAGATAAGAAGGTTCATAGTAGCATTATTTCCAATAGCTCCACATAAGGAACAACTCAACTGTTCATCAGCTGTGGAATGGATAAATCAGTTGTGGTGTAGACAAACAGTTGGATGCTTTTCACAATCAAAATGAATCCTATAGAAGGCACATGCAACAACATGGGTGAGTCTCATATATATAGTGTTAAGTGAAAAAACTAACACTTCAGACATGAAGGAATTCATATGGTATGATTTCATTTGTATGAATTTTAAAAAGCAAATCAAACTGAAATAAAATATTTAGGATTCAGGCTTAGGTGATAAAACCTTTTGGTGGGTTGTGGGAGCATGTAATGGCAAGGAGGGCACACCAGGAGAGCTTCTAGGATGCTGGCAAGTTCTTTTTATTGACCTAAGTGCTAATTACTCTCGTGTTTGTTCTATGATAATTCATTAAGCTGTATATTTTTGTTTTGTCCTCATCTCTGCAAGGGTCTCAATAGAAAACAGATGGCACACTTAAGTTAGAATAATTCAAGGAGGACTTAAGGATCTAATGACAAAAAGGGAACCTTTGGCAGGATGCTGGACTGTTGCCTTGCTGTGCCCACCACCCTTAGGCCTGAAGAGATCAAGGGAGGGAGAGGTTCCTGGAACCTGGAGGGAGGGACCCCATAGAGTCAACTGCCTTGAGAACAGTAGTGACTTTCTGTTGAGGGACATTAAGCCTGAGGTGACCTTGCAGGAGGGAACCTGGGGAATAAGTACCCTGGCCTCAGGCTGCTCCTTTCCTAAACTTCCTCTGAGGCTCCCATTAGCAGAACTCAGTGGAAGTCAGGGGGCCCTTGAGCTTCTGGATGAAATCCGTCCCCTCAGCCTCTGGGACAAACCAGGATGGAGAAGGGAAAAGAAGCAAATGGATTTTCCAGCACGCTGAACTTTTCTGTATGTATGTTACATTTCATTTTCGAAAGATTTTTTTTAAAAAAGCTTGGGCTTTGAGTTGGCAAAACCTGGGTTTGAGTGTGTCTCTGCTGCTTGTTAGCTGTTTCCATGAGTAATTTTTTTTACAACACCTTGAGCCTCATTTCTCATCTATGAATCATCTCATTCCTTATAGCTTGTGTAAAGTACACGTTTTAGACACCAAATACTTGTTGTCTTTGTCTCTCTCCTGCCTGAAATGTCCCCTTTTTTCTTCCTGGCAAAGCTAAATTTTTCCTAGGAATTTTCAGACTGGGGATGGATAGCAGTGTGGGAGCTCAGCTTATGCCACTGATTAATTAGCTGAGTTATCTTTAAAAAGAGTTAGTTCATTTTCTGATCATCACTCTCCCAACTGGAAGAAAGGGGAAGTTGGGCGAGGCTTTCTCGGAGGGCCCCCCTCCTCCCGCATTGTACAGTTCTAAGGAACTCTTCCCATCGCAGTGAGTATTTTATCTTTGTCTCCCTCTGGATTTTTGTAGGACTGGAGATAAGAGACATAGGGGAGGACTTGGAGCTCTGTGCCCTCACAGGGAAACCTTAATGTCTTTAGGATTCATTTAGTGAAACCTCATCTCAGGAGCCTGGAATGTGTGTGTTGGTGTTTGGGGCCTGCTCTAAACTCAGAGTGCCCGGAGCCCCGGGGGTCCTGTTCGTTCTGGCCTGTGCACTCCTGTCCCGTCTTTTACTGTCCTGTCCTTTAGTGCGTGTGTTTTTATCTTATTTTTAATTTATCTTTGTCAACTTATTTTTCTTAACATATTTGATTTTATTTATTCTTTAGACGTTTGTCCATTTCTAGTAGATTGTTAGATTGTTCCAGTTAATTTGCCTATCTACTTTTAACTCTGTCTCCTTTAACCATTACTTTTATATATGGCAAGCAGGAAGTGCAGCTGTGAGAAAGGACTAGGTCCAAGGCTGCCCAGTTCCTAAGCGTGGGAGGCTACCCCCTCTTAGTGACTTGATCTCCCACACCTCTCCCAGGAGAGCTGTCATTCTTGGTGGTAGAGAACCTCTTGGAGACATTATATCAGCCTGCGGAGGAAGACATAAAAATTGTACAGGCTTTTTGTTTCCTTGGTAATAAAACTGCACTGATCTGGGTTACTCAGAAGAGCTGTTTACCAGAACTCTCCCTCTTATGCTTAAAAATTAATCTAGCACCATTGACAAATCAGTTGAATTTTTGGAATGATGTTATCTTCTTACTGCTAATACTTTTTGTGTGGATGTTCTTTATGAGAAGTTTATGACTTTTGGCTCATACAGCTTCTTGCCAGCAGCAAGCCACGCAGTCTAAATAGAATCTTACAGAAAAGGGAAGGAAGTAGGTAGTACCACCCTCAGAGACCTGCAGGGCAGCCTGCTGGTGTGCGTGTTTGGATGGAGGGACACAGACCCTCGGGCTGCGTCATCCTGCCTCTAGTATATGATTTTTCTTCTAACATTAATGTGATTATTTAGGATCAGTATTCATAGGTTTTTAGAACTGGGAGTTAGAGGTATCTATGACATTTCTCTTTTACGGTTGTATTGTTATTCATCCCTTGATTGTACTCTTGTCTTGTTAACAAGGACCTGGCACATACATCTGCACATATCTCAGTGCACCTAGCATAGTGCTTCACACACAGTAGGCCCTCAATAAATAGGCTTATTGATTTGACTAGTGTTAGTGTGTTTCTTTTTCGATAAGAAAGAAAACTATGGCATGTTCCAAAAAAGTGAATGCCTAATGTTTCTAGGTTGATATGATCGGAAAGATATATCAAGCAAAAGAATGAGACAAAAAAGAGATAGTTAGCGTTGGACAAGTAGAGGCCCTAGGGTGAAAGCGTTTGGGCAAGATAAATATTTGTTGTATCAGAGAAGTTAATGCAATTTATTTAATGTAGGTGAACTTACACAATTAATTGAGCGTGAAATAGTTTTAGATTGCTCATGTATATTATCTAGTTTTCTCATACCATTTGACATTTCAAGCCTGCTTTGACATAAATGCTGTGCTTTTACTGCCACCTACAGATGATTAGCCCGTCTTGGAGCTCTTCACCTTTACCTGATATGAAGTCTTATTGAGATTGAAATAAATTTTTTAAAAAACTATTAGTGGAAAATAATAAAAATATTTTAGTGTTAATTTCTAAATATTTCTATGTTATGTAGTATTATGTAATAGAAATGTCCTCATTGCTCTAAAACATTTTGGCTTATAGATCATTTCTGCCTTCATTGGAAGCATCCTGTCTTTTTTAGAAAACTGTTTTCCTCTGTAGGACTATGTATTCCTGGGCTAGGGTCTTGAGAAGATTCCATTTTAAATGTTATTTGTGCCTGGGATATTATGCTGAGAGTAAAACATAAAAGTGGCCTTGGAACAAATTTGATATGGTTTCAAATTTTTTTGAATTGTGGTAAAATATATACAACATAAAATTTACCGTGGTAACCATTTTTAAGTGTACAGTTCAGTGCTGTTAAATACATTCACATTGTTGTGCAACCAGTCTCCAGAACTTCTTTCCTCTTCCCAAATTGAAATTCCATACTCATTACCCAACAACTCCCCATCCCTCCCTCCCTCCCTCCTGCCCCTGGCAACCACCATTCTACTTTCTGTCTCTATGAATTTGACTACTCTAGGTACCTCATAAAATGGAATCATACGGTATTTGTCCTTCTGTGTCTGGCTTATTTCACTTAGCGTAAAGTCCTCGAGATTCGTCCATGTTGTAGCATGTGTTAGAATTTCCTTCCTTTTAAGGGCGAATGATATTTGGTTGTATCAATATACCACATTTTGTTTATCCATTCATCTGCTGATGAATGGGTTGCTTCCACCTTTGGCTATTGTGACTAATGCTCTATGAACATGGATGTACAACTATCTCTTTGAGACCCTGTTTTCAATTCTTTTGGGTATATACCCAGAAGTGGAATTGCTGGGTCATGTGATAATTCTATTTTGAATATTTTGAAGAACCACCATACCGTTTTACATAGTGGTTGCACCATTTTATGTTCCTACCAGCAATGCACAGGGTTGCAATTTCTCCACATCCTTGCCAACACTTGTTCTTTTCTGTTTTGTTTTATTTTGATAATTGCCATCCTCATGGGTGTGAGGTGGTGTCTCCTTGTGGTTTTAATTTCCATTTCCCTGATGATTATTGATATTGAGCATCTTTTCGTGTGCTTGTTAGTATATCTTCTTTGGAGAAATGTCTATTCAAGTCCTTTGCCCATTTTTGAATCAATTTTTTTGTTGTTGTTGAGTTGTAGGTGTTATTATATTTTCTGGGTAATAACCCCTTATCAGATGTATGATTTGCAATTATTTTCTCTTATTCCATAAATTGCCTTTTTACTCTGTGTCCTTTGATGTACAGTTTTTTGGGGCATGGTTTTATGTCCACCCACTTATCATATTCTCATAATAAGGATGAATTGGAAAGCTTAAAATTTTTTTTTTCAGTTCAACCTTTTTTGTGTGTGTGTGTGAAATTTTTGTTGTACATTATTGTTTGTCAGTCACCATATAAGTGCATCCCTCTACCCCTTGTGCCCACCTTCCACCCCCCTAGCCACTGGTAACAACCAAACAGTTGTATCTGTCCGTGTGTTGGTTTATCTTCTACATATGAGTGAAATCATGCACTGTCTGTCTTTCTCTTTCTGGCTTATTTCATTTAACATAATACCCTCCAGGTCCATCCATGTTGCTGCAAATGGGATGATTTTGTCTTTTTTTTATGGCTGAGTAGTATTCCATGGTATATGTATGCCACATCTTCTTTATCCAGTCATCAGTTGAGGGACACTTGGGTTGCTTCCATGTCTTGGCTATAGTGAATAATGCTGTGATGAAGATAGGGGTGCATAAGCCTCTTTGAATTGTTGATTTCAGGTTTGTTGGGTAGTGGGATAGCTGGATCATAAGGTATTTCTATTTTTAATTTTTTGAGGAATCTCCATACTGTTTTCCATAGAGGCTACACCAGTTTGCATTCCCACCAGCAGTGGATTGCGGTTCCCATTTCTCCACAGCCTCTCCAGTGTTTGTTGTTTTTTGTCTTGGGGATTATAGCCATTCTAATGAGTGTAAGATGATATCTTAGTGTGGTTTTGATTTGCATTTCCCTGATGATTAGTAATGTTGAGCATCTTTTCATGTGCCTACTGGCCATCTGTATATCTTTTTTGGAGAAGTGTCTGTTCATTTCCTCTGCCCATTTTTTGATTGGGTTGTTTGTTTTTTTGTTATTCAGTTGTGTGAGTTCTTTATATATTATGGAGATTAATCCCTTGTCAGATATACGGTTTGCAAATATTTTTTCCCAGCTGGTGGCTTCTTTATTCATTTTGATCCTGGTTTCATTTGCCTTGTAGAAGCTCTTTAATCTGATGAAGTCCCCCACTTGTTTATTTTTTCTTTTGTTTCCCTTGTCTGAGTAGACATGGAATTCAAAAAGATCCCTTTATGGCTGATGATGAGTAGTGTACTACCTATATTTTCCTCCAGGAGTTTTATAGTTTCAGGTCTCACCTTCAGGTCTTTGATCCATTTTGAGTTAATTTTTGTGTATGGCAAGAAAAGCTTTAAATTTTTATTTATTTTGTTCATGTCTTTTGTTTGTTTTTTTTTTTTTTTGTGGGTTCTGGTAACATTGGTTTATAACATTGTATAAATTTCAGGTGTACGTCATTATACTTCTATTTCTGCATGGATTACATCATGTTTTCATGTTCACCACCCAAATACTAATTACAATCCATCACCACACACATGTGCCTAATTATCCCTTTTGTCCTCCTTCCCCCGCCCCCCCTCTGGTAACCACCAATCCAGTCTCTGTCTCTATGTGTTTGTTTGTTGTTGTTATTATCTACTACTTAATAAGTGAGATCATACGGTATTTGACCTTCTCACTCTGACTTATTTCACTTTGCATAATACCCTCAATGTCCATCCATGTTGTCACAAATGGCTGGATTTCATCGTTTCTTATGGCTGAGTAGTATTCCATTGTGTATATATACCACATCTTCTTTATCCATTCGTCCCTTGATGGGCACTTAGGTTGCTTCCAAATCTTGGCTATTGTGAATAACGCTGCAGTGAACACAGGGGTGCGTGTATCTTTACGGTGTTTTCATGTTCTTTGGGTAAATACCCAGCAGTGGAATAGCTGGATCATATGGTAGTTCTATCCTTAATTTTTTGAGGAATCTCTATACTGTTTTCCATAGTGGCTGCACCGGTTTGCACTCCCACCAGCAGTGTATGACAGTTCCCTTCTCTCCACATCCGCTTTAAATTTTTAAATGTTAGGATAGGGTAGGATAGATTTTCCTCAGTAAAATTCATGTGTTCTTTAAGGACCGTTCCCAGTGACTTAGATAATCTGAAGAATATTTACCTCCAGTCTTCAACACCTACCTTCATGCAGGAGGGTGTAAAATAGGGAGGGCAGAAACAGACTCTGTTCCAGAATCGGCTCACTTCAGAGCCCTCCACCTGCTAGTGCTTCTTTCTTATGCTCTGAAAATCATTTGTCTCTATTATTACAATAATATGAAAATAAAGGAATAACATTTACCTCTTTATAGTGTTCTTCTTCCCTGCTCATTCTCATTAATATTTATCAGTGATTAGTTTGAAAATATGGCATGTTTGCTTATCAAATTTGCAAATTACAAAAGTTGGGAAGAGGGGCCAGCCTGGTAGCGTAGTGGTTAAGTTGAGTGTGCTCCGCTTTGGTAGCCCGGGGTTCACGGGTTTGGATCCTGGGTGCAGACTTACACACCGCTCATCAAGCCATGCTGTGGCGGTGACCCACATACAAAATAGAGGAAGACTGGCACAGATGTTAGCTCAGGGACAATCTTTCTCAAGTGAAAAGAGGAAGATTGGCAATAGATGTTAGCTCAGGGCCAATCTTTCTCACCAAAAAAAGAAAAAAAAAAAGGTAGAAGGACATTTTAGTCATGGTAGAGGCTAAGCTCTTGTGACGAAACCCCAAACACAGTGGCTCAAAGAACACAGATGTCTGTTTCTCTTTTGTAAACCCCTGGTGAGTAGGCAGGCTTCGGTTTAGGAAGTCATCAAGGGACTGAGCTGGTGTGGCAGCTTTGTCACCCTCAACATGTGCCCTCCAAAGTGGCTCCTGTTGTTTCCATTTCCAGCCGACATGGAGGAATTAGAAGGAAAGTCCAGGATGAGGGATTGGTTTTTCACCAACTGCTTTAGAAGTTGTAAATGTCACTCAGGCTCACACACCATTGGCAAGAACTTGGCCATGTGGCCACAACTAATCGTAGGGGAGGCTGGGAAAAATCCTTAGTAAGGCAGCCAAATCCCTGGTGATAAGGAAGAAATGGGTTTTGAGGGGAACTGCTAGCAGTCACCTTCAAAGAGCAATAGCTGTAACACATTAACTGGTTTAGCAGGCTGGAGGTGTGAGCTCCACAATCAACATGTAAAACACTGGAGAGAGAGAACATCAGGTCTTTCTCTTCGGCCTAAAAAATCAACTGTGGGAAGCACTGAATGGCAGAATTGCTACTTTGGCAGTCATGGGTTTGGAAAAGCCAAGGGAAGCCTGTGAAATGGCATCATGGTGTGGCTGCCAGTTGACACTGAGTGCCCATGGATGCCGTAGGTAGTATTACAGGGCAACAGGCACGGCTCTCGTGGTCCTGGTCCATGTCAGGAAGGGGCGAGGATGCAGACCTGCCCTGTGAGAAACAGGTGAGAGAGCAGGCAGTGTTTATCCCGGAGAGGAGAAGATGCGAGCAGGAGCTGCGCTATGAAAGAGGAGTTAAAAATTTGGGAGGGCACAGTCAAGGGTGAATTAAGACTACAGAGAGATGCTACAGGAAGTTGTTAGGCTTGGTAAGGAGTAACTCTGTGGCACTCACTGTCTCAAGGCAGAGTGATTCTGTTGGGAGGTGTTGAATTGCGGACACTGAAGATACTCAAGCAGTGGCTGGGAAAGCACTGGGTGGGAATGTTATTCAGGAAATCCATACATGGCCTAGCAGGAATGAAATCCCTGTGCAAGACCTTCAAACCCTGAGCATCCCTGATTCCATGCTCTTCTTTACTATGGGGTTCACTGCTGGGCCTAGAGAACTAGAAAAATTAATAGGACTTCAGCAGAGGGACATTGTGTCCCAGGAAGTTCTGTGCACCCCAGTACCAGGACAGCAGAACTTACTCTCCTGTCCTCTAAAATACAAGGACATAAGTGTCCATTGATGGATGAATGGGTAAAGAAAATTGTGTGTGTGTGTCACACACACACATACACAATGGAATATTTATTCAGCCATAAAAAAGAAGTAAACCCTGTCATTTGTGACAACGTGGATGGACCTTGAGGGCATTATGCTAAGTGAAATAAGTCAGACAGAGAAAGACAAATACAATATGGTTTCACTTATATGTGAAATCTTAAAAAAATTAGCTCGTAGATACAGAGAACAGATTGGTGGTCACCAGAGGCAGGGGGTGAGGGGGTGGATGAAGTGGGTGGAGGGGATCAAAAAGTACAAATTTCCAGTTATAAAATAAAAATAAATAACTCCTGAGGATGTAATGTACAGCATGGTGACTATAGTTAATAATACTGTATTGCATACTTGAAAGTTGCTAAGAGAGTAGATCTAAAAAGTTCTCATCACAAGAAAAAATTTTTGTAACTATGCATGGTGATGGATGTTAACTAGATTTATTGTGATCATTTTGCAATATATACAAAATTGAATCACTGTGTTGTACACCTGAAACTAATATAATGTCTTATGTCAATTATACCTCAATAAAAATAAAGTAACAAGGGCATAATTCAGTGCAATGTAGAGTTATTACACTAGTGAGGTCAACTATTTGCAAAATGAAAAGATTTTATTTTTTTCTATATAATCTAAATGATTGATTTTTCTTTCTTATGAGCAAAGAATATTTTAAAATTTTTGAAGTATGTACTTCCAGGAAATACTTTATAAATACTTAAAATTAAAGGAGAACAGGGCCGGCCCCGTGGCTTGGTGGTTAAGTGCGCGCGCTCCGATGCTGGTGGCCCGGGTTCAGATCCCGGGCGCACGCCAAGGCACCACTTCTCCGTCCATCCTGAGGCCGAGTCCCACATACAGCAACTAGAAGGATATGCAGCTATGACATACAACTATCTACTGGGGCTTTGGGGGGAAAAATAAATAAATAAAATCTTAAAAGAAAAAAAAATTAAAGGAGAACAGAATGAAACAAATCTTGACACCATTAAAATAAGGGTAAAATGACAAGACCTAAATAATGAGTTGGTAGGGTGACATCTTTGAAAAATTTGTAAAATAAAATATCCAAAATAATTTATGTTTTTCATATATTACTAAAAGTTCTTACAGAACTTTAATATGGACTATTTAAGCTTCCATGTTAAAGCTATTTTTCCCTTTTGAATGAGCACATCTGCAGTTTAATAGGCTTTGCCTGCAGTCACACTGTGAACCAGCAGATGGCAGCGTTAGGCAGAACTTGATAAAAGCTGTAAACCTCTGAAAGTTATTAAATGGGGCTCAAAGGGTGAAATAGTTTTGTAATCAAATAAATAAGAGAGAAGTATTATAGTTTTTACAGACAACTTGAGCAGTTTGGATACCTTGTGACTATTTTTAGAGCATGTATACTATAGTTAGAATTTAAAACTGGTATTGTGTATGTGTGTGTCTTTTTTTCTAAACTACATGACAAAGTATTTCAAATACAATTGATATAGCAATTGTGACACTACTATGATATAAACCTAAGAGTAATTTTAAGTTCTGATTATGAGTGGGCTCAATACAGCACAATTTCAAATTTATAACTATGCAAAATGAGGCAACACCCTACTTGGCCCCAGTAGTAACCTTAAGGAAAAAGGTACTCAGCGTTATCTGAAAATTATTGGGCTAAACAAAGAGAATTATAAGCAGAGATTTTTGTCGAAGGGATATAGTAATATTGTTTTACGTTTTGTGTCTCTGAAGTCTTGTATGCAGCACAAGCTGTGGTTTTACCAGAATGCATGTATATGTAAATGTTAATAAGACAACAATTAGAATTTAGTGGAGGTGGATATTATAAAACCATGTTACAGTTATCAGCTTTTGTATTCCCAAATGATGTACCTTAGCTAATTCTTGGGCACATGGAGTGGTAGCTTTTAATACCTACTTCTAGCATTTCTATATCAATATCTAAGGGTTTAGGTATCAACAAGTAGAATAATCTCAAAACCCATAAACTGATTAAAGTAGGACACAAGAGTTTGTACTCAGATGCACAGTTATATAGAAATTGGTGGTTGATGGTATGAACATACATATGAGTTCTAAGGAAGGATAAATATAAGGAACAGGAAGCTCAACTGTGAAAGATGATTTTTACTATACTGTCTGTGTACTTTTAATAACTTAGAAAATGTACTAATGTTTTATGGTAAATTATTTTTTGAAAAGTCAGTTTTAGTTATATTTTAGGAAAAGAAGGAAGAATTTCCACAGTGAGGAAAGGAATACCTTTACACTCCTTTTTATAAAGTAACCACTTAGGAAAGGTTTGAGCATGCATATATACATGCATGAATGAGTGAGAAAATTCTACCTCATATTTCACAAGAATGATCGACTCCCTCTGATTTCCTCATTTCTTCTTTCAACAAATATTTATTGAGCACTCGCTTTATGGTAGGCACTGTTCTGGCCTGTAAGAATCCTGCACTGATCAAAATAGACACAATCTTTCTCATTTATATTATAATTGGGGGTGGAAGGCAGTAAACAAAGTAATATAACATATAGTATGTCAGATGATGATATATGCTGTGTAAAAATAAATAAACCAACTAACCAACCAACCAGCCAGCCAGGATGGGAATACTAGGGTGTGAGTGGGGTTGCAGTTTTAAACAGTACGGTCAGGAAAGGCCTCAGTGAGCAGGTAATATTTGAACAAAGACCTGGAGGAGACAACAAGTGAGCCATGTGGCAATCTGGGGGAAGTGTATTCCGGGCATAAGAAACTGCCAGTGCAAAGGCCCTCAGATGGAGGCCTGACTCAGGCAACCATGTAGCTGGAGCAGAGTCAGCCAGCGGGGAATAGTAGGAGATGAAGTCAGGGAGGTGAGAGAGGTCATGGGGTCTTACACAGGCCAATGTACAAATTTTTGCTTTTATGCAGAGGGCAATGGGGAGCCATTCATGATTCTTTGGGAGACGGAAGCACATTGGTCTGTACTATTTTTTCATTATGGTTCCTATTCCTTTTAAAAAGTATGTAATCATTTTACACATTCACACATTGTTCAATTACTTCTAGTTCTCAGATTATCAAATTCTCCCTAAGGGCACTCTCTTACTGCTTGTGGTTTATGGTTTTTGATTGTGAACTCATTTTCAGTGGATTTTGTTTGCTGTTGGCGCCCCCGTGTGCCTTAGTTCATGAAAGTATCCTTACAAAGGGACTTTGTGTTTACTACTGCTGCATCCCCTGGATTTTTGTTGTCCTGGACTAGCTTTTATGTTATTTTCTTACCTTAGAGTTCCCATACCATTCCAGTGGGGTAAATCTAGACCACAAATTTAGGAATGATATAGGCTTTGCATTTTAATTATTTGTTAGGACTGTTTATTCTTTTCTTTCACAAAGCCCTTGATGTAAAGCTAAATGTCCTCACTGCTTCAACAGACTGAATGGGATATTTTTAGCCTTCTCTGTAAAAGGCACAGGTCTTTGAGCATCTGGGCTCAGTCCCAGCCCTTCCTCCTTGAGTGTTTGAGGCCATGTCTTCTATCTCTGAGTAGGCCTAAAAATTCCAGCCCTTGACCCCAAGGCTTGTATCTAGGTCCAGTCTCTTGGGGGTCACTGAAGCAGCACTCTTTGATTTCTCTTTGTTCTGATATTTGGGTTTATTACAGAAATTTTTAAGCATACACAAAAGTGGAGAGAGCACTATATTGAATCCAAGTTTCAACATCACCCAGCTTCGACAATGATCAGTTTGTGGCCGTCTTGTTTTATCTATATCCTCCCTCACACTTGTGTGATTCTAATGGACCTCTGATAGACTATCTTTGTCATTTAAACCAGGAGCAGAAATGTATGGTCATTGGGTGTGTGTGTGTGTGTGTGTGTGTATTTATCTGCTTCTTTGCTTTCTATTCTATACCATTGGTCCATTTATCTGTTCATGAGCCTCATACTCTAATATCTTTAAATTATTTTGCTTTTTAGTATATGTTAATATCTAGTAGAACAAGTCACTCTTTTGTTCATCTATTTCAAAATTAACCTAACTATTCATGTACTGATACCTTTATTAAGTTTTTCCATCCAAGAGCATGGAATATCTCTCCATTTATTTATAACATCTATGTTGTTTGTTAGATTTAAAAATTTTGTTATACAGATCTTTTGTATTTCAAGATACCATATAGTTTTTGTTATGGTGACTGATAATTGTATTTATTTATTATGTTTCCTGAGTGTAGTTATTTTATTGCTGGAGTAGAGAAATGTTATTGATTTTTGTAAGTTGATCTTGCATTTGGCAACCATGTTGAACTCTCTTGTTTATTTAATCTGTTCATTTTTCTAGGTGACGTGGTAAGTATATATTTTACTTCCTAAGAAACTGCCAAACTGTTTTCCAGAGTGTCTGTAACATTTTGTGCTCTGATCACCAATGTCTGAGAGTTCCAATTACTCTACATCCTTAGGTCATTTGGTAGTGTCAATTAAAAAAAATTTTTTTTAGCCATTCTAATGAATATGCAGAGGTATCTACTGTCATTTTAGTTTGCATTTCCCTGATGACTATTGATGTCTTGAGCATTTCTTCAGGTGCTTTTTGCTGTTGGTACATCTTCTTTCAAATCTGTTACCCCCTTCCTTTTTAAATTGGGTTGTTTTCTTATTACTGAATTGTGAGAGTTCTTTAAATTTTGAATACAAGTTTTTTTAATCAGATGTATATTTTGCAAATATTTTCTCTCAGTTTGGCTTGTCTTTTCATTTCAATAGTGACCCTTGAAGAGCATAATTATAAATTTTTATGAAATCTAATCTATCAGTTTGGGTTTTTTTTTTTTTATAACTCATGTTTATTGTATTCTGTCTAGGAAATCTTTGCCTAACTCATGGTTACAAAGATTTTGTCCTTTCTTTGCTTCTAGAAATTTATAGTTTTAGATTTTCCATTTAGGTGTATGATCCATTTGGAGTTAATTTTTATATGTGGTATAAATTATGAGTTGAAGTTCATTTGTTTATATATATGGATGTCCAATTGTTCTAGCCCCTGTTATTGAAAAGAGTATTCTTTTCACGTAGAATTAGTTATTCTATTTAAGATTTTTTTTAAAGAGAAATGTATAGCATTAAATCTTATATTAGAAAAAGAAAGTCTCATATCACTTTATGTACATATGGGTCTATTTCTGGATTCTGTATTCAGTCTCACTGACATAAGTGTTTATCCTTTTCTCAATAGCACAGTGTCTTGATTTTTGTAACTTTCTAAATCTTGAGATCAGATATTGTGTCTTGAGCCTTTTTTTTTTTTTCCTTTCAAAATCGCTTTGGCTATTTCAGTTCTTTTGCTTTTCATTATGAATTTTAGAATCAGTTTGTTAATTTCTACCCAGAAAGCCTGCTGGGAATTTCACTGGAATTGCATTGACTTTATACATCAATTTAAGGAAAATTGACATTTAAACAAGATTGAGTCTTCTATTCCATGCACATGGTATATCCCCATTTATTTAGGTCTGTTTTTAAAAAAATTTCTCTCTTCAGTGTTTATAGTTTTCAGCATACAAATTTTGCACATATTTTTTGGATTCATATCTAAGTATTTTATGGTTTTTGGTGTTATGGCAAATGGTATTTAAAATTTTTTAAACTTTCAATGGTTGCTTGCTGGTATATAGAAATACAGTTGATTTTTTTTCAGGTAGGGTTTATTCCAGGAATGCTGATATAGTTCAATATAAAGAGATCTATTAGCATATATCATATATTTCATTACATCGGTAGGTCAAAGGCAGCAAAACTGATCATTTTAAAATTCAAATATAATCAAGTCATATCCATTCTTAAAATAGAACCATGGCTTTCTATTGCTTTTTTTTATAATAGTGTTTTATTTATTTTGATTTATTTTGCTGAGGAGAATTAGCCCTAAGCTAACATCTGTTGCCAGTCTTCCTCGTTTTTTTGCTTGAGGAAGATTAGCCCTTAGGTAACATCTGTGGCAGTCTTCTTCTACTTTATATGTGGGTCACCGCCACAGCATGGCTGATGAGCGGTGTAGATCCACACCCAGGGTCTGAACCCACAAACCTGGGCCGCCGAAGAAGTTTAGTTATGTGCTGAACTTAACCACTATGTCATGGGGTTGGCCCCATCTATTGCTTTTTTAAAAATTTAATTTTTAAATGTGGTAAAAGAACCCCCACATAGTATAAAGTTTGTCCTCTTAACCATTTTTAAGTGAGTTAAGTAGTGTTAAATATATTCACGTTGTTGTACAACAGATCTCCAGAACTTTTTCATCTAGCAAAACTGAGACTATACCCATTAAACAACTCCCCATTTCCTACTCTCCCCAGCCCTTTGTATCTACCATTCTACTTTCTCACAGAGCTGTTCTAGTAGCTTTTTTTTTTTTTATAGATCCTTTTGGATTTTCTACATAGATATTCATGTTATCTGAGAATAGAGATATTTTTGTTTCTTCCTTTTCAATCTGTATGCCTTTTATTCATTTTCTTGCTTTATTGCACTGGCAAGGATATCCAGTAAGATATTGAATAGGTGAAAAAAGTTGACATCCTTGTCTTGTTCCAGATCTTAGGAGGAAGACATTCAGTCTTTCATCTTTAATCATGTTAAACAGAGATGTTTCTAAGTTACTCTTTATCAGGTTGAGGAAGTCTCTTTTAATTTATAGTTTGCCTAGAGTTTTTATCATGAGTAGACCATGAATTTTGTCAAATAATTTTTTGCATCTATTGATATGGTCTATGGTTTTCCGTATTCAGACTGTTCAGGGCCAGCCCTGTGGCTTGGCGGTTGGGTGTGCGCGCTCCACTGCTGGCGGCCCGGGTTCGGATCCCAAGCGTGCACTGATGCACCGCTTCTCCAGCCATGCTGAGGGCATGTCCCACATACAGCAACTGGAAGGATGTGCAGCTATGACATACAACTATGTACTGGGGCTTTGGGGGAAAAAATAATAAATAAATAAAATTATTAGACTGTTTATATGGTGAATTACATTTCTTTGAATGTTGAACCGACCTTACATTACTGTGATAAACTCCACTGGATGTATTATCCCTTTTATATATTTCTAGATTTTATTTGCTAATATTTGTTGAGAATTTTTGTGTCTATGTTCATGTGTGATATTGGTCCATAATTTTCTTTTCTTATAATATCTTTGGTTTTGGTATGAAGGTAATGCTGGTCTGATAAAATTAGCTGGGATGTGTTGCCTTCTCTTCTGTTTTCTTGAAGTGTATGTGTAGAATTAGTATCATTTCTTTCTTAAATATTTGGTAGATTTTGTCACTCAAATCATCTGAGCATGGAGTTTTCTTTTTGGGTAGGTCTTTTTTTCCTCTATGAGTTCAGTTTCTTTTACATATTAACAACTATAAACAATTATGTGGATGTTTATACACACTCGGATGTTTATAGTGGCTTTACTTACAATTGCCAAAACTTGGAAGCAACCAAGATGTCCTTCAGTAGGTGAGTGGATGAACAAACCATGGTACATCCAGACAATGGAATATTATTCACTGCTAAAAATAAATTAGCTATCAAGCCATGAAAAGGCATGGAGGAAACTTAAATACTCAATACTTAATACTAAATGCTAAACTTAAATACTAAGTGAAAGAAGCCAGTCTGAAAAGGCTACATACTGTATGATTCCAACTCTGTAACATTCAGAAAACGGCAAAACTATGGAAACAGTAAAAATCAGTGGTTATTAGAGGTTAAGGGGGAGGGAGGGATGAATAGGCAGAGCACAGAGGATTTTTAGGTCAGTGAAAATACTCTGTGTGATACCGTAATGGTGGATACATGTCTTTATACATTTGTCCAAGCCCATAGAATGTACAACACCAAGCATGACCTGTAATGTAAACTGTGAACTGAATGATAATGATGTGTCACTGTAGGTCCATCAGTTGTAACAAATGTACCACTCTGGTGGAGGTTGTTGATAATGGGGTAGGCTGTGCATGTGTGGGGGATATCTCTGTACCTTCCTGTCAATTTACCTGTGAACTTAAAACTACTCTACAAAGAATCTTTAAAAGAAAGAAAAAATTTTCAATAGTTTTTCTCTATTTTCTGTTTGCAGTGTCATTGATTTTTGCTCCTATCATTGTTATTTCCTTCCTTCTGCTTGCTATGAAGTTAATTTGATCATCTTTATCTACTTTTTTAAAGTAGTTGACCATTGATTTGAGACCTTCTTTTTCTAAGTATTTTTATGCTATACATTTCTCTTTAAGTATTGCTTTAGCTGTATCCCACAAGTTTTATGTTTTTTATTTTTATTCAGTTAAAAATATTTTCCAACATTCCTTGTAACTTCCTCTTTGATTCTTGGATTATTCAAAAGTGTTGTTTAATTTCGAGGATTTCTCAAATATATTCCTGTTATTGATTGCTAATTTAATTCCGTGTAGTCAGAGAACCTACTGTGTATGATTCGAATTCTTTTAAGTTTGTTGAAGTTTGTTTTTTGTTCTATCTTGCTGAGTATTCCATATGTACTTAAAAAAGAGTATGTATTCTGATGTTGCTGGGTGGTGTGTTCTATGAATGTCAATTAGGTCAAGTTGGTTGATGTGGTTTTTATGTCTTCTATATCCCTACTGGTTTTCTGTCCACTTGTTCTTTAGTTACGGAGTGAGGAATGTTGAATACTTGAACTCTAGTTGTGAATTTGTCTGTTTCTCCTTTTTGATCATCCTTAATTTCAACTTTCTATAGTTTCCTCCTTAATTCTTAATGGAGTACTTTTGAAAATTTGAAAATACTTGTGGATCTTTGTGTATGGCAAAGCTCTGAGTCCCTGTATACATGAAGGTGTTTTTTCATTTGCTATCATTTTTAAATACTAATTTGGATGGATAAAAATTCTAGGTTGAAGTTTTTTTCCTTCAATATTGTAATAGTATTATCTAACTGTATTATTGAATTCCCTGTGTCTCTTCAGAAATCTGAGGTTGATCTTGTTACTTTGTCATTTGTTTGTTCTTTGCTTTTGGAAGTTTTTAGAATTTCCCCTGGTCTTTCTTAAATATCACTGTAAGAAGTGTCTACGTGTAGGTTATCTTTATCCAAATTATATGGCTAAGAGACCTTTAACTGAAATATTTTTGTGTTCTTTAAATGACTTATTATTTCTTTAAATAGATTTCTCTATCTCCTCCCCCATTCAGCCTTTTATGCTGACTTCTAGGAGAGTTTCTTTGTTTATTTTTCTAGCTTGGTAATTTGTTCTTCAACTGCATGTATCCTGTCTGTTATGTTTTTCATACTTAATGTTTCCACAGTCTGATTTCATATTTTTAATATTTTATCTTATCTCTTATATTAGTTTAGATATTAATACATATTATAACTTGGGGTTCATCTGTTCTAAAAATTCCACTTTCGTTAGTAATATTGTTCAGTTTGTTGTTTCTCTTTCATTGTGATTGTATTCTAAGGATGTCTAGTTATTTTGGCCTCTGAACTCATGTTCCCCTGAGGCGTATTAAACTATTTTGGCAATATCAGATCAGAAAAAAGAGGGACTGAGCCCTCCAGGTTGGAGAAGCCACAGTCACCACAGAACCATCTGTTACGTACTCCTCTTTGCTGACGTTCTGTCAGGCATGTAGGCTAGTTGGGGATTCACTTTCAAACTCTTAGAAATAAGCAATATTGAGAAGCAGCAATTTCTTTATATGGCGGTTTGTCTGGGGTAGAGGGAGGAAGGATGTAGAAGAAGAAATAGGGGAGGGAATGCTATCTCTTGTCGCCATTACCAACCTTGCAGTGTTGCTGTTGACAAATTTAGTAGAGATGTGATTATTAATACTTGGTGACACTTTGTGATGAGGTGCTTGAAGTGATTATGTTTTCATTTCTTTTTGGTTGTACACTTGTCAGGAAACTCATATATTTCTCTTCTGGAATTTTTCCTGAATTATTTTGATCATATCCCTTTCACGTTTCTTGGTTCTCTCTTTCTGAGAAATCCTATTTGGATTTTCAGCCTCCTGGACAGGTCTAGTTTTAATCTTTTTTTCCTCCTCTTTTCTTTCTTTTTGTATTTTTGTTCTCCTTGCTGGGAGATTTCTTGAATTCTGTCTCCCAACTCTTCTAATTAATATTTTAAAATAAACTTTTATTGAAGTACAACATGTACATGGAAAAGTGTACGTATCCTAAGTTTAGAGCTTATTGAATTTTTACAAAGTGACACCCTTTTAAACACCATCCAGATGAAGAAATAGAACATCGCCTGCACTCTAAAAGACTCACTTTCGGTGCCTCCCAGTCACTACTTCCTCCCAAAAGTCTATCCTGACTTTTAACACTCTGGTTTAATTTTGTCTGGTTTTGAACTTTATATAAATGGAAATGTAGACTTCTGTGTCTAGCATCTTTCTCTCAATGTCACATTCAGTTTCATTTGTGTTGCTGCACGTTGCAGTAGTTCATGCTTTATCGTTATTGTGTAGGACTTTGTTGTATGAATTACTACCATTTATGTATTCTACTGTTGATGCACATTGGGATTGTTTCTGAATTGGGACTATTACAAATACTGTTGCTGTGAACATCCTTGAACATGTCTTTTGTTCTATATATGTACACATTTCTGTTGGGTATATACCTAAGATTTGAAGGCTGAATCATAGGGTATGCATATGTTTAGCTTTAGAAGCTATTGCTAGTTTTGCTGTAGGTCAGGAATTTGGGAGCAGCTTAGCTGGGTGATTCTGGCCTAGAGTCTCTCATGTGATTGTGGTCAGAATGCCAGCAGGGAAGCATGGTCATCTGAAGGCCTGACTTAACTGAAAGACCCTCTTCCAAAATGGCTCCCTCACATGGCTCTTGGCAGGAAGCCTCAATTCCTCACCACGAAGCTGCTTGAGTATCTATGTGACATGGCAGCTAACTTCCCCTAGAGCGAGTGATCCAAGAGAGTTAGCAGTCCTTTTAATTTTAGTCATTTTAGTGAATGTGTGGTGATACATTATTATGATTTTAGTTTGCATTTCCTTGATGACTAATGAGATTAAGTACTTTTTCATCTATTGAGTGCACTTTAAATATTTTTGCTATCCTAGTTTTAATTTTTAGTAGTTCCTTTTTATTTTCTGAATGTTCATTTTTGCTGGCATCTTGTTTTTGTTTCATGGATGAACTATTTTTTCTTGTATCTTTCATGATATTAAGGATAATCTCCTCCCCACCCCCCCACCCCCACCCCTCCCGCCAGGTTTTCATTTCCCTCCACAATTTCTGTTTCTTCTGAGTTCCTTTTTTCCTTCTGGGTTTCTGATTTTGATGTTAGGGGCTTTCTTTAAATATCTCTGAGCCTTTGGCTATCTGTTTATATTTAAGAGCCAGCTTCTAAAAAAGCTGATTTAGGAAATGGATTGTGTGCCAGGGGCTGAATAACATGGACTTCATTGTAGGTTGCCCTGGTTGGGATATTTCACTGTGAATTCCCAATATCAGGATCTATAAATTTATGTCTTTTTTTCCCTTGTGAAATTGTCAGATTCCCCAGAGCATACTCTCCAGTCTACTACCTATAGGGTATGTCTGGGAGTCTCAACATTTAGTATATAAACTTTGATTTAGTATATAAACTTTGATTTTGGGGATTGTATTTGCACTCTCAGCTATGAGAGTCCCCCAGTCCCAAGGCATTCCCTGTTACCATTTCTAGATAATAAACCCCCAGTCGTCTGCCAGGATGGGGAGGGGCAGCTAGCAGGTGGGCAGAGTGTTGGAAGGGGTCAGTGCTCTGTCTGCTTCTCACCGGTTCCAGAAAAACGTGGTACTACTAGTCCTGCTGCCTGTGGGGAGTTTGTGTTAATCAGTTTGCTTCTCAGATTTCACCACTGCTGGTTTAGTATTTCATTTTCTCGGATTTGCCAAGTTAGTTACCACTCTACTCCTGTTTTCCAACTTAGAAAAATTGTTACAGTCATCAACTCTTCTTTATCTTTGTGGATTTATGCCTTTAAAAAATCTTTTAATGCCATTCTTACAAGGTTTTAGAAAATAACAAAGGAGGTAAGTACATGTGCTCAATCCACCATCTCTAACTGGCAGTTTTGTTTTTTAAAAGTATGTATGTTTTAAGAACACTTAAAATTGTGAAATCAAATTATTTTCTCTCCATTAATTATATCAGGTTGCCTCTACAAGCATTCATAAATTTTATTAAGGTCATTGTACATTATGTCATCTTCAAGCGGTATTCTTTTACTCAAAATAAAATAGACTTTGTAATCACTGTGCTATATTGTCTTACTTCCATGAGCCTATTTCCTGGATCTCTTAGTATTTCAGTCAATTTTGTCTCATCCGAATTCTCATCCAATCCCAGCAACCTTCAAGGCTCATTCTTTGTTTCTTTGCAAATTGTGTTTTAGGCATCTACATACTGTTCTCTGTAATCTGCTGGAGTGGTGGTGGTGAAGGGAGCAAGGAGGAGCATGCTTAGTCTTAGGATCTGTCTCCAGGAATTTAATGTTGTTCTAATTTATATAAATACCCAATTTCCAGCAGGATAAATTTCCTACTGATCTCATCATAGAGGGACTTTTCCTGTTTTTTTTGATGATCAGGTTAATGTTTGACATAGATCTTGCTTTATCCAAATTTTCTAATTCTGCATCTTGGCATTGCAAAGGATAAAACTTTCTAGGACTGGGCACAGATGATTCAGGAGGCCAAGAAACAAATATTATGGTGCCACCATAATTATTTGGTGGACTTATTTAGTTATTTAGATCTGTTTAAAAGAATCAGTCATAGATATTTAATGTAATCCTTTCTTAATTTTGTAGCCCTGTTTTAGACTATATAGCACTATGTTGAGTTATAGTGTTACTGTGGTAATCGAGTTGATATCAAGACGTAGTATTAACTTTTAATCTCAAAAGTGCTAAGGGATTGCATTCTCTAGAGCTGAGGGCCAGTTGGAGAGTAGCAGCCCACCTGTAATCATCTGTGGTCATCCTGAATATCAACCGTTGGAATGTTTTAAGGGAAGTGGGTATTGTGGGCAAAGTTAACAATAAGTGACAGTTAGCTTTCTAAATTATTTGTCCCTTTGGTTTGAACTTGAGCTAAATATTCAACATATAAATAATCATCACAGCTTGAATGATGATCAGTGCTTTTACTTTAGAAGTAAAGCTTTATTTCTCAAAATAAAGATAGAGCCACCAGGGCCTCCAAATTTGAAATGATCACGTTAATGTGTAGAATAATAGATTAGATGAATTGCACTAATAGATGTTTTAAATATCTTTTCTCCTTTGATTCCTATTTAAAAAAAATCTTTATGAAATTGGTATGGTTATATCTATTTTACTGGTAAGAAAACTGATTATCAGAGACATTAAGAAATCCGCCCAGGAGTATATAACTGAGTTAACAGGGTTGGAATTTTGACCAAGATTACTCCACTCTAAAAACAGCTAATAAGAAGAAATAGTCAAATAAAGAAATAGAAGTTGACCGGATCGTGGTTCCTCATGTGTATCAGTTTGCTGAGGATTATGTTTCTCAGTATTGATCACAACAAATGTTTAGATTTTCTTTCCTTCATGAGTTACTCTTTATAAAGTCCGCTGTTGTGTAGCTCAAGTCTTTGTATTTGGAGCTCTGTTTCGCCCCCTCCACCACCACACTTCTCCTCTGGCCCCCTCCTCTTACCCTTTAACTTCTTCCCACCCCTCTCTGCTTATCCCGTTTCCTCTCCCTTAGCAGCAATACCTACTGGTTTGGTTAGACCTACCAGAGGTTTTTAGTTAAGTAGGTTCTTAAATGTGATTGCACGAAGCAAAGTTGACTAATGAAAGAGAAGTTCCTCAGAATTTTTATTTAGAATGAGAGGTGTGAGATAATAAATAGCCCTGGCTCAAAGGCTTCAGGAAAACTTAAAGGTCACTTCTCACAGAAGCTTTCTTTGACCATCCCCACGCTCAGACTAGGTCACAGTCTCTTGTGATATGCTTTCTTAGAACATTTCTCATAGCACTTATCACCATTGAAATTAAATAATTGTGTAATGAATGGTTTAATATCTGTCCCCTCCGCTAGAATATAAGCTTTATGCAAGCAGGAGACCATGTCAGTCTTAGCTACTGATCATGCCTTGGTTAGCCTAGTGGCTCCCACATAGCGGGCACCTACGATGGATGGATGGGTGAATGGATGGTGGATGGATGGCTAGAGTAAATAAATGAATGAAAAGTCATTGTTCTTTTGATTCCATTTCATCTCCTTTTGTTTAGACTATTGCAGTAACTTCCTAATTGTCCTCCTTGTCACCATCTCAAAGCTATCATCTGCGCTGTCCCACCCCCCTAATCTTGTCTCCAAAGGAGTTGATATCTTATTCCTTTACACCTTCAGAAACCTGTGACTTCCTACTTTATAAAATTTAACTTGTCAGTGTGACACCTCAGAGTTGAGTTCCAACCAACCTTTCTAGCCTCATTTTCTCTCATTCCCCTCTTGTATTCTATACCCCAGCTGAGTTGCATTATTCCCCACTACTTATCACTCCTGTGTCATTTCACATCTCTGAATTTATTTATGCAGACAATTTGATTACAGCATCCTTCCTCCCCTCGCTTGGCAAACTTCTGCTTATCCTTCAAGACTCACCTTGGGTATCCCTACTCTATGAAACCCTACCCCAGCCAGAATTAACCACTCCTTCCTTTGTGCTCTCAGTTGACTTTATGCTTACAAGTTACATGTAACATTTATTACCTGTTTTTATAATTATTTACCTAATTGACCTGTCAATTTGATGCTTTTTAAAGAGCAGGATCTTATTCTCTTTTATAGCTCCCTCAGCTTGGAGCATCTGGGAGACAGCATGGAGTAGTGGGAAGAGTGTTCTTTAATACCAAAGAGACCTGGCTGTGATTGAAGTTTTGAAGGGCCTTCGATTATTCTTTTGTACTAATGCCCTTTGCTTTCTTTTCCTTTCTTTTCTTTTTCTTTGTTTTTTGGTAAGTCACCTCAAATCTGTTACTCATAAGAAAAATATAAAAATTGAATTTCAAATTTGAGTTCAATGACCTTTTTAAAGGATTGAAATATTGTGGATTTATAAAATCATTTCCAGGATCTTACCTAGAGAGAACCATATAATCCATTCATTCTTATATTCTCAGAATATCTCTTTTCCCAACAAGAAAGTTCTCAAACTTCCCATCAGTTCAGTATTTGGGTGTCTAATGCCATGGGTCTGACATCATCCATTAGGAATCAGTGAACACATACCATATACGTCCCAGGCACTCTGCATACACATTGATGTCCCTTTAATGCTCAGAATAACTGTACAGTGGGAACTATCATCTTCTTTGAGGAAGCAGGCTCAGAAACCGTGAACACCATTTTCTGTCAAGTGATAAAAGAAAAATCATGATGTTTGAAGATATGTAAGGAGAGGAAGTGGCTTCTGTTGCCTCACTTACCTATTTGACATTGTCTGAAGAATGATGAGGAAACGAGATAGCTACTCAAGGTAATCAAGATGTTAGTAGTGTTTGAAGCCCAGTGTCTTCGGAATCAAATATAGTGCACAGAGAGTTTCTTCCCCTTGGGGATTGTTGGTTAATTGTGAAAGGAGACTCAGGCTTTTCACAGTGCAGGGATTTCATCGATAGTTTCAGGGGCCAGTGCCTTTCCAGGGGACAGATTTAATGCATCCTGTTTGAAAGGATCTGTAAGCTTTCAGCAGAGGGTTTTGTAAAGCCACAGGATCAGTGATTTTATATTTGAATGTGAAAGGCAGTGACATAGTTGACTTAAACCAGAGTTTTCTCACCCTTGGTTGCCACTTGTGGCTGCATAGTTCTTTGCTCTGGGGGTGCTGTCCTGTGCACTGTAGGATGTTTAGCAACATCCCTCGCCTCTACCCACTAGATGCCAATAGCAACTCCCCCACCCCCGCCCAATCATGACAACTAAAAATGTCTCCAGATGTTGCCAGATGACATTTGGGGGGCAAAATTGCCCCTGCTGGAGGGCCACTGACCTAAACTAAGCTTTTACAGGGCTATCCTGTGTTTTGAAATCCCATAACATGCATAGTGTTGGGTGATAAATAGAACCTTGAAAAGAGTTAGCCCATACCCTTGAGGAGCTGATGACCTGTGAAGCTTGTTGAGATCTTTTGACTAGGTAGAATATTTCTAGTAGTTGACTGAAATAGCTTTGGTTGAGGCTATTAGTAAAGATTTGTTTCAAAGAAGTTTAACATCTGTTTTCATTTCTGCTTTTGTAAGTTGCTTTGCTACTCAATTCCTTTATTTTAGCTATCTTCCTCTTAGGACTTAAAATATTTGAGTATATGTCAAAAGTTCTAGTTTAATAGCAGATATGTTTTATTCAAACAAATAAAAATACTAATAATTTTAAATTAGGGTAGGATGGTAGAAAGTTTAATGTTGTTAAGTCAGGCTCAGATGATGGCAGAGTAGATAGTAGTGAAGGGAACTAGAAGTCTGGTTGTATTCGAGTCACTTCCTGTTCTTGTTTATCATTGGAAAGTTGTACCTTATGAAAGATTTTAAATTCAGATCACTGTATTATTCTAAGAAAAAAACGTCTAAATGCTAACCACGTCTTGGTAACCATAGCAAAATATACAGCACACAAAAATAATCTCATACCTATTTTAGAGTTGATTTTTTTTTTTGTAGATATATGTTGAGTTCTGAAGTATCTAATGTGCTTTTATTATCTGAGGTCAAAGGGAAAAAGGCTGTCTCAGTTATAAGAGCACAGGCATGTAGTAGAACCAACTCTGGCTTATTTAGCAGAGAGGGAGTTTATTATTAAAGCAATTGAGAGAATATGGGTGGGAGAGCAAAGAATCAGTCTTGGATTCAACAAAGCCAGAATAACAGTCAACGGGCAGCTTGGTCTGTATTGTTTTCAGCTCTCATCCCTTAATAAATATTTGTTATGTAAATAAATTACTGGACCAAGGATATGTTCGTTCATATCAGCAACAACATGACGAAAACATAGAGCGTTGCATTATGGAATGTTAATATTATACATTTTATTTGGAAATTTTTTTTGATAGCACAATTTACCCTTTCTATTAAGGAATCTTGATATGTACATGTTGAATAACTATTTTGTTCCAGAGAGCCTTATTTTACATGTGTTCCTGATTTAAATGAACATCCACGATAGTCTTGTAAGAGTACATACTGATATTGCTTTGTCCTTTGTGAGAAAGCAGAGGTTCTGAGAATTGATTGAGTCACTAGGATCATGTCTATTTATGTAGCAGAGTCTAGATTGAAATTCATGCTTGTCTGACTCTTAACTCAGACATATCCCTCTTTGCAACACTACGTTCTTTTTTTTTTTAGGTAAAAAATCTAGTTAATGGTCATCTGTTCACTATACTAGAAAGTAATTTGAGTGTACTATAAACTTATCAAACTGAGGCTTCCTATATACATTTTAAGCTGCAGTGTTGTGTTGCAAATGTTTATAAAAATAAATTTGGGGGCCGGCCCCGTGGCTTAGCGGTTAAGTGTGCGCGCTCTGCTGCTGGCGGCCTGGGTTCGGATCCTGGGCGCGCACCGATGCACTGCTTGTCAGGCCATGCTGAGGCCGCGTCCCACATGCAGCAACTGGAAGGATGTGCAACCATGACATACAACTATCTACTGGGGCTTTGGGGAGAAAAAGGGAAATAAATAAATAAATAAATTTTAGTGTCTAAAGATAACTTTTATGATTATATGCGAATTTTGCTGCTAAAATAAGGAGTACAAAATAAGCACATGCTGCAAGAAAATTTTAAGATTAGGGGAATATGCCCCATGGAATGGTATCTGAAAAAGCACTGACTACCTGACGCCCCAGTTATTTAGCTGTTAATTTTCATTTTATTTAATAGACAAAAGAAACCGTGCTGTTTCTCTTTAGAGCTCTCAAATACTGCCACTATGTTTTATACTTTTAAAAAATTTTTGAAAGACTTCAGACTTATAGAAAAGTTACAAGAATAGTACAAAAAACTCCCTTATACCTTAAACCCAGATGACCTAACTATTAATAATTTTTACATTTGCTTTATCATTTTCTCTCTCTCTATACAGTCATGCATTGCTTAACAATGGGGATTGTTAAGTTCTGACATTCTGAGAAGTGTGTTGTTAGGCAATTTCCTCGTTGTGTGAACATCATAGAGTGTACTCACGTAAACCTAGATGGTATAGCCTACTACACACCTAAGCTGTATGTTACTAAATTTACAGGACCACTGTCATATATGCGGTCCGTCATTGACCGAGAAACATCGTTATGCAGCACATGACTATACATATGGTATTTTTCCTGAATCATTTGAGAACAAGTTGTAAATGTAATGCCCCTTTACCCCTAAAACATCGGTATGTATTACTTTATTTATATTTGGCACTTGTCCAAATAATGTCCTATTTTATAGCAAAACGGAAAAAACAGTCTGGTCCATGGTGCAATCCAGAAATACATCTTGCACTTACTTGTTATGTCCCTTTACTCTTTAATCTGGAACAGTCCTTATTCTGTCTTTGTCTTTTATGATCTTGACATTTTAAAGAGTATAAGCCAGTTACTTTATAGAAGACAGACCTTATTTTGATAATGTGGTAAAATTAAAGTTTTTGAAGATGAAGCATTAGGTGAAAATAATTTGTATTTCCCATGTTTCTCTTGGTATAACCTGTTAAAGCTGTTTATTATGAAAAATTTCAGTCACAAAAGTGGAGAGAATAATAAAATAAGCCCTATTACCCAGATTCAATAATTAACATTTTTGCCCCCTTCCTTCTTCTATTCCCCTAAAAACTAAATACTTTAAAGTATTTTGAAGCAATTTCTAGACATAATATTTTATTCCATAATTAAGTAAGCTCTAAAAAATAGACATTTTATTATGTAACCATAATATTACTTTACCTAACAGGATTATTTGTAATTCCTTAATATTATATACTACTGAGACTATATTCAAATTTCTCTTATTACTTTGGAAAAGCCCTTTTACATTTGGTTTTGCATTTGATTGTGTTGTCTCTTTAGTTTCTTTTTCTTTTAATTAGAAGGTCCTTCCTCCCTTTTGATAGAGTATTTTAGTGTTTTATGTGGTATGATGGATATCCTTAGATTGGCTTGCTCATTATCTTTTTCAGGGTCCTCCTAGTATACCCCCACAAAAAGCAGAGGTCGGAAAGCTGAATGCTCTGTTTTTTAAACTCTCTTGTGTCCAGAGTTCTGGATGTGATTTAGGCTCCACTGATCAGAAGAACTAGTGTGGAGCTTGAGTTCAGCATGAGCCAAGGGAGTAGCATAGGAAATACCCATTTTGCTGGTCCAGTTCTACAGACTCAACAGGGCTCTGGAGGTTGCAGTTCAGACAACTTCCTGATCCCTAGACTCTGCTGAAATGATATAATGACTTCCTGGTTTCCCAGGGCCATTCCTTATGTGTTGTTCCATGAGTCTGTTCCCAGAGGCAGCCTGGATCTGCCCTTTCAGTGATTTCATAAGCACCTAGTTCTGTGTACTAAATCTTTTTCTGCCCAAAATAGCTTGAGAGGTTTCTATTATTTGTAAGTGAATCTTAGCTGACAGAACTGGTAATCAAAAGAGTATAACTTTTATATGTGACGACAAAGCAGTATATCTGAATCTGAGATACTTAGATTTAGACTGGGACGTGGTTTAAGGAAAAGGAAGTAACTCTGTGTTAGGAGATAGGTTACTCATGGAGCATTATATGTGTGCATGTGTGTATGTTTATGAACCCCCAACAGTCTTTTCATGTGAATTTCTGGTATATCCTGTTGTTTTTTTTTTTTTGCTGAGGAGGATTTGCCCTGAGCTAACATCTGTGCCAGTCTTCCTCTATTTTGTATGTGGGTTGCTGGCACAGCATGGCTGCCAACGAGTGGTATAGGTCCACGCTGGGGAACTGAACCTGGGCCGCTGAAGCGGAGTGTGCTGAACTTCACCACTAGGCCACCAGGCCAGCCCCTGGTATATCTTGTTCTTTGCTGGTGACTTTGTCACCAAAAGCCACGTCTTACTAGGACTTCTTACAGGTCTGTTGAGACTACCCTTCCATGTGATCTTAGATATGAATGTGGCCCTGTGTGTCCCATTCCTGTCTTCTTGTATAACGTGGGGTGCTGCAGCTAACTGATTAGAGACAGAGATTTGCAGCCACGTGATATTGCTGCCATATCTCTCAATCTTTTGTGAATTTGTCCCTGAATTTCTGCTTCCACCCTAGATGTAATGAGAGTATGGAAATGTGTTGGAGACTACATTTACCAGTTTGTTAAATTTATTACAGAAAATTTCAAATATACACAAATGCAGAGAGAATAGTATAATGACTACCATGTCCCCATTACTTTATCAGCATTTTGTCAAACACACAAACTTCAAATAATTTGATAACTGGATTCCTAATGGGACACTTTTTTTTCCTTTCCGTTTTCCACTTTACCATTTACTTTCCAAATTCTGCATGGCCAAGACCTATAGTATCCCTCAGCCCTGCTCCTGCCTCCAATGGACCAGCCTCTCCCTGGGTCTCTCCAGAGACCTGAGTGCGTGGGTACAGGCACCGTCATGCACAGTGTCTCAGGTAGAGCCCTTTCCTGATTGTTGGGACTAAGAACAGGGACTACTTTAATTTCTTGTCATGGGAGTGTTGTGTTGATGGGTCTCTTTGATGATGCTTTCCCCTTAACAGCTGTTCTTTAAGTAAAACCAATAACACTCAAATTCATGACCTTTTCCTTGCTCTTGTTCCCTTAATGGGAAAAATAGGTGGTAATACATTAGATAGCGCTTGTAATAGTTTCATTACTTTCTTCAATTATAATATATGGTAGACCAATACATGATAATATTGTTTGCATTTATTTGTTAAACCCTAATACAGGCAGTAACTCCATATATTTTCACTATGTATATTTTTTAAAAAGCAAGTGTTTCGCTATAGGACTGAAGGGAAAAATTGTGGAACCTGCTGCCTTCACGCAAGAAGAACACATCAAAATGTTACTTTTTTTAGAGTAGGATTAAAACCTTTTGTAGCCTACGTGTAGTTTCATTCTGAGATACTTTTTTCTTCTCAAACCCTACATGGGAAAAATCATTCTTACAAGATATAGAAACCGGAGATAAATGTTCTCACACTCTGAGAAAACTGATAAAAGCCAGTCAAAAATCATTTGAGTTCTTGGTTTGGATCAGTTGTTGCGGGGACCATGTTAGACAGAAAGTCATATGGTTCCTGTCCATGAGTGGCCTGCAGTTTATGAGTAGACAAGACATCTAAAGAGCATTATTAACAACAAGAAGCAACATAGTAAGTGTGCAAATAGAGAGAAAGAGAAGGTCTTTAAAATTTTTGAAGAAGATAAACTATTGAAAAATAAAATAAAATCATGTATTTTCCCATGTATGTTACCCTCTTATATAGTTTTTTCTGTCTAACAACTGCAGTGTTGCTGAGATTTCTCTAAGTTTGAACAGTCTGGGTATGCATTATCAGGGATAAATTAAATCAATGTACGTAGTCATATCTTGCCGTTTTTGTTTTTTTTTTTTTCCTGTGAGGAAGATCAGCCCTGAGCTAACATCCATGCCAATCCTCCTCTTTTTGCTGAGGAAGACTGGCCCTGGGCTAACATCTGTGCCCATCTTCCTCCACTTTATATGGGACGCCGCCACAGCGAGGCCTAACAAGCAGTGCCTCGGTGCATGCCCAGGATTCAAACCCGGGCTGCCAGCAGCAGAGCGCACGCACTTAACCGCCACGCCACGGGGCTGGCCCTATGTCTTGCCTTTTTGTATGTGGAAGGAAGAGGAAAAGCTCCTCTTCTACTCTCAACTGAAAACTTTCTTTTTGGAAAAGAAATCTTCACTGATTTAAATGTCATTCTAGTTTCTAATTTAATATATTTTCCATGATTAATATTTTAGTACCAAGCATGTATTGGTTATCTGTTGCTGCCTAATGAATTATGACACGCAATAATAAAACTTCTCGTCCGTCATACTTTAAGAATACAAATCATATACTATCCTTAGCTAATACTTGATGACACCGTAGTCAGTATATATTTTTTGTGTATTATCTATGTGCAAGGTGCTGTGTTCGGAGTTACCCAGAATAGAAAGAAGTAAAAGACAAGGTTTCTGCCGCAGTGGACCTCATGTTTCAGTTGAGGGATATAAGGGTAACGCACATGAAATAATAGACCATAGGCTGTATGATGTTGGCAGAGAGTTTACATATTATATAATGCTATTATTTCATTGATAAGAAAACTGAAATCTAGACAGGCTAAAAGACTGAACAGAAGTGATGTAGCTGATTAATAATCAAACCAGAACCAGGCCACAGGTTTCTAGGCCAGTGTGTTTTTCTCTTCCTTTGTTGTAAGATAATATACATCTAAAGTTAAAACTGTGTGGTGTAGACTGTATAAAAGGCAGATAAGTTGAGGAAAGGAAGATGGGTGGCTTGAGTAGTCAAAGAAGGATTAAAAGAGGAGGTATGATTGGGATGTGAGTAAAGAATAAATGGAGGAAGCATAATCATCCAACCAGTGAGAACCAAATATTATTATATTCATGGGACAGAGGCAAAACCAACTAGACTAACTTGAAAGGTACATGTTGGGCAGTGGAGAGAAATTAGGTTGCAGGGGCTCGAAAGTGTGGGAGAGGAGCTTGGACTTCATGTGGAGATCGTGGGGAATTATTCTCAATCCTTGAGCATGAAATGACACAATGAAAGTGGGATTAAGGAAGATTTTTCTTTGCCAGCAGAATTGGATAGTGTCTTCATTTTTCTTTTCTTACACTCTGTGTATTGTCTGTTTCATTCTAAGAGGTTAAACACTATTTTAATCAGAAGGCTAGCTTATATTGTAGCCATAAATTAACCCTGAAATTTCAGTGGCTGAATACATAAATGTGTTTGTTGTTTGTGCTACTTGGTCAACACAGGTGAACAGGGTATGGGGGTGGGGAGCTCTCCAATTACTCATCCAAGGACCCAGGCTGATAAAGGTCCCACCATCTAGAACATTGCTGGTCGCTGTGGTGGGAGAGAAGAGCGTGATGGAATATCCCTCACTGTTCTCCAACGTTTCAGCCCGGAAGTGACATGTCACTTTTGCCCCCAACCCATTGGCCAGAAGTAGTGACATGTGCTCCCCAAGGGAACTTGAGGATATTCGCTGAGTAGTAAGTGTCTCTTCCAAGACTCTTTGAGGACCTGGAGCATATAATTCCACTTGTTTAAGAGAGATAATATAGTGATTAAGAGTGTAGACCCTGGAATCAAACTACCAGAGTCTAGAGCCTGGCTCCCCCACTTACTAGTTGTGTAACCTTGGGCAAGTTACTCAACTTCTCTGGAGCATAATTTCCTCATCTGTAAAACACAGATAGTAATGGAACAAGCCTCGCAGAATTATTGTGAGGCTTGAATGAGCTTATATATATATGCTTAGAGCATTATGCCATGTAATTGATAGCAAGTATTAATTATTGTTGGTATTATTAATCTTCCGGTTTCCAGTATAGTATCTGAAAGGAAGGCTAAAGTTTCTGGCTCTAGTTGAGAGGGTCAGTGGGAAAGAGTTGTAGTAATTTAGGTGTGTGATGCCAGTGTCTGAACTTGGATGATGCTATTGGGCAAAAAAAAGATGGGCAAGAGAGAGTGCAAGTGGAGAAAACTCAAGCAAGATTCACTGGCTAAATACTGTGGATGAGAGAAGAATGATCAAGTTTGGGTGACAGAGAGTGAAGCCTGAGTGTGCAGAGAAATTAGGTGCCCCCTGCAGGGAAAGAAGATGAGCTGAAGTTCCGATGTGGTGATGGGAGATGTCCAAGGCATAGGAAGCCGCAGAAAGTGGAGGAATGCAGCTGTCTCTTAATGACGTGTTCTAGTAAGTGGTGACATCCTCATGCTTCGAGTCAGGCTACAGGTGCTGGGATCAGATGGTTTGGATTTAATTCCCGGCTCCACCTCCCCATGTGGCCTGGCAATCTAGTTTCCTCATCAGCAAAATAGAGATAATAATTGTACCTCTCTCTTAAGGTAATGAGGATTAAATGAGATATAATGCCTGTCAAGTGCTTGGAAAAGTGGCATATAGTAAATGGTCAATAATTGTTCCTTCTTAACTAATTGAGGTTTTAGTTGAATAGAAATTTGGGGGTTATCTTTTAAGTATCAGTTTTTTGGAGTTTAATGTAAAACAGACTTCCCTTGGTAGCGGTTCTCATGAGTGCATTTAGTTCTCCCTGGACTCAAAAGAATGGACCGTGTTGTCGCGAGATCACTTCTAATCCACATACTTTTCATTTTCTCATTCTTACCTGAATAGTCAATGAGCAAATGTTTTTAGCTTTACAAAGAATAACAAATTACAGTGGGCTAAAAAGTGACCAAAATAGACCATTTGAAGGGCTAATTTAAGATCAGTGCTTCCCCTTTTAAAATTGCCTGGTGCTTTTTACTGATTATTAGGAGTCACTGCCCTTGCCTCTTGAAATGTAAAGTTATTTCCAAGCAGAACATATGACTGTATCTAGATTTAAATTGGCTTGTTGGGTAATTAGCTCTATCCTTTAGTGTGTCTAGTTTAAATTGCGGTGTCTTAAAGGGTACGCATATGCTCTAGCATATGTAATTAAGCATTTAGGGCGTTTCTTTTCATTTCATTGAGAAATTAGAACTTCACAGATATTTCATCAGGGCTTTAGAACTTTTGTTAGGAGCTGTTCAATTAGATGGATAGTGGAGAACTTGCTGTGTACCAGGTGCTGTGTATATAACAAGACATCCTTAATCTCATGGAACTCACAGCCTAGCTGAGTTTATAATCTACCTACTGATGGTTATTTGTCCTATTTAAGGATTAGATAGTCTGCTGGCATGTAATGAAACAAGCCTCCTAATACTTTTTCAGGATCTATGTGATTCAGTTTTGTCTTTGTTACGGCTAGGATATGGAGTTAGGGTTGCATTCCTGATGCTGCCTCTTATTTACCAGGTGCCTTTTATGAATTTAGATTTCTTTATAAAGTATGGGCAATAGTCTCTGCTCATCTTGTTTCACAGGATTGTGAAAAGGAAGACATCACATAATGTATGGATTATTTTGTAAATTATTGAGCTTTTCACATATACCTGACATCATTTCTGACATCTGACATTTAGTATTCTATACTATCACTGAAGAGTCGATGCATTTATACTGATTCAAACTAAATAGCTTTGAGGGTTGTTTTTTAATTAACCAAATGTTCCTTTTAGAAATAAAAATAAAATTATGAAAGAAGTAAATATGATTAGCTGCCATGTAACTATCAGCTTTCCCAGATGAGTTTTCCTAGCTCCCTATTATTATTTAAAATTGTTAATAATATATCACCTGAGTCATGTAGAAAACACGGGGTTGTGATTTTTCAAACTGTGTATTATATAGGCCACCTCCTTTGTTCTGTAACAGAATACAAAAATTATACAGCACTGTCCCTGTTCTCCGAGTTTACCTACTCATGAGAGAAATGCACAGGAAATAAATGTAAAGCCAACTAATAGTATAAGACAATGAGAGGGTGCCTCAAGGCCAGGTGTGAACAATGGCTTCGTGAATGAAATAGACAGTAAGGGCCTCTTGAAGGAGAGCAAATATCTGAGTTTTACTGGAGCATAGACTTTTTTTTTAAGGTTAGTTGGAGATGGGTTTTAAAGTTTACCTTTTTGGCAATATGGCTACTGATAATTGGATAAAATTATTTATGTAGATTTGTGCTATAGTGGAAGGAGGAGGCAGAAAAATAAACAGATAAAAGGATATATTTCTCCTTTGTCAAGTGACATAGATATTTGCTTTTTTGTTTGAAAGATCTTAAGAATTGACCCCATTAGAATCACAGAGAGGACTCTCATCTGCTCTGAAACAGCACGTTGGTTCATACATAAGATAGTTTATGCTCAAATGTAGTCATAGAACTAGGGTACCAGAAAGATGCTCTGAAATTAAGGAAGCTTTGTTTCTAGTTTTCCATTAGTAGCTTTCAAACTGTTTTCTTTTTTGGGATACAACTCAAATGACTACGTTAGTGCCACCTGGCCTAAAATGTAGTGTCTTGCCCTTTTTTCTCCTTTACTTGGGAAGGTTGATAGATGGAGTGAAGGAAAGGCCCTAAGATTCTGACTTCCATCCACATGGTCTCACCTGTCTCCATAAAGTGTTACAAAGACCAGTGCCTATTTTTGTCAACGGCTTTAAGCTCAGGTGTCTCTTTGTGAAATTAATGCAATACAAATCTGAAAGTACTCAGTAAATGGTGTTGAATCAACCATTTAAGATTAATTTTCTTATAGGATAAAAGTTGAAAATGAGTAAGATAAGAATTTAAAAGAAAATGTTTCCAGGATATGAAGCCTAATAAAAATCTAAAGTATGACTCGTGATATAGCATTTCATTTCTTTATGTTCCATTATCAAAATTGGTATCATTGCTAATATAGATACTGTATTGGGGTAATTTTGAGATTGAGTAAAACAAATTTGAGCTGGCAGACAGGGTGACTATACTTGCAAAGGTCATGCTATTCATCCTAAGGTATTCATTTGAGAAAATGTATAATTTTGTAAAGAATCCTGGGAACTCTAAGTTTATAATTTTGCATTTTACTCCCTATCTTATTTAGGTAAGCAGCAACTACACCCCCCATTGCTCATCTTCCCTATTTTTTCTGGTAACCCAAACCATTGAAATACAGATACAAAGTACTACCAACCTTTGAATAAAAAAAGAAATGATCCCCTAGAGACCCAAGAAAAACCAAGCATATTTGCATATTTTTTGTTCTCAAGAATAATTTACCTAGTGGACCCTCCTCCCAATGAGTACCTACACATAAAGTCCTTGTCATATTCCTGAGCAGTGGCCCTTAAATACTATGCTGGCTGTTGAGGGAGGAGCTCAATGCTTTCATCGCTTCCATCACCATCATCATTTATAATGTTGGTATCCAAATCTGTCTACTGTTAAGTATATTCTCCCTGTAACTTCTGCTGATAGTTGACAGTGAGCATTGAAGGACATACTCATAATTCTGTTAGCATCTTGCTCTTTATTACAAAAGAGTTCTTTGAAACAAAATTTTATGACTCAGAACCAAACAAAATGAAAAGCTGGTGTTACTGAGGAGATAAAGTCTAAGATTGAAAGAAACATGGACTGAAGAAATATGTTACTGAAAAAAAGAAAAGAAATATGTTACAATATTAACATTTTTACACTGGCAAAATACAATCTTAACAGTCTTTTTTCTTTTGCCAAATTATCAGCAGGAAATATTACTGGGTAATTTTTTCTTTAACACAAAACTTTTCTTTTTATACTGAGAGTTATTGAAATAGCCTCCCTTTTGGTATAGTCTTTCATTTAAAAATTAGAACTTTGCTTTATGTTGTTCTCTTGAGTGTAAAAAACACATATATCAGTTTACCTCCAAGTTGGAGGTGGGAAATAGTGCCCAATAAAAAGAATTTAAAAGAATCCTAATTGGAAGTTGAACAATCATTTTGCTTTATAAGAAAAGTCCTGCAAAGTTCATCATACAGTTTACTTTGCAATAAATCCAAGATTTTATTCCTTTTCACTTTCCATTTAAAGACTTAGATTGTATCATCATTTGAGTTTCTGTTATTTCACGTGAATTTTCTTCAGGGGCTGACTTCACGGCACTGGAAATTGATACACTGACCTGACGTTTCAACATCTTCATAACCTTTCTCTTGTACCCTTTACATGCAAAGAAATATATAAAAGGGTCCATGCAGCAATTGAAGTTCATCAGACATACCGTAAAGTGCAGAGAAATCTGGAATGAATGTTTTTGGCTACATTCCAGGAGATCAGAAAAACAAAGCTTCTTAATCATGTGTTGAATAATTGCGACATGATAAGGTGTGAAACAGAGAATAAACACAACAATTATAAAAATAATTGTGTTGAGAGCCTTTTTGTTTACACCAGATTTCTCAGTTAGGGGGTTTTGTTTGGCAGTTTTAAAGAGTTTGCAACAGATTTGAGAATAACAGATGAGAATGATTATGAGTGGAAGCACATATCCCAAGAAACAGGCACCAAGCAGAATCCAGGGGAGAGATTTTGTTTCTTCAAAGTTTGGATATTCCATGCATGTAGTCCTTTCATCCTCCTGCTTTGACATAGGTTTTATGAGTAGTGGGAGTGTTTGAACAAATACTAGAATCCAAACAAATATGCAAACGCCTTTTGCATATTCGATTCTTTTCATCTTGTTGTATCGCAAAGGGTGTACCACGGCGAAGAACCGGTCAATGCTCAGGCAGGTCATGAAGTTCACACCTGCGTATGTGTTGATGTAAAACACAAGAGCAGTTATCCTACACAAGGCCTCGCCAATTCTCCAGTCGAAGCCCAGTGCGTAGTAGGCTATCCGTGTAGGCAAAGCAGTGGTAAAAAGTATATCAGAAATCACCAAATTTGTTGAATATAGGGTGGTAGAGTTGATTTTTTTCCTGTTTTGAACAATGACAATCAAGGCTAACAAGTTTCCCACGAGCCCGATGATGAAGACAATGCTGTAATGCAGAGGCATTAGTATCCTGGCTGTGCTGTGGTGTGCGTAGAGGTCACAGCTGCTTTCCGGAGGAGCTGTAGAGGGTGTAGTAAAATTGTCGTCCATTTTTATATCCATTAGCGGTGTTCAAGATCTCTAGAAAAAACCAAGAAGGGTATGTTGAATTAAATGCATATTTAACTAAAAGCAATATAAACTGCCTTTTATAGATCTAACTTTTAAAATTTCAAGGTTTATATAAATTTTAAAAATCTGTGATATGTAATATGGTTATATATATAGTAACAGTTAGGAAGAACAGAGAATAAAATTTTTGTTTTTACTCTCTCAGTTTGGTGATTTGGGCAAAGCCCTGGCAAAGGAAATAGAACCATCTAAATAGGGCAAATGTACTTTTGTGACAAGAGGGAACACACTAACTTTTTAGATAGAAATTTCCCCTTCCTTTTTCTGAATCATTGTCTGGTTAAGAATAAAATCACGTAAAGCACCCCACGTTTCAGATGAGCATAAAACTTTGCTTTTTAAATTGAATTTCAGTTGGACTTTTTTTTTTGCCAAATGCATATCACTGCCAGGAAATGAAATCAGTCACACATTTATGTAGTGAAATATGAACTTACCACAGTGATCTGATTTGTGTTAACCTAAAAAGTATGAGAAACAAGCTAAGGCCTTGTTAGGAACTGAAAGTTAGGTTTTCTTTAAAAAGAAGAAGAAGACGATGACCACGACAACCACTACAAAAATGACAAAGAAGAAGAAAAAGAAAGAAAAACCTGAAGCTGCTTCAAGGGGAAATTTTAAAATTAATTTTAAACAGTATCATTCCATGCATGCAGTATGCATTCCTACATTTGCACTTAGTAGTAAGCATCACACATGTGTCATTTTGTTTTCTGCTTTATTCACTTAAAACATTCATGGATCAGTGTAATCTATATATTTATCATATGTGTAGATCTTATGTAGACATTTGATAGATGTTTCTACAGTATTCCAGTGTGTTAATGCAAAATTTGCTGAGCTACTCCCTTGATGACTATTTGGATTATTTCCAATTCTTTTCTTGTTATAAATAATTTTAAGACGAAATTTCAAGTCTTAAGTTGAAAAGTGGAAAACTCCCAAAATGGAGGGAAAATTTCAATGTATCTAGTGATGATGGTACTATAAATTAAAGGAAAAGGACTCTCTCTCTAGCCATGTCAAAGCACTGACTCAAATCTGCTTCTTTGACTGCTGTATTAAATGAATTGAGTCTCTGCTAACCTGGTTCTAACAATCTTAAAATAGTGATGCTAACAGACAATGAGGGTTATCAGAGGCTTGCACTAATGTTACAGGGTTGCATTACATTCAGTGTTGGTAGGTTGATCGTTGCAATATGGAAATACAACCTAAAGCAAAAGGGAACAAAAATGGAAGTAGAACTCTTTGTTAAATCAAAAGAAGACAGGAAAGAAGACTATGGGAAAAAAGCAAAGAATGAGGATGGTAAATAGAAAACACAAAATAAGAGAATAAATGTGTCACAACAAATTTGAATGGATTGAACTCACCTATTAGACAGAGACTATCAGTTTGGATTTTTTAAAAATCCAGCTGTATGCAGTTTAGAAGAGATTTAACTCAAAGTGGTTCAGAAAGGTCGAAAATAAAGGTATGGGAAAACAGATAGCAGGCAAATCCCAACCAATGGAAAGCTAGCGTAGCAATATTAACGTCAGAAAAAAATAGAATTCAAGGCAAATTCAGTATTGATAGGGATGAAGAGGGTGACTACAAAAGTTAAAAAGAGCAGTTCACCAAGAACATAAAAATAATTATGAATTGTACATATAACAGCAAAATTTGACAATTTTAAGAAGTTGGCAAATCCACAACCATAATGGTAGATTTTTAACACATTTTTATTAGAATATGCCAGATACAAAAGAGATTAAAGACTTAGAAAGTTTACCCAACATGACTTAAACGCTAACAGAATTTGTGCTGAAGGCACGTGAGCATTGTTTGCCAGTGTTCTAGGTCGTTAGTTGTCTCAGAACTTTCAGAAAGTCGTTGTCTAGCAGCTCACGTTCCCTGTGACTGCAGTGCAACTATATTAGAAATCAACAATTAAAAGATAGAGGATAAATTTGGAATCTAAAAAAAGATATTTCTAAGGAACTCATTGGTTAAGAAGTCACAATGGAAATTTTGAAGTGCTTAGAATGACATGACGAAGATACTACACGCCAAACTGTGGGATGCAGCTAATGAGTTAATCCGAGATAGATGCAACGCCTTGAGTGCAGTTATTAAAAAAAAAGAAAAACAAAAGATTGAAAATATACAGCTCAAGAAGGTAGAAAAGAACTGAGTTTGCCCAGTGAAACTAGAAGAAAATAATAAAGATAATGACAGAAATTAATGAAATAGAAAACAAAAACAACAATAAATAGGGACTTTATAGGTTGTGCAGAAAAAAATGGAGTGATTCTGGAAAAGGAAATCATGGGAATTGTAGTTGTGGAATGAAAGTAAACTTTACCCAGTTAGTTGGGAAAGGCTTCATGTGAGAAGTAACTTTTCAAGAACTGAAACGACACAAGGGAGAGGTGAAAATTCCAGGCAAGGGTTGCAGCTTAGGAACAGGCATCAAGAACTTCTTTTATTTTTCTAATTTCTATGAAAAAATTTTTTTCTAAAAAAAAATTTGAGGAGTATTTCAAAGCAGATCCATAGGAAATAACTTTAAAATACATGGCAGGGGGAAGAAATCCTCCATGTGAATAATAATTATTGTAGAGATTAGGAAAGTTACATTAATGTAAGAATCATAGAAGAATGTGCCATTGCTTGCCAGGTTGTAAATGCGTGTCCGACTTCTTAACTGAATGAAATATGGCATCCAGTAGAACCAGAAATGTCAGGGGTTTCAGAACATTTTAAATTCAAGAATATTATAAAGGTGTTAATTATAAAGGTAAAAATCTGCAAACAAATCAGATGTCCCTCATTAGGGGATTGGTTAAATATTTTATAGTATAGCCGTATAGTGGCAATGTAGATGCCTGTATCTTGACAGGGAATAATGTTAAGGAAGGAAAACAGATTATACAACATACCACTTTTGAGGGAGGAAAAGCAACTATATATACACACGTATACACGCGTGTCTGCGTGGATACGTATGCCAAAACCTAGTTTTGTACAAGTGATTTTTGAGTTTTATCCACATATTTTACATTTTTAGCATTGAACATGAATTGACTGTGAAATGACTAAATAGGTAAATAATTTTTTTAAATCTGAGGAAATTTTTTTTAAATTCAGCTCTTCTTGCAAAAACCTTGTCAGCTGACTTACTTTTCAAAGCTAGCCCTTCAGTGTTCTTTATTCAGATTTATGCATTAATTTTTATGAGGTGCCTACCCTTAAGTCATGTCTTGAAGAATCCTCATGGCAACCCTGCAAGCTAAGTATTGCTATCACCTACCTACTTTCCACATGAGGAACCTGAGTGTCCGAGAGATTAAAGGTCGTGTGGATCCTTCTCGCTGATGACCTGGCTTTAAGTTTCCTACTCTATCCCATCCTTGGCAGGGGCAGCTGGCTCATACTGCCCTTGAAGAATTGAGAGTTTGTGGTTTCAAAGTGGTCTAGGCTTTATGAGCCATCCTTACCTCTAATTAGACAGCCTGGGCACAGCATGGCCCAGCTGCTCCAGAGTAGGGGAGTCATTCTTACCAAGGACAGCTGGGTTCCCTCTTCCGGGAGAGATGCTTCCCCAAATGGGAATCCAGACCTGTGGACCCTGTGTCCTAGCACCCTGAGGGGAAGACTGTTGAGGGGCCTCTTACTGCCCACGTTTGTCCTGAGCCAGTCAAAGAAAGACACTTGCACAGTGTGGACATGTAATGGATGGCTCAGAAATGGTCTCAGGTAAAGGAGAATCTAGGCTGTTCTGAATGAAATATGTTCATTTGGATATTTAGTAACCTCTTGAAGGTTGATTCCATCAGTCAATAGCTTTAGTACACTACCTTAGTTCTTGCTTATATCTGTCCTGTGTTATTAATGCTTTGGTTTTAGTCAATTTTATTTTTTCCAAATTGAAAGAAAAATCCTTCCATGTACTTACTGTTGTTATCCCGTTGTTTTATCAATGAATCCCAATTTATTATCATCTTCCCTCAGAGACATTATTTTATACCTTCCTTTAATCATTTTAAGATTCAGGATTACTTTCCCGAACCTTGACTCACTCCATTCTTTTATTCAGCAAAAATTGTTTTTAGTACCTCCATATGCCAGGTCCTGGAAATGCAGAAATGACACCTTTCAATATCAGAGGGCCTAAAACTGAAGGCTCAATGTATGCTGTTGGGAATGTGCTATTATCTGAATGAGGTCTTTTCTCAGTATTCTTTGCTGTGTTCCTTCTCACACACACCAGGGTTCTGCTTGCTCTTTGCGTTATAGTGCTCCTTTATCTACCTTTGCAAATTTCTCTTTTACTCATTTCTTTTCGGGTGTAACTAACTAACTTCCTCCTTCCCTTCTTTTCTCTATTTATTTATTTTTGAATATAGTTTTAGTATTTTACATTTTCATAATTATTAGACAACAGCTTCTGACATGTCCCTAAGCTATCCTTAACGCCCCACATCCTGAGGGACATGAATGAGGACTGCAGCCTTTGCCCTGAGGGCTGTAGTGTGGGTCCTTATTCAGGTTTCATCTGAGGAACACCTTTTCCTCCTGCAAGTGAACTGCCTGGCGGCCCTCTATGCCAGTTCTCTTACCCTTTGTGTTAATAAGCAAAGTATCCCAGTTTTGTCACTGTAGTGCAATATTGATCCTTTTTAACTTTACTGTTAACCTGACATGTAAAACAGCAAGTTCTTCTACAGCAAAATATCCTGCAAAGTATTTTTACTTGTGCTTTTGGGGGTGGGCCTTTGTGTGTTTTTCTCTAGAATTGATTGCATTACTAATAGAGTAGCTAACGTTTCTTAAGACACCATCATCTCATTTTTGCATAACCGGACATGTTGACATGAACTGACAAGCTCTTTCTAGCCATAGAAAGGAAAAACATAAAAGGCCCCCTAAAACTTCATTTATTAGTGTTTAGGAAAATTGTCTAAGCTGTAATGTAATTTGTACTCTGGAAATATCTCCCCTGGATACCAACTTGGAGGCATTTGTGATTTTTCATAGGGTGCATATTATATACCTTTCTGCAATCCCAGTTTACTTACTTGGATAATTATTGGTTTTTATTTGTGGCAGAAACAGAATAAAAGCCTCCCTGTATTCCTAGATTTAGTAAGTGCTGGAATGCTCGCTTTTAGTTTTTGCTTTAAGATTCCTGAAATGTCACGTTTACCCCTAATATTTATTCTCGAAATAATCATAAGCACCTTAAGCGTTCAACTTCTAGTAATTTTGTTTAAATTAAGGCCTTAGCAGTGAATTGAATGGGTCAAGTCATGCCGAAATAACTAGTAGGAGGTGATTTCTCTGTAAGGTCAAGTCTGCTCAAGACCATGTTCACACATCGAGATGATCTGACTCAGAGTGCCCACAGTGGCATGTACCAAAGAGGAAGTGCCGGGAACACACTTTCAAAAACAACCAGAAGAACCACAAAAACGTGGACGTACAGATGCGAATTGTATTTGTATATTGTTAAATGATAAGTATTGTTTGATCCGATTCTTTCTCTGATTTCTGTTGATATACTGTCCTTTGGCTATTTTCTTGAGGAGAGTTAAGACTGAGGGAAAATTTCTGGAGTGGGGAAAAATAAAATCATTGGTAAAGGAGGAGCAGACAAAGGCTTGGGGTTAATTGGAATAACAAAGATTTGGTCTACTGTGGAAATAGACACGCACAGGTGTATCAGGACAGCAGGCTGAGGCTGGCTAGTGCCCTGAGGACAAACATACTCCATGGAAGAAGGAAATCATTGCTTCTTCCTCCGGTTACCTAGTTTTATAAGTTTTGTCAATTACTTGCAAAAGTCTCCTTGTTCTGAGCAAACAGGGACACCTGAGTTTTGTGTGGTGTCACACCAGGGCCAAGCACCCACCCAATGATTTTTTCCATTTTCTTTTTAGTTGACTAAACAACCATCACCTGGGAGGTTGTTTGTGCCATTTGCAGGTAAAATAGGCAGGTGGGAAACATTAATTCCTGATTGTGGGAAAGAAACCCGAGCCTCTTGTCACTTCATTGGCAAAGTCAGATTGTCCATTCCGGTTCGCTGCTACTCAACTGCTTTAATAGTCAGAACACACCCTGGTTAACCTAGTGAAATAAATCTTTCTACACTGTTAGGTGATTTTTTTTTTCCAACTAGCTTTGAGTCCTAAGTTGATAGCTATGCCTGTGTCCAACATTCATTTTTTGGAAGGATATATGAAACATTGTCCAGAAAAGTGGTACACTGGCAGCTGCCTACACTTTCTCAGAATGGAACCTTACACATCAGAGTGTTTATATTCAGAGCAGAGCTGCCTGTGGTCAGTCAGTCTGAGGGGACCTGACTTCCCTGCCTCCTGAGGAGCTCGCCTACTCTGCTTGTGGAAGTGTGACCCTGCTTCTGACCCCATGACTGTAGGCTAGTTCTGACCACCTCTCTGTAGGTCTGCAGAGGGTCGTTTACAGGACAGTGCACAGAGAACTTTTTCAAGACAGGAAGAAACCAGTGTTCGCCCGTCTGCAGTTTCCTTTTTGTGCCTCTATGATATCCTGAACCCAGTGGGCACTCAGTGAAGACCACTTCGGCTTCTGTAAACACGTGCATTGGAATTGATGGGAAAGTGAAAAGTGCCTGACATTTGAATTCTTTGGTTAAATACCCACTTGCACATTTGAGGTTTTATATACTCCACCTATTTTTCTTTCACCTTTCACTAATTATTTATTCCTTGTGTGGCTTTTGGCAGCTTTAGTATTGATGAGGATGACATGAAAGTTATCAAAGATGAAAACAAGGGCTGGCCTAGTGGCGTAGTGGTTAAGTTTGCACAGTCCGCTTTGGTGGCCTAGGGTTTGTGGGTTTGGATCCTAGGCACGGACCTACACGCCGTTCATCAAGCCATGCTGTGGCGGTGTCTCACATACAAAATAGAGGAAGATTGGCACAGATGTTAGCTCAGTGACAATCTCCTCAAGCAAAGAGGAAGATTGGCACCAGCTGTTAGCTCAGGGCCAATCTTAACAACAACAAAAAAAGATGAAAACAAAGGAGGTGGTAACACTAAGGACTTGGTTTATATGGCATAACGTTTAAGATCTGTAAGAAAAAGGAATCCCACTATAATACTCATTTCAGTGTAACGAAGACAAATATTGTGTTTCCATGTGGCATGATTTGGCCTACATATGAGATAACTAACTGCGTAATATAAAATGACTCTTTATAATGAAGATTTGAGTGTGTATAATCTTCATCCTCTGAATCCAAATGTTTCTTGAAATAATAGGTACTTTTTCTCAAAGTTCAAGGGAGTTTCAAGTTTTGATTTTTGTCTCTGTTATCTCATGGAAATTAGTGAGAAACATTAAATATCCTTATTTTATGGTTAAACAGAATTCCAGAGAGATTAGATCATTTGCTCAGGATGCTTCCTCAGTACAGGTACCAAGTCAGGGATCATGATGGCATCCAGGACTCTGCGTCCTCCCTCACCCGCTGCCTCCACTCAGTCAGCGTTCCTGTGACCTCTGCCTCCTGACCCTCCTCTCGCTTGGCCTTTCTTCTGCACCACGCGTTTATGTCCATCTGCCTGTTTGTGTACTACTCTCACTGCCTCTGCCTGCCTTCAGGCCACCCTCACTTCTCTCGGGAGCTATTGCAGCAGGTCTCGCGATCCCCTTCAAATGGTGCCCATTGAACCCCAGGCAGACTGAAAGCTCTCTATTGTGACACACAGTTTCTTCATGATTGGGCTCTGCTTTCCTCTTCAGCTGGATCTCCAGCCATCTTCCCTCTTATAACACCCTGGCTCCAGTGATAGTAAATTATTTGCGGTCTTTTCATGTCCTATATCTTTCACAGCTCTGTGCCTTTCTGACACTCTTCCTTCTGTCTGACACCTCCTCTCTTCTGTTCTGTTTCCTCAGCTCCTACTTTCTTTCAAGACTTAGTTCAAAATCGCTGTTCCTGGAAACTTCCCTGATTTTATCAACTCCTGCTCCCTCACCAGCACCCCCAGAAAGGCAACGTGGGGTGTCCTTGCAAGGGCACTGTGCTCTGTAATAGCATCTGTATTGTTGATTGCTTTTTCCATTTCCCGCTAGCCTATGAAGTCCTGTGAGTAGGGACTGTGTTGTTAATTTTGTATATCTTCAGCTGACCCATGATTGATGCTCAATAAATACCCATTAAAGAATAATAAAATCCCAGCTTTTTTGATCCTCAAGGTTCTTTATTAGATTACAGTAAGCTCTTGATTAATAATGGGAATCAGTACTATTACCACAGACTGTGTTCCAGGCCCTGCCCTGGGCACTCTACATATATGCGCTCACTGAGTCCTCACAAAACTTTCACAAATCCATTTCCAGTGGTGAACCTGAGGCACAGAGCACACATGTGACTTGCTTAAAGACACAGCTGTTGAGTGTCAGGATTCAATCCAGGCAGTCTGGCTCCAGAAATCATAGTCAGTGCAATATATTTTATCCCTAGCTCCAGTTCTAACATGATCTGATGTTATTGGTAAAAAACAAGTAAAATAGGACAATGTCTCAAAACTTGAACACATACCTACTCATACCTGCCTGAAACAGAGAGAAGAAGGAGGAGAGAAGGAGGGAGATATGTTGATTTAAATAAGTAATTCTTTAATTTATTTGTAGCAAATTTTAAAGTAAAGATTTTATAAATGAATTTGGATTTTACTATTTTTAACAATATTTCTATAAAACAATTTTAACAGAAATTTTCTTTGAAAGAAGATGGTGAATACCTAGGATAGCTTTTATGCTATTACTTTATTTTTATGCTACTTTTTAGGTATTTGCAGATATTTAGCAAAATATTTTTATTCTTCTCTTTGGGCTTTCAAGACACCGCAAGGATCTTTGTTACATCTCCAGGTTTCAGAGGTTTTTCACGTTCAGTATCTCATCTTACATTGAAGCCCTGTGTTTTACAGCCTTCAAGGGAAGCTGAGAAACTGTATGGAATTGAGGATTCTACACATCCTCAGCACATACTGTTGTACTCCAGGGCCTTTTAACAGCTCCAGCAGGCCCTTAGCCATAGCAGAGAGAAAAGTATCGTTTGTAAACTCTTTTACTGGGTGGTTAGCTCTTTTTTTAAATGTAGACTTTTTAAGGATGATGGATTTATCTCATACGCCATTTTATTTCATTGAGTGTTTCAGAACTGTCCTACAATAGATGTCTAGTAAATGCCTATGGAATATATAAATCCATGAAAGTCATATAGTGACCTGAGTTAATATTTATTCCATTAAATAACGGGTCTTGTCATGACTCACAAGCTCTCAGAAGCCAGTTGAAAGTAATTTATAAAATGCATTACTACCACCACCATGTGATAGGTGAGCATGTAAGTGAGGACGCTTTGTGGAGCCATGTTCTCTTTGCAGTATTATGTCCAAAAATAAGATTAACCCCCAGAGAGAAAACATGCACTGAAATACTAGCAAATACAGAGCCCAGACAGTAAGCACAGTTAGATATATAATCATCCATAGACTCAATCTTTATGTAAAATATTCCGTGAAGTAAAGATCTGCAAATACCGTCATGCTTTGCCCAACAACAGAGATACGTTTTGAGAAATGCATCGTTAGGCAGTTTCGTCATTGTGCGAATGTCGTACAGTGTACTTACACAAACCTACGTGGTATAGCCTACTACACACGTAGGCTACCTAGGCTCTATGGTACTAATCTTATGGGACCAGTGTCATATATGTGGTCCGTTGTTGACCAAAACGTTGTTATGTGACATATGACTAAGTTCAAAAAACTAATTCTCACAAAAATGATAGAGCAAGGAAACTATTGGATTCATCTTTTGGTAGTTTAGTGGGCAGAGGATGGGGAGAATAATGATGGCAGACGGTTTTCTAGCACTTACAATGAGAGCCAATGTTATAAGTACTTGGCAGTATTGTTACTCCCCATTTTACAAATGAAGCAACTGAAGCCAGAGAAGTTAGGTAACTTGCCCAAGGCCACACACTTCATAAGTAATGGAGCCCAGGTTTAAGCCTGACTCTAGAGCCCATGCTCTTAACCACTGCATTATATTGTACTTAGAGTGACACATCCCAAAAAACTGAAAAAACACACCCTCCTTTAGAGGAAGTCTCCTCACAGCTTATATTTTGCCAAGTGTTAGTTACCTCCATTCCCAACCTGGACATAAATATTGCAGATCACTGCATGTAATTCATTGTTTTGTGATTTTTTTTTTTTTTAGGCACATAGAAGTTCTAGAAAAAATATGCTGATCATCAAAAAAATACAAAGCAAACAACAGAGATACTCTTTTTTCACTTATAAAATTAATGGTCTCTATTTAGAATTAAAATACTCATGTTGGCTAAGAAGCAGTGAAGCCCACACTGTCATTGGTGGGAGGGTAAATTGATAAAATGTTTTTGTAAACCAAAAAATATCAGTTTAAAGCTTAAAAAAAAAAATTGTACCCTTTGCCCCAGGAATTGTACTACTGGGATTCTATCCTGAGAAATAGTACAGAGTGTAAGAGTATAGAAGTAATAGAACTATAGAAAAGATTTTTATGTACATAGATACATGGTCAAATAGTAAAATGTAACAACTCTATTTTAAATTATGCTGAATAACCTGTTATATATACAATACCTCTAAGTGAAGGAATACTCCATTGTAACATAACTTTGTTCTTTCCCTTCAAATTAAAGTATCCTGAAATATTGGCATTATTTGCTGATTTACCCTTGATACTGTTTTTTATGGTTGTGAGTTCATACAGAAGTACAAAGTAAGCCCTGTTTTTTGGCAAAGATATTTCTGGCATGATCCATTGCATTCACCTAGCTTAATATTAGCTAATTAGAACTGCCAGTCACCAGAGTCTAAACATAATTTTTGTTAGAAATGTTTATACCTTGTTATTGAGTAGATTCTTTTCCTTTACCCTATACCTTAATTAGGCTTTTAAAGTTTTTAACTCAAAAGACTTTGTTGAAAAAGCAAAATATCAAGTACTTACCTCTCAGGGACTTATTCGGGCCTCTGGAGTAGCAGTCAGTATTTGCCCGAACTGAAGTCAGTTAACCTTGGCATGTTGTTTTAAGAGAGATTATGCAGACATCCTTTTATGGTGTGACTTTTTTTCTGTCACCCTGTGACTGAGCATAGTAATGATCAGTTAACCTCATGTATGCGTGTGCACTTTTTTTTAAATGGGAAGTGAAATTTTTCTTAGTGTTTTTTTTTTTTTGAATAAGTTATCCAAAAACCCCTTGGAATTTATGAATGCTGATATCTATGAAACTTTATAAATTTTTTATTAAGATTTAAGTATTAAAAAAATTCTGTGAAAGAGACTAAAGCAATAAATACTAGCCAGAAAAAAAAAAAAAAAAAGAATCATAGTTACTGATGATTTTGTATCCATATTCTGTGTAAAGTATGAGTTTTAAAATGTTTTAAGGAAAAAAATGTCAACTTTGACAATTCTATTTGGAAACTTTGTACAGGGAGTAGTTTACTCATTCTGTATCTTATCAACAGCTTATGAGAAAGAAACAAAGATTTCTGTGGTGAGTCAGGGAAAGATACTCTTTTGCATGTATACAAGGAGTAGTCGATGTTTTCAAGCAGGAGGCCAGCTGACTGCATGGACTCATGAATGACAAGGGAAGAGTTGAAGGGGGGCATTTTGCAGCTAAAATTCAGCTTCTCGTGCGCAGGATAAGAGAGACCTATGCTGTTCACCTTATAGTTTTAGTTGACTCAGTTTAAACAAATAATGTAACATGACTATCAAATATGCAATTTATTTGTAGACCAAATTAATAGAAATATAGTGCTCAGAACAAGAGAGGTGATATTTACACTTATCCAGGAGTGGTCTCTGGGTCCTTCCTTTTATGACGGGCGTAGATGACTGAGAGCCTGCCTGGGGTGGGGATGGGTCTAGATCCCAGGTCTTAGGAGAAATGATTGAATAAACTGAGAATGTTTAGGCTTGACAGGGATGTGATCATTATCCTCATGCATTTGGAAGTTACCTCACAGAAAATAGTATAGGTTGCAAATGTCAGTCTTCCTAACTCCAGAGAATGGAAGGAAGGCCAGTAAGAGGAAATTACTGAAGACAGCTCTCAGATCAAAATATGAAAGGAGTTCCCAAAAGTTGGGATCATAAAAAAATGGAGTAGGCTGTCTTTTATCTAGTTGCTTGCAAAAACTGGATGACTTCTTTGAGGGATGATGTAGAGAGAATGGTATCATTTGGTAAGAATTTGTAACTCTCTGACCTCAGAGACCCTTGTATTCCAGGATTCTATCAAAATGGCCGAGCAGCTTTAGCCCCTCAGTGGTATTATTCCATTTAGAAGCTTATGAGGTTCTTTTAGTCTCTAAGATACTGAAGATTGTAGAGAAACCTTGTCAAACAGAAGAGCACCAATTCACCTGGATTCTTTGGGTCTCCACCTCACTGTCTGTAAGATAAAGGTATTGAACTAAATAATTGCCAAGATGATTCCTAGTGCAAAAATTCGATCAGGGAATACAGAGATTTTATGATTTGGTGGATAAATATGATAAAATATTCCAGAACTAGTTCCTATAAAACTTGAATTGAAGAATACTTAAAGAAGATACTGTTGAGTTTTTCAGTTTGTTGAAAGGCCATGCTGGTGGGGTGTTTTGGTTTCTAATTTTTGAAATAGTTGTTATTGAGTAAAACATTGTTATATAATGAACTCAATTAGGTAAAGTAAAAGTTCTAACAAACGAGATCTACCTTTTTTTTGGTATTAAAGTAGTCAGGTGTGTAAAGAAGAGGTGATGGTATAATTGCCCTGTGAGATGCTGTTGAGGTTTAGTATGAAATAATTTCATGAGCTCCCTAAACTTATTTTTATTGTTGTTGAAAGTTACCTGGATTTCTTTAGTCGTACTATAAAAGTGGAGTCAACATCCTTTTCTGTAGAAGAGACAAGATGGGCATTTGTGACCTGAACTGAGTGTTTCTATTATTTTATTTGTTCTATTGAGTACGGTGTGATTATATAGTAGATACTCAATAAGTATTAGTGATATAGGTGAAGACATGAATTAATTCTTTATAACTCGTTTTCCTCTTTTCTATACTTCAGCCTCGTATGTTTTGACAGATAGGGCTTCCAGAAGTTAGCTATTCACAATATGATAAAGGTCAGACTGAATTATCGTTGACAGTCTAAAGAACAGATGTTGTCATAAAATAAGGAGAAGAGGAAAACTGGTCAGTGACTAATAACATTTTGGTATTTCATGAAGTCTGTGTGTATAGAAATAGCAACGGAAAATTTCTACAAAACAACCTATATAACCGTGGTCTGAAATGTGTGCTTTTGTATTATGGGTATATGTGGTCTAGTATTTAGTCATCATTTAAAACTGTACAATGATTAATAACTTCTAAGGAATTTAACATTTTTTCAATTGGTACAGAAGACATGAAGTGTGGTCATGAAAATTCCTATCAGTATTTTCTTAGTTTACGTTGAAATGTAACCTCAAATAAGAACTCTGCTTCAGATTTTTTATTATAACATCACTATTTACACTTTATTACTAAATGTAAACAGAAGAATTTCTGTAAATTAAGTACCTCAAAGAACAGGTTCTGTGGTGAGAGATCTCAAGTGCAACCAAAATAGAGTTTTCTTATTATTATCAAGAGACCAACAGTTCATATTTTGAGTATATATATGAAACCATATGTTTTAATATCATTAAAAATAATAAAGCAAGGAAAGGGGCTTTTTTAAACAAAAGGCAAATTCTGCTGTATGGTTTTGCCATTTTAAAGAGAAATTCATTTATTCAGCAAATATTTATTGAGCAGCTACTCTGTGCCGGGCACGATTCTAGATAGTGGAGATAAAGCAGGGAACAAAACTGACAGAAATTCCCATCCTCGTGGAGCTTCCATTCTAGTCAGGGAGACAGATGATAAACAAACAAATCATGTAGTGGATTAGAAGGTTGTAGGTGCTCTGGGGAAAGGAACTAGAGCGTGCAGAGTGGGCATGGGGCTGGGGGTTACTTTTTAATGAAAAGAATGAACAGCTGCTTAATCAACTGTGTTTGGGTTTAGATCATTTGAATTGGAAAAGTTCTCTTGTATTTAGAATGGCAAAGTAAATAAGTCTCTGTTCATTAAAATTGCTATGTTAATTTTTTTAATCCAACAAATATTGAGGGTTGATTGTGTGTAAGGATCTGCATTAGACACGAGGGGGATGCAATGGTAAATAAAACATGGTTCTTTCTCACAGAATTAATAATCTAATGGGAGCTTTTTAAAAACCTCGCTTAGTTAAAATGTGGATCATACTGTTCAAGAAAAAGGATTATTTCATTGCTCCTAAGTATTGAGCTCCTGTGCTGTGCCGGGCACTGTGCCAGATGCCAGGAGAACAAAGAGCATGCATTTCCTTCCCTGCTGTGGAGTGTGCTCAGTCTAGGAGGAGGGCCAGATGAGTGAAGCGTTCGTGACTGACCCGCTATGCTGTCTGCTACCTCCACTGCCCTGTCCCTGTCATCCTCCTCACATCTTTGTGTCTCCAGTCCTGACCCAGTGCCTGGCACTTGGGTGTTCACTGGTTGGAGTTTTCCCTATTCTAGCATATGCTGCATTCTTGTGGATGCCTATTGATGCTGCTGCCATTTATCATAATTGCAGTGTATGTTTGCTTTTGTTTTTAATAGAATTGAGAGGACAGTAAATGATTTTTTATAACAATCTCCATCAAAGATGGGAAAATGTACAATAGGCCAAGAGGGTCCTGTGTTTCCACAAAAATGGTAGTGTGAACATTTCTTTGTGAAAGTGAAGAATAGTTCTTGCATTTTTCTTATGGTAAAGAAATAGTTCTTTGTACTGATGCCATTCACCCAAAAAATGGGAAAATAAAAGATAGACTGAGTAATTAAGCCAAGTGTTTAATGAAGAATGGGTGCAAGTGTGCGTCCAAAACATACTACTTGGGGGCCGGCCCTGGTGGTGTAGTGGTTAAGTTCACACACTCCGCTTTGGTGGCCTGGGGTTCGAAGGTTCGGATCCTGGGCGTGGACCTACGCACCGCTTGTCAAGCCATGCTGTGGCAGGCATCCCACATATAAAGTAGAGGAGGATGGGCACGGATATTAGCCCAGGGCCAGTCTTCCTCAACAAAAAGGAGGATTGGCGACAGATGTTAGCTCAGGTCTAATCTTCCTCACCAGAAACAAACAAGCAAACAAAACACTCTAGTCATTCATGTTGTCTGCCCAACCCTTGTGGGAATGTGAGGTTGCAATCCTGGAGCTAGTTGCTTGAGGTTAGCGACTGCTTCTTTTTAAAAAAAAAAAACAGCACGGTTTTTCAGTTACTTAGATTCATTCCTTCTTTTCCTCCATCTAGGGTTTTGTTTTTTGTTTTTGTTGTTTTTGCAGGGAAGGATTCGCCCTGAGCTAACATCTATTGCCAATCTTCCTCTTTTTTTTTTTTCCTCCCCAAAGCCCCAGTGCATGGTTGTATATCCTAGTTGTAAGTCCTTTTAGTTTTTGTATGTGAGCTGCCACCACAGCATGGCAGCTGACAGATGGGTGGTGTGGTTCTGTGCCTGGGAACTGAACCCCGGGCTGCCAGAGCAGTGAGTGCCGAACTTTGAACACCAGACCATCAGGACTGGCTCGACTGCTTCTTACTCATTGATGTAGATGGAGCTCCTGTACCTGGCCTACCACCTCTCACATAGTGCCCAGGTTATTCATTGAAACAGTGTAACTGAGGTAGCTTTGTGGGCAAAGAAGAGAGCTACTAACCACCAGGAGGAGTTGGAGAAATCACTGAGGAGAAGGGTTGAGCTGTGTCATACACTGTAAGTATAAGTTTCCTAAGCAGAAAAGTGGAAAGGACATTTAGGAAATTGACACATCACCTGTGTCAGTGTATAATGAAAAGAGCCTAATGTGCCCAGGCAGCATCTTTAGGGGGTGAGTGTGGGAGGCCGGAGGCCAGATGAGGGCAAGGGAGGGGACAACAGTTGTGGAAACTACAGTGATAAGAAAGAATTGGAGGACTTTGCTATTTCATGCTAGTATTTAAGTTTTCTCTTTGGATACTGGAAGCCTGTGGAAGGAAGGGTTTTAAACAGGGGTGTGGCATGATCAATGTTGTGTTTTGGGAAGAGAATACTGTTAACAGTGTTAAGAGATGGATTAGAGAGAAGCCTTTAGGTAGAAAGACACTTGTGACTTTTGAATGTGTCAAGTTGAAGATACCAAATTGAGTTTTCATAACCAAGGTGAGGGGACAGACAGATAGTTGTGAGACTCACTTCATTTTCTTACCTGAACCCATAGAAGGGCTTGCAATTGTACAAGGAGAGACTGGAGCAGGAAGAAAAGACCATAATGAAACCCTGGAGAGGATAGAAGAGTGGTAGGAGAAATCGTGGGGAAACCAGCAAGAAACAGGGTTTAAGACAAAAAGAGGAAGGAATTTGAGGAAGGGAAGGCAGGAGTGGTAAGTGGTGCTATGTTAATATATAATTGGACAAAGTCTGAGATGAGGCTTTTGGATTTGACCATGATGAATTATAATGTCTGTTGCTTTTGGTTTGTCTAGTCTCTTTCATTAGATTTTAAGTCATTCATGGGAAGAAAACATGGCATCAACTTTAAATTTTCTCATAGTGCCTGACAATTAGTTGATGCTGAACCACTTCTTTGCAATAGTTTTCGGGGGGGTCAACAAAGATTAGATAATTAGAGTTTTCTTAAAATGTGATATGTAAGTACAAATTATTTCGGATGTTATGCACATATAGAAACCAACTTGTGTATCTAAGACCTTGCTTTCAGACTGAAATAAAATTATAAGCAGTGTTACTTCAAATGTACATTTGCCATTGGTATTTTAAATTGAGTGTTATACTAGAGTGATTTTTTTTTATTTGTTTGCATAGCCTGGCACCTGTGTTTGCTCTGTTTGTACCATTTTACTGCTCCATACCGAGAGTCCAAGTGGCACAAATTCTGGGCCCGTTGTCCATCACAAACAAGACATTGATTTATATATTGGGACTACAGGTACAGTATGCAATTTTATGTTCACATTTCTTTAACCAGATCTGGGTTTTTTTTGGTCTTTTTCTTATTTGATCTCCTTGAAAACAATGTTTTTTTCCCATAAGTTTGGCTTCATGATTTATATCAAATGTTCAAAGGAAGTGTTTCAGAACAAGAACATCAAGGTATATAAGATACTAGAATACTTTCATAGCCTTTAGAAATCTGATAAGAGCTTTCACTGTAATTTGTATCAGTGGAAAATATTTTAATTTCATTGTACAATTGCATGTAAGTACTTTGTAAAAATCATAGTATGAAGTGGAAACAAATGAGAACAGTCAAAAGGTGGAAAGTGGAAAATCACTGTCAAAATTAATTTATTGAATACAGTGTCACAAATAAAGCTCTGAAGAAGAAACCAGATATCCTTTACCAACTTTGTAACTTCTGTGTTGCATAGGCATGATAGCTGCTCACCATTTGCTAAATGGTTTGATATGAAGATCGTTAAGACTACTTATTGTTTGACTTAAATTGAGAAAGGTTATCTTCCCCAGTATTCAGTAAATATTGATCGCTTTCTGCGGTTCCAGGCCCAGTGATAGAAGATGCATATGATTTTCAGTTTTCTACCTGTAATACTTGTCACTTTTCTTTCACTCTCACAGCTTTTGATGTAAACTTTTATTCTACTGTTTCCTGTGGTACCATGTGTAGCTTGGCCTTTTGATCCACTGTTAATACTCATAACATTCCTTATCCCACACATATCAAACCGGATACTTCTGTCGCTGTAAAATGCCCTCCTCCCTCCCCTTTTAACCTTTAGCATTTCCTCTAACTTCTCTAGTCTGCTGTCATGTGTTATCAATGGCTCATCTCAGGTGGGTGTTTCCTTACCGCTTTTACAACCGTTTCTCATGAGATATGTTTATTCTTCACCTCTCAACCTATGTATTGACACTCTCCCTTATCCTTCCTAATATTCATATAACCCAATAGAGCATTTCTGCATTTTATTCTTATTACTGGATTTGCTGTGGTTGTTCAATTTTTTTTAAAGATGTTACAACAGGAGGCAGAATGCAATGGTAGAAGAGTACCCTGGACCTGGGGCAGGAGATCGAAGTTCTGGTTCTAATGTGGCACTCACTAGCTTGAGACCTAGGTCAATTATGGAAGCCCTCTGAGTCTCATGTTGACTTCGTAGTTCCTCCCAACTCTAAAGTTATATAGCATCTTGGAGGGCAAGAAACCCTGTTTTATTATTTATGAAGCAGAAATTCAATGGAGCATTGTGGAAAGTCTTTGGAGCCAAGTGGACTTTGGTTTTAATTACTTGCTCTGATAATTATTTGCTTTCTCTGTCACCTTTTCGGAGCCCCCATTTGCCCATCGGTAAAGTAGGGATAAAAATATCTATTTTACAGTGTCATTTTAAGGATTAAAGATAACAGTATTGGGTGTTTAGGGTAATCTATACAGATAATAAGAGCCAAGTCAATTGGTTCCTATTATTAATTAGTAATTTATTATGTCTCTATCACCATTGGTTTTTCTGAGATTGTGAATGTATTTTTTATTTTTGGTGAGATAGAAGTTGATATCAGAAAGTAGAGGTGGCAATGCCTCATTGGCTTCTTGATAAACTCTAAAGTCCTTAGCGTAAATAGCATAAGGGTTCTTCTTACCTAACCAGTATCAACTCTCACCCCTCTGCACCTTGAAGTGAGTATGAGTCCCTTATTCTCAAAGTTTCTGTTTTCTCCCTCCCTCCCCTCTGGACCTTTGCACATCTTTCTGTGCCTCTCTGTCTCCCACATAACACCTTCTTGAAGCCAGGGACATTTGATGGATGCCTGCATGAGTGAATGAATGACTTTAATCATTATCAGAAGAGCAAAACTGTTTGAAGGGTCATTTAAGTATCAAATGGCTTGAAAGCCAGTCATGCAGTGCCCTGTGCTAGGGGCTGTGGAGGAGAAAATGAAGTGTGAGATGTGGCACCTGTCCTCAAGGAGCCCAGCAGCAAGAAGAAACATACACACTGTCAAAACATGAGCAGACACGATTGGGACCAAATATGCAGTAAGATGAGGGGCTTAAGAGTCCAAAGGAAATAATTATTCACTGACAAAATTGATGATATGCTCTTCTTACTTGTGTATGAGACATAGTAGCATGGAGAGGTCATGAGCATGAGGCTGTGGAGCCAGACCGCTTGGGTATACTCCCAGCTCCGCCACCCACCAGCTCTTTGACTTGGAGTGAATTATTTAACCTCTCCATCTTCTCGTGGGTAAACCAGAGTACTAATAGAACTTACCTCCTAGGGTGATTAGGAGGATTCAGCAAGTTTAATAAAAGAAAAGCACGATGATCACTGCCTGGCACATAGTGCTATGAAAGTGTTAGCTATTCTGTTACTCTTTATGTTTTTAGAAGAAAGATGTTATTCCACATAATTCTCATCCTTGTTATTATGCGAGTCATTTACACTGAATAAGCATCCATACTAGATTAAAGGATTCCATTTCAAGTTGCAGCCAGTGCTCGTTTCTCCATGGGTAAGCCGGCACCGGAGCGAAGCTCGCCAGCCTCCTTTTCACCAGTGCTTTGTCATCTCTTGCCTTTGCATCTGTCCTCTTTCCGTGTATCTTTTTTTCTATGTATCCTTGATAAATGTGCAGAAGTTTGAGGTTTTCATCTAGCACAATGTCAGCAATGAACCTGGGTAGCCTGCTTCTTTCTCTGCAAGCAGGAGTACTTAAACTCCCAATCTAAAGATCTAAGTATGAACAGACACTAGGCTACAAATCTTTCCTTTCTTGCAGGAACACTTTGAAATGTCTTAGGACTTTTTTTTTTTTTCATCCTGAGCACAACTCTTGGATGCAAACGATTTGGAAAATAAAGGGAGAGATTTCATGAGACCTAATTCTAATTACTTTTGCCATTAATTGACTTTGCCATGGTTAGTTTGCTCTTCCTTGGGTGAGCTGGGATGGGAATATAAACAATTAAGTAGAGTAGTCTTGGACATGGACTCCTATGCTTGCAGAAGTCTTCCCATTAAATTTAGAGTAACAATGATGAGAAATTGAAATGAGAGAATTACATAACTAATATTACATGTCGTGGCTTAACACCAAACACTGGATGGTGACTACATATATTGTATGTTGTTAATTCTAATTATTTCTTTATATGTGGTATTTTACTTTGTTTAAATCAATTAATATCCATTTATAAATAAGAATATGCTTGGATTTCACTTATTTTTCTTTGCATGGGTGTGGGCCAGGTTCAACCAATCTGTTTTAGGCTACAGAAAGGCAGAGGTCTTGATTTAAATAAAAAAAAGAAAACTTAATATATTATTTTCTTTTACATATCAGAATTGATATTTGTTAATTTTCTATTTGTTTATATTAAGATATATATAATTAATACTTAACAAATGGTTATGACTATAGTTTTTTAAAATAAATATACTGTGACTAGCAGTTGAATTTCAATTTTAGTTGCCTTTTTTTTTCTTTTATAGCTTTTCACCTCTGGTTCCTACATCTGGATTGTAGCCATAAGTGGACTTGTAAGTATGATTTCCTCTCTTCCTCCTCTTCCCTCTCTTTTCTGAAGAAACTTTAGGAAAAATGCCATATTTAGATTATGGGTCATATTCAGTTGTCTCCAACGTTCTTTTAACCATGTCAGGTTCTGTCTTAATGTTACTTCCTTAATGATGAAAAAGGGCCAGTTACATGGATAATTGAGATGAAGGATTGTCTCAATTTTCAAGGTAATTTTGATGAAAGTTTTAGCTGAGTTTCTTGTCACTGGTGTTGTTTTTAAATTACATTAGTAGTCCAACTCATAGAAGGAAAAAAATGATAGAAAAGAAAATGGAGAAGTTGAATTTACTAAAAATAGTGAGAGATATTCTGCTTGTTTTGTAAAGAGACATTGTCATGCAAGGGAAAAAAATAAGGCTAAGTGGGAAGTCAGGTGGATTGGAACTGACGGAAGACTCATCGGGCGTGCGACCAGAGAAGAAGGGAACGAGCCGAAGGGTTTGGCTGGCGTCCTCATTCTGTGTGCTAGAATGTCTTCATCCCACCCATTCCCATGCTGCTGTATGTGATTTTATTTTAATAAGCATTTGTCTTAAACTCTATTTATGAGGTTTTTAACAAGAAATCTAGAGCACGAAATTGAGCTTTATTTTTATCTATGCCTTAAATTTGAACTCCGAAATTTATATAAAAATAAGTTTATAACTAGTGTGTATGGAATATAGTTTTAATTTATTTCTTGAAAAAGCTAATAAAGTGACAGAATGGATTCATAGTAATATATATAACATGAAAGGGAAATAGCTATGATTTCCCTTTAGCTATATATATAACATGATTTGGAAATAGCTATGCATTCCACTGCAGACATTTTAAGTACGTTATCACTATTTGTTCTTGTTTCCTGGGTGAATGGTATTTTGGGCCACTGTGTCATGACTTTAAATCTGCCTACTTCCCTCCTTTCTTTATGCTGTCTATATTATTCCTTTTCTGTGTTTGTTCTTTTCATATACAACTTAATCCTTTATTCCTCACAGCTTCTACTCAAAATTCTGGGGATTAAAGTCACTTTGTTCTCCTCTCTAAATATTTTTCTCAGATACTTAGTTATCTGGTTTGCTTTGGGACCACAGAGCTGAACTCCACTGTGAGGTCTTCAAACCACCTGAGCCACCTGGTATTCTTAAGACTTGTAGTGATTTAGGGATGGCCTGGGGTCAGACCAGTTCTATGGGGCACAGTTGCCAGGCTCTCCCCAGTCGAATCTCATCCCCACTTGAACTGCCAGCTTGATTGACAACTACTTAACCAGCCTGCGTACAATAAATAGATAGTTCATTGCCTTCATAATAAAAGCAGCATGAGAATTTACTATGTCTTTCATGACACATTTTGTTTCTCTTAGCAGTGATGGTCTTGAGTCCTTTTTTGTATGTTTTCCTAAAGCATTCAAAAATTTGAGCAGTACCTTCATTTCATTATGTTGGTTCACTGTTGATTGATTTGCTCTCATTATCTGAACCCCTCTTTAATAACTCATTGTGTGACTCACTTGTTTTAAGACGTCCCATTTTGTTTCTTTATTCTGTTTTCAGACTCTTGGTTATAAATTAAGTGCTTGCTATCACCTCAGAAAGTTTATTTTTGTGACATTCGGTGCTCTAGAATTTGAGTTTGCATTGTTCATCTCTTTGTAGTCTTTTTAAAATCTAAAATATGCATGTTGTGGTCACAGTCTTTTATAGTACTTTTCCAGTGTTTAACAGGTAGTAAGGTGCTTCTTTTAGTTTTTTTTAAAGGAATCAGAAGTTTAACAAATTTTTACCATAAAAATCCCTTGTTTCAGAAGAGTGAATAGAGTTGCACAGTATTTGGAGTATAATTCCCGGATGAATTTAGCATTTAAATAATCCTACCGTTAATAAATACCTGTGAGCTAATTGAATGTTCACTTCTTAGAGTAATTAATTCAGCCAGTGTTACTGACCTCCTACCTTGAACACAAATCTGATAAATCTTCATATCATCCTTGTTCTTTCTCATTATTCCACCATAATTAGATGATACTATGTTTACTTAAAAGGATTAGTATCAGTGATAATCATAGCCAGTTTTCCTTCATGCTATATCATAAATGTTGGTGCTTGTTTTGAACTTAATGAATATTTTATTTCCAACTTTTTTCAGAAAAACCACATTTTTATTATTAAATATTTAATATAATATGGTATACTTTAGATAAGGATAATTATAAAAGAGGATATTAAAATTATTTGTGAATGTTTGGTTTACACGCCGCTGATTAAGGGATCAAAGTCTGAGATTTACAAAGCCACAGCTTGTGCCAGATGTCTCTTGCTCAACGTGACTTCTCCTCTCTCCCCATATATCAAGTGACTTCCTTTTTTTTTTTATTTTTATGCCAAATAAAATATTAAAAAGAAAATAAATTCTTACTACCAAAAAGAAATGCACAGATGGTATTCAGTGTTTTGGGAGAATGTTAGAAAACCTGTTGATGAAATGTCACCTTTTAGCATTGAAACCACTAGTTCTCCTAACATACTGTATGTGTTAAGGAGGTAATTTTATTTCAATCTGGCAATTATGTGTTTTTTAAGAGAAAGAGCTTTTTTAAAAAAAAGACATTTGTGTAAAACATAAGTCATGTGTTATCTGCTGTCATAGAAACCAAAAACTTTACTCATGCTTTTCTGGAAAGCTGCCAACTTTGGATTTAGTTTCTTTTATTTAATTATTGGTGGATTTATTTTGGTTAGGCTAATTTTTCTCTCTCCTTGTGTCACTCATTCTTGTATGATTATAAATGTTTCTAGATATGTAACTTTAAACTGTGCAACTGATTAAAAGAGGAGGAGGTTGATAAATTATATCAGTACAGCATTTTAGTAGGGGGGAGCCTACTTTCTGTCTTCAGTGGTGTCACAGAAAAGAATGAGGACTAAATTTTTTCTTGAGTTGACGGGAGAAAAAATGTTTAGCTTACTAGGAGCAATAATAAGTTAGTTGCCTAGGACTGCTGTCAGTCTTCAGTTCTGTTCTGTGATCCATCAGAGATTCCAGCTGCTGCCCAGAAAAGGGTAAACAACATTTGGTTGTGCTGAAAGATTACTTTGAGATCATTCACGTGTATCATTGATACATGTTTTTATGTTGTGTTTTTCCTTTGGCAATTCTGGTTTTTAATACCAACATTTAATATTTAAAATATGACTATTTTCATGTAAGGTTGCAAAATTGTAATTGGAAAGCTTGGCTGTAGTAGCCAAGTGAAATATTTCAGTTTAAGGAAGAACTTCAAAAATGTTACTATACACTGCTTCCGTCATATTCTCACCATCATGTTTAACTGTTCTTTTTAATGTTTTCAGTAAGAGACCTTCAGAAACTGAGACCACTCATGTATAGTCACAATTCCACTAGTCTTGTTACACATTAATACTTTTTTTCCTTAAAGAAAATGTTGCTTACTTATTGAACTTTATTTAAGTTCTTTTTGCAATTCTGCAGAGGGCCTTTGGGCCATCCATATCCCCACACTTCTTCATTTTCTACTGTTTTATGAATCACAGTAGTGAGTCATTACCACTAGGATGTACCCTAATTCTCAAAAGCTGAAGTCTCAGGCCTGAGCTGATTCTGGCATGATTAAAATAGAAAGAGCCTGCTTTTGCCAATTTTCTCTTTTCACAATTCACATATTTATCATCATTTGGTCCTCTTTCAAACTACTTGAGAGCAAATTAGCAGGCTGTATTTCTCAGGCTCCAGCCTTCTCCCTTCAACATATCCCTTTACAGTCTACCCATTTCCTGCATTTGTTACCTGTTCCGTACAGTATATCAGACTTTGATTATCTTGTGATCAAGCAACCTTAGTGTTGAAAAAAAATCAGTCCGACCCAGTAGCAAGATTAGAGAAACAGATTGACACCAGGTTATTTAGCACTTTGAATGTGGTCTGAGTTTGTATTTTTCTCTGTAGGCAGTGGGGATTTTTAAAGCTTTTCCAACAAAAAACTTCACGATGGTGCACAATCATAGAAGTCTTATTAGGGTTTGTAAATCAGAGAAAAGGGGAAGGGAAAAGTGAGCAATCTTGAAGGAGTCAGGATGGCTCATTTGTGGGCTGTGATTGGCCTTTCTCTCTTCCCTCCACAATAGTTTTAAGGACAAAAAATAAAACGTTGTCTTATGGTAACTGTAAAAGAAAAAGCATCAGACAGAACCTGACATTGATCACCTTTCCAAGACATGATATGACATTAAGGGGAAAGGTCATGGAACTAGCATAATTTACTGTGGAAATTTAAACTTGTTTGGAGTAGGTTTTGGAGCTCTGATCCACTTCCTGGGTGAATGAGAATGGAGTGCTCTGTGCCTTCCTCTGCTCTGCATGTCTTTCTCTTCTCTTCATGCTTCCTTTTCTTCTATTCTTGATTCTTTCTTCCCTTAGATCTCTCTCCAGATTGACCAAAGAAGGGTACAGTGTGGCCGATCAAATAACTCATTTGATGCCCATGGTTTTCAGCTGAGTTTTAGGGATTAAGATTATTTTCTAGCAATGCATTGAACATGAGGACAGAGCTGCAGAAGGAAGTCAAGGCTAGTTAAAGCTGTGAAAGGACCAACTGTAAAGTAGAAGACAACAGTAGATCCTTAGGAAACATGCATATTTAGAGGGCACTTTCACCTTCTTGTAGTTAACATAGTGTTTATAATCCCAACGCTGAACTGAGCGCTTATCAGTCCACCGGGCATCACACACCCACTCTCTCTCTCTTACTGGTTCCTTCATACCTTCTCTCTTCCCCGCTTTTCCCTCCATTCCTCTCCATGCCCCCTTCCCCGTCCTGACCTAGTTAGCCTGAGCCGATTCTGACATGATTAAAAGAGAAAGAGCCTGCTTTTGCCAATTTCCTCTTTTCACAATTTCTGAAAGAAACCATCTGCCTCTGCCTTGTTGTGCCAATTGCAGCTCAGTCCAGGGCTGACAGGGAGGGTCTTATTAGGCAGGTATTACACAGGGAGGGAGTGACTAATAGACTTTGATTTTTAAATGTTCAATGTAGAATAAATGAAATTGTGCCAATGTCTTGATAAAAGTGGCACAGAAGTGCCTTATAAAATATAGCTATAAAATTTTTATTACTGCAACTTCTCTTTTTTTGCCTATAGGCAAAAACCTAGCCTCCTTTCAAAGACTTTCAAAATTCGGCCTCCTCATGTACCTATCACCCCTGTGTGCCGTGTACTGTAGTAACACTGAACAGTTTACTTGTTCCCGAAGTCTCATTTATCTCAGGATTCTGTGCCATTGTGTAATCACTTATTTTCTTTAACAAACACACAGCACTTACTATGTACCAGGTGCTTGTGGTAGATTGTTATTTGTTCAAATATTTTTGTTTGTTCAAAATATTTCCTGCCCCTCTCTACTGGGGCCCTCCCTACAGCGCCTGTGTGTGCCCTGTTAACATCAGGCTTTATTCTGTGGCTTACATTAGCCACTAAAATACAAACAGAAGTGATGAATGCTTCACAAGCAGAAGTTTTAAGAGCCATTGCATGGTTCCACATTGCTCTGTTCCCTTTGCCATGAGAAAAGCATGTGCCACATAAAAGCTGCTCTTTCAGCCCAGACCTCAGAATGAAGAAGACACATGGAGCAGGGCTGTAAGATGAGTAAGAAATAAATGTTTGTTATAAGCTACTGGAATTTGGGATAATTTGTTACCACAGTATAACCTAGAGAAAAACACTAATTCAGCTCTTTTCTAAGCATTTTACAAATATTATCTTAATTAGTCCTCATAAAAACCTGATGAAGTAGGGACTATTATTCCCATTTTATAGATGAAGAAACTGAGGCACAGAGAATCGAAGTAATTTGCCAAGAGTGTAAGCTGATAAGTAGTGGGGATAGAATTCAAAGGCAGGTGCTCTAGCTTTAGTGTCTATTCCCTTAAGAGGTAGCTTTGCATAACCACATGTACTTCTTTCAAACTATATCCCTTCTTTCACCATTAGATCCCTTCTTTTTCTAGCAAAATCTTACTCATTTAAGTCCTGACTCTGAAGCTTTTTCTGAGTCAGCCCTGTCTTTCAGTTTAGGATTATACTTTATTCTCTATAATCCCTAGTGCCTAGCACAATGTCTGGCATTTTATCTACCTTCTATAAATAATTGTTGAGTTTCAAAATTCGCTATTATCAAAATAATAATTTCTGTGCTATAAAACACTGTAACGCTTTGTGATAATCAGGATGTTTTCAGTGTGTACTGCCTTACTAGGTTCTTGTTACAATCTCTACAGTGGTTGAGAACCTGGACTTGCCATTTTAAAGATGGGGAGACTTAAGTTCAGTTGGAACTATCTATCAACTGATGGATGATAGAGCCAGGACCAAAGGCCAGGTGTTCTGGTCCTGGTCCAGTGGGTCCAGTGCCTTCCACTGCATGTTTCAAGGCTCTCATCCATGTCTGTTTCAACCACAAGACACTTACATACAAAGCTATCCTTAGATCTTCTCTTGACTACACCACTAAGGTCAGGCCTTGTGCATCATCAATGTAGACACAATTCTGGAGGGAGACCCTGGATATGAAGAAGTTTTAAAAGTACCCAGAGGTGCTAAAAGACACATAGCAACATCTTTCTGCAGCCCTCGTTATGAATTTTGTGGGCTGACCTATGTCCAAGAACACTTTATCCCATTGGCAGCCTTTACTTTCTTTGTGGTATGAAGAATCTAGCCTATAGCTATACTTTCTCTTCTAAGATCGTCAAGGTACTTAACTAGTTACTCCTCCGTGTGATGGATTAAAAATGCAGCTCAAACCTCGTTTTTTAACAGCTCGTTGTCTTGTGTTTCTGGCATTGTCATGTACCAGAAAGTGAAGTAAAGATGGCTTTAAGAAAGTTTAAAGGATGATTTAAAATATACTAAGCTGGTTCAGTACCGCTGCTGGTCAAAGGAAAAAGAAATGGAGATAAGGAAGAGGTTACCAAGAAAGCACCCATATTTTAAATTTTCGATGATAACTGGTAGATTATCACGTCAGTTGCAGCACAGAGCATTTTCCCACAAGGTCTTCACATTGTTTTCCTATGAGGAAATGAAAAGACTCGAATCAATTTTGATTATCACTTTAAACTGATTTTCTTTTTTAATAGAGTGTCCAATGTTCCTTCCTCTTTGGGGCTGATTGTGTTGATATTTCTCTTCTATCTTGATGATAACCTCTGGGAAAAAACTACAGTAAAATCAATGCATGTGATTTTGAACTTATTCATTATAGACAGTATAGCTTTTTATCAAAAGTCTTCTCATATTGGTTTATGTTAGCTGGAAACATTTTCTAGATATCAGAAGTTTTTGTTGCTAAAGATTGTTTTTAGTCTGCTAAAGTCCCACCTCTTATAAAATTTAAAAGAAGATCTATGTATCTAGAAATGTCTAGACTTTTCTAGATCTTCACCTACACTTTTTTCTGAAAAATTCTTTTTTTCTCTTTTTTTGGTTTATTAAAGTGTTATTTGCATACAATAAAATTCACCAATTTTAAGTCTACAGTGTGGTGAATTTTGGTAATTGTATACAGTTGTAACCGCCACCACAGTCAAGATAGAAAACTGTCCCCTCACCCTGAACATTTTTTCATTCCTTTTGCTCTCTGTCCTCTCACCCAATTGTCATCCCCAAGTAACCACTGATCTTCTTTATGTCATTATAGTTTTGCCTTTTCTAGAATTTCATATAATTGAAATTGTATAGTATGAAGTCTTTTGGGTTTTACTTCTTTCACTTAACATGATATTTTGCAGATCAGTCTACGTTTTATTACTATTTCATCCCTTGTTATTGTATTAACCTGTGGTCTGGTTGCACCACAATTTGTTTGTCCATTCACCAGTTGAGGAACATTTGGGTTGCTTCCAGGTTTGAGTTATTATGAATACTGCTGCTTGGAACATCTGTGTACACATTTCTGTGTGGACATATGTTTACTTCTCTTGGGTAAATACCTAGGAGTAGAATTGCTGGGTCATATGATAAATGTATGTTTAACACTGCAAAGTAATACCATATAATTTTACAAATTTTTTTCCATATGGATATGTAGCATTGTTCCATCACCATTTGTTGAAAAGACTCTTCTCCTTTGCATTACCCTGGCACCGTTGTTGAAAATCAGTTGACCAGTGTGGGTCTATTTCTTGCCTTTCTTTTCTATCCCAATGATTTATATGTCTGTCCTGATGCCAACACCATACTGTCATGAGTGCTTTTGCTTTTTGGTAAGTCTTGAAATCAGGTAATATGAGTCTTCCAACTTTGTTCTTTTTCAAAACTGGTTTAGCTATTTTAGGAACATTGACTTTCCATATGCATTTTTAAATCAGCTTGTAATTTCTTCAAAAAAAGAAAAAACACAGGGTCCAGCCCCGTGGCCAGATGGTTAAAGTTCCACGCGCTCTGCTTCAGCGGCCCAGGTTTGTGGGTTCAGATCCCAGGCACGGACCTACTTCACTCACCAGCCATGCTGTGGCAGTGTCTCACATACAAAAAAATGGAGGAAGATTGGCACGGATGTTACCTCGGGGCAAATCTTCCTCACCCTCCCTCCCAAAAAAAAGAAGACAAAAAACAGTTAAGATTTTGCTTGGGATTGAATTGAAACTATAGATCAATTGAGGAGGATTGCCATTGTGATGATTTTAAAACATGCCCATGAATTATTTTATACTTCAAGAGGTGGAGCTTAGTTCCCCTCTCCTAGAGTGTGGGCTATACTTAGCGATTCACTTATAATGAATAGAATATGACAGAAATGACAGAGTGTGACTCCAAAGGGCAGGTCATAAAAGACACAGCTGCTTCCCTCTTGCTCCCTCTCAGATCATTTGCTCTGGGGGAAGCCAGCTGCCATGTCATGAGGACACTGAAGCAGCCCTGTGGAGAGGTCCACATGGAAAAGAACTGTGGCCTCCTGCCAACAGTCAGCACTAACTTACCAGTTGTGTTTTTAAGCCACCTTGGAAGCTGATCCTCCAGCCCCAGTCAAGCCTTCAGATGAGTACAGGTAGGCTGACATCTTAACTGCAGCCTCATTAGAGACCTTGAGCCACAAACACTCAATTAAGCCACCACCAGATTTCTGACTCATGTAAACTTTGTGTATAATAAATGCTTATTGTTTTAAGCCGCTGAGTTTTGGATAATTTGTTATTCAGTAATAAGTAACTAATACAACCATTCTAACAATATTGGGTCTTCCAATCCATGAACATGGTGTATCTTTACATTTATTTAGCAATTCTTTAATACCCTTTGCAGTTTTCAAATTTTCAATGTACAGGCCTTGCACATCTTTTATTTTATTAAATGTATTCCTAAGTACTTGTGAGTTTTTGATGCTATTTTAAATGGAGTTGTTTTTATAATTTTTGTTCCAATTGTTTGTTGCTAATATAGAAATGCAGTTGATTTCTGTATATTGCTATTGTATATTCTGGTATACTGCAATTTTGGTAAATTTGTTTATTATTTCTGATAGATCTTCTGTGATTCGTTAGGTTTTTCTACATACATAATCATGTCATCAGGAAATATGTTTTGTTTATATGTTTTACTTCTTCCTTTATAATCTGTGCCTTTTCTTTTTCTTGCCTAACTGTACTAGCTAAGACTTCTAGAACAATGTTAAATAAAATTGGTGAATGGACATCCTTGCCTTGTTCCTGGTCTTAGAAAGCGTTGAGTTTTTCACCATTGAGTCTTTATCTATAAATGCATAAATCGTTCCAGATCTTCACATTCATTTTTAGTTTATTTTTTTAGTCCAATGTAAGGAATAAGTTTCAACATAAGCCTATTTTCCCCTTAATTTGAGTTTGTTCAATCAGTTTATGAAAGTGAATATACTTTTAAAGGGGAATGGTCTCCTTGTTAAAAGGAATATTAAAAGATATTTACGTTTAAGCACCTGATTTGTCTCCTGATATATTTTATCCTTAGTGACAGAACCTTCATCTTATTTGGGCAGCAGTGCCTCCAACTAAAAGACCACATTTCCCAGTTTTCTTTGCATGTAGGTATATCTGTCAGACTAAATCCTGGCATCCTGGCTATTGAGCTATAAATACATATTGGTGGGACCTCTGGGAAGGCTCTTTAAAGTAGCCTTTTGCCCTTCCTTATTTTCATCTCCCTGCTGCCTGGAATGCAGTTAAGATAGTTGGAGCTTTTTTAACATGAGGGAGAAATAAACTTCTGTTGTATTTAAGCCACTGTTATTTGCAGTTTTCTGCTTTGTACAGTTAACCTAACCCTCCTGATGCATGATCTTCCAAAAGGAAAAGCTTAGAGCAGCTTTCCAAGACAATGTGTTAGAAACAAATAATCTGTGATCAGTCTAATTAATTCTATCCCTATTGTAATTAAATTTCCCAAGAATCAGAAGGATATCCAGTGTTTTAACTATGTACTTCAAAATGATATTAAAAGAGATACGAGAGCTATAGGAAGTTCATCTGAATCACTTCTGCACTTGACAAAGAACAAGACAGCAAGACTCTTTCAATAAGTGCTAAAGCCCCACGATTCTGTCTGTCATGAAAAGAACAGTCATTTCATAATTAATCACAAATGGCTTTTGGCATCCCTAATTTGCATACATATTCTTTGGATAATAAAATAAATAATTTCTGAAGTTCCTTCCTTCTTTCCTTAGCATTTTCAGTGGAGAAGAAGGAATAGGAAAAGGTCCATTAGAGCAGGGGTTTTCTTTGTTTTGCTCTCTGCTACATCCTAGTGTTTAGAACACAGCCTAGCGCATACTAGATCTCCAGTAAGTACGTGTCAAATGAATAATTGAGGCCTCAGTGGGTCTAGTTTCTTCAGGACTTGACTGCATATGAAGTCTGTATGATGGGGTCCAGGTGCAAGGGGACGTTTGTTCCCTTGGCTCCGCCCTGTCTTGTGAAGGCCCCCTTGTCCCTGTGGGAAAGCAGCTCCTTGTGTTTATCCTGTTGTCCCATTAGATGATAGGTTTCTGAACGTTGGGACGATGGTTCATAGAACCCTGGCAGTGCCGTTTGCTGGGTGGGTTTTTGTTCAGCCACAGTTGGCTGGAAAAAGAGATCAACAAACACCTGGATGTCATTGCCAAGTCATGGTTTCTCACCTTTGCCTGTTGTGGTTTCATGCTAATACTCAACAGGACCAGAGGACAGTTGAGGTTTACTCTCTATGATCAAGAGTGTTTCACATGTTTTCTACCCAACAAGTTAAATTCTTTATTTGCCTCATGAGCTTTATTTCACAATTCCCTTTCTAAAAGGACTAATAATCTGAAGAATCGGAATAAGTACTTAATTGATGTCCATGTTTATCAATGGCCTAAAAGAAAAACCATTTCCTGTTGTTTTACATTCTCAGTTCTATTTGTGAGGTAATAGCTTCTAATGTTGGCTTGTAGGGGCTCCTGGCTCTTACCCAGAGCTGTGGCCTGGCTCTTTGGCCTGGGCTTTCAGCTGCATGTGGCCCAGAATGCTCTCTGGTTGCCTGACCTCTGGGTTCCTTTTCCTGGCCGGGTTCCTGAACCCTGCTGCTCAAGTGCTTTGATCCCAGCTCTAGACACAAGGCGCTTGCTCCATTTCATTGTGTCTGGTCATCCTGGACCTGACTCCTGGCCTGCTCGAGACCATTGCTGCCGCTTGGTCCCCTGTCACTGGGCCTCTCACCCTTTTCTTGTGCTTCCCGGCTCTGAGGCCCTGCCAGACCCCTTCCGCTAGAGTTTCCTCTGGCCTCTTGACATGCAAATCTGAGCATGCAGTCTATTTTTAAAGCCTCTTGCCTGTTTTTTCATAGACTCTGTGAGTTTCGAGAAGACTGTCATTCAGAAGTCCCAATACAAGTTTATGAGATAATGAAAATTAAAGTTGAAAGTAATGTATAAATGGAAGGTAGTATTATAATAAGTGATACTGTCTCAAAAGTTTGAGTAATGAAGTATAACTTAGATAAAATTTAATGAGGTTATTCTTATCCCATCTTGTCTTAATATAGAGTGGTGTTGATTGTCAAATATTTATAGGAAACTAAACTCTTTAAGCACTTTATATTTTAATCTTTTGTGAATACCTAAAACATTTTACAACAGCGTGTTATTTATTTGACAACTTGAGATCATACTGGTGTACCAGAGGCAGGACAGGTGAACTCTGTTTGTCATAGGGGAAAGTGTAAACTTAGCACCAAAAAAGTATGTCTGCTGTCAACTTTCCAGTCTCCTTTAAAAGAACCTAGGATAATTTATTTATTTATTTTTGTGGAGCATTCGTTCATTTGCCATTCTCCCAGCAAATACGTAAAGAGTACTTACTATGTGCCAGGCACTATTCTAGGCACAGAGGCCAAACAGGGATCAAAACCAACCAAAATTCTTCTTCCAGAACATATATTCAAATAGGAAGCAAACTATTAGGATAGAAATTTAAGAAAATGAGCACAAAAGCCTTATTTTATCCCTGCCAGAAGTTGCAGTAGTGTACTTGTTTATTACTGGGTTGGGATATCCTAATTCTTCATAGGGTAGTCCTACTTACTAAAATTGAATACACAATTTTGTGAGTGTATACATGATGGGGGGGATGGGGTAGGGGTAGACATGGGCAGGAGAGTGAAAATCTTTAACCTTCGTCAATTCCTGGAAGGAATCTATGACCTACTTCCTCCCTCAAATTAAGAACCAGTACTAAATTGTGAACTCCTTAACTACAGGCAACAACTATGCATTTTCATTATTTTTTTCCTGATTTCTTTAAAAGACGTATGATTGCATAAAGCAAAAATAACACTGCATTGATGGGTTTCTAAGATATATAGGTGTAATACATAAGAAAAAAAGTATCACAGTGGATGGGGTGATGTTAAATGGAACTATACTCTGCAAAGTTTTTGTATTTTATTTGAAGTAATTTAGTATTCTAAGCACATTGTGATGTTCAAGACTCATGTTGTAATCCTTAGAACAAACAGAAGAAAAAATGCAATGAAATATTGCAAAAAAAAAAAAAAAAGTACGGCCAGCCCAATGGCATAGTGGGTTAAGTTCACGTGCTCTGCTTCAGTGGCCCGGGGTTCGCAGGTTCGGATCCTGGGCGCGGACCTACACACCACTCATCAAGCCGTGCTGTGGTGGTGTCCCATATAGAATAGAGGAAGATGAGCACAGATCTTAGCCCAGGGCCAATCTTCCTCAGCAAAAAGAGGAAGATTTGCAGTGAATGTTAGCTCAGGGCCAATCTTCCGCACCGCAAAAAAAAAAAAAATTCAAAACAAAACAAAAAAGCAATAAATTAAAATGAAATACTAAAAAATGTTTGCTTAATACACACACAAAACTGGAAAGGAGAAACAAAGAACAAAAAACAGATGTGACTAATAGAAACCAAATAGCAAAATCCAACTGTATCAGGGTAAGTACAATAAGTTTGAATAGCCAAACACTCCAATCAAAAGGCAAACGTTGTCGGACTGAATGTAAAAGCAAGAAACTGCTATATGCAATCTACAAGACACACATTAAATACAGATACAAGGAATGTTGAAAGTAAAAGGATGAAGAAAGATATATCATGGAAACAGAAAGCTGAAATGGCCACATTAGTACCAGACAAAATTGACCTCTGTATCAGTATTACTAAAAACAGAGATGAGGGCCGCCCCGTGGTGCAGCAGTGAAGTGTGCGCTCTCTGCTTCAGCAGCCCAGGGTTCGCAGGTTTGGATCCCAGGCACGCAGTGACAAACCACTTGGCAAGCCATGCTGTGGTGGCGTCCCATATAAAGTAGAGGAAGATGGGCACAGATGTTAGCCCAGGGCCAATCTTCCTCAGCAAAAAGAGGAGGATTAGCATCGGATGTTAGCTCAGGGCTAATCTTCCTCACACACACACACACACACACACACACACACAAAAAAAAAAAAAACAACAAAGAGGGGTACTTGGTTATGATAAAGCAGAGTCAGTTATCAATGTGTGTGTGCCTAACAAGTTTCCAAATACAAGAAGTTAAAACAGGCAAAACTAAAGGGAGAAATGGACAAATTCACAATCATAGTTGGGTACTTGGAGACTAAAAAATAAAATTTTTTTTAAAATTTTTGTTTATTGCAGTAACATTGGTTTATAACATTGTATAAATTTCAGGTGTACATTGTTATACTTCTATTTCTGCACAGATTACATCATGTTCACCACTCAAATACCAATTACAACCCATCACCACACACATGTGCCGAATATCCCTTTCACCCTCCTCCCTCCCCCATCCCCTCTGGTAACCACCAATCCAATCTCTGTCTCTATGTGTTTGTTTATTGTTGTTATTATCTTCTACTTAATGAAGGAAATCATAGGGTGTTTGACCTTCTCCCTCTGACTTATTTCACTTTGCATAATACCCTCAATGTCCATCCATGTTGTCACTTAATTCAAATCTCACAGTTCTGATTTGATCAATTTTTTCATATTTTTCTATGTTTATAACAACATTTTACTATCTTCAGCTAAATCAGTGTAACTTTGCCGTTATACAGCCCCATTTTCTGTTTTCCTTCCTACCCAGATCTTCAGAAAAGGATCTACTTCCTCGCCTCCAATTCAACTGTATATTTTTTTGCCATATTTACTTCCTATCTCTTTCTTTGTTAAAAAAAAATATGCTTGTTACCAATAGTGCCACCCCCCACACCTCCCCTTCCCTCTCCGTCTATCATCTGCTGTAGAAGAAACCAGTCCATGGTTCTGTGCTCACTACATAAGTGTGTGTCCACTAATAGTCTATGCTATTATTTTGTGTTTTGAAATTTTGCAAAAATATGAATACAATATATGATACCTTTTTAAAAACATATTGATACATGTACACTGAGTTTATTTTAACTGCTGTTTGGTATTCCATTGGATGAATAAACCACTCTTCCTCTACTGGGGACACTTGGTTTCCATTTCCTAGCTGTCACATATAGCATTGCAATTGAGTATTCTCTTCATCTCTGCTAGGCATTGTCAAATTGCTCTCCAGAGTGGTTGTACCCTTTACCTTCGTTCAGGATTGTGTGAGAGTTCTCAGTTCCCCTCATCCTTACCAAAACTTGATACCAGATTTTTCAATTTTTGCCAGTTATTGTTATAGTTAACATTATTCATTTTAGATTGCATTTCTCTAAAAACAAGTAAGGATAAAATCTTATGTGTTTGTTGGCCGTTGAATTTCCTCTTCTGAAATTGCCTTTTCATCCACTTTTTAAATTGGGTCGATTGTCTTTTTCTTATAAATTTATAGAGTTTCTTTATATGTTCTGAACTCTACCTTGTTGACTTATAAGAATTCTAAATACCTTCTCCCAGGCTCTTACTTGTCTTTTCACTTCATTTATGGTAACTTTTGGCGTAATGTAGTTTTTAAATTGTGAAGTGTATGTTTTCTCTTATGACTTGTGCTTTATGTTTCTTATTTACAAATCCTTCCCCATCCCAATGCCAAAAAGATGTTCCTTCTGTATTTTGTACAGAAAGATTTACAGTTTTATAAATTATATTTGTGTCCTTAATCCATCGGGAGTTTGTGTATAGTATCAGGAAGGGGGACCTGTTTTGTCTTTATCCTTATGTATAGCTTGTGTATCCTTTTCCCTCTAATTTACCCGTTTGTGCTGTATACCAGGTGCCCTTGTACTCACAAGTCTGTTTCTACGCTCTTGTTCTTTAGGTCTATTTGAGTAGCTCTACATAAAGACCACACTATTTTGATTACTCAAACTTTATAGCATATCTTGAAATCTGATAGGTTTTATTATGTTTCTTTAAAATTACCTTGGCTATTCTGGATCCTTTATTCTTGATTTTAAATCTTTTAATTGTGATATATATAACACATACCAAAATGTGCATGAACTATAAATGTCATGAAGCCGAACCAATCACTAAAAAGTGAACACACCCAAAAACCCCCACACAGGTCAGAGCACTGCCAGTCCTGGAACCCCTCGGCGCCCCTCCCTCCCTTGACTGCTCTCCTGGGACATATGGTTGTCACCTTCATGCTTTGCTTTATGATTTTCCCACTTGATGTATAGTTCAGATTGATCCATTTACAAAAGTGGAATCATAATGTATGCAATCTTTTGTGTCTGGCCTCTTTGTCCCAACATTGTGTTTTTAAAGTTTAAACCTTAAATATTCCATATGAATTTTAGGATTGTTTAAGTTCCAACAAAAAACCATGTTAAGATTTTATTTTGAATTTATATTAATTTGGCGAAAATTGGTATCTTTTTTGTATCTTCCCATTCATGGATGTGATATCTTTATTTATTACTAGGATTTTTTTAAATTTCCTTTATTATAGTTTTTTAGTTTTCTCTATAAAGGCCTTACATATTTTTTTATTCTATTTATTCCTGAGTATCTCATAGTTTTTGTTGCAGTTATCTGCTGATAGTTCATTGTTTTTTCTTTCTAGGCAGTCTATGTTTTTCTCTGGTTACTCTTAAGGATTTCTTTCTTTGTTTCACTGCAATAGATCTAGATATAAATTTCATTTTATAATCCTTCTTGAGACTCTTGCGTTTTCAATCTGAGGATTTATATTCTTTATTAATTCTGGAAAACTCTCAGCTATTATCTCTTGAACTGTTGTCTCCCTCTCCCCATATTCTCTCTGTTGTCTTCTTCTGGAAGCTCTATGAGACATTCACTGAGGGCCTCTGTCTGAATGGAATCCGCTTGTGTAGAGCCGCAGGCCTCCTGTCTGGGCCTGTTCTACCCCCTTCAGAGCCTCTTTGATCCATGCCCTGCAGAGCTTTTACCTTCTCACTGTAGAGAAGAGGAGAGTAGATATGGGCCATGCTCTGTGTGGGGAGGAATTCGGATTGCTTCTTACACAGAGTTAAGTAATCCTCCACTTCACTCCTGCCATCCACAGTAGCTGGTGCCTCTAGTCCCTGAACCTGTCTGAGCTCCAGGAGACCCTCTGCCAGCATTTGGACTTACCCTTCTTCTCATACGCTAAGTGATTTCTAATTACTCAACGTGTTTCGCATTTTGTTAGTGTAGTTCATGATTACAGATGCTTTTATAGGGGAGGAAAACTTTTTTCTTCCCTTCTAGGTTCTTTGGCTGGTCTACTAATTAAAGTAATGTAAGACAAATTAGCAGGAAAAAACAAATTTCATTTCATATGTACAGGACCCCCAAAGATATGAGGCTCAAAGAAGTGACCAAAGGAGGCAGCTTTTATACCTTTTAGACAAAGAAACATTGAATTTGTGAAGAATTGAAGAGACAAGAAGTTTGGGCTTGGGGTAGTAAATTAGTGAGGAAGTAACAAGATTTGTTTATACAGCCTTCTCTGCCTTGCATTCCCTGTCTGTGGCAATAAGAATGCCTTTTACCCTCCTGGTACAGGCAGGATCCCTTCACATGGGTGATGTATTTCCTACTTTCAGGGGAACAAAGGAGGGTCAGAGTGTCCTTCTTGCATCGGCTGTTTCTCAGGTAACTGTAATTTAAAATAATCAACATGCCAAAGTGGCATATTTTGGGGTGGCATATTCTACTCCTCTTCACTTTCTAGTTTCACTGCATGTGGAGTCTGTTTCTGTTTTCGTTTTCTTTGTTGTTTTGTACCATTTTTGAGAGAAGTGGCATGGAAATTATTTGAAACCAAAAGTCTTCCACTGTTCACTCTTCAGCCTGCTCCAAGTCTGTCTTTTGCTCCTACCACTGCACCAGAACTGTTCTTCTAAGGTCACCAGACGCCTCCATTATACCAAACCCAATGGTCGTTTTCCTCTTTCTTTATTAGACTCTGAGCTGCATTAGACATAGCTGACCATTCCCCTCTTCAAACACTATACTGTTAGCTTCAGTGGTACTAAACTCTCCTAGTTTTCCTTGTGTTCACTAGCAGCCCCTTCTCACATTTCCTTGCTGGCTCCTCCTCCTCTGTCCATTCACAAAATATTGGTGTACCCCTGGGTTCAATCCTAAGTCCTCTTCTCTCTTCTGTTATATGTCCCCGACCTCCATATTATCTCATCTAGTCCCATTGTTTTAAACACCATCTAATCCAGTGACTCCCAAATCTTTATCTCTGCTAGCTTTTCCCTTGAATTCCAGATTTATATATCCAGCTACACACTTGATAGCTCCACAGAGATTTCTATTAGATACTCCCAAACTCATTCCTGCGTTGCATTTGCTGTTTTCTCTGCCTGAAATGTTCTTCCTCCAATTTTTCAAATCACTGGCACCCCACCATCTCTAATATCTTCAATCATGTCACTTCCTCCAGAGCTTCCTTGACTGCCCGACCTAAAGAAAGGCCCTGTTCCACGTCACTTTATTTTCTTCATAGAACTTGTCTAGAATTGTTTCTTCTCTGTTCTTCATATTCGCCGCTGTTACCTCTGTGAGAGTAGGACCTTGTTTATATTGTCTTTGGCTATATTCCAAGTGCCTAGAACAGGGGCCTGGTCTCTAACATGTGCTCAATAAAATCTTGCCTAATTAATTAACTTCATTGTTATTAATAGAACATTAAAATGTACTTTTCTCCTTTTAAACAGAAAATTTTCAAATCTACCCTAATTTGCTATGAATAACTTCTTATACTAAGAATCAAATTCACAAATTAAAGATTTTTTTTACAAAAGAATAACCATACTTATTTTTACCTAGAAACCCATAGAGAATCTTTAGACTTCTCTTACCATATAAATTACCTTAAAGATGAAAAAAGGCTTGTTTATAAACAGAATTGTTAATTGTTAACTATTGGCCAGGATTTAAAAACCTAGAAAAATCAATACTTGAAAACTTTATTAAAAATCTATGTAAACTCTAGATTGTCCTTATTGTCTGATAAAGTTATTATATGGCTAGATTATGTCATTGAACATCAAAGTTGTTTTCTGCCAGTATCTCTCTCTGCTGGCCATCTGCCAATAAGAGTAACCACAGAGTTAGTGTGAAAGTGTTTTGATAATCAGATATTTTATGACTTTTTTTTAAGTGAAAGCATTGTTTTCTAAATATTTTACTAGTACTTTGAGTGTTAAATGATTGGGATTTTGCTATCTCTTCTAACTTAATAAAAACAAATTTGTTTACTGAGTAAATTAAATTTTTTGTTGATTTGTACTGCTTAGTATTCTGCAACTTGGTAGGAGTTTTGGTTATCACCCAACCCTGCTAGAGTGAAGAAAAATACCATCAAAAGTATTTTGTGGTTATTGATTTCTATGTTAAATATGTTCTTTAAACTTTTATTACATTTAAACAATCCAGTTGGACTTTTTTCTTTTAGATTTCCGGTATCTGCTACAACAGCAAAATGTTACAAGTTCATCAGGTGCTCTGCATCCCCAGCTGGATGGCAAAGTTCTTCTCTTGGACACTTGAGCCCATCTTCTCATCTTCAGAACCCGCCACCGAAGCCAGAATCGGGATGGGGGCCACAGTAGACATCCAGAGACAGCAAAGAATGGAGCTGCTTGATCGGCAGCTGATGCTCTCTCAGTTTGCGCAAGCGAGGCGACAGAGACAGCAGCAGGTAAATAATAATAATAATTAAAAACTCAAAAATACTCAGTGGCCTAAGTAAACTTTTCCTCTGTAGCTGTATATGTGGTAGAGACTACATTTTATTCCTGTGCACTGCAATGTGGATATTTTGACATGTTTCCAAATAGAATGTAGGTCTCGGATAGTGGCCTTTCTTCATTTTTTTAAGAAGTAAAAAAATAAATTGCAACTGAAAGACTGGTCAAACTGGACATTCTTGTTCCACTTCTATTAGATAAACATTATTTCTTAGAGAAACACCAACCTAGTTAACAAGACGTGATATTTATCTGTTTTTATAATCTTGTAAAAGCCGCAGTGTCTTCCTGTTAAAATGCTTATTATCATGTGCTCTGGAGTGAAGAGCAAATGTAAAACTTCTTGATTTTCCTTGGTTGAAATGGAAAGAATTTGAAGGTAAGAACATTTTCAGGGGAAAAACCAAAGAGTAAATCAAATAAATGTTGTGTTTTCTTAGCCTTGTCATTAATCATCAGGAAATGTTGAGCATTTATCTACAAAACTGCTGTATCCAAACAATCTGACACCACACTTGTCTTTCAGAGGTCACTGTATGTCTTGCTAAAACCTCATACGTGATCTGTCTTTGACACTTTTGTGATCCAGCACACTGGGCTCTTCATTTCTCATTTCCATCTTCTTTACCCTCTAGGGTATGAGAGAGACGACTGTTCTCTCTTGCCATCTGCCTATCTCCTGCCTTCATTGTGTGGGAGAAGTAGGTCTGCAGGCCTCACAATGGTCTGGAGAAGTGAAATCAGGTATGACATCTCTGCTGTCCCATTGGAGATGTGGGTCCCAGAGTTTATATCTGGGGTGGGAAGAAAGAGGCTGAGTCTACAAGTGAAAGAGAAATGCAAAGGTCGTTCCCTACAGATGTATTTGAATTTGAGGTGACTCTGGAACATACAATAAAGATACCATACCCATGATGTAGTTAAATATAGAGGACAGACATCTCTCTTAGAGAAGTCAAAGCTGGAAGTGTAGATCATGGAGTCAACTTTGTAGGGTTGAGAGATGAAAGCAAAGCGCTAGATGAGTTCTGTAAGAGAATTACATCCAAGATGAACATAGGCTATAGACTAAGCCTTGTATTTAGCAGGAGAAGGAGGTAAACCCTTCAAGGAAACAGAGGGAAGAATGAAAAGTATGAGAACTCAGAATGATCAGTGTCCGAAAAAGTGAGTAATGGTGAATGTAAATATTTTCCAAGTGGGATGGACAGAGCTATGAAGGAGAGAAAGAAGTAGTGTATGATTCTGAGGTTCCTGGCTTAGATAATGGGATAGATGGATGACAGCGCCATTTCACCAACATCAGAAGAGCAGATTTGGAGAAAATAGATTGATTAAAGTCCCTTTGGAAGACCTGGAAGGAGATTCCCCATTAGATAACTATGGATCTTGTGCTCATGAACAAGCCAGAAGAGTTGTATTTCTCAGGTTGGTGTGCCCAGGCAGATTTCTGTGCATGAAGTTTATGGGAGAATGCTGTCAGGATCAGCATCTTGGGGGAGTGGTGATGAAGGACAGAGGGAGACTTTGAACAACAGTTACACAGATGACTTGAGCTAATCTCATGGAGAGCTGTGGAGTTGGGAGAGCCCTTCCATGTTGTCCCAAATTCAGACAAGGAGCTGAACTTGAAACCTCCAGCAACCAGTCATTGGTGCAGATTACAGGTCTTGGGCCGACTGGCTCTCCCCGGATGCAGGCCATCACAGAGAGGGTGTCTCTTTAGAACTGTCAGGTGCCAAAACCCCAGCGCCGGGAAGATGGAGAGCTTTGGTCCTGAGGGAGGTGGGGGATCTGAGCAGCAGACCACAGCATCCACCCCTCGTGCCACTTGGATCTTCTTGTTTTACTTAAGTTCTTGGAGCAGCTCCTCCAAGATTCCAGTGGCACTCTTTTCCTGGGAGGAACCTTCACAAGGAAGGTTAGCAGGACAAACTACACCCCCTTCTGCTGAAGCTGGTCTCAAGGCCACACTCATCATCTCCCTCCTCTAGTGTCCGTTCGAGAGTCCCCTCACCTTGGCCGGAAGTCTTACTTGATGAAGTGGTGCGTACTCTCATCCCTGTGAAGTCTGAGTCCCTGGTCACCAGGCCCTTCTCAGGCTGTATCTGCTGCACTTATCCATTTACTGTAAAAATTGGACAAGGGAGTACCAGGCGATGCCCAGGTGGTCACCTGGGTGCCACACATATCCTCCCCCCTTGTGCCTGTAGCCATACCTTTTCCTGATGATCAGGGTTAATTACTCTTGCTAGGATAATGACTCCTTTCCTTGCCTGCTGGTCTTTCGGCACAAGAGCCCAAAATGACTGAGCAACTGCTGTAACTTAAAAAGTAATGACATTCTTGCTTTGTCCCCTGATGGAAGTGTTCCCCTCCTGTGAGCCAAGGTGTGTAAACCCATGAAATCTAGAGTTGCAGGGACAGGAAGCCTAGATTCCCCAAATGGGGGAAATTATTTTTCTCAGTGTTCTGGAGGCTAGAAGTCCAAGATTAAGGTACTGGCAGGGTTGGCATCTGGTGAGGGCTCTCCTTGGCTTTCAGACAACCACCTTCTTGCTATGTCCTCACACAGCCTTTTCAATTGCATGCTCTTAGTATCTCTTATAAGGACACCAGTCCTATTGGATTAGGGCCCCGCCCTTATGACCTCATTTAACCTTCATTACCTCTTTAAAGGCCTTATCACCAAATACGGTCACATTAGGGGTTAGGGACTTCAGCCTATGAATTTTGGGGGGACACATTTCAGTCCATAACCTGCTCCTTCCAGAGTGAAAAGGACCCAGTATAGTCTACCTGGCACTAAGTGGCTGTCGGTTCTCCTTGAGGGATGGTAATATGGCAGGTTCATCAGTGGTCTCTGTTGCTGTCAGTAGCAGGGTTCACCTTAGAGAGTGGGACCTATGCATAGTCCCATCCCTGCCAGCATGGCTACACTGTTTATGTGCCAACACGGGGGTGGCTGGTGATGGAGGCTGGCAGATGTGAATCAGCTGAGTCATCTTGTCTCCCTCTTCTGTGATGGATGTCCATGGTAGACATTAACCAGCAAGACATAAATGTCACACTTCATGCCTATTCCTTTAGCTATATCCACATGCCTCTTCCTCAGGTCTCTTGGTCCCCTACCTTCCAGTCCCCTGACCAGACAACCAAGTCATTTACCATGTCCAGTGAATCCTATCCATATATGTTATTACCTCAGGTTGTTTCTCTTTCCACATAAAGTGGATAACCAAATGTACTGCCCAAGCTCTGCCCATTGGGAGGATTTCTCCTCGTCACTGTCTTTCAACGTCACCCTTAAGTGGAGCTATAGTGCAGCCATGGTCCATTTTCAGCTCTTACTATGTACTGAGCCAACCAACATGTGAACCAAATTTGGCCATTTTCCTCCTCTGTCTCTTCGTTATAAGGACCCACCCTCTTGTGACAGGCGGTGTGAATGAGGGAAGAGGTTTTGGTACAACAGAGGTGATTGACATGCTGGTCTGGCATACATGCTTCTGCAGCTCACCTGTGCCCCCTGGCCCTGCTCATGCTGACCCTAGCTTCACCACTTCCGTCTGACAGTGGGTTTCTTTGGGCCCACCTGACCTTGGAACTTGGTAGGTCTCACACTTGTGACCACATGCCCACTTTATACCCATGATGAGGCACTTCTTGTCCCCCAGGGTCTAGCAGCAGTTTTTCTAAAGTATATAGTTTTCTGTTACGTTTGCATGCTCTTGCTCCAGTACCCTAGGGGTCTATCTCGTACTTATTCCTTGTGGCTTGCTGTAAACTCCACATGGTGTCTTTCTCCACCGCAGGTACTTTGAATACAGTAGGATCTGCCAGGTTGCACAGCCCAAGGACTAGTCATTGATGACTAAAACAGACCAAAATCCCTGCCCTCCTGGAGAGTGCATTCCAGCCAGGCCACTGTGCAGTGATGTCCTTTGGTCTGGGGCTCTGCCCACTTCTTGGCATGCTCCTTCATTTTCCGAGCTTGGTCTTGCCCCCAGTAGGTCTGAGGTTCAGAATCCCAGCCTCTGGACTCTTTCCAGAGGCCTTACATTAAATGGTTTGCTAGAGTAAAGAGCACACTATTTCTTTCGTCCTAGGCTTACTCAGTTCCCTCCTCATTTATTCCCAATGTCAGCCTTGAGAGATAAAGCTATTTCCTCCATTTCCCCTGGGGTTTGGGGGTGCTGGCTTGCCCAAGGACACACAGCTGCCAATGGGAGTACAGGATTGGGACCCAGATGTGTCCAACTCCAAGGCCTCTGCCTAATCCTTCATCGTGCTGCCTCCCATTAAGGAGAGCTCCTTGTGATTTTTTTTCTTTCGTTTTTTGCTTTGGCTAGCAGGAAACTCAGTGCCAAGTTTAATGTTCAATCAAATTAACTGTTTGTCCCGAAGTTACAACTTTTGTTTTCACCTTCTGTATGTTTTTAAGATATCTTTTTGTTTGTTTCAGTGTCCTTGTATCTTTTCTTGTAGGCAAGCTCAAATTGTTATTGCACTTAAAATAAATCTATTTTTTTAAAAGTGTTTGGTTTTCAGATGTTTTTCATGGAACCTAGCGTTTATTTGGTCAGAAAGTCATTCAGTTACTAATTACTATACATTAGATTGATCTGTCCACAGTTTTTAATTTCAAGCATTCCAAAATAGTGCTAAAGTCTTGTTTCAATGTATATCTTTATATTTCTTTTGCCTGCTTCTGTCCTATTTCATCTTGCCACCTGGCAGCCGCTTAGTGCTTGTTGTGGTCCTCACTTGGCTCTGGGGTCACAGTCAGTCAGTCGGTCATTACTTGAGACTCCCTCTGATCAAGACTGGGTACTCTCTGAGCACAAAGAAGTGAAGAACATGCCCTTTCCCTTAATGAGTTTGTGATCAACTTCAGGGAGCTTGGGCAGATATCCTTGAATTAGATAAGTATCCGTGAACAATGAAATATTGACCAGAGTATCCCGGGAAGTAATAGATGGAGAAGAGCACCATCAGTGTGGACTGATACTGTGCAAGTAGGGTTCGAGCACTAGAAGGATGGGCAGGATTTGGGTGGGCAGAGAGGATGAGGCGGGTTATCCTAGAGGAGAGGATCAGTAAGAGTCAGGGAGGCCTGGAGATGATAAAGAGGCCCTGGAAAGGAAAGACCTCAAAGAGATCTGTTTGACTGGAGTGTGGTAGGCTCCGTCGTGAGAAATGGGAAATAATTCAGCAACTGTAATAAAGAGTGGTACTTTTAATCCTGACAGCAGATTTGGGTTTTGACATTGGAGGCTGTGAAGAGTGGTTTAGTCAGTAATAAAGGTAGGACAGTTATTTCAGAAAAATTCATCTTTTTGCAGTGTGTAAGATGAATGGGAGAAAGGAGAGACCACAGAGGAAGAGACAGATAGAATGAGATTTCTAAAATCCAGCTCTCAGCTGTGTGAATGCCTCGGCTAGGATAATGGCAGTCTCTTTATTAGCTCTTCTGCTGACTCCTTAACTCTGCTGCTTCCCCAGGTCCAGTCCGCTGAGCTTCTCACCCTAGATGCTCTCAGCTGGGGGCCCACCCAGCCCATCGCTGTCATCACTCTGTTAAACCCATGGCTCCCAGATTTGGATCTGCAGGCTAGACTTTCCTCTGTTCTGGGCTCCAGACCTAAATATCCTCCTGCCTTCTGGACATCTCTACTTGAGTGTTCCACAGGCCCTTGAAATTTACCATTTCTTTGCTAAATTTGCTTCTCCTTCTCACCCCCTACCCTGATGAAAAGCACTGTCATCTACCCAAAGGCCCAAACCAGAATATCTTGGCTTCACTGCAGACTTTTCCCTCTTATGTATCCATATCTGTCTTGTCCCCCTCCCCTAATTCAGTCCCATAGAGTCTACCTTCCTGGTGTAAATCTGTCATTCCCTCTCGCTTCATCCCACTGCCTTAGTTCAGGCCACCATCATCGCTTACCTGGATTTCTACAGTAGCCTCTTACCTACTCACTTGTCATGACTGCCTCGCTCTCTACACCCTGCCCCACAATTCAGCCCCCAGAGTGATCTCTGTGAAAACACAAATCTGATTGTTTCACGCCTACTAAAATCCTTCAGAAGCTCTCTGGAGCTTTCAAGGTAGTTAAAACTCATTACACAAGACCCTTTCCTGCTTTTTAGCCCCATCTCTTCCTCCGGCCCCATGTGCAGCCCTTAGGCTAACCATGCTGAACTATTTGCAATTTATCACGGCCCTGTTGTTTCTCACTTCTTGCCTTCACATCTGCCCTTTTCTCTGCCTAAAACAAACTTCCCCCATACCAACTTCCCCACCCTGCCCCACCCCATCCCCACACACAATTTTTGCTTGCCTAACTCTTGTTCACTCTTCAATATTCGTTTCGAGTGTCACCTCCTCTGGGAAGCCTTCTCCAGCCTGCCAGTCCAGTCTGATCCTCTCTCTGGTCCTAGAGCCCCTGGGGGTCTCTTCCCTGGCACTCACCACTCCTGCCCCTCACTATTGATTTACTTCCCTAACTCTACCAGCAGTGTGTCTTGGGGTGGGTCGAGACTTTTTTCTTTATATCTCCAGTATGTGAATAATGCCTGGCACATAGTAGGAACTCACATATTTGGGGAATTAATGACTAAATATGTATACAGTAAATATTTCCAGAATTACCTAATGTCCTGAACACCAACTGAATAGTTAGGGCTGGAAAGTACACAGATATCCTCTGAGAGGACAAGTGTGAAGCAAACCATTACAAACAGCCTGAGACATGTTTAGAGAGTACGGAGAGGAGGAAGAAAAGGAATTCCACGGGGGTGAAGAGAAAACCAGGAAAGTTCTGTGGCAAGGGAGCCTGGAGAGTAGAATGTTTCAGGAAGAGTGGGACAATGGGTGTTCAACAGATTCAGATGCCACCCCTCCCAAAAAAAAAAGCCAAGCAGAGATAATGACTAAGAAAAGACCACTAGACTCAGCAAGAATTAGTCCATTCTTCAAAGAGTTTCAGTGGGAATGCAGCTCCTTAAGAAGTAACGCATGAATTGGAAGTGGAGGAAGGACAAGCGTCACTTCCCTTCTGATCAGCTGGCTTCATTCTTGGACATCCTTGTGGTAGTCACATCTGCCTTCTTTAAAGTTAACTATGGCGTTATACTACTGAAACATTTTTAATATGCTCTGAAGTGTATATAAATTCCATGGCTCTAAAGGACAATGAACAGTGTGACGACTCTAGATGTTATTTCATCTGGGGCTTGAGACCAGAGCGCTGGCAGGGTCAGTGTACAGTGTCCTTAATTTCATCATCAAGCACAGTGATGTGTTCTTTCTGGACACTTCCACAGTAGTTGCTACCCAGAAACTCGCAGATGATTACCTTACCGACTCATAGTGATGGAAACTGAGTTTACTACGTAATAATGCTGCAGTCTCTTCCTTCTATTTCTCATCTCCTTCCATGCCCATAGTTTGCCTATTCTTCCATAAATTTATGTAAGGGTAGTGTGTTCGATACACATTAACTCTTCTCTCAACAGCTCCTTGCGCTTAGATTCACTCCTCTCCCTCCAACAGAGTTGCTGGCTCCATGGTCGGTGACATCTCAGAGTCATTTTGGTACTTGCAGCTGCGGATCATTTTTCCACTACCGGGGCCATTACGTAACTTTTCATGGGTTTGTGTTTTATTCATTCATCAAGTAGTATACGAGCTCTTGAAGGACAGGAGCTAGTGTTTTAGTGATTTATGTCTTTTTGGTTCTACCGCAGTGTGCAGCCTTGAGAAAGTAAATGACACTGTCCTGGCCTTCAAGAAGTTTTCAGTCCACTAGGGGAAGATAGATGAGTCAGTACAAAGTGCTAGGTTTCTGTTGGAGTTTGTGTGCAGCAAGAAGAGAGTCTAAGTTCTCTCTGAGGGATTCAGCGAAGCCCTGTGTGGTTGAAGGGAATCTTGAAGAGGCCAACATTCAGGGAGGTATTTAAGGCTTAGGTAACCTTGTGAGAAAAAGCACAGGGGCTCGAAACAGCTGTGGGAACAATAAGGAATTACATTTGCCTGAGCTCGGGGCTTCCCTAAGGAAGAGGCAGTGAAAGATGAGGCTGGGGAGAAAGCAGAGGCCAGGACATAGCCGGTCTTATGCCACCCTAAGATTTGCTTTTTCTTTTGTCCTGCAAGAAGGTAGTGAGTCAATGAAGCCTTTTAAGCAGGAGAGTAAGTTGGATTTGTTTCTAAGGAAGATTACTTTGGCCATAATATGAATGATCAGTTGAAAAGGTGATGCTGGGGGAAGAAGACCAGTTGGGAGATGATGAGTATTCTCTGTGTTTTCAGGGTGTTCATGGTGGTGAGGCAGAGCTTGCTCCCTGAGTGATAGTGAATGGCTGCAGTCAAGCTTTGCAGAGCCTCTGCACATTCAAACCTCCAGAGCAGTCATGGAATTTCCAGTAATAATGAACATTTGAATAGTGGGGTTGCTGCATGAGTCTCCTCAGCTTCTCAGTGCGTTATTTCCCTCTTTTTGCTAGTCGTAATGGGAGAAACACATATGCTCATGATAGAAGAGCAGCAGGGTATAAATGAAAAGCAAGGAATTTGCAGTTAAGGGATCAACCCTGGGTTGACAGGGAGATCTATACACACTCTATTTAATAGGGTTGTCATGAGGATTAAAATAATTTATAAAAATCGCTTTATGTACCAGAAAGATCTGTCAAGTATTAGTTGTTATGATCGCATTGGACATCTGTTTTCTGAATCTGAGGAAGTTTGAGAGTCCTGATTTAGGAGCTAACCTGATAGTTATTACTCTTAAAAACTGGTAACCTTTAGAACAAGGGTCCATGGGCTACTGCCTGTGGGCCAAACCTGAAGCTAAGAATGGTTTTTACGTTTTCATTGCTTGTATAAGTAACTACATGATATCTTCAATTTTGCTTCTTGGTCTTTGAAACCTAAAACATTTACTATCTGACGTTTTACAGGAAAAATTTGCCAAACCCCTGCTCTAGATTATGTAGCCAGCAGCTGTCAAAGCACCTTTTTACTGGGAAGTCAGAACTCTCTCTGAGTTTGGGCATCTGTTATTTCTGTAACCGCTGGTTTCTCTCTTGGCTCATGATGATAGTAGTTGTACACCACCACATGAACTTGGTGACAAAACTTTCCATAAGGTATTTCTGTAAAATCTCCATTTACTTTAGAAGTAGAATTAAGGTGAAGCCCGCTGTGAATGCATCGTGCTTGGTATAAGCCAAGTGGGAATTTTGTCAGCAAAGCACTGAAGTCAGTTGGTGCTCATTTTGTCATAGCCTCTTCACTTCCTTGGGCTGCCCAGTGTTTCCTGGATGATTGTCACCTGTTTTCAGTAACAAACAGTCTGTTTGATGTTCAAGGAAAGAAGATGTTGTTGATGCCTACAGCAGCTCACCATTATTCACACATGCATTTCAGTTATTTTCTCAGTATTTGGTTGAATTGAGTTAGCTATATTCTCTCACCCTCTCTTAGTAACATTTTGTGGCTGTGAAAATTGTTTTTCTCTTTATCCACCCCAGCAACAGTTGTTAGGTAACATCTAACATATGCATTATTATGAGTCATATCTGCCTTACAAATCATGAGAGTTCCTATCATTAATCAAGTATTTTTAGTAAAATATTTTTAGTGTATTAAAAGTGCTCTCAGGTTCTCAATGTATTTTTTAAGTTTTTTAATAGCTTTATTGAGATAGAATTTACATACTATGTAATTCACCTACTTAAAGTGTACAATTCAGTAATTTTTAGTATATGCAGAGTTGTACAAGCATCACCACCTTCAATTTTAGAACGTTTTTATTACCCCAAAAATAAACTGTACCCATTAGCAATCACTCCCCAATCCTCCCACCCCCTAGCCCTAGGCAACTACTAATCTATTTTCCATCTCTATAAATATGCCTATTCTGAACATTTCATATAAATGGAATCATACACTATCTGGTCCTTTGTGACTGGCTTCTTTCACTTAGCACCATGTTTTTGAGGTTCATCCATGTTGCAGCGTGCATGATGATCCCTCAGCGTGTTTAAGTAGCAAGACCCACCTAGTAGACCTTTCTGCTGGCAGGTGCCATCCCATCAAACCAGTTTCACTCATTGCCCCTTCATCTGGTTAGGTTTCTGAGTAAGCTTCTTACTCACCTCTTGGCCCCACTAACACTGCAATTTCCATTATCATCCTTTCCTCAAAATATGTGTAGTGTCTGGCCAGGCTCTGGAGAGCACCACAGTGAACAAGACATGATCCTTCCTCTCCCTGAGCTTAGAACAGAAAGAGGCAATTATAGTAAAGTGTTATGAGCATTCCTAGGAGTAGCACCTAGCCCAGCCATTGAGGGTCAAGAAGTAGTGTCTGGAGGAAGTACATTCTGAGTTGAGCCCTGAAAACTATATACCTATACCTACACGTGTGTGTGTGTGTGTGTGTGTGTGTGTGTGTGTGTGTGTGTGTGTGTAGCAAAGGGGAGTCCAAGGGAGCAAGTTCTCAGCCTAGACTAACCCAAGCGGCCTTAAAGACAGCATGCGGGCACGTGGCACACTTCTCAGCACTTTTCCTTTTTAGCTTTGGTCTTTCACTTTTGGGTGCAATTTGATTTGAAAACCATTCTTGTCAAGTTGCTGTGCTGCCTTGTCAACAAAGCAATCTAATCGGTTAGAGCTAGTTCTTTTATGACTTTTTTCTTTTATGAGTATGAAGTGTATAGTATCAGGTATGGAATAAGTTACTAGTGCTGAGTTGATAAAAATCTGCAAACTAAATGAAAATTAGGTGCAAGCACTCTATTTTCAAGTGAAATTAAAGCTAAGCTGTTGATCTCAATCTGTACCTCCTTGCAGAAACTACTGTTATGTTTTTGGTGCTCTTGTAGTTGATCATACTGACCTTTTTGACAAAATTCAGAACAGATAGGATCAATCTAAATTCTAATCCCTTTCCAAGACTGACTCATTAAGTGACCTCGAGAAAATCATTTCTATTTTCCATTCTGCCTTGGTGTCTTCATGAGAAAAAAGTGTGTGGTACAATCTCATGGTATTTAAGAAAACAAGTAAATGATGATGACGTACTTGGTTGGTATTTTGGAGAGATAGAAGTTATAAACAATCCTAACTCTTTTCATAATTTTTCTTTTGTCACTTGTTAATCATTTTTTAAAACCATAAATGAATTTAGAGATGTACCCTGTAACAGACATAATGTTAAACAGGGGTATATTAGAAAAATTGTCCTCATAATCATTTTGCAAATTTTTCCTCCCCAAAAAAAGCCATCCCTATGGGTTTTCAAAACCAGAAAACAATTCTAGTGCAGGACAGACCACTGGGGTACTCAAGAGTTTCTCAGGAAAAATCCTTCTGATCATCTCGAGAAGCCTTGAATTTCATGGAACCCACCCCAGGTTCAGACCCTGCAGCCTGGTGCTGTGGGTGACAGATGTGGTTTTGTGAATAAAGCAGCAGGAGCCCAGGAATTTCCAGAGAAGTGAGTCATGACCTTCTATCCGAAATTAGAGCACAGAGTAGCGATACCAAGATTTTTTAAAATCATACCTTTTAAATGATAAACATGTATGCATACATGTTGAGCCTGGATTTGCAAGGGAGTGGGGGGTCCTAGCTCGTTAGAGATCCTTAATCAATGCAAGTAACACACTTTAGTAGCACAGCAGAGTATAAGATGAAGGTTATCTAGACCAGTGTCTGCCTAGGAATCCCTCCTACAACAGCTCTGGCCGGTGGCCATTGGGCTCCTGCTGGAACAGTGAAGATCTCTTTTTGAGAGACAACTTCTTGGCTTTCAAGATATTCTTCAATATATTGCTGAGGAAGAGGCAACTCATTATTAATTTAAGGATCATCTAGTCTAGCTTTCCATTTTACAGATGAGGAAAGGAAACCTAGACTCAGTGTTAACATTCTCTTAGATTGGCAGCTTGACTGAGTTCCGTAGAAGTTCAGCAGAGGGGGAGAGCAGTAAGAATTTGAATTGTCGAGAAAGAAGCCAATTACAGATGTAAAGTAAGAGCTGGGCTCTGTACAAACTGGAAGGAGGAAGGATGGTCAGAGGGAACAGGGGAGGGCATTTTCGTTGACAGGCACAATTTGAGCAGACATAGTCTGCAATAAGTGAGAGGCACAGTGAGTGGAATGAACCTGCAGAGGAAAGGTAAGAAATAGTTAGAATGGGGCTGGTTTTGAAGGACCTTCAAAACAAGACAGAATACTTTAGATATGATGCAGTAAGATTTTCGGTTGAGGCAGTGGCACTGTGAAAGGGCTTATAATGAAGATTTACCTGCAGTAGTGTACAGATTGGATTGGGGCAATATTGTAGCAGTGATGTTATCCAAGAGGCTGTTGGCTTAATCTCATAGTGGGACAACAGAGACTTAAACAATGGCATACCCTCTTCAAAAGAAAAGTCACTGGTACTTGAGAATTGCCTAGATTTGATGTACGAAGTAGAGAGTTGAGTCTAAAAGAGTCGCCAGGCTCTCAGGCAATGCTAGCCTAACATTAGATAGGAAAGTTGCAGTCTTCACTCCACAGTGCTTGTTGGAGGACAAGTAAGGGAATGAGAGGTGGTCGCTGAAGATGTGAAAATGGATGACCTCTCTGGGGAAGGAGATGTAAAAAGAGAGCTTGAGTAATCACCAATCTCATTTTTAATAATGAGTTTCACCTCCTCTTCTTTCAGAACACTTACTGGTAACAAGTACCAGAACTAATTTTAATTTTGACTTTTATTTAATAATTTTTGTGTAGAGGTAAGTTTAAGGAGGAAAAAAAATGACCAAAAATTTGGCAAGGAAGAGAGGAAACAAAAGATATAATGCATAAATTGGTACTCTGCATGCTGAAAGATGCTCTTTCATTCATATTTTCAAGGAAGCTGTATTAAAGTTCTTATCCTGTGCAATCCTTACCATAACTTGTGTTCAGTGTTCACAAACATGTAAATCAAATTAAGATAGTAAAAAAGCCTTAAAACAAGAGATAGGTGTCATCTTCCTATGCCAGATATGCCCAACCTGAGGCTGGGTCTGTGGGGAGCTCATTGTCTCCCTCACATCACCCTTCACCACCACCTCCTCACAAAAAAAGATTGAGCATTCTTATTCTCTACCAAAATCAAAACCAACCCCTCCCCAAAATGGTGGGGATATCTTTGATCCTGACTCTCCCTGGAAGAAAAGGTCACCATTAGAAGAGAGTGGTGGGTCAGCCAGCCTTTGGAAAACAGTGACACACATGAGTGTTCTCTATATGGCTCAGCACGGCATTCCCAATACCACATTTCATCCTCACCCCAGTCAGTTTGCCCAGAGCCTGTCACCAGAGTGTATAGTGAACCGAAATTTGAATCCTACTGCTCTTTTCCAGAGTCCTTGCCCCTGCCCCACTGTGACTCCCTCAACAGGAGTTTACCAGGAGCCCTGCTTTGTTGAAGCAAGGGGAAAATATGTGTCTCTTGAGTTTGCAGCTAAAGTTGAAACTGATCTAGCCTGTTGTTAAAATTGTACCCGTGTCTCAGAAGTAAGATCAGCTGTGGTAGGAGTCTCAGGCCTCTCAAGAGGAAAGTCATCAACCCAGACACACAAGACTCGGGACACATGTCCATTCGCTCGCACACCAGTTGAAGTTTTCCTTGCGGGGAGCAGCAGTAGCTGAGCTGTGAGTTGTATCCTAGGCTGTCGCACAACTTCCTGATGATAGACTCTCTAGATGTCCCCTCACCCTCTTCTTGCTGCCACCCCAGTCAGTCCCTAGACCAGTTCCTATGGCTCTGGCCCTCCCAACCGGGAATGGAATGGACAGGCAAGGCCGTGACCTCTGAAACTCGAGCCGACCAGAGCGAGAAAGAGGAAGAAGAGATGCGACAGAGAGCAGCAGAACCATCGGAAACTTTTGTCTCCCAAGTCGAAGGCTCTAAAAACTGAGCCAAAGGATGTATTTTGTCTCCTGACCTTACTACCATGGAAACTGCTCTCTATTTTGAAGTATCTAAGCCCCCAAAACTGGTCAAGTTGGATAAACCAATAAACCATAAAGAAAAAGTGAAACCGAGTGCTGTAAAACCAGCTGGGATTTTGTTCAAGTGACATCTAGTTTCCCGTTAGTTTATTACTTGTTCCCAACACTTGCTAAGACTGCTTGCTGCTAAGTAACTCAGAAGGATGTCGTTAATACACTGTGTTCATAGCCCTCTGTACACATGTAAGGGTGTAGCTCTTCACCTGACGTGGTTAGATTCAGTCTCCTGCATGCTTCTACGGGTCATGTTTTTAAGGCATTACCGATGAGTTGTTTTCCAAATATGTAATTTATTCTGAGCCTCATAATTGTCCCTCCCATCTTTTATCCAAGTGATGAATGTATTACTGGTTTGTGTGTGTGGTGGTGTTAGTGGGGTTTGTTTTGTTTTGTTTTTCTTTTTCTTTTTTTTTCCAGTTTTGCCATGAAACTATTGCTGGTGACAGCAGCCTGTGATGATATTTCTTTCCTCTATATTGGTGGTGCTTATTGTTAGTTCTAAGTCTGATAAGATGCCTCTCACTAGTCCTTAATCACATGCTGCATCCTCAGTGTCTCTTGTTTAGTTTCTAATGTAGCTTTGTTTTGTCAACTCAGCTAAGCTCTTTCAGGGCTGTAGGAAATTAGTCACTTCTCTTTGTGTCACAGCCCTCTTTGCCTGGCCCCTGTACAGTGCACTGCACATAGAAGATAAATAGATGAAACTAAGCATGTTCATATTTACATCACAAGCTGCAGCTTCCAAAGAGCATTTGGAAGCAGTGCAGTGAATTACAAATAGCCTCTTATCCAAAGAGTTATCCTTTGTAGTTTCACAGGCAGTACCACAGTCTCTCAGCAGTGGTTCCTTGTAAGTACTGGTTCCTGTGTTAGAGGGAGAGGGTGCCTCATGTCCTTAAAGAATGTGTCTGTCAGCAGCTGCTTTCTCCTCTGAGCCTCCTTGCTTTAGCCCCTCCTACTCCTTCCACTCAGACCTTCATTATTAACCTACCACTTAGGTCCTCATGTACAACTAACTGCTAGTTGTACGTGTACATGTACATTTGCTGAAGAAAATCCTGTAGAACTTAACAATATGCTTTACTGTGTATTTGTCCTTTCGTTTATTCATTCAGCAAATATTTCTTAAGTACTTATATATTCCAGCTGGTAGATGAGGCTGAGCCTACAAACAACGGCAAGATGGATAGTTTCTGCCTTCACAGAGCTTATAGCCTGCTGTGACATTCCACACAGTCAATATGTAATTGAAATGTCACATACCAACTGCTGTCTTTGGAAAGGTACAGTAAGATACAAGAGCACATAAGAAGAGCATCTAACCCCAGACATGGGGAATTAGAGAAGGCTCTGGGCAGGAGTCTAGAATGTGAGGGTGGAGTGGTGAGAAAGACCATTAGAAGGTAAACAGGAGGCTGGTGAGCCATGCTAAGACCTTTGAATTGTATCCTAAAAGCAATGGGGACTTGTTGAGTGGTATCAAAGAAGAGTATCTACAATTATCTGAAAAGGCTCTTAATGTACTCCACTTTTTTTTTCTTTAACTATATATCTCTGTGTGGCTAGATTTTCTTTATATACTTCACAAGCCAAAGTAACATATTGAATTGAATGCAGAAGCCAATATGAGAATCCAACTATCTTCTATTAAGTTAGATGTTAAAGAGATTTGCAAAAATAGAAAACAGTGACATTCTTCTCATTAATTAATTCTTTTTCTGCTTTGGAAAACATTGTTATTTTCTATAAAAATATATTATGTTAGCAAGTAATGAGTTTGTGATTATTATTAATAAATATTCTAAGATTAATAAAAAGGCAGTGGGGAACCACTGAAGAATTTTAAAATAGAGGAGTGACAGGATGATATTTATGTCTTAGGAAAATCTCTCTGAAGCCACCCCATCCTTGATAGTGGTCTGAAATAGGGCAGTGCGAGTGAGGGTAGAGAGAAACAGATGGATTCCAAAGATATTTAGGAGTTATGATTAACAGAGCCTGGTAATCTGGCTTATTTAGTGGATGGATGTTGATGTTATTCCCCAAGATTGGGGACACAGGAAAACATGGGATTGAAGACAAGTTTTGTTTGAGACATGTTCCATTTTAGATGTCTCTGGAACATCTAAGTGGAAGTGTCAAGAGACAGTTGGTTATGTGGCTCTGAGGTGCAGTACTTGGATTGGAGAGAGGGGTTTAGGAGTCTCCGCCACACCCTAGGAATGCACAAGCACCTCGGGACAGAACTGGAAAGAGGAGAGGAATAATCCTGAGCAGAACCTTAAGGACACCAATATTTAAAGACATGAGTAGGAGAAGGTGGCTCTGAGAAGCACAGAGAAGCCATGACCAGAGTGCTCGAAAGACCAAGAAAATGTGCGATGCCACAGAAGCCCAGAGGAGGGAGTGGTCACCAGGGCCCAGTGCTGCCAGGAGTCAAGCAGAGAACTGAGCAGGCTCCATTGGATCAAGCAAAGGGCGTGGTTGGTAACCCAGAAGAAGAAAACTATTTAATGGCTAGAATACCAGACTATAAGCTTCTAGAAGGCAAGGACATTGTCTTAATTCTCTTTCTAGCTTCACTGCTTAAGGTACTACCAAGTACATTAGTAGACACCCGATAATTCTGTTTATTTTACCTTAACCAATGCAACTGAAACAATCTGGTGTTTTCTGTCCCTGAACTCCATGGCGTATCATCGCCATTGTAAATTGCTCACATTAAGTATAGGTATTTCCTTAGGGTCTGTGGTAGAACTTCCCAGCCGCTGTGTCATGATCATAGATGGGCTGAGACCTTGTAGGACATTTGGTCCTGTCCAAAACGTCCATGAGCGTATTTGGTCCTTGCCAAATGTTTTTGGACAGGACCAAACATCAAGGACCTTTTGGCCTGGACCGAATGTCTTATGGACGTTTTAGACAAGACCAAACATCTGCTAATTGCTGAGAGATTGATCCCCTTAGCCCTCGGGGCAGCTGGGAAGGGTCTGAAGCTGCCAGGCTAGTTGCAGATAGCTTTGGCTGTCCTGTGTGTCACACAAATGTATCTTTTTCTGTATGTGCCATAATGTGCAAAATATTGGAAAGCCATGGTCTATAGCAGGGTTAGTAGTTCCTTGTATAGGGGCTGCCTCGCCTTCTCTGTGCCTAAGGCAAGTATCGCCAAACATCAGTCATTCCTGATGAACCCACACCTTCTCCCAAAATCTTCCCGACATGGTCTGCAGGCAGCCACAGACAGTACAGTGGAGGTGGCCCTACCTGCCTGCTTTACACTTCAAAACCTAGCACACTGATAAAGGCTTTCAGATCCCCAAAGACTGAGAATAAAGGATGCATTTTTTTTTCCCAATGACCAACCTTTTTTAAGTAAGAGGATGTTTTTGGAAAGAATTTTAATTGTTCTAAACGTTCACCTTCGTAATGCCCACTCTGTGATCATTCTCTATTTCACTCTGACGGAATACCTCCTTGGCTGAGAAATCGGCTCAGGCTGCACTGAGTTTAGAGCTGTGCCAGCCACCTGGGGAGTATGTACAAATCTTACCCCATCGCAGCCCTCCAGGATCCTAGGGTCCGGTTGAGAAGACAAGACATTATAAAGTATAATGCAAATATTGGATAGTAATAATAGCAAATATATAATAAGCTTTTAGAGGTTTTCAAGCTGTTTTAAATGTTTTACATGTGTTAACTAATTTATTTCTCATAATATCCTTATGAGGTGAGTGTAGTTATTACTCCCACATTACAGATGAGAAAACTGAGGCTCAGAGAAGTTTTTAAAAACCCTAAGGCCTAAGGTCGCACGGTAAGTGGCAGAGCTGGAATTTGAACCCAGTATTCTGGCTCTAGAGACTGCTCACAATCCTTCAGCCTCCTCTGCCTTTCTGTTCCTCTCTCATTACTCCTCAGCATTGCTTTGGCCCTTAAAGTAGGCATAAACCCATTCTCAGACCCCTGTCTTTGAGCAGGTTGACAAAAATGCCTGGTTCTCCTCTCCATTGTGGCAATCATCCTCATCTTTTAAAATTCAGCTAAGCCCCCATCCTCTTTGAGGTTTTACTCCTGCACTTTGGCTGTGGTTGGTCGATGCCCATCCGAATGTTTCTAGCCCTTTAACTGTTGCCACACAGCTTGCTTCTTAACGATATACCACCTTGCCTTGTTGTGATCTTTCGTTTTTTGGATGTCCTGCCTTCCCCTGAGGAGATCATGAGCTCCGAAACCACAGTGAGCTCTTCTGACCTGGCTTCTCAGCGTGGACACTTGTCAGTATAGACACTGTCTGACTATCCCATTCCAAAACCTTCCAACGCCTTTAGAGGTGGCGTTCTATTCCATGTAACTTCCACTGGATAAAATGTTACGAACATTTACTCCCCTCAGTTGGAAAATTAGTCATTTGCTTATTTATTTTCATAAGAAATTTCATTTCATTTGGAAATCTCCTTGCCAACTAATAACAGATATTTATTTCATAAAATGGCTGTTCAAAATGCAAGCTGTTTCCTTTTTCCTCTTTTAAATATGTGGTTATTGCTTTTGAAGAAGACAAAGTGAAGGAAACGTTTCCTGTTTGTAGAGACTCATATTTAACTCTTCGTAAAGAGCAGATTAGTGTCAAAACATCCTAGAACCTAGAGCTCCTGTAGCTTTCTGCTTTTTAAGCACTTTTTTACTATCACTGGAGTAGAGGGTTTGGGTTTTTGTTTTGTTTTGTCTACTCTTTCTCTCTCGCTCCCTTTGAAGAAATAAAATATTACAGATTCAACTGAAGATTCACTCCGCTTCCCACTGTCCTGTAGCTGGTGTCATGCCTGGGCATTTGTGTCTTTACCACATGTGTACACATCAGGGTTTCTCAGCCTACACACTGTGGACGTTTTGGTCCAGGCCATTCTTTGTTGTGAGAGCTGTCCTGTGCATTCTAGGATGCTTAGGAGCATCCCTAGGCTCTACTCACTAATGCCAGCAGCACCACCATCCTGTTCCCCACCTCCCACCCCCTACAAGACAACCAAAGATGCCCTGGGGGGCAAAATCACCACTAGCATATATCCATAAAATAGTTTAAATATGGTACACTATTGTTCTGAGTATTTTAAAAATTTATGTAAATGTGTTGTATATGCATATTCTTAAGGTTTGTTCATTTAACACTGTATTTTTGAGATTTATACATGTAGATCTAATACATTTATTCTGGCTACTCATATAGTAGTAGTCTTTTATATAATAGAACCACTTATTAATTTATTCCCTATTTAGGGACAGTTGACATTTTTACATTTTCTTACTTAACATTATAGTCAACACTTCACAGAGCACCCTCATAAATGCCCCATTAGGTACTCGTAGCTACCTGGAGCTAAAATAACTGGGTCATAGAACATCCTCAGTTTTACTAGATCTTGACACATTGCTCTGCAAGATGTTTGTGCCAATTTCTCGTTAACAATATATAGAATTCCCATTTCCTTCACATCATCCATACTTGGTATTGTTAGACTTTTTATTTTTGCCAATCTTGTAGGTATGAAATAATTTAATGTTATTTTAATTTACATTTCCTAATACTAGTAAGGTCAAACGTCTTTTCTTATGTTTATTGACTTAGGGTTTCCTCTTCTGTAAATTGTCTGTTTGTATACATTATCTGCTTTTTTCTCTAGTCATTTATTTTTCTTGTTGATTGATAAGGGTTTTTTTTATGTATTCTGGTTACTATTCTTTGTCGGTTATATGTTACATTTTCTCTTAACCTGTACTATGTCTTCTGTTTTTTTAAAATCATTTAAAAGTTCCTGTAGTAATTACTTGTAGTAATTTTTAGCAATGCTTTATGATTTATTCTTTATATTTTTGTTTTAGAAATCCTTTCCTTACCCCAGTGACATAAAGAATATTTTCTTATTTCTTCTAAAATTTTTAACAGTTTAGCTTTCCACATTTAAATCTTTAACCTATGGAGTTCATTTTTAAATACACTTATTTTTGTGTATGGTATGAAGTAAGGGTCTCACTTTATCTTTTCCATACCTATACCCGCTTGTCCCAGTACTATTCATTAAATGGTGCGTCCCTCTCCTGCTGATGTGCAGTGCCTCCTCTATCAGATACTCAGGCCGTGTTTGCTTTTGATTCCTTGACTCGCTCTCCTGTTCCTTGCACTGTTTGGCTATCATGTGCAAATACCATTCTACTTTGATTACTACAGTGTAACAGTAATCCTAATAACTGGTAGAGGAGAATCTTCTCTTATACTTCTTCAAAATATTCATGTCTAGTGTTGACCCTTAACTCAACCTCAGGTGGTCTAGTTCCACCAAAGTACACACACAGTTTTTAATTTTGAATATATAGCAGTTAGGAATAGGTTTAGCCCCATATGACAGAAACACAAAATAACAGAAACTTAAACAAGGTAGAGGTTTGTCTCTCATGTAAAAGAAGTGCAGACGTTGACAGCCCAGGCTGGTGGGGCAGCGGGATGAAGTTGCTGGGCTCCAGGCTCCTTTCCTCTGGCTGCTGCTTTGTCCTCAGCACAGGGCTTCCACCTCACTGTCCAGGATGGCCGCCTGAGCTCCAGGAAGGAGGAGGAAGTGACAAGGGAGGGTACACTTCTGCCTGTAAGGTCTCTTCTGGACATCCCATGTGCCCTTTCTGCTGGCATACTGTTGACAGAACTTAGTCCATGTGGCGGGAAGCTGGGAAACGTAGTAGCCATATGTCACCAAAAAAAAAAAAAATCCTATTTTTAAAGAAAAGGGAGTATAGATATTGAGAGTCAACCAGTGGTCTCTTCTATAGACTGGAATTGGCAGTGTATGGAAAGATTACAGTATGGAGTCTTCCCAGGCAGGAATGTGCTCTTTCCACTCGTTTAGATCTTCTGATATCCTTCAGTCAGGTTTACCATTTTCTCCCTAGAGATCTTGCAGATCTTTCTTAGATTTAATTCCTACGTACCTAATAGTTGTTATTTCTATTTGTAAATAATTATTTATTTATTTATTTATTTATTTTTGCTGAGGAAGATTCATCACCAATCTTCCTCTTTTTGCTTGAGGAACATTTGCCCTGAGCTAATATTTTGTATGTGGGTCACCGCCCCAGCATGGCCGCTGATGAGTAGTGTAGGTCCACGCCCAGGAGCCAAACCCAGGCTGCTGAAGCAGAGCACACCAGACTTAACCACTAGGCCATGGGGGCTCACCCCAAATAGTAATTTTTGCAGTTACATTTTCTCAATGATCACAGTCAAGGAATATTATTAATTTTTTTTTGTCTTGTACTTTCTTATTAGTTCTCATTTTCTAGATAGACGGTCATCATATGTGAATGACAGTTTTGTTTCTCTCTTTCCATCTTTCTGCATTTTCTTTCACGATTGGTTGGTTTGGGCCTCATGATGCTATGACTTGTCTTTTCATGAATGGGGACAAAGTTTTATCAAATTATTTTCATACCTGTTGAGTGAGCATTTGGTCTTCTCCTTTAATGTATGAATTATATTACTGTATTTTCTGAGACTCCTGAGGTAAATTCTAATATAATACATCATACCAGATAAAATGATTATTTTTTAACATTATTGGGTTAATTTGCTAACATTTTTTTTAGGACTGTTGCATCTGTCCACAAATGAAAAACAAATTGTTCTATAATTTTTCTTTCTTTTACAATGGCCTTGTTTGGTTTTAGAAACAATGTTATATAGCCTCAAAAAACTAGGTGGGGAGCTTTCCTTCTTTTTCTGTTCTCTAGAACAATTTGTATAAGTTAGCAAATCTTTAAAGATTTGGTAGACTTCACCTGTAGATTTTTGGTGGGTAGATTTTTAAGTATTATTTCAATTACATAAATGGCTAGAAGTAGTCAGCTTTTCTATTTCTTTTTGTAACTTTTTATTGAAGTATAACATATATACAGAGATGTAAACATTATATAAAAGTAATCATACAAATGTACTTTTTGTGTTTTATTTATTTTATTCAACATTATATTTGAGAGATTCATCATTATTGTTACATATAATTGTAGTTTGTTCTTTTTAAGTGCTGTATAATTTTACATTATGTGGATATGTCATAATTTATCCATTCTACTTAATGGACATCTGAGTGGTTTCCAGTCTTTGACTACTACAAATACTGCTGCTGAGAACATTCTAGTCCGGCCTTTTGTTGACGTGTGTTTTCGTTTCTGTTGTCCAGGAGTGGAAGCTTATGCCCACTTCTGCATGCGATGATGAAACTTCCCCTTTGAATATTCATTCCCTACCCCAAATAAAGGTACCCACCTCCCCGTGCTCGGGGGGCCATAGCTTTGTGAAATTATTCTCTATGGTCTCCTGCGTATGCTGCATGCTGCAAATAAAAATTCTGCTTTGTAAAACAACTACTTCTGATGCAGTTTGATTTAACTCCCGAGAAGGGACCCACGTTTGGTCTGGTAACAGAATTGCTGAGGCATACACATGTGTTCAGCTTTAGTAGATGGCTCCTGAACAGTTTTCAAAAATGATTACCAATTTCTGTTTCTTTTTTATTAAGTTTTAGTAAGTTATATTTTTCTAGACAATTGTCTGTTTCATCAAAGTTATTGATATGAATAAAGCTTTCTTATGATTTTTTAATATCTGCCATTATATCTCTTACATTATTCCTAATATTATTTGTGCTTCTTCCGTTGTCTTTCCATCAAGTTTACCAGGTTTATCCATTTTACTTGACTTTTTAAACAACCAACATTGGATTTTATTGATTCCTTCTATTGTGTCTTTATTTTCCATTTTATTAACATTTGCTCTCAACTTGCTACTTCATTGTTTCTAATTTCTTTAGATTATTGTTACTTTCTCTAACTTCTTAAATTGAATATACTTAACTCTTTAATTTTCAGTCTTCATTTTCTTTATTTAAGCTCAAATATTTTAAAATTACATCAGCTACTTAATTATGTCTGACAAGCTTTGATAGGTAATCATCTCAATTTTATTCACCTTTAGGTGTCTTCTAATTTCCATTATGATTTTTTCCATTTTTGATTTCCAGTGTGTGAATTTTTGTTTTTTTTTGTATTAATTGTAATTTTGATATTGATTTCTAATATAATTTCATTGTAGTCAGAGACTATAGTCTGTAAAATATTTATGTTTTGGTATTTGTGAACACTTTATATAGGACTTAGGGCACAGTCACTTTTTATAAATACTTTTTGTATAATGGAAAAGAATTTGTATTATCTAAATATTGAGTACAGACTATATACATCCTTTCAGACAAACTTGTTATTTGTGTTCTATATTATTAGTTTTTGCCTGCTTGATATATTAATCTATGCCAAAAAGTTAAATATATGTCTGGATGTTTCCCTTTCTCTTATAGCTCTGTTAATTTTTGCTTTCTATATTTTGATGATATTGTGCTATATATAAATAATATCAATGTATCCTAGTGATTTTACCCCTAATGTCTTTTTTGCTCTTGAGTTCTATTTATTTGACATGAATATAGCAACATCAGCTTTCTTTGGTTAGTACTTCTGTAATATTTCTTTTTCAATCTCTTTACATCAACTTCTCTATGTCTTTACATTTTAGCTTTGTCTGTTGTTGCAGGGAGTAGGAGAGGTTTCAAAAGTGAGAATCTCAGCCTTTCAGCTAGTGAGTTTGTCCATGTATATTTATTGTGATCACTAATATTTGAATTTATTTCGACCAGTATCTCTCCAGAACAGTTTTGTATAATGTCTCTATTTTTAATTTCCCTAATTTTTTCAAATTTTTTTCATAATATCTTTTTTTTTTAAGTCCTCCTATATCTTAGTCATTTTAAAACTTCTTATTTTGTAGTTGTTTTCAGATTGTTGTAAATTTAAGTTCTTGGGGAGCTAATCTTTCTTTTTATTGTACACAGACTGCTGCTTATGATGGTTTTTTTCCTCATGGGTTTTGAAATTTTGGATTCCAGTTCTTTCTCCACTGGAGTTTTATCTGTAAATCCCCTAATCACAGGGTAAGAGAGTCTCTCTCCAGAGTCCTTTTGCATTTACTTCTGCTTGGCTCCTTAGATATATCCATCTTAATCCCAGAACCAATTTTTATGTTATTTTTGATGGATTCTTAGAGCACAAATGTAGTATAATTTGAACCCCAAGTTTCTTCTTTGTTAATTCTCAGGCAGGCCAAGATTCCTGCTCCCTACCTGAGGAAGATCGGCTTTTTGGTTCGTTTTTTCTCGTCCTCTCTTTCCCTGAGGTGCTGCTGTTTGAGGGTTGTACCTTTAAGTAGGTAATGAGCTCAGAGTCACTAGCTCTTTCAGACCCAACTCCCCGTCTCCTGACCCCAAATAGGAGATAAAAACCAGTTGGTTCTGGGTTAGCAAGATATGCCCACCCTGCAGCACCATCCTTGGCAGCATGCTTGCCTACTGCTCCCGTTTTTCAGAGCTTGTTTCTGGCACCTTGTGGCCTCTATTTATCTGCTTTATGTTCAGCTATGCAAATGAAATATTTTTTTATTTTTTCTAGCATTTTTTTATAGTAGGAAAATTTTAAGGTTTTCTTAATCTGTAATTTTTCCTAAATCTAGAAATCGAGATTTAAATTAATAAGTTAAAATAATGGCATATAGCTAAAAACAATGGATTTTTTGAAAAGCATCATGCAGTGCCTATTTTTCTTCACACGGTGGCTTTCTTTTCATTGATGACATAGAATAAGCAAAAAGTGACATTACCATCAATCTTCTTATCCATAGAGCCACTCAAGAGGATGGTTCTGGTCCTTACTTCTGAACCTCTTGTTCCTGTGTATAAGGTGTACCTTCACATTCTCTAGCCTGCTTTCAACCTGGGTTTTTTCTCCACCTGCAGTCTGCCTCCATTGAGCGTGCTCAGAATTTACTTAAGAAGAATAAGGACGAGGAGGAGGTGGAGAAGGAGGAGCCAGAATAGAATGAGGGAGAGGAGGAGCATTTTAAAGAGCTGCCGAAGGGAGCTCCAGGTTTCTGGTTGCCAGCAGTGAATTAGCCTCCTCTCCATGTCTTCTTTCTTGTCACACCCAGCAAAGCCCTGAGCTCCTGAGGGTCCAGCGGAGTTGGGAGCGTCACTGGGGACACAGTGGGGCTGAGGTTAGGAATGTCTGTGTGTGTCTTCCTCTGCCTTCCAGAGCCAGATTCCACATATAACTTTGTCAGTACCTGTTACCTTCTTTTCTTTCTGTGCGCCTGCTGCAGGCTACAGGTTTCATCCTACGGATTGAAGGATGGAATGATGCTTTAGGATTTGGATTGCTTGTGTACAGCAGATCAATATGACATTTTATTTCCCAGTCTATAGATGTGACTACATTGTAAGAGAAAGCACTTCCAAGCAGTATGATGGTTCTGCTCCTTCTCTGTCTGATCGTTATGTATTGATCTCTTTTTAGGGAGGAATGATCAATTGGAATCGTCTTTTCCCTCCTTTACGTCAGCGACGAAATATAAACTATCAGGATGGTCGGCGGTCTGAACAGCAGGCATCCCCTCCTCTAGAGGTTTCTGAGGAACAGGTAACTGGTAACACTGGTAGTTATCCTAAATCCATTTTACAAACTTGAAGCAGTTTTGGTGAACAAGACTTGAAAGAAATCAAGCATATAAATACAAAGATATTGATAGCTGTTAAACTGCCATCTGTAAATATGAAAGACACTTTGGGCCTTTATTAGCCACTGTGGGTCTTGTGAGTTTGAGGAAGGCATGATTTGAAAAAAAGTGCATTGTGATTGCTTATTTTAAAATCTATAGTACTTTATATATACAGAAACTACTGCAGTTGGTTCCCTGCAAGGGATGGGAGAGAAGGCAGAAGGACGGGGAGGGAGTGGTGCTTCTCTTGTTAATGTTTTACATATTCAAAAAGTAAATCAACATTAGAGACAACCGTAAAACTAAAAAGAAACAGAAATAAATGGTCCAACTGTATTTTAAATGAATAACATAATCATAGGGAAGGGCAAAAATTAATTTCAGCAACTTTTGAACATAATATGCCTTCTGTCTAAAGAGAAAACGAACTGCAAACAAATCTCAGACTCTTCTTAGGTTTGTTTGTCATAGTAGTCTGAGTACAGCAATTCTAAAATTTTGTATGTATTGTATATTTGAGCAAATGAGGAAATAGGTTGATCTTACTCTGCTAGAAGGAAAATACAAATATAGAACAGGTTAAGGCAAGGAAGAACCCGTGGGGTTAGATTGGAATTAGAGATATCCGCATTAACTCATGATTTAATGTGTGTGTGTGTGTGTGTGTATGTGTGTGTGTGTGTACATACGTGTCTTAGCTCTGTCAACCGAGAGGAATCAGAAGCAATGACATCCCAGTAGCACTGAGCATACCTAGCTCCCAGACCTAGCTTCTGAGTACTTTTGCCCACTAACAGGAACCACCTTCTTTAGAGAAATATTGGGTCCCAGGCCCAGGGTAGAGAAGGCCAAGATGACCCTGGACCACCTTATACGAAGAATTAAGGAAGTCCTCCATAACTGAAGGGGCATGCCACAAGCATACTGGAGCCGCTTGAGGGAGTCCCACTGGCCCAGTCTGAGACATCAGATTTGAGCATGAAAGTAAATAAGGACAGTACTATAATATAATCCATTTGAGGGTGAAGAATCCATGAGTTTATACTGACGTTAATAGATAAATATTTACGTAGATACATACATCCATAAGGGAAAGAGAAATGCTTTTCCTTTCAGTAGAATGTAAAGTAATAAATATAGAAAGAATGAGGGTATTGCAAAATCACAGTTTTGCAACTGTCAGAGTAAAAATCAATTCAAGGAAGCATCATCAATATATGAAGAACAGGCTATTTATATAATCGCAAAGTATCTCCCCGCAAGTTACTTATTAATTACAAAAGGAAAATAGTAACTCTACAGTGGAAAAATTGGGTACCACTTAACGAAGTTATCAGAATTAGTATTACCAATAATGGAACAGAGAGCAGTGTGGGCAAGCCCTGAAAATGACATATCAGTTCTGTGTTACAATCAAAAATGCATAACTTTGCTCATAAAGGAAAAGCAGACAAACTCACTTTGAGAGTCATTCTATAAAATACCTGGCCTATATTCTTCAACATTACTGATGTTACAAACTGTTGCAGGTTAAAGGAGACTAGGGAGGCATGCTAACTAAATGTCATACATGATCCCAGACTGGTTGCTGTACTGGAGAAGTATTTTTGGTGAAAGGACATTTTAAAGTCTGATGAAACTGGACTGTAGTTTAGATAGTAGTTTTATGTTAATAAGTTTCTAGGATTTGTTATCTATACTGACTGTGGTTAGGGAGAGAATATCCTTTTTCTTAGAAAATACACATTCAAGTACTAAGGGGTAAAGGGACATGATGTACGCAACTTAATCTCAAAGGGCTCAGGAAAAATAAGTGTGAGAGAGGGAGAGAATGTTTGTAGACAGAGAGAAAGAGAGCAACTGTGGCAAAATAATCGTTGGTGAATCTGGATGAAGAGTAATCACGGGTTCTTGGTGCTATTCTTGAAACTTTTCTGTAAGTTTGAAATTATTTCAAACTAGAAAGTTTGTAAAAATCTATAAAAGTAAGTTAGGAGCATCCCAATAACAACACTTTTACATTTAGTTCTGCGTACGTTGCTTTCTTCTCATGAAAGCCAGTCAAGGTCTGCATCTCCTAGCTGATCACACCATCCAGGCCGTCACCTCCCCATCTCCTGTCCCAGAGTAAACAAACTCTAGTCAGACCAAGGCACCCAGTCTCTGCGGCAAAGCCGTGTCCTGACTTTTTCTGGAATTCAAGAGGGGCCCCTGGGCAGGGCTCCCACTGCCATTCCTGGACTTGGCCACAATAAATGCTTCTGAACGAAACTAGCTGAATGTGCCTGATGAATTGATCCAGCCCCTCACACTTGCAACTTCTCGGCTCAGACTGATCATTTCAGCAGCTCTTTAGGATAGAGAGATGGATTAAGGAGCCGTAGTTCTCTTCTATCTCTATTAGAGAATTTCTAGAAAAATGTTATTCCCACGATAAGAAAATAAAACCCGATAACTCAGCATTTGTCAGATTTTTATGGTACAGATTAAAAAATAAGTTAATACTCTCAAATTCAGGTGAAAAGAAACAGAGTTCTGTTCTCTTACTGTTTACTTGATAGAACCGTGAGTCACATTCCTCATGGAGCAGCCGTTAGCGGGAGGAGGTATTTAAAGGTGAGATAGTTCTTAGTTTTGGCACGTTGAAAAAAAAAAAGTGTCAGAAAGTGATAACAAGCAGAATGTGTGTAATTGAAGTCTTGAGGGCTTTTTTAATGAATCATTTTCCTTGTTACTCTCGGAAAACAACAGTGAGGTTAACATGTTGTCGGTATCAGTTTAAAACAGCCTTTGCTTCTTCCTTACTCTGTTATGAAAAGATGTAACTACATGAGAGTTTGTTTTTAACATGTGCTTCCGTATTCATTGATTTTCTAAATCTTGTTTTTTGTGTTTCTTGTTTATCTTGAAAATGGCCATTATAGACCGTCACTGCATGAAGACACAGAGTCCTCCCTGGCGTTATTTGCTCATGATTATACAGACTCTTGGTATACAGTTACACAGACTCTTGGTAGTTCTTGTGATAGGTTCCAGAGAGCCTGTAAAAGAGAAAAAAGATGTTGTTCTTGCCCTCAAGACATTTACAATAACGTTTAGAAATTTATAGTTAATGTATTATCTCTTGGTTAGTTTGTTGAGGCTAGACACAATCTTATTATTATTATTATTAACAAAATATTATTAGTAACATACTAAGACAGCTTGACTTAACAAAACCTTTTTATGCTTAATTTTTCAATTAAATGTGCTGTGTTTTCTTTATTTAAATATCAGTCATTTTGCATTAAGAAACTTAGTAATTTTCTAAACTTCTATTTTTCTAGAAAAATAGAATTATTTGTGTTTTTTTCTGATGTAAACAAATACTTAAGGAATTTTAGTGAGAGTCCTTTAATACAGGAAATGTAGTCCATCTATTTTGAAAACAAAGAATATTCTAAGAAAGAATGTGCCTCCCCTATTAAATCGAGTAATAGTCTAACATACAGCCATAGAAATTTTTTGCCACCTGTTGTACATTTGCTATTGTTAAATTTATGGATTTTTAGTTCCTCACAGTCCACTCATACTATTTTTCAATGAGTAGACCCACAGCACCTTTACCAGTTCATCACCCATGGCAGATGCCATCCCAGCCCCTTTCAGGAATATGGCAAAACCAAGCACCACCCAATAAACTCTTTTTAAAAATCGAATGTGCTTAAATGTCTGCTATCTTAAAAATAAGCATATACATCATTCCATTTTTCTCTTTTTTTTTTGGTGAGAAAGATTGGCCCTGAGCTAACGTCGGTGCCCATCTTCCTCTCTATATATTTTTATATGTGGGACGCCACCACAGCATGGCTTGATGAGCAATGTGTATGTCTGCGCCTGGGATCCGAACCTGCAAACCTTGAGCTGCTGAAGCAGAGTGCACGAACTTAACCGCTGTGACACCATGCCAGCTCCCCTTTTTTCCTTTTTAACTGGGGATTTTTATACTATACCTATACTCAAAGTTAACAGATAATGAAATTTTGTCGTATTGGCTTCACATTTTTTTTTAAATCAAAGGGAAAAAGACTTACCAAGTTTCTCTCTCTTGAACCTTCCCCAAGCTTAGGAGATGATCCTTTGGTTTATACTTAATGGGACACATAGGTAAAATTGGACAAGGAAGTTAAACAAGACTAAACCACAGCTAGGACTTAACAAAAGGAGGATAAACATGGACTGTTACCAATTTCAACATCTTCTCTTCCATTCATCTTTCCTTCCTTTTAGTCAGTCAACGATTTTCAGCTGTCTGCTCTGCACCAGGCTAACCACTGGGCTAGGTTCTAGAAATACAGAGATAAATAAGGTAGAATTTCCTGCCCTCGGTGGTGCAGAGCCCAGTATAGGGAGCCAGGCCCGCTGACGGCTGTAGTCAACTATATAGAAGTGTCCCAGTGCTACTGAAACTCAGAAGGGACTGCCAGTGCTGGGTGGCTTGGGGGCAGTAGCCTTCGTAAAGATGTGGCGTGGTGAAAAGTGCATCCAGTTTGGGGAAGCACAGGTGGGCGAGGTTGGAGTGGAAGGTGACCAGTGGGGCAGGGGCACCGCCTGGGGAAGAAGCTGGATGGGGAGCAGGCAAACAGGCTCCCCAGCGGCCTTCCATCAGTGCATGGCCATCGGCGTTTATGCTGTAGGCATTAAAGAACCGTGGCAGGATTTTAAATAGGGAGTTACATCACTGGCTTTCCCTGGAGGATGGACTAGACCTGGAGGAAGGGGTGTGTTATAATCATAACCATGAATGTAATTTCTTCCATCCCTGCCCAGGAAAACATGTTACAATCTGGGTGCTCACGAGATGCTTGCCCAGGTGAGATATGTTACCACTCAGTATGTTTATACCACATGAGACCCATCATGTGGATTCCACTCATGTCCTCTGAAATATCCGTTGGTCCAAGTAGAGAATGGCTTTAAGCTTTTAAAGACACTTTCAATCTTAGCTGATAAATAGCAAAATGTGTTTAGTATGAGAGAATCTACATCTCAGTGAGGTTCTCCTCTCTCTTCTCATCTCAGGAATCCTCTCCACTGTCTCTGAAAAACCCACCTAAACTCCGGAATGCTCCTCTTATAAAAACAATCCCCTGGCTAATACGTATTTGTTTTGAGGTACACTTTGTGCTTCTGTTCTGAATATTTCTAACTGCAGTGAGTTGGGGCCTGGTCTAGCGATTTGCGTGTTGTCCGTTTTCCCTGGTAGATGGTGAGGTCGGCGAGGGCTGCTACCACGCCTGCCTTGTTTCCTACCGACACAGAGCCCGACACAGAAGGTGCCCCACAGCGGTTAGAGCAGGGCTGAATGTGAAGGTGTGGTCAGTGGACTTCTCTTTCAAAAGAACACTTGTTTTCACTTAAAAAAGTGTTAGAGAGTGGTACTATGTCAGATCTTTCCGCCTCTAATGCTAGTAGATTGGAAATGGGACAAAATACCAAAGTTAAATGTGTTAGAATGAAATATTGGGTGGCAATCAAATAATTAACCAGCTTTTTTGGGGTGCCTAATTCTGCTGAGTACTCTGAAAGATATAAGCAAAGGAGCTCATCCAGCCTGGAGTGAGGGCCTTCTCAGTACCAAAACCTAAACCAAGCAGGATTGCCAAGACAGGGGGCTGCTGCACAGCCTGTAGCTGGGCAGGAACGTAAAACCAGAAACATTCGCTCAGCCAACAGGTACGATCAGCAGGGTTCGGCAGTTCTGGGAAGGAGAGATCAGGTGACAGGGAGAGCTGTGCTGACCCACAGGGACCTGACAGTGAGCTTGCGGCAGGCTGGCGGTGGAGTAGGAGGCAGCCGGCCTTCATAGGTAACAATAGTTACAGTGAAGAGGAGGGCAGAGTGAGCCACATCCCCTCCCCGTAGGGTGTGCGTGTGGCCTGGGAAGTTGCCGGCCACAAATGGGCAACCCAGCATGGGGCTGGGTCAGGGCCACCTTTCAGGTGGGCATCACTTTCTGCAAGCATCAGAATTTGGGAAGTAAGAACCCAAGAAACCATTTGTTTTTGACACCCTTAGCTAAAGGGAAGTCAAAGAAACCACAGTCTTATTTGAACAAAACAAGCAAAAGAGAATTTCAGCGAGAGGAATTGCCATAAATCTCATTGGAATGAGTGTTGTTTTACTTGTGTCACAGAGTAATTGAATTGCAAGTAGAATGCCAAAGTGGGATTTCATTCATTTTCTTGAGTAAGAGTTATCTTGAGGGAATGGGGATACATGTCCCGATCATAGAGGATGTTTTAGGAAAAAAAGGGAAAGAAAACTGATACAGATTTATCTCCATCACTGTAGGTTTTTTTTCTCGTTCAGCTTGGTCTCTCTTTGGAAAGCATATTATAGGAGAAACAGAGTCCACCTTGTTCTCCTTTGGAGTACTGTCAGAGGACGGTGGCAGTGCTCTCCTGCGGTGCCTACTCCTGTCAGGGTTCCCACGCCTCAGGCTAGCCAGCCAGGGGCTGCAGCACACAGGGCCTTGGGGTGGCTGACGCCCTCTGGTAAGGGGTCCTTGACCAAGAGCTGCTGATAGAGTCGAGGGTCACTGGGGGGACCTTACACAAGTGTGTTTGCATCCCCGTGACGAGGCTGAGCTAGAATCTCAGTACCAGCCTCTCCTTGCTATCCCTTAAGTTGAATTATCTCTGACCCTTGCCTCTAGGAAATCAAGTTTTCAGTTACAGAAAACAGGCATTGGAGACATTACATTTGGGTAACTGTAGTTTTTATGAATAAGTGATGTAGAAGACAGAAAAAGCATAAGGCCCTCTTTGGATATTAACCCAACTACACCTGGTTTCTAAAAGAAGTTAGAGAAAAGGATCATTCAGGTTTTTAGGCTAGAAACCAAAATGAACTCTATTCTGATGTTTTGTGGTGAGGATTTTTAGACAGAAACTTTCCTATGATGCACAAGCAGAAGGAGGAAGGTGCTTACTGTGCTCTGAAATGGAGAAGGAAAGTTGAAGGAAATGCGTTTTAGAAAATACCTATGAGGGGCTGGCCCCGTGGCTTAGCAGTTAAGTGCGCGCGCTCTGCTGCTGGCGGCCCGGGTTCAGATCCCGGGTGCACACCGATGCACCGCTTCTCCAGCCATGCTGAGGCCGCGTCCCACATACAGCAACTAGAAGGATGTGCAACTATGACATACAACTATCTACTGGGGCTTTGGGGGGGAAAAGTAAATAAATAAAATTAAAAAAAAAAAAAAAAAAAAGGAAAATACCTATGGGGTTTTCAAGTTCTTTGGATAAATATCCAGCAGTGGAATAGCTGGATCATATGGTAGTTCTATCTTTGATTTTTTGAGGAATCTCCACACTGTTTTCCATAGTGGCTGCACCAGTTTGCACTCCCACCAGCAGTGTATGAGAGTTCCCTTCTTTCCACATCCTCTCCAACACATGTTTCCTGTCTTGTTAATTATAGCCGTTCTCATGGGCGTGAGGTGATATCTCATTGTAGTTTTGATTTGCATTTCCCTGATAGTTAATGATTTTGAACATCTTTTCATGTGTCTGTTGGCTATCTGTAGAAATCCAGCCATTCGTGACAACATGGATGGACATTGAGGGTATTATGCAAAGTGAAATAAGTCAGAGGGAGAAGGTCAAATACCGTATGATTTCCTTCATTAAGTAGTAGATAATAACAACAATAAACAAACACATAGAGACAGAGATTGGATTGGTGGTTACCAGAGGGGAAGGGAGGAGGGAGGAGGGCGAAAGGGATAATTTGGCACATGTGTGTGATGATGGGTTGTAATTAGTATTTGGGTGGTGAACATGATGTAATCTATGCAGAAATAGAAGTATAATGATGTACACCTGAAATTTATACAATGTTATAAACCCATGTTACTGCAATAAACAAAAAATTTAAAAAAGAAAATACCTATGGGGCGTTTTTAAGTTTTCCAAACAGACTCCTGCAAACCCCGCCGGTCCGATATCGGTTAGATGCAGAATGTGCATCTGCCTTGCTCTTGGCTCTGCTTAAATCAAAATATCTCCATCTCAGCATGTTATTTTGCTGAGTTCTAAGTGTTTTAGCAGCTTTCTCATTTTGTCCCCAAGATGTGTAGTGGGCGTCTTCCCCCAACAGACTGTCAGTTCCTTGAAGAACTTAACACCACTCAACTTACACTCTTTCTGTAACCACTGTGGGGCGCCTTCTGTGTTAGACTCGGGGTTAGGTGGGAAACAAGGCAGGTGTGGTAGTGGCCCTCACGGAGCTCACCGCCTGCTGGGGACAACAGACAGCACGTAAGTCACTAGACTGAGTTAGTCCCCAACTCACTGCAGTTACTCAGGGCAGGCCCTTGGAACAGGGGAGGTGGTCTGTAAGCATTCATTGAATTAGTGACATTCCTGTGCATTCATAACTTGATTTAAACTGATCAGGATGTATTTTTATCTTCTAGTCAAATAAGATCACAAGATTTTACATTGAAATTTTCTCTTCCCTTGGATGTTAGATCTGATCAGGTAACAGATGGTTCTCATTCCAACAGCTGAAGACAGGAAACAGCCTGTAGAGAAAACAAATTAGTTTAGGCTTTCAGTGTGATTACATGTTTTATAACTAATGTATACTATATGCTTTGGATGGAGAGGGAGGTGGATCAGAATTGAATATTTGCTAGAATTTATACAGATATAAAGTAAGTTGTTATAAGAGTCACTAAAATAATGTGGGCTTTTTGTTAGAATTTTTATGCTCACCCTTTAAAAAGATTTTTCCTATTTTTCTGACTTCATTTGGTCTCACCACATTAGTTTTCTTAGGCCAGTTCTTGTTTTTGCCATTTAAATGCTAGAAATATGTAGCAGAAGTCACTTGCATTTGTTTTTAAGCATGGCTGTATTTAGCCGTGGTGGTGGGTATACATGTGGGTGTACCTAGCTGCGGAGCCAGTGTTGAGTCGGGTCTCTGTCATCTGGGGAAGCATGAGCCTCTCCCTTGATGGCAGTGACCAAAGTCCCAGAGGGAGTGGTTTTTCTGCTTCGAGACTTCCTTCCAGCTGCTCCGTGGCCCTGTCTGAAAAAGAGCCTGCGTTTGATCATTGCAAAAGACACATCAGTTCTTTGACCAACAAAGGATATAAAACTAGTGAAGTGGAAGCAGTTAAAGTGAATGCCGAAAACAAAACCTGAGGATGGTTTTGTCGCGTCGTCAGAGTCTCTGAACTGAGAGGGAGGGACCCTCATACGCCCGGCCCAGTCGCTTTTCAGTCGGATAATCATCACAGGAGGTAATGCTTACTGAGTACGTGGTATATGCCAGTCACCGTTCTAGGCCTTTCACACCCGGATCTCTTATCCTCGAAACTGAGAGAAACGGAGAGCCTGAGGCTTGAGCCCCCTGCCTGGGGTCACACAGTGAATATCTGGCCAACTGGGGCCTGACTCCAGAATTCAGGCTCTCTGCCCCCTGACGGGGCTCCCACCTCCCAGCTACAGTGGCCAGGATGATTCTCTTGCACTTGGGTCAGATTTAAAATGGCTGCCAGCCCCCTCTGTGTTTTTATTTTAAGGAATTGTGAACTTCTGGAATCGTGTGTGTATTTTGCTTGCCTGACCACAGGTCTGCATGGGCCTCAGTTTTCTCATTCTGCCATTTGAGCACACGGAAATAGTAACGAAATGCACCAGGATTGGGCAAGTTGGGCCTCTCGGCACAGATAAACATTAAGGTCCACAACGGTAGTTGTTGGTATCCACTCAAGAAAGCTATAGACGTCTGTTCTCTGTGTTGCTGGGTTCTGCTCCAGTTCTTAGCGTCTGGACTGTGAACTGCTGAACCACCCGAAGAAAGAACAGCAGTGGAATGCACGGCCAACTTGCAGGGCTGTGGGGCACTCTCCACTGAGGGATGGGAGCAGCTAGAAAACACTGTCGGAACCACTCTCTCTTTATTTCTCATCTTTTCTGGCTGATTATTATCCACATATGCAAGCCTAAGCATGCAATTTCATTTTCCCATGGGTGTTTACAATTTTGGACACTAGGGGAAATTTACAGATACCCTTTCTTTGTGTAATTGTTCAATTTTTAAAAAGGACAGTAATAACACTATTTCTACTTCATAATTTTTTTCATCTGGTCAAAGTACCAGGTCATTTAGCAATGAAAATTCTCTAATCACACTTGGCTTCTCACCCCTAAAAAATGCAAAAAGCTCTGAAGCCGGCTTTAGATAAAGGGGCATGATTGCCGCCTTCGGAGGATGAACAGCCAGCCTGCAAGCTTGTAACAGCAAACACCCTCTTCAGCAAAGACTTGTGAAAAACCCAAGCTTAGTTGTCAAAACCAGCAATGGTGCACGTGTGATGTCTGAGAGAGAGAATGAACTGAGGAGGAAGCCTCACATGCAGAGAAAAATTTCTTCTCACACTATACATCACTTCTGAGGCCTAGGACACAGCCAGCCATCCCAGACCTGAGAGATTTTTCCCTCAGGTGCTGCAAGTGCTGGGGCCTGCAGTGCCCTCGGTGCTGCTGCTCTGCCTTGGTGGCCTCTGCCAGCATCTTCTGGACTCCAGAGCAAACCTTCTGTGTTCAGAGTCGGTGCAGGGAAGACTAATGCCAGGTGGAAGTTGTGGCCTAGCAGCCCCACCTGGTACCAGTGCTGGTGCCACCTTGCTGGCTCACACGTCATCAGCTCCAGATTTTGAGTCATGATTTGCCAAACAGATAGATTTGTTCCTGCTGGCTAGGTGCAAAGCCAGTCCTGGGCTATGCTTGAAAGTACTGAAGGTGACAAAGAGGTGATAGTGAATGTAGCGTTTGCCACGCTGTTCACAGTCGTTAAGAATGGCCAAGTTGTTGTGCCATGGCGTCATGTTCATGGGTAACAGAGAGAAGGCAGGTAGCGCTGCCCATCTCCTTACTGGGCTACGTTAGCTTCGCTAAAGATAGTAGTCCTTTACTGGAAGTAATTGGAATAAACATCGTAAAAGGTTATTTCCGTCCTGGAGTGGAAATAACCTAGTGAGAGCACCTGGATCGGTAAGGTGGTTTCTTCCCCATTGGCACGCGTCCGACACGAGTCCTCCAGCCCCCTCCCCAAGGGTGCTGTTGGGGTTGAGAAAGCAAGGTAAGTAATACTTAGTTTCAAATGCTCCCAAGGAAAGGGAAAAGTGTGGATTCTGAGAATTGAATGGCAAAGTTGATGTCTGGCAGAAGCTTAAAATAGATAATCAGACAGATGACTGGTGAACGTTAGAGTTGTGGTCTGAAGGCACCAAACTAGTCCTGTTTTTACAGGATGTCACCAAGACATTTGACAGCATCTCTTCACTTAAGAGATGTTGGTGACATGCGCAACGGTTAATAATATGAAGTGAGTTTGAAGCTGATTAAAAAAATCTCTTAAAAAATGTTGATTGGCCACCTGAATACAAAGTGAGGTCTCCGGTGAGTTCTGGGCTCTGTCTGTGATCGCGCCTGCTTGACATTTTCATCCGTAATAACTTGAATGATGTTTTAGAGTTTTGGTAATCAAATTTGGGGATGATACAGATTTAAGGGAGCTGATTAACCTAGTAGACAACAGAATTTAAACTGAAATTAATTGTGATTGGCTAGAAAACTATCAGAGGAAATTTAACAGATGCATAGTCCTGAACCTGGAAGATCAGATATAAGCTTACAGGGTAGGATTTGAGAAGCCTGGCTTGAGCATTTCGTGTGAAAATCCCTGAGGGTTTTAGCAGGCCCCACACTAACTGGCCACAGCAGTGTGGCGTAGCTGCATACACAAGGGCACGTGCACACACGCACACATACCTGTGTGCGTGCTACTAAAGCAGTCCTCTCCTCTTGTAAGGGCTGAGATCACAGGAAGGCAGTGGTCTAGCTGCCCTTTGCCCTCCTCAGACCACGCCAGTGGTACTGTATCCAGCTTTGTGGACTGTATTCTGAGATGGCAGAAATGGGGGAACATTGAAAGGGGAGGGGCTGTGCTGGCAAGTGCTGGATACTGAAACATGGGAATGACAAAGCAGCCAGGGCCCTTATTCTCAGATGGCTTACAGTACAGTGGTAGAGAGAAGCAGTCCATCCTACAAATACATGTACAAGTCACAGCCGTGATGAGCACAGCACAGAGGTCAGTGGGGCCAGGAGACTTCTACTCTGGGGTTCCTGCTAGTCTGGGAGACATGGGAAAGGGCCAGGTGCACCGAGATCCAATGGATGAAAAGGAGTTAACCAGGCCAAGGGCAAAGGGCAGAGCCTTCCAGCAGAGGAAACACCTCCAGCGAAGGTGGGAGATGGGGTGCCGCGTCGCCTGGGACAGACCAGGACCTGGCTTAGAGAAGCAGAGGGGTTGAGGAGGAGGGCGGCCTTCAGACACTCAAAGTGCTTCACACAGAGAAGGGAATGGGGTTGTTTTCTGTTACTTCAAAGGACAAAGTTAGGGCCTTTGAAGTCTCACGATGGCAACTAGTGAGAGGCCAATTCTGCTTCGTCTGAGGAAGAACTTTCCATCTCGGCCGATGAGTAAAGGGTATTTGTGATATTCTGGAAAAGATGGTTCTTTCCTTGAGTGGGAAATGAAACCGTATTTCTGCCCTTCCGTCCACGCTATCCATCACCCTAGGGAGTTGAGCTAGAAATTGCCTGTGCTCACCTCAGAGTCTCGCACGTGCGAGTGCTGCCACCTCACACTTGCTCACCTGTGGATGGCCCTTTTCACAGGCACTGACCATCCCCTTAGAAAACAGCTGTCAAGGTTTCTGACTACAGCCCACAGTAAGAAATGCAGCCCACTGCATACACACCCGCTGCATACATGTGTGTGAATATGGAGAACTGAAATGAAGTTTTATGGAAGAAAGACCCTCACTACATGCATTTTTTTAATCCTAGTCTTAACCCACTAACTGTTTATGACCCAGTAATGAGGGATCACAGCCTCAGTTTGATAAACGCTGGCTAGAACTCCAACTTCTGGGAAGGGTCCCCTGCGTGTCCCTGTTTCCTCTCAGCTGGCTTAGCCTCTCTGCAAAAGGTTCCTGGACCCAATTCCAACCTGTTTGTGGAGGCTTCCCCTGCCGGCAAGCAGTTCTCCAACGCCAGACTTCAACTCAATTCTGACACTGTCTGCCCAGAGACAGAATCAGATTCCACAGGTAAAGGGCTCAGTCCCACAAGACCACCCTCTACTTCAGAGGCCAGTCGCATATGGTCACCTGTGCTTCTGACCAACCAGCTACAAACTGGAGGTTCCATCCACCCCCTCCAACTGAGGATGTCAGTCACAAGTCCAGGTTGCCACCTGTGCTTCTGACCGACTGGCTATAAATCAGAGGTTCCCACAGCCCCCTCCTCGGGTTCGATTAATTTGCTAGAACAACTCACAGAGCTTAAGAAAACCCGTTTACTCACTAGATGACCAGTTATTTACAAAGGATATTAAAGGATACGCATCAACAGCCAGATGAAGAGATAAATGGGGTGAGGTCCCAAACAAAGGACCTTCTGTCCTCATGGACGGGCAGCACAGTGGCACGTGGAAGTGTTCTGGTTCCCCAACCTGGAAGCTCTCTGAAAAAGAGCTGACAAGCTGTCCTTTTTGGTTTTTTATGGAGACCTTATTACGTAGTCCTGATTGACTAAGTCATTGACCATTGGTAATTGATTCAACCTCAAGCCCTCCTTCCCTCCCTCCCCGGAAATCAGGGGGTGGGAATGAAAGTTCCAATCTTCTGATCACACGGCTGGTCCTCCTGGCAGCCAGTCCCCACCCTTGGGTGAGTCCAAAAGTCACCTTCATTAACAAAAACAAGACACCATTCCACCTTTATGGCCTTGAAGCACTTTTAGGAACTGAGGACAAGAGACCAAATATTATAACTAAAGGATGTTCTCATTGCTCTTATCACTCAGGAAATTCCAAGGGTTTTGGGAGTTGTGAGCCAGGAACTGAATGAAGACCAAATATATCTGAGAACTATATTTCAGTCATCTGAATGACCAAATATCCATATATTTCTTATAAATCACAATATCGCACCAGGCCTCCTGTCACTTAGGACCCTCTCACACCCTGCTCTGTCCTCCAGGCACCCCACACTCTACCCCACACTCACATACACCTTGACTCCCCTAAGCAGGAGTAGGAGAGAGAAGGAGGGCAATGTCAGACCTTCTCTTTCCACTGGGTAGCACCAAGCACATGGTTTGCTACAGGAAAGCAGATTAGAAATGGTGACTAAGTCCTCAGTCAGCCAACAGAAGCCTCTTTAACCACACGTTGCTGAAAATTTCAGCGTTTCTAAGAGTATCATTTTTCACTTTATATTATTACAAGTATAGTATATTTCAATATAAGTACAAAATATAGATTCCTGTGGCTAGTCCAGAGTCATAATTATTTTTATAATACATTTTTAAATGGGAAAATAGGTTAGGAATAAACTTCAGTCACACCACCTAATTCGACATTGGAGGCTGCCTGTATGTAAAAGTAAAGGAAACCTCTATATTCACAGATTCAGGATTTGTGGTCAAAAAAATGCAAGCCTCGTCCTCCCTACCCTTGGTGGCTTCGGCTACCTCCTTCCTGCGGTTCTGCCCTCGGCTTCGCCCCTCTTTGTGCGTGGCCCCTGCTTCCTCCAGAGCCCTGGCCGGTGGCTTAGCAGACATTGTAACTAATGTGAAATGCTGAAGAGGTGTAGGCACCCAGAGGATGTTCTCTGGCTGTGTGGTGCCAAGAACGTACAGGCGTTTTTATCATCGATGTCTGCCAGCATCAGGAATCAATATTCAGTTAAGCATTTGTTTGCATGCGTAAGGACATGTGACTTTGGTAAGTTATTCCTCAGGAATCAAATTTGACGCTGAAGGAGTGTGGCAGGGCTGTGAACACGGCGCTGCTTATACAGACCCACTTTCCAGGCCACATCCCACGAGCTCGCCCACCCTCTGCTCATCCTGGCAGGTTGCTTGACCCTCAGAAGCCCCATTCCCCATCTCTAAAATGAGGATTAAATGAAATCATGCATATCTATTGCCGTGTACAGTATCACTTTAAAACACTGTGCTTGTTATAATTTTTTAAACATCAGATTTCACGTTGAAATGAAAATTTGTTTTTTAACCTGTCCTACAAAACTCACATGAAGAACCTTTGGGGGCTGGCTGATTAGTGGCAGTATTGTCAGGCTCATCGGGTTTCTGGTTCTGTTCTGTTTTCAGGTTGCCCGGCTCATGGAGATGGGATTTTCCAGAGGTGATGCTCTGGAAGCCCTGAGAGCTTCAAATAATGACCTTAATGTGGCCACCAACTTCCTGCTGCAGCACTGATGGGCCCAGCTGACGACACAGGAACTGGCCAAGCTGCTGACCACAGTGGGCACTGTCCCCGCTACTGAATCAGCCCGAGGACCCCGCACTCTCTCGCGTCGATGTTCTCGATGTCCTTGTGGGCAAAGGGTTGTCCCCACTGCTCTCCACCCTTAATTCTAAGATCAAAACTGTTAAAGTATCAAAATAAGTTTGCCATTAAATTAGCATGTATTTTCTATATTTTTTTATTGGGTTTTTTTCCTTAGTTTGAAGAATCATCACTCATTCCTAGTGTGTTTAAAATGCATTAAAATTGCAGATTTCTGCAAGCAGTTGAATAGCACTCCAGATGGGAAATTACTGCTATGGTAATATTCTTTTTACTATAATGCATCACACATTATATCTGATCATAAATGCCATAAAAGGGGAAAGAGGAATGTTATTCAGAAAGAACATGTCAAATTATTCCTTATGGACCTTTTTCATGGCTATTTTTTTCTCAAATTTGCTTTCAAACCCCAGTGGCTTTTCAGTGTCCACACTTCCCGGGGGTGAGCAGTCCGTATGTGCTGCATGCAGCATCAGCCAGGCCTCAGTGATGGGCAGGGAACAGAGACCGAAATCCAACTCTACGCTGTTCCAGCCCGTCCAGTCCAGGGGGGTTTTACCAACTCCTTCTCCCCACTTCCATTAAAAAAACAGTGATAATAATCGAGTACCAATTTGAGGTTCTAGAATACTCCATGAAACTTAACGGGGGTTAATTTTGCTTAGAATATTCACAGTAAGCCACTCAGGCTAGGGGTGAAATGGGACAAAGGGGAGAGTGAGCTCCCTGGAGCAATGTGGCCTCACCTAGTGCTCAGTGGCTGCCCAGTGTGGCCTTGGCCCTGGAACGGAAGAGAAAATATCTTGCCCTTCCCAGCTGCCAGGCCAGCCTCCCTGGAAGCACATTTCTCCCTGGCCCCGGGGCTGATGGGGCTCTCAGCATGAGGCGAAGTAGACTGCAGAGGACACCGTCCCAGAGAGAAGGGGGCAAGGCCAGAAGTGGACGAGTAAGAAAAGATCTAAAGCGGGGGGACTGTTAAGATTTAAGGAAATTGTACAACTATTGTGTTCTGCAAAATGAGCAGAACTGTATCAAACTGATGCAAATTTGGACATGTGTGATACTTACAATAAAGTTTTTAATGTGTTTTACTTTTTGGTATTTTTTATTAGACTTACCTAAGTAAACTTTATTCTAGGTTCTACTAGAAAAATCTTGCCAGAGTGCTCATCTTTCTTCAGAAGATTTGGGTGCTTTTTTTTTGAAGGGCAAGAAGCCCTTTTGTTCTTGTAAGTAGGACTGGCCCGGTGAGGCCCCATTCATAGGCTTGTCAGGGCCATTGGGCTGCTCAGAATGGGGGTCGAGGTGACTGTCTGGAAGCCCAGCTGGTCCCAAGCACAGACCCCGACTTGATCTGAGTCTCCTCATCTCAGGTTGAAGGACAGTCTACCGTAGAGGAGGCAATCTCGACTGCATTCGCTGACCAAGACGCGTACAAGACAGCCTGAGAGTGTGCTGAAGATGTGATCATTATTACCCCTGAGGCAAAACTAAACCACCCTCTGTCGTTCCGTGCAAAAGGCCACAGGAGAGAACAATATCCAAAAATACTCCATCTCCTGTGTTCCTTCTCGCCTTCAAACAGCACCTAGCAAAGTAAAACCAAACCAGAGGAGGGGGAACAAAGAGCCTCCCCTCACTGTTAGAGATCACAAGGTGAGGCTTAAATTAAGAGGGATTAACCACCCCACCACCCCTTCAGGTTCTTGTTTGACTTCTTGTCAGGATTCCCTCCTAAATGTGCTTACATTTCAGAGATCTTTGTCCTGCCGCAAGGAGCCTTAGTGACCCCCTACTTCAATCCTTCAATTTAGAGAATAGAAATTGAGGTCAGTACAGGGGCCCTGACCGTAGGACATGCACCTCATAGGGGCAGAGCTGGAAGACCCCCTTAGGTTTCTCCTGACTCCTTCAGCCTCTTTTCCAGCTCGCTACAGCTGCCAAGGTCTCACCTTCCCAGAGGTGACCCATTGTTTTTCATCCTTTTCATACAACTGCCAGGCCATCTCCCCCTTCATCAGTCGCCACCCTCCAGAACATCCCTGTCCTCCCCCGTACCCTCCCACATGTCTGACTTTTCACTCTTGGGCACGTTTCTGTGCCTTACAGGAGTTCCCATCCCTGCTCTTGTTCCTGTGGATTTTGACACAAACTGCAGCCACCCACTGCAGGAGTTTGAACACCTGAGAACACACACACCTCTTATCAAGACACCCGGAAATCTGTCAGGCTGATGGGACCCCTCAAAGGAAAACCTTTTGTGTCCCATGCACAGTGACGCATGCCAGAGGAGGGTATCAGCGAGTCATTTGGTTTGATTTCCTAAGATCTAGAAAAGATCATTTAGGCTTTTGATTCTGTGCAAATGGTAACAGATTGGGCCTAATTTTCAAGTGAACAGGTTCCAGATTGTGAAATGATAAGAGGAAGAAGGAAAAAATCTTCTGTAGTGAACCCCACTTCCCAAATAAAGGAAAACCTGCCTCTGAAGTCCATAAACCTACACTGAGTTTGGGATAAGAAAGGTAAAAAATTTAGGAAAATAGAGCACAAAATTGTGAATGCATTCCAGTGTCATTTAGAATGTTTTCTGAGTCCCTGAGTTCATGTTCCTGCAGCAGTTGTTCTTAAATGGAAATGAAAGTGTCTAAACCATGAACTTAAGAGTTTTTCTTTAATCAGATAGCTTAAGTGATATGTAATTTGTGAGAATCAAGAGTTCACAGTCCCCATAACCCATACAGTGTGTTTATAAAGGGATGGACCCAGAATGTCAAAATGGCTTTCTGGCTCAGACTAAAATTTTAGTTCTGAAACTGCAATCTTATGTGTAAGAAAAATTGCCAGAATCATGTGAATTTAATAACCTGCTTGATGTAGTATCTAATGGAGAAACCTCAATAGCTAAATGTTGACGATGCCTCTACTAGAGTTGGGATTTCAGGCAGAGAGATTTGGGTCGAGGGGAGTGGTAGGCATGGTTTGGGCTGAAGAGGCGGGGCAGTGTCACTAGATGTTGGGAATCAATCTGCGAAGAGGCAGAAGAGGATTAGAGAACTAGATTGGTGGTCCTGCTAGAGTAACGGGGTAAACTGGATGACAGAATATGGAGAGAGGAGAGAAGAGGGTTAACAATGGAATCTTAAGGAATTCTTGCATTTCTAGTGGAGGAAGAAGAAGAGAAGTAGGAGGGGAATCAGGAGAGACAGCCCCATCTGGGAGGTGAGACCATCTAGGAGGGGTGATCAGGATGGCAGGTGCTGCAGGACAAGGTGGTGTCAGCCCCGTGATGGCAGGTTCCAGAGGACGAGAGCTGGGACGTGAGGACGAGTGAGAAAGCAGGGGTGGTTTGCATGCGCCTGTTCAGGAAATCTGGGGGGAAGGAAGGGGAGAGGCTGTTCCGGGATCAGCTTGTAGGTCAAGGTAAACAAGCCTGTGACGAGAGCCTGAGATCTAGGCCCAGGCAGGGGTGTGATCAGGAACCACGAGAAGGGGTTGACCTTGGAAACCAGGAGAGACACTTCAGTCGCCCAGAACCAGAGGAAGAAGACTACAGGTGAGTCGGAAACTAAGGAGCAAAGTTGAAGAAGCTCAAATGGTAGTTTCTAGCTTCTTAATAAAGAAAGAAGTGAGGATGAGGGGCCAGGGTGGGGCTGGGAGCTTGAGGAGAGTGGTCGCTGGAGATGCACCTGAAAGGGTGCATCAAACGAGAAAACACAGAGGATCTCTACTGGCCAGAAACGAGGGCTTTGACCACTTTCGTTTATGGACTGCAGTATTTTGGTCTGCTAGGCCCCCTACGCCGTGGGAATTTCTGAACTCCGAGGGATTTAGACAGGAATTCAGGCAGTCCCAGAAACCCACTCCAGTGTGCAGCCCCCGCACAGTGTCTTGAGGCCAGCCCACAACTTCCCAGGGAAGCGGGCCGGTTCTGTGACCTTCCTCTCTGTTCTGAGCTGCCCTGGGCGGCTGAGTAGACTTGGAGTTGGGGGGAGCGGGGCGGAGAGGACCCTGATCCTGAGGGAGGAGGAGGGGAGCGGGTTCTTAGCGATCTACTCTGGCTAACCCTGAGCTTCCAGCTACCCAGAGACACACCCTGGTCCTCACCCAAATGCAGAAGTGCCATAGGGGCTCAGATTGCTCCAAGGCTGGGGTTACGGTCTGTCCCCAAGTGGCCAGACCCAGATATCCCAGGGGCTCTTCTGGTCCCCCCTGCCCCTTCAGAGATGAGCTGTGTCCCCAGGTGAGGGACGCCCAGCCCAGGAGCCCACATAACTGACTTCTTTGTTTTATAAGATTTTTGTTTCATTTTTTTACAGGGGACCATGGTCCGTTTTGCTCTTTTGCTATCTTGAGAGTTCTGTGTATGGAGTTTCTATTGTAAGATTATGTACTGATGTTCAACAAAAGCACTGCATTTATCTGAAAGTTGTTCAGCCTAGTACTATCTGTGCAGATGTTGTAAAACCCTTATTTCTGTAACCTCTGACTCACTCCAATCTTTCATATACATAAAGCTCCCAGGATCACAGAGGGCTTTTCAAAATAGGCAACGTCTGCACCTAGAGTGGGTGTGGTGGGTAAGTGTTGCTGCTTCAGCAGGGGGGCATGTTGTATTTGAATCTGCACAAAGATGAATGTGATGTCAATGCCTGCTGTTGCCTTAGGACCTGTTTAAAGAAGGAAAAGTGCATGTATTTTGTTTAAGCATAAAAAGTCAAGCAAATAATTGGAAAAGCCAGTCCCGTTAGCAGAGCGGGAACGCCACGGTTGGCCATTCTCCGTCCTGGGAAGAGACAGCCTGAATGTGAACAGAATGACAGATAAAGCAAATACCCACTCCTGGCAACTCAGTGAAGCAATCAGAGTGCACTTCGTCCTGGATTTGTACATTTTCCCCTAATGTCTTATAATTGTTAAACTCACACCTGTTTTGACAGTAGGTTTGATTTTGTTAGCAATTCATCTTTATCAAGCTTTTCCAAAGCTTTCAACTTAGTTCCTATAAAAACAACTCTTTCTTTTTGCCTTTACACTTTGATTTACATAATAATTAAATTATTTAATTTCGATAACAATTGACTGACCCAAGAAGTTTTGGGAACAAGCACAGGTGTCTCTTGGTGAGCTCAGCGCCTTACTTAGGGGGACAGAAGAACAGGGGCTGGGGAGAGGCCACCGGCCATGAACAGGCTGTTTGCTGTGGGCAACCCTCAGACCCGCGCATCTCCTGAGCTGCCTGGAGAAAATCTCCACTAGGGGACTTTCTATCACAGCTACAATCAGCGAGAATAGTGGAGAAGGTCATTTAGACTGGGAGGATCGCCAAAGAGGTCTCCAAAAGGGCAGCATTAAGAAAGTTTAGGGGCCTCTGCCCCTGATTTCTTATTCTGCTTCCTAGATGGCCCCCAAACCTCACTGAGCCTGAACAAATGAGTAACAGCATGGCAGTAGCTCCAGTGCCAAGATCTTGGGGAGAGGGTTTCTTGCTCAGCTCCCCAAGGGCAGCAAGCCTCGTCTCCCAGCTGCCAGCTCTCCTGTCTCACACAGTGAGTGGGGTTCAAGGAAGGGCTTCGACCCAGATGTACAGTACAGTTGACTTTTTAGCATCCAAGCTGGTATCCCTCATCTTGCTCTCCCTGGCTCTGCCCTCCTTTCTTCCCCGCCCCTCTCTTTCAGATTTCTGTCTCCAACGTTGTGTGGCTGCCAGGCCCAAGACCAGCCACTGTTTTCCCAGATGAGAGAGTGGATGCCAGCCAGAGGCTAAACAGGCGATTAAAGTCAGGCCACCCACTCTGAACACAAAAAGAAAGCTACTAAAGATATGCTAAGACAGATACATGGCAAAACCCATGAAGTCCTGGGAAACCAGGCTACACTTACTGGGCTTACTGGTCTTGCAGGCAGAAATCCCATAGTTCTCAGAGCCGGAAAGGACATCAGCGATCATCTTGACTAATGTCCTCCTTTGGCACACGAAGCCAAGTTCCAGAACTGCCGGTGACGCACCCAGGCTGCTGGGGCTCAGTAGGCCTGGAACCTGTGTCTTGTGAGGTCCCCATCAGGAAGGAATCCCCTTCCACCACACCTGCACTCGGTGGGCTTACTTTGTAAAGGTTGGAGGAAAGAGGCAGAGCTGTCGAGCCCGTGCTTCCCAAGGAACGTGCTTCCAGGTACCTGACCTGTCACCTCCTTCACTGCTCCCCGACTTGGCTGGTTTCACGAGCTCTGCCCAAGTGGGTGACATCAAAGAGGCTGTGGAAAGGACGGTGGTTACCATTGGTCTTCTCAGTCACATCCCCACACATTTACCAGAACTCTCTGTGAATATAAAAGATGAGCACGTGGATAAAACCAGAGATAAGATTAACAGACTTCTGCAGAAGTGCTTAACAGAGTAGCACAGTCGAGCAAGCTGGAAAAATAATCTTTAGGCCATAGGACGGGTGAGGCTCTACGTGAAGGCTGCTCAGTAAATCTGGGTCATCAACTTGACCTCGGGAGAAAAAGCATAGCAACACTGTACCATGTACGTGGGACCATGGGCACAGAATGCTCAAGGGCACTACAGTTCCTCCTCTGGCCCCAGCCAGCAATTAGCCTTACCGTCAGATGCCACCTGACCTTTTAGAAGACACAGCTGCAGGCTCACTCTCCAGCATAAATGCCACACTCACTTCTGAAGTAACACATTTTTAGCTCTTGGAAGTGCCTTTGAAAATAAGTGGAAATGATAACATTTGGTGAATTCTGGCTTCTATTCTTCTTTCAACAGGTAGTAAGAGGTGTGACGTTTGAATTTGATTTATTTTACTTAAATCGGGTAGAGAGATTAAGAATACTGTGTTAGTGGCCAGCCCCGGTGGGCTAGTGGTTAGGTTCGGCGTGCTCCACTTTGGCAGCCTAGGTTCGGTTCCCAGGTGCGGACCTACACCGTTCATCTGTCAGTGGCCATGCTGCGGTAGCAGCTCACATACAAAAAGAGGAAGAATGGCAACAGATGTTAGCTCAGGGCACATCTTCCTCAGTGAAAAAAAAAAAAAAGAATATTAGTTTGCTAGGGCTGCCATAACAAAGTACTACGGACGGGGTGGCTTACACAGCAAAAGTTTATGTCCTCGCAGTTCTGGAGGCTAGAAGTCTGAGATCAAGGTGTTGGCAGGGTTGGTTTTTTCTGAGGCCTCTCTCCTGGCTTGTAGATGGCGTCTTATCTCCCCGTGTCTTCACGTGGTCTTCCCTCTGTGTGTTCCTGTGTCCTGATCTCCTCTTCTTATAGGGACACCAGTCCTATTGGATTAGGGCCCACCTTAATGACCTCATTTTAGCTTAATTACCTCTTTAAAGACCCTTTCTCCAAATACAGTCACAGTCTGAGACACTGGGGGTCAGGACTTCAAAATATGAATTTGGGGGACACAATTTAGCCCGTAACAAACACCTTGGGGTAGAAGTAAGGACACTACCACTGACAAAATGACTCTCCATACTCCATAATGATGATGATCGCTGGGGCAAAAAGGAGGCAGGTAACTAAGGCAGCTGTCACTTTCCAGCCCAGATATAAATGGAGGCAGCAGGATGTGAGAGACAACACTGGTTCTCCAGGCACAACCCCTCAGGCCCCATCAGCTGGGTGACTCAGGGATGTCAGTGGCCTTCTGGTACAGTGAGAAGACTTCCTGCCCAGCTCTGTCCACCTCAGAGGGCTACCATTGGAGTTGGGTGCCCTGGGGAGCATGGACCTGCTTCCTAAACTGTTAAACACCATATTCATGGCATATTCTTAATGTATTAATAGTACTGACTAATAAGCTATGATCTGATTTTGAAATATTTAAAATTTGTGACTGCACTGGCTGACCTTAGTCAGGAAATGTTCCCACCACACTGGAAAAGAGTCAGGGTGGAAGATGGGGGAAACTCCCCAGGCCTCTGTCCATTTGCACATGTGTCTCTGCACCCACCGGTCATCCTTCTCTCCTCTGAAAAAAGTTTTGTTTTAAAACTGTATGCTGGGCCTGCCCAGTGGTGTAGCAGTTAAGTGTGCACACTCTGCTTTGGCGGCCCGGGGTTCGCAGGTTCGGATCCCGGTCGCACACTGACGCACCACTTGTCAAGCCATGTTGTGGCAGCATCCCATATAAAGTAGAGAAAGATGGGCATGGATGTTAGCCCAGGGCCAATCTTCCTCAGCAAAAAAAAAAAAAAAAGGAGGATTGGCATCGGATGTTAGCTCAGCGCCAATCTTCCTCACAAAAAAAAGAAAAAAAACCCGTGTGCTTCACTAGAGACTTCTCACCATCCTCTTCTCCCTTCTTCTGTATCTTCAACTTCACCCTCTTCTCTGACTCCCTCCCTCCTGGATTTAAACCATAATAATTTCTCTCTAGTTTAAAAAAAAAGATCCCATCTGCCATTCCATACCTCCCCACCTCCCCACCCCCACCCCCAATTCCTCCTTAAAGACAGATTTCTTGAAACAAGTTTGGACACTTGCTGGCCCCATCCCCTCAGCCCCCTCTCTATCCTCATCCCACTAACATCTGGCTTCTGTCCCCACTGGCCAGTTTTTGGTCAAATGCAAGGCCTCTCTTTAGACTGCTGGTCACTCCCTCCTTATTCCCTCAACCCCCTTGGCTGTTGTAACATCACCCTCCTGGTTTTCCTGCCTCTTTTCAGTCTCTCCTGTGGGTTTCTCAGCTGCTTCCCTCCCCTGAATGTGGATGTCCTCATGGTCCTTTCCTAGGCCTTTGTATTAATCATGCCTTTTTATTTTCTGTATTCTGATGATTTGACATCTGGAGACTTGCTGACCCTGGAGGGACCGCCTCTCCTTAGCCAGTTCCTGAAGACAGCAAAAGACTCACCCATGAGTATACTTTTCAAATACAAACCAATCATCCCAGAAACTTGACCTTCAACCACCTCCAGGCGTTCCAGGCCACCGTCCACGAGCCCCAGGCACCCCAGGACCAGGTACCAGATGACTAGAGACAGCCCCTACGCCCCAGAGCCCACTGAGATGATTCCAACTGGCCAATCCTCAGCCTGCCTACCTGCCTTGTTCCCACAGGAAGCCCTGGTGTTTCCCCATGTGGCCCTGCAGGGTGTGGCATGGCCCCTCCTCCTGGGAACTGTAAGTAACAAACTAACTTTTCAATGGCAGGCATCTCCTGATCTGTTAACCTCACCATACCTGAATGATAATAAAACCTACATTTTAAAACAGGTTCCCTCAACTCTCCCTGGGAATATTGTCCACCTCATGCCACCCAAATCTATACCCTAACCCTAAACCTCTCTTCTAGGCTTCAGGCCTCGTATGTCCTGCTTTATATTGGGCACCTCCACATGCCTGTCCCAGGGGCACCTAAGCCCACCTTCTCCCACCCCCAAACTATATCTTATCCCGTATCCCCTATCTTGGGTATGACACCACCATCCATCCAGTCATCCAACGCAAAACATGGGAGCCCTTCCAGGCAGTCCCCTAAGCTCTTCCCCATAGTCCATAATGTCTACTCCATACTTAACACGTTGTATTGTCATTGCCTGATTCCAGTTGTATGTGTCACCTGCTGCTCTTCATGATCCGTGAGGTTTAGGGGCCATATCTCCGTTATTCCCACCGTATCCTCAGAGCCTAGGATAATACTTGATAAATGTATGAATTAATAAAGCAGTGAATGTTGAAGAGGAGGACTGGCCCAGAGACAAAATTGTAAATTATGGGAGAGGCAAGGTGTCCCCAGCCTGCCCTCTTCCGTCCGTCTGAGCTGCCTCCTGTTGTAAAGGGAGCAGCCTTTTACGCCGGGGGACTGAGCTGATGAGTGTTTACTGGGACTGAGTTCCGGGCAATGTCCCATCTCGGGCAGTTCCTAGCACTTTATCCCTTATGTGCCTCCTACCAAAGGGAATAGTATCAGGCATTAGGAAACACACAGAGGCTCCCCGCTTCCCTGGGATGGGCCACCTCCCACTGCCTGTCCCATTGCTGAGCTACTAGGGCAACAGAGCCTGTGTCAGGGCTTCTTGGAATCAAAGAATGTGAGCACTGGAAGGTGGTGTAGGACTTTGGCATTAGAAAATGAGACTTTCCAGATTTAGACAATTACGGAGGAACCAGGGCATCCATGTCATGAGGGACTCGTGTGGCCTGAGGTGTATTCTGACCCACGCACCACATGGTTGGAGTGTCCGAGGGTGGCACAGCCCGTCCTTGAGCCTGGCTGCCCACAACCCTTGCATGCCAGAGGAACTTTTTGGTCTCTATGCCTGTCCCGTATGCAGTCATTTGGCGAAGTGAGAAAGAAAACTGTAGTGAAAGCTGGATGGTGGTTAGCTTGCGGTGTGTAGCAGTGCCAAGGGAGACGTGATTCTCAGTGGAAATGTGCTTTCTGGAGAAAGCCAAGAGCCCATGGGAACATTTGGGTATCTACGAACTTGATTTATGAAACTCTCTGTTCTTCCTCCTTAAAATGTCAAGTGATTAAAATTCTTAGAAGTTATCATGAGACCCTCCACCTGGTGATAGAAGCCTCGACACCTCTGCTGGTTGGGCACCGTTTGTCCACCCCCAGGGAATGGGACTCGGGGTCCTCATTACAGAGCCCTGACCTACAAGGCTGCCCCAGCCTTACACCTTCCTCTGGACTGAGTTCCCACATGGAGAGTGAGGAGACCCTTCAAGGGGGTCACTCTGATGCTTCCATTTAGACATAGAGTTATTTTGATAGGGCCTTAAAAACAAACTATGACAGTTAAACTTTTTTTTTAACCAATTAGTGTTTAAAACAGATCCCTCTTACTCTTTCCTCCAAGCCTGACCTTCGTGGTGGGGCTCTGAGGTAGTGTGAGGGCTTAGAGCTGGGATGGGATGAGACTCAGAGAAGAGTGTCTGGAAAGAGGGGTGTTCAGAAATGGGTGGGTGTATGGATTGAGTTTTGTCCCCAAAAAAGATGGGATAAAGTTCTAACCATCAGCACCTGTGAATATGACCTTAATTGGAAATCAGGTCTTGCAGGTGTAATCAAGTTAAGATGAGGTCATTAGGGTGGGTCTAATCTAAGAGGACTGGTGTCCTTATAAAGAAAAGAAAATGCCATGCGAAGACAGAGACGCACAGGAAGAACGCCATGGGATGATGGAGGCAGAGATCAGGGCGATGCATTACAAGCCAAGGAATGCCAAAGATTGCCAGCAAACCACGAGAACCTGGGGAGAGACCTGGAACAGATTCTTCCTCACAGCCTCGGAAGGAACCAGCCCCGCTGACACCTTGATTTTGGACTTTTAGCCTCCAGAACTATGAGAGAATAAGTTTCTGTTGTTTTAAGCCACCCAGTTTATGGTACTTTGTTACAGCAGCCCTAGGAAACTAATACCACGGGCAAGAGGGCCGGTGGTTCTCAGACTTGAGCATGCAGCAGGATTACCCAGAGGGCTTGTTAAAACAGAGCGCTGAGCCTCTACCCCGGAGCGCCTGGTTCAGCAGGTCTGGGATGGGGCCCAAGAGCGTGCATTTCTAACATGTCTGCAGGTGGTGCTGATGCTGCTGACCCAGGGACCACATTTTGAGCACCACTGCTCTAGGGGCTAGGGTGTGGCTAGGCATTGGGACCTTCTCGTCCCAGTAATAATGAGATGTACATCCTACTGATATGAGTTGTGCCAGCCCACTTAGAAAACTTCAGTGGCCACAGTCAGTTTTCATTTTAAATGATATCGTTACTTTTAAATGACTTACAGGTGTGTTGATTAATGGACACACACACACACACACACACACACACACACCATGTCCCTATTTTTACAGATAAGGAAAGTGAGGCTCGGGTGCGGGTGTGAATCCTCTGCAGGACACTTGTCCCTCCTGACTCCCTGAGCTCAGGATTCTGTGCTCAGAGCTTGGCCTTGGAGCATCCCTGGCTAGTGCAGCCCCTGGAACTCAGCTTTCCCTCTTTGTAAATCACACCCATCATCGCCTTGTTGAAAAGAAAGCCGTCCCCGTCCACCTGCGGCCAGCGCTGCAAACCAAGGGTGCATCTCAGCTCCGGTCTCCCGCACCCGCTGTTGCCGCTTCCTGCCTTCCTGCGGGATCTCCTGATCTCCGTCCTCTTTCCTGATCCTGTTTTGTTCCCAAATGCCCTCCGGATGTGACTTCCTCCTTCCTGCCTCTACATGCTCAGAACAAACCTGCCCTAAGCAGCTTTGGAGCCGAGAAGCCTGGCATGCAGGGCAGACGGGTTATGAGAAAGGCCTGAGAGGATGGCCAAGAAGGATTTGTAGCACCCAGAGTCGGGTCTCGGCAGCCCTGCTTGCCTGGCCCTCTCCAAGGAGGCCTCCTGGTTATGAAGGCAGCTCTGGTCGTCGCTCCTTGTCACTCTGCTGGCTGGCCAGGCCCCCTCTTGCCACCTCCATGCCCTTTGATAAATGCTGGTTAGTGCGCACAAGGTGGGAGTACGAGCTTTGACATTTAACCACGGCCAGGTGGGGACAAACTGTGGGCACTTGTGAGGTGTACTCAGAGAGGCTGACACAGAGTGCAGGGGTGGACCTTTCAGCTGAGGTTCAGCATCTTGAATCCATAGGGCCCCAAGAATGCAGTTCCCAATTCTCTAAGCCTTTGACCCCTCCCCCAGCAGGCCAGAAGCACCTCCACTGTGCACACTGGCCGTCACATTCCCAGGACCGACATTCAGGGCTGGACCTGTCTGGCCACAGGGGCCCACGGCCATGTGTCTGTAGGTAACTCTGAGGCTGAGTGTCCTCCCTGCCCGAGCCCAGTGGAGCCAGAGACAGGGGCAGAATGGAGGAAAAGCACACCCAGAACCCTGACATGAGCCCCTGAGGGCTTTTCATGCCATGTAATGGACCAGACTGCATGAGAGGAATTATCCTCATCACCTCGAACAAGTGGGAACAGCCTGAGCGCGAACTCTCATTACAGGCGTACTGCGAGCTGTAATGCCACGTACAGAGAGAAGAGGGCCCAGCCACAGGCATGTCTCAGGAACTTACAGCCTGGGTGCTGCACGAGACCATCCCCTCTCAAGAGAGCAGAGTGTGAAGCCCTACACAGAAGGGAATCGAGTGCCCAAACGTAGTCAGAAATTGCGAGATGCAAGAAGAGGGTCATCAGGAGCAGAAGGAGGTCACTGTGGGGCAGTGACTGGGGACGACCTCACGGAGGACCCCGTCTGAAGCTTGAAGTTGGAGGGACAGAGGGAAGAGTGAGGGGCTGACCAGGGCGGGAATGGCCACTGAGGCAACTGGCAGGGAGGGCTGGGGCCCACAGGGCCAGGATGTCGCGCTGCCCTGCTGCTCCCGCATTTTGGCAGAGAGGCACGTGTTTTATTTTACAAAATGGAAAATCACCCATGTCCAAATGCTCTGTGCATTGCTTTCAACTCAAGAAGGTGCAGTGAAAGGTTTGTTTTGATCTAACATCAACAACACTTACGTGGATAAGCACTTTCTGACACTCACAAAACAAATGAAAAAATTGCGCCTGCTTTTCTGACTTTTTTCCTTTCCTCAACGTTGTTCCCAGTTACACCAGCGATACAGGAATGCCTTCTCAATGCACCAGATTCAAACTTTCATACAAAAGTTAAGACCAAGTCCCTCACCCATCACTCCCTCTCCCCAACCCCAGAGCCGTCCAGGTCAATAACTTGGTGTGCATCCTCCCCGGGTTTTCTGCCTTTTTCAGGAAAACCTTGGCATTTTTGTAAATGTTAACTCCAAGCTTTTAGAAATTTTGTTTTGGGGGAAGGAGTATTTTTGGTCTTTATAACATTTCGCCTCCCCAGATTTGAAACATAGACTAAACTGTTGATCTAGTACTCAGCCAAGGATTCCTTTGGTCTTGTCTGCATTCACCGTGAAAATACTCCTTTCCCAGAAGAAATGGCACACGCCCCTTCAGGGGCCAAGGAGCTCCAGCGTTATTTATTAGGATACGTTAGAAGTGGATTCATCGTGAAGCTAATGGAATTTAAGCTTTAGGGCTCCTTGCTTACCATCCAAGACTCTACACCTAATTTTGCTTTTATTTTGTCTTCTTTTTCTTAAAGAGCCCACCTCCAAATTGTATAAGCTTCAGGCCCCCAATCCTGGAGAGCTCCCTAGACACAGTCTTAAAGCCAATGGCCCATTAGACTTTATTCTCCTCGAAGGACACGGAGTCGCCAGTCTGGTTGACACTTGGTATTTCTGAGGAAGATTTTCCCAGGGTGGAGGAGGAGGATGCTGATGCTCTGAGTTTTAAAATGCCCAGGAGCCATTTCCTGTAACGTGTAGATGCAAAGAAGTAAATGACGGGGTCAATGCTACAGTTCATGTTCATGAGGGACACGGTGAGCTGCAGGGACAGTTTGAAAGCCCTCTGCTCGGGGCAGGAGGGCAGGCGGAGCATCTCTCTCACCATGAACTGGATGATGTTGAGATGGTAGGGGCTGAAGCACACAACCGCGGTGACCAGCACCACCAGCGTGAGCAGGCAGGCCCTCCGGTGGTGCCCTTTCTCACGTGTCAGAGGGTTGTCCCGGGCTGTCTTGCACAGCTTCAAGGTGACCTTCACATAACAAAATAGTATGATCCCCACTGGCCCACAGAAGCTTATAGCACAGGCCACTAGGACCATGAGGGGCAGCCAGAGGACCCCCTTGACGCTGACGTACTCCATGCAGGTCAACTTGCCCGCCACAGGCTTGGTCATGGAGATCAGGAGCAGGGGCACTGTCTGCAGAAACGCCAGGGCCCAGACAGCCACGCAGACCAGCCTTGCTCTGCCGGCATTGCGGAGCCGGGGGCGCTGGTGGGTGTGGACCACAGCCAGGTAACGGTCCACGCTCACGCACGTCATGAGATAGATGCCCCCATAGGTGTTCACGTAGAATATGAACGCCGTCAGCCTGCAGAGCCCTTCACCAAAGGGCCAGCTGAAATCCAGCACGTAATAGGTGATCTTTCCAGGCAGGGCCAGGGTGAACAGGAGGTCGGACACTGCCAGGTGGACCAAGTAGACACCTGTTGAGTTGATCTTCTTGCCCTTTTGACAGGTGAGGCAAAGGGCAAGGATGTTCCCCAGGGCGCTGAAGACCAAGAGTGCTGTGTAGAACAGAGAGAGCATCACGCTGGCCGCCCGGGGTGGGTGGTGAGGAAGGCAGAAGTTGGTATTGTGGGGGATGCTGCTTGGGTCAGCCATGCTGGAAGCCATGTCATAGAGGTCCTTGGGGAAATAAAAAATTTAAAATGTGATATTGAATCGGTGGGGTTATGCCTCTGTATAGCAATAATTAATAGTTTACTGAGGCAACAGGTACATGAAAAACATATCTCTTTTTAAGTAAACTTTTTGTTGAAGTGTAACATACCATTCCAGTTACTACTGCTGTGTAACAAATTGCCCCCAAACCTTAGCAGCTTAAAACATACTTTATTATGCTCACAGTCAGGTTTTGAACAGGACACAGTGGGAATGGCTTTTTTCTGCTTCCCAATGTTGAGAGCTCCAGCTAGGAAGAGTCAGCAGCTGGGGGTTAATCAATGGCAGAGGCTGGAACCTCTGCCTCTGGAGGTGACTTCACTCAAATGTATGGTGGTTGATGCTGGCTTTTGGCTGGAGCCTCAGCTGGGGCTCCTCATGAGACTTGGGCTTCCTCACAGCATGGCAGCCCGAGGGCTATTAGGTTTCTTACACAGCAGCTTGAGTTTCCAGAAGAGAGTGTTCCAGAACCTGGGTAGAAGCTCCGTGTATTATCCATGTTTTTTATTTTCTGTATTCTCATGCTTTGACATCTAGGGGCCTTGCTGACCCTGGAAGGACTGACCCTCCCTGGGTTAGCCAATTCCTCGAGTGTACTTTCAAATGCAGACTAACCAATGCAGAGCCCATTTCCCCAACCACCTCCTCTATTGGGCCCTCACACTCTGGGCCACTATCCGCCTGCCCTAATAACCCAGGGCCAAGTACCAGACAACTAGGGGCAGCCCCTATGCCCCAGAGCCCACTGAGATGATCCAGACTAGCTGATCCTCAGCCTGATTCCCCTGCCTCGCCTGTTCCTCCCCACAGAAGCCACAATAAAGGCTCTTGCCTACATTTCTGCCCCTCTCCCTCTGTCTCCTGCCCAACCCCAGTGCTTCCTCCTTCTTGCCACCTGTGGTGTGGCATTCCCCCTCTTTTTGGGATCTGTGAGTAACAAACTTTTCCAATGGCGATCATCTCCTGATCTGTTGGCCTGATTGAACCTCAAGTTTTCTATTAATACACTATCCTTTAAAACACTGCATCACCTTTTCTCACCTAGCCCTGGAAGTGTTGCATTATCACTTCCACCACCTTCTATCCATTACAAGCGAGTCACAAGCCCACCCAGCATCAAGAGAAGGGGACATTGACCCCACCTCTCGACAGGAGGAACCTCAAAGAATTTCCAGCCATTTTAAAATCACAACACATACAGGCAAAAACGTGCACAAATCATCAAAATACAGCTTGACGATTTTCACAAAGTGAACATCCAGGTGATCAGCACCCGGATTAGGAAACACACCTCACCAGCCCCCCAGAAACTCTGCTTTGCCCACCCCAACCTCTACCTCCGCTAAGGGTAACCACTACCCTCACTTCCAAAATCACAACTCTGTTTTTCCTGCTTCTGAACTTTAAATCAATGAAGTCATGCACTATGTATGCGCATTTTTACACACATAGCTTCTTTGGCTCGACCTTAGTTGTGAGACTCACCTACACTGTCAGGTGTAGCGTAGTTTGCTCATTCTCATTGCTGTGTGGTATTCTGTTGTGCGAATGCACCACCATCTATCCATCCTGCTGTTGATTAACGTTTGAGTTGTTTCCGGTTTGGGGAGATGGTATAAAGTTCTGCCATGCATGCTCTTTCACATGTCTTTGGTGAAACAATAATATACATTTTGCTGAGTGTACAGCTAGGAGTGGAACTGGTGAGTCACAGGTTCTGCACATGTTTAGTTTTAGCAGGTCCTGGCAAACAGTTTGCCAAAGTAGCTGCTCTTAATACTCCCAACAGCGGATAAGAGTTCCCGTGGCTCCTCATCCCCACCAACATTTGGCATCATCAGTCTTTTTCAGGTGAGCCATGTTGGTGGGTGTGCAGGGGTATCTTGTAGTTTTAGTTGGCGTTTCCCTGATGACCACCGACGTTGAGCACCTTCTCACATGATTATTGGCTGTTTAGGTATCTTTTTTCTGAAGTGCCTGTATGAATACTTTGTCCCCTCTTCTATTGGGTTGTCTGTCAAAAACGTGTATGTGTTCCTATTTCCAACCCATTTTTCTCAGTCTGCTGAATTAGCCTTGTCTTCATTTTACACCCCTCCATTTCTATCATCTGCATTCTGATCATCCTTTAACTTTTAATTTCCACACTGTGAGAAGAAGAGCTGGGGTGGGTCTACCCAGTGCTCTCCACACAGCAAGTGGGGTCTGTGTGATTGACCACGTGGTGCACAGGTAAGCACTAAGGTGCACAGGATGTGTGGTTTGCCCAAGGGCCACAGTAGCTCATAGAACCAGGACCAGAGACCCAGGTCAAGAATGCTGAACTTCTACAGTCAGATGCTGACTTGAGGGCACCAGCTCTATGAGCCCCCAAACCTCACTTGAGTCAGGACACAGCTGTCCCCTCCTTTACCAATTTGGGGCTGGCTGGTGGGAGCCTGCTATAGATTTTGCCTCGTTTCAACCTAGGCAAAGAAAGCTCTGTCCAGTCTCTGCAGATAGAGAAGGGGCCTCCGTTCAAATGGAAACTAGGAGAAGTCAGGCTGAATGGTAGAGAGAGGAGCACTGAAAAGCCCTTTGAACCTCAGGATGATGGATAGATGGATGGATGGATGGATGGATGGATGGTTGGATGGATGGATGGATGTTTGGGTGGCTGGCTGGCTGGCTGGTTGGCTGGGTGGATGGATGGATGGACGGATGGATAGATGGAGGATAAAGATGATAGAGATGATGGAGGGATAGAGATAGACAGTTAGATAGTCAGACTCCCTAAAAAAATAATTAAAAACATATTTTAAATTATATCAAGAATTTCCCAAGTGCTATGCTGGCTACTGGTTATATTCAGAAGTTGCAAAAGAATTGAGTCTTTATCGTCTGAAGGTTATGCTTGGGTTGAAAAGATAAAGTAGGCAGGTGAAAAACTGCTAAATAGAGAAGCCGTTCTGAGTGCTCTTTATACTTTTCTTTCTACTTAGTTGGACAGGGTAAAACACCAGTACAATAATAAATTTGTTAAAACCCACACAATTCCCCTTCTGCTATGTTGTTTTATATTGTTCTTTCTATTTACAAATTAGACTCATGCAAGAGGATTGTTTTTCTAGCACTCCAAGCCCTTTAATACATAAAGAGGCGTGTGCCTCTTTGAATTGCGCTGAAGAAGCCGCCTTTGCCAGGGTTTGAGGACAGAAATGGAAAGGTGCATCTCGCCTGTTCACACCTTTAGTCCCCGAGCTGCTTCCAGGGAAGGGAGCATGGGGTGAGGGGGGTAGGGAACAAATGGGAGGAAAGGGAAGGAAGTGTCACTGGAGCACTTTGCCCGGCTCAGGAGTTAAGGATTGACCCGCCGGAGAAAGGAATCCCTCCCTTCACGCCTCCCCACCTGGGGCTCTGACCACAGTCCTTCACGAAGCCCTTGACTCTGATTCTCTGAGAATAGAGATTCAGATTTGCTCAGAGGCTGGAGAAACTGCCCCAGGATGGCCTCCTGCCTGCCCTGGGACAGATGCCTGAGGAAGAGGCTGCTCCCTCCTCTCTCACACATGGTCTCTCATGCTCACACACAGGCACTCACACACAGGCACTCACACTCTCTCACACATTCACCTCTCACTCTTTCTCACTCCCACACAGTCACTCACACCCCTGTGGAGGTGTGACCTGGGCACCCCAGGAGCGGGCAAGCCAATGCCGTGGCCCTGGGAATCGTACCCCAGGAGTTGAAATTGCTGCCCTTTGGAGTAAGCTCTTCCAAGGAAGAAAAGCTCCAATGCTCTCCCAGGAGTCTTGCCTGCTCTGAATCAATAGGGAAGGCTCTTCTCCCTCATCCCTTCCTTCCCTGAACAATTTGGTCCTCAGGCCACGATGAGCTTCAGTGGCCACAAGGTGGAGGCTGTGGGGAGGGGGGTTCTGTGTGCCCCGATGGGTGTAGGAGCCTGAGCAGGGCAAGGAGAGCTGACTCAAGGGGCCAGTTTAGCTCTGGAGGGTCCCAGCCACAGGTCAACTCACCTTCTGGAATCAACATTTCCAGTCACAGAGTGGCTACTTGACACCTGTTTCAAAGTTATGTGTCTCTTTCCCTGTTTGTTCAGGATTCACAGGGCAAAGAGATGGGACTGGCTCCTAAGGAGACCCCAACCCTTGGCAATTGCCCCCTTCCTGATTTTCCTGGGCCTCCTCCTCAGGACACATCAACACTCAGGGGCTCACCCCGCAGCCCACTACCTTCCTCAGCCGAGGGTGCCTGCGTCTGTCCCTTCGCTGCCTGGCACACATACAACCCCTTGGGGCCACAATGAGTGCCACCTCCTCTCCGAAACCCCAGCCTCTGCAGAATCCGTGAGCCCTCCACCCTCAGTGCTGGCACAGCATTTGAGGGCAGCTCTCAGGTGCGCTTCCCACGGTGACTCTCACTCCTCGGTCGTGCCTCCGCAGCTTCCGTGACCACGGGCCCGCAGGCCTCTCCTGGTCTTCTTCCTTTGCTGTTATTTGGCACGAAACGAGTGCTCTGGACGTTGGGTCCTGCTGGAAGCACTGTGGTCTCCCTTTGCAGGGACACCCACAGAGAAGTCACTTCCACGCCCTGAGGAGGGGCAAGCAGGCGCTGTCACAGCTGTGAGTCTAGGGAGGTCAGACCCAAAATAGGAGCCATCCAGAGAGGGACACGCCCCTACACTGGGACGCCTGTCCCCTCTGCTGGTCGGGCTCATCCCCTGGATTGTAGACGTTGGTGCGAACCTCAGCGTGAACTCCACAAGTGGGCACTACTGCCCAGCGCTGGGACCGGTTGGTCAGGTTTGTGCTCCGTGGGCTCTGAACCTCACCTGCCTGAAGGTATGCTCCTCAGCCGCCCTCTGCACCTGTCACCCCAGCGCCACAGGTTCTCCCCAAGCACAAAGCATCCCAGTCCCCCCACCCCGTGCCATCTGCTCCTAGGAAATGAGCCAATATTGGTCTTTTGTGCTTTAATAGGAAGTTACCAATGCATCGCCTCCTCACAAGTATATTTGCTGTTTGAGACTCACGGAGCTGTGATGGTAGAGTATAAGGTGTGCTCCTGTTAAGGGATTATCCATTAATGCAACCATGTGGGGAAGAACTATGAAAAGGGCTTCCGGAGGGTTCTAAAGGTTACCGCCCAGGGTCTGACCCAGTGAAGGCAGCCCAGTCCTATCAGCAGGTTTTGCTCAGCGTCATGAGGCTGACACCGGCCTTCTGTGCCTCTGGCCTGCTCTGTCCTTCTGCCCAGACAGGGATGGCAGGGGGCCTGGCTGGTAAGCTGGAGTGGGGCAGAGACACTGTACCCACTGACAGTAGACACAGAAAGAGAGGTGGGTGATAAGCAGCTAGAATCTGAGCCTTCCTCTCGGAGCCCAGCACCTTTCCCCTGCCCTGAGAAGACTCACCTCTGGTCAACTCACCTTGCTCCCCAAGGGCAATGCGCAGGGAGCCCAGCAGAGTCTTGGCCCGCGGTCAGCCGCCTTACTAGGGGGCCCCAGAGCACTGAAGGTGCCCCGTGCGCTCTCCCCTCTGCAGGAGTTGAATGAGTTCACCACATAGACTCCACACTCTTCCTCCCCTCACCCACCCCTGTGAAAAAAGAGAAAGAAAGAGAAACACAAAAACCCCAGGCTATCAGGTAAGGTGATCTCCCTGCTCCAGGACGTGCCTGCTCAGCCATAGGGCCTCCCACCCGGCCTGTCCCCGCGGCGCCCGCCCACCCCAGGAGGAGGGAGGTGAGGAAAGTTGCTCTGGGAGCCAGTGTCCTTTCTGTTCCATTTCTGTGCCCCCCGCAGGCTGGGATTTAGACCATAGATGTGACTATCAAGCCACCAGAGTCGGGAATTCAAAAGCCACCACCATTCTCCCCTCCAACTGGGAGGGATGAGCAGGTAAAGCAAGAAGAACTGTCTGGGGACCCTGACAAGCTCAGGAAAATGGAGGGGAGACGTGGCCTGGCCGGGATTTCCTGGTCTTGTGATCCAGGCGGGGTGCTTTCACGGAGCCTGAAAGCAGCCTTTGCAGCCCCGGTAGGCAGCACTCCCGAGGGCTGCGCCTGGCAGAGGCTGGATGGGCTGGGTGGCAAGTTAAGCCGGCATGTTCCCTGGCAGGGCAAGGCAGGGGTGAAGACACGCCTCGTCACCTCTGTTTTCTTCCTCTCATTTCCCAGAGAATGATTTTCCCTAGCACACAGCTGGCTAATAGATGTGGCATCACACCCATCCTTTGATGACGACTGTGCCTCCCTTCTCGGTTATTGTCATCGGAATGGAAGTGTGTATTTCTCTCTGAGGCTTTCTCTGAACAGCCCGCTTCAGTCAGCAGCCAGCTCTCCAGCTGGCCTGACACGTTTACTCCCCGATCCCTGTGTCTTGGGCATGGCATCCACGTGCCTCGGTTTCCCCCAGTCTAGAATGTGAATCAACACACTCCTCTGACGAAGGCCAGGGGACCCAATTTTTCCCTTGTGTAGACTGGGCCCTAAAAGATGTCCCCCAAATCTCCTGATCTGTTGGAGAGAAGTTTTGTAAAGAAGCCCTCTCTTACCAGAAACTTCTACCATAAACTTCCTTCCCACCACCCGTAGAAGGAAGCGCTAATGCAGTTTCCAGAGGTGCCTGGCTTTAACAGATTGGGCAAATCCTGGGAGAACCTTCCTCCACGTCCTCAAGATGTTTAAGATTCTCCTATTAAAAGGAGAGACCCAGAAGGCCTAAGAATGGCAAGAAATTACAGAATACCCCACGCTGTTTATTCATGATTCCTTCAGTAAGAATTTACTGAGTGCCAACTTGGAGCCAGGCACAGCGCTGTGAGTATGCGTACGCACAGTGGAGGAAAACTCTTTCCTCCACACTCCTGTGTTCGGTGGCTGGGGCCCTGCCAGTTAAACAGACAAAGGACAGATGAACAGGAGAAAAGGCATGCACATTTTATTTGGTGGTAATAATTTTATGTGACAGGAGCCTTCATAGAAAAGAAGTGAGGGCCAAAAGAAGTGGGTAGGTTGAAGAGTTTCTATAGCATTTTAACCACGAGCCATAAATAGTGGTGACGAGACAGAGGAAAACGGAGGAGGTAAATATATGGGGAACTAACGGAAGATAAGGGCTGAGAGTAGGGCATATCACACAGATTCCTCTGTCGGCTCTGAGCTAAGAGTCTCGAGTCCCCTCAGGTGATTAAGAGTTGTTCTCTCCTCATAGGGACAGAGAAACGCCTTCACGAATGGAGGTTTATGTCCTGCTTTTAGCCAGATAGGGGAGGGCAGAGAGATTTTTTTTTTCTGTTTCTGTTATTTCTTAATTGCTTTCAGCCCAAAGTAATCTTTATATCAAAGTGGCATGTCTGGGTGGCATATTCTGGTCCCTTCACGTGCATATGTGACTGGAAAGTGCGTGGTGGACCCTCCCGAGTTCATACAGACACATCGGAGAATCCCTTCGCACGTGCATGGCTTGAAATCTGGCTGATCCCTTATAAAGTGATCACTCGCCTGCCCGTTTATAACCTGGTCCGTGCGTAAGCAGCAGCCCCCTGGCCACTCCTTTGTGTTCCCCAGCCTGTACTTGTCACCTGTACATGCACTTGGTCTCACATTGTCTTGAGCTGTTCTCCAACTGTTCTTGTGCAACGTGTCTCATTTCAACCAGCTGATGAGCTCCTCAGGGTAGAAACTGCAGCAGGCTCTTATCTAAAATGGCTGCTGGGTGGAAGATACCGGAACTTCATCCAGTCCATGGGGGGCCAGAATTCAGGAGCTCAGTGAAGCTGGGTGGGAAAACACTCATATCTTTCTTTTCACTAGGCAGTCACTGCGATGCAGCATTTCAGTGATGGGTGCCGCAGCCAGCCCTGGTGGCAACAGTGTACCTGTGACTTTGTCTGTGACAGAAATCTTGGATCTTTTCATAGCCCATTACAGGTGATTCAGGTACCATGAAATATAATTTATGCTCTTCCCTACTTTGACATCTTCCCTTCTTTGACAGTTGTTATTAGTTAACAACAAAAAAATCGTATATATTGTTATATCAAAAATCTGTTTTTTGACATTTCGATAACTGTATTTTAATACGAGAGATTTCTTTTGTAATCTTATGTATTTTACTTTATGCATTTAAAACCATTACTGTGACAAGGGGTCCTTAGGCTTCACCTGAGGGGTCGATGGCACAGGAAAATGTGGCCATGAATAGAGCTCAGTGGCTTCCCTGCTCACTCGGGCCCAGCAAACCAATGGCAATAACAGTAACAATAATGGCGGCCATAACTGAGGACTAGTCTGTGTCTGACACTCTTACCTACATTTATTTATACTTTGCTTCATCCACAAAGAGGCATTATTATTCCCATTTTATAGATGAGGAAAATGAGGCTCAGAAAAGTTGGGTGATTTGTCCCGGGCCGCATAGCCAATTGCATCAAAGATCCAGATGCTTCTGATGGGTTCAATTACAAGGAGGTTGCAGCTGGGGCTGGAGGTAGGAAGGTGGCCAAGGAATAGTGTCTTCCAGATCTGAAGGACACGAAGACTCGGTGCTGCTGTTCTGGGGCCGGTGCAGCCCCTGCAGCTGCAGCTGGTAATGTCTGAGCTTGGCAACCACCCTGGGCGTTACCCTTGAAGCAGCCTCACTGGGCACTATTTCTGACGCAGTCTGGGCCTGGCCAAGGAAAGTGAGGATGACGCCCCTATCTCATCTCTGTGGTTTGCTTGTCTGTGTTCCGTGAACGTCTTCAACCCCAAGTGTATGCAGAGCAGCAGAGTGTGGTTTAGTTCAGGGTACAGCCACCATCTGGGGCTCTGTAAAGCCAATGCCTTTTTCTCCTATTTTTTTTAAAATGATGAGGAGGAAAAGAAGTGGGAGTGGGTACAGATCTTTTTTTTTATCTATTTAATCATTGATAGGACTTCTACACACTTGAATAACATGTTTATTCACTCATGCGTAGTGAATGTGTACATTATGCTGAACTTCCAGAACTAGCGAGGGACAAAAAATCCTCCCTCCTGGTAAAGCGGACAGACAAGCAGACAGGCGAGACCTCTCTGGAGAGACAGACGCCACGGAGAGAGTGATTTGAGGGCGCTAAGGGAACACCCTAGAGAGGCTCTTCTCGGTCCTGACTGGTCAGGGAGGTTTCCCAGAGGTGAATGATGAGGATGAGAAACAATTTGCCGAACATCTCCTGCCACTGAAGCAGAGAGAGAGAGATGGGGGAGCTGGGCCCTGGTCACTATCACAGACACTTCTTTGGCCCATACAAGCCACATGCCTCATCTGACTCCAGGAGGGCAGGGAGGTGGAATCCTGCCCGCACTGGGGAGAAACACCGGGAAACCAGAGACCACGACACCACTGAACGTATCTGTCTCTCCAGCCCAGGACTCACGTGTCGGCTGTCTAGTGGCCACCGCCTGCGTACCCTGGGATCAGACCCACGTGTTCAACCCCTCAGACCCACTCCACCTCCTGGATTGGCCTGTCTCCACAGAGCACACCCCTGAGGCCGTCCTGCATGCCTCCCTCACTCTCCCTCAACGTGCCATCCACCCCAAGTCTCCTGCGTGGCCTGCTCCAGGCAGTTGCTATCGTCCAGACCTCGCCGTCTCTCTCCAGGGAGACAGCCGCAGCTGCCTGTTTCCCACTCTTGGCTCTCGACCTTGACTATCCACCCACTCCACCTTCTCCATCCCACTGTAGGACTGAGTTTGCTAAAGTGCACAGTGGCTCTGCTCTTCTCTAGGACACAGTCCTAATTCCATGACTTGGCCTTTGCTACTCTCTCCGCCTGGAATGCATTTTCCCCGCCCATGTGTCCTGGTCAACTCTGCTTAACTCCTCCTCACTCAAGACAGCTCTGGCACCGTGTTCTGCAGGCAATCTACCTTGACTGCCCCCAGCCCCCACCTAATGTAGATGCTCCTCTTCGGAACTCCCAGGGCCCCCTACACATCTGTACATTAGTATACACTAGAAATGACTGCCTCTCTTGGATGGTGAGCCGTTGAGGGAAGGGACAAGCTCTCATGCGTCTTAGTCTGTCTAGGCCCTGACCCAGAAGAGGTGCTTGGTAAACGACTCCTGACTGCAGGAACGGTGGTGAGGTACTGCTGTCCCAGACCAGCCTACCACAGCTCTCATTGACTCGTCTTCCTGCCTCGTGCAAAGCCTTCTTCCTGCAAGGATTCATTGAGCATCTGCTTCATCCCCTCTGCTAGCCATGGGGGAGGGGATGTGGCATAGTCCAAGACACATCCACCTCCACAGGACCTTTTCCGCTGTGTGGGAAGTGGAGATACCCGCAGGTCACTGCGAGCCACGTGGTGCTGGACACGGGCGTGAGAAGCCACCCTTCTGTCTTCCCTTGACCTCATAGAGTCACCAGACAGAGGAACCTGATAAAGACTCCTGTCCAATCCTCCCCACTGCAGATGAGGAAGCGAGGCCTAGAGAGGTGAAGTGAGTCAACCATAGTCACACAGGTAGCTACGGATGGCGCCGAAGCCTAGGCCAGCCTACGGCCTCCCGAGCAAATGCTCTTCAAGAAAAAGAAGACATGGGGGCCTCCCTCCCCCCTCCACACAGCGCACACGGAAAATGCAAGCAACCCTCAGTTAACTAGAGCCGACCGTGTTTTCTCTTCCCGGGACTCTTCCTTCAAGAGGAAGTTGCAATTTAATTGAATTATTTCTTCTTTCTCTCTTTCAGTCAATAATGTTGTTTAAGCACCTTTCATGCACAGAGCACTATGCGGGGCACAGCGGATGATCCAAGAGAAAAACCCACTCTTGCTTCAGGCTGTGGAGACAAGGCCCGTGTGCCCGCACGTTAGCCAAGAACGCAAGGGAAATGCCAAATGGGTGGTTCAGGCAATGAAGACAGCTTGCAAAAATTTCACAAGAAAATGCCCCCAGGAGAGATTTAGTCAGAAAAACAATTCCTGGGGAGATCCCTGGGCTCCCCCCAACCCCCAACCCTGATCATCCCCCGCCCCGGGACCCTCCTGTGCTGTCTGACTTCACCGATGAGCCTGCAGCCAAAAAAGCTCAGAACCAACAAAACGAGATGACGTTGCAATCGCTGTGTTAGACTTTCTCCTAGACCCATGCTCTTCCAGCAGGGTGAGGATGCCGTCCTCCCCGGGGCCCCGCAAGGCCTGACTCAGTCACCAAGAGTCAGTGTGTGTGCGGGATGAACACGTGCATTCTTCTTTCTGAAGTTTTCCTGTTGCACAGGTCGAACCCAAAAGGAGTCTCTCCTTAACTCTTCGTTGCTCTTTTTAGCAAGCTTTTTAATATAACCTTCTTATGAAATATAACATACCCACAGAAAAGGGCACAAATCATAAACTCCATACATTTTCATAAAGTAAACACGCCCAGGTACTAGCACCCAGAAGCTCCTTCCAGTCACTACATCCCAAAGTTAGCACTATGCCCTAGATTAGCTTTGCCTGGTTTTGAACTTTATATAAATGGAATCACACAGTATATGCTTTCAGCTCTGGCTTCTTTTGCTCAATATTATTTTGGAGTGACTCATTTATATTATTAATAGTTGTAGTTCATTCACTCCCATTGCTGTATATATTCCTCTGTTTGGATGTACCAGAGCTTATTTATTCATTTTCCTGTTGATAAACATCTGAGTTGTATCCAGTCTGAGGCTATTACAAATGGCTCTGCTATGAACATTCCTGAACACCTCTTTTGGTGAACATATGTACTCATTTCCATTGGGATATGCCCAGGGCAGGATTGCTGGGCCACAGGGTATGAATGTGTTCAGCTTTAGTCGATACTGTACTTAGTTGACATTTAAAAGAAAAAAAGAGAGCAAAGGAGAAAAAATATTTAATTATCTGAAAAGAATTTAAACTTAACATTTTATCAAAGAGACATTTTTCCTCTGTGATTGCACGAGTAGATTTCAAAAATAATAATTGGAGGAGAACTTAGATATTGTGTAGTCTAGAATTTTCCAACCATTGGGTTGAAATCCACAATGGGTTTTTAAAAAATTTTTTTACTATGGTAAAATATACATAACACAACATTTACCATTTTAACCATTTATAGTGGGTTTTGAAATCATTTTAGTGGGTCATGATCAGAATTTTTAAAAAATGAAATAGAAATGAAACAGAATAGAAAAGAAAATGTATATAGTAAGCACAAATACTATTTTGTGGAACTTCTGTTACAGTTGTGTGTGCTCTGGGTCAAAAAAGTTTATAAAATGTGGGTCTAGTTCAACTCTAATTTATAGAGTAGAAAATATACTCAGAGTAAGTGGTGTTTCCAAACACAGCTTGAACTAGACCATCACAACCTGGCTTCCAAGTCAGCGTGTTTTCCAACTCCCATCTCACCATCTTTGCTGCCGGTCTTGTCAAACTTACAGGCTACATGGGGCCATATCTTCGTGGCCCCACACTTTGCTGGTGAGAAAGGATCTCATGTTCCCTGCCTGTTGAGTTGGCTCCAGTAGGCCGCAGAAGGAGCCAGGACCCAACAACCAGCACCTTCTGAACCTATTAAACCTCCAGCGACCCATTTGACCCCGAGTGCTTTAGGGTCAACCAGGAATAGTACAAACCTAGAAACTTAAAAGAGGAGTAGGGAAAGGACCTGTGGTTTGACATTTTTCAGAATTTTTTTTCTCTTTTGTGTGTGTTTCAAGGGCACTTTTCAAGTGCAGAGATCTGCAGAGGAAGCGCTATAAATAGAAGGGGCTGCAGAGGGAGGGAGGGCCGGGGGAGAAGGAAGTGTGCTCTGAACACCTGCTTGTCACCAAATCTAGGGCCTTGGCGGGGCTTTTCAGAGGGCCCTTCCCACCGTCACCATGCCACACCCCCAACTTCTTCAGCCCATCAAAACCAGGGCTGGTGTCGGGACCAGCCAAGTGGCGTAGTGGTTAAGTTCTCACACTCCACTTCTGTGGCCTGGGTTTCAGGTTCGTGGGTTTGGGTTCATGGGTTCGGATCCATGGGTTCGGATCCCAGGTGCAGACCTACACACTGCTCATCAAGCCATGCTGTGGCGGCATCCCACATACAAAATAGAGGAAGATTGGCATGGATGTTAGCTCAGGGAGGGAGGGATGTTAGCTCAGGGACAATCTTCCTCAAACAAAACGAGGAAGATTGGCAACAGATGTTAGCTCAGGACCACTATACCTCACCAAAAAAAAAAACCAAGGCTAGTGCCAGGTGCTCTGCCTGGGTCCCTGTGGCCCAGCTCCATCAAGTCACCACCCCAGGTCCACCCAAGACAGCCCCTGGGAGGAAGGGGACCTGTCCTGCCTTGGACCTAAGTTCAACTCAGGTCAGCTCAATGGACCTCCTATAGTATTAGCCCCTCACCCACCAGTGGTGCCATAATATCAATTAAATTGTGTCTCACCCTAGTACAAAACTCAAAAATCCTTCCCACCATCTTAGCATAAGCCCCGCCCACAGCCCATAGGCAGCTGACTCACCTTTTGGTCAGGTGGGTGCAGCAGGAGGGAAGGAGAGTGAGAGCAGGCATCCTGAGGCTATATTTGCACAGCATCCACTGTTTTTCCTGACAATATATGTTTCTTTGGGAGCTGGCTTTGATGGGAAGGGGCAAGAAGGCCATGGAGATTGTTGGCAGAGGGCCCAGACCCTCCCCTCATGCCCCCTCCGCCACTCACTGGCCATCTTTCACTCCTCCCAGATGCAACTCCATCACCTGGGGCCTTCCACTGCCTTCTCCTGCTTCTCACTTGAAGCTCTTCTCACCCTCCAATCCTCCACCTCAACATCACCCTGGTTGGCCAAGTGCACTTCGAGGACCCCTGTAAATTAGAAACCCCTGTTGCATGATGGGCCCGTCCTTCAAATACCTTGTGAGTTGTGAGTCAGTTTTGATTTGTGTGGTTATTAGGTTTGTCTCTCTCTCTCCCAATAAACTGTGAACTCTGAAGACAGGTCCAAGTTGGTTTTGCTCACTGCCGTATGCCCGCCTTCTAGCACAGCGTCTGCATCGGAGATGGTGCCCCATACATTAGGTGTGGGAGGAGGGGGGGGGAGGAGAGGGAGGATGTAGGAGAGACAAGAGGGGGTGGGTGGGAGGGTGGAGGAAGAGGAGGAGAGAAGAGAGGATGCAGGAGAGAAGGGGGAGGATAGAAGTGTGGGAGGCAAGAAGGGAGGGAGGGGAAGGAACTGGGAAGAGGAGGAGAGAAGCAGGGATGCAGGAGAGAAGGGAGAGGCTAGGAGGGAGGAGGGAGGGAAGGCAGCCAGTTATCAACAGGAACTGGGCAGCTTTCTCCCTGCTGGTCTCTCCATGAAAACGGGTTTTACAGTTTCCCTCTTCTAACCAGTCACATAATTGTTTCAAAATAGAAACCCGCTTCCTTTCCGCAGACACCTCTTCTTCTTGTAAGCGGCCGTGAGCCAATGAGTGGCATGCCCTCAGGTTCCTGGCGCCTCTCACCCCGCCAGACAGGAGAGAGGCCAGGTGGGCAGCTGCGCAGACCTGGTGGCCATGCGGAGCCCGCAGCCTTCAGGGTGAGTCCTGTCCGAGGTTAGGAGGGGGCCTCTGCCAAGGTGATTGGGCGTAGAGGGAGACCCTGGGCCCAGCGTAAAAAGGTGAGTGGATTCAGTGGACCTAGGGCTTTGGTTTGGCTGACTGGGATGTGCAATATGGGAGCCAAAGCTGAGTTGTTTGAGACGACAAGCTGTGCCCTTCACCCAAGCAGCAGTCAACTCCCACTAGTCTGACGTTCTCAAAGAACATCCGTTTGAAAGAGGGCTCAATTCTAGTCTGCCTGGCGCACTTTGTGGAGGCATGATTTGCATACCATAGAATTCACACTTTTTAAGTGTGATTCAGTGATTTTTAGTAAATTCGAGTTGTGCAACCACCACCACCACAATCCAGTTCTAGAACATCCCCATCACCTCAATAAGATCCCTTGTGTCCATTTGCAGTGACTCCTCGTTCCGCCCCAGACCCAGCCAACTTCCACCTGCTCTCTCTGCATATTGATTTGCCTGTTCTGGATGTTTCATATAAATGGAATCATACAATAAAATCATAATGGAATCATAAAATGAAAAGCCTTTGCCATCTGGCTTCTTTCACTGAGCACGATGTTTCTGAGGTTCATGTTGCAGCATGCACGTACGAGCTGCTTGTTTCTTTTTACTGCAGAATAGTGTCCCTGGGCCTTGGTTTCTTATCAACAGAGGAGAAAGATACTTTAAGTTACGCAGAAACCATTCCTCCCTTCAAGGACCCAACTAAAAGGGAGGCTGGGCCAGCGAGGCTTGTGTGCCTGGAAAGAACATCCATTAACGGCAATGGAGACACGAAAAGAATCACTGGATAGAAAACGTTCAAAAAGATCTCAGTGGAGTAGCGGGACGAGCAGAAACCAGTTAGGTCAAATGTCAAAAATCTCTGTTTTGGTTGCAAACGTCAGTTGCATAAATTGGAAGTGCCTGATTGGATACCACCTTGGGGGGTTCTAATAGAAGAACAGAAGAGCCCCGAATGCAGAGAGACAGCCTTACAGCTACACGTCAGCAAGGCCCAATGCCGGGCCACCCCCGGAGCGAATAAAGGAGACTCCCCCGGCGCAGAGTAGGCATCAGGAGATTTTCAGTCCTCCCAGGTGATTCCAGAGTACAGCCAAGGTCAAAGTCAAGGATGACTGTGCTAAAAAGTTACTAGACACCCAAAGTAAGTGACCCGACTGTACAAGGAGGGAGGGTCCCATGCCCTCCTTTCCAGGGAGTGGAGTCCTGGTCCTCCCCCAACAGCCCCTCGCAGACCTCCTCCTCTGGAAGGCCACACGGGAGGGTATAGCTATTGTCCTCACCTCCTCCACTGATGCCCTATGCTCACCCCCATGGAGAGGGCCTGGCAGAGACGTAGACGAGGCCAGCTCGTCACAGGCCTGAGAAGGCCAATTCCTCCTATTTTGTTAAAGAAAAAAAAATCACAAGTACTACCTGAATACATTCTCATAGGAAATTCATAAAGGAAACATCCTCCGGGATTAATCACAACAACAGTTTGATGTGTATACTTCTAGATATTTTTCTATGCGTTTACCTCTATAGGTAAATGTACAAATATATAGTTTTTATTTTGTTCGTAAACAAATGAGATTATGCTTGAGGAATTATGAAAACTCGCTTTTCAATATATCACCAAGATCGTTCCACGTCAGAACTCACACCTCTGCTTTCTAAAAACAGCGGCAAAGTGTGAGGTAGCTTTCCTCATTTAACCATCCCCATGGAGGAAAATGCACGTTGTTCTCAACGTTGTTAGCTCTTGAGAATGTCATTTCTATGAGCCACCTTGTGCATATACCTTTGTGCACGGGTGTCCAGTGGTTTTTTTTTTTTTTTATTGATGCTTTAATGGTTTCTAACATTGTGAAATTTTGGGTTGTACATTTTTGTTTGTCCATCACCACATATATGACTCCCTTCACCCCTTGTGCCCACCCCCCACCCCCACTGCCCTGGTAACCACAGTCCAGTTTTCTCTGTCCATGTGTTGGTTTATATTCCACATATGAGTGAGATCATACAGTGTTTGTCTTTCTCTTTCTGGCTTATTTCACTTAACATAATACGCTCCAGGCCCATCCATGTTGTTGCAAATGGGACGATTTTGTCTTTTTTTATGGCTGAGTAGTATTCCATTGTATATATATACCACATTTTCTTAATCCAATCGTCAGTCGAGGGACACTTAGGTTGCTTCCACTTCTTGGCTATGGTGAATAATGCTGCAATGAACATAGGGGTGCATAAGCCTCTTTGGATTGTTGATTTCAGGTGCGTTGGATAGATTCCCAGTAGTGGGATGGCTGGATCATAGGGCATCTCTATTTTTAATTCTTTGAGGAATCTCCATACCGTTTTCCATAGAGGCTGCACCAATTTGCATTCCCACCAGCTGTGTATGAGGGTTCCTGTTTCTCCACATCCTCTCCAACATTTGTTGTTTTTTGTCTTGGTGATTATAGCCATTCTAACAGGCGTGAGGTGGTATCTTAGTGTTGTTTTGATTTGCATTTCCCTGATGATTAGTGATGTTGAGCATCTTTTCATGTGCCTATTTCCAGTGTTTTTTAACAGGATAGATTCCTAGAAGTGGAATGTCTTGGAATTCTGGACTCTCCATTCAGCTCATTCATTGAATTGCCTGTTCCCAAGCCTGCGGTGTTACAGTGACTCTAACACCATCAATAGTGGGTGCTTTCATTCTTGGTTATATTATGGATTCTGTTGCTCTGTGAATAGGTACCTTCCCCCTTACATTTTCTGATTGGTTATAGTTAGTAATTAAGACAATCACTGATTTTTTTATTGTGGTAAAGTATACCTAACATAAAAGTTACCATTTTAACCATTTTTAAGTGACTGTTTCTGTGGCGTTAAGTACATTCACATTGTTGTGCAACAATCATCATCCATCTCCAGAAATTTTTCATCTTCCCAAACAGAAACTCTGTACCCCGTAAACAGTAAATCCCCATCCTCCCCTCCTCCAGCCCCTGGCAACCACCATTCTACTTTTGTCTTTATGAATGACCATTCTAGGTACCTCATACAATATTTGTCCCTTTGTGAATGGCTTCTTTCACTTAGCATAATGTCTTCAAGGTTCATTCATGTTGTAGCATGTATCAGCACTTCATTCCTTTTTAGGGCTGAGTAATATTCCACTGTATGTATATGCCATATTTTGTTTATCCACTCACCTGTCAATGGACACTTGGGTTGCTTCAACCTTTTGACTATTGTGAACAGTGCTCCTTGAACACTATGAACACTCAGTGTACAAATATCTGTTCAAGTCCCTGCTTTTACTTCTTTGGATATATATCCAGAAGTGGAATTGCTAGATCATATGGTAATTCTTTATTTAATTTTTTGAGGAATCACCATTCTATTTTCCACAGCAGCTGTACCATTTTACAGTCCCACCAGGAATGCACAAGAGTTCCAATTTTCCCACATCTTCACCAACACTTGTTATTTTCTGTTGTTTTTTCCTCAGTAGCTACCCTAATAGATAGAAAGCCATTGATTTGTATATATTGATCTTGTATCCAACCACCTTATCAAATTCTCACGTTAGCTTTTCATTTGGTGTCTTGGATTTTCGAGGTAGTCCGTCACATCACCTATAGTAGCAACAATATTTTTTTTCTCACTTTAGACGCTGGCCCCTTTTCTGATTTTGCTACACTGTCAAGGACCTACATTACAAGGCTGAAAAGAAGCAGTGATGGCAGATATCCCTTCTTTCTAGTGTTTCACTATTATATGTCGTGATCTCTGCAAGTTTCTGGTAGACACTCTGGTGAGGGTTAGGAATGTGGCCTTCTGTGCCTGGATTGCTAAGAGTTTTATCAACAATATTCGACTTTATCAAATGCTTTTTTGGGGTGTCTATTGAGATAACCATATGGCTCAATGCAGTGAATTACACTGATTCTCTAATGACAACCCTTGTAATTCTTGCATTTGCTAGATAAATGCTCTTGTCACGAAGTATTTGTGTTAATAACTATACGGCTCAATGCAGTGAATTACACTGATAGATTCTCTAATGATAACCCTTGCAATTCTTGCATTTGTTGGATAAACCTACTTGTCATGAAGCATTTGTGTTAATGTAGAGTCCTGGGCTACACTACATTACCCCAAATGAACAGGTGACCGATGGTTAAGGAAAGAGAAGAGATAGTGATGGAGATGGATCATGTCATTGCCCCAAGTAGGGCACATCTGTGGGGAAAAATCCCAAAGGGGCAAGATTCTTCAAAGAACCCTTGACCCTGTTGTGATAAGATGAAGAAAATTTTATTCATCAAGGTTAATCTTGAGAGTTCTGGATGTGTTTGGAAGAAACACTTTGATAAACAGCTTGAAATGTTGAACTGCCCACCCAAGGAGAGCTCTGTCTTAGCCCAAGAACCTGAGCTGTTGGGATGGGCAGGACTGGGGCAGAGCTGACTTGTCTGTGGAACGAAAAGGAGAGGAAGAAGGGGGAAGCCAGAGAGACCAGACAGTGCTTGGGAGAAAGGAGAAGAAGAAAGGAAGCAAACCTTGGCATTGGAGCAGCCACTGGGGAAAAGGGACATTCTACTGGGCTCATAGGCTATTTGCTGTAATTCCCTGCTGCTGATGCTTTTATGCAACTGAGGTCCACGTGGGGAGCAGGAAAAAGGGCCAAGTGCTGTCTCCACCTGGAGGACGCTGCAAAGGTAGAGGGTAGGAGCTGAGGGCGCCTGACTTCCAGGTCACCCCAAGGTTAAGAAGGTGGCAGAACCTTGCACCTGAGCTGACTGGGAGTTGCAAGGTGACTGGGCTAAGTACAACTTGAGAGCCGAAGGATCTAGTCTGAGGTTCTTAATCAAGGATACATGGATCCCTCAAGGATCTGCTGAGTAGAACTTGGGGGTCCGTGAACTTACATGGGAAAATTTTACATCTTTATTTTCAATAACCTCTAACTAAAGTTGAGCATTTCCTCTATTATGAACATAGGCAATGACCACTTAGTTTTAGGCATACAACGAGAAATAATGGAGATTTTCATACCACGCTTCAGTGGTGCCAATATCTCAAAACATTGTTTATACTAGTTGCTACTTTGAAATCACGTGGTCATAGACCCGAGGGTATCAGAAAGAGTGTGGTGGAGCTGACCCTAAGGCCCAGACCAAAGGCAGGGTAGCGGTGTTCCACCTGGGCCTTCAGCCTTGTCATTCAAGCCAGCACATTCTCTGTGCCGGACACTGGTGGCCCTAGGGCAGGTGCGAAGACAAACAAGGCAGAGCCCCTGCCTGGAGGAAGTCAGGGGCTGGGGGAAGCACACAGCCAAACCAGACAAACAACTTCAATGCAGTGTGAGTCATGCTGAGAGCACAGGAGAGGGCTTGGTGGGGTCAGACAAGGCTTCTCATGGGAAGTGACATTTGAACTAACTTTTTCAGGATATATTAAGAAATGTGCACAAGGACATAAGACTTTCCTTTGACCAGAAAAATCCCTCATCAAGCGTGTGTGTCGTGTGTGTATCTCAGCTTAGAGTTCAGAGGAGCAAAAAGCAGAAATTTCCCCCGGCTGTGGGGCTGAAACAGGAAACCACCCAGAAACCCTCTGAAGAAGGAGGCCGGGGGTTCCCAGTTCCCCAGGACGAGTGGACATTTTCACAGGACGCGTGTCTGGGTGCAGACCTCATCTGCCCCCGACCTCTGCATTGGAATGGAGGCTCCGTGAGCTCATGGGGTGCTGTCTGTTTGCTGATGAACCCCAAGCACCTGTGCCTGGCACAGACTTGGCCCCTGCAAATATTTGTTGAATGGGTAAATAAATACAGCCACATCCTTCCACAGCTGATGGGGGGCAGCTAGTTAGGGTAGCAATGACTCTGCCTCTTTGCGTGGCATTTGTGTCTTCAAATCAGCATGGTGCCCTGCACTCTAGATGACCCGGGAAAACCTCTGCCACCGCACCCCTGTTCCTGCCCAAACTCCAGTGGATACAGAACTGCTTCACGGCATTGAGCAGGTGGAGTACCTGACACCTGGGCTGCTCGGGTGTGAATCATCTCTGCCCTCTTCCAGGATTGCAAGGTGTTGTCACAGGGATCTGTAGGGTCCTGGCTGGTGCCTAAACTGTCTGGATTAGCGATCCCTTTCCTCAGAGTGTGGCCTGAGCTGGAAGAATGAGTCCCAGATTACTGGGGGCAGAGAGCTGGGAGCTTCCTCACTGGAACCCCCATCTTTCAGCTCAAAGTGGGTGGGGAAGGTCACCTCCTCATAGGGCCTGTCATAGACTGGTCCCTGATTGGTAAAGGATAAAGCAGAGCATTTCTACAACATCATCTCTGTTCCTTCCAGTGATGTTATGGGCTGAATTGTGTCCCCCAAAATTCATCTGTTGAAGCTCTCACCCCCAGTACTTCAGAATGTGGCTTCAGTATTTGGAGATAGGGTCTTTAAAGAGATAATTAGGTTAAAGAGGTAATTAAGGTGGCCCTAATCGGATAAGACTGATGTCCCTATAAGAAGAGGAGATTAGGACACAGACACACAGAGGGAAGACCACGTGAAGACACAGGGAGAAGGAGGCCATCTACAAGCCAGGAGAGAGGCCTCAGAAGAAACCAACCCTGCCGATGCCTTGATCCCGGACTTCCAGCCCCCGGAACCAGGAGGAAATCGAGTTCTATTGTTGAAGCCCCTCAGTCTGTGGTACTTTGTTACAACAACCCCTAGCAAACTAATACAATGATCTCACCTGATGAATTTTTTCAATGGGTTCCCCGAGGTAACACCCACACTGTCTGTCACCACAAAGGAGAAATAAACAGAAAGGCCCTGCACAGACTCTTGGGTCAGAGAGGCCTCGTGACTCCAGGATGGGTTATTTGGTTATTTGGTGACCTTACTGCTTACTCAGTAAGAAAAACTGGGGTTCAGAGCTTGAATTTCCCAGAAGCAGAAGCTGCTCCTTGCTGATGTCAGAGGACCCACGCATGACAGCGACCCAAGGTTTGCTAACGTGGATTTACGTATGGGGAAGGAGAACCACAGGCCCTGAGTCAGGTGAAATGGCTAACGTCTGCAGCAAGCTGAGTGGGTTTTGATGTTAAAAAAAAAATCTCATGCCATGCCTTAGTCTTTTACCAGGTTTCTTCTATATGCGCCTGACTTTACAGCACAAAGAGAATAATAAAAATAAGTCCAACTGTGAAGTTTCATACGGCACTTGGCAACCAGTCTCTAATTTTCAATGCATTGCACTGCTCATCTGGAAATGCCTTCGAGGACTTGGGAAATGCCGCGCATCCCACCTCTCACTGCCCTGTTTCTCCAGCTCACTCTGCCTTAAATTGCCCTGCAGATAACGGCCTCCAGCTGGGCTCCACTTTATTTTTTTAACAGGATCTTTGTTTTTTTTTTTTGAGGAAGATTGGCCCTGAGCTAACATCTGTTGCCAATCTTCCTCTTTTTTTTTCTCCCCCAAAGCCCCAGCACATAGTTGTATATCCTAGTTGTAGGCCCCTCTAGTTCTTCGGCCCTTCTAGTTCTTCTATGTGGGATGCTGCCTCAGCATGGCTTGATGAGTGATGAGTAGGTCTACGCCTGGGATCCAGACCAGCAAACCCCGGGCCACCAAAACAGAACACGCGAACTTAACCGCCGTGCCTCTGGGCCAGCCCCTGAGCTCCACTTTAATAAGATTGAACCCCCCTGGGCCTCCTGAGAAAGCCCAGGCGATTTTTTGGGTTTCCAAAATAAGAGTGATGGCCAAAACTCCTGTAGGAAACCCTTGTTGGGTTATGCCACCTCCACCATCCACGCTGCTGAGGTCAGAGAACTCCTCCTGGGCCCAGGGCTGGCAGGGCGGGAGGGGCAGGTTTTGCTGTTACCTGGTCCAGCTCCTTCATATTCTGGGCTTCAGTTTCCTCCTTGTATAGTAAGAATAATAATAACATCCCCTCAGAGGCCTTTGTAAGAATGAAGGGAGTAATGTATGTATGGACTTGTCTGGGAGCTAGTAAATCCTAAGCGTGCATTACCTTTCTTCCTGGTCCCTCCCCAATGGCAGGACTGTGGCTTCTGCTTGGCATCCCCACACCCGCCCAGCATAATGCCGGACACACGTTGAGACCAGAATAATGAGTAGTGATGAGCTGATTTCCTCGTCTCATTCACACCTCACATGTCACTCACCTCTGTCCGGCTCAGCTGGGACTGTCTTTAAAGAATGTGAACTTTAGAACTATTTTTCTGATAAAAGTAATTCGTGCTCCTTGTAGTCAGTTTGGAATATGTATTCAAGTATAAAGAAGAAAGTAAATATTATAGCCAACTCCCACATCCAGAGACAATCATCGGTTAATACTTTGCAGTATTTCCTTCCAGTCTTTTTTCTATGCACATGTGTTCCCAAGTCTGTTTTACTCAACTGCCTGAGCATTCCATGGTATTTGCCCCAGAGCATCTTAGAGTAACTGCTCAGCTTCTAGGGCCTCAAATAAAAGACCTTACTTACAGCAGAGAATAAGATACATCTGATAGCTCTTTCTCTCAGTAGGTATAGTATCTGTATATACTGTCTCACACTTCCGCCTTGCCAATAGTAAAATTTGCTCCCATATCAAAAACACAACTGAGAAAGCTGCCAGGATATTTCCATCCTCTCGGCTTGTGATGAGTACCTGTTTAAGCAAGGCAAATAATATAGAGAAAAGAATTTCTCTGGGATTCTTGACATCTTGTTCTGTGCTCTTTTAGATGAAGAAACACAGTATTCTTGGTTTTATCCTGGTTGAGGAGAAACTAGCAGCAGGGCCCTCCAGCTGGTTCCTTTCCCCAGATCAAGGTTCCACAAAGGCAGTCTGAGGGCAGGCGGTTCGCACCCGGCACCCCTGACCTCTCAACTGTCCCTGTCAACCAGGACGCCCAGCCAGCAGGTGAAGTGGGTTTGCAAGGCTGGGCAAGTTAATCTGATCCAAAGCTTTTTTAGGAAATAACAACGCAAAGAGCCTTTTGTTCAGGTATGACATTTATGGAGTCTGACGGGGTTTTACGTCTCTCTTCTGATTTGGGGCAGTGTCCACAATCTCACACCAGCAGTGTAAACAGAACCGTAGCCTTGGTGGGTGATTCTCATATCGTCTCAGCATGGTTTCACACGGTGGGGGCCTTCTGAGTCCTGAAATCTTCCCTTGATAACTGTGCCCCTCCACTCTGTGCTGGTGAGCCCAATTACCCTTCAGATACATAAAAAGGTGTGTAAGTGTATGTGTGTGTAGAAAGGGATGGAAAGGAGGAAACACTCCAAATTCAGCCTTGCACAATTTCTTCTTGGCTAGGTCTAACTTTTTAAAATATTTTGATCATGAGAATATCTGCTCCTCTACACAATTTTCTTCATAGTATACTCTACCCTTCACCCTGAAATATACTAAATTCCTAGAATATATTTATATGTGTATGAATCTATGTATGTACACACACACACACACACACACACACACACACACACACACACACACGACTTTACTCAGTGCCCTACAGACATGCAGTAAGTTACAGCTATTATTATTGTTGCTTCGGATGAGAGTCTGGCCTTTAGAATCCGTGAGTGTGAACAAAATAGAGGCCCCAGGGGTACAAACCTACCGCACCCAGGAGAGCAGCCCTTCCTTTGTATGTAAAACTGCTACCTGAGGGGAAGCTCCGAGTGCCGTTCTCACACGAGTTTGAGCTCACGCCTCTGCCCTCGTGTGGTGGAAAGGGAGCAAGACAGGGTGACTGGTCCATGGCGCTGAAAATGTTTCCGTTGTGTGAATGTCAGTTCTCCCTATTTTGTTATTATTACTGTTATTGTTGCTGTTACCACTACACTTTCTACTGGCTATAATTATTCATGAGGGCACTATTACCCATATAGCCTGGCACTGTGCTAAGTAAGCACTTCACATACCTTATTTCATGAAAGATTTATGAAAGATTTACAATGGTGTAACTATCCTTAGCACTGTTCTGTAAATGAGCGGGAAGCTACTGCTCTGAGAGGTTGAGTAGCTTGTTCAGAGTCACACACCTCATAGAAAGTGGGTCTAGGACTTAACCCCAGGCCTAACCCACTGCTCCGAGCCCCACTATAGCCGTTAGAGTAGTGTTTCTCAAACGTGAGTTACATGCAGACCACTTTAAAAGAAAAAACTTTCTTGTGAACCAAAGAAAATTGAGATTCCTTTGAGAAACTGTATTAAAAGTAAAACCCTATGACCGCAGGTGATCCCCGAGTCCCATCACAAGGGCAAGGCTTCCCCAGAGGGCGTCATCCATGTGGTCCAAAATAAACCTACTATTTTTTTTTAAATTATCACTGAAATGAAAACATAGCTAATTTAATTCTCAAGGGACCTGTGGGCAAGACACTGCCTTCCTCCACCAACTCTCCCCACCATGGTTAAAGTCTGAGAAATACCGGTTTCGAATACAGGTAAAGAATAAAGAGGTTGGGGCCGGCCCGTGGCTTAGCGGTTAAGTGTGCGCACTCTGCTACTGGCGGCCCGGGTTCAGATCCTGGGCGCACACCAATGTGCCGCTTCTCCAGCCATGCTGAGGCCGCGTCCCACATACAGCAACTAGAAGGATGTGCAACTATGACATACAACTATCTACTGGGGCTTTGGGGGGAAAAAAAGGAGGAGGATTGGCAACAGATGTTAGCTCAGAGCCAGTCCTCCTCAGCAAAAAGAGGAGGATTAGCAGGGATATTAGCTCAGGGCTGATCTTCCTCACACACACACAAAAAGGAATAAAGAGGTTGGTCTCACTTTGTACATTTAATAGTGCTAATAAGATTGTTCCTAATTGGCTGGCCTTTTAATCTTACATATTTTTAAATTCCATAAGTCTCTTCTTGGATTTCATTTGAATCTGAATCTTGGAGATGCAGACCTGCCTTAGGCAGAGTCTCCCCAAGGCAGAGCTGAGACCAAGGCTATGGCTGCAGCTAATTGGTTGATTGGGAAGTGATTCCAGGAGGCAGGAGTGAAGGAGGGGGAAAAGGAAACAAGGAAAACCATAAGAGACCTGCTCTCATGTTGCCCACCAGAACCCTCTGCAGAATGTCCAGAAGGATCTCAGGGTTGTCCGCCTGCTGGAGGGAGGAGTGGAAAGCCATCATCCTTGCTTGGCTCATTGTCCTGACCCTCACTGGTGGAGGGTCCCCCAGGGGGCAGTAACCCATACCCCTCTGGGCTGACTGCCAAGTGCCAGGCTCCGGAGAAGCCCTGGGTGGTCCATCCATTTCCTGTGGCTGCTGTAACACATTACGACAAATGGGGTGCCTTACAACAAGAGACATTTACTCCCTCGCACTTCTGGAGGCCAGAAGTCCAACATCAGTTTCATTGGGCCAAAATCGAGGTGTCTTGGAGTCTTGTTCCCTCTGGAGGCTCTAGGGGGGAATCTGCTCCTTGTCTCCTCCACCTTCTAGTGGCCGCGGCATTTCTGGGCTTGTGGCCGCATCTCTCCAACCTCTGCCTCTCTCTTCACATCGCCTTCTCCTCTGTGAGTGTCCAGTCTCCCTCTGCCTCTTTCTTATAAGGACACTTGTGATGGCATTTAGGGCCCACCTGAGTAATCCAGGATGGCCTCCTCATCTCAAGATCCTTAATCACATCTGCAAAGAGTCTTTGCGCCAATAAGGTGGCATTTACAGGTTCCAGGGATTACGACGTGGATATATCTTTGGAGGGCTGTTTTTCAGCCAACCACTGATGGAAAGCAAGAGACAAGTCTCACTTGCTTCCCGGAGGTGACGTCTGTCAGTGCCGGGCAGAGGGAGGCTTGTTGGAGCTGATTGCCCTCCCCATGGCTGGAAGCAGAGGTGAGGCTGATAGCTTGGGGGCAAGAGGCATCTGATAGAAGAACAAAGTGGGCAGCGCTGCACACCTTCAGCTGACATGACGGTGCCAGCAAGTCTCTGCAGTCCTTAGGAATCTGCAATTATATTTCGACTCAGGTAAAGGTTTTCCAGATCTTGTGGCTTCTTCTTGATTTATTTCTGCAGGAGCGAGGCAGTTATCACCTGTCAGTTCTGTCCAGGGATGCGTAATTAAGAGACCCTGGGATAATGCCTGGGCTATCTTTTTCTATATGGTTTGCTTTTCACTTACCTGGAATGTTACTGGAATAATTGCAGTAGGGACCTACCTGGCTGCCCTGCCTTTACTTTCTCCACCTGAGAACCTTATCTCCAAGATGCAAATCTGCCCCGAGCCCCACCCCTCACAGTAGGCCCTTCGGCGGCTCCCAGGGCCCAAAGTCCTTAGTACAGTCCTGCATACAGTGCGGCAGGAGGACACTGGGAAGACACTTAGCACCACAACTCCTTCTCTTAGTCACCTGCTTATAGGGAAGAGACACTTGAAGACATAGAGACACAGAAGACTTTGATAGTCATTGTAACTCACTGAGGTTGTGCCATTGAGAATTTGTCAATATTAACCAGAGAAGGGTTTTTGTTGTTAGCACCTTGGAGTCAATTCTAGATTCCAACTTCTTTTTTGTTTTAATTTTGTTCTTTTTTTTTTTTTTTGGAGGACGATTGGTCCTGTGCTAACATCTGTTGCCAATCTTCCTCTTTTTTTCTTTTTTCTCCCCAAAGCCCCAGTTCATAGTTGTGTATCATAGTTGTAGAGTGATAGCTCTTCTATATGGGATGCCGCCTCAGCATGGCTTGATGAGTGGTGAGTAAGTCCGCGCCCAGGACCCGAACCGGTGAACTCCAGGCCGCTGAAGCAGAACACATGAACTTAACCGCTATGCCACAGACCGACCCCAGGTTCCAACTTCTAGCGACCCTGTGTCCTGCAGAGCAGAGCCCTGCCCAGTCTTTTTGCACCATCCTCTCACCTTCCAGTGCTGTATCAGACAATGCTCCACTGCTATTCATAGGGTTTTCATGGCCAATTTTTTCAGAAGTGGGTGGCCAGGTCCTTCTTGCTAGTCTGTCTTTGTCTGGAAGCTCCACTGAAACTTGTCCACCACGGGTGACCCTGCTGGTATTTGAAATACTGGTGGCAGAGCTTTCAGCATCACAGCAACACACAGCCACCACAGTGTGACAACCCACAGATGAGCGGTATGGTTCCCTGACCAGGAAACAAACCCAGGCTGAGGCAGTGAGAGCACTGAACTGTAAGCACTAGACCACCAGGGCTGTCTAGAGAAGGGTTTACTAGTGGGAGATTCTCTGCTCTGAGATGTCTGAAGCTCTAAAGACCTTCATATTGAAGCAGCCTTTCCAGGAGAGCAGTGGGCCTTGCCACTGTGCTCATGTGCCTGCCACATAACTAGTGGTTGCATGAATAAATGAATCAAAAAACAAGTTAATATCAACACTTATAATTTGAAAATATTACCAAAATGTAGTGTGCTTATTGTGTAGGTTATGCACCCACAAAGTTCTAAATTGAGAAGATGTAGACAGTGCACGCTGCCCCTCCTTGGTCACCCAGGTGGCTGTAGAGACTTCCAGTGCTATCTGCATTGTGAATATCCTTGCAGAATATTTTATGCATATACGAGCAAAAATGTGCATGCACAAGTGCTTTTTTTCCTTCCATAATATCTTAGAAATCATTCCACAGTAGTTTTTTCTAAAATTGTTTTATCGAGATCCTATTGGCTCGTAACATTGTGTAAATTTCAGGTGTACATTTGTATATTTCAGTTTCTGTATACACTACATCATGCTCACTGCCAATAGTCTAGTTTTTGTCTGTCACCATATATACGTGCCCCTTACCTCTGGTAACCACCAATCTGTTTTCCTTATCTATACGTTTGTTTATCTTCCACACATGAGTGAAGTCACATGGTATTTGTCTTTGTCTGACTTATTTCGCTTAGCATAATATCCTCAAAGTCCATCCACATTGTCTCAAATAGCACGATTTTGTCTTTTTTTATGGCTGAGTAGTATTCTATTGTATATATGTACCACATCTTCTTTATCCATTCATCCATTGATGGGCACTTGAGTTGCTGCCACATCTTGGCTATTGTGAACAAGGCTGTGATGAACATAGGGATGCATAAATCTTTTTGAATTGTTGATTTCATATTATTTGTATAAATACCCAGTAGTGGAATAGCTGGATCATATGGTATTTCTATTTTTAGTTTTCTGAGAAATCTCGATACTGTTTTCCATAGTGGCTGCACCAGTTTGCATTCTGACCAGCAGTTTATGAGGGTTCCCTTTTCTCCACATCCTCTCCAACACTTGTTATTTCTTGTCTTGTTAATTATAGCCATTCTGACAGGTGGAAGGTGATATCTCATTGTGGTTTTGATTTGCATTTCCCTAGTAATTAGTGATGTTGAACATCTTTTCATGGGCCTGTTGGCCATCTGTATATCTTCTTTGGAAAAATGTCTGTTCATATCTTCTGCCAATTTTTTGATTGGGTTGTTCATTTTTGTTGTTGTTGAGTTCTATGAGTTCTTTATATATTTTGGAAATTAACCCCTTGTTGGATCTATGATTTGCAAAGATCATTGGTGGGTTGTCTTTTCATTTTGTTGATGGTTTCCTTTGCTGTGCAGAGGCTTTTTAGTCTGATGTAGTCCCATTTGTTTATTTTTTCTTTTGTTTCCCTTGCCTGAGCAGACAGGGTATTCGAAAAGATACTGCTAAGACCAATGTCAAAGAGCATACTGCCTGTTTTCTTCTAAGAGTTTTATGGTTTCAGGTCTTACATGCAAGTATTTAATCCGTTTTGAGTTAATTTTTGTGTATGGTGTAAGATAATGGTCTACTTTCCTTCTTTTGCACGTGGCTGTCCAGTTTTCCCAACACCGTTTATTGAAGAGACTTTCCTTTCTCCATTGTACGTTCTTAGCTCCTTTGTCAAAGATTAGCTGTCTATAAATATGTGGGCTTATTTCTGTGCTCTCAATTCCGTTCCATTGATCTGTGTGTCTGTTTTTGTGCCAGCACCATGCTGTTTTGATTACTAAAGTTTTGTAGTATATTTTGAATTCAGGGAGTGTGATACCTCCAACTTTGTTCTTTTTCTCAAGATTGCTTTGGCTATTCAGGGGTTTTTTTTGTTCCATATAGATTCTTTGTTCTATTTCCGTGAAGAATGTCATTGGGATTCTGATTGGGATGGCATTGAATCTGTAGATTGCTTTAGGTAATATGGATATTTTAACTATTTTTATTCCATGAGCATGGAATATCACTCCATTTCTTTATGTCTTCTTCAATTTCTATCAATAACGTCTTATAGTTTTCATTGTGTAGATCTTTCACCTCCTTGATTAAATTTATTCCTCGATATTTTATTTTTTTGTTGTGATTGTAAATGGGGTTGTATTCTTGATTTATCTTTCTACTAGTTTGTTATTAGTGTATAGAAATGCAACTGATTTTTGTATGTTGATTTTGTACCCTGCAGCTTTACAGTATTCATTAATTATTTCTAATAGTTTTTTGGTGGATTCTTTAGGGTTTTCTACATATAAAATCATGTCATCTGCAAATAGTGACAGTTTTACGTCTTCCTTTCTAATTTGAATCCCTTTTATTTCTTTTTCTTGCCTAATTGGTTTGGCTAAAATTTCCAGTACTACGTTGAGTAAGTGTGGTGAGAGTGGGCATCCTTGTCTTGTTCCTGTTCTCAGAGAAATAGCTTTCAGTTTTTCGCTGTTAGTGTGATGTTGGCTGTGAATTTGTCATAAAAGGCCTTTATTATGTTGAGACACTTTCCTTCTATACCCATTTTATTGAGATTTTTTATTATAAATAGATGTTGGATCTTGTCAAATGCTTTCTCTGCATCTACTGAGATGATCATGTGATTTTTATTCTTCATTTTGTTAATGTGGTGTATCACATTGATTGATTTGTGGATGTTGAACCATCCCTGCATCCATGGAATAAATCCTACTTGATTGTGGTGTATAATCCTTTTAATGTATTGTTGTATTCGATTTGCTAATATTTTGTTGAGTATTTTTGCATCTATGTTCATCAGCAATATTGGCCCATAGTTTTCCATTTTTGTGTTGTCCTTGTCTGGTTTTGGTATCAGGGTAATGCTGGCCTTGTAAAATGAGTTAGCAAGTGTCCCATCCTCTTCAATTTTTTGGAAGAGTTTGAGAAGGATGGGTATTAAATCTTCTTTGAAAGTTTGATAGAATTCACCAGAGAAGCCATCTGGTCTTGTACTTTTGTTTTTTGGGAGGTTTCTCGTTACTGTTTCAATCTCTTATAATTGGTCTATTCAGATCCTCTATTTCTTCTTGATTCCGTTTTGGGAAGTTGTATGATTCTAAGAATTTATCCATTTCTTCTAGGTTATCCAATTTGTTGGCATGCAGCTTTTCATAGTATTCTTTTATAATCCTTTGTATTTCTGTGGTGTACACTGTAATTTCTTCTCCTTTGTTTCTGATTTTATTTATTTGAGTCTTCTCTCTTTTTTCTTAGTGAGTCTGGCTAAAGGTTTGTCAATTTTGTTTATATTCTCAAAGAACAAGTTCTTAGTTTCATTGATCCTTTCTATTGCTTTTTTAGTTCTATTTCATTTATTTCTGCTCTGGTTTTTATTATTTCCTTCCTTCTACTGACTTTGGGCTTTCTTTGTTCTCCTTTTCTAGTTCTTTTAGGTATAGTGTAACATTGTTTATTTGAGATTTTTCTTGTTTGTTGAGGTATTACTATAAACTTTCCCCTTAGTACTGCTTTTGCTGCACCCCGTAAGTTTTGGTATGTTGTGTTTTCATTTTCATTTGTTTCTAGGTATTTTTTATTTTTCCTTTGATTTCTTCATTGATCCAATGGTTGTTCAGTAGCGTGTTGTTTATTCTCCACATATTTGTGACTTTTCCAGTTTTTTTCTTGTAGTTGATTTCTAGTTTCATACCATTGTGGTCATAAAAGATGCTTGTTATGATTTCAATCTTCTTAAGTTTATTGAGGCTTGCCTTGTTTCCCAACATACGGTCTATCTTTGAGAATGTTCTATGTGCACTTGAGAAGAATGTGTATTCTGCTGTTTTGGGATGGAATGTTCTATATATATCTATTTAGTCCATCTGGTCTAGTGTTTCATTTAAGCCCACTGATTCCTTGTTGACTTTCTGTCTGGATGATATATCCATTGACATAAATGGGGTCTTGAAGTCTCCTACTATTATTGTGTTGCTGTCAGTTTCTCCCTTTAGGTCTATTTAATAGTTGCTTTATATACTTTGGTGCTCCTGTGTTAAGTGCATATATGTTAATAAATGCTATGTCTTCTTGGTGGAATGTCTCTTTTATCATTATGTAATGCCCATCTTTGTCTCTTGTTATCTTTTTTGTCTTGAAGTCTGTTTTGTCTGATGTAAGTATAGCAACACCTGCTTTCTTTTGCTTGCCATTTGCTTGGAGTATCATCTTCTATCCCTTCACTCTGAGCCGATTTGTCTTTAGAGTTGAGATGTGTTTCCTAGAGGCAAGATATTGTTGGGTCTTATTTTTTAATCCTTCTAGCCACTCTGTGTCTTTTGATTGGTGAATTCAATCCATTTACATTTAGAATTATTGTTGTTATGAAGTCTTAATATTGCCATTTTGCCTTTTGTTTTATGGTTATTCTATATTTCCATTGTTTATTTTCCCTTGTATTTCTGTCTGCCCGCAGTTTGGTGGTTTTCTGTGATGTTTTTATCAGTTTTCTCTTTATTTATGATTTGTGACTCTGTTTTGATTTTTTGTTTTGTGGTTACCATTAGGTTTGTATAAAAGATCTCATAGATGAGATAGTCCTTTTTCTGATAGCCTCTTATCTCCATTAGCCTATGCAGGTTCCATCCTTTTCCTCTTCCTCTTCTATGTTTTTGTTATCACAAATTACTCTTTTTTGTGTTGTGAGTTTGTGACCAAATTGGAAGGAGTTATAGTTATTTTTGATGCTTTCTTTCCCTTTATCCTTTATGTTATAATTAAGTGTTTACTAACCTATTCTGATGTAGAGTTGCAATTATCTGATTCTGTCTATCACCTTGCTTAAAACTTTGTACAACTTTGCCTTTTTGTTTCAGGTAGGAGGGCTCCTTTCAACATTTCTCATAAGGCAGGTCTAGTGGTGATGAACTCCCTCAGCTTTTGTTTGCCTGGGAAAGCTTTTATTTCTCCATCATATCTGAAGGATAATTTTGGTGGATAGAGTATCTTGTCTGATAGTTTTTATCTTTCAGTATTTTGAATATATCATCATTCCACTCTCTCCTAGCCTGTAGGGTTTCTGCTGAGAAATCTGCTGAAAGCCTGACTAGGGTTCCTTTGTAGGTTATTTTCTTCTCTCTTGCTGCCCTTAATATTTTTTCGTTGTCATTGACTTTTGACAGTTTTAATATTATATATCTTGGAGAAGGTCTTTTTGCGTTGAAGTAATTAGGAGTTCTATTAGCTTCATGTACTTGTATATCCAGTTCTTTCTGCAGGTTTGGGAAATTCTCAGCTATTATTTCTTTGAATAAGCTCTCCGCTCCTTTCTCCCTCTCTTCTCCTTCTGGGATACCTATTATCCTTATGTTACTTTTCCTAATTGAGTCAGATATTTCTTGAAGAATTTCTTCATTTTTAAAAAATCTTAGTTCTCTCTCCTTCCACCTGAATCATTTCTAGATTTCTATCTTCGAGCTCACTAATTCTCTCCTCACGTGGTCTGCTCTATTTTTAATGCTTTCTACATTATTTTTCATCTCATTAATTGGGTTCAGCTCCAGAATTTCTGTTTGGTTTTTATTTAGCATTTCAATCTCTTTGGTGAAATATTCCTTCTGTTTATTAATTTTATCCCTCAGCTCATTGAACTGTCTTTCTGTGTTTTCCTGTAACTCATTGAGTTTCTTTATGACAACTATTTTGAATTCTCTGTCAATCAGATTGTAATATTCTGTGACTTCAAGTTTGGTTTCTGGAGACTTGTCATTCTCTTTCTGTTCTGCCATATTACTGTAGTTCTTCCTGGTGTTTAATGAATTGATCCTCTGCTAGCATATTTGTGGTAGTAAACACCTATCTTATTTGGAGACGGCTTCAGTTACTTTGGTTTTGAGCTGCTTCTGGTTGTATTTGAGAGCCTGCGCTTTCCACCCTCCACTGCCTCTGCCAGAGGCATCATCAGTGCCCTCCTTGTGCCACTTGTGCCTCTGAGGTTGCTGGTGCCTTGCTGCTTATGATGTCACTGCAGTCTCAGTTGTTGCCACCAGGATCACAAGGCTGCGAGCTCTTCTGCTGCTTCTGGGGTCGCCTGGGTCTTGTGTTCCTCCACTGGCTCTCCATGGGCTCTCCATGGACTTGGATGCTGCTACCCTGTGCATCACCTGCACTTCTGTTCCCAGGTTGACTGGGGGTGCTGGCTGCACCACTGCCAAGGGTGCTGGATTCATGGGTGTTGCTATCACTGCTGGGAACCCGGGGACCCAAGAACTTGTATGCAGCTCCCACTGCTGGTGGAACCAGTTTTGGGGATACCACCACTGGGGTCTAGGTCAACAGTTCTGCTGTGGTTCCTGAAGCCTCTGGTTGCAGGTTCCACCTGCCACCACTGATGGAGGGAGCAGGGGCTAAGCAGGGAGAGGTTGTTGCTGCTTGATGGTGAAGCTTCTGGTGTGTTTTGAAATCTCTGGTCAGGGCACTCTGCCCCAGCCAGGAAAATCTGAGTTTTGTATACTGTCCCCACTGTTGGAAAGACCTGGCCACTGCCAGGGGAGGGGGCACATGCACTGAATCTGCTGCGGGATGGGCAGGGAGCAAGCTGTGCCCATTTTTTCTACCCCACAGCATCCACTCACAGGTGTGGGCCGGATCCACTGGGAGACAGGCAGGGATACCTATAGTTTTTGCTCCCATTGAGTCCACTCACAGTCACACAAGCTGGATACGCTGAGGGAGGTGTGGGGACCAAGCAGCACCTGCTCTTTTGGCTCCTGCAGTCTCTATTCACAGGTGTGTGCACTGGGTCCACGGGGATAGGCAGGGAGCAAGGCACGCCTGTTTTTCCTGCCCCTGCAGTATCTGCTTGCAGGCACATGGGCCGGATCTGCTGGGGGATGGGCAGGGACGCCTATTGTTTCTGCTCCTGCAGTGTCTGCTCGCAGGTGCACACACCAGTGTAAGGATCCATGCCCTGGATTGCTGCTTCTGGGGGAGGCAGAGCTGGCTGCTCCCCTAGTTGCACTGCCTCCGCATGTCCAGTCCACCCACCTTCAGGTGTATAGATGCACGGATCTCTTAGGTGTCCTGTTGTACTGTGTAGGGAATCCTCTGTTGGTCAATGGATGTCTGATTGGCTGTAACTTAGAGGGGAGAGACAAAAGGAACAACTCACTCCACCGTGATGCTGATGTTACTCTTCCATAGCAGTCTTTAAGGAACTTTCATTCTTTTCTCTTTTGTAGTTGCCTAGTGTCTCATTGTATAGACACGCCATAGGTTATATAACCTACTCTCTTAATGGACATTTCCATTATTTCCAATCTTTTGCAAACAATGGAACAGTTAATTACCTTCACAAAAGTAATTTCTAGGTATGGAAGTATATCTATAAGACGAAGTGTATTTTCTGGATCAAAAGGTACATGTGTTTGCAATTTTGATAAATACTGTTAAATTGACCTCCAAAAAGAAGTTATACAAATTTATGCTCCTCCCAAGAATATATAAGAATGTCTATTCCCCTACACTGTTACAACACAGTATATTATCAGATGTTTTGATCTGTGCCAATCTGAGAGATGAAGATGGCATCTCAGTATAATTTTAATTTGTGCTTTTTTTATAAGAGTGAGATTGAACATCTTTTTTTATGTGTATATGAGGCTTTTGTATTTCCTATCTATGAATAGTAAGGGATTCTTCTTTGACCATTTTTCTTGTTCTTTTTTCTTATTGGTTTGTACAGCTCTTTATATATTAGGGAAATTAAGCCTTTGCATAGGATATGTCTATGATGAAATAGAAACTACATATCATTTAAGCAAACTTTTTAAATTTAATTTTGTGAATAGTTCATTATAATTGTAATAGTATAATTGATTACACAAGACAATTTTCTTATTTATTTCTAGGAATTAGACTAGTACATTTGATTACAATGGTAAGCTTTTATAATTGGCACACCTTTCCAAACTTAATTTTTAGGTTAAATATTAAATCTTTGTGTGGTGCCTAACTTCTTTCTCTGAGGTTTTATTTCAGTTCATACTGCTTCCATGGCCTGACGTATGTCCTGATGGTTCACATCCTGCCATCATCCTAAACACATATCAAGTCCCACATCCTCAATAAAACTTACCCAGCTGTTCCCATCCACGTGATTCTCCCTCGTCTCAGTCTTTATAGCATGTAAAGTATGAAATTCATCCCACAATGTTTCACATTGCCTGATACTGTTTTCTGGTTGTTCCATATGTGTAAGTCTTACCCCTTCTGAAAAACAGAGACATCTTTCATGTCCTTCACACCTCTTAAGACTCTCCTGGGAGACATACAGATGGCCAATAGGCTCATGAAAAGATGTTCAACATCACTAATTATTAGGGAAATGCAAGTCAAAACTACAATGAGATATCACCTCACACCAGTCAGAAGGGCTATAATTAACAAGACAAGAAATAACAAGCATTGGAGAGGATGTGGAGAAAAGGGAACTCGCATACACTGCTCATGGGAATGCAAACTGGTGCACCACTATGGAAAACAGTATCAAGATACCTCAAAAAATTAAAAACAGCAATACCATATGATCAGCTATTTCAAGAAATCAATAATTCAAAAAGATATATGCACCCATATGTTCATCACAGCATTATTCACAATAGCCAAGATATGGAAGCTACCCAAGTGCCCATCATGGGTGAATGGATAAAGAAGATGTGGTACATATATATATAATGGAATACTACTCAGCCTTAAAAAAGATAAAATTGTCCCATTTGTGACAACATGGACAGACCTTGAGGGTATTATGCTAAGCAAAATAAGCCAGACAGAGAAAGACAAATACTGTATGATTTCACTCACATGTGGAAGATAAATAGACTCATGGATAAGGAGAACAGATTAGTGGTTACCAGAGGGGAGAGGAGTGGGGAAGGGCAAAAGGGGTAAAGGGGCACATATGTATTGTGAGCTGTAAAAACCAGACTATTGGTGGTGAACACGATGTAATCTATACAGAAACTGAAATATAATAATGTACGCCTGAAATTTACACAGTTATAAGCCAATATGACCTCAATAAAATAAAAAATAAAAGCCCCTCCTGGAAACAAAGTATGAATACAATAAATACTTATTAACTTGAAGTAACCTTCTGAGGTTCTTAACCTATTTTCCATGGGTAGAATTCAGGGTGTCCTGAATTACTATTGTATTGTATTGTATCACTGATGTCCTTATCAGAATAGAGACACACACACAGCCACAGAAGGAAAACGGTCATGTGAAGACAGAAGCAGATGTTGGAGTGATGCTGCCATCAGCCAAGCAAAGACTGAGGTACCACAAACTGAAAGAGGCTTCAGAGGGAGCACGGCCCTGCCAACACCTTGATTTTGGACTTCCGGCCCCAGAACTGTGAGACAATGCATTTCTGTTGTTGAAGCCACCAGTTTGTGGTACTTCATTATGGCAGCCCTAGAAAACTAACACACACACTATCTATAACTTGGTCACCGATAGAAATCACAGATATTTTCATGCAAGACTATATTTTCTACAGATACCTCAAAATATTGTTTAAGCCCATCAATATTTTGAAATTATGATAATTAGACCCAAAGCTAGATCTTTTTATTTAATGAGGTAATAAATAACTTTTAAATTTATCTTAAGCTATTTTGATATTCTCATAACTGTATCTCAATATAATTATTTCCTTTTCAATTATTTTTATTTTATTTTATGCATTTAAAAAACATTATTCCAGAAGAGGTCTGTAGCCTTCTCCAGAATGCCAAAGGACTCCATGGCCCTCTGAAGTTCTTCCTGTAGGCTTCACCAGAATGCTGCAGTACTCCAACGTATCCAGCAGGGGGCACTAGAGCACCTATGCAGAGCTTCATGCACATTAACGCTGCATATTTTACTGTATTTCCCCCCCGTAAAAACAGAAATGTCACTTAAATGCATATTATTTTTAGAACATTAATAATGTATGCACTGTGATGGAAATACTTGTAGGCCTGCTATCCTATTTATTTGTCGACTCAAAAATTTTATACCATTTTTTAAATGCTTAAATGAACAATGGGTACTGAAGTTATTTTTAGACTGTATCCTATAGCTGCAGTTACTTTGTAATTTCTGTGTCCTGTATAAAAGGATAAAATGAGCATAAGATGGAAATTAATATAAAGAATAGCCTGACCATGTTACAAATATACACAAAATACCAAATAGTGTGATCCGTAGTGATAACAGTGTGGAAGGGCCTTCTAGGTCCTCGCCCAGCTAGAACATGACCTAAACGGCTTCCTAGCGTCAGAACGTAGTCCTTTTCTCGGCAAAAGAAACCCTTTCCAATTGCGTTTTCTCCGAGTCTGATCACTTTGATATTTGTTAAGTTGTCCAAATGAACGGGGTGCTGGACTATTCATTTGCCTGTTTTTCACAACAATTTTGACAGGGAGGCCACTTTGAAGGCAGGACATTTTTTGTCTTTCCCTTTTTCCCGTTATCTCACCCCAAATCCATGGCCCTTCACAGACAGCCAACTTCACAGACAGCTTTCTGCCTGGTTTTTCTGGTGGAACAGGGTCAGAGAAGGAGAAAAATGCACTAACAGAGTGAGCCCCACCCATTTCTTTTTTTGACACTTCTAAGGCCTCCTACAACTTAACAACAGTTTCCTAAGCGTTTCCGTATCCCCCTGTATCCCTGTGGCCCAGGACGTGGGAGAGAAATAGTCCCCAAACCTAAAAACTTTACATAGGACAGAGCCACTTCCTCACACTGTATGGCAACACTGCGGCATAATTTTGGGTTTAGATGGATATGACTTCAAATCCTAACTGCAAATCTTAAGCGATGTTGGTCAAATTACTTATTTCTGAACATTACCTCTGACTAATACTTATTTCAACTAATACTTGTCTCTGAAATTCTCTCTGAACATGAGTTGTCTGCTCCATAAAATGGGGTAGCAATTGCTGTTTCGTGGGTGGTTGTACAAATTCAATTCGATTTTGTTTGTAAAGTAGCTGGCACGCAGTACATATTCTGCCAATGTGAGCCCCCCTCCCTCCCTACTTCACCAAAACCCGTGCTTTCCCCTTGGCAGAGCCACAAGGACCATGTCCGAGTGTTTCTTCATGATCCTAGAAATAGGCAAGGTGGGGGCTGTTAAAGACACGTTTCAGGAAAAGATAGAATCACACTCTTATTCAAATATAAAAACGGACGTGTGTTAAAGATTTTATTTAGCTCCTCATCCAATGAGAGAATCAGGCAGATCTTATAACTGGTTCAATAAAGTCAAAAGCACAAATATACATGGAGGCAAAACTGTTTTTTTCCACCAGCTGAGAAGGGGGATCAGCGAGACCTCTCCCAGACGGGACGGAATTTACATGGCTACCAGTTATCTACAGCTCGCAGAGCTGTAGAATAGCTCAGAATCAGAATCAGGAGGAAACAAATCGGAATCAGATAAGGCAGAAGGGGTGCCTTATAGACGATAAATAGTTTTCCGTTACAATACTCCCATTTTTCTATCACTGAAGGTGTTTGCGGCAGCAGAGTGGGTCCTTTTTTCCCCCTACTTCCTAGAGTTCGATCATTCGGAAACCATCCCGCCTTCGCCCAAGCCTGTTGTGAAATCACTAAAAACTAAGGTCCCAGGTCCTGGAACAAAGCTACAGGCTCCAGGGGCAAACAAAGCCGTCTGCTAAGAATCAATGCATCGCGACAAAGAAAGGCCCAGCGGGGCAGCGCGCAGCCCCTGCTGCCCCAGAGCTCGCCGCCCGCGTCCACGCCGCAGGCTGGGCGGGCGGGCTGCTCCGGGATCGCCCCGCCCGAGGCCGCCGCCCCCGGCCGGCTGCGGCCGGACACTGACCTGCGTGCCGGCTCCTACTCAATTCCACGCCCAGCAGGAGGCTCAGGTAGAGCTCTCCGCCCAGCAGAGCGGCACCCCCGGCTCCCAGTGTCAAGCCCTGGTGGTTTGCTTACTAGTACAAAACAAATTCTTTCCCCAATGCCTCCAATTCTTGAGTCTCACCAGAAGGCCACGCACGCTAACTTAGGACCTTCCCACTCCCGTTCCTAAGCTCAGGAGAACGTTAGTCCTTCACTCTGCCCGTGGGTTGGCATTTGGTCTGCGACTGTGATCATCAGATTGTGCCTTGCTTATCACTTAGCAATTAAGTACACAAGGAAGTGATCGGGAATCATGATTTTTATTGACTGAACTACTCGGCTTCTATGTTGAGCAGCGAGTGGATTCAGCTCTATCCCAGCCCTTCTCTGCTCCTAACAGGTCCTCCCCTCGGGCTTCCTACTAGCAGGGCCGAGACCGAAGCGAGGCAAGCGAGGCATTCGCCCCTGCTGCAAAAATTAAGGGGTGCTAGGGTGCAAAAACTCCATAATTAAGGTAAATAATATTTTAATACAATGTGTTTTGTGTGTGTGTGTGTGTGTGCGTGTGTGTGTGTGAGGAAGATCAGCCCTGAGCTAACATCCGTGCTAATCCTCCTCTTTTTGCTGAGGAAGACTGGCTCTGAGCTAACATCTATTGCCAATCCTCCTCCTTTTTTTTCCCCCAAAGCCCCAGTAGATAGTTGTATGTCATAGTTGCACATCCTTCCAGTTGCTGTATGTCGACCCCGTCTCAGCATGGCCGGAGAAGCGGTGCGTCGGTGCGCGCCCGGGATCTGAACTGGGCCGCCAGCAGCGGAGCTCGCGCACTTAACCGCTAAACAACCGGGCCAGCCCCTACAATGTCTTTTTTAAAATCAAGATCAATGCAAAAAATCCACGATGAACAACATATGAAAATTTTAAATAAAAAGAGGATCCAAGCCTGTATACACTCAACCTTGAGGGTGAGTCCTGGCCCTGCCACCAGGCCCAGGTAAAGGCAAATCAGGCAGGTAGCACCTTAGACTTTGCTGCACTGGTGTTTATGATTCCCGGCTCTCACAGATAAAAGTGCATTTTCAAAATAGCAAATGTACACTTAAGATTTGTTTTGCATTGAACGTCTATTTTACACTAAAGGAAAAAGTAAACAGATATTGAATTCTGATTAATTAAATATTTAAACGGAAATGTACTGATGTTTACAATTTACTTTGTCCAGAAAAAATAGGATGGGTTATGGATGGGTGGAGGGAAGGATAGAGGGATAGATATTTATAAAGTATAGTAAAATATTAATAGTAGAATCTACATGGTCGGTATATATGTGCTCACTATAAAATTCTTTCAACTTTACTGTACGTTTGAAATTTTCCAAAATAGTTTTATTTTTTGTGTGTGTGAGGAAGATCAGCCCTGAGCTAACATCCATGCTAATCCTCTTCTTTTTGCTGAGGAAGACCAGCTCTGGGCTAACATCTATTGCCAATCCTCCTCCTTTTTTTTTTTTTTTCCTCCCCAAAGCCCCAGTAGATAGTTGTATGTCATAGTTGCACATCCTTCTAGTTGCTGTATGTGGGACGTGGCCTCAGCATGGCCAGAGAAGCACTGCATCGGTGCGTGCCCTGGATCCCAACCCGGGCCACCAGTAGCAGAGCCTGCGCACTTAACCAACCACTAAGCCACGGGGCCAGCCCCAAAATAGTTTTAGAAATCAAAAAAATTTGGGAAAACATAATATAAAGTAATCCAGTCTCTGCCACAATGAACGTAAGATCACCAGATTCCAAGTTAGGGATCCTAGACTTGTCACTTTCCTTTGTCCTCTAATGAGTAGGAAATGTTACGGTTTTGACTCCAAGTGAACCAAGTTTCCTGTCCTCAATGACATGTGTTAGATCACATGCCAGCGTGTCTGGCAGAAGTGTCCAATGTTTATACAAGGACAACAACCTACTTTTATTTTTTCCAAAGCCCTGGCGTCACTTGGTGTGTGATAATTCACACACAAGAGAGTTTCTGCTCTCAAGGGCATCTAAGTATGTCATGCCCCTAGCACAGCACAGGACTTTGTCAATATTTCATGATTATTAGCTATTGAAGAGTGGCGGAATACGCCACCGCAAAATATGCCACTTTTTGGCACTAGGATTATTTTGAGCTGAAGGCAAAAGAGAAGAAACAGATACAAGAAAAGCTCTCTGCCCTCCTGCATTTGCCTAAAAGCAGGACATAAATTTACAAAGGTCTCTCTCCTCCCTTCTCTACCAGGAAGGACAAAGTTTAATCCCCAGGGACAACTTTAAACCCTTATCACTGGAGAAGGCATTAAATCTACATAAATCTTACTCATGTTTACCATGCTGTTTCTGATCGTCTCTCCATAACTGGCCTCCCCCACACCTTTCTTTCTTTATCGTCTCTCCATAACTGGCCTCCCCCACACCTTTCTTTCTTTCTTTCTTCTTTAGCTGAACATGGTATTTAAGTCGGTATTTAAGTCGGTATTTAACCACCTCTGAGAGTTACTCATTTTTCCCTGGGTATCTCTCATGATACTTGTGGTATACGGGTTAATAAACTTCTGTTTGTTTTTCTCTTGTACATATTTGCCATCCATATATCTTGAAGTTTGGAATTTGATGCCAGAAATCTGAAAGCCAAGATGCAAAGGCTTATTTGTGAATGTAAGTGGAGTGTGGCCTGGGCAATTTCCTAAATAACTATACTCCTTAGCAGCTGTTTGTTTGTTTGTTTGTTTTTTGAAATAAAAGCTTCATTGAAATATAATTCACATACTATAAGATTTATCCATTTAAAGTGTACAATTCAATGTTAATTTAGTATATTCACATAGTTGTCCAATCATCACCACAATCAATTTTAGTACATTCTCATCACCCCAAAAAGAAACACCATACCCTTTAGTCAACATCTCCCAAACCCTCTATCTGCACTCCCTCAACCGAAGGCAACCATTAGTCTACTCTCTTGTCTCTATAGATTTGCCTGATCTGCATATTTCATACAAATGGAAGCATACAATATTTGGCTTTTTGTGACTAGCTTCTTTCACTTAACATACTGTTTTCAAGGTTTATCCATGTTGTAGCATGTATCAGTACTTCATTCCTTTTTATAGATGAGTAATATTCCATTGTACAGATATAATGCATCTTTTTTATCCATTTATTGGTTGATAGATATTTGAATTATTTCCACTTTTTGACTATTATGAATACGGCTGCTATGAACATGCATTTAGAAGTTTTTGTGTGAATATATGTTTTCCTTTCTCTTGGGTATACACCTAAGATTAGAATTGTTGGGTCATATGGTAATTCTATGTTAAACCTTTTCAGGAACTGCCAGACTGGTTCCCACAGTGGCTGCACCATTTTACATTCCCACCAGTACATGAGGGCTCCAATTTCTCCACATCCTTGCCAACACTTGTTATTATCTGTCTTTTTATTGTAGCCATCCTATAGCAGCTGGCTTTTATGTATCAGGGCTGAACTGATGAAAGCGCCGAATTAAGAAGGTCAGGGGTGGAACGGACATCTACATTAGCTTCAATATGTATGGAGCACGTGGCGGGGAGTGTCTGAGTTTGGGTTCCCTCAGAATCAGACACTGAGACAAGGATTCTAGTGCAAGCAGTTTATTTCAGAGGAAAAGAAAACACTGGATGGGGAGTAGGGAAGTGAGACTTGGAGGGCAAGGCAGCCAATGTGGGATCAGCAATCAAGCCAGGAGCTACTGTGGACAAGGAGAGCTTGTTCCCTCCAGGGAAACTCTGAGGATCGGTACAGAACACACACCGTGTGGTCTCCAGAGAGATGATGGAGCTGGGGTATGTATACACCATGTCCCATCAGCCTTTGGTTGAGGCTGCTCCCAGGAGGGCGTTATTTCTCTGCCCCTGCCATGAAGATAGCCAGAGACAGCTCTCCGCTAAAAAAGAAAAAAAAGGAGATTCTGGTGGTTTGAAGTTGGACTGGTGGGCACTGAAGTGGTTTGAACAAGGAGATATAAGCAGGACACTGAGAGAGTACACTGCAGGGGGTATGAAATGGTGCCTACCTACCCACAAAGAGCTTAAGTCTCATCAAGGCAAGATGTGAACACATGGCAGAAATAGACAGCAATCAGTGGAATGTACCGCCACGCCAAATGACCATTTGAACATTGTGCAGGCAGAACGACAAAAGTGGTGCAGAGAAATGACCATGTGTGGAATGAGTCCCTGTATGTGAGGTGTCCGGAAAAGACAAATCTCTAGAGAACGAAGGCAGACTCAAGGAAATGGGCTCCACGGTCGTTTTACGAAGATGGAAGTGTCCTCAAATTGGATTGTGGTGATGCCTGCACAACTCTGTAACTGTAGTAATAGAGTCGTTGAATCTTATACTTAAAAGGAGGAAATTTTATGGTATGTAAATTACACCTCAATAAAGCTGTTTTAAAAAGATGGCTCAAGGACTTAAAACTGCCGGCAGGCACAAGGATTCAGGGCTGGCCTGCATTCTTTATCTATCTGCATACCAGGCATTGCGCTGCCCCTGAACCAGACTCCAGGGGGTGACAGGCAGAACAACTTTGCTGTTGGAAAGCCATCAGATGCTGACTGCCACGAGCTGGACAAGTTATCCCGTCTCCCTGCGCTTCGTTTTCTTCACGTGGACGGCGTTGGATGTTTTCTAAAGATCACAGGAGTACCTAGCACCTCAAAATCTGATAATACTATAGTTGTTACATAGTACCATTAGGGATCATTTCTGGGCACTATGAGGCACAAATACGGTATTGTGATTGCCGTCCACAAAAAAGTGGATTGGAGAAGCATCCTGGCCCCAGGACACTTTATAAAACGAATGGGACTTTTAAAATGAATAATGTAACAGTGCTAATCCAGGAGAATACAGCGTGGGGCACGAGGAAAAGCGCATCGGAGAAGAAATGGCAGTGAGTAGCTTTCTGGGTGCACGGCTTTTAACGATTGATACAGTTGGTAGAAAATCTGGCTTCAGGAAACCTCCAACTCAGCTTGATGAAGAATGAAAGGAATTTCCATTAGTTACTCCAGCTCTTATTCCGTCCTTCTGATGACAAAAGAAAATGGAAACGACTGAAGCGTGCTTTATATAACTGAGGTTATTGATTTGATTTGAGCAGGTGATAAACTTGGCTGGAATGCCGCACGTGGTTGGCTGAATTAGGCCATACAGTCATCAGTTTTAGTCAAATTCTCTTTTAAACACCAGTCCAGAAGTTTCTCTTGCATTAGAAACCTCTTAGTAGCTCAGTTTTCTATCACAATTTCCCCTCAATACTTTTGCAATCAGTTGTGGTTGCTGTATGTGTTTTGAGGTTGAACTTTATTAGCTGCTAACAAAATTAAGTCAACTGATTAAAGCTATTTAGTGTGGGTTTCATGAAATATTATCTTACAGGTGTCTGATTTTCAGAATGAAACTTAGCAAAACGAGAATCCTGTGCATGACCCATCTTTCAAATGATTTTGCTTATAGAAAGTAATGACTCTACTGGTGATTTTTATTATCTTCTTGATTTTTTTCTGAATTTTACAAATATTCTAAAACAAATTAGGCTTTTTATTTTGTTTAATTATACCAAATATCTCATGAATATATTCTGTTTGTAAAAGATTCAAACAACCCAGAAGTATCTAGATAAAAAATAAAGTCCTACACCACTACTGTTATCACCAACCCTACTGTCTTTTGCTGCAGCTGTAACAACTGTGACAGTTTAGTGTGCCTCCTGCTAATTATTTATTTATTTATACTCACATGTAGTTTCATGGTATTACATTATATGTTCTGATTATATTATATGTTATGACTTGCCTTTTGTGCTTAAAAATGTCTGGATGTGGGGCCAGCCCGGTGGCATAGCGGTTAAGTGCACGCACTGTGCTGTGGCAGCCCTGGGTTCATGATCCTGGGTGCGCACCGATGCACCGCTTGTCAAGCCATGCTGTGGCCACATCCCATATAAAGTAGAGAAAGATGGGTACAGATGTTAGCCCAGGGCCAATCTTCCTCAGCAAAAAGAAGAGGATTGGCAACGTATGCTAGCTCAGGGCTGATCTTCCTCACAAAAAAAAAGTCTGGATGATCTTTAAATATATATGTATGTATATACATATTTCATTCTTTTTAGTGGCAGCATAGTATTCCAGTACTGTAGCTTATTTTATGATGCTCACATTGATGGACATTCACTTGATTTTCCAGTTCATTGGGCATCCTTTATACATACACGTTTGTGCACATGAACAAATATTTTTGTAGGGGAGATTCCTAAAAGCGGAGTTGGTGGATCAAAGGGTATTTGCATTTTTAGTTTCAGTAAATATACTGCCATATTGCTGTTCACACAACCTGAACCATATACACTCCCAACGTCAATTTATGAGTGACTAGTTCTTTCACAAATCCTGAATATTATCCATTTTTAAATTTTTGCCAATCTGATGAGCAAAAAATATCCCATTTCCTGAATGATAGTGAAGTTGAGGTTAGGCATACTCTCATATATTTATTGATCCTGTCATTTGTCCATTTTACAGATTACAGATATATTCTCCCAGTCTCTCTTGTGACTCTTATTTTAGTTTATATCCTTTGTCATACAGAGATTTTTCATTTCCAAGCAGTCAAATCTGTCAACTTTTTCTTTATGGCTTTTGAGTTTTAATTTGGTTTAGAAAGGCCTTTCTCATGACAAGATTATAAAACTATTCTCTTGCATTTATTTCTAAATCTTTTATACTTTTATAAAATTAAAACTTTATTCCATTTGAGAATTTTTATTTTATTTTGTTTTATGTATAGTGTGAGGTAGGGGTCTAACTTTATTTTTTTCCAAATAGGTAGCCGACTGCCTCAGCACCATCATGGCGTAATAAATCCTTCCTCCACTGATTTCAAATACCACATTTTATCAAATCAACATTTTCCATTGCATTTTCTATTTGATTATTATTGATGTATAGGAAATACATTTATTTCATTTAAATTTTAATACATTTTAAGGAAAAGTTCACTCCATTTTTTTCTTGTGTGAAAAAAGAAAACTCTCTTCATTGTGATGTCTTGGAATGATAGAATTTTTTTTCAGCAAAGTTCATACCATCTGAAGGTACCATGAAAAAGAATGAGTATGAGATGGTTATAATGCATTTTCCTTAAAAGAAAATGATGTAGTGCTTTGCTGCTCAGAGTGTGGTCCTCAGAGCAGCAACATTGGCATAATCTGGGAGGTTATTAAATTGCAGTATCTCAGGTCTCACCCCCAGACACACTGAATCAGAATTTGCATTTGAGCAAGATGCCCAGGCAGGCCACGCATGTGCACAGTAAAATTTGAAAGCACCAGTCTAGTACTGAGTATCACTGGTTTTGCTTCCCTGGCAATCGTGGCCTCTTTCTCTGTTAGGAGCATCTTGATTTCGCTTTGCTAAAATGCCCTTCCCCCCTTGCATGTGGGAAGCACCAGGTGGGATTGTCAACTGAAGTTTCCTACCCTTGCCAAGGGGGAGTGAACAATCAACAAGAGTTGAGCAAATAAAAATCTATCTTCTTGGAACCCTTGACATAAACACCAAAAATGATAAAAGTTGCCTATTCCAAAGCCTATACAAAAACCAAACCAAACTAAAATGCTGCCCATCAGATCTTACTCTGCAGAGCTGTCTTGGTTTCCTCCTTTTCTTGGGCCTGGCTTCTCATTTGACTGCAAGCTATGCCATGTAACACTTTTGCTTTAGTTAACCAAGGTTGGGTTCTATGGCTTACACTCAGGAAACTCTGAGAAATACCTCCAAGTGGGATATTGCAAGGGACAAACTCCACCATGTGGAATTGGCTAAGTCAAGATAAGGCAAGAGAAGCCCTCATCCTCCATGGGAAGTTAGAGATTCCTACAGAGTGGTTAGAAAGCTTCTGGATCTGCAGATGCTGCTATATCCTGGATTCTGTCCATGTGCCTACCGAGGCTAGAGCTACAGGGGACTCGAAGGAAGGATGCTGTGTCTTAACTACAACTTCTGGCCTTTAGTAGAAACTTACAAAAAAGGGGCAAGATTTGAAGTAAAGGAGAGCCCTAGAATGCTAGGAGAATGGAGGCATCTACGCCTGTTTCTCAAAGACCAAATCCATCAGGTCTATGTTAACATTTCAGGACCATGACCAACTGACCACTCTAAGGACCCAAAGATCACTAGAATGTGGGCTCCTCAAGACAGGAACTTTGTCTTTTTCCATTGCTATATCGTCAGCCCTTAGAACAGTGGTGGCACATGGTGAGAGCTTAGTAAGTATTTGCTGAATGAACGACTCAGCATTCATTCCAAGCATTACTCGTCCAAGGATTTGATAAAAGGCAGGTTGGATGAAAGGCCACCACAGTTTTATGGGAGTTGTATTGCCAGACACACTGATTGGTGGAGAGGGAGACATGCCCCATACCAACTCAATTTCATCTCTGGGGTAACTATGACGGCTTCTGGACTTTTTCAGATACTTGAAAAGATAACTGCCCTTTCTCTGCTTAAGACAGCTTGACTTAATTTCTGTCACTCATAACTAAAAAAGAATTGATTCATGCACTTACTCTACAGGCTTGTTGAATTCAAAATGGGATGCCATATCAGGGTATAACCTTTTCAAAACTTTCCTCATTGACTTGTTTGATGTGGTGTAAGATGACAAATTGGAGGCAAGGATGCTCCTTTCTGTTTTAGTTCAGTCCCATCTTAGGTTCTCTGAGCTAGGTTGAGCTGCAGTGTGGATCAGTTACAATGCCAACAGTACTCAGGAAATTTGTTTCAGAAATGAATTGTCAAGCTGCTCATGTAAATAGGAGCAGAATGTCTCCATGACCCTGCAGGTTCCTGCTCTTGTGATTTCTATTATTTTTCTAAACTCTCTCTCCCTCCCCTCTCCCTCCTCCTCCTCCTCTCTCTTATCCATTGCCATCTCTCCATCTTTACCTTCCTTTGGATAACAGTCATATTTTTGTAGCTCTAAATTCTCTTTTCTCCAAAGAAAGGTGTATGCAAAGCACACTGGTCATTCCCCAGGATAAGACTATTAGCCCAGTGAGATCAGGGAAGCTTTCACAGAGGTGGTAACCTGGTTTTAAAAGATGGGTAGGGATTGGTTTGGGAGACAAGGGGTAGAGTGGGGTGCACCATGCAAATACGTTCCATACAGAAGTAAAAAGTTGTGTGAAGGTAGGGAGAAATGGATATACAGAAACATAATTGTAATAGTAAAGTTTATTTCCCCATTATTAATGTGCATCAGATCAAGTAAAAATAATTAACTGAAAAAGTAAAGGATCTAAACAATAGTTAATAAGGTAAGTTAATCAATCATACAGGAGATGTATGTCACAAGGAGAAGTTATATCATTTTCTTCCCCCAAACTTTTATTTGGAAAATGTTTAAACTTACAGGAAAGTGAAAGAGGTAGTACTTCTCCACTGGGACGCTCAGTCCGGTGCCAAGGAGCATAGAAAATCAGAGCACAGACATGGCTGAACGTAGTGCTGCTTCCTGGAGTGTCGATTTTCTTTGAAGATATTCAGGGGAGTGAAACTTTATCTTTATAATAAAGCCAACTTGAATATTTCCGAAGCAGGATGCAAACTTCTTGTTATTTTTAAAGATGATGCTCAAGCCTTCAAAGAGGATTTTCAAAACCTCAGAGAAATGCATTAATTCTTTGTGGCAATTAGGAAGATGTTGGTGGGCGTGTTTGAAAAGCACAATAGTCAAAATTTCTAACTTGTCCCAATTTTATGATTTGTCCCTGTCACATATCTCCACTTCATTGTCACTCTTCTCTCCACTCCACAGGACCTAGGCTCCAGCCTCTTGGGATTTCTCATCTTTTCCCAAATATTCTTACCTTAGCATCTGCTTGACCCCTGCCTAGAACCATCCTTGAAAATCCGACTCAGTCTTACTTCCTCTTTGAAACTCTCTAAGCAGAGTGCAGTGGAAAGAGTATATCTTTGGAGACTCTGATAAACCGTGTTAATGGTTTTGTTCCCAGTTATTCACTCCTCTGACCAGTAAGGGCCCCTTAGCAGTTGCCCTGTGACTTGCAGTGACCTCCCTGTAGGAGGAGTATAGTTTCCCTGCCCTGCTGATCAGAAGTGACAAATACCACATCCAGATGGAAGTTCTCACAGACTTTTCCAGGCTCAGCCAATTCTGTTTTCCCTCTGCCACAACAAGATGGCGTGTTCCCAATAGTGGCTGCTCTTTCCAACTGGACCCTGGAGTGAAGAAGACACGTGGAGGAGAGCTGTCACCAATCTACAGCCAATGTGTAACGTGATTGAGAAATAGACTTTTGTTGTTATAAGCTACTGAGATTGGGGGGTGTGGGAGACAACTTGGAACCCCAGCTTATTTTAAGCTGAAGACCCATGACATTCAACAGGTGCAAAAAAAAAAAAAAAAAGCATTCTCAGAGCTTCTCTTATCTGACTAAAAGCAGCAACTTCTGGGAAATAAGACTGCCTTATTTCCTCTTCAGAGCAGATCTCCTCCTAGAGTGGAGAACACAAATAAAATCCACCCCAAATCCCTTCTCCAGTGGAGTTTATGGCACTGAAGGAGATGGAAAGACCACTTATACCTGTGTAGACAAACATTATCACAAACTTTCTTGTCTCCTGAAATCCATTTATCTTTCCAGAAAATCATTTGTTTTCCTGTAAGTATATTTCTCCCTTCTCTTTCACCTATTAAGATGGTACGTAAGCCCCAAATTCTAACTTTCCCTTTGTGTTATTCATCGCTGTGTTCTCCCATGTGTGTAAGTGTTACACACATAAATCAGTTGGTTTTTTTCTCCTGTTAATTTGTCTTTTTTCAGTTTAATTCACATGCCCCAGTCATAGAACACAAAGGAAAAGATTTTCCTCCTCTACAAGGGCCATTTGTTACTACAGCAAAGCTGATTGATACAGAGACAGATGAGCCTTAGTTTCCAATTGTGTCTGTGCCATTTGCTTGCTGGGTGAAGCTTATGTTCTGGAAGACCCTGGGTCAAATGGTCCTTTATAGGCTTATAAGTTGAATATAGCTAATGATTTTTTCTTTGTTATGAAGAACAAATAGTGACTGTTGTATATTGGTATTAAGCCATAATAATACATCTTCTTTTTCAGAAGAGACACTATACATATTGCAGTGAGAAAAGAGATTAGATAATATTTGCCAAATTCCCATGAGAAACCTCTCTGTCTAAGAATTATTATTCCTTGTTGTTTTAATGTTTCTATTAAAGAAGAAATAAGGAAATGTCCACTAAATGCGCTTAAAACCTTCATTTACAATTATGGCTGGATGTCACAGGGCCCATCATTGCTGCCCCGGGAGAGGTCATCAAAGGGAGTTGAGTCCGTGCCCTTCTTGAATCCGCACCTCACCCTCCCACAGAGCTTGGCTGCGCATCACAAGCAGCACTTCTTTATCTGCCCCTGAGATCAAGTAAGCAGAGTCCCAGAAATGCTCAGATATTTGGAAAGTTCACCTCAGAGCAACGGACTGGAAAATTATACAGATATTGCCTTGATTTTGTTGAGCAAACTGTCTGAGATAGAAAATACAAGGCATAATACCTGACCCATTTGACCGGTTGCTACTGTAGGGGGAAGAGGGAGAATCTCCCTCTGCCCTTTTCCTTAAGGTTCTTATGGCTGGCCAAATAATTAACAAGACAGGTTAGCAGGAGAAAATAATACCAAGTTTAATAACATGTATACATCGGAGAAAGCAGGGACACTGCGTTTCTCAACACAATAGCAGAAATTCTCGTCTTAAATACCATGTTCAGCCAATGACAAAGGAGGATTTTGGGGGTTGGGGGAGTCAGTTACAGGAGATTACCACTAAAGCACAGTAAACAAGAGTAAGGTTTATTATGCAGCCCCAAGGCCTCACCTTCCACATTGATAAGTCACTAGAAATGAGCTCATCCCCCCTCTTCCCAATACAGAGAGGGAGATACCTTTACAAATGGAGACTTCCCTTGTAAATGATTGTCTGACAACTCCTCGCAGGGCCATCCAAAGAATGTGGCCAGAGAGACAGAACTCCCGATAAGATGGGCTTGTTGGTGCCTTTTCTATTGTAACCTCTATCCTACATTATCTTTATAGCAGTCATGATAGATCTGTTCTAGGAAGGAGCCACCATGTCAAATTCTTTAGGCAGTTAGTGGGGGAGGTCAAATGTCCCTCAGAGAAAACAACCAAGGTAAAGAGATAGATTTCAGGGTGGCCAAATCTTGATCTCCCACACTATTTATCATTGTGCAGACACTTCCGCCTCATTGAGTGTTAAAAAGAATCATAGCTGAAACAAGAGACACTGCGAGTTGGTGACTGTTGTAGTTGGGTAATGGGTTCATGGAAGTGTCTTGTACTTTCTTCCAATTTATGTGCAATTTGAATTTTTCCATCATAAAAAGTTTAGGAAAAAAAGAGAGAGAGAGGATCAAAGTAGGCTTATTCCAGAGAAGGGGGTCTCCTGACTTTAGCTAGTGTTGAAAACAACTGAGTAAATTACTTAACTTTCTGAGCCTCAGTTTCTCTATCTGCAAAATGGGATTAATAATACCTCTCTCAGAGAATAGTGTCTTAATAAGGAGTTACAAGGATAATAGCCTTTGGTCCACAAAACAAACAACTGTTTGTAATAAGACCTTTTTTCTCTGGTTACTAAAGTAACCCTCAAAGTATTTGAAGTCTCTAGGAAGGAGTTTGCTGTTGCAACTTGTCTTGACATGAGTACAGCCATGTTTGGCCGCTCCATTGACCTACAGCCACCAGCACAAAAAGAAATATAAAAGCTGCTTTCTGTGTGGTGGGAACTGGCCTTTTCCCGGGAACTGGCCTTTCTCTCATGGAGGGAGTTGCAAGTTGTAACATTTCAAGGCTCTTGGAGCGTCGTAGCACGGGATGGACTGGCCATCTGTGCCGGGCTGGGACGATAACCAAAGAGAACAACGCACGTACACAACTACTGGGCCGGGATGTTATCCAGGGGGCTCAGTGCACGTACGCCACTGATAACCATTTTGTACATGGGAACACTAAATGCTTGCTCTGCAAACTCTGTAATTGCTTACTCTGAAAATTACTGATGGTATAAAAACTGCTGGAAACTGAGACCCGGTGAGAGTTCCACCTGTGGAAGGGACACCTTGCCCAGGACGTGTGATCCTTGCCCAGCCGCGTCGATTGACAGGGCTCTCCCGGCAGTGGGGCGTGGATGTTGTGAGTAATTGATTTGATGTAAAGTAATTGATTTGATATAAAGTAATTGATCTGATGTGTTCTCTTTTCGGTCAACCTGGTGTTTCTCTTTCCGGTTGATTTGTGTCATTTCTCTTCAGCCGATGTGGATGTTTTCCCTTTCCAGTCGGGCTGATGTTTTTTCCCTCTTAATATTTGACCTATTTGGATCTGTTTGCAGACTATCGCCTTTACTATCCTCTATATAATAAAATATACCTTCAGTCCATTTGTTTGGAGTGGAAAGTGTCTTTTACGTCTCCGATCGAATCCCCGAACCTCTCATAACACAACTTGATTATAATAAAGCATTTGAATTTGGCAGCAATGCTGTTTTAAATATAAATATGTGATTAGCGTTCAGATAAATATTTTAAAGGGCCAGGGGGATATTTTTGTCTGGGCAGCCCCTAACTGCCTGCCTATTCTCTATGCATTCGTAACTCCAGCCCAGCTGCCTTGTAGACCACGCCTAGATGACTCAGGGCTCCCCAGCTAAGCTACAAGAGGAAAGGCCCAAAGTCCATCAGGACAGCCTGAGGGCATCTGTGTTGCACTTTGAACCTGCTAAAGTTCACTGTTGAATGCAATGTTCCTCCACTAACCGGAGAAGGACAAAAGTAGATTCCCTGAGGACCCCTCCATCCCTCTCCACCATCAGTGTGCACTGACACTTTTGCTCCTGATGGTTACAAGTTGTAACCTTTAACTGACTCCTTTGGCTAGAGATGATTCTCCCCATTCTTTCCCACTGAGTCTTGGAAGGATGAAAGGCAATTTAGAGGGGAAAAGAACCTGCTTCTAATTTCACTTTGGAACCAGACATTTATTCCTTAATTCACACTGATGCAGATAAATTGGTAAAGAACTTGGCTCTGTTCTCAATCAAGATTAGTTTTCTCTCTCACTGAGTTCCCACAGGTCTCTGTTTAAGCCTTTAGAATGTTGTGTTACAGCATTTAGAACATGTAGTGTATCATTTATTTTCCCTATTAGACAGTGACTTCTGATATATGAGAGATGCTCAATAAATGTTTATTAAACAGGTGGATGGATGGAAGGATGGGTATGTGGGTGAATAAATGACTGTTTGGGTCAATGGATAGAAGGCTATCTGTAAGCCAGGAAAGAGCCCTCACAAAGAACCAAATCTGCCAGTACCTTGATCTTGGACTTCCCAACCTCCAGAACTGTGAGAAATAAATGTCTGTTGTTTAAGCCATGCAGTCTATGACATTTTGTTATAGCAGCCTAAGTTGACTGAGACAATCTCCTTCTGCCTATGAGTATATTTCTGCATCCAGCTCTAAACGCATGTGTATTTGCTTATGTCTTTGTATATGTGTCTGTGTTTCTCCTTCTTCTGGATGTGGTTTAATTGAAAGAGCCAGTAATACTTTAAGCATTTCTATAAAACAGAGATAATAATAGCACCTATCTCATAAGACTGTTATAAGTGTCAGGTAGCATTATTATTTTACATTTATCACTATTGATCCCTAGATTTGAATTTAAAATTTTGAATTTATCTTGTTTTACATCATCATTCATAAAGTCTATTTTAATGGTTAAGATTGGGTTTGGATCTCAGCTTTACCCACCATCTATCTTGCCAGCCAGCCAGCCAGCCAGCCATTGCCTCAGTTTCCCATCTGCAAAATGGACATAATAAGATTAGATTTCTAACAAGATATGATGAAGTAATCCACGTAAACTGTTTAGTATAATGCCTGGCACACACTTATTAAACATCACCCAATAGAAAGAGTACAGTGTTCTGTTGGAAATGATGGTGTTGTAGGGAGAAAATTCACAGATATGGGTGAAGGTGAGGCTGTAGTGCTGATGACTCTGTGGGTGTCTTCACAAAGCTCCTTTTCCTGGGAAGAAAGGAAAGATGGGCCACACTGGGTCTGTGATGGAAACACCCCCACCTCCGATGGGTGAGATGGATGGTCATTGCTGACAAGTGTTGACTTTCTCCACTAGGAGGAATGTGGGCTTGCCAGAGCTGGAGGGCGTCCCCATGTTGAATGTTACCCTCCAGAACTGGTTTGAACACTAATTCATTCCGTGTGTGAGTGATGACAGACCTTTGTTGATCCTTTTGTGTGCTTTCCAGCTGAGTTTCTTAACACGTTCTTAACATCTGGAAGTAGGTAACTGTGTTTATAAAGTAAGATGAACTAGACACAAAAAATGTGTCTACCCCAAAAAAGTAACTTACCTAATTGAGAAAGGCATTTGTTCTCTGGGAGCCTAAGGTTGGAAGATCAGCTGTAGCACTATACCTGGCTTTCTGGGGTGTACTTGGCATGCTCATTGGGGTTTCCTAACTCCCGGACTCTGTCTTGATTGTGTATGGACACATATTTCTGTAAATGTTGTTTGAAAGGAAAAATATTGATATTAAGTGGCAATTTGGGACCGTCTTCCAAGTTCGAGTACCTTGCTATTTCTTCTTCTCTGTCCCCATCTCCACACCAAAGACCAGAGGGCTACTGAGCTAAGCAGAGCCTGATTGACAGATGCGGGGAAAAGGGATGGGGAAACTAAGTGATGGTAAGCCTCTATCTGTACAAAATCTTCCCACTGCTGCAACTGATGGCCACATCCTACTTCCTTGCTCTCTTCAAGGAACTTCTAGGCTGCATGCTTTTTGCTTATTAATAAGAATAAAGGTGTAAGCAGGAATGCAACACTATCACAAGAGCCAACATTTACCGAGTATGTACCATGGGCTAAGCATTATAATCAGTGAGGCCTTTCCAAGTGTGATCTCATTCCCTCTCTTTCAGGATGCTTCTTAATCGGGACTCCTATGGGTTCACAGGCACTGTTATAGCTGTGCCAGTTGTTAAAATATGAAAATACCACAGTACTGGTTGGTAACTAGGTGATGCCCAAGCCCACCAAGTACCTCCCACCCACCCATCGCTCTGGTCCCAGGTAAGGCGTCCTGAGTGGCTGCCCTGGCGTCTACCCACCAGCAACCTGCTGAGGCTGCAACAGCTCCCACCCCCGTTTGTAACCCCCAGGCCCATGGGAAATGCCCAGTGTCGACCTGGCTTTGCAAGGCTGTGTTTACCTGCTGCCCTCTGGCGCCCTCCGTAATTACGGCTGCTGCTGCTTGGAGCAGCCTCTATAGTGTTTAGTACGGGTTAGTCAATATTTTGAATGTAACCCCTGCCTTTCTTTTTATTTTTGCACCAACTACAGCAAGATTAAAGCAAACCCAACTAAACGATTTTTTTAAACCTTTTAAATTCCTAGAAATCAGGTGTTTTTCCTTTTTACCTGCTGTCTTGGGAAACTTCTTTGTATGTACCCATAATTATTACACAGTTGTACTCATAGCAAAGTTTATTTTGTGTCTTGCTTCTTTTGTGTGACATTACATCATGAGCGTTTTCCCAAATTATTACAGTTTTCAAAATTATTATTTTAATGATTTTTCAGATCCCTCTTTGATTTAAGCCAGATATCTCTGCTATAAAAATTATGGGTGGTGAGTGTGGGAGGAAGAGAGAGAGAAAAGAAAGACAATACAGTGTTCTCTCTCCCCATTTGCTGGGACCTCCCACACCCCATAGATTTCCCCAACAGGTGTCAGATAGCCAGACAAAGCATGTAGATCAGAGTTCTCCCGCTGGGCTGAATTCATTGCCCCCGGAAAAGAAATTCCTGTAGAACTTCACAAACAGCTGTAATTACAACTTTGCCAAGATGTTCTTTGGTTCTACATTACTTGTTTTATGGCCCTTTTCTTGGGGAAGTTGACTCCCCATGATACCTCAAAGCTTTTTGTAGAAGTACTGAGACTATAATTAAAGCAGGACAAGTGGAACAAATCATTAGTTTTGAAAACATAACCTGTCCATTAAGTTCTAGAATGAGATCATTAATTTCTCCGAAACATCACTTGACCTCAAAGTGACCAATTTGTTTATTTATGAGAATATTTTTAAAAATCGGGTCATCCTTTTCCATGCCCTAAATCAGTTGTCTCTGTCCTTCCCCATTTCTTCTTTCAAGTTGGGAAAGTAATAAATAAAAGTAAGCCATCATGATAAAACTAGATATCTGACCCACTTTCCTCTGTAGAACACAGTATTATCCCATGCTTAGCTGGCTGTAGGCAATTTAGCAAAGGATTTACCTAACAGAGCAGTTTTTGCTTGATCTGATTTTAGGTAATTACCTCTCTTTTCAGAAGAGAGGTAATTACCTCTCTTTCCCTAGTACTTCTGCTGGTCCTGGTTTGTCACAGCAACGTTTACCCCAGGATCTCCTACTCGCAAGGCAATAGAACAGCTCAATTTCCTTCATCAAACATCAAGCACAAAATATAAGTAAATGTGTAAAATAAAGAGTTCCACACCAGTCGTAAAAATCTACCTACAAACAGATGGTGAACGAAAAAAAAACTGACCCAGAACGCCTAAGTCAATAAAAGATTTTGTAAAACCAAGCAAATGCTAACATTACCGACAGCTGGATACCTAACCTGAGTCATTACCCAAATAGGGCACCCTACTCTCTATTCACTGAATACTGGGGATTTTCATTCAAAAGGCTATGCTTTCCTGAGACAGGATTTGCTAATACCTTCATAAAGTTAGTCCCTGGAAATAGAGAAGGAAGTCAGCCAGATCTTCAGCAACCTCTCTTATTTTTTTGGAAAAACTCTTTTTTCTTGTACAGCCTTTAATCTTTTTGTTTGAGCACATTAAAAATGCTTTACTTCAAATAAAAAGGCAACTTTTCAAATGTTCATTACAGGGTAGAGAGGGAAAATATCACTTCTTCAGGACGTCCTCTGTGCCAGGTGCAAGGTAGGTTCCTTTTGGGTGTTTTGTCATGGGAACTCAGCCAAAGCATACTGACAACTGTCCCCCGAGGCTTCATGGCACTGGCTTTCTGAGCAAGCACCATAATAGCTTCTCTTGTATCAAAAGAAAGCTTTTGTGAGGATCAAGTCAACAAGGGCAGTTGGGGGGGACTTCAAACTCCTGAGAGTAGTTACCCATGTGGGGTAGGGGGTTACCTTTTACTTTAGACATTTTTAACATTATGCATTACATTTGAAGCAATCAACTTTTCAATAATGACTTTTCCTTTACACAGAGTATGCTAAAGGTGTCTTAAAGTCTATAATATATTGTATTAACTATAACAACAATTAGTATTATTCACTTCACATTTAGTGATTCCACTCAAAACCTAATGAAAAATGAAAAAAGACCATCTGAAAATTCCTTTTTTTAGTAAATAAATTTTACTTTTAGAGCATTTTTAGGTTTACAGAAAAATTAGCAGAAAGTACACAGAGTTCTCTTATACCCTCCTCTTCCCCATATATCCTTCCCCTATTATTAACATCTTGCATAGTGTGGTACATTTATTACAATGGATGAGCCAAGGTTGGTCTGTAGTTTAAATTAGGGTTCACTCTTGGTGTTATACATTCTGTGGGTTCTGACAAATGTATAATGACATGTATCCACCATTACTGCATCATACAGAATAGTTTCACTGCCCTAAAAATCCCCTGGGCTCCACCTATTCATCCCTCCCACCCTCCCCACCAAACCCCTGGTAACCACTGACAGTAATTCTCTCTAAATTCTAGCCAGGCTCCTCTGAGCCCATTTCTCAACTAGGCCTCAACCTTGGCCTCTAAAGATTTGAATAAACACTACCACAGTTTCTAACATCTCAAGGCAGCAGCCCTAGAATGATCCTAGCTCCCCTTAAAGTGCCTGCCTGAAAAACTCAAGGCTGCCCAAAGAATTGGCCGTTTGTACCAACAGACACCTGAAGATAGGGCCCCTGTCTCCCAGCCTCTGTGGGAGGGAAGGAGCCTGATTTCCACAAGCACCAGTGAGCAAAACCAGATGGTTTCACATGGACCAATCCCCACTTCCTGCTTTTTGTAATTTTTCACTTCCCTGACTCTTCTCAAGCCCCGTCATTCCCCCTCCCTACTGCCTTATTCTCCCTGTAAAATGCCCAGTCACCTCTGTACAGATCAAAGTTTAGTTCAGTTCACACTGGATTCTTTTCCCTACTGCAAAGGATTACAATCTGTCCCTACCACTTTAACTAGCATCCGGCTTTGTTTATCTTTGACACCACTGATCTTTTCACTGTCTCCATAGGTGTGCCTTTTCCAGAATGTCATATAGTTGGAATCGTACAGTATGCAGGTTTTGAGGCTGGCTTCTTTCACTTAGCAGCATGCGTTTGAGGTTCCTCCATGTCTTTTCATGGCTTGACAGCTCATTTCTCTTTTTTTTTTTTCCCCCTCCCCAAAGCCCCAGTACATAGTTGTATATGCTAGTTGCAGGTCCTTCTAGTTCTTCTATGTGAGCTGCCACCACAGCACGGCAACAGACAGACGGTGGTGTGGTTCCGCAACCAGGAAGTGAACCCGGGTCCCTGAAGGGGAGTGCACCGAACTTTAACCACGAGGCCATCAGGACTGGCTCGACAGCTCATTTCTTTTTATTGCTGAATAATATTCCATTGTCTGGATGTACCACAGTTTGTTTGTTTAATGACATGTATCCACGTCCACCATTCCTCCTTTGTAGGATACGTTGGCTGCTTCCAATTTTGGCAACTATGAGTAAAGCTGGTATAAACATTTGTGGGCAGGTTTTTGTGTGGACATAGGTTTTTTGGAAATGTAGTGTGCAGTTTGCTTTTCCACTTGACACACGATCTTAAGTCACCTGAATACTTCCAGAATAAATAGGATAAAAATGGTAAAAGCTTATTGAACCAGAGAATTTAACATGTGTAATGCTCAGTTAACCAGGATATTTTCTTTTGCATTTGACTTTTAAGTAAAGAGAACAAATATGTAAGAAAGTAAGCTATTAGAAACTTATTTCATAAAACCCCACCATTTATAGGTTGAGTCCCAGGGATTTTTGCAGTTTATATTTGCAATTATATCTATGTCTGGGTCTACATCTACATAACGGGACTTCTCGCTACACTGTCCAATTTTGAGAGAACTTTGAATGCCTGCCGTGTCCACAGATCCCTACTAAGGAGTTCCCTAAATAAAAGATGCTGTGCTTGGTACCATGAGATTTCACAGCACGCTGTGGCCCTGGTCACATTGATCAGATTGTTATCAGAGGCAGGAAGCAGCTTTGGAGATAGAATTCTACCCACCAGGGACAGGTGATAGGTATCTTTTGTTTAGCCTACCAAGAAAAATAATCCCCTTCCTCTGAGTAACATTCCTTCTGACCATGTGGTACATATTTGGAAAGAATTGTGACTGCAGCAATTAGTTTCTGGGGTGGGTCAGAAACCATGTCGGGCCAATCACAGTCCTTATCCTGAAATGTTTTAATTTGGGGACAGAGAGTCTGTAATTCGCCTCCTCTCTGATGATGGAAATGTGGATCTCTGGAGCTGTCAGTCATGTTGTCCCCTGCCCTGTGGAAGTAAACTGTATAAAAGTGAAGTAAGTGAAGCTGTTACATAGACATGAAGACAGGAGTCAAGGTGGTCCTCCAGGCTCTGGTCTCCACTGTTCTTGAGACCCCCTTCCTTCCTGAAGGTGTACAGTAATATCCCCTTTTAGCTTAAACTATTTTGATCTGGGTTTATGTTATCAGTTGAATTGTGTCCACTCAAAATTCATATGTTAAAGCCCTGGGCCCCCGTACCACAGAATGTGACCTCATTTGGAAATAGTGTCATTGCAGATGTAATTGGTTAAGATGAGGTCACTAGGGTGGGCCCAAATTCAATTTGACTGTTGTCCTTATAAAAGGGGGAAATTCAGATATAGACACGCATATGGAGAGAACTCCATGTGAACATGAAAATGGCCATCTACAGGCCAAGGAGAAAGGCCTGGAACAGATCCTTCCCTGGCAGCCCCCGGAAGGAACCAACTTTGCCAACACCTTGATCTCAGACTTCTAGTCTCCAGAACTGTGAGATAATACATTTCTGTTGATTAAGCCACTCAGTTTGTAGTACTCTGTTATGGCAGCCCTAGAACACTAATACGGTTTACTATATACAACCAAGTGTTCTGACTACCACAAGTACCCTTTACCGGATGATGAGGGCTAAATCAATTCAGTCTTCTCTCTCAGGGAGTTGGAAGGACAAGGCTCAATGAGTTGGTTGATCAATAGCGGCAGGAGCACTAGATGTGGAGACACTGATACTGAGCATCCACAGGAACAAGGCCGTAACCTAGGGGACAACAGACTCTCAACTTCTGTGTCTTCTGAGTTGCTATCAGATGATTTACGTACTGTTTTGACTTCCTGTGAAGCCTGCGATCCTTGATATTGAGACATTTTCCCTGCATCCTAATTGTGTATTCCCTATTACCTAAGCTATCTTGAATGTGCCCCTCTTCCGTGCAACCTGAAAGATCTTGAATCTGAAAAAAAAACAATACTTCTTTTTAATTGAAATTTTTTTGAGATGGTGATAGATTCATATGCAGTTGTAAGAAATAATATAGAGAGATCCAGTCACTTTACACAGTTTCAGTGGTAACGTGTTGCAAAACTATAGCATAGTATCACCAACAGGATATTGACATAGATACAATACCGTGTTCAGATTTCCTGCTTTACTTGTACTCGTATGTGTGTGTGTTTTAGTTCTACACAATTTTATCACCTGTATGTGTTCGTGTATCCCCCACCATCGTCAAGATACTCAACAGGAACAGATATTTTTTGGTTTTTTTTGGTGAGGAAGATTGGCCCTGAGCTAATATCTGTTGCCCATCTTCCTCTTTTTGCTTGAGGAAGATTAGCCCTGTGCTAACATCTGTGCCAATCTTCCTCTATTTTGTATGTGGGTCGCCACCATAGCATGACCACCGGCGAGTGGTGTAGGTCTGTGCCCAGGATCCGAACCCGCAAACCTGGGCCACCAAAGTGGAGTGCACCAAACTTAACCACTATGCCACTGGGCCAGCCCCAAGGACACATACTTTTTTTTTTTTTATATAATTTTTAATTTATTTATTTATTTTTCCCCCAAAGCCCCAGTAGATAGTTGTATATCATAGTTGCACGCCCTTCTAGTTGCTGTATGTGGGAAGCGGCCTCAGCATGGCTGGACAAGCCATGTGTCGGTGCGCGCCCAGGATCCGAAGCCGGGCTGCCAGCATCGGAGTGCGCGAACTTAACCACTAAGCCGCGGGGCCGGCCCTCAAGAACACATACCTTTTTGTGTGTGTGTGAGGAAGATTAGCCCTGAGCTAACATCTGTCGCCAATCCTCCTCCTTTTGCTGAGGAAGACTGGCCCTGGGCTAACATCCGTGCCCATCTTCCTCCACTTTATATGGGACGCTGCCACAGCATGGCTTGACGAACAATGTGTCAGCGCGCGCCCGGGATCCAAACCCAGGCCACCGCAGTGGAGCATGCACACGTAACTGCTAAGCCACTGGGCCGGCCCCCAAGAACAGATACTTTTGATAAAGTTTTTCAGCAGTAAGGATACAAACAAATACAGTTTTCTGGCAAAACCTAGGTTAACCCAGAACCCAATAAAACAGAGAAGCTATTTCCCAAGTGAACCATCTTTGCTTCCTGTACTTCTCTCATTAAATTATCGCACTGTTTTATAATCGCTCATTTAATTGTATGTAATCCCTGCTAAATTCTATTCTCCACAAGAGCAAGAACTCTGTCTGGCTTGGTCACTATTGTATCCCAAATTCCCAGAGACAGCCGCTTTCAACTTTTCTAAATATTTCTTCTGGTATTTATGCCCAAATTTCTAAATAATATGTTTATAATAAATTAAAATTTTTTTGTAGTGAAGTGATATCAGTTGACCCCTGTTATGATCAACGAGTGTTTGTCTTTCTTATAACATCACAAACACACACTTCGCAATCCTCTCAAAATAATATTTTTACATTGCTTAAATTAATATACGGACTTGACTTTATTACAATGTAAGTATTCCCTCCTGTTGAGCAAGATGGAGCACTGTAATAAATTCCTTTCCTGCACTATTGATTGTCCTAGAGTTGATAATTAAATTATTTTCCATTTGCTTAATTTTGTATGTACCTATACTAATTTTTCTTCCCAACTCCATTGGTCATACACGTAGAAATCAGTTTCTTTTCTTCTTCTTTTAGAATTCCTTTGTCCTCTTGCTCCAATCTGGACTCTATGCTTACTGCACTATGCTTACTGTTGTTATTTTGCTCAGAATTCCTTTCCCCTCTTTTCTGCATCACATGCCCTATTTCTATATCTTTTTCTTTCTTGGCTTCCTCTCTCCCTCACTTTAGTAAAGGACATGCTCTAGCAGCTTTTTAAGAGAAGGTGCATAGGAGGTAAAAATTTTGAGGACTTTTATGTTTTTATTTTATTTTCATACTTGATAGTTTAGCTGGGGATGGAATTCTAAAGAGGTGCACAGGCCACCTCTGCTTCCTCATCCTCCATTTGTTTCCAAACAGTCAACAATCCCAACAAGCATAAAATTTGCTTTTCCAAGGGGTGTAAATCGTCCAAACCAATGATTGATTCCTGGCTCTCATTCCCCTCAAACTCTTGAAATTCTCACTTCCCCCAACTTCCAAAACCCTGCCCTCTCCTGGTTTGCTGTTGCTCCGGCTATTCCTGTTCAGTCTCCTTCACATTTTATCCATGTACCCCTTCGACTTCCGCTTTCTTCAAAGTCACGGCCTTCTTTATCACTATACTAAGCCCCTTAGAGATAGACGGCGTTAGTAACAAAGGCAGGAAATAAGAGGGACTTAAAAGCAGAGAAATGTTTTTCTCTCTCTTATAAATGCTGTCTAGTGGTAGCAGGTCTGGTGCTTGATATGGCCACTCCAGGTGTCATCAGGGACCCAAGCTTTTGTCTTTCTGCAACCACAAAGTGGCTGCTAGAGCTCCAGTCATCAGGTCTGCTTTTCAGGAAGAAGATAAGAGGAAGGAGGTGAAGGAAGGGAAAAAGTGTACCTGTAGTTGTCTGCCCACCTTCTCAAGGAGCTTTCAATGAAAGCTCCTTTCAATCCCACTCAACTTTGGGATTTACATAAAATTTACTCTCATAGCCACACCTAGCTTAGGGAATAAAGTATTTTAGCCAGGCATAGTGTCACTTGAATACATTAGTGTCTTTTACTAAGGAAGAGACATAGAATGGCTAATTGCTGGGGAAGAAGCAGCCTCTGCCATGACTATGATAGTTCACACACTTGGTTTGACTACCTGGTCCAGCATCTGTGCCCCTTCTTTTGATAACAGCACCTTAGTTTTCCCTTCTCCCATTGCCTGAAGTCTTGGTGGGACTCTCAATCAATATGCCCCTATATTCTATTGGTCAAGAAGTAAACACATGACCTAACATAGGCCAATCACATTCTCTCTCCCTGGAATTTGATTCTTGAGCAGAATGTCAAAAAGACTGAAAATCATGGAAAGTGATTCATGCCCATGGCAATGCCCTGCAGAGATTCTACTTTAGATCCATGAAGTAGCTCTGATTCCTATAAGTGTTTTTTCTTTTAATTTTTTGAGCTACCTCCATCTTTCTAACAAATTCCCTCTTTCCTCCTAAAGTTAATCTGAGTCAGTTTCTGCAGCTTGCAGTCAAAGCATCCTACTTGCTACCACTCTGCCTCTCACATCTCCGTTCTCAGGGCCTCAACACTGCACAACACCAGAAGGCACCATTCATATTGCATTCTCGCGAGTTGTGAATGATGCCCTTGGCATTGTGCAAGTCATGACCCTATCATGACAGTCTATTCTATATGCTACTGCCAGAGTTAGTTCTAAAGAACATATATCAATGTGTCACTTCCTTCCTTGAAAACCTGCAGTGGCTCTCCACAACAATAAATAATAAAATCCAAACTGACTTCAAGACACTTCATAACTGGGCTGCCACGAGTTTTCTTAGCATTACCATCCACTACCTGACCCTCCCTTTCACATCGTCTTGCACCCAAGGCTGGTCCTACTAGACAAGCCATATTCCAATACACCCTGCATTCTTCAGCTTCCACGCCTGGTCCAGTGTGGGAATCTCTTCCCCTGTTCTCCCAGTACCTCACCAGTCAACATTCTAACCACCACTGAAAGCCCTGCCGACATTCTGCTGTCATTGACTTCCTAGATCTCCCCACTCAGAACGTATCACTTCCTCTCCCATCCACTGGTGACACTTTGTTTATACCCCTGATTATTGCACTTCCACTTCTTGTCTCTCACAATAGTCTTAATCAAAAGTTTCTTTCCTCGATTTTATCACGAGCCTCCAGAGGACACGACTGTACTATCTGCTTGGGGTCCCCTGTAGCTTCCCAGTAGAGCACCTCACTCAACTCACGTTTTCCATTCAATAGAATGGAAATCTTTTTTTTTTTTTTTTTTTTTTTTGTGAGGAGATCAGCCCTGTGCTACCATCTGCAATCCTCCTCTTTTTTGCTGATGAAGACTGGCCCTGGGCCAACATCCATGCCCATCTTCCTCTACTTCATATGGGACACCACCACAGCATGGCCTGACAAGCAGTGCGTCGGTGCACGTCTGGGATCCGAACCGGCGAACCCCGGGCCACTGCAGTGGAGCGCACACACTTAACCGCTTGCACCACCAGGCCGGCCCCTAGAATGGAAATCTTAAAATTGGTCAGAAAGTAGCTCAGGGAGCAAGAGAGAGTCCCTAGGATTTTTTGGGGAATCCTAGGAAAGTAATTTTTCTGAGCTGGCCTTGCCCTTTTATGTTGCCCACCATATAAGGTTCTCTCTTAAGGTCTCCAGCTCCACTGGAGGCTCTGGGTTCCTATTCAGCTTTATTAGGCCAATGCAACTAGCAAGAATATCTTAATCTTTAGGTAAATTTCCTTCACTTTGTTACTATAGAGAACCACGCAAAGAACCTGAAATAATGTATGAATTAAATGAATAAATGCATTAGGGAAGAAAATTTTCTCTAAAAATTGATGTTTTTCTTCAAATATAGAATGACTCATCACCATTCTAGAACTCTCTTTTCTGAGAGACACTGAGGATATATGTAATTTTAGTAATGTCTTGGACAATAATATCTTAAATTTTAATAAAGGGAAAAAATACAATTATATATGTAAAAGAGAGTCACATTAATTATTCTATTACTTTTTTTCTTATTAAAACATGTCAGGGGGCCGGCCCAGTGGCATAGTGGTTAAGTTCGCTTGCTCCACTTTGGTGGCCCGGGGTTTGCAGGTTTGGATCCCAGGCGTGAACATACAAACTGCTCATCAAGCCATGCTGTGGCAGCATCCCACATATAAAATAGAGGAAGATAGGCACAGACATTAGCTCAGGGCCAATCTTCCTCACCAAAAAAAAAAAAAAAAGTCAGATTGTACTGAGAAAAAAAGTAATAATAGAACTTAAGGGCATCATCAAGGAGTCTAATTTTCTTACTTGGAAATTCTGAATACTTAAAAGTAGGATATATTTAATAACTGTGGTATTTTATTTTAGTGACTTGTTCCCTCCCTGGTAGAACATTCATCCCTGTTACTTCTGTGAACGTCTATTGCTTTTAGCCTCACATGGTGACTCATTTTCCTGCACTGAATCACTGACGAATTTCCTAATAAAAGGTCATTATATCTGTTTTGGTCCCTTTGAAACATTCTCATTCTTGATTTTTCTCAAGAATAATTCCTTAACGATGGAAAGAAGGAAGGAGAGAAAGAAGAAGGAAGGAAAGAACAGAGAGAAGAACTGAGGGAGGGAGGGAGGAGGGGAGGAAAGATAGAAAAAGCTGCCCACAGCCTTTCTACTGTGAGCCATCACTGAGCCAGGTTCAGAAGCGAGCTTCCCAAAAAAACTAAATGGTGACTCAACTCCTCGGCTTTTTCTTAAGATTACTTCTTTAGTTCAGTCTCCTCTTTTCTGTGGGAGTTATTAATTTCACACACAATACCTCTTAGGATGTCCCTCTATGCAGACCTTAGGCTGTTCTTCATCAGCTGAACCTCTGAAAACTTCTCTGCTACCAAATCTAAATTTCTGGTCCTAGTGGTCCTGGTTCTTCTCCTACTCAGGCTTTATCCTCCATGCCCCACAGTCACACTTATCCTTCTGGTCCTAGCCCAATTATCAAGACTGAAAAACTTGCCCAGATAGTTTTGTCACAACCTCCTGTCTGCTCCTGCCTCCCTTTGCACTTCTTTATGGAATTGGTCACACTGAATTATCATTCTCCTTTCGTCTGGCTTCCTCACTAAACAGTGAGCTCCTCAAGAACAGGAACCTTTCAACTCCTCCCGTCAGTGGGGAGTCAGTGAAAGCCTAAAGATACCCTTTCTTTTCACCCTCTACCCAGTGAAATGCTGCCACCTTCCTCTCAAGCTGACACTCAGATTCAATGAGGTTCTTTCTCAAAGGCCTCATGTGGTCTCTCACAGTCCTTTACATGAAATCTCGACACTCACATGGTTGTGGATGGTTCTGGAACTATTCTCCCTACCTTTGTCCCCAGCTTGCTTTCCTGTCTCCATAAATTGTCCACCGTATGCTCCCTTCCAGATCTCATCTCCTTTCTTCTGTCAGTAGTCACTCATTGTTTCTGGATCTTCTTCCGCTTCACATTCACTCAGCAGTAAGAACAAAAATAATCCAATCTGAGGACGGTGAGTATTACTAGACCATCAAATCCTATCGTCTCATTTCTCCAAGGTTCTTTCCCCAACTATGAAACTATCTTCCCTATTCAGTGCTATTCAAATCCCAATTCCTTCTTTAGTTGCTGTGGACCCCTCCCGACTTCCATAGTTAAGGAAAGAATGGAAGAATCTCATTCTCTCAAATTCGTCTGTCTGTAACTCCTTCAGAACACCTGCTATTATAAAATGACAAAGAAATGGTGAATTTATCCATCTTTCTTCCACAAAACAAGGATCCTAAGACTTATATTATTTTTATTTAATTTCATATTACACAGATAATATAAGATGTAAAAACTTCAATAGTTATAGACAAATTTAAAGTCCCCCACTTCCAATCTTCACTATTGTCACAGGCTGGTGTGTATGTATCCTTCTAGATCACTTTCTAAGCCTGTACATATATATTTGGGTAGCCGTGGAAATATATAGAATTTTTGGTTTTGTTTTGAGTTGTAGAACTATTAATGGGAGTCAAAGCCCAACCCCTGAGAAATTATAATATGCCTGTACTAGCCTCCTGTAATATCCTTACCCTGGGTGGTGTAGCTCTCAAGGCATGATTGAGTAATCATGTAGCTATTAAATTTTTCATAGCATTTTACAGTTTCTGTTTAAAAACTTGGGTCTCTAAAAATGTCTAAGGATCTTTAAGGTTTACCCAAGTCAACAGTTAGCACTTGAAACTGTTAACTCTCATACCCTGCAGTGCAAGAAGCTTTCACTATGGGAGTTCTGACTGAAAAAATGTAGCACTTCTAAGTGGAAGGGAGAGCAGTCTCTGAAGGACACTGGTTTTTCCATTAAATATTTTAGTAACCAGCCTTACTCTTGAGTAAGAGTAATCATGGTGACGGGCCTCATATCGCTTGTTGTGCAATCGCATCCTTTATCTTTATTTCTTTTTATATATGCTTTTCTATAAACTTTGCCTAACATTTATTTTAGTGAAGTATACCTAGCAATACTCAGAAGTTTCAAATCAATCATTAGCCAGGAGTCCAAAGCAAAATGTCTAGACTGATGTCTTCATGTCTCTCAAACACAATTAGAAAATGACATCAAATCTCATTTATTTCTAGCATATTCAAAACATTCTCATGAAATAAAAAATCTGTAATCCTTAGCAAAGTTTATTTTAATAGGATTTGGCCTGTAGTAAAAGACACCATCATATTGTCTGTTTTCTCTTCAAAATATTTGTATCTAGATCTTAATATACATATAATACATATTCAACATATTTATATTAATACATGTATAAAAATGTTCACTCAGATTGTCATTTTACATATTATATTGCTTTTGTTGGTTAATACTATTTAAATACACTGACTTTCTCCTCATATGCTAATTTCCAAATCCAACATGATATAAAAGAATCACAGGGCTCTAGTCATATTGCTGTGGTCTCGGGAAAATCTTGCTCACTTTTAAAGAGATTGGCAGGTCAAGGAGCAACTCAAACATTTACAAATAAATATACATATATACATATACATAAATATGTATGTACACATATATACATATACACAAACATATGTACACATATATTTAAACTTTTTGTCATGGAAAATTTCAAGAGCAGAAGAATAGAGAGAATGCTATAATCAACCTCCTGTACCCAATACCCAACTTCAATGATTATCAACTTTTTCACAGTAATGATATGTATTTTAATAAACTTTTTAAAGTATAACATACATACAGAAAAGTGCACAGATCCTAAGTGTACAGCTCTATGAATTATTACAAAGTGCAACCAAATAACCACCACCCAGATCAAGACAAAGAACATTATCAGCACCACAGCAGCCCCACCACGTGCCCTCCTAATCACTACTTCTCAGGATAGGTAACGACTATCCTGATTTCTAACATCATAGATTAGTTTTGCCTGTTTTTGAACTTTATATAAATGGAATCATACAAGTGTTCTCATTGTCTTTCTTTTACTTAATTTCATGTTTGTGAGATTAATACATGTTATTGCGTTTAGTAGTAATTTGTTTTCATTGCTGTGTAGTACTCCATAGCAGAACTATACTACAAGATTTTTATCCATTCTACTGTAGATGGACATTAGAGTTCTGTTTTGGTGAACACATCTTTCGGTGAATATAAGTAGGCACTTAGAGCCAGGAGTGAAATTTCTAGGTTATAGAATGTGTGTGGCAAACAATTTTCCACAACTTTACACTCCCACTCGCAGTGTATGAGCATTCCAGGTGTTCCACATCATTGTCAGTCTTTTAACTTTTAGCTCTTCTGCTGCGTGTGTAGCTATAGCTCACTGAAGTTTTAACTTGCAATTTCCTCATGATTAATGAGGTTGAACATGTTTTCATTTTTGTTGACCATTGGCTATCTACTCTTGTGATGTATCTGTTCTGTCTCTTGCCCATTTTTATACTTAATTGTCTTTTTTAAAAAATTGATTTATGGGGCCGGCCCATTGGCGCAGCAGTTAAGTGTGCGCACTCCGCTGCGGTGGCCCGGGGTTCGCAGGTTCGGATCCTGGGTGTGCACTGACACACTGCTTGTAGAGCCATGCTGTGGTGGTGTCCCATATAAAGTAGAGGAGGATGGGCACGGATGTTAGCCCAGGGCCAGTCTTCCTCAAGGAAAAAAGGGGAGGATTGGCATCGGATGTTAACTCAGGGCTAGTCCTCCTCAAAAAAATAAAATAAAATAAAATAAAAATTGATTTATAAGAGTTCTTATATCCTGTATATGAACTCTTTGTTGGTTATATGCATAGCAAATATTGCTAAACCGCATTTAAAAGATGCAGGGTCACGAGAGAAAGCGAACAAATAGAGTACTAATATTGTTCAGTGCCTCACTTATAGAATGAAGGGTAAACCACTTAAAAATCCATAAAAATTATCATATTCTGAGTTTGAGGGTTGGAATTTACCCAGTGGCTTAATATTTTTTGCAGAAGTTTCAAGAAAAAGCAATAGGGGCCGGTCTGGTGGCCCAAGCGGTTAAGTGCGTGCGCTCCGTTGCGGCGGCCTGGGGTTCGCTGGTTTGGATCCTGGGCGCTCACTGATGCACTGCTGTTAAGCCATGTGTGGCGCCCTCCCATACAAAGTGGAGGAAGATGGGCACGGATGTTAGCCCACGGCCAGTCTTCCTCAGCAAAAAGAGGAGGATTGGCAGATGTTAGCTCAGGGCCGATCTTCCTCACAAAAAAAATAAATAAAATAAAGTAAAATTAAATTAAAAAAAGACAAATATATCCAGTGATACACAGAAATGAATGGCTGGCTAGTTATCCAGACAAGGTGCCCATTAGATTGCATTATCCTAGTGAAAAAGGGAAAAGCAGCCCCTGACATGAAGAGCTGGTCTGGTACTCCCAGCTAGGCCTTGTTGAGTACAAACACTTTCACGGAACATGAACATCAGACAAGGCCACTCCGACCATGATCAAGACAAAGCACAACCCCCGTGTAACTATACCGAGACAACAGACAAAATCTGAACATTGTCTAAACCACAAAATGACCAAACATCTCCCTACTCTGGCTAAGAACAGTGGCTGTTGTTTCTTTACCAGTTACAGCTTTAGCCTCAGTCTAGCCTATCTTCCTTCTACATAAGACTGAAGATATCCAGTCTTCTGTTTGGTCTTGGCCGCAGAAGCAAGAAGACAAAGGGAACATCATCACTTGGAAGGGGTCGCCATAAGACGCACACGTTGTGCTGCCACCATGGCTCGAGAGCCTGTGGCCTTCAGAAGTCGACCTGTGGCAAACGTGGCTACCCTGCCAAGAGGAAGAGAGAGTATAACTGGAGTGCCAAGGCTAAAAGACGAAATACTACCAGGACCAGTCAAATAAGGCACCTAAAAATTGTGTACTGCAGACTCAGGCCCCGATTCGGTGAAGGAACAACACCTAAACCCCAGAGGGCAGCTGTTGCAGCATCCAGTTCATCTTAAGGATTTCAATTAGTTGTGCAATAAATGTCCTGGTTAAAAAAATATATATATATCCAATCTTACGAATTACCTCTGCTTCCTGGCAGCATCCAATCCAGGGCAAATCTCCACTTCTTTGAACACTCTCCTCAAATCGTACAACACAAGCTTGAATCCTTAAGTCCCTTTCTAACACCCTCTTCCTGAGACGCCCCATGGTTCCCCATGATGTGGATTCTCTTTTGTGGCATGGAGTGATAAACCCAGCTAGTCATAAACCCGGCCACTGCTGTGTTCCTGGTGGTCTTTGGCTGGAGGGCATTGACACTGGGAATCCAGGACAACAACAGCCTGAGACAAGTTACCTGTCAGGATACTAAAAATAGACCTGTCTCTGGGGTGAATTTATATTAGCCACAGACACAGAAACTGATGGATAAATAAAATTATTAATTTATTTTTTAAAAACCCAGAGGAGTCAGAAAAGGCAAATTTATAGAAGCAGAAAGTGGATTCGTGGTTGCCTGGAACTGTGTGTACAAAGGGGAATTAAATGTTAAAGGTCATTTTATTGGTGTGATATTCATATCCTGTATTATTGCCATGGCTGCGTAACTCAGCAAATTTGCTAAAAATCATTGAATTGTACACTTGAAGTGAGTGAATTGCATAGTATGTGTTATACCTCAATAAAGTTGTTAAAGGAAAATAATAATCCCAGAGGAGACCAGTGACTTGAATCCAGCAAACATTCTCTCTCTGTAAGTAAACTACATTGCAAGCAACATCGTACGCAGCAAGTCGGTTCGTGGGCAACCTACAAGTGCATACAACTGGCGGAGCAGAGCTGTCCTTCCTACACCTTGACACAGCAATGGGGTTGCCAGATAAAATACATGCACATCCGATGGAATATTTGAGACATACATATATTAAAAAATTATTATTAATCTGAAATTAAAATTTAACTGGGTATCTTGTACTTTTATTTGCGAGTAAATACACAAAAGCTACGGGAAATGCAGAAAAACAGGCTGTCCATATTACTTTGGCGGAGAGCAGAAGAAAAAATGCAGGATATTAAGAACCTTAGATCGGACTCGGCAAACGCTATCTGTAGCAGAAGAAACGAGATAATCGTATCCCTGAAATATTACAGCAGAGTCAGAAGCATTAGTACTTCGAGAAAAGGAACGTCACGCTCAGCGTGCCAGTGGAAAGAAAAGTTCATTTCTTTCTAGTTTGGAATTGGAATCCTCACTGAGTTTCGCTACAGCCACCGAAAAAGAGCCTCCAAACCGCAGACTCCATTTTGTGGCCAGGGTGAGGGGCGGGGCGATCTCTTCACGCCACGCCCTGGGCACCGCCCACACACCGGCGCCTGGTAACCAAGGGAACTCCGGGACAGGCCGGATCCGGAAGTAAGGGGTCCGCTCTGCCCCGCCGCTGGCCCTTCCCACCTCGACCGGCCGTGCGGGGTGACGTGTCTAAACTCTGGAGGCGGAAGCCAGGAAGTGGTCGCTGGGGTAGGAGTTGGAGAGGCGAAGCTGGCCAGCCCTGCGCATGCGTAACTCGCGCACTGGTCGCCACAATTGCCTCTGGATTTGGGAGATTTTTTTTTTTTTTTGCGAGGAGGACCAGCCCTGAGCTAACATCCAATGCCAATCCTCCTCTTTTTTTTTTTTTAACTGAGGAAGACTGGCACTGGGCTAATATCCATGCCCATCTTCCTCTACTTTATATGGGACACCGCCACAGCATGGCTTAACAAGCGGTGCCTCGTGCACGCCGGGATCTGACCCAGGCCGCTACAGCGGAGCGTGGGCACTTAACCGCTTGGGCCACCGGGCGGCCCCCGGAGATCATTTGTATTGCGGAAGATTCCACTTCTCTGGGTTTTGCTGATGCTGAGCCCAAACCAGAGGCGGCGGGGTGTAGCTAAAAGAAGGTTGCGGACCCCCCTTGGGCTCCCAGATCGCTCCAGGCTCAGTCTCAATGAGTAGCCAAGTGCCTGCGGCCAATCACTCCTCTTTCTTTCCTCTCTCAAGGGAGAAGGTTAAATGCGTCTAGAAAACCTCAGATTTATTTCAGCTCTGAAAGTCTGCGATTCTAAATTTGGATCTAGAATTTCTGTGGTCTGGCTAGTACCAGTCTGTAGTGCTTTCCGGTTACTTGCTCCTCTTGTCTCCTTTATGTAGCAGACGCTGCTCTAGGCTCTGAGGATGTAGAGATGTAGGATGTAGAGACAAGGGCCTTACTCCCATGGAGTTTACATATAAACGAGGAATGAGACAGTAAACAAATAACCACGTTAATTCCAGATAGTGGTAAGTAGTGTGGGGTGCCGGGAGTTAAGCAGAAGAGTGGTATTGAGGGATTTAAAGATTTTATAAGATCGCTCCTGCAAGAGTGGAAGCTGAGAGGCTATTGCAGTAAGTAGTCCAGTGGAACTAAGAGTTTGGTGTGGTCTGGAGTGTAGCTGTGGAAACGGAAAGTATTGAAAATATTTAGTCTAGTTCAACGGCCCAGGGAGCAGAACTTGTAGAAAGACTGTATGTGGGGAGTGAGGGAAGGAGAAATTTATCTCCCAGGTTTGGGGCCTGAGAGTCAGGGAAGCAGCGGTGCCATTTCCTGAGATGGGAAAAACTGTAAGAGGAAAAGAAATGTTGGGGTGGGGGCAGTGAGATAGTGAAGGTCGAGTATTTAGTGGCGCAGAATAAATAGAAGACAGTGAACAAAAACGTTAATTTTCTTCCCCTTCCTATATGGAAAGAACAGCCACTTCCTCTTATTATATTGGAAATCTCCATGACTTCAAGTACAGAATATTATAAATTCTTTTCCTTAGCTTAAAGTAGATATTCAACAAATATGTTAATTGATTGGCTGGAGGGAGAGGGTTCGAGAGGGGGAGTGACACTCCCACTGCTCAGGCCCTGCTAGATTGACTGGTTATAAAAATGCCTGCCATCCTTCTGTGCCAAGTAATGTGCTCAGCGCTTAACATTTTTTTTTCCCCGTTTAACCTTCACAACAACCTTAAGAAGATGGACGTTCTTATCTCTCTGCCTCCCAGTTCTGTCTACTACGTGGGATTTGATTAACTTGCTCAAGGTCACATAACTAGATAGTGTTTCAAAGCTGGACCTCTTAGTCAATGCAAACTACCTTTGCAAGCAAGAATTTTATCTTTCATTGCTCTGGTTACCCTCGAGTACAGAACAGTGGTTCTTAACCTTCTTTGCAGGGTCACAGATTCCTTTGCAAATTTAATGAACATTATAAACTTTATAGGGGGGAAACATGCAAACACCCACAAAAATTTGGATAGGATGGCATGGGGCTCCACACTTTTCCTGAATTGCCCATTTAGCAAACTTGCCCATTCTTGAATTCTGAGCTGCAGGTACTCTCGGGTTATAATACCTGGCTATATAGTCTAAGTTGATGCACTCTTCCTAAGTATTCTATTGAACTCTAAAGCTCAACTGAGTTGACTTTATGTCACCAAAAGCAAGTTTCTCCTTGAAAAATACTCAGAAAATGCACTCCCCAACGCACACAAATACTTATGTGTACATACAAACACGCACATCACGCCACTTCAATAGGAAAAGTGACAGAAAGTTGAAGGATAATCATACCAGATTTCTATTTCGCTAGAACTACTTTTCTCACTGAGCTCTCAGGTGTGGTGCCCGTGTCTTCCTTTGCGAAGAAACGTCAACACTATCTTCTATTCACCTAGATCCCGTTTATTCTGTGCAATCACTGTCCCGCGCAAGAATGCGCCACCGCATCCAGTGCTTGGAACCTGTCTGTGCAAATACCTCTTGAGTAGCTGTCTTTTTGAGGATTTATGGCTAGTTCCTCCCCATTTGTTTCCTTATCGTGCTCCCAACCAGGTGTCTCCCGAACTTCTCGCTCCATCAGCAAGTACTCTTGGAGCACCAGCTCTGTACTAGCGGCTGTTGTGCCGCGGGCAGTGTGGTGAGGAAACCGCAAGATGTTTATGGGAAATTGAGATAAAGCCGCGAGTCAGGGGCGCCGAGCAAGCGGGCCGCTCGCAACGCCCCAAGGGAGCTCTAGATCAGAATTTGGAAAAGGAACGTGAGCGCCGAACAGCCCTCCCAGCAACCACCCCGCTGGCGCGCTGAAAACCCGGAAAGTGGATTGCCTCCACCCTCCCTCCCGGAAACTCCTCGGGGCGCTGGCGGCCCCTCTCACTGAGCATGTGCGAGCGGCGTTGCGCATGCTCTGTCGAGGTCCGGTTCGGTTTCTGTTGCGGAACCCGCGGTATCTCCTAGCGCAACCGGAACTATCCGTCGTGGGGCCGGACTCTCTCAGTCCGGGCGGCCGTGTTGTGGTCTCCGGGCCTCCCCGTCCCTCTTTCCCTCTTCATCCCCTCGGCTCGTCTGCCCTCTCCCCGAAGCAGCCGTGATGAGCACGAGACTGCCGGCGTCGTCTCCACCTTGGTGGCCGCGGCTGCTGCTGTCGCTGCTCCTGCTGGGGGCGGCCCCAGGCCCGCGTCGGGGCGCCGCTTTCTACCTGCCTGGCCTGGCGCCCGTCAACTTCTGCGACGAAGGAAAAAAGAGCGACGAGTGCAAGGTGGGTGAGGCCTGGCGGACCCCCGGGTGCACTGTCGGAAGCGGAAGCCTCGCCTGCCGGGGGAGCTGGGGTCTGAGGGGAAGGGGGCGTAGCAGTGGGTGGGGTCGAGTGTCCCCAGAAGCGCCTGCGGTCGGCGGGGCTGTGGGTCGGAGGCCCGGAACGGCCCTTGTAGGGGGACAGATTCTGGAGGACCCAGTGGGCCTCGGCCTCGCCTCCGGTCTGGCGGGCCAGGTAGCACGAGCGACTGTGTGCAGTTTTTCTGGAACAGGGCTCTGCGTGCATGGCGCTCCCTTGGAGGTGGATGCTTGCAGGTGAGCCAGCGTTCCGCCAGTGCGGGTTCGCTCGCTCCCCGTGTCACGCATCCGAGGAAGCGGACTACCAGGTCTTCCAGTAACTTTTCACTTTATTGATTCCTATTTTGTTCTACTTTTTTGGAACTCTTGGTTGGTTACGAGGAGTTGTTCTTTCAAGGACTTTGATATTTTAACTTGACGGTTAGCCGTTGGTTCCTTATTTGTGGAATGTTAACACCCAGAACCGCGTAACCTGCATTAATTAAAGAGTTGCTGTAATGGTTGAGAGAGTTAATTTCTACCTTTTAAGTGTAAAAAAAATTTTTTTTTAATATATAAAAGATATATAAGATTCCGCTGTTTAGTTTCTTTGAGGTTGTTTTAAACACTTAAAAGGAGCAGATGACGGGAGAAATTGGCGTTTTCTTCCTAGAGCAAGTCTTGAACATTTTGATCTCTTACGACATTCACACTCAAGGTTTTCAGTTTGCTGGTAAAAAGAGACATAAGTAAAGTAACCTGCTTTTAGGTTATTCGGTATAGGGCATGACAGTATACATACACAATTATTTTAAGTTGCTAAAGCTTACCATTTGGGGCATGAGGATCTCTTTGAAACTATTAGTAATTTTAACAATTTAAATAATCGTTCAGCAGAATTTTACAATCTATAAATAGATTTATTTACTAAGTTTGATTTTTTTTAAGGCTGGTGTTTATTTTATTACTGCTAGCTTTACTGTAGCTGTGAATTTTGAGCTTATTTTAGGGTGTTAAAGAAGCTATTAAATTTTTCATAGCATTTTACAGTTTCTGTTTAAAAACTTGGGTCTCTAAAAATGTCTAAGGATCTTTAAGGTTTACCCAAGTTAACAGTTAGCACTTGAAACTGTTAACTCTCATACCCTGCAGTGCAAGAAGCTTTCACTATGGGAGTTCTGACTGAAAGAATGTAGAGCTTCTAAGTGGAAGGGAGAGCAGTCTCTGAAGGACACTGGTTTTTCCATTAAATATTTTAGTAACCAGCCTTAAACCAGTATTTGGCCTTTAAATTTAAATTTAACAGCAATTGTATATTGTATTCCTAGTGCCTCAGAGACAAAAAATGTAGCCTCCTCTTCAGGGAACCTCGTAAAGGACATAGGGTTATGAACAGATTATCGAAATGTGATATGTTATAAAAGATGTATGTCCAGAGTGCTCTAAGACACAAATGAGGAGACATCTGTGGATTGGAGTCTTCAGGGAAAGCTACAGGGAGGAAGTGACATTTGAGATGGACTTCAGAAAATGAATGAGTGAAATTTTGAGCTGGTCTGCCAGTTAGATGATTTTTGTTTTCTCAACAGGTCCTTCTTTAAGTAGCTACTTTTTAGTTAACTTTTGGTTGATTTCAGGGAGTCCTTTTGGATTTTTAATTTTCAAAGGTATGGAGATAGGGGCCGGCCCGGTGGCGCAGCGGTCAAGTGTGCGCGCTCTGCTTCGGCAGCCCGGGGTTCACATGTTCGGATCCCAGGCGGGCACCGACGCACCGCTTGTCAAAGCCATGCTGTGGCGGCGTCCCATATAAAGTGGAGGAAGATGGGCACGGATGATAGCCCAGGGCCAGTCTTCCTCAGCAAAAAGAGGAGGATTGGCGACAGATGTTAGCTCAGGGCTAATCTTCCTCACAAAAAAAAAGAGTGAAGATTGATCCTTAGAAGATGATCATTAAAAAGAGAAAAAAAGAAAAGGAAAAAAGCTGTTATCAATACAAAGTACAAAACATCAGCAATAAAGGTAGTTGTAGGGTGACTTGACTTTTTAAAGAAAAAAAAAGGTATAGAGATAAAACAGGCAAGGCAGATCATTTTTCTGAAATGTTTGGATTTCGTCTTCGTTGCCAGGTGCTTTCACATCTTGGTCAATGGAAACAACTCTTAGATGAGCAGAGAGATGTACTTTTAGCAGTTTTTCCCTACAATTTGACTAACTGGTATAGGGAATTTGAAGTAAACTTTAATATTTCTTTTCTTTGCATCTTAAGGGAGAAAAACAGTAAGCAGTTTAAAATTTCAGTACTTTAGTCAGGGTGTTAACAATAATTCTTTTCTCGTTCATTCTGTATTTGTTAAGGACAGTTTTGTATACACTATTCAGAAAAGCTGAAGGAACTTATTTTAAAAATTAGAGATGGGAGTTGTGAAATGGGAATAATTGCTTTCAGAAGATGCTGTTAGGGTAGGGAATCAGGAGTTGGGTGAATTGGGCAGGTCATTGATAGTTTCCATCAGTTTTTCCATCTGTAAAATAGGGATAATCATATTTGCTTCTTATATATTCTCCTTGAAAGGTATTTTGCATTTCTTAGAGGAAAAGTACAATATTTATCATTGTCGTGATATTATAAAATACTCATAATATAGAGATGAAAAGTGTAATTTATGTAGTATAGGCCTTACGTGTACTGTAAAGTCCATGTCCTGCATTTAGCTCACTATGTGTATTAAGAGACAGTCAAGGGGCCGGCCCCGTGGCTTAGCAGTTAAGTGCTTGCGCTCCGATGCTGGCGGCCCGGGTTCGGATCCTCGGCGCGGACCGATGCACTGCTTCTCTGGCCATGCTGAGGCTGCGTCCCACATACAGCAACTAGAAGGATGTGCAGCTGTGACATACAACTACCTACTGGGGCTTTGGGGGAAAAAAATAAAGTAAAAAAAAAAAAAACAGACAGTCAAAAGAACCCTCAGGATTTGGTCGTTTTCTCTTCTTAAAATTCTTTTATGTGTAGTTTACTGGCAGAGGAACAGGAGTCCTGTGAACATAAAATTCTGCTTATATTGCTCTGACTTGTGATTTATTAGCCTTCATAAATACTGTGGCTGTGTTCTGTGGCTTACTTTTTTTTTGTAGTTTGCTATCATTACCTGTACAGACATTTGAATATCTTCATTGTGCACATTCTTGGGGGTTTTTATTGACTATATAGTATTTTATTCTATTAAGTACTATGGTTTGCTTAACTATTTCTTGCTTGTGGGGCATTTAGATTGGTTCCAATTTTTCTCTGTTATAAATAACATTGCTAGAATGTATTTAGCAGGAATTACTTGCATATTCTCAAATATAAAATTACTAGGTCAAAGGCAAGAAGCAATTTTATAGCTCTATTTAATATTGCCAGGTTTCTTTCAAGAAATACAGGTTTGATTTACGATTCCGTTAGCTAAATGATTCTCTGTGTCTCTGGATATTTTATAATTTTTATTTATCAATTTAATAGCTATGTGATGGAGGTAAAACATTTTTTAATGCTGCATTACCTTCATTGCTATTGAGGTTCTTCTTTTAATTTTTTTCTTTTATTTGCCTTATTTTGTTAGTTTTTGAAACCGTAATAATAAAAGATTGAACCATGGTATCCGTTTTGTCTAGAATCCATTTTACTTTCTTTAAGAAATCAAAGGACGCTATATTGACTGCAGTAAGTAGAATAAAGCCCTGATCAGAAGTGAATAGATCTTCACTGGGTAAAATGTGCAGTTCAAATCTACTTTGTAAAAGTTTTGACTGTTTCAGCTAGCTGCTGCATGCTTAAATATTTAGCCTTAGATGGAATTTAAATCTGCTGAGTGCCATTCTGACCACTAATAGCTGAAGGTTAGTTAGCAGTTCACCCTTGCTGCTTTTAACTTTCAAGTATTTATTGGCTTGTCAACATGAATTCAGACCTAACAACTAAACTCTCCAAAACATCTGCCACTTTTTTACTGTTTGATAGATAGATAGATCATGTTCTTAGAAGAAAGATTAAGATTGTCTTTCCTTGGGCCAGCCCCGTGGCTTAGCGGTTGGGTTCACGTGCTCCGCTGCTGGCAGCCTGGGTTCGGATCCCGGGTGCGCACCAACACACTGCTTCTCCGGCCATGCTGAGGCCAAGTCCCACATACAGCAACTAGAAGGATGTGCAACTATGACGTACAACTATCTACTGGGGCTTTGGGGGAAAAAAAAAGAGGAGGAGGATTGGCAATAGATGTTAGCTCAGAGCCGGTCTTCCTCAGCAAAAAAAAAAGAGGATTAGCATGGATGTTAGCTCAGGGCTGATCTTCCTCACAAAAAAAAAAAAAAAAAGGTTGTCTTTCCTGTCCAGTAAGGAAAAATGATCAAATATGCTTCCTCATGGTTTAAAAAAAAAAAAAGGATGTTTCAATGAATTAGTTTAAAAACTTTTTGATAAAAAGGAAACAATCAGAATCATACTTTTATTTGTTTGTAGTTATTTTTAGAAGCTTTTAATAAATTGTGTGTCTCTTACTTTGGGAGCAGTTGCCTATAAATATGGAATAAGTCAAATTTAAGAAAACAGTTCTAAATGTTGCTCTGAACAGACACAGCGTGACTGTAATCTACCTGTTTTAATTTGACCAAAGTTTGAAGATTTTGAAATATCTAAAGAAAAAATGTAGTTTTACATGTGTACTTATCGATAGAATTGATATACATATTTTTTTATTGCTATTTAGTTTCACATTCTCATAGTTTTATCTGGAATATGAGCATTGATTCTCAGCTTCTGGAAACTAATCAATGTGTGGGAGTTACTGATATTGTTTCAAATATGAAATCTGGCATTGGAAAGAATGACTTTAACTGTGATAAATTCACATTCCAACAATTCTTCTTTCTTCCTGTGAAAAAGTACATGGAGCTGAGTTAGAAAGTTTGCTTTCAGAAATTAAAATTTTTTTGTGTGAGGAAGGTCAGCCCTGAGCTAACATCTATGCCAATCCTCCTCTTTTTTTTTTTTTTTTTTTTTTTTTTTTTAAAGATTTTTTATTTATTTATTTTCCCCCCCAAAGCCCCAGTAGATAGTTGTGTGTCATAGCTGCACATCCTTCTAGTTGCTGTATGTGGGACGTGGCCTCAGCATGGCCGGAGAAGCAGCGCGTAGGCGCGAGCCCGGGATCCGAACCCGGGTCGCCAGCAGCGGAGCGCGCTCACTTAACCACTAAGCCATGGGGCCGGCCCAATCCTCCTCTTTTTTTGCTGAGGAAGACCAGCCCTGAGCTAACATCCATTGCCAATCGTCCTCCTTTTTTTCCCCCAAAGCCCCAGTAGATAGTTGTATGTCATAGTTGCACATCCTTCTAGTTGCTGTATGTGGGGTGCCGCCTCAGCATGGCCCGACAAGAGGTGTGTCAGTGCGCGCCCGGCATCCGAACCCGGGCTGCCAGCAGTGGAGCGCGATTACTTAACCGCTAAGCCACAGGGCCGGCCCCCAGAAATTAAAATTTTGAATAAAATTATTTTAAAACTGTGATTGTTCTGTGATGGATCTGAGACCTAGGATTGGGAAAGCAAACAAGGTCAATATGGATAAAAATAGTGTCCTCTTGCCTTGGCTCTCCACAAAGGGAATCCCTTCCAGAGGTGTATACTTGAACATCTGAAACAAAACCACAGACATGCTCCACACCCCACACCCTCAACACGCTCACACAGATGCACATAAGTTGTAGAGACCGGTTTTTGCTCTGTCAGCCTTAGAGCCCGGTTCCTGAAACCCCAACTTCTATTCTTCCTTGCATTTTTCTATCAGTGTCTTCTCACTAAGTGTTGTAGTTTATTGTAGCTACTTTCAATGTGTCCTGCAAGGTCATTCTCTATTGCCAGTAAAATTAACTAAGTATTGATGGAAGGCTTTGGAGGAAATTTGTGAAATTTTTTTTTCTTTGATCTTGTTGTTCTCACCTTTCAAACTATTTATTGACCATTGCTAATAATAATGATAAAGGCTACAATTTGTATACTTTGTGTGTACCAGTTATGTATTAAACTTAGCTATCCTCAGAACAACCCTGTGGTTTTTAGATGGGGAAACTGAAGCTGGGTAAAATGTAATCTAGGGTGTACATTGCATGCCTATTAAGTACACACGTAAGTAAGTTGCCAAGATGCAGCTCCAGGGGTGTCTCTGATCCCGAAATCTGGGCTCTTCACAACATTGGGGTACTGCTACACCTTCCACGCTGAGTACCCTCTGCCTCCTCTCCTCCTTACCCTGGTCATCCCTGGCTGCTTATAATCCTGGACTTCCACAATTAACGCAGTTATCAACAAAAAGCTCTTTATTTATGTAATCAGTTTTTAAGTAGGCAGATTTTATATTTATTCCTTTCTTTGATACAGTCTAAAATTGAAATTTTATTTTTCATTGGGGTGGAGAGGAAGAACCTTAGTATCTAGGAGATCAGCTTCTGGGCATTGTTGGTCGGATAACTCAAAGCTCGTGAACATCCATTTATGAGTTCCAGCATTTCTATTGGGATTTTTTAATGTCTGAGTGAAGATTTCCCTTCTTCAGGATTTTTCCCACTGTGGACTTCTTCAGTGTTAAAGCAGTTGACACTTCCACAGTTTTCCTTTTCTATGGCTGTGCCTTGATGTCAAACCCCTTTGTGAGTAATCACTTGCTTTGATCCTTGTACAAAGTTACATTTCTTCACTGAGATTTCTTTCTACCTTGAAAACCAATTATAGGTGTGGGGTGGAACAGAAGTGGTAGCAATCGGGTAAGGTGGAATAACAGAAACAAAGGAACAAGGAAATAGGGAAAAAACGCAGTCTGGTGGCATGGTCCATGTGCCTTAAAGCAATAAATAGAGTGTAGTTGTAGCCAAAGCTGGGACCAGATGTAGAATGAGCTGATTAGGACTAGAAATAGAATTGTGCATTTTCGAGGAGAAGGATTTAGAAGGGAAACCATATAACTCTACATTAAATAAAACTAGTTTCCTAAAAAATTTCTTAGGGTGGGATTGTAATCAGTCTTTGTCTGAGTCTTGCTTTAGAATTTACAGTCTTGCTTTAGGATTTATCTGTGACTTCTTTAAGATGTTTAATGTTGTCACAAATTTTCCTGCTTGTAATAACTCAGTTTGGGACAGTTTAAAAGTGGGAATGTGGAGTAAATAAGTAATTTTTAAGGTTCTTTCAAGTCATGTCAGTGATATTTTGGAGTTGGCTGTCTCTATTTAAGGCAGATTTCCAGAAGGACATGTACTTAATTAACTTTTGGTTGGGGAATAAATAAGACGTTTAGAGTGGAAAGTGACCTTAAAATTAATCAAATATTGTTCTCTTATAGCACATTGCTATTTTAATGATAAGAAAACTAAATCCCATTAGCTACCCCAAGAACAGATAAATAGCTTTGTCACTTTTTTCTTTTACTTCGTTGAATGTATGCCTTGTCTCTCCATGTGGATTATAAATTCTTTGAAGACAAGTGTTCATGTATTTTGTATTATTATATCACTCACAATGTCTAATACAGGGCTTCATGGGTATTAAATAAATGTGTTGATTGAATGAATTTCTCATGGTTTTTCAGGGTTTGTTGTTGTTGTGAATGTTCTTCAGTTTTCATGTACATTGCAAATTCTACTCTTTTCCCCTATTTAATACTTTTTTGAAGTCATCTTTCCTGCTTCTAGAATATCTTTTCACGCTGAAATTTACTCTTTCATCTTTATTTCTTATTGCTTTGATTTGGCTTCCATCACTTCGTAATAAGATTCTCAAGTCTACTCTAACTTTTAAATCTTTTCTTTTTCCAACTTTTATGACAATTTAAAAAATTCAAAAAAGTTGAAAGAATAGTATAATATCTTCCTAGATCCAACAGTTGTTTATGTTTTTCCCTACTTGTTTTATCTGTGTGTGTATTTATATTTTTTAGGGATGAATGTCATGAGATCCTTAGCATACTTTTGCACTTCGTGAAACCACATAAACTTGCTAGCAGTCGCATTTCCTTTCTTCTTTCTTTCGATTTTTAACATGTGCTCTACTGCCATGTTACAAATATCTCATTCTTATAATACTTTTGAAATTTCCTGGTTTCACTATGAGGGTTGATATTTAAATGGTAAATTGCTCTATTCTATTTTAAGGGTATCATTAATTTTAATTTACACTTCTTAGCATGTTTTAAGTAAGACAATAATTCTTAAATTTTCAGATTTTCACAATTTAAAAAACAAAAAATCAATAAAGTGCTATGAAAATAGCCTAGATGAACCGAATATCCAAGATGTGTTTTGATTAGTTCACTGAACAATAGAGAAAAGTCCATAATTTAGTGGTGATATCCATGAAGGACTAACTTTCCTGTAAAAGTAAGTATGGAAAAGTGTCAGAAGAAAGAAGAAAAGTGGAAGACTGAGAGCTGGAGAAATTAAAAATAATGGTAGCGACAGTTGAGTTTACTCACTTTTTTTGAGTCAGCTGTCCAGTTTTTAAACGTATTTATTTGTCTAAAAGTAGAGCAAATAATCCCTAGCTCATACGGTTATTGTGAGAATTGTGATTGATAATTATTATCTTCCCCTTCCCTAGACTAATAGCCAAGAAGAGTGATGAAGAGACATAAACAGTAGATCAGAAGGCTTCCTGTCTTAGTGCCCTTTAATGGGAGGGGCAGAGGGCGCGCCTTTCACAGAAACCTTCCTGGTTATCCTTATACTAATAAATATTCAGATTCGGGAATGTCCAGTTTCTCTAAAATAATAGATAATAATAGCTATGCTTATTTAGTCATTTAACTTATAGTTATTGCGTACCACTATGGACCAGCTTCTGTATTATTTTCTGTTTTATTATTATCTCATTCATTCCTCACGTTCAAAATTATTACTTGCCCAAGAGCACGTATTAAGAGTAGACCTAGGATTTGAAGTGAATCCAGCAGTCTGACGCTGTGTTGCCTCCAAACTGAAGTGTTTCTTGTTTATATGCTGTGTGTTAAATTAATTGTATTTTTGTTGTTGGTGCTGTCGAGTCGATTCCTACTTCTAGCAACTCTGTGTATAGCAGAGCAGAACCCTGCCCAGTCTTTTTGTGCCAACTTCTCACCTTCTGGTGCTGTGTCAGACAATGTTCCACTGCTATTCATAGGGTTTTCATGGCCAGTTTTTTCAGAAGTAGGTGGCCACGTCCTTCTTGCTAGTCTGTCTTAGTCTGAAAGCTCTGGAAACCTGTCCACCATGGGTGACCCTGCTGGTATTTGAAATATTGATGGCATAGCTTTCAGCACCACAGCAACATGCAGCCACCACAGTATGACAAGAGCAGGCGGATGCTGTGGTTCCCTGACCTGGAAAGGAACCCAGGCTGTGGTGGTGAGAGCACCGAATCTTAACCACTAGACCACCAGGGCTGGCTAATTTTGTTTTTTAGGTGACAGATTTGTGAGAACTGTTTTTTGGATTATGCTATTTTGGAAAATTTTGTGGACAGCTCTTGATAATTGTAGACATCCTTATAAATCACAAAGCAAGGCTAAAACATATGCTTGTTAGGTGGCGTTGTTGGTTTTTTTTTTGTTTTTTTTTGTGAGGAAGATCAGCCCTGAGCTAACATCCGATGCCAGTCCTCCTCTTTTTTTTTTTTTTTTTTGGCTGAGGAAGATTGGCCCTGGGCCAACATCTGTGCCCATCTTCCTCCACCTTACATGGGACGCCACCCCAGCATGGCTTGACAAGTGGTGCGTCGGTGCGCGCCCGGGATCCGAACGTGCAAACCCCGGGCCCACCTAAGTGGAGCGTGTGCACTTAACCACTGTGCCACTGGGCCGGCCCCAGGTGGCATTGTTAACACTTTTTGTTATTAGGAGTGGAATTTGAAGCTGCTTCGCCAGATCAGGAAAAGTTGATAGATAAGGTAAATTTAATGGGGATTTGGTGATAAAATGCCAAATGTAAGATGGGTAAAAACTAATAATGTGCAGATAAGAAAATAGGGAGGGAAAAGGTGTATGGGTCTTTGGGTTATAGACTAAAGTGGAGTAAGTGTGATCATAATCAATTAAAATGATGCTGAATTATATAAACAGAAGACTAGCATGGTCGTCTGGAAGAGAAATATTCCTGGCTTCTAGAGTTATTTGAAGATTTACAGTAGACTTAGAGGGAGCCAGTGAATCTGATTTCTAAAGTTTTGACAAGATTATTTAAAGAGAAAAAACTTAAATTGGAATTTAAAGTGGTGTGGATTAGCTTAAGGGTGGAGTGGGGTAGGGGAAAAATCCATAGGGAATGGTAAAAGTGGAGACAGACTTCCAGGACAAGTGCTTGAGGCTAACGTGGATCTTAAATTTAGCAAAGAGAATGAACGTGAAATGTTTTAGTTTGCCAGTAGTATTAAGCGCCGGTGTGTAACACAACATCAAGTCAATGGGAATGTATTTCCAGAAGCTCTCTTAAAGTTCTATGAAACAGCAAGAGGTAGTAAATTAATTTGGTCTTGGACAAGTTAAAAAAGTATATAGCTCTAAGCTATCAGTTATAGAACATAGGAAAGAAATGAAGAGTGTCATTGAAGAATTTATGCTTATGGCCAGAAAAGCTAATGAAAAGTAACAATGTCATTCTATATATATATGAAACTTTGATGTCTAAACCTTGAATTCTGCCTGTAATTCTCTATGACATACCTTTTAAAAAAGAAAGATGTAAGAATAGGGCACAGTTCATTTAAGAGTTTATTTTGGCAGAGTAAGCCATCAACTGGGGATTTTGGCTTCACAACAGTTAGATATATTTGTGTTAATTATTCAAGCATGCTGTAATGCCTAAGTGCCATGTCCTATTATCTTTTTAGCTAAAATGACCAATGATATAGTCTTGAATATTTTATGCAAAGAGATACAGTTAAATTTTTTTGTGTTTAAGACAGTGTTGCCATTGAGTTGTCATTTCATATGAGTGCAATTTTAGGTGTTGTGTATGATACTGTTTTCAGTGCTGTATAGAAAGGCTAATAATGTCTTCCATGGTATATCGCAAATACTGGATGAGCATCTTAGTGGATGTGCAGTGTAATTTAGGCATCCCCTGTTCTGAATATCGTTAAATTTATTTAGTTTTATTTATTTAAAAATACATAGCACTTGATGTGTTAGGCACTATTTGAAGTACTTTATAAATGTTAACTTATTTAATCCTCATACACGTATGAGGTAAATAACTATTATCCCCATTTTGCAGATAAGGAAACTGAGCCACCTGTGAGGAAACTGAGATGTTAAATAAGTTGACCAAAGTCACGCAAGTAGTAAGTGGTAGAACTGGGATTTGAACCCAGGCCAACTGGCCCCAGAGTCTGTGCTCTTGCCCAGTATATTTTGCTGCTTTTCCAATGGCAGTGCATTATTAGTGTGTTGTACATCAAACATTTTATCTTCCTTTTGGGGTGTTAACAGGTCCCTTTAGAGCTACTGGCAGCACTAGTGAATGAGATCAAAAGGACGAATGTGGCTTCATGCCATTCCAGGTAGCCTCATGATCAGAGTCCAGAGGCAGCCGTAGAGGTGTAACTCTATAAATATACCTGTCCCAGGTAAACAGCTCCTATTTAATTGTTTTTGGTTAGCACCAAAAGTACTTCAGGGCACAGATTACTTACTGGCTTTTTCAAGTAAAGAATTCTGTCATGAATAGCAGTGAGCCCCTATTGAAAGAGAAGGTACGTGTTTTGGGTCCTATGGAACTTCGGATACACCTTGGAGAAATTTTGGGAGCTTCGTTTGGAAGATGTAGCTTTAAACTAGCCCATATCTCCTAGGAAATGGATACAGCTTTTCTCTCCCTCCTGGTTGAACTGGATCTGGCCTTTGTGAATTTCTTTTTCTTATTACCTTGAAGTTCATTGTCACATTGATCAAAGCAGTCCTCCAAAGTTAGACCATTGTTGTCCTTGTTCATCTCCTGTCTGCTTAAGAGTACACATGTGCGTGGGATTATAGTTCTACTCGAGTTGATGTCGAAATTTCCTACCTACTTGGCAGCATTTCATAATTGCTGTGAGAATGTTAAAAAAAAAATCGTTTAACAGTAAAAGTTATTTTTGTGCTATAGAATGAAATACTGAATTTGAAAACCGGATTTTTAAAAACAGCATCTAGATTGATGTGATGAATGATTTAGTTGAAATACCTTATTTAATTTTTTTAGAAATTTTAGAACTTAAAAAGCATAGACAATATTGGAGACATTTGCAACTCTGAAAATTATTTTGTTGTAAATTTAAGTGCGTATAAATTTAGTCAGTGAATGGATTTATAAGAGAATTGATTAAAGTGGGTCGAATATCATAAAATTTTTTCACATTTCAAACATGTCAAATTCTTTTTCAGTTTTAAGCATGACTTAAGTTTTGATCTCCAGTTATGTATATTCTGATTCTGTGTTTCCTCATTTTCAGGCTGAAATAGAACTGTTTGTGAACAGGCTTGACTCAGTGGAATCTGTTCTTCCTTATGAATATACGGCGTAAGTTTTTCAGCTTGGTTTTTATATAAAATTTTATGTGATTATCAGAATTTTGTACATTTAGAACTTTATTTTCTCCACAGCTACGGATAAATTTGTATGTATTTAAAAAATGTACAGAGCCTGAAAACATTTCTTAAGGGGTATTCTTTATTTGCAAGGTAGGGTTAAAATGTGAAATGTTCTTTTTATGTCACTTTGCAACTAAGCACCAACTGAAATAATGGATTTCCTTTTTTGTTGAACTGGACAAAAAGCTATTTTGTGTTCTTTAAATTTTTTAATTATAAAAAACCCCACATCATTTTTAAACAAAATCTTTGTCCCACACAATCAATCCCCAGAAGTAATTACCTTGATGTCTGTCCCTCCAGATTTTTTCTCTGCATATTCTAATGTACATAACACATTTATACATTTCTGTTTTAAACAAAAGTAGGTTCATGCTGTTGTATTTGATTTGCACCTTATTTTTCTCACTGAATCTATTGTGGGTATCTGTCCGTGTTAATATACAGCTATCTCAGTCTTTTTAGTAACTATTTATTATTCCTGTGTAGAGATTGTATAGAGTCCATGTATGATTTGTTTCACTAATTCTCCATTTGTGAACACTTGATTATTTCCATTTCTTGGTATTATTAAAAATGCTGCATGAATATCCTTTATTCATTTGACCACTATACAGTCCTGCATTGCTTAGTGAAAGGATATGTTCTGAGAAATGCATCATTAGGCGATTTCGTCATTGTGCAAATATCCTATAGTGTGTACTTACACAGACCTAGATGGTGTAGCCTACTACCCACCTAGTCCTGTATGGTACTAATTTTATGGGACCACCATCATATATGCAGTTCATCGTTGACTGAAACATTGTTATGTAGTGCGTGACTGTACACCATAATGGGTGTAAAACAAAGTTCCTAAATTTTGGTTGGCTTCTAAATTTCTCTGGTGTCTAAGAGTTTTGAAAGAAAAATTGTGTGATCACTATAGAAAAAAAGCACACACAAAAATATAAGACTATCCTGTAAGAATTAATATGCCTAACAAGCTCCCAGGCGAGAGGCATATTAAGAAGAGAGTACAAAATTCATGAATGGAAGGACCATAATTTATATAACTATTGGAGTCTTAAATGCTTTTCTAGTTTTAATTTTGTTAAATAAATAAACATCTCTCCTTAAATCTTTGTGGATATTCCTGGGAAAACTCAGTGGATCTCTTATATCCAGTAGATGGAGAGTCTTCATTTGGAGACTTCCCAGCCCCAGTTTTTTATCACCTGAGATTCATTTTCCTCTTAGGAATCTAATCTGTAACCATTACTGTACTGGTCTCAGGTACTCCCATATTATTCTAGGGTAAACACAGAACCTTTAATTTTCTATAGCAAAGCTGAAATTAGGCTGTAATTGTTTAAACAAAACTTTATTAAAATGTGGTTAGTAATTCAAGGGAATTAAAACACAGAGAGAAGCTTATAGGTGGCTGATTATTGCTTCTCCATAGCTCCCTGTTCTCACAGGGTCTGTCTAGTCATGTTTCTCATGTTGGGATGTGTTGGCCAGTGTATTGGGATGAGGCAGGATCCCAGGTAAATTTGACACATCTTCCTGAAATGTCATTGTTAAGTAAAGATTTGGATTAGAAAATTATAACAAAAGGAGATAAGTTATGCAAAATTCACTTGAAGAATAAAGACATAAATAATTTTATCATTGGAATGAACAAAAATAAATTATGTGCAATTTAAAAAATTCTATAGTATACATCTTAAATAAAACTAATATTTAGAAATCAAAGCATTCTCAGGCATAATTTTCAGATGTTTTGTTTTTTGTTTTGGGCAGATTTGGTACATGGAACTTGCAGTATGAATATATTTCTTATTGGTCTACTAGAGCTGCTGGGATGATCACTACCTAGTCTGCCCTCAAGATTGGCTATGGGCTTAATATTTGTTGCCTTTTATGTTTAAAAACTTAAATATTCTTTCTTTCAGGTTTGATTTTTGCCAGGCATCAGAAGGAAAACGCCCATCTGAGAATCTTGGTCAGGTATTATTCGGGGAAAGAATTGAACCTTCACCATATAAGGTTTGTATTCAGTGTTACATAAGTTATTTAGTTGCATATTTATTTATTTTTTCCCTTACAGAAAAGCCTGAGATAACTTAGCTCTCATAGCTAAAGAGGAATTCGTTTCTCTTTTGCATCTAGGAATAATTTCTTAAATTCACAGTTTAGAAGGATCCCTCCCCTTCCCATGACATGTCGTTGATAAGTTTGTCTTAATGAACATTCGTGCTGCCAGTATTACAGATGATAGGGTGGTGGCCTAAAGGACAGTTCTCAGAGCTCCTGCCTCACCTTACAGAGGGACCTGGGACCCAGCCTTCAGTCATGAAAAGTTGCCCTAGCTGCTCCACATCTCTTCCCCTCTTTGGGAGGGGTAAAATCACCTAACGACATGTTTCTCAGGACGTATCCTTGTCGTTAACCAACGTCTGACTGTATAGCATTACTTGGGCTCCCCACTGGGTTTTTGGGAAGCTAACCTTTCTATTTTGCCTATTAAAAGTATTTTTGGAACATCTTTGATATGTTTTCAGGACATCAGTTAAACCAAACTAAGCACAATATAAGATATTCTCTTTAATATATATGTACATCATCACCCAGAATTATTCTAGCGCTTAAATCTATTATCTGTTAAGCCTATTATTCTTCTGCATTGCACGGTCCCCTGTTCATTTTATATCTGCTCTCCTGCTGCACAAAGAATAGCATCTCTCTCTTTTAGAAAAATGAAACTAGTTTATAATAATAATGTATCACCATATAAAAAATTAAATGGTACAGAAGAATATAAAATGAAAAGTAAGTCTCTTTCCCCCATTTCCACATCACAGTTTCTTGTTAACCTTTCCTAAAATTTTCCATGCACTTACAATATATGTAAAAATTAGATTTACTTATTTATGTTTTAACATATTATTCTGCATTTTTCTTTTAACTCTCTACCTTGGGTATCTGTCCACATGAGCACATTCATTTTAGTGGCTCTAACTTGACCCCTAGTTTTATTCTCTAGCCTAATAGCACCCTCTCTTGGTGTCAAATCCTTCTTTTTGGCTTAAACCCCACAGTTAGCCACCTTCCCTGCTTTCTCACTACGCACCGTCATCTATCTCCCTTGGCACTTTATTACATTGAGCATCTGTCCAGCAAATCCCCAAGCCTAGATTAGTCCCACTAAGCATTTTACTCCCTCCAGCACTGTGCTTTCCAGCACTATACCTACACTGTGAAGCACTGGGGGAAAAGACACATAATTGTGCAGGTTTAATTCACTACAAGTTTATAGTTTTCAGCCGTAAGTGTGTCCTCTTAAAATATTGTAATTTGAAATTTTCTACCCTAAAGATGCTAGTAATTTTTTAATTTTTCAAAGACAGTAGATTTGAAGGCCTATGGGGTGAAGTCACTGGGGAACAAGGAACTCAGTGTGTGGACATGGGTCATATTGAGCAGGGCAAGCATATTAGTTGTGTAACATCCCCTTGATGTGATATTTTGAAAGATTACTTTCGAAGTTATTGCATTCTTTTTTTTTTTTTTTTTTTTTTTTTTTTTTGTGAGGAGATCAGCCCTGAGCTAACATCCGCCAATCCTCCTCTTTTTTTGCTGAGGAAGACGGCCCTGGGCTAACATCGGTGCCTATCTTCCTCCACTTTATATGGGACGCCGCCACAGCATGGCTTACCAAGCAGTGCGTCGGTGCGCGCCCGGGATCCGAACCAGCGAACCCCGGGCCACCGCAGCGGAGCGCGCGCACTTAACCGCTTGCGCCACCGGGCCGGCCCCAGTTATTGCATTCTTTTTATATAAAAGGGTGATTTTCAGGCATATTTATTAAATTATGCAATCAACTTAAAATACTCCTCTGGCCTCTCTGTCTCATCTTTCTGTTTACTTTTTCCTTGGCCTTGAGAAATGATGGAAGAAAAGAGTGTCAGTAACACCCTTAGTGAACTTGAGGGCCAGAGGAGTCTCTAGTAGTAAACAGCCCGTAAGGGATAGCAATAAACAGAGGGAAGGCCAGCAAAATCTTCAAATCCATGGAGAAGTTTTGTCCCTTTGGGGCAGACTTTAAAGGCAAATTACTTCCTTAGTAGGATCCCATTCATGTACATTTATTTATGTGTAAAGACTATGCCTTGCTTATGCAAAGGACCCTTCTTTTAGCCCTATAAAAATGCTTTTCAGGTGTGATTTTGTCTTAGGAGTTGAGGTAAAATAGAAGAACAGAAGAGTGCTTTAAAATGAAGAATGGTGTGCACCTAACATTTTCCGTGAATTTTTTAGGATCAATATCTGTGCTAAAACAAATTCTTTAAGCTCCAAGCTTAAAGAGACAGAGCAGGCATTTCTTAAGACCAAGGCATAGGTAAACAGAAACATGGGGTTAAGAGATCAGATTTCTTTTTCAAGCCAACCATAAATATATTGACCCATATTTTTCAATATTGATTCAGTATTGATTCTTTGTCATTTATTTTCAAAGAATTTTGCCTTATTTTATTTTATTTATTTATTTTTTGTGTGTGAGGAAGATTCGCCCTGAGCTAACATCCGTGCCCATCTTCCTCTACTTTATATGGAATGCCGGCACACTATGGTTTGACAAGCGGTGTGTCGGTGTGTGCCCAGGATCTGAACCCTGGGCCGCTGCAGCAGAGTGCACACACTTAACTGCTACGCCAACGGGCTGGCCCCTAATTTTGCCTTATTTTAGATCTGCAGTAAAAACGATGGTAACAACTAGCAACAAAACAAAACCGTAAATTTGCTTTGCCATCTTTTATCCATGACTTCTGTTGAGGTCAGGAAAGCAACAGTGCAAGACATTGTGTGTGTGTGTGAGTTATGTGAAGCTGGAGCCACATTTCACAGAATCATAAATCTCTCAAGTCTAACCACTCATACTCATTCATTCACTCAGTTAACACATTTGTTGCATGCCTTTCTTGTGCCAGGCACTATGGTAGGTGTGGGAGACAGCAGTGAACAAGACAAAAATCTCTGCCCTTGTGGGAGAGATTTATATTATGATGAGAAGAAGGAAACAAAATGAATTACCAAGATATATAATATGTCAGTTGCTGATGAAAGAACCATCGAAAATAAATCAGAGAAGGTGGTCAGAGAAGGTGGATGGAGAATTGGCAGTTTTAAATTGGCGAGAGAAAGTCTTACTGAGAAGGTGACATTTGAGCAAAAGACCAGAAGCAAGTGAGGGAATGAGCCATGTGAATATCTGGGGGGAAGGTTTTCTGAGTGAAGAGAGCAGCAAATGCAAAGGTTCCAAGATGTGAGCTTGCCTGGTGTGTTCAAGGTACAGAAAAACGGTGGTGCAGTTCGAGCAGGTGAGCAAGGTAGAGAATAGAAGGAAGTGGGGCAAAGAAGTAACGGGACCACATCTTATAGTGCCTCATGGGCCACTGTAAAGACTTTGACCTGTACATCTGAGGGAAATGGTTAGCGTTGGAGGATTTTGAATAGGCTTAGATTTTAACAGGATCGCTAGGGCTGCTGTGTTGAGAATAGACCATTGAGAGAGCAAGGAGAGAAACCGGGAGACTGGTTAGGAGGCTCTCACAATCATTACGATATTGTATGACCTGATAGAGGATCAGACCATGGGCATGCTGGGGTAGGGGTTGTGAAGCAGTCAGAATCTCAGAAACTAGCTCTGTTTTGATGGTGTGGCCAACAGAATTTGTTGAGGGATGGGACATGGGGTGTGGAGTTTCTCTTTTCTAAGATGAGAAAGTCTCTGGGAATAGCAGGTTTGGGGGGAATGGGAAAGAGTTAGTTATGGAAACATTAAGTGTGACATGTTTATTAGGCATCCAAGTAGAGATGTTGAGTAAACAGTTGAATATATGTGTCTGGAGTTTGGAGGATAGGTTCAGCCTAGCAGTGTATAAATGGTACTTAAAGCCAGGAATTGGGCCGGCCCGGTGGCTTAGCGGTTAAGTGCGCATGCTCCGCTGCTGGCGGCCCTGGTTTGATCCCGGGCTCGCACCGACGCACCGCTTCTCCGGCCATGCTGAGGCCGCGTCCCACATACAGCAACTAGAAGGATGTGCAGCTATGACATAACAACTATCTACTGGGGCTTTGGGGGAAAAAATAAATAAATAAAATTATAAAAAAAAAAAAGCCAGGAATTGATGAGATCCCCAAGGAAGTGATAGAAATAATGAAGAAAAGAATTCCAAGGATTGAGCCTTGGGGCACTCAGTGTTAATAGGTCAGGAACATGAGGATGATTCAGCAAAGGAGACTACCTCATAGGATTGTTAGGAGGATTACATGAGGTAATAAGTGTTTATTATTATGATTAAACATGTTTAGTTTTGCTATTTTCCTTCACGATTGAACACACAGTTGACTTGCCTAAACCCAGTAAGCATTGGGTTGAAGTTTAAGATTGGCCACTTTTGGTGTAGCTAATAATGTCTCTCTCTGCTTAATTTTGACACCTATCCCTCTGATTCCTTAGTATGTATACTTTTTTCATTTTCCACTCTTTAAAAGGGAACTTATAAGGTTCATATAAGGTTAAAAATATTAAATAATTGCACAAATATTGCTGTATTTACAGAAGTAGCTATGCGGCTAAAACTAAACTATTGGTTGACAGGTGGCAGCAGTGGGCTACACTTGAAATGTTTGTCAGTTGGTGCACAGAAACTGGGTTTAGGGGTTTTAGTAAGTAATGTACAAAAGAATGGCCTACTTTGAAGTGAAACATATGCAAAGTTGTTTTTTTAACCATATGTAATAAAGTTTGAATTTATTAAAGGGTATATGGTTATGGACTATGTATAGTTAGTAAATTATAGCCTTCAGAAAACTAGAAAATATATTTTTAAAATTAAGACATAAATGGATCCTGAAAAAGTAAGCCTACGTTATATAATATGTTGTAAACATCTTTATTTTTACACACATGAAATAGTTCCTAGACTTCAAAATTGGAGGAGTCCTTAGTTTTTAAACTTTGGTTTAAAAAATTAACAATTTTTGTTTCAGCTTTACTGTTTCTTTCAAGCTTATTATTAAATAAAATCCTGAAAATTGACCATCTTTTCAAATGTGAGTAAAATGAATCAGGTTTACTCTGATTTTTTTTTTTTTTTTTTTTTTTATTTTTTTTTTTTTTGTGAGGAGATCAGCCCTGAGCTAACATCCGCCAATCCTCCTCCTTTTTTGCTGAGGAAGACGGCCCTGGGCTAACATCGGTGCCTATCTTCCTCCACTTTATATGGGACGCCGCCACAGCATGGCTTACCAAGCAGTGCGTCGGTGCACGCCCAGGATCCGAACCAGCGAACCCTGGGCCGCCGCAGCGGAGCGCGCGCACTTAACCGCTTGCGCCACCGGGCCGGCCCCTACTCTGATTTTTAAACATCCGAATTTGACTTTTTCTTGTGTCATCACAGTCTGTGTTACTTGCTGCTGAATCTCCATCACCTGACACATAGTGGGCACTTAACGAATACCCACTGAATGAATATATGGACTTAAAAACTTGTCTGCTTATTATTAGAAAGCCTTCAACTCCATAATTTCCAAAACATGATCAGGGGACATTACTGTGGAGATACTGATGTTCCATTTTGTTCTACATGTGGGTTTTTTTCCCTTCTAGAACTTAGTCACATTTAAAAGGTGGGTAGATTGAAATTGTCAAAACTAAAAATAAAAACTTACTTATCAAAAGAAAGATTGATGACTTAAGTTTCTAAAGAAAGACTAGGATTGAAATTTAAATCTGATTGAGCTATGAGGAATTTAAAAATGATTATCAATATTAATGCACTTAATGTAATGAGACCAGCATTTTTACTCTCTTTATGGTATAGTTGTGAAGGACCTGGATATTTCTTCTTAATTTGCTTTCCACTTTATTTTAATACAGTTTACATTTAAAACGGAAGAGACTTGTAAGCTTGTTTGTACGAAAACATACCATACAGAGAAAGCTGAAGACAAACAAAAGTTAGAATTCCTGAAAAAAAGCATGTTACTGAATTATCAACATCACTGGTAAGACATGGAGATTTGGGATTTTGGGCTTTTTCCGTTTCAAGATAAAAACCTCTGTTTCATTGAATGTATAAATTACTTCATTGACTCTTTAAAGTATAGCAAATTAAGTGATTTCCTTTTTTTGTTGCTAGTAATAGAATGAAGTGTAGTGACTTTTACTTGCCAGAGGATTACTTAGGTTGACAGCTTAAAGTATCATCTTTTAACCTTAGATTTCTGTAATATCTGGTGTTTCTTTTGGTGCATGCATGTGGTACCTAGAGCACTTTTTGTATTCATATTTAGTTAACAGGAGCATATTTACACTTTGAGGAAAGGACCTGGATCAATCTTCTAGAAAAATACTGTTATTTTATACTTGTAGGCCATGAAAAAGACCATGGGAAAACAAAATTTAAATTTTCTTTGATGTTTGGTAAATAGCATCTACTTCAAATAAAACACTTGTATTTTGTGTAACCTGTTTTTTATTTTATAAACATGATGTAACATTAATAAAGTCTTTACCAGTTTGTGTCATAATCAAAAATTAAAACTATTTTATTTTTGCTTCCAATGTACTATTTACTTATTATACAGTATTCAAACATAGAATTTGAGAAAGGGGTCTCAAAATGCAACTTTTCAAGTATAACTATTATTATGCTTCCAGATAGTTTTGCTGACAAATGCCTGTATTCTGTGTGGGGTCGTAGTTTATGTATGGTTTGCCTCTTACTAAAAGTATAAGATGGTAGAGGTGGTGAACAGGAAGGCTCTCTTCATGTACTTCCTCTTGAATGTTTGTCCTGTCAGTTCTTATATTGACCCGTCTGCTCACACCCAGCGAGGTTAGGAACGCTTGATCTCAGTTTGGACATGACCAGATCCTGTGGCTCAAATACTGTGGGTGGAGCCTCTCGTTCCATCTTGCCCCTCAGCTCCTCTTCCTCTTTCCCTCCATACACATAGAACAAAAAGTCCGTCCTAGGGAGGGGCAAACTTGGGGCACATGCCCATCCCTGTGCTAGTCTGTGGTTAGGGGGATTCACTCTGATTGGCCAGACCTGGGTAGTATACACCCGTATCACGTAGAAACTAGTTTCCCATAGTGGGGCTCCATTAGAACAAGGAAGGAAACTTCCCATTACACTTGTGTCAGCTGCTTTCTCATCTGACTCTGAGTGCATACAGGAAGTTCTGGTAAGCCAAGAGCTTTTTTCCTCTAAGCTCCTGTGAGAGTACCACTTAATTGCTGAATCATTGTAACTTGGGATATATTTGCTTATTTGTAAGTAATTGAAATTTCCCTTGATGTTTTCTCTTTCCTTCAAATTGTTCTTTGCAACCTTCAAAATCATATTTAAGGCTCAGTTCTTATAATACTTTTCATATTAGCCCCATCCACCTTCATTTACACTAACAGCTGCTCTTTTGTTGACTATGACTCTTAAGGCCTAGGGGTCATTTTTAGCTATCTCTTTTACTGTCTGTTCTTAGAATATTGTTTAGAGTCTTGCTCCTAAAGGTAATAGGAGTTCTTCTTCAGTAGCTTCCTCACAGTAAAGTACTCAGAAATATTTTTGACTAGTTTATGATGCAATTAACATAGGTCCAAGATGCTTAATAACAAGAAGAATAAATAATTTAGAATAGTTTACAAAGTTAAAAAACATTTGATAGTAAAATTTACTAAACAATTTAGGATAATTATATCGATTGCAAGCTTAAACTATTCTGCTTAAAAAAATAGACTGAAAAAGTGCTGGTAAATAACGATTTTGTAGTTGAATCAGAAAGGTTTCTGATTTCAAGTCTGAATCTATTAACAAAAAATCTAAGCCATATCACAAATACATAGTCTGCTCATTCTAGGCAATAGGCTTTAGTCCTTAAATAAGTTCATTACACGTTTGGAAAATGTTGATTCACATTGATGAATTTATTTGAACCATTAATTGAGTATATTTCTGTCCTTGATTATTTCAGAAAGTTTTTACTATGTAATTTGATTTTAAGTATAGATAACAGAGTTGACAGATAAAATACCATGAACCTTTAGAAATCTGAAAGATCTTTAAAAAGTATGGTGTTCTGTTATGGAATTTTATTGTGAATGAAGCCTTTGCACTAAGACATTTTGGGGAGAGCATGATCATTTTCTAAATTATAAAACAATACATACATGCCTGTGAAAAAATGTGAGCAGTGCAGGAAAATATTAAATAAAAAGTAAGAGTCTTCTACCACCCTCAGCTTCTTTAATCCTCTTCCCCAGAGGTAGCACTCTCGTTTCTCATGTATGTTTCCAGATTTTCTATGCGTACGCACGTATATAAAAAGGTGTGTATCTTTTTTAAATAATACAACTGAAATATTGTACACATTATTCTACACCTTATTTCATCTAAGAAAATATGGGCATTTTCCTGTGTAAAGCATATCTGTAGGTCTATATCTACCTCATTCTTTTTCATAGTTGTATCACATGAATGAACCGTGATTTTTTCCCCATAACATTTTAACCATGCTGTCTTTTAAATGATTAAAATGCCTGGATATTGGTTAATATGTCAACTCATTCTTGTTATAGAGAACAGTCAGTTAATTAACAATAGTTAATTTTCCTATCTAAATTGATAAATACTTATTATTCTTATTTGGGCTTTAGAACATAGTTTGAGGATCTACTTGGCCTACTCTGTCAACTACTTAAGCAACTTTATTCCTGAGACTGACTAATGTTTTGATACCAGCACCAGACACTTGAATTCCCTTCAACTATAGTCTACATGGTTTGTGATTATACTTCTTGCCTGTTTCCAAATCTTTGTGACATTTTATTTATAAAAGTATAATTATTTAACTAGTTATCAGAGTACTTAAATTTTTTAGTATCATAGAACCACAGGACTATAGCTTATTGGTTAGAGAGGGGTCTTTGAAGATAGTTTAGTGAGTTCCAGTCCTAGATCCCACCAAGTTAGCAAAGGGAAATGATGAGCTATTTTCAAAAATCAGAATCTTAATGAATAGTATGTTTACTCATATTAAAAATATGTAGAACAGGGGCCGGCCCAGTGGCGCAAGCGGTTAAGTGCGCGCGCTCCGCTGCGGCGGCCCGGGGTTCGCTGGTTCGGATCCCGGGCGCGCACCGACGCACTGCTTGGTAAGCCATGCTGTGGCGGCGTCCCATATAAAGTGGAGGAAGATAGGCACAGATGTTAGCCCAGGGCCGTCTTCCTCAGCAAAAAAAGAGGAGGATTGGCGGATGTTAGCTCAGGGCTGATCTCCTCACAAAAAAAAAAAAAAAAAAAAAAAAAAAAAAAAAAAAAAAAAAAAATATGTAGAACAACTTAAATGCCGAGTTTCTTTGCTTTTTGGCTGCAATTTTCTGAGTGTATTGTGGCGACATAGGTTATTCCATTTAGAGCAGAAACTTTTGCAATTTAATTAATTTATTGGGAAAATAAGTTATTAATAAATGAAAATTGATTGACAGAAGTGTTTCAAATGGAATCCGTGGAGGGTGGAGAGAAATAATGGAAAGGAGTCCTTAATGGTGAAATATGGGGCCAGTCATTCAAACTTTATCCTTTTGAGTCCTCCTCTTATACTCTTTTTCACTATATCAGTTGAAAATTGATTCTTAATTTTTTTTGGAGTTAGAAGTTCAAATAAATACTACTCCCTAACTTAGCAAGGCAGTAATTAAAAATTATTTTTTTTGCATTTATTTCCAAGGGTTTGTTGTTTTTTTAATGCTTCCTATTACTAGGAAAAGTTATTGTGTCAAGGCATTATATAAATGATAAATTTAGGATATTTGCTTTTAAAAAACCTAAATTGCCCCTTAATTCCTCATTTTGTAACTAGCACTATAATTTTTATGTAGTACTTTCTCTGATATGATAGCATAAAGGTATTACAATTAATATATTGCTAGTATATATTCATTGATTAAACTTCATTCTCTATTTGAAAAATTAAAGCAATTAACTGATTCCTTAGGCCTCCAGAAAATCTGAATTATTTATTTTATATAGCATTGCTTTTATGCTGCTAATATTTTATGGTCTTTTCATGGGAACTACTAGCCTGCTGGTTATAATAATAAGCAACTTAATAGTGTAGGTGATTCTAAAATTTGGTACATTGGGTACTGTTAAATAGCATTTAAATGTGACGGCACATGTTTTATTAGGTCATTAATGTACACCTTGGGTGAATATAGAATCATAATTTTACTTCCTAAGGCATACATTAATTAACAAATAAAACATACCCCGGAGTGTCATCTTATGATTGTAATACAGCTAGTATATTTTTAGTAATTTTTTTTATTTGTATCTTGCAGTGCACTCTGGGCGTAGGGGACCACATACTTGGACTTTAATGTAGTTAGTACAGTGCCACAGAACTTTCTTTTTTACCTTTATCCTTTTTTTAAAAGAAAGTTCTTTTTCACTATAGAACTTGAAAGATTTGTTTCTCTGGCTTTGTAGCAGCAATTCTTTTAGACATAAGTTGGATTTACACAGTTTTAATAGATAATACTATAATTTTCACCTGGCCCTTAAATTGAATATTTTCCCACGTCTTGCAATTATATGCTTCTCCTTTTTATTGAATTACCTGAGTAGTAAAAGACATTTGCTTCTAAACTGTTTCGTAAACTGTTCCCGAGGAACTAGATATATTGCTTTGAACATTTTTAGAGCTTTAAGTGTTCTGCTAAAGTTAAATTATACTTAAAGGGTGTCTAGATAGTAATATTGTTAAATTAGCAATTGCAATAAATTAATTTATAAAACTCCCTTTCCTACATACATTTATCGCATCAAAAAAGCTTTCAAGTTTTTTCCTCTCTACAGTGTTATCAGATGCTGGCATAATGCTGTTACTTTTGAAATACCACGTTTCATCAGAATTCTTTGATTGTCGTTTTGGCATCTTAAGGCATTCATAGACATTTAAATTTTACAAAGCAATGACACCGATTTGGGCAGTAATTCTTAGTCAGGTTTGGTGATTCTAACTTGACTTTTATTTCTGTGCATAGGATTGTGGATAATATGCCTGTAACGTGGTGTTATGATGTTGAAGATGGTCAGAGGTTCTGTAATCCTGGATTTCCTATTGGCTGTTACATTACAGATAAAGGCCGTGCAAAAGATGCCTGTGTCATTAATGTAAGTTCATAATAAATTCTGTGCAACTTTTTAAAATGTGGCTTTTTGGTAAAAGGAGTCTTGACCAATTTTTGTTATATTCATCCAGTGAGTATAATTCAGATGTTCTGAAGTACAACTACTTATATCTTAAGTCAGGTTAACAGTGTATAAATTTAACTCTAGAACTAAAATAATTCAAATTTAGTTCACCATTTACTGAGAGTGTCTGTTATGTGCTAAGGGCTAGGACTTTTGTATATTCTGACGCTGTTTAAAGTTAGATTCATAAGTCTTAAATATAAAAAAAGCAGATAGTGATGTGCCAATAAGACCTCATTATAAATCCATGAAATTTGTATTGCAAATTTAAGTCCATGAAATACTGTTTTGTAAAAGTTTGGTATTATACCTTTTTTTAAAAGATATCTGTCTTTGAGGCCATTCTTTTACATTTAAAAACAGAATAATAAAGTGAAGACATTAATATAGAAAGTAATTAAAATCATTAGGGAATATATATTAAATTAAATTTTGTGTAATCAGGTCAACCTGATTTAGTCTCTTAATGAATATGACCTAGTAGTAGAAGTTAGCATAAGCTTGATCTTGCAACTGGTTATATTGGTTAATGCTATCGTGAGACTTGACTAGAGACAGTTGAATAATTTAGGTTATTGGTTTAGATTAGTCTGAAGTTACAAGCTTACATGGAGGAAAGTGTTTAAATGTGTAAGATTTAGCATGCTCATAACATGTAATATATTAAAATTCATTTTGTTGATTTTTATCACAAGAGAAAACCTAGAATATTAGATGTGTTCTTTTTAACAGGTACTTGTTAAGTTTTATGTAAGAATTAAAACATTAAAGAAGCATAATTTTTACCTCTGCCAGTTAATTTTTGGCTTGTGAAGAGTTTAAGTTTAAAACTTAAACATTTTTATGGGGAAGGATTAAAATTCTGTCCAAGCTTAAATTTTCCTACTTGTTGTGGCTCATTTTAAAGTTTTGTTTTGACTCGTGTATAGCCAGTTTTCTACCTTTATGTTCTGTTCCACAGTCAGAATTCCATGAAAGAGATACATTTTACATCTTCAACCATGTTGACATCAAAATATTCTATCATGTTGTTGAAACTGGCTCCATGGGAGCAAGATTAGTGGCTGCTAAACTTGAACCAAAAAGGTAACTATACAAATAGATAAAAAGTAAATAAATAAACTGAAATTTAGGCCCAAAGAATAAATATTTGAGGCCCAATTAACTTTTTCCTTAATCAGTATTTCTAGCATATAATCTAGCATTTCAGGATTGATTTCACTAAAACTCCCTTTAGCATGATTTGTCATTGAGTTATGAGTTGGTTAGAGAAACCCCACAAATGTTTATTTCCCTGTCATGGTAAGTGGTCAAGCCAAGGTGCCTTTTTGTTTTGCTTTTCAATCAGGAGGTTTTGACAGCTTTTCCATGTCGGCCTGGAATGGAGAACGTGAGTGGTTGGGACAGTGTTCCCTTTTACAATGGAAAAGCGTTGCCTCAGATATTTGCAACTTGACCACTCATCAGAGGCTCAAATGAGCTGATTAATGCTGTCATTTTGAAAGTCTCCATGCAGTGTTAGATGCCAGTATATGACAAGCATTGAAAGGGCATCTCTTCAAGTTGTCGATATTTGTAGTGTGAAAGTACCTATCAGAGATCCTTTTTTGATTGAATTTTCCATTTTTTCCATGACTTCTCCCTGTTGAATTAGCCATTTTCTCAGGCCACTGGTAGTAAAAAAATGCATGCCATAAAAGATGGCAGTTAATTTAAACTCACTCAGTGTTTGTATTTATTTTTTTTAAGATTATTTAATGCTCAAGTATAGTGTTTCCAAGTTCGTTTCTAATTTTGAATAATAATTTTGTACACATATTTATAACTAAGCCCATTATTTATATGAAATAAAATATTTGTACTCTTAAACATGACATGAATAATTTCACTTCTCTCAGCAGCATTGTGAAATATGTGCAAAATCTCTAACGTTTACTCTGCCCCATTTTTTTTTAAACTGTAGTTTATCAGCATCTTGCCAAAATGTTTCTTCCCACAGCTTCAAACATACCCATATAGATAAACCGGACTGCTCTGGACCCCCCATGGATATAAGTAACAAGGCTTCTGGGGAGATCAAAATTGCCTATACTTATTCTGTTAGCTTCCTGGTGAGTTTGTTTTTATTTTTAGTATAACTCAGAAATTGATTTTAAATTCATACTACTTAAACTAATTAAAAATATTTATGTTTAAACTTGTCAAACAGATAAAGTTTTTTTTTTTTTTTTGTGAGGAAGATCAGCCCTGAGCTGACATCTGTGCTAATCCTCCTCTTTTTGCTGAGGAAGACCGGCTCTGAGCTAACATCTATTGCCAATCCTCCTCCTCTTTTTTTTTCCCCCAAAGCCCCAGTAGATAGTTGTACGTCATAGTTGCACATCCTTCTAGTTGCTGTATGTGGGACGCCGCCTTAGCATGGCCAGAGAAGCAGTGTGTCGGTCGGTGCACGCCCGGGATCCCTGTTCGGATCCCGGGCCTCCAGTAGTGGAGCGCGTGCACTTAACCGCTAAGCCACGGGGCTGGCCCCAAGTAGATAAGGTTTTAATGAGCTGATTTCTGGACTAGTTTGTCAGTGCACCAGGCAACATAATCATACTTGAAACTAAGTCTTCATTTAAATGAGCAGTATAGGAAATTGGAGAATTGAGCTTGATTAGGTGTTAAGCATGAGAGATACATATAAGACAAAATGTAGAAAATAGGCCCAGAGGATGGTATGGAAATGTCAAAGATATATGCAGCAAGCATTTGGGAGAACAACACCATTTTTTAAATCAGGATTTGAGTATAAACTTAAAGGGAAAATTTCCTGATGGTAGAGGATTTACATAGGTTCTTAGGGAATTCAAGGGAGGGTTTTCATTAATGGAGAAGTTTCTTAGGAGGAAAGTAAAAGTTCATTTTATGAGAATCTTAGGCAATATTTCACCTCTATTTTTTTTTTTTGTGAGGAAGATCGGCCCTGAGCTAACATCTGCCAATCCTCCTCTTTTTGCTGAGGAAGACTGGCTCTGGGCTAACATCCGTGCCCATCTTCCTCCACTTTATATGGGACGCCACCACTGCATGGCTTGGACAAGCGGTGCATCGGTGTGTGCCCAGGATCCAAACCGGCAAACCTGGGGCCACCACAGCAGAGCATGTGCACTTAACCACTTGCGCCACCGGGCCGGCCCCTTCACCTCTATTTTTACTAAACTGCCTTGGCAATCCATATAGTAGTGATGTTTGCTATTCCCATTTAGTGCGTAATTTTGCAAGCCTTGCAAAATTTAGAGCTCAGTGTGGGTGACACCTGCCAGATACTCGGTGTATCTAGGTTATGACTCTGGTCTGGTTAGCTGTCTCATAGGCATAGGTAGATGGCATCAAAGAGAATAAAGAATAAGTTATTCCACTCAGTTTTCTGAAAAAATTAAATATAGCTCTGTTTTGACATCTAAAATAAAGCTTTACTAGTTAAAATTTAAAGCAAGACTTTTAAAAAATACAAGTAACTAGGTACTTTTGTGAACTCTTAGCATTTTTTATTTACTGCTTAATCTCGTCCTGATTTTCCTGAGACTTGAGTAAATCTGAATTTCCCTGAATCTCGTTACTAACATAAGTTATGATAATTAAAAATTAGTTATTTGTTGACTAAATGGAAGGTCAAGCTGTGAATGGAAAATTGTAGATTTTTAATATACTTTGTCAGCAAATGCTTGTTGAAAGAGTTTTGTTTTATTTTTTTTAATCCCTCTAGGAAGAGAAAAATATCAGATGGGCGTCTAGATGGGACTATATTCTGGAATCTATGCCTCATACCCACATTCAGTGGTTTAGGTAAGAGTGCAGAGTTAATCTGCTTTATGCTCTGTACTTATTCTACTCTTTGTCTCCCTGAACATCTCATTCATTCTAATCCTCTCCAGTTATTCAAAAGTCTGGGCTTTTGAATCAGATAGACTTGGGTTCAATACTGGCTTTAAGTCACTGGTTGTGAGTCAGGCCAGGCCACTCAGTTTCTCAGAGTCCATTTCTTTATCTAGAAATACCTGCCTCATGGGACTGTTCTAAGGATTACAGGACGTAATGAAACAGAGCATTTGAGCTCCTTACCTGGTGTGAAAGAGTACTCAGTAAACAGAAGCTGCTGCTGTTGTTATGGCTATTTACTTATAATTATTCTCTCTTCAAAGCATGACTCAAAACTTATCTAGAAAGCTGTTCATGGTGCCGTCACTCCCCTTTTCCTACTTTGTTGACTACCCTTTTGACACTCATTAATTTACTGAGTAAATTTGTTCTTCAGTAAATTTCTTGAGGGTATGGACCAGTGCTTTGTTGATTTTCACAGCTTGCGTTGTACTGATTTGGGCATGGTAGTTATTTAATAATGTTGACCGTTGTCAAAAGAAATTCCAGTTCACAACAGACCACAAAACTATATTATGATAAACATATGAAGTTATGTATCTACTAGAAGGAAACATGACAGAACACAGTTTATTTAATTTGTTGGATTTTGTTGTTAGTGTTGTCGAGTTGATTCCGACTCCTAGCGACCCTGTGTACAGCAGAGCAGAACCCTGCCCGGTGTTTTTGCACCAGTCTCTCACCTTTCCGTGCTGTATCAGACAATGCTCTGCTGCCATTCATAGGGTTTTCATGGCCAAGTTTTTCAGAAGTGGGTGGCCAGGTCCTTCTTCCTAGTCTGTCTTAGTCTGGAAGCTCCAGTGAAAGCTGTCCACCGTGGGTGGCCCTGCTGGTATTTGAAATAGCAGTGGCATAGGTTTTAGCATCACAGGAAAACGCAGCTCCCACAGTGTGACAACTGACAGACAGGTGGTGTGGTTCCCTCATTGGGAAATGAACTCTGGCTGTAGCTGTGAGAGCACCAAATCTTAACCACTAGATCACCAGGGATGGCTTGTTGGATTATAGGTCATCTTAATTTTGATTTTGATTAATGCTGTTTTAATGTTACTCAGCAGTTTTAAAAGTTTCATTGTTTCAAAGATTAAGCTACATATTAATCCTGACATGCTTATTTCTACAGCATCATGAATTCCCTGGTCATTGTCCTCTTCTTGTCTGGAATGGTGGCTATGATTATGCTACGGACACTGCATAAAGATATTGCCAGATATAATCAGATGGATTCTACGGTGAGTGAAACATCTGAACTATTCTTTGGTCTGCCAAGGCTAGTCTTTATTTTTTCTTTGGAAAAAGTTTAAATAACAGCTTTAGACAGAATCTGCTTCTAAAACATTCTTCTCAAAAGTTATCTTAAATCACATTTTAAAGTAAGAAAATGATCCTTAAGAATTGATATTCCCTAGAAATGTAGTTGCCACAACATTCAGAGCCAAACTGTTCATAGCCTTATCTGTGTCAGTAGAATGGTGCAGAATGGTGAGGGTGCACAGCTCCAGCTCTGTGCCGTCTTATGTGCCGTCAGCTCCGTCAGAGTCTCCATTCCCAGCATACACCCAGTTTGTGAAATGGCGAAGCTGAATGGAACAACTCCCAGGCAATTTTTATTTGTGTGTGTGTTTAATTTTTTAAAATTAATTTTCACTGAATTTTTGTCATTTCAACCTTTTGGTTCGACCTTTTGGTATATTCAAAGCATTTAAAATGTCATTTATTCTCAGACATTTTAAGTTGCATAATGTTATACATTTTATACTTTTTCATTTCATAGCAGCTCTTTAACAAAATTTCCGCAAGAATCACAGTGACTTGTAATGAATACATAAAACTCAGATTTTCATTGTGTTCTTTTCCCCAGCTTCTTAGCGTTTTCCACCAACCTTTCTGTCTTGTTCTAATTAGAAAAAGAACATGTTAATGTTTGTAGGCTTTTTGCACTTCTACTCTACAGTCTCTTTTCTATGATTTTTGTTGATTGTATGTCTTACTAAATATTTTAGTAATTTCCAAGACTACTCTGTTTATAATTGGCGATTCCAAATAATTGCTGAGTTAATGGAATTTTTTTCTTAATTTGTACAGAAGTGCCTTGGGATCTGGCTGGGGCAACCCTGTTTCTACTCTTGCTCCCATTCTTTTCCTCCCTCCAGTCTCTTAGTGGTCAGAGCAAAGCTGTTCAAACATGTCAGATCATTTCACTCCTGATCACAGCCCTCCAGTGACTTCCCATTTCACTCAGAGTGAAAGCCAGAGTCTTTACCATGGCCCCTAAGGCTCTACAGTACCTCTTGGATCTCTGCTTCAGCCATACTGGCCCCCTGCTGTTCCTCAGACATGGCAGGCATGTTCCCACCTGAAGGCCTTTACACTTGCTTTTCTCTCTACCTCAAATGTTCATCCCTCAGATATTTACCTGGCTAACTCCATTATCTCCTTCAAGTCTTTACTGAAATATGATTTGAACTTCCCAGTGAGACCTTCCTGACCATCCCATTAAAATTACATCCTCTCCACCCCCCCCACATCTGTACTTCTAATTTTTCTCTATAGCACTTATTACCATATAATGTACTATATGTTTTACTTACTTATTTTGTTTATTGTCTGCCTTCCCCATGAGAATACGTACTCATGAGAAGAAGGATTTTTCTGTTGTACTCACTATAATATCTCTGGTGTTTTAAACAGTGCTGAGCATATAGCTGGTGCTCAATAAATATTTGTTGAATGAATGAATAAATAAATTAGTCAGTCCTTGATGTACCAGACTTGTTGATGCATTGCTGGGCTTATGATAGGTAAAAAAAGCTATCCAAGGATTCCCCCCACTCCACTCACCTCCCAAAAAAGTAAGCTGAGTCCAGAGCAGGAAGCAATGCAAGCATGAGAGGTTGAAGTTCTCCTTTGGGTAAATGCTTATATCAAGTCTTTAACCAAGTGGGAGATTAAACCTTCAGTCAATAGTGAGGGAGCTGAACCTTGATCTCCTCCTATATTAAGCTTGGATTCTTGAAGAGGTGCAAAATGGCTCTAGGTTAATAAGTGCTTTCTGATTTTTGGCAGAATAAGTAAAAATCCTCTGAAGGAAAGTCTCCCAAATGTAGGTTTGCAGGATTTCCCCAATTTAAGATAAATAAAATATGATTTATTAGTCAGAAATTCACAAAAATTTATAATAAACAACAGATTTAGACCCTTCAAAGATTTCAGATACTAGAACTATTAGAGTATAAGATATATGAAAAAGGAACAGCTAGGAATTTTCCAGAACAGATGAAAGATAAGAATCCGTAGATAAAGGAGACAGTGTATCTCAAGCAGAATAAATAAAAAGAAATCCACATTTAGATCAACTGCGGCAAAACTATAGAACACCAGAAAAAAGAGGAGATCTTAGAATCAGCCAGAAGAAAAGAAGACTGAGCATCTGCAAAGGAAAACCAATTAAATTGGCAGTAGAAGCTCAAAGACTAAATAATATCTTTAAATTGGTGAGAGAAATTATCTGTTTACATAGAATCGTGTACCCAGAGAAGCAGTCTTTCAAAAATGAGGATGGAAATAACTTTTTCAGTTTAACAAAAACATTTGACCACAAACAGACCTTTGCTGAAGGAATTTCTATAGAAATACTTTAACAGAAAATTAATAATAAATAAATAACAATCCTACAGAGAGATTTAGAAGGATTGGTGAAAAAAGAAATTCCAACTAAAACATTTTCTGTATATAATAATAATGAGTCTAAATTTGGAGGTAAACAAAAGTATATTAACAGAAAAAAACAGATTTGATGAATAGTATTGGATAAAGTGCGTGGCCATCTGGAAAAAAAAATAATGTAGATTCCAACTTTATTCCTTATATTGAAATGATGAATGATTTAAGTGAAAATGTGAAACTGAAATACTAGAAGAACACATGGGAAGTTATTTTTAAATCTTGGAGAAGGGTAGAATTTTGTAAGTATGACAGCGCCAGAAGCCATAAACGAAATGATTGCTCTATGATTACTAAAAAAAATCTGAATAGCAAAAAATACCATTAAGTAAAAAGATGAATGTCGAATGGAAAAATATTTTAACACTTGTCACAGACAAAAAGTTAATTTCTCAGTAAAGAAAGAAATTCTAAAATCATTAAGAAAACAATCAACAGGGGCCAGCCCAGTGGCGTTGAGTTCGCGTGCTCTGCTGCTGGTGGCCTGGTGTTTGCAGATTTGGATCCTCGGTGCGGATTTATGCACCGGTCATCAAGCTACACCCTGGCAGGCATCCCATGTAAAGTAGAGGGAGATGAGCATGGATGTTAGCCCAGGGGCAGTCTTCCTCAGCGGAAAAGAAAAAAAAAAAGAGGAGGATTGGCAACGGGTGTTAGCTCAGGCTTAATCTTCCTCACAAAAAAAAAAAGAAAAAAACCTATCAACAGCCTAGTAAGAAACTGGGCAAACTGGGCAAACACCAAAAGAGAGTCCATAAAAGGGAAATACAAATGGTTCTTAAACATATAAAAAGATGCAGTATCATTCATAATAAGAGAGAAATGTAAATTAAAACTACAATGCAATGTTCTTTGTTTATCTGATAGACTGGCAGAAATTAAAATGCTTGATATGATAATGTGTTCGAGGATTGAAGACCTGAGCACTTTGATATATAGTTTATGAGAATATAAATTGGTATAACCTGTGGAACGCAATTTGGCAATATTAGTTTATAACGTAAATAGTTTGACCCAACAATTCTATTCCTAGAAATTAACCTGGATGCAAAGGATTTTTTTTTATTATTGTTATTTTTTATTTTAAAACAATAAATATATGTTATTATCATTTATAATTAGCAGAAGATTATAAGAAACCCAAATACTCAACAGTAGGGGTCTCATTTTATAAATTATGGAATATCCATACAGTAGAATACTTTGTAATCATTAAAAAGAATGAGGCAACTCTCCATATACAAATATGGAAGCGTCTCCATCATATTATTAGACTAAAAAGCAAGGTATGAAATAGTGTGTATAATATGCTACCATTTGTGCAAAAAGAAAAAAATATGTTCATTCATTTGCTTATGTACAGAATATCTTTGCCTAGCAAGAAACTAGGCACATTAGTTTGCTCCAGAGAAAGGGGACCTGGCTCTCTATGGGAAACTTAGTTTTTACTTATACTCTTTAAGTTTTTACTTATACTCTTTAAGTTTTTTAGTACTTATTCTGTCAAAAAGTAGTCAGAAATGGTCCCTCATCTATTTAACACTACCCCACCTAAAAGAAGAGGTGCATATACTTTTTTCCCCCATACTTTTAACATAAACATTCACAAAAGCAAAGGGACTAGTACACCCATCACCCTGTTCTACTGGTTATCAACTCGTGTTTAGTCTTGATTTATTTGTAGAATCCCACCTACTATCCCCCACCCCAACTTTGTTGAAGCCAAAAGCTACTTAGAGCCCATATACTTTTAATAAAACTTCCATTTGTACGTTCCTCATAAATGACCAGGTAGAGTCTAATTCCTAAGTGTATGTGAAAGTATTTTGTACCAAGAGGAAGGAAATATTTTGATTTTTACTATTGTCTTATAAATTAGCCATTGTAAAGAGTAAGATTAGTACTTACATAAAATTTTCCATGTTTCAAATTTGTTGATTTACATATTTACTAAAAAATATGTGTAAATGTAATACGTTAGTAATTGTTCTCAAAGGTAGAGGGAATTTGGGAGAGGGATACAGGTGTGCCCCAGAGGAAATGTTAAGAGAGGAGGCTGAAAAAGCAGCAGGGGCCAAATTCTGAAAGATTTGTAAGCTGTACAGTTTGAAGGTCCTTCAGAAGCTGTTGAATATTAAACAGCAGAGACATGGCCAGATTCATGTTTTAGGAAAATCACTTTGAATGTTATATGGAGAATGATTCCAGGCGGGGCAAGATTGCAGGCGCAGAGACCAGTGAGCAGGCTGTTAAAGAACTCCCGGAGATGGGATGGTGGCAAGGAAGAAGGAGGGAGGTGGACAGAGAGTGTTCAGGAGGTGGGATGGAATACTGATTGACTGGGTGACTGTGAAGAGGGTGAAAGAGGGAAAGAAGTCACTGAATGACCCCATGTTTTGGTCTGAACCACCCGATTAGTTAAAAGGACCTTTCTGGTTGCTGTATTGAGAGTCAACTGAGCAGAGACAAGGGCAGAAACAGAGAGACCAGTTTAGCATATATTGTAATAGCCAGGTGAGAGGTGATACGTGAACCAGGGGCTAGTGGTAGATCCTGTGGATATATTTTGGAGGTAGAGCTATAGGATTTGTTAAAGGATTGTATGCAAAGTGTGAAAAAAAAAAGGAGGCATCAAGGGTGACTGAGGTTTTGAGGACTGACCAACTGGAAGGACAGAGTTTTTATCTACTGGGGGAGACTGCAGGAAGAGTAAGTATAGTCAGGGAGAGAGAATCGGTTCAGTTGTGGATAATTCTGTTCCAGATGTTGATGAAACAACTGAGTGGAGCTGGTGATTAGGCAGTTGTATATACGTGTCTGGAGATCTGGGGAGCAGTTTGAGCTGGAGACACAAACTTAATAATATTTTCACAGCCAAGCCTACTGTACCAGCGAAGTAGCTATGAGACCTAATACCATTTGCTTATTTTGGAGATTAATAACTGTAGGTTAAAAAGGATAGAGTGTGATTAAAACTTGTCATTAAGTTGGATTGTAAAACTTGACTTAGACTAGAACTAGATACATATCACATTGTCTTTGTGTTTTTAAAGTTTTTCAATAACTATATTTATAGACCTTAACACGCAACACAATTTTAAGAAAGCTATATAAAGCTCCATGAGTCAAGCTTTATACTTCAAAATTGAAACAAATATTAACATTTGTAAGTTTTTAAAAAATTCTCTGTATCAGCATATTCAGCAGTGAACAACAGGTTGTCTTGGTGATACCACATGACAGTTAAATGATTTTATTTCTTTTTTAGGAGGATGCCCAGGAAGAATTTGGCTGGAAACTAGTTCATGGTGATATATTCCGTCCTCCAAGAAAAGGGATGCTGCTATCAGTCTTTCTAGGATCCGGGACACAGATTTTAATTATGACTTTTGTGACTCTATGTAAGTGTTAAATGAAAATTAAAAAGTAGAAAATACTTTTCCTAAATAATTATTTGAAATCCAGTTTTCCTAAGTGAAGTGGCTAGGCTAGGTTGTTTCTGAGAGTCCTTTTGGCTCTCAAAATCTGTGTGCTTTAGCTGTAAGTGACTTGGGGCAGGGTTAGCTGTGCCCGAAAGCTGACTCTTCGTATCTCTCTTGCAACTGTGTAGAGACTAAGTGTTTGTCGTGGTAGTACTGGAGCTAGAGATGACCAGGTTGTTAAAGACCCTCTGGGTCTGAATCTGGGTAGCTCTAGAAGCAGGGCCACGCAGGTTGACTCTCCCACCCCACCAGTACAATTAGGCTTCCAAGACATTCTTGACTTCCACAGAGAAAGACGAAAAGGAGAAGAGGAGAAGGTAGGGCAGGAAGCTTTTTTGTAGACCTTTCCGTCTTAGGAGGATTTAGGAAGCAAGACCTCTTTCTCTAGCAGTGTTCAGGAAAGATCTTCCTACACAAAAAATACCTTTCTTGTGCTACCTGAAAATCTTCATAGATTTTATTACTTAAATTTTTGTCAATTAGGACAATCTGTTTTTTAATAGACCTCCTAAGGCTTAGAGGTATTGATCGGCCACAGGAGTGGTTCTGAGACTACTCTCTGGAGATAGGTTAATTCCATGGTCTTCCAGTTTTCCTAATTACAGGAGAAAAAAATGTTTGTGAATAGAAGTCTCTAAATTTTGCATTTATTTCCCCTGTCTTCCCTTTATTGATGCCTGCTACTGATGAACAGTAACGAATATTACTAGAAGAATTCAGAAACAACTGACCTTTCAATAAATTTTTTTTTTGAGATTAGCCTTAAGCTAACATCTGTTGCCAGTCTTCCTCTTTTTTTTCCTTTTTTTCTCCCCAAAACCCCAGTGCATAGTTGTATATCCTAGCTGTAGGTCCTTCTAGTTCTTCGGTGTGGGACGCCGCCTCAGCATGGTTTGGTGAGCAGGTCGGCGCCCAGAATCTGAACCAGCGAATCCTGGGCCGCTGAAGTGGGATGCACAAATTTAGCGGCAGTGCCACCGGGCCAGCCCCTCAATATATTTTTTAGCAAACATTTTTTTCTTATGTTTGATTGCATATTAAATATGTTGTAATACTATAATCGTTTTCTGTTAGTAAAATTGTTCCAAATTCTTATGATGGAATTAACCACATAAATGCTTTGGAAAGAGGATTATCACTTCCAAATGTCTGGCGCCTGAATAAGTTTGGAAACCACTGATTTACACCTTCAGCTCAGTTTGAAGCCTAGAACATTTTTCTTTGTCCACTAACAGCTTAGATAAGAAAATGCAGCTGTGATGGGTAAGGCTAGAATTTGTAAGTATATTATACTGAAGAGGGTAGGTCGGGAGGAGGCATCCTGGCAGCAGTTTGGACACAGCCAGAGGATAGCGTGAAGGCACTGGATTTCCAGAGGGCCTAGGTGGAGCTAGAGCAGAATGGGTGCTTGAGGATCAAATTCTGCTTTAAAATTTTATCAGGAGCTGCTCTCTGCCACTGTCTGATCTTTGCTGGGGTCAGCTAGAAAGTGAACTTGTGAGGAGGGAAAGTTTCAGAGAGCCTAAGACAGGATATGATAGGGATTGTTTTTCTTAAATGCTCGAATATGAACTTTTTGCTTCAGAACGGTCGTTTTTCAGGCCTGGCGGGAATGGGAGGGTTGCATCTGAGCTGAAATTCTGATAGAGCTTCTAACGTTGCACTGATTGGTTTCCTGCTGATCATGAGTTTCTCCTCTTGCCTTTCAGTCGGTGCTGATCAGAAGTTCTGTGTGGGCATGTGCTTGATTATGTACACCTTGGGGGAAACACTGGGAATTTTCACACTCCTGGGATTAGAAGGCCACTTGCAGCTGTTCTTGCATTTCTTTCTGAGAAAATCATAACCTCTGAGCCCTAGTTTAAAGCTAGGAATATCTGTAAATATAAGATAGCATTTTTATTCTTATTAGTAGGGAGGGTTATACAGAGAAGAATAAATACAACTAACCAATTGAATAAGGGTAGGAGCCAGAATTTCCCCAAGTCATTGACCAAGTCATTCAGTAACTTGTGTTCAAAAAGCTAATGGTACTCCCAAATCGTTTTTCCCATATTTTATTCTTTTATTAGATTCTGTCTTATCTCTTATGTTTGAATGTTATAATTTTTTCACCCCAGAGGACCCAATATTTTTAAAAGGAACAAAAAGTAAGAATATTTCATAGTGGAAATATTTTTATTGATGTGAATTTTAAAGCTGTACTTGAATTTCAGAAGAGCTGAAAGCACTCATAGGCATCCAGTTAGCCTCCCCTGATAACAGGAAAGGTGGGGTCTCATGGACCCTGACAAGAAACTTCCAAAGTGGAGCATGCCTTATGATCCTATTGATGCAATACCTTAAATATTACTAAGAGTCAGTGTGGCTGCATGGTAAGAAAGCATATTTTCATGAAATTGTATTTAGTTTATTGTTTAAAAAATGAGAGAGATCTTCTATCACTTCACAACAGGAAACAGTAATACAATTTGTAACTTTACTTAATTTTTTAGTTTTTGCTTGCCTGGGATTTTTGTCACCTGCCAACAGAGGAGCACTGATGACTTGTGCCGTGGTCTTATGGGTGCTGCTGGGCACTCCTGCAGGCTACGTCGCCGCCAGATTCTATAAGTGTAAGTAAAAGCCACCCTGCCTGGGTGTCAGATCAAGAGTCTAATCTGTGGGCCGGCCCCGTGGCTTAGCGGTTAAGTGCGCATGCTCCGCTACTGGCGGCCCAGGTTCGGATCCCGGGCGCGCACCAATGCACCGCTTCTCCAGCCATGCTGAGGCCGCGTCCCACATACAGCAATTAGAAGCATGTGCAGCTATGACATACAACTGTCTACTGGGGCTTTGGGGAAAAAAAGGAGGAGGACTGGCAATAGATGTTAGCTCAGAGCCGGTCTTCCTCAGCAAAAAGAGGAGGATTAGCACGGATGTTAGCTCAGGGCTGATCTTCCTCACAAAAAAAAATATCTAATCTGCTACATCAGTGCATCTGAGCCTTTGTGTCCGGGAGTTGGTGCTCTTTAAACAATATGTATTGTAGGTGTGTATCCTTATTTACAAAAAGCTTGTGAAGTAGATGACTATCCCTAGATTTACTTGTTCAGAAATACTTAGACAGTGAGATAAACAAATTTAGGTCCTGCTTATCCACCATCCCCTCTCCCCTTTTAAGTTTTGATTAACAGGTTTGGCTGAACAACTTAGATTTGCTACATTCATAGAAATATATAGAGACTAACAAGGAAAAAAGTGTACAAATGAGTATCAACGATATATTCGCTAAAACAATATATACAAGGATACCTTTTCTTACATAAGAGAAGTCATAATCATATCAATTTAATATTTATAACAATAAATTATACTTAAAGTAAACTAAGATCTCAATATTCTAAATAGCCCTAAAGCAAGTCACTTTTGTAATTTAATTAGTTGCAATCTCTTGTAGTCTTTCTTTCCAAAAATAAAGTTCAGTGAAAAAAAGAATCAGGGCCAGAGAGTAAGGATGGGATATGAGTAGATGACTTAGAAAGCAGCTTTGTCAGGGTCAGTGAATGCCAGAGTTTGCCCTGAGTTTGCCCTGCTTAGGAATCCTGAGGTGCTATTGAGATGATCCCTTAGGTAATCTGTGATTTAAAGTGCCAGGGAGATGGGACAGAGCTAGGGTTCCCCAAGGTCTTCTGGGAGGAATAAGGTTTGAGGTAAAACATAGTAGAGCCTTAAGGTATAGTTGGCTAGACTAACCCCGAGTGGAAATACTAGTTAGACTTTGCGAGATACAATTTTCTTCTGACTATGTGAAGCCCTCTACGTATGTGTGTATGAGTGTGTTTAATTTCTGTGAATTTTGTAAAGTTCTTTTTTAAGCACGTAGGATTAGGGTGGTCATATATATTTTAACACGTGAGATATGGTTGGACCCCTGCCTGCCACACCACACTCCCCCTTTCTCACTGTTTCAGCTACACTGGCTTTCTTTCAGTCCTCAGGCTGTGTGCCTTCACACTTGCCTAAGGACCTTCCCACGTGCTGTTCCCTCTGCTTGAAGTTGAGTCCGTCCTCTCTCCCCACCAGACAGACACACCCTCCCGAATCTTACTCCTTTCCATCCTTCTCCATCCATCTCCAAGCTGCAGATTAAGTAGCGTATTAATCAGGCGAATATTCTAAGAGGTGCTATCACATAGCAGTCACAAAATACTTCATTTTATAGAATCGTTTCTGATGTTTCAAAAAATATTATTTGAATTTTGATTGGAATTGTATGAAACCCAAAATTAATAATTTCACACTAGTCTCTTTATCAATAATGCTGTGAATTCAAATCATATATATAATTTGTCTTCTTTTGGGGCAAGTGGTACTTAAACTTGCTTGTAAACTATGTTAAAACTTTTTTAAAAAATCAAAACTATTCTCAGATCTCATCCAATTTCATCTCCAACTTTTAAACAAGGAGCAGAGGAGTCCTTTCATTTTTAACTCTATATAGTTACATTAAAAATTTTTTTTAAGTGAGAAAAAAAATTGAAGGGGGCAAAGGAGAGTAAAAAGTTCATAAGCAAATTTGTTCTGTAAAATGGCCATAACCTTTCTACTACTCTTAGTCGCCTGATCTGACACCCTGATGTCCCCACCCTCACCTATCCCCTACCAGAAACTACAATGCTAGAGGAATCCTGAAGATTCATTCCTACACTATAGAAATTTAAATGTATTGCATGTCACACTTGTGGGTTCCTAGTTCTATAACAAATTCTGAAAATGACCTCAAGATAAACAGGAATCTCCAGTGCACCCTTTCTCTACCTAGTCCTGTTGATTAAAACTAGCTTAGAATTTAAGGGTTTGTTTTGTTTTGAAGTAAATAAAAAAGATTAGAAAAGAAAAACTGGTCTGGATGACTTCCCTCTGATACTAGATTTTTTTTTTATGCCAAAGTGGAAGTCTTTAGAGCAGGACTTATCCAGGGCAGTCCTGTGATGTATATCTCTGATTTGGGTCACTTGTTTAGGAAATATCATAGCGTTTCCCTGTGTCAGTTTCTAGGAATAGGCACCCAATGCTGTCTGACAGTTTGCTTAATACCCAACTTGGAGTATGGATATTTGGTTTGCTTTGAAGAAAAGTCTGTATGTTATGCCACTTTTGTTTTCTTCTACAGCCTTTGGAGGTGAAAAGTGGAAAACAAATGTTTTATTGACGTCATTTCTCTGTCCTGGGTAAGTGAATTTTTCAATAATAACTTTCTTAACATAGTCATATTTTGGTTCCCAAATTTTCAATCCCTAAAGTCTGTAATCTTAACTCTTTCTTTAAACCACGTACCCCAGAAAATGGATTTAATTTTTAAAAAAGGGTAAAGAGGGGCCGGCCTGGTGGCGCAAGCGGTTAAGTGCACGCGCTCTGCTACGGTGGCCCGAGGTTCGCCGGTTCGGATCCCAGGTGCACACCGACGCACCGCTTGTCAGGCCATGCTGTGGCGGCGTCCCATATAAAGTGGAGGAAGATGGGTATGGATGTTAGCCCAGAGCCAGTCTTCCTCAGCAAAAAGAGGAGGATTGGCAGATGTTAGCTCAGGGCCGATCTTCCTCACAAAAAAATAAAATAAAAAATAAAAAGGGATAAAGAGTGAATATTTAACAAACACTTGCAGAATGACTACTACATGCCTCATCTGGAAAATGTACCTTTAGACATGAGAAATTTTTATTTTCCTTTTCTTAAAAATCTATTTCTTAGTCTGTTAAAGTTAGTCTGGCATGTTGCCTGTAAGGCTGCATTTAAACCTTTTGACCTAATCACAGAAAGGAATCCTCACCTGAAGATAGTTCAGGCAGGCGTGCATTTTCAGATTTTTATCAGAAGTATTGCCACTTTTTAGAGTTTATTTCATTAAGTAGAGTAACATATACCATAAATAAATAAACAAACAAACCACTGTGATTCTTTGGAGAATAGCTCCTGATGTCAAGTGTCTGAGGTGCTTCTGGTCCTAGAAATAGAACCCACTTTCTCCACAAAGCGCAGATTTCTGGTGGGCAAGAATTGGCCTCTGAAGGATCAACAGCAATAAAGCAAGCCAAAGGTTAAATCTAGAAGCCAGGACTGTTCCATTTGCAGGCCAGAAATGAAAGAATGAAAATAGCCAAATTTTTTGTACACGTTGGGGATAAATAGTCTCACGTTTTTCACCTCCATTGAACACTCACATGCCTCTTAGCCATTCGTGTTCTATTCAAATTTTTATGCTTTTCTCAAGCCATATCCTTTGTCTTCTTTCCCTCTGCTGTCAACTCAAGAAGTGTCCCTCCTTAGCAAGACTGTCAGCCTTGATTTCGTTCCCAATCTTGCCTTTCAAACATGTCCTCTAGTCTTTGACATCTCCCATTTCTCTCTTTCTCTGTGTTCTGTTCATGTGTTTCGTCTCTTATTCCTACAAATATGCTTAGGTTTCCCAAATCCTAAAAAGAGCTTCCAAAAAGCATCTTCCCCTCTATCTTAATTCTTTTCCATTCCAAACAAGATACCTTGAAAAAATAGTCTACACTCCCTTACTTTCATTTTCTCAGCATACATTTACAGCGTAAACCCATGTAATCCAGTTTTTCTCCTCTATCACTTTAGTGAACTTCTCTCTAAGGTTACCAGTAGTGTTCTCATTTCAAATCTAGAAACCGTTTTCCCTGTCTTTACCTTACCTCTCTACATTGTCTAATATTGGGATACCCTCTCCTTGAAACTCCTTCCTTTTACGGCTTCATGGAAATTATCCTATGCTGGTTCTTTTATGTCTCTGATCAACCCTTCTCTGATTTATCTTCTTCATCCCACCCTTAAAAGTAGGTGTTCACCAGTAGAATGATGAGGTAAGTAGAGAGAAAGAGAGCCAAGAACCCAAGTTCCCAGGTCAGGGGGATTGGTGTTCACCTAGGTAAAGAAGGATCATTCAATAATATGGAATCAATTCATACAATTTTATGTAAAGAAACACCTGCATATAGTTATTACATTGGACACAAGATGACATTTGATAATATTAAACATTTTTTCCAGATTTAAAAATAATTTAATGGAGAGAGAACTGCTTCCTTATGTCCATAAAAATCTCATCTCTAATTCAAAATCAACATCATTTAATGATGAAACACTAGAGACATTTTCATTAAATCACTTTCATGGCTTCAGTTATTAAGTTCTAGTTACAGACATAAAGCAAGAGGAATATATTTCCAAAAGGCAGTGGTCATATTATTATTTATTGGTCACATAATTTATATACAGAGAACTTCAACAAATTTCAGCTGTAAAACTCATAGAATTAATAGAAGAGTTTGGCAGAATGGCTAGTTATCAGCTAATAATCCATGATCACGAATAGCACCAATAGTGAATTAAATGTTCTAATGGTGGTGGTAGTTGTGTGGGAAGAGGATTCTATTCACAGGAGTATTAGCAACAGAAAACCTTCACAGTACCTGAAATAACTTTTCGAAATAGGCGTGATCCATATGACAGTCTACATAGCTTATTAACTAGTAAGAGATATAAATTCACCATGTTACTTCATGAAAAGGCCGAGTATTGTTTCGAGATGTCCCGTGGCTGTCAGGACAGAGAACACAAATAGACCGTGTATACATGGAAGAATGCTAGATGTGGCATCACAAACCAGAGGAACTATTAAATGATGATAGGACAATTGATTGTCTATATGAAGGGAGAAAATTCTATTCTTACCTCACACACGTGAAATCAGTTTCAGGTGGATTAAAACCTGAATGTAACCGGTGTGACAATTGAAGGGAAACATAGAAAAGTATCTTCATGATCCCAGGTTAGGAAAGGCTTTCTTCTCTTAAACGTTACACAAAAGACAAAGGAAAAAAACTGATGACTTGGATAACATTACACATGGGGTATGTAGAAGTGATTATAGTGTAACTGTAGCCGTATTTTAAAAAATGTACTCTTAGGGGCCGGCCTGGTGGTGTAGCAGTTAAGTTTGCACACTCCGCTTTGGCCGCCAGGGGTTCACCAATTCGCATCCTGGGCACCGACCTGCGCACTGCTCATTAAGCCATGCTGAGGCAGCGTCCCACAAAGAGCAGCTAGAAGGATGTACAACTGTGACCAACAACTATCCACTGGGGGCTTTGGGGAGAAAAAAAGGGAAAAAGGAGGAAGATTGGCAATAGCTGTTAGCTCAAGGCAACCTTCCTCAAAAACAAAACAAATGTACACATAGAAAAAAGACTGAAAGGAAATTAAGTACACACATTCAGATGTTTGTGTTCATAAAAAGCCGTAAGCTGGGAGAACAAGATATTTAACAAGGAGTTAATTGCCGGAGTGTTTATATAAATAACTCAAAAATGTAACTTTGCAAAAGCCATGCAACCCAAATGAAAAACGAGCAGTGGATGTAACCAGCAAATCACAGAAGGTAAAACCTAAAAAGCCAATAAACACAGGATGCTTAGCTGCAGTTGCCAATAGGAAGTGCAAATTAAAACAACAAATTGGACAATCCCAAGCATAATGAAAATATGTAGCGGTAACTCTCATAAGCTGCTGGTAGGAGTTTAAGTCATACAAAACCAATCTGAAGAGCAGTTTGACAATTTCTGCTCAAGTTTTAAATTCACATACCCTATGACTCGGCACTTCCACTTTCTTTGTATGTAACACAGAAATTGTAATATTAATTACATATGATTACAGCTGTATCATTTTGCTTCTAACTCAGGTTTTACCCAAAAGCCTATTGTGTCTTTCAGGATTGTGTTTGCTGACTTCTTTATAATGAATCTGATTCTCTGGGGAGAAGGATCTTCAGCAGCTATTCCTTTTGGAACATTGGTTGCCATATTGGCCCTTTGGTTCTGCATATCTGTGCCTCTAACGTTTATTGGTGCATACTTTGGTTTTAAGAAGAATGTAAGTTTATAGGTGTTAACTTAAAAGAATTTTAACTGGAGATTAGCATATACCAGCTTAAAAAATATATATCTAGAAGATATAAACTTGTCCTGTGGGATCTGGATTTCATAGTAAATTGATAATTCTTTAGTTGATTCCAGTGGTTCTTAAAATAGTAGTCCTTAGGACTGTGGTAGAGAGGTTACAGATGTTAACTAAGATTTAAAAATTTTGTAACTAAATGGTAACTAATATAGATTAGTAAGAAATGAAATGCTAATTTAAACTAATGAAAACTTTGAAGTTTTGACATTAAAAATAAATTATTTTATTACTTTTTTAACCTAAAAGGTATGTGCATTTTTCCCTTAGCAATCAGTGTTTCTAATCTACATTACTTAATTGAGTAAACCAAGACTATGGTTAGGAGGTGAAGCTCTAAGAAAAGTGACTATAGAGTAAAAGTAGCAGTTTTTTTTAATATGTAGCCTTGGAATAAATTTTATATGCTTACCTGCTAATATTTGATTTTAAGGAAGATTATAGTCTAGACTGAGTCCCTCCTCCTTCCTTCCTCCAGTCCGTCTCCACTTCTGCTGCCCCTTTCTACCCTCAGGCTAAGGGGAAAATGAGAATTTATTCTTCAGTGTCCTTCTCTAACTCCATTTCACTATCCTTGCTCTTCTCTGAAAAGGTCCACAAGGTTAAAAGAAATCACGTATTACAGTTCACTTTGTGAGGGGACCTGCAGTGCCCTGAAAGAAACTATCACTGCTTCATAGTCTCCACTGCACCTACCATGCCAGGCTACTAAAAGGTTTTTCAGTTCTTTGGCATTTTGTTTAATTATTATTTAAAATCCATACATATAGCATAAATAGTAGACTGACAGTTTGAAATTTTTTTTAATTACATAGATTAAATAAGTACTTAAAATTCTAAAAATATAAAAATTGATGAACAATATGATGTTTCTCTGCCTGTATACACATATATCTACCTGCAATATATTCTAGTTCATGGAAGTATAATTTCAATGAAAATACCAAGTTTTAAATTTTGATGTAACATCATAAAAACATACAAGTATGTTTTTGAAATTTTTTGCAAGAAAATGAATTTCCACACGTGTACCCTTTTTTCCCCTCATGTAACTATGTTTAGATACTTTAGGTTCCAGTTGTTGTTATACTACTGTGTAGTGTGTTATGAAAGGGAGAATAATTGAGAACATTACCAATACCTTCTGGTCATAAAGCTTCATACAGCCATTCACTGTCTTCTTCATGTTCTTAAGTCTTAGTAAAATTGAGCAATTTTAATAAAGATGACATTGCCCATCTCCAAATAAAAATGCATTGACGACAATTTCAGAACCAGTGGATTTCTTACAGTAAGTATATAACTAAAAGGAAAAAACTAACTCTACCTTTTTATTAACTGTTATTTTCCGACTACTATATTATCTCCGTGTGTTTCTTACTTTGTCTAAAGCCATTTGTCAGTGGATAACTGCTGGAAACAGTGGTGGCTTATTTCAGTAGACAGACTAAATATTGTACCTGATAGTGTCTGGTTCATTGCTTCTAAATACAAATTTCAGTTTGCTGACTTAAGTAGACTTGTATTGTCATTAGTGTCAGGATGGAAGCTGAGAAAAAGCAGGCAAATAATTTAGTACAAAGAAAAATTTTCAAAATAGATATCTAACTATGAATCCTTTCTTTACTGAAGGCCATTGAACACCCAGTTCGAACCAATCAGATTCCACGTCAGATTCCTGAACAGTCCTTCTACACAAAGCCATTGCCTGGTATTATCATGGGAGGGATTTTGCCCTTTGGGTGCATCTTTATACAGCTTTTCTTCATTCTGAATAGTATTTGGTAAGCTAAGTACTAAGTCCTCTTATTCCCATTCCTGTTATATGTAGTACTAGCTTTCTCTTTTTGTTTATGTGGGTTACTGTTTATATCTTATAAATGCAAGCCATTCTCCAATAATCAGAAATCTTACGAGCCAAAAGTGTATTTTGTCTTTTCCATGTGGGAAAAAGAATAATAGTGATAACAGCTGTTATTAATTGAGGGCTTGTTAATTCTTAACCCTCACTTAATTCTCAGACCTCTATGAGGTAGATATTATCCCCATTTTACAGAGATGAAAATGAGGCTTTGAAGGTTAAGTAATTTGCCTGTGTCACACAGCTACCATGTGACAGAAAATTAACCCAAGTCTCTCCAAACCTATGTTCTTAAATAAGTTATCTATACTCCCTCAGAGAAGATACTCTGAACTCTTGATAGAGGGGATTCGAGCAAGCGTTGGAGAAAGGGTTGAGCTAGACGACCTTAGAAGTCCTTTCTAATCCCAAGATTCCTTCGTTCTCTGATTTCTTGTTTGCATGGAAAAACTCACAGTGGTAATTTTGGGCCACTCTATTAGGGTGTAATATTACATTGCAGTATATTATGATCATTATGTTATCACATTAACATATGTTACAGAAAGTACCAAGGTTTGAGGTCGCATAAAGTCAGAACTAAATTTGAGCTTTTTAGTGATTAGAACCTATCTTTTCCTTTTCCTTCCCGATTGTTACCATACTTTTCAAATTCAACTGAGTTTATCGTATGTAATAAGAAACAGTATGTACCTAATGTAACCTTTTCTTGGTTTAGTTCTGCCTATCCATTAATTTTTTTATCAAATTTGTCTGACTCACCAGTAGAGAAGTAGACTAAGCGTATTTGAATAAATACGCGTTTCAGGGGGCTGGCCCAGTGGCGTAGTGGTTAAGTTTGCGTGGTTAAGCTCCACTTCCATAGCCTGGGGTTTGCAGGTTCGGATCCCCGGCGAGGACCTGTGCACTGCTCATAAAACCATGCTGTGGCGGCATCCCACATACAAAATTGAGGAAGATAGGCCAGATGTTAGCTCAGGGCCAGTCTTCCTCACCAAAAAAATAAATAAATAAATAAGTAAGAGTTTCAGGTTCTGCCTGAGCAGTAAGGCAAGGTCCAGTGACATTGCCGTATCCTTCCACCCCACCCCATCACCAACTAAACCTATGAGAATTTGTCTTTGATGAGTTGGGAGAAAAAGCACACATTTTCAGTTTAAGAAAAACAAAAAGATTGTGTCATTTACTGTGTCAAAGAGAAAATACTTATAATTTCATCTTGACATGTTTGATTATAGGTCACACCAAATGTATTACATGTTTGGCTTCCTGTTTCTGGTGTTTATCATTTTGGTTATTACGTGTTCTGAGGCAACTATACTTCTTTGCTATTTCCACCTATGTGCAGAGGTATGTATTAGCAGTATTCACTTACGTTAATTTGTAGACTGTGTTTATAATTTCTGCATAAAGCATCTTTGAATACTATTAATTGAAATCAATTTCTGTAGATATGCATTTATTTAGAAATTGACCTGTATTCCTAAACCAAATGTGTCTCTCTGTAAGATTGAATTAAGATAGTATCCCAGTTCAGTGTATTTATTTAGAGCTTAACTTGAAAATGTTACCTTCCTGAGAATAGCTTATTACGCTAAATTTTTGTTTTTGTGGTTTTAAATATCTAACTTAAAATTAATATTCTTTTTATAATATAGATATTTCTAGACTGAAAATTTAGTACAAATAAACATTTTAAGTGGGAAAATTCATTAAAACATGTCAGTGATTACATTGTAATTAGTTGTATTCATGGCAACATGACAAAGTGAGGGCATCCTTATGTAATAGGAAGAATTGACTTTTAAAGATTTAGGTTGTGTTAAATCATTCTTTTATAGTTATCTTCTATGCAAGAGATAAAATCTAACTTTGTGAAACTTGATATGCTTTTTTAAAAAATTTAGGTTAAATTCACATAACATAAAAATAACCATTTTAAAATGAACAGTTCAGTGGCACTTAACTACATTTACTGTGTTGTGCAACCACTACCTCTGTCTAGTTCCAAAATATTTTCATCACCCCTAGATAAAACCCCATACCTGTTAAGCAGTCACTTCCCATTCCCCTAAGGCCCTGGCAATCACCAGTCTGCTTTCTGTCTCTACAGATTTACCTATTCTGGATATTTCATGTAAATGGAATCATACAATATGTAGCCTTTTGTGTCTGGCTTCTTTCACCTAGCAGATTATTTTCAAGATTTATCACATCATAGCATGTATTAGTACTTCATTTCTTTTTATAGCTGAATAATATTCCATTGTATAGATATTCCCCAATTTGTTTATCCATTCATGTGTTGATGGACAGTTAGATTTGTTTCCATCTTTTGGCTATTGTGAAGAGTGCTGCTGTGAACATGCGTGTACAAATATTTGTTTGTGTACCTGTTTTCAATTCTTTTGGGTATTTATGTAGGAGTAGAATTGCTGAGTCAGGGCTGGCCCCGTGGCTTAGCGGTTAAGTGCGTGCGCTCCGATGCAGGCGGCCCAGGTTCGGATCTCGGGCGCACACAGACGCACTGCTTCTCTGGCCATGCTGAGGCCGCGTCCCACATACAGCAACTAGAAGAGTGTGGAACTATGACATACAACTATCTACTGGGGCTTTGGGGGAAAAATAAATAAATAAATAAAATTAAAAAAAAAAAAAAAGAATTGCTGAGTCATATGGTAATTCTTTTTTTAACTTTTTGATGAACCAACTATTTTCCATAGTGGCCACATGATTTTACATTCCTCCCAGCAGTGCACAAGGTTTCCGGTTTCTCCACATCCTTGCCAGCACTTGTAATTTTCTGTTTTTTTAAAATTATAGCCATCCTAGTAGGTGTAAAGTGGTATCTCATTCTGGTTTTGATTGTCATTTCCCCAGTGACTGATGATGTTGAGCATCTTTTTTTGTGTTTGTTGACTATCTGTGTTTTTGTTTGGAGAAATGCCTATTCAGGTGTTTTGCCCATTTATAAGTTGGGTTGTTTATCTTTTTGTTGAGTTGTAAGAGTTCTTTATATATTCTGGATACTAGACCTTTATCAGATATGTGATTTACAAATATTTTCTCCCATTTTGTGGCTTGTTTTTTCACTTTCTTGATAATGTCCTTTGCACAAGTTTTTTTTAATTTTGATGAAGTCTGATTTATCTATTTTTTTTCTTTTGTTACCGTATCTAAGAATTTCTTGCTAAATCCAAGGTTGTGAAGATTTACCCCTGTATTTTCTTCTAAGTGTATCATTTTAGGTCATATATTTAGGTCATTGATCCATTTTGAGTTAATTTTTATATGTGGTATTAGTTAGGGATCCAAGCTCATTCTTTTGTGTGTCGATATCCAGTTTTCCCAGCACCATTTGTTGAAGAGACACTGCTTTCCTCATTGAATGGTTTTGGCAACCTTGTCAAAAATCCATTGGCCATAGGTGTATGGGTTTATTTCTGGATTCTCAATTCTATTCCAGTGGTATATATGCTCTCCTTATGCCAGTACCACACTGTTTTGATTACTATAGCTTTGTAGTAAGTTTTGGAATTGGGAAGGGTAAATCCTCCAACTTTGTTCTTTTTGAAGATTATTTTGGCTCTTCAGGGCCCCTTACAATTTTATGTGAATCTGAGGATTGGCTTTTCTGTTTCTGCACAAAAGGTCTTTGGAATTTTTATAGGGATCTGTTGAATCTGTAGATCACTTGGGAGAGTATTGCCATGCTAACAATATTAAGTCTTTCAATCCGTGAACATGGGATGTCTTTCCATTGAAGTCTTTTTAAATTTCATTTAGCAATGTTTTGTAGTTTTCAGAGTACGAGTCTTTTACTTCCTTGGTTAAATTTATTCCTAGATATTTTATTCTTTTGGATGCTGTTATCAATTGAATTATTTTTTTTAATTTCCTTTTCAGATTGTTCATTGTTGTGTATAAAAACACAAATGATTTTCATGTTGATCTTGAACCCTGCAACTTCGCTGAATTTGTTTATTAGCTATAGTAGTTTTCGTGTATGTATTCTTTAGGGTTTTCTAATCTTCACATATTCCAAAGGGTGGGAGAGATAGTGAAGTATTTTCTTTTAAAAGATCTGCTGCTAAACTATAAGCCATTTTATGTAAAAGTAAGAAGAGCTGGTTTAAAAACCCACTTTGTTTAAATTATGTTAGTACTAACTGAAAATGGATTTCAACCAGGCCTTAATAGAATAATCTTCTTCCTAATAGAGTTGACTAGACTCTTATTTTGAACTATGTAAGTAAGCTCTTTGTACATTGCTTTTCTTTGGGAAGCATACATTTTAATTTTAAAGTCTAATGCTTCGTTGTTTATAAACCATTTAAGATTTTTCTACACGTTTTTATCTAGTCTTTAAGTAGCTCCACCAGAGGCAGGGAGTGCTTCTTAGCATCTTTAGTGAGGAGGGAAATGGGCAAAGTTCACTAGGGGAAAGAGACTGGAACCGAGAGCAGAAGTTAGGTTTTGGGGGCTATTTCACTTAGTTGCTTGCTTTGTAACTTTATTCTGGTGCATGTTGTCTGTTAATTGGAAAGTAATTCTTATTCTTTAATTTCTCCTTTTCTACCTAGGATTATCATTGGCAGTGGCGTTCATTCCTTACCAGCGGCTTTACTGCAGTTTATTTCTTAATATACGCAATACACTACTTCTTTTCAAAACTGCAAATCACAGGAACAGCAAGTACAATTCTCTACTTTGGTTATACCATGATAATGGTTTTGATCTTCTTTCTTTTTACAGGTAAGAATTAAAATGATTATCTTTAGTTACTAAGTTTTTAGGCAAATTATTTATAAATATTTTCCTTTTATAAAACCTATGAAGGCTTCTACTACTCAGCACTCCTATAGATAGTCCTTAGTGCAACTAAGCATAATTTGTTTGCTCTGCCCCTGTGAGGTGAGTATCAGTGAACCAAAGATGAGGAAACAACCTGAGGGAGGCAGGCTGAACAGGGTCCATTGTCGTGCTGGAAGTACAGGGGCACCTGGATAGTACATGTCAAGGTTTTCCCCTGTTAACCTCTTAAAGGTGCAGTCTTTCTTTTGCCCATTTCAGAAATAGGGTAAAAAACTCTGTCTACCTAAGTTTAGGAGTAAGTAGAAATTGAGGAGGTAAAGTCAAAGTGAGATTGAGAATAAATGGTATCAAGAAAAGATAATCATAGGACATCTCTTATTATAGAAGTTTTAAACTATAAGTTTGTATCTCCACTTTAAAATCCAAGTACCTGATGGAATACAGTGTGTATTGTATTGGTATTTATTTTATATATGTATATCTTCTCTATCTACCTAGATAAAAGTTTTCTGTATCTCAGAGCCCTGTGGGTGCTTGGTAGACATTTGTGGAATAACTGAACTAAAAAAAGAAAATTGTGGGACCTTTCTTTTTCACAAAAAATGTGCATCTAAAATTTTTATCTAAGATTGTGTTGCACGCTATATGAGGAAATGTAGGAGCCAAAAAGGAAAAAAAAAATTAGAACCATTCTACTTTTTAGTCATCTGTTAACATTTAAGAGCATTCTGTAGGGTTTTGAAGTGCCCCTGTTGCTATATTGGTGTATAAAAGTCTTGGGCACTTACGTCAATTCTGTATTCCAAGTCATTGGTCAGACATAGTGGGGTAGGTGTGGGGGGCGGTGCATATCTTGGTGCTGTGTGATAGATTTAGGTCCACGGTCATCATTCTTAATGGTCTGTAAAACAGAGGTAGCCTGTGGAACAAGGAATTACCGTCTTTGTGGATCTGTATCTGTGTGTCCGTGCGTATAGAGAATAATTTGTTCCTTGCCTACACACAAAAAATCATGATCTTAGTGAATGTCTTGTTTTTCCAGGCATATGATATAATGATAGTTTAACCATCACCTAAACTTTATTGTTCTTGATTTTTGGTATCATATTTTCACTTATTCAGAGTAAAACAAACTTTGTAATCTAAATTTTGGAGCCACATCAAATTGAAACAACCAGTTAAGCCAATAACTTTTAGTGTATTTCACTTTGTGCAAAAGATTATCTGTACGGGAATGGTGAGCCCTTTGAAGGTCTTGAGTTTTTCTAAAGTGGGATGTGTCTATATTTATTTAGGACTCCAGACTGACACCATTTTAAGTCAATCTGTTTTACAACAAAATAATTGTTCTGTCACATAAGAAAAGATGCCACTTTTAGTATGTACATTATATGTGTCGCGTATTAAGAATAAAATAAAATACTAAAAGTATTTTGTTAGGAACAAAATAAACTTTCTTAGGGTTGTCAGTATGGTAATAAAATGTTTTTTCTCATCTTAAAGTATCTTCTCTTGTTATCTTGAAGTTCTTGCTAAGCATAAAGTTGTTTGAATATATCTGTGTTTTCCCTATTGCTTTTCTGAAGGTAACCCCAACCTCTTCATAAGCCTTAATAATGACCCTTTGAATATCCAAAAGGAATGCTTATATGTCCTCCAAAACACATACAGTGACTTGTGCATAGTAAATATTCAGTACGTGTATGATGTAAGAATGAGTATAATAACATTTACAACTTCCCATAATAATGTCTCTTGACCTAGAAAATCTCCTTTCATACTTTTCTTTATATTACACTTAAACCAATAGTGAAAACCATTGGAACTTTAAATATAAAACTTACACGAGGGGTATGTATATCCCCTTCTGTATTCTTCTGCACCTCCACCTGTTGGCTATTCTCAGGGAGTAATCCTGGAAAAAATGGTATACTTCAGTTTCTCAAAATATGTTAGGAACTTTCACAATTTAGTATATATTGTTTTGCAAAACAGAGTCTCTGAATTTATGTTCAGTAAATCTAAGCATGATATAGTCTAAAAGAGGACTACACTTGAAGTCAGAAAAAGTGAATTTGCATTCTGGTCCTACTTACCAGCAACGTGGCCATTAGACAGTTACTTAACCCCTTTGAGCCTCATTTTTGTCACCTGTCTAGCATTCAGATTTTTGGAATCTAGATTGATGAAGAGACCTGAAAATCAAAGCATATATTTTTTCATGAATCATCTCATTTACTCTACATAACAATCTATATAGAGGTAGTGAGGGTAGATAAAATTTTCTGTTTAGTAAGATAAAGAAGTAGGCTTGGAGATTTCAGTTGACTGGTCCGAGGGTGGTGCACATTGACGTGACAGAGCTGCTCTGTCCTCTGGTACCACACCACCTCTCATTTTCAGCAGGGTGCATCTTTGTTATACTAATTGTATCGCTTTTAACACTTTGTACAAACTTTAGAGTTGTTTTATTATAATTCTTTGAAAATTGATAGTTCCTAATAACTATACTTAGAAAATATCCCCATTTAATTATTCTATGAATCTGATATTCTGTTTAAGCTAGTCATATCATACCTTGGATTAATTTTAATAGCAGTTTTCCATTTTGTGATAAAATATTCTTATATGGGAAAGGAAAATTGGCATCCTTTTCATCTTAATTTCGGTCTTTTGCGTGTAATAAGAAAAAGAAGGTGTATTATAGAAAGCTTAGGTAATCTGATAGTATAAAAAGTTCTTTCTATCAATTTCTATAAGAAATTTGATTTGAGATGGTTGTATATCTTTCAAAAAAGCTCATGGATCTATGGTATATTCCTGGTAGGTAATCGTTTATAGTTTTGTGGCTTTTTTTAAGGAGCCAATCATTTTGAGTCTGTGTTTTTGTGTAAATTATGAAACTTCCTTTGAAAAAGGGTTTATTTTTGTTTTTTCTTTTATAGGAACAATTGGCTTCTTTGCATGCTTTTGGTTTGTTACCAAAATATACAGTGTGGTGAAAGTTGACTGAAGAAGCCCAGTGTGTCCAGTTAAAATAGAAATAAATTCTTCATCAACAAAGACCTGTTTTTGTGACTACCTTGAGTTTTATGAGACTTATTGGCCTAGTAATCCTTCAGAAACAACATAATTCTAAATACACGTCTTCCCATACACCTGTCCCCACAAAATGTGTTTTCAACACTAAAACATTTGTATTGTGATTTGATTAAGTATATATTCAGTTGTTCTCAATGAAGAGCAAATTTAAATATTATGTGCATTTGTAAATACAATAGCTATAAAATTTTCAGTACTTCTAATGGCAGAATAGAGGAGGCCATATTAAACAATACTGATGAAATGCAGGACAGTTTATTGTAAATAGGATTTTCTAGGCTTGGTAGGTGGAAAGAATTATTTTTCTTTGAAGGAAATAACTTTTTATCATGGTAATTTTGAAGAATGATTCGTATGATGTGTTTATTGCGGGGATGTGGCTTTTAAAAAAATCTTGTATTGGTTGTACCTGTTCATATCTTCCTTTCTGTGTTGACTTCATTATTCCCATGGTATTGGCCTTTTAAACTATGTGCCTCTGAGTCTTTCAATTTATAAATTTGTTATCTTAATAAATATTGTAAAAACGTCTTCATTGCATCATTACCTGTTGTATATTCAAGGAGAGTCTGTGAATACACATCTATTTACCAATGGTATTTTTAAATAATTTATACTCTTTTATCAGATTTTGCTAATTTTTGTCAATGTAACACTGAGTTTTGATCTAAATGAAATTCCAGTCTCCTGGGCTTTATGGCAAATGTAAAATTTTCACTATTAGGTAGTAACAGAAATTTTAGTCATGCATATCTAGCCAGATAAATGATGTTAGTCTAGAAGTTAATGTGGGCCTTACTACATTGTCATTAAGGATTTTATATTTTTTACCTGTGTCTCAAAATACAGTATTTTTTATTTTTTTAAAGTTGGTTTTTATGATCTATATATTAGCAATGACCAGTAAGTTTTTCTCTATGATTACATTGTCTTAATTTGGATTTCACAAACAATTTTATTTCTTAGACTTAAGAAATAACTATTTCTCTTTCACATTCATCTGACGACTTGAAATCCATTTATGTGGATTATAGAAGTTTGGGATAATTTCAGAAACATTAGTTTGCTTATATCTATAAGAATATTCATCGTGTATTGCAGGGGCTCAGTGCTTGCTACTTATGAGAGCAAATCTGATGCTGTCATTAAACTTACAACTAAAATTGCTAGCTGTTGCTCATATGATGTTGTTGGTTCTTACTCAATTTTATATTGATATCCTTTTTTAAAACTGACCTGTTGGGTTTTGTTTTTTTTTTTTTTTTTTGAGGAAGATTGGCCCTGTGCTAACATCTGTTGCCAATCTTCCTCTTTTTTTTTTTTCTTTTATCCTCCCCAAAGCCCCAGTACATAGTTGTGTATCATAGTTGTAGAGTTGTAGCTCTTCTGTGTGGGATGTCATCTCACCATGGCTTGATGTGCAGTGAGTAGGTCTGTGCCCAGGTTAAGTTTCTTCAGTTTTATTTTTCCTTTAGTGAACAATTAGCTTAGTGACTAAAACAGTCAACTTACTGGGGCTGGCCCGGTGGTGTAGCGGTTAAGTTTGTGCACTCTGCTTCTGTGGCCCGGGGTTTGCAGGTTCGGATCCCAGGCATGGACCAACACACCGCTTGTCAAGCCATGCTGTGGTGGCATCCCATATAAAGTAGAGGAAGGTGGGCATGGATGTTATCCCAGGGCCAATCGTCCTCAGCAAAAAAAGAGGAGGATTGGCATCGGATGTTAGCTCAGGGCTAATCTTCCTCAAAAAAAAAAAAAAAACCCGGAAAAAAAACAGTCAACTTACTGTTTTGATACAACTTTTCTTTTTCTTTATACTTTGAAGTAACCATATTTCACACTTAAACAATGGAGAGGCAATTGGAAAAATAAACATATTAAAGGAAAAGACTTAGGAGAGAGGGAAGATGAGGAAGGAGACCATGAAAAGGAAGGCAAGACCAGTGGTGAGAAGGGCAGAGGAGGAAATGGCCTCTTCTCCGCGGCTTCCATCATGACTTCTTGAGGAGTCAGCTGCCTTGTCTTGTTTAGGAAGTTCTCCAGGAAGAAAGCACCCGGGTTGTGGCGTGTGGAGGTGGTTGGTTAGAATCTGAGGAGCCTTTTCCTTCCTTTGAGTCTCCACCGGGAGAAGAGCAGTTGGGTTGCATCGCAGTCTGAGTGCCACAGCTGGGCTTCTGTGAGCAGTTGTGGAAAATTACACCCCACAGGATGAAGGGCTTTTTCTGGGCTGGGTTTGTAGAAGTCCTGCATCTGGTCTAACCAAAACTGCTCAGAAAACCAGTGAACCTAAGCTGTTTGGAAAGGTTTTTAAAGACTCGTTAATAAAAATCTCTTCCTTCACGCTTGACAATGCAGTTATTTATCAGGTGTCTGTCTCTCCTCCCCCCAACCCTCCAAAGGTTATGAGTAAGCTTTTTGGGGACAGGGGCTCTGTCTTACTCATCTCGGTTACCATGGTGCCATGAACACAGAAGGCAGACACATATTTTCTAAGTGTTGCAACTCTTGGCTAATTTGATAATCTAATCCATACCAATATATAAAGTAGTCTTAATCCTATTCAACATTTGCATTTTAAGTTTTGTATATAATCAGTGCTTTAATTGAAAGGAGTGACTCTAAGAATGCCATTTAGGTAATGAGACAGTTTGAGGGAAGTAGGTAAACATAGACCTTTCTTTGTTTAAATTCACGCGCTCTGCTTCGGCAGCCGGGGTTCGCAAGTTCGGATCCCAGGCGTAGACCGACACACCGCTTGTCTAAGAGTGCCATTTAGTAATGAGACAGTTTGGGGGAAGTAGGTAAACATAGACTTTTCTGTGTCCATCGCACCATGTAAGGTACAAAGCATGTGCATAGTGCAGCCCCGAAGTTGCTACGTGGTCACAAATGGGCATCTGGTTCCTTTGTTCTATTTGATGTATGACTTGAAAATTACCAATACCTTAAACGTGTGCAATCAGTGCCTCATACTTTTACATATACTAGCTAAGATTATGTTATGCCAGGAGTCACAAAACACTTTAAAAATTATAAAGCATTACAGATCTTAAAGATTTTTTTTTAATGATTAATTCAGAAGGCTTTATAAAGGCCTGCTTTGGGTTTTTAATGAACAGAATAAGTAACCTCTGTTAACAGAGTGAATTCCTCACCTTCTGCCTATGGATAACAAGACATTATGGTATTTCATTAATGTGTAAATTTATGTCATTAAGAAAATATTTTTCCATATTTGTATTTTTCTCATGCAGCCCAAATACATGGTGGCCATGACATCTCTGCCTACAGTGAGATCTGTATGTAGACAATGCTTTGCTTTCTCTGATATTTTTACTTTGACAGAATCAAACCTGTTTCCTTCTACTGATGTGTTCTCTCCTTAACTATGTAATTTGAAGTCTAAACACTAAAAATTGTTTCCGCACATTTCTCTAGCTTTTGAAATGCTACTGGATTTCTTCAGCCTGCTCATTTGAACTTCATATCTTCATTCTCACATATGATTCTTTCTTCCCTTTCATTCTTTGACCCACTGATAGATATATTTGACATTCTCATTAGTAGTGAATTATTTTACTTTGTAAAGAAGAAAACATGGGCTCCTAAAAGTCCTATTATTTCCTTTGGATATTTTTAGCAAAAAAAATTATATTTTTAATGTCTAGATTACGTGAATGGTCTCAACCATGATAGATAAATAGCACTATAATAGGTCATAGGTCATTAATTTCTCTGAAGAGAGTTAAAAGTAGGATAGATGTAAGTCAAAAATGATAGATTGAAGGATTAGTGTCCATTTTTAAAAGCTAGTTTTTATTGATACCTTACAATCGATGTAAACATGGAATTCAAATCTGCTTTTCTTCCTAAATATAAGCTAAATGTTTTTGGTTAGCACTGTTATCAAAGAAAATCATCAGCAGGTGAGTCAATGAACAAGGCTCTTCTGGCTGATGCTACAGCCAGACAGGTTGTGCTGCAGCATGTTGACTGGGACTGCTCACGTACAGCAGCAAACTAAGGTGATAGGGATAGGGTTGGTCACACGGAGAGTGACTGCCCGATTCCTGCTTGAGCAGTGCTAGGGTGGAAGGAGATGGGGACTTAGAAGCCATCCCGTGATTCTGCTACTGAGCCCTGGCCCTACCACAGCGTCCCCTCTCAGTGGCCATCACCACCACAACTCGAAGGACACCCTCCAGCTTTCTTACTCCTCTGCCTTGGGTGATGTGACTTTGAAGAACTTTGAGGAGAAGGGACTTGATGGGAAATTGATGAAGCTGCAGAACCGAGGTGGTAGAATCTTTTAGAACATCAGGAAACCAGATGGTAAGGACTGGGAACACCTGAGTGCAGTGGTTTTGCTTTATATGCAGGGAAAATGAGACTCAGTTGTTACTGGAATTGCACAAACTTGCTGCCATCAAAAATGCTCCCCCCCACCCCCCATTCATATGACTTCCTTGAGACCCATTAAATGAATCTGTCAAAGAACTGGGCAATCAGCCTGTGCAGGATGGGGTCCCAAGAATCCGGTGTCTTTGACAAACACACTGGGAGGCAGTGACAACTAGAGCCAGGGTTCAGGCTGGCTTCCCTAGAGCCATGAAGATGGCTTTGGACCTTCACCACTGCGGTGATGCATCTTTGGGTTGCCATTTAACCATCCTAGAGGCCATACACCGACCTTTAAACCTCCCGCTCAGTGTGTGTGTAAAATTCGAATAGAGGTGATGTGCAAGGGACACAGGCTTTAGAGTCCAATGGGGCGTGGTTTCAATTCTCTCACTAGTGATCAGATCCCTCCCAATATAAAGCCTTTGACCAAAGTAATCCCTTTCCATCCTCTGAACTCGTAATAATTTGTTACATACTGATGTTTGACAGTTCTCCTATCATTGTCTTAAGTATTACTCAAATTATTGTTTAACTTTGCAGGCTTATTCTCCCAAGTAGACCACAAACTTCTCAAGGGCAGGAACCGCCACTTATATCATCTTTGGTTCATGCCCAGGGCATGACAATACTTTGCATATAGTAGATGTATATTTGTTGATTGACTAGGAATTTTGATGGTAAATGATATTGATTTTAAATATTTAAATTGTTTGATATGACTTAAAGACACCATTTCAATATTTTGTTTAGCCCTCAGATTCCAGAACGTGCGATTTTGATTCCATAAAATTATGCATTTTAATATGCATCCAGCAACATTGTCTTGTATACTTGTTCTATGTTCATTGACAGTTGTTAAAACAAATCAGCACTGGCAGAACTTGGCCAGCTCCTCTCTACACTTAGTTTGAACTGTTACCCATGGAACCAGCTCAAACATAAAGCTACAAAGAGGCTAATTGAAATCAGAATGCTGGGTCATTTCTCATTCAAACAAAACAGATGGCCCTCCTTGCCACACTTCTGTCAAACTTGGGGGAAATGATTAAATGCATTTCTAACTCCCACACATGCTTACTCGACTCCTTAAAGGAATTATACACAGCTTTTGAAATGCAGGGGGTGGAGGAGGGAGGGCTTTTTAAAATAGCAGAGCTTGTTTCCCTTTATCTTGAAGGTTTAAGAAAAAGCACTTTAACAGGATATTCAGTATTCACTGTGTCAACTTAGGTTCTAAATATTTATTTCAATTTTCATTTATTTTAATTCAGTTTTTCCTTTGGAGTAGGGAGTCCATGCACATGGTACACAATTCAAAATGTACTAAAGACTATAAAGAAAAGTCAGTCTCCCTCCATCCTCCAGTCACCGAGGTCTCTCCCCTAGAGACAACCGCTGTTAGCAGTTTCCTGTGTATCTTTCCGGAAATCAAACCTTCATTTTTAATTTACCTACTTGAAACCTCTTATTTGGATACCTATTTGACAACGTTAATAGTATTTGGTTTCAAAATTGGCATGAGGGCTTTAAAAAGCAACTGTGGAGATTGTGTTTTTATTGTGCAGTGTTAGGCATATTAGTACAAAGCACCTCATCGATGTTTAATAAATGTGTGACGTGGTTAAGCCACCTCTTAGGACCTGTTTGGGGAAAGAAATTTTGGAGAGAAAACTCGCTTGCTCCATGGCTCCACTACCCACGGTCAGTACATGAGTGACACAAACTCGTAAGAGCATTGCCAGGTCCAACGAATGGGTGCGTCATCTAATTCCACACATTGCCTCACAGGAACGTGGCTCCTTACTACTTAAAACAACTGATGCCCAGCTGAAACATGCCCTTGACAGTTGGTCTTGATGCTTGCACCTCACTCCTTGCCTCAGGACCCCACTGCGCTCCCTCGGCTTCCTCTCCACCTCCCTCTCCACCCCTCCCACCCTCTTATCAAACCTCAATTTGAGGAGAAGTCAGGGTGTGGTTTTTTTCTGCCTCAGGTGTGAATTTTGTTATTTTAATCTCTGTCAGGATGGTTGCATTTTTAACCATATGAGTAACTGGGGAATGAGCTTTGTTTCCTGGAAAAAAAAATCCAAAGATCAGTGTGAACAGGTTGGGGGTACAGTTCCTTCTTGGCACCCTTGACATTGCTCCGCTGAGGTGGCTGCTTCCCCCACTGACCCACGCTTCTGGGTGGGCTCGGCTGTGGCTCACTTCGTGCCCCTGGAGCAACCCCACCAGAGCTGGTTTGAAGGGAGCGCCCCCTTTGTTCTCCCTCCCCTGTGCTCTGGGCTGTGCCTGGAAGCCCAGTGCGTGGATGCCTCAGAGCGCACTCCCAACTCAGGCTCCAGGTTCCACCAATTTCCCAAACACATCCTGCCGCCCAGGGTAGTCCCAGGTAGGCTGAGCACCCCCCACCAACCTAACCCCAAGGTGGTGGTGGTGAAAGGCTCCCCTGAGGAAGGAAGAACGACAGAGGTCACAAGGTGCCTGAGTTGCCCTCTTCCACTGGAAGATGTAGTCTATTTTCAAAGCCGTGTAAAATCTACTTTCATCCTTTCTGATTTACATTCACATTCACATATTTAATCTCTAGGTTGCTATAGTTATGTGTGAGTAAATATATGTGAAATTCTGTCGACAAGTGACAAAAGGCTAGAAGGGAGTTGGGTAAAGATATCATTTTCTATTAAGCCACAATTACGTCTGATCCTCCCAATGTTCTAGTTATATACACAACAGTTGGGCATTTGCAATATTTAGCCTAATTTTACCAGATTTTCTACAATGTGTAGATGTTCTACATATACATTATAAAGAGTAACGTATTACTCTTAGGTTTCTTAAAATCGTAATGGGACCACTGTAGGAAGGAGAGGAATTGTTAGCAGTTGGGAGCGTTGGTGGGAGCGAGCGTTGGTGGGAGCATGGAGAGGGCCATACCCCATTCTCGCTCCCAGGCAAGAAGGAACTGACCTGTGGTTCATTCTGAGGTTCGATTTCCCAATAGGGTGGTGGGAGGCAAGCCCAAGTCCCCTCCAGTTCAGGCAAGGGACAGTGGTGGAAACCAGTTGGAGGTTGACCAAGGAATGTTCATTGACTGGTGGAGGAGCCCAGATCTACTGGTTTTGTGGTGAGTATGGTGCCGAACCTCTTAATCTCAAATTCGTGTGCCTGATGCACAGCAAGTCAAACACTGAGATGTCGGTGCTTGGAGATGGAGAAAGATTTGTTTGAATTGGCCAAAAGGAATCACTGGGAGCCTGGCTTCGCTCAAATCCGCCTCCCCAAGAACAGAAAGTAGGGGGATTTTGCAGAGCTAAGGGGCTTGGCAGGAGGAGCTTCTGAGAAACAAAGGGGCCACTCCCAATAAGCCCCTGGGCAATCTGACATCTGGGCTTCAACAGCTGCTAAGGGCCGGCAGGCTGGTGATCACAACCTCCCTGGAGGCGTTCTCTTTCTTCTGCAAAGCAAGCTCACAAATCCTCAAGACCCCTGAGTCACCCCTCAAGTTTAACAGGAAAACAGCAAATTGGTTTAATATGTACAGTAACCCTCAGGTACCTGGCTTCAAACAGAAAACAGGCATCATGTATAGGAAAGGATGTGGCAGTTGAATGGTAACTGTCATTGAGACAGAATAAAGGGAGGACAGTGAGTTGGTCCCTGCTTATGGAGCCTGGCTCTCCACCACCATGCGCTTGCTCTCTGATAAAGGCAAGTGGCCTCTTGACTGAAGTGGAGCTCAGGGTGTCCCCTTGGTTCATGCCTTTCATTTCCCTGTCTGCACTGGGCAGAACGGAAAGCCAAAGCTGCAATAATCTGTGAGCACCCTGTAAGCACTGAAGGGGCAAGATCCAAGTGGGTGGGATGCCAAGGGACGTGGTGGGAGAGAAGTTCCAGAACCCTCAGTCTGTGGGCAAGCAGCAGTCCTCCGGGAGACGAGCTATGCACAAACTCCCTCCTGCCTTTGAACAGAATTTGATGAGCTCCTCAGTCAAAGGCAGGTTTTAAAAGCTGCCTGGGGCCTGGATGCAGGGAAGGCCTGAGCCAGGCTGAGCTTCCTGGTGGAATGTGGCTGAAGCGACACCCAGACAGACTTCTCCCACGTCTAGAAGCCGCAGATCAGTGTCCTGCATGGCTGATATAAAGGAGATCCTGCTGACAAACAGGGGCTTCTGACATGTGGCACCCACAAAGGGACAGGAAAGTTATCTTGTAATTTCTTAGGCTTTCTGGCAGGTTCTAAGGTATGTGCTGGCTAGGCTTTGATGACCAGTTATTTCCTGAGGAAGGATAGTCTAAAGGATTGTGTCTAGTTTGCATAGAAATGTGGGGCTTTCTAGGGAGTAAATAAAACTTCCTTCCTTTCTCCCTTCCCACTCTACACCCAGCAGAAGCACCCAGAACTCCTCAACTGTTAAAGAATCAAAGCACATTTCTCTAAAGGGAACCAGGACACAGCTTGCTCTTTTTTTTTTCTGACAAGAATCATTTCATTTTTTTCTTTCTTTCTTTCTCTCTCTTTTTCTTTCTTGAAAGAGTTGTAAATTTATATGCAGTTGTAAGAAACAATCGAGACAGACCCTGTGTGCTCTTCGTCCAGTTTACCCCCACCTTGCAAAACCGTAGCACAAGATCAAAATCAGGACCTTGACATTAATATACTCAAGATACAGAACAGCTCTATCACGGCGAGAATCCCTCAGGTCGCCCTGTTATAGCTATCCCCACCTCTCTTAACCCCCCTCCTACCAAATCTGTTCTCCATTTCTTAATTTTGTCATTTCAAGTTTATATAAATGGGACTCAAACAGTATGCGACCTTCGACATTGGCTTTCTTCCTTCGGCATGGTTCTCTGGAGATTCGTCCAGGTCTTTGTGCGCATCAGTAGTTCACTCTGTTTGATTGCTGAGTAGTATTCCACAGGATGGATGTACCAGAGTTTGCCCTTCCCACATTGAAGGGCATCTGGATTGTGTCCCGTTTGGAGCTATTATAAATAAAGCCTCTATGAGCATTCTTATATAGATTTTTGTGTGAACATAGGTTTTCATTTCTCTGGAATAAATGCCCAAGAGTGAAATTACAGAGTCGTATGGTAGTTACATGTTTAGTTTTATAAGAAACTGCCAAGCTGTTTTCCGGAGTGACTGTACCATTTTCCATTCCCACCAGGAACATGTGAGTGACCTGGTTTCTCCACATTCTCCCCAGCATTTAGTGTTGTCAGTATTTTTTATGTTCTGCTAGGTGTGTAATGACGTCTTATTGTGGCTTTAATATGTATTTCCCTTATGGCTACTGATATTGGACATCTTTTCATGTACTTGTTTGCCATCTGTATATTCTCTTTGGTGAAATGTCTGTTGCCCATTTTCTAACTGGATTGTTTGTTTTTTACTGTTGAGTTCAGCTCTCCATTTTCACAGCACAGATCTATGGCAGATTGCAGTGTGGAGGCCAGGGGCATTTCTGGGCTTAACCCATCAATCCTGTTGGTCTCTGCTCATTCCCTAGATCTCTTAGCCAAGGAGTAGCAAGTGTGTGTTGGGGTGGGGGGTGGGGGGTGGTAGCACGTGCATTTGAATCCTTGTTTTCTGCTCTGAATGGGGTGGGTGTTGCCTGTAGGAAGGGAGTCTTTCCTGTGTGTATTTACAGTGGCGAAGAAGCAGGGACAAACATCTTTCCTCCAACCTGCTACCTGAGGGGAGGAAATGAGGGAAGAGAGAAATCAAGTTTCATAGTGACTGGCTCTTGGGTATCCGTCTGTGACCATCAGACCCAGTGAGTCTTAAATCAGTGCTTCTCAAATGTCCACGTGCATGTGGATCACCTGGAGGTCTTACGATGCAGATTATGATTCACTGGGCCTGGGATGGGTCCAGAGATTCTGCACGTCTCACCAACTCGAGGTGATGCTCTCGCATTTGAGTAGCAGGGGCCTAAAGACCGCTGGAATCATTAAGCCCCTCCTGCTCGCAGAGGAGGAAACTGAAGCCCAGGTATGTTAAGCAATTTAGCCAAAGTCACCCACAATGTCCACAACCAGCTCCCTTCCCACCCCCATTACCGCCTTCCCTGGCAGTACCCAACAAACCCCACCACCTGCTTAGGGAAAATGACATTCTTCTCAGGAAGCAGCCAGAAAATCCTGCTCTATCATGGACTAAAGTCAACAAGTTAATGCAATTTCCCCCCAGGGATTTCCGAGGTTTCAGTCTTACTTTAAATGGTTTTGTGTCCAATAAGCAGATTCCAGGCTATATCAGTATAAGTGAGCACCTGTTCCATAAACCCAATTTTATCAACCAGCAGACTAAAAACTTTCAGGGTGTGTGAGAGTGATACACTATCAATTTGGTTACCAGCTGTTAGGCGCTGAATTGTGCCCTGCTCCCCTCCATTCATACGTTGAAGTCCTAACCCCCAGTAGCTCAGAATGTGACTGTATTTGGAGATAAGGTCTTTAAAGAGATAATTAAGTTAAAATGAAGTCATTAATCCAATATGACACATTTCCTTATAAGAAGAGGAGATGAGGACACAGACACACACAGGGGGAAGACCATGTGAAGACACAGAGAAGATAGCCACTTACAAACCGAGGAGGGAGGCCTCAGGAGAAACCAAACCTGCCAACACCTTATCTTGGACTTACAGCCTCAGAACTGTGAGGAAATAAGTTTCTGTTTTTTTTTTTTTTGTTGTTGTTGTTTTATTTATTTTTCTCCCCAAAGCCCCAGTAGATAGTTGTACGTCATAGTTGCACATCCTTCTAGTTGCTGTATGTGGGACACGGCCTCAGCATGGCTGGAGAATCGGTACGTTGGTGCGCGCCTGGGATCCGAACCCGGGCCGCCAGCAGTGGAGCACACACACTCAACCGCTAAGCCACGGGGCCGGCCCCAAGTTTCTGTTTTTTAAACCACCCAGTCTGTGGCACTTTGTTATGGCAGCCCTAGCAAACTAACGCACCAGCTATTAGGATGGGGGCAGAGGGGAGGCAGCAAAAATTCCTTGGCATATTCCACAGCAAGAGTGTAGAAGCGTGGCCATCTTTCAGCAGCTGGGTGCCCGGTTACAGACCCTAGTTTCTGAGATGAGGAGGGCAGGGCAAAGTAGAATGTCTGTTCTCCAAATTGCACACACTGCCCCAGTGAGAGATCTTTTTAAGCTTCTTCTAACCAAGGTAATTCAAAAAGAAGAGATTAAAATCATAGCATCATTATTCACAATAGCCAAAATGTGGAAACAACACAGCTGACCATCAACAAATGAATGGATGAACAAAATGTGATATATCCATACAATGGAATATTATTCAGCCTTAAAAAAAGGAACGAAATTCTGACACATGCTACAGCATCGATGAACCTTGAGGACATTATGCTAAGTAAAATAAGTCAGTCACAAAAAGAAAAATACTGTACGATTCTACTAATATGAGATACCTAGAGTTGTCAAATTCATAGAAACAGAAAGAAGAATCAGGCTCACCAGGGATGGGAGTTATCATTTAATGGGTACATAGTTTATGTTTGGAATGAGGAAGAAGTTTTGGGTACAGATAATGGTGATAGTCACACAATATTATTAATGTATTTAATGCCACTAAATTGCACTCTTAAAAATGATAAATATTATGTTATATATTCTGCCACAATTTTACAAATTTGGCATAAATCTAAAAATTTTTAAATTTTTCTCAAAAGAAAAAAAAAAACAGGCCCTTGAGGAGTTGTACTCAGACAATTTCAGCCTCTTAGTTGGGCAGAGGGTCTTGCTGGAAAAAGAAGAAGGGATTTTGGATCCTGGGTGATGACTTCACACCCTGGTGGGGTCTCTGAGAGGGAGATTTGTATGGCCTTGGGTCAGCATGGTGGGAAAGGTCAGAGTGTTAGGAGGTCAGAAAAGAAAGAATTGGAAAGGTCCAGTGACAGACTTCACCTCTTTTGAATTTTTTTCCTGACAGGTTACTCTCTTATCACTCTCCGACACTGGCTTAATTTTCTCCCTGGTTACCCATGTCTGTGGGGAAACTTTGAGCCTCCAGGCACCCATGGCTCTCTCATTTTTCTCCTCTTTACCTGTTCGAGTGTAATATTCTGAAAGGTAAACTCATACAAATGTAAAGTGCTTAGGTGTGAAAGATTTTACTTAACTCGTTAATTAATGAGAGAACCAGTGAGATACTAAAACTGGGTCAAATGAAATTTAGACTTACAGAGATTTATATTCTCTACTGGACAGAATTCTTTGCATTACTATGAACAGGACTCATCAGCATTGCTAGAGACAGGAGTTTGCATGACTCTTCAGTTTTCTACAAGTTTACTTCTATCCCTACAGAGTTGTAAACTAGTCGAATCAAAGACAATCAGGGCCGGCCCCGTGGCTTGGCGGTTAAGTGCGCGCGCTCCACTGCTGGCGGCCCGGGTTCACATCCCGGGCGCGCACCGACGCACCGCTTCTCCGGCCATGCTGAGGCCGCGTCCCACATACAGCAACTAGAAGGATGTGCAGCTATGACATACAACTATCTACTGGGGCTTTGGGGGGAAAAATAAATAAATAAAATCTTTAAAAAAAAAAAAAAAAAGACAATCAGATTCTGGATCCAGTACTCCCAGACGGTCTGGGCGACAACACCCCAGCATGTCACTGGAAGGATACTAATAATCTCTTTTGCCCATTTCCAAGTCTTTGACAATTTTCCTGGCATATCTATTTTGCAATGTGTAAGTGGGTCCACGGAGCTCTCCTGGAGTTCCCTCCCAACTTTGTGAGTCAGACTTGGATGGGAAGGAACCTGTCACTAAATCCCTGACTGTACCTGAACTCAAACCCCCGTGGGTCTGGTCCAACCTGTCTTTCCTGGGCTGAGCTGAAGTTATCCTGTTAGCTGACCCCCTTCCAAGGCCACTTGAGCCCCACTTGATCCACGTCTACATCTCTGGGGACCCACTATTATTTGGTGCCTGAAGGGAATATAGACCCTCTGCCAACACTCCAGCATTTTCTGCCTCAGCATTTGCCACTTTATCTTATTTAATCTCCTTGTGGCCAAAACCCTGAACATGACACCAGCTTGGTCACCCACCAGTCTCTTATGCTCTTCATCCACTTCCTTGATTCTGAGTTGCTCCTTTAGTATAATACTTCCCCGATCATTCTATGACATAGGCAGATAACAGCTCACAATGGGACAGAAAAAGGATTTAGCAAAGTAAACATTTTTAATAATACTTGAAACATATTTATTCAATTTGAGTCCTTATTATTTGTTAGGATTTATGGCAAGAGCTAAGACAGATTTTTTCTTAAAAAATAAAAAATAAAAGGCCCGCCTTCATAGTCTAATAGGGATAATAGCCAGGAGAGTAGATCATTAGCGCACTAGTGATCTGAGCAGTGCCATGACTGTACATGGCTTCTGATATCCCTATCTTTTAAAGGCTTGTGGCTTTCCCTGGAATCCCCATCACTATAAGCTCCTCAAGAGCATATTCTGTGATTTACTCCAAGTACCTATTGTTGTGGGCAAGGAATGACTTCTTGGGACAAGCTATTGCCACAGAGGCAGGGTGTTCTCAGTCTCAGCTTGGATATTTTTATTCGTAAGTGTATCAGTTAATATGATTTTGGAAAAATCTGGGTTTGATTAGGAAAGAGAAAGGGATAAAGAGTCCTGGGTAGATGTTATGGGTTGTGTTCTCTCAAAAAGGACATATTGAAGTCCCCAGTACCTCAGAACATGGCCTTATTTTGAAATAGCATCCTTGCAGATGTAATTAGTTAAGACAAGGTCATACTGGAGTTGTGAGCCCTAATCCAATATGACGGGTGTTCTTACAAGAAGAGGAGAACGCCGTATGAAGACAGACGCACAGGGAGAAGGCCAGGTGACGACTAAGGCAGAGATTGGAGTGCTTCAGCTGCGAGCCAAGGAATGCCAAAGATGGCCTGCAGGAGAAGCTAGAGAGGGACGAGGAAGGATCCTCCCATACAGGCTTCACAGGGGGCATGGTCCTGCTGATACTTTGATTTCAGACTTCAAGCCTTCAAAACTGTCAGAGAACAAACTTCTGTTGTTTTAAGCCACCCGGTTTGTAGTAATTTGTTATGGCAGCCCTAGGAAACTCATCCAGCAGGCAACTAATAACGTCCCATATTCAGTAAGTATGAAATGTGCTCAGAAGTGGGGACAGGATTGAAATGAAAGTACCCATCTGAGGGAGCTCTCGAGCCTTCTCTTCCTTGGTCCTAATCTGACTCTAACCTAGGTGATGAACAAGGAGTAGCTGTTTTCAGGAGGTGACTCTCTCAACCACCTTTCAACGTGATTTTGATTGTTTTTAGTTTCTGTTCCATTGACATGTGGATTCAGACCACTAATGCCTTTATTGCACTGAATGCCTTTGACCTGAGGTGGGTTTTGGCTGTAAGCGCAGGATTCTGAGGGAGACAGGTGCTGAGTGACCCGCTAACCTGCTCCAACGGTCCTCGTCAGGGCCGGGTGCTGGGCAGTGTGACGACAGCTTTAATGAAGAGGACTCACCCACGCTATCTGCAAGTTTTGACAATGGGGTATTCCCAGGGGACAGGAATAATTTTTTTTTTTTTTTTTTTTTTGGTATTTTTTCAGGAGCTAGAGGGCAGCAAAGTCTGCTATTCTCTGAGAATTGCTATCTGGACTGACAACATAGAAAATTTCCCAATCTGTCCATTACTCTGGGCCAAGCCTCTGAGGTATTTGGTTTTCTTAGCCAGTCACCTCTTCTTAAAACTCTGGTGGGTCTCAGTGTGGTTCCCAGACCAGCAGGGTCAGCATCACCTGAGAACTTGTTAGAAATGCAGATTCTTAGGCCTCGCCACAGACCTACTGGATCAGAAACTCTGCGGTTGGGGCCCAGCCATCTGAGTTTTAACAAGCCATCGAGGCAAGTCTGATGCTCACTCTGTTTGAGAACGAAAGGCTGAATCTCTCGCCGTCTGTGGCAATGCACTGTCTTAAGGCACTCACCTGCCTCTCCAGCTGCTTCCTCACTGTGGCCATCCTGGCTCCTTCCTCCTTTAGCCCCCTGCTTGTATGTGAGTATGTGTGTATGCATGCAGGCGTTCAGCAGACATCCACCAAAGGGTATCCTGTAGTCAGTTTGGTAGATGGATCTAAATGAGTCTGAAGGTCTGATGGGATGTTGCTTAAGCTCCTTCAGGTTGTAGGAGCAAAGACCCTCTCATACTTCTTCAGATGACAACATTTGTTGTAAAAAAAACAATGAGAATGAGCATCTCTTATTACAATCAGGAAAAAACTTTATAAAGCTATTTCTATGAGAGAATGACAGAAAAGAAACAGCGAGAAGTGAAAAGGACAGGGAATCATTTCAACATCTAGGCTCCAGGGAGTCTTGGAATGTTCTTCATGACAAGCAGTAACTCCCAGCCACCCCAGCAGTCCAACATCTGGTGTCCTTTGTTACTGGCTCTAGGAACTCCCATTCACGTATGACAGAGCTTTGCTACATCTCTGCTGCTTCTGTGACCATTTTGCTTCTCCTCAATGCCACTGCTTGCCCCCAGGTGTGATTGCCACAAGGGATTTGTATATTGGGTTTTCTTTTGGTTCTGGCTGCCAATACTGTGTTCCTCTCTGTCTCACACTGAAAGAGCCCACAGAGAGGTCTTGTTGGGTCTCCCACGTCACTGTTTCAGCATAGAGCTCCCCTTTGGATGGAGCCTTGCCATGGTCAGTCTAGAGGTGGCACCTCTTGCTGGAGCACCCAGTCCCTGGTTGGTCAGCTGTGGCCAGGACCTGTGGAGGTACACATGAGAAACTGCTTAGTGTTGTGGGATTTGCAAGGAGGTTCTGGATGTGACAGGCACTCAGGTGACATCAGACCCCTCTCTGGGTTAGAAGAGAGGTCTAGGAGGAAATTATAAATCAAAAAGTCATGACTGTGTAAGTAGGTGGTAGTTAAAGCCTCATGTGTAGTAACATTGCCCAAGGAAGGTGACAGAAAGAGAAAAAGGAGCCTAGGATCACCAACATCTACCAAGGGGTAGATGGACGGCCATCAGAATATAGGAACTAGCGTTTGCTGAGCACTTACTGTTTGTCAGGCTCAATGCTTTGATGCTTTATGTAAATTACCTTATTTATTCTTTAAAACAATCCTGAGAAGCTAGTATTATCATTATCCCCAATTTACAGATGAGAAGGCTGACCAAGGCTCACAAAGATCGAGGTCATGTGGTTTATAAATGACAGCGCTGAGATTTCAATGCAGTTTTGTCCAATTCCAACTGTCTTGCTCTTGCTACTGTATATGGACGATATTGGCTTCAAAGGAATGGTCTGAACATGGCAGGGCTATCAAGGAGAAGAATGTTTTCGGGAGGACGTGGTTAGGAGAGAAAAGCTCTGAAAGGTACCTCTTTGGGCATAGGAATTTATCGATGAAATTTCAGTTTCAACTGGGGGCTCCGATTGCAATGACTGAAGAAGACAGGCGAAGGAGACAGTGCACGTCAGCTGTGATGGGGAAGAAGCGTGGAAAGGCTGGTGGTGTGTTGTTGTTCGTTGTTTTACTGTGAGGATGGTCCAGTCAGAAGACAAAACCACACCAGTAATTTGAACAGGGAAAATTTAATATACAGAATTATTAAATTGGTAAAAAGGAGTTAACTATAAAGAGGAGTAAAGAGAGCTCTACGGACACAGGAATAGCAGATGTAGGGGAAACCACTATCTTTAGGGCAGAGGCAAAATGTCCACGGAAGACAAACTCAGCAGAGGGGCTCCCTCCAAGACCGAGAATAAGGACTCATTGGACTGGGTGTGACTGTGGCCACTGGATGGGATAGTGGTTTGCTGGGGTGCTGCAGGCCACCCCTGGTAAGCAGAAAACTACCTGCTGGGGGGCTGGTGAGACCACCTGGAAAGCCACCTGCTGGAGTGACAGTGAAACTGCCTGGAGGGAGCGTACCACTGGGTTTCCCGCTGGCCCCACTGGCTTCTCTGCTGTAGGAATAAGAAGAAAGACACTGTAACCAGGAAGAGAAGCCTCTTTCACCAGCAGTGTCCCTCCAGTGCCTCTGCTGATAAAACTTACCATTGTGACAGGCAGCAAAGGAGAAATGTTTAGAGGGTCCATCTCCAGCATCACAGAGCAGGGCAAGGAAAGGTGGATTTGGAGCTCCAAGGCAATAAATTGATAAGTGGTACAAGTGGGATATACTGCCCTGGAAGAACCAGTAAGGTTAAATATTTATATCTATGGAAGTTCCTTCAAGTTAGAGCTCCACAGAACGCTACGCAGAACTCTCAAACCATCTCTAGTCCTATCTATTCACCCAAGTTGCATTCCAGTCTGGAAGCTACCACACTTTCTCTGATGAACTTTGGTTCACATCCACCTGTTTGGAATTCAGGTACACAGATTTAGCTAATTCCACTATTGCCATCTGTATATGTAAGGCCCTTCTCTTCTTTATTTTCTCTTAATTTCCAAACTGTGCTCCCATTCCTACTCCACCCCATCCCCTGTAGTATGTCTGGTGTATGTCCTTGGACATGTACATAATTTTGAAAAATACATAGAATTGTGTATGGATTTTATAAATATATTTATACATATAGACATACATACCTATGTACATACATATAGTGTTGGGCTACATGTCTCATTCTGTTTCTATTTTTTTTCCCTCTGCAGTATGATCTATCCGTGCAGCTATGTGTACCTCTCATCCATTGCTAACTGCTGCATGGCCCTCCACAAGATGCAGCCAGCACATTTTATCTGCCCTTTCCCTTTAATATTACTAGGCTGGCTCCAACAGCCTGCTCCCACACACTGCAGGCATGAACATCCTTGCACACATTCTCTTACAGACCTGGGTAGTTTCTCAGAGTTGCACCTAGGAATGGGGTTGCTGGGTTATGTTGTACACACGATGGAATTTTACTGAGTTCTGCTAAGCTGCTCTCCAGAACACTGCATAGTCTACACTCCCATCTCTGCTGCGTGATAATTTCCATTTCCCTACGTCCTTGTCAACAATTGCTATCATCTGACTTGCTAACTTTTCCTGTGTTGAGGGTGTAAAGTGGAATCTCATCTTATATAATTTGCATTTCTCTGACTTATAGTGAAGTTAAACATTTCTTCAGATTTTCCATTTTGTATCCTTGGCTCATTCTTCTACTGGGTTTCTGACATTTCTTTTTGTTAATTTCCTTGTATATTCTAGATAAGATGTCGATAAACTTGACTGTAAAGGGCCCAGATAGTAAATGTTATAGGCTTTTCAGGCCATATGTTCTCTGCCGCACCAACTCAACTCTGCCGTTGTAGCGTGTAACAGCCACAGACAATACGTAAACGAATGAACGGGGCTCTGTTCCAACCAAATTTTCCTTATACAAACAGGTGGCAGGGCCAGATTTGGCCTGTGAGCCGTGGTTTACTGACTTCTGTTCTATATGTTACTTCCTGGTTGGGTTTTGACATTACAGTTATCTTCTCTTGCTCTGTCCGTGGTGTCTTTTGTTGACCAGAACTATCTATGGGTTCAATCCACCAATTTTTTGCCTCACAATTAGTGCTTTTAGTATTTATTTAAGAAGTTCTTTCCAACCTCAAGATGACAAATTTATCTGACTTTTTAAAATTGGTTTTACATTTTTACCTTTCACATTTAGATTTTAGATTACCCAGAATTGACCCTTGTATATAGTGTTTATTTTCCTCCATACAGTAAACCAGTTTTCCCAGTACCACCTATTAAATCCTTTTCCCATAGGTTTATGGTGTCAATTATCATATGTCAGTTCCCATATGTAAATGGATCTGTTTTTGAGCTTTTTATTATTCTGGCTTTGTAGTACATCTTCATATCTCATGGTGTGACTCTTTTCATATTTCCTTTTAAAGGCCCATGAACCACATCTATTTCAATGATGCAGACTTCTTCATACCTTTTCTGCTGCCACTTGGCTTCAAACCATTTATAGGAAGAAGTGTGGAACATGACATCAGGCAGGTTATAAGTGGCAATTCCCTGTTGAGTGTTGTTCAACTACTATTTCTTGAATGCCTGCTGAATTAGGGCTCTTGGTTTCAAGAGCCAAAAACCCAACTCAAACTACCTTAATTAACAACAACAACAACAACAACAACAACAAAAAATATATATATATAGGCTCATATAGCTGGAAAGTCCAGTGAATGGCTCTGTTTGATCTAGGAGTTCAAACAGTATCATTAGGGCTCTCTCTTCCCCCCTCTCTCTTTCTCCATTTCTCATCTCTGCTTTTCTCTGTTACATGTATTCTCAGACAATCTGTCTCCCCAAAACAGCCTAGATGGTAATACTGTCAGGCTTACAGTGTCCTCACTGCTCTTAATATCAGAAGAGACCCCTTTCTCACCAAACATTCATATCTATCCTCCCAAAATGGACTCTGATTGCCTGACTGGGTCATGTGCCCTGTCTGGATCAATAATGATGGCAGAGAAGGTGGTCACGTGAATGACAGCACCACCAACTGTTGAAGGGGTATTTCCAAAAGGAAAGGTGCTGGGCAGACCAAATACCCACAGATGTCCACCTCACCTCCCGGTGCCATATGTTACCACAATCCTCACAACCCCAAGAATTGTTACAGGGGAGGACAATAAGGCTCAGAGAGTTTAAGTTACTTGGAAAAGCCCCACAACCTGCAAGAGGCCAAGCCAAGATCAACAACCCGGTCTGTCTGTATTAAAGCTGGCGCTCTTTCCATTACATCACACTGCCATTTGATTATACTGCTGTCGCTTCAAACCCACCATGGCACAAAGTAAGCGCATCATTTTTCCTAAAATCATGTCCAAAGTTCAAAGTCTCCAAAAGTTATTGCCATTTCCTCCATCCCTAGGTGTGAAAATTTGCCATCCTCTGCCATTGATTCAGGCTTTTCTTTCATCCTCATGGCCAATCCTTTGTCAATCTCTTCTCTCATCCTGTTCCCTCTTGTACCAGCTGACTGCACACCTGTTCATGGGCTGATCACCTGACACCTGGACCACTACACTATCTGTTCCCCACCTCAGCCCATCCTGTACATGTTAAACTCCCTAAAGTTAACAGGATTGTTTTTAAGTTATGATTCTTTTTGCTTAAAAGTGTGTATCAATTTGTATTACTGCAATAATGCAGCATAGCAGAGCACTCCAAAAACCCAGGGGCTTAAAACAATGAATATTTATTATTGGCAAGCGCTTACATGTCTGCTGAGGTTCAGCTGATCTGAACAAAGGAGGATCTGCTCCTGGCTGGGGCAGCTGGGGCAGCTTTGTTTCTCACCGCAGGTCTGTGGTGCAGCACTGCTCACGGGTCTCTCCTCCTCCTCGCTGTGGTGGGCTTTACCAGGGCATGCTCTTCTCACAGTGATGGCAGAAACATCTGAGCCCTCTCAAGTCCTAGAACTGGAACTGACACACAGTCATTGGCCAAACTCAAAGTCAAGGGACAAGGAGATATACTCTACCCACACGGAGCCTATGGAAGGGTGTGGATGCAGAGAGAGGAGAGAACTGGAGTCATCAACTGAATCTACCCCATCGAGTGAAGTCTTGACTCCACTGCCTGGATTTCAAAGTCTGCCGTTGTCTGGTCTCACCCCATTCACCCAACCCAAGTCCCTTACTTTAGGCTCTTCATCTAGGACATAGTTCATGGACCTTGGGAATCATAGAAGCCAGACAAGATTGGGCATTCCAGACAGCAAACTATATTCCAACTGTAGGCCAAACTAGTCTGCCCCCTGCTTTCCCACCGCACCAAAAAGAGGGAGGAATTTTATGGGTCCACTTGTTATTGGTAGTTTTTACAAAATAAACAAATGTGAAACAATTTTTCCTCTAGGAAGTAAACTAAGCCAGAGATCTTTATGATTTTTTTTTAGTTCCTTGGGGGAATAAAATCTCAAGGAATTATTTTCTGAATAAACAATGGCAACAGTTTATTTTTGTTGGATTGACTTGAATCCACCCCCACTTCCTTTTTTTGGATTGAGAGGTTGACTACAGAAATGAGAAAGAGATAGTTTTTTATTCTTTTTTTCTGCGTGGTTTCTCTGGCTGGAAAATAAAAGCCCTGCATTCTTTCTGTATTCAGGGCACTTCAAAGTTATAAAAATTTAGATAAAGTACATCAGGGTTATGGTTGTTCTAGATTTCAATCTATTTATAACTTTCTCATATTTCACATTTGTTTGACCTCAGGCTAAAGAAATGCTTTTGAAAAGTATAACGATTTGATCCTCGCAATGGATGTAGCAAAAATACTGGGGTCAATAAGTTAAATTAAAAGGCTTAAAATAAAAAAAGAAGAAGAAAAAGAAGCAAAAACTAGATTTTGCAAACTTTAAGCTTAGAACTGCATGACAATAGGAGAATTTCCCAGCTGTATTCTTATAAAAATTTTATGGTGTGAAATATTTTTCAAAGTCTACCAGAGTAAAAAAGTTTGGATTAGAAGAAACTAATTTCTTAACACTCTGAAGTCATTTTCACAGCTTATAGAGGGCCTTTCCCTCTATAATAGGTATAGGTATATTTTCAATATTACCTAAAATATATGTTTCAGTGATCTATTGAGAGGAGAAAAGCAAGTTTCAAAACAGCATGTATACGTGATGTTATTTTTGTTAAGATATATATATGAATGTATGTAAATTTATATCTATCATCTATCTATCTATGGAGAGAGAAAAAGAGAGAGATACACACACACACATATACACACACAGAAAAATGCCTAAGAACATGCCTATGAGGAACATATCAGAATATTAACAATTAGCTTTGAGCGTTAACTTGCTGCCCATGCTCCTATTGATTTATTTTCATATGTTTCAATTTGTCTATAATTAACACATATTATTACGTAGATAATACTAAATGGGATTTTAAAAAGAGAGAAATAGATATTTAACAATTTGGCCTTTTTGCCTGAGGAATTCTAAAACTCCTCTAATTTTAAGGAAACTAATGACAAAACCTTCAGTTGGGGCCTTGTTTGAATGCTGGAAATCATATAGCTAGCTATATTGTTTCTTTTTTTTTTTTTTTAATTTTTTTTTTAATTTTATTTATTTATTTTTCCCCCCAAAGCCCCAGTAGATAGTTGTATGTCATAGCTGCACATCCTTCTAGTTGCTGTATGTGGGACGCGGCCTCAGCATGGCCAGAGAAGCAGTGCGTCGGTGCGCGCCCGGGACCCGAACCCAGGCCGCCAGCAGCGGAGCGCGCGCACTTAACCACTAAGCCACGGGACCGGCCCCTATATTGTTTCTTTAGGCAGAAAATTAGAGGTGGGAAAGGATGAGTTTGGATCCCAACGGTTGCTTTCTTCATCAGGCTGTCCTAACGCATCCCTAGAGTGGCACTCGAAGCGTGGAAGTGTAGGGGCCGGAGTGCCCTCCGAGTCTGTGCTTGTGTACGGGATTTCATCTTCATCTGGAGTCAGGAGACCAAGGGTAAGGCAGGTCTTGCTAAGTGAGATATTAACTTATGCTTAGAAATTTTTTAATTGTGCAGCAATACTTTAAAAAATAGTCACACTCATTGCGATATTATGGATAAGATTAAATACTAACAATACGCTTAGGTTTAGAATTTGGCAGATGACATTTTACTTCTTATAAATCAAAAGGAATTAGAGATCTAATTTAATCTCTATTTGTGTTTCCAAATGGAGGCTACTAAAATTTAGATATCTGAGAACATTTCACTGGAGAAGTTCTGACAGTTTATGAACAAGGCAATCCCACAACCGGTTTTGAGAACCTACTGTGTGTTAGCTACGGTACCTGCTGCTGGGAATATGGACTTTGTCTTCAGGGAGTTCGGCTTATCACAGCAACAAATCCAAGATATTTGCTTTGTCCTTTTATTTTAAATAATTCTTAGAATAACAAATAAAAATGAGGAAGAGTATCTAGAGAATCTCAGCCACATGACAAATTGTGAGATTCTTTTGTTAGATGGCCCATTTTGCCATCCTGGTTCAAGGCCGTTTATGCCATTGTGGGCAGAGGTGAAAGGTTTAGCAAATGGGGGTTAACAAACAGCTCAGAGCCATGAGATCACATAAAGGCCCAAATGCCTGGTTTATCAGGATGGATCCAAGTTTGGCTCCTGTTGCTAAAAGAAAAAATAAAAAGCAATGCACATGTTACTTACAAGCAAACCTGAGGGCATGCCATCTATTATCAGCAATAAACAGATTTGATTCTTTTGTAAATGAGATTGTCAGGGCCCAGGGGATTTGTCAGTACGAGGATAATCCTCAAATCATCTGCCTGCCCTGTCATGGTAATAGGAAATTGTCAATAATAAGGCTGGTTAACAATCTTCTTGTCTGGTGCATTAAAGATTATTCCACAAAACTCAGAGGGTCTTAATCAACTGGCTTTCATTATATGGTTCAACATTACACATCTTATCAAGTCTGACGTCCAGAGAGGCTGTGAAGACTGTCAACTGCGTGAGTTGCTGGGCCCTCACTCTGCAAAACACAGGCTGGAACTTTGGGAGTTTTTAATCCAATATGGGATATGGTACAGATACAGAACTCAGAGGGCACAGAGATGCCAAAATGCATATGGCATTTCACTCGCCACTGCAAAGATAGTGCAGGGTGCTCTGGGTCAGGGCAAGTTAAGGACCCACAGCTTCATGAAGGTGAGATTGTGGTTTCTCTTTTTTCCTTTTCGCCTTCCTGTTCACATGGTTTAAATTTTGTGTTTTGGATAAGTAATACATTCACATGGTTCATGAATTTTTAAATTGCAAAAGAGAGGGGCCAGCCCAGTGGTGTGGTAGCTAAGTTCACGCGCTCTGCTTTAGTGGCCTGGGGTTCGTCAAGCCTTGCTGTGGCAGGCGTCCCACATATAAAATAGAGGAAGATGGGCACAGATGTCAGCTCAGGGCCAATCTTCCTCAGCAAAACAATCAAACAAAAATAAAATTGCAAAAGAGATATAGTGAAAATCTTTTCCCATTTCTCCACCTGCTCTGTTCCTACCTCCCCTGACAGGTAACCCCTGTTATCAGCAGCATTATTTTATCCTTTCAGACTTTTTAAATAACAGACTACAAGAAAATATGAAACACATTTTTATTTTAGTCTTTTTTTACACAAAATATAGAATACAATTGTTCTGTGCTTTGTCTTTTTTTCCTATCAATACATCTTCTATTATACACAACAAAACAGCTTCTATATTAGTACATGGAAATAGTCCTTATTCTTTTTACAGTTGCATACCTTTCTGTTGTTTCATGCACCAAACTTTTAAAAGTTGGTGCCCTGTTGATGGACATTTAGATTGTTTTTTCCCAACATTTTGCAATAACACGCACTCATGCAGTGTATAACCTCGCACGTTAGTTCTTTCACATGTTAGTACTACTTATGTGTACATAGGGCTACCGGGTAGTGGCCAAGACAGGGCCTCTACCACTGGCTCTGTAAGTTAATAACCAAAATTTCCAATAGATGCTTATAGTGGGCAAATATCCTCTTTTATTCCCCCAAATAAATGAATTGTGAAGAGATAGCCAAGGGATCATCTCAGAAGCCTGGCTACAACTCCTTTGCCTCTCCCACCCTAACTCTTACCCTGACATGTCTCCTTCATTTCCATCTATCACTTGCAGCTACCTACCTGGGACTGCTTGCTTCTTTTTTTTTTTTAAATCTCATTTTAACCTGCATTTGGGTTACCATCATTGATTTCTTCTGAGAAGTAGGACAAAGTGGTGCTGAATAATTTCTTGCATTTCTTAACAAGTCAACTTCTCAGTCATTCACTCAACAAATATTTATTTAGCATCTATTGTGTCTCAGGCATCATTTTAGGAGTCAAAAATATAGTAGCAAACAAGGCAAACTCGGTTCCCACCCTCATGGGGCTTACATTCTAATGGAAAGCAACATACCATAAACAAATAAAATGACAGTAATGGCAGGCAATAAACAAATCAATGTGTAACATAATTTCAGGCAGTGATAAGTGCTCTGTTTCTCTATTTAACCAGTTCAAGGGTGAAGAGTCCTTTTCGAATGACATACAGAGAAAGGATTCCAATTTTCTCTTGAAAAATTACTGGAGCCAGCCTTGATGGCCTAGTGGTTAAAGTTCAGAGCTCTCACCACTTTGGCCTCCTGGGTTCGGTTCCCAGTCGTGGAACCACACCACTCGTCTGTCAGTTGCCATGCTGTGGTGGCAGCTCACATAGAAGAACTAGAAGGACGTACAACTAGAATATACAACTATGTACTGGGGCTTTAGGGAGAAAAAAAAAGAAAAGAAAAATTACTGAATTTGCTCTCTTTAGAACCTTTCAATCTCAAGGAGGCTCTGGCCAGAGCAAAAGCTCGTTGATCCTGTCCGACACTGACAGAGGCGTTTGTGGTCATTTGAACTATATAGTGTCTTGGACTTACAATGGCTTTAAAAGCATGCTTTAAGAACCAGTTTGTGTGTGGAAGTGTTCTTGGGAAGGTTTTCTTTTAATGGGGCTGTTAGCTTCTGATTGCTGCTGTAATCAGTTACCACAACCTTGGTGGCTTAAAACAACAGCTTTATGATCTTACAGTTCCAGAGGTCCAAAGTCCAAAATCACTCTCATGGGGACAAAATCAAGGTGTCTGCAGGTCTAGCTTCTTCTGGAGGTTGGATGGGAGAGGCTGCTTTCTCGCCTTTTCCAGCTTCCAGCTTCTAGAAGCTGCGTTGGCTTCCTTGGCTTGTGGCCCCTCATCACCCTAACCTGATTCCATGTCACATCTTGTTCTTCTGACTCTGACCTTTTTGTCTCCCTCTCCTAAGGAACCTGTGATTACACTGGGCCCACCCAGATAATCCAGGATAATCTCCCCATCTCATGATCCATAATTTAATCACATCTGCAAAGTAACATATTCACAGGTTCTGGAGATTAGCACGTGGACATCTTGGGGGGCCATTATTCAGCCCACCACACAGGCAATTAAGAAACAGCAACTGGGGAACAAGATAATTATTAACATAGGAAGTGAATTAAAATACTGTACAGGGGAAATTATGTGAAGAATAATCTTGGCAGAGGATGCCTCAAGATTCAACACTTTTGAGTGCGACAAATAAGTTTTGAATGTCTGCTGTGTGCCAGGCACTGTTCCAGGTTCTTGGGATGCATCAGTGAACAAAACAGGCAAAAATCCCTGCCCTCAGAGGGCTTACATTCAACAAAAACATCACAGATAAGCCCATTATTTAGTAATTTAGAAGTGGATAAGTGCTATGGAAAAAAGGAAGAGTGGATCAGTGGAATGGTTGGGGGAGCAGTGAGGGGTGTGGGGGAACCATCCACCTGCAGACTCTAGGGTGCGCTGCAGCACAGTTTTGGCGGCTGAGATTAGAAAGGGAAAGGACCTTAGTTATACAGTCAGTGTCTGGGAGCCAGAAGGAATTTTAGAGGTTGGCTAGTCTAACTTCCTCAGTTTATAAAGGGAAAGCTAAGGCTCAGAAGGTCCACAATGTGGTCACTAGTTATTCTGCATTTGGCCTAAATTTGAGAGACAGTCTCCTTTCTCCCCAAGGAGGCCAGACAGACATCATGTTATCAAAGGCAGCTCCTGGCAGGAGGCAAGGCTGGGAGGGTTTTGTATCAGAGCAGCAGGAGGGATGGATCATCTCAGAGTGCAGTTCTATCTCTGCCACTGTTTAAAAATCATTCCACAGAACTTCTAATATGCCTCTTTCTAAGTGCAGCATTCTGAAGTCTTAAAGCAGTGACACTAGCCCTTCAGCCTTTGAGACTCAACTTCGGTGGAAATAACCTACATCGGCCAGACACCAAAAGGAAGGGAAAAATGGATGATGATAAAGAGCCTTTGGTGTTTATAACAAAAGAATGATGCAGCTTCATTTTCCTAATCATTACCACTTTAAATGGTCATTTAAGTTACTTAAGCTTTAAATTATTTGTTATTTAAGCTTTAAATGTTGTAGTAAACCATGAATTGATTAGATATTTTTATCCAATATCTCCTTGTACGTGACTATTTGCCAAAAGTGTGGTTAAGCCGATACAAAAGCCCAATATTTCTAAGATTAACAGTGAGAGTTACTTGAGTTTCATAAAATTACAAGACCAAGTGGTAACAATGTAACACATTTCCATGCAGACCTGTACTTTTTTAGGGCAACATTGGTTGAGACTTGAACGTTCAGGTGGTTTACAGTCTGGTCCCAGACAGTACCTTTGAGCTGATATATTATCTCTGCTTGCTCCCCCAACCTTTCCCCTAACACTTTCAGACTCACTCTCCATGGTGGCTATGCCCTTCTCTGCAAAGTCCCCTAGCTTTCCTGTCCCTCTCATGAAAAAGGAACTGCAGTATCCTTTCTGCTTCTGTATCCCCGTTCCCCATATCACCAGCAGACCTCCGAACCCACCCATTTTCCCTTTTACCTGTCTGCCTCTTTCATCAGATTGATAGCTTCTTTAAAGATTTTTTTTCTTATTGTGATAAATACACATAACACAAAATTTACCATTTTCACCACATTAAGTATACAGTTCTGTAGCATTAAATACATCCACATTGTTGTGCAACCTTCACCACTACCCATCTCCAGAACTTTTTCGTCTACCCAAACTGAAACTCTGTGCCCATTAAACACTAACTCCCCATTTCTCCCTTCCCCCAACCCCTGGCAACCCCCATTCTCCTTTCTGTCTCTATGAATTTGACTACTCTTTGAAAACTCATTTTTTGTGTGTGTCTGGCTTATTTTACTTAGCATGATGTCCTCAAGGTTGTAGCATGTGTCTGAATTTCACTCAGATAGCTTCTGGAGATCAGGAACCATGTCAATAAATGTTTAAGTTTGTTTGAGTTGAAAAAAATGGGTGGAAAAAATGGGAATCTAAAGTAATGAGATCTGTAAATAATTTCAAAAGAGAGGAAGTCAACACTGACTGCCCCATGTCAACAGGGTGAGCCCACAGGTCAACAGGTGCGTTCACACACGGCCACAGTGCCTGGCGCCCCACGCCTACCTGCTGCTTCACTGCCACCTTCCAGATCTCATGCAAATACCTCTTGTGAACAATCCCAACCTGGAACCTCACAGGCAAGGAAATTCTGGGAGAACTGGTTCCAGCTGAGCTGGGGCGACACTATGAAAGCCACCACAACACTATTAGAGTGTATTCCAGACAGGAGAGAGCTTCCATGTTGACTAGACATAGATAAGAGCCAAACTCTCTGTTTACAATTTTACATATCTGATGACTAGAAGAATTTTCCACAGATGATCACTGGTTCCACACATTTCAAACTTTGTTTCTCTTCTACTACCCACCTTCTGGTACCAGGTGCCCTAGGAGCACATTATTATTGGGATATAACCTCTGACCTTGCACCTTTATGCAGGTGAGTCAGCACAGTGGATAGTAGTGTTCCTGGAAGCCATTCCTAAAGCAGGACTGCTAATAATAACTAAACACTGAAGTGACTGCAAATCACATAAATGTATTCTACTAAATCTAAACCAAACACATCCCAGCTCAAGCTTCTCCTTAGCTGGACTCCCAAAATGCCCGCAGCCACTCCAACGCCATCCAACACAAAGAAAGTCTGAGAGAGGCAAAGTCAGAGTAGAAGAGAAAGTGTCTTAACCAATGGTAGTTACAATATCTTACTTTTGTACAGTTTACAAAAACAAATGACCTTGTGAACACATTGGTGGGGACTTGAAAGGGGCCAGTGCTTGTCAGTGGCCCTGAGGCTTAACCTCCATTGGCTTTGGGTAAATTTGCATCTGGATCTTTCTATGCAAAGCCTTAGTTGAATTGATTTTTGTTTTAATTTTTTATTAAGAATATTTTCCAACATACACAAAGTTGAGGAACAATAACCCCCACTCCCACCCCAAGTACCCACCACCCAGCTCCAACAATGATCAGTGTCAGTCAATTAGTTTAGTACCCACCATCGCCACCCCTAAGCCCATTGTGCTCTAGAGGTGTGATGTTTCTGGCTCCTATCTTTCTTTCTCAGATCTCTGCCAGGTTCTTACCCCACCAGACTGCTTAGCTCAACAGGATAATGGGTCTCATAGAATTATTCACCCTGCTAAATTTCATATTATTTAATGCCATTGGGGCAAACATATACTTTTATTTTTCTTTCAGTTTTGGAGGCTATGAGTAAAGATAGATTGGACTAGCCTCAAAGGAGGAACCCTGGATCCCTTTCTCTATTATATCTGGAAATATGTCCTCCAGAAATCCACACACCATGTAGATAAAGTTAATAAAGCTTTATTTTAAAATATACTAACCTTAGAAAACAGTTCTTAACACCTATGCATTAGTAATCTCATGAAGAAGCTCAACAAAACCACCTGAGCTCACAAAACCTGATGAGAATTGGCACAGCTACAATTTGTTTAACCAGAATACAAAAGAAATGGAACCAGTCAGCAAATAAGTCATTGGAGGTCCTATTTTACCTAAAAAGCCATGAGGTCTAGGGCATTTTTAATAAGGATAACTACTCATATGGCAGTTCTCAGAATTATAATGAGGCTGATAGAATATTTTCATCTTATAATTATTAAGTACCTACTGGCTACAAGTCACTGAGCCAGGTGCTGGGGGCACACAGCAATGACAAGATATACTGGGTCCCTGCTCTCAAAGAGCTCACAGTCTATTCCTATAGATGGTGTTTCTAAACCAGAGCACTAGCAGCCTTTTTATGAGTGAGAATGCCCGCACAAGCCTAGCCCTGCCCCCTAAATGTAATAATGCACCCCAAAAACCCAGTTGACTGATGGGCAGTAGTCCCCTCCCACGTTGAGAACCACTGGGTGAAAGGCAACGAAAAGAAAGTCAAGTCCCCGGCTGGCCCGTGGCGGCTGGCCCGTGGCTTAGCGGTTAAGTGCGCGCTCCGCTACTGGCGGCCAGGGTTTGGATCCCGGGCGCGCACCCACGCACCGCTTCTCCGGCCATGCTGGGGCTGTGTCCCACATACAGCAACTAGAAGGATGTGCAGCTATGACATACAACTATCTACTGGGGCTTTGGGGGAAAAAAAGGAGGAGGATTGGCAATAGATGTTAGCTCAGAGCCGGTCTTCCTCAGCAAAAAGAGGAGGATTAGCATGGATGTTAGCTCAGGGCTAATCTTCCTCACAAAAAAAAAAAAAAAAAGAAAAGAAAGTCAAGTCCCAAATCCATAAATAAACATTGTGATGAGGGCGTGTTGGAAACCATCAGGTTGCTGTGCCAGTGAAATATATCAGGGGGATGCTCTAGTTTGGGTTGTCAGAGCAGGCGCCTTTGAGCAGGTAACAGGTAGGCTAAATGTCCCCGAGGATGAGAAGGTGTAGCCATGAGCATTCTGGGGAGAGGGAACAGCATGTTCCAAGGCCCTGAAGTGGGAGAGGGCTTAGCAAACTTAAAAGAACTTGGAAAGAAGATGGATGCAGCTGAGATAAGGTTGGAGAAACAGACCAAGGCCAGATAGCGAAAAGCCTTAGGGGTTATAGTGAAGAATTTGGGTTTTATTCTCAATGCTTCCCATTAGAAGCCATAAAAGAGTTTTAAGAAGGGAATTTATGTTATGATAATAACCAGAAGTAACTAACACTACTGAGCACTTGATCTGGGCTAGGCGAAGTTTTAAGCTTTTTATATATATTAACTCAATATATCCTTATAGTAACTTACGAGGTAACTGCTATTTATATTCCCATCTTATAGCGGAGGAAATTGAAGGAAGGAGAGCTTAAGTCATTTGCTCCAAGTCACACAGCTAGTCAACTCTGCTTTAACATCTTAGCGTTCTCCCGCCCGTCAAGCCGGAGGAGTTGTAATTGCTGCAAGACTAGCAGGAGTTGGAGTGGAGTTGTGTGTGCCGCCCATGTGTGTCTTCAGCAAGCCTTTCTCCGGCTCAGAAAGTGCCAACGGCTGTTCTGATCCCATTACAAACATATATGTCCCACAGCGGACTAACTGTTAACCAAGGCATGCAAATGGTGAGGCTCACAAACTTTGTCAGGCAGTATCTTAACAAAAACAACAAAGAAATCCCTAGAAAATGTGGCTTGTTCTAGCTGGGAAAATGCAAACGCTTTAATGCAGCGTAGCCGCCTTAAGAAACCCAGAAGCAAGGGGAGAGCTGGATTCAGTTACCAGAAAAACCGCTCAAAAAAGAGCCAACCATTTGGACCGTCTGCTCTACCCCACACAACAGCCAGGAACAAAGTTCTGACCCTCAGATACGGCAAGTGCACAAGCAGGGAGGGCGTGGCTTGCGGGGACAGGGCGTGGCGCGGCGAGACGAGGGCGTGGCCCGACTATGGGGGCGGGGCGAGGCGACGAGGGGGCGGGGCGGAGGGGAGGGGCGAAGTGGGACAGGCCTGGCGGGGCCTGGCGGGGCCTGGCGGGGCGTGCACGTCCGGGAAGATGGCGCTGCGTCTGCTGCGGAGGGCGGCGCGCGGAGCGGCGGCTGCGCTGCCGAGGCTGTGAGTGCAGGTCCCCAGTCCCTCGCCGCCCGCCGGGCTCGCTGAGGGTCCGCGCCCGGCTCGGGCTCGCGGGCCGGGCGCGGCCTCCTGGAGCCCTGGCGGGAGTCCTGGCCGGCCGTGCGCCTCCCGCGCGCTGACTGACCTCTGCCAAGGTTGCCCCCGCACCCGGTGCCTCCCTGTCGGAGGGCCCTTGCTTGGGCCCGGAAAATGGGTACAAACGTTGGATCTGTCAGCCCCGGAAAACAAAACCAGCCTCCCCCACAAATGGTACCCGTGAAGGCGCGGACGTTTTATAAGAGGGGTCCTGGAGGCGGCCTCTGAGAGGCGCTCGCCTGGCGAGAGGAGCCCCTTCCGTTCGGCTGGTCAGCACAGCGCTTCCCAAACTGTTTGGTCTCAGGACCCCTTTGCACGCTGAAAAGTTATTGAGGTCCCCGAAGAGCTTTTGCTTATATCTATTTTTATAGCATGAGGAATTAAATTTAAAAAATATTCATTTAGGGCCGCCCCTGTGGCTTAGCGGTTAAGTGCGCGTGCTCCGCTGCTGGCGCCGGGGTTGGGATCCTGGGCACGAGGGACGCACCACTTTTCTGGCCCCCTTCTCTGCCCATGCTGGGGCGGCGTCCCGCATGCAGCGGCTAGAAGGATGTGCAGCTATGACATACAACTGTCTACTGGGGCTTTGGGGGGAAATAAATAAAATCTTTTAAAAAATATATTCATTTAAAAATAACAAACCCATTGAATTTTAACACAAATGACATCTTTAATGAAAACTAACTACGTTTTCCAAAAAAGAAAAATGAGGAGAGCGGCATGGTGTTATACTTTTGAACATCTCTTTGGTTTAATGAAGAACAATTGGAGTCTCTTATCCGCTGTTTTGGAGGAAGTTTACAAAGAAATTCCGGGTTCACGCAGATGCAGGTACTAGTTGGGAAAGGCAAGACTTCGCAGATCCTCTCAAAGGGTCCCAGGGACCCCAGGTGTCCTCCGACCACGCTTTGAGAACCGCTGGTCTAGCATGTGCCTGTTTGCTAACTACATGCACATACATTCTCTCATTTGGTTCCCTGACCACCATGTGAAGAAGTCAGGTGACTGGTTTATGAAGATGAGGAAACCGAGCCTCAGAGGCTAAGTGACTCTCTCAAAGCAGAGGATGGCAGAGTTCGGGTCAGAAACCAAGTCTGTGGCTCCTGGTCCGGGACTTTTTACATCTGCTTGCTCTGTGCTTCCTGACTCACCAGTGTCCGTGCCAGGACCCATTTGGTCTTATGCATCCCACTTTCCGGTTTCCTAGACGCGGTTCTGGTACCTGGCCCTGGGCTCAGGGGATCACTCCTAGAACCAGAGGAGGCGCTGAGGCGGTGTACCCAGACCCTTCCAGAAGGTCCCTTTTCTGGCCTGTGCAGGGGCCAGCTTCTGTGGCGTGTTCAATAGTGGGTCCAGTGACCACACAGAGTTACCTACTTCTAAAGCGCTTGGGGCTCAGCTCACAATGCTCTTCATCTGCTTTACCGCACTGGCTCGTTCTCAACACACCTACACACCCCACCAAGGCCCCAGCAGCAGGCTTTCATGCAGGGCGCTTCCCGGAGCCTACACCCTGGGTTAAATGCTCCGGGTCCTGGTGCCTTCAGAACACACGGGGATGGGAGAAGTAAAGGTGCCGAATGTCAGCTTAGAAAAGTCTGCTTAGAGATCCCTTAATTTCTACCCTAGTTGGGTTGCATTTCAGCTTCAGGCAGTGGGCCTGCTTCTGGTGTTTTTTTCCTTCTGTTTTTAGAGTATGGGCACCCTTGCTGATAGGTAGGGACCATTCCTGAACTCTCTTCCTGACCCTCCAACATTTGCTCCTATTTTTTGTGTGTGTGTGTGTGTGTGTGTGTGTGTGTGTGTGTGTGTGTGTGAGGAAGATCAGCCCTGAGCTAACATCTGCCAATCTTCCTCTTTTTTTTTTTTTTTTTTTGCTGAGGAAGACTGGCCCTGCGCTAGCATCCATGCCCATCTTCCTCCACTTTATATGGGATGCCTGCCACAGCATGGCCTCACAAGCGGTGCTGCGGTGCTCGCCCAGGATCCGAACTGGCGAACTCCAGGCTGCTGCAGCAGAGCACACGCACTTAACCACTTGCACCACCCGGCCAGCCCCCAACATTTGCTCCTATTGCAATGCTGTCCCTGATGTTTCCCAGGCAGTCTTGTCTCCAGCCCTGCTGCTCTGTGGCCACTGCTCAATTTATGTAAATACCCTGCCCTCAAGTAGAGGGAGCATAGCTTCCATTCCTAGGCATGCTATTGCCAGGGGTGTCTTTTCTTTTAGGCCCTCTCAGCTGTCAGAACTAAGAAATATGTGTGTGAATAGTAACCCATGTATATACACACATCTACAAATATTTCTACATGTAGCCATCTGTATCTCTGTTAAGGTAAACATGAGTTCATACTGTCTCCAATTCTAATCCGTTACCACATGGATCATTCCAGCCTCCTCCCCTTGCTTATTTGTAGATTGTCATTCCAGCGTAGGAAACCTGGTTCCCACCATCTTCCATCCAGTTACTTAATAGTTCAGTTTCAGCATACCCATATAGCAGTATCTGAATTGTTAGACCGTACACCATGGGAAAGAACTTGATCAACTGAAGTGCAGTGCTTATATGTAGTTCCTTTCTGTTTAGTCTTACAGACTCCTCTCATTTCCAAAGTTACTCAGGTTAGAACCTTTTTCTCCCATCCCCTTCAGTGAAGTTGTTTCATACATTTGCAACACAGTTAGATTTTCTTGTCATAGTCTGCACTCTTTCCTGGGATCCCCTACCTCTCAAATGAGTGTTTTAAAAAATTGCGTATATTAAGGTTCGCTCTTTTTGCTATAAAGTTCTATGGGTTTTGACAAATGCATAGTGTCATGTATCTAGCTGTAATGTATACATTATGTATGCATAATATCATGTATCTATTCTATCATACAGAATAGTTTTACTTCCCTAAAAATCCCTTGTGCTGCACCTATTCATCCATCACCCCTCTTCCCAAACACCTGGCAAGCACTGATCATTTTGCTTTATAGTCTTCTATAGTTTTGCCTTTTCCAGAATGTCATATAATTGGAATCATACAGCATATAGTCTTTTTAGACTGGGTTCCTTCACTTAGCAATATGCATTAAAGTTCCTCCATGTCTTTTTGTGGCTTGATAACTCATTTCCTTTTATTGCTGAATAATATTCCATTGTAGAGTTGTACCACAGTTTGTTTATCTATTCACTTATTGAAGGACATTTTGGTTGCTTCTAGTTTTTGTTGATCATGAATAAAGCTGCTGTAAACGTTCATGTGCAGGTTCTGTATGGACATAAGTTTTCAGATCAACTGGGTAAATACCTAGGAGTATGATTGTATTTTAAGACTACATTTAGCTTTGTAGGAAACTACCCAACTGTCTTCCCGAGTTGCTCTACCATTTTGCGTTCCTACCATCAATGAATGAGAGTGCCTGTTGCTCCGCATCCTTGCCCGTATTTAGTAGTGTCGGTTTGAAAAAATTTTAGTCATTCTAATAGGTATATAGTGGTATCTGTTGTTATTTTGATGTGTTAATTTGTTTTAACTTGAAATTCCCTGACGTCAAATGATGTAGAGCATCTTGTCATATGTTATTTGCCATCCATGTATCTTCTTTGGTGAGGTGTCTATGCAAATCTTCTGCCTAATTCTTAATTGGGTTGTTTGTTTTCTTATAGTGGAGTTTTAAGTATTGTTTGCATATTTTAGATATAAGTCCTTTATCAGATACATGTTTTGCAAATATCTTCTTCCAATCTGTGGCTTGTCTTTTCATTCTCATCACAGTGTCTTTCACAGAGCATAAGTTTTTGATTTTTATGAAGTCAGGCTTATCAATTTTTTCTTTCATGGATCATGCTTTTGGTGTTGTATGTAAAAACTCATTGCCAAATCCAAGGTCACATAGATTTTCTCCTATATTTTCTTCTAGAATTTCTACAGTATTGTGTTTTATACTTAGGTCTATGATCCATTTTAAGTTGATTTATATGATACGTGTAAAGTCTGTGTTTTTTTTTTTTTTTTTTTGCATATTGACGTCCAGTTGTTCCAGCCCATTTGTTGAAAAAACTTTCCTTTCTCCATTAAATTGCCTTTACTCCTTTGTCAAAGATCAGTTGGCTGTATTTGTGTGGGTCTGTTTCTGGACTCTCTGTTCTGTTATATTGATCTATGTGTCTGTTCTTTCACCTATACCATGCTATCTTTATTACTGTAGCTTTATATTAACTCTTGAAGTTGGGTAGTCTCAGTCCTCCAACTTCAGTCTTCTTTCATATTGTATTGGCTATTCTGAGTCTTTTGCCTTTCCACGTAAACTTTAGAATCAGTTTGTTGTTATCCACAAAATAGCTTGTTGAGGTTTGATTGGGATTGTATTGGATCTGTAGATTAAGTTGGGAAGAATTGACATCTTAATAATATTGAGTCTTCGAATCTATGAACATGGAATATCTTTCCATTTATTTAAATCTTCTTGATTTCTTTCATCAGAGTTTAATAGTTTTCTGCATATAGATCTTGTGCATGTTTTGTTAGATTTATACCTAAGTATTTCAGTTTTGGGGTGTTATTGTAAATGGTATTATGTTTTAAATTTCAAATTCCAATTGTTCATTGCTGGTATATAGGAAAACAATTGACTTTTTAATGTTAATTTTGTATCCTGCAACCTTGCAATCACTTATTAATTCCATGAATTATTTTTTGTCAATTCTTTGGCATTTTCTACATAGACAATCATGTCATTCATAAACCAAGATAGTTTTATTTCTTCCTTCCCAATATATATACCTTTTATTTCCTTTTCTTATCTTATTGCACTAGCTAGTGGTCCCAGTAAGATACTAAATAGGAGTGATGAGAGCAGACATTTTTGCCTTGTTCCCAGTCTTAGGGAAAGCATCCAGTTTCTCACCATTAAGTCTGATGTTAGCTGTAGGTGTTTTGTTGATGTTTTGTATTCTCCATTTGCTGATAGTTTTTTGTTTTTTTTTTTTTGTCATAAATGGGTGTTGGATTTTGTCCAGTTCTTTTTCTGCATCAATTGATATGATTATATGATTTTTCTTCTTTAGCCTGTTGATGTGGCAGATTACATTAATTGAATTTTGAATGTTGAACCAGGCTTGTATACCTGAAATAAATCCTACCTGGTCATGGCATATAATTCTTTTTATACCTTGTTGGGTTCAATTTGCTAATATTTTGTTGGGGTTTTTACATCTATGTTCATGAGAAATATTGGTCTGTAGTTTTCCTTTTTTGTAATGTGTTTATTTGGTATTGGTTTCCAGATGTCTCATGTCTTTTTTGTTCCTCCGTTCCTTTTTTACTGCTTTCTTTTGCATTAAGTGAATATTTTCTAATGTAATATTTTAAGATTTTTAAATGATTTTTTCACAGATTTTAAGTTTATTTTTAATAGTCACTCTAAAATTGTGGTAAAATATATATAACATAAACTTTGCTATTTTTACCATTTTAAATGTACAGTTTAGTGGCGTTATCACATTCACGCTGTTGTGCAACCATCACCACTATTTATTTCCAAAATTTTTTCATCACTCCAAATGGACACTCTGTACCCATTAAGCAATAACTCCTCCTTCCCCAGTGCCTGGTAATCTCTAATCTACTTTCTATCTCTATGAATTTGCCTGTTCTAGAGATTTAAGTGGAATCATACAATATGTGTCCTTTTGTTTCTGGCTTATTTTGGTTAGAATAACGTTTTCAATATTCATCCATGTTGTAGCATGTATCAGAACTTCATTTCTTTTTATGGCTGGATAATATTCCATTGTATGAATATTATCATATACATCTTAACTTATCAGAATCTACTTTTGATTTATACTAATTCCAAAAGGTAGAGAAATGTTACTTCTATATAGTTTTATTCCCATTTCTTCTTTTTTGTAGTATTATTGTTACATATTTTATATTTATATCTGTTGCAAACCCAGTAATACATTGTTGTAGTTATTACTTATATAAAGAAGCTTAGAGGAGACGCAGGTACACACACATATATATTTTATAGTACTTGTTATATTAACCCTATTTACTATTTCTGCTTCTCTTCATTTCTTCCTATGGGTTTGAGTTACCATCTCTGCCACTTCTTTAGCCTGTAATTGTGAGTGTTGGTTTTCAAGGCTACCACAGAACTGGGGTAGGGGGATGGGATGAGTCAAAACCCCAGATAGCTTGCTGTTCTTACCGAGATTCATCCATGTTTCTTGAGTAAATGCTCTCCAGAGTGCTGCTAGCCTTTGGTTAATTTCTAGAGTTCTGAGAAAGTTGATTCTGACAATTTTTTCCAATGTTCTCCTTGCTTTTATGGAGGATAGGATTTTTGAAGATCCTTCTCTGCAATTTTTGCTGAAGTCACCCCTGCTTAGAGTTTTGATCAAGAGTGGATTTGAATTTATAAAATGTTTTTTTCAGTAGCTATTTGATGATCATATGGCTTTTCTTCTTTCTTTCTTTATTTTTTTTAAGATTTTATTTGTTATTTATTTATTTTTCCCCCCCAAAGCCCCAGTAGATAGTTGTATGTCATAGCTGCACATCCTTCTAGTTGCTGTATGTGGGACGCGGCCTCAGCATGGCCAGAGAAGCGGTGCGTCGGTGCGTACCCGGGATCCAAACCCTGGCCGCCAGCAGCGGAGCGCGTGCACTTAACCGCTAAGCCACAGGGCCGGCCCTGGCGTTTCTTCTTTAGTGTGTTAATATGGTGAATTAGATTGGTTGATTTTTTAAAGTTAAGCTGACCTTGCATTCCTGGAATAAACACTTGATCATGATGTATTATTTTTATATATTGTTGGATTGAATGTGCTAAAATTTTTTAAAAATTATTTGTATCTGTGCTCATAAGGAATAGTAGCCTGTAGTTTTCTTTTACTATCTTGGTCTAGGTTTGGTATCAGGGTAATTATGGCCGCATAGAATGCATTGGAGAGTGTTGTCTCCTCTTCTATTTTCTGGAACAGTTTGTGTAGGATTGGTAATCATTTTTCCTTAAATGTTTGTGCCTAAAATCTTATTTGTAGTAAAAATTTTATTCTATAAATTCAATTTCTTTAATAGATATAAAGCTATTCAAGTTATCTAATTCTTCTTGAGTGAGCTTTGGTACTTTGTGTCTTTCAAGGAATTTGTCCATTTCATCTAAGTTGTTGAATTCATTGGCATAGAGTTGTTTACGATAATCCCTTATCTTTTTTCTTACAGCTTTATGGAGGTATAATATACACACCATAAAATCTACCCTTTGTAAGTGTACAATAACAATTTTTAGTAAATTTTCAGAGTTGTGCAGCCATCATCACAATCTAGTTTTAGATCACCCCCCAAATTTCTGTCATCCCCCAAATTCTCTCAAGCCCATTTGCAGTTAACCCCTATTCCTGCCTCCAGCCCTATCATCCTTTTAATGTTTGTATTGTGAGTAGTGATGTGCCCTCTCTCCTTGATATTTATAAATGTTTTTCTCTCTTTTTCACTTGATCAGTCTGGCTGGAGTTTTATTTATCTTCTTAAAGAACCATCTTTTGGTTTTGTTGATTTTTCCTAATTTTTTTGTTTTCTATTTCATCGATTTTTGTTTCTATCTTTATCATTTCCTATCGTCAGTTTACTTTGGGTTTAATTTGCCCTTTTCTTCTAGTTTCTTAAGGTGTAAATTTAGATAATTGATTTTAGACCTTTCTACTTTTTTAATATAAGCGTTTAATAATAAATTTCCCTCTAAAGCTTGGTTTAGGTGCCTCTAGCAAATTGTGTGAGATCTCTGATACCTATAGTCTCTTTTCACTTCTTATCTTGATACGCTGTTTTCTAAAGTAATTAGTAGTAAAACTGAAAGTTTTACTGTTCAGAGGTAGCAGGAAGGAGTATGCTGAGGAGCTCCCTCTTGCTTTGCAGTGTCAGGTTAGAGAGGAGCCTGCTCTATGGAAAAAACCAGGTGCAGACAGTTTAGAGACGTGAAGAATACAAGCCAAGCACCTGAGACTCTGGGTAAACAAGGAGGGACGGTGTGTGAGGAGCCAGCAGGGGTGCAGTAAGTGGCCTGAGGGGGCTTTAATGGGGTTACCTATCAGAGGACCCAATAGGCCCTTTTGTAGGGTTGGCCTCATTTTTGAAGTCTCCTAAATTGTAGTGACAACCACTGCTGTCCCTCTGTACTACTGTGAGGCTATTAAGGGAAGAAAGGCGGGAAGGGATCCAAAAGGAGGATAGAAATGGGAGAAGATGGGTGCCAAGGGGAGAGATTGTAGGGCAGAGAAGAATGGAAGCAGTGAGAGAGAAAGGGGAGAAACCTTTATAGAAAGAATGCTAAAAAGGAGGCAGGGGTTAAAAAGGATTGAGAAGTTTTTAAATGATCGTTTTGAAAAGAACTCAGAATAAGAATGAATATGTGTACTTTGTCACTTGAACTGGTATTAAAAGGTCAATGTGAAGTGTTAGCTATTTTTAAAATGTTTACTGGCATCATTAGAAATTGACTTCAGTTGCCCAAACACATGGTGAGAAGCTAAAAGGAGATGCTGTAAACAAAAATGATGTTTTGGGTTATGAGGTAGAAAGTAACTTTAAGTGGTCCAGGGAGGTAGGGGGGCAATCCATCTCAACTTGCCCTGGACTGTCTTGGTTTTAGCACCGTAAGTCCTATATCCTGGGAAGCCCCTCTGTTCCAGGCAAATCAGGATGGTTATTCACCCTACAGATAGATAAGTGAAGGGCTGAAGGGTGAACTAAAGATGACCTAAGATGGTAGACCAGAGGTTCAAGAATTGGAGCTAAAGCCTTCTAGAATGGCCTCCTGAAAGAATGGGATGGGAGAGAGTATTCAGAATGCCTTAATGGAGAAAAAAAGGCCTCTGCTAGGAATAGGGCTGAAGAGAAGAGAAAGAGGGAGGAGACTTTGAGGAAACAGGAAATACCACAAAGAGGTATATGGACCAGGAGTAGCCTGAGGGCAGGGGACATGCTCTTGCTGGACAGAGGAGTTGGTGAGAAATGAGGTATCCCAGAGCAAAAACTAGTGGGCAATAGCCAAGCTGGTGAGCAAGAACTAAAAGTGGTAGCTGAGCCTGAATTGGAAGATGCAAATATGTGTGGGTGGTACTTCCTGGAGAAGGTGTAGCTGCAAGGGGAAATTCCCAGTAAGGGGCTGTTTGCTGACACAAGGATGAGCCAAGGCTACTGAATAGCGAACCTTTGCTCGTGGATCTATTTCAGCTGTGTAGGGCTTCTGCTCCCACTGTACCATTACCCTGTTAGAGAGTTTTGCTATGGACTAGAACCATCTGTGTGAGTGAAAGCCAGGAGGAAGGACATTGAGTAGCCCAAATGGTTTCCATGGGAGAGGCCAAGGGGTCAGGAGGAAAGGCTGGAACCTGAGGATGAACTCTTGACTGAAAAATCCTCACCCTCTACCCCTTGGCCCTGTGGATCCAGAGGGGAGTTGAGGACAGTTTCATCACACCTGCTTTTCTCCACTCTACTCTGAATAACCGTGGCGACGGAAGTCTCTGTCCTCTGAAGGAACTCTCCTGAGTGCCCTTGTTTTGCGGAATGTTTGAGTGGTATAAGCGCCTCATTCTTCTAGAAATACTCCATGATGGTATGTTGAGGATGGAGTATTCTCTGAAGTTACATTTGAGACTTAGAAGGTTAGCACATGTGCTTGGTTGTGGATGAGCCTGGCGGAAGACATCATATGTGGTCAGTGAAGTGGTGTCCACAGAGTAACTGACACCCCTCTTCGTCGGCACTTGCCTAAAGTGGTTATTTTCTCCAGTGATGGCTTTGTAACAGCCAAAGTCTGATTGATGTAATTTCTGAAAACAGCCTTTGGTCACAGTTTCCTTAACTAAATGTTGCAGTGGCTGCTCTGTAGCAGCTGCCATTTTATGCGTGACTCCCTCTGGGGCAGTCTGTAGGTGCATGTGGCTAAAATTTTAGGAAGGCAGGGAGAAGAAAGCTGGGTTCCTTGGGGAATGGTTATTGGTAGTTTTGATGAACATTCTTAAGATCAGAAGAGTTGTTAATGGTAAAAACAATATGCTTTCCTGCCCCTGAATGCAACTGGAGCTGTGTTCTGTGGTTGCGTGTTGCTTATTTATTCCTCTACGCATTGCTCATGATCTCGACAGGTTAAGTTTAGAATTTCATTAGTTAATAAAGAAAATATCAAGGAAATTGTGTTTTCATATAGGTCATTTGGGTTGAATTTAAATCCATTGTAATTCAAATAGGCTTAATTTATTTCATGTTGTTACTTGAATGTTTTATAGCTTATCAATTAAATAACTCACTTGACTGATGTAGATAATAAATGAGTCCCAGAATTGAGATCTTTCTCTTTTTTCTTCCTTCCTTCCTTCCTCTTTCTCTTTTTCTTTCTTTCTTTCTCTCTTTTTTCTCCTTCCTTCCTTCCTTTTCCCACTATAAGCCAGGTTTAAGATGCCTTTTTATTTAGTTGCTTTGATTTTATGTTTTGGTTACATTTTAGGATGTTAACCTAATCTCAGAGCATTGATGTTCCATATTGTTCCATGACTCTATCACATATATATTTGTATGTATATAACCACAGTTGTTCATTTAGTCTATTTCCAAGTTTTCTTTCATGGGAAATGTGGAGATAAATGTCCCTGTACCCAAATCTCTGTGGCTACCCTTACTTATGTACTTGGAGGTACATTTCTAGTGAAGTTGCTGGGTCAAAAAGTGATGGACATTTTAAGCCTTTTGATGCTTGTTGTCAAGTCACCCTCCAGAAAGGGTGACAGATACCTGGACTGCAGTATGCCTTTTGAAGGCTTATCTGCCCATTTTCCTTGGCAACAGCAGGCTCATTCATAGTAAAGTAAGCACAGACGGCCCAGCTGGTCACACAGCTGGCAGCACCAGGCCAGAAAAAACCCTATCCCCTGGCTCTTAGCCACCGGTGGCTTTTCTCTCTGTGGCCTCGGCTGTCACACTGACCCAGCCTACAGGTGTTTCTGTAAATAGCCATGAAATTTTACCTTTTCTGCAGGTTCTTTTCAGAACTACACCACGTGTAACATCTTCCTCTTAGTTAGGCTTTTGAAATTGACAACGGTGCCTGATTTCATGACAAAGGAATCAAAGCCAATTTCCTTAAGAACGTAAGGATTCTATTTTAATAGAATGTTTGGTATAGGTGAGTCCGTCTTAACAGTTTCCCTGCACTGGCTGAGAAGGCAGAGTGACTATAGTGCTTTTAAGTATTTCCAGGACAGTTTTCAAATATTAATATTCAAAGTATTAAAAAATTTTAAAGACAATGCTTTATAGTCTATTGTCCTACTTGCCACCCCCAGTAAAATTAGGGTCACAATTTAGTGGTAGACTGTGTTTGCTGTTTAACTGAAAGTTCTACATTGCTAAAAAAAAATTGTATATTTTTGAAATAAGGGCCTCTCTACGAACATTTTTAAAGTTTATACAGTCATTTAAAAACATCAATGCACATGTATACATTGTACCACTTTACAAGTAATGCAGGCTTATTTTAAAACACTTACACTTGCCCTGTCTTCTTACTCAATGTCACAGTATTCTTTTTGAGAAGATAATATGCCCACTTTATTTTTTGGCCAAATATAGAAGTTGAGGAAATCAAAAAGAAAAAAAAAAAAAAATCCATGCCAAATGCTGTTTTCATACGGAGACACTGGAGGGCGCTCTAGCAATGGGAGATGTAAATTATCTCCGTACCAACATGCCTCTTTGGAAAAGACGCGAGAGTTCGTTTTTAAGACCAATGAAAGACACATAGATGGTAGAGGGAATATTTCTATACTGACCTATAAACTGTCCCTTGAAAAGTTTGTAAGAGACTTAAGAAGTAGCTCTGTGCTCTGGGCCTCTTATTACCTCCTCCCTCCCCTTGCCCCTTCTAGCCACACTGGCCTCCTTTGCAGGGCTGTGACCTCAGCCTGGGGCCATCTGCCCTTTCAAGGCTCTGCTGCAATGTCACCCATCAGAAAGGTCTTTTCCTACCACCCTGTATAACATAGCACCCTCTCTCACTAGCCTCTGCACTTTCTTCCTTCTCACTCTTCCTGATGATTTTTCCATTGCAATCATTTCCACCTGACATACTGTACATTTATCTGTTTATTGACTGTCTGAACCTCCCCACCCCCCATATATTCAAGAGAGCAGGGACTTGGTCTGTTTATCCCATTGCTATATACCCTGACCCTGAGGCAGTGCCTGGCACACAGCAAGTGCCCAGTATAAATTTACTGAATGATTTAGGAAATGAAGTATTTAAGATGCTGTATCTGGAGATTAGTGCCTTTTTTATTCTGGTAAAATAGACACAACATAGGGGCTGGCCCAGTGGCATAGTGGTTAAGTTCGCACATTCTGCTTCGGTGGCCCAGCGTTCTAGGGTTCAGATCCTGGGCATGGACCTATGCACCGCTTATCAAGCCATGCTGTGCAGGCATCCCACATATAAAGTAGAGGAAGATGGGCACAGGTGTTAGCCCAGGGCCAATCTCCCTCAGGAAAAAAGAGGAGGACTGGCAACAGATGTTAACTCAGGGCTAATCTTCCTCTCTCTCTCTCTCTCACACACACACACACAACATAAATTTACCATTTTAACTATGTTTAAGTGTACAGTTAAGTGGTATTAAGTACATTCACATTGTTGTACAGCCATTACCACTATCCATCTCCAGAACTTTTTCATCATCCCAAACTGAAACTCTGTACCCATTAAACAATAACCCCCCATTGTTCCCTCCCTCCAGCTCCAGTAACTACTGTTCTAATTTCTGTCTCTATGAATGACTATTCTATATTCTAATGTAAGTGGAATCATGCAGTATTTCTCTTTTGTGTCTGGCTTATTTCACTTAGCATAATGTCATCAAGGTTCATCCATATTGTAGAAAATCAGAATTTCTTTCCTTTTTAAGGCTGAATAATATTTCATTATATGTATATACCTCATTTTATTTATCCACTCATCCATCACTGGACATTTGGGTTGTTTCCACCCTTTGGCTGTTGTTACTGCATGTTTTATAGAGGGCACAGAAACGTGATGTTAAGGTTTGGAGTCTAAAGTGGATTTCTTTAAATGATGAAAACATCTTTATACCAGTGAGTCACAGTTTACCCTTGGGTGATTTCTGCCTTCAGGAGAATACTTATAGTTCAGATTAAAATAAAAACTTATTCAAGCTCCTAAAAATCAGAATTGGTTTAATATCCCTATTAGTGCTATTTAGGTTTTTCTTACAAATGTAAAACAAACAAAAAAAAGTTCACAAAATCAAATCACTAACTCTCTGCTATAAGCAGGAAGATCCTGGATAGATCCTCTAGGGTTCCAGACCAGCGCTGAGCCTGCAGTTAGCCCGTGACCTTGTTCAAGGCCCTTGTCTAGACTGAGCCTTATTTTTCTCATAGTTGAAACAAGGAGGGTCAACTAGATGCCTCCTGCCAATTGACATTCCATAATCTAGAAACGAATTATTGACCTTAAGTAAGAGGACTTTGGAGAATTCAGAAATGTAAAATATATGGCTTTTTGAGCTTTGCGTTATTTTGGTCTATTTCAGCTACATTTGACCTGAGATTGAAGATGATAAAAGCTCTGCCTCCTCCCAATTTACAGTCTGCGCTCAATTGATTTGAACTCCTCCTGCCATCTTGGCAGATTTTTCGTTTGTGTGTTGTTCATTCTCATCCTTTAGGTCCTCAAGTTGGGAGGTGTCTTCATCATTTTTCTCTTTCTGCAGCAGAACTGCCACCAGGTGCTCTGTTCAAGCCCTCAGTTCACGTGGCTGCTAACCGCCATAGTACAGAGGGGCCATGATTTTGAAATAATTTTGATGTACTGGGAATACAAAACCGAGGAGAACTCAGGAGGAAGAAGTAGATATCCAAAATTTTTGTCTAATCTGCAAGATTGACTCAGAAAAGTCGAGACTTGATTTTTGCCTACATCCTAAACCCTTCCAGTTTTCTCCTGCCCTCCTAGTGCCCTCATGCTGACCCACCAATGCCCCAATGCTCGTAGCACAGTGTGCTTAGGGCCTACCTGTCCTACATCCCATAGTCAGCAGTCCAGCTAGTGATGCCCAGTGAACCTGAGAAAACCAGCATGTGTGAATGTCGTGTGTGTAGCCCTGCCCAAGTACTGTACATTTTAACAAATGCCTTCTGTAGATGCCTTACCTGCAATGGAGTTGGGCCAGTAAAGAGAGTTTCTCCTCTACCAGGGAAGCAAATGTGGACACAGGAGAGGCTTGTGGTGCCCCTCCCACATCCCAACCTCTGGACAAAGGTCCAGGCCCCAGAGTTCGGGTCATCAGTGTCTCCCTGTGCTCCAGAACAGTCAGGGATTTGCCAGCTGACCTGGCAATGTGCCTGAGACTAGGGAGAAGCTTTACCCTTAGAAACACCTTTCCCCATACCCACACACTTCTTACTGACCTTAAGCTTCCTAAAGCTGGGCTCTGATCGTGTTACCCACCCCTTACACAGTGTAAATTCCCTCATAGCCTCCAACTGTCTGCTGCATGAAGTCTGGACCCCTTAGCATGGCATGCACAGGCCTCCTCATCCATCATCCACCTTTCCAACATCTCTCCCAGTGCTGCTCACCTTGTCCTGTCAACCAGAACACTCACTGTTCCTCACACCCACTCAACCCTCTCCCATCTCTCATTTGCTCATACTCTTCATCTCTCATCTTCATGGCCCATTGCAAATGCCTCTTCCTCCTAGAAGCCGTCTTTGCTTGGACCTCTCGGGCAGCAGCCATCTGTCCCTTCCCTCTGGAGCCCTCACCCCTCTAATGGCTCTTGCTGCCTTTTCCTTCATTAAGGTTATCTAGGATCAGAACTCCGAGTCATCTTTGACACCTTCAGCTACTTTGCCCACCACATCCCGTCTGTTGCCAGGTCTGTTGATTTTCCTTCAGTCATCAGCTCTTCCCCACTGTATTAATTTTCTATTGCTACTGTAACAGATTACCACAAACTTAGTGGCTTAAAACAACACAAATTTATTATCTTACCCTTCTGGAAGTCCAAAGTCTGAAATGAGTCTCAATGGGCTGAAACCAAGGTGTCTGCAGAGCTTTGTTTCTTTCTGGAGGCACTAGGGGAGAATCTGTTTCCTTGCTTTTTCCAGCTTCTAGAGGCACCCACATTCTTTGGCTCATGGTCCCTTCCTCCATCTTCAAAGCAACAGTCAGCAACAGTGGGTCAAATTCTTCTCATGCTGCCATCTCTCTGACTCTCTTCTGCCTCCTTCTTCCACTTATAAGAACGCTTGTGATTATATTAAGCCCACTTGGATAATCCAGGCTATGTCAAGGTCAACTGCTTGGCAATCTTAATTCCACTTTGCCATGTAACCTAACATATTCCCAGGTTCCAGGGTTTAGAACGTGGACATCGTTGGGGATCAGTCATTCTGCTTACCATACCTACTCTCCTAGATTCAGGTTTGAGCTCTTGGAGTAGCTATCTGATTAGCTGCCTGCCTCACCTCTCTATCGCCTCCTATGGTATGTGCTGCCTGTATAGATATTAAGATGTATGTTCTGTTATCAAGCCTTGTTGAGTCTGCCTCCAAAAATATCTCTTGCATGTGTCCCTTTCTCTTCATCTCCACTGCCACTATCCTAGAGGTCATCTCTCATCTGGACCACTGTGAAAAAGGGTCTTTTACATCCACTTGTACCCCTCCAAGCCATTTTTTTAAAATTGAGGTAAAATTCACATACCATAAAATTAACCATTTTAAAGTGTGCAATTTAGTACATTTACAGTGTTGTGCAACTATAACCTCTATCTAGTTCCAGAACATTTTCATCACCCCAAAGGAAAACCCTGTACCTATTAGCAGTCACTCCCTGTTGCCTCCTGCCACCAGCCACTGGCAACCACTAGTCTGCTTTCTGTCTCTATACATCTACCTATTGTGGATATTTCATATAAGTGGAATCATACATTGGCCTTTTGTGACTGGCTTCTTTCACCTAGCATAATGTTTTCAAGATTCATCCATGTTGTAGCATGTATCAGTATTTCATTCCCTTTAATGGCCGAATAGTATTCTATTGTAGGTATATATGGTATTCTATTTATCTGTTCATCAATTGATGGACATTTGGGTTGTTTCTACCTTTTGGCAGTTGTGAATGGTGCTGTTATGAACTTCATGCACAAGTATTTGAGTACCTGTTTTCAATTCTTTTGGGTATATAACTAGGAATGGAATTGCTGGGTCATATGGTAGTTCTACATTTAACTTTTTGAGCAACCACCAAGCTGTTTTCCACAGTGGCTGCACCAATTTACATTCCACTGGCAATGCACAAGTGTTCCAATTTCTCCTCATCCTCGTCAACACTTGTTATTTTCCATTGTTTTTTTTGTAGCCATCCTAGTGGGTATGAAGTGATCTCATTGTAGTTTCCTCCAAACCATTTTTAGATACACAAATCAGTTCATTTCACTTATCTGCCTAGCATCCTTAAAGTGCCTTTCCTTGGCCCTCCAGGATGTGTCTGGTCTTGCTCCTCCTACCTCTTGCATCTCACCTCTTTCTGCCCTTCTCATACACTCCACTCACCCCACCATCATTGGCCTTCTCTTATTTCCTCAGGTGAGGAAGGGAAAGGCTATGGGCTTTGAGGCTCAGAGAGGTTCAGACACTCTCCCAAGGTCACACAGACCTGAGCCAGAGCCCTGGCCCTGCCACTCACTAGCCAGTTCCCTCTAGTTTCCTCATCTGTAAAAGGGGCTCATGATATTTACCACAGAAAATGGTTAGAATTAAACGAGATGATGCACTGAATGCTGGGCACAGTGCTGGCTCCTAAGAATACCGGTAAACAGTGGATGTAAAAAAGGAAATAAGTAGATACATCGAAGCCACCTCCTCGGGGAGGAGGATGACCATCTGAAGCATGTCCCCCCTCCTACTCCTATTTTCCTCCTCAGAGCATCCTGTTCCTCATCCCACTTACAGTTTAATCATGCAATGTGAATGGGAATGTTTCCTTCTTATGTTTGGTCTCCTCTGCTAGACTGGAAACTCCACGTTCCCCCTTTATGTCTGTGCCCAGCACAGAGCCTGACACATAGTAGGCACTTATTAAAAAATTCTTGAATGAAAAAAATCATCGTATGGTCACAGTAAAGAGAATTCATTACGAATTATCCACTTGACATGAGAGGGTGGAAAGGCAAACTTTTTATGTGTGAGTGTGGGTGTCTGTATGTTTTCCTAGATTATAGATTTGTCTAAACATTCCTGCTAATTTAAGATGTCAAATCTGAAGGTTCTTTCTTGGCTTGAGTTTTTGAACACAGTCCAGGGCTGTTTTCAGATTCTTCAATATTCTCCTTTTTGGGAAAGACTTTTCTAAAGCATAAAGGCACGTCTCCTGTACATGCTTATCTACATTATTCATTTACAAAAATGAGTTGTGGGTTGAGGGAGATCTTAATGGCAGAATATGGCTTTACCCCAGCCCTGAGGTGTCACCGAGAGAACTCGGCCAGTCCGAGTCCATGTGGTTGAAAGCGCCTCCCCAGCCAGTGTTTCTGTCTCAGGTACATTCTGTTTATTTCGCAATTTCTCACCTACGCAACACACTTTTTTCTTCAACTCAGGACCAACTCAGCATTTGGAAGGTGTATTAAAAAAAAGTCATGGTCTTTCAGTTCAGTGGAGGAACCTTAGCAGGATCTGAAACAACATTCACTTTCATTCTGAAATTTCCATTTCTGTTTTTGCCTTTTCCCTGCCCCACATTGTTTCCCCACCCCTGCCCCAGACGCCCTGGTTATTACTAGAGTGAGGGCATGGACTCCTGACTTGGGTTCTTCGGTGAACTCCTGGCCAACATTGGGATTACTGGGCTGCTGTTGAAGAGCCCCTCCTCTCCGCTCGAGTCTTCTCCATCTGGAATTAGTTAGTGAACCCACGGGCTGATGTGGGGCAGAGTCCCCCCATTTGGGAACTTTTCTGCTGATGCCTGTTGGGCAGTATGCTTCTTGAGGACAGAGCTCTCCGTTTCCTCATTTCTGTCTCTGCACAGTGCCTGGCTGCAACTGCTAACTAGCGAGTTTCTGAAACCAGCTGGATGGCTCCACACATTCTGTTGTGTGTGGGAACTGCTAAGCATCTGCAACTAGCCAGTGACCAGCAGTGATGAGCAGTTTTTAGGCTCCACAGACATTGAATGTGCTAAATGAGAACCCCAGGCATCAGCTGAAGAAACGATTTTAAAAATGGAAATAGGACTGTTGACACAGGTGCATTTTACTAATTAGTATACTGTTTTTGAGGAATTAGTAAAAATGTTAGTATTTCCAGGATTATTGTTAATGAAGGGTAAGAAACTTATCTTTTTATCTTCACAACCATATGGTTCACTGCTTGATGTGGTTTTCTCTTTTTTTTTTGATGTTTTTAAATTTGATTTTTAGTAAGGACAAAACTGTTTTCTTACAGGACTCACTATTGATTTTATTATGCAGGTAGATGCGAAAAGTATTTCACAGAACAATTTTTTACAACAAGAAATTCTAGAACATATCAATGGTATTCTTTTTAAGTAAGAGGTACCTATAACACATCTCTTTTTATTATTCAGTCCATTCATTTCTACATTCTTCTGAAAAGAATGAGAACTATGTCCCTACTAAGTCGTAGGCTGCTTCTAAGAAGGGGGAAGGGAAGAAAATTTCCAGAAGGTCTTTTCCATGCCAGGCACCTGGAGGTGCTTTATTTGGTACATCTCATTTAAGGTATGGACTCCAGTCTAAGAAGTGTGCAGTGTAAGTGGGAATACAGAGAAGGGGAGTGACTTTCAGAGGGCATGGGGACTATTCACAGGGAAGTTGACCTCTGAACAGATTTGAAAGGATGATAGGAGAGGGAAGAGCATTCCTGGCCGAGGGAACAGTATGTGCAAAGGCACGACAGGGGAGTTATAGTGGGTCATTGCAGAGTGTGGCATGCCTAGTGGTATAAGGGCTGGACATGAAGCTGAGCAGGTGGGTTGAGGTCAGGCTGTGAAGGGCTTCCAAGGCCAGACCAGGATTTGAGATTTACATCCTGTTGGCAGTAGGGAGGCAGTGGAGATGTTTAATCTCTCTCAACCTCCATCAGGTGAATTCCTCACTGTATACTCTGGTCTTGGTGGTAGTCCCATGTCATTTCAACGTCTTGCCTTTCTCTTTTCTTTTAATTACATTTAAAATCTGCTGGGAAACCTAATTGGAATAGAGAAAAAGTGACCAAACTCGGCAGCCTCTGGGGCAGGCCAGTTCATCCTCTCCTTCTAACACACTTACTGCATTTAAATACTTGTAGTTATTTGGAGCCTTCAGGTGACTTCATTTCTCTGAGTACTATATACTTAGTTTCCTACATCTGCAGTTAATTTCTTAAGAGACCTTAATGAGAAACTTCAAACAATTTAAATGTCAATTACCAAAAAAGTGAGGTTTTCAAGTTCCAGTAATCTGCCTATATTGGTCATTGGAACGTAATCCCAGGTGGATGTAATTTAAGACAGATGACATTCCAGAGCTTCAGTTACAAAGAATTTATACATTTTCAGGGCTAACAAGCCAGGCCTTGTTGTTGCTACACTTGCAGGACTGGCTATGGTTCTGGCTTATCCCGCCCAGGCTCTGTGCTCGGAAATTTCAGTTCTCTGCGTTCACTCTGGGCTCTGTGTTTTGGCTGGTGCTTTTGAATTTGAAAAGATCCAAAAGCTACTATGTACGTAAAAATATGTTGAGAATATAGTAAGTGTTGTAATAATGCCATGTTTTAATCCTATACTTTTGAGAAGAAAAAAGTATTCATGATGTACTTTATCATAGATTTGTTCTTAATGAATGGGTTAATCTTAAATCTCTGCCTAAGAAATCCTGATTTGTTTATTTCTTGCCACTCCCACTTTTTTTCCTGTGTTCCTTCCTTTGCCTCTATTTTTGATTAAGATGAAATGCACAAAGAAAGAGTTGAATATGGTGATGAATATTATTTTAACAGAAAGTAAAACCGAAAGCGTGCAGAATAAATTAACCTTGCATTTTCTCTGCAGGTCTCTTAGTGGGTGTCACATCCTTAGTCATTTGTGCTACAAAGTAAATAATTTTGGGCAGCTGGTTTAGTTTTCACCACTTCTAAGCCTATGACAAATGATCCTAGAAGATCTTTGGTCTTAAAAAGGAAGACTTTGTGTGTGTGAGTTTTAAGTTCAGTTTTGTTTTTTGAAGGCTTTTTTATGTGAGCCATTTATGTGGAATTTGTTTTATTTGAATTGAAATTTTAAAAAAGTTTTAAAAGTGGTTAGAGTCTGCCATATTGAGCTGTTTTTCACATGCTTGACATTTAAAAGTTAATTTGCCTTTTCTATTTTTAGAAGATACTGAGAAAATAAAGTTCCCCCCACTAAACATTCATTATTTATTAGTCAACTGCTTTTGAAAATTGAGATTATTTTTAGTTTGTATGGTTTTAGGTTCCCCCTCCATGGGGGGAGAAATAATGTCATAAATATTTTTAGACCTACTGTCTGTCCATTTATCTATTTAGCCTGTCATAAGTCACTTCAAAGGTAAGAAAATAGTCATACAAAGTTCGATATATCTGAACATGTGTGAATTTCATGTAGTTTCTGGTAATCAGCCCTGTTTTAAAGGCTTATAGGAGTTGTTTCAAAAGCAGCTCATCTCTGCTGTATTTGGCATGTTGTATGTTGTTAAAACTTCATGTTAGGGCTGGCCAGGGGCGTAGCGGTTAGGTGCGCGCGTTCTGCTTTGGCAGCCCAGGGTTCGCTGGTTCAGATCCTGGGCGCGGACCTACTCACCTCTCATCAAGCCATGCTGAGGTGGCGTCCCACATAGAAGAGCTAGCTATAACTCTACAACTAAGTACTGGGGCTTTGGGGAGAAAAAAAGAGGAAGATTGCAACAGATGTTAGTGCAGGGCCAATCTTCCTCAAAAAAAAAAAAAAAACTTCACGTAAATGCAGAGGTACTGAATTGTGCAGTTTATAGAACCCGTCAGGATTTTTACTTATATGCTAAGATGATCGCTTTTCCGAGTCCAGTAATCTTTGTGTTATGAGATACATGTATCATATGTCATGTAAACAAAACTGATGTCTGGCTTATCTGATTGGAATGTGAAATTTAACACTTTCCGGTAGTTATTTCTCCACATGCAAATTGACTGATACCTGCTAAATGTATAATATAAGTAAAAATATGAAGGATCAGTTGCTTAACCAGCTTTACAGTTGTAAAGTTAGAAGGTGAATTCATGTCCTCTCTCTCCAGAGAGATGACTTGATGACTTACTCCTGATTTCTCTAAGTTACATAGTAGAGCCTATTTGGCTTAAGCAGCAGCCTTGGGAGTTGGAGCAATCATTTGAAATTTTGAGTGGAAGAGTTCCTTGCACTTGAAACAGTCAGGAGGCCAAGAGTGAGAGACATATCCTCATCCTTTCCCTGGTGGCCCCTCACCTGTGAATTCGCACCAGGGTGGTAATAAAATTGTAGGAGCTCGTTTTATGTGAAACCATTAGCAGCCTGAGAATTTGGGGCTAGCTGCCTCTCATACTTTAAGACACTGGAACGTGTCATTTATAAGCATGGAGGGCCTGAAGGAAGGTAGAACAGGCTTGTAAACCTTAGCTTCAGGCTCTGGACGGTAATCAGTTTGTAACATAGTTTAGTCTTAGGTTATCAGAATCACAAATGTGCCTTTAAGTGTTGTGGGCAAATACCGTGAAACATCTGACTATAAAAGGCAGAGACAATGGCCAGTTATTTCCTGTTCATTATTGTGATATTATTTTCTTTTTCTGCCTTCATGGGTGAGGGTGGAGGGGAAGGGGGCCATGCTGCAAGTGGAACAAGTAAAACCGTGAATATTTTTGTTAGTTAAAAAAAAAAAAGTTGGCCATGATGATGGTTGTGTCACAGCTGTTATGGAGGTTTTACCTTGAAACAGCTACTCCCGCACAGTCCCTGCTGCTTTGTGTGGCTGACTCTGAACTCCCAGGCTGGGGCAGGTGTGTGTGACAGGCAGAGCCCTTGGGGATGAGGGAATGGGGAAGCATTTCCAACTTCCATTTGGCTCATGAGGTGGAGGGTTTCCCAACATGGGGACAGGATTCAGGTTCTTGGCCACCTGTGGGAGTGATAAATGGCTCTCACCAGCTGGCCATAAATGGCCAGCCCAGCTTCAGTATCTCTGCTGACAATCCCAAGAGTGGTTCTTTAAATGAAACCATGAAGAAAACCAGAAGATTAGGTGAGAATTTAAGAACCCATTCTGTAGATTGAGAAGTCGATGGAATCTATCCGGGTGTAATGATGTGTGTACCAGAGTGCTCCAGGCTTTGCCTCCTGATCGTGATCCTCCTGCCCTGGGGTCCTGTTGCTGTGAGAGACACTGGTTCCTCTGCAGCCCTCTTACTTGTCCCTTTCACTAGCCAGTAGGAAACATCCTTTCTGATTCTCATGGGGGACCCAGAGGGGCTCCCACAGAGAAAACTGTAAGCATTCAGTAATATTTCCATCCATCATATCAAGGTCCAGTTCTTTCCAGAGGACACAGATGGGATTGGGCTGGAGAGAGGTGGCCCCACACCAAGAGATCAGTATTATCTGGGAGAAACCACTGCTCCGTCTGGACTTTTCGTTCCTGTTGTTCAGAGTTCCTGTTTTAAGTCTGGTTCCTTTTTAAGACTTCTTTCTTTCCCAAGGAGATTTTATGCTGATCTTCTCTTGAGGATCTCAGAATGTTCCAGTATGTGCCTTTCTGCTCAGGGCTGGTTTTAATTGTTTGAAGGCGATTTCTGCTAACTCACCTGTTCAAAGTCACCAGGTAGAGTCTTGTCCAGTGGTGTGGTCAGACAGGCTCTGCTCCCCTCCTTACACTCCCGCCCCGCCCCCGGCTCTGAGAGGTACCTCGAGTCAGTTAGATTTGGCTTCTCTACTTAGGTAGCCTTGCTTGCCGCCCCTATGCGCCACACCCCTCTGAGGGTAGAAGCCCAAGCTGAAAGTGGATTGTTCTCGTTAAGCAAAAGTGTGCTTGCATACTGGCTGTACATCCCCATCCTCTCCTGCAGAAACTCAGGGCACTCCTTCTTTAACTGACATGTGGACCACTTAAGCAATGCTTTTCTGAGAGGGAAAATGGGGGATATTGTCCTGATAGATTGTAAAATGCCTGTTTCAAAGCCGTCTCATTCTTTTATGCCTCTTCTGCTTTCTTTACTCTGGAGCCCCTTGTAGTGCAAGCATTAATGTATTTGTGAGCATCGGTTTCCTGGGGTTGAGGGAGGCTTTGGGAGGGCTGCTGGTTAGTACAGTCCCTGACAAAAATTCCTAGTTATAATTCAGGCACCAGGCTGGTAGGAGTCTAAAAGGTTCAGAGAAGTGCTAAAAGTGAAAGAGTTGTGAGCAGGGACTTTGCCTGTTTCACAAGTGTTGACCAAAGTAGCCCTGAACAAGAAAAGCGTTTGATGGAATCTTACCTTGTACAAAGACATATTATTTTTGGCCTCTCTTTTTCCTTCTCTCCTCTTTTCTTTCACCTTTCCCCTGTGACATCCCATTCCAGCTGAGCTCTCTTGTCCCCAGTTGCCCTGTACTATTCATCTTAACCCCAGCTCTGCCCTCTCCTGAATCCTGGTCTTATTCTTGAGGAGAACTATACTCTATTGAGCTCTTTCTGTGTGCCAAGCACTGTACTTTTATACATTAATATTATCATGAGCAAAGTATTCTTTTGATAGTTTTACAGGTAAGGAAAGTGAGATTCAGGGAAGTTATTGACTTACCCAAATTTACACAGTTACTAAGGAATGGAGCAGGAGCCAAACCCTTGTTTCTGAAGGCTTTTTGCTGACCACTACATTTCAGCCATCTAGTCTGGACACCTTTGGAAAGAAGGATTCTTTCACTGTTACCAAAAGAGATACTAATGTAAAATGCCCATAAATTGGGGATTTGTTAAGTACATTATGGTATAGTCATACCATAGTAATGATGTAGCTCTTAAAAAGAATAAGGTAGTTTCTATGAATGGTGAAGTAGCTTGATTGTACTAATCTCCCCATAGATAACATTTATAAAATCTACACCAAATATTTATTTAAAACCAACTATTTTAAGTTGCTAGAGAGCAAGCAAAATCAGGCAGAGACAGGAGCAGAATCTACTCTTGAAGGACCGACTGCAATGGGTAACATTTGCAAGTTTGCAGGTTTTTACCTAAAGGCACTCCCAAATCCACAACTTAAATGGCAAAAAGCCATAGCCTTATTGTTTTGAGGTGTTAGAAGGCAGAGATGGAGACTGGCAGAGCAGCCAGAAAGCTAGTAGGGAAATCTCAGAGGGGAGGGAGCTACAGAGGAGGTAAACTCCAGAATCCGTATACAAGATGACACAAATCCTTAGTTGGCCACTAAGCTATGTGTGTGTATGGGAGATCCCAAGGGGACTGGTGTAAAAGCAGCAATTGGAAGCAGAGAAAGAACCAAGAAGAGATCTTAGTTGCTGCCCACCATAGGGGAGACAGAGTTTGGTGTTTGTGTTCAGCCAAGTTAACTGTCTGCTAGAACAAAAATCACTTCAGAGAAATCCAGGGTCTCCACAACATATTAATCATAATGTCCAATGTCCTATCAAAAATCACTGTATAACAGGGGCCGGCCCGGTGGCGCAAGCGGTTAAGTGCGCGCGCTCCGCTGCGGCGGCCCGGGGTTCGCTGGTTCGGATCCCGGGCGCGCACCAACGCACTGCTTGGCAAGCCATGCTGTGGCGGCGTCCCATATAAAGTGGAGGAAGATGGGCACAGATGTTAGCCCAGGGCCGTCTTCCTCAGCAAAAAAAGAGGAGGATTGGCGGATGTTAGCACAGGGCTGATCTCCTCACAAAAAAAAAAAAAAAAAAAAAAATCACTGTATAACATATATCAAATCATTTAGTTGGACCTTAAACTAATACAATGTTATATGTCAATTATATCAATAAAACTGGGGGGGAAATCACTATAGAGATGAAGAAATGGGAAGGGGGAGCAGTTAATTGAAGCTTAACTCATGATGATCCAGATGTTGCAGTTAGCAATCAAGGACTTTAAAGCATCTATCATAAATATGTTCAAGGACTTAATGGAAAATATATGCACAGTCAATGAACAGATGGAGAATGTAGCTTAGAAATAGAAACTATTAAAAACTGCTGAAAGAGTAGTGGTTGCCAGTGGGTAGAGGCGAGGAGGGAATGGGGAGTGACTGCTTAATGGATAAGGGGTTTCCCTTTGGGGATATGAAAATGTTCTTGAACTAAGTAAGTAATGGTGATACTTGCAAAACATTGTGAATGTACTAAATGCCACTGAATTGTACACTTTAAAATGGTTAAAATTAATTTTATGAAAAGAGAGAGCTGAAAAGTATATTAACTAAATTGAAAAATATACTGGATGAGCTTTTTTTTTTTATTTTTTAAAGATTTTTATTTATTTATTTTTCCCCCCAAAGCCTCTGTAGATAGTTGTATGTCATAGTTGCACATCCTTCTAGTTGCTGTACGTGGGACGCGGCCTCAGCACGGCCAGAGAAGCAGTGCGTCGGTGCGTGCCCGGGATCCGAACCCGGGCTGCCAGCAGCAGAACGCGCGCACTTAAGCGCTAAGCCACGGGGCCGGCCCCTGGATGAGCTTAATAGCAGGTTACAGACATCAGAAGAGTCAGTTAACTCAAAAATAGATCAATAGTAATTACTCAGTCTGGGGAACAGAGGAAAAATATTGAAAAAAAAATGAATAGAGCCTCAGAGTCCTGTGGGACAATATCAAGCAGTTTAATGTATGTAATTGGAGTTCTGGAAGGAAAGAAGAGAGAAAATAGAACAGAAAAAATATTTGAAGAAGTAATGGCCAGAAATTTACCAAATTTGATGAAGTACATTAACTTACAGATGACTCAGCAAACCCTCAACAAGATAAATTTAACACAATATACATGCACGTGAGAGCCACAGTGCTGAAATCCAAAAATAAAGAGAAAGTCTTGAAAGCAGCCAGAGGGGAAAAAAGATACATAACATGTAAGGGAACCATGATATGAACTACGGCAGACTTCTCATCAGGAACAATGGAGAGTAGAAGGTAAATGGATTGACATCTTGAAAGTGCTGAAAGAAAAAAATGAAGCTTTTTTTTCAGAATTCTATGTTTAGCAAAATTATCCTTCAAAAGTGAAGCCAAAATAAAGACCTTTACAGATAGATAAAAACTGAGAGAATTGTTACAAGGAGATCTGCACTACAAGAAATGCTAAAGGAAGTTCTTTAGTTATTATCTGATTCAGGTAATAACTCAGATCTACAAGAAGGAATGTAGGTCACCAGAAAAAAAAAAAAAAAAAGGATCAGGTAGATCTATCTATGTTGATATAAGCATGTAATAATAGTAATAATGAAAATTAAAAAAATAATAAATATATAGCAACTAGTGTTCTGAGTGCTTTAGATATAGTAACTTATGTGACTCACAATAATCCTATGCAATGGGTACTATTATTAACCTTATTTTACAAATGTGAAAACTGAGGCATAGGTGACTTGCCCAATATCACACAACTAGAAGGTGGCAGAGGTAGGATTCAAACCCAGCATTCTGACGCCAGAGGCTGTCCTCTCAACCACTGTGCCAAACTGCCTCTCAAGATAGGTTATTATCTGAACAAAGCAGTGTGCATAGGGTATGATCCCATTTGTGTAAATAAAAGTGCATATAAAGATATTAATTTTTTTTTTCAGGAAGAATACACAAGAAGCCTTTTTTTGTGTGTGTGAGGAAGATCAGCCCTGAGCTAACATCTGTTGCCAATCTTCCTCTTTTTACTGAGGAAGATTGGCCCTGGGCTAACATCCGCACCCATCTTCCTCTACTATATATGTGGGACACCTGCCACAGCATGGCTTGATAAGCAGTGCATAGGTCTGTGCCCGGGATCCAAACCTGTGAACCCCGGGCTGCCGAAGCGGAGTGTGCGAACTTAACCACTATGCCACCGGGCCAGCCCCAAGAAACCTTTAATGGTGGTCACATTTGGGGAAAGAGATTGAGGGCTTGGACTATGGAAAGGGAGACTAAAGTTTTGTTTTGAATGTTTTTTAATCTGCGTGCATCACTTTTATTTTTGAAAAAATTTTAAATGTCATGGAATAGCTGGGAAAAAGAGATATTTGGTATAAGGTGGGAAAATAATATTTTGTCTCTACCTTATAAGGAATTTGACAGAAATGAAGAAAATGTGTCCTGGGAGTCAGGATTCTTGATTTCTTTCCTATTCCATCAACAAGACACTGTGTCATTTGACTAAGGACATGTCGGAGGTGTCAGCTAGTTTTCTTCCTTTCCTGAATCTTCTTTCCTATCCTTAGAATTCCCCTCTCACTCAGGGTACAACTCCAGGGAAGCACTTCTTGCTCTAAAATTCTCTCCGTAGCATTGCCGTCCCAACACACAATCTGGCTTAACCCTTGCTTACTCAGATGCCAGTGGCTGATATTAGGGTCCCCCGGCTTGTTCTGCCCAAGGCTGTTCAGCCACTAAGTGGTGGAGCCAGGATTTGAACAGGGTGGTATGACTCATAGGTCCTCTTAGTGACCTAAGAGGAGTGACCTTGTTGGAGTTCTGTGCTTGTTGACATTACATCAGTTAACCCTCCCCATTGCTAGATCAGGGAACCAAGGAGCAGAGGGAGATATAACTCTCCTATTATCAAACTAAGAGGCAGAGCTGGGATCCCAGCTGCAGGTTCTGTTCCAAAGCTGGAGCTCTTTTGACTAGGTTATGCTGGGCTGGTCTCCTGTGTTCATCCTGTCACCCTAGGCTAAATTTTGGCTCACAACCAATTGAATTCTGAAAAATCACCCACTTGAAGACCCTGATGATGATAGTGATAAATGCGGTTTGAAAACCAGCAATTTACGAATCTTCACATTGATGAACAGTGTGGTCTTAGAATTTATCATCCAAATCTGGATACTTTTGAGAGTGAAAGCGGTGTTATTAATATTAACACTGGGACGTTAGGAGTCAGCCAGGATCATCTAGGCAAGCCAGGGCTTGTGGTCACTCTATATACACACAGAATGTTATTTAGTGTCCTCACGATGTGTGTATTGTTACTTGTAAATTCCATTACCCTTCAGAATATAAGCCTCAGAATGTGCAGAAATAACTCTACTGTGCTTTAATCATACATTCTTTCATAAATATTGGTAACCATAACAGTAAAGACTGAGCCAAATCCAGTTCTAGAACATAAGCATTTATAGTCATTCTTAAAGGAGTCATTTATAGTCATTCTTAAAGGAGTATGCTCCAATGGTTTAGCAATCATTTAAATGCATTTATATATAACAAATGAAAGCCAAAAACAAAAATCAAAATAAAATATAAAACCCACCCTTTTTGCCTGCACAGTGTGATTGTATTTTTAGAACTACAAATTGGTGTACACAGTCTGAGCACATGATTTGAGTACATTTATGGAAGTGGATGATGGGACAAAATATTTGAAAATGAAATTATCTGGGAAAATTCCAGGCACGTGATTGCTATATATGTAGTTGAAAATTTATATTCTCTATATAGTGTAGAGTTTAATTAAACAGAATGATCTGATTTTAATAGAACTTTTGATACTATAAAAGTAGGTTTTGAATTTTTTCTTTTATTTTTGCTGTTTTTTTAATCATAACTGATGCTCACAGCACCTATCAACTTAAAACAATTATTTATTTTTTCACACAGGCAATTTAATACACTGGACAATTGCATACTTAACTATTTAATATTTTTGCTCATCTCATTATGGATTTTAAAAATCATTTAGTTTGGAGCCACATGTATTTCACTATGGTTTTTGTATGTTAATCAACATAAAATGTCATCTTTAATGTTTCACTAGCTTCACCATCTTAGGCTGAAGGTATTTTTTGTTGTATCAAACATCTTTTTGTGTTTTATTTAAATCCATATCTACTTGCTTTAAATAGTTTGAATTATTGCTAAGGCTAGTGGAAAATATTTTAAGTGTGAAAATGTGGTTTTTTCCCACAGTGTTCTTTTGAGTAGTTGATAGATGTGAAAAACATTTAGCAGGTTTTTCTCCCTTTCCACCATCTATTAAGCTTTGCCTCTGAAGAAATATTCCTAGCAGAACATACTGCAATATGTCAGAAACACTGCTGTATTACAGATGCAACATCATCTAAAAGGAAAAATTGAGTGTGGGTTTGAAGTTGACAAGTGATGAAAGTAGCCCTGAAGTTGTCAATTAGAAAGTGAAGGCCTGGAACCGATAGCTTAATGGGCAGTGCCCCCTGCTATTTTGTCTTAACGGCTGTAGGATTTTTACTGCTCTGGAAATATGTGTGCATGTACCCAAATATAGGCATAGGTACATAAATACACACATATATGTATATCAATATGTGGTGGGAGGTACAAATCCAAGCTACTCATGTTGATACATTTCCTAAAAATGTTCTCTTTTATAGGAGAACTTAACAACAAAAAATCTGTGTCAGTTTCAGCCTGGTTTCAGTTTGTTTCACATTTATTGTTTCTCTAACAGAATTTTTATTGGTTAGTTTTATGAACCATATTGCCAAATGACAAATGTGAAAAATATGTACTTTTTGTCTGTAGAGTTTTCTCTGAAATTTCTTGCCCTCAATCCTGCTGAGAGTCTTTTCTCAGATCACCAGTGCAAGCCTACAGTCATTGTTTGCAGTTGATATAACCCCGATTGGCACAGTATGCTTTTTGATGATTTTAAAATATGAATAATTAATCATGTATAACCTATAGATTAAAATGAATTATAAATGGATAAAGGTAGGAACCCAAATGACCCAAAGCTATTTCTTATATTGTGGTATTGACACTATCTGCATCTTCCCATCTATTAAGAAAATCACTTATTTATTTTTTTGTGAGGAAGATTAGCCCTGAGCTAACATCTGATGCCAATCCTCCTTTTGCTGAGGAAGACTGGCCCTGGGCTAACATCCGTGCCCATCTTCCTCTTCTTTATATGTGGGATGCCTGCCACAGCATGGCCTGATAAGCATTGCGTAGGTCCACGCCCAGGATCCAAACCTGTGAACCCTGGGCCACCGAAGTGGAGCTCATGCACTTAACCACTATGCCACCGGGCTGGCCCCTTACTTGATTTTTAAAAAATAGTCCTACAACGGGGGCGGCCCCGTGGTGTAATGGTTAAGCGCATGTGCTCCGCTTAAGTGGCCCGGAATTCCCAGGTTCGAATCCTGGGCGTGGACCTACGCACCGCCCATCAAGCCATGCTGTGGCAGCATCCCACATACAAAATAGAGGAAGATGGGCACAGATGTTAGCTCAGAGCTAATTGTCTTCAGCAAAAAGAGGAAGATTGGCAATGGATGTTAGCTCAGGCCCAATCTTTCTCACCAAAAAAAAAAAAATCCTACAACAGAAGGAAAGAAAGTACAGAAATAAAAAGTCCAAGATGAACTCAATGGAGTGAGATGTCTCTGAGATTGGTGCATTTTCCTTTTTGAAATGTCAAATCGAATTAAACCTTTCAAAATTAAATTTGAAGATAATGCTCTCTGATCTTTTGAATGGAATTTTAAATAAAATGTGGCAGAATGCAAAAATGCATACCTATGGTAAGGAAAACCAACAGGACAAATCTCAAGGAGAACACCTACTACCCCGGCCCCCTGCAGGAACACAGGACTTCCTATAAGTGTCCTAAGGTCTCAGACACGGTACAAGATGATTCTGAGAGATTGTTGGGAATAATCCTCACTTTACAACCTCAGACTGTGGGTAGGTGTGGTTGGGAAGCCCACACTCATTGGGGAGGGATGGGAGCCTCAGCCAGTGGGCACTCTGATCCTTCAGTACTGCAGCTTTAGCTAATGTGTACCTCTTGTGAGGATGGCCCTGGTCACTGGGAATATTCAGTCACCATCAGCCAAAGCCAGGTGTGGGAGGGCTGGCAGCGGTCATGGGCAGGTGCTTGAATCCACCTGCGAGGATGAAAACCAGAGTATTGGCTCCTTTATAATCTACTGAGCTCAAGTGCTTGCCAGGCATGGCCTTCGTGAGGACTTGGCCCCTGGGCTTATGGGGTTCCTCTCTGGTACTTATTTGTCCCTGGAGTCACCAGAGTCATCCCTTCACCCAGAATCTTGGACTTTTCTTTGGAAAGAAAATTCCGTAGATCTGTATAAAGGGGCTAGAAGGCTTGGGATACTGCCCTTCTGTTTCCTGAGGCAGCCACTAGTGGATAGTAATGACTAGTCTCCACTGCCAGGCACAGTTTGCACATTGCTCTGGTAAAAGCCCAAGCATTGATTAAATGATATCCATGTGTTCTGAATAACCAGAAACATTTTTTTTAAGTGTACAGATCTTTAGGCTTTTTATCAGCATGATTTGCAGTCTCTGTCTCGAGTATCTAGTGTCTATGATTATCTGTATCCTCAGATTGTCTTCTAACACCTACATCTTCAACAAGGTAGAAAAGGAGAAAGGAATTGCTTAAACGGGTAGAAGCCCGAACCAAGGGACACATGTATTTCTAACACATTTGCAGGAAATTGTCTCATTTTTACCTTTTTATTCATAATTACATTAAAATTTAGGCATGCAGTATAGGAATTTGAGGGAACGCACTTCAGCAGCCACTTCTCTCTACCCTTTGCTCCTCAGTTTGGATTGGCTGGAGCAGTGGTGTTTTAGACTGGGGGTCCCAACCCGTTAGTGAGCTGGAAATTGATTTATTGGGTCATGACGAGCATTTAAAAAAATGAACCATAATAGAATGGAAACTGTTCACAGTACATTGCATGTTAAATTTTGTTTTATAAAATTTTGTTTCTTTTAATATGTAGTGTTTGTGTGTGTGTGTGTGTGTGTGTGTTTAATGAGCTTTCAATATAAAATGTATTTCTTCCTGTGGGTTGCAGTAAAAGAAAATTGGACTAGTGCTGCCTTGGAGGAATTTCTGATCCAGGGAGATGGCTTTCTTTAAGGGAGTGTGGGGCATTCATCAGCTACCAGCAGTGTCCTGGGTATCTTTTTTCCTGTGGCTGTGGGGTACTCAGGATTCTCTTCCTGTGAACAGGCTATTACACAGTGGTTGTGTGTAGTTAAACCAGCGCTCTGGGACATTGTGGGGTTAAATGGGCTTTTGTGAGGTATCCCTAGGCCCTAACCATCATTTGTAGCATCTTTTCCATTGGGAAAAATTTGTTTTCGGTTCCAAAGAAGCAACTTACCAGTGAATTTTTTTGAGCAGAACACTGTCACAAATTAGGTGCTTTTATACCTTTTCTGTATTATTTAATAGTAAAATCTATTTGTGCCTTAAGTTGTCTGTCACACTCCTTTGCGTTTTTTCATTTCTGATGAAGAGTGATGTGTTATAATAGGCGCTTAGGGTGGCCTGGGGTGAGTGGTGTTGCTGACAGACAGCCCTTCTAAAGAGAGAGGCTAGGGAAGTCCAAAGGTCAGAACATCTGTGCCTCTGCGCCCCCTAACGAATCTCGGGAGAAAGGCATCTTCCTGCACTTGCAACATATATAATCCACCTAGTCGAGTTTCTTTTACCATTGAAGCCAAGGTGGTCTTATATCTTAATATCAGGCTTTCTTTACAAAGGCGTGCTCATGGTGGATCTGCCCACTCTTCTCTCAGTAGGCATATATCGAGCACCACTTTCTGTGTGAGGCACTCTTCTAGGCCCTAGGGTACCGGGTGAGCAAGGCAGGGAGGGGCTCCAGCAAGCCTGCTTTGGGCCCATCTCACACTCAGGCCTCGTCTCCACTGGCCCTGTTGCCGAGCTGTGCAATAGATTTAACCTTCCAAAGTGACAGCTGGGCCTGAGGACCACTCTGTCCTCACGTGAGTGGAGCCAGGTGTTGGGTGTGTGAAAGGCTTATAAGAGAGAAGGGAGTTCCTTCTAGGGAAATGGTACAGATTCTTTCAAGAACAAAAACCTTAGTAAGATTTTGAGAGCCCCAGCCCAACAAAGCAATAAATAGTTGGGGCTCAAGCTCGTTCATAGACAACAGTAAGGGAGGACAGTGTGCATCAAATCAAGATTCATTGCTCTGGTCTCTGAAAAACTTTCTTAGGGAAGCACCCTACCCCCTCTTATAGCCTCCCAATTCCATAGTATCTAACCCCTTGTGAAATCTATCTGTGTCACACTGCCATTCCCTAAGCACAACTCCATTCCAGGAAGAACTTATTTCACTGCCTCTTTTTCCTAAGATTTATAAAAACAAAATGTATGAAGGGAATGTATGCTAATTCTCTTGGGACTAATTAAACCAACAGATTCAGGGAAAGAAAGCAGAAAAGATTTAGGATAGTTAAGATGTAAAAAATGTAATTTTCGGGATAACAGCCATCAATTTTTCCACTGGAGTGTTTTTCTGAAGGGCAGAGGGCAAGAAGCATCTTACATCCTCTCAAAGCTGAGACACATTTCAACATGGAGATATTAGAAGCAAATTTGGTGCCCAAGACAGGTGCCAGATTTTAATTACAGTTGGCATTTCTGAGCATGCTTTTGGCAGAGGTGGCCATCTTGTTGGAAAAGCCATAGATTTTGACACTAGCAGTATGGGTGCCCAGTTCAAAATGATTGAAAATAATTTCCCTCCTATTTTCATCATGTTGGTTGAGAGAGAAAACTTCAGTGGTTATTATTTAAACAAGATATTCTCTGTTCAGAGAAAACAGTTGTTCGTTGGAATTGTCTTGGTGGTTTGGTGTGTTAGCTCTTGGGGTAATAATTTCTATCTTAGAGCCTTTGAAAAACCCCAGTTAAAACAATAAAATAGGATGTTTCATTACAAGAAATGAAGTTGGCATACACTAGGTTTTCCATTAAGTTCCAGGTCACAGACAAATAAAGAAAGTATGTTAGGGGGAAAAAATCCTTTTTAAAAATAATTAGGGAGCTGTCTGTTTTGTTCACCAGATGGAAAATCCATAGTTGTGGGTGGTCTGTGTTGGAGAGGGCATCTCACAATTGGCAGGACCATGCCTTTAACTTTTCAAGTCCTAGGACAAAAATCTGAATGCTGTTGACTGTTCAGAAGGCTCCAAGTATATATTAGCCCTTCCAGGCTCTGCTTCCTGAATTTTACCAGTTTTTTAAAGAGTGTGTAGGTAAAATGATTATGGAATGCCAAAATAAATAGTCCATTGTTCTTTGAATTCTGAAACAGTATTCTTGTCAGTCCTTGTTTTCTGTGACTTCTCTCACTGTCAATACATTATGATGATAACCTGATTAGTGGAACTGCCTATGTTACTATTTAGAAGCCCTTTTTATTACACTAATGTATTCCAGAGCAGATAAGATGGCCAAATGCGCCCAAAGCTTAAGAAACCGTCCTATCATTGTTATTTATTGAAGAAGGAGATTGTTCCATCATTGATGTTTAGGATCTTTTATAAACTTGCTTTGATATTCTGATAAAATTAATTCAGTAAAAAGATATGCTTTTCTTACTGCTTTGTCAGACTGATAATAGAAAGTTAGCCATCTGGCTTCACTAGTAGTTTTTTAAAAACTAGTAGTTTTTTTAACATGCATCAAAGTATCATTTTTTTCAGCCCCATCTTAGGTGTTACATGGCTTTACATCTTCAAGTCAGACTTTGAAATGAAAATGTTTTATGTTGTATGTATGTTGTATTTATGTTTATATTAATATTTCATTCATAAATGTAACCCCTCCCAAATAAAAAAAACCGTTAACGATTACAGGAGAGTTAAATTAATAGAATCATTTCTGATGCCTAAATGCATAAACTCTCAAATCGAGTGAAAAAAAGCCCTGGAACGTAAATCATTTTTCTCGGACAGCAAATGTTTGGCTTTGGATGTACTATGATATTCTGCCTATGTGTAGTAAAAATGGCAATGATTTATTAGTTCCATATCCCCCCAGCACAGATGCTGCACAGTCTGTCCCTTTTCTGGGCACTAAACAGTGGGTTTTAAAAAACATAATTTCGCTCAAGTTTTCCGCTTGCGTTCTGTGTTGTACTATTAATAGCAACCCTTTGTTGTTCTTGCCAGCTCACTTCTAGCATAAGACAAAGGTGTGCGGGAACCGGTTTTAACTAAAATACTTCTAATTGGCACCCATTTTTCATATGATAGTTCAGGTACAGTTCTGTGAAGAATATAAACACCCTTAAAAATTATGTCATCAAGGTAAAACAGCTAAACAAGTGTAACAGTTAAGTAGACTTCAGTGAGATGTACTTTTGCAATGTTGTGGTTTCTTTGTCAAATCTTACTTATTTGCTGTTGAAAGAGGATGAAGGATGGGGGAAATTTGAAACAGTGATGAAGGATTTATATATTAAGTGTTCTTTGATTATTCACGAAAAAAAATTTTTCAAGTGGGGAAGAAATAAAGAACGGTGTTGGAAACCCCAGGTATTCGTCCACTTTACCCTCATTGTCCAGGAAGACAGAATTTGTATCGCTAAATTCTCATTCAGAGATGAGGTTGAGTCTTGATTTGGCCAAAGGTAAATGTGCTCTTCTGAGGAGTAGGGTAAGCGAGGAGGCCTCTCTGTTAGGTGTGTTGTTCTGGTCATTGCACCACTCAAGGCCATGGGCTCTGACGCTACATTTCCATGTGTTTTGGCTGAAATCTTTGAAATTATCCTTGACTCCACCCAACCCCTTCGATTCTACGTATCTCCATCGTGGCTCATGGCCATCCCCTCCTCACTGCCGTCCTAGTGCATCGCTGTCTCCTCTTGCTAGTCCCTCTTGCCTCCCATCTGTCTTCCAAAAGGAGCTCTCTGAACACAAATCTCATTGCTCTACTTTCTTAAAGTTTCAGTATCTCCCAGCACTGAATAATGAAGACCCTACATGAACATACGATGTCCTTTATACCCCGACCCAAAATTACCTTTCCAGAATCATCTCCTTCCCACCCCTTGTACCTGATCCTCCAGCCACATTAAAATTCTCCCCACCATGGGGGCCGGCCCCGTGGCTTAGCAGTTAAGTGCACGCGCTCCGCTGCTGGCGCCTGGGTTCGGATCCCGGGCGCGCACCGACGCACCGCTTGTCCGGCCGTGCTGAGGCGGCATCCCACATACAGCAACTAGAAGGATGTGCAACTATGACATACAACTATCTACTGGGGCTTTGGGGAAAAAAAGGAAAAAAAAAGAGGAGGATTGGCAATAGATGTTAGCTCAGGGCCGGTCTTCCTCAGCAAAAAGGAGGATTGGCATGGATATTAGCTCAGGGCTGATCTTCCTCACACACACACAAAAAATTCTTACTGTAATGAGAGACCCCTTCTGCTGTTTCCCATCTCCTTGCCATTGTTCATGCTGTTCGCTCTGCCTATAGTATTCTCCTCCCCATTTTCCACCTGGTGAAATCCTGCTGATCAAATATCACCTTCCTGTTATGACATCTTACCAAGCACCCACACCAACCCTGGCCAACAGACACTGGCTAACAGACACCCTTCCTCTGCATCTCTGTAGCTTTGCTCATGTCTGATTATTGTTCTTCACACCCTGTTCTGTCCCCCATATCAGAGTAAACCTCCTGGAGGGTAGGGCTATTTCTTGTACCTGCTTGAAAGCTTGGTGCCTGTCTTGGTGCCAAGCACATGACAAGAATTGAATAAATATTTTTGAGTGAAATGGATTCTGGGTTGTGGCTCTCTATCAGTTAAGATTCTTAGTTGTAAGCAATGGATACTGAGTCTGGCTCTTCTAGACAAAAGGGACATTTATTGGAAGGATATGAGCACACTCACAAAATTGATGGGAAGTCAGCTCTAGGCAGCTTGACATCAGCACCCCTCCTCCATCTCACCCCAACTCAGCCACCAGAATGAGTGTGCTGCCAGCATGTTCCATCTTTAACTCTGCATACTCCAGGGAGGGAGTGTCTTATTGGTCTAAATGGGTCCACCCTTTGGCTTTGGGAGAGCTGGGCCCCTTGATTATAATTCCAGCAGTCTGAAAGCTAGGGGTAGGATGAGGCATATTCTCAAAAGGCGTGGATCTTGGAGCAGTCAGTAACCAATAAGTGTTCACATGGGACTGAATCTCCTGTTTCTAGCACTCGAGCACCCTGTCTGGCCTGTCTAGTGTGACTTGCTAGGGATTCTGAGCAAGACTTTCTACCCAAAAGAGAAGGAAGTTCTATTAAAATGCAGATATCCCTGGGAAGGGATGATAACACAGCCCCTGCTAGTCAGCATCAATTTGCCAGAAGTAGAACCTGTGGGTGCAGGGTACAGAGTAGGCGTGGGTGGGTGACGTGAAAAAGGGCAATGAGCGTGCCAGCAATACCACTCACACCACCCAGTGGTGTCACATCCTCTTTCACTGTCACACTCGTGGGCGAAGCCATGTGGAGGCCTCCATGCGAGAACAGTCGGGTTCTTGGCGGGGCCCTGGAGATGAGGATACCCCTGAAGCTTATTTCCCCTTATAAATCAATCACATGGAGACAATGCATACTGCTCTTCCAAGTGGAAAGGGCTGTGCGGCCACCTGGAGTGACTGATAGAAAGGTGGGAGGAGTTGCAGTCACGAGCTGGGGGAGACACAATCTAAAAGATGATGAGCAGGTGGCAATAAAATAGCATTTCCACGATGAGTAGGCTTTGAACGTGCATGGTAGAAGGGGGATGACCCTGGGGAGGTGGGATTATGTGAGCAACATCACAGGAGGCAGGAAGGTGTGTGGTGTGCTGGGAAGAGACAAGCCAACTGAAGGCAGCGGTTTGTGGAGGGGGTGGTGGGAAATGAGACTGGAAAGTCGCCTTTAGATCAGGTTGTGGAGAGCGTGGGCCTCTAGCATAAGGGTTTTAGATGTTGCTTTGTAGGCAACTAGGAGCGCCTATAGATGTTTCAGAATGGGAGTATCCTGATGGATGTGCTGTTTTTAAAAGAGCAGGAGCAAGTACTGCGCCACTGGGGTTATCAGACCTGGGGCACGAAGAGCAGGGGCTGGCTGGGGCTTGGGGCCTCGCTCTACCGGAGTCCTGCATGTGGCAGGGTGGGCCTGTCCAACCCACATCTTCTGGTCCTGCTTCTTCTCTTTCCCACTGTATTATGCTGCTTCCATATAGTCTTGCTCGCTGTCAAGGTCTCCGAAGCAGTCACACCAGGGCCATTGGATGAAAGTAAAAGTGGGCAGAGCACAGAGCCTCCAGTCTCAAAGCCTGTCATGAGCCAGTTGAGACAAGTCACAATTTTTAAATTAAGTAAGTATTTTAAATTAAGTAGTATTTTAACAAACTTAAAATGTCTAGAGTCCTCACTGCCGGTGCCCAGTAGGCAATACTGGAATGCAGGAAGCTTGTCATTAATAATAATGAGAAATAACAGTGCTGATATTAATCTTACGTCGTCCAACCCAGTGGTAATGTCTCAGACCTCACACTGCCACATGTGTTCCAGACTCTGTACTCAGCACTTGACCTACTGTAATGCCTCAGAACAGTCCTATAAGCTTGGTCCTGTAATCAGTCCCATTTTACAGATTAGGAAACATGTTCACTGAGGTTGAGAACCTTGGCCAAGGTTACTGAGACAACAGGGAAGGAAGCTAGGCCTGTGTACCTAGGTCTGCCTGGCTTTAGAACCTGTGTTCTTAAGCATTAAGCTATGCTCAGCTGGTCCCTTTAGCATGGGCAGGAGGAATAGGGCCAGTGCTGTGGGATTTTCATGGTGTAGTTCCCTTGGTGATCGCCTCCCTCCTCCTTTCTGTCAATCAATGAAAATGCATTGAGCCCCACCCCTAGGCTGGCTCTGAGCTTGGAGAGTACATCATCTCATTTAACTCTGATGCCAGCGTGTAAGACAGGTGTTGTGACCTCTGTTTCATGTTGGATGAGTATGAGACCCAGAGAGGTAAGCATCTTGTTAGGATCGCATACAGAACCAGAATTTTGGCCCAGACCCGCTCCAAAGTCCATTCTTTTTGTGCAATGGCCAATCTATCACAAAAATCCCCCTCCCTGCCAGGTCTAAGTAGATCTTAAATGTTCTCGCCACACACAGAAAAATGGTAATTATATGAGGTGATGGATGTGTTAACTAACTTTATTGTGGTAATCATTTCGCAGTATATACATATATCAAATCATTACATTATACCCTTGAACTTACACAGTTTTATATGCCAATTATATCTCTGTAAAGCTGGGGGGAGAAACAGAACCCAGGGGAGTATAGCGAGTGCTACAGTGTTGCATTTTGTTACTGTCACAATAGGTACGCTCTTTCAGGGGTCTGCACACAAAGTGTGACTCAGAGAATGAAGCCAGGACAGCTGCCTGTAGTGGCTGGGATAGGAGTGTGGGTCGGTCGGTTCTGGGCATCTCCCCTCCCTCCCAGGCCTCGCTGCACATGCGTTGTACCACAAGATGCCACCTCAGGTGGCCACAGGGACACTGTGAGGAGATGTGTGTGCGATATTTACCACTGTGTCTCAGTAGGATTAATATCAGCACTATTATTTCTCATTATTATTCATAAAACAAGCGTCCTACATCCCAGTTTTGCCTGTTGGGCCCTGGCATAACTGGAGGTGGTGTCCTCTCTCATCCCAATACATCACACACTGGGGGTCTGTCCTCTGTGGAGCTAACAATCAAAGTAAGCATTTGAATCATGGAAACTGCTGGCCTTGCTCTGATGCCTATTATCAGTTTGTGGCACAGCCCTCCCTGGATGTCAGGCAGCAGGGATGGCCTCACATGATAAGAACAAGTACCCCTTCCGTTCCATTGGCCGTGACTCTTTGCAGAGCATGTCCACGTGGGTGACCTCATTGCATTGTCAGCAACCCGCTCTAAGGTGGACAGGCAGATATCATATCTCCATTTCATAGATGGACAAACCAATGCTCTGACATTCCATGCTTTGCTCAAGGTCACATAGCTTAAACCAGCCTCCCATGCTTAACCCCACCACTGCCACATGTTAGTTATGAGCTGGCTTCACCTCTCTCGTCCAGTGTCCTGATCTGTGCAAAGGGGACGAGGGGAATAGTACCTGCCTCAGAGAGGTTTTGTGAGGATTCAGTGAGATACAATTGGAAGAGCTTAGAACATGTGTGGGCATAGTAAGTGTGATGTAACTGTTTACTCTTATTATTAAAGTGAAAGGGGAGAGGAGAAGGAGTGAGGCGGTAATCTAAGGAATATCAGCCTCTCTCAGTTTACCACCGCATAAGACCCTGGTGTGCTGGAGCTGCCTTGGACTAAGTCCCGTGAGTCCCCATGTCCCCTGGCATGGGGCTCTTCCCAGCACTGTCTGCAAAGGTGCCTCCACTTCTTTTTACATGAACTGTCCATCCTCCTCTTGGTGACCCCTTCTCGCAGCAGGAGGGGATGATGAAATGAGTCCTTATCTCCCTGGGTCACCTGGGGAGGGGCCATCACCTGCTGAGTCACTTGAGCTGGAAAGTGAGAGTTAGAATAGGTATTTTTCAGCTCTCACAGACTACCTCTCTTTCCTTACCTACGGAGGACTATTGATCCCCAGTCACAGGGCTAATTATTTCCTCCCAGAAAGATGAATATACTGCCGCCAGAGAGTGGGCATGTATAGACAGCAGGGCTCCCTTTTTATTTAGTCTGGTCCTTCAGGTGTGGTCACAACAATTCGTTACGTAGAAACAGCCCCAATAAGCTTCCCCACATGGCTCGGAGGCAGCCCTCAGTGGGGACACCTGCGACACCACACTTTGCTTCTGGCAGACCCTCCCCAACATTTGGGATCATCCCTCTTATTGTTTTGTTTTCTGAGGCTTTTTATTTTTTTGATTTATTTTGTCATTAGGACAGAAAAGTTACAATTATTGGGCAGGAGAGTTGGGAGTGCTGGAATAAGCCAAAATGGAGTGGGGAAATGGGGATAGGGAGCCACAGACCAGAGGATGGATGTTTCTAGGTGTAGCTAGACTAGGGTGCAGGTCTAGGCACACCACTAGATGGCACTCACACATTAGCGTTAGGCTCGGTCCATGACACTTTCCACTTTGGGCCTTTGTAAAATCTCTCTAGGGACTAGCCAAAGCTTTGTATCTGCCATCTTCGTCCATCCATTCATCCCTCTAACCTCTCTTGATCTCCCACAGATAGGTAGATACGCTTCTCTCCCTCTCTTTCTCTCTCAGTTTGGTGACCTTCTCTCTCAATTTGGCGACCTTAAAAACCTGCCAAAAATATCTTCAAAGCCTCCCACCTTTTAGCTGCAGTGTTGTGTTTTTACTATTCTCCTAGGCAATTGTTTACATGGCAATAAATCCATTTTTAGAGTAGGTAACAGAAGGAAACTTGTTTCTCTCTTCAGTCATTCTGAGGGTATATTCAATAAAAGGAATGGAAATGGAGGGGAAAGGAGTTACTAAAAAACATAATAAGTAACAGAAATGTTTAAAAATATTCCCATTCAAAATTATGGATTAGTAACTCGTGATGAAATAAAAAATCACTTAAGATTAATGAGTTATCAAATAATTTTCTTGTGTTAGAGAATTTTCTGTAAGCCGAGATTCAAATGCAAAATGTCTTGTTGCATACTATTGGGGATAGGAGGGAGAAGGGATAGAGAGGAAATCACAGTTGATATGATTATCTTTACCAAGGTGTGTATTGTGTAAAAGCAAAACCCATCTTAAATTTATAATCTTTCTGATATTTCAAAGAAATTAAAAAATTAATTTCTGTATGTCAACTAAAATGGATTCTGCTACTGTCTGGTTCAGTTCTCTCTCAGCGACGTGGACATCTTGGAGAGCTGTTCGAAGCGTCCATGCAGGCGTGCTTCATCTGTGCACTTCTTAGCTGAGATAACAGTGCTCCAGGCCCCACTGCTAAGGTTAACCTGTACACCGCAGAAGGACAACAGATGGAAATTCTGGTTTGCAGCCACTGCAGAAAAATAAAAACACGTTCCAAAGGGAAAAGGATCTTGTATTTCTGCGTTTGAACCTTTGATCTGCATTCACATCTGAAGGGAAGGCTAGACCTTTTGGTGGAGACACATGGCTTTGCATCTGTGAAAACACAGCTGTATAGCAAAACAAAACTAGTGGAAAATACAATGGTTTTGCTGTGTCAGGCTAGCTGCGAATTGCTCAAATTCTATACAAATATTGTCTTTTGATAGCTCTTCCAAAAATCCTTCTTGACTTTCTATATAATTATTTGGTAATGTTTTATTCTTTTAAATTCAGATTTTGCACTTTTTAGGATTAAGGGACATGGGTCTCAGAATTTCTCTCTTCTTTTAAAAAGGCGGTAAAATAATGGCTTGTAGTTAGATCATAACATTATCTAAATTCTGACCTAATTACAAGGAGATGGAAAAAAATTAAACCCTTTAAAAAAAGGTAAAGTTCTAACTTGATCCTTGATCCTGAAAATCTTTTTTTTTAAAGATAACACTGCATGCGCTTTGTGCTGCAGGTTACATTCTGAAAGGCCTCTTAAGTACACTTGAAACTTAGCTGCTTTGTTTTGAGCAATTAAGATTTGTTATTGAGTGAATTAAGCAGCTCTGCTTTCCTTCATCTTTAAATAGTCGTCCTCAGCTCATTTCTTTATCGGTGTTTCCCAGTAACGTAAGCCAGGTTTCTTTCACTGGGAGGCGTTTGCCTTGAACCTCCATGTTTCCTCTCAGTCCCAGACACAGAGTCCAAGTCTGTGTGCCTGCCTTATCCTGCCCCATACCGTTGGTTTCCTACTATTGAATTGGCAGTCTTTTTCCGTCCCTCCCCTTCCTGTTGAAACTCTGGCCCCTCTCGATCTCCCCACTCCCTACCGATCTCCCCATTCCCTTCCACAGGAGTGGCATGCAGACAGTTAGGGGACAGAAGATGAAGATGAGAGTTTGATGTGTGGGCAGAAGGCCGCCTGCGTGCCCTGGTCTGCAGAGGGGTTCCTTACATTTTTCTGAAAGGGGCCGAGTGAAAGCAAGATTATTGTGCTGTCACCCTCCCCACCCTCTCTAACACCAACAGCTTTATCAGCAAGTGACTGGGGAGATGAAATGTGGTTTTCTTTAGGAGGGATAATTTTATTTTTATCAATAATAATAACAACCTTTAGTGTTAGTCACGAGATGGGGAGAGCCAGAGCCAGATAACAAGTCCTTCCACACACGAGAAAGTTTCCCCTTTGAAGTGCTGGTTCCGCCTCACCCTTCCAGGAGGGGAGAAGGGGGAAAGAAAACAAGTGTGAAGATCTGAAGCCACTGAGGAATGCTGAATTGATGTCTTTCCTCGGCATCCCTGCCCCTCTCACAGCCCTCCCCTCCTTTCAACTCCCTTCCCTTTGAAACTGCAGGTTGGGATGGTCAGGCCTTCCAGCCAGGCCCTGTGGTGGCTGCAGGCCTTCTCTCTCACAGGCGGTGGGGCAGTGGGGAGAAGGAAGAAGAGGCAGAAGACTGGGCAGAAGGTGGTGAGAGAGCATCATGCAGATCCTCTGTAGGGTTATGGTTGGAGGCTTTATCCATTGTGATGAAAGAAAGACAAACAACCCCCCCACCCCCCCCACCCCCCCCACCCCCCCGCAAAACAAACAAAAAGCCCTCCCCCAATCCCAAACCCTCCTTCACAGCTGCATTTTTGTTCCCGGGACTGTTGGTGTCACTAGAGCCTCTTTTTTTGCATTTCTAGAAGATATTGTAAAGGACTTGTCAAGCCTATTAATTTTTCAGGCAGAACAGATCAAGCCTGGCTTTGATGGTGCCATTTCCTAATTTAGTATTCAAAGGTGAAGAATCCTACCTTCTCCTCACTCTTTACATAATTAAAAGTTTTTTTTTTTTTCCAGTGGCAAAGACCTAGTATGTGTAGTATTTTTTGAAGTAAAAGGTGTAACTTTTCAGATAACGTCTGTTCTTATGCTCTTTGGTAAATATAACCAATATTTACTTTTTGCTGGTACTTAGTTGCATACCATCCACGATGAATTTTAATTTTCGACAGATGGGGTTATAAACAGTGTGTTCCTCCTCTAGCTCATTCCCCTAAGTTTAAATATATGTATTTCTGTTCTAACAGAGTGCAATTAAAAATAAAACTCTAGAACCGTTGATTGCCCTAACTTGTCCATTATTCTCGATTTTATTTTACACTCGAGTATTCTAAAGTTCACTTAAGTGGACTTTCACATGTTTCCATCTGCTGTGTTTAATAGCAAATTGTGACCCTCAAAACCACTTCAGGGCCTTTTGTGCTCTTATCTGTGCATTTCAATACCTTCTTGGGGAAGTGCCTTCGGTTCACTACATATGCAAAAAGCTCGGCTTGAATTTTTTGACACCCCCCCTTCGTTTGTTGGTGGAGTCCTGTTTTCCATTGTCTGGTTGTTGATGTTGGCAAAAGTCATTTGTTTAACGATTCTAGGGATACTACGCCTTATTTATTGGAACGAAATCCGAAAATATCCCAGAGAATTTTAAAAATTAATGCATGCCGTTGAAACTGTTACATATTCGCAGTTTTATTTTCCCATCATAAGGTGGATAATATTTTAGAGGTATTAGGTAGTACTAGTCACCAGAAGCCAATTAAAACTGCTAGGATTCTATCAAAAACCTGTTTGGTGGCATAAATAATTGAGATCTGGAAATAAAGCGGCCGCTCTGTGCACGACTAGCAGCGTTAGCAGTCCCTGTATTTCCAAGAACCAGGAGACGATTCCTGAGGATTATGTCGCCTGGATTTTAAAAACTTGATAGTAAGGCCACCCGCAAACAGATTTTAAAAAGCGTCTCCTTTGCCTATGGATAGAGAGGAATAGTGACATTATTTTCAGGTATTTGAGCATCTTAGAGAAAAGGAACAAATACCCAGACTCCTCGTGAACTAGGTGTGAACGGAATAAATTGAGGCACTGTCCCAACCCATCCAGCTTTTTAAAAATGATGTGATTAAAAAGGACATCTGAAAACAAATTTATGAAGTTGTTATGGCAACTCAAACACTTGGATTGAAATGTGTGTATCTGAAACATGAAAGATTGCAGAAAGCCAGAGAAATAAGCACGACATTGTATTTGGGAGAAGCGATTGAACAGTGATAGCCAAATATTATTCCTCCATCAGTCATTATTCAGGGTTACTGCCTCAATTTCCACTTTTTAAAATGTGTGGTGATGGATGCTTTCCCAGACTGTGTCGCATGAAGTCACCATGCCTTGTACCAGCGTTTGCTCATTGGTCGTTTGACCTGTTGAGAACACACTCTGCGTATTGTGTTCAATGCGGAGATGCATTTAGAGTGGCCTCAGCATTTGCCCATAAGTTTACACTTCTGTGTTCTCGTATTAATGTCCTTGGTTGTGAATAGTCTCTATGGTCTTTTCATTCACTATCTCCGCCAACCCAAGCCCACCACCAGTCACCAACAAACAGCAGCACTCAAAGGAGTCGAAATATTTAAATATGCCCTAGAATTCTCTTTTCTGTTCTAAAAGCTGTATGTCCCTTCTACATAATTTGTTTTTATCTTAGTTTCTCATGCTTTTTTATTTTCCTCTTCAGTGCTGGCAAGAGTATTAAATAATTGTTCTTTTAAATCACAGGCAAGGATATTTAAAATTAACACCTACAAATTTGTATTACAGTATGTTAGAAAAATCAATACTTTAAGCCACATCCAGAATGCTTCAGCTTTTTTCAGTCATGAGATTTCAGATATACACAGTGTCCAGAAAATTGTTTCTAAAACATTGTAACAATTTTTTGCAATATATTTTTTGCTTTAAATGAAAAGATAGTTAAATGTCAATTACAATAATTTTAGTAGACTACCCCATAAGAAATATGCTATTTTAATTCTAAAAAGTTTGATGCAGAAAAATACATTTACACCAAAAAATTGAAATGAAAATTTCTTCTTTACAAACATTGATTATTGAATGTTGATTTCTGGTTATTTGCTCTCCTTGATTTTAAGCATAATACTTTTTACTTTGAATAGTCTTAATTCCTAAAATTAAGCTGGGTGAAGCAAAAGAGAAAAAAAAAGTTAAACAATTTTTAGAATATTTTATTTTCCTTAAGTCATGAATTGGAACTTTTCACTCTTACTGAAATTACTCAACAATTTTTTAGTTGGACATAAGGATATAATATAAAAAATGCCCTTATATAATGGAAGGTTTTCCTAATTCTTTACAGACTGGAATCAAAACATTATTCTATTGCAAAATTAACTATGGTTAATCTGTCAGACTAATTATTCATTTTAAATATTTGATTAAACCTGTGCATTTATGTGTTTTTAAATCCCTTTTGGAAATGCACATGGAAGTGATTCTATTTTCATATAACTTCCTTATTTTGAAGATCCATAGATCAAAGATGGTATCAAAATAAGAAAGAATGTTTCAAGAGTATTAAACATAAGAAGCTGAAGTCTTTGCACACATTTTACAGTAATAAATTTCCTTTTTCCTCTCTTTAGCCTTTCCATTTTAAGGATTAAAAAAAAGTATGATTTTGATGCTTCCAAAGTGGATACTATTTATTTCAGGTGGGTCGTTTAATAGTTTGTTGATGTTTTCGAGGTCTCTAAACAAAGTCTGATGTGTTAACAGTCTTATTAACAATGTTAAAATAGAATTAACAGCTTGTGGATGCCTCCAGAGCACAATAGCCTGTCAACCTCGCCTGCCCCCTTATAAATTGTACCCCTGCTGTCTTCCCTTTGTTTCATGCCCAATCAGCAAACTAAACTTTTGTGGAGAGAGAAGGCAGTTCAAGTGTTTCTGCCGCAGCTGAAGGGAGGAGCTAATGTGGAATTTATTGGGAGACCAATCAGTGCTGGAGGGCAGAATGACCCCAAATTGGGAAGAAGGACTTTGTTGACCTGCTTGGCTCCCTGACCTTTCCTTGCTATTTTGTCGCTTTAAAGAGCTTTCCTCTGGTTGTCTCGTACGTTATGATGCTTCTACCAAAGCCACAGAAGTTTTGAAAGTTTGAGATTATTGAACATACATCTCAGCACAGATTTAATTGTGCTGTGTGATTTTTAGTAATTTGACTAGATGTTACCACTCAAAATCATTTTTTAAAATCTGGCACAGTTGTTAATAGTTTTTTTTTTTTAAGGGGAAGAGCATTTCATCAATTATCTTGAGCCAAAATAGATTCTAAATCTCTTCCACTGTCTCTTCCCCATAGCTACTTTCCTCAAGAGAGAATCAGATTAGCTACTGATGTTACACGGATGGTCCTATTTTGTTGAATAGCTTTGAAGAAACAGATTTATGTCTTCTAAGTCTTTAAAACATTGTTGTTGTCAGGCAGTGATCATAATGAGTTGAAAATAAAGATTTTCAGGAGAAGGCTTATTTTTTCATTTACTAATTTGACAAATTGTCACATTGAAAAGTACAGATTTATGGGATAACCTGACAAATGGGTGATACCATTTTATCTTTTGCCACCATCTGATTTAATAACGTGTAAAGTACAGCACATTTATAAAATATTCCCCAATCTCACTGTACATTACACCAGTTTTGGTAAGGGATAATGAGACATTGAGAATTAAGTATTTTTTAGATTGCACAAGCACTTTCCTTGTTCATTTATTGGCATTGTTTTCTCTTGTAATATGTTTTTTTTGTTTATATTTACTTTTAAATGGGCTGTTCAGTGGCTCAAAATATAGCGCTGAGATCTGAGATGGTCACTGTTGGTACAAAGAAAAAACATCTCAGGCTGCATGCAGGACACTGAACATTTTCTTTAAACCAAGGTTAAATAAAATTTCTCAGATACATCCAGATATGGAGAATGAGTTATAGTTAAATGAACTATGGTTTCAAAATATGATTATTTTGTCAAGCAATATGCTAGAATAAAAATGGGGCAGTGCAAGTTTATCACTTCTCTTAGCTCACGTTGTGCTACTTAGGTGAATTCTAAGGGGAATATTTTATTATACTTTATAAACCCTAGAGATGTGCTTCCATCGATTGAACAATGTATGAAACTGGAGCAAACAGGGCCTCGTTTGATACTAGCCATATGTATAAGTATAAATAATAACATTTTCCAGTTGGCATCTTTGAATGTACACTGCTTCATTAGGTTCATTTCACCTGGCCAAGGAAGAATGTCCCTGTGGTAGTTCTCCCACGACTGTAACTGCTTGTCATTTTTACCCGAGGTACTCCTTGCTGCCCACCCCTGTCTCATAGCCCAGTGTGTCTTCACATTCCACTGCTGGGCAGCAGAACCATCTTTGCAACCAAGTGTAATTGACTTCTTTTTTGGTGTGCCCACTGAACGAGCGTTCTAGGCCCTGGAGCTGGGGCCTAGGGATGTGGGCACCATGCTGTCAGGGAGACCAAACATGAGTTTACTATCACCACTTGATAAAAGTGTCCAGTGCATGTCTGTGTGAGTTGGGGATGATGAGAAAGCCAAAGGGATTAACAACAAAGAAAATTTGTCACTTTTGTGCGGAAGCCGGCTGGCATCTCACAGGGACAACCTGAGCTGCTCCATTGTCCCTAAAGCTGGGTTCAGATGGATCCCGTTTGCTACTGCTATTCCAGGAGCATGCTACAGGCTTGGTCACCATAGGGGGAGGGGGAGGAACAAACTGAAGCCCAATGCTAGGACCCATTTCTTTTGTTTCAGGTGAGGCAGGGAGGGATAAGACTGCAAATTTAATGAAATTTTAATAATCAGTATGGTTTTTCTGCTTAAAGACTTTGTAAATAGCATTTATCCTCCAAAAGTTCTTTTTCTCTTTTTGTGATTTATTCTGTAAACTTGAAGGAAAAAGAGAAAAAGTCAATGGTCCCAGCATTTGCCTTAGTCAGTGACCTAAATGGATTATAACTCTTGACCGGTGACATTTACCGAGGTAAATCAGGACCATAGACATGGAGCTGTATCCTGATTCAGCTCTGGGACCCGTCCCTTCGGACAAAAGTTTTCATGTGCTCTTAGAATTCTGAATTGGCCACAGCAACTTTTAGGAAAGTAAAGGGTACAAATAAAGTTTCTGACAATTTGACTGTTTGCTTCTGCATTTTAAAATTTGTCAAATGTAGAAATAATTTTTCTCTGAATCTTTGTAATTCCCTGAAGTGGATACTTTAAAGCCAGTTGTGAAATGCTGCTTTAGAAAGAATCCGTGTAAATGTGCTTCTTTATTTAATCATAAGAGAAATTTGGATAAAGGATATTTTATTTTTCAGTAGTTTTTATTCCATAAGAATAGGAAATTACTGTTATTATGATTACTAATGACACCTTACATTTTCATAGCACTTTATAATTTTTAATGTACTTTTACAAACATTATTACATATAATCCTTGAAAAAGTTCTACAGAAAGATATTATTATCCTGGCTTTATAGATGAAGAAACAATAAATGCATGTATTCGTAACACGGCACATAGTGCTAGCTTTGTATTTCCAGAGAATTGTGTTTTAGGAAATATATTTGGTATGTAAAATGGCTAGAAAACACAAATCTAAGGACTTAAGAAGTTATTTTGGTTCCACACAATAGCTATAAAAGATGACAAAAACAGGAATAAAATCATGCGATAATGTGCAATTCTTCTTTTAATGTACAATTACATGAATTTTGATTTATGATTGCTTCATTTTCATGTGTAAAATACCATAATATGCTACATAATTATAGCATGACAATAAAACAGGAAAATTATCCTACATATCTTTAGAGGAAGAAATTATAATCATAATATCATAGCAGAAGAATGTTTTCCAGTTAAAGGGTAGTCTGGTTTGTAGTTTAAGATATGATTTTTTTCTTATGAAATCTCAAAATATAGTTACTCTTAAAAATAGTATTTTATCCCTTGCTTGTTAAGGACTAGGTAGCCAGAGTATGTGTTTTGGGGCAATTTGCTGCTGCTGTTCAGAAACAGAACTATATTATTGGGCACAGGAAAATATGATTAGTATTTCTAAGATTATTATAGCACAGCAAGATAGGGAAGCAGTCCAAAGTGCTAAAGGTTAAAAGCAATTTATAAAAACTAGGAAAAGACTTTACTTGTCAAAAAAAAGAGAAATACATGTTTCTTAAGAATGATTAAAATTGTCTAAGTGATATTCTTGACTACTTTTCATTATAATAGTTTCATATGATTTTCATAAAAAACATTTTGGTTGAGGGGAGCAGAGAAGGAAGAATTTTTTTTTTTAATTTTTTTTTCTTTAGTTTTTCTTTATTTATTTTCCCCCAAAGCCCCAGTAGATAGTTGTATGTCATAGCTGCACATCCTTCTAGTTGCTGTATGTGGGACGTGGCCTCAGCATGGCCGGAGAAGTGGTGCGTCAGTGCACACCCAGGATCCGAACCCGGGCCACTGGCAGCGGAGCACGAGCACTTAACCACTAAGCCACAGGGCCGGCCCAAGAAGGAAGAATTAAAATGAGAAAGAAGACAAAAAATTTCCTATTTTACAAGATCCAAAATCTTATCAATATAGTTTTCAGTGAAAAAAATTATTCAAGTAAACTTTCATATGGTGATCCTAAGAAGAGTCTCCACATATGGTCTCAAAGGTTTTTAAAAAATAAAACTCTGGGGAAATAATCATTTTATGAAAAAAACTCTATGTAGAATTTCACTAGGGTCACTCTTAGAATCAAATTAAGCTTTATTTCTATCTTTGTGATAATCAAGCATACATTTTGCATTCTAGAAGCTTAGAGGAGGGAAAAACTATTGGTATTATATGTCCGGGGTTTTCTTTAAACAACTCTAACATCAAAATGGCCAAACTGTTGGACTGATGCATGTTAGATAAAACAGATGGGATTCCCAGATCGTGCACCGTTCAGCCGTTTGATGGAATTCGCGCCACCCTGACCAGCGAGCCCAGATGGCGCTTAAATCTGTCACTCTTTAACGACCCTACTGTTTTTTAAAAATATTTTTATATTTGAGCCCATTTCGTTAATCTGAGAGATTAATCACTTACAAGATATGTCTGGGGAGGGATTTACTAGGGGTTTCATTTGGAGGAGCTGAGGATGAGAAGAATGAAGAGACCTCCCAAACACAGGTCCACCTGCTAGAAGGAGCATGGGGCTCGAGGCCTGGTGGACCCGGGGCTTTGGAACATTTTCTAGGCTGCAAGGCTGAGAAGGCCACATGGAGAATAGTAGGAATAGGGGTTAAAGGAAGAGGGGACGGATATTTGAGACTGGCCTGGGGGGGGGGAGGTAAATGGACATCGCCCAGAGAGACTATTGCATTGCCAAGCTTAGACCCTAGCAAGGGGCCAAGGGCTGACTGTGACCACACCAGGGTGGCTTTGAGCAGTCTGACCCTCACTTCATTGGAATGACACTGGTGGGTGTGCAACCTAGAGCAGAACCCAGAGATTGGGTCCAACATGATAAGACTCTCTGAGATGGTTCTAGAAAGAACCTGTTCTGCACCAGAACTTTCACAAATCCCATAGGCTTTTTCCCTGAAGGTTTTTTTCTTCTTCTTAAATTATTACTTTGAGTCATTCTGCTGAAATGCTTCAGTGATTTGGGACATGAGATGCTGGCCGGCTCCTCCCTCCAGAATCTCTAACCTTGGATACGTTTGCAGAGTGGCTTGGAACTGCTTTCTATTCCTGCTGGGACGGGAAAGGGAAAAGTGAATGGTTTTTCATTATGCAGACTTGATTTTTTTTTTTTTTTTGCATTTGAATCAGATGTAGCAGGTGTCAAAATATGGTGCAGAATTTACACCCGTAATGTGAAAATTTCCACTGCCCCCAAAAGCCACCAGAGACGGGCAAACCCACCTACATTAACAAAATTTAAAATTCCCTGCTGACCTAAAGGATGTTCTTGGTGGTATTTAGGTTGCTCCACGGTGGTTTTCCTGTTTGTCACATGATGCTGTCTATACTTGGGGGTCTCATGGAAGGCACGCTGATGCCTCTCACTGTTCCGTGTGTCAGAGCACGTGGAGATGAAGTCCCAGTGCCTGTGAGTGTCTACACACTGAAGACGTTAGAATTCTGCTTCAGAGCTTTTCCAACCCAAATTAAATGACGTTCATGTAGACCCAAAAATGACAGAGAAGCAAGTTGTGCTGGGAGATTCTTTTGGAAGCTTTAGAGTTCTGGAGGTCTTGCGACTCAGGGTCTGTCAGAACTCACCGCTCTACCTGAATACGGTGAGAGCTGACACTTGTAGTTAACCCCCAACGTGTAACCATCCCATGGGGACGAAGCTAAGTAAGTTCTGAACAGAGTGGAAGAAGATCGAGCACATAATCTGTTTTCATCTTAAATCTACTGTAAGCATGCAACTGTTATGATTCCTCCCTCTCTCTCTGTCTCTCTCTGTCTCACACACACACACACACACACACACACACAGCCACATTATGGAAAGGATTGCAGGATAGTCCTGCTGAAAGGATATTGCTTTTTATAGACGGTAAACTGCTGCTGGTAAACTGCCCGCATCTAATTCTGTAATAGGTTTAGGATTCGATAGTAATCAGTAAAGCACAATTTTGTGTGTATGTGTGTTGTGTGTTGGTCTGAATTTCCTAGGTAGTCTTTGGGTATTTACAGAATAAAGTGGAACATTTTGGGGGAAGCAACTAATGCCCATATTAAAAGTTATTTTTATGAAGTCACATAATGTATTTGGTATTATCTAAAAAACTTTCTTACCTTTTCAACTAGAGCAGATATTCCCAATAGTCAAAATAAACATTCTTTTTAAAATTTTACCGGTCAGCTCATTCCACAATCACCTGATTTCCTGTAAAGACTAAAATCTCCCTAGTATTGCAGTTGGCAAATGGTCTGTTTTGGAACAAAGGATATATATATATTTGAAGAATTCTGTGGCCATCTGAGAAATAAGGCTTTCACCCATCGTTTTTCATGAGTGCTTGCCAAATAAGTATGAAAAAATGAGGAGCAAAAATAACACTTCTCCCTTAATGGACTGTTGGCTATTTGGACAAGACGAATGTGTTTTGGTAGATAGAAGAAAGAAGAAACACCCTCCCTTCCCTGTGTCTAAACTCCCTCCCTGGGCATGAGGCTGGCACAGCAAGCCCACCCAGGCTTCCAGAGGGATGAACTGAGGGTGGCCTGGGGTCTGAGGTGCTGGAGCCAATCCAGGAAGTAGAATTAAGGGATAAAACCAAACTCAAAGGCAATGATACAGTTGAATCAAGGTGTTAATTTAGATGAAGAGTTGGAGAGAGAGAAGCTGGGTTAAAAGCAACCAGGCAGCTGGGCAAGCTGGTTCAGGGCGGAAGGCAGGAGACAGCCCCCGGGGGTGTCCTCAGCTGCTAGGGAGAAACACCAGTGCTGTTATAGGGCCTCAGCCTTGAATGGGAAGTGAGGCATGAAGGGCCCCAAAACACTCTTAAGAATATGTGGGTTGTCCTTCCTTCCTTCCAGGGCCTTCTCTAGCCATTTGCAAAAATTCTACAGGTCCTTTTACAGCATCCTTTAAGAATCAGGGGGAAAAAGTCATCAGCCTTAAAAAAGTTGAGTATCCCTAGGAACCCTAGTTTCCAAATAGGAAATGTAAAGTTGTGTGGGGGTTTCAAATTATTGTTTTGTTTTCTTCACCTCTGAAAGATTTCCTAGTTCACTGAAAGCCTGCCTTCAATTGCATAGATATTATAAAGTTTCTTTTTCATTCCCCATAGAGATCCCTATTTTTAGCTTTTCAGAGCTGTTACAACTGAGATATAAATGGTATTCTGCACCCCACACAGTACACAGCTCAGGATGAGAGCCTGAGTTCCTAGAACTGCAAGACAGTTTGGTCTCAGTCAATCTGTTAGGTTTCCTTATAGGCACGTTTTCTCATTCTATTATTTAATTTTAGTGAAAGGTCTGTTAGAAATTTCCATGTGTATAAATGATGCTTAAAAAGTTCTCACCCTCCAGATTATTTTATGTGGAATTTCCCATGGCAGTTCATCATCTCCCGAAACATAACTTGTTTGCCATTTCTAGACACATGCTCTAAAAGCAGGCATGGATCAGCCCCACCCTTCATGAAGGATGGGAGACTTAATGAATGGCTTTGGACTACCAGGTAGTTAGAACTGAGCCCAGAGGAGCCTCTGAAAGTTTTCATACTGGGAGGGGTATGATTGCATTTCAGGAAGATACTCCATAGCGGTGGGCAAGATAGATTCGAGGCCTTGGTGGAGGCCAGGGAAAGACTGGAAGCAGAAAAGCTGAAGTTAGGAAATTATTGCAAAAGTCCTATTAGGAGGAGACAGGGACCCAAACTTATGGATGGAAGCCAAGTGTGAGAGACTCCCCTTCTGCCTGGACTCCTTTCCCTGAATCATGCACCCTGAAAGCGAGTTACTGTGCACACTTTTAGTCATTTATATGGTGACCTTGAAGTGCTTAATGCACATTTCTTTGCTTCCTGGCTTTAATTTGGTGGCAGGAGAGCATAATAGTTAAGAGTATAGGACCCGGAGGTTAGAATCCTGTCACTATATTTGTTTTTCTGTGACATCAAGCAAATTATTTGGTTTTTCTGAGTCTCAGTTCTCTCATTTGAAAAATGAGGATGTGGTTATAATGATCAAAGGAGACCAAATAGTTAAACTTCTAAGATCATTGCCTGGTACACAGTTAGAACTCAGTCATATAACTATTAGTCATAATTTATTATAATTATAATTAGTATTGATAGCCATCATAATGGAAGCCATTTAATACATCAAATTTGGGCTACAAAGTTCACTGATAGTAAGAGATACATTGGGGCTTGAGATGATAAGCATTGTTTGATTCAATCCTTCATATTCTGTGAGGCTACTCATCTTTTTAAATGATATTTGTGTGTAAAGTAAAACTTTTGGACAACCATTAAAGCTTGCCCAAAAGTGTATTATAAAGAATCATATTGAATATATTAAGACTTTTATAAAAAGCTAATGCAAAACTCAAAAATATTCATATGTGGGCCAGTTTTACCCAGCACAAGCTACAGTGGTTCCTGAGTCGTTTAGGCCAATTCCAGCTCTCCTCTTGACCAAGTATTAGGACATGACATGGACTTTTTATAATTAAAAAAAAAGAAAAAAGAAAAAAAGATGCTAGATACAAGCCATGCTAAAGGTCCAGAGGTATAAATCATAATCAATCACTAATATTTTTATTTTTAACTCCAAGCAGCACCTGTGCTACCTACAGTTGTGAATACAGGGATGGTGAGATGCTTCTTGTTGGAGTTGTCATCTCTGAAGCAGGTGCTGCAGGCCTCCTGGGTGATGCTTGAGTGTCAGGTCTGTCTCATTTTTTAGAAGACCATATAACTCTTTAATATAGAGCTACATTATTATTAGCTGTAGGCTATTATTATTATTAATAATAGCTATGTTATTATTAGCTATTATTAGCCCCATTAAAGCCCTTTACAAGAGAAGGCAAATACACTGTAGGTGACTACTTTAGATTTTTTCTTTTGGAATTTCTTTAGTCTTAATCAGAAAAAGCTATAACAATAAGTTTTTGAATATTTTACATTTTGGCTTAGAATATGGCAGTGCTTCCACAGACTCATTGGAAAATTTCATGTAATATTTCTAAAATTGCAAATTGTGAATAAGATCAATGTGTTCTTGTTTCTAAACTCAGCAATGGGGCCGGCCGCGTGGCTTAGCAGTGGGGTGCGCGCGCTCCGCTACTGGCGGCCCGGGTTCAGATCCTGGGTGCACACCGATGCACCACTTCTCCGGCCATGCTGAGGCCGCGTCCCACGTACAGCAACTAGAAGGATGTGCAACTATGATGTACAACTATCCACTGGGGCTTTGGGGGAAAAAAGGAGGAGGATTGGCAATAGATGTTAGCTCAGAGCCGGTCTTCCTCAGCAAAAAGAGGAGGATTAGCACGGATGTTAGCTCAGGGCTGACCTTCCTCACAAAAAAAAAAAAAAAAAACTCAGCAATGCATTTTACTTACAAGAAGACCGGCATTTATACACAAGATGGGCAGGACACTTTAACTCTTCTCCTTTTGTAGCACTGGCTGTTTTCAGACCCTCTCCCTGTTTAAAGACCATGTCCACAAGTCATTGCAGGGAGGAGTACCACCATAGACCTCTGAATATCTCAGAGACCACTTGAGTCTGCTAGACATCTCTATAATCTGCTCTTTCCTTTCTGCTCCAAATGTTGGTACTTAAGTTCTTGGGAAATCTAGAGCACATTCTCCTCCTTTACCTGCGAATTTTCATTTGCTAGACGAATGTAAATATCTCAACATCCACAATTTCATTGCGAGACTCATGGAGTTGAGAGAATCTCTGTGTCATCTAGCATGTTTCAGGGCTATAATAACTATTAAACAGCAGTAGCAATAACTCTTTACCTCAATTTTCCCCACTGTTCATTTTGTTTAAAAATTGTGTAGCAAACTTTTATGCCCTTAACTCAAAATTCACTATTAAACAAACATTGGCCAGTGATGGGTCCAGTAGGATTTTTAGCAGTCATTCATTCATCCAACACATATGTATTGGGGAACTGCCATGTTCTAGGCACTTGAGATCCATCAGTGAACAGAACAAAGATCCTCCCTCCTGGAGCTTACATTTTAGCAGCCTAGCAACAAACAACCAAGATAATAAATAAGTAGACCATGCAGAATTTTAGAAGATTGTGAAAGAAAATGTACAGCAGGGCAAAGGAAATGGGTAGGGGTGGGAATCAGGTTGTAATTTTAAACAGAGTGGGAAGGATAAGCCTCATTTGAGACGGTGAAATATGAGCAAAGACTGGAAGGAGGGAAGGATTTATATATCTTATATATATGCATATTCTGGGAGAAGAGTGCTCTTAGGCATAGGGAACAGCCCTGTGTGTTCAAGGATAGCAAGGAGGCCTGGGAGGCTGGTGTGGATGAGAGAGGGACACAGAGCAGTAGGAGATGGGATGAGAGGTAATGGGGGACAAATCACTGCAAGGATTTTGACCTTTACTCCAAGTGAAGTCGAGAACCATCACAGAGTTTTGAGCAAAGCAGAAACATGATAGGACTCATATTTTAAACCAATCCCTCTGGAACCTGTGTTGAAAATAGGCTGTAAGGGACAAGGGTAGCAGCAGGAACACCAGGAAGGGTAGAAGGTTGCCTTGAGCCAGGTGAGAGCTGATGGTGGCTCAAACCAGAGTGAGAAGTGGTGAGATGTAGTTTGAATATATTCTGAAGCAGAACCAACAAGATTCTGGGGATTGAAGGTTTCTCAGTTGGAAATAAAAGAGGAGTCAAGGATGACTGTCAAGGTTTTTTGGCTTGAGTGAGTGGAAGGAAAGAGTTGCCCTCAAATGAGATGGAAGAGGCTAAAGATGGAGCATGGTTTTCCTGAGTATTGGGGCCAGAGGAGGAGGAAGATCAAGAGCTTAGCTTTGGACATGTTGAATTGAGATTATCTATTAGAAGTCCAAGTGGGGATGCCAAGTTAGCAGTTGAATACAGGAGTCTGGCATTTCAGAGAGGCCTGAACTAGAGATCTACCTGTGGAAGTTACTAGCATAGAGCTGGTATTTAAAGCAGTAAGACTGGGCCGGTCCCCGTGGCTTAGCGGTTAAGTGCGCGCGCTCGCTGCTGGCGGCCCGGGTTTGGATCCCGGGCGTTCACCGACGCACCGCTTCTCTGGCCATGCTGAGGCCGCGTCCCACATCCAGCAACTAGAAGGATGTGCAGCTATGACATACAACTATCTACTGGGGCTTTGGGGGAAAAATAAATAAATAAATAAAATTATAAAGCAGTAAGACTGGGCGGGGTCGCTTTGGGAGTGAGTGTAAGGCTACAGATCCAGGGCTGACTGTGGGACACTCCAACGTTAAGGGGCAGGGTTGGGGGAAGTGAGAGGGAAGAACCAGCAGAGGAGATGGAGAAATAGCAAGCAGTAAGATAGGATGATAACCAAGGAGTGTGTGTCCTGGAAATCAAGTGAAAACGTATATCAAGATGGGGTAGGGGATGGTGATTGTGCCAGATGCTTCTGGTGGGTCAAGTAATTTGGGAACTGAGAATTGGCTACTGGGTTTAGCAATATACGGGTCATTGGTGGCCTCCATAAGAACAGATTTGGAGGAGGTATGAGTTTTTCCTAATTTTCTCTCTCTCTACAGGGGAGGACAAAGTTTAAATAAAACTGTATTTGGAGCACTCATCAATCTTTATGGTTGACCCTGCAGTTTCTACTGGAACACATTAAAGGGACCAAAAATGTAAATGATCTCTACTTTTAAAAATACATGTATTAACAGCTTTATTGAAATATAGTTTATATATGATACAATTTACCCACTTAAAGTGTAAACAATTCAATGGTTTTTAGTCTATTCACAGAGTTGTACAACCATCACCACAATCAATTTTTAAACATTTTCATCACCCCCAAAAGAAACCTCATACCCATTAGCAGTCATTGCCCCCCAAACTCCTCAGCCCTAGGCATTCACTAATCTACTTTCTGTTTCTATAGATTTACCTATTCTGGATATTTCATATAACTGGAATCATATACTATGATCTTTTGTGACTGGTGTCTTTCCCTCAACATAATGTTTTCAAGGTTCATCCATGTTCTAGCATATATCAGTACTTTATTCCTTTTTATGGCTGAATAATGTTGCATTGTATGGCTATACCACATTTTATTTATCTGTTGATCAGTTGATGGACATTTGGGTTGTTTCTGCTTTTTATCTGTTATAAACAATACTGCTATGAACATTTGTATGCAAATTTTTGTGTGGACATATGTTTTCTGGGGTATGTACTTAGAAATGGTATTAGGTTTCTACTTTCTTTCTAATATTACCAAATAGCCTGTATCAGTGTTGCCGCAATTTCAGGCTAGAGGTCAAAAAATGAGACCAAGTTGAAAAGTAGGACCTGGAGCACACATGGTTCTCTTTTCTTTCCTGGGTTCCTAGGTTTCTAGAGCCATAGTTACTGTTGAATTACTGCAGTGCTAAATGAATGGATATTTTTCTTTGTTCTGTTTTGGAGCATAATACTATAGTAGCAGCATCAAAAAGGGCAGAGAGTGAGGGAAAGAATCCACCTGCATTGGATTACTGAAAAAATAAGGTTATTTCAGCATCCAGGTCATCGTTTACTTTTAGCTGCATAAAAATCTTCAAGTAGATTTTCTTACAGCATCTCCAAAATAAAGATGCCAGGAAGGGCAGCCAAATGAGAGAAAAAAAAAAAAAAGACTTGTAATTGCCTATCAGTCCTTGGATTTACTTCTGGGGAGCACCAATTAAAAATGTCAAACATGTGGCTTTTTCATTGAAATTATATTAATATGAAAGAGTTTTATTAAATATGATTGCATGTGTATGCGTGTTGATTTGCGTGTGTGTGTGTGTGTGTGTGTGTGTGTGTATGTGTGTGGTTTTAAACATTTCCATAATGAGTTCCCAAGTGCTTTTTTGGCCATGGTTATTAAAGCTTGTGTTTTGCGATTTATTTGGCAAAATGCCTTTAGTGAAGAAAGGATATAGTGTTCTTTTGGTTCTCTGCCCAAAGTAATTTTGGAGAAGTCTGTGACTGTGTTTAGTTCATGTCATTCATTGGAGACAAGTCTTGTAATTACATTTGATCACAATCAGTTTACAGTTGTTTTATCATGTTTTCATGCTGAATATCTACTCAGACATCATAGCAAAACTTAATGGCTACTGTTTTATTTGTATATAAAATGTTTTATAGCTTTTTTTTGCAATACACATAGGGTTTCAATCATCACTGCTGCATAGTGAGAGGAAAGCAATGGATAAAGAACTATCAAAAATCCTTAACTACATAAAATTTTATTTTGGGTCACCTTGCCATAAAAGATATTGAATGTATTTTGTGGCTTTTTTCCTTGACATGTTAACCACTGTAGTAGGGTTATAATATTTGGAGGAAACCGTATGAAATGTGGTACTTAATTCACCTAAGATGGTTTACATTTGTGTTCATTTTCCATTGGAAATTGGTAAACCAGTATTTTGAATGGCTCCTAGGTAAGAGAGTAAAAGGCAGCATATTGTTATTCTTGGGATTTAAAAGCAGGTTATCTTCTTAACTGCAAGGCTAAACATTTTGTTATTGTTGTTTCAGAAAGTCTGCTCTAACATCTGCACTGTGTGGCAGAGTTACATTACAGGATGTTATTTACAGCTACCAAATGCTGCAGGCTCTTGTGTATCAGACGGTCTCTAATTTGCGAATTGTGGAGGGCTTGCTTCACCAGTGAATTTGGTGAATTCACTAGTTATCTCCCAAGTGTCAATTCTCACCATTCCTTATTTTCCCCAAAAGGTTGGTCCCTGGCCCTTCTGAAAACTGCTGTTGGTCTATATGTTTGAGTCTTTGTGGTTGAAGAAGCTCCTGTTAGAAAAGTGTAATTAATGGGAAACTTTGACATCCAGCTGAGAAAATTAGTTTGCATAAAAAAAGGCAAGATAGAGGATTAAAGAAATTTTAGTCCTAATCTAATTAACACCAATTAAAAGATGCAGATGAATTTGCACCAACAAATTGTTAATTATACACCAATTTGCCTTTTTTACAACCAAACCAAAATTAGGAAAGTATTATTACCTTTTTTGTTTTAGGAGACTTCCAGAGTGAGTTTGTTACAATCATCTTTTGTATAATTAAAGAAAAGGTAGGTGGTAAAAGTTGGTGTGAAATATTTCATTCTCCTGATATTTTCATGTAGGTTAACTCTTTAAAGACGGAAAGAACAGGATAATTCTCCTAGGATTCATTCACTTACCAGACAGCTAATGAGGACCTACTACGTGCTGGATCCTTGCTCCATGCAGTGAAAAACCGAGCATGTATGCACAATTGGTTTTTCTCATTCAGAATATTTTAACTGTATTGCTGATATACTGCTCCTTAGAAAAAAGCCTTGTGACCTAAATTGTACAGCTAATTAAACTCTGCCCTGGATACATGTTATAAAGGGAGAATTGAACTTTTTTTAGGCCTCAAGAAACTCTCTTTAATGTCCCAGAACTCCTCTTGAACAAGGTAGCCTTTTGGGGTATTCTGCTTACATCTTCCTTACTTGGTGGGTCTGTGTTTCTGTTTACCAGAGTGTTACTCAGATGTCCACTGTGCTGGAACTTTCTTTTAACTTTTTTCATCACTCTTATAGCTCCTCAGATGGTGATCTGAATAATTGTGTAGGGGCTGGTGAAGCACAGACCTGTTATATCTGCAAATGACACATTTGTCCAAGTGTCATGTAATGAGTAATCACAACCCACTTTATATAAACCATATTTCTTCTGTTTCCAAAATGGGAGGGGGAAAGGAGGAGGGAAATGTTTGCTAGAAATGGAAAGAAAAGCATATCTGTGGATTCCTCTACCCATTAATTATATACAAAATTCAACAGCTGCCCCCAGATTTTCAGGTGCCTATGGTTAAACTTCATTCAACGAAAATATTTGGCTAACTAGGTCCTGGTGTGCGAAACAGCATTCTAAAGAGCAATGTATATTACTCTCTAGTGTGTATACTAGAATTTAAATAACAATATCTAAATGACCATGTTTTATTTTGAGGGCACTAGTTAATATAAAAACTTAGGATGCTCAGTTTGCATTTTTCAATATTTGTGCTAGAAACTTTTGCATTCACAACTTTGGCTGAAAGCAAACTGCTATAAAGTAGCTTTTACTAGCTGGTGTTTTCATGGGTAATGGAGGTTTGAAGTTGGCCTACTAATGGGAGAATTTCAATATGGCAACACCTGCGACAACAAATGGAAGGCATTCTTTAAAAACAATGTCTTCCTCCACACATTCCCAAGAGAATATCTGATACCATCTTTAACTTCTAGAGTACTCATTGTACTTCTCTGTGCTCATGACCGCAGGTCTCTGAGGATGCAGTGCACCCTTCCATAAAAGTATATTCCCATTTCATAGATTCCATGTGAAATTTTTTGTGAATCAAGTTAGAAGGTGAACAATGTAGCCTGATGAAATGGCATTAGTAGGGTTAGGATAGCAGTTGCCTGATTGATATTCCTGCTGCATAATAAAATAAAAGATGATGACCTAAGTTGACCAAGTCTTATAAAAGGCAATTGCGCATGAAGCCTCCAGAAATAATTGACAACGGCTAGTCAGCTAACAGACCAAATCTCTCACCCCAATCCTAAACCTAGAGTTTGTCACTATTAGTAGAAAAGCTTGTTTGTTTTATACTTCAGTAAGATCTTGAGTTATCCAAAGTACTTCCATCATTGAACGATGACGATTCCACCATGGTAGAAGAGGAATTTGGAGTGTGTTCTCTGGTGCTGCTACTGCGTGCCAATAGAATACCTGTGCTCCATGTCTAGGCTTTCCTCTGACCAGCAGCACAGAAGTGGGGTGGCCACTGAGATTAAGGGTCCAGTCTGTGGCCTTACCACAGACTGCTTGTGTTTCTCTCACTAGCCTGAAACCTCAGTCATATTGGCATCAGGCTTGAACCAAATAAATAGCTTACTTGTGAAAATGCATCACATTTTTCATGATGTTTTACTGTGGCCTATCCTACATGCTCTTTTTTATCCCACTAAAGGAAGAAAACAATAATTATATTTTTTTCTATAAATTTTAATTTTTCTCTTGTGATTATTTTGGACCAGAGCCATAACCTCAGAAGGTTATGTGAGGAGTCATTGGTCTGTGAACAAAGTCTTTACAAAGGATGTAGTATTGCAATTGACTGAGTCTAAAGAGGCATGAAAACTAAATGCAGTGAGTGATTCGGGATTGGATTATGGACCGGAAAAAAATAGACATAAATCACATTATTGGGCCAGTTGATGAAATTTGAATAGGGTCTGCAGAATAGATAACAGCATTGTATCAGTGTTAGACTTCCTGATTTTGATCATTGTGATGCAGTTGTATAGAAGCATGTCCTTAGTTGGGGGAGCTATTTAGGGGTAAAGGGGCACCATGAATACAACTTACAGATGGTTCAGGAGAAAAAATAAACATATATATAATATATGAACATCGATCAATCAATCAATCCAGAGAAGGCAGTAATGATAAAGCAACTGTGGCAAAATGTTAACGGTGAATCTGGGTGAGGGGTATTCAGGAGGTTTTTGTGCTATCCTTGGAGATTTTCTGTTAGTTTGAAATTATTTAAAAATTAAAAAAAAAAAAAAATTTGGGCCAGCCCCATGGCTTAGCGGTTGAGTGTGCGCGCTCCGCTGCTGGCGGCCTGGGTTTGTATCCCGGGCGCGCACTGATGCACCGCTTCTCCGGCCATGCTGAGGCCGCATCCCGCATACAGCAACTAGAAGGATGTGCAGCTATGACATACAACTATCTACTGGGGCTTTGGGGGAACAAATAAATAAATAAATAATTTTAAAAAAATAAAAATTTAAAAAAATTAAAGTAGAAATACTGAGTTCTTCCCCCAAATTAATAAACCTTCTTATGCATGATTCTGGAAAGAAGTCAGCGGTTCTACTATGACACGGATTCTCAGACAGATGCTGCCCCTGCACACATGCAGAGGATGAGTCGGACCGACTCAGTCAATCAAAACAGGTTCTGAGGATGAACGGTCACCAGGGCAGATTGGTTATGTTCAACAGTTTAATGTATTTCCTCAAAATCTACCAGCCTGATGGAACAGGAACTAAATGATCCCCTCTGAGTCTACAAATAACAAGATAAATGTTCCTAAGTCCATTCATTTCTCGAGCACACCTCTCCTGTAAGATTGAGCCATGGGTTTAAGTGAAAACCAGAACTGAAGTTCCCCGTATTGCATGTTCCATTTCAGACAGGACTTCACAAAGACTCTCTTTTATGAAGAAAACAACCAGCCAATAAAACAGTATTAGAGAACATTATATATGTGACCAATCATTTTATAAAATCTGATGTAAGCCCTCAGGCATAATTGGAGTTCTTAGCAAAATACTTTGGTTTTTAATATTTCTGTGACCCTCTAAGAGGGACTTAACAATTACTCTTAAATTTTCAAAGTGGTGCATGGAGTTTTAGCTGTGTGACTTCCATTAAAGCCCATAGGAGTCTTGTTGCTAAAACATCACACAACTCCTGAAAATGTGCTCCTTCTTGTGAAAGTGTTAGAAGTAATGGGTATGGTAGTGTAGCCTGATATTTCTGGTACATTTACAGGCTTTCTGCACTTGTTTCAAATTTTATACTTTTATAAAAACTCAACAGTTCTATAGGAATTGAAAAAAAGCCTATTATGTGTAATCCAAAAGTGAAGGGTAGAAAAATATAGTAGAACTGATAAAAAGTAAGTTCTAAAATAATTCTTCAAGAAAATCCAAGTGTTTAAAAATATTTAGCATCTTTATTTCAAAATTAATATAGCAGCTCCCAGATTTTTAAAATATGCCTTAAAGTAATACCATTTAAAAAAAAATGACATTTAATGACAAACTTTCAGTGTAATCACATACAAGGTTTTGGGTTTTCACCCACCTCTTCTATTGAAACCTACATAACTTAAGCATCATCTGAGCAAAACTTCACCCCTTCGGATGGGGCGGTCTTCCCAGGGGATAAGCCTTAAGGTTTGCTGAGTCCCCTCTCTGCCAGAAACCTTACACATATGCTCAGCTCAGCAGCCTGGCTAGTGGCCTTGCTAGTGACCCAGCAAGGACTCTCGGGGTGCACCCCAGTCCCTCTTAGGGCAGAAACATCTCTGGAGTTGTGTTTTCTCTGCCCTTTAGGGGACACTTGAGACCAGGAACTGGCCTCAGACATAGATGTATTTGTTTCAACACATTGAGAGAGAGAGAAAGCGGGGTGGGGGGTGGGGTGAGAGAGGAAGGGGGGAACTCAAGGACTACTTCTTGAGTTAATTATTATTGGCTCAGTTTCAGTAGTGCTATGTTTTGCTGTAGATTCCTTACTAAGCAGTATTGAATTATCACTTTTATTCATTATTGAATCTTGGGAAGATCCTATAGGCATTATTTTCTCCTGAAATCTCTACTAATGTCTGGATAGTAGATTTTAGGGTAGGTTTTAGAAATGGAGAACTTGCTGTAGCACCAATTTTTCAGCACGGCACTGAACAAATAGCATCAGTTAGGTGTGAGCTATGCCACCGATTTGAAGTGTCCCAGCTAGGGCCAGAATCAGGGACTGTCTAAATAAGGGGATTTCAGAAAGGCAGGGGAGAATATCAAGGTACAAATGGGAGGAAATAAGCCATTGTTCCTTTAAAAAGCATAGTAACCTCGATAATGAGAGGCTATGAAATAGTTCTTTTTATAACAGTAACTTCTTAACTTCACAGCCCTAAGAGCTCCTAGGGTCACTTGCAGAGAGCCCCAGGGCTACACCTGCCTTGCATAGATTAGGGTCTGCTGCAGCTGTCTTCATTTGCAAGACTAAGGTGTAGCCCGATGAGGCTGTGGGTCTCAGCAGGGAGCGCTCCTTCTCGATCTCAATAGACTGGCATTTCAGATTAAGATGGCCATTGCCAGCCAGGCTCAGAAATTGCAAGATGAGGCAGGTAACTATTTCCTGAGTTTTATGTACCAGGTATGAAGCGGGAACCCTTATATATGACTGCCTTGAATTAGCCATGTCTCTTCCCATTGACGCTGCTGGAGGGCAGCTGCCTAAACCATCTAGCATATCCAGGGGCCAAGCTTGCCTTTGGCACACAAGCATGTTTGTAAAGAGCGTGTGAATGTATAGGATGATCTATTGATGAGGACAAAAAGGAACGCTCTTTGGAACTTATCTGCGTCGGTCTGTGCTTTGGATACGCTTTCTCTGTAATGTGCATTCATTTCTCAGAAAATACAATTAGGATAATTCTTGTGTGTTCTCTACAGGAAGGAAGTAGTATACTGCTTGTGAATGGTGGGCTAAATGAGGGAATCATTAAAGGGTTTTTAATAGACTTTTGAACCAAAGACATAGGGGACTATAGTTATGTTGCCTTAATTGAGAAATATTTTGCAGTATGAGGAGACTTAATCAAATTTTCATTACATACCTGGTAAGGGATTAGGCTGAATGTTTCTTTAAGCAATTTGATAAAATGCACATGGAAGACTTGTTAGTTATGTGAGAATGTGTATGAAGTGCTTATCATCTCTCCTGTGGGTGCCTGAGTATCAGATACTTGGTTTACTGTGTTGGGTTGAATGCTTCTGTTCTAATTTCTAATGAACTTTACCACCAGACTACTTGATCATGACTAAACCCAGGAACAATGCAAATAGCATTGCCCCCTGATGGGGAGGAATGGGCCCAGATGGCCCTTAAAAGGTGATAATTAGGAAATATAGCATATCTGAGTAGCTAGAAAGAGAGAAACTTGTTAAAGACAGTCAATCTGTTTGAAGCAATGGTCTTTCCCTTAATTATATGCATTTTCATTTAGAGTTGCTTTAAAGTAAAATTTTCCCAGGAAAAATTTTTATTAGTAGCTAAAACCTAAAAACCATACGTATTTTTTTTGCTACTCAGTTTCAGATTATTTTAAAAATTCTTTCCTTCATACATTTTTTGTTTTCTAGATCTGCGTAACAGACTTGCTGTGTGTGTTTTAGGGGGCCGTTTTAGGTTATTTTAGTTCTTATGCTAAAACAGTGGGGGAGTGATTATAAGTGAGAAAAATATTGGTATATATTTGTAAACTGAGCTTTTAAAATTAAAATAGTTGCAGGATATTACAGTCTGTGATTTCATATACTTTGTAAGATTGCCTTAAATGTATTGCCTTCTTGGCAGCATAATCTCCAGATTCTTCTTGAATATGTCATTAAGATAATTTTACATATGACAAGTTGGACTTTTTAAGCATTATATTTTTATCTGAATTAGCGTATTTGCAATTGCTAATGATATTCCTTTAGTCAGATTTGTTTTAGTGTGCAAACTTGGCATTACTAGAAGAATAACAAGTGAACTGAGAATGAGAAAGTGGTGACATAAAGAGAGAGAAGAAATATGCTCAATATATCTCTTCCAGCTTCTACATAGAATGGAGGATGGTGAAAATAGCTGTTCCTAGGAATCGACCATAGAGCAAAAACTATAATGGCCAGAAGGCAACTTTTTCATTATTTGTAAAATTAGAAAGTAAAATTACAATGAAGTACTAAATTACATTATTCCAAATATCCTGGCAGTCGTATTTTGGCAGATGAGTTGCTTTCCTAAAATTACTCAACACCATCATTTACCCTGACAAAAGCCAGTGGTACAGATGCACCTTTGGGACTGTGGCCAAGGTAAGACCTGCATTTTTCAGGTCTACCCACTCGGGTTTTGAAGGACTCTCCATAATATAAGCCTGACGCCCCAAGCATTGCGCCTCCCATCTTTAGCAAGTACACTTTGGCTGAAATGTAGGGGTCCCAGGATCTAGTCCTCGGAGCTTAATACATATTCATAAAATATCTTCTTCCACTCAAAAACCTCTTATAGCGTCTTTAACATTTTAAGCCTAGTTATTAAAAAATGGATATAGTTCATTCTCAATTTCAGGATTCCAGAAGCACATATACCAAGATAGAATGGAGCAGTATTGTGCTTTCCTGCAGCAAGCTACAGAGGAAAAGAAGATCAAGAATGAGCCACGAGTACACTATTTGCAGGACGCTTTGAATTGTATCCTTGCGATTATTGACAGGTAGTCCCAAAGGAAATAATCTGGCTCAAACTTCTCTTGTTATCAGTGAAAAGCAAAAATTATTTTGTGCAGGTATGCTTAAGGAAAGAAAAAGTCAAGAGGAAAATTGGAGATAAAAATCATTGCTATCTTTCATTTCATGATTCACAGCAAGGAACGAGTTTGGTTTACATCCCATGTGCCCAGCTATGTCTGTAAATAAAAGTATGCTTTTTGAAGATTGTATTCAATTATTTCAACTTTAGTGATTGCAAAAAAGATCTAGCACCATTTACTGAACAGTTAAATTGATTTACTATTACTTTCTAGATGTGACCTGACCTGAAACCTTTATAGTTGTTGAAATTTTTATCCACCTCAGGATAAGCTCTGCGGAGAAAAGCAGCTTCAACTTTTCAAGTGTTTTTTTAAAGGAACTTGAATGTGACCAAAACCTAACTTGCCTTTTCTTAAGATAACTATGCTACAACAATATTTGGAATTTTAACAGCAAATATAAACAACTGAGTTGAAATAGCCCAGGAGATGGATGGCAATTAACTCTGCATTCTTTTTTAGACTGTTTTATTAATTAGCTCTCTAGACTCAAATAGGTTACATCCTCTGAGCAGTAAATTGCATTCCATTTGCAAGCTCTGTGGATGAAATTTGCATGTGGCCTAAACGCTATCCACATTGTTGTGTTAAGTAGCATTTTTTCTCTCTGAATCCTCTCCCCACCCCCAGTGGAAAGTTTTATCCACTTTTCTTGCTGGAAGGGAAGATCACATGTAGTTTGGTCATTTGGCGCCATCTTCATTTTTATTGTTAAATCCATTAAAGCCGGTCATGCCTGGCGGTACCAAGCAAGCTCTTTCTGGTGTTCTGGTCTGCTAAGCATTCAGAGTTCTTTGCTGTTTATTTACATGGAATGTTTTCAGCTTCTGTCTTTGCTTTAAGAGCTGATTAAAAGGAACCTTAAAAAAAAAATTAAAGAGAAGGTAGTTTTTGGTGTAGGTTTTTCCTTTCTGGAATCTTCCCTTGTCTCCCCACCCCCCACCCCATCGCCACTTTCCCCGTCCCCAACAGCATGTACTTCTTTTTTTAAAATTTTAAAAATATTTTAAGAAGCATATTAATATTGCGTAGCTTGGAGGATAAGAGAGAACTGGATGACTCCCCCATCACCAATTGATCAAATCATCAGTGTTCCAGTTCTATTTATTATTATGATTTGAGAATGTTCCTGAACAGCTGCCCTTCAGAGGATACTGGTACTTAGACACTTCTGTCATTTATCTGACTCGCAAGCACAACTCTTTTGAAATAATTAATATCAAAATTACATGTGAGAATCTATTGTTTAATGGGGTGGATTCCTTTTCAATACATACTTTTCAATTCAACGGGGGGATCCTATCTATTTTAAAAAATCATTAATCACATACTTTTGACATTTTCCCTTTGAATTTCCTCGGGGGGGGGGGGTTATTTGAATAACAAACAAAAACCCCTCATCACAAATAGCTGTCAACCTCCTACTTCAACAAAAGCTTTCTGTCATACTGAGACCTACAGTGTCCTGTTTGGTTAGAGGCAGCAGGGTGGTATAGACACTATGCAGAAAGGCATGGGTTAATAAGCACTTTCTGGATTTAGTGTCTCTCCTGATTAACTCTTGGATGACTGCTTTGAGTTTCTAACCCACTATCACTGCTCCAGGCAGAATTTCCAATACGGTACCCTCTTCCATAGATGCTCTCCCTAAATGCCCTGATGGTAGGCAGCATGAAAATGTGCAAGCACTATGGTTTTCAAATGAACTGAAAGCAAAAACTTAAGCATTTCTTCTTGTTTCTTTGACCCAAGGACCATTTCCTAATTAAGTTTTACATAAGCTAAGTTGATCTAGAGTTCTAAATAAGCTGTACAAACTAATTTTTAGACACACTTCTTTAGGTCTTTGGTTCAAACCAACTCCTATATAGAAACTCTGATTTATTTTTGTTTAGGAGGTAGTCCGAGATCAAAGACCCTCCCCCTTGCCTTTCAGTTGGTGTTCCCTGAAGGAGCTTTCAGAGCCCCACGTTTAAAACACATTTTGTTTAATGAAATAGGACCAAAATGATATTCTTTGTTGTGACTGTGTATTAAATTGAACCATATGAAATTGCCACTTTTAACCAATTTTGACCTCTAAAAATGGCACTGGAGTACCAAAAATTTTTTAGTGTAGTAACATCTCCTGATTAAAAAAACGGAGAAATATTGGGCCGGCCGGTGGTGTAGCGGTTAAGTTTGCATGCTCCGCTTCGGTGGCCTGGGGTTCGCAGGTTCGGATCCTGGGCGTGGACCGATGCACCCCTTATTAAGACATGCTGTGGCGGCATCCCATATAAAGTAGAGGAAGATGGACATAGGTGTTAGCCCAGGGCCAATCTTCCACAGCAAAAAGAGGAGGATTGGCAATAGATGTTAGCTCAGGGCTAATCTTCCTCCCCACCTCCCCCCAAAATGGAGAAATATGAAAGCCTGAAGAATTAGACTATAAGCTCATTATAAGCAAATAGTGACTTCCTTTTTTTCTTCCTTCTGTCTTTCCTTCCTTTCCTTTCCCCCCTCCCTCCCTCCCTCCCTCCCTCCCTCCTTCCTTCCTTCCTTCCATCCATCCATCCATCACCTGTTGAGTCCCTTCTATGTGCTGGTGGTTCTAGGGATATAGAGAGAAAAGGTATAGTCACTGCCCCCAAATTGCTTAAAGGACAAATAAATACAAGATGCCCCTATGATGGTGAAACAGAGCCCAGGGGCAGTGGGAACATAGAAGAGGAGTTTCTAGAATCCTCAAAACCTGAAACCCACACTGCACAGAGCTCAAAGTCCCCAAATTTTTAGAATGCTGTTTGTATGGACTGTATCGAAGTAATAATTGTTTCAGAAATTGGAAGCTCAATGTCCATCCTTCATGGCCAGGAGGTATCGAAGTAAGCAGTGAATCCAGTGACTTATTTGTTTTCTTCATTCATTCATTCTTTCATTTTAAGACAATGCTTAGAATCCTTACTATGTTCTTAATACAAGTAGGGGTGCCATATATAAGAGCCCTATTCACTTAGTCACCATTACTCCCAACCCTAAGCTCCCATAGCATTTTTAAATAATAGTTTTATTGAGCTATCATTCAAATACCATAAAATTCACCCTCTTAAAGTGTACAATTCAAAGTTTTTTAGTCTGTTCACAAAGTTGTACAATGATCACTACTAATTCCAGAACATTTTCCTCACTCCAAAAAGAAAAGAAATCTCACACCCATTAGCAGTCTCTCCCCATGTTTCCCTCTTCCCTTCCCCTGGCAACCCCTGATCTACTTTTTGAATCTATAGATTTGCCTATTCTCTACATTTCATATAAATGTAATTGTATAATTGTGCCTTTTGTGTCTGGCTTCTTTCACTCAGCATATTGTTTTCAATGTTCATCCCTGTTATAGCATGGGTCAGGATTTCATTCCTTTTTATGACCAAATAATGTCCCATTGTAGGAACATACCATGTTTTATTTATCCAATCATCCATCATGGATATTTGGGTTGTTTCCACTTTTTGGCTATTATGAATAATGCTGCTGTGAACATTAGTGTACGTTGGGACATACGTGTTTTCATTTCTCTTGGGTATACCTAGGAGTGGAATTGCTGGGTCACATGGTAACTCTGTGTTTAACATTTTAAGGAACTGGGATGCATAGCATTTTGTGCCTGTTATGAAACTAATTGTGAAGCAACTTGTCAATTATCATTAGGTCTGTCTCTTCCACTCGGTTTTAAGTTTCTTGAGACAGGGGTTGTCCATGTTTATCTTTGACCCCCTACCCCCAGTCCAGCACCCACCAAAGGACAATAGGTTCTCAGAAAGTTGTTGAGAATGGAGCTGACCAACACAATATCCTATTGCCCATGAAATCACCAACACCTCTGAGACACACACTCTCTCTTTTCCCGGTAACAAGTGACAGCTTGTCAGGGATAGGAAGAAGCTTCGTATTGTCCATTGAGCTTTCTAGCTGGTTGTTGACCCTCCTTATCTGCTGCAGGGCCTTTACCTGGATCTTGGGATTTCTCCAGGCTGTCTCCTCCCCACAGCAGCGGTTAGGACCCACTCAGCTTTATGCTGATACTTGAGAGAGATTATTTTAAGCACCACTGAAACCTATGCAGAGGCATAGTTGGTGGAAACCCCGGCATTTGGGGCCACGTTCCGTTTGACATGGTTCACACATCTACTTTAGGGGATTTGGACAAGGAGCCCCTAAAATGCCTATCCAGGCTTTGACTTGGGATCATTGTGCAGGAGGTTTAAGAAAGCTTATTTTAAGACTTTCTCAGAAGGCTAGAGCAGCATCTTTATGATTTATTCTGCTACCTTTCACTCAGAGCCTGTGATTTCTAATAACGTCTATTTCAGGTTGGATTTAAGAGACAGAGCTGGCCTCTACTGAATTGGCCACCTTTGATGTTACAGTGCGGAGGAGGAGAGAGACAGATGGAACAAAGTCGTAATTGCCCAAATTTACAATAGCTTCCCAGCAGCAGCCGGCAGAAAAGAAATGTTAATGCGATAAACTATAAACGGAAGGTAGCTGCACAGGATTTATTGCTGGCACAAACCTGCACCAAATCACTGCAATCTCCTTCCTTCATCCATGAGGCGTTTCAATAGTCACAGTAGAAGTGAGCTCATTTGAAAGTCAGTGACCCCTCTGCACCCTCCCTCGCTTATATGTCTCACACTCCCTAAACAAACAGACTCTTGCAAAAACCTAGGAAATCTGATAGAACGGTGGGGGGTGGGGGGGGAAATATCAGTCATTGAGGGCCCAAATCTGAAATCCTGGCAGTGCCAAGAGCACACATACAGCTGTAAGCATGTGCATTACAGCTGTAACCAAAGCACAATTTCTCTTCTACTCCTCTGAGTTGGGGATCTCTACAGATACAGCAGATGGCTGGAGTGTTTCCATGTTTCAGCCACGAAGTGAGAGGGCAGTATGTCATTCCAGTCGGGCACTTACCCATCCGTCAGGGCCACTGCTATAAATGGCTGTTTTTCACATTTGGGTTCCTGCAGCTTTCATTTCCATTTAGGCTCACACATACCTTTACCTGTGTTGTAACGTGTAGGGTGTTCGTTGTCTCCTTGTCCAGATTGCCGGCCCATTTGGTTTTTTAATTAGCTGAGGAGCACAGTCTAAATGGAAAATTGCTTTCTGAGATCACTGTGCTCCAGTTCCTTGCTGTGAGGGGCTCCCTGTAATTAAACACGTTTTCAGAGTTGTTCTCTTGTGTATGTGCTGTGGACGTCAGTGCCTTTCCACTAGCTGAAGAGTTCTGTTTCAGGGCTGAGGCTTAAATATTAATACTAGGTATAATTAAAAGGAAACTTGTATATCGATTGATTAAATATGGGGGATTCTTTTCCCCCTTGGTAGTTGGGGGGAAGAACTCCTCAGTGGGAAAGTAATTTTTACGCCTTTTAGGGCTAGGAAAATGGCTAAGCATTGTGAAGGCACTGAGAGGAAACTGGACGGGAAGTCAGGAGATCAGGAGCACAGATGTCAGCAAATTCCCCAAGTCCTCAGTCTCAGGTTCTTGGTCCCCACAGTGAGGAGAATGGGGTGGCTTGGTTATGCCACAAGCCCCTCACAGATCTAGGATTCATTCTAGAATTCTGACTTTCAAAATAAAGTATCCATATTTAAAATTCCTGCTACAGTTTCAAATACTACAGAAGCGGTTTATTAAAGCTTGGACACAGAGGAACATGTCATTGGGGTCCCTTGCTTGTGGGAGACCAGTTCATCAGTAATTAACAAAGGATAAAGGAAGCCTTTATGAAGTTTTTGCTTAGAAGCTCAAAATATAAAAGTAGAGTAATGGCCCCTAAGTCAGTGTGGCCATTAGAGAAAGTCTGACATTCTAAGAGGAGAGCACGGCAGGCTTTCCTCTGCAAATCTTTCTGAAAAAGGCTTTATGATTTTTTTCTAATAAACATGTGGACAAAGTTATGGGGCATATAGAAGTCTGACACCAAAACCATGTAATAAAGTTGAGTCATTAGGAAAAATTATCGGAATTAAAGTCTATTCATATCCTAATATATAGGACACATGGCACATGGTAAAAATCAGTTTGATCACTTTCTAGGAGACCTAGACTTGGGAAAGAAGAAAAACGAAAAGGATGACAAGAAAGATGAGAAAAAAGGAAATACCTGTAGACAGAGAAGCTACATGTACTTCAACCTCTATTTTTTCAAACATACATGACAAACATACATGAAATAAAAACATACATGCCTGTATTTCATGATCTATGTCCTTTTCTGACCCTGTCTTCTCTATGTTTTATAGCAGAACTCATATTTTTCTAAATATTTCCACTGCCAGTACTTTCCCAAACCATGGGCTACTTTACTCTAATGGCCTAAGCTCTTTGAGCTATTTTATTATTTTTGAGTCTTGGTTGATGTTTAGAATGTCTGACAGTAGAAAGCACATGGGATTTGGATGTGGCTTAGGAGAACCCCTGAGTTGCAATTGCAGCACTGTGGTTTCCTCATCTGTAAGATGGGCACAATCAGAGTCTTGGAAGGCTGGTTGTAGAGAGGTGTGTGGACATTGGGGTTGTTTGCAACAGCCTTCCTGTTTCATTGTATCTGCAAATGTCATGAGCTTGTGATTTACTCACACGTGGATCCTCTTTGTGCTGACATTGCCTCTGCTTTCTTTTACCTCACAGGCTCTTAAATCTCAGGGTCAGTGGGGCAGTGGGTCAGCTGGTATTTGGCAACGTACGTTTGGTTCAATGTATAACAGGAAAGAGATTAATTAAGGATGTTAATGTGATCTAACACTAAATCTCATGAAGCCTTGCATGACACACGAAACACCGATCCATACAACACATATATATTCACATGCTTCTGAACATTTTGAAGATAATTTGCGGGGCTGTATTTTTTAAATGGTTGGTATCAGATGGGCTTGGGATTGTCATGCTTGATGGATTTTCTAGTAGAGGGATTAGTGTCATTCCTGGGCCCCCACCAGAATTCCATTCAAGCTATAAGTAGTCATGCAAAGTCGTAGGTTAAATGATTTGGGAATAAAATGTCACTTGACATGACAGAAATGAACCCTCGGAGGCCCACACTTCCTCTGGGACTCGCTCTCACTTACAGTTCTCGTGTTAAGTAATTTTATTAACTGAGGCAAGGAGGGGCATGAGGTGACAAGGGAAATATTTTTTGCTAACATTTTAATCCTAATCACAAAATTTATTGTGTGTGGCTTTATACTACACATTTGTAGCTATAAAGCCCTGGAAGACAATGAAAGTAAAAATTAGAATGCCTTGTTTCTCTTCTCAGGTGTTATTTAAAGCATTGTATGAATTGTCAAAAAGATTAATTGTTGTTGCTTGCAGCTAAACAGATGATAAATTTTAAAATTATATTATTACTGTATGTCAGCATAAAAGCTCTGTGTCCCAAGTGTGTCACCTTTTTCTGTTGCTGTTGACAAGGTTCACATTTTATAGCACACCACCAGAAGGTGTTGACATATATTCAGATCACTGATTAAATGTTTTAAAAACGTGCCACTCAGAAACTAACCCTGATGTTCTATGAAAGAGTCATTTTTAGGAGTAAGATTTTTTTTCTTCATCATTGACACAGAAGAAATGTAAAACATTGCCGTTTTTTAAAAAAACCTAACGTGATTACATTTTCCTATTTTACATTGCGGCACAGAAGAGAAAATGTCTTTCAGCTTTCTCGTTTCTTCTCTTTTCCTTCACAGGAAAGGCAACAACACGGTGTAAAAATATCTCGAGGAAGCTGCTAAATGGCTACTTGTAAACACTCCTTATTGGGCAAGGGACCCATGAAGTGGGAAAGTGAGGATGGTTCTGAGATTGTATTGGTGTTGTAAAGTCTGGTGTTGTGCTCCTTCGCAGTTCAATGCTGTGACAGCCCTTGTGCTACAAAGTATAACAACAGACAACTTTTACACAGCGGCTGAGCGGTGCAGAAGCCTCTATATTCCTTTTCACACTATAATGTCTGAAGACATTGCGGGTCATGGCTTTTTGCATTTTGTGGGTGGAATGGCTGGCCTTTAGTCCAAGGCTTCAGTGAATCCAAATGTATATTTGCTACAAATGACTTGCTATTCATTATGGAAAAGTTGGAATTTTTTTTCCCTCCCCGATTGTCAAGAATCCTTTGTTGATGTCAGTTTTGGAGTGTGAATTATTCCCTCTCGGTTCAGAGGAAGTTGACATTGTTTCAGTGATGTTGCAGAGGATGATGTAAAACAGCCATAAGCCCATGTTGATTGTCGCTTGACCCCAGCATGGTGCAAGCTTAGAGTTGTTTCAGTGACAGTCTTGGGTGCCTTTGGGGGGACCAAATCTCCAAATGATCTCTGTGACCAAAAGTATACTATAGGAGCGTATAGCTCATGACAGCAATCGTAATAGCTGCCATTTACGGAGCACTTAATGCATATCAGGAACTCCAACCACTTCACATATATTATCTCATTTAATTCCAACAACATAACAGTGGTTATGTGAGCATGTGTGTTCATACCCTTTTTACAAAGGAATGAAGCAAAACTCAGTCACACTCCTGGTAAGTGGCAGCTGACATTTGAACCCAGATATGTCAGATTTTAGAGCCACCTTCACATTCATTGAACAGCTACTTATTGATTATCTCCTATGTGTTGGGCACTGTTTTCATCACATCTGTCTTTTTAATTTGTTTTTAACTTAATTTACTTATTTGAGGCTTTTAAAAAATTGGCTCACCATTGAAAAACAAAGCCTCCCTGAAAAAACAAAGATGATCCCTGAAAAAGACCCCCTTGTGGCTCCATCTCATTTACTTTGGACATCTGGAGATGCCTCTAGAGCTTCTGAATTTATATCTAAACACTTTGCTTGGTTCCACAAGGAGCTGATAACATTGGTTGGCTTCATGGAGGTGAACCAGGACAGAGGGACGGAGTGGGTGAGAGGCATACTTTCACTGTGAACTCTTTGGTACCTTTCTGGAACCATGTGAATATAATACCTTTTCAAAAGAAAAGGACACATTCTCTTAAAAAGCCACTTCAGGTAATCTAGTTGAAATGAAAATTTCACTGGGCCCAGACTATCATGCAAATGGTGTTAGTTCTCAATTTATTCTTTTATTTTGTGGGGTGCTGTACCACCCAGTTTGTATTTGTATTTGTACCTTCATCCTTTACTTCCCGGTCTACCATCTCCATAGTGCATTCTCTATTTAATTGACCATAGCCTCTTAGTGTGACGTCAGGTGACTTTTTTCTTTTTGCCTCTCAACTCTTGTTTTTTAATGTGTGGATCTCTTTGGACAGCACTTGTTTCACATACATGTTTTTTTTCTCCACATAGGAGATATATTCAGAAAGATCTCTCTATATAGATATATGTGCATTTTTTTTCCCCTTTTATATGAAGCCTTTGTTTTTTTCTCAAAAACTCATCTTCTGGGTTTAGAATAGAATGGAGAATTTGGCCTTAGTCTTTTCCCATCCACTGGTTGGGAACTCTCCTGCTTTTATGTCAACAGGCATAAAAAACTTGTGTACATATGATAATATGTAGGATGGTAAAGATACATAGAACGCGTATAGGTTCCATAAATTCCATATCTATAAAACAAAACTGAAGCTTATGTATATAGAAATACTCCTGTGTCTGAAATTGTCAATGACTTCTAGAGAAAGCAGTTGCTGTGAACGAAAAAAGCATCTGTGGATGTTGTTTATGTCAATACTCAAGCCATCAATAAACGAGTAAGCCTTCTTTATGCTCTTAATGATGTTCAGATCTTTCCTCTCCTTCTCTGTGAGTGTGTCATTCATTTCCTCCAAGCCTTCAGATGTTTTTTTCCTTTATCTGACACATTTCAGGGAAGAGTAAAGGAAAGATTTATTCATATCACTTTGATAGTTTCATTCTCTTTTTGAAAGTCCAATGACTCAGTTATAGGGATGTTCTTGAAACATTTAAAGTCCAGTTCTGAATTTTAAAATGGCCCTATTGGCTTAGGTTGATTTCCTTTAAATCTAAATCATGATTATAAACTAATTTGTATGCTAATTAGGACTTAAATAGTGATCATATCTATTTATTAAGTTGTGTGTCTAATGCAATGCATTTCTTTCTTTAATAGGTTATGTATTCACATTATGACCTGTGAACACGGAAACCAACCAATGTATTGAGCACCAGGTGCTCAGCAATGTACACACAATCCCAGAAGGGAAAGGTCCATATCCCAGGATTGGGGGCTGTTTGACAATCAGTACTCAATAAATATCTGTTGTTTAAATTGATGAAATTAATGTAAAAGAAAGTAGCATACTACGGTAGAACATTTCATTGTCTTAGATAATTAAGCGCTTTTGTCAACAGACCAACTTCTTTCATCTGCACAGGTCATTCTGTGCAGGGTCCTAAAGCTTAGTCTTTTATCTCCCTTAGCATTGTACACACAGCCAAACTCAGAAAACTCTTGTTATCTGAGGCATTTAGAAACCTCAGCTGCCTCCAACACACCTAGCACACTGCAAGGCTGCAGCAGTTTATAACCTTATGTTGACAACATTTACAATGGTTTTTTTTTTTTAAGATTTTATTTATTTATTTTTTTTCCCCCCAAAGCCCCAGTAGATAGTTGTATGTCATAGCTGCACATCCTTCTAGTTGCTGTATGTGGGACGTGGCCTCAGCATGGCCGGAGAAGCGGTGCGTCGGTGCGCGCCCGGGATCCGAACCTGGGCCTCCAGCAGCGGAGCATGCGCACTTAACCGTTAAGCCACGGGGCCGGCCCCAACATTTACAATGTTTACCATTACATGGAAACAAAATACAATGAAGGCATTAAACATAGAATTACCATATGACCCAGTAATTCCACTTCTGGGTATATAGCCAAAAGAATTGGAAACAGAGACTAGAATAGATATTTGCATACCTGTGTTCATAGAAGCATTATTCACAATAGCCAAAAGGTGTGTCCATTGATGGATGCATGAATAAACAAAATGTGGTATATCTATACAATGGAATATTATTCAGCCTTAAAAAGGAAGGAAATTCTGACACATGGTACAACATGGATGAACCTTGAAGACATTATGCTAACTGAAATAAGTCAGATGGAAAAGGAAAAATAGTGTGTGAGTCTACTTATGTGAGGTACCGAGAGTAGTCAAACTCATAGAAACAGAACATAGAATAATGGTTACCAGGGGCTGGAGGAAGTGGAAAACGGGGAGTTAGCGTTTAACAGGTATAGAGTTTCAGTTTGGGATGATGATAAAAGTTCTAGAGTTGGATGGTGATGATGGTTTCACAACAGTGTGAATGTACTTAATGCCACAGAACTGTACACTTAAAAATGGTTAAGGGGCCAGCCCAGTGGCATAGTAGTTAAGTTCGCATGCTTCACTTTGATGGCCTGGGGTTCACAGGTTCGGATCCCAGGTGCGGACCTACGCACCGCTCATCAAGCCACGCTGTGGCGGTGTCCCATATATAAAGTAGGGGAGGATGGGCACAGATGTTAGCTTAGGGCTAGTCTTCCTCACCAAGAAAAGAAAAAAAAAAGGTTAAAATGGTTAATTGTATGTTATGTATATTTTACCACAATTAAAAGAACAAAAACACAATGAAGCCAAAGTCACTGGAAAAGATACAACGTGCCCCTGAGCCAGATATACTCACAAGAGCAAAAATATAAAAACCGTTTCAAAACTTTGTATAAATTCAGTCTACCACCCTCCAGGTCTCTTGCCTGGTCTGCATCCTGAGAGGCCCATTGTTGAATGGCTCCAGTTCTTATGAGGTCATCATCAGTGACGCACAGGGGCTGCACTACGGCCAGGATGGCTTTTGGATTCTTAGTGACTTTGGATTATCTGCACCATGTATTTCTGAGACAAAAACTTACCAATAGAGTTATCATTGTGTGGAACGTGATATGGATTAATTGCATCTTTCTTGGGCACTTGGCATAAAGACAGTTGGTAAAGGGAAAGTCACATGTAATCAAGTTCAAACTCTTATGATGTTATGATAGACCAACCTGTCACTAAATTGATCACAAATGTATTGTCCCTCCAGTAGATCTCCATTCCTTCAACTAAGTGCCAGGAGGAGAAGGTGGCTACATTTAGAGTCAGAGACTCTTGGAAAAATGCATATTTTGAAATTTGATTTTAAACATAGGTATCACACTTAGTCCCCAAGCCAGGAAGAGAGGCTCGGAGGACCTGGGAGACTTTCATAGACTGATTTACATCTTTCTTCTTAGTGAGTTAAGTGGCAGGCAGAGTCAGGCATACTGTTTAGAGTATTTCTCTTTCTCTTTAGACTTTTTATCTTCCAAGTGCATGTAGCTGAATTTGAGTACTTGAAATACAAGCATGATGTGATTTTTTTAGAGAGGTTTGGCTTTGATTTTTGGATTAATGACTTTGAATGATCATTTACAATGATATATTTTTATAATAAAACACATTTAAAAGTTTGAAACACTAGTTACTAAAAAAGGTTTTCTCTGTAATGGCAGTTAATCATGCTGCTGCTGAAATCATAGTTGACCTTGTATTAGGGAGTTGATAAAGCCTGGTGATTTGTATAGTTGCCCAAATTGTGTTTTTCCCAGGCTAGCTGCTCAAATCTCATTTCCCTTACATTTGAAAATCATTTCAGAATTCTATCATTAGAGTTGGGCACACACAGATCATTAATGCATGTATCTCCTCCCACCAGACACATACTGTAGGACTCCAAAACTTGGGTGCTTTCTACTAGGTGCCACTTAGTATTCACCCTGGACTTGAAGATGCTACTGGGAACCGAGGTGGTTAGCACCTTGGACCCATAGAAACCAGGTTCAGAAGTCTTAGCTTCATTAATTACTGGCAGTTTGATGTTGGGCAACTTACTTAACTTCTCTGTGCCTGCTCTTCCTCATTTATAAAATGGGGATAATAGGTTAAGAGGATTACATGAAATGTGCATTGCACAGTGCCCGTTACCCAGTAAAAGCCCAATAAATATTAGCTGTTGTTATGGGTTGAATTGTGTCCCTCCCCAAAATTCACATGTTGAAGTCCCAACCCCCAGTACTCAGAATGTGACCTTATTTGGAAATGGGGTTGTTGCAGATATAGTTAGTTAAGATGATGTCATTAGGGTGGGCCCTAATCCAATATGACTGATGTCCTTAAATAAAGGGGAAATTTGGACACAGAGATAGACATGCATACAGGGAAGACACAAGAGAGAAGATGGCCATCTGTAATCCAAGGAGAGAGGCCTGGAACAGGTCCTTCCCTCACAGCCCTCAGAAGGAACCAACCCTGCCTTAATTTCAGACTTCTAGTCTCCAGAACTGCAAGATAACACATCTCTTGTTTAATTCACTCGGTTTGTAGTACTTTGTTATGGGAGCCCTAGCAAACCAATACAGCCGACATTATCATCCTCAGCCCACTGTGTTTCTCATTGACCTGAGATCCTGCCTCTGCCTGTTTCCTGGCCGATGGGAAATACAGTTGCTCATTTTCAGCTTGTATTTTTCCTTTTTTTCTTCCTCATGAAATAGCATGCAAAGTTCCTATCAAGAGCAGGTGTTCAAGAAAATTTCCGTGCCCTTTCATTCCTGCGTCTCCTAAAAAGCTGTAGTTGAAGTTTGTTTTCTCTCTTAGCACATTTCTTCTCACCTTCTCAGCTTGATTTTTCTTTCTTTGAAAGATGGTAACCCCTTATAAATTAACTCCTAGAGATTGCCCACCCCTCTCCCAAACTCTTGAGGAGAGGTGGGAGTTTATTTTGTAGGCTTTTATGTGTGAATTCTTTCAATAAGAAGGAAATGTAGATGAGCAGCTGTATGAAATGAAGCAATAGGAAAGATCTGGTTGAGAAGACAGCCCCCTTACTGCATTTCGGTAGCTGACTTCACTCTTACCTAACTTTAAATTGCTGGCTTGGGTTTTTCTTTGTTTGTTTGTTTTTAAAGAAACTTGAGATTGGACAGTGTTTCTCCTTCCCCTCCAGAGGCCCAGAGCAATGTGGCCGGGTTGCATTCTGGCCTGGGCAGCACTAACATTTGTTCTTCCTGGGGACCGTCTGCTACTTTTCTCTGCCCCAGTGGAGCTGGGGGAATAATAAAGCTGTTATTATTTATACTGCACAGCATTTTTGTCAGCGGTCTTTGTCATTGAAACTAAAAATTCAGGAATTTTGCATTTATGCTTATAAGTGAGACGGGCCTATAATTTTTTCTTGTAATTCATCTTCCTTGATTTTTATACTCTTTTCAAATATATTGGGAAGAATTATTTAAGGAACTTTCCCTCTTATTCTAGTCTCTGGAACAGTTTATATAAGATATGAATTTTCTGTTTCTTAAAGTCTTGTTAAAACTTATTAGAAATTATCTGTACAGCTTGGCCGTATGTGTATCTTGACTACTGATTCAGTATGTTTAAAGCATATGATCTCTTCAGGTTTCCTGGTGCTTATTTGAATCACTTTTGGTTGCTTATATTTATCTAGAAAATTGTTCACATCATCTATTTTCCAATTTATCGCCACAAAGTTGTTTCTAGCATTCTCTTATTTTTAATCTCTTCTGCATCGGTAGTTTTAGTTTCTTTTTCATTCCTAATATTATTTATTTGTGCTCTTTTTCTTGATCTTGCCAGAGGTGTGTCTATTTTATTTATCTTTTCAAAGTATCAGTTTTTTAATTTTAATGATCTTCCTTATCCTTTGATAACTAAGTTATTAATAAAAGGTCATTAATTTTCACTCTTATTTTTACTACTCTTTCTACTTTCTTTGGATTAAGTTTTTTGCTTATTTAAAAAAAAAAATTTTCCTGAGTAGAAAACCTAGCTCATTAATATTTTACTCTTTCTTTTCTAATATATGCATTTAAACTTATAAATTTCCCCCTAAGAACTACCTTAGGTATGTCTTGCAGATTTAGATATGTAATGTTTCATCTTTAGCATATTTTACGTATTTCAATTATAATTTTTTGATCCATAAATTATTTAAAAGTATATGTTAAAGTTTTCAGAATTATTGACTTCTGACTTCACTGCACTGTGGTTGGAGAATTCGATTTGTGCAAAATTGACTAGTATTTCCCGAGTCTTTCCGTCTGGCCATGGAAGTGGTCACATTTTGTACATGTTCCATGTGTACTTAAAAAGAATGTGTATTCTCTAATTACTGAGTGAAGAGGTCTTTGTATGTTCATTAGCTAGTGCGTATTAACACACTATTCAAATCTTCTGTATTCTTACTAAAGTTTTTAGACATATCAATTTTGGTCTCTGCTTGTGAATTTGTCAATTACTTCTGTAATTCTGATAATTTTTGCATTTATTTCAGATGTCTATGGTTTGAGGACTATTCTTTTTATCATTAGATAATGATCTTCTTTATCCCTAAGGATGTTTTTGCCTTAATTTCTATCTTGTTTCATATTAACATTAATGAATGGATGAATTCAGTCATTCATTCAACAATATCTATTGAGAACAAGGTCTATTCCAGGCACATCATGACCAAAACAGGCAGCATCACCTGACTTATCTTTATGAATATATATATTTTTTAACTTTCAACTTGTGTCCTTATATTTTAGGTATATCTCTTATAAGCAGTATCTAATTGAATAATTTTTGTTTTCCTTTACATTTAACAGAGATATTTAATCTGTTTACATTTTTTGTGATTACTCTTGTAATTAAATTTATTTTTACCACCTTATTTTACTATTTTTATGTACCAAGCTGTTTATTTGTTATATTTTCCCTCTTTTCCTGCTTTTCATTTGATTTACTTAGTTTTATTTTTTCCTTCTATTTTATTTATTTTTTTATATTTTTTTGGAAGTTATTCTATTTTTTCTTTTGATGATTACTTTTATAATTTTAATATGCATATTTGATTCAACAAAGTCTAAAATTAACTGATATATCTCTATTCTCCTGAACAGAATGTCCTAGAATATTTTAGCCCTGGTATCCACCCCCAATCTTTCACATTCCTTGTCTAGTATGTTATCAGAGTCTAGTACTTTATTTTGTTGTTGTTTTTTCTAGTACTTTGTTTTAAATGAAACAATATTATTGCTGCTGCTGCTGTTCTTTTTATGGTAAAGGCTCCTTTAGATTTGCTTACCTGTTTACAACTTCTGTGCTCATCATTGTTTCTTGGATTTCACTACCTTCTTCAGGATTCAGTCTCTTTTATTCTGAAATATGTCTTTGGTCACTTCTCCCAGTAAAGGTATGAGAGCAGTAACTTTCAGCCTTTGTTTGTCTGGAAAATGTATTTATTTTGCCCTTATCTTGAATGATAACTTAGTTGAATTCAAGGCTAAAAGTTATTTTCCTTCAATACTTTGAAAATATTGTTCCATTATTTTGGGGTTTATTTTGCTACCTAGGAACATTATATTGTGCAGCAAAATTGTTCTTTCTTCATGAGTAATCAGTCTTTTTCTTTCTTTTTATAGCAGGTTCACTGCTATGTGTTTAGGTGTCAGTTTGTATTTATTTATCCAGTTCATAACTGTGCTTCTTCAATCTGAGAACTTACATATTTCTTTCAGTTCTTAAAACATCTTAGTCATGAATCCTCATTCTATTTTCTCATAGACAGTTATCATAATGTCTCATTCTGCCCTTCTTGTTTCCTGTCTTCATGACTTACATCACCTAACTCTCTGTGCCATGTTATGTGTGGTCTCCTTTCATCTATCCTATAGTTCACTAATTCTTTTATCAGCCATGTCTCATCTACTGTTTTACTTATTAATTTCATGACTATATTTTTCCTTTTAAAAATGCTATTTGATTCTCTTTCAAATTAATTTTTATTTTCAATACCATCCTATTCTTTCAATGGTTATACTTTAATAACTTTAAACCTATATATTTCAGATTCCTTCTTAGGTTTTCACTTATTTCTAGTTCCCAGGTACCTATTCACCCGTATGTGCAGTTGCTGGCCCTCCTGCCTGGTAGTTTATTTCCTCACATGGCTGGGGCTCTATTGTGAGCTCATCTTCAGCAGGGGCTGTTTTTGCCTCTGGGAATCTGTGCGCCCTGGATTGTAGATACATTCTTGCAGCACTGCTTTGCATTTTTTTTCTGTAAACCAAGCCTCAGTTATTTTAGGGTCTTGAACTCAGGTTTTTAGTTTTAATTTCTCTTTGTGACTTTCAGCCCATCCAGGTGATATAAAATTGATGGCTGCACTTGCTCTTAGCACAGGCTCATGGTTTTGATGACTCATACAAAAGAGCTTGATGTGTTTTCACACAGCCCGAGCCAGACCTCAGGCTGCCTTGCTATTTCTTTGGTGGGCATAGTTCTCCTAGTTCCTTATTTGTAGATTAGATAGCTTTTTAAGGGGTCCAGTTCTGTCCAGTTCCCTCACCTTGCACAAGCGCAAGGTGGGTCTCTCCTCGGTGAGTGTTGGCTCTCTGGCCCCTAGTCCTTGTTCCAGAGCTGATATCCGTCTGTGGACACATCAGCTCCCGGAGCTCCAGCCCTGGCGTTCCTGCCTTGTTTCAGCACATGTAGATTTCCCTTTCCTTTTTCTGTCAAGCTCAGCTATACATTAAAACTTTCTTTTTTTTTTTTTAATTTTTGCTTTGGATTATCCAATATTTTCGTGTATTTTAAGCAGGAGTGGGGCCTGCATCAATTCAGCCTGCCGTAAACCTTATTCATCTTTGTACGCCCCAGCCCAGAAGAGTAACTGTCCATACAAGATGCTGGATGACTGACTGACTAACTGAATGAATGAATGAATGAATTTTTTTCACCTCCAGAAGCAGATGGAAGCAATATTCCAGTGAGTAACGCCTCCTGTCCCTCCAGAGGCACTGGAGCAAGCAGAATTTACTTTTCTCTGAGGATGTAACTGGAGAGAGTTCCCAGTAAACAAAATGCAGAGAGAATAGGACCTCTTACATGCTTTTTCTTTAAGTCCTGGAACAGTGGGGACATTTAACCGCCCCGCATTTCTTGATATCTGAAGGTGGACTGAGGAGTGAGTTCCCGTATGGTTTGCTGGTGGCTCCACACAGCATCCTTACTAAGAGGAAAGATGAAAGAATCGCAGGGAACAGGACACTAGGTTTGTTTATTTCCCCCCCTCCCCTGTTTTAAGAAAAGCCTGCCTTTGATGAGATATAGCCGCAGGCTCTTGTTTTACATTTTACGTCAACCACCTTTGTTAGAAGCTGGTTATTGATGCCGTGCCCTGTTTTAATTCACACTTCTCTGCTAATCAATTACAGCGTTTATCCATTAATCAGGGTTCTGACAGGGTCAATAACTGCTTTTTGGGTTTTGTGAGGGGCTGCACGTTATCAAGCAAGGAATAACGCTCAGGAGCTCCCTTTAAAACAGTGTGACTTTCCCAGGCTGGTGGACTTCCGGAGCAATAAACATCTAGTGGGGATTTCATATGGTGGTTTTTTAATATATTTAGTCGATGGGATTTTCTCACTGAACACTTCATTAGCAGGGCTCAACATTAGTGAAGTGTGGACAGGTGTGCCTCTGTATAAGAAAAACAGAAACATCAAAAGGTAATTATTCCCATCACATTCAAACGACTGCATTTACCTAAGAGTAGCGTTAAATCATGTGCTCCCTTCATTCATATTAAGTATTTACAAACAATATCTTCTTGGCAGTGGGGTTTGAGAGCAAAGAAACTTAAAGCCAAAATGTTTGGAGCTGCTACTAGCTGAAAACCAATCCAAAATTTAGAGCAAATATCTCTATAATTATAATATGAGTCAAGAGGAAAATATTTTATAAACAAAAGCTGAGTTTATGTACAAATTTCCTGAAGCTTATTTCTTTTCCATAGAGTGTTTTAAACCTTTGTATCCACGTCCCCATACGTGTGTACGCACACGTTTTCAGTACCCTTCAGCCTTTATAATTTATTAGAACATATTCAGATGTTGTAAAGTGTCATAGAAATTAAAACTTTTTATTTTAGCAAGAGTAAGAAACAGAGGTGGCAACATTTAATTGGAGAGTTACAGTTTGGGTAGTTCAGTTTACCATACATAATGATGGTAACAGGTTTCAATGATCTTTTTTATGACAGATGTACCAACATTTAATTGTTTTTCATCAGGGGTGGAGAGAAAAGACACTTCTGTAGATTTTTCAATTCTCCGACGTGTCACTTAGCTGTCCTCACCATTGTCTGAGCTCCTTTCTCTCATCCTTTTTGCTGCAATGAGTTGTGTCATTCCCTCATGATCAGCACTTTTGTTGTCTTTGTTTTTTGCTGTACCTCAGAAGTCCATCTTTTCTTTCATCTCCTTCCCATTCATGCATGAGGGAACAGTTGTGCCCTGTTGTGGGGATGTTCCGCTGGGTTTCAAACAGTAGGGTTTCTTTTTATTCTCTTCTAAGTAGTACAATGGGGCTGAATGTCTGTTGCAGAATGCACACACTAATATGCCAGGTTATTTGGTTTCTAAGAAGTCAATAAAAATACTACATTTAGGCTCAGTCCTTGGCTTGCTTTTTTCCCTATTTGCCTTTCAAGTCTTTGGTTATAAATCTGTTTGTTTGTTTCTGATCATAAAATATAATCTTCCATATTAAATTGAAGCATGGAATCAACAAACACTTAGAGAAAAATGTTCCTGGCGGTGGAGTATTTTCACACTAGCAGATTTGGCAGTCTGCATCCTCCCTCAATGAGATCCTCGAAACAGCCGCCAGAGCTAATTAATGGCAGCTACAACTCAGAGAGGATGAAAAAAAGAATGGATCCCAAGGTCTTGGCAAAACTTTCCAGTGTAAGAAACTAGCACATCTCTGCATTTAGAGGTGTACAGCTCTGGCTGTTTTCGTTCAGATCACCTTGCTTGATTCTTGTTTTGGGGGGAGGTAAGTATGAGCATGAGTGTACCTAGTTATGAACACAGATCTAAAGGCCATCCCAGCAGTAAAAGGCTAAAGACATAAAAAGCTAGAGATGTCTTAAGACACTTTGTTCTCATATTCAGGAACAATCTTCAAAATCCTTCTTAATGAGGTCATAAAAGAAAAAAATGGAACAAGTGTTCCTTGTATATCTCACTAGGGCATGCCATCAGGGTCACTTGCCACCAGTATCCTATTTAAAAAGGGATTGGGGTAGTTCAATCAAGCATTGCATTAAGAGAGAGACTTTGATTAATTCCTTCTCTTTTCTTTTGTGCCACAGATAATTTCAGTAAATTTGTGATACTTTCTGCTTAGCCATTGCTGAGGCTTAAAGTTCTTGATGCGTCACGCTGAGTATTAGCATTTATCGGGCCTACTTGGCTATGGTGAAGAGGAGTGTATGCTGCAGACAGCTCTCTAATCTTTGACAAGCAGGGCTGGTCTTTAAACATGACGGTGATCTGAGATCTTGGCTTAGGAAAGAGACTGCTCTCAGGTTGATGGTGGAAAGAAATCTTGGTGTAAAAGAAGGAAAGACCTAACAGTAAGTAAGATGGTGATTTACTGTGGTTAACATTTTTAAAGGTACTGGATCTGCCTCTTAGAAACTCACAACTTGGTTAGTTTCAGGGATGGCTCTCAAAGGAAACAAAAGCAAGAAAGGGACAAGTCGGGGCTACCAGTGTGTGCTTTCACTGAGGCTGCTGTGGGAGAATTGAAGATTGGCCCTGAGATGGTCAGGATCAGATGGGAAACTGGATTCTGTTGTCATTTGTTTTCTTTTATTTACCAGCTTTGCTTGTTGAGAGGCAGTCAGAGATATGAAGGGTCGTTTCAGTGCTATGCTGTAGAAACCCAGTGGCAAATGTTAACTCTTTGGGTTGTTTTGATCTAGAAGCAGGTTAGGGTATATTTAAAGCCTTAGTTAAAAAACTCAGTTACATACCTGTTGTATTTTATAAGCTGATTTTGGAAAGGTGTATAATGTTTACTTAATTGCAAATACAAGGTATCCATACATTTAGGTGTCATTGAAAAGTTGGATTTGGGTTCTGATGGACCGGAACGGCTCCCAGGGGGCATTGTGGTGGTGTGTAAATCCCCTTTCGTTTGTGGTTTACTCGCTAGATACCCTGGATCAGTTCTTAGGGCTGCTGATTTCTGTCCCGTTAATTCAAACACTGCACATGCGCGTGAAGGCAACAGGTTAATAATCTTGACTTATGAAGATAGTTTTGGGTATGGATAGATGGAATCCCTTCTTTTTCAGTTAAAGCATTTGTTTTTCTGTTGAAAGTGGAGTAGCTGGGTTTATTTTCATGAAGTTAAGCATGAGATATATTTATATAAACAAGGCAAGATTTCAGAATTAATTTTAGAGTATGTTTCACGATAATTACTACTATCCTGCTAAAGATTTAATAGCCAATCATAAGGGTTTTTTAAATTACTATTTTTAAATGAATAAGATGTTAGATTTCTCATTGATTCTTTTTTGGTATTGTTTCCAGATTAAGGATCCAAAGATGAACTCATTCATTCATCAGATATTATTTATTAAACTCCTACTTTATGCTAGTCTCATAGTATTTTAACACCATTGTTATAATTGTCGGTGTAATTGGTTTTTAATTTATGTTTACAATGATAATTGTAAATAGTGGAAACCCCTAAGTGTCCTAGTTTTTGATAATCAGCTTTAACTCTGTGTGGGGGTAAAGGTGTTCTCTCTGAAGGATGTCTATGAATAGATTATTCAGGCCTGACCATAGTTCTTGGAATGCTAACTGAAGTTGCATGATTGATAGATTTTTCCAGTTTTGAAACTGGAGAAAGCCATGGAGGCAGAGTGGTATCATGGAAAGGACACAGGCTATCACTTACTTTTCCTAACCTGAAAGGGAAAAGCTACCAGCCCAGGGCTTGGTGTGATTACTGAGTTCTCCGAATGTGATCAAGGGACCGGCATGGGGCTTGGCCCAGGGCAGTTCCTCTGTGAATGCCCCTCCCCCACCCCTTATTTCTAAGAAATAGGTATCTGCAGGACATCAAGACTTTACATTCTCATTCCCATCATGCATGCTGAGGGCTGGGGAATTTACCTGGCCATTAGTTTTCTGTGCCACCAAAAAGGGTGTGGGGATCTACATTTAGAACCTCATTCCTGTGGAAAATACCTCAAAGATGTTTTAGGTCCAGGAAATACCCACCTTATTTGCTTATTTGAAGCATAATTGCAGATATTTTAAATATTTCCTATAGTGGAAATCTTCCAAATGTTGCTTTTTCACAAAATCAGCATGGTGATTGCTGAAAAGAAAGAGGCCACAGCCTTAACTTCTTTAGCGAAATCAAGCCTGCCACCTCATTTCTTCAGGTTGCACGTTCTTTTTCAGATAAAAGTCTCAGAGGGCAGGCAGGGCAGGCAGGGCGGAAGGTCTTCTCGTAAAATCAGAGGAGTGTTGTCCTCTGGGCACCTCATCTTCTGAAACCAAGTGGAAAAAATGAATAAAAACAAACACATTTCCCCCTCCCCAAACCTCCTTCAGGTCAGATCTAGAATCCAGAAAGTACCAAAAGTAGGCCACTGGGCAAATGAGCTGTTTCCCTTGAAACAGGCAAGTAAGAGATCTGGGCTTAAAAATATACCTAGTTTTCTCTCCAAAGAGAAAACTCTCATTTCCCATTACAGCCAATGGGTAATAACTGCCAGCTGAGGAAAATTGTCCTTTTTACCTTAGAATAGATCTCACAGGAAATGATCCATCTTGGTCTTTATTTACAGAAGATTTTAGTATTAATATTATAGATCCCATTATACTTCTTTTGATGTGTTTTGTGATGAGTATTCCTCAAAACCTACTCAATGTAAATTAGCTCCTTCTCAATACTTAATTTGAACACAGCAGTTTTTTGAAATATCCAACACAGTTGTTCTTCTGCTTTGGAATGTTGAAAACTTCTTTCTACATAATTATGTTCTAGAAGTTCTATAGGGCCTGTTAGAGCCAGAGAAAGCATAACAGCGAGGACCATCCAGTTGTCTTCTTGTAGGTCAGGATGAAGGACTGAATTAAAAGTTCTCTCTCATCTTAAGCCGGAAACAACCAGCACTGAAAAGAATGATCCGGACTGATTTCTCTTGTCTTTTAAAAACGTGAACCCTAAAGGGGGGAGAGAGTGTCTTTGTGTGCTGTGGTACGCCTTACACATTGTTGGTGACCAACAAAGGTACTCAGCCATTTATATGGAGATAATGTATCTGTGATCTTAGCCAGAAGGCCCTCCACTTACAGGTCAGTTACTAAACCTTTCTTCAACAACCTTTTAGATTGGACTCCTTTATCAGCCCTCTGCCTGAGTATCAATTATGCGTAAGGAAAAGACACAGGGAGTGGTGGTTGATGGTGCTTGCCATAAATGTTTCTCTGAGGCATAGTTTCATATGGTCAATAAGATGTGTGCCTTTGGACACATGGGTCTGTTTAGGGCTGAATATCTTTACAGTTTGATGGGCTTTGGAAATGTACATAAATGGAGGGAGGGGAAAGAGAGTCCGGAAGATACATCAGTGAATCTTTGTATCAGTAACACTTGAATCAGTGTATCTTTGGTCCAGAGGGACCAAAGAAAGTGCAGACGGCCGTTGGCCCATTGGTGAGGCACTCAAGAGTCACTGAAAGATTCTTTTTCTTTCTCTGTCAATTAGCAGTGCATGATTTTCTGCTGTTGGTAAAGTTTAGGAAGAGGGGAGAAAGAGGAGCACCGCATACTGGACCACTTTCAGCCTGTCCTTGAGTGTTTCGCACGTGTGACTGTCCTGACTCCCAAGTGCCACTGTGTCATCCCCTTCACCCCCCAGTCGGTGCTGTGTTACTGTTGTTAGTGCTGTTGCCAGACCAGCTGCTGGCTGGAGGGTGGCAGGGGTGGGAGTGCTGTTGGGCCCCATCTTTCCAAGGGCTTATCGCTGTAGCCATGGATCTCAAGGTACTCCCACAGGCGCTCAGGAAACTGACCTCTTGGTTGGGCAGGCAAGGCCTCACGTTCTTGCGTTGATGTATCCCATTCGATATCTGGGTTTGCCTTTTAAAATTTATCTAGCAGATGTGGTAGAACCGATTACTACCACAGCCTGCAAGTGCACGGACAGCATGGCAGGCCCGGTGGCAGACGAGAGGCACAGTAAATGGGCCCTAGTGGGGCAGCCCTGGCACCAGCTGAGTCTTGGCAGAAAGCATTTGGCTGCATCACTGACCTCTTTGTTAATGAGGCCCCGGAACTGCCACTTGAATCATTTTCCCGTTGTCTTTCCTCAGGACAGGCCATACTAAGCCTAAGAAGAGGAACAAGGTGGTTCCCTCCCCATGTGGAGGGTGGGGCAAAATTCAGGCACAGGAGCCAAGGGGCAGATGCCACAGCCTGGAGTGGGGAGTCTCAGTGTGGAGGACCATGGAAACCATGGCTGGGAGGGAGGCCACCCAGCACCAGCCTGTGAGAGAGAGCCCCAGAGCTAGCTCCTTAGGAGGGGCTCAGGGATGCGAGTCGTGGTTTTGTTGTGCTTTGTTAATGTAGTCCAGATATTGGCAGGTTGCCCTAGATAAAGAAAAATAAACGTGGACAGAAAAGTTATATAGATTGATATAGTCAAAATAGAGCTAGCAAAGCCTTGCTTAAAAGCTAAAGATGACTTTAATTTCTTTACTTAAATAAAAAGCCTACCAGCAGAATAAATGACTCTCTAGCTTGTTTAAAAAAAAAAAGAAGAATGTCTCAAAGCGTTGAAATAAAACCTACTGATGATTCCACCGAAAGAACAGAAACATTTGCAGCTGGTTAGGCTGTGATGGGTGATGGAGAAGGCCATACCCTGGTTTCAAACGTGTGAGAAGATGAAGTTTGTGGGGTGGGGGAATTAGTAGGAGAGTTCTAGTGGACGTGTTTAATGTATAGAGCATGAGAAAACATGGACCGTGGCAATACTGGGTGATGGGGAGGGAGGGAACCTGGAAATCTCCTGATACAGAGGAGGCCTATGCTGTCACTTCTGACTTCTTTCTTTTCTAGCTAAGAAGTAAACTGAGTAACAAACTCCACACCAGAATGGTTTCACAGTGCTTTAGCATTTCAGGAATCGGTACTTCAATTCTTGAGTGAGAACTGTCCCTTCCTTGCTTCTCCATTGGAGGCTAATGGGATGACATATTGTGAAACACAGCAAGTGTGGGTGTACTTGCATGAATAGTATCAGAAGACTTAGATTTTTGCAATTTTTTCTGCTGGGGCTTTGTTTTTGGTGGGGGTATATATTTATTTTTTTCTTTTTCTTTTCTTTCTTTCTTTTTTCCTTTTTTCTGGATATAATATGTTATGTAAAGACTCCTACATCTTCCAGACCAAATTGTTTTAAGGATTTCAGATTATACAGCAGCACTTTAAAGGTGTTTTCTATTTCTTTGCTTTTGAGAGAAATCAGTTTCCTGTGTATCTTAAGCTGTGTCCACAGGAGGATTATGATAATGAGTCACTGTTTTGTGATTTTGCTATTTTAAGTGAGTTTTAAATAAAACCTGTAGCTGGTTCTTGATCTCTGGGAACATATCTATAAGCTTTAGGTGCTACAAATATCTTGAGAGCTTAAAAATAGAGCTAAAATATGAAAATATAGTGCAGTAATAAAAGAGGCATTCATTACCTTCACCCTACCCATCAATTTCAGCAGGACTTTATACTTCACTCAAAGATATTTAAAAATACATCAGCTTCCTTAGAAATTTCCTATCTCACTGTTTTTCATTTCAATGATTAACAGAATCACATTGGTTACTAGGTAAGCAGGGTAATTTTGCTTGCTCTTCTAATTTTAAAGATTCTTTACAAATATTTATTATCACTATCATATGATTAAAGAAGAGAAATTTATATAAAGTGAATTTAAGATATTTGGCTTTTGCATTCATTTAATTACTCATTTATAGATTTAATTAGCATCTACTATATGCCAGGTGTAGTGCCAGGGTCAGCAAAAAGAGTGTTTCCTAAAATCCTGACTCCTTAAAATCATGGCTCTTAAAATCAGTTTTTTGTCTCTATTTTCCCCCCTCAACTATTACCTCCTGTTCCACCTCATCATTGTGATCAGAGATTTAGATAAAATTTCTTAAAGATTTTCTCTTCTCCAACCATCCCTACTGCATATTACACCATCGGGATTACAAGATCTTAAAAATTAAATCGCAGAGGAGTTGGCTCTACCAGGGAAATTAACAGACTTGTCCCTATAGAGGTAGGGGCTGCTCAGGCTGAACCGAACGCCTGTCGTAATTTGAACGCTTGAAATGCTCTCCACTTTATTGTCAGAATTACTGCCTTAACTTCCTCCCTCTCCTCATTTGCCTATTTCCCTTGCTTTTTATCTTGCACTACCAGTGTACAACACAGTGGTGTTTAACTACTTCCTGAAGGCATTATTAGTCATCAGGAGCACTAGTTCATTATAGAGGTAGATAAATGGGCGTTCAGCCATCAACTCCAAGTCGGACTAATTTGGAAAATATGGTTCCTCTCCTCAAAAGAAACAGCTCACGCTCCTTTGGACACTTTTATAATATAGCTGTGTGTATTTCTCTATTCATTCTGCACAACTGGAATTAGTGGTGTCCCGCCTGATGCTAGAACTAGACTTTAATTCACAATGGCGAGGAAGATTTACCTAGAATGTCTGCCCACATGAAAAGCAGGGAAACGCCGGGCAGGTTCTGTCTCCCTCTCCGATTTTGGCAGGCTTTCGACTTTTCTTCCCTGTGATTGTTACTGAGTGGAATGTAACCCCGAAACTTTCCCCAGATGTTGTCTCACCACCTTAAAGGGAAGAAGAAAATTATAATGGATGTTTTGAATGTGCTCGACTTTTATTTTGTTCAGACCCAAACTGAATGAGGCAAAGAGGTTAAAATCTTTTCTTGTTCCATCTGAGTAAGCATGAAAACCTACAATCCTTAATCTTTTAAAAGAAAAATAACCCTCCTCTGTTTGTAGGATTTCTGATTCATTTCTTCTACCCTGCTTCCCTGCTCTGCATTTTTTTAGTCAAATACTGTCAGGACTTTTGTGAGCTAATAACCTCACTCCTCACCTCGCTCCCCTCTCCTTCCCCACCCCTCTCCTGTGGTCACACAAAGAGCAGGGAGCCCACAAAAGACTGCATTTCTGGGTTTTGTATTTAAATGGAGGATGAAATGCCGGATATGCTTAGGAACACAGAACTGATCCGTGAAAACCTTACCAAAAAAGAAATTTATTGGCGTCAGGATAGGGGGAATAAGAGAAATTAAGATTTTTTAAAATGCCACAAATAGAGAAGAATATAACATAGCCTTCTGTGATTCATACCAAACTGACTTTTCTTTAGTGCAGCACAAACTAGTAGGTGTGGCAGCGACTTCAAACCTACCAAGTTAACAAGGGATATTAAAAAAAAAAAAGGAAAGAGAATCCCATGGGAGAGGAGCCGGGCACCCTGGAAGCTTTTTACTTGTTGGTCTCTCTGAATCCGGGTCTTGCTGGCACACTGGCCTGCGATTCAAATCTGAGGACCTGAGTCCTAACCATTTTGCCCTGTTGTCATAATGGTGGTCAGGGTACTTCTGTGACTTGGGCCTTGTGTCCATGAAACTCTGGGTCTCCAGGGAATGCAGATTTGTCTATGGCTAAATCCTTAGGGAAGTATTCTAAATCAGGGTCCGCGGGCCAAGTCCTGCCCGCCAGCTATTTTGGTACAGAATGGTTTTTCCATGTGAAGATTTGATGATAGGGAACATTACCTTTGAACTCCAATAAAGCAAAATGCTGTCCCCCCTAAAAGAATGCCATTCTTCTCATGAGTAGAACTGTATTACCAAAAAATTGTACTCAATTTAATTTTGAATTTTGTCAATACAAAATGTGTGGAAATTTGCATTCTTTCTTGTTATACAAGTCTCTATATAATATCCCCGCATTTGTCTCTCCACTCACAAAGTCTGAAATATTTATTATCAGGCCCTTTCAGACATAGTTCGCTGAGCCCTGTTCTAAACTGTCACACACAGAGACAATTTGGAAGGGAAAAAAAGGCATTTTCCTGTAATTTTTTCCTGAATCTCTGTTTTGATTTTCTTTTTTAAGAGTGAAGCTTTCCTGGCCAGTGTGGATGTGAGTTAATATGCTTTGGCTGTGCAATGCCCTGATAAAACTGGTATCAGTTGTGAACATGGCATAATATTGTCAGCAGCCACCTGTTTGAAAATTTAAAATTACGAAATAAAATAAACCTGTGTTTTCTTATATACAATGGGAGGCAATAATAGTACCTATTTCATAGGATTGGTGAAAGGATTAAGTGAGATAATGCAAATAAAGGACTCAGATGTTAAAAAGAAAAAGAAAGAACAAAGTCTACTGTTGAGAACTTAGGTTTGTTTGCCTTATATGAGTCTTGGTACCTTTCATTTTAACATTTTGTATCTGTGTACAGACACACTGTCCCTTGTATACTGGGGGTACCTAAATATGCTCTCATAAACTTCAGGTAATGCAAAATATAATCTGATCATCTCTCTTTTCAACACGATTCATTTTAAAGGAACACCCTGTTTACAATAGAATTATTGCTTAAGTCCTATACATTTCTAAGATGATTTTTAAAGCATAAATAAATCTTATCAGAGAGCAAAAAAGGGAGCTTTTTTGGTTCAGAAAATTTTAGGATATTGGGTGTCACTGTTTTGGTCACCGTCTGTGACAGACTACAGGCTTGGAACCAGGACACTGTCTTGGTATTTCAGATAGTTAGTGTTTATACCCACATGCAACAGATAAGACTTAGAGGTGGGCATGGCCTTTGCAAAGAAAGAAAATTGCAAGTAATAACTGAGGAGATGAAACCAATGGGCCTGCCTGTGCTCTTCCTCGTTCTGTTGTGCCCACAATGCACTTTTTGCCTCTGGAGTTTGTCCTCCCCCCTCCAAGGCCCGATCTGTTGTCACCACCTAGGAAGCCTTCTTGGATCCCCCCTCCTGCCCCTGGGTTCTGGGCCAGTGTTTTCCAACCAGTGTTAGCATGTGCCCTCTTGCCTTAGAGACCCCTGTCTCCCCAGCTAGACCTCAACTTCCCCCAAGCTTGATTCTCTTCTCATTTGGATATACTGAGACCTGGCTTAGGTGTCCAATATCTATTTGTGGAATCAGTTAAATACTGAATAAAAATAGATCTAACATTAAAATAAAATGAATGGCAAAATCCTTTTGATTTTCCTCTCTTTTCAGATATAGATTAATGTGCATAGATAATCATGAAACATTATTTTAGAGCTGATCACAAATTCACAGATAAGTCAAATTTTATGTATAGCTTGTTAACTATTAAGTTCTAAAGTCTAGGGGGGTGTTGGAGAGGAGATATAAATCCGACTTGTGTATTTTCTGCAGTGCTGACCCTTAGCATGGAAGCAGGCTACACCGTCCCCTTTAGGTATGTTTTCCAGATGTGGCAGAATGCCTGCCGCCATCTATCTGTGTGTGTGGACGGCAGGCCTGGGTAGAGTCCTAGGCAACACTCTGTTCCAGACCCATGTGTCTGGCTGAGGAAGGTCAGGGAAGAGGAGGGGGAGTGTCTTCTTAATAGTAGTACCTAGTTTTACTGATTGGACTTTCTGTGTTCGAGGCACTTTATCAGGTGTGTTACATGCATCATTTTATTAACTTCTCACAACAGATATTGTATCCAACTCATAACATGAATCTGAGATTTAGAGAGGTTAAGTAACATGTTTATAGGTGTTATCAGATCCAGATTCCAGAGCCCATGCCCTTCATTGCAACGCTTTCCTTCCGTTCACCTCCTTCCCAGGGAAAGTGGAAAAGCCTTTCAGAGCCTGCTAGTTTGGGGACTTGTGACCCTTTGTTTCTCCTCAAAGCACAGACTAGAGGAGTCGTGTGGGCAAGTATATTATTAATCACTATCCTTCCCTCTTCTCTGAGCTCAAGAAAAACTGAACTCTCAGAGTCAGGAATTGTGTCCTGTTCACCACGTCCCCTTGTTCCTCTCATAACTCGGAGTGCAGTCATCACACATACACAGACGTGGCCAGGCTGCAAGTTGAAGGTGACAAGTGAGTAAAGCTGCAAAACAAGACCTCTAACTTGCAGAGAAGGCTAGCTCCTGTGTACTTCAATTCCTTCTAACCTTTTTTGGTGGCTTGTATGGAATCACGTCAAGTTAAATCCATTGAGTACCACATGCTGGAAGTTCCAGGCAATGAGAAATGAGCTTCATGGTAATTGAGAATGAAGTTAAGGAAGAAAATTTTATTGTTAATCAAGGGCTTAATTGCCTCTGGGACATTTTAAATAAATGCCATGCTGTACTTAAGAAGCAACGTTCTGTAAGTGAGATGCAAAAATTCTTTAATTAAACCATCATGGGTATTCCCTGATTGAAATATCTGCCTTTATCTTCATAGTTAAACCTTCGTGATTCATGTAACAACTCAGTCAGGGATTGAGTAAATTAAGAGCTCCTTGAAAGAACAAATCAATTGTGTAAAATTGATTGAAATTATTTCTGGGACGATCTTCCTTACTTATTTGTATTGATCAGAGCATATTTTTGGTGCATTTTCTATTTAGCGGTCTTGTAGAGTAGGCCGTTTTTCAGTCTGCAGGGGACAGATTGTGGCTATGGTATAGTATAGGGCAGACAGTTCTAAGAAGAATTTGTTTGAGAAATGGAACAAAAGTCAGGGTTTCTTGGCCATTAAGATACCCAATGATGATGACTTAGATGGTCCCTACAATTAACCAGGAAGGAAGTTGGTAAGCAAGTCAGTCAACAAACATGAGTATGGCCTTGCAGCAGGCCTTGCGCTAGATGCTGATAAACTTATATTAGTGTCCACAAGCCAAAGGGCCGAGTTCTTACTGCCAACTAAACAGACCCGGAGACTCAGATTCGGAAACAGACTAGGGAGATTTCCTGGCTTTCTCATCATACGTGGAAAAAACAAAAACGAAAAAATGAAAACAGGTATTCAGAAGTTTTCTTACTAGATTGCTCCCTTTGAGTGGCAGAAGTGCATGACACAGAGCTCCCTAAAATGCAGGAATTGTTTGTTTTGCCAAGCTAACAGTGTGACTTCATTTAATTCTTAAAAAGAGAAAAATTACCATTTGAAGTTACCAAAATCTTAAAACATACAATCACTTCTATTTTTAAAATTTTATTTAGATTGAGTAATCAGCAAATAACTTGTCATCAAATAATGGTGTTTTATAGAATGGGTAAAGACTGAAATTTTTACCTTCTGTTATCTGGGTTCTTGATATAAAACAACTGAGCCGTTTAAAAGTGGTTTCATTTTCAAATAAACAGACACACCTTGCGAACTGAGTACTTGAAAAAAGGAGATGAGAGGAAGAAAGAAAATATTTAAGGTCATATTTTCATAAAGGCTCTGTGGTGTTCGACACGTGTTGACTGATTCAGGCCAGGCTTAAAATGACAGGTCAGGTTTTGCCTACTGTCTTGGGACCACACTGGCTGGTGTGTCCCCTGAAAAGCCTGTGATGCATTGGAATCCCTGTTGTGGGCACACAGAAAGCCTGTGTGGTGCCCACCAGCTGCAGAAGGGTCCTTGTGATGGGTTAGATGTGAAATCACACTCAATTCCTTGGCAGTGTCTGGAAACCTAGCATTGTGGTGTCACCGTGAGGACAGAAATTCCTTTAGAATTCTACATGATGATTCAGAGCGAGTAATTCTGTTCTAATTCTCACGCCCGGGAAGAACTGTATTTATATAAACTTGGGCAGGGACAAGTGTGTCTGCACGTAGTCTGTGAAGAGAAGAGGCTGAGCCATGCACTCCAGAGCAAGCCAGCTGCCTTGTTCCTCAACCTATTCCCAAGTGATTCAAATTTACGTAAAGAAACATTTATGAGCGCAGGAAAATGAAATGATATCTTAGGGTTCCATCGCATCATCATTTTTTTGTCATTTAACAACTTTAAAGTCATATAAGGTATATTTATGAAATCACTTTCTCTGCCTCTAGTACATGTGCCTTTGGGAGCTCAGTGGTAAATACACACTCACATGGATACAAAGAAGTTCAAGGTTCTCATGACAAATTTACCCCTACTCTTTGCAGAGCCATGATGCCTATAAGTGTCTTCCCTGAAGTGCCCACTCACTCCCTGGTCGTGTTCAGAGGGTCTCGAGTCATCTGAAGATTGCCTTCTCGGCATAATGTTGCAGGCCTCTGGTGCTGGTAATTTTTGCGGCTACATGGGTTCTGCTTGATCATTTCCGCTGTCTGTCTGTCTTGTATATTTTATGTGCTGGGCTTGCCTTCGTTCATATGCTTCGGGAGAAGGTATCATGAACGACTTGATGCCCATATTATGACTTAACGAGCTAGAAAGTTGATGTGTATAGATTCTGCATGTCTCAAACTGAGATTTTTGATTCAGAGACAGGCCGCCTGTAGACACTCCCCGGAGGCTTTGGCTGCTTGAGACACAGATTGTAATCACAGTAATTAGCACTGAATTTTCAAGTCCTGCTCTCCAGCTTGACCTGGCAGCATTTAGCCAGCGTGCACACAGCTGGATCAATGGCAGGAATTGAAGGGCCTGGTTGTGGGGCTGCTCCTGGCAGCCTGTGGTGGGCACCTTCCATGGGGAATTCCAGGGGAGCATCAGGGACAAGGGAGCAGTGCGGAGACCTGGGGTGCAAGAAGAAAGAAATATGATATTGAGAAAGCACTTGTCAGTAGGAATTGTATTAAAGATTGTTACAGGAGACAGACGGCAGCGCAGACTTTTGCCTGAAATTCATTATCAATGAATTTGTTTTTCTTCCTATTGCTTAGTTCAGTTTTGGATATTCCTAAAATATCCCTTGTTAGAAGTTTATCCTTCCTTTCCCTAAGAGAAAATACCTGCCTATCTTAATCCAAAAGCTGGTGAAAAACAACTGTGGGACATGAAACAGATACTTTGATGGATCAAAAATAAAGTTTTTTTTCATTTAGCTCCCTGCCTTCAAGTAGCTTACCTTGAGGAGCACAACTGTGGCAAAGAAGCACTGATGCTGGATTATGAAATAAATTATCTGGAAAGTTCGGTGGTGGTGGCGCGGAGACAGAGAATCAAGCCCCGGTGAGCTGCCGGGCCCTTCTGTCCTCCGCTTGTTCTTCTGAGTCCCACGCAGGGTGTCACCTCACCAGAGCAGCTAGAAGGTAAGGGTGGTAAGAATATGGCAGTGGGGGGATATCAGCCCCTCACTCCCACCCACTGAGGGCTAATAATAATTTTGAATGAATACTTGAAGACGGACTGAGCGCTGAATAATAATAAATAGCTTTAAACTTCCAGGAAATACTTAATTCACAACACAAAACCATTTGAGCATATATAGTATCTCTAACAATATGATCAATACGGTTGAAAAAGCATGGTTGGCAGATTTTTTTTAAATGACAGAATTCTAAAAGTTTGATTCTACTAAAGACAGAAACAATTGGTTCCATTCTGCCATTTTGCATCAGTAGTTCATATAAGGTTAATAAGCCTTTGAGGGAGAACTTTGGTGTTTTTCAGTTGTAGGCTTTTGCACTCAAATTGCTGGAATATTTGTGTGGAAAATGAGGGCAATTCTGTGTTTAAATGAACTGTTGTTGGATATCTCACTTGACAATCATTTTGTGATTTGAATGTTAAATTATATGACTCTTATATGCTCACACATAGTGGTTTTCAGGCCACAATTACATTTGCCAATAATTTCTACCTTAGAAAGTATTTATAGATGCTGCTGTGACGTGCTCTGTTCTAGAGATGTGGAGTGGAGTATTTCTGCTCGTCATCTGCATCCAGAATGCACCTTATCCTGGGAATAACCTGGTGTCTTTTCTGAAAAATTCCTTAATATCCAGTAGCCCATTCAGGCACAGGCTTAACATATTTTTCTGAAATTCTTTCGTAAATCAACAGGAAGCCCTCTTTCCCGTTTTTATTATAAAGGGGGAAATGATGGTAAAACTTAAACACACTTTGTTATTTTAACATCTAGTCTTACATCTGTTGAGGAGTTGTGTTTTTACTTAAAAATATTTTAGTCAAGAATCAAAACCAGAGAATTATGCCTGTCTCCAACCTTCTGTCAATGATGGCTCTTTGTTAAAAGCACACAGCAGAAAACACTGTTAAACTCTTGTGGCTTAAAAAGCCAAATATGAAGCCTAAAAGCCTCAGCACTTAATTTTTTTTTTAATGATTTAAGTAAATCCCTTTAGAAATCTGTGCCAAACTTTTAAAGAGTACTTCCCACATCTTGCCTTTATACGTAACTGTGGAATTAGACACACCATAAATTTACCTTGTATTTTCTTAATAAGTTTGAATTTTCAGATAGCCTCTACTTTTATGTTATAGATCCTACAAGGCTGTTTCATGTCTTGTTGCAGGGACCCAGCCAACATTATTACACATTGTTTTCTTAAGTGCACAAGTTAGATTGGGACAAGGACTGTTGAATTTGGAAAACATCACTTGTTTTCTTTTTTCTCCTTCCTTTCCTTCTATATTTATTTCACTTTGTAGCTGTGAATTGTGGGGTTTTTTCACTTCAGACTTTTGCTCTCTCTTTTCATTTGCTTTACAATTCACACTAGGAGAGGGTGGTAGGCTTTTTTTTTGTTTGGGGTTGGGTTTGTTTTTTTTTTTTGCATATTCCTCCCTTTCCTCCAGATATTGTCACTGACCAAATTTAAAACACTACAGTGTTTAGGATCCCTGCAGGGCCATTTTAAGTATTTGGACCCGTAAAGGGCCCCAAGCCATAACTACCTGAATTGCTTTTAATTACACAATATAGCTGCATCATTTTACTTCAGATTCTTTTTGATTGATGCTGCAAGGCAATTGTAACCGCGGATGATGGGATTAAGTGCCTCTTGAAGTGACTTTAGCGTCTTGTGGGAACAAAGGGAAAGAGGAGAACACTTAGTCCCTTTTTGCCTGAGCTGCCTTTTTCTTCGCTTGTGTATAAAGAAATACAATTAACAAACATTATCCCCAGAGGTAAATTGAAATGTACATGCAGACAAGAACCGCTCTTGACTGCAATTAGACATATATGATCTGAGGTAGTCTGACCGTTCATTAGTGCTAATTGTTTGAGAAACAAGCCCAGAAGAAATGATTAAAACGTAGGCGCCATAACTGGGATTATTAGCATGTGTGATAAAATGTGCGCTCTGCAGCTGTACCAATAAAACGCTTTGGAAAGTGGCTCTGATTAGACAAATGCTTGGTTTGGCTCTGTGGTGAGCTCTCGGTGTTTGCTCAAGACCTGGTGGTGTTTATAACAAACAACTTATATCTTTCTTTCTTAATTAGTGGGAATTACTATGCAAATGTTGGTATTTTGTAATTTAATATCCTATCTTTTTCCCTGCCTTTGCGTTGTTACTGCAGTCTACTCGTGCTGCTGGGAATGGGATAAACTGAGTTCTTAGGTTTTGTTTCTTTGCTCTGCTTTCTTTAAAATGCTAGGTGCCATGGAGAACTACTGCAAAATTTGCTCTCTTACTTGGTTTTTGAATAGTCACTCTAGATGTGATGAGTTCTGCTAGATCGTCTTGTATTAGGAACTTGTATTATGGTCACAGGGATCTGGCAAGGGTAACCTAGTCAAACATACGGTAACTAGGAGCTGGTTAGCCCATATGGACAGTCAGCATTCTGCTAAGTCCTCCAGCCTAAAACAAGCTAAGTAAGCAGAACCAGGGGGAAGGCAGAAGTGACCAGTACGGTAAGGACCAATTCAGAGAGATGGATGGCAATTGAATTTCCCCTGGAAATGCATGTAGGAGTTTGGGGTTAGCAAAGAAATGTGAGCTTGTCTAAATGTGGAGTCAGGGAGAGATTTAGGAGGCACTAATGGGAATGGAAAGAAAGAAGATACGAGATGGAAGAATGGAACCAGGGTGCCAAAGAGGACTTGTTGGGAAATGTGCCAGGCAGGCAGAAGCTGAAATCTGAGGTCGGTCTAAGAACAGATGTATCAGGTCTCCTAACTTGTAGTTCAGTTGTCCTCTGTCCCCTGCTTGCATTTCTGAAACTAGAGTTAGAGGAAAAACCATTTGGAGATTGTCCCATTTGGTGCCATGAAAACCTGCAACAACTTTTCAATCTCAAGTGGTCTGTCCTTGTCACCCAACAGACTTCCCAGCCACCTACCTTTTAGCATATCGTTAACACATTTCAAAGGAAGACAAATATCTGTGTTAGTCTAGATGGAGTGTAAGATTAAATTAGCTTTTAAAATTAGTTAATACATTCCAAAGACAAATGCAAAAAGTTGTCTAGTTATCTTGGTTTCTGAATAACCTATTCCATCTCTCCTGCCATTATTGCAGAAAACTGTGAATCAAGTCATAAATAAACCATAACATAGATTATTATGGACATACAGCTTTAATAAGAGTGAGTTTTGGGGGAACTTAAAGGGAAATAAGGTCTTCTGCACTTTGAGCTGGTGCGTTGCTGAGTGTGGCACTGAATTAAGAAAAAAATTGTAAGCTCCTCCAAATTAGAGCAAGTTCTAGGAAGTCTTGCGTTAAATATATATTTAAAGAAATTAGTGCCTATAGCACATTAAACATACTTGAAAAAAAAACTGTTAGAAAAAGCCTTCATGATCACATCCATATGTTTAGTTTTAATTTTCATCACACTTAGCTCTGAATAATTAAGAAGGAAAAAAACAATCTTAATCTTATTGTGGGTCCCACACAATCAAAGCCACGTACATGTGATTCGTGATCACAGCTTGTATTCACAGCTTTTGTGTGTGTGGTATGGGTCTGGCAGTTAGACTCATACTGCGTTTTTTCTAAAAATTATTTAGCGCTAGAGAAAGATCAATGTTAAATCTTCCCAAAATCTACAAATCAGGATAATCAAGGGTCTATGGCTAACAAAATATCAAAATTCTAAGCTATGTAACATTTTAGCCTCATCTCATTGAGATTGACACTTGAAAGGAATTTTTGAGAGCTTCTAGGAAGAAAACAGAGATTCCATTAACCCAAATCATTTTCATGACCGTTACCAAAAAAAAAAAAAAAAAAAAATTAAGATGCAGAGAGAACTATTTTTTCAAAATTGCAGAGCCATTTTCTGGAGGAAAAAAAAAATTCTCCCATGATTACTTTCATATCAAAGAACCCAGTCATGGGGGAGATGCATTAATTTGACACATTTAGCAGCCGTTGAGCTTTTGAAGAACTCTGTAAAGGAATCCATGGTTACATCTGTCAGGTTGACAGTCCTCTTTCATGACCTTTAAAAAAAGTTAAGGAGAAATTGATCTTTCTAGTCCACATTTGCTCAGTTACCTCTAAAGCCCTGCACAAGCCAAGAAATAATCATCTCAGCTTTAAATTTATTATTTTTTGAGACAGAATAACCCAGTACTAATGGAATCTCTAAAAGGAGAAATTTTGTGAATGATCTTTTTCGTGAAATTTTCTGGTGGTGCTGTGGTACTAATATTTCCTGTGCTCTCCACTGGCTATTTTAATACATTAACTACTAAATATTGTCTTTTCTGCAACTGGTTTTAGAATCAGATCTTCTTAGGAATGCCAACAATGAGCAATCTAAACAGAATGCTGTGCTCTGCGTGTTCACCTTTGGCCAGGAAAAGAACAAGTACGCTCTTCATTCCTTATACTCGGAGGGTTGCGATCCAAAATCCCAAATCGTTTCTACAGAGGCAAAGGGAAGTCGGATGGCGTGTCCTTTCGGTTTTAATTGCAAGTGACTGAAAGCTCCCATGTTCTGTGCTTGGCAGGTACTATCTCTCATAGTTCCTGGCGCTGGGATTACACTTGGAAATCCATCTATCAAATCTCTGTGGGTAGAGGGTCCTGAGCGTCATTCCTGGACCAAGTTCTCAGCGACATAAATAGTTAACTATTAATGAACAACGTCCTTAGACCTTTGTGTTTCCAGGAGCCCCGGGTGGAAGCAGCGAAGAAACAGAAGAGATGCTAATCGCATTGTGTTCTTAAACGTGTTCAGTGAAGGAGTGCAGGTTTCCCTCTTGACCTCAGTGTCACTCCAAGAAAAAAATCCCTCCAGTTTTCCGTTCAGATAAAACTTCTGCTCTCCCTTCTCTCACCAAAAGTAGAGCAGGAAAGTGGGATTACCCACTAAGAGGCACATGCCCTATTGTCATCCCCTCTTCAACACAAAACAAGGAGCTTTGTTTTCCCACAAAGCTCCTCCCCCCTCCCCCACTCTCCCTTTCTGTGCCCTCACCTCTGCCTTCCTTCTACCCTCCCACTTTCTTATTCTCCCCAGCTTTCCCTCCAGAACCCATCCCTTCTCCCTCCTCCTTTGCCTCATTCTCTTCCTCTCCCTCTCCTCCTCTCAAATATCCTCTCTCCCACCTGCCTCTTCCTCCTCAGAGGTGCTACCAGGCTTCCAAGTGCCATGGGGTAAAGAGACTCTGAATGGTGCTGCTGCCACAGTTAAAGACTATCCCATGTGCGATATAAATGTAGATCTCAGTTTTCATGGTAAACGTGCCCTCTTCTTTGGGACCCATTAATGGTCACACACTTGTATGGGTTCTCCCTGTTCCTGACACTTCCTCACACACAAGCCGAGTGCCTATCTGGAGAACTAGAGTTCTGTGGCCATACCAAGCTGACTCATGGGTGCTGGTGAGGGTCTGCTGGGCACACAGCTTCTTGTCCATGTTTGTCACCCCACGCCCCTTACTGAGCAAGGGCCAGCTCCTGGTGGGCTCAGTGTTTATTGGGGGCATGATTGATATTGAATTTGATCAATACATTTGTGTTTATGAAATGATAGCATGGATATGAAAAGGAAGACATTTTGTAACTTTAATTTTTTTCATTGTAATAAAATATACATAATATACAATTTATCATTTTAACTATTTTGAAGTGTACTGTTCAGTGGCATTAGGTACATTCTCATTGTTGTTAACCATCACCACCATCCATCTCCAGAACTTTTTCATCTTCCCAAACTGAAACTCTGTCCCTGTTAAACACTAACTCCCCATCCCATCCCAACCACCCTTTTGCTTCCTATCTCAGTAAATTGACCACTCTAGGAACCTCACAGAAGTGAAATCATACAGTATTTGTCCTTTTGTGTCTGGCTTATCTCACTGATCATAAGTAACTTTAATGTTTGATTAAAATAGGTTAAATGATTAATTTTGATTTGATTTAATTGACATGGGTATTTGTTTGATTTCTCATTCTGTGTGAAAAAAGACCTCCATCACTGGGGTCACTTGCTTTGCCCCTTGGTATTCTGATGGTCTGAGGAAACAGGGATCTGCACTGAAACAGCATAACACAAACCTTACCAAATTGGGCAAAAATAAGGATTCTGCTTTTTTCTCTGCTTCTACTAAATCTATCCCTTATCCAATGCCCACCCCTTTTCCTGGGGTTTCCATAGCAAGGATAGGCCAGGAGGTAAGTCCCTCGCTAGTGCACCTCCTTGTACATGGCACCCCACAATGGCTGGAAGGCTGGCCCCTAGTCCATGGGTTGCCCCATCCTATGCCCTGGGTCCTTCTTTAGAAGCAAACCCACAGTGGACCACAAACTGCTATCCTGTGTGAGTCTACTTTGGACACAAAAGACTATTTCTTCATTTCAGTACAAAATGGAGCACTTGATTAAGGTGTGATATAATTGCTTCATGAAAGAGTTTGCCCTGAAAATGTCTTCTCGCCTTTTCTGAAGTGGGCTACACGCTTATTTGTATTTGCACCGCATGCTAATCTCACCAATGGCCCTGTTCTGCCAATGGGAGGACAAATAGCTGTTCTTTTGCTCTCGTGCCCAGAGAAAGCTCCCCGCTTCTCTGTGCACTGTTGCCATGGTAACTGAAACATAGTTCTTCAAAAAAGGGAAGGAATCTCTGGGCATTTGGGAACTGAGCAAAGTGAGAACATAAGCAGGCCTCAATTATATGTTTGCTGGCACAAATATTTAGTTATTAATAGTCATAAGTGTGGTTGAAATTTGTAGGTGAGTTTATTGTCTCTTGGGGGGGGTAGGAGAGGGTCAGTGAATGGGTTCTTATCTTCACTGTAGTCGTACAGGTTCTCCTGTAAGCATCACAACTGTCATGCAAGGTCAGACCTTTGGGCCATGCCACACAGAACTCAGTTTCCTCAGTATATAACCTTAGAAGAGGCAATGACAGGGCACAGTTACACCCGTCTAACCCCCCTCAAAGGATTGAAGATACAGCCCCAGATAAAGGACTCCATCTGGAATCTGTCATACAGCTGTGAACTGTGCAGACTTTTCTGTAAGAAATTTTTATTTTCAACCTTTACCAGCTCTTAGAATCAAAATCTCTTTAAAAGAGCTTAAAGGGCCATATCATTTCTGTGTGGTATCCTAAGCGAAAGTTTATTGATATATTATTTTAAAATGATACTTTATTTTTTTCTTATTGTTATCTCTTATGTTTATGAAAAAATGAGAATTTATCAAAATTTTTTATAATCTGTAGACACGATTTCTAAAGGGCAAGGACACATAAAAGATGATTCTTTTTTCTGGTTCCAAAACACCCCTTCAGTCATAACTGGACTTGAATGCAGCATAAAATATTTTAAAATAATATTTGAGTGGAAATGTAAAGTGATATGGCCACTGTAGAAAGCAGCATGATTGGTCCTCAAAAATTTAAATACAGAATTACCATATGATCCAGTAATTCTACTTCTGGGTATATATCCAAAAGCATTGAAGGCGGAGACTTAAACAGATATTTGTACACCAGTGTTCATAATAGCATTATTCACAATAGTCCAGAGATAGAAATAACCCAAATATCTGTCAACAGATAAGTGGATAAACAAAATGTGGTATATACATACAATGGAGTATTATTCAGCCTTAAAAAGGAAGGAAATTCTGACACACGCTGCAACATGGATGAACCTTGAGGACATTATTCTCAGTGAAATAAGGCCATCACAAAAAGGCAAATATTATATGAATCCACTTCTATGAGGTACCTAGAGTAGTCCAGTTCATAGAGACAGAGAGTAGAAGGGTGGTTGCCACGGGCTGGGGTAGGGAGGATGGGGAGTTATTGTTTAATGGGCATGGAGTTTCAGTTTGGGAAGATGAAATGTTCTAGAAATGGATGGTGATGATGGTTACACAATGATGTGACTGTACTCCATTCCACTGATTTGTATGCTTAGCAATGGTTAAAATGGTAAATTTTATGTTATGTGTATTTTGCCACAATAAAAAAAGTGTTTGACATGGCAGGGGGATAAAATGATAGAGTATAGGTCAGCTCAAGGTGGGGAATGCTGATCTTGAAGGATTAACACAATCCATAGAGTGTTTCATCATTGCTCAAATAAGGCCATTATAAAACTTTCCCAGGCTTCATATCTCCAGCCCCTTTCCACAGCCACCTTCATTCACTCCATCACACCCGTTTTTCTTGAATGTCCAGAACCCTGATGTAAAAAGTGTAAAGGGCAGTGCATGAGCACATGGCAGGCTAGGCACGCTCGTGCCCTGCTGGTGGGAGTAGAAATTAGTACAACATTTTGAGAAGACAGTTTGGTGAAGTCAGTGAAGAGCATTACAATGATCATGCCCGCCATCCTTTTTAGCCCTCTGAGGACAGAGGCTAATGGAAATATGTGGCTCTCTCTCTTGGAACATTTCCCAGCCTACCACCCATCTAGCCCCGAGTCCGTTCTTTCCTTCATTCACCTTACATGTCCAAGTCCCTCTATGTGCCAGGCACGGTGCTGAGAGCCACATGTGCAGCCACCAGCCATGCAGACCGGGGGCCTACTCACTGGGAGCCTGTACACTGGGGTGTGGAGTTGCACGTGACCTACACTAGCTGGAGCTGACTTTGGCAGAAAAGTAATTTCTGGGAGGGACATCAGCAGGCCGGAGAGGGGCTTGGAAAATGGGCAGTGATAAACACAAACACTTGAGAACATAGCCAAAGTCAGGCCAGTAGACAGTCTGGACAGGACACCCTCTCCTGCTATCCCCAGCTCTGCTGCCCCCAGCGCTGTCATCCCTGGGCACTCACTGTGTCCACCTCCCTCCTTCGCCACCACTGGCACCGGGAGAAGTCTCAACTGCCCTCCAGCATCTCACTCCCTCAAGGCTCAGAAGCCCGTCTGCAGCATCTCAGTGGCCATACTATGCCCTGCGTTCTCACCCTAGCTTTTAAGGATCTTTGGGTCTTTACTCCACCAAGACCCTCCTCCCCCACCAAATAGGAAGGATGTTTCTGTCTGGGAGAGCTGAAATGGAAAAATTCTCTCAGTCTTGTGGAAGAAAGACAATAAACAGTCAATAGGCCAATATTTAATTTATTTCAAAAAAGGAAAGTCTATGAAGGGAACGGACAGGATTCTGGAGTAGAGAATCACAGGAGGAGATTGATTTAGATAAAGGGGTTGGGGAAGCCCTCGCTAAGAAGACGACATTTAGACTGGAAGGATGAGGGGGAATCAGACATACTAAGATCCGGAAGAAGAACCTTCCAGAGAGAGGGGATAGCATGCGGGAAGGTCCTGGGGCAGGCAGGAAGAACATGGCATGTTCAGGGAACTGGGGGCAGATCCCTGTGACTAAGGGTAGTAGCAGAGGGGACAGGCAGGTCAGGGTGGCCAGAGCTTTGTCACCTAGGGTGAGGCATTTGGGTTTTAATGTGAGAACAGCCAAAAGCCATTAAAGGGTCTCAAACAGAGGGGTAGATCCCATTTACATTTGTAAAGGTCTACCCTGGTTGTGGCATGGGGAGGGGACTGGAGAGGGATAGAAAGGACCCAGGAAACCAGTCGGGAATAAGATGATGGGGTCTTGGGCCAGGAAGGGGAGATGGAGTGTGGAGGTGTGTGGAGAGCACACTGCTAGGCTCCTCGTTAACACCAGATATATGTTAACTATCCAGTTAATAATGTATAGGAGCTGTCTTAGGGTTGTCCAGAGAAACAGAACCAATAGGATATACCTATGTATATGTGTGTGTGTGTGTGTGTATAAAATATACAAATGTAATGTAAGGAACTGGCTCACGTGATTATGGAGGCTGACAACTTCCCAAATCTGTAGTCAGGAAGTAGGAGACGCCAGAAAGCCAATGCTGTAGTTCAGTTTGAAGGCCAACAGGCTCAAGATCCACAAAGAACTGATATTTCAATCTGAATCCAAAGGCAGGGAAAAACCTCCTAGCTGGAAGATAGGCAGGAGGAGTTCCTTTTTATTTGGAGGAGTGTCACCCTTTTTATTCTATTCAGACCTTCAACTGATTGGTTGGGGCCTGCCCACATTAGGGTGGGCAATCTGCTTTACTCAATCTACCAGTTCAAATGTTAATCTTATCTAGAAACATCTTCACAGACACACCCAGAATAATGTTTGACCAAATGTCTAGGCACCCCATGGGCCAGTCCAGTTGACAGATAAAATTAACCATCACAGTATTATGTAAGTCCTATTACACTGAGTTTGATCAATACATTAAAACATTTTTTTGATAAATTTACTTGAATTTACTAAAATGATTTAGAATTGTGTTACCTAAATCATCATTATCTTAGTAATAATATGCTTTTTAACTCAGTTTTGAATTTGAAAAGAAATTTTATGACTTTTTATTTGTTTTTTTGTATGTGTGTGTGTGTGTGAGGAAGACCAGCTCTGAGCTAACATCCATGGCCAATTCTCCTCTTTCTGCTGAGAAAGATTAGCCCTGAGTTAACATCTGTGCCCATCTTCCTCTATTTTGTATATAGGATGCCGCCACAACATGGCCTGATGAGCAGTGGATAGGTCCATGCCTGGGATCCAAACCTGCGAACCCCAGGCCACCAAAGCAGAGTGCACGAACTTAACCACTATGCCACTGGCCCAGTCCCCAGTTATGACTTTTTAAAATCCTGAATCAAGTTCTTTTCCACACTTGGTCAAGTCTGGACTGCCATTTATTTTATTTTATTTTTTATTTTATTTTATTTATTTATTTTTTTTTTTGCTGAGGAAGATTAGCCCTGAGCTAACATCTGTTGCCATTCTTCCTCGTTTTTTGCTTGAGGAAGATTAGCCCTGAGCTAACATCTGTGCCAATCTTTCTCTACTTTATATGCAGGTTGCTACCACAGAGTGGCTGACGAGTGGTGTAGGACCGCACCTGGGATCTGAACCTGGGAACTTGGGCCACCGTAGCGCAAGGTGCTGAACTTAATCACTACACCATGGGGCTGGCCCCTGGACTGCTATTTAGATGATTCCAAAAGAAAGTATTAGGTCCTGGACTTACAGGATGAAAACATTTTTATTTATGAAATGATAGCATAGATGTGACAAGGGGAACACAGTTGGAAGTCCCTTGGCCTTCCCTGTTTCCATCTGAGCCCACCAGCCTTTGGTGCTGGCTGAGGGTCATCCATGCGTGAGGCAGGGGCATCTTAGAGCCAGGTATCAGGGTCAAGGCTGAGACATGGAGTCCTTGGTTAGGGTCCCTGGACCTCGATCAGCATGTTCTGCCCGGCATTGGCTTCAGAGAGCTTCTGCTGCTTGTGAAGAGAGATCAGCCCAGGCCTCCACCCTCAGTCACTCTGCCCGCCCAACTCTCTGGATTTGGACACTTGCTTGGGCTCTGGCAAGCTTCTTTTCTATCTGCATTGGTTGTAACTTGGGTAGGACCCCACATTGGAGCACTCTGGAGCGTCAGCTGCCCAGGCCAGAGGAGGGGAGAGGAATCTGGGCAGGCAGCTAGAGGGCAGGTGGAACCAGCCTAGCTCAATGTCTGCCCCCTGCAGCGTCCAAATCACCAAAGAGTATGGCGAACTCAGACTCGTATGTTGGCCGGCATTAGTGCCATGGAAGAACTGCTTGGGGGGGTAATGCACAGGAGGAGAAGTTTCTAAGCAGTGGGAATGCTCTGAAGTGCTGTAGCAGCCAGTGCTACACCAGCCACCTGGAGAGCCAGGCCAAGCAGCAGGGTCCCGATGAGCAAGGCCAGGCATCCTCACCCAGGTGGAACCCATGGGGTTCTGAGAAGGAGCTGTGGCTGCGCCTCGTTGGCCCCGCAGGTTCCTAAGCCCTTGCCCCTGCCAACCTGGCCCCAGGCTTAGGAGAGCAGGTCTCACTCCAGCCCCTGCTGATCTGGCTGCCTCATCAGAGTTGGTCAGGTGCTGTTTGGTGCTGAGCTCCCAGGTCCTCCGTGCCTGCTACTGTGAGGTCCTGGGGAAAGGGTGCCTCTGACTTCACATGGGGAAAGAGGGGTGCCTGGAGGGGAATCTGCCTCAACTCCCTGAAGGCAGGGCTAGCAGGATTTTATGAGTCCCTACTCACAGAATATGACAGAACGTTCTCTTAATGCCAAGTTCCTATAGCTCTCACTTCCTAGGAAGGTGATAGTGTGACCCTACGGGGTGGTTCCTGGGATATAGAGGGCACATGAGGGTCTGCAGTGGCCTCTCCACACCCCCAAGCCCTCCTTGGTCCACGCTCCATGTGGTCACATTCTCTCTATCTCCTTGCGGACTCTGACCCCTAAGTGCCTCAGTCACCTGACACAGTCCGAGTGGTCACTTCCTGAGAATTGCAGAGACTTCTCTTTATCTATGTGCTTTTCCCAGGGATCTGAACCCTAGTGATTACTAGTTATCTAGTGATAAGCAGAATCAGATCTGGGGTTGAAAGCGGTAGCTAGCCAACAGGCCCCAGTTCCTGACCTGTATGTACTGACATAAAATCCTCCCTTCCCCAAGTCACCAAAACACCCCAAGTGTTTTGAAAAGCCTGTCAAATTTTCTAAGAAAAATTAAATATGATATAATATTAAAATCCAATTGCTATTTTAAAAACTCCAATTGCTGTCTAAATACATTTCACCTAAATATACATTGGTTAAATAGGCCAACGGTGAGTTGGCCCAGCATTTGTAAAGGTGTCTGATATACAGGGTTCTTCTTGGAATATGAGTTCGTTATGACTTCAAAAGCAAAACAGCATGAGTTTGCACACTTTACTGGGGCATTGATGAATCTCAGCAGAAGAGAGGTGGGATTGATTGATATTATTAACTTGGGATTCTGTCTTTACCGCCTTCAATGTAGTGCTTCTTCCTCAAGGTTTGGGAGTTTCCCTTCAGATCTAGTTTAAGTGTTCTTATCATAAAAGATTTCGTCAAATGCTTTTTTCTGCATCTATTGAGATGGTCGTGTGGTTTTTGTGAAAACTGTAAATTTGAGTTAAATTGGCTTCAACTAAGGGGAAATATGACTTTTTGGAAAATACATTGAGTCGATAAGATTCAGCAGTATAGTACCTGAATTGAAGGCACTAGTTTTGGCTGCAGCAAAACTCAGCTTATGCAACTATTTTGTTACCTCAGGGCTTATGGGTTGTGAGAAGTTGCGGTGAGGGTACCATCTTTCTTGCCTTGGAGCTCTCTCCGTCACTGCTTTGCCCTGGAGACAAATAGGAAGTTCTGAGAGTAAAGAGTTGAGGGCCAGGCAGAATCTTCCTGCATTCTCATCACTTGTACTCTCCTCCTCTGAGCTTCTCTCAGCATCCAAAGGGCTTTGGCCCTGCTGGTGGCAAGGAATTCCTTTACTTCAAGTCCCCCATCCTTTCTCATTCTGCCTCCTAGGAACTCTAGGTTCCGACTCTCAAGCTGTTGGAAATTAGAAGATTTCCTTCTCTGTTAACAAAGGCTAGCTTATTATCTCACTAGGGACTTAATGTAAGAATCTAGTTTGAAGCTCCAGGCTCATCAAGGACTTCTTGGTGTTCACCGCCACCCACCCCAAACCCCTGTAATGATGGCTTCTGATTCAGTGGGTGGGGAATATAGAGTAACATCATTTCCAAGCAAGGAAAACTACCTCTCCTCTCAAAACTATCATTCCCCAGTCACTTGATTATGGCAAGTTGCATAATTGGTACCCAGTGCTCCTGCCTAAATATGATAGGCTTACTGTTAATGTCCAACAACCTGAGTCCTATCTAGGATCAGTAGTAAGATACTTAGGTTGTACTAGCAAACCCCGGTGCAGAGGTTCTCATCCTTCGCTGCACTTTGAAGTCTCCCTGGAAGCTTTAAAGAAACACTGATGCCTGGGACCCACCGCAAGGCTCTGATTTAATTGGGTTGGGGTTTGGCCTAGGGTTTTTTCTTTTTCTAAGTTCCCCCAGGTGATTGTAATGTGCAGACAACGTAGAGACCTCTGTACTAGCTATTAGCTAAGAAATCACTAACTTGGGTTTAGAAGTCACATGCCAAGTTGCAGATCCTTAAATGGACATTAGTTTATTTGATTATGACTGCTATTTCAAATAGTGTTAGCAGTTTGAGCGTTAATTTTTTTTTTTTTGGTGAGGAAGATCAGCCCTGAGCTAACATCCATACCAATTCTCTTTTTTTTTTCTAAGAAAGACTGGCCCTGAGCTAACATCCATGCCCGTCTTCCTCCACTTATGTGGGACGCCGCCACAGCATGGCCTGACAAGTGGTGCGTTGGTGCGCGCAGGATCCAAACCCCGGGCCACCAGCAGCACATCGCGTGCACTTAACCACTACGCCACGGGGCCAGCCCCGTGTTAATTTTTTTAACATGGATTTTTTTCAACTTTGCTGCATTTTCAGTTATGATCTTATTACTTTCACAGCATCTACTTGTGTATAATGATAGTGCATGACTCACTTGAGAGAAATTTTCATTGGAGCAAAATTTCCTGCATTCGGGCCGTGGCTACACATTGGAATCCTCTAGTGCAGTGGTCCTCCAACTTGGCTGCACATTAGAATCACCTGGGGAGCTTTTAGAATTCCCGGAGCCTAGGCCTTACCCCAGACCAATGACGTCAAACTTTCTGCGGCTGGAGCTTTAGTGTCAGCATATTTGAAAGCTCCCCAGGACATTCCAGTATGCCCCCAAGTTTGAGTCAACCTAGAGCAGTGGTTCTGAAACTTTCATGTGATAAGCATCCCCTGGGGATTTGTTAATGTGCAGCTTCTGATTCAGTGGGACTGGGGTGGGGCCCCAGATTCTGCGTTTCTAACAAGCTCCCATGTGGTAGATGCTCCCATGAGAGATGGGAGATTCTCACATGAAAACAGATGAGAGACCAATGGTGCTGCTCTGCAGCAACACCTCACTTGAATGGCAAGGACAAAGAGAGCTAAAAAATATATATATATATATATACTCTGAGCCTGGGCCCTGTTACCAGTGAATTTAGTTTGATGGCACTGGATCGGGTCCAGAATTTGACAATTTAAAAAGCTTCCTACGTGATGGTTACATTGAATCCCGGGTGGAGAACCCCTGCAGCATTAGGGACTTGCTATGCTTCTAGTTATAGAAATGGTTAATAAATGACATCAGGTGGAGGAGGAAAGGGAGAAGACCAAAACAAGGCCAGGAGGGCACCCCCTCCTCCAGCCAGAAGAACCCCTGGACCTGCCAAGGGATATCTTATCTAAAAAAGGTCCCTCTGTAGAGAGAACTTACCATAAGGCTACCAGATTTTTTTCAACTCATCTTAAGCCCCTGTTTTGCATATTGTTTGAATACATTTACATGTTGACTATCAAGAGGCCCTAACTCCAAATATGTAAGATACAATAAAATAAGTTAGATCTTGTCACCTTCTGCAGTTGTATTCATATGCAGTAGTCAGTGCTGAACACAACTCAAGTGGGGAACAGATTTTCAAACAGCCGGAGATGGGAGAAGGAGAGGACACGCCGGCAGTACAGGAAGGAGGGAGGAGGGAGTCTTGGGGAAGCCACAACGGGCTCCTGCCACCTACCCAGTGACAGCCGCTCCCAGACCTCAGAATCGACAACGGAACCTGAAGCCCGAGCCCCCTCTACACTGTTCTTTTTATTATTTCAAACGGTTTTGCCACCTTTGACCCCTTTTGCCCCCAAGCTTCATTATGTACAGGACTTTAGCCTTCCTGAGCTGCTTGCAGGCCATTCTTCTGGGTGTTGCTCCCTGGGCCTCTGGCCTGGCCTGTTTCTTTTGTGCCACCCCCGCAGAGTGCTCAGCGCAGTGTGGGTCTGGGCCACTGCATACAGTTGTGTGGCGTGTGCCCTACTCAGGGGCACGCATAGGGGCTGAGCTTCAGCTCGCCTCCACTCACCAAAGCATGCTGCCTGAGGAGCACAAGGCGCCTTTTTGCCCGTCCACCTGCTGGAAGGCACGAGGGGGCACCTTTTTCTAATTTTCACAAAGGTACCTACCAGGTGTGCTGGCGGAGGCCTGGTGCAGGTCACCCAGTGGGTGCTTACTGTGCTCACTGAATGAATGAGTGAACAAAAGAACAAAGTAGAGGCAGTGAGGATAAATATGAGGCTTCCGTAGTCATCAAGGTAAAGGTTAATGAGGCCCTAAACTAGGATGTAAACTGTGTTGATGGAAAGGAGGGGATAAACAGAAGAAGCAACAGGCCATGTGTTGGGTTAAAGCTTCCAGGATGGTGAAGGAGAGAGGCAATAAAAATGACCTCCTACCTGTAATCACCACTAAAACTTGACTCTTGTGCTAGAAGAATAAGCACAGCGTGGTCACAGATCAGTCCTACACCTCCACTTCTCGAGAGCTGGCTTTGGTTAGGTAACAAGGTGACAGGAATTGTGGACCTCTTATGTGCGAGGCCCAGTGCTAAGCAGTGTTGGAGAGATGCAAGACCACCCCTCCCTCGGAGGGCTTATGATCTAGTTGAGGGGGCTGGGCACAAGATTCCTGGTGTAGGGCTGTGCCCACCAGCATCACACATGGGTGACAAGTGTCAGATAATCATAGTGGCTGTGTGTGCATGCTGCTTCACTTCTTGTCGTGAGCTCTCCCTATATGAGGTAGCTATTATGTTGCTTCTCTCTGAAGAGGAAATTGACATTTCTTGCTTGCTTCTCATCCATCTTCTGACTGCCAGTCACCGTATTGGGTTGAACTATATAAAATTACCATTTTTGTAGGTCAAAAATGGTCCAATATCAGCAATTTCATATAGTTCATCCTAACACTTCCCACTATGTTATGCTGCCATTTGAGACCTTTTGAATGATTTTATTGATTTGTCTTAAGGCAATTATAAAAAGAGCTTAAAAAAAAAAAGAGTGAGGGGCCGGCCCGGTGGCACAAGCGGTTAAGTGCGCGGGCTCTGCTGCGGCGGCCCAGGGTTCGCCGGTTCGGATCCCGGGCGCACACCGACGCACCGCTTGTCAAGCCATGCTGTGGCAGCGTCCCATATAAAGTAGAGAAAGATGGGCATGGATGTTAGCCCAGGGCCAGTCTTCCTCGGCAAAAAACGAGGAAGATTGGCAGATGTTAGCTCAGGACTGATCTTCCTCACACACAAAAAAAAAAGAGTCATGCTCTTTCTGGTAAATGTGCAAAATAGGAAAAAAGTGTGCAAAAGCAGAAAAATCTTAATCCCAAATTCTACAGTTCAGAGGCATCCTAATAACATTTTGATGTATTTCCTTCCAGATATCTTCCTTTGCATTTTTTACAAAGTTGAGATGTTATTGCATAAATAATATTATATCCTTTGTTTAAAAATAATAACTATCTTCTTATAACATTAAATATTTTTATAAACATAATTTTTAATGATAGCATAATATTCCATTGAATATAAGTACCATAATTCATCCTACTATTGGACTTAAAGCTGCCAGTCTTCTCACTGTGTCCTCACATGGCATAAGGGGACAGGAAACTCTCTGGGGTCTCTGTTATAAGGGCACTAACCCCGTTCCTGAGGGCTCTGCCCTCATGACCTTATCACCTCCCAAAGCCCCTAACTCCAAATACATTGGGGATTATATTTCAACATTTGAAACTTAGGGGGACACAAACATTCAGGCTATAGCAATTCCCAAAAGGAATTGTGTCAAATTACTTGGAATTACTGGGTCAAAAAGTAGGAAGCTTTTTAAGTGTCTTGATTTGTATCATCAATTGGCCTTCCAGAAAACTTGTGCCACCTTGATTACCTTTAGCCTGAATAGCAAAGCCAATCCTTTGCTGGTTCTGGTTTGGTTAGGAGTGATAAATGCTGTAAGAGTTTAAAGATGAAAGAGTTTAACGACGAATGCTCAAGAAAGGCTCTGGGGTCAGGTGGACCTTGAACTGAGCTTGAAGGATCCATAAGTTTCAAATAAACTGAGAGGAAAGACTTCCATCAGAAGCACAGCAGAAGCAGAGGTACCGTGGAAACCATGAATACGGCATATTGTGGAGACAGTCATAATCTAATTTTCCTAGGGTGGATAGTTACTGCATGGGAATAGTGGGATATCATCTGAGAAAAGGAATATCCACTGAGACTGAACTTAATCTTGCAGGTAATGAGGAGCTGTTGACAGCTTTTGAGCAGGGGAAAACACCTTTTTCTTTTGTTCAGGCTCTTTCAGCAAAGTTTTAATGATTGTAGAAGACTATCTGGGAAACCAAAAACATCTTTAATAGTGGCAGAAGATTTTAAAAAATGATCATGTATTAAAAATTACACATCATATAAACGTGCTAGGAATGATTTGCTGTAGTACTTAGGATATGGTGGTGGTATGACTTGTCATGCCATAAATGACCTGTCTGCCATGTCTGGGTGGCTGAGGCTTGAGATTCAAGCACTACGGCTCGGGGACTACAATGGCTGGGTCCAAAATGGTCAGAAGCTAGTTCACATGGAGGAAATCTCAGTTTTCAGGAAATATAGGTCAGTTGACACTAGGACAGAAATGTCCAGACATTCAAGCTATCAGAGAAATGTGAAAAGGACAGGTGAGAGGAGAGGTGTAGGAAGAACCCACTGAAGCTCTGTCCGCTAGAGCCCTTCTCATTCTCTCTTTGGTTTTTACCCATGTGGTTACAACAAATCCTGATGAGAAGTGACTTTGCCCCCAAGCATTTCCTGGAAAATAAAATGTCATCTCTTTTAATTGCATTTTTGCCATTGTTAAGGAAATGTATATGTTGCAAATTCTGGTTTCCAGTGTGAATAAGTAAAATGTGGTTGTTGCTGTTACATCATTATATTTTCTCCCTTTTTAAAAGATAAACCAGGTATTTTCAATCAATGCAAAACAATGACAGATATTTCAGGCATTCTTCAATTAGCTGGCCAAAGTATATTTTATATTAAATAAAATGTCTTATAAGACACGTACACTTTTAAAATCCATCTGTATCTCACCATTCCTCCCATAGCACAGTGCTTATGTTGTGGAAAAATAAGACTCAGACTCAAGTTTTAGAGTTTATTAAGGTTGGTTGCAAAATGGAATGAGGGGGCCCACACAAAATTGGTAGGGCCACCAAGAGATAGTGATTTTTCTTGAGATACATTGTCACAAGGCACGTTAATCGTGGCAAAATGTTACAACCATGCATAATATTTGATGGCATTAACTTAGGATAACTACCAAAAAGAGCATCCATGAAAAGTACAGCTGACATATTTTTGAAAAATATGATGCTATTTACTCAGGAAGGAGTAAAACATGAGGGTGTCCCAGCTTGCTGGGGCTTGACTTTCCCTTAACTGGGTCTTTGTGACATATAGCTCTATTATGGGCAGGGCCTGCTTCCTGGATGTGTAACCTGCAAAGTCACACATGGCTTAGGAGGGTCTGATGCTTGGTTTGATGTTCTTCTGTCACCATCTTAAAATTCCTAAGAAATTTTGAACAAGGAGCTATGCATTTTCATTTTACACTGGACCCTCACAACTTATATAGCTGATCCTGCTTATGAAAGTTGATTTTACCTTCCTTCACCATATATTATGGGCTAAAACATGGTTTTCACAGGACCAAACTATGGACCAGGTCAGGGGCGAGAGCTACAGTGAGCCAAAGGAGCTTCTGGCTGCCTCCTCTCCCTGAGTAGGAAAGGGAAGGAGAGAGCAGAGGTTAGGAGCAGGCAAGGCTGCTGACAGCTGGAGTTGCTCCATTAAGACCAGCGGCAGCTGCTGCTACTCCCACTACGGCCCCCAGCACATCAAGCTAATATCTGCCAGGTCTGGCTAAGTGCTTCACGTGCATTATTTCCTTTAACTTAATCCTCTCAACAACCTGCAAAATGAGTATTATCCCCCCACCAAGAGTATTATTTTTATGGATGAAGAATCTGAAGTTTGCAGTAGTTAAGCTGCCCACAGTTACAGAGCTAGTAATGGTCTTTTCCGATTCACTGTCCTTTCTCCTCACTTAGGAAGTGGCCAACCATCATTGTCTGTTGTTAAAATTGAACTTGAATCACTTATTTGCTTACTTAAAAGACTCATTGGCAGGGAGAGGGCCATAGACTAATGTTTACATAGATTGTTTATTTTCTGTTTTTACTTTCATATAGAAAGTATTGTTATTTAGGAACTTTTGGATATAAATTTCTTCCTTTTTCTCCACCGGATGCTATCTGTACAATATACTAATACTGGAAATTTTTTTTTCCGAGAAGAAATAGGTACACTCTCCTTATTTTCTCAGAAAACTGGGTCAATAAACAGTGCTGTATATTTTTTAAACCTCAGCCAAAATTATATTTTTTTCTTGGTTATTTCTGTTATTCCTGTTTTCCTAGTTATGTGTGATTGTGTTCTGCTATAATTTAAAAAGATTATCCATGTTTTCTGTTTTAATTTTGCATTAAAATAAGATTTTTCAAAAATTTGTAAATAAATTCTATTCTGGACTAACCCCAATTACATTTCCTGCAGGAAAGCATCTCTGGCAGCTGATGCGTCCAGGCTTGGATATAGTTCCTCATCCAATCACAAGTACATTCCCCGGAGGGCAGTGCTGTATGTACCTGGAAATGATGAAAAGAAAATAAAGAAGATACCGTCCCTAAATGTAGATTGTGCGGTGCTCGACTGTGAGGATGGTGTGGCTGTGAACAAAAAGGTAATGGCATGATTTTTCTTTAGGATGGAAAAAGAAATGTATTGAAATTTGGTGCTTTCCTGGTAGCATTGCTCACTATTTGGAAAGATTCTACTGTGCTCACCTTTTGCTGATTACTAACACATTCTTGACCCAGCCCTAGTATGGGTTCTGCATGTGTGTGTCTCTCTTCTCCAAGAGAAAGGCAGAATCCAGGCAAAATATATTTAAAATCATGACCTTCAGTATATGTGACCATGTGTGTGTCTAGATAAAGAGGTAGACACTCAATCCGTTTTGGCCAGGATATTTGCTAGTTTTGGGTAAATGACTTAATCCTAGAATTGTGGTGTAAATTTTTCAGACCAATAAGATGCACTTGGGAATTTCTTTCTTTCTGTACTGACGGGTATATTGAGTAGTTGCCTTATCTCTTTTGGCACAAGTGCCAAGAAAATGAAAGATAGTCTTCTCTGGATAAGTCACCCTTTTCCCCACTTAATTAAAGGGAAACTACACACAGAACCTCAGGGTTGCAGCCTTGGCTGATTTCCTCATGGCCTGACCAAAGAAATGGGCCTTGGAAAATAGCCAATCTGTAAACAGGTACAAAAATTTCTTACTGGGTGGTGGCATAGTGGTTGCTTTTTGTTTCATTTTGGGTTGCTTGACTTTTGTTTTCCAGGTTTTTATAATGACGTAGATTTGTTCAACAGTTAAGTAAAATATGTAAATCATTGTAACAATAACTTATGTTTGCCTGGGACTGTTTAGTTAAAAACCTGCTTTCACTCGACCTTTATCTATCCAGTCCCTAGATGACCATGAGGTTGGGCTGGGAATGGTTTGTGGGACTAGGGGACAGAGGGAGCTAGCCCTCTGGATTTATGCCTATCCGGATAGTTTCTTGTCCTAGGTGATCTGAAATAGCATGGCTGTGCTATATAACTTTCTTGATTAATTGCTTTCTTTGGAGATTCTAGCAAACAAATATTTGCCTTAATTAAAAAAGAAGGTTAATTTCTAGCATCTTCCTTATGGTCAAATCAAGGCTTTCAAGTATTTGGAAAAGGATTAGAATAAGCATGTGGAATCTAAAGCATCTACTCAACATCTTTGGCATGCACCAAGGAAGATACAATTAATATTCTGTCTCCCAGAGATTAAGGTTAAATAGGCCTTTTCTTGAAGGATGTAATGTGATTCCGGTATGCTTCCTTCTAAAAATCATGTAGTGTACTCTGAGATTAGATACTAAATTGTAATTCCAGTTCTGTGTGACCCAGGGCAATTCACTGTACTTCTTTGCCTCAATTTCTTATCTATAACGTGGGATGACAAAATCTTCTTTTGTCAGGGACAGGGTTATTATAAGGAAAAAGTTTGATAAAATGCCTGAGAGTAGCTTGATTTCCTATAGGAAATAGGTTAGATAAATCTTGTAGTAATCATGATTAGAGGCAAATTTATTTTAGCATGTAACACAGTGAGACATTAGGTGCCCTGATAAACTTCTAATTATATTTCTTCACAAATCTTGAGGCTATCCTTCCCCCACCCACTGAGGATGTTTCCTGCCACCCAGATGAGTTGGAAATATGGTCCATTCCTGCCTCACGTTTCTTTACTGTTCATCTGTGTTCTGAAGTCCATCCTTATACCCAGAGCCACTACTTAGGAGGAGCCTAAGGAAGGAAAGGAGAGAGAAGAGGTCACAATGGGCAAGCTGTGTCTGTCATCTTGGGGTCTATGTCCAGCCAGTATCTTCATCAGGACACTCCAGTTCTCTTAATGCAGCTAAACTTTGCATTACATGGTAGACACACTGTTTTATGAGCTTGGAGCTTGGAGTCAACTAAATTTCCCTTTCTTATCCACAGAAAGTTCTGGTAAGCCAGGCTAGTACTTGTAAAAAAAATTTTTTTTTTTTCCTTAAAATCTCTATCCAGGACTTAATTTCATCTCATATCTTTCATTTCATAGGCCTACCCTGTCAAAGTATTTTTGGATTTTGATTTCATCATCCAACATTTATACCATCTGAGAATTTGACCAGCACACCATATGATAATTTAACAAGTTTCTTTTCTGTGTGTGTGAGGAAGATCGGCCCTGAGCTAACATCTGCCAATCCTCCTCTTTTTGCTGAAGAAGACTGGCCCTGGGCTAACATCCATGCCCATCTTCTTCCACTTTATGTGGGATGCCGCCACAGCATGGTTTGCGAAGCGGTGCGTCGGTGCGCACCCGGGATCCGAACCAGCGTACCCCCGGCCACCGCAGCGGAGCATTCGCGCTTAACCGCTTGCGCCACCAGGCCAGCCTCTAACAAGTTTCTGATGGAAATGTTGAAGAAGTCAGAGCAAGTGCTGCACAAGCATGCCACTAGAAACTTCTGTTCAAGTTTATTTAGCAAACATTTATATAGTGTTGACTAAATGCCAGGCACTGTTATAAGGGTTTTAGTTTGCATAACAACCTAGTGAGGTACTATTATTATAGTCCTTCTACACAAAAGGAAATTGAGGCATGGAGAGGTCAAGTTCATGAATCAATACTGCAAATATGTTTATCCAGTCACCTAACTCCTAAAATCCAATCTTTTCACAAGGATATAGTAAGAGATTTTTATCTAATGCCATTTCAAAATGAAGATACCTTCCCGATATACCTGTCTAGAAATACCTTCTCCCCCTGCACCTCTACCTCACCAGAAAAATGATGTTACATACATGAGACTTGATGAACCCATGTCAGTACCTAGTTGTTACCACCTTCTTTTTGAAGTGCTGGAGATACAAAAAATGGTAATAGCTACCATTTACAGAGAGTTTTCTATGTAACAGATGCTATATTAAATGTTTTACATATATTATCTCATTTAATCCTCACAGCAAAGTTTTGAAATATGTCCAAGGTCACAATGCCATTTAATGGCAGAACCAAGGAGATTTGAGTCTCCTAGAATTTTTGCCAGGAACTAGCCTCTAGTTCACTTGTGAACATATTCCATAATTCATCTTTTTCCTCTTTCTTGGAAAGTTAGTGCCTTGGCGTCTTTTTATCTTTTGTCATCTTTCTACTCCATGGTTTCTCAAAGATTACTGACAGGAGCTCCATGTTCACATCTGTAGTGTCCTGGGACTATAACCCATTTAGAGCTAAGGACTTCAATTCATTTGAAATGTCCAGATGAAATTTCTTATATTCTTTTTTCTTTCTTGAAGTCACCTCTTAATCATGTTTCTTATTTGAATATTATTCCTTTTAATGAAGGAGACAGAGACCATTTTTAGTGAGTTTATTTCTTACTAAGAAGAAATCCATGTTAAAACTCTCATTTCAGATTATCTAGTTATAGTTTTGCTAAACTGAACTATTATTGCCTAATTCAACTTTCTTGGCATTATTAAAACTTAGTCACTTTATTTTATATTTCATTTTATTTCTTTTTATTAATATACTAATCCAATATTTCATTTGTGGAGTATGGGCTTGTAATGAAAACAATAAGAGTCTCCACAAAGCAGTTTATAAGTATATAATACCTTCTAGCAGGCTCTAATCCTGTCCTGCTAATCCAATTTGTGTTTAAGTAGCTCCTTCATGTCAAGGATGGCACTACCAGCTCACCTTCCCAAGCATGGATGATGAAAAGACTGCCTCCATTCCCCTCTTATCTTCTCCTTTTCGTGGTTAAATGCATGAGGAGATGCCGGACTGTCTAAGCCATTGCTTGCTGGGACACAGTGAAAATAAGTCAGGTAATGCACAGATTTCTGGTGAATCTCTGTGACACTGGGTGAGGTCAAGAAGGTAGGAGTGGAGTAAATAGAGGCAGGATTCCAGGGCTGCTATTTTAACTGAGAAATATTTAAATTTATTTAATATTTAAGTTTAAATGTGTAAGTTTAAATATTCAATATTTAAATAAATATTGAATACCTACTCAACCAGGCACATGGCAAGAAGGAGGAGTACAAAGATAGTTGCATGGTCCCCAACCTGGAGGAGTCCAAGGCTGGTGGTGAGATAGGCAAAAGAGTAAATAACTATAATCTAACATGATAGATCTATAAGAATATGTACCTTTTATTATCATTTGGTTCTAAGTATTTTTAATTTCCATTTGATCTCTTGCTTTAGTCATGAGAAACATAAAAGTGCTTCCCATACTCTCTATAGTTAGGAACAAGTTTGGTTATTTTTATTTGTTTTTGTTACTTTATTTCATTTTTAAAAACGTTTCCAATCCATTGTGGATAGATACTTTTTTAAAATACAACATTACGGGGCCAGCCTGGTGGCGCAAGCAGTTAAGTGCGCGCACTCCGCTGCGGCGGCCCGGGGTTCGCCGGTTCGGATCCCGGGCGCACACCGACGCACCGCTTGGCAAGCCATGCTGTGGCGGCGTCCCATATAAAGTTGAGGAAGATGGTCATGGATGTTTAGCCCAGGGCCAGTCTTCCTCAGCAAAAAAAGAGGAGGATTGGCAGATGTTAGCACAGGGCTGATCTCCTCACCAAAAAAAAATAAAATAAAATACAACATTAATGAATTGCCAGAAAAATTAAATGCTGTTGGGTGTCACAGCAATGTCAAGTGCTATAGAAATTTCGAAATTCATACTGGTAGTGGCATGGTCATGGTCAGAATTTGTGGACCAAGAGTGGTCCACAGACCACAGGTTGAGCAGCAGGGACTTAGAACTTTTAAATTTCCAAGTGTATGGGAGATTTTTTTTTATTCTTTTGTTGCTGACCTCTAGTTAAGTTGTATGATAGTTAGAGAATGTGATCTGAATGATGCTGGTTTTTGGAAATTTGTTGAGTCCTGCTTTATGGCCTACTACATGAACCATTTTTATAAATGTTCCATATGTGCTTAAGAAGAATGTTTATTTACAGGGCTGGCCCTGTAGTGTAGTGGTTAAGTTAGGCGCAGTCCGCGTCACAGCCTGGGTTCGCGGGTGTGGACCTACATCATTCGTTAGCCATGCTGTGGTGGTGACCCACATACAAAATAGAAGAAGATTGGCAATAGATGTTAGCTCAGGGTGAGTCTTCCTCAGCAAAAAAAAAAAAAAAAAAGAATATTTATTTTCTATTTACTAGGTGCAGAGTTCTATATGTTTTCCATTAGACTAAGCTTTTTAATTATGTTGTTCAAATATCCAAATCTTTACTGATTTTCATCTGCTTGATATGTCAGAAATTGAAAGTTGAAATCTACCCTCCCATGGAAAATTTGCAAATTTCTCCTTCTAGATTTATTAATTTTTGCTGGTGATGGTTTGAGCCTATGTTATTAGGTATATACAAATTTAGAATTATTATATCCTACTGGTATATTAAGTCATTCATTATTATGCACTGATCCTCTTTATCCCTACAGTGCTTTTTGCCTTAAAGTTGATGTGGTCTGATATGAGCTAACATCCATGCTAATCCTCCTCTTTTTGCTGAGGAAGACTGGCTCTGAGCTAACATCTATTGCCAATCCTCCTCCTTTTTTTTTTCCCCCCAAAGCCCCAGTAGATAGTTGTATGTCATAGTTGCACATCCTTCTAGTTGCCGTATGTGGGACGCCGCCTCAGCATGGCCGGACAAGCGGTGTGTCGGTGCGTGCCCGGGATCCGAACCTGGGCTGCCAGTAGCAGAGCGCACGCACTTAACCACTAAGCCACGGGGCCGGCCCCTCAACTTTTCCATTTCTTTATGTTTTAAATATGTCTCCTATTGTTTTAAAAATGTTTATATTCATGTGGAAAATCTCTGTCTTCTAATTGGAACATTAATTCACTTACTTTTTTTTTTTTTTTTAATTTTTATTTATTTATTTTTTCCCCCAAAGCCCCAGTAGATAGTTGTATGTCATAGTTGCACAGCCTTCTAGTCGCTGTATGTGTGACGCGGCCTCAGCATGGCCAGAGAAGTGGTGCGTCGGTGTGCACCCCGGATCCGAACCCGGGCCGCCAGTAGCGGAGCTCGTGCACTTAACCACTAAGCCACAGGGCCAGCCCCAAAACTTTAAATCCAATCATCTTCCTTGCAATTTATGTTATTTTTTCCCAGTATTTCTGTTATCCCTTGTTTTGGTGGGGGAGGAAGATTAGTCCTGAGCTAACATCTGTTGCCAATCCTCCTGGTTTTTTTTGCTGAGGAAGATTGGCCCTGGGCTAACATCCATGCCCATCTTCCTCTACTTTATATGGGCCGCCACCACAGCATGGCTTGATGAATGGTGTGTAGGTCTGCACCTGGGAACCAAGCCTGCGAACCCTGGGCCGCCGAAGCGGAGCGTGTGAACTTAGCCACTACACCACTGGGCTGGCCCCTTAGTATCTCTTTTTAATCCCATGAATTTTACATTATTGCAATCATTATTTTAAATATACAGTACTTATTTAGATTAACCTACATATTTTACCACTTTCTCTGCTCTTCTTCCTTCTTGCATCTCAGACCTTCTTTCTAGGGTCTGAGACCTTTTTTCTCCTGATGTGCATCCTTCAGAATTTCCCTATAGTGAAGGTTTGTTGATGGTGAACTCACAGTTTTTGTTTATTTGAAATGCCTTCGTTGTTTGGCTGGGTACACAAATCTAGATTGACAGTTATTTTCTCTCAGAACTTTAAAGATATTATTTCATTGTCTTCTGATTACTGTTATTGCTATGAGAACTCCATTGTCAGTCTAAACACTAGGTTACTTGTCTTTTCTTCTTTGGCTACTTTTAAGATCTTTTTGTCTTTGGTGTACTGAAGTTTTACTAAAATATCGACTAGATGTTAATTTATTTCTCCTTTCCTCCTTTCTCCTCTTCCTTCCTTTTGCTTGGTGTAAGTTCTTTTTCCTATATTTATAGATTCGTGTCTTTTATTAGTTCTATGAAATCTCCAACATTAGCGTGTCAAATATCACTTCTACTCCCTCCTTCCTATTCATTCCTTCAGAGATGCCAAGTACACATATCTAGGAACCCTTCATTCTGTCCTCCTTGTGTCTTAATATCTTTTCATATTTTCCATCTCCTTGTCGCTCTGTGCTACAGTCTGGGTTAGTTCTTTGTATCTAATTAACACTTTCTAATTCTTTCTTCAGTTGTATCTAATCTCTTTAACCCAACTTCTAAGTTTTTAATTTTAACCACATATTTTTCGTATCTAGAAGTTCTATTTGATTTTTTTCATATCTGCTTGGTATATTGTGAATCCAATAATTTCAATATTTTTGCAAATAAATTGTTTTTGGTTGTTTGCTGACTCATACTCATTAGTTTATGGGAATTCCAAGAACCTAGAGTAGGAAGGTTTTCTTCCAAAGAGAATTTGTGTTTGCTTCTGCTGGGAGTCAGGGATATTACTAATCTGGAGTCTCAGTTTATTCTCCCCAACTTTGCAGTGGTCTCAGGCTTAGTATCTTGATATCAGGTCTGATACGGACATTTGGTTCCTAACTTTCTTATTTTTCTCACCTGTCACAAATTAGAATTCAACTCACTTTTCTGTTTGTTTTATATTGGCCTCTGGGAAACTCCCTTATGTTCTTATGAGCCCAGCAATGCATTAAAAAGTACTTTGTTGAGGGGGCGGCCTGGTGGCGTAGCGATTAAGTGTATGCGCTCCGCTGCGGCAGCCCGGGGTTGGCAGTTTCGGATCCTGGGCATGCACCGATGCACCACTTGTCAAGCCATGCTGTGGCAGCATCCCATATAAAGTAGAGGAAGATGGGCACGGATGTTAGCCCAGGGCCAATCTTCCTCAGCAAAAAGAGGAGGATTGGCATCGGATGTTAGCTCAGGGCTAATCTTCCTCACACACACACACACACACACAAGTACTTTGTTGAAACGTATCCATTTTATAGTTGGACGTCCCTTCAGAGAATGTGGTCTGCCATATTGCCAAAAGTAAAGTACGTATCCTTTTATTATAAACTTAAACAAAATTAGTCTAAAATTCATTCTTACACATAAAGAGTCAAATAGTTATAAAATAAAACAGCCCCCTAACAATTATTGCATTTCCCCTCTCCAGAGACAAGCCCTTTTACCTCTTCTAGCTTATTCTTGTGGCATTTACTCCCATATCTCTAAATAATATACTTCGTGAATTATTTCTACAATTTCAGCATGATATTGACTCCTTGCTATGGGATTTATCTCTCCCCACTACCACTCTATCCCCACTACAGGTGAACCTTTCCCATCCCTCAATTGTCCCAATAGAATTCTGTATAACTTTGATGAGATTAATATTCAGTGTAAAAACAATTTAGAGTTGAACTATGTGGTAATAGACTGATTAACTTTCCTTTTCTGCCAACCTGTTGTTTTCCCTGGAGTTCAAAATGATCTTTTTTTTTTTTTTTTGCTGGCTTAGTTTTCTGTTCGTTTGTCACTAATTCAACACTCACCTCTTCACTAATTGTCTAAATCTCCTCTTAATATGTTCAGAAGCATCCAGTATTTTATCAGTTTGATCATCTTGGAGAAATCTCTCCTTGAATCTTCTGATCCCCTCAAGTCTGGACTGCTTGCCCTACAGGCCTGCAGCACAACTGGACTCCTGGACTCCCCCTTCCCACCCCTGTGGGAATTCCCTTCACCTCTCTCTTGTGTTGGATATCCTGTTTTCTGTATCTGTGACTTTTTCTATCTGGGTATGTTTCCTTGTTTAGGTAAGGCATACCCTCTAATACTTCCTGAGAGAAGGTTCCCTTCTGAAGGACACAAGCATTTTGTATGAACATAATCTAACTTTTTTCTAATTTTATTTGTAAAAAGCAGAAATATGTTAGGAGTTTATGGTCATGAGGGGTCTTACACGACCCTTCAGGAAGCCAAAGGAGGAACTCTGAATTGTGATTCAAGGAAGGCTTTTCTTTGTGAACCTAAGCTACTAAAATCTGAGATGTCACTCGTGGGCAACTTGGTTTGATACCAGCAAGCCAGTTCAGTGGAAAGGGTAGAGGGCTTGGCAACAGAAGACTCATTTAAATTCCCCAATTTAACACTATCTAGTCAGGGAACTTGAGTCCTATAATCTCATGAGCCTGTTTCCTTATCAGTCCAATGAGATTGGTGATAATGAAACCTGCATTGCCCACCATAGGGCCAGCTGTGAGGCTTAAATAGAAAAGCACTTTGTAAACTTTCAAGTGCTATATAAATATTGTTTTTTTCTTTCTTTTTTTAAGCAGCGGTGTCATTTTTAAAGGACTAAGCTTAGAAAATTTAGGAGAATGGATAGTTAGCATGTTCCTTAAGATGTCTCTTTCACATAGAGGAACATAATTTGATGGGCAAGAACACAGACTTTGGAGCCAAACTGCCTCTGTCTGGATTCTGATAACAGCTTGTCCCAATAGTGTGACCTTGGGAAAATTATTCTGAGGTACCTCTCTGTACCTCAGTTTCCTTTTCTTTAAAATAAGGGTAATAATGGTAATAATAGTGTCTACTCCACAGAATTGGAGTAACCCACAAATGGGCTGGTATTTGTAAAGTGCTTAGAATAGTGCCTGGCACATAATTAGTGCTATATGAGTGTTTGATAAATACCTGAATAGCAATTGTCTTAACTGTATTCCTGGCCAAGGGCCTGATGCCTCAATTCAAGTCTCTGGTGACTGCTTAGAATGGGCTGGGGTCTGGGTCCTGAGCAAGACCCATTTACGATGATGTTCTCCATTATGGGAAACAGAAGGAGGAATACTGTCATGGGGGTTGGGGATGGGGTGTCTTAGGAGAGCGGAAAGCCGCCCTCAGCAGAGTGTTGAGGGGAGCCTCAACAGGGAGCAGCAGCTCGCTTCCCCACCACCTGCTCTGCATGGCAGAGGCCCCAGGGCTGTCTTGTCAGAAGTGCCCTCCACCATGAAAAGCAAGGGGAAGCCGTTTGCCTCCTAAGCAACAGCCAGTGCTTCAGAAGCCTCACTGGGCCATGTTCTTTGAATGCTTCAACTCCTTCCATCCGTCTTGAATATCAGGACACACATGAGGCCTAAAGGAAGGTTTGTGGTTGTGGAGGAGACAACAATCGGAGGCCTTGCTGGAGAGGCGAAGGGAGGGCAACTGTGTCCCCCACTGTAAGCCACTTTCTTAGTACTCTTCACAGACAGTCATTCATACCAAGACTCCTCTAGTTGCCTGTCAGCCTCTGCAGAACTGCCAGTCACTGCATTTGCCAGGGTGAGCTGCTCATTAAGAAACACCAAGTATCAATCAAGGTTATTACTTATTATTAATCTTTGATTAATATAAATATGATTTCCTCATACTCATCATTTTAAACCAGTTAACTCTTGAGTACCTCTGGAATGCCTCTAATTGTCATACAGATGCAAGATCCTTTTCAACCCTGAGCATTTGTATTCTCTCTAATATGTGCTCTCTCATTTGGCTTCCTTTTTTGTGCGCACACACACACACACACACACACACACACAGAAGTACATAGACACTAAACCCCCATTGGTACTTACCATATGCATACACAAATCCATTTGGCTAAATTTTAAATACCTCACTGCTGTCACTTTGGTTGAAATAAATTAGTAGAGTAGTGAGGTGTATTCTCCCTATGGGGAGAAAGCTAACTGATGTGCAAAGAATGATTAAATGTATACAGGGGCGTGGGGAACTGACTCCTCTTCAATAGGGGTGTGAAATTAGGATAGGAAGGCTCCTCTTCCAGGGGCTTTGCCTTTGTTAAAAGACTTGAGAGCTTGGGAGATTTCTTCAATAGGAGTTGGGGTATCTGTGAGTCTTTTGGGAACAGTATAGAAAGCTGATCTGTGCTTAGGAACTCTGCAAGGTCTTTTTGATCCTTAAAGGTTCTGGTATAAAAACCTATCCAGGTTTTCATAAAAGTAGTAAAGTCTTTCCAGTCTTTTATCAATCCCTTCATACCCTTAATAACGTTTCCCCTTTTGTGAAGTAATTATTTTAACTCCCCTCCCCCCAAAAAAAACCCTCCTTCCCCCCCCACCCCCCATTGTTTTATTCTTCAAAACAGGCATCTTCTTAGTGCAAGGATTCAAATATCTCTCTTAGGGTCATAATAGTCAGCAATTTCCATTTAATGAGCACAACAAAATCTCTTTACAAAGAGATGCAGGCTTCAAATTGCTAGTTATTTCTTTTCCTGCAATTCCTAGGAATTCAATTAAGTAAGACTAAGTATGATCTATAATGTAATATACCTGATGATGGGAAGTTCAGGCCTGGGCAATAAAATAGATCTTTGAGCTCCAGCTCAAAATTAAGATTGAAAGAAAGGAACCCAGCTTAAATGAACTGAAACTTTATAAAAGTGGAAATGATAGCCATTTCTTCTGAAATTAAGTAAGAAATAGCTTGGAGACTATAGTGAAAATCATTAAACCTATTCCAAATTTAGCTACCAATTAAAATCTCTTCTTTTTTTATCAGAGGACCACAGGTGATTTTCACAAAATAAGCCCAAGAGGTTTCAGTTTACTAAATCTCTGTGACTAAAGAACCAAGTCACATAGCCACCACCAAAATAAAGTGGATACCCCACTGAAATCTTGCAGCACAACATGCTTGATATTAAATAATAGTATTTTTTTCAAGTTTTCTTATTTTAGTGGCCACAATTCATAACAAAGTATTAAATACTACCATGTTTCAATAATAAATCAGTGGGTATATTTTAAGGCATCATTTAACATTCTGATTTAGAGAGACAAGAAATAAACATCATATTTTTGCCATCTATTTTTATTTTTTTATTTTATTTTTTTTTAAAGATTTTACTTATTTATTTTTTTCCCCACCAAAGCCCCAGTAGATAGTTGTATGTCATAGCTGCACATCCTTCCAGTTGCTGCCTGTGGGACACGGCCCCAGCATGGCTGGAGAAGCGGTGCGTCGGTGCGCGCCCGGGATCCGAACCCCGGGCTGCCAGCAGTGGAGCGCGTGCACTTAACTGCCAAGCCACGGGGCCAGCCCGTCATCTATTTTTAAATACGTCAGAGCTTCTCAGGATGGTGATAGTTTAATTCTTATTCTATACCTACTCTGTAGGTTGGGGGAAATGGTGTTTTAATGGGAAAAGAAAAGGAAAGTGTGGCTTGTTAGAGTCAAAAGTTAAGTCATGAATTAACCCAAGGCATAGCCTGCCTTTCTAATAAAGATATACCGTCTGTTTCAAGTGTATTTTGCAATTTTTTTCCCATTTGATGCAATTGTGGTAGTTATTCATTGGTCAGAAATTAACCTCCAAAAATTAGCAGTTTGTCACCTGAATTACCAGCCAGGTCTTGTGTAAGAAGCAACATATTCTTGGGCAAAGTATTGATTACCTCCAGATAACTAGACCAAAAAGACCTCCCTAGACATCTGTCAGAAGAGCAAAAGCCTAGAGAGAAAGAAGACCCAGGGAGCTGGCCTGAGATGAAAGTGGGTTTCCCAAAGACTTCTCAAATTTTTCCAATAGAGGAAATTCTTGGAGCCTCCCGGAGTAGAAGAATGAAGCTAGGGTTGAGCCCCAAAAGGCTATTCCACTAAGCCTTTCATCCACCTTGTCTAATCACTCTTCCCTGGTAGCAGGGGAAGGCTGATGGTTGGCTTAACTGGTGCAGGTGTGCAGTGCCCAGGGGTGTCAAGAGCTTCTCTTTCCTGGACCTGTGGATGGATTGATGCATGGGGGAAGGCAAAGTAGAGAGTTAGGATCAATAAATTGGAAGAACTGTTCCAAATAGGCTGTCAGAGCAAAGGAAGACTGAAGTGGGTATGAAGAGCTCAAGTTCGGAGTCAAGATGTGAGAGAGTTAGGGAGAACCAGATCAAGAACTCCCATTGGTCTGGGCAGTCATGGCTTTCTGGGCTGGGAGCCACGAGTGGGTTTTCCATATTTCCTTTGGAGACATACTGCTCGTATTAGCCTTCAGGTTTGAGGATCAAAGGGGTAGGGGTATTATCACACCTCATTCCTGGGTTCATCTGGAGGACTACGGCCTCCTTGAATTTTGGTCCATTCTTAGGGCGAAGGCAGTTTCCCACAATCATTCTTTAAGCCTTTGCCCTTTCTGAGAGGAGCGGGCCTTGGAGCTGACCGTGGTGCTGAAGGTGGTCTAAGAACAATACTAGAGAACATTTGGAACATTCCTGTGTGTCAGCACTATTTCTAAGTGCTTTGCATGGATTAATGTATCTCATGCTCACAGCAACTGTATGAAAGAGGTGCTATTATTATCCCCATTGACAGTTAAGGAGTGTGGAATACAGAGAGGTTAACAAACTTGCGCAAGGTCACACAGCTAGTAAGTGGGTAGGCCAGGCAGTCCACACCCTAGAGCTTCACTTTTGGTCACTACCTTTGCTAATGAGAATTATTAACAGAGCCATACAGAACTTGCTGAATTTTCACTTCTCCAAGTATCGTCCAAGCAGAAGTGAGCTACGGTTCCCTATCTCAAGTTGCCAGGGCAGGTGGCTGTGGGTTGGCATCTTGGAGAGCCAGACACAGCCGTGAAGCCTGGTTAGGTGCATGTAAAAGTGAGTGGCTCACCTACTCCATCATAGTGGCTATCACACTTTAATGTAACGGCTTGTTCCACATCTGTTTCCCTGGTAGACTGTCAGCTTTGTGAAGAGGATGCCATTATATCTCCCACAGCTTACTATAGTGCCTGGTATATAGTAGATGCTTAGCAAACATTTGATGAATAAATGAGTTACATGTGATCAATATAATGATAACTGTTATTTAGAAGCACTGTAAATCGGTTAAAATCTGAAAAAAAAATAGAAGCACCATGTTGTGGAAATTATGGTCTCTTTGCATTTTATATTTGTCATGCCCAGGTTGGGACTTATATGAAGTTTGGAATACATCTTAATCTCTTATAGATGCATCTATACAGACAACATAGAACAAAAACCCAAGGTCATGATTTGGACAATCTGAATGCCTAAACACATGTATGATTGAATTTTTGTTATATGTTATGTTAGATTTCAAATCTTGTACTATATTTTAGATTTGGGGTCTTATAGTATCTCAGGAAGGTGGCTCCATTGACATGAAAATAACTCTGAACCTCTCTTTTAGTGGGTGTGTGAGCGTTCTGTGGTAACGGAGCTTGTAGTGGCAATTATAGCATATTCCAATCAAATCTCCCATTTCAGAGCCTATTTGTTGTTTGATTTTAGTCTAACCTTGTTTTTGTTGTGTTGTATTGACATGTAGACGATTTTCATATCTGTCGTGTTAACTTTTTTCCAGCGTGTGTGTGTTTTTAAACAACACTCCACAGCTGAGCTCTTGGAGGACCGGCCTATTTTGACAGCTCCCCTTAGTCCATGTAGCACCAAGCTTGTTCTCTGCCAATATGTTTCACATGATTCTGTGGACATGTGTAGCACGCCTGTGCAAGTTGCAAACACCCATACATTATTATAATAATAATTGGGTTTTGATGCAACTGGAACTCAGTACTACCAAGCTGCCAGCATTTCCTTTTGGCTACCAGTACTAGGCAGGAAAATTATAGTCTAACTGTCTTCCTGTTTATTGATAAACAAAGTGGCCAGCCCAGCAATGGAGCCTGATTAGCAGTTTGCACCCTTTGTGAAAGGATAAACAGAACCCTACTGTTTTCTGTGTTTGACTGCAATTTGCATCTTTAAAGAGGTTGGACTGCCCTGAGATTCATGTTCAACTTCCGAGAGCCTGGATATTCTTCGATATGTTACATGTCAGCCTCCTTGTTTTCCTCTCCTTCATCTTGAAACAATATTTGCCAGCGTATCTCTGTTCCCATCTGGCCTACCATAAGCTTCCCGATAGTCACCTGTCTGAAGGAGAAGGGGAGGAAGGGGCGGGAGAAGAAATATGTCTGTTTCACCGCACTCAAATTTTACATTCCCAGAAGGCCCTTTTATGCTGCCTCAACTCCACTTTTGAAGAGAGGATGATACAGGAATGAAGAGCCAAAGATAAAAGAATCTGCTTACCACTCTCTCGGACCCACAGGATCAATTTTGGGCCCCTTCCCCTTCCCTTATCGTCACCCACCCTCCAAAAAATGCTCTCCCATTTTGTAAAGTGAAATATGGTATTAGCCTTCTACCTCAAGTTTGGTGTAGTGATCTATTCTGAAATTTATTCTAACCTAATTAGGTTCTTAAACTAAATAGTAACAGACCAAATAGTTGACTCCCCTTATAATTATTTTCAAATGAAAGAAATGAAGATCATTTTAATTTGAATTTGCATGATGGAAAAGGGAGCATTGATACATGTAAACATGGATTAATCTGTTTAAATAAACTCTCCCCATAATCCTTACCGTATGTAAACAACATTTGTTCTGCTTTAGAGACATTGCATGATTAGACCCATGAGACTCCCCTTATCCCACAGTTTCCTTTTATAACTTCAAAAGAAATGTTATGTATTTATTGGAGGTGGTAGGGTGTCAAGTGTAGTTAAACTTAAATTGTACCTCAGGTATTTTGTTAATGCCAATAGGGATTAAATTATATTTTATAGATGTTGTAGAAGTCTATTTGGTAGCTAACAAGTGGGATTTTTAAATCCTGGAAAACATAATCCTATTATAAAACAGGCAGCTGAATTAACATTACCCAGGAAAGTTCTCTTCATGGATTAGCATTTTTTGACAATAACAAAGAAAATCATCAAATTCTATGGGGATATTACATGCTTTTCTCAAAAGTCAGAGCAGCGAATTGGGAAAAAGGAGCAAGATAAATGACTAAACATGCCCTTACTTAGACTGTTTCTTTTTAAGAAGAGCAGTGGAGGCTGGGAAGTAGAGCTGAGTGTGGCCTTCTCTGCAATACCAGCACGTGCTCTTAGTTGGAAATGTGGCCTTGCTGGTTTACATATCCACGCTCCACCTCAGTTGTACGTAGTTAGTTGCATCAGTAATTCCCTACTCCTGGTTTACTTACATGATCACCAAAGGGCAAACAAGTCACTAGGAACCAAAGTCTGTGAATGAAAACACAATTGACAGTGGAATAAATGCCTGCTACTTTCTGTGAAATCCATAACACTTCTCCAGTTATTGTCAGACCCTAGAATCTGAGAATTTTAGAGCTAGAAAGGACCTTGACATCTATTTTATTTCATTCTTATAGTCCTATTACAAGTTTTACTTGAAACAGTACAAAAAGATGGATCTCTCTTTCTTGTCTCTCTCTCGCCCTCTTATATACACTCATACACACATGCACACATACACGTACACACTTAGTGTATGGGTGGCTTCTAATTTATAAAGAAGAAACTTCTTTAAGTTTTAGCCATTGGTTTTGGCTTGCTGGTGAGGGTTATTATTAGACCTCGCAGGACTTGCCAATTTTCATTTGTGCGGGTATCGTTTTAGCAGATAATCACATGGGTATCAATCACTGGCATATCATTGTGTTAGATAATTGCATGGGCATCAATCACTTGTGTATCTGGAGCAAGTCATCACGTGGGCATCAATTCCATCTATACTGAGGAAAGTAATTGCATTAGAAGCAGGGAAGGGCAGGTCTTCGTGGCAGATAATCACGTAAGTATCAATCACGTTAGGTATCGAGGTAGATAATCCTGTGCATATCCATCACATGTACTAATGGGGATAATTATGTAGATATCAATCACATCATCACCCTGGTTTTCTGGTAGAAGTTTACATGGGAAGCGATCATGTCATGTGTTTGCTTATGTCAGAGAAAAGGCCCGGTGTCCCTGCACACACACCAGGTCGAGTGGCCACCAAGTGGCCTGAGGAGTGAGGAATCAGTGCTGCCCACAAGGCCTTTGTCAGCAGAGAGGTAGAAACTCCATGATTAGAGATCCATTTGAGACTCTATTATTTTAAAGATTTTATTTTTTAAAGATTTTATGAGACTCTTTTATTTTAAGGCATTGTCTCCTGCTAAGGTGGAAATACTCCTGGGAAGAATGTGAATGGGTATAGAGAACATTTGTGGTTTGCCACTGAGCATCCGTTTTATCCTTCTTCAGAGATCAGCCCCTCATTTCCATTCCCAGCCCATGTGGTCTGGGTGTGGCTTCAGCCTGGGTGGAGTCCCGGGTTCAGGGCTAACCAATCAGTGAGTTGCATTCCACTGGCCACGGGTGATTGGCTCAGGCCAGGACACGTGACATAAGCCAGTCCAATCAGAGTGAATCTTGGTACTGCCGTGGGAGACCGTGGTGGTGGTGGTGGGGTCGGTACTGCTGTGGGCGAAGGGGGTGGGGTGGGGCGGTGGTGTTGGTACTGCTGTGGGAGAAGTTCGGGGGGATGCCTTTTTCGCTGGAGCTCACCTGCTGCAGCCACGGTTGCAGGGGAGCTGGGTGTGTCCCGGTCCACCACATGGAGCCAAAAAGGAAGCCTCCCCAGAGAAGTGCGGCCTGAAAAGTGGAGAGGAGCCCAGCCCTGACAGTATGGCCTGGGCCTGATTCCAGCAGGCCCTGAAGCAAAATCCCTGGCTCCTCTGAGGCATTAAAGCCTCTTTCATGGGGCCTGGCCCCGTGACATAGCGGTTAGGTGCATGCGCACTGCTGCTGGTGGCCCTGGTTCAGATCCCTGGCATGCACCAACGCACTGCTTGTCAGGCCATGCTGTGGCCAAGTCCCACATAAAGCGGAGGAAGATGGGCAGGATGTTAGCTCAGGGCCAGTCTTCCTCAGCAAAACAAAACAAAACAAAACATGCCACTTTCAGCGTAGGCCAATCAGAGTTGGTTTTCTGCCCCTTGTTTCGGAAAGAGTCCTAAGTGATAGGATAAGTTTATCAGATCCTTTCCTGAGAACAAGTTTCATCCGGGCAGGCCCTGTGGGAGAAGGAGCAGCTCTGAGGGAGGAAGTGAGGGCAGAGGGGAGGCTGGGCTTGGTTAAAGAGTAATCACCATCACCCTCAGCCTGCGCTGGGAGCTGCACTGGGCCCTGTTGGAGTGCCACGGTTTGCTGGCCTCTAAGCATCTGAGCTCAAGCTGTGAGGAATGTTTATTAAAGACCTTTAAATGCAGCCTGAATGTTTTCCCTTTTCCCCTTGCCTATTCTTATTACGTTGATATTTATCAAATACAGTGTGCTAGTTACATCATCATTGTCGAAGTACAGTTTCAACCACCAAAATAAATGGAGAAATATATACGTGTCCTCATGGCAAGAACCATACTATGCTAGGGTACTCTTTTATTGCCATTTCAGTGAACATTTGGATTTTTTTTTATCAGACTGAATGTTACATTTGATGATTATTGATTGATTTGGAAAGAGCCAAAAGTTTTGGAAAATAAAGTAATAGAAATAATTCTCCTTGAAGTAAAATTTGCTACCCTGAATGGAATGTTTCGTAGAAAAGCTAAGTGGAATTTAGAGGCTTTGTTTACCAAATGCTGCGTGTGCCGCAGCCTTTTCTCCTTTGGTTTGCGTTCTTATTGATACTGTCACTTTCTGCCTATGCCAGGATTTGAAATCAGAAGTGAATGGGCCTATCCACAGAAACACCTAATAAGAGAACACACATTATTGAAATTTACTTATAATCTTAAAACCTCATTTTAACTTAATAATTCCAAATTCTTCCTTTCTTCTTCTTCTTTTTTTTTTTTTTTTTTTGTCAAACTTACCTCAAAAGTTAGAGATAGCAAAATGTACCACCCATGGTTTGAAATAAACAAAAGCATGGCTAGTGAGAAAGAAGGGGCAAGTGTAAGGCTTGGCTCATTTACAGACTAATCATCTCTTAAGTAAATCCCTTGCCTCAGTGATGTACCCATGTTCTCACCTGCTGCAGGTAGATAGTTGTGAAACGACTGCATGCATGAATGAGTGACTGAACAAATGATTGGTCTCCGGCTGGGAGGTGTACCAAGGGCTTAAGGTCGAGTGTGAGAGTTGAACAATTCATTCTCCACTCCAGTCTTCACACATCCTCTTCCCTCTGCCCAGCATCCTTCGAGTCTCACCAGGAGCATCATTCCTCAGAGGCCTTCCAGGACCACTGAGACTCAGTGATTTCTCCGGCCCTGTGTTCTAGCTGTGCAATATGTACTTTCCCTTCTGTGACATTCATCACACCTGTAACACTTGTACAGTGCTTGTCTTTCACACAAGACAGGAAGTCCTCTGAGGGCAGGGATTGGGTCTGGGTCCCCAGCACCCAGCCTGCATATGCCACTTTGTTGCTCTCAGTGGAGGTGGGAGTGGCATGACTGTGGTGGACTCCCCCTTCTGTGACATTGAGCATCAGGTAATGAGTTCAGGGAACCCATCCCGACTCAAGGACTAAGTCTTATTAGGCCAATGCAGGGTAATTCAATTCTCCTTGTTAGCAATCACTTTGTGTAGCCAATGAGATATATGGAATGGCTTGCTGAAGGTTTTTAGTAAAGTTTTCCTTCCTCCTAAAAGAGAACCATGGCAAATCAGTCTTTCTTTCCTGCTAACAGTGACAAAGGGGCGTGTCACTGCCTCAGTTACTGCTGAGGACAGTTACTACTGAGTTACTACTGAGGACAGACTGCCTTGGGACAAAGGCAGTGTTGTGGGTGGCAAAAAAATGGGCATCCTTGACATTGTTGAGCAGCTGGCTTTGCTAATCCAGAAGCTCCCCCAACACTGGACATTGTCACATAAATGTCCTTAGTGTTGGGTTGAGCCAGTCTGAATTGGATTTTCCATTCTCTCCCGCTGAATGTATCCTAACTGAAATGGAACTGTTGTGGAAAGTATATGGGCTTTGGTGTCAGATTCATTGGATTTGGTTCTTCTTATCAGTGTGAACTTAGGCCTGACTTTCTTAATGCATGGGATAGAGAGAGTAATACTTCTCACATGGGGTTAATGTGTGGATTAAATGAAATTATGTGAAATATCTACCAGAGTGTCTAAAACAGATTAAGAACTCGACAAATGTTATTTCTTTTCCATTTAGGAGATGTTTCACATGTTGATCTTGGGGGTCCAGTGGGTTGAATTAATGAACAACGAGATGAATAACTCCCCCAGGTCCTTTGCACATGAACTGTCAAGTAAGTGGCTTACAATCTAGCATGGGGGTCAGATATTCCTAATTACAGTGGGGTACGACAGCAGCCCTAATTGGAGAACATGTCCTGCTAACGGAAGGTAAGAGTCCTAGTCAGATCACATCTGAAGGCAGGAGTTCAGGTCTTGAAGCCAAAGACTAGAGGACAAGGAACAGTTGAAGATGCTGAGGATGTTGTTAATCCTGAAGAAAAGGAGACTTGAAGCCAGAAGAGACTTCAAAGAGAAGGAGTAGAATTGTTGTACACTGCTTCAGAGGGCGGAATGAAGACAGACCCCATCAGCAAATGACTCGGACACAGATTTGCATGCAACAGGAGAAAGAACTATGGAAGAATTAGCAGTGCATAAATGAGAGAGCTCGAGTGCCTATCAACAAAGCAGAGGCCCGCCTGAGCACCCACTCATCAGGAAGTGCCCCTGGCAGGAGCTTGGGCCACCTGGCTCCAAGGGCTCTTGCTAAGATCTGGATTTTGAGATTGAACTCTGCATCTAGACTCTTGTTGTTTGGACTATGGCAGGTGGCTTCAGAGCGCTTCTCTGTTGGTTTTGCTCTTCTGTTGTTTTTCTGATTTCCCGCTATCCTTTTTCTGATTTCCTTCTCTGCTGTACCCATAACCACCCCCCAACCAAATCCCCCAAACTAACCTCTCACCTCTAATTGTTTTTTCCATGCTCCTTTGATAACCAGAGTGATCCTGTACGTGCAGGCAGAGTAATGGGATTTATGCAGCTGCAGTGCAGTTTTTAGGGAACTGAAAGGCCTACCTGCCCTGCAGTCTTTCTGTCTCGCCTGCCACAGTACCTGAAATTTTCCCATTTTCCTCATCTTTTACCTAAGACATTGCCTCCAGAAAGTATGTGGTAAGATGTCAATATAGTGCTTGGTAAGTTGTTAATATGTTACCTGGGAGGGATACTAATACAATACTTTTTTTAGATGTGGTAAAATATGCATAACAAAATTTACCCTTTTAGCCATTTTAAGTGTACTTTCAGTGTACAGTGAGTACGTTTTTGCACAACCATCACCACTATCTTTTTCCAGAATATTTTCTTCATCCCAAACTGGAACTCTGTACCCATTGAACAATAACTCTCTATTCTCATCTTCCCCCAGCCCTTGCTAGCCGCTGTTCTACTTTCTGTCTCTGAATTTGTCTATTCTAGGTAACTCATATAAGTGGATTCATACAGTATTTGTCTTTTTGTGTCTGGCTTATTTCACTTAGCATAATGTCCTCAGGGTTCATCTATGTTGTAGCATGTGTCAGAATTTCCTTCCTTTTTAAGGCTAGTTAATATCCCATTGTATATATGTACCACATTTTGTTTGTCGATTCATCTGTCGATAGACACTTGGATTGTTTCCACCTTTTGGCTGTTGTGAATAATGCTGCTAGGAATATGGATGTACAAATATCTGTTCAAGTCCTTGTTTTCACTTCTTTTGGATATATACCCAGAAATAGAATTGCTGGATCATATGGCAACTCTGTGTTTGATTTTGGGGAGAACTGTCAGACTGTTAACATCATATGCTTTTTAAAAACTCTATCTTAACCAAGGAGAAAAGAACATGTTCATTTTGATGAGAAAATCAGAAAATGTAAGTGTCCAGATCCTATTGAGCTCTGGAAGTCATAGATAAAAGCAACAAAAACTGAAAGAAACACTCTTACTGAAAAAGAGAGAGATACAGAGGAACTGTGTAACCAGTGTTGATCCTGCAACCTCAGGATACTGAAGCTGGAAGGAAGGAAGTGTGAGACGGAGGGAGGCACGGAGGGAGACCCTGTTGAGTGCCTGCAGGGACTATTTCAGGGCGCTTTTGCATCCATTAACTTATTTAATCACCAAAACAACCCAGCAGGTGCCCTCATTTTTATGGACAAGTATTGTCAGCTACTTCAACTTTTTAATTTTTATTGCTTTTAACAGCAATAAAGAATATTTTTAGAAGGGAAGAAATCATTTTGAATCCACCAATCTCATACAAAATTCACTTCCCTGTTCTTTTCCAGTCTTTGTCCCTTTACAGCCATAATTTTAACCTAGTTGCATTGTTATAATATTCTGCTTTTTTTATTGCTACCAAAATTCTTGTATTTATTATTCTAATAGATGTATAATATACATCAAGTGGTTTCATGTCAATTCAAGTAACCATTCCGCTACTGCTGAACATTTACACTGTCTCCAGTTTTTCACTACAATTTTATAATATAGTTATTACATAATTTTATTATATAATTATTATGTACCTTAAAATTTTATAATTTTAGTGATAAAGAGCTTTGTGTGTATAACTTTTTCCTGGTTAGACTTACCTCTTTAGAATACATTTCTAGGACTAGGATTACTAGATCCTTGGATAGAAACATTTTTATGGCTTTTGTTATATATTGCCAAACTTTTTTATTGATGGGATATATAAAAAATTATTTTTTGAAGATTGATAATATATTATCAGCAGGAATATTAGAGTGTACCAATGTCTCCACATTCAGTTTACTTTTTTGTGTGTGTGTGAGGAAGATTAGCCCTGAGCTAACATCTGTTGCCAATCCTCCTCTTTATTGTTGAGGAAGATTGGCCCTGGGCTAACATCTGTGCCCATCTTCCACTACTTTATATGTGGGACACCTGCCACAGCATGGCTTGATGTGTGGTGCGTAGGTCCGTGCCTGGGGTTCAAACCTGGCAACCCCAGGCCACCAAAGCAGAGCATGCAAATTTAACCACTACGCCACATTCAGTATTACTTTTAACTTTGTTTTACTATTTAGTATAAATAAATAAAATTATAAAAATTATAAAATTTAGTATAAATAAATAAAATAAAATTATATGTTTTTGTTGCTTTGTTTTTTTTAAATAATTACTTGCTTGGTTTTCAGGTGTTTAGTGAGTGTATTTCCACATATATTTTCTCTTTACACCCTTTGCCCAGTTATCTGTTGGATGACTTGAGCCGTGTTGCATTGTAATTAAGACCTTAGGTACCAGAAGCAAAATGGAATCAGTTCCTCCTTTTATTACTTCCTTAATATTAGGCAAGTTATATTTGATTTCATCAAGCCTCAGATTTCTCATCTTTAAAAACAGAAACAATAATAGTACCTACCTCATTTGATTATTGCAAAGATTAAATGAGATAATGTATATGAACCACTTTAGCACAGTGCCTGGCCTATAGAATATGCTCAATAATTATTAGACGTCTTTGCTATTATTACTTAGAGTCATTTACCTACCTAATTTCCTCCTCCTCTTCTTCATCATCTTCTAAGTCGTCTTTTTTTTTAAAGATTTTATTTATTTATTTTTTTCCCCTTAAAGCCCCAGTAGATAGTTGTATGTCATAGCTGCACATCCTTCTAGTTGCTGTACGTGGGACGCGGCCTCAGCATGGCCCGAGAAGCGGTGCGTCGGTGCACGCCCAGGATCCGAACCCCGGCTGCCAGCAGCGGAGCGCGAGCACTTAACCGCTAAGCCACGGGGCAGGCCCTAAATCTTCTATTCCGTTACCTCTTTCCTTTGGGTGATTGAGCTGCTGAGAGTCGGAGGTGACAATGGTGGGGTTTGTACAGGGGAAGCCCTGCCATCAGTGTTCACACATGGGCATGATCTGGTCTGACTAAACAGCATTTTCACCCAAATGTCTATGTCTGCATTCTTATGTTAAGTGGATGCATGGTCAACAGGGGAATTGAAGAGTTGGAAAGATGTATAGAGAACCTGTTTTAGCTGCCCTCGTGCTTCTGATTAGAGCTGGTGTTCACCCAGGGTTGCTGAGGTAGAGTTACCCCATTTGCAACAATGTTCAGAGAAGAAAGCCTCCCCACCTCTAGCTAATTCAGACTCCACTGCTAATCCTATGACTGGTCTGCTGCAGGTGCAAACCACATCTCATTGTTTTCTCCTCAGGTAGAACAAGAAGGGGTGGAAAGTCCAGTCCATGTGTCTTCAGCACCTAGTACTTGACAGGCACTTTATATATGCTTTCTTACTGAGACTTGGAGAAGTTCGACCACTTGCCACAAGATCATGAACTGACTCCAAGGCCCATATTTTCTGCTACATAACTCATATGCGTGTTAGTCATTATTCATGTATTTGAAGATATATTACATAGTATATTTTTATAGTAGAAAGAAATTCCTTTTCTTGCGTACATATTTCTCATTCTTTCTTTTTGTCTCCTTTGGAGTCTTTTAATATTTTCTGTATTTTCATCTTGAATCCAGACCCATTATTTTCATTGTGACTCTGACTTTTATTAGATACAGGACTCCACTCTGATTTAGATGCTCCTCGTTTGGGCTTCCAAGAGTCAGGCTCACACTCCTGGCATGAATGTAACTAAGCCATGAAGGTCTGATTCGATGCAGGATCCAGCTGAGTAACATTAACCTATCTATAATAATTGGAACCCCAGCACCCCCATGTTCATAGCAGTATTATTCACAATGGCCTAAAGGTAGAAACAACCCCAGTGTCCATTGATGGGTGAATGGATCGACAAAATGTGGTACATCCATATAATAGAATATTATTCAGCCTTAAAAAGGAAGGAAATTCTGCAGTGTGCTACAACAAAATGTCTTAAAGACATTATGCTAAGTAAATGGGCCAGTCACAAAAGGACAAATACTGTATGATTCCACTTACATAAGGTACCTAGAGAAATCAAATTCATAGAGATAGAAAGTAGAATGGTGGTTGCCAGGGACTGCTGGGAGGGGGAATGGGAAGTTATTATTTAATGGGTACAGAGTTTCGGTTTGGGAAGATGAAAAGAGTTCTAGGAATGGTTGGTGGTAAAGGTTGCACAACAATGTGAATGTACTTAATGACACTAGATTGTATACTTAAAATGATTCAAATGGTAAATTTTATGTTAGATTTATTTTACCATAATAAAATATTTTTTTAAAAGAAAAAAAATTGGTACCCAACCAAGAATATGAAAAGAGGTTAGATGAAAAAGATTAGGAGCAACTTGGGTAAAAAGATTACAACTCCAAGCAGAGGAAAAAATTAGGTTAGATTGTAATTTAAACTCAAGAATACCAACTCTATCCCAACGGTATGAACTTGAAGTTCCTTGTTGTTGTGGTGACCATAAGAGGGCTCAGGATCCTCTTGGCAGAGGAGGAATCACCTGGGCTTATGTGTGCCAGGCGAAGATCTCTGGCCTATAAGCAAACTCATTCCCTAAAGAGGGTATCAGTGATTTATAGATTTACAAACACTGTTGAAGTATTTGGGAAGGTTTTGCTTGTTAGTTCAAGCATTTGAACCACTTAAAAAGAAAATGAATGTATTACATTCATAAGTACGGTTTTAAAAGTTTAGGGAATTTAATGACCTTGTAAATGGTGCCAATTGAGATGTGAACTTATTTAAATCTATTCAACTTGAATTAATCCGTTCTATTTATAAGTAGAATAATGATTGTAGGCTGAACACAAAGGCCTAAGGAAGATAGATTTTTGCACTGGTAATTTTTAAAACCAAAGTCACCTATGTGGTCTTTTCTCTGCACAAAAGCTGCCCTCAAACATACAAAAACTGATATTGACAGCTCCAAGCTTAGTACTTTCTACTCCACAGCATAATTGCTGATTTATTTGTGGGTTTCTTCTACTAGTACATAAGCTCCTTGAGGCTACAACCACGTTTGTATCCTAAGCACCTAGTAGAGCTTGAGGCTCACAAAAGGGTCTTGACAGATGGTTGAGGGAGGTGGGTTAGGGACAAAAGATAAAAGACATGAATTTGTCCAAGTGCTATGCTTTTTATTTCATACATACGCACACCTCCCAGATACCTGTGACAACTTCTGTCTTGATATCTATGTGGACATTTGCTAGATGAAACCATCCACTTATTTTAATGGATTACCATAGATACATTTATGATAAATATAATTGAACAAAGAAATTATGAGGGCCATTTTTACTTTATTTTTCCCATAGGAACCTTATGCAGTAGTGTCTACATAATGAGTGCCCAATCCATGTTGCCCATTTTGCTTTCACAAGAAAGCTTTTTTGAGACGTCCTCTGCATCAAGATTTCAAGCTTGGTAACTAATAGAGGGCTTCCAAAGCATCTTGTGGAAGTTGGGAGAAAAAATGCCCCAGTGTCACACAGAAGACCATCCTCTGCCATGCTGGGCCTAAGATCAGATCTCTGAAGTCCAGAGGCACTGCAATTGGATAAAAGCATCAAGATTTCAGGCTTGGTAACTAATAGAGGGCTTCCAAAGCATCTTGTGGAAGTTGGGAGAAAAAAATGCCCTTTATCTGAGAAAGGAGCCATGTCTTCACGCCTGGCTTCCTCTTTTGGCACCTTTCCCCTCGTGGTGGGACAGATCCGGAAAGTGAAGAAAGGGATGGCTGTGGGCCCTGGGCTGTCATGCTGTTAGTGATTAGCTGTTTTCAGCAATTATGCCCTTCCATCCAGGGTGTGACGGCTGGCACCTCTGGTAATGAGACGATTTCCAGGGCTTGCATGTTTAAGGCTCTGCTGGCTTCCTCTTGGCCTCTGCTTCCTGCTCTCCTTGGCAGCTTCAGAGTTTACTGACATTATTACCAATGTGACATGTTCCTCTTGGCCAACACGAAAACTCAGGGAAGACATGCCAGTCTACCATCAGAAAAGGCGCTTGGAGCTTCAGGAGAGAAACATGAAGCTGGATGTAGCCAGCACAGCAGACTCGCCCTCAGGGCGTGGAGACACTGGCTCACTCATCTGGACTCTCAAGGATAACCTATGCCTGAGTTTTGCCAGCAAGTGGAAATTTCCACTCTACACTGGAGTACCATAGGAGCTTTTTTCTTACATAGGAGTAGCATTGTTGGTGAAGTTGTCTTACTAGCTAGATAAATGATTCGCTCAGTGACTCATTGAATAATTATCGAGAAACTGCTATCTGGCAACACAAGACTAACGCTGGGCGTGACAGTGGTGAGCAAAGTAAATGCAGTCCCTCCTCTTACAGACCTTGGGCTGGTGAGAGGTAGAGATCAGTCCAGTGGTAATTGAAATAAATGTATAGTTGTGAACTGTGATAGGTGGTGGGAAGGCAAAGTACAGGGTGCTATGAGAGAGTGAAACAGGACTCCAGCTGAGAGAAGGAGTTCCTGTGGAAATGACACTTGAACTAGGATCTGAAGGGATGAACAGGAGATAACTGGACTAAGGGTAGGGTGCAGGCAGGAAAGGGAGCAGAGAGAGAGCCTTCTGGGCAGGAGGACAGGTATGTGCAAAGGCCCAGGAGCAGCAAGAAGCCCGTGAGAAGGCCAGTGATGCCCGAGTGCCCAGAGCCTAGGGGTCGTGCAGGGTGAAGCTAGAGAGGTGGGCAGGGGCTAGGTGATGCAGGACCAGGATGATGGTAGGGACTGCACATGTGTTCTAAGGATAATGGAAGGCTACTAAGGATTTTAAGCAGCAGAGTTGGGTGTCTTACAAATTATCATTCTGGATGCAGTAGACTGGATTGGAGCTGGGCAGTTGGATGAGGAGGCCTTCCACATGCTGTGAGAAGAATGGTTAGTGAGAAGAAATGAGGGTGGTGAGGAATACAGATGACATGGGAGACAAGGGTTCCCTTTCCTTCTTTCCTTCCTTCTCCAAACCTACCCACGCTGTCTGCTCCAAAAGATAGAAGTAGGTTCTTTATCTTAGAAGACTTTTACGGTTTTCAAAGTAAAATTCCATCCTCCTATCCCTATGGAGAAAATCCTCAAAGAAATAGGTGCTTACAATTCTATGCCAGATGAAAAATTTTAGGAAAGCCATGTTCCAGGTCTGAAGGAGCAAGGGCCTCCTCACAAACACAGTAGACCCTCCTGTGCCACTCCAAAACCCCTCCATCCAGGCCCATTAGAACCCCCAAAGTGATCTGATTTCCATCAATCCCAACCAGCCAAGCAAGCTCACGTTTATGGGACTCCCTCCCAGCAACAGTCCCGAAAACAATGAAAACAGATGCAAGCCCCGCTGTGATACAGAAGCCCACTTTGGAAACCAGGGGGTCTAGTGTCCATTATCCAGGTAAGCAGACTCTCCCTGGGAGACCAGAAGTGCACGCTGACATGCCAAGTGAAGAGGGGCTGGACAAGGGCCGCTTGGGAAAGGAGGCCTCAGCCAGGCAGTACTAATAAAACCGGACAATGCCACGGAGCTGGTGTGGCTGAGCCAGGAGCGAGGAAGGACGAGGTGGGGGAGGAAGGGCCTCCCTTCCTCCAAAATCAATGTCCCTGTTAACTTGGGCAGAAGAAAAGCTGACAGCTCTGGAAACCTGCCCATCTGACAAGAAGGAAGAAGCTGAGAAGCAGTTGGAGCCCGAGAGAGCCCAGAGATGCAGGCGTGATCAGTTGCCCATGGGGGACCTGTAGTAGGCCCTCTCTGCTCTGCTTTTACCGAAGCCCAGAGGACAGGTGCTGCTTCCAGTCCCCATCACTACCTCCCAGCTGCCTTGTAACGCGCCTGCCCCTCCCGTGATCCCAGCTGGATCTGCTTTGCAAAATATCCGAGAAACAAACAAGGCAGCCAGCTTCTGAACCCAAGCTCCCTAAGGTCTGGCTAGTGTGGGGCCCTTCCATTTTGTTACCTGGCATATAACTGAGAGGCAACTGGAATAACTGAAATGTATAGAGAGACAAGTCTTGACAAGAAGATTCTAGTGAAAAACCACTCTTTTGTTGAGAAAGTGATACTATCCAACCAGTCCATGATATTTATTTAAGGCCACTTGTGGGAAGAGAATAGTGTGAATCCACAATCTTTTAACCACAATTCCAAAATGCAAAGAGCTCTGAAAACCAAAAGTTTTATCATAAGTTTTTGGCCAACCCACTTGGCAGCAAAAGCTGACCTAACCTGATGTGAGACAATCTGTAGACTTCATCCCTTGGTGTGATTAGTCCTACATTTTGATCTAACTTTTGGGGAGGGGTGATATAAAATAGACTGTCTAGCTACAATTTTACCTTTCTAAAGTCCAAAAAATTCTTCATTCTGAAACATCTTTGTGTCTAAGGTTTTCTAATAGGGGCTTGTAAACCTGTATTGTTATGGGTTTGAGGACTTGTGGTCCAGTAAACAAACAGGAAATCCAAGAGAAGACTAAATAGAGCCCTTTGCATTATAAATATTTTGTAGACATACAGATGTTTGGGGTTGATGGAATTACAGAAATTCCCTCTCATACAGTCTGAGTCCAGATTTCAATGGAGACAGCACGTGGTGACAAAAGCGTGGGTTTGGGAATCGTTATTAATGACCCATGTGGCTTTGGGCAAGACTTTTCTCCCTGGATCTCATCCATAAAATGAAAGAATTAGACAAAATCATCCCTAAGGACGCTTCCTGTTTTCAGATTTTGTAATTCTATGAACTACCTATAGGAAGGATAAGGGGCTGGGTAGCAAGAAGCTCAGCAAAGGTCTCCAGGTGGGAAAGGCTAGAACACAGTCGCATGTTCTGGTCTGTTAATAAGGATGGAAATCACACAAGCCGGTCAGCTGGGGTTTGGCAAATCATGCCACCATTTATGGGACTGTTCACAGATCTTTGGTGGCTGGGTGATCAATACACCCAGGACCCTGAATGATAACAGGCCTGGCAATGAAACAGGCCAAGAAGGATCTCTGTTGTGCTGCGGCTGTGACATTGCATTCTACTGAAATCAATTTGGCTCCGTTTCATGCGTACCTAGCAGATTTACCAGATTGTGAAAATGAATGTTTTATATGCACGTGGTTGATTTTTGCATGCATCTGTTCACTCATCTAAACCTTACTTACATGCTGCTAGGAGAATGAAAGGCTATAATTTCTTCTTTTTGAAGCAGGAGTGGTAGAGGCACCATGATTTCTGCTTTACAATTCTGCGCCAAAATTCTGTGCCCACTTTTCTTCTTATTGTCTCAAAAAAATGAAGTGATACGGCCTTATTTCTTCTAGATTTTCAAATGATCCTGACCTTTATGGGAGTCCGGTGCCTGAGAACATGGTCTTCAGAATATAAATATCCAGTGGACTGCAAGCATGAGTATTTAACTATATCATTTTCATGTGGCATTAATAAGCCCTTGCTGGCTTGTCACGTTTCCATTTTAGATGACAGTGCTTCCTCTAGATGTCAGTGGTCAAGTGTAAGAACAGTAATACTAGTATTTATTTAGTACTTTGCATTTCTGGGGTGCTTTTATTGCCCTTAATTAGTAAACTGCAAATAATTTCTGCTCCGTAGCTTGGTACTACAGTCTTCAGTGTTCATGAGGACAATATGCTCTAGTGACTAAAAAATATGATGGATTTTGGAATCAGTCAAACTCAGATTTGGGCTCTGACTTACTGGGTGTCTAGACCCTTGGCAGGCTTCCATGTCTTTATCTGTAAAATGGGGATAATGACAGGCTTATCACACTGAGTGGGCATGAGGATTAAATCAGAATGTGCATGTAAGCTGCATAGCCCAGAGCCTGGCATATAGTAAGTGCTCTATGTACCTTACTTGTAAACTACATGACGGCCACTTTGCTGTCCCCAAGTCCTCCAGCCTCTGGGAGTCACATCATAGTGCAATAAACTATTTAAAATAGAAAAATCCATAGACCATTGTCATGGATCAAAGTCTCACCTGTTTTCTGGACTCCCTCTCCCCTTCCTTCTCAAACTGCTAGAACCTCTCCATTCTTCTTGCTTTATTTTGTGGAGAAATTTGGTTTTCTGTGTCTCACTCCTAGTCCATCCCAGCCTTACCCTGATGGCTATCTTTCCACTAGCAAATGGCCCAACCAGTTTTTCTTTTTTTTTAACTGAACAGAAATAGTTCTTTCTACCCTTAGCCTTTCTATACTAACCATATTGAAGGTGATTATTAAAATAATATTTTTTAAAAAGGCAGTTTTATCCCTGAAGTATTCTGACACCAGCTTTTAAGTTGCCATTCCCTCCCTCCTCATCATATAGACATTATGGGTTACTGCAAGCCCTGGCTCAAGGGCTGGCAAACCCACTGGAAAAGTAAGGAATGTACCCAGGTCATAGAGTCGGAAACAGACTGAGCTCAGAGCGTAGGACTCGAGCCTCCTAGACGTTTCTTTATCTCAGAGGCAAAGTTTCACCTTTCGAACGTGGAAATAAAAAGTTGGTAGAGGGTGAGCTGCGTGGGCCTCCTAAAGCACAGGTTTGTCTGGTGACCCCAGAGAATACCCCACCTGTATTCCCACTCTGCCTCTGGGGGAGGCACTTCAGACCTGCATGCTCACCAGGACACTTGGGATCACCCATGGAACAACTATGAGGAGCAGCAGTCCCAGAAATAAAGGTGAGAAGGCATGATCCCAGAAGGGAGCTGAAACCCTGTGAGTAGCAAGACGCAACTCGTGTGTGTGTGTGTGTGTATGGTGTGCATGTGTGTATGGTGTGTGCATGGATGGTATGTGTAGATGTGTGTGTGGATGGTGTGGATGAGGGAATGGGTAGATCTATGAAGAGTTCAGAGCAGACTTATAAGCAGAGCAGCCTGGTAATATTTACTGTAGATACAATTATCCAAACTTCAGTAGTTTCTAAATTGTAGTCAAACAACATAACATAATAATTATGTTCATAATGATTAGCTCAGTATTTATCAAGTGCCCAAATGTTTAAGGCATTGCACTGTTAGTCTGGGCAGGGGACAGAGAAATATAAAATAGCAATTTTGTTTTTCTCATTGTCCAATCTAAGCTCTGGCTATAACTTAGATAGCCAGCCCTGGTGGTCTAGTGGTTAAGATTCGGTGCTCTCATTGCCATGGCTCAGGTTCATTTCCTGGTCAGGGAATCACACCACCTGTCCATTGGTTGTCATACTGTGGCAGCTGCGTGTTGCTGTGATTCTGAAAGCTCTGCCACTGGTATTTCAAATAGCAGAAGGGTCACCCATAGTGCACAGGTTTCAGCAGAGCTTCCAGACTAACACATACTAGGAAGAAGGACCTGGCCACCCACTTCCGAAAAAATTGGCCATGAAAACCCTATGAATAGCAGTGGAGCATTGTCTGATACGGTGTCGGAAGGTGGGAGTATGGCACAGTAAGACCTGGCTGGGTTCAGCTCTGCTGTACACAGGGTGACTAGGAATTGGAATCCACTCAATGACACTAACAACAAATAACTTAGGTATCTGGCATAAACAACACTTACCGAGCCCCACCAACGACCAGTAAGATTTGTTGATTTGTTCTGATTTGAACTGATTTATTCACCAAATGAGAACATTTGACTTCAAAAATGCCAAATTTAAGACTGTTTTCCAGGATGCAACCCCAAAATAATATTTTATTGGGCTGTTTAAGAAGTTGTGGCTTGAAAATGGCTCCCAACGACTGCGTCCTTACTTTTGTTGGTCACAACCACAATGGAATGGACCTGAAGTGTTAGGCAAGAGCCTAGTAAAAACAGGGCCCAAAGAAGAGAAATATGCCAACTCTTTTCTAGTGCCTTCTGGCTGAGATTTCATGGGAAGTGGTAGGGGGTCTTAATGTATGCTACAGGTAGGATTTGATTTTCCTCCTACCTATGGGTAATGGGATAACGCCTAAGCAAAGATGTGAATGACACTGGAAATACAAGGGCCATGTAATTATGCCAGCATTTGCTCATTCTTTCTCAGCCAAGTCAGCTCTTAGCCAAATTCTCTTGTTCCTGAACTTTGGATTTATCCCTGGTAACTATTTCCTTCCTAGGGGTGATTTTCATTTAGAATGTAATGTGTTTCCTAAAAGGAATCAGATTGTATACTGGGAGTCCTTAGATGTAGAACAACCTTTTTCTGTTTCGATTTCAACACATAAGTCTTTATTTTTAATGTGTGTATATGTGCACGTGCATGTGTGTGTGAGAGAGAGAATGAGAGATGAAAATGTAAGTAAGCACTGAGCTAAGAGAGGGAGACCTGGAATCCAGTTCTTGCCCTTCCTCTGGTTAGATGTAAGAATTTGTGTGGCAGATATCAGCCACATGTGGCAACTTCCATATCTTCCTGGCACACAGATGATATTTCCCAGCATCCTTTGCAGTTATATACTGCCATGTGATTTTTGACCCACAGAATATGGGTGGAAACGACATATCCTACTTCCAGCCCACACCCATAAAAACTTTTCACTATCCTCCGTGTTCTTTCTCCTTGTGATAGTTAATAACCAGAGAAAACCTTGGAAGTTGTAGGTTAAAGATGATAAAGCCATTGGCAGCCTGGGTCCCTGAAGACTGCGTGGAGCGGGAGGCACAGCCCCTGCCACTCCACCCCACCACAGATCAGATTCGACATGAACAGGAAAGGAGCTACTGTTGTGTTAAGCCTCTATAGTTGTGGGTATCTCTGTTATAGCAGCTCACATCGCTGTGGCTAAATGTGAAGTTGTTTAACCTCTTCAGTTTCTGTAGCTCTAAGGTAGGATTTGCTTTTTGCAAAGCTCCACTTAATCCACTTGAGATTGAAATGTGATGTATGTAAAAATACTTTCCTTATTATGAGTTCTTTTCTAGCCCTTCCCCACGCATTTTTACTTAGTTGCAGTAATAGTTTCAATATAATTTTACATTTAGCTCTTTTTCACTTACCACACCACAAGCATTTTTCCGCATCACCACAGTCTTCATAATTATGAATGTCAATGACTGCTCAATATTCCATCAAGCTGATGTACCATAATTGTCTAAAACAAGTGTGAAGATGCTGCTGTTATGCCCTGCTTTGAGGAAATCCAACTTATCAAAATAGTTAAATCAGGTGAGTGACTACTCCTAAAGTCAAAGTAATTTTTGCTCATCGAAAGAATTCTCGGGCCGGCCCCGTGGCTTAACGGTTAAGTGCACACGCTCCGCTGCTGGCGGCCTGGGTTCGGATCCCGGGCGTGCACCGACGCACCGCTTCTCCGGCCATGCTGAGGCCGCGTCCCACATACAGCAACTAGAAGGATGTGCAGCTATGACATACAACTATCTACTGGGACTTTGAGGGGAAAAAATAAATAAAATTAAAAAAAAAAAAGAAAGAATTCTCTACAAGGGACTTTTAAATACTGAGTTCCCCTTGTGTTTCTTTGGTATAATTTAAATTACAGAAATGTAATACACCCTCAGCTACCTACTGTATAAAGCAAGGTACTTATATTTTATATATATAAAATGTGACATTTGCATTCAATGGCTGCTGGTTGCAGAGAATCCCAGCTTCCCTAAAGCAGACCTGATCCAGATGCTCTTTCCTGTATGTCCGACCTTCTCCGCTTGCAGTAGTCTAAGCAGGCACTGAAGATCATGCAGGGGCAGGGACTGGGTTGTTACATTCATGTGTGCTCACACTTGTATTGGCATCCATTGTTTTTGCACATGCCTGTATTTTTAAAATCTTAACTGCAAAAACAATATAACAACAATAATAGATTGATAGAAATGGAAAAAAATCACTCAGAAACTTATCACAGTAACAGTAGGTGTGCTGCTTCAATATTCTTTGTTCACCTTGCCCACATGCACACAGAATGTCTACCTAGTCGTATTCATCCGGGTACAGTTTTGTTTCTTCCTTCCGTCACGTAACCCTCTGCAGGGATCACTGTCACATTGCTTCATAGTCTCAATATTGGTACAAAACTCCCGCACTATCTAAACTCTCACCATTGGAGTACTCACTATAACAACTTGCAAAAACTTTTAACCCAGAATTCACCTTCTGGGTCAAAATTCCAACACAAATTTGCATGAGTGTGCTGGCAAAAACATTTAGGTATCGTATGGATTCAGATTAAAAGATCAGAGGGTGTTCAGCTGTTTTCCCGCCAAGATCATCCTTTAAACATGTGCATTATCACTAACGTCCATCTCGTGTTATTAAGTCCTCTAAGAAAGGATCCTTAGCTTATTGTTTCATTGTTTATGTACATTAACATACATTTTTAATATGGCATAGAAGGAAAACGTAAGTTGTATTTGCTACTGTACAGTATCATGTACTGTAAAAAACACACCCATGAGTGCTCATTGTTTGTTAAATAATTAGATAATTAGTGTTTTAAATCCTTCACATTATGTAGAAAATACTTGATGGGTTGTTATGTAGGCAACTAAACTTTTTAAAATGTTTTTTGAGGCAATTGATTGGGGTTTTTGAGTGGGCTGGGAATACAATACTATTGGTTCCATTTATAATGATGGAATATAGGCTCTCACTACCCAAAAGCTTGCTATCCAACCATTTTCAAGGAATGGATTAGATTTTGGATGTTGAAGGATGTCTATTTTATCTGCATCCCTAACTAGGCTCTGAGTATCTTAAAGATAGGAACTATAATGTATTCATCTTTGAATGCCCAGCATCTAACACAGTGCCTGGCACTTAATTGATTTAATTCACATTATTCTGTGAATAAATGAAGGAACAGATATCATAATTTATCCAAAATTGCTCCCGTTATTGGATAAGCATATATCTAATTTTTATTTTCTATGGAAAATTAGGCTTGTTGCTCTCTGTGAAGGGCAGAGCCAAGGGATTTTGGTGTGTGTTGCAAGGCAGCACCAGAGCACTGCACGTGTGGAGTCAAAAGCCCTCCTTCCTCTTCCCCTGCTCTCCCAGGTCTGGCCTAGCCTGGTGATGTTGACTTCAGACTCGGGAGGACCTAGTTCCCTTCATAGAAAGCACATTGCCTTGGTTTTCTTCTATGGATGGGTGATAAAGGAGTGAAAAATAAATCCCCAGTGAGCTTACATTCTTCTTGGAAAGAAAAAATGGCGCATCCATTTCTTGGCGAGCTATCTGGATTCCATTTGAGTGCTGCTGGCTGGAGATCAAGCAGGAACCCAGAGCATAACCAGGGAAGACCCCAATGATTCATGCCTCCTGATCCACACCCTTGTGTAGTTCCCTCCTGCATTGATTCTGGTTTGGGCTATGTGACTTGCCTTTGCTGGTGGAACACATTGGGGCTTGCCCTTCTGAAACTCTGCCACCTTGTGAAAAATCCCTGGCTCTCCTGCTGGAGACATGGCCCTAATGACAGCCTGCACTAAAAATCAGACAAGTGAGTGGGTCCATCTTAGATCATCCAGCCCCAGTCAAGCCACTAGATAACTGGATGCACATAAGCTTCCCCCAGTGGACCAGCAAGAGAACCACCTAGGTGAGCCAGTGCAAATTCTAACCCACAGAATCATGAGCAAATAAAATGGTTGTGGTTTTAAGCCACTAAGGTTTTTTTTGTTTGTTTTTGTTTGTTTTTGTGAAGAGGACCAGCCCTGAGCTAACATCCAATGCCAATCCTCCTCTTTTTTTTTTTTTTTTTTTTTTGCTGAGGAAGACTGGCCCTGGGCTAACATCCGTGCCCATCTTCCTCTACTTTATATCGGAGGCCGCCACAGCATGGCTTAATAAGCGGTGCGTCGGTGCACGCCCAGGATCCGAACCAGCGAACCACAGGCCGCCACAGCAGAGTGTGTGCACTTAACCACTTGCACCACTGGGCCAGCCCCTTAAGCCACTAAGTTTTGAGGTAGTTTATTACACAAATACAGTATCTATACCATCAAGTCCAAATGAATGGGTAAGAATGTAAACAAGAGAGCAGAAAAGCAGGACTCGTGGCTGAGAGGCTTAAAACTGGGACAGGATCAGGGTCATGAAAGAAGTCAAGGAAATAGTTCACAACTAACTCATGAAAGCTGAAGATCCCTCTAGTCCGTGTTGGTGCATTGGCAGGGGCAGGCAGGGTGACTTAAAAGAGCCGTGCTTAACAAAATCAAGTGCAACACACCCACAAATCAGGCCAAAAGGCCTTAGTAAGTGGTGATCATGGATTTGTGCTGATCCCTCCACATGCTCTAGCCCAGTTTCCATTCAGACAAATGGCACACGTCTGCAGTAAGATGAGGAGTAAGGTATGGTTCATGTGCTCAGAGAGAGAGATCATAGCTCTTACCTTATTAATATGGTGCCCTGCCCACAGCTGTGCCCCAAAGTGCTGAGGACTCAGGGAAACATAGTTGATTTAGGGGTTTCCTTTCTGTTACAATAAAGCTCATAAAGAAAACCAGACTTCCCTGCCCCTCTCCAAGTCTTGCTCCCTAGAAGAAGCTACTTTCAACTTTTCTAACTTTCTTGCTGTTTCTAAATAGCATGTTTATACTGTTATTTCTTGATTTTCCATTTTATGTATTACCTTTTGACTTCTTTTTATGTAAGATGAGAATTGAGTTCTCTTACCCTTCTCCCTTATCCTAATCCTCCCAATATAAATATAACATATTTTAGGATCGTATCACTATTCAGTGTTTACTTAATGTGACAATGTAAGTATTTTCACAACTGAGCCATATGGTTCACTGTGATTATATTTGCTTTCTTGTATTTCCTGAAATTAATAATTGTCTTGGTTTTCTTTATTTATTTTAAAAAGATTTTATTAACTGGAGTCCATAGTTTACATTAGGATGTACTCTTTGTGTTGTATAGTTTATGAGTTTTAACAGCTGCATGATGTCATGTGTCCACTAGTACAGTATCATACAGAATAGTTTTATTACCGTCAAAATCTCCTCTGCTCTCTCTTTTCACCCTGCTACCAGTGAACCCCCGGGGACCACTGATCTTTTACTGTCTCTGAAGTTTTGCCTTTTCCAAAATGTCATGTAGTTGAAATCATACAGTATGTAGGCTTTTCAGACTGACTTCTTTCACTTAGCAATATGAATTTAAGGTTCCTTCATGTCTTTTTGTGGCTTGATAGCTCTTCTTTTTATTGCTGAATAAGATTCCATTGTATAAGTGTACCACAGTTTGTTTATCCTTTCACCTATTGAATTTACTTTACTTTCTGTGTATCTCTCACTAATTCAATCCCAAACTCTCCAAAAGAGCTGTCATCCACTGCTCCAATCTGTGCTGGTTGCCCACTAAATTGTTATCTCGTAGTTTCCCTTCCTGTCATCCTGGGAAGTCCTTTGGCCTGATTTCTGAGTTGGATCTTTTGTTTAGTGGATATCATGTCTTTTTCTTTCTTGGTTTATTCCCTCATTTTAATAGAGTACATCCTCTCGTAACTTCTTCAGAAAGGATATATGGGAGATAATTTTTTAAAAGATTTGGCATGTCTGCAAGTCTTTAGTCTATCCTCACAGATCAAACTTTTCTAGATTTAATCCCAAGAGGAAAACTAGTTGGCTTGCTGGTGGCTTAGTATAAGCATGTTATTAAGAGATTCCTGAAGGGTTATATTCTATTATTTCTTATATCTTTCATCTAATTTTCCTTCTCCACTAGTTTGAAAGCCTTCTGATTAATAGTCCCCCCACCTAATCTTTTGTAAAATAGTTTGAATTGGCCACACTTCATTAATTGAGCATTAGAAATGTTAATCTCTATGCAGAGATTATATTATAATATAAGAATGGTTATGTTCACTTAGTAATATTTCTTTCTCCACTTTTGGATTGAAACAAGTACAGAATAATTAGAGACTATTTCTGGCAAATAAAATCATTAGTAGTTGGAAAGGTATGTTTCAGTGAAGATTGTTTATAAACACACCTCTCGCTGCCAAGATCTTAAAGTCTAATTAATTAGCATCACCCCAGATTCCCCTTTCCTCTTCTATCACTTGTTTTCATCTTCCTTGATTTATACACACACACACTCGCACAAGCACACGCACCTTAATCTCTTGCTTTCTCTTCTCCTCTTTATTTCAGACTGCACAAGTTTGTGCACAGAATTGGCTTCCCTTCTAGCTGTTTTGTCCCTGCACTCCATCAAAAAATATTTTCTGCATCTCTAATTTCATCAAGATATGCCTGACTAAGAATGTCAAAACCACTGAGCAGAAGTGTTTAATCCAAAGTTGGCTCTGCTGGTGATGATCAGCTGAGGAAATGACCTTGAATGTTTTCTTAATTATTTGTTAGGGCATAAGTTTTCACTTTATGGAATAGATTCACACCCTGCCTCTCATTCCCTGCTCCTCATTGTGCACAGACCTCCCAGTGATTTCCAGTAGAGCTCTCTGCACCCAGGAAAGAAAATGGAGAGGAAAGGTACCTGGCCGTATGTGGGAACACTACCTTCAACAAAGGTTTTCCATGAGCAGATAATTGCTTATGATTTATTGGACAGTCAGCTTCTGGCCACATTTATGTAACTCCATAAACGAAGATTTGAAGGTTGAGCTGGGCACCAGCAACAGAGTGGTCTGGGCAGCCCAAGGTGCAGCCAGGAGCACAAGGCCGCAGTTCCAGTCGCTGCTCAGCAGTCTGCGGGCTGTGTGATATCAGAAAAGTCTGTCAGCCTCCAAGCCTTTGTGCCGCCATCTGTAAAATGGGGATAATACCATCGACCTCCCAAGGTTGCTGCAAGGATAGAAATAAAATAAGTATATGTGAAAGCCTTTTATTAATGATAAAGTACCATGTAAATGTTAGTTGTTATTATCTGACCTTAGAGATAAGAATCAAAATGATACTTTTTTATTCCAAGGGTTTTTTTCCTTTTCATTTAGTCCTCTTTAAATGAAGGATGTGGGCCGGCCCCGTGGCTTAGTGGTTAAGTGCACACGCTCCGCTACTGGCGGCCCGGGTTCGGATCCCGGGCGCACACCGACGCACCGCTTCTCCGGCCATGCTGAGGCCGCGTCCCACATACAGCAACTAGTGGGATGTGCAGCTATGACACGCAGCTATCTACTGGGGCTTTGGGGGACAAAAAAAGGAGGAGGATTGGCAATAGATGCTAGCTCAGAGCCGGTCTTCCTCAGCAAAAATGAGGAGGATTGGCACGGATGTTAGCTCAGGGCTGATCTTCCTCACAAAAAAATAAAAAATAAAAAATAAATGAAGGATGTTTTGTTGTTTAAAGTATTTTATGAATATAAAAGTTATGAAAGGAAAGATTTAAAGTATAATTAGCAGGGAAGGAAGCTTGTGTTTCTCTGGGATGAGAACACCCATGACTTGTTGGCCCATACAGTACGTTCATAATCTCCTTTCATGAGGTTTGCCCACGTGCTGAGAGCACATCACGTTCAAAGGACATACTTAGTGAATATTTGAGAAGGATGGTGATGGAAAGCATGTGCCAGGAACTAGTCAGGTGGGTGGCACAGACAACCATTCATATATTGGCTGTAGTTGGAGTAACTGCTTCGGAGACACAGGTAAAACCTAAATGGAAACCATAAAATAGGTGGATCTTCCTCCCCTCCATTTCAGCTTATTTGTCAGTTCCCTTTCTGCATACTACCTATACAAGGCTCAGGATCTGCCTTTTTCAAGGGATATCTGGTGAGGAAGACAATAGAGCTGCACATCACTAGGATATCATCCCTCATTTAATGGAGTGTTGCTTACAAGACCCTTCCAAAAGGGAGACGGCTGAATCTTCCTGGACTGAAGACATTTCTTATGTTTTGGAAGAAAGCTACTGTGATGATCTGTTTTATGTATCAACTTTGCTAAACTATAATACTGAGTTATTTAATCAAACACTAATCTAGATGTTGCTGGGAAGATATTTTGTAAATGTGGTTAACATCTACAATAAGTTGACTTTACGTAAAGTAGGTTACCCTGGATAAAGTAGGTGGGCTTCATCCAGTCGGTTGCAGGCCTTAAGAGCAAAAACTGAGGTTTCCTGGTGAAGAAATTCTGCCTCAGGACTACAACGTCAACTCCTGCCTATTTGCAGCCCACTAGCTTGCCTTGTGGATTTTGAACTTGTCATCTTGTGAGCCAGTTCCTTAAAATCAATCAATCTATCTATCCCCTTTTGGTTCTGTTTCTCTGGAGATCCCTGACTGATACAGCTTCTCTCTATCCAGAGTTTACCTTCTTCTTTTTGACTATTATAACCCAACTCTTAGTGGTCCAGGGTACAAAATATTTTCTTTTAACTAGGAAAATCAACTACATCACTGGAACAACAAACCATGTAAATTCATCCTAAATTATAATCCAACTCTGATCTTTTTAAAATCAACTTAAGTTTGATATAACCAAAGTACATTTTTTTTAATCCTTATCAATTTTATCTCATCATAAGTCAGAAGTTCAAAACCTCTGCATTCTAATCCCATATCTGCCTTGGTTCTTATAACTATACAGTCTCTAATTATTCCCCAGATGGTCTCCCCACTTGAATACATGCCCATCAGTAAGGAATCTCAATATGCCAGCAAGGTGGCAGTTGTCTCGTGGTGCTGAGACAGGGGAACTCAAGTTGTAAACTTTATGTTTCAATGAAGTAGTCTTTCCTTTGACACCAAACTTGAAAGGTGGTGATCTCATAATTTAAGGTTTCAAGATCACTCAGGAGTGAAAAATTCTTCCCTGTTTAAGTAGTTATTTTTATTTGCAGGACAGTTCTGGAATCCTTCACATACATTCTAGTCACTTGAACTCTGTGAATCACAAATGTTATGAACCTCACCTCTGGCCATCGCAGGCATACTAGTCAGGGTTTGGGTTCCGTGAGTCGTTTATCACAGACCTCAGTTTTAAGCAGTTCCCAGTGGGGTTATGTGTGAGCCTTTTCAATTGTCCCTGACTGTGTTCCTTTTATACATATCGATCGTCCTCTCTAATTCCCAAGACCTGACGCCTTGCCCTTCTGTCTGGCTTGGGTGAAGCTGCATGGAGACACCATGCTGGCCTCTGAGGGGTGGGGAAAGAACCTGGCGCCACTGAGCAGATGTCTCTTAATGGTAATCCTCCAGTGAGTCAACGGCCTCCGAAGAGACCATGAGTGTGGACTTGCTGATGAGGAATGTAGTCATAGTCACACAAAAAAGTCCCCAGTCTCTGCCTCAGGACCCCATGCATGGCCCATCATCCCCGCTGCAGAAAGAAACTGGACAGGACCTCCCCTTAGGAGCCTGTCAGCCCTCGTCACTAATCAGCCCAGGGGCTACTCAGAATGATTGGAGGCACTCATGTCCACCCCCCACCGACTGCACTGCCCGCTCTCAGGCCTGCCACCTGGGGAGCCCCACACCAGGCCAGGGCAGTCAAGCTTGGCTTCTGCATGGTCGTGCAAAGCTTGCCATCAGCCATGGTCCTGAAATATTTATATTTATACAGGCAGGGCTCAGACTCTTTTTCTACCAACAGAAGCCGTCACAGGTGAGGACTGGGTATGGTTTGGGAGGGTTTGTTCTTCCCACACTAGCAAACTTATCAGTGATGGCTCACCTGGCCAGGAGAGCAGGGATCTCACTTACCAAAAGAGCCAAAAAGTTGGTCATTGTCACAATCTATACATTGGAAGAAATACACAGCAGAAAATCACATAGATTTCCCCTCTCTTTCATCCAGAGATTTGATTTCATTCGTGTACAGGGAAAAGTCAAAATGCCCCTCCTGATGGATGTCCCTCTCAGGACTCAGTGCCAGCACATTTCAGGGAAGGTGAGCACAGTATATGTATTTATTTTCAAAGATAGCATGACACAACACCATAGAGGCTTTTGTGGCTACTTATTCACTGTTGAAGAACTGTTTGAAAACTAGATGATTTGCAAGAGAATCTATAGGAGGGAGGCAGGAGGCATTTTCAGCAAAGATGGATGGGTGTAGTCAAGCCTCCATTAGCTATTGTTCCCAAATATTTCAGCAAACATACCTTAGACATGGGTTTTCTGAGAGAAGGCAGTGATAAAAGCCTGAGAGTTAGGTGAATTTTCCTATGGCAATGACAGCTGTCCCCACAGAAGCCCCTCAATTTTTCTTAAAACTGAAGGTTTCACTGGCTTGTGCCTCTCATCAAATTGGTTTTGTATGCATGGGAATTATTTTTAAGTACTCTAAAATGGTATCATTTCCTAGTTGCAAATTATTTGGGTGTATTTTGAAGCTAATTAAAAGGGAAATGTCCTATTTTGTAAAGAGCAGCATTTCTACATTTTAAAAATCAGATGTTCTCAGTGGGGAGCAGGGTTTTATCTTTGTCAGTGTTGGCTATTGCTAAGTGCATCCCAGACTGAAAATCTAAATGAAATAACTACAAAGAAAGGCATGGGGGAAGTTTATGTTGGAAAAGCAGGAGGGAGACACATACACATATACAATACATAGACAATTTATCTGTGAATTTAGAAAGCCTTTTCATGTCGTTTTTTTTTTTTTCTGTCTTGCTAGTTACTTGTTATTTCACTGTGAGCATTGCAAACATGGAGGGCTGCAGAGATGCCAGGCTCCATCATAGTGTCCAAAAACTGGCTTTGTACATATGCTAAATTAGAGATTGGCTGGCAGAAGCAGTTCACAGATCCTGGGTTGGCAGGGATTCCTCATGAAAGAAGACGGGACCACAAGCCCATGGGACTCTCTAGCCAGCAGTAATGCAGCACGCTCCATCCAACAAGCCAAAACCCATTTTAAAGGAAATTCTGAATCTTCTTCAGGCATCAGGTCCAGCCCAGGTAACATACTCCACAGAAGTCTAGTCTCTTTTCCTGTTTCATGAGGAAAGGATTGTGTTGAATCTCGCCCTGGCCAGAGTATTGAGATTTTACGCCAAAGGATCCAGGTCGTTTCAGTTGCCTCCTGCAGTGAACAGGCCACCCCAGTGTCCTAGGAGGAAGGCAGGAATCTTACAGACAAAAACTGTTCTGTTTTTTGTCTTCCTTGGAAATAAGCAAACTGCCGTGATGGTTCTATGTAAGAAGAATTAACACAACAGTGAAGAAACGTAGACAGACGGGCGGATAAGTCTATGCCAAAAGGATCCGCCATCTGTGTCTTTTTTGCTCGCTGCGTCAATCAGAAAATGCCTCTCTCATTTACGAGTAGCTAGTTGATGGCTTTACTATTCCCAAGAGATATACTTTATTTTATGGACAATGATGAATTTTAATAAAAAACAGCTTTTTTGTTGTCGTAGTTGTTGACCTTGAGTTCCTGCTTAATCTTAGAGTTGAGCACTAGAGAGGAAGTGAGGAGACTTATTTTCTAGGCCAAGAGATGCTTTTGATTCAATTGATGACATCTGATAAGTTAAGGAACACGTCTAAGTGGGGACATTAACTCCAGTTACTTTACCTTTCCTTTAAGGGTATAGTAAAGAATCAAGAGCTGAACTAGGTGACCTTATTCCCAATCAACACCCTAATGAGAAAGCTGGATCAGAGCCTTGCAGCCTTTTGGGTACCGTCAGTCATTCACTCACCTGAGTGTGCAAACTCTGAGAGTAGAGACCTTGTCTGCCTATAGCACACACTCAGTAAATATCATTGAATATATTCACTGGGTTGTGTCTTAATCAGTTCGAGCTGCTTTAACAAATACCACAGACTGGGAGGCTTAAACAACATACCTTTATTTCTCATGGTTCTGGAGGCTGAGAAATCCAAGATCAAGGTGCAGGATGATTTGGTTCCTGGTGAGAGTCCGATTACTGGTTCATAGACAGCTCCCTTCTTGCTGTGCCCTTACCTGGTGGAGAGAAAGATCATCTCTCTTGTGTCTCTTTTTATAAGGGCACTAATCCCATTTAAGGGCTCCACCCTCATGACCTAATTACCTCTCAAAGGCTTCACCTCCAAATACCATCACATTGGGGGTTAGGGCTTCTACATATGAATTTTGGGGAGATGCAAACATTCAGTCCATAGAATGTTGATTATCTCACTGGGTAGCACCAGAGAGGCCAATATCTCAAGAGTAATTCATGTAGGCGCAAGCTTTGCATCACATTTTGTATCATGTGTGACAGAGCGAAAAGTGCTTAATTAGGCATCAGGAGACTTGAGTTCTGGTCCTGGCTCTGCCCCCCATCGTGTTGAGTGACCTTCAATAATTTGTTGATCCCTCTGGGACTTTTACCCCCGTTTCTAAAGTGACTAGATAATTGCTGAGCTTTCCTCAGCCGTACTCTTGTATGATTCTGTGATTCCAAACTTTAGCCAACCATCTAAAAATGCATTCTCTGGATGATGAAAGATATCTACTAGGCCTAAATGGAAAAGCCAGCATTCTTGGTGGAAAGAATTACGGCAAGCATACAGCCTAAGACAATGGTTCAGAACTACCATCTTCCCTCCTCCCCTAAACAGGTGCTCTTCCAGTGGAGCTGAGCAGCAAAAAAGGGAAAGAACAGGTACTGATGCACAGAACGAATGGAGAGGCTGAGTATGGCTCCAGGTAGCACTACAGTTTACAATAGAGTATTTAGAGCTAGCCAAGAACAAGAAGATGGACTTGGGAGCATTCGAGCAGGTATTGGGTACCCCTCAGGCCAGGAATGTTGCAGAGGGGAGTCATGTGTAAGGTTTAGGGTTGCCCCAAGTGACTTCTAAGTTCTGTCCAACTCCACTTCCCTGTGACTCTATGACAGTCCCAAGCCCTGTCTCCTGGGATACAATGATACTCCTAGAGATCTTGCAAAAACCTCAAATAGTCCAGGCACTGTTCACCTGAATGGAGGTGGGGAGGAGAGGGAAGGATGGAAAAGGGAGAACTCACCTTTATTAACATAATATTTTCTAGTAGCTCTTTTGAGGAACCATTCATTCCACTGTTCATATTCATTTTTTTTGGTAGGTTTATTTTTATTCAAAAAGTTATTGTCTCAAGACATAAATACAAATCAGAAAACAGGACAATAGGTTAAAGTAATATATAAAACATTTTTAGCTGGTTGAAAACAAAGCTGTAAGAACTGTTTTCTCAAAGAAGTACTCCTTTCAAGAGTGAGGGAAAAAATCCACCTAGGTTTAAAATCATATATACAGTCCTCTCAGCAGTTCTAGTAAACGCAGTGGTGTGAAAAACAACATAGGCAATACTTTTGCACATTACAATATTTGTGGATGGAAAATCTGTTAGACAAGTCAGGTTTCATTTGTTATTAACCATGATTTAATAAAATAATTGTGTTTTATCATGGGCTTTTAACTAACCTATGGTTTTTAGCTACCATAGCCCAATGCTTGTTGACTTCTGACTCTAAGAACTGTAAGCCTTTTGGTATTCACCCATCTGAAGATACTCTTGTGTTGCAAAGCATATCAAGGCATGGAATGATTAAAATAATACACCTCAATTCCTGTAGTGGATTGAATGATGCCTTCTCAAAAGATTGTCCACCTCCTTATCCCCAGAACCTGTAAATGCAACCTTATTTAGAAAAAGGGTCTTCATAGATGTAGTTAGGATGTCAAGATGAAATCATCCTGGATCATCTGGGTGGGCCCTAAGTCCAGTGACAAGTGTCGTTATAAAAGACACGCAGAGGAAAAGTCCACATGGGGACAGAGGCAGAGATTAGAGTGATGCAGCCACAAGGAATACTGACAGCCTGCAGAAGCTGGGAGAGGCAAAGAAGGATTCTCAGGGAGGGAACACAGCCCTGTTGACACCTTGATCTCAAATTTCTGGTCTTCAGAGCTGTGAGAGAATAAATCTCTGTTGTTTTAAGCAGCCAAGTTGGTGGTAACTGTTTATAGCAGCCTTAGGAGACTAATCCACTTCAGACAAGTTTATTTCAAAGGTTGGACGTCATTAATTGAGAACTCCAATATCTCTTTTCCTGTTAACATCATGGTTGGTCTTACTAATAATAAAAATCAAATAATGTGGACTTAAAACATATTAATAACATTATTAAATCGATATATTAGATCGCTTTTGAAATAAACATTTTTTGCTTACATAGTAGCTGTCTATAAATACCACCTTTTGAATGAACCACCATTTTCTTAAGTTTTTTTTTTTTTGTAGAAGGAAACACCCCACTATCAGAAAAAAGAGCTTCGTTTTGATATTCCTCCATCCCCAGCTTTGTTTCGGTAACTTCGTTTCTCTACCAGATCCACACCCTTCATTAACCTCTCTGTTTTAGGGTATTTCAGCTTCATAGAGTAATAGTATTAATAAAATTCTGCTGTTTTATTATACATTTATCAAACAGTCGACTCTCTGGTCTTTTGGCCAGAATTTGTTGGTCTGTGCTCAGAGCTCTGTCTCAATACATTTTAATAGCTGTTTTCCAACATAGTCTTTATTTTAAATTTAGAGAATATGATGTTAATCAATTTACCAGCTCACAATTGAGGGTGAACAGCTTACAGTGCTCGTGACCAATTTGGATTTATTTATTTCCAAACAAGTGATTTTTAAATAACAGCACATGGTATGCTCATTTGTTTTTCACAATCCAATTTCAGTATCTGAGCAACTTCGCTTTGATGGTTGACTTCCATTAAGAAAACTAGGAAAGCATTTACCTTGTACTGGTCTTGGATCTTCCTGACATTTCCCCATTTCTGTGGTGCCAACTACTGGCTTGTACCCCTAGTTTTTCTTTCCATACCTTAAGATGATCTCTACTTTAGACTCCACTGTTACCTTACTTCTACTTCTTTTTCTATTATTCAATTCAATTCAACAAACATTAATTAAATACCTACAACATGCTAGCCAGGTGGAAGAAATCAACATATAGATGGGTCATTTCAGTAGATGGTAGTAAGGACTGACCTAGATTGGGTGTGAGCCAGCAGGTTCAGATTGATATCAAAACTGAGAAATACCCTGGAAAGGAAGTCTATTGTCAGACAGACTTCCCTAGTCCTACAGTTATCTTCCAAGAGAGCTCAAGAACTCATCCCCTAAGCGGACAGGGCAAACTGGCCATTTACTACTGGTCACAATCAGAATTAGGAGCGTGGTTTTCATAATAGTTTTTGGTTTCTGGTAGTTATAGAGTGGGAGCAAAAATGCCTATAATGGCTCCATTTGACTACAAATGGATGCTAACTGAATGTGGGATATGTCATATCAAATATGTTAAAGCAAAAAATAAAATAAAATAAATAAAGGAAGAAAGGGAGGGCAGGAGGGAAATAAAAAAAAAAAATGAAAGAGGGAGCCAGCCCAGTGGCCTAGTGGTTAAGTTTCGCATGCTCCGCTTTAGCGGCCCGGGTTCAGTTCCCGAGCCCAGACCTACACCACTCATCAAGCCATGCTGTGGTGGCAACCCACATACAAAATATAGGAAGATTGGCAACAGTTGGTAGCTCAGGGCAAATCTTCCTCAAGCAAAAAGAGGGAGACTGGCGACAGATGTCAGCTCAGGGTGAATCTTCCTCAGCCAAAAAAAGAAAAAAAAAAAGACCACATTGTATAATTATATATCAATGGAAAGGTTTAACAGATCTTGAAATATTGTCATATATTATTTCATTAAATAGGTTATATTTCTTTACTCCACCAGTTCTTATCCTTTAAATGGACGGAAGGAAGAAGTAAGCCCTGAATGTTACATTATATTAGAATCTTTGAGCTACTGCCATAGCTACATAATGGTCAGTCCAACTCCAGGATTCAGTATTAGAAAGCCAGTATGGCTCTTTGACTAAAATGTGTGCTTAACTTAGATTTTATCAGAAATAAAGGAGATGTTTTAATTCTTCCGTTGCTGACTCTTTTGTCTTATTGTTCAACTGGTTCAGAACTTTGATGGTCAAGAGGTATTATTTATTGAGGCCCTAAACAAACACATCTAAAACCAAACTAATCATATACACACACACCCCAAAATTCCACCTGTTGTTCCTCCTGGGTCTCCTTCCTCCATTGTTGGAACATACCTCCCAACTCCCAGCACACACACAGAGGAATGGGAAGGAATTATCCAGAACCAGTGAAAGGATCGCCAGTCAATGCCCAGGTCTCAGAGGCTGGAAAGCAGGACTTTGGAGCAGAACCTCTCTTTATCTTCCCAGATAGTCTTCTTGCCCCTGCTGCATACTCTGCCCTCACTATCACCCCCATCCTCCATGTGCAGTTGATTATTCTTTCCTTTTCTTTAGTGTACAAACTCAGCTGCTACAACAAAAAGACCCAATGCTACAGGGGCTCAAAACAAATGAAGTTTATTTCTCTCTCACCTAACAGCACAGAGGCAGGTGGGTGGTCCAGGTGAGTAGGCAGCGCTCTTCCTCGAGGTCATCCAAAGACCCAACTTGCTTCTACCTTGTTGCTCTGACAACCCCTTGTTGCAATGACACCCTTATCTGTGTGGCTGAAACGGGCTCCATACCACATTTGAATTCCAGCCTGTGAGATGGGAGAAGAGAGAGCAGTGGGCAAGTGGCTTCCTTTTAAGAGATTAAATGTTGCACACAGTACTTCTGTTCCATTCACATCCTAGCTGGAATGGAGGTGGGACATGCAGGCTTTAAGAGGCAGATCATGTGCCCTGCTAAGACTCAAAGACAGGAGAATGGATGCAGTCTCTGCCACACCCCTGTGCAACCACCATGTGATGCCTGCCCTGTTATACCCTGCATTGCAATTTTTCATTTCTGGTTATTGCAAAAAGGGTGCATTCTTAAATATTATTTTTAGTTGTGGTAAAAAAAAAACACATAGCATAAAATTTAGCATCTTAACCATTTCTAAGTGTACATTTCAGTAGTATTAAGTATATTCACATTGTTGTACAACCAATCTCCAGAACCAGTTTTCATCTTGCAAAACTGAAACTCCATACCCGTTAAGCAACTCCCATTTCCCCCTCCCCCCAGCCCCTGGAAGCCACCATTCTACTTTCTGTTTCTGAATCTGACTACTCTAGGTACTTCAAATAAGTGGAATCAAACAGTATTTCACTTAGCATAAAGTCCTCAAGGTTCATCCATAAGAAAGGTGCATTTTTGTATCCCCAGGACCTAGTACAGTGCCTATAACATATTTGAGTAGTTGAACAAATGAGCAAATAGGAATGCATTTTTCCACCGGCAAACCAAACCCCAGACCCAGGCAAGAGTAAAAGAGAATCAAAGGGGAACAAGAATTGAGGGTGCTTGTGAGGGTATCAGTTGGAATAGTTAACCATGAAGTCCAGGTTAGGTAGTAGATGGACAAGAAAATCTGAGAGGGGGCGATGGGACTTGGAAGACATGCAAAGGCCAAATGTAGGACAAGGACCAGGGAGCAGCTCAGGAGCTGTCGTCGGAGAGGGTGGCTTCGGGGTTTGAGAATTTAAGGATGAGGCAATCTGTAGAAACGTAGGAACAAAGTGTGACAAGTCAGCAAGGTGGATGTTGGAGAACACCCAGAATCATGAGACAAATTTCCCTTGGAGGGATATGGAGAAGCTTCCGTTGATGAACATGGTGGAGATTTGAAAGGGTGACATAATGGATGGCATGGACTCAGTGGGGGCAGTGTTGGACAAGAGTGGTAGGGGACAGTGATGAAGAATCAGCGGTGGGATGAAGGGGATGCCTCCCTCTACTCCTGGCTCTGCAAACAGGGAGTGTGGCCTTTCCTCCCCTTGAGGTAGACAGAGACAGAGTCAGCAGGGCAAAGACAAAAAGCATCAGTTACAGCAGAGTGGACATTGTTCCAGGGAATGGCTGCTGATATAAGGAACATTCTGGAAGCTATAGTGCAATAAGCTAGGAAGTTAGGTAAGGAAAAAAATAGGCCTGAGCCAAATGGAGGTGCATGAAGGATGGATTTAACCAGTGTTAAGTGACTACTGATTAAGAGGACAAAGGACGCAGGCAGATGGGACTGAAGAGTGGTGGTCCTAGGTGATGTATTGAATGGCCCAGCTCCAGTGCTGTAAATGATGATGTCATGGCGTAACAGTGTGATGGATTGCAGGTATCTGTTAAAACACATTTATGTGCTTTTCTATATTTAATTTTTTCCTATAAAGAGCATATATTCATTTTATAATCAGAAAAAACTGCTATTAAAAATAAAGTCCTACGAGATGGTGGTGATGGGGGTATTATTTCATTTCTGGGGTCCTTAATTTGCCCGGCATAAAATGAGGGGGTTGGCCTCAATGGTCTCCCACTTTAATGCTTATGAGTCTCTCCCTGCTCAACTTTTATATAATTCCTCCATTCAGTGCACAGGTGGAAAAAGAATAAGGAATATGATACCAATCAACAACTAATAGCAAAAAATATCATGATTCCAGGTTGCTTCAGCAAGAATATTTTCCTATAGTGTCGCAAATAGAAATGTCCCATAGTAAAGTGGAGCTAACTTGCGATGATTTACGTGATAATTAAAACACTATTTGAAGATTTCTGGCAAATGCTAAGGGGCTGCTGGGTTCCTCTTCCCAAGCAGGCTTTTCTTCACCAGTGCCTTGAGGACTGCTTGTCCAGCAGGCAAGGCATTTACACGAGTGCCTTCAGGGGACAGTGCTCAACCCTGACTGTCTGTCAGAATCACCAGGGGAGCCTTGAAAAATACCTGTGTCTAGGCCCCATCCAAACCAATCAACTCAAGGAAGGCAAATATCAAGAAGAGCAAAGAAGTACATTGCTAAATACTAAAAAAGGTTCATCATATAGCTTCTTAACTGTAAATGAAAAATAGATCTTAAAAATTACAAATATTTTTTACCTGATATTTCTGATTTGCCCTCCTCCATATCAACTCGTTTTAAGTTCTCAAAATCCCAGTGTTTTTATAGCCATTAATGCTTCTTTAATACAGTTTAAAAATGGAAGGCATTATCTGTTCTTTGATTATGCAAAAATAGTTAGATGTATAAAGGTATGTATAAATAGTATGTATAAAGGTAAATAATAAATTTCAGCTTTTAAAAAACTTATCATTCCATCTAAAATGACAAAGATTGAAAGCTTTTCTATTTAAAACTAAAGAATACTCAAAACAACAGATATTTGCATTTTTCTACCATAAAATACATACTAAGTTGAAATATTAGGCCAGCAGTATGTTATTATTTCTACCCAAAAGGAAGTAATAAAGGTGCATATTTCTACTGTTGGAAGGAGGGGTACTCTGGAGACAATTGGCCAGGGTAGGGTTATACAGAGAATGTTGAATGTTAAAGCCAGAAAGACACTCAGAGTTCATCTTGCAGGTTTAGAAACTGAGGACCCAAACACCTCAGTTTTTATCTCAGGACTGCCACCGTTTGTGGCTTATTTTCCATGGCAGATAAAAATGGGTTGCCAAAAGAATAATTCTGAATACACATACTGTTGTTTAGCTTTGGAAGAAGGCTAAGACGGACTTTTATGAAATATGGTAATCTTCCCATGTTACCGTAGTCATTAAACATTTAACATTTTTAAAGCCCTTTTGGAAAACTGAAGTATTGGTACTAAGAATGGCTGGATTTAAGAAGACTACAATGAAAGCCATGTTGTTAAGCACGTTGAGTAGAGGAAGTGTTAGTTCAACATCGTAATCGACCAAAACTATTTACCAACTTTCTTACTAGTCAACTGTGTAGCCAGCTGGCTAGCCAGATGTAATGCCTTCGCAGGCTGGGCATAACATCCAGATAAAGACAATGGGAGATGCTGTTTTGAGTTTAGAAAGAGCATTGCCAAATCTGGGTATGTCCAGAGGAGGGGAACTCAGAAGTGAGAGGATGTTGAAAATATGTATCATAGGCCTTCAGAAAGACAATTGTTAGAACTAGGATTGTTGGAAGACAGAAGACTTAGGAAGCATAATAACCATCCTCAGATATTTGAAGGGCTGCCCAGTGGCCATGTTTACACAGAAGCAGGATAATCTTCTGCCAAGAGGGTAGAAGGCGGTCTTGCCCTGGACAGAGCTTCTTGGGGGTAACTTCAAAGACCCCTCCCAACTCTAAGACTCTGGTTCTCTGTGATTCTTACTCCAGGACCTAAATTACTGATCATGTTGACAAATTATAAGAAAGAATCCACATTCCTAAGGGTGGAGCACTTGCTTCTTGCTGCAAGAACCTGAGAGACATGGAACAAACAATGCTTCTGAGTATGTGTGTGAGAAAAAGAGAGAGAGAGACCAGATTTTCCATCAGACTCTCTAGTTAATCATAACAGCATTTAGTTCCCAGGTAGGGCAGCTACTCTGTGCCCCATCCTATGCTAGGAACTCCAAGAGATTCAAATCACAGTCCAACTCAATGAGTTTATCTCATCTATCTGGTTATGGAAACAAGACTAAGACTAACATGCCTAAGATGATCAGAGAAACCAGGAGACGCTCTGGAACTCTTTTTCCCTGCAGTCCTCCCTTTCTGTTCTCCTCCCTATCCCTTGCTCTCTTTTCTTTAAAATAATAATAATAATAATAATTAACTCAATGTATATAATTCACTACCTTAATCACAACCACCTCCATTCAAAAAGGTTACATATGCATACAACCTGAAAGAAGATAGAAAACCTCTTGTTCCTTACTGCCTTCATAGTCAAACAGCACCAAAGTAGTGTTTGTTGCCAAAACGTATTAAATATGGCTTGAGAAATCAGCTTACATGCAGTCCAAATTTAAATCTTTAAAATCATCTTCACTCCTAGACCATAACACCAGCAGATGGACAAAGGAAGAAATGGAACATGCTCACATTTTGTAGCAGCAGTATAGACCCTTTCAGATTGCAGTAAGTCATTTGCCATCTGCAACCTGTGGCCTTCCATTCCTGCCGAGGCACTGATTCAAGATTCCAGGGTTGGGGTTTCTAAGTTGGAACAAAAACATTCAGCAGGTTGCTATTTGTGGATTTTTCCAAAGCAATGGTGAGCACACTAGACCTACCTGCCCTCCTGAGGAATCCAGCAACCTGAAGGCCACGGCACTGTAGGAAAGTAGACTCTTGAGATGTTTAAGATCTGATTTCATACAAAATGAAAGCTCTAAGATTCAGTGGACAGGCTAGCTCCCATTTTCTGTGAGTAGATTGGCCCCTTCCAGGACTCTCTTCAGTGCTAGGAGACCAGCCCTCTGTGTTTTCCATCCAATCAGGCACTGGGGACACAAGAGCCACGAGATACACTCCCTGTCCTTACGTGGTTAGAGTCCTGGTGTGAGGACATTGGATTATTGAGAACAAGTCAAGCTAGTATGAGCTCAGAACCAACCCCAAGTGAGTGTGCCCCAGGAAATGGGAGTTTAAATTTGTACAGCCCTTTTTAAAGATTTTATTTATTTTATTTTTTCCCCCCAAAGCCCCAGTGGATAGTTGTGTGTCGTAGCTGCACATCCTTCTAGTTGCTGTATGTGGGACTCGGCCTCAGGATGAACGGAGAAGTGGTGCCTCGATGCGCACCCGGGATCCGAACCCGGGCCACCAGCATCGCAGCGCATGCACTTAACCACCAAGCCACAGGGCCGGCCCTGTACAGCCCTTTTTAAAAAGCAGTTTTAGTATACACATTAAAATGAGCATGTATTTTTTTTTTTTTTTAATCTAACACTTATCACCATTTTCAATCCTCACCAATCCCTGAGTCAGGCACTTTTATTGTCCCCATTTTTCAGATGAGGACACTGAGGCACAGTGAGGTTAAGAGACTGCCCAGTCTCTTACAGAGCCCGTCATTGGCACAGTTGGGACCCAGACTTGCTGGATTAGAAGGAGGTTGTGAAAGTTGGAATTTCATGCCCGTTCCTTTGGAGCCTAAATAAGCGTGGATTTTGACCTAGCATTTGCACTTCGAGGATGTATCCTAAGGGAATATTCAGACAAGTGCTCTAAGATGAATGATGGGGATATTCATTACAGCTTTGTGTATGCGTAATCTTTTAGGTATCAGGCAAATGTCACATCCTCAAAGAAGCTGTTTTGCTACCCTATGTCAAGCAACGCCCCCCCCATTACTTCTATCCCATTACTAAATTCTGTTCTCTTCCTAGATCTTTTCACAGCCTGCAATTGTTTATTGGTTTACTTGTTTATTCATTGTTTTCCTGTCTGGAATGTAAGTTCCATGTGGGCAGGGAGCTATTATCTACATTACCTAAAATAGTACCTGGCACATAAAGAGTATTCAGCAAATATCTGTTGAATAAAATGAATGGATTAATAGCAAAAAAATGGGGAAGATTTAAACCTTAATCCTTAGAGGATTGATTAGATAAAATATGGCATATCCAAGCAATAGAATACTCTGCAGGCATTACAAATGATTATGTAGATTATTCCCTACATAAAGATATACCCTACCTCTCATTGGGTAAAAAAGACAGGTGACATAATGCATGTGGAATACAATCCCCGTATTGGTCGGGGCTCCTGGTAGGCGACCACAGAATCTACTCTACCAAGTTTAAGCAGAAAACAAAATAGTTCATCATAAGCTACTGGGTAACTCACAGACCCTATAAGATGCAAGAGGGGTTCAGCAGACAGAGCACAAGACTGGGAGCCTGACATGTGAGTTCTGCCTCACCTTGACTGCTGACTAGCTGTGCGATCTCTGGATAAGTTAAGTCTTGTGACCTCTATGTTCTTCAGGCAAGTGTGGATAATAAAACCTGCCCTGTCTACACCTCAGGACTGCTTTGAGGGTAAATGAGATGCAATGCCCCTTGAACTGTGTATACATTTACATCGTCATTATCAGGTGATTTTGAATGTCTGAGCACATATACTTCATTCCAAAGCCATATTACTCAGCATTGGGGTGCCATTGGTCCTCTCCATTAACTAACTGTACATCACTAAGCATTAAATTGCCCCATGGCAGTGGTCTAGACAAAAAGGCTGGTTATTCCAGCAGTTGTGTTTGCTAAACTTGTCCTAAAATTGCCTTCTGTGTGACTTCAGCCACTCTCCCTGAGGAGTGACCTATGCTTCTGCTTCGGGCCTGTCCTTTTCTCGAGGCTCATTAAGCTTGCCATCTGCGGGACGCTCACCCTTCTCATCTCTGGGGTCTACACAGTGCTGGCCACAAAGCTTGGCTTCCTCTCAGCAAGTCCTCCTCAAGCACCTTCCTCATTGCCATGAGGGGCTGACACCTAGAGCATCAGTGTTCAAAGTCACTGTCGACCAAGGCTTCGTGCATGGTAGAGGCAACTGACTAGGTATATATCAGAGGCTAGATTCAGTGAGTTTTAAAATTTCCTTAGAATTCCATTTTTTGCACATCCTCTTTATATATTAAAAAAAAAAAAAAACTTTGGTTCTCATTGCCTGTCTGTTATTAAAGGAAAACAGCATTGTGATATGACGGAGGATTTTAGCAAGGTACTGATATCGTTAAGAACTTTAATGTTCCTGAAACCAGGCGTGTGTTGCAAGGTGGGATGATTTTCCTGTTTCCTATATGTCCAGAGGCCTTTCCTGGCAGCACTTCCAGCCCATGAGACTTTCATCTTCATCTTGCATGAAGGATACAATTTGGTTCTGACGCACGGGTTATAGAAGCTGTTGAGCATCCACACAATCTGTTATGCTAAATCACACCTGGTGTCTCCACAGAGAAGGCTCTGGCAAGCATCCTTGCCACTGGGACCGTGGCCTCTGACGCCAAAACATGGCAGTGGTGCAGCGAGCCTTCCAAGAGCCAGCTCACTGGCACGGTAAATTAACCTGCTTGTTCTCACGTTAAATGCTTTATGAAAATTTACTGGGTGCAAAAAGAGGGAAGAAAACCCAAGTGGTTCCGCTCTGAGCCTGCCTGGCACCCGTGAAAGAACGAAGCTGCCGAGAAAGTCAACGTGAAGAGCTGGCAACAGGAAAAGGTGTAAAACGCAATGAAAATCAAGTGCGGTGCCAGCCATTGCTTTGTTTTATTAGCATTTTCTCGAGGAAAACATTTAATTATAGCAGATCTGGTGTTTGTGAGCTGGGTGAGATGGCCACTTTCTCCACTTTCTCCACAGTCCCCATTTTCAGAGGACTTGGGGATGCTGCGATAGACTGCAGAGAGAAACCTCCTTCCCTGGGGCTTGGTCCTTGAGAAGTGCCCTTTGCTATAACCAAACCATCATTCTCAAAGGGCGGGATCTGCCTCTGAAAAATCAAATGTTCTGATGGCCATCATCATCCTCCATTCTTCAGTTTTCACATTAGATTTTTCTTTCCCTTGTTGATTTTAGAATAAAATAAAATAATAGGGGGGAAAAGTTCTACCCTTCAAAATACTTACAAATTTGCCAGCTAAAAGCAAGAAAACGTTTTTTAATTACCACTTTCTTTGGGAAATAATCAGGAAGGAAGACAACAACAATAACAAAAAACATGAAAAATAAATGATTAGCTATTATAAAATAAGGGCAAGTGTGTATTTGAGCACAGAAATCAAAATATACAAAGGTGGAACCAACTGGTGATATTGTGTGGAGATTTTTTAAATTCCTTTTAGTTTTAAAGCCTCACCTCCCTTAAAAGTAGTTTGTGAGAATAATGATCCAGTTTAATATAGGACAAGTATATTTCTTTGCATTCTATTTTTGCCTTCACAGAGCTTATTCATTTGGTTACCTGATTTCTTCATTCGTGGCTGCCAGGAAGACTAATTAACGCTGAGGAATCTAGAGAATCCTCTTTGGGGATGCTGCTCTGCCGCTCCGAGTCAAGCTTCCTCCCTTGAATGAGAAGTCAAGGCCTTGAGCCCGCAGCCAGCTGAAATTGGGTTAGCTTGGTTTGTTGAATTGCAAGGCTGTGTGTGGCTTATCATTAGACATTTCTACTTCTCTCTGTAAGCTTTTCTATGCTCCCACTTATGCAGACAAGATTCTCTGTGTCAGCACCTTGGAGAAGTGTTGTTGAAGCAGCTGGCACCCAGACAGGACTCCCTGGCAGCATGGTGGGGGCAGCGCAGCTCCTTCATAACCCACCGGAGTGCAGCCTCCCAGAGGAGCGGCAGACTTGCCTCCAGATTTTGATGATGGGCAGGGAAACAAATGTTCTCCTCCATAAAAGTGAAGAAGGTTTTGCTTTTTAAAAAATTGGTTCTTGATATTTACTTTAAGGGGACAGTTTGGATCAGTTCCTAGCAATGTATCTCAAGTCGGCTTCAGAACTAAAGGAAGTCATCAGCCAAAATATATTGTGAGCATCACAGTAAAACTGCTCAGGCTGGGACAGGCGACAGGGCTATCTCATGCTCACCTGGAACCATGGCAAGGCTGCCTCACTGAATCATGAACCCATCACTCTTGATTTATCGTTAAAAAAGAATGAAAGGCCTGTGGACCCTGTGCCACATAGGTAATCCGTGGCAATGTGGCAAATGAGAGCGTTTTCACCCTTATAATGTAGAAAGGTAGGTGCAGAGACGACACTGTTCCCTTTTGCTTGTTTTCTTTTATTCTCCCATGCAGACTGCAACCCAGCAGGAGGGCTTTTAAACCAAAACAGTTAATTACCTCCTATAACCCAGAGAAGTCTTGAAACACAAATATAGCCACAAATATAGCCAGTTGAGAGGGAGAGGGCAGTTTTGCTTTGGGCTGTGCTTTGCCCAGGGTGGGGAGGGAGCCACCTTCTCGTCCTCAGAGGGCTAAGGTAGAGGGGGAGCAATTAGAAGGTGCATGGGAGGCAGGAGTATTCCACGTTTATTTTCCCCATTTCGCTTTCAATACTCTGTACTGTGAATCGCCTGGATCAGAGACCCAGGTACGAACCCCCATTCCAAAGACAAAACTGAGTGGCTTTGGAAGGGGAGGCCCTTTCGCGATAAAAGCGCGTGCTTCGCGCTCCAGGGATGGACAAGTTGCCCATGGGCAGGGCAAACTCAAGCAGGAACCTTCTCCATTTGGCGTGGAGGGACTGTGGGGGATGGGCCTTCCCCGAGTCCAGGCCCTGGCACCTGGCAGCTTCCACTGCAGAAGGTACTTTCTCACTGAACTGCAATTCTTGTCCCACCACCCCCATCACCCTTTAGTCCCCCAGTGGAACAGAGCCTTAGCCCTTGTATTCCTAAATCATGGGCTCATGCCTGCCTGCACTGGAATCTCCTCTTTCTGTCCATCTCCTGGCTCCAGCACCTTCCCTACCTGACCTCATATGTACTGACAGTCTGCCTTTTTATTCACTCACGATTCCTGCCTCTGCCCTTTGCCCTGTCCTGGCTCTCTGCTGGGTACTAGCCCCTCCTCTGCACCTGTTGAAATCCTCACCTCTTCCACCCTCCATCTCAGCCTCAAGTGCTTCCTTCTGCGTCTAAGTCCCATGTCCTAGAGTCTGTACCACTGACCTGAACTTTATTTCACTTCTCATTCAATGGGCCTTTCACCGCCACAAATAGATGATCAATTCCTAGAGTTGCACAGGAAATGGTTTATATATCTTTCCCTATCCCCCCACACCTGTCCCCAGCACCTGGGATAGTGGGTAGCATTTGATTGATCCCTCTCCTACTGGTTAAAAAATTTAAATGCACCAGACCAGGGACATCCCAGAATCTGGGGATGGTATTCAGAAAGTTTTCTCTTCAGAATCACAAACAATCTTAATAGGACAAATCCTATCAGTTATCTAAATGTTTTCAAGTACCTGGATATTTGGCCTTAAGTACAAAAATCTCCTAATGAGTGATGGTGTTGTTCAGTTTTCCTCCTATCCTTCCCGTCCTCTAGACATAGCTAGTGGCCCCTCAGGAGATAGCGTGCCAAAGCACCCTGTTCCTCCCCTTACAGATTGTCCTGCCTCGAACAAATCTCATGCTTCCTTGTGCCTCTGCCACTCTGCTAGAAAATGGAAATTATAACATTGCCCTTCTGAGGTTGTGAGAACAAGCAATGAATAAGAACAAAGAAAATGATAAGACTGGGAAGAGCCATAAACTTGCAGGTTCCAGAGCTCCACAGATAAATCCGAGCAAGGTGATTGTTATTGGCATTGAGAAAGGCAACACAAGCCTTTAGTGGGTAAATACTTTGTCTTTTTAAAAAGTTGTGTGCAAGGTGCACCTCAAAGCCACACTACTGAATGATAAAGTTCAGAAATATAAAAAGCATAAGCAGCTATGCTCATGAAGGACATCTTAGCATTAGCTCCACATTTCCCTCTGGGTTTGGGTTTGAGGCCCCTCAGAGGCCCATGGGGACGTCTGGCAAGGTCCTCAAAAAACACAAAGCCTGTCATGTACAGTTGAGGAAAATGCATCAGAAGCAGGTGTGGAAATGGCAAAGTAAAAGAGAAGGAGAGTTGGGGAAGATGATGGATAAGTCTTTGGCAGCAGGAAAGCCAAACACCAGCCCCTCACTGGTCAAGGGCTGAGGCAAAAGCTGAGTGAAGAGGCTGAGGGAAGTAAGCTCCTCTTTCCACTTGAGTTTTCTCTTCCCAGGGAATCTTCATAGTATTTTGTTGAAAGATAAAGATGAAAACACAAAATAAAAATATCACAAGCCCCCCTACTTCACACCATATTCAAATACAGTCATGCATCACTTAACGATAGGGATGTGTTCTGAAAAATGTGTCATTAGGCACTTTTGTCATTGTGTGAACATCCCATAGTATACTTACACAAACCTAGATTGGTATAGCCTACTACACACCTAGGCTGTATGGTACTAATCTTAGACTATCATTGTATTTGCCATCCGTCGTTGACCAATACGTCGTAACGTGGCACATGACTGTATATATTCTCAAAATATATCCAGGGTCTAAATGTTAGAGCTAAAACTATAAAACTCTTAGAAGACACAGGCATAAATCTTGGTGACTTTGGATTAGGCAAAGATCTCAAAATGATAAAAGCACAAAGAACAAAAGAAAAAATGGATAAATTGGACTTCAGCAAAATTATAACTTTTGTGATTCTCTGGACACCATCACGAAAGTGAAATGACAACCTACAAAATGGGAGAAAATATTTGCAAATCATATGTCTGATAAGGGCTTAATATACAAATTACATGAAGAACTCTTATAACTCAAGGACAAAAAGACAACCCAATTTTAAAAATGGGCAAAGGCCTAGAATGCACATTTCTCCAAAGAAGGTATACTGATGGCCAGTAAGCACAGGAAAAGATGCTCAACATCACTAGTCGTTAGAGAAATGCAATCAAAACCACAATGAGATACCATATCACACCCATTAGGATGGCTATTATCAAAACAAACAAATAAAACAGAAAATAATGTGTTGGGAATGATGTGGAGAAATTGTAACTCTTGTACATTTGCTGGTGGGAATGTAAAATTGTGTAACCACTGTGGAAAACAGTTTGGCAGTTCCTCAAAAAGCTAAACATAGAATTACTATATGACCCAGCAATTCCATTCTTAGATATATACCCAAAAGAACTGAAAACAGAGACTCAAAGAGCTACTTGTATGCCCGTGTTCATAGCAGCATTATTCACAATAACATATAATTCACGGAAAGGCATAAACAACCCAAATGTCTATAAACAGATGAATGAATAAACAAAATGTAGTGTGTATATATATACAATGGAATATTATCAGCCATAAAAAGGAACGAAATTCAGATACATGCTACAACATAAATGAACCTTAAAATATTATTATGCTAAGTGAAATAAGCCAGACCCAAAAGGATAAGTTTTGTATGATTTCACTTATGTGAAATACCTAGAATAGACAAATTCATAGATACAGAAAGTAGATTAGAAGTTACCAGGGGCTGAAGGTAGGGGGAAATGGAGAATTATTGCTTAATGGTTACAGAGTTTCTGTTTGGGGTGATGAAAAAGTTTTGGAAATACATAGTAGTGATTGTTGCACAACATTGTGAATGTAATTAAGGCCATTGAATGGTACACTTAAAAATGGTTAAAATGGAAAATTTTATATGTATTTTACCACAATTTTTAAAAATGGGCAAAGAGGGGCTGGCCTGGTGGCGTAGCAGTTAAGTTTGCACGCTCTGCTTCAAGAGCCCAGGGTTCACAGGTTCTATCCCAGGTGTGAACCGACGCACCGCTTGTCAAGCCATGCTGTGGCGGCATCCCATATAAAGTAGAGGAAGATGGGCATGGATGTTAGCCCAGGGCAATCTTACTCAGCAAAAAGAAGAGGATTGGCAACAGATGTAGCTCAGGGCTAATCTTCCTCACCAAAAAAAAAAGGGGAGGGGCAAAGGATTTGATTAGACATTTCTCCCAAGAAGATATAAAAATGGCCAATAAGCACATTAAAAGATACTCAACATCGGGAAAATGCAAATCAAAACCACAGTGAACACAGTGAGAGACCACTTCACACCCACTAGGATGGCTGTAATCAAAAAGACAGATCATAACAAGTATTGGTGAGGATGTGGAGCTGTTGGAACCCTCATACACTGCTGGTGGGAAGGTAAATTGACACAGCCACTTTGCAAAGAGTTGACAGTTCCTCAAAAGATTAAATGTAGAGTTACCATATGACCCAGCAATTCCACTTTCTCCTAGGTATGTACCCAAGAGAAATGAAAACAGATGTCCACACAAAAATTCGTACATGAATGTTCATAGCAGCATTTTTCCTAATAGTCAAAAAGTAGAAACAAGCCAAATGTACATTAGCTGATAATAGATAAACAAAATGTGGTATATCCATACAATGGGATATTATTTGGCAATAAAAAAGGAAGGAAGTACTGATACATGCTACAACATGATGAACCTTGAAACATTGTACTACGTAAAAGAAACCAGTCACAAAAGACCACATATTGCATGCTTCCATTTATATGAAATGTGTAGAATAGGCACATCTATAGAGACACAAAGTAGATTACTGGTTGCCTAGATCTGGGAGGGTTGGGGAGAAATGGAAGTGACTGCTAAAGAGTATAGGGTTTCTTTTTGGGATGATAAAAATATTCTAAAATTGATTGTGGCAATAGTTACACAACTCTGAATGTACTAACAGCCGTTGAATTCTATAATTTAAATGAGTGCACTTTTTGTTATTTGAATTTTATCTCACTAAAGCTGTTAGCAAAAAAAAAAAAAAACACAAGCCTAAAAATAATCTCCCCAAAGATTATTTCCCACAAATAACAAGTAAAATGGAGTTTAAGTCATTAACTAGTTTTTAACATTTTATTGTGGAAATATTCAAATATATGCAAATGTAAAGAGAATAGTGTGAAGAGCCCCCATGTATTCATCAATCAGCTCCAAAATTTACCAACATTTTAGAGGTGTTTTTAAAATCTTTTCCAAAATTTTGTTATAAAAAATTTCAAACATCAACAAAGTTGAAAGATTGTACAGTAAATACCCATATATCCACCTCCTATATTCTCCCATTAATGTTTTACTCTGCCTGATTTTTTTTATTGAGGTAACATTGATTTATCACATTATATAAATTACTCTGCCTGCTTTAATCTATATCTGTCCATCTGTCTGTCCCTCCAGCCATCCACCAATTCATTTACTTTTTAAATTCATTTCAAAGTAAGTTGCAGACAGCAGCAGGACACTTCCCCTTAAATACTTCTGCATGTATATCATTGACTAGAGTTCAATGCTTATTTACTCATCTCTTTGTTCTTTTGAGGTAAAATTTATGTACAATTAAATGCACAAATTTTAAGTGTGCATTGCATGAATTTTGACAAAAGTATAGGCCTGTATGGCTCAAGTTAAAGCCATGGTTTTAATGTCTTCTAAAAATATTTTTAAATGCTCAGAGATTGCCAAATTAAATTCTTTTCATAGAATTATTGTATTTTGTGTTGTTTTTTGTAGAGTTTTCTCTTTTTCCATTAAATCTCGGAGGGGCAGAAATGCCAATTACATATTATGAGCTTCCCATCCATACACATCCTGAGCCTTCTTAGTCCTTTGAATGAAAGCTGATTTGGCATTTTACTATAAACCTGTGTTTTAATGTGTCTTTCATAATTAACACATCAGAAACTTTGCTCTACTAAAATCTACGTTTTCAGAGTAAACAGCATGTCTGGAATGTAATAATTTGTGGGATGAATCAATAAATGAAAAATTTTTTCACTTATTTTATTGTGGCAAAATACATATAACATAAAATTTACCATCTTAACCATTTTTAAGTGTACAGTTTAGTGGTTGTTAAATACATTCACATTATTGTGCAACCATCACCACTATCCATCCCCTTGACTCTTTTCATCTTATAAATTGAAATTCTATATCCATTAAACAATAACTCCCCATTCTCCCCTCCCCCTAGTCCCTGTCTTGATGATTTTGACTACTTTAAGTACCTCATATGAGTGGAATCATACAGTATTTGTCTTTTTGTGTCTGGCTTATTTCACTTAGCATAATGTCCTCAAGGTTCATCCATATTGTAGCATGTGTCAGAATTTCCTTCCTTTATGAAGTTGAATAATATTCCATTGTATGTATATAACATATTTTACTTATCCATTCTCTGTCAATGAACACTTGGGTTGCTTCCACTTTTTGGCTATTGTGAGTAATGCTGCTATAAACATGAGTATACAAATAATTTCTTCGAGACCGTGCTTTCAATTCTTTTGGGTATATACCCAGAAGTGGAATTGCTGGATCATATGGTAGTTCTATTTTTAATTTTTTGAGGAACCATGCTATTTTCTATAGCAGCTGTACCCTTTTACATTCCCACCAACAGTGTGCAAGAGTTCCAATTTCTCCGCATCCTCACCAACACTTTCTTTTTCTGTTTTTTTGATGGTAGCCATCCTAATCGGTGTGAAGTAGTATCTCATTGTAATTTTGATTTTGATTTCCCTAATGATCTAATGATGTTAAAAGCATCTTTTCATGTGCTTGTTGACCATTTCTATATCTTCTTTGGAGAAATGTCAATTCAAGTCCTTTGCCCATTTTTTAACTGCATTGTTTGTTTTTTTGTTTTTGAGTTTTAGGAGTTCTGTGTATGTTCTGGATATTAATTATTTATCAGAGATATGACTTGCAAATATTTTATCCCATTCTGTGAGTTGCCTTTTTACTCTCTTTATAGTGTTTTTTGATGCATAGAATTTTAAAATTTTCATGAAGTCCAATTTGTCTATTTTTTCTTTTGTTACCTGTGCCTTTGTTGTTATCAATGAATGAAATTTTAAACCAGTTAACTCATGGTATGTTGAATATTGTAGATTTTCTTTTTTCAAAAACAAGCAAACCAAGATTTCTTTGTCATGCAGAAAAAACAATGGAATAGAAAACTCAGCACTATCACCTTGCTTAAAGAAACACTACTAGGCTGTAATAATCGAGAATTTATTTGCCTTTTTTTCCAATAAAGTCACTGCAACAGTCTCTGTAATTATAATAAATTTTTATATATTTATAAGAAATATATAATAAGTTACTAGTGATGACCTGTTTTATGTCACAAGCACTTCTGTTTTTTAATATAAATGTATAAAAAGAAGTTACTATGTGAAAAAGGAGATTCTTAAATGGAACAATTCACTCAGAATTTTTTATTTTAAACCAAACGATCTCAAAATTTTCAAAAATTTTTCATATAGTTGCTGATAGCGAGGCCTTCTGCCCAAAATGTGTTCCACTCCATGCCTGTGACATCATTTTATGAATAAGATAAAATGGAAATAAGATGAGATGGACAAATTCAGAAAAAATAAAACTCACTAGTGTTTTTGAGTATGTGGCACGCCAATTTGCATTTTGTAGGATGAAAATATTAATTGTACATTTTTAAAAATCACAAATCTCCCTGGAGTTGAGAAAGTCTTTCGTATTTCTTAATTACCAAATCTTGGTTTGGCTGCATAGCTTTGTCATTGCTCCTGTGGCATCCAGGGTCGTCTTTGTGATTTCCTCTGAAAATGACTGTACATTAACATACAAGGTTTCAGTGGCAGAGTGGAAGAAGGGAAAGGTGTTAATTCAGATGTTATGAAACTGTGATAATGCTATTATTTAAGGCACTTATTTGGGTATGTTTGTACTTTGTGGTTTTATAAATAAGCCCAAGGGGCTCCTCCTGGTTGTCACAATCCTCCCTGAATCTCATATCCTGTCTGTCTCTTCCTATCCGACAGTAGAATTGATGCTGCTCTAATCCCTGGAAGTTTGGAACTAATGAACTGACTGCTGGGCTGCCGCCACGGAGCTTGGTCCCAAACTATACTGTACTTCACACTCGATTTATTCTCCAGATGGCGAGACTGTGCCGCCCTGCCGCGAGGGACCACCTCTTCCACTGGAGTGTAAAAGTGGACGGATGTTGTTTTCTTTGCAGATTTGATCATTCTGAGCTAGAAACTTGCGAGGATGATTAGTTATTAGCTTTAATGGGTGCCAATTGAACCAACTGCACGCATATTTTCTCCTTTAATTTCGAAGTCTGCAGGTCGTGGTGATGGTTGATTTATCCTCTTTCTTACGTCACCAGAGCATGTCTCTTCCCCAGGTGATAAGAACTCGGTCTCTGAAATCATAGCACGCCTTGGTTCCTGGCCCAGACAGAGTCACATAATATGGTGGCTTATGTATAAGGACAAGTTTATTAGCCACTGGTCCACTGCACTGAGCAGCCCATGGCACGAAATATCGATTGAATGCGGGAACTTTGGTAACACCACGTTTTAGAACAGGGGCCTGTTAAGATTCTGATCTATGCCAACTTTCTTTGTGACCTCTGCAGAGCCCCCCTCTGGAATCAAACATGGTATAGAACACACTATGGTAATTAGTCTCTGCAAAGATCTAATGTAACTGTTGATAAAGGCTTTAATTCCATTATTCCGTCTTTTCCAGGTTGTCAGATCTTAGGCGGACAAGTTCATCCTACAGTGAGACGTGCCTACCAAGGCCGTCCTGTAGTGTTAGCACATTTAGAATGCAGTTCCTTCTAAACCTCATTTTGAACAACCTGTTTTGCTACCAGAATGTTGGACACCCTCCCCCACCAAAAAATAAAAGGTCTTTTTTGAGCGGCCTCTTTTTGCTTTCATTTCCCTTTCCTTCTTGCTCCAGGGAGCACTTACCTCTCAATAATCTCAACAGATCACCTGGATAGCCCTTCTGAGAAGATGGAGTCTGCCAGGCCGTCTTTTACTAATCCCCCTAACGAGATGGAAATTGGGAGGATGGTCAGGGCGAAACAGGAGCCAAAGAGAAAGAGAAGGATAGTGTGAAAGGGAAGAAGGTGATGAGATGAGAGAGGTGGTACCAAGAAGTAAGGTATGTGTTAGAGAGAGAGAAGGAGAGAGAGAAAGACAGAGAGAGAACAGAATGAACAGAATTTCTTTCTTTTCACAACTGGGTGGACTGTGGCTCTCCCTAGCTGAACACCCAGAACTAAACTTAATTGTTCTTAGAAACTGCCTTCTTCTCACCCAACAGATGGCATGGGTGTGTTTGCTAGCACAGTAACATATTTCACCATTAAAATACCAAAAAGAAAAAAAAAATCAACATGCTTGTTGGCTGGTGTAAATTCAGTGAAGTTGTTGGATATTTTGGGATACATAGCAGAGGGATGCACACTTAGTTTATGTAAATTGCAACAAGCAACAGCCTGTTAATAAGGGTGTTGTGTGGCAATATACCTCCAAAGCCGTCATCTTTTTTTGGAAAGGTACAGAGTGATGAAGTGGAAAGAGCTTGGTTTTAATTCTGAGCCAAAAAGAGAAAAAAAAAAAGTCTAGTAAAATGCTGAGTATTCACTGCTCATTATTATAAGATGAAAAGTACTAATCAGATTACGCCTAAAATTGGAATTAGGTACTTTGTTTGCAGCCAATTTCACAAGAGCTGAATTTTACTAAGTAAACCGGAATGTGCTGAAACCATGGCAATCTGACTTTAGATAAAAATCACAAACAGGTTTAGAACACGAGATTTGAACAAACAGTCCCCTCCAAAGCCAAGTGAAACAACAAAACAGCTTAGAGGTCAGATTTTGTTTGACACCAACATTAACAATTTACGAAGTTGATGCTGCCAGGGATCCTGCGTCCTTGAGCACACACAGAGATTAAAGTAGAGAAGAGAGATGATGATCCAAATAACTCAGGTTTTAAAATGCATTTCAGCCTAACTGATCTAGTTAGTTCCCTTAAATTTGTCATTCACCCTGTCCCAGTAGACCCTTTACAAGGCCAACCTGCTATTTAAAGGAACTCTGGAAGTTGAAATGTTTACAAGCTGGAGCAATCCCGAGCTTGTAGCTGTGCAGGCTACATGGAGCATAACACATTTTAGGTTCTCTGAGGCCACTGATCTAAATACACACATTGCCAGAGAGCTAGAAGCATTTCTCTGAACAGCTCTAGATGGCCTTAGAACTATGATATTGAGCTAACTTCTGCTGTTCACCTTCAGGATTTTCATATTTGGTGGATGTAACAAGAGGGCACAGTAGAGCAAGTGGCTGAGTTTTACAGCAGTGGAATGGCCAACAGCATGGTATGGAACCAAGCCACTGTTGGCCGCATCATCCCTCACTTTAGCTGGTGTGAGCTCTCTCTTGCTTTTGTCTAAGCTTGGCCTGATTATTGGCAGTCGAGGCTCTGTAAATCAAGACTCCACAGAGCTGTCTTAAACTGGTCCTACATACTCTGTTTCCATCTGACCTGACAACTCTAAGCTACTGTTTCCTCACACAGTTTAACTCAGCTCCCATTTGGAAGCCTTCCCTGCTTCCACTGGGTCGTAGACCTACATCCGTCTGGTTTAAATCTGCTGTCCTGGCTTGGCATGTGGATTGGACTTAGACTCAAAATTGAGACAAGACTCAAAAAATAATTCTTTTTTGTCTCTGTTTTGGTTTGCTATTTTGCTAGATAAGTATTGCTGTTCAAATGGCTGTATATTGTTGAGACTCTTTTTTTAAACCGCATTCATCAGCAATGAGAAGCTTTAAAGTTTTATTAGTATCATAAAAACCCTTCCCAAATGAAACTACTTTTGATAAGTGTTCATTCTGACAATGAGAATTTGTTGAGGGCTGTTGGCAAGTTGGAGGAATTTGGTTTTGAAACTGAAATTGGCAGGAAGTAAGATTCCCAGTGCTTTCTTTCTCTTGACTCCACCCCCACCCCCTCAGTGCACTCCTTTCTCTCCCCCCCTTCCCCACCTTCATCCCCCCAACTCAAAGCCAATCAATAACATGTTTGGTTCCATACAGTTTTTCTGGGGAGAATTCAAATACTGAAGCAGACTTTCAACACTTGAGCTTTTCTTAACTGGAGAAAAGACTGTCAAATCAAAGAAAAAAATGTATTTGTCTACCACTTCATGAAGGGATTTCTTGGTGATATTATTGCCTTCCATCTGAATAAGTTGGAGCTTTTTTTGTAGTGTGGAGTGTCATTTTCCTGTGAGCACCTGCTTAATTGAATGTCAAGATTCAACTCAGTTGCAAAAAAAAAAAGATTTTCTTTTAGTAAAAAAACATGAAGCATGTGGAAAGAGAAAAACAAATCCTTACTTTTTCGCTAATGTGAATATGCTGACATACGAGACTATCATTATCTGTATGTTATCTAGTTTCTTATATTTATTAAAGGAGAAAATGCAGGTAGAGGACTTAGAACCACGCCCAGGCTTAGTAAATGCTCAATAAATGTTACCTATTAATTATTTTGCCTTTCCACTTGGAAAGTAACGCTAATGAGCAAGACACTACTATTTAGAAGTCCACCAGTACGCATTATAGTGGCTCTCGTCTCTGTTATAGTCATCTTGAACGAAGTCTGCAAATCAATCGCTTGCCCATCACATTGGACGACTTATTTCAAATACCACGTATTTGGTGGATAGGAAATGTGTAGATATAGTAATGGTGCTCAGAGTGAGTCCACATTAACATGTTCAATTGTGTTTCCTCTCAATGAGAAATAAACTTAAGAGATACATTTTATTGACATTTATAGAATGAAGCTCGATTAAGAATAGTAAAAACTCTTGAAGACTTTGATTTGGGCCCAACTGAAAAGTGTGTGAGAGTCAACTCAGTGTCCAGTGGTCTCACCGAAGAAGACCTGGAGACCCTCCTGCAATCCCGGGTCCTTCCTTCCAGCCTGATGCTACCGAAGGTGGAAGGTCCTGAAGAAATCCAGTGGGTGAGTAGCTAAGGCTTTGCTTTGAATAAAGACTCTGCACTGGCTAAGGAGTAGCAGAAAGGAAGAATTTGGGTGCTGTCTGTTTTGAAAATGCATACACAGAGCAGAAAAGGAATTCAGAAAAAGGAGTGAGCCCAAGAGACCATTTCCTTTACACAGGAGAGCGTGGCTTTACCCAAAGTGTTCTGTGGAACAACTCTACTCTTGAAATGATGCTTCTGCTCCCTGTCAGATTTGTGGTTTGGACAGAACAGCCTCCTCAAGAGCTCACAGAGCAATCCCTGGACTGATCACTTCTCTCACCCTGCTGGGCCCTCACCCGAGGCCTCCACCTGGAGGAGCAGTGACGTAAATGGCCCTCACCCAGATTCGTAAATGGCCCTCACCCAGATTCGTTTGAAATCATCATAGACAGCAAAAGCACATTAGCCTCAAATGAAAAAATGAACCTAGAGAAGGAGAGGAAAAGGTCACTCCTTAGGGCAACTAGAGGAATAAACAGGAAGCTTTTAACTAGTGGTTTTAATTAGCACAGATATTATTTCCTGAGCAGTTCTCTAATTCGTCCTTTTTAAATTGCTGACAGGTGTGTTTGTGTTTTATGACAGACTTTTCAGCCAATAAAAACCTGAAATGTAAAGTGGTTGGCATGTCAAATTACTTAAGAAAACTTTGAAATGGGCCTAATTATACTATGATTGTTTGAATTGTTACAGGGCAGGAGGGGAGGCTACATTCTATTTAGAGGTTGCTATGATTCTGCAGATCTCTGCTGAATAAAATAACATTCCATTGTGCCACTCCAGGGCAGAGATCCTGTGACATGTAAGTGCTGGAAGTGTGATTTTGATGCCACATCTAGGATTATCTCTAAGGCTGTGCCTGCAACTATAGCAATACGCTGAGTGGCTGTAACACCTGAGGAAACTGCTCACCTTGAGTGCATGTAGATCTGTTGGCTCCGTGCTTTCCAATGCAGTGGCCGCCTGCCACATATGGCTACTGAGTACTTGAAATGTGGCAAGTCTAAATTGAGATGTGCTGGAAGTGTAAAATACACACAGGATTTTCAAGACTTGGTAGCTCCCACTCCCCAAGAAAGAATGCAAATTATCTCAATAATTTTTTATATTGATTATATCTTGAAATCATAATATTTCAGATATATTGGGTTGAATATACATATTATTAAAATTAAATTCACCTGTTTCATTTTACTCTTTTAATGTAGCTACCAGAAAATTTGGAATTACATATGTAGCTGCCATTATATTTCCGTTGGACGGCTCCGTGTTGGAGTCTTCTTGACCCGTGTTCAAGGACCCATTTACTTACTAAACTGGAGTTCTCTCCAAGGTCACCCCACAGGAGCTGGGAGATACACGTTAATATCTTCGAGGGTTCCTACCCGATTCGAACGTGTCTCAAGATGATTGAAATGGAAGCTGAAGTACCCGTTCCCTTTTGCTTTCATAGTTAATGCCTGTTTATCACCGTTATTACCCTTCATTTGAGAGCGGAGGACCCACCCCAGCCTTCAGCTATGGCTTCTTTTCGCTGTTTTAAATCCTTGGATGTGAGGAACGTACCGAAATCTAAATAGGATTTCTAGTTAACAGAAGCCTTTGGGGCTGTTTATTTTTTCCTCTCCGTTTGTATTTATGTGAAGCAGAAAACCCAGAGCCTGATGCACAACTGAAAGATGGGCTTCCTTGTTTTCTTTTGTGTGAGAATCTCTTGCTGGCCTTTTGTCGCTAGTGTGGGTTCTTGTTTGACTGGCACGGCTTATTGGACTATAACAAGCGTGACTCTGCCTCCTTTGTCGTGGGACAATTCTCCCACAAATCCCGAACAGTGTGCATTCTTCCAACACACTATTGGGTGTGCACTGGAATTGAAAGAATTGCTGAGCCCTGCTACTTCATCTCCTCCCCAATCTCTTTGTGATTTTTCCCCCTTCTTTTCCTCCCCCTGTCCCCAGTCCCCTCCACCTCGCTGAAATGAACACTTTACCAGGCCGGAAACATTTAATCGTCTCCTTTTGAAAAAATTAATTGAAACTTCTCTACTACTTACCTTTTGTGTTAGTACTTAATGCAATTTTTTAAGAAAGAAGGGGAGGAGGAGAAGGAGGATGGGCTAGAATGTTTAATTTTTAAATGCCCCTATTGGCTTAAAAACAAAAGACAGTATAGAGATTTTTCTGACTAAGATCAGGGAATATATTGTAAAGCGTTTACCCAGTTTTAAACTTTATGATTTTTGTAGTTATAACTGTTATCACAAAGAATGGGGCAAGTAACGTTGCAAGTTTTTTTTAATGAGAAAAAAAATTCCTCTACTGCATAAGTAACACCAAAACCACTAATATTTCACTACCCATTTTCTAGCTTAAATATGACATAAATTATGTTTTATTTTCATTTACATGCAATACTCTATATTTTGTCCCCTTAAATTGTAGCCTTCTCTTCATTCTTGCTATTTTGGTTGAGTTATTCCTTCTCTTGCGAAGTTACTAAGGAGGTGATGATGGTGTTGGAGGAAGGGAGGGGGCAGTGGGAACAACTGGGAATAATTCTTCATTACTGAAAGCTGTGATTTATTTTAGCCTAATTGTAAAGTTACTGCAAATTGCTCAAAAGCTTTTTAAAGATCCCAGTGATTAGATTTTTTTGTGTGTGGGGGGGGGGCGCACAGGCAAGGAGGGGGCAGCTAAAAGGGGAAATAACACCTCTAATCCTGCTTCTGGTAAATAGGCTGCCAGCTTTTAAAATGAGTTTCCTTTCTATTAGTCAGAATATTATGCTAAGCCTTAAGCATTAGTTTTTTTATGTTGCCATAGCAGCCCTATTCCTGCAGGGTGGTGACCTGCGATGATTACAGTACAAAGCTTATAGGGTCTTGAAACCCCCTTTGAAGATGAAAAGTCTTTGATGGTTTATATTTATGCAAATCTCTTAGATATGATTTACCCAACTGAGACTGAATGGAGAGATGATTAAAATTCCCTTTTCCTTTGATATCTATTAATGGCCAAATATTCCTTAAATTTAAAATGGATATATATGTTTTCATCTTTATTTACAAAAATATCTTTATCATACCTGTGTGCTTTTTTTATTTTTTATCTCCCCACATCTTATTAGATCTAGATAGACATAATAGATTTACAATTTAGTGTGGTGGGTTTTTTTCCTTTTGAAGGGGGGGGAGATCTGTGCAACAGCTTTTGTATGTTTCCAGATGATAGATTTTGGAATTTGGGCTACCCCACTGGCAGCACAGAGCTAGCTGTGAACTGGTCTCATGGAAAAAATTGGCGAGCTTTGGTCTTCAAAGAATTAAACTTCCTTTTTAAGGTCTTCCTAGGTAAGCTAAAAAATTATGAAGAAAAGCCTTCTGAACAAAGGATAATGGTGCTATAATGAATACTATGGATTCCACGTAGAGGCTGCTGCACATTACACTGATGTCAGTGCTGGGTCTGAAACAAAAACAGAATGGCAGGTAGAGCAGACTTCACTGTCTGGGGGGCCTACCACTTGCATTTAACAAGTGAGGGCAAGAGGTCTTAAGTAAATATGTTTTCAAGGAAAGCATTTAAACTCGAGAATCTCTCCTTTCACTTCTAACTCCTAGCCCTCAAATTGCTCCTTTAGGAAAAAAAAATTATAATGCTTGAGGTTTTACTATTTAGCTTAGTGGGAACTTGGTTACCTTCTTTTCTTTGGTTTTTCCTCCTGTTTGTTTTTTATTTGGGGGGTTTTTAAAAATTCTTTTGTGTGGACCAAAGAGGCTGGGATATTACTTCCTCAGGTCAAAGACTGAAATACTACTTCTGTGTCTACATTTCACTGATTGTACATTTTTTCCCCCACTAATCACCTATGACACTTTTGATTTTAGTTTTCAGACAAATTTTCATTCTACTTAAAAGGCCGAAAACTTGAACAACCAATGAATTTAATCCCTTTTGTGGAAACTGCAATGGGTTTGCTCAATTTTAAGGTAAGAAAACCATAATGTGGCTAATAAGTTAGCATTTTATTTATACCTAAAGAGAACTTTTGTTTTCAATTTTAACATCTACTTAAAATATTTTTCTAGAAAGATTTATAAGTAGAGTAAACCTTGAGCACCATTTGTTATCTGTAATGATCCAAAACCAGGTTGTGAGCATAGAAAACAAAGAACTTGGCTAAGTAGCAAGGAAAAACTCTCCAGTCCTAAATGCTTAAATGAAATATTTATGTATTCCTAGCAATAATTTTAATTAAATAATCATGTAAGTATGTGCTTTGTATTATTACATTTATAGATTAAATGTACAGGAAAATTTATTTTGTCACTTTTATGAATTAACTTTCAATTATTCTTTTGTAACAATTGCCTTTTATTGAGAAATTTTCTGGCCTCTTTGTAGCAACATTATCCATAATGTGTAGTAGATAAGATTCCTATTTGTACGTTAGTATACACCAATAATTTGTAGTAAATTATTTCAATTTGCCACATTAGAACATAAAATATTTCCTAGTATACATTCAGGAAGATTAGCTGAGCCAAGTGTTTTCCAGCATTGTATGGTTGTACTAAACAATTTGCCTTAACAAATTCACAGCTAGTTTTTCTCCTTTATCAGTGATCATTCCATTGTTTTCCAAAATATGCCTCACATTCCACCTGACTTGTGAACATCAATGTAGCACCCCATCTCAGAGGGCAGGAGAGAAGAAATCCCTAAAAACAAAGAAAAGAGATAGTTGAACTGGACAGGGGAGAGAGTACGTGAGCAAATGCTCCGAGAGGAAACTTTGAGACCTATTGGACCATGCAGGAGGGGCAGAGTGCAAATGTTTGGGGAGCTACTTCAAGCCTTGTGATCAGCATGTTTACACCACTAACCACACATTCTTCCAGTCCATCCTAAATTCTGAGAATATAATCAAAGCATATCCCTTAGATGCAGCTAGCTTCATACGATTCAATTTTAAGTGCTGTTTCGCCATTTTATTCCATAATGTACTTAGAAGCACTTACAACCCCTGAAATTAATCAACCGGGTTCTCCTGATGTATCCTGTCTTCCCACCCACATATATTAGCATGCTGTATCTCCATGTTTGTGGATTCACATTATGTCTACAGCGAATGTTATTCATCTTCGTTTTCACATAGAAATGTCGAAGTTGCTTATTAATACATCTGGGATGACTTGTTGCATTTTTATTTTCCCTTCTGGAGTTGTAGATTTTTGTATTGTATGTCTTTAATCCTGAGACCATTTACTAAGAAATCTTGATCCTAATGCAAAAAATCCAGTTAGTTTGATTTAAAAATTCTTTCCTTTTCTCCTGTGGTTTTATGTTTATTGTTTGAGAGTCTCTTAAAGCAAAAACAAATTTTGGAAAAATAGAAGTAACTTATAGTACAATCAAAATGTGTTAACTCAAAATTTCTCTAGAAATTGGATGAACTACAATTTGAACATTATATCGATATTAATAACTATTAATAGAATCCATTAAGCAAAGCAAATATATCCAACATAGTTATCTTGGACAATATTAAATACTTTTTGAAAGGTGAATTTGGGTTACATTTTTAGTACCGCTTCCAGCCAAACTATGTTAAGAGTTGTATCTTTCTGTTACCGAAATACACCGTGCTGCTTCTCTCTAAATCGTGCGTTTCTGTGAGATTTGGTTCTGTTCTGCTCTCTTACAGGCAGTGTGTGAAGAAGCACTCAAGACAGGACCTCAAGTGGGTCTTTTTCTAGACGCAGTTGTTTTTGGAGGAGAAGACTTTCGAGCCAGCATAGGTGTCAAAGACACATTTCTCTCTGTCTCTCATTGTCTCTGTATATGTGTGTAGGTTTTTTCCTTGCCCCTTCACGAATGGACATTCACATGACAATATATATTTGCCAACCATGACAATGGTTTTTCAGCTGAATGGGCAACACTTCCTGATAATTTAGCCACCTCATAGCTCTCCTGCTTCCAGAACACTCCATTATTACTTCTGTTTATTTATAAAATAACTAATAAAAAGCCTGTTGCTGCCTCAGACGTGTTCAAGAATATACAACATCTACTCTGTTTATAATAAGTATTTTACGTGAACAACCTCTCTGTTGCTTAAATATTTTGTTTTCACATCAGTCAGAGGGCTGTATAGGCTTCTAACACAAATTTAAGGCAATTTCACATTTGCTTTAATGAATCGTTTTCTACCTTAAATGTAGTATGTAAATATTATTTAATAGATCTTAAATTCCTCCTAAAATATATTTCAGAACTCTTCTTTCTTATCATTAAATATTTATTGAGATAGTATGCTTGTTTCCACTCATCTTCCCCATCCCTTGGGCACTGTGCCTCTGGTCTGGGTACATGTATAACTAGAGGCTGTGAGTGCATCTAGAAAAGAGGCCAAGGCCACAAAGCATTTTCAGAACTACAGTCCCAGTGACCTGAAGACAGGTGCTTTCCCTGAGCAGTGTCATGGCCCAAATATAAATAGTGACATGTGTCGCCACCCACCCCCGCCCCCCCATGAAAAAAAGGAACTTATTTTAATACTAGTCTTTCCAGGAGACTTCTGTGTATCCAACAGTTCAGTGGACACTTTTGGCCTCTCTCAAAATGAGTGCCTTCCATTTCCCCAATGGCTCCATGCAAACCCTGAAGCTGCAGTATTCAGCTCAGAACCTCAGCTACGATGGGGCGGGGGAGGGGGGGACGGCACTGCAGCTGCAACACACGACAAAACTCTGTGCTCAGTGAGAGAAGTTAACCATTTCCTCACACAGCTGCTTGGCCGCCTTTTGTGGTGCTGTCTTTGGACTGACACTTTCTGAGCAATCCCAGGAAGGAAAAATATACCAGGAGTCCTTTGCCACCTATCAAGTCATCTGTGATTCTGTCTCCTGAGATGGGGGAAGGGCCTTTTCTTAGTGCACATGCAAGTAATTATACTGGAAGATGCCTTGCAAGATAAATAGACACATATGAGATTTAACTCTGCCTCCACATATCCCTCTCTTCCCTTAGATTTGAATCATCATTTTGCTGGGGAGCAATTCCCAGCACGTCATAGATGTCTTTACAGACTGAGATTTTATAATAGATGTCTGGGTTCAGTTTCCGAAGTTAACGTCTTTTTCTGTCAACATCTCATTTTCAGGTGCCACAAGTAGTAAAGAAACTCAAGATATTCTCTACGCCCGACAAAAGATTATTGTTGTAGCGAAGGCCTTTGGCCTACAAGCCATAGATCTGGTGTACATCGACTTTCGAGATGGAGAGGGGCTTCTCAGGCAGTCGAGAGAAGGAGCTGCGATGGGATTCACTGGTATGATTCTCGACCATACCTTAGAAAGCAGTGTCTAGATTAGCAAACATTCCAGAAAAATAGCAATTTAACTAGAAATTAGTGGTTCTAATGTAACCAGGTATCTCATACACTTATTCCACTATTGGAAATTTGAAAAAACCATCCAGTGCAAGAACCTGCCAAACAAATTGTCATGTTTTCCTTTGGCTCTGCGAGTCAAAAACCAGATCCCTCATTTTATTTTCTTTATATGAGTTACCTTTTCTTCCTGTCCTCTTAAGTATTTTGTTGCAGTTTTTGCTGACCCAAGGGAAGGGATGAGGCTATTATAGTGTTTTTGAGTGAGCTGCCATAAAAATTTGGGTTGATGGACAGAAGAAAAATTTCCTAAAATCTTCAAAATACTAACTCATTTCCGAAGAAAAATTTTGGTGATATTTTCTTTGATTTTTTTTTTTCACTCTTAGCTAGTTTTCTATTCTTCTGCCACTGCCACTTCAAGCCCCTCCTTTCTCTCCCACCTCCCAAAAAGTGTCTATGCACCTGGCGACACCTGCGGGCATTGGCTGGCACTAAGGTCAGTGAGTCCCTAGCAGTCCGGTCCTGGAGCACAGGCGGAGATCTGCTGATTGGTGTGCCTGATCACTCAGATCCCCAAGAGACTGGGGAGCAACCGAAAATTGTGTTTTTGCAACAGAACTCTGTTTTTTGAAAAACTACGATAGAATTCTACACGCAAACACACGTCTGCAGTTGCACACGCACACACACATGCAACTGTGGATAAAAAACACCATAAAGTCTTTTATTCTTATTTGTTCTTCTGCTGAAAGTTCTAAGAATATCATACGTACCCAAATAATAAGATATGTACCCAAATGATAAGGAAAAAAGACAAGCATCCATGCTCTCCCTTTTGTAAATATTTTTAAAATGTGCCCCGTTAGAGTTTACTGAAAGAAACATTTCATAAAGTGACCTTAAATGTAAAAGAAATCTTAATGGATGATGATTTAACTCAAAATAAAATGAAAAGACAAGAAACAATTTTAAGTGTTACATTAGAATTAAATAAAACTCTAACATTTGCTTTTGTGTTTTTAAGAGTTAAAATGTGATCCTCCCAAATTTAATAAATAAATAAGCAAATAAATGTGATCTTTTATAGAGAAATATTTTTCAGTCATCTAAATTATTAGTAAATATTTAACAGTGATTGAGAAAGAAAAGAGTCCCTCTACCCCACCCCTGGGCTTGTCCTTGTTTCTGTGGCCTGCCTCTTTCCAGCGACCAGTTAGGACATGGCCCAAATGGAAAAGTTGGAGAGAAACTCCGTGAAATCTAATAGACCCCAATGTTGTTGGTCTAAAATGTGTGGCATTGGCTGCCAAGCAGCCAATGTTGCTCTGAAAGGGGCACTAATTCAATAAAAAATAGAAAACACTGAATTGATGCAGGCCTCTGTCACCATCACTCAGTACAACCTGGGTGTCATCAGCTTCCTCTGGGGTAAATGTTTGCTCCAGAACTTATAAGGGAGTTGAAGAGTTTCTCTAAGGCACAGGACTGAATCAAATTGGTCCCTAATTCAATCGCAGAAGACAAGTTATTTCAAATCAGATTTAAATTTCTAGACTGTGCCCAGCTCAGCATGAGGAGCTTATGGGCTTGGCACTATTGTTTCTCAACAACAGGGAGTATTAAATCACAAACAAAATGGAAGCAGGAGGAGAATGGGGAGGCATGGAGCATAAAGTGCCCGTTATATATACAAGGGAACAAGTCAGTGAAGTAAGGAGCTACACTTCATAGCCATTTTGCACTTTTTAGAAAGGAGGTCTTTGTTGTCCCAATTATATTTCTACATACCAATAAAAGGTAATTAGTCTGATAATAAAATATAAGATTATTTGTAGTATTTTTAAATAATAAATGCTTTAATGAGTATTTTACACCACTCATGATCTGTTTTTCCTAATTACTTGTCATTTAATTGCCATACCTTGGGCTTTGCACGAGAAGGAAGGAAAGGAAGGATAGGAGAGAAGGAATGGAGGGAGGGAGGGGAGGAGGGAAGGATACACACTCTATCTGAAGCAGGTGGTTGGTTGAAAAGTTTGAAATCTAATCAAAGTATTGTGTTATCCGTAACACTTGATAAGGAACACTCAATCTGTGCTATATGGATTTTCTGTCCTTTTAAAAATTATACATTTTTTAATGAGTTGTAGTTTTTTAAAAGTTAGCCATGCATCAAACAGTGGGTTATAGTCTCTTTTCTGCAGTCATTATTTCACGGGGCCACAATCCATACAGGTTGATTTTAAATTAACTGCATTGGCTGTATAAATGGCTATTAGCTTTAGGAATTATTTTTATAAAAAGAAACCAAAAATAAATCTTGGAATAAAACTTTAACAGCTGACTTAGTCATCACAGTTACTCCAGTACTGCATGCTGAGAAGAAAGATTATAAATATGAAGCACTATAGGTTTTCTTCTTTTTTGCAGTCTTTTGTAGAAGACAAAAATGACACCATCATACAGTTACCTAAAAGACTTGACAGGTATTGATTTAAAGCCCGATATATCAAGTGGTACTGTAAAAAGGATTTCATGGTCATAAATTTTAATGTCTTCCAATTTTGCACCCTCTCAGTAACTTGTCAATAACAACTCTTCTGTATAAAATATTTTCTTCGCTCCCACGTAGCATTAAAGTCTGATGTTCAGTTGTTGGGATATGTAAGATTCGACAAAGGATAACTTCACATATGGATGTTCATAAATTTCTAAAACCTAACACGTAACTTAAAATTAACCTCATTACCAAAATATGGGTACTTGCAAGCCATCAGTAGTTTCATAGTATTTTAAATAGTTTATGTTTTACTCCTGAAATTATAGTGTTTGTACCAAGAAGTTCCCATGAAATCTGGCTTTTTATGTATCAGTGTAAATTATGTATATAAATTATAAAATTCAAACTAATAATTAGTACAAAATGACTACCAGAACTGATATGCTTTAGTAATAATATTGTAACAACTATTAGATTAATTAAATATAATTTCAATACCTACTATTGAAAAAAGCTCTCATTTGTCATCACTGATGTTATTTGTTTTCAGAAATTATTCCTCAAATAATTTAAAGCATCTTTATTTATATAGGGTTTTAACGTTTTATTAGTATGCTGACAGAAGAATGAAATAGCAATGTGAGGATATTTTAATTATGCCACTGTAAGAAAAGATATTGCTATACTTATTCACTTCAATTCTTTTTCATGAAATACTAAAAACTATATATTTTTACAAATATTGTTTTTTTTCTATTTGATAGAATTATGACAGTCACAGGAATTGACCTTTTTTAAAACATCAAGGATATAATTTGTACTGGCTAAATGTTAAAACAACTATTTCAAAAGCAAAGCAAATTGATATACCAATAATAATATTTAGCAGAGTAAATTATCATTGTGTATATTCATTTTTAAAGAACCAAATATGTTGATAATTTTATCATGTAATAAAATATAATCTCATCATTATTATAACATTAAATTATGTTGCATTTTATTAATGACCTGATTAGATTCTACTCTTCCCTGTTAAATTGTTTTTTTTAATGACTGCATGATTTCATAGAATCCTGTGACTCTTATCTTTGTATAATGTTTTTATTTAAGATCTTTAAACTTCAAAAAGAAGCATAAAGCTTTTTTAAAGCTATTACCATAGAGATAAGATTTATTCTGGGGTGTCTAAGTATCTATATAAGAGGGAAATATCCAATCTTCATTCCATAATCAAAAAGGGAAAATCTGGTTATGTTTTTGTATAGAGAAACTTTCTGTAATTTTTATTTAAACATTTTTAAATGGAGTAATTTAGAGACCACAGTGTTCAAATCTGCCTTCTACTTTTACTGTATTAAATAAAATTTTTTCATTGAAATCCAATTTTCTGTTATTGGTTAGAAATGGCACCCTATATTCATCTAAAAGAAAGAAAATTAAATACATTATTGTAAGACACTCTTTGATATTAATATAGTTGTAATGCCTGCTTTTGTGAGCTTTATGAAAACCAACAGACCACTTCTAAAAGAAATCATGGAAGGTGGGATAATGGTACAAAATAATCAACAGACAGTTTAGAAAATTTGAAAGAATTAACATATGATTTTTTTCTACTTTAACTCAAAATAATCACTCTAATTGGCAGACATTATCTTTTAAAGTTCCAGCCAAAGCAGTCATTCAATGAGCTGCGTAGTCAATCCACCTGTAACTAAAAATGAGCGATTATCTGCACTAAGGTGGCATTTCTATAGGATCAGAAGCACAATTACTCCCATTGTAGTATTTGTTCTTATGTGGCATTCTGGAAAAGCCTGCCCGATAGAGGTTATTTTCTTTTAAAACAGTTCTAAAATAATTAGTTATTTTATATACAGTCTGGGAGGCATTCAGGAGCCTCGAGTGGTTGAGACATTTTGTTTGAACATCTGTTTGTTGTTTTGTGTTTCCGGTGTTATTAATCTTCTTGTAGGTAAGCAGGTGATACACCCTAACCAAATTGCAGTGGTCCAGGAGCAGTTCTCTCCTTCCCCTGAAAAGATTAAGTGGGCTGAAGAACTGATTGCTGCCTTTAAAGAACATCAACAATTAGGAAAGGTAAATGTTTTGTTAATGCCTTGGATGAAACTGGTGTTTAAAATACTGTGGGGAAGAATGAAAAAGAAAATATTGTTTGAGTGATTTTAAAAGACTTACTGTATTTTTGGGAGGAGTGTGTGCGTGGGGTTGAGGGGACAACATTCATCAGTGAGAAATTCACTTAAAGTAAATTTGCCCTTCCATGTTCTTAAATATTTCACTAACTAGCTCTTAAGCCTCTCTTTTTATTCTTTTCATAAACTATATTGGCAGCCTTTGAGAAAATAGAAGAAATCTGTTTAGTTTTTCTCTGTAGACTCCGATGCAGCATTCATATGAAAATAATTTTAGATCAAAGTGAGAACAAGTTGTAATGAAATAAACACAGTTTGATCAAATGGTTCTTGTGGAGAAAAGAAATAAATTTCAAGTTATTTTAATTTAGGGGGGAAAAAGTACAAAAATCTCCTCCAGTTTAGTCATTTAGGAGTGGGAGGTTGTATATATGTTGGTACCAATTTCTGGACCTGAGATTTGGATAGAATGGAAAGCAAATTAACACTGGAGTACGGTTGTTCCTAATTTAGTGCATCATTGAGCCTCGCGTTTCCTGCTCTGTGGGTTTCTGCTATGTAAATATTGCAGTGGTGATGCGCAATCTGTCTCCACTTTGTGCCAGTAACACTTAAATTAGGTGTCGCCTGAAGGAAGATTTTATGCTAGTTGCAGCATTGGCAGTTAATTATCTTAAAGGTTATTTGCAATAATACCGTTTGCCTCTTTTTAAGAGGATGAGGGGGGACGTTGCATTTATAAATCTATCCTAGAGGTACTATCTAAAGTCGGCCTTGTGACTTACATAAGGAGTGAAGTTTTGATACCTATCACGCAAAAGTACTTAGGGGAGAAAGAATGTTGAAACATTATTAAGGCTTTAAATGTTAGTTCCCCCTACCAAAAAAAAAAAAGAAAAGAAAAGAACTGGTGGTCAGTGGTGAACTGGTAACATCAATGTGAGAAGTGTTGCTTGCACTTTTCACTGGCTATAAAAACACCTGAAAATCCCAGGACTTGGGAAAGTAGGTAACACTATTAAATGGGTCACTCCCTTCCTCTCTCTATGGATACCTGCCTTCAACTCTGACCATGCACACCTGCTCACCCTCACACACACACACACTCATTGTTGCACAAACTTCCACTGAAAATCAAAAGGCAGAATAGGTGATATTGGAAACATCCCATTTGGACTTATACCACTTTCAGGATAAATAGCATCCTTTCATTTCAAATCAATAGTGGCCATCGGGAAAACATTGCTGTTCATAGAAAAATATTTTTAAGCTGACACTGTGTTCTGTGTCCATTTCTGTATCTTGACCCAAAAATCCAGATCCTCCTTGAATAAACATAGATATTTACCTAGGGAGAAGAGCCATATACTTTTTCTTTCATACATGCAAATAACCATCCACTCCCCTCTCCTTCATGCTTGCCTCTGCGCACTCACTAAATGTTCTACAGCTCTGTGTACACCATATGCCAGCTGAGGATATGCATGTGATAAATACTTCCTACTGAAATAATAAACTGAGGCGGGATATGGACCATCAAGGCGGACCAAGCAGAGCTCCAGTCTGGGCCAACACTGCCTCCATTAAACATCCACACAGGGTTTCACATTGGATAACATCAAAGGATGCCACTTGGCATTGTAAGCAGCTAGGGGTATGGGAGAAGTTACCCTAAATTTCAGTAGCCAGCAAACAAAATTCAAACTAGAAATATACTCTTTTACTGGCATTTAAGTTCTTGAATGAAGAAAAAAACCACACATTTCCATTGTATCTTGAAAGTGTTGTTCCCAGGGAAAATTGTCTCAAAGTGTCCTTGCCTTTTGATGATGGCAACTTAAATGTTAAATTCTGAACTGTTTTTGTTTTTTTTTTTTGAAATAAGAAATGTCCTCTTGTTGGGGCATAAGCTTTCACAACAGTGTTGCAGGATAGCTTTTCTTAACACAGAACCATAGAAATTAGAGCAGAAGGCAGACTAAGCATTAGGTCATTTCTTCCCTGCCCCATTCATGTAGGTTTGTTTCCTACAGCAAATTCTCCTGGTGCTTTGTCCAGCAAGGTTTAAATGATTCAAGTAATGGGGCTTCCAGTGGGGACATATGGTTATTTTATCCAGTTCGAATGTTTCTTTCACTTGCCTATAAATTGGCTGGTCACAAAAATTGGGTCTGCAGGTAGGTAACTCTGGGTCTTGAGGGGTCTTGGGGTTTAAATAATGTGGGTTCTGTTTGTAAAGATTTAGTATAAATAGATTGCTCAGTTGTATAAAGTATCGCTTCCAACAAACATCTAATCTGTTTTATTTCAAATGTGAATCACTGATGAAAACATACACACTTGGATACTTTGTCCAAAGCACAGGTGACTCTGTCAACGATGGGGAACTGATGGTTTGTGTCCTGGTGAGACACTTATAAATTTCTAAAAGGCCTTTTTTCCCCCCTGATGAAAATTTCATTCAAGTAACGTTTTCAAGTAGAAGTGACCCAAGAAGGCAAAATTATATATCTTTGCTTTCTCTACTTCCTGCTCCCCTTTTTTCAAATTATATTCTGCTCTAAGACCAAAGGTATAGCTGAAGTTTGCAGTTAATGCTGGGTCATTTGTGTTTTCTATAGCAATAATTATTATTATAATTATTATTCAAGAATAAAAGTTCTACCTTTTCTTCCTGTTCCCTCCAAATAACGAAATTCATGGGAATACTTATATCATGAGTAGATAAATTATTTGGGTTCGGTCTTTGGTATCACAGGAATTTTGGTTTTTTTAAATTACAAGTCCTAAAGAAATCACGTTTGATGCCATTAGTCTAGTGTCGGGTGAAAAATACATTAAAAAAATAATAATCTGCTTAAATAATCTGTCACTGTTTGGCGGGTAATGATATTTGTTTCAGGAAACTAAAGATATTTACAGGCTAAGAATTTTGCTGGCGCAACAGTCCCCACTATAAGAATTAGGCTATAGATTGACATTAGGGACCTGAGGTCATCTTCTGTTATTAAAATCTGTTGGAAAAAGTTTAAACATTCTACATATTCTATGCTCCTATTTTAATTCCCATGAGCCAAAATATTTCTAATTTAGCTGATCTCAGTTGTGAGGTATATATCCCCAATATTAATCAAACTTGATTCTTCTATCTTTCCAGAAAAATATGTTTTGAAATACAACCTGCATGTCATTAATTATTTCAGCTTTGAATTATTGGGTAAAATACTTTAGCCAGGATAAATCATTTCCATGTGATTTGTTTTAAATTTATAAAGGATTTTCTTAAAAGTTAATTTCACTTTTTCATAATAATGGTGATTCCAGTATTTGAAAATTCTCCATTTGGAACTGAATTTAGTATTGCTATTAAAAAATTATTTTAACAGTTCTTTTTTTTATGAACTAAGAATTGTATATAGTATGAAAATTGGATCATTGAAATGAAAACATCTCAAGCAAATACTTAGTTAATATTAGTTGATATCAATGTAAATATAATTTATATATACATATTTATACAATATATATACATTCATGTATATGTGATACTGTGTATTTCTTCATGTCTATATTATAAACTCAGTGCTAAATTTTTTCTCTTTCCATATTCATCACTTCTTGGGCAAAAATGACAGCTAAAGGAAATAGTTTTTTTTTTAAATGATCGCTAATGCCAGGAAATCGTAATATAAGAATTTATCATTTCTTTCCAAATGGAGACTGTAACAGAAAATGTGAAAGTAGAGCAAAATATATTCCATGTGATAGATTTTTAAAGGTACTTTGCTAGAATATTCATATTTCTGCAGTATCTGGCTTCAAATATGGCTTTGCTTCATTTTCCGTTTTCCAAGCACTCTGTTTTACTCATATCATTGCTGTACGTGCTTTATTTGGTTTTGGAAGGATTTCATTTAACTTTTCCAGTATTTTTCATTTTTTATAGCTTCATAAGCTGGCTAAAAACCAAGGAAAGGGAAGCGTTCATCTTTAAAATCTAGGTTCAATTAACAATTATGAAAGTCAAAAACAAGTTCACGACCTGACATAACAACTGTAAACATCACACATAACTGAAACATTCTAATTTCACTCATGGGAGAGCAATAATTCAAATTAGTAAGTTTACATTAATAAGTAAGTCCTCTATTGGAATATAAAATTAGGAACTTATATCTTAATAAAGAAAGAAAAAAGAAAGTGAGAGTTTTTTTCCTCATGTAAGTCTTTTCATCTAGAAAACTACAAAGAATAATGCCTCCCCTCCCCCCCCACAATATTGAAAGCCAGTTATTTTCATAGGTATCTGATTGCGGCTCACACACCTTTCGTTTGTGTTTCCAAGTGCAGGGCTTTACAAAAGAAATACTGTTTGGTCCAGATGGCCTTCTAGAAGGCTCCCTGAGAGAACTCAGAAGTATCTCTAGCCAAAAATATTGTTTCCGCTTATTCAAGTGCCAGAAATCCCACTGCCACTCTTTCACACAGATCAAATAAACCATCTAAAGATTTGGTTGTTGTCTTTGTCAGCTGAAAGAGTTGATTCCACTAATAGACAACAATGTGCCCTCCACATCCGGGCATCCCACCACCACAGCCTTCTCCCCCTTGTTTGTAAGCAGGGGTACTAAAATCAGAACCGAGAGATTTCTAGTGAAAATGAAAGATGAAGGGACATAACTCTACTTTTGAGATTCTTATTTCTTGCATTTCTCCCCTTATTTCCTTGTTCATTTAATATTTTTAGAACTATATGCCATAATTTTGACTTTAAAAAGTCAAATTCTTAGAAAAGCTGAGAGTCTGCCAATGATGACTTTAAGGTTAGTTTGATTAACAATAAATTGCAGATTTCTAAACATTTAAAGCAAAGACGATAGAATTCTAGGGCTGGTTATATCCTATTTCACATAGTTTTAGTGGCAAATGGCTGGTTCGGTATTAGACGATAAGAGATTTCGTATGTGAGTTAAATCTGATAATTTTTAAAGTTGTTTGCTTGGTCTTTAATTTATAACACATTCTTAAGGATATTTTAATCAAAATAATTCCATTCTGGTTTATATTTTTTAGGAGTTTTTTTTTTTTTGCTCAATTTTAATTAAAAAATGTAATTCTTTAAGTTGGAGGAAATCTTAGAAATCTTCTAGTTAAATCCCTTCAGTTTATAACTTAATACACCGAGACCCAATAAGGGTTTGGAAGTTGCCTGAGGTCACTCACAGCCAAGGTGGTCACAGAACCCCCACCAGAATTCAGGGCTCACTTTGTAAATAAATGTATGAACATACTTAGTGTAAATGTGGTTTCAATTGGGTCACAATGAATCCCCATGCTGATGACCAAAACTCGACAGAGCGTTAAAAGTATTCAGTCACAAACAAAATATGAGTTTGGTTAGTTCAGATTAGTATCTTTTTCTTAGTCATGTGCACATTTTTTTTGCATGACCAGAAACGATGAGGAAGGAAAGAGCACAGACTATCCATGTACCTTCCCACCCTTCCCAGCTCATTTTCCCACATGGCTCCCTCCTCAGTTCTGTCCTGCTCTTGTCCACACCCCCCCCAACCCAGAAAGACTTCTTGGCTGTGATCACTGCAAACCCCATTCTGTTTATTAGTCATCATTCCTTCAATCTCCCAAGGTCGATTGGAAGCTCTCAGAGCTAGACTGGGAGCCTTTGGCAAAGAGGCCATATGTAGCCCTGAGCTCAGTTTCATCTCGCTCACAGGACAGGTTCTCAAAGTCCTGTGCTCAGTTCCACCTGTGGTTGCACAGATGCACCACGGCTTTCCATGTCTTTAATAGCAAGATCCAAATAAAGGCCATGAAAGGATGGATTTACTCCTTGGACACCTTTCCCTCTCTCTTCCTCTTAGACTATTTCTCCCTCTTAGTATGTATGGTCTGTATGTTTCTATGGATGTCTTTCCTGTTCCTCCTTGGTTTTTCTTTCCATGAATTCTTTTTTGTTTCCTCTTTTTCTTTGTCTCTCTTTCTCACCAGCTCAGCTCCACACCCCACCACCATTGCTTGCCTTCTCACCTTTAGCTGATTATAATAGAGAAGTTCAGAGCATTCTTTTAATTTTTTTATTGTACTTATTAAATAATTTTTAATTCTTTTTTATATTAAAAGCAGGCAAATGGAATTTTTATTAAAAAATATAAATTAAGTTTCTATAATTCTCTTTTTTTTTTTGCCATTTTAGGTTAGTGGACCTCAATGAAAAAAAAAGGGGGTGGGGGGTATTTCTCACCACTATCCTGGAGAGTAAGAATTCTCTCTACTCAATCACATACCTCCCTGCAGCATCTTGGACAAAAATCGGTACATGATTTTTAGTAAATACTCTTTAGCTAACTGGCTCCCAAATTTCTGACAGCGCTAAAAAGAAATTATTCTGTGTACTTTTAACAGTATATATGATACTGACCTTTTGTTCCTTTCTAGAAAAATTGAAAGAAAAATTTTTCAACAATTATTTCATCAGTTATTTTTCATCAGTTGTATTTTAGTAAACCTTTAAAGTGGCTTCTAGTTAATATTAGTTCACTTAGATCTGTTTTCTAAAGAAAGAATAAGCCTGCAGTGTATAAAATAGATGAAGTTTAGCGTTATTGGTCTTAGCTGCAAGCTGCTATAAAATGGTCTTCATTCTCTGCTTTTCTCATAAGCAGTACCAGCTTAAATTTGACATAAAATATTATAAGTTAAATAAAAATATTTACACATTTTTCTCAGTATTAAAAATCAAAAATACTTTATAATAAGATTTCTAGTTTTCAAAAAATCTGAGAGGTGACAGTTATAGAACTCTATATAATTACTAAAAAATCAACAAATTATACATTTAACAATGGATGAATTTTATGATATGCAAATTATGCCTCAATAAAGCTATTTAAAAAAACTGACAAAATTAAGCACAACATCTAATTTGCTAACAAATGCGGAAACTCCTTTGGACTGCAATACACACTTATAAATCCAATTGTTTTACCTCAGTAGATAGCTTTCCATGTGGCATACTTGGCCTGATTTTTCCAGATTTCCTTATCAAAATATGTTTAAAATAAAGACTTGTTCATTTCTGTCTGATTATTCTGACTAAATAATTTTAAAGATAAATCTTGCTGCCTGCGTTTCGTGGGCTCTGAGAAGAATTTTAAAAACAGAAGGCAACTTTGGTCTCCCCTATCTGTTTGTGAAGTAAGGATGGCTCTGCTCCACTGAGACCTTCCATCTGGGCGAGTAGATGACTCAGGACTGGTCACATATTAAGATAATTGACCCAGTCAGTCACCTCAGCTCTCCTCCCTACTGTTCAGCCACCTCCACTTTCCCTGCCAAATTCATCTCCAAACCTTCTACTCCTTCTTCTTCTCTCCTCCAACTTCCTAAAACTGTTGGTCAAGTCCCAAATTAATCTTAACCAGTGTGTAACACGCGAGTGTTTCTATTTTCTGTGTAGAGCTAAAGTTAAATGATTTCTTGCTTCGTTTTTAAAAAGCAAAATGTTAATGATGTCTGTTCCTTTTACATCCACTCAGTTTCTACATTTCAAGGAATTTCCTCCTTTTTACAAACGCATCGGGCCATTTGTCTTTGCTGGAACTCTTCCTGCTCACTGTCTGCCAAAAACTCTGCCTTGCTTTACTGCCTCTTCCGCTGTAAGCTATGCTCCTAATTTCAGGTCACCTGCATTTGATCAGTATCTCCTCCAGCTGATATTCTAAGGTTTTGAATTCTTTCAAATGTATTTGTTTTCAAATACTGATGCTATGTCAAATACATAGCACCCCTGGGTATAGTTTCTTAAAGGGGATGATTCAATCTCTGATTTATAAGAGTTGAGAGGGGTCAGGAAGCTATAGGCATGAGTCAGCCTCTGCTCATTGCATCTTCACGAACGTTGATGTCTCTCACAACCCTTAAAGCTACTCTGAAATCATAAAATCCTTTTATAACTCAAATGCTCTGCTTCTCACTGGGCCTTTCTGTGATAGGTGGAATGAAATCATCTCTGGCTAACAACAACAGTATAGGAACAGCAGCAATAGTGGTAGCAGTGATCCTGGTGGTGGTGCTAGCAATCAGGTAGAGGTGCTAGCATTGCCAGTTGTAGTGGCAACAGTCTCAGCAGGGACATGGTCACAGCAGTGGTGACAGTAGCAGTAGTGGTGGTAGCAGTTGCAGTTCCCATGTACTGTTATGTGACAGGCCGTTGCATATATTATTTAATCCTCACAACAACTCTACAAGGGAGGTATTGTCACCCCCATTTTACAGGTGAAGAAACTGAGGCTCGGAAAAGTAACATTATTTGCTGTGGATCACACACAGCTAGAAAAGGCAGAGGCTGGATTCAAATCCAGGTGTAGCTGACCCCATGCCCATACTCCTGACTTCTGCATCCACGCACCTCAAATGAGACAACCCAGAGAAACAAGCCCTTTTCCCTCCAGGAATCTTTTGTACATTTTGTTCCAGCTGCAGGCTACTGAATACCGCCTCAGAATGTGCCCATCCTGGAGGGTTGCCTATTGCTGTTTGGTGGAAAGTCACAGAGGGGCTGCTTGGACAGGTGATCCCCGTGTCCTCTCAGGCCAGCAGGGACCTGGCAGGTGGCACTGCGCTGGGAAGCATACAGGGCCCTCCATTCCATTCTCCATCGATGGTTTTGTGCTCTTTTTTCAAGCCAGAGAGCTACAGGGGAAAGGACGGGAGGGATAGAGAGGGAGCTTTCCCAGTCTTTTCCACCTTTCAGAACTTGGAAAATCAGTCCAGTAGGCTGCCCAGGATGCAGGCTCTCCCACTCCCCACGCCCCGTCTGAGGCCAGGCTCTGAGACAGGGGCTGAGGGACCTTCCCAAGCAGTTCAGCAGGTCTAGATGTCACTGCTTTCCCCAATCAGGTACGAAACTAAGCCCTTCACATACTCCAACTGTTACATTCTTATCAATCACTTAAAGGGCTTCCCCATCAAAGGCCACGGAATGTCACCTGTCAGAATTGCAGTGCTAATAGCCCAATCGACAGATTAGCCCAATGCGAATTACCCATGTTGAATGGCTTCAGTTGAACTTTCAGAAATTTCATGTAGAGATACAGTAGCATCTGTAAATTCTCCGGCCAGAGGAGTAAATGGCTATTGAATTTTAATTCAAAATATTATTAAAATATCTATCAAATTATCACTACAATTTAAAGTGTTAAAAAAAAATAAAAACATGTTCTCTGTTTCCCAAGTCTTCATAATATTCTTTTACTCTCGATGGCAATTTTAAAAGATGTTTATCCATAAAACAAAGGGTTACTGATATTCGGAAGCATATACAAGGGTCAAATGTCACCCCCTTTAATCCATCTTACAAATGCTTTGGGTTTTTTAAGGACTTAAAATGTTATTCACTTATTTATTATTGAATTTTTTCTCACTGAAAATAGCCTGTGGTATTTCTGATATCATCATAATTATAGTAAGAGCTTTCAAGTGGAAACTCAGCGTGGAAGAAACATGGTTTTTCTTTTTCAGCCTCATCCTAAGTAAGACTATCTCCAAAATAAGAGTTATATATATCTCCAAAATAAGAGATTTATAAATCACATCAAGATAAATTTAAAATATATATAGTATATATAAAATAAATACATATTAAAAATTTTTATATTTAAAATTTTTTTATATAATCATCTCAAGTACCATGGTTATCAGCCATACTCTGGGGTATACTGACTAGTGGGAAAAGTTTGAGAGTTGAGGTGAAAAGCCTTAGATTCTAGTCCTATCCTACTCATAAGTTCCTTTAAAAAGATTAACTAATACTGAAGCGTAGTTTTTGCATCTATAAACCAGATTGTTGGATCTCCAGACTGCCCCCAAACAGAGGAAAATTACCCAGAATAAAGGAAAGGAAACAGGCGGCCCAGCTTCCTCCCCTTGGGGTCCAGGAGGGAGCAAGTCTCGGGTCCACGAGGGCGTGCAGCAAGAATAGAGGGATTCCGTGGGTTCCAGCCCTGCTTCATCAAGCAGAGACCAAGTCTTATGTGCTTTGTCATAAGGAAAGTCAAGCAGCTAATGAGTAGCAGAACCAATATTTTAAAATGTCTCTCTTCCAGATTGCTTTAAAGCGGCTAGATTAGGCCCCCTTCCCTCAGGCCCTAGAGAAACCTCTTCATCCATAGAAAGATCCATCATGTCATACTGTGGTCCTTCATTTTGCTTGATCTATTGAGTCACTGGTGACCAGAGGCAAGGGGGACTCTTGCAGAACAGGGAAAGCCAATCCCACTGGCACGTCCCAATGTGCTGCTCCCAGTCCCTGACTCCTAAAGCTGACTTTCATAAAGTACCTGTTCCTCGAAGCTCTTCCCTGGCCAAGCCAGCTCCGTTTTGATGACTCCTTCTCTCCGTGGCTCCTCAGTCCTTTAAGCGCCATGAATGTCACAGACTCGCACTTTAACTAAGCCATTTGCATGAGTTAACCTGACCCCAACCCAATATCACATTTGTCCTACTGGAGGCTCAGCAAGTGTTGGCCAACCAACCAGTGAGTATTGTCAGACCAGAGAAAGATAAAGTGGTGCAGAAAGACGCCTGCAGATGAAAGAGAGGAGAAAGGAAGATAGATTCTGGCTCGCCATATCATTCTCCCCCAGGTCACCCAGCTCAGTCCCCACGAAAGAGCCAAGCTCTACGCTGAACCTGTTTTGGGTGCTGGGTTCTGGGGATTCAAAGATATATGAAACATGGCCGCTGCCCTCAAGGGCATAGTGAGAAAGATAGCAGTGTAAACAATTAATTACAATACAGTGTGACAAGGGCTATAACAGGAGGCTGTGTAAGGGAAGGAAGGACAGAGATTAGCCCTACCAGGGAAGTCTAGAAACGCTTCACAGACATGACATCTTCAGATGTCTTGAAGCATGAGGAGTAGTTTGCCAGACAGACAAGGAAAGGACCTTCAGAGCAGAGTACAGAGCATGTGGGAGAGGGGGGTGTGTGTGTGTGTTGGTGGACTGGCAGGAGACAAAGCTGAGGGCAGAGGCAGGGCTGGTCTGATCATGGGGTCCCTGCTAAGGAGATTGCACTTGATTCTGTAAGTCTAATGAGAGCCAAAACAGGGTTTACGTAAATGGATGATCCTATCTGATGTTTTAGAAAAATAACAGCATGATCCCAATTAGGAAGGTGCAACTCCCCAGTAAGTATTCCCACACTCTCTCAGTGAGACCTCTGCTAGCCAGCCTAGGAGCCAGTAACCCCCACCCCGAGCTTTGGGGACCAAAGCAACCAAACCTACACCCTTAAAAGGAACTTCATAACCAAACTGTGAGGGGACCAAAGCCATACTGGGGCCTGTCCAAGGACTTTCCAAGTGTGAAAGGTTGAAAAGTGGGAAAGAAAGAAGAATGAAACGGTGTCTCTGTGAGAGCATCATCTTGCCCCATTTTGAGGAGTCTCAAGGAGCAGTTGACTTTGTGAGTAAGGAAGAGCTCTATCACAGGTCATGGCTGGGCCTGAGAGATTTTAGCAAGTAGAGGGGACAACCAAGATGTTGAAGAGATCTTGAAGAGATAATGGCCAGCACTGACTAAAAGTTTTAGGAATTTACTGGGAACTGTTGTGAAGTAAATAATCCATTGGGCTTAAGACTTAGCATCACAGAGGAAAAGAGTGTCACCCTGAAAAAGCAGGACTATATCAGCTGTACTCAAATATTATCATTAATTCCAACAGAGCAGCACCATCACTGGAATGTGCCAGAGAACTCCCTGAATGCCCAAATAAGTTATTTGTAAATAAAGTGAGTAGGGAAAGAATTAGATCAATTTATGGTTTCTAGAAAATTACTCTTTTAGTACTCCAGAGAAAAAAATTGTGAAGTACTGAGTGCCAGAAATGCAAAATATATGAGTATTTCCCATAGATGTGATTACTGTTGTCATCGTCACCACCGTCATCCCCAATCCTTTTGTCATCAAATTCTAAGTCAGATTCTCCCCCATGAAGAACTTCAGGGTCTGATAAAGTTCATGTTATTTCAATGCCTACCTTACCATCAGCCAATGACCGAAGTGTGAGAAAAACTATGCCCAGTAGAAATTGTTTTCCTTCCTGTGCAGATAACACCTATGTTAAGGTGATAAGGCCTTTCACCTCCAGGAGTCTGAAACCATAGATATGTGTATAGTAAGATGTGCCAAAGTGACTGACGAGTGATTTATTACAACAAGTAACTCAATAGATAATTGTTGCATACAAGCCCTTGTGTACGGAGCTCCATAACAGCTCTAGTGGAGAATGCGTGACATGCTCTACGTACACAATTTCATATCTAATGAGCACTGGAGAAAGATGATCCTGATTGGTAAGAAGGGCAGCCATTTCAGACCCTCAGAGCTCTCATGTGCTCATCACACTGGCTTTTTCTGTAATTCTCATTGCATTTTATGGCACCTGCTCCTTTTCTTCCCTTCTCCTCCAGCAAACTGTAAGCTCCTTGAGGGCCGAGATGGAGTTGTACCCATATCAAAGCCGGCCTAACCATTCCTACCTAGGAGAGCTGAAAATACAGAGCTTCCTAAACCTGAATGTGCATTAGAATCATCAGAGAATTCCTGGCCAACCTCCAGGCCTTCTGCATCAAACCAGGATCAGGCCCAAGAATCTGCTTTTTAACAAGCCACCTCCCCCGCCCTCCCCCTCAGATGGTTCTGATTCAGGGAACCCCCTCAGAGAACACTTTTCAATCGATAAGCCTAAGATATAAGCAGGAGCACACGCTTTGGACCAGATAGAGCCAGGCTTTATCTCGTTCTATAGTGACTAGCTACAGGGCAGACTTGTACAAGTTTAAGCTCTTTGTGCCTCAGTTTCCTCAGTTATAAAATAGGGGTGGATACAAACTCATGGAAACAGAAAGCAGGATAGTGGTCACCACGGGCTGGGGGAGGGGGAGGGGGAGTAGTTGTTTAATGGGTACTGAGTTTCACTTTTGCAAGATGAAAAGTCCTGGAGATCTGTGGCACAGAAATGTGAATATACTTACACGACTGAACTGCACATTTAAACATGGTTAAGATGGCGAATTTTATGTTATGTGTTTTCACCACAATTAAAAAGAAAAATATTGTTAATGAGGATGGGTAATAGTGTCTCCCTCACAGTGTTGGTATGAGCATCACATAAAATAAAGCATGTCAAGTCCCAGGCACAGTTCCTGGGCTAGCAACTGCTCAAAACATTATAGCTATTATTATTGTTGTAGTCATGGTTGTTAAGGTTTTTAACCATGAATGAGTTACTATTTAAAGGCATTTTAAACCAAATTATAATCTGAATCTTCAAGCTGATGGAAGTTCCCTCTCCTTTTTGCAACGGTACGCCAATTTCTCAGGCACGCACTGGGCTGTGAAACTGAGACTTATCTATAACCATTCATTAGAGAATGTTTCAAACCCTGCCAGCAAATCCAAGTAGCTTTTGACAAACCGCATTTTTCTAAGTCCTGACCCACAGACCGTTCACATTTCACGTGTGGATCCATATGTTAAAAAACCAACCGTATTATATGTTGATACTGAAAGCAGGAGAATATTCATATTAGGCAGTCTGATTCTTAACACTAAAATCCTCAATTTGCAGAGATGAAGGAAACAAAGACAAAAATGGTGAATTTTGTTCTCCAGCTTAAGCTGAATAAAGGAAGTCAAGCAAAATCTGCCATAGAAGAGAGAAATGATCTCCCTGTCTTAAAAAACTATATGAAATATTTTGCATCTTTGATGTGCATGTGGAACCCAAAGCAGATTCGAGGAACATGGCATAGACCCAAAGCCGTCATTTTGATTCTCTGTGCATCATTTTGATTTCATGCGCATCTGTGCTAATTTAGTCTCCCCAGCCTATTATTTAAGCCTTAGCCGGACAGATGTGTTGTTTTACAGGGCCATAATCCACTTGGTGGGCGGATAACCAGGAGGCCTTTGGTCTTCATCATTTACTCCAATAAGAAAACTAGACTATTGCCTTGTAAAACAGCATGAGTCACACGCCCTGATTTCACATGTCATGCTAACCCATGGAACATTCTTGGAACTTCTAACCAAATTCATAAAATTCATCATGGTCACAAAGATGACCAAAATTAGCTCTAGGCTGAATGAAATTAGGCAAAGGCCAATCTGGGAGTATAAATAGTAAAAATGAGAGGGTTGGAAAATGACTTACGGTATAGGATTTTAGGCCACACAGGTGTTCGTATGAATCAGATTTATCATTCTAAGGCTGAGAAGGTTAGGCACTACTGGTGAAAATTCTAATCCTAGAGGCTTTTAAATCTCTTGATTGAAAAATAAATTCCAAAGTCATTACTAAAGATTCCCTGCCAATTTTTTTTTTACTTCCATCCTATGTATAACTCTATGTTATTATGGGAGATAAGGGTTTCCAGAGAGCCTAGGAGACCCATCCCAGAAGTCCTGAATAATGATAACATTGACTGTTGAGATGTGGCACTTGTGAAATATAGATATGGATGGCAATATATGCAAATGGACCATCAGCTAGAATTATGATTGCTCCAGTCCACCTCCGGATCTCAAAAGATCACCTGCTCCCCATTCGCACCAGCATCTTGCCAAAAGGTAGAAAGAAGGAGAATTAAGATGACGAGCTGTGATTGTAAACAGCAAAAAGAAGTGAGTAAAAGAACATAAATAACCAGACGTTAACTTCAGATTCTGGGCTTGCTGCCTTCTGTCCACTTAATTTTCCTTTTTCTGATGCAATAAACTACCTTCTTATCTTAATGTGGGGGTCTGTGATGAAGACTTGAAGTTCTGAGGCCCAGGTATTAGCCATAGCTCTAACTTTTCCCAGTCACGTAAACTTGGAATATAACTGACTACTCTGGGCCTCAGTGTCCTCTAGAACAGGACCTAGAACACATGACATATTCAATAAGTATTTGCAGAGGGTTAAAAAAATGAATCTGCAAAATGGGGATAAACCAGAAGATCTCAGTGATTCCTCCTAGTCTCACCATTCGACAGACCTCTGATTCCTTTCTTAATACGTGTCATTCTGATCCTCTTCTGCTAGTGTGGACCACAGACGAGTCTCTTTTCACTCACTACACAATTCTGCCTTACATTCTCTCATTGCGTGATAGTGTTACCCCTCAATTATGTTACAGCAAGAAGGAAACATTTTGCCGTTAACCTGATCACACAATTTGTTTAAACAATAATCAATTGCCAAAGTGTATGACTGTTTTTCAAGTTCTATGCAATATTTCAAAAACTATATGTATAAGGAAGTATTTACATTTTCCTTCCACTGGTTTCTGCTTGATTTCAAGAGTTAAATGAACAGTTTCCAATACTTGTGTCTGATGCTTTTCCTCTCCATTAAAATGCTGAAGGCTTTTTTTTCCCTCTTTAGGAGGAAAAAAGAAATCTTTCCCCTGTAATTTACTTTGGCTTTCTCAAAAGTTGGGTAGGAAGTCAGTATAATTCAGGTGGAATCTAAAATGTTCTTGTTGTACAAGTGTGCACAGAAAGGAAGCCTATAATTTCCGAGCATTCTTTCAGGAAGTTTGTATTCTCTGTTTTCCAGGGAGCCTTTACTTTCCAAGGGAGCATGATCGACATGCCATTACTGAAGCAAGCACAGAACATTGTTACGCTTGCCACATCCATCAAGGAAAAATGATCTGTTAAATGAAGCTCTCATCAGGTGGGCTGAACATATACAGTGGATTTCTTAAAGACAAACCATAATACTCAAGGCAACTTGTTAGTATGCCAGATTGGAACCTTTCTCCATTTACAGTTCATGTTAATCACAATTTTTTTAATCTCACTGGCCAGTCATTCCTCTAAAAACGAACTTTCTTCTTTTTGGTTCCAAGCTGATGATTTTGTTGTTCATTAATGCATTACATATATGGACTTAGGATTTCACAGGGAGATAAAGTAGTGGGGGAAGTTAGGTCTTTAATGAAATAGAACTTTCCCGAATACGTATACTCCCTTCACCCTTCTCACGTTAGTAAATGTCTCCCACATTGTTCATTTGTTTGGTTGACACCATAAATTATTTTAAGAAAGCCCAGGCTTTTAAAAAATAACAACTAAATGAATGGGGTCATGTTTATATCACTAGTAATCTGATAAAACAACAGAAATGGCATAGAAAAAGTTGATTGTCATAGTGGCTTATAAAGATATCTTCTAAAAATAAATCTTCAGAACTGATTACCATTAACCTCCACCCCCCAAAATGAAACTTCCATATCCTTGAACTGCTAGATGATGACTATGAAAGCCCTCATCCTGAGTGAACACTTTGGGTCAACAGTGACCAGCAATTAAAAAATAAATGTGCAGAAACACAAGACCATCCCCATTCTGCCCCTTTATTTCCCTGTTTCACTGTTTGCCATTGAGGCCATTTCCCCCCTGTAAATGTATGGCTGGGACAGGGCCCCCTCAGCAATAAACTTGTAGCCTCTAGGAAGACACAATGCGGCAGAGCTGGTGCATATGGTCCCTGCGAGATTTGCATCACATTAGAGATGCTGCCACAGGTCATATGGGTGGTGTGGTTAACGGGCTTAGTAAAGCTGTTTTGAAGAGGTTAACCCAGCTTGTAGTAAGGGTAAATAAACATAACAACCAGCCATTCTTCCCTATTCAGCATGTGCTCTTATATTGAAGGCTAAAGGGTATTGAAGCTGCGAAGGATCAACTTGTGTTTGCCAGAGGACGCCAATGAAATTTGAAACACCAACAATCAGAGATTTTGTTTCTGCTCCTCATTAAATCATGAGCTTTTGTGTTGAGACTCTGGACGACTGTTCTTTAAGAAATTAACAGAATGGGAAGTTTTAAACTCTACACCAACCTTTTCACGACCTACACAGCAGCAAGGCTGCTACTCTTAGACAAACACCGCGGGGAAGGCTGTTCTGTTTATTTAAATTTGTAAATAGAAAACAGTTGTTTTTTATTTTCATTTTTCACTTCCTCCTATGCCCTTTTTGTTTATTTCCTCTGTGGCCCTTACCGTGTGCCCCATTCACGGGTCTACTTTCCCCTACCTCTTCCAGTTCTGACAGGAAGCCCGAGAGGGGAGTAGAGTTGAAGGTTAAAATACAAGGAAAGGCACCATGGAACCAAAGCAAAATGGGAGAGGCCCTCATGCAACACCCACCCACCCAGAGCACGGCAGGAGGGGATGATCCGGTTCCCACGGCCATGCTGAAGGAAACTGATCCAGGCAGGATGGTTCTGGGAAAGACATTCTTGAGACACCAACTAATGTTCCCAAGCATGGGATCCGAGGAGACAGCTCTTAAACTGAGATGGGATGTGCTAGGCTGGGGCCCTGGCCTGCATTGGGCAGTGCACCTCCCCTCCTCAGTGCACCCCTTTCCAGTCCCTCAGGAGAGCATTGTCATCCTCCACCTTGGTCACTCTGTGCTACCCCAGAGTTAGCTGGAAGGGAAGGTGGGAGCTACATCAGCCTCACACGGAGGGGCTGGAAGGAGGAAGATGGTGTCTCAGCCAACTTGGGAGATGACTGGCCTGTAGCCAAACTGGGCTTCAGGACTGCGGACAGGGGCAGTGGGCGGCAGTTACAGGAGAAGCGTGGCAGTTGTGCCTGCCTAGGCTGGTCGTCAGGTGTGCACTAGGATAATCCAGGACCATAGGTGTCCACACAGTCGGGCCCCTCTGGTCAGAACACAGAGACACAGGAGGACTGCTCAGAAGGCAGAGTCCTACAGGCAGGCCCCGCTTCAACCCAACTGCCCTTCCCTACAGGCAGCCCCCACTTCAACCCAACTGCCCCTCCCATCCTCTGTGTTCATCCAGATAACCCCTCCAGGCTTTGACAGGATGAAAAGGGCAGACATTCTAGTCTCCACTCCAGTTACACAGGCAACCCCAAACCCTACAGGTGGACATCCTCAAGCCAGAGGCTCCCTGAGAGCCAAGCCCTCCCTCTCAAGGAACCTCAAATGCCAGGGTGAAGGCATTCAGACCTCAGGAAAAGCAGTCCTCTCAGAAAGGACTCTGGTGCTGAGAGCCTGGACCTGGCTAGGTCTCCGCGCCCCCATCACCAACAGGCCCACAGGTTCCTAGGTCCCCGACCATGTTGAACTGGTCAACACGCCCTTTATCTCCAACTGCACTTTGTTCAGACAAGACCACCTTGTTGTTTAAGTCTCCCCAAGTGTCAGATTTATCACCTTCCTCATAACCTCATGGTCCTCATTATGGTAGGCTCATGAGACTGGCACCCACTAAAGCCAGAAAGCTGGACCAAGGTGCCACCCTCTGAGCAGAGACCCTAACGAGGGCCTCAGAAGAGGGTTTAGTCAGGGTCAGAGACCTGTTGTGCTTCATTCCTTGAAGAGCAAAACTCCAGGACAAGGAGATGCTGGGAGACAAGAGGTATCTCCACTTTTTTCCCCACCCATGTCTCTTTGGTGCCATGGGTGGGCGAAGACATCAAGGAGCGGGGGAGGGAGGTAGGGCTGGGTCAGCTGATCCCACTTGGCATGATGGGAATGCCCAACATGAGGAATCCCTCCGAGCAAGGAAAGGACTGACTATAAAAAGAGGACCTTGCAGTAATCTGATTAATTAAAAAACATACCTGTTTATATTTTGTGTAGCTTATCACAAGATGCTTTGCCATATCACTCCCCTGTTATTAATTCTTGGGGGCTAAATTATGGGTAACACTATTAAAACATTATCAGAACTAATGAGAAACAATTACTTAGAAAATGAGCCAGGACAAGATTGAGTTGAGAACATCAGTGGTGATCACTGTAGATTAGTTTAATAAATCATCAGGTGCAAGGCGAGACCGACCGCATGTATGCAAAGCCGTGTCACGGGAAAATGAAATTGAGATTTTTTTTGCATAATTTTTTCATTAATCTCAATAGGACCCGTGTGGTGTAGATTGTTTTATTCCCCTCATACCTTGCCTGAGGGGGGGTGCCAAATAATGTCTTCATTGTTTTACTGAGGTCTTAATGACGATTTGTGACAACCTCATTTTAATGTATAGAGGATTATGTCAATACAATCACGTTTTATTGAAACGGTGAGGGAAACTCCGGTGACGTCCGGCACTGTCCTGGAGCACAAGCTGGGACATTCCGGGGCGTCCGAGAGCGGTTCCCTTCGGATGTCCAAGGGTTGAACCGCTGGCTGCGCTTCCGTCCTCTCCTCCTGCGACCGGCTGGGGAAAGTGTCCTCAAGAACGAAGCCTTCACCGCCTCCGATTTGAATTTGAAAGTAACTCGTTGCCTGGCATATTTTGCTGGGTAAATGGAACCCAGTCGTTTTTTTTCCTCTTCTAAAATATACATATTATTATCATTAACACCTTAGCCCCTAATAGTTTTGCCGGAGTTAGGGAAACTGACCTTCATTGGGGACGTTGAATTTTCTAACGGTGTCTTAGGAAGCGAAAAAAGAATACATTTTTATTTGAGGGACATTCTGCTTTTACGGTTTCCGTTTATCTTGGAAAGCTAAATGTCGTCGGTTTTTCTTTTTCTTTTTACCTCTAGTACTTGGAAGGCAACTGATGGTACAAAACAGGTTATGAGGTTACCAGCAGGATCCTGTGCATATTAATGCTGGCGAGGGTCACCGAACCGGTGTGTAACCGCAGAGCTTGCGCCCGGGGCTGGGCACCCGGTCCTCCCAGCCCAGAGACCCTCCCCCCGCGAGGTCTTCACATTGCAACTTCGGGGAAAGCAATTAGCAGACCTCCACATTTAAATGTGAAAACCTTAGTCTTTCTTTCCGCTCTTTCTTTTAAATCCGGGGGCGGAGGGGGGGGCTGGCTAAGAGGGCGAAGGAAATGGAAAATAAATTACTTTCAAATACCTAACTTAGTCCCCGAAAGCTGCGCGGGGGGGACCCGGCAGCTTTTTGTTGTTCTGTGACGGTGACTTCTGTTGTTGTTCGTTCACATTCCAGCAATTATTTGGCAGCATATTTCCTTCCGAATCAATAAGAATTGCCAGCGGCAGAAAGAACGTGATGCTCGGAAGGCACCGAAATCGTCGTGGGTGCCTTTTGCGGTTTGTTTGCGGCCGATGGAGCCCGGTTCCAGCTCAGCGGGCTGGCGCCTGCGGAATTTGTTCTGTAAATTTTTTGCAAAGTCTTTGGGGAATTGCTTGTTGCTCGCGCCCTTCCTTTTTTTAATTTTTGTTTTATTTTCAATAGTAAGTGACCGGCTCGGTTTTACTGCTGGCTTCTTCCGACGGGAAGGGCCCGGAGAGCCCGGGCGGCGCGCCCCGTCGGAGGGACATGTGTCCGCGGGGCCGGGACACGCCGAGCCGCGTCCCCCGCCGCCCGGCTTCTCGCGGCCTGAGGTCGGCAGGCCCGGCGCGGGGCGCACGGAAGCGGAGACGGGGGGCCGGGAGGCACCCCCGTGCCCTCGGTGCCCGCCGTCCCTCCCGGCGGAGCGCGGCCTGTGCGCCCGGAGGCCCGGCCCGCGGTGGCGGCTCGAGCGCACGGCCGTCGGGGCGGCGGGCCGGGGCCGGGGAGCCCAGTGGCCGGGACTTCGGACCCCGCCCGCCCGCCGCGGGCCGCCCGGAGCCTGCGAGCCTGTCGCGCAGCCCCGCTGTAATGGTGGCAGATCAAAGGCTGCCCCGTGTCCCCGCGGAGCCCGGGACAATCCCGCGCCTTTGTGCGCTGTTGCTAGGAGCCCGAGAAACTAAGAGCAAGTGTCAGGAGCATGTTAATCAGACTCGTTACAGTGTAACAATAACGTCTCTCTCGGGTCTCCCAGGCCCCCAGCACCCCCGGCGCACCGGCCCGGCACCTGCGCGGGACCCCCGGCCCCCGTGTCCCTCCAGCCCCGCAGCCGGCGTCTGGGCCAGGCACAAGGACGAGCCCCCAGGGGCCCTGCAAGCGCCAGGCGCATCGCCCGGGTCCTGCTCCCCTTACGGGAGCCCCGCGCCCTTAGCCTGTCCGGCTCCGAGCCGGATCCACGGCCGGAGGGACCTGCGGAAGATCCGGGTCCCCTTGCTTTTCAATCTTTAAGTTGAACGGCCCACATTATTCAAACACGGTGTCAGAATCAAGAGAAGAATGAACATGCCATTTCAGATAGCTTTTTGGTTGAGAGTTTCTTCAAGACTCTAAAAATCAACTCTGCCGATTTCCCTCTCAAATCCATAGAGGATACTTGAAGTGATAATCCTGAGCTTAAGAAGAAAAAAAAAAACTTTGCTACAGTAAAGATTTCTCTGAACTTTTTCGAGAGAATAACTTCATTCATTCGTTTATTCATTCAACAAACATCTGTTGAGCCCAATTGGGTGTCAGACAGCTAGTCTGAAAGTCATAGGACTGGTTCCGGATGCACTTTTCTTTTAAAATTAAAATGCCCTTGTGTGAAGTCAAAGGATGAGCAAAGGGGTAAAATAATGGCAAATGGCAAAACAAAAAGAAGTGCCATTGGCTATAGCAGTGATAATAACAAGAAAGGTGCAAATTAAGAATTTAAAACATTTGAAAAACTACACACCATGTGCTTTGAAAACCAGCCACTGTTTTTCACCAATTTTATCTCCTTCTCCCCTCTTGGTCCAGAGGAGCTCCGCCAGAGTCCTGCCTGTGGTCTGAGAAGTGAAGTCAGCTCTTCTGAGCACTTGTAGACAGCCTGTCAGACTTGCTGAGGGAACAAATACACTGGGGCCTGGCCCCATTCTCCCCTTGGCCATACACCGGGAACTGGAACGCTGTGTTCAGGTTTAGGGCAGGATTGGGCCAACTTGAGGGACTTTTCTCCAATATGAGCTCTTGTTCAGGAATCAACCCATTCAGGAAGGGCAGAGGGGACCACATTTCCAGAGAATAAGTGCTGAACCCTAAGTCCAAGACAAAGCTTTGTGTTAGTGGGAAGAGTGGAAAACCCACTCTCGAATCACCTGTGCCGGTCTGTCGATGGAGGGGGAGTCTGTAACGATGGTCGACTTCTCCACTGGTCAAAATCCGTTTCTCTCTCACACCGTGTATGCGACATATAAACATATAGAAAACTGGACGTGGTCCCAGAGATGAGTCTAAGTCCTGTAAGGAATTTTTGAGATTCCCTTCATTCCATGAATAAGAGAGGTGATATACTGAACACTCCATCCTACGAAAAACAAGGAAGACCAAATACCGACTATATCATGATGTTAAAATATCTAGCTAACGGGGAGAAATTCAGTGAAAAGAAACTGGATTTTGGGGTCTGCATAATGCACATAGCTAGTTTGGCTGGGATTTGTTTTGTTTTAAACAATGAATCAGATTGCCTTAGTTATTCAGACAGTAAAAGAATCAAGAGAAAATGAACATTCCATTTCAGATAGCTTTGTGGTGGAGAGGTTCTTCAGAAGCCTATACAGTCTAGGCATCTGGCTTAATTTTTTTTTAATGGGCTCTTTTGAGTTCCACAGAAGGAAGAAAATAAAAACCAACATGAACTTCTGGCTTAGATTCTCTGGAAAATTGCGTTAATAACACAAACTCCCAAATGAGGAAAGGAGCACATCCGGTTCCTCCACGGGGTTTCCAGGGACTGGGATTCATGCAGCAGCTTCCAGAGAAGCTCTGTGATACCTCTCCCGTGCTGGCATGAGGGAGCTCCGGCCACCAGGAGCCCCACCAGCATTTCCACACCAGTGACACATCGTCTCTCTCAAGGGGCCCTGGCCACCGTGCAGCCAGACCATGCCTGGCTACAGCGCTTGACACTGTTTTGCAAAGACTTTGCACAAGCTGTAACCTCTGCCTCTCTGTCAAACCCAAAAAACTCCCGAATCATTCTTCAAGACACAACTTGAAAGCCACTTCTGTGAGGTCTCCGCAGCTCCCCAGAGACCACTTACTGGCCCTCCCCCAGTCCTTCCATCGCAGTGGATCAGATTTCTGTTGTAGTGCTTTTTATGTGTGTGTGTGCCCAAAATAGTGTGGATGCCCTGAATATTGGACATTGCCTTGCATCTCTGGATCCCTTCCTGCTCATCTCTCACCCTCAGCAAGAGCCTGCTAAAAGTGTGTTCATCAGAATTGGGAACTAGTCTTCCCTCCATCAACACTTTACGATTAATGAGTTATGTTACATTCAGATGAGTTATTTATTCTCTCTTAGCATCAGTTTCTTCAACTATAAGAATAATAATACCTAAGTCAGAGAGTCGCTATGAGGATGCCGTGGGCACAGAGCTGTGCCACCCAGATCCCCCTTGGAAAATCCCCACTTGCATTGCTGGGGCAGTGCTTTGGGCAGACAGCCTCCAGCTGTCGGCTCCTCCTTCAGCATCTGCCTGGGTTGCAGACAGCTGCCTTGCCCAAGGCCACACCCCTCCTAAAGCAGCCTGCACCCGAGGAATTTTATGTTATGTATATTTTACTACAATTTTTGAAAATAATCTATAAAAAAAGAATGAATGTCAAATAATGACAAATAAAAACTAATAAATACATAAATGCAGTGCTTTTTAAAAAGCACCTAGCACCATGCTTGGTGAAGAGCAGGCGTTCAGTAACAGCCAAATGACTCCCATCCAGGTGCTCTCCTGCGCGGCAGTGCAGGATGGGAATCCACTGCAGCACAGCCGGCTGGAAAGTGAAGTGCTAGTAAGTGAACCCCATTTTCTCATTGACTTTTATTGGTAGGTGCAGGACATGTTCTCACAGGAAAACACTGGTGGGGCTAACCCAGGACATGCAGGGTGTGGCGGCACTCCCAACCGCCCGGTGCGTTCCAGGAGAGCTCTGTGGCTCCGCTGTTGTTGCTTGGAATCTCCTAGTCCCATTCCTAGACTATGGGAATTTCTCTTGGTATGAAGCTGTTCTGACTACAAACTCATGTTATTTTGTCCAACCCCCTGATTTTGCAGACGAAGACGCTGAAGCTCTGCAGGATGATGCAGTACCGATTCCTGGCTGAAGGGGCTCCATTCACATAGAAAAAAATACAATGTGAGTATCCTCCTAGACTTGTGCAAATGTTGGCCCTTTAAGTGGACTTGCTCAAAGTCACACAGCTGGCAAAACCAAGACTACAGTAAAGTTTCAAAACCACTAAACCACACAGCTTTACACCCGATAACGCCTCAGATTTATGGTTTCACAGTAAGTTCCCTATTAAGGAAGCTCCAAATGAGTTTTTTGAGACAACCAGAAAATAGCTGAAGCCTCTTCTTCCACAACTGCGTCCCTCAGAGGGATCCCTCCTGATCCCAGCAAAGATATTTGAGTTCATCACAATTCAGACAACTAGTCATCAAACGCAGCCAGGAAGCTCCACCACCAGGCAAATACCACCTCGAGGTCTTCATTGGCCCCCTGGCCCCTGCAGGCCCTGATTCCCTTCCAGACTGCACAGTCCCTCACACGTTTTACAGGGCTGTCCACTGGGGACTGGTCTAAATGGCTGAGAATGTCTTGGGTGTCTGAGGAAAGGACTCCCAGTGGAGGGATAGAGGAGCAGGATATAGACTTTGTGAAAGGTGACATGAGTGGAGCCATATTAACATAGAGCCGGAGCAGCCATTTCAAAGGAAGTGCCTTGCATGTCTTGTTTTCTTTATCTTTCAAACTGGACCAAACCGCCAACATTCCAAAAAGTCAGTAAGGACAAGAATATCCTGTTTGACAGGACTGAGGAAACCAGACTTTGCTGATGATAGACTCGCTAACCAATCAATGAAGTACAAGTGGAGCCTTTTGCCTGATGACCAAACCTCAAGCCAATCCAGGAAGTACAAACCCAGCCTTACCTCATCTAGCATTAGTGAACTCTTCCTTAGTACAACTTACCTCATCTTCCTCCCTTTCTCCCATAAAAACCCTGAGCCCCTCTCCTGTAATCTGGACACTATTTGGGTTTCTCCCTGAATTTGTGCTCCCCATATTGCAATTCTTTGACCCCAAAATAAATGCCTCTCTGCCTCTCATTTTGGCTGTTTATTGTTAGGTTAACCTCAAGGACAGAGGATGCACTCAGCTGTGTTCGCTCTCGGGGCCTCCTCCTGGCTCCAGCCTCACTCCCACGGCCCCATCCTCGCAGCCTTCATCACTCTGTGTCGTCTCTCCTCTCTCAGTCCCTCGGTCTACTGTCATTCTACCTCCACTTACCTTCTCCTTTCTCTTATAATTTTACCTTCTTTCCTCTCCTTGCAATTCCCAAAGCAAAATTAACAAATGTAGAAAAGAAAACAACAAAATTGGGTAAATATTTTTTCTAATTCTGTGTTCATGTTTTGGAAGCAAATCTAGTGTCTTAAGTTGTGAGCTGCTTGCAGGATGCTCCATCATCCCTCACTTAATGTGAACTTGGCGCAGGAAGTATATTAGCCCATTTTACTGCCGAAAGCCTGAGTGCAGAGGACAGCTAATATTGTGCTTTGGGAATCAAAGTAGAAATGTCAATGAGGCTGCTAATTATTCAGTAAATTAAATTTTGCTGCCAAAGCTGCTCTTCCTAATGCCCTACATTTGATCATGCTGTCTTATGGCAAAGCCAACATTCAGATTCTATTTAGGCAATAAAGACGATGAGGATCTGGCAAATTGGTTATTGGTTCTTTATGTTTCAGTTGACATTATTTGAGTATGCAGCCTGAAATCCCATGGGAGGCCGGAATGATGCTTATAAACAAAAAAGTTTAAGGATATAAAATTTGATTTCTAGCCTGTTGTTAACCTTATACCTTTTTGAAGTGATGTTACCAGAAAGGTAACAATAAATGATCATTTAATAAAAATAGGTATTTTCAAATTATGAAAAACATTCCACTTTAGATTACTGCGGATGTAACCCCCAAAATCATTGTTTACAACTTTGCTTCATAAAAACCTTTTTAAAAAACAGTCTTTGTGTCATTTAAGGAATTTTAAATTCTGAAATATATTTATGAGAATATTTAAGGTTAATATCTTCAAAACAAGTAACAAATGAATGGGTCACGAATTTGCATGCACTTCCTCTGAAAATGAGCACATTTTAAAATGGTTTGTTCAAACGGCGCCATTGGCTTTTTTCCTTCCTTCTCAAAGAGCATATGTGTTAGATTAGTACTCAGAAAAGAGAGCGTGTTTTCATAGTCTCTGGTGCTGCGTTTATAAAAATCATGATGATTTTAGGACTGCACCTTCATTTTTTGAATTTTCAGAACTTGTCCTTTTTACTCTTTTATTTTCTTTTAACAAAACAAAGACTGAAGAACCTCTTTAAGAAATTTTATACATTCCCACAGAGTCCTAGTTTGTTGACCTTCAGGCCACAGAGTAAAACCTTTCTTTTAAGTCAAGCATTCCCAATTGGGAAGCACTCCAGCTTTTTCTTTTTACGAGGAATTTTAACCGCTGGACTTAATTTAATTATTGTATTTTGTACATACTCCCAGAAGCCCCAGGGCATGAGCTTTACTTTTTTCAAAACTTCCAAATAAATATCTTAAGAAATTGATGTTTCTGAGGGTAATGTTACTTCTCTCACTTGTATTTCTAATCTAAATACCAAACATGGATCTTCCTGTTTTCTGACTTATTCATGAAGAGATTTCAACCTCAGCATCTATTTGCCACAAATAGAGTAGACACAGGATATAGTCATTTGAGTCCTGAGTGTGGGCACCTAGTTTTCATAACAAGAAAATAAAAACCATCTCCAGTCGAACTACATTGTAAAAACTTGGTGGTTCTGGGGATATAGTCTTCAATAAGAAGGGTTCCTAGGTGGACATTGCCTTGAAATCAGTAGCCTGCTGGCCCCATGGCTGCAGTCTGCCACCATCTGTCCTCATAGCTTCTGTGAGGTACTCCCCCCAACATCAGCTGCTCCTCCTGGATCCCAGCAGAGCCTCACGTGCAAACAGCACACACATACTCACGCATGCACGCACGGGGAGTTGTCATCCCAAGCTAATGGTAGAGATTCAATATCTTCATTTCTCATCTATCTTTATCCGTACACATTTTCATTTGATCCTTCTGATTTCCACCTAGAAATCAAAAACTTTGACCACATCTTGACTCTCAAAGATGAAAAATAATTTTTTTTGGTAGTTGACTTAAAACTCATTTAGGAATATTAAAATGTGGAGCAAACATAAATTTTACAAATTCATAAAATCTGCTAAAAATACTTCATGAGGGTTGGGTCACTTATGAACTAAGTTTCATTTTAGGACTTCTCAGAGCTGAGTTTAGAAAGATGTTTTTAAGCAGAATTATCTCTGAGGTGAATCTGATTTTCTTATTTACTTTGATTTAAAATTTAAAATTATAGAAATCACAGCATTTTAGTGCCAAAGAGGGACTTTAGAGATCATCTAGGCCAATGGTTCTGGACCCTGGCTGCTATTAGAATTACCCGGTGGGCATTTAGTAAATACTCTAATCTGGCCTGTCATTTGCAGATTAAAGAGAGAGACAACCAACCAAAAACCTGAAAGATTAAATATGGCTTTTACATTAGAAGTCCACAGCACAATACTATCACATGATTTTGGAACATGCTAAACTTTAAAAAGCAAACTTACTGAAATCAAATAAGTTTCCATATTTATGTTTTGGGCCACCTGAATAGTAAAATAGTTGATTGATTCCTCCCACATGACATACTTTCTAATTTTATACACCTTCACATCCCTGACTGAGCACAGAAGAGGCTGGAATAGTCATAGCCTTGAAATGTCTCATATTTAACTTTTTTTTTTTTTTTTTTTGGTGAGGAAGATTAGCCCTGAGCTAACATCTGTGCCCATCCTCCTCTATTTTTCATATGGGATGCTGCCACAGCATGGCTTGATGAGCGCTGTGTAGGTCCACACCTGGGATCTGAACCTGCAAACCCCAGGCCGCCAAAGTGGAGCATGCAAACTTAACCACTACGCCACCAGGCCGGCCCCTCACATTTCATTTTTAAAATAAGATACACTTGTATGGACAGCTGCCCTCCTGTAAATTTCACTTACAAGTTTGACTTCTTCAATGGCAGCATCATGCTTCATGCTGATATTCTGTGAATTTAGTTTTCTTTTCTTTTTTTTTTTTTTTGAGGAAGACCGGCCCTGAGCTAACATCTGCCAATCCTCCTCTTTTTGCTGAGGAAGACTGGCCCTGGGCTAACATCCGTGCCCATCTTCCTCCACTTTATATGGGACGCTGCCACAGCATGGTTTGACAAGCGGTGCGTCGGTGCGCACCTGGGATCCGAACTGGCGAACCCCGGGCCGCAGCAGCGGAGTGCGAGCACTTAACCGCTTGCGCCACTGGGCCGGCCCCTAGTTTTCTTAATAATATTCAAAATATATAGCCAGGGCCGGCCCTGTGGCTTAGCAGTTAAGTGCACGTGCTCCACTGCTGGTGGCCTGGGTTCGGATCCCGGGCACGCACCGTCACACCGCTTCTCCGGCCATGCTGAGGCTGCATCCCACATGCAGCAACTAGAAGGATGTGCAGCTATGACATACAACTATCTACTGGGGCTTTGGGGGGAAAAAATAAATAAATAAATAAATAAATAAATAGATAGATAGATAAATAAATAAATAAATAATAAAATAAAATAACAGTGTTAAAAAAAACAAAAAACAACAACAACAAAAATATATAGCCAAAGAGCAATATTTGTCCCAGTGTCATCTGAAGATCTCAAAACACTTGAACCATAGAGCTTTACCTTGTACAGTTTTTATAAAAATGGAAGGAAAGAGATGTCACATAACAACTCATCCGAGTGAGTCCCACAGTTTCCCAAGGCAGGCGTGAGCTTAGCTATCATCTCTGGTGGCCTCAGGAGAGCAAGAGAGGCCACGCTAAGACTTAGCCAGGGCTCCCTCCAGGGAGAAGCCTCAGCTGGGGGCTCAGCAGCCTTTGAGCCATCTCTGTAAACACGTGCCCTCTTGCCTCCCCCAAGACAGCACCTCCCTCACCTTTCCTGCTCCCCCTAATCCGCCTCCTTCCCTGTCCCCATCGGTGACAGGGATGGCCTGCTTGCAGGTCACGCAGGGAAAGGGAGAGCTCCAGTCGACTTGAGGGCCTGTCTCCTCAGGCTGAGGACCTCCCCGGAGAGATCCAGAAGCTTTGATCTCAATTATTTGCCTTGGGCTAAAAGACCTCTGGTTGGCCACTCCTCTGGGATCCTAATAAGGCCAGGACCTGGGATCACAGAGGCAAACCTTCTGAAGGGAACGCGGAGACGCAATGATTAAAGCTGTCGAGTGGCTATGAGAGGGCAAGTTAACATATGGCAGACCTACATAGAACACGTTCATTTGTTCACTAACCAGCAGGTATTTACTGAGCTTCTAGCATGTTCCTGCGGTAAGTGACGTCACTGTGTAGTGACCGGCTGCGAGGGTCAGCCTGGAGGTGGCCCTGAGGCCCCTATGGTCCAGTAGGTCCAGTAGTTCCAGCAGAAATGAAAGCTGGGTGGGGAGTTGAGGCCTTTCTGATTCTGGTCCCCCCACCACCACCACTCTGCTCTAATTCCTCTTCATTATCTTTTACAACAAATATGCAGACTAACCAAGAACCTAGCTCCAGGTCTGAGACCAAAAAAAAAGGAAGAAATCTACAAGTATCTTAGAGGTAGATTCTCATGCAGCCATAAAAAAGAATGCTTATAAAAAGATTAAAAATTTTTAATGGCAAGGAGAACTGCTGAAAACAATAAGTTTTTTTGCCTGTCAAATTAATCATGTTTTGAGTGATAACCTCCAAGGGCCAGAACTCAGAGTGCTGGTGGCAGTGTGACCAGGTGCAATCTTCTTGGAAAATATTTGACAATGTGTATCAGCAGGCTTATTGTCATTTTCTTGTACCTTTTAAATTTAGATCTGGGAATTTATCCTAAGGGAATTCTGTGATCTTAAATATAGAAAAAGCCTCATTCACAAACACTCCTTAATTTGCAGTTGCATATTATTTAAATTATAGAGGTGTGGTTAAGTAAACCAGGGGACATCTACTTGATGGAATATTAGGCAGTCACTAAAGCTGGTGTTTCTGAAGAAAAAAAGAAAATGCTTTTAATATAAAGTTAAGTTCAAAAACAGATAGCAAGCTGCACATGCAGAGCCTGGAGCTGGACTGCCTGGCTCTACCACTTATCAGCTGAGTAACCTTGAGCAAGGTATCAGCCTCCCTGGGCCCCAGTTTAATTATCTGTGAAATGGGAGTAATAATAGTACCTACCTCATAGGATTGTTATGAGACTTAAATGAGTTAATACATATAAAGAACAGTACCCTACACATAGTAGGCCCTCGAAAGATGTTAGCTGCAACTATTATTACAATGTGATTACAACCATGTTAAAAAGAAATCACAACATTGAAAGAAAATACACCAAAACATTAGCAATTACTGTGTTTGGATGACAAGACCACTGGTGATTTTTATTTTTTCTTCTTTTTACATTTTTATATTTCCAACTTTCTTATTAAATATATGTATCAAATTTTTAAAAACCAAGTTGGAGCTAATTACAAATAAAAATCTATTGAAACACTGCTTTTGATCATTATATGGTTACACCTAGAAGACCCTGGATCGAGAGGCCCCTGCAGGTCGCTGTCATGTGACCTGAAACATCCTGCTGCCAGGACGCCGGGCATGGGCTTCCAGGGGCTCCTCCTGACTGGGCACCATGGTCACTTCTGGGCACAGGGAGGACGGGCTTGGCCGTGTCGGGCGTGGAAAGTGCACAGGATTCGCAAGAAAGTAACCGAGTTCCAGTTCCCACTCCCTGCGGGCTCTCGGAAAGAGCCTGTGCCTTCTCGGTAAGGGGGGATGTCTCATGCTGTCAGCATCCTCAGAGCATTAGAAAAGTAGTGGAGGGAATTTTTCAAACACCGCCTTCCTGGTAGAAAAAGAGATCCTGAAAAATGGAACACACCCCTCCAGCGCTCCAGTCTCGGAATTCTTCCCGGGCGGAGGCCCGGGTGCTCTGTTTACACACCTGGACCTGGGGCGAAGCGAGGTTCGGAGGAGGACGGCTCCCTGACCATTTGTGGAATCATCCCCGCTTCCGAGCAGCGCGCTCCCGGCAAGGCTTCAAAGAAATACCAGAAGCCGAGTACTGTCTGTCTTCGCCTCATAGTGCTCGGAGCTGTTCATACAACAAAAGGGGGTAACACAGCCCCACCTCGCACTGTGGGAGCCCCTAATTCTTCCGTCAGCTCTACACCGAAAGGGCTGTCTCCGAACTCTAAATATCAGATCTGACCAACATGCGTGACCCACGCCCTTGGTAAGTAAAATAGGAATAAAATAACTGTAACTTTATTCCATCACATAGTATGGTAAGGAGGGAATTGATAAGTGGCAATGACAATCTAGTATTATTTTTTGTAAAATAGACAAATGTGTCAAATTTAAAGAATGTCAACATCATTTTTCTTTTGTTGTTTAAAGTTTTTTGTTAGCCTCCTTTTTTTCCTTTTTTGCTGAGGAAGGTTAGCCCTGAGCTAACATCCATTGCCAATCTTCCTCTTTTTTTGCTTGAGGAAGATTAGCCCCAAGCTAACAACTGTGCCCATCTTCCTCTACTTTCTATGTGGTCACCACCACAGCATGGCTGACAAGTGGTGTAGGTCCATGCCAGGGATCTGAACCCATGAACCCTGACCACTGAACCAGAGTGCACCGGACTTAACCACTAGGTCACAAGGGCTGGCCCCATCAACATCATTTTTCTATATCTATTCTTGTGAGGTTGGAATTAAACCACAGAGACAGAAAGTTTATCTACTTTGTTCATTCCTGCCGTCTAGCATGGTGCTTGCCCTTAGCAAATTTTCACTGATTAATCAGTTAATGAACTAATGAACAAATGAGAGATGTTCTCCTCTATATTGTATTAGATGCTGGGGACATAGAAACAGAACTCAGAGTCTCACTCTTAGAAGCTCACTCTAGTGGTGGAGCCAGACACACAAATAGAAAATGACTCAAATAGCATGATTGGTGCCTAAAATAATACCACTAATAGTCAGTATTCATGTTTCAGCTCCTCCTATATGTCAGCTACTTATCCATAGCAAAACATAATCCCTTCCTTCAAAGTTCAGAGTGTAGTCTGGAAAACAAACACGAAGCATAGAAAGCACAATGCCATGGAAAGCAAAACAGAAATATGTACACAGTAGAGAGGCAGCATGGTGTAATTTAATCACGTAGACTCTGGCATCAGGCTGCTTAAGTCCACAAAGCTGTGTGACCTTAGACAAGGTGCTTAGCCTCTCTGGGCTTCAATTGCCCCATTTGTATAATGAGGATAATCTCACAGGATTATCTCATAGGATTGTTTTGAAGAGTAAATGAGTTAATATCTGTAAAACACTCAGGATAGTGCCAAGCTCATACTAAGTACCAAATATAAATATACATGAAATAAATAAATCTTTCCTGTGTTCTCTGAATTTTGAACTCTCATTAAGAACTCTTTCTCTTTGTAAGCACTTGATTATTCCCTGATAGGACTTGTGACCAAAATGCAACTCCAAAGCTGAGGACTCAGGTTAACAAGGGAAGGAAAGGTCAGATTTCTATCTGTTCGTGGAAAAGAATGAGCATTTGGCCAAAAGAAAAGAATTCTCAAAGCCAAGAGACACCTAAACCAGGACTGCAAACTCATTCTGAACAAGACCCAACCACTCCCTCCTCCCTGGCCCAGGACAGACACTGCTGTATCCTTCCCAACTGAGGCTAGATTTAGGCTCAGAATTGTTTTCCAGACAGGGCCTGCTGGTGGCTCTGGCCTAAACCCTACCTTCTGGTTGGCCTTGGGGTTGTTTTCCCCACTGGACACACTGGGCTGCCTTCCCAGCCCCCTGCGAACGCCCGCCCTTCTCCCATGACTGAAGCCCAGCTCCCCAAATGCCCACCAGCCCCCACTCTGGAGAGAACACCAGTGGGGCGGGTTCTACTTTGCCCTCCCTGTGAGTCCATGGCCCTGAGCTAACTCTGCAACCTCAGCTAAGCAAGTTACTTAACCCTCTCTGAGCCTCCAACTCCTCCCGGGTAAACAGGACGTCCCTCTGGGGATAGTTGCGAGGATTAAATGCGACAATGTATGTAGATGGGCTGGCTGGAGCAGGCTCTCACTACATGGTAGATGTCATTATTGCTAAACCCAGCTCTGTCTTCTTGCCAGCCAGGCACAGTGCCTTCATGACATCACCCCAAGGTCCCAGCAGAACATAAAACAGGGCTGGGATGCTCCTGTTTAAGCCATTGTTGCGCCGCCCCCCCAACATTAACTGTTGATGAACTCAGGGTCATATGGGCTCAGACACCTGGGATGAGGTGAAGGCCACAGTGGGGGCGTGGGATGGAGGGGTGAGGGATCCCTGAGGTGCACTTAGGACTCCATCACAGATCCTATTAGGAAACGATGGGAGGGGGCATTGGAGGGGGCATTTTACTCCTATAAGCAAAGAGGGTGTCCTTCTGGCATGGACCAAGGGTGAGAGCAGGGGAACGGGTCCCTCCTATCTGCCTTCTCCAACTCCTCTTAATTCAGGGCTGACTTACCTAAGACTCTATTTCTGGAGCCACTCTCATTACCTCCTCCCAACTGGACCTCAGCATGGATGACTCAATTATGGGTTCCTGTCCCCTCTTCAACTGGGACACTTGTTCTCTGAGAAGCTTAGCCCTGGCCTTCTCCCTCTGCTTCTGCCTCCCCTCTCTGACTCTCTCTGTTTCTGCCTCTCCCCTCTGACTCAGCCTCCCCCCTCTGACTCTCTCTGTTTCTGCCTCTCCCCTCTGACTCAGCCTCCCCCCTCTGACTCTCTCTACTTCTGCCTCTCCCCTCTGACTCAGCCTCCTCCCTCTGTCTGCCTCCGCTCTCTGACTCTGCCTCCTCCCTCTGACTCTGTCTTGGCCTGCTCTTACCAAGTATGTGTGTGATATCCCCCTACCTTCACACAGAGGAGCAGGTCCTGCTCCCCTCACTCAGAGAAAGCAGCCTTGCACCCTTTGGACCCAGCCCATGCTCAAGTATGGCAAATTAGTCAAGGGCTGGCATCTCTCGGTTACCCACAGGACAGCCTGTGGCCTCCTCTCCTCCCCATACCCGCCAGTCTTCTTGGGCCCGGCCTGCGGGTCAACTCCTCCAAACCCAGGGCTCGTCGTGTAAAGGCTCGGTCAACATTCCCAGTGAAGGCTTCTCTTCCCAGAGTTTACAAGCCAAGTGGGAAACACAAGGAGCCCAGGCGGGAAGTGGCCTTACAGGAGCAAATGCAGGCAGGGGGAGAGCCCACTGCAGCGGTGCTCGCGCAGAGAGACTGAGCACTGAAATCCTGACCAATTTAACGTCCATGTTAAAAACAGATTGGTGTGGAACGCAGCTGCTGCTTTTAATTGCTCCAAATAAATATCCTGGGTAATTTTAAGAAAGCCTTCTGCAGTAGCTTCCCGAGCAGCGCAGCCATATATTACCGGGAAGTGCTTCGAGTATTGTTTGCTGAGAAAGGCCTTACATAAATTGAAACTCCTTTTGCTCAGAGCTGAGTCCTGCAAGTTCATGCCGTGAGAAACATTTCTCACCGTGCACAAACTGTGAATTGTATATAAAATTAAATTTTCTGATTAAAATCTGCATTGTTGGACCTCCTGCTGGCTGCCACCATTTTGCTGAAAAAAGATACTATTTGTGGTCATGGCAGCGAGGGAAACCTGTTATCATTGATTGTAAACTGGCTTCACTCCTACGGTTTAAAAATCTGGAGAACTTTACTGTGCAAACATTGCATTTTCTGTACAAATATTGCAAAGCAAAGCTTTACTATGGATTCATCAGCTGGGGTGCAAGCAGGTTTACAATCGATCCCAACAGCCCCGAATCTCCTGCACATCCAACACAGGGCTAGAGTAAGCGCTCTGCAAGGTGCAAAATGCCGGCCAGAAAATGAGACCAGCATACATCACTGTCTGCTGTTTTTTAATTAAAAAAATATTTTTCTTCACAATGGCATTATTATCTGAGAGAGGAAGGAAGATAAAGGAAAAGATGAGGCTTAGGAAGAGTTCAAATTTAAGAGCCCGCCCTGCCCCCATCCCTTTCCCTGGAAACAAACAGCATCGCTTTTAAGGATTCCCTGCTGCCCACAGCCTCTCTCCCCCGCCCGCCAGCCTCCAAGCCCCAGTTCTGAGAATCGGGCTTGTGAAAATCAGCTACAACGCTGCACTGCGCTACTGAGAGTGGGGTCCAAGCTAATAACTTCGTTTGGCAAATGCAGAATCTGAAACAAAAAATGAAGATTTTTTTTTCCCCTAAGAAGATGTGTACTCAGAATTAGAACCCCGAGGGCTGGCTTTTCATCTTTCATTTTCCCCAGCTTTCAGTTTACCAGGGAACGCTCTCCAAAAGTAAAGATCAGCCAGGCGCACATAAATATTTTTTATTGCCTTCTAACCATTAGAATAGATTGTCCCTCTCTTTCATTTTGTAAATCATTTTGTTGCTTGGGTAATACAAAATGGCTTTGACTTACAAAGAAAGACAGGTTGGGGAGGGCAGGGAGGAGAAAGATTTAGTAAAATGATTGATCCATGGCCACACATCTCATATTTTGACAAACAAAATGAAGCCACAACGAATCGATTTCTTAAGGAACAACCTAGTCTGAATACAATGAATCTCGCCCAATCTTTTTCTGGAAAAGAGCACTAAGGTTACTGGCAGAGCCAGTGCTAGAGGAGAGTAAATTGAGCTGCTTTCTCCCAAGGAGCAAGTGCAAGGAAAGTGCGTTGAGGTAGATGGACTCTAAGACCCCAAGTTCAAAGGTGCACACCACCTGGAAGGCACCTATGTAAAATGGGCGGGACCACACACACTACGTAGGGCTCAGAGCATCCTTTGCAGCTTCTTTGCCCTAAAAGCCAATCCTAGGTATTCATATGCATTAAGCTAAGCTGTCTCACCTGTGCCAAAAACACCTGGGAGTAGAAACAGGAAGTGCCCAGTGGGGTTCTTGACCCAATCCCCGAGGGATTGCCTTCCCTATAGAATAGTTTGGGGAAACTACTATTATTATGCCTACTTCTGTTTCAATTGCATAATAATTAAATAATTTACAAATCCACGAATTAGCTATCTTTGAAAATTATTCTACTGGCTTTCTTTTCTCCCTCTAAACCTCTCTTGTATTTAGTCTTTCTAGTTTCCACAACTCTAACTAAGCCCTAACCTGAGTTTCTTACATAGAGTGGAGGGGAAAAAAAAAATCTGTTTTTACTTCTTCTCTTCTTACTTACCATCCATTTATGCCCTCTGTTTGAAACCAATAATAAAGTCAGTTAACAATATTTCATTCATTCATTCAATATGTCTTGAATTCACTGGATGCTAAGAGCCAGAGTTTTTTCCCTCTCTCTCTCAAGAGTTCTGCCAGCCTGGGGAATACATCAGAAGTCCCAGCTTTACTGTCTTTTGAACTGGGATTTGAAGGTCTCAAGAGAATCTACAAAAGGAACTTGCACGTGATGGTGCCTCCTTCTCCCAACTTCACTTCCCTCCTTTGCCTCACTTCCTGCCTCTTTCTAGGTAACCAAGCATCCCTGGTCTTCTCTCTGTTCCCCTTAGGGCTCTGATGCTCAAAGGCTTCCTTTCCGTGGCTCCATTATCTCCTCTAGTCTTGATCGAGGATGGAATGCTTGACCTCCCCATGCCTCTGCCCAAGCTTTGCCTACATTTTTGCTCTAGGCTTCCATTGATTTCTTTAGTCATCAATTGTTTGTTTCTATAAGAAAAGTCATCAACAATATCCCACTGACTTTCCACCGTTTGCAGCAAGGAGACACAATGCCTGTCCCTGTATAGGGCCTCAAAAGTCAATGACAAGACAGACACATGCAAAAATGATTCAAGATTTAATAGGCTGGCCAAGCCAACCAAACCCTGCTCATGTGCCCTGGCAAGCACAGCCAAAGAGTGGGCAAAGCCTGACAATGCGGCAAGAGGGGAAGAGCTGGGGTGAGGAGGAGCTCCAGGGACCAGTGGCACTGTCAACACCCCCCCACCACAAAGGCCCTCATGCCCAGGCGTATACTGAAGGGACAATGAGGCCCTGCCCACCCCCCGTGGGGTATTCATGGAGATTCCTAGAAGAGATGGAAATTTCTGTTTCCATCTCAAGGAAGAAGGGGTCCTCAGACAGGAATCTGCAATTCTGATGGTTAGCCATCACCCAGTTCTCTTCCCCGTTGGTTCCCCAAAGAGAAGGCCAACCCCCATCCCTCCATGAGCCTACTCTTCCCCATCAGAGAGCACAGAGGCTACAGGTTTATCAGATAACTAGCCCTGGCGGTATCACTCTCCTCCTCAGTCAGATGGGGAGTTGAAATCCCATCATTCACCATCTAGAAGAGGATCCAGTGGTATAGCATGCCATGCTCATCTCCCTTCTTCCCTCTCCATTCCCTTACCTCCCCATCTCTCCATCTTTCTCCTGGGATGTAGTGTCTTCTTTCTACTTCCTTCTACTTATCCCCTTCCTGAGTTCTAGCTCTTTCTTTTGGGTTGGCTGACACCAGAGGGCAACATAATCTCACCTACTTGTCACTTCTTTCATTTTACCAGTAGAGGGAAGAGTTTGAGAGAACCTACAAGAACTAGGAGGTATATGGATATTATTCTGAAATATGGAATTAGCTAGTGCAATAGAACAGCTCTCTCAAAGGCATCCCGTGCCAAGGCATTCTGTTCCCATTGGTAAATAATCTGTTATAAAACTGTTTAAATGCATATTAACTCACCAGTGCACTGACACTGGCAAAATTTCCCTCCAGGCTGTATTTTTGCAAAGACACAACTTTCACGTGATGTGAGACCTGAGATTAAACTAACAGAAGTCATACATTATTCAAGGTAACACTGATGCTCCATCCCTTATTCACCATTTAGTCTTTTGAGATCTGTTTTCTTTTGTTTCCCCCCAGAAATAATTGGTAAGGCATTTAGCCCTGGATGTCTTGTTTTGAGTACCTGTCATCTTAGCCCTCTTGGTGCTTTGAGGGTGTATATGGGCTTATTTGCAAGTGAGGCTGAGTCAGTCAGAACAACTGACCACGAACCAAGCTGCAGAGCCCCAGGGGCAGCAAGTCCTGAGCAGCCCCTGTAAACTTGGAAAGCCATGCAAGAGCATACTTCACCACAGCCTCCCCAGTCTGCCCAGCATATTGAGGAAATTAAAGAAGGTTCCCTTTGAAAAAATGTTTCGAAGGAAGAGATTCAAAAATTAAACTTGTGCCACTCAACTGACCATTTACCAAATAACCATCCTGACCAAGTTAACATTCATACTTTAAAAAAGTAGACAACATGGATCTGCTCAACCATTGCAGTGTGCTCAATTGTTTGGATCTCATTACCTGGCCTGGATATTTTCTGCTTGGTGTCCTCAGCCTTTGAACCATTTCCAAAGGCAGAGCTTTATCGAAAGGTTCTTTGAAAACACTAAGAGTCTGTAATTCTATTCTTCTTTAGAGGGATTTTTTATCTGAGTTGCTGAATTTATCCATATGACTTTGCCTTCATTTCTTCATCAACGCCCTTTCTTTGATTAATTATCTAAAGCAAGAATTCTCATCCTGAGGTCCAGGAGTAGCCTTGAGCATCTGCATGAATCCCTTGAAATTGTGAGCAAAATTCTATGTGTGTGTACATAATGATCTGTCTGGGGAGAAGGCTTGTAACTTTCATCAGATTCTCAAAGGGCTCCATGACCTCCATCTTGTCACTGTGCATTCAGGATCTTCACTAGACCAGAGTTTCCACCAATCAATATGCAAGAATGGGTTACAGGTGAGTGCCTGAGCCTCTGCCCCCTCAGCCCTTGAGTGGTTGGACAGGGTCAGGAATGGCTGGAGCTTCGGAGTTGGTCATCTCCTGCTAAGAGCTGCCCAGTTGCTATAAAAATATTATTATTTTCTCTGTGTGCCATGGTGGATAGAAAGTTGGGAAGCACTGCAGTAAACTCTTCACTTTTATCCCACCCACCATCTTTGCTCTCTGCATCTCTTCCCTCATCTCCATGGCCTTAATTATCCAAAGGGTAGCTTGGCATTGATTTGGCCACCTACGGTATGATCTGCTCTTTGTATACTTTGCCAAGAAAGAAGGTGGTGTGGTAGTCTCCCCTTCCTAAAAACACTCCCTGGTACTCACATCCTGGAATTTGCCTTGTCAGCCAGATGGTGGTGAGATCAGCTATTTCCCCATTTCCTGGGTGATTCCTTTCACTAATCTCATGCATTTGCCCCTTTCCTGAGTAGCTCTCCCTTGTCCATGTGTCTAGAAGAATCTCTATGCCAGTTCTCTAAATGGCTCCCAGCTTCACTACAAATAGTCCTCAGAAGTGCTTTCATGCAGAGATTCTTTCCAATCAAGAAAGATGTTAAAATCTTACACAGAATCTACAAAGAGGCAATTCAAACTCAGACATAACAAACAGGACAGGCAAATTCCCACGATTCCTGGCTAACACGGAGCACCCCCAAAACAGTGTTAGCTTCTAAGCCCTCCCCTGCACAACTTCCAAAACAGACAAAGGTCCTCACATCCCGTGACTGGACAGGCCATCCAGGGTCAGTTTCATTACCCGATACTCAGATTACGTCATGTTACTATCAACAATTTCATAATTTTTGTAAACTAAGAAGAATGCCATTCACTTAGAATTAATTTAGGATTCAGATTTTTATATGAATGACTTCAACGAAATGTTGACAACTGTCTGCTGCACTTCAACTGTCTGTTTCAACTGAACACCTAATTCTTAAATATTCTTCTAGCCCACGTGACATTTCTGTTAGAGAATGAAACTATCTTTCTTCATTTTACCAGTTAGCCAAGCAGACAGCCCAAAAAGTCAACGACCATTTGTAACATCTTCAAAACTTTCTTCCTTCCTTCTTACCTGAACCACCAGATCCTAAACACATTCCTGACCTATAACTTTCTGGCCAATACATCCTTGCAAAAATATCCTAACTCCTGAGAGAAAAGAAATTGGTGCTAAACTGTAAAGAACTATAAATACTTGTTTCTTAAATACGTAAGTACAGTGTTACGAATCAGGAGGTTATGTGGAATAAAATAAGGAATGTGCGGTCGAGAATATGGGGTTTCTGTCCTTTCGGGGGAGCAATGAGAGAGTCAGCTAGCCTTGTCACTGTCAAAGCCCCAAGGTCTGCAGATTTCACTCTGCTGCCCAAGAAAAGTTACAAGCCCACAAAGAAGTCTTTTCTTAAAACTCACCACCACTAACTCTAAAATAACTAATTAATTCTTCTTAGATCATTTCCAGCTGTACTTAGAAAGGCCCCCCATCTGGGGGCTCCTGGAAAGCATTCCTGCCAGCATTACAGGGCACTGCTAAAGAATATCAATACCAAGATGGGCTCCTTCCTTCTTACTGAAACTGACAACCAGACTGAATTCAGGATCCCTTTACTTGAAGGCGATAATCCCTGGTAAATCCTGTAAAAAAGCAGTCATATCACTTTTCTATGTATTTTAGAAATAGGGGGAAATATTTGAATAAATGCCTGAAAATCACTAGCAGTCATTTTAAAACCTATGTTTTTAGCCAATATCTGGAGTTACAAAAAACTATGTGATGGGATCCCCAAAATAAAATTATAGAAAATACTACATTTTCTTTACAGAATAAAATAATGTGTAGATTTATGAGTTACAAAACAATTTAAATCTCGTTTTTAAAATATTTGCTGAGTTGACAGAAAATGAAATGCTGTGCTCCCATCAGCAGCCGATTTACTACTTATTATTCACTAACCTTAAGTGTGTACCAACTTTCAAAGGAAGAGATGAATACATTTAAGGGAAAAAATACATACAGTAGAGATTGGCAGGATAATTATAAAGAAACGAAGCATTAAGCACATTCCAAAATCAGTCTCTTACTCAAATCATATACAACATAGATCATGCTGTTTTAACTTGATTTCGATATGCAGATCCCAGTTCTCAAGGGTCTGAAAAATTACATAACACTGACGATTAACAATATTCCTTATTTTGCCAATGGGAGCTGCTTGAATTTAGTTCATGGTGATGTTTGTTTCCATTTTCTATTAGCTTTAACGGCTAAAGTTTGAATTGTAATGAAAGTTTCCTTCTCCTTTTGTGTTTTTTGTTTACTCATGAGTTTAAAGTATAATGCTTTAACATCTTTTTATTTTCCTCTTGATCAATCTCATAGCTAAAGCTGCTTTCATATATACATCTGTTGTTTGACCATCTCTAAGTAAATAAGTGCTTTCTACTTGATACTAACCTACTGTGTTTTTCAAGGCAGGGTTTTCAAAGCCTCCTGAGCATCAATTTGCAAATACCCCAACAGTCCTGTGAGGAAGAAGCGATAGAGAAATGCGTAATGCAAAGGCTATAGCAAGAGATCCAGCATAAGGAAGATCTGCCTGGAACTTGGCTGGTGGCCTTTCATTTTCCAATAGTTTCTTTCTCAAAACATAAACAAACAATAGGAAAATTAAGTAGGGAAAGAATTCCGTGTATAGAATAGCATGGTAAGGGCCGGCCCCATGGCTTAGTGGTTAAGTGCGCACGCTCCACTGCTGGCGGCCGGGGTTTGGATCCTGGGCGCGCACCGACGCACCGCTTCTCCGGCCATGCTGAGGCCGCGTCCCACGTACAGCAACTAGAAGGATGTGCGACTATGACATACAACTATCTACTTGAGCTTTGGGGAAAAAGAAATAAATAAATAAAATTAAGAATAGCATGGTAGGTTCCTGGACTCTGGCAGGGTCCAAACCCCAATTATGTCATGCTGTACCTGAGTTGAGTGAGATGTGTGTCACTTCCTCTTTGAGGCCTTCCCTGACCCACCCACCACCATTTGCTCCTTCGTGACCCTGCTGGTCCCTGTACGACCTTCATTACAGCACCCATCACATCCACTGGCTTCTACATTTGCATCCCTAGCACTCAACAAACTCCTCAACAGTGGGAGCGGGTGCCTCCATCACCTGTATGCCCGTCACTGTCAATGGTCACTGTGACAGAGAGTATGCTCATCAGTGGGGAAAGAACAAAGACTGGAGTTCTCCAGAATCCTTGTTTTATTCTCTAAAACCCATTTAGCATATTTAGGCTGAAGCCACTTGCCATCTAGAATAAGCATGAATCAAGCCGTTTAGATTTTCTAGTAAAGACCCAGGTGGTGAGAAATATAGACATTAATACCCAAAGAAGTGGGAGGAAGGTAGGAAGTAGACAGGATAGAAAGAAGGTGAACGGGAGACGGAGACTCCGAAGAGGTCATGGAGTGAGTGGGAATCGTGCAGAGGTATGAAGCCACACGGGAATTCGGACATGAGTCGGGACATTACCCCTGTTGCAGCCACCGACCCAGGAACAGAAGTGCTGGCCCTAAACAATCCACCAGCCCTGGGTGTCTGAGCCTTCCCTGCCATGCCAGGCGGCCTGGCTTCTGCTGCCTGAACAAGGTCTTCCGGCCGCAGATCTCCCGGCCTTTTGCAAACATGCGTGCCTGGACCTCCGGGACTCTGTGCCGACAACAGCCAGCCTCTGTGCTCACACCGATGTGTTTGTTGTGCTGCTCCTCCCAGTAACTCGTTTCCGTGTTAACAGGTAACCTTCCTGCTGGGGATGTCAGGCACCACGCCAACCTGGTAAAGACCACCTTTGGGGCCAGATGGACATTTTGGTGCCCATGAAATCCCACTGCCAAGATTGCCACCTGTCTCCAAGTAGGGCCTACCCTAGAGAGAGCTACGAATCTGGTGAGCTGAAACCACTTGGTCTCACACACTCAAATCGCTAGGTCCTTAAAGGAGGGATGGTTATTAAACATTGAGCATGTGCCAGGCATTGTGCTAACAGTAGTGCCTTTTATTCAGAGACTGACTCTTTAAACCTCAGTCCTGGGTGACACCATCTTGATTCTTCCCCTCACTGATGTTCAAGTGAATATTTAGGGGAAAGGAGAAACTGTTTGCTGCAATCTGACTGGTGCTCACAAAAAGCTAGATGTAAGCTAAAGGCCCCACTGTGTGTAAAAACAGTAAGAAAATCCCCACATGACTGGATCATAATAGCCCATTCTAGAAAATTCCGAGGCCAGAGGTTCAAAGCAGACTATTTTCTGAGTTCCATTGGCCTGTCAGCTTTAAACCTCAACATCTAATTCGTGATCTTGAGAAAGCCTGTCAGGAAGGTTTCCACAAAGAGGCATCAAATACAATCAAATTCTGCTCTTTCCCAAACACAGGTCTGTATGACCAGGCTGCCTCCCCAGCATGCCGGCAGCTCCTAGGTGTTTAATTTGGAATTTGATAGCTGCCTAAATTTCGAGATCTCCCGTAGGTGCTGCACAAAGAGAATTCAATGGCCACTGGCAGAAATTCTTAGAAAAACAGTCCTCCTGGTTGTTGGAATCACAACCAGCACTTTCACTCCCCACCTCCCTGTCACCGAAGAGGCTGTTTTGACTTGAATTACAGGGGCCCATGTGGACTACCTGCGGTCCAAATGTGCATGTGACAATGGACACTCCTTTGCTGGCCGTCCGGTGTTATTTCAGACACTGTTGGACAGATGGGCTCTGTTCCGAGTGGGGAAGAGCCACACCTCAAAGAGGAAATTTTTTATTGGGCTGTCTCCTCACCGCACACAAACGTCCTCATCACTTTGCTGGGATGGGGGCTGAAAGGAGCCAGATCGCTTCCGAATATCGGAACGAAGCTTTCTCCCCCAGCATCCTCTCTCCGGTCTCGGGGCCTGGACGTAATTGTGGGAACCCCGGTTGTCTGCTGGGCCCAGCTCCTGTTGCTGCCATGTGTGAAGCATGTGCTTGGAGCTCAGCAGCTGTCAGAACACAGTAAATCCATTCACTTACTGACATATCCCGATGACTAATACAGGCTTAGTGAGCAAACAGGAGCGTGTGACAAGCAGAAACAACGGAATCACTTTTGGAGGGGTGACGAAATGACACCCCCTATGGGCTTGATCTCACCATTTGGTTTGGACTGGGGAGTTCACTGTGGGAGGCCACCCGGACGTCCTCCCAGTCATCCACCATCATTAATTCTGAGCAGAAGAGGAGCCGGGCTGGTGTTTAGGGAGCAGGAGTGAGAGGTATAAGGAGATGGTTGTTTTGAGACCATGTTGGACGTGAGGAAAATAAATCACTCAAACCCAAAGATGTGAAGTGAGAGGCAGTCTCGCGTGCAGTTTGGAGTATGGGTTTTGGAACCAGACAGAACTGGGTTCTAGTCCTGGCTCTTCCACTTACTCTCTGACCAAGTCATGCAACCTCTAAGCCGCTCTCTCCTCATTTGTAAAATGGGGATAATAATAGGATTCCTATCTAATGGGGATGTTTCAGGAATGAATGAGACATTTAGCTCATGTGTCTGTAAAGCCTGGTATACAATAAGCACTGAGTTACAGATAGGTATTAATCATAACAGTGCATTTTAAATAGAAGATAATGAACTTGGTGTTTGTCCACACATGCAGACAGGTAACACCTTGAGCTAACTAACCTGGCTCCTAAAACAGCATGGAATCAAAGGAAGCTGGACCCTTACTGCTTCAAAACACACTTTCTCACCAAGACCCCCCCCACCATCTCCATCAGAACCTGTGCCATGAAGTGAGTTGGAGAGCCATCTAGGGCTCGAAGATGTCAGGACCTCACTGGACTTTGTGTTCTGAATCAGACCTCCGCAAACACTCTCCTACCTAACGTGGAACACCATTAAGAACATGCTCCCATGTCATTCCCATAAACTATAGGGCAGCAATATGCATGGATCCTCAGTCACGGTGTTTGGGATGTTTCATTCCGCAGAACCTACTGGACTAGATATTATTAACAAGAACTATACAGATAAAGTATCGCACACTACATCAAGTGCACACAATCATATTCCCCTGCAACAGCGATTACCATAATCTCCACTTATGCAGTGCACCTGCTGATGATATTCTGTTCCTTTTGGACATCTTAAGTTCACCTGTCAGAACCCACCAGACATCCCTCCTCAAGCCAGTAGAACAGGAGAGAATAGTTTGTTTACACCTGCTATCTAACCCAGGAAGTCAGCCAGGGAGGTCACAGATGTGGCACTTTATAATCAACATTGACCAAATGAAGACATGAATTACCCATGACTAATAACTAATAATAAGCTGGAGAGAATATGACAAGGAGAGAAACATGAATCTGATTATGCAAAAGGGTGACAGTGGAAAACTTGGGAACAATTCCACTTGCTTCACGGATGGCTTTCTCCCGTGGCCTCCTCCTGCCGGCCACACCACTGTAGGGCTGTGCCAAGCTGTCCACAGTTTCCCCCATCTCCGCAGCCGTGGCTGACTATTCTTGGCCTCTCCTGGTCTTCCCTTGTAGTCGGGGCATAAGTGTTGATTTGGTTCTTCATATGAAGTTCATCACTAAAGAAGCGTCTCACTTCCCGTGGCATGTCATAGTTGAAGCCCATGTGTTTTTCTTAATGACAAAAAAATATGAAAACGGATGTGCTTCATGGTCCTCTCGATCCCATAGTATCCCAGCAAACACTCAACACTGGCTCTCTTTCCAGGGCCCCTTGTCTCCAGCTTCTCATTGTCCGCCACTGACATTCCTCACTTGCTCTGGCAGCTGCATACCCTGGGAGTATTCGAGTCTTGCACTGAACCCAGGGTCACTAAGAATCTACTGAACCTAGAGCCTCCAGATTTCCTTTAAGCCTTCCCCCTTCCATTAGTTCTAACCCCATTGACTATTCATAGACACCAGTCAATGCCAAACTGTTTGAAGATGCAGGACAGAAGAATTCTGAGGGCTGCCGCTTCCTTATGCCTCCCTGAGAGCCATCTCCGAGAATTTACAGCAAGAGAACTATTGAAACATGTTTCCCTGATTTATTATTAATTGTCCCTTGGGTGGGCACAGAAAGTACCAAGCAAAGGAAGGGTGACTTGTGGTCACTGAAAAACTTTTAAGTGTCTGCCCAGGTCCCGAATTTATGCCACGAACAGGGGAACCAAAATGAGGAAACGAAAGTTTCATAGATTAGACTCGAGGTGAAGAGGAAGGGTCGGGTAGGAGAGAGGTGGGTAGGAGCGTGATGAGCAATGGAGCAGACACCCGGGAGATGAGGGAGCTGGCAGAGGGAAGAAGAAGGCTTTCTTGGGAACGAAGCCAAAGGCTACTGTCAGGGAGTGGGATCCAGAAAAATCTCACCAGTCGGCATGAATAAGAGCCCACCAGCAGAAAGACAAACGCTGCTTCTGACCCAAGAAACAGAGGCATGGATGACCAAGGAAAGCAGATTCTTATCTTCTAGGCTCAGAAATGTGTTACTAAGACCAGAACGTTGTTACAGCCAGCAGAGCAACTCAGAACTCCCCCTCTGGGGGAGGAAACAAGACAGTTGGGAGATAGGAAATCAGCACACACCTCACCACACACACACACACACAACACACATGAGAAAATAAAAACAACGACTTGCTGCCTGACAATGCCCAAATAAGGCAGAGACCGAGACTACCACAACCAGATCACAAGGCCTCTTCCTGGAGACTCATTTGTTGTGGGCTGATTTCTATCTCCTGGTGCAATTCATTTGGGAAAAGGGGCTTTCCATCACTGATATTCTATGCATTGGCCAGAACCATACAGACAATCATGAACTAAACAAACTTGATTTTGCAGAATCTGAAAAACACCCCTTGGCTGTCACTCCCTGGCATTTTTCTTTCTGCTCACTCCGAGTCGTTCTATCTTTTACTGATTAGCATGATCCAACCAGAGATGCTGTGTTGTTTCCATTCCCCGAGGACTTCACAGGTGGGTTTGGGAGGCCCCCATCTCTCCGTGGTGTGCTGGCGAGGGGGTATCATTGTTTTTCTCAACAGCAGAAGACAGTCCAGATGCTTGCATTTCCCTCCTAACTCCTACTCTTTCACCATGAACTAGTTGTTTCCTCATACTTTGCCCGATCTGTATATCAAAGTCAGTAGCGCACCTTTTAGGGAACTTGTAAAACCTAGGGTACTTTCAGACCACTGGATAACCATGAGATAAATCAACTATTAAGGCATAAAAAAGATTTGGGTGTTATGTGAGATATGTGTGTCTTCAAGTAGTATCACTGATCTTCATCTCTTCTGAATATTAATTTTTTAAAATTGACAAAGTAATTCTGATCAGCCTCTAACACAGAAGTATTTAACCTGGTCATAATTTCAAAAGCAACTTGCTAGACTAGTGGGCAGAATGCTTATCTTATTAGGAAACTAAATCCTCCTCTGAAAATTTAAATGAGGAAGGTGGTTGCTAGGGTTTAGGGGAAGGAGGGAAAAGAGAGTTGCTGTTCAATGGGTACAGAGTTTCAGATCTGCAAGATAAAAAATTCTGAAGATCTGCTTCACAACAATGTGAATATACTTAACACCAGTGAAATGTACATTTAAAAATGGTTACGATGGTAAATTTCAGATTATGTTTTTTATCACAATAAAATAAATGCAAGTATTTAAAAAATTAAATGATGAAGACGACCACATGAAAACAAGTGTGGAAAAAGTGGAAATTGTTAGAGAACAGTTTTGCTTGTTTGTTTTCATGGACAGTTTTTTTTTTTTTTTGGTGAGGAAGATTAGCCCTGAGCTAACGTCTGTTGCCAATCCTCCTCTTTTTGCTGAGGAAGATTGGCCCTGGGCTAACATCCGTGCCCATCTTCCTCTACTTTATATGAGACGCCGCCACAGCATGGCTTGATAAGCCATGCGTCGGTCCATGCCTGGGATCCAAACCTGCGACCCCTGGGCCGCCAGAAGCAGAGCACGAGAACTTAACTGCTATGCCACCGGGCAGCCCCTCATGGACAGTTTTGACATCTATAAACTGCCAACAAAACTCAGTTCTTTCATAAGAGTGCAGTTCTAAAGAAACGGTGGTGTCACTAGCAATGTCCCCACCAACATAGACAAGTGGTTTTGCTGATAGATGGCTATTGCCCACTCTCCCCAAACCAATGCTCTCCAGCATGGTATTGTGTGGTTCGCAATCAGAAACATCGAGAATAGAAGGAGAAGAGGAAGGTGAGAAAGAGGCTAGCATTTACTGAAGGCGGTGCCAGCTGCTTTACAGAAACTACTGCATTTAACACAACAAATCAATGAAGTGCCCGTTTATCATAGCCTTTGTATCAATAAAGAAACTGAGGCTCAGAGGTAGCAAATACCTTGTCCAGCATTACATGACAAAGACCTGATTCGTCCATCTCCAGAGCCCATGCTTTTTCCACTATTTTGCCCCTTGAGCTATAAAACTACAGACGGAGAGCCAACTAGATAGAACCCTGAAGCAAATGGGATTTTTTCCTACATCCCATTTGAGAGCTTAATCGTAATATAACCAGAATTTGGTTGGAAAAGCGACCTCAAAGCATATTCTCTAGAGATGACATCCACTGCAGAAATAGGTCACACGTCTGCCAAGACCCTGAGCACTCTCTCAGCCATCGGGGAGGCCAGGGTGCAGCCTGGGACACAAGAGTCCCTAGGCCAGCGCCCTTCAGATTGTGAGTAGCTTTATAATTTACCCTACTGTGTCATAAAACGTCACTTCCTGTGTGTGCCATATGTGACAAGAGTTGGGAAGCACTCTGTCTTGGCCTTGGAGGCAAACTGCCTGGATTAAAATCCCAGTTCCACCACTTTGTAGCGCACAAGCTTACCTTCGTGTGCCTCAGTTTCCTCGTCTGTAAAATGAGCATGGAAATAGAACTTACCTCATGGGGTAGTGGTGAGAATTAAGATAAAATACACAGAGCTCTCAGTATACTTTCTAGAAGTAATCACTCAACGACCATTAGCTGAGCCAATGGGTACAGCCACACAGGCTGTGCTTGCCACAACCCAGCGCACCATTCACTTAGGCTATGAGAAGAATGGCGCCCCCTGCAGTTGTGCAATTGTGCATCCCTGACCACTAGCTTTGCATTTTAACCTATGAGCCCTTCATGTCAAGCTCCAGCTTATTTCCCCTGCCTCAGCATCTGCCGCTAGCTCCCCAACCCCATCCCCACTGAACGTCTATCCTGTGCTTGAATACAAGAGTCCAATTTACAACCCCTCGGATGTCCATATGTGCTCCTTCTGCCTAGAATGTTTCCCTGTACTCTTCCCTGTTTCCATTCTTATTCATCTTTAAGACCCAGCCTGAAAGTCCCCTCCTCCCTGAAGCTTTCTCTGATGTCCCACGCAGAGTTGCCCCACCTTCAGTGTTCCCAGAGCACTTTGCAAATACTCTGTGAGAAAAGTCAGCATGCTTTCGTGTGGTTCACACAGTTCATCCGCATACCAGGTCTCCCTTGCTGAACTGTGAGTTCCTTGTGATCAGATGGAACCTCACTCTTCTTGGCATGGCCTTGAGCTATTCGCTCTGCTCTTGTCCTGCAGCTACATCCACATCACATGTGTAGATGAGTCTGAGCAGGACTCAACATTGTCAAAGAAAGTGTGGAATACCAGGCACACAGACCAACTTCAGGATACAGAAAATATCCTTGACTACGTCTGAGTGAGGTTATGTTCCCCTGAGTATGGGACTGAACACAGCAAAAGGTACCTGGGAGCCTCTGAAGGACTCGTGGCGGTAACGTCCACCGTCCCCTGGTACGGCGGAACAGCAGACTGGCAGCAGCTATCTGAGTTGCGCTTCGTTTGATATGTGAGTAAAAACCAGGAAATGTGGCCCAGTTTCTCTTTTGAAATTCCTCCCTTCATTATATTTTAATCTCGCGTCTCTATGCTTTGTTTCAAACTAAATATCAAAAGTCTGTCGTTTCTGTTATCTCCCTGACAGGTCTTCAATATACTGTATTAAAAACTCTCCAAGGACAAAAAAATGCCCTTTCAAGTGATGTTTAGGAGCTTCTCACCCCTCATCTTTCTTCATTTCTGAATCTCTAGGATACTTCATAAAACAAAGGAGAAAAGTACCAAAATGTGCTGCTTCTGCACTAAATGCTTAGCCTGTACTCCTCTGTCTTACAGAGAAAGCAGTACAGACCAAGAAGTTTCACAATTGACACAGAATTCATACCTAATGCTGATGGACCACCAAACATATCCACACAAACTCTATTGCACACAGTACCTGTGATTCCCATGCCCAGGAATTAAAGAAAATGCCATTCTGTTGTCCAAATGCCCTCTGCTCACCTGCCCACCCCACCAAACTGAGCAGATACAAGAGTGAATATCATAGTTTCCATTTAGTCTTCTGTGTGTTATATAAACTCAGGAGTAGTTCTCTCTGGATTATTCAAACATTTCTCTTATAAATGTTTATTCACTTATTTAATTCACATTTATTGAGTATCTACTATGTACCCTACAGTTATTGGTTAAAGAAATTCCTACTTAGCCTACATGTCAGAATTTCTCAACCTGGGCACTATTGACATTTTGAACTGGATGATTCTTTGTTGGGAAGGTCTGTTCTGTGCATTACAGGATGTTTAGCAGCATCCCTGCCTCTACCCATGAGATGCCAGTAGCATCCCCACCCCCAGTTGTGACAAAGAAAACTGTCACCAGAAGACTTGAAAAAAGCAGTGGTCATCAGGGGTTAGTGGGGAGGGAGGGATGAAAAGATGTGGCACAGAGGATTTCTAGAGCACTGAAACTATTCTGAATGACATCATAATGGTGGTTACATGTCATTACACAATTGTCCAAATCCATAGACTGTACAACACCAAGAGTGAACCCTAGTGTAAACTGTGAACTTTGGGTGATGATGATGTGTCAGTGTTGGTCCATTGATTATAACTAATGTACCACTCTGGTGCAGCATGCTGATAGTAGAGGAGGCTGTGCGTGTGTGGGGGCAGGAGGTAATATGAGAACCCTCTACTTTCCCCTCAACTTTGCTGTGAACCTAAAACTTTTCTAAAAAATAAAGTCTACTAAAATTTTTTTTATTTTAAGTGAAAAAAAAATGTTTCCAGACATCGCCAAATGTCCTTGGGCAGGGGGCGCGGGGGGCGGGGGGGTGGGTATTTTTTATCCTGTTATAGACATTATTCTACTCAAACAACACTTTTTAAAACTTGTGGTAAAATATACATAACATAAAGTTTACCATTTTAACCATTTTAAAATGTACAGTTCTGTGGCATTAAGTACATTCACAATGCTGTGCAATCATCACCACCATCCATTTCCAGAACTATTTCATCTTCTCCCCAACTGAAACTCTGCACCCGTTAAACACTAACTCCCTCCTCCAGGCCCTGATAACCTCTATTCTACTTTCTGTCTCTATGAATTTGGCTACTCTAGGTACCTAACATAAGTGGAATCATACAGTATTTGTCCTTTTGTGACTGACTTATTTCACTTAGCATAATGTTCTCAAAATTAACCCACATTGTCGCATGTGTCAGAATTTCATTCCTTTTGATGGCTGAGTAATTTTCCATTGTCTGTATACACCACATTTTGTTTGTCCATTCCTCCATCAATGGACACTTGGGTTGTTTCCACCTTTTGGCTATTGTCAACAATGCTGCTAGGAAGATGAGTGTGCAAATATCCGATCGAGTCCCTGCTTTCAATTCTTGTGGGTGTATATCTAACAGTGAAATTGCTAAATACTTCTGAATGTGATACTGTTCAGATCACTTTTTACAAGAGAAAGCGTGGTGTCACAGTGAATTATTCGGCTGGTGGCGGCCAGCAGGCAGTGCCATGTGGCCTGGACTTGGGGCTGCAGCAGCAGACCGAGGGTTCTCGTCTGTCCTATGCCGTTCACTGCCTTGGGCAAGTTACTCAATCTCCTTACATTCGGTTTCCTGCTGCACAGAAAGAAGTGATGAAAGCAGCCCCTCCCAATCTGGCTGGTAAGTAAGAAATGAGGCAGAAAGTCCAAGTGTGGCCACGAGCACAGCTGCTCGAGGTAGATGTTCAGCCAGCGCTGGCCCTCTACACTTGCAGCGGTCACAGACACCCCCAGTCCAGGCGACATTCCGGGCACATGGAGTGGGGATGGCACACCCTGCACGTTGCTGCCCAAGGTCTCATCCCCTCTCCTGCTTCCTCTTTCACCAAATCACCAATGGGTTTGGAGGGGTCACCTGCCAAGTAGAATACTCACCTCCCACACACTCTGGCAGCTGGGTGTGGCCACGTGACCCAATTCTAGCCAAGGAACTGAAAGAGACAATGTCTCAGGGAGGCTTCTTTTCTTAAACAGCTTTTTATTTTATTTTCGAATATGAAAATATTTGCATGATTTGAAAGTTAAAAGTATGAAATAAGGTGCAGTCACAGTTGTGCCCCTCCATCCCTGTCTCCTCCAGCTTGTTCTCGCCTCCTTCAGACATCAATGTTTTCTTTTTTTGTTTGTTTCTCTTGCAAATATAAGCAACAGTGTGTGTATGTGTATTTCTTTCATTCCTTTTTTACACAAAAGGATATAATCAATATATCTATATCTATGCTATTCTCCTTGTTCTTTTCTTATTTCATATTCTTGAACCTTGGAGCTCACTCCATAGCTGGACATGTAGTGCCTCCTCATTTCTCTTTTACTGCATAGTAGTTGACTGTGTGGCTATATTACAGATTACCCAAACAGTCCCTCATTGATGAACGCTTGGGGTATGTCCAGTTTTTTTAATCATCAATAATGCTGAAGTGATTAATCTTATGCATGAGTCACCTTGTATCTATGCCTGAAACCATTTGGGACAGATTCCTAGAGGTGGTTTCGTTGGGTTGAAGGGTAATAATACACATCCTTGTGCTCTATCTTGCCAACTGCTCTGCCACAGGAGTTGTACCATTTTGTCTTTGGAAAGCTTTTTGTTTGCCCTTTGCTCTTTTTCCGTCTCCTTTCTTCCTGCCTAGCACCCAGAAGCTGATTCTGAAAAGTATAGCAGCCTTCTCACAACCTTGAGGATGAAAACCACACCTTAAGGATGGCAGAAGCCAAAAGAGCTCCCCAAGGCCTCTGCGACCCACCGGTCCTGTCCTCCACTGCCTACCACTGCCCCTCCTGTTACGGGAGAAATATAAACCCCTCACCTGGATAGCCCTGGTTATTCAGGTTCCTGCTAATGTACTTACAACCAAAGAAAATCATAATCATTTAGATACTGAGAAAATCTAATTAAAATTATGTTATCTTAATTGAAAAGCTTGTAACTCATGAGTATGTTGGTACCTACAAGCCAACCAGTAGTCCAATATGGCAGCTACTAGCCACATGTGGCCATTTAAATTCAAGTTAAATAAAATTAAAACATCAGTGCCTCAGTTGCACTAGCCACATTCCAAGAGTTCAACAGGTGCGGGACTCTAGTGGCTACCATATTGGATGGCAAAGTACAGAACATTGCCATCATCCAGAAAGTTCTACATTGCTGATACACAATTTGAGGTAGCACAAGGGGCCACTCTAGTTACAACCATTGAAGAAGCTGCCATTCCGATGCACTCCTATGTCTTGTAAAGTATTACTGGAAACATAACTCTGTGAGACAATAACTCTGTGAGAGATTAGGCTTATCTATCAATCGGTTAACCTACTGTTACCATACAAGATGTGCCCTGCCTCAGCTTCTTCCAATGTGGAAAAACCCACTCCCTGTGGCTTTCTGCCTCCTCCCCAAGGGTGTCCGTGCTGAGGGAGACGGCCCAGACCAACACTCCCTTCTAAGGTGTAGCCTTACATACAGTACTAGTGCATCTTTCAGGAAGAGAATTTATAGGCCAAAAAAATATAGACAACATCAGAAAACACAATTCCCAGAAAGGCTGATCAGGGTATTGTGAAGAAGAGATGATATCATCAATAATGCAGAAAATAGCTCAGCGATGTGGAAAGCATCAGAGAGGCGAGCCTAGACGAAATTTCAGAGTGGAAAGCCTATACCCTTTGACAAAAGGCCTTTCCACCTCTGCTTCAGTTTTGAAGGGAAAAGCAAGGCTGAGATGCAGAAAGCAAAGAGGACGTTTGCAGGTTCCTGACGCTTTGGGGGTTTTCACACAGTGTGGATGCCCATATTGTGTGATCAGATGAAGTGGAATCATCTGTCAGCCTGTCTGTTCACATAGCTATGCTATTCATAGAAAATGTACCTCTTTCCCAAAATAAACACCACATGCCTCCTCTCATACCTAATTGGGTGCATGCATCCTAGGGACCTGTGGCATGCAGGGGGAGGAGGTAATGCTGGGTGACTCAAGTGGCCCATTTCGGGCTCTTCTGTAGAACATTCTTCAGGGATGTCAAGAGCAATAGGGAACCATATTAATTAATAAATTTGAAATAAACTTGACTCCTACCATCTACGGCATCATGAGAAAGGAAAGAAAGAAGATAGCACCATCTTTTGGACTTCAAAGACACCATCGGTCACCTCTTCAGGCTGCCCCCACCCTGCCAGCTTATCCAGCCCAAGTGACATGGTTCACCATTGTAACCCCTACCTCATAAACACCTTTAATTCCCTTGCTCCCCTCTCCCTTGCCAAGCCTGTGTAACTCAACTGCCCACCCACTCCACGTCTGCCCCTGAACATTGCTGGGGAAAAACACTCCACCTGTGGTTGCCAGGGGCTGGGGGAAGGGGGCTTGGGGAGTTACCGTTTAACAGATGCAGAGTTTCAATTGGGACCATGAAAAAGTTCTGGAGAAGGATGGTGGTGATGGCTGCACAACAATGTGAATGGACTTAATGCCATCGGACTATAAACTTGAAAATGGTTAAAGTGGTAAATTTTATGTTACATATATTTTACCACAATAAAAAAAAGAATTTAAAAAAAACCTCAACGTTGCTGGCTGGTGTCACTTTGATTTCAAGTGCACAAATAGCAAGTGGACATTTGACACTGGCCATCAATCCTAACACACTTCCCTAGTTTTCTCACTTTTCTATTCTCCAAATGACTATTCCACACTTTCTCCTGTCTCCTCCTACTACACTCTTATTCCTTTCCTCACTCTCAAGCTTCAATGAGAAAATTTGAGCAATTGAATAGAAGCCCCCTTATCTTCCCATTGACAAAACTACCAGCCCACGCATACCTCTAGCCATATTCTGTGCCTTCCCTCCTGTTATTGGGGATGAAGTGTCCTGCTCTTCACAGAAACTCCTCTCTGGGGGGAAGGAAGAATAGGGAATTATTGCTTAATTGTTAGAGTTTCAGTTTGTCGTGATGAAAGTTTTGGAAATAGTACAATCTGGTTGTACAACATTGTGAATGTAATTAATGCCACCGAATTATACACTTAAATAGCTAAAATGGCAAATGCTATATATATATTTTACCACAATAAAAAAATTTTTTTAAAAACCCAACTGAGCCCCATGACTTGGGGTCTGGACACCCCCGCCCCCTGGGACATTCTTCCTGCAGCATTCCCTCTGGCTCCGACACCATCAACTTTCACAATCTGTCTCCCTCAGCCCCCACTGGACTGCACACAAACACGCTCCACCATCTCCTATCTTGAAAAACCTCTTGTGACCCTGGTCCCCCACCTCTACTGCCCCATACCTATTCCCTTCCCAGCCTCCTCTTGAAAGGTTACTAGGCCTGTCTCTCTCCTTCCTCACCTCAACCACCCAATCAGCCTTCCACTCTTACCTGTCCACAGAGACTGTTCATGTAAAAGTCATTGCCGAGCTCTATGTCACCCAATCAAGCGACCACTCAGCCTTCCTGATACTTTTGACTTCCGTGACATCATCCTTTCCTTCCCCACAGAGAGCTCCTTCTGGATCTTTCTCTGGTTCCTCCTCTACTTGCCAAAATGTCTCCAGGACTCTATTCTGGGCTTCCTTCCCTTGTCCACTCACACAATACTCCTAGGTGTTCTTATTCAGTCATGTGGTTTTAAATACCAATAAAGATCAATATGCCCCAAATTTCCAAACCCACATCTCTAACACCTACATTTCCCTGGGTCTCCAGAATTTTATATCCTCCTGTCTACCTGGCACATCCACATAAATGACTTTCTGTCCCAAACCAGCCAAGGCCTTTCTAACGTCACTGCTACCCAGTCAGTTGCCAGACTCAAATCACTTGTCACTTCCTTGATCCTTCGCTCCCTCACCTCTCACTGTTGATTCAGCAAGAGCTGTCAACTAGTCATCTGAAACAGCCCCCAGATCTGTCTACTTTTCTTCATCTCCATTCCCCTATCACCTGGACCACAGCAATAGCTTGCTCCCAGGACCCCCTGCTCCCCTCTCACCCCCACACAACAGCTAGACACTCTCCCACACCAAAAAGTAAATTACATCATTTCATGCCCCAGCTTAAACCCCTCCAATGGCTTTCACTGCACCTCCAATGAGATCTAAACTCCTTACACGATCTGAGTCCAGCCTACACCTCTCCAGCCGCCTCTTGAACCATACTCCGTTTCATTCACTATGCTCTAGCTACCCAAGCCACCTATCTTGTCCTCTAACTCAGTGGTTCTCAAGGCAGGGGGGTGACATTTGGCAATGTCTGGAGACATTTTTGATTCTCACGGCTCAGAGGGGAGTAGGTCATTACTGGCATATAACGTGTAGAGGCTGGAGGGATGGGGGGAATGCTGCTAGACATCCGACAAGGCACAGGAAAGCCCCCCACAACAAAGAATTACCTGGCCCCAAATGTCAATAGGTTGCTATTGACTAAATATTTGTGTGCCCCTCAAATTCATATGTTGAAGCCCTAAACCCCAATGGGATGATATTTGGAGGTAGGGCCTTTGGTAAGTAATTCGGTTTAAATGAGGTCATGAAGGTGGGGCCCCCATGATGGAATCAGTGTCCTTATAAAAAGAGAAGAGATTCTCTCTGCCATGGGAAGACACAGTAAAAAGGCAGCCATCTGCAAATCAAGAAGAGGCCTTCACCAGACATCAAATCTGCCAGCACCTTGATCTTGGACTTTCCAGTCTCCAGAAATGTGAGAAATAAATGTTTGTTGTTGAAGCCACCCAGTCTATGTAGTATTTTGTTATAGCAGCCCAAGCTGATAAAGACAAGTGCTGAGGTTGAGAAATCCTACAATCTGACAAAGAAACTAGGCACCAATCTCCTTCCTGCCTCAGAGCCTTTGCACAAGCTATTCCCTTGGCCTGAAATGCCCTTCCTCTACTCTCTGCATGGCTCACCCCTTCTAGTCATTCATAGCCCACCTTATTTTCCCAGAGAAAGCCTTTCTGATCACCCATTCTGAAGTAGCACCTCCACCCCGTCACTCTCTATTTATATCCTATTTTAATTTTCCAAATGTACTACTTGATAGTTTTCTTATTTTACCTGCTTACCATCTGTTTCCACAAAAATTAAGTTTCTTAATAGCAGGAATCTTATCTGACTTGCTCACCAGGACCGAACAGTGCTTGTTGCATTGTTGGTACTCAATGAGTACTTGGGAAACAAATGATTTTCCAGTTGTTTTAGCTTGATTCCAAAAATATGTGTGAGCATCAAGTATGTACATTATATAAGCAATAGGTACTACCGGACATTTGAAGCTGATTAAAAGTCTTCACTCTCAAGCAGCTTATGAGCCCCACAGGAAAAATAAAATATGCTTTCACATATTAGGCAGAAAAGAATACACGCTAGAGGGGGACAGCACAGCACTGTGTGGTGAAGGGCACTCATTGAGTCGTGAGATAATGCATGCAAGATGCCCAACAGTCTTAAGACTGCCATAAGGGTTGAAAGGCAGCATCATATAAGGGTCAGGAACTTGGACTCGGGAGCCCAGGCTAGAGAGGTTCAAATCCCTGCTCAGCCATTTCTAGCTGTGTGACCTTGAACTAGCTATTTAATCTCTCTGTGCTTCAGTTTCCTCATCTGTCACACAGAGATAATGAAAGTATCTGCTTCATACCCTTGCTGTGGATTTAAGTGAGTTATATTATGTAAAGCATATGGCTACAGAGGACACTGTAGGTCCGGTCACTAGTATTCAAAGAAAGGAGTGATCACACGGGACTAGAGACAGGGATGGTAGAAGGGCTGACTTTGGAGATAAGGTGAATTTCAATGGAAAAGATGATGAGGGCCCTCTCAGTGGCAGGATTATATTGTACATCAAAGAAGACGCAGCATGGCCTGGAGTGTTGCTCAGGAATGGGGGAGGGCAAACATCCATTTTTTTCTGTTCACCCATCTGTGTAAAGAAGGATGCTCTTTTGAAGGAGAGCACTGATGGAACCATGGTCATCTACTGATCCTATTATATCCGAAAATGTGAGAGATCTGGTCACCAAGTTACAATATCACTTCCTTTCTATTTTTTTATTTCTGTCCATTATGCTTTGGTTTAAACAAACAAAACTGGACCTGAACTCATTTGGTTCTATACTTACTGCTGTGTGAGCTTAACCTTCTGAGTCAGTTTCTTTACACCTGAAAGGAGAGTAGTAAAGCCCACCCACTCTACTTTAGAGAAGCGGTACATGAATTAATCAGTTCATACATGTGCTAGGCTTAGAGTGTTAGGCAGATATAACATAGATGTAAGATATTTTTATTACTATGATCCTTCTTCTAAAAACACCACCCAGGGTTTTACTCAGAAATATCATATGCATTATAATGTAGATGAAAGGAATTAAAGAACTTTTAAAAACTTTTTCTACCTACATGTTTCAGAAAAGAAAAGAGAAGGTAGGGCCACAGCTCAGAGGGCTGGGTTCCCGGACCGGGGCAGAGCCAGCCACACAAATGTCTCGGCAGCAGATCAGGAAGACCAGACATTGCTTCTATTACACACCACTTTGGCAGCATCTGCGTCTACCCTTTTAAAAGGCAAAGCCGGACAGAGGCTCCATCCCCCAAAGGAAATGCCAACAAAATAGCCTGTCCTTATTTCTTGAAAGGAAAAAATGATTTCCTTTTACTGTTTAGTCTAATAAGCAGGAATCTGGGAACCTCTGGCTCCATCTCATGCATTGTGATGTTAGGGAAAATTCTGCAGGACTTGCAAGCCGCCAAAGTCCTAAAATAATCCCAGAGAGGCAAGCTTAGGGTGAGGTGTTACTAAGAATTTCTTTAACTTGTAGGCATTTCAAGACATGTCAATCCGTATTTGAGCCTCCCCCCTCCCCAATGATAGGACTAAACGGCAAGAATGATAGTCTCCTATAAGAATAACTACAGGAGAGGGAAGGAACTCAGCAACCACTATGGGAAGCACTCAGTCCTAGCCAGTGAGTGGTCCCTGCCTGTGCTGGCCTCGTGGAAAGCCTGCCACAGCAGAAGGCAGGAAGAAGCAGGAGTTCTGCCTGGGCTAAGCCCGCCTCTCCCACCTCCGTGGGGATGAGCACCCTTACACTTTCTGAGTTTAATTCCCGGCAGGTGCCCCAGGACAGAGTTCCTAAACAAAGGGCAGTATCCACAATGGCTGCGAGCAGAGGCCAAAGCCGGGCTCTGGTGTGAGAAGGAGACCCAGCGGAGGCAGGTGGGGCTCAGGCTGGGAGGGACGGCATTTGGGACCCAGGCTGGAATCCGTGAAGGGGGTCAAAGCCCCTGATATTTAATCAAGAACAAGATAAGAACCGAGGAGAAAAAGAAAGGTGGTCCCCTCTCCAAGCTCCGGGGGGTTGAGGGAAATAGAAGAGGGGGCAGCGGGCGTGTTGTTTCACAAAGCTCCCCGAAAGGATGGGGGAGCTAGAGAAAGTGTTAAAAAAAAAAAAAACAGAGTCGGGAGGGGACAAAAGAGAGAAGCTGCGACGGAACTTGAGTTAGGACTGAAAAGCGCATGGGGGGAGGGCGGAGAAGGAAATAGCGCTCTGGGCTGGAGAAGAGCCGCTGCTGGCAGGACGGGTGAGGGCTGCCTTCGGGCACGGCTGGCCACGGCCCAAAAAACTTTAACTCAAAGGAGTCATTTGAGTTTAATCCTCCCCCAGGACTGTGGAAGAGGGAAAAAGGAAGGGGGAAACAAGTCACAAGTCTCCAGAGGAAGGAGCTTTTTGTTTTAAAGGACTACCTCTTGGGGCTGTCCTCAATTTTCTGGGTTTTGTTCCTGATTTAAAAGGAAGTTTTATGTCACCCGTGAGAGTCTGCATTTTTGTGGGATTCAAATATTCCTTAATTAGGTGTTGTCTCTTTACAGAAAGAAAAGACGGCTTTTATTTCATTTTACTTTGCCATTTTAATTTACTCCCTTTCGTGTTTAATAACTAGGTAGGGAAATGTTAAACAGCTGCTGTAAAATATTACAAACCCTGCTCCCTGAGAATGTTGAGAAGGAATTTTCTAGCGCTATCTCCCATCCCAGAGAGGAGCCCATGGGAGGGAACACACAAATCCCAGCTATGGAGTGGGGGTGGAGGGAGGTGGTGTGTACTCTTTCCCTCCATACCACTGTGTCCCTGGCCCACCCCGTCACCCTCCACACCAGAGTCTTCTTTTGGGGTTGATGTTGGGGTAGGAGAGAGGGGTGGGGTGGAGGTGGCAGGTGTTTGAATGGAGGAGAGTTTTGGGGAAGCTGAGAAGCACACATCCATCTCCTCCAAGTGACCTGCTGGTCCCTTGCTTTGGGCACCATTGTTCTAAAGAGGGCTGAGACCACTTACCCAGAACTAGAGAATTTGCCCTGTGAAACTCTGGAAAATCAGGGAAAAAAAAAATCACAACAGAAAAGCAGAACTGCCCAGGAAATTGTGTGGCCTTGGACCACTGGATGCTGGCTTTCTTATCGTGTTCTAAGTCATAGAAAAATGACAGAAAAGGAAAGGGGTTATAATTTTTCTACAGCTAAAACTGTAAGGGTGGGCATACCCCTATCTAGTTCTGGGCCAACTCTTCAGCAAAGGGTCAGGAGTTGTCTGCAAATTGCAGAAGCTTCCCCAGGGACCTTCAACACAAATTTGCAGGGCAGCACAGGGCACCAGTTTCCGTCTACTGAGCTGTGTATGATGCTTATACACTCATTTTGCTGGCAAAAGAGCCTGTCATAAAATGTAATACTGACTATAAAACAAATCAGCGCTTTGAAACGACTTGCTTCAGATGTTTTCATAAATCCCTAATGACTCAGGCACTGCCTGCTATTGATAATATTAATGTGTTAATAGTTCCTCTGAAGCAGTAGCACTGGGTAGGGCTGGACACACACACACACACACACACACACACACACACACACACACACACAAATGGGAATACCAGAGAACTGGAAAACAATGCTTTGGCTCTCCCCTGACTTCCAGCTGCACTTTGTTGACCTCAGAGAGCTAGATCCAAGCGAGAAATCTGATATTCTAAGTTCTTGGCTGGAGCTCCTCTTTAGTTCAAAGTGTTTTACATTGGTTCATAAAAAAGTATATTATATAAGTACATATGTACTTATATAATACATTGTACATATGTACAAAAGCGTGTGAGTGCACCCATGTTCCTAGCAGCATTATCTGCAATAGCTGAAATGTGGAAACAACCCAAATGTCCTTTGACAGATGAACGGATAAACAAAATATTGTGTGTGTCTGTGTGTGTGTGTATATATAATATATATATATATCCCTAATGACTCAGGCACTGCCTGCTATTGATAATATTATATATAATATATATACACACACACATACATACATACATGCAATGGAATATTATTCAGCCATAAAAAGGAATGGAGTTCTGATACATACTACAACATGGATGAACCTTGAGGACATTATGCTTGGTGAAATAAGCCAGACACAGAAAGACAAATACTTTATGATTCCACTTATACAAGTTACCTAGAGTAGTCAAATTCATAGATACAGAAAGTAGAATAGAGGTTATCAGTAGCTAGAGAGAGGGAGAATGGGGAGTTAGTGTTTAATAGGTATACAGTCTGTTTGGGAAGATGAAAAAGTTCTGGAGATGGATGGTGGTGATGATTGCATAACAATGTAAATGTACTTAACGCCACCAAACTGTATACTTAAAAATGGTTCAAGGGGCTGGCCCAGTGTTGTAGTGGTTAAGTTCGTGCACTCCACTTCAGTGGCCTGGGGTTCACAGGTTCAGATCCCAGGCACAGACCTACACACCATTCATCAAGCTATGCTGTGGCGGCGTCCCACATGCAAAAATGGAGGAAGATTGGCACGAATATTAGCTCAGGGACAATCTTCTTGAAGCAAAAAGAGAAAGACTGGCAACAGATGTTAGCTCAGGGCCAATCTTCCTCAGAAAAAAAAAGAAAGAAAGAAAAAAGGTTCAAATGGTAAGTTTTATGTCATATATATTTTACTGGAATTTTTTAAATGGGGGAGAAAGCATGTAAGTAATGGACATTAGGCTTATCTGCAACTTCCCATGTCCTCTCCCACTTGTGTTCCCAGCACAGGGCCCACAGCTCTGTCCCCAGGGCCTCGGAGCACCCCTGGCTCCCCCACACACCTGCTCCCCCAGACCCACACTGGGCTTCCTTTGCCCTTAAGGAAATGAGAAGTTTTGTGTCAACAATTCCCCAGACACCCATGCAGTCCAGGGAAACCCCATTTCAATCTCAAAAAGAAACTTAAGGAACCAAGAATGATACTTTTCCTGATGCAATTTCTCTGCTGCCTTCCTAACAGGCATCATTTGGATTGGAGGAGTCTCAGAAAAACAAACACTCCAATCTCCTTGCCAGTGGCCAAAGACACTTAAGTTCTTTCAAGACACATCTCTCTCTCTGGACCACCCCAGCCCTCTGATTTATGGGGTGGATAGAAAGGGTCTAGAGAGTCACAGTTAGAAATAACAGGGGGAGGGCCGGCCCCGTGGCTTAGCGGTTAAGTGCGCGCGCTCCGCTACCGGCAGCCCGGGTTCGGATCCCGGGCGCGCACCGACGCACCGCTTCTCCGGCCATGCTGAGGCCGCCTCCCACATACAGCAACTAGAAGGATGTACAACTATGACATAAAACTATCTACTGGGGCTTTCAGGAAAAAAAGGAGGAGGATTGGCAATAGATGTTAGCTCAGAGCCGGTCTTCCTCAGCAAAAACAAAGAGGAGGATTAGCATGGATGTTAGCTCAGGGCTGATTTTCCTCACAAAAAATAAAAATAAAAAATAAATAACAGGGGGTGTGGGTGGGGAGGGGTGGTGCTGGCCAGATTGGGGTTTTCCTGGACTCACCTCTCTGTCTTTTGGGGTTCTTCCTCCCTGAGAAGCACTAGCCTAGAACCACTGCATGATTTTGCCCCTCACAGGGACAAGCAGGAGAACCTGGGAATCACCGATGCTATTGGGTCTGAAGGCAGAAAAGGGGTGGCCCGAGCTGAGGCTAGTGCCTACCCAGAAGTTTCTCTCAGTAACACAACAGTCATTCAACCTAGGCCACAGCTTTTTCTAATGCTTGCTCTTTGGGGTCAGTTTATTTAAGAAATGGCCACGGCAGTCAAACCTTTGCCCTGGCTCCTAAAAGGAAACAAACATTGGCATAATCCCTCCCATTCCAAGTCACCCCTGGGCTCTCCTTTAAGTTTCTCTTACATGTCATTACCCAAAACCAGGCTGCCAAGAGCTCCCGGGTCCCCTCACACAGGCTGTGGCTCAGCTCTGTGTCTACAGTGTGTCAGTGCCAGGCCATCTTCTCCCTGCTGGTCAAGAGGCTGAAACCTGCAGCTGGTGATAAGAGACGACTGATCAGAGCTCTCCGTAGAGATGAGGACAGAATGTGAGCATGATGCCTATTAGTTTTAAGCTGATGGGCCCAAAGGCAATGACCCTAGACAAATAAGGAGAGTGGGCTAGAAGGATCCCCCACATCCTGCAAGGGAAGCCCCACTGGAAGGAGGCAAGGAGCACAGCACAGGGCTCCCACTATGGAGGGAGGGCTTCAAGTGGGGTGCTGGCAGCCTAATAAAGGCAGAATCAGAACAGAGTCTGAGATCTGAGCCAGTTAAAGGGTTAAAAGCTGTTAGGACTTGGAGCAGGGAGAGAGATGCATAATCTGAATGTCACCAAGAAAACTTTGCAGCCAGCATCCAGATTTTCTAAATCAACCACTTCACCAAATTCCCCACCAGCTCATAAAATGCTTCCCTGACTTGCCTTCATTTCTCCGAATGATGCTATTTTATTAAACAGTGTTAGAGGTGGGAGGGAGGGGGGAGCCTCCTTCAAGGCTGTCCTAAATTTGGTTAGGTCCAGCATGTGTAGGCCCTGATCATTTGCAAGGTTGGATTTAAATATGCTATAATAGTGCGTGTGTGTAGACTTGTCTGATCAAGTAACGTCTAACCTGCATGGGAATTCATCACACAGCAGCGGAAACGCGTACAACAGACTCTAAGGAGTGCTTGCTTGTGATTACAGTGTTTGGAAATATATTCAAGAAAACGTATTTTGTTTTATACATACACATTTGCTTTTGCTCCTAATTCTTCTGGAAGCCTGACCATTTTAACTACTTCAGCATGGGCTCACTGTGGGGGTGGGGGGCAGTGTGCAAAGTGCTTTCATATTTTAAAAGGTGCTTCTCCCAGATTGCTGACCGGCTGGGTTGATGGTCCTTCTCTGGATCCATTCCTTGTTTTTCAAGCTGACCCAAGTTCTCAGACCATAAGGGTGGGTCAGCAGCAGCTGGGGATCTTAGTGGGATCTCTGCAATTCAAGGGGGCCTATTTGGAAACAGGATCTGAGCCGTGGGCTGCCTCTTTCTCAACCTTGTATCCAGCGGGCACAAGGATGCATAAGACCCCGGGGTAGATGGCCAAGTGACTTGTGAGTCAACTTTGCAAAAAGGAAGACAGAAAGAGGAACAGAGTGAGTGTAGGATGGTGAGATCTGAGGAAAGGGGGAACAAAGAGGAATGGGGACTGAGGAAGCTGGAGGCTTAAGACACCCTCCTGGGAGCCCAATGCATTGTCATGGGTATTGGCTCATCTGACTGGAGGCCTCAGGAGAGCCCATGTAAGGTCCCTGGCAAGCTAAACTGCCACTCCCAGGAGCACAACCACAGCCAGTGAACTGAGAAACCTTGGGGCCACACCTCAACCCTCTCCTCCCCACTCCCACCCCAGGACAGACCCTGTCACCATGCAGCCACCCACTGATGCACCAAGCTTCCTTTGGGCCCACTAGAGTACAAACACTCCAAACACTGATTCAGTCTGTATGGAAACCACAGAGCAGAAAATCACCAACAAAGCAACAACCACCTCACACATTCACCGCCTCCAAATATCAACCAGCATCAACCAGGCCTGGCCAGTGGAGAAATTCAAGACCCTCTCCTCAAAAACTCACAGATACACGGGGACCACCTAAGAGACTAACCTCAAGGACTCTCTGGGACCACTGTTTCTTTTGAACGCCCATTCGTGGGGCATATGTTCCATGGGCCTTTTCCTAACCTCACAGCTGTTCACACTGGCCTGCTCCTGAGAGAACTGGAGCCGGATTATCAGTGACCCTTCACCTCCCCCGGCCCTCCGCGGCCCCCCTCCATTTCTTCAGCTGGGATCGCCCGCAGAAGCTGAGCGTTTCCAGTGCTGGACTGACTTCTGCAACTTGGAGCAGAAATCGGGTCCGGGGCGAGGACGCAGGGCGCGCGTCGCCCACATTTTTGGCCCGGGGAACCGAGGCTCCTGCGATACGCATGGTATTTGGCCGGTGCTGCAGCGTGTGGGGAAAGATGATTACACTCGAGAGGAATCACGACTCTTCCCGGAGCCATTACTCGCGTCGCTCGGCACGCGCAGGTTCTGGCCCGGCTTTCAGCAACTCCCCCTCCTCGCTAACCATTCGCTAGTGATTCGTGGGCGGCCGTGGAGATGCGCCCGAGGCTGCAGTCCCCAAATTAAAGCACTTTTGCAGCCCGGACACCCAACGAGCTGCCTCCCCGCGCGCCAGGCCGGCACCTCCTTCTCGTGCGTCCCTCTCTCCGCCCAGCTCCCGGGCAGATGAAATGGATGTGATTTCACGCACATCCTGCGCGCACACACACGTGCACACACGCATTCCCCCTACAACGCCGCCCACACACACGCACGAGCCTGGACGTTTGCCTTTTGTGCTCGCTTTGCAAGACATGCTTTCCTGCTCCTTGTTTCCTTTTTTCATTCCTTCATCTCCTCTTCCTTCGCCAACTTTCCTCAGAGTCCTCCTGGCCTGGGTCATTCCCCTCCAATCCCTCTGCCCCCAGGGTGTCCCTCGCCCTCTCCGCCCTAGAGGGGCCGCGGAGACGCGTCCTGCGCGCTGAGCGAGGGTCTTGTTCTGCGGGCGGCTGGGACCGCGGGCCTGGCCTCCGGCCTGCGCCCTGTTTGTTTTCCCTTCGCCCCCTGAATGCTAGATTAAGACGTAAAGATTACCAGGGCCGAATAATGCCGGGAGTCAACACTCGAGCAAACAAAAGTGCTTGCACAACTCCGCCAACCCCGCTGAGACCCGGGCCGCGGGCTGAAGGAGAGAACGCGCTCCTCGCTGCTAATTACAAATAAATGATGATGTGCTCACTAAGTAATTGATTTAATGAAGTTCCTATGAAACTATTAAACCCGAGTGGAGGTCAGGCAGGAGGCGCCCCAGAGCGCCCATTGTGGGCTGTTTAACTCCACCAGGCTCCTCGGAAAGACATCGGGGCTAATAGGTGAAGTCACAGCTGCTCGCGCTGACTTTTCCGAGCGCCCGGCCGGCCGCGGGCACCCTCGCGCCCTCCTCTTGTCTCGCCCTCGTGCCCCGCCGCCCGTGCCCCGCGTCGGCCAGCTTACCCACGCCACTCCCAGCCCCGCCGCCAGCTCCCGAGGGCCTCTCCAAAGGGATCCCAGGTCTCGTTAAGAGCGGGAAGTTGAGCACCGAACTTGTGCGCACCGCCAGCGGTCGGCGGCGTCCGCCGCCGCTCACCCCTCCCGCCTTACCCCACCCCCGCCACTTCGTGCAGGAACTTCAGCCAGTGTGCCACGCAGGGTGCTCGCTCGCTCTTGGCAAGGTGCCTGGAACCCGAGCATGTGCCCAGTGCGCGGGCGGGGGCGGGGGTGGGGGGACTGAGTTGTGCCTGTGAGTGTGTGTGTGTGTGCGCGCGCGCGCCCGTGCGTTCCAGGCCAAAAGGCCCTGTTTTGCATCCCTTACCCTGGCCCGGGGCCTGTTCGTGCAAAAAAGAAGTAGAGGCAGGGAGAAGGGGACCGAAGAAAGAGGTGCAAAAAAGATCACCCAGGTCGGCTGTTGGGCATGGGAGCCTCAGTCTTAGGTTTTGCAGACCTGGGGCAGGAGGGGAGGGGGGCCATTCTGGCACAGCCCTCTCTCCTCCCCACCGCCCACCTCTGCCAGCGTCCTGACCCGGCCAGATGGTTCCCCGCCCTAGAGCGCCGCCTCCAGCTCCCAATAGGGCGGAAGGTGTAGGCCGCAGGCCGGAGTCTTAGGGCTGACTGACCCGAGCTACTTCCCTTCCCCCCTCGCGCACAGAGCCCAACCCTACAGGAAGGTAGGAACTTCTCCTGCAGGATGGCTCCTATGGGCAATGTGACCTCTCCTTATCCACGAGGGCCAGAGGGAGTCCGGAGGGACACATCCCGAGAAGGAGAATCAGACATGCAAACAGGCCTAGAGTTAAGGGTGCTAAACTCCCATACCCGGGAGCAAGGGTCCAAATCCCTCTCTCTCTCTCTCTCCCTCTCTCTCTCCCTCCCTCTCTCTCTCTCTCTCTCTCTCTCTCTCACACACACACACACACACACACACAGGCAAGAGTATTTGACACACACAAGCAAGAGTATTTGACTGCATCTCCCTCCACCCCCAAGGGACCTTGTGATAAAAGAGAAGGCCCATGTCCATCTGGAACTCCACACCAGGAGACAGGGACTCTCATGGAGGGTTCTGGCTGCAGATATCAATCTGCCAGGGTACCCTGCGCCCCTCTACCCAGCCAAGTCTTGTCTCTCCTCATCAAGAGTTGCTAGTTGAAAGAGAATTTCTTACAGCATGCATTTCATTTATGCCACAGTTAGTTGGCAGTAAGCTTCATTCCTTTTTTTTAAAGTCAGGAATTTCCAGCTGCTGAAACCAATTTCCATTTGATTTTGAATCAAACGTTTGGAATTGGAGAGGAGGGGATATTTTGGCGTGGTTGTTGGCACTCTGAAACAGAACTCCACTCCTGTCTGGATCTTCATTCTCAATGAGGGTCTCAATTTTGGACTCCTGGAGGGAATATTGTCAAAAATCTTCTCTGAGTCTTGCTTGAGGTCTCAGTTTCACCATCTGTAAAATTGGATTGGAGGTCCTTGGCTGAGGTCCTTTGGGCTTTATTTGTTTGTGATCTCTGAAGGGAACCTGGGGCGGGGGGGGGGGGGGGGGGAGTCAGTGAAGACGTCTGTTCCTTTGTCTGTCTTTGTAGAAGCTACTCCCTTTGTAGAATAACGCCCTGCCAGACTGTCTAATGGATTTTTTGCAGGGCTGGGGTTTTAATTTTCTCCACGCAGGAACAGACGAAAGAGAGTGGGTGTTCCAACCCAGCGAGTCCCGCGTGGCCCGTTTGCTCAAGAACACTCTTCAAGACATGCCGAAAGTAGTGCTCGCTGGCGCACGCCCCTCCCTGGCCCAAGGCAGATGTTCCCATTTTGTTCCCGCCTCCCCTGCTCTCACTCCAGCCCCTCGTATTCCTTCCCTGCTGATGACTGCATCCCTGCTGCCCTTAATGTAGGATGGGCCCTTCTCTTCAGCCTCCAAATGAGAAGTGACATTTGCACTCGGCTCAGCCAACGCGTGAGCAGAGCGCGGGGACACAGGCCCATTGACCGAGCGCGGCCGAGGGGCCAGCGGGCTCGGCGGCATCCGAAGCTGCCTTAATTAATACCATCTTAAATAGTCCAGCAGCCACCGAAGACAAAGTTGAAGAAAGACTTTAAGGCTGAGTGCCCCTCGACAAGCTCTTTTTCCCCGTGTCATTCAATATTTAATGCGCCCGCTTCTAATGCTACTACTGGTGTTCCTTTCTCAGCAAGGACATTATTTTTTCACGGTGCCCATAGCCAGGGAAAGCCCTTTAGGCAAAGAAAATCAAAATGTTTGTTGTTTTGGATGACTTATAACTCTTGTTTAACACAAGCACTTTCAGGAAAGTATAACAGGCGCAGCCTCCAAAGCAAACAACACAATCCTTGTGACAGAGTCGGACACAAAAAGCACATTGTCTTGCGGACTACCCCTTTTCTCTGGTGCTAGATGGGGGCCTGTCTCCGAGTGAACACCACGATGCCATTTCACTTTTGAACTATTGTTTTTGAGTTATGCCATGTGGTCAAAAGGAGCGAGAAGGGGGTTGTTTCCAGGCTCATAAGACAAACGAGTTGCCTTTTCATTGAAATCCCCCCGCGATCCTTGAAAACGGAGTTTAAATGTCACCTCCGCCTTTCTAATGGGCACAGGGCTGGAGGCGACCCTTCAAAGCGCCTGGGTGATAAACGACCCTTATTAAATATGGCCGGGACCGCTGGGAAAGTCCTGCGCCCGGCCAGCGCGCGGAAGAGCGCCCCTCGCTGGAGGGCCCTGGAGAGGCCGGAGCCTCCTCTGCAACCGAGGGGGGCCGGGGCGGCCGAGACCCCAGCCCAGGCTCGGGGCTCGGGGTGGGGGATGGGGGCTGAGGGTGGGGAGCCCGGGTGAGGGGGGGCAGTTGTAATACAACTTCTTATCTGCCGCCCCCAACACGCCCGTGCGCCCCCATCCCCAGAGACGCGGCGTGAAAGGTTGGTGCGTTTCCCCCTGACTTCTTTTTGTCCGTGGCGGAGTGGCGTCTGCAAGTCTGAGCTGCAAAGTTACTGATTTGCAGGCTGCATGTTAAGGCAGCCCATGTAAGTAATTTCTCCCGGCACCCTAGCAAAGGAGAACAAATCGCTGACAAAGGCGAGCGCTTTCGATTCAGCGGCGTCGTTAAGGCAACCCCAAAGTATTCCTCCTATAATAAGTTCCACTTCAAAGGGTTTCTCATTCAGCGGTGACTGCTTCGCACTTTTATTAAGTCCGGGCTTTTTCACTCGGAGGAATCATCTGTTTGGTTATTTTTCATCGTGTTTATTTTTCACCATTCACACAGTACTTGTATTAAATAAACAAAGAACAATCGTTCTGCAAATGAAAGTACTTAGGTGGGAGAGAAGGAAGAGGCACTGGCGCTCTGGCGCTCCTGCCCCTCTCCCCCTTCGTCTAACATCACCCACCCCCACCCCCACTCCGCTTTCTCTCCTCCTCTCCTCATACTTTCTCTCAAGCTAGAAGGTTCTGTGGGGGAATCTTAACAAAAAGTAGATGGAAATACATATATATTATTATATGTCATACATATAATATTATATGTGTAATATTATATGTAATATATATATTTCTGATGAGGTGAAAATTGCGCTAACTTGGCATGAAAGGAAAGGTCAGCGCAACTGTATCTTAATAGAGTGTCTCAAATTGCTGTGGACCCTCTGCCAGCGACTCCTCTGGCCCTGCCCATTGCCATAGCAATCCTGACGCTCCGTGTGGATGTACCATAAAGGCAGTAGTTTGAATTTCAAAGAGCATGCCTTTGAACTTCTCCCTGCCTGATTAGGCACTAGCGTTGTGTGTGAATGTGTGCTCCAGAGTGTTTGTGCATGGGCGTGGGGGGGTATCAGTTTTTGTTCAAGGAGGGAAAGTGGCTGGCAACCCCAGGGTGGTTCTGCTGTGGGCCTCCTTCGCCATCCCTCCAGCTCTGGAAGGGTGGGTTTCCGTGGCCACGTGTCTATTTTGGTAGACTGCTGGTGGACCAGCAAGCGATAGTGTGATGTGACAGGCTGAAAGTATTCATAAGTGTCTGGATTGTTTTGTTTGTCTGTATTCAGCTTTCCTTTCCTCTGACTTAAGGTGATCACTTGAGAAACCAGATTGTCCCCCACCACCACCCCCTGTTGTATTTCCTAACCAGACTGGGATAAAAAAATACTTCAGGCAAACATCTCTTGTCCCATTTTATAATAGGAAAGAGATGATGATAGTTACGTAGGTAGGTAGGTAGGTAGGTAGGTAGGTAGGTAGGTAGGTAGATAGATAGGAAGAAAGAATGAACCACTATGGTCTCAAAAAGCTTCCACAAGATGCAAGATATAAATGACAAGACTGCAATACAAATATGACCTCTACAGATAGTTGGGCCTAGCTTTCAAGGAGTTTGGGCCTCCTCTTTTCCTGTCCCCAGAGCTATCCCTCGTCTGTGGCCATTTCCAACTCCTTAAAAGAATATAATTTCCACCCTCAAGCTCTTTCTTAGATTTTAGGAGCATTAGCTTTATCAAAGGACATCCTGAATGGGGAAAAATATACATAAACTACAAATAACCACGTGTTCGAAGATTCTCCTAGCCTGGAAAACAAAGGTAGATGATTTAAAGTGTGTGCGAAGGCCACGAGGGCCATGATTTGCCTAGGAGAGATGAAGTCTTTGATGATAGCCAACTTAGTGTCAATAAGTGGCTTTCTTTGAGACATATTCAGATGGGAACGTCTTGCCTGCCAATTGCCATAGAAATCTTAACACACCATGAAGATTGTCCAAGCGCCAAGCCTTCCGTTCTGGACTAAATTACTTTGAAGTGGCGCAGGACGGGCAGTGGTCAATTTTAACTCTATAGACTGGACAGAGAACACTGGGAGAGAGAGATTGTGCGTTTTAAAGCAGAAAATAAGAAGGGGAAACTTGTTTTATACACTCTATACAAGGTTCTGCTCATTGTCAGATATCTTTTATCTTTTATATTTCCCATGAATGATTCATGTCTTGGTGGCTTTGTATCACCCTTCTTTTCACAGGAAACTTCATTAGAGAGCTATAAGTTTTCCCATTGATTGGGGCCCTCATTTATGAGTGTTTTTCTCCTTCGTGTGCTGGTTATTGTCATTAGGCTTAAAACAACTCTTTGCAACCTGTTTCACCTTTACTACTTTTAACAAACCTGACTTTTAAAAACCACTATAACCTTTTGGAGAAATGCTTATTGACATTACTACCAATTGTTTTTAACTATTTGCCTTTTATCAGTTTTGTATCAGCTAATAATAAAAGCAAGTAAAGGTTCAGCCTTGTTAATGTGGATAGTCGATTACATCAGTTTAAGCCACTTGGATATTTTGTTGTGAAAGAATCTAATTTCTCCTTAACACCTGCCCAGAAATGCTAAGTTACTTATATCCACTCCACTTCCAAATAAACCTCAATAATATTGGATTCTGATCTCCCCATTACCTGATAGAAGAGGTATTTGATGCCCACTACTCAGCTTCATTCAGGATGTGTTTACCTCAATACCCATCTCAGCTCTTGATTTTGCTTTTACCTCGTGTCTGGAAGCCTCTCTGTCCCTCTATCATTTGCTCATTCTTTTTCACCCTTTTACTTTAGAGGCTAGGCACCAAAGAAATGCTAAAATTTGTTTTTCAGATTCTCACTGATTAGGATCAATAAGGATATTATTAATTTTAACAAATGAATGCAGCAACTCCTAAGATTTATGCTAGCGTTACTTGCAATCTACAGGGCTTAGTCTTCATAAATACATTGTAATTTCTAGATTAGATTGTAAATTAAACCAAGCTGTAAAAATATTTTATTGCTGGGGGAGAGGCTAAGGAATAGAGATCAATGGAACAGACTAATGTTCACTACTTCAGCAACCTGTTCTGTTTGTAAGAGAATGGCAGAGATGTGCCATTATGTAAAACATAAGCAATACATAGGAAGAATACCTTTATTAAAGTTTTTACTTCATAATCACTCTTGCTTTCTTTCTATTGGAGGTACACATTTTCAGTTTTTATTTTAGGTGTATCAGGAACCAATAAATCTGTGGCAGAGTTAACCTATGCATGGCAAAATACATAAAATACATATTCCTTTGTTTCATAATAAATAAACCTGTAGCATAATAAAGAATAGTGCAAACTACCATTGAAAAAGTTGTATAAATAAAACAACTCATTATAAATCAGGAATATTTTGTTCTAATAAGTTTACGATACATAAATTATCCCCCCAAAGTTCATACCTTATCTTATTTTGTCTATTTGAAAGAGCTTTGAAAGTGAATAATATGAAAATCAAATAAACTTTAAAAATGTAGAATTATTTTATATTCAAGTTTTATGGTCTTTTTCTTTATAAAGGAGGGTCTGCATGTTTCATATTCACTGTAACAATCTGAAGACAACATTGAAAGGCTTTCAAAGTGACAGCACCACGCACTGTACTAGTAATATAATAGAACTATAAACTATATATAATCTTGTCAACACAATGCAAAAAAGACATGCAGGAAGAGTCCTGGTTTTCACATTACGTTGTTCATTCAAGTAAGCTTAAAAATATATTTTCCCATTTTCTTTCCTTTTTTTTTTAAATAAACCATGGATCATAAAATGACAATCTTTCACCAAAATGTGTAATATAATTCTTTGGTGTGCTTTGAACTCTTCCAGGAAAAAAAAAGGATGATGTCTGAAAATAAATTAATTCAACTGTACAAATAATAGTGTTCACATACAAATTATTAACAATGACAAGACTACATCAACCACTCACAGCACACAAAACAAATTTCTACAAACCCTGGGGAGGGGTGTCTTCAGGGTCTCTGAGGATAAATTAGTGCTCTTTAGTGTATTGGTATGATGTTTATGATGGACTATATTTTGCACACGAGATGTGTTGTACCAACCGAAAATAAATTGACTAAGAGTTATTGTCCTGGGTCCTTGACCATTTTTATCCTAGCTTGACAGCTCTGGCAAAGGTCACACATTCATCAGTGTTTGGTAGTAACTATAAACCGTTTAAAAATTTTAATATGTATAGCAACTCCCTCCCCTCTTTTAATGTAAATCATACACTTCACACACTGTCATTTTCAAATGGGATAGAGTTCAGTGTGCTCAGTGCTCAGGTGGAAGAAAATGCATTAAAATGCAGTTTCAGCATTGAAAAATAAAGACTTTTTAAAAGGTTGATACAACAGTATAAAAGAGGGGTTAGCCTGTTTTAAAAACAACAGCTTTCCAAAAAAAAATAGGCATGTTGCCAACATCACACCTCCTTAGACTTGCCTGTTAATTTTGGCATCCCAAAAAAACTTAAGATCTAAAACATGGACAGAGTAAAGAGGCAGCATCTGAAATTTCAGATTAAAAAAAAAAAATACCATAGAGGAAGAAGAAAACACTTTCTTCTATTTTATAAAATATCACAGTTTCACAGTTGTCTATTGCAGCAGCCTTTTCTTCTCTCCACTTTTGCTTCAATAATCACAGTAGCACAATATATGGAGATGCATTAAGGTTGCTGCATCATTTCTTTTTCATCATACAAGCAGGGTAATGAAGAAATAATCCTGTATAAAAATACTGTGTTAAGGTGAGATCAGTAATAAAAGAGTGGAAATTAAAAATTACAAGTATTAGAACTTAAAGGGCTTTTACAAATATTTTTGGACACAGGTACAGTCCAAGATCTGTTGGCAATGCAGCAAGTGTGTGGTTTACAATCAAGAGGCCTTTGCAGAATTAGGGCCCAAGGAGGAGGCGAAGAGGCTCCAAAGAAGCCCATGTTATGGTGTCAAAGGCATTCTCGAGGCACTCCAGGAAATGCAGAGGGCCTTGTTGCTGTGTTGAGTTCTGACTTAACGCTCTTTCTCTCCCCTTCTAAAAAATATATATATTGCATCGGCAGTGTGTATCTCAGTTAGCTAATCTCCCCACTCATTTTCCTTGGTACAACATACTCCCAGCCCTGTCCCCCTGCAACATACAAGTCCAGCTTTGTTGTTTTTTTGTTTGTTTTCTAAGAAAAAAAAAAAAAGCCCAAATATCTTAATTAAATTAATTAAATGTACAAACACCATAGGGTTTCATACTGAATAAATAGGGCTAATTAGACCTGGTGGCAAGTCTGAGTCACGGGTTTGTCTCAGGCTCGGCATTGTCTCAGGTTAGGATATGGTCCAAGGACTCCCACTTCTGATTTTACTTATTATTATGACTAATAAATTCTAATGTATCGTCCGCACAACTTCAGAGTTCCCGTACATCTCCTCATCTTCAGACTCCGAAGTGGTTCCGTTGCTGGAAGGTGTGTGGAGGTGGCTGGGGGCCCCACTGGCCTGGCAAACGTACCACTCATTGAGGTTGGTCACCTGAGGGGAGAGAGTGCTAGAGCGACTCCTGGTTGGGTCCAGCACAGGGGACAAGGGGGCACCCACAGGAGTCCCCACTGATGAGTAACCAAAGGCTCCTGGAGAAGGTGGTGGGGACTTGCAGTGAATCTTCATGTGCTTCCTCAGAGAGCTCGGGTGAGTGTAGGATTTGTCACAGCCTCGAATCTTGCAGTAGTAGGGCTTGTCGCTGGTGTGGACATGTGAATGTTTCTTTCGATCACTGCTGTTGGCAAACTTCCTGTCACAGCCATCAAATTCACATTTGAAAGGCTTTTCCCCTGCAACAAAACATAAGAAAAGTTAACAATTGCTTTTCAGAGACTTCTCACTTGAGAGAAATCTTGGAGCAGAAATGAGGAGGCATTTTCCGTTTCTCTTGAAGACCAACTCCCAGCCCAATCCCTCTTCCTAATTCCTATGTTCTAGGAAGCAACAGGGAAGGGATACCCCAGGGATGGATGGGCCTGGTGTCCACTGGCCTGGAGGCTCTCCTTGACCTGGGCTTGTGAGAAGCTAGATGTCAACCCCTGCAGTACCATAGGGGTCAGGGGGACAATGGCTAGCGTATGGTCCAGGATATAACATTGAAACCCAACTAGGACCCGGATGCCCAGGTCCTCACTCCCCTCAGGTCTGTAAATGCAAAAATACAAGCAGATTCCCTGTGAAGATAAAATGATCCTTCCAAAGCCACTTTGGGGTAAGAATATAAGCAAAAGAGAAGAAAAATACATACACTAAATTAAAAGTAAACTGGGGTGGTACAGTAAAATTATAACAAGGGCATTTTGTTTCAGAGTGTTCCCTAGGATTTCACTGATGGGAAAGGAAATGAAATAAAACAGAATTCTGTCCTCTTCAGAAATAAAAGGCACCTGTGCAACACACAATCCCACCACTGGATTTTTTACAAGCCTAGCTGGGCAGAGACTAGGCCCTTGGCCTCTTCGTGCTACCAGCTTTGCTCACAACTTGCAGGGCAATTAAGAGCCTAGCGGAACAGAACCTTAACAAGCATTAACAGAGACCACAAGCCTCAGCCAGAACCTGGCATTTACCTGGCGCCATAGGTAAACCTATTCTAACAGCTTTCTACACTGCTTAATAGTCAAAAAAGATGGACTATTTAGCAGCCTTCTGGCCCATCACCCCTTCAAGCTGCTCTAACCACCCCAGGAACACAATGCCTTTTAAACACAGGGCCCCTAGTCCAGGAAGTGGAAATCCTTAAAAAGACAAGTAGAAATTCAACCCCGCTACACCTTGGCACTAGAAAGCAAGAAAGAAAGACAGCAGGTAACAGTATGAATTTTCCCTCTCACCTTATTATCTACGAACTTGGTGAATTTGAGTCCATAATTGAACAACTCATCTCATACATATTGTTGTATAATATTTTCCTCATATTTAAATGATTTTAAAAATAAAGTTTAATTTCTCCACATTTCAGCAGGTACTCTGGTGACACACAAGGTATAGCCTTCTCCTTGCTTTTCGATAATTTATTAAAAAAACGCAAACAACTATTAGATCAGCTTAGTGCACATAAATTTTTTTGGTGAATTTTCTTATGCAAATATTTCAGTGTAGTTTTTTTCTTTGTTTTGTGTGTGTTTTTTTTTAATTTCAGCAATGATAACTGCTTCAATGCCAATGCCAAAGTATGTTAGCACATCTGAAAGTATTCAGATGCCTGGAGTATAACTTACCCTACTTGGAAATACTGTTTAAAAATGAAATTAGATATTCAAATATACCTCCTACGTTGATCTATAAAGAGAGGAAAAACACAACACAACGATAATCACAACCTTTGAAAATTCTCTGTAGATGAGCTGCAACAAAAACAGTTAATCGATTTTTATCACAACATCAGCTATTTGTCTGGATTTCTGTATTCCACTTTAAGTTGGAGATAATACTAACTTAATATAACAATCTTCAAAAAAAATTTTAATCAGCTTTTCTTCAATATGGAGGCTTAATCGGTTTTATTCACCCTATGCAAATGTGCAATGTTGTTGTTTAGAGATCTCCTGTTTCTGTACAAGCTCCATATCCCGCCCGGATTGTGGAGAACAAACGACCTGAACATTTCAGGCTCCGCCACTGCACATGATAAAGACAAGCAATTAGATCCAGTAGAGAGAGATACGGAGTGGAAAGAAAGAGAAAATTAAGGAGAAAAGAAAGGTGGAGGAAGAAAGTATAAGAAAAAGGAAAGGGTAATAGAACTTCCTATTTTATTCAAGGGGCCTAAGGGTCGTAGTGAGCAAATTCTACCGAACTAGATAGACAGGGTGAGAGACCCCAGCGTTTACTTTCAGATTCTGACACAAAGGCCATGACAGAATTTAACTACTTACAGAGCTTTAGAGAGTAAGAGAACTACGTGTGGGTAACTCCCAGCTCCTACAAGTTCGCTCTCCCTGAGAGAACTCGAGTCCAGCCCAGAGGAAGGTTATAAACCGAAATGGGGGCACGTGGCTCAGGAAATGGGCCTTCGGGAGTGGCCAGGGGATTATTTCCTTTGATCGTTCTGTTCTGGGATCCCAGATAACCCGCAAAAGGGACAGCGGCGTGGGAGGGAGGGGAGTCGGGGATGGTCCCTCTCTGGACACAATGCTCAATGACTAAGTGGCCATTGAGGAACCCCAAAAACACCAGGCGCGGGTTTGAGTACGAACGTGAGGCGCTCGCATCCCTCCCTGAGGGACCCGGCGAGGTCCATGCAGCCACCCCGGGCCGGGCAGAAATGCAACCTTGAGCATGATGTGTAACCAGAAAACAAAATGGCCCTGAGTCCCCTCGGCGCCCGGGGTCTCCTCCGCCCGCCCACCCCCAGGCCGCGCGCACGCCCCCTCCCGGGGGCCACCATGGAGGGGGCAGGAGGCAGCCTGTCCCTCAGGGGCCAGAGAGCTGGGACCCGGGGCAGCTTCCGCGCCATCAATTTCCAATTCCTTGCTTCACGGGGCGGAAACGGCTCTCGGCTGCGAGCAGCTCTCCTTCCCGCGAAGGGAAGGTCCCCTCCTCCTCCTCCTCCTCCTCCTCCTCCTCCGAGGCCCGGAAAGGCGGGAAGGGCCCGAGGCCGCAGGCTCCGCTTTTAGGGGTTCCCTGTGGGGAGGACCTCACCTCGCGCGCCCCCTTCACGGTCCCAGGCCCCTACCCCGTCGGGAAGTGGTGGGCACAGGGGCAAGCAGCTGGCTTAGCGAGCCAGGAAGTTTTTACGAGAGCCTTGTGGGAAGTTTCCGTTTGGAAAAATCATTACGGCAGACTGATCCCGATTAGAAAAGAACTGGGCTGGCGAACGGAGCGCCGGGGAAAACGTACTCCCGGCGCACCATCGGCCGGTCCACAGGAGGCCTGGCAGGTGTCGGCCGACAAGAGCAAGGCCTGGGGCTCCAGCCTTGGGCCACCCTGACCCGGCTCCTCCCGCAGATCCCCTAGTGCCCTCGGGCCCCGCCGCTGCCTCCTCGGCGCCGCAGCGCCGATAAATCAACCAAGTAATTACTGAATGTAAACTCTAGTTACTTAAGTGTCCTCCAAGGGGTAATATTGTCCGTCCCTATAAATCCCGACTGCGCTCGCGCTCACCAGCGCTTCCGCCCAACGCGCTTGTGCGTTCAAAGGGGGCACACGACCCACACAGGAGCCATCCCACCGCCCCAGGCCGCAGCCGCCCTACCCCGGCGCCGTGGCACCCCCAAAGGCAGGGCTTGGCAGTGGGGTGGGAGGGGTCCCCACGGCGCTGGGGGCTTCTCCCAAGTTCCACGGCGGGGTAGGCCCCAACGACTGCGGGAGGCTCTGCAGCTCGCCCGGTCCTCCAAATACAACCTTCTTTAAAAGGAAAAAGCCAGTTTTCTCCAGCACCCTTTAGGGTATGTGTGATAAAATGTGTGAAGGCTTGTGTGTGTATGAAGGTGTATAAATGACGTGTGAGGATGTATGTGGAAGGTGAGTGTGTCAGGGCATATGGGGGTCCCAGCAATGAAAGAGGGGGGTGTATGAGGAAATACAAGTGTGTGAAATTGTGATGTGTATGCACAGGAAGATGTACATGTGGGGTGTGTAACGGTCTGCGTGTGTGTGTGTGTGTGTGTGTGTAGGGGGGAGGTCTCCGGGGGCCCAAGAGCGCACTCCTTTCGAATTTTGCACCCGGAGGGATGGGACCTCGTCCCTTCCTGTAGGGGCCACACCAAGCTGGGCCTGGGGCCCCAATACGGCAGCAAATCCCATGGGCCCCTAGCAGCCCGCTCTTGGGAGCGCAGCGACCGCGAGAGGCCTGACACCAGGCAGGGAGGGAAGAGTCGCCAGGGCGGCTCCGATTCCGGCCCCCCTTCCCCATCGCCCTCCCCAAGTTCCCCGGGCCGGGCGGATGGGGGCTGCCGACCGTCCTGGGCGCCTTCCTGTTCCGGCTGCTGCTGCTTCTGCTCCGGGGCGGCGGCGGTGGCTGGAGCGCGTTGCCGGTCCCGGCGGAGGGGCTGCGGACGCGCCGGAGACTCCACCGTGTGGGAACCCAGCGCGGGGCCTGTGTGTGCTATCGAATTACTTATTCATAGAAAAAAAGGGGGGAGAGAAAAAAAAGAAGTCACATGTCCGGGTTATACGTATGCGAAGAGCAGCAGCAGAAGGAGGGAAAAATTAAGGCGAGCAGGAGGAGGAGGAGGAGGAGGAAGAGAAGCAGCGGCGGAAGCGGCGGCGGCACGGCAAGGCGGCGGCAGCGGCGCGGCCGGGGACAGACACCCACCTGTATGAGTGCGCTTGTGGATCTTGAGGTTCTCGGAGCGCGCGAAGACCTTGCCGCAGCCCGGGAAGGGGCAGGGAAAGGGCTTCTCGCCGGTGTGCACGCGGATGTGGTTGATGAGCTTGTATTTGGCCTTGAAGGGCTTGCCCTCGCGCGGACAGTCCTCCCAGAAGCAGACGTGGCTGCTTTGCTCGGGGCCACCCACGTGCTCCACCGTGACGTGGTTCACCAGCTCGTGCATGGTGCCGAAAGTTTTGGAGCAGGGCTTGGAGCCGCCGGCCGGGGACAGTGGCGGCGGCCCGGCCAGCTCTTCGGGGTCGATCCACTTGCAGATAAGCTCCTGCTTGATTGGCTGCCGCATGTAGCGCAGGAAGGCCCCGGCTGCCCCTGGGAGGTGGGGGTGGTGCTGGTGCGGGTGCTGCGCGGGCGCCTGCGGCGGCGGCGGCGCCGGGGGCGGCGCGTGGTGTTGCAGGTGGGGCCCCGGTCCGGCCGCCGCCGCGGCGGCCGCTGCCGCCGCCAGGTTCAGGTTTAAGTTCACGCCTCCGTAGCCGTGCAGGGCAGCTGCTGCGGCGGCTGCCACAGCCCCGTAGTGCGCATCCCCGGAGCGCGGCGCGAAGGGCGGCTCGGCACGGCCGTACAGCTCTGCCGCCGCAGCTGCCGCCGCCGCCGCCAGCCCCAGGCGCATCTGGCCGTTGAGAGGGTGCGGGTGGCCGCCGGGGGCTCCTGGCGTATCGTGCAGCGCGGGGAAGAGCGCCGGGCCCCCGCCGCCGCTGCCGTCCGGGCCCGCGTAGGTGCCGCTGGCCGAGATGAACATGCCGGCCGAGTGGGGAGGCGGGGCCGAGTGCTGGGGGGAGCCGGTGCCGGACTGCTGCTCCCCTCCGAGCGGGGCCCCGTGCATGGCCGCCGCAGGGGCCGTGGCGGAAAGGTCCCTCCGGAGGACGAAGTCCCTGCTGTGGCCTTTGCCGCTGCTGCCGCCGCCGCCACTGTTGGTGGTGGTGTAGCCCGAGAGGGCAGGAGGAGGAGGGGGAGGGGGAGGGGGTGAAGGGGAGGGAGGAAGAGGAGGGGCTGGGGGCGGGGGCGCGGAGGGCTGCGCGCTGCTGCAGCCCCCGCCGCCGGGGTAGGTGCAGGCGCCAGAGTGCGCGACCGAGGCTGCAGCGCGGACGGCGGCCGCCAGGGCCTCGGGCTGTGCCGGGAGCGCCTGGGAGGGAGGGCTGAGGCCCAGTGCGCTCGCCTGGGCCATGTGCTCGGGTCCGAGCGGAGTGATGACCACGCCGGGGTCAGCGCCCAGGTCCCGAGGGCGGAGGTGCGCGGCCGGGGCGCGGAGTTGGGAGTGGGCGGACGGGCTGGCCAGCGCCGGGAAGCCTGTCATATTCTGAAGCGGCCTGGCCTGAGCTGTTGCCAAATCCGCTAATCTCAGCGCTGGCGAGTTCCTCTTGCTCAAAGGGGGATCCATCAGAACTACACAATCAGACCCATAGACCCTCACTGGGGGAACTTTTTTCCCTCTTCCCGCCTTCAAAAACATGTATATATTGGGCGCTCTTTAACTTCTTTGTCCTGGCCTACTAACTCTGCTTATGCCTGTTCTCACTCTGTCCTCCAGCGATTGGCAGAGCGAACACCACATTTGAGCTGCACAGTGGGACCGAGATTTTGGAAATGGCACGGGTGGGATTGGAGGGAGCCGCGTGATTGGCAGCAGCCGCGGCTGCCCGATTGGCTCCTTTTCAGGCCCTCAGCCCAGCGGGGATCCGCCCCCGGCTCGCGGCCGCGTTCGCTTTCTCTGCGTTCCCCCTCCTCGCCCGAAGCCCTGCGTCCCCGCCTCCCCGGGGATGCCCAAGTTGCACTTGCCGAAAGTTTGTACCCGGCCTGCGCGCGCAGCGCCCCGCGTTCCCATGACGTGGCTTGCGGAGAGCGCGCGCTGGCACGCGGCCGAAGGGCGTCGGGTGGCCAAGTGCTGGCCACCCGCGGGGGGCAAAAGGCGGGGGGTGGGGGAGCCCCAGGGAGCACCCAGCTTCAAAAACCTCTGCCTCGCCGCACCCAGCTCCCGTGCAGCATTCAAACACTTCTGCCTCCTCCCTTGGAACAGCCCTGGGCTGTTCTGTGGGGCACAAGGGCGAACAGATGTACGCCCGTCGTCGTACTTGTAGAGATGATGCTAGAAACTTCTTACTTGGGAAGGACACCCCATCTGCCAAGCGCTCACTAGGGCGCACAGACTGGAGACGGAATGAGGAAGGATATTAAAGTCCTATTGGTTGCAAAACACCAGGTAAAGTCAAAATAAATCTCTCCCAAAAAGAACCGTTTTACCTCGACTTTTTAGTTCATGGAGACCTTTTCAACGTGGTTCAAAGGAGTTGGCACGAAGTGTAATCTTACTGCTCATCGGTTCTAGATCTGCCACTTCCAGTTAGATCTACCGGAAGGGAAAACATCGGACAGCACTTCTAATTTTTGCTTCTTGGAGATACAGTGGCAAGCAGGCCAAACAGCATGTCTCCAGAGGGAAGCGGCTAAATAAACAATACCCTTTAAGCCGAATTTCTCCTTCCGGTCCAGAACGCACTCCACACGTGTGCCTCAGTTTCTTTGAAAGGACCACAAATTAGAATTGATCCAATAAAATAATTATTTTAAAATCAAGCAATATCCTCGCTATTTGTTTACAAATAGAATAACCTTTTACCCTGTTATTGTTTTCTAATAAACTGATCTAACAGAAAGATGTCTTATTTGAAAATCATAAAAACTGGCTTTTTAAAAAAGTGAGCTCCATCCCTTTCAGGTGATTTGCTATCAAATGAGTTTTTCAAAAAAAGAGAAATACGTTCCTGCATCATTTGGGGGGGGGAGGTGACGTCCGCTAAACTTTAGGATTCTTACTGCCGGGAAGTGTCACTTCAGCTTTTAAAAAGAAAGTGTCTTTAAAATGTAGTGATATTCCAAGATGGTCAAAAATTAAAGTCAGGGTTTTTAATTTTTATTGTGCTGCCTGCATAAAATTATTTGTAAAAAAAGTCATAATGACTAAAATGTGATCTTTTTTTCTTTTGGGATACAATAAAACATGTTACCACCTTAGTTTGTTTGCAGGCCAAGTAAAAATAGACTGCATAAAGCTGTCATCTGGGAGATGGTCCAGGGAAGTGATAAGAAATATTTTAAAAAGAACTGATTTGATAGCTCCATGTACATTGGTGTGAACAATGTTTAACAGTGAAGTTCCCTGTGAGCCTTGGGAATGTCATTTCTCTTATAAAACTGACAAGCAAACAAAGAAAATACTACAATCAAATTTCAAAGGGGCCTTTTCTGTAAGTTTCAGTGAAGTTCAAATACAGGGAAATAAAGGCATGAGTGCAAACACAACGAAAAAATTTTAATAAACAACAGTGACAAAATCAACATCTATATTTGGAAAGGACGAGTTTGTCACAATTTTTGTTTCAAAGACTTAAAACATCTCAAGCCAACCAGACAAAGGTGGAGCCGAGGACTGCCATCTCCATGGACACTTTATGGAGAAAGCATCATATTTGGAATTGTCACCACTGTCTTCATTTCCTCTCAGAACACTGCAGATGAGTTTCCTTTATTTGAATTTTTTGGCAATGAGCATCAGTACTTCCATAATGGCAGCTTTGCGTTCAATCCTGCAGGTTATAAGTAAAAACAAAACCAAAAAAAATGAATGAAGAAAGAAAATAAACACAACCTAGCCTTGAATATGGACTGTTGAGCATTTTTATTGTGCAATAAAATGGGTACCTCCACCCCTTTCAAAATAGCTTTTCCTCAAAATTATAACTGCTTTGTTTTATTGAATTGCTGAAATTTAATGGTTTAATGGGTGAAGGCATGAAGGAAAGGCTGTAAAAATGTGAATAATGGTGCAGCAGAGCCGTGTGGAATCTGGAACCCGCCTCCTTGTACCACTCTTGTTAAACACAGCGTGATATGTATCTGTCATCGATTTAATATGTCTTAATTCAAATATAGCTCCCTAATCAATTTCTTTTTATGGAAGCCTTTAAAAAGAAAAGACTTGCTTAGGAAATAATAGAGATTTGGGTGGCGATTGGAAAGAGGGATATTTACAAACTGCATTTAATGAATATTTGCAAATTTATGACCAAACCCAGACCCTAAAAAGATAATTGACTCAGGTAAATCGACTTGAGATGCTAATTCTTAAAAGAAAGAACTGGGAGCAAAATTTCAATCAACACCAATAAGGCGCCAATAAACCGCCTGCCAATTAAAGCTGAGAATAGGCCTAGCTAGATGGTCATCAGGAAGGCTCGCAGTGGATTTCCGGGATTGCCTTTCTTTATAAAAGAGCTTTTTATTTTGTAGACGAGTTTTTTGTTATTGTGATGACCCGCCTGACCCCAGGTGCGCTGTTTCTTTTTCAAGCCGTTTGGGAGCCAAATCAAACCCCCTTAACATCCCGAGTTTCTAAGGACCCAGTAACTGTGTCACACTTCCTAAATAAACACCAACAATTTCCAGGGCGTTGAAGAAAATAATACTCGTTTTGGGTTTTTAAATTTTTTTTAAAAGCAGGGGGCTATGGAAGTCGTTATGCCTGTTGTTCTGTGGATTTAGCCCCATATTTCCGCAGTAATACTGGTCGTCAGGGCCGATCCTCAAAACTTTTGCAGCGAGGTGCTAGTGAGGGGGCAGCAACGCGGCAATCCGTGGAAATGCCCTTTCTGGGGTCAACAGGTGTTCCTGGGGGAACATCGATTTCCAGACCTCACTGTTGCACCCCGAACCCCAACCTCCTCCCAGCCCCAAACAAAGGCGCGAGGGGGCTGGGAGGTACACTAAACGCGAAGCTGGCCGGAACCCGGCGTCCACACCGCGCTCACTGCCTGGAGACAACAGGAGCGGTCTCTGGGGATGCCCAGGCGGCGCTTACGGCTTTTCGCTGCGCGGAGCGGGGCCGGAGGCTCCCCGGTGCCCTCCCTTCGTCACTGAACCCAGCCAAGTTTCCTTGCGACGGGTGTGGGCAATTAATAAACTCTAAAGGAAGTGAATTAGACACTTCCTGGCTTTTGAGCCTTTGTTTGATTGTTTCTGCAGGCGGGAGGAGGGGGTAAACTGGGGACGGTGAGGTGGACAAGAAAGGAACTGAGGGACCCACGGAGCTGCCTTTTATTGTCCTTGAAATGGCTTTACGTCTCTCGCGTCCCGCGCGGTTTCCGCGAAGCGGCCTCCTTGCAGAAGGGCTGGGTGCCCGGAGAGTTTGGAGAGCCTAGTGTCATTTGGCCCGCTCCGGAGGCAGGTTCAAGGGCGAACAGGGTGCCCCGAGTTACCCGAGGGATCGAAGGACTTTTGAAGCCCAGCGCAAGGGCGCCAGTGGGTGCTCAACTGGGAGGAGGAGGGTTACTAGCAGACACTGGAAAGGGTGGGGTACACTCAGACCCCTCTAAAGGCAGGGGGAGATTGGCAAAGGGGCCCACAAAGCTGCATTTCAATTGAGCTTTTTCACGGCTGGAAGTGATGAGGAATTTGGGTTCAAGGGCTTTTCCCAAATCAGGCTCGCCAGGCATCTAGGCCGGGAGAGTACCCGGCCACCTCTCCCGGCCGCCTGCCCGGCTTGCACTCGCCAGGGATCAGATCCCCACCTTCCTGCCCTCACCACTTGGGATCTGACCCCGTGGGAGCCGCGACCTGGCTCAGGGGCCTTGGGTGCCCCAAAGCACCGCGCAGTGCGCAGCCCTTTGGGCGCCTCTCCGAGACTTGCCTCTCCATTCCGCACTTCTGAGCTCGAGCTGAATCCTCAGGCTTCACAGATAAGCCTGGGGCTAAGAATAACCAAAAATGTGCTTCTTGCTAGAGTTTATGATCCCGGTCCCCGTGTATATGGACTTAATGAGGATTTTTAAAAAGCAGAAAATTAGGGCTGTGTGGCCCTGAGCAAAACGTTGGTTTGGAGTTGGTTCGTTTGTTTTGGATAGTCAAGAATTGGACTTATACCATGTCCACCTGACCTTAATGGTTAAAAGCCCTTGAAAAATTACGGCTCTCTTTACTTCCCCACTACTAAAAAATAAGTTGAGTAAAATTGGCCTGTCATCAAATATTCTCATTTGGTTATCAATCATTTTTACCCTCAGAGATGAGGGTTGTTGGAGAATGGCCTTTGACCCATTAGGGTTGGCAATTTCTTGGGAAATGCCTAATTGTTGTGTTTTAAAATATGCTTAAAAGGTCAAAACAGGAACCACAAAACTCCCTATGTGTTCACGGTTCATATAATCACTCAATATTTATTTATATTGGCTCCAAGATGTACTGCTCCTCTCCTTCATTCTTTATCCTTTAGGATGTTTTTGGATGGGGGTAAGGGAGGAGCAGAGGATGTGTGTGTGTGTGGGGGGGGAGGTTTTAGTCTCAAATTTCGTGAGTAGTTCCCCCCACTCCACAGCCCTTCCAATATCTATACTTCAATATTTGAAGAAGCTGTTAAGATAAATCAAATAGTGACACGTTGATGGATTTACTTGTGTAAGCAATATGGTTGACATATGGCATTGTTATTTATGAATGACAGCATAAATTGTATTACAAAGTCTACTGCAATAATACGGCAGTTTATTGGAAAGCTGCTCCCCTGTCACCAGTATTCAACTTCCCTGGATATAGTTCGCCTGAGAGCCCAAAGGACAACGGTCCTCAAAATAATTAAACACATTTATGTAAGCTAATGCCTCCTGTTTTTTGTATTTGTTTTGTTTTGCAGCAGTAGAAACACTCCCATCAGAGGAAAGAGGAGACAAAGTAAGGACAATTAGTTCTCTTCCTTTGGCAAAACCACAACCACTGTCACAGAAATGTTGGCTTCTGTTTGTTTGTTTTTTTTTCCTAAGTCCCTAAAGACAAATACACAAACATTTGCATGCCTATCACTGAACTGCTGGTGAGCATATATTTTATATAGAGACTTTTTATAAGCCCGGTTACAGAACAGTAAATTTTAACTGTAGAAAGAAGAGAAGTTCTATTAGCAGACTGGAGAGGGTCTTATCCTATGATAACTCCCCACGTCCACTCAACCTCCCCCTTCTTAAAAATGGTATTTAAAAGTTACAACATTGGCTGAGATTTTCACGATTTCCTCTTCTTTTACATTACAGATTTCCCCTTCTTTTACATTACACTTCTCTAAAGCTCTGACAAAGAACTTTTGTTCTAGGTGGGTTTTCCAGAGAGGGCTCCCCCACCACACATGTGGTCCTTCACGGGTCACGGCCTCCCAGCCCAGGAGTGGCTGAAAGGGCTGAATTAAAGGTGATCTGCAACTTAATATCCTGTTGATGATCTTGTTGAATTTATGAGTCTGTGATACAGAGGATGGTGATGAAATCCTGTGAAGTCCTGATTTTTTGTCTCGTGTACACAGCTGATTCCACATTTGTTTCTCCCATCTCTTCCCCCATTTTCGTTCCTTTCCTTGAAGAGAAAATTAAAAATTTGAATGGTATGGCCACCGTGTGTTTCTACTTTCCAATTTAAAGGTAGGTTTTGTTTGCTTGTTGGTTTTTGGCTTCTCCTGGCCAGCAACATATACCTATGTGTGTATGAGAGTATGTCGTGTGTGCATATACATTGTTTTTATTTATACGTACAAAAAATACTCATCACACTACAAATCAGTCAACTGTTCAGAGGCCCACAAACCGCAACGAGGCGCCCGGGTGTTTGATGGGATTTTCTGTTTTTTGAAGACAACTCGAATTTTCTGTCGCGCTGTCATTTCTTCCACTTGCCGGGAAATGGACGCCAGCCCGCGGGCCCAGGGGCCCGCCAGGCAAGGCCATCCACTTACTGCAAAGCCCCGACTCTCGCCAGCCCGACACAGGTTCTGGAGATCTCCAAAGAACAATTTTGGAAAACTTACGAAGAGTGGACATGTTTGCCTGATGAACACAGTTGTGGGTCCCGCGGGTCTGACACGGCCACGGGTCGTTCCAGAAACCTGTTGAAAAACTGAACTCACTCGCATGTTGCGGAAGGCGCTTGGCCGCTTTTTATCCTTCCGCCAAGGAACCCAAATCTACTTTTGAGGCAATGACTCTGAAAGCCTTTGCAGGGGTTTTCCCCCCCTTTTCTTTTTCTTGCTTTCTTGCGCGCGCTCTCTTTCTTCCCTTTCCTTCCTTAAAAAAAAATACTGTTATGAAGGAAAAGGCTTTTGCGGTTTCTAGAGAAATAAAGCACTTCTAAGAGGGGACGGCGACGTGACTTTGAACTTGGCTCAGCTCCTCTGTGTCCTGCAGAGAGAAGAGAAGTGGAGCCGGGAAAGAATAGCTAGGAGGGCCCAGCCCGCGGGGTCTCCGGCGGGAATTAAGGAGTCTGCCCCACCACCCGACCGCGCGCGGCCCCGGAACGCAGCGCCGGCGAGCGCCCAGCCGCGCCGGCCCGGCCCGCGGGCGCTGCCCAAGAGCAATCAAAGCGAAAGGAGAGAATGGGGCAAGGAGGAGAGGGACAGAGGAGTGGGGAGGGGGCGAGAAATGGAAAAGGAGGAAAACTTGAAGTCTGATGGCTTGAGAGAAGGAAGGGAAGTGAGGCTTGCGGATGTGCGGGACTGCTATTCTCAGGACCAATCTCTAAGAAAGTATTTTCTTTTGGAAATATTTTGGAGTAAGCTTTGCCAATTATTCTCCCATCCTCCATAGAAATTAATGAATAAAGTAAACAAGTGTGAAAGGCTGTGCATTGGGCAATTTTTTATCGATTCCATGTAGCAGGGCAGCCTCTCTGCCTGGAGATTTTCTCCTTGCTCTCTGGCGCTCTCTCAGGTCCCTCTCTGCGTAGGGGGGCAGGTTGGCATTTGCTTCTCCCCCTCCTTATACAGAAGGAGGTGGGTGGAAAAGAGGAACATTTCCGCCTTTCAGGGAATGCGAGAATCTCCAGCTTCCAGGCAAACTCCCGGGCTTTCAGACAAGATGCCGGTCTCCCTCCTTCTCGCGCCCCCACCCCCCACCCATGGCAGGGAAGGGGGTTGGACAGCAGGAGGGCACAGGGCCCCTTATGCAAGGAGCTGCGGCCAGCTCCGACCTTCAGAGATCCGCTTAAGCCGGCGGAGGCTGACTGTGCCGGCACGAGAGAGCCTGGGATCTGCCAGCAATAGCGAGCTAGAGCTGTCTTCCCGCGTTTTTGTTGATTTCATTTCAACATGAAATTTTGAAGAGCATGTTTTCTCTTACTTGAATTTTATTTCAACTCCCAGAGATTTGTATATCGAGGCAGATCTCCACACCAGCTAGGCGAAGAAAGACGCTGGCCTCAGGCCTTCCTCCATTCACACCTCCGCAGCCTCCGGGCCCGCCGTTCTCTCTTCTGCTACCCCGGGAGCGCAGGCTTTCCGCGGCGGGACAGGAAACGTCCGCGGCAGCCAACCAGCGTCCGGGGGGCGGCCGGAGCCCCAGGGCTGTGAGACAGGCTCGGCGTGGCTCAGGGAGCAGCCTCGCGGCCCCGCCACAGCCCGAGAGGGATGTTCCTCGCTCCTGAAGGAGTGATAAATATCTTCTAGAAGGTTTAAGCCCTACCAGTCTGGAGATTTCTTCTCCGGAGGCCCTGAGCCTGACCTGCGGCCACACTCCAGCCTAAGCCTTGCGTGGCCGCGCGCCTCGGGCGTCCCCACACTTCCCACCCCACCGTGGCAGCGGCCCGGGCTTCTGGGCATCCACCCCGAGGGTGACATTGTCTTTAAACGACTTCCAAACAACCCCCTCCCTCGCGGGGGCCCCTGCCCAGTGTTTACTGCTTTAACCGGAGCAGAATGCGAGCGGCGGGAGAGCGAAGGCGCCTAGCTGCTGGTGGGGGCAACGGCCGGGGAGGGAGCGGCATCTGGGTGAGCGTCCAGAGTGGAAGGAAGGAGCATGTCTGGCTTTATCTAGGCCCAATACTGCACCTGTGTTTTCAATACCACAGAACAACTTTACAAAGTCGGGGGAGGGGAGGCTAGGGAGCGTGCCAGCCGGGCAGCAGACCGGCCCCCGGGCCGCTCCCCGCCGCGCGCTCCCGGAGGGGCCCCGGGCCTGCAGTGTCCGGACACCCGGAGCCTCCGGCCCCGCCACCCGCGTGCTAGCCACGTTCTCGAGCGACCAGGGGTGCCCGCTTTCGTGCCCTCCGGGAGCGGCTCGGGTCCACGGGGAGTCGGTGGCCTCTGCGGAAGGGCGCGAGTGCAGGGCGCCATCCCCTCCCGGCCAAGCCAAGGGCGCCGTGACCCCGCGGCCCGGGCCCGCGCTACGCCGGGTGCCCGGCTCCGGGCAGCGCCACGGCCAGCCGGGAGGAGGAGCCGCAGCGCCGGGCGGGCGGGCGAGGACCGGGAGGCTTGCAGGCCGGGCCGGCTGCCACGTTCAGCAGAGGCCGGGGCTGCGGGGAGCTTCGGGGGCGCCGGGGAGGAGGGGCCGACCGGCCGCGGGGCGGGGGCGCCGGATTGACGGGGCCTCGGCGGCCAATGGCGGCGCCGGGGGGGCGGGCGGGGCGTGAGCCGCCGTGAAAGGGGCGGTGTGACCAGGAGGACCGGCCTGGAGTCCGAGGGAGGGAGGGAGAGAGGCCGAGGAGGGAGAGAGGCCGGGGAGGGAGAGAGGCCGGGGAGGGAGACGCGGGTGCGAGGGGGAGGGGAGAGGAAAAGGAGGAGACAAAATATAAAAAATAAAAGTCTGCGGCGTCGGCGGCGCCCACTGAAATAGAGGCGGAGGCGGTGGCGAACCCAGCCCACCGCAGCCCAAAGTGGGGAACCTGCTTTGGCCCCTTCGCGTTTGCTGGGGCCGCGGGTTCCGCTCCGTCCTCGCGGGTGCGGCCGTCCGCTCCGGGTCCAGCGCCCGGGACCGACCGGAGAGAGAGAGGGAGCGAGCTAGAGATCACTTTTTTATTGTTATTGTTTTTCAGCTCAGCCTCCCCCTTCTCCCCTCCCCTACTTGCCTTCTCCCCTCCCACAGCCCACTTCTCCCCACCTCCTCCTCCCGCACAACTTAAAGAAAGAGGGAGCGGCGCGGCAGCTTCCTTCATCTGGGGGAATTCGTGGCCGCTGCAAGTTTCCTACGCGAGGCGCAGTCAATGCCAAGCACGGAGGACGAGGAGGGCTAAACACCGGGGCCGCGGCGCCGAACAATACCCGCCGCGCGCGGGGCGGCGCGAGTAGGGCCGTGGGGGAGGGAGAGGGCGCCCGGCCTCCGCCAGCCGCTCCAGCGCCCCCGCCGCGGTCAGGTGGAGTCGCGGGCGCGCCAGGCCGGTGCGCCGAGCGCAGAGTTCGCCTCAGTCCTCTCCTCGCTCGCCTGCCTGGCCCGCGCACGGCCGCCGCGCTCCCGCACCGTCGCCTCGCCGCTGCTGCGATTTCATTCTGCGAGCGCCGCTTGGCGCTGCCGGGCCCCGGGTCCGCGAAGCGTACGAGCGAGTGAGTGTGTGCTTGCGCGCGCGGGTGCGCGCAGGGGTGGGGGCCGCGGCGCTGCGCTCGCCCCCCGTCGGCCCCCCTCTCGGCTCCGCTCCCCACACCTCCCTCCCGCTCCCTCCTCCCGCCCGCCTCCCCTGCCCTGCCCGCCCGCCCCCGCCGCAGCTCCTTTAATACACTTTGGTTCTCCTCCTGGCTTTGGACTCTTCTCCTCCTCCACCTCCTCCTCCTCCTCCTCCTCCCGCGCCTCCGCCGCCGCCGCCGCCGCCTCCTCTTCCTCTCCGCGCTTTCGCTCCGCGCCCGGCCGCCCGAGGCAGATCCAGGCGGCGGCGGAGGCGGCTGGCGCAGGAGCGCGGCTCCCGGGGCTGAAGCCGCCACCACCACCGCCGCCTGTGCCCGGAGCCGGGCGGCCACTAGACGCACCGCGCGCGGGGCGGGCGTGGGAGCTGAGGAGGCGCGGGGCTCGCCAGGGCCGGCGGGGCGGGCGGACGTGCTGGCCATGCTTCTGGACGCGGGGCCGCAGTTCCCGGCCATCGGGGTGGGCAGCTTCGCGCGCCACCATCACCACTCGGCCGCAGCGGCGGCGGCGGCGGCCGCCGAGATGCAGGACCGCGAACTGAGTCTGGCGGCCGCGCAGAACGGCTTCGTGGACTCGGCGGCCGCGCACATGGGCGCCTTCAAGCTTAACCCGGGCGCGCACGAGCTGTCCCCGGGCCAGAGCTCGGCGTTCACGTCTCAGGGCCCCGGTGCCTACCCTGGCTCCGCCGCAGCTGCGGCTGCCGCCGCTGCGCTTGGGCCCCATGCCGCACACGTCGGCTCCTACTCTGGGCCTCCCTTCAACTCCACCCGGGACTTCCTGTTCCGCAGCCGAGGCTTCGGGGACTCGGCGCCCGGCGGCGGGCAGCACGGGCTGTTCGGGCCGGGAGCAGGCGGCCTGCACCACGCGCACTCGGACGCGCAGGGCCACCTCCTTTTCCCCGGCCTCCCGGAGCAGCACGGGCCTCACGGCTCTCAGAATGTGCTCAACGGGCAGATGCGCCTCGGGCTGCCCGGCGAGGTGTTCGGGCGCTCGGAGCAGTACCGCCAGGTGGCCAGCCCGCGGACCGACCCCTACTCGGCGGCACAGCTCCACAACCAGTACGGCCCCATGAATATGAACATGGGTATGAATATGGCAGCGGCCGCGGCCCACCACCACCACCACCACCACCACCCTGGTGCCTTTTTCCGCTACATGCGGCAGCAGTGCATCAAGCAAGAACTCATCTGCAAGTGGATCGACCCCGAGCAGCTGAGCAACCCCAAGAAGAGCTGCAACAAAACTTTCAGCACCATGCACGAGCTGGTGACCCACGTCTCCGTGGAGCACGTTGGAGGCCCGGAGCAGAGCAACCACGTCTGCTTCTGGGAGGAGTGTCCGCGTGAGGGCAAGCCCTTCAAGGCCAAATACAAACTGGTCAACCACATCCGCGTACACACAGGCGAGAAACCCTTCCCCTGCCCCTTCCCGGGCTGTGGCAAGGTCTTCGCGCGCTCCGAGAACCTCAAGATCCATAAAAGGACCCACACAGGTAACCGCGGGCCGCGACAGGGACGGGGTGCGGAGGGGAGAGAGGCTGCGGTTGGTTGGTTGCGAGAAACGGGCCGACCGCCAGCCTCTGCCCTGGAATGGGAGATGTTTTGTGTGTGCGAGTGAGCCAGCGGCTTGTTTTTGTTGGAGAATGGAAGAATATTATTGGGCCGAGTTTTTCCATGTGCGGAAATTGAGTTTTAAATGATCAGTGTAACATCAAGTGCGTGCTTTGGGTGATGCAATTGCTTCGTTTGCTCAGGCCCAGTTAATAATTTCCGTTCTAACTAGAACGCACAAAATAAAACTGCTCTCCAACTCGGTGCCCGGGAATCGAGCCTAGAGAGGATTTTGCCAGCTTGTCTGACTGTGCTTTTCTGCTCCGGCTGTGTCTGTGTTTGAATGGCTTGTGTGTTTTCCCACTTCTTTTATTCGGGGTCCAAACGTCCTTCCCGCGACTGTTTCCCATTAAATGAGTCTGGTGTGAGCCTAAGTGGTAAAGCATTTCTCGTTTTTAAAGCCCATCTCGAGGTGGGTCGCGGGGCTTTACGGTGGCTTCGCAGCAGTTTGTGAAATTCCCTAATGGGCACCAGACTCTGCGATTCCAAACTTGGACCAACACCCGGTCAGCGAGAGCCCGGGGCAGCGCGGCCCCGCGGGGCAATTGCGTGAGAAGAGAGAGCCGCAAAAGAACGTGCCTCTCGCCTCATAGGTTATTCATCTATGACCAGGTCCCAGCCAAAATCGTGCCAGACGATTTCCTAAAAGAAAGCCAAATGTTTTAGCAACTTCCCTCGTCAATATTTACTCCGAAGTGGGGATGCGCCAGCGGCCTATTGTTCTCTTCCGGGAAGGGAGGGAGCCGAGGTGCGAGACAAGCTTTTAACAAGGTTTAAAATTTGAGAAATTTATTTGCATGAAATGCTCGCTTTCGAGTCCTGTGTCTGAGCGGATGTCTTTAAAAAACAATTTAGGTGCTAATGGAATTTAACGTTAAATGGTCCCCTTTCCAAGTGGAACGATGTTTGAGTTCTCACACCTCTAAATGACTCCAGGCATTTGGAATTCTGGCAACAGGATGCAGGGACCGCCAGAAAATTAAACAGGGAGATTTTGAAAGCCTTTGCTGATGCCCCCACCCCCACTGCCCAGCTTGTGCCTCTCTGTAATCGCTAGATGCTGCCTTATCTCTAATATTTACCCTTTTCCCCAACTTATTTTTAAAAGACTGGAAGTGAGTCTAGAATCATGGTTCATTCAATTTGCAGAATTTTGGATGAAAAACACTGGCTCAGTCACTATCCACAGCCCGGTCCCCCAAACAACACACAGCAACTCCAAATGTAATTGCCTGCTGGCCCCAGAGAGAGACCGACAGCAGCCCAGCAGCCTGTGTGATTTTGATAATGCCCCAAATATTTTGTCAAAATAACAGCTTCTCCGTGGCGAGACCAACTTCTTAGAAGCTGTGAGTCCAAGAAGCTCTATAGAAAGGCGGGCAGGGCCGGATGCCACCCCAAATTTGTTATAAATTTGAGGAAATGGGCGCCAGTCTGGAAGAAAGTAAAATATGAAATAAGTGAGGAGGACTGTCAGGTAGAAAGGCAGTTAATTTCGTCTTAGTTCTGCCACGGAGGGGATCCGATCTGTTTAAGGGACCCAGGCCCTTCTCGCCCCTTTCCACTTCGCTGCGGCTTTGCCCCCTCCAGGGTGGGTGGGGGTTGCGGGGGGGCTCTGGGCGTCGGCAGCAAGCGCCCATGTTTGCGGTCCACAGGGGAGAAGCCGTTCCAGTGTGAGTTCGAGGGCTGCGACCGGCGCTTCGCCAACAGCAGCGACAGGAAGAAGCACATGCACGTCCACACCTCCGATAAGCCCTATCTGTGCAAGATGTGCGACAAGTCCTACACGCACCCCAGCTCGCTGCGGAAACACATGAAGGTACCACCGGGGAGGCCGGGAGGAGGACGCGGTGGCCGGCCAGCGGCGCCGGCTCACGACCAGCCTGGACAACCTCTGCTGGCCTGGGAAGATGAGGGTTCCCGGGGCCAGGGCGGCGGGGTGCATTTCAGGGGGTGCTCCCCCCCCGGGGGCCTGGCACCACAGCAGCTGCACTCACACCCAGTCCCCTTTGGTCCCCCCTCCCGGCTTTTGTCTTGCAGGTCCATGAGTCCTCCCCGCAGGGCTCGGAGTCCTCCCCAGCCGCCAGCTCCGGCTACGAGTCATCCACGCCCCCTGGGCTGGTGTCCCCCAGCGCCGAGCCCCAGAGCAGCTCCAACCTCTCCCCGGCAGCGGCGGCGGCGGCGGCGGCGGCGGCGGCGGCGGCAGCAGCAGCGGTCTCCGCGGTGCACCGGGGTGGAGGCTCCGGCAGCGGCGGCACGGGCGGCGGCTCCGGCGGTGGCGGCGGCGGCGGCGGGGGTGGCGGCGGGGCGGGCGGCGGGGGCGGTGGCAGCGGCGGCGGGGGCAGCGGGACAGCCGGGGGCCACAGCGGCCTCTCCTCCAACTTCAATGAATGGTACGTGTGAGGGGCCGGGGCCTCTCTCCCTCTCCCAGTCCCCACCCTGGCGCAGCAGCCCTCCCGATGGCGAACGGCGAGGGCACCCTGTGATCTTGTTGTTAAAATTATGAATCTGATTTTTATGATAATGATTTTACCAGCAGAAGGATTTTTTAAAGTTTTCTTTTTTTTTTTTTAATAATCTAAGCATGAAAAGCAAAAATATCCTTTCCGGAGTCTCTGAAACTGAAAATATAAAATAAGAAATAAATAAAAAAAAACCCGTAAAAATATTGAACCAAACCCCTTTTGCCTTCCCCCAGGCCCGCTTTCCCTCCCACCCGGTTCCCAGTCTTCTGACAAACTGTGTACATAGCGGACTCCTCCTTCCTTCTCCGAGGTGGTTTTAATGGCTTCTTGGTGTATAGAGAAGTTTGTCCATTTGTAACTCCGGATTGTGTTCCTCCCTCCTTTCTTCCCTTGCCTTCCCTTCCCTAAGTAATGGGCTTTTTCTTTTCTCTTTTTAGTTTACCCGGTTTCTTTTTAAGTAATGTGGAAGAAAATGGTTTATTTTGTATTGTGGTATTGAATATTGTGTTCCTTTTTATGAGGCAACTTGATTGTAAACTTCATGCAACTATAGACTGGAAAAAATGAGCCGTGCCAAAGTCTCCCTTCTGTTTCTTCAACACACGGATCCACAGCACACACATACACACCACCACCACCAATGCTTGTGAATGTATTTTTTTGTTAGCTGGGTTTACATGTGATGTTTTAGTGCTTTTGCAAGTTCAATTTGTTAGTTCCTGTATGAAAGATTGTGGGGGGAAAATAAACGTCGTGCCATTAGCTTTTTCCATAATAACATCCTTCCTTCTGTAAATACCCGTTGCCATATTTATCCATTTGTAATTAAATTATGGTATTAACTTGCTACAGAGGAAACAATATTTATAAAGAATGTTTCTTAACTATAAATATGTACAATTGTGGGCATAAACTGTTTCAGAATTTTTTATTTGAAGGTTTTAAGTGGTTTGATCATTTCTTGTGATATGTTTTGAGAGTAATGCATACAGAAATATAATAAAATGTGTTGAAACTGCATGAACATACTATTTTTTCTAGCAAAGTTATTAAAGAAAATGGGAAGAAGGCAGCTGAGGGTTGACACAGGTATGGATCAGCTGCCTGAATGAATGGGAGGCACCACCTCGAATTCTGGGGAGAAAGGTGTGTGTATGCATAGAAACAGGGCCAAACTGCCCCTTTGGCAGAAAGTCTCAAAATTATTTTCAAGGTCCTTTGTTTCGTTGCTGAGAGTGAATTAAATTTTTGGAAAGCCCCTGTGAGGAATGGCGGCAAGAACCTTCAGAGTTTCTAATGGCTCCATTATCTAAGGGAATGCCTTTCTTTCAGCTATTTGGACTGGATCTAAGAGCGCTAAACATTTCCTTATTCTTTGTTTTCCCTCTTCCCTGCCCCCTTTCCTCTCCGTCCCTCTGAAAAGCTGAGGTACAGTTATTTTTAATTGCATGTTTAAAACTGAGCCGAGTACTTTGTTTTTGAACTTGGCCCAATGATTATAGTTTAAGGGCCCTTTTCTACCAAAAGTTTTTTCTTGAAATTTTAAACGGAGAGCTTGCTTGGGAAATCCTGCTTATCTGGACAGCTGCTGCACACCAATAAGCAGGATGTTCAAGAGAAGAAGGTGATAGAACACATTTTAATTTAGGAAAGAACAAGCTGTTTGGCCCAAAATGAAAGAGAACTACTTGTAGAATTCAGTGAGATAAAACAATAGAGACTAAAATGGCCAGGTGGAAGTAAGGGGAAGTACCAACCACCAGCTTTTCTATAAGGTTTGCAGCCTTACTGCTCTTCTGCAAGAGTTTATTGAGAGTTTTCAAGCAAGATGCTCTAGGCAGAGGGCAAAAATAATTTTAATAATCAAAGGGTAGGAACGGGGAAAATTCTTTTTAAATCCGTAAGCCATCAAGATATCTCCATCTTCCTGAATAACCCTGTAGCTCGGAGAGGTCCTGGCAGTCCCCGAGTCACACATCTCCCCTCTCTCCCCCCACCCAGTGGTGAAGAGATTTGGGCGGCGGCAGCGACACCTCTATAAGATCGCTCAGTGGCGCGCAGGGCTCTGCGGACGGAGACCCAGAGCTCGGCTGGCTGCCGCGGCGACCTCAGCTTCTCTCCCCCTCGCTTCCGGCCCTCGACTGAGCCACAGGGCCAGGCAGGCTAGGCCGGGGGCTGCTTGGGAAGAGAAGGGCAGCCCTGACCTCCCGGAGGCCACGCCACCTATTCAGTGGGGAGGGAGACTCCAGCCTGTGGGCTATGTGTGTGTGTGTCCCAGAGGGTGACAGACGCCGGACTAGCCCTCCCCAGCGGCCCTGTGAACTGCCCAAGCGCCACCTCCTGAAGCAATCAACCCCCTATTAAAATCAAATTTATAACCCCTAATAATATTAAGGAAAATTATTAAAATAATTGGCATATGTTACTGATCCTTGGGAGATTTCACTGAACACATTATAAGCTGTGAGGAAAATCGTTTAGAGTTTTTCAACAGCCCTCACCCCTGGGGGAGGGAGGGCGAAGGAATCAGGTTAACTATTCATCATAACTTGTGCAAGAATGAGATGGTCTATTCTAAATGTTTTAAACCTTTTATGTGTGTGTGTGGAACTTAGCGGCTTTGAGACACCTCCCAAATCTCAGGAAATGGATGGAAGGGGGGGCAACTTGAGTATCTTTTCTTTTCATTTGGGGGAAGGAGAAGGAAAACAGCAAGAAGAGAACGATGTCACAGCCTTGGGTTTGGCTGTATGGCTTTCCAGGTCTGAGTGTCCGAGAGCTACCAGAGGCCGCTTTAGGTCCGGGGGCACTGAACCTAGTTTTCAGCAGGAAATAAAAATGGGAAGGGGTTGGCGGGAGGAGGAAGATCACAGTCTGGGAGCGGTCTCCAAGGATGTGAGGAGCCGATGCGAGCATCTTTCCCGCAAAATGGCTCCCAGTTCTTCGGCCCCTGCATCCAATAGCTTTGTCCAAACAAGTCACGCACTCGACAGTGTGGTCCAGTCCCCGCCTTTCTCTTGGGCCCTTCGAATCCGGGAGACAGGATGCGGATGGGGGAGATGGCAAATTTTTAAGAGTATCAAAGATGTCAGAATTGCTCAACTTAGAATGCGTGCGGGGGCTGGCGGCCCAAGATCTTGCGCGGCAATGAGGCATCTGGGCCTGAGGTGGGGGGGTGCAGGCGTCTCCCCAACCCCCACTGCTTACACGGACCTGAATTCTAACCTGCCCTTGCCGTGACTCCAGAACCACAAAACGAAGGCCGTCCTTGCCTCCCTTAGGGAACCAGAGCTGCGCTGTGGTTCGCTGCCCGCAGAGAGGCCCGACTGCCTCGGCCAAAGGACGATTTCTGCCGATCACCGCCGTCAACTTGAACCTCAGAGCGCCCAAGCTCGCCCCCTTCGCGCTCCGCTCCATCCGCCTCCGAGTAACTCCCCTCGACGCGAGAGTCGCTTTATCCGGAGGCAGCTGGAGCCCCCTTGGGAGGCCCATCATTATTATTATTAATTATCGTGATCCTCACTGCATTATTAATGACCACAATGATAACTGGCATCGTTACCAGCTTGTCCCGGTTCAGTGATGTCCCCCGAAGTCCCGGGCGGGGAGGAGGTCACTCCTGGAGCAGAGGCCCCGTAGGTTCTGCTCTGGGCTCAAGCAAGGCGAGGCTAGGGCCGAGGCCTGGCGGGACTCGAGTAAAGGAAACAAGTCCCAGGCCCAGCATACCCCGTCCCACACCGTCCCACGCTGTCCCGGCCCCTTTCCTTTCTGCTGGCACCTTCTCTCTTCCTCCTCCTCCCCACCCCCTGGCCCCTTTGTCTCTTTTTCAGACGGATGTTTTCAGTCTCAAGTGGTGTATTTTCCGCATAACACTCTGAGATCAAGGACAGATCACAGGCTGGACCGGAGGTTCGGGTTTCCCTGTGTTCCGTGCTGTTCTCTCGCATCTCAGCGTTGGCAAGGAAGGCCTGGCCTTTCCCGGCTACCGGTTGCACGATAGGATTGGCAGGATTGGAGGAGGTGTGTTTTGGTAGGTCCCCGGTGAGTGCACCAGTAGCATACTGGGACATGCGGGGACCCACCAAGTACTCACTAGGGACTCGGGTTTTACCCTCCCCCACATCACGCCACCGAAATAACCCCAAGGGCGCTAGGCCTGCATCCAACAGCTAAGAAATAAAGGCCTCAAAATAACACCCCACCAAGACTCGGTTGAACACGTGGATGCGTTTTTACTTAAACGGACCCATGCCCCGGAAAGCAGCCCTCGGGATCCAAAGTAGGCGTTCAATAAATACTTGTGGATTGATTGATTATAGTCTGATATCGCTCTGGTTCCACAGAAACACGGAGCTCCTCGGCCCACTGCTACCCCCAGCGGACAGCAATGAACGGTTTCTATTTTTCACTGGCAGCTCAGAGTAGGGCCGTAGAAATGTCGCCCCCTCTCTAATCACCCTCCACCCTGCCCCCCGGCCCCAACATTACCGCTGGGGGTTCATTTTAGGAAAGAATCTAGATCCTTCCAGAGACTGGATCAGGTGATCAGGCATAAACCCTCAGGCCCGAGCCGCTGGGGGCCTGAGAACCAAAAGGCAGCCGTGGCAGTTTGAACGGGGTGTCACGAATGAGAACGTCTGTAAACCATAACCAGGGCAGCTCGAGGGTTTGAGTTCATGGTCAAGGCGGTGGGGCGACTGGGGCCGCAGTGCGCCACCTGGGCCCAGATCTCAGGCGGGGTACGCGGAGCCAGGGTCCTCCCACTCCCGCCCCTCCCCTACAGGGCCCAGTCCGGGAACCGTCCTTGCTGGGGCCACCTCGACGCCCTCTCACGTTTCCCTATTGTTCCCAGGGGCCGACGAGCTTTTGAAGAGGTGACATCTCGCTTCGTCTCTAGCCCTGCGTCCTGCCCTCGTCCTGCATCCCGCATCCCTCCTGCCCGGCCATTCGGGATGAGGTTCAGCGTAGCACCAAGCCAGAGCTGGGGGCGCGCCTTCTCTTGCGTGAGCGCACATAGACAGACTGACACACACACATTCTCTCTCTCCACGCCCCAGCATACACACACACGCACTCACACATACTCCCCTCCGTCATCCCCCAGCCACCGGCTCGCGTGGGTGGGACGGACCTAAGCCAAAGAAATTGGCGGCGGTTGATGGGAGGACCCAGCAAGAGACGTTCCCCTCACCCCTCCGCTCTCTGACAGCTCCGCCAGCCGCCTCCAGCCTCCCTCTGAAGGGGCCAGGCCTGCCGTGCGCTCTTGACCCAACTTGGCTTTTGAGAGTCCACGCACTGGGCCGCACTCCCGAGGCCCGCACCTAGAGTCACCAGTGTGAGACTAAGTTGCGTGGGGCCTACCTGCAATCGGGTCCCTCAGGCCCACTTCTCGAGGAATGTGAGGTCTGACCTGCCCGCGCGCCCTCTGACCCCCAGGTGTGCGTGGGGGCGCCCCCTCACCTCTCAGTTAAACCAGGAGGGAGGGAAGGAGGAGCTGACCACCCCCCCAACCCCCCCCCCCCCCCGCAACACACACACCTCACGTCTCCAAGCCCTGCCTCTCCCTCTTCCTTTCCTAACCTCCCGAAGCCAGGTGTTTTCTGTCCCTGAGGCCAAGCCGTTGCTCCTAGGGAGCAGAACGGAGCGCAGCACCGCTAGAGAAGGTTGGGGGTAGAAACAACAATAATGTTAATAATGTCAAAGATAATCATCGTAGTTAACGCTGCGCGACTGGGTTGCTCCTCAGAGGCCGGCGGCGGCCTGGGGAGGCACCAGATCGTGCCGGGCTAGGGCCGGGTGTGGGGTTCTCTCTGTCGGGGGCGGGGGCGGGGGCACGCGGAAGGGGGCTCTTATATTGCCTTCCTCCAAACAAAATCTCGGGTGTGGAACCAGGCGGAGCCCGTGAGGGCCTGGCCAGGAGCCGCGCTGGACCTCTTGCTGCAAACGCGGCTCGTTCTTTTTCTTTTCTTTCTCCTGGCCCACTGGGCCCACAGTGGTTGGCGTGGCCGAGTGTGGTTTCTCGAAACTCTTTGGAGTTGGTTGGGTCTGTCTGCCCGCTGCACCCGCGTTACCACCACCCGGGCCTGTTCCCCCTCCCTCTCCCCGCGGGCAGATGAATGGTGGCTTTAATGAGCATGGGCGCGGCGTTGGCCGCGCGGTTCTGAAGATGCTCTGACCTGTAGGGAGGGCGCGAAAGGTCAGGCACACGCAGGGCCCGGCTCGGGCTCCTCCCAGGCCCACACTGTTCAGATATTGATCCTGGGAGAAAGATAAACAGAAAAGCTGGACATTCGGTCATGAATCCTAATGAGCTAGGGTAGGAGTTTTAATTGCTACGGACTTCTTTTTTCCATTTAATCTTTATTGCAGACTTCTTCCGAGTCATTCTTTTCGAGCTTCGTTTGGTCTCCTTCTTTCCCCGCCCTCCTCCTTATATTTTCATTAGAAATGCCCAGGCAAAAGAGACTCGTGTCAACTTGACTTTCTCCCTCTCGCAGTGCCGGTGTGAGCGTGAGAGCCCACAGCCTGCATTCCCAGCGTGGCGCTGCTTCTGCTCACTAATTCTGGAAATGTAGGGGATCCTATAAAATAAATTGTTTCAATGTGGCTTTGGCGAGTCTGCTTCTTGACTTCCTCACCCTTATTGTTTCCAAGATTTCGTGTGTCCTTGGCCTTTACACTTCCTCTTGACAATCGCATCTCTTCTCCGGGCACTGAGCTCCTTTCTACTCCAAACCGGTACGTTCCATCCCCAAGCGTTCCCGTTTCTCAAGTCTCCAGGATTTGACACTGGCTTTGCCCACCGCAGTGTCGAAGTGTTTCAGTCTAGCACTGAATTCTTAGGCAAGTTAATTCACCAGTTTACATAAATGTACTGTTTTTTTTTTTTGTACCTATAAGCAATAATGAAATCTGAGACAGGAACCTAAGGGAATTTCTAGAAAAATTTCTGCCTCCATTCTTGATATGCATTTGATAACTTAGTTACAATATTTTTCTTTAAAAAAAAAAGCCATTCTCGAATTGAGTTTTCTCTTGAAGCTGTATAAATTGACTGTAAATCCCATAAAGTAGTTTTGGCCGTGTGATCAGGAGAGAAAAAATAACGCAAGCCCACTTTTGCAACCTACCATGTAGAAATGTGTTGAAATCCAAGGCAAAAAAAAAAAAATCAGCTATACAATAATAATTTCCAGTATTATTCTGATCCTTAAAGTTTGGGCAAAATAAACCCATATTTCACATCATTGCCAGTAAGTCCCAGCACTGAAGTCTCCTGAGGATTCTATTTCACTTACACTTTTCAGTCCAAACTTTTTTTCTTCACACAATGATTTATTATGTAGGTAATTTTAAGGGATACAGTTTACAGCTTGAATTATTAGACTGAACACCTCTGGCTGACACCACGACGCCTTTTTTTTTCTGCTTGCAGCTGTGAGTCACAACCCCATTTTCATACCCAACTGCTGCACATTCCTTCACAATGTATATTTCCTTCTTGCAAAGATCAAACATGCCTTGGTCAAAGTGTTTATTTTAAAATACAGGAAAATTAAAACTAAACACAGCTCTACTGAAAAATCCCCAAATGTATCATATTTTCCTCCTCCTGTGCCCACAAAAAAAGTAACAAATTGTACCACTTTCTGGAATAAAATTTCAAATCAAAGGGGAACACACAGGCACATACAGACACAATTTACATTTTATTATTGAAACACATCAGGAAACCTCCCACTTCTCTTCATATTTGGATTCCTGTTTGGATGTCTTTAGTTTTTACCATAAAAATATCACAAGAAACCACAACAACTACATATCCTTAAGAAGATGCTGACGGGCATCTACTTTATTCACCAACCTACACATTCCTCATTTCTAAGTTTATTCTTCTATCTTAGTATTTTTCTTTCAATTGTATCTTCCAGAATATAACTTCAGGAGGAGAAGGATATTTTGAAGTATTTGCTGAAAAGAAGCAAAAAAGAAAAAAAAAAAGTAACTCAGAAACAAGTTAACATTTTCCAAGCATCTCAGTAGGTCTTTGGTGTGTGCATGTGTTTTCCTTTTCCCTTTAAATTAAGGTGAAAAATTACAAGGTAGAATCACTCTTTCTCAGCACCTAAATCCTGTAAAGTGAATTTCAACTTCGGATTTTGGTGGACTAGTTGTCCTTCTGCAACCCGCTATCTACTGCTTTTTTCGAGCTTCTCTGGAGTCCCATATGAGAGGGATATAGACCTCAGCCACCTCCTCTCGGAGGGGGTTTACTCAGCTTCTAAAGCCACACAGTTCTTTAGCCAGGCAGAAACTGTTAGGCTGTTTTTAATCAAAAGTTTGGAAGCTGAATCTTTTTCCTCTGACGATTGCGCCCAGGGGTGGATCCGGCTGAATGTCTGGCGCTTCGGGCAGCGGGCTGGGCCACCCGTTTTCCAGACACAACACCAGAGAATGGCATTGAAATAATCGCGTGTGGCAGAAATGTTTAAAAAATATTAACTTCTCTTACTTCCCATACTTCTGAGCTAAAAGGCAAAGGAAATCTGAAATGATATTCATTTACCTACCTAAGGCAGACCAAGAAACTGGAAAGATACTTGAAGCTTTGAAAATGTACTCTACAGAATCTTTCAAAATAGATGCTGAGTAGGATCAACATCAGTAAAGATTTTTTAAAAAAGATTTGATTGGCCACAACTTTTCTAGATGTTAGTGACAATGAATTAACAGGCTAGAAGTCTCTTTCTAAGAAGAATTTGGCACGCATATAGAAAATAATCTATATGTGATCCTCTTCTTCCTGTTCTTTAAGGGGAGATAAATTACAGCACATACTATTTGGATTTTTTTTTATTTTGGAGAAATAAATAAAAATATTTAGCCTTCATTTTTTATTGAAAATTCTTTGTAAGAGTAGAGATCAAGGATTTTCAAGATGAAGAACAAAACAAGGAATCAGATTACAGTCTTCCTCTAAAATACATTTCTTCCTCTGCTCGGTTTTCAAATGATCTCTTTGGTGATTCTTTATCTGAACGATCTCTTCAAATTAAAATGTATCAAGTATTTCCCCCAGATAGCTTAACTTCTGACACGCAAACATTTCTAAAAGTTCTAAGTGAAAATCAAAGACTTTTTATAAAGGCTTAGTAACAACATTTCATGTCATGACCAAACCAATTTCTTGTGAACTTCCTTTCATCTTTGGTAGATTATCCCATACATCAAAAAAAATCTCACCTTGAAAATGTCAACTCTGCTGTCAATCTTATGAGAAACTAATTTCATGATATGTAATATGAGGTTTATGATTTCATTTCTATTCTTTAAATCCAAGGGAATTAATTCAAAATTGATTTAGTCTAGAGAGGAGACATTATCAGTGAAAAGTGTCCAAGTATAAATCCAACACATTTCAGCTACCTCCCAGTATATACATACACACACATCTCTTGAGAAAAGAAAATATTTTAACTGAAGAGAGCAGTCATATCAGCCGTCTGACTTTAAATGCCTTCTAGAAAAATCTAACATAGCTATTTTACAATATGGCGAAACTATCATCTAAAGTTTCAGGGTGACATTTTTCTAAATCTTCACGTGATAATTTACTAATTCAGAAATGTGAAAAACAATAGACTTTATTGGGCAAAATATTGCTTCATCTATTTGTTAACCGATATCTTGCATGAGGTGCTATTGTAATTTATGTAAATTCTCTTTTTTGTACAATTGAATTCACTTGGAGGCAGTCTACTATTCTCTTGTGTCCCCAATAGTTTTGCACTCGAAAGTTGAATGTTGGGCACTCTGAGATTGGAAACCAAACTGATAGTCTTTTGTGGAAGCAAGAGATGTCTCCCTCTGACAGATGCTACTTTGGGTGTCCTTTCTGCTAAGCGGATCTCAGACCTAAATTAGCTTCATCATTTGCCACTCTGTCTTTCTAAGGCTTGTAGTCCAAGTGGCAGCACACCCTGAAACATACAGGTTCTGTCTCATAGTGGCAAAGTCACCTATTTCTATGCTTCAAGTTTCGTTTTGTGTTTAAAATACAAGTTTACAATGATTTTTAGGAGAGCACTTTCAAGAAGGACTTCCTTTCCTACTGCCAGACAACGCTGCTCCCCAACCTCTTGGGTAGAACCCTTGCTTTCGATTTGTTTGTTTCACGCATTTCCCTAAAGGACCGGCTCTTTGCGATGTTTAATTCTGCTTTAAAAATGCATCGCTTCTGCCCTGAGTCCTTCTCTGAAACAAATTGCTATCGAAAGTGTATCAGATTCGTTCCAAATATGAGATTTGAATCAATATTCCCACGCTAGAAATGTTTTAAAAATTGTTTTTGTCATAGGAGTCCACATTTTTGCAGTACATTTTCAATTGAAGTAGGGATTCATTTCTCGTGATAAACAAAAAGTAGCGATTACCGTCTGCTTAGATCTTCCTTTCTTATTATTTTTAGCCCGTGTATCATTACCTAACTGGTATGTGTTCTTCTGTCCAGCTTTTGATGATCTAGTTGAATTCTAGACATTGTGCCAAGAAGTGTATTTGAAGCAGATAAGTACGTATAATACAAATGCGTTTTGTTAGACCTGATGGATGCTATTTTTCTTTTAATAGGTTTGTAGCAAACTAACACAATAACACAATGTATTCCTTTTCAAGGTATATTGTTGAAACAGGTCTATTAAGAGCGCGTTGAGCTATTTCTCGCTTCTATTGAACAGTCTGTTGCTCAAACACAACAGCCAACAAACGCCAGCTGCCTCAACAAAAGTAGAAACCTAACCCTTTTATGTAATGTTTTAACAGAAAGGGTAGCTCTGTTTAATTAAAAACATTGATGATTCAGTGAAACAATGGAAACTCAAGTTCAAGTGGTGCTCTATTGATTTAAGATGATTTTTACTAGCACTGGGTATAATTTATTTTTTTCCCCAGCTTTCTCTTGTGTAAAGGGGTTCCTTCTTGGTGCATTATTTGGGTGAATAGGAAAAGACAGAGATGGCTATTGCCTTAGAAACCTGATTAACGCACGTTGCTTTGAGGGTAAGGTGTTTAATTTATAAGTGTACCCCATATTTTTTATCAGTTTACTCGCGGTAGGGAAGCTTTGAAAGTAGCTCGTCTCAGCAGGATAAAAAGTGAAGTCTGCGTCCTGGCATTTAAATGTCTTTGTTATTGTGTCAAGCAAGTTGTTGAAAACCGCATGCCCGGAATACTAAGGCTGGGCAGCTAGATGAGGCAAGTTGTGTGTGTGTGTGTGTGTGTGTGTGTGTGTGTGTGTCCGCGCGTGCATGCGCCCCTGGGCGCAGGGCTGTGTGTGCGAGGACAATTATTTTCCTCAGCTGCTTGCTTGCCCGCGCCCGACTGCCCCTCTTTGCAGAACCGACGGCCTCCGGGCTTTCAACTCTGGAAGCGAAGCAGGAGACATTCCTCCATTGAGACCCCCTCCTTGCGAGCGTCGAACTCGCCCTGCCCTGGGGAGCGGGGCTCGGTCAAGGATAGCGGTCGCCCCCTGGCAGGAGAGCACTCGAGGGCCGCGAGGTTCCGGCTTTCGCCCTCCTGCGACCTCCGCGAGGATGGTCCGCGAGCGGCGCAGGGAGCTCGGGGCGCGGCCTCCGGGTCAAGGTGGGCGCAGGCAGGTGCTTCCCTCCGCCCCCGCAGCCCCGCAATGCTAGCCGCGCTCAGCGGTTGCGTTTCGGACTCCTTCCTCCCAGTCCGGCCCGCAGGCCGGCTTCACAATTCCCGGGCCCCCGGGAGTGCCACAGACTTGAAAGAACGCAGCTGCCGTCGACCTCCCTCCCGCCAAACAACGGCCACCAAGGCCACAAGTCCGCGAAGCCGGCCTACAGTCTGCCCCCAGAGCCTCCGAGTGGGGCCTTCCTGCGCAGGGCGCCCTTCTCCGCCCGCCAAAGGAGGGGCGGGGCGCTGGGTCAAGGGCAGTGGCCTCCCGGCCTCCAGGATCCTTTCCAGCGGTCGTACAAGTCCCCGGGGTAGGGCCGGAGACGGAGCACCTCGGGCATCGTTTGCCTCCCACAGCTGCCGACCAGGCCGCCCCGGCGCCCTTGGAGCCGCTTCCTCCCGGCGGCACTGGGCCCCGATGCACCTCGCGGCCGCACTTCCGCCTCCTCCCGGCGCCCTGCGCGCCCAGGGGTCAAAGGGCGGGGCCGCCTTCCGGGGTTCGTGCTCCCCGGGGCGCCGCTGGCTCCCAGAGCCCCAAAGGCCGGAGAAGGGGTGGAGATGAGGCCTCGAGGCCACACGTGGCGGTGGGCAGCCTGTCAGGCCCACCGTCTGAGATGAAACCCAGGAAGAACATGGCCAGGGAGGGAAACGTCCATATGGGCCCCGAAGGCCTAGAGTGAATTATTTAAGCTGTTCCTGGTGTTTAAAGAGGTTTTTCAGTTTTTAAAGAATGTTGTAAAAAAATATCAGCCCTTGTTAACTCCCTCATTATATGCTTTTTTCCCCTCAGCAGAACAAGCCATATTTCCTGAAACTGAGGAGCTATGTAAGTGTTTAAACATGTGTCAAGTGTCTTATAAATAATACAAATTCATACGGAAAAGGAGGAAATTTAACTGATACCTGCAGCACTTGGCATAGCTATATCTCACTAGTGGGTTGTTTTTGGCTGTGAAATTGTAGTAAGGAAACTGATTTGAGATTATGTGACACCTGGTGGAGCCCTTTCCTTTTCTTAGCTTATTCTCTTTGAGTCTGTACTCATCCCCATCTAGAAATGCCTTTGTCCAGCCCATGAAGGAAGTTCAAGAGGTCTGCAGTCCATATAATCAGGGTTAATGTTCAACTCAGTATTTTGGAGTCACCTTTCTGTCTTTTCCTCTCAGCCCCTTCTCCCTCAAAATTTCTGCTGCTGTGACATCCCCCACCCACTTTGTTAGAATGCGGGTTAGTGCTGCTTATGGCAAGAAAGACAGTAGGAGAGATGAGGTCTAGGCTTTAATTTGGGATTTGGGCTAGCAAATCATGTAAGTTTTTGTGTTTATTCTCTTCTCTAGAAAAGCTGAAGAAAGATGTTGCCCTAATACAATTTGAGAACCTCTCAGAAAGGTAAGTGCAAAGTATTATTTTGCAGTAAAATGACGTATATTGTTTTGAAATTAGATTAAACTTAAGAGTTACCCATGTACTTCAGTTCCTTGGATGATACTTTTCATCGTGGTTGTCATTCTGTGAAAGATTTCTGTGAGCATTCTATTTCTAGTTGTTGAAATGTCTCAACTAGAGGAAAATGTAGGAATTTTCAGTTATTAAAATAGACAGTTTTCATAAATTCAGAAGTATCTTAATTTTAAAACATCATATTCATAGTGAGTGTAATTATCTTCAATGTAGTTGATTACCAAAATCAACTACATTGCAGGTTTGAGGAATAGGTTACACATTCACCTTCCTAAATAGTATTCTCCCAACGTTCTCAATTTGAGGCTTTGTACCTCTCTCTCATACCTTGACCATATTTTTAAATTAGCCGTGATCCTTGTGCTGTATGCGTCACCAATGTTCTTGACCCCTGGCCCCCAATCTCTGTTACTAGTTTTGCTGGGTGTTGCCTGTCTTCTGTGTGTATTGTTGCTGCTTCTTTTGGACACAGCTGGTGATGAATGTACTGGTAATATGGCGATGCCAAAGCTCTGCAGGGTTCATTGTTGATCATCTGTGATATACTCTGTCAGAGGGTTCCAAAATGGTCTATGATGTACTGTGTCAACGGTTTTAATATAAACAGGTATTTTCATTTTTATTTATAGCCCTCTCTCTTCTTGGAACCTAAATTTGAATCCATGGTGGTCTGAGCTAGGGATAATGCCCGGTCTCAGGAACTATGGTACATTAAAAATTACTTGTCTCCTCTAAGCACCAAGACTTTGTTTCAGGATCAAGCTACCTAATCTTCTCTTTGCTTAAGATAAGTTTACTCCCAGGAGGCTTCTCAGTCTTTCTTGTAAATAGATTTCAGGTGATTGTCTTCCTATTCTTTGAGAATTGCTCAGATATGTGTGAACCCCAGTTATGGAAACAGCTTAGAGTGTCTATTTGGGGAATAGTTGGGGCTCTTCCCCTTTCCAATAATTTCATTCAGAGTCAGAGCTGTGTACACACTGATAAATTCCTATGTTGGCAAATGAAAACTTTGCTGAGCTTAACAAATACCTTTTTGATGTTTAAACAGTTCCTAATAAGAATGCCAATCATCTGTTGAAAGCCAAACAATAAATTGTGAACACAATAGTCAACGCATAAATAATTTACTCATTTGCTATTTGTCCTTAAACGTTAGCCACTTGTCAACAAATTGGTATCTAGGCACTCTTTGAGACAAACCTCTGTTGCTAAACTCAGATAGGTCATTTTGATCTTTTTCTTTATGTGCCTCTCCCCATTCCATGAGAGAAGATAGTGCTTCTTTATAGGAAAAGATGTATAGCATTTAGTACAGTGTCAGGTAGCTTTCTCTCTAATGGAGAGTTAAGGCAATTATGGAGAATGTCTAATATGTCTAAATAATACAAAGTAATACTAAATTATGGAGAATGACTAAATAATATAAAGTATAGTAAGTGCTTTAAAAGTTACAGGGTATTCAAAGATGGACAAGATAACATCAGACTGTAAAAGATTATAAACAAAGCAACAACATTTAGGCTAGCAGCATACTTCTCAACATCTACAAGAGAGGTCTGAAGACAAAAGAATACTATTTTGAAAAGGGTGAGAGAAAATAACTGTAACCCAGAATGCAATACCCAGCTAAGCTATTCTTTAAGAGTAAGTGCTAAATAAAAACATTTTCAGACCAAAAGAAGTGGGAATTTACCACTCACCTTTGATAATTATTATAGGAAGCTATAGGAGGTACAGGAGGAAGAAGTGTGTTAAACCCAGAAGGAAAGAGTGGACTGCAAGAAAAAATGGTGCATAAAGAACCACTTTATGGTTTATCGTAAAATGATAGTGCGTCATTGGAGTGCATCATTGGGGCCGGCCTGTGGCCTAGTGGTTAGGTTTAGTGCACTCTGCTTCAACAGCCCAGGTTTGGTTCCCAGGCGTGGACCTATACCACTTGGCGGGGGCCATGTTGTGGCGGTGACCCACATACAAAATAGAGGAAGACTGGCACAGATGTTAGCTCAGGGCTAATCTTCCTCAGCAGGGAAAAAAAAAATTGTTGATCATCAACGTGTGAGAATATTGAAACAGTTATTGCATATATAAAATAATGATGACTAATTTAGGGTATTTAAAAATGTGATGGGAACACAACTTACCAAAACTGAGAGAATATGGTGTAGAAAATATGAGTAGTTCATGATAAAAAGTCTCAACAAACTAAGAGTAGAAGGCATCTTCCTCAATGAGATAAAGAGCATCTTCAAAAAACCCACAGCTAACGTAATGTTCAAAGGAAAAGGCTGCATACTTTCCCCCTAAGATTGGGAACAAGATAAGGATGTCAGCTCTCACCACTTCTGTTTAACCTTGTACTAGAGGTCCTAGCCTAATAGCTAGAGCAATGAGTCAACAAAAAAGAAAGAAAAGATATAAGGATTGGTAAAGACGAAATAAAATTTATTTGCAAGGGACATGGCTGTGTAGGTAGAAAATCTAAATGAATCTACAAACTTTCAACATTAATAAGTGCATTTATCAAGATAACTAGATATAAGGTCAAAATACAAAAATAATTGTATTTCTGTATACTAGCAAGACACAAATGGAAAAGGAAATTTTAAAAATACCATTTGCAATAACACAGACGAAAAAACCTAGGGAAAAAATGTAACAAAGACGTGAAGAAGGAAGGAAATAATAACAATGAGCACAAAAATGAATGAACTAGAAATCAAAGAAGCAATTGGGAGGCTCAAGAAAACCAAAGTTGAGTCTCTGAGAAGATTAATAAAGTAGACAAACTTTTGGCAAAAATTAATTTTAAAAGGCACAAATATACAATATTAGAAATTTTAAAAGGAGACAAAACTATAGGTATAGTAGAGATTTTTAAAAATGAGCTGGTTGGGTTGCTTTGTTATCCTCAACACATAGCTTACAGGATTGCTCTAGTTTTTAACGTTTGACATGACAGTGTGAAGGAAGGTGAAGGGACAGTGATTGAACACATGCCCAGTATCTTAAGGCCGATACCCAGAAGCAGCACACATTAATTCCAGGTTCATTCCATCAGTGGCAACTTAGACACCAAGCTGCAAGGGAGGCTGAGAATTGTGGCTTGGCTGAGTAGATATATGTCTAGTTCCAACTATCATTGTGGAAGAAGGGGAGAATGGACTTTGGTGCACAACTAGCAGTCTCTGCAATATCTACATGAAAATTAGAAATTTCTTCATAGTAAAAGAAATCATCAAGGGCTGGCCCAGTGGTGTAGCGGTTAAGTTCGCACGCTCTGCTTTGGCAGCCCAGGGTTTGCGGGTTTGGATCCTGGCCGCGGACCGACACACTGCTTATCAAGCCGTGCTGTGGCTGCATCCCATATAAAGTAGAGGAAGATGGACACGTGTGTTAGCTCAGGGCCAGTCTTCCTCAACAAAAAAAAAAGAGGAGACTTGGCAACAGATGTTAGCTCAAGGCTGATCTTCCTCACACACATACAAAAAAAGAAATCATCAAAAAAGTGAATATTCAAACCTAAGACTGGTAAAAATTTTCAAGGCAAATTGTTATCGAGTATATATATACATTCTTACAATAAAAAATGAACAGACCACAGGCTGGCCCATGGCCTAGTGGTTAAGTTTGGTGGGCTGCCCTTTGGCAGCCCAGGTTTGGTTCTGGGCGTGGCCCTAGACCACTCATCCTCAGCCATGTTGTGGCATTGACCCACATACAAAAGAGAGGAAGATTGACACAGAAGTTAGTGTAGCGTGAATCTTCCTCAAGCAAAAAAAAGAGGAAGATTGGCAACAGATGTTAGTTTAGAGTGAATCTTCTTTGGCAAAAAAAGAAAAAAAGGAACAGACAACCAAATAGAAAAATGATTAAATAGTCATTTCAAAGAAGAGAAAATTAGAATGGTTAATGATGCTATACCTGGTAATCAGGGAAATGCAAATTAAAACAGGGACATACTATTTTACACCCATCAGATTGGTAAAAATTAATATGTTTGATGGTCCAAGTTATTGGAGAACATGTGGGAAAACTGGAACTCTTATTCGTTGTTGATGGGAATATAAGTTGGAATAACCTCTCTGAAGTTTTCACAGATGTAGGGAAATACTTAAAGTGGCAACAGCTGGGCTGGCCTGGTGGCGTGGCGGTTGGGTTTGTGCATTCCCCTTTGTTGGCCTGGGGTTGGCCGGTTCGGATCCTGGGTGCGGACCTGCTCACTGCTCATCAGGCCATGCTGGGGTGGCGTCCCACATAGAAAAGCTACAACTCTACAACTGTGGATCACAACTATGTACTGGGGCTTGGGGAGAAAAAAGAAAATGAGGAAGATTGGCAATGGATGTTAGCTCAGGGCCAATCTTCCTCAAAAAAAAAAAAAATGGTAGCAACTGCTGGTTGCTAGTTGCTTACCACAATACCAGTATGTTCTTCCCTTTTTCCTTAGAAATTGAATTCCTAATTTTTAGCTGGGTACATGGCCATCCAGCATAAAGACTGCATTTCTCATCCTCTCTTGGAAGTAGGTGTAGCCATGTGACTAAGTTATAGCCAAGTTCTGGTACACAAATGTCTGCTTTAGAGAAATTCTTATGCATCTGCACCAGGAGATATGTTCAAGGATTCATTGCATCACTATTTGTAATAGCAAGTAGTGGAAATAATCTGTCACTCAACAGGGAAATGAATATATAAATTGTAGTTTATTCATACAATGGAACATCATACAGCATTTAATTTTTAATCAACTGCATCTGTATGATCAGCATGGCTCTCAAACATAATACTTGAAAAAAGAAGGTTTCAGAATGATACATGCTATATATTATTTACATAAAATTTTAAAATATAAAACAATAGTGAACAAGTAAAAGTGCAAAAATAGGCATGAGAATAATTCACACTAACTTTAGGATAGTAATTATCTCTGTGGAAGTAAAGAGGGTATAGATAAGGTAAGACTTTAGTTGTATCTATAACATTTTGTTTCCTTTTGTTTTAAGGGTTATATGAAGCAAATACGGCAAAATGTTAATATATTTGGATATCATTTAATTTTCTATTTTCTATATGTTTGAAATAATTCGTGATTAAAAGATTTTAAAGTATTATAGAAGTGCAATAATTATTAAACTATTAAGCTCTTGAAATGTATTTCATAGGAAGATTAAAAAATGAACGCTTAACAACTAATTTAGCTATATAACATGAAAAAGTAGGATGAGACAAGATAAGATTGATGAGAAAAGATGAAAGAATGATCACTAATTGAATTAGAGAATTCAGAAGGAGCTGTGAGTTTTGGAGGAAAAGATGATGCATTTGGCTTAAGGTTATTAAAATTCATATTTTAGTTCTTTTGGGATATCCTAATGAAGATATCAGAAAGGCAGCTGGAATTGTGTGTCTGCTAAGAAGGCAGGTCACAGACTTGAAAGTCACCTTTGTGGCCGTTGATGTCACAGGAATGGATGAGATGCTCACTGCAGCTTGTCGTGCTCTGGATCATGTCCCTCTTTTCTGGTCTTAGTGCCCAGTGGCCAACACTCAGTAGAGTCTAAGTAGTGAAAAAAAGCCCCAATGCAAAGGCTAATGTCGGCTTACTGCCAAGAATAACAAAAAGAGATTTTTTTTCGCGTACATAGGTATATAACTTTATCACCAAGTAGCGTTTTTTTTTTTAAAGATTTTATTTATTTTATTTTTTCCCCCCAAAGCCCCAGTAGATAGTTGTATGTCATAGCTGCACATCCTTCTAGTTGCTGTATGTGGGACTCAGCCTCAGGATGGACGGAGAAGTGGTGCCTCGATGCGCACCCGGGATCCGAACCCGGGCCACCAGCATCGCAGCGCGTGCACTTAACCACCAAGCCACAGGGCCGGCCACCAAGTAGCATTTTTTAAAAAATTTAAAAATATCCACAACTACGTAAACATTCTTTGGAAAATTTAAACTCGAAAGCAACAGAGTATAAGAAGTAAACACAATATTTTGCCAACAGTGTTTAAATTGTAAACAAAATAGTTTTTGTGATGACCCATTTTAGCAAAATTATCTGTTATGTGACCTCTATTTTTTGAGTTGCTTAAATTTCTATCCTAGTTAGTAGTAACTCAGTTAAATGTTGTTGCCTCATTGTGATCCAGAAATGGTTCTTAATTCATTTTAATTAAGAGAAAAAATGTCTTGCTATAAATACAGGGGTGCAGTTCTCAAAAATAAAATTCAAAGGAATACACATGGGGTAAAAAACATACTCTTGTAGTAATACTTTATAATTCTCTCAGCAAATTTATAGATTTTTAAATTCTCTTTATTTTATTTTATTTTCTTGGCAAGGAAGATTAGCCCTAAGCTAACATCTGTGCCAGTCTTCTTCTACTTTGTATGTGGATTGCTGCCACAGCATGGCTGACGAGTGGTATAGGTCCGTAACCAGGATCCGAACCTGTGTAGCTGGGCCACCGAAGCGGAGTGCGCTGAACTTAACCACTAGGCCAGGGGGAATGTAAGTAAAGCAGTAATAGCATTGCTAAAAATTGTGTTAGATTATTTGAAATTTTCTTTTGCCATTTTCTGCATATTTCTGACACTGGAATTTTCCTCCATTTGAAGTATCTATGCAGAAATAAGAAAGGACAACAAGTCAACCACTACACTTGGGCCTTGAGATTAGAGAGCAATGTTATTGAATTATTGATATACTAAACAGGCCATGTTAAAAATCTTTTGAATATGCAAAATCTGTGTGAGGAAAACTTTAAATATTAAGTAAAAATAAATAGAAATAATGAAAACTTATGCATGGTAATAAATACCACAAGCAATGTGAAAACACAAATGATTTAGTGGGAAGAATATTTGCAATTCATACTACAAAAAGGCAAGATTGCTAAAATACAAAGAATTTTTAGAAATAAATCGAGAACAGAGCAACAACCCAGTAGAAAATATTTTAACAGATTCAGAAAAAGAAGTCTTTTGAATATGTGAAAAGATGTTCAGCCTCACACGTGAATTAAAACCATACTGAGATAAACCATTTCTTACCTATCATAAGGACAAAAATTCAAAAGTTTGATAACACACTTTGTTGAAGAGATGATGGGAAAACAGGCACATTGCTGCTAGAAGTACAAATAAGTATAAACTTGATGGAGGGAAAGTTAGCAATATATACAAAATTTATATTCGATTTACCGTTTATATTAGCTTTCTATTGCTGCTGTAACAAATTACCACCAACTTAGTGGCTTAAACCAACACAAATTTATTACGCTTCTGGAGGTCAGAAGTCTAAAATGGGTGGTAGCGTTCCTTCTGGAGATCCTAGGAGAGTATCTGTTTCTTTGTCCTTCCAGTTTCTAGAGACCAGTCTACTTTCTTTGGCTCATGGGCCCTTCTTCCAGCTTCAAAGGCAGCAATGTAGCATCTCTCCTCTTTGATCTGCCTCCCTCTCATAAGGACCTTTGTGATTACGTCTGGCCCACCTAGCTAATTTGGGGTGGAAGTAAGGAGGTCCTTAACTTAATCATATTTGTAGAATTCCTTTTGAATATTCACAGGTTCCTGGGATTAGGACTTCCACATCTTTGGAGGGCCCTTATTCTGTTTACCACACCCTTTGGCCTAGCATTTCCTACAGTTACATCTTTCCTACTGATACATCTGCATATATAAGGATATCATTGCTTATAACAGCCAAAGGTTGGAAACAATACAAGTGTCCAGTAATAGGGGACTAGCTAAATAAACAATGGTAGATCCACAAAAATCAATATAATGCAGCTATAAAAGAGAAGGAGGAAGATCTCAATGTACTGATATATACAGAGATCTCTGAGATATATTGAAAAGTGAAACAAGCAAAGAGCTGAAAAGTTTATATGTTATGCTACCTTTTGTATAAGGGGAAAAATATGTTTTGCTTGTGTTGCATAAAGAAATATTAGATTGACAAACAAAAAATGAATAAAAATGGTTATCTCGATAGGGTAAGAGGGGCTAGAGAGGTAGCCGAGACTTCTCAGTGAATACGTTTTTGTATTATTTTGATTTTTGAATCATGAAAATATATTACATAGTAAAAATAAGAAGCAGACATCTTACCCCCCAATCCCCAGACAGGTTTTTATAAGGCTTAATGTCAAGGAAGCTGTGAGACACTGGCCTGCCACCAAAGTGCCTGAAGTTTCTAATTTCAGTCCTTGACTTGAATTAAGGTGCTATGTTCAGTGGGTCCCAGTTAAAATGCAAATGTATAACATGGTAACCCAGATAATCATCCATAAACTATGCTTTAGAATCTAAAGTTTAGCCATCAGTTTCATGGAATACTCAGGAAAGTTCTGATGGAAGTCAGGAGGTTGGGAAATGTCACAACCATGGGCCACAGTATGTTCTAGAGGTGGGACCTTGGGCAACTAAGGAGCCATCTGAAGGTACTTGAGTGCTTGGGGTTTGGTATTAGGGGGAAGGATCTCAAATGCAAACTTCATCCAAGAGAGAGTTTTACCTTTAATTCAGTTTTTAGTTTAGCCATGTCTGGAAAACCGTGCTTTCTGCCTCATGCCATTAGCTTTCATTTCTCCTTCTTAGGTAGCAACATTTTGACAGAATCAGAGAACACTTGGGTTTGAGTCCTAGCCCTGATGTCTACTAGTCAGGTGAAATTGGTCAAGTTACTAATCCTCTGAGCCTCAGTTTTCTCATCTATGACATGGGGCTAATAATACCAAGGCGGTTTTGAGTACCCACATTAAAAGAAAATACATGAAAATATGGGCTAAGCCTTGGACAATAGAAGTTATTACTGTCTTTTTGAAGAGATGAACAATCAGGTCACCTTTGAACTTTTGAGGCTGGAGTCAGGAGGAGGGTAGGACCTGGATGCCTTGGACCCTATCTGCCTGCCTTCCTAGGCAGTTCACAAGGAAGGTTCACAAAGGTGGCTTGAGTCATTCTGAACAATGTTGGAGAAAAGAGACAAGTCATGAACCTGGAGGTAAAATGGGAGATCTGAGATCATAGGAGCTGGTAAACCAAGATGGAGAGCCAGAGAGAAGTTGAAGCAAAAACAGAGCAGGAATGAGTACCAAATTGGCAGGTAGGGTGAGGCATAGTTATAGAACAGGACTGATTTTGGATGAAACTTGAGAACTCATGGCCCAGTCTAGTGGACTACTGTTAAGCCAGGACAACACACACACCTGATGGACAAGACAAAGTTGTCACAGTTTTCTCAAGAACTAATATTTATTCAGATCAAATTCTAAGCAAATTGGATCAAATTCCAATGTAGTTATTATATTATACTTTTCATAGCCCTCTTTCCTTTCCATATGTAATTTTGATAAAGGAATTAATGTTTACCCCCTCATGGCCAGATTGTGTATTGCTATATCTTTGAATTCTTCACAGTGTGTTACACTCAATAAATACTTATTATTGGTGATGGTATAAGTACTAGTGATCCTTTCAATTAGATTATAGATTAAACACTTTTATCTTTTGTTTTTCTCTAATTTTTATTTTGAAACTTTCCCAACATATTTGCCTCAACAGTTTGACGTCATGAAACTTTACTCCTAAACCTTCAGCATGCACCTGCTGAGACTTAGGACATTCTTCCAGTATAAATGTATTACCCTTATCACAACTTACATACCATCTAATATCCAGTCCGTATTCAAACTGCTCCACTTGTTTCAACGAATGTCTTTTATAGCTTTTTTAAAAAAGATATAGTCAAAGTTTCCACATTGTTGTCTCTTTAGTCTTTTTTGATCTAGAATAGTCTCTCACTTTTTATTTTCTTTTTATTACATTAACCTTTTGAAAGGTCCAGACTCCTTTTCTTATACTATGTCCTGCATTCTGTGTTTGTCTGATTGTTTCCTTATGATGTCATTAAACCTGTTATAGCCCTTCCCTTTTTTATAAACTTGATGTAAGTCTAGCGGTTTGATTAGACTCAAGTTAAATGTCAGTTTGTCCCATTATTAGTGATGCTACTTTTGGTCACTTGGTTAAGATGGTGACTGCCAGTTCTCTCTATCATAAATGTACATTTTCTCCTTTGTAGTGAAAAGTAATCTGTGGAGTGATACTTCAGCACTGTGCAAATATCCCTTCACCCAATGAGTAAACACACATTTAACTGTCTTATTTGGCTTGCCCTGATGTAGAGCTGATTCATATTTGTAGGCTCAAGATCAGAAGACACCTCCCTCTAGATCAGTGGTTCTCAACTGGGAGCAGTTTTGCTCCTCAGGGGACAATTGGCAATGTCTGGAGATATTTTTGGTTGTCACAACTTGGGGGTGGGATGCATGCTACTGGCATCTAGTAGGTAGAGACCAGGGATGCTGCTGTGCATCCTGCAAGAAAGCACCCCATAGCAAAAATTACCCAGCCCAGAATGTCAACAGTTCCGCTGTTGAGAAGCCTTGACGTAGATGTAGAATTAGGCTTCTCTCTCACACACAGTTTGCTGACCGTTTCAGAGATGCTAGTCAAGTTTTAGAGCCTGTCTTCAACAGTGGTAGAAACCAAACAGATGTTAGAGTCCATAATTTTCCCATGTTTCAAACCAGGCAGATTTTTACTACCACCTGTTCTACCTTTCCATTTCCTTTATATGTATCTTCTCAAGAAGGATTTAAATTGCTTTCTTCTACTCTCAAACTAAAAACATAAGGATGAAAAAAACCTCTAGAATTAACAAACTGAAGCATTTTTGTCTGCTTTTGTGTTTCCTAGAAGATTTTGGAATGTCATCCTAAAAGCCCCAGAGCCAGGGAAGAGAAAATGGAGAAAGAGAAATATCAAGTTAAGAATTCACTGTTACAAAAATGGCCCAGAGAGAGTAACCAGAGTTCAAGAAAGGGCAGAGAAGTGCAGAGGGCATTTCCACTCTCACACCCGTAAGTTATTAGTGACCTTTGAAGTGATCGTTGATGGAAGCACTTGTACATTTGAGCTGCTTCATATATATACTTAGTGTATTCAGGAACTGCCTAGCTTCTGGAGCCCTGAAATATCTTCAAGCTGCATCAGAGATCAAACGGCAAAATCCATGACTTGGGAATATCATGTAGCCATGTGACATGTGGAGGGATCCAGAGTGTGAGAACTGATGCCTAAATAACAACACTGTATATTTTTAACTTGGGAGATTTAGCATTGCTTTCATTACTTTTATTTTATTTATTTATTTTTGTGTGAGGAAGATCAGGTGTGAGCTAACATCTGCCAATCCTCCTCTTTTTTTGCTGAGGAAGGCTGGCCCTGGGCTAACATCCGTGCCCATCTTCCTCCACTTTATATGGGACGCCGCCACAGCATGGTCTGACAAGGTGCATCGGTACGTGCCTGGGATCCGAAGCTGGGCCGCCAGCAGCAGAGCGTGCGCACTGAACTGTTACGCCATGGAGCCGGCTCCTCATTACTTTTAAAATAGCAATCTCAGAAAATAATGTCCCACAGTTTCAACATACGGTGGTAAGAGGTAAAGTGTTTATACATTTATTTTGGGTTCCTATTCTTAAAAGATTAGAACATAATTATTTTCATTCAGATTGTCGTTAGATAAGCTTGTACAGCATTTGTTTGTTTTAGGTTTTGAACTCCTGGGCAAAGGACATTGCCTTTCCCTGCTGAGAATTGAGTCAACAATTTTGTTTGTATTAACAAATACTGAATCACCCCAAGTCTAACTTTTCTCTCCTGTACTATGGCACTAGTACATAAATGCATTCAGCAGCTATAGTTACACTTTTAGAGGAAGCAGCAAAATACGTACGTCTGTGCCTTTATTTTAATTTTTTTCCTTTCAATACTTCTTAAAATTATTTTCCATGCTTTTTCACCAACATATCTTTCCAACTAGAATAACATAGTAACTGTTGGCATGACATGGTACGTGTTAAGAAACAACCCTAAAGAGTTCAGTGGAAAATTATAGAACATGATTTATTTCCAAAGTATAATTTTTACTTATTATTAGTAGGCAAGTGTTTCAGGTGAATAATTTGATTGGAAATTAAGAATTAGACTTTAAGAATTTAAATCTGTTGATTATTATTTACATTTTTCCTGTATTTGCTCAATTTCTACAAAATATGAAAAAAAGATGTGACATAGTATGTATTGTGATTCTTTTATATTATCCTCTATAAGTGGGCAGAGGGAATAAGAAAGACAGAAGAGGAAGATGGTGAGAGTAATTATTCTAATATATGGGATCTTATCTATTGCCACTGTCAGTAACTTTTCTTTATCTTTGAAATTCTCATTATTCTTTATGAAAGAAGTTAACTTAGAGCAACACCAAAAGCTAACAAGGATAGTACAAGAAAATAAGTTTATAGGCCCATCTCATTCATAAATCCTAAGTAAAATCTAAGCAAACTGAATCCAGTGATGAATAAAAATGATAAATACATCCTGATCAAATTGTATTCATCCCAGAAATGCAAGTTAGTTGGACATTTGAAAATCAGTTTTTAAGGGGCCGGCCGGGTGGCTTAGCGGTTAAGGGCACGTGCTCCGCTACTGGCGGCCCGGGTTCAGATCCCGGGTGCGCACCGACGCACTGCTTCTCCGGCCATGCTGAGGCCGCGTCCCACATACAGCAACTAGACGGATGTGCAGCTAATGACATACAACTATCTACTGGGGCTTTGGGGGGGGGGGAAATAAATAAATAAATAAAATTATAAAAAAAAAGAATAAAGGATAAAAACCATACGATTATCTTAATAAATACAGAAAAATAAAGAGAACACTCTAAAGAAGCTAGGAATATAAAGGAACTCCTGTAACCTGATAAAGCCCATCTTCAAAAAAACCACAGCAAATATACGTAATCGTCAAATGTTAATAACATTTATTTTATCTTAGGAACAAGTCAAAGATGGCCATAACTATCATTTCTATTCAAATTTTTTATTAAGGGTTATTCTCAAGTCATGAGAGGAGGAAAAAAAGGTATAACTTTTGCAAAGAGGAAGCCAACATTTTTACAAATGATATGACATCAATATAGAAAAGCTAAATGATCAACAGATGAATTATTAGGATAAATAAGAATGTCTAGCAAGGTTGCTGGATACAAAAGCACTATTGAAAACTCAATAACATTTAAACACCAAGAAAAATCTGTTAGAAATGTAATTTTATTTTATTTTTTTAATAATTTTATTTATTCATTTATTTTTTCCCCCAAAGCCCCAGTAGATAGTTGTATGTCATAGTTGCACATCCTTCTAGTTGCTGTATGTGGGACGCGGCCTCGGCATGGCCGGAGAAGTGGTGCGTCGGTGCGCACCCGGGATCTGAACCCGGGCCGCCAGCAGCGGAGCGCGCACACTTAACCACTAAGCCGCGGGGCCGGCCCAGAAATGTAATTTTAAAAAATTCCATTTATTATAGCACCCAAAATTATGAAGTACCTTAGAAAAATGTAATAAGAAGAGTTTATTCAAGAGATCTAAATAAATGTAGAGCTATTTTATGTGGATAGGCTAGACTCAATATAGATAGTCCTCAACATACCGTGGTTCGACTTAATGATTTTTCGACTTTACGATGGTGGGAAAGGGATACGCATTCAGTAGCAACTGTACTTTGAATTTTGAATTGTGATCTTTTCCTGGGCTAGCGATATGTGGTACACTCTCTCCTGATGCTGGGCAGTGGCAGCAAGCTGCAGCTCCCAGTCATCCCTGTGATCATGAGCGTAAACAACTAATAGACTGACAACCATTCTGTACCCACATAACCGTTCTGTTTTTCACTTTCAGTATAGTTGTCAATAAATTACAGGAGATATTCAACACTTAATTATAAAATAGGCTTTGTATTAGATGATTTTGCCCAACTATAGGCTAATGTAAGTGTACTGAGCATGTTTAAGGTGGGCTAGGCTAAGCTAGGATGTTTCGTAGGTTAGGTGCATTAAATGCATTTTCAACTTAACGATATTTTCAGTTTAACAATGGGTTTGTAAATCCCCGTTGTAAATCCAGGAAGATCTGTATTGTAAGAATACTAATTCTGCCCAAAGAGTCATTGAAATTTCAATATCCTTGACAGAATCTTTCTTTGAATTTAAGAAGCTGAATCTGTAATTGATATGAAGGAGCAAAGGTTCAAGAACATCCAAGACAATCCTGAAGAAAAATAGTAAGATGCTACAAGATCTTAAAATTTATTCTACAGGTGTAGTAATTGAGACAATGTTGATCTGACACAGGTATAGAGAAATAGACTAGTGGAGCAGAATGGAGAATCAGACCGCCAAACATATATGGACATATATGGACAGTAAGGGTACTGCAAATCAGTGGGTGGAAAAGATAGTTATTAAAAAAATGGTCCAAGTACAATCCAGTTAGAAGAAAAACAAAGTCAGGTCTCTACCTCAAACCATAAAAAAAAATTAATTCACAGTAAATTAAAGATTTAAATATGAAAGGCAAAGGTATAAAACTTTTAAAAGACAATATCTTTATAACCTTAGGATAAGGAAGGATTCTGTTAACAAAACACTAAAAAATTCAAACAAAAAGTGAAAGATTAATCAATTTGATTACATCAGATTAAAAAAGTTCTGTTTAAAAAAGACATCAAAAAGAGTGAAAATATAAACCATAAACTGGGAGAATATAATTTTAACACATAGAAGTGAAAAAGAATTGATATCCAGAATGTGTAAAAAATCTTACAGATCAATAAGGAAAAGAAAACGCAATAGAAAAAAGAGCAAAACATATGAATGGGCACTTCATAAAAGAAACACAAACAACCCATAAGTATATGCAAACAGACCAAACTCATTAGTAACAAGGGAAATGCAAGTTAAACCATAAGCAGATACCATTCTCATTTATCAGAATGGACAAATTTAAAAGTTGGGTAGTACCAAATGTTGATAAGGGTTATGGAGCAAAAGTTTTTCTCTTACACAGCTGATGGGAATGTAAATTGCTACAATCACTTTGAAGAACATTTTGGCACTATCTAGTGATAGTTGACAGTACAAGTCAACAGTAAAGTTGAATATTGGTGCATATCAGCAATTCCACTCCTAGGAATGTATCCTAGGGAAAGCTCATGCATGTGATTATCAAGAGACAAGTGCAAGAATGTTAACAGCAGCATCATTTAATAATGGCAAAAACACAGAAGCAACACAAATGTTCATAAGTAGTAAGCTGGATAAACAAATTGTACTATAGTCATACATTGATCTATTTTATAGCAATGAAAATTAGTGAAACTTAGCTGTACTCATTAGTATGAATGAATCTCAAAAATGTAGTATTGAGTGAAAAAAGCAAGTCAGAAAAGTAAATATTATATCATTCTGTTTTAATCTGTTCAGGCTGCTGTAACAAAATACCATAGATTGGGTAGCTTATAAACAACAGAAATTTTGCTCACAATTCTGGAGGCTGGAATTCTGAGATTAGGATGCCAGCATGGTTGGGTGAGAGCCCTCTTTTGGGTTGCAGACTTCTTGTTATATCCTTACATGGCAGAAGGGGCTAGGGAGCTCTGTGGGGCCTCTTTTATAGGAGCACTAATTGCATTCATAAGGGATTCACATTCATGACCTAAGCAACTCCCAAAGGCCCTACCTCATAATACCATCACCTGGGGGTTAAGTTTCAACATATGAATTTTGGGGGGACACAAACATTCAGACCGTAGCACATTCTGTTTGTTTATAATGTAAAAGAGGCTCATTTAAATTATACATTGTTAAGCTTTACAGTAAATGTGATAAAAACATGAAGAAAAGGATTGAACAATTATCACAAAATTCAAGAAAGTGATTACCTGGGGTGGAATGATGGAGATGTGATTGGGAAAAGGCACAGCATGGGTGAGGGGGCTCCTAAAATATTGACAATGCTTTGTTTTATAAGCTACATCCTAGATACACAGATACACAGATGTTCATGTTATTATTTTTCAAACCATGTGCTCCTAATATTACACTTTTCTGTTTGTGTGCTATTTTCACATTAAAATGATTAAAAAGACAAAGAATTTTTTAAAAAATCAGATATATGACTCTTAGTCCCCTTACCTTTAACAAGGATACAAATGAGTCGTGTTCTTGGAGATTTAAAACAGAGAGCAGATTTTTTTAAATAAAAAGCTTTTTATTTGGAAATAATGTCAAACTTACAAAAAACACCTATTTATGTTTTATACAGTTTTACTTATTAACATTTTATCTTACTTGCTTTTTTGGTAGAGATTTATCATCCCCTTCTGTATATATAAAGTATATATATATTTTTTCTAAATTTTTTAAGAATAAGCTGCATACATCACTCCCCTTTGTCTCCAGATACTTCAATGTATATTTCTTAAGAAAAAGGATATTCTGTTACATAACCACAGTACAGTTATTAACTTCAGGAAATTTTAACGTGGAAACAATACTTCTAAATAATTTACCATCCACATTCCAATTTGTCAGCTGAAGAATGTTCTTGATAGCATTTGTTTTTTTCTCCACTAGAGGTTGCAGTATACGTATCGCATTTAGTTGTTTCTTTACTCTCTTTCATCTGGAACATTCCCTGAGCCTTTCCTTGTCTTTTATAACAATGATAGTTTTGAAGAATACTGAAGAAAATTTTTTTTTTTAAAGAAGTTTTTTTTTTTTTTAATTTTTATTTACTTATTTTTTTCCCCCCAAAGCCCCAGTAGATAGTTGTATGTCATAGCTGCACATCCTTCTAGTTGCTGTACATGGGACGTGGCCTCAGCATGGCCGGAGAAGCGGTGCGTCGGTGCGCGCCGGGAATCCGAACCCAGGCCACCAGCAGCGGAAATCGCGCGCTTAACCGCTAAGCCATGAGCCGGCCCGAAAATTTTTTTATTTTAAGGGAATTATTCTTATTTTGAGTTTGTTTGCTGTTTTCTTATGATTATATTCAGTTTATAGTCCTTAGTCAAAATGCTACATAAATGGTGTATTTTTCTCAGAGTATCACATCTTGAGGTGCATAACATCTATCTGCCTCTCATTGGTTGTATTAATTTTGATAATTTGGCCAAGGAGTTGCAATTTATCCACTATAAGGGAGAGGAATTTTTGAAACAATTTCTTTGGAGAGAGCTATTAGTGGGCTTTGAACCCTGCTCCCCTCTCACCGGAGAGAAGTAGGCATGTGATTTCCCCCTCGCCTCAAGTCAAAAGACAGAGGCTTCAGTGACACCACTTGGAAAGCTTAGTCTGTGTCCTCTGAATTTATCAGGTTGCAGTTCACTGAAGTCTGACTCCTTTTCAGGAAATCCAGAGATCAAGAGAAGAGCTGACTTGCTGCTTGGAAGTAGAGCAAAGGAGAGTACCTAGTAGATTGGAATCAGCCTGTTCTTCCAGAGTTTGTTAGACAGTTGGTGCATGAGTGTTTCCCATGAACCAGTTGTGAAGAAGAGCCTGTTTGGGGTCATTGCATAATCTGACTGAAAGGCCACGTAAAGGGGGAAGAGGCTCACAGAGGAGAAGCTGGCAGAGTCCCTTGAATTCTTAGTGGTTAGGAATGAATAAGGTACTTGGAATAGAGTGCATCCTTTCAGGTCAAGGGAACCGTAGGTGAGAGTTCAACAATGATTTGTGGGGGGTGTCTTCTAAGAACCCATGGAGAGCCCCCCAAAAGAGTCAGCTTTAAATATCTGCAAGCACGAAAAGCGTAAAACCATCTCGTGACGTTAGAGGTAGAATAAGAACGTTTCTCTCTTTCTCTGGGTGGAGTGGGTGGTTCAGAAAGGAAGAGGAGAAGCTTGAAGAGGGGAAAGAGGGCCATGCTACCCTCTCCCATAGAAAGGGGTTAACACTGCCGAGTCCATCTGTGGGACAGGACAAGATCTAAAATTTAATTAACTTTGAAGCTTTTATTATTTTATGGGATCAAACATTTTTATTTAAAATGGAATTGAGACTGTGATTTGAAGTAACTAGAGGACCTTTAATTATGTAAGAATGATCAAAAAAGTCATGTGACTGCTTTAGTTTTCATCAAGGGGCAGCAAAGAACATACCTGAATAAATTTTATTTACTTGTTTGAAAAATCTATTCATTTTTGAATAGGTAATACATTACATAATTTAAAATAAAAATGATATGAAAAGTGTACACTGAGAAATCTCCTCTCACATCTATCCCCATCCACCCAATTCCCTTTATCCTCTTACAGGTAAACATTTTTATGTGTTTATTGTTAAAGTATTTCTTTATGTAAATATAAACAAATATGAATCTTATGCCCCTATTTCTTACAAAGAAGGTAGGATACCTTTCAGAAGTTCTCTCTTTTTTTTTATTGTAATAAAATATGTGTAACATAAAATTTGCCATTTTGACATAGAAGTGGAATTATGCTGGATCAAATGTTACCTCTGTTTATCTTTTTGAGGAACCACCAAGCTGTTTTTTACAGTGGCTGCACCATTTTACGTTTTCACCAGCAATGCAGGAGGGTTCAAGTTTTTCCACATCTGACACTTGTTATTTTCTGTTTTTTGTTTATTTTATTTTTATTTTTTTTGGTGAGGAAGATTGGCTCTGAGCTAACATCTGTTGCTAATCCTCTTCTTTTTGCTGAGGAAGATTAGCCCTGAGCTAACATCTGTGCCCATCTTCCTTTATTTTGTATGTGGGATGCTGCTGCAGCATGGCTTGATGAGCAGTGTGTATGTCCATGCCCGGGATCTGAACCTGAGAACCCCAGGCCACTGCAGCAGAGTGCTCGAACTTAACCACTACACCACGGGGCCGGCCCCTATTTGTTTATTTTTGATAATAGCCATCCTAATGGGTGTGAGTGGTATCTCATTGTGGTTTTGATTTGCATTTCTCTAGTGACTATCGATGGTAAGCATCTTTTCATGTTCATATTGGCCATTTGTATATCTTCTTTTTTTTTCTTGTGGTAAAATATACATAACATAACATATACCATTTTGATCATTTTTAGGTGTACAGTTCAGTGGAATTAACTATATTCACATTGGCGTGCAACCATCACCACCATCCATCCCAAGAACTTTTTCATCATCCCAAACTGAAACTCTATACCCGTTAAACAATAACTCTTTGTTCCCTCTTCATCCCAGGCCCTGGAAACCACCATTCTACTTTCTGTCTCTATGAATTTAACTAGTCTAGGTTCCACATATAAGTGAAATCATACAATATTTTTCATTTTGTGACTGGCTTGTTTCATTCAGCATAATGTCCTCAAGGTCCATCCATGTTGTAGCATGTGTCAGAATTTCCTTCATTTTTAAGGCTCAATAATATTCCATTGTATGTATATACCACATTTTGTTTGTCCATTCATCTGTTGATGGACATTTGGGTCTTTTCTACCTTTTGTCTGCTGTGAATAATACTGCTATGAACATGGGTGTACAAATATCTGTTCTAGTCCCTGTTTTCACTTCTTTGGGGTATATACTTAATAGTGGAGTTGCTGGATCATATGGTAATTCTCTATTTACTTTCTTGAGGAACTGCCAAGCTGTTTTTCACAGTGGTTGTACCATTTTACATTCCCACCAGCAGTGCAGGGGAGTTCTAGTTTCTCCACATCCAACGCTTATTTTCTGTTTGTTTTTGATAATGGCCATCCTAATGTGTGTGAAGTGGCATATGATTGTGGTTTTGATTTACATTTCCCTAATCACTAATGAGGTGCCTTTTCATGTGCCTACTGGCTATTTGTATGTCTTCTCTGGGGAAATGTCTATTCAAATTCCTTGTCCTTTTTTTTTTTTTTTTTAAAGATTTTATTTATTTATTTATTTGTCCCCCAAAGCCCCAGTGGATAGTTGTATGTCATAGCTGCACATCCTTCTAGTTGCTGTATGTGGGACGCGGCCTCAGCATGGCCGGAGAAGCAGTGTGTTGGTGCGCGCCCGGGATCCGAACCCGGGCTGCCAGCAGCGGAGCGTGAGCACTTAACTGCTAAGCCACGGGGCCGGCCCCCTTGTCCATTTTTGAGTTGAGTTGGTTGTTTTGTGTTGTTGAGTTGCAGGAGTTCTTTATATATTCTGGATATTAACTCCTTATCAGATATATGATTTGCAAATATTTTCTCCCATTCTATGAGTTGTCTTTTCACTTTCTTGATAGTGTACTTTGATGTACAAAAGTTTAATTTTGATGAAGTCCCATTTTTTGTTGTTGTGGCCTGTGCTTTTGGTATCCTATCCAAGAAATCATTGTCACATCTAATGTCATGAAGATTTTCCCTGGAATGTGGGCTGCTGTAGCCAAGGCTGCCTACATTTCCCTGGAACGTGGGCTGATGGATGGTAGCCACTATGCAAAAGGTTAAAATTCACCAAAATTTACCAACCTTTTTGTCAGACTCTGCCCTGGATGTTGCAAGTGTTTGACTAAATTCCAGAGCTCCAAAGTAGTAACTTCAGATAGTTCCTGCCGGTTCAATAGTTGTTTAGGTAGAGGGATGAATTTCTGGATATCTTTTATAAAGTCCCATTGTGTGTTTTTTTTTTTTTTTTTAACTCAACAATATATCCTGGGGCCGGCCCCGTGGCTTAGTGGTTAAGTGAGTGCGCTCCACTGCTGGCGACCCGGGTTCGGATCCCGGGCTCGCACCGACGCGCTGCTTCTCTGGCCATGCTGAGGCCGCATCCCACATACAGCAACTAGAAGGATGTGCAGCTATGACACACAACTATCTACTTGGGCTTTGGGGGGAAAAAATAAATAAATAAAATCTTTAAAAAAACAAAACAAAACAATATATCCTGGAGATCTTTATATATATCAGGATGTAGAGATCTTCCTCATTCTCTTTAATAGCTACATAATGTTCTATAGTATGGATATACCGTGCTTTAGTCAGCCTGTCCCCTATTGCTGGACACTTGGGTTTTATCCCGTCTTTCACTATTATAAAAAGTGATGCAATGAAAAATTGTGTGTGTTTGTGTAAATTTGTACATGTACAGGTTACATACACAGGTATATCTGTGGAACTCATTTCTAAAAGTAGAATTGCTGGGTCAAGGGTCATGCATTTGCAGTTTTAGTAAATACTGCTAAAAGATCCTCGTAGGAGTTGTACCCTTATAAATTCCACCAGCAATGTATGAGAGTGCCTGTTTTCCCAAAGCTTTAATAACAATGTATTTTTAAACTTTTGAAATTTTGCCACTTTGGGAGGTGAGAAATAGCATCTCAATGTAATTTTAATTTCCATCTTTCTTATTATGAGTGAGGGTGTATATCTTTTCATAAGTTTAAGGGTCATTTTTGGAAAAAATTTTAAGAGGACACGATGAACACATAAAATTACCTTCTAATTGCATCCATTGAATCCTGCTTGTTCAGGGTAGTGGTTATAGTTTTAATTGGAGAAGCTGTCACCAGAAGCTGAAATTTGTTGCTGCTTCATAGTAGAAGACAAAGAAGGAGATGAGGAGAAAGGAGAGCCAGTTGAAGAGGTGGAGTAGGAGAAACTTTTTTTTTTCTTTTTTTAACACAGAACGAATATTGTAGAATGTATGTGAACGTGCTACAGGACTCGAATTGGATGGTGTTTCTCAGTTTCCCCCGTCCTTTTCTTTTAATGGCTTTGAGGGATGGTGCAGTGTGATTATTCTAGGAAATAAATTACAATAGATTTTAACTGGGCTCCAACTGTAGTGTACAGGATATTCAGGACTCTTCAACTAGCCACTTATCTTGGGTGTTCTAAGCCTTCTGAGTTATATAGCTTACTATATAGCTTCGATTGTAGCTACTATCCTATTTTCAGCTGTTTTGAAAGTGTGTGTGTGGGAATCCTATTTTAAATAATAACCATTATAAAGGATAAGTAATTTAGTTTGACTACTCTTCTAGTAGCATGAATATCCCTGGAGAGCTTGCTTAAAAAGAATCTTAAGATGGGGCTGGGGGGTACTGGGAAGATGGGAGGTTGAAGGAGGATGGAGAAGCAGCACAGGGGACACACACCTACAGCTGTTTCCGTGGGGAGGATCTGACCAGGATTGGAGTCTGTATAGCCAAGGGCAAGAGAGAACAATAGACTAGGAGCCCCTCCCAAGGAGAAAAACAGAGTCCTAATCAAGCAACATTCTCTGCAACCAGAGTAGAAGATCCTGGCAACATTTGTCTAGCTGAGTTCTGAAATTGCTGTGAACAAGTAACTGTCATGTGTCTCCCATTCTTCCCCTTTATGATGGGACTCTTTATTGTGGTTATCCTTTCCATGTCTCACCATTGCATGTTGGGTGTGTGTGAGGCAGATGATTTTAGTTCATAAGTCATGAGCAGCCTCCGGATCTAATGCAGATCACAAAATCTTGAACTTTGAGCCTGATGCTATAATTGAATGTAACAGCCAGATCACAAAGCACCACGTATTATATGTTTCCATTTACATGAAATATCCATAAGAGGCAAATCTATTCACAGAAAATAGGTTAGTGGTTGGTAGGACTAGGGATTGGGGGATGGTAACTGCTAATGAGTGTAGAGTTTTTTTGCGGGGTGATGAAAATATTCTAAAATTGATTGTGGTGATGACTGCACAAGTGTGTGAGTATACTAAAAACCATTGAATTGTGTATTTTAAATAGGTAAATTTGATGGTATGTGAACTAAAATTCAATAAAGATGTTATTTATAAAGAGATACTATTCGGAAAATGGAAAGACTAGCCAACAATTGGGAGAAAATATGTACAAAACATTTATCTAATAAAGGATTTCTATAGGTGAATACAAATTACGTTTGTCATATATTCATACAAATTGACACTTTTATCATCACTAGCATCCCTCTTTATCTCCAGTAATACTTTTTGCCTTAAAGTCTACTTTTCATATCTCGAAATGAAAAGGAGGAAAAATATATATACTTTTTTTCTGATCTGGCTGATCTATATCATGATTGGAAATCAATTTTGTAACCATAGAAAGACAAGTTTGTGGAAGTGAAGGAAAAAGAGTACATCCAGTCCTGTCGATAAAGTTCTTTGTATGTTGCACAATACAATATTTTACATATGTTCAATTATGTTTATGTATGAATCCGTAAAAAGAGAGTGGCTTAGTTTTTTAAGAACTTTTCACTGAATAGTTAATAACTCTGATTTTTAACTATTTCTTTTATATGTTTTTAAATTTGAAATCAGTTAAAGAAAAATCACTTTTATGATTAAAAAAAGTCTACTTGTCAGATATTAATATGACTATACCAGCTTTATTTTTGCTAGTGTTTGTATACTATATCTGTTTTCATACTTTTTCTTTCAACCTTTTTACGTTCTTATATTTAAACTTAACAACTTGTAAATAGCATATGGAGTATTTTCATCCAATCTGAAATCTTTATCTTTAAATTGGACTATATAGTCCTTTTACATATAACGTAATTACTATTATAATTGGGTTTAAGTCTGTCATCTTGCTCTTGGTTTTCTATTGGTCCTTTCTGGTTTTTGTCCTTTTATTCCTACTTTCCTTTACGTTAATGAAATATTTGTGTTAATCTGATTTTCTTCTCTATTCTCTTTTTATTACTCTTTTAGTAGTCACCCTAGAAATTACAATATACATCCTTGACTTATTATAGTCTACTTAAGCTAGTACTTTGAAGAATACAAGAATCTTATATAGTCTAACTTCATTTACCTCTTCCTGCTTTTTTGTACTATTGTCATTTATTTTACTTCTTCATGTGTTTTAAATTCCACAAGATTTTATTGTTGTTTTAAGCAATCAACATTTACTTATACTTACCCATATCGTGAACCTTAACATATTTAAATTTAGCAATGTATTTTACCTCTTCATTTCTTCCAGCAGTTCTGTTCTTTCATCTGAGATCATGTTGTTTCAGCCTGAAGAACTCTTTAGTATTTCTTAAAAATCAAGTCTACATATGACATATTCCTTCAGATTTTGTTTGTTTGAATACCTTTTTTAAAAAAATTTTTAATTGTGGTAAAAAACACACAACATAAAAGTTACCATCTCTACCATATTCAAGTATACAGTTCAGTAGTGTTAAGTATATTCACATTTTTGTGTAATGGATCTCCAGAACTGAAACTCTATTACCCATTAAACAGCAGTTCCCCATTTCCCTCTACCCCAGTCCCTCATATGGTATTTGTCCTTTTGTGACTGGCTTATTTCACTTAGTAAAATGTCCTCAAGATTCACCCACGTTGTAGCTTGAGACAAGATTTCCCATTTTTTTTTTTTTGGCTGGGAAAGATTCACCCTGAGCTAACATCTGTTGCTAGTCTTCCTCTCTCTCTCTTTTTTTTTTCCTCCCCAGAGCCCCAGTACATAATTGTGTATTCTAGTTGTAGGTCCTTCTGGTTCTTCTGTGTGAGCCACTACCACAGCATGGCCACTGACAAATGAATGGTGTGGTTCAGCACCCAGGAACTGAACCCAGCCTGCCCAAGCGGAGCACCCCGAACTTTAACCACTAGGCGTCAGGGCTGGCTCAGGATTTCCTTTTTAAGGCTGAATAATATTCTGTTAATTATATATATATATACACACACACACACACACACACACACACACACACACCCCAGATTTTCTTTATCTGTTCATCCACTGATGGACATTTGGATTGCTTCCATCTGTTAGCTATTGTGAAAAATGCTGCTATGAACATGTGTGTGCAAACATCTCTTTGAGACCCTGCTTTCAGTTCTTTGGGGTATATATCCAGAAGTGGGATTGCTGGATCATATGGTAATTCTATTTTTAATTTTTTGAGGAACTGCCGTACTGTTTTCCATAATGGCTGCACCGTTTTACATTCCCACCAACAGTGCACAAAAGTTCCAGTTTTTCCACATCCTTGACAATACTTGTTATTTTCTGTTTTGTTTTGGTTTTTGGTGATAACCATCCTTATGGTTGTAAGGTGATAACTCATTGGATTTAGTTTGCATTTCTCTAATGATTAGTGATGCTGGTCATCTTTTCATATGCTTGTTGTCCATTTGTATATCATCTTTGGAGAAGTGTCTATTCAAGTTCTTTGCCCATTTTTGAATTTGTTTATTTTTTGTTGTTGAGCTATAGGAGTTCTTTATATAGTCTGGATATTAACCGCTTATCAGATATATGATTGGCAAAAATTTTCTCCCATTCTGAAGGCTGCCTTTTCACTCTGTGGATTGTATCCTTTGATGCACACAATTTTTTAAGTTTGACATAGTCCCATTTGTCTACTTTTGCTTTTGTTGCTGTGCCTTTTGTGTCATATCCAAGAAATCATTGCCAAATCCAATGTCATGAATCTTTCCTCATGTATTTTTTCCTAGGAGTTTTATCGTTTTGGATCTTGCATTTAGGTCTTTGGTCCATTTGGATTGAAAGTATCTTTATTTTGCCTTCATTTTTGCTGATACAGAATTCTGTTTTTTCTTTTAACACTTTAAAAATGTCATTTCCTTGTCTTCTGACTTCCATAATTTCTTTTGAAAAGTTAACTTTCAAACTTACTGTTGCCCCTTTGAAGGTAATGTGTTGTTTTAATCTTTCTGTTTTTAAGATTTTTCTCTTTATATTTGGTTTTCTTCAGTTTGCCTATCATATGCCTAGGTGTGGTTTTCTTTTTACAGTCATGCGCGGCATAACAACATTTTGGTCAACAGTGGACCACATATATGATGGTGGTCCTTTAAGATTAGTACCATATAGCCTAGGTGTGTAGTAGGCTATTCCCTCTAGGTTTGTGTAAGTACACTTTATAATGTTCCCACAATGATGAAATCACCTAACGATGTGTTTCTCGGAATGTATCCCTGTCATTAAGCAATGTGTGACTGTATCTTGTTTGAGATTTGTGGAGTATCTTCAATGTGTGGTTTAATAACTTTCATCAGTTTTGTCTACTATTTCTTCACATATTGCTTCTGTTCTATTCTTTCTCTCCTCTACTTCTTCAAATCCAATTACACTGATGTTAGATCTTTGCATCATGTTCCATATGTCTCTTATGTTCTTTTCTGTGTTTTCCATCTTTTTTACTCTCTGTGCTTCAATTTGATACACTGACCCATTCTCCAGTTCACTGATTCTCTGTTCTCTTGTGTCTAATCTGATATTAAACCCATCAATTGAATTATTAATTTCAGATATAACTACTTTCTGTTATAGAACTTTCATTTGACCTTTAAAAAATATATAGATTCTTGCTCTTTTGTGAAATTCTTCATCTTTTTTCTCTTCTCTTGAATGTAAATCATAGATGATTTAAAGTCCTTGTCTGATAATTCCGAAATCTACTTCACGTGTGTCTGGGTTTCTTTCCTTATTGTCTGGGTTTCCTTATTGTCTAGGTTTCTTCTCCTGATTTTTGATAATTTGATCCTTTTTTTTGGTGAGGAAGAATAGCCCTGACCGAACATCTGATGCCAATTCTCCTCTTTTTTGCTGAGGAAGATTGGCCCTGGACTAATGTCTGTGCCCATCTTCCTCTACATTATGTGGGATGCTGCCACAGCACAGCTTGACAGGCGGTGCATTGGTCCATGCCTGGGATCCAAACCTGTGAACCCTGGGCTGCCGAAGTGGAGCATGTGAACCTAACCTCTATGCCCTTGGACTGGCCCCAGTCCTTTTTTTTTTCCAGCATGTTTTTTTTGGATCTGGACATTGTGGATGACAAATTGTACTTATTTTTCTGGCAGACAGATAGAACACCAGTGCGTCATCTTGATCCTCATGTGCTTCCCTTCTCTAATTGTTCTGCTTGTGTTTGTTGCTCTCCAATACCTTCAAACAATTTGTCTTAGGTTGGATTCTTCCAGAAGTAGACCCTGAGCCAAGGATTTAGATAAAGTGATTAATTAAGAAGGTGCGTCCTAGGTAAACCCTTAAGGGAGTGGGAGAAGCAGGATATGGAAAGGGAAGAAGCCAAGGGAGGGTACCATTCAGGTGAAGACTCAGACTCAGCCTCATCTCTAGAACACTCTGGAACATAAATTACCACCTTAGAGTTTGTCTCACTCCAAGGCAGGGGAGTTGACCTTTTGTATTCCCACAGTAGTCAGTCATTGGTCCATTTAGGGAATATTGAACTTCCAAGTATTTCTGGCTCTCTTTATGTGCAAAGCAAACTCCAGTGCCCATTTATAATCCTCCAAAACCTTGTTACTCAACTTTTTGCTCATTATTACACCCTTAGCCTTCTTAGGCATTTTTTTTCTAATCACCCCCCATGAAATCTTATTACCATAAATTGATTGTATATCCGCTTATGTACTATATTTTTATCTGTGCTGTATACATAAAAAGAGTAAGTTTTGTTTTTTTTTTTTTTTTTGCTTCCCAAGAACCAAATATTGTCCCCATTGAGAATTCATACTCTAAAGGTTGCAGGTATGAGCTGTTAGCAACAGTGTTTAGTTGCTGGCAGTTGGGTGCACAGGACTGGGAAAAGGCGTCCAAGGGAATCTGGATGGGTAACCAACAGTTTTGCCACACAATTGTTTTAAATATTTTTTGTGGTTTATAGTTGTTGTTTTGTGGGAGGGTTAGTCCAATACAATTTGGTCATGGCCAGAGCCAGAAGGCCCCATTTCTCTTTATTGCTAATGGTAGAATGAAAAGTATTTCATAGGCATTAGGAAGCAGATAAGGGAGTACAATCTTCTCTTTGATGCTGTACTCTTATAATGTCAAAAATTATCATGGATAAGAAACCTCTTTTAATCTCTTAAGGGAGCCTGAGTTATAAGGCACAATATCCATGCATTTGCTTATTCTAAGGGGAGCACTAGCTGAAATGCTACTAGACTAATGTTTGGTGATGGAGGGGTGGGTGTGAGGTATGGGAGGAAAGTGTCTCAACATCACTGCCTTTCTGAAGTTTTACCCCTGAGACCTGCAGTTTTAATGGTTAGGATTTCTAATTTCATCCCTCACTGGCAGTGTGACTTGGGCAAGGTTTTGAGGTGATGAATAAAGGAAGCTCATGCAATGGATTTTATTTCTGTATTAAACAGAGGACTGTATCCAGTCAGAATGAGGCACAAATTCGTATATCTTATCCAGCCTTTTTTTTTTTTTTTTAAGTTTTCAGTTTTTATGTTGTTCAGCTTTTTTTAATTCTTTTTTTTTTTTTTGGTGAGGAAGATCAGCCCTGAGCTAACATCCATGCCAATCCTCCTCTTTGCTGAGGAAGACTGGCCCTGGGCTAACATCTGTGCCTGTCTTCCTCCATTTTATATGGGACGCCGCCACAGCATGGCCTGACAAGCGGTGTATCGGTGCGTGCCTGGGATCCGAACCAGGGCTGCCAGCAGCGGAGCACGTGCTTAACTGCTACACACGGCCCCAGCTTTTTTTTAATTTTTAAATTTTTTATCTTGTCCAGCTTTTATATTGTATTGGTAGAGAGTATATGTATCTTCTTTCACAACAGGGCAAGGCAGAGTGTGTTCATCAGCGATTCATATGATTGTCCCTCAGTGCCTTGAAGAACAAGGTTACATATGTTGTACAGTATGTGTATGTATGTTCTAGTTAGTCAAATTGGTCATATATGGTAAGTCAAACTGCTGCAGTGTTATTGATATACAAGAGTAGGCTTTGTTGACTTAGCACTGCTCAAGGCATTTCAGTGTTGAGTAGCATCTCTATGTTTATGTATGTATATATAGCAATCAGTTTGACTACTTGTTAGATACTTTGATGAAACACTGATTCATTCAGGAGGCTGAAGATACTAGTTAACTACTCTCTTTATATATCTAGGTTTTGGGTATATTTTGGGTATCCCTTGTTTTTATTAACAGAGAGTTGGGTATATCATTAGTAGTAGAGCTGTCTTCCTAGAGTATCCACTGAAATTGGATGTAGAAATAAGCTTTCTTAGAATATAAAACAAATATTTATTTATTCATTTTTGCTTTTAATTTTACAAATCAAAAACCTTTTTAAGAAGTACAACATTCATACAGAAAAGGACTTTAAATAATAAGTGGAAAGTTTGATGAATTTTAACAAAGTAGCCACACCTATGTAACCAATGCCATATCAAAAAGAGGATATTTCCAGCACAGCAGAAGCCTCCCTGGCCCCCTCTCAGTTATTGTTCCCCCAAGAGTAACCGCTATCTTGACTTCTAACATCATAGCTTTGTTTTGCCTGTTTTAAATTTAATATAAATGGGATGATACTGAATGCTCATTTTTTGTCTGGCTTCTTTTGTTCTTTTGTTCAGCCCAATATTTGTGAGATTCATTCTCTGACGTGTATAGCAATAGCAATAGTTCGTTTATGTTCCATTAAAAACCTTAAACATACACAAAAGCATACAGAATTACTATTACTCTTACTAGTGAGCCCTCATTTCCTATCCAGCTTCAACAATTATCAACTCATGGTCAATCATGTTTCAATTATCCTGCTACCCATTGTTCCCAACTCCAGGTTATTATGAAGTAAACCCCAAACATGATATTTTTGCCTAGGTTCTCAGTATATTGTTTGCTTATATGTTTAGTAGTTTTACTAGAATGTGTTTTAGAGTTGGTTATTCTGAGTTGATTTTGTTAGATATGCAGTGTACCCTTTCAGTATGTAACAAGTCATTTTTTCTTGTTAGGAAAGTTTTCTTGAAATATGTTTTTCAGTATTCTCTATTGCTTTGGTTTTCTTCTTTGGGGTCTCCCTCTATCACCATCTTGTCTGCGTCATTTTTCTCAAGTCTTTTTAATTGCTTTCTTAATTTCTTTTTGATTTAAAAAATTTTCTTATTTCTCCATTTCTTTTTTTCTTTTTTCAGGAAGATTGGTCCTGAGCTAACACCTGTTGCCAATTTTCCTCTTTTTCTTTTTTTTCTCCCCAAAGTCTCAGTACATAGTTGTATATCCTAGTTGTAGGACCTTCTAGTTCATCTGTGTGGGATCCTGCCTCAGTATGGCTTGATGAGTGGTAAGTAGGTCAGCGCCCAGGATCTGAACCAGTGAACCCCGGGCAGTGTGAACTTAACCACTACACCACTGGGCTGGCCCCTCACCTTCTATTTCTATAAGCCTTTTTTTTTTGGATTTGCTCTTGTGCTACTTCGAATGTAATCTTCCTTTCTGAAATTAATTGTATATTTGTTATTCTTTCCTGAATTCTATCATTTCATTTTTTATTTCTTCTAATTTTTATTTATGTTGTTCTTTCAAAGTTTCTGTCATTTCTTTAATTAGTTTTAGCTCATTTTGAATTATTAGTTTGTGGTTTTCATCTGCTTTGTGGGCATGTTTTAAACTTTGCTTTCATTTTCTTTAGGGATGTTATTGATGTTATCCTAACATCTTTTCCTCATAATAACTTTGAGATTTGACTCCTCCCTTTTTGTTACTCATTTTCATGTAAAATTAGTTTGCCTGAACTTCTAGATGGGAGGAATGAGTCTGGATGAAATTTCAAGCTTCTTGGTTTAAAGCTCCCTTTTCTATTGTTTTTAGAAAGTGTTCACAAATATTGCTTTGTACTTTCTGAGCTCTCTTGGCTTTACTTTTTATCTCGACTTTCTTTTGCCTTTGTGCCATGTCCCTGTACTGGTCAATTTGGATTCTACTCCCTACAGTTTCATCTCAGTGTGAGCCTTTATTAACTGTCCTATTGCTGATTTTTGCTGTTTCCATTTTCTCAGGCTTATCAGATCCCCTTGCTACTATCTGCTCCCTCCCTCACAAATGCTAGTATTATGCAGATCTTGTGAGTTCTTGTGTTTTTTCACCTTACCCGCTTCTATTTTTGGTGTTTGTGGGCATAGCTTATCACTTAGGGTTCTTGTAGGCATTGTTGAAGGCTTTTTGGTTTTGTTACCCTAGTTTTGTCTGGGTCGATTTGGGAGATTTAAAAACTACATTACCATCACCACCATATTCTGTAATATATTTAAAAAAGAATTGTTCTGTAGCTTATTAGACCTGTTAAGGTAACTTTGTGCTAACTGGTAAGTATAGATTTTCTTCTTTTGCTTTATCAATAAAACTTCTGTCAATTGATAAGAAATTAGCAAATTTCAGTTTTAGATTCCTTGAATTTCATGAATCTTCATTACATATCTCACTTTTAAATTGGTGTCTTTGCTGGAGACCCTACTACCCTATATCTCACTCTTCGGGAAGAAAATTGGTTGACTTTACCTTTGATTCCTTTTGGCCCAACTCTGTTCTTCCAACTCTGTTCTCTCTTTTTCTCATTTTAGTCTTCCTTCTTCTCTTTTAGAACCATATACCCAGTTTCACTGCTTTCAGAAAGTTCATAGTCTAGCAGTGGAGAACACATACCCACAAATATAATGTATGTCACAATATAATAAATGTCATAAGAGAGATCTGATGTTACCAGAGTAAAGAGGAAGTAATAATTAATTCTAGCCAGAGAAATCTAAGAAGACTTCACAGAGGAGGTAACATCTGTGGTAGGTTTTGAGGAATGGACAGGAATTGAGTAGATATGCAACACAACTTACTCAAAGAAACTATTTTAGAGCATTTCCCTTGAAATTGGATCACTTTTCTTCTCCCATGACAATATTTACCTATAGTAGGTCAACTCATTTGATATTAAACTTATTTTCTCATAATCACATATTAATGTAAATATGTCTAATAGAAGCCAGGGGAGTATGCAGTTTTACTGCTGGGAATGGGCAATAGATTAGAAAGAGTAAATTAAGAATGGCAACTACTTATGTTGAAAGAACAGATAGAAGAAGAGGGCCCAGTGAGGGATACTGCGAAGTGAAGTCAAAGACTTATAAGGTAAACCAGGAGAGAGTGGTCTCAGAAAAGCCAAGAAGGAAGAGAATTTCAATAATGAGTCGATGATCAACAATGTCAGATTACACAGACAAGTTAAGTTGAATGCACCCTGAAGCAAGGCATTAGATTTAGTAGTTAGGAAGTCACTAAGGATTCTTAGTATTTTCTTTTGTTTCATTTTGCTTCAGTTACTTAGAGATTGCTAAAATTTAATTTTCTTTTAGATCTTTGTAAAATATTTATATGATTTCAGTCAAGTACACAAAACATGAGGGGTTGACCTTCATTGCTGTCCCTACCTGCCCCCAATCCTGGTACCCTTCACAAGAAGATGAAAGACTTACTTTCATTCTATAGCTTAGAGAGTACCTAAGCTTTGGCATCTGACTTGTAATGGGTCAGAGTGCAGGCAGAAGTGTTAGTGGCGTTGATCCACTTGGGCATCCAGTAATTGGTCGCCCAGTCAGCCTGGCCTGGGTAGTGGCATTCAAAGATTTGATAGTAGTAATAGCCTTCTTTAATTTTAGGGGTACTGAAGGGAAACTTTTGTCCTGAAGTTGCCATCATGGCATCATCAACCTGATATTCAATATATTCTATAAAATCCTAAACCAGAAATTCTTAACTGAATTTATCTCTTCACTGAAGGCTTCTTTTCAGTCACCAGAGAATCTCTTTAAGTATCAGATCAGAATCCTCAAATATATCTCTCAGATGTTTTTCTATCCCATTCTCTGGAATTCTCATTTCTGGTGGCAGAGACAAGTAATAGGAAGTAAATTGATGATCCAGGAATGGGACTGTCAGTTCAAGGCTGTGGGCAGCAGTAGTTTGATCTGTGGAGAACATCAAACAAATAGAGTTCTGGCAGAACTCTTTCACTCTCTTCCTTGACTTTTTTAGAAGGAGTTATTGTGAAAATATATATAACCCTGTGTAAGTTCATCTGAACCTTTTCCAGAGAAGGTCACCATGCTATCTGTGTTCTTACAAATGTACTTGGGAATTAAATACCTATCGACTGAAGCATGAACTGTTGTAATGTCATAAGTTTCCAAGGAAAATAGAACTTCATCCAGGACCTGAATGCCTTCCTCAGAGTTAAAAAAGACTTCATGATGTTCGCTCCCAATATGATTTGCCACCCTTCTAGCATCCAGTGAATTGGGACTGTCTTCCATGCCAATTGCAAATGTCTGGAGAGCATGCTATACTTGAGCCTCTCTTAGCTGCTTCACCAGGGTGACAGCAACCAAGCTGGAATCCAAGTCCCTTGATAAAAGGCATCCAGTCCTTCTGTATGTCATCAAATGTTTTGTAATAGCATTGTCAAAAAGGATCCAGAAGTATGCATGTATATGAAGAAGAAAGAATAACATGAATAAATCTACTTTCCTAGATGGACATTAATTACTTTATCACAATGGAATTACGGCAGGTATACCTTGTTTGAGTTTCAATTTTTTTTTTTAATTTTTCATCCATTGTTTATTTTATTTTATATTTAAGAACATTTCCTCCCCCCCCGAAAGCCCCAGTAGATAATTGTATGTCATAGCTGCACATTCTTCTAGCTGCTGTATGTGGGACGCGCCCCCAGCATGGCCAGAGAAGCGGTGCGTCTGTGCGCGCCCGGTATCTGAACCCGGGACCTGAACCCGGGACGCCAGCAGCAGAGCGCACGCACTCAACCGCTAAGCCACGGGGCCGGCCCTTGAGTTTCAATTTTAAACTTGAAATTTTAAAATTGTTCCCCCGTCTCTTGCAACATCAGTTTTTCTCTTCTCTACTGGGTCATTTATAGCATATGCGTAGACATACATGCTATAATATCTCTCATCTCTATTTCTTACTCTCCTTTATAGCTAAAGTCCTTGAAACAGGTGTCCGTACTTGCTGTCTCCAACTCTCCTCACCTTGTCTTCACAGTTTCTATCTCAAAACCTGGGAATAGTTTCTCCACATTGTTGTAGAGGGCATGCAGAGGTTCATCTTTACAGTGATGATATTTAGCCATTTTTCACTGATGCAACTTTGCCAGTTGGCTTTAAATCCAAAACTTTATACTGTTCCAGAAGAAAAGACTCCACTTTGAAACAGAAATTGTAGTGTGCTTCAAGTTAACAAGACCTTTAACTTCTGAACACACAGCCAAAAATCCATCTTCTCTCATGGCTTTAAACAAAGGTCTGACTCCATAGGTGTCTCTGCCCAGGAACACTTTCTTATGGGTGGTATCCAATAAAATAAATGCAAACACTCCATCCAACATACAAATTGTTTGCTCAGTTCCTCCTTTGTCGTAAAGATAAAGGATTATCTCACCATCCGCTTTGGTCTGGTGATCAAATTCAAAACGGTGTTTCATCTCCTTGTGGTTGTAGATTTCACCATTGTAACAGAGCCACAAATAAGGATATTTCTTTGCTCCAACTGGCTGCATTCCAAACAGCTGGTCAACACCACTAACTGGTGAAATCCGAAGTAGCAGTTGGTGTCCATTAACATTCTGAACACGAAAAGCATCTGGACCTCTGTGTATAATCTTGATATCACTCAGACACTAATCAGAGAGACAATCATCACTGCCCAAAAGGGCCCAAATGCCACACATGGTGCAGAGGAGCTACAGGCTCTCTGGGTGTGAGCAGGCCAGACTGGTGGGAGGAGTGGAGGCAAGGAGTGTGGACTATCTCCATTGTTTGTTTTTAATATAAGCATATCTGTGTATCTATATCTATAGTCCTCCTTTCTTAGATAAATGCTAGCAAACTATACATACTTTTCTCTACCTTAATTTTTTTCTCTCAACAGCATATCCTGACAATCACTCCACTGTTGTATATAGAGATTTTCCTCATTCCTTTTTATAGGTACATAGTACCCCATTGTATGGATGTTCTGGTACATTTTAAGAGGGAATAAGAGAACTAGGAAAGATTCAAAGCATGGGAAACAAAAGAAGAGGCCTTTATTTTGTCAACCTGTGGGTATCTCAAGGGTCCCAGAAGAGGCTGAGATGATGGTGCCAACAGAGAGATGGCTGAACATTATTAACACAAGATCGCTGCTGGTCCTACGTAATAAACCTCTTTGTTCTCTGAGTTGAAGAGGAGCTGGAAGGATTTGAAGAAAGAAATAGGCTTTTTCCTTTCCTCCTATACTTCCTTATTTTATATACTCTCTGTTATTCCATTAGGTTTTAAAGCAAGCCTAGAGTTAACCTGGAGTACAACTTTCTCTCACAGGAGAGGCATCTAACAGAATATCAGGAAAGTCCTGCTTTTTCCTTTGTGAAACCACTTTCCTGATGATTGCTATTTCTCCTCTGACTCCTTCTGGAATCAGCTCATTGGGCAGATGAAATGTCCCTTCAGAAGTCTCTGAATTGAGTAGAAAATAAAATAATTTTACTCCAAAGCCCTGTTATACAGTGGATCCCCAAATTCACTCTTTAGTCTATTTCCCATCTTGCATTATGCTCAGCCGTATTGTCCATAAAGCTTACTAAAGAGAGTGTTTCAATGAGTACTATATAATAGCATAGCTGGTGACATACACGTATACAAAATCGTCAGTGGAGTTAATAGAACAAAAATTGTGGAAAGTAGAACATAGAAGATGTTTGCTCTTATGTGTACCTGTCAGCCCACTTCCTTGCCTCTCCTCAAAGAGAAGAGTTGCTAAGATGATTGGTCGTACCGAGTTGACCTGGTCACACAGAGGATGGGATCACTGTGCTTAAACAGATTATGCACAAAGCCTATATGAGGAAGATTTTGAAACAGTCCTGAAAAATCACAAAAGTAGATTAAACAAAAACAGCGATACTACATTCCTTGTTCTTGGATAGGAGCAATCAACATAAATATGTCAAGTCTCCCCAGGTTAATATGTATATTTAGTGTAATTCACTGAAAAGATACCAGCAAAATTTTTCGCGGCACGGGAGCCTAAACTTCATATGGAAAAATAAATAAGCAAGAACACTTATGAACGTTTTCAAAGGGAAGAGCAGTAAGAGGGGACTGGCCTTACTGCATATTAAAAATCACTGTAAAGACCTTGTAATTAAAACGGCGTGGTGCTGATGCCTGGCTAGACAGACAAACCAGTGGAAGTAGTTCCAAGTACACATGGAAGCTTAGCATATGACAAATGTAGCATCTTAAATCATTGAGGGAAAAGATAACTTTTTAAAAATAGTGTAAGCATGACTGGCGAGGCATTTGAAAAAAAATATATTTGGATTTATGTTCCTTAAAGATTAAAATAGACTCCAAATAGATTAGTTACTTCAGTGTGAAGAAAGGAAAACATAAGTTCAAGAAAAAAAATATATCTATTTCTTTATAACTTGGACATGAGGAAAGCCTTTCTCTTATAATTCAAATTCCAGAAGCCATAGAGAAAGATTGATACATTACAATCTACTTATTTAAATAGATAGATATAAACTTCTGCTTGGCAAAACACCATAAAGTCAAAAGACAAATGAAAAACTGGGAGAGGGCCGGCCCCATGGCTTAGCGGTTAAGTGCGCGCGCTCCGCTGCTGGCGGCTTGGGTTCGGATCCCGGGCGCGCACCGACCTGCCGCTTCTACGGCCATGCTGAGCCCGCGTCCCATGTACAGCGACTGGAAGGATGTGCAGCTATGGCATACAACTATCTACTGGGGCTTTGGGGGAAAAAATAAATAAATAAAATTAAAAAAAAAAACTGGGAGAAAGTATTTGCAGCTTAAATTAGACAAAATAGCTAATTTCTATCATAGATAAATAATTCAAAAAATAAAGAGGAGTATTGATAGATGCTATAACATGGATGAACCTCAAAAACATGCTAAGGGAAAGAAGTCAGTCACAAAAGATCACATACTGTGTGATACCATTTATATGAAACATCCAGAATAGGCAAATCTAGAGACAGAGTAGATTAGTGGTCACTTAGGGCTGGGTGGGGTAGGAGTGGGGGTTGGGAATGAGGGGTGGCTGCTAATGGGTATAAGGTTTCTTTGGGGGATATTAAAAATGTTCTAAAATTATATTATGGTGATAGTTGCACAACTCTGTAAATATACTAAAAATCATTGAATTGTACACTTTAAATGGGTGAGCTTTTATGGTATGTAAATTATTTTATAATAAAGCTATTTTTTTGAAAAGAAATGCAAATTAAAATATATTGAAATAGTATTCTTCATTTATCAGATTGGCAGTGTTGGGAGAAAATCTCCATGGTTCTTTTACACAACTTGTGAAAGCTTTTGTTCTCAACTGTCTTTTCAAGGATGTTTGCATAGCAGACAGCCTGAGAGGACAAAAATAGCATCTCTCTCTGGGACAGAGGGCAGATTTGTTTCCTGACCAGGGTAATAAAGATAATATTTTCCTTTGGTTATATAGTTTTGACTTCTGAATCATGTAAGTGATTTACATATTCAAAAAATAAAATTAAGTAAAATAAGAAAAAAATCCTAAAATTGAACAAAAAAAGAAACAAATGAATGGAACTGAAGATAAAACCTAATCACACTGAGAAAACAATTACTTAAAGTTATTTTGGAAAATAGAACACTGTAACATTCTCCACACATAAACTCTAAGGACAAATAAAACTGCAAAGATATTTTGAACTGTTTTCAATAAGTTTATTGTTAGTAATATTGTTGTTCTTGTACTTTTGTATACGATAAAACAAATAAGTAAATATTAATGTTATTAGGAACCAAGATTTCCAAGTTAAGAAGATAAGAAAAAAGGCACTACAATTTTAACTTTGAATTGGAACTATCAATATAAACTCATGATATATATATATTTTCAATTCAACAAACATGTATTGTGTGCCCACTATTGTGCCAGGCACAGGAGATACAATAGTGAATAATAAGGTATAGTCCCTACTATGATAGAATTTACAGGAGATACATATATTAAATAAATAATTGCACAATTAATTATTGTGGAATTAAGCCTAGCATTTCACCAAGAGTTTACACCATCCCCATTCAACACATGAAGTTCTCCAGGCTGAAAAGCAGCCCAGCCTGGAATGCAGACTTTTTGTTAAGCCAAAATGCTCAGTGCCCACTTTGAGGAAGAATAAGTGCTCAGAGTGAGGGTAATTTGTGCCTAGAAATAAACAATTGGGATCACTCCATGTGTGTGGAAATATTAAGTTTTCTAATAAAAGGAATTAAACACAGGCTGGTGCCGAGTTGCCCAGTCTTGTACTGACAAGCAGTGATGCCTGCCTTTCCCAGGCAAGACTGAGAAATGTGCTGATCTTCCCATCTCCCTCTAACAAGAAACATCCTGTTTTGGAGCCAAACAAGGTTGTGAAGGGAACTGGCAGCTAGTTTTCAGCCCATAATTTGCATGGGAAATCAATGTGCAGCAGGACCTTAAGTAATGATGTTACTCATCATGATTGGTCCAGCACCAGTGACTGAATTTATAGGAGAGAAATCACGAGCTAGATCTAAAGCAAAAGAGCTTGAGGTTGAGTTTAGTTAGTATGCCAGTCTTGTAAAACGTGTAAAGGTGAGATAACCTCTGAATATATGCCATCTGTTTCCTACTTCTATTTAAAGCTCTGCTACTGTGAAAACATAGTTATGAAGACTAGCACCCATGAAACATCCACAGTGCAGATAGGAATCTCCCTTTCTAGTACAGTGTGATAAGGTGTTTGAGATTTCTGGTTGTCTGGCCTGGTGAGGTGTTTGCCTTCTAAAAAGTCGCTTAGTGGTTGAGTCTACCTAGGGAACCAACTGGTACCTAGGAACTGGTACCAAGTAAAGTTGGTTGGTCCCCAAAGGAAAGTGAATACAAACTCAACAATTGGTTTAATTATATATTTTGTGTATTTTAATTATTTTTTTAGCCATATCATTAGCAAACTATAGCCAGTATTGGACGTAGGTCTAGAAGTAACTCAGGATGCAAAAGGCAAGATTAAGTATAGAGGTTCCTTCTAGGCAGTGGTCTGCTGGTAAATGTTTACCAACAGATTCTCTGGGAGAGTGGCAGTGAGAGAGGCCCTGATTTGTAGTGTTTTCTGATTACCATTGTGTAAATATTTCCACAGGCTGATGTTAAGCTACTAAAGATTTAACAATCTTCTGGCAAGATTCCTGACAATTTAACAATTGATTCTCATAAGCTGGTTGTATCTGACTCCAGCAAACCGTTGCTTGTAGGTACTGTAGTTAGGAGGTAACAAGCTGTTCATCAACAATCCGGAAACTGAAACCAAAAAAGATGAAGGAAAATCTGTAGGAAAATTAAGAAAACGTGTACAGATTGAAGTGTGACAATGTATAGCACCGGCTCCCTGACTTCCCATGTTCCATGGGTCTGGGGCTGTCTCCTTCATGTAGTCGTTAATTTGTTCGTATAGTCTTGAGTGGTAGCTGTTTTCCTGCAGTTTTCTGCTTCTGGGGGATTCCTAAGAATTCTCAGGATCAGGTCTCTGGCAGGAACAGTCTTCCTGATTAAGAGGGTTTATTTCTCCTTCATTAACAAATAAGGATGCAAGGATCAATACTCTAAAGTTTAACTGCTGTGTTGTTAATAGTGCCTGTAAGGTCCTTTCCATTGAATGAAGTCAAGGGCAGTGTTTTTCTGATGTCTCTTTCGGAAGATGAAGTTTCTGGGTTTTAAACAGTAAATAGGATTGTTTTGAAGGATGTTTTGGAAGAGCTACTCACGTCTGTTGACAAAACTGTGTATTGATTCTGCTTATATGAAGTACCTAAAGTAGTCAAACTCCTAGAGACAGAGTGTAGAATGGTGGTTGTCAGGGATTGGGGAGAGGGGAAAATGGAGAGTTAGTGTTTAATGGGTACAGAGTTTCAGTTTTGCAAGATGAAAAAAGTTCTGGACAGATTAGTGGTTACCAGAGGGGAAGGGGATGGGGTGAGAGCGAAAGGGGTAAAGGTGCACATATATGTATGGTGACGGATAAAAACTAGACCATTGGTGGTGAACACAATGCAGTCTATACAGAAACTGATATATAATAATATACACCTGAAATTACACAATGTTATAAGCCAATATGACCTCAATGAAATAATTAAAAAAATAAGTTCTGGAGATAGATGGTGGTGATGGTTGTACAATGTGAATGTACTTAATGCCATTAAACTATACACTTAAAAATGGTTAAAATGGTAACTCACATGTTAAGTATAGTTTACTATAATTTTAAAAAATTTAAAAAACTGAGTGTATCACGTGTGTCATTTGCAGTATTTGGCTGTATCAGCCTGTAATAAGGCAGAGTGTAATTGGGGTAACATTCCCAGGCAGATAAGATGCCTAACTATCAGTTAATAGGTTGAGACTCAATGGGCTATCTGTGGAGCTGACTTCGTTTTCATTAAGACAAAAGGCAACAGTTTAGGCCAAGTTCAAGAATTTCTAAAAGTTTAACTAGAGTTGAGAATTCTATTTGTCCTTTCTATATTACCTGGGGATTAAGGGTGATATGGGCAGTAAAGTATTGAGCCTTATAAAACTCCTTAATAAAAATTCCAGTGAAATGAGTGCTTCTGCCCCAAGAAAGAGAGAGTTCAAGATTTCTTAGGCAGGAAACTTAATGCTACTGTTAAAGTTGTGGCTTTCTTTTTTTGTGTGTGTGAGGAAGATCAGCCCGGAGCTAACATCCATGCCAATCCTCTTCTTTTTTGCTGAGGAAGATTGGCCCTGAGCTAACATCCATGCCGATCTTCCTCCACTTTATGTGGGAGGCCGCCACAGCATGGCCTGACAAGTGGTGCGTTGGTGCGCGCCTGGAATCTGAACCCCAGGCCGCCAGCAGCGGAGCGCGAGCACTTAACCGCTACGCCGCAGGGCCGGCCCCCAAGTTGTGGCTTTCTGAAAAGAGAAAACTTCATTTTGATGATAAACGCACAGTTACCAAAACACTTTATATCCCATTGTTGGGGCAGTTTTATACAGTTCATTTGTAGGTGCTTGAAGAAGCTTTGGTTCTCTTCTTTTTTCTATATATACAGTTTTGCCAGGATTTTTTTGCAGGCATGTAGGAGATGCACTAGAAACGTCCTTGACTGTGCTTTAAAGTGTTTCCACTCCCATTGTTGGATTAAGATGGTTGCCAAACTATCTCTGCTACGATAATAAAACTGAAGAGCTTGCCTACTGTGTTAATCAGCACTCTGGGGATGGAAGAGGGTGGGATCATCTCTTGAAGTATGACACACAATTAATTTAGGAGGATATAATCAATGATTACCTTGGGAGAGAACATGTTATGGACAGTAAGGACATTGACAAACCTCCAGGGCCTTTTAAGTCATCAAGTGGACTGTGATTGTCCTTGATTGACAATGATATTGAAACCTAGAAACAAAATAATTTGTAGACAATTCTTGTACCAGTTTTAGTGCTTAGCAATTGGATATCTCTGTAATCTTTATTCAGGAGGTGGAAGCAATGAAGCAGAGCTGAGGAGGTCATTGGTAAGGGTGCAAAAGAGAGTTAACACAGAAAACCTGAAGTGATTATCTTTAGAAGGGCCTGCTTGCAAGGTTGGCCCTTGGCTGTTGTTCAGGAGTGTTCCTACTGTTCCCCACTGGTTATGGTGGCCCACTGTGCAAACAATATGGTTTATCCTGAACACCTGCTTTCTTTCTCAGAGGAATACCTACTTTAGATTTCTGGGAATCTGGAGTTTTGATACTTGCTAGGCAGAGGGTGCCTGCATGACCAGCCCCCAGTAGAAATATTGGTCACTGATAATAGCCTTTCCTGGGCAGAAACATTGCACATATGCTTTTTCATTGCTGGTGGAAGAGTGTGCACTGTGTGACCCCTCATGGGAAGGTGTTATGGGCTGAGTGTCTCCCCCACAAATTCATATGTTGAAGCCCTAACCCCCAATATGACTGTATTTGGAGATAGGGCCTTTATGGAAGTAATTAAAGATTAAATGAGATCCTAAGGGTGGGACCCTAAACTGATAGGATTAGTGACCTTATAAAAAGAGATACCAGAGCGCTCTCTCCCTGCACACACATGCATGGAGGAAAGGCCATGTGAAGACATAGCAGAAAGGCACTGTTTTACAAGCCAGAAGAGAGGTCTCACCAGAAACTAGATTGGCCAGCACCTTGATCTTGGAGTTCTAGCCTCCAGAACTATGAGAAAATCAATCTCTGTTGTTTAGGCTCCTCAGTTTGTGGTCTTTTGTTATGGCAGCCCTAGGAAACTAACACAGCCTCCCTCAGGAAGGGCAACTTGTGTCTCAAATTTGTAGACTAGCATTCCCATACATTATTTCATCCCTTTATTACTTATGTATGTGTTCTTCAATGATATGAGATTGTTTCACATATTTTAAAGCTTTTATAAGAAGAATATCAAACTGTATGTATTCTTCTGCAACTTGTTTTTCTTTTATTTTTTTCCATTTATATTTGTGAGATTTATTCATGTGGATACTTTTGCTCTAGTTCTAGAATGATGCAAAATACTTTCTAAAATGCAAATACACTATCACTTTGTGGATTAAGATGCTTCAGATTTCCCACTTCAAAGAACAGGGATAAAAAACACAATCATCTAAAGAGAACGAGTAAAGGACGGGGTGTGGCAAATGGAGATGCCTTTGAATGTTTTCAGGTAGGAATCCCTGCATTGTTAAATCTTTTGATATCTCAAGAGAAGTAGAAAATTTAGAATTTTATGTGAAAGCTGCCATATTTTTAATGTAGTTAACTAATTCAATTTAACACACACACACACACACACACACACACAGGGATATAACCAAACATAGCCTTGTGTCATATGCGGCCCACTTTTTGCCACGTTGTGATTTCTGGCCTCAAAGGTAAAAACCCTCAACTCTGTAGTGTAATATTTACTTTCTTCAGGATCTGACGCTTTCCTGTTCCCTCAGTCTGTCTCTAAACACTTTCTTTGCTCAAGTTGTACCTTTTGTAATTTGTGAAAGCAGGCTGTTGGATTCATGCCTCACTATTATAGTACAAACTATTCTCTCTGCTTGAAAGTCCTTTATCCAGAATATCTATTCATCTACTTTTCAATAACCTTTTTTAATGGTGATAAACTTTTTATTTTGAATTAATTTTAGATTTACAGAAAAGTTGTAAAGACAAAATAGAATTCTCATGCATTCCTCACTCAGTTTCCCCTAATGTTAACATCTTGCATTACTATGGTACGTTTGTTAAAACTAAGAAAACATCATTGGTGCGTTATTATTAACTAAACTCTAGCCTTTGTTTGGATTTTAGTAGTCTTTACAGTTTTTAGGTTCAGGATCCAATCCAGGATACTGCATTGCATTTAGTCATCATGTCTCCTTAGCCATCAGTGATAGTTTCTGTCTGTCTTTGTTTTTTATGACCTTGTCAATTTTGGGGAGTATTGTAAAATTAATTAATTAATTATTTAAAATTCTCACCTTTATTGAGGTATAATTGATATAAAAATTGTAAGATATTTAAAGTACACATGTTGTGATTTGATATATCTATATATACATTGTGAAAGGATTCCCCCCATCTAGTTAATTAACACATCTGTCACCTTAGAAATATATCTTTTTTTTTTTGGTAAGAACAATTAAGTTCTTCTCTCTCAGAAAATTTCAATTCTACAATATAGTGTCATCAACGATAGTCACCATATTTTACCTTAGATCTTCAGACCTTATTTATCTTATTGCTGAAAGTTTGCACCCTGTTACCAACTTCTCCCTATTTCCCCCACCACTCAGCCCCTGGCAACCACTTTTCTACTCTGTTTCTATAAGTATGACATTTTTTCTTATTTTTTGGATTCCACATGTAAGTGATACCATGCAGTATTAGTCTTTCTCTGTCTCTATTTCACTTAGCATAATACCCTCTAGGTCTATCCATGTTGTCACAAATGGCAGAATTTCCTTCTTTCTCATGGCTGAATAATATTCTATTATATATATACCACATCTTTATCCATTTATCTGTTGATGGACACTTAGGTTGTTTCCATATCTTGGCTATTGTGAATAATGCTGCAGTGAACATGGGAGTGCAGATATCTCTTCAATATCCTGTTTTCACTTCCTTTGGATATATACTCAGAAGTGGGATTGCTGGATCATATGGTAGTTCTATTATTAACTTTTTGATGAACCTCTGTATTGTTTTCCATGGTGGCTGCACCAATTTACATTCCCATCAACAGTGCACAAGGGTTCTCTTTTCTCCACATCCTCACCAACACTTGTTATCTCTTGTCGTTTTTGTGATAGCCATTCTAACAAGTGTGAGGCGATATCTCATTGTGGTTTTGATGTACATTTCCCTGACGATTAGTGATGTTGAACACCTCTTCATGTACATGCTGTTTGTGTCTTCTTTGGAAAAATGTCTGCTCAGTTCCTCTGCACTTTTTAAAATCAGATTGTTTGTTTGTTTGTTTTGTTATTGAGATGTATGAGTTCTTTATATATTTTAGATATTAACCCCTTATCAGATATATGATTTGCAAATATTTTCTCCCAGTCTATAGGTTGCCTTTTCATTTTGTTGATGGTTTCCTTTGCTCTGAGAAAGTTTTTAGTTTGATGTAGTCCCACTTGTTTATTTTGCTTTTGTTGCCTTTGCTTTTGGTGTCAAAACCAAAAAAATCATTGACAAGACCAGAGTCAAGGAGCTTACCAACTATATTTTTTTCTGGAAGTTTTATGGTTTCAGATCTTACATTCAAATTTTTATTTTTATTTTATTTATTTATGTATTTATTTTGTGAGGAAGATCAGCCCTGAGCTAACATCCGTGCTAATCCTCCTCTTTTTGCTGAGGAAGACCGGCTCTGAGCTAACATCTATTGCCAATCCTCCTCCTTTTTATTTTTTTTCCCCAAAGCCCCAGTAGATAGTAGTATGTCATAGTTGCACATCCTTCTAGTTGCTGTATGTGGGACGCGGCCTCAGCATGGCCGGAGAAGCTGGATCCGAACCCCGGCTGCCAGTAGAGGAGCGTGTACACTTAACCGCTAAGCCATGGGCCAGCCCGTCATTCAAATTTTTAATCCATTTTGAGTTGATTTTTGTGCGTGGTGTAAGATAGAGGTCCAGTGTCACTCTTTTGCATATGGCTCTCCAGTTTTCCCAGAACCACTTGTTGAAAAGACTATCCTTTCCCTGTTGTATATTCTTGGCTCCTTTGTTGTAAGTTAATTGACTATATATACATGAATTTATTTCTGGGTTTTGTTTTCTGTTCCATTGATCTGTCTGTTTTTATGCCAATACCATACTGTTTTTATTACTAAAGCTTTGTAATATAGTTTGAAATCAGGAAGAGTGATGCCTTTAGCTATGTTCTTCTTTCTCAGATTGCTTTGGCTAGTCAGGGTCTTTTGTGGTTTCAAACAAATTTTAGGTTTGTTTTTCTATTTCTGTGAAAAATGCCATTGAAATTTTGATAAGGATTGCTTGAATCAGTAGATGGCTTTGAGTATTGTGGATGTTTTAACAATATTAATGCTTCCAATCCATGAACACAGAATATATTTCCATTTATTTGTATTTTTTCAGTTTCTTTCATCAATATCTTAAAGTTTTCAGGGTATAGATCTTTCACCTCCTTGGTTAAATATATTCTTGGTATTTGATGCCACTGTAAATGGGATTGTTTTCTTAATTTCTCTTTCTGATAGTTTGTTATTAGTGTATAGAAATGCAACAGGTTTTTGTATATTGAGTTTGTACCGTGCAACTTTTTGTATACCTGTGTAGAGAGGCAGTATAGCAGAGTAGAGTATATGTGTTCTGGACTTGTACTGCCTAGGTTCATTCTCCAAGCACTGCCACTCACTAGTTGTTCACCTTAGGCAAATTGTTTAACTGGCTCACCTGTAAAAAGGGAGTAATAATAGTATGCATCTTACTGAGTTGTTGTAAGGATTGAGAATACATTTAGACCACTTAGAACAGACAGTCTCTGGCATAGAGTAAGTGTTCAATAAATGTTAACTATTATTATTTTATCCACTCCTTCTCTTTCATCTGAGCCAGAAATTGATTCTTGGTAGCTCTTTTGATCTTTTAGGTTAGAGTCGAGTTTATCCTTTATCTACATGTATTAGAAAGAATAAGCAAGGAAGTTTCCTAAACAACAGTATTTACAAATGTTACTTGTTCTCCCAGTGCAGATGTGAAAGCACTGGGGGACCCTGGCATACTTTGCTTAAAGACAATGGTCATAAACTATTACTAATTTGTTCCTGTGAGAATAAAAATTGTTAACACATAAGTGCCAGGGTCTCAAGCATATTTGAGAATTTTCCCAAGATCTTCCATAATAGTTGGGTTCAGTTCTTTGGTCAATAAATTATGGCCCAAATGAGAATGTCACTTGACACAAAATATGGCTACTTAAAGCTTAAGAGATCTCTTGTGGTTGCTATGCTAAGAAAAAGCTCTGAGCATGGCAGCATCTCATGGGCTGTTTAGAGGTGGGCTTTTGTATAGTGGTACATAATTTGATTCTTATTACTTGTTTTCAGTATGCTATTTTTGACTGTCTAGATAAATGTTAAACTCCTTGAGGAAAGAGACCACATTTTTGTATTTCTATTACACTAACTGGAACCAAAAAAAACCTCAATAAATGTTTATTGGACAAAGACAGCTCTGGTTTTAGTGACAGTACATGTACACTATGTAACTGAAGATGGTGAATTAATTTCATTTATCAGTAAGCATCTATATCAGTATGTTATTAGGTGCAAACAACAGAAGAGTCTAGCTAGTTTAAATAGAAATGGAATCTATTAAGGAACAGTAAGTCACAAGATCTCCAAAGGGCTTAAGAGGCAACTTGGAGGATACACAGCCAGGAAAAAATGCCCTAATGTTCCTACAAGACCCTAGCAAAGACCCCACTGCCACTGGGGCTCGGCATGAACCCTGTAGCTAGGTACTTGATGGCAGAATCTCTGCCACTGATGCCTCCCATAGCTGGAAGCCTCTACTGCTACCCTCACCAGGAAATGGGTTCTGTGTAGCAACTGTTTCATCACATTGCTGTGTTGAATCAATGCCTTTTTAGGATGCAGTTACTGGTGCCGTTAGGTCATTTGCCTGCACCTACCTGTAAGGGAGGAAGACAAAGTAAATGTCTGTTTCTATCTTGGGAAGAACTCATCATGTAGGAAACTCTCCAACATTAGAAAGATGTTCAAATGATAGTGGATGCCTGTAAAACATATGTCTTCAGCAGTAGCACTACACAAAATGTGGTCTGTAAGCTAGTGTCAATCCTTGAAATGTTGGTTATAGGTTCCTGCTATTGACTGAATGTTTGTGTCCCTCCAAAATTCATATGTTGAAGCCTAATCCCCTGTATGATGGTATTTGGAGGTGGAGCCTTTGAAAGGTAATTAGATCATGAGAGGGGAGCACTCATGAATGAGATTAGTGCTCTTATAAGAAGAGACATGAGAGAGCTTGCTTCCTCTCTCTCTGCTTTCTACCATGTGAAGATACAAGGAGAAGATGGCCATCTGCAAACCAAGAAGTGGCCCCCACCAGACACTGGGTCTGCTGGCACCTTGATCTTAGATTTCCCAACTTCCAGAACTGTGAGAAATAAATATGTATTGTTTAAGCCACACAGTCTATGGAATATTTGCTATAGCAGCCTGAATTGACTAAGATGGTCCCTGTTGGGATAAATACAGAAATAGAAGATAAGCGTTGATCTTATCACAGAACTGTCACAAAGAGTTGGCCAGTTGGCAGTGGTTGCTGGACTACACTTAGTGTAAGCACTACTCTAGAGCAGAGGTCTACAAATTACACTGCAGGCCAAATCCAGCCGGCTGCCTGTTTTTGTAAGGACTGCAAGCTAAGATTTTTTTTTAACATGTTTAAAGGGTTGTTAAACAAAAAAGAATACGTGACAGAGATATATGTGCATCTCAAAGCCTGAAGTAGTTACTGTCTGTCTTTTATACAGAAAAAGTCTGCCAACACCTTCTCTAGAGCATACTCTAATATTGAATTCTTTGAGAAGAAATCCTTGACACATTTTTAGATACCTTGGTTGGTATTCACAGGATGAGTACTATTCATGATATTGTTAACGTATATTTTTATTCTGACAAAGTTTTTAAGCAATAGTCTAATGCATATTAATAGTGAAAAATATTTTTAACACTTTGATTTTGGAGAGTTCTTTATTGTCAAAATTCATGAATCATATAATTTAGTGTTAAATATTCTTTCATTCCATTTTCAGAAAAAAAGAATCTACTTTGCTCTTAAGTATTACCTTTTTCCTTTTGATGTGTACAGAAGTCCTTTTTAGTCTAATTCTCCTCTATTAATACTGTATTAGGCTGGGTAGACTATCTGCTCTAACAATCCCCAAATCTCAATGGCCTAAGAAAATAAAAAGTTTATTTCTTGCTCATGTCACAGTTCAGTGTGGGAAGGCAAGACGGATCTGGTCTACTTAGTCATTGAGATACCAAGTTTCCTTCCACCTAGAACCTATAGGAGTCTCAGCAGATGAGAGGAGAAAGAAAGGGTGTGATGGATTGCATGGGAAGATTTTATGAGCCAAGCCTAGAGGTTGATGTATTTCACCACATTCCATTCGCCATAATGTAGGTATGTTACCACATCTAATTGTAAAGGAGGATAGGGAATGTTGCCTAGCAGTGTGCAGAACGAAGAGTGAAGAGGTTTAGAGAGCAGTTAGCCAGTCCTTGCCATGTCCTCAACTTTCTTAGGTACTTTCCTTACAATCTATAACTTTAAATGGAGAGGGCAAAGATATGTGGTAGTGCTCTATTAGTTAGGATACATATTTTGCTACCATAACAAAGGTAAGACAAAACAAAACAAAACACAGTAACTTAAAGAAGATACAGTGTTTATCTCTTTTGCACAAAAGTCTGAGCAAAACATTCCAGGGCTGATATGGCAGCTCCATAGTGTCAGGTACCTAGAGGCTCCTTGTATATTATTTTGCCTTCCTCAACACCTGTCTGACTTCCTTCTTAATATCTAAGATGACAACTTTGCCCCCGCCATCATGCCCGCATTCTGGCAAGCTGGGAAGAGGATAAGGGAAAGTGGAAGGCATGCCCCTTCTCTTTAAGGGCACAACCCCCAAAATTGCCCATGTCACTTGTGCTTACATCCCATTGCCCAAAATTTAGTAACCTGGCTACTCTTGCTGCAGTGAAGTTGGGAAATGTACTTCTTACCTGAAGGCCTTGTACCCAGCTTAATTGTGAGACTTCTTTTACTAAAGAAATAAGAAGAAGGCGCCAGCCTGGTGGCATAGCGGTTAAGTTTGCACTCTCTGCTTAGGCGGCCCAGGGTTCGCCAGTTAGGATCCCAGGTGTGGACTGATGCACCACTCATCAAGCCATGCTGTGGTGGCATCCCATATAAAGTAGAGGAAGATGAGCACGGATGTTAGCCCAGGGCCAGTCTTCCTCACAAAAAAAAAAAAAAAGAAGAAAGAAAGAAAGAAGAAGAAGATGGATATTAGGGGTTAACTAGCAGTCTCTGCCACAGTCTACCCTTTCATAACTCAAATAGTTATGCACAACTTTTCCCCTTCTCACCCCATGTACCAGTCAGGATTCAGTTAGGGAAGCAGAGCTGTTATGAATAGTAGAGGAGTATGTCTATTCCAACGATGCATTCTAGAATTGGAGAAATAATCGTGATATAGGTTTAGGAATGCACTGGGCTCACTATGCTACAGCCCCAAGTCAAAACTCCACTAATCACCCGACTGCATAAGACTCTACTTTCACTGGTGGAACATAATGGTATTTTGAGTCTCTAGCAATTAGGGTCAGTTCAGAGGAAGGACTAGTAATCTCTGAAAACTTTGGTTAGTTTCCCTTCCCCAGTGCATACTCACTTTAGTCAATGGCTACAGTTACCTTTCAGAGGATCTGAGAAAGAGAGATTAAAATAGTCTGCCTGAAGCATGCGTAGAGATGGACAAGTTGGAGTTTGAAGGATAGCCGAGAAGCCAAGTCTGTCTGACTGCCAAATGGGAATGTGATGAAGGAACTCATGGAGGGGTCAACAAGAAGCAGTTGCCTCTGGATAGCTACTGCCTCTGTGGATCTGCAGTTAAGCATCTGGTGGTGGACCTGGGGTTGCTGGTGGTAGCAGGGCTAGCAGTTGGGAAAAACAAGCTGGATGCAGAGTGGAGACTGAAGACAAACTGAGACCTTCCAGGAAACTATGTTACTTATCTTGTGATAATGACCTTCTGAGAGTAATGGCTACCGCTTCACTCATGCCTTCTAAATATCTCATATATTCCTCTTTTGGTTAACTCTAACCAGGAACCATATAGGGAAGAGGATTTTGGGAAACATAGTTTCCAATCCAGCATACCTAGTCTGCACATACTCCCACTCAAAGAGAGCCAAATATATGTAGCTCAAAGTTCAGGGTCTCTAGGTGGGGTTCAGTCTTGCTGTGTGTTGTGCACATGGCTGCACCATTCCCCAATTTACAACTCTGACTTCCCTCTGCTCCATACCCACGATATAAGAATATAGTAGACAGGTAACTGTGATAAAATACAATGGATCAAGAATAAGGTTGGCATTGGACTTCTTAAGAGCAACTCTGGAAGCTAGAAGATGATGTAAAGATGCTTTCAAAATTCTGAGAGAAGACTTATGCTTCTGGCCATGATATAGTAACTAGTTCTAGACTGGTTTCAGATGGAGTAACTGGTTCCTTCCTACTATGGATAAATAGAAAATTGGATAAAATATATGAAACAACTGTTTTCAGATATTGGCAACAAGAAGCAGGTTTTGGAGATGATCAGCATCCCAAATGTGTGGCATAGCTCAGCCAAGGTAGAACTGTCCAGCTCAAAATGCCAGTCATACTCCCTTGAAAACACTGTACAGTCATGTGCCGTATAATGACACTTCAGTCAACGATGACTACGTATACAACAGTGGTCCTAGAAGATAATGGAGCTGAAAAATTCCTATTTCCTAGTCATGCTGTAGCCGTCATAATGTCATAGCACAACACATTACGTGTTTGTGGTGATGCTGGTGTAAACAAACCTACTGTGCTGCCAGTCATATAAAAGTATAGCACATACAATTATGTACAGTACATAATACTTGATAATAAACAACTATGTTACTGGTTTATGTATTTACTATACTATACTTTTTTTTTTTTTTTTTTGGTGAGGAAGATTAGCCCTGAGCTAACATCTGTTGCCAGTCCTCCTCTTTTTGCTAAGGAAGATTGGCCCTGGGCTAACATCTGTGCCCATCTTCCTCTACTTTATTTGTGGGATGCCTGCCACAACATAGCTTGGTGAGTGGTACATAGGTCTGCGGCCGGCATCCAAACCCGCAAACCCCGGGCCATCAAAGCAGAGCGTGTGAACTTAACCACTGTGCCACCATGCTGGCCCCTATACTATACTTTTTATCATTGTTTGAGTTTACTCTTTCTACTTATTAAAAAAAAAAAAGTTTACTGTAAAACAGTATGCCGTGTTACACTGGCAGTAGACTCCTACATCTCATGTTTACTGCGTCTCTTGATTGCATCATTTTCTCTTGTGCTTGATTTAATCTCATGTTGTTTTGTTTATCGTGGCCCCTAAGCATACAAAATCCATTGCTAATGTTGCCAGTAAGAGGCCATGTGGAGTGATTGACCTGGAAACGAAGTTAAAAGTGATTAAGGACTACAAAGGTAGAAAATCAGTGATGATTACTGCTCACCAGTCAGGCATGTCCCATTCCACCATAGCTACGATCTTGAAGAATAAGAACAAAGTGATGGAAACTGTTAAAGGAGCTGCCTCATTGAAGGCAATGAGACTAACAAAAATTTGACAAGGCCTATATCAAACACAGAGAAACTTCTAAAGACCTGTGAAGACCAGACACACGTGTATCCCTCTCAGCACCAAGACGACATGGTCAAAGCAAAAAGTTTTTGCGATGTTGAAAGAAAAGGCTGGATCCAACTACAATGTTGAATTTACTGCTAGCTCTGGGTGGTTTAAACAATTCAAGAATCGTTATTCATTACATAATGTGAAACTGAGTAGTGAGTCTGCAAGTGCTGATGTGAAGGCAGCCGAAGAATTTTTGGAAGCTCTAGATAAGCTGATTGTGGAGGAAGATTACTTGCCAGAGCAAATATTCAATATGGATAAAACCTCCCTATTCTGGAAATGGATGCCTGAAAGGATTGTCTCCATAAGGAAGCCAAATCAATGCCAGGTTTCCAGGCTATTAAGGACAGGATAACAGTCTTGCTTGGGGGTAATGTTGCAGGATACAAATTGAAACTCTGTGATCTGGCACAGTGAGAACCCCAGGGCCTCAAGCATATCAGTAAGCACACACTGCCAGTGTACTACAGGAGGACTAAGAAGTCATGGATGACCCAGCTCCTCTTCCAAGATGCCCTCCTGAATTGCTGTGCCAGCCAAATGGAGAAGTACTGTTTGGAGAATAACATATCTTTCAAGATTTTGCTTACTGTTGATAATGTTCCAGAAATCCTCCTTTTATTGGTGATCTTCATCCCAATATCAAAGGGCTGTTTCTCCGTCCAAATACTACCTCTTTGATCCAACCAATGGATTCAAGGAGTTATAGTAGCTTTTAAGGCCTACTACCTGAGAAGGACCTTTGCCCAGGCTATTGCTACAACCAAGGAAGACACTAGGAAATACTGATGCAATTCTGGAAGGATTACAACATCTATGACTGCATCAAGAACTTTGGTTGGGTTTGGGGTGATGTCACCAAGGAGCGTATGAAGAAGTGCATCTGGAAGAAGACATTCAAGAGGTTCGTCCATGACTTCAAAGGATTTGCCAAGGGTGACGAAGTTGCAAAAATCAACAAGGCTGTGGTTGAGATGGCAAACAACTTTAACCTGGGTGTGGATGAGGATGACATTGAGGAGCTCCTAGAGGTGGTTCCTGAGAAATTGACTAATGAGAAGTTATTGGAACAGGAACACGTGGCTGAAGAAAGGCACCAGAAGAGGAAACTGCAGGAGAAGAAAAAGAAGAACCCCCAAGAAAATTCACAGCCAAAGGTTTAGCAGAAGCTTTTGCAGACCTCAACAAACTCCTTAAAAAGTTTGAAAACATGGACCCTATCACCAAAAGGTTTTCATTAATAGAGAGGAATGTTCATGGTGCATTATTTGCTTACAAGCAAATCTATGATGAAAAAAAGAAACACACCAAACAAACCACCAGGGACATATTTCCAAAAAGAATGACACCTCCTCAAAAAGAGTCTCAGGTAGGTCCTTCAGGAGGTGTTCCAGAAGAAGGCATTGTTATCATAGGAGATGACAGTTCCATCGTATTATTGTCCCTGAAGACCTTCCAGTGGGACAAGATGTGGAAGTGGAAGACAGTGATATTGATGATCCTGATGCTGTGTAGGCCTAGGCTAATGTGTGTGTTTGTGTCTTAGTTTTTAACAAAAAGTTTAAAAAGTAAAAAAAAAAAAATTTAATAGAAAAAAGCTTATAGAATAAGAATATAAAGAAAGAAAATATTTTTGTACAGTTGTAGAATGTGTTTGTTTTAAGCTAAGTGTTATTACAAAAGAATCAAAAAGTTAAAAAAATTAAAAAGTCTATAAAGTAAAAAAAAAGTTACAGTAAGCTGTTAGTTTATTATTGAAGAAAGAAAAATTGTTTTTAATAAATTTAGTGTAGCGTAAGTGTTTATAAAGTCTACAGTAGTGTACAGAAATGTCCTAGGCCCTCACATTCGCTCACCACTCACTCACTGACTCACCCAGAGGAACTTCCAGTCCTCCAAGCTCCATTCATGGTAAGTGCCCTATACAGGTGTACCATTTTTTATCTTTTGTACCATATTTTTACTGTATCTTTTCTATATTTACATATGTTTAGATACACAAATGCCATTGTTTTACGATTGCCTGCAGTATTCAGTACAGTAACATGCTGCACAGGTTTGTAGCTTAGGAGCAATAGGTATACCACACCTATATGGCATAGCCCAGGTGTGTAGTAGGCTACATCTAGGTTTGTGTTAAGTGCACTCTATGATGTTCGCACAAGGAGGACATCACCTAATGACACATTTCTCAGAAGGTAACCCCGTTGTTAAGTGACACATGACTGTATTAGAATTACAGGTTATATCAGCAATAGTGACAGCAGTATTGTCCAAGATTTTGAAAGTGACCATTTTACCAAAGAGGTACCATGGCATAACAAGGGTCATCAGCTTTCAGCTTCTGATTTGCTATTTTGGGGTTGTCATCATTATCACCACATATTTCAGGTTCCATTATGTCAACACCCTACTTCTGGATACTAAATTATTAGTTGGTTAGGATACAGTTTTGGTTGCTAGAGTAAAGGCAGAAATAATAATAATTTAAACAAGATAAAAGTTTATTTCTCTGTTACATAACATTCCGTGCATTAAGCAGTAGAAGGCTGATAAGATGGCTCTACGGTGTCAGGGACCTGGGTTCTTCCTATCTTATTGCTCTGCTGTCTTCAACATGGGGCTCCTATCTTGTGGGTTAAGATGGCTGCTCCAGCACCCACCAGCATGTCTTCTTGCAGGAAGTAGAGAAGAGGAAATGGAGGGCATGCCCTGACTTTTTTTTTTTTGCTGAGGAAGATTGACGCTGAGCTAACATCTGTTGCCAATCTTCCTCTTTTTTGCTGAGGAAGAGTTGCCCTGAGCTAACATCTGTGGCCAATCTTCCTCTATTTTGTATGTGAGCTGCCACCACAGTATGGCCACTGACGAGTGGTGTAGGTCTGGGCCCCGGGCCACCGAAGTGGAGCGTGCTGAACTTAACCACTAGGCCACCAGGGTTGGCCCATGCCATGACTTTTTAAGGGCACAATCCTTACATTCTGTAAGCCAGCGCTTAGTCACATGGCCACACCTCTTGTAAGGGTGACTGAATAGTGCAGGCTTTAGTTGGGTAGCCATGTACTCAGCTAAAACTCAGGAGCTCTCTTACTAAAAGAATGAGTGAAGAATAGATATTATGGAACAAGTAGTTTTTGCCACAAGTGCCTTTCATGAAAAGAACTTCAATAAGACAAAACAGACAGGATCTAAGGAGAACCAACCCAAAGGGTAAAAATGGGAGAAAGAAAAAAAAAAAAAGCAAGACAGAAAAAAGAACAGCAGGTTTCCTGGGTAGGAAGTGATTTCAGCCTGAGATACACAAGTGATAAATTTGTGAAACTGATATTCCTTTTTATTTTGTCCATCATGAAAGTTCCTACTTACATTTTAAAATTCCATCAAATATCAGCTCTCTGATGTCCCCAACATTTTGTTTGTATCTCTTTTGGCATTTGCCATGCTGTAACATACTCTAGGTCATTCCTTACTTTGTAACTCTCAAGGTGATTCTGTAGGACTAGCAAAATAGTTAAGAGCAGAGCCCCTAATACTGGCTTATTTATAGGTGAGATGACCTGATGTCTGAGATTTGCTTTAAATTTTATTTTATTTATTTATTTATTTTCCCCCAAAGCCCCAGTAGATAGTTGTATGTCATAGCTGCACATCCTTCTAGTTGCTGTATGTGGGACGCGGCCTCAGCATGGCCGGAGAAGCGGTGCGTCGGTGCGCGCCCAGGATGTGAACCCCGGGCCACCAGCAGCAGAGCGCGTGCACTTAACCTCTAGGCCACGGGGCCGGCCCTGAGATTTGCTTTAAATACACCAACAAAAAATAAAAAAGGGGAACAGGTAAAACAAGATTGACAAAATGTTGATTTGGTGAAGCTGTGTGATGGATGTCTGGGTGATCATACTCCTGTTTCTCTCTTTTGTGTATGTTAAAAAATTTCCATAAAATAACATAACAAGACAAAAGCCCAGTCCTTAAAGACAGCCAGACCTGGGTTCAAACAATAGTTTCACCATTTACTAGCTGAGTGACCCTATATAAATTTACTTTCTCTATATGGGAATAATGTTTCTCAAAATAGGATCAATGTATGGCCATTAGGGTTCTTGTAAAGATTAAATGAGACAGAATTTGAGACATCTAATACCGGTTCTGGCCCTTAGTAATTGTACTAATAAGGGTGCCTGCAAGCAACAGAAACTGACTCTGGTTATGGCTAATTCCCCGGACACGAAGATACTGCATGGCAGAGGTAGGACTTGAGCTCGGATCTCTGATTTCTAGACCTAGAGCGTTTTCTGTGTTATCACGCTTGTCCAAAACCTTACCTTGTTTTGCTGCTTTGCAATTTATGCCTTCAAACATACAGGGACATAGTCTGGGCACATGTCTGGAACTTAGGACACTGGGAACTGCAGGGTGGTCTTGGGCTAAGGGGTGGTCTTGGGGCAGAGGTGACTCTGACGTTTCGTGTCCTGACATTGTGTTGGCTGCTAAGTGGACGCTGGTATAGTGCGATGTTTACCCCAAGCAGGTGCAGACCGACTGCCTCGCTCACTCCGCGGTCGGACTTTGCACGCAACGCCTCTCTGGCTCCAGACGGGTCGCGCCGTCTGCCCGCCTGCTTTCCTCCGGGTCTCAGCGCGCGCCTGCTCAGCCGGTGGGCTCGGGACTCCCATGTTTCGGCCAATCCCGCTCCCTCCCCTCCCGCGCGGTAGGGGGCGGGGCCGCGGATTCCTGGCTCGTGATTGGCCGAAGCGCTGGCGCGCCCCTTCTCCGCCTCCTTCGACGGGGTCAGAGGTCAGTTGGGCATCGGTTTGCAGGGGCGACAATGGCGGGACTCTGGGTGGGGACAGCAGTGCTGGTCGCGGCCGGACGGCGTGGGCGTCGGTCGCCGCAGCCACTGATGCGGAGCGCTGCGCTGTGGACCCTGAAGGTGAGGAGGACGGGGCTCCGCTGCGGACCTGGGCTTCAGTGAGCTCCCAGCTCTGCACCGCCTGGTGGTGGCCAGTGCCGCGGAGAGCGCCCTGGAGGTTTCCGGGCGACACCGCGACCCGGGTTGTGCGGCAATCCGCGCCGCTCACTCCCTCTCCCTCCGGGCTTCGCGCTGGAGCCGGGCAGCGCAGGCCTCCCGCGCTGCGGCTGGTGCTCCGAGGATCATGGTGGGGAGGAGGGCCCAGGAAGCCGGCGGGCCTGTGTGTCCTTCTCTCTCGGGAGCGGCTGACAGCCACCTGGCAATAATGTACCTGCATTTTCCATGCACCCGTTCTTGTGCCTTACGGTTTGGGTTTCGTCTTGAGCTTTCCAGGATGTATGTTTAAGGGTTCTTACAGTTTCCATTATCTCTTGCCTCTTTCCTGCTTTGAAGGGGCGCTGAATTGCTGCTGAAGTAGAGTTAGAGTTGTGAGTTTATCTCAACTTTTAAAGTATCATACGTTGTTGGGATTGCTACTACCTTTTACGTTTGAATTGAAAGCTTATTTTAATTGTATTACATGACAGAATTCTGTATATGCATCCTGTGAATTTATTTTTCTTTTCTGTGCAGTGGTTAGCCTGATTTTTGTACTGTTCTAAACACATTTTGCCACTGTTTTGTATGTCCTAGAGTTTCATGGTGGCAGCCTTGATTCATATGTTGGAGTGTTTGTGTGTGGCTGTTAACACTTTTTCTCTTCAACATAGAGTCTTATAATTTCTCAGCGAAGACTAACTTACTTTATTAATAGGGTTTATTAAGTTACTTGGACAAATTCTTTAAAATGGAGGTCTCCCTGAAAACCACCTGTCATCTGGTTCAGTCTGCTTGTTAAACTTCCTTTTTTTTTTAAAAAAAGTCTTTTAAAAATTGGCATATAGCTTGATTTATTGTCGTTGAACTTTAGAATTGGAAGAATACTTTAGAGATGATCTGGCCCATCCTACTTTTTTAAAGAGGAGGGAACTGAAGCCGGGTGAGCCATGTGAGAGCTGGAGCTGATGGTGGAAATGGAAGTGAGCCTGCACCTGTGTTAGCTTAGTGTCAACTTCAGAATGCCCACTCTCAAACAACATAGTGTTACCACACAATTTATTGTTTTGTAATCTTTACTGTTCTTTAATCCTTTGGTCCTTGTTGGCCACATCAATTGCATTGCAAGACTCTTAGGCATTTACATAGGAGGCAGCATGGTGCAGTGGGAAGGCACGGGCTTTGGAGTCACACAGGTGAAGTTTTGTATGATGTTAGACAAGTCACTTCATTGGGACTCAGCTTCTTCCTTCAGCTGTTTTTTTCCCCAACAAATGTTTATTGAATACTTCCTCTAGGGAAGGAATATAGTTTCTGCTTTCTTAGAAATTTTAGTCTATTAGGGAGAGACAAATAAGTGTAAAATGCTATTAGGGGAGAGGTCTTGGTGCTATAAGAAAATAAAATAGATCTGATGAAGTCAAAATTTTGAGCTTTCTGTCCTAGATACTGTTATGGTGCCTTACTTGAATTAATTTATTCAGTCTTCACAGCAGCCGTATAATCCCCATATAAAGATGAAGAAATTGAGGCACAAAGTGTTATGTGACTTGCTTAAAACTACAGAACTAGTAAGTGGCAGAGCTAGGATTTAGAACTCCAGAACCTGTGCTCTTAATCATACTATACTGCCTAAAGTAAGGAAGTATTTTCCTTTGGAAGTGAAAATTGAAATAAATTTTGAAGGACAAAGTGCCTTTTCTAGGCAAAGAGAGAGGAGATGAGTATTATGTGTGAGAGAACAGCACATGCAAAAGTCCTGTGGCCAGAAGGAATGACAAGATAGAAGAGCTGAGAAAAGCCTTCTGAGGCTCTGGTACAGAGACTAGATGGTGCTGGGGAGGTAGGTAAGAGTCAGACCATGTTGGGCCTTGTAGACCATGCTATTAGGTTTGTCCTTTATCGTGTAGCAATGGGAAGCAATTCATGTAGGAAGTGGAAGGGATTATACTGACGTATTTTAGATTGGTGGAGCTAAAAGAGAGGGAAGTTACTGTACTTACTGCTGTACACTTGTTATACACTTACTATACAATATATAAGCTTTGATTTTTCCTACCTGGTTTCTTTCTTTTAATGTATTGGCAGAGACTGCATCTTGGCTATTTCTGTGTTCTTAGCACATTGTTTGACACAATAGGTGCTCAATGTGTGACCACACTGACTGGAGTAGAGATGTTTGTGTCGGTAAAGAATTCCTCCTGGAGCTGGGAAGAGTCTCTGAAGTTCGCTATTGCTTTAGGGGAACTTGAGCTGCTGCATAGCTTCTCTTCCGTGAACTTGAAATGTGCTCCACTGAGCCTATGTTTGAAGCAGAACCTTTGGAAGATTTTATTCCTCCCAATTCTCTCTCCACCCCTGCAAACCATTTGTTTGGTGGAAAGCAGACTACTCACTCTCGACTCTAGTCTAGAGAATTCTAATCATTCTTTTAGCCAGTTAACAGAAGTTGTTTGCTTTTAGGATATATGTAGAGTTCACCTTTTAGTCTTTACTTATTTATTTTGTGTCAGCTTTTTAAGCACATTCTGTTTAAATACCTAGTTTTTTTTCTTCTATCTACATTTTTCAGTGGCTCCAGGATGTTGGGTTTAAGGTAATTGCTATAGTTTTTGAACTTTTATATGCTTTATATGGTTTTCATATATTATCTCTTATCCATGTAGCAACTAGGTAAACAATCCCAAGTTTGCAAAAGAGGAAACAAAGCTCAGAGCAGTTAAGTAACTTGCTTAAGGACCCAATTGGCTGGGGTGGAATTTGCACCTTGATGGTATGATTCCAAAGGCTTGCTTTTTCAAGTATAAAGTGTCCATCATTTGAGTGATGGTCTCATTATATGAAGCATTCATGAAGCTTGACTGCTTCAGCTCTATGTACCTTAAAATCCATAATTTTTGTTTCTAGCCATGGAAAATAATGTTTAAGCATATCTGAATGCTTTAGAATTGCCCAGAGGTAAATCTTGGCAACATGCTGATAGATTTCTGACAGTCATTTGGGAGAAAAATCTCCTAAGATTATTACAGAAACTAGTTTCTGCCATAATAAAATACTTATGGACATTCGTGTATTTATACATCTACTTTTTGGATTTTATTCTATTCTTAAGAGGTTCAGAGCAGAGGAGTGATTGGTGAAACTCTTTTCTAAATCAAGGGAAAAGACGATGGGCATTTTTGATCAAGAGAGTGAAGGAAAAGGAGTTGTGTAAACGATTCCAATTTTAAAAAAATGTGAGTAAATGGGAGAACAGGGATGAAAAAGGAAATTTGGGAAGAGAAATTTTATTTTTTTGGGATAGAAACATAGTTTTTCATTTTAGGTATCTGGTGTTAGATGACTATAAGAGTCATATTGAATTTGTGGGAAGAAAGGGAAAATGGCTGGTTTTTGGGTCAGCGATCTGATGTAAAAGTTATACTATGTGAACTCTGAAGGATATAGTGGGTAAGTGTTAATATTTAATTGAATAAATACTCAATCTTATTACCCTAAGTTAGGATTTAGAAGAAAGAAGAAGAGACAATAGGATTCAGAGGAATGGTTTGAGAGGAGCCAATATGTCATTCATTCATTCATTCATTCCTTTATCTAGAGAGTTATCTATCCATTCAAAAAGTGTTTGTGGGGCATCTACTAAGTGCCTGGCTCTGTGGTATGCACTGAGGAGACCAGAAGAAACGAAAACATGTTCCCTCACTGTGTCCGTGGTGTAGACAGGTCAAGGAATAAAAATAAAGATTGAAGGGAGAATTCAGTAAGGTCTTTGGTCTTTAAAAAGAATAATTTCAGCAGTCTGGTAAAGTGTCATATGCAAAAACATTGTTTTGTTTTGAAGATTCTCTCCAATAGTTGAAGCAAATAGATATTTTTTTGAAAAATGAGGGTATTATATGATTAAAACGTTAGTTTATTTTAAATGCCTATTGACTTTTTCATTTAAAAAAGATCATAAACTGTGATGGGCTCAATATAATAAGATCAAAATAAAAGTGAATTTCAAAAATGTGGGAAGATATAGACATAATTTCAGTCAGGAAAACTAATACAGCATCCATAGGACACACCTGGTTGCTTAAAACAACACAAGTTTATTCTCTCACAGTTGTGGAGGCTAGAAGTCTGAAATCAAGATGTCAGCAAGGCCATGCTCCTTCTGAAAGCTCTAGTGAAGAATCCTTCCTTGTCTCTTTGGGCTTCCGGTGGCTCCAGGAATTCCTTGGCTTGTGGCTCTATCACTCCATTCTCTGCCTCTGACCTCACATGGCCTTCTCTTCCTTTTCCGTGTGTGTCCTCTCCTTTTCTTTCTTTTATAAGGACACATGTCATTGGATTTAGGGCCGTGACAGGATCCAGTATGATCTTATCTCAAGACCCTTTTTAAAAAAGGTCACATTCACAAGTTCCAGGACATGCCACATCATTTTGGGGCCACCATGCAACCCACAACACCTACTATGTGCCAGATATTGTTTAGTGCTGGGGATATAATAGTGAATGCTTCTGCCCTCATGGTTTTATTTGAGTAGAGGAGACTGACAGTATTCACATAAATAGATAAGTTCAAAGAGTGGTAAGTGCTCTGAAAGGAAAAAAAAAAACGGTAATGGGATAGAGTGGTGATGGTGTTGGGGTGAGGGGTTACCTAAGGGAAACAGGGGAGACATTTCTGAGCATATGGCATTCAAACAGAAAACTGACCCAGCCCACCATGTGATGATCTGGGGGACTGGCATTCCAAGGGAAGGCCAAGGTAAAAGCTCTGAGGTGAGATTGTATTTGGTATAATCAAGGGATGGATGTGGCCAGTGTGGTTGGAGTGAAGTGAATGAGGGGGGAATGCTAGGTGATGAGATGGGCAGGACAGTCTTGTAGGGGCTTGTATTTGGAATTTATCCTATTAATGAGAGTCCATTGGCGGGTTTTAAGCAAATTGGATTTATGTTTTGGAAAGACCACTCTGACTGCTGTGTGGCGAATGTCCTAGTGGGGGCTTGGGTGGGAAGCAGGGAGACGAATCGGGAGGCTAGTTGAGAAGTTCGGGCTGGAGATAAGGGTGGTGGTAGTGCTGGAGTTGGTAAGAACTGGTGAGACTTAGGATATGTTTTGGAACTAGGACCAATGGTACTTGTTGTTGAGTTAGAAGGGAGATATAAGGAAAGAGAGGAATCAAGGACCTTTGAAAAGGTAGATAAAAAAGGCCACATATTGTATGATTCCATTTATATGAAATGTCCGGCATAGGCAGATCCATAGAGACAGAAAGTAGATTAGCGGTTGCCAGGGGCTGGGGAGAAGGGGGAAATGGGAGAGACTGCTAACAACTAAGAGGTTTCTTTTTGGAGTGATGAAAAAATGTTCTGGAATCAGATAATGGTGATGGTTGCACAACCTTGTGAATATACTGAAAACCACTGAGTCGTATACTTTAAAAGAATGAGTTTTATGGTATGTGAATTATGCCTCAATTTAAAAAAAAGAATGACTCTTAATTGGTTGATCTAAGCCACTGAGTGTGGTAAGGTCTTTGTGATAGGGAAGGCTGAAGCTTGGGAGGGAAGATCAAGACAATTGTTACATTAAAATAATTTGATTGAGGGGCTGGCCCGGTGGCGCAAGCGGTTAAGTGCACACGCTCCACTGCCGCGGCCCCGGGATTCGTCGGTTTGGATCCCGGGCACGCACCAACGCACTGCTTGGCAAGCCATGCTGTGGTGGTGTCCCATACAAAGTGGAGGAAGTTGGGCACGGATGTTAGCCCAGGGCCAGTCTTCCTCAGCAAAAAAGAGGAGAATTGGCAGATGTTAGCACAGGGCTGATCTTCCTCACACACACACAAAAAAATGTGATTGAATTTACAAAACACAGAGCAGTGGTTGATCTTATTTCTTGTTTGTAATGAATGTGGTAAAGGAAAAGTAGTCAGAAACCACATTCTCAGGTTGATAGATGATTCTGGGGTTACTGAAAATGGCAAAGGCAGAGGAAAGCTGTGTTTACATTTAATCGTCAAACCACCTTCACATGATTCTCATTTTTACAACTGTAACTTGCCCAAGGTCACACGACAATTAAGTGGTAGATTCAGGACTCAAACTCAGATCTGACGTCAACACCTTTGTTATACTGTATTAACGAACTTAGTAAAAAGGAGAAATGGCAAATTTATATGTCTTAGGCACAAAAACTAGTTTGAGCTTCCTAACAGTCATGGAAAAGAGGGAAGTGGTAGGCCATAGAGCTGTCCCTGTCTTATAGTAAGGAGCATTCGTTCATCAGGACAAACAAGCCTTGTCCTGGAATTGAATGCATAGAATACATTATATAAGGGCAACTAGTAATCCAATAAATAACTTCTTTGTTACTGTTATGAGAGGTTCAGGGATTCTATCGGAGATGTAAAAGAAACTTTCCACTCCAAACAAATGGACTGAAGGTATATTTTATTATATAGAGGATAGTAAAGGCGATAGTCCACAAACAGATCTGAATAGGTCAAATAATAAGAGGGAAAAACACCAGCTCAACCGGAGAGGGAAAACATCAACATCAGCTGAGATAGCAGCAGATTCGAATAGGTCATATAATGAGAGGGAAAAACATCAGATTGACTGGAAAGGGAAAACATCCACATCGACTGAAGGGAAATGACACAAATCAACCGGAAAGAGAAACATCAGGTTGACTGAAAAGAGAACGCCTCAGATCGGTTACTCACAACATCCACGCCCCATTGCTGGGAGAGTCCCTTCAATTGACACGTCCTGGGCAAGGCGTCCCTTCCACAGGTGGAACTCGCACCAGGCCTCGGTTTCCAGCAGTTTATATAAGCGGTTACAGAGTTTACAGAGCAAGCATTTAGTGTTCCCATGCACAAATGGCTATCAGTGGCATACGTGCACTGAGCCCCCTGGTCCGGCAGTTGTGTACGTGCCTTGTTTTTCCTGGTTATCATCCCAGGCTGGCACAGATGGCCAGTCTGCCCCAGGCCGTAACGCCCAAGGACTTTGAAATTCTTACAGATTGCAACTATCTCCGTGGGAGAAAGGCCAGTTCCCGGGGGAAAAAGGCCAGTTCCCACCACACGGAAAGCAGCTTTATATTTCTTTGTGTGCTGGTGGCTGTAGGTTAATGGAACGGCCAAACATGTCAAGACAGTTACTCTTTTTACGTTGCAAAAAAATGCAGTATTTCCCATCTCATTGGTTGTTATTAATCTGGCACTTTTTGAAAGTTATAGTTGTGTAAAAACAGCTCTGTGGAGGTGGGATGGTTAGGTTTCCTAGCAGAGCCTGAAAAGAGATTTTGTGCAGGCGGTGGTCAAGAGAAGAGTGAAGAAAGCAGGACAGAGCAGGGGAAAAAAGCTAAGCAAGGAAGGGGCCCCAGCTGCAGACTAGCTTCAGTCTCATCCCACAGGGGAGCTCTGGAGCAGTGGTTCTCAGAGTGGGGACCGCAGCCAGCAGCAGCAGCATTACTTGGGAACTTGTTAGAAATGCAAATTTTCCAGGCAACCCAGTTAGGAACAAGTTAGCAACAGAGGAGGTGGAGCCCATCAGTCTGTTTTAAGAAGCCCTCCAGGTGATGCTGATGCACAGTCGAGTTTGAGAAGCACTGCTGCAGATCAGCCGTGTCCAACACAGAAGTATAATGCGAGCTGCAAATGTAATTTAAAATTTACTAGCACATTAAAAAAGTGAAAAAAGGTGAAATTAATATTAATATATTTTAGTTAATCCAACATATTAAAAGTATTGTTTTGACATGTAAATATAAAAAATTAATGAGATTTTTTTTTTGTATTTAGTCTTCAGATCTGGTGTGTATTTTACCCTTGGAGCACATTGGAATTTGGACTGGCACATTTCAAGTGCTCAGTAGCCACATGTGGCTAGTGCTGCCATTTTGGACAGCCAGCTCTAAAGCTCAGATTGCACTACCAAAATGGTCCCACGTTGAGGTGAGGGGGCCCACCTTTTGAGCCACATGGGCTCCCACTTTGGGCTGGGAGGGGCTCGCTACCTGGCTTGATGGAGAGCTTCTGTGGGTTGAGGCGGATGGGCCAGTCTAGGGAGCAGGTACGTGCCATGAGTAGTCAGTACACAAGCTGGGAACGCTGCGCTGCCTGGTGAAGAGGCTCTGAATGGGCACCAACAACATCTGCTACAGGTGGGATGGGAGGAATGGCCTGGTCGGGGAGCTGTGGTGGGATGATGAAGTTTTAGAGTTGAAGTGTAGTTTCCTGGTGCTCTAGCTAGAGCCTAAATAGTCAATGTCTGTTTGAAAGAAAAGCTGTGCTTAAGTGAAAAAGCCTGACTTACGGTAGTGTTTTTAGAGGGCGTTCCCTCAGAAGGTCACTCTGTGTCTGTTAAAATGCTGAAATAATTCCTCGGCAGATGCTTCCAAGCTCCGTGTCATGAAACATGGAAGAGAGGACCTTTGCCTAGAAATTTTAAAGATGAAGCACTAACTAATGTTGACTTTTTACCTTGATAAGATCATCTTATGCTCTGTTAACCCACGGTTTTGAGCGTAGTTTCTTCTTTGAAGCAGAATGCATCCTGATGACGAATTACTCTGTCAACAGAACTGTTTTAGTATTATTCACCTGAGTGCCGCTGTGGATATGTTAAGAATAACAGTAGTTTTGTTTTGTGTAGAATTAGTGTTTAAATTGTTCTTTAAAATAATCCCTACTGGATTTACCAGTTTGGGCTGCCATATGAGGTCACATCTAGAATGTGAAAGTGGGTGCTCTCTGAGCTTAGAACAGGATATTCAGTTCTCTGTTTGCAATGGCTAGAAGGCATGCATCCATTTTGTCTAAGAGCTATACCATTTCCCCCTTTTTTGGTTGATAGTTATTGTGTGCTTAGTATAACACATGCAAAACCATGCTGGGCGTTTTACACACTCTGATTTAATCCTCATAGCAGCCTTTTGTCCTAGGTAAGTACTGTTATTATGTCCAGTTTACATGTGAGGAAATTTCCTATATATTTAAGAAATGTCAGAGCCAACATTCAAACCCAAGTCCGAATCTGAGTCTAGACCAGAGCTCTTAATTACTATGTTATTACTCTAATAGCAACTGCCAAGTGGTCTGGTATAATTTTGAGAAAGAAGGGGACAGCTGCATAATTAGATTTAGTTTTTGGGTAATATCTTACATTTCCTCATTGCTTTACAGTTTATAAAGGCTCATTTGATCCTTGTAACAACTCTCTAGGAAAGCAGGGGAAGTGTCATCACCTACATTTTATAGATGGAAGCTAGGATCCAGAGAAATGATTTGCTATATGTTGCATAGCTATGAAGCAGTGCAGCAAAGAGTTGACCCAGGTCTTGTGACTCTGAAGGTCATGCTACTTCCCATGTGCCACACTGTTAGCAGGCATTTCCTTTCTAAGTGTGGAAAATGTAGGAAATCTTTATTCTTGAAGAAGAGAACCAATGGTAATATGTTATTGGGAAGTCATTTTGCACATGCAGACCTTTCTCTTTTTGGCTGTGATAGGCTAAATAGTCTTTATAAATGGAATTGATTAAAGTTTTTCCTAGAACTCCTGTTGCTAGGATGTATCTTAAAAGAATTTTGGACTGGGCTTGTAGCCAATTTGTTATTGTAGCCAGTTTGCTTAACGAAAACAATAAATGTTAAAATTGTGTGTAGAGGTCCAAATTAGCAGATTTCTACAAACTTGTTACCTGCATTAAAAAAAAATTTATGTTGTAGCTCTACAAAATTGCCTGATTTTTGACCCACATTCTTTATGACTTGGAACTTTTCTTGAAGGTCTGCCAGGAGTAGGCAGGAACAGAGAGCCTTTGTGGGGCTGACTGCAAATCAGTTCAGACTCGCCCAAACCCTTATTTCTCATTAATAGTTGTTCTGCTATTATAGTTCTGTCTGCTTGTACAATTTCTACTTCTAGTTACTTGACTAACCAGGAACATCCATGTTTTTTAAAAGTGTAGTCCACATTATCAGAAATTCACACGTGTACAAGCTATATGCTTTCTTTTTTGATAATGGTGGTAAAATATAGTCTGTTAGGGGGGCCGGCCCGGTGGTGCAAGAGGTTAGGTGTGCATGCTCTGCTGCGGTGGCCTGGGGTTCGCCAGTTCGAATCCCGGGCACGCACCGACGCACCGCTTGGCAAGCCATGCTGTGTCGGTGTCCCATATAAAGTGGAGGAAGATGGGCATGGATGTTAGCCCAGGGCCAGTCTTCCTTAGCAAAAAAAAAAGAGGAGGAGTGGCAGATGTTAGGTCAGGGCTGATCTTCCTCACATAAAAAAAAATAAAAAAATATATAGTCTGTTAGATCTTCAGAACCAATTATTTTTAAATAGTAATAAAAAGATTCCAAAAAACCAGTTTGATGGATTAGGTATAGTGCTGTATCCTCTCCTACATTTTGGCCAGGTGTGACTTGTAATAGAGTTGATTTAGTTTTAAGAACTGTGTGGTATGGATGGTTTTTATTCTAGTTTTATGTTATGGGTAGTTTCCCGAAAGTAAATATAGTTGACATTGAATCAGCCAATCTAAACCTTTCTCAGAGCTTGGCCACTTAGAAATTTCTAAATTGTTCTGGGGTAGAAACTCTCTCTCCAGGTGGGCCAAATTTAGCTTAGGCGATTCTTCATGAGCCCATCTAATGAGATAGTTTTTATTCCCAAAGGTATCCTAGAAACTTAATGCATAACTCATATTTATTAAATGCATAACTCGTATTTATTAAAATCTATTAAATTATCACTATTTCCACCAAGTAGCTCTGTGTGTTTGTTTGTTTGTGACTCTCGGAGTGGTTCCACAGTGTGATCCAAGTCACCATCTTCTTGGTCCACATGTTCAGTTTGGATTAACTGCATAATTTAACTTCAGGAATAGTCAGAGGCTTGCACATGTTAGATACCCCTGTTCTAAGCTCTTGTTTTTTGAGTAATAGTGGTTTAGGTTAGTAAGGGACCTTAGAGAACAGTCATCTAAGCTTTCATTCCTTAGAGAGCAGAAGGGTTCAAGTGGTTTGCTCAAGTCATGGAAAGAGTGTCAGGCTGAGTTAGGATTAGAACTCAGGTCCCTTGATTTCCTCTCCTAGGTGGTATGCTGCTTTTCAGAGTGTTCCCTTCCCCAGACATAAACATCACTGTTTATTCTCACTCTCCGAAGCTAATTAGAATACCTAAAAGGTCCATCTCAGGTTGGGTTTTGTCTCTGGAAGTCGCCCATTTGGTTTTTGCCATCAGAGATCAGTTATACCCTTTATTTGTTAGTGATTAAAGACTCATGTATGATTTTGCCTTTTGTAAAAGGATATGTTGACATATTCCTGGAACAGACCATTGTGTGCCTTACAGTATTAGGGAGAATTTGTAAAAATGTAAACTATTTTGTTGTTCCATTTTATAAAATTGATAGGAACCTGTTATGCTATTTACTTTCTCGTATAGATATCCTAGTGCTACCTTGCAGCAGGATAAATGTGAGAAATTCCCAGGTAGCTTTTGCTTTTCTTTATTCTTAGAATTTGTTTTCTGCCTTGGCTGACGCTATAAACACAAGACATGACATTTAGGGGAAGGAGTATTATCTTTATCCTATTAAGTTTGATGTAAGAGTAAATGTGCTAAATTATAGCTATTCTGCTGAAGGCAGTGGAAGACTGAATTTTTGTTTGAACACATAGGGAGTGGTGAGACCCTCTTGGTAAACTGTTTTTTCACCCCAAATCATATCTTTGCATAGACATTGGTGTTAATGTGGGAAGTGCCACTATTTTTATTATCTCAAAATAAAAAATTTCAGAATGCTTTGAACAGATCATGCCTAAATCTTGTAACCCTTATAGCCTAGCCCTGTGACTTCTGAAAAATTAAAATTCTTGAGACTCATTTTTCTCATTTCTAAAATTGGGGCTAATACTCTTGAACTTATAGGGATGCTTGAAGGAATATGAGAGAGAGTTTTAGCCTTAAAAGGGACACAGTAATAAAGTTAATTTTCTTCGCATTCTCAGTTCATTGTTCCTCACTGCTCTTTTACTTGGTAGTGTAAAGGCTTTGTTTTGTGAAGTGTATCTTTCGTATCTGTTACCTTCACTTTTGTATAAAGGTTACATTTTGTAATTTGAGGCTTGATACTTTAAAAAAATAATTGTATAAATCTTTGAGTTCATTTTAAGATGTTGCCTTAAAAACATTTTGCTCCTTATTTGGGTTGTTATCCTCTTAGAAAGTTCTAAGAGGTAGTACCTGTTGCCCCCCTGCCCCCCCCAGCTTTTTTTCAGTCTAGCTTTATCTGTAACTACTGTGTAAATTGTTCTTAAACCTTGGCTATAATTTTTATTAGTCATTATTCTTAATGTTTCAAAGCCTTGAGATATACTTTCTTCACAAACATTTGTAATATCATTTATAATAATGAATTAGAAGTCAACTTGATTATTAGTATTACCTTTTTATTTTTATCTGTCAAACTACTTTTGTACCGGAAAAAGTAAAATAAGAAATCATGTTCAGGACATCAGCAAATAAAAAATGATATTTTATTATTTTCTGGTCACTGTTAAAATCGAAGGTTCCTGAAAGCCAAGACTCTTGTTTTATGTTGTGTGAAATTCTGTGTGGTATATGACATTCTGATCCTGCCATATCAGTCTGCATGATCAGAAAGACTTTACTTCAAATTTTACCTGACCCATTGACTCCTATCGTTATACTTTTCTGGAGATTGTTTCGATGCCTCTGGTTTCTCTTGTGTGCTAGGGGAATGTGTCTGTAGTTATGATTTACCTTCTATAGTTAGGCATGTTGCTTAGAATTACATATATTGAGTGATAAAACACTTCAGCTAGAGGCATACTGGAAGAATTACCCTGAAAAAATATTTTTAAAGCCTGTGCATGTATCTGTAATGTATTTCACTTTGTGTTTTGTAGGATGTTCCATACTATTCAAGACAATGCTTAGTGGTGTCCCGTAGTCTCTGTTCAGCAAGATATGATTCTAATGAAAAAGTAAGTATTTAAAAAATACTCTCAACAGCTAAATTATAGTGGTTTTACTTTCTTGTCTCCACACTATGTTCAGTGGACAAATTAAATTTTATTAATGCTGTATAATTATTTATTCCTCTGAAGTCATAGGTTTTATAGGTGCTCAATTTTTGTTCCCTTTTTTATTGTGGGCTACAACCTGAGTCTTTAATTTTGTATTTGTATCTATACCAAAAAGTAAATAAATTTACAATGTGTTTCCTTTGTTTTTTAGGAGATTAACTAACACAACATTCTTTCTTAAAGACTTGGCAGTTGAGAGATTTTGATTAGACTATTGATTTTTTAAATTTATTAATATTTATATGATTCATTTTGATTGAAGGCAATTATGTGTATTGTAAATTTTGGGACAAGGGAATTCCAGTTAAAATCCTGATATATGATAATGTTTCAGCCTTGTAATAAGAGAGATAAAGGGACTAGAAGTGGTGATTGGAGATAAAACGTGATTTAGTGATAATGAAGGCTTCAAAGAAGGCAAAAGAAGAGTTTTGGTTAAGAAGAGATGGTTCAAATTGAATGATTATTTGAGAATGAAATAGCTGAGATGTCTTCTAAATCGTCTGCTGAACTACACAAAACTACTCAAGAATCTGGAGGTTGGGAGAAAGAAAGAGTCTATATCAGTGCAGTCCAATAGAAATATAATGTGAGACACAATTGCAGGGTACATGTAATTTTAAATTTTAAATTTAATAGCCATGTTAGAAAAGAAAACAGGTGAAATTAATTTTAATAATTTTACTCAATATCTAAAATGTTATTTCTACATATAATCAATATAAAATCTATCAATTAGATTCTTTACAGTCCTTTTTTTTTTTGTACCAAGCCTTCTAACTGCAGTGTATAAGTCACACTTCTGGGACATCTCAGTTTGGTTAGCCACGTTTGAAGTGCTCACTGGTTACCTTATTGGATGGCACAGGTCCAAATGAATTAGCTATGATAAACTCCCTGTTATGAAATCTGTTTAATTTAAAATTTAGTTTAATTTAAAAACTTCAGCATAGACAGTATGCCTTGGGGTGCATGTGTGTGTACATTTTAGCACACATGCATTGAGTTCCAATCTAGAGGTAGTGAGCTGTCCTGATTAGGAACATTCCAGGAGTCATTAGCTAGCATTTATTCAAGAGGCCACATTCTAGAGTGGGGGAATACTACAAGTGGTTCAGTCATCTTTCTCCCTATAAACACTGGTGGTCTTCCTCATTAGCATTATAGGTGTTAGAAATGGGCTCTCATTGATGAAATCAGTGGTATTCAAGATACATGTTTTGGCTATTATTTTGTAGAAATTCTCAGCCCCTGAATTTACAGAGTATAATAATCTAGTTGGCTTTTCATTCTTTACCTTTAAGGACAGCACCTCAGCTTGATCCTTAAATGAAGTAGTCCTGTGTTCAGCCACTGGTCTGGGGGATTCTTGATAGCTTGAGTCTGACAATATCGTTAGCCAAATCGGAATATTGATGCATTTGTCTCAGGTGAACCTTTCATGCAGGCTGTTGGAGCATTATAAAGTGCAGAAAGTTGAGACTTCCCTGAGCTTATCCAGCAGTTTAAGGTTCTTTTTATGTCTGTTAATAAATGTTTGTATGTGTGGTGTAGACAGTGATAACAAAATGGAGTGACGTATATCAAGGTTTCTAAAATAGAGGTGGGAGACCATTAACGAAATGGGGCTTATACACACACACCACGTCTCTACCCAGATGAAATGTAACTTTTGAACTGTGCATCACTGTTGTCATCTTGACCTTCTTTCAAGAAGTATGCTTACTCCCATAGATAAGAACTTTTTGCCTTAGAGGTGGCCTTAGCAACCAATCACATATAGCCAAGAAGTAAGAGTGGTTGCCAGCACCAGTCACAAATTTTGCAAAACAACTTGTGTAACATCTCTTTTTGCCTTTATAAACCCTTGCCTCTTTGTCTTCCTTGGAGCACATTTTGGGTTTCTGCCTGAATCTATGTCTCTCGAATTGCAATTATAATTGTCCAAATAAATATCTGTTGTTTAAATTGTAGTGATTTTTCCTCAGTCGACAGTGGCAGAGTTTACTTTGAGACTTATTTTTGCTATAACCTCATAGTGAGGTTACAGGAATAGCTAACCCACCTCCCACATTGGTGACCATTGATAATTACTAAAAATAAATGAATAAATATGTATAGCCAGCTTGGGATTAGGAATAAATATGTATAACTATCTTGATTTAGGAATAAATGTGTATAACTATCTTGGTTTAGGATATTTAAAGAAAGCCCCCCTCCACTTGGAATCCACTAAGCAGTACATATTTTGTTGTAAATGGCTGAAATCAAATCTGCCACCTACTGTCTTTACCATCTCCTTTGCTGTGCCTTTGCCTAAGGTAATCATGAAGAAACTGTAGAGCACCCTCTGTCATAATCAAGTCTAAGATACTTTTTGGCACCTATTGGTAGTACGAGTATGTATTCAGACCAAGTTGGTAGGTTTGTCCTTGACTTGAGGGCTGCGTTTAGTTGGACCTTTCTACTTCCAGGGATTCTTGCTGTCCTTGTAGCCATTCATTCAGTACTGTATTGGTTTGTTTATTGTTAGTGCCTTAAGTGCAAGTAGACCTGATCTTTGGTAATACGTATTTATTAAATAAATTGATTCTCATCTGAACTTGCCCTTGACTCCTTTCTTTTTTTTTTTTTAATTTTTTTAAAATTTTATTTATTTATTTTTTTCCCCAAAGCCCCAGTAGATAGTTGTATGTCATAGCTGCACATCCTTCTAGTTGCTGTATGTGGGACGCAGCCTCAGCATGGCTGGAGAAGCGGTGCGTCGGTGCGCGCCCGGGATCCGAACCCAGGCCGCCAGCAGCGGAGCGCGCGCCCCTAACCGCTAAGCCACGGGGCCGGCCCCCCTTGACTCCTTTCTTGCTCCACATTTTATCAGTGACTCACATCAAGTCAAAATTAAACCAGGTGAAATTTAATCATTGCTAAAAATATTATTTTTTGACTTGAGTTTTAGCCAGTCAACTTGTTGTCTCATGTATGTTCATGAATATAGGGAAGATTTAACTTAATGGTAATTTGCTCAGACGAAAACCAAGAAGTTTCAATAGGCCTCAAATTAGTGTGAGGTACAGTAGTAAGTGTGCCTGCCATAACAAATGTGCCCTTAAGTGGCATTAATAATATAGTGCTTAAAGCTTGCCCCATTATCCTCTGATTGTGTCACGTCATGATGTACTTTGACATGAATAGCTGGTTGTGAACTCTGGCTTTAACACTAGTTAACTTTTTAAGTGATTTAGGCAAGTGATTTGGCCTCATCAAGCCTCAGTTTTCTCATTTGTCAAAGGGGAATATTATCAGAACTGACCTCATAGGACTATTAAGAGGATTCAATGAGATAGTACACAGAAGGAATTTGTCACAGTACCTGGCATATAGAAAGCATGTGCCCTAAATGTCAGCTGCTTAATATTGTCCTTAACAACTCAGTTTTGCACATTAGAAACTGAGGCTCAAAACCCACAGATAGTAGGTGGAAGCTGGGTGTAAACTCAAGCATGTCCTTCTCCTGAGCTGGTGGATTGTACCCGCTGTGCTGTATCCCTTCTCAGAAGTGTTTGGTGAGTGACTCAGTGTCTGCAGTTCTGCCATCCTTCTTCCAAGAACCCAGTGGAACAGGCCAGCTCAGCCCTTCTCTTGGTCTCTGAATGGAATAAAATGTCCTTGGTGGTTTTAGACCCCAGCTATGAAGATCTAAGCATGGGGAAGGGAAAGAAGGAAGGAGGGATAGAGAATGGATTCAAAGAAAACTTTTAAAAAATCCTTGAGAAACTTCCATGTGTTTTTTACGCTGGATGATATCATTAGCACAGTTATAGAACAGCTGCTACAGAAGTCCTTTATCTCACATGGTACCTGAAAGCCCCTCTGTCTTCAAGGATTCACGTTCCTGATTTAAAGGGCTTTTTCTTTTTTTTCTTAGAATATCTTCAGAGTGCCTTATATGTGGTTCTCCACATAGAGAGTAAAGTCCCAGTTCCTCAAAATGGCATAGAAGTCCTTTCATAATCTGACCTCTTGTACCCTTGCTTTATTTGCTACAACTCCACCATACATATTTTGTGCTTGAGCTATACTAAAAATTACTTGTAGTTTTTCAGTGCTACCCTTTGCTTTCAGTGTCACTGCCTTTATACGTACTGTTCACTCTCTTCTTTGTACTTAACACAGCCTCTTGGACATAGCCTATTATAGTACTTAGCACATTTTGTTGTGATTGCGCCATATTGTGCACTGAAGTTATCGAATGCGCTTGGTCTTTACCTGTAATTATTGAGCAGAGGGCGAGTTTTGGAGTTGGCTTAAATTTATTTGTGTATATATTCTTTAATATGCATAGCCTATCTGGAAGAATATACAGGAAACTGGTAATAGTGATTGCCTTTGGGGCAAGGTCCTGAGTGTCTCTACATTGCATCCACTTTTGTACCTTTTAAATTCTGAACCATATGCATCTGTTATTTACTTAAAGGAAAATCTTATGTGTGGAGATTAATTGATCTGATTAGCTTTGTTGAGCTCATGTACTAATTGGTAATACATTAATAGTCCTGTGTTAGGTTTCTTCAGAGAAATAGAACCAGTAGGAGATACATAGGGAGATTTATTGGCTCACGTAATTAGTGGAGACTGAGAAGTCCCATGATCTGCCATCTGCAAGCTTGAGTCCCAGGAAAGCTGGTGGTGTAACTCCAGTCCAGTCCAAAGGCCCGAGAACCAGGGGAGCCAATGGTGTAAGTCCCAGTCCAAGGGGAGGAGAATACCGATGTCCCAGCTCAGTCTGCCTCAGGTCTCAGGCCTGAGGTGAGATTAGGATATTTTAAGGGCCCATCTCTGCTCAAGGCTCTGAATGACTCAGGATTCCATCAAGTTAGGAATTTACCAATTTTTAAGGCAGAGGCTTGTCTCAGTTTGGTGGAACAAGCCATGTGTGACATCAAGGTTAAACCAAGACTTTGAAGGCCTTTTCCAATTCTGAGATTCTGTGACTCCCTATTGGTTAAAGTATTGCTTTAAGTTATAGGAGTATTTTTAAGATCATATGTAACTTTAACTTTTCTTTTTGAAATATAACTAAAACGTTTTTTATAGTTCCCGTTAACTTATAACAAATCACTAACCCAGAAATAATTGTGTACTAAAATGTATTGCATCCAAATTACTTATGATTGTGTATTTCTTTTTTTTTTTTTTTTTGTGAGGAAGATCAGCCCTGAGCTCTCCTCTTTTTGCCGAGGAGGACCTGCTCTGAGCTAACATCTATTGCCAATCCTCCTCCTTTTTTTTCCTCAAAGCCCCAGTATATAGTTGTATGTCATAGTTGCACATCCTTCTAGTTGCCGTATGTGGGACGCGGCCTCAGCATGGCCGGAGAAGCAGTGTGTTGGTGTGCGCCCGGGATCCGAACCCGGGCCGCCAGTAGCGGAGTGCGCACACTTAACCACTAAGCCACAGGGCCCGCCCTGATTGTGTATTTCTTAAAAAGAATTAACCTATACAATTTTAGAGTAGGAAGAGAACCTTATTAAATGGTTTCCCGTTAGAATGCTATCAATTTATATATATGGAAATAAAGACCTACAGAGATTGATCTGGTTAAAGTCAAATAGGTCATTAGTGGCAAAGCTGGGCTTAGAATTTAAGTCTCTAGCCCCACACAGAATGGAACTGCTCTTTCTATTCAGCCTTAGCTGCTTCAAAATTTGATGGTTATTCAAAGTTAATATTGTGTTCAAACAGCATAAGCTGCTTGGTCTGGGAACCTTTGGATATAAGCATAATTTGTATCTGTTCTGAGTTATTGAAAATCTTGTTTAGTGCTACGCCCCAACCCAACAGAGATGGCATATAAATTATATCAGACTTTTCTTTGATGAATAACTCATGACACACAGAATTTTTCTGAATTTAGAAAATAAATTATCAACTAAGTTGTCAAGCAATTTTGTCTAAAGTTTTTTAGTATTCTAAAATATCATTTGAAAGTTGTCTTTTGGCAAGAGAGTTTATAAATACCCCATTAGTCCACTTATGAATTATTGAACCTAGTCAATTGATGCTTTAACAGAATAATTATAGGGCCAGATCCTGGTGAGTTTAGTACCAACCTGGTTGTAAATGAATATGTATATAGTATTTAATACTACTCTAGGAAGTAATGTTTATTTGGATCGTGTCCATTGTTAATTGTGGAAAAACTTGGTGTTTTCTGGTCCCAAAATGAGAGTAACAATTTCTTATGTGTTTTTTCTCTCTTCAGACTTTTGATAAAATTCTTATTGCTAATAGAGGAGAAATTGCATGTAGGGTGAGTAGAATTTTAATCTTATCTTCCTTTTTACCCTGTGAATTTTAGTATTAAATCCCTTTAAATATGAATCACTGTTAATAGATAACATTAATGTGTTTTAAAATAGGTTATTAAAACTTGCAAGAAGATGGGCATTAAGACGGTTGCTATCCACAGTGATGTTGATGCTAGTTCTGTAAGTATATTTTTGCTTTATTTGAATCAGGACCTTATTTTGGGTCAAGTGGAAAAAAAGTGGAAGATGTAGAGTTTTTTTTTTGGCCTGAAAAGGATATACGCAGTTTAAAAAATATCTGTTTAATTGCTCACTCTTGTATTAAGCAAAATGAGTGTGTCATAACATCTTCAATGTGTCTTAACTATTTTTTTCACGGCTGTAAAAACCTAGAATAGAATAAAAAATTGCTAGACTGATTGCTGGTCACCAAGTAGATTTAAGCAAAGCCTGAGAAAGTTAGATTCAAAGATTAATGAAATGTTTATACAGTGCTGCCTTATGAGAGCACATTACCCCATACCATAAGTCCAGTCTCACTATGGGAATGCTATACTGTAATTGTTTAACCTTCCTAAAGGTTTACCGTGTTCACCTGAAAGTTTGATAAATGAAAGATAGATTAATGCTAATGGGACATGGATGAAAGAAAGTATAGCATAAAGCAGTGAATGATATATAATTTTATTGGGGATTTTTAGCACAGCAGGCATTTTTTAGCAGTAATGAACTATGAATGTGTAGAAAAAAATCCCATGGGAAAAGAATGTAAATTATTAGAACTTTATGGAATGAAATATAAGTAGATGTTCTTTAATATAAGTTACTGCTTTTCATTCTTTCACACTACTTTTGATAACGGGACCTCTTGGTAATGTCAGCTTTTATCGTATAGTAATTTAATACAAAGAATTTTCAATTTTTGTGATTACTTTATCTAGAAATATGCTGTTCATTTTCTTATCATGACTCTCTTCCTTTTTTAAAAAACAAAACAGAAACGTTTGCAAGCTATCCTAATTTCCCGAAAATAAAGGTTAAATATTTATTTTTATCTAGTTTATTTTGACAAGTGCATTTGAAATATTCATCTTTTACTTAAAAGCAATTAAATCAAGCAATTAAATAAACTTGTTTTGCATATATATTCTTTGATTTTTTTTTGAATATTGGTTTCTGGCTTCTTTACTGATAATTTGTTTTAACTATGATAGTTTCAATAGTAGTTTATATTCCTCACAAGATATTCATGAAATAATGAGAAAATTTACTTTAATCTCTTTCTTGATTGGTAAGCTAAGGCATTTATCGACAGCAAACTCCTCTAGAAAAAAGTTTTTGTCACCATCAAGCTAGTAATAGATTTAAAATTCACTTATGTTTATTTTCAGTGTATTAGCTCAGGAGGCATTTTCATTCATGGATAAATTGAGAGAGAAAAATATGTGAATTATGGATAATCACTGTTTTTATTTCAAGTCTAACAGTAACCTTTCACTTATTTTTTTTTTCCATATCAAAATATAGTTAATTCTCTATGCTGTGTGGTCATGGAGGTGACTGTTAGTCCAAAATAATTTATATTTTGATTTTTTCCTATATATTTATATTTCAGTGTTGGTATTATAGAGTAATCTATTTCTGTAAGTTGTTGCCCCAAATAGCATCACTAACTTGTCCCATTCTTACATTTCCAGCTTTGTATTCTGATCTAGAGGTAGACAGTCACTTCCCAGACTTTGAAAAAACTAGTTTCAAAACAGTTGGTCTAAGTTATAAGTCTTTGTCATTCATATCATTCCTAAAGCAGAAGTGGTAGTTTTATATTTTAAAGACTTTTAGCCACTTTTGGCTGAAAATATAAGTGAGTATACAAGAGATTATAATACATAATTTAGAATAAGATTTGCCAGGCCCCACAACAGAAGCAATGCATGCTCAGTCAAAACTTCCTCTTAATATAAACTACTTTAAGTCAAATTTCTAGAAAGATACTGTAAATAAAAGCAGGATAATAATGATGGTTGGAATGTTCAAAGTTTAATTTAAGCCTCAGCAGTAGGGTCAAATCTGCTATTTGGTTTCTGCTTCAGTCTCAAGAAAGCCAAAAAGGTGAATTCCTCTAACAGCATATTTTACTTCCTTAACATGTGGTCACAAAGGTTACCATCATACCTAATCAGCTTTACAATATGGGTAATATGAACAAGCATGCTATTCAGATGTATTATTAATGTTTGAATGTTTATTTTCAGGAGGGGAGCATTTTAAATGTAACTTGAAGTCAAAAATCTTATATGTTTTATATGTTAATTTCATAAATTGAAATTTACTACAGTAAATATTATTGTAGTAGGAAAATACTGCAAGAGTTGTTTGTGAATGCTATTAATTTTATGTTAAAAACAGCAAATTTTTGAACAGTTAAGCAGGGGAAAAAGACGGACAGTTACTACAACTCTTAAGTGATGTCACGCAAAGAGGGAAGGTCAACTAACTTGCAAACAATTAATGTCTGATGGAAAAAGTTGGCTTATAAAGATGATTTTGCAGTTTTCTTCCATTGATCCCCTTCCCCCCATCATGTTCTTCAAAATTGTCTTCACTATTCTTGTCTCTTTGCTCTTTTTTTTTTTTTAAATAATTTTATTTATTTATTTCTTTTTCCCCAAAGCCAGTAGATAGTTGTATGTCATAGTTGCACATCCTTCCAGTTGCTGCACGTGGGACGCGGCCTCAGCATGGCTGGAGAAGCGGTGCGTCGGTGCGCGGCCGGGATCCGAACCCCGGCTGCCAGCAGTGGAGCGTGCGCACTTAACCACTAAGCCATGGGGCCGGCCCTGTCTCTTTGCTCTTTCGTGTGAATTTTAGGATGAGCTTGTCAAATTACAGACACACCCACCCATTTTTTTTTTTTAAAGATTTATTTATTTTTTTTCCCCCCAAAGCCCCAGTAGATAGTTGTATGTCATAGTTGCACATCCGTCTAGTTGCTGTATGTGGGACACGGCCTCAGCATGGCCGGAGAAGCGGTGCATCGGTGCACGCCTGGGATCGAACCTGGGCCGCCAGCAGCAGAGCGTGCACACTTAACCGCTAAGCCACGGGGCGGCCCCAAAATACTTTGCTTTTTTTTTTTTTTTTGTGAGGAAGATGGGCCCTGAGCTAACATCTGCCAATCATCCTCTTTTTGCTGAGGAAGACTGGCCCTGGGCTAACATCCATGCCCATCTTCCTCCACTTTATATGGGATGCCACCACAGCATGGCTTGCCAAGCGGTGAGTTGGTGCGCGCCCAGAATCCGAACCGGCGAACCCCGGGCCGCCGCAGCAAAGCGCGTGAACTTAACTGCTTGCGCCACTGGGCCGGCCCCCACACCCACCCATTTTTAGCTACTATGAACAAGGCTTCTATAAACACTCTTATACAAGTCTTTTTGTGAACATATGCTTTCATTTCTCTTGGGTAAATACCTGGGAGTGGAATTGGTGGGTCATAGGGTAGATGAGGGGCGAGCAACCTTTTTCTGTTTGGATAGTAAATATATTTCTGTCTGGATAGTAAATATATCTTAGACTTTGCAGGCCACATATAGTCTCCTTTGCATATTCTCCTTTTTTTTTTGTTTTTTTACAACCCTTTAAAAATGTAAAACTTGGGCCGGCCCCGTGGCTTAGCGGTTAAGTGCGCGCGCTCCGCTGCTGGCGGCCCGGGTTCGGATCCCAGGCGTGCACCGACGCACCGCTTCTCCGGCTATGCTGAGGCCGCGTCCCACATACAGCAACTAGAAGGATGTGCAACTATGACATACAACTATCTACTGGGGCTTTGGGGGAAAAAATAAATAAAATTAAAAAAAAAAAAAAAGTAAAACTATTCTTAGCTTGAGGGCTGTACAAAAACAGTCCTTACATTGGATTTGGCTGGTGGGTGGGTGGTGTTTTGCTGATCCCTGGCATAAATAAATGCATGTTTAACTTTATAAGAAACTGCCAAACAGTTCTCCAACGTGGTTGTGCCATATTATACTCCCACCAATAATGTATGAGAGTTCAGGTTGCTCCACATCCTTGCACATCTTGGTGTTATTAGTCCTTTTGACTTTTGCTATTCTAGTGGCCATTATGTATTATCTCATTGTGGTTTTAATTTAGATTCCTTGATGAATGTTGACGTTGAATATCTTTCCATGTTCTTGGCCATTCATTTATATTCTTAAGTGTTTGTTTAAACATAATGAAAAATTGGAAGGATAGTGCAATGAATAACTATATACCCTTTACCTGGCTTTGCCAACTGTTAACATTTTGACTCATTTGCTTATATTTCTGTCCGTATATATGTGTATGTATACATATATATTTTGTGTGAGTTTCTTCTTCTTTTTTTTTTTTGCTAAAGAATTTGAAAATAAGTTACAGACCTTGTGGCATTTCACCCCTAAATACTTCAGGATTCGTTTCCCAGGAATAAGGACATTTTCTTACGTATCTATAATACCTTATCAAACCTAAGAAAATTACCAATTATTCTATAACAATCTAATATGCAAACCATATTCAAATTTCCCCAATTGTCTCCAGATGTCTTTTATAATATTTTTCTTTGGTCCACAGTTCAAAGTTCATGAATTACATTTGGTTATTATGCCTGTTAATCTAAAATAGTCCTCCTACCCTTCCTCCTTTTTTCGTTTGATTTTCATGATGTTGATGTTTCGATGTCAGGCCCATTGGCTTATAGATATTCTGGATTTGTCTGATTGTTTCCTCATGAGTAGATTCAGGTTAAATATTTTTTTTTTTTTTTTTTTGTGAGGAGATCAGCCCTGAGCTAACATCCGCCAATCCTCCTCTTTTTTTTTTGCTGAGGAAGACGGCCCTGGGCTAACATCGGTGCCTATCTTCCTCCACTTTATATGGGACGCCGCCACAGCATGGCTTACCAAGCAGTGCGTCGGTGCGCGCCCGGGATCCGAACCAGCGAACCCCGGGCCGCCGCAGCGGAGCGCGCGCACTTAACCGCTTGCGCCACCGGGCCGGCCCCTAAATATTTTTTTTAATGAGAATATTTCACAAGTGATGTTATTGTGTCATATCAAGAGGTTCATAATGTTGGGTGGTTCTACTGATTATGCTAAGTTTGATCCCTTGGTTGAGGTAGCTTTTACTAGGTCTCTCCATTATAATGGTGCATTTTTTTCCTCTTTTTTTATTAGTTTTTAGAGATGAATCTTTGAATCCATGTGAATATTTTGTCCCCCAGCAACCTCTCATCTAATATTTTTGCCTCCACTGCAAAATCCACTGACAAAAATTGCCTGACGCGGTGATTACTTTGGTTGCATTTGTCATCTTTGCTGTCTGCTGAGAAATCTGTTGGTCTACTGCTCCTTTTTGAATGATCACACCAGGATTGGCTAGAAGTCCAATGTGCTATCCATTGCGCCACAGAGCCAGCTTAGCGCTCCTTTTTGAATCTGACTGCTTTTTGTATTGTCTTGTTTCTTATGTGTTTGAGTACCTCTTTCATATCTTATTCATTTTTAGCATACTTATTTTAAAGGTTCTATCATACTGTTATATTATTTCAAGTTCCAAGGTGGCTGTTTTTATTTCTGACTCTTCCTCACAATGAGTTGTTTCCTCATGTGTATAGATTTCAGCTTTGGACCTCATATTTGGTATCTTTATTGTTGAATTCCAGCATGGTTTGGGTTGCAGATGTGGCCCTGTTGTGTGGGTGCTATATTTGTTTCTGCCAGGCCCTCCAGGGTATTACTGATCTGGGACTAATTTTTATATTATTTTCTTGACATGAAGGTTGCTGAATTATGAGGATAGTGGAAAAAAACAAAACTAACAAAACTACACACATACACACACGCACACGCACACACGTACCCCTCCTTCTGTTGAATAGGCCCATGGTTTCTAATTTCCAGAGGAGGCTTTTCTCCTTTACTTTGAACCACAGCAGATAATGATAAATATTTGTCTTCTCCCTACTTAGTAGATTATTTTTTCCTCCTCCCTTTTCATTGAGGTTGTGATCTTTGAGCAGCCTGGCCTAATGTAGGGAGTTTTCCTTCTAACCTCCAACTTACATGTGATTCCGTTCTCTATCAGGGTTAAAACTCAGTACTCTAGATTATTGAGATCCCCACTTCCACTCTCCAGGATTAGCTGCGGTATCAACTCTAGTGCATACTGTCTGGCTTTTAGCTTCCTCTTTGTTTTTGATCGCTGGGGATTACTTTTAGTTTCTTGTAAGCCAAGCTGTTCGTTTAAAAGATGTTCGTTATATTTAATCTAGGATTTTAGGTGCTTCTAGGGAGGGTTTGCAGGTTATCTAGTTGGCTTATTGTTGGATTGTCTTAAAATAGTATGACATCCTATTCTCTGTTGAGGAAGTTTTCTTGCTTTCTTTGAGAAGTAAAGATTGATCTAGAGCAGTCTCAAAGTCAGACTTTACCCAGGAAAACAGTTCATATATACTGATGAGATTAGTGCAAGTGTATCCAGGGGATGAGGCCAGAGTCAACAAGCAGTGTAAAGCACTCCAGTGGGAAATGGTCAGGGCTGGAGAAAGCAAAATGAGTTAGCCTCTTATCAAGTCATGAATTGTTTTTTATGTGTCATTCTCCAGGTCCTTATTATTCTTTGGAAAGATTTGTAGGGAATGGTTTGTGAAAGGAAGATAGTCCTACTGGAAGACTGTATCATGCTGGGATTTTGATAGGGATTGTGTTTTATCTGCAGATCAACTTGGGAAGTATTATTATTTCAACATTTTAAAGTCCTCCTATCCATGAACATGGATATTCCATTTGATGTTGTTCTGTTTATTTAGGTCACTTTAATTTCTTTCAACAATGTTTTGTTAGTTTTCAGGGTATAAGTTTTGCATTTGCTTTGTTATATTTATTTCTAAGTATTTTATTATTCTTTTTGATGCTATTAGAATTGTAATTATTAATTTCAGTTTTTATTGTTAACTGCAAATGTATAGAAATATAATTGATTTTTGTATAGTGATTTTGTGTCCTGCAACCTTGCTGAACTTGTCTATTAGTTCTAATAGTTTTTTTTGATAGATTCCTTAGGATTCTCTCTAGAAGATCATGTTATGTGCAAATACAGATATTTTTACTTCTTTCTTTTTCATCTGGATGGTTTTTATTTCATATCCTTGCCTAATTTCCCTGGCTTTAACATCCAGAAGGGTATTGAATAGACGTGGTGAGAGCAGACATCCTGTTTTGTTCCTCGTCTTAGGGGGAAAACATCTAGTATTTCACAATTAAGTTTGATTTTGGCTCTGGGATTTTCATAAATTCCTATTATTAGGTTCAAGAAGTGCCCTGCTATTCCTAGTTTGTTGAGTGTTTTTGTCATGAATGGGTGTTGGATTTTTTCAAATGCTTTTTCTGTGTCTACTGAGATGATAATGTGATTTTTGTCCTTTATTCTATTAGTATGGTGTATTACATTAATTAATTTTTGGATGTTAAACCAGCCTTGCATTCCTGAGATAAATCACACTTGGTCATGGTGTATAGTCCTTTGTATATGTTGCTGGATTCAGTTTGCTAGGATGTTGTTGAGAATTTTTCATGCGTTTTTATAAGAGATATTGGTCTGTAGTTTTCTTTTCTTGTGATGTCTTTGTTTTTGGTATCAGAGTGATCCTGGCCTCGTATTATACGTCGGGAAGTGTTCCCTCATCATCTACTGTTTTGGAAGAGTTTGTGAAGAATTGGTATTAGTTATTCCTTACCTGTTTGGTAGAATTCACCAGTGAAGCCATCAGGGCTTTTCTCTGTGGGTAGTTTTTTGATTACTAATTCAATCTCTTTCCTTGTTACAGGTTTATTCAGATTTTCTGTTTCTTCTTGAGTCAGTGTTTATAGTTTGTGTCTTTCTAGGAATTTTTCCATTTCATCTAAGTTATCTAGTTAATTGGGATATGATTGTTTATAGTATTTTTTTTTATCATTTTTATTTTATAAAGTCAACAGTAATGTCTCTTCTTTCATTCCTGATTTTAGGCATTTGAATCTTCTCTTTTTTCCTTGGTCACTTTAACTATTTTATTGATCTTGAAGAACAACTTTTGTTCTCATTGATTTTCCCTTTTTTTGATTCTCTGTTTCATTTATGTTTAGTCTTTATTATTTCCTTCATTCTGCTTGCTCTGGGTTTAATTTTCTCTTTTGTTAAATAGTTTCTTAGGGTAGAAGATTAGGTTGTTGATTAGAGGTCTGTTTAATATAGGAGTTGTTATACATTTTTCTCTAAGTATTGTTTTAGCTGCATTCCATGTGTTTTGGCATATTGTATCTTCATTTTCTTTTCTGAAAGTATTTTCTGATTTCCCTTGTAATTTCTTCTTTGACCCACTTGTTATTTAGGAGTGTATTGTTTTATTCCACATATTTGTGAGTTTCCCAAGTTTTTTTCTGTTATGGTTTCTAATTTCCTTATGTTTTGGTTGGAGAGCATGCTTTCTATTATTTCTATCATTTTAAATTTCTCGATGTTTGTTTTATGACCTAGCATGTGATCTATCCTGGAGAATGTTCCATGTGAACTTAAGAAGAGTGTGTATTCTGCTGTCGTTGGGTGGAGTTTTCTATAGATATCTTTTAGGACTGAGTGGTTCATAGGGATATGCAAGTCTTCTATTTCCTTGTTGATCTTCTGGTTGTTCTATCCATTATTTTTATTTATTTATTTTTTTGTGAGGAAGATTAGCCCTGAGCTAGCATCCGATGCCAACCCTCCTCTTTTTGTTGAGGAAGATTGGCCCTGGGCTAACATCTGTGCCCATCTTCCTCTACTTTATATGGGACGCTGCAACAGCATGGCTTGACAAGTGGTGCGTTGGTCCATGCCTGGGATCCGAACCTGTGAACCCCGGGCTGCTGAAGCGAACTTAACCACTACGCCACCGGGCCTGCCCCATGTTCTATCCATTATTGAAAGTGGGGTTTTAGATGCTTTTAAGCCTTTTTAAAATGTTAAGTAGTTGTTGTGTTTTGCTCAATTTACAAAATTTGTGAAAAGTAATTATGTATAGGCCTGTAACTCTGTGCATGAAAGAGCCAGAATAAGGTAAGAAATCATTGACTAAGGGACTCTAAGTTATTATATAAGGAATGAGTAGAGTGTCCAGGCCTAGATATTCTCATAGGAATTCTTTGCAATTTTCAGGAAGCAAGAAATTTTGACACTATTTAAATTGCTCTAGACGTAGAGAAAGACAAATAGATTTCCATTTCTTTTTATGAAGCCAGCATAAAAACTCAGAAATAAAAATCTGGGCAAAGATAGGAAGCAAAAGATAAAATTGCAATGACTGTTACTTACACATATATTGATAGAAGAATCCTAAGTAATAGGAAATAGAATAAAATAATTTATTTAAATAATATGCTGCAGCCATGCAGAGTATATTTAGGTCATTTCAGTATGGTTCAACATTAGGGACTATTAATTTAATTGACTATGGTAATAGGTTAGTGGATGAAAATTATATGATCATCTTGATAGAAGCCTAAATATAATTTAAAAGAAATTCACTGTCTTCTTCTTGTAAAATCCTTAGTACAGGATTAGATGAATACTGCTTTCCCATAATAAAAAGGTTATACCTCATAGAAGGCATTCTCTTGAAAGTCAGTAGGAAGACTGAAGCATTTACTATCACTTATTTAACAGCATTCTAGAAGTGCTGGGTATTGCAGTTAGGCAAGAGTTATAAAATGGTGGGCAGGAAAGGCAGAAATAATAGGATTGTATTGAGTTTCTAAACAGTCAACTGAATAACTCTTTAGAAACAGTAAGAAAAATCTCTATGCTAGTTAAATTTGTATATAGAAATCGATAGCTTTTATATATATCAGCAAGGTAGAAAATACAACTAAAAAATGTAACTTCATAGAAGCAATGGAAAAGATAAAACAGTTTATGATGTGAATTTAAAATGAAATTCGTAGGACTTATATGAGGACTTACTGTTTTTGAATAGGGAAACTGAATATTGTAAATGCTAGTTATTCCTAAATTAATCTACATTTTCCTATTAAATCCTAATAAATAATGTAATTTGGGGGAGGAATTGACAAAGGAGTAAATATGCAAGAATGGCCTAGAAAATTTTGAGGAAAATTGAAGAGGGGAATATCCTAACAGATATTAATATATATTTTAGTACCTTATAAAGCAGAAATCATTAGGATCAGTCCATAAAATTTTGGAGCAAGAATAAACAGGTCTATGGAATAAATTCATTAGATTTTAAGCAGAGGGCTAATGTGGGAGAACTTCTTGATTTGTTGAAGAGAGCTTTACTAACATTACATAGACTTAGAAGGCAGGAGAGGGGGATTCTAGGGTTGTATGCCTCTAATCTACTGTGATTTTAAGTAGTCCCAGAGAGGTTAAGAAATATAAGGAATGAGAAGTGTTTGATGGTTTTAGTGACTAGGACTTTCTGAACAGGAAGGTGTGTCCCAGTTCATTAGTTTGGTGAATAGTGGGAGCAAAGAATTTGAGAATTTAGAGATTTTTATACTTCTCAAAATGCACATTAGGTAACTTTATCTATGTTTTTAGGTAAAAAGACTAATATGCCTTTCCATAAGAAATAGCAAAATATTGTTATGTTGTATCAAATCTCTCAAGTTAGGGTTTTGATTTTTTTTTTTTTTTGTGAGGAAGATTGGCCCTGAGCTAGCAGTGGCCAATCTTCCTCTTTTTGCTTGAGGAAGATTGTCCCTGAGCTAACATCTGTGCCAATCTGCCTCTATTTTCTATTTGGGACACCGCCACAGCATGGGTTGTTGGGTGGTATGTAGGTCTGTGCCTGGGATCCAAACCTGCAAATGCCAGGCTGCCGAAGAGGAGCACGCAAACTTGACCAATATGCCACTGGACCAGTCCCTTGATTTTTTAAAAAATGGGATTAAATGCTACTGTACTTCAATCTTTGAATGTATTTCCTATCTAGACTCCTAAGTTGAACTTATCAATATTTTGTTGCTTTCTCTCTGTACAATAATGTTGAATTTAAATGAGAAATACTTGATATTTACCACATTAAAACCAAAATCTAAAATCACGGAACTAGTCATTGTGCCTCACATCTTGGCCAGGCAGCCTGCTGTTTCAAGTATGATTCCTGGTGAGTATTGTAGTGTTAACCTTAGGATTCGGTAATGAGATTGAGTGGGGTCTCCTGTGAGCACTCTGGGATGATTGACAGTAAGGTGAGGGGAATCATCACTTAGCATGCCTACCCTTGATAATATTTCCCTGCTGTCTGGGGAGGTACTGAGGACAAATAGGACTTTGTGATGTCCATGTAATTAGTCTTTGTTGGTTCCAGCTGAACAAACTGGAGGGTAATGATCAGGTAAATGGAGATGGAATACATTAATGTAGGCTAAGATGTACAAGACCTTAGGGAAAAACTTATCGAAATTTTATGGGGTCATTAGAGCATCTTTGTTTTATATCTTTTCATATTTATATGTATCTTTATATATTTATCCATTTATATCTCTGTTAAAATATCTTCAATTTTATCCTAGATATACACAGAGATGAAAGCAATTTAAAGGTAAAAACCTCATGCATTTACTTTTTCTCACATACATGATTTACTTTTCAGGATATTTTTCAACCTTTTTCTATTTGGAAAGGAATTAAAGTTCTTAATTAAAAATTTTATTTCACAGAGTTTGTTAATGAACTAATTTGCAGCTAATGCAATCATTGGTCCTCAAATAGGATAAATGACTAGGATCAGGTTTGTAAAACTTTCTTGCGGTGATAGCTGAAAAATCAGGTGACCTTTTATTGTATATGTGTGTGTAATTGAGATGGTATATTTAAATAATGTTTTCTTAAATTGCATTTGTAGTTTAGAATACTTTAAGATGATGGCCATCATGGTCCCTGTTTCCCAGTTGGTCTTTTTTTTTTTTTATAATTTTATTTATTTATTTTTCCCCCCAAAGCCCCAGTAGATAGTTGTATGCCATAGCTGCACATCCTTCTAGTTGCTGTATGTGGGACACAGCCTCAGCATGGCCGGAGAAGCGGTGCCTCGGTGCGCGCCCGGGATCCGAACCCCGGGCCGCCAGCAGCGGAGCGCGCACACTTAGCTGCTAAGCCATGGCCGGCCCCTCCCAGTTGGTCTTAACTAGGTCAGAAACATTTCCTGTCATTTAGATTGCAATAGAAAATCTATAGAGTTCTTAATTCATTCTTGCAAAAATTACTTATAGTTCTCATTGTTCAACATGAAGTTTCCTTATCAGCAATATAAAGTTCAATGGCAAAGCCTCTGATTGTGACTGTAATATTACATTTAATGGGAAGGAAGGACTTGGTTTCATTAATGTGATTTTGGATCTTGGAGTTCTGGTAATTAAAGGGTTTTTAAATGGCACACTTGCTTTAAAACTAGCTGTTGCTTGGGGCCGGCCCCGCGGCTTAGCAGTTAAGTGCGTGCACTCTGCTACTGGCGGCCTGGGTTCGGATCCCGGGCGCGCACCGATACACCGCTTGTCTGGCCATGCTGAGGCGGCGTCCCACATACAGCAACTAGAAGGATGTGCAGCTATGACATACGACTATCTACTGGGGCTTTGGGCAGAAAAAAGGCAGAAAAAAGGCAAAAAAAAGGAGGAGGATTGGCAATAGATGTTAGCTCAGGGCCAGTCTTCCTCAGCAAAAAGAGGAGGATTGGCATGGATGTTAGCTCAGGGCTGATCTTCCTCACACACACACAAAAAAACTAGCTATTGCTTACTTTTCTGATAAAATTGAGCTTTCGTAACCTCTTTGGATTAAGAATACAATGTATCTACCCCTATGTTTAAAACAATGGACTTTTCAGTGAAGAGTTAACTAATCGGGAGAAGAAAGCATTTAAGATGCTTAGATGTTTCATTTTTGCTTTTGTCGTCTTTGGAAGAACATATTTTGCAGAAACATGCTATATGAATTTAAACTGTTTTGATTATCTTTGGCTTGGCTAAATTACTGTCTCTACATTTTTGGGTAAAATGGTGTAGGATAGGATTTCTGGTAGGAATTTGTTCACATTAATATGGCTCATCAGGGACATTATATTTAATTGGAGATCCTGCAGAATAGTAGCAGAGAGGCTGAAGAGAATTATTTAGCATTAGCAATGGCTCGTCTGGGAGTTGTACACTAATCAAGGACCTTAAGTGTTAGCAGTGGGGATGATGGGAATTATGACGATTATGACATGTAAGCATGTCTGTGTGCGAACTGGACAGGCAATGAGTTAATCAAGAAGTATATTAAATGGGTCCCATGCTGATTCATTATTATCTACCATAGTGCCTGTCAGGTTGTGTATTTAAAAAATACAGTTATTGCTGAATTCAGGATATATAAACTCAGCTGCCATTCTTTGTTTTTCAATAAAATAACCTCAGATTATCTAATACATACAAAAATAGAAAAATGTATCAACCTGCTGACTGTGATTTGTGTATTAAAGTATAATATCTCATTTTTTTTTAATACTTTAGAGGGAACCTTTAACTTCAGATTGATTTAAAAATTTGTTTGCTTTGCCCTGTCATGTATTTGTTTTAAATACTCTTGGGCTTATTTTCTATTGCATAAAGTTTTGGATTCAAAACCAAATTTATGTATCTTTATTTTTCAAGATGAAAAAATAATTCCAATATTTCAGAAAGATATTAATATTTAACACATGGAGCTACAGACAAATCAAAGCATTAATCTTTTCCACCATCAAAATGCTCCAAAATCAGGGGGTGGGCGTGGTGGTGGTAAAAATCTCCTTTGCTCTAGTGGGTGGTCTCTTTGTGCCAGGTAGACCCATTCTGTGCCCAGCATGGTTAGAGCCATCTGTCATGAAACTATCAGTTAGAAATGCTAGAAATGTGCATATTTTGGGGAAATGGAACTAATAAATTGAATTCCTTTTAGAAAATAAATTGAAATGCAGCATAAATCCATGAGCAAACTGGATTATATCTGTAGGCAAATTTATAGAGTTACTGTACAGATGAACACAGTTTCTTTTTTTTATTATTATTGTAAGCACTGCCAAATTTAATAAAACTTTCTACCAAACTGTGACCTTCATGTATTAACTTAATTAAAGTAATATTATGGGTACTACTCAAAGTGTTAACTGTAGGTGGTTGTTACTGAAATCCATTATCTATGGAGTCAGTATTAGTGGTCAGCTGCATCAGAAATAAAACTTGCAACCAAGACCCTTCCTTGGGTGCTGTGAGCTCAGCAGGTTAAATCGTCAAAACCCGTCAAAAACCCGTCAAAGCTTCTTAAAAGACTGATAGTTTAAGCGCCCTGGAGTTCAAGATAAACCAATCATTCCAGTCAGGAAGGACTATGACTTTATTTAGCAGCAAGGCAAAAATTGCATTTGGACAGGAAAAAAGGATTTATATCAGTATCTTCATGTATGAATTATTTTATTCATATATATGTTTGTGTACCTTGCTATTTAACTTTAATAAAAACACTCCAACTTCTTTTAATCTATGGAAAGTGACTTATGAAAATTTTCCTTTATAAAATGGAAAAGAGTGTCCCAACACCTTTTTCATTTTTGTTAATAATAATAACTGTGTCCTTTTAATTACTAAAATTTTAATTTAAGAACAAAACAGTGAAATATTGTGAGTATATATTTTTGTTTTTGTATATTTTAAAATTTCTGGTGAATTTAAACAGCATAGTTTGAAAAGAAACATTATGTATCTCAATGTAATTAGTACCTGATGGTATGAAAAAGTACCTAATCATGGATTCCTTTTTCTCTAAGCATCTATTTAAGATGGTTTAGAAGTTCTGCAGTTTTACTGAAAAAGTATACATTAAATAAAAGATTTAAAAATACAGCTTACCTTTATAAATATAGTATTTTTGATATTGCAGTGTTTATAAGGCCACAGCTTAGCTTGTTATCTGTTATAGCCTCACTCTTTTAAGACCTCTTAGTGGAGGGAAAGTTATCATTCTAAGTAATAACTATCACTTATTGAGTATCTACAGTATACTAGAGAATCAGAATAATTATGTAAGGGAGGTATTATGGTCATCATTTTAAGGAGAGTACTGGGGCTTCAGGATATAAAATAGGTTACCAAAGATTGTTTACTAGGTAAGCAATGGAGCTGAGATTCAAATTATGTGTGACTCCCAAGTTGTACTCTTTCCATTGTACCATATTGCTTCGCATGCTAGGTATATGGAAAAGTCCCTTTCTTCCACCAAAGAAAGTGAAGTTTATGACTTTGAAGGCTGTTTATTAGTGCCTTTTGTGGGCCAGATGCTATGCTAGTTGCTGGAATTAGAACAATGACCAGGAGTGGCATGATTTCTGCTCTCATGGCACTTATATAGTCCAGTGGTAGAGACAGATATAAAATAAGAAAAGATACAAATAAATAAGTAATTATAAATTGTGGTAAGTGTTATGAAGGAAACAAACCAGTTGCTGAGAGAGAATAATGGGGGACTCTTCATTAATAGGGGGTCAGGGAAGTTCTCTCTGAGGGGGTAAAATGTAAGGTGAGACCTGATAGATGCGAGTCAGCCATTAGCTAGGCAGTCAGCAGTCATCTGGGCAGATGGGACAACATATGCAAAGGCCCTGAGCCAATCCATTAGATTGGGACCTAGTCTGTGAATCAGCGCTGCTCAGTTTGTCTAGGCACTCATTTGCTAGCTCTCGATCTCCAGCTATAGCCAGTGCATTGACCCTACTTGGGACAGCTTCTCTGGCTACTTGCTACTGCTACTTCAGTGGTCATAGTAGCGACTGCAGTTGCAGTTGGAGTAGCAAAGGGAGGAGTCCAGTAGGCATCTTCAGGAACATAAAGCTGGCTGAAGAAGGAAGATAGCAGTAGTGCATTTATCTCTGATGTATTCATTTGAGCTGGAGCCTATCCTAAGGAAGAGAGTCTCCAATTCAGATAAATATATCAGATATAAATCTATTATTGCCATCTTCAGTCATGCATGTATTTAATATGTTTATTGCAAAGCACTTGTCTAGATACTGGGAATGAGGGGTGGTCTATCCAATGGAAAATTTGTAGGCTTGGAACAAAGGGCAGGAACCTTGTCTTTCTGTGTGGGAGACTGTTAAGTCCAGGTAAAACTGGACTTATATATAAAGAGTATTTTTAAATGTCTTATTTTGTAAACAACTAAGTGTTTTAGTGCCTTCCAAGTCTTCCTGTGAATTAATCATATATTAGTTTAGTTTCCAAGTAATATATAATGTATTCCCCAAATGGGTATTAAATATTCTAGTAAAAGGGAATGTATGATTAAATATAGCAAAAGTAACTCCAGTAAACTATTCCAATTAACTATTATAGATCCCTAGGCTACACTGATGAAACTCAACTGGGATGCTCTACATAGGGGAGAGCAGTTTGAAAATTACACAAACCTATTTGTGAAGGGTTTCATATAATTTTTCCTCTTGATAAGAAATACTTTAACCTATCATTTTTTATGGAGTTTATTTTTTCTAAATGTATATTTATAAGTTATATATATATTTTGGGCAGTTGTAGGTTCACAGCAAAACTGAAAGGAAGGTGCAGAGATTTCCCATATACCCCCTGTCTCATTCATAGCCTCCTCCACTATCAACATCTACCATCAGACTGGTACGTTTGTTACAACTGATGAACTTGCATTAACACATCGTAATTACCTGAAGTCCATAGTTTACATTAGGGTTTACTTATGGTATTGTACATTCTATGGGTTTGAACTAATGTGTAATGACATATATTCATTATCATAGTATCATACAGAATATTTTCACTGCCCTAAAAATCCTCTGTGCTCTCTGCCTGTTCATCCCTACCCACCCCCTACCCCTGACAACCGCTCATCTTTTTACAGTCTCCGTAGTTTTGCCTTTTCCAGAATGTCATATAATTGGAATCACACAATATGTAGCCTTTTCAGATTGGCTTCTTTCATTTAGTAATATGCATTTAAGGTTCCTCTATGTCTTTTCATGGTTGGATAGCTCATTTCTTGTTAGTGCTGAATAATAATTCCATTGTCTATATTACCACAGTTTATTTATCCACTCACCTACTGAAGGACATCCCCGTTGCTTTTAGCAATTATGAATAAAGTTTTGGCAATTATGAATAAAGCTGCTATAAACCTCTGTGTGCAGGTTTCTGTGTGGACACGGGAGCGTGATCGCTAGATCATGTGGTGAGAGCGTGTTTAGTTTTGTAACACTTCACTGGACGGTCTTACAAAGTAGCTGTACTATTTTGCTTTCGTAGCAGCAGTGAATGACAGTTCCTATTGCTCCATATTCTTGTCAAGATTTGGTGTTGTTAGTGTTCTGGATTTTGGCCATTCTAATAGGTGTGTAGGGGTATCTTCTTGTTTTAATTGACGTTTCCCAGATAACATATGATGTGGAGCATCTTTTCATATGCTTATTTACCATCTGTATATCTTCTTTGGTAAGGTGTCTGTTAAGGTCTTTGGCCGCTTTTTTTTTTTGGTGAGGAAGATTAGTCCTGAGCTAACATCTGTTGCAAATCCTCCTCTTTTTGGTGAGGAAGATTGGACCTGGGCTAACATCCGTGCCCATCTGCCTCTACTTTATATATAGGATGCCTGCCACAGCATGGCTTGATAAGCAGTGTGTAGGTCCGCCCCCGGGATCTGAACCTGTGAACCCTGGGCTGCTGAAGCGGAGTGCTTGAACTTAACCACTGCGCCACCAGGCCAGCCCCCACTTTGGCCCATTTTTTAATCAAGTGGTTTGTTTTCTTATTGGTGAGTTTAAGAGTTCTTTGTATGTTTTGGATAATAGTCCTTTATCAGATATGTCTTTTGCATATATTTTCTCCCAGTCTGTGGCTTGTCTTCTCATTCTCTTGGCATTGTCTTTTGCAGAGCAGAAGTTATTAATTTTAATAAAGTCCAGTTTAACAGTTTTTTCTTTCATGGATTGTGCTTTGGTGGTGTATCTAAAAAATCATTGCTATACCCAAGGTCATCTAGATTTTCTCTTTTGTTATCTTCCAGGAGTTTTACAGTTTTGTGTTTTACATTTTGTATGAGGTCTGTGGTCCATTTTGAGTTACTTTTTGTAAAGGGTGTAAAGTCTGTGTCTAGAATAATTTTTGTTTGCATGTGGATGTTCAGTTGTTCCAACACCAGTTGTTGAAAAGGCTATCTTTGCTCCATTGTATTGCCTTTGCTCCTTTGCTAAAGATCAGTTGACTATATTTATGGGGGTCCTCAATTCTGTTCCATTGATCTATTTGTCTGTTCTTTTGCCAATACCACACTGTCTTGCTTACTGTAGCTTTATAGTAAGTCTTGATGTCAAGTAGTGTCAATCTTCCAACTTTGTTCTTCTTCTTCAATATCGTATTGACTATTATGGGTCTTTTGCCTCTCCATATAAACACTAAGTTGTCGACATCCAGAAAATAACTTGGTGGGATTTTGATTGCACTGAATTTATAGATCAAATTGGGAAAAACTGACATCTTGACAATATTGAGTCTTCCTATCCATGAACATGGAATATTCCTCCATTTATTTAATTCTTCTTTGCCTCATTCATCAGAGTTTTGTAGTTTTCCTCATATAGATCTTGTATATATTTTGTTAGGTTTATCCCTAAATATGTAATTCTTGTGGGTACTAATGTAAATGGTATTGTGTTTTAAATTTCAAATTCCACTTGTTCACTGTTGGTTTATAGGAAAACAATTTGACTTTGGTATATTAATCTTGTATCCTGCAACCTTGGTATTAGATCCAGCAGTTGTTTTTTTTTTTTTTGTCTATTCTGTTGGGTTTTCTACATAGAAGATCATGTCATCTGTGAACATTTTGTTTCTTCCTTCCCAATCTGTATACCTTTTATTTCCTGTTCTTATCTCATTGCATTGGCTGAGACCTCCAGTATGATGTTGAAAGCAGTGGTAAGAGGAGACATCCTTGCCTTGTTCCTGATCTTAATGGGAAAGTTTTGAGTTTCTCACCATAAGTATGATGTTAGCTGTAGTTGTTTTTGTAGATAGTCTTTATCAAGTTGAGAAAACCTCTTCTATTTCTAGTTTACTGAGAATTTTTATCGTGAATTTGTGTTGGATTTTGTTAAATGCTTTTTCTGCATCTATTGTTACGATCACGTGATTTTTCTTTTTTATGCTATTGATGTGATAGATTACATTAATTGATTTTCAGATGTTGAACCAGCCTTGCATTCCTGGGGTAAATCCCACTTAGTTGTGGTGTATAATTCTTCTTATACATTCATGATTGGATTCAATTTGCTGATATTTTGTTAAGGATTTTTTTTTTTTCTGCTGAGCAATATTCGCCCTGAGCTAACATCTGTTGCCAATCTTCCTCTTTTTTTGCTTGAGGAAGATTTCCCCTAAGCTATCATCTGTGTCAGTCTTCTTCTATTTTGTATGTGGGTTGCTGCCACAGCATGGCCACTGATGAGTGTTATAGTTCTGTGCCCAGGAACTGAACCCGAACCACCAAAGCAGAGAGAGCCAAACTTAACCACTAGGCCACGGGCCCGCCCCTTGTTAAGGAGTTTTGCATCTGTATTCATGAGAGAAATTGGTCTGTAGTTTACTTTTCTTGTAACGTTTTTGCCTGGTTTTGGTATTAGGTTAAAGCTGGCCTCATAGAGTAAGTTAGGAAATATTCCCTCTGCTTCTGTCCTCTGGAAGAGATTGTAGAGAATTGGTGTAATTTCTTCCTTAAATGTTTAGTAGAATTCATCAGTGAACCCAGGTGGGCCTGGTGCTTTCTGTTTTAGAAAGTTATTAATTATTGATTCAGTTTCTTTAATAGATAGAGGCCTATTCAGATTGTTTCTTCTGGTGTGAGTTCTGGCAGCTATGTCCATTTCATCTAGGTTATTCAATTTGTTGGCATAGAGTTGTTTCTAATATTCCCTTATTTCCTTTTAATGTCCATGAGTAGTGATGTCTCCTCTTTTATTTTTGAGACTGGCTGCTTTCATTCAGTGTAATGCTTTTGTGATTCATCCAAATTGTTTTATGTATCAACAGTTTGTTCCTTTTTAAAATTATTGAGTAGTATTGTGTTGTACTGATATACAGTTTATCCATTTACCCATTGAAGGGCATTTGGGTTGTTTTAAGCTTTTGAGAATTATGAATAGAGCTGCTATAAAGATTTTTGTTTGAATATAAGTTTTTCTTTCTTTTGGATAAATAACTAGAAGTGGGATGGCTGAGTCATATAGTAAGTATATATTTAACTTAGTAAAAAACTGCCAAAGTTTGCCAAAGTTTTCCAGAGTTGCTATACATATTGCATTCTTACCAGTACTGTGTGAAAGCTGTAGTGGTTCTCCACCCCCTCCAGCGGTTAGTATTCTCAGTATTTTTGTTTTTAACCATTCTGATAAGTGTGTAGTGGTATCTCATTGTAGTTTTCATTTGTATTTCCCTAGTGGCAAAGGTATTGAACAGCTTTTCATGTTTTTATTTGCCATCCTTATTTCCTTTTCAGTGAAGTCTTTGTTGAAGTTTCACCCATTTTTTAATAGGGTTTTTTATTTTTCTGCTGTTCAGTTTAGAGAGTTCTTTATATATTCTGGGTGCAAGTCCTTTGATTTGCGAATATTTTCTTCCACTTGGTAGCTTGTCTTTTTATTTTCTTGACAGTGTCTACTGCTGATCAAAAAGTTTTAATTTTGATAAAGTCAACTTATCAATTTTCTCTTCCATAGATTTTGTTTTTAGTGTTATGTCTCAGAACTCTCTAATTCCACATCATAAAGATTTTGTTCTAAAAATTTTTCGTTTTGCCCATTACATTTGGATATAAGATCCATTTTGAGTTAATTTTAATGTAAGATTTGAGGTCTTGATTGAGGCTTTTTTTTTTGCATGTGGATGTTGAGGTGTCCTGACACCATTTGTTGAAAGGACTATTCTTTCCTTATTGTATTGCTTTTGCACTTATGTAAAACACCAAGTGATGATATTTGTATGGGTCTATTTCTGGACCCTTTTCTAGTCTGTTGTCTGTATGTCTGTCCATTTGCCAATACTGCATTGTCTGGATTACTTACTGTAGCTTTACAGTCAGTGTTAAAATTGGATTCCTCCAACTTTCTTCTTTTTCATCCACAATTGTTTCAGCTGTTCTAGTTGTTTTTATGTGTGTGTGTGAGGAAGATTAGCCCTGAGCTGACATCCGTTGCCAATCCTCTTTTTGCTGAGGAAGATTGGCCCTGGGCTAACATCCGTGCCCATCTTCCTCTACTACTTTATATGGAACGCCGCCACAGCATGGCTTGACAAGCAGCGTGTCAGTCTGCGCCCGGGATTGAACCTGCGAACCCTGGGCCACTGAAGTGGAGCACCTGAACTTAACTGCTATGCCACTGGGCCAGCCCCTCAGCTGTTCTAGTTTTGATGCCTTTCTATATAAATTTTAGAATCAGCTTGTCTATGTTTACTAAAAATCCTGCTGGGATTTTGATTGAAATTGTGTCAAATCTGGATCAACTTGGGGAGATTTGACACCTTTACTATGATGAGGCTTCCTATCCATGAACGTGGTAGACCTTAATTTATTTAGGTCTTCTTTGATTTCTTTCATCAGCATTTTGTAGTTTTCAACATGCGTATCCTGTACATGTTTTGTTAGATTTTATACCTAAGTATTTCAATTTTTTTGAGGTGCTTAGGATGTATTGTTTTTAAATTTTAATTTCCAGTGTACATTGCTAATACTGGATGTGTGATTAATGTTTACATGTTGACCTTGTATCATGTGATCTTGCTAAACTTATTAGTCTAGATCCTTTTGGATTTCTGTGTAGACAGTCGTGCTGTATGTGAACAGGAATAGTTTTTTCTTTTATGATCTGTATGCCTCTTCTTTTTTTTCCTTATTGCACTGGCTAGGAACTCCAGTATGATTTGGAATAGGAGTGGTGATAGTGCACATTCTTGTCTTTTTTCCAATCTAGTGGAAACGCATTTAGTCATTCAGAATCAAGTACAGTGTTAGTTGTAGGTTTTTTGTAGATGCCCTTTACCAGGTGGAGGAAGATTCTGTTTACTCCTGGTTTGTCAAGAGTTTTCATCATGAATGCTTTTTCTGAATCAATTGATATGATTATGTGTGTGTTTTTTTCTTTTGACTGTAATATGACATTTTATATTGAGTGATTGATTTTTTTAATATTAAACCACTCTTACATTCTGGGGATAAACCTTGCTTGGTTGTGGTGTATTATTCTTTTCTATATGTTGCTTGATTAGACTTCTTACTTTTTTGTTAAGAACTTTTTTCATTATTGTTATGAGGGATATTGGTCTACAGTTTTCTCTTTGTGTACTGTCTTTGGTATTAGGATAATGCAGCTATGAATTGAGAAATGTTCCTTCTCTTCTCTTTTCTGGATGACAGTGTGTAGAATTGGTTTTATTTCTTCTTTAAATGTTTGGGAGAATTATTATCTTTTTAATGTCTTTGTAGTTTGTCGCGATAACACCTCTTTCATCTCTGATATTGGTAATAACTTGTGTCTTGTTTTTCCTTTGTTAGTCTGGCTCAAGGTTTATCAATTTTTTTGTGGATACTTTTGAAGAACTGGGTTTTTGTTTGTTTTTTTCTATTGTTTTTCTCTTTTCACTTTTATTGACATCTGCTCTTATCTTTATTATTTTTTCCTTCTACTTAGTAACAGTTTATTTTGCTCTTCTTTTTCTAATTTGTTAACGTAGGCGCTTAGACTATTGATTTGAGATATATATAGTACTAGTTATTTGTTATTAAAAGAAGAGTGTTGGAGTCTCCAACAGTAACTGGGTATTTGTTTCTCTTTTCAGTTTTTGCTTTATGAAGCACTGCTTTTAGGTACATACATATTAAGGATTGTTATTGTTTTTGTTGAATTGACTCTCTTATTATTATGTAATGTTCTTTATCCCTTGTAAATTTCTTTGCCGTGAAGTCTGCTTTGTCTGATACTAATATTGGCATTCCAGCTTTCTTTCATTGAATGTTTACATGGTATTTTTCCCCCACTATTTTATTTTTAACCTACCTATGCGATTATATTTGAAGTGAATTTGTTGTAGACAGCATATAGTTTGATCATTTTGCAAACATCATTTTGACAGTATCTTTTAATTTGTGTTTAGACCCTCATGATTAATGTAATTTTTGGTATGTTTGGGTCTAAGGCTGCCATTTTATCATTTTCTTTTTTTCCATCTAGTTTTTGTTCCTCTTTCCCCCTTTGTGTCTTATTTTGGGTCATTTGAACCTTTTTGAGTATTCCTATTTAGTTCATCTATTGTGTTTCTGATTATATCTTGTCTAGTTTTTTTAAATGGTTACTCTATGGATTACAATATATATGTACACTTAACTTTTCATAATCTATTTAGGATCCGTATTTTACCACCTCAATTGGAATGTAGAATTCTTTCTACCATATAGATATCTTTACTGTTTCCCTTTATGTTATGGTTCTCTTATATTTTATCTACATACATTGAAAACTTTATCAGACAATGTTAAGATTTTTGCTTTCAAGAGGCAAACATATTTTAAAGAACTCAAGAGGGTAAGAATTGTTTATTATATTCACCCAGATATTTACCATTTCTGTTGCTCTTCCTTCACTCCTGTGTTCCAAGTTTCCTTTTAATGTCATTTTCCTTCTGTCTGAAGAACTTTCTTTCTTTTTTTTTTTTTTTTTGTGAGGAAGATCAGCCCTGAGCTAACATCCATGCCAATCCTCCTCTTTTTGCTGAGGAAGACCGGCCCTGAGCTAACATCTATTGCCAATCCTCCTCATTTTTTCCCCCTTTTTCTCCCCAAAGCCCCAGCAGATAGTTGTATGTCATAGTTGCACATCCTCCTAGTTGCTGTATGTGGGAGGCCGCCGAAGCGTGGCCGGACAAGCAGTGCATTGGTGCACGCCCCGGATCCGAACCCGGGCTGCCAGTAGCGGAGCATGTGCACTTAACCGCTAAGCCACCGGTCCGGCCCCCTGAAGAACTTTCTTTAGCACTTCTTTTAGAGCTGGTCTGCTGGCAATTAATTTTTCTAGTTTTCTGTCATCTGAGAATGTCTTTATTTAGTTTAATTCTTGGAAAATATTTTGATTGGATTTAGAATTCTAAGTTGACAGTTCTTTCTTTCCAGCAGTTTAAAATATTACGCCACTTCTTTCTGGTTTCTGTGGCTTCTGTTGTGAAATCTATAGTTCTTCGAGTAATTGTTTCCCTATAGTCAATGTGTTGTTTTTCTCTGTTTGCTTTCAGGATTTTTTTCTTTTTCTTTAATTTTCAACAGCTGGATTAGCTGTGTTGGGTCATGATTTCTTTTTATTATCCTGTTTGGAATTCATTGAGCTTCTTGACTCTGAAGGTTTATATCTTTCACAAATTTAGCGAGTTTTCAGCCATTATTTTTTCAAATATTTTCTCAGCACCATGCTATTTTCTTTTTCCTCTTGTTCTCTGATAACATGTATGTTAGACCTTTTGTCATTTTTCCATAGTTCCATGAAGCTCTGTTAGTTTTTTCCTGTCTCTTTTCTTTCTGACTCACATTGTATAATTTCTATTGATCTATCTTTTTTTGTGTGTGTGTGTGGTAGACTAGCCCTGAGTTAACATCCCATCCCAATCCTCCTCTTTTTGCTGAGGAAGATTGGCTCTGGGCTAACATCTGTGCCCATCTTCCTCTACTTTATGTGGGACATCGCCACAGCATTGCTTGACAAGCGATGCCTTGGTGCGCCCCCGGGATCCAAACTCGCAAACCCCAGGCTGCTGAAGCAGAGCGCGTGCACTTAACCGCTATGCCACCGTGCTGGCCCTATTGATCTATCTTTTTTATTGATTCTTTCCTCTACTATTGAGCCCATCCATTAAGTTTTTAAAAAATTTTGGTTATTGTATATTTCAGTTCTAAAATTTCCATGGGTTCCTTTTTACAAATCCTATTTTTTCTAATACTTTCTAGTTTTTCATTTATTTCAAGAGTGTTCACAATTGCTTGTTGGAGTATTTTTTTTTTTTTTTGGTGAGGAAGATTGGCCCTGGGCTAACATCCTTGACCATCTTCCTCTATTTTATATGTGGGATGCCTGCCATAGCATGGCTTGATAAGTGGTGTGTAGGTCCACGCCCAGGATCGGAACCCCTGAACCCCGGGCCACCAAAGCAGAGTGCGTGAACTTAACCACTACGCCACCAGACCAGCCCTGTTGGAGTATTTTTATAGTAGCTTCCTTAAAGTCTTTGTCATATAATTTCAACAGTTTTGTCATCTTGGACTTGGTGTCTCTTTATTGTCTTTCCTTATGAGAGTTGAGATTTACCTGGTTCTTGATGTGCCAAGTAACTTTGGATTGTGTGTGGATATTTTGAGTATTATGAGACTGTGAATCTTGTTTAAATCCTTTGGAGAATGTTGATATTTTTGATTCAGCAGCAGTAGACTTGATTGTCTTCAGAGTGCGTGTTCTCATTTTTTTTTCTGTGGGCTGTGGGTCTTTGTAAGGCTATTCACATCTGTCTCACAAGCGTACCACCAACTGGTCAGTCTGAGATATGTGGTCTCTCTGTTAGTTCAGTTTTTAAATTCTTTGGTATGCTTATTAGGATCATATCTGCACATGAGCAACCTAGGGATGAGCCCAGGAGTTCATAAACAACTTTATTGGGTCACTTCTTCACGCTGGCTTCTCCCTCTCTATCTCCTCTTTCTTGTTCCTTAGGCCTTCCCTTTTCATTCCTCTTGTTTAGAAAGCTGGGATTTTAGTTACCTTGCACTGCTGCACACTTCTGTGTTCATGGCCAGGTGTTGAGAGTACAGAGAGAGACTAAAAGAAAGCTGTTTCTTTATTTACAATGTTTCTACGCCAAATGTCTGGGGTTTTTCCTCATACCAACAACCAATTCTCCAATTGTCTGAACACCAGCTGGGTGTCTTACAATTTAATTAAATTCTAACGCTCACTACCTGGAGTTAGCTCAGACCCCACAGTTTAAGATATCAGTCCCACAAGACTGCCCCCACTTTGGATGCTGGTTGCTAGTCCTAGTTTGTCACCTATACTTTTCACCAACTGACTATAAATTGGGGGTTCCCCGATCCCCTCCTCAGGTTCAATAATTTACTATAAGGGCTCGCAGAACTCAGGCAGACAATTTGTTTAATGTTTACTGGTTTATCATAAACGATATTATAAAGGATACAAATGAACAGCTAGATGAAGACGTACATAGGGCAAGGTCTGGAAGAGTCCTAAGCACAGGAGCTTCTGTCCTGTGGAGTTAAGGTGTGTCACCTTTCCGGCACGTGGATGTGTTTACCAACTCAGAAGCTGTTTGAACTCCATTGGTTAGGGTTTTTCTGGAGGTTCCATTATGTAGGCATGATTGATTAAATTGTTGGCCGTTGGTGATTAATTCAAATCTCTAACCCCTTTCCTCTCCGTTGATGGTAGGAGATGGGGCTGAAAATGCAACCCTCTAATCAGTCTTGATTATTCTAGTGACTAGCTCCCATCCTGAAGCTATCTTGGGCCCCCCAGCGCCTCATGTCATTAGCATACAAAAAGGCAGTCTTATCACTTCAGAGATTCCAAGGGTCTTAGAAGCTCTGGTGTCAGGAACTGGGGTCAAAGACCAAATATTAGAACAAAAGATGCTCCTAGCACTCCTGTCTATCAGGAAATAACAAGGGTTTTAGGAGCTCCGTGTAGGAACTAGGGGCAGAGACCAAATACATATTTCTTCTGTCACAAAGAAAACAGCAGTGGGAATTTACCTACTGTCTTGGGACAATCAAGTTTCATTGATTGGAGAAGAAGCTTCCTTCTCTGACTATTTTGGCTCCTGCAGACTCCCATTTCTGCCACTGCTGCTGTAGCCATAGAACTACTTGGGGGCTGGGGTGCAAAAGAATGGAGTTAAAAAAAAAAACCCTGGGAGATTTCTGTAGTGTTCTAAGGGAGCTCGCTTTTCTGCTTCTTGATTCAGATGTATAGGGCTTCTCCTGGAGCTCTCCCTGTCAGCACCCCAATGCCTACTCTGGGTGTCAGACTTTGCTGATCAGGCAGGGGGATCATGGAAGAAAGGAAAATGCTAAAACTCACCACCGGTTTGTAGTAATTTGAATTCTGTTCTTTCTTGATCTGCCTGCCACTATTTACTTTTCAGAGTTCACAAATAGTTGATTCATGCATTCTGTTCAGATTTCAGAGCTATATATCAGATTTCATAATATTTATCCTATATATTATGCTATATATCCTACATTATGGGAAGAGTTTGGTTAGATAACATTAGAGGAAAAGAAAAGAGGTTTTCATTATTGACAGCACTGCTTATTAAGCTTCATCTGAGAGTCAGTGACAGAAAGGAGAGTGTTTTACAGCTAATTGGTCAGAATGGCCCAACTGCAGCAGCCTGTAGTAAGCTGCTATTTATAGTGGAGTACAGCATTCCTCATATGAACGTTATTTTCTTTTCATAGGAGATAAACATTGACAACCACTGACTTCCCAGTTAAAACCCAAACTCTTTACTATGGCATTCAAGATTCCTTTCAAGCTGGTTTTCCTTCTAGTCTTTCTGTCATTCTCTTCTGTCATCCTCTCCCTTCAGTGCTTTCTTATACTCTTGAATTTCAAACCATTTCACAGGTTTAATTAGGCGGAGCCCTTTCACATTTCCGCAATTTTGAGTGTGCTCTTTCTCTGATGGTAGTTCCCTTCTCACTTTTTTCCATTTATTAGGAATCCATTATACTTCAGTAACTGATTCTTCATGAAACCATTTTCATGAATGCATTTTCTGTATTAGCTACTTGTATATGCTCTTATTTATTACTTTTAATTGCAGTTGGTATAGAAGTCTGTCTGTTGTGCTGGACTGAATTCCTGGAGGGGAGAGGACTGTGATTTATCATCTCTTTATGCTCTGCTGTGGCAGAGGGCCTGTGATAAATGTGGGAATGAGTCAGGGAAGGGAGAGGGAAGTGTTGGGGATTTATTTAATGGTAAAGGGATATGGTAGGTGGAACATGGAATAATTGAATTAGACGGGAGAATAGAAAGCAGAGACCAGTACTGTATAAATGGAATTAACAACTAATGTTTTTGGGGAAAATGTTTTATTACTTGGACTTTTGGAAATAATACTCAGATATTCATTTTCCTGATCTCTTATTATGCACAATTTTTCTTTTGGTGGGGCAGCTTTTTCTCTAGTTCTTTCTGTCCAGCGAGCCAGCTGCCACAAGGTTTTTCTACCTTGTGTTGTCCAGATGTTCCTTTTAATTTGAATACGTTTATTTACTCTTTCATAAGAAAGAGGCATGCCGACAGCTGCACCAAATATTCTTTCATAAGCCAGCCAGACATTTGGATTTGGAGAAAAGTTAGATTTGAAATAAAAGACGAGTAGCTTGTAGCCTTATTAAGCCATTTATTTTTTTCCTCACCCATTGCTGCTGCCAGGTTGGGTACCTTTTCACCTCTGTCTTTACAATACATCCTGTCACAAATCTATTTCCAAAAGCATAGAACTAACTTATCCTGAAATCTCTGAGATGATGAGCCTTCCTACAGACTAGAGTCTGTGTCCTAGTGCTTCTATGCAGCTGGTAGATACGTTGAAGTTACATATGCTTGGGCTTTTATCTGATGATGTTTACCCCTGGCCTAGCAGCGTGTACCAGGCTCCCTGTAAGAGGCAGTACCACAGGACATGGGTCATGCTTCAACTTAGCAGCTAACTTCATTTCCCCTGACACATTTATGTGTTTTTCCCCTTTTTTGACTCTTATTCTCCACCGTACATGGTGCTTCAATTTCAAGGAAGGTAGAATGTGAGAGAGCCTTCTTTGTCTCACTCCTGATACCCTTGCTCTGTTTATCTGAGTGTGATTTTCGTAGGCTCTCTAGACTAAGTCCCCAAAGAATCACTTCCCAGCTTTCATTCTGTTGCTGGTAGCTGGGCCCTGACATGGAGCTGCAGGTGAATCTGATGAATGGCACAGTCACTTTGGATCTATAACTCTTGAGGTTAATTATTAGGCTTGGAATAGAGAGAAATGAAAATTGTATTTGGAGTTCCTTTAAAATACTAGTCTTTTCCTCTGGTATAGAAGAATTTTCTGGGGGAGATGGTAAGAAAGAAGAGTATTTTGGAGAGAAAATGAGAACATTTCCCAGATTTTTGGATGCCTTCATGTGTCACCTCCCTGCTCATTGAGAATGACTGTGATAATGAAAACTTCTTGAGCTCAACTGCTTTTGATGGTTGCTGCTTCATCTAAGGGAGATAACTGTAGAGTATGATGAATTTCCAGGAGAGAGGAACATTTTGGTGATTGATTTTGCTATTTTTAATATTCCTCTGAAGCTCTTGGTGAGAAACTAACCAATCAGACTGTAAATCAAGGGTTTTCATGTCTCTTATGAACACAGCATCAATATTGGATAATTTGGGAAATGGAATTTGAAGTTAGAAAGCCAGCTTTTAGAGTTCCTAGGAATGCCTTGATATATGGCAGAATGGGTGCTATGAGAAAGATACCAATCATTAAGATAAATGAATAGAGGAATGGCGACGTGTGTTACCATAACCAGGTTGCATTTGTGGCTGTAGTAACTTAGGCACTGTATGATCATTTTCACATACCCATTTTTAATACCAGATTAGAGTCTCAATAAAGATCGGTTAATATTGTTCATGACTATCTTAAAAATAAGTTTTAACTTTCACTTTAGAAAACTGTATTATTGTTCATAATTTTTGATTTTGAAAATAAAGACATACATGCTATATTTCTTGTGGTAAGAAATATAAAATTTTAAAAAGTCTCGACTTCTAATTCAGGCTGGTGGGATGAGTCAGACTTCATCTTCTAGTCCCAAATTCTCGGGGAAGAGAAACACTTAAAAAGAAAAAAACCAAAAGAAAAATAACAAACCAGAATTTTGATGGAAAACATAGGGGTACTGTGGTCTTGGAAATGATGAGGAATTTCTGAAGGATAGATAGCAGATGGGATCATTCAACAGGAAACCCCAGTCTAAAACAGACAGAAGAGGATGGCTGCAACAGGTGGAAGCAGCTCCAGAAGAGAAAGATCCGGGAGGAGGAAGGGAGACCTGGGGCTATTGACAGGATGTCTGGTTAGCAAACCTCATTATGATCATTCAGCTGAGTGATTCTGTTACCGGATACACACCCAGGTCCTTTATCTGTCACACAAGAGGGGCCAAATAAAACGAGAACGCCAGGCTTATGGCAAGGAAAGAGTTTTTATTTCAGGTGACATCAGCCGGGAGATGAGAGCTCTCAGATTTGTCCTGTCTCCCCGAAAGATGGGAGGCAAGGGGTTTTAAAGGTTGTGAGGGAGAGCATGTGCTGGGGTTTCAGGTAAGGGAGGGGGGGCATGTGGACGTGCTGGCTGGCACCTTCCCACCAGCTCGCATTTGACCTTGAAGACTGAATTTCTTTCCCTTGACTGTCTGGACTTTTCTGGTTAGTTTTTGTCTTCAGCCTGCGTTTGGCCTTGTGAGGCTGAATCTTGATGTCTGGACCTTGATTTCCTGGGAAAGACAGCTCGCTCATACACTAAGGAGGGACAGAAAGACCTGGTTAGTTTTAAGCAACAGTTGATTATGCTGAACATGCACAGCTGCAGTTAGCAAAGCTTATCTCAAAGCTTTTGCTCTCTTCTTCTAGCCCAGGGAAGATTTTTTAACCTCTTCTTGCTCAGTTTCAATCCTCATTGTCTTATGATCATTCCTCAGTCTTGGGGAATGGGGGGCGAAGACCACTCTAGCTACTTCCTGCTGTAAAAGGGCAAAGATCAGGATCAGAGGAATGAAACTGTTTTACCTTTACTTGAAAATATTTTGTGGTACCAGGGGGGAGAGCGAGATACGCTTTGCATGACTAATATTTTAGTACTCTGATCAATGGCTTTGGAAGAATACTTAAGTTTACATTTTATAATTGCATAGATGACCACACATATTAGCAAAACAGACAGCCCAAATTTTAGTGCCCCCTCCATAATGGACCTCAATCCTTGGGGAATCTAGGAAAAGAGGCCTGTAAACCAATCAAGGTTAGTGTCTAGAACCCCAAGTGAAATCTGATGTAGCCAAGTAGCCTGCTGTCCATAGTCTAACAAATAAGGTAAGAACCTGGGAGACATTTATTACTTATCTTTAGAAGACCGTTTTCTGAACAGCAACTTGCAGTGTGTTAGGGATTCATTTGACCATTCAGAGAAGTCAGTGTCAAGAGTATGAAGTCACCCAAGGTTTGGGTGATTCCAGTTGTGATGTTTATCTATGGCATGGTTTATATTCCCCATGGCGTTTTTCATATGGTCCCATCTAGCAGGGATTAAATCCAGGATTTCAGTAGGCCCCAGTCCTTATGACAAGGATGGTGTGGAGAAACATCTGACAGTGCCTAGTTCCTTGGTTCAAGTTCTCTCCAGGTCTTTTGGATCATCTCTAGAACATAGAAAGGGTCTCCCAAAGTTAGCCCTACACTGTGTAAGCGAGTAACCAGATATTTAATAAGAAGCGTTTCTAGAGAAACAAAAATAAAAACAAGGTTAATGATTGGAGAAAATTATAAACCAATTTTTGAGCTCAGGGGACGGCCAGTCAAGAAGATCTCCAGATATGAGGGTTGAAGCACCCCCTGCAGTTTACAATGTCTCCAATGATGTCATTGGTCATTCAGGTAAACCTTTTAAGTGGCTTACACAGCAGCAGGCATGAAGATTGTCCAAACATGGGCTATCATGGTGCCCTCGGTTAGGTTTATAACAAGTCGTCCAGCTTCAGTTTGCAGGGCTTCAGGAAAAAGGATGGTTTTAGTTCTCAATGATTCCAAATGAAAAGGACAGGGAAAAAAAACATTGAAAACGTTAATTTGGAGATCCATACCAGATATATATATATTTTTTTAAAGATTTTATTTATTCATTTTTTCCCCCCAAAGCCCCAGCAGACAGTTGCATGTCATAGGTTCACATCCTTCTAGTTGCTGTACGTGGGACCCGGCCCCGGGTTGGACGGAGAAGCGGTGCCTCGGGGCGCGCCCGGGATCCGAACCCCGGGCCGCCAGCATCAGAGCGCGCGCACTTAACCGCTAAGCCACGGAGCCGGCCCAATACCAGATATTTGAGGAAACTAGAATTCAGGATCCAGTCCAGTTTACAGATAGAAAACAAAAACCTCAAAGACAATTAACAGAACCAGAATTCAACATCCATAAATATGTATTATAGTTTCTGTTGAAACATAATTTTTCTGTCTAAAATCACTCTCATTTTTACCAAAGATAGCCAAATTAAGACTCATTGGTTTGAAAAATAAGTCTAGTTTTAATAAACTTGGCCCAATTATTTACATAAGTACAGCAAGAATAGCAATTGATCATATAGGCTCTTTTAAGTCTGCTTTGCTGGAACTTTTTATAAGGAATCTCAGATCGAACTTTAAAGGCGTCTGGAGGCCAGGAAAGCCAAACCAAGGACTTGTCATCAGACTCCGCCTGCAATACCTACAGATTTGGGTAAATTCCTCTCGTCTTTTGAGGTTCCCCAAAATATTGAGGTTCCAGCCACCTGCCAGATAAGTGACCTTCCTTACTTATCCATAAGGTTGCTGTGTGGGAATAAGGTACCAGGCCAATATTTCCAAGTGGCTTTATTCCATAAAGTCCAATCTTAATTCCTCAAAAGCTGTCTGGTCATATCCGAGCCTGCATATTTTTTTTAAATGTGATGTTCCAGTCAAAGCTTTGATAATATAACCAATGTTTCCAATTGTCCTGTTATAAGAAGAACAGCTTCTTATTGAACTTATGTAAATAACTATATTGCCATGAAATAAGAACATTCACTTAATAAGACTTTTCAAATTCTGGAGGGATCAGGTAGAGAGAAAAAGATAAATGCTTTAATTCTCCTTACAAATTGCTATAAGTCATGGTTTCCTAAGAGAAAACAGAAAAAGTTTTCCTTAAACGTGGAAAAACAAAACATCAAAAAAAAGTACTATTTCAAACAAAAAGTCATAAAAATTATAATCATTCTTGTCAGTTTAGTTAGTTTCATGTAACCAACTCTTGATCTTCTGTTAGCAGTTTTTGAGGTCATCAGTTTTTCCTTTACAGTTCTGTAATTTTTTACCCAGCTCAGTTTCGTAATCTGAAAGTTTATCAGAAACCTGTATTTTAGAGCAAGTGTCAAGAGTCCTTTTCATGAATCTCTCTAAAGATGAAACATATCTGCAAAGACATCAGAGTAAAGCAGCAACCTTCTGCAAATGACAAAACATTCAAAAATGGTAATTGATAAAGACACTTGGCTATTTCTGTAACATACAACATTTTAAGATAATAACCAGAATTATAACTGACAACCAGGACAGATCAGAACTTTTGGGATGTTATGTATTTTTTAAAAAACACTTATCAATAACATTTATCCATACAGTATAACCCAGGAAGGCTTAGTATTATTTATTTGACAATATTTCCCATGTAATTTAACATACCAGATAAGTCTAATTACTTTAATATCTTTCTCTTTATGAAAAGAGAGAACAAATTCTTTAAGTCTCAAGGCTGATTAAAAATTCTCAAAGTTTTCTAAGTTAAAAAAAGGCTTTAATTTTGGCAGAAGTTTATCAAAAATATCAAAAGATTTTAAAACACTTGGTCAAATAGGAAACAATGCCTAGTTATCCATTTAATCAAGGTGACAACAGAAATAGTCAAAGACAAACAGAGCTAAAATAGTCAAAAAAACAGTCCTTTTGAACATAGGAAATTATTTTAACAAAATATAGATGTTCTGTCTTTTATATAGGCTTACTCAAAGGAACACCTCTGTAACCTCTATATAAAGAGCAGACCAAAAGTTCAAGAAAATTACCTTGTAAGAGAGAAAGCCAAATCCTAATTATCCACCAGCTTACTTGAGCCAGCTTGATCATGTACAAAACTCCTCAGGGTTTTACTTCCACAAACCTTCTGTCACTTACTTTTTATGTTTAGAATTTGTCCCATGTCTTCTTCCCTTGTTTTTTTCCTAGTAGTTTAGGACAAATTTATCTTTCTTAATGAAACAAACAAAAATATCTCTATTCTTTATACTTTCTTTATGGACAACATACATTTTGCTTTTTTTGTATACAGACGTTCCAGAAATATGTACTTTGTCATAGAAAATTTTTCAACATGTACAGAACATGTTTATCAATAAACTCAAGCATCTGTCAGTTTTTCTGAGATAAGAAACCAAAGACAGACAGACAAATCTATGCTTAGTAGCCAATTTTTTTTTTTTTTTAATAATTTTATTTATTTTTTCCCCCAAAGCCCCAGTAGATAGTTGTAGGTCATAGCTGCACTTCCTTCTAGTTGCTGTATGTGGGACGCAGCCTCAGCATGGCTGGAGAAGCGGTGTGTCAGTGCACGCCCGGGATCTGAACCCAGGCCGCCAGCAGTGGAGCGCACGCACTTAACTGCTAAGCCACGGGGCCTGCCCAGTAACCAATTTTTAATGTTTTATCTTATGTGGAAATGACCCAGAGACTCAATGAATTTTTATCAACTTAATTTAGCAAAACTCTAAAGTTTCAAGTTACCAAAAAGATTTTGGAAGCTGTTTTTCAGGCGTATATACCACAAAACATAATTAGTGTTAAAAAGTTTTTCCAAAAACTTTCATCCTTTTCACATCTATTTTGTTTATTTGTTCCCAATAATTATAGTTAGATTGCCTACAAAAACCTTATGAGACATCAGATAGAAACAGTTATTATTCTATTATTACTAATTTTGCAACAGAGATAACATGTTTGCATCATACCCAATGTTGATAACTCTGAAAACATTTATTTCAATTAAACCAACAAACTTAAACAAGCTTTTCATTTACGAAGATCATTCTATGTCATGTTAGCTTGAAAGACATCTGGGCTAGCTCTATTACATTTAGAAATAACTTGTAAAAATGTTTACTCCAAGCCAGTTAAATAGAGCTCCTTTAGAAACTGTACCATCCGGAAGCAGACAAATACACATAGAGACAGAAAAACACAAACAGAGATCTTCAAAATTTTAGCCAGGTCTCAGGTACAAAACTCAGAAGAACAGTTAGATCCAAACAGGTTTTCTAGCAGGTAGATCTGCTCAGATAGCCAAAAATATTTACTAAATATTCTTTTCTTTTTGCTGTAAGAACTTTTCACAGCTGTTTTTGAAATAACTTTGTCCTTTAGAAGTTTCTGTGTATTAATTAAAGATTGCATCCCATTGTGAGAGGTTTTGAATCCTCTCTTTTACGGGTGGACCCTTAAGGTGAACTCGTCTGAAACAGAGGTTCCCCAGAATGACCATTATAATTCCAAATTATCTCAATTATTTATTTTCACTTGCTTAGTTTTAGATCAGGAATTTCGGGGGAGGTGAAGTAGGGAAGCTCAGCAAGAGAGGAGAGAGGAGTAGCAGGTTTAGCTTCAGCTGCTGGCATGTTTAATTATTTTCTTTAAAGAGGCAGGACAGTATTCCTGATTTCATGTAGGAGCCTCAAAAAAATTAAAATAGGCTTCCCATTGGTTGCTTAACTTTTTAGCTGGCTTTTTCCGGTTGCATAAGCAAATACACCAGTTTTGATAAACTGAAATTGCCCCATCTTGGCCATTTTCTCTCTGGAGTCTATGGAATATTGTGGCCATGTGGTGTTACAAGAAAAAATTATCTTCTTCTTGGACATGGGCTCATAGCTAAATATAGCCCATTTAGCCAAGAGGTGGCCCAGAGGGCTTTTCTTGAGGTCAGATGGAGATCCCCCCTTTTAGAATTAGAAACACACGGAACAGACAGTCAGACGGGATCCCAAACAGAACAGACAGGTATACCCAACAGATTCTGGGTAAAAGTCCTACAACTATTCCCACTGTGGTAGGGCACCTTATTAATTAGATGGCCCTGCCTCCCAAAGAGATAGGACTCCAGATGGAGGGGAAGGGAGTTCTCAGTGTACATCTGAGACGACTTACCCTACTCCAGATTGAGTCCGACTCACCAGAAGCAAAAACAAACAAACAAACAGTTCTAGAGCCTGTTTCCTTGCCATAAGAAAATGTGCCCAGGGTCAGCGGTGCCGGGTGAGACGGAAAGCACTGGGGGCAGTCCCTGGGGCAAGTCACCGAGGAAGCTGCTGGACTGCTTTCCCGGAAATCCCAGTTGGCCGGGGACCACAGAGCCGCGGGCAAAGAGCCTCCTGGCTGGCTCGCCAAATTGTTACCGGATACATACCCAGGTCCTTTACCCGCAACCAAGACGGGCCAAATAAAACTAGAACGCCAGGCTTATGGCAAGGAAAGAGTTTTTATTTTGGGTGACATCAGCCAGGAGATGAGAGCTCTCAAATTTGTCCCGTCTCCCCCCGAAGATGGGAGGCAAGGGGTTTTAAAGGTTGTGAGGGAGAGCATGTGCTGGGGTTTCAGGTAAGGGAGGGGGGGCATGTGGACGTGCTAGCTGGCACCTTCCCACCAGCTCGCATTTGACCTTGAAGACTGAATTTCTTTCCCTTGACTGTCTGGACTTTTCTGGTTAGTTTTCATCTTCAGCCTGCGTTTGGCCTTGTGAGGCTGAATCTTGATGTCTGGACCTTGATTTCCTGGGAAAGACAGCTTGCTCATACACTAAGGAGGGACAGAAAGACCTGGTTAGTTTTTTTTTTTATTATTATTTATTTATTTTTTTCCCCCAAAGCCCCAGTAGATGGTTGTACATCACAGCTGCACATCCTTCTAGTTGCTGTATGTGGGACGCGGCCTCAGCATGGCCGGAGAAGCGGTGCGTCAGTGCGCGCCCAGGATCCGAACCCGGGCCGCCAGCAGCTGAGCGCCCGCACTTAACCGCTAAGCCACAGGGCCGGCCCAGACCTGGTTAGTTTTAAGCAACAGTTGATTATGCTGAACATGCACAGCTGCAGTTAGCAAAGCTTATCTCAAAGCTTTTGCTCTCTTCTTCTAGCTCAGGGAAGATCTTTTAACCTCTTCTTGCTTGGTTTTAATTCCTCCACACCAAGTGTCCGTCAGCAGGGGGAATGGTTGGTCAACTGGTAAAGCATATCTTGGAATTCTTTAGTAGTTAAAAAGAATGAAGTAAATCTTTACATATTGACAGAAGGACTCTAAGACACATTAAAGATTGAAAAAGAACTTGTAGAATGACATAAGGTATAATACTATTGTTTAAAGAATTTGTCAGTATGGGCCTGCCCCGTGGCTTAGCGGTTAAGTGCGCACGCTCCGCTGCTGGTGGCCCGGGTTTGGATCCCGAGCGCGCACCGAGGCGCCGCTTCTCTGGCCATGCTGAAGCCGTGTCCCACATACAGCAACTAGAAGGATGTGCAACTATGACATACAACTATCTACTGGGGCTTTGGAGGAAAAAAACAATTTAAAGAATTTGTCAGTAAAAATATTTTATATTTTTATAGTTACATTATATAAAAGCATAAACGTGGGGTTCTTAACAGTGGCGCTGTTAACATTTTGGATTGGGTAATTCTTTGTTGTAAGTGGTTGTCCTGTGTGGATGTTTCGAGGCATCCCTTACCTCCTACTCACTAGACACCAGTAGCATCCCTCCAACCCACAGTTGAGACAACCAAAACTCTCTCCAGACATTGCCTACTGAATCCTACAAGACAAAATTGCTCCTCATTGAGATTCCCTGGCATGGACAAAGGTCTGAGAATGCATACTCACCTGAGAAGTGATTCCTGGAGAGAGAAAATTAATGGGGATGGAGATATAATCAGTGGAGCTGTTCGCTTTATTTTGAATAAGAACAATGTTTAGGGATTGCATGTAATTAAAAAAAAATGAATCCAAAAGATACTTGTCCTTCTTTATAAGATCTCTCTTATATTTAAGTTTAAAAATGGTTGATGGTTAAAAGAAGAAATACAGATAGCTCACAAACATGAAAATATGCCTAAAGTCACTAATAATCAGGGAAATGCAAATTTTAAAAAACCAGTTTTCTCTATTAGATTAATAAAATTAGATCAACCATGTTCAGTGGTGGTGTGGGGAAATTCATCTCTGGTAGTTGTGTTAGTTGACATAAGCTTTTAAGTGTGTAGTTTGTAGCATTTATACTTTGGAATATTTTTCTTACAGAAATATATGGGTGCATACAGATTGGCATGTTCAGGGAAGCTTATTGCAGCTTGTAATACCTGCCAATTGGAAACAATAGCCACTGTTAGAGGAATGGTTAAATAAGTTATAGTTTGCCCAGGTTACTATGGATATTGTGTAGCAGTTAAGCAAGTTGCAGAATAATATGTAGTATAACACAGTTTATGCCAAGAAAATCTTAAATGCAAAATAAAGCCATGCACTTTTATGTCTACATATACATATGAAGTGCTTAGGCAAATCTGGAAGGACACATGCAAAATTGTTGATAATTGCTTAGGGTAGGAAGTGGGATTGGAAGGGCTTTAAGGAGTTGGGGGAGTAATGATTATCTGTACTGGTTAAACTTTTTTTTCTTTCTTTCTTTTTTTTTTTTTTTTGTGAAGAAGATCAGCCCTGAGCTAACATCCAATGCCACTCCTCCTCTTGTTGCTGAGGAAGATTGGCCCTGGGCTAACACCCGTGCCTATCTTCTTCTACTTTACATGGGATGCCGCCACAGTATGGCTTGACAAGTGGTGTGTCGGTGCGCGCCCAGGATCCGAACCTGCGAACCCCAGGTCACTGCCGAAGCGGAGCACGTGCACTTAACCACTTGCGCGACTGGGCCAGCCTCAAAACTTTTTTTTTTTTTAACCAAAGTAGTGTGTTCATACATTACTTGGGTAATTAAAATAAAATTTAAAAAAATTAAGAACATCTAGATGACTTACTTTTGTGCATAGTGTCATCAATTAGTGGCACATATTCAGCAATGGTAGTGCTGGCGGGGCTTTAGTTATTTTTTGACGTCTCATGACTTTTGATGGCTATCTGTATTTAAATTATTAGAACTGACATTTGGCTCTTCATATGGTTTTGAAACACTTTTTTTAATACACTGATTACAATGGAGATATCTTAATCCTATTGCTAGAATTTCATCTGCTGTTGTTTCAGAAATCTGTGTTCAGAAATTTGATGTATCTGTATTTAAGTCTTTATCATTAGAATCTTGAATGCATATGTGATAACTTTTATTAAGTAAGTGGAAAATGATTACAAGCTAGAGCTGAGCCCACACTCTCGTTATTGGTATTTTCTTGTTCTTTTTGTTTTCCTTTTTTCCTCCCTTGTTACAGTTTTTCTCAGGTGGTACTATTTATATATTTTTTACTATATAACTAAGCTTTACAAATGTGTTCTTTCACTATTGCTCATCGGTGATAGACTGGAAGTTGTGATGAATCTATATAGTTTTTTTTAAATTGTAAGATATACATAACATAAAATTTACCACTTTATTAATATTTAATTGTACAATTCAGTGTTGTGCAACCATCACCACCGTCCATTTGCAGAACACTTTTGTTGAAGCTCTATAAATTTTATAGGGTCTTTTTCTAGCTTGTCTTTTGCCTTCATGGCCGTATGTTTGGCTGCAGGTAGTGGTATTGTTTCCATCTTAGGGACTCCTGGTCAGGTTTGTGAACCTACGCACGCGTGTTCACATCTCTTAGGAATTTCTCTGAGGAAGGATGATCTCTCTGAAAAGTTATATCGATCTGCAATCTGAAAGTTTTATTGAATACCGTGTGTGTGTACTGAGCTTTCCCAATGGTAACAGAGAAAGTAAGGTAAAATATCCTTGTATTCCCTAGCCTTACAGTTAAGCCACGTGAAAGACTAGTCTCCACTTTTCCTTCATATTTGCTCTTCAACCTAGGAAAGTCTGGCTTCTATTTCTGTTACTCTACTACATTGGTCCCCAAAGTCCCCAGAGATCTGATTCGTCAGCTCCAGCAGCTCCTCTGAATCCTCATCTTATGTGGTCTGTATGTGGTACCCGGCACTGATGACTGCTCCCTCTGTTTTGATACTTTCTACTGCCTTCCCATCTTTTAGTTTCTTTCAAGCCTCTATGCATTCGATAGTCTATCTTTACCGCTAGAATGCTCTTCCCAGATGGCTTCTATCTCAGATATCTTCTTTGTCAGGTTAATTCTAACTTTCTCTTTATTGGTTAGAGTCATTAACCAAACATTTATAACATATAGCACTATGCTTTGTGCCAGGAGTGTCTCACATAGCAGAGTTCACAGCATAGTGGATTTAAAAACGTTTTTATATGAAATTTCCTAATTTTTATTTAACGGCTTTATTGAGGTATAATTTGCATATCATAAAATTTACCCATTTTAAGTGTACAGTTCAATGAGTTATAGTAAATGTTTACAGTTGTGCAACCCTCACCACTGTCCAGTTTTAGAACATTGCCATCACCCAAAAAGATCCCTCACGTCCATTTGCAGTCGTTGCTTCTTCCCACCTCCACCTAGGTAGCCACTGATCTGCTTTCTATCTATAGTTTTGCATTTTCTAGAAATTTCAAATAAATGAAATTATATAGTATGTAGTCTTTAGTGTCTGGCTTCTTTCACTTAGCATGTTTTTGAGATTCATTTATATTTTTGCATGCATCAGTTCCTTTTTTTTTTGGCTGAGTACTATTGTATTATATGAATATAATACATTTTGTTTATCCATTCACCAGTTGCTGGACATTTGGGTTGCTTCCAGTTTTTGATTACTGTGAATAATGCTGTTATGAACATTTGTGTACATGTCTTTGTGTGGACATATATTATTATTTCCTTTGGGTATATACCTAGGAGCGGAGTTGCTGGGTCATTTGATAACGATACTTAACCTTTTAGGTACTACCAGACTGTTTTCCAAAGCAGCTATACCATTTTACATTCCCACTAGCAGCATATGAGGGTTCAGATTTCCCTTTGTAGTTGCCAATGCTTGTTATTATCTGTCTTTTTGAGCATAACCATCCTAGTAGGTGGCAAGTGGTATTGCATTGTGATTAATGGTGTCTTTTAAAGAGCAAAAGTTTTTAATTTTGATGAATTCCAATTTATCAAATTTTTTATTTTATGAGTCAGTCTCCAGGAGACTGACGTCTATGGAGTATATCACTTGGGCTTCCTTGCCCTTTGCCTTTGCTTGGCTATTTGAAGATATCAGCAGGAAACCAGGCTATTTGTCCCACCTCTGCTTTCTGCCTTACGGCAGTTCTGACAGTGGCCACATTCTTCTAGAGCTGTAATCACTGTTGGACTGCCCACATTCCTCAACTCTAGTTATGTTCTTCTCTGAGCCCCTTCAGGACTGGGGTGATCATGGCTTCCCACTGTTGCTAGTCCCCAGAAACCTCGCCATCCTTTGTTGGTTTCTTTAACCCTGCTCATGTCTTTGTTATTTTCAGTTAAACATGTTTGAATGTGCCGCTTTATCCCTGGCAATTTCTGGCTGACATATGCATTGGGACTGAAAAGCGTTTCTAAGGCAGAGGTTGGAAAACTACAGCCCGTGGGTTAAATCTGGCCCACTGTATGTTTTTGTAAGTAAAGCTTTATTTAAACACAGCCATTCCCATTAGGTTTTGTGTTGTCTATGGCTGTTTTTGTGCTACAAAGGCACAGTTGAGTGGTTTTGATCGAGACTATGCTCCACAAAAACTTGTAATATTTACTGTGTAGCCCTTTACTGAAAATGTTTCCTGACCCCAGTTCTAATGCATGTAAGGTAGCTCATAGAATTTCTAGGAAGGCCAGATCACAGACAACCCAGTCAGACAAAACAAGTCTGCCGTAGAACAAACCCCACTTGCACTACTTGGCAATTGTGATGTTCTGGGATAGACCCAGAAGTGCTTCTAGAGTTGTACTAGAAGAACTAACACCTTTACTTTCATGCTTGTCATGAGATGTAATCTGCCTGTAGGGGTACTGCCTCACATTACTCTCACTTCTTTAGGTATGCCTGATTGGTGGAACCGAAGTCACATATATGCACCCTACCAGCAAGGGAGTCTGGAAAATGTTCTTTTTTGCTTTCTGCCCTTGATAGAAGGTAGAGGGAAGCAAGCTAGAAAGGAGTGTTGGAATGGTCACTTAGTGAGCCCTTCTGCAGCATCTGCTGTAAGAAGTATGAATTTTTTTTTAACATTCCAAGTTATGAAATTTATTATTTTCTTTTCCCCCCTGCCCATAAACCAAACACAAATAAACAACAACAAAAATAACTAAAATGGTTATATGTCAGGGAGGTACCCTATGTCATAGAAGATGGCAAGGATTAAATTTGCCACAATTCCATTGGTGCCAGAAGTAGACAACAAGACTTCATCAATCAGAGCAAGATAGTTTACTGCTCTCAACACAGCAAAGTAGGAACATCAGCATGGTAGCATCAGTTACTTGCTCACAAGTCCCACAGGGAGATGTTTAGCAGCAACAAATACAGTGGGTGGTGTCATAGCTAAGGAACACAGACCTTGACTGCTGTGTGACGGTGAAGGGTCTGAGATTTTACTGTACTTGCAAGCTAGCAAGTTAGATTCTCACAGTTTCACGGATGCTGGTAGAAGATACAAGACTGCTGGGTCAGAGGTGAAGGACAGTTCATTACTCACAGCCATAGCAATGATCTGAGTATCAGCATTTTGCCCTGGTTCCCTAAGTCCCAGTTCTCACAAGGTGTCATGAAAAGAGTCAGGTGATACCTGCATACACAATGGTTTGTGTTATCGGAGAGGAACCCTGAACTTAGAGTTCTTCCTGTATAATGAATCTTTTATAACTGGCTTTTAGCATCCTTGCCATTTGCTTCAGAGTGAGACACTGTCCTTCTCTTCTAGGGCTATTGGCTATACAAACACTTTTGCAAATATAGTTTGAAACAAATGGCAGTCAGTGCCTTGCTCATGTGATGTGCAGAAATTTGAAAGACTCATAGAAAATTTTTGCCAACTAGGGCCAAGGATTCTGCATCTTTTGTAGCAAGCGGCAAACAAGGCAGTGCCCCTCTCTCAGGAAGTGAGTAGTTCTATAATGGTCTCACCATGGTTGCTTGTCTTACTTAGTTGCCTGTGGTTTAGACTTTGCTGTTTGGAACACTCAGCGAGGATGTTTTGGGAGCTCAGGCCCCATGGTGAACTACCTCTGCCAAAAGTATGTAACTACCAATTATTTCCTGCTCTGAGTCCCATTAACTCTAAGATTGACATGGCCATGTTCCAGTGAAGTTACTACTTCCATTTTACCAATCTGATTATTATGAATTGAGTTGGTGTTTGTGGTGGTGATTATATTAGAGATGGTATTACAAGTAATAAATATTGATACTACAAAATACAGGGTTTAAATAGGATGACTTTCAGATGTTCTTTCACATAACACCTGGTCATTTTATGTTGGGGAGGCCAGTCTACTTCAAAGGACATCCAGGGGCTCTGGTTCTCGCTGTTTTGTTGCTCTGCCATCCCCTAGGGCATGGTGGGCAAATTTTTTGTGTAAAGACCCAGATAGTAAATATTTTAGGTTTTGTGGCTCATACAGTCGCTGTCCCAACTACTCAACCCTGGCCTCATAGCACAAAAGAAGCCATAGGCAATAAGTAAATGAATAGGTGTGGCTGTGTTCCAATAAAACTTTATTTACAAAAAAGACATTGGGCTGGATTTCACTCTCACAGGGGACTGGATTTGCTGTGCCTTGTCCTAGGGAGTTGCTTTAGTCTGCTTAGTTGAATTTGATTGCTGCAACATCTGTGTTCCAGAGCAAGGGAAAGAACACGGCTAAAATTCAGAGAAATGTGCTTATATTTAAGTTGTAGATCATTTGGAAGTTGTGCATTTCACTTTCTGATCCCAATGGCTCAAACTTACTCATTGAAGTAAGAGAGCCTGTTAAATCTGGTCTCTAGCTGGGTAGTCATGTGCCACGGGAGCAGGGGAATGAAGGTTTTGGGGGACGACAGTAGTCTGCCACTATGATGTCTGTAATTTATTTTAAAGTCCTTCAGAACAGAAAGCCATAAACCCATGTGTTAGTTTAACCTATACTGTAGGTCCAGTCAGTTCCTCTTATCAGGAATTGATTCTCCAAGGATGTCTTTCAAAAGCATTTACAACTTTCCACATCTTAGTCAAGAAGAAAATTCACAGGTAAATGGATTTTTGTTGGTGGAATTAGTGGTTTAATATTTAGCAATGTGGATATTAGAAATGGATGCTTATTAGTAAAATTAGTGCTATTCAAGATATTGGGATTGGCTAAAATATTTTGGATACCTTTCACCCTTGCATGAACAAAGTATATGAATCTAGTGAGGCATTTACCCTTAGGGTTGGTGCCCTATACTTGAATTTCTTACTTTTACTATCCAGCCATTGGAGAAGAGGATTTCTAGTTGCCTCTTAGCAACTCTAAGGATATCAGAATCCTGCCTTTGGAATATTATTATGCATCCCTTGAATGACCCTTTCACGCAAGATGGTGATCAGACAAGAACTGGGACTTTATGCAACCTGTGGAACAGGTTTATGAACTGTTTTTTAGCTGTCTTGCTAAGAAATGTTTGCTTCATAAATGTCTGTATGTGTGGTGTAATTTGGACTGAGTGTTGCTTTTAGTATAACTTTTTAGCAAGAATGGGGTAAGGGTGTAACTGAGTGAAAAGGGGCTCCTTCTGTTCACCGCAATCCAATGCCAATCAGTTGCAAACAAACCAGTGGTTGAGAAAGGAAAATTTATATGGTTAGCCAGCATAATTGGAAGATGGTGGACTAGTGTCCTAAAGAACCAGCTTAAAATTATACAGAATCTTGAGGCAGTTATATAGGGGAAATGGGCAGGGAAGGAGAGGGTTTAGGGATGGCTAGCATCTGGTGTGATGAACTTCAAGGCGCCCCATTATCTCTTTCTTCTGTCATTCATGATGGGTACCAATGCAGAGTGTTTATTTCTGGAGGTCATCCTGTTCCTCGGGAACTCAGAGAACAAAGTTATCATCCTATCACAACTGGGGGATATACGTAAGCAAGAGTCATAGAACTAGCAGATCATGTATTCTGCAAAAGGGAAAGGTGCTTAATCATCTAGGCTACTTGCAGGCCACAAGGCATTCATGGAGACTAGTGAGTCAGGATCGGAGTTACAGTATTGTTTCCTTTCCCTGAGATGGCTTCCCTCATGCTAACTTAAGATCTAGCTGTTACAATTTCCCCACTGTCAGTTGAAACTTCATAATCCTATGATGTACTTGGGAACCATCTTCTGGCTACTTCCTGCTGATGAGGGGCGCTGCAAGGGGGAAGAATATGGAAGCTTAAAACTGAAAATGTGGATCTAAGCGAACCTTTTAAATTGTCTCACTCTTTCTTGGAGATGAGGGTTAGTTCTGACCTTTATTAAGGCTATTTGGTCTCCTGATTGTTTTGATGGGAACCGACAACATTGTCAGAGACACCAGCAACAGCATTTTCTACATTTCCAACAAAGGAAGCAAAGGAAAATGGTTGCATATACCAGGACAATGGTTCCAATGGGGGTATATAGTGAAGTTGAGAGAGCAGAGAAAAAGGCAGGTCGTGCCACCTATGAATCCTGTACATGTATGTTTATATTTGTTGACTGAATAGACAGTCCTCTTTCCCCCATTGTCTACTGTGATCTGTACTTTATGATATACTTTACTAGTTTGGTTTAGGGTCTGCATTAATTCTTCATTAAGGAAAGCTAATTCCTCTTCTAGCCGAGCAGTTTCTAGGACCTGTACTGCAGAGTCAGGTTTAAGTTCTAGTTCCCATGTTAAATAGGATTTTATATCAGTGTTGTCCAATTTTAGTTTGCAGGGCTTCAGGAAAAAGGGCAGTTTTAGTTTTCAATGATTCCAAATGAAAAGGACAGAAAAAATTGAAAATGTTAATTTGGAGATCTGTACCAGATATTTGTGGAAACTAGAATTCAGGATCCAGTCCAGTTTATAGATAGAAAACAAAAACCTCAAAGACAATTAACAGAACCAGAATCCAGTATCCACAAATGTGTATCATAGTTTCTATTGAAACATAATTTTTCTCTCTAAAATCACCCTAATTTTTACCAAAGATAGCCAAATTAAGACTCATTGGTTTGCAAAATAAGTCTAGTTTCCATAAACTTGGCACAATTAGTTACCTAAGTACAGCAAGAACAGCAATTGATCATATAGGCTCTTTTAAATCTGCTTTGCTGGAACTTTTTCTAAGGACTCTCAGATTGAACTTTAAAGGCCTCTGGAAGTCAGGAAAGCCAAGCCAAGGACTTATTGTCAGACTCCACCTGCAATACCTACAGATTTGGGTGAATTCCTCTCTTCTTGAGGTCCCCAAAATATCCTGGGGTTCTCTGTACGTGCCAGACAAGTGAGCTTCCTTACTCAGTTGGAAAGGTTGCTGGGGAACCCTGTAAGCAAGGTACTAGGCCAATAATTCCAAGTGGCTTTATTCCATAAAGTCAACCTTTGTCCCTTAGCTGTCTTGTCATATCTGAGTTTATGTATATTTTTCTCAAATATGACATTCCAGTCAAAGCCTTGGTAATATAACCAGTGTTTCCAATTGTGTCCTGCTATAAGGAGAACAGATTCTTATTGAATTTATGCAAACAATTTTATTGCCATGAAAATAATACTTATTTACTAAGAGTTTCCAAATTTTGGAGGGATCAGGTAGGGAGAAAAAAGTAAATGTTTCAATTCTGTTTACAAAAGTATAATTTACCAAATTGTCATAAGTTGTAGTTAGCTTAAGTGAAAAGAGAAAATGTTTTCCTTAAACTCAAAAAAACCAAAACATTAAAAAATCAGCAATATTTCAAACAAAAAATCATAAAAATTATAATTATCCTCATCAGTTTATTCAGTCCCATGATATCAACTCTTGATCTTCTGTTAGCAGTTTTATGAGGCTATCCGTTTCTTCATCAAAATTCTGTAATTTTTTTACCCAGCTTAGTTTTATAATCTGAAAGTTTATCAGAAATCTGCATTTTAGAGCAAGTGTCAGAGTCCTTTCCATGAAGCTCTCTGAAGATGAAACATATTTGCAAAAACATCAAGACAATAACCTTCTGCAAATGACAAAATGTTAAAAAATGGTAGTTGATAAAGATTCTGACATATAACACTTTGAAATAATAACTAGAATTATGACTAACAACTAGCACAGATCAGAATTTTTGGAATGTTGTATAATTTTTAAAACACTTATATTAATAACATTTACCCAAACAATATAACCTAGGAAGGCTTATTATCATTTATTTGATAATGCTTCCTAAATAGTTTAATATACCAAATAAGTCTAATTAGTTTAATATTTTCCTCTTTATAGAAAGAGAGAACAAATTCTTTAAGAAGTCTCCAATCATAGCTGATTGGAAATTTTCAAAGTTTCCTTTTTAAGTTAAAAGAAAGGCTTGAATTTTGGGAGAAGTTTGTCAAAAATATCAAAAGACTTTAAAACACTTGGTCAAATAGGAAACAATGCCTAGTTATCCATTTAATCAAGGAGACAACAGAACCAGTCAAAGGCAAACAGAGAGTTAAAACAGTCAAAAAAACCCTTAATAGACAGACCTCAGTCCTTTTGAACATAAGAAATTATTTTAACAAAACATAGATTTTCTGTCTTTTAGGTAAACCTTACTCAAAGGTAAAGAAAGACCTTTTAGAACCTTTTTATCAAGAGCAGACCAAAAGTTTAAGAAAATTACCTTTATAAGAGAGAAAGCCAAATTCTAATTTTCCCTCAGCTTACTTTAGCCAACTTGGCAATGCACAAAACTCCTCAGGGTTTTATTTCCACAAACCTTCTGTTACTTACTTTTTACATTCAGAATTTGTCCCATGCCTTCTTTTCTTTTTTTCTTTCCTAGTACTTTAGGATAAATTTCTTTCTTAACAAAACAAACAAAAATATCTCTATTATTTATACCTTCTTTACTGAAAGCATACATTTTGCTTTACTTATATACAGACTTGCCAGAAATATGTGTTTTCTCATAGAAAATTTCTCAGTGTGTACAAAACGTTTATCAATAAACTCAAACTCTTTTAGTTTCTTTGAGATAAGAAGCCAAAGGCACACAAATCTATGCTTAATAATCAATTTTTAATATTTTATCTTATGCAGAAATGACCCAAATATTCAATAAATTTTTATCATTTAATTTAATTTAGCAAAACTGTTAATGTTTTAAGTTACCAAAAAGATTTTGGAAGCTGTTTTTCAAGCATATATACCATAAAACATAATTATTGTTAAAAAGTTTCTCCAAAAACTTTCATCCTTTTCACATCTATTTAGTTTACTTGTTTCCACTAATTAAATTTAGATTGTCTACAAAAACTTTATGAGACATCAGACAAAATCAGCTATTATTCTAAGTTATTTTTTTGCTGATGAATTTTGCGACAGAGATAATATGTTTGTGCCACATCCAACGTTGATAACTCTGAAAACATATTTATTTCAATTAAAACAACAAACTTAAACAAGCTTTCATTTACCCAAAGGTCATTTTATATCATGTTAACTTGAAAGACATCTGGGCTAGTTTCTGTTACATTTTAGAAATCACTTATAAAAGTGTTTACTCCAAACCAATTAAATAGAGCTCCTGTAGAAACTGTACCATCAGGAGGCAAAAAAATACACATAGAGACAGATAAACACAAACAGAGAGCTTCAAAATTTTAACCAGATCTCAGGTACAAAGCTCAAAAGAATGGTTAGATCCAAACTATTTTTCTAGCAGGTGGATCTGCTCAGATGGCCAAAAATATTTACTAAAGATTCTTTTCTTTTTGCTGTAAGGCCTTTTTACAGCTGTTTTTGAAATATCTTTGTCTTTTAGAAGTTTCTGTATATTAACCGAAGATTGCATCCCATCATGAAAGGTTTTGAATCCTCTCTTTTAAGGGTGACCCTTAAGGTGACCTCGTCTGAAACAGAGGTTCCCCAGAATGACCATTATAATTCCAAATTATCTCAAAAGTTTACTTATTTTCACTTGTTTAATTTAATTTAATTTAATTTTTTGTGAGGAGGACCAGCCCTGAGCTGACATCCAATACCAATCCTCCTCTTTTTTTTTTTTTTTTTGCTGAGGAAGACTGGCCCTGGGCTAACATCCATGCCCATCTTCCTCTACTTTATATGAGATGCCGCCACAGCATGGCTTAACAAGTGCTGCATCAGTGCGAGCCTGGGATCCGAACCGGCAAACCCCAGGCCGCTGCAGCGGAGCGCGCACACTTAACTGCTTGTGCCACTGGGCCAGCCCCTCACTTGTTTAATTTTAGATCAGGAATTTTGGGGGGGTCGAATTGGGGAAGCTCAGTGAGAGAGTAGCTTTGGTTTCGTTTTGCCAGCAGGGCCGCTGACATCCCCCAGTCTGGCGTGTTTGATTATTTAATTATTTTCTTTTAAAGAGGCAGTAAAGTATTCCTGATTTCATTTATAAGCCTCAAAAGATTAAAATAGGCTTCCCATTGGTTGTTTAATTTTATAGCCAGCTTTTTCCAATCGCAAATGCAGATATACCAGTTTGGGTAAACTGAAATTGTCCCAGTTTGGCCATTTTCTCTCTAGAGTCTATGGAATATGGTGGCCATGTGGTGTTACAAAAGAAAACTATCTTCTTGGGTATGGCTCATAGCTGAAGTCAGCCCATTTAGCCAAGAGGAGGCCCAGGGGCCTTTTCTTGGGGACAGATGGAGTTCCCTCCATTCTGATACACAGAGATGGACAGACACACGGATCCAGACACAGAAAAAAACATACACTAGTGAACTGTTTACCAGATTTAGGGTAGAAAGTCCTACAACTGTTCCCACTCCAATTGCAAGCCCTAAGATGGCCCCTTCTCCAACAGAAAGGACCCCAGTTGGAGGGGAACGGAGTTCACGGGCATCCCTGACGTGACTTATCCTATTCCAGATTGAGCCCGTTGACTCACCGGAAGCAAAAACAAACAAACAAACACATCTAGAGCCTGTTTAGTTTTTTCAGCCACTGGGAAGCATTGAAGGCTGTCGACAATCAGGAGAACTCAGGGGGCAGTCCCTGGGAGAAAGAGCATCCCAGCAGCCCTTGGGAGAGTCCTGAGATTTCTCCAGGAGTTGACTAGCCACGAGCAGAGGCATGTCCCATCTGGGTTGCCAGAAATTTGTAACTGAGCGAAAAGGGGCTCGTTCTGCTCGCTGCAATCCGATCCCAATCAGTTGCAAACAAGTCAGTGGTTGAGAAAGGAAAATTTATTTGATTAGTCAGCATAATGGGAAGATGGCAGACTAGTGTCCTAAAGAACCATCTTAAAATTATACAGAATCTTGAGGCAGTTATATAGGAGAAATGGGCAGGGAAGGAGGGGGTTAAGGGATGGCTAGCATCTGGTGTGATGAACTTCAAGGTGCCCCATTATTTCTTTCTTCTGTCATTTGTGATGAGTACCAACACAGTTTTTCTTTCTAGAGGTCGTCATGTTCCTTGGGAACTCAGAGAACAAAGTTATCATCTTATCACAGCGGGGAGATATACGTAAGCAAGAGTCATAGAACTAGCAGATCATGTATTTTGCAAAAGGGAAAGGTGCTTAATCATCTAGGCTATGTGAAGACCAGAAGGCATTCATAGAGACTAGTGAGTCAGGGTCATAGTTACAATATTGCTTCCTTTCTCTAAGATGGCTTCCCTCATGCTAACTTAAGATCTAGCTGTTACAAGGGAGTAGCTAACCCTCACCCATCTTAGACTTCTTTGGTGTCCACCATCATCTCCAAAAAGAACTTGAGTTGTGCATAACCAAATTGGCCTAAGTTGGTTCGTTTTTTCTTTTCATTTTTAAAAATTTTATTGTGGTAAGAACACTCAACATGAGATCTATCCTCTTAATAAATTTTAAGTGTACAATACATTATTGTTGACTATAAGTACAATGTTGTACAGCAGATCTCTAGTCCTTATTCACCTTATTTAAATGAAACTTTATGCCTATTGATTAATAACTCTTCATTTCTTCTTCCCCTAGCCCCTGGTAACCACCATTCCAGTCTTTGATTTTGTGAATTTGACTATTTTAGATACCTCATAAAAGTGGAGTCATGCAGTATTTGTCTTTCTGTGTCTGGCATATTTCAATTAGCATAACGTTCTTAAGTCCGTCTATGTTGTCACATATTGCAGAATTTCCTTCCTTTTAAAGGCTGAGTGGTATTCCACTGCATGTATATACCATACTTTCTTTATCCATTCATCTCTTGATGGATATGTAGGTTGTTTCCACATCTTAGCTATTGTGAATAGTGCTGCAGTGAACCTGGGAGTGCTAATATCTCTTTGAGATCTTTATTTCATTTCTTTTGGATAAATACTCAGAAGTGAGATTCCTGGATTATATGGTAGTTCTATTTTTAATTTTTTGAGGAACCTCCGTACTGTTTTCCATAGAGGCTGTACCATTTTGTTGGCCTAAGTTCTTTCATAACAAAGAGAACCGTTTATCAATGTCAACAGTACCTGGCCATCTTACTAGATTTCTCTTGTTAGTTTGCTTTCCTGTGTTCCCAATGACTATTTCCAGCCTTTTCTATTCTTCTTACACAGCCAGTGATGACTCTTTCCCTACTTCTGTCAGAAGGTGGTTTTGTCTCTTGCTTCACAGATAAAACAGAAACTGCCAAGGGACAGAGCCTTTAATTTCTGCCGCCAAATCTATAAATCTGCCTGCATTTATACCCATTCTTGGCATCCTCGTGCTATTTAGAAGGAAAGAGATATTCCCGATCCTATCCTTGCTGCTTTCTCTGCAGTTGTGGCTCAAGAATTTCTACAGAGAAGAGCTTCCAGGCAGCATGGTGATTAAGGAGTAGGGGCTTAGGGTGCTTTGTCTTGGAGTACACAGCAAGCTTGGTTTCTTTCTTTCTGTCTTTCCTGTCTGTCTTTATTCCTTTCTTATTTTTCCTTCTTTTCTTTCTCTTTTTTCTTTTTCACTCCTGGCTTCTATTTATTGTGTGTGTGGGAGAAGATGAGCTCTATCCCTTTGCCCCTCTCCTACTTTCCCATATGTCTTAGCTCTGCCACTGCTTGTCAGAAACCTTATACTGTGAATTATTTCATCTCTCAGATGTTTTTAGCTCCTTACTTTCCATAGATTCCTTCCCAAAGGCATTTCTTCAAGTTTTTCCTAAGCTAAAAAAACACTCCAAACCCTTTCTCAGCTATCACTCTGCCTCTCCCAACCTTTATAACCAACCGTATCAACACCCCGCCCCACCCTTCCATATTTATTTCTGTTTCTGCCCCTGCTATATTCCACAATCCATTTCATTGTGCTCTCTGCACGCTGACATGCTTTTGCTAAGGTTTTGCTTTCCTACTTGATGTCTCCTCTCCCCTCTTCCATCCCTGCCATCTTTCCCTTGATGCTTCTATAAGGGGCCAGTGGTATGAGAATATGTTCTGTTTACCATACCCTCAGAAATGCATCCCTGCTGAAAAAGACTAAAAGAAAACCTTTGTTTTGGTTCCAGGGTTGACTCTGGGTCACTTCCCTTTTGTGATATGAAAACAGGATTGTAGAAAATGGGTTGGAAATTTTGCAACTGGCAAAAACTTATTCACTTTTTTCCTTGTAATTTTTAATTTTTGGTTTTGCCACTTTGAAAATTATGTAAATTTTAACAACAGAAAAATAGTAAAGTCACTAATTCTGCCATATAAAAATAATCATGAATAAATGTCTCATGGTGCTACACATGTAGTTTTACAACATGGAATAAAAGTGAATGTAATATTTACTGACTTAAAAAATCATTATTTTCTAGGGATCAAATTCCCTTTCTAGAAAGGATGTGCCAGAATGCTAGTCTGTTGACATTTGTATAAGTCTCTTTAGACTTTAGACACTTTGTGTAAAATAGAGAGAAGGGTTCTTTTTTTTTCTCTCTCAGAAATAGGATTTTATCTGGTTGTTTGAAAATGATTTTTTTTTCTAGTCCTTTAAATAAAGATTGATGCAGTTGGCATTCCTTTCTTTAACTTTTCAGTCTTTAAGGGTAGTTTTTGTTTGTTGACAGTGTTAGAGAATTTGGTTAGATTTGGTGGATACTGAAGTCTGGCCGGATTGTATTGCTATTCTCAGGCAAAGAGCACATCTAATCTATATGATGTCCTCCTCGTAGTGTTCTACCTAGTGTTTGTATTGAAGGATATCGCAAGGAAAACTCAAGTATTCGTGGTCATGGTAAATAATATCCACGTGACTACAGTTCTTGCTGAGTGATAGGTTTCAAAAAATCTCCCAGCATGAAAAAATATCTTCAAATCTATTTGTCTTCCCCATCTTTCTCAGTCTGTGCTAGTTTAGAAGGTATTTAAAACCTTTCACTCAGATCTGGTCTAGTCTACTTTTTAACACTAAGATGGAATCCATTTGATAAGGATAGGGACCAAGCATATCTCTTTTTAGCATATTTTAGGCATCTAATGGACTAATATGAAATTTTCCACTAACTCAAAATTTTAAAATTCCTGCACAATTTTTAACCTACCTATATCCAACTGTTTAAGTTCATTTTTAAAAAGTTAATGAGGAAGGTGATTTTTTTTTTTTTTTTTGGTCTGTAAGTTGAAAAATACAGCCTTTGTTCTGCTAGATCATTATTTGGAAAATAATAGGCTGATACAAATAATTTTCCTCTATTTAAAGAATAAAAAATCTCAAAATATAAAACTAAGTGGTTAAGGAGGAAACTAAAAATCTTTAAAAACCTCTATTGGAAAATTTTCTATTGGAAAAGTTTATGAAGACTTACTGCTTTACTTAGTGTTAGTACTTAAAATCTTTTTTCTTTTTTAAACTTGTAGCTAGCAATATCCTAGTTAATTGGCTGGTTTACCTCAGTTTAAACTTCCCGTAATTGTTATGTTTTTCTTTTACTGTTGAAATATATAAAAATGAATTTATGTTTTTCAAGGGGTTGAAATGTGTGTAACATAAATGCATCTTGTCAGCGTAGTTAATGATAAGTCATTCTTCAGAAGAACAGCTGCACTGCTTGAGTACGGTTTTGTGTTATTAAGCCAAAGAAATCACCTCACACTTTTAGAACAACAGTAACAACAAAATTGAAATTTAGTTTCAAAAGTTTTTTAAACTGTCCTTTCCTGGTTGACTCATACATTTCTCCTTAGCACTAAGGCAGCAGAGGAGTCTAGTTTTTTCTTTCAAGGGGCTTTGCCCAGGAGTTTTGCTAGTACTGACCTGGGGCTAGACGGTGGGCTTGGTGAGATGTTAATATACTTTTCTATCCTAAAGTAAGGTTTGTTTCTGAGAAATAGAAGAGAAGAAACCAACCAACCCTTTAGAAACAGCATATGTTTTGCCTTTCTTTGTAAAGTCTGTAAGCACTCTTCACCTGCTTTTGATGTGTAATTTACTTAAATGTTTATTTGGACAATATTAATCTGCTAAAATATGTTAGGCTCTGAGCTAGATTCTCAGTATGTTTACGAAGAGTTTGTGAAAACCTAGGAAAAATGTCTATTATTGACGTTAGTTAAAAAACAAAAGGATGCAAAATTCTATATGCAATATGGTTACAGAAGTGTGTTTAGAGAAAAGACTAGAAGTCAATAAGTCAAAATACTATTAGGATTCCCCTCCTTTTTTACTTTTTTTTGTTTGTTTGTTTTTGTGAGGAAGATTAGCTCTTAGCTAACATCTGTTGCCAATCCTCCTCTTTTTTGCTGAGGAAGATTGCCCCTGAGCTAACATCCGTGCCCATCTTCCTCTACTTTATATGGGACGCTGCCACAGCATGGCTTGATAAGTGGTGCATATGTCTGCATCCGGGATCTGAACCTGCAAACCTGGGGCTGCCGAAGCGGAGCACGAGAACTTAACTGCTATGCCACTGGCTGGCCTCTCCTTTTTTACTTTTTGATGAATGTTTATTATAGAAATTTTGGACATATAAATACACACGTGTATGCGTTTGCGTGTCTTTTAATTTCTTTTCCCCTCATACAACCTTCAGTTCCAATATGTATTGCTAAGATTGGAAAAGATTTAGTTTGGTGTAGTTAGACTTTTACCTCCAAGACAATGGCTTAACGATGAAAGTTATTAAATAAATTGCCATCCAAGTGTATCTATGAGTTAACAAGCTTTTAGCACATAACACTGTGCTGGGGGAGATTAGAAGAAAAAAGGGAATTTAAGACACAACCTCTGCTTTACAGGACCTTATGATCTGGTAGAGGAGAGTGTATAAATTTTAACAGACATAATTTGTAAAGGGGTTTAAATGACATTGCTGGGCAGGATGCGATTAAATGCCAAAATTTGCACTTAAGTACTATTGGAGTTCAGATTAAAGGAGCTTTATCGGAAGCTGAAGTACTTGGGAAACACCTAATAGTAGAAGTGAAACTTTACGTGAATCTTTAAAAATAGATAGTATCTGGATGGAAATAAAATATACAGAATGAGTGTAGATTTAACTTTAAAGACTTTATCCCCACCTGGCTAATGCATTCTTTGTAAAGGATTGTTCAGTATTCAGTTTCTTCCTTATATAAAAAAAAAAACACAACCACAATTACAGCAATGAAATTGCTAATAATAGGATCTGAATTGGGCAAAGAGCAGTAGAGGAGGGGATATTCTGGTCTGAGGGAAGGAGAGCAACTTGAGGCTGGAAGAGGAACCACAAGGAGAGCCTTGCTTTGAACATGGGAATATTTAGGATCCCTTTGCGAGCATGGCTGCCTTTCCTTGAAGTGGATGTCATTAAAGAAATTATAGAGTGTGTATATTTGAGTATTTTATATTAAGATGTTGATCTGTAAATCCCTTAGGTAGGTATCTTTTACCTTTCATACATAATATATCTTTTTACTTAATTAGAAAATATTTATTGAATTGATAAAGAGGACTCTAAGCTTTCAAAAAGATGACTTTCTTGGGTTTTTTTTTTTTTTGTAGATCTCATTTAAAACAAAGTGCTTCTTAAAAAATTACTTCACAGCTGAAGAATATAACTTAGCAATGCTCAAAAGTATTTGCTACCTTAGTGGGGAGAGGGTGTCTTAAATGTCCAGGTATATGTATGTGCTGTGGTTTATATATCTGTCTCGTAAGATAAATTTAAACTGATTAGGATTTCCTTAAACTGGAAAACTGTTAGGAAAAACCATTTCAAAAATATATGAATCCCTTCATCATTTTAAAATAATAAATTTCTTTTAGAAGTAAACAACTTACTCTTTTCAGTATTGTATGCCTAACCTCTATTAAGCAAAAATAGATTTAAAACATTGTAGAGTGAGTAGTCTTAAAAATGGGACATATATTTATTCCTGAGTTTTAAGTAGATTTAGAACTTAATGCACATATCAGTTCTTTTAGGGATAAATGGATGAGGATCAAATGTGAGAGTATTTAAATGATTCTCAAGATTTTCTGGTTCATGTGTAGTGGTATTGAACTCTTTAGTCCTGGGCTTTAATTTGTGCCTGGTGCTAACCTGATGCTGTGCAGGGACACTCACTGCCTCCCTTCATTCAGTCCCTCTAATTATCCCCACTTCCTGGGGAGCTTGCTTAGACCTGGGCATGAGTGCTTGTTACTAAAATATTGTGCTACTCTGGCTACATGTAACAAGGTAGTTTTTGATATAAGATTTATTTATAGCTGAACCGAATAGGAGGCTAAAGTCGTTTGCTATGGTTTTATTTAATCAAATCGGTAGGGAATATTATGGAAATTATTTGGTTAGACAGTGGCTTAGGCTTATAATAAATGGAATCATGGTTAATATAGTACCTGATCTTATTTGTTACATTGTTATTTTTTAGTGCATATTCAAAAAGAGATCTGACTACATAAATGATATGTGAAACAAGCAGATTTGCAATTTTGTGTATATTTACGGATGATGGCAGTTTTTTTTGCTGGGAGCATCTGTTAATGCAGAGATTTGTCTCTTCAGGTTCATGTGAAAATGGCGGATGAGGCTGTCTGTGTTGGCCTGGCTCCCACCAGTAAAAGCTACCTCAACATGGATGCCATCATGGAGGCCATTAAGAAAACCAGGGCCCAAGCTGTGAGTCTGAATGAATCTGTCTACTGCAGCTGTTTCAGATGTAGTGAGCAGAAAGCTAGTTTGTATTTTTAAAAAAATAAGAAAGAATGATTGAAAATGCTGTTGCAGTTAGTTCATGTCACATGAGTTAAATGTGGCCGAATTCGCTACTGGAAATCAAAGGCTTTGTAGCATCTGTCAGTGTTGGTCGCTGATCCTGCAGGTGGCTGCTGGATTCAGCTTTCACAGCAGGGAGCAGTTTCAGTTCATTTCCAAATTTGCTAGAAAAAAAAAGAAATCCCAATTAGTTTCGAGTATTAACTCTTTCAGTGTAATAAGAGCATTTAAAAAAAATTATGTATTTTGAACAGGATTCAAAAGACCCTGGTTTAAATTCTGTTGTAATCATTTAAAAATTATGTAAACTTAATTACACTTCCAGAAATAGAAACAAAGCAATTGGTAGTTATTTTAGTTTGATCATGTCAATAGAATGTACATAACTTACATGGAGAAATCAAGAATTCACCCCACCCCTAATTCTATTTGAATGGAGTAGAATCCAAGGGGAAAAACTGTTTTCTGACATCAGGAATAGTGTTTTGTTGTTGTTGTATGGTGGTGTGTGTTTTTTTGATATCAGAGAACTAATTACATATAATGTCAAAAACTCTGCAGAGTTATCTCTAAAATTGGATGGAAGCAGCCAACACCAGCAATTAGCCTGGAGTGCTTCAATTAGTGTTCACATTTCTTTTGAAAGAAATGTTTTAGTAAGATGCATGTTTAAAGAAAAAACTGAATTCATGAATCCATGTTATAGATGTTTACAGTTTATTAGCAGAGTTAATGAAGCTAAAACTTTTTTAACCTTTTAACTATAGCTTATCAGAGTACAGTTTTTCATTGAACATTTATTTAAATGAAATTGGTGGAGTGAAACTCTTTTCCTGTGATGTAGTAGTTTAAATTATTCTGTACCATGTTCGTACAGCTTAGTTCAGCATTTAAAAATCTCATGTGTAGCTACTTCTAGATTATGATATTGGCTCCTTCAGAAATTTCACATTTCTTATAGCCAAATTGTTTTACTAGGAATGTATTCAATACTGACTGATAATAGAAGGGCTAAATTTATGTTTGGCCAGTGTGGTAGAATAAAAAATTACTTGATTAGAACAGACCGGTAGAATTTAGATTGTAGCCATGTGGCTTGTGAGAGAGCGTAGCATAAAGTGGTGATGAATGGCAAAGTGGGGTGAGGAGGGAAAGAAGAGTAGATATCAGAAGAAAAAAAAATTCAGAGTAAAAAGAAAAAGTAAAACCAAACTTCTGTTTTAGTTAGATTTGACTGAAACTGCTCATTGGGTAGTGGCTGAGTACATTAATGTTGTCAGGAATAAAATGTTAGTTGGCTTCCTAGCCAGGGTTTTGGAAAGTAGCAGTTCCTGGTACTGTAAAGAAAGGGGAATTAAGAGTTTTTCATATATTTTGCAAAAGGTTCCTTTAACATAATTCTTTGTCCTCCCAGTCACTTGAAAATTCTCCAAACTTGTGGCCAAAGTTAGCTTAAGAAAAAGTAGGGAGAGTTTGAGTTGTGTTGAATAGCGTAGTCAAATGCAGGTGGGCAGGAAGATATGTAGGTAGATGGCCCTGATTGCAGTTAGGACGAAGGTGGTGTGCCTGAGGTGAGCATCAAATAGGCAGTTTGAGTCTGTACTCAGGAATGGGAGTTGCAGCTGGCCGGTATGTAAGAGAAGTGACCTTACTCAAGGGCCCTTGAACAATAAATACATGAATGCACTCTGTATTTCGCTTATAAAGGTTTTGCAATACCGATAAAATTGAAAATGCTTTTCATTTTCCTTTCTCAGGTACATCCAGGTTATGGATTCCTTTCAGAAAACAAAGAATTTGCCAAATGTTTGGTAAGTTTGTAATGAACCAGAAACTGTTAACTTATATTTCAGAAAGCAGTGTAATGGTGTTGTTTTTGTAAATGTGGACAGTGATGAATTATAGGAATTATAGAATTTTAATTGACCCAACAATTCTTTGTAAACAGTAAAAAGTGAAGAGTTTTTATTCTGTAACCCGTCTTGATTTGAAGAGTAAAAATGGAAAAGTTATAAAATCACCATTACACCTATGAATGACACCTAGTTTATTATGTATTGCATGGACTTTGACTTTTAAATTTAAAAACTTCGGATTTTTAACTAAATATGTCTGGGAGTCCAGTCATATATTAATTGTTATACCATAGCATGGAATGTGAAGCCAGAAGTAAGATTCTATTTTTTTTCTTTTTGCTGCATATGATGGCACTTAAGATCAAAAAAAGTTATTTTATGATCTGAGTATCCTCCTGATATCATGATCCTGGTTAGGTGAATTAACCTGTACTTGCTATTAAACTGATTTTCCAGGTGTATTTATAACTACATTCGAGGTGGTATTGAAATCTTAGTTTTTGGGTACTAAAACATGATTTTGAAAAATGTTTTAAAAAGCTCATTAGATCAATTACCCAAGGTATTAAATTATCTTAATTTATTATTCTAATATGTAATACTTTGTTTCTATGGTATACTTGTATTTTGTTCTTCCATGGATTCAAAATCATTTATGAACATAATCATCGTTTTCTAGATGAAATTTCCACTTAAAATCTCAATTTCTTGAGATCATAGAGTTCTAGCTGAGAATTATCTATTTTAACCAATTTACTTTATTCATTAAAAACTAAGGCCTGAAGATTAAACTAAGGCCTAAAGAGATTGTGACTTAAGGTCACACAGAAGGCTAATAGGAACAAGTGTCTGGAGAGGGCAAATTTGGTGGAAGTACCCAAAGGTCCAGATTTACCAGGTTTCACGCAGTGTATCCACATTTTCCTATTTATACCCCTTTTTATTTTTTATTTTCTTGTTTGAAATTTTGGCTGAGGTTCTGTTATTATGTAAGAAAATGATTTGAAAATAATACTTACATTTAAATGTACTTGTACAATATAATGTGTTAAATTTGTGTGTATAGATGAGGAGTTTCTGTGGTGCATGGGCCAAATGTGGCCTGCTGCCTGTTTTTGTAGATTAAGTTTTATTGGCACACAGCCACGCCCATTCATTTCGGTGTCGTCTGTGGCTGCTTTTGCTCCCTAACAGCAGAGTTGTATATCTGCAGCAGACACTGAAGGGCCTGCAAAGCCTAAAATATTTACTGTATAGCCCTTTATAGAAAAAGTTCACCAACGCCTGGTGTAGGTGAATGTCTGAGTCCCAGAGAAGTTAAATGACGTGGCCAGTTTATCCATTCATGCATTTATGCCATCGCTAAAGAAATGCTTATTTGGTATCTATGTTTAAGGTGTTTGAGAAGGATATAAAAATAAATCAGATGTGGGTCCTGCTCACGAGGAGCTCATAGTCATGTTGTGGAAAATAAGTCAAGTTCACAAATGACTTCAATTCAGGGAAGAAAATAAAATGAAGAAGTTCATATTCTCCATAAAGGAAGATAAGAGAGATTATTTCCATCAGAGGTTTCATGTTAAAGAGTGTAGAATATATGACTGCCGTCCTTAACCTTCTTTCTAATATTGTCTCCTCTATCTTCTTTTATCAGTGTTATGTCTCAGCCAAGCCGCACTACATGCTGTTCCCAAACATGGCTGGCTCTTTCCTGTTGCATGCTTTTCATCACTCTTTCACCAATGGGCATACCTGTCTTCTCATCCCACATTTCCAACTACTACCTGTCCTTAAAGGCACAGTTCACATGTTATCTCTACTAGGATAGTTTTCCATAACCTTGTGGTGAGAAGTAATCTCTTTCCTCTGTCTTCTAGAGCATTTAAAAATTTTTTTCGATTTCTTATTTTGTATACCACTTTCCATATTGTGCTAAAATTGTTTCTGTATTTTAATCTCCTCTTCAGACAAGAGACTTGGTCTTATCAGTCTTTGTTTCCCTTTTGTTATCTATCCTAATGATTTCTACATAGTAAGTTGAATGAATGTTATGGAAGGATTCAATAAATATTATTAGGTTAAGAATTATAAAACAACCTGCAAGAAAATTTTCCTCCTATCACAAAAAGGACTGTTTTGTAACTATAAGGCAGTATTGCTATGTATTTTTTTCACTCTGAAAACATGCAGCTACTGATAACTAACCCTCGCTCTTTTTTTGTGCATCATGGCAAGATTCTTACTTGGGATATAATTTTCCTAGCATTAAAATCTTTTCCCATTGGACTGTGCCATTTAAAATGCTCCTTTTGAGGGGCCAGCCCGGTGGCGCAAGCGGTTAAGTGCGCACGCTCCGCTGCGGCGGCCCGGCGTTTGCCGGTTCGGATCCTGGGCGCGCACCGATTCAGCACTTGGCAAGCCATGCTGTGGCGGCGTCCCATGTAAAGTGGAGGAAGATGGGCACGGATATTAGCCCAGGGCCAGTCTTCCTCGGCAAAAAAAAGAGGAGGATTGGCAGATGTTAGCCCTGGCACAGGGCTGATCTTCCTCACAAAAAAACAAAAACAAAATGCTCCTTTTGGAATATCTGGTTATAATTGGTAAGTTCCGTAAAAATAACACAGTGAAATGAAATTGCTTATGGATTTTGTCATGCCAGATAGACGTTGCTTGAGTGATTGGTGACCAACCATTGAAATGTGATCGTTATTATCCCAAACTAGGTATATTCTTAGAATATCTGATTTCCAACATAGTGGTGACGGATTACCATGTTGGTGGCAACTTTTGGTAAGGAAGACTAGCAGAAGATGGAATTTTTTTTTTTAAGTTTAATGCTGCAGAGTTCCCTCTATTGTAATACTATATCTTATGCTTGAAATTTAATCAAATACGAAGATTTTTTTCCATTAATTTCTGGTTCTGTTTTTTTTATTGCTGTTCACAGAGCAGCATAATATTTATTTTGTTTATAGAAAAACTATTTGTGCCTTATCACCTGATACACTGTTGTGTTTAGTTAATAGTTATGAACAAAAAGAGTTCTTGAATTTTTTTCTGAATTTACGCTATATATTTGCCTTAGTATTCAATAAACCAAATGTAAAAGCATATTAAACTTTATAAGTTTTCTTTACAAGATAATTTTTTATGCTTAATTTACATGAAGTGTGATCATGTTACATACAATCCCTACTGTACATAATTTAAATAAAATCATGTCTTGTTTGTTTTTGCTTAAATAATTCATGGAAAAAACAAAGCTGTAAATAACCCTCATAAAGAATAGCAATTTTCAGGAATTTTAATGTGCTGAGCAAACAGATTTTATTTCCAAACTGTTTTACACACTGTGTTTCTCCTCTGGGTTTCTTGTGTTCTGAGCAGTAAAAGAACAGTGATGAGAGGCTGTGAGGACTATTAGGATTAAGAAAAGAAATTCCAATGGAGTTTACAAAAGAGCTTTGAAAAGTAAAACTACTTGCTTCTGGTAAAAGGGGATATTAGTTTAAAGAGATTTCATAGTGTTCCTAGTTATCTTTCTGGTTTATATATGTATATTTTTTCATATTATCATATTTTAGTGCAACAGCATTATAAGTTACAGTAATAAGCTTTATGAGAAATTTATATGTTAAATTTAATAATTTGTGTTTTGTGTTTGAGTCTCATCCATGTATTTAAAAGATGTCTGTATATATGCCTATAGATAGTGAGTTCTATCCAGAATGCTCAGCATTGAGAGTATAGAAGAGAGCTGTGGCAAGCAGTTGAGGTTTGATGAATGCATTCTTTTATCTCCTTTCATTGGAGACTTTTTAGCAAGATAAAGAATATAACTATTGTGAAAACAATGATATGTAATTTTTTATCCATTATATTAACCACAAATTTTAAAAATACCTGTAACATCTAGTGTGTAGGCAAGCACACAGGAAAATTGTCTTGTTCTTGGGAGTGTAAATTATTTCAGCTCTTTTTTTTTAAGTGCCAGAAATTTGCTAGTATTTATCAAAATTTAAAATGTATATGTTCTTTGACTTGACAATTCCACTCTTAAGAATTTCACCTACAAAGATATACTTTAAAAAATGTTCATTGAAAGGTTGTTTATAATAGCAAAATTTGGAAATAGCTCAAAAATTTTTCATCTGTAAAATGAAGACTGTGACACCTACCCTGCAGGTTGGTAATAAAGATTAGAAACAACACATATAAAGAACTTAGCACAAAGTCTGGCATCGCCAGGCAGATTACCTTAATCATTATGGTGTTAATAATTATTACTTTAGTAGACGGCAAGAGCTATTGAAGAGTTTTTAGGAGAATGAGATAGTTAAAATTAGTGTTTTGGGGCACTTAATCTGATAGTTTTCATGTGTCTTTTGGGAGTTTAGATTTTTTTTCTTCTGTTAAGGAGATTAATAATTTGATATAATTATGCTGCTATGGATGTATACATGATACTGTATCTTACAAAATACTTTGACGTATATGACTTTATTTAATTCATGCAACCATTGAAGCTGGATATTATGAAATCTGTTTAACAAAAAGAAAACTGAGACTGAGGTGCAGGGGCTTGCCAACCATCACACTATGCTAAGTAACAGAATCAGGACTTGGCCTAGGTTGGCTGGCCGTTAAGTACAGAGCACATTTAAAAATTACTATACCTTGGTTGGCTCAGTTGGAAAGAGTGAGGGCAAATAATAGCCGAACAGTGAAGAGCAAACAACTGTAGTGAACTTAGCCAGAGCCCGGAGAAATCTTCCCCCCATGTTAATAGTAATATAGGCAACACGTGAGATCAGGTTGTAGGAAAATGACTGTTGTGTGGATAGAAACGTGAAGAAAGCCTTTTGCTAGGTCATTGATCTTCAGTTATGAGGTTGTAATCCATGGTGTGTTGTTCTGATTGGGAAGTATGTTGTAAGTACTTTGAGAACGCTAAAATTCTGAAGTTAGCAAGTTTGTCAGTGACTTTGTGACTTTATTTAACAATATTTTTGTTCTTAAAATAGTTGAGAGTGAATTTGAAGTGGTCCGTGTGATATTCTATTCACTCATATTTGGGAACAAAAATTTTTTTTTAGTAGGAGCAAAAGGAGAGGCTTAGACCTTGCAAGTCCACAGTTGTATATAACTCTTATTTTATCTATATAGGCTGTAATCTAGGTAGCTCATGGAAGTATGTTTTGTGTGTGACTGTTATTTATCTATGTCATGGCTTAAGAAAGATTGAGAACTGTTACTACAGTGTATTTGTAGACATCTAGTTTTAACTACATAAATTTTCTTATCATTAACATTATTAGATTTTCCATTTTGGGCATAGATCTTTGATTTTATTATAGTAAAATTTTTAAATTTTGGGAACATAAAATGTTAAGAAATTTGAGTCTCATGTATGCATTGAAAAATAAGATTGCCTCTGTCTGTGAACCTCTGATCCCTGTCTCCAGTTTAAATCCCTAGAAGCTACCACTGCTATCATATTTATATTCTTCTGGAGTGTGTGTGCTAGAATTTTGCTATAGATTTGTTATATAGGGTACTCTTATTACCTGAAGTTGGATTTTGTTTGTAAGAAAAGAAGTGGCACAGAACTTTTCTTTCCTTCCTCCAGGCTCTTAAAAATAGGTATGGAATACCTACCTACAGGTATATTTGCACCATTCTCATTTAATCTTCATGGCAATCTTTGATGTATTCTTATTCTTATTCTTGGTTTTATAGAAGAGAGAAGAATCTCAGAAATAAATGCTTTGCCCAGTGTCGCATAGCTAGTAAATAATGAGTATAGATTCCAACAAAAGTCTTCTGACTGTAAATCCCCTGCTCAGTAAATGTTTCAAACTGCATCTAAGATGAATTAGAACTAGGCTGGGTTGTTAGTGTTTTTTTTGTTGTTTGTTTTTGTTTTTCAATTGATAGCTTTTGCTGGCACCTATTTCTGCTGTTGGATGGAGACTGTTCTCTTTCTGCTCCTTTTTTATCCCCTACTGGTATACCATTGTTGAGATCTAAAAACGGAATTCTTTCCCTTTTTTTTACGTCATGATGTTAGAGGCCAGTGAAAGTAACTGTCTTCACTTGGATTTGCTGACTTTATAAGTAAAGTACTGGAGTGAGCTGGTAGAGCTATAGAATAGTCTCTGATGCCTTTTACGTCTCCATGATATTCTTAGGTTGAACTGATCAAGTCTTGCAGAATTTACAGTAGAAAGTTCACTGATTCTTTTCCTTTTGACAGTAATTTTGTAATATATTTCTAATTGTGACTCATAAATATGTCATATTCAAGAGAATTTATGAAAACCTTTGAAAGAAACTTCATAAACCCTTTTCATAACAGAATGTCTGTTGAAATGCGAGGATATGTTTCTTTTCCTGCATATTTGATTCCAGTTCAGCTTCTAGAATATTTGGTGCAGAATTTGAAGATGATGTTGTGTAGACATGCTCTAAAGTGGATACATGAAAAGGAAAAATCTTCCTTTATTTTTAGGGAATCTTTTAGGGACTTTTTTAAGGATGTAGATAAGGCAAATACATTTAGGGTTGTGGGGTTTGGGGGGATAGTTTCAATAGGCAAGTTAAAAATCTGGGCTTTGAGGAGCCTGGGATTTTCTTCCCTTTGCTTGAAGTTAGAACGGTTTGAATTTTATACTCTAGCTTTTCTTCTCCTCTCTGTCCTTGCAGTTATTAGCACAGTCTGGAGTCAGAGTTAAAATTCTTGCTCTGCCACTTCGTAGCTAGCTGTGTGACCTTGGACGAGTTGCTTGTTTGACTCTAAAGACTCTCAAGTGTCTTATGCTTACTGATTGCATGATATATATTTTTCCATCTGACTTTCTTTATTGAACGCATGTCTGTTAGAGCCAGCATGTAGTTGGGTCATGCTTTTTTAATTGTTCTGATAATTTGTATCTCTTAATTGTAGTGTTTAGTCTATTAAGGTTTTTTGTTTGCCTTAGTTTATTTTCTTTAATAGCAACTTTATTGAGAATATAATTCACATACTATAACACTAACCCTTTTAAAGTGTACAATTCAGTGATTTTTAGTATATTCACGAAGTTGTGTAACCATCACCACTATGCAATTTCAATAAGATCTATTAACATTTAATAAATTACTGATGTGGCTGGATTTATGTCTGCCATTTTATTGTTTGTTTGTCTCCTCTTTTCACCTTCTGTTTTCCTTTTCTGTCTTTTTCGGATTATTTTAATTTTTGGAATTCCATTTAAATTTATCTACTGAATCTATCATTTACATTTTTTAGTGCTTTTTCTAGGGATTACAGTATACATCCTTAACTTTATATGGTCTACTTTACATTAATATTTCAGATAACATGTAGAAATTTTGCAACTGTAGTCTGCTATTCCCTTCTTCCCATCACCGTCCTCTATGTTATAGTTGTCATATGTATTTCATCTGCATGTATTATAAATTCCATGGGAAAATGTCATAATTTTTGCTTTAAACATGTTTGAAGTGAGTTAGCACATTTCCTTCATTAATGATCCAAATATCATGCAGTTGAAATTAAGATTGATTTTTATTTTTGTCCATTTTTAGGGTACATAGAAGAATTATTATGTTTTATTTTTATTTATGTTTTATTACATATATTTTTAATTGTGGTAAATCATACATAGCATAAAAGCTACCCTTTTCACATTTTTAGTGTACAATTCAGTGGCATTAAGTACATTTACCATGTGCAACTGTCATACTATTCATCTCTAGAACTTTTTCATTATCCCAAACTGAAACTCTGTACCCATTAAACAGTAACTTCCAATTTTTCCCACCCCTACCCCCTGGTAGCCTCTGTTCTACTTTCTGTCTCTATGAATTTGCTTATTCTAGGTAACTCTTATAAGTGGGATCATATAATATTTGTCCTTTTGTGTCTGGCTTATTTCACTTAGCATAATGTCCTCAAGGTTCATCCATGTTGTAGTATGTGTCAGAATTTCATTGCTTTTAAAGTCTGAATAGTCTATTATATGGATATACTACATTTTGTGTATCCATCATCTGCTGATTGTCACCCACCTTGTGTACAGATAGAAGGCTGAAATCATACTTTTTAATTCTTTTGTATCACTCAAGAAGCTTTTGATACTGGCTTAAGACAAGGTTGACATAAGGGAAGCCATATTGTAGAAAAGAAAAACTGTATTGTAACTTTGGGAATGACCTCTGACAAACTAATCCAGCTGGCTATGCACCCTCCAGGAGATCTAACTGCTCTGTAGATTTTACGACCCCTGCTTGTGCATGTACCTCCTAGCTGTGATAAGATGATAACTTTGTTTTTTTGAGTTCCTTAGGAATATGATGACCCCCGAACAGACAATCTGTGCTGATAGCCATCATCAGTGAAAACTGAAAGATTTGGTGTGGCACTCCCAGTCTGTCACACCAGAAGGTCAACATTCTTAATCCTCTCCCCAATAACCCAATGGCCTATATAACTGCTGTAAGATTTCATGCCCCCTTAAGATGGTTCTTTTGGACATGAGTCGGCCATCTTCCCTCTTGCTAGCAAGCTGTAATAAAAAAGTCCTTTTTCTCCTACCACCTTGCCTCTTGAGTATTGGCATGTCTTGCGGTGAGCAAAAGGCCCCCCCGTTGGGCGGTAACACTTTCAGTATGTGCTTGTTAACTATTAGATGAGAGAAGTTGCTGAATTAAAATTTGGAATTCTGGAAATATAGAAAGGGCAGTTTGAGAAATCTTCCTGTATTTTTATGTTGTAGTGCTATTTTTCATTTATAGTAACTTCATGATCTCTTAAAATTTATTTTCATCCATTTATTTGTATGTAACCCCTAAACTTAGAATTCAGTAGGAAAGATTTTTTTTTTATTCTAGTGAAGGTAATAGATTGGAGATTTTGTTAGATTAAATGAAGTAACAGGGGCCAGCCCGGTGGCACAAGCGGTTAAGTGTGCGCGCTCCGCTGTGGCAGCCTGGGATTCGCCGGTTCGGATCCTGGGCACGCACCGAGGCACTGCTTGGCAAGCCATGCTGTGGCAGCGTCCCATATAAAGTGGAGGAAGATGTGCACAGATGTTAGCCTAGGGCCAGTCTTCCTCAGCAAAAAAAAAAGAGGATTGGAAGATGTTGGCACAGGGCTAATCTTCCTCAAAAAAAAAAAATGAAGTAACATAAATTATCACTGTTACATATAGTTAATGATTCTTACTGCCCCAAATACATTCTAAAATTAAAATTTTAAGTGCATCCTTTCTAAAGTAGGTAAAGAGGCAGAAATAATGAGATGATTGCTGGGGCTTTGTTTTTAGCCTAGACCTTATCTAAAGATATTGTTACAAAGTTCCTGAGGCACCATATTGAAGCACAGCATGTGATATGCTAATTTGCTAAGCAGAGAGTATTCTTTTCTTGTATGTGCACACTTCCCAACATGCTTATAGTGTATTTGTGTGCACCCCCTGTGTGTGTGCATATGTGTGTATTTTCTTAGCTTTTTATTCAGTCTTTCACATGCTAGTTGGCTGTTGAATGTAGATGTTAAGAGAAATGAGAACATATCATTTGATAAAAATGATGTGTTGCATTTCTTAACCATTTTATTTTATTTGTAAGGAAATGTTTTGATAATGACAGCTTTAGAGATGCTGTTGCTGATTAGAATGCTGCAATTTATATAAAATATATTGAATATATAGACAGAATTGGTTATATATTTATATATGATATATAAAAGTCAGTACATTTCACTAGGGTAGTAGCATGCATTAGCTCAGTGTTTATTATTAATTGTATAATGGCATAATATTTAGAAGGCTAACTTTGGTTACTCTACTGTTGCAATACAAATTTAAAATCAGTTTTAAAATAATTGTTGAATCTAGGTGATGAATAACTGGAGATTTATTATATCATTCTGTCTACTTTTGATTGTTTTAAACTTTTCATTAAAAAAATCTGTAGAAGGAAATACGTTAAGACCAGAAGAAGTGTTTTTATGTCCTATATTATTCTGGGAGGCCAGATTATCATAGAGTATATAATGGATTCAGTCTTAATTTGATTGTGTTAGAGAATATATTAAACTTGGGAGACATTAAAGCTCTCCTTCATATCCAATATGAAGAGATTTCAGCCATTGTCTTTGAAATGTTTCCCTGTTATCAAAATGTCTGCTTTTACTCTTCTTCATCCCTTCTATTTAATGTTTTCATACCAGGAGAAAGAACATTGTTTTGTCTTTATCATTTAATATTAATAGAATAGACACCAAATTAAAGTCAAAGTGTGGTATCTAAAAGCATTAAGTTTTTCCAGGTCATCTTGGTTTGTCACATCTTGATTTAAGGCCACTGTAAAGAGTAAAGAAGTACCCTTCTCATGTGTATAAACTGGTCACTAGACTAGAGGGGAGATACAGAAGGAAAATCCCTCCTAGGTAATGTCAGTCACCAAAAAAAAAAATAAATAAATTCACTTGTTAAAAGGGCTTAATCTGGAGCAATAAGGAGTAACTTTCATTACCCCAGGTATCACATTAAAGTATTTATGTTTTACGTCCCATGATGGTAAGCTACTTCTACTAAGACTTATCTATAACATAGCGTTACATTTCTCAAAGAGCTTTTACCATGCTATGCTTTTATGGTGTGTGCTTGGATTAAACTAGACAAAGAAAATTATCTCCAGGACAGATTAATTGACACAAGAAATAATCATATTTTGATTCATTTGTGTTTGTTTATAATAGAATAAGAATTTGAGAAATTAAGTCCTTCCTTTGTCATATTACTGTGTTAGACCATTAATTCCCTGCCCCTACGGAACATCCATTAACACTTGGCACAGTTAGGAAAAATGATGTGGTACAGTAGGATGAGCAGCTTCCACTGATAGTATATATATTTTTTAATTGCAAGAAACCAAACAGGCGAACTCACTTGAGTTCACCTAGCAAAGGGTAAGAATCTATGTGGAATAATTTCGGATGGATTACAAAAATGGAAGAGACCATTATTTCATTTACATAAAGAGGTTTATCTCATACCTTCTGGCAGGAGTGGGAAGGTACCAGGCACTATTCTAGATACTAGTTAAATTCAGTGGTGAGCAAGACAAAAATCTGAGTTGTCATGGAGTTATTTTCTAGTACAGGAAGGTAGATAATGAATTAACAAAGTCAGATCATGATGAGTGCTATAAATAAAATACAGGGGGATGATGCAAGACAGCATTGGTTCCTGGGGCACCTGGGTCTCCTTGAGACCCTTGAGAAAACAAAACTGTGTTCATAGTAGTTTTTTCCCCACTCATTCTCCCATGATTGTGCAGTAGGGTTTTCCAGCGGCTATATGATGTATGTTATCATAACAGATTGAATGCAGAACCAGATATGAGAATCCAGTTGTCTTCTATTAAGCCAGATGTTAGAGATTTGCAAAAATGTAAAACATTTCCACTCTTACTGATTTATTTGTCATGGAAATGTTAATTCTAATTGTTAATTTTAAATGAGTTTATTCTTTTAAAAAGAATTGATAAATATTTTTAAAATGTCTTCATTTTAATATAGTGAATATTGATAGATATAACACACATAAGCAAAAGTTCTTTGAGATGATCAATTTCTTAGAACTGTAAAGAGGTTCTAAGCCTAAAAAGTTTGAGAAACACTGTGTCAGAAGGTGAATGGATGGTCTGTTTAGATAAGATGGTACCAAAAACCTCTTTGAGAGGATGACCTTTAAGCTGAGATTTCATGGGAGAAGAGCATTCTAGGGAGAAAAGCAAGATTTCTATGACTACCCTTCCCCACTGCACTTCCACATTCTTTTCTGGCCTTATTATAATTACTTACATGTCAGTCAAGGACCTTTACTTATCTATCTCTGAATTCCTGTTGCTTACCACCTTACTTATAAGTCATTAATAATTCCTTCCCAATTTTAATGGAATTGCTTATATGCATTTCCAAACATGAAACAACCTTTTGGAAGGAGGCTTAATTTCTTTGCTATTCATACCGAGCTAATTTGAAATATATTTTTATTACTTTAAAAAAATTAACGAATATTTGTTAGGATCTATTATTTCCTATTAAATTAATTCCTTTTGCATGAAAAAAATCATATATTGGATTTCTATATATGATTTTAGTGTAATATGGCTTTGTCTTCCATGTATATTTTTGCATTTGTTTTGCATTCTTTATACTTTGGAGTTTTAATTTGGGCCTGTATTTATTAGTGTAGTGTATAAAGACTCTCTGTGTTTTTTATTATCATGCCTGCTACTACCATCCTTTATCATACCATTTAAAAGCAAAAGCAATTTTAAAAATGAATAGTAGAGAAGGACAGAAAGGAAGTAATGAGTTTAGATAAAATCAGAGTATAAGCCACAAGGTTGATTGTGACCATAATATGACAGGACAAGATTTCTACCCTTAGCAAATCCTTACCTTTTTCTGAGTGCTTACTGTGTGCCGGCCTTATTCCAAGCACTCTGAGTACTAACTCATTTGCTTTTAATAACAGCCCTATGGGTGGATAGTATGTCTTCACTTACAAGTGTAAGAAGCAAAAGGGGGGTGAGTTTAAGCAAGTTGCTCAAAGTCACACAGCTGTTAGTGCCAGGGCAAGGATTTGAACCCAGGCATTGCCTACACTCCTAACTTCTGGGCTATGCTACCTCTGCAGAAGAGATTGTACAACTTGTTGTGTAATGAAACAAAATAAAACCTTAAAATATTTTCATCTCTCTTTTTCTCACCCATCAATATGTTTTCCCTGTAAGACTATATAATTTGTTTTAATTTTATAATTATAGTTTGTTAAGCCTCTTGGTATCTCTAGCTTGTAGAACAATTCCAGACCCAAAGGGACTATACAAAGAGTTGTCTGGGGGCCAGCCTGGTAGCGTAGTGGTTAAGTTCGTGCACTTTGCTTCAGCAGCCCTGGGTTCACAGGTTCGGATCCCAGGTGCAGACCTACGTGCCACTTATCAAGCCATGCTGTGGCAGGCATCCCACATATAAAGTAGAGGAAGATGGGCACGGATGTTAGCCCAGGGCAAAAAGAGGAGAGTTGGCAACAGTTGTTAGCCCAGAGCTAATCTTCCTCACCAAAAAAAAAAAAAAAAAAAGTTTTTTTGTAAAAGTTCAGCTTTTCCCCCTAAAAGCTAAAAGTGGGAAAAAGAAGCGGATGAAATAAGAAGAAAAGCACATAGAAGAAAGAGAACAGTGGAAAGCAGTGGTGGTTTGTGGTAGAGCCTGTAGTGTGGTGGCTCTCATTGAGTCAGTGTGTGGCAGCCATGTCAGCAGCCAAGAACAGGCATGTTGGAGGACTCACTGTTCAGGTGGTTTGGCCAGTATAGTTTTAGTGACTGGGATGTAGAGGTCTTAGCAGTAACACTATTTGGAGGAGATTAAAAACAGCAATGGGAATGATTAACTACAGATATTGAAAGATACCAAATAAGGAATAAGAAAAGATAGAAGAGAAAACAGTTCTCTCTGAGGTGCCAAAAAGTAACCAAATAATGCAGAAATATATATCCTGTAGAAGGTGGACAAATGTTTCTATCTTCTAGGGAAATTACCTGCATAAGTATACACTTTCTTCAAGGTAAAAGAAAGTCAAAGCTCCTGGATTGGTGATAGATAGGCGGGTATAGAAATATAGAATAAGAAAGAAGACTCTGTTAAATGGGTCTCTCTGATAGGGGAAGGATGAGGACTTGGGTTTCTACTGAACTAATGATTCTTGTTTGGAAGATTGTTAAAGATTATAAAAAGTGGTTTCACTTGTGCTTTTTTTTCAGTCTGTATATACCCTATGATATCATTATCTCTAATTTATAGATGAAGAAACTGAATCAGAAATAAAATGATTTTCCTAATCACATACTATTAGATGGTCAGTTCTTTTGATTATTTTTATTATTATTTTTTTTAATAAATTTTTTGTTTATTGCAGTAACATTGGTTTATAACATTGTAAAAATTTCAGGTGTGCATCATTGTACTTCAATTTCTGCATGGACTACATCATGTTCACCACCAAAATACTAATTACAACCCATCACCACACATGTACCGAATTATCCCTTTCGCCCTCCTCCCTCCCCCCTTCCCCTCTGGTAACCACCAATCCAATCTCTGTCCCTATGTGTTTGTTTATTGTTGTTATTATCTACTACTTAATGAAGGAAATCATACGGTATTTGACCTTCTCCCTCTGACTTATTTCACTTTGCATTATACCCTCAATGTCCATCCATGTTGTCACAAATGCCTGGATTTCATCGTTTCTTATGGCTGAGTAGTATTCCATTGTGTATATATACCACATCTTCTTTATCCATTCGTCCCTTGATGGGCACTTAGGTTGCTTCCAAGTCTTGGCTATTGTGAATAACGCTGCAATGAACACAGGGCTGCATGTACCTTTGCAAATTGGTGTTAGTTCTTTTGATTAAAGTCTGTTGTTTTTTCAAGCCCTGAGGGTTCTAAAAAGCTCGAGTTTAACTGCGTACCATTATATGGAAAACTTAAGTTTAGCCAGAAACCACAAGAAGAAAAAAATAACCAGATCTTTAGTGTGGTGTTGTATGATATTTGTTGTGATTAATTTTTTAGGGGCTTTAAGAATCTGGTATGCTTTTTCGGTCATCAGAGAAAGATAAGATTATATTCAAACATGTAACATTATGAGTGCTTACTTGTATTATGGGATTCTTCGGAAAAATAATTGTCCGAAGAATAACTTAAAATAGTAAATTAACTTATTAATGATACCTTTATTCATTTATTCTATTGCCATATTTATTTTGAAATTTTCACTTAAATTTTTTTATTTTAATTATGAAAGTTACAATTTATTTTAAAAGTTAATAATAGATACTAGAAGTCTGTGCACATTTCATTTTAGATTTTTTCCCCTGTAAATTGCAGATTAGATTATGGTGAATAGAATAATATTCTGTGCCCCAATAAATGAGCCCCTGCTCATATAAACTAAATATTTTGTTTATTTTGAGATCTAAGTCATTAGTTTATATGATTTATAATTTTTTTCTTGACAAGCTTCTAGACTTTTCAGAGTCTTTCCAAGTCTCTGGTGAGCTTTAGATTACTAAGTCCAGAATTTGTTGACTGAGCAAATGAATAAACCAATAGATTAATACCTTGTTGATTTTTTTCTTTTTCTTTTTTGCAACCAGAGATTTTATTTTCACTCTTAGGAAACTTGGAAGTAATGGAAGCTTTTAAACAAGTTTCACAAATCTTAACCAAAGCTGACCATGTTTTCAATAATGTTTTGCACAATATTTTTAATGTTTTGCACAAAAATTTCATATTTGTCTTAGCTTTTCTATGAGATTAAAAGTGGTGACAGGGCTGTTCTGTTGGTATTTTGCAGCTAGCTCTTTTAATTGATGTTGAATTGTGGCTTTCCATGCACACGGGGTTAAACAAAAAGGTTGCAGTCATCTAGTGAGAATTTTTCCTTTAATGTGCTCATTAGTGGTGGCAAGTCCAGGTTTCAGCACATGTCAGTAATTTACATTTCATTGCTGAGTGGCTGCCCTTGTTCAAGAGTTGTTTCTAAGCCTGATGAATATATATTGGGAATAAACAGAGTAGAAGAATTGAAAGCCAAATACCCTGCCAGGCCTTTCAGTTGGTTCTGAAGCCTCCAGTGGATCTCTGATTAGCAATGCATGAAATAGGATGAAAATGCAAAGATGAGGCCTACAAAAGTTGTCACAGGTAGGCTATCCCCTTAAATCCCCTTTTTGTGACCACCTTTCCATTTCATCTTCCCCAAATTCTTCTTTCATGGCAGACTTTCTCTTAAAGTGCAAATACTGTTAGACCTAGTCGGTGAACAATAGAGGATCAACCTAGTTCCTTTCCCCCTTCTAACTATTAAGGCAAGCCTGATTGTTATGCAATGAGTCGACAGAAGCAAAGGGCTTGATAGGCTTTACAGCTCCTAGGGACCCCGTTCTTGTGATTGGGGTCTCTGTGGTGATTCCTTTTGGGATTCGTTTTCCCTCTTTGCCTGATTGGTACCAGCTTGTTCTGGCTTTTGAAGGCTTGCGTAGATCATTAAAGGGTAATCTGTGGAGGCCCTGGTCAGTGTTGCTGGACGTAGGGACAGACTCGGTTAATGTTGTCTTTGAAATTGGGGTGGTTGGGAAAATCCAGAAGTTTTCTTTTGGTAGAAAAACGATGTATTATAATGAAGCATTTTTAGAACTCATGATTTTATTCTAAGTTATTTCATGCATAGATGGAGTAGCATTAGGAAACATTGGTAGCTATCTTTAGAAGATTAAAAATGTTGCAATTCTTTATACATTTTAAGTTTATTTACATATATATGGAGATTTGGGTTTATTGTAAGAAAGTAGGTATTAATATTGCCAGTTGTGTGTGTTTGTATGATCACCTGTTGTCTATTCATTTATTTTTTGCTGTGTTTTTCAAAACATTGAATTAAGAAGTTTTGTTCAGAATTCATGGTTAAAATCAAAGGTGAGTGAATTTATGACTAACAATACAATATTGAAAGATGTTGAAAAATATAAGTACTCATGTCAGATTATTATTAAAGTCAGGTGGATGTGATTTAGCTCTTGGATCATTGAAACATGAAGGCATGTTAAGCACAGTTTATTAAGTCTTTGTATTAGCTTTTTTATTAGCTAGACTTTTAATAGAGGAGCAACATGGTTTTTGGAAATTTTTTATGTGTATGAAGATCAAGATGTAAATCTTGAGACTATTAGTTTAGTAATGTTCTGATCAGTACTTTTAGGCTTAGCAAAAGGGTAACAATAAATTTACCTTCCAGATGACTACTTGAAACTATTCCTTTTGGATGCTTGCCAAATAAAAGCCCATGGGATTAAGTTCTGGAAAATCACTTGCAAATTTGTGGGGGATATCAGTGACTTTGAATGTTTAACTGTCCAAACTGTCATCTACATGCGTTCTGTCTCTGTATTGGGTAAAAAAATTAGAAGTTTGTCAGCCAGTTAGAATTAAAGTTGACATCTGCTATTAATTGGTGTTTTATTTTCTTCCAAGTCAGTAAAAATTCAGTAAGACATGAATTATCAAATTTTGCAATGCTAAGCAACTTGTCAAGTGACAGTAGGCACTAACTTGAGCACTTGTACAGATGGGAAGTGTTAAAATGTTGATTAATCCTCCAAGTTCTGATTATGGTTTTAGAAGGCTAAAGCTTCTATAACCATTGCCAGCTTTCTAGTGTCAGATAGTATTCATTTGTTAATTTTGTAGGCTTTTTTCAATTACTGGCAAATTGCCTCTGGTATACTGAGCATTCAACTAGTTTTGGTGATACTTAGTCTAGTAGCCTTAGAATCAGAGAAGGCATTGTAGAATTCTTCTGTTTCTCAAATCTATTATTTATTTAGTTAACATCTTAGTCAAATTCTTTTTAGTAAAAAAAAATAGAAAAAATCTAAAAGTGAGCTTTAAGATGGTATTTTCTTATACATACTTACGTTGTATTGAGAAGGGAGTATCTGAATCTTGGCAAAGGAAGCCTTGCATGGACCCCCTGTTGAAAAAGAAAATTATTTCTATTTTTACCATTTCCAAAACATTTTAAGATATAAAACATAAGGATAGAGAAATCAGTTCCTTCAAGAAGAGCTTGTAAAAATAACAAGATTTCAAACATTCTCAGAACTAAAAGAGACCAAAGAAAATATTCTCATCATACAGATTACATTTTAATTTTCTAGTTACTGAAAGTTTCGGCATGGTACTAAGTAGTCGCTTTATAGAAAGTGTGTCTTTTTTTTTTTTTTTTTTTGCTAATTGTTAATATGAAAATGGATTTCCTATTTGAATAGATCTGTACATTAGAGGTAGAATTCTGTTTTAAAAGTGGTTAGGACTTGTAGCAACATTTCTCAGATTAGTTTCTTAATATTATTGGACTTCAGTTTAATTCAGGTCTTCTTTTTTATTGTTCACTTAAGAATATCTGATGTTTTATGTAGTAATGTATTTTTGCTACTAGAAAATCATCAGGTTGTTTAATTTGATTCAGAAAATCTGTCCTGTACAGTTACTTGGATGTTGTCTAGATTTTATTTCAACTTAAAAACTAGAAAAGATGCTTATGTAAATTAATAGTTTTACATACAGTTGATAAATAGCATCTTAAACCCAAGGGCCAGTTTAGCAGTTATTATACATTTTTAGAAAATCGTTGAAAAATAGAAAATTTAGATCTTCTAGCTAAACTATACAAAACACTTTTATAGTCATTGCAGTGCCTGATAACTTCAGGGTTCATTGCCCCTGTACATTTTTCAAATTATTTGCTTCTCAATACATAAGGCTTTAATTTACCTCCTACTGGCAAACCCCAAATGGGTATTTAAGAATTTTGAAAGTGGACTGCTATAGTTGTGCTTCAGCACTGGCTTTGATTGCTGACACAGAATTTCTTAAGACACCCCAAATTTAGAAGGATGGGAGGTTTAGGCAGCATCTTCTAAGCAAATGCTAAGGTGCTTTTTTTCAGACACAGAATTACTGTTTTCTATAATGTTTTTCTTTGTTTGAATCCTGTTTTAATGCCTGTTTATTTTAAAAAATAATTTAGGCACAAAATTTAACAACATTTTTTTCACTATTAACTTAAATTTTTGTTTATATGGCCTGTTTTAATCTTTAATTTTACAAAAATTAATAAAGTTAAATATTTGTAGCTTAAAGTACACTAAAGCAATAATAATCGCTTCTGTAAATAACTGATGTTATTAGTAAGTGTAATTTATATACTGATGAAAAATACAGATGACTAATATCTCAAGTGTGCATTCTCTTAGAGGCGCTCAAGGTGACTTTCATGTCATTCTTTTATGCTTGCTGTGTTTTTAAGGAATAAGGGAAATAGTTGATACCAGTATTTTACTGAAAGAAGACTAAAACCTACAGCTGGTATTTGAATTGGGGTAATACTTTACTTTTTTTGACCTTAAATGCTCTCACGATTTTTTAGGAAACTGAGTTCATGGTAGACCTGACTTTTTAATTATTTCTGTGTTTTCAGCTCAGTTTAGTCACTAATAACTTGACTTGTTACTTATGTTCTTACTTTTCTTTGCCCCGTTGCGTGCAGTTCCTGTTGTTTAAATCACCAAGCTTTCTTTATCATGTGATCCTGTCTCTCTGTTGACAGTTGATTGGATCAAGGATTAGTGTCTGACCCAAAGGCAGTCATCTACAGAAGGGTCATGGCCCGGGTGGTGTGTGTGGGGTATGTGTGTGGGTGTGGATGTGGATGTGTGTGGTGGGGGCTGTGGGTGGTGGTGGGGTGCAGAGAAGGTTGTGACACTGAACTGAAATAACTGAAAGATGAGAAGGAGCAGCTAGCACTGGAAGATCTGGGGTAAGCCTTCTGCAGGCAGAGGGAAAAGCAGGTGTACATGTTCTGAGTCAGGAATGAGATTAGCTTTTTGCATTGAGAGAAGGAAGCTGGTGTGGCAGGATAATAAAAATGAGGAGGCGTGTAGTATAGGATGAGGTTGGAAAGGTAGGCTCAGGGCAGATCAGTTAGGGCCATTGTAAGAAGCTGGGATTTTCGTCTAAGCAGCATTGGGGAGCCGCTGGGGGGAATTTTAGGCACGCAGTGACATAATGTGATGTACTTCCATATCAAGAATGCATATCAGACTGAAGAATTATATGATTCAAAGCAGTTATGATAATAGGAGTAGAAAAAATTTAAACTGTAAACTAAATATGACAAGAAACAGTGCTCTAGAAGAAGTCTCATACTGGTCCACCTGTAGAAGTCCCCACTCCTTAATTTTGTCCTACTGTTCTTAGGACGCATCTCTTTGTGAAAACAAAGCTATCTTCTAATTTATACTTTGCAAGTCATCTACTTTTCAGTAAATCCTGCCGTTACCTTTAGAGGTTAATCTAATACTAAGAATCCTTCCTCTTCCCACAATGGTTTATTTCCCCAAATCTGGATTACTCAGTCTTGATAAATGCTCCAGTAAGACAGCCCATAGGAGCTTTTGATGTGGTAAGTCCTAGGAACAATTAGAGGGTAGGTGTGAATACAAAGGGAATATATGGTATTCCAGTTTAAGGTGGCCACGCTTAATTCTGTCTCCTTTGGTATCTTCCTGCCAGTGATAATTACTGATGCGCTTCTTTAACTTTCTGTTGGCTAGCAGGCAATGGTTCCACCACACAAATATATTTAAATGAATGCTTGTACATTGTTGGTGTGCATGTGTGCACACATACACTCACATTCTAGTGGACACTTTGTCTCTCCAACATCCTTTCCACCGTGGGTGATTTGTTTAAGCTGGTTATGATAATCTTATCTTCCCTGACAATTATTGATTCAGGGATGAATCAGTGAAGGCTTAAGCCAGTTTGGGCCAATGAAACATGATGAGAGGCTTTTTTGGGATTCCTCGGAAAGAAACTTTCTGATTCTTAAGAGAGAGGCAGTGGTGCTCAAGCTTTCTCCCTCCGTTTCCTCACACCTTTTGTGAATGAGCGGGCTTGGTGCTGCTGGCAGCCACATTGTGACCATAAGGATAGCTAGCCTAAGGACAGAGCTGACTTACAGAATGGGGCAGATCTGAGACCATGGCAGAGAAATCCAGAATTGGAAGATAGACTTTTAGAAGAATTTCTTTCTAGAAGTGTTGGTGGGGTGGTGTTGGGGGAAAGGGAGAGTAGGGATATTTAATGGGTTAACAGCACTTTTGTACTTTATCAAATATTTATTGAAAAGTTTTCCTATCTCATTGTGCTAGACACTGAGGAACTTAGTTAAAAGAGAAAGTAAGGCACAGAACTTATTTTTCCAGGAAACTTATTTATGGGTATTGGATTTTGATTCTCTCTGTGATTGGACTATCCCTTGTATTGGATTTGGGGACTGAAAGAACACTCAGTTATTGATATGAAGTTGAAAATTTTAGGAACCCAGAGCTTAAAGTATTAATTCTTAACTTATTAGGGAGCCAATGTCAGCACTGTGAGTTGCTTTAATGATGTTGCCGGGCAGCTAGAACTATCATATAGCTAGAACTATTGCTATATTATACATGGTTGTTTTAAGGGATCCAAGATTGAGAAGATAGGTAGGCTTGAGGAAAGTACTGGAAACAGAGACTAGCTGGCAGTCAATTCTTATTTCTCTCTGTGTTTATACTTCGTTCTTTGAAACCTTTCTGAAAACCTGTCTACTTTCATCCTCTCTTCTCTGCTGGCCTGGCTCTGTGGAACGTGCTGACTCCGCAGCCCCTGACCTTATGTGTTTTAGGTCTGGCATCCTGAAAAGAGGAAAGCCTCTTTTTTCTTTCTGTCCCCATTCCTGGGAAAAGGACTATGATAGATCTGGTTTGGGTTAGCTACTTTTTGCTGCAATCATCTCTGTTCAGGAGACAAGGTCACATCATTCAAAAGCGCTGCAGTTGAGAGATGTTTTGCTATGGTTGGGAAAAGGGCAGTTCAGGAAAGTTGTGAGCTGGCTAACTCTTCCACAAAATGTCTGTTATACCACGTAATTACAGGGCAGTATGATAATTGCAGCAGAGTATATCTGTGTAGGTGTTGCATAAAGGTAGTGGTTAATTCTGGTAGATTGGGATTTGGGTATAGCTGGAGAGAAAATTGTCAAACTTCAAATAAGAGGGGTGTGTATGTATGAAAGGATTAGTGAAGAAGAATATTTTGTCTTCATATAGCTATTGGTGTCCTCTCTAGGAATTTACTTCTATCATAAAAACTCTGTACCCCAATAAAGCTGAGTTTCATAATTGTAGCATCATTAAAATTAGAAAGTACACATGTAGAAGAAAATCATGGACTTTTTGCACCAGGAAGAACTTAGAATTTATCTAATTTGATTGTTTGGCATATATCTTTTAATGCGGAAGATACTGGTAAATACAAAGATGAAGCAGGTACCCAACCCTGAAGAAGTGTATAGGGAGGAGGTACGACAGGGAAGGGGAGATGTGGGGAGGAGTTTAACCCGTAAGAGAGTCATACATGGCCTTGTGGAGAAGTCAGACGATGAAGTGATTACTTTTGATGGAGGAGGAGTGTCTAGAAAAGTCTCATGAAGAACGTGGCATTTGTTTTTTTATATGTTTTTTAAAATTTCTGTTCAATTTATTTAAACTAAAACAACAACAACAACAATTCACCCATTTCTCCCAACTCCCCACTCCTCACCTCTTACAACTGCCAATCTGTTCACTGTATCTATGAGCTTAGTTTTCTTTTTTTTTAATTCCACATATAAGAGACATCATATGGTATTTGTCTTTCTCTGCCTGACTTATTTCACTTAGCATAATGCCTTTGAGGTCCATCCATGTTGTCACAAATGGCAAGATTTTGTTCTTTTTTATGGCTGAATAATTTTCCATTGTATATATATACCACAATTTATCCATTCATCCATTGGTGAACACTTTGGTTATTTCCATATCTTGGCCATTGTAAATAATGCTGCAGTGAACATGGGAGTGCATATATCTTTTTGAATTAGCGTTTTCTTTTTCTTTGGATAAACACACCCAGAAGTGGAATTGCTGGATCATGTAGTAGTTCTATTTTTAATTTTTTCTTTTTTTTTTTTTTTTTGGGTGAGGAAGATTCGCCCTGAGCTAACATCTGTTGCCAATCTTCCTCTTTTTCCTTAAGGAAAATTCCCCCTGAGCTAACATCTGTGCCTATCTTCCTCTATTTTGTATGTGGGTTGCCGCCACAGCATGGCCACCACCAAGTGGTGTAGGTCCACGCCCAGGAACTGAACCCAGGCCGCCAAAGTGGAGTGCACCAGACTTATCACTAGGCCACGGGGCCGGCCCCGTTTTTAATTTTTGGAGGAACTTTCATACTGTTTTCTGTAGTGGCTGCACCAATTTACATTCCCACCAACAGTGTGCAAGGATTCCCTCTTCTCCACATCCTCGATAACACTTGTTATTTCTTTTTGATAATAGCCATTCTAACAAGTGTGAGGTGATATCTCATTGTGGTTTTGATTTGCATTTCTCTGATGATTAATGATGTTGAGCATCTTTTCATGTACCTGTTGGCCATCTGCATATCTTCTTTGGAAAAATGTCTATTTAGATCTTCTGCCCATTTTTTTTTTTTTTTTTTTTTGTGAGAGAAACCAGCCTGAGCTAACATCTGATGCCAATCCTCCTCTTTTTGCTGAGGAAGATTGGCCGTGGGCTAACATCCGTGTCCATCTTCCTCTAATTTTTATGGGACATCGCCACAGCATGGCTTGACAAGCTGTGTGTCAGTGCGTTTCCGGGATCCGAACCTGCGAACCCTGGGCCACCGCAGTGGATTGTGCGCACTTAACAGCTATGTCACTGGGTCGGCCCCATCAGATCTTCTGCCCATTTTTTAAATCTGATTGTTTGTTTTTTTGCTATTGAGTTGTATGAGTTCTTTATATATTTGGGATATTAGCCCCTTATCAGATATGATTTGCAATTATTTTCTCCCATTCAGTAGGTTGCCTTTTCATTTTGTTAATGGTCTCCTTTGCTGTGTGGAAGCTTTTTACTATGATGTAGTCCCACTTGTTTATTTTTGCTTTTGCTTTTGGTGTCAGATTCAAAAAGTCATCACCAAGACCTATGACAGGGAGCTTTACTGCCTATGTTTTCTTGTAGGAGTTTTATGGTTTCACGTCTTACATTCAAGTTTTTAATCCATTTTGAGTTAATTTTTGTGTGTGGTGTAAGATAGTGGTCCAGTTTCATTCTTGTGCATGTGGCTGTCCAATTTTCCCAGCACCATTTATTGAAAAGACTGTCTTTTCCCTATTGTATATTCTTGGCTCCTTTGTCAAGAAGGTGTCATTTGAACTAGGTATTGAAGATAGGTAGTATTTGGGGCTGGCCCTGTGGTTTAGCAGTTAAGTGCGCGCGCTCCGCTGCTGGCGGCCCAGGTTCGGATCCTGGCGCACACCGACGCACTGCTTCTCTGGCCATGCTGAGGCCATGTCCCACATACAGCAACTAGAAGGATGTGCAACTATGACATACACTATCTACTGGGGCTTTGGGGGAAAAAAACAGGAGGATTGGCAATAGATGTTTGCTCAGAGCTGATCTTCCTCACAAAAAAAAAAAAAGAAGAAGAAGATAGGTAGTATTTGGATAGAGAGATGATAGAGGAGACGAATGGAGATACAAAAGAGGAAAAGACATTTCAGGAAAGGAATTAATTTTCCTTGCTCTATCTTCAAAATAAATTTAGAATCTGACCACTTCTCACTACTACCAGTGCTACCATTTATTTCAGTCACCGGCATCTCTCGTCTGTGTCATCACATTAGCTTCCTATTTGGTCTCCAAGCTGCCATCCTTATCTCCCTCTAGGGTATTCTCAAAACCCAGTCGTGATCCTTTGACACGTAAGTCAGATATCAGCGGTTCTCTGCTAAAAACCAAACAACACAATACTTTCAATAGCTTCCCATTTCATTCAGAGTAAGAGCCAAAGTCCTTCAAGCCACCACCGCCCCCCCACAATTATTTTTTCTTTCTCACTTACTGTGTTTTAGCTCTTCCTTGAGGTAAGGTATGCTTACAACCTCAGGGCCTTTTTGCTTGTTAGTTTCTTTGCCTAGAACACTTTATCTACAGATATACCTTCTTTAGGCCATTACTCAAAAGTTATTTTATCAAATAAGCTGACTATCCTAATTACAATTGCAAGTTAGCATTCTCCTACCACCTCACACTCTCAATTCCCATTTCCTAATTTATTTTTCTCCGAAGTACTTATTGCTGCCTGCTTTATATTTCATTTATTTTGTTTGTCTTTCTTTCCCACTGGAATGTAACCTACACACCCGCAAGAGTTTTCTTTTTCTCTCTTGATCATTACTATTTTCTCAGAACATTATCTGGCTCATATATATTTGCTTGATGAGCAAATAAATGAATAAGAGGTGGATTGTCTAGCTTTATTTTTGGGCCGTACAGATTTGATCCCTTCAATTCTCTCTTAAGTAGGCAGACGTTTATAAATACAGAAATCACTTCTAAGTCATCTCTGTAAGGTGGCTATTCAGCTGTTGCTCATGCTTATAATGACTAGAGTTTTAAACGCTTTTATCATATAGGCCAGCATTTGGCAAACTTTTTCTGTAAAGGGCCAGATAATAAATATTTTAGACTTTGCAGGCCATACTGTCACAACTATACAACTTAGTTGTAACTTCATAACTCTGCAGTTGTAGCATGAAAACAGCCCTAGACTATAGGTAAATGAATGGGAATGGCTGTGTTCCAATAAAACTTTATTTATGGACACTAAAGTTAGAATTTTATAATTTATAAATTTTATTTATAATTTTAATTTTTAACATGTCATGAAATATTCAGTTTTTTATTTTTTCAAACTATTTAAAAATAGACAGAAATTGACTACTCTATGGTCTGAGTATAGTATTTGAAACAGCTACATATCTGCACAAATTAATATTTAATCTAATACACATTTTGCTATCTTGTTTGTAAGTGCACATGTAGTGCTGGCTGCTAAAAAGAGACTTTGGGTGACACTGTGAATAGAAAAGCACATGGTACAGTTATTGCTGCTAATCGATGGGGAGTGTTTTGTAATGTGGAAAATAAAAAATAGGGTTAATATACAAGTAATCTGGGAATGTGTTATACAATTTAAATGTACAGGGCCTACTAATTATATTCAATAACATTAGGTTTACATTCTCTGTAGTGCATGTCAATTAAGAATGTGGACAATGAATTCAGAAATGCTGTGGGGGAATTATTTTCAGAATTTAAAATTTCCTGTGGATAATTGAGAATTAATTGCATTAATAAAGTATATGTAAAATATAGTAGCTTATGCAGACATTGATGTTAGATTAGATTTATAAAATTTCTCGTTTTCCCAAAAGATTTGAATTATGCTCTAGAAGAGGCAAGAGATTCACTCTCCCAACCCCAAATATAGTGGTGCAGGATATGGCAGAGTTGAAGAACAAGAGGTTTAAAAATACCCCATTCTATGGGTGTTTATTACATTAATACCTGTTGATTGTTAATGTTTAAGTTTATGGATTAGATATTATCCTCTCTGATGAAAAAATTGGAGAAAGAGGGTAAACATATAAGAAGGAATCAGAATTATGTCTTTTCATGTTGAGACTAATGTGGGAAGAAGGAATTCTTGAAGTAAAAGTCAAATGGAATCTGTGAAATAAATATTAAAAGAGGTTTTTAGGCAGATACAAGGATTAGGGCTATTTTTTTGTTGTTATTGCCATCAAGTTGATGCTGACTCCTAGTGACCCTGTATACAGCAGAGCAGAACCCTGCCTGGTTTTTTTGCGCCATCCTTTCAGCTCCTGGCGCTGTATCAGACAATGCTCCGCTGCTATTCACAGGATTTTCATGGCCAGTTTTTTCAGAAGTGGGTGGCCAGGTCCTTCTTGCTAGTCTGTCTTAGTCTAGAAGCTCTGCTGAAACCTGTCCACTATGGGTGACGCTGCTGGTATTTGAAATACTGGTAGCATAGCTTTCAGCATCACAGCAACACACAGCCACCACAGTATGATAACCAACATATGGGTGGTGTGGTTCCCTGACTGGGAAACGAACCCTGGGCCATGGTGGTGAGAGCACTGAGTCTTAACCACTAGACCACCGGGGCTATTTTTAGTCTGTTCATTTTCATGATGCTGACCACAAGGTGCGGATAATATATTGTATGTAATCTCTGGATGACCTGTGACATCATCCCAAATTGTTGCATAGAGACTTAAATTATTTTAAAGAACTTTTTTTCTATTTTATTTAGACATTTATAGATGAGTAAGTTTAAAACAATTATTTTATAGGTATATCTTGACCATTTAGTAGTGCCAACAATGATTATAATTTTTTATTGTTTCTCATTACTGTAAATTTCTTATTTTAAACCCATAAAATTATACCTTTTTAGTCTAAGATCATTTCTGTGCTGTCCTCTCAGCAAAAAAAGCCCTGAAATCAGTTTGCATGTTGTTAATTTGAAAATTCTTTGCTAGATTGGACAACCATGTTAGAAAAAGACTGAATCTCTTTAGAGCTTTATTATAGGTAGCTTAAAGAAGATAGAAGAATGTATTTCAAATTAGTGGTATTTCATGAGGTGTTGGCCTTTATTTCTTGGTAGGTCTAAATTAGAGTCTAGCCTCCTCTTATGGTAGTTAAAAATTGCTCATGGCTGATTAATATTATATCATCAGAGCACTTTTTTGTGATTGGTATGGTGGGTAGACCTCAGTGTACTTGGAAAATGCCTTGGCATGTCATCCCAGATCATAGATTTCATCTTTGATGGCTGTCTGTGTTCTGCTAATTTCTAATATTCTCTCTATTCAACTTCTAGTGTGGATATTGGAGCCAAAAATTCAAAAAGGGCATTCTAAACCACAGAGATATATAGCATAAACATAGTACTCCAAAAGCACCCTTTTTGTTTTGGAAGTGAAGTATTTAAAGTAATAATAACATGAGTAAACTTTAAAGTCTTTCAGAAGTGCTTTGCAGCACATGACAATCATTATACATTAAATGTAGTATAAGCTTTGAAAGGTTTCAAGTGCAGAGTAGTTTTTCACAAGAAATTGTATTTACAGTAGTCCCCCTCTTAACCCCGGGGGATATGTTGTAAGACACTAGGTGGATACCTGAAACCGCGGATGGTATCGAACCCTATATATATTATGTTTTTTTCCTATACGTACATACCTATGATAAAGTTTAATTCATAAGTTAGGCACAGTAAGAGATTAACAACAATAAAAATAATAAAATAGAATGATTATAACAAATTACTGTAATCAAAGTTACCGTAGATCTTAGCAACCTCAGCATATGATTTTTTTTCTTAAGTCAAGAACTTGTAGGGGCCGGCCCTGTGGCTTAGTGGTTAAGTGCGCATGCTCTGCTACTGGCGGCTGGGGTTGGGATCCCAGGCGGGCACCAACGCACTGCTTGTCCAGCCATGCTGAGGCGGCGTCCCACCTACAGCAATTAGAAGGATGTGCAGCTGTGATGTACAACTTTTCTACTAGGGCTTTGGGGAGAAAAAGGCAAAAAAAAAAAAAAAGAGGAGGATTGGTAATAGATGTTAGCTCAGGGCTGGTCTTCCTCAGCAAAAAGAGGAGGATTGGCATGGATGTTAGCTCAGGGCTGACCTTCCTCACAAAAAAAAAACAAACAACTTTTACCTTTTCAATTAAAGGAGGCACTTTACAGCTTTCCTGTTGCATATCCGAATTGCCAGCATCACTACTCTTGCACTTTGGGGCCATTAGTAAGTAAAATAAGGGTTACTTGAACACAAGCACTGAGATACTGCTACTAAGTGACTAACGGGCAGATAGCGTATACAGCGTGGATCCGCTGGACAAAGAGATGATTCAGTCCTGGGCGGGACTGAGCAGGAGGGTAAGAGATTTCATCATGCTACTCAGAATGGTGGCAATTTAACACTTATGGATTATTTATTTCTGGAATTTTATTTATAATTAAATATAAAATTATTTATAATTAAATATAAAAATATTTAATGTTTTAGGACTGAGGTTGACTACAGGTAACTGAAACCACAGATAAGGGAGTACTACTGTATTATTGGTTTGGTGTCTGCTTTGCTGAAGACATTTCCAGGTCCGTGTAAGAATGTCTCCAATAGAACTCTCTCCCTGGTTGTCTCCTGCCAACAAGTCACTTATGTGTAAAATGAAACTTATCCTTGTATCTAAACCTGCTTTTTGGTTCCCTGTTTCAATTAAGTTTTCTGGTCTGCAAACCTTGTAGTCATCTTTGACTCCTCCCCTGCCTTGCACTTCCTAATTTATTCATTCTCCCTAAATCCATTGCCAGGTCTATTAGTATTACTACAGCTTTTCTCATCGCTTTCTCTCTACTAAATTCCTACCGCTGATATATTACTTCCTCACTTATTCCTTTTCACCTGGACCACTGATCTCTTTTTCTCAGTCTTTCCTCCTTGGAACCATCTCAGTACGGCTGCCAGATTGATCTTCCTGAAGTATAGACTGCAGAATTCTTCAGGGGCTTACCATCATCTGTAAGGCCTGTATTCCTCAAGCTGGCAGTCACAATAATTTCGTTTCTGTCTGTCTTCCAGCACTATCTATGCTTACTCTCTCCATAATTTCTGTACCAGAGGATACCTGCCTGCTGTATTGTGGTGGGTATTATGAATTTTGTCTGTGCAGCATCTTTCCTTCCTTGAGAACAGTGCCTTGCTCTATTTTGGAAGGGTGTTTGCCTCTACTCTAGCTGCGCGAGGGAAGGATGAGCAGGTGTGCAAGCAAGCAGGGTCTGAGGCTGAGAAGAAGGAGCCAGTTGAGAGGAAGAGGTGAAAGGTGTGGGGGGAAGGTAGGTTTAGCCTCTTTAGGAAGAGTCTGATTTAGTTGTGGCTAAGGGGCCAACAGCGGTATTACTGCCTCAGGAACAAGGCTCCTGGAATGCACTAAACATCTGAATGTAGGAGGGCGGGCAGGGAGTCCTCACCAGCCAACGTTTGTGTAACTGTGACTTCTAAATTCCTTCACGCTTATGTAGCAGCTTAGTATGGGTCCCCTCTGTCTTGGGACCTTTATATATATTATTTCATTTAATCCTCACAGATACAGAAACTGAGGCACAGAGTGGCTAAGTAACTTGTCCAAGGCTAACCAGGTAATTTACGGTGGAATCCGAGTTCAGGCAGGCTTTACAGTCCCTGTTCTTAACCATTAGACTCTACTGCTTCTAATTACTGCCTTTCTTTTATACAAGAATGTAATTTAAAACCCTGCCTGACAGTTGTTTTGTATGATTCAAGTAGCGTGGGAGGTGAGGGGGGTATAGGTGGTGTCAGTCATAACGCCAGAACTTCAAAAGGCTATGTAAGAGTAAGGGTGGTGATCAAGTACATTTGAAGGGAGTCACAGTCGTTGGTAAACATTTTAAGAGTATCATTTTGCTAAGATGAATGTTTACGCTTACTGGTAGTTGATACAAAGTGAAGCTTAATCTCTTATCTGCAATGCCAGTTTTTTCCCTCATAAAGGCATGACTTGAATGAGGGGAGAAGATTGCGTTCTCAAGTCTCATTTATCTAGAAGATTAGGAAGGTCCTGGTTGGACTTTCTGAGAAAGACAGAAATAGCAGGTGGTCTGAGCATGTTAAAATTATAGCAGTATTTAATATGAACCGAAGGAGTTGGCACATGGTCTTTGAGTTGGTGAATAAGCACGGGCCACCTGAACCTATTCACAAGCATGTGAAATGGGCATAAGAAGGCAGCAGAGTCACAGATAAAAACACTGGTTTGGGTCTTAGTCATGTCTCTGTCATTTTACTTGTTTAGTGACAGTGGGCAATTGGTTTTATCTGTCAGGTCCTCATTTTACTGACATGTTAAGTAGAGGTGATTATTTATGTCCTGCTGGTTTCTTAGGCCTTTTTTCTTTTTTTTAGGGAAAAATGATATAGAAACACCTTTTAAAATTATGAAATGTTGTACAATGTAAGATATTACTGTGTAATTCTAGAATAAATTGAAGACTTCCTAACTTTGTAAACAAACTAGAACCTGGTGACTGAAATGTTTATCTATAAAATGGCTTTTAGAATAAAGTAAGCCTTAATACAATGCCTTGTGAACAGTGCTAAATAAGTAAATAAATAAATTTGTTGTTATTATTAATGTTATTACATTCCTTGTTCTTCTACGCTTAAAAAAAATGTTTCCCATCTAGAGATAAATTAATCTCTACTTGGGTCATTCCACTACATCTTGTTGTCACTTTTACTTCATTGCATCCTTGTCAATAACCAAAATAAAGGGTGAAAGCAGCAGGTTGGTGGGTTAGACTAGTACGGAGTAGTAGTGGGAGGAATTACTTAGTTGCTCAAGGCAGTTAATTGGAAATCATGATCTCTGCTTTTTTAGCATTCTGATCAGTATTCGAAATAAGCTTTATAATATAGGCTATCTTAGAGGAGAGCAATTAAATGTGCTAACCAAAAAGAATATCCCAACTGTAGGTAGAGCATGGTTTATTCAAACCATATGACTCTTATTTCCATTGAACGGTGGTATTGAAAACTTGATGTGTTCCAGAAAACAGTAAATTAAGCAAGGAGTGTGGAAGGGCTTTTACTTGTAGTAAATTTTAAAGAAGTTCATTAATATTTTTAAAGGAAATAGAAAATACATAATTCAGATAATATCTCCGGCTGATTTAAAAAGTTTAAAAATTAAATTTAGTGTGTAATATTTGGACTACACAAAGATCTCTAGCCTTTCACTAGTTTACCAGCTTACTATCCTTGTTCACTAGTGGCGTTTCAGTACATACTGATGGACTGTGAGGGATGAACAGGAAAGTGAGTCATGAGGTTATCCATTAACCTCCCCTCATGCTATTTGAAGTATTATTAAATCTTAAATTTTTTAACTTAAACTGTAAAATTGCTCATCTAAATTCATAGTTATTATAAAGTATATTCCAAAATTGAACCGGAAAAATATTATTTTGCAACCTAAAGGTACCAATTAATTTTAGTATTCATGAAACAATAAAAATAATTGGATCAGGGAGAAATGAAAGTAACTCATTTTAAATATCCAAATTACAAGGATATAAAATAAAAGTAATTTATACGAACTGTGAAAAAACGAAATTATAGTTTCATAACTCAATAATTCCTATGACCAGTTAACAGAAGGAAAACCTTGGCAATACATACCAGATTTAAATGTGAAACTTCTTACCTCATCCTCTTAAAAGATACAGCTGAAAGAAAAACTTTAAAATTTGTAGTTGCATGTTTGTTTAAAGCATTATCACTATTATAAAGCAAAAATGAACTTAACTTCTTGAAAATGCCACATAGCTGAACAGCGTATTTAATAATTTCATCCAAGGAAATTTATTGTTGTTTAACTGATTATCAGTATTTTGCTGATGTGTTTTTTAAAAGTTCTAACATCAAAACTAGAATTTCTTTAAAGGAAGGAGGCTAAAATTCACCCCAAAGCCTGCCTTTTTAGTTCACTCTACTTTTCTCTGTGTTATTGCTAAAGAAGTTATTGGATTGATTTTCTCTGAGTATCTTCTATATTGCTTTTCTTTGATTCTTGCCAGTGCAACCAGTCTAAGATTTTACATGATAAAGGAAATCTGTGGAACTAATGCTAGAAACCTCTTTCTGTTTTCTCAGATAACACCTCCAGGCACAGAAAAGACCGAATACTTCATTTGCATTCTTAAACAGTAGGAACTTAGAATGAGTCTTTCTGCTGGAAATGTTATTGCATCTACATTTCCCGAAGAAAAAAAAAAGGGTAACAGCCCACTCAGGTTTATGTTAACTCATCTCTTTTTAGTATCCTGATCTGCACAAAGAGTGTAGAATGTTGAAGCTTAACTGCCCAACCTCTTTCTTCTTTACAATCAGTTAGACTCTAGAAATAGATAGCAGTGCTGATTACAGAGAAATAAAAAGAAGAAATCAGATATGCACAAAAGAAATGGCAAACACTGACAAACTTTAATCGTAGTCTTCTAAAATGGAAAGAACGTTTCCAAAATTAGTATAGGGTATAGTAACTAGAATTTTTAAAAAGAAAATATTTTTCCCTTAAGCTTGAAAAGCTTACCCAAAAAGTACAAAGATATTTAGAGATTTATAGTTTGTTTAAATGGTTTTTATTAAATTAATAAGTATCAAAAACCTCTTCTTTGCCCTGAGTATCTTTGTCAAAAACCCAAAACATGTTAATATAAGAAATTTAACAATTTTCTTAATAATAGCTGAAAAATAGAAATGGAAATCATTCCACTGCCAAGTATTAGAAATAGAAAGTGTTCTATTGCTGTAATGTTTGTTTACTTCCTATGCACGAGAAACAAGGTTTTATATTTAACAATATTCCTTAACTAGAAAACCTGACTTCTCCACTGTTACAGTGGAGAAAGTTGCCACGACTCTGTTTCCCTAACTAAATATTATACATGGCTGTCATCTGGAAGTAATAATATTACTTGAGTGCATTGTGCCAAGTAGACACTTAATACAAAATATACATTAGACTGAATGAAATCCAGATACCGATAATACCGAAAGAGTAAGTCACAGTTTCCTTTTGCTAAACTAAGTCACAGTATACACAGTGTACTATAAGTTAAATACAGTTTGTAAGTATGTCATTAGATTTCAAATGATCTTTCAATTAGCACCCCAAACAAATTAAAAAACTATTGGTTTATAAGTTTATGTTTAGAATTTTAAAATAGAACCTTTGCTCCCTCTGCCACCCATCCCCCATAACAGTCAAATTCCTTAATATTCTTATCCTAACGAGTCACATAAATTGGCTTCTTAATTTACAATGAGCTGACTAGCAACTTAAAGAAAATTACTCCTATAAATGTAGGGGGTTGGAGGCTGTTGGCACCTTCTTCTAGGGTAATTCTGCTCCTCCCTTTGTTGATACTCCACAGTCAGTGTTGGGTAAAATGAATTAGGATTCATATTCTAGTCTTTTCTAATCATGCACTGCACACTGCGCAGCCTGGGGCCTCCAGTAGAATGTTGGATAGTGGTGATGGAAGTGCTCATCCATACTTTGTGCCCAGTCTTGGGATAAAGACTCAGGCAACTGGTATTTACTCCTTACCACAAAACTATACTGGGAATGTTTCTCCAATCTGTGTGTTCAAATGTTCTCCTTATCTTTTGTTTTTAATGATTATTTTCAAAAGTACACTGAGTTCAGGTTAACAACTAACCACCAAAATAGATTTCAACACATATCTCATCAGCTGAGAGGAAGAGCCTACCCTTTTACACAATAACTCTTAAGCCCAAGTGTCAACTTGCCTAAAATACCTTCCTGGTATTAAACTGAGTTGTTTGTTTTTAACTAAAAAAAAAAAAAAAAAGGCTGAATAGTATTGCATAGGAGTACCAGAAGTGGCCTCATGGGAAACAAAAACTATTTACATTAAATAAGAAATCTGTTTGCAGGTTTCCTCTGCCACATTTACAACATAGTCTAGTACACTGTGACAAAAACATAATGAAATACAGCTTCTGGCACTCAGTGCACAGTGAGCACCGTTTGCCACGGGTGAGTTAAGTAGAGGCAGTGAAAGGGAAAGGACGAAGGTGGGAGGAGGACCGGTTCTCCTCATTGATTTCTGGTTTCATCATGGATTGGACAGCAGTCCAGCCCTTTATACAGCCCTCCTCCACTGCGGTATAGGTGACCTGAATTACCAGTTTCTATTGCTCAGAGAATGCAGTCCCAGCTCATCTGTGATTTTAGCAGCACTCAGGGCATGGGGAAGATCCTTTTTCTTTGTAAACATGAGTTAAGATGCAATCTCTGATCAACTCTTCTGCCACCATCCTCATGAGCTCTTCTTGGGCCTCATACAATGAGCAGAATTTGAGTGTTTGAAAGTAGTGATGCTGCAGAGGCTGGCTCCTTTCCTGGCTATCGTGGCCAAGCCAGTGAAGCCGATGTTTTTGTACTTAACAGTTTCCACATTTAACCTATTTTTGAACAGTAGTAGCTGTTACCATTTCTCCATGTTTCACTTTGTACAAAATAATGGTCTACTGAAGTATCCTAGCCAAAGAGGAGAACACACTTTTTTCTTTTTTTTTTTTAAAGCCAAAAAGGCCCTGGAAGAGGTTAGCAAACTGGTCTGAGAAACACCTCACTGGTGGTGGGTGCTGCTGCACCTGCTCCTAGTCCAGGTGGTGGTTTCACTCCTACATGCTGGTGGCTACTCGGAAATTGTTTTCAAAATTTTTATTGTAAAATAAAATGACAGATACAGAAAAACTACACAAAACAAATGTGTGGCTTAATTAAGGTGAATAATCTTGTAATCATTACATAGATCCAGACATTAGACATTTGCCCTGAATCCTGGAAGGCCTGTGCATGGGACATATCTCAATCCTAACCTCTGATCTCTCCCCATATGTACCCATTACTTTGGCTTTTATACTAATCATTTTCTTGCATTTCAAAATAATTTTATTATCCAAATGTGCATCCCTAGACACTATGATTTTGCCTATTTTTAACTTTAATATGTCTTCTAAATTTCTTTTAATCCCTACGTTCTCCTTGTATACCTTTCTTTTCCTTACAATTTATCTGTTGAAGAACCTTGGGCCATTTGACTCGTAGAGTTCCCCTCAGTCTTGGCTTAGCTGATTGCATAATCGTGGTGCAGTTCAATGTTTTCTTCCATTCTTGGCATTTCCTACAAATTGGCACCTGGATTCAGAGATAGGATCAGATTCAGGTTTTGATCCCTTTGGCCAAGACTGTAGGAGGCACATAATGTCTTGTTAGTGCTTTTGAAGATCTAAGCAGCCTTCCTTGCTTACTGCCTGTATTTGGTACTTCATTGGATTGCAAAATGGTGATATTTTAATTCTCATATCTTTTTCATTAATTAATTGGAATATGTTTATAAAGAGACCCTTTCCCTCATTTACTGTTTGGTTACCTAGTGATACAATTCATATAGAAAGAGCAAGGTAAATGTGTAATTCTTTTGTTCTGGTCTAATACGTTATACTACTTTTTGAGGTAATGAATTGGTTCCTTATCCTTCAAAGTTAACCAATTCTTTTTAAAAGTATCATTATGAAGTCATAGATTCAAACATATTTCGTGGGTTTAAATCTGTTGGAATAGTTAGTGAAGCTCAAGTTGTCCCTCTTTGGCCAGTGGGGCCTAAGTTGGCTCCTGAGTCTTTTTGACTTGACCCTCGTAGTCTTTTATGGCTTCTTTCTCTCTGGTCTGAAAAGATATTCTAGTCTCATATTTTACATTTCCTGCTTCAGGTCTTTAATCAGACTTTTCAAAATGCCTTGGTTTCTTTTAATGGTATTTGGATACCACAGTCCAGGTGCCAGGCATGGTTATTGCTACTGATGGTCGTTGTTTTCAGACCTTTTTAGTTTATGGGGCTAGGAAATAAAATATGTGTATTAACAGGTTTCTAACATATGTTTTATGTTATATATGTTTATTATATATAATATGTGTTATACTAACTATATTTTATTAATAGAATATAGAACATGGATATATTTAATATATAAATGTATTTAGATATAATGCTAACCCCAACCCCAAATAGGGTGTGTGTGTATATACTATATAATATAGATATTATGTAATAAACATGCTATATTAATAAAATATGTATAACATTTTCCTAATATGTGGTACATATAACATGATATGAAAATATAATTAAATATAGTCTGTATTTCATGTGAGATAAAATACCTCCTGTGTTCATAGTGATAGTTTCAATTAAAATTCAAGATTGCAGAACTTTTACTTAGCCTCTTCTTTGTTATTTCTGTATCTTCATTCTTCTGTATTTAGAATTCTGACTCTCAGAGATAGGGGAAATGATAGAATTAGAATACCTCATAATTATTTGTCTTGCCCAGTAGTACACACATAGCAATCTCAGGATAATAATAATAATACCAATATGATTACTGTGAAGACTTGAAAAAAGTTTTTGTACATCATCTCCCTATTCTTCCCCCACTTCTAAAAGTAGTTATACTGTTTCTATATTGTCAGAAAATATAGCCGTTATATACTGTACTCTCTCCTTAGCCTTCATTTAGTTTTAGTTCTACAAGTAACTATAGGCTCTTTATGTTGATCTCTTCTGTCATTTTGGTTTCCTGAAGTAGTTACTCATTCTCTAGTACAGGAGGGGGCAAACTGTTTTTGTAAAGGTCCAGATAGTAAATATTTTTGGCTTTACGGGCCATATGATCTGTTGCAAGTCTTATCTCGGTAGTGAGAAAGCAGCTATACAACATGTAAACTAATGAGCATGGCTGGTTTCCAATAAAACTGTCTTTCAGTTTCATATAATTTTCACATGTCATAATGTACTTTCTTAAATTTTTTTTCCAAACAATTAAAAATGTAAAAGCCATTCTTAGATTGTGGACCGTACAGAACCAGGTAGCAGGTCCGATTTGGCCCACAGACTGTAGTTTGCAAACAACTGTTCTGTTAGATTCCTTAGAAAGAGGTCTTGAGTTCTTGCCTGTCGTTACATTTTCTCTGTTCTTTATACTTGGAAGTCAGTTTTGTTGGATTTAAAATCCTTGGCTCATACTTTCTTTTCTTGAATATCTTGCTCAATGGAGTACATTACTCCATTTTCTTTTTTTTGTGAGGAAGATTAGCCCTGAGCTAACATCCGATGCCAATCCTCCTCTTTTTGCCAGGGAAGATTGGCCCTGGGCTAACATGGTGCCCATCTTCCTCTACCTTATATGGGGTGCTGCCACAGCATGGCTTGATAAGCAGTGCGTTGGTACATGCACAGAGTCCGAACCTGCGAACCCTCAGGACCCCCAAGCGGAGGGCGCACAGTTAACCGCTGCGCCACCGGGCCGGCCCCTACTCCATTGTCTTTTGGCGTGAATAATTGCTGTCCAAGTCTGGTTATAATTTAAACTTCTCTTTTATGTGTCATATTTTTTTTCCCAAGTTTTTTTCTTTGTCTTAAGTAATATTGCTAGAATGTATTATGGTGTTGGTCATTCTGGGTTGAATTTCGCAGGTTTGCTGTAGTATGCTCTTTTGATATATATTTTCGATTTTTATTTTAAGAAAATTTTCTTGAGTTATAGGTTTCAGCATTCTTTTTTTTTGCTTTAGTTTTCCTCAAAGACTCCTCTTATCCATATATTGGATGTTTTTTGTTCATCTTCAGTATTTGTCATTTTCTCTTGCATCTTTTAAAAAATTTCTTCATTTTTCTTTGATATTTAAATTTTTAAGAAATTTCCTCCTTTCGCTTTCTATTTCTTGTAAGGTATTATCTGTTTTCTTTATTCACTCTTATGTTTCCTCTAGTTTAGTCTTCATTTCTAATATGCTTTTCTTTTTTATTTGTAATTCTGTCCTGAGGTCTGTCACCTCATTTCTGAGCATTTCTAATTCTGATTTATGCTATTTCATGTTTTCTGTCATTTTTAAATGTCTTTCAGCTTGTTTTGAACAGCAGGTAACAGTTTTGATCTGTTGTGTTGGTATGTCTTTCTGTTGTGCTTTTTTCCCTCCATGGATGTTATTTTAGTACTAATTTTTTTCTTTTCTTTTCTTTTTTTTTTTTGAGGAAGATTGGCCCTGAGCTAACATCTATTGCCAATCTTCTTCCTTTTTTTTTTCCTTTTCTCCCCAAAGCCCCAGTAGATGGTTATATGTCATAGTTGTATATCCTTCTAGTTGCTCTATGTGGGACACCACCTCAGCATGGCTTGACGAGTGGTGTGTATGTCCATGCCCAGGATCTGAACTGGCAAACCCTGGGCTGCCGAAGCAGAGCATGTGGACTTAACCACTATGCCAGCAGGCTGGCCCCTAGTTTTTTTCTTATAAAAACATTGTATGAGATTTTACCTTGATACTTTTATTCTGCTTAGTTTTGTGTATGAAATTAGTTTCCCTCTGTATTGTTTTTTAAAGAGCTATGTATTTTTTTGTGTGTGTGTGTGAGGAGGACTGGCTCTGAGCTAACATATTGCCAATCCTCCTCTTTTTGCTGAGGAAGATTGGCTCTGGGCTAACATCCATGCCCATCTTCATCTACTTTATATGGGACGTTGCCACAGCATGGCTTGACAAGCGGTGCGTTGGTCCGTGCCCAGGATCCGAATCTGCAAGTGCTGGGCTGCCGAAGCGGAGTGCACGAACTTGACTACTATTCCACGGGGCTGGCCCCAAGAGCTATGTATTTTTTAAAATCAGTGATACATGTCCAAGAAGTTTAAATACTTGAACAAAGATAGCAGGAAAAGGTTTATTCTGAGGTCTTGAAACGATGAATTAGCCTTATAATCTCCTGATTATTATTATTATTATTATTATTATTATTATTATTATTATTATTTTTGTGTGTGAGGAAGATCAGTCCTGAGTTAACATCTGCCAATCCTCTTCTTTTTGCTGAGGAAGATTGGCCCTGGGCTAACATCCGTGCCCATCTTCCTTCACTTTATATGGGACGCTGCCACAGCATGGCTTGACAAGCGATGTGTTGGTACACATCCGGGATTCTGAACCCTGGGCCGCCACAGCAGAGTGCGCGCACTTAACCACTACACCACCGGGCCAGCCCCTCCTTATTATTATTTTTGATGCTCATATTGTCATCACCATATTCAGTGGGTAGCCCTTTCTATTTGCTACTCTGCGCTTTTGAGATAACCATATTAATTTTTGAAAGCTTTCTCACTGACTCAGTTTATCTCATATGCTAACTTCCCTGCACCAGTCCTGGAACTGGCCTTCTCTACCAGAAACTCTTTTTTCTTTCAGCAAGGAATATATTAAAATCCAGAATCTGGGTTTTTTGGGGGCAGTTCAGCAGTTTTTCTGTGGCTCTCTCCTGTCTGACTCTGGCTTTAGTTATCCGAGTAGTAATTCTTGGTGAGTCTAAAGTGTACACATTTTTAAAAAATCTAAATTCATAGTATAGCAATGTACTAACTGTTATGGTATTTCTAAGAATGAATTATGTATCATACATTTTAATTTTTACAGACGACAATTATTTCTGTCCTTCATTTCCAACATAAAGCCTATTGTAAATTAAATCTCATTGTTTCCCTAACATACTACTCAGACCCAACCATTTTTCCCATTTTTGTATCAAAATTTGACCAGAACCATAAAATCACAGAATTTAGAATATGAAAAGAATCTTAGAGCAGTGATTTCAGCTTTTCGTAATCTTTTTCCTGTGTATCACTATTAAAGTGTTTTCCAATGATGATGGAAAATGCCCACTTTTTTCATGACCATAAGACATTTATCTGCATTCAGGTATTATATTTTTCATTCATGGTAAATTTAAAAGGACCTTAAAGAGCATATTTTTTGAAGTAAATTTCATTGCTGTGGCGTGTCAAAAAGACTTACTGGTAATTAAGGGAAATGGATAATTGATGGGTAACAAAAAATACAGGGTTAACAGATGTGTATCAAAGGGTTACTAGTGGATAAATTCTGGCCTTAAGTTCCAAATTACACAAATGACTCTGGTTAAGAACTCAGGACTTTGAAACATATTCTTATCACTTGGCAGTTACCATACTGTCTTACTTTGACCTCAACCTGCCTTTTTTTGGTCAAAGAATTATGGGAGTCAGGAGCTAGGATACTGCTTTCTCATTTTGCTGTAATTACATTTAAAGGCTAACCCAGGGAGTACTACCAAAACATATAGATAAAAAGGAAGTTAGTTCATTGAAACATCTATTTGAGTAGTTGCCCAGTATACTACTGGCTATTTTTCTTTTGTGTTGGATGGGACAAAGAATAGTCACTAAATACTTGATGTGAGCTTTTTTTCTTGGTAATTTTTGCATTTTTTGGGTGAGTAATTTTCCTCAAATTAGAATGCATGAGAAAAATCTGGTTAACCAATAGTACCTGGTTGTTGGGCTCTTGTTAATCAGAAGTTTTACAATCATAATGTATTTTGGATGTTCTCATTCATGTTATTTCTTCAGCTCTTTGTGTGGGTATTCTGATTGCTTTATTATATCTGCCTGGCATGGTGGTATTTAAAACAGCATTTGTAATAAAAATTCCTCCATTTTAGCAAGTAAAATGAGAATATGGAAAGACAATTAATAGTTGAAACATGATTGTATCCTCTTGACTTTACTTAATGTTTAGTGAATTGTAGGTTCGAGATAAAGAGAAATGAGTGTGATTATTGGTATGGTCCAAAATCACCGGTTTACCCAGCTAGTGACATAGAGTATGTGGAGATGTAGGCCTACCACTACTTTTCCCTCTCACAGAGCAGCTCTACTTTTCATGTGTTTTACATTTTGAAGATTTCACATAAGATTTTTTTTTTTTTATAAAGAAAATAAGGTTCGGGCAGGCCCCATGGCTTAGCACTTAAGTGCACGCGCTCCACTGCTGGCGGCCAGGGTTCAGATCCCTGGCGCGCACCGACGCACTGCTTCTCGGGCCATGCTGAGGCCGCGTCCCACATACAGCAACTAGAAGGATGTGCAGCTATGACATACAACTATCTACTGGGGCTTTGGGGAGAAAAAAAAAGAGGAGGAGGATTGGCAATAGATGTTAGCTCAGAGCCGGTCTTCCTCAGCAAAAAGAGGAGGATTAGCACGGATGGTAGCTCAGGGCTGATCTTCCTCACAAAAAAAAAAAAAAAGAAAAGAAGGTTCTACTGTTAAAACTACATACAAATATTTGATGGAGAGGTATATTATGAGCATGTATTATGTCTGAAGAGGTTTCTTATCTAGCATTCTGCCACTTGTAACACTGGTAATTGTAGGTATTTGGGTTCCTAGAATGTATATTGGGGCCTATGGACCTAGGTGTCTTATTATCCTAGTGTTCTCTTTGTATCAGGACTTCTGGATAGGGGACAAGAACTAACAGTTGTGGCACTCAGCTTGGTGTTTTACATTATTCTTTTATTCAGTCCTTCAATTAAACTTGCAAGGTGGTTATTATCCTTATTGTCACACAAAGAAAAGGAGGTTTTAAATTCAGAATCTAAAAATTCTCTTTTCTTCTGTCTTGCTTTTGGGCAGGAGGGAAAGAATACATCCTGAGTTTAATAGCATTGGCTTTTCTATACATTTTCTCTGAATGATTTCATCTACACCTTTTAATTCCCTCCTATACTTGATACCTTTAGAAATCTGTACCTCAGCCTGGTCTTGTCTGATAACCTCTAGACCTCTATCTGCCTCCTGAACATGGACACTTGACTATTCCAAAGTGCTGAGTCAACTCATCACTTTGCACATCTCAACTCAGCATGTGCGGAGTGAAGTGATCATCTCATGTCCCAAATATTTATCTCTTGATAGATTCCTTTTGTTGATTCCCTGTTCTACTTCTGCCTCCTGCTCTGGGTGGGTTTAATCCTTTTAGGCCATAATGGCCAAGAGAGCAATCCAAGCAACACGATGCTCTAGCTACTCTGGATAATATTCTTATTAGGAGAATGAAACTCCTTTCCCAAGCCAAGAGTCCTTTCAGGCAGCAGTGCCAATAGATAGGATGTGTGACACGAAAGTGATACATAAATACATGGTTTATTCTTTATACTGTCCCTGACCAAAGGTCATGGGAGAATCAACAGTAAGGCACCTTATCCTGATGATGCCCAGCATACGGATCTGTTTTTTCCTTTTTTGTATTTAACCTGAATTCTTTGCCTAATGACCTCATCTTTTATCTCAGCAAACTCCTCTCTTACCTCTCTAGACATGCCCTACGGTGGCGCTAACTACATTGTATTTTGTTCTGTTCCTAATTATTATTTACTTCATTAGCATTTTATGTGTTATAAGACATGTACACAGAGAGGTAGATCCATTGCTAGGGAACTAAATGTGATTTATACAGAGCAGTTTTGATTGAAACCATAACTCTACCTGGTAAATTCCTACTGTATTCTTGACTCATCTCTTGGAGTCACAAGGATGTAAGCATTCTGTACTTTATTTTTTCTATTTCTTTGAGGTATTGGTGATCTGTTCATGTTTCCCTTGAGTTAGTTGATATACTGTGGTTTTCATCCATGTTATTCCCTACATTTAGCTCCAAGACTGGCACAGAGTTGGTATACAATAAAAATGGATGTTGTGTTGAACTAGGCACTGCTCTGCAGAGTATTGCAAATACAAAGATTTATAAGGCACTTTAAAGGTGAACTTACTGTTTAGATTGGGTGGTAGTCTTATTATATATAAATATAACACCACGAAGTTGCTTTTCTAAAGAATACTGTTAATATCAAGCAGGAGTTCTTTATTACTGTCAATTATTTTTTTTGACTTGACTTTGTTTCATGTGTGTATGTACACATGTACTATATGCAATATAGTATTATGTATTTTAGTGTTTTGGCTCAAATGCTTACTTTTAAGTTGTTTTTGGTATGTGAATAATTAGTAAATATATGTATGGGTTTTTCTTTTTATAAAATAGTGACTCCGTATCAAGCATCGTAATGTTTTTGTTATGAATTTCTACTTGTATTTCTCCACAGGCAGCAGAAGATGTCATTTTCATTGGACCTGACACACATGCTATTCAAGCCATGGGTGACAAGATTGAAAGCAAATTATTAGCTAAGAAAGCAAAGGTTAACACAATCCCTGGCTTTGATGGAGTAGTCAAGGTGAGAAACTATTTTACTCTAACCTTTATAGTACATGCCCTCAAGTCAAACATTTTGTCAAGAGTGTAAGATAAAATGCAATTATTGCTTTTTAAAATATGTATTTGTAGGTTTAAAAAGATCAGCCTTGTTTATACTTGGATTATTTTAAATGGCATAAGTTAAAAAGAGCAAGAAGCCACTTGAGCTTCGCATTTAATGAATCAGTATTGACTCATACTTTCAAAGGAAAATCTTAGTGATTAAAAACTGTGCTATTAGAGGGGCCGGTCCAGTGGCATAGTGGTTAAGTTTGTGTGCTCTGCTTCGGCGGCCCAGGGTTCGCAGGTTCGGATCCTGGGTGCGGACCACGCACTGCTTGTCAAGCCATGCTGTGGCAGCATCCCATATAAAGTAGAGGAAGATGGGCACGATGTTAGCCCAGGGCCAATCTTCCTCAGCAAAAAGAGGAGGACTGGCAATGGATATTAGCTCAGGGCTAATCTTCCTCACAAACAAACAAACAAACAAACAAACAAACAAAATTGTGCTGTTAGATCTCTGGATTTCATTTAATGATGGTATATATTAAACGTTTGAAACATTGTAATGTTCTCTCTGTATCTTTATATTGAGCTTCTGTCCATATACATAAAATGTAAAATGTAATCATATTTCTAGTGGAAAGTAGTGTAGCTATGGGTGACTAGATCCTAGACATCAGCTCAACCAGCAAGTGGTTTCTGCAGCTGAAGCCTTCTAAGGAAGAAATACAGAAATTAGTGTTTGGTTCCCCCTCCCACTCCAGAAAAAATATTCACTTTTTCTCGTTAGAAGAGAGTCCCTGGGCCGGCCCCATGGCTTAGCCGTTAAGTGAGTGAGCTCCGCTGCTGGCGGCCCGGGTTCGGATCCCGGGCGCGCACTGACGCACTGCTTCTCCGGCCATGCTGAGGCCGCGTCCCACATACAGCAACTAGAAGGACATGCAACTATGACATATAACTATCTGCTGGGGCTTTGGGGGAAAAAAATAAATAAATAAAATTATGAAAAAAAAAAAGAAGAGAGTCCCTGTGTAGATTTTAACCTTGTGATTTGAGTTAGTCTGCAAGAATTCTTCATTTCAGTGTTTCTTATTGTTACTTTTTGGGCTGGACAGTTCTTCATTGTGCAGGATCATTTCATGCATTACAGGATAGTTAGAAAGCTTGGCCCCTGGTTAATAAATATCCTCAGCTTCTTGCCCATATTTACCTTGATCTGTATTCATTTTTTTCTTCTCTCTTGTTACAAGGAAGAGGTATTCCCCATCCTCTGTACGCTGGTTCTTCCTCTTATGCTCCAAATGTATTCATTATAGCCTTCGTGTACTACAGTGTTCACTGATTATCTTTTCTCTCTTCTGTATCTTAGAACTCTCCTTGCCTTTTATCTCCTTTCCATTACCATTGCTATAAAAATATTTAGTCACTCAACAAACGTACTGATCCCTGGGCTAAGTGGGAAGGATGTGGTGATAAACAAGATACCCATGATCTTTCACATCATGGTGTTTCCAGTTTAGTGGAAAGAAATATGTGTTCCTCCTCTTCATAGAGTGCAGTAACCCCTCATCACTCCACAGCTGCTGTCTTACTTCTCTCTTCCCTTTCACAGCCAAATATCTTAGAAGAATTGTCCTCACTTGCTTTTGTTTCCACACTTTTCAGTTATCTTTAATTTACTGCAGTCTGGCTTCTTTCCTCATTCCCACTGAAATTTCTCTTGGCAAAGGCTACCAGCAACCTCTTCCTTTCACTAAATCAAGTGTATGATTTTTAATCCTGGTCTTATCTCAATCTCTTAGAAGCGTTCAAGTCTTTCTTACAAGCATTTGGTCACTCTTTCTTTCTTGAAATATTCACTTCTGGCACATAACTCAGTTCTAGTTTTGCTTTTGTTTTTGTGTTTTTTGGCTTGTTTGAATCTCCTTCTTAGTTTTCATGCTTATTGTTCTTCCTGTGTTTGTTCCTTAAATGTTGGTTTTATTCTGGGTTCTGAGTAGGACATTTTTTCCTACTGTACAAACTTGTGCTGGGCAATCTTATCTTCATGGCTTCAGTTACTACCTTTTCTGACAAATCTGAAACCTCTATATCTATTTTAGTTATCTCTTCTGAACTTCAGAACTGTATATCCAATTACTTCTTAAACAGCTCTGCTTGATGCCACTGAGTCATCTTGAAAGTAACAAGTCAAAAGCTGAACTCATCATTTTCTCTCTAATCAGAGATTGGCAGACTATAGCTCCATGCATGCCTGTTTTTATAAGCAAAGTTTTTTGGGACACAGCCATGCTCATTTCTTTACATGTTGTCTATGGCTGCTTTTCCACTACAATGGCAGAGTTGAGTAATTGTGACAGAGACCATGTGGCCCACAAAGCCTAAAATATTTACTACTTGGCCCATGAAGAAAAAGTTTGCTGACTCCTGCTCTAAACTTCTTGTGCTTAATTCTCTCCTGCCTGAGAACATGGTGACATTTTTCCACCTAGCAAGTTTCTCAAGCTAGAAACTTGGGGGTCATTCTTGATAAATACTGCTACAGAGAATTCACTTAAATGTCTTTCTGATCCATTTACTACTTTCTTTCCCCATGCTAACACCAAGTTCCAGCTACCATTATCTAACCTGGATAACTTCATCAACCTTTTAAGTGGTTTCCTTGTAGCTAGTCTTGGTCCTGTCCAGGTTTCGACACTGTGGTTTGAGTGCCCATATTTGATCATATGCCTGTGTTTAAATCCTTTATATAGCTTCCTTTGTTTCTCTCTGCCAACTGATATTGTGCCAGTTTACCCTTTGTACCATGTACACCAATAGTATATGACATCTTTCAGGTTCTTGAAACTTCTATACTTAATTCTGTCGTGTATGTGTTGATTCTGCTTTCGTCTTCATTCCTGATTGTCTCCTAATCGTTGTTTAGGTCTTGGCTTAAACGTTCATTCCTCACAAGGGCTTTCCTTGACTGTCTAGATTAGATTAGGCCCTCTGCTATATTTTCCCTTAGTACCCTGTACTTGACCTATAACATTTTAAATCATTCATTCATTCATCTATTCAAAAAATATTTAACAAGTGCATAGTATTTGTCCAACATTGTTTGAAGTGCTGTGAATATAATAGTGAACAAAATAGACCAAAAAAAAAAAATTCCTGTCCTCAGGGAGCTTATTCTATAGAAGAAAGAGACAGACAATAGACAAATAATAAGATATATAGTAAATGCTGTCGTGAAAAATAAGTCAGAGATGGGGGATGGGGAATGCTGGAGGGTGGGGTCTATTCACAATTTTAAATAGGTGTAGCATGCCATCTGAAGGGGTGACAGGGCACGTCATGTGTATACTGGGCAGAAAGAATAACAATTGCAGAGGTGTTGAGGTTGAAGTGTACTTGATGTTGAACAAACAACAAGGAATCATGTGATTGGAGTGATCAAGGGAGATAGAGGTCAGAGATGAGGTAATGGAAGTGAGATATATAGTAAGGAGTTCAGATTTTGTAGGGCCTTTTAGCCACTTTAATGATGGGTTAAATGTCTGCTTCCTGCACTGGGTTGTAAGCTCCTTGCTGGCAGGGATTTTGCTCTGTTTATTACTGCATCACTTGCATATGATGGCACGTAGTCAGTGCTCACTAAATACTTGGATGAGTAATGTTCTAGTAGATAAATTTTACACATATAACCACTATACATTGTCATTTAGTATGTATTTGTTAGACACATCAAAAGAAAGGAACACATAACTAAAAACCAAGAGAAAAAGTAAAACAGACAATAGAAACAGATCCACATATGTTCTAGATACTGGAGTTGGCTGATAAGGACTGTGAAGTAACTATGATTAATATGTTAAAGAAATTAGAAGAAAATGTGGAGAAAATAGATAAACATATAAAGAATTTCACCAGAGAATTTGAATCTATAAAAAAATTAGATATTTTGTAACTACAAGTACATGAAAATAAGGACTTTAGATAGCTTTAGCAGTAATCTAAGCAGAATGTGGGATCTATACTGTAGCATATGTCAGTATTTCATTCCTTTTTAAGGCTGAATAATATTCCGTTGTATGAATATACTGCTTTTTTAAAAATGCATTCATCAGTTGATGGACATTTGAATTATTTCCATATTTTGGTGATTGTGAATAGAGCTGCTGTGAATATTTGTGTACAAGTATTTGTTTGAATACGTGTTTTAAGTTCTTTTGGTTATATACCCAGGAGTGGAATTGTTAGGTCATATGGTAGTCCTATGTTTAGCTTTTTGAGGAACTGCTTGAGGATCTGCCAGGCATCCAAACCTTTGTGTAATCCCCTCCTCTTAAGTTTGGGTACAACCTGCAATTGGCTTCTCTAACTAATAAAATATGGCAAAGGGTGATGGCATATCACTCCCTTAATTAGGTTACATTATATGGCAAAGGTGATGGGATGTCATTGCATTCAGTTACATTATATGGCAGAGTAATTGGGTGTCACTCCTGCTATTATGTTGCATCTTGTAAAACTTCCATCTTAGCAGACTAGAAAATAAGATTCTAGTTGCTGGCTTGATGAAGTAAGCAGCAATATGGAGGAAGCCCGCATGACAACATATTGCAGGCAGCTTCTAAGGTAAGGGTGGTCTCTATCCAAGAGCCAGCAAAACAGTGGGGCACTCAGTTATACAGCCACCAGGAAATAAATTCCACTAACCACTTGAATGAGCGTGGCAGCAGATTTGTCCCCATTTGAGCTTCCAAATGAAAATGCAGTCTGACCCACACCTTGATTGCAGCCTTGAAGACCCTGAGCAAAATATGGTGAGTCTTTTCCTTTTTTTTTTTTTCTTTTCTTTTTTTTTTGTGAGGAAGATCAGCCCTGAGCTAACATCCATGCTAATCCTCCTCTTGTTGCTGAGGAAGACCGGCTCTGAGCTAACATCTATTGCCAATCCTCCTCCTTTTTTTTTCCCCAAAGCCCTAGTAGATAGTTGTACGTCACAGTTGCCAGTAGCGGAGCGCGAGCACTTAACCGCTAAGCCACGGGGCCGGCCCCAGATGCTTAATTTTAAAAGGTGGTGTTGCTTTGAGAGTTTCTGGCCAGCCAGAAGAAAAGGGGAGCAGGTCAGAGGAAGAGCAGGGCACAGGGGGAGCATAGGATAGAGGGAAAGAAGGAATAGCAGGATAAAGACCATCAGGTTCAAGAGAGTTTTATTTAAGTTTTTCACATTTTTCATTCGGCTTTTCCTATGCCTTCTCTCTTCCCTATGAACTTTGTCTTCCCTGTGAGTTTTGTAAGGAAATAATTTTGGAATCTGAAATTCTTTTGGGAGCTTCCTCATGTTAACAAAAACATGCAGAATACTAGGTGTTTGAGATTTTCGTTCCTTTTTTTTTTCCCTAAGGTGCCTCTTAAGCGAACCATTCACATCAAAAGCTTACAAAAAGTTTACTATGATTCTAAATTATCCGTGGTGAAATTGTGCCGTTTAGAAAAATAACATGATTTTGAATTACAGATTTAATATATTTAAGGAGAAGAAGTCTGATTCAGAGAGAGCACAGACTTACCCTGAGACAGACCCATGAGAGTCTTGTAATGGCATATCACATATGTTGTTTGTGTACCTCATGTCTTGGGCCCCCAACCTAATAGTTGGCCATCTCTAATTGCAGGCCTGACAATGTCCAATGCCTTGTTGGTTTAAGATTTGGAGGCGAGATCTCTTCCAGACCCATACTCCCATGGACAAAACAAGTCAAGACAGGAAAGTTCTCAAAACCCATATCAAAATGATATGGGTTTCAAGGCAAATTTTGTCCTATTTGGATACCAATCTGAACTCACTGGCTCCTGGAGCCAGCATGAAGATGAACTTATAGGTCTTATGCCTGTCTTCTTCCATGTGAACTTTATCTTATAGACTTAGAACAAAAAGTGTTGAGAATGTTTTGTTACTAATAAGGAAGATTTTGTTAGTAATAAGGTTCTTCCAATAACATACGTTCAAATCTGATCAGAAAATCAAAGAGTTCCTCATTCCTAAAGTTCTTGGAAAGGAAATTGGAGCTCTCCCCAGTTGTGAGACTTTTCTCACCATTTTGGTTGGGGAGACATCTGAGTGGGGGTCTCAGTGGGCATCAGAGGAGCACTGCAGTTTTTGAATCTAGGATCTTGAACTGTTGCTTTTAGCGGGTCTTGAGCAGATCTCAGTGGAAGTTCAAAGATTGCTTCAAAGTGACGGTATCCTTGACTGTGGTAGGTAATAAACTTGGTTTGCAGGTTATTTTGGTTGTCTTTTCAGGGAGGCTGCATTTGACAACCTGCGTTTGAATTTGCAACTCTGTTAATTTGGAAAATAAGAAAAAGTAACAAGTAGAAGAAAATAAATCCACTTATCATTTCAATTTTGTCTCCTGGTATGCTTTAGGCAATTTTTAAGCTCCTACTACACTTGCAAATAATGGTAGATTCTCATTATCTTTGTTAACTTTAACCATGGTATACAGTTCTTAGCACCTATTGTCTGAATTGATTTGTTAAACCACAATTAAACCTGCAGTTTATAGTTTTCAAATAACCATTTAAAAATGATTTTAAGGAATGCCTTTTTGTTTCTCTGGTATATTTTAATACTAGTTTTATTTGTAGTTTTCTTTAATTTTTTCTGATATAAAAGACTGTACATATTTTTTCTTTTAAATTTGGTTATTAATTTAGATTTCTTATGTGGTAATTCCATGTTCATTTGGAACTGCACTGCTTTTCATATTTTGTAGTTAGATTTCTTAGGTAAAAGATTACTTTTGAGGGTATCTATGCAAAAAGAGGTTTGCTGATGCAAATAAATAGTGTAAATTTTTGGAATACCTTCTGGTTTTAGCAACTGCCTTAGCAATACTTTTGCACTGGAGGAATGTATGTGCTAATTATAGATAATTTTATTTTTTTTAAATCCATAGGATTTAAACTGTAAGTTGGCAATTATATTCTACTTTTCTCTCCCCCAAGTAATTTTCACCTCCAACTTAATGTGGCTTCAATTTGTTACGTTTCTCCCTAAACTTTTTTTCTTTTCTCATTTGAATATTTAGAATGTTATATGGAGGCTATATGGAGATGGTTTATCATACTTTTTTAAAACATTGTGTATAGTGCTTAAGGAGTCTTCTGGAACAGTTTTCCTTATGTCTTCTCTTGAATCATACTTTTCATTAGAGAGAAACTAATGTTGTTTTAAAGTGTAATTCTCAAGTAGTCATCTGGTATCAAGTATTTGCCTTTAACAAGTTTTGTTTTATTCAACATCTTTTGAACTCGATCCTGGGAATTTGAGAGCAGATTCAAGACTGTGCGTCTGAAGCTGTTGGAAGACAGCTTTTGGGTTTTGGAATCCCAGCCCACTTGTTTGGCAAAGGATAACAAGCTGCAGACCCTGATTTCAAAGAGTTTCAAGTCTCCGTAGAGAGACCTACAAGTAGACAGGCAACTTAATAAATTTTAATAATGTAAGTTCAGAGTGCATGGGGCCCAGGTAGGAGGGACATCTAACCTCGTTTGAGGGTGTTATGGTAGATCTTCCATTGGAATTGATAGCTAAGTGATACCTGAAGTCTGTGTAGTAATGAGTTAGCTAAAAAGTGAGGATGATGATGGAGACATAACTCTGTGGTCAGTGAAAACATCTTTTTGTAAAAGCTTGGAGCTGAGAGAACATGGGAACTTTAGAAGACTGCAGGTATGCAGTGAGGGCTATAGTAAGAGAGCTGGAGAGAAAATTAGGATCCAAATATATATGGCCTTGAATGCTATGCATCTGGGTTTGGAGGTTATTCTTCTGCCTTTGGGAGCCTCTAAATGGTTTCATGTAGAAGAGTTAATGTGATAAACTTGTGGAATTAATAAACTTGTTTTGGTTTGTGATGAGGAAAACATACTAGAGCAGTGCAAAACTCGAGGTTGGTAAATGAAGGGGAATCCTCTTCCTTTAATCCAGGCAAGAAATGATAGGGGCATAATATAAAGTATTAGGATGCACCAAAGTAGATGGTGTGGAGAGAGATGATGGAAGTTGAATCTATAGGTTTATGTAATCTGTTAGATGTCAGGTGTGAAGCAGAGGGAGGAATCACCAATGATTAAATTGCTGCATTTGATTGTAATAACTATCAGCGTACCAATTTGGGGGGAATTTTATGAAACTTCTCCGAGTTCTTATTGTCCTTTAAGAGGGAATACTAATACCCATTTACATCTTAGAGCAGTTATAGTAATTATTTGAATGATGTTTGTAAATTATGCAGCATAGCTTTAAAGTAGTAATAGTTTTTATCACCTACTGAGCCAGATTTTGGAAATTGCACTCTTGCTTTAGCAGAAAGAGCCAAATAATAACAACAAAAACTAGTGTGAAGGGAATCTAAAAAAACAAAAACCCCCAAAATTGAAAAGCTGTGTCCTAGTAATTACAAAGTACAATGTTAGACATCAGTATCCTTTTCCCTTGCTAAACCAAGAATAGCTTTCCTGGGTATGCCTTAAAGGCTTTATATTTTTGAAAAAAGATTCAAGTATGTTTACTATGCTGTTGTACAATTGTAGAAACGTACTAAATTTTAGAAAGATTTGAAAGTATATGAGAACAGAAAGAGTCTTCTGCTTGACTTGGAGTTATCTGGAAAACACAGTCCGGTGGAACCTATTTCCTGAACCCAGGATTGTTGAAAATTTTGCTTTACTTTATATATGAATACAGAATAGTTTGAGGATCCTTTTTTTGTGTTCAGATAGAGCTTTGACCCATAGTGCCTTGAAGCAATGATCTTTTTTTGCAAAAAACAGTCGTTTTTTTGGCAAAGACAGATTTTTTCTAGAACCAGCTGAGGAAAGTAAACTCCTAAGTAGTTTCCCATATGAATGAGTAGCAGTACTCATCCAGTGAGTACAGAATTCAGAGTTGGTAAGTAGGCTGTATGTAGCAAGCGAGAAAGGCGAGGTGTGGTCTGAATCATGGATGGTAGAGTCAGTATTTGACACTAACATCACTGTAGAAATAAATTGGGTGTTTAGCATTAGGGAGAACTGTTTGAATTTCCCGGTCTTTGTTATAGATTTGCTTCCCTTCACTGCCCTTCTTCCCTGCTCATCAGCAATAATGACTACACAGATCATCTGATGCAGTGAAGTATACTGGAGATGCAAGTGCACATTTTTTGCAGTATTGCAATGTGACAGTATTAGTTCTATATTATACAGATTCAGAGGGTGAGTGATGACCACAGGCTATAACAATGAAGGTCAGGCAGGAAAGAAACAAACTTGGCAGTTTGGGGTGGCAGACTGCCCATTTTATCACAGAGTGCCAACCTTAATTGAGTGCTTACTGTGTGCCAGACACTGTTCTAGTATATTTCAGCCTTAACTAATTTATCTTCTCCATATCCCTATGAGATAGATATTGTTATTATCTACATCTTGCAGATGAGGAAACTGAATTCCAGAGAGGCACACTGGTAGGTAACTTGCTTACTGTCACAGAACCAGTGTTAGAGTCCATGCCTTCTGGCTCCAGCACCTGCGCTCTTAGCCACTGGGCTTTGCTGCCTCAAAGGTGGATGCTATAGAGTGTTAACAAATAAATTAGGCTTGCAGACAAGGCACTCAATTTTTGTTAGCTCTTTTTTTTTTTTTTTGTGAGGAAGACTAGCCCTGAGCTAACATCTGTTGCCAATCCTCCTCTTTTTGCTGAGGAAGATTGGCCCTGGGCTAACATCCGTGCCCATCTTCCTCTACTTTATATGTGGGATGCCTGCCATAGCATGGCTTGATAAGTGGTGCATAGGTCTGCGCCCGGGATCCAAGCCTGTGAACTCTGGGCCATCGAAGTGGAGCACACGAACTTAACCACAACGCCACCGGGCCGGCCCCTGTTAGCTCCTTTTTACATTTTTGTGATCTACTTTGTATTTGGATAAAGTAACATCACCCACCCCTCCCATCATATTCTCTGTAAAACAGAATTGTTCACTGTTCTGTTCTTGGATTGGATGATAGAGCTCACTTAATATAAGTTGTGCTGAAATAGAGTTAAAGAAATTGTTACTGGTTCCATTGACTTCTTTCCTTTTTCTCCATTTCTTGAGCTGCTGTTTTGGAGTTATGTAGCTTAATACCTTCCTGCAACCCTTTCCTCATCAGTGTTCCCAGGTGTTAAATAACTTCATAACCTGAGCGTGGCTTCCTGCAAGACAGGCTGGAATTACAGAGTGAACCATAGGGATTTTTCTCACTTAGAAGAAAAGAATCAAATGATATCATTGGGCTATTCCTTTTTCCTACCTCTTGATTTGAAGCTATTAGGAGTATTATTATTGCTAATATATTTTTCATTTATTTTTGTACTTTTCTGTTTTCTCAGTTTTGTTACTTTTAATATGAAAATGAAAATACTATTCTAAATACTTCAATTGAAAATTGTATAAGGGAATCAGTAGCATCAGATTTCTTTTATTTCTTCTTTTGAAATTTTTGTAGTTGACTTTTCTTCCATTTTCTGGGGGATTATTGTCCCACCTGTTAGAAATTCTCTTTTGATAAATTATAGTATATTATTATATTGAACAGTACTTGAACAGAGTCTGCTGTTTTAAATCCCTTTGGTATTTTCATATACTGTATTGTATGTCCTCCAATTAATAGACATGAGAACTGTTTTAAGAATGTTCTAAAACTAAGAATGTTAAGCAGAATCAGTTTGGCTTTTTCTTCAAATTTTGCCAAGTTGGATTTGTGAAGAAGTAATGATGTTTTCCTTAAAAGAGATTTGTTTTATGTAAATAAAGAGCAAAGTGTGTTTGGTAAAATCAAGTTTAATCCTTATTTTACACTTTTATTAAAGTTTAATATCTCTAAATTGAAATGAGCCTGCTTTTTATTACTTTTTAGTATAGCTTAAACTGTGGCCCTTTAATTTGAAAACTTACTGCCATATAAAGTTTGATTTTTTTAAATTAATGAAATATTTATTTTAAAATTACAGTTTGGGTAGCACTATAGATAGATAGATAGATAGATAGAGTGTGTGTGTTTGTGTGTGTGTGTGTGTGTGTGTGTGTTTGTGAGGAAGATTAGCCCTGAGCTGACATCGATGCCAATCCTCCTCTTTTTGCTGAGGAAGATTGGCCCTGGGCTAACATCCATGCCCATCTTTCTCTACTTTATATGGGACGCCGCCACAGCGTGGCTTGACAAGCGGTGCGTCAGTGCGCGCCCGGGATCCGAACCTGTGAACTCCGGGCCGTCGCAGCGGAGGGGGCACACTTAACCGCTAGCGGGCCAGTCCCAGCACTGTATATTTTTTAAGAATAGGTTTTGTGAAACCTATGTTTCAAACTTTTGAAGTTGCATGATGTGGTGAAAAAAGTGCCTGACTGAGAGTTAAGAGACAAGGGTAAATATTGGGCTTGGTTTTGCCCCATGTCACCAATGTTCCATCGAGTGTACTTTGTTTTAAACTGAAGCAAAACCCAAGCCTGTCTGGTTCTTGAGCCCCTACTCTAAACTATTGTGTGGTACTTCCTTGCTGTATATCACTTAGATACGTGAATTTGAACAAGCCACTACATCTCCTTGGGTATGAGTTTACTCACTTATAACATTGATGCTCTGGAGATGAGTAGTTCTGCTGGCATTGGAGATCATTTGGAGATTTTCTTATCATAACAGACTTATTACTAGGAAGCAGATGGATACTTGTTTATTCGTTCAACAGATAATGTGTTGATTGTGTCAATTTGCTAAACTCTGGAGATTCAGTAGAGAGCAAGACTAGAGCTGGTCATTGCTTTTGTGGAGATTAAGTGTGACAGGGGCTGTCATAATTGAAGGACGGAGTGTAATGTGATCACGCAGCAGTGGCGCCTAACCTGGTATAGGAGGACTGGAAAGGCTTTCTAAAGAAAGTAACATTTAGGTGAAACCTGAAACGTGCACCCCTGAGTGTAAGAGAAAATGGTAATTTTTCTCTCACCTAGATTACTGCTTCCCAACTGGACTCCCCATATCCCTCTCACCTCTCTCTAAACTATTCATTTGGTATGAAGTGAAGAGGGACTGGAAATGAGACCAGTGGCTCAGGCAGGCAGGATCAAGTATTGAAGCTAAGTTAGGGAGTTTAAATTTGCTTCTAAAGGGAATAGGGAGTCATGAAAAGTTTAAGCAGATTTTGGGAATACTAGTTTGTTTTGATAACATTTAATGCCCTGGAAATCATTAATTAGATAATTTGAATAATACTTTCAAGTGTGGCTGATTTAATTTTTAAGTTATGAAAGCAGTATGAAGAATGAAATTTTTATCTTTGTGGTAAAGTTCAACGTGTACTAAGCATATACAATGATAAGTAAAAGTTCCCCCTTTTCCCCAACTTTCCATCCTACTTTTGAGGAGTAACTCAAGCTGTTTGTTGTATATGTCCATACATAAGCTTTTATAAGCATTCAAATGTGTTTTTCTGTCTTAATGTAGATAAAATCATACTATATGTATTATCCTACAACTTGCTTTTTCTCTGACAATGCATACTATGTTTTGCATATCTTTAGTTATCTTCTTAAAACCTAAATCTGAGTCATCGTTCCCCTGCATAGAGCCAAGGCATTTGGAACTCCTACTGAATACTGGAAGGCCCTGCCAGCACAGGCCATGCCTTCCACTCATCCTTCATCCTGTCCTTTTCTGCCACTTCCTTACTGTGCTTCAGTTTTTGCCTCATGGACCTTCTTTAGGTTTCTAGAACATATTAAGTGCCTTCCTCATCTAAAGTTTTGTACATGTTCTTTCTGTCTAGAATCCTTTCTCCTTAATCTTTTCATGGCAGCTAGCTGGTGGTATCTTCAGGTTTTAGTTTAAATTTTACTTCAAAAGGACCCTTTCTGAGCTGTCTATCTAAAATAGGTTCTTTCTCACTCACTCCCTCAGTACTGTTTGTTTCCATGTAACATTTATTTCAATTCTCAATTGATTTTACTCTCTTTTTTATTTCTCTCTTTAGGCTATAAGTTCCATGAGGGCAAAAACTATTTCATGTGGTATTGCCTGGTAAATATTTATTGAATTAATGAGTAAATGAATGAATAAGAACATAGGGATCAACCTCATTCTTTTAAAATAAGGCTATGTAATATTTCATTTTATGTATGTACCACTTACGGTACCAGTCGCTTATTGAAGACCTTTAAAATTGTTTTTCTGATTTTCTTTTCTTGTCAAAACACCACCAACAAATTGAAAATAATAAATTTCTTTATATATTTCTCTGTATGCATGCATGTGAATATATCTATAGGATAGCTTCCTAAAATTGAAATTGCTGGGTCGAAAGGTGTAGGTCCTCAAACTTTTGATAGATACGGACAATTTCTTTTTAAAAAACTTGCACCATTTTGTACTACACCAGTAGTGAGAGTAGTGCCTGTTTACCTTCAGGTCGCCTCTCCTGGCTATCATCAAACCCTGGCAGGTGAAAAGTGGTGTCTCGTTGTTTTCATTTGTACGTCTGTAATTATGGCTCAAGTTGAACATATTTTATATATTATGCTTTTGGATTTCATTTTATGTAAACTACTTATTTAATCCTTTGCCCATTTTTCCTGATGATTGTTGGTCTTTATCTTGTTGATTCAAGTTTTTTATTAAAAATTTTTTTCTACCTATAGCCTCATAGGAAAGTTGTACTGTGCGATGTGTCAATGCCATTGATTTTGGAGCTGTATGGGGATTTTTCTCTCTTTTAAAAGTAGTTTTATATATAGCCTGATAAGAAAACTAAATGTGCTGAAAGAACAGATTGGAGCTGATTATATTTAATAGTTTATTGTTGAAACTGATAATGGAGTTTTTTAAGGTTCGGTACATAATATGTTCTCAATAAAATATTTTGGGATGAATGAATGACAAGTGAAAAATTAATTTTTAAGGCACTTTGGTTTTACTTGGAAGTTCATTTAGTAGAATTTGCTTTATGTAGTGAGAAAATTTAAGCATACTGATTAGTTAAAAGACAAGATTGTTTTGTGGCAGTTTATAAAAGTGTTAGATTTCTGGCAGTTACAGAATTCTTAGAAGTTTTGCTTTGTGTAAATATCTCTCTGTGTATACACACATACATCCATAATATGTGTATATATAAATGACAAAATATGACTAATGAATTCTATGAATTATCTTTTAACATTTGCCTGTTAGTTGTCTCCAAGTAATGAACTTTTTAGACAGCAGTTTATTTTCTCTAGAATATCTTTTGCAAATATACTATTACATATTTGAAAGAAAAGACATGTTAAAAGTTTCCTTCCAGGCTTCTCATAATCCAGTCTCCGTCAGCCAGCAGTCTTCCTGTATTTTGTTCGCGAGGCACTAATTGTCCGCATTTGGCAGGTTTAACACTTCCTGACAGAGAGGCTATTAAGGGGAAGTATTCTCCAATAACTGTCACTGGCTTGAACAAAGAACCTTCAAACTCAATGTGTGGAAACCACTAACATTCTTAAATGACCCTTTTCATGGATTTTTATCCCTTTAAGCTAAAATTTGGAGAATGTAGGGTCAGCGAAAACAGCAAGGTGTAATAAAGCAGTAAACCTTGATTTTTGGGGGTGTAGAGTGGGAGGTATAGATTTATCTCTGACTTGAAAACAATTGTTATTTGGAAAATCTCATTAGCAGATGTGACTGCTTGGAGTAAAAAAAAAAAAAAAGACTTAAAACTGATGTCGCTCTCAGGACTGCTTTGAACTTAACAAGCACCTATTTGTGGAGCAGACCGGCTAATGAAAGGAAATTAAATTTTTCTGACAACTTCCCCTGCCAACCTCCTTATTCAGGGGATGTTATTAGGTACTGAAGACTTTTAAGGAAGGCTTTTTTTTTTTATTAGACATAAATCAACCAGTTATAAACATCCACTGCCCCCACTTTTGAGGGAGGATTCTGACATGTTTCCTCTACATTTTTAAACTATCAGCTTAAAAACTTAAGAAATACCGGCTTTTAACATTTTCAAGTTATTTTCTAAAAATTCAGGCATTCTTACCAGCTAGTGGTTTTAAAACATTATTGTCATTCTTTGTGATAGTTTAGTTTATGTCGCTGAATTATAAAAAAAAAGTTAAATTTACTATTTCTCTCTATTATTATATGAGGAAATGTATGGGGAGTATCCTGTGTTGGGCGTGTTAGGTGAGAGTTAATGATCAATGAAATGGTTTAGATTCAAAGGAAGTTTTTGCCTTTCAGTGGCATTGGTTGATATTTAGCAAGAACTAATCCTTACATTTGTAAACGCTTACCTTGTACTGTTTTGGAATGAATTTTATTTCCTTGGATTTTGGAAGTTTCTCCCCTACTAGTTGGTTTGTCGAATTTAAGATTTTAATTTATGTAATAAGATGTTACTGGTAAAGATAAAATATGTACCCGAAAAAAGAATGAGATAAAAAAGAAAAAGAAAATGTAATGGAGATTACTAAAGGAAATTTTTTGGTGGGAACAATTGACAATTCCTATAGATACTGGAAATTTACTTTTTTATTTCTGGAAAATCTATTGAGCTCCTCCCAAACAATAGAGAATCAACTCCCCCTGCTGACAGAATCTAGGAAAACATGACATATAAGTATCAGAGAGACAGAAACAAGCTGGCTGTGGACAAGCTTTAATGATGTGATTTATGATTCAGTATTGATTGTAAACATCTAAATTCTGCCTTTAAATTCCAACAACTGCACCAAATCATTTGGCAATTCTGGTAGTGCTTCCTGCCAGCTCATTTCAAACTGCTTTGAGTTTCTTAATATAATAATGATGAGGTAGAATTTACATTCCACTTATGGTATTAATTTTACATTTCTCTGAATGAAAAGAGTTAGAAGCTTGTAAAATTGAACATTAAATGAATCAGAGGAGACAGTAGTGCAATATATGACTGCCCTAAAGACATTGTGCAATGGCTGATGGGATTAATGTTGGGTCTCATTTCCTGCTTTTACAGGATGCAGATGAAGCTGTCAGAATCGCAAGGGAAATTGGTAAGTTCTTAAATTAACTTTGGTAGAGTTTCTCTGTCTTTCAGCAGATATGGTTGAGTAAACATGTAATAAGTAATTCCTATAGAGCAAATAATATTTTAATAGTTTTAGGTTTCTGATTACTCGTCTCTCTGGAAGAATTTATCAGCTGAATTACCATATTCTCTTATTAAACTGAACTTTAAAAAGTAATTTGACCTTAATGATAGCTCTTTTGTAAGATGAAATCACTGGCTAATTGAAGAAAGGAATTGTCTTAAGAATTCTTGAGATTGGATGTAATGTAAACTTATATGTACATAGTTGAATACAACTTATTAAAGTTAAGGACATACATGATTAAAATGAAGATATCATATTTGACAAGGCTCTTCAAGTTTTTACCTTTTCCTAAGATGTTAAATATCAGCTTAGCAATCTTGCTAGGAAAGAGAAAATAGAATGTAAGAAATTAGAACTGAATATTCTAAATTGGAGTAAAAGGTAAACTGAAGGACATTTTAAAGACTGTTTTACTTGACTGTTTTAGGTGGAATTGTACCAGGGCAGTGCTTCTCAACTCTTTATTTTCAAAAGTATTCCTGGTGCTCATGACAACTGTTGGATTTTCAGTATTTGCTAATTAAGAATATGCGTGAGGGCATACTGTTATCATGGATTAGCACTGCTATTAAGTAACTTTGCAATTTTATCGATCAAGTTTTTGTAAACATTTGACTGAAGTTTGTAGATATATGCGAGAAATTAGACAATGCTTGGTAGTCAGGAATTCACAGCATCTTCTTAGCATTTCTACACTAGGATAGGCCAAGCTTTTCTGCATCCCACATTAACATTTCTTTAGTCCTGTTTTCTCATTAAGATTGATTATTTAGAGTTATTTTATTCGTTTGGAGAGCATTTGATTTAGCAAATTTTGCATAGTTGTGATAGGTAGAAATATCTTATTGGTCTGAGAGTAACTGCTTGCATTACTAAATATATTCTTTGCTGTAGGGACAGGTTAGCTTAGCAGTTCTTGAGTGATCTGAAAAGCTGTTTGGCTTGTTGCACCCCTGTTTCTACTTGGTTCGGCTAAATTATTTGGGTTTGGCTCATTGTTAAGTGTATTTTGTTGTTTGTTTTGCAAACATTTCTTTTACTGATATAGGTCCTGGGCTTAAGACCAGGCACTAGAAAATCTTATTTTATCTGACTGCAAGGTCGCTTCATGAATCATTTCTTCAGACTCGTCAACATTTTCAAAAAGCCTATCAGTACTTCCCAGGAAGATTTACTAGATTGCTGAATAAGTTGGACTACATGGAACTGATTTGTGGTTTATTTCTTTGAGAAAATCAAAAGTTTCTCTGTCTGGTTTGACATCACTGGCATTCCTCATAGTCTAAGAGGCATGTAGTATACCTGCTGGCTTTTGAGGAGACTTTCCTAAAATAATTTAATTTTATTCTGTTGTATACTTTAGATTTCAAAAGTCATCCTTCCTAGTTCTCGTTTAGATAGTAGTGTTTTATCTACATAATGGGATATAATAATACTATTATCACAATAGTGCCTACATAAAAAGGACAGAATATTTGGAGGAATTTAGAGAAATAAAAAGGGATGAGAAGAAAATCTTGAATTACATGGGCATGCCCCATTGTGAATTATGAATCTACAGCTCTCGAGCATTTCCTTTGTATAAGTGGCAGGCTGCAGATTGCTTTGCTTGCTTTCATGTCTTGTCGTCTACCTTTTTAAAAATAATCTGTGACCTTTAAAATAACCAGTTAATAATGATGGACTCTGACCAGTTCTCATCACTTGGCTGTGATTTACCCCCTTTTCCAGTTTTTTACTACTGAGGTTACCTAATTCAGTCTCAGATTCTTTTCTTTTTCTTTTGGCACATCCTTTATGATTCCTTCCTCTTTCCTATTTTTATTCCAATTCTTCCACAATTACTCCTTCTCGTTTCTGAAATAAATGATGACAATCATGGCAGGTAAGTATAAGAGTGCTAGTGTTTTGCTTATGCTGAAAGAAAGGGAAGCCATAAAATTGAGGTGAAATAAAATGTAATAAAGAACCAGGGTCATCAGCTTTATAAAGCTTTTGGAGTTTCCTTGAAAACCCCTTCTGAATCACCATGGAAACCTCCTATAAAACCTTTTCCCTCAATTGCTAGCTTCTAACATAAATGAAATAATGTATTATTAAAATCTCAAGGTTTTTGGTATTGTTTGGTGATTCATCGGTTTTGTTTACATTAATTTTGAGATATATCGTGTTTTAACAGCATTATGATTTTAGATGGGCCTTTGTGAGTTCATCTAGGAGTTGACTTGAACAATGATTATCTGGGAAAATATATTCTTAGTTCTAAACAACTGAACTGTAATCAAACCTTTGAACCTATCCATTTGTAAGTTGCAGGTTGTCCATGTGTCTTACCTATTCATAGATTTCTGTTTTACTTCTTTCTGTGTTACATGGTGAAAATGACACTGATCATCTTTTATGTGGTTCCCTCCTCTCTCCTGTCTTAACTTCTCTTCTGGAAACAGGAATCTATGCTGCCAAAGGAGGAAACTAACTGCCTTGAGCATTGATGAATTAGGTGCCTTTTACATGATAGTAGCTCTTGTTTATGGAGCATTTTTTTCCCTGTAGCGGCACATTGTGAATGTTACTTCTAATGCTAATTCTTGGGTTAGTTATTTTCATTTACATTTAAGAAACTAAGGATTAGAAATGGTAAGTAATTTGCTCAAGGTCTCGGAGTTACTGAGTGGTGGGCCTGCTTTAAATTTTAGGTTCATTTAGCTCCAAAAACCGTGGATTTTTCTTTATACTTTGGCTAAACTAATGAGATTAGAGGATGAGAGCTAAATTTGAGTCACCACTTTGTGTAAAATACTGGAAGGCACTTAAGAATGTTAGATGTGGAATTAAAGAAACAGCCTCTTATTGTTGATGGAGTGAGAGACATTTAAGACTTAATATGTTACCTCTGTGTACTTATTTTTTGGTCTTCCTTGTCTCCCTTATTCTCACTCCTGATTTTTCCCTTTGACTTCTCTAGGTTTAGAGATACAGGGCTATTGATCCCCCGTTTCTGTTTAATCCCAGAGATAGACAACAGTAATCGGGGAGCTCGATTTGCATTAAAGGTTGATCTTTTCACGGGATCAAAGGTCCTTAATACAATCAAGCCAAAACTGATTCTTAACAGGAAAAGAAATAGTAAATCTGAAACCTGTGCTTTAACAACTTCCAGGTTATTCTGATTCTTTTCTTTTCTTTTGCCAGTCTTTCTCATAATTGCAAATCATGCCCAATTTAAATAAAATTTTTTTGATCCTTGAGTCTACCATACTCCAAGCCTGCCTTTCCCACAGTTTCTACAGCTCAGTAGATGTCACTCCATGCACTCAGTGGCTAAAGCTAAAACCTAAGATCTATCCTGGTGCCTTTTTCCTTGTCAGTCTATCAATAGATACTGTCAATTCTTCATTCAAAATATCTCCCGTATTCACTACTCAACTATCTTTACTACCAGCACTTTCCTCCAAACTACCATTGTACTTGCAGGGACTATGGCAATAGTTTCTCTACTTCTTTCTTAAACGCTTCAAAGCCATTCTTCACGTAGCAGTCAGTGTGATATTTTAAAACTCTAAATAATAAGGCGACACCCCATCTCATCCCATCCCATTCTGCTTTAAACCCTCTAATGGTTTTCTATTGCACTTAGATAAAATCAAAATTCCTTACCCTGACTACAAACCCCAAATGATTTGGCACCTCCCTTTCTCTCCAATCTCATTTTATACCACTCCCTTCCTTGCCTACTATCCTTCAGTCACGCTGTCTTTCTTGAACACACCAAACTTCAGGGCCTTGGGATAAGATTTTGGGGACAGGGTGGGGAGGGAAGCCTGGGATACTTTTGCTGATATCTTCACATAGATGGCTCCATGTAGCCTTTCATATCTTGGCTTAAATGTCATGTCTTCAAGAGAAGACACTGTAATATTGCCATTCAGTCATTCTGTCTTACAACCATATTCTAAATCTCTGCATAGTACTCATGACTTTTGGATATTTTTCTTGTTTGTTAAATTTTTCCTCAATATATTACTTTGAAAAATTTCAATCATACAACATTTTGAAATATTTTTACAGTGTGTACCTGTATACCCATCACGAAGATTCCACTTTTGCTAAACTTGCTTTATCACTTATCTATCCATTTGTTAATCCATCTTAATTTTGGTGCATTTCAAAGTACATTGCAGATATCAGTATGCATCCCACTACATACTTTAAATTACATGTAATTAACTGAATTCAGTATTTGTATCCAATTATGTTATTTTGAGATGAAATTTGTATACAGTAACATGAACAAATCTTAAGTCTATATTTGCTGATTTTGATATATGCATACATCTGTGTAACCCAAAACCCCACCAACATATTGGACATTACTGTCACTCCAGAGAGTTCTCTCATGCTCATCCCAGCTCAATCCTTATCCCTCAGGTCTGGAGGCAACGTGTTCTAAATTTTTATACTAAAGATTAGATTTTTAAAAATTGAGATAAAATTTAAATACTATAAAATTGTACAAAGTATGCAATTCAGTGGTTTTTAGTATATTCACAAGTTGTATAACCATCACCAGTGTCGAATTCTAGAACATTTTCATTACCCCCAAAAGAAACTCTGTACCTATTCGTATTCATTCTTATCCCTCTTGGCCCTGGCAACCACTACTTTACTTTCTGTCTCTATGGATTTACCTATTCTGGATATTTCATATAAATGGAATCATGCAACATGTGACCTTTTATGCCTGGTTTCTTTCACTTAGAGTTAAGTTTTCAAAGTTCATGCTTGTTTTACCATGTATCAGTACTTCATGCCTTTTTATGACTGAATAGTATTCCATTGTGTGTATATACCACTTTTTATTTATCCATTCACCTGTAGATGGACATTTGGGTTGTTTTTACCTTTTGACTATTGTAAATAGTCCTGCTTTGAACATGAATGTACATGTATTTGTTTGGGTACTTGTTTTCAATTCTTTTGGGTGGATACCTAGTTGTGGAATTGCTGAGTTATATGGTAAATCTATGTTTAAATTTTGAGGAACTGTCAAACTGTTTTCTATGGTGGCTGAACCATTTTACATTCCTACCAGCAATGTATGAGGGTTCCAATTTCTTTACATCCTTGCCAACACTTGTTATTTTCTGTTTGTTTGTTTGTTTGTTTTTCTTTTAATATTATGGCCATCCCAGTGTATGTGAAATGATATCTCACTGTGGCAGATATTGGCAGAATGGGTGAAAAAACATGATCCAACTCTATGCTGTCTGCAAGAAACTCACTTTAGATCCAGAGACAGAAATAGATTGAAAGTGAAAGGATGGAAAAAAATATCCCATGCAAATAGTAAGCAAAAGAAAGCTGGAGTGGCTATATTAATATCAGACAAAATAGACTTTAAGTCTAAGACTGTTGCAAGAGACAAAGACATTATATATTGATTATTATAAACTTATTGACTATCATAAACATATATGCACCAAACAGCAAAGACCCAAAACATATGAAGTAAACATTGACAGAATTGAAAAGAGAAATATTTCTACAATAATAACTGGAGATTTCAATACCACACTGTAAGTAATAGATAGAACATCTACAGACAAGATCAATAAGGAAATAGGGGTCTGGAACAACAATATAAACCAATTTGACCTTATATGTAGAACACTCTACCCTATAATAGAAGAATATACATTTTTCTCAAGTAACTATTTATTAAAAGGAAGAGTGAAAGAGTGAATGATTGAGTTATAAAGAATTTTTTAAGGAAAGGAGAAAATAATGTCAAACTGGAGCAGTATCTCATAAGTATGTTCCTTGTCCAGCAGTGTTCCCAGGACTTAGTTTGACATGGAGATATCCCCCTACCCCTTTTATTGAATTATCTTGATGGATTGCCCTTCTCTTAAAATAGTGTGGGATTCTCTGAATTAAGTAAATTCTATTTATCTTTGCAATTGATTGTTTTATGTTCATTTGGTTACTATTTTATAGTAAAATTGACCATGGGTTAGGTTTCTTTGTATTTCTAGTACTTAAGACAATGTTCCTCACATAATCTATATTCAGCAAGTGGTTATTCAGTGAATGAATCCAGATAGAAATGTACATGTGCGTATACAAATATATTAAGTAATCACATATTTTAAAGTTTTTTCCACAATATTTATAGATTATGATTGGACAATAATTTTCTCACTTTTTTTCCTTAATCTCCACTTTTATAATGGAGATACTTGGGAAGAACAGGAATATTAAGTAAAGCATGATAAACTTTTAGCAAATAGATAATTTTTAAAAAATCTAGGATTATTCAAGTAAATTTAGTATGTGCTTTTTATTTTTTTTATTTTTTAATTTTTTGTGAGGAAGATCAACCCTGAGCTAACATCCATGCCAATCCTCCTCTTTTTTTGCTGAGGAATGCTGGCCCTGGGCTAACATCTGTGCCCATCTTCCGCTACTTTATATGGGATGCCACCACAGCATGGCCTGACAAGTGGTGCATCGGTGTGCACCCAGGATCCGAACCCAGGCCGCCAGCAGCGGAGTGTGTGCACTTAACCGCTAAGCCATGGGGCCAGCCCCAGTATGTGCTTTTTAATGACTGCTACTCATCAATTCTTGCAGGCTGTTCTTGGATTCATTAGGCTGGACTAATGGAAGTTTTTAGGCATCTAAGATTCAAATGTATGAGAGTCTTCTACTGAACCTTATTGCCTTCACACTAACCTATGACAGTGACATCTTACGTTCTTTGCAAGTTAGGCTCTCCCATGTGTTTCATCTTGATGTTAGTCTTCTGAGTGCCTCAGCCTCTCTCTCTGATTAGTGTGTAGGGCCTGTGGTCATCCTTTCTTCTGTGCCCTATTTTCCTTTGCCCATGCCTCCCATCTTTCTTTTTGCATGGTATAACATTAAGAAAAAAAAGTAGCTCTTTTTTTTTATGTAGAAGAACAAATTGTTATACTTAAGAGGGCTAAAAATACTTAGCTAAGCCCCGAAATCTTTTATTTCCTCTATTTATTTCATGCTGCTTAGAAATTTTTCTCATGTGGTATATGACTCTGTGGTTAAAGATATATTGCAGAAACCTTTGAAAAAATATTACAATTTATACCTTCTTCACAATCTTATATCTTGTTAATTTATTTTCCAATTTGGTCCTCAGTAGAAGATGTATTTAATATGCTTAGGAGATTTAATAAGAAATGCCTAAGAAAAAGTTATGTTGAAGAAAATGGTGTTAAAGTATTCTTTGTGAAATCCATTAAAGAAAGAGGTTTTTATTTTGCTGTTTCCTATTATTGAAGTAATGTGGTCATATAAGGTCAGAATGATAGTCCCTGGGAGATGAGAATGGGTGTATCCCTTTTCTTCTTTATTTCCCATCGTCAGTTGGGTACTTACATTTTCTTTTATTACTCCAACATACACATTTTGGGTTTGAGCATAATTTCACAAGTTGTCTCTCTGTATTCTACCATATTAGCTCCCACTGCCTCTCTTATTGTTCCTCTCAGTCCTTCATCATCTTTCTCTTGTTTTATTGTTGTTCATTCTTGCGTAGTTTTTCTTTTTTCTGTTACTGTATTGCAAAAGGCTCTGTGTAATGTTCAGACAATAATGTGAAAACATTAAGCCTTTGGTTTTTGTTTGGAAACTTCCTGTCTGAATGTATTCTGCTCTAATCTATCTATACAGTGAACTCTGCCTAGAGCAGAGTTAGGGACCTAGTATTTTTTATTTGCCTGAATAGAGGGAAATAGGTAGACAAGATCAGTTCTCCCAAAAAGTAGAATTGTCTTTCTTTGCCAAATCAAAAGAAATAATGTTATGTATTGATTTACTTTAGCCTGTAACACGTCGTCATTATGTCTTTATGTGTACAGTATTGATTCATTATTTTAACTTAATATATTTGGATAGTTATTTATGTGTGTGTATGGTCAACTTAGGAAAGGCAAAATATCACACTTTTTCATTTTCCAGTGAGAAAAACTCAGTGATAAAAAGGATCAACCACAGGTCCCTTTTTTAGAGATTGTATTTATCTGCAGTAGTAGTAGAGATATGAATAATTTGTAGTTGGACTGCAACACATAGATATTTGCATTCTGGTTACTGGATAACTGTCGGCCCAGATAGTGTTGATGCAAATGTGCATCACCTCAGTCTGAAGTGTGCTAACCCAAAGAGCATGCCAAAACTGAATTGATAATGATTAAACTAACTATAGCTAATTTGTAATTAAGAGACAACAATAAAATCAGTAGAAAATTATGACCAAAGAAACACAACATGGGTAATGCATTGATAATGGGATGCATTTCTTCAAATTGCTTGAATTTAAACTATCTCCTTGTTTGTATTCACAATAGGAACTTTTCAGTGTAGCCAAGTGTTGCATGGCAGCCAAATTTCCCAGTAGATTCTGAATTACATTTCCTTGGAAAACTAGTAATATGCTAATTTTTATTTGAGTCCATACAATTGTCATTAGTTCATCAGAGCTCTAGTATTCCAAATTTTTATTGCCCTTCTCCTGTGACCTTAAATAACAAAGATTTACTTTTTCTTCATCCTACATGTTCACTTTTCATTGGTTAGGTTGTTGGGTGGGAAGGAGTTCGGTTCTATGCCAGCCTCATTCAGGGAATAGGGCTGATGGAGGTTCTACCATGTGCAGTGTCATAGATCACAGGGGCAGGACATAGAAAGGTCTCAATTTTGATATCAACAATGAGGCTTTTTCCATGATTCAGTGTTCGTTATTATATGACACCATGTGCTTTTGCAATTTGCACATCATCATCTCCTAAATCTTGAATTCATCAACTTCTCTCCATTCCCCCTGCTGCTCTCTTTGTTTAAGTTAGTGTCATCTCTTGCCTAGATCACTGTAATAGCCTTCCAAATGTACTCCTCTGCCACAGGTTGGCTTCCCTTGGAAGCAGACTCTGGAATTTTTATTGGGGGAATACTCTTGGGACCAACATGTGTGGGGAGTGAAGGAAACTGGACTGAAGGAGAAGTTCAATTGAGATGAGATGCAGACTCAACAAAGGCCTTAGCTAATCCTACAGAGAGTTCTGAATATTGGTTGGTGTTTTATAGTTGTCTCAAATTGGGATGAGGGGATTGAGCCTTTATACACCTGTATCAACTAACCATTGGGTGTGGGCTGCCCCTAGGAAGGGGCAAGACCTTAGGCAGAAAGCTGAGGACAAGTCAGCTGTCAGTTGCCAATACTTCCAGCAGCTGGGGGAATGTCCTAAAGTGGTGATCTGGACAGAGAACCCTATTTCATAATTTTGATATATGTTTTCCATGATTGTTCATTTCTGAGTATTTTTGGATTTCTGTTATGATTTTTAACTCATATTATTTAGAAATGCATTTTAATAACGGAAAAAATTTCAGACTTTTGTTTTATTATTGATTTCTGACTTAATTGCTTTCTGATCAGTGAATATGATCTTTTTTATTTAGAATCTTTCTCATTTGATGAGACTTGCTTTATGGCCAAGGAACAGGTCACTTTAAGTACATCTTCCATGTGTGCCTGAAAAAAGTGTATATTCTCAAATTATTGTATGCCATATTTTATAGACTATCAATAGGTCAAACCTAGCTATGAGGATGTTCAGATCTTCTAGTGACATTTTTGGCTATTTGATCAATCAATTTTTGAAAGAATGGATTTCCAAATTTTTCCTTGCTTGTCAGGTTTTGCCTCTCTATATTCTCAAAATAAGTTAATAGGTAATATAACAGTGTAATGTGTGTCTTCTTGGCTAATTTTACTTTTTGTCAAATTGTGGTGACTATTTTTTTTGCTTTCAAATCTGATTTTATGTGATATTAATATGCCTAAACCACTTATTTTGGTCTTTTCCTTATATGTTCCTCTGTCTTTTCAACCAACCAACTGTTGTTTTAGGTGTATCTCTTGTAAGTATAGGGACTGTTGTTGGTTTTTCTTTTTCTAATCAGGCTGGCAGTGTCTTTTAACCAGACAGTTTAGTCCATGTGCATTTAGTGTATTTACTACATTTTGATTTTTTTATATTGTCTGCTTTTTATTTTTGTTCCATTTTTTTGTATTCTATTTTTGCTCATTTCTTGGCTTCTTTTTGGTGATGATTATTTTTAAAATCTCTCTTGTTCTGTTTTATTCCATTTTTCCTCCTACCTCCCTCCACTGTGATGGAAATTTTAGTCTATTTCTATTTCTATTCTTTCAGTGTTTACTGTAGAAATTTCAACTTGGAGACATTTCTTCAGTTGTCCTTCATTCTCCTATTCTAGACTTTTTTTTTAGCGTTCGCTTATTTTAAATTTCAGTTATTCAGAAGTTTATTCTTGTACCAAAGAAGTAAATACTTTAATGCTGTTTACATGTTTACCCCTTATGTGCTTTCTTATACTTTATTTCTTTCTTTATTTGCCTCACTAATTAGAGATTATTATAGGATGTAAACAGCTAGTGTTTATTTGACTTTACCAAATGCCTCTTTTCTTTGCTCATTGGTCCTTCTTTCATCCCTGACTTTGCAAATAGGATTATTTCTGTTTTTCCTGGAATTTACCCTTCAGGAGTTTCTACAGGTAGTTAATTCAGTTTTTGAGTTAGTTAATTCAGTTTTTGAGTTAGTTTTCATTTACAAGAGAATGTCTATTTTTCATTCTTTCTTGAAAGATAGTTTTGCTGTAGTATAATTTGCAAATCTAGGTTGATAGTAGTTTTCTATCAGCTTAGTGCTGAAGTGTTTGTCTTGTGTTCTGTAGCTATTGAAGAGATAGCTCTCAGTCTAATTTTTGTTACTTTGTAGGCAATCTGTTCTTTTTGTCTGCTTCATAAAAATCATTTTTATCAACTTATACTTTATGGAGAATAAAATCGACTGATTTTAAATGTATAGCTTAGTGAATTTTAATGAATGTGACTACAATCAAGACTTAGGACATTTGTATCTCTTTTGAAAATGCGCCTCCCCTTGTTTTACATTTCCACTAGCAGTGTTTGAGAGTTCCCGTTACTCCATCCTTGCAAAACACTTGACATTCCTTGTCTTTTTGCATTGTAATGGACATGTGGTTTCATTTCGTTGTGTTTTTAAATTGTATTTCCTTAGTACCTAATACTATTGAGCATATTTTCACATGCATAATGACCATTCATTAATCTTCTTTTGTGAACTGTCTTTTCAAATGTTTAGCCCCCCCTTTTTTTAATGGTTAATAGACTTAATTTTTTTAGTCTATTAAAAAATGGAGTTCCATATACACCCCCAACTCCAGCCCTCTGCAAACAGTTTCCTCAGTTATTAACATCTTGCGTTGATGTGGTACATTTGTTACAATTAATGAACTAATATTGATACATTATTATTAACTATAGTCCATAGTTTACCTGACGTTCACTGTGTGTGTCAATTAGTTCTATGAGTTTTGACAAATACGTAATGACACATATCCATCATTATAGTTTCATACAAAATAATTTCCCCTATGCTTCACCTTCCCTTGTGCTTCACCTGTTCAACACTCCTCTCCCTCCCCTCTAACCCTTGGCGCACACTGTTCTTTTACTATATCTATACTTTTGTCTTTTCCAGAATGTCATATAGTTGGAATCATACAGTATATAGCCTTTTCAGATTGACTTCTTTGACTTAACAATATTCATTTAAAGGTTCCTTCATGTCTTTTTGTGGCTTGATAGCTCATTTCTTTTTGTTGTTGAGTAATATTCCATTGTATGGATATACAGCAGTTTGTTTATTCACTTTTTGAAGGATATCTTGGTTGTTTCTAGTTTTGGGCGATTATGAATAAAGCTGCTATAAACATTTGTGTACAGGTCTTTTTGTGTAGACATACATTTTCAACTCAATTGGGTAAATACCTAGGAGTATGATTGCTAGGTCATACGGTAAGACTATAATTTGGTTCTAGGTAAGATCATTTTGCATTCCCACCAGCAGTAAATAAGTGTTCTTGTTGCTCTGCATCCTTGGTAGCATTTGGTGTTGTCAGTGTTTTGGATATTAGCCATTCTAATAGGTGTATAGTGGTAGTTCATTGTTTTAATTTGCATTTCCCTGATGACATATGATGTTGACCATCTTTTCATATGCTTATTTGCTATCTTGTATCTTCTTAGTTGAGTGTCTGTTCAAATCTTTTACCCATTTTTTCATTGAGTTGTTTGTTTTCTTGTTGAGCTTGTAAGAGCTCCGTACACAGAGATATAAGTTCTGAGCTCTGTATACAGAGATACAAGTTCTTCATCAGATGTGTGTTTTGTAAATATTTTCTCCTAGTCTGTGACTAGGGTCTACATTCTCTTAAGAATATTTTTTGGCAGAGCAGAAGTGTTTAATTTTAATAAAGTCCAGTTTATCAATGTTTTTCTTTTATGGATTGTGCTTTTGATGTTGTATGTAAAAACTCATTGCCAAAACCAAGGTCACCTAGATTTTCTCGTTTATCTCCTAGAAATTTTATTGTTTTGTATTGTATATTTAGGTCTAAGATCCACTTTGAGTGAACTTTTGTGAAAGGTGTAAGGACTGTGTCCAGATTCATTTTTTTGCATATGGATGTCCAGTTGTTCTAGCACATTTGTTGCAGAGACTATCCTTTCTCCATTGAATTGCTTTTGCTCCACTGTCAAAGATCAGTAAACTATATTTGTGTAGGTCTATATCCAGGCCCTCTATTCTAACCCATTGATTAATTTTTCTAGTCTTTTACCAATACCAGGCTTATTTGATTACTGTAGCTTTATAACAAGTCTTGAAGTTGGGTAATGTCAGTCTTTCAAATTCATTATTCCCCTTTAATACTGTGTTGGCTATTCTAGGTCTTTTTCTTTTCTATATAAATATTAAAATCAGTTTGTTTATATCCACAAAATAACTTGCTGGGATTTTGATTGGGATTGCTTTGAATCTGTAGATCACATTGGAGAGAATTGGTATGTTAACAATATTGAGACTTCCTATCCATGCATATGGAATATTTTTACATTTGTTTAGATCTTCTGTAATTTCATTCATCAGAATTTCATAGTTTTCCTCATATAGGAACTATGCATATTTTTTTAGATTTATGCCTAAGTATTTTATTTTTTTGGTTCTAATGTAAATGATGTGTTTTTAATTTCAAATTCCAAGTTTTCATTGCTAGTATATAGGAACACAATTAACTTTTTTATGGTAACCTTGTGTCCTGCAATCTTGCTATAATCACTTTTTAGTTCTAGAATTTTTTTTTTGATGCTTGTTGTTGATTCTTTGAGATTTTCTTCGTACACAATCATATTACCTGCTAATGAAGAGTTTTATTTCTTTCTTCCCAATTTGTTTATCTTTTTCTTGTCTTATTGCATAAGCAAGGATCTGTAGTAGGATGTTAACTAGGAGTGGTAAGAGGGGACATCTTGCCTTTTCCTGATCTTAAGGGGAAAGCATCTAGATTCTCACCATTAACTATGAAGTTAGCTGTAGGTTTTTTGTAGATGTTCTTTAGGAAGTCTAAGAAATTTTCTTCTATTCCTACTTTGCTGAACTCAGTGGGTGTTGGATTTTGTCAGATCCTTTTTCTGCATCTGCTGATATGGTCATATGGTTTTTCTTCTTTAGCCTTACATAACCTGCAAAAATCCCTCTTGGTCAAGGTGTATAATTCTTTTTATACATTGCTGGATTTTTTCCTTTCAGTCATTTTATTTTTATACCTAGAAATCCCATTTTTAATTTTTTGAATTTTCTATTTCTCTCCTCATTGTGATAATTTTTCCTTTAAATCCTTTCCTATACTTATAGTATTTGTAGTAGCTGTAATTTGTAATAGTATTTGTAATAGCTGTTTTAAGGCTCTTCATTTCTGGGTTTGTTTCTGTTGACTATCTTTCTACTGATGTGGTTCACATTTTGCCTCTTCAGGTGTCTCTTCATTTTTCATTGGATTGTAAACATTGTAAGTGTTATATTACGTGTTTGGATTTTGTTATTTTTATTTAAAAGATGTTAAAGTTTATTTTACTTGTTAGTTAATTGATGCTCAGATTAATACCTTTCAGGCTTATTTTTTTTAAAGGTTTCTTAGGGCAAGTCTAGCATAGCCTTTTCTGGTATTCTGATTCAACAAGTATGTCTTAGGCCATCTCTCTCTACCTTCCACACTTCCTATTCTTGAGTTCATAATTTCTATTTCGTTATACATCTATGGTTCTTTCTTAGTACAATGTAAACCCTTAGTGTTTTAGGCAGGAGAGAGAGATGGTCTTATAATATATTTTTACAGAATTACACTGACCACTGTTTAGTTTGATGGGACCAACTATAGTGGTAGGGAGTTCTGTTAGGAGGCTATTACAGGAGTCCTATGAATAGATGATGGTAGTTTGTATAAGTGTTGTGATAATGGAGATGAAGAAAAGTGGAGAAATTGTATTTTTTTTTTTTGTGAGGAAGATTAGCCCTGAGCTAACATCTGTTACCAATCCTCCTCTTTTTGCTGAGGAAGATTGACCCTGGGCTAACATCCGTGCCTATCTTCCTCTACTTTATACGTGGGATGCCTGCCACAGTATGGCTTGTTAAGCGGTGCATAGGTCTGCGCCCAGGATCCGAACCTGCAAACCCCAGGCCGCTGAAGCAGAGCACGCGAACTTAACCACTATGCCACCAGGCCAGCCCCCAAATTGGATTTTTAATAAAGACTTTATAAGAGTTGCATACCATCCAGCAGTTTTACTCCGACATGTACTCCAGGAACCTCTTACACAGGATTCCAAGCAACACATACAGAAATATTCTGTATTGTATGTATGTATGGGAGTATTGTATGTATAAATCTAATTGTCCAGTCATAGTAGAATAGATAATGCTTCAGTATGCTTATACAGTGAAATATATTACAGCAGTAAAAATAAATGATTTGGAACTACTGAAATTATTAATTAATACATTTACTTAGTAACTATTATTTTGCATGCTATTCTCCAGGCCACCAGAGAAACAACAGTGAGGAAAGGCAAAAAACTGTGTCTTCATTTTTTAAAACTCATTTTACTACGAACAATGTAGAAATTACTTAAAGCAAGAATCATTGTCTATTTTTACCATTGGGTAGAATATTGTTTGGGTATAGGATATTCACAGTTTCCAAGTGTCAATCTACAGATCATTTGCTAATTACAAACAGAAAAGGGCATATTTTTTATGAGGAAATTTAATGGACACCATCTTAATCAAGTAATCAAACCTAACTTCATCAGGAAAAGGACATTTTAAGAATGAGGGTACAACATCAGCTATGTAATATTTAAAAAAATTTTTTTATTCTGAATCTAATAATGAGGAAACAATCAGGTAAATTCAAATTGTGGACTATTCTATAAAACAACCACCTTGGATTTTTCAAAAATATCACCTTCATGAAGGACAGCCCCCCCCCCCAAAACCCCTCAAACCAAAAAGATAAGTCAACTATTTTACATTAAAGGAGAGTAAAGGAATATAACAAATGCAATGCATAATGCTTGATTTCCCTGTAATTATTATGCATGACTTTCATCTGGGGATTTCCTTCCTGTCTGTCTTGGATTTTTTTCCTCCCTGGTTCTTTTGTTTTCTGTTTTAAGGTCCCATTATCAGAGCCTGTTCTGTCCATCTAGAAGACGGTCTTACTCTCTGAAATAGTTCTCATTTCCTTTTCACTTTGAACCTTTCTTTTAGGAAATAAAGGCCTTGTAATTAATTGTAAGTGTTTCCCAACTGTTTTTAAAAGAAGACAAAAAAGAAAAAAAATCACACCTTCTCTTTGAGCCTTGAGAGATTTCTATTAGCACCACCAAATTAGGAACAGGGCATTTCTCAAGACATATTTCACTTTTCCCTTCTTTTTACTTTTCCTTCTCCATCAGTGATTATCTTTTATGAAATTTTAATTCAGGAAACTGGGGATGAAAAAACTACATAAAATTCTTTATTATATGACTCTTAGGACTATTGCATCATGAAAGTGTCATTTCATAACCAGCATAACCAGGTTATGCTGCCATGTCTAGGGGCAGGTTTTGCTTGAAGGAGGAGGTTATTTATTGTGTCTATGGTACTATCAGTTGGTAAAAAAAATAGTCCCTTTAGACTTGAAATCCATAAGTAAATAAGAAAGCACCTAAGCTCCTAGAGTCTTTCTTTGTTCCCTTAGCGTCCGTATCCTAAACTATCAGCAAGTCATGCTGACTCTACCTCTAAGACAGACTTCAAGTCTTTGTCTTTCTGTCTCTGTTTCTACCAGCCAAGTCCAGGTCACAACTGTCATTTCCCTGGACCACTGCAAAAGCTTCCTAATCAGTCTCCTTGTTCCCTTCTTTGCCCTTTTACAATTCATACCTTGCAGAAGTGCCAAAGTGATCTTAAAAAATACTACATTAGGTCACTGTCTTCTCCTGTATAACCTTTCCAACTTATTCCTTCTGTCAAGAATATTCCTTCCTCATTGATTTTCAGAGGGCTAGCTCTATTCAGGTCTCAGTTTAAATATCAGTTTTCTCAGAGAAGGCTTTTCAAGGAAAAATAACTTTAATCACTCTCAATCACATCCCTCTGTTGTTTTATTATAGCCCTTATCACCACCCTATGTGTTATATACATTAATACATGTGCGTATATAATATATATGTATGTGTATTTTTAGGTGCATGTATATTTTTATATAGTTCTCTACTAGGTAGTAAGTGTCATGAGAGCAGATAACTTTCTGAATTGTTCATCCCTGTATCCCCCCGAGCCAGATCAGTGTTTGGCACATAGTATTTATTCAGTATATATTTTTGAGTTGATGAATGAAAATTTGATGGCAGAGTTAGAAAGAGGATTGCTACTTTATGGTTGGAAAGTGATATGTTCATTGCTGAAAGTAAAGGAAACCAGTTAAGATGTCATCCTACAGTTAAACCTGCCCTTGAGGGTCAAGTATAGAAAAGTAGGAATAGAAAGCTTTAGTACTTTGGTAACCTTCTGTATTTTCTTAAATATTTAATTTTTTTCTTGCATAATATTTAGTAGATTTCATTTTGGAAGCACTGTGCAGAAGGGAAATAAGGAATGGAGACTTTCTGCCTGCTGGAGTTGGAGGAGTGTTGGTAGGAGTCGCATCTATCTCTGGGTCTGGGAGGGTGAGTCAGGCGGTGGGAGGAGGCATCCAATGAGAGCACGGTGAAAGTGAGGAAGAACTTGTGAACAGCACTAGGACCTTAGGTTTAGTTTTTTTTTTTTTTTTTTTTTTAAGCAATCTTTTTATACTAGGAGATTCATCTCCTTTTAAAAACTTTGGAGAATTTTGTTTTGTTATAAGGGAGGTTGTTCTGTTTCAAACATATGTCAACTGAAGAATATAAAATTAAAGAAATGCATCATAGACAAAAGAAGAACAGAAGAGGAAGTACTCCAATGGATAAAAAAACATGTGAGAGAACATTAGTGAAAATTTCACGTTCAGACTAGGTGAGGGGAGGGGTAGCGATAGCCATCAACTTGAACATTTTTGGTTTTTCTGGGAATGTCAACTTTTGACTGAATCCTTTTTTTCCTTCTTCTTCCAGTTCCTGGCACCCCGTGACTTACCCTATTTAGAGCCGCAGAGACACAATAAGAAAGTAGGGATGAGGGACTTGGCTTTTTGATATTATTTAACATCATCTGTGTGGACTATTCTTTTTCTCCTCTTTAAATGGCTAGGTCTTGTTTATTCAAGGCATGGTGACAGCATAAAAATATGTACTGTCTGAAATTTAATGACTTATTTGGCATAAGAAGTCGAGTGGAGAACCTTAACCTTTATTTCTAATTATAGCTCAAAAATTAGATTGAGTTAGTGACTATAATGTCACTAACTTCTGCCAGTTTCTCCCTACCTCCCAGTTGTTTTATATTTAGCCTGTTGGATTTTTGTCAGGGAATCTTGCCTTTCTGGGTTATATGTATTCACAGGTCGGATGCTGCATTGCCCCCCTTTTGGGGGACCATATTGTAATTGCCTTTTTATATATTGCCTTATTGCCTAACAACTTCTCACTTTTTCTGGACATATAATAATTTCTTTTTGACAAATTATTTTGTGTGTTTTACTTCCCCATCTAGTTCCTTATGACCAAGGACAATTTCCCAATCTTATTTTGAACCTCACAAATCACTACATAGTCCGTGGTCCATAGTAAATGACTAAGATGAGGTTAATACTGGAATCAGAATAACTACAAATTTCCTAATCCTCGGACAGAACTGAAAATAGTAAAGATATGGGATGTGGATGTTATACCTCTTGTGGTTTCCTGTTTACATGGATAAATAGTTTTTGATGGTGAATTGGTAACATGTTTTTGGGGGGTTATGGATCCATTTGTTTAAAACAAGACCTTATGTTGTTGTAAAAAAGATTTCTCAGTTATGCCAGTTTCTAATTTTCAGATATTGTTTCCTCTCTGCTCAAAAACAGGCTAATTCTTCTTTACTGATTTCAGTCTAATTCCTTTATGTGACATTCATTGTGAGGCTGCAGCATTGAATGAGACAAGTACTGTTCTTGTTACGCTTATGCAGGATCTGTAGCATGCAAAAGTAGGTGGCATACTTGGCCCCAATTGATGTTTTCAGTTCTCTTTTCCTCTACCATCCTACAGATACTTTATACTTAAATTGAGTTGTTTTGGTGATTCCTTAAACTTTTCCCATGCTTCCCTGCCTGTTTTATTTCTGCTATTCCTGCCTAAAATGTTCCAGTCCAGCTCATCTTTCATATTCTCATATAAATGGCCCTTTCTATAATATGCTTTTCTTAATCCCTTTTCTCTGGCCTTCCTATGCTCCTTGTCTCTTCTGAATTCCTGGTGATAGAATTATTTGGGTACTTTCCCTCTTTCTTCCTAGATTATAAGGAAAAATGTGAAAACATTTCCCAATGTGAAAACAATATGTTAATTTTTCTTCTCCTCACTACACTTATAAAGCATTGCTTTTAAAATGCTATCCCACATAAATGTATCCGACATAAATACAACCATCAGAATTTTAAAAATTGAATTAATTATGAAACACTTAGGAACCAAGTGCCATTTTAACTAAGTTGAAGTTAAGAGTGATGTTTTGTGGTTTAAGGGTCAAAGGTCTGTGACATTTGGCCCCCTGTTCCCTTATCCTGTAAGATCCTATAGCTAGAGTTTAGTGCTATGAGAGCATCACAGGCCAGGAAGAGTCCTTTACGGGCTCACTGACCTCTCCTTTCTTCAAAAAAGATCATAAACAAGTGGTCTCAGAGATGAGTATCTTCACCTCATTTTCAGAAAACCTCTAAACAAGGAGACTTTATAGCTTTTCTTGATAAATCATTATAGATGACTCATGCTGTCAAAAGTTTTACTCTATAATAGCTAATCTGAATACTCAGTCCTATTAACTACTGACAGTTTTATGATTTTATTTTCTCTTATAAAATTTTACCTGGAAATGTCCTTTGATTTGGGCCTTAGTTTGTATTTTCATAATATTCTCTAGTCTAGGCATTCCTTGTTAAAAGAATGGAATAGTGCAATATCTTCTCCATTGATATCAGTGAGCCCTGGATCTTCTGCTCCAGCCCATAATATAATAGCCATGGCTTAATTTTTCCCAAAACCATTATGTCAGTTCTTGCTGATAAAACTGCAGACGTTCCCTGTGACTTTTCAGTTGAAAATACCTCAAGTACCTGTAAATCATTACTTTTGAAAAATGGAATTTAATTTGTTATGCATGCAAACAGCAGTTTCGGGGAATCTTAAGTGTGTGTGTGTGTGTGTGTGTGTGTGTTTCCTTAATGCTATATAAGTTGCTCCTTATTTTTTTGGTTAGTCAATACTGTATCTACTCCTATTTTTGGAATCCATTGTCAAATAACTTATTTGTGTTTTCTTAGCTTTTTATTTCATTACTGGGGAAAATGTTATATTTATTGATACAAATAGTCTTTTTCTTTTAAAATGATCACAGTCTCATTTTTAAAATATATATAAGATCATTACACTGGTGTTATTTTCCTGACTCTAAAGAAAGGAACTTTTAAATAAATTAGTTATTGTCTTCTGCGTTATTGAACATGTGGTCAGTTGTCATGTTCATGCGTCCAAATGATCAAAGTCTGAACTTCTGTCTAATTCTTCCCTGCTGTTAGGCTACCCTGTCATGATCAAGGCCTCAGCAGGTGGTGGTGGGAAAGGCATGCGAATTGCTTGGAATGACGAAGAGACCAGGTGAGATGCTGTCCAAAATATACTTTTGATGAAAATTGCAGTTACTAGAGTTTTATTAAACTGACAAGTAAACAGATACCAAAAGTATAATGGAACAATTACAATAACCATCTAATTTTTACTCTTTTAGATGGGAAAAAAATTGAAATTATGCAGAAAACATTCTTATTTATATTTTCATGATGATTATCCTATTATAGAGATTTTTACTTTCTTAAATATTAACACAGGATTGTGCTTTTGTTTTTACAATGTATTTTAAAAGATTACAATCATGATTCTATTTCCTAGGCAAAAATTACTAACATTTGGCTGTATAATTCTGAATATAGTCAAAGATTTGAACCAAATATATTTAAAAGCAGTCATAATTTCATTTGTTTATGTATTACTCAGTATGCACTTGCTTTTCTTTGCTTGTCTAAAAAAGTAGTGAACTACTTTGATAATTTTATAGTGTGAAGTACATTTCCTTTTGAATTTGAAATTACTGTATGTCCTTTATATGCAGTGTACTCTGTTGTAAATTTAGAACATTTTCTCATTAGTAGTTTCAGAAATCAAAAGTAACTTTTAAAACAAAATTTTAAAAACCCAATGCATTGATGACATGGTGATTAGAAAATAATATTTTGAAAATCTGCATTGTATGAACAGGTTTAAGGGACTCTGTTCAGATTTGTATTCTTATTTGTTTTCAGGTTTGGCAGCAAGAGAGATTTATGTCATTTTTTGGAGGAGGGAGATGAGAGAAATCCCTGAATTATTATTGTTAATGTTGCCTTTTCTGACCTTTCTCTATCCAGAAGTAATTTGGTCTTCCAAATGGTTAGTTTTGCTTTCTCCCTTTTCTTCACCTTTTCCTTTTCCTTTCCTCCTCACTTCCCCCAAAATCTCTTAAAGACAGAAATCTAGAGTAGTTGGTAGGAAAGTCGTCCTACAAACCTAATTCAGAAATTAGGTTCTAAAATGAACAAGTAAGGTGAAAATCTGCTAGAGGCAATCTATTACCCTTTAAAATCTTATGGGAAGACACCTTGTTGCAGACTTGCACAGATAGTTTTAATTCAAAAAGAAAATTGTCTCAGAACACCGTTGTTTCTTTGCTTGAGCATCAGAGAAAGTAATTGGCTTGTGTTGTGGGGTGATGTTATATGAAAATACAAGTCTTTAAACCCCAGTCTCACTCTCAGAGTGGCACTGATACCAGACATTGACTGAGGTAACATCAGATTCTCCTCTCCCATCTTAAGCTTACCCAGCAAGAAGAAACTCATTGTGTGGGTTGGCAATATTTGTTGAGAGCCTGCTGTGTGACAGGCATTGTTTTAAGTAAGGTTCTGGGAATACAGCAATGAACAAAAAAAGACAAAATAATCCATTCCTTCATGCAGTTTATAAACTAGATAAAGCGTTCTTAACCTTTGCATTCACAAACCCATAAAGTTCCGGGGAAGTTCATGCATCTGGATGAGGAAAAAAAGTGCATATTTCTTTCACTAGCCTCTAACTGGAATTTAGTGTTTCCTCCAATGTAGGCAACAAACTACCATAGTAGTAGTATTTGTGGAACTTTTCACCGTTTAAGAAATGACATATATTATCTTATCACGTTACAGTGGTTGCATATGTCTCTATAGTGATTATTAGAGTTGTTGTTGGAGCTTATTAATGAATAAAGAACCACATGCATTATATCCCAAATTTGTTTTTAAAAATATTTTGGTACCTATATTTCAATATAATTTGTGAATCATGAACTCTGGGAGCAGGGAAACCAGTAGGGAGGCTGTAGCAATAATCCATGCAAGAAAAATGGTGATGGTGGCTTTCAGCAGTATGATGGTGGAGGTGATGAGGTTCAAATGCCTGAAAGAGTTTAACTCTGAAAGTAGAGGCAACAGGACTTGCTGAGTGACTGGATATAGAGTCTGAGAGTACTCGAGGATGACTTGCAGGCACTACTTAAGTTATCTTGTTTTTTGCTCTTATTCTTTCTTTGGTCTTAGTGTTGATTTATATGAATTAAATACATATGCCACAACACTGCTTTACTTGAAAATTTCTTGGGAAATGCTGAGAGGTTAAGGTCAGAGTGAGGAGTTTTATCTTCAAAGTTGAAGAATGGTCTGGTTCTTAGTCCCTCTCTGAAACTCTGCCTGGCTTGGTTTCATAGTGGGGACTTCCCTTTATATTGCAGAGCCTTGGTTAACTATGTAAAATGTTGGAAGTCAGGCTGGCTGGTTGCTGTGTGTAGGTGGAAGCAAGCACAAGGCGAGGAGGCATGCTTAGTCCCATTTTTACCACATAATCTGTCTTATTTGGCCTTTGTCTTTTGAAGTTCAGGTCTTGAAGCTATCTCTTATGCTTTATTTGTAACTTCTGTGTGCCAGTGGTCCTCTCTGTGGGGGGCATGGGCTTCCTCACAGTATTGTGGCTTTGGACTTCTTACATAGTGACCCAGAGGTCCAAGGGCAGTTGTTTTAAATCCAAGTGGAAGCTGTATCACTTTTTATGATCCAGTCTCAGAAGCCCCACAGGTCCCTTGCACCATATTCTGTTGATTACCAGTGAGCACAAATTCTGCCCAAATTCAAAGGGAGGAGAATTAGACTCCGCTTCTTCATGACGGAGTGGCAAGATGCTCAGGCAAGCACATGGAATGGGAGATACCACTGTGGCCATTTTGGAGAAGACAGTCTGCTACAGCCTCTTTGTAAGAAAGAATGATGTTATAAAGATATTGAATACAACTTAATGATTTTGGAAGGGATCTGTATTTTATGAACTTTGATTTTTTTTCTCAGTTTTCCCCTTCTGTATGGCATTTACATAACAATTTCATTGAAAGCATTAGCACTTATTTTTCCTTATTCTTCTTAGGATCTCAGATTTGCTGTTAGTCATTTCTCCAGGGCTACTGTTATAACATATTCTTTTATGGTGGGGATTGCTCTTCAGTTTCTTAGCAATGAGATTTGCTGTGTTGCTGTTAACCTATGGATGTTAATTTAGAATTTAGTATTTTCAGAAATCGCTGTATCCGTTCATATATTGGGCACCTTTTGGTAAATAATTATAACCCTTTCTTGGCCAGTAAATGGCATATTGATTCAAAATATGTTCATATAATTAATAAAAATACATACATAAATAATTTTCTACCTAAAACATTACTCTCTTCAACTTGATAAACCATCTCTGAAACTTTGTTGAGATTAATAAAGATATGACACTATTTGATTTAATATGTGCTCCTCATTTTAAAAACTTGCTCTGTATCCTCTGTTCATTTGGAAAAATCAAAACTACAGAAAAATTGAGAGAACAGTCCAGAAAACACCCATATATTTGTCTTCTAGAGTCATCGATGGTGGTATCACACTGCACTGCATCTACTCCTTCCTCCCTCCCTCCTTGAGGAAAAAATTTTTTTGCAGAAACAACAAAAATTTTGGCATTCTTCAGAAGGAAAACTTAATAGCCATTAACTGCTTTATTATTTTATCCTAAGGAGTGTCTCCCTCTTGTAACACCTTTCCTAAGCTTTTTCAGGGAAGAAACATCTATGACTTGTCTTAGAATCTTTTAGAACACCTGAAAGATTTTTAAAAGAATAGTGTTTGTTGTTATTATATAATAAATTAGGGTGAGATTCATGAAGATTGTTGAAAATAGACTCAGCTATTTTTATAGTAACATCTGGCTTTCTTGTCCCTATTCAAATTTAAATGAAATGTCATGGCATGAAGGGAAAATTGATCATGTCTACATTTTGGAATACCCCCACTAGGGTATAGGTGCTGTGAGGGCAGTTTTTGTTTTAGTTTTGTATTCTCATCACCTATGCATCAGGTACATAGTTTTGTGATTAGTAAAAATTTATTGAATGAGTATATAACTGAGTGTAACAAATGATGTTCTTAATGCAATTTTCCATGAGCTCCAAAATGCATTGGTGATGCTTTCAAACTTGATAATTTATTTGGGTGACTTTAATTCCCCCCCCGGCCCCAAAGCCCCAGTAGATAGTTGTATGTCATAGCTGCACATCCTTCTAGTTGCTGTATGTGGGACGTGGCCTCAGCATGGCCGGAGAAGCGGTGCGTCGGTGCGTGCCCAGGATCTGAACCCGGGACGCCAGCAGCAGAGTGCGCGCACTTAACTGCTGAGCCACGGGGCCGGCCTGACTTTGATTTTTCACTTTTGTTGTTCTTGGTTTAAATGCAAAATGAAAGCTCTCAGTCATTACAGCAGAGACAAACTGTAAAGTGCTATGTTTTTTCTTTGTGAATCATTGTATCCCATCTAATAAAAAGTTGGTTATATGGTATTGAAAACAACGATTCATTGTGCCCTAGTTTCTTTGAGGTTTGCAGCCTCCTGAGATCTAAACTCCAGTCCCCTAAATCAAGGAAGTAATGGAGGACTAAGAAAACCTGATACCTTTTCCCTGAGAACTCTGAGAAAGAGGAATTTTTGCAGTGTTGTGAAATTTATCTTCTAGTCAGTGTTTACTTGCAATGTTGTATTTTTCAAGCACAAAATCAAATGAGATAGTTATTTCTAATATTGCCAGATGGAGAGTTTGCAAATTAAAGGTTTAGAAGAATTTTAATGTTGTACATTAAATATAGGTATTTAATCCAAAGATTAAGAAACTATTAATTACATGTAGAAGAAATATATCAATGAATGGAAAATAATACTCAAATAGTTTTAGGTAAAAACAAGTTTGAATTTTTAATAGACTGACTAAATGAGCTCATTTCATATTGTATGAATTTACTAAGCATACTTTAAAATAATTATTTCAGTTATTATAGTTTGAGAATAAAATGTATAAAGCAATAATTAATCCATATTTTTATTTTCAAAAATCGAACTTTTTAAATTATTATTTTTGAACAATTTTAAAGAAGATATAATTGTAATAATCTGTATGGATGTGTGGGAGGCAATTACATTTAAAGGTATGTATTTAAAATATCAGGAAATGTTCCTGAGGATCCTCCTATTGTATTTTCATTCTCACTGAGTATATTTGCCATAGTTCTGCTCCGTTTGTGTAGTTGGCTAGGCCCTTTACATTTTGTGTGCTTCTTCTGACTTTTGAGTCAAAGGGATATGAACTTTTATATTTTTTATTAGTGAAATTACAGTGTATTAAGGTTGAAGAAATGGAATTTTATATTATTTGTATGGTTTATTAAAAGAATCTCATTTTTAACAGTTGGTGAAGTAAGTATTGGTATTCTTGTTTCGATATAAAATTTAGGATCGGGGAAATTAAATCACTCACCCAAGGTCACAGAGTTAGTGAGTGGAATAGTTACAATTCAGCCAAAGTTAATTTAGTTATTTGTTCATTAAGTGAATTTTTCTCTGTTTTGTTCAGAAGTAAGCCAAAATAAATATTTAATTGATTTGTTTCCTTTCTATTGAGGGCTGTATTTTTTTGTTCATTTGACTGTTCTTCCATTTTCCTTTACAGGGATGGTTTTAGATTTTCATCTCAAGAAGCCGCTTCAAGTTTTGGTGATGATAGACTACTAATAGAAAAATTTATTGATAACCCTCGTCATATAGAAATCCAGGTTGGTACATTTTAAGATAATTTTCAGTTATTTTGACTTTAAAATAATGTAATTTATTCCCATAGGAAACACTTCCTTACTTCCATTTAGAATGATTGTGCGTTGTTCTGGTATGTTTGAATAAGTACAAAGTAGAAAATGTATATAAATTGATCACCTGCCTTTTGGAATCTGGTATACTTTTTGTCAATGTGCCGCAATGTTGGTCAGGATGAGAAATGATACATAAACTCAGCTCCAGAGAGAATCAGTCCCAAAATGTCTGACCAGGCTAATATACTCCCTCTAGAGACTCATTCAGTCCCCTTCTCAGATTGGGCCATTTGGGGGCATTTTTAAAAGAAAAGTGCCTGACCTGGACTCCTGTCAGGCTCTGGCTTCCTTCCCTGGCCTCCCTTTGTCTGATGCTCTAAATTTTCTGGTTTCCCTAGATTTGGGGACAATGTTCCCTTCCATGTTATAATCACCCTTTTCTAACAGCAATAAAGAGGTGTCCTGAGCCCTAAAAAAAAAAATATATATATATATATATATATATATATGTGTGTCTTACTGTGACAGGTGTTCTGCTAAGGGCTGGTTGTATAGAGATGAATAAATCATTTCTTCTGCTCAGATTAATATTTTAATCTAACCATTAAAGTGGTTGTGGGGGTGTGGATTTCAGCAAAACAAACAGGTTTTCTGAAATAAAACACAAAAGGAGAAAAGTCTGCTGAAGTTTTCATTTTTCTATCAGAAATGCCTTGTGCTAATTTTACACATTATGGCTATGAATTGATATGTAACAATTAAAATTGATAAAATATAAGTATCAAGTTAGAAATCATATTGAAATTTAAGTATATATTTTTTCTTAATTTGGTGTGGATAGAGAACCAGAAAACTGAATAAAAGGTTATTTGCTGTCCCTTCTGATGGAGCATAATATAACCAAGTCCTAGATTCTGCCATTGTGTTTTTAAGCTTAATTATCATTTTACATAGATATTATTTATAGGTAGAAAATCTTCACGTAGATTCTCAAATTTTTCAGAGTGGGAAAAAATTTGCAATTTACGTAATCGGTTTATATTTTTAAAACATTAAACATAAAGTATTTCTTTCTGAGGCTAGCAGGTTTTGTTTTTAGATATTCTAAGTTGAGATATCACATATACAGTGAAGTCCATAAATCTTAGGTGTACAATTCAATAAAGATTTTTATAAACACATATAACTTTGTAACAACTGTCCAGATCTATACAAGGAAGATTTCTCTTACATTAGAAGATTCCTTCATACCACTTCCCAGTCGATCCCTCTCCTTGGCCACCAAAAGTAACTGCTGTTCTGACGTCTAATACCATAGATTATTTTTGTTTGTTCTTAAACTTTGTATAAACGGAATGATACAGTATATACTTGGCTGTCTGTGGCTTCTTTCACACAAGATCATATCTTTGAGATGCTTCCATGAGGCTGTATGTTATCAGTCACTTTTAAAAATTGCTCTGTGGTGTTCCATTGTTTGAATAACCTGCAATTTATCTGTTTTCCTGTTGGTGAATCTTGGGGTTGTTTCCACTTTTTTGATATTATGAATAAACTGCTATGTCTTTTTATGGACAAATACATTCTTTCAGATATACTGAGTAGAGATATTGTTGGAGTACATGATAAGGTTATGTTTAGTTCTACTAGATACTTTGGTTGTCCTAACGTATACTATCACCAGTGATATATTAGAATTTCCCTTGCTGCCATCTTTTCCAACCCTCAGCTTTCTCAATTTTTTTTAATGTTTAGCCCTTTTGGCAGACACGTAACAGTATCTGTTTTAATTTACAGTTCTCTGACTATTGATGTTGAACACCTTTTTATGTTTATTGCCCATCTGAATATCTTATTTTGTGAAGTGACTGCTCAAGTCTCATCCTTGCCCCTCTTTTTCAAATTAGATTTTTTAAAATTATTGAGTGCTCGGAGTTCTGTACCTATTTTGTTTATGAGTCCTTTGCCAGATGTGTGTATTGTGCACATCTTCTCCTATCTGTATCTTGCCTATTCACTTTTTAAATAATGTCTTTCAAGGAATAGAGGTTCTTAATTTTATTGAAGTCTGTTTTAAGTCCATTTTGCATACCCAAGTTAGGAGCTTTATTTTTTAGGTGTGATATTTAGGTCTGTTACTCTCCTTAAATTATTATTATTTTTTTGGTATGAGATGGAGTCAAAGTAAGTTTTTTTCCATTCTGGTATCCAGTTTCTCCAGAATCATTTATTGTAGTGACCATTTGTTGTAAATTAAGGGACATTTGGTCACTGTCTTAATTATTTTGGTTTTATACTAAGTCTAGAAATCTGATACTGTAAGTGCTCTAAATTTATTGTTTTTCTTCAGATAATTTTGGCTCTTTTTAGGTTCTTTGAGTTTCCATGTTAACTTGTCAACTCATCCCTACTCTATACCACCCCCTCCCCCAATACCCACCTCACAGGTTTTGGATTGTATTAAATTTAGAGATTATTCTGGGGAGAATTGACATCTTTACAATATTGAATTTTCTATTCCATGAGCTAGAATATCTCTTCATTTATTTAGATCTTCTTTAATTTCTCTCAGCACTGTTTTGTAGTTTTGAGTATAGAGGCTTTATTTATCCTTCATTAGATTTATTCCTAGATATTTGATAATTTTTGATACTATTGTAAATATTATTTTCTAAACTTCATTTACCTATTGGTTGTTGCTTGTGTATAGAAATACAGTTGTTTTTATATATGGACCTTGTATCTGGTATCCTTTCTAAATCCACTTGGTTTTTTTTGTGTGCTTTGGTTATCTGTTGCCAAGTGACAAACCGGCCCCAAAGTGCAATGATTTGAAACAACATTTAGGTTGCACAACAATGTGAATGTACGTAATGCCACTGAACTGTACACTTAAAAATGGTTACAATTGTAAATTTTATGTTGTGTATATTTTGCCACAATAAACAACAACACAACATTTAACTATTTCTCATGCTTCTGTGGGTTGTTTGGGTTCAGCTGGGAACGTCTTTTGCTTCACATGTTGTCTGTCCACTGGGACAGTAGTCAATGCTGGGCCTTGGCTGGTTTGGAACATCCAACGTTAAGTGCCTTAGACGTTGACTTGAAAGAGAGCTCAGCTGAGACACTGGGGCAGCTGGGCTTCTCTCTTTCTCTCTATGCAGTCTTGGGGCATTTCCACATGGCTTCTCAATGTGGTATCTCTATAGGGATATTCAGACTTTTTACATTGCTGGTCAGAGCTGCTTGAAAGAGCTGTCCTGCCTTTTTAAGGTTTAGGCTCAGACGGACGCAGTCACTTTTATCGCGTTTTGCAAGTTACTTGGCCAGCCTAGAATCGTTGCCATATGAGATTATGTAAGGGTGTGAATACTGTGATTTGTGTTCTATTGGAGGCCATCTTTGAATACTAACTGCCACAACCCATTCTCTAGCCCCCAATGATCGTGTCCTTCCATAGCAGAATATGCCTACCTTCCTTCCAAGACCAGAATCTCATCCACAAACTTAGTCCAGGTTTGGTCGAGACTTCTTATATATGGTACCTCAAGAGCAGTTCTTCTCGTGGGAAGATCTCTGAATTTAAAGACAGTCTGACACCCTCTCATCCAACATACAATGACGAGAAAAGGATATGACACTGCAATAAATACCCCCATTCAACAAGATAGAAAGAGGGAGGCACACACTATTCACTGGTTCTTAGCAATTGAAAACCAGCAGTTGAAGCTGAGAGATTCCTTAGGAGGTTTTTTGTGGTAATTCTAGTGAGTGACGATGGAAGCTTGGGCCAGGGTGTTGGTAGTGGAGGTGGTGAGATGTGATTGAATTCTGAATATTTTGTGAAGGTAGACCAGATTTTCTAAAAGATCAGGTGTGATATATAAGAAAAGAATAAGGCATCAAAGATGACTTCAGGGTTTTGGCCTGGGGAATTAGAAGAATGGGACTGTCTTTTACTGAGAAAGGAAAGACTGTTGGAGGTACATGTTTTGGGGAGGAAATCAGTTTATGTTGGACGAATCAAGATTGAGATACTCATTAGATATCAAAGTGTAAGTGTTGAGTAGGCTGTTTGATATTTAAGTCTGTAATTTAGGGGAGATATTTGGGCTGCCGTTCCTTCATTTCCTGTATTCCTAGGGGCAGAATTAATTTTCCCTGTCTCTATGTTCCCCATCTAGGGCTTGTTTATGCTACTAGAAGACCGCTTATATTATTTTATCTTTAGCTATCTGACTTTTTTAACAGACCAAGAAGTTCTTGAGAGCAGAGGCTAGGTCTTATTCATTTGCTGTCCCCAGCAACCAGGGCAGTGTCTTTCACATTACTAATACTCAATAAATGTTTATTAAATTGTGTTAAGTAATTATATGTTTACATCAGCTTTTTAGTTTAATTAGCCATGGCATCTAGTCTAGGTGATATTTTTAAACATAGGTGAAAGTGTCTCTCAGTAGCTTAAATAGGCAACACAGATGTTTCCTATATCTGATCTACACTTGGAAGGTTTTTTATTTACTTATTTTCTTCAAATTTCCTTTCTTTAATTATTTATATTAGGTAATTTGTGTACAGGATAAAGAACATTCAACGAAAAGTAAGCATCTCTTTCACCCTTGTCTCCAAGTCCCGTGGTTTCTAACTCTAGAACCAAGCACTGTTAGTATTTCTTGAATGTCCTGCCATAGTCCAGAAGCATATATGTGTATATTACCTATTATTATTATTATTTTTAAATATATATTTTTATTGTGAAATTTTTGTTGTACATTATTGTTTATCAGTCACCATATAAGTGCATCCCTCCACCTCTTGTGCCCACTCCCCACCCCCCTAGCCCCTGGTAACCACCAAATGGTTCTATCTGTCCCTGTGTTGGTTTATCTTCCACATATGAGTGAAATCACACACTGTTTGTCTTTCTCTTTCTGGCTTATTTCACTTAACATAATACCTTCCAGGTCCATCCATTTTGTTGCAAACGGGATGATTTTGTTTTTTTTTTATGGCTGAGTAGTGTTCCATGGTATATATATACCACATCTTCTTTGTCCAGTCATCAGTTGAGGGACACTTGGGTTGCTTCCATGTCTTGGCTATAGTGAATAATGCTGTGATGAACGTAGGGGTGCATAAGCATCTTTGGATTGTTGATTTCAGGTTCGTTGGGTAGATACCCAGTAGTGGGATAGCTGGATCATAAGGTATTTCTATTTTTAATTTTTTGAGGACTCCCCGTACTGTTTTCCATAGAGGCTGCACCAGTTTGCATTCCCACCAGCAGTGGATTGGGGTTCCCATTTCTCCACAGCCTCTCCAGCATTTGTTGTTTTTTGTCTTGGTGATTATAGCCATTCTAACGGGTATAAGATGATATCTTAGTGTTGTTTTGATTTGCATTTCCCTGATGATTAGTGATGTTGAGGGTCTTTTCATGTGCCTATTGGCCACCTGTATATCTTCTTTGGAGAAGTGTTGGTTCATTTCCTCTGCCCGTTTTTTGATTGGGTTATTTGTTTTTTTGTTATTCAGTTGTGCGAGTTCTTTAATTCCTTGTCAGATATATGGTTTGCAAATATTTTTTCCCAGCTGGTGGGTTCCCTATTAATTTTGATCCTGTTTTCATTTGCCTGGTAGAAGCTCTTTAATCTGATGAAGTCCCACTTGTTTGTTTTTTCTTTTTTTTCCGTTGTCTGAGTAGACATGGAATTCAAAAACATCCCTTTATGGCTGATGACGAGTAGTATACTACCTATATTTTCCTCCAGGAGTTTTATAGTTTCAGGTCTCACCTTCAGGTCTTTGATCCATTTTGAGTTAATTTTTGTGTATGGCGAAAGAAGATGGTCTACTTTCATTCTTTTGCAAGTGGCTGTCTAGTTTTCCCAGCACCATTTATTGAAGAGACTTTCCTTTCTCCACTGTATGTCCTTAGCTCCTTTGTCAAAGATTAGCTGCCTGTAGATATGAGGTTTTATTTCGAGACTTTCAGTTCTGTTCCATTGATCTGTGTGTCTGTTTTTGTACCAGTACCATGCTGTTTTAATTACTATCGCTTTGTAGTATGTTTTGAAGTCAGGGATTGTGACGCCTCCAGCCTTGTTCTTCTTTTTTAGGGTTGCTTTAGCTATACGGGGTCTTTTGTTGCCTCATGTGAATGTTAGTATTCTTTGTTCTATTTCTGTGAAGAATGTCCTTGGGGTTCTGATTGGGATTGCATTGAATCTGTAGATTGCTTTAGGTAGTATGGACATTTTAACTCTGTTTATTCCTCCAATCCAAGTGCATGGAATATTTTTCCATTTCTTTATGTCATCATTGGTTTCATTCAATAATGTCTTATAGTTTTCGTTGTATAGGTCTTTCACTTCCTTGGTTAAATTTACTCCTAGATATTTTATTCTTTTTGTCGCAATTGTAAATGGGATTGTCTTCTTGAGTTCTCTTTCTGTTAGTTCGTTGTTGGTGTATAGAAATGCAACTGATTTCTGTAAGTTGATTTTGTACCCTGCCACTTGGCTGTAGTTATTGATTATTTCTAATAGTTTTCCAATGGATTCTGTAGGGTTTTCTATATACAAGGTCATGTCATCTGCAGACAGCGAGAGTTTCACTTCTTTGTTGCCTTTTGGATTTCTTTTATTCCTTTTTCTTGCCTAATTGCTCTGGCCAGAACCTCCAGTACTGTGTTGAATAAGAGTGGCGAGAGTGGGCACCCTTGTCTTGTCCCTGTTTTTAGAGGGATGGCTTTCAGTTTTTCCCCATTGAGTATGATGTTGGCTGTGGGTTTGTCATACGTGGCCTTTATTATGTTAAGGTACTTTCCTTCTATACCCATTTTGTTGAGAGTTTTTATCATAAATGGATAAACATCCAACATGGATGTTGGATCTTGTCAAAAGACTTTTCTGCATCTATTGAGATGATGATATGGTTTTTATTCCTCGTTTTGTTAATGTGGTGTATCACATTGATTGATTTGCAGATGTTGAACCATCCCTGTGTCCCTGGTGTAAATCCCACTTGATCATGGTGTATGATCTTTTTTTTTTTTTTTTTTTTTTTTGTGAGGAGATCAGCCCTGAGCTAACATCTGCCAATCCTCCTCTTTTTTTTTGCTGAGGAAGACGGCCCTGGGCTAACATCTGTGCCTATCTTCCTCCACTTTATATGGGACGCCACCACAGCATGGCTTACCAAGCAGTGCGTCGGTGCGCGCCCGGGATCCGAACCAGCGAACCCCGGGCCGCCGCAGCGGAGCGCGCGCACTTAACTGCTTGCGCCACCGGGCCGGCCCCTGGTGTATGATCTTTTTAATGTATCGCTGTATTCGGTTTCCCAATATTTTGTTGAGGATTTTTGCATCTATGTTCGTCAGAAATATTGGTCTGTAGTTTTCCTTCTTAGTATTGTATTTGCCTGGCTTTGGTATCAAGGTGATGTTGGCCTCATAGAATGTGTTGGGAAGTGTTCCATCTTCCTTTATTTTTTGGAATAGTTTGAGAAGGATAGGTATTAAGTCTTCTTTGAATGTTTGGTAAAATTCTCCAGAGAAGCCATCTGATCCTGGACTTTTATTTTTTGGGAGGTTTTTGATTACTGTTTCAATTTCTTTACTTGTGATTGGTGTATTCAGGTTCTCTATTTCTTCTTGATTCAGTTTTGGGAGGTTGTATGAGTCTAGGAATTTATCCATTTCTTCTAGATTGTCCAATTTGTTGGCATATAGTTTTTCATAGTATTCTCTTATAATCTTTTGTATTTCTGTGGCATCTGTTGTAATTTCTCCTTTTTAATTTCTAATTTTGTTTATTTGAGCCTTCTTCCTTTTTTTCTTGTTGAGTCTGGCTAAGGGTTGTCAATTTTGTTTATCTTCTCAAAGAACCAGCTCTTTATTTCATTGATCCTTTCTACTGTTATTTTGATTTCGATTTCATTTATTTCTGCTCTGATTTTTATTATTTCCCTCCTTCTGCTGACTTTAGGCTTTGTTTGTTCTTCTTTTTCTAAGTCTGTTAGGTGTAGTTTGAGGTTGCTTATTTGGGCTTTTTCTTGTTTGTTAAGGTGGGCCTGTATTGCTATGAGTTTCCGTCTCAGGACCACTTTTGCTGCATCCCATATGAGTTGGTACAGTGTATTTTCATTTTCATTTGTCTCCAGATGTGCTATGATTTGTCCTTTAATATCATCAATGATCCATCGGTTGTTTAGTAGCATGTTGTTGAGTCTCCACACCTTTGTCAGTTTCCTGGTGTTTTCCTTGTAGTTGATTTCTAACTTCATGGCATTATGGTCTGAAAAGATGCTTGTTATGATTTCAGTCTTCTTAAATTTATATAAGCATGCCTTGTTTCCCAATATATGGTCTATTCTTGAGAATGTTCCATGCGCGCTTGAGAAGAATGTGTAATCTGCTGTGTTTGGATGGAGTGCTCTATATATTTCTATTAAGTCCATCTCATCTAGTTTTTCGTTTAGGTCCATTATTTCCTTATTTGTTTTCTGTCTGGATGATCTGTCCATTGATGAGAGTGGGATGTTAAAAGCCCCTACTATTATTGTGTTGCTGTTAATATCTCCTTTTAGGTTTGTTAATAGTTGCTTTATGTACCTTGGTGCTCCTGTATTAGGTGCATATATATTTAAAAGTGATATGTCTTCTTGTTGGAGTGTCCCTTTTATCATTATATATTGCTCCTCTTTGTCTCTCATTACCTGCTTTATCTTCAAGTCAACTTTGTCTGATATAAGTATGGCAACATCTGCTTTCTTTTGTTTGTCATTAGCTTGGAGTATTGTCTTCCGTCCTTTCACTCTGAGCCTGTGTTTGTATTTAGAGCTGAGATGTGTTTCCTGGAAGCAGCATATTGTTGGGTCTTGTTTTTTAATCCATCCCACCACTCTGTGTCTTTTGTTTTTTTTTGTTTTTTGTTTTTTATAATTTTATTTATTTTTCCCCCAAAGCCCCAGTATATAGTTGTATGTCATAGCTGCACGTCATTCTAGTTGCTGTACACTCTGTGTCTTTTGATTGGAGAGTTTAGTCCATTTACATTTAGCGTAATTATTGATCTATGGGGACTTGTTGTTGTTATTTTATCACTCTTTTTCCAGTTCTTTTGCATTTCTTTTGTTTCTCATCCCATGCATTTCGGACTACCAATTCAGTTTGGTAGTTATGTATGGGGGTTCTCTTAGTTTTCTCTTTCTTTATCGTGTGTGATTCTGTTCTGATTATTTGGTTAGTGGTTGCCATGAGGTTTGTATAAAAAATCTCGTGGATGTGATAGTCCATTTTTTGATGGCCTCTTATTCCCTTAGACTAAGTCGATTCAATCCGTTTCCTCTTCCCCTTCTAAGTTATTGTTGTCACATCTTATTCCTTCTTGTGTTGTGAGTTTGTGTTTAACATGATGAGGTTATGCTTGGTGCTTACTTTCCTTTGATCTTTGGTTTTATAATCAAGTGTTTGCTAAGCTATTTTGATAGAGGACTGCAATTTTTCTGGTTTGGTTGACCTATTTTCCTCCTTGTTCAAAACTTTGAATCCACTTTCTCTTTTTTTCTCAGGGATGAGGACCTTCTTGAGCACTTCTTGTAGTGGGGATCTTGTGGCAATGAACTCCCTTAGCTTTTGTTTATCTGGGATAGTTATTTTTTCTCCATCATATCTGAAGGATACTTTTGCTGGATAGAGTATTCTTTGCTGAAAGTGTTTGTCCTTCAGAATTTTGAATATATCGTTCCACTCTCTCCTAGACTGTAAAGTTTCTGTCGAGAAATTGGCTGAGAGCCTGATAGGAAATCCTCTGTGTGTTATTTTTTTTTTGTCTAGCTGCCCTTAAAATTTTTTGTTTGCTGTTGACTTTTGCCAGCTTTACTACTATCTGCCTTGGAGAGGGTCTTTTCGTGTTAGTATATTTAGGAGATCTATCTATTTCACTGGTATTTCCAGCTCCTTCCCCAGGTTTGGGAATTTCTCAGATATTATTTCTTTGAACAAGTTCTCTGCTCCTTTTCACTCTCTTCTCCCTCTGGAATACCTATAATCCTTATGTTGGATTTCCTAATTTAGTTGGATGTTTCTCGGAGAGTTTCTTCATTTCTTTTTAGTCTTAGTTCTCTTTCCTCCTCCATCTGGAGCATTTCTGCATTGCTGTCCTCAATATTGCTAATTCTTTCCTCCATATTGTCAGCTCTGATGCTTAAGGCTTCCAGATTTGTCTTTATCTCCTCTATTGTGTTTTTCATCTCTAAGATTTCTGATTGTTTTTTTTAATAGTTTCAGTCTCTTTTGTGAAGAAACTCCTGATTTCATTGAATTGTCTGTCTGTGGTTCCTAGTATTTCATTAAGCTTTTTTATGATGACTATTTTGAATTCTCTGTCATTACAGTTATCCATTTCTGTGCTTTCCGGGTTGACTTCTGGGTGCTTATCATTTTCCTTTTGGTCCGGAGATTTAATATATTTTTGCATGGTGCCTGTCGGTGTTGGCTTATTTTTCCTCATAGTGAAAATATATGGTCACAGTTTCCTCTTGCTGCCACTTGGTGGGGGTCAAGTGCTGTGTATTCTGGCCCGCCTCAATCCACGGGCACTCTCGTTGGCTCCTGGCTGATCTGAGGTGTAGCTGTGTGGAGGCTGCTGGGGGGGAAGTGTGGGAATAGCTGGAGCTGGAGCGTGGGAACCAGCTGAGACTAGAGCACAGCTGGGCCAAAGCAGCTGGGGCTCGGGTGTGGGTGGGTCGAAGCAGCTGCAGCTGGAGCGTGGGAACAGCTGAGACTGGAGCGCAGCTAGGCCAAAGCAGCTGGGGCTCGGGTGCGTGTGGGTTGAAGCAGCTGCAGCTGAAGTGCTGCTGCGCCAAAGAAGCAGGAGCTCGAGCACCGCTGGGCCGAAGAAGCTGGAACTGGAGTGCGCTGGGCCAAAGAAGCTGGAACTGGAGTGCGCTGGGCTGAAGAAGGAGGACCTGGAGTGGCACTGGGCCAAAGAGGCTGGAACTGGAGTGTGGTGGGCCGAAGTTGCTGGCTCCAAGTCAGCTGGAGCCTGAGTGCAGGCCAAGCCGAAGCAGCTGGAGCCCGGGGGAGGGGGGGCGGTACACGGTCCAGCCAAAGGAGCTGGGGCCGTGGCTTGGTCCAACTGGAGCAGCTGGGGCTGTGGCATGGTGGGGCCCGAGCTGCCGCTGCCTCTGGTGTGGGGGCACAGGCTTGCCCCACTCCTGGTCGGGCCCAGGCAACTGGGGGCTGCTGCCTGTGGGGGTGGGGCACGGTCACGCTGCCCCTGCTGGTGGGGCCTGGGCGCCTGGGGGCTGCTGCCTCTGGGGACAGGGCTGAGCTGAAGCGCTGCTGTGCTGAAGCGCCAGTCAGGTGGGCCGGGTGGGGGAGGGGTGCTTACTTTTCCCTCCCCGATCTCAGAGGTTTCTCGCCTTGCTGTCGTTCTCTGCTCTCCTGAGGGGCTAGCTTGTTGAAACTACCCTAGCAATAGTTCCGTTCCCTCCATAGGGGGATCCCCACGGGCTGTGAGGGATCTTGGAGAGCACAGTTTTCACATGGCGAGCCACCCCTCCCTCTCCCCTGGGAGCTCTGTGGTCTCAGTCTCTGAGTAGCAGTCCTTGGGGAAGGAAGGGAGCTCCTCTTACCTCCTTCCACTTACTCTGGGGATCAGTCCTTGGGTGTATGGCTGCCTGGGTGCCTCAGACATCTCCTGTTTTGTGTGAATAGCTTCTGTTGGAATATGAACATCCTTTTTGTTGTGTCTTAGATGGGGAGAGTTCAGTGGGGGAAGCTCACTCTGCCATGATGCTGACGTCACCTCCTGGAATCATTCTTGAGGTTTAGCTAGGTTTTATTCCTAACAATTAACTTTATAGTCATATATTGACTATTCATTTTATAGTTTACCGTACCTGTTATAGCCATGATCTTTTTTTATTTGATTTTTTTCAGTATCCATATAAAATATTAAGATTATATTGTCCGTTCATTTGTAATGCATGGGGAAACAAAGTGACTTGCCCATGGAGGTTGCGTAGCTGTTTGGAGCTAAAATTAGTGCCGAGTCTTTTGGCTTCTAGAGCAGTTTTTTCCTATGTGAACTTAATATATGCATTCAGTAATATGCATCGACTCTTTAATCCTGAAAATAGATTAATTCATTCCTGAAAATCAAACATTCTATGCCAAAACATTAATGAAAAGCCTGTTTTAGGGTTGCCAGATTTAGCTGACAAGATAAATGTTAAATTGAAATTTCAGGTAAACAATGATTTTTTTAAAAAGTATGTCCCATGTGGTATTTGGGACATATTTTTGTTAATTTTTTTTCATTCTTTATCTGAAATTCACATTCAACTGGTGTCCTGTTACTTTGTCTAGCAACCCCAGCTTATTTCCCATTATTACAAATGGGAAAAATCATATTATATGATAACTCCAGACCTTTTACCAGTTTTCTATAACAAAAATAAAGCACAATAAAAACATCCATATATAAGTAACAGATTACACATTGGATGTAAATAAAATAGCATTTCCTGATCAACAGACATTTAATATGTTAACAACAAACAGATGTTTGTAATAACACCCGTGGCTCTCCTAAGTACCATTGACATCTAGAATGTATATCCCATTTATTGACACTCAGTGTCCTTCACAAAATTTGTACAATTGATTCTGATATTTTACCCAGTATATTGGAAATGTAACATGAGAATTTTTTCCTCAAGTTGTTTTGATAAAAATGTTTTGAGTTTTGGGGTTGTAAATATAAAGTTTTCCTTTATTAGCATCAACCTAAAGAACATATTTGAGATGTACATATGTTCTATGAGGTTTGAATATGAAAAACCAAGGGATGTGGCGTGATGAAAATATTAGGCGGGTACATACTCTATGGGTATGGCTATATATTTTTTCAAATGGTATTGCTCTTTCAGGTTTTAGGGGATAAACATGGGAATGCTTTGTGGCTCAATGAAAGAGAGTGCTCAATTCAGCGAAGAAATCAGAAAGTGGTGGAGGAAGCACCAAGGTAAGAGTCTCCCCCAATGAATGTTTTTAGTAGTCTGCTTTTATATATTTCTCTTTCACTTTATTGACTAAAATTGCTTTACTAATCATGGTAGAATCTATTAATGTACATTTTTATAATTAAGAGTTTGCCAGTTGATCTTCCTTAGTACTTCAGTGCATGAAAGTGAGAGAATAGTTGAAAAAGAAGTTGGAGTTGAATTAGAGAAGAAAGTATAAGAAGTCATTTTTATGACTCCCACAGGCTTCTAGCTCATATAAAGCCTGCTGGTGTTTCTGGGTGTGTGCAATTTCTGGAATACATACCTTCTAGGCTCCCCTATTGGTGAAGGTTTCATAAAGTTAATCCTGAATTTCCTAAATTTATCCTACTATGAAAAGGCTTCTGGGGCATGGCTCTTAGAAATTCCTGGATTTATCAGAATTACTTTGGGCACTTCTCCAAGCCACCTTTCATGTATTTGGTGTGGCAGTTTCATGGAGCTTCATTTCTAATTTGATGCTAGGTTGATATTTTTATATATTCCAGTTTTGAAAAATCCCCAGTTGAGTGTACATTGTGCTTTTTAGTAACCAGGCATTAAGGAATATAGCCAATTGTAGCTTTAATCAGCATAGCCAGTGTGCCTTGATATAATGCATGTATAGTTTCTGAAGAGTAGGTATGAATATGAATGAATTTTTAATCACAGGGTAATGGTAAAAATCAAATCTTACTTTAATTATATTAGTTTTTAAAAATATGGCATGGTGTAATGGTTTTAAAATGTGATCCCCAAATCCTTTGCCACTTCTCTTGTTGAGGAGTTGAGGGAGGGATCTGTGTTCCCTCCCCTTAAGTCTGTGCTCTGGGACTGCTTGACCAATAGACTGTGTAGAAGTGATGCTGTGCCCAGGCGTTATGAAGCTGCCAGCTTCCACTTCCTGTCTCTTGGGACGCTTACGCTTAAAAATCAGCCACCATGCTGTGAAGAACAGCCCACTGCATCCTACATGGGGCATGGCATGCTACCTGGGGTGTGGACCTCTGACTTGGGGCCCGGGACTAGGATATAAGAAGAAAGGAAGAAGAAAAGGCAAAAGGAATGCTCTACCTGTGTCTTTAGGAGGGGTCCTAGAACCTGCCAGTGTTGATTACTTGGCGGTGAGCTGAAGTTAGGCACTTTGCTAGGGAGGTTGGGAAATGTCTTTTTTCCCCAAGTAGGCATGTGTTCAGCTAAAATTCTAGTCATGTGGAAGAAGGGGACAATAGATGCTGGTAGAACAGTAATAGTCTCTGATAACTTTTTTTTTTTTTCCAATTTCGTATTTTCTTTTCTGTTATATCACTTCCAATATAATTAACTTTCTCTTTTTATTCAAATTCACTCAAGTCTTACCTGAGATAGAAATCTTTCACAGACTGGGAACCTTGAATCATGATTTTTATTTGTTTCCTCTCCCTCTAGAAATGTACCTTTTCTTTTCTTTTTTTCTTGTGAGGAAGATCAGCCCTGAGCTAACATCTGTTGCCAATCCTCCTCCTTTTTTTTTCCCCTTTTTCTCCCCAAAGCCCCAGTAGATAGTTGCATGTCATAGTTGCACATCCTTCTTAGTTGCTGTATGTGGGATGCCGCCTCAGCATGGCTGGAGAAGCGGTGTGTCAGTGTGCGCCTGGGGTCTGAACCTGGGCTGCCAGTAGTGGAGCGTGCGCACTTAACCGCTAAGCCATGGAGCCGGCCCCCTTGAAATGTAACTTTTTCATGTGAACATCTCATCAATTAATTTAGAGGAAAAAAAGAGGAAAATTTAAAGCAGTAGGAATCAAAATAAAAAAAACTAGAACTGATTGTTAATAGTGACTTGATATGTATTTGTGTCCCATGAAATATTAAAGTAAATGGAATATGTAGTTTTCAGTTCCTAGAGTGAAAATTTACCACTGTGCTTTGAGTGCAATGATTAGGTTGCTTATAGCTCGGTGTATCACCAGCAGAGTTTATGAGAAGGGAAAGGACAAGACCAGACAGGACAAAATAGTTTTACTCAGCTGTACTTGAGATTCTCCAAATATTATGATGTTAATCGTTAGTTAGATTTCTTTCTTTTGGTTTCATTAACTTTGTTAGCCAGTTGTTATTGAAATGTCGTCTATGCCTATATCCACTAGGTTAATGCAGCACTCTTATTTATAATAGGTAAATATGATTCACAATGCCCAAATCCAATGATTAATCCTAACATCATCAAAAAGGAGACAGTAGGAAGTGCGCTTCCCACCTGTGAAGTATTCTTGCCTCCCCCCCCACCAATCCAGCCTGAATCTATTCAAGGCTCTAGATCTAACTAGCAGTTTATGAAAATAGAAATATAGTATGGATGTTAAAAGACACTGTTGGGTTGCATGCAGCTGAACCCAGAATGTGAGAAATGAGACAGGAAAATGACCAGATCCTTGGCTAAAAAAAAGGAAAGAGGGCATTACAAGTTAAAAGAATTGTAAAGATGTTAAAACCAGTCAAGTGCAGTGGCTGGACCTTATTTGGATCCTGATTCAAAGAAATTAGTTGTAAAGATATTTATGAGATAATCAGGGAAATTTGAATATTAACTGGATATTAAATGCTGTTAAGGAATTCTTGTCTATTTTCAAAGTGTGATTATGTTACAAAAGAGTACTTATAGAAACAGGTATGGAAGTTTTTATGGGTGAAATAATACCTAATTTAGGATTTGCTTTAAAATAAAAATAAAATGGGTTGGCTTGGTAGGAAAGTGGATATGCACATAGATAAAACAAGAGTGGCTATATATTAATAATTATTGCATATGGGAAACAGGTACACGCAAGTTCATTATACTACTATATAATAAATACTTCATAAAATGTTATATAAATCTTAGTTATTTGAGAATAATTTTAATCCACAAATAGAAAAATAGTCAGTGTTTTGTTTCTCAGAGCCTGTCTTGCATAGAAGCAAGATCTGTGAAAATGCAGAAATGATTTGATAATATTCTTTTCAGGGTTCATTGAAAACATTTCAGCTTTACTTGCCTGCTGGAAGGTGATTTTGGTATTGTAAAAAAAATATTTTGAGGATTTATTAGATATACAGTCAATTCTTGTTATTTATGGTAGTTATGTTCTATAAAGTCGCTGTGAACACTGAATTCATGAATACGGAAGCATTGCTTCTAAGGGAAATACAGGGTTAGGTTCCTGTGAGTCTCTAGTCAGAACATTTTCATCAACCAATCAATACATCATCTTGTTTTATATGTGTTTCTGTTGAAAGACACCTTGCTTTATATATATTACTGATTCATTAACATTAACTCATAGTCCTGGTCAGCAGTACTATAACTTATGCCTGAACAAAGCTCATTTATCACAGATATTTTCTCTGTAAAGCACATCACAGCCTTCTTGTGCTTAGGAACACCAGACTGCACTTCACCACAATGCTCAGGGGCCATTTTAAACAGTGAAATCACATACACAAAACAAACTCTGCAAAAATGTGAAGAACGTGGCACTAAATAAACTGTGAAAAGGACACTTGTTTACAGTATGAGCTGTAGTTAAGCTGTAGTCTAGAAGGCAGAGTGTCACCTTGTTCGACCTCTGCTGGGAATATGCATGTTGGGAGTCTCAATTTTTTCTTTTATTTTTACTGAAGAAGATTCGCCCTGAGCTAACATCTATTGCCAATCTTTCTCTTTTTGCTTGAGGAAGATTCGCCCTGAGCTAACATCTGTGCCAATCTTCCTCTGTTTTGTATGTGGGTCGCGGCCACAGCATGGCTGCCGACCAGTGGGGTAGGTCCACTCCTGGGAACTGAACCCTGGCGGCCGAAGCAGAGTGCACCAAACTTAAGCACTAGGCTATGGGTCTGGCCCCAAGGGAGTCTCAAATTTTTTGCTGCTCTGAGCTTGTTCATGAATGACCACGGAAGTGCTGCAAGTATTAATTTTTTCTTCCAATTTTAGCTTGAAGCAATTATGAATATGTATGTTAAATTTTACTAACTGAAAACTGCTTGTGCTGAAGTAGTTGTATATTTTATAAACCAATTGAAGTTGTAATAAAATGTGGAAGGTTTAAATGTTAGTTTTATAAAAATCTGAAGTTGATTAATTTAAATGTTATGCTTAATAACACAATAAGCATATGTAAAGCATATAATGTGAAATCTTAAATTGATACAGATGATCATATCTGAGTAAACTTCAAGAAAATTTTTATGTAAAGCACGTGAAAGATAACTTGATTTTTGTCAAAATGTAGATAACTCTTTCTGTATTTGTAGCATTTTTCTGGATTCTGAGACTCGAAGAGCCATGGGAGAACAAGCTGTAGCTCTTGCCAAAGCAGTGAAATATTCTTCTGCTGGGACCGTAGAATTCCTTGTGGACTCAAAGAAGAATTTTTATTTCTTAGAAATGAATACGAGACTTCAGGTAACAAAAACTCTGTTTTTCATTCCTCTCCAGGCCTCTGTACTTTACCCTGTCTCACCCACCCCTATAAAAGTTAAAAATCAACTCCATAAAGTGTTAAACAGAGATTTAGTTTTTGTGCTTGTGCTACGACATCGGTTAGGAATGATAGGTAAGTATCAGGTTAATTTAACATCAGTGTCTAGGTCTTCTGCTTTATTACTGTTAATACTTCGTATTGGAAATTCCACTTTGATTTTCTTCTTGAGCTTCTCTTGATGAACCCCATTAGTTAGGGTTCACGTGCTGTTAAGAGACACTACTCTAGGTATGATACATGGAAAGGGATTAAGTGCTTACAAATCTTTGGAAGGGATGGAGGAAGAATGGTACTGAGAGTGAACTTTCAGGAATGACTCTCAGAACTATAGCACCCAACTTGGCTTCTAGAGGAACTACCACCTCTGCCGCAGTTATGAAGTTGAGAAATCAAGTGGCTGCCCCTGGAACTGTTGACTTCAGGGACATAACTACCTCAGTTCCAAATAAGGTCTCAGGAAGCCAGTGGTGCTGTTACCAACTGGTGGCTTTATTTCCTTCCTCTTTCCCATTTTTCTTTTATTTAAGTTGTAAACTAAAATACACATAGAAAAAGTATATAGAACACAAAGGTATAATAAGGTATAGTTGAAAAAATTATTAGCAAAAAATCCGTGTAAGCATCACCCGTATCTAGAAGTACCAAAATGCCAGCACTTCTTACCTCTGACCCCAACTTTTCCCCTTTTTCAGTTATTCCTCCTCCGTCTTCCTAGAGCTTATTCACTATTCTGACTGAATTCTAAACACCTCTTTGCATTTTTGTATAGTTCTTCCTATTAATTATCTACACCTAAGCAATATAATTAATTTTGCCTGTTTCTTTGTTCAACTTTAAATCAGTGGGATCATATAGTATATGATTTTTGTACCTGGCTTCTTTTCTCGACATTATGCTTGTGAATTACACAGTGGGACTGAGTTTCATTTACTGTGGCAAAATTTATGTATCTACATGCATTTTGAGACCAATATCATACATATTTGTAGAGTTTGTATAGGTATTAACCTCAGTAGTTATTGCTCAAAACATATGATACTTCCACTTGAAATCACTTTTCTAGCCTGTATTCTATTGTTGTGAATATCTTTAGAAGTGACAGAATTTTGCCTTTTGGAGATTAATTTGATTTTGATTAAAAATATGTCTTTATAACAAAGTATGTCAGGTTAGATAATTAGCTGGGAAATCATGTTTTTGATTAAAATGGAGACTTTATGATGTCATGATGAGAATAATAACTTGTAGTATGATTCTGAAGGCAATTTGAAGTGACTACAAAACATTTGTATTTTATTCCAGACACAAAAGATACTAGATTGTTTAGTTGGAGTACCTATCAGAATTTATGGAATTAATAATCAGTCTTTTTTTAGGGCACTTTGTTACTATGTTCTTGTGGTTGTGTTTTTGTTTGTTTGTTTGTTTGTTTTTCATTTGCTTCTGGCTCATCTATCTCAGCCCATAAGATTTTTCAAGCTTGTCCCATGGTGGTTTTTAGTATAAGACCTCCAAAAAGTTGATATTTATATCGAAGAATTCTATGTAGTTGGTCAAAATCATTTAGGTACCTATGTTTACATTATGCATCTTGGATGGGCCGGGAAATTATGTTCTATACTCTCAAAAAATTATAAATGAATTTAAGGAAAAAAATTAAATTCATAAAGAATTTTATCATATTAGATCTGATAGTACCTAATTCTATGCTACTTAATATCACACTTTGATACATTTATGTCTCCCATTTAATGTTTAATTATATTTCTTTTCTCTCTTGCATTTACTTCCAGTGACAGTAATTCTGTCAGACAAATTAATTTTGATTTTTTAGAAGTATATGTGTGATGGGGCAATATCTGGTGGTGGAGGCTGTAACTGAATGGGAGTAGGAAAAAAGAATTTTGGATTTCATAGTATTCAGAAAACCATTCTTACATATTTCAAAGAATTCTTTCTGATATTGTTTAAACAATTTAAATGTTCTTTTAATAGTAGATTTTGTCTTTCAAATTTCTTAACTAACCTTAAATTATAATACTTAAGGCACATTCACCAAATTCTTTATCTTTTAAGATATACGTTATCTCTGATTAGTGTTTCAGTTTGAGCTTGGAGGGCTACAATTTTCTTTGTTCTTTTTTTTCCTTGAAATTTCCTGATTGAACTGTCACTTTTTTGAGCTTCAGAATTTGTACGTTTTTTTCTAGTAACAGGAGAGTAGCATCTTCACTTTACTAGATTTCCTTAAGAACGAAATTTGAAATAATAAATATAGTTTTTCCTTAAAGAGTTGTAACACTGAGAAAGCACCAGGTTTGGTGCGTTAATACTTGGTTAAGTTGACTGGTTTTGTTCTCAGTCTGGTCAGAATTTATGTATCCTCATATATGTTTGTTTTTAAAGTCACTAGTTTTCTGTTGCTTAAAGATAAAATTCAGATACTTGTACAAGTCCCTTTTTTCTGTGGCCTTAAGTCTCCCCTCAGAGCCCTCTTTCCTGCCAATGCCAATCTCTATGTATTAGTTAGGAGAGAATCCTTTCTTTTCTCTGCAAGATATCAGTTCAGTTTGACCTCTGTGTGCCGTTAGCACATTACTCCCTTTGCTTGGATGGTCTCTATTCACTCTTGTAATAGAAGCTCACTTACATATCCACCCACACCCATCTCACTTGTTTCCTCCTCTCTGCATATGAAAGATGAATAGATAGATGGAGAAGTACTCTATCAAAATATATGATTTTGTTAAAATGCTATTTTAATGAACTAAATGGTATGTAATTTTTCTTGAATAATTTTGGTTTCTTATTTTATTGAATGATAATACTAAGAATTAGTATACTTGGTAAAAAAAAATCCAAATGGTTCAAAAGAGTATATGTTGGAAAAGTAACTCTCCATACCACAGTTTTATCACAACCATCTATTTTTCCTCTGGAGGTGACCTTTTTTTTACTTAACAATATATCTTTTGTTAGTATATAACAATATAGTATTTTGCTATTGCAAATAGTCCAATTGTGCATTATCTTTCACATCATCATTTTGCACATGTGGAAGTAGAATTGCTGGGAAAATGATATGGGCTTTTATAATTTAGTTAAATATTGTCAAGTTGCCTTTAACAGGAGAGCTTGTTTCTTTACTCCCTGGCCAAAAAGATCTTTGCCTTTTGATCTTTATCTGTATGATAGTGAAAAATGGTATCTCATTTTCATTTTCCTTATTATGAGTGAGGTTGAATTTTTCTTCATAGATTCATTTACATTTCCTTTTCTTTGAATAGACTATTAGATCCTTTGCCCTTTGGGTTTTCTTATTGACTTGTAGATGTTCTTTATTTTTTCAGGATATTAGCCATTTGTAGTATTATCAGGAAGAAATGCTTCATGAATATCTTCACATTTCTGCAGAGTGAGGGCTTTCTAACCAAAGACCTCTGGCACCTGGATTAAAGGATAGCAACTTTAAAGATAGAGTGCTGGAGAGAAAGTCTTATCTCTCCCCATAGCCCTTTGTTGACATTCCAGGTTCATAAAATAGAAACCTTTCCCTTCTCTCCCCAGAAGGATTTGTTTACATTCCAGAGCTGAGGCAGGGTGGACATGCCAGCAACTCTTATATAAGCTCTGAGTTGAATAGTTTTGGGGTTCCTCTCCTGTGTGCATACCCTTCTGCCTGCACAGGGACATCAGGCCCCACGGAGAATGGTGTGTGGGGAATGGTGCTAAGATGCTCTGCCAGTAAACAGTTGGTTTCTTCTCTGATCCAGAAACTGTTTACTGGCAGGATTAACAAATAAATGTAGATATAAAAACATAACAGATATGATTTATAGCTGTTTTTCCCTCACCAGTTGCCTTTTTACTTCATATATTGTTTTTTTCTTCTTGTGCTGAAAATTTTTGTTTTCAAATCTTGCAGTTGAATTTTTTTTTTTTTTGTGAGGAAGATTAGCCATGAGCTAACATCCAATGCCAATCCTCCTCTTTTTGCTGAGGAAGATTGGCCCTGGGCTAACATCCATGCCCATCTTTCTCTGTTTTATATGGGACACTGCCACAGCATGGCTTGACAAGCAGCGCATTGGTGTGTGCCCGGGGTCCGAACCTTCGAACCCCAGGCCGCCGAAGCAGAGAGTGCACACTTAACTGCTACGCCACCGGGCCGGCCCCCTCTTGCAGTTGAATTTTTAAATCTCTTTTTATCATTTCTGGTGTTGTGACATATATAGGCTTTTCCTACTGCATGATGAATTAAACATTTTTCTTCCATGTTTTCTTCTAGTATTTACTTCATCTTTCCTGGTGAAATTTTCACTTTGTCTGGAATTTATTCTATATATTTCTCAAATGGCTGCCTGATTGTCACAACTATTATTGAATAATCACTCTTTTCTGCACTAATTAGAAGTCACCTTCATTATATACTGAACTCTCATATGTATGCAGATCTGTCTACTGGACTGTTTTTTTAACTTTTCCATTTATCCATGTGCTAGTTCCATACTGTTGTGATGTTATAGCTATATAACTATACAGTATCCAGTAGGACTATGCCTTTCTCATTACTCTTATTTTTCTATATGATAGTTTTAATCAGCTTATTTTATTTATATTTAACAGAAGAAAAAGAAATGAAAATGATGAAATTGCTGAACTATTAGATAAATGTTTCTAATGTTCCACAGAGATATTACTTCTTAAAAAATGAATGGAAATTGCCATATTTATATTTAATCCTGCTTTCTTTCTTCCCTAACTCTGCATTTTTGCTGTTTCTGTTATTAGTTGTACATTCTTGTAACATTACTTTCTTTCCCATAGGTGTAAGTCCCCCAGTGTTTTCATCTTACTTTTGTGTTTTAACTTGTTTTCCTGGTCACCGTCAGCATCTTACCACAGCTTCATGATTAATCAGTTCTTCATTTTGATTCACTTATGGTTGTATTCTTTTTTTTTTTTTCTTCCTTAAATCAAGAACTTATTTTTGAGAGGTATCCATGGGTACTTTATTCTTTGAATTCTTAGATGAGTAATAAGGTTATCCTTACATTTGAAAAATTTTCACCTGGGTATAAAATTGTGGGGTTTGAAATATCTGAATTAACATGTTACTGGCTTTTTGACCTAATATCAACCCTTGATTAACTACCAAAACCCACCAAAAAAAAAAAAAGAGAGAGAGAGAAAAGAAAGAAAGGAGAAATGAAAAAGCACTTGGAACAGGGAAGGCTCTTGGAGCTGAAGTTTGTGGGGAACTGCAGCTTTGAGCAGGGAACACAGCCAGCGCTGCTGAGGGAGGAAAAGGAGGGGGGGAGCTCTTGCTTCTCCTCTGCCTTTGTTTAGGGACAATTATTGCCTCCCCGTCACAGGGGAGCCAGATATTGATGGCTCTGACCAATTTTAATTATTTTAGCTGGTTCTTTTAATATTTTTTGTATCTTTTAAATAGACACATCTATGTTGGTCCTTCTTGATTTTCCATTTTTTTCTATCAGCTTTCCCTTGTGAAAGATGACATGTATCATTGCCCTCCTTGCCACGCCCACAGCACAAATGCACATTTCCCATCCTCTTCCTAGCACTGTGTCATGATTTGGGTTAGCTCAGTATTTGGGATTTTATTATGATCACAGTATGAACGCTGTTCACAGCAGTCATGTTGTCACCCCAGATTACTTGCACTTTCCTGCACCATTTTGTTTTTTCTGTAGACTAAAAATTGCCTTTTGTTTGTTTGCTTAGTTTCCCATGTGCTTATCATTAACTTATCCACAAACTTGTCCTGTGTTTTATTATATTCAAACACATTGAGTTTTCTGTCACTTTTGCCTTTTTGTGGAAATCTCTGGTTTCCTTCTACCTACTGGAGTCTGGAGTGGTTGCCTCTTGACTTTCTAGCTGAGATTTCCCCACCTTGTCGTGAGAATTCTTTACTCTTCTCTTTTTTGGTTCTCTTCTCCTGGATTTTTGTCTTAAATACTGTTGGTTTATTTTCTTTTTTAGTGGAGCATATCTTTAAGTATTTTCCTGAGAACTAGTGCATAGGAACTAAATTGTATGAGAATTTGCATGAGTGAAAGTGACTCCATATTAACTTATTATTGAAAATGAAAACAATAGTTTTTATTGTGGTATAATTTACATATCATAACATTCACCCCTTTTAAGTATACAAATGCAATAGACACAATGTTTGTATTCCTCCAAAGTTTATGTGTTGAAACATAAACCTCAATGTGATGGTATTTGGAGGTGGGGCCTTTGAGAGGTGATTAGGTTATGAGGGTGGAGCCCTCACAAATGGGATTCATGCCCTTATAAAAGAGACCCCAGAGAGCAACCTTCTCTCTTCTGCCATGTGAGGACACAGTGAGAAAACAGCCATCTATGAACTAGGAAGTGGCTTTTACCAGACACTGCATCAGCCAGCACCTTGATCTTGCACTTCCCAGCCTCCAGAACTGTGAAAAATAAATTTCTGTTGTTTATAAGCCACCTAGTCTATGTTATTCTGTTATAGCAGCCTAAACCGACTAAGATGACAAGTCAATGAGTTTTAGTAAATTTACAGAGTTGTGCTACTAACAGCAGAATCCAATTGTCAAACATTTCCATCACCCCGTAAGGATCCCTATGCACATTTGCAGTCACTCCCTTTTTCCATCCCACTCCCAGAAACCATTAATTCACTTTCTGTTTCTATGGATTTGCCTTTTCTGGACATTTTCTGTAAATGAAATGATACAATATGTGGTCTTTTGTGCCTGACTTCTTTTCCTTAGCATAATCTTTTTGAGATTTGTTTATACTGTAGTTTGTTTCAGTAGTTCATTCCTTTTTATTGCTGAATAGTATTCCATTGTGTGGATATCATATATTTTACTTATCCACTCACAAGTTGGTGGATATTTGAATTGTTTCCAATTTTTGGCTATTATGAGTAATGCTACTATGAACATTCACATATAAGTCTTTTTGTGGACAAATTGTTTCGTTTCTCTTGCCTAGATGCTTAGAGTTGAATTGCTGGGTTGTATGGTAAATTATTAAATTGTCAATCTATTTTCAAAGTGGCTGCACCATTTTACATTTCCATGAGTAATGTGTAAGAGTTCCAGTTTCTCCACATTTCCATATCCTCCTGAACAGTAGTTCTTGATTGTCTTTTTGATGATAGCCATTCTAGTGGATATAAAGTGCTATCTCATTGTGATTTTGATTTGCATTTCCCTATTGCTTAGTGATATCAAATCTCTCTTCATGTACTTATTGGCCAATCATGTATCTCCTTTACTTGACATGTCTAATCACATCCTTTGCCCATTTTTAAATTGGTTTATTTGTCTTATTATTGAGCTGTAAAAATTCTTTATACATTCTTGATACAGATATATGGTTTGCCAATTTTCTCCCAACCTGTGGCTTGTCTTTTTATTTTCTTAATGGTGTCATTTGAAGCACAAATTTTTTTTATTTTTAATGAAACCCAGTTTACCAATTTTTTAAATTTGCGGATTGTGCTTTTGGTGTTGTACCTAAGAAATCTTTGCCTAACCTGAGCTTGCAAAGATTTTCTCCTGTTTTCTTCTAGAATTTTGAGTATAGAATTCTGGATTGGAAATAATTTTAACATTTTAAAGGCCTTGTTTTGCTTTCTTTTAATTTTTACTATTGATATTGAGATGTATTCTAATTCTTGATCATTTGTTTAAAATTTTTTTCTGTCCCTAGAAGCTTGTAAAATCTTCTCTTTGTCCCTAACTGTGGCCAAAACTGCTAGTTGTCTATCATTTACTACTGATAGTGAAAAAATGGCTTTAATCTTTTAATTTATTAACATTATAGACTCATTTGATACATTTCCTTTACATTCCTGGAATAAATTTTAATGAGACATTGATTTTCCTTTTGGTATTTTGCCGGATTTTGTGTGCTAGTATAATTATTTTGAATTTTTATCTCTTTTTAAATTCTGTCTTGACCAGATTTGAATAATAAAGTTATATGTATTTTTTGAAACTAACTGTGGGAGTATTGTTTCTTTTTCTAGGGTCTAGTTAATAATAGGCATTATCTGTTCTTTAAAAATGAGAACTCAGGGCCGGCCCCATGGCTTAGCGGTTAAATACTTGCGCTCCGCTGCTGGCGGCCTGGGTTCGGATCCCGGGTGCGCACCGACGCACTGCTTCTCCGGCCATGCTGAGGCCGTGTCCCACATACAGAAACTAGCAGGATGTGCAGCTATGACATACAACTATGTACTGGGGCTTTGGGGGAAAAAATAAATAAGTAAAATTATTAAAAAAAAAAAAGTGAGGGGCCGGCCCCGGTGGCGCAAGCGGTTAGGTGCGCGCGCTCCGCTGCGGCGGCCCGGGGTTCGCTGGTTCGGATCCCGGGCGCGCACAGACGCACTGCTTAGTGGGCCATGCTGTGGCGGCGTCCCATATGGAGTGGAGGAGGATGGGCACGGATGTTAGCCCAGGGCCGTCTTCCTCAGCAAAAAAAAAAAAAAAGAGGAGGATTGGCGGATGTTGGCTCAGGGCTGATCTCCTCACAAAAAAAAAAAAAAAAAAAAAAAAAAAGTGAGAACTCAGATGTGAATCCATTTGATACTGGTATCTTTCTCAATGGTAGGCCTTTAAACATCTTTCAGTATTTTATGAGGTAATATCTATTAAAAATCAAGGTTATTGATTATTTTATTCACTTCCTGTCTGTCTTTTCTCTGTCTTTTTCTATTGGATCTGTTTGATTCAGCAAGAGATATATGAAGTTTTTCATCATAATTTAAAAAATGGATTTTATTTTTTAGAGCAGTTTTAGGTTTACAGAAAAATGAGTGGTAAGTACAGAGTCCCCATAACCCCTATATGCCACCCCTACCTGCCCAGGTTCCCCTATTATTAACATCTTGTATTAGTATGGGTTGTGTGTTACAATTGATGAGTCAATATTGATACCTTGTTATTACTTAAAGTCCCTAGTTTACATTAGGATTCACTCTTTGTGTCGTACACTCTATGAGGTTTGACAAATGTATAATGACATGTATCCAGCACTACAGTATCATGCACAGTAGTTTCACTGCCCTAAAAATTCTTGCTTCAAGACATCCTTACATTTCTTTCCTTGGCTCTTTTCCTCTTTTTTTTCTTTTCATTTTTCTTTTCCTTCTTTTTTTTTTTTTTTCCCTCCTACCTCCATGTGTCTGTCTTTCTGTGTGTCTTTGCTTCATGATAATTTTCAAACATACAAAAGTACTTAAGAATAGCAAGAGTAGTATGATCAAGTCCTACAAATCTGTAGCCTAGCTTCGTCTTTACTTTGCTAGTATTATTTCATGTATACCTTCTTTTCCTTACTTTTGCCCCTTTTAGCTGTTGTATTTTAACACAAATCTCAGACATTACATAATTTTGTCTATTACTACTTTAGTATACATCTCTAAGTTTTCCTTGCATTTCTGATAATGTTTACGTATTTATCTACAAAATAATTTGATATGTATAGGTTTATGACTATTCTACATGAATTTGTGTGCCTTTAATCATTATATAATATCTTTATCTTGTTTAAAGGTTTTAATCCTAGATTCTGCTATGAATCAGATCATGTTGGGTCTCCTTCTTTTTGATTTTATTTGCCTGTTCTTTTATTTTAAAGCCTTCTTTATCACTTGTTTTAATTTTATTTTTAAGTTTAAATTTTAAAAAACCCCAAACTGACACTCTTTTAGTATGAAAATTTACTCCCTCTAATTTTAAATACTTGATTTTATTTATTTCATCTTTACTTTTATACTTACATTTTTTACTTTTATAATTAATATTCCATTTTTTTCTGTTTTCCTATTTATAACTTGAATTAAATTGCTAATTATTCCTGTTGTTTCCCATTGATAAACTGGAAATTCTCTCTCTCTCTCTCTTTTTTTTGTGGGGAAGATCAGCCCTGAGCTAACATTTGTGCTAATCCTCCTCTTTTTGCTGAAGAAGACCGGCTCTGAGATAACATCTGTTGCCAATCCTCCTCCATTTTTTTCCCCAAAGCCCCAGTAGATAGTTGTATGTCATAGTTGCACATCCTTCTAGTTGCTGTATGTGGGACGCCGCCTCAGCATGGCCGGAGAAGCAATGTGTCGCTGCGCGCCTGGCATCTGAACCCAGGCCGCCAGTAGCAGAGCGCGCGCACTTAACCGCTAAGCCACGGGGCCGGCCCTGGAAATTCTCTTGTTCTTTAAAATTTTATTTATGTTCCTCCTTTTATTCGGACAGACATTTTCTCCATTAGTATTTGTAAAGGTGATATAACTGGTTCTCCTGACTTTCCAACACTAAAAATTCTCTGAGATAATTTTGTACTTCTAAGCTATTTTTTACTTTCTCTTGTAGTTTATCTCTTCAGTTTCAAAAGTCTCTTTTTAGCTTCTCTCTATACACTCCTAGAAATCTCTCTCATTTACTATGGCTTCTCTGTCTTTTTTGAGATTTCTGCCCAAGTTCGTTTGTTTTAGAAAATCTTTTCATGTAATTTACTCAGCTGAAATATATGGATGACATGCTCTGAAATGCCACATCCTTAATATATTTCTTTAGCCCTGAAAGGGGAATGATATTTTGGTTGAGTATAGGATTCTTGAGTTTCTGTTCCTGTCTGTCAGTAGTTGATGCGTTTTACTGTGTTCTAGCTTCTAGTGTTAAGTCTGATGTCATTCTGATTTCTCTGCCATTGTAGGTAATGTATTCTTACTGTCTGAAAGTTGGCCCAGTTTTCTCTTAATTCTTGGAATTCAGAGTTTTTTTTCTCAACCAGGATAGGCCTGATTTGTGCTGTTTATTCCATGTACTCTTTCAGTGTACAGATTTCAGTGTTTCTTCATTTCAAAGAAAATTTCTTCTGTTAACTGTTTCCTTCCTCATATATTAGTTTTCTCTGTCTGGAACTCTTGTTATTTGCAGGTTAGGTATTCTGGACAAGCTCTCTAAGGCTCATATCTTTTCTCTCATGATTACTTTTGTTTTGTATTTGTATTCTGTTCCTTGATATTATTTCTATATGTTGCTCTTCTAGGCTACTAATTTGAGAGCCAACAGGGATCATCTTCTCCTTTAAGTAATTGACTGAATTGTGTAATTGGGAAATCATGTTATTTTATCCCCGGAAGTCTAATTGCATGTGTGTATGTGTGCATGTATTGCTACTCTTGAAGTTTCTAAGTGTCCTTACTGTTTTTTTGGATAAAGGTTTTTTCTGTCCCCCAGCTGCTCTATTTCATTTGGCATATTTAATCATTATTCTGAATGCTTGTCCTTCAGCAGTAAGCCCCCTACTGTGGTTTTACTATGGTTGTTTTTGGGTTGTCGGTAGTGAGTTCTGTTTGTGCAATAGTCTAAGTGGCAGCAGTCCTTCAAGTGGTTGAAGACACAACCATATCTGCTCCTGAGGACAGGAAGACCATATGCGTCCTAGCATTTTCCTTGTCTCAAGGACAGAATCCAGCTAACATTTAGTGACTACTCAGACTTCTTGGCAAACAGACCAGGGACTCTTCTGCAGCTTTTATTGACTTTCTCTCCAGGGTCCATGGATCTCTGTAGGCCAAGCTGTCTCCACAATCTGTTCCTTTCATGTTTTTCCTTGGAGTTCTCTGAAGCTAGTCTCTAAGTTTTGTCCAGAGAGAAGAGCCCGTTACCTATTCCTGGCTGTCATTTTCCTCCAGATCTCAGTGGGCTTTGCATATCTTCAGCTGCTCGCTGACTCTGGGGAAATAGAGACCATGGAATTTGGAGTGGAGAGGTAGTGAGCCATGTTGGTTTTGCCATCTTCCCAGAGCAGAAATATCTAACCTGGGTTATCTGAATCTCTTTAATGAGCTATGGGGGAGTCTGTTAATCCTCTGAAATTCAATACACACTTTTCTAGGGAGAAATTCACTAAGATTCTAGACCTGAAAATGGTTCAGAACAACTATAGCTGGCTACTGGGGAACTCATTTAATCATTGTTTTCATGGATTGCAAACATCCACTGTTTTCACTTAGTGCAAGTAAATCCGAGCTCTACACCTTCCTAGCTGTATGACTATGAGCAAGTTCCTTAACTTCTCTGTGCTTCATTTTCCATGTCTGTAAAGTGAGAGTAATTATAGCACTTGAATTATAGCTGTATAGGACTGTGAGCATTAAATGAGTTAACACACTTAAAATGCTCAGAACAGTGCCTGCTTTATACTAAACATTCGTTCTTCTTCCTAACTGTGAGACTCTTACCAGTAATATTCTGCATGCTATGTTTGTTAAATGTTGGTTAACATGTTTACTTTTACTGTTGTCATTATTATTAATAAAGCCTGTCGGTAGTTATTCTTTTTCAGATGACAAACTGAGTCACAAATTAATAACTTTCTCTTATTATTCTTTTGTCAGTTAACTGCAAAATTATTGTTACAAATGAATAAACATACTTGAAATATAAGCCACTTTCAAAGAAATCTTTTCATCCTAAGGGTGTTTGTGTAAGTCTAGGAGAAAAATGGACATGGAAATCTTTCTTCTAAAAATGAAACTGATAGATAAAAGTATTTGTTACATTGCTAAGCTATTTCTGCTTAGGCCTTTGTGCTAAGATTAATGTTAGGGCCCTGAGTACACCTTTCCAAATTCGTGTGTGTATGTAATTGTTAAATTCCAAATCTAGGTTATTTTTAGATTTTAGTGTTTTTAGAAGAGCAGCCCTTTATATAGTCTACAAAGATTAAAAGAGTTAGAATACTCTGAACAGAAAGGAATAAGATCTTATAATAATTAAATGCCCAAACATGGTCAGCTGGTTATGTCATATCTTTGAGAACAGAGAGCTAAATTGTCCCACTTTTGTTAGACCTTAGTCAGTTGCTTATATTGATTGCTACAGTGAAAGAGGTATCAACTTTTGCTGTGGAAGAAAAAGTGCAGTAGAATTGTTGAAATTTTATGGAGGCCAGACACCCTCACATCCCATCAGAGATAATTCTGCACCGTATGGGGCCTTTATATGCCAGAAGAATTTTTGAAAACTCTTTATTAGCAACTTGATTCTTGCCCTTTGCTATGTCATTTATTTAAAAATAAAGAATTATTGCAACCCAAATTCTGGTTTCTAAGAATTGATTATTACTGAACAAATATATTCTAATTTCAGAGCAGTTTTAGATTTAAAAAATATTCAGGACTTTCCGTACAGGAAGAGGTTGGTCTTTTATAGATTTGGAGTGTTTGATTGAAAGAATAATTGGTGGAAATAGGAGAAATTATAGAGAAATTGATTTGTAACTAATTTGTAAAATTCCGTTCTTGCCAGAAGGGATGTTTTAGATCTGGACAGAAGTTGACCTTTTTGATTATATCTAAAGCCATAGAGGCCAGGGTTCTCAGACTGACTAGAGTAAGCCAGAACGGGGATGTTCTTGAATATTTGAAGTCAATCTCCTAGGAAACAGAATACAAAGGAGGATATGTGATACTTTCCCTTAATATTTATTGAGTCTTATTAGAAAGTTGAAAGAAAGAAGGTTTTTTTTTTTTTTTGTATTTTTGTTTGTTTGTTTGTTTTGGTGAGGAAGATTGGCCCTGAGCTAATCTTTGTCTTTTGCCAATCTTCCTCTTTTTGCCACAGCATGGGTTGATGAGTAGTGTAGGTCCGTGCCCAGGATCTGAAGCCGCAAACCCCGGGCCACTGAAGTGGAGCGCATCAAACTTTACCACTGCGCCATCGGGCCGGCCCCAAGAAGTTTTTATTATACAGATATGAATAGGTAAACTTGTTAGGCACTTTAAGTTAGGTTTTTGTTTTAAAGCATATTGTAAACTATTTTGGTGTCTTTGAGTTCTGGATTCTTCTCTAGATTTTAATTTTTGAAATATGTTCCTGTATTGGTTTCCTAGGGCTGCTGTAACAGTGTACCACAGGCTGGGTAGCTTAAATGAGGGAAATTTATTTTCTCATAGTTCTGAAGCCTAGAAGTCTAAAATTAAGGTGTTGGTAGGGTTGGTTTCTTATGGAGGCCTCTCTCTTTGGCCTGCAGATGACCATCTTCCTCCTGTGTCTTCAGATGGTCTTTCTTTTGTGCTGTCTGTTGTCTGTGTCCTAATCTTTTCTTATAAGGACATCAGTCATGTTGGATTAGGGTTCACCCTAATGACCTCATTTTAACTTAATTGGCTCTTTAGAGACCCTGTCTCCAAATACAGTCATATTCTGAGATACTGGGGGTTAGGACTTTAACACGTGAATTTGGTGCCGGTGGTGTTGGTGGGACACAATTCAGCCCATAATAGTTCCGTTATCCTTTCTTCATCTGATTTTGTGTGTTGGGGTCAATAGGGAAGCTCTATAATAGAATCTGTTCAATTTTTGGTGCCACTCTTGAATATAGCCGTTATTTTCAAGGTGAGTTACAGGAATGGTGTGTTGGGGCCTATTTCCCAACATGCTTTTTATCTTTGAGTCCTGTGGATCAAAATCTAATAACTTTAAATCTTTATTTTGAAATCCTGTATTCTCAGGAGGTAGAGCTTCAGAATTTTAATAGGTGTATGTTAGATTCTGTTCTGGACAAAGAATCTCTCTGAACCAAAAGAGCAGAACAAAAATAATGCCATCAGTTATCCTTTCAGGCTGGAATAACAACAAATTAAAAAGATAGAGACTTATGCCAAATACCATCATGAAACTCTATTTTGTGTAACAGGACAATTTCCTCATATTTCAACAGGTAATCACACCTATACTGCTTTGCTGAGTTGAATTAAACAAGTTCTGCTTACAAAAGATAGCTTTTGCAAACCAGGTTTTTGTAATATTTGTCAGTTCAGACTTGATGTATTTAATAAAGATGTTACTTAAAATTATATTAATTTAAAATAATATTATTTGAATATTAGAAATTCGTATTCATATTCTTGTATCTCACACGCCTTCTCTGTAAACTGATAATGGAGTATTGAGGGACAAGTTTGTGCATATGGAGGGATTTTGTAAATTTCAGGGCCATACAGCTATTAGCTATGGTATGTACTTTGGGTCTTCTACTTTTGGGGACAGTTTCTGCTTTGACTAATCAATTGGTACACCACTCAGTAGCTGACAATTACGACCAAATATCCCTCCATTCAAGGAACTTTGAATACTTTTCATTTCCCCCCCTTCTCTGCATAATTCCAAGTTAACACATATTTCATTGATCTGAGGTCTTTCCACACTTTTTGTGACCTTTTCCTCTTTTAAACCTCCCTCAATTTTAATTTTCATTTGAAGCTAAGTGTGTAATTAAAATTTGCCTGCATCTTACTTCCCTTGAGGGAATACTTGCCTGTTACCTATTCTTAAAATCTTAGGAATTATTAGGAAAATAACACAATAAAATAGTTAGAAGTTTAAATCAGAGAAAGCCTATTAAACAAATCATCTGCTGTTGATTATTTAACATAGTGAGAAGATTCTGATTGAAGAGAAAATAATGTTGATCAAGTCAGATATCTTTAATAAATGTTTTGTAATATAAAAACAAAAAACTTTAGTGACATTGCTTTAATTTTTAATAATTTTTGTTTTGAAATTATTTCAGATGTACAGAAAAATTGCAAAATATTATGAAGAATTTCCGAACACCCTTCACTAACATTTTACATTTGCTTCATCGTTATATCTATATCTGTATCTATACATTTATATATCTATATCTATCTTTTTTGCCTGAAATATTTCAGAGTAAATTGCAGACCTGGTGCCCTTTTACTTCTAAAGATGTTTATAGTTCCTAAAAACAAGAAAATTCTTTTACATTACCACAGTACCAGTATCAAAATCAGGATATTAACATTGACATATCATCTAACCGACATATCATATTCAGATTTCACCAGTTGTCCCACTAATGTCTTTTATAGTAAAAGAAAAAAATTTTCTGGTCCACGATCCTACATTATGTTTACTTGTCATGTCTCTTTATTGTCTCTCCATCTGGAACAGTTCCTTATTCTTTTTTTGTCAACTATGATACTTACATTTTTTTAATGAGCATTAAGTCATTTATTTTATAGAATGTCCCTCATTTTGTATTTGTCTGTTTCTTTTTGTGAGGATGATTTGCCCTGAGCTAACATCCGATGCCAATCCTCCTCTTTTCGCTGAGGAAGATTGGCCCTGGGCTAACATCTGTGCCCATCTCTCTACTTTATGTGGGACGCCACCACAGCATGGCTTGACAAGCGGTGCGTCAGTGCGCACCCGAGATCCGAACCCACGAACCCTGGCCCGCTGAAGCAGAGTGGACACACCTAACCGCTACGCCACCTGGCCGGCCCCTACATTTGTCTGTTTTTTCGTGATTATATTCAGACTTTGCATTTTTGGCAAGAATAGTACAGAAATGATGTTGTCATTCTATGAGCACCATGTAGGAGACAGACGATGTCTCTTTATCCCATTACTGGTGATGTTGGCTTGGATAAGGTGGTGTCTCTCAAATTTCTCCATTATAGAGTTACTATTTTTCCTTTGTCATTAATAAAGTATCTTATGGGGAGATACTTTGAGACTCCAGAAATATCTCATTTGGCTTTCACTCACTAGTTTTAGATACTTCCTAGTTTGTATTTAATGAGGAATAAGGCTAAAGGTTACAGTGGTAGTGGCAGAATTTATGATTATAATTTTTAGAATTGTGAAGATAATGACAACACAATGCCAGAAAGATTGTTTTTCTAAGTTCATTACTATTGAAATTTTATACATGAGGAACTCACAGGTGAAGCAAAACCTAATTTACCTTGCCATTGCATTTGACAAGCTCAGTTATTTATTTTTAGGGGTAACACATTTGAAGCAACAGATTAGTAAGAGGGAGTGGCAGAGGTCTAGACACAAATGCTGACAATAGTGACAGCTTGATGGTAACCAAGAAGACAAAACTAAATTAAAATAGCAAATAGATCTACCAAAAGCTAGCTGTTTGTGACTATCTAACATAGGAGTATATAACCATACATTTTCATTCTAGTCCCTGAGTGTGATTATGTCCCATAATATGGCATTTGATGATTGTAGTTGTTTGTACCTGTTTGAACAGAAGATTCATGGTGAGATAGGGGCATTGCCAATACAAACTAATTTACCAGCTACTAATAGACCCTGCAGAGTGGTACTACCTTGATGAATATATCCCAATCAGTAATTTACCTTTGAGGATTCAGAAATTCTGACTTGGTAGGGCTTACTCCTTTTTTAACATGTGTGATTTTTTTGTGTGAGTTTTTTTTTGGTTAGGTCTTACTTTTGCTGACTAAATCACAACATTTATATACTAGGATGTCAATATATTAATCTCCAATGCATAATCATACTATCTAGTGGATCCCTTATTCATATATTTCTTGGAACTAGCACACATTTCTGTTGGGTATGAAAATTATGTATGAAGCCAAGTTCTCAAAAATTTGGTGAGTATAGAGTCACAATAAGGAATTCAGTTTTGTATTTTGAATATATAAGGCATTAGTTCTCAAAGTGTGTTCCATGGAATTTTCAACCCAACTCTGCAAAAGAAGGAAGTATGTGGTAAATAAGTGCTATACGATATCCTCCTCTTAGAGAGTCCCAAGGCATGGTGTCGTATTAATGAGTCTGAGGAGTTTTTCTTAAAAAAAAAAAAAAACAGTTTAACTTAGGTTAACTCAATGTTTCCCAAGTAGAAGTGACACAAAAACCTTCCCCCTGCTTCACACACACATAATAGCCCTCAGAATAGATGTTTATTAGCATCATTCTTTTGTAGTTAGACTTTTTTTCTAGGTTGGACAAGATGAGCTTGTTGGCTTATCAGACATCAATCTTGGACTCATTTTTTTTCTTTTATAACCTTTTGTTGCAGTTCGCCACCTTCACTTTCCATTGATCCTCACTTTCTTCCTTTCTCTTTTCCTTTCTTTTTAAAGATATTTTTAAAACTATTCAATTATATTTTGGCCTGGGAGCCATTTTGTCTCTTTATGTATATATCTCTGTTCTGATCTCTTAAGTATTGAGTTTAACTTACAAGGGAAATGATTTCTAAGTTCTCAGGGGTGGGGGATATACATGGTTATTTAAACAATGTTACACTTTAAAGATTCCTGATAATAATAATACAGGGCCTAAAGGAAATGTTTCACATATCCTGTTGAACAAGTTTAGAATTCTATTAAAATGTATTTAGAAAGATTTTTTTCAAAAATGTTTACAATTATGTTTGACTTTAAAAAAGATATTTCTGTTACCTGAAAAATTCAGGTGTTAGACTATTTTGTAAACTTTAACAATACTTGAACCTAAATGGATATTTTTAAAAAATTCTTTAATGATTTTGTCTTGAGCAGCTAGTTATTATTTTAGTTATCTACTTAATTACTTTTATTTTGAAGTACTTGCAGCTCACTAATTTATATTTTAAAATGTTGTGTTATGTTCCTGTTACATAACTCTAAGTTAGGTTAAAATGGGTCTATGTTTGGATTCCATTCAATATGAGTCTAATGTACTTTTTTTCTTACAGATTATAGAGAGATCTTCTAAGATAAAACAGAGCCTTCTGATGAATTGGATCTTTAAACTTTCATAGTAATATGTTTTATAAAAGACAACAGAACATAATTATATAGCTATTTATATTTACTACATGCTTTTATTTACATTTTTCCGTGGGGAAGAACAGGAATGTCATATCATCTCTGGAGTGACACAAATTCCAACCCTGCCTCTACCACTTACTATAGGTGTGACTCTGGATTTGCTGCTCATTCATTCATTCAATATACATTTATTTGCCTAGGATATAATACATACTTCTCTGGTCACTAGACATAGAAAGATGAAATCAAATCATTCACTTAGCTTTTAAAATTGTTTTCTCACCTAACAGGGATATGTGAACAATATTACTATAAAGCCCTTAGCACATAGTAGGCACGCCTCTTGAGTAGAGTAGTAGGATGCTTTCTTACATGAAGTTTGTTTCTAGCAATAATAGAGGGGCTCTAACAGCTTGTTCCTGTCTTATTGTATTTATCATATAGAGTCTCGTTTCTCGCAAAACCACAATTTGCTTTCAAAAATATACTTTTAAAATTATCTAATAAGATCTCTATTTAGTGTCACATTTATTTTACAAAGGGTAGATGCTTATTTTAGTGATGACTTGTCATTAAAATTATGTCAAAATGTCTTAAAATGTTGTTGAAACTGTAAACAAACTCATAACACACACAGAGCTAATTATGGATGCCATCTGTTTATTTTTACAAAGCTTTTTTTTTTTTTAAGACCATGGCATTGTCTGCTTGTGATAAGCTTCAGGATTATTATAATGACTAAGTCCTGTCCTTCAATTAGCATGGTTGAAGATGGAAAGACAATTCGTTTGTTCACTGACCTTTTCCCGTGTCAGAGTATATGAAATATGACATGTCATGATAAAGAAACTATTGTGAAGTGCATTTAGAACATGCTTAATTTTTATGAGAAAAAGAATTAGTTTCAAAGCAGCAGATGTGGCCAAAGTTTTGCTTAAATTTTTAAAACTTATTCAAGGTTTACATGAAAGATTATCTGCTCTTTACCAGCGCCTTAAGTAGCTTTGTTTTAGCTTAGTTAAGTTTAGGAACTGGTAAGCAATCGATCAAATTTGTAATAGTGTGTGTCCCTGTTAGTATCCCTATATATTGGTGCATGGTTTTGTACATGTGTAGCCCATGTGTTAGTGTAGAAGGCCAGGGATCCCCATGACAGCATCATCCAAAGTAGTTATCAGCAATTTGCTGAGAGAGCAGAGTGATTTCACTGGCTCAGTTTTGCTATTGTGCATACTAAGCACTCCCCATGTAAGTCTGGAGGGAAAACAACCTGCAGGATCCATCTGCTCCTTTCTGCTACACTGCATTGATGTAAGAGTACGCTAATCTGGTTGCTTGTCAGGACAGGTTAGTGAAAGCATGCAAGTGGGTGAGACTTAGGCTAGACTAGTGCTTTGGAAAATCATAAGCTGCCTCTATAGAGGCCATGCTAAGTGTAGCAGAATAGGTTGATTACCAGCCATATAGAGGATTGTCCCTGAATATGTAATTCTCAGTCAAGAATTAGTTTCAAAATTAAAAGTGTTAAACATTGATGGACCACATCTAATTAAAAACCAGGAAAAGCAACATAGTTTACAGATACTTTTTAGGTGTTAGTTTTTCTTATCATGCTTTGTACTATGTTGTGTTTATTCTTTAATTTTATTCTCAGATAGCTTTTCAGTCAGATATGATTAAATGTTAAATATAATTAACCTCATTTTACCCAGCAGTTGTTGAAATTATTCTTGCTTGTTTCTATTTATTTACCTTTTCCTACACCTATTGACTGGCAGATATTGGCCTTGCAGGTTGAGCATCCTGTCACAGAATGCATTACTGGCCTGGACCTAGTCCAAGAAATGATCCGTGTTGCCAAGGGTTACCCTCTCAGGCACAAACAAGCTGATATTCCCATCAACGGCTGGGCAGTTGAATGTCGGGTTTATGCTGAGGTAAAATGAATGATGTCAGGTGGAAGAATGGTGGTTGTGTCCCAAGTTAGGGGATCAGGTATAGCTAAAAAAGATAAAGTTCAGGTTTTATACCCTCTGTCAAATATTTGATTATGTAATCCAGAATTGAACCAGAAAAAAGGTTAGATAATTTTGACATAATTCAAAATAGTTTCAAAGGATTAAGTTTAATTAATTTTCATGTATTTTTCTGGATGGAAAAATAGCTACTGATCAGTTTAAGGGGTAACAAAGCATTAGTTAAATATTCTTGTGCTTGAATGGACCATGGTTTTTGTTTTGTTTGCTTGTTTTCAAACCACATTTGAAATAACCAGAAGCATTTATTTCTGTGTTTTTTTCTTTTTTTTTTTTTAAGAGCCTACCTTGGGTACACATTAGTTATAAATTCAATATTTACTTAAATTTTTTCCTACAACTTTTTTTTTTCCTAGTAATTTTATCCCTTATGGTTACGTGAAAGTAACAATTAAAATTTAAATTGCAAAGCTTTCATTCATAATTTTAATTATAGAGTTTACCATAAACTCTCCGTTTAATACTTTTATATTATTTTATAATTATATTAACCAGATAATAAAGCAGTCAACATCTGAAAATGCTTTTTTCAAATGATTAAAACAAGAATGCAAGGAAACATTTATACTGTCTTTTACTTTTGGACATTGCAGCCTGTCTGTCAAAATAAAAAATAAATTAGCAGTATCTGTGTTTAAGAATACTGGAAGTTGTTTTGAACTATTTTTTAAGGATCTTGAGAAATATGTTTTGGCTTGGTTATTGTTTGTGCTTTTTATGATGTTTTAAATGGTATTCTTTTCTTCCTTATTGTTATGACACTGAACTTATTTAATATTTATTCTGATGACTTAAGATATTTACAAATGGAGCACATATCTAGTAGCACGTGCAGAGTTTCTTTTCAGGTCTTTATTTGAAGAAACAAAATTCTCAAATTTTACCATATGTGAGCTGTTTTGAGAGTAAGAAAAACAAATATCTTTAGTGCACTACATTTGTTGTTCTGAACTTGAGTATGTTTTGATGTAGCGCCTAGGTTATTTTATTTTTGCCCAAGGCATTCTAAGAAGATTTATAAAAAGTTGGAATTTTACCAATTTCAATAAAGTATAATCAAGGTCAGGCTAAATTCTGCTTACAGTTCTGTTTGATTTTTAAATACAATTCTAAGTTGTCTAGAGTGAGTATAAGATAATAATATTCTGAAATCTGTGATTTGGTAAATACAGTATGTTGAAAATAGACCTATAAATCCTTCTTCATTGTCTAAATATTTAACCTTACTTGTGCTGATTTATATTTCAAAGACTGTGCTTCCTTTCCTTTGAACTTTCAGGACCCCTACAAGTCTTTTGGTTTACCGTCTATTGGGAGATTGTCTCAGTACCAAGAACCAATACATCTACCTGGTGTAAGTCATTAAGCTGTGATACCACGTGAGGGGTTAAAATGTTGATTTATGTCATACTTTTATGTTCAAGCATGTCAACACCAAAGGGTGTAAATTGAAGGACAAGTGAAATTCATGGGGAATCACAGTTTTTTGTTTTTTAATATTTTGTACTTTATGATGTGCAGGAAAGTCAGAGTTCGCTTGATGGGAAAAATCCAGAGACATCTGACTTCTAAATAAATGATAGTTTACAATTTCCCAATTTTTTTGAAAATTGTAGTGAAAAAGATTGTGGAATCCTAAGAACCGGAAATGATTTTTCTGTGGTACAATTTAATCTTTTTAATAAATCTAATCCAGTTTCCCTGTATAGTCAGATGTCAGGAAATTCCAGCACAAAATCAGCTCATTAATTGAAATGGATTAAGGAAAACAGACTGTGCCTCATTCCATTAAGTGTCATGGACTCTAAGAAGTACATATTATTTACACCAGTTAAAGAAAAGTGATAACTGTCCACTTTATTCATAGTTCTTCTATATTTAATAGCTGTTCTTTAAATAGTTTTTGTTGCATGAAAAGAACAAGGATATACCCTTTCTCTTAATCAAGATAATAAGTGCACATATATATGACATTATGTTAGCTAGTGGATGACAAGGGTGTACCATCTGTGAATATGATTATTCAGTTTGATTACTGGACAAAGATGGTGAAAAATTACAGGAAGAATTCTAAATTTGAAGATGTTATTGGATATATGATTTATTTCACTTTTTAAATTGTTTTTACCCATGTGCTTTCTAAAGGGACTTGACCCTTTCTAGGCTTGGAGACTCCATGCTGTGTTCAAAGCCTGAAGGCAGAAAAAAATTATAAAGATTTAACAGGCATTATGTGACATTAAATAGCAGATGAGAAAACAAGTATCATAGGGACATATCTAAACATTTTTTAATCAAACAAAAAAGTATTAAATAAGAATTCATAATGATTACTCTAGTTGTTAGAAGTTTTCACCATGTTGTAATAGCTAACAGGATGTCAAACATTTTGCCCTCGCAAGTTTTTGCAATTTGCAATTTTCAAACGTGAGACCTGTTGAAAGTACAAGTGATAATGGACAAACTATACCCCCTACAGTCTTTGTCCCACCAAATCTTTCTTCAATTAATGCTGCAGCAGGAGTTTTATGTAATAACATTTGCGGTTGTGAGCCATCCATAGAAAGAAAAAACAATTAAAATGCCTTAAATGTTCTGCTTACTGCTGTTATTTGCTTGTGTGAATGTTGCATGTCAGCTAAATGGACCAAGGAATAGATAAAGTGATTGGGTGCAGGAGAGTGCACACTAAGCTTTGTCTATCATTATTGCTGGGAGCAATCAAATTGATGTCAGCAGGACAGTAGATGCGTTGACAGCTGTAATTATGTATCTCCATGGTGATCACTTTTGGCCTGTCATGGAGGCCCATGAGTCCCCTCCCTTGGAAGCATTTAATCAGATTGGGCTGTCACTTGTCAGGTAGACATGGCGGGCTGGGAGTTGTGCTGAGGGGGAGAGGGGAATCGAGAATGAAGTGTGGGAGACGAGACGGCTGATAGTTTCACAGAGTCCACTGTTGGTACAGAAACAAAACATTTAAATTATGCCAGAGGTTTCTGAGCAGTGGTTTTAGACTCATACACAGGTGCTTGGGTGTGGTGGTGTTTGTTTTTCCTCCTCGTCTTCTTTTTTTTTTTTTTAAAGATTTTATTTATTTATTTTTTCCCCCCAAAGCCCCAGTAGATAGTTGTATGTCATAGCTGCACATTGTTCTAGTTGCTGTATGTGGGACGCGGCCTCAGCATGGCCCGAGAAGTGGTGCGTCGGTGCGCGCCCAGGATCCGAACCCGGGCCGTCAGCAGCGGAGCACACGCACTTAACCGCTGAGCCACAAGGCCGGCCCCCTCCTTGTCTTCTTAAACTACATCAGTTTTAACTTGGGAAACCCTTTGTGGCTTTTACCTTTTTTGGCCACAAGAATACATAGTTCAGAGTTAACTTATGGTTTGTACTTTTCACATGCTGCTTTAAGCCTAAAATTTATTTGTATGGCAAAGATGAAGATTGTCTTTTTATCTTTGATCACTACGTTTTGTAAATTGGTTATTTTCAGACCACAGTTTTGTTCTGCTCAGAAATTTGGTTACGATTCCATTTGAGTTTATTCTTAAAGCTTTTAGGGCAAAAGCTAAAATATATATTTTTTGTTTAGCCTTTTTTCCTATGGAGGAATGGAAACTTAATTTGACTTTTAATTCATTGTTAAAACTAAAAAAAGAAGCTGATTATTATTTGGAAAAAGCTGCGTAAACAGTAAATTATAAGTCAGGGTCTTCATGCTTTGTTACAATTTTAAATTGGAAATATTGATTTGCTTATACAAAGATATGTGTTGATTATATATATTACAGCTTGATTTTACCCTCTGTATTTTTAAAGTAAAATGACATACCTTCTAAGATCATAATTTTAGTAAATAACAAAGACATAGTTAGATCTAAGAGCCCTAGGTAACTTAACTTTTAGGATGGTGTTATTCAAGGTAACTAAAATTTTAGGTTGTGAACTATAGGAGAATGTAACAGATGTTCTTTATTGTCTATATTATTTTACCAGTGGGTTGAACATCAAAGTTCCATACTAGCTTTGTAGCAGTTTATATAGCAAATAGTAGGATATGCTTAAAGTCAAAAGGTTTAGAATTTGTACCAATCTCCATTTTAAACCCAGCTTTAGCAAGCACGCTGTGGTTTTAAATAATACATGGTGGTAAAATGAGCTCTTTAACTTTTTGCTGCAAAAATTAAGAAAATGCAAATTCAGAGATGTCCTTTCTTTTATAACTTGATTGGCACTTCCATTTTGGGGCTATTTAAATGTGGGAAGAAGGTAGATCATGATTTTATTGCTTTCACAGCTGCCCCATTAATTATTTTTTAGTTTTTATAAACACTAGAACTTCAGTTTATGTCCTGAAGTATGTTTTTGGAAAATAGAAGGCCAAGTATATTTTTTAAGTGCATTGAATGACTTTCATTTAAAATTAAGATTTTCATATATGAATGTGAATGTAAATACAAATATCCATGTTTTTGTTTGTGTTTGCAAATATAGAAATAAAAGCACTCTGGGTATGTTATAATGTTATCTTCTAAAACCTTACAAAGAGAATAATAGTAGTGTGATTTTTTTTTAAGAGACTGTAACTATGCTTTATCTTTTGATGTCACCGTATAATAAAGCCATCATCATACCCTCATGTGGATATCCTAGACAAGAGGTTCTACATGTGGTCCCTTGATAATTGCCTAAATTAAAATATTAAAGGCCTAACAGCCGCTGTGTTGACCTTTTTCTGCCTTGCTGCAGACAGATGAGCTGCTGTTTATCAGGCAGGCTTCTTCCCGCAGGTGAAGAGCTATGTGAGCTTCCGCTCTCCTCTTCCCACCCCTTTACAATGTTGGGCATCAAAGTCCCGCTGTTCTAGCAGCTTCGATTAAATTCCTCTATCCTCAAGACCCCTATGACATGCTTGACAGTCTTAAGTATTTTGATTAGCTTTTAAATACTTCAGATTCCAAAACGGAGGCACAATAATTTAATAAGTATTTCATCCTCAGCAACTGCTCATTTTAAGAGTTTTACATGGCTAACCTCTGTGCCTTACTGCTGATATCAAACTGGGAGATGAAAACAAGAATCAGCGATGTACTAACTAACTTGTTGGCTGGTTAACAGCAATCAGGCTCTTCAAAAGAATATTTTGAACTTGTGCTATTTTTTTTTCCCCATGAAAATCACAAAATCAGGACTCTAATTGGGGCTGTGTCCTTACAAAGCAAAGCCATGAGCAAAGCTGTGTAAACATTAAAGTCTCAGGGGACTAACAGTAACAGAAAACAGCGTTTACAGTTGAGAGGGTGAGGCAAAAAAGGAAAGTGTTACAGACGCGAAAGCACCAGGACCAGCGTTCCTGCGGAGCTGATGAGCAGACTCCGAGTCCTGCTGCAATGGCTTGACTGGGGTCCTCGCTGGGACTCTCAGAGGGTACAGTGGGAAGTGTGATTAGAAGGGGCATCATTCATGCTATGCTTCAGTTGGAAGACACCATCAAATAGCTACGAACGCATCCCAGGATAGTGATTTATAAAGTTTTTCTTTTGCTGTTTCTTAGCTCCTTTGTTTAGTGGGAGAACAAACCATATATGTTGTGCTGCATATTAACAAATCAGGATAATTTGGTCTCTATATATTTTAGGTTGTTTTTCTGTTTTCCACAAGCTGAAATGTTATTTGAGATTGAAATTATCCACTGCTCCATGGAAATTAAATTTGTTATGAGAAAAATATCTGCACAATACTTTCATTTTTTTCCTTCTTTCTCCCAGGTCCGGGTTGACAGCGGCATCCAACCAGGAAGTGATATTAGCATTTATTATGATCCAATGATTTCAAAAGTTAGTTCCATTTCTTAATGATTTCTTTTAGTTTTCTTCTGAATATTCAATGGATGTACTTAATTAAAAAGTCTGAAATTGGGCCTTTGAATCATGTACTACAGTTAAACAAGTATTTGTGCGCTGATGGGAAAGTGGAAGCACAGCTGATTTTCTCTAAGAGAGAAATTGCAACATCATGTTAGTTTGTAATACTCCCCCCTCCCCAATCAAATCAAACTATCATCCCCGCCCCTACAATAACAAAGTTATCCAACCGGTGGCACCAACCCTGCCCATTGCAGTGAGAATGAATTAAGTTGTTTTTTGGCCATTCCTGAAAATTGCCTGAGCTGACAGTATGAATGGCAGGTGATGTCAAGGGGTTGAGATCATAGGCTGTGTTGATTAGAGTACTTTTAACCTTTTTCTTTTTATAAATCGCTAATTACTTACGTAGATTTGATGTAATTAAATTTTATGTGCGAGTATAAGATGTCTTTTTGCCCACTTGTCTTTTTGAAATTTGACTTTCCAGAATAAATTAACAACTCTACTCAAGTTTTTAGATCTTTTAAAATCTTTAGACTCTTCAGATCTTATAAAATGTGAAATTCTGACTGCAATAGTTAAAACTTTGTATTTTATTTAAATACACAATCCTGTTTTCTCTGAAGTGTTAGACCTGTATTGAAGGATGACTGCTTTATTAAAAACCCTATTTCTCAAAATGATTTTTCTCCCAAGTATACTTTTTTATGAAGTTGCATTAAACAAACCATTTTTTATTTTTATTTTTTCACTTGTTTTTACACTAATATTGTTCAAGTGAACTGTAGGTATTTTGTTTGAGAAACACTATTTAATTTAAAAATAAAAAATACATAAAAATATTATAGATTGATTTTAATAGATATGATTCCCTTTTTAGAGGAATACATTTCTGTTCAGAAAAATGGCCTGCAAATTAATTTTCAACCTGGCTTGATATTGAAGAGCTAATAAAATGTACTAAAATAATTATAAACAACAAATTGACTAATGTAATAACCAGAAAAATCTTTTATGAATAGTTATTTTACTGCTAATTTGTATAAGATATATATAAATAGGCACAAGATCGTCTAGATCAGTAAGACCTTTCAGTTTTTCTAATACAAGAACCCTTCGCTTCTGTGCTATGTTATGTGTAAAAGTTAGTTACTCAGGATGTCAAACTTGGAAACCACAGAAAGATAGAGAGAGAAAAAACAAATTTTGCCTAATCTTTCACTGTCCCAGATGTTCATATCCTATCTCAAATGTTTGCATTTTGGTATCTTTCCTTTTAAATTTTTTATGCTTGTTTTTGTTACATTTTTGTTTATTTCAAGTAGCTCTTTTCTGTGATAGTGAAATGTAGGAGAAAAGTTTGAAATAGCTTGATTGTAACATTTATTTACTTAAAAAAATCTTAATTGACATACTTTATATTAAAAACTGAACCACTGTGAAATTTCAAACGATGCTCTGAGAAATCTGTTATGAAATACTTTAATTTTTACTAGGATGAATTGTTTGACTCATAGATAGATGGAGCTATATCTCTCTATATAAGTTGTTTTTTTGTATGTTTGCTTTTAGCTAATCACATATGGTTCTGACAGAACTGAAGCACTGAAGAGAATGGAAGATGCACTGGATAATTACGTTATTCGAGGTAAAAACAGACATTTGAGGTTCTGTTGTTATACATGGCGTCCAGTTCTGGAAAACAACTTGAAAATTTATTAATTAGAGAATTCGATAGAACATTTGCTTACTATGTGTTAAATAGAAATAAAAAAAGCTTGAATTAATTAAACTGACATAGTAATTAAGAATAGGTATTTCAATTTCTCTAGCAGTCCTATACTTTACATATACATCTTAAATTATTTAATAAAACTTATGGTTTATAACCTTTCCTAGATGAGCATTTAGTATTTTATAGGTATGTATTGTATATAAAATGGTTCTTTATTCTGAAATCTTTTATTGGCCAAGGCAGTTTGACAGCAAATTTGCAATATTATTGACCTTTTGTATTTTTGTTGTCATTGTTTTGAAGTATGAAACTTGAAAATGTATGGAGATAGAAAATATAGTGACCTACATTTGACTAATTTGAAAGCAGAGGGAATAGCTCTATGGTTCTATAAATTAGAGCAAATTATAGAATATTTTCTAGCAAATGCAATTTTCTTACCTCACGTACATACAGGATCATTCTAATGTCTAACAAAGTGTGATCCTACAAGCGTTTAGGGTGTGTAGTGATAACTGAATTAGAAGCAGGCATTACCTTTCAATATTAAAGCAAAGTTATACTTATTCCCCTTAAGGAGTAAATTGCATTCTAAATTTTATTAGCAACTTTCCATTAATAATGAAAAGATCATTTTACTTTAGGCCAACGTAAATTATCATAAACTTCAGAATACTGGAATTTGATATCATATTTAAAGTGTAAAACATAAGTTCATTTTGAATTATGAGTAGTGTGGATCTAGAACAGGCCAGAGGAAAGACTGGCTGTATAGTTTTGCTCTTTTCTCATGGCTCACTAAATATAACACTGGGGCTAGATTTTGGAGGCTGACAGAGTAGAATGGTGGTGGAGTATGACTGCACAGCCTCCGTCAAGCCCATATGGAGCTCGAATGCAATTTCAAAAGGCCTCCCTTCCAGTGGACACAGCCTGTAGGTCATAAGGCTTGGCAAGTCTTCTGCAACATTGTGTGAATTAGAAAAAGTGCTCTGCTCTCTAGGCACATCCAATCCTGAGAACGGGAGCCCAGCTTAACAATGGAGCATGTCAAGCCCTTACTTGGCCCCCTTGACCAAGTGCCTTTGTACAGTGAACTGTACAGTAGTGGCCCAGGACAATTTAGTGACTCTATTTTTATACATCTACATTTCCCTGCTGATTTTCATCTATTGGCAAATGAATCATGCAGTCCTCGCTTTTCCTCTTCTTTTCTGTTGTTAGATCAGGAGAAATTTCTCCCTCCCTTTCCTTTTACTATCACCCTCCTTTCTTCCCATTTGTTAACTAACAAGTGACAATGATTGTGTCTCATGTCATGTGCTAGTGGTTCTCCTCTGTCAGCGAAAGGAAAACAGTAAGCTCTCAACTGAGCCTGGATGTAATAAAAAGAATCAGTAACATCGATATCCAGAGCATCCGGAAATTTGAAAAATCTCCTTCACGTTCTTTCCAGCTTATTCTCTAATTCCTTTTCAGTCTTAATTGTGGAGTATTCACTGGTGTTATAACTCTGCTATGTTCTACCTCAAGCAGCAGATACATATTTTCTCTATCTGTTGGCTAAGTAGGCCTCGAGGGGTCTGTTTTCCTACAGAAATAATATGGTCCCCCGATTACTTCAGAGCGTGTTTGGAACACACATCTAATTTGAGTATATGTTTAACTACACGTACATAGACATAAACGAGATACTTGGGAATGTTGTTCCTGGAGGTCTTTAAAGTGTTTGTAAGAGTTTTCTGTGAATTTCTTTCCCTGCTCCCTTGTTGTATTTTTTATTGTGGTTGTTGAATTATTAGATTTTGGTTAAGTTTCACTCTAATGATCTTGAATGGTAAATTCATTATTTTGAGATAGTCAGTCTGAGTAAGAAGATTTTGTCAAATCACATCTCTATTAAACTTTGATATAATATAGCATAGTGCCACGGCATGTGGGCATTTTGTCAAAATATTAGATTAGTATTGGTCCTAACTAAAAGTTATTCTACTCTGTCTGCTTCTGAAAGGAATACTCTTTCATATTTACAGAATAGCTTTCACGTTTTATATTCAAATAAACATGTTTTCTACTAATTTACTTTCTATACCTTATATATGGGTTCACCAGTTACTATATTTTTTATTTAAGTGACTTAAATACAAAGTTGACTTGCCATTATTCTCCTAACTTTATTTATATCACAAGTAAAAAAAAATGTATTTTATTGTGCAGATTTTTCCAGACTTAGTCTAAAATTTCTACCTTTGAATCACTGTGATATAATAAAAAGAAATCAGACAGGCCTGGGGTCATATCCTGTCCTGACAACATTTAGAAACTATGTGACTTTTGTCAAATTACTTTGTTTCTCTTAATCTTGTACTCCACATGTTAAGAATGGAGTGTTGGTCTCTGCCTTATAAATTAGTGGTGTTTAAATGAGGTGAAGCATGTAAAATGGCTTGACACAGTTCTGGCTCGTGGAGTTCAGTAACGTTAGTTCATCTTCTTTTTTCCCTCTCTCAGTACAGTTATAAAACCATGTATTTAAAAATCATATGTCATAAGCCATCAGTCGATTGGTGCTGTGTGAAATTTATTAAACCGTAAACGATATTGAAAACCCATTTGAGGTCATTCCCAGTACTGTGTGCTGGGTTATATGCTTTCATTGCTCTCTCTTCTACTGCTTCTCCGACGCATTTACCATAACTGTAATTAAAGTATAAGTTGTGTAATTAATTGCTAAAGGTTGGATTATCCCGTAAGAATATTAGGTACATGAGGGCAGTGATGGTGTTTGTCTTGTTTACTTGTATACTTTTAGTGCTTAGCAGTGCCTGACACGTGGTAGGTGATTAATAAATATTTGTTGAATGAATTAATGATTGATTGAGTGATGCTATGCCTATTTCAAGGAGTGTCTAGTAAACTTGGTATGAAAAATACAGAAAGATAAGTATGATATAAATTCATAGGTGCCATAATAGTGGAATGAAAAAAAGTATGGTCGGAATTCAGCGGTGGAGAGGGTGTCTTTTCTTGCCTCTCTCCTTTGGTCCTTTCAAAGTAATGTGAGTCCTGCTTTAGGACTCACAAGTGACTCTGTTGAGAGTACCTCACTTTGTGCTTCCTTCAAACGACTCCCCAGAGTGGCAGCATTTTTTAAAAGACTGATAACTTACTGTATAGGTGAAGTAAAGGGGATGGGCACACTCAGACATCTTTGGAGTGTGACTTGCTGTTGTCTTTTGGGAAAATAATCTGGCATTAGATGTTAAAATGAAAGTATATACCCTTTGACCTAGCTGTTCAATTTTTGGGACTCTATCCTCTAGAGTAAAAGACTGAATTGTAAGATGATGTTTACAAGGACATTTACAACAGCATTATTTGTAGTAGCCAAAATTCTGACCAACCACAGTGTCCATTAAATGGATGAATGACTGAATAAATTACTGTGCATCTTCACTATAAAATACTATGCAGCTAGGACTTGAAGGCATGTCCATATGTATTGTTAAGGTAGAAAAGCAATTGGAGAATAAGATGTAGTGCAATCTCATATTAGTTAAACCACCTTCCTATCCTAAAATATTTGTAGTTATGTTTGGATGAGCACAGAGAAAGATGTGGATATATACACATCAGATTGAAATATATATTTTTAGCTTAAAAGATTTAGCAGAGAGAGAATTTTCTTGATACGTTGCCCCCAGGCTTTTTATTTTAGGCATTTGTAACTCAGAGAAAAGTTGAGTGACTAGTACATTGCACACCTGTACACTCTTCCCCTCGATTAATTGTTGAGCTTTTCTACATTTACTTTTTTTCTCCATCTCGCCCTTTCTTCCTTTCTTTGCCTTCTCCTTCTTCCTCCTCACTCTTCCTCCTTCCTTTCTTCTCTCCCTTCTCTCCTCTGTTTGTTTTTTTCTGAACTATTTGAAAGAAAGTTGCAGATAACATAACACATCACTCTTAAATACTTCAGCATGCATCTTAAGGGTAAGATCATGTTCCTACAAAACCATAATACCCTTATCACACCAAAGAATATTAACAGCAATCTCATAATATCATCTAATGTACTGTCCATGTTCAAGCATCCCCAGTTGTCCCACAAAGTTTTTTTTTATCTGTTTTTTTAACCTCATCTACAGCCCTAAGTTCACACACTGTCTTTGGTTATGTCTCTTTATTATCTTGTGCTCTTCATATATCGTATCATTAACACTTTAGAAGAATCTGGGGCAGTTGACATACAGACTGTCTCACATTCTAGATTGGAAGTTTCAGTATTGGTCCAATGAAGGCACTTGGGAAATGAGCAAGAAAGATGGGAGTTGCAATTGGAAGGTGATATATTTTGAGTTGATGATTTTGAATGTGGTGCAGTTGCTGAAGACTAGATGATTTCAGGGTGTGCCTATGGGACTAGGTGGCTAAAGTAGAATGGTAGATTATTTGAGATGAGATCCTAGGAACTGAGCAGTGAGTATGTTGCATGTGTTATCCACACAAGGGTGACATAAGTTAGGATCAGAAAGAAGATCATGACTCAGGTAACATAAATTCTTCAGTGAATATTGGGTTATGGCAAGGATGTTGATAGATGACAGGGAGTTGGAGAAGATTTTGTGACCAGATAAAATAAACCTCAAGGAAACAGAAGTTTCTCCAAGGATTAGAAGAGGTAATGTTCTGGAAGTGGCAGTGGATTGTAAGGAGGTATGTGAGGGTTGCTGGAAAAGTGAGGTCCTTGAGGGCATTGAGTTTTTCAGGTAAGGCAAGGAGGTGGATGGAATGTTCCATGAAGATGCTGAACCTATGGTAGACTTGACTGTTCATGGAACAGCAATCTCAGAAGATATTGTGGAATGGCTTGGAAAAGAGGAAAGAGGTGTTTAGGGGAGATGGGAGTAGTTGGGTCAGCTGAGGTTCTGAGGATGAGGGATGGCCAAAGGACCTTGTACTTCTGGTGATGGATGCAGAGTCCTTGAAATACCCTGAAGTACTTAGGAAGGTGAGCACTTAGGCTCAGAAAAGTAGTCTCGAAGGCTTTCTGAAACAGTATGAAGATTCCTCAAAAAATTAAAAATAGAACTACCATATGATCCAGCTATTCCTTTTTTGGATATGTATCCAAAGAACACTAAAACACTAATTTGAAAAGATATATGCGCCCCCTATGTTCATGGCAGCATTATGTACAATAGCTAAGACTTGGAAACAACCTAAATGTCCATCGATGGATGAATGGAGAAGGAAGATGTGGTGCGTGGATAGTGGAATACTACTCAGCCATAAAAATGATGAAATCTTGCCATTTGCAACAACATGGATGGACCTTGAGGTTATTATGCTAAGCTAAATAATTCAGACAGAGAAAGCCAAATACTGTATGATTTCACTCATATGTGGAAGATAAACAAACACATAGATACAGAGAACAGATTGGTGGTTACCAGAAGGGAAGAGGGATGAGAGGGAAGGCAAAAGGGGGAAAAGGGGACATTTGTATGGTGACAGATGGCAACTAGACTTCTGGTGGTGAACATGATGTAGTGTATACAGAAGTTGTAATATAATGATGTACACCTGAAATTTATATAATGTTATAAACCAATGTTACCTCAATAAAAAAAAGGCATTCTGAGGGGGCTGGATCTGTATACTTTGTCTAAATAACTTCTGATTCTATTTACTTTTCTTTGGCCCTGATGTCCCATGCTACCAGTTTGTATGTTGTGAGCTAGTGCAATAGCTTCCTGAATCAGTTCTTTATAAATACTCTTTACCTGCACCAATCCATTCTTCAGTATTGACAGAATAAACTTTTTAAAGTACAAACCCAATTATCACTTCCTTGTTGAAAACTCTTTAGCGTCTTCCCATTGCCTTTGCGTAGACTCTACAGTCTCATTTACACCATTTGCTCTCTTGCCCTCTTTTTTCCTGCTTCACTGTTTTCATTTCCTGGGATGCACCATCCTCTCTCCACCTGTGGACCTTAATAGGTAGGCTATAGTTTCAGCAGTTATAACAGAGAATCAAAAATACAGTGACCTAAGAAAGATACAGTTTAATTTTTTTCCCATGTAATAGTCCAGAAAGGAGGTTGTCAAGGGCTGGTAGCATGACTCTTGCATTCACAGCAGATGGTTTTCATTTTGGGGCCCAAAGTGGCCCAAAGTGGCTACTTTCATGCCCATCGTTGAGCCTCAGCAGGAAAGTGGCAGGGACAGGGGAGTTCACTCCTATTTTTTTCCAGGGCACAACCTAGAAAGCACCCTTTATTTCTGCTCCCATCCTTTTGGCGTTTAGTCACATGGTCATACCTAGCTGCTAGGAAGATGGAAAATGTAGTTGATATCTAGATGGCCATATACTAAGCTGAAAATAGCATTTCTCTTATTAAAGGGAGGAAAGGAGAGTAGATATTGGTGGATGACTAGGGGAAATAAGAATATATTCATATATCTGCTCATTTGTGGAAACACACACACATACACAAGGCCAGAACTAGTAAGATGGAGTACCTACAGGAGGTGGAGGGAGGATCTGGTGGAAATTATTGGGGAATAGGAAACAAAGTACATGGGATGAAGGGGAGAGACTTCTTTGGTTATGCATTTCTGTATAATTCTGACTTTTAGATCCATATTAATGTTTCAAAATAAATAAAACCATTCAAGTTCTGGGGGAAAAATTCAAAATGGAATACAAATAACTGGACAGGACTGTATGAATAATAAAATTATGCTGAAGGCAAGAGAAAATAAAAGCTGACCTAAATAAATTTTAACAGTATTTTGACTGGATATTCCAAGACAAAATATGTATAAACAAATATTAAACTCTAGTTAGTAGGTTTGTTTTTCCTAAGTCATGGGTTAGCAGTTCTGAAACCAGTTTATGTATATTCTGGAAATGAGGAAATAAATATATGTATTTATGTATTTATGTGGATAAGAAGAGCCAAGTTTCTCACTATCAGAATGTGGGAATGGATAAGAGTAGAATGAATCTTAGGGTGTAAAATTTAAATTGGAGGTATCAGTGTGAACTCATGGTTTTTAACATAGATTGAAAAATAAATATATAAATATATGTTATTGTGTGCATGTGTGTTTATGTGTGTACATGTATATGTATTCTCTAGATCAGGGTTTCTTGACTTTAGCACTGTTGACATCTTGGGGTAGACAATTCTTTGTTGTGGGAGGGCTGTCTTGTCCATTGTAGGATGTTTATCAACATCCTTGGCTTCTACCACTAAATGACAATAGCGTCTCCTCGGTTGTGACAACCAAATATTTCCAGACATTGCTATATGTCCTGTGGGGGGCAAATTGCTGTCCATTGAGAGCCACTGCCCTGCTGAGTGTCATAGAAGCGTTGTCACCCATAGCAATGAGCATACCAAGATCTTGTTTTCTAAATACCATTCTCCCATAAGTGGAACTTCTACTCCTCGATAAAATGGCTGATTTTAGGAAGAGTATAAGATGGCCTGAAGCCTCTTGTGTAAGAAAGTAATCAAGTGCTCAAAATATGATGACATGTCAAAAAGGCACAGGAGCCAGCTTTAAGGGGCTCCCACTGGCCAGTCTGAGAAAACTTCAGCAGCAAAATAAATAATGCCAGCAATGGATGAAAATCCATGGAATAAAGTAAGAGTCCATGAGTTCATACTGTTATAAATAGATTATTTAAGAAAGGTAAATGAGGGAGAAGGCACAGCTCTTCCTTACAGTAGATTTTTAACTAATAGGTGTAGAAAAATCACCATTTGGCAGACACTAAATTGTTTAGGTAAGAATCATCAATGACAGATGCTAAAATTAGTGGGTGAAAACATGATGAGAAACAGGTATGTGCATGTGTCATAGTATCTCCTCAGGAGATGCTAATTAATCACAATGGGAAAAGTAGTGCCTTTAAAGTGGAGAAACCTAGCAACTTCCTAAATAACCAACAGTAGCATCACTAATAATGGGACAAATCAACATCATGCACCTCTTTATATGATGCACTGAAAAGAGCACTTCATTTCTGTGATATTTTTGCCAAAAATGTATAACCTGAATATAATCACAACGAAACATCAGACAAACCAAATTAAAAGACAGAAAATAAATGGTTTGTACTCTTCAAAAGTGTCAAGGTCAAGAAACACAGAAAAGTGGATCAACTTATCTAGATCAAAGGAAACTAAGGACACATGACAACTAAATGCAACGTGTGATCCTGGATTAGTTGCTGGACCAGAAAAAAAATGTTTTTCTTTTGTGGTAGAGGTCACAAATGGGACAATTGGTGAAATTTGAATAAGGTCTTTAGCTTAGATAATGATACTGTTATTAGTGTTAATTTTCAGATTTGGTCATTGCATTGTGATTACATAAGAGACTTAACTTGGCTTTAAAAAATATACGCTAAAGTATTGAGAGGTAAAGTGCATCTTGTCTGCATCTTACCCTCTAATGTTTAAGGAAAAAATTGTGTGTGTATACATAAAAATAAAGAGAGAGAGAAAATAACTGATAAAACAAATAAATGTGGTAAGATGTTAACATTTGGAGAATGTAAGTAAAGGATATACCATAACTGTACTTTTTTGGGAATTTTCTATAATTCTGAAATCATTCCCAAAATGTTTAAAAAATAGGTGAAGAGGAGCATGTATCCCACTCCCCCTAAAGCTAACATTTAAGGACTAAAAACAGAGATGTATTGTGACTTGTGCTTATATATCATTCATCTGACTAATTCTAAAGGATAGAGGAGTTTAAAAAATTGTTTTATGAGGAAGAGAACAGAAAGGACAGTTGTAGTGTCTAGTTTGATAACTGCTTAGTTGCTCAAATATGAATTTTTTTTTCCTGAGCTGATTGTGAGCTTTTGTTAAGATAAAGAATCTCTAGAGCAAAAATGTAATTTGGTGAAAGTTAATTTCTGAATCCCCATGAAATACACAGTGGCTTTTGGCCTCTGTTTGATCCTGGCAGTGTGTACAGCTAATGTCTGGCCAGTGTTTTGGAAGCAGCAGGTAGTCAGGAGAAAGCTGCTCCTAGGGGTCCTCTCTTTGTGGCCTGGTCGTGATCTCCCGTACAGATGGGACCTCGTGAACTTTGGCAGAGGTCACCCTCAATTCCCAGTCTAAAACTGAGTCATAATTTTTATGAGTATGTGATTAATAATATGGTTGATGTTATAAACTAAGTCTCAGAGAGTACTATCTGCTTATTGTTTGAACAGGGATCTGATTAAACAGCATTGTGTTTCCTGGGACATGGAAAGAAAGTAAACGAAGTACAAATGGTGACTTTCAAATATGTAGGATATCTTTTAGCAGTTCAATGATTTTTCTCATTTATCTGATCTTTTTTTGTGTGAGGAAGATCAGCCCTGTGCTAACATCTGCCAATCCTCTTTTTTTGCTGAGGAAGACTGGCCCCAGGCCAATATCCGTGCCCATCTTCCTCCACTTTATATGGGACGCCGCCACAGCATGGCTTGACAAGCGGCACGTCGGTGTGCGCCCGGGATCCGAACCGGCGAACCCTGGGCCGCCGCAGCAGAGTGCACGCACTTAACTGCCTGCGCCACCGGGCCACCCCCATATTTATCTGATCTTTTGAGCTTTTAGGTATAAAATAATTTTTTGACTATTCCCCTATTTGGCTTTAGAACTAATTAATGTACAGGAGCTTTTGGAACAATCAGTTGAGGCACCTAGATTTTGGTGGTCTGCCATAGCCATTGTTTTACCTTAGAGTCCTTAGGAGAGAAAAACAGATAATGATTTGATTTTGCATAGTAAATGTAATATTTCATTCAGAGAACATTAAAGAGAAAATGCTTTTGTGTATTAATTTTATTCCTGAAACATCATTTAGCAAGATAAAAGTCGATATTTTCATGCTCTATTTACTATTCAAGTAGAAAGATTTTTGAAGGCTCATGCTTTATTTGTGTGCTTGAGTGGCTCTTTTCTTTGGTATCCAACATATAAATAAATGTTTGCTGATAATTTCTTTGAGTTATGTTTTCTAAAATCAGCATCTCTTTTTCAGCTTTGAATATGGAATAAAAATACAACATATCATTTATCTTGTAAAACTGCATACATTTTAATTTTTTGGTTGTCATCAGTCACAAATTGAGCACTGGGCATCAGAAAATAATCTTATTTTTGTTCAAATGTCATTAACTATTTCTGAAAGCTGTTTTACTGAAGACAGAGTCTGATGCCAACTATTTTGGCATTGGCCGCACAGAGCGAGAAAATTTATACCAGCACTGGGCTGTAACAAGAAAGCCAATAAAGTTAAATAGGAAATATGAAGTATATAAAGGGAACAGTATTATTTTTATTTAACTGGAGGAGGGCAGGACAAAAATCCTGAGAGATTGCCTTTCTAAGTTATTTATTATTTATATAAAAAAGCTTGTAAATTGAAATATTCTGAAATTTTTTTTGTTTTTTGTGAAGAAGATCAGCCCTGGGCTAACATCCGATGCCAATCCTCCTCTTTTTGCCGAGGAAGACTGGCCGTGGGCTAACATCTGTGCCCATCTTCCGTTACTTTATATGGGATACTGCCACAGCCTATAGCTTGACAAGTGGTGTGTTGGTGCTCTCCCGGGATCCAGACCTGCAAACCCTGGGCCGCCGAAGTGGAGTGCGCACTTAACCGTTGTGCCACTGGGTCGGCCCTGAAACATTCTGAATTTTTAATTTGTACATAATACCTTTTTTTGGAAGTAAAATTATAGCTGTACCTTGATCTTCTAACCTTCTTCTTTTCAAGTCCCTCCTTTAGGATCTTATTTTTTCCAAAACTTCAGTTATCATACATGATTAATTTACATATCGCTGCTTTTGTTTTGCATTACTCTGTTTCCCACCTTGTTTTGGATTCCTTCATGCGGATGTCCACTGCCATGATTTCCATATTCCGATGTATATGCATCTAACCTGCCTGCTCACCTGAGCTCTAATCATTTGGATGTCATTAGTCTTATCTCACAGGTATCTCAAATTTAGCTTGCCCAAAATGAATCAGACTTTTTCCTCTCAACTTATTCCTTCTCTGTAAATGGTGTCTTCTATCATGTAGCAGAGCCAAAAGTTTGGATGTTGTGCTTGACTCATCTCCCCATTCTTGATGTCCACTAAATCACCAAGTCCTGTCTGCCTCCTAAATATCTCTCAAGTCCAGCTACTTTTCTCTGTTTTTGTTGTCGACACCCTAGCTGTGGGCCGAGGTCTTCCCGTTCTTCAGCATGTCTCCTGCAATTGTCAGCTAATGGTTTTTCCCATCTTCACTCTTACCCCTCCCCAGTCCCTTTCACAGTATCAGCCTGAGTGACTCCTGGAATGCTCATATCTAGTCATATCTACCCTGCTTCAACCATTCTGGTTGCTCTCAAGATAAAGTAAAATCTCTGCACGGCTGTCAGACCCTGAATGCCTGTGTCTAGCTTTTCAGGCACGCTGTGCTCTCCTTGGCTTATGCACTTTGGCCGTGGTGTCCTCCTTTCAGTCCTCTTCGTAGAAGTACCTGGTGGTATCCATCTGCTTTTTACAAGAGTGAAAATTCTTAAATACTTTAAGTTCCCCCATAATATTACTCATCTCTGTGTCCTTCTGTGTCTTTCTCTATTTTCTTTCCCAGCCAGGAAAATTTGTGTAAGTCACAAATACTTCCTCTTCCTGGAACACCACATCTGTCATTTCCTATGCATATAAATCTCTCTGGCAAGCCATAACCCTTTTCTTCTTCAAAAATGCTGTATTTTGTCTGTTTGTAAAATGTACGACAAAGGGAATCATTTCCCTTTTATAGCCTGACCTCTTTCAGGGAGTCTTTGATTTTAAATTCTTGCCTAACTAGTTGGCCTTTCTAAGCATCTTAGCACACTGCCTTCAATTGCTCTTCATTTTCGTCTGTCCAAATATCACTTAAAATTCAGGCAAATGTCACATTTCTGCAGTGATCTGTTGGGTGTATTGGTATCATCAGAAGTTAGTTACACCTTCCAATACTTTCCTTGTAGAAATATACCTAATTACAAAAGCCCTTTGAAACATTACTTATTGAATATGGAGTAAGTCATTACCCACAGAACAGGGTTGGGATAACTGCCTTTCTCCTGGACATGTGCTATGAAACATATTTATTAGATTGTTGTCTATATATGATAACTTCTTCCATGGAATATTTGTATAGCTAAAAAGTTGCATTAATATTTGAATTTTGGAACTTTCTCTAAATGTTTTGAGGTAGTTTGAATAGGTTGAAAATTGGCTTTTATAGGGCTTAATCTCCAAAATATATAAAGAACTCATGCATCTCAACAACAAAAAAACTAACAACCCAATTAAAAAATGGGCAAAAGACCTGAACAGACATTTCTCCAAAGAAGATATACAGATGGCCAACAGACACATGAAAAGATGTTCAAAATCACTAACTATCAGGGAAATGCAAATCAAAACTACAATGAGATATCACCTCACGCCCGTCAGAATGGCTATAATTAACAAGACAGGAAACAACATGTGTTGGAGAGGATGTGGAGAGAAGGGAACTCTCATACACTGCTGGTGGGAGTGCAAACTGGTGCAGCCACTATGGAAAACAGTATGGAGATTCCTCAAAAAAATCAAGGATAGAACTACCATATGATCCAGCTATTCCACTGCTGGGTATTTATCCAAAGAACTTGAAAACACCAATTTGTAAAGGTACATGCACCCCTGTGTTCATTGCAGCATTATTCACAATAGCCAAGACTTGGAAGCAACCTAAGTACCCATCAAAGGATGAGTGGATAAAGAAGATGTGATATATATACACAATGGAATACTACTCAGCCATAAGAAACGATGAAATCCAGCCATTTGTGACAACATGGATGGACATTGAGGGTATAATGCAAAGTGAAATAAGTCAGAGGGAGAAGGTCAAATACCATATGATTTCCTTCATTAAGTAGTAGATAATAACAACAATAAACAAACACATAGGATTGGTGGTTACCAGAGGGGAAGGGGGGAGGGAGGAGGGTGAAAGGGATAATTCGGTACATGTGTGTGGTGATGGGTTGTAATTAGTATTTTGGTGGTGAACATGATGTAATCTATGCAGAAATAGAAGTATAATGATGTACACCTGAAATTTTTACAATGTTATAAACCAATGTTACTGCAATAAACAAAAAATTAAAAATAAATAAATAAAAGAAGTTATCAGTTAAAAAAAAAAAGAAAATTGGCTTTTATAAAGTTTTAGGCACATAATATCTTCTGAGTCAGAAACAGGAATGCTCAGAATTTTGCATATTGTTGCTATTATGATCTAGTATAAAGAGATGCATAGAAAAATGCCTAGAAGAATGTATTAATAATAGTTGTTAACATTGATTGGCTCAGAGACAGGTCATATTGAAAAGTATGCCCTTCTCCCCCGTATGTATACTTTAGGGTACACGGTAACCTGCTGTAACGAAGATTCTTAAATCTTAAATACAATAGTATAAATAACATAGAAATTTATATACTTCTCATTTAACAGTCTTGCTGGTCCATGCTGATGGTGCAAGTTAGTGTCCTGTGGTCATTCCAGGACATACAAACACACACACACACACACACATATACCCCATCCATTTTGTTGCTCTGCTTGATCTGCATTGCCAGAGCTGAGTTACTGCCATATCAGGAAGCCCATAGGAAGAGGAAGGAAAGAAAGTCCAACCAATTTTTTTTTTTTTCCAAGTAAGTGAGGCCCGAGTTGGATACATCACTTTAACTTACAGTCCCTTGTCTAGGAATTAGTTTGTCGTGTCTAGCTATAAGATAGACAGGAAAAGGAAGTCTGTGTCTTGGTGATCTTTTGTTCAGCTAAGACTCTATTACTGTGGAAAAAATGAAAAGCAAATTTTAAGGGAAACCAGCTGTCTGTCACAATATATTTCTATATTAAGAAAAAATTTCTTTTATATATATTACTATTGTAATTTATGTTGTACTAAACTTTAAATAAATGATTCAGTCTCTCTGGATCAACTATTTTCAAGTCTCCTTTTCCCTTGTAATTTTTTTATTCTATAACTGGTCACTGAAAGTTCCCCAAAAGCAGGTACCATACTGTTTGCTCTCATTTTTCTTCCTATGAGATCTAATTGTCGCATGAGTAGTAGGTGTAGAATAAATGTTGATAGATACAGATTAATTTGCTCTGAATAGCAACATTGTTAAAACCTCAAAGCAAATGTCAGCAAACTTTTTTGGTAATGGGCTAGAGAATAAATATCTTAGACTTTGTGGGTCACACAGGCTCTGTTGCAACTACTTGACTTATAGTGTTATAGCGTGAAAACAACCATATGTAAACACTGATGTGTTCCAATAAAACTTTATTTACAAAAATAGGTGGTAGGCTGGATTGGACCTGCAGGCCATAGTTTGCTGACCCCTGCCTTATAGGATGGGTATACCCTCTAGATAGAAATAGGTGTAAACTTAGATTTGTGGAGCTGCGCTCTTACAGAATATGAAACTGGAAGTTAGGTAGGTAGGTCAGTGCTGAGGCTTAGGGTGCAATACAACTTCTGTTTGATGTTTATTAGTTACATATTGTCTTCTGCTATATATTTATTCTTATATAAAAGGATAATAATGAGCACAAAGATAACAGTGCACCTTCTTGAGTGCCTGGCATTGCATTAAGCATTATCTCGTTTGTACCTCCTGACAATTGTACAGAATAGGTTCTGTTGTTATCACCATTTGACAAATGAGGAAACTAAAACTTTGGGAGGTTAAATAGCTTACCCAAAGTGAGAGGTAGATCTGGTACTTGAACCTGAGTGATTCTTCGCTTACTTTATAATTATTCTTGTAATGGTAAGGATTCTATAAGATTTGAATGGCAAGATCAGAATCAGGCTTTCTAGGTTTGTTATGAAGCATAACGGCACAGATTAGAACTAGACAGAAGTGGGCTAAAGAAATTGCAAGGAATTAACAAACCTCTCTGTTTACTTCAACTTCAGCTGTATTATGCTCTAGTGGCCCTGCTCGTCTTGAAACCTAATCTAATTCCTGCTTTCCCTGCGTTTGAAATGCCTCTTTACACTACCTTTTATTCCTACTTAACATCTTTGTAATCTACATTGCCAAGGTCAAATACTTCCTTCATAAATTCTTTCTCTATCATAGAACTCGCCTGATACCATTTGTCTTCCTCTTGTCGCAGTTACCTATTTGAACTTTACTTTGGAGTAGTCGTTGTGTACTAGGCTCAATTTTTCCTCCTAGATCACAAGCTTTTTTCTTCTTCTCCTTCTCTTCCTCTTTCTTTCCCTTCCTTCCCCTTCCTTTTCACTTTCCCCTTCCCCTCCTCCTCTTTGTCCTCTTCCTCCTTCTCTAATTATTGAGGTATACTTGACATGTCAGAAACTTCTCATATTTAAAGTATTCAGTTTGATGAGTTTTGACATATGTATATAGTATATATGTGAAGCCATCACCACAATCAAGACACTGAATATTTCTATCATCTCCAAAAGTTTCCTCATGGTGTTTGCAATCCATCTACTCTCCAATCCTGTCCCAGTGCAACCATGTGATCTGCTTTCTGTCACTGTAGGTTCATTTGCATTTTCTAAAATTTTATGTTAATGGACTCCTACAATATGCATATTTTTGGTCTTGCTTCTTTAATTTGGCATAATAATTTTGAGATGCATCCTTGTCGTTGCATGTCTTAGTAACTCCTTTCTTTTTATTGCTGAGTAGAATTCCATTGTATGGACAAACCACATTTTGTTAATTCATTCACCTGTTGATGGGACTTTGCAAATAAAGCTGTTAACCTTTGTGTATAAGTGTTTGTATAGGCGTATGTTTTTATTTTAACTTGGGTAAATACTCAGGAGTGAATTGTCTGATCATATGGTGAGTATATATTTAACTTTTTAAGAAACTGCCAAACAGTTCCAAAGTGGATGTACCAATTTATATTCCTGCTACAGGGTGTGACAGTTTGATTTTTTGATTTGTAGCACATCCTCACCAATACTTGGTATTGTCTGTCTTTTAACCTTTAGCAACTTAAATTGGTGTTTGGGGATATCTCATTATATTTCTTTGACAATGATATTGAACATCTTTTCCTGTGCTTCCTGACAATTTGTATATTTTTGTGAAATGTTTGTTTAGATCTTTACCGTATTTTTTTGGTTTGTTTGTCATCTTATTATTGTATTATAAGTATTCTTTATATATTCCAGATAAAAGTTCTTTGTTTCTGTGTTGAGAATATTTTCTCACAATCTGTGGCTTGCCATTTCATTTTCTTAACTATATCTTTTGAAGAGCAGACTTTTAAATTTTGAAGAAGTACAATTTATTGATATTCTTTTTTATGATTCATGGTTTTTGTATACTAAGAATCTGTTGCCTCAAGGTAACAGATTTTTCTCCTATATTTTCTTCTATAAGTCTTATAGCTTTAGGTTTTATATTTAGGTTTGTGATCCACTTTGAGTTAATTTTTATGTATGGTGTAAGTTAGGGTTGAGGTTCATTTTCGTTTTTTCTCAAATGGTTATCTAGTAGTTTTACCATTCGTTGAGAAGACGTTTATTTCCCCATTGAATTGACTTAGCAATCACAAGCTTCTTTTGTTTACTTTCAGTGTTTTATAGGTACTTCTAGTTCAGATATTTTTTTGTCATTACTTGAAGTCAAGGAGATGAATAATCTTGCATGGTTTTTGCTAGGTCATGAGACACTGATGATAAATTTCTCCAGATAATAAGAATTAGGTTTTAACTGACTCATTGTTCTCCGATTCAATCTGATATCATTTTATTTTTAGGTGTTACACATAATATTGCATTACTTCGAGAGGTGATAATCAACTCACGCTTTATAGAAGGAGACATCAACACTAAATTTCTTTCTGATGTATATCCTGATGGCTTTAAAGGTTTGTATGCATTGAAGTATTTTAGTATATTAAATTTACTATTTTTTATACTTTATTATAATGTATAACTTTTTCTATTTTGAAATTAAGGCCTCCGGCCTATATTATACATGATTTATTAACATACTTAGAATATCCTAGACCATTGACATTCATGATTTTGAGTATTCATGAGCGACCCATGAATGTGTAATAATCTGTAGTTTTGTTGAGTAGGGAATTCAGCTATGTGGAATGTTGTGTGAGTCCAATTTTGAAGCAAAATATATAGGCAGAGCATTAGCCTACCTGATTTTATGGTTTCTGAAAGTCAATTCAGGTTTGTATCCCTGCTGATATGAGTATATGCAGGAACTCTTCTTTAATGATTAAAACTATGTCTTTATAAAAATTAGCACTGACAATTTCAGAATGCCAGATTCTATTCCTATTAATTAAAGTGAAGATCTCTAAGAAAATGATGGTTTTCATTCTGAAAAATGAGTTTATTAAAGGAATGAATGGCATGTGAAATTTAGCACTGCAAAGTTATCAGTGAGTGTTTCCAGGTAATAGAAAAATTGCTCATCAAGTGAGAGACAGAGAAAACCCTTTAGTGAGCATAGAAAACCTGGTTAATGAGATGTTAAGAAACTGACAGGACCTATAGGAGACTTAATAGAAATGTTATTAAGGTGAAAACGAAAAGTCTCTACATATATTTCTAATGAACTTTGGGATATGTGAAGATTAGATATTCTCTCACAAATTTCAAGTGTTCTTTATATCCATTTAAAGTGTTTTAGTATATAAAATGACTCAGTCATTTTAGGAGCTCTGTATAGATTTAAGTCAACTACATGTAGTTGAGCTATTGAATACATTTACAAAGCAATTTCTTACCTCAGAATTTACAATACAGAGTTTTCATAAGACTAACTGGAGATTACTGATTTGATTTTTCTTTCAAAGCTTTAGTGTTATAGGGTTTCATCTTCAGTGCCAAGGGAAATGAAGAATGTTTCTTTCTGGGAACTTAAAACAAGAGACTAATGAATCATCAGGTTCTTTTTCTTGAGCTTTTGAATTTTTAAAAATATAAAATACAGCCTTAACATGATTGCAGTTTTATACTTCTGTGATTATTTCATTAATATCTATTGATTTCACAGAGCCGAGAACTACTTATGTTATTGCTTTTTATTGTATCCTTAGCAACTAAAACATAACAGACACTAAGTAAATATTTGTTGAATTAATGAAAAGAATCTTATTTATAGTATTGATGAGAAAGGATTACCTTGGATATATATAATTAACTGTACATCTATCCAGATTACCAATTAGTTCTATTTTGATCCTAACATTTTGGCTTCTTGTCTTTTCTAAAGTTTTAATTAAAAATTGTAGTAAGTTGTGAAGTGGACTCAGGATTTCCATATGCTTCTATGTCTGTCTAGCTAATGTGTCTGTGAAGGTGATATGACATGAATCAGTAGGCAGAAGGAGACAACAGGTGAAAACTTCAGGGAACCTTTGGAACAAACATATTGGTGTGCATGGGTATTTATATATACATAACGCATATTTATTATGTCTGGATATATGCGTATATGGTATTATATTCTATGACCATGGAGAAGAAAATGGGACATTTAAAATTTCTGATTGGAATTGATTACTATGTACATGATTACTAATTTCTAATTGGAGTTGATTACTGTGTATTATGTGCTATACATTCAGCAGCAATTGAAAATGTTTCAAATTCTCAAGAGAACTCAGAAATTTACTTAAAACCTAGTATTGCAGTTTTCTGTGATAAACTTAATATATTACATTTCTTTTTTGGTAGGGAATTATCAACACAGACACTATAATTCTGTTTCCTAGGCTTATGCAAGATAGGAACACAATATTTAAATTGTTATAAGTTGTTAGAAGAGCCTTTAGCAATTTTTAACCTCAGCCTTCATTTTGCGTGTGAGGAAACCAAAGCCCAAGAAGATTGATGAGGCTAAATGACCAGTAATATAATAAAACCAGAAATTGAACTTTGACTTTTCTTCTTTTGTTTCAGGACTCAATCAATTGTGCTAGGATTTAAATTCATAAATCACAAAAGTTTTCAGAGTATTCTATATATTGTCATATTGCCTGTAAGAACTTTAAAAGTACACACCTATATTTGCCATTCTTAATGTCTGCTTCTTATTCCCTCATATTATTTTCATGTCAGTTCTTTCTTTGAATGGCTACTATCTCTTGTTCTTCTTCGGATTATTTCTCCTTCCCTGTTTTTCCTCAGAACAGGTCTTAGATATATTAAACTGTATCATCTTTGATTGTTTGATATATGTGCCTGAAAGAGACAGCAGGAAGTGGCAACTGATGTTAATCCAGTATCTTCTCCATATGTTTGAGACTGGGTCATTTTGCCCCTTTGGGATTACCCATCTGCTTCCCATCTGTCCAGCTATCCTAGGCACTGTTCATGGGCAAGTGCTTGTTTTTATAACTGCATTAAAATTTTTTATTATGTATGTTTATTATCCCAAGTTTATTGTAGACTAGGCAGTGTTGCTAAAAGTTCTTAGATTGAACTTTAACGTGTTGTGTCTAAAATTTAAAAATAAGATACACAAGAATTTGTTCTTCATGTCAACTTATTAGATTCTGATGTTGAAAAGCTATTTTCCTTTGATTCTGAAAAATAAGTGGAAAATGGGGAAGAAGATATTTTGATTCTGAAATAAGAGGAAGGTATTTTAAGAACTATTATCTTAATTGGCCTGTAATAAACATTTGGACTTATTTCTCTGCTGCCTTGCTATACTTCAACCACCAGCCCCATCAAAAGAAATTATCAGAATTATATTTCTCTTCTGAAAAGTTGCAGAATTTTTATAAAAGTTTGATTCAACGCAAGAATTATACCATTAATTATAATTCTCTTTTTTTTCATTGAATTTAGTGAAGTATTTCTATACATTTAAAAGTAGTAATATAATATATGGACTGAAGTGTTGCCTTTAAAAATTCAGTCGTTAAAATCATTCAGCAGATAATTGGTGTAGACCCTAGAAGAAAATCAAAGATGAATAATATATTTTTCCTGCCCTGAAGGAGCTTACCACACAAGAGAAACAAACATGCAAAGAGCAGGCTACACTACAGGACAGAATAAAATAAGTGCTAAGTGAAGATATAAGCAAAGTATCTTAAGAGCAGAGAAAAAAGAAACCAATTCTAATTTAGGGAATCAAAGTTAACTTAAAGGACAAGGTGGCGTTTAGACTATTAAAATACCTCTCTAAGGACTCTATTTCATAGGCGCTGGGGCCACCATACTGCCTTGAGAGAGCCACTGTGCGCATCTCTTCCTAATCCATCCTCTTTGATGTAGTGTTGGTAGTTTGAAATCAGTCTTGGAGAAAGTATTTACAATAAGGAAGTTAGCAAATGCTGCACATAGGGGCATTTCTCCTTCCTTCCCACCCCAGTTGGTTGTTAAACATTTACCAGCAAACCACTGCCTAACCCTGTGACCTGACTGTTGATAGCAAACAGAGCCATTAAGGTACAAAGGAAAAGAATTACCCATCTAGGGAGGAAGACCTAGAAGAATCCCTGCGGACAGGCGGCGCTCAGTTTTAGAACTGCTGGTATGAGAGGCAGATGACTACTCTTACTGAAAAATAGTAAGAACACCTAAGAATATTCAATTAGAGGAGAAAGACTTTAATGAACTAAAAATTGTGAGTTTTAGAAATAAAACGTTTCAGCAAAATGAAAGATAGGATGGTCACTGCTAAGAACCAAATTATAGTGATCCAAAGAAATAAGAAGAAGAAGTATGTCAAAACATGTAGGAAAAAGGTAAAGAGAATGAAATCATGTGGGAAATGATGAGAGATGTGGAGGGAAGATCCTAGAGATTTTATATGTAAATAAGCTGAAAGATGATTCTTAACTGACTTAGCAACCTAAGAAAGTTGACCTAAGCTGACAATGTGAAAAACAGAGAAGTAGCTCATTATCACTGTAGAACCCTTCAGAAGTCTCAGTAATTGTTAGTTCCAAGTACCTTGGGAAATTCCCAAAGGTAGGGCTATTGGTCTAAAATCTCTGGAAGATTTTCTCCATATCCCCTCCTTCACCCTTCAAAGCAGGATGACTCTCTCTCCTCCACCCTGGCAAAAGCTTTGAGATTCTTCTCTGTAGAGAATAAAATAGACTGCACCAGGGGACATCCAGACACAGTTGGACAGAGGATTGAGTGAACTTGGACGTACTGCATGTGGTGACACTTCCTTCCCCACGCCCCATTCACTCCTTGGTTCCCAGAGTGCTGGCAGGCAGACCAGTACTCTCAGGCACAAGAGTAGAATATCATTCTCTGAGAAATCTAACCAGCCTTAGAGAGATTACCTAAGGATCCCCCAACAAAATGATCTATCCAGAATACCCTATACATGAAGCCAATGGTCTGCAAAGCTGCATCCCACAAAGAGAGGACACGCATAGCTTAGGATGAGGACATCTGTCAAAATTGTTTAATACAACCCGAGATTTAAAGCGAACGACCAAAAGTGTTAAAAACACATGCTAGGGGGCTGGCCCCGTGGCTTAGCGGTTAAGTGCGCGCGCTCTGCTACTGGCGGCCCAGGTTCGGATCCCGGGCATGCACTGATGCACCGCTTCTCTGGCCATGCTGAGGTGGCGTCCCACATACAGCAACTAGAAGGATGTGCAACTATGACATACAACTATCTACTGGGGCTTTTGGGGGGAAAAAAAAGGAGAAGGATTGGCAATAGATGTTAGCTCAGAGCTGGTCTTCCTCAGCAAAAAGAGGAGGATTAGCATGGATGTTAGCTCAGGGCTGATCTTCCTCACAAAAAAAAAAAAAACAACACACACATGCTAGAACAAAAAACCATTTAAGAGAACACAGATCAGGCTTCTTAAAAACTGGGTCATGCGTGTGAGGATGGATAATAGCATGAGGCTTGCAGAGGTATATCACAAAGGTGCTGCTGCATGGTTTTGACCTCCAGTAACTGCTGGCTTAATGGGCAAGGAGTGGAGACCGTAAACATTGTTTAGGGTTTGGGGCTTTTGTTTGAAGTTGTCCCTCCAAAAGTTTAAGAAGATGAGGGTTAATTGTGAGGAGAAAGTTTTTCTCCTTTCAGTCACAAATATTTGCTGAACCTATTAGGTCAAAGGTAGTGGTCTTGGCTCTAGAGGTAAAGTTATTCCAAACAGCCAAAGGCTTTTTAAACCAAGAGCTGCACCATTTTCCAGCCATGTCTTTACCAGAGAGCCAGTTGCTCCTTGACTCATTGACATTGCAATGGAGGTTTTAAGCTTTAATGCTCTGAACGTCAAGAGCTGGGTTTGAGAAAATCTTAGAACTCCACCTGAGCTCAGGGTCTACTTCTAAGTAGGAGCGACCTGCTCCTGTTGAAGACTTCAGCTGCTACAGTGCTTGAGGCTGCGTCAGTCCTGTGGAGGCTGGAGGTTCTCAATCTTGCTACCTTCTCACTGGTCCTAGCCCATAGACTCCCATAATCATGCTAGGAGTCTTCTCAATCAGGGTTGGCAGAGAGGCGACAAACAAGTGTCAAATTGTAGTGCTCTCGTGGTGAACATGATGTAATCTATGCAGAAATAGAAGTATAATGATGTACACCTGAAATTTATACAATGTTATAAACCAGTGTTACTGCAATAAACAAAAAATTAAAAAAAAATTGTATTGCTCTCTTAGTTTACATTGACACTTGACAAAGGAATCAGAAAAATTTAAAAGTATTTAAATATACTTTGTCTATGTCCCAAAGTTCTAGGTGCTCAGGATTTATCAGTAAGCAAAAGAACTTGCTGACCTCATGGGCCTTACATTCCACTGAGTTAGCAGGCAGCGTGCATTCTCAACTCCCCTCAGAGTGACTCTGCAGGGTTTTACAGATGAGAACCTGCTCAGAAACATGAATGAAGTGTACTTGCCTTAGCTTATTCACCTAGAGCGGGAATTGAATGCAGGCCTGTCTGACTCAACACCAAACTAGCACACTGCAACCTAGCCCGAGCTGCCATACTCTTGCCTAGACTCAGACAGCCTTCTCAGTGGCCTTCTTACTGTCACCATTGCACATTTAAATTCATTCTTGATTCAGCAGCCAGAGTTAACTTTCAGAACCAAATCAGATCTTCTCCCTTACTTTGAAAGCCCTCAATGGCTAAACAAATTGTGGTGTATCCATGCTATGGAATACTACTCAACATTAGATGGAACAAATTACTGATTCATTCAACAACATGGATGAGTCTCAAAAATATTAAATGCAAAAGAAGCCAGACACAAAGGAATACTTACTACTGGTTCCATTAACAGTCATGTGTTGTATAATGACGTTTTGGTCAACATTAGATTGCATATACAAAGGTGGTCCCATAAGATTATGGAGCTGAAAAATTCCTATTGCCTAGTGACATTGTAGCCATCATTATGTCATAGCACAACACATTGCTCATGTGTTTGTGGTGATGCTGCTATAGACTGGTGCTGCCAGTCATATAAAAGTATAGTAGTACAATTATGTACAGTATATAATACTTGATAATGATAATAAACAACTATGTTACCCATAACCCATAACTATGTTATGGGTTATGTATTGACTATAGTATGCTTTTTATCATTATTTTAGTGTACTCCTTCTACTTATAAAAAAAAACGTTTACTGTAAAACAGTATGCTATGTTATGCCAGCAGCAGCCTATAAAAAAAAAAACGTTTACTGTAGAACAGGATGCTATGTTATGCCAGCAGCAGCCTCATACATTTCGTGTTTACTGCGTTTCTTGATTGCATAATTTTCTTTTGTGCTTGATTTAATCTCATGTTATTTTATTCATCATGGCCCCTAGCGTAGAAAATCAACTGCTTATATTGTCAGTAAGAGGCCACATTGAGTAATTGACCTGGAAATGAAATTAAAAGTGATTAAGGACTACGAAGGTGGAAAATCAGTGATGGTTATTGCTCACCAGTCAGACATGTCCCATTACACCATAGCTATGATCTTGAAGAACAAGGACAAAGTGATGGAAGCTGTTAAAAGTTCTGCTTCATTGACGGTAATGAGACTCATAAAAATTTGAGAAGGGCCTGTAACAGACATGGAGAAACTTCTGATCATCTGGTTTGAAGACCAGACACAGAAGCATATCCCTCTCAGCGCCGTGGTGATCGTGGCCAAAACAAAAAGTTTGTTTGCAATGTTGAAAGAAAAGGCTGGAGCTGACTATGACGTTGAATTTGCTGCCAGCTGTGGGTGGTTTAAATGATTCAAGAATTATTATTTGGGCCGGCCCCATGGCTTGGCGGTTGAGTGCGCGCGCTCCGCTGCTGGCGGCCTGGGTTCGGATCCCGGGCGCACACCGACGCGCCGCTTCTCTGGCCATGCTGGGGCCGAGTCCCACATGCAGCAACTAGAGGGATGTGCAGCTATGACATACAACTATCTACTGGGGCTTTGGGGGAAAAAAATAAATAAATAAATAAATAAAATTATAAAAAAAAAAGAATTATTATTTATTACATAATGTGAAATTGAGTGGTGAGTCTGGGAGTGCTTATGTGAAGGCAGCTGAAGAATTTTTGGAAACTCTAGATAAGCTGATTGTGGAAGAAAGTTACTTACTAGAGCGAATATTCAATATGGATGAAACCTCCCTATTCTGGAAATGGATGCCTGAAGGGACTTTCATCCATAAGGAGGCCAAGTCAATGCCAGGCTTCAAGGCTTTTAAGGATAGGATAACAGTCTTGCTTTGGGGCAATGTTGCAGGTTACAAATTGAAACCCTTTGTGATCTGGCACAGTGAGAACCCCAGAGCCATCAAGCTTGTCAGTAAGCATACACTACCAGTGTACTATAGGAGCAATTTTAAGAAGTCGTGGATGGCCCAGTTTCTCTTCCAAGATGCCCTCCTGGATTGCTTTGCCAGCAAAATAGAGCAGTACTGTTTGGAGAATAACATACCTTTCGAGATTTTGCTTATTGTTGATAATGCTCTAGACATCCTCTTTTTACTGGTGATCTTCATCCCAATATCAAAATGGTGTTTCTCCCTCCAAACACCACCTCCTTGATCCAACCAATGGATCAAGGAGTTATAGTAGCTTTTAAGGCCTATCTGAGGAGGACCTTTGCCCAGGGTATTGCTGCAACTGAGGAAGACACTGATGCAATTCTGGAAGGGTTACTTCTATGACTACATCAAGAACCTTGCTTGGGCTTGGGGTGATGTCACCAAGGAGTGTATGAACAGCATCTGGAAGAAGACATTCAAGAGGTTCGTCCATGACTTCAAAGTGTTTGCCAAGGATAAGGAGGTTGCAAAAATCACTAAGGCTGTGGTTAAGATGGCAAACAACTTTCACTTGGGTGTGGATGAGGATGATGTTGAGGAGCTCCCAGAAGTGGTTCCTGAGGAACTGACTAATGAGGAGTTGTTGGAACTGGAACAGGAATCCATAGCTGAGGAAGAGGCAAGAGAAGCGGAAACTGCAGGAGAAGAAAAAGAAGAACCCCCAACACAATTCACAGTGAAGACTTTAACAGAAGCTTTTGCAGACCTCAACAAGCTCCAAAGAGTTTGGAAATATGGACCCTAACACCAAAAGGTTTTCATTAATAGAGAAGAATGTTAATGGTGCCTTATTTGCTTACAAGCAAATCTGTGATGAAAAAAAGAAACAAACCAAGCAAACCACCAGGGACATATTTCCGAAAAGAATGACACCTCCTCAAAAAGAGCCTCAGACAGGTCTTTCAGGAGGTGTTCCAGAAGAAGGCATTGTTATCATAGGGATGACAGCTCCATGCATGTTATTGCCCCTGAAGACCTTCCAGTGGGACAAGATGTAGGGGTGGAAGACAGTGATATTGGTGATCCTGACGCCGTGTAGCCCTAGGCTAATGTGTGTGTTTGTGTCTTAGTTTTTAACAAAAAAGTTTAAAAAGTAAAAAAAAGAAACGAAAAATTTAAAAATAGAAAAAAGCTTATAGAATAAGGATATAAAGAGAGAAAATATTTTTGTATAGCTGTACAGTGTGTTTGTGTTTTAAGCTGTGTTATTACAGAAGAGTCAAAAAATTAGAAGAAATTTAAAAGTTTATAAAGTAAAAAAGTTATAGTGGGCTAAGGTTAATTTATTGAAGAAGGAAAAATATTTTTTAATAAATTTTGTGTAGGCTAAGCGTACAGCATTTATAAAGTCTATAGTAGTGTACAGTAATATTCTAGGCTTTCACATTCGCTCACTACTCACTCACCCAGAGCAACTTCCAATCCTGCAAGCTCCATTCATGCTAAGTGCCCTATAGGTATACCATTTTTTATCTTTTATACTGTATTTTTACTATACCTTTTCTGTGTATGGATACATGAATACTTAGCATTGTGTTACAGTTGCCTACAGTATTCAGTACAGTAACATGCTTTATCGGTTTGTAGCCTAGGAGCAATAGGCTATACCATATAGCCTAGGTGTGTAGCAGGCTATACCATCTAGGTTTGTGTAAGTACAGTCTATGATGTTTGCACAATGACGAGATGGCCTAATGACGTATTTCTCAGAATGTATCCCCGTTGTTAAGTGATGCATGACTGTATATGAAACTAGGAAAGAATCTAGTTGCCTGGGGCCAGGGAGGGAGAGCGGAGGCAAGAGTGTTGACTGGGAAGAGATGCAAGAGAACATTTTTGGGTGATGGAAAATTCTATGTAGGTTGTGCTGTTTATATGGGTGTAGAATTGTCAAAACTTATTGAACCATACAATTAAAATGGATGCATTTATTATATGCAAATTGTACCTCAAAGTCAAAAAAAAATCCTGTTAATAGGTATTCATTGCAGTTAGACTAAAATCAAAACTCGACATCTTACAAGAAAATAGATGGTAGAAAGATATTTGATAAAAATTCAGTAGCCATTTCTAATAAAACTCTTTTCTAATAACTCCTTTCTAGTAAAACAGAAATAAAAGTGAATTAATTAAATTTGATAGAAAGACTACTTACTGAAAACTAATAATAAACGTCGCTTTCAATGATGAAATGCTAAAATCATTGTCCTTAAAATCAGGAACAAAATGAGATCTATAAAATTACCACTATTAAATTACCACTATTATTAAACACTGTTTTGGAGGATTAAAAAGAAAAAAGAATGTAGTTGATTTAAATATTTTAAAAGGAAGAGACATAATCTTTCCCTTTTTTCAATATGATGGTATCCCTAAAGAACCCAGAAGATCCTACTAAAAACTTCTTGACTTAATATGCAAATTTGGCAAGGTGGTTGAATGCAACAGGGTAAGTATGCAAAGTTAGTGTCTCTTTCTCATGTTAGTAAGAGCCAGCTTGAAATGAAAATGGAAAAAAAACCAATCTATTCATACTGTAGTATCTTGTTAAGATAGTAGAGAAAAATTTAATAGGGAAGATACAGAACCTCTATGAAGACAACCATAGAATCTTGTCAAGGCACAAGAAATAAGATCTGAACACATGGAAAAACATCAGTTATTGTTTGGGGGACCAAATAGTATATGAATGCCAATTTTTCCCTAATTAATACACGGATTTTGTATAATTCCAGTTAGATTCACAAGACTTACTATATAAGTGATTTAAAAGTTATATGTACGGGCTGGCCCAGTGGCGTAGTGGTTAAGTTTGTGCACTCTGCTTCGGCGGCTCAGGGTTCGCAGGTTCGGATCCTGGGCGCAAACCTACACACTACTCGTCAAGCCATGCTATGATGGCATCCTATATACAAAATAGAGGAAGATGGGCACAGATGTTAGCTCAGGGCTAATGTCTCTCAGTAAAAAGAGGAGGACTAGCAATGGATGTTAGCTCAGGGCCGATCTTCCTCATCAAAAAAAAAAAAAGTTATATGTAATCATAAATTTCTGAGAACTGCCAAGAAAATTATGAAAAATAATAGAGGAAAATTGGCCTTCTATGTATTAAAACATATTGCATGCAAAGCCACTATATCTAAACAGTATGATATAAAGGATAAGAATGGAATTGCTGAAAGAAAATGAAACAGAAAAATGGATAAATGTATCATTGTGTATAATGTGGAATAGGGAGCTCATAAATAGAAGTTAGTATGTGTGGGAATTTTTTCTCTTACTATATACAAAATGTTAGATGCTTAATTTATGCCAGATACAAAAATGAATTCCAGATGATTAAAGATTTAATTGTAAAAAATAAAACATAGAAACAATTAGAAGGAAATTCAGAAATATAATTATTATGTGGAGGTTGAAGTGATCTTTTTAAAGAATGTTGAAAAGGTTTCTAATGCAAACTAATGATATTATAACAATGTTCTGTTAAATGTTGTGTTTCTTTGACAAAATACTAAGAGCTAATTTAGCATTTTTAAAGAATTCTAGTTGGTCAATAAACTTGAAATTAATGCTATTGTAAAAAAAAATTTAGTGTTCCCCTCAAAATATTATTCTGTAGTCAATGTCCTTTAAATGGCTAAAACCCAGAATTTTCCCTTTTTTTTAGATTTCATGTTTCAATTGATATTAAATTACTTGTTGAAATTTGGTAGCTGGACATTTTGTAATTTTAAGAAATTACTGTTTCTATATTATGCTTTAGAATCTATGAGAATACCAGATATAAATATTTTTTGGAAATTAGTATTATTGCTGCTTTATTTAGAAGTTAATTCAGAATTTATTAGACTATAGGAATAGTCTAATATTGTCTGATATTGGTCCACGGTATGATTATATAACCTCTAATACAGACTACCTTAACATGATTGTGACATTAGACAAAACCCTTTACATTTTAACATCTATTATTTCATGATTTGTAATGGTTACTCTTGTTAGAAAAGAACTAATTTCATCTTTTGTGTGTACAAAAGAAAATCATTATGATGGAGACACGGAAATCCATCTCATGTCAAGAACTTTGAAGGAACTACAGGCGATTAGCCTGGAGAAGAGGCACCTAATTAATAAAGAATATTGCAGCTGTCGTTAACTTCACCCAGTTGTTGAGCACTGGGCATTGCTGATTTGTATTTATTTGTTGACTATGTCCAGCACACAAAGGGTCACGTTTGTAGTTGGTAAGGCATACCATATATTGATCACACCAATGAGAGAGAGCGAGATGATGAAGTAATGCTCATCTCATTACCCAAGAGGAAATCAGGGCCACTTTCTGCCTTGGAACAGCATTCAGGTCTAAATGGCATTGTTAGGCTGGATTTGAGTCTGTTGCGATGAAGAACAATAACATTTGGTTTTGTTTGATTTTGAAATACATGTGTTTCAAGACACCAGGACCAACTGGGCCAGGGATTTCAGCAAGGTAAAAACCAGAGGACATACAGTTAATAGAGAACATTCAGAGGGAGTGCAAGGTCAGAGCCAGAGCAGACACGCTGTAGTGGGTATCAGGCCATAAGTGAACATGCAGGAATCAAGGCCACTCTAGTCTGTAATCAGGAGCAGCCTTATGCTATAACCAATATCATAAGAATAGTTTCATTATGATAGAATCTTTTGTACATTGCCTGTTTGGACCTGAATACCCTTTTTTTGACATAGGTAGGGTAGCCCAAGAGCCGTCAGGGTATATCAATTCTTTAATGAGTTTTAGGGTGTCTAACTGAAGTCTCTATCCTTCAAGATTGGTAATGTACAAGTGTAGGAGAGAATAGAATTATTCCATGTTACTTCAGATTGGAAAACTTAGATCAGTGGATGGAAGTCACAAAGAAACAGTCTGATTCAGTATGAGAAGTAACTTTGTAATGATTTAGAAATCCTTGAAAGAGTTTGTCAGTTTTCTGTATTGGAGGAGATCCTAGATCTTAGATAACTATATGTCAAACACCGCTGTAGAAGAGAAATCCACACTGCATGGAGGATGGAGTAGATGATCTTTGCAATAGTTCTTCTTCTTCTTCTTCTTTTTTTTTTGGGAGGAAGATTGGCTCTGAGCTAACTCTGTTGCCAACTTTCCTCTTTTTGCTTGAGGAAGATTGTCCCTGAGCTAATATCTGTGCCAGTCTTCCTCTTTTTTCTTTGTAGGTCACCACCACAGCATGGTTTGATGAGTGGTGTGGGTCCAAGCCCGGGATCTGAACCCATGAACCCCGGGCCGCCAGAGCGGAGTGCATGAACTTAACCACTACACCACCGAACCAGCCTCTGCAATACTTCTTTATTAAAAATTACCTGGGATTTGTAAACAAATTGTAGAAACAAATTTAGTTGAATTGTAGAAGTAAAAAAATCTTCCCCACTCTTATATCAGGCAAATTTATTGAGAATTAGTCGGTGGTAAAATTTGAGAATCTGTTCCAGTATCAATAAAAGAATTAAAGGTGTTATGCATTATATCAATTTGCCTGTGAGATGTGATGAATGATGTTCGACTTTATTTGGGAACCTCCTTTCTCAATATTGTCTGAGTTCAGTGCAGCTAACACTTTATTAGACCAAATGAAACACTAATTCAGCATCTTGTAGTTTACAAGATTCCCATAATGAATTGCGTTTTTCTCTGCTGATAATATATGCTGTGCAAGTGTATCTAGAGAAGTGACTACTTTGACTGTGAACCACTGTAAAAAATATATTCTACATCATGACTTTGTGTACACATCCACTCTTGAAAAATACTACACGCAAAGTGCTCTCATAATTCGTCTTGCTGGTCGTGACCCGTTAAATTAGTTTCATGAACTACTAATTGATTTGTATTACACAGTTTGATAAACATGAGTCTAAAACAATTCTATTCAAAGTGAGATCTGTAGACCCGAAGCATCAACATCACTCTGGAGCTTGTTAGAAATGCAAATTATTGGGCCACACCTCAGAGTTACTACCAGTCAGTCTCTGCAAGTGGAGTACAGGAATCTTGGCTTTAATCCAGGTGATTCTGATGCACAGTGAAGTTTGAGAAGCACTGGTCCTCTTTATACTCCAAAGAGCTTTTGTGGTTATATCTATCGATATTTGCCATATTATAAATTAAAACTTAGGAACTTTAAAAATATTTATTCATTCGTTTTCAAAGTAACAATAATAAATTCATTATATGTTGACATCAGAGTGATGATGTCATCACACGTCATATATCTCTCTGATCCCGGAACCTCCACTGTATACTGAAAAATGAGGGGAAAAAAGCACATAAATCTTAGCTTTATTATGAAACTAGTTTTCACCTTGCAGACCCCCGAAGGGCCCTTGGCGACTCCTGGTAATCCCCAGGCCACACGTTGAGAACTGCTCTTGTAGACTGTGTTTTTGAGAAGACTGAGACCAAATTTCTGTAATCCTCATAGAAGATAATTTATTGAAATCATATGAGATGTTTTCATCAGTGCTTAAGTGTTGGGGAAAATCAGGAACTTTTCAAAGCCTGTAGAAGTGTGGGTTATTAGGCCCTTGAGGGTTCTATTACTGAATTCCTAGAACCAGTTAATAGATCCCACATTGGTGTTATAGTTTTTGTAGCTTCTGGGTTTGTCTGAAAGAGGAATGGATTCCTGGAGCTTTCCCTTCCCTTCAGTTTCATGAAACACTCCACCTTGCAGTTTCATAAAGCGCCTTCCCACAGAAAAATGTGCTGCAGATCAGGAAACTGTTTATGTTCTAATTATTTATTTTTTAGTCTTCTCTCTATTTTGAGTACTTTTTAGACATAATGTTCAAATTACTTCATTTCTTTCAAATTTAAATAACTACCTGACTTTTTGCTTTTTTGAATTGTACAAGTGCATTTTATTGCTGAAGATCCAGCACTCAAATTGCTCTGTACCATTTAATACTCTATTATCTCTGTACAGCACTGTGGTAAATAAATAGTGTTAGAAATTGTGGTGAAATTACACAGCTCTCAAGGGGATGTATCAACCTGCAGACCCTGGAGTATCAAATCCTACCTTGACTCACACACTTCTTGAAGCATTATGCCATTAGAGCAGATTTCCCTGCTGCCCAGCGCACAGCCAGGCCAGAAAGTCTTCCTAGGCCTTGTCAGGCTAAACCACTGCCCCCAGGTCCAGCTATGTTATGGTCAGAAGAGAGAGTGAATTAAAGAGTCCGAGAGATTGATTGGTTGGCTGGTTGATTGATTGGGATTCAAACCCTAACTGCATCTATAGAGGCAAGAGAATCACACCTTTATTTTCTTGTAATCCTTCACATTAGAAAACATGGCCAAGCCAATATCCTTGACCAACAACTTTCCTTTTCCGCTTACCCTTTATCCTCAGTCTCCTGAGAAGTAGAGTTGGGAGTGGGGTGTGATGAGGAGAAGCAGATGCGAGGGGCCTTAAGCTTTTTCTAGAGGTCTCTGTGAGTATGGTTTTCTTATTTGTAATTATTTTGTTTTGTGCATCTGTTTAGTATCTTCTTTTCGAAATTAGACTGTAACCTTCCAGTGAGCAGAGGTTTTTCTTTTATTTAAACAATCTTGCTACCACCCTTACCCCCTGGACGCCCCAGTGCCTGGTACAATATTAGCTACATAATAGATGGTTGATAAAATACTTGTTTGATTGATTAATAATTCTATAATATAGAAGCATAGATGTTAACATTATGTATATGATTGATTGATTTCTCTCAGGACACAAGTTAACAGAGAATGAGAGAAACCAGTTATTGGCAATAGCATCATCGTTGTTTGTGGCTTCCCAATTAAGAGCACAACACTTTCAGGAACATGAAAATTCAAGGTATGTTAGATCATTTACAACAGAATAAATGAGCAGAAAAATATTGATAATCTAATCTGCATAGAAATAGCTAAAAAAAGATCTGTCTGATCTCATTTCTGGATCTTTTTATGAAAATGGGATTGCTTCTATTTTGTTCAAATGAATTTTTTTTTTTTTTTTTTTTTTTTTGTGAGGAGATCAGCCCTGTGCTAACATCCGCCAATCCTCCTCTTTTTTTGCTGAGGAAGACGGCCCTGGGCTAACATCTGTGCCCATCTTCCTCCACTTTATATGGGACGCCGCCACAGCATGGCTTGCCAAGCAGTGCGTCGGTGCGCGCCCGGGATCCGAACCAGCAAACCCCGGGCTGCCGCAGCGGAGCGCGCGCACTTAACCGCTTGCGCCACCGGGCCGGCCCCCAAATGAATTTTTTTTAATTCAGAAAGGAAAAAAGGATGTTAGCCCCTCTAATTGGAACATTATTGGAGGTAAGACGATACTCTGAAACCTTATGGGAAAGCTGTTCAAGCAATTTGTGTTTGTTATTTCTGTTTTATTACTTTGTTAATCTTGAAAAAAATTTTGAGAAGTGTTGTAATACTAAAATTTAAGTATGAATCTGAGCGGTTAAGAAAAATATGTAAGAAACTCGTTTATAAAATACGAGAAGGAATTAACACCAGGTTGAGTTAGTTGTTTGTGAGCCCTGAGTATCCCTTTTAGCTTCCTAGTGACCTAAGTGAAAGGGAAAACATGCTGTAGTGACCAGGGCAAATTAAAACAAAATGATCATGACATTAGTCCTTCTAAATGACAGGATTATTGATTATGAATGTCTGTGTACTTACTAGAGTAATCCTACTTTAGCAAGTACAATTCTTTTCTTGCTAGAGTGATGCTATTGGTAAAATTGTGTTACTTCAACTTCTTTTCCACAAGAGGAAGAACAACAACAAAACAAAAGGATGGCAGGTGACCAAGCAGCTTCGAAGAGCACAGATCAGAAACTTAGAGTACCCCTAAAGAATTAGAAGAAAAACAAAACTGAGTTTAGGCTATGTCTTAATAGCTAATGTGGTTTTACCTGGGAAATCTCAGAGTAACTGGTATTCTTCATTTGTTCTCATTCTCAAGAGAAAGTACAAAATGCTTAATGTATGATCTTTTTCTAAGTTATGATTCAGTAGATATCTAGGGAGAGATGGGAGGATATAGAATATCAGTAAATCACTGAATGACTGGAAGGATGAGGAAAATGGTCAATAGAGCCATGGTGGGGTTTTTTTCCCCTAAAGTTGTGCTGTCCATTATGGTAGCCACTAGTCATGTGTTTTTATTTGAATTAAAATTAAATTAAAAATTCAGTTTCTCAGTCATATTTCATTGCCAATATCTATGTAGTTGCTAGTTGCATTTCCAGTGCTCCATAGCCACTACTTTATTGTGGTTAGTGGCTGCTATATTGGGCAACAGAAAGAACCTTTCCATCCATTGCAGTTCTATTTCCAACAAGCTCTGTTGGACAGTGCTGTTTTGGGGGGATATGTATGTAGGAGAGATCCTAGCTTTTGTTTTAAAACCAGAATAATACCTTGTATTATTTTTTTTTATTATTCTTTTGGTAAATACAGTATTCATATCCTGATTCCTTTACAGTCAGATGTTATTTGGACCTTGATTATTTTAGAAGTTCTGAGTGTAGCTAAAGATAAACTGGTTTGATTTTTAAGAAATGTATTCAAGTTGTTTTCAGAGAGGGCTAACTTACCATTGGTAAAAATCTGAAGAAGGTATAAAAAGGAAAAGAATAAACATTACCTGTAGTCCCATAAAATCTTCAATAACCGCTTTTAACATTTTGATATATTCCCTTCCAAGTATATATATATATATGTGTGTGTATATATATATATATGTGTGTGTGTGTGTGTGTATATATTTATATACTTACATACGTGTAGTATATGAGTCATACTGGGAATATAGTTTGAATTCTATTTTTTTAAACTTAATATTATGTTGTGAATATTTCTTCTCTTTATTCACTAGTCTTTGGAAGCATATTTTTTGTTTTTATTGCAGAGAATTTAAAACATATGCAAAATAAACTTTTGCTCTTCAAAAGAAACCATCAAGAAAATTATAAAACAATATAGAAAATGGCAGAATGTATTGAGAGATATATATCCAATATAGGACTTGAATCTATAATGTCTAAATAATTCTTACAACTCAAAAATAAGCCAGACAACCTATTAAAAAAAAAAAAAGATTTGGCATAGAATCTTTATCAAAGAAGTTAAATGAATAGCAAATAAGTTAATGAAAAGATGTTCAACATCATCAATCATTAGGGAAATACAAATTAAAATCACAGTGCTACACCACTACACACCCACAAGAATAATGGACATCAAGTGATGAGTGGATAAATAAATGTGATATATCCATACAATGGAATACTACTTAGCAATACAAAGGAATGAAGTACTGATACATGCATCAACTTGCATAACTCTAAAAAGAAAATCATGCTAAGAGAAAGAAACCAGTTAAAGACTATATAATGTATGATTTCATTTATTTGAAATTTCTAGGAAAGGCAAAAATATAAAGACAGTAAGAAGATTAGTGGTTGCCTAGGTGCAGGTGTTGATGTCACAGAATTACATCTTTATATATTCTGTGCCACAAACTATAAACCAATAATTATTTTAAATGCATTAGTCTCTTAAATTATGTAGAAAACAAAATGTGGATTTTCAAACCGAAGTTACAATAATACTAACTTTTAGTCTAATAATTGGCTTTTTAATTGCATTAGTCCTTTAAATCATGTAGAAAACAAAAAGTGTAGTTACAAGCTATTGTTACAATAGTAGTAGCTTTTAAAATTATCTACATATTTACCTTTACTGTGATATTTATTTCTTCATGTGATTCTTCAAGTGATTATCACTTCTTGATACTGTCTAGTGTCCTTTCATTTCAACTTGCAGGGCTGCCTTTAGTATTTCTTGCAGGGTGGGACTAGTGGTCAGAAACTCCCTCAGCTTTTACTTATCTGGGAATGTCTCAATTTCTCCCTCACTTTTGAAGAACAGTTTTGCTGGATATAGGATTCTTGGTTGACAGTTTTTTCTTTTAGCACTTTGAATATATCAGCCCACTGCCTCTGGCCTCCAAAATTTCAGATGAGAAATCTGCTTATAATCTTACTGAGAATCTCTTGTATGTGATGATTCACTTCTCTCTTGCTACTTTTGAGATTCTCTCTTTGCTTTTGAAAATTTGATGATAATCTGTCTTGGTGTAGGTCTCTGAGCTCATCTCACTTGAAGTTGGTTGAGCTTCTTAGATGTTTTATATTCATGTCTGTCATCAAATTTGGGAAGTTTTCAGCCATTATTTCTTAAGATATTCTCTCTGCCCCTTTTTCTCTCTTCTTCTGGGACTTCCACGATGCATATATTGGTCTGCTTGATGGTATCCCATAGGTCCCTTAAGCTTTGTTCACTTTTCTTCCATCTTTTTTCTTTCTGTTCTTCAGACTTGATAATTTCTATTGTCCTATCTTCAAGTTGGGTGATTCTTTCTTCTGCTTGCTCAAATCTGTCTTTGAATCCCTCTAGTGAGTTTTTCATTTCAATTATTGCACTTTTCAGCTCGAGAATTTCTTTTTCATTTCTTTTTAGGTTTTCTTTCTCTTTATTGATATTTTCATTTTGTTTACACGTCATTTTCTTGACTTTCTCCATGTCTTCTTTAGTTCTTTGAGCATCTTTAAGACAGTTGTTTTAAAGTCTTTGTCTACTATATCTGCCAGTAGGTCTTTTTCGGGGATATATTCTGTTGACTTTTTTTTTCCTTTGAGAAGGCCATACTTTCTCGTTTCTTTGTATGACTTGTGATTTTTTTGTTGAGAACTGGACATTTAAATCTAATAATATGGTCACTCTGGAAATCAGATTCTCCTCTTTCCCCAGGGTTTACTGTTTTTTCTTATTATTTTTGTTTATTTAATTGTTGTAGGCTGTCTCTGTGCCAAGGATCAGCCTGAGGTGTAAACTTAAGGTTTTCTCAGGTCTTTTCTGTGCCCTTCCCTGGATGTGTGGTTACTTTCCAGTTTTTCTCATATATGTGGTTTTTTTTGAATGTCTTAGTCTTTAATATCTGATTTCTGAAAGGAGAAAAAGCAAAAAAATGAAGAGGGCAGGAAGCGGGCACTGGTCCTTTAAATCCCCTGGAAGTCACTTCAGCCAGAGGGGGAGGGACTTGCAACTTGCGAGGTGGTGTAATAGCGCTGGTTATGTGCCTTTTTGTGTGAACCTCTGTGATCAGAAGTAACAGTTAACAGTCAGAGCAGATCCCCAATATTTGGAGGACAGAGTCCTTTTTGCCATCCTGGCTTCCACAAGCTGTATGCAAGCTGCTCCAGGAACAGGTGCACAGCTGCCTGCCACGTGGCTGGCAGTGGTGTGGATGGGTAATTGCTATTGTGCTAAGAGCTGAAATTGATGAAATTGACTGCAATTTACCATCCGAGTCTTCCTCTGAAAGTTGCCAAGCCTTCAACTGGACTCCAGAGTTCCAAAATAGTTACATCAGACAGGTTCTGCCAGTGTAATTGTCCTCTAGGTGGGGAGACAGAGTCCTGGTGCTTCCTATTCTGCCTTCATCCCAGAATCCTCCTCCTCTATATTACTGTTGAACTCATTACCCTTTAGAAGTTGGGAAAAAATATATTAATGAAATATGTAGGCCAAAGGTCAGTTGTGTAGATAATTGTGCGCACGTTGCCTATATAACAAACAGTTATTTATTTTTGGTGAGATTATTTTTCTTTTGAACTTATTATTTATTTAGCAGACCAGTTTATCGTTAAACTGGTACCACCCATAACGACAGAGACCTATAATCTACTAAAATATATTGGTCTTTTTGACAAAGCGTAATCTCGTTTAGGCAAAGTGAATCTAAGTTATTTTTGCTAGTTTGCTGAAGAGGTCCCTGACACCAAAGCTGATGTAAGGTGGTTGAATCTTCACATTTTGGCTTCAGAGTCATGTTTTCATTATTGGCTTGGGAATAGAGTGTGGGAGTCAGCCTCCAGGTGTGGCTGCATATTACTCTGTCGTGGGTGTGCTCATGTTATGTTTATGCTTCCAAACCCAGTAGCCCACAGCCCTTCCTTTGAGCTGCTTGTTTTGGCTGCTGATCTTATTTTCCCAATTTCTCTGTGGGTTTTACTCTTTCATCATTTATAACTTGGAAAAAGACATTAATAATATGTACCCATAGTGTTTGGATAGTAAAAAGATAGCAGTGCATTTTAGAAAAAAAGAAAAGTTGATGTTAGAAAAAATAGCAGTTTTTCTTAGGATGACTGTAAATAAATTTGGTGAACATAAGTTTTTACATAAATACATACTGACTTATGGAATTATTTTACTTTATAATCATTTTTTTATAAACACTTTTATTGACAGAAATGAATTGTTAAAAGTTAAACAATTGTGTTAAACAATTGCTTTATGTTACTTGAAGCTAAAATTATTTTGTTGGCATTGTGGTTAGTATAATAATTTGCTTCGCTAACTGATAATGATTGGAGGCAAAAATAGTAGAAGGTAATTTAGTCCCTTTTAGTAAAATTTCATTTAGTTTTGCTTAAAATCCCTGTTTTCCTTAGATCCAAATGTCGTTCACAGGTCAGCATGCACGTCTCTGAGCTAGACCCTCCCCTTAACATTATCCTGGCTCAAGTCCCCCTCTGCCTTCCCAAGCTTCTCAGACACTAGTGAGAATGCCACTCTGCCCTCTGTAAATTTCTCTACTTTCTGCCTTCCCCATTGTTATTTCTGCATCTGTCGCTTTCTTTAGTTAGGTTTTGTAGCTATGCAAATTGTCCTCCAGCCTGTCTTATGTTTCATCACTCAAACTCCCTAATTCCGTGATTATTATCTTTCTGCTAAGCTATCTGACTAATTTATCACTGTAATGATGATCACTTCTAGGGAGAGTCAGACCAACTTCGGAGGGCTGTTTACATTCCCATGTTACCTTGCATGTTGTAAGAATTTGGCAGGGGATGTGGCTCGGAGTAAGCCCTTGACTTCCTTTTAGATGTCTGTCCTCAGGGCTAAACCATGCTGAGGTAGACATGGGCAGTGTTACCTGTTCTCATATATTAAATCTATTTTAAGATGTTTGAAAGTAAATGTTGATTCCATGGGTTTTATAAAAATATTTTTTAATGCAAATATATAGCAAATTCATTAAATTTTGTTGGCTTCTTTTTGCTTGGTTACTTCCTTTTCTTTCTTCCTTTGCCCTTTTACCATTCCCCGGAGGATGTGTTCAAAATCCTAAACATTTATTTTATATGTGAATCATTGGGAAAATTAGCAACATTTAACTCTTTAATCCATTTGGAATTCACTTATGTGTATGTTATGAAATGGGTTTCTTCTTTGTGATTTGGTAGCTTTTTTTATTTATAAAATATTCCAACCTCCTCCCCAAATAAAGTATCTTTTTATGACTCCAAGGATGACAAGACAGAAATATATATGAGTGTCTTAGTCAGTTTGAGCCACTATAACAAATGAGCATAGACTGGGTGACTTAAATAACAAACATTTATTTCTCACAGCTCTGGAGGCTGAAGTCCAAGGTCAGGGTGCCAGCATGGTCAGGTTCTGGTGAAGACTCTCTTCTAAGTTACAGAAAGCCTACTTCGTATATCCTCACGTGGTAGAAAGAGGCAAGCTAGCTCTCTGCACTCTTCTTATAAGGGCACTAATCCCGTTCATGAGTGCTCCACCCTCATGACCTAATTACCTCCCAAAGACTTTGCCTTCAAATACTGTTAACATTGGGCATTAGATTTCGACTTAAGAATTTTGGGGGGACACAAACATTCAGTCAATAACAGTGAGTTTATGCATGCTCTCAAGTGCTCTGTATCCCCACCATCCCTTCTTCTCTCTCTTATCACTCCCCCTCGCTCCCCTCTCTCTTACTGCTGCCCTCTCTTCCCTCACTCTCTCTTCCCTTCCCTTCCCCCTCTCTCTCACTTCTGTGACTTGCAGGGACACACACAAACACACAACACACACATGTAAGTAGGTATGCATATTTAACATAAATTTGTTCTGTGGTTTAGTGGAAAAAATTAGACTTTAGAACTAGAAGTCTGGGTTTTAGTCGTAACTATACCATTTATTAGTAATGTAACCATAGGTATATTACTTTAACTTAAGCTTACTTGTAAAATGGGAATATGTATTCTGTCCTGTTTCATAGAATTTTTTTGAGAATAATTCTGTATAATTATGTTTCAGTATAGAAATTTTTTTTACCTAATTTGTTATAAAGAAATAAAAAATGAATTCTATATTGTAGTTCAAAACCAAGTAAATGCTTTATAGATAAGCAAGAAAGAAACTATCAGGAACAAGAAGTGGCATTTTTTATTTGTTTATATCAGGTAGCTATAAATATGATGAGAATGTACAAATTGTGGTCTAATTATCTTTAGTGAAGTAAATAATGAGATGTCTTGTATTATAATCCAGCAAATGGGACACAATTAGAGTGTGTTTTTAATGTTATTTAGTCACATCAATTTTTTCTTTGTGGTTTCTTATTTTGCTTTTATTCTTAAAAAGACCTAAGATTATATCCAATATTTATTTATATTCTATTTCCATTCTTTTACAGTTTTCCTATATTACACTGGCATTTCATATTTCGAGTTTATCTTGCAAGTTAAGATGAGGTTGAGATCTAACTTTACTTTTTCATATAGTTGACTGGTAGAATCAATCCTATTTATTGACTTGTCTATCCTTTCCTTATTGATTATTAAATGTCACATTTATCCTATAAAATTCTTAAAGATATTATGGCCTATTTCTAGATTTTTTTCTTCATTTCCATTTGTCATTCTATCCTTATGTTAATAATTTATTATTTTCTTCTCCTAAAATTTATTGATCATTCTTCTCGCTGAGCTTTGAAAGCACTTTGATATTGGAATTGCCTTAAAGTTATAATAAATTTGGGTAGAATAGACATCAAGTGTTGAGGATTTTCAAAAAATATGATGTGGCTCTATATTTATTGAAGTCTTCTTGTTTCTGTCGTTAAAGCTTTATAATTTCTCTTATCCTAAGTGTACCTTTCTTGTTTATTCCTAGGTAGTTTATATTTTTGTGTTACTCCTATGTTGTTTATATATTGTATTATTGTGCATGGAATCTTTTTCTCATTTTCTAAATGATTATCGGTATGATAAAGAGAAACTAGTGATATTTGTATTTCTTTTTTGTTTATTGTGGAAAAAACCACGTAACATAAAATTTACCATCTTAGCCATTTTTAAGTGTACAGTACATTAGTGTTAACTATGTGCACAATGTTGTGCAACAGATCTCTAGAATTTTTTCATCTTGCAGAATTGGAATTCTATACCCATTGAACAGGTTCCTATTTCCTCTCCCCCCACACCCTTGGCAACCATTAGAACAAAGCCCTGAGGGAGAAGGGGAGTGAGTCATGTGAATATCTGGAAGAACCTTCCAGTCAGAGGAGACAGCAGATGTAAATCACCTGAGGTCAAAGTATGCCTGGCCTATTTCAGAAAGAGCAAGGAGGCCAATACAACTTGAGAGGAGTAAGCAGCTATAGAATAGTAGAGATGGAATTGTGTTAGGTAGGCTGTTGTAAGCTGTTTTACTGAGTGGAATGGGGGGCCATTGCAGGATCTTGAGCAAAGAAGAGCTTGATATGACATGTGCATTAGCAAGATCTTCGTGGCTGCAATACTATAAACAACTATGAGGGGGTAAGAGTGGAAGCCAGGAGAAGTTAGGAGTAGAAGTCCTGGGCCTGAGCCATGGAACACTCCATATTAACAAGTCAGAAAGATGAGTCGGATCTAGCAAAGAAAACTGAGGAGGAATAGCAGAGGAATTAGGTGAAAAAGTAGGCAGGGGTGGTTCAGAGAGTCAGGTGAAGAAAAGGTTCAAGGAGGCAAGAGTGTTCAACTGAAATATATCAAATAATGAAAAATGACTATTGACCATTGAGTTTAACAATGTGGAGCTCATAGGAGACCTTGATAAGAGCAGTTTTCAAGAATGTTGAGTGGGAAGTGATGGTTGAAGTTGGATTGATGGAGGTTCAAGGAAAATGGAAAAAGAGAAATTGAAGACTGCAAATACCAGCAACTCTTATGAGGATTTGCTTTTTTTTCTGTATATGTACATATAGTTAATGTCTTATTTTGATTTTACAGAAAATGAGCCCTTCTACTTGAAAAGATATCTTTTTGTGTTTTAACATACCGTTATGTTGTCAACATTTCTCTGTATTAAATAATTTATGAAAAAGTGGTTTTCAAAGACTGTACAACATTAGTACTTAAAAGAATTAACATTTGATAGGAAATCTTGCTCTTATAGAATTGATAAATCCAGAGAATTAATTTGCATGAGGATATGTGATATTAGTGGTCCCTAGTAGTGCAAAGTGCGATTGTGCACCCCACATCTCTTAAACACTGTAGATGAGTACACAGAATTCTCTATAGCTTATTTTATTTATGGCAATCCCTCTATTCAGTCATTCAGGCCAGGAAAATTATATCATCTTCGGTTCTTTTGGCTCCTTCATCTGGCACTGAAGTGTCAGAGTGGTTGGCATGGTACAGTGGAACCAGCACTGAGTGAAGTGTCGGGAGTCAGGATTTTGGTCCCAGCACCACTACCAAGAGTCAAGGTGGTACAAGCCTTCAGTTTCCTCCTCTGAGAGATGGCAGTGTTGGATTGGATGATTCCTGAAGTCTTTTTCAGCTCTAATCCTAATTGAATTGCATGAGGCAGACGCTTCTGGTTTCTACTTAAACCTTCTAGTTTCTCTCTTGATATTTGACCAGAAGTTAAGGCTCAGGAACAGGAACACCTTCACTATGGCCTATGATAATACTGATGAAAAAATGTCAGCCTGGAAGGTTTTATAAAATGTAATAGTCACTTTTATGAAGGATTACTTTGTGTGTATGGAGTCAGTGTGTAACCACCACTTGAAGCTCATACTTAGGAGAACATATCAAGTATCTTGACTGGCTACAGAGCCTGTCATCAGTTACATCTTTTAGCCACAGGAACATAATGGAAAATTACATTCACTTGAATTGCAGTCCTCATGTCTACATTTGTATTGTATTTTCTTTCCTTCTCTGGCTTCCTGATAAAATGGAGAACCAATTTTTCAGTGATTTTTATCTACAGATGCAATTATCTGTTTTTTTCTTGCTATTAAAAAAGAGTGTCCTTTTCTGGTTTTAGATTTATAATTCATTCACCCATTATTAAACTTTTATCATCTAATTGAAAACGTAAGGTTTTGAAATACGATCTTAATCATTGAGAGAGAACTGGGGAAAGAAACATAGGAAAAAGTAGCTGCGGGAAAATCACTCCCGAGGAGAGCACATGTTGCTGTGCAGGTGCGCACTGGCGCGCTTTTTTCTTTGATCTTTACTATAAGAGCTGAGTGGAAGACAGAAGAGCCTCATTATTGTAGGAGAATTTCTCTGTTCTCTGCAATAATTCCAAAAGCTCTTGCACACCTCATCAGTATTATTGTAATTCTTTGGCTGCAGGATATTTGGCAGCTGTTGTACCCCACTGGCAAATCCTATTCATACTTTTTTCCCATTCACCATTGCCATTGGAGAATTGATTTCTCTCTCCTCTACTCCAACCTTTCCCACTTCATTTTGGATTGTTCAATGTGAAACATTTTAATTTCATATCAAACAGCTATTCAGCTCACAATCCCTTTTTTAACCTGTCACCAAGGTAACAGCATAGCATGCTTTCTTTAGGCAATCAAGTTTTTATTTCACATACTTAATGTTGCATTAAATGTTTGCATTTTGTTTAACCCCCCTTAAATACTTTGAACTCTGCGTATGTTTTGTAGGATAATGAAATCCTTGGTTTTTGAATTGAAACTAAATCAACACTATCACTATATTCATGATATAATGTCAAATGATTAATTTACATAATTCAAAGGTTATTATTAAAATTCCAAGTTGGCTGCTCTGTTTAAGGCAATTTTCTGTAGGTAATAGAGGAATATTTATATATATATATTTATGTTTAGCCTTGTTCCAAAAAAGGATTTAAAGGTGGTTTAGGGAGATTTGGCAGTGAGATAAGTAAAAATTTAAAAGGGTAATGGAATTGGTACGAATGGAAAAATATATCTTTTGAAGATGTTACTTGATTTTTCAGTATAATGCTTTTTTCTCTATTTGTGTGTTTGTGTGTGTGTGTGTGTGTGTGTGTGTGTGTGTGTGTATATATGTATAGAAAGAGAGAGACCATATAGAAAGAGAGAGACCATAATGATTTATATATTTGATGATGGATGAAGAAATGTATTAGAATGAAATTAAAAGTATCTTCTAGGAGATCAATTTGAGTATTATGTTCATTAATATCTGTTTATCAATTTACTTTAGTTCTACCTTTTCCTTAAAATAAATAATTCAATAATAAGGATAGATTAGTGAAGATGAAAATGCGTATGTTTAGATCTTGATTCTTTGAATTGAAGAGACTTGAATTTTTCTTCATAGAGCTACCTTTTCATCTTTATCCCAAATAATAGTCTCAGTGAAATTTTTTCTGAGTAAATTTTATAAAATTTGGAATATTCTAAGAAATATAAAGAAATATGTAAGAAAAGGAAGAGCAGAGACTAGTAACCCATGTTGTTTGAAAGCATTGTTATTTGAAAAGATATTAACATAGTAGCTGTTTAAGTATCCTATATTTCATTGTATAATCACTGAAGTTTCACATTAATCTATAGGATAAACTCTGAATTAAGCTGCTAATTTTTTTATCTTTTAAACCGTCTTTTTATTTTACTTTTTTTTTTTTAACTTTACGATTTAGTGTTCTTTTTAATTTTTGGTTTCTCTCAGTGTGTCAGACTAATTTAATGTCTTGAATGCTCATATGTAACTAATGGCTCTGAATCTAGATGACATTGGTCTAGATGACCAGTGTGCTGACTGTCTATTTCACAAGGGTTACTTTCTTTCAGTAGAGTAAATTTCTGAATATATATTTTAATGATGATAGCTTTTTACCTTCAGAATTGGAGTTATTAGATCATTCAAAAAATAACAGATAGTACTCCTTATAATAAGATGCTTGGGTTTCGAGTAATAACAAAACAGTTCATGCCCTTTAGGAAACTTAAAATAGAACAGGATAGGTAGACATTAAACAGATAATTATCAACTCTGCAGACTGCTAAAGGAAAAGTGCAAGTTGTTGTCCTGATGAGGGGAAGGATCTTATTTGCAAATTTGCCACATTATCTAAAGGTCCAGTTTTCAATAAAAAGTTATGAGACACACAAAGAAACATGACAGTATGGCCCATTCACAAGATAAAAAATCAATAGAAACTGTCCAGTAGGGGGCCCAAATGTTGTGTTTATCATACAGTCACCTTAAGTAACCTGTTAAAAATATGTTGATGGGGCCGGCCCTGTGGCGTAGCGATTAAGTATGCACGCTCCACTGCTGGCGGCCTGGGTTCGGATCCCGGGCGCGCACTGATACACCACTTGTCTGGCCATGCTGAGGCGGCTTCCCACATATAGCCACTAGAAGGATGTGCAGCTATGACATACAACTATCTACTGGGGCAGTGGGGAGAAAAAAGGGAAAAAAACAGGAGGAGGATTGGCAATAGATGTTAGCTCAGGGCAGGTCTTCCTCAGCAAAAAGAGGAGGATTGACGTGGATATTAGCTCAGGGCTGATCTTCCTCATGAAAGAAAAAAAAAAAGAAGAATCTTCATTAATACTGTTGGGGCAATTGGATATTTTCGTGCAAAGATTGAAGTTGGTCAGTCTTCCCTACACCATTCGCAAAAATGAACTTAAAAAAAAATCATAGACCTAGAAGTAAGAACTGAACTACAAAACTCTTAGAAGAGAATAAAGAAGTTAATCTTTGTTACTTTTGCTTGGGCAATGATTTCTCATGTAAAATGCCAAAATCACAAGCAACAAAAGAAAAAAAATAGATAAATTGGATTTTATCAAAATTAAAAACTTTTGTGCTTTAAAGAACAGCGTCAAAACGCCTATATATATTAACAGACAAAGGCCTTCACCACGACACCTAGTGGTAAGGCTAGCCAGGGTCAACAACAAAGAAACAATATTAAGGGCAGCTAGACAAAAACAAAAAATAACGTACAAAGGAACTCCCATCAGGCTCTCAGCGGATTTCTCAACAGAAACTTTTCAGGCTAGAAGAGACTGGAATGATATATTCAAAATACTAAAAGACAAAAACTTGCAGCCAAGAATACTCTATCCAGCAAAAATATCCTTCAAATATGATGGAGAAATAGTAACTCTCCCAGATAAACAAAAGCTAAGGGAGTTCATGGCCACGAGACCCCCCCTACAAGAAATACTCAAGAAGGCCCTCAGGCCTGAAAAAAAGAAGAGAAGGGGAACACAAAGCTTGGAGTAAGGAGAAAAGTAGGTAGACAAAATCAGAGAAATAGTAGATCTTTACTGGAATAGGTTAGCAACCACTTAAATACTAAACTCAAAGATCAAAGGAAGAAATTCACCAAAAATAAATTTAACCTCATCACTGTAAACACACAGCCACAACACAAGATAGAATAAGGTATAACAAGAGCAACTTAGAAGGGGAAGAGGAAAGTGACTGAATTGACTTAGTATAAGGAAATAGGAGGCTATCAGATAATGGACTATCTCATACACAAGATTTTTTGCCCAAACCTCAAGGTAACCAGTAAACAAATAATCAAAGCAAAACCACATATGATAAACAAAGAGAAAACTAGAAGAATCATAAGACAGAACAACCAAACTGAATTGGCAGTCCAAAACAAATGGGACAAGAAACAAAGGAAATGCAAAAGAACCAGAAAATAAGTGACAAAACAGCAACATTCAGCCCTCATATTTCAATAATTACCCTAAATGTAAATAGATTGAACTCTCCAATCAAAAGATACAGAGTGGCAGGATGGATTAAAAAGCAAGACCCAACAATATGCTGCCTTCAGGAAACACATCTTAGCACTAAAGACAAGCACAGGCTCAGAGTGAAAGGATGGAAGACAATACTCCAAGCTAATGGCAAACAAAAGAAAGCAGGTGTTGCCATACTCATATCAGACAAAGTAGACTTCAAGATAAAACAGGTTAAGAAAGACAAAGAAGGGAAATATATAATGATAAAAGGGACACTCCATCAAGAAGACATATCACTTATAAATATATATGCACCCAACATAGGAGCACCAATGTACATAAAACAACTATTAACAAACCTAAAAGGAGAAATCAACAACAACACAATAATAGTAGGGGATCTTAACACCCCACTTACAGCAATGGATAGATCATCCAGACAAAAAGTTAATAAAGAAATATTAGACTTAAATGAAAAACTGGATGAGATGGACCTAGTAGACATATACAGAGCACTCCACCCAAAAACAGCTGACTACACATTCTTCTCAAGCGCGCATGGAACATTCTCTAGGATAGACCATATGTTGGGAAACAAAGCAAGCCTCAATAAATTTAAGAAGATTGAAATCATAACAAGCATCTTTTCAGACCATAAGGCTATGAAACTGGAAATGAACCAGGAAAAAAAAAATGAGAAAGTGACAAAAATGTGGAGATTAAACAACATGCTACTGAACAACCAATGGATCATTGATGAAATTAAAGGAGAAATCAAAAACTATCTGGAAACAAACGAAAATGATAACATGCCATATCAAACCATATGGGATGCAGCAAAAGCGGTCCTGAGAGGGAAACTCATAGCGATACAAGCCCACCTTAACAAACAAGAAAAAGCCCTAATAGGCAACCTTAAATTACACCTAACAGAACTAGAAAAAGAAGAACAAACAAAGCCCAAAGCCAGCAGAAGGAGAGAAATAATAAAAATCAGAGCAGAAATAAATGATATTGAGACCAAAAAAACAGTAGAAAGGATTAATGAAACAAAGAGTTGGTTCTTCGAGAAGATAAACAAAATAGACAAACCCTTAGCCAGGCTTACTAAGAAAAAAAGAGAAAAGGCTCAAGTAAATAAAATTAGAAATGAAAGAGGAGAAATTACAACGGATACCATGGAAATACAGAGGATTATAAGAGAATACTATGAGAAATTATATGCCAACAAATTGGACAATCTAGAAGAAATGGATAAATTCTTAGACTTATACAACCTCCCAAAATTGAACCAAGAAGAAATGGAAAATCTGAATAGACCAATAACAAGTAAAGAGATTGAAATAGTAATCAAAAACCTCCCAAAAAATAAAAGTCCAGGACCAGATGGCTTCTCCAGTGAATTTTACCAAACATTCAAAGAAGATTTAATACCCATCCTCCTCAAACTATTCCAAAAAATAGAGGAAGATGGGACACTTCCTGAATCATTCTATGAGGCCAACATCACCCTGATACCAAAACCAGACAAAGACAATACAAAGAAAGAAAATTACAGGCCAATATCGCTGATGAACATTGATGCAAAAATCCTCAACAAAATATTGGCAAACCGAATACAACCATATATTAAAAAGATCATACACCATGATCAAGTGGGATTTATACCAGAGACGCAGGGATGGTTCAACATCTGCAAATCAATCAACGTGATACATCACATCAACAAAACAAAGAATAAAAACCACATGATCGTCTCAGTAGACGCAGAGAAGGCATTTGACAAGATACAACATCCATTTATGATAAAAACTCTCCATAAAATGGGAATAGAAGGAAAGTACCTCAACATAATAAAGGCCATATATGACAAACCCACAGCTAACATCATACTCAACGGGGAAAGACTGAAAGCCATTCCTCTGAGAACAGGAACGAGGCAGGGCTGCCCACTCTCACCACTCCTGTTCAACATAGTACTGGAGGTTTTGGCCAGAGCAATTAGGCAAGAAAAAGGAATAAAAGGAATCCAAATAGGTAACGAAGAAGTGAAACTCTCACTATTTGCAGATGACATGATTGTATATATAGAAAACCCTAAAGAATCTGTTGGAAAACTGTTAGAAACAATCAACAACTACAGCAAAGTTGCAGGGTACAAAATCAATCTACAAAAATCAGTTGCATTTCTATATGCTAATAATGAACTAACAGAAAGAGAGCTCAAAAAGATAATACCATTTACAATTGCATCAAAAAGAATAAAATACCTAGGAATAAATCTTACCAAGGAGGTGAAGGACCTATACAATGAGAACTACAAGACATTATTGAGGGAAATCCACGATGACATAAAGAAATGGAAAGATATCCCATGCACGTGGATTGGAAGAATAAACATAGTTAAAATGTCTATATTACCTAAAGCAATCTACAGATTCAATGCAATCCCAATCAGAATCCCAATGACATTCTTCACAGAAATAGAAAAAAGAATACTAAAATTTATATGGGGCAACAAAAGACCCTGAATAGCTAAAGAAATCCTAAAGAAAAAGAACAAAGCAGGAGGCATCACAATTCCTGACTTCAAAACATACTACAAAGCAATAGTAATCAAAACAGCATGGTACTGGTACAAAAACAGACACACAGATCAATGGAACAGAATTGAAAGCCCAGAAATGAAACCACACATATACGGACAGCTAATTTTCGACAAAGGTGCTAAGAACATGCAATGGAGAAAGGAAAGTCTCTTCAATAAATGGTGTTGGGAAAACTGGACAGCCACATGCAAAAGAATGAAAGCGGACCATGTGCTATTGCCATTCACAAAAATTAACTCAAAATGGATCAAAGACCTGAAGGTGAGACCTGAAACTATAAAACTCATAGAAGAAAATATAGGCAACACACTATTTGACATTGGTTTTAAAGGAATCTTTTCGGATGACATGCCTACCCAGACTAGGGAAACTAAAGAAAAAATAAACAAGTGGGACTTTATCAGATTAAAGAGCTTTTATAAGACAAATGAAACCAGAATCAAGATGAACAAACAACCAACCAGCTGGGAGAGAATATTTGCAAAACATACATCTGACAAGGGGTTGATCTCCATAATATATAAAGAACTCACACAATTGAACAACAAAAAAACAAACAACCCGATCAAAAAATGGGCAGAGGAAATGAACAGACACTTCTCCAAGGAAGATATACAGATGGCCAATACGCACATGAAAAGATGCTCAACATCACTAATCATCAGGGAAATGCAAATTAAAACAACACTAAGATACCACCTCACGCCCGTTAGACTGGCTATAATCACCAAGACAAAAAACAACAAATGTTGGAGAGGATGTGGAGAAACAGGAACCCTCATACACAGCTGGTGGGAATGCAAACTGGTGCAGCCTCTATGGAAAACGGTATGGAGATTCCTCAAAGAATTAAAAATAGAGATGCCCTATGATCCAGCCATCCCACTACTGGGAATCTATCCAACGCACCTGAAATCAACAATCCAAAGAGGCTTATGCACCCCTATGTTCATTGCAGCATTATTCACCATAGCCAAGAAGTGGAAGCAACCTAAGTGTCCCTCGACTGACGATTGGATTAAGAAAATGTGGTATATATATACAATGGAATACTACTCAGCCATAAAAAAAGACAAAATCGTCCCATTTGCAACAACATGGATGGGCCTGGAGCGTATTATGTTAAGTGAAATAAGCCAGAAAGAGAAAGACAAACACTGTATGATCTCACTCATATGTGGAATATAAACCAACACATGGACAGAGAAAACTGGACTGTGGTTACCCGGGCAGTGGGGGTGGGGGGTGGGCACAAGGGGGTGAAGGGAGTCATATATGGGGTGATGGACAAACAAAAATGTACAACCCAAAATTTCACAATGTTAGAAACCATTAAAACATCAATAAAAAAAAAAAAAAAGAACAGCGTCAAAAAAGTGAAAAGACAACCTACAGGATGGGAGAAAATACTTGGAAATCATATATTTGATAAGATACTTTTGTCTAGAATAAATAAAGAACTCTCATAACTCAATAATAAAAAGACAACCCAATTAAAAAATGGGCAAAGGACATGAATAGAAATCTTTCCAAAAGAGATATACACATATCCCACAAGCCCATGAAAAGATGCTCAGCATCATCAGTCATTAGGGAAATGCAAATCAAAACCGTTTACACCCATCAGAATGGCTGTAATCAAAAAGACAGACAATAACAAAATTTTGGTGAGGGTGTGGAGAAATTGGAACCCTTATACATTCCTGGTGGAAATTTATGACTAAAATGATGCAAACCTGGAAATAATTTGGCAGTTCTGAAAATGTAAGACATTACCACATAACTCAGCTTTTCCACTCCCAGATATATACCCAAGGGAAATGAAACAATTTGTCTACACAAATGTTGTATACAAATGATCATAGTGGCATTTTTAATAATAAGCCAACAGTAGAAACAACCCTAACATCCATGAAATGATGAATGGATCTATAATATTAAATAAAATGTGATGTATTTACAGAATGGAATATTTTTCAGCAATAAAATTAAATGAAGTATTGATACTTCCTACAACATGGATGAAATTTGAAATCACTGTGCTAAATGAAATAAGGCAGTCACAATAGACCACAAATTTTGTGATTCTATTTATATGAAATGTCTAGAATAAGAAAAGCTATAGAAATAGAAAGTATATTAGTAGTTGTATAGAGTTGCGGAGCTTGGAGGGGTAATATGAAGTGACTGCTAATGACTTCAAAGTTTCCTTTTTGGGGTTACAAAAATGTTTTAAAATTGCTTGTGGTGATGGGTACACAACTCTGAATATACTAAAAGCTGTTGAATTGTACACTTCAGATGTGTTAAATTTATGATGTGTGAGTTTTATGTCAATAAAGCTGTTTAGGGGCCGGCCTCGTGGCATAGCGGTTAAGAGGAGGATTGGCATGGATGTTAGCTCAGGGCTGATCTTCCTCACAACAAATAAATAAATAAATAAAAATAAAGCTGTTTAAAATTTTAAAAATTTGTTATGTGTTTTAAGAATTTATTTTCCTAATGGTATAATAGAAGTTCAAATTTCAAGAATTAAAATGAGACATCATTGTATCTTTCCTCTAGCATGATGGAGGAATATGTCTTCTCACAATTAGAGAATATATCATATGACTGCTCACAATTTAGTGACATGAATAACCTTTGCAAGTGGAGGTGTCAGGTGTTCCTGGGCTACTGCCTGGCAGGTAGAAGTGATACACATATGTGATCCAGTATTCTTCCATCCTTTATGTCCTCCTCTACCTTTGAATGTGAGTGATACAAAGCTAAAACAACAGAGAGAAGTTCCAGTTCCTGTAATGGTAGTGTAGCTTATTTCCAACTAACCCTCCTTTAGATTACAATTATAAACTCTGGAGAAGATAGACAACTATTTGAAGGCTCTGGATAACAACTAAAACCAGTCAGAAGTTGAAGATTTTGCCTCTGTACAGAAGGAAAACGCATGGATGAGATCCACATTTATATGGCTTTTCCCCTGAGGGCAGTCACCATTGTACGCATCAGAGCGTGGTTGGAACTCAAGTAGTTAGCCATAATCTTGTTGGTGTGAGGTCTTGGAGAATGATGCTCAGAGTTGTCAGAACTGCTGGAAATTGAGCGGGGATATCCTAGCAAAAAGAAAGCAACAGAGTGAGGAGTTCCATATCTGAATTTAGGTTCCCTGAAAAACATTGGTTAACCCCTGAAGTGTGCGTGCATAAAGCAGACTCCATGGAACCCAGCATATAAAACCTGCTGGAAGGCTGAATGAACTGAGCTGAAACTTTAGTTGCTGCCCACCAAGGAGATGATAATGTTTGGAATTTGAGTCTCATCAAATTTGAGGGGCTTTCAAACACCTTGAATTTTCCATTAAAACCCTAGAAGGATCATGTGTTAGGAGAAAAAACTATCTTTCTGGAATAAGTGATTTGGACTTGTAATTCACTAAGAGCAAAACCAAATAGACACATCCTAGCAGAACATAAAGGCAAGCCCCCATAACTTTGGGTGATCTGATCTGCCAATAATTTAACTGCCTTCTGTAATAAAAATCAGTACTTTTCAGGGGAAGATAACAGAAAAACTAGAATCTCTACAACATGCCCACAATCCAGTATATGATAAAAATTCACTTGGCATACAATCAAGAATTTAAGTTGACCCATGGTCAAGAGAGAAAGCAGGTAGAAACCACCTGTGAGATTACTAAAGTGTTGGATTCACAGATAAGACTTGAATGCAGCTATTAAAATTATTTTCAAGTATTAAAGATCAAAATGAGGGAACTTATAGGGAATATCAGCAAAGAACTAGAAACTGTAACAAATTACCAAGTAGAAATTCTAGATCTAAAAATGTACTATATCTGTAATGGAAAATTTGCTAGATAGGCTGAAAAGCATATCGGTGCTGGCAGAAAATAAGAATTGGTAAACTTAGAAAAATAGAAATTATACAATCTAAAGAAGATAAAAAGATATTTTAAAAAACTAAAGAAAGCCTCGGTGATCTGGGGATAATATCAGGAAGTCAGACTTAGATGTATTTTAAGCTACAGAAGGAAAAAGAATAAAGAGAATAGGGAAAAAATATTTGAAAAATATTGAGAGTTGTTTTCTTCAGATTGGGAACAGGACAGAGTTGTCTGTATTTATCACTTTTCTTCAACATTATACTAGATGTCCTAGCCAGTATAATAGGAAATAAAAAGAAATAAAAGACATGGAGATCAGAAAGGGAGAAGTTGTTTCTATTCACAGAGGACATAATTGTGTGTATAGAAAACCTTAAAGAATCTATAAAACAATTACTGGAATGAATTCAGTAAAGTTGCAGGATAAAAAGTCAAAGATAAATTGTTTCAGTAAATTAACAGCAATGAGAAAATGAACATTAAATATCCATTTGGGGCCGGCCCCGTGGCTTGGCGGTTGGGTGCGCGCGCTCCGCTGCTGGCGGCCCGGGTTCGGATCCCGGGCGCGCACCGACGCACCGCTTCTCTGGCTATGCTGAGGCCGCATCCCACATACAGCAGCTAGAGGCATGTGCAGCTATGACATACAACTGTCTACTGGGGCTTTAAGGGGAAAAAAATAAATAAATAAAATCTTAAATATCCATTTAATATAGTATAAAAATACTTAGGCAAGTACATTAACAAAATAAATTCAATACTGTCACTAGTCAGAGTACTAAGGCATGAAGAAATAATAAAGCATAAGGAAGGATTGGAAAGGAAGCTTTCCAGAACAACTTAATAGGTCACTTAAGAAAACTCTAAGGAATCTATAATACAACTAACGAAACTAAATCAAAAATAGGTATAAATTTAACAAAATAGATTCAGGACTGCCACACTTCGCTAAGAGAAATTCAAAATGTAGAAAAATGAGAGCTATATCATCGTCATGGATAGGAGGAGAAAATCTTGTTAAAGTGTTGATTCTCCCTCCATTAATGAATAGATTCAATGCAGGCCCAATCATAATCCCTTAGGGCTGTTTTGGGGAGGAGGGAGAAGAAATTGACCTGTTGGTTTTGAAATTTTTATGGAAATGCAAAGGGACCTAGAATAACTAATACAGTCTTACAGATGAACAAAGTTGCAAAACTTTGTCTACAAATTTTCTTGAAACAACTAGATGAACCTCCCCCCATTTCCCATCACATGAGAAAATTGGAGATGAGTCATAAGTCTACATATAAAACCTCTAAAGGAAAACATATGAGTATATCTTCTGGACCTTGATATAGTGAAAATACTTCTTTGGGACATAAAAGCACTAAATATAAAAGGAAAAATTAATACTATGTTTTTATTAATATTAAAGATTTCCATTAAACAACAAAGAGATATTATTACATGCCTATTAGAATGACTAAAATCCAAAACACTGACAATACCAAATGTTTGTGAGGATGTGGAGGAACAGGAACTCTTATTCATTGCTAATGGGAATGCAAAATGGTACAGCCACTTTGGAAGACAGTTTGGTAGTTTCTTACAAAACTAAACGTCCTCTTACCATATCCAGTAGTTGTGCTCCTTATACCATTTGGGTATTTACCCAAATGAGTTGAAAACATATGTCCACACTAAAATGTGCATATGATTGTTTACAGCAGCTTTACTCATAATTGCCAAAATTTAGAAGTAAGCAAGATTCCTTCAGTAGGTGAATGGATAAATAAACTGTGGTACACGCAGACAATGGAATATTGCTCAGCAATAAAAAGAAACGAGTTATCATGCCATAAAAAGACATGGAGGAACCTTAAATGCATATTACTAAGTGAAAGAAGCCAATCTGAAAAAGCTACATTCTCTATGATTCTAGCTATATGACATTTTGGAAAAAGTAAAACTATAGAGATAGTAAAGATCAGTGGTTGCCAGGATTCGTGGGGAAGGAAGGAGGGTTGAGCAGGTTGAATAGCACAGGGGATTTTTAAGACAGTGAAACTATTCTATTTTGATACCTTAATGGTGGATACACATCGTTATACATTTATTCAAACCTTTAGAATGTACAGCACAAAGAGTGAACCCTAATGTAAACTGTGGACTGTATAGTTAATAATGATGCACCAACACTGGCTCATCAATTGTAACAAATGTACCACACTAATGTAAGATGTTAAAATAATAGGCACACTGTGTTAGGGCTGGGGTGAATGAGGGTATATATAGGAATTCTGTGCTTCCTGCTCAATTTTTCTGAAAACCTAAAACTTCTCTAAAAAATTGTTAATTTGAAAAAAGCTGGTAAAGTTAAGACTTTTTTTAAAAAAAATTAATAAGCAAGCCACAGAGGAGGAGAAAATATTCACAGTACATGAATCTGACAAAGGTTTCTGTGCAAAATAAAGAACTCCCTCAATTAAATAATAATAAGGCCAACATTCTAATAAAAAATGGGCAAAAACTTGAATATAAATGGCCAATAAGTGCTAATGTTGAGGTATTCGATGTTATTAGTTGTAAGGGAAATGTACATTAAACTCTAACGAGACGTGGTTTCTCAGCCACTTACTTGGATAGAAGTAGAAAGACTAATACAACCAAATGGCGGCAAGCATATGGAGAAAAGGCCATTGCTAGTGGGAGTATAGATATGTTTTAATGCTTTGGAAGATAATTTGGCAGTTTTTATAAAATTAAACATATGTCTACCCCAGTATTTCCACTCCTAGATTTTTTACCCACAAGAAATGAAAACATATGTCCTCAAAAAAGACTTGTACAAAGAATGTTTATAGCAGCTTTGTTCATAAAAGCCCCAAACTGGAAACAACCCAAATGCCCATCGACAGAAGAATGAACTAATTTTAGTATGCTTGTATAGTAGAATATTACTCAGCAATCAACAAAGAACGAACTATTCAACATGAATGAACCTCAGAAACATTATGTTGAGCAAAAAAAAGCCACACACAAGAGTGCATATTTCTGGAGTCTGTTTATGTGAAGTTTTAGTCTGACCTATAGTTGAACTAGTCGGGGGAAGGGGCAGATTTACTGGAAAGGTAAATGGTGGAATTTAAGATTTTTGAATTTCACTATATATAAATTGTATATTAATATTTTTTAAAAAAATAACAGAGTTGAAATAATGGAGGAGGATTTCAGATATTATTGTACCAAATTATGATAATGATAATGATGACTCTTATTTAGCATTTATGTACCAAGCACTAGTCTAAGCATTTTACACCTTTTATCTCATTTAATCAACATGTGGGTTAGGTATTCTTATTATCTTTGTCTTACTGATAAGGAAACTGAGACACAAGGAAGATAGTAACTTGTAAAAGTCACATAGCTTTTGTGGCCAGTGGTCAGTCAGACCCTAGGGCCTGCAGGGGTGATGACTGTACTACATTGCCTTTTCCTGACTAATTGTGCCCAATGTTTAAATTGAGAACCTAAACCCTTATTGGTGGAAGAAGGAAATAGGGTTTGCATAATATTAAAATACATAAGATTATAAATAATATTATTTGTTTCTAGATTCAGGTGTCATTTGTGTAATTATTTGTAATGCTAATGACACCAAACTTGGGGATGTTCCCTAACTATTTCTAGGCACTATTTTGTGATAGATGCTCTTCTACACAGTCTCGTATGTTCTAACATACACGTTTTAAATTGCACATAGGCAGAATTCTATTCCTCCACTATGACAATTCCTAGCTTTGAAGAGGTTCTCTGAAAATGCTGCTTTTATCTTTCTTCTGCTGTGATGAACTTTAATGTTGGAGTGTTGTAAGTTCTCACATAATAAGGCTTAGATTTTTGTTTGGTTTGGCAGTAGACTTCTGTTTAGAATTCCTTTAATCTGTTCATTCCATGCTTTTATATTCATTTTGATAGCTGATGCCTCTGTAAAGAATTTTTTATGAATTTATTGCACTAATGAAATTTTTATTCATGACTCTTCCTCCATCCCAACTTGCTGAAGGTGGGTTTTTCAGCAAATTGCTGAATTTTTGTCTTTAGATTTTTTTTTTTTCCTGGAGGAAATAAGAAACAATTCATATGCTAGATCTAAAGTTTCATTAAAATTGCTTATGCCCTGTCTCAGGCATTTTAAGTGGGCCATCTGTCTAAACATCTCTCCCTTTTTTTTTTCTGATCATTTCCTCGACTTATTCATGAGCCATAGGAGGGCTCCTTTGTAGTCTCCATGTAGCTGGTTCTGTCTACCCCCACTGAATACATCTATGTGCTTGCATAACATATCTTTTCACTGTGCTGGAAATTCTCTGAACTTGGTTCAGATGAATGGCCCACTTTTCTGAAGGCCTTTTTCTTCCTGCAAAGATTTGTGTGCAGAAGCTGACCTCTGTGGCTGTGGAATGCAGCATATTATTCTTGATCATTTTACAGACCACCCACTGTGAAAGTTATGATGAAGGATTGCTTAATGATTCTTTGACCACTAACATTGTTTTAACTCAGTATTTTACTCCTAAATAGGTAATGGCACAATTGAAAACCAGCTTTTCTGAGTGTCTGATAATGGTTTTGAGATGCTTATAATCCTTGATAACTAAAGATGCTATTAGTTATGTTTACACAGGTTTTGAGATGCTTATAATCCTTGCTAACTAAAGATGCTAGTAGTTATGTTTACACAAAATCTGCTTTAAAAAGACATGCAATAGCAATATATTTGAGTATTACTTGCACTTTTTTGAGTAAAATATTCCAGTGAGTCAAATGTATTAGCATTAACATTTGTGACAATCAGCTGGCAGTTTTTATCATAAAATACAGAAAGATTTAGTTTTGTTGAACATTCTGGCTGGCTGATGATAATCAAAGTGGACAGGTCTGGGTAAGAGCTATTATTTGATTTACTTTGTGAGTAGCTGTTTATGTGAATTCCTGTTTACTGGGTTTTTTGGGTTTTGTTTGTTTTGAAGTAGTAGCTTAAATGATATCAGCTTTGCAGATAACTAATAAGTTGTACAGATGAAATTTTTGATTAGATGGCAGCCTCTTTCACTAGACACATACTTCAGTAAAGGAAGCTGTTTTCTGGGTATCATTACTGTGGTGAGTTGAGTGAAGATCCAAGACTTTTTCCCCCTCTTTTCAGAGAGTTGTTCGTAAAAATCTTCTTTGAGACTATTTTGGATTTAATGGATAAATGTAATTCTTTTCTAAAATTTAAAATATAGCTTTAGGTAATTGTTACCATTATAAACATGTGTGTGCTGGTAGAATTGATATCTGTGTTTTGAAGCAATTATTGTTAATGTGATTTCAATGATTTTGCAGAAATAAAGCATGTGTACTTTCAGGTTGGTGTGTATCATTATCTTTATTTATAGTTTATTTCTACTCGAGACCTTATTGATATTTATACTGAGCATATATGCGCAACCCCATTCATTTTATTTAAAAACAAGGCAAAACTACTTTCAGACTTATATAAAAGCCAGAAGGAATCTTAGCAAATTTTGTTTGTAGAAGAGTGAACTCATAAAGAGAGTCTACGGTTTCAACATCTTTTCTTAGTATCTCAAGGTCTTGCTTTCACAGTGAAGCCTCTTTCTTATATCCTGTTAACATATCACCTTAAAAGAAATTGTTAGAAAAGTGCTGCTTCAGGAGTTGTGCGCTCAGAAGAAGCAACAGCTTTCCCCTGTCACCTCCCCAACTCTGCTCTCATCCGTATTTTACAGGTGTGGAAATTTTGGTTCAAAAGGATTGAATGAGTTCTCTGGTACATTGTTAGGAAGAGAATGGGCTGAGATGAGACCGCAGCATTTTAACTCCAAAGCGCCTATGCTCTTTCTACAAGGTCCCTCTTGGGGCGGGTTATAGCATATATGAAACAGATGTGGATCAAAACAAAACAATGGAAAAACAAATAGTAGTTAGGTTCTGAAGAGTGACAACGCTGTCTCGCCACCATCTGTAAGATTGCTTTCTGTGGGAAAATGCATTCTGGGTTCCAACAGGATGTCAGGATCAACAACTTCCCCTCTCCTCTGGAAACAGACTTGTTGCATAACTAAAAAGAGTCTCCACATTTACTTGAAAGAGTGACCTCCATTGGGTGACTAAGTTGAAAAATATTAAGCATGTGAAATAGGTTAAGTGGAAGAGAGATCACTGAAGTTTGTACCATGATTAGGGAAGAGTTTATGACAGAGATAATATTTTTCTTGAAAAATCTGTTAGTTTGAGAAGCAGAGGAGAAGGAGTAAAGGGATTTCAGTTATAGGGGAAAAGGAGTATAGGCCTAGAGTTGGGGCTGATCATCATCATACAAGTTAACATTTACATACATCATATAATCGTCAGTACATCACTGTGATGCAGATACAATGATTATCTCAATTTTATACGTAAGGAACCTGAGAACAAAAAAACCAATTTGCTCAAGGTCAGAACTAGTTAATGGCAGAGCTGGGTTTTGTACCAACTTCTACAAGTCACCAGAGTCTGAGTTTGTAACCACTGTGCTGAGTTCTCCTGCTTGTCTTAGCTTGACTTGCTTTGGTTTGTGAAGCAATTTAAAGGTTTGGCCCAACCAAATATACAAGTCAGAGAATATTCAGAAATAAAATTGGATACAAAGAGTGGGGCCTTATTTTTGAGGAACTTGAGTGGTAGGTAGTTTAATTAAGATTTTGCCTGGTAAGTAGAAAACCATAGAACAGTCTTGAGCAGGAGAGTAACGTAATTATCGAGGATAGCAAAGATTTAAAAAAGCCATGTTGCACAGTAATCTAGCTGTGGGGTTATTTCTGTCATCACAATACCCCTGAGGGGTCGGGGTGCTATCCCCAATTGAAGGTGATCAAAGTCAAGTCCAGTGAGGTCATCTACATAGTCCAAGAACAGCGAGGTAGTAATCCAGGAGCCCAAGGTTCACCCTCCTTCGGGAGCTCCTGCTGGGCCCCTTGGGTGACACAGACTCTCCTGGGCAGTGTGTGGTGCATAGTATAGTAGATGCCCCTCAAATTCTTTCTTATTCCCCCCTCAGCCCTTTCTCCCCAACCTGTGCAGGGGGCTGGGGATATAAAAATAAGGCACGATCTTGGTCTTTTAGAAGCTCACAGGTCACTGGGGGAGACAAACAGAAATAAGCGCTATGGAATAGAGTGCTCAGAGGTCAAGATGAGGCACAGCAGCCCTCCCCGCTTTCCTTCTCTCTGCCCCATGCCTTCCTCTCTCTTTTCTCCTCTCTGCCTTCTCTCCTTCCTGTGTGCTCCCCTATGGTTCTTTCAAGCCCTCATGGGTGAAGCTCTGTTCTCTGAAACAATCCTCTTCAAATTGCCAAGAAAGAATCTTCCAGGCCTACAGTGTGCATTATTATTGATTTGTTGATGCATATTTTTATTTTTCTTTAATTTTTATTTCTATAGTGTTTAAAACATTTCTTTATCTTCAGAAAATAAATCAGTAAGTAGTGGGCCGAATACAAATATTCACCTAAATTATTAACATACTCCATTAGACATTGTATCTAGAGGTGATTTAATTATAATCATAGTTTTTGTCACCATGACTTTTTTTAATTGAATATGCAGAGAATTCTTTTGAAATTTGGGGGTAAATTAAAACATAACCTACAACATTTTTTCAGAATTGTGACTTATGCTAGAGTCTGGATACTACATGTTTGGTGCTTAGTAAATGTTATGTCACAACTATACATAATGTAAACATGCAATACTTAGGTTAATTCAGAAATCATTCAATTTTTGTTACTTTTGTATTCTAGAAATGTTTTTGTATTTTTGTATTCTAAACTATTTTTTCCTCTGGCTGCTTGACCCCATTTTTCTGGACCGTGTACTATTGCTCATACACAAGAAAAGACCTGTATGTTAAGACTAGCATCATTGATGTTGTATTCTGACCAAAACAAACAAAAAACCAAACCAAAACAAAGGGACACAAGGGAACTTTGGGAGGTGATGGATATGTTTATTACCTTGCTTGTGATGATGGTAACACGAGTGAATAAACAACAAACTGACCAAATTGTATGTGTTAATTATGTGCAGTTTTTTGCATACCAATTATAGCTCAAGAAACCTGGGTAAAAGAAAAGACCAGCATTGTAATTTTTTAAAAACAGTCTTGAAAAGTAGCCAAATATTGAAAACAAATTAATGTTGCTTCAAGGAGATTAATTTTTGAAGGACTGTCACAATTAAGCAATTCAAATTCATAGACTAGTTGAGGGTACCACAGTTATCTCTGAATGACCGCTGTTGTCTTGGGAGTGTCTCCGTTTTTTGTTTGTTTGTTGTTAACCTCTCTAGTTTAAATCCAAGAGCTTTTTCCCAAGAATAGAAGCTTTTTAAATAAAATGTTCTGAAATATAGCCTTTGGCAGTTTTACCCTGCACACTTAATGTCAGAGGAAAATCAGTTTACTGAAAGAGAATAATATAAAATTATTAACTGTTTTTCTTTTCTTTCTACTTCAGAGTGCCTATTATTAAACCACAAGTGGCCAACTGGGAGCTCTCAATAAAATTGCACGATGAAGTTCATACTGTTGTAGCATCAAACAGTGGGCCAATGTTCTCTGTGAGTTTTTCTTTGTTTTTTTTTTTTTTTGTAGTCTTGAAATTATCTATGAATATTTAAAACAATTTTGAACCTATTCAGTGACTCTCATCTTTTGAATCTGTAACATAGCTATGTCTCTGTTTCGTCTTCTTTAGGAAGCTGAATGTAAATGGGAATTTATATTCTCTTATGTTATTCAGGAAAGACATTCCTAGATTTAGCCACATTCTAAACCTACTTCCTGATACCTGGATCATTTTTCTGTTGTTGAGAAATAATACTTTTGCCTTTGTTATAGAGAAGAGCATCATTAATTATAATTCCAAACATATGATAGCTGTAGTAGGTAACCATTCTTTTGAAACAAGTAATCTGAAGCCTCATATAACATTTTTTTGAGATTTCATGTTGTGAGACATTCTTGAGGCTAAATTTACCTTACGGTGACATTCCTTTTGTTTTGAAAAACTTAAACCCCTTGGATAGTATCCATGACAGACCTGCTTTAGTTTAATTCTGGTCTATACTGAACAATGTTACAATAAGATTTAGTGTTTGTACTGTGGTATGAATGATATGTTTAAATTCTGTGATTTGAGATTGCCAGAAAAATACCATGAAGAGTTACTATTTTAACTTGTGTCTTTTAACTTTCAACATGAACCCACGGAACCTGCTATATAGTTAGTATAATGAATATTATCTTAATCTACATCTCTCTTCTTGTGGCTACGTTGCATTGAAATGTCATTTTGCTTTGGGGAAGAAATGACTTCTTATCAAACGATTTAAACAGGACATGAAAATCAAAATAATATAATGTCACTGAAATAAGACCTGGTGAGGCCTGAGGTGTATGGCAGTTTCTTGATCCCAGCTAGAAATACCACAAGTCAAGAATTAGTGAGAATTCATTTATTCAACAAATACTTACTATGTGCCTAATGTGTGCTAGGTAAGTGCTAGGCTGCTACACCGGAGAAGCTGACATTTTTCTGTGGTAGTCAGAGTCACAAGTAAATGGGATTAATCCATGGATTAAGGATAGTCTCTTTGGTTGTGTTTAAATTTTGTGATTTGTTCTATATGCCAAAATTGTCAAAGCATTCGTTACTAAAAGATATTTCATTCAACTCTCTTAAGATGAAAGCTACGATGGAGTTAAACAATTGTCTTATGATATATTTTGTGATTAATTTAGGTGATTCTTTTCGTTCTTCCTTTCTATATGATCGTTTAAAAAAATAGCTTTGTAAGTAGACACTTAACTGTACATCACATTGAGTAGCAAATTATATGTATTGAGTAGTAAAGAGTATTAATATTATAATGTAGCATTTTCCTGGGGGAAGGTTAACTTTACAAAAATGTAGACTTTAGCATAATTTTCAGTTCTGTACTGAGTTACCACTGAAGTGTTACTATTAGTCTGATACTCTAATACAGTGTTTTTCTAAGCATTACTTTAATAAGAAAACAGCCCAGATTACTTCTTAGAGCTGTTATTTCTTTGTGCTTGTTTTAGATTCCATGTTAGAAAACTAGAGACCATTGGCCTAGCAGTTCAAGTGGTGTCTTTTGAATTTTTCCTGTGGAGTTATCTCCTGTTTCACTTTTTAGCTCCTGAGGAAAGTAAAGCTATTTAAAAAACATATCAAAATTAATGCATTAAAAATTTCCCTGGAAAATATTCACCTTGATATATAGTATCAAAAACTACTTCCCATATTTATTGGCTTAGCTATTATCTGAAGCATCAAGCCTAATGAGAAGCGAGTACTCCTGATAGTATATCCCTTTTTCCTAAGCAGATATGGATTGAGCTTCATTTGACATCAGTATTGTGAAAGGAGTCAAGTTGAATAGTGTGGACTAAGTAAAGGCTCATTGGTATGAAGATTTTAATAGTGTGGAACCCTGCTTTTAGGATCTTAGAGAGGAGACCTGTGACTATATACTTGGTTTTCTAGATCACTCAGTGCCACATCAAGAAAAACTTAATTAGCCTAGAGGTGACAGTCTAGGCTAGTGACCCTAGAAGTAATATAGGCAAGGTCATATTTGTTTAGCCCATAGTAGTGCTTCATATACTCCATGTTTTCGGAGTTCTTTTATTTAATTTAAAAAAATTTAAATTATAAGATATTTCAAATGTACAAATCTATAAAGGTCTCCTATGAAAAAAGAAAAATTTCATAGATACAGCTAAATCCCTCCTTTATATCATCCCATTCTGCCCTCTCCTCCCCAGAAGTGACAGTTATCCTGAACGTGCTGCGTGTCCTTCTTGTACATGTTGTTACGCTTTCAATGTGTATGTATGTACCATAATAACAGTGAAAAAGAAAGTTGTGAAGATATAAATATTTAGTGATACTTTTTATGTAAGATTTGAACATACACAAAGCAAAAACAATTCCATTTACAACAGCATCAAAAAGAATAAGATACTTAGGAATAAACTTAGCCATGGAGCAGAAAGACTTGTATGCTGGAAACTACAAAACATTGCTGAAAGAAATTAAAGACAACACAAATAAATGGAAAACCATAATGTTCATGGATTAGAAGACTTAATGTTGTTAGGATGTCGGTACTACCCAAAGTGATCTATAGATTCAATAAAATCCTTGTCAAAATCCCAACTGATTTTTTGCAGAAATAGAAAAATCCATCCTAAAATTCATATGGAATCTCAAGGGACTCCAAATAGCCAAAACAATTTTGAAAAAGAAGAACAAAGTTGGAGAGCTCACACTTCCTGATTTCAAGACTTACTACAAAACTACAGTAATCAAAACAGTATACTGACATAAAGCAGACACATAGACCAATGGAACAGAGACCCAGAAATAAACCCTTGAATATATGGTCAAATGATTTTTGACAGGAGTGCCAAGACCATTCAATGGGGAAAGGTCAGTCTTTTCAACAAATAGTACTGGGAAAATTAGATATCCCCATGCAAAAGAATGAACTTGAACCCTTACCTTACACCATATACAAAATTAACTCAAAATGTATCAAAAACCTAAATGTAAGAGCTAAAGCTATAAAACTCTTAGAAGAAAACACAAGGGAAAAGCCTCATGACATAGGATTTGATGATAATTTCTTAGATATGACATGAAAATCACAGGCAACAAAAGAAAAAATAGATAGACTACATCAAAATTTAAAACTGATGCATTAAAGGGTGCAATCAACAGAGTGAAAAGGCAATCTATAGAATAGGAGAAAATATTTGTATATATCTGACAAGGAATTATTATCCAGAATATATAAAGAATTCTAACAACTCAAGAGGGAAAAAAACCCCCAAAAACAACCCAATTTAAAAATGGGCAAAGGACTTGAATAGACATTTCTCTAAAGAATATATATGAAAGGCCAATAAGCACCTGAAGAGATGCTCACCATCACTAATTATTAGGGAAACGCAAATCAAAACCACAATTGGACACCACCTCACAGCCCTTAGGATAGCTACTACCAAAAAACTGCAGAAAATAGTAAGTTTTGGCTAGGATGTGGAGAAATTAGAACCCTCGTGCACTGTTGGTTGGAGCATAAAATGGTGTAACTGTTGTGGAAAACACTGTGGTGGTTCCTCAAAAAATTAAAAGTAGAATTACCATGTGATCCAGCAATACCACTACTGGGTATCTATCCAAAAAAATTGAAGGCAGGGTCTTGAAGAGATAATTGTGCACCTGTGTTCAGCAGCGTTATTCACAATAGCAAAGAGGTAGAAGCAACCCAGATGTCCATTGATAGATGAATGGCTAAACAAAATGTAGTCTATACATATGATGAAATATTATTCAGCCTTAAAAAGGAAGAAAATTCTGACACATGCGACAACATGGATGAACCTTGAGCACATTATGCATGAAAGGACAAATACTGTATGATTCTAAATCATGCAGTCTCAGAGTAGTCAAATTCATAGACAGAAAGTAGAGTGGTGGTTGCCAGGGGCTAGGAGGAGTGGGGAATGGGAGTTATTGTGTAAAGGATATAGAGTTTTAGTTTTGCAAGATGAAAGGAGTTGTGGAGATGGATGGTTATGGTAGCACAAAAATGTGTATTTAATACTGCTGACCTGTACACTTAAAAATGGTTGAGATGGTAAATTTTATGTTATGTAAAAATTTAAAAAATACACAAACTAATACAAATTAGCATTTTTAGTGAAAAATTTAAAAGTAGGGAGGATGGAAATTTTGGGGAATGAAGAAATCATGATAGAAGTAAAAACTAAGTGAAGAAGCAGTAGAAGTAAAATATTTTATGTGTTTTACGTCTTTATTCTGAATCAGGTGTCAGAGTGATCAGCAGAATTAATTAAGAAGTATAAAACATACTAAATACCAAGTTGAAATATTATTTAGCTTATTAAGATGATAAACTTGAGTATCAAAAACAAACTGGGGACCGGCCCTGTGGCATAGCGGTTAAGTGCACACGCTCCGCTGCTGGCAGCCTGGGTTCGGATCCTGGGCGCACACCCATGCACGGCTTGTCAGGCTGTGCTGTGGCGGCGTCCCATATAAAGTGGAGGAAGATGGGCACAGATGTTAGCCCAGGGCCAGTCTTCCTCAGCAAAAAGAGGAGGATTGGCATGGATGTTAGCTCAGGGCTGATCTTCCTCACAAAAGAAAAAAAAAACCAAACTGATTTTTGATTTTTATTTATATTTTCATGATTCCCTTCTGGATTCCCAAGATGTTTTCCATTTCTCTTTTATTCTGTGTAACACAAAATTAGTCAAAATAGTTCATGATAAAGGAAAAGATTAATGTGGTTGTCTTAAAGATGGTGAAGGACTAAATTTGTATTGAAGATAATTCACTTTGAAGAAAAATGTCAGAGTACTCCTGATGGGAAGAAAATTAGTAGGAATTTGGCCTTCCCAAAGATGGAAAAATGAGCACTGTACATGCACTTAAAAAATTTTTTTCCTGATGTTTCATTAACTACTAATAAAGTAGAAGAAAGTTATATATGATTCTATATATTGAATTGGGTATCCTTTGTTACAGTGAGCTACTGATAGAAATTTTTCTAAAGATCTTGTAAACTACTTCTTAAGAATAACCAGAATCCTTAGACTACTGAATTTTGGCATACCAATGTAATTTTTGTGCTAATGATTAAACAGAAAAATCTAAATGATCAAAAGGAATGTTTAGTATGGTCAAGGAAAATAATATTTTTTTCAATTTTCTTTAAACTCTTTTCAGTTCATTTTCTTAAATGAAATTTTATTTTTTTGCTTCTTCTAGAAAGATCAAAACCTTACATTTTGATAGGCATAAAACTTTGCTGCAGTTTTAAATTACAGTCAGAATCCTTTGGTTATTCCAATTTCAAGTAAGTTATGTATTGATAAAATTTATATTAAAAGTTAAATGGCAGAGATCCACTTCTGGAACAGCAGGTCTATGCAGGAACCCAACTATAATTGGTGAAAATTATAAAAATCTCTACTTGCAGATGACATCTTGTTGTATGTAGAAAATCTTAAGAAATCCCTTAAGAAATTATTGCACATTAAAAACAAGTTCAACAAGGGTGCAGGATACAAAATAAATATATAAAAATCAGTTGTATTTCCACTCACTTGCAGTGAACAATCCAAAAATAAAAATTTGAAAACAATTCCTTTAACAAGAGCATCAAAAGAATAAAATACTTGGGAGTAAATTTAACAAAAAAAGTGTAAGTGTAAGAAAAGTTATACTGTGAAAACTACAAATTATTGAAAAGGAAATTAAAATCCAAATAAAAGAAAGCATTTCATATTCATGAATTGAAAAACTTAATATTGTTAAAATGACAGTACTTCCCAAAATGGTCTACATGGTCAATACAGTTCCTATCAGAATCCAAGCTTTATTTTCGTCAGAAATTGACAAACTGATACTAAAATTCATATTGAAACTTAAGGGACTCAGAATAGCCAAAACAATGTTGAAAAAAAGAACTGAGTTGGAGAACTCACAGTTCCCCCTTTCAAAACTTACTACAAAAGTGTCTTGTAATCAAGACAATATAGTACTTGCATAAAGATAACCATATAGATCAGTAGAATAGAATTGAGAATCCAGAAATAAACTCATATATGTATGGTCAAGTGATTTTTGACAAAGCTGCCAAAATAATTCAGTGAGGGAAAGAATAGGCTTTTCAACAAATGGTGCTAGAACAAGTGGGTATCCACATGTAGAAGAATGAAGTTGGATCCCTACTTCATATTGAGTTAATATACCAAAATTAACCTAAAATGGATAAAAGATTTAAATGTAAGATATAAAACAATATAACTGTTAGAAGAAAACATATGGGTATGTCTTTGTGACCTTGCATGTGGAGTAGTTTCTTAGATATGACACCAAAAGCACAAGCAACAAAAGAAAAAAAAAGATAAATTGGTCTTTGTCAAAATTAAAAACTTTGCTACAAAGGATACTAACAAGAAATTGAACAGACAAATCACAGAATGGGAAATAAATATTTGCAAATCATGTATCCAGTAAGGCATTTATATTTAAAATACGTAAAGAAAACTTACAACTTAATAAGAAAAAGACAACCCAATATAAGAATGGGCAAAGGATCAGACGTTTCCTGAAAGAATATATGCAGTTGCCAGTAAGCACATGTAAAGATATTCAGTGTTATTAGTCATTAGGGAAATGCAAATCAAAACCATAATGACATAGCACCTCATACCCACTGGGTGGCTATAATAAAAAAGTCAGATGTTAGCAAATGTTGCTGAAAAGGTAGAGAAATGGAAACCCTGATACACTGTTGGTGGGAATGTAAAATGGTTCAGCTGCTTTGGAAAAGTCTGGCATTTCCTCAAAAGGTTAAACATCTGGGTTATCCAGAGCCTTGACTCAGTTCTATCATGAGTATTTAATCATGAATATTTAAATAAGTATATTTAGATTTATTTATATCCTTGTTACTATAGTGGATGTATTCTACCTTCCAAATAATATTGCAAATGATAATTTTTCAAAATTACATACCTTTACTTTTTAAATATGTAAATTTAAGGTCTTTTCTTTTCTTCTTTTTAAACAAGATTAAAATCACCAACACTAGGGCTGGCCCCGTGGCTTAGCGGTTGGGTGCGCGTGCTCCAGTGCTGGCAGCCTGGGTTTGGATCCCGGGCGTGCACCAACGCACCGCTTCTCTGGCCATGCTGAGGCCGCGTCCCACATACAGCAACTAGAAGGATGTGCAGCTATGACATACAACTATCTACTGGGGCTTTGGGGGAAAAAATAAATAAATAAATAAATAAATAAATAAAATTATTAAAAAAAAAAATCACCAACACTAATCGCGGATAACCATGTGCTTCACGTTGTTGGGAAGGCAACTGCCACTTAGTAGATGCCCCAAAATATTAGTTCCCCTCTCTTTCCTCTCTTGAAAGTAAGAAAATGTTAATGAAGTCGTATCTCTGGGCTAGATGTCAGCGACTCAAAAATGAGTTAAATAGGAATATATATTCATTTACCCTTTCTGCAAAATAATTTGGTAACATTCATCAAAGACCTTTAAAAACATTCATGTTTTTTGGTCCACTAAATCCACTTCTAGAATCCATCCCAAGGAAGCAATGAAAAATTGCTAATATGAACATGATATTGTATTGAAAAAAAAATTAAAGGCAGTATGCCTTGGAGATATCCTAGTAAACAGTCTCTGCTTGTGGTAAAAGGAAGGCAGACATGGAAGTAATTAAAATACGGCGATAAATGCCTTAATAGAGGTACCTTCAACTAATTAAATCCCTGAGAAAGACAGAAGAAAGCACTCAACTGCCTGAGGGAAAGGAAAGATTTAGGGGAAGATGAAGAGTTCTACTTGGCAGAGATGACTGATGAGTACCAATTTAGAACATGATTTACATGTAACTGCGACTTGCTGCAAAATGATAGTATAAATAGGTGAGGAAAAACATTGGGACCAGGTGAGACAGGCATCTTGGTGGGCTAGATGAGGCCCTAGGTTAAACAAGCCAGAACCAGTCAGTTAACTGGTCATGCGTCCCAAGGTCCAGTCCCCAGCCATGACGCCTGGGGATTGGACCTTGGGGATCCCCTGGGGATCTAGAATCCCATAAAGAATCCCCTTCAGCGCAGGTCGAGGCTGCTCTCTCTGCTTTCTGAGACAGCCTAGGCTCTCTGTAGCCTGTCCCTTTCCCTTACCTAAGTCTTGCTTAATTGCTTAATAAAAAGCTGTTTTTGTACTTTATTCTGTGGCTCTTGCTTGAATTCTTTCCTGCAGGTCCCCAAGGACCCACTTTCTCGGGCCTGGAGCACAGGGCAAGGTACCCGGCCCGGCGACAAAGGTGGCATGGGAAAGCCAAATTTGTTGAAAAATCAGACATCTTCTATAGATAAATAACTTTAATTTCTTATTATGGAAGTGTATGCTTCCTTAATTTTATTGTTTGTTTGCCACAAACAGTAGAGTGATGAAGGGATGACCCTGTCTTGTTCTAGTTGCATTGTTGTTTTTGATACTTATTTTAGCCTATTCAAATGTATTTTCATGAAGCAGCTGATTACTGTGTTCTATTTTATTGAATATGTGCCTTGTCCCAGACACTATGGTAAGCACTTTACAAACATTCTCTCTAAATGAGATAGTAGTAAACCTGAAGGTAGGTGTTACTAGCTCCAGGTTACAGATGAGTCTGGACACTGAGGTTCAGAACCACTAACAGTAGCTGAAGTCACAGAGCTTGTGTGAGTACAGAATCTAAGATTAAACCTAGATCAGTATGATTCCAAGGCCCGTGAACTGGTACCTCTTGGTATCTCATTTTACAAAGTAGTTTTGATAGACAAAATCCTGAGAAATAGTAGCACTGTCCTGGAAAATTAGCTCTGCTAGACTGTGGATAAATCATTGTTAATACAAGGAATAATACATTTATTTTTAACCATAATAGTTTTATCTCATGATAAAAGGCATTTTCTTTGTGATATGCTGAAATTTAACACTCACGTCATACCATTAAAGGAATCATGGAAGGCATCACAAGAACATAAATAAATCACAAAAGTGTTATGTAACACACAATATTATGTACACAGTTTAAAAAGTGCACAATTAGAGATACTGGTTAAGAGCAGCTGTCAGAGAGCATTTTTAGTAGCTTCTTACCTCTTGTAGATATTAATGGGTTTTTCAGATTGGTGTTAAAATTCAAAATATTGATTTTTTAGCAGTGATTTTACAGTTTTTATCCAAATAAGTAATAATTTTTGAGAGCAATACAACATTTGAGATAGATAAGATTTTGCATCTAAAAGAGTTTGTGCTTTCATTTTGTTTTCTTAATAATGTTCGTTTTGGTTGATGTAAAATTGTCTCATCTTTAGATGCCTGTGGTGGAGGGAGGGAAATGTTTTGTAGTGTTCATATCATTGAAATTACCACCCTATATTTTTCTTCTCAAAGAAAGAATATAGTGATGAACATAAGAATAAAAAATAATAATTACATATGGATGCATAATAAGAAATAATTATATACGCATTATTTGAGGTTTTCTTTCTCTAATATAGCCAACCCTTTCCCATTTGTTCTACCATCATGTATTTTGTTCTAGATTTCTTGACTAAGGAAACGTTCCACCAGAGTTTCTTTTGATATTTAGAGAGCACTTTGAAAATGTGGTTTTAAGTAGAGCTATTTAAGTATTTTTATGTAACATTTTCATAAAGATGAAGAATTGAATGAATTTAGCATATACCAGTAAATAATCTTGTGCATGAAATAACATTTTATGTTTTCAAATGTTAGTGTAAAGAATCTTAAATAAAAGTTTGTACCTGCATTTTACACCATAATCTCTGTTCCTTTTATCATTTGTAGAGAAGTAATGCTAAATCATGTAGTTACTGGAATTTTTATAGGGACATGGTAAGAATCATGGTTCTTTTAAAGAAATAATTTTAAAATACCCTTCCTAGAAAAAAATACAATATTATTATATTTGTCCTTTTGCCTTTATGGTCAATTTTCAGAATAGATTCTTAGTCTTGAACATGAAAAAGATATCAGCAAACAAGGTCAATTCACTATTACATTTGTACCTACCGTAGACTGTTTATTAAAAAATTATCTACGGCTTAAGTGCACAGTAGGCAGATAGAAAAAGAAAAGAACATTTTTGTAGTAGAATTTTTAAATGAATACCATAGTACTCTTAGGTGCTTATAACAGAGGACTATAATCTAAAATTTTTTTTCTTTTCACAGCAATTAAAGTTATCAAGAAGCCTAACTACTTCTTGTTAGGCAATTTTTTCACTTAGACTTTTTTTTTTTTCCAGTTTTAAGAAGAATACTAAACAAAGTAGCAAAAAATATTACCCTATTCGATGAAAATATTTTCTGTTATTATGAATTTTTTCCAAAAAACATAATACCATGTAAACATGAAATTCTTTCACTTTAGCAAAAACATTTGTTTTATTGATAAAATTATTTTTCCATCTGAGAAAAAAATTACTAGGAAAATAAGTCAAGGTAATGCTTAAAAAATGTTAAATTTTTCTGCAAAAAATATAAAACCATCATAAGTAAAGCCAACAGAGAAACCAACAGACTAGAGGGAAAATTTATAGCTCATCTTAGTGACCAAAGGGAAATCTTCTTAATATATAAAGAACTCTTACAAATCAATATGAAAAAGACCAGCCACCTAGGTGAAAAATGTTCCAAGACAGTTTACAGCAAAGGAAAATAAATGGCTTCTGCACAGATGAGAAAATGTGCTAAACCACACAGAGAAATTCAAGTTAAAATTATGAGGTACCATTTTCCGCCTACATTTTGGCAAAGATAAAAAATTTGATAATTCCCTAATTTTATAAGGTGGTAGAAAAATAAGCCTACATATATTACTGGTGGGGGTATAAATTGATGCAGTCTCCATGGAGAGCAATTTGACAAAATGAGTTTATACTATAGGATATGTTCATGTAGCTGTACAAGTATGTTCATGGCAGTATTGTTTGTAATAGCAGAAGACTGGAGGTGGCTGAAATGCCCATCAAAATGGGATAATTAAATAAGTATAATACATTCATATCACTGAACTACTGTACAGCCATTATAAAGGATCTGAACATTCTGTATGAGCTGATATATTAAGTGATAAAATCAATGTACTTTCATATGTGAAAAAGAATACATATATTTGTGCTTATTATGGTATTGAATATCTTGGAAGGAGCCACAAGAAACTGATAACTGTGATTGCCTTTGAGTTGGGGAGCAGGGTCACTGACCACATGACAGAAGTGAGAGGATACATACCTTATACTAGATGTCTCTAGTACTTTTTTGAATTTTGAACTCTGTGTAATACCTATCCCCCCCACCAAAAAAAAAAAAAAACAGGTCTCAAAACTGTGCAGTGGAAGGGTCTGGAATACATGGGATCATGGAAATAATAGAATTTTAATTACCTACCAAGAAACTCCTGCAATGCCTATGCCATCCGGGGAAGTAGTCAGATGAGCAGCTGGCTCATTGAATCAAGAGCTCTGGTAGTACACATGTAAGTACACAAAGTGCAATTACTGAAACTCCTTCAGCTAGCAGTCTGAACTTGGAGGTAGTTACTGGAGATCACTTAACAGGCTATGTTAAGAGGTTGATGTAATCTGAATTAAACTAGAAAAGGCAAAGAAAGGACTGTGACATGGGTTAGAGTTAAAGGACTGAGACGTGGGTTTGTACAGCTCCTCCCACAGTCTGTCATTTTTCCTTCTTTAGGTCTGTAAACCACCCGGAGAGATTCCTATATAAAAGAGTTAGAGGGGCTGGCCTGGTGGCATGGTGGTTAAGTTTGCATGCTCTGCTTCAGTGGCCTGGGGTTTGCAGGTTCGGATCCCAGGCGCAGATCTATGCACTGCTTATCAAGCCATGCTGTGGCAGGCATCCCACATATAAGGTAGAGGAAGATGGGCATGGATGTTAACCTAGGGCCAGTCTTCCTCAGCAAAAAGAGGAGGATTGGCAACAGATGTTAGCTCAGGGCTAATCTTCCTCTCTCTCACACACACACACACACAATAAATAAATAAAAAAAATTAAAAGAGAGGTGTATGCTTTGCTGATAGCACAAGGGTAGTGAGAGCTCACTCCAAAAGTTTTGCTCAGTGTTGCAGAATTCATAGTAATTTCACTGGTCCTAAAACATCGCTGGTGGAATGGAGTTATTCTCTACTGCTCTTGGTTTAAGGAAGAAGGTCCAAAAGTAACTTGCTTTCCAATGTGATTTCTTTACCTCAAGCTAAAGAATATCCTTTCAAAGCTAACTCATCCAAATGAGCTTGATATCTGATAGGAGGGGGTCAGATAAACGAGGTGGTAGAAAGTCAAGTCTGAAGAGTAACCTTGCACAACTTGATCTGTTTACTTTTTAAATGCAGCCTTGTTCAGTGGGATATGGTACTGTACTTTTGAACCATAGGACCAAATTTTCATAAAAAGGTGAAGCTCCTGCCCATGTAATCTGGAAAATTGCTTGTCTAATTGGGTGCACAGTTGCACCTGTACCCTCTTGAATGACACAGTCATGTTGTGCTCAAGAGTCAAGTAACTTGTTATGCGACTAAATGAGAGGAAAAAAAGTTGTAAAATCCAGTTCCTTTGGAAATGAAAAAGACTAAATGGTATTGGTTGTTATCATATTAGAGTTGGCAAATGCTACAATTAAGACTTCAAGTGATTTTTAGTATTATGTCCTGGTTTTAGCCACTTTCTAAAAAATTTTATTTAGAATAAAACTTTCAATGGTGAAACCAGATATTCAGGTTGGGTTCAGTTCAATTTTATAAGCCAATATAAATAATCTATAGTAGTCTAGTAGCCTATTATGGGCACTGGTAAAATTTCTACCACAAAAATTTGTTAAAAGTTATTTCGTTCACTTTGCTATGATATTATTGGCCCCTCAAACTTATTTATAAATAAAATGAACAGAGAAGCAAACAGTTAAAGTGCCTTTGCTGAGTGATTCGACCATTAGATGAATTTTGATATATTTATAGACACTATACATTTATCATTTCAGTTGTAATATAGTTTCTTAGCTGTTTATTGAGTATTTCAAATGGCATAGTTCCTGGAGAACCAGTAGTAATTAAGAGAGATGATATCTGACTCCTCAATGAATTTGCCATTTGTTGAGGGTGACAAGGACAAAAGATGTGTCTGTCAGCTAGAACAAGTGAGTGTTGACAGGGAGAGACGGCCACTGTGGAGAACACATGGGGGAGCTCTAACCTGGGTGTGGAGGTGGTTGTGGAAGGCTTTAGGACAGGAAGAATGGCCGAACTGAGACCTAAAGAAGGCAAGTGGAAGGTGGGGTAGGGCAAGGGGTCAGAGTTTTGAAGACATATATAAAAAGTATAAAAAGAACTAAAAGATTGTATGATATATCTGAGGAAATGGAAGAATTTATATATGACTGGAGCATGGAAAGCCTGAGGTAGGGGACCTGGTGGCAGGGAGGGAGGGTGATGAGAGGTGAGATGTGAAGGAAGAGGCCATAATGAACCAAGCAGAGACCTGACAATGTGGAAATTTGTAAGCCATGTTAAAATGGTCTGGATGTATCTGCAGAGCAGTGGAGAATCATAGAAGGCCTTCCTTTAGGAATTTGATCAGAATTGCCTGTTAGATCACTCTGCCTACATTATGGTGAATGGATTGAACGAGTAAAGGAGTGAAGAGTAGAGTGACGGAGATCTGTAAGAAGGCTACTGAAGAGTTGTAGTGCAATAGGAGATATTAGTAACCTCAACTACAATTAATATGGCAACGGGAAAAAAATGGATCAATGTGAGAGACATTTAAAATGTAGAGGCAGGGCCGGCCCCGTGGCTTAGCGGTTAAGTGCGTGCACTCCGCTGCTGGCAGCCCAGGTTCGATCCCGGGCGCGCACCGACGCACCGCTTCTCCGGCCATGCTGAGGCCGTGTCCCACATACAGCAACTAGAAGGATGTGCAGCTATGACCTACAACTATCTGCTGGGGCTTTGGGGGAAAAAATAAATAAATAAAATTATTAAAAAAAAAATAAAATGTAGAGGCAGCTACACATGGAGAATGATGAGAAAACCAGCATTTATTGAATAGTAATAGTATTAGCTAATATATATTGCACATTTAATATATGTCAAGCACTGTGCTAAGAGATTCACAAGCAATATGTGATTTAGTAACAGGTATAGCCATTATATACAGAGTATACTGCATGCCAAGTGCTACCCTGAGTGCTTCACGTGCATAGTCTACTTTAATCTCGACACCAACCCTAGAAGGCACAAGTACTATTGTTATTTCTGTTTTAAGTATAAGGAAACTGAAGCACAGAGAGGTTAAGTATTTTTCCTAAAGCCACACAACTAGTGGTAGAGCGAGGATTCTGATCCAGGAATGTGATTCCAGTGCCTGAGCTGGCACTTGTGCACGATAAGCTGTCTCACAACAACCCTATGGTTTAGTGTGAGGGTGGAAGGAGAGAGGGGTTAAGGATTATGCCTACCTGGGTCGCTAATTAGATGATTTGTGCTGTTTGCTGAAATGTGTACAGAGGAATTTAGGAGATAGGACAATAATTTGAGTTTTGGACGTGTTGTTGAAGGTATACAAGTGCAGATATTTACTAGGTCATTGTGTTAAGATTCTGTGGCTCAAGAAAGTGTGGAAAGAAGGTGAAAAAGTTGATGCCAGTGAATATTATTAAGAGGTCACAAAAAGAAAGAAAAGATTGAGGTGTGTCTATTGCATTTAGCAGAAATAGTTGACCATGGAGAGAGCAATTTCAGTGGTATAATGGGGAGAAATCAAATTGTAGTGAGTTGAGACGTGTGGGCAAGTGGAGTGAACACCTCTCCTGAGAAAAGGAAGGAGGTGAGCGTGGTGGTTGAAGGGAGTCATAGTGTTGAGGGAGGATTTGCTTGTTACAGGTGGAATAGTTTTGAGTATTTTTAAATACTGATGAGTAAGTGCCAGAAGAAGGAAGTGTTTGAAGACTAAGGGATGAGGAAAAAAGAGCAGAACTAAGAGAAGGGACTCTGTTCCATTTTATGTGAAGAGAAGAAGGAAAAGATGAAGATGAAGGGAAAGTTGGTGATTTATTCTCCTATGACAGCTGCTGTGTTTCCTGTGGAGTAGGAAATGGGATGGTTTGCTAAGATGGGGGAGCAGGTTGTGGCATTAGAAATCTGAGGTACATGGAATGGATTTGAAATGATTATTGTTGACATTGGGAGGGAGAATGACTTCAATACAAGAGCTAGGCAGACTGAAAGTCCATTTGAAGTTGTAGGTCAGGATTTGTAATGGCATCAATCCATGTGGTCAGATAGCGGAAGGTAGCTCCAAATGCCTGAGGCAGGGCTTGGGAGGAAAGGGGTGGGAAGTTACCAGTGATGAACATGGAGATGAGCAGTTCCTGAAAGGCCTTCTAAACCATGAGTTTTGATTTTATTCTGAGGTTGTTATTCTAGCCACCTCTTATCGGAGCAGTTTACAGAATATTATTGATTGACAGAGTTTTTTTAAGGTCTAAATTGTGTTCAAATTGATATCTTGTGAGAATTAATAGACTTTGTACTTTGATCACTGTTATGAATGAAAAAATTTGTCATATTTTTAGTAAACTCATATTTGAAATCAAATTCTTTTACTCACTAATGCTGGTAAGTTGAGAGTTTTTGGTTGTTTTGTTTTCATTGTTGTTTTTACGTAGGGAAGCAGGAACAGATTTTAGGCCTCTTAAGTGACCCCATATATTACTTGCTACCACATGACAGTGTTTATTTCCTTCATTGCACTTATCATAAACTTTAATTATCTTTATTTCTTTGCCCACTTGTTTAATTTCAGTCTCTTCACACTAAAGTATAAGCTCCTTAAGGATGAGGACCTTGTCTTGTTTATCCCTTGTACTTCTCAGGAAATATTTGTTGAGTGACGGGATGGGAAAGAAGGGAAAGAAGGAAGGAAAAGGGGAGGGAGGATCACCTACCACAGTGGGACAGACAGGAGAGTGATCTGAGTGATAATCCATTGAGAGTTTGCTTGCAGTGAGTGTGGTGTCGCACAATGGAACTTGAACACGGTGAAAAAATTTGGATTTGAACTTTTAAAAAAATCTATTTTATTCTTTTTTGTAAGTACTGTAGTCATCTATGCAACAAATAGGCTGAAGAATCTTTTCAGTTCTTTACATGTTATTAGCAGTAAAAGTCAATTTTTGTTTTGCAAACTAAGTTTTAATTGTCAAGCTTCAATCTCCCATTAGAGCTAGGAATGATCAGATCAGATGTTTTCTAAAAGATCATTTTCTAAAGGATCAATTTAATATTATTGACATTAGTTACAGATTCAAATGAATTTTAATACGTATGCCATATTTTTTTTGTTCACATAGGACTTTGATGGAAAGAAGAAAAAATCCATATTACTCATGTAATATGACTCAAAACATAGCTTCCTGTATCAGTCAGGATCAGCTAGAATATCCTACAATAACAACCACCCTAATATTGCAGGGACTTAAAACACCAAAAGTTTGTTTCTTACACATGTTAGATGTCCTTTGTGTGTCTGCTGGGGCACATCCTTACTGGAGGCTCAGGCTGCCCAGTGGCTAGTTGCCCTCACAAAGGAAAAGCAAGAGTGTGGGGAATCACGTGCTCGTGCTTAGAGCTTCAGCCTGCGTCCTTCCTTCCGCTCACAAGCCATTGGCAAAAGTAGGTCATGTGACTATGCCCCACCTTTAGGGGGTGGGAGATGCAGTCCTACTATGTGTCCACATGGAGAATAGCCCTAACTACTACCTTGCAAGATACCAGTTGGATTGAAAAACATTTATTTTTGTTAAAAAGAAAGTTGCTTACTACACCAGTAGTGTGCTTTTAAAGAAACAGAACACTTTCATGTGTAGGTTAAGTGCAGGATAAATATCCATTGCATATTCTGTTTGAAAATCTTTCCATTGAAAAAGTATATTTCTTTGAATTTTATATTTCATTAAATTTTCAATGAAGTTATTAGTAAAATTCATTTGAACTTAAGAGGTTAACTGTTCTGATAAGTGTTATATTCTAACTTTATCAACATGAGGTACGTTTTTACAGAATGTTATCTAATCATTTTTGAGGACAAATTTATGAAATTGATTTTATAAAGATTTTATAAAGATTTATAAAATCTATTTTATAAAGATTTTATAAAGATTTATAAAATTGCTAAAACGTTTTTAGGATACAGAAAGAGTTTGGTTAATATATTCTTACAATACTTCAAATTTCCTCAGAGCCTTAGGAAAAGATAAAGTAAAATGTTAATATGAAGAGGTTTTATTGTTTTTTTAAGCAACAACAACAAAAGAAATTTAAAAGGCGTTAACTCTCCACCAAGAAGAACATGATTTCAGTCTCTTAAAGGACAAATTTAGTGGGCCGGCCCCGTGGCTTAGCGCTTAAGTGCATGCGCTCTACTACTGGCGGCCCGGGTTCGGATCCCAGGCATGCATGGACGCACTGCTTGTCCGGCCATGCTGAGGTGGCATCCCACATACAGCAACTAGAAGGATGTGCAACTATGACCTACAACTATCTACTGGGGCTTTGGGGAGAAAAAGAGAAAGAAAAAAAAAAAGGGAGGAGGATTGGCAATAGATGTTAGCTCAGGGCTGGTCTTCCTCAGCAAGAAAAAAAGAGGAGGATTGGCATGGATGTTAGCTCAGGGCTGATCTTCCTCACAAAAAAAAAAAACAAATAAAGGACAAATTTAGCCAGGCTCTGTGGTGCAATGGATAGCGTGTTGGACTTCTAGATAAAAGGCAAATTTAGGTAACATAGTCCAACTGATTAGTTTCAACTGTGCGATAGAAAAAGATAACCATTAAAGCAAACTCAAAGTAATATTATATTTGATCATAGATAAAAGTCAACACCTTGAATGATACCAAGAAATTAATCAACAGTGGAAACTACAGGTGTAATGGCTTCATGTGAGAAAAATGAAATAGTGTTAATATGGCATATTATTGCAACAGGAGGACAACTGGCCGATTCAAGCATGTCACTGGCCTACCTAAATTCTGTAGCCTATTGAGTGATATTCCCAAGCTTCTAATAACTCTTACAACTGTTCTTGTTTATGCATTGTGTATATTTCATTAATTTTGTTATAAATGATTCATAACATTGATATTGAGTACATTTTAAAGCTATGCAATCCACATATGTTACTACATTGTATCCTGCTTTATTGTTTTGAATTTAGTAAGGCATTTTAAATTTGATTTTTCTTAATCTACTCTAATTTTTATACTTTCTTAATATTTCTAGCACTATAATTGGTACTCATAAATTAAATGTATACTTTTTCTGTAACTGACATTTTAAAATCTGGGATCAGCCCCATTTGTGGGTAATTCCTATTCCTGAATGTGAATTCTTTTATATACAATTCCAGACGATATTTTAAAATAGATAATAATACCAGTTTTTAGAGAAAAAAGGTCTATTTTTTTTTCTTTAATAGTTTTTCCTCTGTCAGTAATATAGCAATGTGTATTTGTTTCCTGGAATTTATTCCCTGCTATGAAGTTTTCTCTGAACTAAATCTTGTTGTTGAAGTTAATTTACTAAACTGCCCTGGTATGCCCAGAATTTTCTTGGGACAAAGAAGGTAGCAAAGAAGTGGGAGTTACTATGTTTCTGTTATGTGAATAACTATAAGTAGGATTCCAAACACAATCTATTTTGCATTTTGGTGAGTTCCTGTTTGAAGAAAAAAGTCACAGAATTTTAGAAGTTATAAGAATTTGGCTCCCCTAGGCCAGCTCCTCGTTGAGCAGTAGAGAATAAATGAGGCCTGGAAGGCTGAGTGCCTCCCCCAAGGTTGCTTGGTGAGTGAAGAGAGCTCAGCCAGAGGCCTGGGTCTCCTCATGGCTAGTCCTGTTTTTATTCAGCTCTCTGCCACAGAAAAAAACGCTAAGTTTAGCAGCCGTGTAGATGGTGTTCGTTTTATCTTTATAATATATTGAAAAAAAAATTGAAGTATTGAATTTCCCCTTTTTAGGGAGCTTGTTGCCTCCTGTCATATCTAATAGTGTCCTTTAAGAAAAAAATGTGATTGCTCCATATGATTATATAAGCTCACCATAACCAATTACAGAAGGTTAGAAAGGCTTGGTAGGATAGACACTAAGACTACTTTATTCTGTTGGGATAATATTCCAAATTCAGAATATAACTTTTTCCTACCACTTCATAGCCCAAATAATGGCTGTTAAACAAATATTTTTGTCAAACCAACAAGTTTTTTAAGTTTTGAGCTGCTTCTACTGGCTTTTATTAACTACTCAAAAATCTTAACTTCAAAATCCTAGTTTTATGTATCAGAAAAAAAAGTTAATTGTGCAACCATGGCTAATTCTTTTATTACTTTCTTAACTACTTTCACTCAGTAAATATATGAAACTTTAAATATTGATGCATTTCCTGTTTTTTTCGAGGTCTCGTAGAAGATCCACAAAACTAGATTTAGAGGCCGGAAAGAAATTTCAGATAGTGATAGTAAAAATGTTCTGCCTTAACTCTGATTTTTCCAGTAATGAAATAGTGTAAACTCTTAACGTTGCTTTTATGGAGCTTTGTAGTCCATAAAAATAACATCATTGTAGAGTCTCGATGTGCGTCATTTGTGACTGAAGGTTTTGATGTCTTCGCAAAAGGCAGAGTAGTGCTTTCCTTTGAAATGTGTCAGGCAGTTTTAGATGCAGCTTCTCAGATGGATTTAATTAGTCCTTCATAGGACTGGATGTCCGTTTGTTGCAGCTGAATTCTCATTTCATTCACCCATAACTAGAAACACCTCGCTTCAAACGGATTTCTTCAAAGAAACAGGGGTTTAGGGTTCTGTGTTTTACTGCTTTTTGATGTTGGGTTCCCTTTAACTGAGAAGACCTTATGTTTATACAACTGTTATTATTAAGGAAACATAGCTTCCTTCACCGAGGTTCCTTTTGTATCGGTGCTGGTTATTGGTGAAAGTCAGAGATCTGTGGAATAGATCTCGCTCTGTCAGACGCTTAGAGCAGCTGTGTGTTTGCGTATTTCGCTTATGAGAGGCATGAACTAAAAATGTGTCATAAACTTGTGGAATAATTCTATAAACCCAAATTTGAATGCCGGTATAAGCTGAAAACTGGTAACTGAATATCTTAATAGGGTGGTTGTTTGTTTCAGAAACTTATAATATTAACCACAAAAACAGAGCAAATCAACTAACCAGAGTTGCCATAACTCAAATAGTAATTATGTTTTGATTGACTCTGCCTACAGTACATGGTTCATGGTATGCTTTCAATAAATATGTTGAAAGAATGAAAACATAATCTCTATAGTAAAATTATATATTTAAAAAAAAATGTATCCTACTACTAATAGGTTTTTTTTAGTTATCCCTAAACTTTCATATTTCATTAGAATAGCTACTTGAATTTACCCTGAAAATAATGTTCTTTCTTCTCTTTTCCAGTCAGTGTGTCTAGGGTCTGGCATGCTTCTTCATCAAGGCAGCTTTTATCTTCTATGCCCACAATTCTAATTACATTTCAGGGGGTTGTGATCTCTCCCATAATCCTGGTCATTCTTTGTATTTAGGATGAAATGCTTCAGGGGGTTTGGGGGCTGTTCACTCTTGGGCACAGGTTTGCATCTCTAAAAGTTTCTCTTGCTCTAACATCCTAATTTGTATAAAAATTCTAAAAGTACTCTTTAACTTCTATTTTTTCCTTTTTATGGAAAGGCAAAGTTAACTTAGACTGTTCAAGCTTAAAATTGTCCGAAAGCTGTAAATCACACTGAAAATTACATAATAATATATCCCACAAATTCTTTTGGTGTCTTGTTTCAGTATTCCATCCAAGAATCTGTAGACTCTCAAGCTTATATTTCTGCCTTGTTTCTTAGCAATAACTGATCTTTCCCATCTTATTCACCAGACTCAGTTCTATATAACTGTGCCAATTTCTAAAACTCAAATGTCACAGATGTGCCACCATTGAGGATATGAAGAAAAGATGGACAAAGGTTTAAAAACGGTTTTTAAAAAAATATTTTGAGCAATGCTCATAAGTCAGAAAGGGATTTCATTGAAAGGGCCAACACATTGTTGGGAATCGATCTGTGTTCTTGGTTATGTGTTCTGTGACTTGTGACTATTTTGTGGAAATCATGGTGTTAGAAGAATAATGACCTGTGGCTCAGGAATATTTTATTACCTTTATGTAAATTTAATAATTTTTAAAATTTTTATGGATGTGATTTAAGGAGTTCTGTTAATGATTCTGCCTTTAGTATAGTGTTACATGGTTTCACAGCATTTTTATTTCTTGCAAATACTCTTAAAAATCTTGGTAGAAATAAAAAATCTCAAATACGAAGGACAGAACATTTGTGAATTATCTTTTATATCAATGTGCAAGACAATATGTTAGGCAACCCTGTTTCTAGTATTTGAAGTTAATAAGTAACATATTACAGTTATTACATTTTCTATTCTGCAAACTGGGCTGTCTTATAAAAAAGAAACATCAATCACATTGGATATGGGGACATAGGCAATCGTATTCTTCCTCCATTATCTTCAGTTGTAAAAATTAACTGTCAGCGTTTACTAACAAGGTCTAGTTTGGGGCTAGGTAATGGAGTAATGGAGAAACAATGAAGTAACATTGTATTTAAAACAACAGTGTTTGAAAACTAAGTAAACCTTCTTACCAGTCACTTACCAGTTATGTAACTTTGGGAAAGTTACTTAACCTCTTTGAGCCACTGCAGTATTTTATACAACTGCTGGTACAGAGGAAAACATAAAAGCCGTGAGTCAGATGGACTTGAGTTTTGATACCAGTTCTGAAACTGCTGGCTGTGAAAGCAGTAGGAGTCAGTCATCTTTTCTGAGCCTTCGTTTTCCTCTTCTATGAACTAGGGATAATGTTCTCCAGGGTTTTTGTATAAATCAAATGAGATAATATATGTAAAGTCTCTAGTACAGGGGCTGGCATGTAGTAGGCACTTGAAATGATCTCCCATCCCCCTTAAATATAGATATTTTGCTTTTTAAAAGAATCTAAAGTAGCTTTTACTTTGCAAGCTGTTCTTTTCCATTGAATGAAAAAGTTTACAAAATAAGATAAAAATACAACATACACATAAACATTGGCAAGACTTTTTAGTATCCATTAATATTCTAAGATTCTAATATTCTTTGGTTAGAATTGTATGATTCATTTATTTTATGAAGCCTTTTTCGAGGCCACAGCAGAATACCTGGAGACTAGTTATAGAGGTAATGGTCTCATGGTCATTCACGTCATTCACTTGGGGAAATTTTCTGAAGCGAGGATAGTGAGCCAATCACTGCTGTCCCCTTCCCACTGCCCCCCCCCACCCCCCCCCCACCCCCCGCTCTCAGGACCCCCTGTGGTTTGAAAGCCCCTGAAGCCTGCAGTTCTTCCTTCTCCCACTATAGGGTGCGCCTACACTGTTAAGGTTCAAGGCTGACGGGGATCAGGCTCTTTGGGGATCTGTGCCTTCTCCTCTCAGAGCCTTTCTCTTATCCATGGACATTCTACTGAGTGTTAAAAACTCCAGGTATCGTGGAATTACCACACCAATTATAGTGACCATGCTTTGCAATAAAATATTGACCCTTGCTATTGTATTTTCCCTCCAAATGAACTTACCAGCAAATATCAAAATTGGCTCGGTTGGGGTATACTCAGATCAACCTGGGTTGGAATACGCTACTTTGTTAGCTGTGGAACCTTGGGCAGTTATTTTGACTTCTCTGAGCCTCAGATTTGTCATCTATAGAATGTGGTTAATAACATCTCCATCGCAGGATTCTCTGAGGATTCAGTGATTTAACGTTTATTGAAATACTTGATTGATGTTAGGCACTCAGTGCATGTTCCCTTTCTTTGATTTAGACTCATTTCTCTGAACAAGTGATAAAAAGTTAGACAGCTGCAAAGAAAACCAAGGAGCGTTCGTAATCTGGATATTACCACTACTGGAGTTTACATTCTGATTCAATGTTGTTTTCTCTTTTTAAGGCATTTTATTTCTAAGGGAGAAATTATAAAAGAAACCATGCCGTTTGTTTCTAACTCAGTGGTTAAATCTCAAAAAAGGTAGATATTGCTTGAAATTTTAAAATTTAGTGCAAATGACTTGGGGCACAGCTCTGCATGGATTTATTTGCTCTCAGCCGTAGTTATCATGCCAGCATGATGATGAGTTTATATTGCTGTTGCCCCATTTTGTTACTTGGCCTTTTATAAAAACTGCTGACTGTGTTTAGACGTGCGATGTATGGTTATCATTTGGAACAAGAGTAAGGAAACCAGCTGGAGATTAAACATAGCACAATCCTCTGTTGTAAATAACCATGGACAAACTGAGTAGCTACCAAATTCACCCAGTGGGGTAAAAAGTACCTATGTTTAGCTTTTAAAATCTAGTAATGGTTACTTGAGAACTGGCTTAAATGTATCTCCTTAATCATACAGATTCAGCTTGATTAATAGAAGAGTTCTTGTTGCTTATTGTTTTCACGATCACATTTGAAACAAAGTTTAGAGGAATTTATGATTTTGTTTATAGCCAGCTATGAAAAACACCAATGAAGTGTGAGAGCCGATGGTGATGGCACGGTTGCTGGTAGTGGGTCTTTTCCATTAGTTGAACTTATCAAAGATTGAAGAAAGATCTGTTCTATTTCATTCCACACTACTGCTTTAGGCGCATTAATGGATGTTTTAATTAAAACTTTAATCTAAATCAAGTCTTTCATGTTTAATCTATTTTATAGCGTTTTAAAATATGTATCCATACCACACCACACCACACATTGAGAACTTCACCTCATCGGTGAGGTGTATCCTTTTGGTTGAGTAGCATACCAGCTTGGAATTAAGCTGCAGTGCAAGAAGTATACTAACTTACACGGAGGATATTCTTGCTAGCATTCTGTAGATATCATTTGCTTATTCAAGCATGTAAAACTTCAACAAGAGGAGGTAATTTTGCTTAGATTTCTTGATTTGAATTGTTCTACTATTTGGCACTGGGTGGATAAAGGAAAAAAATCATATTGAAAGCATTGTTCTGTTAATGAAGTTGCTTGTCCTTTTTTGTGCCAAATTTGGCAGGTAAAATTACCGTTTATTCTACTTACTAGAGCTGGAGAATAGATTGTTGAGGAAAAGTAGCAATTTAAGCAATGACACTAGATAGAATGTAGTACATTACATACATCTCCCATACTTTTAAATATTAACATGCAATTTTTATTTCTCTTTAGTAATGCACTTTGTCTTTAACCACTGTATTACTTCCAGTAGCTTTCATCAGATACTTGTAATTTGCTTCAACTGTGAAATTTTTTAAAATGCTGTGTTGTTATTAATTATAATAAACCAAAGTGAAGCATTTTGATCTGAGGATAAATTAACAATTGTATTTTGTTCTGGATATTTCAAAGTATTGCATGCTTTTTAATAGGAACAATTATTTAAAGTTTAAAAAGTAAAGGTGAAATATACACCTTAATTAATATGAAGATATATCATTAATATCAAATTCCAGATGTTCATGATTTCCTCCATGTTAAATATACTTTGCTCTTTTTTATGTGCTTTAATTTTTGGTTTGCAAATTCTAAAAGAAACTTTAATAAAAAATCTTGTTCTAAAATGAGAACCATCTCATTCAAGTATGAGTAAGTGGTTTTTAAAAAATTAATCACATTTAAATGAAATGCATAAATTTAGCATTTGTGAAACTTTGAAGTAAATATATAATTCGCTAAAATTCTTATAAATTAGATTTACTCTAATTATAAAATTTCAGGTTTTTAAAAAATTATTACTGTTATAGTTTACAATATAATGATTAAACCTACCCTCCCCCTAAAAAAGAAGAAATCCTCTATAGAAACTAATTTGCGAAATATGTTTTAAAAAAAAATCACAATTTTTTTTGCAAATGTTAATGTAAAAACAGTTAGGGTTTAGTGTTGCTGAAATTTGTAACCATCCGTCACTTCTTTCTGCCCACTAAACTCACTGGTAGGCAGGTGCAGATGTTACAAAATCTAACATCGCAATTGACACTAATTGGCATAGTTGGTGGCAGTCTTATCAGAAAGCAAAGGGCTGAATGGTTGAATGGGTTTAGAGAACTTGAATGATAATAAGCATTTTTATATGCATCTTGAATTACTTTTGTGACCCAGACTAACAGGAACACTTCATTCTGACCTCATCCTTCAATGAATAGAAATTATAGAACGCATAAGATGCAGTGTATGTGATTACTGATTGTTTTTCAGGTAACCTTTTACAGCTGTCTGCTCCATTGCCCACTTTCTACTTCTCACCCCACTCCGAGGGCTCAAAGAAACCAAAGTATATGTGTGGAATAAGAAGGAGATAACTATTATCACTGAATATTAATTTTTTGATTGATTTGTTGCCAAAAGCTTGATATGTGTCATAGTACTTTAGGCTAAACTTAAGAAAAAGTATTCATTGAATTTGTGGGTGAAACAATAAGAAGTCTGGGGTTTGCTTTTAAATGGTCTTGGAGCAGGTGGGCGAATCAGTGAGATAGAGATGAAACAAGATTGGCTTTAAAGTGGCTAAGTTTTGTACTTGGGTGATGGAAATATAGGGATTTGCTAAGCTAGTCCTTGCTGTTTCTGTATGTGTTTGAAATTTTGCATAACAGAAGGGTGGTGGTTATTTTGTTTGTTTACTGTGCTCAGTGACCTCACCCCCTCCTGTTGTAAGGTCTCCTCTACTTGCCAGTTCCTTCCCAGTCCTTGCTTTTTAAAATTTTTCTAGTCCCTTTTATCAGAAATGAGTCATCTAAAGTACTAGCAATATAACCTAATAAACTAATCTGTGTGCTCGTCTAGGCAGTGTGGTTTTTAATAGGAGCTTTCTGAAGATACTTCCTAAATCGAAAGGAATGACTCTCAGGATGGAATTTTTAGTCACTGAGGTGGGTCTTTATTTCTGTTCTGACTAGATGGTGACCACCCCTCACAGAAGCGTTAACAATTTTAGGTGATGTGTAATGATTGATCTTAGCTTTTTTGTGCTAGAAGTAATGATATATTTTTCTTTAGTAGAAATACTTGCTGTAAAGAGTTTTTCTTTAGGTGAATTAGGAGAGAAAATAACTGTATTATTCAGCTTATGTTTGCTCATGTAGGTGTTTTTATGTGCTTTTGATCCCCTTCCCACCCCCAAATAGTTTAGAATTATCTGTGTTAAAAAATAGAATCAAGGGGCTGGCCCTGTGGCCTAGTGGTTAAGTTTGACGCCCTCCGCTTCAGCGGCCCGGGTTCGGTTCGTGGGCATGGACCTACACCACTCATCGGCAGCCACGCTGTGGTGGTGACCCACAGACAAAATAGAGGAAGATTGGCACACATGTTAGTTCAGGGCGAATATCCCTCAAGCAAAAAAGAGGAAAATTGGTAACAGATGTTAGCTCAGGGCAAATCTTCCTCTGCAAAAAAAAAAAAAAAAAAAAGAAAAATAGAATTGAGTCTCACTTTAATCTATCAAAGGTCCTTTTGCAAAGGGATATCTAAGGAGAGATGCTTGCCAGAGTCATCAGCTTAAAAGTTAAGGGCTGAAAACAGTTAGTTACCCTTTCTGTCTCCTGGTTATTCCATAGATGAGTAGTTTATGTAAATTTTGTGCTCTGCTGTTGATCTCTGTCCCCTTGAGATTTATGACAATTAAGTAATAGTAAACTTTTTAGATGTTTAAAATGTTGGTCCTTGGCTCCTAAGAGGTGGAGTAACCAAGATAATTTTTCAGACTATTGTTCCCTTTTCCACACTTTTGGTCTGTTCTGAGAATTGCTTTGAGTTGATCCTTATTTCAAAGTAGCATTGCTTATATAGTTTAGATTTTTTATAGCTTTCTAAGGAATTAAAATATAAAAATTTCACTATTTTTCAGTTTGTGTCTCTGGAGGTCTTCAGGAATAAATGTAGTTTGCTCATTAATTTCATGTACTCTTTCCAGTCATTCTCCACTTGTCTCTTTCCTTGATAGCTTTCAGTTTGGCCTTGATGGGTGTATTATTTCTAGTAACTGCTACCAAAACTGATATATTACATTAACCCTGCCTTTCTTCAAGGCTCCTGGAAAAGTGCCAGTCTTATTCTCCTTTCAGTTTGGGAGCATAGTTTTACAAATAATAGAACGGTCTTACTTTGTTTGCAGTCATCAGACTTAAAAGGATTTATCTAGCAATTTGAATAGATAATTTTATTTGTGTGGACATGAAAGTGAAACCCTAGAAATGGGATAGAATTTTAAGTGGCATTTTTAATTTATTTTGAAATGCTTTGTTTTTCTTTAAATGGGCTATGTTAAATAAGCTTGGGTGTATGTGTGAGAGGAGGATGGGGTTTTCATCTCTGATGTACTAGATCCTGTGTAGATTTTATATCATAAAAGGGCTTAATGGAATCCTTTATATAGTTGAAATAACTTTAATCCGCTATTATAAGCACATATGGATTTTTAAATACAAGTGCTATCAACACTTACAGGACATTATGACTAAAATTATTTTTACCTAAAGGTTACTTTATTAGTCTTACCAAAAGCTGTCTTGGGGAGTTTTGAATTAGAACTGTGTTGTCAGTGGTCAACAATTTAAGATTAAAAAAACCCACTTATCTGAATAATATGCATCAAGAGTATGAAAGTGAGTTATTATGTTTTTGTCTGCTTTGTGTTATGCTTTTTAAGTTTTCAGCTACCAAATAAATAAAAGTTAGATTTTCTATCTCGCAGAATAAGATAATTTTTATTTTTACTACAATAGATATTTATTGAAGATCTACTAATCTTCAATATCAAAGCTTTGTGCTAAGCTCTTCATGAGGGACATGAAAGAATAAGGCACTAACCCACCCTCATGAGCTTCTGGTTTAGTTGGGAGGTGTTGAGATCAATAAACTAATGATAGTAATATGCAGCATAATTTGATAATTGCATAGCGATATAAAATGTTATAGAAATTCAAAAAAAGGAAATAACTCTATCCAATATAGCAGAGGACTGGGGGTGGTGTAGGTGGGTTCAGGGGGGATGAGGAGAAGGTCAAGAGCAAACTTGACAAAGTAAATAGCATATGTAGTAGGTAATGAAGAATGGATGGTAGAAGTCGATTAGGCTGAACTGACCATTCCAAGTTTAGAAAATAATAGGAATAAAGTTCAGGGAATAGGGCCTGTGCACGTTTGTTGAATGTAAGAGAAAGAGGGAAGATAAATCAGAACGAGAGGTTGCTAGATCAAGACCAGTACAGAAGACCTTTAGGGCCATGTTGAGAAGTTAAAATTTTATTTATTAAGCAACCAGAAGCCAAGAAAGATTTTGAGCTGAGAAAACTCCTAAGACATGATAAAGCTACATTTTTAACTGGTCAGCGGAAGTAAACAGAGTTGTAGCTGACTGGTGACAGGGCTTTGAGAAGGTTTTCCATTTGGATAGGTTGCTACTAGGAAAAGAAAGAGAAAGGAAAAGAGTTTATATTTGGCTTAGTAGTTGATAACAGAATTTGGGGAGATAGACCAGAGAGATTTCAGCAGTTGTGGGAGTGGAAAGGGCTAAGCAAGCAAAACTTAGTAAATGGAGTATGTTTTAGAATGAGTTAGCTTTTGTCAGCCCCACTTGTGATATGACTTAGTCTCTAAACCATCTGTCCCTATGGCCATGTTGGCTTGATAATTATTTGACAGTATGGACTGGAATTCTTTGGTACCAAACATGACTGTCCAAATAGTTGGCCTGACCTGATGATCTATTTTAACTTTTTATTATGGAAAATTAAGGTATACACAAACTTGAGAGACTAGTACAAAGAGTACCACGTGCTGTTCTTGTTTTACATATCCTCGCTCACCTTTTAAAAAATTTTCGGAGTATTTTAAGGCACGTATCACATACCATATAAATTGACTTGCTTTGTTTTATTTTAAGTTTGTTGAGTTGCAGAAGATCTTTCAGTGTTCTGTATTCCCAAACCTGAGTCCACTGATCATCTGGTACACTGCTCCTTTTTTCTCCAAAGACAAACCTATTTCTTTTTAAATTTCACATTAGTGTCAAATCAGTTGACTTGTTTTATTTTTTTATTTATTTTTATTTTTTAAAATTTTTTATTGATGTCATAATAGTTTATAACATTGTGAGATTCCAGTTGTACATTATTATTTGTCAGTCACCATATAAATGTGCCCCTTCACCCCTTGTGCCCAGCCCCCAACTCCCTTCCCCCTGGTAACCACCAAACTGTTCTCTCTGTCCATGTGTTAGTTTATATTCCACATATGAGAGAGGGCATACAGTGTTTATCTTTCTCTGCAGTTGACCTTTTTTAGTTAAAGCACTATCATATTCTTTTTCTAATATATACTCTTTGAATTATTGGGCAATATATTTAGGGAAGATGATATATATGTATGTTGGACAAACTGAGAAAGAAAGAATTAGCAAACTTATTAGTTAGGTGGATAAAGGAAGGCAGGTTTCTCACTATCAGAGAAGGGAATTACAAATATAGAATGGGGGAAGGCTAGAATGTACCTTGTGGTGTTGGATTGGAATTGGAGGGATTGGTGTGAACTCATGGTTTTTTATAGGTAAACATAGAAACAGATTTAGATGTATTTACTTAGTGCTTAACGTTACAGTGGGCAAACTTGGCAGAAACCATCTTAACCATGATAAAGTCACCTCAGTGGCAATGGGACAAATTGACATCAAGTGCCTCTTGGTATGATGCTGAGAAAATCACAATATCACTGCCGTAGTATTCCTGGTAAAAATGCGTAATCATGAAGAAACGTTCTCCCAAATTGAGGGACACTCTACAAAGTAACTAGTCTATACTCTTCAAAAATGTGAAGGTCGGGCCGGCCCCGTGGCTTAGCGGTTAAGTGCGCGCGCTCCGCTGCTGGCGGCCCGGGGTTCGGATCCCCGGCGCGCACCGACGCACTGCTTCTCCAGCCGTGCTGAGGCCACGTCCCACATACAGCGACTAGAAGGATGTGCAGCTATGACATACAACTATCTACTGGGGCTTTGGGGTTAAAACTAAATAAATAAAATTATTTAAAAAAAAAATGTGAAGGTCATGAAAGACAAGGCAAAATTAAGGAACTGTTCCAGGTGGATAGAGACCAAAGAGACATGGCAACTAAATGCAGGAGCATAAATTAGATCCTGGACATACTCTAAAGGCCATTATTGGGACAACTGGTGATATTTAAATAAGGTTTGTGGATTCGTTGGTAATATTGGATCAGTATTAACTTCCTGATTTTGCTGGTTGTACTGTACAGAGAGCATCCTTGTACTTGGGAATGCATGCCGAACTGTTAAAGGGCAATGAGACATCCGAACATTCTTTACTGGCAAAAAATATTAACTAAGGAATCTGAGCTCGATGTACTATTGCTACAATTTGTATGTACATTTGGAATTATTTCACAAAAAATGAAGAAAATAAAAAGAAATGCTTTCCCAGACCATTCATTAGAACGATAGAAACTGATTGCACCATTTTTCTATTACCTGTTAGGAACAATGAAAAAGTAACCTTATGCCGATGGTTTATAGAGCTGATAAGCTGTTCTATTGATTCTTTCCAAGTACATTATTTATTATGATCAACTTAATGGATAGTTAGATTTTTATCAGGGTCTTTCTTGGGATGTAATTGACACTTACAGAGTAAAGGGCTGATTGTTAGTTTATTCACTGGATGGATTTGATGAGTAGTTCTTGGGCATCAATTCCTGCATCTCACCTTTATCAAAGAAACTGGTATAAACTATGATAGCAAAAAAAAAAAAAAAAAGAATTTTATTTTTCGTGTTTATAAAACATTCTGTTATTAGATTTGTAATTCATGAGAAGTTATAAGGACATAAATATATATACTAATTCTTTTGGGAGTAGATTTGGTACTACAATTTAAAAATACAAACAAAACTATAAAATATATGTTATTGGTATTACAATGTAAAAAAGGAGATAATAAGTATCTTAGTATATGTATTAGGAATAATGTCACTGATGGTCACAGAGACTGAGACAAGAGTACAGAACTGCTGGATAATTCTTGGTAGGTAAAAACATAGAAAATAGAATATCAAATATATTTGCTGTTGGTCAGAAGAAATGGGCTGTTAGGGCAAACTGTGTGTGTTTAAGGATAGTACTAGAATGCTAAATAGTCACAGATAGATAATATAAAGGAAGTAGTATTAGGAAATAGCATGTTGCAATTGCAGTGTATGGGAATTTAGGAAAAGGGAGAACTTAGGCATTATTATGAAAGTCCTATAGCCCACTTAGCATGTGTGGGTTCTGTGGTGGTGAACTCCGTGGTGAGCTTAGGTAATGGGATTTTGTTGGGTGACATCTGTGGTAGCGAAATACATATGAAAAGCAAAAGAGATGCTAATAGAAATCAGATGAACTTAAAAGCATAAATAACGGAGGAAGTATTAGTGGAAGAATGAGCAAAAGTAGATATGTTTGAAAAAGGAGGAAAATAGATCCAAAATAATCATTATTGTGGGAGGAGGACATAGTATCACTAAATTGAACTACAAACAACCAGCGTTTATTGAGGGTTTATTATGTGCCAGGGACTGTTCTAAGGGCTTGACTTTGTTCCTCAAAACCACTCTGTGAGCATAGATTTTAGATATGAGGAAAGCGGAGACGTGAACAATTAAGTAAGTTGTGGAGCTGAGGTTCAAATACTACAAGCATTCTGACTTGATGACAATACTACATAGAAAACACAGGATTCCACCATGATTTGGTAGATTTGGTAGAAGTAAAGGCAGCTTCAATTGCTCTTTATGTTAAACTCATCTACGCAGAGTTATTCATTAAGCTGATATAATTTACAGTGTTATCTGCAGAGAATGACCTTATCACACCAATCCAAAAGAAACTACTACTATAATTAAACTGTGGGTAAAATGACGTAGGATTTTTTTTTAAACCATACAACTGAAATTAAAGTTGTTACTGATCAATTAATGAGGTGATAATTAAACAGAAACTAGTCAACCTGGCTGATTGTAGATCAGTACCTAAAATTTGTTTTTGCAATTCACATCCTTTGAGATATATTTAATTACATTTAATAACACATGCATATTTAATATAATCTTTTGTGACAGATTAACAGATCTTCACTATCATTATGTCTAATTCCTCTTGATGTTTTTGTCATTATTACCTATATATTTGGGGGAGAAAGAGAAGACTGTTTCGAAGGTGACAGTGATAAAGAAGAAACTTATGAAAAATGGTCGTTGTCTTTGTTTTCAGAAAACAAGCATCTCATTTCCCTGTAGAAGGGCGCTAGGGGTATCATAACTATATTTTGGAATAATTAAGTATTTTAGTAAATAGAAGAGCAAGATAAAGATTACCTACCCTTTTTGTGTTATATTAAGATATAAGACTGTGTTATAGTTTATAATAAAATGTTAAGAATCATTAATTATTATAATAGAATAAAAATGTTTGTCATTTTTGTCATGTTTTACCTGAGAAATTAATGTTGAAGCAAGTAACTTAGCAAAGTTATTAGATCTAAATAATAGGAAAATTATGTGCTTCTTATTGTCAGCATCTTTTAGAATTTTTTAAAAAGTATATTTGTGTTTTCACATATCTAGTAGCAGTTTATGAAAAAGTCAGTGAACGATAATAATGTTAGATGGTGGTAATACCCCAATTTAATTAACTGCATGGCATACAGATTCCTTTGTTATTGGGGAGTGTGGATATACCTCATCTATTTGACATAAAATTTAATAATCATATTTTGTTAGTAGTAATTAAGAGATAAGAAACAAAAAGAATCAGTAAACATCTTTATCTCAAGAACAGTCTTCTTTTCTTCCAAGGTATAAACATGCAGTGAGTGTCTACTGTATATGAGCACTATATCTTGTATTTAGATTAAATTTGTTACTCTTGCTTTTGACACGTGGATTTAAGTGAAATACTCTGAGGAGAATTGTAAGGCAATTGCTTTTATAACTTACATAATTTACATGGCTCTTTAATTTCCTTATATGTGAAATAGGAGGAAGAGAGGATTGGGTTAGAATATATAATTTCTAGGATCCTTTCCAGACTAATAGTCAAGTCAGAAAACTGCAGGTCTTGTTCTACATTTTATACAGTGATTATTATTATTTTTGTGTGAGGAAGATTGGCCCTGAGCTAACATCTGCCAATCCTCCTCTTTTTGCTGAGGAAGACTGGCCCTGGGCTAGCATCCATGCCCATCTTCCTCCACTTTATATGGGACACCGCCACAGCATGGTTTGCCAAGTGGTGTGTCGGTGTGTGCCTGGGATCCGAACCGGTGAACCCCAGGCCGCCACAGCGGAGCACGTGCACTTAACCGCTTGCACCACTGGGCCGGCCCCCAGAGTGATTATTTTTAAGATACACAAGAAAGCCTGTTAAAGGGGCAGAAACTAGTTATTCCTTTCTGAGAATTAGTTATAGCTTGATCCACAAATCTTTTTTATCCTTCATATTGTTTTCAGAAATAGAAGCAAGATATATGACCAAAATCTTTTTAAAATAGTGGAATGCCTTGATTTTTATCTTGGATTTAATTCTTCACAGTGGTAATCTTCTTAACATTTGATGACAAAAAAGAATTTAGAATTTGTGTATGACAAAAAAGACTTGTATGGTGAAACAAAAAACACTTCTTACAGCCTGTATCTTCCCAAATTTTTATTATTTTTGGAAATGCTTTTTGGCAAATATTTTGTTTTGTAAGTTTTATATTCCTATTGTTGAAAAAAATTGTTTAGCCGTTGCCTACTGCAATAGAAGCTATAATATTTTAACGGTGTCATGAGGTATCTCTGAGGAAGTGCTTTTTTTGTTTTTTAATGGTAAAGGATGTAAGTAATCTCTCTCAAATGTCAAATTAATTTAGGGTGTGTACTTTCTTTTTCCCTTATGATTACGTAGATAGGAAAATTGAATGTTCCAAACAACTCATGGAAAATGTTCTGCATCAACATTATTTGTACCACAAATGCAGTTCAATGCTTTTAATGGGATACAAAGTTACAGGTAGATTATTAAATATGAGAAAATGCTTTCTTGAAATAGGAAAGAAATCATGTTTTTGAACTGTCGTTTTAAACATCATAAATATTCTCATTATGCATAATTTTTGACTGAACTGGTCTCTTTAAGCTGGGGGAAAATTTTCAGAAAATAGAGCGTGTTGGGATGAATTCCATGAATTCCACCCACCATAGCTTTGCTCTGATTAATTTGAACTTATAATGTCAATACTTTAAAAAGAATGTAATCTTTAAATGATTACAGAATGGTGAGACATATGATGTCCTTATACTAAAGATTGCAATATTACACATCTGGAGTTTACACTTTTCAGAAGTAGGCAGCACCTGCATTTGGTCATTCGCACATTGTCTTTATTTCCCCTTTATCTCTGATTTTGTAAATGATCAGTTTTATGTTTACAAAAGATTATTCTGCCTATAGTGAGGAGAACCAGTTGGAAATAGGGAAGAATATATGTGGGCAGACTAGTCTGTTGCAGTAGGCCAGATGCGAGCTGGTGGCGGGTCGGGTAAGGTGGGAGTGTGAAGATGGAGAGAAGCTGGGTTCTTTGGCAGCCTCTCCAGTCACCCATTATTATTCCTAAATCTCTGTCCTATGCTCTTATAATCTCTCCACTTCCTCTCAACCCTTTCCACTGTGCCCTCTCTATCTCTTGTCATCAACAAACTCCTCTGTATTCTCAGCCTGTTCTCTGAATGTTCCACCACTGACTTGCCTTCACAGAAACCTGGTGGTAGTTTTTCTCCCATATCACATGTACCTCAGGGATGGGAGGTGGGATTGTTTTTCTTCTAGTGTCATTCTAGACCACTGTTCCCCCTCCCTCTTGTAAAACCGTTGTTCTTTGAGGTTCACATCATCAGTTTACCTCACTACCTCCCCTCCCTCTCAGCAACCTTCAGGTTCCCTCCCCTGCATCCCTCCCTCTGCAGTTGAAGGCCAGCAAACCATTCATGGTCTAGCTCTCCGCCTCAATACAACCATTAGTCCTTATATTTTCTCTCCATCCACGGCCCCCACTCCTGTTTTTCCATCCTTTATCCAGCTTAGATTCCCTGGCCTGTAATTATAGTCATTCATTTACAAATACCTGTAACTTCCTCAACCCCTTTATTCTTCCATCAGTCCCAAATTTAGATGAACTCAGCCTCCCACTTTCTTTATGCCCACGTCAAAGAAAGTACCTGAGGGCCAGCCTGGTGGCGTAGCAGTTAAATTCGTATGCTCCGCTTTGGCAGCCTGGGGTTCACGGGTTCAGATCCGGGTGTGGACCTATGCACCACTCATCAAGCCATGCTGTGGCAGCGTCCCATATACGAAATAGAGGAAGATGGGCACGGACGTTAGCTCAGGGCTAATCTTCCTCAGCAAAAAGAGGATGATTGGCAGTGGCTGTTAGCTCAGGGCCAATCTTCCTCACCAAAAAACAAAGAAAAAAAACCCACACAAAGTACCTGAGCATTGCTGGATAAAATCACATACCAAGGGCAGTTTCCTGTCACTACATGTGCAGGACGTCCCACTACAGCTGAGCATCCAGCACTGTAGCAGTTTTGTTGCTTTTCTAATAAGCTCACCCTTCTTCTCCCTTTCTTCAGTGACTGTTTCATATCTTGACCTCTGTATTGTGACTTCCTACTTTCTTTCCCCAGTTTATATTACTCCTGAGTATGCTCCTTCTCCCTACTACCAATAGTCTAGACCTGGTCACCATCATTTTTACTTTTGTCTCCTCTAATTCATTCTCCAAGCTGTAGCCAGAATGATCTTTTAAAAATATAAAGCTGATGATGTCACTCTCCAATTAGAATCCTTTAGTGTTTCCCATTGCTCTCCACTCTCTTCAGGCACCATGCTATCTATCCTTTGTTTTCTGTGTTCTGCACACTGGTTTCAAATAAGCTAAGCTCTTTCTTGTCTCAGGGATTTTTATTGTGTGTGTGTGAGGAAGATCAGCCCTGAGCTAACATCCATGCTAATCCTCCTCTTTTTGCTGAGGAGGACAGGCTCTGAGCTAACATCTATTGCCAATCCTCCTCCCTTTTTTCCCCAAGGCCCCAGTAGATAGTTGTATGTCATAGATGCACATCCTTCTAGTTGCTGTATGTGGGACGTGGCCTCAGCATAGCCAGAGAAGTGGTGCGTCGGTGTGTGCCTGGGATCCGAACCCGGGCCACCAGTAGTGGAGTGCGCACATTTAACCACTAAGCCATGGGGCCGGCCTGTTCAGGGATTTTTTTTTACGTGATATTACCTTTGGGATATTCCCTCTAAATAGTCCCACCCCCCCCCACCCCCCACCCAACTACCACACTAATTCCTCCTCACTCTTCAGATCTTAGCTTAAAGATCACCTCCTCAGAGAGGTCTTCCTTTCTGCTGAGAAGTGAAGAATAATGAGAATTAAGAGAGTATAAAAATTGCTGAAGAAGATTTATGACCTTTCAGGATACAGTTTTAGCAGCCAGATTATAGCAGGTTATGGGGAAAGGTATGTGGTAAGAACATAGGTACACATTACTTGTTCTAGAACCTGTCAGAGAAAAGGAGAGGAATAGTTTGGTGGTTGGAGGGCATAGTGGGTCAAGTGTGTGTGCTGTGAAAATGCGGGGGTCCTGAACATGCTGGAAAGCAGAGGGGAAGCAGCCAGCGAGTGAGGTTTCGGGAAAGGAACAGAGGTGGTTGATGATGCAAGACAAGATAGGGCTCCAATTTCAGCAAAGAAAAAGAGGAGGTTATCTGCCACGAGTGTGGGTCAGTGTTAATATGATAATTAACGTAAATTTGGTGAACTTGAGTCCTAGTCTATTTCAACTCAAGACATAAAATCTTTATGTTTGAGTTAGTTTCTAAATAGAGATGTTGTGTCTTTGCATTGGATTGTTTTTAAAATACAGAGTTTTAAAATAGTTTAAAATATTATGGTGTTTTCACGGTGCTAGAACTTTTCCACAATATTGTCTGTCTTGAAAGGTGTGAAATTTTATTTGAGCCCCAGAGTATTATGTCATTTGTCACTTCAGTCTTGGTCTATATTTCTTTTTATCCCCACACTGAATTTGACTTAATTTGTTAGCTTTTATTGTCTGTTAAAGGAAAGATCTTAAGAACTTAGAACCCCAGACAGACTTACTTGAGTAAAACAAAAATCCTTTTCTAATATTGGAATTTGCCATGTCAGAAATTAACTGTCTAAACATATCTTAAATAAAAGGGCTTTGCAACCATAAAACCAGAGAATTTGAGACCTAGAAGAGATATTCAGGTTGCTGGTTCAGGTCCCTCGTTTTCAGATGAGAGAGAGAGTTGAGAAAGAGAGATTGTCTGAAATACATTGTAAAATTGGATGCTGTAGATGAAATCAAGAAATCTATGACCAGAAAAATTGAAATGAGTATTGCTGTGTTAACCAAAATGAAGTTTTAAAAGAACAGCTACTATTCTTTGTGTGCCTGTTAGTGAAAGGTCGGAAGTTGGTATTGATTGCATGCTATAATGAGAGAGGAAATTAGGCACTTACATTTCTCCTTACTTTTTAACTTTTTAATGTGTAATATATGTATGCAGCACACAATTCAAAAAGTACAAATGGGGGCCGGCCCGGTAGCACAGCAGTTAAGTGCGTGTGCTCCGCTGCAGCAGCCCGAGGTTCGGATCCTGGGTGCACACCAACGCACCGCTTGTCAGGCCATGCTGTGGCGGCGTCCCATATAAAGTAGAGGAAGATGGGCATGGATGTTAGCCCAGGGCCAGTCTTCCTCAGCAAAAAGAGGAGGATTGGCAATGGATGTTAGCTCAGGGCTGATCTTCCTCACAAAAAAAAAAAAAAAGCACAAATGGGTTTACGGTGAAAAGCAGCCTTGTCCCTCAGCCCCTCTGCTCCTCATATACATTTGTCCAGAGATATTCTATGCATTTAAAAACATGCTTATAGGGTTTTTTTCCCCCTAACAAATGATAGCATAATGTGTACACTATTCTGTGTTTTCTTGGGGATGGTTTCATATCAGTATGTACAGAGATGCCTCATTTTAAAAGAAGGAGCACTAAGCTCTGACATGCTACAAGACATATTTATATGGTACACTTTAAGGACATCTTGGTTGGGTATAAAATTGGGGGGCAAAATTTTCTTTTTTTCCTACTACTTAGACCACGTTGCTCTGTCGTCGTCTTTATCAGTGTTGCTCTTGAGAAATTAGGCTGAGCTGAGGTTTTTTTCCTTGCTTGTGCGTGATTTCTTATTTTTGCCTAATAACCCACATAAGCCTTTCTTTATTCTTAAAGTTCCATAAATATCATGATTCTACAAATTCAAGGTTTAATTTAATAAAGTTTTACCCTATCATATCTTTGAATTTACATTTATTCTTTTTTCTTTATAAGCCTTTTTGAAGAAGACTTCTGTATATTATTTAGACTCCATTTCTTCCTCTTCCATATCTATTGTCTTTTCTATGAATTGTCTTTATATTTGTTGGTCTTTTCCATTTTGTTTTATATGATTTCTCCATGTCCTTATTTTTCTTTTTAGTCACATTTATTCTATTTTTGGTTGCTTCTTAATGTGTCTTTTAACTCTAGAATGTTATTTTTCTCTTCATTTTTTTTCTGAGTTCTACCAGCTTGATTTTCATTTCCTTCTGTTGGTGTATGATCTCTTCTTTGAACCTTTGTTTTTTTTCTTTGATCTCATTTTTTTAAAGAGGGGTCACATTTCCTATGGTTGTCTTTAGACTTTGCAGAATTATTTATCTGAACTCTTCCTGTGTTTCTTTGAATAGTTCTTGTGTTGTGTGCTCTTAATTTACCTTTTTCTCTTTATAAAAATATTTTTTGCAGATTGTATGCAAAGATCCAGTATTGGTTATTTTCTGATTATTATTTATGTTGCAATAGGGTAGGTGGTTGGGTATAAGCATGGGCAGCCTGCAACTTTTGCTTGTTAGGCTTGTTACCCTAATACTCTCTGACCAAATCTGTTATTTCCCTTGTCCTAGATTTCATTTCCCATTAGTTTTGGGCATTGAAAAGAGAGGGTGGTTCTTTATGTCAGGTTTTCAGTGTCATAACAATGAAATGCCACTTCTACTCTACATCTGCTGCTTCAGTCACCATTGGCTAAAGAATTAGATGTAATATATATGGCATAGTAACAAGAATTCTGTTCAGTCTGCCCCTGCCTTTCTATGATATTCAAATGTAGTTCAAAGAAACATTCCCTATCTCTCCTATGGCTTATACTTCTGATTTCACTCATCTAATGATAGCATCAATAGAATCATTGCATTTTCTGTTCAGAATTATGTTTTTTGGAGAAATCTGTTTACTGCTTGTGGCCCAAGAAGGCATGTAATGGCTTTCAGCATGTTCTCTTCCCTCATTTAAAACTTGCAGGTATGTTTCATAGTTTATGATTTGGAGCTATGATAGCTTTCTTGCTTCAATTATATAGTGAAGTTGCAAAATTATACTCATTACTTACCAGGTGTGCAAGGAAATGTAGTTTCCTTATTGTCTATCACATGTAATCTTCGTCATGAGCCCTCTACCTTTAACAAGAGGGGACGAGGATTAAAAACTTGCTGAAAACAGAATCTTTAGACTCTTTTGGTTTAAACACTGTCTTGTTTCATGTTTGTTCCCCTTCCTCCAGCTTCCACCAAGGTGGAGTCTGGGTGCATGTAAGAGGGACCTTTGTAAATGTGGTCAGACTGGCCTCATAACTATGGATGTGGGGAGGAGAACTCAGATCCACACTGTCCTTACAAGACTTTGTTGCAAGGACCCGGACCGGTGACTGTCCGGTAATGATTCATCCTATTTGGCATGGAAGCCAGTGAAGAGGCTCCTGCTACCTATAGTCCTGGTTACTATTTGCCTGCAGTCATGGAGTCCCCCGTACCATGTGGGCTTCGTCTGGACCCAGACCTTCTCTAGTCATCTCAGTAGGACAGGTGGAAACTTCTGGACTCCTGCCATGATGTACTTGGGTCATTTGTCAAGTCTCTTCCTCCATCAATGCTGTACTGTTGCTCCCATACCATGTTAGGAATGCTGTGAAACCAAGTACTGGGCTTTACTAGAAGCCTGCTGCGTCCCCTAGACTATATCCCAGAAGTAGACCTCCAGCCCAGGTATTTTTAGGGTACCTGATACCTGTCAGAATGTTTTCACCCCTCTCTCTCCACTGCCACCTTCCTACCTGTTCCCAAGGGTCCACGCAGAAAAGGAAGTAGGAAGGACCCTGATTTCTGATACCTTTCTCTTCCCTCTGTATCTTTCCTTCATGTAATCCACAGGGACCTGAAAGGGCCTTTTTTTATTTTCATATTTCTTTCTGGAAGGAACTTTCCTTCTGTTCTTCTTGCCAAGTTAACATTCACATCTACTCATCCAATAGCAGAGGATGCAGGGAAAAAAATCAGTTTATCAGGAAGGGAAGATAAATCAAAAATACTCTTTTCAGGTGCTGAGCTGGTGGCGTAGTGGTTAAGTTCACTCACTTGGCTTTGGCGGTCAGGGGTTCACAGGTTCAGATCTCAGGCACGGACCTACGCACCACTCATCAAGCCATGCTGTGGCGGTGTCCCACATACAAAATAGAGGATGATGGGCACAGATGTTAGCTTAGGGCTGATCTTCCTCAGCAATAAATAAATAAATAAATAAATAAATAAATAAATAAATAAATAAAATATTGTTTAAAAAAACTTTTCAATTTTTGAAGAGGTAGATTTTCTCCCTATGTTTTCGTTTTTTATGTCAGATTCATTGAGGTATAATTTATGTAAAATTTATTCTTTTTAATTGTATGGTTTGGTCAGGTTTTGAAAAAATATATGTAGTTGTGTAATCACCACCAAAATCAAGATTTACAACATTTCCATCACCACAAAAAGTTCTCTTATGCCCCTTCCTAGTCCAAGTCATCCTCATGCCCTTTGCCCCTAGCAACCACTGATTTGATTTCTGCCTTTTCCAGGATGACATATAAATGGAATCACATGGTATATACTCTTTTGTGTCAGCCTTCTTTCACTTAGCATAATACTTTTGAGATGCTTATTGCTAATTCCTTTTCCATTATACCGTATTTGTTTATCCTTTAATCAGTTCATTGGACTTTTGCGGTTTTTCTGATTTGAGGCTGATGTAAACATTCTGCTATATATATTCTGCTATCATAAACAAGCTTCTATGAATATTCATGAACAGGTCCTTTTGTATACATATCTTTTCACTTCTCTGGGATTTTCTAAAGTGGGTTTACCATTTTGCATTCGTACCAGCAATGTATGAAAGTTCTGATTGCTCCACGTCTTTGTCAGCTCTTATTATTATCACTCTTTTTCATTTTAGCCATTCCAGTGGATGTGTAGTGCTATATCATTATAGTTTTAATTTGCCTTTTCCTAATGACCAATCAATGATGTACTTGTTATCCATCTTCTTCTTTGATGAAGTTTCCGATCAAATCTTTTGCCCATTTTTTTAAAAATTCAGTTGTTTTTCTTATTGAGTTATAAGAGCTCTTTGTATATTTTGGATACAAGTCCTTTATCAGATATGTGTTTTGCAAGTATTTTCTCCCAACTCATGGCTTGACTTTCCTTTTCTTAACAATGTCTTTCAAACAGAAGTTTATAATTTTGATGAAGTCCAATTCATCTGTTTTTTCTTCTAAGATTTCTATTTTTTGTGTCTGGAAATCTTTGCCTGGACCAAGGTCATAAAGATTTTCTCTTGTTTTCTTCCAGGAGTTTTTTAGTTTTAGGTTTTACATTTAGTTTTAATCATTTTAAGTTGATTTTTTTTTTTATTGTGTGGGGTAAAGGTCAGGGTTTATTTTTTTGAATATGGATGTTCAGTTGTTCTAATGCTATTTGTTGACAAACTGTACTTTCCCCATTGAATATCTTGGCACTTTTTTTGAAAATCAATTAACCATTTGTGTGTGGGTCTCTGAACTCTCAATTTTATTCTTTTAATGAATATGTCTATTCTTAACCAGTGTCTTGATTACTGTAGCTTTATGGAAAGTCTTAAAATCAAGTGGTGTTGAGTTCCCCAAATTTGCTAATTTTAAAAATTGTCTTCACTATTCTATATCCTTTGCTTTTTTGTATATATTTTAGAATCAGCTCATCAATTTATAATGCAAAAAAAGCCTGCAGGAATATTGATTGGAATTACATTGACTATATAGATCAATTTGGGAGAAAACTTAATGTCTTAATAATTCTAAAACTCTTCTAATGCATGAACATGATATATATCTCCATTTTTTAGATCTTCTTTAATTTCTCACAGAAGTACTATTTCTGGTTTTTGAAAAAGTGAAACTCCTCCCTCTGTTTTCATTTGTTACTTATTTTTTAACAGCTTTATTGAGATATAATTCACATACCTTACACTTTGCTCATTTAAAATGTACAATTCAATGGCTTGTAGTATATTCACAGAGCAGTGCAACCATCACCACAATCAATTTTAGAACATTTTCATCATGTCAAATAAGAAAGCCGTACCACACAGCTGTCACCCTTCAATCCCTCCATCCATCCCCACCACGCCCCCCGTCCCCCACCCTCAGCTCAAGGCAACCACCAATCTGCTTTCTACCTGTATGGGTTTTTCTATTCTGGACATTTCATGTAAATGGAACTATATAATTTGTGGTATTCTGTGACTAGCTTCTTTCAGTTAACGTGCTTTCAAGATTCGTCCATGTTGTAGCATGTATCAGTGCTTCATTCCCTTTTGTTGCCAAATAATATTCCATTGTATGCATTTGTCACATTTTGTTTAAACATCCTTAGAAATGGTTTATTTCAGGTTGTGGTAAATTGATTCCTTCTTTAACATGATATGAGTGGATTAGGTTTTTTTCTCAATTCCCTCTCATATGCCCTAAAGATGGCAGTTGCAGTTTCATTCTGTCAGCTTTGTGGATTTGAAATTAATATCAAATGCAAATTTTATTTTTATTTATTTTTTTTTTTTAGGAAGATTGGCCCTGAGCTAACATCTGTTGCCCATCTTCCTCCTTTTTTCTCCCCAAAACCCCCGTAGATAGTTGTATGTCATAGTTGTACATCCTTCTAGTTGTTCTGTGTGGGACACGGCCTCAGCATGGCTTGATGAGCGGTTCGTACGTCCGTGCCCAGGATCCGAACTGGCGAATCCTGGGCTGCCGAAGGGGAACGCACGAACTTAACTGCTATACCACCGGGCCGGCCCCTCAACTACAAATTTTAAATGGTTATCATTCAAAATCTTTCTTAACAGCCTCTAACTTTCTTTTTTCACAAATAAAACTTTTATAATTGATTATTGAGCTTTTTTAACCTTTTAAATTTAGAAGCCATTTCAAAGCAAATATTGTTTTCGGTTTTAAAAGGCACTTACTATTTATAAAACCCCATCTATTGAGAGCTTCTTTTGGAACTCTTTCATTGCATAAGGGAGATATTTAATTTGGAGGGAAGGGGCTAAAGAGGATAATTTTTAAATGTCTTATTGCTGCTTTAATCAAAACTACAGCCTTTTTGCTTCTCAGATTTTTATCGGGTAGTGTTTTAATAGTAAATAATTTATGAGATAGTATGATTATCTGACCTTATTTTTAAAACTCATTTAAGGGTAGTAAAACCATTAGAGACAGGAGAAGGGGGAAAATATCTAGGACCTACCACGATGGGAATATTGGTGGAGACTTTAACATGTTAACTTATTTAACCTTTACAGCACCATCTCGGATAGATATTTTTACTATATTGTAGTTTGGAAACAGAAGCTCAGAGAGGTTAAATACTCCAGCTTAGTAAACAACTCTGACCAACTCTGACTTAGTAAAACAGCGAAGTCAAGTGAGACCCAAGTCAGTGTGATTCCAAAGCCATTGTTTTTTCTTCCCAGTTACTGAATTGTCCTGTATGTAGAGGGAGGCCACTGAACTCAGAAACACAAGCGAGTGCATAATATATGTCGTACTATATTTCATTACATAGCCGATGGCATATCTTTGTTTCTAGACTTTATGACCATACTATAGGGGAAATATATAAATACATAAACATCTGTTTAGACATATACATCTATATATATACGTACACATATTCTTCTAAACTGTATAAGTCTGTGTATCTTTTATTTTAATAAAAGTGAGTATCTTTTAAGAGAATTAAGCGATAGTGAAGGGATTGTTAGGGATCATACATCTTGGCTCTGCTACAGGTTTATTTTGAAACTTGAGCAAACTTAAATATCCGTTTATTGGGTTGTTTACTGTAGACTTAAAATAATAATGTTATTTTCTCTTACCTCTCATATTAAAGAGTTAGGGCATCAGTAAGTGAAAAGGAAGAAATTACTAATAGGACTTTTTATTTTAAATTAACTTTGATTTTTTTCTTTCAGTTTTACATATTTGATTTAAAGTTAGAATTTTTCTCTTAGAAGGATCTCTGTTTTAAAAGATTATGCATTTTTTTGGCATCTTCGTAAGTGATGACTTGATGAAATTAGTTATTTATGATCAACAAAAATATGACAGAACTTTGGAAAGTTCAAATAGACTTTTAACATTCAACACCAAAGATTTTTGCCTAATTAAAGCTTCTGTTTCTTTAAGATAACAATGCTTAGTCCTTCATTAAAATTAACACAGAAAAAGTTCTTTCTTGGTCCTTGGAGAGGATATTATATGCAAGCCCTGTTGTGTGGGTTGCAAAATGTCACTGGAATTTATATGCATTACTTGTCTAATTGCAGTAAATGTAGCATGGCCAGATAGGTTTAGAGTTAGAAGGCTGTTTGTTACTTACTGGAAATCACTTGAAACCTCAGTACCCAGAGGCAGCTGTGCCCAGGTCTTTCACCTCTCCCTAGAGATGATGAAGAAGACTCTTGTTGGACCCTGTCTTTCATGGCGGGAGCAGTAAACATGACAGGTTGTTTGGGAGCCATCTGTTTAAAATGGCTGCTGCTTTGTATGCAGCAATGAACTTGAGATCAGTTTTCTGTCTTTCTTCATGGTAACAGTCTTATTTGGTGTCACAACAGGTGGAAGTTGATGGGTCGAAACTAAATGTGACGAGCACGTGGAACCTGGCTTCACCCTTATTGTCTGTCAATGTTGATGGCACTCAGAGGATGATACAGGTAAATGTTCTGATTTTCTTAGAGGGCTCCATCAAGTCCAAAATCCTTACCAGTACCTATGTGGTTAACACTTACAGATATAGCAGGGAAAAGCTGCATATTATCCATCTCATACATTTTATAGTTGAAAAGATTTTTTCTTGTTTTAGAGGATCTTAAGTCTTGTTCTGAAGAATCAATGTTTTCTTTTTTCAAGGAATCCAGGAAGGTTAGTGTGTTATACTTTGTTGTAAGTAAAGCATCCTGCATGCTTTTCTAAAAATACTAGAAGATTAGCAGTTTTCTTTGCCATTGTGAGTTTATAGTTGTAAAATATGATGTACTTTCTTTTCTATGCAATTGAAATTGTGTAGTATTAGATCAGCAAAAACATGAACTATTCAGGCTGACTTTCCATAGCACATTGATGCCTTTTAAAAATTGAGTAATCTTGGGGCTGGCCCTGTGGCATAATGGTTGGGTTCCTGTGCTCTGCTTCGTCGGCCTGGGGTTCACAGGTTCGGATCCTGGGTGCAGACCTACGCACTGCTTCTCAAGCCACACTGTGGCAGGCGTGCCACATATAAGGTAGAGAAAGATGGGCACGAATGTTAGCCCAGGGCCAATCTTCCTCAGCAAAAAGAGAAAGATTGGCAACAGATGTTAGCTTAGGGCAGATCTTCCTCACACATACATAAAAAAATTGAGTAATCTTAATTTGTTAACCTTTCTTTTCCCCCCCAATATAAAATGTCTTGCATTGAGGAGATACCTTGAAATCCAGAGTTGATTGAAAGTTCTTTGTAATCAGTGACCTATATTTTAAAGTAGATAGCTATGAAAAGAGATTCTGCCAAAATTCGTTCACCTCACCTCATAGTTGAGGTTTAGGGTTCCAGGAAAAACAAAACAAAAAACACCATGGAACCTGTGGTTATCACATGCAAATAAAAGTCATAAAACCCCCATTGCATTAAATACTCATTCTTTTTCTTTTTTATGAAGATGTTTTTGCTTTCCCTTAATTTGATTTTACACAGGAAACTGATTTTAAAACCTAGGGAAATCAAGAGAATCAGAGATAAAGACTACTCTAAACTAGATTCATATATACCTCTATTAGAGACTCTGAGGCAGAGGATTCCAGAAACCCCCAGTTAATATTTGATAACTAAACGAAACCCAGGTTCAGTTGGTATGTTATCTCTATGGTTCTAAGAAATACTGAACTCTCAGTAGTGAGTTCTATGTTTTGACTTTGGTTTTATGACTTGTCCCAGTATATTTTTTCTCTCATATTTTCTTTCATATTCTAATTAGAAGGTGAAACACTTTGAGATCCTTGGAAAAACTATCATTATGTAATTTCACATCACTTAGATCCATTTATTATGTCTTCAAAAAAATGGTTGTATCACACTTGTTTATGTTCGATAGAATATGCTCTGCACTGAATGTGCTATGGCTCAGGCATTCACGTATTTTGGTCAGGAGGACGTGGTATGACCTCTCAGTTGTGAGTGAGAGAGATATGAATCTACTATCCAAATCTTTGTATCATGATATTTTCTGCATCCTTCTCAATGACTGTGTAGATAGGTGTCTTAATGGCACTTTTACATGTAGAGTTTCTAGCTAAATTAACATTAGATATGTTAGAGTGTATTTATATTTATATATATTTATATATTCTAAGTAATACATTTAGAATAATCCCCAGAAATATTTTTCCTAGCATAGGGATAATGTTCAGTAAATCCCTTTTCATTCTTGTGAGCTCTTTGCTAAAAAAAAGCGTTAATGTGAAATAAATGACTCCTTAAGGCAGACCCCTTGGCTCTTTAGAGGAAGTCATTACTTTCAGTTAAGTGCTCTCTCAGTGGAAGGAAATGAACTCTTTCAGAGAGGTAAATGGTATACTGAAGAAGAAAAGTCTTTTACTTAAAAGAAGATGAGGAAAATTTTTCCTTACCAGAACAGATGAATTTTATTTACTTACTGAATGCATTAGCATTCAGTGTTGACTCTTCATCTCCAAAATATGGTGTGGTGCCCATGAAATATAATAAGAATAAATAACTCATAGTGCTTACTGTGTATCAGTTCTAAGCACAGTACATATATTTAACTCATTTCATCGTCACAACTGTATGAAGTAGGTACTGTTATTTATACTTTTGTAAATGAGGCAACTGAGGCTCAGAGAAACTAAGTGACTTGCTGAAGGTCACCCAGCTAATAAGAGGTAGAGCCAGGATTTGAATCTAAGCAGTCTTGCTGTGACATCTATGCTGTTAAGCATTACACTATGCTGAGGCAAGCTAGGTAACTTCCCTATGATTACAAAGCCACGAAGAAGCTGAGCAGAAATTTGAACCCTGGCAGTGTGACCCAGAGTGTGTGCTTCTAACCACTATGCTATGTAGGACTTTTCTATTTTCCCCGTCAGAGTTCTTCAATTAGTAATTTACCTCTCATTCATATTGTAAACCACTGATGCTCAATCTTTAATATGCTTCAGAATCAACTAGAAGACTTGTTGCAATTCAGATTGTTGGACCTACCTGCAGAGTTTACTCTGATTTAGTAGGTCTTGGCATGGTGTACATTTCTAATAAGTTTCCGGGTAATGATGATGCTAGTGGTCCAGGGTCCACAGTTTGAGAACCACCATTAAACCTTTGCAATCAGAGAATACGTTGGGAATGATGAGCAAAAGTGAGGTAAGTAGGAGCAAGTCCCTGGAAGCCTTGTTAATCACATAGTGTGGGCTCTGCTTTATCCGGGGGCCGATGGGGACCCGTGGCAGAGTTTTCCTTAAGGAAGTGATGATGTGAACAGAGTTGGAGTTCAGAAAGAGCTTGTTCTGGTTGCGTTGTAGAGAGTGGATTGAAGAAGAATGAACTGGAGGCAAAGAGCAAAGTTAGAAGATGTTAGAGAAATGGAGGTGGGAAATCATTTTGCCTGGAAAATATTAGTAGTTGGGATGAAGAGCACTGTGTGATGAAGGGATCTGAAAGAAGGACAGGAGGAAAGAACTGGTGGCTTCACAGTGTTCTCTCTTGGTTTCTCTTCCACCTGCCTGTAAGCATGGGCACATCTTCAAGGTTTATTCCTAACTCCTTTTTTCTCTGTGCTGACTTCCTGGGCTGCATTGCCCGAGAGTTGCGGCTCACTACTTCCAAGCAAATAGCTATGAAAATGCTACTGTGTATTTATTTGTATTTCTCTTGCACTTGCTTATGGTAAATTCAGAGACGAATTATGGGATGGTTATTACCACAGGTATTTTTCAAGTGATTTTATGGTAATCACTTCTTTTTTTCCTGGATTTTTTACATACATTTAAACTTTTTATTATTAAATATTTTATATACACAAAGTAATATTTATTAATCTTATGAAAACTAAAGAATAACACGATGAACCTATTTACCCACCATCTAGATTTAAAAAGGAATCATTGCCAATACTGTTGACTTTGTGCTCTCCCTTGTTTAAATCTTCCTGCCCCTAGAGGTAATCACCATCTTGATTTTTAAGTTTATCACTCTCTTCCTTTTAGGGATATTTATATACAGAGTAAAACTGTAAACAATGTATTACTTAGCTATTCATGTTTTTAAACTTTATGTAAATGGCACCATACTCCCTATTCTTCTATGAGTTGCTTTTTCCTCTAGTATTGTTTGTGAGATTGGTCCATGCTGATGCAAGCAGCTTTAGTTTATTTCCATGCTACATGTTACTAAATCATATTAATATACCACAATTTATGTATTCTTTCTACCCTAGGCATTTTTGTTATTTATTTTGTTATCACAAATAATGCTTCTGTGAAATTCTTCTAGTACTATATGTTTCCTCTTGAAATGAGAGTTTCTCCAAGGAATATGCCAGTAGAATAGCTGGGCTGTAGGGACTATGCATCCTTAATCCTACATAGTAATGCCAAATCGTTTTCCCTATGTGGCTGTACCAGTTTACATGCCTACCAATAGTGATGATGATGATATTAATAATATGAATAATAAGCTAACCTTATTGTATACTTATGTCAGTCCCTGACTGTTCTAAGTACTTCTTTGTATTAATTTACTTAATCCTCACAGCAATCCAATAAAGAATGTACTAATGTTATCCCTAATTTTGCAATTGGGGAAATAGGCTTATAGAGGCTAAATGGCTTGTCCAAGGCATTCTGCTAGTAAATGGAAGAGCCAGAATTTGAAACCAGGAATCGGTGCCCTTAACAATTTTGCTTCACATCCTAGTGAACCCTTGGTATCCAGACTACTTAAATTTTTCCTGACTTGTAGGTTTAGATGGTATCTCTTTGTGGTTTTAATGTATATTCCCTGATTAATAATGACAATGAGCATTTAAAAATATATTTATCGACAGTCCTGTTTTCTCTTCTTCAAAATGCCTGTTCATGGCTTTTGCCCCTTTTTTAATTATATTGTTTGTCTTTTTCTTATTGATTCTTAAAAGCTTTTCATATTTTGTGGATCCTGATCCTTTGTTAGTTATATGTATTACAAATAACTTCTCCCAGTTTGTAGCTTGTATTTTTACCTTTTTGTGTTATACAAGTGAAATTTTAAATCAGAGATTTACTATCAGAGTTTTCATTCTTTTCCTTTATGGTTTGTATATTTTGTATTTGTTTAACAATCCTCTTCTACTTCCAAGCTTATAAAGATACTTGCCTATATTTTTCTTTTAACCTTTTAAGTTGTGCTTTTCACATTTAAATCCTTAATCCCCCTGGGACTGGTTACTGTGTACCGTGTGAGTTAAGATCCAATTTTACTTTTTAAAATAGGGATAACCAGTTGTGCCAGCACCAGTTAAAGTCATGTTTTTCACCCTCTTACTAGCTTGCCACCCTCTCACCTTTCCAACCTCGAACTTCTCTAGAAGGCATATTTTGTCTATGAAGTGTTTCTCAATTAATTGTAAACAAAAAGATAATTTTTCCCTTAATATGAAACTCTGGTCACTATATTTGCTTTCACAAGCTCTCTATCAATCACTCTCTTTCATTTTTTATTTATCTCTAGGAAATCTCAGCCACTTAAAAAGGGTGTGTGTGTGTGTGTGTGTGTGTGTGTGTGTTGCAGGCTCAGAGTATCAGATGATATTTAAGATACACCTTAGAAAAACATGTTCCTGAAATCGGAGATGGATTGGGAAGCATTGAGGTAGGGAAGTAATGCAAGCTAAGCGTGGGAAAATAGATTGGAGGAGCTAAGTTATGAATGGAGGGTTAAAGAGTCTGTACTTTTCAATTAACAGTGGAGATATCATTGAAACATTTTTACAGAGAAAGTAATGTCCATTAAAATGCTGTTGTGGAAGGTTAATGTGTCTTCATAATAGAAGAAGGGTTAAGGGATTGAAGGGGGAAGTGGGAAGGAGTTCATCAAGAAGATAATCATTTTACTTCACTCATGAGGTAACAGATCCTAAACTAGGGTGCTGGCAGTGTAGAGAAAAAAGGGGGTTGGGTTTGAGAGAAGTTGATGATGAGAACTTGACACAATTTGTTGAGTGCCCTATGCATGAAGTGGGAACCATAAGGACCACAAAATCCTGTCTCCACAAACACTGGACCCCTGCATCGACCATTTGTCTTTTTGTTTTTTTAATGAGCTTTTATCAGCCTTACATGTCATCATTAGGTGGTTATCCCCTTAAAGACAAGGTCTTGAAAGTGAACCCCACATTCTGTGCTTTTACAAACTAAGCCACCAATCACCTACCAATTTCTAAAAGCAGGCAAAAAATGATAGAAATTCAGAATTCTATGCCAATCTGAGATTAGGGCTATTGTTCTTTTATTAGGTTTTTCTTTCTTCAACACTGTTTTATAAACTTAACAAGATTTTCTTTAATTGTGGTAAAATATACATAACATAAAATTTACCATTTTAACCATATTTAGTGTATATAGTTCAGTGGCATTAAGTGCATTCATATTATTGTACAATCATCACCACTCTAGAACTTTTTTATCATCCCAAACTGAAACTCTGTTCCCATTGAACACTAACACCCCCTTCCCCACCTCTCCATAGCCCCTGGCAATCACCGTTCTGTTTTCTGTCTCTACGAATTTGACTACTCTATGTACCTTATGTAAGTGGAATCATGCAGTATTTGTCCTTTTGTGACTGGCTTATTTCACTTAGCATAATGTCTTTAAGATTTATCCATGTTGTAGCATGTGTGAGAATTTCCTTCCTTTTTAAGGCTAATATTCCATTGTACGAGCATACCACATTTTGTTTATCCATTCATCTGTCTATGGTCACTTGGATTGTTTCTACATTTTGGCTATTGTGAGTAATGCTGCTGCGAACATGTGTGTATAAATACCTTTTTGAGTCCCTGCTTTCAATTCTTTTGGGTATATACACAGAAATGGAATTGCTGGATCATCTAGTAATTCTGTGTTTAATTTTTTGAAGAACTACCGTACTGTTTTCCACAACAGCTTGCACCATTTTACGTTTCTATCTGCAATGCACAAGGGTTCCAATTTCTCCACATTTTTCCTAACACTTGTTATTTTCCAGTTGTTGTTGTTTTATAATAGCTATCCTAATGGATATGAAGTGGTATCTCATTGTGGAACAGGCTTTATTTAGATAGTTATTGAGAAAGCATTCAGCTACTTCCCAATACTTGCCTTGCCTTTGTCTGTTTTACTGTGTAACCAGTTCACTGCATAAATGGAACTTTTTTTGTACAAATAGAAGCGACTTTGTTACAAATGAGTTTCTAACACCCATTCTCTCAACTTATTCTTTCCTCCTCTGCATAAAATCAGGCATAAATTCTCACAGTCTATACAGCTGCTACCAGGTAATAAGCAAGCAGTATTCTATTTGGATTGAGTTCATTGTAATGTCAAAACTGGTAAAACCTCCCCTGAACTCGGTTCCACCTCAGACTGAGAAATTTTTATAGGGAAGATGAGAGTGTTGCTTTCTTCTTTCTTGCTTTAAATCCTCTCCCACTTCTTACCTGCTGTTTGCGGTCTCTCCAAAGTTGCAGTTTGGAGTAAAGACGAGAGGTTCATGGCAGAAAGAACTAGGTTGACCTGAGCAGGTGTAATCTGGCATTCATTCTTTTCAGGCATGGCAAATGTCCGGCACTGGCTGGTGTCTTCTGGGACAGTTTTGTGGATTTGGGGAATTCCTTATCTGCAGAACCCTTAATGCCTGCTCTGTCTTTTCCAGTTGCCTTCAGCCTCCTGACTCCCATCCCTTCAAATGTTCCTGTTGGGCAGAGTCTCTCGTAATGACCCAGCCTGGGTATCTTCTGCACAATCCACATCTGGGCCACAAGAAATAGTTTTTATAAATCCTTGCCTTACCAAACTCTTCTCTTCTTGCTGTGTCACCAAAAGGCTTCCTGATCCTTCTCACGGTGTCCCTCAAAACCCAGGAGATACGTGGAAAACCAAGTGATGCTCATGAAGTCCCTTTCACTAAGCTTAAAGTGTTCAACCTCAAATTCTTAGCTTAGGAATTGAACCTCTTCTGATGAATTTTTAACTTTTTTCATATTCTCTTGAGGTGGGAGATGAGCAATTGCTGGTTTCACAGTTTCTTAGCATGTCCTGCTAGGTAGCCTAGTCTAACATCTTGAGGGTATGTGAGTACTTAGCACCTATTTAGTTTTATTGCTGAATCCCTGTGACTGCCTGAAAAGTAGCAGTTAACATCTTTATCTGATTAGATGGTAAAGTAGCTGAGGAGGAAGCATACCTTTGCTTTAGGAATTAGCTCCCTATTCATCCAATCAAATCCAGTCAGATCATATTATCTATTCACTTTCCTGGTTTTCATTGGTAAACCTCATAAGCTTAATATTATCCATTACTTTCTTTAAAAATAAATTGTATTTTGGCATGTACCATCATTTGGATAATAAATTTCATACTTTCCTAACTTCCTTTAATTGATCTAAATTACCTGTTTCAGTTTTGATTTGATCTTGGATTCCCACTGCCTTGCTGAGTTTCTGGCACATGTAAAGGCCCAACAACTGGATGAATGGATGAGTGAATGAATGAGTGGATAGTCATCCTACATTTTGTAATTTCAGGAATAAATCCGTCTTATCAATACCTTCATTTTAAGATTTAGATTTTATTTCTTTTAAGCCTTCATCAGAAAAGCTATGTTGAGAGCCAGCCCTGATGGCCTAGTGGTTAAAGTTCCGCACTCTCTGCTTTGGCGGCCCGGTTCGCTTCCTGGTTCCAGAACCACACCATCCGCCTGTCAGTTGCCATGCTGTGGCGGTGGCTCACACAGAAGAACTAGAAGGACTTACAATTAGATATACAACCATGCTTGGGGCTTTGGGGAGAAGAAGGAAAAAAAATGACCTTCTAGCATTTGCAGAATCCATACTCTGTTAAATAGCATGGCTGGTGATCTCTGCAGATGCAGAATCACTGTAGTTGCTGTGAGAGCAAAGAGAAACAAGAGGGCTCCCAGGGACTCACCCACAGAATTATCTTGCTTGTCAAGCACACTTCTTTTCAGTCAAGTAAATATCTTTCCTATTTACCTTCATTTGCTCTGAGTAGCACCTGAGCTGTTCAAGGCTAACAGTATCACCTATTGATAGGTATTGACAGGTAATAGGAAAAGGTCCACCTCAGGCTATTCCTGATTTCCTCTTTCTCAAAAGTTTATGCACATGTTGTTCTGCTCTCTCTTGCCTGGTGTCACTCATTATTCATGGCTCAGTTAAGTCTACTTCACACAACCTCTTACTCTGATGTATCCATCTAGCTGCTTTGTCTTCTCCTCTGACTTCACGAAAATCATACTCTTGGATAAAAATTCTAACCATTGTTTATAACTTTAAGTGTAAAGCTAGTGATGCATCTATCTGAAAGGAGGAGGAGGTCGTATATTTTGAAATGAAATAATTTATAACAAAGAACTGGGGATATTAACCTTGAAAACTCGTGAAGATACTTAGAGGTCCTTTTTAGAAGTTTTTTAAGTTTTTAATCTATTCCTTCATTTAATAATTAAACCAAGTTTTCCTTAAATATCATTATTCAAGGAAAATAAAATGATGGTATTTCATATTTATTTTCTTTATGTTGGGTATATGCCAGTATTTTCCTACTATTTTCATTGCAAATGTAGAGTCTGTCAGTAATAATGTTTATTAAATAGATCTTAATGGTATAATCTGAGACCCTAACAGTCATTTCTTATTCTTTTGTAGAAAGATATATTCTGATTTCCAGATTACCAATTTAAAAAGTTGTGGAATGAGGGGCCTGCCCGGTGGCGCAAGCGGTTAAGTGTGTGTGCTCTGCTGCAGTGGCCCGGGATTTGCCGGTTCGGATCCTGGGTGTGCACCGACGCACCACTTGTTAAGCCATGCTGTGGTGGCGTCCCATATAAAGTAGAGGAAGATGGGCACTGATGTTAGCCCAGGGCCAGTCTTCCTCAGCAAAAAAGAGGAGGATTAGCATCAGATGTTAGCTCAGGGCTGGTCTTCCTCAGACACACACAAAAAAAGTTGAGGAATGAAACAGCATTGTCCAATAGAAATCTAATATGAGCCGTATATGCAATTTTAAGTTCCTTAGTAGCCACATTAAGAAGGTAAGAACAAGTGAAATTCAGTTTTACTAATTCATTTTATTTAACCCAATATATCCAAAACGTTAGCATTTCAACATGAAACAATATAAAAAAAGTATTACTGTGATACCAGAAACAACATACACACACTTCTGACTGTGTGTGTAACAATAAAACAGTAATATCTTAAGCAATGGAACAATTCAAGTAAAATATAGTCCTACCAAAATAATGAAGTTGTGGTTAACAGGAAAAATATATTACACTGCTTCTGTATTTGAGTTTAAATGGAAATTAATTAAAACTAAATAAAATAGAAAATTTAGTTTCTCAGTTGCAGTAGTCACATTTCAAGTTCTCATTAGCCACGTGTGGCTAGGGCTTATTGGGTTAGACGGCTCACAAACAAAACCTTTTGTAAACGAGAGAGTGCTTATAGAAGAACAAAACACATATTGGTTTTTTAAGTGCTCCCCCATGTGTCAACCATGGTTTTGGTTTTTATCATTTAAAATTAGGTATAGATGAATTAAATTGATTTTTAAACAGAAGATGAATTTATCTTCTAATTGACAAACATTTTACGTTTAAAACTTAACAAAATTTGGAACTATTTTTAAAAAGTGGAATGATTCCCTGCCTGTAGCAAATAATTAAAGTATTGAAATAAAACAAAAGATTTGCTGTGTTCTATATGTATTGAGCTCATTCTGTTTTCTTCAGGCACCCCAGCACCTTCGTAGTGTGAAACACGCTGGATGAATAGCACTTTTTTATTTCTATGACTATACTCTATTCCTGTGAAGTAATTTTTTTTAACCTTGAAAGAGGCTCTTCAATTTTACTTTGAACAACTCAAATAGTTTTCCATTTCTTGCAATGTAATTTGTCTGCTGGGATTTAGTATATTGTTTCTTGTTAGCATTTTACATACTAGATTTTCATTTTGTGTAGTCACGTTGTTTGAACATTTGCAAGCGGAGCCAACTAACTCCTATTGGCCTGTTTCTTTGTGTGGCATGATTTCTTCTATCCACCTGCTCACAGCAGGTTGTCTACAGGCCTGAAGAGTAGCTAAATACTTTTGAAAATATCTTGAGATCCTGCTAAGGTCTAACAATTTCTCCATTTGTGTGATGTGAAGCTATTCATGGTGTACCTTTGAAGGCTTTTTTCTTTTTATTTCTCATATTCTTGCTTAAATATTTTCAAGAAAAGATAAATTTATTATAAATAACAGTACAAAGCTGACTGCAGCACTATTGCATTCTACATTGAATAGGTCATTGATATTCAACTAAGTGGAACTAATTTTCTATGTTAAAGCAGACAAATTTGGAATAGTGTCACATGAATCTCGTATTATTTACTACAGAATACCAGATTAAATGAATTACTTGTGAATTGATTGCAGTGTTAAATAGATTATATAACATGATAACTTAAAATGCTCAGTGGGCCTGTGTAATATAGAATATTATACAAGCACATGAATATGATAGATGTTATTGTGTTTGCAGATTGTATGATTATTGGTGATATATTTGCAAATCCTTGTCCACACAGAATTTGAGTACGTTTTTAAATTTAACCTTAATTTTCTGTTGTTGAAGAAAATGAATTGATTTTCATACTATTTGTCAAAGAGAAGTTAAAAATAAGTTATTTTCTTTTTTTAGTTTTTTAGATTAAAATTACTCCCACAACTTCTGAGAACAAGCTTTAATTTTAATCCTAATAAATGTGTATAGATGCTAAAATAAATATTTTAATAAAAAATTAAATGAAGTGGCTTACATTTTTGCTTATACTTTGCTAGTATAAGAAAAAAGTGGGGGGCTGGCCCTGTGGTGTAGCGGTTAAGTGCGCGCACTTCGCTACTGGCAGCCCAGGTTCGGATCCCCGGCATGCACCGACGCACCGCTTCTCCAGCCATGCTGAGGCCGCGCCCCACATACAGCAACTAGAAGGATATGCAACTATGACATACAACTATCTACTGGGGCTTTGGGGAACAAAAAGAGGAGGATTGGCAATAGATGTTAGCTCAGAGCCGATCTTCCTCAGCAAAAAGAGGAGGATTAGCAGGATGTGAGCTCAGGGCTGATCTTCCTCACAAAAAAAAAAAAAAAGAAAGAAAAAAAGTGGATTTGGAAGTAATCATCTTATGTTTTTGTCCCAAAATAAATGTTTTCCATGTTTTTAGATGTTACTTCCCACCGCCACCCCGTTAGAAGTAATTAGCCGTTATTCGTACTATATAGAGTCATCAAATGTAATATGAAACCATGTATTTACGATGTATAGGATATATAAATATATAACTTAGCATAAGTAGAGGTTGGTATTTTTTCCTAAAGAAGTAGGAAATGAAAGAGTAATTATTAACCATCTCCTTATCACATTCCTGAAAACATCAATTACAGTTACACATCTTAGAAACAAGCCCAACAGTAGAACAGAAATAACTCCTTTCACCATGCTTCAAAAAATTTAATCACAATTTAACAGCTGGGATGTATTTACAACTACAATTTAAAATATTAATTTTGATGCAAGTCTACCTGCTTTTGTTATGTAGTCCTAGAAGCTTAGCATTTTTCCTGTCTCTCGTGGCATTTGTTTTGTGATTTGGAGTTGCTTTTGAAATGTTAGCATAATGGGGAAATATCTTTCAGAAACCACCCCCACCACCCCCCACACACACGCATACTTTTTTCTCCTCTACTATCTGTTAACTAGAAAATTGTATTTTCGTAACTGCCAAAAGAAGAGAATTTTGAGTAGTATAAACACTGATTGTAGCAGACGTGGAAAATAATACAAACAGCTTGCACTGGAGACCGATAAGACAAATCCCGTAGTAATGGCCTTTAGAACATATTATCACGTTGGAAATCAGTGAGAGGAAAAAGAAAACTATTACTGTTTCTTCCTCTTACTGTTCAGTGAGATTACTGTTAAAGGTGAAATTGCCTTTGGTTTTATTATCCTATGAAGATATTTTTGGAACATTTGATTTATTATTTTGTGAGTGTTTTTGCTTTTTTTGAGTAAGCATCCTTGCTAATTTTGTGTGAATTTGAATCTAACAAATGTTGAAATCATTTAGTTAACAAAGTCTTACTTCTTAAATATTTTGTGCTTTTTTTAAAGAAAAAAAGGAGTAGAATTTGTAAATGTTGGAGCAGACTATGAAAATAATAAAAGAAGGAAATTTTTATCTAGCAATGAAGTGCCACTTAAAGAGGAAAAGGGGTAAAATATTTGGAGGAAGTATTTTAATAAGGATGGAATGTGTTTCATGAAAATACAAATCTTAATTTTTACTTTATTTTACTTTTTGTTATTAGTTTATCAAGCGGTCAGTTCATGTTTGTTTTGTATGCCTCAGACTCATTGTAGGTATCCAGTACTTTGTTCTTCGTGGATTCTAAAACTTAATTGTCTTAATCTTAGACTGTGGGAAAAGTGTTTATTCCAGTTTCCTGTATAAATTCCAATTTTGAGTGAAATTCTATTTCTCTGTTTTTCATTACATCAATCCTTATTGCTGAGATATATCAGGTTTGGGCACTTCTTTCTTTCCTTTTCTTTCTATGCAAGTATATAGATTGTGGTAATGTAGTGGGGAAAAAAAGGCTGATAGTTATTATATATGTAATCATAACCTGCTTTAAATTGAATGCAAAGTTAGGAAGTTAAGGGCAACCTAATGGTACTTATATCTGTGGTTTACAGATTCATCAATATAATTTAATTGTGTTTTGAATGTGAAATTATAAATTTTTAAACTTATTTCCAGTTTACATACTGCAGAAATACTTCTCTTTGCCTGGGAATCAGCCTAACCCTTGTAGGGTAAGGAAAAGGGGCTATTATATTTTTTTAGTGTCTCTTAACATAGAAGGTAATGCCCAATATGAGAGTATTCTAGACTCTGGAGATACAGCATTGACCAAAACTTACATTACAACAGGGGGATGTAGAGGCCAGCCCCATGGCATAGTGGTTAAGTTCGGTGTGCTCCGCTTCAGTGGCCCAGGTTCATGGGTTTGGATCCTGGGAGAGGACCTACACCACTCGTCAGCCATGCTGAGACGGCGACCCACATACAAATAGAGGAAGATTGGCACAGATGTTAGCTCAGGGCTAATCTTCCTCAAGCAAAATAAATAAATAAATAAAACTCAAGAATTTAAAAAAACCAGGGGGATGTAGATACCAAACATGTAAACACATAAATAAGATAATTTGAGTACTAAGAAGGTCAATGAAGACCTTAAAACAGGATAATTCATAGGAAGTAGCTTTACCTAGGGTGGTTAGGAAGTCATCTCTGAATTGCGTTGAGACCTATGAGGAGAAAGGGGCAGCCATACAAAAATCTGGGGGAAGAAAGTCCCAAGTAGAAGGAATGGCAAGTGCAAAGGCCCTGAGACAGGAACAAGCTTGGTTTGTGTTGAGGCCAGAGGGAAGGCCAATGTCTTGAGTATAGTTTTTTGTTGTTAGTGCTGTTGAGTCGATCCTCCTAGTGACCCTCTGTGCAGCAGAGTGGAGTCCTGCCCCAGTCTTTTTGCACCCTCCTCTCATCTTCTGGCACTGTATCAGACAATGCTCCACTGCTGTTCATAGTGTTTTCATAGCCAATTTTTTGAAAGTGGGTGGTCAGGTCCTTCTTCCTAGTCAGTCTTAGTCTGGAAACTGCACTGAAACCTGTCCACCATGGGTGACCCTGCTGGTATTTGAAATATTGGTGGCATAGCTTTCAGCATCACAGCAACACACAGACGCCATAGTATGACAAGAGCAGACGGGTGGTGTGGTTCCCTGACTGGGAAACAACCTATGCTGTGGCAATGAGAGTGCCAAATCTTAACCACTAGACCACCAGGGCTGACTTGAGTATAGTTAGGAGAGTGTAAAAGATAGGCAGGGACCAGATCATTTAGGGTCTTTGTAGGCCAAAGAGTTTGGTTTTTTATTTAATTCCTATTGTGAAGCTTTTGAAGAGTTTGAATAGAAGAGTGATATGTGATTTAAAATCAGTACTGTGAGGAGGATGGACCACAGGGGACTAGTGGTGGAGCAGGGAAATCCTTTTTTATTGCAATGATCATTGCAATCATCCAGGTGAGAGGTGCTGATGACTTAGACCAGGATCTGGCCAAATCCAGCCCACTGCCTGGTTGTTACATTTTTGAATGATTGAAAAAAATTAAAAGAAGAATAATGTTTCCTGACACATGAAAAGTATATGAGATTCACATTTCAGTGTCCATGAATACTGTTTTACCGGAACATAGCCATGTTCATTAGTTTTGATCTGTCGGTGGCTACTTTTGAAATTTTTGTTGTAAGTAGAAGCTTGGTGTCCCAATTTTCTCTATCACACAGCAGTTCAGTGGCTTAGTAGTGGTAAAGTTTATTGTGATTTTTTTGAGCTCAGGACGAAGATTGAAGTTTTTCTGAACAAGAAGAACCAACTTTAACTACTATTATCGAACATCCAATGGCTTTGAAAAATTAGCTTATGCTGCAGACTTGAAAATGTTTCTTAATGAATTCAACGTAAAATTACAAGACAAAACAGCACTTCTGTGCAAAACTTAAACTGTGGTAAAGTCGTTTTGATGACACTGAACATTTGAATCACAAGTAATGTCAAGCTGCTTTTTACAATTCCCCGGGCCGGTCAACAGATTAAAACAAGGAGCGAACGTCAGTTTCAGCAGCATTTTTCAAACCTCAATGCAAGAGCAAAGGAAATTTCTATATTTTAAAATCCATTTAACTGTACAATTGAGGATCTTCCACCTAACCTTCAATTGAAAGTTATTAAATTGTAATGTTAGGCTAAAGGCAAATATCAAGAGAAGAATCTAACAAAATTCTATAAATGCCTTCCAAGCAATGAATATGCCCAAGTATAATCATATGCCTGATTGTCAGGCAACCAAAGTCACCAACATATGATCACCAACGTATGATCAAACGTTGGTATTTGACAGTACCTGTCTGTGGAAAAAGACATTTTCAAAGATGAAATACATAGAACCTCCTTACAGATCAGCATTAACAGATGCATATTTGCAATTGATTTGGATGATAAGGAACACTAACTTTGAGCACCAATTAAATAAAAGAATTCCATTCTCCTTATTAGTATTACAAAAAAAATTGTGCTTTGTTATTATATTTTGAATATTGTAAAAAAAAAAGGTTGTGAAAAGTTGTTTTCTCTCTTGTTATATAAGTAGCTACATAATATCCTCAGTATTGCCTCTGGGTTCATAGAGCCTAAAATATTTACTAGATGGCCCTTTACAGAAAGAGTTGGCCAACCCTTTGCTTAGCCTAAGATGGTAGCAGTGGAGATGGTAAGAAGTGAACTAATTTGACATATATTTGGGAGGGAAGGCAGAAAAGACTGACAGATGGATTAGATACTGGGTGTGAAGGAAGTTAAAGAATTAAGAGTGAGCAACGGAGTGAATGATGGAAATATTTACTGAGATAGGAATGATAGGGGAGGAGCAGAATTCGGGGGGGGCAAATCAAGAATTCTGTTTGGACTCATAGGTTAAATATATACATTAGATATCAAAGTGTTGATGCCCAGTTAACAATTGACTATGTGAGTCTTGAACTCAGAGGACAAATGGGAGTTGAAAACATAAATTTGATAGCCATAAGCATGTAGATTTTCTCTAAAAGCATGAATCTGCCACATAAAAAAGAATGAAATCAGACCCTTATCTTATTTTATTTTTTTTTTTGTGAGGAAGATCAGCCCTGAGCTAACATCCATCCTAATCCTCCTCTTTTTGCTGAGGAACACTGGCTCTGAGCTAACATCTATTACCAATCCCCCTCCTTTTTTTCCGCGAAAGCCCCAGTAGATAGTTGTATGTCATAGTTGCACATCCTTCTAGTTGCTGTATGTGGGACGCGGCCTCAGCATGGGCGGAGAAGTGGTGCATCGGTGCGCACCCGGGATCTGAACCCGGGCTGCCAGTAGCGGAGCGCGCGCACTTAACCGCTAAGCCATGGGGCCAGCCCCCCTTATCTTATACCATATACAAAAATTAACTAAAAGTTGATTAAATACCTAAATGTAAGACCTTAAATTATAAAACTCCTAGAAGAAAATGTAGGCAAAAAGCTTCATGATGTTGGACTTAACAATGATTTCTTGGATATAACACCAAAATCCTAGGCAACAAAAGCAAACATAGACAAATGGGACTACATCAACGTTAAAACCTTTGTGCATCAAAGGACATAATCAACAGAGTGAAAAGACATCTTATGGAATGGGAGAAAAAATTTATAAATCATATATCTGATAAGGGGTTAATATCCAAAATATATAAAGAACTCCTACTACTTAACAACGAAAAAACTAACCTGATTAAAAAATGGATACAGGATTTGAACAGACATTTCTCCAGTGATCATATACAAATGGCAACAAGCATATGAAAAGATACTCAACTTCACTAATCATGAGAGAAGTGCAAATCAAAACCACACTGAGATATTACCTCACACCCGTTAGGATGGCTACTACCAAAAAGACAGAAAATAACAAGTGTTGGTGAGAACATGGAGAAATTGGAACCTTTGTGCACTGTTGGTAGAATTGTAAAATGGTGCAACGGGTATGGAAAACAGTATAACAGTTCTTCAAAAAATTAAAATAGTACTATCATATGATCTAGCAATCCCACTTCTAGATATATATGCAACAGAATTGAAAGCAAAGTCTTGAAGATGTATTTGCACGCCCATGTTCATTGCAGCATTATTCACAATAGCAAAGAGATGGAAGCAAGCAAAATATCTACCAACGGATGAATGGATAAACAAAATATGGTGTATACATACAATGGAATATTATTCAGCCTTAAAAAGGAAAGAAATCCTGTCACATGCTACAACATAGAGGAACCTTGAGGACATTATGCTAAGTGAAATAAGGCAGACACAAAAAAGACAAATACTATATGAATCCACTTAAATGAGGTATCTAAAGAGTCAAATTCATAGAAACAGAAAGTAGAACGGTGGTTACCAGGGTCTAGGGGGAGGGAGCAAAGGGAGTTTTTGTTTAATGAGTATAGAGTTTCAGATTTGCAAAAAGAAGTTGTTCTAGAGATCTGTTTCACGACAGTGTAAATATACTTAACACTACTGAACTCTGTGGTTAAAATGGTAAATTTTATGTCATGTTTTTTAGTACCAAAAACAAATTTTGTCAGTTGAAAATCATAAGGGCCAAAATAATTTTTAAAAAGAAATACAAAGTTGGAGGATTTATACAACCTGATTTCAAGACTAACTATGAAACAGCAGTATCAAGACAGTGTGGTACTGGCAGATGGACAGGCAGATCAGTAGAACAGAATAGAGTCTAGAAATAGATCCAGATCTAGATGGTCAGTTGATTTTTGGCAAAAGTGCTAAGAAATTCAATGGGAAATTCTCTTAAACATATGGTACTGGAACAACTGAATGTCCATTTGGGGAAAAAAATTAACTCATTTATTAGATAGCAGGTTAGTGATTGCCTGGAGGCAGGGACCAAGGTTGGACTGTGAAAGGACAGAAAGAACCTTTTGGAGGTGGTAGAAATGTTCTGTATCTTGGTTGTGGTGGTGGTTTTTTACGACTGTCATTGAATTCTATACGTTAAATGCAATGCAGTTTTTTGTACATAAATCATACTTCAGTGAAGTTGATTTTTTTTTAAGCGGGTGTCAGAGGATTGAGGGGAAGCATGGATCTGGATGAGATCACACAGAGGGAAAACGTAGATGGAAAAGAGAAGAGAGCTGAGGACTGGGTCCCGGGGCAATCCAGTAGTTAGAAATTGAATGAAGAGGCGAAGCCAGCAAAAGAGGCTAAGACAGAGCTGCCAAGGAAGTAGGAGAAAAACCAGGAGGTGAGATATCGCTGAAGCCAGTTATAGTGTTGATGAGTAAGATGAGGACAAAAGGGACTGATAGGCAAGATGGAAAGCAATAAGGCAACGTGGAAATTATAGGTGACCTTGACGAGCATGATTACAGACGATTAGTGGGGACAAAAGCCAGGGGAGAGTGGGTTCTAAGGAGAATGAAAAGTGACAAAATGGAGACCATGAAGATAAACAGCTTTTCCAAGAGTCTTGCTTTAACGGAGAAAAAGAAATAGGATAGTAAGTAGTTTGAGGGACATGTCTACGGAAATTCTTTTATTGTTTGCATTTTATTTGTTGAAGAAACTGGATTATTTGTCCTGTAGAGTCTTTCATTGTCAGGGTTTAGCTGATTGCACCCCAATGGTGTAGTTTAACATGTTCTCTCTCCTCTGTTTTCTATAATCAGATTCAGGTGCCATTATCTTTGGCACGACTGAATCATAAATGATGTGGTATGCCTCCATAAGAGGCACATACTGTCTGGTCATCTCTCTGTTGATGCTCAAGCTTAGGTAGACAAATTCATTAAGGTTTACAAAATGCTGATGTTCTAATTTTGCCATTCTTTCTTCATTTATTACCTGGAATGATTCTTTAAAGAGAAACTCCACCTTAACTACTTCTTGGGTTACCCAGGAGTACAGTTTTCATAGGAAATACAAGATAAATGCTTGTTCCTTTCCTTTTACTTGTTGTTAGTGCTGCCGAGTGGATTCTGCCTTCCAGCCACCCTGTGTGCAACAGAGCAAAACCCTGCCTGGTCTTTTTGAGCCATCCTCTCACCTTCTGGTGCTGTTATCAGCCAGTGTTTCAGGGCTATTCACCAGGTTTTCATGGCCAGTTTTTTCAGAAGTAAGTGGCTAGGTCCTTCTTCTTAGTCTGTCTAGTCTGGAAGATCTGCTGAAACCTGCCCGCCATGCGTGACTCTGCTAGTATTTGAAATACCTGTGGCATAGCTTTCAGCACCACAGCAGCACGCAGCCATCATAGTATGGCACCCTACCGATGGGTGGTGTGGTTCCCTGACCTGGAAACAAACCCGGGCTGTGGTGGTGAGAGCACTGAATCTTAACCACTAAACTACCAGGGCTGGCTTCCTTTTACTAACTAGTTCTCAAAATAAAGAGTTGGTTCCCTATCAGTCTCCAAAAGTGGCTATTTTAGCGTATTATTTTGTTTTTGTTTTTTGGTATCCATTTTGAATTCAAAGGTTTAAACATACATAATATACTTTAATTCATTGCAGTTATCGTCCTTATTGATGGTCAAATTGTCCCATCTTTGGCCAGAAGAAGTTTCTTCAAGTTGGCTTCTGAGTCTTTTTGACATGACTCCAGTCTTTGATAGCTCCCTGACTTTCTGATATGACACGGTGTGGCAGCCTCATTTCTGCCCCAGACCCGGGATCACCCATTTTTCCAAGAAGCCTTGATTTCTTTGAGTGGGAAATGGTATTTGTAGACAACAGTTGGGGTGCTAGAGATGTTTGTTGCTAGTAGGCCTTTTCAGTGTTTCTGGGGAAGATTCAGAAACTGCCACCACTGCCATCTTCTCAGAATCCAGTAGCTATACTTTTCAATCAGAAGAGCTGTTACGATTGAATCTGTTGCTATATTATAGAGGTGATTAATTGTACTGATACTATACTGGTAAATATGGACTGGATCCTGTGGCTCTTCTTTTCTGCCACAGGCTTCCTAGGAAGGACAATTTAACCACCTCTGGGATGAGTCCTGGTTTGGTAGTAATGAGGATGCTTTAACTGAGTGTTTTCCTCACTGCTCTTAAAACCTCAGCGGCATAGAAGTCAGCGTGTTATTGGACTGCCTATCCACAGTCTTAATCATTCTACACCACTTCTTTCCCTAATTTCTTGACAGTTACAACACTAATTTTCCCCAGCTAAAACTTCTGCTAGACAATTGAAGATGGAGAGATATGTAGGTCACTCTTATCTTTTGTAGTATGGAGGAACTTCAGAATTCTTGGTGAAGATTCATCTTATGTTTCCATTTCTGCAGCACTGACTTGTATATTGTTGGGATTAAAGAATAAGTACAAGAAATGGTCCTTGTCCTTAAAGAACACATCCTCTAATTGATGATCTAGTCTAAGACATTGGAGAGATATTCCATCCTGCACAATCAAAATGCTTGAGTTGGGATTCTTATTCTCCTACTGCAATGTAGGCAAATTACATTTTACATTCCTGTAACTTCAGTTTCTTCATAAGTAAAGTAAAATGTAGATTTTCAGTTCTGTTTGCCCTCTGAATTCTAAGTTTCTATTAATGAATCAGGCTTAGTTCTACTGTTGTGTTTGCTTAGCCCTTGAGTCCTCCTACCTGAGTGATTGCAGTAGCATTTTCCTTGGCCTCCCAGGCCAGTCCCTCTCCCGTTCCTGTATATCCTCAACCTTACCTCAGACCATCAATCTTTCTAAAACATAAACATGTTACTTCCCAGTTCTTAAGTATAAGAACTTTGTAAAGTATGAACTCCCGTGCAAGATGTGACCTGGCTCTGTAATTCCTTCTCAGTTTCCTTTCTTCCCACTTCCCTCCATCAACCAAACCTATCTCTGGCCATGCTGAACTACTCACTATTCCTTAAATTCACCATGCTTTTTCTTAATCTGAAATTTGCATAAACAGTCCCATCAGATCAAAAGTTTCTCTTTTACTTCCCTTTTGGAGAATTTTTAATACCAAGCTCTAATGTTTATTTGCAAGTCTTCCTTAACTTTTGTGGGCATTTAGCTGATCTGGCCTCTTATCCTTATCCGTAATACTTTGTACATTTTGTACTATGGATTTATCATATTGAATTATAATTTATTTTAGAATTCTATTCTTTCCTTTAGTCTCCTGGAGGGTGGATGTTAATTCAGCTAGCAGTGCTCAACACATAGTGAATGGATAGATGGACGGATGGTTAGACGGATGACTAAAGTAGAAGTGCCACTATCACAACCTAGGATTCAAGACTCAATTCTAATTCCTTAGGACACTGAGGGAAAGAATCTATTTTATTCCATTCTGTGTTACTTCTCTTTTTGCCTTTATTAAGTTATACATGTACATATAGAAGAATAGGAATAACAGATAAGCCAAAAAGAAAGGTCAACTCATATCTTCCACCAAGAAATAACAATTAACTGTTTGATGTGCATTATTTGTGTTAGAATTTTATATTTAACATACAGAATTTTTTAACAAGATTTATTCTGAACATATTGGGGGTTTTTTTGCACTTAGAAAAATACTATAAACATTTTTTCTTCTTTTTTTTTTTTTTGTGAGGAAGATCAGCCCTGAGCTAACATCTGCCAATCCTCCTCTTTTCTGCTGAGGAAGACTGGCCCTGGGCTAACATCTGTGCCCATCTTCCTCCACTTTATATGGGACAGTGCCACAGCATGGCCTCACAAGCTGTGTATCCGTGCGCCCCCGGGATCGGAACCCAGGCTGCCAGCAGCAGAAGTGGACGCACTTAACTGCTACGCCACAGCGCCAGCTCTATAAACATTTTTCATGTCTCTAAAATTTTTGAATGACTGCATGGATATACCATAATTTATTTAACCAGTTTCTTTTGTGCATCATTTAGATTGCTTGAAATTTTTAGATTCTATAAACTACACTGTGATAACATTTTTGTAGCTGCATTTTTTTTGCCTACACATGACTTTTCTTTTAGGATAAATTCTTAGAAGTGAAATCAATGGATAAAAATACTGATTTTGAGTTTTCTACACTCTACCACACCACCTTGACTATGCCAGTCAGATTACCATCGTGTCAATCACTTGGCAGTATGTGCAGGTGGGGGTCAACACCTAGGTATCATTGTGCATTAAACCGCTTTCCTTCTTACTGATCTCACCTCCCTCAATCAAGGAACCAGGGCTCAGCCTGAATTCTAGAGGTTTACTCTGGATTCTATGACTTTTGTTATCATAAAGGTCAGAATTGGTAAATCTCCACTTCTTTAAAAGTAATAGAGTTAGGATACATCTGTAATAGTTGGTGACATGCAGTTGAGTGAAGGTCGTTAATACTCTCTCCAGGGCTACATCTGGGAACTTTAAAAAAATTCATAGCTACTTAGTTAAAACTACTTTATATGTTTGTGTAGTCTTTGAAGCCACTGGGTCCTCTCTGATTAGCACAGGAAAGGAAGAATTTTGAAGAACAAGTTAGGATAAATAGAGTAATTATACAGGTGAGAATTATCTGAAAAAAGTATAATTTGCTTCCAGTTTACTATTCAGTTATCCATTTTTAGTAAACTGACATTCAAACAAGATATGCATAAATAATATCATATTCACTTTGAATTTGTTTTATTTACAAATGTATGTAATATATAACAGAGGTTATTTCTTTTTTTATTACTCTCTGGACATAGAAGAATTGTATTGTTATTTTAAATAAATGTGAACTCAATTTTTTAAACAACTTTATTGAGATATAATTCATACACCATACAATTCACCCAAAGTGTACAATTCGGTGTTTTTTAGTCTCTTCACAGAGTTGTGCAATCATCACCACAATCAACTTGAGAACATTTTCACACCCCGAAAAAGAAACCTCATTCTAATTAGCAATCATTCCCTGTTTCCTCCCAACCCTTCTTCCCCAGGCAACACCAGTCAATCAACCAACCTTCCTTCCTTCCTTTCTTTTTAATAAAATGGGAATTTAATCTGTACTTTATAGCCTGATTTTTTAAAAATTTTGGTAGAAGCACGACCACTTCCAGAATTAGCATGGCATATAAACACTTAGACCAACTGATAAGTAAATAGTCATTTGACTGAAAATACAATTTTTTTTTATAAACCACTTAACATATATTTATTTTTGTATATAGACTATTATCCAAGGAAAACAAAATAGCAAGTTAAGAGTTCAGACATATTCGACAAGACTTGACTTCTGGGCTTCAGAAAGATGTGGAAACTATTCCTGAAGAAATTTTTCTTTCTTTTTCTCTAAACTTTTCTTCCTTGCCTCAGTGCAAGCTTGCTTCTCAAGTCTCAGTCTGACAAAATGTTCCACATAGGGCATTGCCAAGAATCATTTCCTACTGTATCTGTTACTTAGGTACGAAGTATAGGCCACTTCTTGAACCTGTGCCAGATGATTCTTCCAAAGTTGTCTCTTATCACCAGGTCTAGCTTTTCCTTGAGCAGTCTGAAGAAACCTTAGGGCCTCTTGTCTTTCCTGAACAACTGTATCTGATGCTTCCATGGACTCTCCTACCTTTTCTAACCATTCCGGAATTGGTATTGGCATTCTCTGCCACTTGGCCTCCTGCTCTAGAGTTAGGAGCATGTTTTTTTTTTTCTTCAGTAGAACATACCAAAGTTAAGTTTATTTAAATCTTCTTTACTTTTGTTCCTTAATTGCTGACAGGTCCATGAAGCTCCAGGTTTCACTTTTTCTTCCCCCTACATCTTTGGGTCATCAAAAAAATCTTCCAGTCCTTTCCTTAACAAAATGGTATAAAGTAATCTACATTGGTGAAAAGATGTGACATCTGGTGTATGCTTAGGAGACAAACTATGAGAACCTGCAACTTATGCTAGCTGGGGCCTGAGGAATTATTTTTGACCCAGAAGTCTTCAGGGCAGCTGAGAGTCTTCTGCAAAGAATGGACAAACTGCACCAGTCTACTTCCTGTCTCTATGGATTTGTCTATTCTGGACATTTCATGTTAAATAGAATCATATAATATGTGATCCTTTATGACTAACTTCTGTTGTAGCATGTATCAGTACTTCATTTTTTATGGTCAAATAATATTCCATTGTATGAATATACCATACTTTGTTTATCCATTTATCAGTTGATGGACATTTGGGTTATTTGGAATAATGCTGCTGTGAACATTCATGTACACATTTTTGTGTGGACGCAAATTCATTTTATATCTCTTTTTTTTTCCAGTGTCTTTCTCGAGAAGCAGGTGGAAACATGAGCATTCAGTTTCTTGGTACAGTGGTAAGTATGAAAGAATTATTACTTTGTATGTTCTCTTAATTTACAGAGAAAAAAAGTGTTCAACTAGTGTTAACCCATGTGTTAGAACTTGGCTTCATCATGGTTTTATTTTGCTATCAAAGGAGGTGTCTTTGTATAAGAAATGGGTTCTTTAACATGTTAGAGAAGTTTCTGTGATAGAATAACTTTTGCTGTTTCTTTTTAGAGAGAAAATAGGTTTTTAAATTATTTGCAGTTTGTTGAGTATTTTAAGTGCTTTTTTCCTACTGGAGATTTTCTCCCTGTTTTTGTAATAAAAATAAGAACATATTATATAAAGATGCTTTCGAAAATAGTGGCCTTGATGGGTTTTTTTGCTCAATTTTCCTTCTAGCTTTCTCTATTAGGTCCTTTCAAGTCCACATTTCTAATGAAATTGAGTCATAATTCTGTATATTGATTTTTTTCACTTAAGATCCTATTAATCATTTTCCATATTGCTATAAAATCTTTATAAGCATCATTATAAGGGAGCTATATTTAACATTCTGATGAGTAGATGTGACATAGTTTACTTACCTATAAATCCCAACTATTGGGTATTTAAGTTACCCCTAATTTTTTGCCATTACGAATGGTGTTCTAATGAACAACGTCATGTGTTTTGCTTTTTTGATGTTTTTAATTATTTTCAAACATATATAAGATATTTTTAAAAATGTATAAGATATTTTTCCTTCAGTAGAGTCAAAACCATGAATAATTTCATGGCTTAATGTACATGTTGCCAGTTATTTCATCTCTCTAGAACACCACTCATCATATATTAGAATACTCCTTTGCATTCTCGCTAATATTAGTTATAATTTTCAAAATTATTTAACTCTATCTGGTGAAAAGAAATTTACTTTATAGTTTATTTCTACTTATAAGTTGATAGTTATCCTATTATTAATAGTATTATAATTTTCAAAATAATTAAACTGTTAGCACTTATCTGTTTATTGCTATTGTATTTGAATATTTCTCCCTGTATTCATTTGCTGGGTATCATTTATAATCTGTAAAATGCCTGTTCATGTCCTTTTGGTACCTCGTTCAGATTGTAAATTCGCGTTGGGTATTTCTGTTAGCTCTGTGAGTTTATTGAGAATGTCAGAGGAGAGGCTTGTGGCTTGGATCAAAAAAGTAGTGATTTTGCAGCCATTGAGAAAGGAAGGATATTAATAATAATGTGCATTTACTTAGTGCTTTATATATAGAGAGAGGTGTAATGAAGTTTATGTATTAAAGTATATGTATAGTAGTATATGTATGGGCACTTGCCCAATGTAATGTAAATTTTAGGTGTTGTACCTGAGACTTGTGGTTCTTCTTTTTTTTTTTTTTAATAAAGTATACATGCTTATTTTTTTTTAATTTAGAAATTTAAATATTTTTTAAATGCATGTCATAAGAAATTGTATTGGTCAGGATTCTCCAAAGAAACAACCAACAGGGCTGTGTGTGTGTATTATTTATATATACACACACACACAAAGAGAGAGAGAGGGCTTGGTTGATTTTAAGTAATTGGTTCACATGATTGTGGAGGCAAGTACAAAATCTGCAGGGTAGGCCAGGGAAGAATTGCAGTTCAAGTTCAAAGACAGTGTGCTCGAGGGATTCCTTCTTGCCTGAGAGATCAATCCTTTTTCTTCAGTTGATTGAATGAGGCCCACCCACATTATGGGCGGGGTGATCTGCTTTACTCAAAGTCTACTGATTAAATGTTAATCCTGTCTAAAAAATGCCTTCATAGAAAGATCTAGAATAGTGTTTGGCCAAATATCTGGATACTGTGGCCTAGCCAAGTTGACACACAAAATTAACCATTATAGAAGTATACATCCTATCCCCTAGAGGTATTTAAGTTATTAACAATAGATATATCCTTCTAGAAATAGAATTACACATCTTTTCATGCAACAATAAATTGTAGACATCTTTCCAAGTCCTCTGTGTCATTGTTTTTAATGGCTACCTATAATTATATTATGTGGAAGTTTTTGTATACCTCAGTGCTCATGCTAGAAAGAGCACTTATGCTGTCTCTGCTACTTGATAACTCTCTTTGGATTCTAATAGATTTCTTAATCTTCATATATTGAAAACTGAGCTCTTGATAGCCACAACCTGCAAAACACCAAAGTTTCTCTTGTAATTTTTCCTCTCTCAGAAAATGGCAGCTTGAACTAAAACCTTGTATTTTCTTTGATTCCTCTCTTTCTTCTACCACTCCAACTGCCCCCATCCTGACTGAACCTTCATCATCTTTTGCCTTAATTACTGCAGCAGCCAGAGTCTTCCCACGTCCTCCCCTGTTCCCTGGTCTATTAATAATACAGGAGTGAAAGTGATCCTTTTAAAATATAAATCAAGTCGGTTGGCCTTGTTGCTCTTCTTCAAACATGTCAGGCACACACCTCAGGGTCTCCTCATTTGCCTTTCCTCCGCCAGGACTGTCTGCCCACAGATATCTGCAGAGGAGGTTTCTTCAAGCCTTCACACAACAGCCACCTCCTCAGGGAGGGCTTCCTAGTCATACCATTTACAATTTGACCACGCTTTCCAACATTTTATTTCCCCCTTCCTCAACTTCATTCTTTTTCTTTAGCAGTTATCGCTATTTGACATAATATATATTTGACTTTTTAAAACTTATTTATTGTCTTTCTTTCCCAGGTGAATGAAATAAGTTCCACAAGCACAGGGCTTTTGTCTGTTTTGTTCACCACTCTATCCCTAGTGCTCAGAACAGGGCCCTAGTGTGTAGTAGGCAGTCAGTAAAGACTTGTGGAATGAGTGAATGAAATTGACAAGTGTGGGACCTAAGTATTGGACTTGAAAAAGAAATGTGAAGAAAGCAAATATAGAAACAAATGGAGAAAAAGAAGAGTGTACTGTTTGGGGCCTTAGGGATGAACTGATCCGTCTTCCTCAGGTAAGGAAACTACGCATCAGGAAAGAGAACTGGTTTTACCCAAGGTTTCACATCTAGTTGGTGGGTAGAGCAGAGACGAGTACTCAGATTTCTCAGGTCTCAGCTTAGTGCTCATCCTATCAGCAAATGCCCTTTAACTTTATTCCCTTTCATCACTTCAGGCACCCAAAACATACTAGAAAAAAATACACACATATATACACATCACCTAAACAGCCAACAAAGAGTCACCTGAAAAAAAGGAGAAGAGGAAAGGAGAATTTTATGTAGCTGACAATTCCCTCTTCCTCTAGTAAATGATAGATTTACTTACTAACAAATCCCAAAGTGGCTCTGTGTCCCCTTTGTTTATATGGTTTACAGAATCAATTTCTAGAGTAATTTCTAATTACCATAAAATTCTACAACACAGTAGTTTGGATGGCCAATGTAGTTTGTTACAATGCATTTTTCTATGTGTCTTATTAGGGATAATAGATCAGTATGGAAGAAGGAAAGAAAGTTTGGAGATAGTGGGACTCTTACCACAGATGCAAATTGGTGTCTAGCTAGCATGTGCTGCTGCAATCCAAATTGTCTAAAGCAGATATAGTTTCCAAAACATGCAGGTCAGGAAGAGCAGTGGCATGTCATCTGGCGAAGGTAAGACTTGCTGAATACACACTGGTCTTTGTGAGAATCCTTGTAGAATTTTCTGTACAAGTTGGGTTTTTTTAATATTGCAAACATGACCTTCAGTGTTCCAAGAAGAGTTTAATTTTAGATGAGAAGTACTTTTGTTGTATCAATAAGGTTAAAAAATGTTACTATTTCAGCTTAGAGAAGGTACAGACTTAAAAATAATTTCATTCATTTTTTAGTCACTCTGAACTTTAAAAAAAAATCAGTTTATTTTCATTTCCAATAAAATAAAATCTCACTACATTTTTAAAATTTGGTTTTGTTAGGTATTATATTATATAAATATTATATAAAATGTTATAAATATACTTTATTTGTAAAATATGTATAAAAGAACATTTACAAAATATTTGTAAATTATTAAGAATAATGATACAACAAAGACCCATATACTCACCATGGAGTTTTTAAAAATAATAATATTATCATTGTTTTTGAAGTTCACCATGTGCTCCTCCCCAATCCTATCACCCTTTTTCTCCTCCTTCATGGAGAGCTTCTTCCTGATTTTTATCACTCTTTGCTTTTCTTTATAATTTTTCCACATACTTGCTTCCTAAATATTATACAGTTTAGTTTTGCATTCTTTTAAACTTGACATACGTAGAATTATATTCTTTTTATTTATTTATTTATTTATTTGTGAGGAAGATCAGCCCTGAGCTAACATCCATGCCAATCCTCCTCTTTTTGCTGAGGAAGACTGGCTCTGAGCTAACATCTATTGCCAATCCTCCTCCTTTTTTTTTCCCTTTTTCTCCGCAAAGCCCCAGTAGATAGTTGTACGTCATAGTTGCACATCCTTCTAGTTGCTGTATGTGGGACGCCGCCTCAGCATGGCCGGAGAAGCAGTGAGTTAGTGCACGCCGGGGATCTGAATCTGGGCCACCAGTAGCGGAGCACACGCACTTAACGGCTAAGCCATGGGGCTGGCTCCCGAGAATTATATTCTGTAATCATCTGTAACTTGGTTATTTTTCTCTGTGTTGTTTGTGAGACCCACCTCTACTGTTGATGGACACGAGTGGTTTCCAGTGTTTCTGCCTCTCAGTGCTGCCATAAGCATTTCTGTACATGGGCACATGTATCCCGATTACACATATGCAATAGTTTGTTTAGAATTAGGGTTTGGGTTAGTTTATGTGCATTGAGTATGCAGTGAATGAGTTACTTTGTTCCACATCTTCACTAATACCTGATATTGTCAGAATTCTTAATTTTTGCCAGTGTGAATAGTGTCCTCATTGTGGTTTTAATTAGCTTATCCTGATTATTTATGAGGTAGAACATCTTTTCTGTATTTATTGGCTATTTATGTTTGTTGACCTTTGAGTCTCCTCCTCTGTGAAGTACCTCTTCAAGCCTTTTCCCCATCTTTGTATGGAGTGAGACTGCATTAAGTATATCATTTAGTCTATTTATGTCATTTAGATTTTTAATAATAAGGCAAGAAGGGTTAGGTTGGTACCATATGACTAGTTCCACCTATGGAGCTATGATTGCCGAGAACTGCAGAGGGTCTGAGGTTTTACCCTATTTGAAACTACAGATTAGCCCACTGCAGTTTCAGGGATGCTGCTAGAAGACGAATGAGACTCCAGGGTCAGAGATGAAGGATAGTTTATTACAGCAGTAACAGTAGCCAGAATATCATTATTTTTGTGCCAATTCCCTGAGCCCCAGTTCCCACAGGGAACGTGAAGAGGGCAGGATGACACCTACATACATGATGGGTTGTTTTGTAGGAGAGGAACGTAAGCTTAGTGAACCTGAGTCTGTTATAATGGGCAGTAAGCATGCCTGCACTTTGTTCCAGACAGAGACACTATCTCTATCTTCCAAGGCTGTTTGCTGTATAAACATCCTTGAAAAAATAGTCTAGAACAAAGGGACATTCAGTGCCTTGCTCACAACAAGTGAAGAAATGGGAGAGACCTGTGGAGAATTGTTTTTTCTTATAGTGATGTGTGTCACCTCTGGTCAGAGATAGCTAAGAGCAGGTGTGAGCTCTCTAGGCCCCTACTGTGTCCACCCTGGAAGCTGTATGTTGGGTTGTTGCGGCCCTATCAGTGTGGGTCCTGGGTGCATAGCAGAACAGAGCACTGCTACCCCCAACCTTCCATGGACTGAGATTTTAGTGTTAATTTATTTCTGAAGCATAACCTAGCTTATCCTAATACACAACCTTGGAACATAAAGAACTATCTTCTGTTCATAGAACTTCGTCTCTACTTATATAGATTCAGATTCATATATAAGGTATAGATTTGAGATTCAGAAGATGTATTCTGTCCATTTTAAAGCCTTTGGCTCATCAACTTTCAATATAAGCATAAGGTCTCTCCTTTTCTTTTGCTTTTTAAACTTTATTTAAAAATTGTCAGGTAGTGTTTTTGTATAATGAAAGGCAAAGTCTTCCGAATTAGTAGAATGGGGCATTGAGAGATAAAATTTGTACCTCTGTGACCCGGAGGAGCATATTTGAATTGGATGTACATATAAATTCAGAACATCACCATTTTAACCTTTAGTATATAGCAATTTCATTACTATCCCTAAAATGGAGTATATAGGACTCTGTTCATTTCCTAGGGCTGCTGCAACAGATTATCGCAAATGAACAAACAGGTGGCTCAAAACAACAGAAATTTGTTCTCTCATAGTTCAGGAGACCAGAAATCTGAAATCGAGGTCTGGGGAGGGTTGGTTCCTTCTGGAGACTCTCACAGAGAATCTGTTTCTGCCTCTCTCCTAGCTCTGGTGGTTGCTGGCAATACTTGGCATTCCTTGGCTTGTAGCTGTGTCGCTCCCATCTCTGCTTCCATCCTCACAGGGCTCTCTTCTCTGTGTCTGTGTATATTCCTTCACATAAATCCAAGGACACCAGTCATGGGCTTTAGGACCCACCCTTATACAGTAAGACCTCATCTTAACTAATTACATCTGCAAAGACCCTATTTCCGAAAAAGGTCACATTCTGAAATTCCAGGCAGACGTGAATTTTTGGAAGACAATGTTCAACCCAGTACATACTCTGTATAGGCATGAAAGCATATTTGATACGTATTGAAAGTTAAAAAATAACTCAGGCAATTTACCTACAAGTATATTTTATAAACAGAGCATTATTCCTTAGGTATATACCTTATTAATACCTGACTTGAGTACTGCCATTTATTTTTCCAAGTATTTTCATACCTGTTATCATCACCCATATGAGTGGTGTCATGTACTCCACACTCAAACATGCTGAAACACTGATGAAGGGTATGCCTAGTTTTCAGAAGACAAATGTGAGCATAGAGAGGTTACATGACTATTCTAAGCTAATAACTGGTAAAACCAGGATGCAAAACCATGTCTCTCTGACTTTCAAGTCAAGCTGTTAATCATCAAAGTGCCTTAAAACAGAGCCAGCCCTGAAGGCCTAGTGGTTAAAGTTTGGCACTCACCACTTTCGTGGCCTGGGTTGGCTTCCCCATCATGGAACCATACCACCTCTCTGTCAGTTGCTCTGCTGTGGTAGCAGCTCACATAGAAGAACTAGAAGGACTTAGAAATAGCATATACAACCAGGTACTGGGGCTTTGGAGAGGGAAAAAAAAGTTCCTTAAAACAAATGGCTTTACTGCCTAATCCAGGGAGCTCTTTGCGATTACTACTAAGTTTAGCTATCTTAGTCAGCTCGGACTGCTATGACAAAATATCATAGATTGGGTGGCTTAAACAACAAACATTTATTTCTCACAGTTCTGGAAGCTGAGAAGTTCAAGATCAAGGTGCCAGCAGATTCGATTCCTGGTGAGGGCCCTCTTCCTTGCTTGCAAGCAGCCACCTTATAGCTATATCCTCACATGGCAGAGAGCGAGCGTTCTGCTCTCTCTTTCGCTTCTTATAAAGGTACTAATTCCATCATGAGGGCCTCACTCTCATAACCTCATCAAACCTAATTACCTCCCAAAGGCCCCACCTCCAAATATCATCATATCAGGGGTTAGGGCTTCAACATATGAATTTTGAGCACAAACATTTAGTCCATAAGATACACTTAGTTGGTAAGCTGCATAACCCAGAATTTTTCCAGGATATCTGTGTCTATTTCAAATTGTAGGTTGTCTGAGTTTTGTTTGTTTTATTTACATGTTTTTGGTGAAGCTGTGAGTTGGTGTATCTTGGATAGTATAAACTCAAAGAAATGAAAGAGGTCTAGTGTTTACTTAACCTGAATTCCTTTCTTTGTGTATGCTTCACAATAAGGATGAATATTTTGTTATTTAGGAATGCAGAAGTTACCATTTTATTTCAAATTTTTGTATTGTAATCATTGTTTGTATTTAATTTTTAAAGTACCATTATTTTTAAGGTACTGTAATATTAAGGCAAACATATCTCAGTAAGACTGATTTTTTTTCCTTGTAAAAACAATGCATATTGCCCGCAAGAGAAAATAAGCTTAGACTACATCGAACAGCTTCTTCATAGGTGTGCTATTGGCATTTACCCAAGGACTCTTGAGGAACTATCAAATTATATGTCTTTGAAGCTTAGCCAGAGATCTTAATGAAACCAAATCATGCTGAAGTTCTTAAAGCTAATTTAAATCTCAAATTACACATTTAAAATTGTTTTTATTGATAATAAATATACTTTATTTCCTATTAGCCTTGAAAGCTTAAGTGATAGTATCAGTAGAATAAACATGTTTTACAAAGATTTACCATTAAGAATGCTATTAATATGACCCTTGATACACTGGCACAATTAGATTTCAAAGTAAGCATTTACGAAGTAACAGCGATTAATGACAACTATCGAAAACAATTTTGAACTCCATCAGTTTAACTCAGGAGGGTAAACTTAATATGATAATTCATCTAGTTGAATTGTATCAGCTTAGCAGGAAAGTATGTAAATATGTGACCCTTACCTAGCTTCTAAGTGGATGCTGTGCTGATAGATTTATCAGTTCCATTAAAGAACTTTGGGGAACTTTGGAATTTCAGCAGTTGTTCCCTTGGAGGCTGAAAACCCAACCTGATCTCATACTGGGACCATTCTGGTCTGCATATTTCCATAATTTGCCTTTGCTACTAATATGACAGCAAGACACAAATAACTGTTTCTAATAATATCAGATGGAGTTGTGGAGGACAGCATTTTAATGTAGTAAAAAACCTCCCCGTGGGGTTGTTATTGCTACTATAGAACAGCAGCTACACAGTTGCAACTGTAGTCTCTTAATTGATTCGTTTAATTAGCAAGAGCTGAAGCTTGGACTATATCTTGTCATCTGATATCATAGGACCACAATCTACATCATTCATATTTATAGATGTATAAACATCATCAAAAAGTTCTACTCCTGAAAACTCACTTATGGATATTGAATTTTAGTAGAGAATACTCCCATTTATTTGAAATCCAAGTAATTGGAAAATGAAAAGAACTAGGTTTGTTATCATTGTTTTTCTTTATCAGTACTCTTTTGAGAAGTAAATGATGTCATGCATTTTTGGTTATTATTGTCTTCCAAAAATAAACTTCCAGAGACCTTCTTCAATCTTCTCTACCTTATAAATAGATAAGCAGTCCCTCTATTTACATGTCTGACTCATCTCTAATCTCCATTTGCCTTTTTCTCCCTTCTCTATCCCATCCCTTTCTCTGTATCATTGGGGTTTCAGGAGTGACATGATGGCGTATTGGGATTTCTTGTGTGCTAGTCCATGTCCCAACCTGCCTTTGCTGCCACCCTGAGTCCTGCTGGCTTAGGCTTTCTACTCGTGCTCACCCCTTGGCAAGGCATCTAGCTGAATTGCCCCTTGGGACTTGCCCACCTAATCCAAGCTGCACTGGTCCTGATTTCCTTGGATGGGGAATAGAGGGGGGGCATGGGAAGTGTCTGGTGTAGAACCCCAGAGCCTTCATCAGATGGCCACTTCCACCCCATACATGCTCCATCCCCACTGGGTCAAGCTCTCCTTATTCCTGGCCTTTTCCCATTCAGCTGTAGAAAGCAGGTGGTGGCCACAGAACAGACATTTTGTGGAAGGTTGATGAAGTCTCTTTGTTCTTTAGGTAAGTTTTTTTTATTTTTGAGGAAGATTGGCCCTGAGCTAACATCTGTTGCCAATCTTCCTCTTTTTTTTTTCTTTTTTCTCCCCAAATCCCCCAGTACATAGTTGTATATCCTAGTTGTAGGCCTTTCTAATTCTTCTATGTGAGATACCGCCTCAGCATGGCTTGATGAGCGGTGAGTAGGTCCGCGCCCAGGATCTGAACCAGCAAACCCTGGGCTGCCCAAGTGGAATGTGCGAAATTAACTGCTGCACCACCGGGCCGGCCCCTTTAGGTACATTTTATAATGCTAAGAAAAAATGAATCTATAGCATTCCATCTTGCATTTTCCTCAAATATGCAAAATTTCAGCCAAAATGTGGGTAAAATAAGATTTTATGAAATGGGCTGTAAATGCAGTCCTAGTCTTGAACATCGATTTGTGGTAACATGTGATCTGTATACCATATGACCAACCTAAGAACGAATTTTTGGAATATAACTAAGTTTACTTTCTAGTCTTTGAAATTGGCGTGCTGTATATAATCTGAAAGTGCAATTATTAATGTCCTATTCTGTGAAGCATTTTGAGCAAAAATTTAAAAGAAATCACAGACTGCCTGCTCCACTGTGTGCTAGGAAGGGCGCTAGGTGAATGTGACTGGGTCTCTGCCCTTAAGGAGCACTCTGGCTGCGGGTAAACACAGACCAACTGGTACCATGAGTCCGTGGTAAGCGCCGAGATGGTTACGCACAGGCTGATGTGGTGGCAGAGAAAATTGTAGATCTTTTAGCTTTACTCTTTTTCCTTTTCTGATACAAAGAGCTGTTTGTATCAGTAGATAAGTGTAGACCATAGGGCATAGCTCTCTGACTAAGAATCTGCATTTCCTCTCTCGTTAGACATTTCTAACGAGCTCATTTCTTTAATGAGCATAAAGCGGAGCATTTAGTGGCAGTCATGGCAGTCAGTCATCTAACATTGATTGATCACCTCTTATGTGACAGACATTGAGTTCTGGCAATTCAGAGGAGGAAGGTTTCCCTGCCAGCAGTGAGCCCACTGTCAACTAAGGATAGAGAAACATTAGTGTGATAAGAGTGACAACAGAGGTGTGTATGAAGTAGAGGTGTTCTGGGGCTTAGGAAAAGGAACTGGAGGAATTGTGAAAAGCTCCTCGGTGAATATGTACAGCTCATGCTAAGACTTGGAGGATGAATAGAGATTGCAAGCAGGAAGGCATTTCAGAGAGAGGGGAACAGCATCTGCAAAGGCCCCGAGACAGCATGTTCAGAAACTGTACTCTGCGATGATGGCAGAGAAAGCAAAAGGAATAAAATGAATGGAGGTACAGAGGCATGAGAGTGCCCAGATGTTTAAGGAAGAGCAGGTTGGCTAGTTAGGGTGGTAGATGCGTGGCCAAGATCTGAATGGAAGATGAAACTAGAGTGGCAGGAGCTAGATGTGGTAGGACTATGGTAAGAGATTGGGCTTTCTTCCCTAGACTTGGAAGGATTTGAAAGAAGAGAGTCACAATATCATCTGAGGTGTGTTTTGTTTTGTTTTGATTTGATTTTAAAGAGAGCTTGTGGGAGCAGGCAAATAAAGAAGAGGCAACACTGGAGAGCCTCCTCTTGAGGATCCAGTGTCCAGTTACATGTACTGTGCAGAATTGAAATGAATCTGAGGTTTCCAGATGTGATAACTGATGCAATTAACTGGGGGAAAAAACAGGGAAAAGAGAAGAATTACACCAGAGAAAAGTGGAATAGGTAATGAGTTGGGTTTTTGACTGTTTTAAGTTTGAAATGCCAGAGAGACTTCTATGATGTAAGGAAGATTTGTAGTCTGGAGATCAGGAAAATGATTAAGGATGAGCATGTAAGTTGGTGCTTCATCGACATGTAGAGGTGAGATTTGAAGTCCTGCAGCAGGTGACATTGCCCAAGGGGACAGTAGAGAAGGAGAGGACAAGCCCAGAATGGACCCCTGGAAAATGGCCACATCTAGGGGAGAGGCTCCTAGCCTCTCTAATATCGTCATTTAAAATTACGTTATCTATTGTCCAAATCATTTATATTATATGTGGCTATTGGAAACCAATTTAGTGTAACCTCAATCATCATTTCATAGTATCCTAGGGTGTCTCTAATTATTTCAAAGTATCTCAAAATCCTGCTGCCATCTGCCAAACATCCTCGAAATAAAATTAATTTTAATGAATAGCAAAGTGCCTTACATTTGTATGATGCTTTAGGGTTTTAGAATGCTTATTCGATTCGATTCAGTTTTTAAGAAAAACAAGCCATACAGCGCCTTAGAGTTAGTTGTAAAAATTAGATACAACACTCTTTGAAATGTTGTAAATTTAAAGTATTTGCAATTATTGTTATATGTTCACAAGAAATTTCCATAAACCACAAGAAATTTCCATAAACCACTGCTAGGATGTGAGTAAATATTGGGGTGGGCCAGGGGAGGGGAGGAAATGCTAAATAAAGCTTGATCCCCGCGTTGAATCTCAGATCTCCCATTTACTAGCCTTGTATACTTGAACAAGTTTCTTAACCTTTCTGTTCCTCAGTTTTCTTATCAGCAAAAATATACTTTTGTGAAAGTTGTGTAGATTAAATATGAAAATGTTGGTAAAATGCCTGAAAATAGTAGACACTTGGCATATAGGAGGTCAACTATTACTATTGCCCCCTGAAAATATTTAATACTCTCTCCCTTTGCTTCATTTTGCCTTGCATTTTTTTCTCCTTTTTCTTGCTTGCTTGGAGACATGCTAAAATCCGAAATTGTAATCTCCGTTGACATCACACTTGGTGTGCAGTCTCCAGAAAAATTCAGAAGGAAAATATTTCTCTTTTATTTGGAAAGTCTAATTTTTGTTCATCCTTTGATTATAGCCTCCTCACATAGTTAACATATTATTTGTCATTGAATGCTAAATATATCGCATGTATTTAAACCTGCACCTTGTGGCAGCAAGATGCTTAAGAACATCTGCTTCCCTGAAGAGTAATGAAGTTTAACAAGAACAACCTTGACCAGGGAAGACTTTGGTGTCTTGTGTTTAAAAGGCAAAATACTTCTGATGTAGGACAGTGATTCTGATTTTATGATGGTGCTTACAGAACTTCTTTCTTATACCAGCCTCACGCGAAGGGTTCTTATTTTGGTAGGCCATTTAAGGCCACTGTGGTGTAGTACTATGTATTGCTGATCTTTCATGACTGTAAATTATTTGACTGTTACTGTTTAACTTATGATGAGAATGATGTGGAAATGGCAGCTCTTTTCTCATAGAAGCAAGGTCTGACAGTGGTTCTTAAACTTGAGCACGTGTAAGAATCACCTGGAGGGGCCGGCCCGGTGGCGCAAGCGGTGAAGTGCGGGCGCTCCGCTGCGGAGGCCCGGGGTTCGCCGGTTCGGATCCCAGGCATGCCCCCGCGCACCGCTTGGCAGCCATGCTGTGGCGGCGTCCCATATAAAGTGGAGGAAGATGGGCATGGATGTTAGCCCAGGGCCAGTCTTCCTCAGCAGAAAAAGAGGAGGATTGGCAGATGTTAGCTCAGGGCCCATCTTCCTCACCAAAAAAAAAAAAAAGAATCACCTGGAAAGCTTGCTAAAAATGCAAATCCCCAGGCTCCATTCCCAGTGAAGCTGACTTCCTGGGTTTGAGGTGAGACCTAGGGATCTGCATTTGTAGAAATCAGTTTAAAATACACCAGGACTAGGGCTGGCCAGGTGGCGCAAGTGGTTAAGTGCGTGTGCTCTGCTGCGGCGACCCGGGGTTCGCTGGTCCGGATCCCGGGTGCGCACCGATGCACCACTTGTCAAGCCATGCTGTGGTGGCGTCGTGGAGGAAGATGGGCATGTATGTTAGCCCAGGGCCAGTGTTCCTCAGCAAAAAGAGGCGGATTGGCAGATGTTAGCTCAGGGCCGATCTTCCTCACAAAAAAAAAAAAATACACCAGGACTAGGGTTTGGAATATGTTTTGACACTTAATGTATAATTAGTATCTAGTTTAGGAAATGGTTACTAAAGTAATACATTATATTACTGGTGTTATGAGTCAAGCATAGGAACAATGTTCTGGATGTTTCTTATAATGAGAGGATAGGACAAGCATTTGATTATTTCAACTAATTAGTAGATTATATGTTCATATTGCATAACTTTTTTTAACCAGGGAAGGACATGATAGGACCTAAAGTATAATTAAATTTATAGTACCATCAACTGTATCTTTTAAGTTATCAGCTGCACAGTGTTTTAGATTTAATCTGAATTATTTCAAGTCTTACACCCACAGGAGAGTGATAATTTTTGTTTTTGGCCTAGAGTGGGGTTTCTCAACCTTGTCAGTATTGACATTTTGAACCGGATGATTCTTGGTTGTAGGAGACTACTCTGTGCATCGTGGGATGTTTAGCAGCATCCCTGGCCTCTGCCCACTAGATGCCAGAACACCTCCCCAGATGTAGCAGCCAGAATTGTCAACAGACATTGCCAATGGCCCTGGAGGTGAGGAGGGGGCAAAATCACCTCCAGTTGAGAACCACTGGCCTAGACTACATGTAGTAGTTGGGGTTTCAGAGTTTTCTTTTCCATTTCACTAATAAGTATGATGTTCTAGAGATAAAATCTCTAGAACAGATGTGATACTTCCTAGTGTCTTATACACATTGTGACCTGCTCAGATGCCTTATGCAGAGAAAATAACAACAAACTTAGCTAGCCTCACGTTTGATTTGGTTTGGGAACATGTTTAACTATTGGCTTTGTGGGAGCATATAAGGGTTACTCTTTCCTAGTCTTCGTTATATTGGATCATAAACCAGATCTGCCATGGACAGCCATTCATGAAAGTTGGGACAAGTTCTAGTTTGTGTAATTGCAGTCTGTCTATTTGGATCCCTTTACCATTGGAATAGCTGTACTGTTATTGTTCCTAAAGACCCTTACATCTTGAGTCAACAGAGAGAGTGTGCAGTGAATACCTATCTCAGAAGCTGCTGCTCTGCATTTGCTCCTCAATTTTGTAAAAGTCCTGTAGTCTTCCTGGTGAGATGTATCAAATAGAGATGTTATAAGCATCACCTCACAATGGCATTTGCGAACAAGCGTTTTTCTGTCCTTTCCAGCCAGCATAGCTCTTTAATATTTTGTGGCACTTTCCCTCTGTGTGTGGGAAGCAAGTGGCAGGACGCCTGGCAGGGCACGGAGAGTCAAATGGTGGCAGTATCGCAGGTGTGTATTTCTCAGAGGTAGCTTTCCCAAGCTGGCATATGTTTTGTATGGTGTAAATTCCCAAGATTGTGGGGAACAGCTAAGGTAATTACTAAGGTATCAGTGTTAATTACCCTAGGTGATTACCAAGCATCAGGGACACATGAAACTGCCAAGTTTCCTTGTTTGAAATAGAACCCCTGCCTAATTTAAGGGGGGTGAATAATTAGTGTGTAAGTTCTAACAGTCACCCTTCGAGTCCACTCTGTCCCAGAGTAAGCACCACCCCTGTCCTGTCTCAGCTGCTCGGTAAACCAGCCTTTAAAAGGGATGGCCAAGGAGACAACGGTCCCTAAGTGCCTGCAATGTGCCCAACGCTTTTCATTTGTCACTCATTTAATTCTCACAACCTTTTGAGATCAACAGCAGAACCCCCATTTTACAGATGAGGTAATACCTCCTTCATAAACTTACAAAAATTAAGTAATTTGTCAGAGTGGCAGCCGTAGGATTTACATCCAGATCTAATGACAAACCTTGGCTTCCTTCACAACTAGCATCTGGGTGGTTGGGATTTAGGTCTTCCAGTGGCCCTTTGAACTTTCTTATCATTCATGACTACCTGGTGGAGAGCAGTTTGTGGGGAGCTGAGAGGAACTAACCCTCCTCTTCTGTGTTTGAACTTAGAGCCCAGCCACTTAACAGGGGAATGCTAAAGGTCCGCCTTCCTCTGCTCCCCCATGTGGATCACTTTCACATTTAGAATGGGGCGGGGAGTGTTCTTTTCTGCAAAAGGTAATATTTATCCAAGTAATTGTTCTAGATATTAAAAACAGATTAAAATGGCAATGCAATATATTTGATTTAATTAAAACCTTTCCTACCAATTAGAATGTAAGAAAAACTTAGTTAATGTTTAAGGTGATTAGCTTGTGGAATACATGTTAAAGTGTGCTGTGAAGGATTAATTGTTCTTATGTAAGTATTTAACCTCTCTCTGTCTGCTCTCCACTACTTTATTCAACCAAACTTTGAGCCCCCTTGAAGGATTTTAGGAATAACGCAGGTAGTTTTGGCAATATAGGTGCCTAGCAATATTTTACAGTATTCCAAGTCTAGACCAGTGGTTCTCAACCTAGGCAATTTGCTCCCCAGGGAACATTTGGCAATGTCTGGAGACATTTTACTTGTTGCAACTGGTGGGCTGCTACTGGAATTTAGTGGGTAGATTTCCTTAAATTTATTGTAAGCATCACCAGGGATGCTTCGGAACATCCTACGATAAACAAGACAGCCCCCTACAAAACAATGATCCGACCTAGAATATCAATAGTGGAAAAGTTGAGAGTCCCTGTCTAGATGGTAATTATGGAAGGGCATGTAAACATCTGTGACCATCTCACCAACCTTCACAGAGCTCTCTAACACTCTGCAAACTTACTCTTAATGTGTTCCCTGGAGAAAAAGTCCACGGCTACTCCACCCTATTCATTCTAAATTATCTCATGCAGCCTTAATTTTCAAATTGAAAGAACTGCAGGCATTTTGACCCTATTAGAGAAAGAAGTGGCCTCCATGTACTTATATGTCATATATACTGTTTTACTATTTTGTCCTAAGATTAATAACTCTCTATGTGTGCATTTGTGTCTTCATAAAATTTTGGCCAACATATCCTTCCTATAAATGAAGTTTTCTCTTAATCAGTGTCTGCAGTTATGACACAAAGGACTTTGATATTGTTTTTTATATTCTTGATTATATCCAGATTTCTTTTCAAAAAGAACAAAGTTTGTGCAGTTCGAGCTTGTTCATCAGTAGGGTTTTCTTGTTGGATCATCTCCGCTAATGCCACAGCTACTTAGAGTAAAAGATCAATTAGATATTGTTGTATCAATTTATCAGTTTGTTGAAAAGAAACCTACGTAAATACATGCTGTGTGCTCCATGTGTGCACACAGCATGTCTGAGCTTTCGATAAAGCCTGTATCTTCCAAACGTTAGCTCTTGGGGTTTGAGGGTGGGGTTGTGAGGAGGTGAGAGTGGTGCCGAGGCATGAGCTTCGTGTCCTCGCCCCCTCAGTGACCCCCCGCTGCGTGGTCTGCGTTCTGGCCCTCTGTGGTTCTGCAGATCTGGTCTTCACTTTGCAGGGTGTTCTGAAATGAACCCACAGGATTTTAATTTATGGAGGTGACTGAGTGCCAACACAGAGAGCTGAATGCCATTGAAAGACATTATTACTTACATTTCCAAGAGAAGGGGGCACCACATGCCACGCAGGTCCAGTGGGAAAGCGCCAGGGTTGGTCAGGAGGCAGAAAGGAGTGAGGGGAAAGCATGGGCAGGAGCCTTTATTGGGGTTTCTGCAGGAAAGGCAAAGTGGGGCAGAGTAAACTATTTCGCATTGACTAGTTTGAATAATGTCAGTGGGCTTTGGGCTATAGGGGTGGTCTTTAGTCGTCTGGTACCTGGCCCTGGGATGATTTAGGGCAAGGGAAATAATGGCTTGGTGTGTGAGTTAGATAAAGGAGTGGTTAGCTTGCACATGAGTGGCAAGCTCCCAAGTAAGTTCTTCACTATCTTTTGGAGTTAGCTAGCCCTGGGAGGGGCAGTCTCTCCCCAGGTCTGTAAGGCCCCCAAGATGTCAAAACAGTGCAAGATACAGAAAATAAAAACAAAAAAAAAACATGATTAATACACAGAGAACCTGGGAATAATCAGATCTAAGGGAACTCACATACAGTAACTAAACTCACAAAGACTGATGTCTAAACCAGAATGTGCATTTATTAATTTGAGGTCAGGAATATTTATTCCAGTGATCAAATCTTTGCCCTCCAGAGCATTGACTGATGTATCAGAATAATTAGGAAGCTGGGTGGTCAGAATAATTTGAGAACTAATCTGGTTTACATGGTAATCAGAGCAGAGGGAGACCTAGCGTTCCTGTGCTATGCTGAAACCTGGCGAATCACTGCTAACTTCAACAAGGACACCCTCCAACGTCCACCTCCTTGCCTTCCCTTTTCTATGCCTTAGTGCCTTTGTTCATCATCTTCCTACAGAAAGGACTCGTGCAGTTGATTAGGCTGTAGCTACCGACGCTATGGCTACAGATCTAAACTATATAGAACTGAAGTCCTGCTTCCCTTAGGCTGACATGCAGATCACTTTGACTGGAATTTTGAGTGTCCCCAAACTCCTTTGGTCATGCACTTTCACAGATGGTTAGTTATAGCTCTTTTATGTGGAGTTTTATCAGCATAGCTCTCAGAAGTTCCCAAGAATTTTCCATTTTTTAGGTAACACCCTTTGTAGTACATATACTCAAACAGAAAAAATATTTAATGGAAAGAGCCCTGAAAGATCTCGTTTCTAGCCCCAGTAATGCTTTAAACTGGTTGTCTGACCTTCCTAAACTTCCGTTTTCTTTGTTGTAAAATGAAAGGTCGGGGTCAGTGACCTCCAAGGTCTTTCCCAGCACCATCCTGCTCTGAGAATGATTACATTTGCCAAAATATGCAGCTTGCTTCAAAACAGTAGCAAAACATCACACATGCAACTTATTATCATTGACTGTCTTTTGATTTCCTTGAGTTTTTCAGTCTCATTTGGGGAGACATCACTCGCTTATCACACAATGATATTGTGTTCTGTCACTTAATTTCTGGGGACAGCACATTGTGCTGCTACAGGCTCGGTGCTAATAATCAAGATTATATGTTCTGCTTACTGTGACTTTTTTGTGGTTTCTGGGGAAAAAATGCAGATGCTTTTCAATTATTCTAAGGGAATTTTGATTAACCCCCTGGGTAGAGTTCTGTGTACCACCTGCCATGGAGAAGCAAGTTTTATTGAGGAGAAGGTATAGAATTGAATTGCTCATATTTGTTTTCTTTCTGGTGCCTATAGTATTATTTCAAGCTAAAGCATTTTAATAAATATTTAATAAATATCTGTCTAAAATAGGTTGAAACTGTTATAAACTAAACATCTTTTGTTCTTCAATTTCAAATGCAAATAAGTTCATTTGACATTTAAGTGAAATTTCCAAGTTAAAGATTCACATTCATCTTTTATGTATGTAAAAAGTAGTTATTTTTGACTGGAATAGTCAGCCTCCTGCTTACTACATAATTCTGAGGATTAGCCCTTGGAAGCAATATCCTTAAATTTATTGCAACATTGCTATTTTTCTTGTTGTTCTTGTAGATATTTTGCATGTTTACTACTTTCCTCTCTTGTATGTCCATTTTTACCTTTTGCCTGTGACCAGAATACTTCAAGTCCTTGTTTATAGAGAATTTTCAAATGGCTGCCTTTAAGGCCTTTTAAAAAAAGTTTTATTGAGATATAATTCACATTCCATACATCACCCATTTAAAGTGTACAATGCAATGGTTTTTAGTCTATTCACATAACTGTGCAACCATCACAGTTTTAGAGCATTTTCGTCATCTCCAAAAGAAACTTCATAGTTATTCGCAGTTACTCTTCATTTTTCTTCAACTCTGTTAGCCCCTGACAGCCACTAATCTACTGTCTATCTGTATGTATTTGCTTATTCTGGACATTTCCTATGAACAGAAACATAATATTTGACCTTTTGTGACTGGCTTCTTTTGTTTAGCATAATGTCTTCAAAGGTGCATCCATGTTGTAGCATCAGTACTTCATTTTTCTGCCATTCCTTTGTATGGCTGTACCACAGTTTGTTTCTCCATTCTTCATCATGGACATTTGAGTTGTCTCTGTCTTTTTAGCTATTATAAGTAATGTTGCTATGAATGTTCTTGTACATGTTTTTGTGTGGACATATGCTATTGTTTTTCTTGAGGGTATACCTGCAAGTGGGATTTCTGGGTCATTGGCAACTCTATGTTTGACTTTTTGAGGAACTGCCACACTGTTTTCCAAAGCAGCTACACCATTTTACATTCCCCTCAGCAACGTGAGGGATTTAATTTCTCCACATCCTCGCCAACACGTGTTATCTGTCTTTTTTTATTGAGGTGTAATTGAAATATTAATATAATATATTTATTATATAATATAGTAACATATTAGTTTCAGGTATATAACATAATGATTCGATATTTGTATGTATTGTGAAATGATCATCACAATAAGTCTAGTTAACATCTGATGTCTGTCTTTTTGATTTTTGCCATCTGGAGGGTGTGAAGACAGGACTCCTTTTTAAATTCTCTTTATGTAGGATTCCTCCTTTTCCATAGAACTCCTAATTAATGCAAAAGTAGCCAAAAATGTATATTAGTTGTGTTTTGTTGTGTTTTTAAAACACAAACTTAACCCTAACAAAACAACAAAGCACATACATTTTTATTATTGTATATTTTCTATTACATTGTTGTCTTTTCCTTCCTCGAAATGTTCTTGATATTAAGCAAGCAGTTTCTTTCATTTCCCTAGGCTTTTTTTTTCTTTTAATGATAGCACATACTGTGCAAGAAGGTCATTACATAAAGAGAGGAAAAAAGAATAATCATCATTGAAGAGAAAGTTAATGCAGTTCGTATAATTTTTTAATAGGAATCTTGTAACATTTTGAGATTTAAACCCACTAATAATGTTTTTTGTGCATTACTGGGCAGTTTCCTCTTGTTGCCTTTGAATTGATATTTTGCTTTGGAAATTCAGATAGTGAAAATATTTATCATAGCTTCAAATACCAGTGCTTTAATTTCCTAGTCATTTAGGTATTAATCCTGTTGTGTAGACCACCTACATGTGTTTGTAAGGGATATAATAACTGACACTGTATTTAATTAGCACTAATATTGTGTAGAAGGAAAAACATATTAAGTATCTTTCCAAGTCACTAGTTCAAAATTAGCAGAAGCCGGGAAGAAAAAGTCCTTGTCTATGTACCACTGTTATTTTGCATAGCCTTGGAAGTTTTACTCATTCATTCATTCAACAAGTATTTGTTGGGTGCATATTCTGTGCACCAACAATGTTCTAGGTGCTGGGAAAATGGCCCAATTTCAGTAAGACAGAAGTATAAATCACAAATAAGTATACAATGGCAACCAGCTGGTGTATACAGTGTATTAAGTATAAATTGATATGTCCACAAAGTCACCTTTTGTAGCTCCTCATAGCAAAACTGAAGGACACTGAGGTCAGTCCTCAGAGTAGCCTCTTGAGGGACTGGGCAGGGAAGATGAATAAGGGGAGGACGAAGACTTTGGATCCTGAAGTCTGTTACTTTATTCTCCCTTTTTAAAGTAAGAGCCATTTTTTCGTTTTGTGGTCTTAAGTCTCTTTCCACAAATGTAAAGATCTTGCTTCCTTTCTTGAATTTCTTTTTGGATTTTATAGTTATTACTTCAATTATGTATTTCCCATCTGTTTGTATACAAAAAGTAATTGGTATGTTGATAATGGCGGAGGTTGTGCATGTGTGGGAGCAGGGGGTATATGGGAAATCTCTGTATCTTCCGCTTAATTTTGATGTGAACCTAAAACACTCTTCTTAAAAATAAAGACTTTTTTAAAAAAAATGTAATTTACAGGGTAATGATGGAGGGCACTTGCTTTAAAGTCAGGCAGGCGATTATTTATTGGCTATTTGATCTTAGCCTTATTGACTCTCTCTAAGCCCAGTTTCCTGGTCTGTAAAATGAGAGCAGTAATACCGTCTACCTCATCGGCTTTTGTGAGAATGAAATGAGAGAATGCATGCATGACACTTAGTATAGTTCCTGGCACAAAGTAATCACTCAATAAATTTAACTAGCATTGTGGAAATATATTTTACCCCCAGGAGTCAAGTTTTATTCACCTTTATGAGACACGATCCTGGGAACTTTATAGTTGCCATAGCTGTTTCCTAAGGGCAACTAATTTGGATCTAGAGTTTCTAACTCACTCAGTGTGGCTTGTTCTCTGTCTCTTCACTCTAATATGAATGTTTCTGTAACAATCTTTTCCTCTGAAATGTCTAAGACGTGGATGCCTCAGACAGGCTGGGTAGAATGGTGGGGATCACAGGCACCCTGCAGCAGCCTTGGTGGTGAGTGGAACTGCGGTGGTGGAGACCAGAGGAGGACTGCGCCAGTGAAAGGGAAGGCAGAAACCAGAGGGATGCGGAGTTGAGGGAGAATTCATTTTCTCGCTGGGAATGACTCAAGCTTGTTTTTAGGTTGAAGAGAAGAAGCCAACAGAGAGGAAAAAAGAGTTTAGTTGATGAATCAGGGTCCCCGGGGAGGGGGGAAAGAATAGGCCAACAGTTCAAGTGGAATGCCTAAGGGCACACAGAAAGAGTGCTGTCTCTCTAGGCTGGAAGGACAAAGCTAAGGATGGTCCAGATATAGGAAAGCTTGTAGGGTGGCAGCTGTTTCGGGAGTCCAGTGGGCTCATTTTTTTCTTTGTGAAAGTGCTCATCTATTTAGTAACAGTTACTCTGTTGACATAACAAGCTTTTCTATTTCAAAAGACCAGTGTGAGTGCAAGTTTCTTTTATCTTTCTTTCCAGTGAAGATTCATACTATTTTAAAGCTACATATCCTAGGTATTATTATATATGTATTATCTGATGTTTCTAATCATGGAATTAACAAAAAAGTGACTAAATTATCCAAATTTGACTTTGTGCTAACATCGTACTTGGCTTACTCGACATCCCTGAGGGTCAGCAAGAGATGAATTTGGCCTAGACTGGTCTTTTCCTCCATGCATCACTTTAAAAAAAAAAAAAAGAAGGGTGCGAACAAGCCATCTTTCACTTTTGTAATTTTTAATCCATCATTAAAAGTACAACTTGCTTTATGATCTAAAGAAATACCATCTAAGTCTTTATATTAGGAACAAAAGTGAGCCTTTCAGAAAAAAAGGAGCAGAGCTTAATCTGCATTAGCCCTTTGATGTATTTCTAGATTTTAAAAAGCTTCCTGCCGTTCCCAGCCACATTGAGACAGACCTGGTCGTGTGTCCAGCGATGCCGCTGTCCTTTCTCCTCTCAGCACTTACTGAGCCAGGGATACCTTTTGTGAGCTGGCCAGGGTTCTGCCCTAATATTGGTGACAAATTACCAGAGGTGTTGGCCCACTGGGAGTTTCACTTCTCATTTTTCCTTCTCCAAGCGATGACTCTTTAGTTTATGACTGGTTTGGAAAAATTAACTGTATTGCCATTTTGCTCTTCTTTTGAACATTTCTTTAAGATGGGACTGTTATTGGTGTATCTAGGGGACTTTTTATATTGACAAATAAAAAAATGCCAGCTGAAACAAGGCATATTAGTCCGTGGTTATGAAATAGGAAACGCAATAGATAAGTTTTGCTTTTAAATAAAAAATGTTTGAGTTCTTGCCATTTAATCCTTTTATTTCATCATTTTTTGTAACCTAGTTTTCGACTTTAGAGAAATTGCTGAACTTTATTTATGTAGAAACTTCTTGATAAGCACATTTCCTTATGTTGTAAAGGTGAGAAAGTGATGAGTTGGTGTATGTTTTTAATGCTCTTTCTGTTGATCGACGTTATTGCCATTAGTGCTTCGTGCCAGCTAGTTTCATAGATGGTGGAAAACAATCTGGGTTTCAGTTTCACAAATGGAAAAACAAAACTTAAGAGGAAAAGGAAGCAATTCGTTAGCAGTGGGCCACTGTGCAGAGTAGGATAACCTGCCTTCAAAGATTCTTGTTTTGAGCAGTGTAATCTAATGTTTAATAAATAGTTTACTTCAAAGGACCTCACTACAAGAAAATAGGCAGCTTTCCTGCTATTCTTGTTCCCTGGCACAGTTTTACTATAAGTAGCTCATATCCGGTCCTCTGTGGTCTCAGGTGGTCATTCGTGTTTATGATCCTCACGCTGAAACTGTAAGAACTGTGGCTCTATTTTAAGTCATTAGCAAATACGCATTGGTCTGCAGGAACTGATCGAGCCCTCCCGAAACCCTGACACTTTGACCCATTTTAAGGAAAGTGCTCAGATGCTATAAGCAGTATGCATGGGATTATGGCCTCCAAAAATAGAAAACTAAATTTACTAAGGAAGGAATTGAAAACCTCATCAACACGCATTGATGTTTTTGATGTATTGTGATCCCTCCTGTACTCCCACTCCAGACATCTAAGCAGTGTGTTCAGTATCTTTGAGATAAAAGCCTAAGGTTACAAAGATCACTGGAGATGTTTGAATTTCTCTTCTTCTTCCTGTGGATATATTTGGCACACGTAGAATTTGAGAGCCCTTTACTAATATCAGTTTCTTGTAGATATTATCAGATATCAGATAGACAGATGGAACTCGGAAGAAACTAATGGAACTCAGAAAGCAACCTTCTTTTTTCACTATAAATTTTAACCCAGCAGTGTATTGGGTCTGGGTGGAGCCTGGCCGTATCCCTTTTGAAGCGGCTCCCCCAGTGATTCTGGTGAATACCTCTGTAAAACCACGACTGTAAACTCTCGGTGGGTATGGTTTTGTTTTGCTTATTTTTTGTTGCTCACTGTTTGATGCAGTGATAGGACCCAGGGCCATTCTAAGAAGTATAGGCTCAAGACGGTTTCACACTGGCTTACTCCTCCTTCCATTTCTAGTCTTTTCTCTCTCTCTCCCCCTCTCTCTCTTTCTTTCTTTCTCTCACTTCAGAACCAAAGATAGGGCCAACCCCGTGGCCTAGTGGTTAAGTTCAGCATGCTCCACTTCAGTGGTCTGGGTTTGCAGGTTAAGATCCCTGGCAGGGACCTACACCACTCGTCAGCCATGCTGTGACGGCAACCCACATACAAAATAGAAGAAAGATTGGCACAGATGTTAGCTCAGGGCTAATCTTCCTCAAGCAAAAAAACAGGAAGGTTGGCAGCAGATGTTAGCTCAGAGCAAATCTTCCTCAGCAAAAAACAAACAAACCAAAACCGAAGAGAAGGTGTTGCTCTAAGATCTAGCAGTCTAAGCAGAGGGGCTGAGGGGCAAAAGGGAGGAAGGGAGTGAGTGGGTGTATAGAGGGGAGAAACCACCCCTCCCCATTGCTTTCATGATAGTGGAAAGGGCTTATGGATTGGGCTAGTGTTTCTGCATTAGCCACATTGTTTTTTAATGCACTGGCCAGTAGAGCCGTCTGTTTCTCTCCAATCCTTTGTACCCTTGAGTATTTACCCAGAACCAACTCATGGTGGCAGCTCTGGTGGGGAGGTGAGGTGCTCTGTCAGTTTCTAGTTGTGGCTTCTGAGACCAATATGGAACCTGAACAAAGATAACTCAGCTGTATCATCCCAGCCATTTGCAAATCATCAATTCATGTGTATCAAACATTTCTAGAGTTTAGGTATTACCTGACTCAGTTCCTTCAGAGGAAGCAGTCCACACCAACATCCAGTATGGGTAACTTATAATAGGAGTTTCTCCAAGAGAATTATACTCCTCTTTGGCCTGGCAACCCCAACTCTAGGAATTTATTTTAAGGAATTGTTTTAGTTAATTCTTTTGCTTGCAGGAGATTCATTCAAGTTTCTTAAACTTCTTACCAGGATATGTGTATAGAGGCCTTCGGAAAAGGCCAATTGTCCAAGCCCTAGGGAATGCATTAACTGATGGTTTTCTGGATCCAGGGTGGCTCAGATCATCATCATAATAAAATATATCTGAGAGCCAATATACATTGAGCACTCAGGACGTATGAGGCATTTTAGATTATCTTCTCATGAGGTAAATACTGTTACTATTGGTATTTTTGTGATGAAGAACTTGAGATGTACAGACGTTAAATAATCTTCCCCGGGGCACATAACCAGGACCAGAAACAGGGCTTAACTTCAGGGCTTCCTGATGGCAAAGCTGTGATCCAGAAGCCCATCAATGCAGCTCCTGGATCTTCCTCACCACCACTGATGTGACTGAGCGCCTCTGCAGGGGTCTGCCTCCATCCATCCATGGCTTTCACTTCCTGTCCCGGCTGCAATTTCTCTGCCTTATAACTGAGGACTGTTTGTGGCAGACTGATGCCTATCACTGCCTCGTCAGCCATTCTCTAAGTCATGCTCTCCTTGGAAATTGCCTCATTCCTGGGAGAGAATCTGACTGTCCCATCTCATCTTTTCTCACATAGATGTCTAGTAGATCACTGGATAATCTGAGGTTGGCTACCCTTTAGTCCCGTCAGCCAACACCAGGGATTGGAGGTGGAGTTTACGTGATGCCGTATACTGCCACCTAGGATGACTTGGATAGGAAAAGTAGCAAGACTGAAGTCCACCATGGGAACTTAAATGGATGAGTTCCCACAGATATATGTCGTGATATTTATCACAGTGTTGTTTATGTTAGCAAAATAATTAAAAACTACCGGACTGTCCATCAACAGGAGTTTGATTAAAGAAATTATGGTATTCCATATGGTAGAATATTAATAGGCAGCCATTAAAATTATGATCAAGTTAATGTTTATTAACATGGAAAGTTGCAGTATGAACTATATTGTGACATGAAAAAATAAGGTTAAAATGATATGTATAGGATACTATTTTGTTTTAAAAACACAAAGTTGGAAGGTTGACTCTCAGAATAATAGTTCTTTAATTTGAATAGAATCTTCATGTTCTTTTGTTAACATCTGACTTTTTATAATGAACATATATTGCTTACACATTCAGCAGCATGTTTGAAAAACATATCAAGATACAGAAATTGTACTAAATAAAAGTAGCTGAAATGAAAAATATTGGTTATTGAGGAAGAAAACAATGAAAGTAAGACATAGAGACTATGAACTGCAAATAATTACTTTTACCTGTATAATAGAGAGAACAAATTAAAAGCATAAGGGCGTGAACTTAGTAATAAAGCAGTGTTATTACTAAGGAGCAGAAAGGAGAAAAACGCATTTCTTTAATAGAGTGACACTCCAGATTCCTGGTGTCTGGAAGTTGCTCCCTATGGATTTTTTTTTTTACCTGGAATAACTGGAAAAAAATTGAGAATCACTGAATGGGGTGTCATTAAGTTCGTGACTTTATTTATTTATTTTTTTAAATTTTTTGTTTATTGCAGTAACATTGGTTTATAACATTGTAAAAATTTCAGGTGTACATCATTATACTTCTATTTCTGCATAGATTACATCATGTTCACCACCAAAATACTAATTACAACCCATCACCACACACATGTACCGAATTATCCCCTTCACCCTCCTCCCTCCCCACTTCCCCTCTGGTAACCACCAATCCAATCTCTGTCTCTATGTGTTTGTTTATTGTTGTTATTATCTACTACTTAATGAAGGAAATCATACGGTATTTGACCTTCTCCCTCTGACTTATTTCACTTTGCATTATACCCTCAATGTCCATCCATGTTGTCACAAATGGCTGGATTTCATCATTTCTTATGGCTGAGTAGTATTCCATTGTGTATATATATCACATCTTCTTTATCCATTCATCCCTTGATGGGCACTTAGGTTGCTTCCAAGTCTTGGCTATTGTGAATAACGCTGCAATGAACACAGGGGTGCATGTACCTTTACAAATTGGTGTTTTCAAGTTCTTTGGATAAATACCCAGCAGTGGAATAGCTGGATCATATGGTAGTTCTATCCTTGATTTTTTGAGGAATCTCCATACTGTTTTCCATAGTGGCTGCACCAGTTTGCACTCCCACCAGCAGTGTATGAGAGTTCCCTTCTCTCCACATCCTCTCCAACACATGTTGTTTCCTATCTTGTTAATTATAGCCATTCTGATGGGCGTGAGGTGATATCTCATTGTAGTTTTGATTTGCATTTCCCTGATAGTTAGTGATTTTGAACATCTTTTCATCTGTCTGTTGGCCATCTGTATATCTTCTTTGGAGAAATGTCTGTTCAGGTCTTTTGCCCATTTTTTAATTGGGTTGTTAGTTTTTTTGTTGTTGAGATGCATGAGTTCTTTATATATTTTGGAGATTAAGCCCTTATCAGATGTATGGTTTGCAAATATCTTCTCCCAATTGTTAGGTTGTCTTTTTGTTTTGTTGATGGTTTTCTTTGCTGTGCAGAAGCTGTTTAGTTTGATGTAGTCCTATTTGTTTATTTTTTCTATTGTTTCTCTTGCCCGGTCAGACATGGTGTTTGAAAAGATGTTGCTAAGACCGATGTCGAAGAGCGTACTGCCTATGTTTTCTTCTAGAAGTTTCACAGTTTCAGGTCTTACATTCAAGTCTTTAATCCATTTGGAGTTAATTTTGTGTATGGTGTAAGGTAAGGGTCTACTTTCATTTTTTTGCATGTGGCTATCCAGTTTTCCCAACACCATTTGTTGAAGAGACTTTCTTTTCCCCATTGTATGTTCTTGGCTCCTTTGTCAAAGATTAGCTGTCCATAGATGTGTGGGTTTATTTCTGGGCTTTCGATTCTATTCCATTGATCTGTGTGTCTGTTTTTGTGCCAGTACCATGCTGTTTTGTTTACTATAGCTTTGTAGTATATTTTGAAATCAGGGAGTGTGATACCTCCAGCTTTGTTCTTTTTTCTCAGGATTCCTTTAGCTATTCAGGGTCTTTTGTTGTTCCATATAAATTTTAGGATTCTTTGTTCTATTTCTGTGAAAAGTGTTGTTGGAACTCTGATAGGGATTACATTGAATCTATAGATGGCTTTGGGAAGTATGGACATCTTAACTATGTTAATTCTTCCACTCCAAGAGCACGGAATATCTTTCCATTTCTTTGTGTCTTCTTCAATTTCTTTCAGGAATGTTTTATAGTTTTCAGTGTACAGATCTTTCACCTCTTTGGTTAAGTTTATTCCTAGGTATTTTACTCTTTTTGTTGCAATTGTAAATGGGATGGTATTCTTAATTTCTCTTTCTGCTACTTCGTTGTTAGTGTACAGAAATGCAACTGATTTTTGTATGTTGATTTTGTATCCTGCAAATTTACCATATTCATTTATTACTTCTAAAAGTTTTCTGGCGGATTCTTTAGGGTTTTCTATATATAAAATCATGTCATCTGCAAATAGTGACAGTTTCACTTCTTCCTTTCCAATTTGGATCCCTTTTATTTTTTTCTCTTGCCTGATTGCTCTGGCTAGGACTTCCAGTACTATGTTAAATAGGAGTGGTGACAGTGGGCATCCTTGTCTGGTTCCTGTTCTTAGAGGGATAGCTTTCAGTTTTTCACCATTGAGGATGATATTAGCTGTGGGTCTGTCCTATATGGTCTTTATTATGTTGAGGTACTTTCCTTCTATACCCATTTTATTCAGAGTTTTTATCATAAATGGATGCTGTATCTTGTCAAATGCTTTCTCTGCATCTATTGAGATGATCATGTGATTTTTATTCTTCATTTTATTAACGTGGTGTATTACGTTGATTGATTTGCGAATGTTAAACCATCCCTGCATCCCTGGAATAAATCCCACTTGATCATGGTGTATAATCTTTTTAACATATTGTTGTATGCGATTTGCTAGTATTTTGTTGAGGATTTTTGCATCGATGTTCATCAGTGATATTGGCCTGTAATTTTTTTTTTGAGTTGTCCTTGTCTGGTTTTGGTATCAGGGTAATGTCAGCTTCGTAGAATGAGTTAGGGAGCTTCCCCCCCTCTTCAATTTTTTGGAAGAGTTTGAGAAGGATAGGTATTAAGTCTTCTTTGAATGTTTGGTAGAATTCACCAGGGAAGCTGTCTGGTCCTGGACTTTTATTTTTGGGGAGGTTTGTGATTACTGTTTCGATCTCCTTACTGGTGATTGGTCAATTCAAATTCTCTACTTCTTCTTGATCCAGTTTTGGAAGGTTGTATGATTCTAAGAATTTATCCATTTCTTCCAGATTGTCGAATTGGTTGGCATATAGCTTTTCATAGTATTCTCTTATAATCTTTTGTATTTCTGAGGTGTCTGTTGTAGCCGCTCCTCTTTCATTTCTGATTTTACTTATTTGTGCCTTCTCTCTTTTTTTCTTGGTGAGTCTAGCTAAAGGTTTGTCAATTTTGTTGATCTTTTCAAAGAACCAGCTCTTGGTTTTATTAATTTTTTTGGTCTCTATTTCATTTATTTCTGCTCTGATTTTTATTATTTCTGTTCTTCTACTGATTTTGGGCTTTGTTTGTTCTTGTTTTTCCAGTTCCTTCAGGTGCATTGTTAGATTGTTTATTTGAGACTTTTCTTGTTTGTTGAGATAGGCCTGTATCGCTATAAACTTCCCTCTTAGAACTGCTTTTGCTGTATCCCATAAATTCTGGCATGTCGTATTTTCATTTTCATTTGTCTCCAGGTATTTTTTGATTTCTTCTTTGATTTCTTCATTAATCCAGTCGTTGTTCCGTAGCATTTTGTTTAATCTCCACGTATTTGTGGTTTTTCTGATTTTCTTCCTATAGTTGATTTCTAGTTTCATACCGTTGTGGTCAGAAAAGATGCTTGGTATTATTTCAATCTTCTTAAATTTATGGAGACTTGTTTTGTGGCCTAATATGTGATCAATCCTGGAGAATGTTCCATGTGCATTTGAAAAGAATGTGTATTCTTCGGTTTTTGGATGGAATGCTCTGTATATATCTACTAGGTCCATCTGTTCTAGTGTGTCATTTAAGGCCAATGTTTCCTTATTGATCTTCTGTTTGGATGATCTATCCGTTGGTGTAAGTGGAGTGTTAAAGTCCCCTACTATTATTATGTTACTGTCTATTTCTGTTTTTATGTCTGTTAATAATTGCTTTATATATTTAGGTGCACCTACATTGGGTGCGTAGATATTTACAAGTGTTATATCCTCTTGTTGGATTGTTCCCTTGATCATTATGTAATGCCCTTCTTTGTCTCTTTTTACAGTTTTTGTTTTAAAGTCTATTTTGTCTGATATGAGTACTGCTACGCCAGCTTTCTTTTCATTGCCATTTGCGTGGAGTATCTTTTTCCGTCCCTTCACTTTCAGTTTGTGAGTGTCTTTAGGTCTGAAGTGTGTCTCTTGTATGCAGCATATATATGGGTCTTGTATTTTTATCCAGTCAGCCACCCTATGCCTTTTAATTGGAGCATTTAGTCCATTGACGTTTAAAGTAGCTATTGATAAGTATGTACTTATTGAAAAGTATGTACTTTTTTAACTTTTTTTTTTTCCTCAGTGTTTTAGTAGTCCTTCTGTGTTCCTTTCTTCTTCTATATAGAATTGATGGTCACTTTAGTTTGACCTCTGTCTGAAAGCTGTACTCTTTAACTCCCCTCCTCCCTCCTTTTATGTTTTTGATATCATAGCTAACCTCTTTTTTGTGCATTTGTATCCATTATGTTCTTATCATGGAAATAGATAATTTTTCCTATTTGTGGTCTTCTCTTTTCCCCTTAAATCAGTCCCTTTAACATTTCTTGTAGCACTGGTTTCTTGGTGACAAACTCCTTTAATTTTTGCTTGTCTGGGAAATTTTTGATCTCTCCTTCCATTTTGAATGATAACCTTGCTGGGTAGAGTATTCTTGGCTGTAAGTTTTTTCCTTTTAGCACTTTAACTATATCGTGACATTCTCTTCTAGCCTGTAAGGTTTCTGCTGAGAAGTCAGCTGATAGCCTTATGGGGTTTCCTTTGTATGTAACTTGACATTCTCTTGCGGCTTTTAGGATTCTCTCTTTAATTCTGGACATTTTGATTATGATGTGTCTTGGTGTGGGCCTCTTTGGGTTTATCTTGTTTGGGGCTCTCTGTGCTTCCTGTACCTGGATGTCTGTTTCCTTCCTTAGGTTAGGGAAGTTTTCATCTATTATTTCTTGAAATAGATTCTCTGCCCCCTTGTCTCACTCTACTCCTTCCGGGACACCTATAACACGGATGTTAGTGCGCTTGATGTTGTCCCAGAGGTCCCTTAGACTGTCCTCACTCTTTTTAATTCTTTTCTCTTTTACCTGTTCACCTTGGGTAATTTCTTCTAGTCTTTCGTCCAGCTCACAGATCCGTTCTTCTGTATCCTCTACTCTGCTTTTGAGTCCCTCTAATGAATTTTTCATTTCCAGTATTGTATTCTCATTTCTGATTGGTTCTTTTTTATATCTTCCATTTCTTTGTTGACATTCTCACTGAGTTCATCTATTCTTCTCCCCAGATCAGTGAGCATCCTTAACACTCTTAGTTTGAACTCTCTGTCAGGTAGGTTGCTCATTTCTGTTTCACTTAGTTCCTTTTCTGGGGTTTTGTCCTGTTCCCTTACTTGGAATGTATTCTTTTGCCTCCTCATTTTGCCTCTTTCCCTGTGCTTGTGTCTACGTATTAGGTAGGTCAGCTACGTCTCCTGCTTTTGGATAGGTGACCTTATGTAAGTGATGCCTTAGGAGGCTTCCAGTGTGCTTCCCTCAGTTCTCAATGTTCCAGGGGTGACCCCTATGTGCGCTACGTGTGTCCTTCTGTTGTGGCCTGTTTGCTCTCCCTGTAGGCACCCAGGGAGGCCGAGTTATGCTCCTGGCCAGCTGTTGTAATGCTCAGCTGCTTGTAGTTGTTGTGGGCCCTTCAGTCTCTTTATCAGGTGTGGGGAGCCCCAGCACAGTTGGCTGCAAATTCTAATACCACATTTGTGTTGCAGTATTTCTTTTAAGTGAGTAGGCCCCCAGCGTGCCGGGTTGTTAGGCTCAGGGCCTTACAATTGCTGTAAGCCTCTAGCCTATTAGGTCTCTTGTCAGTTCTCTGAAGATTGCAGCTGGGTGGGGCTGGCCTCAGGCACAGGAGCACCCAATTGTTTCAGGCTTTGGAAGGTGGGGCAAACCCCCTATGTGGGTCTTTGAGAAGCACAAGTCTTCTGCAGCTGACAAGCCCTGCTGCCCACAGGTCCACACACACAGTCAACACAGTCCTGCCCCGTGTGTGCGCCCCGACCTCCCCAAGCGGAACCAGTCTCTCCACAGCGGGAGCCCCACACACTCCGCCACCACCCCACACTCTCCACCCGCTCCTTGTGCACGCCCTGCCCCACTGAAGTCGGCTCAGTTGCCAGGCTGCAGGGAATCCAATCACCAATCTATGCAGGCCCACAAGTTGCCTGAGGGCTTGTTGTTGGGTGGGGCCAGTCTCTAGGGTGGGCTGTCTGCCCTGGCTGAGCTGGATTAAATCGGTGTTCTAGTGGGTGGGGCAGACCCTGGGCTAGCAGGCCTCAGGGAGAACTCCAATGGCGTCTGTGTCAGCACACCCACACCAGGCCACAACAATGGCCGCTGCCAATGTCCCAGTCCCTGGAGAGGTCTCACCACTCACCGAGATGCACTCAGGGCCTATTAGGTGAGTCTCTTTTCACCACAGCACTGTGCACCTTTCTTTCTGGTGATTTTAGGATGCTTTCTGAAATGGGTGAGTTTGCACGTGGGCCCTTTAAGAGCCAGTTTTAGTTTCTTTGTGAACCGGGTTTTCTGGGGGTACTCCCCAATGTTTTAGTAGCAGGCAAAGTCAGATATTATGCCGCTGGTCTCGATTGTGCTGGGTCCACAAAATGCCCACAGCGGGGGTGCTCCCCGCTCAGGGCCCCGCGCCTCCAGGGAGGGCTGCGTACCTGTGAGCTGCTCCGCCGTGAAGCTGGCGGCTTGTGAAGGCGGCGTTTTTCCTCTCCAGAAGGGAGTCTCTGCCTCGTCTACCTCAATTAGGATTGTCCGTTGTCACAGGAGTTCCTCTTACCCAGTTTTCAGTTCTGTCTCAGGGGTAATTTTTCCACGAGTAGTTGTAAATTGGCTGTGTCCACAGGAGGAGGTGAGTTCCGAGTCTGCTTACGCCATCTTCACTTCTCAAGTTCGTGACTTTAAGTTTATTGACTCTTAATTTACATACAATTCTAAGAATTTCAATTAGCTGATCTGTGTGTGGTGTTGGAAAATTTTTGCCAAGCAATGTTACTAGTAGTACTTCAAAAAAGATAATCTATTTCAGATGAATTTGGGAAATGCTAGGTGAAATTAAACAATGTTTTTTACTTCAGGACTTCTCAGTCTTTACTAAACTGATGTTCATTTTGAATCTCCAAGAGGGAATATGGAATGCAGTATTTCTCAAAGTTATTTTGACCACTGAATTCTTTTTTCCCACTGGATGTGTATTAGCCTTTCCCAGAACTTGTTGTGTAGAATAACATAGGAGATGCTGCCTTGGGACTTTTTGAATTAGGAATTGGAAGGAAGCAGGATCGCAGAGAAGACTGAGAAACAGAACTAATAGCTGAAACTCCAATGACTTGGGAAAAGACCTCCCACCCCCCAGAAAAACCCCACAAAACTATAATCTTTTAGGAAGTACAGTAGCAGGTGACTGGTAGGTACCTGTCTCAACTAAAATAAGCTAAATTATGTTCTCTACATTATACTTCTATAAGTAGGAATTATATAATACATTTTAGAAAGTATTAAAACAAATGTTTCAAATACATAGGTACTTTTAAAATATAGTTAGTATTTTTTTAAAAATATTGGTTTACTAATAATTCTGTAGATTTTTAAAAATACTTTTAAGAAACAGTAACTCTCTGACTTGAGGTTTTGAAAAATATTGCAGGGGATAACCCTTGGAGTTTACAATGCTAATTCATATTAGCATTTTAAAGTTGTCGAGAAGTGGTGTAATAAAGAAACCTGTTTCCCAATTTTTCCCAAATCTGTTTTACCATGGGCCACCTTTTATTTTTTTCACATTACCTGTTAATGAGCCCTAAAAGTAGTGTTCCTTGGAATACCTTTGGGAGACACTGCTCTAGATCAGGGGTAAACTACAGTCTACCACTGGCTTTTGTAAATAAAGTTTTATTGGAACACAGTCACACCCATTCGTTTATGTATTCTCTGTGGCTGCTTTCACACTACCGTGGCAGAGTTGAGTAGTTGTGACAGACACAGTGTGACATGCAAACCCTAAAATATTCACTATCTGGCCCTATACAGAAAAAGTCTATCCATGCCTCAGTTGTAGGTAGCTGTATGTGCAAATTAATTTTACCCTCTCCTTTTTGTACTCTAGTGCTAATACACGCAATTAAAAAGCTAATATAGGTGTGTGTATATTGTATATATTCTAAAATATTATAAAGCATCAAGTGTTTCAAATAACATCATTTACCAAGAGTGGAGAGAAAGGCCAGCCAAACTTGTTCGTTATATTTATTGTGTCAAAAACAAAATGCACTGGACAACTGGGAAGATAATTTTATTCAGGCTGTTGAAAGAGGGAGAATGGTTATTAATGAGGAACGACTCAGAGAAAAGGAAGGGCTCAGGTTTTATGGAGGCAGGTACACAAGGGAGTCATCGCATGTCTTTTAGGATTCAGGAGGAAGAGTGGACAGTGAGTCTTGTCTAAGTCCTCTGGGGGGGAGAGTGGCTCTTTGCCTTTAGCTGTTTACTGGACACCAAGAAGTGGAGGATTCTGTAACCACTTCTATTTTCTGGGAGCACACGGGCTCAGGGAGAGTTCAACCATGTCAATCGTCAGCAAAATCAATAAATATTATTAAATACCTACTTAGGTATTTTCTGGCACTAAAATGTGGTTGTTTTTGAGGTTCTCTCCAAGGCACCTCTATCTTTTTCTGTATTCCGTCTTGCATCACCTCTCTTGCCTGTATGCTTGTCAATACCATTTATGATGAGTCAGTGCTTGTTGAAATAGAGATGGCAATAATGAAGCCTGTACTCTGAATAAGAGCACATATATACACATTCCGCATTTTTTAAAAGGAAAGTGATACCTGTGGAGTAAAGTAACTGAATTGGTTACATATCAGTTTGCCACTGATATACTACTATATGGGATATCATTTTTGCATCTGTAAAATCTTCATAATAAGAATGATTACCATAGGCCTAATTGACTTCTTGAATCAGTAACAGGTAACAGCACAGATCCCACTCAAGGCATCAAGGCGGAATAAGACCCTCACTCTTTGAAAGGAGGTTAGTTCCTTTTAGAACATGTACAATTTGATAAATCTGTTTGAATGGCTTAAATGGTAAGAACCAACATCTGATACTATGAACCAAACACTCTTCTAAACATTTTTATGTTCAACTAAAGTACTTTATAGACAATAAGATTCACTCCTTGTAAGTTATAATTCAATGATTTTTAGTAAATTTATAGAGCTGTGCAACTGTCACTACAATTCAGCTTTAGAACATTTCCATCACCCCAAAAGTTCCTTTCTGCCTGTGTGCAGCCAATCTCTGCTCCCACCACCAGCCCCAGGCAACCACTGTAAACATTTTATACTTACTACTTTCGTCCTCACAGCAATCCTATATGATAGATAGGTTACTATCATTATCTCAGTTTTACTGGTGAAGAAAGTGAGACAATGAGAGCACACAGGGAGTGGATTCAAACACCGAGCCCAGGCTGTCCGGCCCAGAGACCCCTTAGCCGCCACCACCCTGAGGGTGCATCCCAGTCACCTGAAGGGCTGGTGGGAGCTCCACCCTCAGAATTCCAGATTCCTTAGATTCCTTAAATCTGGTGGGGGGGGGGGGGGCTGAAAATCTGCATTTCTAACAAGTTCCCGCCGATGCTGCTAGTCAGGGGACCCTGCTCTGAGAACCACTGGTCTATACAATCTCAAGCATTGTGAGAAATACTCACTCTTGTGATGGGTCTCTTTTGTATGCCTGGTGCAGAGTATACCAAGTATTCTCAACAAGCAAATATTGCTAATTCTCGTACTAGACTCTCGTTTAGTCTCGTAACATATGTAAAATGTATGTTACGAGACTAAATTATAAACATAACCACTAAATACCATCTGAGAAGTGATGTTTCAATCACCGCGAAGTGGCATTGCTGCTTATTTTGTGTGTATGTGACTTGTCTATCGATTATTTTGTAATTTTAATTCGAATGAATTAACATCACATGACTCTGCCATTTCCATTTTTGCCTTTTAAAAAGCAGACAGCTATTCACAACAGCAAGAAGTGAACCTGAACTTTGTTCTGATGCCTCTAGTCACAGGCAAAAATGTAAAGGGTAATTTACCCAAGTAGAAGAAAAAAAGAATAAAAAAAGGAAAGAATGAAAAGAAAGTACTGACTCACTGCAAACAGCTGCAAAATGTTGCCCTTGGGATAGAGGTTAACTCAATTGTGAAATAATGGCCAGAGCTCACACTCTTAATAACTTTTTTTCAGCCCTCGAGAAAGCTCCTCTATTTAATGTGAGATGCTTGGCAGAAGGTGCTGCATTTTAGTGGCTGGCTCAGCAGGAGGCCCGGATTGAAAGCTCTCCGTTTGTACAAACTCATTTGCATTTGTAACGCTTCTATTTTAAATCTCCTCTAAATGTAAATATTTTGGTCTCTTTTTCTCTATTTTTTAAAATAAAAATATTTTAGTGACTATGAGCCTAAATAAAGGCAAATCAAGTGTCTTCTCATCCACCCTGAAAGATCAAGTGGAAACAGTAGATGACTCTCAAGAGTGATGCAGAATTATTACCCATAAAGAAACTGGCAAAGGTCAGTTGGAGGTCACATTTCAGAAGTTTTCTGGAATGCAGGGGAAGAATTACTTAGAAAAGGTTCATTTGCTTGGAGAGGAGGTGGTTCGGTGGTTCGATATGTTTCTTACAAAAAGCCCACAGTTTTCTGCTCCTCAGTAGGTGCTCAAATAGACTGTCATTTTTCTACACAGCAAAAGACAATGGAATCAGTAGAAGGGTGTTTGCTGTCTCACACAGTTGAGTGCACGTACGAGCCCTAGAGCTGGCCCACCTCAACTTCTGACCACAAGTGAGGACTCTCTTGGCATTCTGAGACAGCCAGAGGCCTCTTGGATAGACACATGGTGTAAGTTAACTGCTCTCCTGCACCACCAGCCAGTGCCTAACCAGAGGGGGTGCACCAGAAGTGTCCCTGGTAGAGCCTTCAAGATTCCAACAGACCTTCTGAACATGAGCCCTTTCAGAGCCTTTCTGAGTACAGCTGAGCCCCACACCAAGAGAAGAACCAACCCATTCGAAGGTAGCTTGGTTCTTAAGGCTAATGCTAGCCTTGATCAAACTCTGTGCCCCATCGATGCCACAGCCCCAGTTCTCTCACACACTCAGTGTGACTTGAGAAAACCCTCTTGTGGTCCAGGTTTGGATATATAGAACCAAACAAAATAAAGACTGAAGTATTGGTCATCTATACATTTGCAGATTCCAACCTTCTTGGCACATGAGCATTGCTTGAATATTGCAGAATGTTAACATTCTACCATCTTTTCAGGAAAGATGATGCATTTCAGTCCTGGTGAGTGCTATTCCCCTCCTCCCTAGCCCCCACTTGCTTGCTTTCAGCTTCTCCTTAAAGTAGACTTTAAGATGAGAGTCATCTGTGTCATTCAGATGTAGAGAGCAATGGCAGATACGAAAGCAAACATTTAATATTTCTGAAAATGGAGGAGTAGATAACATGGTGTGTTGCCTAATGCTCCGGCACCCCAGCATCTCCCAGGACATGGTCTTTTCCAGGACTGCATTCAACATTAACTTTCCTATGACATGAATAGGTGGAGATGCCAACCTAAGCAACCTTGACTTTAGATTGGAAATTCCTTCAACACATTACAATGTTACAAATAATTCTAGTCTTGTGCTTGGCCGGCTGGCTTCCTGATGATCCCGTTACAGCCTTGTTCTTTGCCACCTCCTCCACACCTTGACTCATACCATCTCTGTCCAAGGAAGTTCACTGTTTCCTCTACCCTTCTTCAGAATTATTTTACTCCAAGATTTATCTCAAATCCTACCTTCTCCTAAGTCCTCCCTCTCTGAAATTCTGTTGTATTTCATTTTCTCAACACACAGACTCAGAGAAATTTGCTGTTAGGAGTGCCTCAGCTGGGGGCATCCCCCCCCCAACCCAGGGGACATTTGGCAATGTCTGGAGACATTTTTGGCTGTCACAACTGGGAGGGGAGTGCTATGACATCTAGTGGGTAGAGGCGAGAGATGCTGCCCTTGAGAAACTCGACCTTCAATGTTTCTAGATTGAGCCTAGATGATGTAAGAATCTTAGATTCTTGTAGTACTTGAAGAGTATATCTTGGATATACTTGAATATATTCAGTAGTGAGAGGCTCACTACTTCACAAGGCCACCTATTCTGCTGTTGGAGAGCTCTGTTAGAAATTGTTTCCTGGGCTGGCCCCGTGGCTTAGCGGTTAAGTGCGTGTGCTCCGCTACTGGCGGCCCGGGTTTGGATCCCAGGCGCGCACCAACGCACCGCTTCTCCGGCCATGCTGAGGCCGCGTCCCACATACAGCAACTAGAAGAATGTGCAACTATGACATACAACTATCTACTGGGGCTTTGGGGAAAAAAAAAAAAGGAGGAGGATTGGCAATAGATGTTAGCTCAGAGCCGGTCTTCCTCAGCAAAAAGAGCAGGATTAGCATGGATGTTACCTCAGGGCTGATCTTCCTCACACGCACGCACACACAAAAAAGACTTAAAAAAAAAAAAAAAAGAAATTGTTTCCTTATGTTGGGTTGAAATCTGCCTTCCTATAAGCGTCTTCTGTGGCTGGGCCAATAAATGGATTCCTTTCCCTACATGGAGGTGTTTATAGAGAGCTCCCTTGCAGCTCTCACATCCCTCACTAGTCTCCACATTATGCCTGGTCCCACGACTTACCTCTACATGTGCATGTTCCTCAGATGTGAGGGTAAACTTCCTGATGGCAGACATGAAGTCTTATTCTTCTTTGTTTCACAGCCCTATAGCTAGTACAGTTAATTTAATCTTGTCATAGAAAATGCCAGCCCTCTGAAATCACCAGCCCCATGGAGATGATACTGCTGCTGGCAATGAGCATCAATAGACTACAAATTGTAATCCTAGTACAATGTATCGTCCCTTAGATTTTGTGTAGGGTGTTTGTAGGATGATTGCCTTTAAGGTGGAGATGGGTATTTTTTAGTTTGTAAAGCTTGTGGAAAAACTATTTATTTGTACAGCTAGTAGACAGCTCTGTTATTTGCAGTGATCTTGCTTCTCACTTATTACTGCACAGTAAAGAACATACCTTTTACTGCTCTGCTGTCCAGTTTGTTGGGTTAATTTGGGAGATAATGTCAGTGACCTGGAAATTTGCCCACTTTCAGTTAGCACTCTGTGTAACCACTGATTTCACTTTAACAGTAATTACTGCAGATTTTCTCAGTGCACCTCCTCTGGTCAGGCACTGGCTGGTGTGCCGCAGGGTGGGCACATAGCATACACATTTCTAGTCCCATACTTTACTATTCTCACCTAAAAGGAAAATTTTCTTTATGTTTTTTACTTTAAAATTTTTTAACTTATCTTGATATACCTGAAGACTTACAGAAAAGCTGCAAAAATAGTACAAAGATTTCCATATAATTTAACCAATTCCCCAAACGTTAACATTTTATCATGGTTGCTTTATTGTGTTCTGTCTCTGTTTTTCTCTGAACCATTTCAGTAAGTTGCTAACAATACTTCTGTGTATTTCCTAAAGACACGTCAACTACATTCCCTTATATAACCACAGTGTAGGAAATTAACACTGATACAGTACTATTGTCTAATCTACAAGCCTTTCAAATTTTGCTAGTTTTTCTACTAATATCTTTTATAGGAAAAGAAAAAAACTGTTTCTAGTCCAGGGTGTAATTCAGAATCACACATTGCATTTATTTTCATGTCCTTTTAGTCTCCTTTAATCTAGAACAGTTCCTCAGTCTGTCTTTGTTTTTGGTGACCTATACGTGTTTTAGGACAGGCGACTTATTTTGTCAGATGTCCCTCATTTAGGTTTGTCTGGTGTTTCCTCATAATCAGCTTAAGTTATAAATTTTTAGCAGGAATGCCACGAAAGTGATGTTGTGTCTTCTCAGTATATCATATCGGGAGGCACATGTTTCTGTTTGTCCTATTACTGGTGACATTACTGTGATTTCTTGGTTAAGGTGGTGCTTGTCCAGTTTCTCCAATGTAAAGTTACTACTTTTCCTTTTTCTATTCGTCTGGTAAAGGAAATAGACACTTAAACTGGTAATTCCAACGTAATATGGTAGATAAGACAGATAGATAGCCAGGGTGCCAGGGGAGCCAGTAAATGGAGTCCGGGGAAGACTCACTGAGTTGATGACACGTCAACTGTGACTTAAGGAATGGTTATGAGTCAGTGAAGCAAAGGAAAATGGGGAGGATATTCTAGAAGGATACAGTACCATGAACATAGCCATGGAGCCATGAAACTGCATAATGTGTTCAGGAAACTACAGTGGTTAGCAACTTGAGTTCTAGGATTGATTTCTCAGATCACGGAATCCCAAGATGGAAATCCCAGTGCATGAGGTCTCACAAGAAGCTGGAAGCAGAGGCCATGCTCTCTCTCAGGATTTGTGGGGTCCATTTTGTCCCTTAATTCCATAGTTCTCTCTCCCCCAATTAACACAGAGCCAAAAACAGCAGAAAAGTGGGGCATTAGGGGGAAAATATCAGTACTTGATAGTCACTGAAGTTAATCAGGATGTACAACTTATTTTATTGCACCAGAAATTGATTTCCTTCTCATAGAAGACAAAAATTATCTTTGCAAAAAAAATGGTCCTTTTTTCTCTCGTTTTTTTAGTGTAAAAATTAATGAAAATAAAAATATGAAAAATTTTGCAAACAAAACAAAAAATTAACTTGAATCTGGCTTTGAAGTACATATCTGAGAAGCCTGCTATTCGTTGACTTGCATAAGAAGTTAAAATTGTGGAATGGTAAAGCAGTATAGCCTCTCTATTTTCTTTGACACTCAGCCAATTTAAAATTTTTATTTTATTGGCAACATGTGCTGATTTACCCAGGCATGAGGTAGCAGATGCAGTCAGAGTGGCCAGGACTTTTCCAGGCTCCTGTCAAGAAACTGCTGTAATTTCCAAGAGTCTTCAAATTAAATTCATGCCAAATAAATTTCATTTGTTCTCCTGTCAGTGAGGTCATCTTTGCAAGGTGAACATTAGTGATACTGTCAACAAGAAAAGGATTATGAGCCTCTGTCTAAATTTCAATGATGTCTAGGCAAAAATAAATTTTCAAAAGAATTCTTCGAGGTTTCCAATACCCCATAAATTTCTTCCTAAGAGAAATTACCAAGTTTGAGGTACATGGAATCTCATTCTTCAGCGTTGGAACTTTTCATAGTTACCTGCTTTTTGCCTCTTCTTCTTGGGTGGAGACATATATAGCATGGCCGAAAAGATTATAGATTCTTTTCTTTTTCATCCACAATATTGAGTGTCTTCTATGTACCAGACACTATGATCCCTACCTCGTGGAGGTTGTTACTGTCCATTTGAGTACTCATACAAAAACAAAACAAACAGAGAGAGGGAGGCAAGCCACAAATCAGCTAGCATCCATACACGTAACTAAAGAGCCTTGAAATGAAAGCTTTACAACATTCATGTGGCCAAATGTATTTTTTTTTTAATTGAGTTAAAATTCACAAAACATAAAATTAACCATTAACCATTTAAAAATGTACTATTCAATGGCATTTAGTACCTTCACAATGTTGTCGTCTCTATCAAGTTCCAACACATTTTCATCCCTCCAAAAGGAAACTCTAAACCCTCTAAGCAGTCACTCCTCATTCCCCTCTCTGCCCAGCCTCTGGCAGCCACTAGTCTACTTTCTGTTTCGGGATTTCCCTATTCTAGATGTTTCATATAAATGGAATCATATAATATGTCACTTTCTGTGTTTGGCTTCCTTTACTTAGCATAATATTTTTTGTGGTTCGTTCATTGTAGCATGTATCAGAACTTCATTCCTTTTTATGGCTGAATAATATTCCATTACCAACTGTATTCTTTAAGTATGTTTAAAAATTAACTCCTCCCTCTTGAACTGTTTCAGAGTGCTATTTCTGGGATGGGAGTAGTTTAAAGATTCTACTGTATTATGTTAGCATACTTCTTTATTGTAGAGAAAAAAATTGTATGCTGCCCCCATACATTGTCAAAACCTTTTAACAAGGCACTGACTCAATTCTCTGGTTCTGAGAACTTGGCAATGACAGCAGACAAGACTTCCATCAACATTGTAGGCAAAATCATTGCTGTCCATTCATGCCATTGTGGAAAACCATGAGTTGGGGTGACAAGTGGAGGCTTTTCTACCTGTCACAGGTAGACATCAAAGGTGTGCAGTCTATGCATAGAACACTAAGAGTTTGCTTCCATTGCTCAGCACAGAACTGCTTCACCACTTCTAAAACATCAACAGCCTTTGCTATTCCCAAAAGAGGCTTAGAAAATACAATTTTTTCCTTTGTCAGCTTCAGTGTTCACATATGGGTGGAAACTAGAGTTTATTGCCTGAGAAAGATAGTTATCGTCCCATTGGAGTGTTTGGCAGAGAGAAATGGTGTGTCTACCCATTCCCTGAGATATAAGATATTAGTGAAATACTTGTAATTCTGAGGGTGATGACTTTTAATGTTTGACAGAGATACTGTTCTCATTTTGTTTCTGGCCCAGGCATCACTGTTTTTAGGCCACGTGGCTTCATCCTCATCTTTCCAGTACTGGTCGACCTCTTTTATTTGGCAGGGTACTAGGCGAGCCTGTAGGATGCCTCAAGACAGACTTTTATGTTGGGACGAGTTATATTTCAGTAAAGTTAGTTCCAGCCTTTCATCTCATGCTTTCTCATGATAAAGAGCATGGGTGGCCAGTGTTTCCAAGATAGACTGATCGTTTTTGCATCCACACTTCCACTGCAGAGCACTTTACCACAAAGAAGCATGTTTGTCCCATCATGTTGAGTGACAAAAATAAGACCAAAGCTCATGTGCACTTGGTCATACATCCTGATGTAAATAAATCTTAAATATATGTGACATTAAAAAAAACTGTTTTCTTTCACAGATGACAATTTTCAAAACACAGAAGAAGCCAGGAAAGAAATATTTTGTGTGTTACTGATTCATAGGTTGCCTGAGACTTCTCTGGAGGTGGTAGTATTTTATTTTCCCCAAGTAAAGAGTCTCTAACATAGAGGTTTGAAGGAATATTCAATTAAATCATGCTTCTGTCATTCAGGGGGAATGAGTAATACATTCATGTTTTTTAAAAATTAGGTAGACAATATTTGAAACCTATCCTCAGATCACTCTACCTCTGAACTTAATTGAAGTAAGAAATTTGGCAAGAATGGAGTCCCACTGTCCAGGAGAAGAGCTAAACAATCTGGTTCAATCTGCTTTCTCCTAGCACCTTCTTCAGATTGAGGCGATTTGTTTTAAAATGAATGGAGTTACCAGGCTCGCCATATTCTAATAAGATTGTAGAAAGGTTGAAAGTGAAATAAAAGTCAAACTTGTTCAGTGTATAATTTCCTCTTGAAGATGCCAGACCAAAGGCAATAGTGATCTAGCACTTATATCTGTTGTCATGTGTTGAGACTAGAATTCTCCTTGGGATATATTACAATTTTTTTAATATTAAATTTTATTTTCAAGGGATTTGTACTTAATAACTTTGTGTAATAACATGTGTATTCCATTTGAAGTTACCGTGCCAACTTTTCTAAGACTTTTTAGCTTCCCCATAGTTTCTAATAAACCAAGAGATCAAATGAATACTCCTCCAATTGCCCAGCTATTGGGCATTATGGCTGGTTTCAGCCCATCTAACATCTGTAAACATTTAAAGAGAACCCCTGTCCAGAAGATACTTTGAACCCAGTAGCGTTCTCCAACCTCAGGTTACTTATGAAACCAGAGAGGACTTCAATCTATTTTAATGTGTTTCTTTCTCTAATCTCACCCTTCTAATAATGTATATGATCTAATTCAGGGACAGCAACATTGGGGTCAAAGAAAAATTAATGGGAGAGTAATTGTAGACCCTGAAATACTTTCAAAATCTTGAAACATCAAATGGGCAAGATTGAATGTATGCAAAAGATACATTAAAGATGTTCCTTCTGTGAGCAGGGTTATTAGTCAGCTCAGGCTGTGGTAACAAAGTACCACAGATGGGTGGCTTAAACTGCAGAAATTTATTTCCTCACATTTCTGGAGTCTGGAAGTCCAAGATTAAGGTGTGAGCAGGTTTGGTTTCTTCTGGGACCTCTCTCCTTGGCTTGCAGATAGCCATCCTTATTTGCTGTGTCCTCACATGGTCTTTCCTCTGAATGTGTGTGCTGGTGTCTCTTTCTCCTTTTATAAGGGCACCAGTCCTATTGCATTAGAGCCCCACCCTTATGACCTCATGTAACCTTAATTACTTCCTTAAAGGCCCTGTCTCCACATACAGTCACATTGGGGGTTAGGGCTTCAGCATGTGAATTTTGGGGAGACAATTGAGTTCATAACAAGAGTCATGGTAACGCTACCATTCACTGGGCACTTTGCGTGCTGGGAATTGTGGCAGATAGTTCCATTCAAATCTTAAAATTATCTTATTCAAATCTTAAAATAGGTCTACAAGTTTTTTACCACAGTTAGAAAAAAATTCTACAAGACCAGCAATATTCTCCCCGATTTAATGGATGAGGAAATGAAGCTAGAAAATGAGGTAACATATGATAGGCCACATAAAGTTAGGATCTGAACCCTAGTTTTATAGAGTAACAGCCCTATACTCATAACTTCTTAGGTTTATCAATGATTATCGTATATGAAGAAAGAATATGTCACACAGAAGAAGAATTTTCTACTTAGATCAAGAATCGAAGAAGCATTCTTGAACAGCGTATGTTCAGCTGAGTCTAGGGAAAGAAGGGTTCCTCAAAGGACATGAACTGAAGTCCCTGTTATGGACAGAATATTTGTGTCCTCCCCCAGATTCTTATGTTGAAACCTAACCCCCAATGTGATGGTTTTCGGAGGTGGGGCCTTTGGGAGGTGATTAGGTCATGAATGGCATTAGTGCCCTTATAAAAGGGACCCCAGAGAAATCACTTGCCCCTTCTACCATATGAGGACAGAGCAAAAAGATGGCCATCTATGAACCAGGAAGCAAGCTCTCACCAGACACCAAATGTGTCAGTGCCTTGATCTTGGACCTCCCAACTTCAGAATTGTGAGAAATAAATGCTTATAATATTAATGTTTATAAGCCACCCAGTCTGGTGTTCTGTCACAGCAGCTCAGATGGTCTAAGGCAGTCCCCTTGGAAAGGCTATCCCGGTAGTAGAGGAGGGTGCCTTATGCCCATACTTCTTCAAGTGTTGTCCAGACCTGTAGTTTCAGCTATTTCCTGGGAACTTGTTAGAAACGCAAGCCCCAGCCCAGTCCTGAATCAGAAACTTAGGAGGTAGGGCCCAGCAATCTGTGTTCTAAGCAGCTCTCCAGGTGAGTTTTGATGCTTTTAGTTTGAGAAGCACTGCTCATACTATCTTAGTGGAGAGCACTGCTTAAGGTCAGCTGATGCCTCTTATTCTGATTCCATGTTTATCAAACAACCACTGACTATAAGTTATGTACCCACAGTTAGGGGATGTGCTAGTCCCTTCATAAGTACTTTTCTGATCGTAAATTGGTAAGATGGTTTATACATCAATTTCTTGTGAGCTTGACAAGCGAATCCATCTAGCTGAGAATGATCCATTCTAAGCTTATAGAGGAAGTCTCCTACCTAAGCCTGTGAAACAGAGGCCCAGACCCTGATCCAGAGTAGATTCACTAAGGTAGATGCCACGGAATGAGGCTGCTCAGCGGCAACCATCCCATCCCACCTCTCGAGGGCTCTCTCTTTCCTGTACTTGCAAGCTGGAGGACAGAATTGTTCATCAGCAAAGAACGGCTGGTATTCAGTACTCCTGGTCTCTGGATTATAGGCACAAATGAAATGCTTCCTGGTCTTATTTCATGGGCTACTACATAGCATTATTTAATGGTAATAATAAAAGAGTTTGGCATTTTTCAATTTGATTAGACAGTTATCACTTACAAATTAGTTCACAGAGTAGTGATCCTAACTGCTATGACTAGAGCTTTTGGTGATTACTTTTGGCATTTCTGGCCCTCTAGACTCTGAAAATCACTGAGTGGTTACAGTTATACAGCTAAGAGAGCTTTATGTTGATTGGTGTGAATATTAGTATTTGAAATAAATATAGACTGTTATGAGAGTGAAGAACAGGGGCTTCCAGGAAATTATCATGGAGTCATTGCAGCCACGCAGAGTTATCTGTTCTATACAGATAACAAGTCACACTGTTGGGGATAATTAGAGAAAATGGCAAGAAAGTTGAGAGGAGAGGGAGGCAGAGCAGACGGCAGAGCACGAGGTTTGTCGAGGCAGCCTTGGGAAGGGTTGGGGACGCCCAGGGGAAGCAGACCCAGGGCCTTGGACTTATATTTACCACTGGGCCTTATACACCCTGGGGAAAAGGAGCTGAAGCCTGGGGAGTGGGGCTGGCAGGGCCGGCTGGGGCAGTTCTGCTACTGGCTGGAGCTGTCATGGGCAGAGTCTGTGCATTATGGAGGGGGGTTGGAACAACACAGGGGCATGTGAGCATTTTCCCCTCTGCTTCAGATGAGCTAAGTGTGTAAAAAGAAAAATAAGTTACCTAAAGTTCTTTCTATCTTAAATTCCCAGTATTTAAAAGTTTATATTGAGTCAAGGATGTTGAATGGCAAAATATCATGGATTTCTCCCTTTTTAAATAAACTGTTGTCATTGTTTTATTTTACCTAGTGTAAAAGTATTTGTAAAAATAGATGTGTATGTTTATATTGTTATATAATTGTGTGAGTAGATTTATAATACAGATTGTTAACGTGACTTCAGAGGAGTGGGACTGGAGGAGGCGGGGGTTGTTAGCTTGTTCTGTACACCTCTTTATTGTAGGACTAGTACAACAAGCCTGTAACTATTGTTAACTCCATAAAATACATCTTAAATTTTATAAGAGCTTTCAAAGTTCACTCACAGACTCAGTCGCTGATTCTCTTTTTCTCGTAAATCTCGATTTCCTCAAATATGAATTCTTCTGCCATGAGAAATTAGAAACATAGACTTGAAGTCGGCGGAAAGATCCTGATAGATCAGCATAGATAGGGCAAAGTTTCCAGTCAGAAGAACACTCCTGAGAATTGAATGGAAGTCCAAATTATCAGGCTAAAAATATTATCAGAGGAAATTCCAAATGAGGAGAATCAGTGTGAAGAGTTAAGTAAGCTATGTGTTTGTGTGCACTTGAGAGAGAGAGAGAGATTTAGATCCCTGTGTTTTGATGTATTCTAGACCTACCCAGAGCAGCCTGCTCTGTCTTCTCAGGGAGTATGCCCAAGAATTCTGGTGTCTGAATTTTCACTTGAGATACTGTGATTTATAATAAGAAATGTATGTTTAGTTTTTGTCCCATTCCTGGCACAGAGCTCTTAAAACTCTTGGAATTTCCCGAGTGGTATGAGTGATAAAGGAGTAAAAGACACTCCTTTATTTAAAACAAGCCCCTTTCAACCACACCAGAGTTTATGTTAATGAGGTGACTTTTGGGAAAAGTTCCTTAAGGATGGGGGGAGGGGGCGGCTAGTGGCCAGGGGAACGAACCAGGTGATTACAGAGTTGGAACTTTCAGCCCCACCCCTGACCTCCAGGGAGGGGAGAGGGGATGGAGGTTGAGTTAATCACTAATTGCTGGTGATTTGATCAATCATGCCTGGGTGATGAAGCCTCCATAAAAAACTGGAACTGAAGGCGTTTGGAGAGCTTCCGGATTGGTGAATACAAGGAGGTAACAGGCCTGGAGAGGGAATGGAAGCTCTGTACCCCTTGCCCCACACCTTGCCCTGTGCCCCTCTTCTATCTGGCTGTTCCCAAGTTGTATCCTTTTATGATAAACCAGTGATCTAGTAAGTGAACTGTTTTCTGAGTTCTGTGAGCCATTCTAACACAGTATTGAACCTGAGGAGGGGGTTGTGGGAACCTCCAATTTATAGCCAGTCAGTCAGAAGCATAGGTGACAACCTGGACTTGCGATTGGCATCTGAAATTGGGGGACAGTCTTGTGGAACTGAACACTTAACCTGTGGGATCTGACACCATCTCCTGGTAGTGTCAGAACTGAATTGAATTGTGGAACACCCAGTTGGTGTCCAAAGAGAATTGAGAATTGCTTGGTGTGGGGATAATGCCCACACATTTGGTGGTAAGAAGTATTCTGAGCAGAGTAGAGTATGCAAAAGAGGATTTTTTTCCACGTAATTTCTCCTCTATCTGCAGACATGTATTAACAATAACAAGAACAGTAGTAATAATAGCTATTAAATATTATAGGGCATTTACTCTGTTCTGAGCATTCCTCATATAAGAATTCACTTAATCCTCACGAAAACCTTTTGAAGTACGCACTGTTATGATCCACAATTTATAAAAAAAGAACCCAAGACATAGAAAGTTTAACTAACTTTCCCAAGCTCCTAAGTGGTGGAGTTAGAAGTCATAAGTATCTGATTCCAGATCCTAAAAGTTAAATCATTGCTCTCACCAGCCTCCCAACCTAGGAGGGTTTCTTTGAGAGGCTAAAATCAAAACCCTACCTCATATTGATCATATCCTTTGTAGGACTCATATATATGTTTATATTTATATTGTATCATTCATGAATGTCTTTTCTCTCTGGACAGATTATGGTATTTGAGGTCAGGAGCCATTTTTCCCTTTTTTTTTTTTTTTTTTGCATTCTTATATTGCCTAGGTTCACTTGATAAATGGTTTTTGAATGAATGAACCAAACTGTTTCTGTAATTCACTGTGTACCTATTTAATTGTCTAAGGAAAGGATAACCATAGTCTTGCATTGCCTGATCTAGAAGCTCCCTTAATATCAGAACCAACTTCCTTTCTTTGATCTTAGAGCCGGTTGTAGTGTTTGTAGAATTTAATCTATTTAGTCCCAAATGTGGAATCATAGAGCTAGAATTATAACAATTAGAAGTTGCCATATTACCATCATCTCTAGTTTTGTTTGCTTTATCTTTATATGTTTGAGTTCCTGAATTTCTGACCAATACACGTCAACATTTTGGCATATTAGATTCTGAGTTTCTTCAGTGAGTTCATAATAGCAAAAACATTCTATCATTTAAAAAATCAATATAAAGCCAAAAGTTGAAGAGTCCCTGGCATTGGCACACTTCCCAGGCCTCTGGTGTTGACTCACCACTTAGGAAACTACAAAGGAAGGCCAAGCTCTCCATCTTTTTTTCCCAGAGTTCACTTATTCTGCACCCTATAGACAGCATTACTTTAACTTGAGACGAGCAAAGAACAATTCACATAGAAGAGGAGGAAAAAGGCGGGGCAGGGACCATAGCAAAATGGTACACTTCCCTACCTATGTGCTTATTTACATAATTGTGTTTTTATAACATTTCCTGTACTTTTCTGTAAGCTGATGCTGCCCTAATTATAGATTTTCAAGAGAACACTTCGTTGTACCCCAAATTATACAGTGCTTTAAAAAGGTACCTTCTTACTGGTTTACCAAATACCTTATAAACTTGTAATTACATAAAACAATTCAGGATACAGAATAGAAACAGCCTGTACTGTTAACAGATATTGGTATTGTTACATAATTGAGTACAAGGCTTTCAAAGATCTATAATATTTTTCTTGTGTAAAAAAGAAAGAAATGATTCATTATAGTCATAAGGTGTCATGGAGACTCCTGATCAAACAGAATGCACATGTTCTATTTTGTGAGTTCTCTACAGTGCATTGTCAATGGCCTTGCCTTTGTGCATGGGAAAGTGCCACTTATTCCAGCAAATTACCTTTGTGGCATATGTACCTGCTTGTTAGACAGCTTATGGGCACCTGGGCCAAGCAGAGGCTGGGCCCCTTTATCACGGCACACCTGTACACAGCGTCCCCACAGTGACCAGCTCCCGGGAAGTTGCCCCATTAACAGACCTGCGCCTTCAGGAACCCACTGAGTACATGTTCTCAGTGCTCTCCTTCCTCGCAGACTGGGAGTCGGGCTGGCTTCCTGTAGAGTAGCTTTTCTTTTTTTCCATCAGTTTTGGGTCTGTGTTTAAGACACAAGTGATTCAAACTACAAGAAAGGTAACTTCAGTGGAACACAACTGAGGAAATAAATCTTGTTATTAATTGCTTTATGTTATTAATTGGTTTAGTGTTTAATTTCAACTTAATTTTCAGCACTATTGTTAAAAAAGAAAGTTGCTTATCTTAGGATATTAGGTTAGATATTTGTATTATTGACATCTCCATAGTTTCCTCTCCAGAGGAAATTGTCTTTTGAGAACAAGCCAGAGATACCTACAAACTTACCAAACTCCCTCATTCCTTCAGAGGTTTTTATATTAGCCTTAAGATACGTCTTCTTTTTCTCTAAGGAAACTTTCCCTTTTTTTTAGCAAGAATTTGGAAAGATGAGTTGCTGAAATGGGCTTCATGTGTTTTTGTGGTTTTGTTTTGTTGGAATTTTCTTCCCACCTTTCTTTTTGTGATTCTTCCCTCAAAAACTGACCTTAATGAGATCATTGCTACCATGCAGGCTCCTAGTGGCACACTGATTGGGCCAGAAAAAGACCGAAGTTCAAGAACCAACTTAGCAGTAAAAGAAAAAAACCTTGAGTACAGATTGATTCAGAAATGTAAGTGGACGAGTGTTGAAAGTGAGGCATTATGTCACTACAACATATTGACATTATCAATTATATGTCATTAAACAGCTAAGCTAACTGAATGGTTTACTTTGTATTTAACTGCCTTTTTCAATTAAAGGGAGCGAATGCTGAGGAGCTGAGGCGCAACATCAGAAACCATATATTTTCTCCTGTTAACACCAGCGTCTCGTGAGGGCGTGTTGGCATTTTGCTGCAGGCTGTACTGCTCGACTTTAAATGGTCTAAACAAGTGATTAATGATTGGGCGCAGGCCCTTACACTGCTTCCAGATCTTTCCTTCACTGCGCTTCCATTTGTGTCACCTAGCTGCACGCTTGGGAGGCATTATTTCAGGGTAGTTCCTACTATTTATTTTGGTGACATTTGTTTCCATTTCTAGGGCCCTTGATGTTTCTTCAGAGTTTTTTTTTTTTTAAGTATTATTTAGCATAATGACCCAAACCTTAAACTGTTGAATTTGCAGTTGCAATACAACTGTTCTGTTGCCTCCAACAAAAAAGCTCTAGATTTTTTTAGGTTTCAGTGGTGATAACTTGAACCAGACATTCTAGTTTCTTGGGACATTGTTTTATTGTCTTGCAAGTTAGTATAGTATTCATATTTCACAAAGGTAAACTATAGTATTTCTCAAGTGTGCATTTGCGATAGATGGATGTATTAACTGTACTCTGAAGCTAAGAATTTGAACTATTAACTGACCCACTGTATTTGTTCTCTGTGTAAAATTTTGTTATAATAGTGTTAATTACCAAGCAGCTGATTTTGAAAAAGTGCACAGCAGTAATTTGCACCTTACCGTTGCTTTGCTATTAAAAAAATTGTGAACACATAGATGGGGTGCATGCACGTGATTTACGAACTTCCAATGAGCACATTTATCTGTGGATCTTTAACAGTTTGACTTTTTGAGGATAGCATTTGGTTTCTACATTGGTGCTTCTGAGATGCTCATTTTACCCTAATAAGAGCTGTTGAGTGCTGAATAGGACATTTTAAAAAGGAAGAGTAGCAGTTTGCAATAAGACTGAAGCTTTTAAATTATTACGTGCTTTTGTTTATTATTTTTGCTAGTTTTAGGAAAAACAAGAAGAAAGATCTGCTTTCTAGTTCCTTCCTGTTGATGTAAAATCATGAACTGGAGTAGTCAGATTTCAGTGTTTTGGATGGTGTTAAAATCACTGTTTCAACTGCAGATGGACATGGTTCTGTTCTGTTGGATTCACATCCTGAATGAATGCTTGCACGTAATTAGAGTCTATAACAGACCCAAACCAGCAGTTTCGTTTTGTGTTCTGTTTTGTTTTGGTCTATAAGAACAACTTCAAGTCTTGGGAAAGAATTGATTTTTGTCCTGTGGATGGGTCAGAAACATCTGCTTCAGGTAGTTTACAAGTGTTACTTATTAACCCATGAGCCAAAAACCCAGATAGGGAGTTCTGACTATTTGAAAACTACATTCCATGTTTTTATAAGTGTATATTCAGAGTAATTCCACATACCTGTTATTTGGATTTCTGGCAGCCAGGAACTTTTAAAAGCTTTTGTGTTTTTAAAAAGGAATATGAAAAATTAAATTTTCTTTCCTAATACAAGAGTTTTTCTGTACTTGTAAGAAATCCTGCTCTTGGGCAGAAAGGAAAGGTTTCAAAGGAACCTCATCTCCATATGGTTTTACTCGATAATCCTTTATCCACCATCTTCAGCTCTCATTCCTTTGCTTTCTTGCCTGTGGCTACATTTCTATCTCTGCATCAATTAGCACAGTGATTTATACAACAAGCAAGCAGTTTAGAGGTAATGGTACACAATTAACATCTCATTCCACCATAAAGGGTATGCTAAATACCCCAGTCATTGCTTTCTCTGCCTGGAATTGAAATAAGTGTTTGTCCTAATTCATATGCTATCTGATGTGAAGTGGGCCTGCTTTGTACGGCACTACACCATTAATCTAATTATAGATAGCTGCAAATGAAGTGCTGTCTGAGCTGGGAGACTGAAGAAAATAGCCTTTTGTCATTTAGCATGACTCTGTGAAGCAAGATCACACTTTACAGGGCAATACTACAAAATGGAAATCTCAATAATATTGCTGCCTGTTGCATCTTTTCTAATTACAACAGCATTGTAAACACAACTGGGCGCTGATATAAATAGAGCTGTAGATATGCTGTCAAATGGGTTGTCGGAGAAAGTCCACCGAGTGCTGTTGGATTAAATGATGCATCCTGATTGACAGCTACCTTGAGACTGCCGATGGAGTTGTCGCAGCATTGTGCTAACAGGCTGCTCCAGTGACTGCTGTACGAGGCGCGTCAGCTGTCTGTTCATTTCACCTTCTTCGCCTGGCTCGTACCTCCCAGAGAAGGACAGCCGCAGGCTTCAGTCCTGTGTGTTTTCAGTATTGTTTCTCGGAGCTTTTGGTTGGTTTGGGTTTGTTGGGCCTGATGCTGACGCAGAGGGGAATGTGTTTTGCATGGCTTTGAACCCTTGTTATTTGTTTTCCTCAAGTGTTAACTGTATATCCCACAAAGAATTTAGGAAAGGAAATCAAGGTTGAATTATAATTCTAATTCCACCTAAGTATTTTAACTTATATTTAGTGTTTTTCTCTACTTTTCTGACACATCGATGTTTTTAAAGATGCATCCTTTTTGCAGCTGGTCGTTTCTGTCACTTTAAAAACATTGATGATTTTTCTCCAGCTCCGAGTTAGGAAAGTAGACTTTTAGGGGAATATTTGAGTGTTAGCTCTCACTGCCACACTGTGGAAATGAAGACGCAGCTCAATGTTGGAGACCCTTGGGGCCAGAAAGTATAAAACTTTGAAAAAGAAGAGATCTTTGTATTTGAAGAAATGTGTTTACTTAGTGAGAGTGATGTACAGTAACTGGCCAATGCTTCAGAACGTTAAGATAATTGATGTAACATAATTCACAGTAAAGGGTCATCATTTAAGGTTCATCATTTCCCCTTGACTCGGTGAGATGGCCCCCAGTCGGCGTGAAGAATCGTGAGCCGTTCCTCAGCTGTACACATCCTCACTGTGCTGAGGAAAGATGTAGAAAAGGAAACCGGAGCTGAGCCTGCTTCAGGAGGAGCCGTGCTAGAGGCTCTGAAATCACAGCTGCACATATATGTAAAGCAAACTGGAAGTATTCATCTTTCGAGGAGCCCGAGACCTCTAAATCATACAAACCTGTGAGCACATGGAATGTGCAAAATTGCTGGTAAATCTAGAGGCCTTAGAAGGAAGCACGTGGATTTAAACTCCATAAGGAGATGCACGTACTGAACTAATACAGAAACCAGCAAGATGGTGTTTTGTGTGACCTTCTGGGAGGAGTGCATCCAGTCGTGAGGGCTGCTATACCATCTCTGGGACACGAGCTGTGTGTGTGCGTGACTCAGGGGGCGTGCTCACGTGCAGGATGTTTTTGTTAACCAAGTCTGCTTAAGCAAGTCCCAGACCGTGACCAGCTCCCACCTTCTCCCCCAACAACCATAGCACTCTGCTCCCGCCGTTCCCCCTCCTATCAGGTTTGACAGTAAGGGCTGTATGTTAATTTTTAAAACAATTCCATTGTGTTCCTTTTAATTGTCCATCTCTTGTAGTTTTCTTCCTGATCCTTTCATGTCTAGTATGATTCCTTTTTCTTTCTTTCTTTTGAACTTTTGGGGAGAAATTTTCTTATTAGACATGGTTTTACATTTTAGACACCATAAAATTAATTTGCCTAGAGAGCTGGGCTGGTGTCATTTTACCATAATTAGGTCATTAGATAACACCTTGATCCCTCCCATTATTGTCATGTAGGGGTTGAGGAGCCAGGCCACACCTGGAGAGCACCTGCTCTGACTTACACGGTTAGGTGTGTTTTTCCAGAACTTATTATTTAACTGTGGTTTGGAGAGCACCTCCCAAACCCAGCAGAGTGAGGTTCCATCTGCTGATGACCCAGAGCTACTCAACTTCAAGTACTCAACTCCGACTCTACCAACAAGCAGCTTCTAATCCCTCAAGCAGGAGTTTCTCATGACCTTGCAGGGTGAGAACCTTCTGGCTTCTTGTAGGATCATGCTTCTCTGTCCTGTCATCTTGCCTTTAAAATCTTGGACTCCTACCCCCAAAACAAATCAAGTTTGTGGTTTATCTGCTTGAGAACAATAACAACAACTTAAAATCAAAACTCTCCAGGGAAGTTTTTACAGAACCCATTCGGAATATTTAAATGCCTACCATAAAACCTAACTCTGCATGCATCATAGGGCATTTTCCTGAAGTCTCTCAACTGGTTGGCTGCTCTGCCTGTGCCCCCTAAGAATTCAGAGAAACCAATAAATAGCAGTTTTGATCATAAGCTTTGAAAGCCCTAGTGTACATTCTTAAATGACTTCTTTTCTGGGGCATCAAAAAGCTTTTACGGTTCTCACCAGGCAATACATTCTGATGGGCCCATATGCTGCACTCCACTCAGATCCCATCCTGGCAAGCGCCCTCATGTACCACTGCACGGGTGAGCCAAGAGGTTGTTTTAAGAAGGCGTGTTTGTGTGGGCACGCTGAAGGGGTCAGGACAACATCAAAGGTAATCTTAAAAAGAGAACCTTCTTGCTGCCTCCCCTTTTTGTATTCAGAAAGGTCGTTTCTAAGCCAACTATTTGCAACAAGGCCTCTCCTGAGGCGTTTCCCCGTTGTTATTTTTTACTTGTGATTACAATAAGTCGCTTATCCCCCAAACAGATTTAAGAACAATAAACAAATACAAAAGGAAGAGGAACATCTCATCAATAACAAAGACTGCATCTAAAGGAATTGAGTTTTGTGACTTTTTTACATCTCTTTCCAAGCAAAGCAGGAGTCCTACAGAGAAAGGAATCCAAAAGATATGAAAATTATAAAAATAGTAAAAGGATCTAGTTTTAGTTAGGATCTTGTAATTTCTGGGGAGAAATGGAGCTCGGTACAATCTCTGCACTTTATTTATATTCAGGCTTGTTTGTGATATAGCTAAAATTAGTTTTTAAGGGTATCCACTGTGGTGGAATGTGATAAATCATATTGTCCTCAGCGTAGAAAGATACTTTCCCTGAATTTAGAGTTCACATTTTGGAGTGAAATTGTGCAAAAAACAAGAAAAAAATAGATCTGTATACGCGATACTGAAAACAAGACAGCTGGGCCCAGTGCTGGTCAGTCACATGGGAGGAGCAGCTCAGGGTGATGCAGCTAGAAAAGGAACTTTTTTGTTGACTGATGCTTCTGGTGATGTTGGATTTTCTTTTCCAAGGCAGACAGAGCAGAGATACTAAAACTGTGCAATTTGGTACAATTATATTCTCTCCTCTCCCTCCATCCTCCCCACCCCCATGGATTTAATGAAGGACTTTGAGGTAGAATTCATCATTGATAAATATCCCTCTGCCCAGAATGTTTATTAGACTGACAGCAGAATGCACTTTCCTTGCTTTTTTCCCTTGCCACTTATGACTCAGATGAATTTTAATAGGAGCAGAAAGCTTTTATTTGCACTGTAATTTCACTTAAGGATCATATCCTTCAGAAACTGGCAGACACTTGTATGTCTTGATTGCAAAACACACTCAGGAGTAAAGAAACATGCAAAAGATGTTATTATTCAACCTGTCACAGTGTTGCAAATCTGCTTGGAACTTAGGCCATCACAGCTCTTCTTTGGGGCCTCCCCCACCCTTTTAAAATGAGTCCTGTAAAGAGCACACTTAGAGGTTTCCGCCGACCCTGTACCGAATCAAAGGGCGAGCTCTATTTTGCTTTTGCATCCCTGCCATCACGATGCCCACAGGAGGCTTTGAGTTACAGCAGCTTTTTTCCAACAAAATGGAGGTGCCTCGGTGCCGTGTCTCACCCAAGGGAAATGCGATCTGGTAGGAATCCAGAAATCTTCCCAACTTCACCGAGTCACACTTCCCCGAACCATTTTATTTTGTTTCTGTTTGGATAGACCAAACTGTGGCTCATATATTTGTTCACAGAGATCTAGGATTTTTCCTGCCAGGCGGAAATTCTCTTTATTGGAAATGTTCTGTTTGACTAAACTGCCTTTAGCGTGCCCCTAATTGTTTGAGAGCCACCTACAAAAGGTGCCATTAGAATACTTGGCTGTGCATATCGTTTTCTTTCAGTGGTTTTAAAATCTTGATATTATTGTCTCTCATTATATTTCATCTTTATCTACCCTAACCATCTGGTTACATTGGAAAGACTATGTAATGCTGGGCCTAAAAAGAAAAGCTAACTTGTTCAGTTGTGCATATAACATTTTATATCACTGGAAAAAAATTGAATTTTAAATATTATTTTGCCCAAAATGAACACTGAAACCCTTTGTCTTAACTTATTGATATATAGTACAGCAGCTTTCTTGAGGGGAGTAGGAAGTTTGAGACAGCGATCTGCTGCCATCTACCGGTGTGTGTTGGCAGAGTCACCCCCTTTCTCCCATCGGCTGACCCAGCTCACAGAATTTGTGTTAATTGGGATAAGTTTGTAAACGGTGAAGGGAATACAAGGAAAATTCTCACTGTTTTCTTTATACAGTTTTGAGATGTTTTTCTAAATGGTACAGAATGATTACTATTTGTCCCTAATTAGTTACTAGAGTAGTTCTTATTTCAAGAGATTTCTTAAATATCTGGCTCACAACATATGCCAGAAACAAACTAATATATTTTGTTTTTATGTACAATAATTAAAAAACATTTGACTTTAAAGATGTTATAATTTAAATTTAAAAGCTAAGAACTGATTTTGAATGAATGCTACGTTTGAGGAGAAGTTCATCATTTAAACTCATATATGTTTTTTTCCCTTAAGTACAAGGTGCATATCTTAACCAAACTCGCTGCAGAACTGAACAAATTTATGCTGGAAAAAGCGGCTGAGGACACAAGCAGTATTCTGCGCTCCCCGATGCCTGGTGTGGTGGTGGCCGTCTCTGTCCAACCCGGGGACATGGTAAGGACCGTGCCGGTCTCTGGGGCGGGGACGGGTGAAGCCTGGTCACGTTCTGTGCAGTTCTTTCTTGAGTCCTAGTGCCCGCACAAAACAGCAAAATAGCTTTTGTGTATTCTTTGTCCAACTGTTTCACATCTGAATTAGGTTAGTAACGATATCTCTGAGTCCCTCCCTCCCGAACGACCTGGGACCCGAACAGAAATAAGGCCAGGTTCATTCCGTTATTTGGCAAATTTAGTGTTTTGGGAAGTATTTCATTTAAAATTCCTATTTATTCTCTAGCTCTCTGTGCTTTCAGCATCCTTGAAGAACTCATGCCAAGAAATAACCCTCTGATGGGGAAGTTTTTGCATGATTTCTGGAATAAACGGGAAGGGAACTAAGGAAAGTTAGTTCCGTCATCTGTGGGGTACCAGAGCACTTCCGTAACTTGATAAATAAAATTCAGGATCACAGTTTGAAGTTTTTCATCTTGACCTTGTGACATTAAGGCACAAATCAAAGCCCTGTTAATATTTCCTCTCATGCTCAGTCTCAAGATAACACGCTCTGGACAAGTTGGTAGGATACAAGCATTTTCGTAGAGTGTGGATAGAAAGCTCTATTGATAAGCAGCAAAAGGAAAAAGAAAACAAAAATGCAACCAGAAGGTTTCTAGGGGCACTTAAGTACTTGCATTTTTATTTATGTGCCAGGAAATAATGGCCAAACATGCTAGTCTTTCATGGATGATAAGATGATTCCATTTCGTATCTCAGTTAAGTCACAGGAGTTTATATCTTTTCCTGTAAAGATAACATTAAAACTGCCTCTATTTCTTTATTAACATAAGTAAAATGAGTTTGAGAAAAACTCCTGTAGTTGGCATTGGCTTCTAGAAAGGTATTTACAGTAAATGAATATTAAGAAGAAATGATCAGTTTCAGTTGTTTAAATGATTAGCCCTGAAATTGATATGTGAGGTTGGAAAACTGACTTAACAATTGCTTTACCCGATGATATAGGATGATACAGAAATGGAACTACCAGCTTTTCTAGGAAGGCATGAAAGAAGCTCAGTAGCTATGAATTGTTCCGTGTACTTTGAAAGCATTGACGTTCCTGGAAGAGAGCACTCATTACGATCATCTCTCACACACGCGAGTCGAGGATTTGGGACAGGTGGTACATACAAATTACAGATATGTGTTGAATACAGGGGAGGCGTTGCCTTGTGTATCTTCATTCTGTAGAGGTAGGGTCCTAACAAGATAGCTCCTTGGCCTTGGTATTAAGAATGCCTACACTCACACACTACATTATCAGAACAGTCAGTGGAATCTTCTAGTAACTAGAAGTGTAGGTTGGTAAACAGTGTGAGGGGGTTACTTTGTTTTTTCCATTTTCCTTCTTGAGCTTTTTCTGGAAGCCACATAGGCTATATACTGCCATCCTGAGCTTGTTAGTCCTAATTGTGTGGCTTTAATTATAAAATCACATTTACACTTAAAAAAAAAGTAACTGGAATCCTTACTTTTCCAGCACCTGAATCAGAGCCTGAGCAGAGGGAGGGCGCAGGGAGGCCGCCCCTGCTGAGAGCACGGAGGGCGGGCGGGCTTGGATTGTCTCGCTCCTCCGTCTGCGCCAGCTTCCCTGGCTGTGGCTGCTCTTAGGGCAGAGAACTGGGAGCGTGCAGCCTTCTTGTTTCAACAACTGCAGCTTCTCTAGATACCAGAAGAGTTTAGCCTTTATTCTTTCCATTTCCTGGTTAATAATGTAATGTGGGAAACAAGTCATTTAGTGAAATGGAACAATGTGGCTTTAGTCCTTGCTTCCTTGGGGTAGCTCAGATATTGAAAACCACCACCAGTAATTAAATGTGGGTCTTCAAGAACGGTTTAATTTTCTGTGTGTTCCTTTAAAGTCAGAATATAGTGGGGGAGTAGGGGGCACCTCTAGCGAACCGGCCCGTGATCTCTGTGTCCTTCACCTCAGTTATAAATGCTCTTGGCCCGCAGGTGCCTGGGCCGTTGGGAAGAGCATATGCTTTCTGTTACTCCTCTCTCCAGCTTCCAGGGCCTCGTGGGCTCTTAGAGAACTTCCTTTCATATTCTGTGACACTGTGTTTCGGTAAACAGTTTTCTCTTGAGTTACTATTTGTGAAAAATATCCCAAATTGCTAATCCCTAGACCAAATGCAGGCTGGCGTTTAATCATGAGCTCTTAACCACTTCTGTAGTTAAATCTGCCTCATGTCATTACAACACAAGGAACTTGCCTTGGACCAAAGGCACGGCACTTACTTGAGGCCATTATAAGAAAATAATACTTGTAACGTTTAAGTTTTGCGGTTTTAAATTATTTTAACACTGCAGGGCATGTGTTGTTCTTAACAATAACAATAGCTGGGCCAAGGTTCTGCTTTTTTCAGTTGAAAGATAATGGGATCAATCATCTCTGTGTATTTTCAAGGAAAACAAGAACCTAAAAAACAACTAAGAGCCTACAAGTATTTTATTTTTCTTTGAAATGTCATTTTTTATAGTTTAAATTCCAGTTATCTGTAATTTTTATATTTAGCTTAAGTAAAACTTGGCAAATCTTAGAAAGGTGGGCCTGACAATAATGTGTTCCACAGAAGTGTCACATGAACAATAAAGAACAGATCTGTTTTGTGAAGTAGACAATTTTAACAGAGTTGGGAAACCTTGGGGCAAGAGGATTTGGGGCGGCTGTTCGAGTCACGAAGGCGCCAGCGAGCCCGGTGTGCAGAGGCCTCCTGCCCTCAGCGCAGAAGCTGGGTTTTACTCTAAGCGCTTTTTTCAGGTTCACTCAGCAAAAGTTCCTAATACTTTTTCAATGTCCATTACATACTATTTAATATTAAATGTGGCAGTAAAATCATTCTTCAATGATTGTGTAATATCCTTTTGGAACCTGTGGGGAGGGGATTCTAGTTAATAAATAGTAAAATGCATACAGGCAACAAATCAGTAAGAAACAAGGCAGAAGTTGAAAGGCAAGAATCACAAACTTAACCCAGAAAACAACTGATATGACTTTTACATGCCTTTCCTATATGCCTTTTTGTGTGTGTGTGTGAGGAAGATCAGCCCTGAGCTAACATCCATGCTAATCTTCTTTTTGCTGAGGAAGACCGGCTCTGAGCTAACATTTATTGCCAATCCTCCTTTTTTTTTTTTCATCTGCAAAGCCCCAGTAGATAGTTGTACATCATAGTTGCACATCCTTCTAGTTGCTGTATGTGGGACGCGGCCTCAGCATGGCCGGAGAAGCAGTGCATCGGTCCGTGCCGGGGATCCGAACCCGGGCCACCAGTAGTGGAGCGTGAGAACTTAACCGCTAAGGCACAGGGCCGGCCCCCCCATATGCCTTTTTTAATCTGCCTTCTGAAAATATTTTTACAATGACTGATTTTCATTTCAGTTTGGAAAAAACACCTATTTTTCTGTACATTTAACACTGTCATAAGCTGGGGGCACTTCTCTAATCAAAGTTAGCATTTTTTATAACTTGTTTTATTTTTTTAAACGTCTATCTTTATTACATTCTTGAACAAAAATATTAAAAATATATATTCTTTCAGAATAATGGCTGAATACATTTTTTCCACATATTAGCATCAGGCTTACAGCTGCCGAATTTGTTGCACAATTTTCATTTTGACTTTGAAGTATAAATTAAAGTCATTATGAGCACATTTGTTCTGTTAGCCTTTTGATATCAGAAACAAAACAAAAAATAAAAATGAGGCAATCTAAGGGGATATTTTAATATTGCATTTAATTAAGATTCTTTCTAGATGTTTAGATTATGTTAGATTCTGCAGTCATCTCAGATTTGCATGAGAACTAGTCATCTTATTTATACATTAAAAATTAAGTGAGACAGGAACCAGAAGCAGGCTGTATACCCCTTTATGTTTCTTTCTTTTTTAATTATTTCTCACTTACTAGTTTGTGAGACCAGGTGAAATAATAGGTTGACATGAAGTACCTGTTGCTGCTTTTTCTTGCCACTTAGCCCGTCCAGTATTAGTCAGAGAGACTGGATATTTCTGTGGGGCCAAGAGGAGGCAGATGCACATTGTCGCAGAAATTTCCTTTAGCAGGAGAATAATGACGCGTTTGGGGTTGTTGTTCTCATGAACAGTGTCGTAGGCAAAAAATGGTATACTATAAAGTGCACAAGAAACATACAACTTGTCATCATTAACAGGAGTACCACCTTGATTTTGCCCTGATTTTTTTCCTCCTTGCATGTGCTCCTTCGGGGGACGGGCTCTCACGCAGGTGGATGACCGCCGTTGGCCAGACACAGGTGCCCCGTTTCGGAGCATGATATTCGCACCTCCCTTTTGTCCTAAACCATCTGTAATTGAGCTTACAGCTGAACTTGGGGAAACTGCAAATAAACTTGGCCAGACACCTCTGTTTTGCATCTCTTGAAGAAACAGGATTGGAAACCTCCCTTGTCCTTGTGTATTCCAGATGAGAAGGGTGGACTGGGCCCTCCTGACATGTGTCCGTTGACATGGCTGTGTTGTGCACCTCACGCAGACCAGTGTCAGTGACGGCATCTTCCCCGGGCAGAGAGGCCTGGCCTGGCCAGGTGACAGATTTCCCAGTTTCTGGAGACTTTGATTTGCAATCATGAAATAATTACAATAATTAAATTGATATATTTTATAGCAGTGGTTATTCAAGCAGTTTATTTGACAAGATGCTAGTTTTTCACCCAAACCTCAGATTGTATTCCAAAGCATTTATACATAGATTTGTGCATTTGTTATTTAACATTTTTTTTTTTTTTTTTTTGTGAGGAGGACCAGCCCTGAGCTAACATCCAATGCCAATCCTCCTCTTTTTTGCTGAGGAAGACTGGCCCTGGGCTAACATCCATGCCCATCTTCCTCTACTTTATATGGGACACCGCCACAGCATGGCTTAACAAGCGGTGCGTCGGTGCACACCCGGGATCCGAACCGGCGAACCCCGGGCCGCTGCAGCGGAACATGCGCACCTAACCACTTGCGCCACCGGGCCGGCCCCTCGTTATTTAACATTTTTAAATTTTAAACTATGAAATATTAGAAACATACAGAAGGTTATAGAGAATAATACAACGAGCACTCATGTGCTCTCTGCTCGCCTTTACCAGGTCTGCTGCTGATTTTATTTAACGATAAAACGTTGCTTATATAGTGACCTTGCCCTGTGGCCTTTCCAATCAAATTCCTGTCCTGCCTTTTTCAGAGGTAATGGCCATCCTGATTTTGGCCTTTTATCTTTTCCAGATATTTATTGTTAAATATTATGGTTTTTGTTGGAGGTAACAATTTGGGAATTTTTACAGTTTAACTTAATGATAATTATCAGTATAAGAGAAAATATTTTTGTAGATCAATCAATAAATTAAATATTGTAGGCAAGTCTCCTGCAAGGCTGGCATTTTATTTTATTTCTCAAGGAATGATCTACTTGGGATTAGAGGGTATGTTATCTTTGTTTTAAACATTTTTGAAGATGACAGTTCTCAAACTTACTAAGATTCAAAATATCTTTTCTCATCCTTTTGCTTAAAAAACAAAAATCATCATTTCACTGAGTCCTTTAAAACAGCATACTTCACAAAGGTAGAGAATCCAGACTGATTTCTTACGGATATTGTAAATGACATCAATCTTAACTAGTTCTCTTTGTAACTAGAAGCTTTGGCTCCAGTTTTGAGCTAACTTAGAGGGCAATAGGGAGTAATATCTTTCGTCATTTTAGGGAATTTTACGAAAAACTAGACTGTTATTGTGGCCACAACTCAGTATTCTTTCCCTAAGCCTCCCAGCTCCCTGCTTCAACGCCTGCTGCACAGTTCCGGGGAGGCAGCTCCGGGCAGGAGGGGAGAGGGGCGAGCACAGGGCAGAGGTGCAGCCCTGCTGGCCCCCCGAGCAGCAGCCGTCGTGGAGTGTGCGCCCTCTCCCTGCGCATGCCCTGCTCAGTGAGTTGGCTTGTGCACAGACCCATTCAAGGAGGCCTTAGACTGGAGATAAGGGGTTTGGCAGCATTTCTGTCACCTACCTTCTCTTTCTTTGTAATTTGATGGTGGTTTGTTCCATCATTGCTTAAACACTGCACAATCTCCTGGGGTCTTTCTCCCTCCCTCTTTACATGAAGATGTTGGGATGCAAAGGCATATTTCTTCTTCAGGAAATATCAGGAGATATTTACCAGCCTATCTTACCAGCTCAGAAAGAGGAAGTTTTTATAATCAGATTCTAGCAGTGCCTTTTGACCAAATCTGAGATGCTTTTTTCTTGTGGCTGTTAACTGCATCTTTCTTCAGATCTAAGGGCCTTAAAATGCACTGCATTCAGGCACCTGTGTTCTAAATAGAACGGCCTTTAAAAATGTAATTGAAGGATTTTCACTTTTGTGGAGTCGTCAGCAGGGTTGATATTGATCCATGCTTTCGGGTGGCCCCGTGCAGCAGAAGGGGAGACTGCAGCAGGGCGGTAAGCCCTCTGAGCCTTCTGTCTAATTTGGCAGAAAAACACAGAATGTAGGACAACAAAAGAAAGCTCCTTTTTCCATAAAAATTCTTATTCCCACCCACCCCTCTTCCCCAAAAAGGGGACTTAATTTTTCAGCTGCACACAGTGATTTGGTGCTCACTCTTGCATTGAAACAGTTGCTGTCTGAACAGGCAGGAAACACTTTTCTTTTAATTGCTGAAATCATTCGGAAGTGCTTCATGCCCTGCTTCTATACAGCAGATGCTGTGCATTAATTGGCCTGCGTAGAAGTGACCCAGGGTTCCTTGCAGCGGGCCCAATTTTAGGCAGAGGGTTTAAATAGCTTATTTATTATTTTGTATAATCTGGCGTACATTATGTGCTTTTGCACGTGTCGTATTTCATGGTCTGTAGTTTCTAATGTCATGTGGGTTTCAAAACCTGTGTTTCTCTGGTAATGTACTAGCAGCAGGTAAGCTCAAAATACCATCCATCAGGAGCTAATTTTTTATCCAGATACTCCAATGACTGATGAACCTGTCTTTTGTATGAATGTTTAGCACAGTAGAAAGCCATATGCCACTGGCACAGTTTCCTATGCACTCTTTACAGTTGCTAGAGAGTGGGCTTACAAGGGGAAAAACCCTCCATGCCATTTATGTCCTCTTTCTATATTTAAAGGATAACACCTTTAAAACAGCCCTGGTTTTGGACAACAAAAGAGGGCAGGGGCCGTCTTAAAGGAAACTCGACTCCCATAATCATTTTCTTTATCAGCAATATGACTGCACTCTCTTAATAGGGAACCTTGTTTTGTTACTCCCCGTCTGTTCAAAACAGACCTTAGCCCATTAGAAGGGCCTCCCTTGTGTGGGAAGACCACAGCTGTTACTGTAAATCTCATCCCGTCACTGTATCACCCCCATTTTGTGGCTCTGAAGGATGAAATTGAGAAATGGAATACGGTGCAGTCATCCTTCACATCTCCAATTTTAGGCCTTTGCCATCATTTTCATGCTTTTATTCCAAATCAAATAACATTAGTGAGCTACACCACCTTCTGATGAATATCTGGTATTGAGCACAGCTTTCAAATCTGTACTTTTGGGGGCTTCCTTTTACGTTTGATGGGGGTCTTTTCTCCCCTTTCTCCTCCCGCACGTTCTTTGAGCTTTCGTCTTGTGTTTGTTTGCAGTTTGAACGATACAAGTTGCCAAATGTGTCCCAATCTTAGCATGTTTTCCCAAGAGGGACATGTGCAGGAGAAAGTTCTGTTCTTTTAATCTTTGGGGAAGGAGTGAAGCGAACTTGGTAGAAGGATATCGGGGGCTTTAATCAGAAATAAGAAGTGGTTTAAATCATTAACACCACAAAGCAGCCTATAAGCTTGAAGATGAAAGTCTCAGGGGAAAGAGTCCTCTGAAAATAAATGGGACTTGATAGATTTCCATATCATTTATAACTTCCCTTAATTACACTTGGAAGACTTGCCAGTAAAACTGGAAAATTGGCAGCCTATATCCATTAGAGTCATTTTGCCGACCATGGCAAGCAGCTGGCTTTACTGGATTTTATTTCCCATCACTCACAATTAATCATCAGCTGGAGATGTCTGAAACTCTTCAGCACAGAGCAGTGCCGGGTGACATTCAGGCCTCCTGAACATGCTAAAATCTGCTGAGTACATGGACCAAGTTTTCTCTCCAGCTTACTCATTTCAGGGCAAGGCAGGCCCCCGCTTAATGAGTGCGCTCTGATAATCGGATGCGAATGTGAACCTTGACCCCGTGTCAAAGGAGAGGACGCAATAAGCCAGATGAAAGATATAGGATTCAGGCCTCCAAACTTTACACCAATTAGACAGGGAGCGGAGAAGTCCATCAGACTGACTAGGTTTATCAAAAAGACTTGCGAGGCTTGTGACCACGTTGTAAGCCCCATGTCGGAGACATCCTGTCACAATCATTAAGTCTTTATCAGATGATTCACAAAAGTGTTAGGGAAGTGCGCGCACCCAGATCCTCCAGGAGCAGTGCCCTCACATGGGAGCTGTCTGATCGCAACTTGGAAGGTTTGAGCACCCGCGCTGCCTGCTCAATTAATGCCCTGGCTGCGTGAGCGCACAGGGGTCCGGAGGTGTTGCCTCCTCCTTGCTCCCTCCAGAGTGGGGGAGGTGGGGCGGAGTGGGCACCTTGGGACAGGGAGGCCTCCAGTGTTGGGGTGAGAGGCCTGGGGGGTGCCGTCCAGGTTTTGTTGGACCTGGAGCCCGTGCGGGCCCAGTCATTGGTGGAGCACCCCCATTACAGCCCCGTCTGCGTGCTTTGACACACGGCTTGTACTGTATTTGCTTCTCTGACTTAGATTTTTGAGGGAGGAAATAACTTGAATTTAGATCAGGTTCATGTGTGTGTGTGGATAACATGATTCTTCTGACCAAAACGTATCTCACCGTTCTGTGGGGCATCCAGGAAAAACTTCCAAGAGGTCTTTTTCTTTTAGGGATAAATGAGTGAAAACAGACTACAAACAGATAGTTGTAAGTGAACAGAGAGAGGAATTACTAAATTTCCATCGACAGCTGAGTACTCTAAGTAGAGACCAGCAGACACAGGGGAGAGAAGGAGGGAGAGGAAGCAAGAGTGATGAGGAAGCTGAGACTGCGAGGAGCAGACCCTGCCGCGCAGTGCCATGCTGCGGGTCGGGCAGATCAGGTCCCTTCATTCCAGAGGCTCTGTCTTTAAAGCCAGAGTCACACAATCAGAGAAGGGAGGATGTTAACTGGGGGACTTGCCCACCTCTCCTGATTTCCTCTGGCTAATTCAGAAGTTCTGTTTTTCTGATTAATGATAGGGGACCTACCACTTGCAGTCACCCGTGTGTCACTTCTTTGCAAATCACCCACACTACAAGCACACAGAGCCAGCCAGGAGAGATGGTCAGTGGGCAGCGGCAGCAGAGCCCCCATAAACTTGTTCACCATCGCTCACGGCCCCCAACCTCCGGCAGGTCTGATCTAACTTCCACACCGGCTGGAGCCTGGCGTGGAGCTGTGGCCCAGGCCCAGCCGTCCTTCCACGGATTGCCGATGGGCATCGTTGTCAGGTCTCTGCCCCCTTGGTGTGGCCGTTGGAAATCTCCTGGGTTCATTTCTTGTTCATATTTGCATTAACTGCAAATTCACTTGCTTGAAGATCCCATAAAGAAGCAGTGAAGGGTGCTCTGTCTGGCCAGCAGATGCCGGGCAGTGGGCTGAGCAGCTGCAGAGGGGCAAACCTGCTGCCAAGGGGGAAAGGTTATGCCTGCCTAAGAGAAGCCCATGGGGCCGGGGATGGGGAGACAGGGGGCTCTGAGCAAGCCCTGGGTTCTCAGATGCCAGCAGAGGAAGCCTGGCTGGGTGGAGGGTGGGAGGCACACACACAGGTCCCCGTGGTGGGCACTGGTCCATCTGTGAAGGAAAGAGCTACCGGAGCCCAGAGGTGGAGAGCTGATGACAAATTTTTGGATAGAGTTTACATTGTTGAATTTCAGATCCATTTCTCAGAAAGCCACCCCAGCCCAGTTGCCAGAATGCCATCCTTGGGTTGGGATGCTGTCTTGTGAGGCCAGCTCTGGACCCTCAGCTTCTGTCTAAGAGGCCATGGTCTGGATCCACCAGGGTTTTCCATGTGGAGCTAAATGGATGGAGGTGCTACTCCAGGGAACTTGCCCTTCTTCCACCTTGCCTGGTCCCTGCCTTCGAAAAGAGGAACAAGGCTCTGAAATGACGACTTGAGGGAGTAGCTGTTCTGATACCCTGACTGGGCATCGGCATTGTCCTTGAGGTGCCCTCCCTTCTGTCCCTCTGCGTTTTGAAGAGCAGCCCTCCTGGTTGGTTCTTCACCCTCCATGGAATGCAGATGCCAGGGGAAAATGAATCAGACAGGGCAGCGAGCACAGAGCCACAAAGCCCAGCTCTCCAGCACAGTGTCTCTCCACCGTGCCAGCACCAGAGCGTTGGCATCCCCTCTCTTCCTATATTTCTGTGCCAGGAGAAAGCAGCCTACCACCTGATCAGTGGAGGAGAGGAATGCATGGAGCTAGGGCAGTCCTGACTGCCAGCAAGACAGCTGGTGCCACACGGGGGGGGGGGGGGGTGCCGCGGGGGCGGGGGGGGGGCTGGACATCATCTGGGGATTTCAGGAGAGAACATTCTCCAGGCATTTCTGCGACACTGGACGAGCACAGGCACGGGGTGTGAATGTCTAGAGCCTCACACCATGATGCCCACTAGCACCCCAGATAGCCAGTTGCCCTAGGAATTTCGACTTTCCTGTTTCAAAGACTGGGAGGGCTCTTTTCACCAAGAAAGGGGAAAAATCGGGCCCAGCTCCTTGATGCTTACCCATCAAGGGCAGAGACAGGAGAATAAACAGAGCAGCTTTTAGTCACAGCTGACTCCTGGGTGGAAGCCCCAGGTTTAACCCCAGGGGCTTCATACCCAGCTCTGCCTGGATTTCCCTCCTAATGAAAGGAAACCAACAAGCTTAAGCCAGTGCCTGCGGGAGCTCCGGTCTCCTTGCAGGGAAGGGGCAGAGCTTTGGACATCACTCCCTGCACTTTCTGGGAGCTACCTCGTCGGCAGGACTTGGCATGTCTTGCAAAGGTTGGGATGGTGGTCCTCATGGCCTGGATGCTTGGCTGCTGTTCCCAGCTCTCCAGGCCTCTAGTCAGAAACACCACGTTTTGAGAACAGCTTTAGTGTGAGAAAATTCAACTACATTTCACCCCCTTTACAGTGTGCACCTCAGTGGTCTGAGTCTACTCACAGAGTTGTGCAGCCACCACCACAGTCAATCTTAGAACATTTGCATCACCCCAAAAGAAACCCTGTACCCATCAGCAGTCACTCCCCTTCCCCCCCCAGCCCCCGGCACCCACAAGTCTTTCTGTCTGTAGAGATTTGCCAGTGCTGAACATTTCATATAGGTGGAAAACATTCCATTTTTGCCACGTCTCTGTGGCAAAGGCAGATTCAGAGATTCCCGGGGGAAGCCCCACAACCCCCACCCGCAGTCCTCCAGTGTCAGGGATATTTTTCTGACAATAGAGGGAGTGTTCTTTCTCTGTTGTCCCCCAAAGATGAACTTGGAATAAGAAGTATTAGAGGTCACTGCTGTTGTGTGGATAAAATTTCAAAGCATTTGACAAAGAATTTCTTAATGGCTTCACTCTCGAGCGTTGTTGCAAAATTAGAATGCTTTTAAAACACGTCCATTTTTCATTTGTTTTCCAGGTAGCAGAAGGTCAGGAAATTTGTGTAATTGAAGCCATGAAGATGCAGAACAGCATGACAGCTGGGAAAACTGGCAAGGTACGTTCCCACCAACACACGCCGGCTCTGTGATAGGAAGTGGGACTTCCACCTTTGAATCTTGGTCAGTTAGGCCTGAAGGGGCCCATGGAGGTGATCTCTTCCCCCTCTCCTCCTGCAGACGAGGGCATTAAGGTTGGGAGCTCTCTTCACTCTGCATCGACGTGCCCCGGCCTCATGGAGAGCAGGCCTTCCACAGGAGTCTGTATGATGTTCAGGTAGTCAAAGAACAATTGTTCTTCACCTTAATGTCTTTCAAACTAAGGAGTCTTTAATTTTTAATGTTTACATCTGTCTTAGAGGCAGTTAGTTATCTGAGACTTAGGTGACACAGCAGGAAATGGTTTTAGAGATTGCAAAAATTAATGTAACTCTTCAAGGTAATTTCTCCACAAAGAGAACAACTCAGTTTTAGATCAAGAGGAGCTGAAAGCCCCGTGTACACATGTGGGACTTAATGATTTAAGGGAGAAAAAAAGAAGATGTATTAGTACTAAAATTTGTTCAGTCTTCTTAAATGTATTTTCTCCTTAAAGAAAACAGTCAAGTCCTTTTAAGTAATAACTTCCTTATTTTTCCTTTGACTAAAAAGACACCATTCGCAGCAGAATGATCTTTTCTGAAGGACGGTTTGGTTTGGAAGTGTCTGAATAAGGGAGCCAGGCGGAGCAGGGCGGGGTGGGGTGAGGACGGGAGCACAGGCCGGCTGGATCCTGCACTGTGGCCATGCTGGAAAGCGAGATTGAGCCTTGGGACATTGGGTGCAGTACCTGGCAGAGAGGTACTGTCAGCTCACAGTGAGGTTTGCATCAGAAAGACACAGCCTCCGTCTGTCACCGCGAAAGGAAATGAAACTGATGCTCAGAGAACAGGCTGAGGGGGACGCCCAGTCCAGTCCCAGCTGGGGGGCCCTGAGCTGGCTGGCCAGGGTGCAGGGGCTGCAGATGGCTGCGCCCAGTCTCCATGGGGTTTGAGAGAGGAGAATGGCATGTTTGCAGTTTTTTAGAAATCCTGCGTTCTATAACTAATTTTTAAGAAGTGAACAAGAAAATGTTGCTTTCTGCTCTTGTAAAAATTGTTATATTTGTTCCTTGGGATTATTTAACATTTACCCTGCATTAGTGTCATGAAATTCCCATCCATGATGAGAAGGTGGCCTCATTTTGGAGGACCCAGAATATATGTCAGATGCATGCCAAGGGCCTGTGTTGCTGGACTGAGGTACTAACAGAAAGACGAATGTGGTCTTAGCTCCCTGGAGTGTGGAGTCCACGTCCGTCAGGGTGTTTCGTGTCCTCACAGCCTGGTCTCGTGCTGGAGGCTTAGCTGCTCCCTGGCCATCAGCAGCCTGGGGCTGCCTTCAGCGTGTTGATGGGCTCTGGGTGAATCTGTGCTATGGCCTGACCCCTTGTCAGCAGGAGTCCTTCCTACCATCCCATTTCCTCCCACCCCCCCAGCAGGGCAACCAGGAGTGGCCAAGGCCCCTGCACAGAGGAGAAGGCCCTGGCAAACCTGGGGGCTGGCAGGTCTTATCTGAGAGGGCCATTTTTCCTCCCGGGGAAACGCTTCACAGTGGAAACAGGCCCCCCACTTGAGCAATCACAGCATCGTGAAAATACATCCTCTACAAACACTGAGGCTTCTGATTCTAACAAGCAGCCACTTCAGGCAAACAGCACCTGCCCAACGAGGCCTTTGAAGTAGGCATTGCATAGGTTCACACTGTCCTCCAAGACCCCAGGCTGGAATTCAGGGGAAAAAGGCCCTTCTAGCCTCTGGCTCTTGTGGAGTGGTGGGGACACAGGCCAGGGCCCCGAACTCGCCATCTCCGGCATTTTTCCTGTTTGCCACCTGCCCGGATGGCCAGTTAGTTCTAACCCATCATTCATTTTCACGCCCAAGCAAGAACCTCCAAGAAGTCAAATGACTGTCTCTTCCTCACTCCAGCCCCCTCCCTACTCATTTTAAATCTGAGCACAAATTTGGGAAAGAAAAACTTGACTAAAATCAGGAGAAATCGGGAGAATAAAAGGGCACAGTAGCGATGTTGTGGGAGCTCAGTGCTTGTTCCACCTCACACCGCAAAGTACTGTCCGTGCAGCCACACGCCTTCTGAGTATTTCATTTCCCTTCCAAAGGAAGTTTACCATCAGGCTGGGGCTTCTCCTGTTAATTAGCACCTGTTTTGATTCTTATTTTGTTTTTTACACTAAATTAATGTACAATGTACATTAACTTTCAGAGAACGTTTCTATGACCTAAAACCATGAGAGAGACTGGGAGGGCTGAGTGTTGAGAGATCATCCAGCATAAACAATTCTGGCTTTTAGGATGCTGCCCAGACCCTGGAGCGCATGCAGTGCAAGGGCTGGTGGGCAGACGACAGCCAAAATTCCCTCGGACCAGTGGCTTTTTGGATGGACAAGGACAGGAGAGGGGAAGGTGGCGAGTCGCAGCCCTCCATGAGGATGTCCCTGTGCACTTGGTCCCCTCTGCCGGGCCACCCAGTGCTCTGCCTGTGCTCCACGACCTGCCATGCTGTCTCTTCATTTCCAGAAACGAATGACAAGATTGCTCCCTCCTGGTCTACTTAATGATTCTTACTCCCCTCTTTTTTTTTTTTTAAATTCAAGGTGAAATCAGTGCATTGTAAAGCTGGAGACACAGTTGGGGAAGGAGATCTGCTCGTGGAACTGGAATGAAGTATTTGTAGCCTTTCAGTCATCACCCAATTTAATGAGCCATTTGTATTATTATTCTTTCACACTCAATTTATTCAAGCGTTTTGCAGGAACACCCCTGTGCGGCAGATTTTACATGGTCATATTTATTCCACACATAGTCAAAACCAACGTTCTGCCAAAAAAATCACCAATGGAAATTTTTATTGATATAAATACTTGTACATATGATTCGTACTTCCTAATGTCAAAATTAAATCAATAAAATTGAGCATTTGTCTAAATATTAGTTTGCCCTTTTTTTGAATGAAGACAATGTACATAAGAGGCTATAAGCTGTGCCAGTAGACTTTAAATACTAGCGTTTCATTGTGATCCTTTTAAAAAATTTATTTATATAAATCCCAGTTCTTTGCCTTCAGTGTCATTAAATTAGCATTTGCCACTTTATAATGTGATTACCTACTTCATCCTGGTTAGGGCCTAACTCTGTTTGTAGTTATTCATAACCTCCTAAAGCCCACACAGCACAGATGATGATTTTGGAAACCCCTCCTGTGTGGCTCTCAGGGGTGAGCACTAGGTCCCTGGGGCATCACCTTAGGGACAGCTGACTCACACAGTCCCCTTGTCCCCATCCCACAGGCTCTGCCTGGGGCTCCCTCACCGCAACTGTAGTGGGTGGGGCTGCCACAAACTCATCAGCTGATACCCATCCTTGCCTTTTTGTGTTTTTGTGAAGCAAGTTTCCAGTTAAGAAAAAAGGGCTAAAAATAATGATCATGTTTTCGTGCCAGATGCAGTTAGTTAGCAATCACAGTCTACCATTAAGTTGAAGAGTAACTGAGCTCTCCCAACAGAGAACAAGGTTACTGAGGATCAGCAGCTGCATTTTCATTTGGTTCTGAAATTCTTGGAATACATTTCATACTTTGCGGGTAAGTAAGAAGAGGCAGAGTCGTGCACTGCTTTGAATCTACACTGACAGATGATCAGATGGAGGTGGGTAGTAATTGGTACTTCGTGCCTTGCTAAAATTATTTTAAGTGCTGTTTGTATTTGGAAGCTAAGCTTTCTGTCAAGCCTGAAGAACAAATTACTAATGTGTTGGTTCTTCGCTCTCTAAAAGGCCCACCCCCAAATGCTGCTCCCTTGGGGAGGCAGGGATGGGGCCTTGCCGCTGGGCTCCGGGCTTGGGTGAGCTTCCATCTGAAGTTGGGGTGTTCAGCTGCGTCTGCCAGCAAGTGGGTGCTCGTTATTTTGCTGGATTAGAATGAAAAGAACCTTCTGCCAAATAAGTAGACCCAAAAAAGGACCAACAATAGCACTAACACTTTTATATTTGATTCCCCAAAACATCTAGTTTAATTTTAAATGATCATCTTGAATAATCTTTTTTAATAAGCTCAATCTGAAAATCGTGAAGAATGATCTTGTATATACTCCAAAACACGGCATGTTTTTCTTGAGGTTCTTTTATTACATTAAGACATCCAAAATGAGCTTAAAAAATTTTTTTTTCTTGGTGCTACACGTCAGAATCAATACAGTAGGGCTGCCAAAATCTAGCTGCAACACACGGTCTTTATGTTCATTTTACATGTTATCTTCAGATTAAAACAAAGCAAAAAAAAGAAATGAAAAGTATGATAACATGAGTTCCTGAAATGTCAGTTAGTGAAATTAAAATCCTAAATTTTTCTTATCCAACACATTCAAGCCCATGATGCTCTTTAAGCAGCAAGGAATAAAGCAGGATAGATCGGAGAGAGAGGTGTCAGGGCACAATCTTGTTATCATGTCGAGATTATCGGGGAAATTGGCTGCCACTGAAAGAGGCTGTTTCTTTTCCCGCAGACTGAGTTTTACAAATACTTGTTTCAAAGGGCATTATTGTGCTTCTGCATCCAGTAAATGCAGACCCCTTGGCTGTCATCTGATGGTCATCAGGGCTCTATGGGTCCTCCGCCGACCAGCGTTCTCGCACTTCTCATCTGTTTTCCCGGGGATTATAGCGAAGCCCATGCTGCCCTTGAGAGTCGTAATTGTTGTGGTACGGGAGGTGCAGCCACTCGGGAGGATAGGTGGCCGTGCTGTACACGAAGCACTGCACGGTCCTGTCGGCAGCGGGCATGCCTTCCCACTCGAGGACCACAATCCTCACCGGGGTGCGCTGGTACATGTCCGGGCAGCCTTCGAACTCATCCAGGAAGCACAGCATCTGTTCGTCCACGGCATAGATCTCCCCGACCACATGGTAGCCCTGCCCTGGGACATTCAGCAGACGCGGAATGTTGTGTTCTCCCGCAATCACCAAGGGGTAAGGCTCCGCCGTTTGGCCCTGGCCCTGGAAGGCTGCACAGCCATTGGTGCCACCCAGCAGGACCTTGTGGTTGGGCTGGCCTCTCTTCAGGGTCCCATACACGAACACGTGGGCCATGCGGGCCAGAGGTGCTGCAAGGCAGAAAGGAGGCAGACTGTTACATATTCTAGTGCTAGAGAGACAGGAGCTGTCTGTCTCAGCAGGGGTTGGAAACTTCATCTGGGAAGGAGGAGAGGGTAAATAGTTCAGGCCGTGTGGGTGAGCAGTTGCTCCCAACCCCCAGCCCACTACTCCTGCCCATGCTGCGGTGGGCTCTGAGGGTCCAGGAAACACCACCCACCCACCCTGTATTGTCATTTTTCTGGGAAAAGGCACTCATTTTACAGACTTGTCAGATGGAGACAGCCTGTCCTGGGATCAAGCCCTGCAGAACTGCTGTCTTTTAGAACAGTTAGTTTTCAATCTTTTCAAAAGGACTTTAAAAATTACACAATAAATATTTATTATAGAAAAAACAAATAATGATAAGCAAAGATAAGTACATATATACACCTACATATGTGTGTGTAAAATAATCACCTGTAATCGGCTGCACGAGAGAATTTACATTCTGGTCCTGGCAGTGTGACCCAGCTAAACTTCAACAACCGCACCTTTTGGTGTCTCTTTTCCAAGGTCCTAGAGGGTAATGACGGTTCCCTGTGACTCAGCACAGTGACCTTGGCTCCAACGTGAAGGTAAATGCTTACCACTCACCTGGGTCTGGGCCACAGATTGTTACATAATCGACAAAAGTGATTTGTGTGGAAGTGACTCAAACAAAAATGGAAATGAAAGTGAAACAGCGGTGGGCCCTCCTCATACCTGGCGTGTTGCTGCCCTGTGACCGTGCAGGGTAGGGACGGCCTGCACAGCCTCCTTCACCACGGGCTTTGGAAAGAGACACCCCAGCAGGCAAACGAAAGATGCGCCCACCTGCCAGCAGCAGCCCACAGCCAGCCAGAAACACCTGGAGGGCGACACCCCCTGGACACCGGGGTGTGCCCAGAGAGCTCTGCCACCAGTCGTGTGGCCAGCTGGGCCTTGAAGTCACACTTAACTCCCAGGACTTCCGCTTTCTTCTCAGCAAACCATGGCTGCTCTGGGGTCTCGGCCTTGCCCCGCCTCTTCAGGGCCTCTGCGGGGGGAATGGGGGCCCCCACAGACCAACACGTCTGCCGACTTGTGCCCACCTGTCCTCTCCGCTGCCTCGGTCTTGGTCACCGGTCCATGGAATGTCAAGAGTTCCATGGGTTTCAGGCAAATTGCACTCGGAAAGTCTTGGCCGTGGGAAAAACACAAGGCTGGCCGGGCACACGCACTCTGGGCATGTGACAACTGGGACACCTTGAAGAGGACAGGGAATAACGGGAGCTCTGGCTGTGGGGACTCTGACAACAGTGGAAGGACAGATCAGAGTTGTGGGTCTTGAGGGGGAGGCATGCCTCGGGTATGAAAGTCAAGATGGGCATCAGAAAGAGCCTGGAACTGGAGGCACAGAGGGAAGAGGAGACAGGCACTGTGCTGCTGACAGGGCAGGACTGCTGCAGGGGCAGGGGGAGGATGCAGACAGACAGACAGAGGGGCATCAGGAGAGCACCTTGGGCCTGCCCGCAGAGTGACAAGGACGCGGGGCCTGTCTACAGGAAGACTAGGGCCCAGAGGGTGACAGTGGGTTTGGACGGGCTGTGTGGCAGCCTTGGAAGCAGAGGCACAGGAGCCACCTGGCGTCCCTCTCCCACACGTGCATCCTGTCTTCCAGCACAATCTGTCAACAATGCCTCCAGGTCCTCCCAGGGATCCGCACTTCTCAGCCCCGTCACCACCACCACCCTCGTCGGCCTGAGGACTGGCCCCCAGCCTCCTAACAGGCCTGCTGCTCTGTTCCCTCCAGCCTGCCCCAGCGCAGCCCCTGAGGGTCTAGGTCAACCTGGGCTGCAGAGGCCCCACAGCCCTCCCTGTGGGGCCTCTGCAGTCGCTGCTCCCTGGCCCGCCCAGCCCTGCCCCTTCACAGGCCTCCCTGAGCGGGGACTGAAGCAGCGCCCACCCTGTCCCTTCGTCCCTGTCCCGTCACCCTGATTGCTCTTTATGGTGCATGTTCTCAAATCACTGCTTGTCCTGCTCACAGCCAGAACGGGAAGAGCTGGAAGAGAACTCAGAAACCATGTGATCCCACGACGCCGAGTCTCAGGGTGGTGAGGACTCGGGCTGCACAGCCGGGCCAAACCAGTCAAAATGGGAGCCCCGCTCGCCTCATCACTGGTGCCCTAGCTTTTTCCCCTATTTAATTCAAGTTTTAAAAGTAACACATGTCCATAATGTAAAAGTCGAATAGCTTTACAAGAAAAATTAAATTCCCTACCCTCTTCCACTGCCTTGAGGCGACACTTGTAAGCCGTTTGACTGCTGCACGTGGCCTTTATCTCTATATGGTTGGCTGCTTACACTGCTACTTCTCGATGCTTTATGTCTTGCCTTCCTACCCTAAAAGCAGGTGAGCATAGTGGTTTAAAGCACAGACTGTAGAACCAATTTGCCTGCGTTGAAATCCTGGCTCTCCCACTTATTAACTGTGTGACTTGAGTCAAACCACTTAACCTCTCTGTGCCTAGGCTTCCTCAATTGGAAAAGGAAGTAGTAACAGCAACCTGCCTCAGAGGATTGTTGTGATGGCTGCGTGAGTTCCTAGACATAGACCGTCCTGCATGTTTGGTAAACCTACTTTAAATGCTCACTGGGGTTATTATTGCTCTAGAAGCCCAACACTGGCTCTCCTACCCACGCACCCCAAATACACGCACACTCTGCCCCACATTCCCCCAACAGACTCACATCACAATTTCTGGCTAAATCCATATTGAATTCAGCATTAGAACTATGTAAACACTGTTCTCAGATAAGGCACATAGTGTACTATGATTAATTTCCTTTCTTGGACAACTTTTTGTTTTTCTTGGAATTAAAAATTACTTCACTTTTTTTTTCTTGCTCTTCTTTCCAGTTTCTCTGATAGTAATCAGCCTCACATTTTTCAAAGCACTGTAAGAATCCCTTCAGCCCTGCCCACCCATGGGTTCTGCTTTCCCTGGAGCCACCGCTCCTGGAGCCCAGCCTGCTCCAGCCTGGGTCTTTGGTACCTCGGCCAACTGGGCTGTCCCCCCAACTTCCCTGAGCTTCTCCCTGTGCTAGAGCCCTGTCCCTGAGTCCCCTGGCCTCTTCTTGGTTGACTCCCTCACTTTACTGAAGCTTATTCTCCCACCCTGGATTAATAGTGCAGCTGAGAATATTCTAGAAATAATTTCCTTCAGAACTTTGAAGGCATGTCTTTGTTTTCTAATTCCACAAGTTCTTGCTGAGAAGTCCAGTGCCATTGGGATCCACAATCCTTTGTACAGGACTCTAGCTTTTCTCTCTGGAAGCTCTTAAGGTCTTCCCTTTTATCCTCAGATTCTGAGATTCTATGATGATGTATTTTCATGTGGGTTTTTTTATTCATTGTGCTGGGAATTTCCATCTGAGATGGTGTAAAGTAAGAGTCCAACTTCATTTTTTTGCACAGTGGTATCAGTTTTCCAATTGCTGAGAAGACTTTTTCCCCACTGGTCTTCGCACCTTTGTCAAAAATCATATGACCATACATCCAAGGGTTTATATCTGGGCTCTCTATTGTCTTCCATTGGTCTATATGTGTCAGTACCACACTGTTTTGATTGCTGTAGCTTTGCAGTGGTTTTGTTTTTGTTTTTGTTTTTGTTTTGTGAGGAAGATCAGTCCTGAGCTAACATCCGATGCCAATCCTCCTCTCTTTGCCTAGGAAGATTGGCCCTGGGCTAACATCCATGCCCATCTTCCTCTACTTTATATGGGACGCCGCCACAGCATGGCTTGACAAGCAGTGCGTTGGTGCGCACCCAGGATCCGAACCTGCCAACCCGCGGGCCGCTGAAGCAGAGCACGTGCGCTTAACTGCTACACCAGCAGGTCAGCCCCCTTTGCAGTAAGTTTTGAAATCAGAAGTATGAGACCTCCAACTTTGTTCTTTTTCAAGATTGCTTTGCTTATCTGAGGTCCCTTGAAATTGCATATGAATTTCCAGATGGATTTTTCTATTTCTGCAAAAAAATGCTGTTCAGAATTTTGATAAGAATTGCATTAAATCTTTAGATTGCTTTGGGTAGTATTGACATTAAATATTAAGTCTTCCAATCCATGACCATGAGGTCTTTCCATTTATTTAATTTCTTTCAGCAATGTTTTGTAGTTTACAGTGTACAAGTCTTTCACCTCCTTAAGTTTATTCCTAAGTATTTTATTCTTTTTGATGTTATTATAAATAGAATTGTTTTTTTAATTTTCAGATTGTTTATTGTTAATGTATAGAAATGCAACTGATTTTTGTGCACTGATTTTGTATCCTGCAACTTTGCTAAATGCATTTATTAGTTTCTAAGTGGAAATTTTAGGGTTGTCTACATATAAGATCATGTGAACAGAGATAATTTTACTTCTGCCTTTCCAGTTTGGATGTCTTTTATTACTTTTTCTTGCCTGATTGTTCCAAGTATGACTCCTAGTACTATGTTGAATAAAAGAGGTAAAAGCAGACATCCTTATCTTGTTCCTTATCTTAGAGGAAAAGTTTTGTCTTTCACCAAGTATGACCTTAACATATATGACCTTTATTATGTTGAGGTAGTTTCCAGTGTTTTTACCATGAAATGGTGTTGAATCTTGTCAGATGTTTTGTCTGTATCAATTGAGATGATCATGTGGTTTTTTTCCATCATTCTGTTACTGTTGTGTATTACACCGATTGATTTTCATATGTTGAACCATCCTTGCATTCCAGGAATAAATCCCACTTGTCATAGTAGATAATCTTTTTAATGTGTTGTTGGATTCCGTTTGCTACTATTTTGTTTAGGATTTTTTTACATCAATCTTCATCAGGGATATTAGTCTATACTTTTCTTATAGTGTTTTTGTCTGGCTTTGGTGTCAGGGTAATGCTGACTTCATTGAATGAGTTTGGAAGTGTTCCCTCCTCTTCAATTTTTGGGAAGAATGTGAGGAGGATTAGTGTTGAATCTCTTGACTTATCTGGTGGAATTCACCACTGAAGCCATCTGGTTCTGGGCTTTTCTTTGTTGAGAGGTTTTTGATTACTGAGTCAATCTACTTACTACTGATAGGTCTGTTCAGATTTTCTATTACATCATGATTCAGTCTTGGTAGCTTGTGTGTTTCTAGAAATTTATCCATTTCACCTGGGTTATCCAATTTGTTGGCATACAATTGTTCATAAGGTTCTCTTATGATCCTTTTTATTTCTGTAAAATGGGTTGTAATGTCCCCTCTTTCATTTCTGATTTTAATTATTTGTATCTTCACTCTTTTCTTAGTTAATCTAGCTAAAAGTTTGTCAGTTTTGTTGATCTTTTCAAACCAACTCTTGGTTTCATTGATTTTTCTCTATTGTTCATCTCTGCTCTAATCTTTATTATTTCCCTCCTTCTACTAGCTTTGGGTTTAGTTTGTTTTTCTTCTTTGAGTTCCTTATCTCCCTATACTCTTGTTCCCTGCCTGTCATTCTCAGCCAATTTCCAAGGGCTGCTGTGAGGGTCACAGCCAACACAACTTGTGAGAAGTCTACTACATTGGCCAGATCCTCTCAGAACTGCAGCCAGGGCTAACTCAGAATATGCCTGTGATTCATTCAGGCTGGGAGCACACTGTTATCCTCCTAATGCACCATGCCCCTGGGCCAGGCTAGGAAGGGTGGCACTGCCACTGCAGAAGGGGATGCTACCTTTTGAGGCTCATACATTACTATGTCTTCAACACTGTCCCCTTCCTGCCATGTAGTTTCTTCCGTGGCACTGGGTTATGGTCAGAGTCTTGGATAAAATGCAAGAGCTTGCTTTAATAAATAATGGATAGAAACAGCTGTAGATGAGCCATTTGGGCTTTCTGAGAGCAAACTCAAGAGTGCTCTTCAGGAGTGGCTCCATCTCTGCTTTATTGTGAAGTAGATGCTCCCAGGTAGGCTGGTTCTAGGACACTGATGGTCAGGCCAGCCCCTGCAGGGAACATCATCAGGCAGGATGGCCTCAGCATTCTGTAGATGGATATCTAAGGGCACAATGCGTGGTAAGTGTAAAGAAATGCACTGTGGCACAATGTCAGGCCTGAATCTAATTCCCACCTCCACCACTTAGCAGCTGTGGGTCTTTGGGAAAGTTATTTAAACCCTCTGAGCTTCTATCTCTGCTATTTAAAACTAGGTTCATCCTATCTCCCTAAGATCTAATCAACATTGACTGCCGACCAGGTACCAGGCCTCAGCACCCGATGAATATTAATTCTCTCTTCCTCTTGACCCTGCTCTCTCCTAAGTTCTCCATCCCAACTCCTCCTTTTATCAAGATCTTATAAAAATATATGCTAGCTTATATTCTTTTTAATAAAGCCCCTTAAAAAATAAAAGAAAAAAGAATACTCTACATAATAAATGGGAGAAGGAATCAAGCCATATCAAGTATTGGTTGTGGCCTTAATGATTTTTCAGAGACAAGAACACTTGGGAAGGTGATATTACGTAGACATGATCATGGTTAGGCCATACAATGTTAACTCCAACTCTGCAGAAAATCAGTACAGTAACTTTTTTCTGCAGAACATGACAGCCTATTTCCATAAAAGAAAACCCAGCAATAAAAACTAAACTTCTTTTCTAGGAAATAATGTAGCTTGCTAGAATAACCAAATTATAATTTTTTCTAAATTATCTATTGAATTATATCCTTAATAATATTAGTTTGAGAATACTACTTTTGTAATAAAAGAAAATTAATATTTTGCATTTCTGGCTCCTTTCACAAGAAAAACATCATTACCTTTCTGACTGTGTTTTGAACAACAAACACAAATCCTTCAGGAAGAAACTCATCCCTGTGGGGATTGAGAAAGGATCAGAGTTAAGCACTGAAACAAGCAATTAATTCCCATTAGAGGATTAAGGTACTCCTGTTCACTTTGAATCAGAAAAATGAATTGTGAATAAAACCATGTACAGCCAAGAGGTTATTTGTCAAAATTAATAAATTAGAGAATGGAAGGCAAACTGGAATGCACAGAAGTTGAGCAGCCACATGAAGCACTGGCAAGGAAAGTGGTGGGGTTTTGTATTCCTGGAACAAGACCCGCCATTCTCAAGATGCCTTAGAAACGTGGAGGAGGGAGGGTATGGTTTCCGCCACATGGTGCTGTCCTTCCTCTAACACATCTACCCATGAAAAGAGAAGTCTACAAGTGTCTTCCTCCCGTTATGTCACCATCCCCCATGCATGGATTTCCCTATAGCATCTTACCATTAATGTACAGAATCAATGCAAGAGAAATGTGAGATATTTTACTTTTGAGTCTTAGTGCCGATTCTAAATGAACTCAACAACATCTCTGTAAACAACGTTACCGATGGATAAAGGATTGAGTGAGCGGCCACTGCTGTGGTCAGGACTTAGTCACTTTCCACTTGGGAATCAAAAAGCCCAAAAGCTGAACCCTTGTCCCAAACCCAACGGGTGAGGAATAATGTGGACATGCAGGGGTCAGCACAGAGGTGGAACAGGCTCAGATAGAATCTCCAAGATTTTTACTTCAGCAAAATTTGGTTAGTTTAACATTGTCAATATTTAAGAAAACAAAAACACTCATGGAAATGTTCCTCTGGCCTGGCGCTGCTGGAAACGCCTCTCACTTATTCAGCAGTTTTCTTTCTTGAAACACAGTCCATCTATAGTTTCATATTTCATCACTGAAGCAGAAATTGAAAGTGATTACAAGTCCTTCACATAACTGTTGGATTTTTCCTGCTTTATTTTTTTTTCTTAGCCACCTGGTGGTAAGAGTTTGTAAAAGGCAGGATTTAACTTAAGGGTTTATTATGCTAGTGTACAAATTAGAACAACTACATATGCCTATACCATGTTCAGAAACACACATACCAGGTAAACCAAACAAGAAAACGGCTAATATTTAATTATTCTTAAACTAATCTGCAAAAGGGCTTAAATAGATACCAGCTTTTAACATGAAAACAACCTTTAAAAAAAGATGTCTCCATAAAATATTCATGCTGTGTGTATTAAAATGTAATGATACAAGGAAATGTTAGTAAAATCTGTATGTCATCACTTCAAACTGTCTGTTTTCTCCGAGTGATAAATCGTCAAGCCACTAACAATGTTTATTGCCCGTTGTCACGTTAAGACTGCGTGAGAAAAGACAGGTGAAAAGACTGGATTTGGGTCACATGAAATTAAGGCCTCCGAGGAGTCAGCTCTGCCACTCCCACTGCCTGGACAGTGAACTGTTTCAGAACCAGAAACGCCTGCCCAAAGTCGGCTCCAGCAGAACCGTGGCCCCACCCAATTCACGAAGGGCACCCTGTCACAACTGAGGACCAGTGAGTCCCTGCGTGGCCCCCAGCAGCCACACTGGGCAGCACGGCCGTCAGCAGAGGCAGACGTTACTAAGTGTGGTCGAATCTTAGTGAAAAGCACAGGTGACGTAGTGCACGTCTGCCCTGGAGAGGATTTTTCTTATTTTATAGAAACCTTCTCGAATCTCAGTCAAGTAGCCACTTCTCTCTCTTCTTACTGTAACATTATTTTCCCTTGAGAAAGAGCCTGAGTGTCTGATACAGTTACACATTAATTCTTCAGAAGTTTCTTAGAACCTTAGGAAACAGGTGAAAAAACAAAATGCCTTGAACTTTAAACTGGAGCCGGGCCTGCGAGCACGAGGCCCCTCGGGGTCAGGCCACTCTCCGGCGGGGCGCTGGCGGGCGCGTCCTGCGGGCGCCCTGACCCTCGTGCTCCTGCTCGCCCGTTTCTTCATAGCAACGACAAGCGCTTCCTGCCCGGGACGACCCCTTGCGAGCCCCCCAAATACCCTGGAAAGGTTTATGGCAAAACACCTTTCTTACATTAACCGAGCGGCTCGGGTGAAATAGTGGCGCCTTTGAAATCAAGCAGTTAGGGTCTCCACTCAGTCGCTCCTTCAAACTCGGAGCCTTCACAGGCCGGTGAGGACAGATCGGCGCTTCACGGCCCCCGAGGCCATGCTGGGGCCTCTGAACGCAGCCATTCCATGGGCTTTTATTCTTTGCCCATGCCAAAAATTGTATTTAAAAAAATGTTTGTTTTTTTTTAATGCCACACCACTTTAAAGACAATTGTATTGCCATCTTTAAAATATACAGTGACCAACGAGGGAGATGTGACCATCGCCCCACACTCCCAGGCCCACTCTGAAAGTCTGGAAAGAACTTTCCAGCCGGAAAATCCCCAAACAGCACATCAGGAAAGGCTCTGTGGAAACAGGCCGGCTGGTGAAGTGGCCAGGCCTGCCGGTGCCACGGCCCCAAATACCAGCGCGGCTGGGAGCATGGGGGCTGCAGCCCCCACGGGCTCCTGGCACCAGGCACGAGGAGCAGAAAGCTCAGAGAGGCCTAGCCCCCCGCCAGAGCCAGAACACGTGCCGCGGCAGGTGGTGGTGCAGGGACCAGCGGGTCTGACCCCAGAGAGGAGGGGCCGAGTCTCATCACAGAGACCCCGCCGCCCTGAGGGCGTGGCTTCAGGAACCTGGGCTCCACCTGCGGCTGGCTCCGAGGGGAAGATACCAAGAGTGCTGGCCCAGACTGCGAGCCCCACGCTGAATGCTTCCCTTACATTCTCGAGTTAACACTCAAAACAACGAGATCTCCTCAGCAGGCTCCACTGGTGTCAGGAACCCATGGGCCTTCACTGAGCACCAAGCACATACCCGTGCAGTCTGCCTGGGGAATCCGCACTCAGAGGCGGCCACTGTCCTCAAGTTCTTAGTAACTCGATCTGACCTTGTGTAAGTGCAGTCTGATGAAATACTAGGGCACACCCGCAAGCAGAGAAGATCCGTGCAGCCCCACTGGCCCCAGCGTTCTCAGTGCCCCTGGAGCACGGAATCCCTGTGGACTCACGATGGGTGGGACTCAGCGAGACTCTGAGTGAGGACAAGGCAGCGTATCACATCTCTGACTGGGTCAGCTGGGAAGGGCCACACTCTCCATTCCAAACGGAATTTGCTTTGAACGCAGGAGGAAGGCAGTGGAGTTCTAAGAAACACGACCAACCAAGAAACTCTCTCCTGCCCTTCCTTCTTTGGGGTACTGCCCCGCATCAGCCAACCACAGACACTGAAGACAATGACAGAGGGCGAGGGCCACCCCCAGGGCACCCAGAGTTCCCCCTCCTCTGTCTCTGCTCCAGCATCACAAGCTGACAGTGGGCAGTGCTGGCAGAACGTGCACGTCAAGAAGTGAAATACACACAGTTGAGATAGTTTTGAGCAGAGTTTCCAGTTCTGGTAAGAACAAAATACATATGCATGCACGAGTTAGGAAATATCATTTCTGAGATTCCACGAACAAGTAAATGCTCCTCTATTTGCGTGTAAACTTAAAACTGACATTGTACAACATAAAGATGATGATAAACTCAATGCTGAGAATTTAGCATTGAGAATAATAAATAATAATGGTAAAATAACATAATTAAATAAAATATAATAAAATAAGATAAAGAATAACAAATAAAAAAGCAACAAAAAGCACCACGACAAGTCGAGAGAGAGAGACTGCAGAAGAAAGGAGAAAGCTTCATATTTTAGGACCTTTAACTGCACTCTTCCTGCTTTTTGAACAAGGGACCCTGCATTTTCATTTTGCCTGGAATCATTCTCTCTCAACTGTTTCTCAAAACCACAAGCTCCTCCAGGGTGGGGCTGAACCTTCTCTTCATTTTACATCTTCCATGTCACCCAGCACAATTCAGTGCATGCAACAGGCACTTAATAAACACTTGCTGTAGTAAACCAAGTGGTTATCTGCTCTCAGTCCAGATTCCCAAACAGGCCCTGCAGGGCTTCAGTCTGTTTGGAATCTCTCAATTTCTCTTTGTCACCAAAAACCACAGGCTGAAATACTGCTTTGGGTGCAAATCTACAGGAATCGCATTCAGTCCTATGGTTCTACTGCCATTTCCTTCGGGTGCCCAGTCACAGACGCAGGTTCCAGGAAAAGCAAAGCGCTCCGGACCCTAAGACTGTGACCCCAGCCTCCCCGGAGTGGGCAGCGGTAAGCATCCCTGCACCTGTTGCAGAGCTGTAACCATGAAAGGCCATCCAGAACCTGCAACACTAATCTCTAGGGCCAGCAGTCAGATCACTGGGTGTGGAGGGGCACCTTCTGGGAAGATGGAAACGTTCTTATCTTTATTGGGGCCGTAGGTCCATGGCCGTATACATTTGTCAAAATCATCCACAGGTGCACTTAATGTGTGAATTTTCTTGTGCGTAAATTATACGTCAAAGAAAGTTGATCTAAAAAAAAGATTAAATGAGATCACGGAAGGAAGGCAATTTGCAGGCCACTCAGACTAATTATTATGACCAATTTATATTCTTATCTGCATTCAGCATACTTCATGATCCCCAATCAAAAGCAAAAACTTATCTTTTATTTAGGATTTCCACAAGTATCCAGGTATTTCTAAAAACAGATTTGTGGTGGCCTCCCTTAATCACTTTCTGGAACCCAACATGCAACGAAACTAGACAGACTTCTCTGTAACTGCCACCTGGAAGGAGGAGCAGCCCCAGGAGGCGTGATGGGGGGTGCAGTGACCTCTGAGGGACAGGGACTGGGGTTAAGACTTGGGCCTCACCAGCTGTCGTTACCCACCCAGGGCCCATCCACACTGCTGCTGACCAAGCAGACTTCCCACAGTTGGCTGCTAAGAAATGCAGCAAATGATTCGCCTTTTAGAACATTTTTGCCAGCCTGCTTAGAGGGGAGTGCAGCTTTTAACTCATATGCTGGCAGCTGCTGAAAATGTGTTTATTCTGCCTGGAGCAAGCCGCCTGGTCAAGGAGGAAGAGCCAAGAATCTGCATCTTGTCCCTGCCTGCTGGCCACTCTGCAGGGCACAGGAAGGGCAGCAGGTCTGGCTGAGGGCAGGTCACTCCCACCCTACCTTGGGTGCCCCCAAAAGGCCTTTTGTTTTCCTGGTAACAACTACGCAGAAAGCAACAGAAGGAAAGGGAATGACTATCCATTACTGTACTATTTAAAAGGTTTTTTTTCAGAAACATTTTAAGGCTATATTAAATTAAAATGGTTCTTTGACTCTTTTGCTTTCTTAGGTGAGAAATGGGGAATTTGGGAACACAAACTTAAGTTAGAAGGACAGAAGAACAATGACAAAATATCACACAAAGCCATTCCCTTCTAGGTAGTTTGCTAACAAAATATTCTAGAAAGAAGAGAACATATACCCATTTAAACAACTCTTATGTAACCATTTTTGAAGTCAGACCTAGCCAAAAGTGAATAAATAAAATAGTTACAGATGCAGGTGAGGCCCCTGGCTAGATAATATATAGCTAATTATTTGTATTATATATCTATATAATATATAGCTAATTATACTATCTAGTATAATATTTCATAGCGTAGGACGAACAAGTCTCCCAGAAGGAGCACTGGACAGAGAGTGAGAGATCAGAGGTCAAAGCCAAGCCGCTGCTGACCTCAGAGGGGTTGCTTCGTCCAGGCTAAGCGAGGCAAGGCCAGAGCAGGTGGTAGGAGATGCGGGCGTCCAGGGCTCAGCTACCCAGGGCCCAGGATCCACAGAAGAGCCAACGAGGGGCCTCCGCCCAATGACGAGGGACAGAATGAATTAATCAGCGAGAAGACTCTGGAAGATGACCACCAAATACAACTGCAAGATGTCAAACTCGAAAAGCCGGGGACCACCTACACTACAAAAGGAACCCTGAGCATTACTCAGAAACCACCAGCACAGGCCCCACACACTGGTCTGTCTAGTGCAAACCAGCACGGAGCTCCCAACCCAGGGCTCCCTGCTGGTTGGCACCGTGGGCCCACGGCCCAGGAGAACGATTTCAGGAATAATCCAAACTCCTCTCCCAGTGGGCTCTGGAATTCGGGACTCAATTCTTTTGGTAGCAAAAGAGATTTACCTTCAGAATTACCTTTTGCTAAGAATATCATTAAAACTAGTTTAAATTCTCTGAAAAGATGTTGGCTATGTAGTCAGGTAGGCAGGAGGAACACAAACTTAGAAAGGTTAATTGCCTCCCTGTGCTCCGAAAGAATCACCCCCAACACACACCTGCACACGCACACACAGCTCCATTTTTAAACATTTTTTAAAAAGAAATAATCCTTTTTAAAAATTAAAGCATAGAACTCAAAATTAAGCCTGATGGGGTTTTTTGATTAATTACTTGTCCTCAAAGCATTCAAATCCTTTCGGTGCCTTTATAATTACCCCAAGTTAAGTTCAATTAAAACAGCTAAGTTAGAACCCTGAATTACAAGTAAGAAGGGGAGTAGGGAGGAAATGAAGGGCATGTTACTGAACATGCTTCTGAAGACTTTGCACGAAGTGGGTCCATTTACTCACATTCCTGTGAGTCCTAAACATACAGCGGGTCACTGTCCACTGACGGCAGCCAGAATTCTTTGAGTCCAAAACTTCTAGAAAAATATGCTGAGTTGTAGTGACTCGGGCTTTGAAGGAAACTGGATGCACCAAAGTAACTGAATCCAACTCTTTTATACAATTTACCCCCATCTCCCCAAAAATCCCACTTAAAAAGCTACATTCCCGCTGGGGCCGGCTGCCAGAAGCCAGGGGCACCGTTCTTCCTCAGGGTTCCCGACACTTGGGCGTCTCTCTCTAGAGTTTGGGGGTGGATCCCAGGACCCTAAATATTACTAAAAAGCACAATTTGGTCTATAGTTAGCTCTTAAAAAGCACTTAAAAGCCAAGACATGGTCCACTCCTGGGAAAGCAAAATCCAGTTAAAATGTAAAAATCCCTTGTTAGCGCTTTGTGGTTATCAGAGAACAGATGCTGCTATGCTCAGTTTAAACACTTTTTCAAACTTACTTCAAAAACAACAGAACAAAAGCTTTGTTTTTCATTACAGGACTTTTTTTTTTTTTTTTTTTTAAAGTTTACAGCGTTCTTTCAATCAGGATAAAGAGAGAGGCTCAGGAAAGCTACCGCTGTGTTTAACCGTGTTCCTAACCGAGTAGCCCAAGCATTTTAGTTAGTGTTTAACAACTAACTAAAAGTTTAACAACTTTTCTTGTCTATAAGAATTTTGTCATTTCCCTTGCCCAAAATGACTTTCTTATATAAAAACAAAAAGACATGTTGTATAATAAACAGCAAGGACAAGAAAATAAGGTCTCTCTCCTCTCCACCCTCCTCTGTCATGGGACCAGCCCGTGGTCAGCAGGAGGAAGCCCTATCTCCTTCCTGCCTGGACTGCTATCAGCAGACTTCGCCTGGTATCTCAGGAGTTCCTCCAAAAAGAGAGAAAAAGCAATTCCCCTCCCCAGGGGGCCAGGCTTCACAAACCACCCCATATCCAAGGGTTAACTAAAGTCCTGGCTGAAGCCCCTTGAAACTGTGCAACTCTTTACCTGTCCTTTGAATGGGTCCCCCAAGAACCAGGCTCCCTGGGCTCTGCTGTCCAGCATGAACCTGGTGCAGAGGCAGCGGGGGGAGGAGGAGGAAGACAGATTCCAGAAAACGGCTCCTTTCCAACCCCCAGAGCCTCCCCAAGGAAGAGGGGAGGATCCCACCAGGCCACAGTCGCACAAAGGAGCAGATCCTTCAAAATTCATGCAAACTTGGCATTGTTTTAATATAACAATGATTGCAATTATTTTTGAGTTAAGGAATTTCTCTCTCCCCTCCTGCTGTCCCCATCTTGGAATAAAGACAGTTCTCCAGGGAGTTGGTCCCTGTCTCATGGAGGGGCAAGACCAACACAGCCCAGGTGCGCACACCTCCTCCCCAGGCCCTAGCACCCAAGAAGGAAAGGAGGCGATTCCCCGCCTGATGTCTCCCTGTGGGCACGAGAGCTCGCTCTGCAGCCGCCCGGCCTCTCCTCTCTGCACCCGAGGGCCCGTCCTCCGGCTGGCTCTCCCACCAGGCTGCAGGGCTGACCCCCTCTCCCCTCCACCCACAGGGAGAGCTGTGAATGCAACTCAACCCCACCCAGATCTTTCAGGAAGACATATATAGAGTCCGGTGGAAACTGGCTGGAGCCCAGTTTGTTCATTTCACCTGTTTCCCCAGGAGAGAGGAAGAAAATCAGCTGTACGGGGGCTGTCAGTGGGTCTCCGGGAACTGACAGGCTCTCTCCGCTCCTCCAGCAGCCCTGCAAGGCCGTGTTATTGTCCCATTTCACACATGGAAAACCGAGGTTCAGAGGCACTAACTAAAGCTGTTAACTGTTAACTAACAGCTGTTAGCTGTTAACTAAAACAGCACAGCTATTAAATGGAATGGCCTGGATTTAAAGTCAAGACTTCATCCCAAATCCATGCTCCTTCCTCCAATGCACACTGTGGTCAACCAGAGAAAAACACAGGAGGTTCTCGGTGGTAGAAAATACTGAAGCTCTCGCTAGTTTTCACAGCAAATTACCTTTAAGTGATGTGAAATTACTGTTGTTATTCCCCACCTATCACTTCTCTGTGTGTGGGGGGAGGGGGAGGAGCAGGGGTGGGGGTGGGGGTGCGGGACAGACGACACTGTGTTTGAAGCTCTGCTCTTTTCAACTTTGAAGACCAAAGCCAGATTTAAAGTATCTGTAAGGCAAGGCGGGATCCACCAGCCACCACGTTTCTGTTACTATCATCTGCCCAGTGTTCAGTACTTCTAGCCTAGTTGAAAGGTCATTCATTCCTTCACCCATTCAGTATTTTTTGAGCAAGTACTATGGGCCAGGCATCGTGCTAAGTGCCAGGGGACATGAAGATAGACAAGACAACAGTCCTTGTTCTTAAAGAGCTATGATCTAATTGGGGAGACCGATACATTAAAAGATGACCAAAGGGGGCTAGTCTGGTGGTGTAGTGGTTAAGTTCACGCGCTCTGCTTCAGTGGCCCAGGGTCGCGGGTTCGGATCCCGGGTGCAGACCAACGCACCACTTGTCAAGCCATGCTGTGGTGGCGTCCCATATAAAGTAGAGGAAGATGGGCACGGATGTTAGCCCAGGGCCAATCTTCCTCAGCAAAAAGAGAAGGACTGGCAATGGATGTTAGCTCAGGGCTAATCTTCCTCACAAAGAGAAAAAAAAAAGATAAGACACACTGTGGGGAGGCCAATGAGATCCAATGTTTGGATTCTGATTTGAACATATCAATGGTAAAATGACATTTCTGAGATAATCAGAAAAATCTTATAGGTATATCCAGGTAAAAGATGATACACCAAGGAATCACAGTAACATTTTTTTAGGTATGGATAATGGCATTATGGTTCTATAAGAAAGTATCCTTATTTTTCAGAGACGCATATGGAAGTACCTAGGGTTCATGAAACATAATGTCTGAGACTTTAAAATACTTCAGTAAGTAAGAAAAAGGGGATTAATGAAGCATGTGTGGCAAAATCTTGATATATTGAATCTGGGTGACAGATATATGGGAATCATTGTACTATTCGCTCTACTTTTACAGTTCTCCTTCCCCCACAAAAAAAGAGAGAAAATATGAATTACCAATATAAGAAATCAAAGAGGGAACATCACTACATATATTACAGACAATTAGAAGGATAAAAAGGGAATACAGTGAACAACTTTAAACCAATATATCTTACAGCTTTGATAAAATGGTGCCTTGAAAGGCACCAACTACTAAAGCTCACTATAGAAAAAACAATGGAACTACTCATGAACCTTTACTCATAGTTGAAACCGTTGCATAGAGGTAGATGGTTTCATTGGTGAATTCTAACATTTAAGGAAGAAATAATACCAATATTAAATAAACTTTTCCAAAAAATAGAAGAAAAAACAGTTCTCAACTCCTTTTATGAGGACAATATTACGTGATAACAAAACCAAAGACATTCATAGAAAAGATAACTACAGGCCCATATCTCTTATGAACAGAAATGCAAAAGTCCTGATCAAATATTAGCAAATCAAATCCAGCAATATATAAAAGAGATAATACAGGGCCGGCCCTGTGCCTTAGCGGTTAAGTGCGTGTGCTCTGCTGCTGGCGGCCCGGGTTCAGATCCCGGGCGTGCACCGACGCACCACTTCTCCAGCCATGCTGAGGCCGCGTCCCACATACAGCAACTAGAAGGATGTGCAGCTATGACATACAACTATCTACTGGGGCTTTGGGGAAAAAAATAAATAAATAAAAATTATTTAAAAGAGATAATACATCATTACCAAGGAATGTTTCATCTAGGAATGTAAGGTTAGTTTAATATTTGAAAATCACTCAATGAATCACCACATAAACAGATTAAAATAGAAAAACCTTATGGTGATCTCAAAAGATCCAGAACAAGTATTTGACAAAATTCAACAAATTCATGACAAAAATTCTCAGCAAACTAAGAATAGAAGAGAAGTTCCTCAATCGATTAAGCGCATCTATGAAAAACCTACAGCTAACATCCTTTTTAATGGTGAATAATCAAATACTTCCCCCTTAAGATTGGAAACAAGGCAGGGATGTCCATTCTTCCCACTTCTACTCTACACTGGATACTGGAGGTTCTAGCCAGGGTAATAAAGGAAGAAAAAGAAATAAAAGGCATACACTTTAGAAAGAAAGAAAACTATCTTTGTTTGCTATTGATATGATTGTATAGAAAATCCTAAAGAATCAACAAAAAAGCTACTGGAACTAATAAGCAAATTTAGCAAAGTCTTAGCTTCCATGGTCAAAATATAAAAATCAATTATATATTTATATACTAGCAGAGAAAAATTGGAACTTGAAATTTAAAAAATGCAATATCATTTACAATAGCACCAAAAAATGTGAAATACTTATGGACAAATTTAACAACATATGTGTAAGATATGTACACTGAAAACTCAAAACATTGTTGAGAAAAACTAATATATCAATAAATGGAGAGATATACCATGTTTTCATGGATTAGAACTCAATATTGTTAAAATGTTAATTTTCCCCAAGTTGAACTATAGATTCAACAGAATCTTAGTGAATATCACAGCAGGTTCTGTTTTGTTTTGTTTTATTTTTTGTAGAAATTGATGAGCTGATTCTAAAATTTATATAAAACTTCAAAAAACCTAGAATAGCCAAAACAATAATGAAAAAGCTGAACAAAGCTTGATTTCAATACTTACTACAGAGCTATAATAAATAGGACAGTGTGGAATTAGAGAAATGATAGACATAAAGATCAATGGAATATCGAGTGATGCCAGCATTGTGGTGTCATAAGAGAGTTTCACGGGTGAAACTATCTCCCCTTGACAACAAAAATTCAGCATCCATCCACAAGCAGAAGTGCCTCTGATATGAACAGACATTTTTCCAAAGAAGATATACAGATGGCCAATAGGCATATGAAAAGATGTTCAACATCACTAATCATCAGGGAAATGCAAATCAAAACAACACTAAGGTTATCACCTTATACCCATGAGAATGGCTATAATCACCAAGACAAAAAATAACAAATGTCGGAGAGGATGTGGAGAAAAGGGAACCCTCATTCACTGCTGGTGGGAATGCAAACTGGTGCAGCCTCTATGGAAAACAGTATGGAGATTCCTCAAAAAATTAAAAATAGAAATACCTTATGATCAAGCTATCCCACTTCTGGGTATGTATCCAAAGAACTTGAAATCAACAATCCAAAGAGGCTTATGCACCCCTACGTTCATTGCAACATTATTCACTATAGCCAAGACATGGAAGCAAGCCAAATGTCCATCAACAGATGGATGGATAAAGATGTAAGATACACACACACACACACACACACACACATACACAGGAAAACTGTTCAGCCATGAGAAAGAAGAAAATCCTGCCGTTTGCAACAACATGGTTGACACCTTGAGGGCATTATGCTAAGTGAAATAAGTCAGAGGAAGACAAATACTGTATGATATCACTTATATGTAGAATCTAAAAAATCCAAACTTGTAGAAACAGAGTAGAATGGTGGTTACCAGGGGCTGGAGGGTAGGGGAAATGGGGAGGTGTTGGTCAAAGGGTACAAATTTTCACTTAGAAGATGAATAGGGGCCAGTCCAGTGGTGTAGTTGTTGAGTTTGCATGCTCTGCTTCGCCAGCCCGGGGTTCGCAGGTTTTTATCCTGAGCGCAGACCTACGCACCACTTATCAAGCCATGCTGTGGCAGGTGTCCCACATATAAAGTAGAGGAAGATGGGCACGGATGTTAGCCAGGGCTAATCTTTCTCACCAAAAAAAAAAAGAAAATGAATAAATTCTGGGGATCTAATACACAGCACTGTGAATATAGTTAACAATATTGTATACTTTTTTTTTTTTTTTTGGTGAGGAAGATTGACCCTGAGCTAACATCTGTTGCCAATCTTCCTCTTTTTGCTTGAGGAAGATGGTCCCTGAGCTAACATCTGTGCCCATCTTCCTCTACTTTGTATATGGGATGCCACCACAGCATGGCTCGATGAGCAGTGTGTAGGTCTGCGCCTGGAATCCAAACCTGTGAACCCCAGGCCACTGAAGCAGAGTGTGTGAACTCAACCACTACACCACTGGGCTGGCCCCTGTATTGTATACTTGAAAGTTGTTAAGAGAGTAAATCTTAAATGTTCTCACCATAAAAAAGAAATGACAATTATGTGACATGATAGAGGTGTTAGCTGACACTAAAGTGGTAATCATATTGCAATATATAAGTAGTGTATCAGATCAACACTCTGTATACCTTAAACTTATACAATGCTATTTGTCAATTATATCTCAATAAAGCTGGAAAAAAATCAATGGAGTATTCTTTTTGGGGTGATGAAAATGTTGTGGGAATTAAGATAGTGGTAATGGTTGCACAACTTTGTGAATATATTAAACCACTGAATTGTACAATTTGAAATGGTGATTTTATGGTATGTAAATTATATCTTAATAAAAATGACTGGTTAAAAAAATCAATGGAACAGAATAAAGAGTCCAGAAGTAGACCCACACTTGTATGGTCAATTGTTTTTGATAAAGGTGCCCAGGCAATTCAATGGGGAATGGACAGTCTTTAAAACAAATGGTGCTGGAACAATAGGATATCCATACGCAAAGAAATGAGTCTTCTCTAACTCCATATACCTAGATTAACCAAAAATGTATCCAAGTGTGAAAACTAAAATTCTAGAAGAAAATGTTTTGATAGGACACAAAAAAGTACAAATAATAAAAAGAAAACATGGATAAGTTGGACTTCATCAAAATAAAACACTTCTGCTCTCCAAAGACAGACTAAATGAATAGGCAAACGCAGACTGGGAGAAAATATCTGCAAAACATATAAATATCTAATAAATGACTTGTATCCAGAATATACAAAGAACTCTTCCCACCTAGGAAGAGGAAAATCAACCCAATTAAAAATGGGAAAAAGATTTAAACAGACACTTTACGAAAGATACACGAATCTCAAGTAAGCACATGTAAAGACGCTCAATATCATTAGTCTTTAGGGAAATGCAAACGATAACCACAATGAGCTATCATCATACACCCACTAGAATGGGTAAAATTGAAAAGACTACTAATATCAAGTGTTGGCAAGGATATAGGGTAAGTGAAACTCGTATACGTTGCTTCTGGGAATGCAAAATGATGCAGCAACTTTGGAAAGCAATCTTATAAAGTTCAACATCTATTTACCATACAACCCAGCAATCCCCCTCTTGGGAACATACTCAAGATAAATGAATTCATATATCCACATAAAGACCTGTACATGAATGTTTATAGCAGTTCTATTCATAACAGGCAGTAGCTGGAAACAACCCAAATGTCCAACTTGAGAATACATAAACAAACTGAGGTATTCAGATATAATAATATGGATAAATCTTAAACACATACGCTGAGTGAAAGAAGCCAGACACAAAAGACTACATGCTGTATGATTCCATGACATTCTGGAAAAAACAAATCATAGGGAGAGAAAACAAAGCAGTGGATGCTCAGGTCTGGGAATAGGGGGAAAAGACTGACTGTAAAGGGGCATGAGGGACCTTTTTAGGGTGATGGAAATCTGATTGGGATAATGGTATCTGATTATGGTGGTGATTAGGGGAGTAAATACATTTGTCAAAATTCACAACTTTAAATATTTATATTTCATTTCGTTCTCATTTTGTCATATAAACAAAATTTCCACATTAGTTACGAACTGCCCCAGAAAGCTGCTTATTCCTGACTGTTATTAAGAGGTAAGACCCACCTCTTGCCTCATTATTCCCATTTCTGACCCATCTTAGAGCTTATGTCTTGCCACTGAAGGCTCTTCTGAGACGTGAGGCCTACCTCTGGTGACATGAACACCCAGTGATGCGATTCTGACATGAGCAGCGCAGCCCAAACATTCTGCAAGGGTCCTCTTTTCTATCTTCAGAAGAAAAGCAAATCTGTGCGGTAAACATTCCCTATGTAGAAAAACTCGGCTATGGTGCTGCGGGGATGCTCTTCATACCTCCACCTGGGGCCCTGGATGAGTGGGTGCTGCCCGGTGGGGGAACTGGTTTCAGGACTGGACAGGCCTGGGTAGCGACACTGACAAACAGCCTCAGTTTCCTTCTCTGTCCAATCCCACAACAGTCCCTCACAGAGGTGGGCGGGCATCCCGAGACAGCACAGGTGAAGCGCCCAGCACGGCGCTGGGACGTGCAGGTACCCAAAGAACAGGAGCTTGTCTTAGTCCTGTCGGGCTGCTTTAACAGAAGTACCACGGACTGGGTGGTATATAAACAACAAACGTTTATTTCTCACAGTTCTAGAGGCTGGGGAGTCCGAGGTCAAGGCACCGGCAGCTGCGGTGTCTGGTGAGGGCCCCCTGTCTGGTTATAGACGTCCGTCTTCTCACTGTGTCATCACATGGCAGAAGGGGCGAGGGAGCTCTCTGGGGTCCCTTTCTAAGGGCACTAATCCCATTCACAAGGGTTCCATCCTCATGATCTAAGCACCTCCCAAAGGCCTCATCTCCTAATACCAACACCTTGGAGGTTAGGATTTCAACATATGAATCCTGGGAGGCCACAAACATTCAGATCATAGCAAAGTTATTTTTGAATGAAATAAACAAACAAATAGAAAAATATTAATTCTGCTCAAAAGATCACTCTCCAGAGTCTCCTGTCTTGCTCAAACCGGACTCCCTACTTTCCTCTCCAAGCCGGTTCTTCTCCCAACTCTGTCTTCCTAATCGGCACTGGATCCTGGGGCTGCCCCCCACCCGCCACCTTCCCCTCTAAGCCCCACTGAGCCCCTTCAGGGGCTCCCCAGCGACACTCAGGATGTCCTGTGTCCTGCCCAGCTATTTGGACGCCAGGAGCCTGGCCGCGCTCCCATCCTGTAATTGTAAATCCCACTGAATTGGCCCGCCACTGCTCCTTGAACCCTCCCCCGCTCCTCCCCCAATCTTTTACCTCCTGGAACACCACAATTATACCTTCCTGTCCAAATCAAACCCATCCTTAAAATCCCAGCTCAGATCCCGCCTCTGTCCCAAAGCCTTCTCTGATTCTTCGCATCTTAGTGCACTGGTCATATTCTGGCCGATATTCCGGTTATTTTCTCTCCTACTAAATTCCTCAAGGGCCGGTGACACATTTTAACTGGTTCCCCATAATGCATCACGGCATGTGTGAAGAAAACAAGTCATTCATCTGGTCCTGGCAATTCTCAGTTAGCCAATTTCTTTTCCCTATTTTGATCACAAAGAAATAAATGACAATAAAACAGCTTCCAAGTAGATATGCAGTTTAAAACTGCCTCCTCCAACATAAATAGGAGCTATCCAGGGATCACTGGCACACTGTTGACACACATGTATTGTGCACTTACTACAGATGGAGAACGCAAAGAGGACACTGCCCCGCGAAGTGGACACTCGGCTGCCTGCACTCGGTCTGGACGACGGCGTGGCACTCAGTGTTCACCCCGTGCTTGCTGACTCTGTGAGGACACAGACACCAGCTATGCTCTCAAGTTCAAAATCTAGTAAGGAAGCTGGAACATGTACTCAGAGAACTCTATGGTAGAAAATGGTGCGAAAATGGAGTTGTAAACGAGATACACTGATTGCTATGGGCTGAACTGGATGTATCCCCTAAAATCCACATGTGGAAGCCCTAACCCCCAGCACCTCAGAACGTGACTGTATGTTGAGATAGGATCTTTGAAGAGGTAATTAAAGTTAAATGAGACCTTTAGGATGAGCCATAATCCAATCTGATTGGTGTCCTTATAAGAGAACATTTGGACACAGAGACACAAGGGATGCACAGGCACAGAGGGAAGGCCATGTGAGGACCCCGTGAGAAGGCGGCCATCTGCAGCCAAGCAGACCTCAGGAGAAGCCAACCCCGCCGACCCCTTGCTCTTGACTTCCAGCCTTCAAAACGGTGAGAAAATAAACTTCTGTTGTTGAAGCCCCCCAGTTTGTAGTACTTTGTTATGGCAGCCCTAGCAAACTACCATAATACAACTAGTATGATATGATCTATGTTATAACATGGATGAACCCGGAAAACATCCTAAGTGAAAGAAGCCAGACACAAAAGGTCATATGTTGTTTGATTCCACTGATATGAAATACCCAGAATAGGTAAATCCATAGCAATGGAAAGTGGCTTGGTGGTTATCAGGGGATGGGGGTTGTGAGGAACGCAGAGTGGCCGCTTAACGTACACAGAGCTTTCTTTCAGGATGATGAAAATGTTCTGGAATTAGATGGAGGGGGTGACTGTGCAACACTGTGAAAGTGCTAGATGTCACTGAATTCACTTTAAAATGCTTAATTTTATGTTATGTGAATGTCACCTAGCAAAAAACCTCTAAATTAAAAAAAAATCTTAAAAAAGATACAGATAAAATATACTATTAGAATATGATACGTTGAGTGACCGAGTGAAGGTGCTTGTGCAGAGAGCCGTGAAGAACAGGAAAGGCAGACACGAATGCTGCTTGTGTGTGATCTGGACCGTGAACTGACCCTGAAGTGGGGGTAAAGGTCATCCTGAAGAGAAGAGGCGGGAGGGAGGGATGGGCGGCATTCCAGGTGGCAGCTGGGACATCCAGGTGGGAAGGCGCATGGAACCAGGGTGAACGGGTGAGCCCTTGGGGCCAGTGGGCTAGTGCGCGAGCCCAGAGCACGGTCTGGTCTGCAGGGGTGAGGACAGACAGGGAGGAGCCTGGAGCCGGCAGGGTGAGCGCTGCTGTCCTGGGCTGCAGAGTGGACTGGATCCTGCAGCTGGGGCTTCCCAAACCTGGCAGAGCTCCCGAAACACAGGTCAAGTTTCAACATTTCTACCCCTGAGCTCCTCCCCCAGGGAGATTAATTTAGTAAGTCTGGAGCGAGGAGACAGGAACTTGTACTTTTAATAAAAGTTTAAAAAGCTCTCCAGGTGATTCTGGTAATTAGCCTTTTGGGAAACCATTGATTTAGGGAAGGGTCTTTCAGGGTTTTTTTTTTTCCTTTTCCCCGCCAGCTTTATTGAAGTATAACTGACAAAGAAAAACTGTATATACTTAGGGTGTACAATGTGATGATTCGATATACATATATATTGTGAAATGACTACCGCAATCAAGCTAATTAACACATCACAGTTACCGTTTTGTGTATGTGATAAGAACACTTAAGATCTACTCTCTTAGCAACTTTCAAGTATAAAATACATTATTATAACCTCCAGTCACCATGCTGTACATTACATCCCCAAAACTCACTTACCTTGTAACTCAAAGTTTGTACCCTTTGACCAGCATCTCCCTATTTCCCCCTCCCCTAGCCCCTAGAAACCACCATTCTACCTCTGCTTCCATGAGTTTGACTTCTTTTAGATTCTACATGTGATATCATACAGTCTTTCTGTGTCTAACTTATTTCACTTAGCATCATGTCCTTCAGGTTCATCTATATTGTCACAAATGTCAAGGTTTCCTTCTTTTTTTATGGCTGAATAATATCCCATTTATATATAAATGGATTACATATATACATATACACACACACACACACCATATACACACACATTTTCTTTATCCATTCATCCATCAACAGACTCTTAGGTTGTTTCCATATCTTGCCTACTATAAATAAGTTCTTTCAGGTTTTTTTTTTTTCTTGGTGAGGAAGATTGGCCCTGAGCTAACATCTGTTGCCAATCTTCCTCTTCCCGCTTGAGGAAGATTGTCCCTGAGCTAACACCTGTGCCAATCTTCCTCTATTTTGTATGTGGGATGCCACCACAGCATGGCTTGATGAGCAGTGTATAGGTCCACGCCCAGGATCCGAACCCAAAAACCCCAGGCCACCGAAGCAGAGCACATGAACTTAACCACTATGCCACTGGGCTGGCCCCAAGGTCTTTTAGTTTTATATTGATGGTACTGAAGAATTACTAACTTTTGGATTAAAGAGTATTCATTATGCATTGTATACTGCAAAAACAAGGAAAGTACACTAATTCATTATCAAAAGATTTTCTAGAAGAGATTTTTGTTTAACTTCCTCTATATGGAAAGTTTAACTGGAAAAGTGAATTTTCCGAGTATTAAAGACTTAACATGTGTATAAACCTATCTTTTTTTAAAAAAATGCTTCAAGTGTCCAAGTTATACAAAAAGGAAAAAATACATACAAATAAAGATAATGCCAAAAAAATCTTAGGATAACTAAAAGGTGGCTCTTTCCAAGTTTACTAAACACTAGCCCTTTAAATTTGCCCATCATTTTATGTAACTGAGACTATTCCCTATACAATAATGCTGAATACAAATTTTCCAAGAGCATTATGTTTTTACTCTCTTATGATTCAAGGTTGGCCTAAGTATAAATATTAAACAACAAGAATAACCATTTTAAAAATGTGGAATAAATTACATTTACTTTCAACACCTGGTGTCACCAGCATAGCACAGTACAGGGCTATGTGTTGCTCCGTGCTGGGTGTGCCCCAACTCGGTGGCAGCTGGGCCTTCGAGGGTGAGGGAAGCCCAGAGGCCCACGTCACACCTTCCGGAAGCATGATTTAACCATGCCTCAGGCAACTGCATTCCCAGGGGTCACACAGGTTTAGAGGATGGTATTTATGTTTGTTTTTAATTTTGAATATAACGATGCAAGGAAAAGACTGGAGTGAAATAAACTTGAAGTACGTTTTCTATATATATAATATTTCACAAGTCATGGCCTACCTGCCTCCCCCTCCCCAATCTTGTGACCCTGTGCCCACTGCGTGTGTATGTCTACTCCCAAAATTCAGTTAATCTTGTTTAGATTGGCTTGCTGATGACATGCCTGAAATCAAAAATCCAAAATCTCTGTGAAAACTTCATCCTTTAAAGTAATTTGTGCTCAGGTCGAACTTCAAAAAAAGGGGAGATTTCAGGAAGGAAAGAAAGAATCCTTCAGCCGTCATGACTAGAGTGTTGACATGCAAGAGGTGTTAGTTAGAATGGTAAAGCCTGGTCCAGCTCAGCCTACCTGACAGCCTCAACAACTTCATCTGTGCATTTAACTACTACTCACAGTCTAGGCAGAGGAGCACTGGTAAGATAAAACTGAAAAATTTACAGCCTCGAAGCTTCACAACCTGAAAATGTGTTTTAAGATGAGGTAACTTGCCTAGTAGCTTTCACTTATTTTGCAGCAAAGGGATCCTGCAAAACCTTCTCTGCAGAAGTTGGTTTCTAACCACTGAAGTCCAGGAACCAATCTGCTTAACGATAAGTAATCAGAAACCAGTGGTGGTTTTTAAAGAGCAGGCATCTCATTAGAAGATTCTGAAGATGACGCCCGCTGCAGCTGAGTGCACGTGTGTAACCTGGGAGGCATTCAAACCACCTGGTGCCCTACGCCCTCCCTCCTCCGGCCCTGGCTGCTCCCGGGCAGTTTTTAACATTGATAAAAGGCCTCTTCCTTCTTCCCCAGGTAATCTTGGAGGACCATCTCCCACACGGTCTCTTTGCCTCTATGCTTGCCCACACCCACAGATGCGTGCAGGACCATGCCCCTCCCCGTTCCTGGGGCTCTGGTGGGCAGCCTCTCAGATGGCCCCAATGATCCTGCCCCCTGGCAGTCGTGTCCCTGTGTGACTCCTGCCCCTTGTGCAAAGGCTGGGTTTAGTGACTCGCCTCAAACAAACAGAATACAGAGGAAGTGATGGGATGTTACTTCTGAGGTTGTTATAAGAAGGCGGCTTCCACCTGGGGGGATCTCTGTTGCCTTCTCTCGCTCAGATCCCTCGCTCTCAGGGAAGCCAGCTGCCATGCTGCGAGGCTCTCCAAGGAGATGCCCTCATGGAGAGGAACTGAGGCCTCGGCAGATAGCCAGAAAGGACCCAGGCCTGCTGGCTGTCAAGTGAGTGAGCTCAGACCCTCCCCAGTCAGCCTGGAGACCACCAGACCCCGGCTGACACACTGACTGCGGCCTTGTCAGAGCCCCTGTGCCAGAGCCACTCAGCTAAGCTGCACTCCGACTCTCACCCACCGAAACCGTGGGATAATGCCTGCAGCACTGCTGCCTGGCGTGATTTGATATGCAGCTATAGGTAACAAATGCAAAAGGGTCAATGCTAAGTGTCTTCATGCGGCTCACACAGGCCAATCACCGTCCAGCCCCACCTCTCCCGCCACTTCTGGGCCATGCGTCACACCACTCCGGGGGGTGTAATCTGTCCCCCTCTTTGCCTTTAAGTCCCTTCCTCTTCATTCCTCAACAGGCTGCCTGGCAAAATCCTCCTCATCCTTCAAGGTTTCCAGGTCACTTCAAACTTCATCTCCCCAGTGTCATCCTCCCCGGGAGGCAGAACTGCTCCCGCCGCTGCGTCCTCCGAACACGGCGCCCTTTGCCCTTGCCTCGTGGCTGCTGAGGTCTCCGTCTCCCCACTTGCTGAGAGGGCCCAGGCACAAGCGACAGGAGCTCCTCAGCTTCAGCCCTAGGACCCGGGGTGTGGTGGGTGTTCAGCAGATGTTTGCTCAGAGAGGAACCATCTGTGAGCTGCCAACCTGATGCCTGCCGTCCCCCACCCCGTATGTTCATGTCTATCTTCTACCAGGACATCTCTTATACAACCACTACTGCCCTTAACATCAGGGCATTAACATAGATAGTATTTTACTACTTTCCCTCAGACCCCTTTCAAGGTTTCTTCACTTGTCCTAATAATGTCCTCGATAACAAAAGGACCCAGTGCAGAACGCCCATTGCATTTGGGTGCCATGTCCTTTAGTCTCCTTCATTCTGGAACAATTCCTCAGTCTTTTTTTGACTTGCACGATTTTTTAAAGATTTCAGGCCATCATTTATATTGCTGAAAGACCCTCAAGTTGATTTTTTTCTGATGTTGCCTTGTGATTCGATTCAGGTCATCCATCTTTGGCAGGAATCTTTTGGAAATGATGCTGCGTTCTTCTCATTGTCTCTAATCAGATGGGACATGATTTCAATTTGTCCCATTATTGATGATGTTCACTCTGATCACTTGATGGAGGTGGTGACTGCCAGGCTGCTCCACGGTGAAGTTATTCTTCTCTTCGTCACATAAGTTGATAAGTATGTCATAAGGATGTACTTTGAAACTATGTAAATATCTCATTCACCATCAAACTTGCCACTTGTCCATTTATCTATTTGTATCTGTAGAGACGTAGGGTTTCCTATTTTTTCAGTGAGTTATAATCCAATACTATCATTTATTTATTTTGATGCTCAAATTGTCCTCCATTTGGACAGATAAACTAATCCCAGCAGGCTTCTCTGTCCCCTTGACCTGTCCACATCATTCCTTGAGACTTCCTTGATTTCTGGCACAAGATGTTCTAGGCTCATCTTGGATTTTCCCTGTCCCAGCCATTTCGCCAAAGAGCCCTGATTTCCACCTGTTAGTGGAAAATGGTATCTAGAGGCCAAGATCTGGGCATGAGATGTGCTCACTGCTCTTGGGGTGTTACCTGCCCACAGACTTCCTCGTGGAATATATATATGTACATCCATATATACATACACACATATACATAAATACACACATTTACATCTCTATTTATTGAAAACCATGGGTTCATACCAATACACCTAACCCAATCCACACCACAGGGTTCATCCTAGTTTTCTACATCTCTGTATTGGCAACTCCCTTCTCCAACAGTGGGAAATCTGGCTCACATTATCTTTAGTACACTTATTCGATCAATCCTTCCATACGTAACTAATTTCCAGTCTTAGCCACCACCATCTCCCCTGCATGTAAGTCCTCCTCTCCCTGTTCAGGCTCTGACACTCCACATCAGGATGACCCTCTGAAAGAAGGGCCTGCTCACCCCACTCGGGCTGGGACTCCCCATGCCAGGTTCACAGGGTGGAGACAGCGACTTCATCTCTTATGGAAGGAGCTGCAAAGTGGCACTGCACAGGCACATGCATAAGAGGCTAGAAGAATGTGTGGCCATTGGTGCAATCCTGCACACCGGGCTCCTTTGTGTCACTGCTAGCATGTGGCTTCCATTCTCAAGGTCCCCTTATGAGAGAAGATGGCTGGCACAGCACTGGCCATTATGTCTGCATGCAAAGGAGCAGGAATGATGAAGGGTGGGGTGAGGAACAGGAGCCCTACTTCCAGCTGACTCAGCTTCCTTCCTTTGCAAAACTTCCCAGAAATTCCACACATTTCTGCTTCCTCTTCTTTATAACTTAAGGCACATGGTCACTCTGAATAAAACTGGGGATCAGTAACTAAGGAAGGAGAGAATAGATATTTGGTGGCCACTACAATTTCTGCCACTCCCACTTCTTATATTTACTGGCTAACAGCCCGCTTTGAGGGGTTACTGAAGACCGCAAATGAATCCCTGGAGACATTCTTGACCCTCACCCACGTCCAGGTTTACAAAGTCCCAAGGTAAGTCATCCTAGGTGCACAGGAACTCTTAGAGAAGCCTAAATCGCTGCTCAGATGATATATCACTACTTCTTTGTTAATCTAAAAATCCCACATGTAAGAAAATGTTGCAATGGGCCCTTCCAAAAGCCTGCTGAGTCTCCAAGAAAACCAGCACCTATGAGGACAGTTTGTAGCTCTTTACCTGTGTGAAAACACTATGCAGGGAGCAGATGAAAGCTCCGCTCCCAATCGCTACGGCACTCGAGAGGTGAGAGCAGAGAGCAGTGAAAATGGCCCCAGTTCTTTGGCAAGCCAGAGGAGAAGGAGAATAATAACACAGTGGAAGATAACCTCAGAGACGGGGGGACTGCAATCTGAGAACCACTCTTTAGGGAGCCCTAGGGAGACTTATTTTGCAAAATCACACAGGAGGCAAGCCTTGATACCGTTCAGATGAGTTCATCTGAAGCGATGCTGTTTCTCTGCAAGGAAAACCCAAAGGGCTGTTATTTAATGGAAAGACATTACAGAAGCTTTTCTATTTATAAATTATCATAGCAGTGTAATTTCTTGACATTGTTCCAGTATCCTTCAGATCATAGATGTACAGTGTTATTCCTGGAAGCAGGAGAAAGCATAGTGTAGACTGAAGAACACATACTTTTGAACTAGACATGTTTCACTTCATAGTCAGGTAAAACCCTCCACTTTTTTTTTTTTTTTTCCAGGTTTTTTTTATTGATATTTTAATGGTTTCTAACATTGTGAAATTTTGGGTTGTACATTTTTGTTTGTCCATCACCCCATATATGACTCCCTTCACCCCTTGTGCCCACCCCCCACCCCCACTTCCCGGGTAACCACAGTCCAGTTTTCTCTGTCCATGTGTTGGTTTATATTCCACATATGAGTGAGATCATACAGTGTTTGTCTTTCTCTTTCTGGCTTATTTCACTTAACATAATACACTCCAGGCCCATCCATGTTGTTGCAAATGGGACGATTTTGTCTTTTTTTATGGCTGAGTAGTATTCCATTGTATATATATACCACATTTTCTTAATCCAATCGTCAGTCGAGGGACACTTAGGTTGCTTCCACTTCTTGGCTATGGTGAATAATGCTGCAATGAACATAGGGGTGCATAAGCCTCTTTGGATTGTTGATTTCAGGTGCGTTGGATAGATTCCCAGTAGTGGGATGGCTGGATCATAGGGCATCTCTATTTTTAATTCTTTGAGGAATCTCCATACCATTTTCCATAGAGGCTGCACCAATTTGCATTCCCACCAGCTGTGTATGAGGGAAAACCCTCCACTTTTTAGCTGTGTGACCTTGTTCCAAGTGTTCATCTCTCTGAACCTCAGTTACATCACCTAAAAAACGGGGATAATAATGCCCACCTCAAGCACTGATGTATGAGGATTATATGAGATAATGTATATAAAAATTCTGGCACACGGTGCTTTTATTAAGTCTTAGTCCCCTTCTAAGAGAAGGGTAAATCACAGGATTATCATAAGGACTAAACAATACATCCTATCACAGACATATAAATGCCTGGCATATAGCTTGTGTCCAATATGTGTTAGTTCCTTTTTAACTTACTCATCCACACAAAAAGCCATACCCTAGTTATCTAGCATAGTTGACTGGTGTTCTTTATAATGAAGTTTAATCTTTTATGCACAGAAAAAAACTGTATAAATCCTCGCTGCATTAGTAAACACTGTACACTAAAAATGATATGGCACCCCATGTTCACCGCAGCATTATTCACGTTAGCTACAAGGTGGAAGCAATCCACATGTCCATCGAAAGATGAATGGATAAACAAAATGTGGTATCTACATACAATATTCTACCTTAAAAAGGAAAGAAATCCTGTCACATGCTTCAACATGGACGAGCCTTAGAGACATTATGCTAAGTGAAATAAGCCAGTGGAAATATGCTAAGTGCAATGTATGATTCCACTTATATGAGGTACCTAGAGTAGTCAAATTCATACAGACAGAGAGAAGAATGGTGGTTGCCAGGAGTTGGGGGGAGGAGAAATGAGAAGCTGTTGTTTAACGGGTATAGAGTTTCAGTTTTGCAAGATGAAATCATTCTGGAGATCTGTTGTACAACAATGTGAATATACTTAACACTCCTGAACTGTACACTTAAAAATGGTTAAGATGGTAAATTTTATATTATGGGTTTTTTTACCATGACTAAAAATAATAAAATTATTTTTTAAATGATGTAACTTTTAAGCTTTCATAATAATGCAAGGTTATCATACTGATTAATTATGGACTGTGCTACAGATGTATCTATGCAGTTTGATGCCCAGAGCCGAATTTCTATCAAGATTCAGGAGTTACTCTAGAGCCTGCCTTCTTGAATAAATATCTGGGATTTGTGGATTCCGCTGCTAAAGGAAAAAGTGGAACTTGACATTTTTCGCTACATAGTATTTGCTATTACCATCGGAGAATTATAAGATGTTAAAGCTGGAAGAAACTCTAGAAATTACATTTTAAAGTTGAAGAAAGTGAAATCTAGACTTTAATCAAAGTAAATGATTTGCCTAAGATCATACAGATAGTAATTGTGAGAAGAGCTGGAAAGAGAAACCATCTCCTGGCTCCCTCTACAATCCTCTTGTACAATGCTTAGCTCTCCAGAATTCCTCGCCTCTGAACTGCACTGTTGAATACGCTGCCACCAGGGGGCAGCAGATGTATTAGTCTGGTATTCTAAAACACTGGACTGAAGGCCCCAATACATTCCTATTATCCCTTCCTCCAACCCCCCAAAATATATATGCACATTTATAAGACCTTATTAATATCAACAAGCATAAAGTTTAAAGGACATCCATAATAACTTTTTAAACAAAACAAAGACCTGGGTCCAATGGAGGTAATATCCTCACTAATCCTTTACTATTTTTTTATTTATTTTAATCCTAATTGATGTCAATTAGGGGTCAATTAATATGTTAGTGTTAAACCAAAAATGACTTAACCACAGAAACTCGTCCTATTTCCTTACATTTTCAACCAAATTTTCCTAGTACTTGGTCTCTGAGGTTTCAGATCACAACAACCTCAAGCCCATCTGGCCGTCTGTCCTCCACCGTCCTCCGTCAGGCTCTGTTTTTCCTTCTAACGCTCCTATGTTACAAAGGAAGGTCTGTCAACAAGTCTAACCCTCCAGTAACCTTTCAGAAACAGAAAGGGAGAGATTCTACTCACAAAGTAAAGTCTATATGGACACCATTCTTCCAATGGTAATACTAGAAACCAGAAGCCCAAACCATAGCAGCTAATGGGTGAGACTTGACTTTAAAGACAGGCCCTCCCTCAGCAATGACCCTGGGCACCATGAGACTTGCACAGTTTCATCTAATGTGAGGGGTGAGGGACGAGAACATTAGCAGCGACATTTTGGTAATTAATCCAGGAGTCAACCCCACATTTCAAGCAATAGTGACCAGGGACCATGGTCCCTAAATCACCCAAAGAGAGGCACATGATCTTTATGTCACAAACAGAAATTTCAAATGGTTTTCCTCCTTGACCTCAATGTGCTTTAATAACGAAAAAAGTATTCAAATGCAAACTTTTACTACTAACTCAGACACATGGGAGCAGTTCATTTTTAAAGTACAATAGTGTTCACTGTTCGTAGTTAAAAGGCATTCAAAGAAATCACTCCCTGCTTACACCCACTTGCTCTCATGTAATTAACTTCACCAATCAATCTAATCTAGCATAAAACTGATGGCAAAAGCCATTATGGCACTATCGGTTACTATTGGTAAAATAGGAATGAGATGCACAAGATGCATATGATGAATGGATCACTGCAAAATGCATCATATCTTCAGACACTATTCTGTAATCCTTTGCCAAATATGATGTGTCAATTGCTGAGATTTAAGAAAGATTCCTAAGTATATAATATTCTGGGTTTAATTTAATTATTTTCCAATATAGAGAATTTACCACATTTAAATATAGAATATCACCAGAAGACCAGAAATATTTATTTTTATAACATAGAAATAAAATAAATAAATTCAATTCAGTAATTTATTCAAGAATTATTATAATCCTCAAATATTCAAAAAACTGAAATCAGTTAATTAAAAACAAAAACAACACACTTATTAGGATGGCTCAAATAAAAAAAAAAAACCTGACAATATCAAGTGCTGACAAGGATATGGAGCAACTGGAACTCTCATGCATTGTTGGTGGGGATGCAGAATGGTGGGGTACAGCCACTCTGAAAAAGTTTGGCAGTTTCTTATCAAGTTAAACATACACTTACCATATGACCCAGCCATCCCACTCCTGGGGATCTGTCCTAGAAAGATGAAAACTTTTGATCACATTAAAAACCTATAAACAAATGTTTATAGCAGCTCTATTCATAATCACCAAAAACCGTGAAGAATCCAAATGTCCTTCAACAGCGAATGGATACACAAACTGTGGTATGTCCATAAACTGGAATACTACTCAGCAATAAGAAAGGAAACACACGTGGATGAATCTCAAAGATGCTGACTGAATGAAAGAAGCTGGTCTCAAAGATTACATACTATATATTTCATTTACGTGACATTCTGGAAAAGGCAAAACTTATAAAGATGGAGACCAGATAAGAGTTGTCAGGGATTACGGGTAGGGTGAGGGTTTGACTACAAGGGGGCAGAATGAGGGAGGAGTTGTTTTGTTTTGTTTTGTTTTCTGGGTTTTTTTGCTGATAGAATTGCTCTGTATCAGGATTGTGATGATGGTTACATGAATCAATCAATTTTAAAACTCACAGAATTACATAACAAAAAAGGTCAATTTTATTTTATACAAATTTAAGTAATAATAATGAATGAAACATGAGAGCATGCAACTCTAAAACCCTGAGTTAAAAATAAGAGGTTAAAGAAAGAAGAGCACTCTACATTAGGCTACTGCCTGGCACACATTAATCATTATTATTAAGAGAGACTGAAGAGATTTATAAACCAAATACAATGAACGGGCTTTATTGTGACTTGAATAAACCAACTGCACAGATTTGTTTTTAGACAACTGGGGAAAGTTGAATACAGTATTAGATGATATTAAGGATTTTTTGTTCATCGTTAGGTAGGATTGTAGTTTTGTAAAAAATACACTTTTAAACAAAATTCATACTAAAATATTTCAGGGTAAATGACATGATTTCTGGTATTTGCTTCAAAATTCTCCAGAAGCAAACAAATAAAACTCAAAAAACAAAGGAAGGCGGCCCCGTGGAGTGAGCATGGCACAGCCAGGATGGTGCCCGGTTTTCCGACGCTGTGTTGGTACGTGAGGGTGGACTGTACTCTGCTTCTGAGTATGGCTGGAAACGCTCAAAACAAAATGCTGAGAGAGAAAAAAACACTGACTTGGTCTTCGTAAATACTCCCAAGAATGCCACTAACTGACCTTTATTCATTTATCAGATGTGCTAATCCTCCCTCATAGTTTTTATTAGGCTTTTATAATCTGCATCTAACTTTACTGAAAACCAAGTCAGGGGAGAAAGAGTAATTCAAAGCGGGCAGTTGTGATTCTTCTCAACAATAACAGCTTAAAGAATGCTTTTCAAATCTCATTTAATGCTCATAAATTAGTAAAACCATTATGGAATACAGAATTAATAATTTTCATTAACATACCTGCTGCATACTCCTAAGTGCAGATGACAACAGCATGAGAGGTAATTAACTCTCAAAAAGTGTAAAAACAGATGTAGTCTGAACCAAGGGAGGAGAGCACAGCATCTGAGAAGTTCTCTCCGATTTACTCTTCCTCTCTCTAATGTACTTGGGCAGAACTCAAAGCATCCGAGTTCCAACAACGCTCCCAACTAACTGGAAACGAGTTCTTTCCTACTGGCTGCCTGTTATGTGGAAGGTACTATGGGGGATCAAAATGAGGAAGCTGTGGTTCTCATCTAACCAGAGTTAACAGAGGAGAAAATACTAAATATTTTAGGATGAATTTTGTTTAAAATAGTCCACAGTGTTTAAGGTTAGCGTGCAAAAACAATTACAAAGGTAAAAACCACACAAAAAACTAAAAGGTAAAACAGCAGCAGCAGCAAGCACCCCACCAGGGTGCAGGGGCAGGAGTGACCAGTGGGGAGGATGGGGGCACAGGAACAAATCAAAGAAAGCTTCCAACAGCCCTTCTGTCGAGCTCGGAAGAATGGGTGACATTTCGCAGGTGGAGCCAACGTCTCCTGTCACTCAGAAGCCTCTCCTACCAGTGCCGGGGAAGCAGGGGCCCCAAGAGTCAGAGCAGACTCACCCTCTCAGTGTGGAAGGGCAGTGGAAACAGGGACTGAGAACCATGAACCTCTGGTGGTGACGTATCTGCTGCCCCTAAACACCTGGAGGGCAGCCCCGATCGTGCCCCGGCTACCGCATTACAAGGCGAGGTGACTGAATAAAGCCCCCACCCCCACCTCAGAGATGCCCACGTCCTAATCCCCAGACCCTGTGAACATGCTACCTTGCAGATGTGACTACTTTACAGATGTGATTAAAGTTAAGGGCCTCCAGATGCAGAAATTATCCTGGATTATCCACATGGGCCCAATCCAACCAAGAGTCCTTAAAAGCAGAGAACCTTCCTGACTCAGGGCAGAGAGAGCACTGTGATGACAGAAAAAGGGTCAAAGGGATGCAACGTTGCCATCTTTCAAGGGGGGAGGGTAGGGGGGCCTCTAGAAGCTGGAAAAGATGAGAAAACAGATTCTCCTCTAGCGCTTCGAGGAGGGGACACAGCCCCACCGATGCCTTGATTTCAGCCCAGTGAGACCTGCTGGACCTCTGACCTAAATAACCGCAAGATAATACATTGGGTTGTTCTAAGCCACGCAGCTGGTGGCACCGGGTCCTGGCAGCACTAGGATACTAAGACACAATCAGACTCGCTTCTCCCAGTCGCCAGGCCTCTGCCTGCGCCCTTTCTCTGTTGCCCTCTCCCCACTCTCACTTTACCAACGAAGGGCACTTTCATTCCATTAAAAGACGTGATCTTCCATATCCCTCGTCTCCAAACCATGATTAACCAGCCCAGGCGAGGTCATGACCCCACTCCACACATCCGCTCAGCATTTCCACCTCTCCACCGTGGTCTCTGCTTGATTGCAATCCTCTGCTTTTGTAGGGTTCATATTTATTGAGCATTTACTAAATGCTAAGTACTAAGCAAAGGATTTTCCGTGAGATTTCTCATTCAATCCTCCCACAACCCTACCAGGCAGACACAATTATTATCCCCCATTTTTTTAATTAAAAAGTTCAAAATCACCCAGCTGGTAAGTAGCAGAGCCAGGATCTGAAGCCAGGGAGTCTGACAAAGGAGTTGGTGCCCTTAACCGTGACATTAATATCTGTCTCCTATGTGAGAAACATAAGTTCCAAGATTGTGTGCGTTTATTAACACAATAGCCTCAGTGTTCAGCACAGAGTAGCTTAATTAATAGTTGCTGAATATGAATGAATGGGACAAAGACAGTTTTTCCCACCACTTTTTTGTTGTTGTTTAAAGAAAACTTTTTTCATTATGAGAAGTCAAATATATACAAAAATAAAGTAATGATATAATAAACCCCCTACTACTATCTCCCAACTTCAGCACTTATCAATGTAGGGCCATTCTTAATGCCAACAGTTAATCAACTGAATATTACATTATCTAGTAGAAATAGCCCCCTTCAATATTACTCTTTTTCAGAATCATGTGTTCTTAGCTCTCATCACACATTCATTTATCTGTGTTAACACAGACTTAAAAAAACAATCTTGAAATGGGTAAGTCTTTCTAAGCAAAATATAAAACAAGGAAACTGTAAAGGGGAGATTGATATTTTTCCCTATGTAAATGATATATTTTCCCTATATAAAATTAAAATATTCTGTAAAGTATAAGTACTGTAAACAAAGTAAAAGAAAAAAATGGGGAAAACAGCTGTAACAAATATGACAAAAGATTAGTAACCTCAATGCACAAAGAATTCTTACAAATCAATAAGAAAAAGACCACAAGCCAATGGCATGTTGTCTGGGAAAATGGGTACAGGGATGAACAGTTTCTCCTACTGTTCTTAAATGACAAAAAGACAAGGACTTCCAACCGACACTATCTGTCAACATAATTCTGGTGCTCTAGAATTTAGGAGCAACAAACACTCTAGAACAGAGGAAAAAACAATTCTCACCTGCCAGCTTGTTTCTTCAAAATCGTGTCACCCTGGAATCCTGCACTATGCAAGTCTGAGAGTCTGAAAAGCTTTTGACTTCAGCATCCTTCTGAACAAGACACCAGGAAAAGCACGCCCACCTCTCAGCGTGACCAGAAGCCCATGGACCAGGATCCAGTTCTCAGTCCTGCTGGGGGGTGAGATGAAGAGGAAGGTAAGGGAAGAAAGTTGAGTGTTTAAGAGATAAGGTGCTTAAAAACGAATCACCCAACCCCTGTTGGACGGCATCTCAGGCCTTGTGCGTGGGCCCACGGAAGGAAGGTATTTCCACTCAGTGGAAAAATGTGGTTCACCAGCCCGAGGGGCACGGGTGCCCTGAATAGAGGAAAGTTCCCACTGACCTAGCAAAGGGGTTCAAAGTTCTTGACTCCTTGAGAAACAGCTCTAATCTCTTTAAGTGAGGAAAATAAGGTGAAAAAGAAAAAGTGTATTTACAACTATCAAGCAAAGCCTATTTTAGGAAAATTGAGCTTGCTGGATGAAGATTTCCAAGTCTTTTAAAGTCATAAATTTATATTAAAAAAATTCAAACCACATCTGAAGTATACTTGCCAAAAATGGTGAATCTGAACCTAATTAAGCCTTTAAATCTAACTTGCAGTTTACAGGAAATAGAGGGGAACAGAGGAGCAAGCTAAATCATACTATACAAAAAGCCAAATAAATCCAGAATGTGAGGCATCTACAGGCAACCAAGTGACATCAATAAATCACTGGCATTAAAGAAACCCACGGGGACTGCTCTAGACCAGTCAGCAAACTACGGCCCTCAGGTCCGTCCAGCCTGCTGGTGGAGTTTAAAACAAAAAACTCTGAAAACAAAATTTTAACGGAACACAGAAACGCTCAGTCATTTACATATTGTCTACGGCTACCTTTGTGGGACAAGGCAATTGGGTGGCTGCAACAGAGACCACATGGGCTGCAAATCCTAAGAGAGTTAGTATAGGGCCTTTTCCAGAAAAATTTTGCCAAATCCCTGTCCTAGATTAAAAGAGAAAACAGATATTCAACAAAATATCACATGGGGCCCTCGTCTGGATTCTGATTCACACAAACCAACAGTAAAAGTAAGATGTTTCTGAGGCAATCAGGGAAATCTGACTATGGACTGAGTTTTAAGAAACAATAAGGAATTACTGTCATTTGATTAGGAAGTGACAACGGTATTATGCTTACATAGGAAAACGCTCCCTTTTTGGAAGTACATACTGTGCTACTTAGGGGTGAAATATCATGCTGTCTGGAATTTAAACTGCTTCAACAACAACAAAAAAGATGAAGCAGATATGGCCAAAAAAGAAATTGTGGTAACAAATTGTTAAATCTATTTGATGGATATATGGAAGATCATTATACTATTCCCTCTGCTTTTGTTTGCTTTAATTAAAAAAATATCAGAACCTTGAGCAAAATGTAGAGTTTATCTCCAGACAGCCTCGCTCTCCAGGCAACCTTACACCAAGTCCAGCCTCAGCCTATCAGGGCTCCCTTATCTCGGAACACAGTTACATTTTAAGCTTCTTAACTTGGCCCATGGTGTCCACTCCAAGAAATGCCCGTTCCACTCCTCCCCCTATTTAAATTCTACTCTCTGCTCAAGGTCCAGCCCAAATGTGACCCTCCCCAAGTCCTCCAGAGAATTCATCTCTCTGCTCCCACAGCACACTACGCCTCTGGCATTTATTTCATCCTTCTTAACATTTTAGCTCTTTACCATGTCTATTACCTCACAATGCCATACACAACTTGAGACTTCTAGTAATTGGGTCTTTTCTGTAAATCCATTGGAGGGGTACAGCAACACCGTGCACAGAGTAAGCTCCGCCTATGCAGCTCTCAGGTCCAACCTAAGCAAGGCTGTCTTGCCCTGAGCAGTTTCACTGACAAGAGAGGACCCTTCAATTACGGGATGAATTCCTATTAAGCAAGGTGCTGGTCATGCTTAACCGAGGCTCTCAATAAAATCTCTAATAGCTAAGCTTCACCCCTGGATAAAATCTCTAATAACAGCAGGTTCTAGAGAAGACTAAGATCACTTGATTTTGTCCTCTTATTGTCACCTCTCCTTGGGACCTGTCCCTTTTGAAACACTGCTGCACTCACCTCCATGCCAGCCTGCAGGGGTGCCCTACGCCCCAGGAAAGGCCCTAGCTAACTGTGGGCACAAAGCCTTTCAATGACTCCACTTGGTAGAGCTGAGATGGGTTGAAACTTGCAAGAAATCTTACTAGATAGAATAAAAAGAAAAATGAACAGATAATTTAAAAACTTAAACAGGACCGGTTTCTATCCCTGTTCTATTCCACTTCCCGCTGCCCACTCTCTAAGACCAGCATGAATAACCACCCTCTCTAGGACTAGTGTTAACACTCAGGACCCTCATCAGCCAGGCCAACTACTCCAAAACATCTCCCAACAAAAATCCACCAACTAGAGACTAATCTAACTTTGCAAACTCAGCTTCTGAAATACAATGCTCTCTTCCAGGGTAGTCTGCTTATTCAGAAACTTCTGGCTTCCTCCTAGGAGTTGGTTCAGGGAAATAAGGCATTTTGGGAAAATGAGGGCAAACTGCAGGAACTCTCCATATTAGCATTTCAATAAACTGAATGAGACCAGGGAGCACAGTCTTCAGTTACAGGAAAAAGTACATAAGGACGTGTGAGTTTAAGACGACACTTTATATAGGTCAATCCAACTGATTTAGAGATACCCTTTAGTTTTTAATACATGATTTCTCCCTGGGACATTTAGCAAAATGGATAACCTGCCTTAAAAAAATGGCTACAAGTCTCCTGCATTTTCTTATCAGCTCAATATTAAGGAAGTACGCTTGGTGTCAAAAAACTGTGCACATATCTAGGGGTTGGTGTGCGACTGTGGTGTTATCTTTGGCCAACAGAGAGCAACAGCGATAACCATATTTCGTAATCAAGGCAGTAACAGAAATTTCTCCAAAAATTCAGATGTCACTAATGGCTCCAAAGAAACCTAACCTCACAAACTGACAGATGCCAGACGTTGTCAGATTTCTTTTGCAGCTTTTGGGCTCCTCACAAACAGGAATCTCTAAAATTTAAAACAGAATTCTGAAAAGTGTTGGCCTCATTCAACTGAGAGAGCCTTTGAAAACCACCGTCTGAAAGCTCATCACTTTTTCCTTGTTGGGGACAAACAGCGTCTACGCCTGAAGGCAGTTCCTAACTAGCTCGGCCCTCGCCCGGCCGGCAGCGGCGGCGCCTCCCGCTGCAGGAGCAGCTCCGCGGACGCGTTCAACCGCCAGCGCCCCCTCGCTTCCAGCGGGCGCCCCAGGCCGCCCACGTCCCGTGCCCGGCCCAGGCTCTGTCCCCGCTCCTCCCCCCTCCCCTCCCCCTCCCCCCTCCCCCTTCCTCCCCCTCCCCCCCTCCGCCTCCCCGCCCCCTCCCGCCCCTGCCCTCCACTCCCCGGCTGCGCGGGCCCGGAACTCGGCCCGGGCGCAACGCGCCGCACAGGAAGCGGCGCTCCGAGTGCCCGGGGTCCCCGGGGTTCCCGCGGGGAGGGGGCGAGGGCAGCCCCCCGCTCCCGGCTCAGCACCTCACCTGCCCCTGACGCGCCGCCGTCGGGGAGAGCCGGCCCGGGCGGCCCAGCGGAAACTGCGGGCCCAGGCGGGCGCGGGCGCGGCCGCCCCGGGAGGCCGCCCCCGGCGGCGCCCCCTGTAGGCGGGACGCGGGACCAGCCCGCCCTGGCGCCGGACCGGCTCACCTGGGCTCGCGCCGGGCCCCACGCCAACGCGCACACCTGGGGCGCCCCGCCGCGGACACGCACGCCCTAACACGTCCCATCTGGCGCGCATAGCCAGCCTTGACTCCGTGTTGGACCCGGACATACCTGGGGATACACCGGATCAGACACATACACACACACACAGAAATGAGCCCACGCCTTGGGACGCATCCCATAGGACAGATACACCCATCACCAAAGCCTCACATTTGAGCATCCATGCTCAGCGCTGATATCATACTGGATACAGATAATCGTATCGTCTGCCACACAGTTAACCAATTCTCCATTTTTAAATAAAACTGTGGTTGTAGGAGACAATGGAAGAAATGACTTACCGACTGTCCCCTGGCTCCTAGGACTAAATTTGAGCTCCAGAAATTACAGGAGTGAAGACCATAAGATGAAAGAGAATTTTTCTCTAGAGACTGTTCCTTCTGGGTTTAAGCAATGTGACTTTGGGGACCCAGGTGATAGAACTGGGACAGAGATGGAGAGAGGGCCACTTCTGTCCCTTGTCCCCAAAGACACAAATATATTAGTAGTTATTGGACTAGCAATAATCTCCCTTATTCATTTTCTGCCCCTTCCACTTTCTCATGAATGTGGACTGGTTGACATCTTATTACAATCTGGTTTTTATCCAAATATTTCCAATAATGCTAATGTAGTTGTGTTATGAGCAGATGTACAATTCCAAAAGAAATCTCAAAGATCGGAATCATAATTCATGATTCTCATAGAGTTCTTTCTTGTCTTGGGACGTTCATCATTAAATTGATATGTATATAAAAATCTTGATGAGTGTATATTTTTAACATTAATATCTTTAAGGAGTAAGAGTCATGTTAATTTTTCTTGAAGGGAAGAATGGTTCCATTTTCTTTTCTTTTTTGAAGGAGAAAGATCATGTCAGCAAAGGAAAGTGAGGCAAATACATGAATAAATAATTCCTCTGGTAAAGGAAAATTCAAGATGGTGACAAGGTGAGTGTTAAATTGCATTTACTGCCAGGTGAGGGTGGGAAAGCCTGACCCAACATAGATTAGGCTCTGTGGGATGAAGTCTTCAGTTTAACTGTCAAAAAATAACTCATAGACAAATAGTCTAAAGCAGTGGTTTTCAAAATGTGGTCCTGACCAGCAGCAGCAGCGGCACCTGGGAATTTAGAAATGAAAAATCTTAGGCCACACCCCAGACCTTCTGAATCAGCAAGTGTGTTTCAGCAAGTGCTTCTGATGCACATTCAAGTTTGAGAACCATGGTTTATTGAAGATTTGCTCCAATGCTTCTCAAACTGTCATGTGCACATGAATCTGCTGAAGATTCTGGTTCCAGTAGTCTGGAGTGGGATCTAGATTCCACAGGATGTACTTGTGTATGGGCACACACAACAGTCAGGTCACTGAACACAGCTGCCCAGCAAAGGCAGGGGTGGGGACTACCCTCAGAGAGGTAGAAGTCACAGTTTCTCAAGGGAGCTGATTGGTCAGTTTAGACAAGTCCTTGGCTTGTCAGTTTAGGATTGGTGGGTTACACGGGAGCTCTTTGCAAGCTGATTGCTCTGGTTGGTTTAGGAGCTGGGTTGACTCATGGAGGCTGTCAGTTGTGTCCACAGCGTACAGGTGAGTCACTCACCGAAAGAGGTTCAGCCTACCGTCAGCTGCTTCCCTGCTCATTCTGGTCCGTTGCTCTGCCGTCTACAATATTCTACACCCTCCAGGCTCAGGGCCAAGTGGTCAGCAGATCGCTGGGTTCCAAGCTCAGCAAACAGTTCCTTTATCAACTCAAACGATTTAAACTAGCACATTGCCTTTAACTGGAATTACCCAGTTTGGCCATTTTTGTTATCTAAATCCGAGCAGGTAATTGCCAAGCTCTGTTTTCCAGACTTTGGTGTAATAAGGCAAATGCCTAATTTATATTTGACTAAATACACTGCTACTTAGTATTATGCAAAAGAGGCATCTCCTTATTACCCCATGCCTCCAGCATTGCAAGTACCACACAAGTGATGGGAAAATAGCTTCTGCATCTCTTGAGACTATAGTTGTAATGTGAAATAAACAACAGAACAAGGAGGCTATACAAGACCTTGAGGTCTAACTGAATAACACTATCAGATCTACTGAAATATTATCAAATCATTCTAGTAAATCATTAAAAAGAATCACCTTTGACCCTAAATAACCTGAGATCTAAATCCAACCCACCACTTGTAGTTGTATGGCCCCTGAGCTAAGAATGAGTTTTACATTTTTAAATGCTTGAAAAAAAAATCAAAAGAAAAAATACTTCATCACACATGAAAAGTATATGAGATTCAAATTTCAGTGTCCATAAATAAAGTTACTGAAAACACAGTCACACTCATTCATTTATGTATTGTCCATGGCTGCTTTCAAGTGACAGCGGCAGAGCTGGGTAGCTGCCACTGAGACTGTGTGGCCCACAAAGCCTAAAATACCTACTACCTGCCCCTTTACAGAAAGAGTTTGTCTACCCTGCCCTATCGTGTCTTACTCCAGCCTGTTACAACATCTGCCTCTCTGTTCTGTAATAGTTGATCTATATGACTGTCTCCCTACTGGACTGAGTTTCATGAGGACAGACCTGTATCCTCTGCGTGAGTTTCCAGCACTTCTCACCATGGTGCACAGAATAGGTATTCAATAATATTTACTGAATTGAAGTGTACTTTTTGGTCATTTTCTCTATGTAAATCAATATGAACTTAGAAAGCCTTTACAGTTCAACACAGGATCATTAATTAGGCTAATTTTAAAAATCTCTGTGCAAAAACAGAAAAAATATATTCTGCAAATAATTGGATTCCTTGCTTCCATTTCTAAACCTGGCTCTAAAACATTGTTGTTAAATTTGAAAGCAGCAGGGTTACTTTTTCTTTCTTTTCATTCTGTCAAGTTGTTAGTACAACAGGTCCCTCTGCTAAACAATTACCACGACAAAGAAATTAACGAGCGAAGAAAATCAAACTCATGAAGCTAAGTTCATTCACATTAAATTCAATCCTGGTATTTCTGGAATTAGTGTTTTAAAGATGATGTGTGCTGCTGTCAGATATTTTAAAATAAGGCATTGACCTTTCTCCATAAAAGATATGCAATATCTTTTCTAAAAAGTCTATGGAATTGTAGTTGAGGTGGTTAATGCTATTCTTGCCCTTATTCTTATGCTATTGTAATTTTATGAATAGCAAGCAAAGACTGGAGTAGAGCTCTTATGAGATTATTTCATTAATTTTGGTGAATAAATTCCTAATCGTGAATAGAAGAGTAATTGTAAGAACTCCCAGGAAAAGTAATCTGACCAGCCAAATATGCCATCCACCATGATGGAGGCTAATTACACTGCAAAGAGCTGTAGCCAGGCCACAAACCAGTCTCTAACCCTGTAACACCGCTGCCATTGTTCTTCTTAAAACCAGAATCAAGTTATTTGGTCCTGCTCTCCAAACAGTAACTTTTTAAAGAAAACAATGCTTACCTGGTGCCTAGAAATGTATGCAAAATGAAACATAGCTTGATTCCCTTGAGCTGTCAATATAGGAAATGAACACATATTGTGTGCTCTTACATTCTCGGCACATTATGACTCTTTTCTCATTTTATCCTTTGGACAATACTAGAAGCAGATATTATCATTCCCATTCTACATATGAAATGGCTCCAAGAGGCTCAATAACTCACCCAAAGGCACATTGTCAGTAAACAAGAGTGCCAAGATTTGAACCCATATCAAGCTGAACCTAAAACCTGTGCTCTTTAACGTGAGGGCTAAAACAGGGAAGTTGGGTAGTATATGCTGAAATGTATCTCATCTGGATTAATAATTTCTTTATATTTGAACCTTTTTGTTAAAAGTGCTAGTTCCAATGAATAACCCTACACGTGTAGTTCTATCCACGAAGGGCTTTCATATGAGTGATCACATTTGATCCTCCCCCTGCATTGTATAGTAAAGGCCAGGTAGAGAATTTCCTCCACTTCACAGATGAGGTAAAGAGGTTAGACAGCTTGACCAAGATCATAGGATTAGCATGTGACCTGTCTTAGCCCAAATATAATCCTCCAGTACAAAACTATCATTGGACAAATTTAGTGCATTTATTGGCTCATCAGATTTATTGGTGCATTGCAACGGGAGAGACTACACACCAGAGGGACCCTGAGATGCCTCACCAAACAAAGATGAAATTTGGAGATTTGGGGGAGGGATGGATGTCAGATGGAGTAGCGTTTTCACAGGCTGGAGGCAAACAGAGCTGTGTGCAAAGGGTCAACATCAGGTCTGGACTGCAGAATGGACCCAGGGTCCTATGTCCTTGGACGTTACAAAGTTTCCATAGATGTGGAAGGGTGTATCCAGACACCCTTCAAATGAAGCTCAGCACAAGGGTTGGAAACCGAGGCTGCTTGGTTGTGTGAAAGTGTCTTGTATCCTCCAGTAGACCGGGATGGTGCATTCTCACTGATGATTTCAAACAGCAACGTCTCTGATAGTCAATGCTCTTCCAGAACAAGATTTCTCAGTCAGGAAGAAAGCAGCACTCACCTGCAGAAGGCGGTTCTCGGACATTCTGACTTCAGTGGGTCCATGGGAAAAATGTGGTTTCCTGTTCACTTTGCAGCTGTCTTTATCTGTGCTATCTCAGCCTGAGGAACAGCGGAGCAGAAGTTTACTTTTTCAGTCTGAGGCACTTTTTACCTTATTAGGCCATATCAGGACTAGAAACCTTCAAAATATTTTATTTCCACAAGTGTTGGAATTTCAAGTATTCTTAGATTTCACAACAGATTTCTGATGAGGATTTACATAAGCATCCAAAGCAGGTCACTTTTATAACTGTTTACAGTGGACTTCTGTATAATATTTAGTTTAAAAAGGTTAAAGCAAAAAGGTTAAGCATCTAAGGACGTTTAAAGACCACTGGTTTAGTCCAACTCTCTCATTTCATAGAGGAGAAATTAACAACCACCACCACTATCATTATTTTTATTAGAAGCACCTGAGGTGCACAATAATTTAGTGACTCATCCCAGGTTCCTGGTAACTAATGGCAGCTTGGAAGTGTTTATATCTAATTGAATTGTTGAAGCTTAAAAAAAATGACTTATGCCGGTGAAGTTGGCCCGAGGATAGATCTCATACCCTGGTCTTTGTTCTTTCCAGCTTCTCACCTTTTTTGCTGATGTCTGCAGTTTGCCAGACCAGTACTGTAAAAGCTATCATCCACATACTTTATCAGAAAGTTCTAGAAATGAGCAGTTTTGATATTCCTCAAGACAAATCTCAAGTCTATTCATCAAAATTAATGCTATCGAAATGTAACTGCTGAGACAAAACTGTTTTTTTTAAATTTTTTGTTTATTGCATTAACATTGGTTTATGACATTGTAAAAATTTCAGGTGTACATCATTGTACTTCTATTTCTGCATAGATTACATCATGTTCACCACCAAAATACTAATTACAACCCATCACCACACACATGTACCGAATTATCCCTTTCACCCTCCTCCCTCCCCCCTTCCCCTCTGGTAACCACCAATCCAATCTCTGTCCCTATGTGTTTGTTTATTGTTGTTATTATCTACTACTTAATGAAGGAAATCATACGGTATTTGACCTTCTCCCTCTGACTTATTTCACTTTGCATTATACCCTCAATGTCCATCCATGTTGTCACAAATGCCTGGATTTCATCGTTTCTTATGGCTGAGTAGTATTCCATTGTGTATATATACCACAGCTTCTTTATCCATTCGTCCCTTGATGGGCACTTAGGTTGCTTCCAAGTCTTGGCTATTGTGAATAATGCTGCAATGAACACAGGGGTGCATGCACCTTTACAAATTGGTGTTTTCAAGTTCTTTGGATAAATACCCAACAGTGGAATGGCTGGATCATATGGTAGTTCTATCCTTGATTTTTTGAGGAATCTCCATACTGTTTTCCATAGTGGCTGCACCAGTTTGCACTCCCACCAGCAGTGTATGAGAGTTCCCTTCTCTCCACATCCTCTCCAACACATGTTGTTTCCTGTCTTGTTAATTATAGCCATTCTGATGGGCGTGAGGTGATATCTCATTGTAGTTTTGATTTGCATTTCCCTGATAGTTAGTGATTTTGAACATCTTTTCATCTGTCTGTTGGCCATCTGTATATCTTCTTTGGAGAAATGTCTGTTCAGGTCTTTTGCCCATTTTTTAATTGGGTTGTTAGTTTTTTTGTTGTTGAGATGCATGAGTTCTTTATATATTTTGGAGATTAAGCCCTTATCAGAAGTATGGTTTGCAAATATCTTCTCCCAATTGTTAGGTTGTCTTTTTGTTTTGTTGATGGTTTCCTTTGCTGTGCAGAAGCTTTTTAGTTTGATGTTAAAACTGTTTTTAATGATGGATAAAAGTGCAATTTAAAGCTACAGGGAAAACATTTTCTCAAACACTTATCCCAAGTAGGAAGCAGAAAGCTTTGCTGGTCCTTGAAAAATACCACATATTTAAAAATAAAATGATTAGAAAGTCAGGAACTCAAGGCAGTTTTGACAAACAGTGTAACAGATGTAAAGTACTTGTTGAACTAATCAGACTTAGTACATAAGTTGATAAAAATATAAATCTGAGATTGTTTCTGGGTCATTTAATTACAGAATAAAAACCTCAAGAAAAGTGAGGTTTATTTATTTATTTATTTGTTTATTTATTGAATATTATGCTGTGCCAAGCACTGGCCTGGGACTTTATATATATATACCTTTTCTCCTTTAAACCTCCCAATAATTCTGTGAAAAAGGTAGTATTACCCCCTATTTTATAGATGAGGAAGCTAAGGGGCTGAAAGACTGTTCCTTGCTGTATAAGTTTTCTAGGGCTGCCACAAATTACCAGAAGCTGGGTGGCTTTAATCAACAGAAATGTTCTGGAGGCCACAAGTCCGAAATCAAGGAGTGGGCAGGGCCACGCTCCCTCTGAAGGCTCTCGGGGAGGATCCTTCCTGGTCTCATCCAGCTTCTGGTGGCTCCTGGCGTTCCTTGGGTTGTGGCAGCATCACTCCAATCTCTGCCTCCATCCCTCTATGGCCTTCTTTTCTCATGTGTCTCTCTGTGTCCTCTCCGCTTTTTATAAGACACCAGTCTTTGGATTTAGGGCCCACTCTAAATCCAGGATGATTTCCTCTCAAGAACCTTGACTAATTATATCTATAAAGACCCTATTCCAAATGCGGTCACATTCTGATGTTCCGGGTGGGCATGAATTTTGGGGGGACACTATTCAACCCACTACACTTGCCTAAGGTCATACAACTGGTAAATGGAAGAATGAAATTCAAACCCAGGTGTAACAGATTTTCCTTTCACATTCAAGCTTTATGCACCCACATGCCGGCTATTTCCAGACAACCCCCAAGAGCCACACAGCACATAGAATTTAGTGAAGATTTAAAAGTGTGCTTCAGAGAAGAGTCTGCATTGCACATATATAGTCTGGCCAACGATCTGAAAAGTGCTGCCTCCCAGGTTCTTTTCACACAGCATTGCTCTGGAGCCCCCAGTGTCCCCAGCATCTCTCTCATCTGTTGAGCAAAGCAGTTGAGCAACCACCTTTGGTTACCTGAATTTCCCTTATGGTGTCTCCTTCCTCCCGACGCATCTTATCACAGCTTTCTTACAAACACATCCGTGGCTCTCTGGAATAAAGATTTCTCTGTGATGTCACACGTGTGTTCCTTTATTTAGAAAGAAAAATGATTTCAAATGATGCAGAGATTTATAAAGTAGAAGGTGAAAAGTCGCTCTCCTTCCCACTTCTTATCACTCAGAAACAGCCAATGTTAGGATAAACTCTAATTCCTGTAAGTTTAAAGAAAAGAGATTGGAAAATGAAAGAAGAACGAGTGAAGGGCCTTGATATCTGGTAGCATCCTCTCGGCTTCTCCACCATTGTCTTTTTTTGTCTCCTTCATCTCAAGTCTCACTTTACTGAAAATCAGGGTCACTCAACTTGTGGGATCCTTCTATTTGGGTCAATATGCTAAGTGCATCCCAGATTCCCCCATCTATGTACAATGTGGCTGAACCTTCAATGGAGTTTATGCCTCAGTATAACTCTTCCTTTTCCTGATGCCTGGTGAAGCTTTTATCATAAATACAAGGCCCAAAGGAGGAGGCAGAGGCAACTGAACCAATATCTGCTCCTATGAAATAGATAGAAAATTCGACTTAACTCTGGGTTTCATTGCCTCCCGGAAAAAGACAGATTCACCAACTAATGGAGAGTTTTGAACATAGAAGGAAAGAAGTGCCCTGAGAACCTGTGACTTGGGCAGCTGCAAATGTAAAAGACGTGAATGAGTGACCGAGGGGCCTGCTGACTCCCCAAGGAGTCCCTTGGACAGGGGGCTGGTAACAATACTTAGTTGCAGAGTCTACACCAGCATGCCCAACCTGGGTACACAATGAGGGCAAGGTAATCCAGACTGTAAGGTTCACAGCGGCAGGAATCCCATCTGTTCTCATCTTCCATCATATCCCCAGCAGCCAGCACACTGCTATTACACAATCGGTGCTCAAGAAAATATCTTGAAAAAAAGTAATAACATGCAAGTAGCATGAGGGACCCTTGTGATGGGACTGTTCTGTATCTTGACTATGGTGACCACACAAATCTACATGTGATAAAATTGCAGAGCTAAATACGCAAATGAGTATATGGAAGACTGGTGACATCTGAATAAGATCATTGGGTATATGAATGTCAGTTTCCTGGTTGTGATACTGTACTAGAACTTTGCAAGTGTTATCACTGGGGGAAACTGGGTGCAGGGTATATGGGATCTCCCTGTTATTTCTTACAAGTGCATGTGAATCTACAATATCTCCAAATAAAAAGTAATAATATGAGAGTAAAAACAATCTCAGATTGGTGACATTAATCCCAAATGTAGTAGGATGTGAGTCAAGATGGACTTTGGCTTTGAAAAGCTATACCCCGTTTAAAAAAGAGAGGCCACTGAGGGAGGAGGCCCACTAATCAAAAAGACAGACACTTGTGTGGAAATTCAGAGGTGGCAGCTCACCAGAGGAGATAAAAAGAGAAGTGGAGAGTCGGGATATTACTGCAGCAGTTACTACTGTCTACTTGGTCGGGTCAGGGAAATGAATGATGGGTCTCAAAATACAAATCACAAAATTGGCACCAACACAATGTAGAGGGGGTGACGGGGTGCTCCAGAGACCTGAACATCATATTTGCCAGAGTCTTTGTCAAGATTCTGACTTGCCTTCCTGACAATTTTAATTCCCAAAGACTAGTCTAGAAGTCAAAGGTAAAATGTTAGTCTTTTATTTCCAGGCTGGCTGCAACAAGACATCCTATCCCATGCACTTTTATTACAATGTGATGTTGACACGCCTCCCATGGAGAAGTGAGGGCTATGTTCCCTCCCCTTGATATGAATGGACCTGTGACTGTGGCAGGAGACACTACATGACTGCTGAGGCTAGGTCAGAAAAGGCAATGCAGCTTCCCCTTGGCCCTCTTGGAAGGCATCTGCTTAGAACCCAGCCACCATGCTGTGAGGAAGCCCAAGCATCCATGTGGAGAGGTCAGGTGTTGGTATTCCAGGTCTCAGCCCCTGAGGACATCGCAGTCAACAGCCCGCATCAACCACCATACATGTGAGTGAGAATCAGATGATTCCAGGCCCCAGCCTTTGTGCCACCTGAGCTCAGACTGCACAAAGCAGAGAGGAGCTATTAGGGATCAATTTCAGCCCAACTTGTAGCTGCATGAGTGTATTAGTCAGGGCAACCGTGTTTGACCAAATACCTGGGCACCTTGTGGCCCAGTCAAGTTGACACACAAAATTAACCATCACAATGAGCAAAATAAATTGTTATTTTAAGCCACTAAGTTTTGGAGCAACTGGGACAACCTAATTCTAAACAACTGGAAGTTGGTTGGTAAGGTGAAAATAGTAACAATTGTTAGAGAAAGTGGCCAGTTAGTTTGTGAAAGCCAAAACAAAAGTGGGTACACTTTAGGAAGGTGTATTTCCAGAAGTTAAGTAAACAGCTGCCGAGGATAGGGAGACTCTCAAAAAGGCAATTTCGACTGTGATTCCAGGGAAGGAAGGGATGGGGAGGTAGCTAAAATATGCAATAAAACAAGGCAGTTCACCATTAAACAAAGATATTTAAAAGATGTACGCGAAAGATGAAAATATGATTTACCCCAGGGGTGACTGTGTAAGAATTGCATCAGGAAAGATGAGCAGAGGCCTGCCTGCCTCTCTCTTCCCTCCCTTTTCTTTCTTTTTGTTGTTGCAAATCCCAGACCTCTTATCATTTTACCTCTACAGACTTAGTATGTATGTCTACCTAAAAAACATACACATATTCTCACATAATCATAACATTTATTACAAAAATTTATTTTCTTATTATCAGTGGTCTCAAAAGTGTCATTTTGCAGTTTTTTATTTAAACTTAGAAACCAAAGAAGGTAAATTTTGCTTAGACTCAGGTCAAACTGTTTACCTTTTGCAAAAGTGGGAGGCACATAATATCTGGGTGTCCCGCTCTTATTGATGGTAAAATTGGTTGGTGGTGTCAGCTGCTGACAGCCTGGTCCCCTTCCCTGCAAAGTTCCCCATCGACCTTTCACCTAATGGTTTTATTCATTGCTGATCTTTGCCTGAATCAGATAGTTCCTTGGGGACAGAAAAAAGAGAGAAAATTTTCTAAATGCCGTTCTTTTAACATTTACTAGCTTTAATTTTTAGTGTATGGAGAAGAATATTCTCCCTCACCAGCTATGGCTAATTGGTAGCCACGTAATCTTGATAGGCGTGCTAAAATCCAGTTTTCAGAAGGGCATCTGACTAGTCCACTTAGGAAAGCCTTAGGGACAAAGATGAGGAATGCAGACCTTGTAGGTATCCAATACATTTAAAAAAAGTAATTAGATTGCAATAATTAGATGCAACCGATGTTCTTTTAAAATAATGAATTAGGTTGCTGGGTAGGTCCCATATACTCAGTTCCTATTATGCTCTAGACCGGCACTATCCACTAGAAATATAAGGTGAGCTACAAATGCAAGCCACATATGTAATTTTAAATTTAGCAGCCACATTAAAAAGTAAAATGAAACAGGTGAAATTAATTTTATAATATATTGGATTTAATCCAATACATCTAAAATATTATCGTTTTACCATATAATCAATATAAGAATTATTGAGATATCTTACATTATTGTTTCATACCAGGTCTTCAAAATCCAGCATTTATTTTATGCCTATAGTACATCTCCATTTGGACTAGCTACATTCCAAGTGCTCAACAGCCACATATGGCTAGTGGCTTCCCTAGCCACTATTGGACAGTGAAGCTGTTGGCATTTTATTAACTTAAATCGTCACATCAATCTTCCAAGTTAGGCATTATTACTGGCATTTTTTTTTTTTTCGGTGAGGAAGATTAGCCCTGAGCGAACATCTGTTGCCCATCCTCCTCTTTTTGCTGAGGAAGATTGGCCCTGGGCTGACCTCCATGCCCATCTTCCTCTACTTTATATGTGGGACGCCTGCACAGCATGGCTTGGTAAGCGGTGTGTAGGTCCGCACCTGGGATCCGAACCTGCGAACCCTGGGCCGCCAAAATGGAATGCACGAACTTAACCACTACGCCACCGGGCCAGACCCTACCTGCATTTTTTATATGAAGAAACTGAAGCTCAAAAGGTTGAAATTCTTGTAATTTGACTATACCACAACTGGAGATTGGCCAATTGTACAGATATGTCTACATCTGTCCACATCTGGACCTTGTAACAGACAGAGAGGCTTTATATCCTCTTTTCTAGGGCTAAACTCTACCTGATTTTGGGTCCCAGCCTTTCCTTTCTTCTCAAGGCCCTCATGCTCTCTAGTTTATAGTCAGCCTCTCCCTCTCAATGGCTTCTACCTTTCTATGCTTAACTGTATGAAGAACTTTGACAGCTCTCATTCCCTCACCTATCCACCTCCTATCCATCACCAACTGACCCCTAAACATTTCTCAAGTTAGTCCACATTTCTCCGACTTCACTGCCACGCAGCTACACTAAGCCACCTTCATCTCCACCCTGGACATATAGAACGGTCTCTTTGCTGATCTGCTCCTGTCTTCTTTGCCTCCCTCCAATTCCTTCCCCACCAACAGTCAAAGTGATCTTTTCAAAATATAAATCGGATCATGTCACTCCCCAATCCTTCCATGGTGTAAGATAAAGACCGTTTGGTCTGTAAACACTGGCATATTCTGCCTCTAGTCACCTTTACCAGCCCCATCAAGTGCCCCTCCCCCTCCTCCTTGGAATCTGCTCACCAAGTAATTTAGCTTTCTCACCACGGGGCCTTTGCATATGCTGTTTCTTTTGTGTGCACAGTCCAGTTTTTCTCAACCTTGGCACTGCTAACCTTTTGAGCCAGATAATTTTTTTGTGGGGGGTTGTTCTGTGCATTGGTGAATGTACAGTAGCATCCTCTGATGCACATCAATTGTGGCAACTGATGTCCCTAGGCATTGCCAACTGTCCGCTGGGAAGCAAAATCTCCCCTGGTTGAGAACAAAGTGCCTAGAGCAATCTTCTTCCTCTCTGCCTATCAAATCTCAGTTCAGAAGTCACCTTCTCGGAGTATCCCTTTCCTGATTCTTCAGGCTAGATCCAGTCTCCCTCTTCTGTTATTAATTATACAACCATCTGACAATTATTATCTCTCACTGCACTGTTGGCTGCATGAGGGCAAGGGGCCATGTCAGGCAATTAATATTTGTTGAGTGAATGAGGGAATGAATGCATTTAAGGCCAAATCTGTCCACTGCAAAATCTACACCCTCTTCCCCAAATCCAATTTATCATTTATTGAGGGTCTCCTGGGCCAAGCACCTCATTACCATGAGGGAGATCTTATCCCCATTTTACAGATGAGAGACTGGGGCTTAAGCAATGCTAAATGACTTGCCTATAACGTCACAGTGTGAGAGCCAAGATCCAAATCTAGGTTTTCTCACCCCAAAGTCCATGCTGATGGATGTGAATATGGTCATAGATGTCCAATGCTTTGCTGTGGGGCTTGGTCTTCTATTCTGTACATTTTAAGTCAGTCATTTGAAATAAACTGTAAAGACCACCATACTTAAGAAATGTGATAGAATCAGAACCCCAAAAAGCCCCGTCAAGGCAGAGTAGGCTATGTCTACAGGATGAAATTTTTAAGAAATAAATGTACGACTGCATCTAAACAGGGAACAAATGTAGCAGTAACATATGTTGACCAAACAAGCAAAAACAACCCCAAACTGCCTTCTGGGGTTTCGTGATGCTCTCTATCAGAGAGGTGAAGAATGGTGATTAGGACTCTCAGAGTTCTCAAGCTGGCAACTCCCCTCATGTTTGTTTTGACATACCCTACCATACCCCCTACTGTGATTACCAATAAAAAACATTAAAATAAAAAGATACCAAATAAGAGGGGAACTGAGAGACAGCCTTCCACTTCAGTCTTGTTAGGAAGGAAACCCAAGAAATAAAGAGGGTGGCCGCCTTCCGATGGAAAAAGAAGGAAGAAAAGAGAGCCAGCGTGGTGTACTTCCAAAATCTGCAGAGATAAAAGACTTTCTGAAATATCAACCAAATTAATGACTGTTTTCTCTGGAAAGGAGACAGCTGCAATGGAAATCCTGAGAGATGGAGCGGTGAAAGCCAAGGGGACTCTTTCTGGAGGCAGGAGGCCCAGATTTGCTCGTCTTGATTTGACACTAAATTTTCAATATCAGTAGGAAAAAAAATGAATCCTGAAGGAGCTTTCACAAGAAATATTTTTTCTTTACTCTGAAAAGACAAGTACTGTTTTAAAGAAAGAAATTTGCTTTAAAAAAAATCAACAAACATAGAGTACATCTATTATCTGCCAAGCTAAGCACCATAGGAGCATAAATAAGAATGAGACAGCTCCTGCCCCTACGAGATCTATGAATTGTTACTGTCATTTTGGGACCATTTAAGAAATGTCTGAAACACAGCACTTTCTTTTCTGATGTATGTCAACCATCATAAACTACAATTACTTATTTACACGTTTATGCAGATCTGCCCCCCAAAAAGTGAGTGTAGAGAATCAAATTCATCTCAGTGTGGGATCTATCCACCCCGTTCTCTGAACCTGGATAACTCTGCAGTGCAATCCTATTAAATGGTCCCTAAAACCAAATAGAAGCCACACACTAGAAAAGATGAATTGGTCACTTTGATTTCGATGTAAGGAAAAGGATGACACACAGTTCACTAACTTGAAAGTCATCTAATAAGAAGGTGATGTGCCTTATTTTTATCAGTTTGTGTAATAATTTTACTGCATAAGAAATTACAGAGATTGCATAAATCATTAGGTCAATAGCATACATAGAAGGATAAAGCAAAACAAATTAACATGATTATTCTGATTAAATAAAACAGGAAAAATAATCCAATTCTTAAAAGTACCACAAATTTCCCAAATGTGGCTCCTTTTGAGAGAAAATTTACTTCTTGTGTTTTCTGGATATAGTAATGACTGTAGTTCCATTAAGCCAAATGGAAAATTGCTTTACAGCTAAAAACATAAAAAAGCAACTTACATACATGTGTAGCCCTCTTAACAGCGGATGTAACAAAGACATCAGGCTGCCTGCCTTTGCCTAAAGCATGGCTTGAATTTTCTATTAATAGGGACAGTTTATGTAGAATACCACATAATTTTCTGTATTATAAAACTGCACAAGTTGGAGACTCCAAAAAACATTGCAGGACTGAATTTCCTCCTATGGAGGAAAAAGTACATAAATATACTAGATGATAAATTTCCATTCTTCATTCAATTATTTGCCCTGTTCAAAACACAAAAATACTAATAAATATATTTCCCTACAAATGAAGTTCATTTTGTTTTAAAAAAAGATTAAAAAACCAAAAATCTTCATTTACTCTTTCTTGTCATTAAATAAAAATTCTAATATACAGACACAGTGGATATTTATATAAATTGTAGGAGTCAGTTTGGCATTTCTTATTTACAATCGACGTTTAATAGCGCTAGTCCCTACACAACACAGCTCACATCCCCAATGCAGGTTTAATTCTATTCAAGTCGCTCAAGGTAATTTTTTTCTCTTTTTCTTTTTAATTAAAAAAGAGCTCATACTTGGAATTTTAGAATTTACAGAGTTGTCTGAAAAAATACAATTTCAATGCAAAAACCACATCAAGCATTGAAGGGTATATTGCTGGTGCTGTAATCTTTTTGCACGTCTTTGTTTTCATAGGAAAAAAAAACGGAATAAAACAAACAACAAGATTTTTAAATGGTTAAATGTAACCACGTAACATTGAAGATATGCCTCATGCACATATGCACAAACTCAAAAAATGAGGGAAAAAGATCAGACGTCTTTTTTTTGCATTTGCTCTAGCTTCCTCCTTAGGAGACCATAATTCTCCTTAGTTCCTGAGGCACTGGGGTCAAGTTGCAGAGAGATCTCGTAGTGTTTTTTGGCCAAGTCTAGATGTCCCCAGCGATGATAAAGCACAGCTGAAATAGCAAGAGATGGATTTCATTGGAAATGCTTCTGAATAACTTGCAGTATTCCCAACCACTTGTACAAAGAAATATTACAGAACCTCTGCAAACAGTTTTCAAAAATCATTGTTTAAAATAATATTGTTTGTACTGCAAACATTATTTATTGTAATCACACTCCCCGGTGATTGTCCGTTTAACCCCCCCAGTTCCTCCTGGGGTTCTTCATATCACCAGGCATGATCCGCCTCCAGACAGCAACATTCTTACATGAAGAAGAAAAAGGAAAAGTACATGACATTTCTCAACGCTGCCATGAAATTTCCGGAAGCCAGGCTGGAGAGGGCTGGGCTCCAGCACTGCTTGGAGCCCTGACAATGTGGAAGTCCAGCTGTTTACTTTCAATACAGATTTCCCCACACCTTTTGGCAAAATAATAGCTTGTTCGTTGCCAGCTAGAAGCAGGGGCTCTAACATCAAGATCTGACCATAAAGTGATAGTTAAAATAAATTTAATTATTAGATTATTATTATATTGATTATTATAATGATTTTGCAAGTAAAACTGACTTTTGACATGGGCAGAAGAACAACTATCAATGTTTCATGACTTGCATGATGAGAAGCTCGAGAGTCCACAGGGAACTGAGCATTCTAAACATCTACACGCTGTTCTCAAAATCTTAATTATTGAAATGTAAAAATGGAAGACAGGAATTCTAGGGAATAAATCATTGTAAAAGTGTCTTTAGCCAAGGTCTGGGAGAAGATAAGAACACAGAGAAGACCAGGCTAGAATGGAGGGTCCACTACGGAAAAAGGATGCAAGTTAGACTTTCAACTTACAAAGTACTTCTCAGTTTAGCATTCTAGGCTCCTTCACACAAAGAAATAAAATTTGAGTTTCATCATTAGAAGGTGATAAACTGAATGGGGGATTTTGGGGGTTGTTCTGGTCATACTATTAAGATTTGTACTAGGACTATTTTAGCTACCTTTTTCATGTAATAATTTATTTAAAAAAACCCCACATTATAAAGGACAATACAGGCTAGATTTAAAAAATAAAAACTACTCTCCAAACATTGATTTTACAGAAAATGTACCCATTTCATTAAAATTACATAGAATTTCAATATGATTCAAATTGAAAATTTCCCTTACCCAGATTGCCATGGTAACTTGCAGCATTTGGATGAGCTTTAATTGCTTTGAGGAATAAAGCTTCAGATTCCTAAAAAACAAAATACACAAAAAATAAGGTATTGCATACGATGCAAAAGCAACACACAGTTCTATCGCCTATGGTTTTCAAACTTCTAACGTGCTCGTTTTGGACTACCGTATCCTTCTCCCAGAAACGGAATGACCAGCAGGGCCACGCCCTGTTGAAAAGAGACTTCAAAGGGCGAGCAGGGAAATGTGGGACAGGGCAAAGGTGACAGGGCAGGAGTGAGGGGGGAGGGTCAGTGGAAAGCACTGGCAGCTGCAGAGAGAGAATGAATATGCTAATGAGCTCTGCCACCGGCCTCCCTGAAGTGGCTGGAATTCTGCAACTTCAAGCAAAGAGTGCGGTTCAGGGTGCAGTGGAGAAAGGGTGAGGGTCAAACAACTAGGAAAGGGCTGGGCTGTTGAGGACACTCATGAAAGTGTCATTTTCAGTTGCATCAATGAACTCATTTCCAGGATTCTCAAGGTAGGAGCTGGGGCCTATTTAATCTCCCCCAAGAACCCACAACCCCCTCGGCAACGCAGAAGCAGCCTATTCAGCTGGAAAAAATGAGCAGAGAGACTGAGGGAGAGATAGCCACCTGTCACCTAAGCTGTCGCAGCATGGCATCTGACCATGGCCGAACACCCCTGAGGTGCGAGAACTGACTCTTATATAGACCTGCATTCCCTCCAAATAGCACTCGCTTCCAATCGGGTCACACAGAAGCCTGGCCAAGTGTTCCCTTGTCTGATCATTACCGGACCATGGCTGACTGGATGGTCCCTTTCGACCATAATGCCGAGAAATAAAGATGCCTGACCTGCCGGGGGCGGCTATTCCCGCCGCCTGCATCTGTGCTCCTGGAGGGCCAAGCAGGCTTTAATGAGTATCAGACTCCTAAGCTTAAACAACCAAAGTTGGTGGTCTGGGGACAGGTTTGCTCCTTCTATCTGCGCCCTAGGTGAGTTTTTCCAGGGGCTGCCCACGTCCAGGGTCACGTGTGGTATAAAGTGAAGGGAGGCCGGTTTCCCCGCCCTGTACTGGCCTGTGCACTCCTGAGAAACAGGCTCGGCATTTGGGCGAACATCTCTGAAACCAAAAGCTTTAGACAAAGCTGGCAGAGAAAAATTTGTAGTATTTTAGAAATGTCGTCCATGAGGGACTGAAAAAAAGACATCGGGATAATATACAGGATGTCAGCAACATCACTTGCAGAACTCAGTTCAAAGTCAGGGTCTACATTCCACGCTTCAGTAGCTGAAACTCCTTCCGAGAAGTCTAAGAGCTTCCTGTCAGGTTAGAGACGCTGCAAAAAAAGTCAACTGGATTGTGATTTGTAGTGGTTTCTAAGTAGCCGTGTTGTTTCTGATGATTTTCAAACATTTCCATTTAAAACCTAAAATTTGAGAAACAGGAAGGCCAGGGAACCGAAATGTACTTTAAAATGTGTTAACTAGAGACTACTGATTTAGAGATGAAAAGCAAGTTCGGAGTTCTCGAGGGGATGCTAGGCTCCTTCTTGATCATTTAACTCATTTCACAAAGGCCCGTGAGCGTGACATCATTCAGGACCGTGTGGAGTCGGAGTCGGGTTCGGAGGATGTGGTATTCAGGACGGCGTGTGCAGGGAGGCTGCTGCTCTTGGCAAGGCAGGGCCTGCACCCTGTGGGTGACGAGGAGGCCCGGCGGGAAGGAATGGGAGGACGAGTGAGGGAATGGGGGAGGGAAAAATGAGTCCAAGTTCCTAAGTCTGGAAGACAGGAAAATGATGGCATGTTGACAAAAGAAGGAAGAAGAGCAGGTTTGCGGGGAGGTGAGGGTGAGTGGACACACTCCATCTTGGGTGACAGTGGGGCAGCCCCCAGAGGATGCTTCGGTGGCCCCTGTGACTGCAAGGGGGTCCTGGGAGGGAGGGCAGGGCTGGAGGCTTCCTTAGAACACAAACGTCTGTGGGTATTCAAAGCCCAGGAAATGCTCATCTATTACATCAGGCTTTTCAACGGCCCTGTTCCGGAAAGCAATGAACTGTTTATAAACTGATCTGCGGAGGTGTGGGGATGCTGAAAGACCTAGGTCATGAGCTGATTTATGCCAAGAAACAAATAAATAAACTCACATTTAAAATCGGGGATATTTTTTTCATCAACAGAAAGGGAAAATAATATATTATTTTCTGAAGTGTATCAGACGAAATATATTTGACAAAAGTTTAGGGTAACACATGGGACAGAGAAAGGCCTCGCAGAGGAACAAGTGGGGGTCTTTATGTCTAGGCAGAGGGACTGGGCAGTCGGAGGTCATTTCAGCTACACTGGCCTTGGGGTACCAGCATCACCGCAGCAGCATCCTCAAACCCATCTCTATTCCCTCAGACAGCGTTTCACAAGGGACGCCCTGCAGACCGCTCCAACTAGGGAAGGCAACACAGGTGGTCCGACATGAAGTTGAAACCACAAATCACATAGGAAGAGGGGAGTTCCCTCTTTAATAGGCCTTCTTGTCTTCTGGTTCAGTCCAGACAAAAGTCTCCATTGGGTGGTGGTTTGGGGGTCACTCCTTCTAACACCTGCCAATCTCCCTTTGAAGCTGAGAGAGGGTGACCTCAGGTTCAGAGCCTTGGCCAGCAATGGTATCTACCTGAGACTTAATAAAATTATTCTATTGTCAGTTATGTAATATTTATAGTGGTGATATCATGTTTCCACTTTAAATACATTTATCTGTGTTAAAAATCTATTTAAAGAAAGATATCAAGTAAATAATAAAAGTAGTATCTATATGTGGCTCAAAAAAATTCATGTAGGTGTGGCATAAACGTCTGGAGCTGGGGAGGCTGCTCTATAAATGTAACCTACAGGGCCAGTGGAACAGGTAATATAGGAAGAGGAATCAGCGTGAGAGGCAACACCTTAAGCGCTGAAAAACATTACTTTTGCATTTTTGCTCTATCACATTAGCCACAATTTGGAAATTAAGTGGCAATAAGTAATATAAATTCTAAAAGGTTTTAATGATCCTTAGAGTTTCATTTAATGATCACTAAGGTAAAGTTATTGTTGTATTTACATATTTACCATTTAATAGTTATAAATTATGTTCTTGGGCATTTTCCCATATCACCATCTGCATTTTACAGATGAATAAACTGAAGCTAGGAGTGGTTAAGTGACTGCTGTTTTGGTAAAAAGGGCTGCTTGGATAAAAAGGTGCCCCATAATCATATGGATATAATGAGAAGGCTCACTCTGCACATCAAAGTCTCAGAAGAGATTTATCAAATGTTAATGATAACATAAAACAGCAAATGCTCAGGTGGAAAGTGAGTTGTACAGACAGCAGACCCTTCCTGATGGGGACGATGGCCGAGCTGGAGGGTCTGCTTACTCTACCCTTTAAGTCATAACCACATCACCTCCTCTCCAGAGTGACCCTGCCCAGTGCACACAGTAAGCATCTTATTTCAGATTCCATCTTCTGTTTCCTTTTAGGCTCAGCACCCTGGCCTGGACAATTAGGATGCAAAATGTGTAGAGAAATGGGAAACCCATTTCTCCATTCTGTTCTACGGAGTCGTTTCTACTTTATCTGGAAAAAAAAGAACAATGTGAACTGGAAACCAACTTCTGTCACTTAAGAACAATTCCAGTTTATAGGCTGTGAGATGAGAGAAAAATCAATACAATGATTACAGAAGCCAAATCCTGAAGATGCCTTGCTGTAACTGGTCACTGGACGCTCCAGACCTGTCCCAGGCTGACACAGGTGGCTGGAAAACTCATTAGAAGGGAAATCTACAAACCTCACCTCCCTCCCGCCTACACAAGCAGAGCTGTAAAAAATAAAACTAAACCCCTCAAAAAGTCGTCTCTGAAGCGAAATCTAGAAATGCTAAAATGTATACTGAAGCTTTTAAACTTCCTGAGATTCAAAAACAAGAGAAATATCTTACGATTATTATAGAAAACTATACTGATAATGCTATCTAAGGAGCAAAACAGGAGAAGTAAATAATATTGTAACATACATTAATTAACCACTAACCTTTAGGCCTAGTGTGACCAAATTAGGTAGAGCCTCTGATTCTGAAAGAAAATATTTCTCTCAAGAAAGGACTAAGGCACTGCTTTTAAAAGCTTGTTCCTGTAACATCTGTTAGATCTCTAGGATGCTGGTTAAAAAATGCGTATTTCTTGACCTTACCCAACTGACTGAGACACTATCTCTTGTGGGGAGGAAGCTAGGCATCTGTATTTTAACATGCTCCTTCTGACACAAAATTAAGGTTTGAGATTCCCGGTATTAGGAACACTGAGTCCCCTTCGATACACAGGGAGTTTTGCACCTTTCGATTCACAGTCTACTCCTGGCTGATCCTGGAGGGCAGTTAGAGCCCAGATTTAATACCATGTGGTTTTCGTTGGTCAGACACTGCGAGGGCCTTGCAGATGACCCATGACTTACTCTAGATGAGGAAAAGCTTGCAAGCAGCAAGAACCAGGCCTGTATTCTCCACGGGCCATTATTCTTTTAGTGTGAAGACGGCGCCCTAAACCCAGAGCTCCAGCCCAACTGCAGGAACAGAATCAAATGGCTTCGCGCCAGGTGGGGGCTGGGGCATCTGCTCGGATGAGCTGTCACTGCCCCTTCTTTGGGCTTCCCCTCCCCACGTTTGAGCAACGGTGGTGAATTCTGATGAGAAAGGACATGGAGTTGACCTCACAAATCCATCTTTTGGGCCAACTTCTCCAGGAGGCAAACTGACCAAGCCACACTGGTGCACGGCTACCACTGTTTTGGCCTAATTCCGAATTTAACTGGGCAGAAGTAACATTTATGGCTTCTGGCAGATGCTGGCATTAATTGCAAGAAATCAGGGCCTGCAGTGTACACACCTTGTATTTCTGGGACTTCCCCAGCACGTTCGCCAACGAGAACATCAGAGAGTGGTCGTTAGGTATCAATTCCAGCGCCTCCCGGCCAACCGCTTCAGCCTGGGCTAAATTACCTGGAGTAGAAAACGGAAAAATAAACAACAGGATAACACTGTACTAGTATTTGAGTCTCTCTCTCCAATTAACAGGGCTTATGTGCATTATACACAATGAGCATGAATAAACTACTCAAGAAAATCAGTGTAGAATGTGTCTCACACACACACACACGACTGAACAGTCACAAAGCCACTGCAGTCCAGCACAATTCTGACATAATATACAAATAGCTTTTGATTAAATTCTGTAAAAGCATATAAACCTAGTTTTAATTTTCCCCCAGATACCAGTTACACCCAAATCAGAGAAAACAAGTCTACAGAATAAGAGTATCCTAGGAACACTTTAATAACTGAATATGTATCATATTGAAGTACACATTCTATACTTCCATTAGAAACAAATGAATATCTCTTTGCATTGCTTAAATGAAATTCTGCCAAATTAAAACTATCATTTCTTATGGGATGCTTGGATTTTTAAAACGAGGGGACCAGAGTAATTACTAATTGATTGAGTCTGCTATGGGCAAAGAAACCAGGCCATCAAGTCTGTTAGCATTATATCTAAAATAAGGAACCATGGCTCTGAGTGTAGGTTTCAAAGCATCTCCTTTGAGTACAGTCCATGAACTTTAGAGCATAGATGTAGCACCATCCATGTCATAAGCCCCAAAGCCATTCTTGCTCACTTCTGGGTATCTCCAGCATTTAGATAACAGGCTATAGAAGAAATGAGATATTAGCACAAATATTCCTCCATTACTCAATCCTGATTCTAAGCAAAGTGTCATATTCCCAAACATTCATATTCCAATACGTCAAAGGAAACTCCATTTTCTAGAAGGATAGACATTTTTGTAATGCAAAATACTGAACCCCAAATTATTATTTTTTTAAACTCTAACCAGCACTAGGGGAAAAAAACGCACAATAATCTCTATTTCTTAATTATTCAATGGTACCATGCTGTGGAGCAATTTCCTCTAGCTGATTTAATTCACTTTTCCGTACCTGTATTGTCAAGGAGTATGATCATGTTGTTCCAGGCCAAACTGTGCTCTGGTTTCAGCACAGTAGCATTTCTCCATGCATTCAATGCATCCACATGACGATTTAGATCTGCATACTGAAAATAAAGCATGGACCCAAAAAATCAATATTCCAATTTTTCAACTTTCCCTCTCCAAGACATTTACCAAAACCAAATCTAGAACCTAACTTGTATTTATTGAGCTTTTATTTTTTTCATATTAACTCATTTAACTCTCAAAATAATCTCAATGAAGTAGATAACTATCCCCATTTTACAGTTGAAGCAACTGAGGCACAGAGAAATTAAGTAACTCACCCGAAGTTACACATCTAGAAATGATAGAGCAGCGATTAGAAACAGGTAGTCTAGCTCCCGAGACTACAGCCTTTTAACTTATAATTTAGTGATTCCAGGTGCCAAATCATATTTCAGACTAATCAAGAGAAATAAGTTAAAAACCTAATCAGTAGTCTTTTTCTAGAAGGGCTTCATATAGTCCATCTTTGATAAGGTATTACTTAAAAGGGTAAAAAAAAAATTTAATGTGACTAAAAGCTAGATGTGTCAAATTTACCTCGTGAAGAATGGACTAGCAGCCTCTTCCTGCCTACATCTAAGCTTCATATACAACTACGAGTAGACCAGACATTATAAATTCCTTGGAAAAGCCTTATGTGGTAATGTAAACCCCTTGGTATTTTGGAGCCCGTGTGCCTCCTTTAAGAGGAGAGAATTATCAGCTGCTTGCTTTTGAGAGGGCATGTAACATCCATAACAGAATCCAAAATGGCGGGCTCTCCATTTGCATGGTGAATAAAAGCATTCAGAGGGAGAAAGTGATGGATTTTTCAGCAGGTGACCCTCTTGCCCTCTTTAACTCAGTTCAAACGCACATCTCATCTGAATGAACTCAGTGCCTTTAACTCTGCAAAAAGTACAAATGATAACAATTCATCAGAGTTTAAGGCTATTTCTTTACTTACTGTCAAATCTGTCTTTTCATTAGACAACAGAAACATTCTGACTTGCCCTATGACCCACACAGCAAATACGTGGCATCTTATGCAAGAAAAGGAAAGGTTTAATGAATTATGGAAACATTTGCGAATATCTATTTGCTAAAAATGTTGTCAGAATTTCCCATGAAACTCAGAAACTCAAGTTACAATATTTTACGCCTTAAATGAGGAAATGATATGAAAAGTTAAAAAACTTAAAAATAATTTAGCCTGTTATTATATGAACATTTAATTGTCTCTCTATATTTGATGGTGAATTGATTTCCCAGGCAATTCTTTCCAGCAAGTGATATGCGTTTGAGTCACGTGGACAAAATCCGTGGTGACATTCTTTCTAACGCACCCAGGAAAACCAACATAATTTCATTTACACAACAACAAAATTCTTCACGTTTTATTATTTATTACTGTATAATTATTATTATTTATTGAAGATTAACAACAGACTGAATCAGGTAAAATTTACTTTTGTCTTGACTTTTACCCTTCTTATAGCATCTATACAAAGTGAACAACACTTTAAGGGAAGCAGAGAAAAATGGTGACTTAGCAAGAACCACCCCACCCAGAATGTGGATGGGTAATGTACACGTTATTTACCTGTTAGTCCTATGCCCCTCTTTCTATACTCTGCAAACTACATTTCCCAGGGTCCTTTGCCACCTGGCTCCTTGTTAAGTTTCTGCCAATAGGAGTCACAGGTGACCCTCAGATGGAAGACCGGAGTAGCCCTTTCCCCCCACTCTCTCTCTCTCCTTCCCCTTCCTTGGCAGTATCTCTGAAGTGGCTATGTCCCCTGCTCCACAGTCTCAGGGCTGGAAGCGGGGGTCCTTCCTTCATGATCTCAGCTCCTGAGGTGGTGGCCCCTTCTTTGAGCTCTTAAATTCTGCTGGCACCACTTCCTCCAGTTTGTTCCCCCAACGCTACAGGCTTTCCTTTTACTCTGAGTTAATATCGCCTTTCCATTTTCGCTCTTCCAGCCTTCCAACAACTGTCTAACCAATTCCCTGTATTGAATCTTCTCTATTTACAATACTTAGTTAGCATGGTTTCCGTTTTCCTGAATGGATCCTGACGGATACAAATAGTCCTTGCGTAACGAATTGTCTCTAGTAATGTTTCCAGTCACTATTACCGTAATTCTCTAGTATCAGTAACACGTCCCACATCATCCAGCTCTTACAATTTCCTATCTCACCAGACAACTGCATTATATTCCCTTCTCATCTGGGTCCGGAAATCAAAACACATTTCTGCCTCTGTTACTAAAGGGTGACTAAGGAGGATTTTTTAAAAACAAACTTGTAAGTTATTTGCCAGTATATAAATGTGTTGGTTGAGCTGTTCAAAATTAAGCTCTTAATGCTTTTAAGCTGTCAGGCAGGCAAAAGCTGGATAATTAAACAACAATGGAGAGCAAGATCTTCCAATAAGCCAGAACAGCTGGCGGAAGGGAACACAGGAAGATCATTTCACGGCAGCGTAATGAGGAAACAATACACACAGAGAGCAGGACAAGGTCTCAGTGCAGCCAATGCTACAGAGGATCTTCTGCGCGCAGGTGGGAATGCATTCCGAGGACTAGAGCACATGGTAAAATCCTGTACTTTACACTCGGTCTTCCTTTCTTTGGACGTAACTCTTACAGAGGGCTTATTTAGCTTAAATTCTCTATTTTCCAAAGCCCAAGGAAGCGCGGTGACAGGCAGCTGCTAGGGGAAGGAGAAGACTGCTAAGTATCAGAGCTTTAAGGTGTAACTGGAAGGCTGCAGGCTGATACACTCACTTTGCAAATGACAACCTAAAAAGCTACCTCCAAAAAAGAAAAAAAAGGAAGGAAAGAAGAATTCACGTGGCTATCAAGTACACCTCACGCAAGTAACTAGTTTTAAAGACACAGTAACTGGAAACAGTAATCCCTGGAACCACCACTCAGTGCAAGCATTCAGATAATACCCAGTCTGCTCCCATCCCCCATTCTCTCCTCATTAACTTTGCCAGGATCCACCCTGCTCTGTATGTGAATGAATTTTTTGGTCTCTATTTATACTATTATGGTGAAGTTTTACTGTCTTCCCACCCTTCTCCCCAGAAAGAACAACGTAAAGGATCAACATGTGCCACCTCAAATACACCAATTCCGCATAAGGATTACTGCACTGAAGGCATGTGAGAGTCAACAGATGCAGAAGGAAGCCTTCCTGGGGCTTCCCTTATCTAGCTAAAGCAGAAAGTGAGAAATGAGGACTCCATAAATCCCCCCTCCTGGGGAAGTTCCATGGCCATGAAGAAGGACCTATATAAACGAACTTTACTTCATTACTATCCCCCATATATTTACCTTCTGACAGTTTGCCACCCTTGGAAGCCTACAACCTCTTCTTTGTCTTGTCACTTCTCTACAAATTTATTGTTCTTTGTGAAGATGCTATATAAGCCCAAGTTCTAACCATCCCTTTGAGTTACTCATCACTGAGTTTCTCCCTCGTGTGTGCGCCATGCATGTGTTAATAAACTCTGTTTTTCTCTTCTTAATCTGTCTTTGTTCAGTCTAATTTGCAGGGCCCCAGTGAGACAACCTAGAAGGGTAGAGGAAAACAGTTTTTTCATCCCCTACAACAGTTTATCAGTAGAATAGTTTTAGCTCTCCTGGAATCTTCAGGTTTCATAGAGACAGCTGTTTCAACATCAAAGTATGTAACTAGATCATGAAGCAAAGAATTTTAAAACATAAAAAAAAAAGAAAACCCAAAGCCAGAAATGCAAGGAAGGTCAAGTGGCTCCAGGGAAAGTTACATGAAACAACAGGAATATCTTGCTATCAATCTTCCTTGTTCAAACATCTCGCTGTTGCATGGATTCAGTCACATTACTGCCATCTTCCCTCTGTGCCCAGGGAGAAAGAATTCCTCTTTTCCACACTAGAGTAAGTATATAGAGATGGTATCTTCCTATGATACATCATAACTGAAACATGTTTTCTGTTTTTTGAATAATAAAAACACGCAAGCCACTTCACTTTAAAATTTGTAAAACAAGCAGTACTTGCCCATTTAAAGCGACTGATGCAGGGTGAGAGAAGTAAAACTTCACCATCATTAGCCACATGTTCCTGCTGCCTTGTTTCCTCCATTCATAAAATTCTACCTCCACAACTCACACAGTCAAGGCTACTCAGTCCAGAAACAAAGCAGTTTAGACCAAACACATTCTCATCATGGTAAAAACTGAACCCTGGACTTTCAACAAACTTAAAGCAGTTCATGTTTTCTAGGCTGCTCTCCCTAAACAGTCTCTTCTGCTCTGACCTGGGCAGTCTGTCTGCTCAATATTCAGACAGATCTGCTTCCCAAATGCAGAGCCAACAATAGGCTACAGGAATCACAGGGGAATTTTGTTGGTTTGTTTTTGTAAATACAGATCCTCTATGGAGCTTTTGATTCCTTAAACCTGAGATGGGATGATGACTTAGATGTACAACCAGCTTTGGAAACCACTAGTTTTGACAGGACAAGACTCTACAAGACCAAGAAGCTTCGGCACTTTAAAATGAAGATAAACAGGCATTGTCTTTAAAACAACTTTGATGCAATCCTACCTGTGAGGCTGGGCAAGATAAAATCCAGAAAATTATACATAAACTTCTTTTAAAAATCACATCACTATACATGTACTCCAGTTTGGCTAAAATGAGCAAAAGTTTTTCCCTTAACAATTCTATTTAATAAAACTAAATATATGAGGAACATATGTATTTAGTTTCTTGAAACCAAATTAAAGGGTTAATTGGAGGGAGAATATATAATCATTCTTGTTTAATTTTGCTATTTGTGGGTAAGTCTTGTTTCCAGCTTTATTGAGATATAATTGGCATATAACATATCTAAGTTTAATGTGTACAATGTGATGATTTGATACACATATGTATTGTGAAATGATTACCACAATAAGGTTAGTTACCACCTCCATCATCTCACATCATTATCATTTTTTGTGTGTGTGGTTCTTTCCTTTTAAGAAAATCCAGAGCTTTCATGATTAAGCTGTGCCCCCTCACGGAGGCGTTTCAGAAATGATGCCAGAATCTATTTCACCATCACTTATTAATATATGTTTTCAGATTTTAAGATTATTGAAATTATTGTATTAGTTACTGCTGTAATATTTATTTGAATTAAAAAATAAACTATAAAAAAAAGAAAATCAAGATCAATCAGACCTTTATAAATATTACGTCAATAACTAAAAAAAGAAAGTCACTATGGAACACATTATTTTCTATTTTCATCGCATAATCTCAAAGCTCTTTCCGATAAATCCCGTGTCGTCCTGAGCTGTCCTTTATGGGGAGAACAGTTATCAGTAGGAACGCAGGGGGATGCGGGGAGCTGTCCCTGGAGGAAGGAGAAGACAGAAGCTCAGAAATCACATTATGAGTTTGTTTTTTCAATCTCAGTTTCTATTCATATTTTAAAAACAGAAAAACTGATGTTTACCAGGACGTTACCCCTTGGAGTACTGTTTTACAGGGCACGAGGGACATTATAAATTGTAATTTATTCCTTGGTTTAACCTGTTGTTTTTGTGATCTCTTAAACTTGGCTAATCCAAGCTGAATTGCTCTCTAATTAGAGCTTAAAAAGTTACACAGAAGGAGATCAAATGGCTACCTTCATGTGAGATGAACATACGTGAAAGAACTTTATAAGATGTAGAGAGCCAAAATGGGTGTTACCGTTGTCATTTTATTATAGATACGGGAAAATCCAATCTTGTCCTCTGCAGCCACAGGGCATCTTCCACTCACCAGACGCCCAAGGTTGTAGTAACAATCCGGGTATTTCCTCCTGTGTTTGATTGCTGTCCGGTAACTCTGCTCCGCGGCTTCGAACCGTTTCAGGCTGTTCTGCACTATGCCCAAATTCATCCACGCGGCGGCAAAGTCCGGCCTGGAGGATGATTTTTAAAAAAGATAAACGAGGAAAAGAAAGGCTTAGCCTGCAGCAGGCAAGAGCGCATCTCTGCACCACGAGCATAACTAGAAAGACAATGCTCACTGTATCTGTACAGCCAAAGAGAGCAGCTCCTCCGCTTCCCGCAGCTCATTCCTTTCTTTTAAGATGTTTCCAAGATTATTCATGGCGTGGACGTATTTGGGATTTAATCTGGAAGTGGAGAGAGAAACCAAGCCACCTGTTAATGCTCAGTAGTCTTTACCAAACTCTCAGGAACTGGCAAAGATATCTTAAAGTTGGGGTCTTTATGCGGACAGGCTTTTAATCCTAGAAAGTTAAACCAAGACGCGTATATAAATGAAATGAGAGGCTTGCAGTACCTCACAGCTTCCCGGTAATATCGGATGGCGGCTGTCTGATTGCCTTTGTCAGCCAGGTTTTTGCCAACATTGTAGTGAACCTGAAAATATAGACAATCACTTGGCCATCAGCTGACAGACTTCTTTGTTCTGGGGTATCTACCATTTCTTGTAACTGAAAACAAAAGGCAAATGTATTAAAAAAAAACCCACCCACCAGAACTTGAGCTAAAACCCTACGGAGGGCTGGCCAGGGCTGTGCTTTAATCCCCCGCCTGTAGAAGATTCCCCGAAAGGGCGGTAACAAGCAGACGTCCTGCTGAAGTACGACAGAAGGATGTTTAACCAAAGAGCTCACCAGAGAGAAGTGGCAAATTACGAAGCTGGGCTGGTTTTACTGCTAATCCCTCCACTCGCCCCCCCTCCCCCCACACCTCCGTCCTGCACTGGGGCTGAAGATGTGGTCAGTCGCCCGTGGACGGGAGAGGGAGGAAGACGAGTCTGTGTTATTCACCACAGCCCTTTTCCGTGGCATCACAAACACTCTCCTTCACGCTAATAATCCCCTCCCTCAGGTGATGACCGATGCCGCTGCACCCCAGTTACAGATAGAGTGGTGGGCAAACCCGTCAGACCCCTGCCTCCTGGAGCCCCCGGCTGTGAGTCAAATGACTGCACCATAAACGTGTCACTGGAAGGTGTGCGGGGCCTGGAGGAAGGTGAGTCCCGAGGGCGGCTCCTGGTTTGAGTGTGGGGAGGCTGTCCTGTGAAGGGCCTTCCAGCTGGGCGGGGGTCGGGGGGGGTGGGTCACTAGGTCAAGGGACTCTGGTAGAGGAAGCGTCCCAGGCAGAGCAGGCAAGTGGGCAGGGTCCCTGGGCTGGAAGGAAGCCTGGGATGTTCAGTTGAACAACTACAAGAAGCACAGCGCCGCTGGGGTGCAGAGGGCAGGGGGGACCAGGCCTGAGAGTATGGGGGAGCAGGCTGCCCAGGGAACCCCGAGTGAGCGGCGGCAGGTCTGGTTTTTAGTCTTTGTCGCGAGAGCAACAGAAGGCCAGCACAGGGTCTGTAAGTGCATGAGTTTCCGAGGACTGTCATAACAAAGTACCACACGCTGGGGCTTGGGGCCCTTAAGACAACAGAAATGTATTCCCTCATAGTTCTGGAGGCAAAGATTAAGGGGTGGCAAGGTTGGTTTCTACTGGAGGCTCTGAGGGAGAAACTGTTCCATGCTTCTCTCCTGTCTTCCGGTGGTTGCCAGCAATCCTTGGCGTTCCCTGGCTGGCAGCTGCGTCACTCCAGTGTCTGCCTCTGTCTTCACATGGCCTTCTCCCTGCGTTTGTCTGTGTCTCTGCTCTCTCTTACAAGGACGCCGGTCATACTGGATTAAGGGCCCACCCTCTACCAGTATGAACTCATCTTAACTTATATCTCAATGACATCTGCAGGGACCCCATTGCCAAATAAGGTCACATTCACAGGTACCAGGGGTTAGGATTTGAACACATCTTTTTGGGGGCACAATTCAACCCATAACAAAAGCCAGGGGCAGGAGGGTGGCAGAGGGTTATAATCAGATCTATGTTTATGTAAAATAAATCACACTGTGGGAAACACGTGAGTGGGGAAGAAGCAGACATCAGTGGTCCAGGGAGAGCCTGTGGCTGTGGTCCCAGGGAGTGAGGATAGCAGACTGAACTAGGGTGGTAGTGGGCAAGCGGAGGGATGTGAGTAACATCATGGGAGCAGAAGAGCACAGAAATTGCTGAGGAATTGATAGGAGTGGGGAAGCACGTCGAGAATGAATGCTAGGTTTCTAACTTTCACAGCTGAGTGACTGATGGCTTTCAAGGTGATGTGACGAGTGGACAGGCTTGTTTGGGGGGATAGGAATCAGGCTGATTTTGAAGTCCTTGGAAAACTTAAGTGGAGAGATCAAGGTGGCCACGTGAGCTCAGGAGTCAGTAGCAGGCTGGGGACACCAACGTGGCAGGCAGGGAGCCGCAGGCGATTAAAGCCACGGGTAGTGTGATCACCCAGAGAGCCAGCCTGCAGACGAAAAGCTCCCATACACACTTCTCATTTCACTCCTCTCATCAAACTACAAGCTGGAGAAACCAACAGGGATACACCAATAGAAAGAGAACAAGGTGATGAAAGTGTTCTAGAACCAGATGGAGGTCGTGGTCCCATGACAATGTGAATGCACCAATGACACTGAACTGTTGACTTTAAAATGGTTAATTTTAAAATTATTTAATAATAATCATTTTATTCTGAAAAACATGGGAAGTTTTTTTTTAGTTTATTTTTTAATTGTGGTAAAATAAACAAAACTTAAAAGTTACCATCTTCACCATTATTAGGTGTACAGTTCAGTAGGGTTAAGTACATTCATACTGTTGTGCACCCAATCTCCAGAACTCTTCATCTTGCATATTTGAAACTCAGTAACCAGTAAACACTAACGTTCCATTCTCCCCTGCCTCTAGCCCCTGGGAACCCCCACTCAACTTTCTGTTTCTATGAATTTGACTACTCTAGACACCTCATACAAGTGGAATCATACAGTATTTGTCCTTCTGTGACCGGTTTATGTCACTTAGCTTAACGTCCTCAAGATTCATCCATGTTGTAACATGTGTCAGAATTTCCTTCCTGTTTAAGGCTGAATAATATTTCATTGTATGTATGTACCACATTTTGTTTATTCATTCATCTATCGATGGACACTTGGGTTGCTTCCACCTTTTGGCTACTGTGTATAGTGCTGCCATGACCACGTGGGTTCAAATATCTCTTTTAGATCCTGCTTTCAATTCTTTTTGGTATATATACACTCAGAAGTGGAACTGCTGGATTACATGGTAATTCTATTTTTAATTTTTTGAAGAACTAAAATGGTTAATTTTATGTTATGAGAATTTTGCCTCAATTATAAAAAAAGATAGAGAGAATTTTTAATGATTAAAGTGGGTGGTAAAGTAGACTAGAAGAAACAGACTCATAGCTGCAAACCTACTAGAAATTCTCAAGTCATCTTAACTCAAGGGCACCAGGGAGGCCAACTTAATGGCATTTTCTCAAGTGTATGTGGGCTCAGAAAAAATTACAAGGAAAGGAGCTGGGACCCAATCTGTGACCAGGGCAGCAGAACTGCACAGACTCATGAGGACTAGTAGCAAAAGTATTAATTGATAATCAAAAGCTCCTTTTGGAGGCTTACAATGTACAGGCCAATAGGTATCTCAGAGGAGATGATGCTACAGAAATTCATTCAGTTAGGTGTGTTACGTGTGACTAATAATAACGACAGTCACATCGGCAGCGGTATGTGCTGAGGGCTGCCAAGAGCCAGATGCAGGGGCTGGCACTGTACCCACAGTCTCTGCTCACAGCAGCCCTGCCAGGTGGCTGCTGTCACCCTCCCTTCCGAGGGGAGGGACTGCTGCAGCATTGTCAAGCGTCTTACTCGAGGCTGCGGTGCTGGATTTGAACCCAGGCTCCAAAGCCTGTGTTTTTCTCACGATATCACACCCATTTACTAGGGCGCTAAGTGAAGATGGGGCTGATTGCTCAAGGTGATTTCTAGACCCACTCATTCAGACCATCTATTATTTTTCCTAAAGTAAAATAATGTTTCTCGTTGTGTGTTAAGGGCTGAATTGCGTCTCCCAAAATTCATATGTTAAAGTCCTAACCCCCAGCACCTCAGAATGTGATTGTCTTTGGAGATAGGACCTTTAAAGAGGTAATGAAGTTAAAATGAGGCTGTTAGGGTCCCTAACCTAATATGACTGGTGTCCTTGTAAGAACAGGAAATTTGGACACACAGAGACGCCAGGGGTGCGTGCACACGGAGGTGAGACTATGTGAGCACACAGCGAGAAGGCTGCCATCTGCAAGCCAAGGAGAGAGGCCTCAGGAGAAACCAGCCCTGCTGACACCTTGATCTTGGACCTCTGGCCTCCAGAACTGTGAGAAAATAAACTTCTGTTGTTTAAGCCACTCAGTCTGTGGTACTTTGTAATGGTAGCCCTAGCAAACTAATATATTGTGAAATGCAGTAATGGTTTAAACACGTTCAAGTAGCATTACATCAGAACACTTCAGACCCTCCCCCGAAAATATAATCACATCCTGCCTTATCAATCATAACCTATAGTTATAGCATGTCTTCAAAAATACTAATATTTCTGGAAGGGTATGGAGTGACATTCTTTAAGCATAAATGTAACAGATTTTTTTAACTGCCAATTTTAAAGTATATACATTTATTTTTACCTAGTCTGACAAAAGGATCACAAGCAGAGATATCACAATGATAGAAATGTGTGCTATTGTGCAGCGCACAGTAAAATTTAAACTTTCTGAACCAAATTATTGCCCATTTGTAGGCATTATCATCTTCAAATTATAGCCTGGAGGAGGCCAGTCAATGCTGTGCCCAGAGCACGTGTTTTGAAAGATATGTTCTAAACGGTCCGACTTTGCACCTCCCCCAGCCCCAGCCTGGAAGAGTTGCTTCACCTCCTGTCCCGCGCACAAAAGAACGAATCTGGAGACAACCTTCGAGCACATGCTCGTGGTCCCCAGAATACAAAGACAGCTTCTACTCAGACTCAACACGACTCCCGCCTCTTCCGCCCCCGAGCTCCTGCAGCTCTCCTTTGTTACGAGGAAATTCTGTTTTCTCAAAAAAAAGCTCAAAGTGTTCAACCGCCCTCTGCAGTATAGACGGTGTTCTGTGAGACACCCAGAATGCCCAAGAGCAGAGGATCCGGAGATAAAGAAGGGGCACTCTGGAAATGCAGACTGCATTTGTGTCAATGGAACTACTTAAAAATCTGATACAGCCCTAGAAGGCAAGCTGTCTGTCATTAAGAACTGTAAACAGGTTTACCCAGAGGCAGCCTTATCCTATGGGTTATATGCAGGGAATTGTTTGAACAGAAAACAGCTGCTTAGATAACCTCTTGTTAAAAAAAACCCACACAGTTTCCTTAAAATAGTGTTTAAAGAATGATTGATTTTTTTCCCCATGGAATGTAAAAGATTGAAAAAGCCTGTTTATTCTTGAACTTTCCCTCTAGCCTTTGTGATTCATACACTGAGGCAGTGAGGCAGCACAGAAGCCACAGATAAAACCCACCACTGCAACTGGGCGACATGTGACACAAATCACACAAAACCATCGACGATACAAGGCCCTCACCACCAGCGCTAAAACCAGCTTGTTTCAAACATTCTGCCAATATTTGATGTTAAACTTAAAATGTTTCAAACACATAAAAACCCTATAACCCATCCTGGTTCATCCTTAAGGAAATACCTCATTGTGGTATCTGATCCTTTCCATTGTTAAAGGAATTTAGAATTGTATCACAGAGTTGATACAAAGTGCAACATACTTTTAAGCCTTAAAAACTAGAAGTGACTGTACATATAATTAGATACTTGGTATCTTATACACAGTAGGCTCAAGGAATTTAATTTCCATTTGGCTCAGTTTAATCACTAATATTCAGTGCCTAACATATGCAAGGCACTGTGGGTAATTCAAATGCAGACCAGGCACGGCACGACCTACGTGGATATTGCAATCTTTTGAGAAAGATGAGTCTCAGTTTGTAAATCTTGGCCTAATCTAGAGCCAGGTGCCAACTGCTTACTTAACATTCAATGAATATGAAGTGGAAACCAGTACAGAAAATGTATTGCCTGCAACAGAGTTGAGCAAAACAAATGTCTTCTTAAACGAGATCTCTTCCCTGAAATCAACCTAGATTTTTTCCAAAGAAAGGAAGACAATTTTATTACACTGCAATTTATAGCAGAAATTAAAAAAAAAACTTCCATCCTGCTCATATGGAATGGTATCACTGAAAAGAGTTCTTAGAAAGGACATCACCACCGAGTCCATGTTGAAGATGGGGTCTGGTACACATGTCTTAAATTAAAAAGAGAAAACTATACACACAGGCATAGGATGGTTGTGTGCACACCCTGTGTTTTCTAGCCTGTAATATATGAAATCACTTACTAGGGCAGATGTAGAGGCACAAATGTCACATATGTCCCAGCCCCCCTCATTTACTAATCTGGGCACCACACTATACCAGGTCTCTATCTAGCCACCTAAATACTAACCTTTCTATGCCTCAGTTTCTCCTATTTGGAAAAATAAAGAAAACAATACTCTCTCTCTAAAAACCTTAGGGGGAGGATAATGGAGATTAATAATAGAGCCTCTACAAAGAAATCTTAGTTCCTTGTGCGGAATGACTATATAAATAGAATATATAATTACTGTGATTCAAACAAAAAAGCAAAAATAAAGCAAACCTATTAACATTTATGAAATTAAATCACAGGCAATTTATTTTTAGTAGCATAGGATAAATTGATAGGCCAGCAAAGCAAATTAACAATATAAGCCTGAAGCCACTCACTCTTTTATCTAAGTCTCTTAACTATAAAACATGAACAAGATTTTTTTAATTCAAGAAAAAGACAAACAGGGAGTCAGCACCTTTTATACTATTCTTCACTTCAGGGTCACAATAAGATGTCAACTATTCATTAGATTTATTCATGTAATTTTGTCTGAAATTATTTTGCTTTCTCTTAATAGAGAATGTGGAAATGAGACAGAACTCCACAGAGTTCTTTGTCCCCCCCGCTCAAAGGATCACATTTAGGCATCCTAGGAAGCTCCAATTCTGATGACACAAGAGAGAATGCAGCATTATTTGATAATAATAATAATAATAATGTATACTAACACAAAACGCTTCTAACCTAACCCCTTAGCCTGCCACTTTGAGCAAGTAGCATTCCCTTCTTCTCATCTAATGCAACAATCAAAACTAAAGTGAGCCTAAGAAAGCTAACATTTCTTGAGCACTTACTCTATTCTACCTACCACGTTAGGGCACCTCAGACACTATATTTCACGATGGTCTCACAGCAAACCCAGGAGATAGGCATTACGCCCCCTTACAGACAAGGGCACTAAAAGTTCAAAAAGTTTAGTTTTGCCCCAAGAGGCACAACTAGTTAAGTGAAGAGCGTGAGTCATCAAGATACAGGTGAAACAAATTCCTACCAGAGGCTTCAACAAAAACACTGCCAATTTTAAAGTCTACACATTTATTTTTACTTAACCTGACAAAAGGAATCACAAGCAGAGAAACCATAGGTGATAGAAACGTGTACTACTGCACACCAAACAGCATAATTTAAACTTCCTGAACCAAACTGCTGTCCATTCAAAGTGTTAGCATCTCAAATGACAGATTGGAGGAGGCTAGTTAATGCTGTGGCCAAAGCGTGCATTTTGAAGTGTGCTCTCAATGGTTTGACTCTGCACCTCCCCGAGGCCCATGTGTGGTGTTACCCTCCTGCCAGCACTTCAAAAGGTGATTGAACCAAGTGGAAGATGAATAAAACCTCATTTAAGTAATGTGCTGTTTCACTGACACTGTCTGGTTTTAATGATTTCTTTTGAGTTATTTTGGATAAGTGGAATTTTAACAAATTTTATCAAAATCATTAAAAAAAAAACAACAAAGAAAAATCCAAGTATTTGGTGATGGTCTTATGCTAGATTCTGTGTGAAAGTAAACATTCTTCTGACTCAGCTGTTGAACTTCAAACATACCCTAGTAAAGTCTTTCTAAAGTAGCGAGGCAGTCTACATACCTTGGCATTGAGAGGACACACAGACAGGGCGCTTCTAAAAAGCCGCTCTTCACTCCGCCACTCGCAGCTGCGAGTCACGCATCTCAGCATGTTTATGAATAAAATTCCCAGTACGAAAGCAGCGATTAGTTTCTTAAGAAGAGAGAGACATGGTAAACGTCATTAGTAAAATCCATCCACTCGTCCTGGTGATGAAGGGCACCACTCTTGGCCAATACCTTTTTCCTCGTATGTTTACTGAGAGCTCCGAATCCAAAAGTCAGCAGCATGCAGTACCCAGCACTGGGGAGGTAGAGGACTCGCTCTGCCACCACAAAGCCCACTCGGAAGAACAGGTTACTCGCAGGAAGAAATGGGATAATGAGAAATCCCAGGCCCAGCGTAAGGATCCTGGAAAATGAGAAGTACTTAAAATGGCTATTGCAGACTTCTCAAGAAATATGTCCTACTCAACTTGAATGATAAAGACTTTTTTTTTCTTCAGCCCGCTAACTGAAAAAAGGTATCAGAAGCAGCAAAGAAATGTCATCAGTAGAGAGGGTTTAGCCTGGCTGTATTAGGATAAGACATAAAAATCTTACTAAGGCCCTTAGTATCAGGCATAAAACTTACAAGTCACATGAAGACATCATGAAAAAAGAATGACTACATTTGTGAGGCCTTATTAATTCACCTACTCCTAATTCTACCTCACACCATGTAGGCGTTGAAGAGCTCAGTGGATATTGGTCCCAATTAGTCCAACATAGTTTTCATGGGGAAAAAAAAATTTCCTCCCTAAACTTAACAGGAATAATAATACTTAACTAGTTTAAGCTTTATAAAATCTGACATAAACTAATATCATTTTTGGGTGCTACATCACCAAAAATTTCAGGCAAACAAAAAGAAAGCTGAGCAATAAAACACTTCTTGAACTAGGCAATCCTTTCTAATGTCCCATATGATGCAAGAGGATGGATTAAAAGCTACGTCAAATATGGTGGCTCCTTCCCAAACTCTGTGCCAACAGTATTTAAAAAAATAAAATCCAGGGCCAGCCTGGTGGCGTAGTGGTTAAGTTCACATGCTCCGCTTTGGCGGCCTGGGGTTCACGAGTTTGGATCCTGGGCACAGACCTACACACCACTCATCAGACCATGCTGTGGCAGCATCCCACATACAAAATAGAGGAAGACTGGCACAGATGTTAGCTCAGTGACAATCTTCCTCAAGCAAAAGGAGGAACATTGGCAACAGATGTTAGCCCAGGGCCAATCTTCCTTACCTCAAAAAAAATAAATAAAATAAAATAAAATAAAATCCTATTGCACATGTATAAGTGAATTGGGACTAAAGTTTGTTGCCCTTTAGAATTACAAACCAATTTAAGACACAGGTAAACTTGAAAACCTAATTTATTTTGAGAAATTACGAATCTAATTCCATAAACACTTATGCTTAAAGGAAATCATCTTAAATAGTTTTCTTTTTCATGAAGAACATTTGCTTCCCCCTAATTATTTTCTCAATAACATTTTTTTTTCCTTTTTTGGTGAGAAAGAATAGTCTCTTTGGGGCAGCAGTTTATTTTGTACCAAACAACAACAGAAGGAATCACTAGCTTCCACCAGGGTTTTCTGAAGGAGAATTGTGAAATAATGGGCACAACACACATCAATTACACTCTCTGTTCTGACCATAAATTACTCTTTACCACCTACAGAGAAAAGGATCTCAAAATGCTACTTCACGGGCAAAGGGGGAGAGGGGACGCAGCAGCCATCCCTCCCCCCTCCTCCAAGTTCACTCCCCGTGAGTTGAAGCCAGCGATGGATTCCCAATCGGTAGAACTCATTGTACCCATAAATATGTATTTGAAACAAATCTCCTTCGACATTACTTCCACAAAATTGTTAAAATGATCAGTGCTGGATTTAGCAAAATGCTTCTGACTCAACCTTGTGTGCAAGTTAAAATTCAGCGCTCCTCTCACCTTCTCCTGTGGCTGTCTTCAGAGCACAGGGCTTGGCGTATTAGGCCAATTAGGCAGATCCAGAGAGCTGCTAGTGCAATTACCCTCCAGTCACCAACCGACTTAATGAGGGGGATGCAGCCCATTGACCAATCAAAACACAGCCACCAGGGGCACAGCAGCAGCCAGGCATTCAATGAATAGTAGTAATTATAGTTTATGGCCTGTCAGTCAAAAGGAAAACAAACATTTATTTGACACTGAACTTGAAAAAATATATATATCCTAACTCCACTTTTGAGGCATCCATACGCCTCTATTCAAAGAGAGCAGTTGTATAAAAGAAAACGTTGCCACTTTCTACATTGGGCATGGGGCTGTAGTTTGCACTTTATTAAATGCATTCAGATTTTAAGAAATAAAAATACAGCAAACCCACCAGACTCTGCTATACATTTGTTATATTTCTGGTCAAACTACGTCTAATTTACTTAGTGATGCCCAAAGTGACCCAGGAAATCCGAGGCACAGGGGCATCTGTGTGTGTAACAACATAAGAATAGGGTTCTATGGCCTTTCTCTTTATTTCTGTCTCTATGAAATGCATGGCTAAGAATCTGTGGCTTGACACCCTTGCCTTCAGAAAAAGCAAACCTTTACAATAAAGAGGATCTTGACACCGTTAGACTTTTACAGATACCACTGATATTGTTATATTTTGTCTTCACCCCACCACATCAGTTTCCTTTATAACAAAAGTAATGGGGTCAGGGGACACTTTAACGAGGCTGGCAAGAAACCTGATATTAGAAGGAAGCACTCCTCCTTAATTTTGATTAGAAAGGAAACACAAGGGGCTTCTACCCTCTCAATCCCCTAATAAAAACCTGGTTCATCCTAGAATATCCTTAGTGAGAACAAACAAACATGGAGGTGTTCCATTTATTAGCGATTTTGTGGGGGTGCAGGGGAGGGAGATGAGGAGGGGGGATGAAGGATCTGAGATTCTGGTGGGCAAAGAAGATAACCCAGGGGCGGCAGACTCGGAACTCACCCTGACCAAAGCGCTGTCTGCAAAGGAGGCGGGGTTGTCCACCTCGGTGAATGCCGGTGGCCCAGTGCCCATGATTCTCCAGCGCACGAAGAGCACCCCTGCTCCCCCCGAGGCCAGGAGGGTTATTCTGAAGAGGAGGCCTCCATTCCTGAGCACACTGATGTTCTGAAAGGACAGCCCAAAGTCCCTGATGTCCCAGATTTTCAAATAAAAGTGCAGCCAAGCCAGGTACAAATGTGCAGCAATTCTCCCTAAACTTTGTTGACACTGTGCTTTAAAGGGCCAGCTATCTCAGAATTCAAAATCGCAAGAAATACTTTGAAAATGGCATTTTAAATCAGCTGGTACTTGACATTTTCCACGCCTGGGCTGGAGACAGAAGTATACTCACCTCTAATGACTTGTCCTTATGGAGTACCTTCTGGACAATTTCCAGAACATTTAATTTGCCTATCACCAAGATGTCAAAGACTGCATTCAACCCCTAAGGAGGCAAAGCAAGGCAATCAGTGACGGGAGAGCCTGACTCTGATTAGGTAGCAATTATACTTCACAATTTAATACTGAATCTAGACGAGGAATGTAGTAGATTAGATAATCATGGAAGACCTCTTCAGCTCTAAAAAAATCCTCCCCTATTGTTTCTATGAAATTAGCTCATGGTAATCTATTATAGCAAATTTGTTATCTAGTAAATCCTTGTTAGCCATAATTTCATAGTCTGCATATAAGAGTGCCATAAGATTCAGGATAGCTAGAAATTTGGGGTTCCCAGGAGAAGTTCTGTAGAGGTCCCTCTTCCCCTTTTTTTTTCTTTACTATAAAACAGTCCCTTAGTTGATGTAACAGAGTGGCTACCTGTGCAGTAATTGTGCCTAAGAAGATAAAGGCAACCATCAACCTCAAAAACCCAGCCACAAAAGTAAATACACCTCCAGAACCTCAAGTGCTGACTGATTTTGGTAAGGGCAGTAGAAGTGGGACCAGAACATTTAGAATAATCTCTGAGGGGGCTTGGGAGATCTATCAGGGTCAGACTCCTGGATGTCCACCAGCTGTCCCTTCTTGCTGGGCACATGGCCTGACTGCATTTCCCAGCCTGCCCTGTGGTTAAGCAAGGTCATGTGACTGAGTTCCAGCCCAGGGAACATGGGAAGAAGTGACAATGCCCCAACCTGGAGGTCTGGTTACAGACCTGGGCGTGCTCCTCCACTCACTTCTCCTTCAGTGGCTGTGATGGAGACGATGGAGATGATCAGGGCGACTTTAGAAACTACACACTGAAGATGGCACAGCCTCTGCCAGCCTGGGCCCACCACGTGGAGGACAGCCAGCTCTGTCACGTGAAGCCTTGCCCACGACTACTGGGTGAACGATAACTTCAATTATGTGAAGCCAATGAATTTTGGGAGTTTGATACTGAAGCTCCACCTATGCCACCAGCCTCCAACAGCACCACGATGGTTTCTTTGGCAGCTATTATACCTACAGTCACAGGCTGAAGGCCGGATGAGCTGTGGATTCCACTGTCTACCCTGCAGTGGACTTTCTACAGATGTCACTGCCACAGGTAACATCATCTAGCAGAACTCCCTGCTCAATCTGGATAAAGTGGTCAGAATATACATGGCATATATGGTTAAAGCTGCCCCTAAATGACTTGGGTCTTTTTAATATGGGGCTTTGTGGCAAAGAGGATCATAAATCATCAGAAGCCAGTGGTAATTTGTGGTTTTCAGAGCAAGGATGACATTCCTACTTAACCCTCTCCCATAAATGCTGGGAGCCATTAATTATCCAATACACGGGCCAGCGCTGGGTTAATCATTTCAAAGAATTCTGGTTTTATTCACCCATGCGATACACGATTTTAGTGGGTCACAGAAGACCATTTCTGCCTGGGTGTAAACCATTTTCCAGAAGGCAGAAGCTCCATTTGTTTTTCTGCCTGTGAGCTAGACAATAGTCACCAAGGGGTGATGGGGCCGTGTCATCACGAGGACAAACTTGGGTTTGGCACTCCCTCCTCCTTCCATTTAAATGCATCATCAAAATGTCCACATTCTAATAAAATTTTTGAAAACAGCTAAATTTCACCATATCTCTATTCACATAAATTTGACCTAACTCTTTAGTGCTTTAGTGCAAATGTTAATGTACGTAGGAGTCACCTGGGGACCTTGTTATACGGAGATTCTGATTCAGCAGGCCTGGGGTGGGTTCTGAGATCTTAAATTTCTAATAAGCTCCCAGAAGATGCCGATGCTACTGGACCTCCTACCACACTTTGAGAAGCAAGGGTTCAGAGCAGTGGTTCTCAATAGGACGAATTTGTCCCCCAGGAGATGCCTGACAATGTCTGGAGACAGTTTAGGTTGTCACAACTGAGGCTCCTACAGGCATTTAGAGGGTAGAGGCCAGGGCTGCTGCTAAACATCCTACAACGCACAGGACAGCCCCCCATAAGAAAGAATGATCCAGCCCAAAATGTCAATAATGCCAACACTGGTTTAGAGCAAACATAAAAACAGTTACTTATGAAATTCAAGTCTCTTTGTACAGTAATTCTTTCTACACCATTTCCTAACTAGCCAACCTTAATCTTACAGATCGAGCCCAATAAAACTGCTGATCTTTGCCCTGACTTGTGAAACCCCAAATAGCTTTGCTCTTTCTTTCCCAAGCTATTCCCATATGGGCCATTCACATCCCACATCTTTGTTTTCCATCTCTCTACCTCTGCTCACATCCCTAATTTCTAAATTTCCCTCTAACAATGTAAGGCAGAGATGTGGCTAGAATGGAGAAAAAGGAAAGTGGATGTCAATGCCTCTCCCTTCCTGGGGCTTCAATTCTGATCAGACCCAGGACGTGCATGCCTCTACTCTTCAGAGGCCCTCTCTTCTCCTCTGACATTTCCAGTTGAAGCCAAGTATAACATAACATACATCAATACTTGTTTAATTGGGACCAGAAGCAGGGATGGGGTCAGACACTGTTGTATTTAGGACTGCTGAAATATGAAGAGCATCCTAGAAAACTCAAACCACTCTTTTCTCTTTTTCTACAGGACCGCTCCAAGAGAGCTAATCACCAGTCTTTAAGAACCTTCCTCTCTCCATTTCCACCAGTTGCTAAGATAGTCAACTGAGACTGTCAATTCCCATCTGAAAAGCCAGGATTGTGACAGCACAAGTCATTGGTCCAGAAAGGTCTACGACTGCAGGCCGGCAATAGGGTAGAGAAGTAGAGGAGGTCACAGAGGCAGGGCCAGCCCCACTGATCTTTATAGGAGGGGCAAGGGTGCGTATAGAGAGCAGGCCCTGACCACATCCTGGGTCTTACCAGCACGGTGATCCCTTGCTCTTTGCACAGCATGGCCACCGCTCCCAGGAGGATACTCAGCAACACCCAGAAGGTAGAATGCGTTCCCTCCTTGTTACCTGCCAATTAAGAAAAATGACAAACGTAAAAGTCATACAACACAGCTCAGTCTTGTTAGCACCAGGAACTACAATTCTAAGCCTGCACCTTAAATAGCCACAATTTAAGAACAGAGTTTGGTATTCTGACAGCATTGCTCTGTGGGCGTGTGTCAGACCCCTGCCTTTCCGGTTAGACAGCACTCTCTAAAGAAACACACGTTCCTTTAGAACGTACCCTAGCAGGTGCCCAGTGCATTTGGGAGGCAACGTAATGAAGCTCTGGCCACAAAGACATCTCATCGCACAGTCCCCATGAAGCAAGTTCCTTCTTCCCAACCTGCCAATCACCTGACAGGCCATTCTGACAAGTGGTGATGAGAACTCCCACTGAGAGTGTAAGCACTGCATGTGGTTGCACGATGACCCCAGCAGTTACCGCTGCTGTCACAACAGGGGTGATGAGAACGCCTGAGCTGCTCTGAGAACCTCTAGTCCTCCCAGGACAGGAGTCCAGAGCAGCTCTGCAAATCTCAGCTACTCCTGGGACAGGAATGTGGGCTCTCTGCACATCAGGTGGCCTTAAGATGGGTCTGCTCTGCTACCAGTGTGGAATAGCTCTCACCTGTGAAGGATGCTGGACCACTGACCAAGGCCTGGCACCCACCTAGCACCTGGGGCAGGTAAAGGCCCAGGCCAGGCTGGGCTGCCAACCTGCATGGGGACCGGAGCATCAACAGGAAGCCAAAATATCACTAGAAATGTGAAAGCAGTAGTAAGAAGCTCGGGGTGGGGCTGAGTTCAAGTGATAACCGATGGTCTCTAAACTGAGGGAGGGAGGTCGGGCTATACGCTGTTTGGTGGGTGGTATATGCAACTTGGGGGCCAGAGCTGAACTGCCTGCGAGGAGAGGAAGGGCCATACGTGGTGCTCCTCTCTGTTCTTCCTTGGTGAGGCCCTCACCTCCTCACCTGCACTGGCATTACGAGGCTCGTGGGGAAAATGTCCTCATTCATAACCAGGCTCCAGCAGCAGGAGAGATTCAGAAGTCAAGCAGAAAGGACGTACAGACTAACATTTTCTGATCTTTTTGGCTTTTCTTGGGAATCTCTGCATATCAAATTTCCAGGTTGAATGTACAAAGAGGCAGAGCTGATATAATACAGAAAATGTGTCTTTGGCTATTACAGTTGAGGCACTTGAAGGCTTTTCACGAGCCCAACTGATCAACAGAAAAGCCTCATTAACTTGGATTCCGTCGTCTCATAAAACACAATGAACACTCTTGTTTTAAGCTTTTCCAGTCCTCCCTGTAGCCTGCAGGATCAAGGTGGCCCTTCTGAGAATGGCACTGAAGGCCTTGCTCACCTGGCGGCATCCCCCTCCCCCAACCCCAGCTTCCCCAGTCCGTATTCCAGGCACACCGGCCAGCATTTACTCTGTGCAAAGTGCTAAGTGCAAAGCACTTACTCTGCTTTGCACATTCCTTCTCTTAGGCTAGAATGCCCCCAGCAAAATCCTGCCCCTCATATAAAGCTGTCAAATGTCACTTATGCTGTGACCCCACCCCAGCCCTCCCAGGCAGCCTCCTTTCTCAGCTCACTTGTTTTTTCCAGTCGGAACAGCTGTCTGCACGTCTGACTGCCCTGAGAGCAGGGTCTGTCTCACTCATCTCGGTGCCCCTGACCCCCTAGATTAAATCAGCTGTAGCACCCTAAACTGCCCTTATCACAATCTATCACAACAGTCTTCATAGTGTGCTACAAATACTTGATTTTCTGAATTTTCCCCAGACGGGGGTTTCTCAGCCTCAGCACTACTGTTTGGGCTGGTGAATTCCTTGCTGGAGGGTCGCCCTGTGCATCGTAGGATGTTCAGCATCACCCGGAGCTTCTCCCCATCAGATGCCAGTAGTACTCCCGGCCCTCAGTTGTGACAACCAAAAATGTCACAGACTTTGCCAAATGTCACGGGAGGCGGGGGGAGAAATCACCCCAGTTGAGACCACTGCCCTGAACTAGCATTGTTCACAGTGTGTGGTCCATGGACCTGTCCTTGGATCCTGGAAACGCAGACTCGCGGACCCCATCCAAACCTTCAGAATCAAAACGCGAGGGTGGAACCAGCAATGGGCCTTTTAACCAGGTCTCCAGGTGATCCTGATGCTCACCAAATTTTTAGAAGCATCTCCCTAGATAGGAAGCTTGCTCACAGCAGCATCCCTGCCACCATGCCTGGCTTGTTGCAGCAACTCAAATCTTTATTGACAGAATCCACAGCACCTGACTGCCTCTGGAAAGGCAACGGGTGTTCAGTGAATGAAATGACTATCCACTATCTACTGAAAAGGGCAATAAGCCAACTAATCATAGAACCACAACGTACTAAAAGTTGGAGTACTTCTTTTTTTCTGAGGAAGTTTAGCCCTGAGCTAACACCTGTCGCCAATTCTCCTCTTTTTAGCTGAGGACGACTGACCCTGGGCTAACATCCATGCCCATCTTCCTCTACTTTATATGGGACACCGCCACAGCATGGCTTTGATGAGTGGTGCGTTGGTCTGTGCCCAGGATTGGAACCCACGAACCCTGGGCCACCCAAGTGAAGTGCACGAACTTAACCAACACGCCACGACGCCGGCCCCTGGAGTGCTTCTTAGAGGTTGTGTGGTGATGGAAATGCTGGAATCCTTTCCAGGACACTTCCAGTGGGGAGTCATGAGGCCTTGACTTCAGCGACTTCAGCCATGGGTATTAACTTCCCATGACAGCCCATTTCGGTTTTAAACTTTGGGTTGTTAGAATGTTCTTCCTTAGAGTGAGCCCATGCCTCCTCCCTAAACTTCAGGTCTCGCCTGCCTAGAGCAGCGTCTCTCCAATTGTCCAGGCAGCACAGAGCCTGGAGGTCCAGTTCCCTCTACGGAAAACCACTGTACATCAGTATATTTATTCCATTAAGCAAACGAAGGATAATTCACTTGTAGAAATTACATATAACCAAAAGATCACAATTACGAGCCACAAAAACAACAAAACCCTGTTAAATTAAACATGACTGTATTTGAGTGTTTAGAGATTTATTGGAATTTATTATTTTCTCTGGCATTTGCTAGCAATCATTAGCAGATGAGTGTCCCTAGATAACAAGGCTTTTTAAAAAAATTATGACCAAAATAACCCTAAAGCTAATGTATCGGTTAACTCCTTTTAGGATATGACTTTGAGAAAGGCCCCACAAGTTTCAGCAGCAGAGCACAGGGGTCCAGCTGGCAAGACAGGTGACCACACAATGCACCAGCCAGAGCACTGGGGAAAGCCACGCCTTCTGACACATGACAGAATGGACCGCAGATGACACCCTTAAGGCATGTCCTTTCCACCTTTGTGTACGGTGTATGCCTAGTTCCTTTAGCCCTTCCTCCTGTAACACATCTTCCCAAATCTGTCACACCACTTTCAGGATTTTCTCATATTAGCAGTTCATATGTAAGTAGGCACTTTGAATTAGAAATGAACCCACGTATGACTTTGGGGTCTCCTCTATAGATAAATGGGGTAAAAGACACCCACACCAGGCTCCCGTGGCCCACAGGGTACCACACCAGGCCCCGCACGAGGAGATGGCGCTGTTGGCCCCCAGTCTCAGTCCCCTGTTCTCAGGCCCACTAAGCATAAGGTTCAATAGGTCACTAGAAACCAAAGGCACTTCTCCCCCCATTACCTGGACTTGATTTTTGTAAGCCTCCCCCACTCCCACAATTTGTGTTCATACCTCTTAACGAAACGTAACATGATTTCCCAATGTAAAGCTCCCTGTTCTGAACATTAAAAGCAGGTCCCTTGATCATTGTACATTTCTTCCTAGAAAAACTGAATTAGCTTGTATTTTACTTGACTGTAACATGGATTAACTTTCCCTCTACAGACCAGTGGCTGGATAGGAACAAAATTCCCAGTTCCTCCATTAGAACACCTGAAGGACTGCTTCAGCCCATCCTGAAAGCGATGGGCTCATGTTCCACATGTCTGGCATTTGAAATGGCCTTCTCCTTAGACGGCTAAATCAGAGATTTCACTGAATACAGAAAAATAACACATAGAAAACACAGCTTTCAGATTTACTGATAGCCTTCTCCCTAATCATACCCTATAATTGCACCACACTTCTCAAACCCCAAATTTCTCTAAGGGACCCAGACTCCCTCCACCTCTCAAATCATCTATCACAATTCCTCTGGAAGAGTCCTACTCTTTAATTTTCTCTTAATTTAAATTTCTCCTGATTTTGTTCAAACGTGCAGTATGAAAACGTGAAAGATGAAGACAATGTTTCTTTGCTGAAGAAGTTTCTTCAGTTTCAGTGATAATTAAATGTTAAACGTCACTTCTCAACAATGGCATTTTCAGATCAAAGGCAAAATTTCAGTGGTCAGTTATAAACCTAGTGATGGCTTCACAGAACCACATTCTCGACCTGCCACCGCCCAAAAGAGTACGCATTATAGCTAAGGAGCACCTGAAATTTATCTAGTTCCTATTGAAATGTGTTGTAAGTGGAAAATACAAACCCAATTTTGAAGACACAGTATGAAACAAAAAATGTAAAATATTTCATAACTTTTATACTGACTACATGTTGAAATGATAATATTTAATATATTGGGCTAAATAAAACGTATTGTTAAAATTCATCTCACCTGTTTCTTTTTACAACAAGGCTACTAGAACATTTTACATCACACGTATGGCTCATGTTCTAATTCTACTGCACAGCACTGTGTAGACCACATGCTCAGAGACCCAGCTCATAGGTGAAACGCCTGGCACACGGCCGTTTGAATTCCAAGTCTGCCTTTGAAAACTCGAAGATATGAAATGAGTTTGCCTATTTAAATCCAACTCTTTCTCCCCCAATCCCTACCAGAGTAGCCACTTGATATTTTACCAAGAGTCATAAGAGACTAAGCACACACACTCCAGTTTCTCCAGAACCCAAACTGGAAAGCTTAATTTAATGAATATTTTTTAACTATTTCATATAAAGCAAAGGGGTCCTCGTTACAAATGTGCGGTATGGTGTGCACGATAAACCAAGGCCATCCCAAATGGCGCTGACAGTGTTTCCAGTACTGGGGTGAACAAGCAAGGCCTGGTAAAAATTAAATAATCACCTGGGAAACTGTCCTGAGTTTTGGGACAGCCCAGCCTAGCAGATTTCTGGTAAGATAGCTTGCTCTAGTATAATTTTACCCACGTAATTCCCCAAACTAAGATTTTCTTTGAGTCTTGATTTATCAAGGTGACTAATGCTACCAATTGCCAATATACAGCATAATCTGGATGAATTTGGATTCTGTGACTATGTTCTTACTTGGTAACTAATGCAAGCTACTCTTTTATTTCCAAGTTTGAGCATTTTAATAAGACAACTGAAACAGATAATAGTAGGCTGCCTTGCATATAGGTGGCACTCAATAAATATTTGTTGAATCCGTAAATAGTTTATTTCTGTGTTTATCAGAAGTGTTATTTTATTACCATATTTCTTATGCAATTATGAGGTTAATTTAATACCAAAAAGCTAATAATTTGCTCAATGTGAACAACTACAGGCAGAAGTCAAGTCTTTTCACTTTTAGTCCTTGAAATTGTGAGTCCTCCTCACAATGGAAGAATCTCCCTCACTTGAGAGACTCTCTTTTTTTTTGTCCGATGAGGAAGATTTTGCCCTGAGCTAATATCTGTTGCCAATCTTCCTCTTTTTGCTTGAGGAAGATTGTCGCTGAGCTAACATCTGTACCAATCTTCCTCTATTTTGTATGTGGGATGCCACCACAGCGTGGCTTGATGAGCAGCGTGCAGGTCCGTGCCTGGGATCCCAAGCCGTGAACCCGGGCTGCTGAAGCGGAGTGCATGAACTTAACCACTATGCCACCGGGTGGGCCCGAGAGACTCTCTTTTAAAAAAATAAGCTATTAAAAAAATTACAAAAGAGGGGCCGGCCCGGTGGCGCAAGCGGTTAAGTGCGCGCGCTCCGCTGCGGCGGCCTGGGGTTCGCTGGTTCGGATCCCGGGCGCGCGCCGACGCACTGCTTGGTAAGCCATGCTGTGGCGGCGTCCCATATAAAGTGGAGGAAGATAGGCACAGATGTTAGCCCAGGGCCGTCTTCCTCAGCAAAAAAGGAGGAGGATTGGCAGGTGTTAGCTCAGGGCTGATCTCCTCACAAAAAAAAAAAAAAAAAAAAAAAAAAAAAAATTACAAAAGAAATATTAAAAGGCATATTAAATTTAGAAATAACTGTTAAAAACAGTAAAAATAAATCCTGAGAGGCAATGTCACTTCCAGTGGAGTTGCATTTATGAATATTTTCATTCAATAAAACCCTCCCCAAATAGGGAATTCTATCTGGTGCACAGCTCTCTGTAAGCCTTTCAGGATGTTACCTTTACCCTGAGTTCTCCATCTCATCTCCACCCAGTCTGCTAAATGTTAAGTACCAGTGACCCAGGAGAGGAAGAAAAAGACCATTCTTACACCATGCAACATCTCTTATCACTTAAAAAGATAACTTGATCTAGGATAATTAGACAGCATTAGCAAACATCAACAGTTTATGATCCAGAACTTAAGAGAGATTGGCTATAAAATCTCTTTGTTGTTTCAATATATGTCTCTATTACCTAAGATAATTCAATCGCTTAGGTAAGCAGAGGCAAAAGCTAATGGAGTGGAGGGAGCACAGGGGGAAAAGCCCCAAAAATGCATGAACAGAAAGACACTTGTCAGCACTAACACCCACAAGTGCCAACAGATGTGATCAATTTAATGAAGCATGTGCCTCGGATTTGGCACCACTTTGCAGTGGGAAGATCTTTCAGAAAAAGCATCACATTGTACGAGCTACCCTCTGCACTCGATGCCTGGCATCTCCGCTGCCTTGAAACTGGCACGTTATGTTGTATGTGGGAACCATGCCACCCCGACAGGTGGCCCCCACTCTCTCTGCCAGAGTGACACAATAAGCATCAGATTCTCGTTCCAAAAGTTGGAGCCAACCAAGCAGTGCTTCCACCGCAGAAGGAAAGAAGTCAGACGCTGACATTCTGACGGGACCATTTTGGGAAAATTGAGCAATGCAGAAACCCAAGAAACATGAAGGCAGAGAAAAGAGAACTTACATGAATGCTACTGTCAGAATTCAGTGGGCAAGGACCCCAACCTAAAAACTAGTGTCCAGTACTATGTGAGTTACACAATCCCCTCCCTCCTTAAAGCTACATGATTCTAAATCAGAGAAAAACAGATGTCTGAAATAATGAAAATATGAAGAAATGATATAGTAAGAGTTATCCTATTTTAGTTGCCTGAACTATGAAAAGGAGAGCAATATAGTAAATAAAGTTTAAGAACTTAAAACAACTGAGATTTGAAACCTTGTCTTTATAATAATTTAGAATTTAAAATGGTGCTTCTAGGTCTGTAGCAAATTCATTCCCCTCTTGAAAAGATTCTCTCCTCCTCACTATAAATGAGACTAATTAAATTTCTCTTCTTAGTCCTAAGGCCCATGCAGCGAGTATTTGAAGGTATGAGTTTAGAAAAGAAATTGTTTTGGCTATTCTAGCAGGCTTGTCACGCAGAGAGATTATCTGTTTCCAATCTGAAATACTAAGCTTTCAGAGAGAGATGAATATTGACAAGATATCTTATCATAAGAACAATACTTTTTGTTTTGGGCATTCAGAAATAATAACAGTGTGCCACTGATTTCATCTGACTTAGTGTTGTTTTTTTTTTTTAAGAAAAAGCATGCTTTCTTTATAAGAACATTGCCTTAAAAAAAAAAAAGATTCTGTTGCAAAAGATCTTGCTTGGAGATATTCTTTTTAAGCACCAAAAAAAAAAATAAGGCAGACAGAAATGTTATGTGAGTAGATTTTTTTCATTTTCTGAAAATGCCAGAATTCCAGAGGTTAGCACAGAATTGCTTGTTAATAAACTCAGGCAGTTAAAAATCACCCAGAGCTTTATAATACAGACGTCGCATCTATAAAGAAAGCTAATGAGGTTATCAAAAAGAAATGTATCCTCTGAAAGAGCTTTTTAATAGTTAAATCATTAATTTCAGAGTGCTCAATGTTTTGTTCCCTTATAAAAAATATTAAATCTGTTCCTCTGTAAAAACCTTTCTTGAACTTCAAGTTTATGTGTAACTAATGCTAGACCTTTCTTTGAATTTGTGTCCAGATCCAAAAAGAACAAAGGCCAGGTCACTTTAAAAATTAAGTTCAAACAATAAAGAGCATTATTTTGTGTATCCAGTAAATTGGCTGGATTCTCAGCTGAACACTTACAAACATGTGGACAACAGGAGCTCCGGGAACAAGGGATCATCACATCACGACGATAAGCACACGTGTTCACTACTCAGCTTTCTGTCTAGTCCATACTGACTAGATGGGGAAAGTAAAAACGTGTGACTGTGTCTTAAAATATCTCAAAGTCCAAATGAAAATATTTACATCTGAATGTCCGTTAGAATCAAAGGCTCTGCTCTGCTGGACTAAAGGAGAGTAACTCAAAGAAATTAGCAGTATAAAACAGAACTGCCATACCATCCAGCAATTCCACTTCTGAGTATTCATCTGAACGAAATGAAATCACTACTGTATCTTGAAAAGATTATCATCCCCATGTTCACTGTACTATTATTGATAATAGCCGAGACACGGAAATAATCTAAGTGTCCATCGGCAGACGAACAGATAAACAAAATGTGGCACATATATACATGATGGAATATTATTCAGCTATAAAAAAGGAGGAAATCCTGCCATTTGCAACAACATGGATGGACCTTGAGGGCATTATGCTAAGTGAAATAAGCCAAACAGAGAAAGACAAATACCGTGTGATCTCACTTACATGTGGAATCTAAAAAAACCCAAACTCATACATAGAACAAATTGGTGGCTGCCTGAGGCAAGCGGTGGGAGGTGGGCAAAATGGATGAAGGTAGCCAAAGGTACAAATTTCCAGTTATAAGTCCTAGGGATGTAACATACAGCATGGTGGCTATAGTTAACAATACTGCATTGTATATTTGAAAGTTGCTGAGAGAGTAAATCTTAAAAGCTATCATCACAAGAAAAAAAAATTTGTAACTATGTGTAGTGACAGATGTTAACTACACTTACTGCGGTGATCATTTTGCAATATATATCAATATCAAATCATTATTTTGTACACCTAAAACTTATACAATGTTATATGTCAATTATATCTCAATTTAAAAAAATAATAAAATGCAGATTCTGGGGCAAAAAAAATTAGCAGTAAAAAGGCCATATCAATTCTGCATAATTCATCAATTCTGCATAAATGCACCATGGAAAGCGGATTTATTGAGTGCCTGCTGTGAGGTGGGAACACGGAGGAAAAAGTTAACAAGGAAGTATGGAGAACCAGAACACTCTGCTCCTTGAGCATTCTGAATACGGAGGCTTTATTTTAATCAAGAGACACTGGACAGTAAGCTCTTCAAGGGCACGGACTGTGTCTTTCTGCTGTTTGTATCCCCAGCACACAGGGCCTGGTACAAAGCACACCCTTAATGTCTGATTAATTATCAGTGAGGACCCAAAACTGATAAGCCTCTATGCTATTTTAGAACAGAATCAGAAACAGTGTCTTATCGTGAATTCCTTAACCAGAATTATTTTTGCACATAGGGTTCTCACTGCTTCTTCTCTGCGAAGGTATTGTTAGTTTGTGAAAATCTTGCTCCTCTTAAAAAAGACTCTTACGGGCCGGCCCGGTGGCGCAAGTGGTTAAGTGCGTGCACTCAGCTTCGGTGGCCCAGAGTTCGCAGATTCGGATCCCGGGCGCGCACGGACGCACAGCTTATCAAGCCATGCTGTGGCGGCGTCCCATATAAAGTGGAGGAAGATGGGCACTGCTGTTAGCTCAGGGCCAACCTTCCTCAGCAAAAAAAAAAAAACAGGAGGATTGGCGTTGGATGTTAGCTCAGGGCTGATCTTCCTCACAAAAAAAAACAACAAAAAAAAGACTCTTAGCCCCCATATATATGAAGTTGAACATTTAAGGATTATTACAAAGAGTTGCTATCTATAAACAAAGAAGTAGATGCTATTCTTAGCACATTTAAAAAGGAGTATGGAAAATCTGAAACATAGAAAAGTTGCTGAAAACAGTCCCTCTGTCGACGGAGACTAGGAAAGGCTCCACTTGACTTCATCAGCACCAGACTGGAGGATAATGAGACAAAGGGGGATTTGGGAGTTGTGGAGAGGAGAAGGGCGGAGAGGTGAGGGTGGGGCAGAGGAGACAGAGAGGCCTGCAGAGCAAGGGGCTGTTCTGGTGCTGCCCAGGCAGCTGAGCAAGGAGGACGGGGCTGGGCATCTGCTCACGATGTCCTGCCCTGCTCTGCTGAGTCCTGAGGTTACAGCAGGTGGGGCTGAGGGCACAGAACCTTGTCGAGGAGAGTCAGAGAACTGCCTTATGTGTGGGGCATGGGACTTCCCCCAAGTAAGCTAAGAAGTGAGTGTAAGGCCCTCTCTCAGGAATCCAGGTTGCTCTGTGCCTCCAGACCTGCCATGAACTCGGGAGGCAGAATTCAATCATTTCACCAGGTGTCTGTGAAAACAAAGAGTGGGAATGAAAAGAGCAGTGAAAAGCAACTCAAAATGATGGTGAGTGCTGCTTGAGCTACGGTTGTTTTCAACTACCCACTTTAAACTCCCAGGAAAAAAAAGATTATGATCTGTAACTCAAATCCTGCCTGGGCAGGTGGAAACAGTCAGGGAACAGAAAAGCACAAAAGTCCATGGCCAATAATAACTTCCAGAGTCAAGACACTGAGGCCAGACATGTGTAGAGAGGCAACCTCCTACAGCTTTATATTTTCCAAAGACTAACTAAGCTGTCAGTGACTGCAAAGGACCATACCAGTCTGGAGGCGGGTCCACAGGCTCCATTTTAATCTATTCTTTCCTTTTCCTAGAGAGGGAAACAGATCCCAGGAAGGTGGGGTGGCCTGTAGACAAGAAGTCAACAGAAAGGTTTCTTCAAAGGCTTCCTAATCGATCCCTTCATCTTCTAACTGCTCTAAGTAACTTCAACCAAATGAAAATCTATACATGTTCTCAAAAGGGTTTCCACAGAATCCACATCAACCACTGCTATCAGTGTGCAAACATTAAATATTTCCAGGTTAACTTTCTTGAAAACATTTACACACTTAACATTAAAAGCCTAACAATCTCTTTCCAATTTTAAAGTAAACATACATGTTAAAAGAATGCTACTGGCCCATAAAAGGAAGGTCATATACTGCTAGTATGAGTTAATATAGTTCCATTAGTACTGAAATACATTTTACTGATTTCTCATGAATCAAAGTAGTAATTGAAAAATCATCACACATTAAGCACTTTTACATTTGGTATTAGTTTCCAAAGGCTTTTATAAAAAAATTTCTTTTGTATGGATGGCTCTTGGAAATAATTTTATAATTTACAAATGAGTTAAAAACAGATACATATATCAGAATATGTACATTTGTGAATTGGAACAGAGAAATTAGTTAGTAAAGGATCCAGGAAAAGTATATAAAATGTCTTTAGTTTTTAACCATTCTGTGAGAATACTCCATTAAAAGAGGCAATAAATGTATCAGTTCGCTTGACAGAAGAATTTTCAGTCTTCTGATAGTTTTTCCATTATTTCATAAGAGCAATCTTTAGAAGTAGTGGCAGGTTTTATTATATGTCCTAAATAATGTATCCTGCATGTTAAATCTATCAATATGTAGTACTTTCTTCAAAAAGCACTTCTGATGTCTTTGAAAGTCATTCGGAATAGGGAGTAGTTACTTTAATGGAAGGTAAGTTAAAATTAATAAAATGACACTTCATAAAACTTTAGAGTTGTCTTCAAGATAAGCCAACCAATTTAATTTTTAATTTATTCAGGAAAAATACTACTAACAATAAATTGTTATCTTATATAACTGCTAATTCAGATTTAATTCTCAATTTAAGAACACAAAATACCATTGTTTGTAATGACCGTAACAGTGAGGTAGTAAATGGATCCTCTCCCTGTCTCCCAATCCTGTTACTAACTCACAATCTTATGGAAAAGCCATACGATATGGTGGAATCTGCTATGGGGCAGATGCAACACCCCTGCCCCCCACCAGATCCCTGGGGGTCACATGTCTCTTGCGAGTTTTACGATCATCGTAGGTGGGGATCTCCCCACCCATGGGGAAGAGGTGGACATGCATTACTGCTAAGTTAACTTTCAGTCTCGGGAAGAAAAGTCACCATCACTGTCTCTATACTTGAAACTGTTCTATTCAGCTGCCCCCAAACCCTCTGTCCTATCAGAAAAATGATGAGTCACAGGAAAAGTGGTGGTTTTATCTGGGTATGATAAAATAATAATAATAAAGGGTTGGGGAGTGGTTGGGTGTAACCAAGTCCTGAGTGAGCATGGCATAGTCTGGGGCCGTTGGGGTCCCCCTTCCACAGTGTCTTAGTGGAGTTGCAGGTTTGAGAGAATAGGTGCTCCAAGACACACAACCTGAGCCCCATGGTCAACCTGAACATGACAGATGGAGGAGGGGCAGTGAGTGAAAAATCTCACAGGCCCTTCCCAATCCACCCTTGGAAACTATGGATAGTTTCTACACGGATGTTCCAGGTCTCTAACTATAAATAACTAGAACATTAAGATAGTACAACCTACAGGTTTTAGAAGAGTTTGCAATCCTGCCTTTTTGTAGAAAAAAATAAGGGTTAAAAGAAAGTCTATTGTTCTTTTTTAAAAAGTCTATTGGGTACACCAATGGTCATGGTAGCACTATTCACAACAGCCAAAAGTAGAAACAACCCAAATGCCCATTGACAGATGAACAGATAAACAAAATGTGATATATACATACAATGGGATATTATTTAGCCTTAAAAAGGAAGGAAATTCTGACACATGCTACAACATGGATGCACCTTGAAGATAGTCACAAAAGGACAAATATTGTATGGTTCCACTTATACGAGGTACCTAGAGTAGTCAAATTCACGGAGAGAAACAGAATGGGGCCGGCCCCGTGGCTTAGCGGTTAAGTGCGTGCGCTCCACTGCTGGCGGCCCGGGGTGCGGATCACGGGCGGGCACCGATGCACTGCTTCTCCCACCATGCTGAGGCCACGTCCCACATACAGCAACTAGAAGGATGTGCAGCTATGACATACAACTATCTACTGGGGCTTTGGGGGAAAAAAAAAATAAAATTATTAAAAAAAAAAAAAAAGAAACAGAATGGTGGTTGCCAGGGGCTGGGGGCAGGGGAAATTATTGTTTAATGGGTATAGAGTTTCAGTTTGGGAAGATGAAAAAGATCTGGAGATGGATGGTGGTGATGGTTATAGAACAAGGTGTATGTACTTAATGCCACTGAACTGGTACATTTAAAAATGGTTAAAACGGTCCATTTTATGTTATGTATATTTTACTACAATAAAGAAAAAAGCCTACTGAGATTTAAATAATAAAACTAATTTTTTGTCTTGTGTCTGCTAGAGAACTCCCACATTTATAAGACATTAAAAAAATCACAAGAGAAGAATCTGGTCTGTGTGCTATTTTCACCTTAGGATAGCATTTTTTTGAAAGATAAACTTGTTTTAGAAACTTAGAATCCTTGTGAGTGAACAGTAAGGTAAGCAGCCCCATCAGCACTTATTTGGAGACTGACAGCACCTGGGAGTCATAGGGCAGAAGAGAAAAGGAAGGAGATGCTGTTTGACCTTCCATATGATTGTCCATAGAGACCTCAGGGAGAGGCAGAACCTGGGGCTTCAGGGATGGTCCCATGTGGGCAAAGGGCTAGGGGTGAGAGGCAGTGGAGGAGAGGTGAGGAAGCAGTCTCTACATTGTTCTAATTATAGAAAAGGTGACTTTTTTTTTGTAACTGGGAGATGAGTTCACAGGTGTTCATTTTATTGTATGACATATACCACCTACGTTCTTTTGTATGAAATATTTTATAAATTTATTCCAGTTGCCTGTTCTAATATGTTAAGTTTTTCATGTTTAATTGCTAAATTACACCATTACATTTTGGTTTTAGATATTCCCTTCCAATTCCATAACAAAATTATTAAGTCATTAATTATTCACCTGTTTCATGTAATGTCAGAAGAAAAAAAAATCCTTAAAAATATATAATCTGGTTGTCTTAGATAAACACAATGTTTTAAAGATTAAAAAAAGTCACCAAAATCTGTTGATTCTTAATCTGGTAACTCACCTGGTCAGTAAAAAACAAATCATCTTTTTTAAAAAACAAAAAACACATCCAAAAGTAGAGATACTGATATAGGGATTCTCATGTCACCATCACTCAGCTTAAATAATTATTGGCCAGTCTGTCCTCATCTACATGCCTACACCCTTCCTGCTTCCTCTTAGCTTATTTTGAAGCAAATCTCAGACTTTACACCATTTCATCCGCAAATATTTCAGCATGTGTCTCTAAAAGAAAGGGATTGTTTTTAAAGCATACCTGTGATGTCATTACCACACCTAACATTTTAACAATTTGTTAACAGAATTGAATGTCCCTCCTGGTTATTTTTCTCGATTGTTGGGATAAGGTTGCCTCACCGGTCCCAGGAGTGCAGGGAAGCAGAAGAGCACAGTGCAGCTGGTGCCGGCTTTGAGGTGAGTTAGACAGACTCAGTTCTGCCATAAAAAGCTGTGTGACCCTGGGAGAGGAACTTAAACTCTGAGTCCTACACTGGGAAAATGGGCGAAGTAATTCCACCTACTTCGAAGGCTCTTACATAATTAAATGAGAAAAATACATATACACACGTACACACAGATTGTCCAGTAAATGGCAATGATTATATTAACAGTAAAGTCATCTAGGTTCGTAAGTAAAAACTTCCTGCTGGAAACTCCCTATTAATCGCTGCTAAAAAAAATTTGGGGAACCACTCAGATGGTGACAGCTATCCCGTGAAATCACGTGTCCCAAGGGCTGGCAAACTTTGTAAAGGATAGGGCAGTAAGTATTTCAGGCTTTGTAAGTCAGACGGCCTCTACTGAAACTACTAACCTCTGCCATTGTAGGGCACATGCAGCCACAGACAAAACGAAAACAAGGGGGTGTGCCTATGTTCCAATAAAACTTTCTACGTGAACATGAAAATCTGAATTTCAAGGGCTGGCCGGGTGGTATAGTGGTTAAGTTCAGCACGCTCTGCTTCAGTGGCCCAGGGTTTGCGGGTTCAGATCCCGGGTATGGACCTACACCACTCATCAAGCCACACTGTGGCGGTGACCCACATACAAAATAGAGGCAGACTGCCACAGATGTTAGCTCAGGGCCAGTCTTCCTCACCCCAAAAAAGCAAAAAAAACCCTCTGAATTTCATATGACTTTGTATATGTCACGAAATATTGTTCTTGGTTTTTTTCCCCAACCATTTAAAACTGTAAAAATCACTCTGGCTTGGGGGCCGTAGGAGAAGAGGTAGTGGGCTGGATTTGGCCTAGGGTCCCCGTTTACTCCCCTCACCGAGCTATTCCGTCTCACCAGCCCCAGCACCACAAAATCCCGAAGGACGGGTCTGAACTTCATTATTAGTAAGAGATTAATTCACAGGAGAAATCAAAGCACAAGCATTTGTACGTGAACAATGACACGAAGGCCCCGGCAGCCCTCGAGTGGACTTCCGCTTTGAGAGACACTGTGGAAAAGCCTCCAGGAGGCCAAGGCACCACTGCTTCTGCTGACATGGCCCTGCTCTAGGGCTGCAGAGCATAGCAGCCCCCCCACTTCCCTACTTCTCCCCTAGCAAATATAAATAATTGATGGGGATACCTACGGAGAGAGTTCTACAGTCCATATATTGAATTCATAACAGAAGTTGAATTTCTGACACTCTTACTGGACCAGCATGCATAATTGCTATATAAGCTAAATGTAGCATATCCAACTTCTACCATACAACAATTTGGAAGGTATGATTTGACTTGGAGATGATCAGAATCCATATAATGAGTAGAGTTAGACAGGGATTCCACTGTATCTCAATAACTGCTGCTAATAATCATGCAATACTGCCCCCAACTGGTCATTTCAACTTCATTAGTTCCAACAACAATGACTTTCTTTGTAAGTATTAATAACACTACAATGAAAAAACAAGAACCTCATAGTCCAGGTGCATATTCACATTTTAGCATTTTTCTATTCTTTTTTCCAAGAGATTTTAACAAAAAATAACCAAAAGCTTTTTCCTCTACAATTTTGTTGGAAATAAAACCACAAAAATCAATCACAATGGCTTTAGTACCAAGAGCAGAAGCTCTTGGTTTCACCACCCCACAGCATACTCCCATGTGAACACTGATGTACAAACTCTGAATTATTAAAAAAGCGATGGTGTAAACAGACATATCTAAAGAGAGTTTACACCTTTTGACCCATATTCCCTCAAAGTGATAAACTTACATAAATGGATAATTTCCCATCTGTTAAAACACTGCACGATATGCAAAAACAGGAAGAAGATGCAACATTAAGAAGGCAAACATCATGCTTACTTTCTCTAAATGCTTTACAGTAGCCAAGGAAAGATAACAGAAAGAACAGGGCCCCCAGGAGGTCTGCACGGCCGACAACACCAGCAACCTTAAAAGAAGAGGAAGAAAAAAAGATTGACATAAAAAACATTTAAACAAAACTTTGGAAACACAAAAAATGCCTTAGAGACAGAAAACAAAAACTTTACTAGACTCTGCCATCTATTAAAATAATCTGTGTAACTGGGCAACAGCCCTGCGGTCTTATCTTACAACTGGTTTTCTTCTCTCTTTTGGTCTAGGACTTGAGTAACTGCTTTCAAGAGAAAGCTAGACTGGTTTGAACCTACGATGGCTAATCTGTGAGCTGGACAGTCAGTGATGCACATGTGCAGTGAAGGCCCTGTTATTCAGTATGCTGCCCCCTACAGCTCCAGAGACCTACGCTTCTGACCAGGTCCCCAAAGTGGATTTTCAACAAGAAAATGTTATCAGCTCAAAGGGCATGATATTTAAAGAAGAAAATTTGATTGGAAACATGAAGGAAAGGTGGGCAATTAGTGTTAGAAGTCACCAGGCAGACAGAAGAAGAACAGGAGTAACTGCTCAAAGCTGCCTCCGCCATCTTTCCCTCCCTTCAGACCTACAGTGATGACGTGGGTTAACCTGGAAAGCAGAACCCTTCAAAAGTGGGTGACAAGTAGGATGAAACAGAAGACAGTCTCTACCATTTCTTCACCTGATTTTCCACACCTGATAACTCCCTTTCCTTCTTTACCTCAGTGACAATGAAGCAATATAAAATTTGTGTTCCATTTCTTTCAGACTGATTACTCCAATAATTGTTCTCCAAATGTTTCGTGGCAATGAAAGACACGGAATTCCACTCATGAGTGTTGGTCTAGTTTATGTGGCATTCTTCACTAACTAGCACCTGGATGTGACATATAGCAAAGCTTTACTGTGATTCTCTAGGGATGGCTTTAATGGCTGGTAAGTTCACCTTCTCTTACAGGACAGACATATGATATGTGAGATGCAGAATAAAGACTATGGAGACAGGAGAATATAAAATGAATATGAAAATTACTATATTTACATGCAATTCCCAAGTGTGGATACAAGCAATAGCTAAAAAGAATGCCTTTTAGGAGCAGTTTGCCACTACGGTGGTTAGATATGAAATGCTGAGGGCGATTATCCATTCTGATGGTGAACTCCCCAAAAGGCATGTGGCAACCCGTGGTGTCACACAGTCGCTAAGACTGAAGGAGCCGATGAATTCAACCTGTGAATGCCACAATCATGAAAGGAAGCTAAGGACAAATAAAGCTTCAATAGATCTGGAACAAGTGTGCCAGTACGCCTGCAGGTTAAACAGTCCAATTACTATGAATGAAGGGAATGTGCAACGAGAGTTCTTGAAAACTCAGGCCTGTAACTCAATCAGGGGCACAGTAAAATGAGGGATGCAGCAAAACTGAACAGAGCCCGGCACACAGTAGGTGCTGGCTCACCGGTAGATCCTGCATGAATCCCACAGGGTGCGTGCATAAACACGAGAGCAGAAAGGAACAGACAGAGGACATAGCAGCTTGGGGTGAGGCAGGCATGGGCTCCGCAGCACCGAGGTGAGTGACCAGGGAGCAGCTGGAGCAGTTGGTCCTGTGAGCCTCCCCCCAGGATGATGAGAGGGAAAGGAGTGACATCTTCCAGCTGTGGCTACGTACAGGGCCTGAGGACGGCCCGGCCCCAACGCTTACAGAGGATAAAGTAAGTGAAACCAACCCAGAGAAGCTTATCCAAAGGCTCCTTAGAGCACAGAGGCAGGGGAAGCAGGAGGTGGGGGACATGGAGAGTCAGAGAATAACGTTTCTTGAAGTGAGCAAAGGGGAGGGAGGTGGTTTGGACAAATACCAGGGATGGGGGCCAAAACAACCAGACTAACCACTTGTTACCTGGGTAGCTAAGGTGCATTTAAAGACTTGCACTCAAATGGACGTTAAACATCATAAACTTATTTTTAAAACAAACATTCTTCCTTTGGCTAGTTGGTGCAAATACTCCCAAGTCTTGAAGCAACGTACGTTACATTGTCTGACATAAAGAAAAACAAGTTTTAACAAGTATGGCAAATGTTTTAAAGTAAAAAGAGTATTTAGTCTTTACAATGAATTTTTGGCATCGTAATTAAAGAAAGATTTCACAGAAAACCATTTAAAAGGCTATCAAGGAGGCACTGTGTCCAATTGTCTGGAGGATGGACGTGAGTATGGAGAGATTTTATTTTTCTTTTGTGATATTTGCATAATATGTCTTTTCAGGCAGAGTTCTTTACAAAGGCTATTTTTTTTCTTATAAATAATCTGAAACACTCATATCAGGGTTTTCTGGAGAAATCCCTGCAATCCCCCCAAATCCATAGAGCAGGTGGCATCTTTGTTTCCCCACTAGGAACAATGTGCACAGGGGCCATAAGAAAGAATTAGGGGAAGAGGGAATATTTCCCCACCTAATTCCTTCAGCATGAAACGCTGGGTTCACTGGATGGGCAGAATTCTTAAGGAAGCCTGAGAATCCCTCTTTGATAACCTAATTTAGGCAACTTAAAATCTTCACCAGTGCTTTTAGGAAAAGGAAAACCTCCAGTGGCACCAGTGTCCTCAGGGAACCCCCAGGGGCCTCCATCCTGGTCTCCAAATAGACAAGGGGCTGAGCAACCCCCTTCCTTAGCTCTGCTCCCTCCTCTGGTGACCGGTCTGTGGAGGCCTTACACACCCACAATAGCCCAGAGTGGCATAAGTGAAAACTTTTAAGAGACATTCATATCAGGTGAGGAACAAATAACACTGATTATAATTATTTCACCACCAATTAGGGACTGGGAGATGGGAAGACTGTAGGGTGACCCACTCATCCAGGTCTGCCTGGGACTGTCCCTGTTTTAAAATGCAAAGTCCAATGTCCCAGAACCCCCTTAATCTTGGGCAAACTGGAAGGCTCGTCAGCCTAGAAGACTGGAAAATTTAGGTTCTTATTTGCAGTCGGCAAAAACATTCTCAATGTTCATGTCAAGAAGTTATAAAGACACAAAACACATAAATGTGAATATAGGTATTTACACTACTAAAACCTGGTGGGGCCTACACTGCCACTGCTTTCCCTTAATAAATGTGAACAGAAGCACAGGTACTACCCAAATCCCCAGTCTCCTCATCCAGATCAACGCTCAGTCTGGGCGCGCCGTGCGAGGGCTGTCAAGCGACACTGACGGGCCCACAGCCCAGAGCACAGGGCTGCTTCCTCCACACGGCCTGCGAACCTCTGAGGAGCCCTCCTTCCAGCTGGTTCCTTGGGTTGTCCTGCTTCTCGCTCCTTTTTAAGGCTGGGTTAAATGTAGAGCAGGCGATAACAAGGGGGTGCAGATAAGAGGAAACTGAATACTATTTGCCAAAACAATGAAAGGTAAACACACAAAATATCTCTCTTAGGAATGCTGATTTTTAACGAGCCATAACTTTTTCTTGCAATTTGAGTTTGAATGACTTTCATGGAATGGAGTGGAGAGGGAGACGAACAGATTTTTTTCAAATACTTCCTTCTCTCCTACAGCTAGACTTCCCTTGGCTTCTTTTTAAATATCTCGAATATAGAATTTTGGGGTTAACATGTGCCCGGATTATATTTATCTGGGGCATGTATGTATGTGCGTGTATGCACACATCCAGCTACACTTGTTGACACTTCAAGCTTTTTCTATAAGCTAACTTCTCAATATTTAACATCAAAATTTTAGAAAAATTCCTTTGGTTAATAATTCAGATATTTCATTTTGCTTTTAATTTTTAAGTTTATACTAAATTAGACGAGGACCAAAGCAGTCAACCAGTACTTTTGCCAGAAATTCCCTTATTTTTGATCAATGTGTATACCATTTCTAAACATTTAGACCATAAAGAGAACTCACACCGAAACAAATTCTAATTCGGTCACAGTAACATATTAATAAATAGTTTATAACTAGTCTTTTACAATAGTTCCCTTCAGTCCTCTGAATTTGCTGAAGTAAAAAATTAGGAGAATTTTTTTTAAAAGCTTTAAAGTAATACGATGTTAGGAGAAGGTTGTGATAACAATTCCACAATCCTCGTAATATCAAAGAACAGTTTAATAAAATTAATAAAATCAGATGCTAAAGACAAGAATTCTGCTCAGTATTTTGAAACTTACTTCAAGATGCTCAACACAGTTGGTTAATATGTAGGTATTTAAATACATATTAAATGTTGAAGTCTATTGTGGAGAAGCAATAAAGTACATGTAGTATTTTATCCTAGGTATGTCACGCTCACAGAACGAATGACTGAAATCAAATCTTTTACCCCAGCAAACATGCTGACTTACATTTTCAAAGGGTTCCATGGGGTGGGGGTAGGGTGGTCCCTGAAAATCCCATAAGTGTTTAGTTAAATCCCAACACTGCTTGTACCAAATATATTCAGCAGCAGCTCAATGGAATAAAGGTATGGCTCACTGGACAGCAGGTCAGTCACTTGTCAGGAGCTGCCCCGTCTCCTGGGCAGTCCGTCAGGGGAGGAGGACCATACAGGGAGTGAAGAAGACGAGGAGCAGGAAGGTGGGGAGAATCCACGAGCGATCCCCAGGAGGGCATGGGGAGCCACTTTCCAGTTCAACTCAAAGTATGCCGGCATCTCCTCAGCCCAGGCCTCAGGAGACCAGATTTTAAATTCTATCCCTAAATCGACCCATCAGTTGACTGACCTGGGACAAGTCCTTCATTCATCCTCCCAGGCCATGTACTCTTCTGTTGAGTGGAGTAACTCAACGCTAGCCAATCTGATCTTACAGAGTTTTTGTGACAATCACATTAAGTACGAGGAAGCATTTTGAAAATTACAAAGCTCCCAGCTAACACAAGAAAATTGCATCAGACCCTTCAGTGAAGAAAGTTTCTTAGCCTCTGGCTTTTAGACCCCAAAGCCAGGCACTATTCAACATGCATACCTTTACAGTGTGGCCATACAGCCAAACAGAAAGCATCAGCAGAGATCATACCATCCTGTTATTATAAAGTCTTCACCAATATGAGACTCTGCATTTTTCATAAGAGAGAGCTGTTGGACCTACAAATAATTGTTTCAAATGTCTGGCAGGGCACGGCAGAGTGTACTTTCTATAGCTCTACGAGTATTTAAGGGACACCTGTTTTAGGAAACGAGCCAACATACGGAGGGCTTCTCATCCTCACACGAGTGCACATGCCGTGAGCAAACAATACTTACACATTCTGTGTGCACCGGATGCACGGCAAACAGCAGTGCCGCCAGCAGGGAGGACCTGGGGGCCAGGTTCAACCTCCGGCCTTTACTGGTGTACTGCAGGCCACCAAACAGCACTGAGAAGACATCCACCATGAGGACAGAGATGCCACCGTGTAGGAGGATGTTGACCACGTGGAAACTCACAGGGTGGAAGCCTTCCGACAAATAGTAGTTAATCCTGTAGTGAAGAAAGGGTGTTCACACCAGATGTGCAGAAAGCATGTGAAATAAAATGCAAATCGTCTGAAGGAAAAGGCTGGTGAGAGAAAATATTAAAGGAGGAAGAGAAAGATTGCGTGCAAGTTTGGTAAAAATAGTGTCAAGATAAATAATGCCTGTCAAGCTAATAAGGTTAAGCAAAGGTAAGAACTTAATGAACTGCAGAGGGAAAATGGAAGATAAAGGTATCTCAGAGGAGTGGGACAGAAAATAGTTGGAGAGGAAAAGGGAAAGGAAAACTAGACAATTTTTTTTTTTTGTGAGGAAGATTGGCCCTGGGCTAACATCTGTTGCCAATCTTCCTCTTTTCGCTTGAGGAAGATTGTCACTGAGCTAACATCTATGCCAATCTTCCTCTATTTTGTATGTGGGATGCTGCCACAGGATGGTTTGGTGAGCGGTGTGCAGGTCTGCGCCTGGGATCTGAACCTGCGAACCCTGGGCCGCCGAAGTTGAGCGCGCGAACTTAACCACTACACTACTGGGCCAGCCCCTAGACAATTTTTTATGTGCAAAAAAGGCAAGACTACATTCCAAGAAGATATAACATACCACACACTACTCATGGCTACCCCACAGAGACCTGGGTTTAAGACACTCACGTAACTTCTCAATCAAAATTACAGTTTGTCCACCAGCCTCTGTCCAATGAAACGCTTTCTCATTCCTTATTTCTGACTGCTTTACAATTACCAGTGATTCCAAATCATTGCTTCCCTGCTTCAATGAGAGATTTATACACTAGTATTTAATGCACCCAAGAAACAGCTATGAAAGGGAACTTTTGTGAGGTGAACAAATTTATATAATGCAAAGAGCTCCCTGATTACTGAGGGGGCAGTGAGATTGTTTTTAGCTTCATTTTATTTTTGCATACTGGAATTTATACCTTTTTTTTTGTAGTGAAAAGAAATCAGCTTCATTAGATGCCGCATGTTATTTTCACTCATATCATTTCCTTGGTGTTAACTAACAAAGGGTCCAACCTCCAAGAAGTGTACAAAGTACGGAAGGCTTGCACGTCACCCTCGCTCAGGGGCCATGCTGATCCGCTCTGCAGTGTTCTGCCCTCAGTATCTGTACTGCCACAGTGAGCCCCGAAATGAAGTTTCCTCATGTACCTTCTCTCAGTCTTCCTGTGACCTAACTCCTAACAGTTGAAATTAGCAGCCACTTCTTGGACACCCATATAGGTGAGTGGCTTATGCTTGCCTAAGAACCACTGACTTGACTCTCTGACACTGGGAATCCTGTCACATCAAACCTGCTACAGTATCATGCACAAGCCTTGGGTGACCCTCCCGCACAGCCCATGCTGGCATACCTCACCTGAAAGTCAGGACGGTGAGAGGTCGGTAGGACTTGTGGCTGGTGTTGCTGCTCAGTCTACTGCCCCAGAAGTCATGATGCCACAGGTCCCCAAGGGGCGTTTCAGCCCGGAGGTCCTGCAGGAACACACCAGAGGACATTCTGGGCAAAGGAGTCATGACTCTTCCCTCACCCCATATCTAAGCCCTCACCACGACCTCTTCTTTAAAGTTCCTCATACCTCTATTCTCCATCTCTCCCACCAGTCCTGGGCCAAGCTGCCATCATCGCTCACCTAGCATACAGCCAGGCCTCCTAGTGTGTCCACTGTGCCCTCTGATATGTTCTCCACATTGATTTCTCCAAAATGCAAACTGGGTCACCCCACCCTACCCTGCTTAAAACACTGCAGTAGCTTCCCCACTACCCCCGGCTCCACCTCCAGGGCAAAGCCGATGTCCTGACATGGATGTCACAGCCCGGGGTGCTCTGGCTCTCTCCGAACTCTGCAGGCTCATCTCTCGGACTCCGTGCTCCTGTTACTGGCCTTCGTCCGGTTCCCACACAGCTTCTGCTGCCACGCATCCCAAAGGCTTTGCACGCACAGGTCTCCACCCAGACAGTCACCCCTCAACTCTGCACAGCTCCACTCCTCCCGCCGTTCATCTCTCAGCCATCGAGCCATGACCTTCCTGAGCTGATGCAATTCCCCTTCCACGGGTCTTGGGGCATCTGACACCTGTCCTCTCAGTGCCCGGCACACTGGCGATTTATAATCACATAACTATCATCTGTCTGCCCCACTGCACTGCAGCTCCACGAGACCCAGGCCACACGTGTTTGCAGGCAGTACACAGAAGGTGCTTAATCCATGTTGAGTGAATGAATGGACCATATAGCTAAACAAGATCATTATTACTCTCTCTCATATCCAATACATAAAGCAATTTACCAAAAATATCCGACTTAAAACATAAGAGTGGATTAACATATATTTTTTAAAGTTTTCCTTTTTTTTTTTAAAGATTTTATTTATTTATTCCCCCCACCCCAAAGCCCCAGTAGATAGTTGTACGTCATAGCTGCACATCCTTCTAGTTGCTGTATGTGGGACGTGGCCTCAGGATGGCCGGAGAAGCCGTGTGTCGGGGCGTGCCCGGGATCCGAACCCGGGCCGCCAGCAGCAGAGCTCGCGCACTTAACCACTAAGCCACGGGGCTGGCCCTAAAGTTTTCCATTTTTGCTCGTGAGCTAAGCAGATAGTAAAATTAAAGAAAAACAACTTCCACATAGCTTTTAAAGATAAAGATTAAAGATCACTTTAATATTTATTTAAAGATAAATATTAAAAAACGAGACCTATCTTACTACTAAGGTAATTTAATTTGGTACTGTACTACAGATGCTTAAAAATGCATTTTTTTAACATTTAAATAAGCAACCAGATTGTTTAAACTGTGTCTAACAAGAAGAAAGGCAGACAAGGCACTCTGAAGGAAGTAACAAAACTGCATGTTAATATTCTCTTTGAAGCATAATTAAACAGGAATACTTTAAGGACTAGAAATTATGATGTGCTAAGCACCAACCGGCTATCAGTCAAGACTCTTGTTGCAGTAACCAAAATCAGCTGATGGACTTAAGCAAAAAAGGATTGCTTTAAAGGAGATTGCAAGTCTCACAGACTCCCGGGTGGACAGGTTCAGGGCTGTGCAGCCAGAAGCACCAACAAATCACACCACTGGACATCTTGCAGAGGCTGCCCAGCCGCCTCCAGACCTCGTCCTCTTTACATGACTAGCTCCTGACTCCGACAGGGGGGCGCACCTGATAGGAGAGCCTATGCTTGTGACTGCATCTAAACCGGACAGTCTTTGCAGCTTATAACTATCCTAAGGTGGGGAATGCCCCGCACAGAAGAAGTATGTCAAATCCTGGGCAGCCAAGAGCAAGGCACACGGTAGAGTGTGGTAAGTATTCGCTACTTAAGCGCTGGCTGACTCAAAGGGGAAGGCTTGAGGACAGGTGACAGATGCAAAGGTGGTCACCTGATACCCACTTTGAAGGTGAATTTCATTTCACTGGGTATAGGCTTGAGAGGCCTGGAGCGCACCGACTCCTAAGAGTCAGATATTTCGTGAAGGTCATGCAATCCACTCACTAACTTAGTTACTCAGTTACAAAACTGGAAGTCCATCTTCTTTTGCATTGCCCCAGAAATACCTGTTTGGTTGTGAAGGGACTGGGCGGAGAATCTTTCCCTCCCTTTGAGCAGAAAATGAACACCAACGAAGCTCTAAATATTTGATTAGCTGTAGCCTACACACAGCAGGGCGCACTACGGGAAGAAAGGTCAATTTTTCCTCCTAATGATTTATGGAAAAGACGTGTTGTGTCTGAAATTCCTGCTAACTCCACTGTCTCAAAGAAAACCATCATCTCCATGAAAAAAGGCAACTCAACACTACAAGGAAGCATCTGGAAAACAGTCTTTAACACCAACAAAACCCAGTAACAGCCTGTTTCACATTACTGTCGGCACGGGGCCAATGAAGGGAGGAGGGCCTTTCATTAAACAGGAAAGAAAAAAGGGAGCGCTAGCAAGTTAACAAAGGGGCACAGTGTGATGCTCTAGAAAACACTGCCAAGACAACGTGCAGTAGAGCCACAAAACGGCTTCATCTGCCTTACCCCACACAGATGGAAAGAGAATCACACCCACACACCAGGGCACCCCACATACAGCACAGCGCCGGTTTTCTCCCTGCCTTGCTCACCAAAGCTCTTCGACATAGCTTCTGAGTTCTCAACACTTTATAGATCTTCCACTTTATAAAAGTAGAAGAGTCAAGAAACTCGCAACAAAATGAAAAGGGGAACTAAAAAAATAAAGGCAAATGCTCGTATCCTTGTTAGAAAAGCCATTCTGTAGTTAGTAAGCCACCACTGTGACAGAGTTGCTTAGAGCTACAAACTTCTTTTTCTTTTAAGCATAGTTTAAAAAAGAACTGAAGCAGAAACATCTGCAGTAACTGCTGGGTGAACCTGAGGAAAATTCAAGCGAAGAACTTGAATTAAAAACAAATGTCAACAATGCTGTAGTCTGTGCCATCAAAATAGAAAAAATCAACTACAATGTATTACAAATAAAACACCTGCAAAACAGTGACTCCCCTGCCACCCGCTCCTGCCCCAGAATACGTTTGTCCCATAGAGAATTTTTCTCAACATTTCAATACGAAGATGACTTTTTCCTCATTTGGCAGAATCTATGACTTCAAAACTTGAAGAGCATTCAACAACAGTGTTATGAAGAGACCCTACCATTGCATCTACTAGAGAGAGAGGTTAGTATATTCCTTCCAGCTCTCTTCGTTGGTTAAGGCACACGCATAAAATAGCCAAGGAGTAACCAGACCGTCACAAGGCTCTAACCTTGCCATTTCTGAATTCTTTCTCCTCTGGGATCTCCCTGCCTCCGAGTTTCTTGTCTTGATTTTTTTTAGCTCACTTAAATCTTTTTCTTCCCTTCCCACACACCTGTTTCTTCTTCCCTATCTCTAGTTAATGAGTAAAAAAGGATATCATTTTCCCTGCAGCCACTGGTGAGCAAAACTTGCTGGGATTTTGCAAATTCAGCAAATTTGAGTCTCCAAACATGAAATGAGCAGGAACTGCGGCATCCACGGGCAGCACTCTCCTCGTCCTTCAGCAGCTGTCAGCAGGCTGTCCTGATGCTATCAGCAAAGGACAAAGAAGCAGCTAGCTCGCTGCCTGCTGCTGAGGGTGCACCTTTGGGCAGGCGATCGGACTCGTCCATCACTGCAGCAAATGCGTGATTGTTTTTTTTTGGAACAGTTCTGGCCTAGAGTTCTGAAAATTTGTCACAAAACCTGAAATACTTAGTCTGCAATGCCGTGCAATACCCTTGCCTTGCAATCTTAGAATAAGGCTCTCAGACGGGTGTGGACTGCGGCCTCAGATAGGGTACATGGGGAGGGTGAAGCTTGAGGTTAGGCAGGGGATGGAGACTCCGCTGCCAGCAATAAAAGGGGCCCTAAATCAAGGAGCGCTATCTAAAAGAGACGGGAAACCTGGAGCACACAATTGAGCCAGGCAAATGCTTAACCCAAGGTTAACAGAAAATAATTCAACACAAACTTGGATTATTGTGGAGACATAGGCAAGTGGTGAACGTAAGTTTATCAGAAAGGAATTAAGACACGAACCTTATTGTTAACAATAGCTTCAGAGTCATCAAAGACAAAATCTCCATCATAGCTCCGTGCGAAACACACGAGGGAAACAAACCCCACTACTAACTTCGCCCAGAAAGGTGGAAGGACAGAAGATGGAATGATGTGATCCAAATCAGCGTCCAACTCGGCCATTTTGAAAACTGCAGGCTGCCAGCCTCCTGCTCCAGCATTATGCTGGTTAGAAATCTGCAAGAAAAATAACATGGTATAAATATTCATCAACACATTGTTAGGAATGTTTCTACAGTGGATACATTTACCTTAAGTGAATAAGAGCTAGAGTCATTTATGCTGAAGTCACCTGGGACACATGCAGATCCTCCTGGGCCCAACTGCAACCCCCGACATCAGAAGCCCTTGAGTTTCTGATGTTGGATTGTTCTTGAGAAACATTGATTTAATGGGATTCTTTATTTACCAACCCCATACGGCAAATCATTTTTATAGTCCTTGAACCAGTTTACAAAGTTAAAAAAAAAAAAAGAGTTGCCATCTTGCTTCATCCAATCAAGAAAAATCAATAAATATTCCTTGTCGGGTCTTAGCACATTGTGTGTGTGTGTGTGTGTGTGTGTGTGCGGTGGAGTATGAAACACGGTCCTGATTCTGAAAGAGCTTCAGCCTATCTGTAGAACTCAGACACTCATGCCACTTAGATGAAAATCAGGGAGAGAGAAGAGTTCAGTAAAGATGATGAGGCAGGCACATGACTGACGGCCAGCTCCGTGGTTCCCACACAGAAGACAGACAGAGGAAGGAGAGAACACTGTAGACCGACTGGTTTGGGACAACATCTCCTTCCAGAAATACAATACAGGGCTGAGCTGTATTCTAAAGAAGAAGAGGGGAAGCTATTCCAGGCAAGGATATGACCTTCAATACTGGTGAAAGAGTCAGGTTAAAAATATACACTTATTTTTAACTTTTCTTTGAAACAGGCAAAATGTTAAAGGCAGAAACTTGTGTCTCTCAGCCTTGCCATGTATTAGTTCTGTGCTTGTGTGTCACCTAGCCTCTCAGAGTCCATTCCTGTGCCACTCTGCAAAGCAGAACTTTCCAGCAGTGAGAGTTACCTAAGGGTTTCTTGCCATGGAATTCGCCCAAATGTCAAACTACCCCTCAAATCACATTTTACCTGGCCCCATTCCCACCACCCCCTCAACAGGTGCTTCCTTTGAAATTACCAAGATCATGTTTGGGTCATACTGCTTTGGACAAGTTACTTAACCTCTCTGGGCCTCAGTTTCCTCACCTCTAAAGTGGGAACGATAACTGTGCCCACTCTACATTGTTGTCATAGGGGTTAAATGAGACACTCACCTAAAGTGCTCAGAAACACAGCTGGCTTTAATAAAAGCCCAGGGGAGGTGCACTGTTATTATAGGTCCTTTTTCAAGGAGGGCAAAAGCACAGGCACAGAACTATTTTCTTTTGAAAATTCCCTTTAGTAGTTGGCTTATTGGTACCAAGGCTTTTGTCCTGCCCAGTAAGGGACTGGCCCCCACTCCTCTCATACTGAGAGGGAGGAGAATCCCAGGCCCCTCGACTGGGAAGGCAGTTTAGATGCATTTGTTTCCAGGTCTCTAAGGGAGTACCCCAGATTACGGAATCAAGAAGTCAGTCAAACACGCCATCTGAGGTCACAGGCATCTTTTTCTATGGGCGTCTATCTGAGACAACACGGAGACAGATCCAACAGTCAACGGGACACCCATTCTGTGGTAACACTGCCACTTTCCAGGTGCTGGGCAGAGGTGCAGATTACAGTCCAGAGAGGAAGGCTCTGCAGCTCTCTCACCGCTGGTCCCTTGAGCTTCTCCACCTGATGTAACTCATGCTCTAGGCAAGTGCTGGGAGGAATATTCCAGCTACTATCTGCTGCCTTTCTTTTCTTTCCCACTGAAAGGATAAACCATTGGTCGAATCCAAACTACAGATGCAAACACAACATAGGTCACCAGGCAGGGCCCAACCACTATGTCTATATTTCAGCTAAAGAAATTAATCCTGCTACTAAAAAAAAAAAATTAATTAATTAAAAAGACTGAATAGCTAGTAAGATACCGTGACTTAACATGGAGGGAATAAAAGTGTTCTTTGATTTAGAAAATTCATGTGGAGGAAAGCAAATACTTTATATCAATTTTAAACACACAATAGAGCTGTGAGCTGACAAATGGTCACGTAACTGGTCTCGATGTTATCTGCTTGAGGCCCAAATATTTGAATATTATTTCACAAAAGGTTGTCATGAGGTTCAAATGGCCTTACAAGAAGAACACTGAATCAGGAAATAATTTGTGCTCCGAAATGAGCTGTCATGTCTCACTTTCCATCTCAGATTGTTTGTAACACAGACTAATCATTTTGGTCCTCAGGCAACAGCTAAGACATCTGGAAGGCAGACTGTGGGCCACGCCCGGACCTGGGGTGTCAATCTGAGAATGATCTCCCCCTCTTCTACCACAGGGACATCAGGGGACCTAGAGTCTGTCCCACTCCCCGCTCTCCACCTTATTTCTCCATCTGGTTGACTCTCGCCTCCTGACTGCCGCTCCCCTCCCCTCGTCTCCAAGGTTCCCACTTCTTTGCTGCCACTGAAAATACTCACAAATGCCCTTTTCATTTAAGGCATAACGGTTAACGTGTATAGTGGGACAGTTCAGAAAATACTGTGGGTCAGCACATGCAATAAAAACTACAATGTGTTCGGAAGCCACGCAAAGTTCTCAGACTCTTGAGCAGTGGTTAAGAGCACGGGCTCTGGAGACAGACGCATTTGGACTTGCTCCCTGTGTGACCTTGAGCTACCCAGGCTTCTTCAGGATCAATTCCTCATCGGCACAATAGGGTGGGTGCCATTACTTACTTCAGGAGGTTGTGCTAAGGATTAAAGGAGAGAATGTATGGACACAATTAGTTCCCTTTATTGTTATTATTTTGGAGAAACTAGTTCCTGGTGCCTAGTCCCTGATCTCCTGTCTTGGGAACACCAATGTTGCCAACAACTGTTTATTCTGGTAGATGGACTTACCAACCAAGGCCGGCAGTAGCCCATCAGGTGACTGGATGCAATCAAGAAAAGGGCGCCCTTCTTTTGGGCGGACCCAGGGCTCTGCTTCCCTGGCCAGGCACCTGTGTGCCCTGCATAAACTGCACAGCATTACACAGTGATCCTGTTCCCAACTCCCCTTCGGCCACAGTAAATGGCCTTTGTTCTGCAATGATCCCAGCCAGGCTTGGCACTCAGGTAACAGAAGCCCTGCCAGCGTGAGGTGGTACAGACAGGTGGACCGGCCCCCTACAGCTTTGTTTGTACCCAGGCCACGAAATAGGAAGGCACACGTTCCGTTTTTCTCTTGATAGCCACCCCCCCCCCAGCATCACCCTGTTCCTCTTATCTAGGCAGTGTCCTGCCTGGCAGCCCTGGCCCCTGGGAGTGGCTGGATGGTATATTCACCATATGGAGTGAGAAGGGAGCCCCACTGCGGCCTCAGGCTCAGTCCAGGCAGCGCTCCAGGCACCTTCACCAGTGATAAAGTTGGTGCTCTAATCCCCATCTGACTCCTGTGCTGATTTCGTATTGTGTTCAGAATTAACCGACCCTATCAGGTGTGGAATTTGGAATGAAGCAGAAGTCTCTTTATTGTCAATTTCTTAAACTTCTAATATCAAGCCTCTATTTTCAGGGGGTTAAACAAATTAACCCATCATCAATGAAAAGTCAAAAAGACCTCAAATAGGGACCCCTTCTCAACCCTGAAAAAAACAAGTGTCACTGAGCTGTGAACCCTTGGGACCCAGTGAGAGCTGACACAGCAGCCTGTACTGCAGGAAACAGGATCAGGGAGACGAAACCTAAATGATTCACTCAGAAAAATGAGCAGCAGCCACCTACTACAGAATATTCTTCCATACGCACTGAAGGACCTGCTGGCCTCTGGCCGGCTTTTCCACCCATCAGTAACAATCCATCCACATGCCAGCTGTCCTTTGCCAGGCTGAGATGAGACAGTTCTCTGGGAATCGGATTAACGAACCAGACCTTTTCTGACCCAGCAGGAGACCTGAGCTGACTGCTCCTCCGTTGGGGCCCTCGAGGCACGGGAGACCCTCACCTCCATTGCCCTCCACCACGCAGTGCAGAACAAAATGCTCCTCCAAGTATCTTCCTCTGGTGATCGCCTTCCCGTTTTTAGTTCAGTAACACGTGAGGCCCATACCTGCCTACAGCAAGAATGACTGTGTGTGGCTCGACATTCACAGTTCCACTGTCCCAGAAAGTTTCCAGCTTGCTAGCTTGTAGCTATTTTCCCATCTAAGTCGGTCTGCATCACTTTACCCCACCTCCATCTGGGGCGCACCAGGCGAGGTCAGGACTGCACGGAGAGGGGACAGGGAGGGGGTCCAGTCAGTCTTTACTGTAACCGTTTCTCAAGGAATTCTCCCCATCCATCTGCTCTCCCAGAGAAAGAACAGTGTGGGATGATTCACAATGCTCTGGCTAGATCTTTCCTCTAACTCCTCCCTTCTTTTGTGTGTGGTAAAAGAAAAAAAAAAAAAGAAAATAGACACAGCTCACAGTCACAACATCAACAAGACCAGAAACCTCGCAGAGTTCGCAGGAGGTGAGGCGGCGGTTGCGCCACCTGCTCGGCTTCCCCACCTGCTCGGCTTCCCCAACTCCAAGCCCCCGCAGGGAAGTGGCAGCTCGGTGGCCCCGGGCGCTCCGGCTGGTGGCCCGCCGCTCCGCTCGGCAGCCAGAGCGGAGTAGCTGGTACTCGCGGCGCTGCAGGGGAGCCGCCTTTAACCCAGGGCAGGCGGCCAAGCGGCCCGGCTGCGCCCAGCCATCGCCAGGGCCGCAGCCAGCTGGCGCCCAGGCGCGGGGCCCCGCGGCCAGGTGGCCGCTCCGGGGACGCAACGCAGGCGCCTGGCGCGCCTCGGACGGAGGGAGCGCCCGCGCAGCTGGAGCGGGCAGGGGCGGCGGGGGTGACCACGGCCCCGGGCGGAGGGAGCGCAGGCGCCCCAGGCGAGGGCAGGCGGAGCGCGCACCCTCCACGCCGCGCCCTTTGTCCCGCGTGCTGTTCACACCGGGGCGCACGGCACCCAGCGCCCGCATCCCCCGTGACCCAGGCCCTCGGCCGCAACCTGGGTCCCGGAGCCAACTCCTGCAGCAGTGCCGCCGCCGGGCCCGGGCCAGCCCGCGGGGCTCGGGGCGCGGCGGCAGCGAGGAGCCGGCGCCCGCTCCGCGCCCAACTCTGCTCGCCCCCTGGCGCGCTCGGCCCTGCAGGGGCCGCCTCGCGTATTACCTGCAAGGAGCCCGAGCGGCGGCCGCATCTCCCTCCCGGGCGCGGAAACTCCGGCCGCTCCCGGCGCCCGCCCGGAGCTGGGCAGGGGGAGGGGCCGCCCGCCCCCCGCCGCGCCCCTCCCGCGCCGCCCGCCGCCCGCCGCCCGCACCCGCCGCCCGCACCCGCCGCGGCTCCCCACGCGTGCGGGCGCTCACTCTCTCTCTCTCCCGCCTCGGCCCGCCCCCTCTTCGCGGCCATTGGCTGCTTCCGTCGTCACTTTCACGCCGCAGCCGGTCCCTCTCGAGCCCATTGGCGGATGCGCCGGTGACGTCAGGCCACAGGGCGCTAGTCGCGGCGAAGGAGACGCAGGGCACGCGGGCTCGGCGGGACAGGAGGAAGCCGAGCTCTGGGGGCCGAGCCCGGGCGGGGCCGGGGTGGGGAGGGGCGGCCCCAGCCCGGCCCGGGCGACGCGCGCTGCGGGCGCCAGCCCTCCGAGCCCGCCGCGGCCGCGTCCTCCCTCCTGCGGCCCGCCGGCCCGTCTCGCGCTGCTCGCGCTGTCGGCGGAGGCCCTGCGGCGTGTCTGCAGGGAAGGAGCTGATCACAGCGGCCGGCCCGTGGACTTCTTCCTGTCTGGGCGGCGTTGTTTCCCATGTGTGTCCCCTCCTTCTGCCTCTCGGAACAGAGCTGCAACTGCGTTCTTCCGTCCAAGGCCCTGCGGCTCCGGCTTTTGTTTTTAGCAGATCCACTTCCACGACTCAGGTCTTCATTCTCCTGCTGACCCACGAACCCTGCTGTGGCGCTTCGCCTGGCCAGAGCCGCCACCCACCGTCCCGTCACCAAGTCACTTTGTCCTAGACTTCGGCTCCCAGTCAGATCGCCAGTCCGCCCGCCATAACCCCTTTCTTGGTAGATTACTTTGTCTCCTGCTTCAGAAAACGAAACTTTCCCACTGTTCACAGCCAAACCTACAGATCCACTCCTAAACTCAGGGATTTCACACACCCCTCCCTTTCCAGTATCACAGAGTCCGGCCTAAGATCAGTCTTTCCCTCTTGACTGGATCCGTACCGTCAGGATTCGCTCAGTCCCAAGCCTTGCTCTACTCCGCGTACCCGCTGCCACGCTGCCTCTCTCCTACTCCCCGCAGCTGAAGTTGTTGCAAGAGCTGCCTGTCTCCACTTGCCTAGTTTCTCAACTCCCATTCACTTCTTGGTTTCCATACGCCACTGAAACTGCTTTTGTATAGTCACCAGTGACACCCACAATCACTAAATCCAAAGGACAATATCCTTCCTTATTTTACTTGATCTCTCAGCAAAATTCATCTTCCTCCTCAAAATACCTACTTCTTTTGGTGATAGCAGGGCTCTGCACTCCTGTTTTTCGCCAGTATCCTTGGCTTGCTTATCTGATTCTTGATGACCTCCGAATAACGTATTTTTAAGGTCTCAGCCCTTTTCTCTCCACAATTTTTCCCTACATGATTCAATCCGCTGCCAGCATTTCAATCAATATATCCCAGATTTACAACTTCCGTCCGTACTTCTCTGAGCTCCAAACCCTGTTCAGCTTCTCCACTTGGTTCTGTCACAAGCGCCTCAACTGGAACACATACAGATGGAACGCGTGCTTTCCCTACCTGCTTCTCGTCGGGTCTCCCTGTGCTAGTGATGGCACCACCACTCCTTTAGCAGTTCCCGAACTCTGCCTTCATCCTTGGCGTCTAACAAATCACCAGGATTCCTCTTGCTAAAGGTCTATCAAATAAATGCCTTCTTTCCATTTCCGCTGCTACGTGTAATGCTGTGCTACTGTGCACGTGCTTCCTAACCCACGTTCACTGATCTCACGTTGGTAGATTGCAATCGGCCCCTGTGGGAGTATTTACACCATGGAAGTTGGCAAGCATTATGAATCGAGGCTTGATTTGTTGTTTTGCTGATTGTCTCTAGACTTAAGAAAGTGGTGGAGAGAATGTTAATAATGCAGATTAAACTTAAAATTGTGTTGTGCTTAGTTCTGAAACTAAAAGATTTTAGTTTAATGGGTTTAATTTGTGCAAGGGTGAGAAATTGTTTGAGATCACATATCAGATTTAATGAAAATAAATTTATTGGGCAAAAAGCGGATTGAGATACAGTTCCATTTGTCAAATCATAGTTGAATTACAAGCATCGGTTGGCTACACATAGAAGCTTGTAGCAAAAATCAAAAGCATTTTGTGAGAATCCATCAACTATATGGAGTCTACAGTAAAGAGTATTTGTATATTTTATTATTATTTGTAAACTGTGTGCTACATAGTGTTTATATCAGTAACATTTGTAATACGTATATACATGTATATATATGCATACATCTTTATTTTCCCCAGAGAACCAGTTGTTAAACATTTACCAGCATGCTACTGATTGACGTAGTTAGCATGGCCAGTGCATGGTGAAGATAAAAGTTGTTTTATCATTGTCTTTCAATTCCCTATCGACAATGCACTCCTTATTTCCTACTGCCAGGACAATTCGCTCTCACTGTGGCCCCTCTTGGCACATCACTGCTCCCCATTGCTCTTAGATTAAAGGTCCAAATGCTGCTGCATGGCCTGGCCCTTTGCCTACTGCTCCGGGATCATCTGATGCCCCTCTCTCCTTTATTTTCTAAGCTCAGTCATACTGGCCTTTTATAGTCCGACAGTGTGCTGTGCTCCCTTCCACACTGGGCTGTCCACATACACCTGCAGCACTGTCTCCTGATCATCCCCGTGACGCCTGGCTAACTAATTCATCCTTCAGGTCGCTGTTCAAATGTCAGCTTCTCAGAAAAGCCTTCCCTGAGTTTTCTCCCCAAACACCCTTAGGTCCTTCTGTATATACTCGCATAGTTTTTATCACAATTGTAATTAACTAACTGTGTGATCATTGTGTGAAGTCCAGCTTTACCATTAGACTGTGAGTTCCATGAAGGCAAGGACCATGTCTGTCTTAAGTACTGTACCCCTGCAGCTGCCGTGCCCACCACATAGCAGATGCTCAACAATATGTCTCCAACAGAATTTTCTGCAAGTCACATTGCACGTTATTGGCAATGCTGGAGTTAGAAGTGGAATCTCCTGACTTAATCCAATGGTATGCTATTCCTTAAACTGCTGAGCCAGCCATGATCAAAATGATATAGTAGTATGTGTCAAGGTCAGGGTAGACTGTGGAGAGTATAAAGATAAACATGGTGCTGACCCCGCCTTTCACAATTGTATGGTTTAGTAAGAAGGAGAAGATGTAGAGAATACCTCCCTGCTCCTGACCCATACACTGACCCTCACCTCTTGGCCCCAGGCCCCTGGACAGGACTTGTGGCATCACCATCACACACAGAAAGCCTGCTGATTGAGTGCTCAGTGTGTGCCAGGCACTGTGCTAGACCCTTTGCATATTTTATTTTAAAAAATTCTCACAAAAGCTCTACCAAGTGAATATTGTCCTTCATCCTGCAGATGAAGAAAAAGAGGCACAGAGGTCCAGGGTCAAACAGCTGGTATGTTTCTTAGTGGAACCAAGACTGGGCATACAACTGAGGGCTGTAGCTGCAGATTTCAAGAACCCCTGAAATGCCTGACAAGGTTGATGTTGTGGGCTGGAAAGAACTGGAACAGAGAAGGTGGTAAATATCTTTTTTGCCCCGTACCTTCTCTCTTCTCAGCAGCAGATGTCAAAAGTTGTTGGAGGGAGATGAACCCTTTGAGCCTTTTGGGGAGTGGGGGGAGAACTGCATAATTTTTTTGTGTGTGTGTGAGGAAGATCGGCCCTGAGCTAACATCTGCCAATCCTCCTCTTTTTTCTTTTTGCTGAGGAAGACTGGCCCTGGGCTAACATCCATGCCCATTCTCCTCCACTTTATATGGGACGCCGCCACAGCGGCTTGACAAGCGGTGCCTTGGTGTGCACCCAGATCCGAACCGGCAACCCCGGGCCGCCGCAGCGAAGTGTGTGCACTTAACTGCTTGCACCATGGGGCCGGCCCTCTGAACTGCATAATTTTTTGAGGACAGGTGTTGTGGATTTCCTTGGCCAGCTGCCACACTTTGGTCTCTGGTTGCTACACCGTGAGGCTTTTGCTGCTATCCGGTGTGCACGGTGCTCCTTGATGGAACTTCTAACCGGGATGGCAAGCAAGAAGGAAACCTTAGAGTCCACTTACACTTAAACTCTTCCCAGGGTCAAGGGATCTCATCAACAGAGTCCCGCAAATCAAGGGATGCTGTGTACACCTATGAGAGCTGTGCCCTGCACAACTCCAGAGGATTCTATTCGCACAAATTGCAACGTACGCCATGTGCACACATTTCAGAGCCCCCAAAACTTCCCAGGGGCCAAAACATCTCCACTGCCACCACACCCACAAACAAGCCAGCTGAAAGTAGTTACCTCCCAAAAGGCTCCGATGGGTCGTGTCCCTCCAACAACTTTTAACATCTACTACTGAGAAGGAAGAACAGCATTTCATCATTATCCAACTCTGCCTGTTTCCACCCCCCTGCATAACAAATGTGCCCTTAACAATGACTGCCACAGCTAAAGCAGAGTACCACCTACGGGGGGAGTCTCAAGGCAAGTAGGAGAGAGGAGCCACCTGACAAGTGGGTAGAGAAAGCATTGTGGGCAGACAGGCTTGTGTAATAAGCCATGCACCACATTGTTGTTAGTGCCATCGAGTCCATTCTGACTCCTAGCGACCCTGTGAACAGCATAGCAGAACTCTGCCCAGTCTTTTTGTGCCATCCTCTCTCCTTCCAGCACTGTATCAGACAGTGCTCCGCTGCTATTCACAGGGTTTTCATGGCCAATGTGAGTGGCCAGGTCCTTTTTCCTAGACTGTCTGTCTTAGTCTGGAAGCTCTGCTGAAACCTGTCCACCGTGGGTGACCCTGCTGGTATTTGAAATACTGGTGGCATAGCTTTCAGCATCACAGCAACATGCAGCTGCCACAGTATAACAACCGACAGGGAGGGGTGGTGTGGTTCCCTGACTGGAAAATGTACGGGCTAGGTGGTAAGAGCACTGAATCTTAATCTTAACCATGAGCCTAGCAGGGCTGGCCTTATCACATCCTATACGTGGTCATGTACTTTAATCATGGTTTGTGCACAGCTTGGAACTTCCAAATATTCAGATGTTTTACCTACTAACTCTTTTCCTCCTCATTATTTGCAACCACATCATATTTTTTTTATGTTGACCTTTCCATGCTCTTCAGTAAAATGTAATAAACGCGACCATCTTTTTCTATAAATAAACTCTGCAATTTCTTTCAATGCCACTTGTGGCAAATTGCCTTTCCTCAATATTTAAAACAGGTGTGTTCTTTAATGAATCACTTATTTTAAAATCTTAAGCTTAAATAAAAATGTTTACTTTGCAGATTCAAATATAGTAATGCTCTTGTCTACATGAAATGGGATTTACTTATGATTGTGGGCTAATTATTTATTTACTTATCTCTTTATTCACTCAACAAAAATGTGCTCAATGCCAATTATCTGCTAGTTACTCTCCTAGATACTGAGGTTGCAGAGATGAGTGGTTCATGATCCTACAGAGGTAACAGTCTTATAGAAGAAATAGTTTTACAATCAAGTTTAAATATTTACAATCCAGTTTAATGGGAGTCTGATAGAGTTTGAGAATCCTGTGAGACATCAGGAAAATATACAGGAGGTGGCTGGATATTTTGGTCTAGAGCTCCAGGGAGGGATCTGGGTGGCTGTTGTAGATCTGAAAGCATTAGAAGGCAGTAAAAGCTATACCCAGGATGAGCTTACCCAGGAAGGGCCTGTGCAGTAGGAGAAGAATCTAAGCACAGAGCTCTAGGGAGTTGAGCTTGCAGGCCCCCAAGAACACCCTAAGGTTCAATGATTCACTCACTGCAAGGACTCACAGAAGTAAACAAAAGTGTTATACTCATAGTTACAGTTTATGATGGCAAAAGATACAGATGAAAATCAGCAATGGAATAAGGCGCGCATGACAGAGTCCAGGAGACACCGGGTGTAAGCTTCCAGTTGTCCTCGCCCTGTAGAGTCATGTGGACAATGCTTCATTCTTCCAGCAATGATGTGTGACAGCACATTTGAAGAATTGCCAACCAGGGAAGCTTACTCAAGCCTTAGTGTTCAATTGGAGGTTGGTCAAGTAGGCATGGCTATCTATCTGCCTGGCTGACCTGATTTTCCAGCCCTTTCAGGGTCAAGCAGATACCATGTGGCCCAAGGTCCCCACCACAGATCACATGGTTAGCATAGACTGTCTGGCATGACCCAAAGCCACCAAATAAAGAAAGGCATTCTTATCAGAAAGGAGATTCCAAAGACTTAGAGGTTACCTCCCAGGAACAGGGCAAGGGCCAAACCTTTCTTTGAATGTGCAAGGTTAATTCTATACTGCACAGGAGGCTAACATTTGAAGGCCACGTGAGGAAAGATTCCACCATACAGAATAATATTCATTGACTGGATACTGGGCCTAAACTAAGAACAAGTGTGGCTATGGAATCCAAGAGTAGAGAATTTCAAGAAGGAGGAGATACTAGTGCCAAGTTGGTCAATAAGATGGGAGCTAAGGAATAGCATTCAAATTTGGCCATCAAGAGGATATTGCTGACTATGCATAGTTTTTTAGGCCCTTTAGGATCAGGAAAAATGCTGATTGCATGGATTAAGGAATACAGGATTGGAGAGGAAATGGAGATAATAAGTTATTATTTCTGAGAAGGATATATAAAAGGAGAAGAAAAAGTGTGTATCAAATAAGATATCTTTATCAACAAGCAACTGAAAATCTCAACTAAAATTGGCATAAACAATAAAGGAATTCAATGTCACTTAATAAGAAGGACAGAGGTTATTTGCTCTAGGTTGGCTCTTTTATCAAGAACCCAGGTTCTTTCTATCTCCTTGCTCTGCCATCCTGTTGTAATGGCAATCCAGTTCCCTTCATGGTATAAAATTGCTCTCTCAGTTCCTAGCATCTTATTTGGAGTGACAACATCTAAAAGCAGGAAGGAACCTTCTCCTATATTGTCTCACTCTTAGGAGGGAGGAAATCTTTCCTAGAAACTGCCTAGCAGAGATCCTGGCCCACCTCAAAACCATTGACTGGCAAAGGGAAGAAGTGCACCAAATTACTAACTTGGTCCAATCAGGGCTTAACTGTAATTCGGTCTTCTTCCCCTAAATCAAATGGGATGGGGGCATTCTGATGGCTAGTATCTTGGGGGGTCTGTTGGGAGAAATGAATGTTGGACAGGTAGCTATCAGTGTGTTTTACCAGATGACACCTGGAAGGAGATAGATCAAAGGAGAATTTTATTTCTAATACATGAAAAATTTTAATTTGTTTGTTTGCTGAGAAGAGCCAGGAGAGAGAGAGAGAGAGAGGTTGAAGATAAAAGAGAAAAATATGTATATCAGTTGGAATCTCTGAAAAACTAAGAAGAAAATTTAATACATAGCACAGGTTAGAATAGATATCTTTTGTTCCCTTGAGTTAAATAACATTTAATGATGTTAGATATTATAAACCTCTCACTCATGTACTGTCTAATTTTTTGGAAACATTTTATATTTTTCAACTGTTTACCCAAGTTCAACCAGTTTGCTATCTACTCTGTCCTTAAATTAACTACCCACTTTCTTTCATTTCTTCTAAATGTTCCTCTTTTCAAGAAGCCCATGATCATCTCTCTTTTTAGAATTCCCAAATTTCACGAGAATTGGTGAGAACTTTTGTAGGTCAATCAATATTTGCCAAGTATAGATATTTTTTGGTATAAATATTAAAAATGCTTTGGAGAGGAACGCTAAACGGTTTTATTTACTTAATCTTAAGGCATCATATTTTACATAGTATTTCCATAAATTTTAATTTTCAATGTGAATTTTCAATACTAGGTATGTAATAATAAATGAAGCAAACAAGCTTGTGTAGCCTATGTAGTTATAATTGAATCTAAGCTGTAAGTCCTAAAATAACTGGGGAAAACAGTGTGACGTCAGAAGAGGAAACAAAAAAGTAACACACAGTGCTTACTCTGTGCCAGTACGTCCTAAGCCCGTTATGTATGTTAATTCATTTGGTCCACACAACACCTTAGAAAGTAGATCTACTGTTATTGTCCCCCTTTTATAGAAGTGGACATTGAGACGCAGAGAGGTTATGTAACAGCTCTGTGTGGTAGAGCCAGGACTCGAGGCCAGGAAGTCTGGCTGGGAAAGGGTCTCAATTTAACCAGTTCACTCTCTTGCCCCTATATGGCCTGGGGTGTACATCAACCAATAATTATCAAATCTTCTTCTCAAAACTTGCATCTTTATCTCCTCAGCTTTTCTTTCTCAATCTGCCTTTGCCCTCCTTCCAGCCTTGTTCTCTTCTCCTAATGCCAGCTGTCTCACCTTGAATCTCTATTTAAAATAAATATTATAATAATGTAATAATTAGTAATAATAATAGTTCATCTTTACTGGTGGCTGGTATGTGTCAGGCACATGATACATGCTTTCATGGATTATTATATATGAACATAATAATGGGAGTGTGCTATTGTTACCGATTTTACATGTGGGGAAGTTGAATCCTAGAGGTGTTAAGTAGCTTGCTCAAGGTCATGCAGAAAGCAAGGGGGCAGAGCTGGGATTTGCACTGGGCGATGTGACACCAGATCCCACGTTTTAAATCGGTATACAAGATTGCCTCCCGTTTGATTACCCTTTTTTCAAATTATTGCTTTTCTCCTCCAAAATACTAGAGTCTTCCCGATATGCTCCTCTTTCCTTGTATTGACAAATTCTTGCTTGTTAGCTCAAGTTTTATGGTTTTTGTGCAGACCATCACCCTCCTGCCTTCATTTCTAGTAATGGGCTATGTTTCCATGATTATCATTTATTTTGTACTAATTACATTTATATTGTTGCAACTCTCATGGAATTTGGAGGGCATGCTAGTACTTGTGATTATTTGAGGATTTTCCCTTGGCTTTTTTGTTTATACTTCTTTCTTTCGACCTTGACCTCCTGGAGACTTCTCATTTACCTTCAGGACCTAGTTCAAGGAGTACTTTCTTTGTAAGGCAGCCTGTCTCAAACCCCCAGGTGGAATTAATCATGCTCTAGCTTGGGTCCTCAGTGGATTCCATAAAGCTGTGAGAATCTTTCCAACCTATTGATTGTTCTTGCAGAGATTTGCTTATAAATGTAATGTTTTCTCTATGATTTGGATGGTATCTGTTTCCTTTTGTATGTCCTCAGGGCTTAACACAGAAGAAACTCAAAAGAAGTGTTTGTTGAATTTAATTTAACTTCCAAATTCAATAGACCTACCCATGAGGAATACTCTAGTGTGCATAGGGAACTAAATATATTTAGCCTGGGGCAGAAAATACCAAGGGGGTTATGATCTCAAATATCCCAGAGGCTGTCATATTCTGTGCTCAATGAAGCACTACTATAACTAATAGGCAAGAGTTGGAAGGAAATTTTGCCTCAGTCTGAGAAATGGCTTTCTAATATTAAATATCTAACAATGGAACAGGTTACCTTAAAAAAATCATGAGTTCCCCATCAAGTAACGTCTTCAAGCACAGGTTCAACAAGCCTATAACTAGTGCGCTGAGGAAGGAATTCTTTCCTGTATTCAGTGAGACATTGAATCAGATGACCTCACACGGATGTTTTGACCTTGAAGATTCTGGGTGCTGTTAGAGTATATTTTTCAAAAAATTGAAAACATGGCTCCTGTACATGTATAGAATGAAGACATGTCAAAGATTTTATTCAGCTTTCTATTGAGGGAACTAGTAAGATGGTAAAACCAGTTCAAATGAGAATTAGAGGAATAGGAATTATCTCCACTAGAAAAGACATTCTGATATAAGTTTGCTGAATTTGAAACAAAACTGGTTAATGTCCTACAGGGAAATAAAACTGGGTAAAAAGGGTAACCGTTAGGGTTAACGTTTTGACCAGACAGAAACTATTTGCATCTCTACTGGACAGGGTCTACAAGTTAACATGCAACTTCACAGAGATGGAGCCCTTACCTAATAGTAAGTAGAAAAAGCAAATAAAGTGACAGTTCCCTACAAAATTTAACGATACGTGGGTGAGTGTGTTAAACAATGCCCCAGTGTATTAGTTTTCTAGAGCTGCTGTAACAAATTACCACAAACTGCATGACTTAAAACAACAGGAATTTATTCTCTCACAGTTCAAGAGGCTAAAAGTATGAAATCAAGGTGTTGGCAGGATTGATTCCTTCTAGAGGCTGTGAGGGAGGATCTGCTCCATGCCTCCCCCTTGGTTTCTGCTGGCAATCCTTGGTGTTGTTTGGCTTGTAGACACTTCTCTCTAGTCTCTGCCTCTGTCGTCACATGGCGTTCTTCCCTGTGTGTCTGTTTCCCTATCTTTCCTCTCTTATACAGATACCAGTCATATTGGATTTAGTGCCCACCCTACTCTAGTATGACCTCATCTTAACTAATTACATCTGCAAAGACTATGTTTCCAAATAAGGTCCCATTCTGAGGTTCTGGGAAGGACATGAATTTGGGGGCGGGGGAGGGGACACTATTCAACCCAGTACGCCCATTAAGATAGTAAAAGGACATCTACTTTTTTACCTTATTTCTAAGTTTTAAAGACTTTTTCTTAACCATGGCAGTCACTTACTTTCCCAGTCTCCCCATTGATATCTCATGTATTTCAACATTAGTCATCCAGCTGGGGCTAGCTCTATATTTATTGATACAAATAGAAAAGACACTAAGTATGTGTTTAATAAACAAGTAAGGTATAGATCACATAGGAATGCTTCAATGTAATGATACAAAGACTTAATTTCCAGTGCAGGTCTCAGGTCACTCAGTTACTATTTTGGGAGAAATCATTTTCATGAGCCACTTCAGTGTGTAACACATCCCTGGAATTATTTAGGCCAATTCAGGAGAGTCAGCTTGGCACATATTAAGAACGGAGGAGGGAATTTTAAGTTATACAGGCAGCTTCCCTGCTCTCCTTTTTTGTTTAAATGAAAGCTTTGTAGTAGGGTGTCCAGTTAGGCACAATTTAGGGTTTTATAACAGGGAAGTTACCAGCACTTATCTAGGTTAGCCTCTGTAGCAAGTCTCTTTAGAGTAGATTTTTTTTGGAGGTAGGGAAGGGAGTGACTTCAAAGGCCCCTCTCAGGGTTACAAATGTTAGATGAGTAGGGAGCCCTTACCCTGGGAGAAGATTCCATGGTCATTTAACAGGAGCTTTTTTAGCTAGACTTTGTTCCAAAAACCCTGGTTGGCAGAGATGGTTACAGAATTAGGAGGTAGGTAGATCTGAGAGGAAAGGGATTGAGACTCATCTCCCACCCTTTCACTACTGAGATTACAGGTTCTTGAGAGTTTTTCTTGTGAATCAAGACAGCTTGACCCAGCTAGAGTCAATTGATGGGAAAGGTTACCTAGGACTCAAGTGGGAACTCATTTATCTATCTATCTACTCATCTATCTAACCTATCTCTCTATCTATCTCTCTATCTATCTATCTCTCTATCTATCTCTCTATCTATCTATCTATCTATCTATCTATCTATCTATCTATCTGGGTAGGAAGTCATCTGGGTTGGTGAACTAGGCTCAGCATAAGCCTTAAATATTTGTTACCTTCCTAAATCTAACTGTTCTGGCAGAGCATCATGCTGGAAAAAAGTGGCTGAGCATGTGGTTGAACTAAAGGTGATACAACCTTAAGGTCTAGATATGGGGCACAACTGTGTCTGAGACCAAGAAGCCATAACTGCCACCTGGGTATTTATTGGGCATGGTAGTGGCCCCAGAGAGATGGTGCTGGGCTTGATCTGCAAAACTCAGGTTTTCCTCTGCCTGGTCATTTGAGGCTGAGCAACTGAGCTTGGAATTCTTGGCACTGAGATGGCAGGTATAAGGAAGCTTTACAGAAAGAGTTAATGAAATTTCTGATGAATAGGGCAGGTAAGGGCTCAAGCAAAAAATTAGAAAAATAAAAGCAATAATGACTTCGGTTTTCTCCCAGGTTGATAAAATGACTCAACCAGTTACAAGGCATTCAGCGACATTTTTGCCTGATTTTCTTCTCACTGCAAGTCACCCCCAGGTAAGTGAATCTCTCCTTTTTCTCTTCTTAAATTCTGGCTTTCTGTCTAGAATTTTGTTATTCTTATTTCTGGAAAAACATTCAAGAGAATTGGGTAGAATGATCTCATTCAGAACAGATGATGACACAAGTTCTGTTTGTTTTCTTCTGGCATTTGCCAAAGTGCACTTTGTGTTATTCTTTATGGTATTTGTTTTCTAAAATGTAGAGATGCTATCATCTTTCCCAAGTAGTTGATATACAAAAGGCCTAGGTATAATCTTGAGCTGTTGTGAATCTGTTATTGTTGTTGTTTTGGTAGCTCTTTTCAAACTTAGCTCTATATTTTCAAATGCTACTTATTGTAAAACATTTAAATAAAGCAGAAAAATGAAGACAGAAAACACTAGAAATTCTACCTCACAATGATGACCATGTTGGTGCATATAGACACGTGTAAGTATATGTATACCACTTTACATAAACATATACTCTACGTGTTCTGCAACCAACATCATTACTCAATAATTTATCATGGACACCTTTCCATCTCCATAAATCTAGATCTAAAAATTACTTATGAGTGTTGGAGATTATCACATTGTCTGTACCATAATTTACTTAATTAGTTTCCTATTGAGGGCTATTTAGGTTGTTTCATATTTTTCATTATAAACAATACGGAACATCTTTGTGCCTACATTTTCACATTTTTTGTAATTATCATCTTAAGGTAAATTCCTTGAAGTGGAATTGCTAGTAACAATATGCAAACATTTTGCAAGCCATAAAAGCCTATTTCTCAATACCTTGCCAAAACAGGCTTTGTCAATATATTTTCTTTGCCAATCTGCTAGGCAGGAAAAGTTCAATTTTGTTTCAAAAATATTACAAATAAAATATTTAAAAATTTTAAAGTCCTATGTTTTCTCTACCATCTCAGTGTCCAGTTCTACTCCCTAAGATCTCCTATTTTAAATATTTCTAATTTTATTATTCATAATGACTATTTCTGTAACTTAATACTGTTATATCTATAGGTATTTATTTGTAGAATGTATTGACTTGCATTGAATTATCAAGGACACGTGTTCTCATAGTCCTTTTTTGCCTCTGTTTTTCTGCATCTACTCCCTCCGTATTTATTTTATCACACATAAATCTAGAGGTAAAAGTCCATATTTGTTTGGATTTTCCAAAAAAAAAAAAATTCATTCACACAAAGCTTTTATAAGCAATATATGTTCCTAAAAGAGACTGGAGATAAGTTTATATTGAAGCAAAGCAAACAATTTTAATGGGCGTAGAAGACATTCCCATTTTTAGGAGCTCCCTCAGCTGCCTGTGGTTACTTAAAGATGGCAACCAATTCTTTGTCATCCTTCCCTTGTCATCCTCCCCACTAGAAGATGGAGTTTATTTCCCCTCCCTTTGAATCTGGGCTGGCCTGGTGACCACTTAAGCAATAGAAGGAAGTAGAAATTACTGGTGGAAAACACTGTAGTTGGAAAAAACTGGTATTAGTTTCTTTGAGGACTTCTGCTTCCTCTCTCTTAGAATGCTTGTCCTTGGGATGTCCCTTCTTGAAACCTAGCCACCATGATGTAAGAAGCTCCTGACAACATGTGCCCATCCAAGCTCCCAGCCAACTGCCAGCATCCCCTGCAGGCCATGTGAGGGAGCCATCTTGGACATTCCAGTCTAGTTGAGTACCCAGTGTTCACAGCTCTAGCTGCCTGTGATAATGTGGAAATGGAAAATATACCTAAGGAACTTATGGATTTGGCTAGGGAGATTTTAACTGAGCTCCTAGATGTCTTCAGACCCAGCTCATAGCATACAGGGCAAAAGAAACACCCAGCTGAGTCCAGACTTAGGGTAGACTGTTAGAGAGCAATCATACCCAAAGCAGCTGTCCAACTACTGGGTTTATCCTTCATCTCATCCCAACATCCCCTCTTTTGCTGGCTCCTCGCCCATCCTCTCGCCATCTCTAGTTCTCCTCCCTGCTGACACCGTCATTTCTCTCCTTTCAAGAGCTGAGCTAGCCAAATTCCTCCTCTGGTCTCATTTAAAATATCTTTCCCCACCCTGAAAACTTTATGCCTGCTGAGCCAGGTTCTCATTGGGCAGGCACTTATCAAGGCAATCTTCCGTAAAGTCAGTTCTCTCTGGAAGGAGAATTGTGGCAAGTGAAATTTTCTCTACTGATGAGCCACACATAAGCTACACTCACCGCTTCTCCTACATTCACAGCTGAAACAGCTGTTTCTTCTTCCTCTCACTTCTCTTTCTTCCTCTCTTTCCTCGTTCCCCTCCCCCTCATTCCTTTGTACACCGCGAGGAGACAAAACTGTCAATGATGAGATGCTCAGTTGCTTTTTCAGACCATTCGCTGTTCCAATTCCAAAAAACAAATTATCTCATTGCAGAACTGTGCACCTAGAGTCCATAAATAAGTGTTAGATGACAATGGAAACGAGTTAATGAGTTAATCAACACATTTGTTAAGCACTGTTTTCTGGAAGGCACTGAGCTAGCTAACAGGGAAGAAATAAAAGATATATGACGTCAGTTCACTCTTTATTTCCTCTCCCATTTTTGTTCTCAGCAACTTATGTACGTCGAAGTAACTCTCATTCTAGTCTGTTAATTCAAACGTATTTCCTGAGTGCTCCCAATGTATCAGGCACTATAGAAGTGCCTTTAGGAAGCTTCCTTCGGCTCTTTACATTCTCTCCTTGTGTTAGTTTCCTAGGGCTGCCATAACAAAGTACCACAAATGGGATGGCTTAAAACAATAGAAATTTATTCTCTCACAGTTCTGGAGGCCAGAAGTCTGATATCAAGGTGTGGGCAGGACCGTTCTCCTTCTGAAGCCTCTAGAGGAGGATCCTTCCTTGCCTCTTCCAGCTTCTGGTGGCCCCAGGCGTTCCTCGGCTTGTGGCAGCATCACTCCAATCTCTGCCTCCATCTTCACATGGCTGTCTTCCCTCTCCATCTGTCTGTATCCAATGTTCCTCTTCTAATAAGGACACCAGTCGTGTTGGATTAGGGCCCAATTCCAATATGACCTCGTCTTAACTTGATTACATCTGCAGAGACCGTATCTCCTAAAAGGGTCATATTCACAGGTACCAGGGGTTGGGACTTCAATGTTTTCAGGGGGAGACAATTCAACCCATAACACACCCCTTTTCTCTTTCTCTTCCCCTCTGATTAAACTTCTCCTCTCCTTCTGCTCCTGATTCCATAACTTCTTCCCCTTTTCTTCACACATCTGTACCCTCCATTTTTATGCACCTCCACCACAGACCAGCCTCCCCTTCGTTTCCAGCTGCAAATCAACCCTGTCTCTCCCAGTGGTGATGGTGGCTCACTTGGGGGTGGGTCCCAGGGGCCGAGAGGTGTGTAAAGGAGGGAAAGGAGCTTAGGCAAATGTCTTTAGAGTGACAAATGTCTCAGCAGTTGTTTTCTCTCTCCCACTCTCTCAGTGTCCTGCAATCTTGACCATACTACCCACTGGTAGACATCCTGGAAGGAAAGAGCTGAGAAAAAAGAAGGGAGATAAGGATGAAGAAATTCGCTAGATAATTACAGCAGGCAATTAATCTAATTAAGTGAATATTATTCAATCACTTTCATAATACCTGCCAGGATGTTATCAGATTTCCATAAAGTGCAGCAGTATTTCTAAATAAGTAGAAAAGGATTACAGCTCTTAACTTTGGCAATAAAACTTTTAATAAATCCATCAACTCCATCTCACTCATTTTATATTTCCTCCAGTGGGTCCTTCCTTTATCAACAGCGGGGTTTGCAATTGGACAGTGCATCACTGGGCCTTAATACTTGAATGATTCCAATTAGGTCAACCAAGAGAGCTGATGCATATAAGTGCTGATGAATATACTTTATCAAGCTGAGCCACCTTCTGCTATCAAAGAGTTAATGCCTCCAGTTTCTGCCCTCTTCCCTCAATCACTTAAAAGAGTGAGGGTTTATGGTCAGATATTAATGGACTCAAGTGTATTATTTCCGTTATTGGTGGTCTGGTCTCCAGTGTCTCTCTCCCACATAGTGGGGCATTGGTGAACTTCACCATCCTGATTTCTGGCATCCTAGATGGGAAAATGAAGAGCGTCATATTGTGGTGACACGTTTCAACCCAACTCCTGCAGGCTGTGAGCAAACTCTGAAGCAGGTAAGAAGGGCTGCCGTAATAAAATGTCACAGACTGGGTGGCTTAAACCACAGAAATTTATTTTCTTACAGTTCTGAAGACTAGAAGTCCAACATTAAGGTGTCAGCTAATTTAGTTTCTTCTGAGATGTCTCCACTTGGCTTGCAGATGGCCACCTACAGCCACCTTCTCGCTGTGTCCTCCTGTGATCTTTTCTCTGTGCTCGTCTCTGGGCCTCTTCTTGTGTCCAAATTTCCTCTTCTTATAAGGACTCCAGTCTAATTGGATTAGGGCCCACCCTAATGGCCCCATTTTAACTTAATCACCTCTTTAAAGGCCCTATTTCCAAATACAGTCACATTCTGAGGTGCTAGGGGGTTAGGGCTTCAATGTATGAATTTGAGGGGGACACAATTTGGCCCATAATGGCTGAGTTTGCCAAGACTGGTTGGTCTTGAAGGACTATATGACTTCTACCATGGCTTTATTTCCTTCTTCCTGCCTTTACCCTCACCATCCAGAGCCTTGATTGGATGCTTCTAGCCAGTACCTATAGAGACTGAATTAAAAATAAAGTCTCTCTAGAGTAAGTTTTCCCAAATATGGTCCAAAGACCAACAGCTTCATATCTCCTAGAGTACTTGCTAAAATCAGATTCCTGGGCTACGAGAAGCCTTATAAATATGAATCTCTTAGTGGGGGAGTCTAGGAACCTTCACTGTCATACGAATTACCTCCCCACATAATTCTAAGGAACACTAAACTGTGGAGTTGTTGTGTCATTATCAGTTGGAGATAATTGACTTTATAAAACCAACAGTTGGGCTCTAATTTTCTTTTATATGCTGACATGCTTTTTAATTAAAAGTTTCCGAGAGAGAGCAAGCTGCTGTTGGTGAACTGTGCATAACCCACTCTATTCTATTGATGTTGTGACCAATAGGGATGGACTATTACTGAAGCACTAACAAAGAGTTGTGGTCATGATAAATTATTGTAGTCTAAATGCAAGAAATCCCACCAGTGTATGTTGAACATGAGAATTTTATGCATCATGCAATTCTTCAGAGAAAAATCAAAGAGCATAATTGCTTTAGACATCCTTTTTAAAACCAGTGAGATTGTGTATATATATATGCATACACATACATGCATAATATTATGTATGTATGTATATGTATGTATATCTTGGTGTGTATTATATATGTGTGTATGTATATGTATATGTATACATACACACACATATTTCACATATAACAGAGTGTCAAGCACCCTGCCTACAGACTTCTAAGGATTTCCCTGGAGTTTCTGATCCTGTACTCATCCCTAGCTCCGTGTTTAAGTATTAAACATCTCCATCTTGAAGTTCTTTGCCTCAAGTCAGCATAGAGAGTATCTCACTTGCCAACTTTCTTCCTAAACTTTGATTTTCCACCATGTTACGTGGCCTTCTGTCTCTCTCTGCCTTTCTCTGTCTCTCTCTCTCTCTTTTTTTTTTTGTGAGGATGATCAGCCCTGAGCTAACATCCGTGCCAATCCTCCTCTTTTTTGCTGAGGAAGACTGGCCCTGGGCTAATGTCTACGCCTATCTTCCTCCACTTTATTTTTTAAATTTTTTTTATTTTTAATTAATTAATTACTTAATTTATTTCCCCCAAAGCCCCAGTAGATAGTTGTATGTCATAGCTGCACATCCTTCTAGTTGTTGTATGTGGGACACGGCCTCAGCATGACCGGAGAAGCGGTGCGTCGGTGCGCGCCCGGGATCCGAACCCGGGCCGCCAGCAGCGGAGCGTGTACACTTAACTGCTACGCCACGGGGCCGGCGCTTCCTCCACTTTATATGGGACGCCACCACAGCATGGCCCGACAAGCAGTGCATCACTGCGCACCCAGGATCCGAACCTGGGCCGCCAGCAGCGGAGCATGTACACTTAACTGCTATGCCACGGGGCTGGCCCTCTCTCTTTCTCTTAAATTACCTCCCATACTTCTTCCCTCCATTCTAACATCCACTCCCTCTCAAATTCTTTTCCTCCAACTACCTTGGCATGACTGAAAAAATTGTGTTACTAAATTATACACAGCAATTAGCTCTCTATTCTCATCCCAGACTTGGCTCTGAGCCTTCCTTTGAATTAAAAAGGAAAATCATTCCACACATATTTACTGAACACCTACCAGGAGGCACTGTTTTAGGTGCCCGAGGAACTCTTTAAGGTGTTCCTTAAACGTGAGGAGAACATCCACCTTCAGAAACAAAAAATAGGTTGAAACTTAGAATTTGAGATTTTCTTGTACTTGAGTGAGATCAAATTCTTTGGCAGAGCCCTCTTCCCCATTTATCAGAACTATTTTTTTTAGGTTCTTTTTGCACTTTTTTTATTGTTGTAGTAAAATACATATAACATAAAGTGTACCATTTTAACCTTTTTTTTTCCTTAGGAAGATTAGCCCTGAGCTAACATCTGTGCCAGTCTTCCTTTCTTTTGCGTGTGGGTCACTGCCACAGCATGGCTGATGAGGGTTGTAGGTCTGTTGTAGGTCCTAGGATGTGAACCTGCAAACAGGGCTGCTGAAGGGGAGCGCGCCAAACTCAACCACTACACCACAGGGCTGGCCTTGCTATTTTAATCATTTTTAAGTGAACAATTCAGTGGCATTTAGTACATTCACAATGTTGTACAATTATCACCACCATCTATCTTCAGAACTTGTTCATCATCCCCAGATGAAACTCTGTATCCATTAATCAATAACTTTCCATTCCCTTCAACCCCCAATCCCCAGCCCCTGGTAACCACTATTCTACTTTCTGTCTCTGTGAATTTGCCTATTCTAATTATCTCGTATAAGTGGAATCATACAATGTTTTTCCTTTTGTGTCTGGCTTATTTCCCTTAGCATGATGTTTTCAAAGTTCATATATGTTGTAGCACGTGTCAGAATTTAATTCCTTTTTAAGGCTAAATAGTATTCCATTGTATGGATATACCACATTTTACTCATCCATTCTTCTGTTGCTAGACATTTAGGTTGTTTCCACCTTTTGGCTATTGTGAGTAACGTTGCTATGAACATGAGTGTACAAATATCTGTTTGAGTCTCTGTTTTCTATTCAGTGTATACACAGAAGTGGAATTGCTGGATCACGTGGTGATTCCGTGTTTAACTCTTGTTGCACTTCTTTTTATCGCACGTGGTAGGTGTACAGCAGCTCTAGACACGGAGTCAGAAAGCCTGAGTTCTAGTCTTGGCTCAGTCACTCATGACTTGGGCAAGTAGCCTAACCCTGCTTACCTCCTCTCTTCTTCTGTAAAATAAGGGGCCCGGACCCTGATCCCTTCCAGTCCTAAGATTCATGAACTGGATATTGAATCATGATTCCACAAAATCACATAACCCTTTATTGCAAAAATACCTAAATTACTGAAGGTACAATCTTCATTTTTCCATCTGTTTCCAAAGTTATTCTCTGGTGGCATACTATCTCTTGTGTAGAAAAGTGTAGCTACCAATATTTGGCATTTTAGGAATAATTCTGATAGTCTCATCCAGCCGTCCATACATTTATTTACTTTAGGTGCTGGAGATATAATGATGAATCTGATACAAATTCTATTCTCAGGAATCTTTTAATCCAATGGCAGAGTCAGAGGTAGATAAATTATTTTCCTCTTTCAAATGTCGGGGAGAGGTGGCATTTTGGCCCAGGACTCACATCCATGAAAATCCCAAATGCTAGACTTCTTTTTCTTTTCTTTTTCATTTTTATTGAATAAATTCGACATGTAACATTGTGTAAGTTTAAGGTGTACAGCATGTTACTTTGATACATTTATATGTTGTAATAAGATTGCAAATGTAGTGATATTTATCACATTAAGTAATTGTGGTACAATATTATTGTTTATCTTCATTACACTGGGCCTTAGATCTCTGTGGCTTATTTACTACTCGTTACTAATTTGTACTCTTAAACACCATCGCTCTTATCTCCCTCCCACAACCCATCCCCTGGTAACCACCATTTTACTCTCTGTTTTTTACAGGTTTAGCTTTGTTAGATTCCACATATAAGTAATATCATACAGTACTTATCTTTCTCTGCCTGGCTTATCTTGCTTAGCATCATATGCTCAAGGTCCATCCATGTTGTCACAAATGGAAGGATATACTCCTTTCTCATGGCTGAATAATATTCCATTTTGTGTATGTACCACATCTTTTTTATCCATTCATCCATTGATGTGCATTTGGGTTGTTTCCGTGTCTGTTGTGAATAATGCTGTGATAAACATGGGAGTGCATATATTTCACCAAAATCCTGTTTTCATTTCCTTTGGGTATATACCCAGAAGTGGAATTGCTGGATCATATGGTAGTTCTATTTTTAATTTTTTGAGAAACCTCCATATTCCTTTCCATAGTGGTTAGACCAATTTACATTCCCACCAACAATGTATAAGGATTCCCTTTTCTCCATCCTCGCTAGCACCTGTAGTCTCGCGTCGTCTTGATAATAGCCATTCTAACAGGTGTGAAGTGATATCTCATTGTGGTTTTGATTTGCATTTCCCTGATGGCTAGTGATGTTGAGCATCTTTTCATGTGTCTGTTGGCCATTTTGATGTTCTCTTTGGAAAAATGTCTGTTTAGCTAATTTTTTAATTTTTAAGCCAATTTTTTAAATGAGATTGTTTGTTTTTCAAATGTTAGACTTCTGATATTGAAGTTGAACATACAGTGACAGAAATCATTAACAAGATTGAAAGAAAAAATATACAAATTTAACCTTGTGTCTCATTACTATACCACACCTCTGTAGCATTATACATTAATATTTTAAATAAATGCTGTAATTATCTTGGGATGAGCAATATTATATTAGTTGTGTATATGTTAAAAGCATTAATTTTCTACATGTAAATATTTGAAGAATGCAACAATATTTGTTATCCTGAGTATCAGATAGGCTTGTACTTGGCAGAGAGTAGCAAGGATATCCAACAAACAGTGTCTTAAACAAGGAAGATATACTGTTTTTCTCCTATAACCACAAGGTTAGAGGGAGGCAGTTCAGGACTAATGTGGCTGCAGGAGAATGTTGTGGCAGATGCCAAATCCTTTTCTCTTTCCTCCTGGGCTGGACGACATTTCCCAGGCTTCTTTGCAGTTAGTGTGGCCATATAACGGAATTTTGGCCAAAGAAAAGTAGGTGGAAGTGATATACACTACTTTCAGTTCTAGTTCATAAAACTTCACTGTGGGAACTCTCCATTCCTTCTCTTCCTCTCTTTGCTGGCTGGATGTCCACACCTAGGGTGAGCTGAGAAACCCCATGTTGACGATGGTAGAGCCTCCATTAGCCTGGGTCCCTGATTGATGACATGGAGCCGAGCAATCCCCTCTACCCCCAGACGTTTTAACTTTATATGCATAATAAATAAGCCATTACTGTGTGAGATTTCAGGGCTTGCCTATTATAGAAGCTGTTGTTACCTTCACTGATGAGGATGATATCAAGAGACCCAACTCTGTCTATCTTCCTTGACTATCCCTGAGCTTATGGCTTTCATCCTCATGATCATAAGATGACTGCTGTGTCACCAGCTACAAATGTCTGCATCCCAGGCAGAGAAAAGTGGAGCAGAGAAAAGTAGAGCTGAACCATTCCCAAGGACTTTTACCTATTTTTTGGTGGCAAGGCTTGTGGCATGTGACTACTTCTAGTTGCAGAGGAGGCTGGGAATTTGAATATTTTGTTGGCCAATCTCTACTGTAGAGAGATTTAATGTTGAAAATTAGCCAAAAGGTACTATGCTCTCTCTTGGCATCTCATCTCAACAACCTCAAAATTGACTTCTTTGATCCCTGAGAGGCCCAGTTTGAGTTGAAGCAGCTTCTTCAGCCCTCCTGTCCATGGGAGGAGGTCAATGTCTGACCACTTGCTTGGCCAGCCTGATCTGGGGAGTTGTATGTTGGTCTGTCCTGGTCACTTCCCAAGTTGCAGCTTTATCTCTCTTGTTTCATTGTTCCTCTTGTTCCCAGTTCATAGAATGTCGCTTCTGTGTTTGGTCTCCATTCCTGGTTTTATTCCTGCCTCCCAGAGCTGTACTGCCCTTCAGGAAGACAGGCAGGGACTGCCCTAAACTCAGTGGAATCCTGCTACCCATGAAGAGGGCTGGGTCTTGGTTATCCAACCACCTGGACTTCCAAGTGTCACTCACCCCCAGTGATCCAGGGTCACTGAGCTCTCTGCCCTGCTGGGCTGCCCACTTTCCCACCATCTTCCAGGGCTGGGACTGGGAATGTTTTGTGCCTTATGCATCGGGGCCTGGTCCATTTGGCTGATGCACCACTGTTGGCTGGGCCCACTTCTCTCTTCGTGTGTGTATGTGTGTGTGTGTGTTTGCACATGTGTTGGTTAGGAAAGGCTTGTTCAAGCTTCTGAACTGGGCTGTGAAAGTGGTCAGGATTTGGGCAAGTGGAGATGAGAAGGTCTTTCCTAGTGACCTGATTAAGACACCAGGTAGGAAAATAAGTGTGGCAGATACCGGCCCTACTCCACCCACAATCCTCTAGGTCCCTTTATCTTTTCGTTTCTTCCACCCCCATCCCCCAACCCCCTACACAAACTTTGTTGTGTTTTGCTTCCAATGGCTCTGCACCTTTGGCTCTTTGAGGACTGCCCTTGGACTACTGGAGCCAGCTTTGCTTCCTCACACAGAGATCCAGAAGGGCCTGGAGTTTATATCCCATCTGCCCTGCCCCCACCCACGCAGCCTTTAGCCAATGACTGGCTGGTGCAGGAGTAGGAAGGCCCAGCAAACTTTGCCTCTGAGCCTTGATTTAAACTTCAGACTTCCCTGCTGGGTTAGGCCCATGCTCCCTCTGCTCCCCTCCACGGGTCTGTGTCAGAAATCACACCCCTTCTTGGCTTTTTCCCCTCCCCCATCCAGCTTCCTCAAAAAGTCACCTGTACATGAATCCTCCTCTCAGGGCCTCTGGGGAACCCCTCCTAAGATAGTAGGAGCGTGTGTGGGGAACAGAAATAGCTCGCTTTAACTGCAGTGAAGCAAGGTGAGTTGGGGCAATGTTACAGAGGGCTTTGAACGCCAGCAAGGCATTAGTGACTTATTCTGTAGGGAATGGGATGTCACGAGCAGTTTTTCAACTGTGAATCAGCCTGTGTATGAGGGGGATTAATACATAAGAGCGGAGGTAATCTGGAGGCATTAAGCTGGCTAGAAGGCTGTTTTAATAATCCTGAGTTACTGGAGGCTTAAAATAGGTTTGTAGGTTGTGGCAGCAGGAGGTGAGGGATGCAGACACATGTGAGAGGAATTTTGGAGGCTGTATTGCTGCGGTGTGGAAACTAACACTGAGGATGAGCGGGAAGAAGGTATCAAAACTAATGTCAAGTCCTGAGTCTTGGTGCTTGGGGAACTGGGGGTACCATGTACACAGAAAGAAGGGCTGGTTTAGAAGGAAATGGTGAATCTGGTCTCCATTTATGGCCTGTCAGACTGAAATCACATATTTTCACCTGGAATTAATATTTCTTTTCCTTGCATGCCTCATGATTTATCTTTCAGGAGCAGACAGTCCTTTCCAAGTCATCACCTCGCATAATTCTTAGATCATTATGGCTTAATTGGTGTTTGATCATTTTTAGCTTCAGCTCTTCAACGTGCAGGGAGAGTTTACAGGGGGAAAAAAAGATCTTCTCATCGCAATGACAGCAAGTCCCTCAGAGCTGCGCGTTGTCTTCTTTTACAGGTTCTTGGATGGCACACACCGCATTTAGATAACACCTAATGCCAACGGAGCCGCAAGCCGTGAGAATTGAGCTGCGAAACGGTTACATTTAACAGTAGGGCTGAGTTTACCGCACATATTAAAATTTAACTATGTCCTTCTTCATGATCCTCTGAGATACTAATCATTCTACAGAAGCAGAATGGGTGAACTTGCAGGCCAAGAAATTCTGAACAATAAAGACACAATATAACCAGTGTCACACTGAAATCATTTTCTTACAGACACAGTACTGAGCTTTATTGTCAGTGATTTCTGAGGTTGTATTTTGCTTAAGATAATGAGTTCTTGTACTAAGAACTGGGAAATACTCAAAGGCGCTCACTTTTGATTTTAACACAAGTGAAATGTACCATCCCAGCGAGATCGCCACCATTGTTAGCGCGTCTGGGGTTTATTGCTTTCAAATTTACATGTCCCTCGTGGTAGATGATTGTGCTGTGTGCTGTCAGCAGCTTCCTGTGGGGATTCCGAGGAAAAACCTCATACTTAGTAGACAAGGACCAAACCACTGAAGGATGAGGCCTTAATGAGTTTAATCATTCATGAGTTGATTTAGATCCACCAACCTTTTGGAGCACCTACTATGTGCTAGGCATAGTGCTAAACACTGGAGATACACAGATGAATAAATGAGGTGTGTAGACAAACTTGCAGGCCAGTCAAGGCTGCAGATGTTGGAGATGGGTAATTTCAGTACAGCATGGTGTGGTATGCGGGGGTCTCACCAGACTGCAGGGAGGAGGGGACACCTCTGGAGGTCATGGAAAGCCCGTTCCAGTTGTCCCTGCCCATCTGCATGTTTTAGTTGGATTGAGCACTCTTTACATCTGGCACTTTAAAAAGAGGCAAGATTCTTCAAAAAGTTAAATATAGAATGACCCTATTTAGCTAGGGCAATTCCATTCCTAGGTATACACCCAAGAGAAATGAAAACATATGTCTACACAGAAACTTGTAGCAGCATTATTCATAATAGCCAAAAGGTGGAAACAACTCAGATGTCCATCACCTGAGAAACGGATAAGCAAAATGTGGTCTTTCCAGACAAAGGAATGGTATTCAGCCATACAAAGGAATGAAGTACTGACACATGCTACAACAGGGAGGAACCTTGGAAACATTATGCTAGGTGAAACAAGCCACACACAAAACATCACGCCTTGTGATTCCATTTATGTGAAATACCCAGAATAGATAAAGCCATAGAGACAGAAGACAGATGTATGGTTGCCTGGGACTGGGGGGAGCGGGGATGGGGAGTGACTGCTTAGTGGGTGTGGAGTTTCCTTCTGGGTGATGAAAATGTCTTGGAACTAGATGGAAGTGATGTTGCTCAATATTGCATACGTACTAAATGGCACTGAATTGTATGCTTCAAATGGTGAATTTCATGTATGTAAATTTTACCTCAATCAAAGAGAGAGAGAGGAAAGAAAGAGAGAAACCTATTTATTATTTGAGTGTTCAGACCCAAACTGAAGGGACACCCATTAATTCTTAATTCTCTCACCCAGGAATATTCATTACTAAGAGAGAGAAGGATTTCTTCAAAGTTATCTTTGGTTTGTGGTATGTTTTACACCAAAATATACTCACTCTTTGAAATATAAACAAAGGTAGTCTGATTCTTCCTGTTCCTTTTGAAGGGGGAGAAATATGTAGCTAGCTGACCTCTTGGTCTCCATTTCTCACCCCACCTTCAATTCTAGAAGAATCTCCTGGCCAATAGGATTTCAGAAGAAGCTTTCCATGGAAGAAAGTTTCTGTCTGAACTGAGCATTGAAGGATGAATTGGAGCTCTTTAGAGGAAGAATTTGGGAAGAAGGAGAGGTAGAAGGAATTGCAGTCGTAGGAAACAGCACAAACAAAATAATGTAGCGTGAAAAAACATGGTGTATTTGGAGGATCTACAAGCAGATCATTATTAGTGTACAGGAAGGTGAGGTGGGGACTGGAAGATGGGGCTGTAGAGGTAGAAAGGGAAGGCCTTCTATGCGACGCTAAGGTATTCTGGAGGTGGTGGTGTTCTGGAAATGGCTCACCCGTGCACAAGCTGGTTGTGCGCATCTCCCAAATCTGAGTTCAGTGACATCACATTTCAAGTGTGAAATTGGCCAAAGCGAGGGCGCTGTGGGTGTGCAACCCATGAGGATGCAAATAGCAGAGGGCCCCATGTTAGGTTCATTGCTCTCTGGTTGTGGTCTTGAAATTCTGAATCATGTGTCACAAGTGACTCTACATTTGCATTTTTTACTAGGCTCTGTAAATTATGTAGCTGGTCCTGGGTGGGAGAATTTACACTATGGAAATTGGCAAACGCTACAAATCAGGGCTCTCCCCTCCAGGAGAACCAGTTGCCAGGCATAGATCAGCACATCACTGTCTGGAGGGAAGAAGGGGTAGTTTCCAAGGTGTGATTGCGTGGGGTGCAGGAAGTTAGGGGACTTAGAGGAGAGATGTCTAGGATGTCTCATGAGTTCCTGTTTAGGAGATAAGATGATAGTGAATTGTGAGTTCATTTATTACTGTATCAAAGAAATGCGTTAGTGACCGCCTCTTCTGCCTCAGGTACTTTGCTAAGTGCTAGGAAGTGAAAAACAAATGGGACTTGGTCTTGAGGAAAGGAGGTCAGGGAAGACCAGCCATTAATCTGAATCATGAAGTAGAACAGAAGTTATGTGCAAAGGCAGGCAAGCAAGAGAATCTGGGTATATTTAGAGAATGGCAATTAATCCCACGTGGCTGAAGTTGGGTGCTTCTAGGGGTGAAGAAGAGACCAAAGAGGGGTCAGGAGGGTACCAATCACCAGGATCGTGGCCATAATTTTGGTTTATCTTGCAGGTGGTGGAGAACCACTATAGGATAGAAGTAGAGTAGTGACGTGCCTAGATTTTCATTGTAGAAAAGTCCTCTTTGCCAGTGTGGGGAGTAGGTTGGAGTCAGGGAACCAGTCAGAATGCATTTACGCCTGGTCAGGATGGGAGTGAGGGGTGCCTGCCATGCTAAGGTGGTGACAGTGGGAAGAAAGAGAAAGGAACTGTTTGAAATATTTAGGTGAAAAATGGTAGAATTTGATGCCTGGATCCAGGTAATGAGGAAGGGGAGAGAGACTAGGATTACATTCAGGTTTCTGACATGGATATCTATGTGGAAAAAGAAAAAGAATGATTTGAAAAATCATTGAAACATCTCTTCTGTCCCTGAACTATCCTATCCTTATTTTGCTTAGAGAGAGCATGTTAATCCCATACACACAATCAAAATTAAGCCATAAAAATGTGTAGTTCAATGAAAATATGCTCCAGACAGAAATTATACCAGGAAACTGTTGGTTCAATACAAATGCAACTTGTTTGTAAGCCAGCTTGGGAAAGGGAGACACAATACAATTTCATAACAACAATAAAATACTGACTGACAAACCCTGTCAGGTGGTATTCCCCATCTCGTGGCCTGTCACCTTTGTTTATACAGAGTCCAGGCAAGGCAAGATATAAGAAGAAAGTGAAAGGATAGAGATGTAACTGAGGGCAAATTGGTCGCAAGTGGAGTTTGGAGAGTTTGCATGTGAGGGGAAGCCTTGCTTAAAATGGAAGTCTGTAGAGTATGGCCCATTCAGAATTTTGTGCTAAAGGGAAAAATAAACCCAGTGACTGTACTAGTGAAAATGAAATGTGTTCAGTTTACTTCCACAAGCATGTGTGTAAGATTGATTCAATTTAATTTTCAAAATATGTTCAAAATACAAATACAAAGATTTGATCTCTGTTCTCAAGGAGCTTATAATCATGAATAGAAATAGCCAACTGTAAAGATGAGAGACTGAATATACAAATGGACAAAGGCCAGACCTATGGTATAAAATTTATTAATAACAATAAAGCTCTGACCCCCAAATTTGCAGCAGCCAGTCTGGGAAACCAATCCACTGTCTACAGTAAGCAGCTCAGAAAGCCAGGCTACTATCTATCCTATTATAGGAAGTCAGATCACTATCTCTAGCAACAAGTCCAGGAAACCAAATAATAATCCCTATAGTGATTGGCCCCAAATGGCCAGGATTTGATTAATATCTGATAGCTTCCCTAATTTTTTTTTTGCCTTTGCTTCCAACTTAGGACCAACCAGAGAAAGCTAAATAAGTACCCGTAACCCATCACATAGGACTCTCTGCTCCTAGTTAGCCTGCCTACAGCTTCTCCACTTAGGGCACACCTGGAGCCTTCCCTTTTCTCCACTGTGAAGCTCCCCTACTCCTCTGCCTTCCTGTGAGTCTCTCTGAATGCAGGTGATAGTGGCTGCCTCCCTTGTTACAGCAAGCTCTGAATAAATTGGCTTTGCCTGTTCTCATTTGGGTGATCTTCATTTATTTCCACATAGAGAAGGCAGAAGAAAGTGCTAATAATACCTACAAATTTCACACTATGTGGGAATAAAGGAAAGAGTAATTCATTCTATCAGAGAAAGTTGGAAATGCAAACTTGCAGTGACTAGCTGAAAAACACCCATGGTACACTCCTAAATAATTTCTCTATTAAGTGCTTGTACAGTGAAGCTAAAATATCTGTAGAATTTGCACGAAGGGAGAGATGCTATTCAACCTCCAAAGAGAAAGAGAAGTTCTGGTGGCTACAGCTTAGATCTTCCCTCCTAGCTAAGGACTTGAAGAAAAACTTGCATCACTGACACTGGTAGGGGCTTATCTAGATTTCAGGAATCTTCTGTTGGACATGAGCATAAACTGTGTTTCGAGTGAGAAAGGCTGTGTATTTTCATTGTTACTGGCTAAATAGCATTTTAAGATATTTATGGTTTTTCAGCCCAATTTTCCTCCTCTATCCCCCTTATGCAAACAGATAGTAGATCCAGATGATCCTTATTCAGAGAAGGCTTGTGGCTGACTAATTTGCTTCCAAAACCTAAACCCATCGAGGATATAAGGCTGTAGATCCCTGAGGCGGAATCTCCAAGAATAGGATTCTGCTTCGAGATCTGATGCCATGGAGAAGTAGGAGGGAGAGGTGAGATGGAGCTTCCCCCTGACCATCTGAGCCACTCCACGCCATAGAGATCAGAAAGAGTTTAGATAAAAGGGGAATCTGGGGGTCTTGGAGGAGGGGGTCTTGGTTATGGCTTCCCAGAAGTACCTGGACCCAAGGGAGAAGTGGCATGGCTACCCAGCTCATTTAGGCAGATGGGATCCCACATGTGGATGGCAACAGCAGAGCCCTGGTGGGCCTGCCTGGCTGCGCAAGGAGAAGAGGATGTCTCAGCCATAACCCGATAACCCTTGTGAGCCAACTGATGCTTGTCCAGAGGACCAGTCCCAGAACGGAAACAAACCTCCATTAGCTTGCTCCAGGGAACCATCTGGAAATGCTGAAAGTGACAGAGGTTAGATTTCTACCAGCCTTCCATTATCAGAAATCAGATTGATTTATATAAATAAAGAGATGAGGTATTTCTTATACCTGAGTTTGGGAACTATGATTCATGGATACGTACATGAAGTTAACAAAAATAAAAGGACTATAGAATAAACATAAATTATCGCACATTGTGTGTGTGGGCAAGTTCAAGGTGGACTGTATGTATGGAAACACTCACGAGTTGGGGGGGTTAGAAGACTGAGTAGGGAGATAGATCAATTATCTAGCCACCCACCAGATGGTGTCGAGGAACGTGTTTATTTACATTTGTGCACAGATTTCTTTGTCTTTCCTGTCCTTTCTTCTTATCACAGATTTTGTGGCTGTTCTTTGTGACAGGATTTTGTGAACTGGGTAAGAGTTAGACTCCCTTAGGGAAATGCATTGAGTAGGAATTGAAAGCAAAGTAGAAATGATGAGGAAGTTGGGAAATATTAAATTTTTATTATACAAATGCTTGGTGTGTTTATGTCATCTGGGCTTAGGGAGAAGAGAGTTAGGATATATTTATTTTTGGAGAGAAATGTTTCAAAACAAGCAAGATTTAGGAGGACATATCACCTACAGCTACAAATTACAAAATGTGAATTCATTACAAATATCAACTGGATTTCCAATAGAAAAACTAACTGGTCCTGATTTATGCTTTATGTATGTGGCTCACAATTTTGCAGCCCATTATTGTCTCTGCTTTTCTGCCACCAGCTATAGCAAGGAGAATCCCTTTGGTGGCCATAGTGGGGAGAGAATGGAGGCTGAGGTATGATTCTGGCAATTCTTGGCACCAGATTCTGGGGGCAGGGCATAGTGGAGGCCAATTCACCAATATGGAGGATTTTGGGGGGTGGCTGTCAGTTCCTGGAGCGCTGTACAATTGTAACACAGACACTAGCCTCTGGCAGTTTCCTGGGGAGGGAGCCAACAGGCTAGAGGTCAAGAACCAGCTTCTTAGATGGGTGCTTAGGTCGTGAGGAGAAGACCTGAGTCCCTGGCAGGACAATGGGTCAGATTAAGGAATCAAGGCGGCCATGGCTTTGTCCAGCACGGGAAGGCTTTCTCATGTGTAGAGGGCTTGCCCTAGACACAATAGATTCTGGATCTTCTTGGCAGCAAAGGAAACTTGGGGGGTGATAGACAGAATGGGCCCCCACAGATGTCCACACCCTAACTCCTGGAGCCTGTGAATATGTTACACTACATGACAAAAAGTACTTTGCAGATGTAATTAAGATTACTAATTAATACTCAGTTGACATGAAGATAGGGAAATTATCCTGGATCATCGGGGGTGATTCCCCCATGGAATTGGAGGGACCAAATTGGAGGGAACCAATTTGGTCACAAGAGCCCTTAGGGCAGAAAACTTTCTCCGGCTGGAATCCAAGAGGCAGAGCAGAAGGAGAAGTCAGCGAGACTCCAAGTGTGAGCAGAACTCCATGTGTGACTGCTGGTTTGAAGATGGAAGAAAGCAGGCAGCCTTAGGTAGCTGAGAGAGGTTCCCAGAAATGGGACCTCAGTCCTATAGCTGCAAAGAACTGAATTCTGCCAACAACCTCAATAAGCTTGCAAGCAGGTTCTCCCCTGGGGCCTCCAGATAGGAACCCGGGCAGACCCGCACCTCAATTTTGGCCGGTGAGACCCAGAGCAGAGAAACAGCTGAGCCCACCCAGAATTCGGGGAGCCTATATGTTTGTATCCTTTTAGGCTGCTATGTTTGTAGTAATTTGTTACAGCAGCAATAGAAGATGAATGCAGGACTAGAGGTGACAGGCGTCTTAGTACATTTGGGCTGCTATAGCAAAAATACCACAGGCTGGGTGGCCTAAACAACAGAAATTTATTTCGCACAGTTCTGGAGGCTGAAAGTCCGAGATCAGGGTGCCAGCATGGTTGGGTTCTGGTGAGAGCCCTCTTCCTGGTTCGCAGACAGCTCTTTTGTTGCTGTGTCCCCACATGGCAGGGGGAGACAGAGAGAGAGAGAGAGAGAGAGAGAGAGGGAGGGAGAGAGAGAGAGAGAGAGAGCTCTCATCTCTTCATCTCCTTATCAGGGCACTAATCCCATCATGGGGACTCCATCCTCAAGACCTAATTACCTCCCAAGGGCCCCACCTCTATATATCATACATTGGGGATTTAGGCTTCAAGAGATGAATTTGTGGGGGACACTTTCAGTCCATAGCACAGGGTGTTGGATCCAGTCTCGGTTGATGGTGGGGTTGAGTTGGGTGATACTGGGGTGTGGGACTGAGTCTGTGGTAGAGACATCTGTGAATCCAGTGTCAGAAGGCTGAGACACCAGACCAGTGCAGGAGAGGACAGTACCCGGGATGGCGGAATTCTCTGCAGGTTCAGGGACTTCTAACTCGGCTGCCTTGATCCTGGTGGGTGGCAGGCCAATCATTTCAGCACATGGAAATAGCATTTATACCTGATGGCAAGGGAATCAGCTATACTTCTGGTTACTCCTCATTCTCAAGCCTAATTGTCCTGTGACTAATTCTCTTGCAATTAGTTAATACCCTTCCAGGAAACCAGTTAGTAAAACAAAACATCAGGTTGAGAAGAGAAGGGTTCATTCAGCCACCATCTCTTTTCCTTGATACAGCATTTTAGAAAATAAGAGATGTCTCTTCTATATCCCATGTGAAAACTGTGCTGGGGAATTTGGCCAGAAAAACCAATTTTCCCAAGGACAGAAGTATTAAGATTTATGTTATTTTTATTGGAAAGTTGTGATTTTTTAAAAAAGATAAAGCCTAAAACCAACTTATACTTATTTCTTGTGATGTCACTTTGAAATATTTAAGATTCAAGGGTTCTGTGTGTAACTGTAGTGGCTGCTTAATGGAGACCCAATGAAAGGATGTTAGGACTGCTGGTAGACGCAATGGACCAAAAGCGTTTGCACTGAATACAGCTCTAATACAGCCCTTTGCCTCTTTCTGAGCAATTGTTTGCAATGCAGCCGTGAATGCCGGTTCTTCTATCTCAAAAGCTGAATAAATCACTGTGTTCTCCGAGCAACGCTTGTACCTTTTCTTCAGTCACACCTGCACAGAACGAAGGTTGTGACCTCTCAAGAGCTAATCTATTTATTAGAACAGGAAATTGCTCTGGGGTCCCCAACAAGGGTGGTCCTTAGAATAGCTCCCGAGAACTCTCAGTTATCCCGAAGGAACACTTCTTCCTTTGCAAGTCTGAGCCATCTTTAGGACATGAGATGCCATGTTCAAGGTATTATCAGCATTTTTCAGTCTTCGTTGTGCATAGATGGATGGGTGGGGGAATGACAGCTATTTCTAATATTTGAAATTGCTATGCAGAAGGTGGGTACTTCCCGGATATGATTCTAGGGTATGTCAAGATCTTAGCTGCCTAAAATGTCACCTTGGATGATCTTCAGCCTATCCTGAAAATTCCTTCCTTTAAGTTTTATTCATTTGTAGGTGTGTGTACTCTATCTACTTCCAAAAAGGATTGGTGGCTTATGTACATTGAAACCATTTAAATAAGAGCCCAAAGCCAAAAGTCTTATAACAGAAGAATGAAAAAGAAGACTTTTTTAATCAGAAAATTTTCACTGAGGAAAAATATGAAAATCAAGAAAAAATCAAACTCTGAGCTTTCTAGCAGAGGGAGGGCAGTCTTAGGGGGGTGGCTAGCAGACACTGCAGAGGTGGCAGCTGCGGGCAGACGTGGGCAGTCCTGGGGGGAGCCCCAAGTCTCATGGGAAGTGTAAGAAATGCCACATTACTTTTTCTTCCTATCTTGATGTCCTCTTTCATTCAAGAGCTATTCAAGTGTGTGTTTTAAAATTTCCAGGCCAAAATATTTTGGAATAAAAAAATTATATTGTAGGCATTAAATGGGGACAGTATGTACCAATTTTCTGAAATACATTGACCTCTGCATGGCTTGTTATAGAGCTAATTTTTCAAAATATGAACTGGCTGTTTGAAAAGAATGCACATCTTCTGCTTTGAGGATACTTACAAAACTGTAATTGTTCAATCTTGTTAATTGGGTAATTAAAACCCTATGTATTCTTGTGTGCTTATTTATTTATTTTTGGTCTGCTTGAAGAACATATTTCAAAAAAGGTATATTAAGACGGTTCAAAGATTTTTTTTAAAAATTAATTAATTTCCCCCCCAAAGCTCCAGTAGATAGTTGTATGTCATAGTTGCACATTCTTCTAGTTGCTGTATGTGGGACGCGGCCTCAGCATGGCCGGAGAAGCAGTGCGTTGGTGCACGCCCAGGATCCGAACCCCGGACCGCCAGCAGCGGAGCACGCGCACTTAACCGCTAAGCCACGGGGCCAGCCCTGTTCAAAGATTTTTGCTCTAAAAGAACTTTAAAAAATATTTACCCTCCCATTGCACATTTTTAAGTTGGCATTTGAAAATATTCACTGTAAGTTTAAATAGTTCTGAAGAATGTAATTTCTGACTAATAGTAAATATAGGTGCCCTTCACTCTCCAAATCTCTCTAATTCCCGACTTTTGGATGCTGAGTAGTGAGAGTTCAGAGAATGAGGGATTTATCTGAAATCTGAATCCGTATGGTTCCTGAGTTCAGATGGTGTGAGTTTGGATAGTGGATATCAACATTGCTAATAATGATATTCCTAAATTACGACTCACATGCAGAAAAGTGAACAAAGCATAATTGTAGAGTCTGTGAGTTCCTACAAAGTGACCACACCTGTGTCATCAGCACCCAGATCAAGAAAAAAGCATCGCCAGTCTCCAGAGGCCCTGGAATCCCCTCCAGTCCCTCCCTGCTCACCCCAAGGAACCGCTGTCCTGACTTCTCATGCCGTTGGTTAGTTTGCTTGTTTCTGAACTTTATGTGAATGGAATAATATAGCCTAGCTTCTTCTGCTCCACATTAGTTTGTTAGATTCAATTGTATCAACGTTTTAAAAGAAATCTATTAATTAATTGGATAAGTGGAATTTATCCAATGGAACTTAAATATCATAATGATTTGATATATATTATCATCCTTTACAAACACGTACACAAACAAACCTTTCTTAAACATTGGGAAAATCTGTATTTCTTCTTTCTCCTTGACTAGAATTTCCCTTCCACTTGTCCACTGAATTTTATCCTAATATAATACAATTTTATGCTTGAAAGTCTTTATTGCTCATCCTATTATATGTTTGCAATAAAATTATGTCTACTGGTTGAAAATCTTGTTTCCTGTGACTATCAGGCTCTTAGTGATGAGAAGTTGATTCTATATTTAGTTATAATTTAAATTAGAAAGTAATTGATCAAAGAAACAATATACTACAAATTTTGATAAATAATTGTTAATCATAAAACTACATTTTATTGGAGTTTTTTCTTAGTAGTTGGGTTAGGCAGAATAATGGCTACCCAAGATGGCCACATCTTAATCGCCGGAACCTGTGCATAGACCAGGTTACATGGTAAAGGGGAATTACGATTTCAGAAGGAATTAAATTTGTTCTCAGTTGACTTTGAGATGGGGAGATTATCCTGGATTACCTAGGTGGGTCCAATGTAACCACAAACGTCATTATAAGAGGAAGAGGGAGGCAGAAGGCACAATTGGAGAGATGGCAGTGTAAGAAGGACTCTACCTGATGACACTGGCTTTGAAGATAAAAGAATTGGACCAGGAGTCGAGCAACATGGACAACTCTTAGAAACTGGGAGAGGCGAGGAAATGGATTCTCCCCTAGTGCCCCCAGAAGGAAAGAAGCTCTGCAGACACCTCGATTTAACCCAGAGAGACCCCTTCGAACTTCTGACCTCCAGAACCGTAAGATGCTAAATGTACCTTGTTTTAAGCCACTAAATTTGTGGTAATGTGTTACAGCAGCAATAGGAAGCTAGTCTGATAGTTGAGTATAATCTATTGCTAAAATGAGATTGGATGCAGCATCAATTTTGTTTTTAATTCTCTTAATAGGAATTAGAAAGTTTATTTTATAAGATAAACTAGTATGAGGAGTCACTATATTTGGATTTAAATTTCATGGTATGATTTAATGAAATAATTTTGTAACTGCCTCAATCTGCAAGAAATCATGTAAATTTTATCTTCAGAAATATCTTGAAAAATGTACTTCCGGAAAAATTCCAGTTACATAAAAAATCACATCACTTACAGCTTTCGCTATTTGAATGTTTTTTTTCTAGCTACTAAAATATTCTAGGCACAAGTATTGAAAGCAGCTGAAAAGAATTGCTTATGTTTAAAAATATGGAAAAAACTATTTTCTGCATTCAATATTTCTTACAAAAGCTCTTTGCTCTCCTGAGAATTCTCCTTTAAGATTGATATATCCTCTGACAGTGGTCTGGGATGTTAGAGGTAATGTAGATAAAAAATGTTTTACTCCCACCATGCCGCTCTACTCTAGATCTAAATTTAGCACATCCCAACAGGGCTCAAAATTCTTCCTTTCTTACAAGATAACAGTTAACAGAAATGTGCACAATGCAGGAAAGACAGGAGGCCCTTCTGGGGCCAGTGTGTGTGTGTGAGGAGCTATGGCACCTGATTAATCATTAGGGAAGTCTCCTCTCGTGTCTGGTACCTGGAGGGTTTTTTGGTCAGGTAACCACCCAGATGAGGGAACCGCTGTCAGCAGTTTCCCAGGGAAGGGAGGCAGCCTGGGAACCAACACTCAAAGCAGCTGGGGGTGGATTCGCCAGCCTGGAAAGGGTCTGGGTGGGATCCCTTTAGTGTCTACAGCATTTCTCTTGTAAACTGGATATAGTTGATCGTGTGTTTGTACGTGTTTTAACACAAAACTGAATGTTCCTTGTAATACACCAATTCAACCTGACTCCTCCCCTACATCTCAGATTCCATCAGCAAATCCTGTCATCTCTCTCTTTAAAATCCCGCCCCCTTCCCCAATTCTATCATTTGCCATTGCTGCCACGAATACCACCCTAATCCGAGCATCCGTCAGATATTGCCTGGACTTATGCAGTAGCCTCCAAGATGACCAACCTACATCATTCTTCAGCCCTTACTCTGCTTTTGTCTTTTTAAATAGCGTCTATATCTGAGATTATACTACATACCTATTGGTTTATGGTTTGTTTCTTTACTGGAATGTAAGCTTCATGAGAGCTGTTAATTGGTATGTCTCTAGTGCCTATAATAATGCCAGCCACAAAGTATGCACATAATAAACTGATGTTGAACTAAAAGTACCTGAGTCATATCTACTGGATTCACTGATATTGGGTTTGTTCCTACTGTCTTAATTTGCGTTTCTCTTACTATGCTTTCTAATTCCTTTTACCTGGGTTAATCAGTATTTCATTTTTTTTCATTTTTTCATTCTTCTATAAAGTTTGGAAATGTATATTTCTTATCTAATTTTCTAATGCTTATCCTTAAATACTTAACATTGTCTGGCATCAATAATTATCTAGACAAAATCTGGAATTAATAAACTTTGTCTGTAATTGTCTTTATCCTCTGCCCTCCTCACTCCCACCAAAAAGATAAGAACTTGATTGATCTGTTAGTTCTCCCTACTCGCAATCTCACCTGCCTCCATGGGATTCCACGCTGCATGGGATATTTTATTTAAAACTTAAATATTTAATGCTTACTTTAATGTAACAGTAAATTTTACTACTGTTGGTAATTTGTTGCTTTATAAATCTCACCTCTTCCTCCTGGAACCTCCCTTCTCCCCACCCCTATTATTCTCATAGTGATTCTCCCAAGGAGGGTCATAGTAAACTTGATGAGATCTTATATCTGCAAAAGTCTTTGTTAAAGCAGGTGTCAGTAAACTTTTTTTAATGGCCCAAATAATGAGTACTTTAGGCTTGCAGACCATATGGTCTCAGTTACAACTACTCAAGTCTGCCATTGTAGTGAAAATGCAGCTACAGGCTATATATATACATACATATATGTATATATGTATATGTATGTATGGGGGGGTATATATACATATATACATATACACAATATACATATATATGTATGTATATATATACACGTGTGTGTGTGTACATATGCATGTAGCTATATAAAGGCAACATATAAATAAATGGGCGTGGCTGTGTTCCAATAAAATTTTATTTCTAAAAACAGGTGGCTGGTCCACTGGCCATAGTTTGCTGACCTCAGTTTTAAAAGATAGTTTGTCTGAGTATAGATTTTAGGTTCAAAGTTGTTTTCCTTTAGATATTGAAGATAATTTTTGCTCCAATGTCTTTCTGTATCCACTACCATTGCAAAAAAGCCTGAGGTCAACCAGATTCTTTTTCCTTTGTGGATAACCAGTTTATTCCTCTCTAGAAGGTTTTAGGATTTTCTTTTTATTTTAATGAAGTTTCTCCATGGATTTTTCAACTGCCAACTCTAAAATGTCTACTGAAGGTAACTTTTTGATAAAGCAAAGCTAAGTTTATTAAACCTACTGCAGTAGGGGAGACTGTCACCTTGAGAGGATCTTAGCAATGTCTCAGAAGGGGAAAGTCAGGGAAAGATATTTATAGGGTTAGGGTCAGGGCTCATGTGATTTAAGGCAGGTCTTTCAAGGTGGGTACTGATTGGGACTGGGCAAAGTTCCTAACGAACAGTTTGGGTTTGGTGGACACAGTGAAGCTGGAAGCAAGTATTGATGTGTAAACTGTTGTTTGATAAATGAGCTGTTTGCTCAGGTATATACACTATTGTCCAGGAGGACAACTGTTTACCCAGATGCACAAACCATTTGCCCAGACAGACTGGTTTTCAGGAATTTCCTGAGGTAAACAGCCATTATTTACTGATTTACAGCTTTATCTTTCTGGGCAAGGATTTCCTGGAACAAATAATTAAGTCATGTAGAAACAGGTGGTCTTAGTTCTTGGTCCCAATAGTTAAGCTATGTGGACACAACTGTTCTCTGTTCTCAATCCTGTCTGAATAATTAAAAAAATTTTCAGCTGGGTAATGCTGAGTTCTTTCAGAGACCTCATGTCTTACTTCAGTTTTGTAAATTTCCAATCAATTTTCTCTTTAAATTTTATTTTTATTTTCTCTAGGCTCTTTTGTAATTCCTATTATATGGATGCTGGAACTAGATTTGTTCTACAAGTCTCTTAATTTTGTGTCTTTTGAGCAAATTCCGTGGCCCCATTTTCCAAATGATTTGTACCTCAGCTGTGCCCATTCTGTTTTCCTACCCACCATGTTAAGTTTCAGTTTCAACAACTGTAATTTTAATGCCCAATAGCTTCTATTGGTTCTTTCTGTCTATTCTTTTGCCAGCATTATTTCCTTAAACCTTTGATATAGTTTTGTCTTTTTTAAAAAAACCCTTCTATGATTGCATTTCTCAACCTGCTTCTTTAGTTATAAGTTTTCCTTTTCTCATTCATTTTCCCCTTCTCTATCTTATGGTGTTGGCTCACCTCCAATATCTGATTCTTGATTATGTACCTTAATGTCAAGAATCCCTGTTACAAGACTACTAACAATTTATGCAGACTGCTTGAGGGGGTGTGGGAACTGCCTTTGAGGCTTGTACTCACTGTTCTCAGTGAGCATGGCAGAGGCTTCTGCAATGTGTCAGGATAGGATATCTCACAGCTGGTCTCTAAGGCACACCGGGACGCTGACACCACCCTCTCCCCCCAACTCCCAGAGCTCCTGTGCCCCCTGCTTTGTGGAAGGTGAGAGCCTGCACCACTGCTGCCTGCTGCCGTGCCCGGGAGGAGATGGGGATGCTCAGGGGCTGCCCTGCCTGCTATTCTCACCTTGGTGGCTCTGAGCCCCTGCCTCTTCCGAATTCTACCCCCTCTAGGTCTGGTGTACCCTTGAGGCTTTTAGCAGAATTCTCCCACCTTCATCCTGGGCTGCAGTTTTTCTTCTTTAATCTACTCTTGCCTACTTTCTAATTTTAAGAGATTATCTACCGTTTCTTCTTGATCTAGAGTTGCCTTTCTTTTTAATCATGACGATGTATTTATTTGTTTACCTTTTTTTTGTCTATCTAATGGTTTCTATGAATTTCATATAGGAGGGATTGACAATCCCTTCTGTACCACCATGGATACAGAAGTCTTAGCCAGTGCTGTGCCCTGTGCCTGGGGTCCGGTCTTTCTACGCACAACAGCAGCCTTTTGTCCTGAGGTCTAGCCACCTTCCTCGACCATTATGAGGGACTTGGTGGTGGGCTGCATGTTCCTGCCTCTGCCCCTGCTCTTGTTGTCTAGTTTAGGGAACTCTCCCTTTTTTGTGTTTTTTCATTCCTTTTGCAACTCCCCACTCTTTCTTAGACACTTGTTTTCCTCTTTTCCATCCTCAGGGTGAAATCTACAGAAGAGTGATAGGGTTCCAGAGAAGTCTATTTCTAAGGAAAAAACACAAAGGCTTTCTTGGAATGAACAGGGAAGAATCCAGTGAATAAAATACATAGCTTTCATTCTTATTTGTTCCAGTTACTATTGTCTTATAATAAACAACAAAACTCAGTGGTATAAAATAGCCATTCTATTATATCCACAGATTCTGTGGATCAAGAATTTAGACAGGGAAAACAGGGATGGCTTGTTTTTGCTCCATGATGTCTAGATCCTCAGTTGGGAAGATTGGAAGGATACAGGCTAACCCAAGGCTAGGGACTAGAATCATCTGGAAGCATCATCAGTTACATGTTGGTATTTGGTGCCTGCTGTCAGCTAGGATCTCAGCTAGGTTATTAGCTCAAACGCCTGTATGTGTCCTTTTCACAGCATCTCTCCACATGGGCTAGTTTGGGCTTCCTGACATCACAGTGGCTGGGTTCCAAGCAGCAGCTTCCCAAGGCAGGAGTGCATGGCATTGCTAAGATCTAGCCTTGGAAGTCATGAAGAGTCACTTCCACTTACGATGTTGGTGAAGGCAGTCATAGATCTAGCCAGATTCAAGAGGAAGAGAGAGAGACCCTTCTACCATGGGAGGAGTGTCAAGGTAACATTGTAAGAACATGTGGGATGGGACACATTGTGGTGGCAATGTTTAGAAAACCCAATCTGGCAGAGGCCACGCTTTGACCACACGATGCGTCTTCCTTCCACATGTGGAATATATTCTTTCCCTTCCCCAGGAATCCCTATATTAGCTCTTCCACAGCATTGTCAAGGGGTGGCTTGGGTAGGGGAGCCTTTGCCTACCACGTAAATCATCATCTTCCTCCTGAAACCCACCTAAAACAAACATACTGTCTAAGTACAAACAGTGAGCACCTCTGCAGATACTAGAAATGTCTTCAGGACATTGGAAAAAAGACAAAGCTTCTATCAGCAGCCCCAGACAGGCCCCAAAGTAAACATAAGAGCCGATTAAAACCAGCTTGCTTGTATGCAAGTGTGAGGTCAAGGTCCATCACTAGCCCTCCCTTTGAGCCACGTTGTTCCTCCTGGGGAGACATCCTGGAGCTGCCACTGCACAGCGGTGAAAACAGACCTAACTTACTATCTCAGATTATCTTGCCATACATTATACACTGGAAGCAAAATGTTAACTTAAATACCTGTGGGTGGTGAGATTATCAGAATTTTTTGTTTTTTCAAATGTCCTGAGCGTTTTAGTTTTTCAATTTTCTACAGTATAGAAAACCCCCTATGACACTCTGTCAGACACCATGGATTTTTCTACCCAACACCCATCCTCCCTTCTTTCCCCTCTTGTTCCCTCACCCTTCTCTGCTCTCCTCCTGACCTGAGGACTGACCCTACGTACTCGGTCCTCATGCTGTCCGGCTTCTGGTTGGGTTTGGTCGATGGTGGAACTGGCTGGAGATCAATGGGCAGGAGGAGAGAGTTGTTGGGGTATTCTTTTCCTGTTTGTCTGTGCCATGGCTCTGGAGGTGACTGCGTCCCTTATGAGTACAGCTCCTGCTGGGCACCTACCCTCGTGGCGCTAGGTTTCACTGGGCTTAATTACACCATTTCCTCTCTCTTACTCTTTAGGCCAGGAGTGGTAATTGCTTCTCACTGTTCTTCCTGGGTCTCTTCCTGTCCCTTGCTGGTTCCCTTAATGCTGCCCAAAACTCTGTAAATAATTCCTACATTAAACTTGCTCCATAATTTCATCTGAATGGTCTGTGTTTTCTGCTGAGCCCCTGGCTGGCTCATCATCAAAGAGTTGTGTCATATTGTTTTTACCTCTTGGGCTTCTATTTCTTCATTTGCAAAATGATGGATTTGGACTAGACGAGTGTTTCTCAAACTTTGTTCCATGTTAAGTGCTCTTTAAGAAAGTGGTTCCACCCTGCACACTGCTGATGAGAATGTAAAATGGTGCAGCTGCCATGGAAAATAGTACGACAATTCCTTAAAAAATTAAAAATAGAATTACCACATGATCCAGAATTTCAATGTCTGAGTATGTATCCAAAAGAATGTAAAGCAGGGTCCCAGATATTTGTATGCTCATGTTCTTAAACTCATGTTCATGAATAAATGTAGCATTATTCATAATAGCCAAGAAGTGGAAGCAACCCAAATGTCCATCATTGGATGAATGGATAAACAAAATGTGGTATATACACACAATAGAATATTATTCTGCTTTAAAAAAGAGGGAAATTCTGCTACATGCTACAACATGGATGAACTTTGAGGACATTATGCTCGGTGAAGTAAGCCAGACACAAAAGGATGAATACTGTATGCTTCCACTTATATGAAGTACCTAGAATAATCAAATTCAGAGAAACAAAGCAGAATGGTAGTTACCAGGGGCTGAGGGGAAGGGAAAATAGGGAGTTGCTTAATGGATATGGAATTTCAGTTTTGCAAAGTTGAAAAAGTTCTAGAGATTGGGTGCATAACAATGTGAATATACTTAACACTACTGAACTGTACACTTAAAAATGGTTAAAATGGTACGTTTTATGTTATATGTATTTTACCATAATTAAAAATGAAAAAAATTTAAAATATGTGCTCCATTTCCAAACAAAAGGGGCAAGGGAGTGTTCCATGGTTACATCTTGTTTGGAAAAGCCGGGTATTATAGTTGTTTTGTTTTGAGATTTACAGTACACAAGGCCCCAAAGAAGTCTTGAGTAAAAACCCTAATTTCTTCTGTATAAAACCATTCCCTAGAATGAACTGACCATGGAGAACACAGTTTTGGACGTAAGTGAAGGAGATAATCTCTAGATCAGTTGTAGTTCTAAGTCCTATGATTCTTTTCTGAGTCTGAAAAGGTTCAACCCCAGACACTATTACTTCTAACATTTATTTGCAGCTTTTTCCTGAACTCAGGGATTCTCTCTGCCACAGATGTGTCTGGACAGTGACTGGAATCTTCTTCAGTGACTGGAATCTGTGCCAACAGCCTTGGGAGCCCAAAGTAAGCTGCATTTATTTCCTTGGCCTCTCTGAGTATTGGGTGGAAGAAGGCTTCTCAAAATATTTGAGGATTGCTCGAATACAAACATTTTGTGTGTGAATGGTTTTCAATTGTTTTCTTGGTTAATAATACTAATGCGTATCAAAACCTAGGAAAATATTCTAAGAACTGTTCAAATTCCCTGTGGAATTTTATATGAATGTTCTGTGGACCAAAGAACTTTTACAAGGGATTTTTTTCTTTGTAGTTCTGTTTATTATACCAGGGATCTGACTTATGACAATCTGATACAGACCTTGTTCAGTCAAATTTTACATAAACACTTAGTCTTTCTAGATTTTCTTCAAAAGATAATTATTTGGTAATTGGGAAGAATCATCATAGATTTTATTTTAAAACAATACTCCAAGGAGCTCAGCAAGAACAGAAAATTCCAGAACAATAATTATATTTTACTCAGAAAGCACTTGAACCAAAATAAATATTGTACTACTTGATTCCTAGCATTGAATTGGCCTTGTAGGAAACCAAGGAAATTATTTGACTGTCATAATGATACCTGAACTTCCTCTTCTTTACCCATCTCCCATCACAAGGTCTAAAAAAGAGGGTCGCTGGCTTTCCCAGCCTCCTTGCAGCTGATCATGTTCAACCTACTTGAGAAAACAGGAAGGCACTCAAGCAGACGTCTCTCATAGCCTGGTTATTGCTGCTTCCTTCCTTTTCCGTTGCGTTGTGAGGTTGTAATGTGGGGCTGCGGCAGCTACCTTGCCAGCCACAAGGAAAAGGCCAGAACCTCACAGAGCCGTTGACTCAGTGCTCTGGATGGATCAGCTCTGGAAACATCTGCATCTAGACTTCTCATTGTGTGATAACTAAATGCCTCTATTTCAATAAATCCAATTCAACAATGTTTATTGAGCATCTCTAATGTGTTTGGTGCTGTTCTAGGTACTTTAAAGACGTCCATGAACAAAGATCCTTGTCCTCGTGGAGCTACATTCTAACCCTCCTTCTCCAGATACAGTTACCTGTAGTTTAAAGCGTTCCCTAGCGTCGGTGGTATAACCTATCTTTTGTGGGTTAGGTGCAGTGGTGTGCTGAACCTGGCTCCTATCAGCTTGCAAGAACTGATTGTTAAATTCAGAAATTTTGAGGACCAGCTGTTAAACACAGCCATTACTAAAAGTCAAATTGTATACGTTCATAATTCAATCAATTTTATTAAAAAACTCATCACTTCCTACTTCTTTTCCTATCTAACCTCTTGAGGTTATTTGTGTTTATTGTATTTATATGATACAAATAGTGTACAATGGTGTGCTGCTGTGCATCTCTTCCAAGAGCACGTTCAATGTCACTTTGGCAGCTTGAAATCTTCCATGGTGGGAGTATTTATGCCATGACAGTTGACAACTGCTACAAGTCAGGGCTTGATTTATTGGTTTAATGACTGTCTAGGCTTAAGAGATGGAGAAAGCATTGCAGATTGAACTTTAAGATTGTCACGTCTGTAGCCATTACATTGTGAATAGCACAAACATTTGAGGAAAAAGTCTTCTAGTACTAGAAACTTATCATCTGATTCAGCAAATGAGTTGATTATGTCATTGATGATCAAATGAAACTTTGATATAGTATATCTTCATTGTTTCATCTTCACCTTACTTGATAATATAAATAAATACCAACCAACATTCTTGTCAAAACTACACTCATTTATTAGTTGCAACCATGCGTTGACCACAGATACATGAATTTGGCAAAAAATCAGGAAAGCATTCTGTGAGAATCAATTGGCTGTATGTAATTTATGATGAAGAATGTTGTATACTGTATTATCATTTGTAAGTTGTGTGATACACAACCTTTAAAACTATAATTTAAAAATTGATAAATCTATGCGCATATATATTGGCATGTGTTTTGGAGAGCCAGTTCTTAAACATTTACCAGCACGCTGCTGATTGGGTGGGATCAAGGGGGTAGTGGGGTAAGAAAATGAATAAGATGGGGGATTGCCTGACTGCCCAGCCCTAACCGTTTTGTAGGATTGCTCTAGAATCCCTGTTCTTAGAAGCCCATTCATGAAGCCAGGCTCTGAATCTAGCACTGTGAGAAATTGCCCAACCTGATCAGAGAAGTTAATCTCACCCCACTGGTTACTGAACCCTCCAAATAGTCTTTCACCAGAAGAACTATAGAAACTACGAAGGAGGTGATTTTGATATAATGTGTAATTTAGACTATAAAACTGTTCAAAGTATAGGACCCCAATCATTCAGAGTTGGGAACATGCTACCAAGAGGTCGTTCTGGCACTCCGAGTGTAATGCGTCTTCATAACATACCCCACTGTGTGCTGTAGTGGGCTATGCCCCATGGAGCAACCAGCATATTGACAACATACAGCACAAAATAAAAACACATAGACATAAAAAGGTGTTCTGGGACTTCCTTGGTCAGATTCTCCTTTATGAACTAAGGACTTCACTGATACCTTCTATACATGTGATTACCTGTACTTTTTTTCCCTAAAGGAAAAAAAAGAAGAAATGAACAAACTCTAAACAAGTTACCACAAGGTTCTGTATGCCCGTCCTCAAAAGACAGATATCTCAGCAAAAGAAGAACATGTAATATGTGCAAAATTCCTTAGGTAAATTTCATCTTTGTCTAACAATTTTGATGACTAATGGTTAATGGAGCCATTGAAGGAAGGCTGCCCATTAAACCTCATTAGATGAGGTATGAGAGAGATGATTGGATTCACTGTGGCCCAGGTTACCGCCATGGGAGAAATAAAGGGGTCAGACACCTTCCTTTTGTGGTGCAGCCGTCTGATAGAGCCTGTGGAGCTGGGCTGTGACTTGTCTGCAAAATCTTCTTTGTCCATTACCAAGAAGAGCCCAGGCCTACTTAGATGTTTGCAAAAAAAAGAAAGTTATCTCATAGCAGAGGGCTGAAACCAGTGTGAATAATTTGTGAATGTTATCGTTGTCTTAGATTGAGAATTTTAAAAAAGTACAATAATCATTGATTGTTTTCAATTTCTTGCTATATTGAAGCTTTCATCTCATAATGTTTTGTCCCTCATCCCATTTTTAATTTTTTAAAAAAATCCTTTGTTGGGCTGGCCTGGTGGTGTGGCCGTTAGGTTCACGTGTTCCACGGTTCGAATACTGGGTGCAGAGCTGCTCATCTCTCATCAAGCCATGCTGAGACGGTGTCCCACATAGAAGAGCTCCAACTCTACAACTATGATATACAACTATGTACTGGGGCTTTGGGGAGAAAAAAAAAAGTAAAAGGAAAATTGGCAACAGATGTTAGTGCAGGGTCAATCGTCCTCAAAAAAAAAAAAAAATCCTTTGTCTTTATGACAATTACCACGAATGGAGCATATTGACTGAACTTGAGTTTTTGTCTGTTAATGGAATATCTATTTAGTTCATATGTACAAAAGAAATTAATGCATTATTCCTTTATGATTGACATTAGAAAATCTTAGTTCAAAAATGATTTTAGCTGATACTATCAATACTGAGCGGATTTACCTCAGTGAATGTGTAAAATTGAAGTGATAATGGAGAGATTTGACCTGATTGCACAGCTGTTTTACCTACCACTGAAGACAGAGGCTGTTTTTTAATACATTGCACAACTTCACTCAGGATCCATTATTTTGTTAAGCTTTTGGTCGGTACAGCCTAACCCAGAGATGCGATCTTCCTTGATTTTAGCAAGGCCTAAAATAAAAACTGAACAAGAAAAGGAAGAAAAATCTTTTATGGAGACAGACAATGCTACCTTCTAAATGGTAAACATTTACCTCCTGGAGATGAGCTCAGCTCACTCCGAAGTCTCATCGGAATGAATGCCCCTTGTGTACAGAGCACTTGTATTTCATTTCCACTTTTATGGAGAATCACAGTGGAGAGAAGAGTTAGCTAGATTCAGGTCCACATTTTCCTTCTGCCACTTACTGTGGCACGCCACCTTGAGCAAGCCACTCAACTCCTCTGAGCCCCTATTTCCCCATCTGTGGAATGGGGATAATAATACCTACCACGTGGGTTATTGTGTTTATTACATGAGAAAATGTTGTTATGGGCTGGGACTGACTTACTCAACAAACGTTGAGCCAGACCCAAAGCTGAGTAGGAAATGACACTCGCCTTCAAGTAATTTACAGTCTAGCAGGCATTTGAAAACTGGTTTATTATGATTCAGTCATACTATAGTGATTTCCTACTTACTGCTGATGGATATTATTGCATTATTTTAGTGAGAGAAAGTGTGGTTGGAGCTCTATGGGTAGAAGAATGGAGACATACGCCCTTTGGAACAGCATGAGTGTGCCTAGACCTGATCAATGAAACATTTTGAGATTAAAAACCTAGTAATAACCTTCCTCTTTTATTCTACTCCGACTTTCACCCCTTTAAAATAAGAAATAAAACCACACACTCAACATCAAAACTCATAGTGGTTACAACCCAATTTTTAAAAATGGGCAAAAAATTTAAATAGACATTTGTTATGGGCTGAATTGTGTCCCCTCCCCCTAAAAATTAATATGTCGTGCTAATCCCCAGTACCTCAGAATGTGACAGTATTTGGAGACAGTCTTTAAAGAGGTAATTAAGGTTAAATGAGGTCATTGGGGTGAGCCCGATGCAATAGGACTCGTGTCCTTATAAGAAGAGATTAGGACACAGAAAGGCACAGAAGAAGGACCATGTCAAGACACAGGGAGAAGACGGCCATCTACAAGCCATGGAGAGAGACCTCAGAAGAAACCAAACCTGCTGACACTTTGCACTCAGACTTCTAGCCTCCAGAACAGTGAGAAAATAAATTTCTGTTGTTTAAGCCATCTTACGGCAGTCCTCGCAAACTAATACATTTCTCCAAAGAAGTTATACAAATGGCCAAAAAGCACACGAAAAGATGATCAATAGCACTAGTCAAATGCAAGTCAAAACCACAAGACACCGCTCCACACCTACTAGGATGGCTGTAATTAAAAAAAAACCCAAACAGAAAAGAAGTATATGAGAACCCTCATACATTGCTAGTGGGAATGCAAAATGGTACAGCTGCTGTGGAAAACAGTTTGGTGGTTCCTCAAAAAGCTAAACTAACATATGATCCAGCAACTCCACCTTTAGGTATATACCCAAAAGAATTGAAAAGGGATTCAAACAGATACTTGTAGGCCAGTGTTCCTAGCAGCAGTATTCGCAGTAGCCAAAAGGTGGAAACAATGGAAGTATCCATCAAGAGATGAATGGATAAATAAAATGTAGTATATGCATATTATAGAATATTATTCAGCCATAAAAAGGAATGAAATTTTAATACATGCTATAACATGGGTGAACCCTGAAGATCTTATGCTAAGTGAAACAAGCCAGACACAAAAGTACAAATATCGTGTGATTCTACTCACATGAAATATCTAGAATGGGTAAATTCACAGGGATAGAAAATAGATTAGAGGTTACCAGGGGCTGGGGGGAAGTGGGGAGGATGGGGAGTTATTGCTTAATGAGTAGAGAGTTTAGGTTTGGGGTGATGAGTTTTGGACATGGTTGGTGGTGATGGTTGTACAATTTGAATGTACTTAATGGCAAAGAACTGTACACAAAAATGGTTAAAATAATGACTTTTATATTATGTATATATATTTTTGGTGAGAAAGATTTGCCCTGAGCTAACATCCGTGGCCAATCCTCCTCTTTTCCTTTTTTTTTCTTTTGCTTGAGGAAGATTAACCCTGAGCTAACATCTGTGCCAATATTCCTCTATTTTGTATGTGGGATGCCTCCACAGCATGGCTGATGAGTGGAGTAGGTCCACGACCGGGATCGGAACCCACGAACCCAGGCTGTCAAAGCAGAGCGTGCAGAACTTTGACCACTCGACCATAGGACTGGCCCCTATATTATGTATATTTTACCACGATAAAAAAGTTATTCTACCAAAAAAGGTTAAAATGGCAGATTTTATGTTATATATATTTCACCACAATTTTTAAAAATTAATAAGGTAATATACCAAACCTAACTGATTTACACACTCTAAATGGGTGAATTGTATAGTATGTAAATTATATCTCAATAAAGCTGTTGGAAAAAATCCCCAGTCCTGTAGTGGTTGAGAAAAGGAAGGCCATGGAGAACAACCGGCTAAACAGAGGAGCCCGTGGGATTTTCGTGTGCCGTGCTCTAACCCACTGACGAGGCTCTGTGACCAGGAGATGAGCTGACACCATTGGACAGGCTTTCCTCTGGTGCTGCCCTTCTCTCCTGAATCTCAACAATATGGAGATCTGAATGTGTCACATCCAGTGACGGCTTTCCTGGACTGACCAGCCCGCTGCCCCAGCTGGAGCACGGCTCATCTCACATGTCTCAATCAGCTTCACATACGGTCAGGTGGCACCTGCTTTATGTCGCCGCTGCATGTACTCCTTTAGATTCTACAAATATGGATTGAATATGAATAAAGAGCCCAGCTTTGGGGCCTCTGAGCAGGATGGTTATTTATTGTTATGCATTATGATTCCACACCCCCCAGGGCTGTAGGATAGTATTTGCTTTGGGGAACTGATTGAAAGGTAGTTCTTCATGATCATAAAAACAAGTTGAAATCATCTCCTGTGATCCAGCCTGCTGCTACCAGCTGCGCTCTACCTTTTACATTATGCATGATTCTTGACTGCTCCTACTGGAGGAAAAAGATACACAATTCCATTAGTGCTTCCTAGCGTTATGCTAAGCATTTGCAGGGTACTCTGCTAATTAATGCTAATATAGAACTGCTTACATAATTATGTCTTAGTAAATGCGTCATGAAGGCGGCACAATGATCCTCTTATTTAGGGCTGATCAAGCCAACCTAAAACTGATGGGAAAGCTATGAGATATGGCTTCACAGTAGATGGCTTTGGCAGTGTGGTTTCACGTTATTAAGCAGGAGAGAACCCGCATAGATGACCTTCTCTGCCAGGGTTGCTGCACACACACGTGCCCAGGCTATTTTACGCTCTCCCTCTTCCCTGCGCCTCCTGCCGTGTTGACAGCATTTGTAAACCAGTGTGGGTCTGGTACTTGCCTTCATTTCTTCCATAATCTGTCCACCATTTGGGTTACAATCTCTACCCTGAATCGTGCAGGTAAAAGCAGCAATGATCTCCTTTGTCCTTTTGTCTTTCTAGTCTCCCTCCCTTTTTGCCTCGACTCTGCTTTTCTTTCTGCTTAGAACGCATCTCTTCTCTCCATCTGCCTAAACGTATTCATTTTTCAAAGTCAACGAGTAGAAGTGAGGGCCCAGGGAGAGTGAAAGAAGGAAGGAGGAAAAGCTAGTAGAAAGGAGGGTTGTTGGGTTGGTCACTGCTGTGGGCAACTGGGCTCGGTCCCACCGGCTCTTCTGAGGAGCTGTAGCAGAACCGTCTACCGAAGGGATGGTCTCACAGAAAAATCTATCCTGCGGCTCCCGTCCCGGGTTGCCCCAGGGGGTAGTAACTTCTCCGAGAACTCCCAAGCTGTGCATGGAGGTGGACAGAGTGGGCTCCTTCTCAGGTCTCAGAGAGGTGGGTGTAGGGTGAAGGTAAAGACCCTGGGAAGACAGTAAATGGAGTGAAAGTGAGTTGGAATGCCGTCCACAGCTGCAGCGGGAATCTGAGGTGAGGGGGGCGCAAGAGGCACGTGCTACGTCATCTGATAAACCGAAAGAAGCTCCATCTCAGCCGTCCGTCCAGCCCCCACCACACCAAGACGTGTGGATTTGTGCCCGCTCACCTCATTCTGTCACCTTTTCTCATTTCCACCTTAAACCTCCCCCTGAGGTTTTCCCCTTCAGTGCTAACTGCCAGTTCAGCCATAGCTCTTCATGCATTCATTTTGAGCATTTATCGAATGCTTCCAATGCACCAGGCTCTTTGCTGGTGCTGGGGATGAAAAGAGAAAAGGGAAAGGACTGTGTGTCTTAGAACCTAGACATGAAGACATGGTCCCTGAAGCAGACTGCAATGGGAAGCAGGGTCCATCAGGTAAAAATGTCTCGTTCATGTATCTCACAAACATTTACCGAGCACTTACTCTGGGCCAGGCCATCTTTAAGACACTAGGGATTTAGTGCTGTGCAAAACCCACATGGTCTTTGCCTCTCTGGGCTTAGAAGAGGGGATGGACGATGGTCAGGGATCACAAGTGCTGAAATAATTTACAGAAAGGGAAGATCATGTAGACTGCAGTGGTTCACAGAAGGCTTTCTTGGAAGAGGTGACGCTTAAGCTGGACAAAGCTAGGGTGGCAAAGGCAGAGATGATCTCCTCTCCCTCCTCAACCCCACCTGGCCTTCTGACATGGGTGTTGTATGTCTATGTGTCACTTATCCATGCTGTTATAACGGTTAAATATCCTTCCTAAAATTCCATCTCCATCTCCACAGTAGGCTATGGGTGGTGGTGGGGAAGCACCACTCTGTGTTGAGGGCAGCAAATCCACCTTGGGAAGCAGGAGAGAAACTTGGGACCTGAACTGAATGCAAAGGAGGCTTTTTGACTCATGGTAAGGACAGCAGACATGTAGAACTTCAAAGCAAGAGGAAAACCCCTGTTTTGGGGTTTCCCTAATACCTAGTTTTTCCGAGGTGGTAATATGCCAGGTGATTTTTCTGCTGGGAATTTTGCATGGGAGGTAGATGACAACTAAGATGGCATCTTAAATGGCATGGGGCAAGGGATCCTGAGTGCTTTTTAAAATTCTATGCTAAACCCTGAATTGGGCCTAATGGAAGCCTCTAGAACATTATTCTCAAGGATCAGAGTTTTATAGCACTTAGGGATCTTGCAGAGACTCTTCTTTGCAATCCCGTCACTATTCAGATGGGGAAACTGAGGCGGGGAGAAGGGAGGTGACCTGCCCAGGTTCACATGCTGGTGAGCAGTAGGGCGGCAGCAGAGCCTGGAGTCACACTGTGGGCTCTGACAAAGTGCAGCTGAGTGAGCAAGATGAGTTACTAGGTACAGCAGCCCACAAGGGGCCTGTGGTACTCACAATGGGGATGAAGGTGGCGGAATTACAGAATTCCCCAACCCAGGGCCACCAGGGGCCGAAGCTGGATGAACAGCAGAATCGCCTGAGAGAGTTTCTAATGCAAGTTGACAGCTTCCTGGACTCCATGTGCTGTTGACTGAATTGTGTCTCCTCTACCTCCAAATTCATATGTTGAAGCCCTAACCCCCCTCATTGTGACTGTATGTGGAGGTAGGGCCTATAAGGAGTTAATTAAGGTTAAATAAGGGCATAAGGGTGGGGCCCTAATCTGATAGGGCTGGTGCCCTTATAAGAAGAAGAAAGGACACCAGAGCTCTCTGTCTGCCAAGTGAGGTCACAGAGAGAAGGCAGCCACCTCCAAGCCAGGAAGAGGGATCTAACCAGGAACCTAATCAGCCAGCACCTTGATCTTGGAACTCCCAGCCTCAGAATGGTGAGAAATAAATTTCTGTTGTTTAAGCCCCCCAGTCTGTGGTATTTTCTTAGGGCAGCTGGAGCGAAGACACCACCATTCTCCTTGCAGGTCAGCAGGAGCGGGTAGAGCCCGGGGATCTGAATGTTTGAAGTTCCCCAGGTGACTCTAATTCAGGTAAGTCATGAATCTGCCTTGGCAAATACAGATAGTTCAACCCTCTCATTAGATAGTTGAGAAAATAGGCCCGGAGAGATGACGCCATTTGCTCAAATTCCTGCCACCGTGACCACCTTCCTGCGGTCCTGCTCCAACCCATATCCCACACAGCGGTCAGAGAGATGTTTAAAAACCTAAACTAGATCAAGACTTTCCCTTAGTTAAAACCCATAAGGGCTTGCCATTATACCTAAGATGAAGTCTAAAACTGAAAAAAATTTTTTTCAATTTATTTTTTAACTTTTCATTTTGAAATAATTTCAGACTTAAAAAAATATTTGCAAACATAGTACAAATAATTCCTATATGCTCTTCACCCAGCTTCCCCAAATGTTAATATCTTACAAAACTGCAGTCCAACTATCAAAATCAGAAAATTAACATCGATGCAATAGTATTCTGGAATATGTAGATCTTAGGCAAATGTCACTAATTGTCCCACTAATGTTATTTTTTGGGTCTAGGATCACATGTTTAGTTGTCTCTTTAGTCTACTTTCATCTGCAAGAGTTCCTCAGTCTTTTTTTTTTGTCTTTAATGACCTTGACATTTTTGAAAATTATGGGTCACTTGTTTTGTGGAATGTGCTCATTTTGAGTTTGTCTGATGTTTTTTCATGATTAATTCAGACTATGCAGTTTTTGGCAAGAATACCAGAGAAAAGATGTTGTGTCCTTCTTGGTGCATTCTATCAGGAGGCATAAAATGACTACATATGCCATTACTGGTGTTAGCTTTTATCATTTGGTTAACGTGGTATCTGTCAGGTTTTTTCACTGTAAAACTATTATTTTCAAAATACAAACTGGTACCATGATCAAAAGACCCTACATGATCTGGCCTCTGTTTACCTCTACATTTCTATCTCCTTCCATTCTTCTTTCCTTTCACTTCCTCAAATACGTCAATCTCTTTCCTACCTCAGGGCCTTTGTTCACGCTGTGCCCTCTGCCTGGACCTCCCTTCCCCACCCCCTTTGCCTGGCTGGCTCCTTCTCATCATTTAGGCCTCAGCCTTTCTGGGCCCCACAATCTAAACTAAGTCCCAATATAATTCTTTCTCAGAGTGTCCTGCACTTTTCTTCATAACATTTACCCACATTTTAAATTACATACTCCTTCGAATAATGTCTTTCTCCCCAACCAGACTGCAGGCTACGTGAGGGGAGGCACCGAGTCACTTTTGTTTACTATTGTATATCTAGAACCCAGCACAGTGCCTGACATGGAATAGTCACTCAATCATGACTTTTACTGAAAGGTGCCTAGTACAATTTTTAGACCCATTTCTAAATTTCAGTTAATATACTCTATGTAAGGACCAGGAGTTTGAGTTAATCACCCCAACTTTTACAGAGGTTGTAAATTGGCCTGTGTTCCTTCTCAGCTCTTTTTATGCTGTTGCTCTTAACACAGTACCATCAAGGACGGGGTAGGTTGGGGTGGGAGCCAGAAGGAGCAGCAGCCCTCCTAGGTCATGTCAATGAGGCATGCTCAAATTTATGGGATCTGGGAAGCAAGCTGCTGGTATTTCACAATTATGAAAGCAAGAAATCACCCACAAAGACTCCCTCTTGCCCCTGCAAAGAATATTTGAAAATTATCTAACTAAATTAACAGAAATAACATCCTGCCCCCACTTATCTCTTGTCTACACAAACACACATACGTACACTCTCTCTCACCTACCAGCTGCCACAAAGAAAGCAATCATGGTGGTTTGATTTCAGATCAATGATCAATGTATTCCTCATTCACTATCTCAGGCTCTTTGCTTTGAACAGAGATTTAGAAAACCCCCTTTTTTAAAGAAGGGAATTCCTTTATTCTGCTACCTTTTCAACCATAAATTGAAATGTCCCTACCGAGTTTTGATGCAAAGGAGCAAGTTCGAAGCCCTCTGTGAACTTCTTGGCTGCTACCCAGCTGGAAGTTGGGCAAAAATAAATGACCCGAATCATGTTTTCTTATTCTCCTTCAGCTCTTGGTAATCCTGCACCTCACCTGCCCCTCACACATTGAAAGAAATTCGTTTACAGCCTGCGTGAAGGTCTAGAATGGTGCAGCCCGCTGTCTTCTCAGCCAGTCACCCCATTTTCCATTCTCTCCTCTCACTCCCTGGCACCCCCATCCACCACCCTTGAACCTCCCTGTAGCCCCCAGCCCTCCTCTATGGAGCCCGGGGTGGCGAGGAGAGAAAGACTTTTATGAATTTCTGAAGCACACAGAGCATGTTTGGGTTGGGCCAGTGCTTCTTCTGAAGGCCGAAAGCTTGGACCTTCTCCAAGAGAGTGGATGGAGGGTTGGGCTAAGGTCAGTGAAACATCATTTTTCATTGTCCTTCGCGGTGCTCCACGTCAGCACTGTGCCCTTTGCCTCCTGGCTGGGTGTTCATCTCTTCACCGCCTTTGCTGGTGGTCTCAAGCTGTAGAGGTCGAAAAACCTTTCACTGGGTAGGATGGGGGCAACGAGATCTGCGCCCACTGCTACTGAGGGTTGCTAGGCATTCAGGCTGTTCCTGCTGCTGGACCGCAGCTGTTCAGAAGGCCAGGCAAAGCCATGTAGGGTGAGAGTACATGTGTTCCTCTGCCCTGGAGACCGAAAGAACCCCAAATGTTGTCTGGCTTCTTCATTTAGCAGGATGACATGCCCTGAAGTGAAAGATGAGTATCTGCGGAGTCCCATCATCCAGAACCCTGCAGAGAGGACAGTGTTAGCAAAAAGACCCCTCCACGGACAGAACTGCCAATGTGCCAGCTGGTGCTGGGGTGAATGACACATCCTCAACCTTAGGGTCCTGTGGGACATGCATTTCACTGAGAGCCACGGGCTATTGGTGCACCCATGACAGCTGCTGGCTGTTTTCCAGTACAATAGGGCTCCCTGCCACAGCGGCTGTGATGTTCACGAAAAATCTGGAGTTGATTGGTATGGAAAGAAGACAACTTCTATATTGCCAACGTACTTAAAGCTTTAGTTAGTTCACACACTGCTGACTGGATGGCATAGATATAGTTAAAATGCAATAGAGAATTGAGGAAATTACCCACATTATTCACCTCACAGAAAATGCTTTTGCCCAATCAGCAGGATATTTCGTTCTAGTGAAAGTAATTGGGAACCTTGAATTATATGGCTAATCTCCTCAGGTTGTTCAGCATTTGGAGATACAGCCCATGTTTCCAGAGGCATTTCCCCTAAAAGATATGGCTTTAGCTTGTCTCCTACCCTCTCCAGTTCTTTCACACTTCTAGGTTCCAATATATTGTGTGCTAGAAATATGGATGCATGCAAGGCATTTGTGTTCTACCAAAAATTAAATTGTGCTTCACATTTGACTTTTCTCAGTGAGGACTGTGAAAGTGTGATTTGTAGAGCCTTGTTGCTGGCCTTTGGTATCTGGGTTGTAGGCAATGTAAGCATTGCCTTTAGTAGGTATCTCACTCCATTCAAGCTGCTAAAACAGAATCCCATAGAATGGTGGTTTATAAACAACAAACATTTATTTCTCCCACTTCTGGGGGCTGAGAAGTTCAAGATCAAGGCACTGGTGCATTTAGTGTCTGGTGAGAGCCTGCTTCCTAGACTGCTGTCTTTTCATTGTAACCTCACATGGCAGAAGGGGCAAGAGAGCTCTCTGGAGTCTCTTTTATAAGGGCACTAATCCCATTCATGAGGGCTCTACTCTTATGACCTAATCACCCCGAAGGCCCCACTTCCTAATACCATCACCTTGAGGGTTAGGATTTCAACATATGAATTTTGAGGGGACATAAACATTCAGTCCATTGTAGTAGGGGAAGAATTACATCTAAATAGAAACTTATGATCATGTCATTAGTTTGGAAACTGAGTTGCTTTAAATCTGCAGTCATATATAAGAGTGAGAGAGTCAGAATTTTTGCCTTCACCCTCTTCTTTCCCTGGGGATGGGCGCCACAATCAGAGATTTTCTCTGTTCTCTTTGGTGGCCCTGAGGGCTAGATGGTGGTCCCCAAACCAGCAAGCAGGTCCTCAAATCCACCTCCTTTTATTTGTTGTGTATTTCACATCTGCTGTTAGAACCAGAAATATGTTTTTCTTGCTAGCTTGAATTTAGCAGTTCTGGGAATGCTATGGCAGAAGGACACTTTTCTCTATGGTGATATGCCAGGAACTTTGTCAACCCTCAATAAATGTGTTGGATTGCACTGGACACAAACACACACCATGGGCACTTATATTTGCACAGTGTTTATTTTCCAAGTGCTGTTCCGATATGTCATTGTACATGTTCTACTTTACAGCACCTTTGACCAACATGATCAGGGCCCTATTCTTCAAGAATGAAAGAATTCATCTTAAGGCATTGATTGGTTTTATTTTAAGAGCCAGTCACCATGAGAATTCACGGAAGAGTGGGAAATTCCCTACACACAGGAGAAGGATGGCAATTGTCCCTGTCTTTCCAAAGGATAAAGGATGAGTTTAATAATTACAGAGCAGTTCCTTTTACCCACTACCCCTGGAAGTGACTAGAATGCATCACTCCACTATCGATTTGTGATCACCCAGAAAAGCAAAAGGTGATGCGGAACCATCAGGCTGGCTTTGTGTGAAGTGGCTCATGTCAGAGCAGATGACTTTTTTCTACAAGGGAGGGAGGGATTGAACAGAAGAAAGTGTGTATGAAATGGCTCTGGGCTCTGGGAGCCTTTCTACACAACATTTTCATCAGCAGGCTGGGAGGATTTGGGCTGAATCATGCTACTGTTAGGTCAAGGTAAGTTATTAATAATTCTGTGTCAACGTGGAGAGGGGCACAATTGATTGAGGCTTCACAGAGGTCAACTCTACAGATAATTTTGCACAATCATTACTGGGAGACAAGCCAAACCCGTTAACAACTGTCACCTCGAGACACACCTACATGACTTCTTTTTAGTGTCCCCACTGCTGCACTGGATCCCTCTTAGAATGAGTGAACCAGTGATTGTGGCGGCCAGAACTTGTACCCACATCTCTAAAAACAGTGGAAAGGGGCAGTTAACCAGATGTTCTTCCCTTGTAGATTCATGGGGGTGGATTCTTGGATTTTTGCAGAACTGAAAACAGACATATTCTGTTTCATGGCAACCCTCCTCCACAAGGCCCCTTTAGATCTTGAGGAAAAGCCCTGCAAAATTGGTTTTGGATTTTTGTGACAGCATTTGGAGACATGCAAGTTAATGGCACCATGTGGGAAACTTTAGAAAGCCTATGTCCCACTTGAAACATGTAGAATGTAGAATTTTGGGATATAGTTGACATTTAAAGAAGTGAACTTGGGTGACACACAAATATTTGTTTCTTATTGCTACAAAAAAAAAAAAAACATTAGGAGGAAAAGGGAATCCTAGTTCTGACAGCCAGTGTTTCTTTACCACCATGTATATATCAGGCATTTTAAATGCATTGTGTTAATTATTCATCTTAACCCCATAGTGAAGACGGAAGTTATATAGGATGCCCAAGGTCACACAAGGAATAGATGGCAGATTAGGGACCCAGATCTTGGTTTGGCTGACTTCAAAGCCTGATTTAAACCTCCACCCCTCCCAATTTTCATCCTTTTGAGATAAACAACACTGGCACCCTGGTTTATAAATCTTCACAACTCAATCTTTAGGCTTGAGCAACATACGTACACATATGTAAGGTTTAAATTTTTGTTCACTTTTATGAAAATGGAGCACACTTGCATAGTTCTCTGAAATTCATTTTAAGGTTATATTAAGGATGTCTTCTATCTTTTTCTAAGGTCTAGAAAAGGCTAAGAAATGAGAATTTTCTCTTATTCATAAGTTTGAGAGCAGTAATAAAACCAAACGGACCAAGTGCCTTTTTTTTTTTTTTCCCCCTAAAGCCCCAGGCGGTAGTTGTATGTCATAGTTGCACATTCTTCTAGTTGCTGTATGTGGGATGCGGCCTCAGCATGGCCGGAGAAGCAGTGCGTCTGTGCGCGCCCGGGATCCGAACCCGGGCCGCCTGCATCGGAGCGCACGCACTTAACTGCTAAGCCACGGGGCCGGCCCCCAAGTGCCTTTTTAAATAGTCACTCTTTAAGATTCCAATCTCATCTCTCGTTATTTGTCTTTTGAGGTATTCTTCTTCTTGGATTGATTTTTGTAATACTAATTTGCTTTTAGATATTACAGTTTATTATTATAAAGTACACCTAATATTTTCTGATATTTTAATTTACTCCATACTGTAGTAAAATCTACTTATTCATTGCTAAGAATTACATATTAGTTTTCTCTTTTTTGGTAATTATGGTTTCTAGGGATTTTCTATTTTAGGAATATTTTTAAAGACCAAGTTTTAGTATTTATCGTTCTTTTCATAATTTTTATCTTTCCTATTTAATTAATGTCAGCTTTTATCTTCTTAAATCAATCCTCTTACTCTGTTTTTGACAAATTTTATTTTAATTGCCTAATTTGAAAACCTTAGAAACAGTCTAATGTAGTGATTTAAGTTCATGGACTAAACACTAACTGCTTTGGTTAAAGTCTAGCTTTGCCTCTTACAAGCTGTGTGACCTTGGACAAGCTACTTAAACTCTCTGTGCCTAAGTTTCCTCACCTTTAATGTGAGTTGTTGTGAAGATTAAGTGAATTAATACGTGTAAGCTCTTAGAACAGTGCCTGGCACATAGTATCTACTAGGTATAAATGTTTAATAAGAAAATGAATAAACCTTTTTAAATAATAAGAGCTAAGGTGATAATATTTTTGAAATCATTTTTAGTTGGTGTGAAACTTTCAGTACTTTCTAGATGATTGTTTATTTCCGTTTTTGATATACTTCTTCCAATATTTTATTATAAGACATTTCAAACATACAGAAAAGTTGAAAGAATCATACGGTGAACACCACCATCAAATTCTTCAATGGATGTTTGCCGTATTTATTGGATCACACATACATCCAACTACCCATCCCTCTGTCCATCCATAGTTTTTGGATGCATTTCAAGGTAAGTTGCACACAAATTTTGATATATTTTTGACAAAGGGGTCAATTATGGGAGTGTTTCTTAATTCTAATAATATAAGTTTGGGGATCATCTCCCCATTGCTCATTTCTCAGTTTATTAGAGTATGAACCAAGAATATGGCTTATAAGGTTTCTACTCTGGAAAGGTTTTCTTTGTGGCTAAGTGCTTAACCAATTTTTGTGACATAGATACAAAAGAAAAGTTGTATTCTCTGCTTGTAGAAAACACAGTTCTCTATACTTCTTCAATTGTTCTTATTGATTATATTATTCAAATCCTCTACATCATTATTGATTTTTCTCTACTTGATTTGTCAAATTCTGAAAGACGTATATTACAATCCCTTGTTGTAATTTTTTAAAAGTTGTTCTTGTATTTCCATTAAGTTGATCTCTTTTATTGGAGGTATTCCTCTATACCATCTGTATTATGGATTCCCTGACACACTACCGTTATCTGTTTAGTGTAGCTATAGACTGAAGGAATCATTGCTCACCACTGTTTCCTCTCGCCTCATCTTTTCCTCTCTTGGGGTGTCTCATCTCAGTCAATTGGCATTTGGGTAAGTACTTCCTGTTTTCCCTAGCTAGGGAACATTGATGGTATATCTCCTGAATCCTTGCAGGTATGAAAATAACATCCTTTTGCCCTGAGAGCCGAGGGATCTCGTGGCCTGACCACTCTTCTAAACTGCTTATCTTTTCCCTTGAGTTTTCATCTCATTGTGTTTTGCTTTGGGTTACGAGCTCTTGATCTTTTGGGCTATTAAATTGTTTCTCAGCCATGATCATCTTCTTTTTCAATTCATATATTGAATTTTTAAATAAAGATATCAAATGTCTTAGTCAACTTGGGCTACCATAACAAAATACCATAGACTGGGTGTCTTAAACAACAGCAATTTATTTCCTCACAGTTCTGGAGGCTGGAAGTCCAAGATCAAGGTGCCAGCATGGTTGGTTTCTGGTGAGAGCTCTCTTCCTGGCTTGTAGATGGCTGCCTTCTCTCTGTGTCCTCACATGGTAGAGACAGAGAGAGAGAGGGAGAGAGCAAGCTCTCTGGTGTTTCTTTTTATAACGACACTAATACCACCATGAGGGCCCCACCCTCACGACTTCATCTAAACCTAATTATCTCCCGAAGGCCCCATCTTCAAATACCATCACGTTGAGGGTTAGGGCTTCAATATATGAATTTGGGGGGAACACAATTCAGTCCCTAGCATTAAGGATTTTTTTCTCTCTCTTAGACTTTCAGAATGTGTTTTAGGTAGTCTACTTAAATTTCCTTGGGGGTTCTTATTAGTTCTTGGGGATTCTTATTAGTTCTTATTAGTCATCTGTTAAAAATTATCTTCTGGGTCTTGCCCTAGTTCTCCTCCAATGGGAGCCCTCTATCCAGATGTTTTATGACCTGGCCTTCCTCCCTGTGTCTCTCTCTCCCTTTTCCAAGTTACTGAGTCCTCACAAATAGTTAAAAGTTTGTATATTTTTAACCTGCTGCTCACTTTGGTTGTTCTTTCAGCCCCCACACTGATCAGGATGTTGAGGTCTCCGGAGCAGCAACAAGTTGGTGAGCCCATGGTGAACTAACTGGAACATTGCCAAGTCTCTCTAAGAGTGATGGAATGACAGACCTCTGCAGCTTAGAACATTTTAACTCAGCTCTCCTTGGGTCAACAGGAATGTGCAGGTTCTTCCAGAACCTGTTCTACAAGTGGGAAGATGAAGAGCTTCCCTGAAAACAATCCCAGGCTCTGACACCTAGGGAATGCCCCCACCTCAAGTTGCTGCACGCCTCTCTGTTTAGCCATGGGCTCCTTAGGTCTCCCTGGACACTGAGGAGAAAAGAGTCCATACTGCTCTCTCTTTCAGAGTCTCTGGGAAAACCCACAGCCTCAAGCGCACCCTCCAGACTCTTCCAGCTTGACTGGTGTTTTTTGCTCCAGAGTGTAAAGGTGAAAAGGGGATCTGAGACATGCACTCAAACCACCGTCTTCCTTCAGTTTTCTCAAGTCCATACTCTTAGCATAATGAGCATTCTGTCAGGATAGGCTAATTTCTCTGTGATCGTGTTTTGTGTTACACTTATGTCAGGTGTGGAGATGGAGCTCTACCTTCTATCAATAGAGTTAGGAGGAGTACAGGTTTGAGGTGAGGCAGGTGTCCTGTAAGCTATGTAAAGAATCAAGGTCACTTGCACTAATAAACCTCAAGGCATTTTGGGGTACGGAGGGTCTCTCAACAAGGAGGAGGAATTCACTGAGAATAGTTGTAAGGATCACCAGGATACCCTTCAGAAAACACCTGGGAAGCCAGGGACGTTTTTGGACCAAGGAGAAAGGGGACGTGGCTGCCATGGGCAATCAGGGATTGGCTCAGCCCTTCAGCGGGTAGACACGTCTGCAAGAAGTGGGGTCAAGGCAGCATCAATCCCCAGAGATAGAGGATATGCAGGAATGGCTCCTGCTGGGCGAGGTGGGCCAAGGTCTGGACTAGTGGGTGACATTGGGAGGGAACCAGCATCCCTCTGTGGTGTGTAGATAGCACATACTCAAAGCAGCCTGGTGGAGGGAATAGGTGGGGACTAAAATCCTGAGAAAGGGGTCACTTTTGCAGTTTATTCGTTCAGGTGGAGCCATTTTGTAGTTCTCACAAACGTGACATAATGCTAGCAATGAAACACTGCTGCAATCTTGGGTAGAATTAGATCATAGAACTAAAAGTTATTTTGTGGCATCAACTGCTGTACGTAGGCACAGTTATATAATGAGATTTATTACCTGTTGTGCAGTCTTGGACAAAGAGAATGAGGGTAGACTTTAAGAAAGTAACCTCATGCCTTTGTGCCATGCACATAAGGCTTCATTGACACACCCAGTTCTATTGTATGCACAGGGGACAATGACAGTAGGTACTCAGTAAATTCTTATTGAATGAGCACATGCATGAAGACATAAATGAGCACCGAAAACACACCAAGCTCCTTCTCTTTGGATTATTCAGCATGTTGATGCCTCTGTCCACTCTACTCACCTAATCTCAACGACAAAGTAAAATTACGGTGTCTTTTCCCAGTGTGGGAGGGGGTCCCCGTGATAGGTGTCTGGGTAGTCCAGGAGGCAAAAGCTTTGACAAGAGGGCTATGTTACAGCAATGGGCCATGTGGTCTTCAATGCTGGCGACGTTTTACAGAAGGGAATGGAAAATGTAAAATTCCCACTTTTGTTTTGGAATTTATATCCTGAATCTTAGCTAAAATAAACCAATAAATAAAATCTTAAAAAAGAGATAAATTGTGATGCAAATAATGCCCCGCATATCTCTGCAGTCTCCAAAAGTGTTGTAACTTTTGGAGGAATTGGAGGAATTACTGAGAACAGAGGCTAACCGATATACTACTCACACCCTGCAGTGAGAAAAATGACAGACTTCGCTCTACTTGCCTAAAACCCATTTCAATTTTCAATTGTCTTAATTGTTGCATATTTTTTATGCAATATAATGGAGGTTCATGGAAAGAGCCCATGGGAAACAGTAGGTTTTCTAAAAGGTTTCAGGGCTTTGGGGTGTAATAAACAGCAGCCACACCAATTGCAAGTGACTATCCAAAGGGGATGTGCTTTGCACCGCATTTCTTTTAACAGAAAAACGTTATCGCCCTCATATCTCACCATTATTTACATTCAAATCACCCTCTAGTGATCAACTCAGAATGGAAGTAGACGATCTTTTGAAGAGGGTCCTCGGTTTTCAACGAGTTGTCAGGAACCACTGGAACTGTTGGTAAGAAAATCTGGCTTTGGTAACTTTGTTGGCAGCTGCAAACAAAGAAAAGGAGGTTTTCAGAATTACTGGGACCAGTATAATTTAATACATTTTATATACGTTCAGAGAAAAGACACAACTGCTGAAGAATGAATGAATGCTGAAGCAGGTTTTACATAGGTCCAGGGCTAATGTGACTCACTCATTACTACACTCCGTCTTCACTTAGTTATTCGACAGAGTGTCTACCATGAGCTGGGTGCCAGGGAATGTGAAAACAAACATCTGTGTCTTTTGATTGTAGAAAGTCTTATCTATTATCTGATATAAAACTTACCTTCGTCTGAAGGAGATTTTAATACAAGGGAGAAGAGAGGACAATAAGAAAAAAAGAGAGAAGGAACATATACGTAAAAGCGTAAATATATATATGTAAATAGTGGACAAAATATCCAGCTGTCAAAAACATTACAGAAGTGATTAGAGTGAATGGAGTTAAAAAGGAGTAATCTGATAGAATTTCACAGAAGAGGTAGTCTTAGAATAATTGGTTTTTATTCTAAAGATTACAGGTGTATCAATATAGGCGATGTTTAAATATCACAAATATATCACAGATAAAAGTGAAAGTCTTCCATATTACCATTCCTTACAATAGTATTGAGCGGAATCTTGCAACTTTTTAATACACTTCTGATTATATATTTTTTCAAAAAAATTTTTCTTATGAAAATGGATCATAATATGCATAACCTTCTGCAATTTGCTATTCACTAAATAGTGTTTTAAAGTCCTAGAGGGATGACAGGAGTCATTTGGAAGGTAGAGATATGATTAAACGGTGTAGGACAGGGGAGGATGAGGGAAGAGATCCTACTGACAAGCTCGGAGCTTGTTTTGCTGGAGCTAGAAGAAAGGCAGCAATCACCAGAGACCTGGGCGGCTCACTGGCAAGGCTTCACATCCATTAATATGATCATATGTATTAACGGGGAATTTGACTTGATTTACATTACAATTCCATTAAAAAGGCAAATGAGAAGTACTATAGTCTATGAGAAAGACAGCAGTGTTTGGGGAATATGGTTCTGTTTACAAACTGGATGAAGGAGAAGAAACCAGAAGACGGAAGCTCCAAGATGGGCCACACCATTCCAGTGTAAGCAGGGAAAAAAGGAAGAAATACTTTGTCTAAGTGAATTAAAATCCGGTGAAATTCTTTTTTTTTTTTCTTTTTAAACTATTGCTTTTTGTTGTTTCTTTTTTTAGTCTGATTGCTGTGTCCTTCTGAATTCAGGTAAGAGGACCCCAGACATGGAGGAATGGTTCCTCTTCCTCTGGCCTTTCCTATTTCCTCTTCACTTTTGCTCTGACATCAACTTTGGGAGATGCAGGGCTCTCATTCAGAGTTAGTAGACAAAATAACAGTGCGGGTTCGTGCGTTCTTTGGAACTAATTCTTGATTTTCCTTTGACTGTTCTTTGTTGGATTTGTGGTATGGCAATGGCATGAGAAAAATGACTTTAGCCTGCTCCTCACAGGATCGTTCACAGCGGTGAAGAAATCTTCCTATTTTGTTCTCAGAGCCTGATTCCAGATTCATTTTTCTGTTTATCATGATTGCAAATAAAAACGTACAGTCTACACATATTAGAGGATTCTGCTAAACGGCTCTCCGGAAAACAACAAAATTCCAAGTTGCTTTTGATTTCATTTCACGGGCTTTGTAATCGAGTTAGTGAGAGAAGCATTTATTAAGTGCGTCTGGAATAAAATAGGCACTTATAGTAACATGAGAACAGGTGATGTGAAATGCAATTTGTACCAATTATTGTTGTGACAAGCGATCAAATGTTCATTGTGACAGATAATCTGTTTATCATATTTCATACAAGATTAAAGTTTTTTATGTTTTCAAAGCAAAAGCAATATGATACAAACTACAGGTACAAGATTTCCATTACATAAGCAAACAAATTAAAAACCTCTGCATTGTTACATTTTAATTTTTTAAAACCTAATGAGCCTAATATCAATGAGCTTAATATTGAGAAAAGCAGTTTTTAGTCATATTATGCATCCTGGGAGAACCTGGGGAGAAAAATTTATTTTTACCTGTGTCAATTGTGTTTGATTGTACTGTAAGTTATTAACATCAGCCACTGAGCTAAGCGGTCGCTGTGCATCATCTCACTTAATCTTCATAAGAAACCCTTTGGAACTGTTACTGCTCTGATCCCCACTTTACAGTTTGTTTTATGTGATCCAATGGACTCCACCAAAGAAAAACAGAAAACAGAGAATGAAAGTTTTACAAGCAATTTGGTTTATCATAGAGCCTTCAGTTTTGTTCCTGCATAACTCCCCCCCCGCCTACCGCTTCCCCATCATGGTTCCCTTGGAAACAGTATGTTTGTTCTATGACCTCTGCTAGTCTCACTCTTACTCACTCCCCAGACAATCTCATTCATGCTCATGGTTTCAGTTACGCTCTATGTAGGTTTATATTCCCAGATTTATAGCTAGCTCACACCTCTCTTCTGAGTGCCAAGCGCGCATAGTCAACAGCTCATCAGCTTCTCCATTAGAAGTTTCGTGGGTGCTGCCAACCAGCTGAACATTCTCTGAACTGAATTTCTGAGATCCTCTGCAGAATCTGCTTTTCTAGTTGTCTTAGTCCGTTTGGGCTGCTATAACATAGTACCATAGAAAGGTGGTTTATAAACAACAGACATTTATTTCTCACAGTTCTGGAGGCTGGAAATCCAAGACCAAGGCACCGGCAGATTTGGTGTCTGGTGAGAGCCCGCTTCCTGGTTCATAGAGGGCTGTCTTCTCATTGTGTCCTCGCATGGTGAAAGGGCACGAGAGAGTTTTCTGGAGTCCCTTTTCTAAGGGCACTAATCCCATTCATGAGGGCTCCACTCTCATGACATAATCACCTCCCAAAGTTTCCACTTCCTAATATTTCTTGGGAGTAGGTTTCAACATATGACTTTGAGGGGACACAAACATTCAGTCTGTAACACTAGTGCCCCCAGTATCAGTAAACACACCACATTCTACCAAATTCCTCTAGCAGAATCCTGGTTAGTCTTTACTTCTCCCTCTTTGTCACTTTCCACTGTCACTCAATTGCCAGGTTCTATCAAGTCTGCCTCTAAAATAGTTTAAAATCTTCCAGCATCTCCCTCTATTCCCACTGCCATCACCTTAGACCAGGCCTCCATCATCTTGTCCTGGATTATGGCCATAATTTCCTCTCAAAAATCTTTGAGGTTATGAATCGTACTTATTTTAAAGTCTTCTGTTTGCTCTGTTAACGCTGTTTCTTTAGAATTGTGTTTTCCTTTGTAAGCTGAGGTTCTCTTTTTCACTGGTTTGGTTTTCCTCAAGTGTCTTGGCTTCCTGTTACTCTTTTTGAGCCTCTCTGTTCTTCTGCCTGCTCTGTTTATCTTAGTTTCCCTCAGGTGATGGTAATGGTGGTGGCGGAGTATTATTTGGGTGGTTTACCTTTTGCGTATTGGGGAATCCCCATTCCCTCTTGGAGTTAGTAGCCACCTGGGAGCCCCACCTGCCTTTCCAGTCTCATGCCCATGGTCATCCATTCATCAATACTCAACGAGCAACAACTATGTGCCAGGTACTCTTCTACCTCAAGAGGTCCAACAAGTGAACAAAATAGAATAAACTGCTGCTGTAGCTGGCCTAGGTTGGAGGGGACCAGATAGCTGCAGTGTTATAAATATCAGCTTGCAAGGAGCCCAGGGCCCCTCCCACTGTTCAGATCCTTGGCTCAGAGCTTGAAGTTTTTCTTAATCTCTATGGGCTCTGATTTTCCCTGTAAAATGTATCCTATTTGCATTTCCTCTTTCAGGAATTTATTTTAAAATTTCTTCTTAAATTAGGTGCTCAGACACACTTCTTGATCCAATCTTCTGAAATAGTCTTCTAGAATCCACTCCTGTCCCACTCCACCTAATCCATCATCCTCCTCATGTGATCTTTGTACAGCGTTAAGTTGATTGTATCACTCTCCTCCTTAAAACATTTCAAGAGTGTCCTGGTGCCCTTAGAACTAAGTCCAAATTTCTTGACATGGTCTACAAAAGCCCTGATGATCACAGTCTCTGTTCACCTCACCTAGTGCTATTTTCCACTCTGAACTCTCTAGCTAAACTACTTTCTTAATTTCTGAAATACACCATTGTTTCCTATGAGGAAGCCTAAATTTCTGAAATACACCATTGTTTCCTATGAGGAAGCCTAGGCCACACAGAAAAGCAATGTTTTCTTATTCCTGCTAGTATTCTCAGCCAAGATCTTGGCCAGCATCATCCACAAGACCTGTAAGTGAGTAAGCCTTCAGGGGATTCCATCCTCCACCTTTGAGTCTTCCAGCTCAAGCCCCAGGCATTGTGAGCAGAGATAAGCTGTCTCCACTCTGTCCTGTCTGAATTTGTGACCACAGAATCTGTGAGCATAATAGTGGTTATTCCACAGCATGAAGTTTTGGGGTCATTTGTTATGCAGCCACAGCAACTGGAACACAAGAATACACAAAATTAGGTTAGCATGAGTTGCCTCATCTACCTTTTTGTCATTCTGGGTCCTAGCTCTTCAGATACTCGTATGCTTCTTGATCCAATCCTTTGAAATAGTCTTCTAGAGTCCACTCCTGTCCCGTTCCACCTAATCCATCATCATCCTCAAGTGATGTCTGTATAATGTTAAGTTGATTATATCACTCTCCTCCATTATTAAATATGGACTTTAAAATAGTGTACATTGGGCTAAAGAGACCAGGAAAAGCAATGCAGCACGGCTCAGGAAAACAACCTGTGCTCAGATGACCCACCTTCTTTATGCTTACCCACCACTTATACTGCTCCTAAGAGAAGATTTGGTTACTGGTTTGTTGCAATCCTGTATGTACCCTTGTTATGAGTTGAACTGTGCCCACCAAAAAAGATACGTTGAAGTCCTATCCCCCAGTACCTCAGAATGTGACCTTATTTGGAAATAGGATAGTCGAAGACATAATTAATTAAGATGAGATCATACGAGAGTAAGTAGGTGGGTCCCTAATCCGATATGACCAGTGTCCTTATAAGGAGATGACCATGTGAAGACAAACATGCTCAGAGGGAAGACGATGTGAAGACACACAGGAAGAAGATGCTCTTGTGACTGGAGTGGCATCTACAAGCCAAGGAACGCCAAGGATTGCTGGCAAACACTGGAAGCTGGAAGAGGCAAGGAAAGATTCTTCCCTAGAGCCACTAGAGAGAGCTCGGCCCTGCTGACACCTTGATTTTGGACTTCTAGCCTCCAGAAGTCTGTGACAATACATTTCTGTTGTTTAACATCACTCAGTTTGTGGTACTTTGTTATAGCAGCACTAGCAAATGAATATAACCCTTCTGAGAGGAGTTTGCACCACATTGCCTTGAAGGCAGCTGTTCTCTTTTGTGATTCTTACAGACAAGACTGTTTTTGCCTTATGTATGGTGACAAGTTTGACTTTATCTGACACACCAGCTGTGTATGTGATGGACACTCGGGTGTCATCGATTCAGCCTGCAATCTGACCATTTCAGCAAAGCAAAATTGCTCTTCTCTTTTCTTCTTTTCTATTGTCTTTCCTTTTTTACTTGAAATTCCCTAATAGCGCTATCTGAGGTAGGGTAAGCCCTCAATAAGTGTTAATTCATTCATCCATTCAACCACCCCTAAGTTCTTTTGTTTTCCTTCTTTCACCAGTACTTTTGAAGCTCCATTTTCCATGCTTTCTGACACACTTGGTTTTCGTTTTCGAGAAAAACTTTATTTGAGGCTTCTGCTTTATTTTCTCTCCTTGAACAGTCTTCACCACCTCCTCTATTTCCTCAGTCCTTTCTCCTTCCTTAGCTCCCTGACATTGACTCTTGACTCTGTCATTCTCATGAAGCTAATCTCTCCAAGGTCACAATGATTTCTCTGCATCTGTCCTCATCTCCCTTGGCCTTTGTTTGGTCTCTCCCCACCCCTTTCTATTTATACTATGACTACTTATGCTTAGCTCTTTTCTTTCTTTTGTTTCTAATAAATTTTTTTTTTTGAGGAATAATGTATCTATCAAAAGGTGCACAAATTATAAGTGTATAGCTTGGGGAAGTTTCACAAAGTGAACATGCCCTGTAACTACCACCAAGAAATTGAACAACAAAAACCAAGAAATTGAACATTCCTAGAACTCCAGAAGCTCCCTCTTCTTCTACGCCCATCTTCTTCTCTGAAGGTAACCAAAATCCTAATTCTAATAGCACAAATTAGTTTTGCTTGTTTTAAAACTCTTCTTGAATGGAATCATACAATATTAATTATGATGTTTATTTTCTTTGGTTTAAGATTATGTCTATGAGATTCTATCATATTGTTGTATGTAGTTCATTCATTTTCATCACTGTATAACATTCTGTTATATGAATATACCAAAATATATTTCCCCACTCTACTGTTGGCTGACACTTGGGTGGTTTTCAGTTATTGGCTCTTAGGAATAGGCCTGCTTTGAACCTTCTTGTACATGTCTTGTGTAGTGTTAGGTATATATTTCTGTGGGATAGATTTTAGGAGTGGAATTGTTGTGTCACACACAGAGGTTCACTACTGATGAACATTAAAAGTTTTTCAAAGAAAAGTGCACCAATTTACACTTTTACCAGCATATATGAATGTTCAAGGGGCTTCACGTTCTTGCCAACTTTCAGTATCGTGATTCTATTAAATTTCATCTCTTCTGGCAGATGTACAATGGTATTACATTGCATTTTCCCTGATGACTAATGAAGTTAACCTCCTTTTGATATGTTTATTAGCCATTTGAATATTCTCTTGTGAAGAGCCTTTTCAACTCTTTGACAGTTTGTATTTTGTGATGTCTATCTTTCTGTTAATCCAGCTTTTATTTTAAAGTTAGTACCTTTTGTGTCCTGTTTAAGAAAATTTTTCCTACCTCAAGGCGATAAATATATTCTTCTATTTTATCTTTTATAAACATACTGTTTTACTTTTCACATTTAGATGTACCTGGGAAAGATTTTTCTATATGGTGTGAGGAAGGGAGAACAGGTTCACTTTTTTCCATGTGGCTATCCAGCTGACCTACACCATCTAGTGTTCCATTATTATTGCTCCGCAGTGTTGCTTTGTCATAAAGTAAGTGTCCTTAGATGTTAGAACCCCAAAACTTTTGAATGGCTGTGTTATTGATACTTTACCAGTCAATTACCTCCCAAAACAAACAAACCAACCAAAACAGTAAACTTCTCACCCGATTTGTCTAGGTAATATTTGACAGTGAGACTTCTAAACAAGAGACATGGAGGAAAGAGCCTAGACTTTGGACTTAGACCATTTGTCTCAATCTTAGCTCACTTTTTCATTTTGATGACTTTGAGGAGGTTATTTACCCTCAGCTTTCTCATCTGTGAAAAAAGAATAATAATAACTAGTTATAGGGATTAGAAATAGTATAGCTAACAAGGCCTGGCACAGACCTGGTTCTCCAAGTTATAGCAGTTACTGATACAGGAAAAAGTTCAGGAAGGCAGGATTTGAGCATTCATTTTGGTTTCAGAAAAATCCTACCTGTCTTTGGAACAAGGAAGCTGCTTTCATCTATCAGCTTTGTTTGGGCAGTTTGAGGTGGCTGAACACACGCCAGGGACTATGGGCTTTTTGGCTCTTGACTGCCTTTGACTTTCTAGTCCCTCAGGAAACTAACAGGAACTCAAAGATAACATCAGTTTGAGACAACACATGAAAACCTTCCTTGCTACTTTCACTGCCTTTCATGCCAGTACCAAAAAAAACTATCACTTTGTGTTTCATAGGATTTTTTTTTCACTTGGGGGGACACAAAGCATATTTAGATAATATTTCTGCAATTAATTGCTTATTTATTATTAGTTTTCAATTTCCACCAGAAAAAGAAGAGCATGGATCTAAAAATAAAACAAGGCAGAATAACATTTAAGAATCCCTAGGTAAGGACATTTTTCCAATGGAAGTTTAGCCTCCAGATTCCTATGTCACGGTTTTTATAGCTCTCAAAATCTTTGGTCCCTTCCAGTTAACTGAGAAGGCCTGGAACATACCATAGTGCACATATTTAAAAAATAAAAATCTTTTTATATGCCTATTGCTGTCAAGATTATTGATGTTGTATTCATCTTTATGTTAGAAATCTCCTTAGAAAACTAGAGGAGGAAAAAAAGATTCTTTACAACAGGATAGAAGAACTTCAGATCTATTATGTTTCACAACTATCTTTGCTTTGGGATCTCCCACTAAAAATATCTAAGTTAGGGGGTTGGCCCAGTGGCCTAGAGGTTAAGGGCATGCCCTCCACTTTGGCAGCCCAGGGTTCACAGGTTCGGATCCTGGGCACGCACCGGCACACTGCTTGTCAAGCCATGCTGTGGCGGAGTCCCATATAAAGTAGAGGAAGATGGGCACGGATGTTAGCCCGGGGCCAATCTTCCTCAGTGGAAAGAGGAGGGTTGGCATCAGATGTTAGCTCAGAGCTAATCTTCGTCACACACACACACACACAAAATCTAAGTTAGTAGTAAGAGTAGAAATATGGTGCTTTTTGGACTCATTCTATTGAAAACCTGGAGTAATGTGATGGAAACAAACACAATTAAAAGGTGTCTGTTGGGTTCTAATAGTCATCTTTATTTATTTTATTCTGAATGCACACATGAGGAATTCTGGATCAGAGAGATTTCTTATTACTGCTCAGGAAATAATAAATGTGTCAACTCCTTGTACTAGTGCTTACCCATAGGTGACATGTAAGAGTCAATGGCTACTTTTCCTACATAAGTAGTGGACACTTGATAGGCAAGGGGGGAGGAAAAATGATTTCTCTCTGCTTATAAAGGGGAAAGAGGCAGCTGCCCTTAATCCTAACTCCAGTCTTTTGGATGTAAATAAAATCCCCCCAGCAGTCAGGTAGCCACTGTGTGATTTGGCCTTTATGCCCAGGAAGATAACGCTCCAACCTTTGGAGCTAACTTTGGTGACTATTCCGGAATGCAATGGTTTGGCCTTTGGGGAGATAAGAGAAGTTTTATTAACTATTCCAATCTGAGCAACTAAGTAGACAAATGGCTGCAGATATAGCCCTCATGGTGTGTGGGGCTGTTGTAGGGTCACTGGAATTGTTCCTTCCATCTGGGAAGCTTGCTTGTAGAAAACCAATGAGCCACGTGATGGGACCACAAAATCACTACTACTAGGATGATGGAAGAATATACGCCAACTGTTGGTAGGATGGGGTGGGGGAGAGATTTCCCTCTGTTATAGCAAAAAAAATCTTCTTATGAGCAACTGTCAATATGACAAGAAAAAATAGGGTCAATGGCTAATAATTATTAATTATATCTACCTCCTATTACTCCTTTCATCTGATCTGTTTAGGTGAGTTGCTTTAATTTTTCACTTCGGACATGTGAATGGCACCAACTTTATAGCAGAGGGAATTTTGGCTACATCTTTATTTTGTGATACTTTAGTTTAGGGATTGGCAAACTTTTTCGGTAGAGGGCCAGATAGTAAATATTTTAGGCTTTGCTGTCCTTATATGGTCTCTGTCTTACATTCTTCTTTATTTATGTTATAATTGATTACAAATGTAAAAACCATTCTTAGCTTGCAGGCTGTACAAAAACGAGCCACTGGCAGGATTTGGCCCTCCAGGTTAAACTTTGCCTAGAAACTCTCCTCACTGTGGCTGAGTGATCATATTTAAAGGGAATGTTTTGATGAAATGGTTTTTGGAGGATATGATTTCAGTGCATATTTTATATCATTCCATCCTAGTTTACAATGATGTAATTCTCAGAAGACAGAAAACGGATATTCTATTCTTCCCTTGTTATTGGATCACTAAAGTGATAGAATCTTCAGGACTGTTTATATCTTTCCAAATTCCATCTGACTGACATGAAATATACACAATTTACCTTGGTAGCAAGCTGCGTAGAAGAGGTAACTTGATATTGGTAGGGCTATGATAAAGGTCAAGAGTCAAACACTATAGTGTGTCTGTCATTTCTGATCTGAAAACTGAGGAATAAAACAGAGTATAATAATTACTTCAGCTTCCCCAAGTTGGGGATTTGGGCCATGAAAAATGGAGACAGAGTAGGAAAGTGGAACTAGAGCAGGAACGAGAGCACTTTTATTTCCAGGGAGGAGATGAGCCTGAAAATAAACAACGACCTCACACTAGCAATAACAATAACAAAAAGTGGCATAGAACATCAATATGAGGTATGAATGCAGGACATGAACTGAATGATTGCTGAGCTCCTTTCCATGGCCATGACTCTATGATAAGTCTGTTTTGTCTATAACGTGTCAATGTTTTCCTCTAAACAATTACCAGCTCAATAACTGGGCTGGACAAGGTTATCAATAACAAGTTGGCTATTAAAGTATTCTATTCACCTTGCAGCTTTCGATTTCCATCATTGAATTACATTCTCAGTTCTTATTTATTTATTTATTTATTTTTTGTGAGGAAGATCAGCCCTGAGCTAACATCCATGCTAATCCTCCTCTTTTTGCTGAGGAAGACTGGCTCTGAGCTAACATCTATTGCCAATCCTTCTCCTTTTTTTTCCCCAAAGCCCCAGTAGATAGTTGTATGTCCTAGTTGCACATCCTTCCAGTTGCTGCACGTGGGACACGGCCTCAGCATGGCCGGAGAAGCGGTGTGTCGGTGTGCGCCCAGGATCCGAACCTGGGCGGCCAGTAGCGGAGTGCTCGCACTTAACCGCTAAGCCACGGGGCCGGCCCTTATTTATTTATTTTTAATTGGAAGGAGTTTGTGTTCATGTGACTTACTCTGTTAGCCAGTCATTCTAGGGAGAAGAAGACCGCATTCTCCTGCTGACTTAGATATATAAACCTTGTCTTATGAAGGCTATGGCAGTGCTGCTGGCCCTAGAGAGTCAGGCCCTCTGACACGTGCAGAAGGAGGAAAAAGTGGGAAAAAGGCCTGTGTCATCACCCAGTGACCAGAAAGGATGTTATACCAACAGTAGGCTACAGAAGGAGACGGCTCTCTCTTGGTCTCAGGGGAGAACGTGTCAAGATGTCCAGGGTAGGGCTCCTGGGCTCAGCACTTTTATGGGCTGAGTTGTGTACCCCACCAAATTCATATGTTGAAGTCCTAACACCCAGTACCTCAGAGTGTGACTGTATTTGAAGATAGGGTCTTTATAGTGTTAATTAAGTTAAAATGAGATCATTGGGGTGGGCCCTAATTCGATATGACTGGTGTCCTTACAAATAAGAAGAGGAAATTTGGACACAGACACACACAGAGGGAAGATGATGTGAAGACACAGGGAGAAGACGGCCATCTACAAGCCAAGGAGAGGGGCCGGGGACAGATTCTTCCCTCGTGGCCCTCAGAAGAAGCCCATCCTGCTGACAGACACCTTGATCTCAGACTTCTAGCCTCCAGAACTATGAGAAAAAATATTTCTGTTGCTTAAGCCTGCCAGTCTGTGGTACTTCTTTACGGCAGTCCAAGCAAACTAACAGAAGGATCGTGAACCGACACCCACCTGGCAGGAGAGAGGAGTAGGCTAGGAGAGCTCAAGTCTGTGCCCCTTTGGGGCTGTCTTGGTGATAGTTTACTCAGTAGGTGTTATAGGAAAGGACCTGCAAGATCTGGGGGAGATCGAATGTGGTGGAATGAGAAACCTGCGATTGGTAAACAGGGGAGTCCCACGCCTCCTGTATTCTCTTTGATTGGTCCAGCCTCTCCCCGCTTGTAGAAGGCAACCAAAGGAAGCTGAACCGCCCTTAGAGGGGGAGCAGCCTTCTGGAGCAGCGTGCTCCTGCTGGTGGTTGAGACCATTAAGAAAGAAGACTCAGGGATTAAGGTAAACCCCACAGGTCGGTTACCCCTCCCCATGGAGAGTTTTAATTTTTTTTCCGAATACTAACTTCAAAGGTTTGGCTTTTGTTTTAATAAGGCAGGTGCTTTCCTTAGAAGAGTCAAGAAGAAAAAATGCTGATTCTTTAGGAATCAGGACATAAAGGACTCAAAACTTTCTTTCCGCATGAGTTTGTGCCCTCTCTTCTGTCTTGTCTTGCTTCAAATTCTGCTAATGCCACCTCAGACAAGTGGCATTTTATGTTCTCATATGCGCATACCTCCTTCCTATCCCTGTTCTTAACCATTGTCTCTCCGGCTTTTGCTCAGATTCCTCTGGTAAACACAGCCCCGCCGTGGTCTGCTCCTTCCTTCCATTTCCGGGCTGAAGCACCCCACAGCCGTGACTCTAAACTGAGGCTATCGAAACATCTGCACTCAGGGAAGTGGCACATGTGACAAAGGGCCAGACTTCTGTCCTCTAAAGTCATACAACAGTTCTCTAAGTCTCACTGGAGGATGCACAAAGGTAGACTGCTTCTCCGCCCACATTTGACTAAACTGTTTTCCTTCAAGTACTAGCCGTTACGGTAATTCAAGAATGGTTTCCTTTTCAATTTTGTTTGTTTGTTTGATGACTGATATTGCCACATAAACTTTTATTTTTTTATTCCAAATATAGGTATAAAATATCTACAAATATAATAAACATCTTTTATAAGGAATCTGGGAGCTTACCTTGCCGAGTGGTTGCCCGTTCTTCTGTTGACAAGAAATCCATCACCTCTTAAGAAAGCCCATTCCCTGGCCAAACATCTCTGAAGTAAGAAGGGCTTCTGTCCCCAGGTACCTTCCATTTATTGGTTTATGTTAAATTGCTATGAGCAATTTCAAACAACTGACTCCCAAAGTTTGAGAAGCCAATCTGGCTAAGTTTGAGACTTCCTACAAGTTGAAAATGTCTATTGCTATGGTTTAAATAATATGTGCTGGAAATCAGAAATTATTGTAATTAAAGAAAAATACCTCTTACATAAGTGTCTAGCAGAGAGAAAGCTACCTTTGCTCTGAATAGAGCCTGTCCTCGGGCTATGACCTCAGCAATGCTGAGCTGCCAAAGGAGGCAGCTGAATGGTGTGTTTGTCAGCGCTCTGGCGAGTGACTAGGAGTGAAGGAAAACGCACACACATCTCCCCGACTCCCAGTGCCACAACAAGCAACCCCTTCAATCTGGGAACAACCCCAGATCTGACTTCCTCGACCAGCTGGGATAGAATGAATTGTGGAGAGGAGACATTCTCCTTCCAGAAGGTAGAGGAAGAGGAGAGAATTGCTCTTGAGTGGCTCTGGCTGTCTGCCAGCACACTCTGCTCCTTGGCTCCCAGGCGAAGGTCACATGGTCTTTCTAGGGAGGAGAGTGTGAAGGCAGTAATGTCGCCTATTATATGTGAAGCTTATGGCTCTAGGAAAAACCCCTTGATAAGATGAAGGAAGAAAAAGCTAGGATACTCTCCCAGTACCGAGGCACCTGGTGAAGAAAATCATTCTCTAAAGAGTTGCTTGCTGAGCACGGAATCAGTGAGGTGAGGTGGAGAATTCTGTTGGCAGTGAGGCTGTGTCTCTCTACTTTGTTATAGAGGCACCTACCTAATGACCATCAGGCACAGCAGTTTCCTTCCCAGGACTGTGCAGCATAAATGCTGACAAAGTTTAAGCCCCAACACTCCTTTTTGTGATAACATTTCTTACGAGTTAGAGAAACTTACTGCTTCAGGGTCCCTTGCTTTCTACGTGTCATAGTTATGACAGCTTAATTTACTTTAGTCACATTTTATGATGGCTACTTCTGGACACTCCAAATCATCAGTAAATTTTCTCCCCATCCCACCATAGGATGGCTTGTTTCTGGGAATGTTCCAGGAGATGACTAATTCTAGCCATCATTTGCTACTTCTCGCAATCTCTCCCTCCATTTTGGAATAACAATTTAGTTTCCCAGCTTGTAGCATCTGACAATGGCTTACAGACTGTCTTTTATTACTTGTGTGTGGGATGTGTTTGTGTATGTTTTTGTTCAGCAGAGAAGAAACCTGGCCAGACCCTATGTGTAAGGCATTTATTATGTTTATTTCTCTATACTGATTCTACAGATTGAAAATACTTTTCAGTTCAATGTTAATTCTTTGCACATAGTATTTATGTCTTTAATATAAAATGTGTTTATTTATTATCATGTGCAAGTGACTTAAATTTTGAGCCTTTCAAAATAAGGAATTTCTTCCATTTTTATCATTTGTACTCTTTCTGGGAAATGATTTCTACGATAAATATGGTTCATTTTAAGTTTTGTAATAAACCATGCCTATGGTAGAGATCTCTGAGAATAACAATAACAGCTGATTTATTTTTAGTTGTTATTTCCAGAGAAGTGTTGTTCACAAATCGTATGTGATCTTAATTGATATTCACAAAAACCTGGCAAGGCAGATGCCTCCATATCTTCATTCTTTTATTTATTCAACAAATACACATTAATTGCTAGCGCATGCTGGGCACATTGTGAGGCTCTGTTGATACAGTGGGGAGCCAGGTGGATCTGGTCCCAACCTCATGGAATTTATAGTCAAATATGAGCAGGTGTTATTAACATTCCTGTTTTTTGGTCACACCAGAGTTCGGGTAGATTTCTATCCATCTGTAACACAGAGTCTCTGAGACCTCATTCATATACAACTACCTGGTCTGGGGAAGTGAGACGGTTGGGGACTAAGCGTAACTCAGGGATGCCTCCTTGGGGCATTTGTGCAAGGAAGAGCTCGGACAGTGCTAGCAGTTGTATGCAGGCCGTTGGGAAACATTCTCTTCTGAATGTGGGATTATTTTTGAAAAGACCTAAGGGATAAGACTTGATAATTCTGATTTAGTAATTTAAGGGTGTCGTCCCTCTCTGGGTGCTGGACTTTCAAGGACCAGACTTGAAGTTTTGATGTATGTATGTATGTACGTATGTATGTATAGACTTCCAATCAAATTTCTTTGTAGCCAGCCCCTGCACAGAGGTTTGTGCTTATTTCTCTTAAATGAATGGAGGTGCACTCAGTTTGTCACAAAGCAAGGGGGTTTTAAGACAGCTGAGAGACCGCTGGAGTCTCCTGGGGCAGAGGTAGGCCTCCTCCAGGACAGAGGAGGACAGAGGCCCCCATCTAAGGAGCTCCCTGTGGTGTTGGCTGTGACATGGGGGGCTGGCCACGAGGACAGGCACATCTGGATTTTTAAGCGCCCATCAAGAGTGTAGAAGTTGCTGTGGCTGAAACTCCATGGTCAGAACATCCACTGTCTGGGTCCACAATCCTTAAGAGGGTGGACTTGGCAGGAACGAGCTCTTTACCCCTTTCTCCATTCCCTGGAAAGCTCATGAGAGAGGCATGTAGACATGGTCAATTCCCTTGGTTCTAGCTTTCCGTGATGGTTCTGGGGTGTCCTGGTGCAGCTTAGTAGACTATGGGGAGAAAAGCTCAGCCAAAGCCTACTTAGTTTAAGATTTAAAAGGAGACCAAAAGCATCAACTGTGTGACACCAGTTATGAAAGGACTCAATGAGATTAAGTGGGGTGGATTTGTGAAATTATACCCCCCCACCCATATTCACTATATTCATCCCCAAAACGTGTGTTCAACATTATTTAGACAGTGAAGTTAAAGAAAAGGTCCAATTCTCCAATATTACCATCCAAATATCATATTACTGATTATTTCCCCCAGGTAACAAGAGATACAAAGATTTTACTAGCTGTGTGACTCTGGGAAAATTGCTTGACCTCTCGAGTCTGTTTTCCCTCTGCAAAATGGGGGAGATAAGAGCACTTTCTTTGTGGGGGTGTGAGCACAGTGCTCACTACTTTGTAAGCACTGGCCAGGTGCTCACAATCGCCCATTTTTTACCCTCTGCTTGTCTTCACCAAATTTTAGTCAGCCTTCTCTATTTCCCACAGGCCACTGAATCTGCTCACCCCTAGGTCAGAGCAGCGGACCTTGTCCCCCTTATCAGCTTCTCCTGGGAATCAGCTGACCACAGCCAGACCCTCTTCCAGTCAGACCCCACTGGTTGTTTCTCCTTGCTTGCCCAGGTTCCCCTCCAAAGATTCTGCTTCTCTCTGCGGGCCTCCTCCTTTACCCTATGAAAGAAAACCCTTTGTCTGTTTGATTTCGAGATGTTTACAGCTCTTGTGGTCACAGTGTTCCCCGTAGTGCAAGAACCCCCTCCTCCTATTGCAATAGTTCCTTTCCCTCCCTTGCAATAATCCGTTTGGACAAAAGTCTGTCCTTACTAAGTCCTGATCAGTTTTTCCTTTGACAACATTTAATAAACACTAGCTAGTCACTATCAATAGTCTTTTTGACCAATTTTAAGTGGTATTGAGATAGACAGCTAGGTAGACATGAGCGGGGGATGATAGCTGGAGACCTTGCTGCATCAATGAAGCATCTTACTGGCATCCCACAAGATACAGATAAAGGGGAACTAAGACCCACCTGGCCCTGCCATCGGAGTCTAAAGACCTTCAACCACAACGATAAAGATAACAAATGCACAAACAACGCATACAAAGCCTTCTGCTATACACCCCTGGAGGACATTGCCATTTCTTTAATTTACATACGAATTCCATACGCATTAGCCTCCCTTCCTTGGGGGATGACTGCCATGACAGTTCTGGAGATTCCCCTTAGAAGGTCAAGAACTCCCCCTGCAGACATGTGGGTGGAGGAAAGACCATTATTGGCGGATAATCAGATAATGCTATTTCCCTCTAAACAGCCCAAATAAAAATAAAACTAACGCAAGACACGGTGTGGATGCGCTCTCTGGCACTGCCTGCTCCTCACTTGCAGTGTGTCTGACCTTTCCTCTAAGTCGTCTTTGCTTGTCTGCTGTTGCCGTTGTGTCGGTGTCTGAATTCCTCTTACGCTGACCAAGAACCTGGGCGATCAGACTCTCCAGCCTGGCTACAGTATCAAGATTCAGTGAGACAGAGCCAGGCAGCCTGGGGCTGACCAGCTCCTATAGGAAAGTGTCCACTGCCCTCAGAAATGGCTGATGGTTACGTCTTTAGGTCTGAGTACTGTTCCAAAAAGCCTGGTCATCAGTTGCTGCAATTTGTTTTCCGAGCAACAGAAAAGAGATGGTATACAGTGCTTCCCTCGCTTATGTCTGAGCATTCAGGTCCCTGCTTGGTGCAGGAAAAAAATGAATTTCCCTCGAGTTCTGATTTAGGGGCACATGTGGCACCTGCTGCCCAGGCTGGGTCCATCCTCGGTTTCTGCAGGGTATTGATGGTGAGTCACTACAGGTGGGAGGCCAGCACTTTGAGGAGCCAGGTGGGGAGAATCTACCTGTGTCTGCCCCTTGCTAGGCTCAAGGTAGCACTATTTCTGTGCTGGCCACCCGGCTCTCAAGGTCAAAATAGGGTCAGAGGGAGGAGGCAAGATGCCAGGCTGTGGCTTGGCCTCCTGGGGTGCTCCTTCTTTCTGGAATTGTTTTGATGAATTAGGAGAAGAAAAGGAATTCTGCTTGGAAAACCACCCTGCAGAAGGGGGTCTTTGGAGTTTAAGGGTCCCCGGGTCAGTTTTAATAGCAGAGAAGGTGAGTGAGTGGGTGGGCCCCGACAGACTCCCGTCACCCCTCCTGACTGCTTAACTCCCCGCACGGAGATCTCCTGCCTGGCCCTTCCTGCCTGCCTCACTGTCTCCTTTCTTTCTCTCCTCACCTTCACTTGGCTGAGCCTACCTTTCTGCACTATAGAACCAAAGGGAGGCGCCGACAGTTACAGACCCGTTTATGACCTTTCACATTCAAGGCGCCAGAAATTCCTAAGTGGGGGAGATTTTGTTATCAGGGTAACTCGTAGACTACGCAAGCCTGGTGGCCAATTGCCAGCACAGCTCCTTGCCAACTGGCAAAGACTCTCTCCTTGACCAAACTCTAGACAGGCTCCCCTGAGCCCTTTTTCCACTAGGCTCCATCCTTGGGCCTCATCCTCTAGAGCCCACTTGTAGCAAGAATCTTGCTAAGTCATTCTAGCGAGAATTTCCCTGCTCCATACTTGATCACCCTTGATATCTGATCAAATTTCCTCACCCCACACTATCCCCCAGGTGATGTGTGATCACCCTGGCCTGACTAACAGCAAGAGTCCTGTTAGGTCAGTTTAACCAGAATCCCCTCCTGTCCCTGATGTTGCCTCCTAGTAATTTCCCATCCACTGACCCGACCCTGCTCCTTGGCTGTAAATCCCCACATGTCCGTGCTGTACTCAGAACTGAGCTGGGTCTCTTTTCCCCTATTGCAACAGTTCCTGAACAAAATCTCTTTTTACAGCATCACTGTCCCCCTTTGGTTTTCTCTAACCACTACAGTAAAGGCTCTACAAACCACGTTTTAGTTGTTGATGGTGATGGCTGAGCAGTCACTTTTCTTTTAATTGTTTTCACTCCTCCCAACTCAATTTTTTATTATTTATTTTCTAAAGAAATCTATCCTCCTTCTCCTTAATAAAACCCCCCTCAGACTATTTCTGATCACCTTGTTGAGTTTTGCACGTCTAAAGCAAGCTTTCAGAGCAACTGGGCTCCCAGAATAGAGAGCAGGCTGTATTCATGGCTCAAATTCTTCTACAGCAGTTGACAGTTCTGATTTGATTTAAAGTCCTGTCTCTGACAGTAGGACAGGGGATCCCACTTATCTCCGGCTGTAAGGCTTTAGACCAGCCCGTAATTTAAGGCTTATCTCCAGGAAAGCATGGCTTTTAAAAATGTAAATCTTTTCTGAGCTCTGGTAGTTGCCATCTTCTTGTATCAGACAGCGCAAAGCTAAGGATAAGAATGTCAGTTTTATTTTTTCAGGTGCTCTTAGGAGCAATTTTTACTCTGATGGCATGAATTTGACCAAATATGTCTGTTCTCGATTTTCTGATCTAGTATAATCAACTGGATGTTCTGTTCTATTTGGATGGTTTTGTTGACGTAGGTACAAAAAGAAGTGGTGATTATCACACAAAGACTGCTTATCCAAAGCTTAGTCATAAGATGTTGGGGTTAGAGAGTGAACTTATGTCTGTCACTCCTTTACAAAGCCCCTGGAGCCATATTTTTGATCACTTTTATTATGACAGAAATATTCTCTATTGCCCTGTTCATGTATTTCCTGGCCGGAAACCCAGCATGCTTACCGGATTTCCCCTTGCAGTACCTGTAACTGTAAGGTTTATCTTCTTTCTCTGAGATCCTCATGTGTCTTAGACTGTTCAGGCTACTATAATAAATATCATGGACTGAGTGGCTTATAAACAATAGAAATTTCTCACAGTTCTGGAGGCTGGAAATCCCAGTCAAGGCAGCTGCAGCTTGAGTGTCTGGTGACAGTCTGCTTCCTGGTTCATAGACAGCCATCCTCTTGCAGTGTCCTTAAATGGTGGAAGGGATGAGAGAGCTCTCTAGGGTCCCTTTAGTAAGCGCACTAATCCCATTCATGAGAGCTCCACCCTCATGATCGTATCACCTCTCAAAGACCCCCACCTCCTAATACCATCATATTGGGGGTTAGGATTTCAACATATGAATTCGAGGAGGACAAACATTCAATCCATAAGAGCCTGTTTGCCTGTCCCAACCTGCCCAGAAGTACAAGTCTTGACTTCCTTTCGGGCTGGGACTCCATCAGCCACAGAGAAGGCATTAGGCAGTTCCCTCCGGAGGATGCTGTAGGCATCATTTCCACACATGAGGTACGATCGATGTTTCTTAGTAATGGGTTGGTCTTATTCAATTAAATGGGATTTAAATGAGACATTTCTGGAATGGTTACAAATTTGGTTTATCCAATTATATCATTACAAAGACAGATTCTTACTGAACCTATGCAAATAGCTACTTGCCATGAGAAGTAAAGGGACTCAGTGAAAGCACTTTGCTTGGATTAGTTTTGCAGGCAAAGCCAATCAATGAGCATTTTCTACAGACTCATCATCCTTAAGTTCCCATGTTGATTCATTACCTTATAGCTTATATTAAGGTTTCTCACAGGGTATTTCCCCTGAATTCTGAAGAGAGATTTGGAGCAATATACCATTCAATGAGTGTTTTCTTGCAGTTTGCACAAGATTAGCCTGCTAAATTCCAGAAAGATAAGATAGATCAAAAGGATAGAAAAGGCCTTTTTCCTATGGCTGTAGAGAAAAGGACACCAACCACAATTAAATTACCCTTTTCAGTTCCATTTTGTCCTACGCAGTTGATTCCTGCTCTGCTGGATCTTGGGTCAGTAGTTGGCTGTCACAGTCACCAACATCTGAGCTGCAGGAGTCATGGCAACCCTATCTCGGTCCCCGTGACAGTCTAACAGATGGTGATGTCACCTCACAGTGGCATCATGAGTATCTGGAACAGTGCTCTCCAGAGGCAATCATTCTTCTGATAGTTCTTCCAGAAGGTTCAATTCTTGATCTGGAGCTCATAGAGGAGAATGAGGGAAAACAAGGAGCCACCTGTTGTTGATAAGAATGAATGATTCTGGTTAATTTATTGCAGTAATGTAAAAAAAAACCCAGCACTGGACCCAAACCCAACCCAGCTTGTAAGGGTGGTGAGACAGCTTTTATTCAGTCGATTGCAGTAGGGAACAGAGATTCAGTATCTCCTGAGCTCAACTCCAACTAAGACAAAGGTGACTGAGGCTTTCAAAGGGAGAACAGAGAGGGAACCAAGGGGGGCTATGAGGAAATGAAATGGGGGAACAAGAAAGGGACTAGGAAGGATGCAGGGAGATGGAAAATTGCAGAAGGAGAGAAAGTGAGAATTACTGAAAATGGTATGACAATGTGAGTTGGGACGATGTACATTTTGCAATTTGGCAGCATTGTGTTTTCTGAGTAAAAACTCATCGTGGACTGCTGGGGTCACGTTTAGGGACATGGCGTAGCATAGGTAGAAGCCAGGTTGAAGTGTGGTCAGGTCCCTTAGCACGGTGTTCCCACGAGTTCTTTGTGTCACATAGGAGTTACAGTAACCAGCAATGACAGAAAGGAGGCGAGAATGCGCCCTACTGGAACATATAACGATTTCGTAACGATTGATTGTCCTGAGAGTAAGAACATTTATGTCACCAAGGACACTGACAATTCTCCAAGACTTTCTAATCCAAGCAATAAAGAATATATTAAATACAAGGATATTTTAAATTGAGGGAAAAAAATCTTAAAAATTAATTTGTTAATAGTTAACAAACCAATCTTTACATTTTGTTGTGTGATTGCTCTGATCCATACCCCCAGCCACCTCTTTTATTTAGCTCTTACATTTGGAGTCGCTATTTACCTGCCCTAATCACCCCAGGGCCAGGTATGGGACAATTAGGGACAGCCTGTACACCCCAGAGCCCGCTGAAATTATTCAAACTCGCCAATCCTAAGCCTGCTTACCTTGCCCCATGTGTTCCTTCCCACAGAAACCACAATAAAGGCTCTTGCCCACAGTTCTCCCTTCACTCCTTTTACCTCCTGATCATTCCTAGTGCTTCCCTCTGTGGCCCTACAGGATGTGGTGTGCCCCCTCCTCTCCTGTTCTGTGAGTGTAACAGACTGTCTCTTCAATGGTAATCATATCCTGATCTGTTGGCCTCACCATATCTGAGTAATAATAAAACTGACATTTTAAAACAACATTAGAGGGGCCGGCCCCGTGGCTTAGCAGTTAAGTGCGTGCACTCCGCTGCTGGCTGCCCAGGTTCGGATCCCGGGCGCGCACCGACGCACCGCTTCTCCGGCCATGCTGAGGCTGCGTCCCACATACAGCAACTAGGAGGATGTGCAGCTATGACATACAGCTATCTACTGGGACTTTGGGGGGAAAAATAAATAAATAAATAAAATTATAAAAAAAAAATAAAACAACATTAGAAACATGTTACTACCTCCCCTGAAAATGTGCTGGGAATCACCCCCCACTCCAATCCCAGAGGAAGAAAAATACTTTTTACTCTTTCCTCTTCAGTTATTCCACACCCACCCCTCCAGTGATCCAAGGAAGGTAAGGAGGAACTTCCTGTTATAGCAAGAAAGTTCTAGAAATTTCATCCCACCAGGTAAAATTAGGTGGTCTACCTTGATGTGTTTCTATTTTTAAATCCTCTTCCTGTTTTTGTTTTTATTGTGTATACTTAAGGTGTATAACTTGATGATTTGATATATCTATACATTGTGAAATAATCACTGCAATCAAGTTAATGAACCTCCATCTCCTCACATAGTTACCAGTTTTGTGTGTGTGTGGTATGAACACTTGGGATCTACCATCTTAGCAAATTTTAAGTATATAGGACAGTATTTTTACCTATAGTCACCAAGCTATATATTAGATCTCCAAAACTTATACCTTTTGCATAACTGAAGCTTTGTCCACCTTGACCAACATCTCCCCATTTTCCCCTCCTCCCAACTCCTAGTCAACACCATTCTCCTCTCTACTTCTATGAGTTTGACTATTTTAGATTACACATAGTGAGATCATACAGTATTTGTCTTTTTGTGTCTGGCTTATTTCACTTAACATGATGTTCTCCAGGTCTATCCATCTTGTTACAAATGGCAGAATATCCTTTTTCAAGGCAGAATAATATTACATTGTATGTATATACCATATTTTCTTTATCCATTAGTTCATCCATGGACATTTAAGTTGCTTCCATATCTTGGCTACTGTGAATAATGCTACAACAAACATAGTGTGTAAGTATCTCTTCGAGATCCTGATTTCAATTTCTTTGGATAATTACCCAGAAGTGAGATTGCTGGTTGTATGGTAGTTTTATTTTTAATTTTTTAAGGACCTTCCATACTGTTTTTCCTCACGGCTGTACTAATTTGCATTCCCATCAACAGTGTGGTTCACTTTTCTTCACATCCTCATTATCTTTTTTTTTTTTTAAATAATAGCCATCCTAACAAGTATGAGTTGATCTTTCATTTTGGTCTGGATTTGCATTTCCCTAATGATTAGTGATGCTGAATATCTTTTCATGTACCTGTTGGCCATTTGTATGTCTTCTTTGGAAAAATGTCTATTCAGGTCCTTTGCCCATTTTTAAATTGGATTCTTTGTTTTTTTTTTCCTGTTGAGTTGTATGAGTTCCTTATGTACTTTGGATATTAACCTCTCTCAGATATATGGTTTGCAAATATTTTGTCTTATTCTGTAGGTTGCCTGTTCATTTTGTTTTGTTTTCTTTGCTGTGCAAAAGCTTTTTAGTTTGATGTAGTCCCACTTGTTTATATTTGCTTTTGTTGCCTATGCTTTTGGTGTCATATCCAAAAAATCGTTGCCAAAACCAATGTCAAGGAGATTTTCTCCTATGTTTTCTTCCAGGAATTTTATGGTTTCAGGTCTTATGTTTAAGTCTTAAATCCATTCTGTGAATGGTATAAGATAAGAGTCCAATTTCATTCTTTTACATGTGGCTGTCCAGTTTTCCCAGCATCATCTAGTGAAGAGACTATCTCTTCCCCATTGTGTATTCTTGATGCCTTTGTCAAAGATTAGTTGACTATATATACTTGGCTTTATTTCTGGTCTCTCTATTCTGTCCCATTGGTCTATGTTTCTGTTTTTAGGCCAGTATCACACTGTTTTGATTACTATAGCTTTGTATTATAATTTGAAATCAGGCAGTGTGAGGTCTCTATCTTTGTTTTTCTTTCTCAAGATTGCTTTGACTATTCAGGGTCTTTTGTGGTTCTCTATGAATTTTAGGATTGCTTGTTCTATTTCTGTGAATTTTTTGCTTGAATGGAGCTCTGGGACCTCTCCCCTGGTCTCCCAGATTCCCACAGAGGTATGTCCATTGACAGTTGTCAAAATTGATGTTTCTGTGGAAGTATGAGGGCTGGAATCTCCTATTCTACCATCTTGCTGATGTCACCTTCCTGAGTCCCCTCTTCATGCTCATTAAGAATCACATTGGGGGCCGGCCCTGTGGCTTGGAGGTTGAGTGCGCGCGCTCCACTACTGGCGGCCTGGGTTCGGATCCCGGGTGCGCACCAGCGCACTGCTTGTCTGGCCATGCTGAGGCCGAGTCCCACATACAGCAACTAGAAGATGTGCAACCATGACATACAACTATCTACTGGGGCCTTGGGAGAAAAAGGGCAAAAAAGGAGGAAGATTGGCAATAAATGTTAGCTCAGGGCTGGTCTTTCTCAGCAAAAAGAGGAGGATTGGCATGGATGTTAGCTCAGGGCTGATCTTCCTCACACACACACAAAAAAAGAATAACATTGAACTGGGAATGAGAGGCCACCCTGCTCTGTGTTTATCTGGACCCAACTCCTCAGAGTGTATTTTCTGTCTCCATTTATAAGAAGTTTTATATTATCTACTTCCTCTGATTCTATTTCTTTAGGTTTTAAAATTTTATCAAAATTTCATGCTTTGAGGGACATTAGAATGGCTCAGTTGTGAACAGAAACCAAACAAATGCAATATTTATTTATCTTTGCTGACAGAAAGCACTTGGCAGTGGCTCTACAGTTTGACTTCCAGAGCATTTTTCACTGAAGTGCTTGCTCTTGCCAATTTCTATTTGAATACCTATTAAAGTAGAGTTTTTCCTTGATGATTTAATGGGAGGAAATCCTCTTAGTCAGCAGATTATCTCTTCTCTCTGCCCACAGCCACCTTGGCCCAGAGTTTGGTGCCTTCCATCTTACATTGGAACTATCAAGTACAAAAACCTCCAAACTAATGTATCTGCTTCCAGCCTCTCTAAGTCACTCTGTGTATTAGCTTTCTAGGGATGCTGTAGTAAAGTATCACAAACTTGGTGGCTTAAAACAGCAAAAATTTATTCTATCGTAGTTCTGGAGGCTAGAGGTCTGAAATTAAGGTGTCATCAGGGCCATGCTCTCTCTGAAACCTGTAGGGGAGGATCCTTCCTTGTCTCTTCCAGCTTCTGGTAGCCCCAAGCATTTCTCAGCTGGTGGCAGCATGATGTCAATATCTGCCTCTTTCTTCTCATGATCATCTTCTTCCTGTGTCTCTCTGTCTTCACATGGCATTCTCCTCTTCTTACAAGGACACCAGTCATATTGGATTCAGGGCCAACCCTACTCCTTATGACTTCATTTGAACTAATTACATTTGCAAGGACTCTATTTCCAAATAAGATCAAGTTCATAGGTCCCAGGGGTTAGGACTTCATCATATCTTTTTGGGGGGCACAATTCTGTTCATAATACCCTGCTTACCATAAGCACATTAATATTTCTGTGGTACTATTTTTTTCCCCACATCACTCTTATAGAGGACACAAGGAAACAATCTTGGGATATTTCTAGGAAGAACTTGCAAAAAGAGGGGGAAACAGCATCCTCTATGATAGCTAAACTATACATACTTGGTTAGTGCAGGTGGAACGTCAACACAAAGAAGCCAAGCAGATCCTAATCCAAGACCCAGCTGCAACTGGATGAACACTTTGTGTGTGTGTGTGTGTGTGTGTGGTATGGGGGATTAGTCAGCTATAGAAGTTGAGACAAGGGATAGCAGAGAGGCCAGGGAAGGGGAGCATCTTCTACATGTCCATGTCCTGAGCCTGATGTCCTGGGAAGCTGGATAGAAGAGCGATTAAGATCCAGATGGTCCTGGGTCTATGTGCTTACTCCCTTTGTTCATGGTTGGGTGATTTTGGACATTTTACTTAACCTCTTTAAGCCTCAGATACTCTGTCTTTAAAATGGGAATGGCCAGACAGACCTCCCTTTGGTTGGTCGTGTAGACAGAGCACCTTGGTGTATTGTAAGTGCTAGGTAGTAGTTATTACAATAATGATCACGCAGCAAGTGTGTGTGAAAACTCTTTGGTGCAAACCACAGAACAACTTAGTCAAAAGGAGGAATGTATTGGAGACTACAGTATGGGCAGGAGACCAGCTAGAATCAGGGTCTTGAAAGTCACCAGGACTCTGTGCTTCTGTGGATTATCTGGGACCTTTTTATAAAAGTTTGTTGCCTGGGTCGGTAAAACTAGGTACTTCCCAAATCTTTCTCCTCAATCCGACTGAATCAAAGAGCTTTTATCCTCTTTCTGCCTCCAACTACCCACCCCTGTAAGAAAACAGGGTGAGGAGAAAATGAATATCGCTCCATTCACAAAAATGTTTAAAGATAAATTATTGAGAAATTAAAGTAAAATGGTCTCAGGAAGCTCCACTTTTCTCAGCACCACACAACAAAAGGCTCTTTATTTATATATTTGATTCTCATTCAATCTTGGCCCAGTTTTTGCTCTCGGTAGCCAATTTATCACTATGTTCTGAAGCTTCAGGCATATCTCTTTTGCCATTCCCATGGGCCCTGAAAATGGAACCCAGTAGTCTTTTTCCCTTTGTTTCTTTGTTTATTTTACCACACAGGGCTTTGTTTTGGATTATTAAAACGGTGTATGTGGTAGAACATTTCCACTGGAAAGATGAGAAAAGATAAACTACACCAGGACTTATCTGTTTTCAATTTTGTTGTGACTTATTTTGTCTTTGCTCAATATTATTTCTTGCTCTTGGTGAGAAATGGAGCTTGTAATAAATACAGTCTCAAGGGAAAATGATGTAACGTTATCAAGCCTAAACCAGTGGACACAGCCAACTTCCAGGTTACTACACGAAAAGCATCCTTTGGTACCCATTCTCTTTTGTTTTCACTGTTGGCTATTTCTGGAGGAGATGGAATATTCCATTCTAATTAGTAGACTGAAAATTATGTGACTAATACAGTTATTTTGTTTCTTGAATATTCTTATGTATATTTGTGGAATATAAAAGTAGAATAAACATCAATATACAGGCATATTCGTGATGCAAGTTTAATAACTAGCACTTCAATAGGGAAACCTAAGACCATAAAGAAGTGACAGCTTTTGTAACCATAATTGTTCCTACACCTGCTTCGGAGCTTTGCCATATTAATACACAAAGCCCCATTGTGCCTACTTTTCTTCCAACTGTTCAAGATTCATTATTATCCCGACAGAAGCTGTGGAGAGACAGACGCATTCACTCCACTCTAATTCTTTGTTCAGAGTAGACCCAGGCCGTTGTGAGGGAAGACTGGCTTAGGGGTAGTTAATTGGCCGCTGTGTTTGCAGGCCAACAAAATGATAAGCTTTTTACTCAGATAGTACCTAAAAAAACTCCTGTGGTCTGTAGTTAGTTCCAGTAGCCTCAGCTCATTCTGGGATTTAGTATACTCTTAATTCACATGGTCTATAGGAGACGTCTTCACATAGATGTTGATAATACTTAGAGCTGAAGCACTTAGCCACCACTGGCTGTTGAAGGTGTCAAATAAAAAACAAATCTCCACTTAGTAAGGAGGGACTTGATTCCAAAGGATAATTGCAGGAGCTGGGGTGTAGGGTAGAACGCTGTAAACATAAGGTCTGTGAGTGCCTCAAGAGTTAGGCAAGGGCCGGCCCCGTGGCTTAGCGGTAAAGTGCGCGCACTCCGCTGCTGGCCGCCTGGGTTCGGATCCCGGGCGCGCACCGATGCACCACTTCTCCGGCCATGCTGAGGCCGCGTCCCACATACAGAAACTAGAAAGATGTGCAACTGTGACATACAACTATCTACTGGGGCTTTGGGGGAAAAATAAATAAATAAAGTTAAAAAAAAAAGTTAAAAAATTAAAAAAAAAAAGTTAGGCAAAAAGGTAAACAAGGCTAGAAGGATTCGGTGTGGGGAAATGATGGGATAATGGATCAGAGTATATCTGACCCTGAGGCTAGCCTGTCCTCAGGAGGGGCTGTCTGCTGCTCAGGCTGAGGATGGGCCAAAGTTCACGGGCCTGGAGGAAAGAGAGAAGCTTAACTGATGAAAGGTGAATATGCGTTTGTTCTGATGCATCATTGGGCGCAGGCAGTTCAGCTAATCTTTTATGAGGCTAAGAATGGGAATTGGGGTCTGGGTCTGGCCTTGTCATAGGCTAACAAGGGTGAGTCTTATCTATGTCATTTGAGGAAGAAGGGTGCTTTGAAGAAAGCCACAAAGAGTGAGGGGATTCCTTAACCTTCACTGTTTTTCAGGATCACTGGGCTCAGGTAGAATCCAGCATTGTCAGGGGTTACACTTAGAAGTGGACTGGTATCTTTATAAACACTGGGTTGCCAAGTCGTGCACTGACTCACCCGGGAGAAGGTGGATTCCCATCAGCTGCAGCAGGACGAGGTCATCATAAGGAAAGTCAACTAAGGGGGTGATTACACTCGGGAAAAGCTTTGGTTTACGGAGAAAGGTTGCTGAGGAAAGAGAAAGACTGTCCCGAAACTCAAGGAAGGAGCAGGCCAAGACCTTCCGTTCTTTGCTAAAGAAGAGCAAAGTCGTGCTTCATCAGGCAATTTTAACGGAGAGTTGTAAGTGGGGCTTAGGTGGGGAGTGGGTGGTGATTCTAAAGATGAGAATGGGTATCATGGAAGACAGGTTTTATTTTCATTTTAATTACGTATATATTTGGTATTGCTTGTTTATGGTGTCCATTTCTGGTCTGCATTTGCTCAAGTACTTGTAAATAAGTACTCTCTATTTTGTATCTACAGTAGATGTGGCAGTTCTGCATGTGTTCTTAGTTGTTAAAACCTGCCCTACCCTGGCTTTGATATATTGTAAAAACCAGCAAGAATTCATCTCACAGCTAATAAAATCAGAGCATAGCTCAGAAGAAGACAAAATCTCCTTCTTTGGGTGTGCCCCATCTCTAACCAGAGACAGGAATAGCAAGCCAAGTTTAGGTCAGCTTCTATCATCTATCTCAGGGCTGTGTCTCCAACATCATAAGCTTCCAGTTGTTAGTGCCACTGAGTTAACTGATATAGGCACAGTCAAAAGTTAGCGTAAGGGAAGCCATCTTATAGAAGAAAGCCATGTTGGAACTATGAATAACCCTGACTCACCAGCCCCTTTGAATCCTTGCTTTAGTTTGCCTAGATCAGTGAGGGTCTGTCTCCAGGGGATTTGCAGGCTCTATAGATTTTACAGCCCCTCCCAGCTGCAATAAGATGATAACTTTGTTCTTTTGAGTTGTCTAGAAATGTGATGGCCTCTGGACAGAGATTCTATGCTGATATCCATGACAACTGAAAGATCTGATGTGGCAACTCCCAGTGTGCAACACCAGGAGGTTCAACATTTCCTAACCTCCTCCCCTATAACCCACTGGCCTATATAACTTCTTCAAGATTCTGTGCCCCCCTGAAGGTGGGTCTTTTGGACATTAGTTGGCCATCTTCCTCTTGCTAGCAAGCTGTGATAAAAAGTCCTTTCTCTCCTACCTCCTTGCCTCTTGACTATTGGCATGTCTTGCGGTGGGCAGACGACCCCCCCTTGGGCAGTAACAAAGTGATACATACAAATTATAAAGACAACCTGACACAGTTCTTTAAATATATGTGTGTCGCATAGACTCTATGTTTTACTCTATTAAATAAGATGGTTATTTTATAAGGAGAGCTTTTAAAACTCCAGTGTATACATTGATTACTAAGCTTCAAATGTGTGTACTTGAAAACAAACTTTATAAAATTGTAACCCAACTTTTATATTTACATGCATTATAGAGAAATTTTTATATGCAAGGTTTTTGTAAAATTGGATGGGATCTTTATTCTGGAGTCTCTCTCTGTGCGGCTATCAAAGACATTTTCTCCTCTTTCCCTTTCTTTTTTCTTTTTTTTTTGTGTCTGGTCCATTTAATCTTTCATATCCCCTAGCCTCAGTATACATGAATTGATGATTGAGTACATTAAGGATAAGCATACTGTTCTGTTCTTCTAAAACCTGTATTTATTGCTGTGATTTATCTGGCAATTTACATAAAGTGCTAGTTAGTGCAGCTGAAATTATTAATTCTTCAGAGAATGAGATGTTCAACTGTTTCCACAGCTCCAGGCAAATTTTCCACATTGATATGCAGGAATTGCACAGACCACAACTTGTTTTTTGAATTAAAATGCATCTTTGATGCTAATTTTAAGGAAGTCTCTATATTGTACTTCTATTTAACCAAACATCACATTTCCTCATTAAAATATCAGCATCCATAATGAAGTACTTAGCTTTGTAATTTAAAATGTCCCACTATGTTGAATGCACATTTGAACATTTAAATGTAATTCCGCTAATGTACTGATTAATTTATGTTATTCTCTTCCACTCACGTGGCAGATTTTAATTGCAATTAGTTAGCTGCTGTCAGGTCTCAGCATGCCAAGGGCTCCGGGAAAGTCTCGTCGCTGTGGAACAATTACCAGGACTTTGGAGCACGGCTGGTATTACAGGGAATGAGAGGAACCATCAAAGTTGTGAATCTTAATTCTCCTGGTAATAGCTATGCTTGGGGGGCCAGCATTTGCTTGGAGGAAAAAGCCAAATAAATGGGAATTATCCCAGCACTGTAATACAATTAAGCTGTCACAACAACTTTGGGGACTGATCTTCTGCCCTCTTTCCATGTCCGTCCCGGCTGCTGGGGGGCTGATGGAGCAGGGAAGGAGCTCTCGCCAGCGTCCTCCGCTTTTGATGTGAGTGATGTGCAGCTGTAACGAGGCATGGGGTACAACACCGCCTTTCACTCCATGTTGTTGAGCTACAAATTCATGTAATTAGTTTTAAAAAGCCATTACTTTGATCTTCATAAATATGCCCAAGATTCAAATGCAGAACCTCGAGGGGAATTTTCTCAGGGGGATGATGATAGGGCCAAGATGCAACTTCATTAGGGTCTACTGCTCGCCCATAAGTGAGGTTCCCCCCTCCACCTTGTCCTTTAGTTCAGTGGCTGCTGCTGCCAGCTGCACAGCTCTATTATGCAGAAAATCTGCTTGCTTCCCCTGCAAACAAACTGCCTTGGTTCCAGAAGCTATTTGTAACGCTGTGCTAAGCTTTGCAATATATTGCTATAATTTGCTTTAAAGCACTTTTAGTTCTTACACCGGTTGTGTTATCTTAACTATAGGGCACTGGTGTTTAGAAATGAGATGAGAACAGTTTCTGCAGTGTTCATTATTAGTGAGGCACGGAGGAAGGAGCTCTTGGCCCTTTGAAGTTGGGTTCCAGTCTTCCTTCTGTCACTGCTGGTCCCCCTGGACCTCGATGTTCTCAGCTCTTGGATGGGGATGATAAGGGTTGTTTTGTGGGGCATGTTACAGATGCAGGTAAAAGAGTTTCGTAAACATTAGATTGCAATGCAGATTTAAGGCTTGATGTTATAGTAGCATTTTACCTTTTTTTTTTTATTTTTTTATTTTTTTATTGTTGGGGTGATTTTAAATTCTAACACAAATGCTGTCAGAAAGAAATGAAATAAAAAACTGCTATTCTCATTCTCCAGTTCGTTATTTCTAAAAAACCCTAATAAATAGTACAGTTAAACAGAAAAAGTTTTAATTCGTTAAATAGTAGTTTTTAAAAGGGATTATGGAAGATAAATTTACCCGCTGTTTAGTAAAATGCAACAAGATTGCAAGCAAACCCCAAATCTCAGTGGCTTAACACAACAGAAGTTTATTTCTAGCTCATGCAACGTGTCCAAGGGGCTTTGCTGATTGTAGTCACACAGGGACCCAAGCTCATGGAGGCCACATCTTTTTTTTAAATTGTGGCAAAGTACACATAAGATGAAATTTATCATCTTAAACATTTTTCAGTGTACAGTTCAGTGGCATTAAGGTCATTCACATTGTTGTACCACTTGGAGACTCTATCTCGACATGCGTTTCCAAGGCTGCCGAGGCAGGAAAAAGGGATTGAGGACATGTGCACAGGCTCTTTGATGCTTCCTCCTAGAAATGATGCAAGAAACCTCTGCTCACATTTCATTGGCCCCATCGAGTCGTGCACTGACGTCAAAGGGGGCTGGGAAGAGCAGTCTTCCAAGTCGCCTGAAAGGAAGGAGAACGAAAAATATTTGGTGAGTAGTGCTATTGACTACTATAGTCTTCCTCTGTTGAATTAAAAAAACAACAACGTAGTGAGCCCTGGGGAAGCTGCCTAGTTCTTGATAGCCTGGGAAGGGGCGGGAGCACAGTGGGGAGCCAGAGGCCATGAACACGGGTCCCGGAGCTAGCCTGCCTGAATCTGAGGACTTGGTACTCTTAGAACGCCCATGGGCTTTAGCGGTGGCCCCTCCCAGACCTCCCCAAATGCTTTCTTCTATCCAAGACCCCAGGGCTCAGGAAATGAGAATCTTAATTACAACTAGGGTGAATCTGTCATCACCCCAATAGGGGAGGGCTCAAAGCCAGCCTTTACTTCATTTAAAGAAAATAAAAGCAGTGTCACTTCACACACCTGGGAACCTGTGCAGGGAGAGTCATGCCCACTTTACCAGCTAGAGCCACCGGCTCTTCACGGTGGAATCATTGCTTGTAGCCAGCTGGTTGACCACACAGATTGATTTATGGTGGGGGGTTTGGATGTGGGAGAAAGAAAGCAGGATCCTGAGTCAGTTGTATACATGTCCTTCAAGAACTTTGCCTTAAATCATAGCCATTCTCAGAAGTCCAGAGCTCCCTGCAGTTGGAAAGCGATGTGTGGGGCCCTCTGTGCGCTTGTGCTTGTGTGTGTGGACATGTGTGTATTAGTTTCCTAGGGCTGCCATAACAAAGTATCCCAAACTGAGTGGCTTAAACCACAGAAATTTATTGTGTCACAGTTGTGGCAGCTAGAATTCTGAGATCAAGGTGTTGGCAGAGTTGGCTCCTTCTGAGGCTATGTGGGAGAATCTATTCTGGGCCTGTCTCCTTAGCTTATAGTTGGCTGTCTTCATGTTCACAAGGCATCCTCCCTGTGTGAGTGTCTGTCTCCAAATTTTTCCCTTTTTAAGGACACCAGTCATACTGGACTAGGGCCTGCTCTAATGACCTCACTGTAACTTGATTACATCTATAAAGACCCTATTTCCAAATAAGGTCACCCTGAGGTACTGGGGGTTAGGACTTCAACATATGAATTTTGGGGGTGTGCAGTTCAACCCATGACAGTGCGTGCTATGTGTGTCTATGTTGGAGGGTGAATTTGTTTTTTTTACTGAATAGAAACCTTCTCTGGGACCCTCCTAGGGTGGAACAGAAGGAGAGGATTGGGCTAGCCTAGCCTTCTACAAGTAAACTGGGTGCTGCTTTTTCAAAAGGCCGTTACTGCCTCTCAGCCACTTACAGAGCGGAGAGCTCACCTATGCTCCCCACCTCTCTTGTTGATCTATTTTCAACCCCATTTTATTAAAGGTCGTGGGAAGAAGGAGGCAATACCAGTGGCTCCTCACCACTCAGTGGGTGACTGGCAGACCTCACGGCTGGGCTTTCCACCTCTGTTGCCCGGCCACCCTTCGCCACTCCCACAGCTTCCCAACATCGGGGCTGCCCACTCAAGCCTCTGGGCCCAGGCAGGTGTGCAGGGGTACAGGTGGGCAGGTGGGCCCCGAGTGTAAGTCCCTACCAAGGGGGCTCTCTGCTCTCCAGCTCACTCTTGCTGTGTGGGAATGTGTGCTTGTGTGAACAGCTTGCTTGGAGTTTTATGTGAAATCTTCCAATTTTTAACTTTGACAACTAATTAAAAATAAAAAACACCCTGCTGTGTGGGCTGAGCTAAACAGAACCCGTGGCCGGGGCGCTGGTGGTCTTTATGATAGATGCCGTCTCCCCAATTGGAGGATCTCCTCGTCACCACGTACTTGTGCTGCTCCCTTTGTTTACTTCTGTTTCTCCTGCATCCTTAGCTGCTCAAGTTGAGCCTGACCTAAGGCCTAGCCCAGACCTCATGTCCATGAGGAAGAGTAACTTGCAACTCACTCACTGGCTCGGGGTCTCACTCACTCTCTCCTTCAGCTCTTAGTGAACAAGCCGTCTGCCTGGCATTGTGCTGGGTGTCAGGGGTGTAAGAGAATAGGATCTTACAGGCCCTTAGCCTTCACTTTCTTCCCTAACATTTATAGTCTTCCGTTAGTTGCCTTTTGTCCATATTCCCAAGGCTTGGTCTGCCTTATTTTGTTATAGCCACTTCCTTCTTCTGGTCTCAGGAGTGGAAAGGATATTTCTTATTTGGACCCCAGCTTGGCTTCACATTCTTACATCTTAAGGTGAGCCCCCTTGGCTCTTGCCCCCAGAAGGCTGAGGTCTTAATGATGGTCTCTGAGAAGGGGCTACGCATTCTGGTTGATTTTGGTCTCTGCACTATTTTTATAAGCTCTGATATTTAGACTTGGTATCAGAGAGGACTCCTCAAAGAGAAGTCATCCATTCAGGGAGCATAGCTTGAGCAAACGTCCAGCGGCAAGTGGACATGCTGTGTATGGTTGTGTATGGTTGTGTAAGTTGTCCACTGAACAACCCTAGGGGGTGACTTTTGCACCATAGTCTTTGTGATTGCTCCCTGTCCCCTGGAGATGGGCAATGACAACCTGTTCAGCCACATACTGACCCCAGGGGGCTTGTAGAGAGAGAGAGAAGGAGGAGGTAAAAGATGATGGCTGAGAGGATCAGACCTGCCAGATAAGGCAGGGCCATGCAGCCGTGTTAAGGAGTTTGAAATTTCTCCAAAGGAAGGTAGAGCCAGCTAAGAGACGGAAGCAGAAACGAGACTGAATGGAGAGTGGATTGGAGAGAGGCCAGCCTAGAAGTGGGGAGACCAGCTGGGAGAGATTAACTGGCCTGTTATGGAGAGATTGTGTGGATCAGGGTCATAAGTGACAGGAGGATGGAGAGAAGCAGCAAGACTTGAAAGATACACAGGAGGCAGTGTGAGGAGGACGCGTTACCCCTGGCTGTGCTTGGACGCATTCTCCTTCGCTCTACAAACATTCTCGTTCGTTGCTTCACATGCATGTTCTGCTTCACTAACTCCGTTTTGATCATTTTAAAGACAGGGATTGCATGTCCAATTTCTTGGACATACTTAAATAGTTTATACTCACAAGACATTCCCTAAATGTTAACTGACTCATCATCAATTCACTTGCCACCCGATCTGAGTTAATATGCCAGAACCTCAGTCTCCTGTGTTTGGATGGCAGGGATGACAGAAGAGAGGTCCCGAGGGGACAGGTGCTTCCCTGAGAAGAACTTCCACAGGGACTGATTTGTTGGCAGAATTTCCCAAGGCCATCAGACAGACAGAAGCAAGTGATGCTTCTAGAGCTTTATAAATATTGTCACGAGGGTTGTTTATCTTAAGCATTTCACTGACTCACCCCAAAAGTCAATTAATCAAACTTAGAGGACTCATTACTTGCATAGAGCTCTTCCAAGGGAGAGGTTGTAGGGATATAGAAATACAAGCTGTAGTCCCTGGTCTGAAACAGCGTATAGTCCACCCTAGTAGACTTCCTAAGAAGCAGGATGGACAAGCACAGGAAACAGCTAATCACACAATAGTCTATTTCCTTCCTGGATTAGTTTCCTATTGCTGCTGTACCCAATTGCCACAAACTTGGTGGCAGAACACAAATTTATTATCTTATGGTTCTGTAGGTCAGAAGTCTGACATGGCTTAAAACCAAGGTGTTGGCAGGGCTGGATTCCTTTCTGGAGGCTCTAGGGGAGAATCGTTTCCCTCACTTTTCTGGCTTCTAGGGCTGCCTGCCTTCCTTTGCTTGTGGTCCCTTCCTCCATCTTCAATGCCAGCAACTTCAGACCTGTCTCTGGCCCTTCATTTATTTGCACATCTTTCTTTCTGGCTTTCTTCTTCTTCCCTCTTCTACTTTTAAGGATTCTTGTGATTACATTGGGCCCATGCGGATAATCCAGGATAATCTGGGTCCATTCCAAGTTCCTTAATTTAACTCCATCTGCAAACTTTCTTTTGCCATGTAATTTAACACAACCACAGGTTCTGGGGATTAGGACTAGAGTCTTTGGCGGCCATTATTCTGCCTCCCACAGGGATTGATGGTGGGTTGGAGCACTTGCCCTGGACCAGAGGCTGCTTCACGTTCTTCGTGCGTTGTCTCACTCAGCCTGCCCAGTGCTGTGAGGTGGGCACTGTAGTGTCCTTATTGAGCAGATGAGGAAATCGAGGCTGAGAAAATGACTAGTAAGAAGTCACAGCAGGCTTTGAATCTGCCTTTCCCAGTGTGAAGAACACGGGTTTTGGAACAAGACTGGTGTGGGTGTGAATTCGGGTTCACACCCTGCTGAGCTGTGTGATACTTATTGTTTTCATTAGCTAATAAATATCAAGTTCCTCGTTAGCTCATAAATATAAAGTTCCTTTTTCTTCTTTTTGTTCATTAAACATGTATGCAGCAGCAAGCTGGGCCCTGGCAGATATAAAGATGGCATGACTTTCATCCTCATTGTCCAGAGGAGTGGGCTCCCATATTCCCTGCCAAGTCTGCACCCCGTTGTATTTTTTAAGGTTGGTACAATGGACCAGAAAAGGCTCATCCTAGTTAGCCTCAATCATTTCCTTCCACTCTCTTCAGGAGCTGTTCCTGCTGTTTCTCATGCATGCTCCCTTTATCCTAGTTTGCAAGGTCATTACTCTCCCCCTGCTCCTAGCATCTGGCCCATTTCATTATGCTCTGTCGAGTCTACCTCCTAAACGTCTCTCCTCCTTCCTCTCCTTGCCCACTGGCTTATGTCATCTTCATTTCTTAACTGGGCACCAATCATCCTAATGGGGTTTCCTGCCTCCAGGATTATCCTGTGTAGTCCATGGCTCATACTTTGAAGTCTGAAGGGCTGAGGGAAGAAAAGTGAGGGGCAGATCCACAGAGAGGAGAGGGGATGCCTGTGCCATGTCTTGAAGATAAAATAGGAGTTTGCCATGTTGAGACCGCAGGGCTAGGCCACACCCTTCCAGGTGAGGGGTGCAGTTGCCCCACAGGGAGTGAAGTCCTAATATCTGCCCTCTGGGGAAGACTGAGATTCTAGGGTGAGAACTGAGGACTTAGAGAATTGTTGTGAGATCAGAGGGAAAGGACGTCCCTAGACATGTCGGAGGAACTCCCTGCATGAGGAGGAAATGCGGTCCCTGCCCCAGTTCAGGAGAGCGGGAGTCCATGGAGCACCAGGAGCACTGCGGGTCTCACGAGGTTACTGAGCATCTTCAGTCACAAGTACAAAACGGCTCCTTTTATTGTCATTTCCTGTTTGTCTCATGGAGAGAAAAGGCTTCTTGAGTGCTTACATGTCAGTCCTGGTCTCAGCTGTGAGATGGAAAACTAAACAAAGGGTCCATGGCACGAAGTGACAGTGGGAAAATAGAGCTATGACAGCCAGGAGAGGTAGCAGCCATGATTGATGGCATCCACAAGGAAAGGCTAACTCTCCAGGACAGAAGAGGGGAAGCATGAGGTCTAGGTAACTCTCCTTCCCCTCCTAGAACCACCCCCCCATCCTCTAGGTGGACCGGGGTGTCACTTTGTTAAGAGAGCCCAGAGGCCGGCCCCTTGGCTTAGTGGTTAAATGTGCGCGCTCCGCTGCTGGTGGCCCAGGTTGGGATCCCGGGCGCGCACCGACGCACCGCTTCTCCGGCTCTGAGGCCGCGTCCCACATACAGCAACTAGAAGGTTGTGCAGCTATGGCATATAACTATCTACTGGGGCCTTGGGGGAAAAAAATAAATAAATAAAATTATAAAAAAAAAAAAAAAAAAGAGAGCCCAGGAGTCTTCGTCCCTTCATAGAAATAATCACTTCCTTCTCTCTGCTCCTAATACATACATATAAGTCCGTAAGGGAGGAAAAAATGTTTCCTCTACTCTCTCAGGTTCAGTGACTGGGGGCTTGTGAATTAAATTGACAAAGGACATAGTAATAGGAGAGAAGGTGTATGTTTCTTTAGTGATGTTAATATTTTTACGTGCATGGGTGCTTCACAGGAAAGAAGTGAAAACTCAAAAAATCGGTTAGATTTGAAAGCTTATATACCGTTTTAACAAAGGGCAATACATTGTGGAGAAGTGACTGTGCAAAGGAAAGGGAGATGTGGGCTTCTAGGGGCAGTAAATTGTGGGAAGGTAATTATATGGGGAAACTAACAGAAAATAAATGTTATTTTAGTAAGATTTGTTTGTGCAGAGTAATCTCGGTGCTGACTTTCCATCTTCTTCATGGCCGTAAAACTCCCCTGGGAGAGGGGATTTATGGCAGTCTTCATATCTCAGAAATTTCTGCTTTTAGTCAGATAAAGAAAGCTCTGAGAAACCTTCTTTCGGCATCTGTTGATTCTCAGTTGACTTCAGCTCAAAATGATCCATATGACAAAGTGGCATTGGGATGGCATTTTCTGATCCCCCCCCCCCCAGGTCTCTGATATGGCCTAGGTCACATTGTTCTGCTAGTCTGCTTATCTGTCTCCTCCTATGGTCATCCAGAGCTCATCTAGGACAAGATTGTGAATTATTTATATTTACATCCAAATACTGATGAGTGGGTCTCACACCCCCGGATTCTGATGTAATTGATCAGAGTGCTGCCTGGGCCCTGGGATATAAAAGCTCTCCAAATATTCTAACTTGCAGGCAGGGTTGAGAACAACTACTTCCGACAATATTTTAGATCCTAGCATTTTCCTAGCATTCTTCTAAACTCCTAGAGAACTTTCTCTCAAAAGGTGTCAGTGGTGGTGGGGAGAATGCTGAAACTAACCTTTGGCTTTGATTTTGCTGTAAAGTCAGAGTATATGTGGGGGAGAAGGGTGGTATGCTAAGTAGAGATTTAAAACCATACGGGTGCCATATTGGGACTATCACTGCATTTTAGGTCTCACAATTAGAAAGAATTTTAAGGTTTTCCCTAGATCAGACTTCTTTTCCGGCAGTATGGGGCTGAGATACTCTGGAGAGCCCTCCTGTTAGAAAAATGACTAGATTCTAAATAAAACCTACTTATTGATGAATTGCTTAGCTTGAAGGATGGAGGTGATTTTCCTTCCCTGCCTTCCCCAAAGGAGCAAACTGTTAGTGACTGAGTAGTAAAATAGCAGGAGGAAAAGTGTTATTCAACAGTAGCATCTTGATCTATGAATGGGGACTAAACTGGGGGCCAGAAGCTGGAGGGCAGCTGGCCTGGAGACTTGGCATTGGCTCATTGGAGCAGGGTTATGCACAGATTAAGGGTAGCACAGAGCCAGACATCACAAGGAGAACCCCGACCTTGGGATTTTAAGCTGCATGGTTTGGGAAGGGATACAATAGCAATATGATGTGCCAGAACTTTGGCTCCAGCACTGATCTGTCAACTCGGTGTTCATGGATGAGAAAGTGCAGCTTATCATCTGGCATGGTCAGAGGGCTGCAGGCCAAGCTTTGAGGTTGACTAAGATTGATTGCCTTAAGCACTGAGCTGTGGCTGGTTTCCATGGAGCTTTGCAGGAGGCCAAGGTCTTTTCTAGGAGGCCAACCTTCAAGGAATCTCTCTTGGGTAAGTTAGCTCTTACTACTCATAGAGAATGGAATCACAGAGATGAGAAAGCAGTAGGAGACATCAGGAATGACCGAGAAGATGCAGAAGAGAACAAAATTGAACTTCTAAAAATGAAAACTCTAATTGTTGAAATTAAAAAAAAACACCTCAGTGGGGTAAAGAAATGGTGAATTAGACACACCTAGAGAGAGAATTACTGGAAGATATATTTGAAGAAATTCACAGAGTACACGTAAAGAAAGGAGATGGAAAATATGGCAGAAAACTTGAGAGGAAACATAGAATGAGCAGTTACATGAAAAATCTGAGAGATTCTAGAAAGAGAGAGTAGAGTGAATCAAGTGAAGCAATATTTGAAGAGATAATTGCTGAGAATTGTCCAGCATGTTGAAAGATATGAATATATAGATTCTATACCTAGACACAGCATAGTGAAACTTCAGATACTGAAGGCCAAAGAGAGGATTTTAAAGTTGTCAGAGAAAAAGATAGATCACCAATGAAGGAAGACAATTACGGAGTAGATTTCTCAATAGCCACAATAGAAGATGGAAGACAGTAGAGTAATATCTTCTCGAGAAAAAATAAATGTCATCTTAGAATTCTGTACCTAGCAAAATTACATCTTAAAAATGAGAAAGAAATAAAGACATTTTCAGATAAAAAATGGATAGGATTTACCACCACCAAGTTTGTATTAAACTGCCCTCTTAAGAGCGTATTTCAGGAAGACAAAAAATAGTCACAGATGAAAGTCTGAGGCAAAAAAGGAATTGCAAGCCAATAAAATGGTAAACAAATAAATTTAAACAAACACTTTCTAGACAAAAGAATAATGATTAAGTTTTGTTCTTAAAAATGACCCAAAATGAAAGCACTTTTCAACTATAAGCTTGTCAATTGTATTAGGGAAAGGATAGTAGTTATTTAAAAGTGCCCGAAGCCCTTGTATTTTTGGTAAAAAAGGTTAAGATACAATCTATTGTTAGACTTTCTAACATTAAATATGCATAGTGCAATTGCAAAGGAATCATTAAAAGAACAGGTTTAGGATGCTTTAATTTCCCAGCCAGTAAGGGGATTAAATGGAAACATAAGATGAAAACAAACGAAAATCCTCAGTCAATTCAAAAAGAAGACCAGGAAAGAAGAAAAATGAGGCATAAAAAAGGACAGACAAATAAAAATTAAAAAGCAAGATGGTAGAAGCAAATTCAAGTATATCATTAATTGCAATGACAATAAATAAACTGGACTTACAACTTAAAAGAGATTGTCAGAAAAACAGTCAGATTGGGGGAAGAAAACAAAATGAATTGAGCACTATGATATTTCCAAGAAATATACTTATAAGAACAGAAATGTTGAAAAAGGATGAAAAAATATATACCTGTAAAATACAATTAAAAAGAATTCTGGGACAGCTAGGTTATTATCAAACAAAAGTAGTCTTTAAGACAAAATCATTATTAGGGAAAGAGAGGGTCATTTTTTAATGACAAAGATTCAATTCACCAGGAAGATTTGCTATTTTAAGTGTGTATGTACATAATAAAATATCTTCAAAATACATAAAGAAAAATTGATAGAACTAAATTAAAGAACTAACTGACAAATGCACCAGCATAGTGAGAGATTTCAACACATCTCTCTCAATTATTGATATGTCAAGCAAACTAAAAAATGGTAAAGAAGATTTGCATAACCATTACCATGCTTGATTTTTTTGAACATACATAGAATTCTACTTCAAGGTGCCTTCTTTGCAAGCACACATGGAACATTTACAAAAATTGACCTTATAGTAGGCTGTAGGCAAGTATCAACCACTTTCAAAGAACTGGTAATATTCAGGTCACATTCTCTTTCCACAATACATTTAAGTTAGAAATTAATGGTAAGATTAAATTGAAAAACATCCCCATATGTTTAGAAATTAAACCACATGTCTAAATAGTCCAATAGATCAAAGAAGAAATCATAATGCAAATGAAAAGGATGACCCATTGTTGGGAATCATCCAATCCAGTCTTATACGCCCTTGACTCAGGGGAATAGGTGGGAGGGATGACCATGAAGATCCAACAATGGCTCCAGGATGCTCCAGAGAAGGATCGATACTGAAGCATTTAAAACAAAAGCAACCAAATCTCTGATCTGTGGGGATTTCAGTTCTTTTTATTGATTGGTCAAATGGTTTAAATTCTCTAGCTCAGGTTGCTTCTTCTCTAATTAAGGATAAAAATATTTCTATGGTGCATTGCATAGTGCCGGGAAGATAGCCCATTGAGCAGACCTTGCAGATGTTGGAAGGATGCTTTTGCTTGGCTATGGGGATGCCTGCTGGAGTGTAAGCCACAAGTAGGCATCCGTAGTTTGTTAAATGGCTACTAACATGTACGTAGGGCCTTCTGGGCACCACAGGAAAGGATATTTGATGCCTGGAGGCAGCTAGCTTCAATTTATCAAGAAGGTCATCATCCATTCAAGTATTCAGACTCACAGATGAAATGCCTTTGAACTGGTGAGCTAAAGGAAGTGACTGTACCCTGGGCTTCTCTCACTCTCCTTCCAAACTCCACTTTTAGCTCCTACTTACCCTGGAGGAGGGCAGGGCAGGAGAAAACATACCTTATCATGTGTTTTCGTACCTTAACAGCAGATTGCAAGGAATGAGCGGCATGTCTGTGTCAAGTACTGTGCAACCTGCAAGTCCAATGAGCCCCTGTCATTTCAACCCTAATCTTTTAGTACGCTGACATAGAGAAACTCTATGCTGTTTCTGCATTCTAAGGCTGACCCATAACACCAGGGTAGGACCCACCAATCCAAATTCTTTTTCAACTTATTAAAATTAGATCTCAAGTGTGTAGATGATAGAGAATCTTTCATCCATTCCTAGTTCGCTGAATCTAATTCCTTCATATCATTAATGAACTGATTAATCCCAAATGATTACTCCTAAAATTATAATGGAAATAAAGTTGAACCTCCCATCTCCCAAAGGCAGCAAATTGCCGCAGGAGCCAAAATGACGATTATTTCAATCTTTTGTGGATAGAGCATAAATATGAACTCCTTAAACCGACATTCTGTGCAGATGGAATTGGACCTGCTTAAGGTGTCACAACTAGAAAGCCCTGCCTGGCTCTCTTATCCAAATTTTGAAGTACAGGTAAATTTCCTAGAAATTTAAGCTGTGATGTCTGCCTTTTACAGGTGGTTAGTAGCTGGTATTTACTTGTCAATATGGAATAAATTTATGAGCAAACACATTACATCTCTAACCAACTCCTGCAACCAAATTAGGGTAAATATACTCTCACTATACATTTCATATACAGTTCAAAACAGGCAGAGAAGAGAGGCATCTTTCTCTCTTAAAAGGCAATTTTCAAAAATGAATAGGTTAGAATAATATGTCTGAATAATAATATCAATAAAAAGAACAGCCACAGCACATCCTATAAACAAATGGCGATATAAGATTGCTGTACCTTACTCAAGCAATATCTAGGTTCTAGAATAAGGTGGTGGGAAAACACAGATGCATTACTTGAGGCAAGAAAATGATCCTAATGGAGACTATTCTTTCCTACCCCTGACAAAATTGATATTATTTTCCTGTCTATTTTTCACCTGCTCCTGGCCAATACTGTAATTAAAAGGCCTCCCTCTAAGGAGCTCAAAGTGCTTTGGAGACACGGTCTAATTAATCCTCCTCTCTTGCCTGTAATGTCCACAAGCCCTAGGCCCTTCTCTGCCGGGAGGACCAGGCAGCCCCATTCAGGTACATGGGGCAGCTTATGAAAAGTGACAGCAGCTGTTGAAACCAGCCTCTCTTTCCCTGAAGCTGCAAACACAGCCTCCCTTCAGTGCCAGGGCCAGTGCGTGCCAGCCAAAGGGCCAAAAAGCCATCAGTCAGCTCCAATATGCATAATCTGCACCTTCATTCTTCCACATAATGCTCTGTTGTCTCAATTGTGGCTGGAGCCAAGCCTGTAGATAGGTAGGGGTGTGTTTCAGAGACTTTCAGCCAATTCTTCTTCCTAAATGAATCTTTTGACCTTAGATGTTGCTCTGTTCGTATTATCACTTGCTTGCCCTTTTCTGCTTCTTTTCCAGCTTTATCTTTTGTGAGGTGGGAGACACCACTGCTGCGTTGACTGTATTGATGATTATTATGGGTTCTGGTTTTATTTTTTTAATTCTGATCCTGATAGTGTTAACATTCTCTTAGCCATTTCAACCCCAGCAACATGTCGGGATAGAGGCTGTCCACTACAACTCTAGATTTGCTTCCTATACTGGGTAATTGGGGTTCATCTTAGAACCCCAGAGTGTTGTCTGTCTTTGTAGTAAGTATGGGCACCTAATAAGTGGATTTTTGCTGAATCTCATAATTAGGTTGGTTAGTTTACTCCTAAATATTTTTTATTTTCCCATCTGCCATTTTTTTCCCTCATCCATATCATTGTCTGAGGTCTATGAAGGTGATGAAACATTGGGATGGGCTTCCAATGAAGGGCTGCAGAGCCAGTGCTTCCTAAAATCCTAAAGAATATTTTTCATTTTATTATTTATTATGCCATCTGATAGTCATACTGCACTTTGATACACTCAATATGATCTTTAAAATAATACTGTGAAGAAGATATGATGGTAAGCGTTAGCCTCATGTCACATAATGAAATGAAGCTCAGAGAGGTTAAATATTGTTTTCAAGATCACAGAGGTCAAATTCAGATTTGCTTCCTACAATATCAATTTTCTTTCCACTCTCATCTGTCAATATCCATTCTCTTTCCATTACCACCTGCCATTCATTCAATGATTGTTTACATAAAATGAATATTTCAGGGCAAAGTTTTTGTTTGGGTGACTATTTTTTAATAGCGAGACACTAGACATAACCTAAAATGTCCAACAATGGGGTAATAGTTAAGAATATTACATACGCATCCATTTAAAATGAAGCCAATGAAACATTTTAAATATAACGATATAGTGGACAATTGCACAATGTTTTTGCTGCCCAACGTGTATTTCCGCCTATTTTGATAAAACAGCTTTGTTTTCTGTCTGGCTCCAAGGGTGGAAGAGGGGACTCAGGTTAAACCAATCAGCACGTTCCATCGACCCTGGTCTCAGAGACTGGTTCAGAGGAGATCATGAGACCTAAGCCATTCTAATCATAATAACCTCAAAAATTATTCTGGATATGCTGGGACCAAGATGCACCCATTTTCCTGCTGGATGTGGACAAGTTTGTGGTAATTTGCTATGTTAACCACAAAAACCTAATACAAATAGAAAAGTTAAAGCAGTGTTTAACCAGATCCTAGGAATGGCAACACTTTATTAGAGGTCATCAAAGAACATTTTGGGGGATGTGATGAGACTCAAGCTCCCTGTTTAACACTATTTGCCTTTTGAAGAAATGTCAACTCAGCACTTCATTTATGAATTCAATGAGTGAATAGAGAAAAGACTATTTATTTTGTGGAAAGTCTCCTCCTACCTTAAAAAATAGCTCTAGTATGTAATATACAACATTGAGATGCTGGAACAAAATATTAAAGTCCTCAAACATTCAAAGTTAATCCCATCGTCACACTCCACAGTTAACCTTTATTAATTGAAATGGAAAAAAGTCACTTTCCCTCTAGATTTGCTGAGCTTCAGCGACCAAAGCTCCAGGATTATGGAACATGAAATTTAGGCAGCAAAAAGCAGCCTTAGAGTATGAATTTGCTGATTTGACTTGTGTGACCTCAAGCAAAGTCTCTTAAAGTTACTTCTCCTAAAAGCGTAGGTTGATTTCCAGATCTTAATCACTCTCGGCTTACCATGTGATGAAGAAGTGACGAATATGACACAATATGAAGTGAATATTGTAGAAAAAAATTTTTCTTGGGTGTGGATTTCAGCATCTATTTGTCTCAGGGATATTTCAAGACACATTGGCCATTTGGGGATATTAAGGTTGAAGGTGACTGGCACTCTTCAGGGTCAATGCTGTTCCTTGCAAAACAATAAAAAAGCTTGCAGGAGGCTGAGGGCTGTGTGAGAAAATTGAGTATTGATTGGGGAGTAGATATGATGTTGTGCAATGTAGTTATTAGGCTCAATTCACTGCTGTTAATTTGAGGTCTCGCACTTTCTTAGAAGATTACGCCAGTTAACAATACGTTATTGAAGTCCGGGGAGCTTTTGTTCTCTGATTGCTGCGTCCTCTTTTCTCGGCTATGGAAGACTACTATGCCCAGTCAATACGCTTTTATTGAACACAGGTTCATATAACTACTTAGCTCGAATATCACTTTCAGGAGTTTGTGACATTTGACAAAGTCAGCTTTCCTTCCAAATACTCTCTTCCTCTTAAGAAATCAGGAATCACGAACTTCATCATCTTCGTTTCCAGTTCCCATGAATTCTAATGGGACCTCAGACGAAGAGAAGAAATGAAATTCATTCTTTTGCTTTCAGTGATCCTTTCTGCCCTAAAACTAGTTAGGGCAGTGCCATTTCTAATGAAGTTGGAATGGACAAGATCTCTGAACATGAGAAGGGATTGGAAGTGTGGGTAACTCAGAACAGCAGACAGAAAAAACCTCCATAAAATCTTAGAACCTAAAAGGGCCTTAAAAGCCATCTAGTCCAATTCTTTCATTTTACAGATGAGTAAATTCACATCCCAAGTGGCTGTGACAGGCTCAAACTCCATAGCTAGTTAGTGGCAGGGCTGGGGGAGTAATTCGAACGTCTTTAATCTGAATCTAGTTCTTTCCACTGATTTTCTTTTTTTTTTTTTTGTGACGAAGATCAGCCCTGAGCTAACATCCATGCCAATCCTCCTCTTTTTTTTTTTTTTGCTGAGGAAGACCGGCCCTGAGCTGACATCTATTGCCCATCCTCCTCCTTTTTTACCCTTTTTCTCCCCAAAGCCCCAGTAGATAGTTGTATGTCATAATTGCGCATCCTTCTAGTTGCTGTATGTGTGACGCGGCCTCAGCATGGCCGGAGAGGTGGTGCGTTGGTGCGTGCCCAGGATCCGAACCTGGGCTGCCAGCAGTGGAGTGCACGCACTTAACCACTAAGCCACGGGGCCGGCCCCTCCACTGATTTTCTACCTGCATGATTGCCTTGTCTGTGGACAGGGAGAGTATCAGAGTCAACAATCAATTTATGAACATTTACATTTATAAAAATTCTAAATTTACGTTAGAAAAAAGTTTCCCTCAACCCTTCAATGTCATATGCAGCTAATATACAGACTTCTGAAAATCTTGCACTTGGTTTTATAGCATTTTCTAACATTTCTGTTTTGTAGAGAGGGGAGTTTTTAATTATCCTCACTCTACTGATGACAAAATTGAGACCCAGAAAATCTAAATGGCTTGTCTCAAATGGCATAGGCTTTTTTTTTTTTAAAGATTTTATTTGTTCATTTTTTCCCCCCAAAGCCCCAGTAGCCCCCCAACTGCACATCCTTCCAGTTGCTGTATGCGGGACGCGGCCTCAGCATGGCCGGAGAAGCGGTGCGTCGGTGTGCACCCGGGATCGAACCCGGGCTGCCAGCAGCGAAGCGCGCGTACTTAACCGCTAAGCCACGGGGCCGGCCTGGCATAGGCTTTTTTGGTGGACAGATAGATACTCAAGCCCAGGTCTTTTTACTCTTAGTTCATGGCTCCTTCTATTGTTCTATGCATCCTCCATGGCTTACTATTTGTCTTCCCATAAGACTGCAGGCACTTGCTTTGCTAGTTAGTTTTCCTCCTTCCTCCAAGCCATATGCTCTGGAAGAGGCTAATAATGTGTACTTAATATTTTAGCATATAGTCTGACTTAATGTTCACATTAAAATTGAAGAGGGAACTATAATATTGTTTCTGGGCTCTCTGGGCATGGCAAGTGTTGTGCTGATCACTTAACGTTTGCAATAGGATAGGAACATTGATACTTTAGAAACAGTGCTCTTTTCTCAGCCATCCTCTGTGACCAGCTTTCTTTCCCAACGAAAATCACTCTGGTTGACAAGGGCTTCCGATGTGGAGCTTCCTTCTGAAGCGATTGCGATTTATCTTTTCCAATCAAAGTGGGAACAATTTGAGCTTTCTTACGACTCCAGAGCTGCCATAAATTGGGGTAATAGATTTTTCAATGCCTAGTAAGATAATTGCGCTGGGGAGAAGATTAAAGTGAAGGCTGGGAGCTGTGAAGGCAGTGCCCCTCCATCCTCCTGTTCCACGTGGCTTCCAGGGCGACCTAGAAAACAAGGCTGGAGGAAGACAGCTTTAAATTCCTCACGCTAAATTAGTTCTGAGATGCTTCTGGGTAAAGACTGCCAACTGAACTCTATTTTGACAGTGGGAATATTTATAATGAAACATAATGAAGTAGAATTTAAGTCCCAAATTGCCCCAACACGGAAGCACTAAAATTGCAATTCTGGTCATAGTGACGCCTCCAATTACCGAAATGTGAAGTAATTCTCTTTGGAAAATGACTTCACTTTGAGGAAATGAATACTGGCTGAGGGTTATGACACACACATCAGGGGCTTCAAATCCTCTCTCTGGTGTTACTGCTTACCTCAGACCAGCAAATGAGACCTGCCACATCTGCTTCTTCCTCCAGAGGCAACAATACTTACCCACAAGCCGTGTTCTGGGGCTTATGTATTGACTGTGAAGCGCCATCAAACAACGCTAGAAATGAACACACCGAGTACAGATTGGGAATTTTTGCAGCGTTGGAAACAATTGATAGGATGTAATTTTCAAACCCCAGTGCTATCATCCTCATGTAGACAACACTCATACTTTTTGGCAAAGATTCCCATTGCCTTTGCTTTGAAATGGATTCTCAAGAGCAAAGAATATTTCTGACACAAGCTGCTGGGTGCTTTAATCCTCAGTGAATGTATTTGTTTATTCCTTTATTCAACAAATATTTACTGCATACTTACTGTGTACCAGGTGTGGTGCTTGATACTAAGGATATGACAGTGAGTATGACTGAGGTGATAAGTTCCCAATCAGATATTAAAGAAATATACAGTCAATTCTCAATATTCAGGGTAATTACGTTCTATAAAGTCACTGCAAACACTGAATTAGTGAATACTGAACCACTGTGGCTAGAGGAAATACAGGGTTAGGTTCCTGTGAGCCTCTGGTCACAACATTTTTGTCAACTGATCAATACATAATCTTGTTTTATGTGTATTTCTGTTTAAAGACTGTCACTCATGCCTGAACGAAGCTTACCTCGCAGGTATTTTCCCTGTAAGTCTCATCGCAGCCTTCTTTCCGTGAGGAACGCTAGATAGCACCTCAGCACTACTTTTGGAGGCCATTTTAAATGGCAAAACCACTGAGAATAAGAACAAAGATGTGAAAATGTGGTATTGAATAGGCCGTGAAAAGGCCACTCATTTACAGCATGACAGCGGAAACAAGAAGGCAGAGTGTCACTTTGTTCTACCTCAACTGGGACGGTGCATGTCAGGTGACTCAAATTTTTATGGCTCTGAGCATGTCCACAAATGATCATGAAAGTGCCTTGAGTACTGATTTGGGGTTACAAATAAATTTTAATGAGTAGCTGAATTTGCAAATACAGAATCTGGGAATAACAAAGATTGATTGTACCTGCTTTACTTCTTAAACTCTTTGACCTTGAAGTTAGGTCCACTCAACCTTCAGCTGGAAGTTCTCCCTAGCCCCACACCTACGCCCATTCCAGACATATCCTGTACATAACAGGGTGGGAGGAGTTCTTGATCAGAAGTTTCCTGTCATTAGGATCTACTTTTTTAGTGGGGAATTTGGGTTGCAAGAAACAGAGACTCTTGAGTTACCTCATGAAAACGAGTGTTTATTATAAGGACACATTTGAAACTGAAGGCAGCTTGAAGGACCAGCTGTCTTACAACTCTCATTGACCATATAGTCCTTTCTCTAGGCATTTCTGCTCTACCATCAGTCAGCTTCATCCTCCTCTCTACCATGTGGCTGTCTCTGCTTGGTCATAACTTCTGCTTCCTCTTAACTCCAGTTGTCCATCATGACTGCTCTGCCTCTCTCATTCCCTTGTGGCTTTAGCTGCCTCTGGACTGGCCCAGATTCTCCATCTGTCCTAACTAAGTGTCAAAGAGGGACAATTCAAGGGTCTCCGCTCATTACTTCACTTCAGACTGTGTCATTGGTCCCTGCCCAAGCTCTAGGTTGCCTACCCTTAGGTCAGGTGCCCACATCTGAGAGTCGATATGGCTGGGGCATGGAGTGGGATCACGTGATATAAGACGTAATGACTCAGGCATCACTAGTAGAATCAGTCTTGTCTTGTCCTTGCTTCAATATGAGAGACCTCTGCCTTGTACTTCAGATCTGCAGTAACTGATCCTTCTGCCCCTTTCTTGAGCGAGGGAGTTGTTTTGCATAGTAGTCAGCCCACTCAGTGGTTAGGCATCTTGGCTTCTGAATGCCACCTGCCTGGTTGCTTGCCACTGGACCTCTGACAACTGCCTGCCTTGTCTTCTACTTGGATACATGCCCTGGATTTCTGCATTGGCTTAGAGTTTTGCATTTCCTCTATCCTTGCCTCAGGGACTAGTCTTTAGTTTCAGACCTGAATTTTGAATCTTGTTCTTATCTATTTATCCCTAAAAGTAACCAACCACGGTCATATTTTGTGCTTATTATCTCTGTCTCTTCTATACCAACGTTTTACCAAAGGCCACAGGTCTCTGCAGACTTTTGGTCTGTGTCCTGTCATCCTCAGCCTGGCCCATACCTCTTGAGTCCCAGTTCTGATATGTTGAGTCCTAAAGTCCATTCAGTCTGTCCTGAGAATACCAATGCCCCCAAGGATGTATAAGCCACAGTTTCCAGGGAGTTATGTTCCTGGTGCCTTATCAGCTATTCCACACTTAACCTCTTCTCTGGACACTTTCTATGTGTGTTGGGCCAAAGCCCTCTATCAAAACGTTCTTGTGTACAAACTGAGACTTGATATCTCTTGACCACATGTTACTGTCACCTCTGGGAGGGCTTTGATGCTCTAGCAGTTCTGTCTGTAGCCACTAGTAAGTCAAAAGCATATTGTACCTGCCATTTGCTTCCATATCTTTGGCCCTGCTGCATCCCTTCCCCTGATGTCATTCCTGGATCTTCCTTGGTCTTGAAAGCTCCAGAGCACTGGCTTTCCTGGTAGTGGCTTAATTCTAGCATTCATCTAGAATCAAAGCATCTTGTACCTGCAGTTTCCCCTAATGCCTAGAGCCTCTTTCCATCCCGGTAGCCTCAGAACATGGTTCTCTTCATTGGTAATGAGTTTAGAAAGACTCATTTCTAGGGTAATCTATAGCCTATTATCCTTGGATTGTTGTATTCCCAAGACTACCAAGAGTAGACGTACTGAGAGAATTGAGTGGCTGTGTGCAGTCAACATCAATGGCCTCCAAGAAAGCATACTCCCTCATGAGAAAATGACTTTCCCAATTTTTATCTACCTTACTTGGACTGGTTAATGTTCCCTGTAAAAGATACCAGTATATGCAGCACTTTCAGAGATGACTTCTTCTAGAGTTTTAGGGCTATAAGAGATCTTCATGATCTAGATTTTACCACCTTATTCTATTGAGGAAGAAACTGAGTTACCAAGAGATGAAGTCATTCTCTCAATGTCCCACAGTATTAGTGTCAGAAGTAAAACATAAAATAGAGCTTCGTATATAGTAGGGACTCCATGAATCAGTTGAATGAAGGAATTAATAGATGAGGGCATGAGCAAATGACTCTGACCTCTGCCCCAGCCAGTATGGATCACTCCTAGCATACCAGGATCCTGCTTCTTGGTCTTAAGTTTGGACATTTATCTGAAGATGGCGGGTTCAATTCTTCCATTTCAAAGTCAGATGGTCAGCCCTCCCTACTGGCACAAGCAAATGTATTGATGAAAAAGTATTTTACAAAGTGAAAGTCACTATAAAAATTCAAGGTGGTATTTTTGCTTTGGAAGCTCAGATGGATCTGATAAATAGGACACTGTAAGAAACATTCATCATTCTTTTAGCTTTCTAGCAACTGAACCCCCTTTTAAGTGTTTAAGGAATTTCCCATCATATGAGTCTTGTTGATGGGCAGGGCCCATCTCTCAATATAAAAGCCAAAAATTGCCTCAGTTGAGTAGCTTCTGGAGTGGTTTTGGTAAGGGTCCTAGCAGCCACCTTGTGTCTTTTAATTTCTGGTTTTTCAGCGTTCCTGGCAATCTCGTGAACTAATCAGTATTGCATCAAAACACACCTTTTCTACTTTAAACTGGCCATACGCAGTTTCAAAATTGGTACCAGCAATGGCTGTAGGCAGAAAGGTGGAATCTGGGATTGGTTATCTGGTCTTGTTGAAAAATCTATCTAGTGTTGAGATGAGAATCCTGGCAACCAGGGCAAGGTGTTGGCAAAACAACTCAGTTATCACTTGGGATCACCCAGAAGGAAGTGCCCATTGAAGTCAAGGATATACAAAGAGAAGGAGGAAATTAGACTGTGAGGCAGAGTGGTTTTCTTCCAAAGGCTCTGGGCAACTTATTAAAGTCGAGCTTGACTAGCTCAAGTTCTTAACCTTCTGCTCAATATAGCATCAATACAGGGATTTTTTTTTTTCCTTAAATGGTTGTGATAAAAGTATGTTTTTGCTTTTGAAGCCATGGGGCTGAAAGAGTTGAAAATAGAACAAAAAGTTTCATTCTGAGAAGTTGTCAAAATAAGCAACAACAAAAACAACAAATATGTGTTGATCACCTACTACGTGCCAGGCACTGTTCAGATGCTAGGTGAACACTAGTAAAAAAAGCAAAGTCTCTGCTTCCACTGAGTTTACAATGGCAGTGGAATTCATAATGTGAGCAGAGAAACTGAAATTAGTGTGTTAACCAGGAAGGAGTTTGTTATGGGTTGAATTGTGTCCACCCCAAAATTCATATGTTGAAATCCTAACCCCCAGTTCCTGAGAATGTGAACTTATTTGGAAATAGGGTCAATGCAGATGTAATAAGTTAAGTAATTAGGTCATTAGGTCGGGCTCTAATCCTATATGATTGGGGGTTTGGACACAGACTCACACACAGGGAGAATACCATTAGACAACCATTAGGGTGATGCTTCTACAAGCCAAAGAATGCAAAGATTGCTGGCAAACCAACAGAAGCTGGGGAGAGGCATGGAACAGATTCTTCTTCACAGCCTTAGAAGGAAACAACCCTGCTGACCTGACTTGATCTTGGACTTCTGGCCTCCAGAACTGTGAGACAATAAATGTCTGTGGTTTAAGCCACCCAGTTTAGGGGACTTTGTTACGGCAACCCTAGCAAACTCACACAGAGTGGAATCCCGAGAACTGGGAAGGTTGAAGGGCCTACTTTGTGTATAGCAGGCAGCTTCTTTCCCCAGCAACTCCAGGGCTTGCTCAAGAGGCTCATGAGAGAACTCCCTTGATGGTAGAGATGTGTCCTGTGCATGGGCCCAACATCACAGGCTTCGCCTCACCCAAGCTAACTTGGCTGCCACCATTGCCAAGTGTCCATCTTGCTAATAGCAGTGACCAGCCCTGAGCCTCTGAACCAACCCAGCACCTTTGCGGCCAGTTGATTATATTGTACCTCTTCCATCACAGAGAGGGCAGAGATTTGTCTTCAATGGAATAGATTCTTGTTCCAGATTTGGAAACCAAGCTGCCTGGGTTCAAATCCTATCTCTGCCACTTACCAGCTGTGTGACCTTGAGCTTGTTACATCACCATTCCATGCTTTAGTTTCCCCATTTGCAAAATGAGGATAAAATTAGTACCTACCTGTATTAGTTTCCTGAGGCTACTGTAATAAATTACCATATTTTAGTGGCTTAACACAACAGAAACACATTCTCTCACAGTTCTGGAGACCTGAACTCTGAAATCATGGTGTTGGTAGGGCCATGCTCCCTCCAGAGCCTCTTGGGGAGAATCCTTTCTGCCTTTTCCAGCTTTGGGTGGCTGCTAGAGTTCCTGGGCTTGGGTCTACATCACTCCAATCTCTGCCCTCTCCTCTTCTGTGTGTGTTAAGTCACCCTCTGACTCGCTCTTATAAAGACACGTGTGATTGGATTTAGGATAATCCACAATAATCTCCTCATGCCGAGATCCGTAATTTAACCACATCTGCAAAGATCCTTTTTCCTTATAAGGTAACATTTTCTGTTCCAGGGATTAGGACTGGTTATCTTTGGGTGGCCATTATTCAGCCTACTATATTACCTCATAAGATTATCGTGAGAATTAAATTAGTTCATTCTTGTAATGCTTTTATTTTATTTTATTTATTTATTTTTTTGTGAGGAAGATCGTCCCTGAGCTAACATCTGCCAATCCTCCTCTTTGCTGAGAAAGACTGGCCCTGGGCTAACATCCATGCCCATCTTCCTCCACTTTATCTGGGACACCGCCACAGCATGGCCTGATAAGTGGTGCAACGGTGCGCGCCCGGGATCCGAGCCAGGGAACCCCAGGCCGCTGCAGCGGAGCGTGCGCACTTAACACTTGCACCACCGGGCTGGCCCCCATTCTTGTAAAGCTTTTAGAACAACTTGAGACGTGATAAGCACTCAACAGATTTTACCAATGATGAAGAATGTACAATGGTCTTAGACAACTGAAAGGGTGACACAGTGGACATCTGTCATTTTTATTTGGCGCCTAGCATCTGGGAACTTGAGGAGTTCCCCACCTTATGAATCTTGGTGGACTGTTAAACTGCCTTCTATTATAGAAGCTTAAAATGCCAGATACTGCTTTCTTTCTTCCGTGGGAACAAGGAAGTGGGCCCTTAACCCAGGCTTCACCAACAAGATGCCTCCATCCTGTACAAAGATACTGGGACCACAGAGGTTCCAATGTGGCGGCTTGTCTCAGCAGAAGCAACGTCAGTTTCTAGAGATCACGGCGGCTGTGTTTCACGTCTTGTGCTGCATCATGTTGTGAGGAGAGTGAGTCCTCACTGCATCGGTTTTGGGGAGGGATTTAGCTGTGGTGGCTACTCCCTACCGCCTTGACTCCTAGTTTTATATCTGCACGGTCCACTATTGGTAGACACAAACCACATGTGGCTATTTAAATTAATTTAAATTAAATACAACTAATTGTGGTTTAATGTGCACTAGCCACATTTCAAGTGCTCAATAGCTGCACGTGTATTGGACAGAGCAGATCTAGAACTTGTCCCGTCATTGCAGAAAATTCTATCGAACAGTGGTGTTCTACAGCCTTCCTGTAATTTTGTGAGTTTCTCAATATTCTTTCAGTAATGCTGTTCTTACTTAAGCCAGAGAGCATTTCTGCAACAACTATTTGCCTGCAACAAATAATCTTGATTGAGACTAACAATATGGGCATTAGCAGCAGCAAAGTATTACTATGATTTACCATTACCAAAAGAAATCTCCTTTTTAGGGTACATGGCAAGTGTACTTTCAGAATTGAAATCAGAGTGTGATGCCCACTCCTGAGAAATGATCAAGTCATTCTGAGATTGATGTGACCCCGGGGATCTCAACATACGTCTCTTATGTGGGAAACAAAATGCTCTTAGTGAAGCTCAAATTAAGGGTATATCCATTGATTGGTAAAATGCAGCCTCTTCCATGCCATTTAGCATTTCAGTAAAATGTTTTGAATTAATTACTTGGAAAAATCTACCATACTTTGCGAATTATTTTATCACGAGTTTTATTAATCACTTTTTATGTCCTTCTCTCTGACATTTAATAAAATCAACCCAAATTGGACAATATTTGAACACGTTACAAATAAGAAAATGATGTTAGGCAAGTTGATAAAATGAAAACTAAAGATCAGGATGCGCAGTATTGTGGATTCCTGAAAAGGCAGGCAGCATTTGCCACGAGGCCCTGCTCTTATCTCCAATAATCTTTTGTTTGTTTTTAAATCACTGAAGCCAGTGTTGGTCTTGTCCAACTACTAAATGACCTTAAGGAACATTGACCTTGCTTAGCAAGAATTCAGTCTTGAACAGAATTTGTGTTAATATGTGTGGTATTTAAACCAGCGTTTTAGTTTAGCTATACTTATCATTCTTGACAACATGCTCAAAAATATTTTTTAAAGGAATGAATCCTAATTCTGTCTTACCATTTGCAAATATCATTTTCACATATATTGACAACTGAGCCCGGTGTTTTGATGACACGCAGAATAAGCCCATATCTTGCATATGATGTGGGAAGGAATACAGTAAAAGGAGAATACTCTTGTACAGGCAGTTCCCTCACTACAGCTCAATACACTGTGAAATCTAACTCAAACTGGCATGAAATAACAATATGGAGTTTGTCTTCTTTTTTGTAGTGAAAGGAGCCTTTCTTTTTTATTTTATTTTTTTTGAGGAAGATTGGCCCTGAGCTAACATCTTTTGCCAATCTTCCTCTTTCTATTTTCCCCCTAAAGCCCCAATACATAGTTGTATATCCTAGTTGTAGGTCCTACTAGTTCTTCTACAAGGGACGTCATCTCAGTGTGGTTTGATGAGCGGTGTGTAGGTCTGCACCCAGGATCCGAACTGGCGAGCCCCGGGCCACTGAAATGGAACACGCGAACTTAACCACTTCGCCACTGCGCCAGCCCGAGTTTTTCTTCTTATATTTCATATCTAGCTTTCACAAGGAAGGCTACACTTTCATGTTTATTGTTATGCATGTTGTTTGCCAATAAAATCTAAGACGGAACAATTTAGGAACATAGAGATCACTGACGCCACAATATTAAGGATCAGATGTCAAGAGTTTAAGGTGTGTGTGGGGGTCACTCTGTAGATGACTGGGCATTGAACACTAGTATCTCAATGACAATCCCTGTGACCAAGGTAGGTGTGAAAGGAATGCACGTCCTAGGGACAAACAGCCGAGCTACGACCCCCGACAGATTTCTCCGGGGGACGTGACTAACTCCCTGAGACTCTTGTAACGTCTCAGGAAGCCCCTTCCTCCCACCCCTCACAGAATGACGGAGACTGGATTTCCACCCCACTGGAGCAGGCTGTAACTGAGTCATATTCGATCTAATGTCCCAAATAACAGAAAGATGTCATTTCCTATACTTTGAATGTTAAAAAGCAAAATCATACTGGCCTCCTAGTGAATTAGGCAGCCACCCTGATTTTATACATTCAGGTAATTTTTTTGCAATTATAGAATGTATCTGCTATAGCACTTATTACATTGTACTTGTTTTTTCCGGCAAAGAAATGATCAGCCTTCAACTTTTCTTACAAGCCTCTTGACTACCTTAAGAGGAAATTTTCAATTTGGTAAGACATTTATTTTATTGCAGCAAACTATACATAACATAAAATTTACTATTTTAACTGTTTTTAAATGTACAATTCAGTGGCGTTAAGCACATTCACAATGTTGTGCAATCGTCACCACTATCTATTTCCAGAACTTTTTTCATCATTCCAAACTGAAACTCCGTACCCACTAAAAAATAACTCCACATTTCACCCTCCCTTCTACTTTCTCTCTATAAATTTGACTATTCTAATTACCTCTTTTAAGTGGAACCACACAATATTTGTCCTTTTGTGTCTGGCTTATTTCACTTAGCATACTGTTTTCGATGTGCATCCATGTTATAGCATGTGTTAGAATTTCATTCTTTTTTAAGGCCAAATAACATTTTGGACATAAATTTGTATATATCCATAAATTTGTATGGATATATCACATATTTTTATCCATTCATATTACATTATATTTTTGTTCTAATTCCCTTCTAGACTGTGAGTGACTAGAGGGCAGAGATAATGTACAGTGTATCTTTGTACTCCCAGCACCTAGCGGGTTGAAGGAAAGAAAGGAAAAATGGTCTCTATTGATAATTCGATGATAGGCAAAGAGTTAGCTCATTCATCCCTTGGAGGCACTTGAACTTTTCAGTAGATCTGGGCCTACGGTCCTGAAAGATGAAGCTGTCCTCTTCAGCTGTGTCCTAATAGGGCAGCCCTCAGGGAACCAAATGCTTACCCCATTCCTGTGTCTTGGGGGAAGACGGCAGCATACAGTAGCTGTCCTTAGTCTGGGGTTTGACTCATGGAGAGGTGAGCAGGAGGGGCTCGGGGGACAGAGCCAGACAGAATTCAGGTAAGGAAGCCTCTGACTCACTACTTCATGGTGTTAGGCAAAAGGTAAGTGCAGAAAGAGATTCTGAAGGGAAATTTAATTTCTGCTTCATCTCGCATTTTGCAATACCCATCTTTAGTTCATATAATCAAATGTCGCCTTTGGAACAGATCCGATATTGAAGGAAATGAAATAAAAAGTTGATCTTGTCAACTTAGTCAAAGATGGCCTAGTAAACGATATGCCTCAGGCTTTAAAAACAGCTTAGAGAATTTCTACAAATACAGAAAGAGCTAAGCTACTGTGCTATATGACAGCAGAAGATATTCAATTCAGTCCCATAGGTCGATTGTGCTCTTCTTCTTTTCCTGTCTGGGGCCCAAGTGTACATTTATTTCAAGTTTGACAACAGTGAAAAATGGCATTTTTAATGCCAGAGAAAGAAAACACTGGTGAAGAGAATTGAAATGTGTGGACGGCAAAACCAAGGAAACTTGTGAAGGAGCCGAGGCTGTGGTGCAAGAGGTGACCTTTGTGTCTGAAGGCAGGCAGACCTGGGTCTGAATTCTCAGCCTGCCTTTTAGTAGCTGGGTGACCATGGGTCAGTTACTCTCTAAGACTGAATTTCCTCCTTGCAGGACTAATTGAAAGATTATAATACATATATGTGGGAACAATGAAGAAAAAGTGGTTGTCACACAGTAGCTTTTAAAATTACTGGTAACAATTATTATTACATTTTTGGGTCTGTATGACACGGTTCTCTATTAGACTAGGGAACAGTGGAACTTGGAAGTATGTCTGGCCTTTGGAGAGGAGGAATGTGGAGCTGCCGAGATACTATCATTTGAAGAGGTTCTAATATAAAGATTTAGCTAATAAAAATGCAGACTCCCAGTTAAATATCAATTTCAGATAAGCAATAAATAATTTTTTTTAGTTTAAGTATATCCCATTCAATATTTGGAAGATATTCATACCTAAAAAATGATTTGTCGTTTATCTGAGGTTCAAATTTAAGTGGGCATTTTATCTTGTAACCCTACAGGTAGGACACTTCATCTAAAAGATCTACTTTAGACTCATTCCCCTGGTTCTTAAAGGGGTTTTTTAGTTTTCTAGAGAATTTCTTTATTAACATATTGGTTTAAGCTTCAATAATATATAGGCAAATAATAGCTGTGATGATTCCTAGTTGAGAGCAAGGCATTATGGGAATCAGGTCCTAGCAAAGTGCTGGGGCTGTTTGGGGTGTGATGGAAAAGGAGGAGACCAAGGAGTGTGGACGTCTGGACTGGGCCTGTTCCTTGCATTACTTTGAGTTTCCATTGCCTTCTTAAAGCGTGGCAACTCTTTCATGTTCTCCTATCAGAGGGCGGCCAGGAGCCTCAGGGACAGGTGATGAGGTAGGAGGCAGCTTACCTCGGACGTACGGGTAGCGCAGCCCTGGCAGCTGCCGCTTGCACAGCTACTGTTGTGTTGACCAAACTACTGGCTGAAAGTCACACAGAGACTCTGTTTGAAGGATAAAGGTGACTGTGCGAGGTAGAATAACGCCCCCAAAGATGTCTTTGTCCCTCTCCCTGGAACCTGTCACATGGCAAAGAGGAATTAAGGTTGCAAGTGGAATTAAGTTTGCCAATCAGCTGACCTTAAACTAGGGAGATTATTCTGGATTATCCAAGTGGGTTCCATGTAATCGCAAGGCTCCTGAGAAGGGGAAGAGGAGGGCAGAAGAGAGCCAGAAAGACAGCAATGGGAAGAAACTCATCCTGCTGTTGCTGACTTTGAGGATGGAGGAAGGGACCAGGAACCAAGGCATGTGGGCAGCTTCTAGAAGCTGGAAAGGGCAAGGAAATGGATCCTCCCCTAGAGCCTCCAGAAAGGGAAGCAGCTCTGTTAACACCTTGATTTCAGCCTGGTGAGACCCATTTCAGACTTCTGAACTACAGAAGTGTGAGATAACAAACGTGTGGCTTTAAGCACAGTTAGTGTTAATTTGTTACGGCAGCAGTCAGAAACTAATACAGAGACCAAAGGGAGAAAAGAAGCAATGCCCCATGAAATGGCTCAAAGAGTACCTGGAGTTGAAAGTGGGGATGTTCACGAGTATGTTAATAGAAAAACTTGTTTAAGAGAACCCTCTAGACTCAGAAGGGCAATTGATTGAGTCCACAGAAACTGCCCACATTCTGCCCACACAAAACCATCAAATAGAGGCCAGAGAATGTTAGAGCTGGAAGGAATCCTAGGAATCATCTAGTCCAGCTCCTTCATTTCTCAGATGGGGCATCCAAGGCTCAGAGAGATATGATTACTGGAGCTCACAGAGCAGAGAAGGGAATGAGTCAGGACGAGAATTCTGCTCTGACCCTTCTGCCAGCACTCCCTGCACCACACCATGCTCACAAAATCATTATTTTACAGATGGAGGGATTATCCACTTAAACTTCAAATAAATCTGTAGGAATATTTTTGAACCCTCCAATGCTAATTAGTGAATTGACTCAGACTAAGATAGTGTTCTGCCTCCTGTACTCCTCAGAGCTGTATCTGTCCATGGGGTCTCTCCTCCCTCTCTGATTTGGACCCACAGCTGCACGTCCTCAGGACTCTGCTCACCCTCTGTCACCTGTACAAGGAAGTAGCACGTGCGGGCATTGTGTCCAGATAGACCTGAGTTCTTGTTTTGGTTTTGCCCCTGACATGATATGGTGTATCTCTTAGAGTAACATGGGTAATCTCTCAAAGGCTCAGCATCCTTGTCTGTAAAATGGGGATAATAATTGAATTGGATAGGATCTAATAAGATAATTCACATAAAGCTTTTAGCACAGAGTCTGGGACACAGTAGTGTTCAACAAGATGATAGCTGCTGCTGTTATTTTTATGGAGGCCTTCCTCGGCCCCGCCCTCTGCTTCCACATCTGTCAGAATGAGGCATCTTTTTGTGCGTTCCTGCGGAATCGTGTGCTACCTCTCATAGCATTTATCACGCAGGGCTAAAACATGTAATTTTCTTGAATGTCTCCCTGCTCTGGACTGTAAGCAACTTGGAGTCAGTAATGGTGGCTTCTTGTGTTTGTATCTCCCAGTATCTGCCTCAAAATTTGACAAAAAAAAAAAAAAAAAAGAAAAAAAGAATGGCTAACACTTATTGAGTGCTTACCACATGCCACTGTTCTACATATTCCACATAGAATAACTCATTTTATCCACGTGGTACGTCTGAGACCTAGGTACTGACATTCCCATTTTATAGATGGGGAAACTGAGAGCTCTCACTTTCCAGCCTTTTCTTTTATTTCTGCCTTCTACATTTTCAAGTCATCTTTCTTTCTCAGACAGATTATACTTCTCCTACAGAGTTTCCAGAGAGAAATGTGGGGAGGTGGCTGCTGCAGCTGGAGGGGCCAATTACAAACATTCCAGGGGCTTACATGCAGGCAGACAGAGGCTTTTATTCATCATCTCATCACTCAAAAAATGTCTGTTGAATGGATTAATAAATGAATGACTTATATACTGGATAAAAACAAAACAAACCAGCCAACTAAACAAACAAAAACAAATAACCTGATGCAGCTTTCTTTAATACTCTGAAAACAGCTCCATCTTTGCTGTGGCCTCATTTGAAAGTCAAGTACCAGTGTGAAATCTCCTGGTGTTGCTCGTCTAAATTCCAGTTGGTCTCTCAGGCACAGCAGATAGGTAATGACTACTAATTAGTTAGCTATTGATTTTTTGGGTTTTGCTTTCCCAGCGTGGGTAAATGAAGTTCTCAAGGAGGGTGGGAAGGAGTGGTGCTTATTTTGAATTCCGTAAGCTCTCTTCCAAGATCTTCCAGGATTCAACATTTTTTTTTTTAAGTTTTTTTTTTTCCCCCCAAAGCCCCTGTAGATAGTTGTATGTCATAGTTGCCCATCCTTCTAGTTGCTGTATGTGGGATGCGGCCTCAGCATGGCTGGAGAAGCGGTGCGTTGGTGCGCGCCCGGGATCCGAACCCCGGGCCACCAGTAGCGGAGTGCACACACTTAACCGCTAAGCCACCAGCCCGGCCCCAGGATTCAACATTTTTATGCTATAGGTGCATTTAACTGGAAATTTGCTTTATCGCTACTACTTATGTTCTCTGCAGGGTTAGATATTTAGTGTGGAAATATTCCTATGAATACATGACACTTGAGGGTGTAGCTGACCATTCCTAATAGAATCTGGGAATTGTTATTGCTACTGAATTTCCTATCAGACAGGCACCATTGTCATCCAAGTGGGCTAGATATTCATGTACTATAGGTTGATGTGGAAATTCATTTTCAAATGAATTCTGAGATTTGGAGAATATAAGATCCTTCACTAACTAGAGATAGTAAGATCTTTATAGTTTTGGGCATTGCAGAAAACTCTGAAAAGAAGTACCCTCATTCCCAAGGATAAAAATTAGCTGATACCAACTGAACTTCCTTGAGTTTTCTTTTGGCTAAAATTTCTAAGTCTGACACATGAGAGGAATTTCACTTCATCTTCATTGTAGGAGGAGTGGGCAGTTTAAGCTGTTGGACTTAGTTTCAGATGGAAATACAGTGACATAACCTCACCCTGCTCTCACTACGTGGTTCTGGGCCTCTAGTTCCAAGGATTGCCTGTGAGGGGTTACCATCAGCTGGGAATAATTAACACGATGGAAGCTACTTGAAAAACATCTGTCCACAAAGTTATGGGTAGAGAGAGAGTAGCTGGAAAGGAAAAGAATCACAAAAAGATTAAAGTCTTGGAAAAGAGGGTTTATTAGTAAGGATCTCTAATTATTCATAAGACAAGACCACAGAGATGAAATAATGCTCCTAAAGTATACTGAGTGGCAGTGCACACCACAGTAGGCAAATAGGCAAAGGACAGGAGCTGATTTTTCTCGAAATAACTAATGGTTACTCTACCTGATTAAAAGATGGTCAACATCATGACCAATAGAAGATGAAAATTAAAGAGAAAATGTGGAATCATTTTTCTTGTATCACACTGGCAAAGATCGAAGAGATCTGCTCCCACCCAGCAGTCTCGGGTGAGAGAAGAGGGGATTCCCTCACTCCCATACATTGCAGAAGTTGATGAGAACTTGTCTTAGTCTGCTCCGTAACAAAGTACCACACACTGGGTGGCTTAAACAATAGAAATTTAGTTTCTGACAGTTCTGGAGACTGGGAAGTCCAAGATCAAGGTGGCAGCCAATTTGGTTCTGGGTAAGAGCTCTCTTCCTGGCTTGCAGATGGCCACCATCTTACTGTGTCCTCATACGATGGATCTCCCTGTCTCTGTCTCTCCCCACCTCCCTTCCTCTTCTTATAAGGGCATCAATCCCATCAGACCAGGGCCATCCTCTCATGAACTAATCACCCCCCAACGGCCCTAATACCATCACATTGGAAGTTGGGGTTTCAATGTATCAATTTGGGGGTGGAAAACAAACATTTAGTCCATAACAGAGCTTAAATTGGCCAACTTTTTGGAGGACAATTAGGCAGTATATATCAAAACTTTAACAAAGAGGCTATTTTGCTCCAGCAATTCCAGTAACAGGAATTTATCCTAAGGGAAAACTTGGACCAGTGTTCAAAAGTATCCCTACAGGTTGGTCACTACAGGGTGCTTATATTAGAGAGATGTTGGAAATGCTGAATGTATCCACCAATCTGGGACGAACTGAGTGAATTATGATATATCTCTAACGGGGGTTAGTACGTTTTCTTAAAGGACCACATGAAAATATTTTGGGCTTTGTGATCAAGAGACAAAACAGAGAGAAGGTTATGTAGGCACTAATATAATATTTAAAATGTAACCATTTAAAAATGTAAAAATCATCTTTAGCTTGTGGGCCGTACAAAAACAGGCAGTGGGCCAGATTTGGGCTGCAGGCCTTAGTTGTCAGTTTCTGGTCTTTACAGTGGAATACTATAAAGCTATTGAAAAAGATGACATCGATCTATATTTATTGACATGGAAAGATACCTACAATAAATTACTAAGGGGAAAAAAGCATGTATACTGTGATTATATACTATAGCTTGCATATATACATTCAAAACAGCATGTAAATTATGACTGTGTTTTTGTAAAAATCAAATTTTTGCATATGAATATATATGCATACAAAGTCTAAAAGGCTACAAACCAAAATATTAACTCTGGTTAACTCTGGGTTGTGGATTGGGGTTATCTTTATTTTCTTCTTTAAAAATTCCTATATTTTCTGATTTGGGGAAGAGAGTGGGCGTATATTACTTCTATAATTTTAAAATAACATAAAACTGTTAAAAATCCCCTAAGCCTCTAAGAAACAAACACAAATAAGTAAGAAAACAAAGCACTATTATACAGAATATTGCTAATTGCTAAGTGTTATGCCTGAATTTGAGGATATAAAATAAAGAGAATTCAATTTACCTTTCAGATGATAAATTTAAGATAACATCCTGACACTGAAAGCTTTAGCAGAAATTTTTTTCCCTTCCATTTCCTAGAAAGTTATAAGTGCAAATATGAAGGCAGGGAATGGTCTGATTAAACCCTCAATACCCTTTTCAAACATCTAATCATTCATTTCTATTGCTTATTTAAATACAAGGTTTAGAATCCACACTGTAATAAAAATCTCATAAGACAACCTTGGTGGGAATGGAAGATATATTGATGTTTTCTCCCATAAAGAAAATGAAAAAATTTAAGTTCAATCACAGCTTTTAGTTTTAGCATGAGAACATTGCAAAGCCAGTGAAAATACAGTCTTGTAGCCAGAATAAGAATGTGACCAGGGAACAACAGTTTCAGAAACATGGTACTAACCTATTTAGCTAAAATCAATAAATAACTCATTTTTCATCTCGAATGAATTAGTTACCCACTGCTTGCAAAATATCCCTCTTGGACACATTCTTTAAAATTAGCTTTTTAAGTTTCTATCACCACCATTGGAAGAAATTCCCTCTATGAGTGGACTCTCTGAATTGTCGATTATCCCTAGCGATAGCAGCTTGTTTTCTTTGGGAAATGCAGATGTATGTGTCCAATAAAAATGTACTGAATGAGTAATGGTCACTAACTTTGAAGAGTTTGTGTCTGGTAGGGAAATAGATGTTTAAATGTTTTGAGTTAAGTAGTTCTGTTTATGTAGCAAAGCCAAATAATTGTAACAATGATAATAATAAATGCTTTGATTTATTAAGTACTTTCTAGGCCAGGCCCAATATGAGATAACAGTCTTCTAGGACACAGGTATTACTACATTCATTTTATGTACAATTAAAGTTCAGAGAGGCAAAATAACTTTTGAAGTCACACAGCTAATAAGTGGTCAAGATGTGATTCAAACACAGACCTGCTTTAATTTTGTGCACTTTCGGCTTTGCCAAACTGCCCATCATATAGTACAAATATAAACCATAATTGTATTATCTATTAGTCTGTTCTTGTCAATCATTCCCACACATAATGTTGTAGTCAGTTTGGGCTACTATTATAGAATACCATAGACTGGGTATTAGTAGTATTAACAGACTGGGTATTAACTGGCTTAAACAACAAACATTTATCTCTCACAGTCTGGAGATTGGAAGGCTGAGATCGGGGTGCCAGCATGGTTGGGTTCTTGGTAAGGACACTCTATCTGGTTATGTCCTCACATGGCCTCTCTTTGGTGTGTCCTCTTTTTATAAGGACATTAATTCCATTGAGGGGGCTGCACTCTCTAGACTTCATCTAAACCTAATTACCTCTCAAAAGCATCACCTACAAATACCATCATATTGGGGATTAGGGCTTCAACACAGGAATTTTTGGGGGACACAGATGTTCAGTCAATAGCGTGTAATAATGAGTTGTTTACTGCTACAAAACTATATCTGAGAGGACTACTATGAATTCTATGAAACCGTTGAACTCAGAAGGACTCAGTCTTGATCATTAAAAGACAGCAGCCATATGCATTGCCTCAGTGAACATTTGCTGTCATCAGTTTCTTTTCCTTTTACACAGAAATATGCTCTTGACATCATGCAGTCCTTGGTGATGGATAGCTGCTGTCAATTTCGACCCTCAGTCCCTTTGTGATGCGTGCTACAGACTCAGGTCTTAGGCAGGTCACATGCTTGCAATTCACAGACTACTGCCTCTGTAGCAACCCCTGTTGCTGCCTGATAAATGGTTAATTGCTTCTTAGATACCCTTTTGTTCCAAAGATCTAGCACTTACAACAAAATGGACTATGCAGAAACAAAATTTGAACATGCAATTTCATGGACAGAGCGGGGAAGAAACCCAACAGACAAACAAAATCCCTCTTATTCTTTGCACATAGACTCTAAAACATGTTCCAATTGTTGCCCTTAAATTTTCAAAACTGGGAGCACTGGTCATCTCTCATATTTCCTTGAATTTTTTTTTTTTTTTTTTTTAGCCAGAGGCAGCATTCATTCATTTATTTGTACCCTCCCTTGTTCCTCACTCATCCATTCATTCCATCATCTGTTGAGAGCATGCTCTATACTAAGCATCGGCCTGGATATAGGGCATAAAGCCAAACGAAAGATGGTCCCTACTCTCCAGGAACTTTTGGCTTTGTGTTGTACAGTCATCCTTCATATTGTGACTACAAGACACCATAATGTGGGTAAAAAGTGGAAATCTATATAATGGTTAGCTCTCATCACAGTGATGCTGGGTAACACATAGTCCCAAACTCAATGGATCCAAATGATAATTGGTTACTCTTACTCATGTGTCTATGAGTTGGTTGGTGTGTATTCGTTTCCTAGGGCTGCCCTAACAAAATACCACAGACTGGGTGACAAACAATAGCAATTTATTTCCTCACAGTTCTGGAGGCTGGATGTCCAAGATCAATGTGATGGCAGGTTTGGTTTTTTCTGAGGCCTCTCTCCTTGGCTTGCAGGTGGCTGCCTTCTTGCTATGTCTTCACACCATCTTCCCTCTGTGTGTATGCACCTGTATATGTCCTGATCTCCTCTGATTATAAGGATCCAGTCATATTGGATTAGGGCTTACCCACGTAACCTCATTTGACTTTAATACCTTCTTAATGGTCCTATCTCCAAATATAGTCACATTCTGAGGTGCTGGGGTTAGGACTTCAACATATGAATTTTGGGGGGACAGAATCCAGCCTGTAATAGATGGGGTTTAGTCGATCTCAGCTGGGCTCAGGTGGGGTTGGCTGGTCTCAAGTCTTTCAATCTCCTGGAGAGGCAGGCTAGCTAGGGCATATTTGTCACATGGCAGAAGTCAGAAGCTTCCAGAAAGGTGAGCAGAAACATGCAATGCCTCTTAAGGGCTTGGCTCAGGACTTACACACTATCACTTCCACCTACATTCCATTGGCAGAAACAAATTCCATAGCCAAACCCAGCTTTAATGGGATGGGAAATGAACTTTGCCTCCAGCAGAAAGAACTGCAGACTCAGAAGACAAAGTGTGAGAATATAGGGAGAGGTGAAGAATTGGTTACAGTGATGTAGTCTACCACTACATCATTAGTGGAATGCACTAATTCAGTCTGGAGTTTTCTCTACCTGAAGTGAACTGCATATTTATTTTGCTTCTGAGTGGTATTTAGCATTGAGAAGTTTCAATCAGTTTCTAAAATGAGTAACAATATGCTTGTACTATTTGAGTAATTTCAAAATCCTTTTCTGAAACAACTACATTAGCCATCCTATTAGTTGAGTAAAAATGATCACAACCTGGTATCCAAGTGTTTTGCTCAGTAGACAGAGCACCATCTATCTAGACAGAATGAAATGAGGCTGACGTCCCAGCTCTGATGCACTGAAGCCTGCTGTTTTACAGCCATTGATTCTCTCAGAAAGCACTCCAACCGATGTATGGGATAAGGAGAGATCGGCAGACAATCACTGTCACGACTGTGAAGACATTTCAAAGTGGATGTCCCTTGACAAAGGGTCAGTGTATTTAGAAGAACATGATTAGGTAATAATGTGGTGGAAGTCATTTAAATATCCTGTAGGCAATCGAAGTGGAAGGTACACTGTGAAAAAAGGAAGTATCATCAGTGCATTTGCTGAGAGTGAAAATTGGAATGGCGCCTCTTGTAGTTACCTCATAGGTAGCCCTTGGCTTATTCTACTCCTCAGCTCATCCCGGGGTGTGGGCTCCACCAGCGATATGGAGGGAAGGATTGCTAGGTGGGAGATTAATATCTGTGGGATTTGCTATTAGACAAGAGAGAGGGAAGTAAAACAGATGGGGCCACCTTAGGGAAGGAAGGGAAATTTATGGGAATAAAATAATTAGAGCGACTGAAGTAGAGAAAAAAAAAGATAAAGAAATGAGAAAAGGCTAAATAAAATTTTCCAGAATGGCTTTTCTGGCCCCTGGGGCTGATGATTACATTCTCCAGGGTTCATGAGTTTTATGAAACTTTACTATCTTTATATTTTCACTTCTCTTTATTTGATGGCAAGCTAAAGAAAAATTAATTGAAGAATATGCTGCATGACCCACATCATTATCTTTTAACGGGGTACCTCCCAGAAATTTTAGGCCTGCATTTGCTATTCTATTTACCATCTTATTTGTGCTAAACATAAGCGAAAAAAAATGTGCTAGGACACTGGATGAAAAAGTGATTCATAGCAGTTCAAATATGAAAAAATATGAATTAAATAACACATGACATGTGGCTGCTCAACATGAAAGAACCAACACTTCAAAGTACTCGTTGATGCTGCTCTGATCCTGAATGTGTACATACCTCTTTGCAATAATTTATTAGTAGCAACTATAGTATTAAATATGGAATTATGAATTTTTTAAAAATGACATTGTAAAAGATTCCAGTATTTTGTTTCCTGATGTACTACTACATTGTCAGACCCATCAATAAAATGGATCAGGGTTACATTTGAATTCAGCACTAGAAAGGAAAAATAACAATGGGGTAGTGGTGAAAGCTTCAATGATGATCCATTTTGCTGAAAGTCAAAAGTATCAAGTCAACAATAAGTGAAACCAAAGGCATGTGGACATCTTTCTTCTATTAACCTCAGTGTTGGTGATCTGCTCTCAGTAAACATCATCCATCACATTAATGATTTTTGAAAAATTGTATTGGTGTTGTAGTTTTATTTGTATTTACTGTAAATTTATTTTTGTTAGAGTTGTCTAAGAGCTATAAGCACAAGGAGTTCATATTTTGTTTAATGTTTTTCATGTTTTAAAAACATTACAATAAAAATTATTTAAATTAATACCAGAGGTATTAGAGAATTTCTTTTCCTCATAGAAGTGAGAGAGAATCTGTTTCCTCACCATTTCTGGTTCCTGGAGGCCGCCTGCATTCCTTGATGCATGGCCTCTTCCACAACCGCTCCTCGTATGCTGTCATCACATCTCCACTTCCTCCTCTGACCCTCTTACTTCCCTTTTAAAAGAATCCTGGTGATTACATTTAGGGCCAACCTGGATAATCCAGGATAATCCCCCATCTCAAGATCCTTAGCTTAATCACATCTGCGTAGTTCCTTTTGCCATATAAGGTAATATTCAAAGATTCCAGGGATTAGAATGTGGACATCTTTAGGGACCATTACTCAGAGTATCACATAGGGACAGTTATACTAAGACCCAGGTTAGAAAAAGGAATGTGAAGTAAGGTTGAACAGGGAGGCGGTTCCTTCATGGAACAATGTATCCAGTATTTAACTTAATCATTTGATGGATGAAACAATACTTGTAGGTAATCTCCTGAGAGAGAAATATTGAACACAAGAAAGATTTGGAAAATGAAATTTTGGGAGAAGAAAATATAAGGGTATTGTAAATTTTTTTTGAAATGTAGACAGAGATGCGAATGTTGGTAATCAGCTGTTCTTCTCATCAAGATCCACTGGATGTTAGTAATCGCCTATTGTTCTGAAGGGAAGCAGAGTATGCCACCCCGAAAGATGACTCTCTGGCATAAGGATTATTTTGAGCTGATTATTTTATTTATTTATTTTTTGGTGAGAAAGATTGTCCCTGGGCTAACGTCTATGCCAATCCTCTTCCATTTTGTACGTGGGACGCTGCCACAGCATGGCTTGATGAGCCGTGTGTAGTTCTGCGCCTGGGATCTGAACCTGCGAACCCCAGGCCGCTGAAGCGGAGCATGCAAACTTAACCACTATGCTACAAGGCTGGCCCCTTAAGCTGATTATTTTTGAGAAACAGCAGACATAGGAGGAGCTCTGAAGATAGAGTAGATGTTACTCCTTTGTGTGGGAAATTTATATTTATGAAGGAAATCTCCATTTGTAAGGGTGTACCTCTCTATACCAGGAAGAGAAGGATGGCTCTAAGTCACAAGAGAATCTTATCAATGGAGAAGGTTTAGACTTAAACCTTCATAACCAACCTTACCCTTGTTTACTGTGCTTTTGCTGGTCCCCTCCCCCTAACTGGCTTCTCCCACTTCTTTCTTTCGTCTTTAGCTGAAGATGGTATTTAAGGCCGAAGCTTGGACCATCTTGAGGAGTTATTGTTTTCCTGGGTATCTCCCATGTACACATGAGATATACATGTTAATAAACCTCTGTTTGTTTTTCTCTTGTTAATCTGTCTTTTATTATGGGGGGTCTCGGCCAAGAACTCTGAAGGGCAGAAGGAAAATTATTTTTCCTCTCCTATAGTTCACATAAACCACAGAAAAACTGGTTTAGATTCCAGAGAAAGGAGGAAAGGCCCACTGGTTTTTTGGTTCAGTGAAATTATTAGCTACTGGTATAGACTGCTAACAAATTTTTTGGAATCTTCTGGAAAATTTTAAGGCGAAGATGGAACACTATACCTTGGAAAGTAGTGGGAGACAGTTTGGAGAGGCACAGTGTGGTGTGCATTTAGAAGTGTTTGAATGCCATGAGTCATAGCTGGCCATTTTTGAGGTGCCCTCCAAGATATGAGCTTGTTCTCAAGCCTTTCTGGTTGTTCAGCTGACTTGGAAGAAGTTTGTGGCCAATGGTAACTGGTTATGTGTTCCAGGGAGCAAAGTTACAGAACTCTGTTACCAGCTTAGATAGTCACAGCCACGTTTACAATAACACAATGCAGTAGTGTGTTCAGGTCCTCCTTCACTGTGTACAGCGACCTCCCAGAGTGAGGGTTGCACCAGGGCTGCCACGTGCACTAGTGCAGACCCTGTCTCAGACAGGGCTGCTTCCCGCCTGTGCCACCTGAGGGACCACACGGGGCCCAGGGCTTAGGAGTGTCCTGCGCTCCCTTTAATGCTCTGCTGCTGCTGTCTTGAAAGTCTTAATAATTTTTGAACAAAGGGGACTGCATTTCCTTTTATACTGACTCTGCCAATTATGTAACTGGTCCTGCCTGCACGACCTCAGCCAGTGTCCCTGTCACTCTCCAGTGTATGGTCAAGTGGTCCAAATTAAAAACAAAAATGCATACCTGAAAATCATGTAATGAGAGTAGAAGATCATGTAAGGAGAGTAGAAACAGCAATTACAACAGTCTGCATGTCCTAAGTTATCACATCAGGCACTGTTAGGCAGGCAATATTTCCCTTTTTTCCTCACAGCCATACAGCCGAGTCTAGGTTATTTCTGCTATTTTATAGAACAGGAAACTGAGCCTTGGCTGCAAGAAAACTTGCCCATGCTTTATGGAGCTGGTGCACAGCTAAGCCAAAAATCAGACAAAAATCTATGGTTCCAAAGCTTATGCGTCACCAAAATTAACTGTCTTCCCTGTCACTTTCCTGGCAGGTATTGTATTTTAGAAGGGACAATTGCCTTCCTGGCTATTTTCTTAGGGGAACTCGCTCTCCTTTTGGATATCTCCAGCTGCAAGAAACTTCTTACTCATTATGAAATATGGAAAAAGCTCTGCACACAGGGATACTTATTGCAGTATCATTTAAATATATAAAACATTTGAAACAGTCTCAATGGCCAACAGTATACGGTGGTACATCCACAAAATAGACTGCTATATAGTTACATAAATTGCGTTTATGAAGATTTTAATGATCTAGAAAGTAATTTTTTACCATGTAAATGTTATGATACAAAATTGTTTATTTAGATCATGTGAAAAGTACAGAGAGAAAAGACTTGAAGGAAATACGCTAAGGTATTAGTAGAGAGAATTTCAGGACTAAGGGTAGTTTTTATTTCTTCTTTGTGCTTTCCAAACTTTCTACAATGTAAATTCTATTTATAATTTTAAAAGGTGGATGGGAAGTATGTTGTGTTCTCTAACCAATACATATTTATCGAGCACCCATGATGTGACAGTCACCGTTCTTGGCCCTGGCAGTGAATAAGACCAAGTCCTTGCCCTCACTTACCTTACATTCTGTAACTCTAATTTTAATGAACTCTGTTATCATTACTTAGGCATCCATGTCAAGCTACTAGGCACTCTTGGATTCACAGGCAACCAAAATTTTAGTTTTTTATTTTAAATGAACTGTTAGGTCCATCCTGTTCTCGCAAAGTTGATTTTTTCATTGAATGGGCTCAGTCTCTTGAGATGTTTTTACTTCCGGAGTTTTAATTCTGACAAAGAGTGTATCAGTTGTCACTTCTAGCATTGAGACCTTTATACATAACTCAAGCATATTTTCTCTGACTTTTGTAGGGGAGGAAAAATCTCTTTCTCTACCCAGCTTAGGTTCTCCAGCTGGGGCCCTTTAAATTAGACTGTCATAAAACAGATTAACAAGAGAAAAATGAACAGAGGTTTATCCAGAGATGGGTAACTCAGAGAACTTGAGTTTATATAGCATCTTAGCAAAGGAACAATAAGTTTTTAGGGAAGTGACAACAAAGAAAAGGACCTTGTGTCCCTAGGGCAAATGGAGGGAAGGCAAATACATGGGAAACTAACGTTAGGTCAAGGCTAGTTGGTAAAGTTTGATATGCAGATTCCTCTGGTGCCATCTCCAGGCTGGTGAAGGTCTCAAGTTGTCTCCAGTGATTAACTTTTTTCCTTCTTGCTAGAGAGGGGAGGAGGGGACGCCTTTGAAAATTTATGTCCCACTTTTAGCAAATAGGGGGAGGGCAGGAAGCTTTTCTGTGTTTGCTGCTTTTTAATTGCCTTCAGCTCAAAATAATTCTTAAGTCAAAGAGGCATATTTTGGGATGACATATTCTAGTTTCCTTCACTTTATTCAGGCCAACACTAGAGATAATGATGGAACAGCTCCAAGTATGGAGTCAGACCTCACCTATAAGTCCCACCTTCGAGTCCCTGGTAGTCCCACAAACTCTGGGTGTGACCGTTAAACAACTGGTTCATCTACTGTATATGTTTACTAGGAAGTCACGAAAGATTTTTCCAAAAGCCTAATTGACTGAGATATATTATATTTATGGAATGCTCCCATTAAGCCAGTTTAGCAACTCTCTCAAAGAAGGAAACGAGGTCAGTTGGACACTTCTTGTTTTTAGAGAGCCCACACCACTTTGCAGGGTCCGCTGTCTGTGCATAAAGTTTTTTTCTAAAAACCTACAAACCATCAGTTAAGTAATTTGTTATAGAATTTCCCGGTGAATAAGTTCATGTGTCTAGGGTTTGGGAATTTGCTTTTTTTGTAAATCAGAACAATATTTTCCCATAATAAAGTCCTTAAGGTGCTGAATGGAGAATCACAAATACCTTGATAGGTGGTCCTTGAGATGGAAAATAGTCTCTAATCCTGATTAGCCAGAAGACCATAGAGTGTCTTGGCCTCCTCTCTGTGGTCCTGAAGGCCCTCAGAGAGAGGTGAGGTCTGTTAATTAAACACTCTTCATCTAAAACAAAGCTGGCCGGCACAGGGAGATTTCAGAAGAACCATAAATGTGAATTTTATTTTGCATTTAAAGAGCCACGCTTTATGCGATTGACATGTTGGAGAAAAGATTGATAGGGGAACTTCTTAAGAACATGAGAGGGGCTGGTAATTTGCATATTAATTTATGTGCCCAAAATGAATGCAGACAGCCATAAAATGCACTTGTAATAATTATACTACCATTGAACTGTGGGCTTTTAATTAAATGGAATGTTTTTATCTTGTGTTTTTTCACGTTAGCCATGTTGCTATGGGTGTCAAGCTGTTCTTGCAAATCAAAGCGTTAGAGATGCCTGATCCTCGGCTTTCATCGCTCTGCGGCCCGCAGTGGCCCGCGTTCCAGGACTGTGGCAGCTGAGTCTGGTGCTCTGCGCAAGCTCTGGGTGCCTCTGCTTTATACTCGCTTTAAAAGAGGGCACTGGAGACCCAGCTCAGTCACACTGGCATGGGACAGGCACGACAAACCCCGGCTTTGGAAATGAGAAAGAAAGGATGCTTGCAGCCTGGGGGCCTTTTAAATAAATCAGAAAACCAAGCCCTGGGTGTTCTTGAGACACTTTTGCATTATTTGTTTGTCGGAGCTAGCTATTTTGATCTCCATCTCCATTGTGAGCATATCAGTGTTCCAGGCAGAAGCTGTGTTATACAAATGATCATTTTCACACTTTCCAATGCAGCAACAAGAATGCTCTTTTCTCCTCTTTTTCCTTCAAAAAGGCTGTTAAGTGGGGCCACTTGAGACTGATGTGAGCGAGTGCCATTGTGTTTTGGTGTTCTGAGCTGGACACCGCTGAGCTTCTTGTTTTCCATCTGAGTCGCACCGTCCCAATCCATTATCTTCACGGCAAGAGCAGAGACGGGGCACATCCAAGCCAGTGACACCCAGGGGCTCAAGGGCACTGGAGCTGGGGTTGGAGAATGTCTGTTGACATAAAGTGAGTAGCATGCAGTTCACGTGTCCAAGGGAATTCACAGGGAGAGTGACGTCATCGATACCCAAGCCTTAGTGTTCATTATGACTTTTGCTACAACTTACATGCCCAGAGATTGTTTACAGCAGCTCTGCCAGTTTGGCGTTGCCCGTTTCAAATTGATTTGTGACCAATTAAACTTCAAAAACTTTTAATATGCCTCAGTTTACCTTTTAACAACAGGTAGGTATGTTTCATAGAACTTCAAGTCAAGGATGGGGCTGGGATTCAGAAACAATCATTACAGGAACCCAGAATTTGGCTAAAACCTAGGGAATGTTCTGCCTATCACTCGGTCTCGGTTTTTCTCTGTTGTTAGCTCTTCATTCTTTTCTCTTGACAGACTGGGTCTCCCTGCGGATCTGTCTGCAGGGCAAGCAGAGCCAGAGACCACCAAGACCTCCCAAGTGCTGATCCAGCCTCGCAGCGTGTCTCTGTCTCTGACACTCTTTGGCTCCCTCAATTCCAAATTCCCATAGAAGGGACCACGCCCAGCCTGGATGGATTGTCTACCCCTAGTCCAATCAACTGTGGCCTGGGAGTGTGAGTGAGTGTGAGTGTGAGTGTGTGTGTATCTGCATGGAGGAGCAGGCCTGGCTGACAAATATGACTATGGACTGGTGGGGACAGTTAATGACACCCACACCAGGTGCCCTTGTCTCTGCCTTTACTTCTTTTTACTGTGACATGCTCATTGACTCCATCTAGGAATTTTTCTAATAAGGCAGAGGATCATGAAAAGTGGGACCATGATGGTGGGTCTTGGCGAGTCATATCTTGTTAAAGCTTTAGGGCTTTAACAGAGCTCTAAGTGCATTACATGTTCTTCAGACGAGTCACTCAGGAGATCATTAGCGTAACCACGGTCAGATACTCAGAGTTGACAAGCTAGGAGAGAGCGGAAACAGATTGAGATCTCTCAGGCTGAGTCTAAGATGCTTCTGAGAGCTAGATCAATGCCAACACACCATTGCCCCCCAGATAAAAGAAGGATTTGGTCAGAGAGCCCTCTGAAATTATACCTGTCAGATACTGAGCGGTCCACATAAAGACAGTCCTTGTTATAGCAATAATGAAAATTTTGAAAACAGGGCCACAGATTTTATCTGTGACTCTCTGTAATCTCCTAAATTTTAGTTTCTGCTTTGCCCTATTATTTCAAGCTCTCTTCTCCCTCTTTTGTGCCTAATTTGTTGTGATGAAGTTGCATGTTCTATGGCTTTTGCTTCATATTTTCCTGCAATTCACAAAAGCTGCAAAAAAATTTTTTAAGCTGTGAAATTAAAAGCTGAAGAGAGGAAAAGCTGCAATTGTGAAGTTTTAATTATTGCTATTATGACATGAATTATCAGGGAATAATCAGAACATAAATTTCTGTCCCACCCAAGAGACAAATAAGAAGCCACTCATCAGGAAACTTGGTCACCTCCTTTGTTACAAATCCTGAGTGACATTATTACAGAAGGTGCATAGGCCTCACCAAAGAAACACACACCCAAAGCGGGCTGATGGTGTGATTTGGTTTCTGTGTAAATATCATGGCTGCCTTTCTTTCTATCTCACAGTGCCATAGCACTTTCTTTCTCTGTAGTGCCACAGCCTATTGTGTATTAAAATCATGTGTATTCATGTCTTCTTTTCCTTAATAGATTGTAAAGTCCTTGAAGGCAGGGCGTGTGTCAGATTATACAATTTGCAATTATATAATTGGGTGTTGGCTTACTATTTTTTTCTTCTGTGTTCTCTATTCAGACACTGTTGGTATCTTTGAGGGAGCCTGTTATACATGTCAAATTAAGAAACAGAAACTTTATTAAATTGGAGTTGAGAGGCCAAAAGGGGGAGCTCTCATACCCTACATGATAGCAGAGCCCAACAGGAAGAAGAAAGACTTCCTCTTCTTGATCTGGCAAGAAGCTCAGCCAATGAGAGACTGTCACAACTTAGCCAATGAAAAGCCATTACACATCAACTCTCAGTGGACTTCCTCCAATGGACTTTTTATTTACAATAGCTCTCCCAGCTTCTTCTTCCCTCTCCCTTGCTGCTGGGGGACTTGCAGGTTACTTGCGTTCTAGACCCAGAATTGCAAATCTTTGCTGATCCTGAATAAACTCATTTTTGCTGGAGAAATAACTAGCTGGCTATTTGTTTAAGGACAACATACAACACGCTCTTCTCCATCTAAGTTTTGGATTGGTTGGAAAATTAGATAAAATGAGTCATGATGGGAAAATGGAAGTATCATCCTTGTCACAGATGGAGGCCATGGTGTAGAACTGGAAGGTGTAGGTTAATGTCTGAGCCCAGATGAGTGTGCACCTTCCTCTTCCTTAGATTAGCCCTTGGAAAGCCCTCTTGGAGAAAGTCAGAGTCTTCAGAGCATCCACACTCAACCAGATGGCTGTTTCTGCTGGTCCAGGTGGAGAAGAAAAACAGCAGAGCAGATCCCACCATCCTCTGCCTGCACAGAATCTTCGAGAGTTTAGCTTCACTCAATGGAGAATATGAACCAAGTCAATCAGGTAAGGCCTTCCGCCTATGTGACGAGGGGTTAGTAGTGGGGCAGGAGGCCAGGAGTGTTTGTGGTACAGTTTCCTCATCAAAACCAGAAGCAGGAAACTGCATTTCCCTACCCAGACTGTGAGCCGCATAAGGACAGTAGCCATGCCTTTGATCCCCCAATTTACACCCAGCACAGATCACTGTGCCTGGCCCTGAGAGAGTGCTCAATAAATACTGCCTACAAGATGAATGAAGAAACTTCCAAACTCCAATCCTGACAAATAGCAGGCACTCTGTAAATATTTGTTGAATAAGTAAATGCTTAAATGCTTTAAGCAGCACATTGATCCTGAAGATAATTGTAAATGATAATAATAATAATAATTTCATTATGATCATGTTCTACATCCTTTGATAACTCAACAATGGCAGCCTGCAGAGCCTTGTACTCAGGACCAGAAACACGGACCTTGGTCTCCAAGATTTGATTTTTGTGACTCTGACCAGCCAGTCTGAGGGACCCCAGGCTGCTGAAACAAGGCAGTTTGCGAGTCAGCCTCCTTCAAGGACTGGATGGGCTTGCTTTATGTATTTTTTTTTCAGCCCCTAAGTCCTAATTAACACAGGTAGACTTGCCATCCAAAGGCTGATGCCAGGACTGCTGACATTTAGAGATAATTAACCTTGGTTCCAAGTCCTCAAAGTGGATTCTGTAGTTATCTTGAATAGGAGAGGGAGTTGATACAATTAATTGGCAAATTTGATGAACTGAAGGTGTGTGATTAAAGACTGTTCAGTTTTTAGTGCAGCTTCTTGCAAATTGGAACACTCTTCTTTTATATATTTCCAGTTAGGTTTCCTCATTTCTAAAAGCTATTTAAATATATATATGTATAAATAATATTTCTAGAAATGTAAATTTTGGCAAATCATTCTGTCTTCCTTCCTCTACCCCCGGACGGAAATTTCTGATGGTAGAATGAGGTAATACATTTAATAGCTGTGTAGGCCACGTATAAAATCACCTTTTGAAGTAGTTCTAATTAGTTTCTTGTTTTTAATTTGAACTTGGAGTTTGATGCAGGTATTATGTTTGGTGGGTGGTGCCAATGGATCTCCTGGCCACAAAATGGCTGACAGGACAAGGCACCCCAATCACTCCTGAAATGGAGGCACTTCCTTTGCCCAAGAGAATCACTCCAAAACTCAGGGAGATGTTAAATTAACTTGTTTGTAATCTCATCGTGGAAAAACAAATAGAAAGCACTTAAATGCAGCCTGGGTTCAGTTCAAGCTTGCTGCTGTCTCAGGTGATGCTGAACAATTTGCCTCTTTGCCATGGCACTTGCCATTCACGTTAGTCAGGAAAACTTGGGCCTGGGGTGATAACTATCCTGCTGAGAGGGCAGTCTCTCTTTCTACCTCATCTTACTGGGTATGTGTAAAATAAGCCGTTGTGGGCTGAATTCTGTCCCCTAAAAAGATATGTTGAAGTATTAACCTCTGGTACCTCAGAATGTGACCTTATTTGGAAATAAGGCTGTTGAAATAGTAATTAATTGAGATGAGGTTATATTGGAGTAGGATGGGCCCTTAATCTCATATGACTGATGTCCTTACAAGAAGATGATATGAAGACAGAGACACAGGGAGAATGCCAAGTGATGATGGAGGCAGAGATTGGACCGATGTGGATTCGAGCCAAGGATTGATGGCCCCTGCCAGAAGCTGGAAGAGGCAAGAAAGGATTCCACCCAGAGTTTCAGAAGGAGTATGACTCAGCCTTGATTTCGGACTTTTAGCCTCCAGACCTCTGAGAGAATAAATTTCTGTTGTAAGCCAACCCAGTTTGTGGTACTTTATTCTGGCAGCTGTAGGAAAAGAATACAGAAGCATTCATGCTTGAGAAGTGGTCTCTGCAGCTCTTTTCTTGGAGATCTTGAAGGTCTAAACTTTCCAGATCCTCATAACAATCCCATTTTACAAGTCAAGAAATTCAAAAGTTGGAAATATTAAGTGTTCTTCTTAAGCACATTTGAATCTGGGTTTGTCTGAACCAGGAGCCTATGTGACATCCACTCTCCATGTCTGAGTGGCTTGCCCATAACTGGCTCTAGACTCCAGTCTGACACGCTTCTGTGGTGGTGGCAGTCCATGTAACTACACTGGCTTCTCCTTTAATCATCACTTTAGTGGATGTTTGAAGCCAACACACATGCGATGTCCTTCTCCTAAGTGCTCCACAAGTAAGTCGTACCTTCAAGCTTGCTTTCATAGTAGTCGTGATGTGTGATGTCAAGCTATTCACACTGGCCAGGACTAGGAATGCCATGTGCCACCATTTGCAGTGGGGCCACCAAGACGATGTAGGCAAAAGACTCAGGCCCAGGGCTGCTAAGATTCTGCCTTTTATTCTTGTTTCAATGCTTATACTTCTCTGTGAATGAGTCCCCTGGGGAGCTATTTAAAAATGCAGAGATTCCACAGAGAGTCTCACTCAATGAGTCTGGGGCCTAGGAATCTGAATTTTTAACAAATACTCCAGGAATTTCCCACACAAGTGGTCCATGGGCGAATGCCCTTTGAGAAATACTGCTCCAGGGTTGGAAGTACAGGTCGAGGGTGCAGTTTTGACTTTACAATATTAGCACCATGCTCTTGACACTGAAGTTGGCAGCCCATGGGAAAAAGCGTGTTTGGGGTGGACCCATGGGGTGTGCCCATAGGGATGCATTATATGTCTGTGAGCTGGAGAGACGATTGAGGGGGACAATGAAAGGGGCCTCCCTCAGAGGGAATTCACCTTCCCTGCCTCTGTTTCTTCTGAGAAGTCTTGGATTCCAATGGCCAGGCCACTTTCTTGGCTTCATTTTACTGCAGGCAGCTCACCAGAGTTCAGAATTAGATTGTTTTCCTTAGTAATGGAATTTGATTTTCAGCTTGTGAAAATATAATCAAGTTGCCTGGCCCTTTGACTTGGGCCTTACAGCAGCTTCTCGTTGGTTTCTACAAACTTGTTGGTGATAAGATTCGAGCTGTACCTGGAATTCCCACCGAGTTTTTCTTGGCTGCTCTGAGAAGCAATCGTTTTCACACCCATTATTTCCAGCTCATTTAAAATGTTTGTTGTGGAGGGAAACGGCCTTTGCTTACTACACCAGCAGGTCTTTTGCTGAAATCTGAGGCTTCTGTGTTTACAGAACGAATATTCTGGCTTAGACGGACAGTTATTTATCCCCTTCCTATGTCGAAAACTAAATGGGAAATAAACTCATGATAACTAATAGGGAACTGCACCACCTATGGCAACTCATTTCAGCATATAAATTTGTTTTCTTTTTCCTCGACATAAAAATCCTTTGTAAGTCTCCCTTGGTAGTATCCAAAATTGCATGTCTGATCTTTTATGCACCAATCACTCTTGAAAATATCCCTGCAATTTCAATGCTATCTGGAGCAGTTACTGTCCATATTCTATGTAAGGGTCTAATGGAGGAAGAGGAATAAATATTATGGCAATTATTACTATGAGCTTTACTTTAAGCGGCAAAGCCCAAGATTTCTATGGAGACATAAGTATATCAAACTGTATTTTTTATGGTCATATCTAAACTGGGCAATAATAGCATATCAATAAACTTCAATTACACTCAAGAAAATACTAAAAGTGAACCTCTAGTGACGTTCAATAAAGTCTACAGGCGCATTAGAGTTATACAGGGCAGTGACATCCATCTGGTATTTTTCAGTGACTTCTGGTCAATTACTACATTTCATCATGTGTAATCCTCTTTTATCTCCAGTTCCTGCTGGTGCGGTAATTCTCACTCTGCTACATCTGCGGCTTTACGGTGAATTTTTATCGCCTGTGAGTCAGTGCGTCCTTTCTCACCCCCGGATGTTGTTGAACTGTATTTGTTGAAGATTTAATTGCAAAGTGGTATAAAATATGGATTTAGAGACGTATAGGAAATATGTAAAATGATTGGCAGCATATTAAAAATAAGCATGCTTTGAAATTAAAGATTGTATTTCAGGCAAAGTATGGATGCCATCAGAGCACTGAACCTGGAGTTTGCAGTGTTGTTTTTAGAGGGTAAAAAACAAACAAAAGGAAACAAAACAAACAAGCAAAATCAACCCTGTCTAATGGCGATCTTTTGTACACATTTTATATATGTGTGTAAAATGTTTTTTGTGTATATGAACATGTACATGTATACAAATGTGAAATGTGTATGCTCATTTGTATATGTTATAAAACATATAATTTATATTTTGGAAAGTTGACTGTATTTTTGTAATAGACTTTATTTTTTAGAGCAGTTTTAGGTTCACGGCAAAATCAAAGAGAAGACACGGAGAGTTCTCATATAACCCCTGTCCTCACATATGCAAGCCTCCCCGACTATCAACATCCTTGACCAGAGAGGTATGTTTGTTACAATCGATGAATTTACTTGCCACCCTGTTATCACCCAAAGTCCATAGTCTATACTAGGGTTCACTCTTGATGTTGTACATTCTATGCCTTTTGACAAATGTATAATGACATGTACTCACCATCTTACAGAGTGTTTTCAGTGCCCTGAAAATCCTCTGTTCTCCAGCTATTCATCACTCACTCCCATCTTGCACAGTCTGATTCTCTTTATCCTATGATAAGTTGCCCTACCATACTGCATATGCATCCTTTCTTCCTTCTCTCTCCTCCTCTTTTCCTTCATCTCCTCCTCCCTACCCCCCTTCCTTCCTCCTTTCTTTCCAAAACTGTTTATTGTGCATCAACTTTGTGCCACATTCTCTGCTAGGTATTGTGAATGCAGTGGAGAGCAAAACAGACATGGTATCAGTCCTCTTGCAGCTTAGTATATGGTCAGGGGGACAGATATTAATCAGTGCTTACCAAATAAAAACACAGTGACATAATTGCTGGGAATAATGAGGAATGGACGCAAGGAGAAACAACAAAGAGGGGACCCAATTTAGGGATTGGTAATAGTTTTGAGGAAGTCACATTTAAGCTGAGATCAGAAGGAAGACTTAAGAGTTCACCAGGGCGTAGTGTTCTAAGCAGAGGGAATATGTTCTCTTCTAGATTGGGAAGCTCCTCAAGATTTCTTTTTGTTTGTTTGCTTTTAAATAAACTTTTCATTTTGGAATAGTTTTAGATTTAGGGATAGATTTGCAAAGATAGTACAGAGAATTCTGTGTGCACCCATCCAGTTTCGGTAAGATCTTATAATCTGACGTGACTATGATACATTTGTTGCAGATAAGGAATCAACACTGGTACATGTTATTAATGAAACTCCAGACTTTATTCGGATTTTACCAGTCTTCCCTTAATGTCTGTGTTCTGTTCTGGGTTCCAGTCCAGGGTACCACAGGCATTTAGTCATCATGTCTCCTAAGCTTCCTCTGGTCTGTGACAGTTTCTGACTTTCCTTGTTTTTCAGGGCCTTGGAGTTTTGAGGAGTACTAGTTGAGTATTTTGTAGAATGTCCCTCATTTCGGCTTTGCCTGATGTTCTTCTCGTGGTTAGACTAGAGTTATTGGTCCTGAGGAGGAAGACAATAGAGGTGAAGCGTCATTCTCATCACATATATCAAGGAGACATGTTACATGCGATCAACATGACTTATAACTGATGACATCAACTTTCATCACTTGGTTCAGGTACTATTTACCGGGATTCTCCACTGTACTTCTTTTCCCCACTTGCCATTCACTACTCATTGGAAGCAAGTCTCAAAGTGCAGCCTGCACTCAACCTCCTAGAGGGAGGAGTATCTACATAAATTATTTGGAATTCTTCTTAATGAGAGATTTGTCTCTTCTTCCCCATTTATTTAGTCAATCGTTTATATCAGCATGGATTCATGCATATTTATTTTACACATTGAGTTACTATCCAATACTACATTATTTATTTTGTTGCTCAAATTCTTCCAGATTTGGCTGTTGGGAGCTCTTTTGGCCCCTGTGTCCTTTTTACCTACTCCCATCTTTGTTTCTTGTGCACTTCCTGACTTTCTGGCACTACAAGATGCTCCAGATTCATTCTATATAATCCCTGCCCCAGCCCTAGAACCAGCTGTTTCTCCAAGGAGCCCTGGTTCCTTTATTGGCAAATAGTATTAGAAACTAATATGTGGCACTAGGTATGCTCATTGATACTGGGGTGTCACTGCTTTTAGGTCCTCTCAGCTCAGAGAGCAAGAAAATAATATGTATGTATACTAACCCATGTATATATATATATCTCTATACATTTTTCTATATGTATCCATCTGTATCTATATTAATCTAAACATGAGTTCATACTGATGTTCTTGAACTCGAATCCATCACTACGTGGATCATTCTAGCCTTCTTTTGCTTATCTGTAATCTCCCACTCCTGCAGTGAAAAACTCTGGTCCCACCATCTGCCATCTATTTATTTAATTGTTCAATTTTAGTTTCAAATTTGTTAACCTGTTCCTCCATGGGAAAACTTTATCAACTATGGTACCACGCTTACACACAGTTCCTTTTGCCTTTAGTTTTGCTGCCTCTGCTCATTTCCAAAATTACTTAGGTCAGCAACTTTTCCCCTCCCTCCCCTTACAGTAAGATTTCATACAATTGGTAATAAAGTTAGATTCTTTTGTCTTCATTCCAGCCTTGGATATCCTGACCTCCTAAATCATTTTTAAATTTGCTTACACTGAGTTTCACTCTTTAAAGTTTATGGGTTTGACAAATGCATAGCATCCTGTATCTACCACTATTATACCATACAGATAAGTTATATGACCCTAAAAAGTGTCCTGTGCTCCCTCTAGCCAAGCACTCTCCCCCCTTTTCAAACTCCTGGCAACTTTCAATCTGTTTTCTGTCCTTAGACATTTTTCTTTTCCAGAATGTCATATGGGTACAGCCTTTCAGACTAGTTTTGTTCACTTAGCAAAATGCATTTAAGATTCACTCATGTTCTGTGGATTAGTAGCTTGTTCCTTCTTATCACTGGATAATATTCAATTTTATGCATGTACCACAGTTTGTTTATCCATTTACACACTGCTTCTAGTTTTTGGCAATTATGAATAAAGCTGCTGCAAACAGTTGCATATGTCCTAGTCAGTTCAGGCTGCTATAACAAAGTACTGCAGATGATGTGGCCTATAAACAATAGAAATTTATATATCACAATCTGGAGGCTGGAAGTTTTAGATCAGGGAGCCAGCATGTCAGGTTCTGGTGACAACCCTCTCTTGGGATACACTGCTGACTTCCCATTATATTCTCACATGGTAGAGAGCAGAGAGGGGGATGCAAGCTCTCTTCTTACTTTTATAAGGGCATTAATCCTATTTATGACAACTCCATCCACCCAACCTCATCTAATCTTAATTGCCTCCCAAAGTCCCCACCACCTCCTAATACTATCATATTGAGGGGGTTCCAATCTATGAATTTTGAGGGGACACAAAGAAACTGCCAAACTGCCTTCCAAAGTGACTTGTACCATTTCCACTGGGAATGAGTGAGAGTTCCTGTTGCTCCACATCCTTGTCAACATTTGGTGTTGTCAGTTTTTTTGGATGTTAGCCATTCCACTAGATGTATAAAATGGTAACCTCAAAGGTTTTAATCATTTTTATAGCCTCAGTGGCTAGTGTAGGGCATGCCATGGTTGGAATGGATCAATGAATAACTAAATAGAACAAGAAAGTGTGATTTTACAGTTTATGTCTTAGAGGTTCCTCCGTTATTGAATGGGGTGCATTTGGATAGGGATTACATTTGATTGCAAGCTCAAATGCCTTACAAAGTGAAACAGACCAAGGTTAAGGACAATAGGGAGTGGTAGGGACTGTGGCAATGTGGAGACTCAAAAAAACCCCAGCAAACCCAGATTTGCCATATTTTTCAAATTTTTAGGTTGATCCATAAAACTGAATTTATAGGAAATCTCTCAATTTGTAAATTTTAGTAATCAAGTAAGAATTTTAAAACACTTTGTGGGATAGATGATACATCTTTCTAGGGCAGATTTGAACAGTCGGCTATCACTTTTTAACCCACGGGCTTTTAATCTCTTGTGGTGTGGCATTGAGGCAATGCATCCTTAATGGCCTAAGATTTTAGTCATTATTTGATTATTATTGATTATTTGAGATAATCAAAATGAGGTTGGAATGTGGGGATGGAATCGAGGAGGAGAGGAAAATCAAAGTGAAGATTTCAATATCAGAAGGGAAGCTAGAAAATGTGACATTATGCCCAGTTTACAAGCTTATGTTAAGGAACAGTATTTAAAGGTTAATTATTCGAATGCTTGTTAAGTGTGAGAACTCTGAGTTATGAAGTCTCCTGGATCAATCAGTTTCATCTTGGCATGTGGATATTTCATTTAAGCTACTGCCTTTCAGAGCTTTGAGAATCTCTTTCTTTCTTCATAGTGGGGTTTTGTGGGGGAAAAGAATCAGGCCCCCAAAGTGGGGTCAACCATTTCAATTACCTGTTTTGTTCATTGTTTTCCTATCTTTCCCTCCCCCCCAGTGATGTATAATATATGAACACATTTTATAATTTATGGGGAGAGAAGAAATTATATGTCACATGCAACAATCTAGTAAATATTTATGAATTTTTTGCTTCTTAATATGAGGGTGTGAAAATAACTGCTGATTGCGTATTATCAATTACCATAAGTCTGGAGAAGACAAGATACACACAGTCCTATAAAAGGTCTCTGTATCTTCACAGAAATGTTCCTGTTGAATTGTCTCCCCTTTTTGACATTCTTGACTCCCTTCTGTTTCATTACTGTTCTAATAAACTCCAAAACTGTTTCAACAGAGCCAATATACTCTCTACTCAGAGACAATGTGATACAGTAAAATGGTTTCTACATCCTGTGTGGAATGGACAACAAGCAAGAAAAATACTCCCTCTCTAATTTTAATTAGAATTGGAAGGCTCCCAGGCTGGTTAGTTCAGTTAGTGAGAGCACCCTGCAAAGGCCACGTTCTGACCCTCCCACGGGCCAGGCAATTTTGCTTAGTTCAGAAGCCACAGTTTGTGTCTCTGGCTCAGCACAGACATCTGGACAACATGTCCCCTTAATCATTAAGGAAACGGAACATCTGAGTGCAGGTGCATTGCCATTTCTGGCAAAACAACTTGAAGAGCAATCCCTATTGCTGTGTGTTGTCAGCTCCAACATCTCGACAGCCAAAGAAGAGAACATTACATGGAGAGAATCTTACTTCCTATCTGTGTGGTAATGACCTTCTTTGACCTTTCAGAGACTCAGATTTCTTATTAGGAGGTTGGCAGTTAGGTTTTAATGATATCGTGTCTATGAAAACTCTCAAAATGCAAAGAGCTATACAGATCCACAACAGGATGTTTAACTACGGTTCCTCTCTGTGGAAAATAATCTCTTGTCATGGCAGTAGTTTACATGGAAAATCTGCATTCTGTTTATTTTAAGAGATAATATTTTGATCTCATTCTAGCTCAAAGCTATAAACAAGTGGAGGTATTCAAAAGCTCACTTTGAACAGAAATCCATGCTTATCTTCTAGTTCTCTGCCTCAGAGTTGTTCAGACCCAAGGCCCCATGGCATCTGTGGGGCAGCCCTGGTTTTGGTGTGGCGAGAGGGGGTCACACGTGAGTGGGTGTGTTTGGGTTCTCCCAGCCTGCCCCACTCCCATGCAAAAGCTGCACCTTCCTATGCTTTATCCACTGTGAATATTATTCACATAATATTTTGTTTAAAGGGAGAGTTTTGCTATTAAAAATTATGTTTAGAAATACCTGAAGGCATTCTGAAGTATACCATGGAACTGCAAGGAGCAATATCCAGACTGTGGGAAACTTTACAGGATAAATGATCTGATGTTTTCAACAAATGTATTCCCGGGGAAAAAGGCCATGTATTCTACCTTTTCTTCATAAATTCTTTTTTCTCTTCTGCAGAAGTTGATTTCAATCCATTTCCTCTCAAGTGGATCATTGCCATCAACTTACAGACATGTTATTTTCCCCATCTTAAAAAAATATTTCTTCTGGCCTGATGAAGGTCACCAATGGCCTTCCTTCTTTGCTCCCCTTTGGAGTAAAACTCTTGTAAAGTATTATCTATAATTATCTCCAATCTCTCTCCTCTCATTCTCTGTAGAAAACACTCCAAACAGGTTTTTGCCTTCATTGAAATTGTTCTTATGAACATCACCAATGATCTTGGTGATGTTACTAAACCCAGTGGTTAATCTCTGACCTCATTGTACTTCACTTATCAGCAGATAGGTCACTGTTTTCATCAGAATTCCAGGACATGCCCTCATCTGATTTGTCTCCTATTGTACTGACCATTTTATCTTTCTTTTAAATTTTCCCTGGTCTCTCTTCCTCTTCTTGACCCCTAAATATTCTCTGTCCCAAGGCTCAGTTCTTGGAACTCTTCTCTCTACACTGCTTGCCTCAGTGAGTTCATCCAAGTTTGTGTCATTAAATAGTATCCCTCTGCTGATAACTCCTGAATGCTCATCTCTAGCACTGTTGCCTCCCATAACTTGCAGATCCTTCTCTATAACTGCACACTTTCCATCCCACTCGGATGTGTAATAGGTATCTCAAACTTGGCATGTTCTGAACTTAACTCCTAATATTTCCCAACCTGCCTTGCAATAACCAGTCCTTCCTACCATTAAGGCAACTCCAGTCCTTGAATCATTCCGATAAAATATCCTGGTGTTACCCTTGTTAAGGAAAAACTTTACTCAGACACCTGTTAAAGACGGTAAGGCGGACTTTATTCAGGGGGACTACCACAATGGGGTTGGCAGTAGGGGAGAGAGATTGGGCTCAACTCCGAATACAGCAAGGGAAAGTGGGAATTTATAGCCAAGCAGCAGGTGGGGGTCAGTGGATGGAAAATTACTAAGAGGAAACACCCAGGCTGGGGGGATTCTTGCTAGATTGACTCAACAGGATTCTTGCCGAAGGCAAGCCGGTGTGATACTGTCTTATTTCAGGGTGCTATAACAAAGTACCATAGACGAGTGGCTTATAAACAACAGAAATTGATTTCTCACAGTTCTGGAAGCTGAAAGGCCAAGATCAGGGTGCCCCCATGGTCGGTTTCTGGTGAGAACCCTCTTCCAGGTTGCAGATCGCTGACTTCTTGAACTCTCACATGGTAGAGAGCAGAGAGAGAGAGAGGAAGCAAACTGTCTCATGGCTCCTATAAGGGCATTAATCCCATTCGTGAATGTTCTATCCTCATGCCTTCCCAAAGCCTCATCCCAAAGGCTCCATCTCCTAAGATCTCACATTGGGGATTAGATTTCAACATGTGAATTTTGGGGGAACACAAACATTTGGTCCATCACAGATATCAAAGATGGGAGATTTTCAGTAAACTGACCCAGCAGGATTCTTGCTAAAACTGGACTAAACGGCCAAGGACAGAGTCCCAGGCTGGGGCATCGAGGGCTCAGAGGAGCCTGACTAGTTAAGTCGTGGAGAACGTCTTTGTCACCTTCGTCTCTGCTCTTTGGCTCATACCACAATCTAGTTTTCCAGCAATTTTTATTTTTGGCCCCACCTCCAAAATATATCCAGAACTTTTCCACTTTTCACCACCTCCTGCTATTCCTCTCATCCAGGCCACCATTACATTTCTCCTCATTTTTGGAATAGCCTCCTGTTTCTCCCTTTGCTTTCCTTCATTAGATTTTCAATCCTGCAGTCAGAGTGGCCTGCTTAAACTCAAGTCAGAGTGCTTCTCTCCTCTGATCAGAACACTCCAAGGGCTCCCAACTCACACAGTGCAAAAGCCAAGGTCCTCACTCTGACCCAAGCAGCCCTTTGTGACCTGGCCCCCATCACCTCCTTGACCACACCTGCTACTAACTTACTCCTCTCCAGCCACACTGGTCCCCTTGGTGGGCTTCAAACACCCACAGGCTGTCTTTATTGTCCTTATTGCTTTTCTCCTCCCACCAGGTTGTGAATTCCATGAGGTTATTGTCTCTTTCATGCTCTGCAGAATCCCTGCTCCCATGACAGGTGTTTCTGGAGTAGGCAGGTATTGAATATTTGTTGAAAAAACAAATAAATTAATTTTTGGCTTTGGAAAATATGTTTAAAGATGCATGTTAAAAATTTACAGGTAGCTCTTTAAAGAATAGCAGTAATAGATGTAGTTTCCAGGTAATTAGAGAAAAATGAGATAAAGAAAATTTTACTAACAAGAGAAAGGGAAAAAAGAAGTAAAAAGGGTGCACATTAAACAGAAAACCCAAACAGGATCGCAGAAAGGAAAAACACGTCAGGAATCACAATCTACGTGAATGACACAGACTCTTAGAATTGAATTTAAAAACCTAGTTATGAGCTGCTTACAAGAGGCAAATATAAAACCAAATGATGCAGAAAGTTTGAAACTAAAGGGAAGGAAAATTATATGCAGGCAAATGTTATTAAAAGGAAAACAGGAGCAACAATGTTAAAATGACAAAATATAACTCCAGGGTAAAAGCAATGAGAAGGAAAAAGAAAAGATGCCTTATATTAATAAAACACCAGCCAAGAAGATGGAAGAATCATAAAGCAAGTGACAGTTTTCAACATAGCTTTAAAATATAAATAAAGCAAAAGAATAAATTGAAAAATCTACATTCATAGTGAGAGATTTTAATACCCCATTCTCAGAAACTGGCAGATCAAGTAGATAAAAATTTAGGACATAGAATATTTGAATACCCCATTATAGATTTTCTTAGGCACTGGGTGAAAATTGTGTTCCAAATATATATCTAGAGGATCACGGGGATTAGAAAAACATGGAGACATACATGGGGACAACAAAAATAGTCATATGTTGTCTATACACTCTCTACACCTCAAGAGCCAATTGAGAATCCCAGTCCATTCTCTACTCTTTCAACACCTCTGGATCCTGACAATGCATAGAACAGTGGTTCTCAAAGTGAGAGCCCTAGATCAACAGCATCAGCATCATGTTGGAATTTGTTAGAAATGCAGATCCCTGGGCTGTAGCCCCCGACCTTTTAAAAGCCTTCCAGGGGGTTCTGACGCTAGCTCAAGTGTGAGAACCTCTGGCACAGATCTAACCTCAGAAGCCTGACTGCCTTCTTTGGTTTGGATGTCCTAAAGGCAACAGGAATACAAATGCTTGCACATTGTTCACATTTCAATGCCATTATCTGTTTCATGGCAAAGCTCTGGTCTGGGACTCCAGGTCTTAGATCATTCTGACATGGTTTCTTGGGTTATTATGGCCTGAATCTTTATAACTGAGTTATATTTAAGTAAAAAGAGGCAAAATAATAAGTAGCTCTCATGCTGTGAATATTAGAAGTATAAAAATTTTAAAAAGAAGAAATAGAGTAAAATCAATATGTTATGATAATTTGTCATGAATTTTGTGCATGGATTACCGGCAAAATTTTCACCTGTAGCCGTCTCTGGCTTTCCAGTGGTTGCATCTGTCCTCACAGCCATCTCTAGGAGGGAAGACACAGAGGACCAGGCAACACTGCAAATTGAGGGAAATCAATTCCCCCGGCCTGCTTCTCTTCTCTACTCCTGAGTGCCATCCTTTCTCTGCTTCCCTTCAGGTATGTTCTGCCCAAATAAAATGGCTAAACTGCTCTCTGGGAACATTTGCAGTGATGAGCAGGGCATGTTCTTTGGGGAGTGTTTGTTTAGAAAAAGAGAACAGTATAATTTACGCAAATTTATTGTGCATATGGCTATGGACTATTTGTGTCCCCCCCAAATTCGTATGTTGAAGCCCTAACCCCTAAAGTGATAGCATTTGGAAGTGGAGCCTTTGGGAGGTCATTAGGGTTAGATGAGGTCATGAGGGTGGGCCCTCATGATGGGATTATTGCCCTTATAAGAAGAGACACCAGAGAGCTTGCTCTCTCTCCCTCTCTGCCAAGTGAGAACATTTCAAGAAGGTGTCTGTCTCCAAGACTGTAAGAGAGCTCGCACCAGAAACTGACCATCCTGGCACCATGAACTTGGACTTCCAGCCTCTAGAACTATGAAAAAATAAATTTCAGTTGTTTAAGCCACCCAGTCTATAGTATTTTGTCATGGCGACCTGAGCTGACTAAGACAGATACATTTACAAAACTATCCAAAGATGCAATCAAACACATTACATTGTTAGCCTGTGGAGGAGAGGGAAATAGGAACGAAGGTGGGGGATAAAATAGGAAAAAAAAAAATAACAAAAACAAAAGGAAACAAGAGAGGGACCTTACATAAAATTATTATAATATGCCCTGAATGCAGAGGCATGATTAATTCAAATCTCTGTACCTAAGATCCTAAAGGAAAAAAAAAGTTAATGAATGACCTTGAGCAAATTCCTTCTCCTTCAGACGTTCGGAGACACCGCCTGAGACTCAGCATCCTGATCTCACTGAAGTGCCATCACTGTGCTGCCAGTGGAGAGCCACCGCTCGCTACCAGAGCTCAGCCTCAGTCCCCTCTATGCCTCTGTGCTTCTATGGGGAGTGTTTTAAAGGGCCGGGTAGGAGATAACTTTCCATCCATGGATTGGCTTTCACCAGAATGATCTATTTATGCTCTCAGATGATACAAGCTAATGCATGTTCACCACTGTTATCACTAAGCACTTGTCTCTTGGAAGCCACCCATGCTATTTTTCTCATTGAGGGCCCTGCATTTTCACATGTGCAATGCTTCCTTTTCTCTCCTCCTTTTACACCCACCCATCATGATCAAGTGACTTCCAGAAATTGACTTATTTAGCAATTTTGATAGTGGTTCTTGGTGAGTTTAAAGTTCTTCTCAATCACTACAAAAAAGTATTTAAGGATTCAAGTGTGTAGGGCACTTTTATGGGCTGGAGAGTTTGAAAGGTGAAATTGGGCTACTCCTTATTAAAATCCTAGATCCACAAGCTGATAAAATGCGGGGCAGAAAGTTTCTTTTAGAAATAACTCTAGCTTTTGAGAATGGCACATATATAAACTTGGAGGTTAATCATAAGTTGACTTAAGCTATGAGCCTGATATGATTTTAGGCTTGAAAACAAAGGCACAGCTCAGGGTTTCGGGTGGGCAACCATGAATGTGAAACTTAGCTAAGCCACTTACTAGCTGTATTACCATGGACTTGGTACTTAATCATTTTCAACTCCAGTTTTCTCATCTAAAAAACAGGAATAATTCTATCTATTTTACAGATTTGTTGCAAGAATTAAATGTGAGACCATACATAAAGAAACTAGCAGTGTGTTAGGTACAGAGTATATGCTATTGGAAGTCTGTTTCTTTCCTCTTTGGTGGAGAGAAATAGGACTTTTACTAGACAGTAAGCATGGGATCTGCACCACTGTACCTGGTTTTTCAGTACTTGATAGTATTGATTACAAGGAAAAGTGTGGATAGGAATGATAACATCTTTGTGGATTAATTTTATTGGAATCTAGCTAGGCTGATAACTTTTTTCAATGGTTCTTAAAGTCGTGGACTATGCTCTTTGTTTAACTCAGTTATGCAGAGAGAAATAAAATGCCTCCCCTTCTCTCTTCTCCCCTCCCTTCTTGGCCCCCCTCCACCCTGCTCTGTCACAGCACACACACCACTTGTCCTCCTGTGCGGCACTTGAGACCTGTGCAATTGTGGCAGTGAAAAGGAAGCCAGACCCAGCGTCTGCCCCTACTCTGTGGTGTGACTGTGGGTGAGGCCCTTAAACACTCTTTAAAAATGAAGAGTTTATTCTAGATCATCTCTTAGGTCCCATCTCACTTTAACATTTTCCAATTCTGCATTTAAAGAATAATATCCTCTACTAATTCCAAGTCTAAAGACCATTCTTTGATCATGGAAAATTAATGTACTACTTATCGTCGCTACTTGTAGTGTGGTCCGTGGACCAGCATCAGCATCACCACCTGGGAGCTAGTTGGAAGGCAGAATCTCAGGCCTTACGCAAGCCTCTTGAATCAGAATTTTAACAGGATCCCAGGTGATGTGTATCCCATTAAAGCTTGAAAAGCACTGCTTCAGAGAAGCACACCTCACTTTTATTTGTTCATATGAAATTCACTGCCTTCATCTTCAAAGCATGTCCCCAGAAATCACATCAAATCCGATCAAATTCCCTTGAGGAGGCTCACATTTTGACCATTTTTATAAAGGGAAACTGAGTCGGAGAATAAAGGGGGCTTGCTGAGGGACTGGGGATGATGACTGTCACATGGAGAAGCGATCGCAATCGTGTCCAGACAGCTGTCTCAGTTTCCTAGCTTGTTATGTGTAACGCTGGGATTCCGGCTGGAGCCACATCAACCGTTTGATACCCGAACTAGTTTAACAGTTAGAATACACTGTGTCATTTGCATACGATGATGCCCTTTGGAATTGTTGAAGTTTCTTTGAAATGAGAGAGACTGATTTGTACAGTGGTAATTTTAAGACTTGATTAATGTCATTCTATTTATTTTGGCCACCCCTGATCTTTAATTATAAAATTATGCATTTTGGAATGAGACTGTTGACCCCCCACCTGTGCCAAGTTTAACTGAACACATATCTTTCTGGTCTCTTGTCATGGGGTAGGCTTCAAAGTCAAAAACAAGGTGCCTTTCTCTCAGACTCTTGATCCTCCCTTCTGTAGTTGCAGTCATGGCTTTTGGGGGACAAACGTTTATTGTTGCAGCTGTGGCTGGCAGCTTACACATCCCCTCTCAAATAGGCTGCTGGGGACACAAACTTATGTGGGCGCTAGGCAAGTGGATGAACCTGGGATGCTTCTCTCAGGCCATTGGTTCTGCTCTTCTGTTTTTCTTGGGATGTGAATTCTTCCTCTGTAATGGGAATTACAGATGGGCAATAAGTAATGTGTCCACCTAAACCACCAAGAAATGCACAGGAAAAACGGAACCCTATGCAAATCTGTCGAAGAAATGGGAAATGCTATAGTGCTATTTTCTCTTAAGGTCCCTCCACTTATTCTTTATGTCCTGTACAGTTTTGCAAGCTGCCTTGTCATCATTTGGAGACTATTATAGCTCACAATTTTAAAAAGATATCCCTGTCCCATCTTGCACCCACCTCTGATTTCTAAGGAAACCAGAACGAGCTCTTGGGATGAAGTGTGGCTGTATCATGGGAAGTAACACTTGGACAAAGTCCCTTTCAAATGCTTCTGGAACCAGATGGTGGTTTTTAATCATTCATTTCCGAGACGTGGCTATATTAGATTTCTTTCTACCTTACCTGTTTCATCTCCCCTCAACATTTTTGGGTATATTTAAAATTACTGTATTTTAGACTTCAGTTTCTTAACATATTTTTTAAAAAAGATAAGTGGAGGCCAATCCCATAATCTTTATTGTATAGATAGTTTTGGTTTTCCATTCTTAAGTCTTCTAAATAAAATTTCAACATGATTTTTAACACCTCGTCTCTAGCGAAAATTAAAATCTTGCTTAAAATCACACCATGGCAATTTTGTGCAGAATATGAAGCTTTCACACTATTTGATGCTATTATAAATCATTCATATTGAGTAAGTGTCAAAAATGACTAGGATTTAGTAGCTTAGGGAATAAAATGCATTTTTTTGCCCCGCTCTTATCCAAAGAATTCTAAAGTAGTCTGAAGATCTTGAGAGATGAGTTTAACTATTTTGTGATGATGGAAATGTTCTCTGTTTGTGCTGTCCAATATGGCAGCCACTGGTCCCATTTGGTCATTGAGCCCCTGAAATGTGACTAGCGTCATTGAGGAACTGAATTTTAAATTTTATTTCATTTTAATTAAATTTAAAAGCCACATGTGGCTAGTGGCTACAATGTTGGTTGAGACCAGGGGTTGATAAATGATGGCCCGTGGGCCAAATCCGGCTTGCTGCCTGTTTTTGCAAAGAAAGTTTTATTGGAACATAACTATGCACACTCATTTACATGTTGCCTGTGACTGCTTTTGATCAACAGCAGAGTTGTATAGTTACAGCAGTGACTAGTCCATGAAGCCTAAAATATTTATGATCCAGCCTTTTATGGAAAAAGTTTGTTGACATTGGTCTAGACAAGTGTTCACCGGAGTCAGACCAACAGGGCATAGGAACAAGCAGTCCTGTTAATCCAGAGATATCTAAACCCAGACACAAACTGTAGTCTTAAAAATTATAGTAAGAGATTGGTGATTTCTTAATGAGTGTTTTATCTGTAAAAGGTAGTTCATGGTCATGGTGAAATTTCAGAAAAAGAATGGAAAGTGAAGAGTAAAAGTCATTTTCCATGCATCGATAAGCACATGTATGTGTGTTTGTGTGTGTGTGTTATAGAACAAATAATATCATCCCATATGTAGTGTCCTACACATTTCATGTTACCTCCATTTAATGTTTTATCTTGACGTTTGTAAGACCTCAAACATTAATCTATCCCACTACCAAAAATCTCACTTGAATGATCATTTCATTTCTTTTTACTCTTTCAGGAATTTTTGTAATATTTGTGTACAAATGTAGAAATGGCAGTTGCAAACATTTAGCTATGTTTGAAGTCTCAAGTACAGTTTTACAAATGTATACATGTGTACTCCAAATTTCAAAGATATGAGTTTTGATGATATTTCTTATTAGAAAGAAAATTTAAACTTACTATTTACTCCTACATCTAGGAACAGGCAAAGTAAGAAAACAGACGTGTGTGAGGAGAGATTTTATAACTTGTGGAAAAAATCATGAGGGTTTATTTTCCATACACTGGGAACTGGGTGTGTTGTATCAGAAAGATGTTGATTCAACCAAATTCTTTGGGCAACGACTCAGAGAGGGCTAACAGGGCTGTACTATAAATGGTAGATATGGTAGTGTCTTGGTTTAGTCTCTCTGGGTATCCAACTATATAAGGATAAAATGGTAAAATGCAAGACAGCCTGTAACTAGAACTCACTTGAGTAACGTGGTAAACATCAAGGAACATCTATTGTTGTTGCTAATTTTAACTTTTGTGATGGCACATAAACCTCAGCTAGGCACTCTGATGGGAAGCTCAAGAACAAGAAATAAGTCCTGCCCTCCAGGAGGTCAATATCAATTTGGCATATGGGAAGGATGAAAGACTTGGTGAGAACAGCAGAGGATAATGTGCAGGGGAAAGGAAGCCACACAAAAGGGTGCATGGTAGAAACGCAAAGAGGAGGTTCAAAAGATAATTACAAAGTCAACATAAAGAGATTATATTGATGGAAATACTGCAAATTTCTCATTTTTCCCCATAGTCGTCCTTTGCCAAGAATGTATAGTATTGATTTAAGCTATATCGGAAGAAGAATCCTCTGAGGTTGTATGAAATGCAGCCCATCTGAGAGAGGCTAAAGAACCTGATTATGTCCAGGGTAGAGAAATGGGAAAAGTTGGAGGAGCCAATTAGCATCCTATATATACTTAATAAGCTGTTTTAAAGGGTACTGGTGACAATTAGCCTGGTACTTATCTTGTGCCAGAAGGAAGTAATTTCAGTTAACACCAAAGTTGGTTTGTGCAGATTGCTATAAATAGCACTTTCCTTTGGCTGAAAATGACGCAGCAATGTCTTTCCCCAACCCCACTGTCATTAAGAGGTTGTGAAGGAAACTTATTCCAGGCTCCCTGGGGACAACGTGAGCAGGTAGTGGGGGCAGAAAATGCCTTTCCTTGGGGGCAGGAGGGCCCCGGGAGCAAGATATGGGCCGGCAATGTTAAGACAGCAGTGTTCTGTGTTCCTGCCTTGGGTAGGCACTGTGTATTTTTGGGAAAGAACCAGAGAGCCTTGTGGGAGGCCTAAGCCCTGGTCATGTGACTTTGAGCAAGCCATGCAACTTGTTTGCAGATCACTTTCCTTTCATTTCTCTGCCTCATCTACCTCACATTCAATGAGAGTATGATAATAAAGAATGCTTGAAAAAGTAAAAAAAAAAAAACAAAAACAACCAATAACAGAAAACCTATACATAGTTAGGAAATCACCATTTCTCTACAGTCACTTCCAAAGGTGAAGACCATAATTGGATACGGCACAGGGAAAGGGGGTCGGGAGATGTCACTTCATTCCAGATCTAATATAAATCCTCAGTCTGTGAGCCACTTTGGGATTGGGATCTATTCCATGGATCCATCTACTGTATTGACCCACATACTGGTAGAGTCTATAGAAAGTTCTCTGGGAAAAGCCCTACCCTGGGCTAACTTGGAAAGGTATCATCCTATCTGTATCAGGATGAAGGTATATGCAGTGTTGAGCTCTTAGTGATATTCCTTGCTTTTGAAACTATGAAGGGCAAGCTTGGGTTGATAGCTGTGAAAGTAAATGAAGACCAACCCAATGAGAAAAGGAAAAGCTATTTATTCAGAGCTTGTTATAGCAAGAAAGTAAGCCACTGTCATTTGTGTTTGGCAGAGACTCAAAGGCAGGCAGAAGAGTGGGAGAGCTTCATAGTGGAGACAAGGGAAGGCTCCAGCCGTGCCCTGTTTGGAGGCTGTGGCCTGGGGAGGCTGAAGGCGGGCTGACTAGGAGTGAGGTGTCCTGTGTGATTGGTTAGGGGAGCATATTTGGCTTTCTCTGGTTGGTCCCAAATTGGAAGTGAGGTCAAAAATTAGGGAAGCTGTCAGTTATTACTCAAGTCATAGCTTTTGGGACTGATTGTTAGGGAAGTTATTATTTAGCTTCCTGGATTGTTACTAGAAAGAGCAAGCTGGCTTCCCGCAAGTCCAACTCATAGCAGGCTGGCTTCGCAGGCTGTTTATTGTAGATAGGGGCTTGGTTTCCTGGGCAGGCTGCTGCACATTGTGGGTCAGAGTTCTATTTGTGTATACGGCCTGGCCACTGTCCATTTTATATTTGGTCTTTCATAGTTAAGACAAAACACTGATGAATATCTTCAAGTTCTTGTTTTGCCATGACTTGTGTGACCTTGAGCAAGTCACTTAACTTCTCAGGTATAAATGGGATCATATTAGCTGTCCTGGCATAGCTCACAGGGTTGCATGGGGGTCAAGTGAGATAAACAAGTACCCAATATGGTAGTCTGTTCTCCAGGGTGTTGAATAAATTCTAGTGATGACAATGATAGAGACTAGTATGGAGTAATAGCTGTTCTTTCCCCTTCCCTGCTCTAACATATAGGAAACCATATTGTTATTGGTTGGAAAAGGTTAATTCATATTATTTAGCACCTCTGATACTCATTAAATTTTGAACCACTTACTCCATGAAGTCTCCTAAGTGAATAAGAGGAAATGCAGTGACTCTTAAACCCTCCTATTATTAACCACTTTGCAGATAACAGATCCATTTGCGGATTTGATGAAAGATCCTCTTCCAGAAAAATACACATATGCGCATATCCCAATTTTACACAAAATTTCAAGGGGTTCATGCACGAGGAGTCCATTTATGTAGACTTTTTTAGGCAGAGGTTCTCAACCTGGGTTGCATATTAAAAACATCTGGGTAGTTTTGAAAAATCATGGGAATTTTTAATCAGGCTAACTTCAAGTCAATTAAATCAGAATCGCTAGGGGTGAGACCCAGAGATCAGTCCTTCTGAAAGCTCCTCAGGTTTAAACTCTTGCTCTACAGCAGTGGTTATCAAGCTCTAATGAACATCAGAATCACCTAGAGGGCTTGTAAACCTGGATTGCTGGGACCCTCCTCTAGAGCTTCTGATGTGGTCCTGAGACCGCATGTGCATGTGCATGTGTATAGTGGGAAGTGGACATTTGCAGGTTGAAATAGCTCCTCAGGTGATTCTGATACTAATATCTGAGACTCAGCTTTGGAGGAGGGAAACCAGGGTCCAACCTGAGACATGGTATTTCAGTAGCTCAGAGCTCAAACTAACACATCAACACACCCCATTCTCAGCCTCTTGGGTACATGGCAACATCTGGCTGCATGCTCTTTGAGTGAGTAATAATTAAATGCTTGTGTTTCTCTAGGATTCACCAGCCTGGAGCGGAGGTCAGAAGACAGAAGATGCCTCCAGAGCTCAGTCCTAACATGGATTTGCTAGTCTTATACTCTCCCCGTGCCCTTCCATCCCACGTGGCCCATTGTCTCTCAGGCTGCGGAGAGGGTACCCAGTACTGAACTTTGTTGGGGAAATATAATTAAGAAGAAAATCTTCTCCCAACCCAGAAATCCTCTCCATAATGGTAGTAGAGAAGGAAACTACTTTTATTATTGAATAAACATTAAACCAGAATGTGATGTGCGTCACAGGCAATCTGCTAAGAGATTGCAAAGACGGAAAGCAATCTCACCCTTTTATAGAGCCAAGCAGACACAATTCATTACAGACATTCTCAAGATAAACAATAACTAGTTCTCAAGTAAGAGGACTTGACAGCACCATTTGTCACATATTGTTCTTCCTAACTTTATCTGGTAATTGGGGTGGCTATCTGTGTTAGCTAATTGGCTTTATCCAGAGGAAAAACGAACTTCTCATGTCTTTATGACTGGAGATATTTGCACAACGTGGAGCCAGGCACCCATGGAAATTAAGATCTTACCTCCACCCCTCACAAAAAGGGAGCTAGGGGTGCTATCTGTCTTGATATTTACATTTCAGAGAGATGGCTCCCAGGTCTTTGAGAAATACATTCCTAGGTAGTAAAGCTGACAAAAGACCTATCTAGTTTTTGAAAAGAATTATCTATATTTCAAAGAGAGGAGAAATTACTTACAGTTTTCAGTTTTCCACTTTTTAAAAAATTTTATTGAGGTCTAAAGCAAATGCTCTAAGAAAAAGAAAGGAACGGAATCTTTTCCCTTATTTTCAACAGGGAGAATTATGCCTCTTATTTTAAATTAAGTTAAATTCTTACTCTCTATCTTAGTCTTGGACTGTCACAACAAAATTCCATAGACTGCGTGGCTTAAACAATAAGCATTTATTTCTCATAGTCCTGGAGGCTGGGAAGTCCAAGATCAAGGTGCTGGCAGGTTTGGAGTCTGGCAAGAACCCGCCTCCCAGCTTGTAAATGGCTGCCTTCTCCCTGTGTCTTCACATGGTGGCAGGGAGAGACAGAAAGCCAGAGCTCTCTGGTATCTCTTCTTATGAGGACACTAATCCTATGAATCAGGGCACCACCCTTATGACTTCAATTAACATTAATTACCTCCTTATAGGCTCCATCTCCAAATACAGTCACATTGGGGCTTAGGGTTTCAACACAGGGATTTCGAGGGAACACAATTCAGTCCATAGCGCACGCACAGTCTGAGGGCTGCATTCAACACAATTGCCCTGCCCCACCCCATTGTTGGAAGCTTTCGACTTAGCCTCTCTGTGGCATTAACACTCCTGTCAGGCAGACAGGCAAGCAGCTGCCAGGCCAGATCAATCCATTGGAATGGTTCTCTCTTGACTATCACCTCCCTACCTCCTCTGCCTCCTCCTCCTCAGGTAGCAGTCTTTCCTATCTTTTCCTCTCCTCACCACCAAGGATTCAAAAGGCTTTGGGAGGACCTAGGCCAGACTTCATCTAACAACATCTCAGATGAGTTTTGAGAGTTCTTTTTGCTCCAGTCTTTCCCACCAGAGTGTTCAGTAAAAATTCATTTATTGTGCGTTGTGCCACAAATTTACTTCCATCAGCTCTGCTCTTTGACCTGGTACCAAGTCTCCTTGGATTAAGGGAGAGGACGGACAGCCAGTTTCTTTGGTTCTGAAACCTCACTGGAAATGTGGTAGGATTTAGAAACTGGTCCTTACTAGAGTTTCCCTCAGGGAATTTGATACTCTTCTGAATGTAAGATTGAGACCCCCAAAGGGCATACGTTAGTCACAAAATAGGCTATAAACTTTCCTTAAAAGTGGTGGCTTGGGTTAGCTCTAGGGATAACTGTTTTGCTAAGTGGAGAGTCTGAGATGCCCACCAGAGCCCTATTCTCCTGCCCTCCCAAAGGTGGTGCCATTCTCTCCTCCAGGTAATTGGTGGACAAATATTTAAAGAATGCTGGTTTGGAAGCTTCCAAATTATGTTTTTTCTGGCTTACCCACATGTCCCAGTCTCGCCCTTCTCTTTAATTACCACACACACATAGACACACACACTGACACACAAACACACACACAAACATGCACACATACTCCTCCAAGTCATCTTCTTCTTGAGTTGACCAAAATCCTGTGTTTTTCATTGAAACCTTCACTACACTTATAACAATAATGTCTTTAAGAGTACCAAAATCACGGTGATCGATTAAAATATGACATATGGCAACATTCCCCAAATTACTGTTTGAATTCCTTTAGCCAGAGTCTCTCTTTCTGAGTTTTTGTTAACCTCTTGGCCATCTGACTTGGTCTAAATTCCCACCCTGGTAGGTCAGCAAAACCTCCAAGCTTGAGGCAGGCTGAGTCTTGTCCCATGTGTTCTTAGCAATATGCTTCTTTCATACATTTAAAAATGTGTAAGTTAGTTGTCTTGCTACTTGACAGTAGCAAGGACAGAACCTGCTAGAATAGTATAAAATGGGAAAAAAGAGAAGAGATTAGTATTTTGGTTTTTCCAGAGGTAAGAATAGCAACAGCAAATGACTAAGAATTACGAGTGCTCACTCGTAAGCCCGGCATAGTGCTTTATATGCACCATCTCATTTAATCCTCCCAACAGCCCCATGAAGGGAGCGCAGGTATTACCCAGGTTTCACAGATGAGGATTAGAAAGAAGGGCTAAGTACTGCTCAAGGCCTGGGAAATGCAGAGATCCCTGAAAGCAGAGGCTGTATACCTTGTTTAAATCTCTATCGCAGAGCTTGGAGTAGAGTCTAGAACAGCACTGTCCAATAGAAACATAATGAGATCCATATATATAATTTAAAATTTTTCTAGTGCCACATTAAAAAAGTAAAAAGAAACACGTGAAATTAATTTTAATAATATATTCTATTTAACCCAATATATAAAAAATATTACTTTTTTAACACATAATCAATGTAAATTATGAGTGAGATGTTTTATATTCTTTTTCATACTAAGTTTCTGAAATCTGGTGTATATTTTATACTTAGACCACGTCTCTATCTGGATCAGCCACAGTACAAAGTGCCCAATAGCCATACATGGCTAGTGGCTACCATATCAGACAATGCAGGTCTAGAATATAGTAGGTGATCGTAGCAGAGACAATTGTGGTCACCATATATTCCATGTGCTCCACTACATTACCCAGCCCCTCTTGCATTTGGGGGGGGGAGCATGTAATTAGTTCTAGTCAATGGGTTGTAAGCATCAGTTACATGTGCAATTTTGGGGTCAAAGCGTTTAACCGTCAGAGAGAGGTACCCTCTGTAGCGTTTTTTTCTTTGCTGTGGCAACTGAGGAAGACTTGTGTTACGTTGGTGGAGGCAGCCTGGATCTCTAAGTTGCCACATGGTGGGCTGTTGCCCTAGAGATGGACTTGGAGTTTGCAATGCGGAGAAATAATGTTCAGTTGGGTTAAGATGCTAAGATTTTGGAGTTGTTTGTTTTGATAGCAGAGACTATCTTTTCCTGGCTAATGGAGTGATGACAGATTTTAGTGAATGATTGAGTGAGTAAAAGGATGTAAAGAATGAAGAATAACCATATTCCTCCAAGGGGAGGTTGGGCCAACCAGCTAGAACAATCTTAACCCAGAGATATTGACGTGACTACAGACTGTACTGGTCCTGGTGTTGGCCTCTCTGCTGGATGTAATCGAGCAGACCCACGAGGAGGTGACAAACATCAGGACAAACGCCACTTCCACTGAGGACCTCACTTGAAGAAATTTTGTGCCCTGACATTTCCTTTTCCTGAAGCAACATTTACTCCTGTCTTTTGATTATCTTGTTTGCTCGACTGCACTGGGTAAAACACGGAGAAAAGGCAGCATCAGAAAATCTATACAGTAAAGAAAAAGTCTTGGACAAGAACTTCTCCTTTGGTGGATGAAAGAATTCTCCATTTTTGGTAGATGAAGCTAAAGAGAAATCTGATTTCATCCAATAAACCATAAATCACAATCCAGTAAGGCACAATGGCTGGATTAGTGCTAGGGGTCTAGGGTATAAATGGTTTTGCAATTAATGGCTGAGCATCTCTGAATTTTCAACATCTCTTGGAAAAGTTGTAAAAATTCATTGAATCTATCACATCACTTTATTCCTGAAAGTATCATATTTAACTTATGAGGCTATCAGCAGACCCATTCATAATTCATCCAAGATACCTTCAACTCCTGATGACTGGTGTTCCTTTGTTGTTGAACTGCTTATAAACTACAGAGATTGATATTTCAGCATCCAGAGAGATGATTTTCTTAGTGTCATTGCTGTTCATATTCATGTTCTATGAAGTTCAAAGACTTGAGAAGCCATCAATGCTGAATCACTATCATTGAGCACCTAGCATGTACCCAGCATTTCATGTGCATAATCTCATTTAATCCACCTAACGGCTCTAGGAGATAAGCATTATTATCCACATTTTACAGATGAAGAAACTGGTCCTACAAGGGTGAAGTACCTTACCCAAGTTCACACAAGGAGGAAGTGGTGGCGTTGCAACTCCGACCAAGCTTTATCTGATTCCCAACTCATGCTTCTAACCAGGGAACCGTGCTGCCTCTATGATGTGGAAATGGATGTTGTATTAATTTGCTGGGGCTGCCATTACAAAGTACCAGACTGGGTGGTTTAAACAACAGAAATTTATTGTGTAACATTTCTGGAGGCCAGAAGTCTGAGATCAAGGTGTTGGCAGGGCCAGTTCCTTCTGAGGGCTTTCAGAGAAGGATCTGTCCCAGGCATCTCTCCTTGGCTTGTAGGTGGCCATCTTCTCCCTGTGTCTTCATGTTGCCTTCCCTCTGTACGATCTGTGTCCACATTTCCTCTTCTCATAAGGACACCAGTCATATTGGATTAGGGCCCACTCAATGACCTTTACAAAGACCCTATCTCCAGTCACATTCTGAGGTATGAGTGTTAGGACTTCAATGTATGAATTCTAGAGGGGACACAGTTCAGGGGACTTTTTACTTTAGGGATGTGGCATTCATCAGAATCCTTCTGACTGGAATTTCAGTAGCCAAGTCAGAGTTTGAGTCGTGTCTGATTGGTATTCATCTTCTTTAAGGTTGAACTTGGAAGTGCCACTTAATAGTAATAGCCGAGTCATGGGAACTGGCTGCCTTTTGCTTCAGTGTGTGAAGGGATACTTGCAAAAGCTAGACTTAGGGCATTTTGGTTTATCGACTGTCTGCATCACTGCTCTTTCCTGCCTCAAAGGACTATTTAGAGATTAATTGAATAAAAATCACAACATGATTGGGTGGTTTGGAAAATGAGGCAGTGACTCATAGTCTTCTCAGTACCTGGTATAAATTATAAGTGAAGGCTTTTGTGTTACTAGGTATAAGGAGGGCATATTTTATTTTGATTGGGTTTGAATGGAAAGAATAAAGGATCTGGAACAGGCTTTGGGGTTTGTGTGTGAGTATGTGGGTATATGTGGGGAGGGGATGTATTTGAGATGGGCAGGTCAAGAACACAGAGGCAATGAATGGCCTAAGAGGAACAGCAGGCTTGGCTGGGAGAGCAGGGGCAGAACTCATTAGAGGAACACCAAAGACCATCTTTTTTGGCCTTGCCAACCTTTTCAGACACAGAGATCTCAATCTAAATCTCTGGGAGCAGTGACACAGTCTCAGAGCATGGAGGTCCCAAGTTGACTTCTCTCCTCATTTTCCTAAGGATGGAACTTTGGAACATTCTAAGGCTCAAATTCTGTTCTGCCACTGCCTCTTCCCAGTCGTAGATCTTGCAAAACATTGTGATGAAGGGGTCATCCGTGTCTGTTTTAGAAATGGGCATGCATCTAATGGTGGCTGTCAGCTCTAGAAGGAATCAAGCTGAATGTTAGGAGCTTAGTTGGTAATCTTCTGTGTTCTCAAAGCACAAGCACATTGTGTCTGATAAAGGTCACGTAATAATCACAGTTCTTTATTGACAGCAGAGCTGCCTTAGTTATCCCATGGGGATACAGTGCAAAAGGAGGAATATTCTGTTTTATACTATTTTTAGTGTACCATTTTGCTTTTGTTGATGGCTCGCAATGGGTCTGTGTCTGGGCATTTCATGGGATATGGAATCTAACAGAGTATTTAGAATTGTTTATGATTGTTATGTAAAAGACATTCATTTCCCAAAGGGAAATCTTCTTCTGCCTCTGTAATTCTGCTCTTACCTAAGAGGATAAAAGCTATACTGCCTGCGCTCTCATGAAGAGAAATCTCTGTTTTCCGATCTCTAACTAAGTAGACTGAGTTCAGGGTGAGATGAGATTTCAGCTTTTTCCTCTCTCATAGTCAGGCTTTTCAGAATGAAGCGTTAATGGATGCAGAAACACTTTTACATGGTTGAAGAATTGTTTTTGTAGGAGGACAGGATGTAATGTTCCTTGTAGAAATCAGTCTCTTCCTTAATATGAAGCCCTGCCAACACTGAAGCTTCTCACAGTGTAAACACCAACGCTTCCTAACTTGTGCTCTTCCTGAGGTGCTGTCTCTCTGCAGCTCACTGTTTTCTCCTTGTTATGTATGCCCCTGGGTTTACTTATTAATTTTTTAAAAAACATTAACTCTTGAATGGAAGCAAAAGTATCTTTTTAACATACTTGGTTTTGTATTTACCACAGTGCCATAGAAGTGTACAAGCTTTAAACTATTTATTCACTTTCCTGAAAAGGTATTAAAATGCTGCTGGGAATTGCATTTGAAATTCTGTGGACTGATCTCACAAGATAATCAGCCATCCATCTGCCTTAGAAGTGCTAAGAAGAACAGAGAAGATGGGTTTAAGATCTGACTCTTTATAAGAGTAAAATAGGGACTAAAGGACCCTAAAAGATGGTCCAAGCACTTGCCACGTGGTTCTACTAGACCTGAGGGCTGGACGGAGCCCAGGAACTGGCACCAGAACCTTGGGTCTACAAGAAACAGGGAAGGGCTATGGTCACTAGTCTGCTGTGCAATGGAAGTTTCATCTTGTAATTGGTCATCTTCAGGTCATCCTTTTTGAAGGGCAGAGCAATACTGGGGCTCCCTGTCAAGCTTTACTAGCCTATATATTGAGAGCTAGAATATGGCCAGGGCTGAGATAGTGAGAAGCCTGTGTTTTTGGTAAAGGATGAGACAAGGATCAAGTTGTTGGTTTTCTATTCCTGCATTAAAAGTTATCCCAAACCTAGTGTCTTAAAACAACAAAGATTTACTATCTCACCGTTTCTGTGGGTTAGGAATCTGGGTGCAGCTTACTGAGTATCCCTTCCTTTAAGTCTCTCAAAAAGCTGCAATCTGGGTGTCTTGGGCTGCAGTCTCATGTGAAGGCTTGACTGAGGAGGATATGCTTTCCAGCTCACTCATGGGATTGTTGGCAGGATTCAGCTTTTCATGGGCTGTTGAACTGAGGACCTAAGTGTCTTGCTGGCTGTTGGCTAAAGATCTCCCTCAGTTTCTTGCCACATGGGTGTCTCCATAGAAGAGCTGGCTTCATTCAGAATGGGCAAATGACAGAGCAAGAGAGAGTGCCCAAGATGGAAGCCAGTCTTTTTGGAGCCTAATCTCACAGGTGATATCCCATAACTTCTGCCAAGTCGAGGAGTATCTCTGGAGATGGGTTCCTTTTTCCTTAGAAGTGAGGTGGTAAGTCTAGCCAAGACTCACGGGGGGAGAATTACATAAAGTTGTGTCTGCCAGGAGACAGGATCATTGGGGCCATCTTGGAGGATTCTTACCATGTCAAGGCAGAACAACGTAGGAATAACAGAGATCAGACCATGTGAGCAGAAATATGGAGACTCCAAAGCCCAATAATGAAAAAAAACTCATAGGAATTTGGACTTTGGAACAGACAGAAATGAAGGACAGACATGAGACAATAAGATCTTATGAGCTAGGATAAATTTTGCTAAACTCATAAAAAAGGCAAGGACCATAGTCTTACACATCTTTATACTCACCATAAGGCTAAGTAAGTACTATGCCTTATAAATATTTGTTGAATGCATGAAGCAGAGCATTTCATATTTTTTCTTAGTTATAGTAATTGATCTTTCTGGTTTCTTATAATGGTTCAAAGAATTTGAATTTCTTATAGAGTAAACCCAGATAGAATCAGTGTTTCTGTCATTAGTAGGGTGGCTATATAACATGTTGTCCAAATATTTTACTGATATTCACTTTTGAGAGTGAAAGGGGTCCTACTAATGACTATGCAAGGTCAACAGATGTACACTAAGGTCTTCCAGGAAACTGAGATATATAGTCATCCTAACTGTTACTCAGGCTCCGTCAACAGGCGTTCAAGGACCTGGGACAGCCCTGTAATGACTCCAGAATGACTCTGGAATCCTCCAGAAGAGGACCCTCTTCCTCTAGTCTGGGCCACAGCTGCCTTATTTGTGGAATCAGAAGGGAGTGAGATAATGTCCGTTTTTCTCCTGAGAATTGACCCTGTTACATTTTTCACTACTCTGGAGATTAACATAATTTTGAGGGTACAGTGAGTAACTATATTATCAGTCAACAAATGATTGTGTGGGTGAGCAACTGTTCCTGATTCAAGCTTAAGTTTTGACTTTGAAAAGCACTTTACCTTACAGCCTCTCCCTTTTCCTTTCCCTATGAAATTTAAAGGAAATATCCTTTTTCTGTAAATAAAAGTACGCAGCTCATGTCCTATGGTGATGGAAATAAAGATTCTAATTGGTTTCAAATATTTTGTAAATAAAAGATATGGCAGAAATGGCAATTTACCCTCAGCATTTATTACAATATTTACAAAGAGATCTAGATTCTTATCTCAAAATCAACACCTTTTGACAATCAATTATTGAAAGCTGTGGGGTTGCTTTTTAGGCTAAGGGCCATGTCTGGTGCCAGAGCTGTCCCTAATAAGGCAAAAGCATCATATGAGTAAACCCTCTTAACTAACTGAGATATTGGTAATCATAATCTTGAATGTAGCATTGTGGAGAAACTACTCTCAGATGACATAAAGGCTGGGGCTCTGAACCATTTGATTTTCATTGGCCAGTGGCTCCTAGAATTCCCTGGGGGCCTCTCAGGTTGCATCTGGGTGTATATCATGTGAATCAATGACTCTTTCTCTCACCTGGAGCCAACCTGCCTCAACGGGAGGGAAAACCCCCTCACATCCCCATCTTAGCCTTTTTTATAGCCAAAGGTATGAAACTATGAATTGTGATACTAATCTAACCCCACTGATATTTCCAGGAAAAGTCCATCTTATTTATGAAGTAGGAAAGAAAGATGGAAACCATGGAGAAAGACAATAGATTTTTATGGTATGGTCATGGCAAAAATGACAAATTTTACAATTTATCTCATGTAATGGAAAGAGACTCTATTCAAGATTCTTGAATAGAGTAATTTCTTTTACCCCAAATTATGCACAGATAGATAAGTGGTACTTCTTTAATGAATACAAGTAAAAGTAACCATTTAACCCATAATGTTATGTCAATGCAGTTGACATGGAGGTGAAAATAACGGGCTGAAAAACGCAAAGCTTCCCTTGGAAGGAGTTCTGCTGGATTTGGCCAATTTCTTTGACATGCATCAGGAGTTGTATTTCCATGGCAGGCTCATAATTTCACAGCTTTTGTGGCTTGTGACATTTTGATTTATGTGGAGATTACAAAGGAACAACACCTGACCAGAAGAGTGTGATCACAGAATGAATGTGCTACAATTGAAGTCGAGGAGGCTTCTTTCTTTCTGAGGCTCCACAGAAATCTCTAAGGCTTACACATCATATTTGTGTCTTAACTGCGCCATGGGGCTTTGTCAGTGTTTTCTTGACGGACCTCAAAAAGGTCTATCTTGGAGAGTAGATTTGCAGTGGGCACAGAGCCTGTCCTTTATTTCTTTGGATGAGAGGTTCTTGCTGGATGGAGGTAGCACAATGTGGTGGAGAAGAGCAAGGCAAAAGCTGTAGAGTCATAGAACTAGGATTTAGAGCCAGCCTTGATCCTTCTGGTTTCGTGACCTTGGGCAAATCAATCAATATCTCTGGAGATAGGTTTCCTTTTCTGTAAACCGGGAACAATAATTAAAACTATCCCACAGATATGATGGGTAAATGAAAGAGTGTTCACAAAATGTGATAATTAAATGAAGAAACACACAAAAGCATAAGTGTGATGCTGTTATCAGTACTTGTTATTTTTGGAGCATTCAGGGGCCATCCTCCAGATGGTCTTTGGGTTGGTCTTTTGAAGTATTAATATTTACAACATAATAATATTTGTATCTTTGTTTCCAGACTTAAAACTTAAATCACATCAAAATGAGGAAAATAATTTTCGTTAATACTTCTGAATTTTGGCGGGGAGGGGCGGGTGGCAGGTGGAGATGGGAAAGATTGAGGGAGTCAATGGAGACTTTCACTGTGATGGACATTTCTGTGTATTAAAAATAATTCGGAGAGCCATTGTTTACTTTCGAATTGATGCAATGTTCTCCCAATCCGTAGGCCACTGGGGCCTGGGCTGGTGTTGGAGGAGGCCTTCATTATGTCCTGTACTCGGGAGGGAGGAGGTTAAAACCACCTCCATTACCTTCTAAAATATTTTCTTGATGCACTAAGTTTCAAAAACTTTCCTTCTCTAAGATGTTAAAAAATAAAAGAATTGCCCCATACACTCCACCAAAGGCTGACTGTTAGTGTTCCTCATCTGCCCCACTCAATTCTCAGGTGTTTTTCATCTGTGATGTTAACCTTGCCTACATCCTGGGCCAGTTCTGATCAGTGGAAGTGAGCAGAAGCCTCAGTTGACCAGTTGCAGCCAGGTACCTCCTGATAGCTTCTTGTGGGCCAGATCCAGTCATAACCCCAGGATCTTTCACTTTCCCTGCTAGTTCTCCAATTTCTTGTTGGCACCCCTAGGGGGCTGGCTCTTGGCTTCCATGCTGCCTAGCTGCTGGCCGCAGCCCTGGAAACCCCAATGCCGCCATCTGACTTAAAGCACTGTGTACTCCTGGCCTCGTGATGCTAACTACACACAGTGGCTCTTTGGGATTTCACTTATTGATGCCTGTTTGTTCCAGCTTGAGTTTGGTCTTTCGCTTCATCCTCTGTGTCAGACATTGAGCACTGGGCAAGTGTTAGTCTTCCTTGTACCAGGGCAGTTTGTTCACCTCCATCCAATGTGGTCCTGGTTTCCTCTCCATTCTCTTTAACTCATACTTCCAAATTCCTAGCATGCCTCATGCTTGAGACTGTCTTAATGACTGGGAGAAATAAAAAGCAAAAGTGGAGTCCTATTTCTCCTAGGGAGACAAAGGTTTAACTATCACCTAATTAGCTGGAACGTCAATACAGCAGCCTAAGTAAAGCAGAAGGAAGGTGTGTAAATTTTGGGTCGGATAGACTTGGGTCCAAATTCTCAGCTTTGTGCCCTTAAGCAGGACACCCAGTCTCTCTCAGCAGCCAGCATTTCCTCACCCTCACTCAGATGAAGATAAGGATACTACATTTTCTGGGTTGTCGTAAGGATTAAATGAGAAAATGCAGGCATGTAAATTAGCTGGCACACAGCTAATATATTAGATATTATTATTATTATTACCACATTAACAACTCATTGCTGCTGAAAAGAACTTAGATACATAACACCACTTTCTAAATAACCCCAGCCAGGGAGCAGGGACACACGGAAGGTTTGCATGAAGGATCAAAATGTTGAAACACTTAGTAAAAATTTTAAACTCTTTTTCGAAGGAGAAGAGCTTTTTATTTCAAGGGGGGAAAAGCCCTTGGAATTCTCTAGTTGATACATGTCAACAAGTTCCGATGGAAACAAGAAGAAAGATTACAGACTACACTATAGCATCAAATGATGAATCCTGACAAAAAGTCAGCAGATGTTCAGGAAATCAGTGATTCATTTAAAAGACTGCCACATTGGGTTGTTATTATTGCTCACCTAGACTCAGTAAACTAGTTGCAGAAAAAAAAATCTAATGTGCGTAATTTATCTTTGAGACACCTTTGTGTCTAATAAGTACACAATATCTGGGCCCTTAATGGTAGAGATTTTTTGTCCTCAAAAAAGTAGACAGGTTGGTGTAATGACTACTAAAGGAATATGAGACGTAAAGAGAGAGAGAGGCATCCTAGCAATCTGGTAGGAACATCTGGCAAGGATATGATGGAACAGGAATGAGGTGGTGGGGGCCAAGTTTCCACAGCCTCATCGCCGGATCCATGAAGAGAGAACCCACCCGTCTGAGGATATTGGCATCCTTGTAGCTGAACTGAATGGTTTGATTTGGCCATTCACAGTCAGACTACGTCAGCAAAGGAAGAGGCATCACTCCTTGGGAGAGGGACATTCCACGAATTGAGAACAAAATATGAAATCATTAGAAGTTTTTGATATGTCATGGTATAGTTGAATACCTACTTCAGAGATATGTTTATGCTTATCTTGACTTCTCTTAGCAAATAAAGATAACATAGTTTACTTACACAACAAACCTCAATATGAGTGTAATAAAACATATATATACAGATTAAAAATAATAATAAAATCAATACCTGTGTACCAGTACTGTAGAAGCTTTCCTTTGAGACCTTTATTCTGACAAAATCAGGTTTATTGGCCCACTGCAATGAGGGAAACCACACACCAAGAATCATTAGGTGTCTCACCAAACAAAGGAAAAGATAGAGGTATTATAGGATCACGAGGAAGGGTAGAGTTTAGGCTCAAAGCATCAACAAGTCTAAACTGCAAAGTGAACCCAAGGTCCAGTTTCCTTGGAACCTACAAAGTTAAGAAAGACATGGAATACTGGGTCCAGAAGCCCTTTATCTGAGGCTCTGCATCAATTGTGAATCAAGAATGCTTCTCTGTGTCAAAGTGACTTTGATTCCTAGGTTAGAGTGGAATGTTTCATTTTTATTGATATAATGTCAAACACCAAAGTCTTTGGATAGTCTATGATTTTAGAGAACAAGGTTTCTCTAAATTATGTGGTAAATTCATTGGTGATGGAGAAAAATTAACCAGGGAATTATGGTGAGGAGGTTTCATTTTAAGTAGGGTAGTCAGGGAAGGCTTCACCTTTGAGTAAAGATGTGAAGGCAGCAAAGGAGTGAGCCATGCAGATGTCAGGGGGAGGAGCATTGCAGGCAGAGAGAAGTGCAAAGGCCGAGGTGCGAGTGGGTCTTGAATGTTAGAGGTTCAGCAAGGAGGCCAGTGGGTGTGGAATGGAAGGAGAAAGGGGAAGGGATACAAGGTTCTAGCAGAAATGAGGGATCAATTAATGCAGGGCCTTGTAAATCATTGTGATAAATTTGGCCTTTACTTCAAGTGAGATGAGTAGTCAATGCAGAACTTTGAGCAGAGGAACACCAAGATCTAACTTACGTGTTTTTTTAGTGAGGAAGATTCACCTTGGGCTAACAGCTGTTGCCAATCTTCCTCTTTTTTTTTTTTTTTGCTTGAGAAAGATTAGCCCTGAGCTAACATCCATGCCAATCTTACTCTATTTTGTGTGTAGGACATCACCACAGCTTGGGTGACGAGTGGTGTAGGTCTGTCCCCGTGATCCAAACCCACGAACCCGGGCGTCAAAGTGGAGCGCACAGAACTTTAACCACTTGGCCACAGGGCTGGCCCCCTAACATATGTTTTGACAGGACCATTAGAGCGGCTGCATTGAAAGAAGACTCAAGAAGGGCAAGAGTAGAAGCGAGAAGACCAGTGAGGAGGCTGCTATGCCCCTTTGACATAACCCTATCGTTTTGGGTTTTAACACTTCCTTACCTTCTGGCACTACAACATGCTCCAGACTTGTCCAGTATAGTCCCGGCCCCAGCCCTAGAATCAGTGACTTTTCCAAGGAGCCCTCATTTCTTCAGAGTGGATCTGAATTTATTTCTTATAGTTATTGATGACCTGGGACCATCAACCTGAAAATAAACTAGAACTTCTTTTTGTACTCTCAATTATTATGGATTAGATCACAGACTTACTAGAGGGTATAATGCTCAGAGGAAGTTTTTTCACTCTTCTATCAAGCATCAATCTCAAGACATAAAAATTTCCTTGATGTCTTCTTCTGATTGGCCAGTTTGTCTTCACCTTTACCATCAAGGTGCAGTTCTTCAGTGTCTCAGTTTACGCGGTGAGAGTCCTCTTGGCCTCTCCACTTTTTGGTGAGTCCTATGCTTCGTCTCCTCCTCAATCTCCTAACACTTGCAATCATCAGAGTGTAAACTCAATACATCGAGGTTCAGCAGAAACTCTCAGAATGAAAAATCCAGCTTGATGCTTTCTTGTCTGCCATCGTTCCTGCTTTTACTTTATTTTTGGCCATTGTGGATTCTTTCTGTTGTGCCAAGTCATTTAAAAAGATGTTTTTCAAGTTTTATCTTTTATTTTAGTGATTTTACTTGGGAAAGCTGTTCAGTTTACCTACTTAGCCATTCCACTAGAAATGAAAGTCTAGGTTCATATTTTGACCTTGTTATTGACCAGAGGAGGGTCCTTACCCCTGGTTTCCTAAGAGAGCAGCTTACAAGGGTCAGGAGCACCAACACAGTACTAAAATGCTTCTCTCCTTGTGCTTACCTAGTGGGTTATTGGCTTAGGCTGAGGGAGTGAGTAGTGAAGAAGAATGGAAGGTATATGGTTAATAATCCCAGATAAACATAGGCTTTTGCAGTACTCTGGTGATGGGAATTTTGTTGAGTTGGGGGCCACACAAGAAAAATTTTCAGCTAAAAGCCGTATAGACTCCTTTCGTATGCATAGAAAGGCTGAAATAAGCACTCTGACGTGTTCTACCCAAACCATGGTCTCTCTATGGAGGGACTGGACACACCAGGACAGCAGTGCATGGGTATGGGCAGGGGGTAAAGAAGAGGCTTTTTCTTCCAGAGATTGTCCTGTCACTCCACTGCCCTTGTCATCCATGGTTTTTGTTAGATTAGTCTCTATTTGGTGGCTCCTCTACTTACTCACCACCCATTCAATTCTCTACCCAGTTTCATCTGACTTCACAGCTTTCACCTAGTTCAGCAATGATCTCTTAGTCTATTCAAAATTTATCTCCTTGCGATTCTCATCCTACTTGGCCTCTCATCATTGGATGTTGTTGAACAACTCCTTCTCCTTAGAACTCTCATATGCCTTGGCTTGCTGGTTTTCCTCCTATCTCTACAGCCATTTCATCTCACAGAAATAATTTCTTCTCTGAATAGCTTTTCCTAATTCTCCAGCCATTCTCCCATTATTTTGTCTCTATCTTCTCAACAAATATGGATTGAGTTCTATGTTTGAGATAGAATAGACTAGTCAATAAGATAAGCAGGCTTCCTGCTTCATAGAGCTTGCTATCTAGTGAGCTATAAACCATTATTATAGTGAGTTATGGGATTACATAACAGGGGACCCTAGTCAAGTCTGGGAGGCTGACCTAAAAGCACATATCTAAAGGATAAGTAATAGCTAGTCAGTTACATTGAGTAGCTGGGCATGGGAATCAATATGTTTGAAGGTCCAAATATAAGAGAATATGTTGTGTATAGGTAGTTGAAAGAAGCCTGGTATGGCTTCCCCAGCATGGGGAAGAGCAGTGAGAGATGCAGCTGGAGAGGTAGGCAGGGGTCATGTTGTATGGAGTCATGTGAGCAGAGAGTGGAAAATGAACTGGAAGTTGACAGGAAGGGAAGTGACTAGAGTAGTCTGGAGCCCATTGTGATATATCAGGAGAGAAGTAGTGACTTGGCCAAGGGTGATACATTGTGTCAAATAAAACAGATTCAAATGAGAGAAAGAGAAACTTTATTGGAAAGAATTATTGCAACAGAAGGGGAAAGGGAGGTATTGCAATAGGAATAACTCTGGCATGAAATCTGCAAGCAGAAAGAACTGGGTGTGGGCAAGCGGGATGGAGGAGGAGGATGGCATGATAGGACAGTAGATCAGAGAATGTTTCACCCTGAGGTGAGCCTACTTTGGGGAGGGGATTTTAAGGAGGGAAGGAGGGGCTGTATGCTGACTTAGGCTGAGAGAGTCCAATTCCAGGACCTGAAAGAAGGAGAGAAGCTTACCTAAGTTTGATCAAGTCAGATTAATGGATATTTTATTCTGATTGATCAGTGGGGACAAACGGTTCATCCATTGTTTATGAGGCAAAGAACAGGAATTTGGAGGGTCTGTGTCTGGCCTTGCCATAGGTAAACAAGGGGACATCCATGGGTCTTGTCTATGTCATATGGGGAAGGGGGGTTCTTTGCAATAAGCTGTTTCCCAGAACACAAGAGGATAGGGGAATTTCTTAATCATTGATGATTTACATGAGCACAGGGCTCAAGTAAAATTCAACATTGTCAGGTGGGTTGGAAGAAGTACACATATCTAAGAAATAATCAGCAGTTGATTTCACAGGATTTGCTGATAGATTGACTGTCAGGATAAGGAAAAGAGAAGAATTAAGACTATCTCCCAAGTTTCTGGCTTGGGGACTAGACGAGTGACAGTGTACAAATGAAGATAGTGGCATAGAGAAAAAAGAATTCAGTGTGATGGGGAGATGGAGGAGATGTCCACGGGATATTTCCAATTTCTCTTCTACCCGTACCCCCTTGGTCATCAATTTCTTTCCATTTCGTATCTTAAATATATCTTAAAGCCAACTCCTCTGCTACTGCCTTAGTTCAGACATCCAGCATAGGTTGCCTGTGCTATTCAATTAGCTTTCTAAGGAGGCTTTTTGCACCCAGATTTGCTTCCACATCCCCAAATATGTGTTCCACATTCCACTGGGATAATATATCTTAATAAATTATAGCATGCCACTCATGGTTTCAAAAGTTTCCCAGTTGCACGTCTTTGGTCCTGGAATAAACTTTCTTTCTTAGTCAATGGGCAGACTTTCATTTATCATTTGAAACTCTCCTTCAACACTGCCCCTTTGTGAAGCCGTATCTCACCCTACCCGCCTCCCCAACTGAGTTAGCATCTCCCTCTTTAAAAATGTGTCTTCGCATTCTTCTCCCTTCAATTATTTGTTTAGTTACCTATTTCTTTCACTGGATTTTTGAATTCATTTAAGGAAGGGGCCGGTGTCCTTAATCTCTGTCTCCCCAACGCTGATAGAAGTGCATTGTATATAGTAGGTGCTCAATAAATGAATGTAGAACTATTGATTAAACTATAAGTGCAGGGAGATCTAATTGAATGGAGTCTTTCTGAGGCTGTTTCATACCAGCTTCTTAAACTGTACCTTATCCAAGAAGTGAAGGCCGTCTCTCCTCTAGGTTGTGATTTGAGGGAGTAGTGAATTTCTTCACCCTCTGGCATTTTCAATCTCTCTTTAGATGCTTAATTTACCTGTTTTCAGGTTTCCGCTCTTTCCTCTTAGTCTTTCTAGAAATGTCATGAAAGGGGTGAGCCAGGATTCCCCCGTACCTTAGTGTGAGCAAGTTCATCTGGTAGCTTTTCTCCACAGCAGGAGAAATTGTTTTGAGTTTGGGGCGTGCGTCAGGGGGTAGAAGGAGGAGGTAAAGAATCCTGAAGGCTGACTCAATTTGAGTCATGATCTCTCTTGGATAGCTCTACTTAGAAGCATTATTTTTTACTAGTAATTTACTATGCCCATTATTATTATGGGCGTTAGTGTTGAAGGACGAGTTTCAAAATGTGTTCTGTGGAGACTCAGCCTTCTGTAGAGGTGCTTTCTGAGACTTCCACTCTTGTTGGGTGGGGATGGACAGATAATTAGTGAATCAGGTGCCAGGCCTCTTACTCCCACCCATTCAACCAGGTTACCTCCTTGGATTCACACCTGGATTCACAGCTGCTCCATCTAAGCCAATAATCCATCCATGTCTATTTTATTTATTTATTTTTTTAATGTTCATCTCCTCCCTGGTAGAGATGGGTTCTACTTTTCCCTTCAACAATTTTAGCACGGAAGGTTCACAACTTATTTCAGCTAAGATGTAATGGGAAATTTTCAGCCTTAATTCTCTTTGTCTAAATTTCTCTATTAAGCTCCTGATTCTGAAGATTGACAGGAAGGGCCTGATTCTATTTCTCAAGGTGCACAAAGAGTCAAAAGAGGCTCAAGAAATCTCAGAAACAGACTAGGGAACTACTTTGCAAAACAGGCTCTTTTGAGATCTAGGGTACTGCAAAGGCACGGAGGACCTGTCTGGGGGGCTGAGAGAGTCGCCTGCATCCATGTTTTAGCCAAGCAACACTACTTTTATCTCTTAATTACTGGGGCTTTGTGGGATATTGCACTTGAAAACAGGGTTCTGCTACTAAAGGGAGTTTGAATACCACTAGCCTAGAAGATTATTAAAGCCTCTTTCAGCTAAAATGTGTCCATGTTCTTTCTTAGGAGGCAATGACAAAGGGGAAGTTATTATATTCTTTTCATTGTATGGAGCACAAACTATGGCTCATGAAGCACAGAGGGTTGAGCCCCGATGGCTCGCCACGAGTGTGCATTTTAATGCCAGTGTCAGGGCAAACTTCCGCCAGCTGTCTAAACATTTACTGAACCAAATAATAGCATGCAAGATATGTGGGTTTCAGATATTTGCCACCTTGAAACAGCACTTAGTCATTAAATTAATCACAGCTGCTATATGCCAGCCAATGTATTTTGTTTGTAAACAATGCATCCGCTCCAGGCAGCCATCAGGAGCTCCTCTGCGATAGTATATCACAGGCTGGTTAATGCAGAGATGAGCATCATGAGGGATTGAAACACACAGGGCCATCTCTCAGACTGAGCCTGTTGGCTCCAGTGGGGGAACAAAAACTTGGGGTTTATTCCTTCCCAAGTGCTGCTCTCAACAGTTAGATGTTCAGTTTGAAGAAACGTCCTGATGTCCATGATTTTCGTTTGAAATGGGACATATCCACTAAATAGTTGATTGTTTACCCTTTGTTATACACTGAATGTTGGTGTCCCCTCACAAATTCATATGTTGAAGCCCCAACCCCCAGAGTGACTGTATTTTGGAGGTAGGGTCTGTGAGGAGGTGATCAAGTTGAAATGAGGTCATAAGGGTAGGGCCCTAATCCAACATGACTGCCCCCATGTAGAATAGCTGGCTTGCAAGGTAAGCACACATTTAATTTTATAAGAAACAGCCAAACTATTTTTCAAAGTGGCTTTTCCATTTTCCATTCCCATCAGCAATGTGTGAGGATTCTAGTTGCTTCACATTTGTCAACACTTGGTATTGTCAGTCGTACTCATTTTAGCCATTCTGTGGGTGCTAAGTGGCATCTCATTGTCCTGTTAATCTGCTTTTCTCTTATGATTAATGGTGGTGAGCACTTTTTCATGTGACCATTGGCCATTTGTATATGTATTTCTTGTGTGATGTGCCTGTTCAAGTCTTTTGCCCAACAAAATAAGTTGAATTCTTTCTCTTTTTATTATTGAGTTGTAGGAGTTCATTACATATTCAAGATACACGTCTTTGTCTGTTATATGTGTTGCAAATATTTCCTCCCAGTCTGTGGCTTGCTTATCCTCCTGCTGAAATACTTCCTGCCAAGTCCCAATGACTGTAGACATTTTTCCCCCACTCACTCTCCAACGTCTCTTGCTCCCATCAAATTAGTTTCCTCCTTAGCTTCCCAAAGTGCCAAGCTCGTTCCTGACTCCATGGTTTCACCTATTTGGGCATCTGGGCACCACCCATTCCCCCGGAGGCTCTATCTCCCCACTGAGCGGCTGCTGCATTTGTCGTGTACTCCCTCATCTTTGCACGTTATCAGACAACTCACTTCCTTTAGTGCTCTATATCTGTATGTTTTGTCTTGCCACCTGGGTGTTAGCTCCTTGAGGACAGGGCATGCTTCTTATTTTTTCCTTACTGCATCTAAAACAGTGCTGTGCAGATATACTCGGAGCCCTAAACCTATGTGCAAATAATTTAGATACAGAAATCCTCTAAACAGGAGGCTTTGGAGAAGATCCTCTTTCAGATTCTTAGCCCTGTAATACAGTTGACCATTTGTGATTTCTTCCTTTCATTTTAGATGAGAAGTTGAGTCAGTTTTGTACATTTGCAGTTTCTCTACCAATTCCTTATGTCTTTTTATTTTATAGTTCCAAATAATTCATTAAGTATGTGCAGATTTGGAGGTACAGATTATCTTTTAGGAGACATTATATCATTATATTTTGACTCCAGGGAAGTGAGCAAATTGCATACTCTCAAAATCAGAGTTTCCAGATTACCACTAAAATAAATTTTGGGGAATTAAGGAGAAGAAAAAATAACTTCTTAGTAATCTTTTAATTATTAATTTAAGGTGTCTTTGGGTGCTAGGTCAGGTTCTTAGAGGCCATATTGACACCTAAATCAATTAATCAGACAAGAACATTTTGAGGAGAATGTTACTGCTTTTTTGGAGGATGGAAAATCTAAGAGTAATACAAGATGCTATCTCCTTCTTGGGAAATTTATAATCTACTTACTAGTCCAGAATTTCCTTTGTCTCTCCATGATAACAATAATAATAACAAAAACCCTCTTACAAAGTAATATATTTCTGTGGTTCCTTGGGTTTCTCTTCCTACATGGCCATGTTGGGAATTCTGGGATAGCAGGGATGATCCAGTGGAAAAAAGAATGAAAAGAATGTCAGGAATTTTTGAACTATCTATCCATTAATTTATTCAACAAAAAATTGCTTGATTACATACCATGACTGAAAAGACAAGAGCTGAAGAGAGAGTCTAGTCATGCAATGGATGATAGGGGAGCACAGCCCTCAATTTTGGAGAAAAATTCATGGAGAGCAGCTATGCTGTCGTACAAAATGTCTAAATGTCTCTTGATGCCCTCTCAGAAACAGCTTACTAAGATCAATGGAGAATTGGTCCAAGCACAGAATTTCCTATGTCTTTTTAAAGTGATAAGGTATGAACGGGGTCTGTATGTGCTCAGAGATGCAGAATATAGACTTGACAATTTGTTTTTAATTTTCATGATTACGCATTCATAGACATCAGTTACCTGATTTTCAAATACACGTTGGAAGTTTTATTTACTTCCAGGAGATAAAATACCTACACTAATGTGTATTTTCCACCTGTTTCTCTAGATCCGTTCTCGACTTAGCACATGCCCTCTGCCCTGGACAGCTGACCTATAGGACAAATATCAAGGTCTTCCTTGTTCTCTGGCTTCCACTTGGGGTTGATCAGTGAGATGCTGGCAAGACATTGAAGGAGGCAGGAAAATGAGGTCATGTTTCTAAACCCCTGGCTTCCTCCCTGTGAGGTCACTTCAGGCTGACTGTGTCCCTTGATTGAAGGACATAACTCATATCAAGGTGGCTTCTCAACACATCTCTCACCTTCCAGGAGCAGGTAACTGGTTTCTCCACTCATCCCTTTGGTCTAGGTGTGGTAATAGCTCTGGTAATTAACACCAGGTTACTGTACTATTGCTGTGGGTCCCTTCCTCCCAGCCTAGGCCTTTGTGAACAGACCCTTTCTAAATAAACCTCCTCAAATTATCTTGTTATGAGCGTGCCATCTTGTTAGTAGCAGGGATGATATATAACAGTATAAAATTACATTCTTTTTACAATTTATTTATTTTTTTAAAGATACAAGTAAATTCATTGTGGTTAAACTCTAGTATCATTCATTTCGTTTGACCCATCCCCTAAATATCCTAAAATGGCCTTTTGGAGTCTCTGAGGCGAGTGAGAGGTAATTGATCTCTTAACCTATAGTAGAGGTCTTCAAGTGAAGTGGGGTTTCTGTTATTTTAATTCAAAAGCTAAATGTGAACTTCTGGCCACTAAGGAGGCCTGGGATAAAATAAAGGTTCCTACCTCCAACAATACATAGAGATGTTGGATAAAATATGGCAACAATTAAAAACGCATCCCACCATTTGACACACATTATGATGGCAAGCGCGCACGGAACATTCTCTAGGATACACCATATGTTGGGAAACAAAAAAAGCCTCAATAAATTTAAGAAGATTGAAATCATAACAAGCATCTTTTCAGACCATAAGGCTATGAAACTGGAAATGAACCGTGAAAAAAAAAACTGGGAATGTGACAAAAATGTGGAGATTAAACAACATGCTACTGAACAACCAATGAATCATTGATGAAATTAAAGGAGAAATCGAAAGCTATCTGGAAACTAACAAAAATGATAATATGCCATATCAAACCATATGGGATGCAGCAAAAGCTGTCCTGAGAGGGAAACTCATAGTGATACAAGCCCACCTTAACAAACAAGAAAAAGTCCAAATAGGCAACCTTAAATTACACCTAACAGAACTAGAAAAAGAAGAACAAACAAAGCCCAAAGCCAGCAGAAGGAGAGAAATAATAAAAATCAGAGCAGAAATAAATGAAATTGAGACCAAAAAAACAGTAGAAAGGATTAATGAAACAAAGAGTTGGTTCTTTGAGAAGATAAACAAAATCGACAAACCCTTAGCCAGGCTTACTAAGAAAAAAAGAGAAAAGGCTCAAGTAAATAAAATTAGAAATGAAAGAGGAGAAATTACAACAGATACCATGGAAATACAGAGGATTATAAGAGAATACTATGAGAAATTATATGCCAACAAATTGGACAATATAGAAGAAATGGATAAATTCTTAGACTCATACAACCTCCCAAAACTGAACCAAGAAGAAATGGAGAATCTGAATAGACCAATCACAAGTAAAGAGATTGAAATAGTAATCAAAAACCTCCCAAAAAATGAAAGTCCAGGACCAGATGGCTTCTCCAGTGAATTTTACCAAACATTCAAAGAAGATTTAATACCCATCCTTCTCAAACTATTCCAAAAAATAGAGGAAGATGGAACACTTCTTAATCATTCTATGAGGCCAACATCACCCTGATACCAAAGCCAGATGAAGACAATACAAAGAAAGAAAATTACAGGCCAATATCGCTGATGAACATTGATGCAAAAATCCTCAACAAAATATTGGCAAACCGAATACAACAATACATGAAAAAGATTATACACCACGATCAAGTGGGATTTATACCAGGGACGCAGGGATGGTTCAACATCCACAAATCAATCAACGTGATACATCACAACAACAAAACAAAGAATAAAAACCACATGATCATCTCAATAGATGCAGAGAAGGCATTTGACAAGACACAACATCCATTTATGATAAAAACTCTCAATAAAATGGGAATAGAAGGAAAGTACCTCAACATAACAAAGGCCATATATGACAAGCCCATAGCCAACATCATAATCAACGGGGAAAGACTGAAAGCCATTCCTCTGAGAACAGGAACAAGGCAGGGCTGCCCACTCTCACCACTCCTGTTCAACATAGTACTGGAGGTTTTGGCCAGAGCAATTAGGCAAGAAAAAGGAATAAAAGGAATCCAAATAGGTAACAAAGAAGTGAAACTCTCACTATTTGCAGATGACATGATTGTATATATAGAAAACCCTAAAGAATCGGTTGGAAAACTATTAGAAACAATCAACAACTACAGCAAAGTTGCAGGGTACAAAATCAATCTACAAAAATCAGTTGCATTTCTGTATGCTAATAATGAACTAACAGAAAGAGAGCTCAAAAAGATAATACCATTTACAATTGCATCAAAAAGAATAAAATACCTAGGAATAAATCTTACCAAGGAGGTGAAGGACCTATACAATGAGAACTACAAGACATTATTGAAAGAAATCCATGATGACATGAAGAAATGGAAAGATATCCCATGCACGTGGATTGGAAGAATAAACACAGTTAAAATGTCTATATTACCTAAAGCAATCTACAGATTCAATGCAATCCCAATCAGAATCCCAATGACATTCTTCACAGAAATAGAAAAAAGAATACTAAAATTTATATGGGGCAACAAAAGACCCTGAATAACTAAAGAAATCCTAAGAAAAAAGAACAAAGCAGGAGGCATCACAATCCCTGACTTCCAAACATACTACAAAGCAATAGTAATCAAAACAGCATGGTACTGGTACAAAAACAGACACACAGATCAATGGAACAGAATTGAAAGCCCAGAAATAGAACCACACATATATGGACAGCTAATTTTTGACAAAGGTGCTAAGAACATGCAATGGAGAAAGGAAAGTCTCTTCAATAAATGGTGTTGGGAAAACTGGACAGCCACATGCAAAAGAATGAAAGTGGACCATCTGCTATTGCCATTCACAAAAATTAACTCAAAATGGATCAAAGACCTGAAGGTGAGACCTGAAACTATAAAACTCATAGAAGAAAATATAAGCAACACACTATTTGACATTGGTCATAAAGGAATCTTTTCGGATGACATGCCTACCCAGACTAGGGAAACTAAAGAAAAAATAAACAAGTGGGACTTTATCAGATTAAAGAGCTTCTATAAGACAAAGGAAACCAGAATCAAGATGAACAGACAGCCCACCAGCTGGGAGAGAATATTCGCAAAACATACATCTGACAAGGGGTTGATCTCCACAATATATAAAGAACTCACACAACTGAACAACAAAAAAACAAACAACCCGATCAAAAAATGGGCAGAGGAAATGAACAGACACTTCTCCAAAGAAGATATACAGATGGCCAATAGGCACATGAAAAGATGTTCAACATCGCTAATCATCAGGGAAATGCAAATCAAAACAACACTAAGATACCACCTCACGCCCGTTAGAATGGCTATAATCACCAAGACAAAAAACAACAAGTGTCAGAGAGGATGTGGAGAAACAGGAACCCTCATACACAGCTGGTGGGAATGCAAACTGGTGCAGCCTCTATGGAAAACGGTATGGAGATTCCTCAAAGAATTAAAAATAGAGATGCCTTATGACCCAGCCATCCCACTACTGGGAATCTATCCAACGAACCTGAAATCAACAATCCAAAGAGGCTTATGCACCCCTATGTTCATTGCAGCATTATTCACCATAGCCAAGAAGTGGAAGCAACCTAAATGTCTCTCGACTGACGATTGGATTAAGAAAATGTGGTATATATATATATACAATGGAATACTACTCAGCCATAGAAAAGACAAAATCGTCCCATTTGCAACAACATGGATGGGCCTGGAGCGTATTATGTTAAGTGAAATAAGCCAGAAAGAGAAAGACAAACACTGTATGATCTCACTCATATGTGGAATATAAACCAACACATGGACAGAGAAAACTGTACTGTGGTTACCAGGGGCAGTGGGGGTGGTGGGTAGGCACAAGGGGTGAAGGGAGTCATATATATGGTGATGGACAAACAAAAATGCACAACCCAAAATTTCACAATGTTAAAAACCATTAAAACATCAATAAAAAAAAAATCGCATCCCACCGTTTGACACACATTATGATGGCAATTATCACAAAATGGGAAATAACAAGTGTTGACAAGGATATGGAACCCTTGTGTATTGCTGGTGGGAATGTAAAATGGTACAGCTGCTATGGAAAACAGTTTGACAGTCCCTCAAAAAGTTAAACATAGAATTGCCGTATGACTCAGCAATTCCCTTTCTAGGTATATACGCCAAAGAATTGAAATCAGGGACTCAAACAAATACTTGTGCACCTGTGTTCCTAGCAATATTATTCACAATAGCCAAATGGTGGAAACAACCCAAGTGTTCAACAACAAATGAATAGATAAACAAAATGTGGCATAATATATACCCATTGGAATATTATTCAGCCACAAAAAGGAAAGAAATTCTGATAAATACAATAACATGGATGAATCTTGAAAACATTATGCTAAGTAAAATAAGCTAGACGTTAAAGGACAAATATTGTATGATTCCACTGATATGAGGTAGCTAGAACAGGCATATTTACAGAGACAGAAAGTGGGATAGAGGTTACCAGGGGCGGGAGGAGAGGAGAATGAAGAGTTTTTGTTTAATGGGTACAGAGCTGCTGTTTGGGATAATGAAAAAGTTCTGGAAATGGATAGTGATGATGGTTATACAACAATGAGAATGTACTTAACGCCACTGAACTGTACACTTAAAAATGGTTAAAATGGAAAATTTTATGTTATGTATTTTTTCCAGAAAAAAATCCCCCCTCCCCAATGTACCCAAAGTGAAAGCAAGAAGGGAAATCTGTAGGTGCCAAAATTAAAGACAGATTTAGGAGTGGGGAACAGAGGCTGGATGCAAACGCCTTACAAAGGTAGTGAAAGCAGATACCGGCTGATACATGCTCTAAGCAGTTCAACCTCAGTTGCACATTGAAATCACCTGGAGAGCTTAATAAAGTACTGATTCCCTGACCTCACTCCCAGAGATTCTGATTTAATTGGTTTGAGAGTAGCCTGGACTTCGTTTCTAACCAGATGCTGGTTATTCCTGTGGAAATGAATCCTCTCTGAATATGAGTTTACAGCCAAAATTACAAATTACATGAGGAAAGGAGGGAGGGTCAGCAGACATAAAATAAAGTATTTTCATGTCCAAACAAAAGAAAAAAGAACAACATAGAAGAGAATTTAAAATAAATGTACTTTGAGTGATCAAAGATTTAAAGGGAGGAATAGAAATCAAACAGCAGGAACTTGATATTGTAACAAAGAACAGGTAGATTTGAAAGAAACCAAATAAAAATTCTAGAAAATAGATGGAGATAAACTAAGAAATTGAAAATTTGAAAGAGAACTTATGAGGCTTGAAAAAGAACTTATAAGTAACAAGCTTCAATATATGTGTAATAGACAGTCCTGAATGACAGAGTAGAAAGAATGGAGGGGAGACACGAGGGTGGAGGATATTCCATATTGAGGAAAGATACAAATTCTCAGATTGAAGGAACACACAAGAGCTAAAAGAATGATTAAAAAAATCACCCTAGATGTATCAAAATTAAACTGTAAAAAATCAAAGACAAAGAGAACATCTTATACTCTACGTGAGAGGGAAGACTGATGACTTAGAAAGATATGGCACCTAGATTGACAGCTGCTTCCCCACAGCAACAAGAGGTGCCTAAAAACTGTCTTCAAGAGGTGGAGGGCGAACGCACAGAATCCCGATCATCAAGAGTTACTGCAAAATCTAGACGCATTCAGATCTACAGAGGAAGAGAAAATGTACCGCCTCCAGGTGTCTACTGAAGGAACTAACAGGGAAGGACTCAGCAGCAGGGACATTACACAATCTTTTAAATCAAATTAAAGCACTGCCTATCAATGCTTGTGGGCGAGCTAAAGCATTTACTTAGGGAGAAATTTGTAGCCTTATATGTAGGAATTAGAAAACGAAAAATTGAAAGAAATGAGTGTCCGAATCAAGAAAGTGGACAAAGAAAAACACAGTAGGCCAAAGTAGAAGGGAAAATATAATAAAGACAGAATCGGAAATTAATGAACTAGAAAACAAAGAATAGAGGTGATTCATAAAGTTATCTGAAATTTATATAGCAGTCAAATGATTATAATGCAGAATATCTATCTATATGTCTATGTATCTATCTCCTCCAGAAATCAATAAAAAAGCAAAAAATAATCTAAAAGAGTGCAAAGGTTGAGCAAGCATTTCATATGAAAAGAAACATGAAATGGTTAATAAACACAAAAAGATGCTCAGCCTCATTACTAACCAGGAAAATGCGAATTTACAAAAATTGACATACCATTTCACGCCCATCAGATTTTCAAAAATTAAATGAACATCTGTCTGAAGTAAGGACTTGGGGAAGCAGGAGCCTGATCCACTGCTGGTAGGAGTGTTAATCGGTTTAATGACTTCAGAGGGCAATTCAGCAGCTCCCTGGTGCAGCTGAAGGTGCGCACACCCAACATTTTCACTTCCAGGTGAATTCCCTCCACCTCCGCTGCAACATTCCTTGTGTTACAGCAAAAAATTCAAAACTTAAATGTCCATCAATAGAGTTGTGGATAAATTATTGTCTCTAACATGCTGGGATACTATACAATATTTAAGATGAATAACCTAGGTCAGTATGTATCCATATGGGTTGACAACAAAATCATAATGTTGATATGCTAAGTGAAATAAGCCAGACTAAAGGACAAATCCTGTATGATTCCACTTATATAAGCGACCTAGAGCAGGCACATTCATGGAGATGGAAAGTAGAATGGTGGTTGCCAGAGGCTGGGGGCAGGGGGAAACGGGGAGTTGTTGTTTAACGGGTACAGAGTTTCTCTTCGAGATGATGAAAAGTTCTGTAAATGGATATTGATGATGATTATACAATATTGTGAATGTAATTAATGTCATTGAATTTACACTTAAAATTGTTAAAGTGATAAACTGCATGAATATTTACAATAAAAAATTTAAAAATCCATAATGTTGAATGGAGAAAACAATTTGTAGGAAGATAGGTACGTATCCTTTTTAAAGACATGTAAAACTGTTTATGTTACATGCATATGTATTAAAAGTAAAACAACACGAATGGATAGGACGTGCGTCAACTTCAAGACAACAGTTTTACCTGGAGAGGGAGAGAGGAAAATAGGGGGCTTTAATTGTATCTGTGATATTTCTTAAAACAAGCAAAAGTTCTGAAGGAAACGTAACAAAATGTTGACCCTTAATTCTCAGCGGTGATACACGTACATTTGAAATATTTACATTTTAAAAATCCCCAGAAGCACGGTTTGGGGGAATGTTCTGATCATTTAGTTGACTGTTTCCAAAATTTACAAAATAGGATGATGATAGGGTGCAGGTTGTGAGGTGAGGAAAAATGTCCGAGTCCAGCTACTACACATCTCTCAGACGTCTGTTTACATCTTTCTTACTCCAAAGAACTTAATTACTAGACATTTCCATGTATTGTGGTGGACCAGGAGCGACAAGAGTGGTCCTCGTACTTCAGCAAATGAAGGTGAGCCAGTCTTTTGTGGAAGACCTTCCAGCCAATGTCCACGAGTGAGGGAAATCATCTGGTGCCTTCTGGCTGGCTGAATCGTACATGGATTCTAGCTAACTGTAAATAACCATGAACAAAGAATATCTCAGTAGCCAATATTTTTCTCTGCTGGTATCAAATGAAATTCATTTGGTATCAGCTGGAGTTTCTATAGTGCTAATGGAAGTTATTTTCAGTTATCACGTCAGTCCATAAGTATACAAAGGCAGCAATTTCACTGGTAATCTGGAGATCAGTTTGTATGTAGGGGGTATGCTTTAGACTGTTGCTGCAGTGTAAGCTTTTATCTTAAGAAATCTGGGGGACTCATAAATAAAAAGGGAATGATGCAACAGAACATCCAACAAGGGCTAAGGTTGGGCTTGAACCATTTCGTAGCGTGAACATCTGAACTCCGAGATGTGGTGATGCGCAGGAGGCCCAGGGTGCAATGGGGAGCTCGTGCATCTGAGAACTCATTCCACCAAATGTTAGTTAGCGCCCCTCCTCATTCCAGTGATAGCTCTTTAAATACTCATGGTTCTTGCTTCTGTGCAGCCGCTGTTTGATCTCATTTCACAGAGTAGAGGAATGGAGCTGGAACCATCAAGTTTTGTTTTTTAATAAACTCATGTCGTTTCGCCATACTCCCACCAAGTACAAGAATGACAATGGAGCCCTGTAAATAAAAATCTGCTCCCTGCAGGATTTTAATTATTTACATTCTTTCAGCAAACAGAATCCCCATCCATCATGGTGATAGTATGTGTGGAGACTGGAGGATTAAAAGGCAGTGCCAAGGTGTTAGCCCAGAGAAGGGCTATTTAACTTTTCCCCTCTGAATGTGGACATGCTGAATGCCTGAGATATCTGTACCAAATATCATAACTGGTAGCACTGCAGGAAGTGTAGTAAGGACTCTGGAGCCTAAGGGATTTTTTTTTTCACCAAAGAGCAAAGGTGGGGTCATCTGACTCTCATTGCTATGCTTTGTGTCCAACTCTTGGTAGAAGAGAACACTGCTTTTAGAAGGAGTAAGCAAGAATTGTCTAGCTAAAAATGGTTAAAATGGTAAATTTTATGTAATGTATATTTTATCACAATAAAAAAGTACATAGATAGAAAAAAAATGAGTAGGCAAGTAAACTAGGGTGAATAAATCTTGGTTAGGTGTGAACACTAGGCCAGGTATTGTAGGGGATGGTAAAGATTCCTTGGGACAGGAATGCTGTGTTAACTCTTTCTTATACCTGCTTTCCCTTATGATCCTTTCCTAACTGAGCAGAATGCCTGGCTAACTGTGAACAGACAAATGTTTATAGAACGAAATAAAAGATATGCTCCTTGTTCTCAAAGGGCAGGGCAGAAAGAGCACTGTTTTACACACACACACACAAAAACCTAAGGGGAATTATTTATCTACACGTATATATCCTTTGTTTGAATGCATCTGGAAAGCATGGGCTGGGTCTCCTGTTTGCATCCTCAGCCCTGAGCCCAGTGCATGAGTGTGCAGTGGGGGCTGTTGGGACCCCACCCAGACCTCTTTACAAAACAGGTGCCCCAGTTCCCCAGCTGCTGGGAGCCTTGGCACTCACAGTTCACAGCTGCCCTTGGCCAATGAAGAGCCACCCTCCACCCCCTTCAGATGGCTGCATTCTTGCTCAGCTCTATTCTTGTTTTATCCCACTATTCTTCTCCTGAGATCTATCATCAAACAAATCGCTTGAATAAGAGTCCTTGTCTCAGGCTTTGCTTCCAGACCTGACTAAAGTCAGCATATGGAAGATATTCCATACATAATGAACAAACGATTGAACACTCTTCTGGTAATCTGTGATGGGACTAGAGCAATGTGTCAACGAACCACAAGTTGGCCCCAAATCTTGGTGTTGTAAGAGTGAGATGATTAAGAATGGAACATGCTGGCCTATTGGGGGTTGAGGGCACGGGAACAGAGAAGAAAACATTGGGACATTTTTTTTCTTGGAATTCCTCCAGAGCTTGGAGACACAGAATAAATCCACATCACTCCCAGCCCCTCAAAATATTGCCATTTCTTTCCCTTCCCCTATCACACAGTAAGATAAGGTTTTGAGACAGTCTTGTGGTAGAGTAAATTGCTGGGGCATTTATTCATTAAATAACTGCATATCTTATACCGCATTCTGTTTTATAATTGCTACTTATGCAAACAATTACCTTCAAGTAATCAGCACAATTGCCATGATATGTATTATGATTTAAATTTTTTTTAACAGTTATAAAAACATTAACCTCTTGTGATTCAGGTCTTTAAATCATTCAAAATGCCTGGGGTATTTTCCTCTGCAATGGCAGTGGCACAACAGGCTTTGCAGGAGCAGAAGTGAATGCCCTTCTATCCCTTCTTCATACTACCCCTTAGTATCTTCAAAGCAGGACTCACAATTCTGTCTTTCAGCCGTTCAGTTGCAGGTAGGTGTCATGAAAGAACAGATCATTTGGGGCTGGACATTTTTTTTGTCCCTGAACAAAGATCTTTCCGACACTTTGCTAGAGGGCCCAGAGTTTAAGCTTCATCTAGTGCTTGAGAGGCCCAAGCTTTGGAAACTGACACCCATCAACATCTGCAAATACCACTGAAACAACATGAGGGTACTGGGTTTTCCACAGTTTCAGTATTTTAAATAAAGACAAAGCCAAACCTTGTTATAATCCTGGGACTGACGGGCAAAAACACGATCAGGGCTGCTGTCTTTGCCTCAGTCTACTCAATAGCTACTGCTTCCGGTTGCCCAAGTCATGTTGGTTATATCAGCGTTTTATTTTGGGGGGGAGTATAGGGTTAGGGTCACCATATATCCTCACTGAAATGCTTCATGTACAACACAAGCACTTAATTTTTTCTTTACTACATGAGATTAGTGACTGTGGACGATATATAGACTTTTGAGAAAAATGTTGATAAAACACTCTGAGGAAATCATTTCTTTGGTGTTGGCTTGTTTAGCCAAAACCCTGGAGCTCCACAAATCCTCTGCGTGCCTTCATTGTCTTCTTTCTTCATACCCCACATCTTACCCTAGCCCCGATTCCTCATCCCAACGTTTTTTGTTCAATTGTGAATTTCTTCTTTCTTGTTTTCTTTAAAATTATTTATTTATTTTAAATCGAACAATACGTGAGTACATAAGTACACTCTTGTAAAAATGATAAGACCAACCCTTGGCCGACTTTCCCAATTCTAGTCTTTACCACAGTTATCTTTTTGGTGTGTATCTTCTAGACTCCTTTCTTTGCATGAGTGTGTGTGTATAAACAGAACTATGCTCCAGGGGGTTGGAGGTCACATGGAGATGAAGAGGAGCTTCTTGGTGAAGAGTCAAGGCTGTTTATAGCAGTGGTCTCAACTGGAATATGCTCTTCAAGGGGTATGTGGGTGTGGAAAGTGTTCAGGGAATCAGTTTTTAGATCCTTAGATTCTATAGGTCCTTTTTCCCCACAACTCCTTTCTGGAGAACTTGTCTGAATTCACAATAGTTCTTCCAACTGATAAACCAAAAGCAGACCCCTAACCCATTCGAGATGTTACTCATAGATTAGAAGTGTAAAAACGTCTTGGGCCTCCAGCAAAGGGAGGCCTCCTTTAAATATTAACGGAGGTTCAATAAGCCCATAGGGATTCCTGTATTTCTCTATCTTAATCACTATTCTATTGAGGGTGAAACTTGGTGTTTTGGGCCTGGGTTGGAATGTTCGGATTCAGGTATTGGAATAGTAAGAGTTATGAACAGTTTTCAATAACTTTGTCTCCCCAGTCCTCCTCCTTTTGCTAAAGAATGTAAGATTCTGTGAGAGCAAAGCAAAGTGTACTTTAAGAAATGTTGAATACTAAAAATGACCTTTTTCATGTATTTAACTATAAGAAATTCTTTTCAGCTATTCTTAGACCTCATCCTTAGTCTGCTTCATTAGCTGGAAAGAAGAGACCTTTGAATAGTCTGACAGTAGGTTAGTTTTGCAGAATCTTTTAAATGTAACTGTAATGCTTCTAAAACTAATGAAATTTTTAGGATACATTACATAGAACCCTTGGGTAGAACTTTTATGTGATTTCTTTTAGATTCAGGATGCGTTGTTCAATTAGATAATTAAAAACTACTTATTACATCATATTGTAAAATATTTATTCTAAGCATAGCAATTTCAATCTTGCTTCATGTGATAAGATGTTTAATATTTTCTGCTTCCTGTTAACATAAAATTATATATGGTAGCTGCTGAATAGATTCGTTTTTTAGCAGCGTTGCATTAATAGATGATTAATTTCACATAAAAGTTTTCTTTTAATGCTTATTAAATATTTATTCAAATTTGAAATAAATTTACATTTTTGATCTGTTGTTTACTAATTGAAATTTTGATTACATAGTATGGAAGAATTTTAATGCTTGGAACATTATGATCATAGAAATGAAACAAATTTTAAAAACAATTTCTATAAACATATTTTTATTGAATAAAGAGTGGTGGTGTGATCAATAAAAGACTTCCAAGCATTAAACTATGTTACATTAGAGTACAAATCTAAAGGAAGAGTAATGGAAATAAAAATAAGAGAAAGGAAAGGAAATGCAAACATTTCTGAAAGTTAAGAAAGCTCGTTCAGGTCCTGTTAAATTGGGAATAGTTGTTAAGAACTGTGAAGAGTCAGAGATTTTCCCCTCCTTGCAAGCTGGCAAGGTAGCCTGCCACAGATGCATGAATGCTAGTAGAAGACACGAGACTCCTGGGACAGAGACAAAAGACTTCTTTATTCAGGGTACAGCAGGCAGCACGCACTTCATGTCTGGGCTGGCCCCCCCATCCCCGGCAAGAGCTACTACGTGATAGCTTTGTAATGTGTTTACTTGCCTAGGCTGAACTACGTGTGCCAGAGTTCTCTTTCCTGCATGTTTCTGGGTAGGATGGCAGATTTGTAGGGCTGAAGGGAAGTAGCAGCCATTTTGCAGTTCACTCACGTTGTTCCTGATCTACTGATTCACCTTGTTGGTATGAGGCAGCAGCTGGGCCTACAGGTATTCCACCTTTCGCTGGATCCTCTTTTAGCTTCTCTGACTCCTAAGTCAGGTTTGCTTGTTCGCCTCTGTGATGAAGGGCCCTGGCTTCTGCAGGATACCTTCATCACCAGGCTCAGAAGCAACAAAAAGAGGCAACTGTCTCCCAACAGGTGGGTTTTAAACATTATGCAACTTTGATTCTATTGCACATATTCAAAATAATGCCATAGCTTTCATTTTTAAATTTCAACATTTACAATCTGTTAGAAGTCATATTCTTTACAATTATTTAATCTTATGAAGAAAAAAGTTTAAATGTCAACTTAAAAGTGTACAAGGGGGTACACAATTTTTGAAAATAATTTTAGGAGGTATGTGAGCAATCAAGTTTGAGACTCTTGGTTTATAGAATGGTCTTGATTTATAGGATGGTGTATAGGAGACTCAAATACAAGTATGTGGACCTCTGGTGTTTCTGGAGCTCCGTGTGGCATCTGGCAACACGAGAGGGCTGGGGACATCCATAACGCCAATTCTCCTCTTCTAGAAACAGTTCTGTGAGATGATCCCTAGAACTTTACTTTGAGAAGAAAACAATTAATATAAAGCTTCCTCATTTGAGCAAGGGAAAACACTGTTGATGATGGTGATGATGAGAAAAGTTTCCTGCAAAGGACATGATCAGAAATGGTGTTACAGAGCTTCCAGGTTGGTGAACACATGGAGATTTGGGGAGACTGGTGCACCTGGAGAGGGCGTGGAAGCTCTGCACCTCTTCCCACATACCTTGCCCTATGCATCTCTTCCATCTGGCTATTCCTGACTTCTATCCCTGTATAACAAACCAGTGATCTAGTAAGTAAAAAAAAAAAAAAGTGGTGTTATAGTAAGAGGATCATGTAACAACTTTAAGAACAGGTGAGATGGTGGCAAGTGTGCCAGTCACTTTGTTTGCCCTAACGATGCTGGTGCCTTCAGAGTCTGCTCCGGGGAAGTGGACTGGGTGGATACTTGGTCAACTGGGACAATGAGAATCTCTCTCCTGGGAATTTGTAGCAGGAGATGTGGAGTTAGAAGACCTGGTTTGTGTTACACTCTCTGTGTGATCATGGGAAAGTCATTTAACTTTTCTGACTATCTACATCTCTAAAATAGTGAAATTAACAGGGCCGCTACGAGAACTAAACCAAGAAATGGATGTCAAAGTGCTTTGTAAAAGAAAAAGTACTATAGAATTTAATTTATGATTCCTACCACCTACTCCCCAATGCCTCTATTTATCTGCATCTTCGTTTAGGGTTGTGTGAAATATGGGCTTGTGCAGTTAGCCCCTCTGTGTACCTGCAGCACATCATTTCTTAACAAGGTATTGGAATGTAGGAGGTGCTGACGGCCAGTCGAGGGGTCGGCGTGTTGATCTGTGTGTGGTACAAGGTGTGCGGTTCTTTTGGATTTGTGTTTCCAGATCATGTTCTCAGTCTGCATGTTTCTGCATCAATGTCTGCAAGCAAGTACTTATTCACAGATTTTCTTTTCTTTGTTCATTAAAAAAGCAAAATATTGGTTGATGCAGCTTGTAGAATGTGGATACAAGTTGAAATTCTGGGAAGATAAGCTTCAAAGTTCGACAGACATCTGTATTCATTTAGTAGGGCTATCTTCACAAAGTACTGCTAACTGTGTAGCTTAAAACAACAGAAATTTAGGGGCCAGCCCGGTGGCACAAGCGGTTAAGCGTAGGCGCTCCACTGCGTCGGCCCGGGATTCGCAGGTTCGGATCCCAGGTGCGCCCCGACACACCGCTTGTCAAGCCACGCTGTGGCAGCATCCCATATAAAGTAGAGGAAGATGGGCACAGGTGTTAGCCCAGGGCCAGTCTTCCTCAGCAAAAAAACGAGGATTGGTAGATGTTAGCTCAAGGCTGATCTTCCTCACAAAACAAACAAACAAACAAACAAACAAAACAGAAATTTATTCTCCCACAGTTCTGAAGGCCAGAAGTCCAAACTCAAGGTGTCAACAAGCTTTGTGCCTACTGGAGTCTCTGGGAGAAGCTGTTCCTTGCTTCTCCCTGGCTTCTGGTGGTGGCTGGCAATCCTTGGCATTCTTTGGCTTGTAGATATGTCACTCAAGTCTCTGCCTCCATCTTCACACGGCCTTCTCCCTGTATGTCCCTGTGTCCAAATTTCCCTCTTCTTATAAGCACACCAGTCGTATTGGATTAAGGGCCCACCTTACTCCAGTTTGACTTCATCTTAATTCAACTAATTATATTTTTCATGACCCTATGTCCAAATAAGGCCACATTCTGAGGTTCCAGAGCTTAGGACATCCACGTATCATTTTTGGGGGACACAATTCAACCCACAAGAACATTTAAGTGCTGAGTGTTTGTCCAGGAGATCTCCCACCTGAACTAATCCCCAAACAGCCAAACCGTAGGTCCGAAGTCACGTGTTAGTATTTCCAACACAAATTTATATTCTGCAGCGCTTTTATTTTTGTGATTCCTTCATTGGGAAAAGTAAGGAAAGGATTTCTCAGTAAAGATTTAATAATGGGCATTCAATTTTGCTGTGGTTTTTATATTCAGGAGAGAAAATACTGATCTTGTAACACAAGCATTTTTTTTAGTAAAAAGATTTGAGGATTTAAAGCTCAATGATTATAGCCTGAGGAGCTGTGATTGTCTCCTGTTAATTCCTTCAGGTTAGTGAGAGATTTCCTATAAGACCTTAATTAGACCTTCTAGGATTCATTTTACTCTTTTCCTCTATAGATTATCTCTTCAAAGCAGTTTGGGTTCCTGCTTTTGCAAACATCGGGCTTTGTGGATCTCACACTTAAATCTGTGACTATTGATCTCAAAGATTTTTAAGTTTCAAGACACATGGTTATTGAGCTTTTATATCTGCAGATCGCATTTCTGGTAAGAAACAATTGAAAGAAATGTTCTTCATGTCTTTTGTTGTTTTCCAGCATGGAATAGATGAACATTAACATAACCATTTGGCTATAATTATAAATAAATCAAATGTGATGCAGTTTTAATTATACCAGTCCAACTGAAAAGGCAAAACATGAATATGCGATTTTAATTAAGATAGTTGCATAATTACAAGGGTACTTCTCACAGGGAAAAGCATGGGGAAGTTCATTTTCACTCTTTTTTCCTCCTCTTCCCTTAAATGCTATTCTTGTTCATTAAATCCCCTAATATCTTTGGAAATGTTCTGCTCTAATTTTCCTTTATGGCTCATAGACACTAGGAGTGAGTTAAAACCCAAATCTGACTAAAAGCCAGTGTGAGAGCCCCTTGGGAAGCTTCACTGTGTTTTTAGGAAAATGGGAAAATGGTCCACACTGTTTCATTTGTATTTTCACCAAGCAAAATCTCAACAAAAGTGGATTTCTGACTCAACAATCATTTATTGAAGATATCTACATTAACATATAAATAGTAGGAACTATATTACACTGTAAATTCATAAGAGCTTTATACTTGGTTTAAAGATTGAAGGCTGCCCTCGATGTATATCTCTTTACTGGTTTGCATGAATCCCCATGTCTACATCCTCAAAGTAATACATAACTTTGCAGATAGATAGTGAAAAATGCTAAGACTCCATACGTACTCAAATACCAATAATATCAGTTGGAGTCACCTTTATTCCCTTTGAATTGAGTGTGATTAAATATGTTTACTTTGTTATTAAATAACATGAAGGGTACGAGTTTCTCATTATCAGACATAACTATCATGATTAACCTTTAACAAATATATCAAATGTACAAACCAATGGAATATTGCTTCCTTCAATGTTCTCCTTGGAGACATAGGCCAATAGTAATGCCATTTCTCAAATCAGGGAGACCTAACAGTTAATGCTTTGGACCATGAATCTAGGCATTTCTGGAGACAGTTCAGAGCAGCTTCTTTCTATTCTTTCTTCTTCAAGCTACTTTTACCTGCAGTGTTAACATAATGCCAAGTGCAATCATTGCCTAGGCTTTATATCACTTATATGTGATTTCCAAGCATTACAACTATAATTATTCATATCATTAAATATTAGTCCATGTTGGGGTAAGATTTATTTATTGCTACACAAAATTCTATTCCCACATGATCAGTTCACATAATTTGTTGCTCAAGCAAAAACTGTGTTCTAGTGAAAAAAACAAATAAAGGGGGAACACTTTCATCATTTTGGTTAAAAATCTATTTGGGATGATTCATGGAATTGCCTAGCAACAAAGCACTTTCATTTTACAATACTGGGAGCAATTTGACTACTCAAAACACAATGAGAAGAAAATTTTCATTCGTCTGCTTAAAGATTTTCCACTGTTATTGCAAATGTTTAAGTGGATTTCTCAGAAACACATTGGAATTAAAAACAACAACAACCTCCTTTTGAATTAGTGCCTTTTAATCTTTTAGAGCTTTTTTTGGGGGGTGGTTTTGTTATTCAACACCATTTTAACCAATAACACGATGATCATTATGAAGATTATTTACCAAAAGCATTTATTAAAAGCATTTTCCTGGATTGAAGAGGTCTGTTGCTGTGGGAAAGAAGTATTTCATTAAAGAGTACCTTAACAATACAAAAGCATTTTCGCAGCATTCCATGTTGCTTTCTCAAGAGTTTTGTTAGTCACTTTGATGAGGAATCAGCAGGAATTGAGGCTAGTGAAAAGTGGTTTGTAGTTTAAGTACCACCAAGCCTGACTTCCCAATATTACCACTCTCCTAAATTACAAGCCACTAAGATGATTATCCTTTGTCAGTTTGCCATGCAGAAGTTTCCAGGTGTCTGATTGTATGTATGCATCCAGTTCAGAGAAGGCTAAAAGGGAGAATTACTACAGTGCCTACAGAATGGGCAGGCTTCTGAGTCATGTGACAAATCCCGTTTGCCACTGAGTGGTTCGACTCAGAGATGTTCCCGACGCACCTGCTCTGAGAGCTAGATGTGAGATCCCCGATAGCTACAAATTTTTAACCCATATGCAATACATGCTTGTTTAAGTGGAACAGATGGGGAATGAGCGCTCTGTTTAATCGACATTTTTGTTAACAAAAAATTACTAAAATATCAATCTTGCCTTACTATTTTTCAATCACTAATTCTCAAACAACTAGGAAAATACATTTCATATTCAAATGAAGCGAACATAATCAGGATCTGATCTCAGACATCACCTCTGGAAAAAGCCTACCCTGACTATCGTATCTAAAGTTTCATCCCACTCCCATTGTAATCACTCTCTACTCCTGGACTGGGTTTTATTATTTTCCCCTTAGCACTCAACACCACCTGAAATGGTCAGGAGTATTTATTGGATTACATGCTTATTGTCTTTTCCCTGCTAGAAAGCAAGTTCCATGAGGACCCAGGCACCACACCCATCTTGTCCCCAGCAGCTGGACTAGTTCCTGGCACTCAGCGGAAGTTCAGTGTATTTGCTGACGGAAGGGTAAATTTCAGAGTAACTTATAGTCATAATCAGTGAGGTTTTCCAAATTGTGTGTCATGGAAGATTACGTCTGTGGAATTTTAATAAATATTACGTGATAAAGGGGATCTGAGGTCAAATAAATTTGAAAAATGATGGGATAAACAAAGTTAAGCAGAAGTTTTAAATGTAGGTTTTCTCAGCATCTTTACAATGCTAATTATTTCATCACAGAGCCCTCTGTTTTTGAGAAGCATCTTGACCGACATTCAGAGCCGCAGACTTTGGGAAATGTTGCTGAATAGAGAATGAAGACAGTTCCGGTTGCTTGAGATTATTGGCGATTTGGATTTTGTAAACAAGAATATGTTACAGGAGATTAGATAAGCCTCCTTAAATGAAGTAATTAATGTCAAAGGGCCAATAATTTGGTGAAGTGTGTGTGGAAAAAAGGTGGAATTGTGACATGTGAGCCTTGGTGCTGTTGAATCCTAATCTTACCACTTCGTTCCTTTCTTTGACCTTTTAATTTCCTGAGAACAGCTCATGGCCATGCAGCAAACCATGAAGACAAGAAAAGTCAGAGCAACAGTTGTGTTTTTACATCGTGACCTTCTGTGACCTTCATGTATCAGCAGTTTATCCATTCAATAATAAGATGCCTATTTCTTTTTTTCTATGATAGCCTCAGTTACGTTGCCTTTTAATCACAAATGATTTCTATTTAAGAACCACTTTTTGTTCCTGATATTGGGTGTACATTTTTCTCCTGGACTTTCAATAAGTTTTTTTAAATGATCTTTTGATTTCTTACGAGTTTTTTTTTTTGCTTTTTTCAGCTGTGCATTTGATATTATTCCCCTAACCAATGCTATTATTTTATAACAGTGCCTTTTCCCAAAATTGAATAATCAAATGGTTTTTCTCCCCCTGGTCATGTCCTTCCAGATGTTATGCTCAATTTAATCTTATTCTAAGAAAATGTCATAGAGTTGTTCTACCTCAGACATTCTCTGTGTCATTTTTTTTTTTTTTTTTTTTTTTTTTTGTGAGGAGATCAGCCCTGAGCTAACATCCGCCAATCCTCCTCTTTTTTTGCTGAGGAAGACGGCCCTCGGCTAACATCGGTGCCCATCTTCCTCCACTTTATATGGGACGCCGCCACAGCATGGCTTACCAAGCAGTACTTCGGTGCGCGCCCGGGATCCGAACCAGCGAACCCCGGGCCGCCGCAGCGGAGCGCGCGCACTTAACCGCTTGCGCCACCGGGCCGGCCCCTCTCTGTGTCATTTTTTATTGCTCAGAATCTAGTCTAATTTATTTCTTTTCCTTTGGTATGCTGAAATTACGTATTCTATGAAATGATAACTTACCTCATCAAAAACCCCTAAAATTTGCATTTGATCTTGGTGAATTATTTTGCCACTGTGTAGAAATCTAAAATGTTCCTTACCACTAAATAGTCTAATTTTGCCTCTTCCTCAATTTGTATAAACATTTCCTTCTAGTCTTATTGCTAGTTAGGGCGTCTATGTCTGAGGTTCCTGATTTGCAGACCAGGAATTCCAGTGGGAGTTACTTCTCGAGTCCATATACCCACTAAATACTGTTTGTAAACTGAATAAAAAATGTCTTGCGTATGTATGGATTAGTACTTTTCAAGTGTAAGTAGACACTTAAAATTAATAAAATTCAAATTATTTGAAAGCATTACCAAATTCATAAAGTCTTGTTTTTTTAAATGTATTTTCTTAGTAAAAAGATTATAAAAATATAAATACCATCTTACAAGGGCCTAAGAAATGTTTTGATGTTAAATGATCCTCATTTGCAACCTAAGAGACTCCAAGTTATTCCCTCTTCCAGTAAAATTTTTACCCTGTTATAGTATATGTTGTTGTCCCTACACATAAGGCTAGTCCTGCATTTCCTCCTATTCCTCTCTTGCCTTTAGAATTTATACCCAGCAGTCTATCAAATGGTTTTTAAAAATATGGTACGCATTTACTTTAATATTTGTTTATTTTTCGTACATTGAAAAATATGTATAGAGTTCACATTGAGTGGTTCTCATCATTGCCCGTGTATAAGAATCACTCTCAGGGCTTGAAAAAACACAGACAATTCCCTCGTATACCCACCCACTGGGTGGAGCATCTCCTGGGAGGAAAGAGTGTTGGGTACCGCTGTTTTTAAAAAGTTCCTCAGGAGATTCAAATGCATAGCAAGTGGGGATAAACAACTGCCAGCTGTGGGCCAGGCATCGTGCCTTGTGCCCAGCCTCACAGGAGTGAAAAAATTAGCCTTGAGAATCATCTCCTCTCAGAGCCCGGTCTTGCAGGAATCTCACAGAACTGCTCTTTGAGTCTAGTCAGCTTGTCACCAAATGCATTGTATTTCGAGACCCTGCAATTATTGCACAAAAATGGTTTACTTGATTAGAAAATGCCAGACATAAGCATTTGATTCTTGGCCTTAAAAGCTCAGATACCAGACTGTCTGGCTCTAAACAGCATGCCTGGCAAGATGAGTGCACAATGCCTGGCACACAGATGCTAATCAAAAAATATTTGTGTTGAATGAACAATCGAGTAAAAGAGCAGTGGTTGGTGTAAAGGAATTGTTTGCCAACTTCAGAGTTTCAATTATTCATAGTGCGGAAGGTGCCCAGAGGCAAAATTCCTGATTCACAGAAAATGGTCACTTCCAGGCAAGGCTATTCCTGTTACGTCTCCCAAGTCTATTAAGTTTCAAGCATAATATAGTCCTTACTGCCAAACATTACAAATTGTCCTTAATTCCAAGCAGAATAAATTAAACATAGGCTTCTTTCTATCAAAGCACTTACCAGTTCTTTTTTGTTGGTGGTTGTTATTGTTCCACTTTTTTTTTTGCTTCCTTTCTGTTTTTTGGCAAGGCTAAGAAAACTTTAATTCTGCCAGGTGTCTGCTAGATGACTTTGGGAGCTTTGAGAGAGGTTTGTGCCCCATATTTCATCATCTTTGAAATGGAAATAGCAACATCTACCACAACCTGTTTTAGGACAATAGATGACATGTAAAAACGTATTAAACATGATATGTGGGAAGTGCTAAATAAGTGTAAATTGTATCCAAGTATACTCCAATGTTTGCATTTTACAGATGAGTTTCACGAACATGCTCAAGGCCCCACAGCCACCTAAGGACTGGACACATGCTTGGAATGTGGTGGCAGAGGTAGAGGCCATGCAGAGGGTATACCTTGATTGTAGAAAACATCTCTAATAATAGGAAGGTGGCATGGGTAGGACTGTATATCAGTCATGTATGAATCTATAACAAAATTCCTAAGGATAGAAGTGAAAGTGCTGATAAAAATAATGGTCCTAAAGAGAGTGACTATTGGTAAGAGGCACACTGAGATTTTGGCCACATGGAAGGCAAGTGGAACCAGGAGGAATGGTGTAACAGTTTTTTATTTCAGAATTATGCTGCACAACAAAGCACTGCAAAACTCAATGACTTAAAATAGTAAGAATTTATTGCTCATGTGTCTGGGGTGGTTGACTAGCTGTCAGCTGATCTGGAATGGGATGATTGGGCAGCTCTGTTCTGCTCCATACATCTCTTATCTTCCAACAGGCTGACTAGGCATATTCTCACGACGATGGCGAGGGCGAGGGTGAGCAAGCACCAATGTGCAAGTGCCTCTCAGGACTTTATTTACAACATACCTGTTAATACACATTGGCCAAAGCAAGCCACAAGGCCAAACACACTTTGGGAGTGGGGAGTGTTCCATGATTAGAGCCAGATTCTGCTTTCTACGAGTGGCTTCCTAGTCCATTGTTTACAATTCTTGTCTCAGTCCACTGAGATGTCCTTATTTTCCCCCCTTGGCCACTTCTGAAGAGGGATTGGAAGATGTACCCTTTGAACAACTTTCTCAGCCTCCTTTTCACTTGTAGAAATTTGGGGATGCAGAAGCCTTTTGTTCATTGTGGACAGTGTTGGTTCCAGAGTGCTCCATGTGTCAAAAACCAAACCCACAATTCTTTGGAGACATCCTTCTCTCTCTTTATTTAATCCCTGATGTTTTGTGCATTTTATATTGCTGTGAGATAATGTCCTTAAGAATCCTGAGAGCTCTTTTGTTGAACACAAAAGGGACCACCTTAATGATCCAAGAAGTCTTAACAAAGGGTCTCACAGATACATCCTACTTTGGTTTGTCCATGGCCATGTCTTAATTCGAGAATCTTTTACTGGCTTAAGAAGCTGGAGATGGAGTTTTGTTTTCCAAACTAGCAGAGTATGGCACCTCCATATTCTCTCTAAGTTCAACTTGCATGTTGTCCAGTTATTTTCTGAGTTCATCACTTTCTTATAACACTTTATTATACACATCTAATTAGAGCCAGCTGACACTTCCCATATTCTGCCTTAAAATTTCTTTGCTGAAGTCCAGAATTTCATCATGAACATTTTTTATCTTCCATCACACAGTTTGTCACTATGATAACATGGGTCACCAATTTACCATCCTCCTATGACAGTTTTCTTACCAATTTTTCTAGATTTATACAACAGTTTCATTTTCATTTTTCTAGGCTCTACCTACTACCTAGTCACAAAGTCAATGCTACATACCTTAGGTTTTTGTTATAATAACACCTCACTCTATGTACCAATTTCTGAATCAATTATCTATTGCCACAGTAGTGTTACACAGCATCCAGCCCCAAACTCCAGGGCTTAAAATAATGTGTCTATCACTTATGCATCTAGGTTCTTGGGTGGGCTTGCTCTTCTGGAGGTTGCTGGCTGTCAGCTGTTCTAGGACAGCCTTGGCTGGGATCACTGGAGCAACTTAGCCCTGCTCCACTTGTCTCTTTTCTTCCAGCAGGCTAACCTGGTTATGTTCTTGTGGTTGTGGCAGTACCCAAGAGCAAGCAAGTGCAAGTGCTTTTCAAGACTCTGTGCTACATTGGCTAACATGCATTGGCCAAAATGAGTCACATGGCCAAGTCCAAAGGTGGAGAATTACGCCCTACCCACTAAAAGGTGAGGACGTAGGGTAAATAATTAGGGCCATTAGTGTAATGGATGCACAGATGAAAATTGAGAAAGGGCATTACCTCTAATGCTGGCCCATAAGGACAGTTGGCTGGTTGTGGCGCATTCTTGTTTTGTCTTGTTTAGAAAGTAGAGGAATCAAGGAGGGGAGAATTGCTCTGCTGGAATAAGTCTCATTATCAAAGAATGGGTGAAGGATGTGGAAAGGATGGGAATATAGGTAAAAAGTGTTGAGTCTGAAACTGAGAAGAGTGTGAGATTTCACCCTACATTACAAGTTAACAGGTTAGCCTGCCACAGTTAAATATATATTCTGACAGGAAACAAACACGAGGTCTCTGGCTCAGAGACTGTTCATTACTCACAAAGCATTGTAGCACCAATTCCTAAGCCCCAATCCCTGTAGAGCTGCAAGATGTGTTATCTGGAATGTTGTAGTTAAACCATTACAGGCCAAAGAAAATTACTCTTCTCTCTGAGTGTCATCAAGGTAGCCCGACTGAGAGGAGTGCGTGTGGGATTAGAGGCTGGGAGGGAAGATGGATGTGAAGTGGGGGAAGCAAGGATCAAGTGGGAGCCCCGGGTACTAGCTGGAATCCAGGAGGATGGACTAGAATCTGTGTTGGTCTCTCACAGCCTTCTAGCCTCCAACTTTGATAATGGGGGTGTCCACCAGGAGCAGCTGCACCCTTTGTCAGCAAGGTAAACATTCTCCTGGCTTTAGAGTCACAGAAGTTGAAGGAGGGCATTCAAGGAGCTAGAGTTGCTGTAGGCCAACAATGTAAGCAGGCAGATCAACAACAACGTGGGGGCTCCAACAGAGCTTCCGGCCCTGCTCTGACCTTCGAAGCCTAAAAAGCAATATGGCTGCTACTTCACTTCCATCTTCCAAACCACCTGCAAAATGTCTCTTGCTGTTCCCTGAGAATTATATATATATATATTATATAAGTATATGTTATTATATATACGTATAAATATCTATAAATTATATATATACGTATATATATGTATTTGCAAAGGAATTCTGGGAAATGTGTAGTTTCAGCTTAGTTAAGTTGACGCAGTCTGAATCCCCACACTCCCATCTGTTTTGACATGTTCAGCGGACTTAGGAGATACCTCTGATTACTTCCTTCAGGGGGATCTTTCATATGGGCTTTCAGACTCTTCCTAAATCTTTTAGCCTGCAGTAAGCCATCCTAAGACCTCTATGTTTTCCTTATATTTTTGCTACTCTTGAATCATCCTCTTTGTCTTATTCGTAGTCTCTGAGACTCTCCATCACTCGGTAGCCGATGTGGCAGAGGGCCAGGCAGTACCCTGGCAAATGCTCAGTCAGTTTTGGCTTATGGGAACGAGAACCTCATTGTTCCCGTACTTTGTTCTATTTCTGTATGATTTTCAAGCTGTATTTATGCTGAGCTAGGTGTGTGTTGTGTTCCTCGTTAGGAAGTCTATCTTGCATATATGTTTACTGAACCTGGTACTGACTACGTCCTCTGATTTTGAGTAGGTCAGAGTGTTTTCCTAACTAAGAAGAGCAGTATGCTTTGGCACGGCTGCTTTGTATGTTTCCTAGAATGTTAGAAGGAAGCAGACATTCATTTGGTTTTTGCCAGTCTCTCTTTGTCTAAATTGTCCCATTTGGCTTAGCCCATTGGCTTTGGTCTATTAGAATAGCGAGGTAGGAAACTTTTCCCTTGGTTTATGAGCTTGAACTCAAGTGCCTCAACACGTGCCTTAGCGACAGAGATTTACATAAATATTTTGGGGCCATCAGATCTCTGTGAAGAGTGTTTCCATGTTCCAGATGTAGGGTATGAATGTGCAAAACCCACGTGGAGATCACAGTTCACTAACTTGTGGATGGGCCCCCAGAGAAAAGAAGAGATTCAGTATAATGACCCTGCAAACTATAGACGAGAGACCCAGAAACCACCATTCTTTTGGTGCTGTTTAAAATTTGGGCAAGGAGCCACATTTCTGAGGCAAGGAGAATTGAATTTTCCTTTTCATAATAATAAGAACTCTTTAGCATTTCGGCATAAGCAATATTCATCTCTCAATTAGTATTAACAGCTAATCAGGGTGCAGCAGGGTAGTGGAGCACTCGTCAAACAGCAGGCAGCTTGTTTTATTTTTTCAATGCCGCTTAAAGATTATTCGAAAAATCTCCTTCAGAGACCAGTGTGCAGGGAACCACATACCCCCAGTCAGAATTTAAAGTGATCCAAAATACAATATTAATGATTGATGCAGAAGCTCACAGTTTGGCGCTGGGGTTTAATTAGATAAGCATTGCAGCTGTTTTTGGGTGGAGGCAACTTGATGGGACACAAAGCTGTTATGTGACTTCCCATCTACAGGATATCTACTGAAGCGGAAACAGAAGCAAGCTACTGGGAATTATGATGATGACATTTTTTTTTTTAGAGCTGAAATGAGTAGAAGTCTGATTGTGGGGGAGGGAGAAGCATTTTGTAATTAAAAAGGTGAGTTTGGATCTTCTATTTCATTTGCTGATGAACTGAACACTCATAAAAACCAGCGAGTGCAGCCAACCCAAGATCTGGCAAGTCATGTGTAAAAAGCTTAACTGTGTGGCTCTCTTGGCCCATACCACTTTGCTTGAAACAAAATTCTCTTGTTTCAAACCCATCCTTCACCTTGCAAGCATCACAGTTGTGTCGGGCTATCCAATGTCTTACTTATGCAGACACACATCTGCACTAGCTGCTTTGGAATCACTCTCTTTCCCTGAAAACTTGAGAAGAATTTAAACCGGGGTTGATAGAGTTTCATTTCACTGGGTCAAAGAGATGTCAACATCTGATTATGGTAAGAGTTTAGAGTCTTCTGTGTCTCAAGTTGGAAATGACTAGAAAGCACTGGATAATCTCTGTCTATGGCTTCAGCATGTGTGTGCGACCTCTATCACATGAGACAGCTAAAGAGAACAATTTATTGAAGCTCACTGTAAATTAAATGCGCAAGACTTCAGAAGGCGTGCCGCCAGAATGAGGCTCAGAGCTCTGTACATTTAAAGTGGTATTGTTAAACTGATATTTAAAACATCTCTATCAATAAAAAGGAAGCTTGTTTAGGTGTTTTGTGTTGTGAAATAATCATAATAGCCATCTATGAAATAAATTCTTAATTGCTTATTGTCAATATCTACAAAATGTGAAGTTACATGTGAATGCCAAGTATTATTGTTTTTGTTGTGTAGGTGGAGCTTAATGAGTCTTCTCCTGGTTGTTATAAATAAATTTGTTAGAATTTTGAATAAACTCGACTCTTTCAATGTCAGTAGGGAAGAAATGAATCTTTTTGGAGGTGCATTAACTCTCTCAGCTTATTAAATTGTCCTTCCTTGCCTGAGAAGGGATTTAAGCACTGCATTATTCCTTCTTGTTAAAGGTGTTGCAAGGTGTGCAACTAGGACTGAGAAAATTTGGAAAATTAAGTCGTGGTTTGGCCATTTTCTAGTTGTGTGATTTGGTCAGTTTGCTAAGCCTTGAGCCTCCCTTTCCTCATTTGCAGAACAGGAACAATAGTCCCTTCCCTCCTTCTCCCCCAGGGCAATTCTGAGGATCCAATTGGATGGAACATGTCTTCAGGCTTGGACCTGAAGCTGGATGTGTCTAATATTCTACACATACACTTGTAATAAATTAATGGTGGCTTCTGTGAGGCAATTCCCCCCAGTCCACTCCATAAAGCTGCTGAGAACAGGTGACTCTCTCTTAACCTTTCCACTGAGCGAGGGCGATGGCTGTGTTTAGGTTTCCAAAGCTTTTCCTGATAGTAATACTCTTGCCACCTTCCTTTTTTGGGAAGATGAGGAAGGAGTGTAAGATTATTCACACAGATACAGAGATAAAGAAAATGAGATTTTGTGCACCATTGAATGAATTATAAGTCAAAGTTTGGACCCAGGCCTTCTGGTCCCAAGGTAAGTGTTACCTCCTTCGTAGTGGATTGGCTCTGCAGACAGTCTGCGAATAAATGGGAATGGAGACGTGGGCTATCAAGGAAATACGTGGTTAACTTTGGAATTGAAGAGTGCAGATGTCAACAAAGCAGATAATTCATTAGAGCAGAACAGTAAGTTTAACAGCAGAGTTGCCACGAGATACACTGTAGATAACTGCCTTGTGTTTACATGAGAGTTGGCTATATTGTGGATTTTTAAAACATAGAATGTAGTCCTTTCAGTTGCATGCAATAATGATTGTTGATCACTTGCAAGTCATGCTTCTATACTTGTTTCCTTGATAAAATAATTGATAAACATATGGTTCTTTTGTGTTTTTTCTAATTGATGCCAATGGAAAAGCTGACAACAATAGGTAGTAGGATTATTGCAGTACCTCATCAAAATCTCTGAGAATGGAGATGGATTATAGTGCTTTAAACATCACCATACATCCTAAAGGCAATCAATAAAAATTCCTGATGATGGATTGACTTGATGAACCAAAGCCTGGTAGTATGCCCAGTGAAAGGTAGGCATGAAGATTTTGGATAAAGGCAATGGTGGCATGTAGGAAATGCTAATAAAAAGTTAATGCATAGGTAGTAAACACAGATCTTGAAATGTACAGACAAGCACTTAACTTGTAGAATAATGGTAATTGTGACAAATGACAACAGCAATTATTTTTGTTTATTGGTGCTTATTCATCTTCCAATCCAGTGAATAGTTTTTTTCCAGAGTTCTAGCTTGGATTCTCTTTTCTTTCTCCATATACTCTCCTTGGGCTTCATTATTCACCCTAAGGCTACATTTACCATTTGGGTAGCAATGACCCAACTCAAGCAACCTCCCACATGCCTTAGTCATGCACATTTCTGAACACTCCTATAGCACATTTCACATGTCTCCATTATATTAGGCAGTTGAAACCATGCATGAATGAGACGGCCTAAAGAGAGCGGATAAAGTGAGAAGGGTAGAGGGCCTATAATCAAGGATTAAGGACCCCCAACATGTTAGAGGCAAAGTAAATGAGGATTTTAGAGACAGAGAGCATGAGTGGCCAGAAGGGTAGGAGCACAATCAAGAGAAGGTGGTGTCACTGTGGAAATTCAAAGGAAGAAAGTGTTTCATAAAGAAGGATTGGTCAACAGAACTGAGATGTCAGATAAAATGAGGGCTGAAAAATGCCCAATGAATCAAGCAATGTGGAGGCTACTAGTGACCTTGGCTAAAGCTGTTTTGGTGAAAGGAAATGGGCAGAAATCAGATCTCTGTGGATTGAGAAGTGAGTAGGAGTTAAGTAAAGAGAAGCAAAAAGGACAGGCAACTATCTCATCTAGAGCTATTTTAAAATCAATGACGCCATTTTCCATTTATTCCCTTGGAGTCACAGTTAAGACAAGCTGTGAAGGATTCCATCCAAAAAGGCGTCCCATCCATCTGGAGCTAATGATGTTTCCAACACTCAGTAAGCCTCCTGGGAACCAAACAATCCTGTTGTCAGCCCACCTGGTCTAGGATTTCCAGGAGCAGCGGGCTTGTTCCAGAGAGGTCTAAGTTCTCCAATCTATCAGAGACTCCCAAGTCCAGTTCTGCAGAAATTTCTAGGCTTGTTATTTCCCCCATGACTCATCCATGTGTTTCATCCAAACTGAAAAATGCTCCTCCAGTCACCGTCCTCTCCAAAGTCCCAACCCCTGTGGCTCTGTGCTTCCTTCTCCCTGAACATATGTAATTGTTCCCCTCCTAGTCTTTTCCACTGTATTCCTTAGAACTTAATTGCAAACAACTTCGCATACGCCCTTAACATCATCGCAGATGCTTCATCCATCTCCCGGCTCTCATTGAAACCTTCCCTCTCAAGTGGACACTCTCGTTTGGGTTGGAGTCCTTGCTTCCAATGTAACTTGCACATTTTTACTCCTCCACAGTTCTTCTTGGTCACTCCCCTCTTTCAGGGAGCCCCTGGGGTCACTGTCAATCTTTTCATCTCAGGTGTGTAGAATCCACCCTTCATCCTAGGCTCTTAGCTCCTTTTCTTCCTCAACAGACCAAAAACCTGGTAGGACCTACTGTCCAAATATATCCCAAGGTTGACCACTTCTTACTGCCTCCGCTGCCTCCACCTAGTCCAGGCCGCCACAGTCTTTGACTTGGGGTGCTATAGCCTTATAAATCAGCTTCCTGTTTCTCCTCTGGCCCCCATAGTCAGCTTTCCATCCAGCTACCAGAGGAATTTCCCTAAAATGTATCACATCATTTCAGGACCCTGCTCAAAACCCTCTAGGGGCTTTTCATCCCGCTGAGACTGAAACCCAAAGCCCTCTGGGCTCAGCCCCCGCCCATCTCTCTGCCTCATCTGCTACCACATCCCCTTTGTTCAGGCTGCCCCCGCCATACTGGAATCCTTAGACTCTACCGAGCTCATTCCTTCCTCATGGTCTCTCCTGGAGAGCTCCTCTTGTGGACATCCACACGGCTTTCTCCTCACTCCATTCAGCTCCCTGCTTGAGTGTCAATGCCTCAGAGAGGCCTCCCTGATCACTTTATCTAGAATAGTCCCTTCCTCTCCCTGCCCCCAACATCACCTTCAACCTGAAGCTGCACACACTTTAAAACCACAATTATAATGTCCATGCGTGTTTGTTTAGACCTCTTTCCTCCATTAGAACCCAAGCACCTTGAAGGAAGAAGGCATTTGCCCATCTTGCTCACCTGTGTCTCCTCAGCATCTAGAGCCGGGTTCAGCACATCATATGTGTTAAATAAGTGTGTGTGGAATGAATGAATAAACGAGCTCTTTAGTCACCTTGTCTTAAGGCCATAAAACAAGTTTTGTGGGGTGTCAGCTTGCTGGGGTATAGACATAAAATGCAAGTTCTTCCCCCCAAATTGTTACTACTGAAGAGCGGATTTTCTCAGGATGACTCTCATAACTGTGTGATCACTCTCAGGTCTTAGAATAGGCTATTCCAGTTCTATCCCTTCTTATCTTTGTCTATGATTTAAAGGCCTGCTTCTTACCTGGGGCAGGCCGGCCTGTGACTCTACTCCCAGTATCTTAGTCTGCTGCTGTTCAGGCTGCTATAACGAAGTACCATAGACTGGGCTTATAAACAATAGAAATTTTGTTCCTCACAGTTCTGGAGGCTGGAAGTCTGAGATCAGGTGCCAGCATGGTTGGGTTGTGGTGAGAACCCTCTTTTGGGTTGCAGACTGCCGATATCTTGTTGTATCCTCATATGGTGGAGAGCAGAGAGAAAGCAAGCTCTCTCTTGACTCTTATAAGGGCACTAATTCCCTTTATAAGGGTTCCACCCTTATGATCTCACCTAATCCTAATCACCTCTCAAAGGCCCCACCTCCTAATGCCATCACATTGAGGGTAGGGTTTCAACATATGGATTTTGGGGGAATACAAGCATTCAGTCTATAACTCCTGGTTTAGAATGGAGGAGAGTGTGTGGTCTTTTCTCCTGTGTCTTCTCTCCCCTCTACTGGGCATGGACAGGTGAGGCTTTTGTATACGGGTGAAAGGGAGCAGGCCTTTCCTACATGACTGCCAGCTGGCATCGATGTTGGCCTCTCTGTGCTTTGTTAACACGTCTTCTATTTGCATGGACACCTCCCAGCAAACCTGAAGGAGAAGTAGCTGCCCAAGGACTGAAAGTTTCCTCTGAACTTGATATGTGAGGCTCTTAGTACTTTTGTACTCAGATTTGGAGCTAAGTTGCAATTCTGACAAAAGCAGAAAAAACTTACTGAGCCCTGATGTCATCCTTTCAAGCTAATCATCAGGAACTGCTCAACCTCTGAAACCATCTAATAAATACCCTGCTCTGACCTCAGCTTTCCAGCCTTCCAGCATTCTCATCCTCTTTGATCTCCTTAAGACTTTCAGTCTCCTTATCCACCAGCCTTTGGAGTCTTCCCTCATTCCCCACCCTGCCTAGACCTTATGGGTCATCACTTCAACTTCCTCAGTGAGTCCTTCCTGCACCACCCCAAATACACAGGCTCCTCCTCAGCACATCATTTCATTCATAGCCCCTACCATTATCAGCAATTCTGATTTTCTTGTTTATCTATTTGTTTCTTGTTTGTCTCCACGGCACAACACCACCAATAACCCTCTCCTCTTTTGTTCACCACCGTGTCTCTGATGCTTGGAATAATGCTTAGCACCTATCAGTCACTCAGTAAATATTACATTTCAACAATTCTCTTGCCAATACCTCCAATATCTTTGCCCTCTAACTTCTGCCCCATCCACCTACCAAAAGGCCAATATTGATCCATCTGTCCGTCTACCGTCCCTGCCCCTACCCCAGCCTTCTGAGCATTGTTGGAGAAAATCGTGCAATGCTTAGATTGTGGCTATTACCCATCCAGGATCATGATCCCCAACTTCCGTGGTCCTCAGTCCTCTCTCTCCCATTTCCCACAGTATTTGCTTCAAGGCTTCTTCAGTTTCCCCATGCTCCTCCACCCACCTGGGGAACCAGAAGACATCAGACGGGAATTATCTCCACTGTCCTGAGTCCCTCACACTTGCCTTCATCCATCCTCAGGCCCTTCATTCATTTCGATATAGAATGGACTCCCCTTCCCTTCTCCTGCAGAAGCCCATGCTCTCCACTGGGCTCTCCCCCTCCTCAGGGACCTCCCTCCATCAGTCTTGCACCTGTAGCTTCAGCATCTTCTTTCTTGTTGCCTCTTTGCCATCAGTATTTAAACATGATCACCTCTCTCAGTATTGAAAAAAATAAACAAACCCCACAAACCTACCCTCTCACCCATGTTTCTTTTAGATCCTGTGTTATCTCATTTCTTTCAATTTTCTATATATATTTTATCTAATTCTGTCCCTCCTGTTCACACTATAACTGTCTATAATCTTATTCCACCCCAACCACACCAAAGAACCTCTCTTTTCTAGGTCCCTATGATATTATGCTGATGGATAATTTAGGCTACAGTGAGTGTGGCCACTGCCCCAGCTCCATTCTTTGGGAGGCAGGAAAGGCAAATGATCTCTTCCATGGATTTGTACCACTGGGTTTCTTGTAAGGACCAGCTGGTACAAATAATGACCCAGAGTTCTCACAGAAACCAGCAAAGTAACTCCTGTTCTTATCTCTTGGGTGGATTTCACAAGTCGTCTGGGCTCCATGTGTGTCTCATGAAAAGTCATGAAGGTCACAGTGTCCCGAGCTGCTTCTCCAGGAGTTTGGAAGAGACAGATGTTTTGAGTAGCTTGGAGACAAAAATGCTGTGCAAGCTCAACTGAATTTTGTAGAAAGCGCCATAGCTGGCACATTGTGCCTTTTGCTGGCAGCATAATTTTGCTAATCCATCCCTCCGTGTTCCCTGCATTCCAAAGTCACACCACACTAACTGCTGGCTCACAACCTCACACCCCTTCAGTTTCCTTAGTCTGATATTTTCTTCCCTGTGAATTCTCTGTTGAACTCATACTCCCTAAGTCTCAGCTCAAATGCCACCTCCTCATGAAGCCCTCTCTGATGCCTACACCAGTAACCCCACTGGAATGAACTTTTTGCGTAGTCACCCGGCATGTTACTACTATTATTGGGAAGGAATATGGTTCAGTTTAGAGGAAAAACATGGGCTGTATAGAGTCAGACAGACCTGGGCCCATGCAGAATTGATGATTTACTCTGTGGGACCTTGGGCAAGTCACTTCACCTCCCAGAGCTTCCATTTCCCCACCCTTGGAAAGGTGATAATATCCAAATCAGAGGGCTGTGGTGGGGATTAAGTGCAATGAAGAATATTAAGCTCCCTGCATCTGCTCGGTGCTCTGTAAGTGCGCCCCCACCCCTTGCGTCCTGTCAGGCATTCAAGTTGGTTGTTTCTCTCTCTCATTAGATGGAAAGCTCTGGGAGGGCAGGGATGACACCGTTGTCAATAGAATATCCTCCTAAAGGGCCTCACACAGTGTTTAGTAAGTGCTCAATAAATGTGTAACAGATTAAGCCCAATTTTCTTAGTGTGTTACCTCCCAAATCTGTTCACTTCCTGGTACCCATAGAAAGTGATAATATTTGTATGGAACACTGGGTCACCTGAAGGGGATTTGGGGGCATCAACATGGGGCTTGGTGAAAAAATGAAGTGCATTTCCATTATCCTATATAACTGTGATAAGGAAAATTAAATATTGAGAAACATATAAAAATTTACTTGTATAAAACTTTAAAATACAATCTCTTTCAATGACTTGACTCAGGAAGTTTGCAGAGGATGCTATCAAAATAGAATTCAAAAAAAAGTTTGAATGATTTTGAAAACATTGTGTTTTACATTTCAAATCACTATAAAATATTTACAAACATTAATAACTGCCAGGACACTGGTAGTCTGTTCTGGGGAATGCTCATTAAGAAGATCAGCTTTCGTCAATGTTTATTCAAAGCTCCAGACTCTATTCTAAGGAAATTGATTGGCCACAGGTGGTGCCCTGGTGGCAGGCAGGCGGGAGCCAGCGCAGCGGCGGGAATTAGGACAGTGTGGTCATCTGCATCTAGGCGCTTGCCTGGCAATCAGCAAATAACATTGCCTGAATATCTCTTTCATCTGAGCCCGATTTCCTCTATTTTTACTTTAAAGAGGAACATTGATCAACTAATGTGCTTTGTTAAAATGCGGGAACATCCTGACAAGGTCACTGATGTGTTTTGGGCATGGCTCGTGTTTGTAACTCTGGGTTTCTGATTGTGGGTAGCATGTGGGTTGGCCTTGATTGCTGAACCATTCTGGAATGACTTTGAAGGATACTGTTGATTCCAAGGGACCCACTGCTTGCCAAAACTGTGTTCCAGGAAAAGAGATGGAAGGGAAGCAGAGAGGTACAACCTCAGGGATCGGAAAATTAGACAGACGTGGCCATCTGTTACTGCTCCCACCTAGCTCACTGGTGGCTGCTATTATAGGGCTCTTTTTACAGGTGCATATTTGCGTTCTGTTTGCCCTCCACTTGTCTTTCTGGGTTCATTTTGAAGCACTTGAGGCAATGCAGGGAGTCCTTTGGCTCTGTAAAACGGCAGGATGGCTCAGAGCCCTGCCTGGTAGGAGAAGATCTGTCCTGACATTCTGGTGTGTTTCCACATCCAAGGATGGGAAGGGCATTTGGTGGCAGAGGTGGAAGCGAGGGCTCATCAGGGGTACAGTTTGGACAGCTAAAAGATACCCAGCAAACATCCTGGGTATGTAAGACAACTTCAATTCACCCATACATGCCAAATTGAAATACTTGGGGGCCATGCTAAGCCCACTAGGACAGAGTACAGTCAGAATAAAATGAACTCACATATACTTGGGTACATAAGTATTTCCACCTTTATAATCTGACCCTTCAAGTGGTTGTATACAATAGGCCAAATCACCCGGGCCTCGATGAAACTTCTCTCCAGGTTAAGGCTCCATTGTGCACTTGGAAGTTTCCATTTAGAGGAACACTCAGGTTATGAGATCTCTGAGTTACAAGCTTTCTCTCTGTCTTGTATAGATTATTATCATTTGTTTATATTCTTCTTATATTAAATGCAACACAATTATGAAACATTTACCATGAACTCAGCACTCTGATAGATGCTGGGACACAGGGCTGGATAAAATGGCCCAGTGGGGGAAACAGACCTCTAAGACCACTGTTCACCCAGGGTGATGTGTGCTCTAATGAAGGTCGTAGAGCACAGCATGGAGAGAGAGAAGAGGGGTACCTGGCACTTGGCATGCAATAGATGCTCAATAAATGTGCATTGCTGTAAAGGTATGTGACAAGGTAGATTTCCTTGAAACAATCATTAACAAGAATATTTTTTAAATACATATATAAATAATATAATACTACTTTCATTATAATTACTGTTATTTTTTGCAGTACCTATTACGTGTCAGGCACTCTTCCAGGCACTCTACACATATTGTCTCTAATCCTCTTAGCACTTTCATTAAACATGTTCATCTTGTTTTAGACATGTATTTTTTGAGACTCCATGAGATTCAAGTTACCTGTCCAAGGCACAGAAAAGTGTCCGGAACTAGGGTTTAAATATAGTTTTATTTTCAGCCATGTTCATGCTCTTTCATGAGCTCATTCTTGCCAGCAAACAGCTTTGACAATCAATTCCGTGTGTAAGCCAGCACCATCACACTCTCCTTGGGCCTGTTTGGCTCTGTCCTACGTTTCCCACCATATGCACCCACCAAGCCTGTGTGTGCGCATACACGTGCACACGCATGTGTGTGCTTCCCTCTGCCTCTCAATCACTCATATTCTATGCTCCCCTGGGAATGGGACCCTTACTGTTCCATAAGATGTTCAGTGCTCTCTTTCTTCTGTGCTTTTTTTGGTGCACGCTGTTCTCTCTCGTTACAGTTTTGGTTATTCAACAGACTTAAGAAGAAATGCTCATCAATGTGTGAAACACTTTTTTTCTCTTTTAAGATTCCTTTTCCTCTATATTTTCCTTTTGCGTCTATTGGGACTTGAATATTGGGGTTCCCTTGGAGACCTCTTACTGTAAAATACTGAGCCATTTTATTGTAGGACTGGATAAATACTATGACTTATTGTGCTAAGATCAATTTAACGACAAGGAAATACTTATGTTCCAAGGCCAATTATTACAACCCCTTCCTCATCAGCTTTCCTGCTTCGAGCATGGCTCCCCTGCAGTCAACCCTTCATGCAGCTGCCAAATTCATTTCTCTCACCTGCTGCTCTGACAGTATCACCTCTCTCATCAAACCCCCATGGTGGCTTGCTATTACCCTTCATGTCCATCTGTGCCCAAAGCCTTCCCCTTATCTTCAAGACCTTCATTCTCTTGAGTCTCCCACCTTCTAGACCTATCCAGCATTCTGCTGTGAATGCATCCACATTATTCCTAGCGCCATTCCTCAATACGTCAGGAATCCATTGGGAGCATGCTGAATGGAATTCTGAGTGCTGCTCCCTTTGCCTCTAAATCCCTTCCCAAGTCTTCCAGCCCTGAATCTCACTCTTTGTCAAGGATTACCTGATGAAATTTCACTTCTTCCTCAAAGTCTTTTTTGTCTAATAGAATAATAGAGTGTACTCTGCACATTATTTTTATTTTTAATTGTAAAATACACAGAACATAAAATTTACCATCTTAATCATTTTTAAGTGTGTAGTTCACTAGTGTTAAGTACATTCACCTTGCTATGAAACCAATCTCCGGAACTTTTTCGTCTTGCAAAACTGAAACTCTATACCCGTTAAACAATAACTTCCAATTCTCCCCTCCCCCCACCTCCTGAAAGCTACCGTTCTACTTTCTCTCTCTATAAATTTGGCTACTCTAGGTACCTCATGTAAGTGGAATCAGACAGTATTTGTCCTTTTGTGTCTGGCTTATTTCACTTAGCATAATGTCCTCAAGGTTCATTCATGCAGTAGCATGTGTCAGAATTTCCTTCCTTTTTAAGGCTGAATAATATTCCATTATATGGATATACCACATTTTGTTTATCTAATCATCTGCTGATGGACATTAAAGTTGCTTCTACCTTTCGGCTATTGTGACTAATGCTGCTATGAACACGGGTGTACAAATGTCTCTGAGACCCTGCTTTCAATTCTTTTGGATATATACTCATCTGTACATCTTTAAACTGAAAAAATAGTTTCAATATTTGCTTAAAGAGGGAAAAACAAAAGCAACTATGTAGTGCTTTCAGCTGATTCATAGTATGGGATGTGCTAATATTCAGATAGGTTGTATCTGCTCCAGAATCCAAAGATAGTAAATGAGTATTTCACAGTGAACTATGAGTGACATTTATTTGTTGACTGGTTCAAACCTCAGAAGCAGTAAGTGAGAGGCTAATCTGAAAAATTGTGGAGTGTGGTTAGCTGAGTAAGTAATCTAAAGTAATTATACTTTAGGTTTTAAGTGTTTTAGCTCTTAGTCTTTATTTTTATGGTACTTATTGCACTTTTGTGATGTCAAAATAATATGTTCATGGTAGAAAATATGGGAAGCACAGAAACGTGTGTGTGTGGTCGTTTTGCTAGGTGAAAAGTACACATCTCCTTCTTGTTAAGACATACTCCCTAGGTGATTCTTTGCCTCTCCCACACCCTCCACGGGTTGTTCCTGATGTAGAGAGAGCCTTGGGGAGCTAGGCTGGAGAACATGCAAATTACAAAAATTACTACACTCTTTCTGGCTTGGAAGCTCTGCTGAATGTAACTCCTTTCCTCTCAGTTCACACCTGATCTTACATTTGACTCCTTGTCCTCTTAGGGCAAACAGAGACTAGAAAAGAGGACTCCAAGGGAAAGTGCGCCAAGGGCAAAGATCAACCTCTAAGACCCACAGAAGAGCTGGCCTAAGTCCCCCCTTCCCTCTTCCAGGCAGGAGGCAGAGACCTTTCCATGCAGAGACCAGGTTTTGAAAATCTTCTCTGGGCACAGTTAAGCTGCAGCACTAGAACCACAGCTCTTTGTCTTGACACTGACCCGATTGCACGACCCCTCTCCCCAGTGTGCCTGCATGCGGCCTTGAGCTCTTATCCACCCTCAGGGTATGCCAGTGTATGGGTCACGGTGCAGGTCCTCCTTGTCCTGCAGGATTTGTCCCATCTTCCCCAGTGAGGTTTGCCTTATGTAGCTCAGGTTTTAAAAAATGAAAGCCCTTCATATTCAGCAAGTATGTTGCATTTTGCAGTTCAGTTTTCTTTCTGCAATTCCCCAAATACAGATGCTAATATAAACCCATTTCTTGAGATGACTTTCTTATGCAAGAGAAGACTAGTACAAAAGAAAACATTTGAAGAACAGTGGTGCAATTACTTCCCCCAGCCCCTCACTTGTTATTTTTTTATGTCTTATTCTGGCTCTGACGGCCAATTCAATTGCAAAGAAGCTGATCTGTCCACGTTGACTTCTAACAGCACCATGGAATTTCTCACATTAGAGCCAATCTGAAAAACTCAACCAATATTTGCTTAAAGAGCAAACGAGAGGAACCGTTCTCATTTGAAAGTTGAGGTCCCCGAGGGCTCACACTGGAGAGCCGGGCTTCCTTCATTTTCCGCCAACTCCTTTCTCTCTCCAGGGCTTTTATTCTTGTTACCGTCTCACCTTCCTGCTGAATCCCCAGCCTCCGTATGCCATCCATTGCTGTGGACTTTTCATTTGGGGTCCATGATGTGGAATTTGCCCTCATTTTTATTGTTATTCACAGCAGGCCGAAGAAAATGAACGTAATAAAGGGATTCAAACTCCGGACAGTCGGCAGTTCGCAGAGCAGACCTCCCGCTTCTCGTTAATACTGGGCAAGATGTATATTGATAGAAAACTGCTGAAAAGTTTCTTTCTGCCCTCCACTCCCCAAATAATCAAGATACTTATTCACTATTATATCTTATTTTCTATCAAAGTTTCCTTTGGTGGCTTTTAACTGACAAGGCCACAGCTTTTGACATAAACTCATTAAAATGAATGAGGAGACTTCAGGAGAGGGGCCCAAGGAGACAGATGTCATATAACAGACAGAAGGGAGGGACCTATGCTGGGTTCTGTTTATCTTTCGCATCTCTAAGCTTTTGACTCAGTAAGACCCTGCATGGCGTCTTAGCAGAAATGACCCATATTTTTTCCTTGGTCGTCTAAACCATGGTGTTTACCTTACTGAGTGGCTCAGATGTCTTCTATATCATATTGGAGCCTCCTTAATACACCATTTGTAATAGAATGAAATGAGAACTAAGCCAGGCTCTGTGTGTGAGTGTGTGTGTGTGTGTGTGTGTGTGTGTGTAGATACACAAATAAAACCTAGTTCAGTTTTCATAACTACAAACCTGTAAAGTATCTATTGTTATCCTCCTTTTACGGATATAAAAACTGAGTCAGAGAAGTGACATAATTGTTTGATGTCTCACAGTAAGTGACAAAGCTGGCATTTGCACTAGGGTTCCCCACTTACAAAGCTGATGTTCTTTCCATCTATACCAAGCTGCTCCTTCGGTTGTAAAAACAATGATTATCTATCAATCCCTTACCCCACCATTTTCTCTCAAATAATGTCTGGCTGATAAGAGTTGCCCAACAGTTGTGAATCCTACTCCTTCCTTTTCCTCCCTCTCCTATCTGGCCAATTTTCTTTACTGAAAGCATTGCAGACTATCAACATTCTCAAAACAGTTCAAACCAGTTCTGTGTATGAGCAGAATATAGAAGCTGTCGTAATGTTGACCACCCATAAATTATGTTTTTATACACTATGCTTTTCAAATTGGGGCCAATCAACTTGTCATTCAGTGGAATGTCTTCAGCAGAGACTATGCTGACACATGGGGATACATATGTCACACATAAGAAAAGTTTTAAAATATGATTATTCCACTGGCATCGACTCACTGTTCACCAAAGACAGGATTATTTAGCTGCATTGAGTGTGGCTTTTTTGGATCACTCAGCTACTTGTGACTTTCCCTAGGCTTTTAAAAATTTCTCCTACAAGGATATAAAAAACAAAATGACATCCTCCTAGTAAAGTATGAAAAATGATTAAATATATCACAGATTTAGAGAAATACCATATTCAATCAATTATAATGTCAGTTCATGACGTTTCATCTCACACTGTGTCTGAAGTGCTGTAATAGGATTTTGCCATAAAGCGCTGGGCAGGGAGCTCCTTGATTGAGGGTCTCCCTAGATGGAATGCAGGGTGACTGGTTATTTTTCTTGGAAATAAGACCAGTGCAGATTTGAGGGCAGCAGAAGGGTGCTGAGGATTTAACTTCTCATTCTTGAGAAGTCCGGGCCACGGCTGTCGGAAGTACACCAAGCTAGGGTGAGCACCATGCCAGGAGTTCATATCTCAGCCAAAGAACGTCTACTGAAATCTAGACTTGTACGCCCAACAGCCTTCTTGACATCTCTTAGGTGGACATCAAACACTCAACCTGGCTAGAACTGACCCTCTGTTTCTGCTCCCCAGACCTGTCCACTTCGTTGTATCCCCCTTGGTGCTGGGCAATGCCATGCTTCCAGTTGCTCAGGCCAAAAATTTTAGGGCTATCTCTGATTCCTCAATTTCTCTTGCCCCACACACCCAACTCCTCAGCATATTTTGTTGGCTCTGTCTCCACAATAGACCCAGATTCTGGTCACTTCTCACCACCATCACCACCAACACCTTGGTCCATGACACCATCAACTCCAGCGTGGATGACTACAGTAGCCTCCCACCGGTTTTCCTGTTCTGTCCTTGTCCTGGATAGGTTATTATCAATCTAGCAGCCTTGTTAAAACCAAGGGCAGTTCGTGTTCCTTCCCTTTCAAAGCTCTCTACTGGCTCCCCATCTTCCTCAGAGTAAAAGCTGCAGTCCTTCCAATGATCTGCAGGGCTCCACACTCTCACCTCTGTTCTCTCTCTGGTCTCTGTTACTGCTCTCTCCCTCCATCCCTCTTCTCTGGCGATAGTGGCTTCCTTGCTTTTCGTCTCAGCCACTAAACTTGCTCAACATCGGTGTGAGTCTGGATTCGTTACTGATGTTCCATCAAGTGTCCTCATCTTGTGTCTCTTGAGCCTGTTCCAAAAATGATCTCAACACTTTCTGGAGAATGCGTAACCCATCTGTCCAATTAAACAGCAAGCCAAATCAGTTTTACTTTGAAAATATGTGTCTCATTCTCTTTTCATCATCTTCGCTGTCAAAATCCGCCCCCCAACACCAAAAAAATTTATTTCTGTCTAGACTTGTGCCTTCCAGCTTTGTATTGTCTTTGCTCTCTGCCTGGGTGCACCTCCCAGAGACATTCTTCTGGCTAATTCCCTCAACTCTTTCAGGTCTTTACTCAAAGATTTCCTTTTCAAGGAGGCCTATTTTGACCACCCTATTTAAAATTACAACCTGTGTATATTTCTAGTAGATTGTAAACTCCATGAAAGCAGACATCAATCTTTTTTTTTTTTAGCTGATGTACGCCAGGAACTAAGAACAGTGCCTGGCAATAGTAGGCACTAATTGCGTATTATTTTAATGAATGAATAGCCTGGAAAGTCCTAGTTCTAGACCTAGATTTGATATTGTGGGACTTTGGGTAGAACACTTCTATCTCATAAAGTCTGATTTCTTTCACATATGGAGAAACTGGGGTTTGCAACTCCTGCTTCGTGACTTCAGGATGACTCTCATATTTTCATGAAAACTTTCCAAAAAATAGACCTCACTATGCAAATGTAATGTGGTTAGGGCGCAGATGCTGCAGAGATCGTGGATGGCACGGTGGGCTCATGCCCAGCCCTGGAGGTGCCCTGGCTTCAGCCCACATGCTCAGTATTGCTCCTCTGAAAAATCATTGTTGCAAAGTCTTGCCAAATTCTAGCTTAGGGCTAGACGTGTAGGTGTAGTGTGACTGAACCAGGAAAAATTTGGACCATGGAAGGACTAGGCAGCAGTCATGTTTACATATTCTTGGTAAAAAACCATTGCTATGGAAACTTTCCATTTTGTTTTACATGTAGCATTCTGATGGTGACTCACCAGAATGACATAGCTAGATCCTTGAAATATTGAAAATCACATCTCAAATTATTATGGGCTTTGTGACTTAATCTTGTGTTAATGATTGTGCTATGAAGTTCAAAAATATTGTTACCTGGGCTTTAACAATTTTTAAATAAGTTCTTTATTAAAAATACTTGCATCAGAATCACTTGCCATTTTCTCAAACTGATGATTTATGATTAGAGAAGATTCACCAGTGCATAGAATTTTAGGAATCCTATTTTAAAGGGTTCTACCTCATTTTAAATGAGTTTCCTACCTTTAGGCATTGTGCTACATGCCTTTATTTGTCCTAATTAAGAATTGTAAGCAGCTCAAAAATAAAAATTTTAATTTTTACTTGCAAAAGTAGTAAGCATTCAGCCATAAATATTAAGCTTTTTCTAGAAAACAGAGAAATGATTTTTACTCATTCATTTATTCATTCAACAGCCATCTATGAGGCATCTACTATGTGCCAAATCCTGTGTTAAGAGATGAAGAAACAGTAGCTCACAAATTCCTCCAGTCCCTACCCTTATTCATGGAGTATACAGTCTAGTGTGAGAGAGAGAAATCAAATAAATAATTAAACTCAATATAGTTATAATTGTGCTAAATGTTACTAAGGAAAAGCAGGAGACTGAACAGCAGTAGACCTAAGCTGGTGAGGGGAGAGGCTGCAGAACTTTCCCACAGCAAGTCTGTGGGAGGGATGGACATTCAAGTGTATGGGAGAGCATATGTAGAGGTCCTGGGGTGAATAGGAATGAAAAGAAGACCAACACTCCTGGAGCTTCACAGCAAGAAGGAGAAGCGTAATAAACTGGAGAGTGTTGGACAATGCAGGCCCTTGTAAACTGTGTGAAGAATTCTGGATTGTTTCAAGAGTAAGAGGAATCCATTGAAAAGTGTCAAGCAAGAGAATGACATCACGGGATTTAATTCGTTTCAGAAGATCACTCTAGGTGCTGAGTGGAGACTGAGTTGGAGGTGGTGTGGGGATGGGAGAAGCACTTACGAGGCTTCTGCACTAGTCCAGACATAAATAATGTTTTTACTGCTGCTGCTGGTGGTGGTGGTGGTGGTTGGCAGTGAAGATGGTGAAAAGAGAACCCACTAGACACATATTTCGGAAGCAGAACTGATGAGTCTTGTCAGTGGATAGATGAGATGTGTGGTTTATGTTTTTTACAGAAGGTGTTGAGGTGATTTTGGGAGCAGGTTCAAAGGACACAAAATGAGGACATCTGATGGAACAACAGTAACAGATCCAGACTGAGACCAGTGATGGATTCAGCACCTGGAACTGGGTGGTCACCATGTGACAGAAGCCTCAGAGATCCGATTCCATCAACACCTTGATGTCCAGTTCACAACGTGGTGTTTGTGTACCCCTGCTTCCAACTCTCAGCCTCAGATTTTACTTCTGTGGTGGTTTATGGAGAGTGGTTATTCTCCTATGTGTGTCCAAAAAGAGCTCATTCTCCTCTGTTCCCTAAGAACAGATCTCTAGATCTGTTGAGATTGTCTATGTCTTCTTGAGTCAGTTTTGGTAATTTGTGTGTTTCTAGGAATTTTATCTAAATTATTTTAATTTGTTGGCATATAATTGTTCATAGTATTCTCTTATAATCCTTTTAATTTCTATAAGGTCAGTAATAATTTATTAATTTAATAAATTAATAATTTATGATATTGGTTATTTTCATCTTCTCTCTTTTTTTCTTCGTTTCTTTTAGTCTAGCTAAAGGTTTGTCAATTTTGTTGATCTTTTCAAAGAACCAACTTCTGATTTCTTTGATTCTCTTTACTATTTCTCTATGTTCTATTTTGTTCATCCCTACTCTAATCTTTATTATTTTCTTCCTTCTTCTGGCTTTAGGTTTGTTTTGTCCTTCTTTTCCTAGTTCCTTAAGATGTAAAGTTTGATTGTTGATTTGAGATTTTTCTATTTTTTTAAGGTAGGTGTTCATAGCTATAAATTTTCTCTGAACACTACTTTCACTGTATCCCATGAGTTTTAGTATGTTCTGTTTTCATTTTCATTTGTCTCAAGGTATTTTCTAATTTCCCTAGTGATTTAGTCTTTAACCCATTGGTTAATTGAGTGTGTTGTTTAATTCCCATATATTTGTGATTTTCTAGTTTTCCTTCTGTTGTTTATTTCTAGCTTCATTCCATTGTGGTTAGAGAAGATACTCGATTTCAATCTTTTTAAATTCATTGTTTTAAGACAATGGTATATCATGGGGAGTGTTCCATGTGCACCTGAGAAGAATGTGTGTTCTGATGCTGTTGGTCTGAGTGTTCTGTATATGTCTGCTAGGTCTAGTTGGTTTATAGTGTTGTTCAGGTCCTCTAATTCATTATTGATCTTCTGTCTAAATGTTCTATCCCTTATTGAAAGTGGAGGGTATTGAAGTATCCATCTGTTACTGTAGATCTATCTATTTTTCCCTTCAATTTGGTCAACATTTGCTGCATATATTTTGCAGCTCTTTTGTTTGGTGCATAGATGTGTATAATTATTATATATTTTTGATAAATTCACCCTTTTATCAGTATATAATGTCCTTCTTTGTCTTTAACTTAAAATCTATTTTATCTGATATTCATATAGCCACTCCAACTCTCTTTTCGTTACTATTGGCATGAAATATCTTTACTATCCCTTCACTTTCAACCTATTTGTGTCTTTTCATCTAAAGTAAGTCTCTTGTAAGCAGCATATAGTTGGATCATTTTTTTAATCTTTCTTGCCATCTCTGACTTTTAATTGGTGAATTTAATTCATTTATTACATTTAAAGTAACTACTGATGATGCAGGACTTACTTCTGCCATTTTGCTATTTGTTTTTTATAGGTCTTATATATTTTTTACTCCTTATTTTCTCCAATCCTGCCTTCTTTTGTTTTTGATTTTTTTCCCTAGTGAACAATTTTGATTCTCTCTTCATTTGATTTTCTGTGTATTTTAAAATCTACTTTCATAGTGGTTACGAAAGGAATTACAGTGAACATCCTAAATTAATGCCAATCTAGTTTGAATTGATACCAACGTAGCTTCAACAACATACATTAACTTCACTCCTGTCTAGCTCTGTACCTCCCTTTATGTGGTTATTGTCACAGATCTCATCTTTATACATTGTGTGCCCCTTAACACACATTTATAATTATTATTTTATGCATTTGCATCTTAAATCATAATTAAACAAAAGAGGAGTTACAAACTAAAAATACAATAATACTAGCTTTTATATTTACCAGTGTCATTTTTCTTTCAGTTATTATTATTATTTTTTAATCTGCCGTGCTCAAGTTTGCCTTAAAATGTTGGGCCTGTTTGGGTCATGTCAGCTGTCAGGCTTCAGTTCATGGTGAGCAGTCATGGAGTCAGCCAGTATGTTGCTGGCAACGTTCATACATTCATAAAGAATGTGGAGGGCTCTGCTTTCAGGCGCCTACACCCACAATTTACCCTGGCTTTACTCAGATTCAGTTTTTTAAAAGGAGAAATCTGTGCCTTTCTCTTTTCTTTTTTCTTTCCTTTCTTCCTGTCTCCTTTCCTTTTCCTTTCTTTTTCTCCTTTCTTTTTCTGTGGAGAGTAGACACCTAGTTCTGCACTTGTGAGTAGAGGAGTTATCTGTGACTTTCAGTTGAATTCTCCCCATTTTGAGCTCCATGTCTCCCCTCTGTATTTTGCTGTCCCTAGCATCTCTAAGTTAGAGACTCTCTGGAGACCTGCCACTCCTCTGCCACGTTCCTCCACCTTGCTTCGTCAGTTACTGAGACTACATCTGCTTCCATAGCACAGGAATTATTGACATCTCTTGTCAACTGACAAATCGCCTCACATAAACATTTTATTGCTGTAAGGTCTGTTAATCAGTTCTTGCTCCAACGATGCTGTGTAACAAACAACCATACTATTTCTCAGTGACTTAAAACAGCAAACTTTTTTTCTCACTCATGTATCTATTGGTCTGTTGTGGAAGTTTCTGAAACTATTTTCTAATTATTTTATTCCTTTAACATATTCAGATTTTAATGTGTTCTTTTTCAATTGTTTCTTTTTTCCTGCAATCCTATTTTACAGGAAGTCCATTTGAAACTAATTTTAAACAAATGTACTCAAGTCTACTTATGTTGCCATTTAGTGACCTTGATTTTGAACAGGGTGTAGCAGAATAACTGGATGCAATAACATCTATGGCCACCATTGCAGAATTGTGCTTTGTAGTCAGTCTTCAAAACTTCTAATAAAGTGTCGTAAAAGAAAAAATGTAAATCAACGGTCTCCATCCAACTCATATATAAGGTTGTTGGCAGCATTTTGCCGTGTAAACAAGAACCCTTTAGCCCTCTGTCAAATGGCTTATTTTGCTGAAAGGCTTGAGGGCCGAAGAATATCAGCTTAGGCAGGCAAACTATGCCTCAGCTTACTCCAGGCAAACTGAGAAGTAGTTCTTCCCTATCTAGTTACCTGAGACATGCAGAGCCTCATCCCCTTTCCGCCTGTGTTCTGAGGGCGGAGGGAATATTATCGTCATGAAGTTCTCAATGATGGATGCAACTTTGTTAGCCCTTCCAGGACTATTTGCATTTTGGTAGGAATCAGAGTTTGAAGCTAAAGAAATGAGGTAATATCATTTTTTATACCAGCCAAGGTAGAAAGACAGATAAAGCAGATGCTTTTCTAAATACTATCATATTCAGGGGACAGAATCAGAGGTGTCATCAGTCTTTCTAGACTTTGTGTATCATTTTCACTTCTCAAGTTTGTCCTTTTCTATAATCTAATTCCTAGACGTCCAAGAGGAGCCTTATAAACTATTTGGGATAGAAAAATAGGCCCTGTATTGTTTTCCATAAATAGCACAGCTCGTGGCAGTGAAGAGTAGGTTGAGCATTGTACCTGTGGGTTGAATTTTCAGATTACTGCTTTTATTGTCCAGGTCTAGTTCATCGTTTGCTTAGCTTGCATTTTTCCAGGTTTGATTTGTGAGCTTTTGAAAATTTGTCTGTCTTGGGAATATTTATTTATAATTGATATCACTCCCACTTCCCAAAAGGATTTGAGTAGCACACAGTGAAGATGCAAAAACAGCACTTTAAAAATAGAAGTCAGAAATCAGATGCTGTCTAAGAGAGGCAGCATTACAAACAACAGGCTTTGAAGTCAGACAACCCTAGCAAAATTAACCTCTCTCAGTCTCAGTCCCTTATATGTAAACTGCAAATAACAATCGTACCTACATCCTGGGGTTGTTCTGACAAAATATTTAGCTTGATGCTAGTACATTGGCACGACATAAAAAAGTAGAAGCTATAGTTATCATGTAGATAGAAGAGAAAATAAACGTACCAAAATTTCAGGCTTGTCTAGTTCTGATGATTTTATCTTTTATCTCAGAGTTTCTTGGATGGCCAGGCAAAAATGCAGCTATTTTAAATTAGATAATCCCTGATGTTTTATGAAAAGTGGTTTTTGTAGTCCCAGCCTCTCCTGCTCACCACAGTGCAATCCCAAGAATTTATGATGCTCAATAAAGGCATGAATTCCCAAATAGCATTCTTATTAAGGGCGAGTAGAAGCCGGGGTGGGGGTAATGACTAAAATTTAATGAGTGCCTACTTTGTACTGAGACCTGTTTTAGGAAATGAGCACACTTGATTTCATTAAATACTCTCAATAATTCTATCAAATAGATATTACTTATCTTCCATTTATGAATGAATAAATCAAACTTAAGAAATTTAACTAAATTCACAAAGTCATTTAAGCATTTAGGTCTAGAATTGGAATCCAGGTCTGTCTGACGCCAAAGCCCATGGTCTTTCTATGCCAACATCCACCTACCTTGCCTACCCCAGAGATTAGTGAACAGGTGATCAGAGGGTCTACAAAATGTCTGGTCATGCCTAAATCACTATTTTGTGTGTGTGTGTGTGTGTGTGTGTGAGGAAGACTGGAACTGGGCTCACATCCATGCCCATCTTCCTCTACTTTATATGGGACACCGCCACAGCATGGCCTGACAAGCGGTGCATCAGTCCACGCCTGGGATCTGAACCTGCGAACCCCGGGACACTGAAGCCAGGCACGCGAACTTAACCGCTATGCTACCGGGCCGACCCCCTATATCACTACTTTTAAAAAATGGTTTTGTCTTCGCTGGCATCGGCTGAGGACATGGGAGATTTCCTGGGTCCCTTTCTCACTGACCACGAGTGTCTTTCATCACCCCAGAGGTCTTCGTATTAGATAGCTTCTCTAGCTTTTTCAGGATTCAAAGGAAGCAAGATAGTGAGCTGTGTTTTAATATCTAGAATGCACTGAAATCCACCAGTAGGACATGCATGATTTTAACAGAAAAACAGAAAACAGATTGCAGTTCATTTCTCCTGTAATCTCACTCCTCTGCTTTGTGTATGTGTGTGTCCCTGGCATCTTGACCCCCTCCCACAATTGTGGCTTTTTTCGTTGCTGTTACTTTTGGTCCTTTCTTTCTGAAAAGAGACAAATTTCTAGTCTATTTGCCTTTTGAAACTCTCTTTCTCACCGATCTATCAACATACCTTCACCTTCCACCCGCTGCAGTTACCCCTTCACAGTGTCCCCCACGGCGACAACAGCTGAGTCAAAACCATCTGCTAGAGCTTTTGTGTCCACCCACACATTCACGAGCATAATACTATCTCTGTTATCTGATGAAAAAGGAAATATTATCATAGCTGAATGGAAAATGTTCTTTCCAACAGCGCTTCTACTGAAGCTCCAGAAATTGTTCTCCATATGTGGATCCACAAAAACATGAGAAATGCTGTTTAAACCTGGGGCACCCGGAGCTCCTTTCAAGTTTGGTAACACGTCCCAGGCTCTCTTTGTGTTCTTCTAGTCATTTTTCTAAGTATTAGCCTAGTTGAATAACTTGAGAAAAAAGGGCAAAGATTTACTGAGCTCAGTGGTGATGGTCAAGTTACAGTCTGGGAGAAAATATTTGCAACATATACATCAAACAAAAGGCTTGTATCTAGAATATGCAAAAACAGAAAACAAAAATCTTATCACTACAAAGAAAGACAATAGCTTAACAATAAACAACATAGGCAGAAGATTTGAACAGACGCTTTACAAAAGAAGATATAGGAGTGACCAATAAGCACATAAAAAGATGTGCAACATTGTTAACCATCAGGGAAATTCAAATTAAAACCACAATGAGATACTCCTGTACACTCAACAAAAAGGCCATTATTAAAAATACTGACAATACCCGGTGTTGGCGAGGATGTGGAGCAACTGGAATGTTGCTACATCGTTGGTGGGAATGTAAAATGGTACAGCCAAGTTGGAAACAGTTTGACAGTTTCTTACAAAGTTAAACATACACTAATATATAACTCAACCCCATGCCACTTGGTATTTACCAAAGAAAAATGAAAACCACGTCCACACAAAGACTTTCACAGGAATGCTCATAGCAACTGTATCTGTAATAGCTCCAAACTGGACACAACCTGTACGTCCATTGACAGGTGATTGGGTAAGCAAAGTGTGGTCAGTCTATGCATACAGGGGAATACCACTCAGCAATAAAAATGATCAAACAACTGATATATGCAACAACATGGTTAAATCTTGAAATCATTATACTGAGTATGTACTATGTATGAGTAACATCCTGGATCACCCTTCATATGAGAGAAAGAAGAATCAGCAGAGGACATGTCGCACATGCAAAGTCAGTGAACTCAGGAACAGTAGCTTCTATAGCAATAGGGGACATCACTCCAATAGTCAGAACAAAAGAGGAGGAAAACGGTGACCATGGGTACTAGTGTGTGCAACTGAAGTGAGTTTTGGGACTCAGAGAACTGTTTGGGGATATGTTTTTTGGGTGGCTGGAATTTTTGCAATTGTGGGTGGAGATGGTGGCAAAATATTCTGTTCATATTGCCTCTCCAATTTCTTCCATAATGTTATACTTGGGAACCACATATTATAAACCTGAACAACAATAACAACCTCAAAATACACCGACATGAAAGCAGTCAGCAATAAAGTGCATTACGAATAAGGAAACTGTATCGAGTCATAGGTTAAAAACAACTTATCATGCAGATATTTTGGAGAGTAACTAAGCACTGTTCTTACTTTCTTCAAAATAAGAAATTTTGTTAGATCAATAGACAGCTCTGTTTATTCCTACCTAAAAATTTTCTGTATGATGAGAATGCTATTAATAACCTTTCTTCTCTCCTTCTCATGAGCTTTTTAAAAAATCATTTTACTTTACTGTGTGCATAATATAAAATTTATCATTTTCACCATTTTTAGGTGTATAATTCAGTGATATTAAGTACATTCACAATGTTGTGCAACCATCACCACTATTCATCTCCACAACTTTTTCATCATTCTAAACTGGAACTCTGTACCCATTAAACAACTCCCTATTCTCCCTTCTCCCCAGTCCCTGGTGACCACTGCTTTACTTTCTATCTCCATGAATTTGCCTATTCTAGCCACTTCATGTAAGTGGAATCATACAATATTGGTATACCATGTTTACTCATTCATCTGTTGATGGACATAGGTTGCTTCTACATTTTGGGTTTTGTGAGTAATGCTCCTGTGAACATTAGTGTACAAATATCTGTTTGAGTCCCTGCTTTTAATTCTTTTGGGTATATATCTAGACTTGGAATTGCTAGAACATATGGACGTTCTACGCTTAATTTTTTTGAAAAAATGCCATACTTTCACTAGCTTTTAAATAAAAGTTTATTACTTTTTGCTTACCTTCTCCTTATCGTCTAAGGAGTACCTGACCTCTGCCTTCCCAATTCCTGGGTTGATTGTAAAATAGAAGTGGGAGAATGGGGGAAGAAAAGAACCAAATGGTGGGAAGAAAATGGAAAGTGTTCCTATTTGCCAGGTTAAGCTCTAGGTGTCTTTTTGTAGTGGAGAATTCAGGTAATAGGCAAAGTAGAAATAAAGCCAAGAACTAAGACAATCTTCATAATAAAGAGCTGGGGGAGGAGAGAGGAGGTGAATGTCAGCGGCTGGCAAGGCAGGGCCACTGGAGCAGTTGCAGGATGCAATAAGACTTGGAAGAGAGCTTGTAAGAAGTGTTACTGGGGTCCGGCCCTGTGGCGTAGCGGTTAAGTGCGTGTGCTCCGCTGCTGGCGGCCCCGGTTCAGATCCCGGGCACACACTAATGCACCGCTTGTCAGGCCATGCTGTGGCGGTGTCCCACATAAAGTGGAGGGAGATGGGCACGGATGTTAGCTCAGGGCCAGTCTTCCTCAATAAAGAAAAGAGGAGGATTAGTGTGGATGTTAGTTCAGGGCTGATCTTCCTGACCAAAAAAAAAAAAAAAAAAAAAAGAAATGTTACTGCTGCGGGTTGTGAATTGGAACTGCTAATGGTAATTAGATAGACTGAAGGTTTGGAATTCCTCCTAAATTTCTCTTGATTATTGGATTGGGTTTCCTAGCATTGGATTTCCCCGCAGAGACTGAGTCATATGATGCCCCTAGATACATGAGAATTACACCTGAATTGGCTAATGTAGCGCAAGTTTCTACTATAGTAGCAAAACCCATAACATTTTAGTAAATGAAAAAAAGAAAAAAAATTCGATTGGAGTCAAGATTCCAGGTTATAATAAAACATTAGTTCTTTTTTCTTAGGACTTTAGGCTACAACCATAATAAAATAAATGTAGCTATGGGAAGATTAGTTTTGTTACCTGTGGCACAGGCATTCACTTTGGCTTTAACTGGAGTTGTATATTTGAATATTCATAAATATGAATTACAAGCTCACAAATCAGGATTATTTTCTGTATAGGATACCAGCCAGAAACGATGTCACCATTTATTTGAAAAAAACAATATGGTGTGTGGGATGGAATGAGGTTATGTAACAAAATTTTCCTAACCCTAAATCAGGCTGTGTTCTGACACATAGTCTGATAAGGCAAAATATTTCATATCAGTACAGGCCTGGAAAACCCAGGACAGATGGCTGCCTTAGTTTTGGTACTAAAATAGGATCCCTTACTCAGACATGATCTTTTCAGTAAATTAAACAGCATTACCCCAATACATTCATCATCCATGATTTATTGATTCAGTCACCTCCCAGCAAGGTACAGAATCTCTTCAATGTATGTTTCCAGTCTCATCTTTTGATTCTACTCTCGCACAGCCTGCCCTCAACCCATTTTAAACTACTTATTTTTACTGTGCAGTCATGTCACTTAACGATGAAGATACATTTTGAGAAACGTGTCGTTAGGTGATTTCATCACGGGGGCATTGTAGAGTGTACTTACACAAACCTAGACGGTATAACCTACTACACACCTAGGCTCTGTGGTACTAATCTTACGGGACTGAAACGTTATGCGGGGCATGACTGTATATGCCCTTCTCTCCATACTTTTGCACATGTAGATTTCTCTCTGTGGAATACCTTTCCCTGACTCTGCCAAGATAACCTTTGCTAATTCCTCTAGTCTCTGCTTAGGCATCATCTCCTAGGGGAAGAAGTCTTGTATCACTTCCTACTCTTATCCTTTTGTCCTGGTGTTTTCTCTGCACCTCTGGGTTATCCCTGTAAGACTCAATCACAGGGTATTTCACATAGTACTGTAAATGTTGATTTACTCCCTGTCTCCCCAGCTTAGTACGCTGTTTGAAGGTGTATTAGTTTGCTAGGGCAAACAAAATACCACAGACTCGGTGGCTTAAACAACAAAAATGTATTGTCTTACAGTTCTGGAGGTTGGAAGTCCAAGATCAAGGTGATGGCAGTGTTGGTTTCTCCTATGGCTTCTTTCCTTAGCTTGCAGATGGCTACCTTCTTACTGTGTCCTCACATGGCCTTTTCTCTGTGCACAGAAGCATCCTTGGTGTCTCTTCCCCTTCTTATGAGGATACCAGTCATGTCACTGGATTAGAGTCCCACCTTTATGACTTTATTTAACCTTAATTACCTCTTTGTAGGTCCTATCTCCAAATACAGTCACATTGGTGGTTCTGGCTCTAACATATGAATTTGGGGGAGGACACAATTCAGTCCTTAAGAGAGGGCAAGGACCGTTTCTTGTTAGAATTCATATCTCTACCTCCTATCAAAGTATTTGGTACCCAGTAAGCAATCCACTAATGCTTATTAATTATAAAATAACAAATGGATGAATAAATGAACAAAATGGCAGAAGACTGCTCTAATTGTCAAGGTTTGGAGGAATCAGGATTTAAGAGAGACAGAGTTGACAATCAAAGCTGTAGTCAAGGACATGATCAGAGAGAGAGTCTGTTGAGAAAAAGAGAAGAAAAATATTGCAAACTGGGAAGAGTAAAATATGCATGGGGCATGGCAGAAAAGACGATGAAGATCAACATACACTGAACCTGAACGTAGTGAGTTTGTGATGTAAGGAAGGGCATCTACAATGTTAAATACTGAAGGAGGATGAGGCTATTGGATTTAATAAATTAAAAATTGATGTTCACCCACTAGAATGGCTAAAATGAAAAAGATAAAAAAAAAAAACACACAAAAATAAGTGTTGGTGAAGATATAGAGCAACCAGAAACTCATGTACTGCTAGTGGAAGTGTAAATTGGTACAACTACTCAGGAAACTGTTTGGCAGTATCCGTAATATTAAAACCAAAGATATGAGATAGCTCCCAAAATTCCACCTCTAGACATATACTCAGCAGAAATGTGTACCTGTGTTTACTGAAAGATATATACTAGGATGTTCATAGCAGCACTATTCATAAAGTCCCCGACTGGAAGCTACTCAAATGCCCATCAAAGTGGAATAGATAACAAATTGTCATATATTCACCCAGTGGAAACTTACAGGAAGGAGAATGGATGAACTACAACTACACACAACAACATGGATAAACATAATCACAATGCTGGATGAAGGAAGACACACACAAAAGGAATACATACTGTGTGTTTCCATTTACAGAAAGCTTACAAACCAGCAACATTAATGCATGGTTTCGGAAGTCAGCATAGCAGTTAACTTGTGGGGGAGGGGGCAGTAAGTGACAGAGGACATGAGTGGACAGTCTGGAATTCTGGTCATGCTCTGTGTCTTGGTCTGGGTGCTGGTATATGGATGTGTTCAGTTTGTGCACATTCATTGAGCTTTTCACTTATGATTTATCCACTTTTCTGTATGTATATTTCTCCTTAATAAACATTTATAAAGCAATAAAAATTCAGTAAGTAATGAAGTGATATAATATTCTGATGATCTGACCTAAGGAAAAATTTTTTTTAAGTATTGGTGCTTGGGAAACCATTTCTGCAGAGGGGAATACTATGAGTTTTTGTTGGTGGGATGAGGGAGCAGATATAGGGGGTTTTGTCTAACTCAAGACATTTGGCAGCAAAAGAAATAAAAAAAGAGCAACTTAAGCATAGCTGGGTCAGAGAAAGAGATTTTATTTCATTTTACTCTTTTCCTTTTGATTTAAGGTAGGAAATAATTCAAGAATAGAAAGATATTATAGAGGAGGAAAAAATAATTTTCCCTCTACCCTTCTAATTTTTCATCTGGGGCCCCTGTAACAAAAGACAGATTAATAAGAGAAAAACAAACAGAAATTTATTAACACATATATCTCATGTATACGTGGGAGATACTCAGGGAAGCGAGAATGGTTCAAAGAGACAGCTTGGAATTCAGGCTTAAATAACCACCTTCAGCCAAATCAAAGAAAGAAGGGTGTGGGGGAGGCTAGTTAAGGGCAGGTGATCAGGAAAAGCACAGTAAACAAGGGTAAGGTTGGTCATGAAGATTTAAGTGGAAGCCTTCTCCATTTATAAGATTCTCTTGTGATTTAGAGCCTTCTTTATCTTCCTGGTACAGAGAGGGAGATACTTGCAAATGGAGATTTCCTTCATAAATGTAAATTTTTCTTACAAAAGGGACTTATGCTGTTTTCAGAGCTTCTCAGAATAATCCTTATTCCAAAGAGGCATATTTGGGGCGGTGTATTCTGGTCTTCTCCAGTATTAAGGAGGGAGAAATTTGAGGTATGGTTGAGGTGGAATGATGGAACCAAGTCCCAGAAAAGATGTGAGGATGGGATTAGGGGTAAAGGTAGAAATTGTGGGCCTTTAGAAGAGGATCAAGTCCTCTTTCTTAGAAATAGGAGGGCCAGGGAGAGAGGAAATTGAGGCTCTTATAGGTGTCTAAGTCAAGTCTAGAAGATTAAAGTGTGGGAGGTGGGTTTAGGGATGGATCTTGAAGAATGAAAAATTAGAAATAACATCATCAGGAAATAATACTTGTGAGATAAGAGAGGAATAAAAGTTTTGCATGAATCTGTAGGGGGCCCCATTGGCATGCTACTGTGTTTTTATGGTGCAACGCTTTGGCGTTCATGGTGAAATAGAAAGTGGTCAGAAGGGTTGCCCAGACAATGTTGGGCGTAAATAAAGATCTAAAATGTGAGCAATTCCAGGGTGTTGTGAAGGACCTTTACAACATAGCTCTACACAATCTCCAGAGTTGTTTGGCAGGAGTTAGTTGGAGTAGAGTGAGACACATAAAATTGGAGACTAGCAAGGGTCCAAGGGACCAGGGGTGGGGGAGCACGTTGGATCCATGCAGAAAATGAGAGAGATGCCAGACCAAGCTTTCTGTTGCCCCGATGCAGATTTCAGGTCCTTCCTAAATTTTAGCTCTCTCATTCCCCTCACCCCAGAGTGAGCATTTTATTGTGGCCATAATTTCTCTACATAAAGCTACTTAAGAAATAAAAACTTGGGGTAAACATTTTTTTAAATAAAGAGATGAGTCTTTCACATTCTATAGCAGTGGTCCTCATGTTGTATAAATATGGATCCCACCAGGCCAAGAGTCCACGACATTTGGTCCGATATTCTAATGCAAAAAGGAGGGGTCCTAAAAAGCGACTCCAAGTGAAAGAACCCTGTGCCACTGGAGAACAGCAGCTGGAATGGTTTTCTTAACCCAGAAGCCGGGTCCCTCATTTCTTTCTTTTTTTTTTTTTTAATTTTTTGTTTATTGCAGTAACATTGGTTTATAACATTGTAAAAATTTCAGGTGTACATCATTATACTTCTATTTCTGCATAGATTACATCATGTTCACCACCAAAATACTAATTACAACCCATCACCACACACATGTACTGAATTATCCCTTTAACCCTCTTCCCTCCCCCCTTCCCCTCTGGTAACCACCAATCCAATCTCTGCCTCATTTCTAAATATACTATGAGATATGTTCTTTATATTTTTTAAAAGTAAACTTGAAAACATATTCTTTTTACTAATGGAACCATTGACTCGAGACTCATTTTAGCGCTTGGGTTATTAGCCGTGACCAGCTTTTCACAGAGAGCTAGGTTGTTATCCACATATAACCCTTCTGTCATCATCATTATCATCTGTTACTTCTACCCCAATTTCTCATATTACGCACTTTCAGCATCATTACCCCAAATTGGAGAATTTCAGGCAGAATCATCTGCGGAAATATCGGAGGTAAAAATAAGCCATTATAGGCTGTTGATGTCACCCTGAGGCCTTGTTTGCTACTTTTCTGCTCATTTTACAGCACTTAACCCACTAGAAAAGGAACTGAACTATAATCAACTGCAATTTATCAGTGCTAATGGAGGGGGGAAGAGGCACTGGTAGTAAAAGATAGAGAATAATGAGAGAGAAATGTAGGAAAAAGACAACATATGCATACATGCTTTTTAGATATTATAAATGTTATAAATATCTACCCTAATCACTGTACAATTCAGCTGGAATGGTCTGTGGCCTGGGACAGGCAGGTGATGAAGCAGGATTACCTCGGGATAGTGTACATTTGGGTCATTGGCAGAGGCAGGGAAAGCTGGGTTAGAGAATTCAACAAACAGAAAATTGAGCGCTGATTTGCAGCCAACTACAGTGGAAAACAGGCGAGTATATCTGCACCAGGTTCGTATATCACGTTCATTTTCTCATTTAAAAAATTGCCACACTACCTTTATTCTCTGACTGATTTTTCTGTGAATCACCTAAGAGTAGACCTTACTTTTTGGTGAGCTCCAGGGAAAATTGGAATTCATGACTCTCAGTGTTTCCTCCTGTAGAAATGGACATGAAGCTTGGCACGTGTCAGTCTGATGAAAGGGCCCTGATCCTGACTGTCCTTGAAGGATGCACGTGTGCAATGGCCAGGAGACAGGCTGTGGCTGTCTGTGGGTAGGACGCAGCATTCTTTCCATCTTGACGTCTCATTTATATAGGAAGGCATGGAGCATTTTGCTAGACTCTGCAAATAAGTCAAAATAAATCAAGACCTGCATTAGAACCGAAATCTCCATTACTTGGAGATTTACTTGGGCTGTACATATAATAACTGGAAAAAAAGGACAGACACAGAATGTTAAGCAAAGAAACCATTTTTAAAAATATTTTAATCGTAGCCAAAAAATCAGCTATATTGGAGCTTATGGTTTTAATGACTCTGAATGTGAGACAAATCTAAGCATTCCTGCAGTTTTTTCCTTTCCAAAATGCCATTTCCCCCATGCCCTTAACTGTCACATGTGGTGTCACGTTGACCCATGACACCCCCTTCATCCTTGAAAGCTCAAACTCCAGAGTCACAGTTTCTTAATATTTGTTTGGTTAAGTGCCACCTCCCAAGACCCAGTTACTACTGCAGCCGATTAACTAGTTCAGTGGTTCATGAAAGCTGTAATGCTTCTAGAAGCAATAAAATTAAAACACCGAGCTCTTTCTGAAAGGCAGAGAGAATTGGCAGGGTTTTCAGTTGTTGCTGTCGTCATTGTTAACTGTCCTTCAGGTTTGAGGAGCCCGAGCTCTCAGGGGCTTTCCTGTATCCTTTGATGTAGGAAGAATCCAATTTACAGCTTAGCCTGTGCCCGTTTTCCAGAGACCCAGCCAGGTGTTTGGGCAGGGGAATGGTATGTGCAAGGAGGTCTTTCCGGCAGAGAGGATTTTTTACCCTAATAAATGTGGCAGAAACTGGTTAGCTCTTAACCAAACCCACTTCTCTTCCCTCTAAGCCCATTTTCCAGCCCTCCTTGCGGTTAGATGTGGCCACATGATTGAGATATGGCTGATGGAATGTGCCAGAAGCTATGTTCATACCTCTAGGCCTGGCTTGGTGGTCCTTCCCTTCTGGCTTGACGCAGACAAACATGGTAACTTGGGGAAAGTGGTGTTGAAGATGATGGAGCCATAGGACAGAAGGAGCCTGGGTCCCTGAATCACTGCTTTGAGGTGATCTGTCCATTGATTGGAAATAAGCTTTATGGAGAAAAATAAACATCTATTCTCTGAAGCCACTGAGACTTAGGGTTTTGTCTGTTACATCCTTACTTAGTTCTTCCTTAACTAAAACTCTAAACCAGCATACGCCTAAATTTAATGCATATTAACATTATTTTGGCTCACTGTGGCAAGGAATTTTAGACTTACCTTTGTTAAAACAAATAAAGGTTTATACATTTGCAAGAGTTATCTATTCCAAATCCTTGTGAGACGAGAGTTTTCCAAAAGTCAGTCAATATTAGTGATCCACTAAGGGCCAGGAGCTAAATCGAGGTGAGGGACCAGCTCTTGAACTCATGGAGCTGAATTGATTTTGGTTTCCTTCTGAGGCTGCCTCAGGCCTGGGGTCACACACAGAGACACAGGTCACATTCACAGCTAGAACGACAGTGTTTTTCATCCAAGGCCCCATCCAGGAGCTTCTCTTGTATTCTTGTAGAGACATTGTTATTAAGCTCCCCAGATACACCTTGTTCCTTTCAGGTTGTTTGTGTGGAAATATACAAAGACAACCACGTAAGAAAAACTAAGGCTATTTATTCTGAGCTATAGCAAGGGAGTTGGCCCCTGTCACCTGTGTTTGGCAGAGACTCAAAGGCAGGCAGAGGAGTGGGGGAGCTCTGTGTTGGAGAAAAGCCCTGATTGGGGCTGTTAGCCTGGGGAAGCTGGAGATGGGCTAACTAGAACCAGGAGTCCTGTCTGTATTTGGTCTTCCCTGGTTGGTCCCAAGTTGAAAGTGAGGACAAAATTAGGGAAGCCGTCAGTTATTAATCAAGTCCTGCCCACTGGGGCCAATTGTCACAGAAGTTATTGTACAGCTTCCTGGATTGTCACTAGAGACAGCAAGCTGACTCCTATGAGTCCGACTGACAGCAGGCTGGCTCCCAGGGCTGTTTATTGCAGAGAGAGGTTGGTTTCTTAGGCAGGCTGTTGTAGGTTGTGGGTCAGAGTTCCATTTGTATATGTGGTCTGGCCATTGTCCATTTTATATTCAGTCTCATTTGTTTATTTATTTTTATGATAATTTTTTTTTTAAAACAGGCCCCTTCCTTCCTTGCAGAGACAGTCGACTGGCTCCTTCCACTGTCGTATTAAAAAGCCTCCCTCCCTGCTGATCATAAACCTGTCCCTGAGGATGGGCGCCAGGGATCTCAATGCCCTCCTTACCTGGGAGGGACCCCCCTTGCCCTCCTAGGGCACCTCTCCCATAAAGATTTGGGGGTAAAAGTTGTTTCTATAGTTTCATTCCCTGAAAGTCTTAATCTCATCGGTCTTCAAAATCTTTTTCCTATTTCTGTTTTTCCTGGAGGCTGTGGCATCCTCATGTAAGCTGGTCTACTGGTGGCTGCCCCTTGTGACCTGCTCCTGGATGGCCAGGCAAGATAGGTCTCCCATTCAATTGCATTTAAAAAAAAAAAAATGGGGGCCGGCCCCATGGCTTAGCGGTTAAGTGCGCGCGCTCCGCTACTGGCGGCCCCAGTTCGGATCCCGGGCGTGCACCGACACACTGCTTCTCCCGCCATGCTGAGGCTGCGTCCCACATACAGCAGCTAGAAGAATGTGCAGCTATGACATACAACTATCTACTGGGGCTTTGGGGGAAAAATAAATAAAAAAAATTTAAAAAAATGAATTAAAATAAAAGGCTCTGCAAACAATTAGGTGTAACTATTGTGTTGGTATAAATTTGTGCCTAATTTTCTTTTTAAACCTATTGGTTTATTCTGTTTTGAAATCTGAAATGGATCTGGCCAAAAGAAGAAATATTTTATATTTTCTTTTCATGTTCCCTTTCAGATGCTCAAGGCTAATGACAGAAAACCCCCCAACCCCATCAGTATTCTGGGCTTTTAAAAGACCCTCAGGTATCAGCTCTTTGGAAGCCCAGTGACTTTAAATTTGCAAAATAGGCAGACAGGGCACGATGCCATGTTCCCAACTCCCTGGGACTCATTTCAGGAGTTTGATTAACTCTTCAGTTCGGCTCAGCAAAGAGAAGGTGAAGTGTCTGCTTAGAAGAAGAGGAGTGGGCATTCAAATGAGAGCTGTTGTCTGCCAAGATCAAAGCAGCACTGCCCATTTTAAAGAGTCTAATTCGCAGAGCCTCGGAGAGTTGTGGCACCAACTTGAAGCCTGTTTGGTCAGAAGTGGCTACTTGAGCAGTCTCAGGGCTGGGCGAGGGCTTCTTTGTTTCAGAAAGTGCTTCCCACTGGGAGAGAGGAATGTGAAGTGAGAGAGCCCTCTTTTGGAGGAGGAACGCTAAGGAGGAAAGTGAGGGAGAGCGGGAAAGAGCACAGTCAAGACTGGGGAAGAAGAGGTAAGCTGAGGACTCCTGGTTTGCCTTTGGTGTTAGGTAGCAACTCAAGAGAACGCCAGTCTGCATTTCTGAAGTCAGGTCGTGGGAAAACCAGCAAATGTTTTTAAGACAGAAGGTGAAGGGTATACTACCCATGCGGAAAAACTTTTCCAAAAGTATCTAGATTACAGATGACAGGGTTAGACTTTTTCTCTTCTTGTTTGGCTGAGATAAGGAACTCCCCAGGTGGGAGTGGAGTGGGGAGGTGAGTTCCGAGTGTGCTGCTGGGAGCCAGGACTGGCCTTCTGTTGAGGGCGTGAACGCTGGGAGTGCCATTTGAGTGTATTCCATCGTGGTCCTGGGTCCACTTCCTTTGCTTTTCACAACAGGACGGACAGTGAAGGTCATCCAAGTGGAAATATCCCCCAGTGCTTTGAACACTAACTGTTGAGCGTGGGGAGCAGCTTCTGCCGGGGCTCCCGATGACCCCCGCCTCCTGGTATTCACCCCTCCCCTGAGTGTGGGCTGGTTTAGTGACCACTTCCGATGAACAGAATGTGGCACATGTGCTGAGACCTCACTTCTGGATAGGGTTATAAGAGACTGTGGCTTCCGCCTTGCTCACACTCCTCTCTTGTCCTCTCACTCGCCTGCTCTGAGGAAGCCATGCCAGAGCTGCCCCATGGAGAGGCCCATGGAGCAAGGCAGCCTCTGGCCAGTGGCCGGTACGGGGCCTTGACTCTCAGTCCAGCCACCTGTGAAAACCCGAACCTGATGATGGGTTCGGGACATAATACTTCAAAACACGGCTCCTTGGTATAGTGACTAGTTTAAGCTGAAGGTGTTTGAGGAAATGGCAGAAGCCATTTCTAAGGTGATTCTGACCTCTCCCCCTTGCCTTTCTCCCCGAAACAGGCCATAAACCCTTTGTGAGAGGTGCCCTCTACACCCGGAGGAAGGAGCATCCTTATCTCCAAGACGAAGGGAGGCCAAGAAGAGTCCGAACGAACAGCCTCGCTAAGTTTCTCCCAGTTTATACACTTACCTCATTCTTCTCAACCTACTGTATTCCTCCACAACTGCCCACTCCTCATCAAATTGAGCATGAAAGTACCCATGTCTGTTTCTTTGGGGCTTCGCTTCCTTATCTTGTGTCACATAAAATTTATATTAAATAAATGTGGATGCTTTTCTCCTGTTAATCGGTCCTTGGTTTAATTTTTAGACCAAGCCAAGGACCTAAGAAGGTCGAGGAAAACTTTTTCCTCACCTACACCGACAATAACCATGTGAGTGATCTTGGAAGGGGATCCTTTTCCTGGGCAGCCTTGAGGTGGCTACAGTCCACTGTTCCCTTGATTTCAGCCTGTGCAAGGCCCTGAGACAGAGGGTGCAGCTAAACCATGCCTGGGTTCCTGAACTACAGGAAACGTGAGATAACAAATGTTGTTATTTCTGCAGCAAAAGATAACTAATACATTGAAGTATGATTTTGCTGCACCAATCTCCTTCTCCCTGACTCTGTACATCCACTTGGCAGCCGAGTCCTACAAGGATTTATTTTTCTTTAAAGTTTTCCGCTCTTCTCTTCTCTCTAGTCTCACAGTCACAGCCTATTCCAAGGAAAGGTTAAAGTTCTTGGGAAATTATAAGAAAATAGATTAAGAGTCCTGACATTTGCAGAATGTCCCCCAGCCACTTGTCCTTCTTGCCCACCCTTGGTTCTTCCGGTTCATCGAGTCTCATTTAGCTGCGCACCAATTAGATTGCCTTTGGCAGCAAGTGACATAAAATCTGAAAAACTAGTGGATCATGTAAGCAAAGGGTTTATTTTTCTCACACAGCAAAAAAGGCTGGAGTTAGGTGGTCAAGGATGTTATTCAACCAGGGGTTGGCAAACTTTGTAAAAGGCCAGAGAGTATTTTAAGCTTTGTGGGACATACAGACCGTAGCAACCACTCAACTCTACCCTTGTAACACGAGAGCAACCACAGATAATAGACAAATAAATAACAGACAAATAAATAGCAGCCATAGACAGTGTAAACAAATGAGCATGCTATCTTTCAATAAAATTTTATTTGTGGACAACGAAATTTGAATGTTGTGTAATTTTATGTCATGAAATATTACTCTTCTTTTGATTTCTTCCCAACTATCTAAAAATGTCAAAACCATTCTCCTTGTGGCTGTGTAAAAACAGAGAGCAAGTCGGATTTGCTGACCTTCATATTAGCCTCCTTCTACCTTTCTACACTTGCATTGTTAGTGTGTGGGTTGTCTTCACGGACACATCATGACCGCAGCTGCACCAGTCACTATGTCCGCATTCCAGGCAAAAAGAAAGGGGTGGGGAGGGAAGAAGGAGTGGCTCCTAGATCAGATCAGCAAAAGCCTTCCAGAACCCCTCAGCTTATGTCTCAGTGGGCAGAATGGTGTCAGCTTGTTTTAGCTGGGCACACTGCAGACCTGATCAAATTTGGGGTTCTGTGAATAGAAAGAAGAGAAAGAACGGGTATTAGAACGGCAAATAGCAGAATGTGCCAGAGCTGAGTTCTTGCCTTACCCTCTCATACGTGATCCAGAGGCAATATCCGAATGAGTATTTTATATAATAGCACAGATCTCTTGAAGTCTGATTCTGCAAAATATTACTTCCCAATTTTCCAGTGGTCACACATGTTATATCAGGGCACATTGGTGAGCTCCAGAAAGTTTGATGAGCGAGGATTTCAGAAATTTGGTGATTTTTATTACTGCCCAACAGTTTTCCAATGGATGGATATCTTGCCAGGATCAAGTTTATGTGGGCATATTTAAAGCAGAAATGCAGCGTTCGCTAGTGTGGGCAGAATAATTCTTTCCTTGGACAGCTTGTTATGGCTAATTTTACAGAAGTAGCAACTAAAATGCTTGCTGCAGTAGTTTGTAGTTCTTTCCTACTTTGAGTCCTTAACTTGAACAGGTTCCCTTGAAATGGCCTGCAAATTGGCATTGAGATAATTCTTTTTTGTTGTTAGTTTTCGTGCAAGTTGCACAGAAGCACCTGCTGCAGGAAACCTTTGGAGGCACTGACTAGCCCCACACGAGACAGGGCGGTGAGCCTTGCCCTCACACTGTGGATGGCGAGAGAGAAATCATGGGGTCTCTCTGCCCATCGGCACTGTCTGCATATGAACAGAACACTTGAGTCTATGGCCCTACAACTACGACACTTTCTAGAAAAGAGAGATCTTAGGTGGCATATGAAAAGAGATGGCCCTGGCACGTTTACTGGTTGTGGACATTTGAAAACAAAACCTATGAATAAAATAGCACGACAAAGGTGATAGATCATTGGAACACCATCGTTGACTTCTGGTCCTATGACCAGCTGTGGAATTTAAACACACCCCTAATTTCTCTACATCTCGGTTTGCACTTCTCAAAACCAGCTCCCATCTCGCTTTACAATGGTATAAAATAACGTGTATTATTTGGCATCAGACTTGGGTTTAAGTTTTGGCTCTGCCGCTTTCAATCTGGGTGAGCTTGGACCAGTGGCTTGATCCCCAGGAGCCTGAAATCCCACTACTGTAAAATGGGACTAAAATGATCTGTTTCCTACTTTGTTTTCAGCACAAAAAGAGAAAATACATGTAACGCTCTTAGCATAGTACTTGACAAGTAGTAAGCACTTAAAAAAATTGTCACCTATTATGATTCTTTTTGTAGAATCATATGAATCTTTTACTTACTATTCGCTAAGTTCCTTAGTGTAATATACTTTGTACATAAAACTCTGTATTTAAGTCTCAGCTCTAACTGAGAGTTCACTTCTTCATTAGACAAGCCCAGTCAGCTTTGAGTTATATTTTGGAATTTTCTTTCCAAAGAATAGCTGACACTTACTGAGTGTTGGCGATGAGCCAGGCACTGTTTTAAGCACTTTCCATGTATTATGTCATTAAATCCTCGCAATAACCACATAAAGGAGTATTATTATTCCAATGTTAGGAATGAGGAACTCAGGCACAGTGAGGTCATCTTGTCTGAAGTTATTCAGCTGGTAAGTGGTGGAATGGAATGTGAACCTCCAGGCTAGTGGTTCTCAACCCAGGATGATCCCCACCTGACCCGCCCCAGGAGACATTTCCACATTTTCAGTTGTCATCACTAGGGGGAGGGTGCTACTGGCCTCTAGTGGGTGGAGGCCAGGGATGCTTCTAAACATCCTACAATGCACAGGACAGCCCACAACAGGGTTATCCAGCAAGATGTCAATAGTGCCAAGGAGGAGACACCTTTCCTGGGCTGTGTGGTTCCTGAGCTCGTGTTCCAAAATATTTCTTTGTCCAGTTCCCATATATTTTCTACAGATCAGACAATGATAATTTAAAGACGACGTGCTAACTCTACAGGTTTCCTCAGGTCTCCTATGCCGTTCTGAAAACCTTTAGGAGTAAGTAATTAATCCGACAGTGATTATTATTTGGTTTTTCAAAGAGGTTAATTGCAGAATGAATACCATTTAAAACCCAAAACCAAAAAATGTCTCCCCCTTTGATTCAGAAATAGCAAGTTTCTGTGAGTGCACGGTGAACTTGAAAAGGAATACTGAAGAGGTGCTTCAGTGAAAGTGCAAAATACTCACGGAGGTGGCCTTGGTGGGCGACCACAGTGCCGAGAAAGAGGGAAAACCAGAAGCAGATGCTTGTCAGCTTTTTCTTAAAGCCCAAAGAACTAGGCAACATGTAAAAGAATTAGCAACAGCCCTGGAAAAAACCAAATGAAAAAGCCACCATTGAGGTAGAGGTGTAAGACCAGAAGAGCCAGGAGCCTCAAAGTTCCTTGGCCAGGAAGTGTGTCCGTTCATGCATCCACCATCCATTTGTTTCCTACTCTGGGATCTGGAAGACAGCCATGAAGGAGGGAAATAAGGTCCTGCCCTCATGGGGCTTATGCTTTTAGATGAGATAGAAAAGCAACAAATGAACAAATAAATATATGATTTGATATCAGATGGTGACAACTGCTAGGAAGAGAAATATAGGAGAGGAAGGTGTTACAGAACACGAGGGCTGGTGCTGTTCTAGCAGGGTCTCTGGGAAGACCTTTCTGAGAAGATGACATTTGAGTGGGAACCCAAATAAAGTGAGGGAATGAGCCACACAAAGGCAGAGGGGCAGGAGTCTCAGAAAGCAATGCAGCCTGGAGACAGGAAAGGCAATCTGTTTTTTCTCCAGGAAGAGCAAGAAGTCGAGTGTGGCAAAAGAGAAGTGAGCAAGGAGAACGTCAGAGGAGGTGAAGTCGGCGCAGTCGGCAGGGTCCAGACTAGCTGGGCCTGCAGGCTGTGGTGCAGAGTGGAGCCTTATCCTGCATGAGGTGGAAAGGGAACAGAGAATGGTGAGCAGGGAATTGATGTGAATGAATGTGCAATGCTTTGCAAAGATCACTTTGGCTCCTCTGTGGAGAACTAGCGGGGGGGGCAATAGTGGAAGCACGATGACCAGGGAGAGGCATGGCAGACTCTTCTTCTCTTGTCACTAGAGGGGAAAAGTGTGACTTTGGAGTCCCTCAATCTTGGGTCCAAATCATGGCTTTGTCATTTACTAGTGGTGCAACTTTGCCTACAGTCTCTGAGACATATTTCCCTCATGAAATGAGGACACAAATAGTTATCTCACATGACTCTTCAGAGAATTGATTGAGAACCTACCACGGTTCCTGGCATTAAATGTCATAGGCATTCAATAAATGTTCATTCCATTCCTGCAATGGACTGAATGTTTGTGCCCCCTCAAAATTCATATGTTGAAACCCTACCTCCCAAGATGATGGTATTAGGTGGGGGGGCCTCTTGGAGGTGATTAGGTCATGAGGGTGGAGCCCTCAGGATTAGGATTAGTGCCCTTATGAAAGAAACCCCAGAGAATTCTCTTGTCCTCTTCCACCATGTGAGGACACAGGGAGAAGACAGCTCTCTGTGAACCAGGAAGTGGTTCCTCATCAGACACTGAAGGCCTTAATCTTGGACTTCCCAGCCTCCAGAACTGTGAGAAATAAATGTTTGTTGTTTAAGCCACCCAGTCTATGGTATTTTTGTTATAGCAGCCTAAATGGACTGAGACAGTATTTTGATCAGAGAGGACATCTTTAACCACCACATATAAAATGGCAACATCCCCCCAACACCAGGCACCCCAAAACCCCCTCACTCTACTTTATTTCTCTCTAAGCCCTATCAGGAATGGAAGCGCCATGAAGGCAAGGACTTGGTTTCTGGGTCACAGCTATTCCTACCACCTACAGTAGTATTTCACAAGAATACTTATGTCCTAATTGGTATCCAATGTGTGAAAAAAAAAAGAATGCATTTGTTTGAGTATTTATTAAAAAGAGGAGCTTGGACTTGAACCCTTGGCAGCTCCAAATGTTGATCACATCGAAAACTTCAACTACCATCCAGTTAGTGGTCAGGGTTGATTTGGCCAATATGCATGATTCAGCAAGAGGCTTTCTTACTTATCCATTACCCTAACTATATCCTTCCCAAATCTGAATGGTCCAGCAGAGTGGCTTATCTTGTTTGTAGATTGTTCTTTAGACTAGAATAGACAAGAAGATTTCCTCTTTTTTTAGAACCTCTGAAAATGTTTTGAAGAGATATTAGTGGATGAGAAATAAAAAACCAACTCTCCATCCTTCATTGTCTAATATGTGAATTTGGGCTCAGAAATTGATGATCAGAAGAAGTTCTGCTGATCAACCTGACAAGAGAAAGTTTAGGAAAAGAGATACAGGAAGATACTGGAAGTGAGATCCTTATGAGACTTTATAACTTACAGTCTCTCAGGACAGCCCAATTCTCTGATAGTGCTAGAAAGTAATATTTCTTGGAGTGAATTGACAAATGAAATGACATTGGCCTGATTGAAAAATAGGATATTAATGACCCTGAAGGACTGAGGTTATTACATGGTTAACGTGAAGCTCTTTTTTTCCCTCTTTCTCCATGGGTCATCTTTGCCATTAGCAACTGGAACAAGAGTTAAAAGGCATGTGGTATTTCTAAAATGCCACTTCTGGTTGAAAGGTTAGCACCATAATGAAGTTTTTGGGAAAATATGAGGCCATCTTTTTTTGTTTTCTTGTAAGTATGTGTTGTTAAAGCCTTGTTGTCAGCCAGGCCAAAGATTTTACGATTGCAAGCTAGTGAAAGCTTGGTTTCTAGATATTCAGTGACCTGATATCATGAATGGTTAGGGTGTTAGAAGGATGAATTATTGTTTTCTCACATGCATTCTGACTGTAGGGAGCCTCTTATGTGAGATACTTGTAGAGTAGTTTCAGGGTGATTGAAATAATTCCCTTTAAATTTCAAATACGTGTCAAAACATCATGTCATAAAATCTAACACCTAAGTTATATGATAAAAGTAAAACCATTTTCATAAGAACAATTTTACATGGAATACGGGTAAAATCCTTTAAAATGTTTCCTTTGACTATGAAGAATTCATTACAGATGCTATGTTTATCTAAAACTGGAAAAGGATGAAATTGGATTCGAAGCATCACAAAGTGAATGACGGGACCAGCCACTGTCATACTTGAATAAAATTCAAGGTAATTGCTATTTTACTTTAACAGCACACCTTCATGAACAATTATTACAAAAATTAAGGAAGAGTACAATGTATAGAATTCAGGCAGCATTGCGCAATGCAGTAACGATAGTGACATTAACTATATAAACATAAAAAGTGAGTTTAGCACTTTTTACTTTACAAAGTGTTTCACATCTATTAGCTTATTGCACACTTGAAACAACCCCTACATTTGACATTTATCTGCTGCTTATTTTACAAGTAATATTTGGGGATATCAGGGATATTTAGGATGGTGCAGTGGCAGAGCCTGAAATCCCCTGTGGTTTACTTCTACCATGTCATGCTGCATATTTAAATCTGGCAAGCTCCTTGCTTTGCACCATCACATTAGCTGTTTAATACTGGGTATTGTAGATGTGTAAATGCAGATGGCAGAAAACACTCACGTTACTGCAAGAAGGTGATAAAATAAATGTTTTAAAGTCATTTGGAAAGCCACTATAGTTTGCCTTTGTTAAAAGATAAACTGAGGCATAGTAAAAGTTTTAAGAGTTTATCTGAGCAAAAATTGATTCTAATTGGGCAGCACAAAATCAGAAGTGGTTAGGAGCCTCTACCAACAGGAGCTGGGGAAAGGCTTTTATAGGGAAGAAATGGAAGCAAAGTAAGGAAATGATTTAGTTGGATATAGCTTAAGCTGTTGTATTATTTGGGAAAGCCTAGACGGCCGTTTGTGATTGGCTGTCCTTAGATTTTGATTTCTTAACCTTGAGGCATCTCAGGCTTAGTTTTGGGTTTGCTTACATAGCTACTAAGGCATTAAAGCCACCTCAGTCTAATGGCCTTTTTGTTTAAGTAATTTAACACCTTTCTAAACTCTGGATTTGCTCGAAGTTCTGTGTGTTATTTCCTGTGTTGTATGCCATGAAGTTTGCAATGATTAATGATGATAATAATAGTCAATTATTATTAATAATATAGCAACCAAAATGATCTAAGGAGACATAGAAATAGCAATTGCAATAATAATTACTATTGTAATAAGAGTTGGTAAGGGATTTATATTAGCTGAGTAATAAGGAAACAAGTTGCAAGGAATGTTCTAGAAGAATTTTAGAAGGCACTTAGACAAATCACTGCTAAAGAAGAATTTCAAGAGGTTGGTTCATCCAAAGTCATTTCTTTACCGAAAGAGTGATCCTAGTTTCATGAGCTATAGTAGTCCTTCCATTAAGGATATGGTGAGGTAAATCATGAGTGTGGAAAACAGGGCTTCGAAGTCGTTTAATAAAAGAAGTGTTGATTTGACATAGAGCATCCCAGTAGGCGAGCAGTGTGACACTTCCATGTATAGAAGCCCATGCACGTGCCAGGTTGTAAGTTGGGCCCTGCAGTACAGATATGGTCATCTCACTGACCTTCTCACCGGGGTGGACCTCCCTGGCACGCTTATCGCTTACGCCATGATAGGGGAGTGCAGCCCCCACCCCAAGATATGCTCTCTGTGGCACCAGACATCACAGGAACGCTTGAAAAGATTCAAACTTAAGCCACATGTATTGGCTTTTTGGTTTTGTTTAGTTTTGCGATTCTACATTGCTACCACGGATCTGGCAATGGAAGATGGGAACTGAGCTCCCCTTCATTGCTGATGTTTCCCACTTGGAAGGTACCTCCAGTCAGCTCCCCTGGACTAACTCAGATGGTCTCATCCCAGATGTTTTGTTTTCATGTACATGCTTCCAAGTTATAAGTGTGTCACCAATATCTAGCCACACTTACTAACTTTGCCTCTCCATTGGTCTGGCCAGTGACCTCTCATTGACTCTGCTGTCTTGTAGAGCTCATCTAAATACAGCTGAGTACAGGCCACCAGAATTGTTCCTCAAGCACATTCCACTCATGTTGTACATCGTATGTAGAGCTCATCTCTTAAGCACCAAGTGGTATATTGTAAGAACCCCTACTTATCCTGTACCCATGGCCTTGTCTCACTCAACGAACATTTTTCAGTCCCAAAACACTGAACAATAAACCATGTGTGAAGTAGAGGATTTGTGTTTACATGGATGAAATTTTATAATTTAATAAATTTACTGAAAACTTGAATTTCATGCTCTTTGCTAATGTATCTCAAATTTTCCTTCCTGATAGTTTCACATCTCAAAAGGTACCAGATGTTCTATTTGACACCTGCATCCTCCCTATAAAAGGAGAATTAGCAAGAAAGAAAAAGTCACAGAGCTGCATCTCTCTGGTGACACCCAATTTTCCATGACTCTGACAGTTTGTAGGTAAATATCCCTCTGAATTTCTTCCCTGTCTCTACCTGCTTAACAAAATCCTCCACATTTTTCTTGAAAGTTATTATTTTTGCATTAATGTCCTATTTTTTAAGCAGTGACTTTCCTGAGTTATGATGTCACAACGTCTATATCGTCAGATGTCTTTAAACCAATCGACTTTCTTACAGAGCTTGTATACATTCCTACAGACTGTTCTGTTTTGAACAGTATTATGAAGGCTTTCATGACATTCTTGTAGCATGAACTAGATGATAAGAATACTAGCTCCCTGCTTTGGGGTAGCTACTATGTGCAAGACTCTTTATATATGTAAACCCACTGTTCCCAACCCCTTCCGTTTACTATGTGATGGTCAAATGTGAGCTTCTGTCCCACATGATTGGGAAGACACGCTCCCTCCCTATGCTCTTCTGAGGGTCCTCAGGACTAGCTTGCATCTGCTAGCTACCAACATCCAACTACTTCAGCACCTGTCAAACTGCTGGTTGTCTCTAACGACCAGCAGCTTTCTCACACCACGTCCCCAGTGGAGACTCAAGGGTAGAGTCGGGAAATTAGAAGTGAAAAAGAAAAAAAGTTCTCAGCATCATATATCACTGCATCTGAAGTCCATACACCCTATTCCTACCTGCAATTTCTTTCATGAGTCCTGGCCTGCTGAGTAGACTCCCTTTTCTCCTGTTCTCCTCCGAGGAATACCTGAATACTCCAGCCATTATCCTCCCTGTCTTTTGTCCAATTTTCTGTTAGTTATCTGTCTTTTTCCTTGTAAGAAAGAGAGGGGTGAGATTATGGGGCCCCCTTATCTCCAATTGAACACCATCAACATTTATCCTACAACTAATAAAAGAAAGAACAGTAGAGACAATATAGCAGATATGCAAAGTAACTACGTTTGACTTTATTTTGCAGTGAAACAGACTTGACAGGCAGAAGGCACTTCCTCTTTTCTGTACACACCTCAGAAGGTCTGTGTTTCTCCTAGTGCTAACTTCTGGGGAGTTAAGATAGTGTAGGAGTTTGGAGTTAACTGCACCATTTTGTATAACTTAAACTAATTTAATTCTTTTTCTTATAACTGACTAGTTTTTGGCTTTAAATGCTGTTCAAAATGGAACTGTCTAGAGGAACATATAGAAAGTTTGTCAGAAAATAGCTTTGATTAAAGGCATCTTATAATATAGAAGTGATTTCCACTTCTGTTTACTATTTTCCCCCCTGAAATCAACGTGAATTTTATTAGTCTACAGTTGCTGGGATCTACAGTTGCTGGGATCTACCTTCTTCGTTTGAAATATAGAAACATAGTTACCATGCATTCTTTTTTTTTTAAATATTTTTTTTATTGGATACTTTTCTATACACATAGAAAATACATGTGCTCTAAGTGAAGAATTTTCATAAAGTGAACACATTTGTGTAGCCACAACTTACACAGAGAGGTAGAAAATTAGCCACCACAGCCCTCCTCATGCTCCCCTTTAGTTATTATTTTCCCAAAGGTAACCACTATCACGACTTCTAACATCAAAGATAATTTTGCTTGTTTTTGCATTTGATATAAATGGAACCATATTGTATAAAGTTTTGAGTGTATGTGTACTTTTGCCTTTGAGATCATCAATGTAGTTAAATGCAGCATGTTTTCATGGCTGTATACTACTCTATTGTATGAATATACCGTAATTTAAAAATTCATTCTAATATTGATGGACACGGTTTTGGTTGCACATGTGGACACATTTCTGTTGGGTATATACCCAGAAGTGGAATCCTGTCTCCTAGATTATATACCCTTTCAGCTTTAGTAGATACTAACTAAGAGCTTTCAAAAGCAGTTGTACCATAGACTCACACCAGCATGAAATAATAGTTCCAATTTCTCCATATTCTTGCCAACATTCGCTCTTCTTAGTCTTTTAAAATTTTCTCCATTATAACAAGTGTGTAGTGGTACTTCATTGCAGTCTTAATTTTCATTTTCCAGATGGCTAATGAAGTTGAGTACCTTTTCCTGTTTATTGCCAATTTGGATACCTTCTTTTGCAAATTGCCGTTTTAAGTCTTCTGTTCAATTTTCTATTATTTAACTGCCTTTGTAAGAATATTTTAAACAGTCAGGATTTAAGTCTTTTGCCAATTATATGTATTGCAAATATCTGCTCCTACTTATATCTTGTCTTTTTATATACTTAATGTTAATTTTTGATACACACAAGTTCCTATTTTTTTTTTTTGACTGAGGATGATTAGCCCTGAGCTAACATCTGCTACTAATCTTCCTCATTTTTTTTTTTTTTTTGCTTGAGGAAAATTAGCCCTGACCTAATATCTGTGCCAATCTTCCTCTACTTTATACGTGGGTTGCCGCCACAGCGTGGCTGATGAGTGGTGTAGGTCTGTGCCTGGGATACGAACCTGTCAACCCAGGCCACCAAAGTGGAACGCACTAAACTTAACCACTATGCCACAGGGCCGGCCCCAGAAATTCCTAATTTTAATAAAGTCAAATTTATCAATATTTTTCTTTAAGGTGAGTGGTTTAAGCACCTATTTAAGAAACCTTGGTTACTCCTACATCATAAATATATTCTCTTATGATATCTTCTACAACTTCGAAATTTTGCCTTTCAAATTTGGATCTACAATCTAACAGAAACTGATTTTTGTTTATGGTGTGAGGAAAGCGGTCAAGATTAATGTTTTCTTCCAGGTGGATGTCCAATTGATCCAGTATAGCTTGATCCACTTAGCATAATTTGCTTGCCTAATAACAGTGGATTTATAACAATTGTGATAATGAGAGTTGAGAATTTGCAGGATGATACTCAGGAAACCATATCTCAATAAAAACAAACTAACCTAAAATGAAATCCAACAAACAGCAAAGATTGGGTGACTGGCTATGAATTGAGGCCATTTGGGGGCATATATTAACATACTTCCAAAATTATCCTGCATGTGGCTGGGAAAGGAACATAGACTCTCCTTTTGAAAAATAACCTGACTATTTAATTCAACACATTTGGTATCCTTGCGAGCATGACATTACACAGGTTTTTAGAATTCTTAACCATATACACTCTCCTTTCTTCCCTCCAATATGCTCTTTTATGTTATATGATATCTTTTACATTAATCTAAGATTAATACTCTATTTCCAAGCTTTATGCAGAATAAAGTAATTTATCATTCTTTGTACCTTCCTGTGGGAGGTTAAGGAAAAAAAAACTCTTGTACAAAAATATGCAAAGAAAAGAACTTTAAATTCTATCTTGCTTATTACAGTGTATCCACTTTTCTTTTTTGTTGAATTTAGAATTGCTATTGTGCAATACATTTAAATTCCCCAGTGTATTATTAGAAGAGTCTATTAAATTACGTGTTCCTAAGAGATGTATCCATCTTTTTGCATGTGAATGTTATGTAAAACTATGGTCATGCATTTCATTTGCTTGCCACAGTGTGCCTTGGGGTTCAGTTTGTCTCTGGGCATTTAAAAACTAGTTACAGGCTAGTGAATCAGATCAAAGAACAAAACAGTTGATAAATTGCTACTTTTTATTAAGGATAATAAATGTAAATGAATGATTCAGAAGCATTAAAGACAGATATCTTCATGGCTCCTATATATCAAGGGGCTAGGGGAAGCTTACATAGAGTTTAAAATGAGAACTATTGACTGTTTGTGAGGGGTATCCTTCAGGATTGTTTGTCATACTGTGGTGGTTGTGTGTTGCTGTGATGCTGAAAGCTCTGCCACTGGTATTTCAAATACCAGCAGGGTCACCCATAGTGGACACGATTTAGTGGAGCTTCCAGGCTAAGACAGACGAGGATGAAGGACCTGGCCACCCACTTCTGAAAAAATTGCCATGAGAACTCTATGAATAGCAGTGGAGCACTGTCTGATACAGCACCGGAAGGTGAGAGGATGGCGCATAAAGACCGGGCAGGACGCCACTCTGCTATACCCAGGGTCGTTGGGAGACAGAATCAACTCAACAGCACTAACAACAACATCCTTCAGGAAGAGGGGTCAATATGTGAGTGTGTGGTGCTTTGTCATGGACTGAGAGGGGCTGGGAAGCCCCAGTTGAGGGCATGGAATTTTATCTCTAGTTTAAATTAAGCTGAGCTACACATGATAAGAAAAAGTGATCTGCATCTTTCCCCATCAAAAAGATTCTTCAGTGACCTTTGGAAACCTGCTCACCTGGACAGAATCCAGGCATTAACTAACAGAAAGACCGAAAAAAAAAGCTTGCAAAGAAAGTGGAAGAATTAAATAGGAGAGAGGTCCTTGTTTGTCAAGAGCTTTGAGAAGCCGTGTCTCTGTTCAATGGCATGTGTTGAATTTAATTCAGTTTTTCTGCTGTCTGCTGGAGCAGACATCAACATGGAGTGTAAAACTGGAAATAACACTGCTCTTGGACTTGGTTCATATATTTATCAACCACAAACTCCACCCCTCACCACAAACAGCTCCCAAACTAAAAACTGACCAAAAATTCACTCTGTTCAGCAAGTCCTCTCTATAATCCGTGGTCTGAAGTTTTATCTGGCCAATGAAATATTCAACTATTTGGTTCTTTTAAAGTCCTGTTCTGTGTTTGAAGCTCCTTTTACCTTCTTAAAATTCTTAGTTGATCACACTTCTCTTTGCATCTGTGACTTCTTTCCCTAGTTGACTCTCCAATTCATTAAAAAAATAAACAAACAAAACCCCTAAGAGTCCTGTATACTTTCCAAATGTGCCTTTTTTTTTTTTTACTTAATTTAAACTTGTCCTATTTTTCAACACGACATACCACTCTAGGTGTGGCTACCTTCATATAGAATTGTGATCCGACAGATGTTCACCCTAGTGTTAAGTTTTGCAATTGCTCTTTGCTGCTGTTTCTTTGCTTTATAGCACCTTGACGTGAAGGCCTGAATTCTTCTGCTAGTATTTCACATATCATTATTTTAGTTGTCTCTGAAATATTATGCCTGGAGTGAGCATCCCTTAGCATCCTGAAATATATATACAAATACATTTGTTGAGATCCATGCCTAATGAAACTGCAGCTGTCTGTCTGCCAGGGGAAGGAAGGAGCCACAGGTCTTGGATAAGAACAAAGTGATAGAAATATTATCACTCAGGAATGGCACAAGCTACAGGAGCAGAATGCACTAACACAGTTTTTGTTACCTGCATTCAAAATGTGGCTATGCTGAGAAAGCCTTTAGACAATGTTTGCAGGGCAAAGAACCTCTATTCCTGAGAACTGGAGAGAAAAAAATCAGGAACTTTGGGGCTTTCTACTGCTCTCTCCCGAACTGAGACCTATGACTACGCAAAGGCATTTTGCGAGGACACTGACTCTGCTGTGAGTTTCTCTGGAGAATCACTAAATCAACTACCCACAGAAATGGATTTAGAGTTGATCATCAATCTAAGAAGGAGCAATCATGTAACTGAATAATAACAGCCATATCTCTCCTGTGGAAGATCAAATTAGGCAATAAAAACAGAGCTTCTGTAAGTTTCTCTACGCTCCTCTTGCAAGAAAAAGGGCTGTTTGTTTTGTATTGTTTCTTTACATTCTTTGATGTTGAGACCAAGGTTATGCTCCCAAATCAGGTGAACTTTCTGTCTCTAACAATACAGGGTCGGGCCGGCCCCGTGGCTTAGCAGTTAAGTGAGCGCGTGCTCTGCTGCTGGCGGCGGCCCGGGTTCGTGTCCCGGGCACGCACCGAGGCACCACTCTCCGGCCATGCTGAGGCCGCGTCCCCCATACAGCAACTAGAAGGATGTGCATCTATGACATACAACTATCTACTGGGGCTTTGGGGAGAAAAGGGGAGGAGGATTGGCAGTAGATGTTAGCTCAGAGCCAGTCTTCCACAGCAAAAAAAAAAAAAAGAGAGAGGAGGATTAGCATGGATGTTAGTTCAGGGCTGATCTTCCTCACAAAAAAAAAAAAAAACAATACAGGGTCTAGCTGTAGACAAAACACATGCCATTTCCGAAGTGGATTCATATTGTCCATTTAGCAGCAACTAAATGAGGAAGCTAGCTTGACAGGTATCTCAGAATATTCAGAGTCCCGCTTCTCAAGGGGAGAAAGAGAATCAGGGAAACAACAACGAAAAGCTGCTGATCTTTGTTTTCACCCCTTTGCAACTAACTTCTCAGGCTTTGATGCTGTCTCAGTGACCTTCCCCTGTGAAATGAGGGTGCAGGCCTCGCCCCTGGGCTCGCCTTCCCAGAGCCTCTGTGCCGGCTGCTTCTCCCTGGCCAGCTGGCCCTTAGCAAGTGGGGACTTGATGTTCTTCTCATCTTGGAATGGTAAAAAATTTATGAAAATTCTGGGTCCTGGGGACTAAAAGAGGAAATGATGACTAAATATACAAAGTAGTCTAGCAGATGACAAGTGGAATAGAGCAATGATATGTAACCTTGGTAAGGAATTTGCTCATTAGTGCTAAGGGGATCCTAGGCGAGGGCAGGAAAGTTGCTTTTGAGGATGGAAATGGCGGTAATGCTTCGCTCTGCAAGGTAGATGCCTGGGTTCCAACGGGGAGCTAACTGCTGTAGCAGCAGAGCCTGACAGGATTGGCTTAGGGTAAAGGAGAGGGAGGACGGCAACTTGCCCAAGCAGCGGGACCCCTCGTGAAAGTCTGGAATAGCACAACAAACACCAGGAGGAACGACTATTAGAGACTGTCTTGAAACAGGAATGCAAACTGGCTGTATCCTTTTAGATATTTTTTGTTTCCTCTAGGACATTCCAAGACACTTTCTGCCCGCAAATCTCTCAGTTGCCACTTTGTCTTCAAATAGAATGGAGAAACTCTGCTTCCCAGAGGCCAGAGGGACCAGTGTGACCGCAGGATCGCTGCAACCGTCTCTTTGGCCCAGAGAAAGGGCCCACTCAGCCAACATCACAGACTTGAAGAGGAAGACTTCCACTTAGAACACATCACCCTGATGTCCTGGAAGGTTCAACTCTCTCCAGTTACACAAGTTTTAAGCATATCGCTAAGGTTTTGCTAAGTTGCCCATAATAGCTACATTGTTTTCTTCTGGCTGTTCGATTAAGGAAGTTTTGCTATGTGTGAACATAGAGCTGGTTTGTGCAAGTTTCAAAGCTTCCGAAGGATTAAAAATCATCATTCCCAAGCAGTTGTGAGGAAACCTGTTGTGCCCACTGCTAGATATTGAAGGACAAATGTCACACCTCCTGGAGAGAGATGGGGACATCTTGCTGGCCAGCATCCTTCTGCCTCAGGACTGTGACTCATGGAGATGTTGATGTGTTTGGGAGTCTGTCCTGCTGGGTAATCTAGACTCAGTGGGTGGTGCATAAGCCTGGAAAAGGAGACCTCTGTTAAGGTAACTGGGGAGGCTGAGAACTGCTTTCTCAGCAAAGCACGCCAGTGAGTGCAAATATTTATTTCTGGAAGGGACACGCTTGTTTGATTCGAAGGCCCCAGTTCTCAATAAACAATTGAGCATTTCTCTGAATGTATTTTCTTGCTCACTTCTTAGTTTTTCCTTCACCCTTTACCTCATTTTCCACCTCTTACACTAAGCTCCATCAAAATTTTAACTTCTCTATGAAGATTTTTTTCTGAGCCCTCCAGCTAGAAATATTTTTTCTTTCCTAAGCCCCTACAACATTTTGTTTATATCTCTCTAATGGCTTTTATGATGGTCTGTCTATCTGGGGACTCTTGGTTATTCTTCAAAACCCATCTCAAATATCCCCTCACAATTAGGTCTTTACTTACTCTCCTATGTTTCCATTTCCCTCCCATATGCTCTGTTACAGAGCTTAGGATGCTAAGCAACGGAGTGTGTCTCCTTTTGTATTCCAGGCCCCAGCTCATTGCCTTGGATAGAAAACATGTTTGAGGTCATTGTTTGTGCACTTGTCTCTTGTCTTTATTAGATAATAAGCTCCTTAAGCTTCTTTTAGCCTGTGGAATGAACTACCATTTGGTTCTTAGCCTGGCTGGCCATTTATCTGTTTGCTCTCAGATCCATTCCTCTACTCCGTTCTTCATCCTCTCACAGATGGCAGATCCTGTGGGTGTATTCCCCAAGCTCCCTTGTCAACTGGCTTCCATTTGGTTTGGCCAATGGGAGATATTCGTGGGAGCTAGGAGGGTAGGAGAGAGGGAGAAGCCAGGGAATTTCGCCTGCTCTTGCTACATTGGGTGGCCTCTCCAACAGCAGCTGTGAGTTCTCTGAGGCTCTAGCTCCTGGTAGGGTCCAGCTTCTGCTATGGTTCTAAAAGATTCTCTGTAGTCCCAGCCTTTACCAAGTGAACCTAGTTCCTGGGATACAGTAGCACTGCTTTTGTTTCTGAAGCTAATAAATGGCAGAGGCTTCTGCTATAGATAATTTCTGGGTTGCCTCACCATCCACCATCCCCTTTTGGCTTCTCAATTTTTCTTTACCTGTGTAACCAAGTCCCTGTATTGGAATTACCTAGACTGATTATTCTTTTTCTAAGTACCCCCTGACTAAATCACCAGTCCTTGTTTTTCACAGGCTTATCTTGACATTCCACTAAAACTTATTGTTTATTTACTCTTTTCGGGGTATTGTGAAGGGAAGAGGTGGAAAGATACATAAGCATCTTCAAGGAAAAGATATTCCAGTGAGGGAGACATATGATTTTTGGTATAAAGAAAAAAAATCTGGAAGCTAATTCTGATTAGTGGAATCCCATAAGGATTCATAGAGAAGGCAACATATGAGATGAGCCTTGAAGGATGAGTAGAATTTTGACAAGCGAAGACTCAAGGAGGGGAGGAAATGGTAAAGGTGATTCTTTGCAGAGAAACTGTACAGGTAAAGGAAGAGCTGCGGGGAGGTGCCTGGTGTGTTTGGAGGACCAGTGAGTGGTTTGGTAGTGGCTGGAGGGTAGGGTCTTAGGAAGTTGTAGCAGGAGACAAGGCTAATGCATATGGCTATATATTGACAACTCTTCAAGTCACATCTTCAGCTCACATCTTTCCCTTCAGCTCCAGATCCATGTCCCTGCCTGCCTGATGGACATTTCCACCTTTACACTCAACGTGTCCAATACTGAACACATCATATTCTCCCACACGCCCTCCAGTCTTGTTCTCTTCCAGTCCCTGCATCCTACTGAGGCCAGGATGATCCTTCCAGAATGAAGGTCTATCCCTTCTAAGAACAGGTTATGGAGATATTAAAATATTTACATGGTAAACAGCTTCCATCACAAGTCCCTTGCTATTGTAAGCCCCCCAGCCACCATCATCTCTTCTGGGGTCACTTGGTCTACTCACAAGTTATTAACAGATGGCTAGCGGTGGCTCCATTGTTATAACTGGAATCTGTTCTGGTTGGACAGTGCCCATGCTGTAACAGTTTTTAAGTATTTTGTATATCACCGCTGGTCCCAGGGATGAGAAATTATGTCTTAGAAGAGTATCAAGATATATTAGTTTGCTGGGGTTTCCCTAACAAAGTACCACAGACTGGGGGGTTTAAACAACAGTTTACTTTCTCACAGTAGAGGCCAGAAATCCAAGATCGAGATTTCCGCAGGGCTGGTTTCTTCTAAGGCCTCTCTCTTTGTCTTATAGCTGGTCATCTTCTCCCTGTGTCTTCATGTGCTCTTCCCTCTGTGTGTGTCTGTGTCCTAATTTCCCCTTCTTATAAGGACACAAATCTTGTTGGATTAGGGCCCACCTCAATGACCTCATTTAATCTCAATTACCCTTTTAAAGATACTATTTCCAAATAAAGTCACATTTGGAGGTACTAGGGGTTAGGACTTCAACATATGAATTTAGAGAGGGACACAATTCATTCAGCCCATAACAGGAGGCAAAAAAAACTACAATGTAAATTCAAACAACATTGGCAAAAACAAGTTCAAAACCAAAATGCAGCATCAGGAAAGGTGAGAAGAAGGTGGGTAGTGGGCATGAAGGAGGTGGCCAGGAGGAGTTTAGGAGCTAGAGTGCCACGTGGAGGGGTTTGACAGGCCCTAAATGCTTTCCTTGATTGTAGGGGCTCAAGAACTATTTGAACATAGAACAACTGAGGGGCCAGGTTAGATGGCTCTGGATTCCACAAGGGAAAGGTACATTTAGGATTTGCAGTTGGAGGTTTCCAGGAAGCTGTTGGAGGTCAGGGTTTGAGCTGAGAAGGGAGGTCTTCCTTAGAGTGCCGATTTAGATTTCCACCACACGCAGATGTTGCTGGATCTCACCCCCACCTCCAACAGTATGGGGGTCCATCACAGGTCAGGGGACCACCTCCAGCTTGCTCCATGGGCTCTCATCAGCTGCCATAAACATTATGCTTATTGGGGACCCATTGTCTGTCAATTAGTGTCACCCTGAAATAACATACTGGACTTCCTGTGAGTCAGCCATAGTTACTCCACTCAGAGATGCAGCCTACAGGGTCTAAATTCAGAACCATTAATTAATTCCTTCCCACTGTCCAGGGCATAGGGAGCACAAACTCTCCCATTTCCCCTCAACGCTGCTGGCTGGGTGATGTCATGCAGTTCTCCCTTTTAATTTAGCAATGGCTCATTTGACAAGCATCCAGATCACCCTCACTCACCCTTGTTTTCCTGAGCAGAAGAGAGAAAACAAGAGATCAAGGCATTGATGCATCAGCCCTGTGGAAAAATGGCAAAAATTATAATATGTTATATTTAGATCCCCAATTTGCCTGAGGAAGATAATTGGGAAATTCGGTTGCCTGGTTGGGAAGTCAGCAGTCCTTCTGTTTTCTTCTGGCCGTGCAGTCTTATAAATGTTCAGGGCTTCAATACCTTCAGGCACTTATAATTAATTTTAAAAATTGGAAGATTCTGTGTATAAACTGCCTGATTTAATGAGATAAGTCAAAAGGGGAAAAAAGTGGGGAATTTCTTGCAGTAATTGGTTGTTACATTTTCTACATTGCCTTTCTAATCCTTTCTGTTGGAAAGACTTAGGTTTTCAGATTATAGAAGTCCATGGCAGTAAGCGCTATATATATAAGTCTCAGCCACACCCGGGGAGGTTTCCAGGAGGTCAGCAGCCTCTCAGCCTTCCCCATTGTTGCTGGGGGAGAGGGTCTGGCTCCCAGGGCTGTGTAGGAGAGAGAATGTGCGATGGCATACCTGAGGTTGTGGAGTCATGGACTAGGGAGGGAAGTCTTAACTGGAATTCTTCAGTCTTAGACGTTCTGGGGATTCCATTCGGCCAGCTCTTCAATGAGAAATAAATCCTTTCTGTACACGAACAAACTGGAAAAGAAATATCCTCTCAATGAGGTCATCTCTGAATCTGAGGAACCCTAAGATAAAGTGTTGTGTTAGTTTGTGAGGGCTGCCATAACAATGTACCAGAGGCTGGGGGGTTTAAACAACAGAAATTAATTTTCTCACAGTTGTGGAGTCTGGAAGCCCAAGATCAAGGCACTGGCAGACTCTGCCTGGTAAGGGCCAACTTCCTGTTCATAGACGGCTGTCTTCTTGCTGTGTCCTCACATGGTGGCAGGGGTGAGGGAGCTCTGTGGGGCCTCTTACAGGGCACTAGTCCCATTCATGAAGGCTCCACACTCGTGACCTAATCACATCCCAAAGGCCCCAGCTCCTAATACTGGCACATAGGGGATTAGGCTTCGACATATGAGTTTTGGGGGGACACGAATATTCAGTCTGTAACAGTTGGAATTCTGCCTTTTCTTTCACTCATTCAAAGAGTATTCTTAGAGCAGGGGTCAGCAAAATTTTTCTGTCAAGGGTCAGATAATAAATATTTTCATCTTTGCAGGCCATTTGGTCTTGGTTGCCACTTCTTAACTGTGCCACTGTAGCAGCCATACACAACACACAAGTGAATGTGCATGGCTGTGTTCCAATAAAACTTTATTTACAAAAACAGGCAGCTGGACAGATTTGGCCCACAGGCTGTAGTGCGCCAATCTGTCTTAGATAATCATTCGGTCTCTCTGGATCTCATTTCCACACCTGTAGAATGAGAGTATTGCTCTAAGGCAATGCTTCTCACATTTATGCAAGCATTAGGGTCATCTGGAGAGCCAGTGAAAGCATAGATTCTTCCACCCTACTCCCAGAGATTTTGATTCAATGCGTCTGGAGGGGGCCTGGGGATTTGCATGTCTAACATGTTCCCAGATGAAGCTGCTGTTTGGTCCAGGGGCCATGCTTTGGGCAGTGCAGGTCCGGGGCGATCCTTCTCATCCCCGGCTGCAGATTCACTGTCACAACTGATGCCTCTGCTCCACCTGAGACCAATTAAGTTAGTAGAACCCAGCTTCTGAGCATTTCAGAAGCCCCCCCACAAGATTCTAAGGTACAGTTGGGGTTGAGATCCACTGGTGAAGTGAGCTCCAAAGCCCTCCCCTCCGAGTGTGGTTCCCAGACCAGCAGCTGCAGCAGCATCACCTGGGAGCTTGTCAGAAATGGAGAGTCTCAGGCCCCACCTTCACCTACTGAATCTGAACCCGCATTTTAACAAGTTCCCCAGGTGATTCAAACACACATTCAAGTTGGATAAACGGGGCTCTAAAGGAAGGAATGAGCTTAGCATTTACAAGTTCCTTTTTTCCTGCTAGGCAGCAGAGACTGGGCAGGCTACTTACTTTGCTTTATCTTAAACTTGCCTATATTAGTTTTCTACTGCTCCCCTAGCAAGTTAACATGAATCTAGTAGTTTAAAACAACACCACTTTATTATCTAACACTTCTGTAGATCAGAAGTTCAGGCAGACTCAATTGGGTTCTTGGCTTAGGGTCTCACAGGCCCAAATCAAGGTGTGGGTGGGGCTGGGATCTTTCCTGGAGGCTCTGGGGGTGAATCCACTTCCAACCTCATTCCGGCTATTGGCAGAATCTCTTCCTTGTGCTTGTAGGACTGAGGTCCCTGCTCTGGTGGGCTGTTGGCCAGGGGTTGCTGTCAGCTTCTGGAGACCACTTTGAGTTCCTTTTTACATTTTCCCCTTCCTCTTCCAAGATAGTAACCATGCATCAAATCCTTCTCATGCTGCAAATTTCTCTGATTTCGTCTTCTGCTACAGGCTAGAGAAAACTTCCTGCTTATAAAGAACACGTGTGATTAGATTAATCTTATCTGTGTAATCTCCATTTTTACCAACTCAAAGTCAACTGATTAGTAACCTTAACAAGATCTCCAAAATCCTTTTCGCCGTGAGTGTGACATCCCATCATAGTCACAGTCCCGGGGAGTAGGGTTGAAGATCTTGGGGGGCCATTTAAGAATTCTGCCTACCACGTTGCTCAGACCACACGGCTTACAAGTAAGCCTCAGAACCAGATTTTGAACCTAGGTTTGTCTGACCTTAAAGCTCATAGTAACACTATTTTACCAACTTGTCTCTCAGTGGTAAAAATGAATGTGTTAAAAGAACTTTATAGTTATCAGCGAGCTTTCCTATTTATTGTATAGTATTATAATACTTATGAGGTAATATTATTTCTTTTTTATGGATGATAAAACTGGGAATTGAGAATGTTTAATTAATTTTTCAAGACCCTACAGGTAGAAAACAGTAAATTAAGGACTGAAGAACAGTTCTCCTGTTTCCAAATCCCATACTTTTGCATTTACTTCACCACGATTCCCTAATTTCTTGTTTAGATCATTCTCATTATATAATTGGGAAACAAATTTACTGGGATAGAATAAAGAAACTAGCAGAGTAATTACAGATTGGATGCAAATGTTTGAATGCTACATGGGCCCTGTGCAGAAAAATGGGCCCACCTGTTATGCTAATTGAGAGAGAAATTCTGCCCAAATGTAGAGAAATACTCCATTCAGGCCTTAAAAATTGTTGTTCTTACAGATGATAGTCATTGCATTTTTAAACATACTTTAGAAAACAACCAATTCATGAAGGAAAACTTTTTTTTTTTTTGGTGAGGAAAATTAGCTCTCAGCTAACATCAGTTGCCAATCCTCCTCTTTTTGCTGAGGGAGACTGGCCCTGGGCAAACATCCGTGTCTATTTTCCTCTGCTTTACATGGGACACCGCCACAGCATGGCTTGATAAGCGGTGCATTGGTCCACTCCTGGGATCCGAACCTGCAAACCCTGGGCCACTGAAGCGGAGTGCACGAACTTAACCACTACGCCCCCGGGCCAGCCCTGCAAAAACTTTTACTGACTGCAAGTCAATCAAATAATTATTTTTGAGAAACAACAGGCAGTTTTGGCAAACAGTGTGGCTACATCTCACCTTTGTGATCAGGGAGTTAGCTCCTCCACAGATAAAGTTTAAGAAGAGATCATAGAGACATCCCCCTGCCAGTGACTATCTTTCTATTCATTCTTTTTTTTGTTTCTAATGCAAAGAAAACAATATGGCCTGAAAGAATATTCCTACAATTAAAAAGTTGAGATTCTTTTAGAGGTCAGGATGATGGCTACTGGTTAGGGTTTTCCTGGTATGGCCAACCAGGATGCTGGCAAGATATAGCATCTCTCTCACCTGAGTCCCCAAATAATTTAATCACTTTTTCCTCTCTTCTTGGGGCAAAAGTTGCATCTAGTGAGAAACTATCTTTATGCTGCCAGTTCAGAAGTTATTTTATGCTTGAAGAATGGCCAATCATTTGTTCAAATAAAAAACAGCTAGAAATTCAATGGTCTCTTGGGCCTGTTTACTTGTCATCATTTATAGATACAAGGAGATCTGTTAAAATCTGGGATGCAGTCTATGATTTAAACAAACTATGAAAAGAATTAGGCCTTGATCAGGTCAATTTTATTAAAAGCCTTCAGATCTTGGAGGATCAATTAATTCCAGAGATAGGTTAACCCTCAGGGCTCCTGGTTGGTGAACAAACACATCAAAGGGAAATCACATTGTTCCCTAGGCCAACTTCTGACGTTGCCATATTCAGTTGATTTGAAGAGCTGTGGAAAGATAAACACAAACTCTTTCATCCATCTAGCCGGGACCTTTATCCCTTTGTTTTTCATGAGGTGTGTTATTTTAATAGTAAATTCTGGTAACAACAGCCGACATCCATTCTGTCATTTCCAATACAATCTTTCCTAAGAGAATATTTGTAGCATATTTGACAGAAAGCACTATTTGTCCATCATTTTCATAGACCCCTATGGTCTCACAGGAAGAAAATCAAGGGGAATGTGAGGAGAAGCTGAAGGAGTAAGTCAGTCATTTTGTGCTCTTTGTATTGGTTCGAGAGCATCTGGTCCTTTCCAACCATATATTTGAGGGACAATTTGTTGTAAGAACAATGTGGGTGTTGATGGAGAAATAGAAAGTAGACTAGAGTGGTCAGTAGTCTATGTGACAAAGTGGGCGTGCAAAGATAATTAAGACATGGTCCCCTCCATCAATAATATCATAATTATGGATTAATATTCTAGAATTAATATTCTAGATTTGATCATTTAGGGAAGGCCATAATGTACCTCCATTACAATCATTTAAATAAATGCATAACATGGATATTCTCTCTAGAATACTTCTGATGAAATTGCTTCTGAAGGCTGCAAATTGGTGCTCAAGACCCTGTTGAAAAACAGTTTCCGGCATTCATTCATGAATTCAAATGCAAAAACTGTTATATTTATTTAGGTTTTATTATTGCAGGGAGAAGAGTTAGTAAATTGACATAGCATTCATTCCAAATCTAAACTTGGTGTCCCATTTATGGAAAATCCATGTCAGCTTTATTCTTACAAATCAGAAAAAACAGAAACAAACAGGAAACAGATCCGGATACTAGCAGTGGCCTGTGACCCAGTGGCCAGTCAATACGAGAAGCAGCTGGTTCCTGCTAGTTCAGCCTTCACCTTTCCAACTAGAGGTTTTCAGGTTTCACTCTCTGCCGAGTCAATTGCTCTGGGGGGTATTGGGGGGGAATCTTCAAATTGCATTACATATCACTCATTTCTCTTTCCTATAGATTTCCCCCTCTCCCTCCAGAGACATTGATTTTCCTCCTTGGGTTTCTGAGAAAGCTTTGCTCCCCAGGCGTCTTTATCTGGCTCGCTGGCCGGAGCATTATTCACACTTCTCCCGTGGCCATGCAGATGTAACACCTGCTGCTCGGGGCTCCTGCGTCCTACCTCTGAAGGACAGCGGTCTGAATTTCTGAAGGGAGCCACAGAAAACGTTTGAAGGAAGGTGCTTTAAGATCTCTGATCCCCAAGGATGTAAATGCTCTCGCAGGTGCTTGCTTTTCTATCACTATGGGTCAGACGGTGCCTGTGAGATTCTACGGGTTCTTCATAAGCAGCTAAAGAGCTCCTCGGACCGACTCAGTGCTTTCCGGTGGCTCTGTCACATGCCCCGTCAACCTCTTCGGCCGTGTTTGGCAGATTGGGAATGGCTCGGGGGGAAATCACACCCCGTCTTCAGGTACACTGAGAGGCCCTCAGGATGTTCCTCCACTGCCCCACACACACAGCCAAGTCATTACTCTGGCTGTGAAGAATGGAGATTTTATGAATGTAATGACAGAGAGGTGATCTCTGAAACTTATTGTGAACATAGAACTGAATAGCTGTTATCAGAGATTGTAATAGCTGGCATAATTCATATGTGCTTTACGGACTATAGGCTTTATGGCTCACATAACATATCTCATTTCATTCTCACAATCTCAAGGAGAGGCAGGTGAAGGAGTTATGAGTCTACTCTCAGAGAAAAGAGAAGCCCCGAGAGGTGAAGTAACTAAGAGATCTGCCCTGTGCTCATGGAAAACAGTGGTGGTCAAGAAATTCCCCCACCCTCCTGTGTCCAGAAAATGGCTTACTGCAAAGAACCATCCTTCCCTTCTGACTTAGATACCACTCATGGATGACCCCTTTGCTTCCCTATGATGCGGTCAGACACAGACCCTCCGAATTTCCATTGTTTGCCTCATAAGTGATTAGCTGCCTGTTTGACCAATTGAGACAAAATGCCTGCTAACCTGACTGGGTCAAACTCCCGTCAGACATCTCTCCTTCCCCCAGGCCCCGGAACTTGGAGCCACCTACGCCTGAGCCAGCACCAGAATGTGGAGGAACTGCTCCTTAAGGCCCCTCCAGAGAATCGGCTGACCTCAGGAGAAGACACTTCCTGCTCAGCTATCTGATCATGCCGGCCACTCACACCCCCCCCGCCCCCCACACCAGGTTCATTCTAGCACTGCTTACCCCTCCTTGTACAAGAAAATTCCTTTTTGCCTGAACTCTGAGACCATCTTACCGTCAGAGCACTCTTCCTATTGCAACAGTCTTTTTGAATCAAGTCCATCCTTACCGAAGTCAGGATTTGGTTTTTATCGGATGGGTCACACACTAAGGATCAAAGGTGGCCTCCTGTCACTAGCCTTGGTCCCCCACATGGTCTGACTGTCGCACCTGCCAGGGTGGGTGGTTGAATTGTAGCTCCGCTCCGGGCCCTGCTTATCCAGGCTGAGTTCCCATGACTTCTCCTCTGTGCTCTTGCAACATTGCGCCCTCTCAGAGTCTCTGGAATAAAGCTCTTTCTCAAGAAGTGAAGAACAATCTCAAATGACATCTGGTGCTCCAGGGAAGATTTATGTTGCTTTGTTTACTGTGGTGTTTTATCTTAACCTGAGAACAAGTCGTCTGTGTCCCACAGAGAAGTGAGTTAAAGGGAGGGATGGAACAGGAATTCAGGATGGAAAAATGAGAAATCCTCCCAGTGGTTGCTGTTTAGTTTGGGATGAATGCCAGGGATAGCAGATATTCTTATTTAGCGGTGAGTTAAAAAAAATCCAAAGCCATTCCATTTTGCTCATCTTAAAGAGCGGTGCTGAGAACCACGCATGTGCCAATATGCTGTTTAGAGATGCTGGAGTACAGAGACGGACAGGTCGGGCTTTGCCTTCAAAGGCTGTATGGTTAAGGATTCAGACACATGACCTGGATTGGAGAAGCAAGTTCAGGATTACGTGCAAACTGGGCAATCAGCTCTTTAGTCCTTGGGCGGCAGTCTCAGTAATTGTGTCGCTTCTTGACCCACTTCATACATTTTTCTTTTCCATAATATCAACTATAGTGGAAGGATTTCATGTAGAAATTTTGAATTTTATTATCATAACCACTTATAGTGATGATAATCTATGAGCTTTGCAGCCAATATATCTGTTGCTTGTTGATTCATGTGTGTGGCTGCAGGTCACCACACATTATACACTCTCAAGTTTGCTCTGGAGAAACCTCCTCACTGAGCCACCTGCAACATTACCTGCTTTTGTGGCTGGATTCTGAAAATACAATATATTGTGATCAATAAGCAGATGGCTCAAGCCCATATACATGCCAAGAAATGAGGCATCTAATTAACAGTTAGACAAGGGTGTGAGGCAATTGCAGAAGGGGGTAGAGACCCTGCCTGGGCTGGGAGACCCCTGGAGAAGAGAATCAGGGCTGGTGGTGTGACACGTCGATTCGAGGTAGCTGTTGGAAGTGAGAACACAGCCAGGACCTTCAGGCTGTGCTCATTAGGGCTTCTCAAAATTCCCAATTATCTTTTGACCTGGCCCTGAGCAAGGCCCCTTTTCATTGCTCTGAAAAAGGAGTCAATAGATCAAAAGGAACACCCGATTTGAAATTCTGCATGGGTTTGGCTCTGGAGCTAAGTTGGCAGAACACGGAAATGAGGCATTCTCTGCAGCCAGTGATGGCAATGGGAAGGATGGAAGCAAAGGCAGGCTCTGGAGGGGGGCAGTTTGGCGCCCTGCACAGAGGTCAGAGAGAGACGATTTGCAAGAAGAGGCCGGCACGCCCCTCGCAATGAATCCCTGAGCGATGCTTCAGTTAATCTGTGAGTCCCAGCAAGCATATCAAGAGAGCGGGGACACCTTCCTGTCCCCCGTCGCTAGGCTCAAACGGGAACAGAAGGAGGCTTTTCTCTGCTCTGTACCTGGGAGAGCCCACCGCTGAGTGTCCCCTGGCGCCAGAGCAGAAAACTGAGTTCACTGTGCCAACTCTCCCTGTGATATGTGGAATGTATTATCAACCCATGGCCAGCCTGATGTTCCCTCGTTGACTGTTTTGTTGTGCTTCCAATGTTTCCTTGGGTAGGGCTCTCCATGATGTTTCTAACGTGAAATGCAGAAAGAGAAGACAGTGCCTAGAGTCTGATATATCCTGAGACAACTCTCCTAATGCTCCTGGGACTGATTAAGACAGAGGAGGTCAAGACTGTACCTGTGGGAGATGACGTATCTCTCAAGTTCGTTGACGCAGCCTTGTGAATTAGGATTAGCACCTTGACAACAAATAAACACATTAAAAACAAAATCAGTGCAACTTCTCTCTTTCTTAACCTGCTTTCTCTTCTTCCTTGGAGAGGAGGAATGCCAGTAGCCGAGTGAATCAAATCCAATTGCTTCTTGTTCTGGGGGACAAAAGACAAGTGGTTGGATTCTGTGGGCAGACGGGTGCACTAACAAACTACAGGTAATAAAATGATCCTCAGTGTGATGGTTCATTTTACAAGCCATGACTTGGCTAGGGTATGGTGCCTAGCTGTTTGGTCAAATACTAGTTTAGATGTTGCTGTGAATGTATTTTGTGTGTGTGTGTGTGTGTGTGAGGAAGATCAGCCCTGAGCCAACATCTGCTGCCAATCCTCCTTTTCTTTTTTTTTTTTTTTTGGCTGAGGAAGATTGGCTCTTGGCCAACATCCGAGCCCATCTTCCTCTACTTTATATGGGATGCTGCCACAACATGGCTTGATAAGTGGTGTGTAGGTCCATGCCCAGGATCCGAACCTGTGAACCCCGTGCCGCTGAAGTGAAGCACACGAACTCAACCACTACGCCACCAGGCCAGCCCAGTGAAGGTATTTTTTAGATGTGATTAACATTTAAATCACTAGGCTTTGGGTAAAGCCAATTACCCTCCATAATGTGAGTGGGCTTCATCCATTAGCGGAAGGCCTTAAGAGCGAAGACGGAAGTTTCCAGAAGAAGGAATTCTGTCTTAAGACTGTAGACAGAGAAATCCTGCCTGAGTTTCTAGCTTGCAGATTTTGGACTCAACACTGCAACATCAACTCTTGCTGGAATTTCTAGGCTGCTGTCTTGCCCTACAAATTTTGGACTTGTCATCATCCCCCACAATTTCATGAGCCAGTTCCTTAAAATAAATCTCTCTCTGTATATATATCCTATTTCTCTGGAGAACTCTGACTAATATGCTCATTCTGTCTATTCTAGATGAAGTACTCTCCCTGACCAGATGCATTGGCTAACACTTGCCTAGTTGCCTGAAAGCCTGGGATAGCGTGATTATTTCCAAGAATGGAGGGCTAGAGTAGAGACTATTTTTTTTCCTCCCATCTCCCTATTCTCCATCCTTTGTTCTTATCTTAATCTGTCCAATCTACTCTTACACTCCAAGAGCATTACCTACTTTTATACTCTTATGTCTCCAAAGATGAAATTAAATAAAGAGTACCTATACAGATAATTCAGACCGAAAAGCTACCTTTCTTTGGTGTAATTTATGGGTTCAACTCTCTTTTGAGATCTTGGCTAAAGAAGACTCTCCTGGAAGATGTTGCTCTGCTATTCCTGGCAGGCGTTGGTCAAGTTGATGATTTATTATTTTAGACAGTTTTGACATGGCTTAAAATGCACAAGTACCATCTTTTAATATGTATTTATTTGCAGGGAGCCTTAGCCCATTTCTGCACCCACAGGTGGGTTTGATCTTATTTAAATGCTAAACATCTCAGTGGCTAGTCGGGCGTTAGGAACCCTGCTAGGAATGATGCATCAAAACAAGTGTTTCCACTTAGTGTTATTTTGGGGTCACCATCCACGTTGTATAGGAAATAGAGTGACAAACAACAATTTGCAAAAGGAACACAACGAAGCTCCATAATTCCTCTTGTAGGCTGGTTGATTCTGTAACCAAGACTTAAAAGCTGGCATTGACATTGAACTACTGCCTGCAAAAAGAGAAAGAAACAACTTCAAATCTCCCTCTAAAACCATCCATAGCTTAATTCAATGGACAGTGATGCCAACCCTCTAAACATTCAAATGGGATTTAGATACCTACCAGGCTTACTACAGGCTGATTTTGAAATTGAATGGGTGACATATAGCATTGTGGAAAAATAATAAAATATTACATTTAAACCAGATAAACTTTTTTCCAATACAGAAAGCAAGCAGATATGGAAGCACAATCTAAGTGTGTCATTGGAATTGTTTTGCTTTTTCAATTTAGCTACTAGCTTTCGGGATCAGGTGAGAGGATGTATTTTTAAAAATTTCTTTTGTTAATTTTGATAAAATGCACAAAACATAAAATTCCATTTTAACCTTTTTTTTTTTTTTGGTGAGGAATATCAGCCCTGAGCTAACATTCATGCCAATCCGCCTCTTTTTGCTGAGGAAGACTGGCCCTGGGCTAACACTTATGCCCACCTTCCTCCACTTTATATGGGACGCCGCCACAGCATGGCCTGACAAGCAGTGCATCAGTGCACGCCCAGGATCTGAACCCGGGTTGCCAGCAGCGGAGCACGTGCACTTAACCTCTACACCACGGGGCCAGCCCCCATTTTAACCATTTTTTTTTTTTTTTTTTTTTTGTGAGGAGATCAGCCCTGAGCTAACATCCGCCAATCCTCCTCTTTTTTTCGCTGAGGAAGACGGCCCTGGGCTAACGTCGGTGCCTATCTTCCTCCACTTTATATGGGACGCCGCCACAGCATGGCTTACCAAGCAGTGCGTCGGTGCGCGCCCGGGATCCGAACCAGCGAACCCCGGGCCGCCGCAGCGGAGCGCGCGCACTTAACCGCTTGCGCCACCGGGCCGGCCCCCCATTTTAACCATTTTTAATTGTACAGTTTAGTAGTGTTAAGTATATTTACATTGTTGTGCAATAAATCTTGACAACTTTTTCATCTTGCAAAACTGAAACTCTATACCCATTAAACAACTTCCTTTCCCCCCATTCCCTGGCAACCATCATTCTACTTTTGGTTCATATGAGTTTTACTACTCTTGATACCTCCTATAAGTGGAATCAAATAGTATTTATCTTTTTGTGACTGGCTTATTTCACTTATGATAATGTCCTCAAGGTTCATCTATGTTGTAGTGTGTGTCGGAAGTTCCTTAGTTTTTAAGAGTGAATAATATTCCATTGCATGCATGTACATTTTGTTTACCCATTCATCCATTGATGGCCATTCGGGTTGCTTCTACCTTTTGACTATTGTGAATAATGCTGCCATAAACAGGAGTATACAAAATATATCTTCAAGACCCTGCTTTCAATTGTTTTGTATGTCTACCCAGAAGTGATATTGCTGGACCATATAGTAATTCTATATTTAATTTTTTGAGGAACCATTATACTGTTTTCGGTAGTGGCTGTGTTACTGACCCAAGTGAGCTTGCCTCCTGGTAAATTAAATAAGACTCTACACCAGTGGAAATTGTCTCACAAAGTAAAGCGTATTTGCAGCAAATAGGAGGCCATGAGGAATCATTTCCAAAGTCATGGTGTCCCTGAACAAAGGGAATCAAGAACTTTTATTTTGGTTGGGGAATGAATATTCAAAAGGGAGAGGCAGCTATTTGCTTGCACAGGCTCAGTTGGAGAACATGCTTCCACATAATGAGGCCTAAGCTCCTCCCTAGAGAGATCTTTGCATTAAAAATAAGGCAAAGGTCATGGGCGTAGCTCTTGTGGTGAGGCTTGGTCAGTTTCAGGATGGTTGGTGGTTACATCTCCTTAACATACAAAAGGAAAAGAAACAACTTGGAAAAACAGTTGCTTCCAAACCCACCTTTCAGTTTCTCGAGGCACCTAGTTGGTGACAGCTGCATTTTACATTCCTACCAACAATGCACAAGGGTTACAATTTCTCCACATCCTGGCCAACATCCTTGCTGTTTTCTGTCTTTTTGTTTGTTTACTTGGTTGGTAGGTTTTGTTTTTTTTTGATAACAGCCATCCTAACGAGTGTGAGACCAAGATGTAACTTTTGGAGGTAGTAGTGTAGGAAGGATGCTGCATGAAAGTAGCGAGCTGAGCTGAACTGACTGGGGAAGAAGGTTTCTTGCTGTGAGTTTCCAGGCTGCACACAGGGATTAAAGGGATCAGAGTTTTGATGGCTGTCTCCTTCCACATACTAAATCAGAAAAGTGGACCTCCCTATCAGCTCTGGGAACAGGGATCTTATGTGTTTCTGGGCTTCTGGGAAGGGAGAAAACTCGGAGTTGAGTGTCCTGGTTAGGTTCAGGCAGGCTCAGGGCTCACCATTTCTGTCATCTGAAAGATTATTCTAATGTGCACCACTGCCAAGGAGACAGACTCTGTTATGGGCTGAATTATGTCCCCCTAAAATTCATACATTGCCCCAGAAGGTGACTGTATTTGGAGATAGCGCCTTTAAAGAGATGGCTAATTAAAATGAGGTCATATGGGTGGGCCCTAATCCAATATGACTAGTGTCCTTATAAGAAGAGGCAGTTAAGACACACACACAGGGGGAAGACTGTGTGAGGAGGTAGGAAGAAGACAGCCACCTGCAAGCCAAGGAGAGAGACCTCAGAGGAAACCAGCCCTGCCAACACCTTGATTTTGGACTTCTGGCCTCTAGAACTGTGAGACAGTAAAATTCAGTTGTTTAAGCCATCTAGTCTGTGGTCCTTTGTTATGACAGCCCGAGCAAACTAATCCAGACCCTCAGAGCTCCTCTTTTTCTACAGCTACTCCTTTGGCAGTCTCATCCAGTTCATGCTTTAAACTCCATTTCTATGCTGATGCTCCCAAATGTGAATCCCTCTCTGTGGACCCCCAGCCTTATCTATTCAACCACCAAATCTACATTCTCCCCTTGGCAGTCTCACAGATATTTTTAATTCAACATGTGTAATCGGTATATTAAACAAGCCCAACTCATGCCATAATTAAAACAGACTTCACTTTGAGTTTTCTACTGTGTCTTTAAAATTTATTCAGTAACTTTCCCTTGGTCCCAGATATGAACTCCAGCAGCCCATAACTTTTCTACTCATCATTAGATATTTGAAATGCTCAGGGGTCATTTTAGGTAGGAAATACTGTCTTGATTCAGAAATTGGAATGGTGCAACTTGAACTTGATTTAATGTCTTTTCCCTTCCACTGATTCAGACCTGCTCCAAGCTGGAAACCTGCTGTGGCAGACAGAAAAATGGCCCACATGACAATTGGTCAACTGGGGATTCTGGTTGGGAGGTTAGACAGCTAGTGAATGATTTGGAGTGTATTGCACATCAGCGTGGACTAAGCCCACCTAGCAGATTTTGTGAACCTCTCAGGTAAATGAAATGAATGAAATCATCTCTCCTGCCTTTTGTAAAAGCAAGAAATTGAATTTTGTCTCAGAGAGGATATGAGACTCACCCAACATTACGCAAGGAGTAACTAATAAATTCAGGACTTGCAAATCTGTCCAACTCTGAAGCTCATGATCTTCCATCTACACTGCTGTTTTCCAAACTAGTCCCTTGGAGCACGAGGATGGTTTAGGCCATCTTTGGGGGCTGGGGTGGGTTTAAGTGGGTATTAGTTTTAGTTTAGCGGAGTATTGGTTTTCTAGGGCTGCAGTCACAAAATACTACAAACTGCGTGGCTTAAAACAACAGAAATTTATTATCTTACAGTTCCAGTTCTGGAGGCCAGAAATCTGACATGAAGGTATTGGCAGGGACATGCTTCCTCCATTGCCTCTGGGGGAGAATCCTTCCTTGTTTGTCACAGTTTCTTGTAGCCCTAGGCATTACTTGGCTAGCATCACTCCAATCTCTGCCTCTGTCTTCACATGGCTGTTTTCCCTCTGCGTCTGTGTCTTCCTGTGGCTTTCTCCTCCCTCTGTGTCTCTCTTGTCTTCCTATAAGGACCTCAGCCATATTGGATCAAGGGCCCACCCTACTCTAGTATGACCTCACCATAACTTAACTAATTACATCTGTAAAGACCATATTCCCCAATAAGGTCACATTCACAGCTACCAGGGGTTAGGATTTCAACATATCCTTTCTGGAGGACACAATTCAATCCATAACAGGGGGTGAGAAGAGGCCAAGTGAGTGGGGTTCTCATCTTCACCCCAATTTCAACTAGGGCTGCCTTGCTTTTGCCTGGTTAATACTTTGAGGTCCCTCGAAGGACTTTGAGAAAGAGTGCCACTGCTAGGCGATCTGTTGAAAACCACCTGTCTATACTGTGCCACCTCCTACAAAGAAACAGGCAAACACATCATTCCGCTGGGTTAGAAACTGCTTTTGCTTAAGGCTTTATAACTCTGGTTTTTCTTCCACATGCGCTGTCTTATTCAGCTTGGGCAGGGCACAAAAGGCCAGTCACTGCTGATGGGTGTTTCTCTCGCACCACCACTGAGAATAGAGTGAATAGCATCGATTGTGGCCATTCTCTCCATCTCTGTTCCCTTTGAGTCCCCTCGAATTGCCATATGTGCAATGCATGTGTGGTCTGCTCCCCTTGGCGGCTCCATGTCAAGTAATCTATCCCTTACGCTTTCTGGCGCCCTTGGAACCAATGGCGTCCTTTAATTAAAGGTGATGGGTGGCATGATGACAGGATTAGTATCAGTGTCTTGCCTCCCTAAGGACCAAGGAACATTGTGGCTGAAGTTTTCCCATCTGCATAACCGAGCTGTTTATATGTTTATGAACAATCTAAGAGGGGTGGCACTTCTCACCTTGCTGTTTGCTCCACCAGCTTCAGGACAATAGTAGAGACGAGTCCCACAGGAACTGTTTGGCTGTTTCATTTAATTGAAAATGTAGGGTGCTACGGCTTTAAACGCATTGCTATTCTGCCCCTTGCTTCACTGCAGAATGAACAACAATGATGTTCTGCAGAACATCAATTACAGACATTTTAGGAAGGGCTCAGCAGTTTTGTGACAATGAAGCTGCATTACTCAAGTGTAATGAGCCAAAAGAAAAAAAAAATCCGGTTTTAATGCAGCACTAGTACAGACCCATGCCCTGGCTGCGTAAGATCCTTTTCTGCTTTACTGTGGGTTTGGAAGGTGCAGGGTATTCACTCAGCCTTACAGGCACAAATGTGAAAGGAACATTCTGGCTTAAGAACTGAGCTGAAATGAATATCAGAGACAGAGTTTTCACCAACTAATTGTAGATGGAATATTCAAATACAGAGTTTGCAAAGTGCCAGCTCCCTAGTGGTCCCACCCCTAAAGTCCCCTCCCCACACACATATACAAGAAAAGCGTTTAGAAATGATCATCAACTCAGAGTAAATTCTTTTACAAATCCAATATTTATTTTATTTTCTTATGTACAGAAAGTAAACTCCAAGTAAACATAAAACCAAATAAAATCCTTTCAGCATCAATGACTTTGCCATTATTTTATTGTCACAATGAATCATTTAAACAATAGACTGTCACCACACGTTACACTTGTTATACAGAAGGAATATGATATTTGGCTATCTCAAGAAGGTTAAGTAGAGAAAAAGAGATCATAAAGCAGCCAGGGTGGGGGGTGGGGAGAATCAAAGGATTTTGAGATAATCACTCCATTAAAATAAGAAATCTAACAGCGAATCTCCAATCAAGAATAAGGTAGTTAAAGGCCCAAATGCACTTCTACTTGGTTGACCCAGCCTAAGAGGCCCAATGGTACTTTATAATCACTTTGCATTTTAATTTTCCCAGAGGACATGGACCACTGATGTGTGAAATAAATACAATGGAGTTGTGGGATACCTAAACTGTGAGTTCACAGCGAGATTTTGCAGAGTACCATTATTTCCATAGGAGATTCTGGCAGTAGGGCAGTCATTTTGAATTGAGCACAGCAATGATGCGTTAGGATCAACTCATAATGTCTTTGCTGATTTAAGGCAAAATGGAAATACTTTGGGTAAGAAATGAAGCCAATGATAGCATCACATATGCAAAGATTTTTTTAAAGCTGAATCATGTAGTTTTACTCTTCTTGCTAAACTCAGTTATCAAAAGGCTTTTCAAGAAACTCAGCATCTTTACGTCCCTCAAGCCATCTATGTACGGGTTTGTTTTAAACCAGTTAGCTCCTTGGGCCAGTTTCTTTGCCGGGTACCTGCACACCCAATTCTCTTGGAAGCAGGCAACAATTTCATTAGAGTGACTGAGGACAGAAATTGACTTGTTCTGATCTCTAAACATCTTGTGCATATTTTTTTAAAAAACATGAGAAAAAGAATATACTTTTTGAAATTCAGAACCTGTTGTTTGTAAAACTACTATCATTTTAGCATGAGCTCAGTGCTGACCTTTTCAGATCAATCTTAAATAATAAATTCTCCCAAGAGAGGTATTTCTAGCGGAGGTGGGAAAAATGTAAACTAAAGCTATAGTTCCTGTACCATAAATATCAGCCACTTTGGGCTTAGCACTCTTTCAGGGGGTGATAATAATACACGAAGAATATACAAATATATATCTCAGTTACACAGACAGAATACATGAAATTTTTGAATGATCTACATCTGGTGTTGGTATGGTTTCTAATATAACCAACACTGCCATTATGCAATTTCTTGAACACATGGTAATAACCCTCCTCATATACACACCATTCACAGACCAAGTTCTATGCCTTCCTGTGGCAGGACAAAAATCAATTTAAAAAAATCATGTGACACGTTGAAATTAAATTATGTATCAATTACAGATTGATCACTAGACAATGGAGGAAAATATTAGAAAACAGTCTTCACCACGAGACTGTCGTTTGCATTGAGCTCTCCCTATACATCCAGAAGGTCATCTCCACTTTCGTCACTCTCCACGGTCAGCTGCCGGGTCCACCACTTCTTAACTTCAGAGCCACAGGACGCTGCGTCCGTCATGGGGTTCATTTTGCACACTACAGACTTCATTGTTGTCCGCCCTCCAAAACGTAAGTTGACTGAAGACACTGAATGGCTTATTGGTTTTGGTGCTGTGGAATTAACAAGAGTCCCATGAGCAACACGGTGTTGTCTCACCCTACTGCAAGTCATTCCTGAAAAACCATGGTATTCCCATGAGCGATGCTTTTGGCAAACAAGTCCTATCCACAGATGTTAAGTATAAAACTTTTTCAGCACTTGATTTTTACATTCGAAATGGACTTTAAAATTATGTTCATGGACGACTAGTAATACCATTTGGAAAAAAATGCTGCTTGCCCCTGGCACTTTAAGATAATTATGAAAACTAAAAAATCACTAAAAGTTCCAATTTGAGCAAATATAAGTGTCATAGAAATATGTGTTCATTAGTATATACATACAAAGAAAAAAGCAAAGGAAAAGAAGGGATAGTGTAACTGATAGTGAGGAGAGAGGGAGGGATGCAGAAAGAGTATGGAAAGAAAGATGTGTGTAATTAATTTTTTTTTTTGTAAAAATAAATTGAAGCGTGGCATCAGTGAAAAAGGAGGGATTCACAGACAGATTTAAAATACACTCAGGGCATTCATCTTTCCAAACCATGTGTCCAGGTAGCAGTGTGTGTGAAGACTTTGTTGACACACTCATGGCTTTGGGATTCCAGAGTCATGGTTTGGGGTCTCACTTCTGTGACCTGTAGATGTGTAACCAAGGTCAAGTTCATGTCTCTGAACCCAAGTTTCCTCAATTATAAAATGAAGAGAATACAAGTGTCCTCATTGGACTATTGTGAGGATTAAAATAGATTAAATGAGATGAAATGAGATGATGCAAGAAAATGCATAACAGAACTACCATATGATCCAACAATCCCACTTCTGTGTACACATCCTAATGAAATGAAATCACTATCTTGAAGAGATATCTGTACCCCCATGTTCACTGCAGCATTATTCACCATAACCAAGACATGGAAACAACCTAAGTGTCCGTACACAGATGAATGAATAAAGAAGACATGGTATACATGTCATGGTGTATATATATATATGTACAACAGGATATTATTTAGCCTTAAAAAAAAAAAGAAGAAAACCCTGCCATTTGTGACAACATGGATGAACCTGGGGGGCATTTTGCAAAGTGAAATAAGCCAGACACAGAAAGAAAAATACTGCATGATCTCACTTATATGTGGACTCTAAAAATATCAAATTCATAAAAGCAGGGAATAGGGGAATAGAATGGCGGTTACCAGGGGCAGGAGGGGAGTTGGGGAATGGGGAGAAGTTGGTCAAAGGATACAAAGTTTCAATTATGTAGGATGAATAAGTTCTAGAGATCTAATGTACAGCATGGCAACTATAGTTAATAATACTGTATAGTATACTTAAAATTTGCTAAAAGAGTAGATCTTAAGTGTTCTCACAACACACACAAAAATGGTAACTATGTGAGGTGATGCATATGTTAGCTTGGCCACAGCAATCATTTCACAATGTATATGTTTATTAAAACACCATGTTGTACACCTTAAGTATATACAACTTTTATAAAAAAATAAAAGGGAGGGAGCCGGCCCAGTGACTTAGAGGTTAAGTGTGCGTGCTCCGCTACTGGCGGCCCGGGTTCAGACCCCGGGCGCGCACCGACGCACCGCTTCTCCGGCCATGCTGAGGCCGTGTCCCACATACAGCAACTAGAAGGATGTGCAACTATGACATACAACTATCTACTGGGGCTTTGGGGGCAAAAAAACCCGAGGAGGATTGGCAATAGATGTTAGCTCAGAGCCGGTCTTCCTCAGCAAAAAGAGGAAGATTAGCACTGATGTTAGCTCAGGGCTGATCTTCCTCACAAAAATAAATAAATAAAAAATAAAAGGGAAAAAAAGAAAAGAAAGAAATGCATAGCAGAACACCTGGTACATTGTTGGTACCCCCTTAACATGCTCTTTTTCTTGCCCTTTGCTTCTTTAAACTCAGGGTGTCCCCAAGACCATGTCCCTTTAGTTATCACCATTTCTGACATTGGGGCCACCCAGGCTTGGACCTTTAGAGGCACTTTTGACAACATCGTTTTTTTATGCATTTAAGTGAATACCAAGGACTGTTCATCTGCCTTAGGTTGTCTCTCCTATCTGTCCCTCCAGGGTCTGGACCACTGCCACCAGCTTTGTCCATGTCCTCATTACCTCATGCCCAGACTGCTATATCATCCTTTGGCTCGTCACCCTGCCTCCAGGCTCTGCTGTAGACAATTCACTCTCTACCCTGCTGCCAAGTCAGTCTTCCCAAAGCATGAATTACAAATGTCATGTCTTGCTCAGAAATCTTCACTGGATCCTAACTGCCTACAGGATGAAGTTGAAACCACTCAGCCTGTAATTTAAGGCTTTTCATGGCCTGGCCCCACCACCTACTCAATCTTGTTTTCTATCACTCCCAGCTTTGTTCAACCAGGCAAAAGCTAGGTTCTCTCTGATCTCAGAATAATAAACTCCTGGGTATGAAAAAAGATATTTTCCTCTCTGGTGTTAAGATCCACTGAACAACTTTTGGCCTCAAAATGTAAATTACACTGTCTTCTGCTTTGTGGGACAGACATGTTACAGAAGAGTTTGCAACATTATCCATCTTCTCACTTGGATTGGGCTGAGAAGGGGCTCAATTAAAGAGCATTAGGAAGGCTCTACTTTACCATGGACTCTACAGAGTTATCTACAGAGAAACCCATGTATGGAGGATACTGGGCTGGGCAGGTCATTGCTCCCCTCCACCCCTGAGTGCCCATAAAGGGATTATCCGGGCTTTCCAAAACCCCAGGTCCTCTAGAAGAAAATTCTCTCACTAAATCAGTAAAATGTGGAAAATAATAGGATTGTAAGGATTAAATGAGGGAACACACGTAATGCACTTACAACAGTGATTGGCATACAGTAAATACTATAACACATATTATATGACATATTACACTATAGACGTTTTGTTGTTCTTTTTTTGAGAACTTTGGCATTTTCTGAATGATTGTATCCATCCGCTCCCTCTTAGATTAGACAAATTTTGCCTGTTTTGAGAATGCTTTGAATGCGCACAGTAAGCCCTTGAAAATCTCTTCCTCTTTCTTTCTAGATCTTGGCTACAATATCTTTGTTAATCCAGGCTGCCTTCTGGACCATGGTAGGTGAAAACGAGGGCTAATATAGTTCTATTTAGAGAAGTTATTTTGAGGGGGATGTTTTTGCTAAGGGGATATATTTTTCATTGTTTCACTGTCTATAAATAGCTTCAGATGCAGACCCATATTTTGAAATCCAAGACCTAAAACACACACAGAGTGTAGACACCTGTAAAATGCCTCCATCGATGGAGAAAGGGCTCGAGGTACGTACCCGAGGGCAGACGCCATTGCCCAAACTTCCTCTGGGGTTTCCCGGCGTCTGCCGCATCCTGCCGGCTTCCTCCTCGGTCCGACAGGGTGGGACTCAGAAGCTGCTGCTGGCTGCTTGTCTGCAGAGGAAGAATGAAGCAGGTATCCTTAACGCTGTGCCCTCCTCCATCTCTCTGCACTGGCTGAGACCCTCATTTTGTTTTAAGACAGGAAGAAAATACCGCAGGGAAACAAATGGGAAAAACAATATGGACCCATAGTGTCCACAGTGGGGAAAGGAGAAGTGAAAATGGGTAAAAAGAGTCAAGGAAAACCAAAGAGTCGCCATGCACATCATGAAGAAAGGAGCCGCGACTCTCCAGGACGCCTTCCCTTGGGCATCCCTCTGTGTTCCTTCACCCCCAAGGCCAAGTTCCCTCCGGGGCATGGAGGCGTGGAGGCGTGTGAACTTCACCAGGGCAACGAGGGGAGGTGGGGCAGCTGACACAGCCTGGTGTGGGGAAGTATACTCTTGCCAACCTGGAGGTCAGTAGCTAGAGCTTCAGGAAGAGAGTTCTCAGCAGACAAGGCTCTGTGCTGGGCCCCGGAGGAGAACGAAGCTCTTCCCAATTGAGTCAAAAGTCAAAGAGAAATGCTCAGACTCTCTATCGATTTTGCCTGCTATCTGGTTCACCTCACCTTCCCCTTTCCTGATCAACGCCTTGATCTTCACATCTCTTCAATATCCCCTCTTGGTTTTTTGGTTACCTCTTGGGCTTTTTTACCTAAAATCAGAGAGCTCTGCCATCATCTCTCTCTCTGCCTCGCTGTCTTGCTGGCTGTCCTGACCTTATCCCGGCCCCACAGACTAAGCATTGCCAACAAGCCATCCTCAGGGTAGACAGGTGGCAGGATCATTGTAGAAGCCTCCACGGGCCCCTTTTGTTGCCTGTCCTTGCATAAATCCCTGTAGCGGGATTCCTGCAGGCTGGGGGAGACAACAGCATAAAATCCAAACTGGGCTATGGAACAAGAGGGCCGCTTGGAGCGTCCTGCTGGGCTGTGGAGCCTCAGGCTTCAGTATTTATCGTGGTCCCTGACTGTGTCACTACACACCACGAAGCCTGACGCTGCCAGGGGGCTCGTCTCAGAACACTGGATCAGCTCCAGCCGATTCATAACTGTGCCCCCAGAAAGGGCAGGGCCACCTGCCAGCTGCTTCTCACAGCGCAAGGCTCTCCAGGACGCTGGTGACTCTGTGCTTCTTTATGGACGTGTAGCTTGAGCTTGGAAGTGAAAATATGCTGTGTCCTAGTACATAGAAGGTCCTCAAGCTAATCCTCCCTGAATTCCACGTGGTTTTCTGACGCCCAACTACAGAAGGACAAGTCCTCAGTGAGTCTATTTAAAGAGGCTGAAGGCCAGTTAGAAACATTTTCACTCATTTCACGGCAGATTTCTATGACTTGGTGAGAAGAAAACATTTAGGGCAGAGCTTCAGGCAAACCATGCTCTCCTGAGTCATGTAATGTTGCTGAACTCAAATTAAACCCTTATAGACGTAAGGTTAACTCTTAAGAGAAAAGTCAACAGAATTATTAGGTTTAGGGCATTCACATTTTTTTAATATCCATACAAATCAGAATCTTTTGAAATAACCTCAGCTGTTTCCAGGATGGCACAAAGACACAAACATAACCTGGATCAACATGTCCCAATTTTTTTTTTTACTTAAAAACTTCCAATTAGACATATTGTCACCTTGTCTGAAATGGCTATGTGAGCAGCACCAATTTATTTTTTCTTAAAAAAAAAAAATGCACGGAATATCGGTGGATGCAGGCACCTCCTGCCCATACCTCAGGTTGCATATTATTATCCTGACTGTTGGCGTTCATGTCCTCACTGGGCTGGGTGGTCTCAATACTGGGAGGATTCAGAAACCGGCTCAGCTCCTGTTGCTGGCTCTCTCTCAGGCTGTGGATGATGCTGCACGACTGTTGCTGTTTCTATGGAAATGATTGTTCTTTCAGGAATGGAAAAATCAGCCCAACATTCCCCTGTCCCCCACCACTCAACTCGTATTTCCTTCTCTCCGTTCCAAAGAACCTGCATGCTTGGTGACCTCTTAGGAACTTCCAAATAAGGATCCTTAACTAATTTTACTGATAAGTATCAGAGTGATATAAGAGAGGGCTTAGAGACTCAGGAATTGCCTTCCCCTTCCATTTTAATTTGCATAACAATTGGAATAGTTATGTTCATTGATACTAGCTTGTGTTTTACTTAAAATAGAATTTTTAAATCACTAACGTGGGTGCCTATTTTTTTCCCTTCTTATTTTATTTTATGCTCATTAAGCCAATGTGGATGGCCCTTTCCTCTAAGTTGTAAGAGGCAGAGTCTTGGATGGATGAGGAAAACCCTTGCTCTTGTCTTGGTTCTGGATCGGGGCGGGCCAATCCAGCAGGCCAATCCATCGTGGCACAGACTGAGGCCAGGATGGTCTGGTGGTGAGCCGACACTCCCTGTGCCCTCTCAGGGCCTGTGGAGGGCAGATGTGATCCCTAGAGCTAGCAGAGCTACGGTGGGACAGCTGTGACAGCTGCCCTGCCATAGGAGGTTGGGGTGTTTCGTTTCTCTGGGGCCCTTTTCTTCTCCAACAGAAAGATATGTTTCTGCAGTTGATGATGTTCTGAGAAATAGGATAAAAAAATAGCCATTACATATAAATGTTTAGTGATTAATTTGATTTTTTTCTCCCCGTGTGTGAAACATACATCAAAAGCATTCATAAAAGTAATTACCTAATAGACATGCCCATTGTAAACACAGTATATGCCAACACAGTATATGTTCATTGATTTAAGGGTTAGAGAATCTTAAAGCTTATAGTTGAGGAAACAGCAAACAGATCATTAAACTCCCAGGAGAGGTGGTCTTTAATTAAAGACCAAACAACATTATTAACAATATGTTGGAATTTTTAGGAGCATTTTAAAAGTAGTTTTGTAAATTCAGTTGCCAGTCGATATGTAAAGATTTTTGGCATTTTGAACAGTTGAGTTTAATTAATAGAGATCATAAATATTTTAATATCAATAAACTACTTTTTAAACATTCATGCTATATTTCCATTGAATATATGGAAATTTATGGACTCTGTTCAAGAAGGTGTAGCTGAATTTGGACCAGAGTTAAGGTTTGAACCACCATCTGACCATCATAAGTGGATGAAGTCGACATAGTTGAAGGGAGATAATGCTCATCACAGAAGGATCTAATCCCATTGTTCATGAAGCTCTTTTCTTTTTCCCCTCCTCCTCCTCCTTCTTTGAGAGGAGGAAATAAAACCCCAGATGCTTCTAGCTCACTCACAGCTCTGATGCGCTTTAAGCACTTTTTCAGCCACATGCGGATGGTCTGCTTGGCTACCTCCTCCTCGATGGTGTACTCCAGCTGCTCCCTTGCAAGGAGCTCCTCCAACTGCAAACTCTTCCGGATGTCAACCGACCTGTATGAGAGCATGCTGGGGGCGGAAATACAACAGCAATCACAGCTCTGATTCACCTGGGATTAGACTCTTAGATATTTCAAAATCCAGTGAGGACTTCACACAGTCCAACCAATGTGGCATCCTGATGCCACCTGACTGGCTGGGTGGCTTGGGCTAGTTATGTCACCTCTCTGTCTCTCTTCTCTCACCTATAAAACAGGGATGGTCATGGTACCTGCCTTATTAAATGATTAAATGAGTTACTATTTGCAAGGTGCTTACAAGAATAAGGGCCATATGAATGTTTATAAAACAAAAGATACAGGCTAGGCCCTGATGTATAATATCAGCTGCTTAAATTAAGACTCTGGAACTTTCCCTGCAGAAGGAAGTCTGCTCCCTCTATACTTTCTTCACTTCAGCTCCAACTAGTGATGGTTACTATGGCTTGGCTGTGGGTCATGCATCCCCCTCCTCCTCCATGTCCCTCTCAATTTATCTCATTTGCCCCTGGATTTTCTTCATTAATTTTAGATGGATGTAAAGCCAGGGTTGAATATTCATTCCCATGCTGCCCTTGGTATAATAAGTAAGCCCAGACAGTGGCAAATGAAACCAACACAGCTGATAGGTTGCATCAGGGCCTCTGGGCAATAAGGCTACTCATGTGTCCAGGCTGACAGGTCTACAGCCAAAGGAATATGCAGCCGCAGGATCCCAGGTTATTGCTCAGCCCCTGCCAGCCCCGGCTTTGAGGTCCATTCCATCTCCGAAGCCCAAATCACAGCACGGAGGTGCCTGAGAGCCTCCCCACGCAGCACTGGTACACTGAGCTGCTCTTTGCTAAGGCTCCTCTCACTACGGAGGAATAAAGAGCATTTGCTCTTCCTCTCCTTCCTGCCTCATCATTGCTGGACCGTGTTCATCATATACTGAGCTAGAGGGATAGGGAGGGCAAATGACACCACCATCGACTTCGCCTGGGTCCGTTTTATCAGACGCATCACTAAGTTCCAAAGAGGCTGAGTGTTAATTATTAATGACAGCAATATCTCTACGTGCATCACTTTCAGCCTAAAAATATTCATCACTAGGAGGAAAGACTAAGTGACATTCTGAGAGAGACGGCATCTTTTGCTATTCATGTGTATTTTCTGCCCCATCTTTTTCTGCCTTTTAAAAAGCTTGTTTCTGGGAAGAAGTGAATAGAGGAAGGTGAAACTGACAACTTGAGAAAACTTCTCCCAGATCCTTCCTGTTCTGGTCTTTTTCAAATTCCAGTCACAAGCATACTTCTGTATAACTGAATGCTCCTGAAATTTGTGACACAATAGCTAACATTTAACTTGTCAGGTATTTGCAACATGATGAAAATAGCTACTGCTGCCAGAAGGTTCTTGAGTTTTTCTGTGGCATGGACCCCTTTGGCAGTAGAGTCTATAGAGCATTTCTTAGAATACTATCTTAAATGCATAAAATAAAATACACATTATTACAAAGAAAGCCAATTATATCGAAAATACAGTTCTCAAATTATTTTTTAAAAAAAGGCAGTGATATAGTAACATAAGTGATTCTTTATTACTGCATTTAATAATAACATCTAGTTGAGGTCAAATGACTACTATAACTTAGAAGTACTGGTGAGCATAAAGGATGTTTTAATATATCAGCCGTGGCAGTAATATGATTTGAAAATATCTGATTTCTACTGGTGACAAAGACGTGGGTATTGTTAATACTGCTGTGGTTTGTTGCCTACATTCATCGTTGAAGAAAATGCTGCACTTTAGTGAGTGATTAGTGAAAATAAAGATGTAATTGTTTCCCTTCCAAGTCTATGGACCTCTGAATTTTATCCATGGACTCCTGTTTAAGAAGCTGTTAAGAGTTGAATAGTTTCCCCCCAAAAAAGGATATGTTGAAGTCCTAACCCCCAGTACCTTAAAATGTGATCTTATTCAGAAATAGGTCATTGAAGATGTAATTAGTTAAGATGAGGTCATACTGGAGTAGGGTGGGCCCTTCATCCGATATGACTGGTGTCCTTATAAAAGGGAAAATTGGGACATGGACACACACACACACAGGGAGAATGCCATGTGAAGATGAAGGCAGAGATCAGGGTGATGCTTCTACACGCCAAGGAGCACCAAAGATTGCCAGAAAATCACCAGAAGCTAGGAGAGAGGCCTGGAACAGATTCTCCCTCACAGCCTCAGAAGCAAGAAACCCTTCCACCTTCATCTCCGACTTCCAGCCTCCAGGGCTGTGAGACAATAAATTTGTTGTTTAACCCCCTCAGTGTATGGGTATTTTGTTAGAGCAGTCATAGCAAACTAATATAGAAGCCTCTTAGAGAGGAGAAAAGGTCAAGTCTCAGACTGCCCCCTTCGTCCTGTCTGGGGACTCATTAAATGTCTGGAAAATGTGGTTTGTCAACCAACCAGGGCCACCATCACAGAGTGGGCCAGGCAAATTCTTGTCAGATCCACAAGTGAGAAGATGTGGATTTTAGCTCCATCTTGACCACAGAGGCCAAGTAATGTGAGCAAGTCACTCAACTCTCCGGGACAAGTTCCTTCCTTGCAAAATGAAGGGGTGGGCCCTGGCTCTCTCAGGTCCCTCTACCTCTTCCCTTCAGGAGCTCCCCAGTCAGGGGCACTTCTGGGGATGTCAGTCCCCTGCTTCTCTCCCCTGCCGTGTGAGGCACTCACTCAGATGGGATCTCGTTACACGCAGGACAGTGAGAGATGCCCCTTCGACCCGGAGGAGTGTGACCTCGCCTTATAACCATGGCTGATGTGGCATTTCAGGCCATGAACCTACTTGTTAATTGTACTTCACAAGGCCTTTAATGATCACAGCTTTACTTTCTGGACTCGGTTCAGCTGGGACACAGAGCGTGAAACCCCCTCATACCTCAGGACGTCATGGAAAGTGACGTCGCCGCCATTGTGCAGCCTCTCCATCTCGTAGCACATGTGCTTAAACAGGAGCTTGTCTTTGTCGAGGTCCACCTCCAGCCTCCCCCGCAGCAGCCGCAGCAGGAACTTCACGCGGAAAGTCGGAATCACCCCCTGGACAGCAGAGCACAACGCTAACTGGTAAATCACCATTCGGTCATAATGATCACTTGGGATTCTGTTTTCACAGCAAAAACCCATAGCTGTTTCTCAAAAGATAGCCTAAAGAGCACTGGGCAGCAAGGAAGTTGTTCGCCTCCCTGGAGGCTGGGTGGGGGCATGTGCGCCCGAAAGGACCTCAGATCAAAAGCTGAGCGCTCAGAGTTTCTGTTGTGCTTCTCTGGTTCTACGGGATAACACCACCACACAGCATGGAGGCCAAAGAGGGTGCAAACGTCACCCTCTGCCTCCCCGGACCCAAAACTTGCTTCACCAGGCCTTCCTTCCGGTAGCCAGTTCCAGTGATCCAGCCCCTGCTCATCTGTTTCTCTAACACACATGCTTAGTGGTCAGTAATGCATTAGCACAAAAACAGAGAAAAACAGACATGTACGCGATCCTCCTCTCCACTTAATCCGGATGCTGGGAGCTTCTAAACATTTATTATAAGTTGTCCTTCTATGGAACGATACTGCTTTTCAGGTCTTCTCCATTATTAGAACACTTACAAACCAGAGAATTGGGCTCCCAGCTCTGCCCTCTTCCTGGTCAGAGCTGCTCCAGATTCTGAGAACCTAACACGTCACTATCTTCTGGGCAATGAAACCTACGTGCCAGCCTGGCTGTGTCTCTGAATTAAGGCGTTGGGCAAGAGGCAGGGACATTGATAGCCCATGAATTCATGTCAGTTACTAACATCTTAAGACGTGAGTGGTGATGCCGCCTTCCGTGTGTCTGTCAGGGAAAGCAGGCTCCTGTGGGGAGCAGTCTTGGAGATATGAGCGGATCTAGCTGAGATGAGAGAGCTAGGCCAGACGCCCGCAAGCACAGGTCACTGTCTGGAAGAAAACCCCCCGAGACTGGTGTCCGGGTGAAGTTGGGGGTGCCACGGAGAGAGAGAGCAAAGGGGGTGGAGAAAGCCGTGCAGGCCCCGCTCCAGTCCAGCTCCCTCATTTACTCAGCCTGTTCTGGCTCCCTGGTTTTTGTGCCCTCAGTCAGCTCTTCCTGAAACTATTTTCAGATCTTCCCCTAGATCTGCCCACAGGCGACCTTCCCTCGTTTTTCAGTTGCTGGGTCAAATAGCACCTCCCCAGACAGGCCTCACGGCCAGCCTGCTAAAGCAGTCTGCCCCCAACTCCAGCCACTCTCTACCATATCACCTTCTTTAAAGTGTTCATAGCTTCTTGAAATAATGATAATGATAGCGATTATTATCCTTTCACTTTTTACTGTTTGTCTCCCCCTATTAGAACCTGAGCTCTGTGAAGCACGCGACCTGGCCATCTTGTTCACTATTATGTCGCTCATGCTGAGGACTGTGCCTGAGTGTATGCTAGGATGAAGAAGAAGGAAGGAGGAGGAGGAGGAGGAGGAGGAGGAGAGAATTGGGAGGAGGAAGAAGCAGAAGATGCTGCTGCTTTGGCTAATTCTAGGAAATCTTGGGTAAGGTTTATGATTAAAACATTCAAATAAGTCCAAATTAATTCAAAATAACAACTTTCAGAAACCACTTAAATAACTCCTTTGCACTTCTAATCAGGACTGCTGTTTGAGGCTGAGGCGCTCACGAATCTGTATTACACTGTCCCTCTGGTAATCTGAGCTTCACCTCTTCTCCTGCCCCGAGCCCAGGGCTGGTTTCTTCAGCGCTCCCTTGGTTTCCTGTCCTTGCTGACCTTCTAAATGTCTGAAGAAGATGTTCATGGTTGGAAACGCCCAGAGGAGGAACTTTCTGTCCCTCTATCCTCCGAGCATATTCTGCGAATTGTCAATGACAGCTTTCTGCAATTCACGAATGGCCATTCAAAATCCAATAGATGTCAATTGCCGACGACAAAACCATTTAAATATTTGAGCTACGGTGTTAAGGCTCTGTGGGGTGGGGCCCGGGCCTGAAACAACAAGGCGCCCTCCTACCTCTCTTTTATCATCCACCATGTTCCATATGATTTGAAAGTGGCGAAGATCATTGTAACTTAAAAGCTGGTCCTCCTCAGTGGAATAAAACAAGGAGAAATTCTCCACAATTATGGCTAAAGAAACAAAAAAGAAAAATTGAGAAGTTAGACAATTATTCTAATCTGTCATATTTTATAAAGAGTAAAACATCTATTATAAATAATGGATTTTATCACCTACATTATAAGCCAGATTTTTAAAGTGCTTTTAGTATGGTTTCCAAGTTGGCATGTTTTACACTCGGACTAAGCTATTTATCCGGCTCCTGCCTTTCCAAAACATGAGGGTCACGAGCATAAACACACATTCTGTGTATTTAGATCCTCGTGCCAGCTGGCTTTCACTCTTAGTGGAGAGTTCCAGGGCAGTTTTTAAAGGTTAAATTGAGTTCTGGGTGGTCCCACAGCTGGGTGAACAACGAGTATCTTTGGAATACATAAATGTGACATTTTGAGGCTCTAAAGGTGGCCCTCTCTGATATTTGTTCAACTCAATCCAGGAGAAGAGCTCTTTTGAAATTAATGATCATAATAAATAGGACAACTCTTGAAATTGCAATCAACTGTCATTTACATGCCTTTCAAAAGGTCTTTTCAGCTTCTGGATTGAGAGGCAACAATTTATAATTAATGCCATGAAACACCCGCCCCAGGCAATCCAGGATAATTACTTGAAAATTGTACATAATTATCTAAGTACCTGAGTTTAAAGAGATTAAAAAATATTCAACGAACATCCCTTACCTACAAGCAGATTTAGCATGATGTAGGCAATGATGACATAAAATGAACAGAAATACATAAGTGCCCCGGCATAATTTCCGCAGTCTGTTGCCCAGTATGTAAATTCATCTGGAGTACAAAAGGGAGGCTGGACCTGTGGGGCCACAGCGGGGAAGGGGGAGGGGAGGGTGAGAGCAGAGAAGAATACAAATTTCTGTTAACTGACTGCAGTTAGTGAACATACTCCTAACCATAGAAGATACAATTAACTTCAAAGTAATCTCTCAAAAGCCACATACACTGGGTATGTCATCCATGGCAAAAAATCAAAAAGAATATTTCATTTATGCTACACTATTAGTCTCGTAGAATCCCAAGTTCGTTGCCATTTTAGAAACAATGAAAATGAACCAGTTTCCTTCAGGAGACACTCTTTCTGCCACCTCTACTCGTCCCAAATGATAAGTAGCCATTGTGACACAAACTGTAGAAAGTCTAATAAAAAGGCATTTAAAAAACATAGCAAATTCACATTCAAATTGTGTAAGGAGAAGCCAGTAGTCCTCATTCCATGAGCCCTATTACAGGATGTTATGGGAAAGCATAGGACTCAGGTTATCAAAAGCCTCCCCCAGTCTTGAGTGGCCCAGTAAAATACCAACACCTCTGAGAAACCTCCTGCTTTCTTTCAGCCAGAGAGACTAGCTCTTTCTTACACATTCCCATAACATTCTGCTTATTCTTTATTTATAATTTAATTCTGCCTTGTATCATATTTGATTTGGTAAATTCTGTCCCCATTCATTCATGCATAAAGTTCTTGGGCCCCCACCATGTGCTAGCTTTATGCCCAGTGTTGGGGCTGGACTGGTGAGCAAGACACAGACCCTGTCCCTCCTTCATGCTGCTGGCAGTCCGGAGCTATGCAGTACAACACGGAGCCACTAACCACATGTGGCTATTTAAATTTATGTTCATTAACACTAAATACAGTTAAATAAAATTAAAATTCAATTGCACTTAGTCAGATTTCAAGTGCTCAATAACCAAATATGGGTAGTGGCTATTGAACTGGACATTGCAGATTGCCGTCACTGCAGAAATTTCTTTTGGACAGTGTTGGTCTGGAGGGTGAGAGAGAGATGAAATAAACTAATCAAGCTAATAACTCACTAGAGTTGTGACACACAACAAAGGAGAAATACAGAGAGCTGGAAGAGTGTATGACCAGCAGTCTTAGCATAGGCAGGATTCCTGAAAGAACTGATGTTTAAACCGAGACCTGAAGGATGATGAAGAATTAGCCTGGAGAAAGGAGGATACCAAAGGAAGAGCATAGCTCAGAGCCCTGGATGTAAGCTCCTTGAGGAGGCCTTGGGATCGCTGAAAATCTAGCACCTAGTATACAGCCCAGTACAAACCAGGGCTCAGTGAGTATCTGTTGAATAAATTAAATCAAAGAAGTGGAACTCCCCTGTTTGTACTTGACTATCAAAATGTTAAAGGTGGGAGGGAAACAACAATACCCACATAATGCATTTTGTTGAATGGAACTAAATTGGGTTCATTGGCTATTTTTCCTCATGTCCATACATTGTAATGTAAAAGAATGCAATTTTATGAACTAAAAGGCCAGGATATGTGTTTTGGACACAAAGTCTTGATGCTAACAAGGATGATGCTGCCAATATTGCATTGGCAAAGAATGTCATCGGATTCTAAGTCGAGGCATTGCTAGTGATGAAGAGACATTTACCATACAGTCGTGCATAATCTTGTTCCAGTCTTCGCCGGTGACAATTCGGAACAGGACGGTAATAGCTTTGCCAGCTGAAGAAAAGTTTGCATGCCTAATTTAAGGAAAAAAATAAAAACAAAATATGAGTAATATGGATTGTCATGAAGTAGTAAGGTTTGTTATCACCAAAACAGGTGCAAATTTGGTTGCTAAGTTACCATTTCCAAAGGTTACACTCTCTTATTTGTTTGCTATTTATGCTTGCCCCCAAGTATAGCTGTCTGAATAGCCCAATCCTAGCATGGTGCCACCAATTTATTGCCATTCATCTTGAATGACTAAGAGAGGAAGCTTTGACAATTAAAAGTGATCCCTTCTTTCATGTGGGTTATGTCATAAAAGGTAGAGCTGCCATGTATCAAATAAGCAAACTCTGCAACGAGACACATTTGTGTATAATTTATTGTGTAAGGACATTTTTTTTTAAACTATGAGATGCTTCCACAAAATTTAAGATAATCTTTGAAAAATGCTTTTCATATATAACAACCTTTTTGGGGTTTCTAACTTCTCATGTTTTGCTAAAAAAAAGAAAAGAAAAGGAAAAACTCAATGCAATCTCAAAGTTGTTTAATTAAAAAAAATTATATATCACTTTTTGGCAGTATGTGGCTAGGAAAAGTGCTGGAATTCATCAGGATATTAGAAGTGGTTACTCTGCATGGTGGTGGAGTTATGGATTCATTTTGTTTTCTTTTATTTCTGAATTTCCCAAGGTTTCTAAAGTAAAATGCATACTGTTTTCAATTAGAAAAATGTCATTTAATATTTAGCCATTTTTTTTGGTTTTAATTTCCAACAGAGTGCTCCTCCCCCCCATCTTTGTTTAAAAATATTCAGGTTTTTATTCATGATTTTATTACTAAAAAAGTTTACTTGATAAATGAATAGAAAGATAAATATACACCAACCTATTAATGTTCTCTCCATATTTCACAGTACCAAATAAAACCACCCCAGCAAAAGCATAACACAGCAGCAATAGGAACATTCCTACTATGATAAAGAAGCTTTTATACATGCTGACGACCACTGTCAGGAGGAGCATCTTTAGTGTTACCTGTATGGAGATGGAGATGGAGAGAGAGAGAGAATATTGAGTTTACAAAGACAGAAAGAACCTAGGAAGTAAATAACATTTGAGCAAGTTGGCACAAGAGTGACTCTCAAGGATATCATTTGAAAATTGCTTCCTATTAGGTATTAAATCTGAATACTATTCAAAAACCGTTAGACAGATAAATTCTACTCAGGTCTCAAACTATTCAGCCTCTTCAGCCTAATTAATAAAAGTTACACCCCAAGATTTTTAGCCTTTCATCGTCTCGAACTCTTGCTCCCTAATTCTCTATGATAATTACACATTTTTGGCCCATAGCAAGTAGATTCAGGATTCTTCCACAAACAGATGTTCACAAAAACAAACTTAAGCAATGGTAAAATACTAAATAACCATCAAATATTAAATATATTGATTATGTGGATATAGGGAATGTATATGAAATAATGTTAGTAACAAAGAAGAAAACTACTTTATTTTTTTATTTATTTTTTTGGTGAGGAAGATCAGCCCTGAGCTAACATCTGATGCCAATCCTCCTTTTTTTTTTTTTTTGCTGAGGAAGACTGGCCCTGAGCTAACATCCATGCCCATCCTCCTCCACTTTATATGGGCCGCCGCCACACATGGCGTGACACTCGGTGCATCGGTCGCACCCAGGATCCGAACTTGCAAACCCTGAGCCGCCAAAGCGGAGCGCGAGCACTTAACCGCTTGCACCACCGGGCAGGCCCGAAAACTACTTTAAAAATGAAAAATAAATGTGGAACGTATGCATGAACATTAACAAAGAAAACAAAGGAATCTAGAATCATAGACTCATGAATGTTCATTAAAGATTATTTTTCTTCACAGTAAGCTAACTAAACTTTATTAAAATAAAAACAATAAAAATGAAGCATAAAGAAAGACCGCTGGTTTTGGCTTTCATGCCTCTGTTATCTTTAGTTGATGACTTGGTTCGCTCAGCAAATATGAAGAATAAATAAAACAACATAAATGTCAGGAAATGTATCACAAGATAACTAAGCTACTGATTTATTTTAATGTTTAATATTTGCTCATTTGACTTATGATGTCTAGCAGTTTGTTAACTACAGCCCTGAAGACCCAGAAGGACAGCTGGAGTCAGTCAACACTCCTTTCTTCACTATATATGTGACACTTGATAGTATTCTGCACAATGTACTCACATGCTTTCCACAGATGGAGAAAAACCTGAAGACAATCACACACGCGCCCATCATGTAGGTGTAAGCATTCTGAAAGTTAAACAGAAGAGAACCTGTCATAATTTGCACAAAAGATCTAGTTACCATTCCATTTTTCATTTTAAGTCTTCTGTGAAGTCTACTGAATCATTAGTTTAATAAAATGTGAAAATTCCTATAAGAAATTTATCTAAAAAGAGTGCTGAAAAGGTCACCGCCAAAACTCATGAATAAATATTAGCTATAAAATCAAATCTTAAATGAAACTTCGTCTCTGTTTTGCTCAGCTGAATTCTGTATTGTAAAACTTATTTTACATAAAATAGTGACCAGCTCCTTTGAGGAGCAAGAAAAACCTAGGAAAACAATGAAACACGAGGAAGTCAAGTGAGACAGGAGATGGTTTTGGAAAAGATGGCGGAAGTCAGACTCCTTCTCTCTGAGGACCAGCCAGCCACATGCGCATTAGCCTATGCTGATTTCAGAGATGTCCGACCCTGTCCAGAAACACATCCAGCTCTTCCTTTGAGTGTGTGATCAACAGCAAGAGATGACTCGGTGCGCTTTATGACTAAGAAACTTTCATTTGAGAAACAAAGATCCCACCGGCTATGCAATAACAACTGTGGCATTAAATTGATGCCAAGGCATGATTATTCCTGAGGAGCCTTGCCTAGCCAAATGACAACAGTCACAGATGGGCCCCCAGGAAGGGGGTCCAGTGAGATCCTTGGTGAGGTGTCTGCACGGAAGCATCTTTGGATGGGAACAGGACTACATCTTCCTTCACAACAGTCCACTGCCAAACAGAGTGGAGAATGAGTGTCCTTCCAGGACTAGAGGTTCTTGGAGAACAAAAGCAGCCAGGCAGAATAGGCAAGTTGGTCCTTTTGGTATGAGGTTTCCTCTCTGGGGACACTGTGAGTTAGGACGCCTACTCTACTCTTCTGCTTGAACTGAGTAGCTTTTGGCTACAATTTGTCTGGAGAAAGAGGAAAACATGGGCCTTGCTTCTCCTTCTTTCCATGTTAGCTCAAAACCTATTGTAGATACCTTCTCCTGTTGCATTCTGGAAGTGATGACACCCAATAGCTTTTAGGATGATGACCCAAATCCTTCACCTGGACTGCAAGGTCCTGAGATGTCTGACTCCTTCTTACGCATCCAGATCTCACACCATGTTCCCCTCAATCCTTATCCTCCAGTCACGTTACCTATCCTCCTTCCATCTCCTGCAGTCTTCCATCATAGGGACAGCTGCCTGAAATGATCTCCCCTCATGCTACAGACTGAACCAATCATCAGTCCCTCAGGGATGCCTTCCAGCACCTTTCTGATGAAGCCATCTCCCACGATTATGTGTCATCACAGGAACACATGTCTTTTTTCCATCTCCCTCACCATGGCTGTAATTCTCATTGACTTGGGAGCATTCGATGAATGCCTACCTAACTTTCCAGGCTGTGACGTTCACGAGAGCAGTGACTGTCTTTGTTCTGCTCATTACATTCTTCTCAATTCCTAGCAGTCACTTGCACATCTTTAGTGTTCAAAACCATTTATTGTTTGAGGAAATGAATCAGTGATGAATGAGTCAAGGTGACCGAGGGCCCACCTGGACTTGGCACAGCTCCTGATGCTGAAGGTGACAACTGTCTTAAGAAGGACACTCAATATCTCCCTGAGCACAGCAAATTCACACTAAAGCAAAGCCCTTTGCGATGTGTAAATGGGTTCTGTGTGTTATGGATCTTTTCTGGCATGACTCTAACATTGGAGAGGTTGGGAGAATGGACAGAAGAGAGCAGGGGGAAACTGATAATACTTTTGGCTGGGATCAAGGAAGACGAACAAAAAAGGAAGGTATTTATAATAATGTGTTGTGGATTTGTATACTCTTTACAGTTAGAAAAACTTCACATACAGTCATGTGCCAGATCATGACATTTTGGTCAATGATGGACCGCATATATGATGGTGGTCCCATAAGATTAGTACCATATAGCCTAAGGGTGTATTAGGTTTTACAATCTAGGTTTGTGTAGGTACACTCTATGATGTTTGCACAATGACAAAATCACTTCAGAACCCATTTCTCAGAAGGTATCCCCATTGTTAAGCGATGCCTGACTGTACTTGATCTTCATAATGTCCATGTGGAATAGATAGATTGTGAAGTTATATCCCCAGTTTCAGAGCAGGGAACAAAGGATCACTAAAGCAAATAACTTGATCAAGACTGGAAAACAGTGGAGCCTAGACCAGGTCCCAGGTCTTCTAGAGCTGTGTTGTCCAACATGGTAACCATTAGCCACAAGCTCAGGTTAATTTGAAACCTGAGAATAGGCTGACATGGATTGAAATGAGACTGGAAACAGGGTTACCTGAACTGAAATGATAAACTAAAATAAACTTTAATTATGCGCGTACCAGGAGGGCAAAGTGAAGTACCACCCAGACAACGCCAAGTGACGTCACCAGCAGATCGTATCGATTCCTTCTGCTCTGCCAGAAGCCAGCAGGCGACATTGCTATGATCTTCATTGTAACCTGGGGACAAACAATGAAGAGGGTGAAGAGAGGCTGAGTGTTCAGCCTCTGTATTATTTGCACCAATAAATACAAAATACAATATTTGAATGTATTAACTTGAGGCACATTATTCTTTTAAAGGACGTAGAAACTAAAGAGAAGAATTTATTACTGACACCTATGTTTTTTAAAGCTGAGTAGGTTACAAATCTATATTCTCCACACTCTTCTCCTTGTTTTCTGACTAGTTCTGATAGCAAGATGTTCTTCTTCCTCAAGTAAAAGACCAGAGATTTGGGGAAACATCAACTAGTACACAGCAAAATAAGAATCTGCTTGTATTTCAAAGAAGATTGCTCTGGAAAGTGATATTATATGGACCATATATTAAAATAATCTTATCTGGGCCAACTCTCTTTGCCACCACATTGCAATTTGAGTGCCTAAATTACAGTGGTTTGTGCCATTCGCTATAAATATTTGAACTCACGTAACTAGACAGGCCAACATTCAGACACAATAATCAACAGCAGTTAGCAATTTCTGCAGTTAGAAAAATCCAAAATATAAAGCGAAGTCTTTGTTCAAGTTAAGCAGAACAGCCTAAAAAGGGAATATTCTAAGAGCATGCTACCCTCCTCCCCAAAAAAGACTTCAAAAGCAAAGGAACACAGAGCTGAAAGTATGTGCCATCAAAGGAGGACACTGTTTTACTTTAAAATGTGCACTGCTCCCCTCGAGCCAGCTGACTCATTACCGTACCTCTAGAACAAAGATGAAGGTGAAAACGACCGACATTGTTGCCAAAGGAACGGTCACGGGGTCCTCAACGTCCCACTGTAACAGAAACAGCACACAAGTCTTTGCCCACATCCGTTCGGCACATAAAGACTGTCCCCTCTTTTTCCTATTTGAATATGATTGTGAATTTTAATTTCTATACTAAAGAACATAGACTGTGAGTAGACATGGCTGCATGCAATATTCTTGGATGCACCAATAAATACAAAATTCATTCTGAGAGTCTTTGGGTGATATGAAGTACCTTGACGGAGAGCAGCACCGACTGGGCCAGGACGAGTAATGCAATTGTCCTCTTAAAAAATGGATGCTGGGTTATGTCATACATCTTAGCTCTAAAGCCATCATTATCTGGAAAAGAAAGGTTTAGGCAAGGCATTTTAGACATAGGTCACATTTACTTTCTTGTCTTTGATTCTCTTCAATGCTCATCTTAAAACCCATTACATATTTTTTTCCCTACGGTTCACTCTATTGTGAAGTGTTTTGCAGGAATATTTAAAACAGTGGTGCATGACGCCGTCTGTATTGGAAGAAAAACCGCGTCATTCAATTTCTGTCAGTTTAATACATTTCACTCATATGTTTAAAAGGCAAGCACAAATATATTTCATTTAAAAATTCATTTTTTCATTAGGGCTTATCCTGAGAGCATTGAAGCACAGCCTTTGGGTGGTTGATTTTAATAGCCTATGGAGGGATGGAGCCTGTTTCTATATTAACTTATGCACAACCGCCTAGTGGCCTCACGATTATTATTTTAATTGAAATTTTAGACTCCTGGGGAATCATGAGCACTAGTGCCCAACATGAATAAAATCAGAGCATCTTTGATACCCGGGCGAGGTGGGAGATGAAGAGGCTGTGCTATCTTCAGTCGGCTCTTCAGATCTTCCCATCTTCTCTGATCTACAGTCAGCAGAGCTGTCCCCTTAATAAACAAAGGAAAGCAGAAAAAAGCCTTTTGTCGTGTACTCCACACCAAGGACACTGCAAATGGGGTGGTCATACAAACAGAACTAATTTGAGTTTAAAATAAAGATATTCATCAAATACCATAGTGGTTCGATAAACATAGTCAGAATTCTCAAACCTGGTCTTGAGAGGAGTTCCAGAAAGGATGGCCACGGGTTTCGGAGAAGATTCAGCAGCCTTCAATTGGCATCTTTGAACATGTATAATATTCAGGTTTGGGAATATCTAAAGAAGGTTTTCTACATGATTAAATTCTCAAAAAGGGATACTCCCTCTAATAGTGGTTAGTTTCTTCTCATTTCATAGTAGAAAATGCTGCAGCAAAATTACAGCTTGTCAATTCTGGCTGCTGCTCTTAGTTAGGTATTTTTTCCTTTTAAAAATCATTCTGATATATGCAATCACAAAACTCTTTTTAAGTGGCATGAAGTCATAGAATTTGGATCTTTAAGAAATTAGTGCTGTGACAACTGGCTAAATGAGACCAGATATTCTGCATTAGATAAGAATATAATGTGCATTCACTAAAATGCACATAAGCATATTGTATTACATTTCATTACATTATATGATAAAAGCAGAAAAACAATTTCAGAAATTGGAAAAAAAAAACACCCGCCCCCACTTCCATTCTTCCTTTCCTTCCACAGAGGTAACAACTGTCCTTCAGGGATATATCCTCCTCACGACATTTTCAGACTTTTGCTGTTTATGCATAAATACTTAAGAGTACTTGTTTGAATTTTAAAAATGTATGTAATGGTATCTAATATGTGCTTCTTTATGCAGTTTGTTTTTCTCTTCCTTGAACAGTATGTTTTCCGTACAACTAGATACTAAATGTAATTACTTTATTTTTACTGCTCATACAGTGTTCCTCTGTACAAATATATCATGTTATCATTTTAGATTTATGGACGATAAACAATGCTGCAATGAACACACATACACTGTCTCACGGTAAGCCTCTTTCTCAGTGGGAAATCTCTAGGAGACGAATTGCTGGGCCTAGAAACTTATGCATCTTTATATTTACCAGATATTGCCAAGTTGCATCAAGAGAGCAATAACCAAGAAAACTTCCCAGCAGCAATCTACAAGTGTTCCCATTTCCTTATATTCTTGCCAATATTCTACATTGTCAGACATTTTAATTTGGCCATTTGATGGGTATGAAATGTATCTAATTTAGTTTTAATATTAATGAGATGAAACATCTTTTATATGTGTAAATGGTGATTCCTGTACGTTCCTATGTTAATTGCCTGTTCATATTCTTTGCTCATTTTTGTATTTGGATATTTACTTTTCGATGTTTTGTAGAAATTCTTAATATATTCTGGATACAAATCTTTTTTGTCAGTAGTGTGAGTTGTAAGTATTTTCTCTTGGTGTTAGCTTTTTTGCTTATCATGCCTTTTATCATTCGTGCCTTTTCATTTTAATGTAATCTAATTTATAAATTTTTTTCTTTATGGATTTCAATTGGTGGTTAATGTCAAGAACTCCCCAGCTACTCCAGGGTCAAAAGTAAATTCTGCATGGTTTAAAAATGGTTTAAATTTTGCTTTTCATAGCTGGGTCTTTCGTTCATCTGGAATTCATTTTTAAGTATGCTGCAAGGTAGAGCTCACAGTTGAGCTTCTTAGCTCCGGACAGTAGTTATCCAGCATTGCTTATTGATGGTCTCAGCTTCTCCGCTGACTTGCTGTGCTACTTCTGTTTTATATATACATGGGTCCCTCCCGGGGCTTTCTGTTCTGTAAGTTGAACTTTCTATCCCTGTAACAATACTGACACTATTTTACTTACTGTAGCTTATTTTCCTTTTCCACATTTTTGTTCATGCTCGACCTTGTGAGAGGTTTATTGATTTAATTTTTTTTTAAAGAACCAGCTTTTGTCATTCTTGAGCCTTTCTATAGTTACTTCATTTTCTACATCAGTCATTTCTATCCTTCTGTTTGTTACTCTCTTCCTCCTACTTTCTTTGATTTTACTTTGTTGTTCTTATAATTTATTGATTTGGATATTTGACATATTAATAATTAATCTTTGATTTTTCTCTAACATGTACACTTAAAGCTATAAATTTTCATGTAGTTACTGATTTTTCTATACCTTGTGAGTTTTTAATCTATGATTTTTATAGATGATTTATCTAAATTTGTGATTTTTTTATTCTGATTTCTTCTGTAAGTCAAAAATTATTTAGAATGTTGTCTTAATATTTCCAAATTATGAGAGATTTTTTGCTATATTTTTAAATTATGGTGAAGAACATGTTGTGTACATTATCAATTCTTTGGTAATTATTGTTTTATGACCTTGTTGAGGATACATTTTGTACTTGAAAATAATACATATTCTCAAATTGTTGGAGCCAGGGTTCTTTATATATGTCCATTAGATCTAATGTTTTTATTGTGTCAAATCTAATATTTATTTCTCTTTTTTTCCTGTCTGATTTATGAGTTTCTTAGAGAAATATGTTACTATCTTTCACTATGATTTTGGATTTGCTAGCTTTTTAAAATAATTTGGTTAATTTTTGCTTTGTACAGTTTGAGGTTCAGGAGTTATATATCTTTCTGATGATTAGTTTCTTTTATCATTATTTAATTACACTGTTTATTCCTAATAATGATATTTCTTTTAAATTAATTTTTTAATATATTAATAATGCTAAACCACTCTTCTCACTTACTGCAAACAAATATTTGTTCTCTAGATGTTATAGACATTAATATCATCCCTTTACTATACAAAACAAGGTATTTTGGAAAGTTGAACTCTGAAAGGATCCAAAAGAATAATAAGCATGGCAGTATCATCTGATCATTAATATATGAAAATTGCTGAAAGTTAATTATTGTGAAAATAAGTTTATTAATCAAATATATTATCTTATGGTGGAGAGATTAAAAAAATATATATTACTGGTATAGACTTTGACATTTTTAAACAGAGTTCCATTTTCTAAGGAAGATATAATTTTGCATAGTTCTTAATTGTGAACACATGGCCCCAAAGCTTGCCCATTTCCCGTATCTCTATATCTGTTTATTGCCTGTATATTTGGAAGTCTATTTATATACCCTTGGGAATGACCATTAGAATGTGAGCTCCACAAGGGCAGAAATCTCAATGTGCTTAGTTTTTAGTTTATGTGTTTAGTTCCTTAAGTTCTCAGGTCAAGAGCAGCGTCTGGTATCTACTAAGTGCTCAAAGAAACATGTTGAATGACTGAATAATAAATGAACAAATGCTAGTAAATAGTAGCTCATGCACTACCATCTAAAAAACTTGCAGAAAAAAATCTTTTCTAAAAGGTTCACATAATTTAGAAATTTATATCTCCAGTTAACTAATCAAGTTTTTAATGTCTGTTATACAATTTCTTCTATTTTTCCTCTTTCTCTAAGCACCCATTTGAGCTTACATCCATGCTCTCCTTTCTTAGGCCAAAAGGCTTCCGTCTTCCTTCAGAACACAAATACAACCAGCGTTTTAAGTAGACGTCCTGTTATTCTGCTTACTTCAGCCATTCCTCTAAGTTCAAGGGCTGCAATTAATTATACATTTGTCTCCAGTTATTGAACATTTTATGTTGTTTCATTTATTTTGCTGAATTGTGAGCTGCCGTAAGACCTAATTCTTCTGAAATCAGGTGTCTGCTCAGAGGGCCTCGTATGGCATTCTGAGCAAGCAGAGCCTAAACTCTCTTAATTGACTGATTCGCTTCTGCTCGTATTCTGGAATTCCCAGTATCGGCTCCATTGCATGGCTCAAAGCCATCTTAAAAGACCTATCTTCCTCTTTCTGCTTGGTATTAAATTGAACACACTGTAGGGCTTAAAGAAACTCATTTATGAATGTGGTAAAATAAAATAGGGGGGCTGGGCGATACGATCTTTATCCTTTTTTCTTATTCTAAATTCCATGCTTCTGTGGGTTGGAATAGTGTTGGGGCCCAAAGGGGGGATTTTTAAGTTGCTCCCTTTGAAAGCCTGAGCAAAATGACATCCTCATTAGGCACACATCAAAGGTGGCAATTGACTGAGTAACTGGTACCACACACGTGGAGCCTGGGGGACCATGAATGATACAGTCCCACGTGTCGCTACACAAACCAAAGGGCTCTGATGTGAATGCGTACAAATCAGTCCCAGCTATGAATAACATGGAACGGCACAGTGCTATGCAGGCAAATCTAGTCTAACTCAATGCAGAACAACGGTTGACATTTTTATACTCTTGAATTCGAAGAATCACAGACTCTGCAGTAACAGGCACCACTTCTGAATTCTGGCTCCATTTTCTATGCTTTTAAGCCCCAGACAAGTAATTTCACCTCTGTAAGCTGTTTTTTCTTCAACCATGCATTTCAGAGTTGTGAGAATGGAGAGTAGCATATGTAAAACCTTAGTGCACAGTAGTGCTCAAAAACTGTATGCCTCTCAATTATTATGATTCCAGAAGCCTGAACCTTACACAATAGAGGGCATATCAGCCATGTCCAGAAGAACGACACAGAACGTTCTCCTCCAAACTCACTTTTTGGCAGGAAACTACACTTGCTGTTTTCCCATTTGTGAACTCTTGCACTGATCATTAGAGCTGTAATGAACTCAGCATGCTTCCTGAGTTCATAAAGTATGTCAAGTGTTTATATGAAATTAGAAATCTTCTTTTTATTCTATGAATTAGGATTTAAGATTTTCTACTGCATGGGCCCCCCTTCCCCATCAAAATTCTGAGTTCACCTACTGAGTTACAAAGAAGCATCCAATTTACATTTTGTGAAAGTAATATTACCTGCAATCAGTACATCGATTACAGCTATTGTGTTTTAATAACTTGCTACATGTCCTTTCAATTTGAACAATAGGAGATGCGCCTTTCAGTTGCCGGCAAATTAATGACACCGTTACCAAAAGGGGAAATTTAGCAAGAGAATTGTGTTCTTAAATAATGTGCCTGAAAGGCAGCAATGAGGTAGCTGGTAAAATAGTTATAGAGATTATTTACACCAGTCACATTACGACTTCATGCCGTGTGTGAAAGAGAGCTCCAAAGTGAGTGGCTAGGAAAGAATAAACCCTGTGATATTCAAACCAAGAATTCTTACCTTGTTTTCATTGAAATTAGCAATAACTACTCCAACAAAAAGGGTCAGTCCAATCATGCAACCCAGGAATACAAAAACATGAATATAGATTCCATGCATCTGTATAAATGAAAAATATGTTATTCATCAAAGCCAATGAAAGCAGCTGTTGAAGCGTTCAAAGGATTCCATGTGCTTGCTTACCGGCCCCACACGATGAATAATAACATCCCTCACTTCCACCCAGCCTTTCAAGGAGAGAACTTCAAACAATGCCAGCATAGCATTTCCCACATTGTCAAAATTAAAGTTTCGAGGATTCGCCCTGCAAGTCAGAAAGAGGCATGTTCTGTGAATTGCCGATGAGAAGCCCCTAAGGCAAATATCTGTCGCTCTTTCCAATCTTGGGTGCAGGGAATATTCAGCACTTGGTAGGCTAGACGGCATTCGTTTGCTAAATCATAACAATGCCTTAATGTGTTAGAATTTATTAATTATGTGGTTCATTATTAGGTAATGGGGGGTGTTCTCAACTGAAAACAACAAAAAGCGACACGACTCAAGTCCTAGCTCTAGAGGTTCTGCAACATTTCTGGCTTGTCCTGATTATACCGAGGACTGGAAATATACTTTCTAGTTAGAAATTGTATCGGAGATTCTCACAAAGGGGCATTGGAGTTTGGATGTAAACTTTGAAATAGTTTTATAATTGAAAACCGTTCTAAGGGCATAAATTACAATTCCCCGTGTTAGTATAGAAAGCATAAGAAGAGTAGAATTTGGCCACTTTATTTCATTCTGTGTCCTCACCGTGAACATCATGCCATAAGGCAGTGATGCAGTTAGAGTCACTGAGATGACCAGAAGTGTTTGCACATAGCCTGTAAGTGTCCAGATCACTCTCTCCCAGTCGTATTTTCTCTCTCATTAACTCTGAGTGTTCTCAATAGACACTTTTCCTAGACCCAAGGGGTGCAGGTTGCTGTCTGCACCCACAGTTGATTCTTGACTTCAAAAACACTTTGGCCCACTATTTTTTGGTAGGGGGTGGTCTCATTTCTTGTTTTTCTCACATGTTTATACTTTTTTCTTCCCACTTACCAAAGTGATCCTTTCTACTCTATTGCATTTCCTTTCATCATTAACGGTCTTAGCCAACAATTTTATTGTTAATAGACGATTTCAGTGTTTTCTCCCTTATTAGAAGCTATGTTAAATAGTTAAATGATTTAGATAAACACACACTGGAAAATCATGACTATCACATTTCCTGACTTCGATGAAGAATTGAGTTTAGGATTACTGAATACAGTAGGCTTACTGAAGCCTAGCTAAATTATATTTTGTTAACCTTTTTTCCTGCTACCTCATTTATCAAAGTTTAACCCTCATAAAAGATAACTTTCGGGGCTGGCCTGGTGGCATAGTGGTTAAGTGTGCATGCTCGAGATTTGCAGGTTCAAATCTTGGGCACGTTCCTACACACCACTTGTCAAGCCATGCTGTGGCAGCATCCCACATATAGAGTAGAGGAAGAGTGGCGCGGATGTTAGCCCTGGGACAATCTTCCTTAAGCAAAAAAAGGAAGATTGGCAATGGATGTCAGCGCAGGGCCAATCTTCCTCACCAAAGGAAAAAAAAAAGGTAACTTTCTGGGGGGCAATCTGGTTTAGTATTTTTCTACCACCTTTTGTCTTTTAAACCATAGAAACAATCATGGGATGCATCTTTATAAGTTTTCTTTTTTCAATACTAAACAGATGGGGATCTAATAAGAAAACATAAAACTGACTTGCTTCTAAAGGTTTAAGGCTGATTGGTAGAAATGTTTTCTACATAGTCCAAAAGCCCCACTCAGAAATACAGAAATTTGGGATTCCGATTTATACTTTTTAAGGATGAGCTGAGCATATTCTTTTGAATTTTTCCAAAAATCTTTCCTTTGGGGGATTGCAATTAAATTTAATGTATTTTACAGAAGACGGAAGCTGGAAGGAGTCTACAGAAGCCACAGTTTTCTCAAATAAGGATTTTTTTTAAACCACGTGAGCCAGCTCTCAGATCTGATGTTGAACTTTCTTACTCACCCACTTTCTTTACGTAATAGTGTTTTTTTAGCTGAATTTGCAACAACCAAAACTACTTTCATGTTCCATATCCTTTAGAAGTTAAAATATTTTAAAAATACACTTTTATGCTAAAGCAAGAAAAAGAAAATGAAGGGTCATAGACTTAGTTGGAAGACTATATCACATTTAAAAAATAAATCTTTCTTGGTTTTACTCATACAAGATATTTGTTTATTCTTTGTTCATTTTACTAAAATTGGGAAATTTGAAACTTGACCTACAACCAGAGAGGACTTCAATAAATCCCAGACATAATCCATTATTGTCATTTTTCTCGTTGCTGTGTGAATATCATCTGTTCTGGTTAATTTTTAAAAGATTATAATCTTGTCAATCCAATTCAGAAAACAAAAACATTGGTTCTGACCTCACGATTTGATCAATCTACCTTCCAGTGAAAAGTGCTCCCAGGTCCCAAGGTCATGACAAGGAGAGTTGCTCCTCCTCTGGGAAGATGGAGGCACCGTGGAGGAGAGGAACTTAGCCTCTGCTCTTGGATGTGGAAATGCAGGGATAACATTGTCCAAAATGCCACCCTGTATCTTACACATCTCCGCCATCTAGTCTAAAGAAATCAGGAACTTTTTGTACTTCTAGAACACACTGACATTGTTTTGCCTTGTGCTTTGCCAACAGAGCCTCCTCAGCCTGCAGCACCCGACCCCTACCTCGCCCCTCATGCTCACCTGCCCAGACTCCTTCCCTTTCACCTGCCTCATTCCTATACATCCTCACAAGTGAACTAAGGGTCTTCTCCTCTGGGTCCTTCCCCTGGTCCTATCACAGCTTGGGTTAGGTGCCTCTCCTGTGCGTGCCACTTTACCCTTTCCCTTTCTGTATCCTACAATCAGAGGCTGATATACCACGAACCAAAGAACTTAAGCCTCAGGACCCCTCCCTGGCAAGATCCTGGAAGGGGCCCAGGAGTGAGTTCACACAGCCATATGTAGTTTTATATATATATATATTTTTTCTTTTGGGAGGAAGATTGGCCCTGAGCTAAGATCTGTGCCAGTCTTCCTCTATTTTGTATGTGGGTTGCCGCCACAGCGTGGTTTGATGAGTGGTGTAGATCTGCACCCGGGATCCAAACCTGTGAACCTTGGGCCGTCGAAGTGGAGTGTGCCAAATTTAACCACTACACCAACAGGCTGGCCCTGATATATTCTTTTATCTTAAAGGCATACTCAAAATGTTTGAGCCTTCAACTCTACAAAAATCTGACCTCCTTCTGCCTAGAGTGTATCACAGTGTGACTTAAAATTACCTAGAGGTAAGTTTCAGGTGAGCATCAAGTGAGCTGAGGGGCTTATTTATGTAGTATCAAAGCCTTTAGCATATTATATTAAAATATTTGTAATTTTATTTTTTGTTCTCCACTAGACTTCAGGCTCCTAGGGGTCAGGGGCCATAGCTTGTCCTCAGTGACAGCATAATGTCTGGCGAATAGTAAGCACTCAATAAAAGCGTTTATTGTAAACTGAGTACTTTTTTGATTTTTCTTTCATGCATTCCATTTTCCTATATCCCAGACCTCTGCTTAAAACAAAACACACAATATTTATAATACGTAATATGTCTAATCCTTTTTACCACGGTAATTTTTATGTCATCAAGTCTGAGTGATTCAGAAGAAAGTGAATGTACTCATCTGAGGAGAGAATATAGAAAGCAGATTGTCTCCTGAATTAGATAGTGCATATTTATGCCCTAATTATAATTATCAAAGCATGCCTCTAGGCCAATTCCTAGATATAAGTTATTTTCTTAATCACAAATTAGCCAATATAAAATCACAAAATTTTCAGCTGCTAACTCTTGATGAGGTTACTAAAGAAAGAAAATGTAAAAATTATTATGGTTACAGTCGACATTTCTTTGACGGAAAATTTTTATTTCACTGAAACTAACCCAAGTCACAAGATGCTGAACAAAAGGACAAAAGCTATTGTGACGATGTTCAAGTGAAGCACCTCTATTCACTTATGCTTTTAAAGTGTCATTGAACTTGAAACCTCTAATAATAACTTATATAAGACATTACATTTCAATTAACTCTGATTTTTAAAATCCTAGGTAGCTGATTTCATGGAACAGGATGAAGGTCACAGGGTACAACTGGAAATAGTTCACTTTTCTCCCAACACTGCCTTCCAGTGTGTTCTAGCTCCCATCCTGACTTCTTGGGGAGATCTCAAAGCTTTTTGGTCACTTTCAATTATACGATCAGTCTCATTCTAAAAAGTTCACTCCATTTTACACCAAACCTTTGCTCTCATAACCCGTACAATGATCCAATCTTTAGCAGCTCAGGTGACCTGTGGTTTGGGAAGGGAAGAAGAGTGTTGGCCACTCTGTTCCTCTCCTCCTCTTCAGGCACCATGTGATTCTCACAAGATTGGGGCAGGATGCAGCTGGAGTTAGAGAAATGGAGTTCAAGTCTGTGTATCTTACATTGCTGGACTCTGGCCATAGAGACTGGTGTTCTCATCACAGCAGCTATTGCTCTGCCATGGAGCGCATTATATGGTCCTAAGAAACACTCTGTATATCAACCATGTTTCTAGTTTCTGTAAACTTGATCCTTTATCATCTGTCCTACATGCATATGCTGGACACACTTTGTTCTGGACAACCCAGTAAGATGCTCGAGTCACCCGGCCTTGGCCTCCTGCCTCCCTCATCACCCTCTCCTCCCCTCAAGAGGTGTTTTTTTTAGTGCATGCTTTTCAAACACAAACCAACCAACCCAGAGTCCACAACCCCGACTCCCTCCTTTCATACTCTGGGCCACCATCCACCAGCTCTAATCACCCGGGGCACGTGCCAGACCACCAGGGATAGCCTCTGTGCCCCAGAGCCTGATGAAATTATTCAAACTAGCCAACTCTCAGCCTGCTTGCCCTGCCTATCCCACCCCTTCCCAGGGAAATCACAAAAATGGCTCTTGCTTACAGTTCTCCCTCTCCCTCTGCCTCCTGACTGACCCTGCTGCTTCCTCAAGTGGCCCCAGTGGTGTAGCACGTCCCCTTCCTCTTGGGAACCCTGAGTCACCAACTGTCACTTCAATGGCAGCCATCTCCTGATCTGTTGGCCTTAAAATACTTCCAATTTTCTATGAATGTACTATATTTTAACATTCTCCCCAGCACGAGGATGCCCATGGTGCCATTCCTGCCGTGAGTGCAGTCTCTAGGTGATTCTCAGCTCCCACTCCTGGAAACACCACAGCCCTCTCCCAATGGGGGCACCATCTCCCCAGCACATAGCCCTTTGAAGCAGGGTTCCATCAAGATGGCTCAGATCACGGTGCCCTAGGCAGTGATGACTTGACCTTCTAGAAACACCAGATGACCCTGCCCTGCCAGACAGTGAAGAGCAGCCTGTCCACAGGAGCATCTCTTCTCGCCTTGCCAATCTCCGATATCAACTAGTCCTCCTGGGGGAACTCACTTGGCTGCAGTGGGAAGCACCCTTGACCTTTCCCTACAGTGAAGGGAGGAGAGACGCCACAGTGCTCTCTACTGAGTTCATTCACTTCCCTTCACTTCCCTGATGTTATCCTTGAGTGCAGTGTTTTCTTTCTTTCTTTCTTTCTTTTTTTTTTGTGAGGAAGACCGGCCCTGAGCTAACATCCGTGCCCATCTTTCTCTACTTTATATGGGACGCTGCCACAGCATGGCTTGACAAGCAGTGCATCGGTGCCTGCCTAGGATCCAAACCTGCAAACCCTGGGCTGCTGAAGCGGAGTGTACGCACTTAACCGCTTGTGCCACCGGGCGGCCCTGAGTTCAGTGTTTTCTTTTACATGAGCTGGGTGATGGAGGCAGATAATCTTTTGCTAAGTTCTGCTGGGATTGTCCAATTGCTCTCTTTAGAATATAATGATACTTTATCTCCTACTGATCTCAGCTTTGAGGCTTCAGCCAGAATTCCAAAACAGTAGGAAAAAAATCCCATTTGATGTCCTGATATAAATAAATTTATGGTACAATAATGAGTTTTCACCTCACAAAAAAATAAACTTTTTATGCTTCTTTAATTTTTTATTCTAACGTGAACCAGACTGCTTTTCTAGTTAGCACTGGGATAAGGATACTCCCATGTGTCATACACTTCTCTACCCATGCTCAAGCCACACATCCAAAATTAATCTTTTTTTCATAATTCTTCCATATTTAAAAAAAAAACAATAACTCAATTTAAATTGTACTGAATTATTTACAAAAGTGAATTTCATGTTAGAGAAATGCCAAAGCAGGTAACAGTGAGTCCCAAGGGTACAACGGGGTAAAATGCTGTTCCTTTTAAAGAGTCTTGACATTTAGTAGAGAACATCAATTGTGAGGAAAGCAGACAAGTTGCTATAGTTCACTCGTTATTCTAAGAGGTAAAGATGAAATAAAAAGAAAACAGACAAGGATTTAAAAGGACAAATGAAGCTGATAGAACATTCAGGTCATCAATGAAGCAGATTGAGAGATTCCATCATGGTCATTAGTAAAATGGACAAGAAAGAAGGTACTACATACTTCCAGCTTTGATGTAAATGCTTTGAAAACTCATTTTCAAGAAAAGTGAATTTTTAAGAGAGAGTTAGATTTAATCAATTGTGTTACTGATTATACTTTTCCAGAGTTTCCATAATGGAAATCCTTCAATGTAAATAGGTTTTAAAACTGAAATAGCTTTATGATTTAGGCTTCTCTACAACTGTATGAGGACATCAGATCCTCTCTTAAAGATACAAACCCAGGATGAGTTTAGTTTTAATTTGACAGAAAATCTTTGTTTTTTGAGCCTCACTGTTTTTTAAAGCCATGTGAATCAAGATACATACTTTTAAAGTATTAGAAAAATACTGCGGTGATATTTCATTGGTTTTATGAAGCAACATGAGACTCAGTGTACCACTTGCTCTCTTATTTACTGTATTTTTGCAGGCTGTTGTAATTCAGTGCTTTGCCTTGTATTACTTAAAATCATTTTAACATCTCTAGCAGAATTACTTTTAGTTTCATGGCATATTATACTGATTTAAAATCTTATACCGACAAAGATAGCATTCTTCAGGATATTTTTCTGATATGCTTACCAAACACGTGGCACCCAGAATCCAGGTTTTTTCTCTCCAGGTCTTAATTTTAAATTTAAGTTCTTGGACACACTTACATTAATTCTGAATATCCCATTACAATCTTCCTAAAATAGGAAAAAAAAGGAGTAGAGGAGGGGACCTGATCAGAAAATGAACTCAGAAAAGACAAAAGATAAGAAACACTTTTTACATAGAATAATAAAGGTCTTTTATCTGACAACAGTGATATAGACAGTTACCCAGCAAATAGTAACAAAGACTGCAGGATGAGTGGTGAAAGTTGACGCTGAAAACATTAGTAAGTGGGCAAAGGATCTGAATAGACATTCCTCCAAGGAAGATATACAAATGGCCAATGAGCACATGAAAAGATGCTCAGCGTCATTAGGCATCAGGGAATGCAAATCAAAACCACAACGAGATACCACTTCAGATCTACTAAGAAGGCTACAATCAAAAAAGTCAAACAACAACAAGCTTTAACAAGGATGTACAGAAATCGGAATCCTCATACTTGACCATATGCTCCTGGTGGGGATGGAAAATGGTGCAGCCATCCTGGAAAATAGTGTAGCAGGTCCTCAAATGACTAAACAAAGAGTTACCACAGGACTCAGCAATTCCACTCCTAGGTATTTACCCAAGAAAAATGAAAACATATATCTACATGGAAACTTGTACATGAATGTTTATATCATTATTATTGTAAATAGCATTATTTATAATAGCCAAAGGTGGAAATAATTCAAATGTCCATCAATGGACAAATACATGAACAAAATGTGGTATATCTACACAAAGGAATACTATTCAGCCATAAAAAGGAATGGAGTACTGATATACGCTACAACACAGATGAACCTTGAAATATGCTAAGTGAAAAAGTTAGTCACCAAAGACCACATATTATAAGATTCCATTCGTATGAAAGTCCAAAACAAGAAACTCTACAAAGACAGAAAGTAGATTAGCTGTTGCTTAGGGACGGAGGTGTCAGGGGGATAAGGGTACAGGGGGTGGTAGTTAAAAGATAGTTTCTTTTTTGAGGTGATGAAAATTTTCTAAAATTGGCTGTGGTGATGGTTGTATAATTCTGTGAATATGCTAAAAACCACTGAATTATACACCTGAAGTGGGTGAATTGTGTGGTATGTGAATTGTATCTCCATAAAGCTGTTTAAGAAAGATTTAAAAAATAAAACACTAGTAAGAAGTTTCGGACTCAGTTTTTTGTCTTTATTCTCCCTTTTATTATTTTTACTTCTTTGACTATGATTGTCATATTTTGAACCTACACCTCTTTTCTGGGTTCAAGGTGTAGATGGTAAAATTCTTGATTACTATTTGAATATTTCAACAGAACTTCAAATTTTAACCTGTTTAAAGTCACCTTCAACCCTAAAATATGTCTCCTGGCTTCCCCACTTCTGTCCGTGGACCGTATCCTGTCAACACGCCTGCATCAAGACCTCAGAGTTGCCCAGGGCTTTTCCTATCCGGCCTGGTCCACGTCTCCATTCTTATTTCAACTAGTTTAGTTAATACCACCATTACTTCTCTCCGGATTACCAATAAGATTCTTTAAAATAAACACCTTCTTACACAAATAATATATCTTTAACTGACAAAGCATGGATCAACTTACCAAAAATTACCCAAAGACAAACACAATTCACACTTTGGTGTATATCCTTCCAGTCTTTTTTCCCATGCATATTTGAGATCGTACAGTTTTTATTCTTTCATAGCCCATTTTTTCAGTTAAAATATACTGCAATTGTCTTCTCATAACAACCATATATATTCATCTACAACATTATTCCAAATGGCTGTGTTGTGGTGTATCATAAAGAGACCCCAGGATGTATCTGACCTCACAATCTCTTCCAGTTTGTCTTTCTGAGCCCACAGGAGCCCGCACTGATTGACTGAGACAGCCTGGTGTCCTGACTTTTAACCTCGGATTATGGGGCCAGACTACGTGGACATGAATCCCAGCTCTCCACTTACTGGGAGTGACCCTGGACAAGTCATTTAACCTTTGAACTCCCATTTTCCTCGTCAGGAGAATGTGGTAACAATGGTAGTTCTTGGGACAGTAGTTGCACTTTGTGAGCACTAATAAGTGTCTGCTTCCTCTTCTCACAAACCTTTAATGACTTCTCACGTCTCATCAAAGAAATTCCAAACCCCTTACACTGGCATTCCAGGCCCCCAAGGATCTCTCCCTAAACTACACTTCTGGCCTTGTTTTCCAGTTCTTTTCCATGTAGGAGGGCTGTGACGTTTAACACTGATTATTGGAGGTTGGGTTAGGTTTTTTACGTAAGTAAGCTAATTCAACCTTCATAATATTGCTGTGTGAGAAGTGTTAGAGAGGAGGAAATACGTCCAGAGTGATTAAGTGGCCAGAACAAGCCATCATATCTCCCAAAGCAGGATTCTATTCTTGGAAGCCCTGATTCCAAAACATTGGTTCTTTGTTCCCGCCTCGCACCATGACTCTTCCTTGCATGCTATGTCTTTCTTCATTCTGCCTCCTCCACGTGAAAGGTCCTTTCCTGCCCGTCTCGAATCCTACCTCCTCCCTAAAGATTTCCCAGCGCAGCACCCCCAGGTGGAAGCACTATTTTCCATCATTGAAATCAGCTTGCACATTATTTCTGCTTCTCATGTGCTCTTTTAACTTCTGACATCATATCATAGTTCCTCAAATATAAAACACATGTTCTGATTGGATAGAAAACGCTGCAAAGAGGGGCAGTGACGCACACATTTTTCCAGTCCTCATGTCCCCCATCATGGTGTCTTGTACACAACTGATGTTTAATAACCAGTATCCTCAGAGTTTGTTGACAGGGCTTTGGTGACTAAGTTCTGGGCTCCACATCTCTATCTAAAGTGATCTCAAGATTTTTGTTGCCAAGTTTGAAGAAAAGAAGCAGAGGGAGGAAGTGCTCAGCTAGACACCAAAAAAATAACACGGTGTTCCAACAGGAAAATGTGGCACCAACAACTCAAGCTTCATTGCCTTTAAACATGAGCTGTTTGTGATCCAAATGTTTGTAGTTTGTTGGTGTATCTAGTTTCCCCTTTTCAAGGGATTGTCTCTTCTTTTAGAAAGATGGACTGAAGCTCCAAGATAGAACTGATGTCCCCTTCATCCACATGGTGATCTTGGTCTTGGCCTCTTATTTTAAGACTAGAAAAGAGCTTGTCCTGATGTAAGGACACAGACCACTTCTTACTATACCAATTTCTTTTCCATTATTCTGCTTGATGTTGATGCATTCTGTGATGGATAAGTTTTCTTAGGCTTTTCTTATGAGCCTTCCACAGAGACCTCATTGCTCTGGGAGAGATGATAAATGCATCATGGTATCCATGTGTCCATCTACCATGAGCTCTCTGTCCCCTACTCAAGTCATCAATCTTTAGCTTGGGGTGAGTATGAATAGATAATATAAAATCACAATGCTCTCAGGCCATTATTAATATACTGAGTCATCCAAGATCCCTACCAGGCTTCACCTTGAAACGTTATTATCTTTCTGGTCTTTATTCAGTGTGGAGCTAAAATAATTCTTCTTTCCTTACACAGGCTTGTGGACTAATGCATCAGCTCATTATTACTTCCTTCGTTAGCCAATTTGATACACCACCACCTTTATATCACGTTCCTCGTCCTGTCTTCTCAGGTTTATCGAAGTTCCTGGAACCTCTGGGGAGAGGAATTAAAGGAAGCAGTGACCTAGGTGGCGCCTTGTGAAATAACATAAGGTCTGCCCAACCTAAATATGTCTCCTCTGCTCTGTCTCTTCCCGAAATCCTCATTACTAACATAATTGATAATGTGTTTTGACTGGACAAAGATGTTACCCGTATTTTATAACAATTAGAGAGCTAATAATTTTTATAATTAGAAGCCTAAAAATGTAAGAATTTTCATACTGATATAAAATCTATATTAGATAGCCATATTTGCTAGAAATACGTATTGCAGTTGAGCTCTATCAGGCCTTTTGGAAACATGCGTTTTAATGAACTTCAGGCATTATTTTACCTGGATGAAAGAGGAAATACTTTTGCTAGTTTATACATCAGCAGTACTTGGTTGACTTCATTAATCTACTTGTGATATATGGCAGAATTCTAAGAGAATGGCACACTGGAGGGTGTAGCAGAGACTGGCTAATTAGAAACCAAACCATGTCCCATTTTTCTACAGAATGTATCACTGCACTCCATATCACAGTCTCCCTTCCAGCATGGTGAGGCCACGCTCTTTCCAGTGGAATGTGGGTTGAAGTGACGTGTGCCGCTTCTAGGCTCAGCCCATGGTGCTCGCAGATAGAGACTGTTCTCTGTTCTTATCTGACAGCTAATCAGAGAAGACTTTGAAGACAATGAAGAGTGAAGACACAAGACAAAAGGAACTTGAATCCCTGAGTGGTCATTTGGAGGAGAGCTGTCCAACTCATCCAAGATGCAATATATTCATTTCATTATGTACAGCTACTGAAACTTTGGGGTTGTTACAGCAGCTAGCCTCCTCTTACTAACACTGAAGAAAGATAAAGAAAAGAGCAGTAGCAAAAGTGTGCAAGCTTGGGTCTCTATTAGTTGTCATAATGGAGAAGATTCTGGGCAGCTAAGAGCTAATGCCAGGCCCTCCCAGTGGGGAGAGTGCTGGAGTGGAAAAGTAATAAGAAGGGGTAGGAAAGTCAGACTTTGCCTCTTGTACTTTTTTGAGGGGCTGTTTGCTGATAGGAGTCTCATGTGACAACAGAGGCAGGATTGAGTTAGGGGAGACCTAAATGGAAAGTTTCTGAAGTTCACAGCTATAAACATCTGGAATCTTGGGTGACTATGCTGAAGATGTCAAAAGTGGTGACACTGGAATAGGAGGGAAGAGGAGAACTTCCTGAGGTGCACTTTTAGCCTTAAAAACATTTGCTAGCCAGAAGAGACACACTGTGTTCCTTAAGCAAAGGGAATTGGTGGGAGGAGAATTCTGAAAGCTTTGTCAGGGGGTTCTCAAAGTAGCCTCTGCAGCCATTGGTACCACATACTTACCAAGGGATGGTAAACTACCTTAATTTTTATCCCGAAAGACAGAAAGGAGCATCTTACCCTTCTAATAATGTTGGGATCATTGCACTTTGCCAGTTTTCCAGCAAAAAGCTGAACTCCAAAGCTTGCAAAAACAAGCATTAAAGTCAGCAAAAGAATGGAGACCTGAAAGAAATTGGTGAGATATCAAATCTCTCAGTAAAATATTAAACAGTAGCTTTGGTTTGAACAGCGATACGAACAAGACTTTCCAGATAACATTGTATGAAATTCATGGTCTTTTGAGGATTATCTTTTAATTTCTCCACCACAGGTCATTCAATTAGCCTTACTGGAATGTTAAAAGAAGGAAATTGACAACAGGTTTTGAATTTTTAGAATAAAAACATGACTTTCATATAAGAAAATAGGTAAAGGTACTTTTGATATGACTTGGACCTTTCTGATTTTGAAATCAACACTTTGCTTTATTTAATGGAACAAAAAAATGTTTAAATAATTATATTTTATTCATTTTCTTAGAATGAATTCACATCTCTATTAGCAGAGCATAAATTAGAGGGACAGTGGCTTTGCTCTCTTGTGAGCACGAGGGCATATGAATGTGCTGTGCACAGAGGATGTGAGATGATTCAGTCCTGAAAAGCAAATCTGTTAATTGACTCATGCTCCCTCTGCTGGGTGACTACTTTGGTCTTAGCAGAGAAAAGGAGCAAAGGATAAGATATTGAACAAACCATTGATCTGTGCTGGTTGAATAATCTAAACATATACCTTAACTATACTAAAATGACACAGAAACATCATAGGACAAAGGCACAAATAAATTCTCTTCTAAATTCTATCGGGGCTCCAAGATGCACATCAGCTGTCAGGTGATATTCTGTTTTCCTTCAATTCTAGCTGTGTGAAAAGCCACCATGTTATGGCTTTACTCCAAAGAAAATATGGAATTTTAAACACATCTTTAAAAAAAAAATCAGCAACTATACGCCTATAGTAACATCACAACCTGTCTTTAAAATATCTTAGAATCAATTGCAACTACAGCTATTCTCTCACCATAGGTGTGTTTCTAGAAAGCAAGATATAAAACAAGCTTATGTAAATTAATCTATGTGTTTCATGTACAAGTAGAACTCAATAATAATAAAAAGAATCCTTTGATCGCTCCTTTGTAAGGAAAATATCCTCCTGTAACAGATTGTGAGCAATGAGGCTCTTAGCTGTTTTTTCTGCAGCCTTGCTCTTAGAAGACCCTAAATCAATGTTTGCCCAACTAAAAAGAATGTCTTCCCCCTCACATTTGTGGGTATTTATTCTTGTATACTGAGGTTACTTAAAGTAGAATATACCTGTATGTTACATTTTTTAAGTCGTTTTACGTAAACGCTCTGAAGATCAGAGCCAAATTCTATGCCATGTGCTTTAGGGGACAGACAGAATGAGATCACGAGCCCAAATGTGTTAATTCCTAATATCATTTGTGAAGTAGATGGTGATGAATCTTTTTATCCTTAATTTCCAGATGGGAAAACTAAAACCCAGAGTAGAAATTCAGGTCAAGACTTAGGAATGGAAGTGTCAGCAGATACTATCTCTTTTCATCGTAATTTCCAGAGTGCTTCTCTTTAGCTTACTAAAAATGTTCATTGAATTAAATATACTGATAAGCCAGAAGTATTCACGGGTAAAGTTTCTGACTGTGTGTTGTGTTTGTTAATGCCTTTGTAATCCTCTGGCAATAAGCAAAATTGTACAATTAACCTTGACATTCAAGACTCACTTTATCCCCTCATTAGCTACAATACAGAGTTGGACGACGTGCACTAGAAACAAAGAGTAACTAACATACCAAAAAAATTTCCTTGAAGCCACTGAAAAGTTCTCGAACAACTTTCCTCATCTGGGGCACCAGTTTGAATATCCGCAGAGGTCTCAGGCAACGAAGAACCATTAGGAGCTGAGCTCCTGATTCCGCAGGCACATTTTGAGGCATCCAACAAAGAAATATCAAGCTCACCTAGAGGGGAAAATAATCTCTGGAATTTATACAATTTGTCTTCTACTATCTACATTTTTGAGAGCCAACTGGCCACAACCTTCCCTTTGCAGAGATTCCACGTGTTATGTGGGACAAGCATTTGCCAGGTGTGTATGCAATCTCTCAACTCTGAACTATGAACCCAATCTAGACCTGCTGGGACCCCAAAGGAAAGTCATCAGGTCAATGCAGGAATGACATGGGGGTGCCCACACCTTGTGGTATGTGGACACCAGTGCATCCTGGCCCTTCTCTTAACCTACACACTGCAGCCTCCGCTGATGTCAACACTGCTGAAATTCCCTGATTAAGGATACCAAACCTTATGCTTGAACCAATACTCACTATTTTATTAATGATCTGAACATGCTACATGTTAATGGTCACAATTCTCCTTGTTGCGTGGGAAAGACTGATTTTCCATCTTCTTGGATATGTAGGAAAAAAATGAAATTTCTTTGAGGTCCTTCCTGTAGTTTCTCAATTTAGTTTAACTGAACAGCTGAATGGTCACTTTCTCTAGCCAGGTATTATGTGCACTGCAGTTGGGAGAGAGGTCTAAACACACTCACTTTAGTTTGCTTTTAGCAATAAGGGGCTCAATCAATTATACGGTGTAGATCCTTTTTTTTTAGTATAGGAGCCACAAGAATTGTGGGGTGCAAATGAGATCTTCTATCTTAAACCTTATTAATGTATGTCTTACGCATGCATGAATGTGGCTGATGTATTTGAACCATATCCATGGATATTTAATGCTTTTTATTTAGATTTTATATGCATGCCTCTTCTTTTCCTATAATGGACTACCCTACTTAAGAACTCAGTTATGGCCTCCAAACCTCTGTGACTCATGTACTTCACTCTTGTACCAAGAAATGCAGGAGATTTTATAAAACCATTACATTTTACATTTAGGAAATAACCAAAGACTTACAAGATATATAAATATGTCCATTACTCCACCGAAGTCCCTGATGACAGCAGTGGGAGTGAAAAATAAGCCATCTGCCATAATCTTCAGATTCAGCTCAATGCTCATGAATATCACAAACACATACTCAGCAATCTGAAACGGGCAAAAGGCAGTTTGGTCCCAATGAATGGAAACATTGCAGGACAATGTTTCTCCCCCGAGCTGTGAGCTAAGATTTAGCAGTGGTACCTGCAAAGTAGGCGCATGCATGACTCTTCGAAAGGGGGATTCAAACATCATGGAAATGCAGGAGCAGATGGTGACGATGATCATGACCCAGTCCAGGTAAGTCACCAATCCCAGCAAATCACTGCCAAAGACCAAACAACACTGAGAAACACAGACACTCTAGGAGAGGCTGCCAAAAGTCAGAGAAGATGCTTCTGTGATTCTGTTAACACGACTGGTATTTTTTAATGAATCCCCAAGCATCTATTTCATAGCGTGATATAGCAAGAAGAGAATTTTTATATTTTTATGCAGCATAAACTAGTACATGGAAACTTCAAATGTTCATGGAAAACAGTTTGTATTGCTTACTAAAGTTGATGGTACTTTGTATTTTTCACAGCTCCTGTGACAGGATCTGTTTTAGATCTGTAAGAGAGAACAAACACATAAAATTCTGCAACATAGCAAGCGCTTTATAAGTTGGCAGCATAGTATTTATAAACATCTCATTTACCTAAAATCTCTTTTATATCCTCTATAAAATGTCCATTATAGTATACGTTAACTGTATGTGGCTTTAGAAGGCAGAGAACATTAGATGAAAGAAAAGTCAGAAAAGTTTGCAGTTGATGCTTCTAAGTTTTTTCTCAAGATATTTGATTTTAGAATTTGTGACTCCACCCAACCATTTCTGACATGGATATTACAAAATTAAATTTTGACTTTCAATTAAAACCACTAGTTAAAATCTTTGACTTGGCAGTTCAAGGATGTTCCTCATAATTATTTAACTAAATATCCGTAAATTAAATAGAGTTCTTCATCCTGTATTTAACTGCGATCTTGTGGAGTGATTTATATAGACTTTCTTGGGGTGGGGGTTGATAACTTTTGTTCTCGGGAAGCCCACGAGCAATCTTCAGGGAAGCCCCTGACAATCTTGGCGTGTGTACTCTCAATTACAACAAAGTTTTCCCTGGTCCACGTCAGCTGTATTGCTGACAAAAGGAGAGTTACCCCACACTAGATGAAGCGGAGAATTGACGATTAGACGTTAACATGGAGGCAGCCAACAGGATAATTCCAGATGAAAAACCCACTTTGGGAACTATCAACTCTAAACTGCCAGCTTCTTTCTTTACTTTGTGAAAACTCAGGGAAGCTTTTAATGATTATCATCAGGTGTTTAAATGGTGAAGGTCTTTCTAGAACAGCAGAAAGAACAACAGACCGGCAATCAGGAGAGAGTTGTGCACTAGCTGCTGTCCTTGAGCAAAGCCCTTCACCTCCACTGGCCTAAATGCCCTCCTCTGCTGAAGGAGGAAGGACGCCAATAACACCCAACCGTTCCTGAGTTCTCTTCCAGCCCTGAAACGTTACAATACTGTCTCAGATTCCTAGGGCTGCTGTAACAAAGTACCACAGACTGAGCGGCTTAAACAATAGAAACGTTTTCTCCCAGTTCTGGAGGCTGGAAGTCCAAGATGAAGGTGTTGGTAGGTTTGGTTTCTTCTGAGGGCTGAGGGAAGGATCTGTCCCAGGCCCCTCTCCTTGGCTTGTAGATGGCCGTCTTCTCCCTGTGTCTTCACATCATCTTCCCTCTGTGTGTGTCTGTGTCTAAATTTCCTCGTCTTATAAGGACATCAGTCATATTGGATTAGGGCCCACCCTAATGACCTCATTTTAGTTTAATTACTTCTTTAAAACCCCTATCTCCAAATATAGTGGCATTCGGAGGTACTGGGGATTAGGACTGCAACGTATGATTTTTTTCCGGTGGGGGAAGGGACACAATACAGCTCATAACAGATAGTGATTATCATATGACACTCATTATCAACAAAGGAGATCAATTGACTTAAATGATGGCATCAGGGAAGGTCCAACTACATAATGGAAAGTTTTCACTCTTCCTCCAAGACTCTTAATATATTCAGAATATTTACTTAAAGTTATGCATGACAAAACTTCCATTTTATCCTTTGGTCACCTGCTAAAATTGGCTTAGGTCATCACAAATGCAGCGACCTCCAGGTTGACCACGCCCACAGCGTCTTGGACGTTTCTCCCACGTGGGTGGGATAGAGACACTGGCCGGTGGGTTTTCTTCCTGTAGTCAACTTTCTTTCTACTTACATTATTCTAGAATAAACCAATTAGGATATTTTGACCACAAAGAAACTACAAGTCTAAAAGAAGATGTGCACAATGATCTTCATCTTGTCATTCAGTCTCCCTTTGGTTCAGCATTTCCAAAATAAAATATGGAGTTAATAACACTGATATAAACATACTGGGCGACTGTTAAAATAAAGAAAAATGGCTGTTAAGTGCTTTAGGAACGTGAGTTTTATATAAACGTTAATCACTTGCAACCTTTGTTTGTTTTCCACCTGGCCGGCCACTCAGCAAAGAGGAGCAGCATGATTAATTAGCCCACAGTTTATTTTGTGACCCCATTAGGGTTACATGTTCCTTCTTTCTCATCTGACAACCCCCCTGCTGTTTGCACGACTCAGGCCAAACACCTGGCTGAAACAGAATGTACTCACGCGTTGAAACGTGCCCGGACCACCACCCGGCAGAAGTTTCTGAACCTGTGTTCCCGGCCGACTATGAACAGCGGTTTATCGAAGTACGGGTGGTTCTCTCTCAGCTCTTCTTCTTGCACTTTCCTTAAATGGGAAATTTACGGGAGAATAAGGCTAAGGGAAAGTTTGCCATTCCAAAACGAGAGCCAGCAAACACAAGGGCACCCTGTACCTCTTCATTTCTGCTTGTTCCTTTTTTTCCTGGATCATCTTTATTTCACTGTCTTCTCTTTGTGCATTTCTATACCTCACTGTATTGGAATGCTAGAAATAAAAGGAAAAGGGGCATATCAAAATGGAAGATTTTTTTAAAGCTCAAAAAAGATGATCATTTTTTAAAAATTAAAATAAATGTCTTTATTATATATCTATTTCAACAGAGTCATCTTAGCAAGGGTATCTTTTTCCTCTAAAGGGTATTTTTTTCAATAAAAATATTTATTGAGACTCTATTATGTGCCAGGCACTGTTCCAGCACTGAGCACACAGCAAAAGGGAAAAAAATGACAAAATCCCTGCTCTTGTGGGGCTAAGTTCTAGTAAGGGGAGACAGATAAAAATTAACACAAAATAAGAAAGAATGTTAGAAGATGTTTAGTGTTCTGGAAAAAACAAAGGGGATAGAGAGTGCTAGAAGGCTCCAAGTTTAAACAGACAGGTCAGAGCAGGCCTCAGTAAGAAGCTGTTATCTGAGAAAAGACTAGAAGGACGCAGCCACTGGATCTCTGCAGAAATGTGCTCTTCCAGAGGAGGGGTGGGCCTGTGTGTATGCACTCGGAAGAGCCAGGATGCCGGTGCACGTGGAGGCAAGGGAGCAAGGAACAGAGAAGGAGAAGATGAGGCCAGAAGGGTGGGGGCAGGCAGATCATGTAGGACCTTGACTCTGATTTTCTCTCCGTGACAGATGGAGAGCCATTGTTCAAATAACATGATAGATTTTATAGAAAGTATTCCTTAGATTTAATTATCTGTATCTTCTATCATTTGGAATAAGTGAAAAAGATGAAAATCTATTTTAAATTGCTTCTGTTATGGATGAAAAGACATTCGGAGAGATTTCTTAAGAAATTGGCAGAACCCCTGACCTTTTGCTATGGAGAAGATGGGAGGTGGATTTTTGCTATATGTCTACGTAGAAAATATAATCAAGTCTTTGAAGAAGAAGTAAGCCTCTGGAATTGAGACTATTCAAATAGGGCCTTTTGTTGTGTACATTTAAACACATATTTTCAATGCCGTGTTCTAATGTGATTCTTAAGTAGGTGGCACATTTCTACTGAATCACATTGAAGGAAAGTGAACTAGTATTGCCTCTCTCAATTTTCACCGAGAAATCTTCTTCATGCAATATGCCTGACCTCCAAATTATAAGTACACAGGCCACATGTTGGATCCAATCACAATTCCATGTTGACAATATGGTAGATCATATCAGACAGGGCTCTGGCTTAAAAATCATGGTGATAACAGATGTTTGTGCCAAAGAACCATGTAAATTGGGTAATGGTGGCATCAGGTATTCTCATCACCAACTTAAATTCTCAATTTTGCCTGGAACACTTAGGAGAATTTACCCTAAGATAGCAGTTTCTACAGATTGAAAGAAGATGGGCTATGCCGAAAGCTCTAGAAACTCTTGAGAAATAAGAGATAAAGTGGTGAAAAAGGAAAAAAAAAAAAAAAAAGCACAAAACCCTCTAAGGCTTGCTAACTTTATCTTGCTAGATCTCCTTTCTCAAATGCCATCCTCGGCTCTGAACATTTGAGACTGCGCTTTCTTAGCCAAGTTATCCAGACTCAACTTAAGACCTATGCTTTAATCATATTTTATTTTAGTTATATTTAAATAATAATTATTTAACATGTATTTTCCAACTCTCTCGTGGTTATCTCGGTGTAGTATAGCTGCTGGTGAGTCCAACCCATAAGTTAGACTGCTGCCTCCTTGGGTTTTCATGGGTTTTCATGTGGTTTGTTCCCTTCACTTAATTTGGGTCTCTGGGCTAATGAAGAATGTGAACACTGACCATCCTCTCTAACATTCCCTGACCCCAAATCTCCATCTTTGATTTCTTCACTCTATTTTATTTTTCTTTATAGTACAGAGGAAACCTGTGATAGCAATGAAGAGATGATGCAAAACAAATAAAAATCACTCCCAGAAATGATCATGTATTTGTTCACTTGCCTTGATAAATATTCACTGAGTCAGTAAATAAATAATTGAATGATCTAGAGTCTAAAAGCAAAGAAATTCTTGGGAAATCTTACACAGTCTTTGACAGAAAAATTCTTCTAGAAATAAAATTTTATTTCCTACTATGTAAAGCCTTGAAATTATAGACACTGGATCCAGATTCTAGAATACTTGGAACTTAGTAAATATTCAAAATTAATAATGTGAATCATTCCTATAAAATGTTTTAAGTGTCTTTAATTTCAGTCAAATGCAACTGATATGTCGCTTTTGTGTTACTATCTTAATGAAGATATGTGCTTTGTGGGATAGCTGGATTTTTCTACAGTTACTGGTCACTTTTCTGTACCCGGCCATTTAATTTGCTTCCTGAATTTCCTGATTGCTTTGGGTCTGAAGTCCTAAGGAGATGTGACAAAGTGACAGAAAGACCCAGGTGCTGGAACTGTCTGAGCAGTCATTTAAATACATTTTCATAACAATGTTTCCAAAGCCCAAAGCATTGCTTAGAACTTACATCTTGAGTCAGAGTTTCAAGAGATTTCCCCCTGCTGATCCGTTGGCTGTTTGATCCGTGTCTTAATGATCTAAAAAACCACAACCAATTGGTCAACACATCTCAAGACCAAATTTTGACTTTTAAGCAATGATCGTTATAAAAAACAAAACCACTTTTCTACACCATCACAAATGCTTATTATTTCTTTTTATAGCAAAAGCTTATAGTCTATCCAAATGCCTTTGATTCCATCTAACAAAATTCAGAATTTTTCCATCTAATCTTAAAACTGAGAATTTGGCCATCACCAAGGAAAAGATGCTTTGAATCTTTGAATCCGATTGTGAGTTTCATTACTGTTACACTCAGCAAATAGAACGCAGTTTCTCCCCTGTGCCTGTCTGCTAACCAGAGCTGCGCTCAGTGAACACTTCCTGTAAAACTCCCTTCCTTCGTTTCCCTGCAGCCTCATTGCCTGGCGTATGTACCTGCGCTCCTGGCGGATATGATGCTGCACACTGAGAATTGACCTTTCCTTTGCCGGCTGCCCCTCAAATGATCCGCTCAGCATGCGCTGTCGAGTGCAAGCTCTAGGGGAAAAAAAAAGGAGCCCGAGATAAATGCGTGATCTGTACACTTGGGATGAATAATACATAACTGCTCATTACTCTTATTATTTTTAATATAATATGAGGCAATGATAAGGCAAAATACAGCAAATGACACATAACCGTAAAGGTAAATGAGTTTTAGGCTCTGTGTCAAGAACACTTACAAAGCAGAACTGTCATAGCTATGAAGAGGTGCTGGAAAATAAATAGAAAGCTCCGGCCCCTTAAGTCCCCTCACCCCCAATAGCAGAGCCTCTCTCAGGATTCTCTAAGCGGCAGGGTTAGCCTAATCACAGGTAATCATTATGCTGATTATGAACGTAGACAGGGAGCTTTCTAATAACAGCACTTAAGGAAGGATTTGCCCACCCAGGCCCCTGGGATGATGGAATATATGTTCCAAGAAGATTTTGCAGAACTCTAGGAAAATAGGAAAGCATAAAATCAGAAGCAAAAATCAGTGGTAAAGAAAAGTAACCAAGGCAGGAATGAATACCTAGAGGAACCTCAGTCTAAAGCCTGTGGCTTACAGGTCACCAGTTACCACTTTCTTTGCAGTCAGAAAACTAGGAAGACTTTTTAAAACATGTTCTTTTTAGACCATAACTGGGCTTGTGTTAATTTCAGATTTGCTAATAAGTGAAGAAAATTGAGTGAGTCAACAGCTGTGGTGTGAATGATTGGAGGGAAAGCAAAATTTCTTTTCCAGAAAGCTCTTTCCAACTGGAAACGACAGGAATTCCCTTGATGTAGTGGTCAAGTGAAAAGAAAATAATACAGGGGTTAAGAGACCTGTGTTCCAAAGGTGACACTGTCATGAACAAGTTGAGTGACCTTTGGGCAAATCAGTTTCCTTATAGATAAAATGAGAAGGCTTTGATCTCGAAGATAACTCGTATAGACTTAAAATGCAATGAGCTTATGATATGAAATCTTATGATGCTGTATTTGTGCAACACGTGAACACACGTACTTCTTTACACTTCACTGCTTTACATAACACTTTCATGTTTCCTAAAATGCATTTCTAGATTGGCTTTGAATTATATTATTATTGTCTTTCTCAGAGTTAAGATCTTCGAGAAAAGATCTAGTCTGTTTAGGATACTTAAAACAGAAGCTCTTATGATATCATGTGTATATTTAAATACTTAAAAATGCTTTTGATGCTGCTGCTGATAATTATGGTGAATATCTATGAAAAATCAGACGAATTCAGTTAATGTAAATGCATTACAGGAAATAAAGCCCAAACAGTCACTATTTTTAGTTTAATAAGCAGCAAGAACCATTTTGAGATAAAATCCAAGTCAAAATTTTATTGACCAGCAAAGATTTATAACAATGATATACAGAGATTGTGCCTATTTCCAGGACTGGAATGATGTCGCAGAGGAAGATGCATTTGTAACTTAGGACGCGTTGATAAAGGTATAGCATGATCTCATATCAGGTGTATTAAGAATTGCTCTTTGGACAAAGGACTGAAAATTATGAAGGCATCCTGAGAAAATCTATTTGAAGAACAGTATTATTCTGGCATAGATATATAGATCCTCTGCCATTTGTTCACACAAATTGTCAGGACTTAACCTTCAGCCACCATCTTAGTGACTTTTACTCTTTTGTCACAAGATTCTCCCCCAAAGTAGCTGAGACCTATAGGCCTTAAACACAAAACACATACAACTGGACTATCATACACGTGTTCGAGTTGGGTGTCCCTGCTAACTTTGCAATGGAAGAGTAACTGGCTTTAAGCTGCCTGTGATAAAGGACTGTAGTACTTGCCCGACAACCCAGTCTGAGAATTCCTGGGTATTCTTGTTGGAGAAGAGTTAGGACCTTATCTACTGACTCCAGGACCTAATGGATCTCCCAGCACACAAGTCAACATAACACACCCATGCCCATCCGGGTGGCTTTTTGGATCCTGCTGAGACCCTCTTTCTCTGACCACAAGACAGGCAGGTCTCCACGGAGACCACTGGCTACTGGAAAGACTCCCCCCACCCTGTGACATCTCCTCTTCCATCTCCACCAACAACAGGGCTGAAGTAGTGGAGAGAAAGCAACCCCCTTTCCCCTACGGTGCCAGATCACTCCTCTGTTTCCCACTGGGTCTAGAGAATTCAGAAAATAGTACTAAAATGGGCTAGAGTTTCGGCCATACAAGTGAATCTCTGTTCTCTGAATGATTCACTCACTTGGGGTGGGGATGATGGGCGGCTGGTTTTTAGCTCTACCCTGCAATCAGAAAACCTGTGTTTAATCAGACTTAGCCACTTTAATGTGTATAGTATGTAAAACTATTTGCTTTAATTTTCTTTTCCTACCACTTTCTTCTATGTTTATAACACTATTTGCTGGAATGATTTCAAACTAGATAATGATGGAAAAAAGAATAAAACTCTCAGTAGTTCTGGGCCGGTTAAAACGTGTAACAAGTAACTTCAGAGTTCTACTTGAGCCCAGCATTACCCTCAGTGGTTTCCACTTCCCCACTGAGAGGAGACGACCCTGCCAGAGTCTTCCTGTTCTCTGAGCAGAGGCTGCTCACCCATCTTCTCATTTCCTGGGGCTCCAAAGATACGCAAGTAATCTGAGCAAAGTGAAATCAGGCGGGGGGCCATCTTGCCTTGATGTTAAGAAGTCACCTTTGGTGTCTCAGGCTCAGTGCAACTCTTTCTAGTCCCTGTGCCAGCCCCCCCACCCCAGCACTCCACCCACACGTCTGGTGCCAAAACAAGGGTAAACAGTCTCCATCTTCATTTAGCTGTGCTCTTGTTGAGTCTCTTCTTGGACTAAATGCTTCAGTATCTCATTCTTCCTTTGAGTATGCCAAATGGCTTTTAAACCAGGAAACTCTATAGGTAAATGCCAGGGTTTCTTAGCTGAAAACTAAGGGCCATATTTGTCTAGCAAACTGCTAAATAAACATTTGGGTGAAGGCAACTGGGGGGGTGGGGGCACGTGAAAGGCAGTTCATTTGAAGGCTCCTGAAGGCATTTCCCCCCTTCTGAGTACAGTGGTGGGATCTTACTCACATTAGAAAGCAAAAGTCTCTCTCTCAGGTCTGCATTCTCAAGATGACCAAGAAAAGAAGGAACAATGGTGATGCCAAAAAGGGCCGCGGCCATGTGCAGCCTATTCACTGCACCAACTGTGCCCGATGCGTGCCCAAGGAGAAGACCTTTAAGAAGTTCGTCATTTGAAACACAGTGGAGGCCACAGCCATCTGGGACGTTTCCGAAGTGAGTGTCTTCAACGCCCTTGTGCTTCCCAAGCTGGCTGTGAAACCACATTACTGCACGAGGTGTGCCGTTCATAGCGAGGTAGCCAGGAATCATTCTCGTGAAGCCTGGAAGGACCCAACACCCCCACCCGATTCAGACCTGCAGGGCTGCCCCACGATCTCTGCCAAAGCCCATGTAATGAGCTAAGTCCTTAAGGACTGAAGAAAAACTGTCCTCTGGAAACAAATAAAGTGGAAATTATACTTAAAAAAAAAAAAAAAGCAAAAGTCTCCTCTAGGCACTGTATCCATTATAGTTAATAACTAGCCTCTTTATCTATAATAATTTTCCCATGAAAACACCAGGTGATGATACAGAAAAAACAACTTTTCTACAGATCCATAAATCCATCTAAAAGAAAACATATGGGAAAAATCTAATTACATTATACAAGGAGAACAGTTGCCAAAAATGAATTCCCTACGGATGAAGGAAGGAACTCAGATGGAAGGATATAAATCTGGGGTAGGAGAGCGAGGTAGGGAGCAAGGATAGGGGAACGAAGCTGCATAACACTCTCACTCTGAGCACACCTGGACCTTGAAACAAGTATAAAAAGAGTGCCACATTAGGATGATTCCGCATAAATGAAACAGCCTCATACATAAGCCATTGTCACATTCTTTTGTCATGTAAAATATTTTGCTATTTTGAGAAATAATAGGCTTGGTAGAAAATCATTTACTTTAATCTGGCACCATCAGATTCCACTAAGTGGTTTCATATTCTCTAATACAATGTGCCAGGGTTCACAGCAAAGTATGGTAAAAGTTTGCTTTATTATTTTTAAAAGGAAATACAATCTTATTATATACAAACATATATAGTAACCCAAACTGTGACTACTGAAGAGTGTTTTAACATGCTCAATATAATTACAAACTTGGATATAAATGGGTTCTGATAAGTAATATAAAGCGAGAAGCGAATATTTCCCCCATGTGAAAGCACAGAAAACTTATGTTTTATGTTCCATTTTCCTGTAGCATGTTATTAATCAAGCTTGTTTAATGCTTATGGCATTTTGTCATCATTAGTAGTTACCTCCCTTATTAGAGTGAGTTCTTTACGGATCGTTTTATCACTCATGCTCATATTCCTGAAGTGCAGTCCCTGGCACTCCAATGGGCTGACCGATGGACAGAATGAATGAGCAAAAGGTGGAGGTGGGGGTGTGTAAGGAGAGTAGAGGAAGGTGAGGGAAGGGTGAGGGCTGGATCTACAATTTGCTAGTCTTGAGTGTCAAAGTAGCACATTAGGTTTGCAGTTTCACCCTTAGCAGCACAGCTGTGGATAGAAAGATCTGCCTTTGGAGCCTAATGGAGAAGATGATTTGAGAAAACACAAGGTTTAGAACCATGCATTTCCAATCTCAGCTTCTACTAGTTGTGGGACCTTAGGCAAGTGACATGCATCCTCCGAGCCTCCACGTCTCCTATGTAAAACGTGGGAAAGAATAATAACTCTTCTGCTAACTTCATAGGGAGTTGGAAGGATCAAACACGATTACGAATGTGAACGTGCTTTGGAAACTGACACTTTATTATTTAAATTTTAGTTGCTAGTATTCACTTTTCCATCTTGTCTCATGTCATGCTTGATGTTAAAACATTTTACAGAGGGCTGAGGACAGAACAGCAGGTTTGATGGACAGTCATATTGGAAGGTAATGTTTACTATGGTCCAGAGCTGTAGCCTCTTAGCTGGTCTCCATGCATCTACTCTCAATAAATGTATTATCATCCCAAGAAAGAGTTTTCTGAAATGAACATTCGTAATGTTACCATGGTAGGCATTTCTCAGACTGCCACCAGTGATCTCGCCTCTTTCACACCATTGTGTAATTCCTTGAGTGTGGGCAGGACGTAGTGACTTGCTTCTAATGAACAGAAGGCAAAAGGGATGGGATCGGTTACAAAAGACTGTGCCTATTGTCTTCCTCACTCTCTCCCTCTCCCTTGCTCTCTTGCTTGCTCGTTCTGATGAAGCAAACTGCCATGTTGTGAAATGTTCTATGGAGAGATCTACTTCTTAAGGAATGAAGGTGGCCTCCACTCAAGAGCTCTTGAGGAACTGAAGCATTACTCTAACAGCCCCTGAGGAACTAAATCCTATTACTAACCATGAGAATGAGCTAGGAAAGAGATTCTTCCCATTCAAGTCAAAATGCCTGTAGCTTTGTGAGACACCCAGAGCCAGGGACCCAGGTAAGCTATGCTCAGATTCCTGACTGAAACTGTGAGATAATCCATGTGTTGTTTAAATCACCAAGTTTTGGAGTAACTTGTTACACAGCAATAGATAGCTAATACAGTTATCATCACATCTTAAAACCTTCAACATCCTACTGCTCTTCAGAGAAAGACTAAGACTGAAGCTCAGCATGGCGTGCAAAGTCCTGTAGGGTCTCGCTCCGACCTCCCTTCCTAGTCTCATTTTTACCTTTAGGGATCTCACTCTCTCCATGCCACCCTCTTTGGTCTTTCAGTTCCTCACGTACGCCACGCTCCAAAGGGCTCCAAGAGAGCAAGGGTTGACTTTGTTATTGCTCACTTACTACTTCACCTTGTACACAGTAGGTGCTCAATAAATATTTGTTAAAGGAACGATATTTGAAATTCTGCAAAGATCAAATATTTTAATTTCTTTTTTGATCACTTCATGCTTATGAAGCATGGAAATAATCACAAACAAAACAGCATGTGTGTGAAATACACGTTTTAAAGGGGGAAGTTAAATAATCTTAATTTTATCTCAAGTTAGAATACTATACCATTCAAGAAATGGGCTGCACACCTATAATAGATGAGATCCTGAGACAGTAATAAAAAAAATCAGACATTGCTCCTCGCAAGTAGAAAATCTATAAATCTTTATCTATATTCTATGTGAAAGCTATTAAGGGAAACTGGTAAGCCAACGTGAAGCTGAGCTGAACTCATTTTAATTTCTTAAACGGGAGATCTGATCTGTCACTGGGAACATGGTCTCCAGACATCTTGTCTTACAGGAATCTACTGCCAAGCTGAAATAAATAACCAAGCAATCTCAGACTTTTAATATTTTACCAATAAGAAATGAGACGCACACATCATTATAGTTATGCCTTTAGTAACAGACCTACTCAAAAGGAGAAGTACTTAAATGTTCAATTAAGTTATATTTTGCCACTTTCAATTTTTCATTAGAATACACATGCCTTTTGGTCTCACATGAGAATAAAAGAAATATGTTTTCAGGAAGAAAATGTTCATTTACTTGCTGCTTAGAGAAAAAGCAAAGCTAATGGTGTTGAAAACACGCTGTGATCTTTAGGGTAGGTCTTGCTTTTCTTAGAGGAAAGACTAGTAGAGTAGTGGTATTATGGTCTTCAACATCTTCTCTGTATCTCTTCATAACGGCAAATACTAGAAGGCCAGTTTCTTAGAAACTCCACCTAGTGGCTTATTATGAAAAAATTGGTCTGCCTGATTGGCTTCTGGAACTGCAAGGCACAAGGCTTCAAGTGTCTGGTGAAAAATAATGAAGTCTTTTGTCTTGTCTGAGTGAGGAAATTCTCCATTATGCAGGCATATGTAAGCTCTTTATTCCTGCTCCCTGGAGGAGAATTACAGTGAGGCATTTTCCTTTTCCCAGTTGGGGTTAATGTTATGCCCTCTCTACCTTTGAAAGTAAAACAAGACTAGGACCCCTGATGATGATTCAAATGTGGGAATATTCTTCAGCAAACACACATTCCCAGTTGAGAAAATATTACCCCTGGTTTCTTGCCAAGCCTTTGAAAAAAACATGTGAAAGATTGATTCTTTTTTTTTTTTCCCCCTCTGCCTCGCCTTTGTGCTGTGGAATTTCAATTGCCCCTTATATGACAGCCACGTATATCTATATAATCTTTTATGGAGGTTGAGGGAAGAGAATCATGTCTCAAGAAATTGTCTCTATTTTTCTTGACATTTCTCCATCTAAAATATTTTTAAATTGGCCCAAAGATTATGGTTATAAGAGAGATCTTTGGAGCTTTATTAGCCTTTAAACACCACCACTTGTTTATAGAAATAGTAGCAGGGGGTCCTCAGTTTCTTTCTTCTCTGTCTCCATGTCTTCTTTCTTAATGTTGCAGAACAAGGGTGTGGAAAAAACCTGTACATTCTGTAATGAAAGAAAGAGGCATATGAGTCTTCAAATTATTTTCATTCATTATAGAAAAGTTAGATTACATGACACAATCTGGTATTAAATGTAATTACCATCTAAAGGAACTGCAATGTAACTTCGCAGAGCATTAAATTTGAGGGATTTTACTCAAATCTTGAGCTCCACAAGATAACACATTGTAAAGTATTATCAGATGTTGGTTAATATGACGTAATCACATCAACAGACAACAGGAACATAGTCCTTCAGTGGTAATTATGTAAAACTGTGGCTGTAGAACTGTGTAAGAGAATAGATAATGAGAATTTCCTAGAAAAGGCTCTTACCTGATTCCACGAGAGTGACAATGTGATCATCCAAAGCAGAGACAACAGCGGATGCTGATGGGTGAGCTCCTCTGTAATGGGCTCTTGCTGAGATGAGGAAAAAGCTGCATTTTTTAAAAAGTTTTATTTATTTATTTTTTCCCCCCAAAGTCCCAGTAGATAGTTGTATGTCATAGTTGCACATCCTTCTAGTTGCTGTATGTGGGACGCAGCCTCAGCATGGCCGGAGAAGCGGTGCGTCGGTGCGTGCCTGGGATCTGAACCCGGGCGGCCGGTAGCGAAGCGCGCGCATTTAACCACTAAGCCACGGGGCCAGCCCAAAAGCTGCATTTTTATCATAGTGAAAACCCTACTCCTTTGTGAATCAGCCCAGTCCTGAGTCAATGGATACGACTCTTTAATAGCAACAGCAGATCAGTTCTTTCCATCTTGCATTATTCATAAAAATGTTTTTCATATGTAGACTTGTAAATATGTGGGCAACCACAACCTCATTGTAGATTGAAAATAAAAGAAGCCTTAATGTCTTATCATATGTAGGTACTATACATAAAAAAGAAAATTAACTCATGGGAAATCCACGCCTTTAGTGCATCTGTTAAAATTCAGCAAATAAAATGTCTGAAACCCCATACCATTCACTGGGGTTCAAATTTAGTTACCCAACTACTGACTCAGAAAAATTTAAACTACAATGCAAAGACTGAAGTTTTTACTATAATAAAAGTGAAAATTTCCGAATGTTGCATAAACTGTATCAACCGATTTTCTACAAATTATGTATTTTCCTGATATTACTTATTACTTTACCCTCCAGTGATAAAACAGTAAAAGGAAAACCTTGTTAAAATATCTTCCCACATCTGCTGAGAAAAATTTAATAGTAGCTCTCCTAATCCATAGCAGTATTACAATCACCTTGGGGCTTATTTAAAACTAATCTACAGATCATATACTATCTCAATGAAATATAACATATTTTGATTACCACAAATCAGGTACCACCTAGGAAAACATCTTATATTAATTTACTATGTATGGTGACGGATGTTAACTAGACTTACTGTGGTGATCATTTTGCGATATATACAAATCCCCTTGAATCATTATGTTGTAAACCTGAAACTAATATAATATGTCAATTATATCTCAATAAAAATATTTTTAAAAAGTTCAAGGAAAGGAAGTTTGGTTGTTAAAAAGCAATAACAAAAAAAGAATATGTATGTTATATTGCTTCAATTAAATTATACTTTGCCACTTTGAAATTTTCTCTATTTTATGTTATATACAAATGCATATACCCACAGAGCTTGTTTCTTTAGTTTACTGTTCTCTGAATACACTTAATTTCCATGTACTTAGGCTCTGTATCTCCAAATGGTCTTTCAACTAATCTACAAGAGTTTTTAAGTATGAAAATCTTAATAAGGAAAACCAACAACTAGGCAGCTTTAAAAGAATTACAGATAAATATTTATGATAATATTTAATATTAAATTTAAATATTTGATTATATAACATTTTAACATTAATATATACAATATTAATAATTAGTATTTAGTATATTAATACTTACATTAAATATATTAATAAATATATTTAATAAGTCAGATGTTAATAATTTAATATTTAATTAATAATGGGCATATTAATGCCCAACACTGTTTTCTTAAAATTTCTGGTTATTCTTGCCAAATGTTGGTCATAAAAAATTGCTGCTGCATCAGAAGGTTCACTCAAACTCAGCCATAGGGGTCTCTGTCCTCCTTCCTCTCATCCGCAGGGTCATCCCAGCGCCCTCCGCTCCCACAGCTGGAGCACATTCTGCGCAGCAGTTGGCAAGTCTGCCCAAAGGTCTGTGGGATGCCACAAGGTACTCTGGCCCACTCTGGTGTGAGTATGTCTCGCTAGTCATGCCAGAATGTGGAGCTGCAGAGAAGTAACATGACCTTATCCAAAGTTGCTGAATTGCTGTGTTAACTGATGAAACTATAATTCGAAAAGGAGAACTAGCCAAATGGGGTAAGATGCTAATGCTTTACATTACGAAGCTCTCTTAGATTTCCCATTTAATTGGGTCAGCTTCAGAGAACTGGCAGCTCTGGGTCTAGACAAGAGAAAGAAGAGGCTCTTTTTCCTTTCCTCCAATTTCCCTTGTCGTACAGCTAATGATGTGCACAGGAACAGGTAGCCCTTTGCAGGGAATCATTGGGATGTAATCTGAATTCCTTCCTCTAGAAAATTCCATGATCTCAATCTCTGCAATATCAGGCTTATCTTGTCCTCTAGAGGACTACGATCTCATGTTGTAGAGAAGAGCTCAGGCGTCAGTTCATCTGTCCCTGACCCTGGGGAGAGAGAGCTGGAAGAACAGGGCCCTTGAAGAAGCCAGAGACCAAAAGAAATACTTCTCATTCAGCCTACAGCCCATGAGGGACCACCCCTAACTAAGTCCTCATCCGCCCAGAAGTTACAGAGCTCTAAGCAAAGGTTCCAGGTAGGCAATTACAACCCATGCAGAAGACAATGTCATGCTTGCCTTGGCCACAGTGGGCACTGTTCTTCTCTAGTGCTACCTATGGCAGGTACAGATTCTGTCCCAGCTGCTCCTCGTGCTCTGATCACCAGCTCCTCTTATCCAATGATCTTGATTTCAATCTTGCTCACAATCACTCTCCCACCTGCCAAGTCAATCAAGCCTACCTTTACCAACACCTGCGACCATGCCCTGGCCTCTCCCTTTGCCTGTTGTTCTTGCAAGACGCTAGGCCTCCTGCCAAAGATTTCATAAGTTTCCTACTTCTGAGATAGGACTGTTTTTTCCTGGCACATCCAAGCAGAATGGAGAATGTCACAGCTGTACTTTAGACAGTACAAAGATCATGGTTCTCCATCCCCAGGACTTCCAGCCAGCTATAGGCGATGCCAACCTCAATGGATGAATCTATGTCATTAGTTCGGGAGTATATCCACCAACATCCAGCAAATGATCTGAACAAGCAATCTGATGATACCCTGAAGATGTCAGCAAGCCTAGTACAGGCTTGACTGAGTATAAAGCTGCAGCTGATAGGCTGTTTCCAGCTGGGTCAGCAAGAAATTTGGGATCAACCTAGAAAAGAGTGTACCCACGTATCAAAAGCATTTTATGCCCCTCAGATCTAGTCTCTGCTGGGCAACAGTGGAGACTTCTGAAGCAAGCTCTTGAGGATCTGCTTTGAAAGGTGATTGTCAATTGCCTGCATCTCGGGGGCAACTGTGGTTGTCTCCTAGACTTACTGCTAAGAATGGGAAATTGCCTACAGAGCGCTTTACAGATACTAACTCATTTAACCCTCATCTATAAGGCAGGGTCTGTTAATTTACAGGCGGCATTTAACAGATGAGAAAACTGAGGTGCAGAGAGATTAAGTAACTTGCCCAAAGTCAAACATCTGTGAAGTGGTGGAGCCAGGATTCTAAACCAGTTTGGCTACTAAGCCACCCAGTGAGTATTTGATGCACATTGCTCACTTACTCCTATGAGGTTGCTTATAGCTCCTCTTGACAGATGAAGAAACTGAGCCTTCCCAAGGACTCACTGCTACTCAGAAGATTTGATTGCAACGCCTGTCCTCTTTCCATTTCTACTACACAGACACAGCACATTCTATATGACCGAATGAACCTGGACAGGAATGATGCCATCTTCATAGGTCAGTGTCAAGAGGGCCACACAATTCCAGTCCAGAAATGAGCTTGCCTGAGTTGACTTATCCATCAGAGTCTGGGGTTTAGGTTGCAACTAACATCCAGCAAAAGATCTTTCATGAAGACACTTCTATTACCCCAAGATAACTCATGGCTGGTTCCCCTGTCCCATGGGAAGTTTTAAGGAGGGTGTGTAGAGAGAAGGAAGAGACTGAAGAGAGTTATGGGCCTAGAGATTTAAACTGCCCAAAGAGTAAGGATACCAGTAGCCCATACAGCACCTTTTCGTAAATTGGAAAAAGGCGCCCCTTCCTCTGGAGGGATGTAGTCCCACGCCAGGGGCGCTGCTTGGCAAGGGTAGTATGCCTTGGCAGGTAAAGTGGGGGCTCTAACTGCCCCCTTGATCTGGCAACCTTGTATCACGCGTAAGCTGTGTGTAGACCCTGAGCAGCAGCCACGAGTGTAAGAAAAACAAGGGATTTAGCATTGTCAATACAGGGGATGAGAACGGGGGAGTCCTCTATAATTTGAAAGTATAGAGTAGTAGTTAATATGTGGATTTTGGAGTCACACAGACCAGGGTTTGATTCCTGGCTCCCTGACTCACTAGACCTGGTGACCACAGGCAAGTCACCTAACCTTCTGAGCCTTCACTTCTTCATCTCTAAAACAGAGCTAATAATCCTTATGTTGCAGGGTTGCTATGAGGATCTAGTGAGAGAGAACATGTAAAACAGCACAGTGTTTAGTACACAGTCACTTTCCAATAAATGGGAGAAATTAGTTGCATAAGTTGTTGGGACACATAAAAATCACTGCCTATTTGGGAAATCACATTGTAGTTGATATTGACGATTAATGTGATATCCAAGATCGTTTCTATGGTATGTAATCTTGGTTACCCTAAGATTCAGTTTTGTCATCTATAACGTGGGGGTAATAATAGTATTTTTTCTGCGTAAGTGTGTTGTGCAGATTAAATGAGACAATATACATAGGGGTTAGCGTCATACATGGACCTTAATAAATGTTAATTATTCGTTCTTTTCCCATCTCCCTTTTCCTCCTCCTCTATTTTCATGTTAGAAGGGCATTTTCATAGCATAATGGAAATATAATTTAAGGTATAAAATACAATGCTGAGATTGTTGTTCACTTTATTTTATGGAACATTTTAGATAAATGATTTTAATTGTTAAAGTCACTCAGTAAGAAAACTGTGACTACGCTATGTATGAATTTTCTTGTCATACTTGTGTTCAGAAAACTAGAGATATTATTGAAAGCTCCTACATCTAACTAGTGTCATAAATATTTTCTAAGGGCAAACATTGTGAGCTCCTTGAGTGAATAATCTATGTGTCCAGTTTCTAGGAAAATGCCTGGCATATAGAAGATGCTAGAGAAACATTTCTTGAAAGAAAGAATGAATGTCTTACGGGCACTTTTTTCAGGAAGAAAATCCAGCTAATGTCATTTAAAAACTGTATCTTAATAAATGTATATTTAATTTATATTTAAGCAGTATACAAATTATAATTGTAGTCAATAAAAATGATTCTTTAAAAATGATGGAGAAAAACTAACCCTACATATGTCATTAAATATATTTAATTTTTTGTAGTATGTAGCATTCAACTAAAGACTATTCTGTAGACTTTAAAAATTATTAATACAAGTACATGGCAAAGGAAATTTTGTCACAGATCCAAATATCAGAATGCATTTCTGAGCATTCAAAATGGTTATAAAGATACCATCCTAACTAATGAGGTACTGATGGCAACCCACAGAAGGATGGACCTTTCTACAATAAGGTAAAATGTTTATTTTATTTTGACATTTTTCTATACATTCAACCAGCAGGAATGACAATGCATTTTTGCTCTACTTCAGGGCTCTGCATTAGAGAAGTCTCAGTACAGGTAGTGATGCCTTTGAAAGCACACTGCTATTTGTTTTGATTTCCTCTGATGTAGTGAAAAGGTCACCGCCTTTTGAAGGAGGCTTTCTTTAGTGGCGCTGAATGGTATAGTCAAAGTCAAAACAGCAGTGAATTTAATAGCAACCTCAGATTTTATAATTTAGGTGGTAGGACATCCTCTCTCTCACAATATTCTCTACATACGTCTTGAAATAAAAAATACAGTTGCCCGTTTATGCCAAGGAATCACCTGTGTCTAAGCGTGCGCGAGCGTTCTCAAGGTCTGTAGAAATGCCCCACTTTTGTTTCTCATTTGTTTCCCAAATATATTCAGAAGTTCATTTCTATTTCTCAAAGCACGAATTAATTTTAAAAAATAGCAAGTAGAAGAATACAAATTAAAGATGATTCTGTGTAGAAATCATTGGTGACTCCACCAATGATTCAAATACTTCAAACTCTAGGGCCCTTTCTCTCTGAAAGACTTTTTCCTTTGTGGGCTTGAATTTCCTGTTCACCGTAAGGTATGCAGCAAACTCCTTGCTGGAATAATGTGGATCCTCTTTCCAAATGGAAGATGGATATTTGGAAATGTGGGTCCCCTGAGAACTGAGGCCACTGGAAGCCTCACAGCTTAATTATCAGAACCGAGTACTAAGGCCTCTCCGTCAATATGACTCCACTATTCATTTCAGGAAATTTCTGTCCAGGAATTTAAGGCCGTTAACCAATAAGTAATTTCATTGTTAGCTTTAGAAACTTCTCCAAAATCCATTTATCTGAACTACAGACTTATGGACCAGGCCCTTTCTCTAGACAATACGTCATTCAGCTAATCAAAGCAGTCACCTAAAAATAATTGATACTTATCAAGACTCGGGCCAAGACGCTGCCCAGCTAAGTTCACTAATCCTAAACATTTTGTTAAAAAATGCTGTTTATAAAAATCAGTTGTGTTTATTTTTTAAAGGTAATACATGTATATGGTTAAAAATTTAAAAGGCATAAAATAGAATAGATTTCTGGAGTAAGATGGCAGCATAAATTCACCATTTATTTGCCCTTTCCTCAGAAATCACCCCAAATCAAGAATGAAAGTGGAAATCAGAAGTGCAAACTCCATCTGAATAACTGATCACTAAAATGTGGAGCCAGAGTGGGTGGAAAGAGCATCGAAGGCAGTGGAGAGGCACCAGGTACGTCACCTCTTTCCTGACCCCACCCACAGTGCTGCCCTCCCCAGAACAGTAATGCTTACCTGTCCATAACAGGTACTTGTTACCTGTTGTGTATCCTGGAGAGTCCTAGCTCTTTTTTTTTTAAATTGAGGTATAATTGACATATAACATTATATTAGTTTCAAGTGTGCAATGTAATGATTTGATGTTTGTATACATTGTGAAATGATCTAAACTCCTATATCAAGAATTCTGCCCAATCGCAATCAGATCTCCCCCCATAAAAACACTTAAACCCAAACCCAAAACCTTATAAACATCCAGCCCTGACCGATCCCTTCTGAGACATTATTAAGATTGCTGAAGTGGTGGTCTCCCTCACTGTAGTAAGTATTAAATTTCACTTCGTTTGATCAACAGATTATTCAGATGACCTTTTTGGGCAGTCTACACCACAACGGCAAATGAGAAAACTGAGGGTCAGATAAGCAAATTTCTTGAGGTTACAGAGGAGCAGAGCCAGACGCCAGCCTGGGTCTTCTAACACCAAGTCCAGTATCCTACATTAGACCTGGGGGGACCCTGAAGATCACCTCCTCCAATCTAAGCTATCTGGAGCCAGGCCTCTAGATAGCTTAGATCAGGGATTTGTTTTCTATTATTCCCCCAAATATTTGTAATTTTTAAACAAAATTAAAAAAAAAAATTGTAAATTTTAAAAAATTCTAAGTCATCATTTCATAACATCTTCTTCTTCCATCACACTGGATTTAAAGTTTATGTGACTTATCTCTATCTGCACCCAAATCTGGCCAAATGCCCACCTGTGATGTACTTGCCCAAGTGATTCAGCTCAGGTCTTCTTTCCATGCCTCCCTAGACTTCTCTTGCCTGCCTCCCTGGGGAGGAACCTCTCAGATGAAACTAAAGACAATAAGTCTATGAAAATAAAAAACAGGAAAATGAAGACTGACGGAACACTAAAACAAGCCTCTGCAGGACTTCTTTTCTTTTGTATCAAGGCAGATCCATCTGTCAAGATCCTGAATCTGGCCTCCTTGTCTTAAAGCCCTGTCCTTCCTTCAAAGCCTCCTTTCAAAATGCAAATGGTCGTAGGAGAGGCCATTTTTTTTCCAGCTTTATTGAGGTATAATTGACAAGTAACATTGCATAAATTCAAGGTGTACAACATGATTTGATATATGTATATATTGTGAGATGATTACAACAATAAAGTTAGCTAACACATCCATTTCCTCACAGTTACCTTTTTTTTAAGTGTGTGGAGAAAACAAGATCTACTCTCTTAGCAAATCTCAAGTATACAATATGGTATTGTTAACTATAAGCACCATGCTGTACATTACATCCCCAGAACTTTTTCATCTTACAACTGGAAATGTGTATCCTTTAGCCAACATCTCCCCGTTTCCCCCACCTCCCAGCCCCCAGCAACCCCCAATCTACTCTGTTTCTTTGAGTCCTGCTTTTTCTAGATTCCACATGTAAGTGAGATCATACAGTATTTGTCTTTCCACTTATAAGTTACCCAGGGACCCTGGCACAGTTGAATTAACAGAAAGAAAGGTTAGGGCTCAGGGACAGAGAGGCTCCCACAGAGTAGGAAGACACTGAGAGACTGGCGGAAATTTTTCCTTCTTCCCCCTTTGGTGTAGGCCTTTTTGAATCATTTACCCTGAGGTGACTGTAAATATTTTCCGTTTCTCTCTTTTTAATTTTTCTTTCCTCCTCTTCTTTCTTTTTTCCTCTTAACTGTTATTGTTGTTCTTTGGGAACAAAGAAAAATGCCCATGGATCCATAGACATGGACCCAATCTATTCTTGACTTTCTAACTTACAGATAACATCATAATGCAGGTATGATATTATTATTATTACTACTGTTATTATTGCTAGTGAAAAAAAGATAAGTACACCCAAAGAAACTATCAGTTTAACCTCCTGCACTTGTCCTAATTCTTGCAGAGACTAGTGGAGCAGCAATGAGGAACACATTCTAACAGAAGAAAAAAGGTCAACGACTTTTCTAAAGACCAAATTTGTATTCTTAAAAAAAAATTAAAATTTTTTTTTCTAATAGTGGCCTCTTATTTCCTGACATTCACAGGGTAAACAGCTCAAGCAGCCCCAGGGAGCTCCCTCTCATTTTGCAGTGTGCTAGGCTGCAGTAAAATGCCAGTGGCTCTGGGTGTCCCTCAAGCTACACAGTTATTGGGCAAGTCTGAGGGCATCCCTCTTCCCCGATAGTCTTAAAAATTTTGCTCAGGTATCCCATAAATTTTCCCTTTTTAAAACCACTTCTGTACATTTAAAAATCAACAACTAAATTTTCCCCTCACAATGTTAATTAGCAGTAAAAGATGTAATTTCTGGCATTATTATACATGTGCTTTAGATAACTTTGAGAAAACATTGGAGAGTCTCATCCATCCAATCCATTCAATTTTATGACACTGGGCACCTATGAAGTCAGTTTTCACTGCCAAACCAATCAGCTAAATCTGTTAGAAAAAGTCTGAATTTATTTCTCAATTCAAATAACATGTTAACACAAGCCCTTGTGACATCCATGTTTTTTCTAAGGCCTAACTCTAAGGTAGATGAATTCTTGGAAGAAGGTTTTCCAAAAATTTGTCACCTGGATGGATAATAAGGTACGGCCCGATGGGACCCTCCTTTTAGAGAAAGCCATGTGAGAATAGTCCCTGTGTTTGACAGCCCAGAGGATTTTACATCCCAGATCAAGACACCATAGTTACACCTTTCTTTCAGATGGGTGAGAGAAGGTTTCACCTTTCTTTTGTAAACTGGGAGAGAGGTGAATAAGGAAAGGGTGATGGAAAAGGAAAAGTGGAAGATCAAATTTGAGAAAGAGTACACAGGGAAGTGAGGCTCTGGAAATCACTTCCTTCCAAGCATCCCCATCTGCTGATGCCCTGGAAGTCTCTGGGAATCCCTAGGGCATGTTCACCTTAGCTGGAAGGTAGTTATTCTGGGCAGGTGAGTGAAGTCATTTTGGTTCCTAAGTTGGCAGGTAGATTCTCAATACAGGCCAGAGTACTACAATCTCCCTGTGGGTGACTTCTGGTTTGAGGCAGAATTCTCTTCCCTGTGAGCGCATGAGCACTCCTGTAGGGCTGGTCCAGCACATGATGTTTTGTGTGAGGGAGGGAGAGTTTTCAAGACACCTGAGTGTGAGGTCACCCTAGGGATTTACTCTGCCAGGAACCTGTCCAGTATAGTTACAGCTTGAGTAAAGGCCCTGAAGTACCACGTAGTGTTCAAGGCTGGCCTCATGGCATTATCTGGTGGTAATGTCAAGAATGAGCCAGTTGGAAGCAAACCAAGGCTGGGATACAGGTTGTTAGAAATTTGTTTAGAGGCTTTTCTTTTACTGTTTCAATGAGACCTTTTAGGTTCATTTCATCATATTCCATGGTGATAATATACAAGCTCTAGAAATATTTATTCTCATCTCATAAAACCTACTCCAACACATACTCAACTCTATGCATGAATCATGAGCCCATAAAAAGAGTAATACAGTCATGTGCTGCATAACAATGTTTTGGTCCATGATGGACCGCATATATGATGGTGGTCCCATAAGATTAGTACCATAGAGCCTAGGTGTGTAGTAGGCTATAGTACATACTAGTAGGCTGCAAGTACTATCTAGGTTTGTGTAAGTGCACTCTGTGATGTTTGCACAATGAAAAAATCACCTAACGACGCATGTCTCAGAATATATCCCTGTTATTAAGCATCGTGTGACTGTACACAGAATACTCTCTTGATCAGTTAGGATTGTTTAGGCACACAAATTTCAGGTAGTGTTATAAAGTCAAAATAGTTTCTCAAATCATACATATTAGCCTTATTTCCTCATTGCAGTTATCCAAGTTATAGTATACACATTCTGGCGAAAATGCTTTATTGACTATTCTTAGTAATGAAGGTAGGGTAGAAGAGAACCTAACTCCTTCTACTTATAAGTTTAGAGAAGTCTTCCTAGTAAGAATTTGTCCGTTCACCTTGTCAACCATTTTACCTCCAGCTCCCAATATGAGTTGTGTCATTTGCATACATCTACGTAATATATGCACCAATAAATTACAATCCAAATACTTATGAATTTTTATACTGATCAAGTTACTCTATATTTTAACACAGTCATATAAAATACTTTTAAGTGGCTAGCTTAATTTTCCTTTCTGATACTTCATTTCAAGGTAGATTTTAGAAAGTAGCATTAAAATTATATGTTTTCATAAGCATTCTAAAATGGATATGCTTTTGATTCTTATAAATTTTAAATAAATTTATTCTTAATAAATTAATAAATCATAATTACTTTAAAAAAGCTTACCCTTTTGCTATTTTTCCTTTCGATTGTGATTTAGCCTTTAGATATCACAAAAGACATACAACTTGGAAGAGCAATAGTAAGTTATTTTCACCTTTTTGTAAATGTTTATACTTATAAATTATGTTTAAATGCATAAAAAGAAAAGAAATGGCCAGTTGAGCTAATAAAATATTATTCTTTCAGGGAAGACAGTAATGATGTATTTGGTATTATTCATAAATACATAGATACCCAAACATACCTTCTAAAGGGAAGTATATATTGATAGAACATTAGTTCATTTAAAAAAAAACAGCTCGTTTTGCTTAATATAGTCCCACCTTTGTTTAAATATATATCAGTGTTTAACGGTGTTACCTTAAGATTTTAGTGACTGCAGTCTCCTTTTCCAGAAGGTTCCTTGCTCTGATGCTGAAAACAGACCTGCGAAGCTGTAAAATTGAGTATAACTTTAGTTTTGGAATGTAAAGGGGTAATATACTGAAAAATAATTAAATACATTAAATAGATAACATGATTAAAACATTAAACATGATTTTTTTCACTAAAGCATCATCATACGATTGATTCTACCATTTAATTTTTATTTCTATTTTTACTTTTATGTGGGCAGAACTGCAAACAAGCTTGTGGGGCCACATGTCACAGCCATGGGGGTGATGCACTGGCTATGCTCACTAGTAATAATGTCATCTTACATCTGAACAGGCTTTTCAGTTTCCAAAGAGTTTAACATTGAAACAAATATTGGACTCATTATTCTCACTGTTTAGTAAAATGTTCTCTAATCCTCATGACGTCTGTTTCAAGTTCTTGGCCTGTGACCCAATACCAATCTGAATGATGAGTTTAGGAGCTGTTTTGTCTATAGGCATGAGACAAAGGAGATGAGCTTCCAAGGTTTCTTCCTAGTTGGCAATGATGAAATTCCTCCAGGGAAGAGAAATAAGAAAAAAAAATCTTGGAGGTTGACTACAAACCAGAAGATACACTCCCCAAACTCAGCTCTGTCCTGCTTGATAGTTGCAGATGTCAGACTGGTGACAGGTGTACAAGGAGCCAAGTGGACAGGAAGAGGGCAGAGAAAGAAGCTCACCATCCTGGGAAGATTCCTAATAACTAGGAACTAGAAGGCGTAACTCCAGTAGTCAGACCACAGATAATAACTGGATAATGACCTGTACATTTTGATCACAGATTAGATTAGATTTTCTGAGCATCAGTATGATACTAGTGACTACTGGAGATATATGGTAACTAGAATCAGAGTTCTTGCTCACTAGAATTGAAAACCTAGTTAGGAAGGCAAGGCCATGACACATGAGATTATCAGTAAAAAGCAGATACAGTAGATAGTAAAGCGCTAGACGTTATGTGCAGAAAAGATGAGAGGGGCCATAGAACTCTGGGTGGAGGAGAACAGTGTGTCTGAAATTGTTAGCAAAGACTTAATTGAAGAAGTGAAAGTTGTATTGGGCCTTGAAGGAGGGTTCAGATTTCTACAGGCAAAGGAGGCAGTGGGTGAAGGGCTCAAGCTGTAAATGCGTGCACAGGGCAAATAAATTCGGTGCCAACTATCTGTACAAGCGCTGAGCGAGGTGCGTCTTTTAAGCAAGGCAAGTGGAGGAACACCATATGGCCTCCCATGTTTCAAACAAAGGTGAGGGAGAAAAAAAAAGCAGGAGACAGAACAACTCTGTATTCAGTAAAAACAGACCACTCAGTTTCTTTTAAACAAGGGTTAGGTAACTGAAGAGCGGAGTCACAGAGCTCCAATCTGCAAACAAACCTATAATCAAATGCTATGATGTCAACCTGTACGTCCATACTGCCATAGCTGGGGAAGAGCTGGCTGTCACAACTTGGTCTTTTCAGCCAGAACTGACAACCTAGATAACAGCATAAGCAGCAATGTCATTTTCATAATTCACAGCAGATCAGCAATAAAGGGAAGGATCATTGAACACACTGCAATTTCCCTTAACTGAGATTGGTTTCATTATTGACTAGAACTCTTAAGAGAATAAATTAACTGTAGGTAGGGAAACAAGAGTGGATGTCCTTTGTTTTTCTGAAATTATATTTTCAGGGTAGCGTAAAAAAGGCTGTTAACCAAGATATATCATGAAACTTTCTTGCATCTTCTCCCCTCCACTAAAGAGGTGACTTTGGCATTGATTTAACCTCCCCGAGTTAACAGCATATCTCCTAAGGAATGTTGTTGCGAGTCACTTTTGGAGACAGAAGACTCAGCTGAAAGGCGCCACGATGGTTGCGCTTCTGCTCTTCGATACCTAACTACACACGCAGTCATGAGAAAGGCCCGGGCTACAGAGGCCCCAAGAGTGTAGGTTTAGGAGAGGACTGAGGACCCCACAACTCTTACTCCATCTTCAAAGGACAAAGGTGTATCTTAGCTGTCTTTCTCTTAGTGTAAGATGACGGTCTCAACTCAGTCACCGAGCTACTGCCTCTGTAATTGAGCAGCTGACACTTAAAATAGTGTTCTTCATGTTGGGAAAAACCTTTGCCGAAACTGGAGATAATATCTATTATATTCTTCCCAAAATTATTTCTGCACTGCATATGATTGCTAAAGGGCTACCAAGTCTCCCTTGTCCTAAACTTGAACTAATTAAAACAAAATACACTATTAATCTGTACAAGGGGGTACTTGAGAACTATTTTTATAATAACAGCAGAAGTAGAAGAATAAATACGGTAAAAGAAGAACTTTATTTCAGCTTTGGGATGTTCTTGAAAGAAGAAAGAGAGATATCTATCTCTATAGCTATCTCTATCTCTATATCTATCCATCTATCTACATTTGATAGTCTAGATATGTATTTAGATAGCCATATATTTTAACTGTTCTTTATCCCAGTAAATAAAGAAGGCCTACAGTGATTATCTAGTTATCCCATCAGTTTTTATTTCTGTAGTAAAGCTTTGCACATTTCTTTTAGCAAAGGACATTCTCTAAGTAACTCAGAGCTACACTGCTCGGCAGTGCCCTCTTCTGGCTCCGAAAGATACTGACAGTCATCTGAAACGATCAAAACACTTAAGGAATACAGAGACCTATTTCATGAAAAATAACTTTAAATCTGAAATTCTAAATTACAGCTATGAAACGTGCCAGTAATTGTTAATCTTGTATATAAACATATCAGAGATGTAGGACTTAAAAAGAAGGGTATGGGTGACATTTACATAGAGTTTGCATCGAAAAAAATAAAAGATGAGTTGAAAAGGCTTCTTTTTTTTTGGTGGTTATATTTTGTTTTTAAACCTAATGTATTCAACTCCACAAGATAACCATTCTTTGACTGAATTAATAATCAAAAGCAAATAAATTAAATTTAAATGTTCAAACAATACAGAGATGATTTTTTTTGTCTTCAATTTTAATTCAAAAGATATTTCTAGAATTGTGCACTTTAACATGGAATTCAAGAGCTGGGAAGTTCAAATCAATTTGTTGAGTTATTCATGATTGAATAATTCGGAGCTGATGGACACGGCAATGGATGGATCTAGCTGAGTTTTTGGCAATGTCTTTTAAGTGTTTTAATCTACAGGTTCCCCTTTCCTCCTTACAGTTGAGGAATCTGGACCATCTGACCTGTTGTACCCAGGAGTCTGGATTTTGCTAAGTGCACGTTCATAGCGTAGTTCACGACGTTCCTCTGTCCTCTGTATTTCCTGCAAATTGGCAGCTGGATCCAGAGTTTCATCAGACACAGGTTTGATCCCATTTAGCAAGGCCACAGGTGTTGTCATAGTCTTTCATCAGAAGGCACACAATGTCTGGTTGTCTCTCTTTTTGTGATGTCAGTAGCATCGATGTACATTGCTTAGATCGTCGATTCGTTCAGTTGTAAAATTGTCATTTCTTTTTCATTTATTAGCTGGAATATTTCTACAATAAGGTACTTTCCCTCATGTATTATTTGGTTATTCAGTAGTACAATTCATAAGGAAAATGCAAGGTAAATGCTTGATTCCTGACATTTACTTATTAGTTTTTATATGATTAATTGATTTTCTATCATGGTCTTAAGGTGACCAATTACTACTTTAAAAATGTCATTATTCAATGTTACTGCAATAAACAAAAAATTAAAAAAAATGTCATTATGAACTCAAGGATTTAAACATATTCAATTGGTTTCAATCTATTACAATTATCATCCTTCTTGTAGGTCAAATTATCCCAACTGTGCTCACTGGGAGCTGTTTTCAAGTTTGGCCCACAGGTTTTTTTGACACGATTCTAGTAGGTTTTGGCAAAGCTTCCTCGTTCTCAAGTATGACAAGATGTTCCAAGCTCATCTTGTATGCTTCCTATTCCAAATCAACAATTTTCTCCAGGAAGCCCTGGTTTATTTATTGAGAAATGGTGTTTCAAGAACATAATCTAGACTCCAGTGGGGGATACTCATTGCTACTGAGTTGGTCATTGTTTTGAGGACTTTGCCTGAGTTTATCCTGATATTTTCAATTTAAATTCAGGACACAGGGTTTTTGCCTAACGTCTTCTCTTTTTTTCCTCACACATCAAGACTCTTGATGCAAGGACACGGGGGATGACAGAACTAGACTATCTCATAATTACTCATTAGTTTTAGTTTACATTTCATAGACAGTGGTCTCAGAATTACAATACCTATTCTAACATAACAATGCAACTAATGCATATTTTTAAAGTGTCTGCATATATTCTCCCCATTCCCCTCTCTCATATGTATACTTGTACTTTACTCATCTTAGCAGAGCAAATAGCTATTACATGTTTTAGTCTTCATTTTAATCCTCATGTACTCTACACAAAATTATATCTTGAATGCTCACCACCAGTTCTTATGTCAATATCTTAGAGTCACTTCTGCAGTTCATTTTGGTTGTCTGAAGTATGTTTTTCAGTAATTTCCTCAGGAAAGGCTCACAGGTACAATATTACTTATATCATACATTACTTACATTCTTATATCTTGATAATAGTTTTTATTGTCCCTGTAAACTCATCAGTTTTCCTCGATATAAAAAACCTGGCTCACATATTCTCTCCCTAGGTATCCTATATGCGTTACTCTAAGTTCTTCTGACATACAGCATTACTGCTTAAAAGTGATGGTAATCTAATGTTTTTTTCTTTATAATAATCACTTGTTCATTTTCGGCTAGATATTAATTTTTTTTTTTAATTTCAAGTCCTGTAACGTGTCTGGAATATGTCTTACTTGTGGTCATTCATGGTTGATATTTTCAGGTACATGGTGTATGCTTTCAATATGTAGTTACAAATCTTTTTATATTTCAGAAAGTTTAGTATTTGTTCTATTCTATTGCTTTGGTTTTCTTCTTTCGGGATTTCTATCACTAGATATTGGACCTTCTTTGACTTTCTTCAATTTGTCACTTTCTTTCAAATTATTTTCATCTCTTTCTGATTTCTTAAAATTTCCTCTTCACTTTCTATTTCACTTAAGGCATCAGCTAATGTATGTAATCAGTTTATGTTCCTTCTAGTTTAGTCTCGTTGCTTTTATTTATAATTCTCTCCTAGTTCTAGCATCTCATGTATGAGTTTTTCTAATTCATATTTATGTTGCTATTCTGATCTTGGGTAATCTGTAATGTCTTTTAACTCATTTTGCAATAGTATGCTACAGTTTGAGTTCTTTGTGGGCATGTCTTTATGGCATGCTTTCACTACGTACAGGGCCAGTATTCTGCTCATTCTTTTTTTCTTATAACTTTTGTAGGGAACTTGATTTTGATAATTTTCTGTTGCTCATCTTTATGCAAAATTAGTTTTCCTAAATAGTTCAGTATTTCTCTTCTAACTTCAGAGCTTCCTCTTCTCTTGTTTTAATCCAGTGACTAGATATGGCAGCTTTCTTTCTGGGATTTCCTGGCTCTGTTCCCACTCCCCCCTGACACCATCAATTTTATCTGGATCTGCTTGTTCCTTTATCACTCTTGTCACCAGCTCGTTCAATTTTGATCCTACTCCTGGATGTTTTTCTTCAGTGTGGAGGTAAGAGGGTGTCTTCCTGTTCCCAGAACCATTAGATGCCCTGTAACTAACCCTGGCTTCTTCCCCAGTAACTCCACATGTTACTGACTGATTGCTTATATCCCCCCAAATTCATATGTTGAAGCCCTAACTCCCAATGTGATGGTATGAGGAGATGGGGCCTTTGGGAGGCAATTAGGTTTAGGTGAAGTCATGAGGATAGAGCCCCCATGATGGGATGAGTGTCCTTAAAACAAGAGGAAGAGACCAGAGCTCTTCCTCTTTCTGCCATGTGAGGACACAGCAAGAAGGCAGCCATCTGTGAACCAGGAAGAGGAACCAGACACTGAATCTGTTGGCACCTTGATCTTGGACTTCCCAGCCTCCAGAACTGTGAGAAATAAATGTTTATTGTTTAAGCCATCCAGTCTACGGAATTTTGTTATAGGAGCCCAGACAGACTAAGACGCTATGTAGCTCATGTAGCTATTGGTTTGTCTGCACCTGCTTGTATTTAGGGTTTGTTGATTACATAGTTTCTTTGTAAATGTTGTCTATGGGTTTTTGGTTTTGTTATCTAGGTATTCTGTTTACTTTACTGTGGGAATTCAAGGAGATTCAAAAACTATGCCTATGCCTCTGTCAACTTTCCAGAAGGCTCCTTCATTTTCCTTGTTGAATTTTGATGCAGATTTATCACTTTTATTAGTCTTTTCAAAGAACAAAATTTTAGTTTTATTGATATTATCTTTTGCTTCTTTTTCCCCCATTTGATTAATATCTACTTTTATGTTTATTATTTATTTCCTTCTGCTGTCATAGTGTTTTGTTTTTTTTTTTTGGTTGATATTTTTCTAAATATTTGAGTTGAATACTTGGAAGATTAAGGTCAGACTTTATTCCTTTACTAAATATTGATTCAAGGCAATAATTTTCCCTCTAAAAATGCTTTTAGCTACTTCTCACAAGTTTGATATATATGTGTTCACTATTTTTCAGTTCTAGACTTTTTCTTTCCCTTGTGAGTTCTTCCATGCCTCCCAAATTATTTAAAGGTAGTTTTCAAATTTCAAAATGTGTGAGTGTTTTTTGTGGTTGTCATTTGGTTTCTAATTTCATTACATTTTGGTCAAACAATGTCTTCTCTAGGATACTAATTTGGTATATATTTAGAATTCTTTTGTGGTACCGTAAGTGGGCATGTTTTATAAATCATTCGTGTGTTCTTGAATCAGAATGTGTAGTCTCTAGTCATTGAATGAAGAACTGCCCATTACATGAAACTGGTCAACTACATTTCAAATCCTCTAAATCTTTATTAATTTTCTTGGCTCTTTGATCACGTGGAGATGTTATATATATATTTTAAACTTAATCTTCAAATGAATCCTCATAGGTAGGTAATATTATCCCTCTTTTACAGATAAGAAATCTGAGGTTCATGGAAAATAAGTTGTCTAAGATTACTCAGATAATAAATTGCAGAATTACGATTATAACTCTAGACTGTACAGTTTCAGTGTTCAAATCTTTTCACTATATCATGATGTCTATGTAAAATGTCCCTAGGCTTAACAGTATTAAAAAAGCATTTTCCAAACTATACTGCAATCAAACAGTGTCTGCTTGACTTGAAAGATTTGGTTCACACATATAACAAGTTCTTATTTATCCCAAATCCTACTGCAAAATCTAAACCAGCCATTTTTACCCCTGTTCTATACAGGCATAATTGATTTTCAGAATAACCACCCTGAAGTACTAAAAGAGATCAATGAACTTCCCTAACCCATTAAAACCACCATGGTTATAGTATTTATATTTTAGATTTATTGATTCCTTAAAGTCAGGGATCTGTTACAACTTTCAATTAACCAGAATATTAATTCAATGTATTCAATCACTTGGGAGTAAGCGCAGACCTGTCAAGGAATATTAGATCCCTCTGGGGTGCTGCAGTACTTAGATCTGAGAACTGTAGTTTCACTCCAGTAATCCCCATCAAAATGAAGCCATCAATATTTATTTGAGAAAGAAAACTGCAAATATCCTAAGTATTTGACTAACTTTTTTGATTTGGAGTTGTTAACAATACATTTCTGTTTATAACTGGGAAAAAGTTTGAGGCCTCATTTTTCTTTTCTCACTTTGAAAATATTAACAGATTGATGATAAATGGGAAAGTGTTTATAAAAACACATGACCATAAAGCACAAAATCACGGTCCAACGAACAGGGCTTGATGAATGTCATTTCTGCTAGAAAGATGTAGTGCAATTACTGTAATGAGCCACTTTATTAAGTCTCCCACATAAAATACAGTAATTGGAAATAAGCAATTACTTAAAATTACATAGGTTGAAAGTGGTAGGTACCTGATTTGTCTGTATTTGAATTTTTCATGCATCTGTGAACTGAAAATTAATCCCAAAGTGCATATGACAGATCATGTGTACAGCAAGATGTTTCTATAAAATAAACTTTTTATGGAAACTACATTATGCTTGGAAAGGTGATTAATGTAGGTGGCAGCAAGATTAAAATGTCATATTACAACGTATAGAAAGGTGAATGCCATTATAATGTCATGTTATGAAGTTTTGACATATGTCTTAGATGTGAATTTTGCGAAAAGGGAGTTTTAGATGATGGGTCAAGATTTCTGGTCTTACGTTATTTTAACATTATAAATTCTGAACTCTGAAAAACACCAGGCATAAAAGTTAAAATATATATATATATATAAATTCTTATGTACACACACACACCAAATCTTTAGGGCCTTATGAACCTAGCACACGTGGATCCCTGCTCTGTGTGTGAAACATCTTTCCCTTTCTGTGAATTCCACTAGATCGTAAGTGCCATATGATTAGGACGGTGTATCCCTTGTCCACGACATTTTCCTCCATTGTCTAGCACTGTGCATCGTTGGTTCTTGAAATGTATTTGAAGAGTGAATAAATTTATTAATACTCTACATTCTTATGAAATGAATCTTAAGAAGACAATCCTTATTTTCTTATGAAGTGAATCCTTGAAATAACAAACGTGAATCAGGTAAAAATCACAAAGGAGGACTGCTTATTTTGAAATGCATTGACTCACTTGGTATATAGAAAAATCTTGTAAAAGTAGAAAATAAAATGATTGGAAACTTAATTGGCTTGACTTCTTTGCACTTGCATTTTGTGACGATGCTTTAGTCACCAAAGCAGTAGCCTGTGTCACTGTAGATTTGGGAAAATCTCTGACACCTTACACACCAGATGGACTAGTATAATGATAACTGATGATGCAGAGAATCAGGGAAAACCAGTATCTTCAATTATTGAAAAAAATTAGATATGTCTAATACACAGAGCTTACAGGTAAGAAACTATAATACATGCTAGGTAGATTTTCAATTATAGAAGTAAAAGACAAAATGACTTTATGGTCATAGCTCATATAAACAGAAAGACAAAGACTGAAAATCTACAGAGATAAAAAAAAAAAAGATGAGCAGATTTATGATTCTGGGAGAAAATGCCAGATGCTTTTAGCCACGCAGCTGTTTGTGAATTTAAAATCCACGGCACTCTGATAATACAAGGGAGCAGTCCTTGGTCTCCAATTATGATTCAATTGTATTTGAACTTCAGGTCCAAATGACAGAACATCGGCAGCAGCAACAACTATAACACATTGAGACTGTCTATCACTTAATGGGAAATAAAACTCACAAGGACAACTATACTCAAAAGAGAAGAATGTTAAAAAATACAGTTATGCTTTGTTTAACGATGGGGACATGTTCTGAGAAATGCAGTGTTAGACAATTTCGTCATTGTGTGAACATCATAGCGTGTACTTACACAAACTTAGATGTTATAGCCTACTACACACCTAGGCTTTACGGTACTAATCTTATGGGACTACTGTTGTATATGTGGTCCGCTGTTGACCGAAACGTCGTTATTTGCCTCATGACTGTAGAGCTAAATGTAATTTCAAAGATAGATTTAGCTGCAACTCTCAGCTCTCTGATATCTGTTTTGGAAACGGTACCAAAACTCTTGATTAAAAACCTTCTCTACTACCTATAAAAGATTCTCCGTCCTAGACTGGTTTACTTTTGGCTCTCACTGAATGTACACCTAAAGAATGCAAACAAATTATGTACATATAATCCCAAACTAAAAATGATTACACAATTAGATATTCTGCCAAAAGAATCATTGACAGAGAATTCCTACTCTCATGGTAGTTGAAAGCAGTAAAATGTGTTTTTCACCCAGGACCCAGCCCACCGTTCACGTGTAAAGGTCCTCAGTAAACGACTGTCAATGAAGGAACGCGCACTCAAACGCAGCCGCATTTTGATTTGAGCTCAAAAACATAATGCAAAGATCAATAAAAACAAAAAAAAGGTTTGCATTTGTACTATGTATTTTTTTGTTTCCTCTCCATTAGTGTGAATAAATGGGCAACCAATTATCTACTTCAGCATTTTTATGCTAAAGAGAGAAGTGCGTAGGGTTTTCGTATTTGATGAACACCACGTCTCCCCTTCCTCGGAACACACTACCCTGCATCTTCACGCTACAGCCCCTGGTTAGGCGGTGGGCTCATGTAACTTCCCACTCCCCTCCTAGAGATATGTCTTGAATGGCATTGCAGAGATGCTAAGCTATCATTTTAGAAAATTCTGTCAGAAGAGTAAAAGCCCTAAAGATGAAAACAGTTGTTCTCTTTCTTTAGGTGAGTAAATCATCATCCTGGAAATTATAGATCAGCCTGAGTAACTTGCTACGTGCAGAGTTACTGGAACAAATCATCAAACACTCTATAATCACATAGAGAATTATAAAATGCTGCACGGCAATCAACAAGGCTTTGTGAAGAGTAAATCTTTCCAGAACAATTTAATTTACTTCTTGAGATTTTAAGACACCAGGTAGACAATGGGGGTAGTAACTGAAATATCATCAAAAATCAGACAAAAAAAAATCAGCGTCATGGATGATAAGGAAAATAAATCAGTAATTAATACATTGTGCTCAACCAGACTGTTACATCTGAAGGTTAATTTGTTTATGTAACTGTCTTTTGTCTTGACTGATGAACATAAGTGTATTTGCTGAGTCTGACTTCACAGTATGCTTTAATGTCAGTAACCTTTCTTACCTGGGATGATAGGCATGTAACATATGCTATGCCAGGCACGACGCTAACCATTTAACATATATTATTTAATTCTCATAAGAAACCTTGGAAATAAGAATTATCTCTATTTTATAGATGAGGACTGGAACCTACATCACTTAATAGTCTTAATCACTATTCTACTCTGCTTCTCACAAGCAGTTCTTGTCAAGCACATTATGCTTTCTGTGCCTTTCCACACGCTTCCCTCTCCGCCTGGAGCACCTTCGCTCAATCTTCCTGCTCCTGTAAAAAGGACTTAGTGGGTCCTGTCTCATGTTCCTGTAATACTTTCTACTTTCATCTATTTACCTGTGTTTCTCCCTGTTAGACTAATGCTTCTAAAAGGCAGAGATATCTTGCTCACTGTTGAATTCCCACAGCCCAGAAGAGTGCCAGGTGAATAACAAGTGTTCCATAAAAGTTTGTTGAATGACTGAGTGGACGTTGAAGACTTAGGGAAATGAAAAGGGTAAACAAAACATAGCAATTACTTGTATCATTTTCCTCCTTATTTTGTTCATGGGTTAGCGTTAATTGTGAGGGTTTATTACGGAACTTGCTATATGCTTAGCAGAAAGGAGGCAGGTAAGAGAGAGCAGACATTGCCCTATTGTTGGAAAAAAATTCACTGTTCTTTATCATACAGGTTCCCATACTGTACTAGGAAGTGCAGGAGCTCAAGAGGTGGCTGGGACAGCCCTCATCCCTCCATCTGTCTCAGGCTAACGTGGGTCTGTGAGGTTCCCTCACGTTTCCTGACACTGTAGGTTCTGACTCCAGAAATGGCACATCAACCAGGACAGCAGGGCCGAAAGATGAGGGAGCTCAGCCAGAGAGCAGGGAGAGTGCCCACATCCAACCGTGGTGGAGACCTTGACTTGGAGGAGATGATTCACTTCTGAAGACTGAGTGGGCTGCTGTTATTACCAGGGTTACTGGAAAGCCACGTTCAGGACTCGGTTTATTCACAAGCACTCTACTGAAGAAACCTAGGGTTTAATTTCAATCATACGGTCAAAAAATGAGTAGAAAACCATTGCCTGATTTCCTTCGGGTTGGAACTTAGAAAAACTCCTCTCAGGATATGCAGGTTTATCCTTTAAACAGGAAGAGAGGGAACCCCTGGTGGGTGCCCCCAGTGTGGGAGTGAGAGGGGGAAGGAGTGTGGGAATTAGCCCTCTGGAACACCATTTCTGTGGAGTCTGGAAGGGCAGCCATTCATTGCAAGGGAGTAGAGGGAAAACGCTGTTTCCCGTCTTTGTCCTTTAGGATCTGCAACCGCGGCTTAGAGATTTTACATTTTTGTTTGCTCCTTGTTTACAGGGAGAAGGACAGGCATTTCAGGCTATGTGATAAAGGTAATCAAACAGGGCTATTTTTAAAAACATGGTCTCTGCAAAGCAAGGTTGCCATGGGAATTACTGATGGTTGTTCAAAGCCAGGGTAATTACTTGGAGAAAATCTTGCCTAACACATGCTTTCGTGTTTCCTGCATTGTTTAATCAAAAAACACCCCCACCTTTTGTTGTCAGGATTTTTTTTTTCTTTAACTTGTGATCTTCAGGTTCCTGGGGACTCAGTGTTTTCCTTGGCAACAGACAAGTGCTTCCCTCTAGTGCAGTGGGAGTCAGAAGTGTCTCCTTACAGGTAATCATTAAGGGAAAAGTTTTATTTTATTGCTCATTTTTTCATGTTATGAGAATCACCGAGAAGACAGCGTCTCATTTTCTTTTTATTTCTTACCGCTCTTTAAGGAGAACAGCCTCAATTTGCATTACTTGGTGCTGGGAGAGGTTCTTCATGTGGCGTGAAGGACCGTGCCATCCACTTGACACTGACTGGCATTTCCAAAGGCAATTGGGATTGTAACAGAAATTTTCAAGTGCTAGATGAAAAATACTTTACCAGGGAGGCTAACAGTGGTATCATCTCTGTTCAAGACTTTTGTTGTGTGTTAATGTATTTATTTTAAGGGGCTTTAGGGTTTCTTAATAAAAATCCTAGATATGGATTTCTTGCCTAAATATGGCAAGAAAAAGGCTTGCCATATTTAAAAATACAAATACCAGACTATCTTCTCTTTGATTCTGCTTCCCTTACATCCTCACCGCTGAAATTCATCATGTGAGAGTCTCTGTTTTGGGTTTCCCTGGCCCAATGGCACTCAAGAAGGATGACAAATCCCAAGTACTCATGAAGACGGCCAGGAACTGATGGGAGCTGAAGCCGGAAACAGTGGATCCTGAAAGGAATTGTTAAGTCTACTTTTCTGGCAACCCAAATAAAGTCAAAGCTTTACGAACGGAAGGCAGCACTGGTAAGTCTCCTTACTGCTGCCACGATCAGGTAGGTGCTGCTGAAATGAAGAGAAAATATGTTCTCTACATCGCACTTTCTGAATTGGAGCATTTATCCAGATAATGAAGGCCGTAAGGTGATAAACAGTATTATTGCGACCACAGTTTATCTACATATGGGCCAACTAGGCTTACCTGGGATGAAGGGCAACCTAACCATCACTGATAATTTTCCTTGTATAAGATCACGTATTGTGTGTTTCAATCAACCGATCTTATAGATGGAGGACTGCCTGCAAGCTTCAAAAATTCTAGTCTCTTTTAGATGCTGAGTGACTTGGACACCACTGAGGAGCAGCGTCTTTGCTAGTTCATTATACTCTAGGAGATCACGAGAGAGGCTCAAGTGTAAGATTACAGAATAAAACTATAAAAATTGTTATCTGACTTTCAGTTAGTTCAAAATAACCGTTAAATGAGAAGATAAAAAGAAGCCACAAAAATATAAGGACATTAGACAAGTCAGAAACGGCATCTGAGGTTCTTTGACCTAACCCAATACAGAGATCATCATCCCTGGGAGGGATGATGGTGAGCACACAAAGCGTGCGCCAAATTCCCCTTAGACTCCTCCCCCACCCGCCACCCACCACACCTACCAAGAATCTTTTTATTTTTTTCCTTGCCGATTTCAAAATATTCTGTTCAGGAAATTTAAGAGACATCATGTTTCCTTTTATGGAGAAAATAAATTTTCATAGACCAAGGTTTCAATTTTGTGTTTCCAGTAGGACCTTGTTACTAGGGATTTAACAAAGCATGTTGTGCATTTGTCACGTTGAGCACAAATGATATCAGCTCTGGGTACTCTTCCTGGAGTTAGCTGATCAGAACCAAGCCCAGCCTGGGGGTTCCCCCACATCTCTCGCTTCAGGTCTGCTTTTGAAATAAATTTTAAAAATACATAATCTGTGTTCTAGCAAGGAAAATGCAATTTCAGACTGATGGGCTGAAACCAGGCCATTATCCTCCCACTTGATTATCCACTGACATAAGAACTTTTGCTCCCATGCCCTGTACACAACATTGAATGAAATATAACCGTGGAGAAGAGCTGTGACAAGTTTAATAATAATTTTTAAAAAAGAGTAAAAGTCTTTAAGGAGAGTTAAGAGTACTGTGTGCACATGTGCAAATGCACACAAACACACGTTTCATGATTTTTCACTTAAAATTTAAAAGCAAAGGATGATCTCAGTTGAGATCAAATTAGTGGCCTGGAAGATGAAGCAGAACAGATATCTCAAAGCACAGAATAAAAACTGAGAGATGGCAATCCTAAGGGAAAAGTAGGAGTGAAAAAGGAGCAGATAGAAAAGTAATAACTGAACAAATAATTAATGAAAACTTTCTTAACAAATATCTTGGTTTACAAGCTGAAAAGACTCCCCAGTTTGCGCAGTCCAGATGAGAAAAGATATACAAAATATATCCTGGGAAAGTTTCTGAACTCCAAAGATATATAGAAAGTCTTACGAACTTCCCAAAAGAAACCAGAAAACCAACCAACCAAGCAACGACCAAAAAAACATCTAATTACTTTCAAAAGAAAAAAAACAGGACACTGGCATCAGGCTTGCCATCTACAATCTTGGAATCTATAACACGGAGAAACAATATGTGTAAATGACTGAAAGAAAATTAATCAATGAAAATCCTTGAACAAATAGAGACATCCTGCAAAGGAAACCATCACCATAGTAACTGAGAACAAAATCACTGGTCTGCAGCAGAGAACCAAGGAACTGGGGAGAGAGACGGGGAGAAGTTCAAGTTTCACTTAGGGAGGGGGAAAAGAAGGATGAGAGAAAAGAGCCAAGGTGTTCTGGAAGTCTAACTCTTGTGGGTGGGGAAGACCGGGGAGAGACAGAGAATCTCAGAGGATGAAGTTGGTATTTTGTTTTCACACGATAACAGAGAAATGTGTATTTGATTATAAGCAACAGAAAAAAGGCAGTAACAATTCAAAGGAATAAAAAGTAAACCAAGACTTTTAAAGTGAAACACTTGCAAGTGAATTGGATGCTTATGCAAACTCTCATCTTTAATCTCTTTTACAAACTCTGTTATTGATCTTTCATTTTCTTTTCTTTTTTTTTTTTTGCTGAGGAAGATTAGCTCTGAGCTAACATCTGTTGCCAATCTTCGTCATTTTTTTGCTTGAGGAAGATTAACCCTAAGCTAACATCTGTGCCAATATTCTTCTACTTTATATGTGGGTCGCCGCCACAGCGTGGCTGACAAGTGGTGTAGGTCCATGCCCAGGAACTGAACCTGAGAACCTGGGCCGCCAAAGTAGAACGTGATGAACTTAACCACTACACCACGGGGCTGGCCCCTGATTTTTCATTTTCTAACTGTGGAATCTGAGAAAAAAAATTCCCTTCTACTTTTCAAATGGTAAAGAAATAGGTAAATTAGAATATGAGCAAGATAATGTACAGAGATAATTCCTACTGCATACTAAGCACTCAGTAAATGGTAGTTATTTTGACCGATTTTAGAGAAACTTGCTCTGGTTATCCTCCCTGGCGTAATAACTGGAATAAGCATGGTATCTTGCAGAAGGCAACATACAGGCCACCCTTAAACCTGGGCCGCACCTTAGAGATCAGAGCCCTTCCTTGGGCACGTGACAAAAATACAGGTTTGGGGAGGCTCTCGACCTATTCAAAGTCACATGGCTGCTACATGGCACAGCTCAAAAGCTGACTTGTAGAAACGCAAAACTTAAATTCATAAATTTACAAATGTTAAGTTTAGCCATTTCTTCAACAAATATAATCATTTTCTTCATTATTCTCCTGAGACATTAGATTTCAGGACGCCACGCAGTTATGGGGTTCTTTTCTCTAACATACACGCTTAAGAAAAATGTGGTAATTTGAGACATTGATTCTTACTTTTTGGTCAATGTATTTGTTGTCTTCAATGGCAGACCGTTTGGAGTGATCGCACGACGAGGACGAGGCCGACGGCAAGCTTCGTAAGAGGCAGCAAGTGTCCTGTTGCTGGCGGTCGATAAACTGCTTCATAAAACTCTCCCTTTGCAAACGAAGTACACATACATCAAGTATTACTAATGAAATGGAACAATGATGACATTTTGCAATGAAGTGTTTGCTTGAGCTAAGATAACGCAATGACAAAAGTTCACAGAAAACAAGGCACATCATACCAAGAATGGTGTTTACATTCAGTTACTAAAATAATTAATTTAGAGAAAGCTTTCTGAATCTTCAGTCATTCCTGTTTAAAAAAAGTAATGTCCCTGGAATAACTTTTAAGCAATAATATTCAGTAATTGATGGTATTTTTTAATCCTATTGAGGTAATAAGATATTTTTTTTCCCCTTTAAAGAATTAGTTCACCTCTCTGAACTTCCACTCATCATAAGAATCCTTGAGAGATAATCTTACATTGAAAGACCCAAAATAACTCAAAAGAAACTTACTTCATCTGATCTCCAAAGCATGGTGAGAATTCAAATAACATCTTTTCAAATAACCACTAATCTTGAATCTAATTTATGGCTCTTTTATACTTCATATTTTCAGGTTTCAAATTCTGGATTTTCTTAAAATCAGAAATGCAAATATATTTCCATTTGAATTTTAAATATTATGGCACCATATCCAGTCTCATACTTTTATAATCCTACCATAAAATTGTTTTTAAAACTAGTTACATAAAAATGTCATATTTCATATTATTCTGGCTCTATTAGTATTTTTTGAGTTATAACTGAAAGAATTTCCTTTAATTATTAAAAATAAGTGTTTTAAAGCATCTTCTATGCAACGGCTTAACTGGAGGGCAAAGTGGTAGAAAATCAAATTAGTATGAGTGGAAAATGCCATAGTTCTTCTTCTAAAAAGTAGGAGACAAATTATATTGTAATCAGACATGGCAGTCTAAACAGAGGTTGTTACAGTAGTACAGAAATCTGGTCAGTGGCAGCTTGTCTATTTACTTGAAAATAGAAGGGTCACAGAGGCAATTTTATCCTTACATGGTTGAGGGTCAGAGGCTGCTGTCTGCCTGCCCTCTCTGCAACCTCCAGCACCTTCGCCAGTTACCTGGGAAGTCAAATCCCTGAGGAGCATCTCAGGAAGCAGTGGGAAGCAGCCTTCTTGCCTTGGCTAACACAGTTGTCAAATGGCTCTGCTCCGAATACATTGCTGAAAGGGGTCAATGGTTTTAAAAACAGGTAGAGAGAGTAGAACTATGGATAACTTAAAAATAGAAAAAAGAACCACATCCACATGAGTCTGAAAGAGGGGCTGAATCAGATTCAAGATGAATCTTTTACAATGTATTTGAGATGTACAATTAAAGAAATACTTTAATACCTGATTTTAGGAACTGTAAAATCGGAAGGAAGCTTTGAGATTTTCACCATTTGCGGTCTGTTAGGAAATTTTTCAAAGATTCGAAGGCGCAAAGGGAGCTTTTCTTTGGTGTCCGCATTTGCTTCACTTTGCTTTAGCTAAAGAAAAAAACAAAGAAGAAAAGGGGGGAATCTAGAGACGATTAGATTTTTTGAATCCAAGAAACAATGAGTTGTTACATGAAGAAACAGTAGATGGCAGCAAAGACCCACCAAGTACCCTTCCATCACCTGCTTTATGCTGCTCTGAGCGCTAAAACTTTGAGCACCAGGAAAACAAAAAACGGAGACTAAACTAAACAAAAAACTGAACCAGAAAAAAAATGAGAAGAAAAATCTATATTATTTTATTCCCCAATATAAGCCCCTTTCACCTTATTTTTTACTGTTAACTTATTTATTATCACTAACATATTTAAACAATAAAATTTGTTTTATAAATATACGTGCCAGAATTAGAAATCAAAAGAATAAAAAATAAATGCAAATCCTAAGTGGTAATATTTGAAAAGAGGGAAAATGTCAAGAAAACTGGTCATTTTTTCTAGCAGATTAAAAAGAAAAGCTCAAAATAGAAAAAACACTTTTGGTATGTAAAGCAGGAGATTTCTATTTAGTTGTAAAGATACTTGGAAATTATTACATTACATGCCATAAAATATCTCTGCAAGAAATGACAATCAAATGGCTTTATCTATCTATCTATCTATCTATCTATCTATCTATCTATCTATCATCTATCTATTTCTATTTCTATAAGAGTTTTTATATTTCTATGAATTAGGTTTCGGGAAGATGAGGCTTAATATCACAAATCGGAGCCAATGCTGAGCTAAGGAGACATCAGAAGGATGGATCTGGCCAGCAGGATTCTGGCCTGAAACATGAGGTGTGTGCTTCTCCACTTTCTCGCTCCCACCCCGTCCCCTCCCAAGGCTGAATTCCCTTGCGGCCCTTCCTTACGTCTCCTGACCACTCCCCTCCTCTCAGACCTCTCTCCAGACTGGAATCAACCTCTCCACGTCCATCCTGTCTCCTGTCCTGGCTCCCCAAACTGCGTCTTTGAACACTGATCCCGTTCAAAGAGTACACCTAGCCCAGGCAGCCTTTTTGGTGTGGATAGGGAAGCATGTTTCCAAAGCCACCAGCTTCGTATCCCTCGCTGGGTACACTTTGACTTTATAATTACAGTCTGTCTTGGGTTTGTGGAAAGATTAGCATGAGAGGCCGAGAAAGCTTTTATAGCTGGAAGACAGGTGGCAACTCTTCCCCCCTACCCATATGGAGCTATCCAGACTGGCCAGAGAGAACATGAGCACTGCATTTCGGGGGAACATCCTAATTTCAGAACAATATGTGGCTCAGTTGTCTGACTGCTTTATGAGCTCTTAGTGAGATTATATGTCCTGATGTCTAGTTCAGAAAATGTGCCTCTTTTCTCATTCTGCTAGAGAAACTGTTCTAACACTTTGTTTTATATAATATAAATATTTTATCTTAGCCATTTGTACATCTTATTGAATTTGTGGCTCATCTTTGGTTTTCTGTCTTAGGTGGTAATCTCATTTAGGGAAGGAGCCAGTGTTATTCATTGCCTCCCAGCCTCCCTAAGTGGAACACCAAGCACAGCACGTCCTCAATAATTTGATGGTTATGATGACGACAGTGATAAAGAATTAGCTCCCAAAGGCACAAAACAAAAACTGCTAGCATTTCCATGAGATGCAGGCAATTAGAACAATGGCTCCATGTAGAAACCAAGAGATTCATGACGAAGAGATCTGTTTTCCAACAGTTTCTTGGCATAACTAGTAAAAAATATTTGTCAGTGGTTAAGTTGAGTATGCAGAAAAAGAAAAAGCAGTTACTATGTTAAATTACACCAAAGAGAAAGGCAATTATATAAGGCCAAAGACAGGCGGAGAAGATAGAGCAGAAATAAGGTGTTTAATTCATGCATTTGCTGACTCATTTTTTTATACATTGATGCAGTCACTTATAAATCAAATCTCATAGGCCAGGTTCCATGCTAAATTCTGGGGATATAAAAATAACTAAGACACAGTATTTGCCCTCACTGAGCCCACATTATAATGGATAGATGGTTACATAAACAGATAATGACAATAAAAAATATAATAGCTACTCTAGCTGAGATACAAACAAAATACTGGGAGCACAGGCTGAGGAGAAAAGAGAGAAATTAGAAAAAAATGAAGGTGTTACTTCTACTTCCAGAGACGTCTTGGGCAGAACGGCTAGACATGATTATGTTAGTCAACACTGGGGCTCTAGGCCTACCAGGACTGGTATGTATATATTATGAGAATTAAATGTCTTCAATGAGACACAAGGGCAACCGCTGTATTCACCAGGACATGTCGTCAAAACAAAAAACAGGGAGCTCTTTCCTGAAAATATCTCAGTTTGCCCATTCTTCGATCCCCACCAGTGCTTCCCTAGTCAAAGATACCACCTGGGCTCCCGCACTCCCTTCTATGGTCCCCCATCTGGTTTGGCGCCTTTGAATCTGCTCTCCATTTGCAGTCATAGTAAACTTCTCACCTTCTGGCTTAAAGCCGTGAGTGGTGTTCCGCTGCTCTCAAAACAAAACTCTCAATCTTTAGGCTTTAACGCCCCATTTGGCCCCTTCTGTCTGTCCAGCCTCATCTGGCCCTACGTCTACATGATGTTCCAGTCACGTCGCCTTCTCTCAGTTCCTCAAAAGTGTCTGGACCCTCTGCCTCAGAACCTTCACATGCACTGGTCCCTCTGTTGGGAGCTTCTCTCTTCTTCTTTCTCTCTTGTTCTTCATTAACTTCTACCTGTTTTCCAACTTCAGTTCCTCTAGCAATTCCTCACAGAAGCTTTCTCTGACCAACAAGGTTTTCCTCGTACAAGCTCACAGCATATTAGGTTGACCCATATGAAGTTGACGTTCGTGTAGGTCAAAGCAGTCAAAAATCGGCAATTTCTTATGGTTCAATCTAATACATGTCATTTTAGGTTCCTAGAACTGCTGTAACAAATTACGACAAGATTGGTAGCTTAAAACAACAGAAATTTATTCTCTCAGTCTTCTGGAGCCTAGAAGTCCTAAGTCAAGGTATCAGCAGAGCCATGCTCTCTTTGAAGTCTCTAGGGAAGAATCCTTCCTTGACTCTTCTCAGCTTCTTGGCAATCCTTCGTGTTCCTTGGCTTGTAGCTGCATCGCTCTGATATCTGCTTCTGTCATCCCATGGCTTTCTTCCCTGTGTGTTTCTGTGTCTCTCTATCTGAATCTCCCTCTCTTTTCTTGTACAAAGACGCCAATCATTGAAATTAGGGCCCACCCTAAACTAGTATGATCTTAACTGATTACATCTGCAAAAATCTAATTTCCAAACAAGGTCCCATTCTGAGGTTCCGGGTGGACACAAATTTTGGGGGGGGGACACTATTAAACCCACTATATATAGTGCTATTTGAAATTACCACGTGTGACCATTTGAACACTGTATTTCTTTTCCCTGAGAATGTAAACTCTAGGAGGACACGGATCATGTAGGGGTTTTCATTATTCCATATCCAGGGTCTGCCACAATACTTGATGCAAAATAAGCTCAACAAATATTTGTTGAATAAATAATGACGCTGATCAGGAGGCAGAACTAAACTCTCCAGCAGATAACTGGGAAATAAGAGAAAGGATTTTAGGTATATCCTGAAGAGTGGAGAGATAAGCAGAAAATATCTATTCACTGATGGAATAATTTGTTGGTGTGGAGTATAGATGTTTCTAGATTCACAGACTAGAATAAAGGTAGACTCTGTGGCATTTAACCTGAACTTATGCCTGCCATTGACGAACTGATGAATGTTCAGAAAAAGTTTAGACATAAAATTTTGTAATATTTAATCAAATATCCTAGAATATAATGTTTAACGTATGTAGGTTACCAGTATTAAAAAATAATCACCTTGCCTATATGTTTTTCAAATGGAACTTGTCTCATTCTAATTTGTATTAGAGCTATTTATACTTCCCAAAGCTTGTAAGCTCCATAGGAGCAAAATTCCTTTCTTAATTTACTTTTATAGCACTTTCTAGAAAGTAGAAATATAATAACTGTTTGCGAATAAATGAGTTAGAATTCAGCATGAGTTGATCATTGCACCATAAAACTACAAAGAGCAAATGAGAAGCTCTTTTTGACGACTCAGAAGGTTCTTCAGGATCCTGCAAACTGTCTTCTTGAACATCGGGCATCCTTTCTCCATAAATGTGCAGAAGAGCCAGTTAAAACAGAGAAAGATGAGTGGCTGCCCGAAGGGGAGATATATCAGATCTTACTGCTGAGACACTACACAGAATCTTCTGCAAGCAGGAAGGGGCCTCTTTCTGAGCAGCAGTTGCCAAGAGCTCTTTTCTGTTGTTCATGGTTAAGCAGCCTCCACTAAAGAGGAACATGCACACATCCAGTAGCCCAGCAAATCCTCTCCTAGGATAGCAGAAATGTGTGCACACACACAGCACAGCCACTCCCTCGCGAACCCACAGCAGCGTTATTTGTAAGAGCCCTGAACTGTAAACTCTTCACATGCCCATCAGCAGCTGAATGGAAGAGTACACTGTGGCATATTTAAACATCTGAATCAATAAATACAGGATTTATCCAAGCACAGGATTATGGGTGAATTTCACAACATAATGTTGAGCGAACAAAGCCAGACAAAACAAAAGGGTACATACTGAATGATTCCATTTATACAAAGTTAAAAAACAGGCCACACAAATCTACGCTGTTAATCTCAGGAGGCTGGTTATCCTTCTACGACTAGAAGGGTGTATGGGGGAGGGGCTTTGAAGGTACAGTCAATATTTCTTGATCTGGGTGCTGGGTGTGTTCAGTTTGTAAAAATTCAGTAAAATGCTTCTTTCCGTATGTATATTATTAGCCACATATACGATAGTGGTCCCATAAGATTAGTACCATACAGCCTAGGTGTGTAGTAGGCTACACCATCTAGACTTGTGTAAGCACACTCTATGATGTTCACACAATGACGAAACGTGTCAGAACGTATCCCCATCATAAGCAACGCGTGACTGTAGTTCAGTAAAAAGTTAAAAAAAGGGCAGATGATGCAGTAGAGCAAAATCATTTAATTCTTACTACACCTCTAATTACCATAACCTTGACCATTTCTCCTTCCCAATCCATGATCACGACTAAGATGCAAAAAGAGAAAAACAGGGGAAAGAGTAAGATGAGATTAGAGTGTGTCTGGGGAAAGGGTGGGAGCGGGGAGGGGGATGAGGCAATCAGGGTAAAGAACAGTATTTCATGGTACTTTGAAGCCACTATAAAGTTTCTTTAATATGTGATGAAATAGTATTCTACCTTTTATCCAAATTCTTTCCCCTTCTTGCATGTAAGCATAGATTTTCCAAGGTTAAATTTACTTTGAGGCAAATGAGTGAATAATATGGATTACAAGAACTGGATAATAATTTAAGATCATTATACCATACCATACCACAAAAGCAGACCTTCTAACATACAGTAATTGTGATTGTAAAAGTCTGCTTAAAAAATTATTTCAAAGATCATGATTCTTGAATGGAAAGAATGTAGTGCAGAGAACCCCAAGATTTTATTCTTTATATTGAAAAACCTAATGTAAAGTACAGTACAAAGGAAGGAGTTTATAACGGCTTCAACTGAGCATGAAGTCTGGCTGCAACAGATAGATCAGATGATAGCTTTGTAAAAGACTCATATGCTTAAAAAAATAAGAATTTGCAAAAAAGAAATTAGAATCAAAGAAAAAAATTTCAAACCTTGAGCTTTAAAAAATATAACTCATCTAAGCTCAGTGCTATTCTATGGCTCAGCATCTGTCTTGCTGAGATATCATTACACATTGGGCAGCTGAAAGCTTTTGCTTTAGTTGTGCTTCTCAAGAGAGTTGGGTGTAATTGCTGTGCACGACACATACCCTGTTCTGCCTCATCGCTTAAATCTTCCATATTTCAGCCTGTGCTTTCTTCTGTTAAAATATTCAAACATTATCCAGTTTCAGTCCCTTTCTGAATGCTGCGACAAATAACTGAATTGAAGGATTATATAAAGTAACAATTTTTGTAATTTTCGGTGTGGTTTTCTAAAAGAAAACAATTTAAAAAGCATTCAGACTTTGGAAAGATTCTCGTTTTAAAACCTAGCCCATGCTAGTTTGAAAAATGTGCATAGATCTGTGGGTTAATGCAACTGAAGAGTATTTTTTACTGTTCAGTATATGAAAAACGACCCCACTACATTCAACCTGGAGAAAGGAGTTCCTCTTTGTTACCCTAGTAAACGAAGGCTGGATTCTTCTGGCTTCTTTCCCTGATGGCTTTTGCTGGTTTTTCTGGATCCATACATGACACAGTAATTCAGAACTGAGACTCTTCCTTAAGAATAAACCACTATTTTTTAAGGAAGTTTCTCTGCTATTTTGCATCTGTGATTTTACCACCTGAATTTCTTGGCTTCTGGGTTAAAACAGATGGGATATTGGGAGTAATGATCAAACATCTTGGTGTTTTTTTTTTTTTTGTGAGGAAGATCAGCCTTGAGCTAACATCCGATGCCAGTCCTCCCCTTTTTGCTGAGGAAGACTGGCCCTGGGCTAACATTCGTGCCGATCTTCCTCCACTTTATATGGGACACCGCCACAGCACGGCCTGACAAGAGGTGCAACGGTGCACGCCCAGGATCTGAACCTGTGAACCCTCGGGCCGCTGAAGCGGAGCACGCGCACTTCACCACTGTGCCACCAGGCTGGCCCGCAAACATCTTGGTTTTTATTACTGTCCTTGTGTTACTATAAAACCTTGATATACAAATATAAAGAATATCCCTCACTAGCCTGTTGAGTCCAATAAAACGTTTCTTAGAGGGGAGGATCTTTTTTGCCCTGGGCAAAGGTCCGTCAGACACATGATTGCGTGGAAGACAGTGATACTATACACTTTAAGAATGTTTCCTTTAAAAAGTGTTTGTCACTGATTTTTCCCCCTTCTACAAAAAATCTTTAATAACTCCAGTACTTTCAAGGTCAAATTGGAGTTTTATGGATGTAAATTGAAAGGCTAATTTCTTAGTCTGTGTATGGGCCATAAAAGCTACATTTTAACACGACAGCTGGCACCCTGACATGTTCAAAGTAATTTCATAACATTAGCTGATTAATGGCATGTGGTGTTTCCTTTTCTACATCTCTCAACAGATTCAGAGCTGTTACTCATGCGTCCTTACAGTATGCCCCTGAAGAGAATGGGGAGGGGCAAATGTTCTTGGAGGAGCCAGTGCACTGGGGAATTAAGCGGCTGTTCTGTGCTTCCTGGTTGGGGAGCCCAGAGGCGCACTTATGAAGGGCTGTTACATTTCTACCACCTTAAGACATCCCTAAGATGTACACGAAATGTTCACTTTCATTCTCTTGTTACAACACTGAGCCTAAGATCTTACAGGCTTTAAATGTCCTTCAGAAGGTTACTTTGCACAGCAATGTAAATAATATTTGCAACAAGACTAGGCTAGAAGAAAATGCTAACAAGTTAGTAAGAGAAAAAACTTTTCAAAAACTAGAATACCAGATTATGTTGAATGGATAAGTTTTCCTTATATTACTGTCCCTTAAAATCTCATTAATGGAATTAATGATTTCTTAGAGACAGTAGTAATGAATACAACTTGCTTTTGTATGTTTTTCCTTCCAGCTCCGAAACACCTCTATTTTACCTTATATCTGTCTTGTGCTGTTATTCAACCTAGACACAGTTGTTTCCATTGGGCAATTTACTGAGTCATAAAAACATGTTCATTATGATAAAAAATGCAGTTTTTTTCCTCCACTTCAGATGAGATTATATTAAAATTTCATGTAAACTAGATTGTTGGTTCTTGTTACAAGATGAATATTCAGTAAGTAATAGGAAAAAAGCCCATACCAAAGGAAATTCAAAATATATATATATATTATGCTCACATAATTGTCCTCCCTGTTTTGGTTTAGAAAACATAGGAGACAGCATAGTCTAAGTAAAAACAGTAAAAAAGTAAGACGACGTGGATTTACACTTTTTTTTCAGTTTTATAATCCCTTAACCACCTTGGATTTCAACGTTCTCAAATGAAAAATGAGGATCTTCACTCTTATATAAATGCCAGATATATAAGTGAGACAGCATATTGCCCGTAATTTGAATTACTCAAGGGAAGTGTGCTATAAAAACCAAAGCTATCACTATGCCACAGTAACTGTTAGCTCCACATGAAATGATCTCATCTCAGTGAGCGGGGATAACTGAAGAGGATGGCACATATGTGCTGTCCGTCCCCTCTCCTCCATCTACTGTGGGACCACCTCAATCTTTCTCACTCTCTCCAATTTCTTTGCCTTCGCTGTTGATTGATGGATTTTCTCAACTGTTTTTTTTGCTGAGGAAGATTTGCCCTGAGCTAACAACTGCTGCCAATCTTCCTCTTTCTGTACGTGAGCTGCCGCCACAGCGTAGCCGCTGACAGATGAGTGGTGTAGGTCTGTGTCCGGGAACCGAACCTGGGCCACTGAAGCAGAGCATGCTGAACTTAACCACTAGGCCACTGGGGCTGGTCCTGATTTTCTCAACTCTTGATTTAAAAACTGAAAGTGAAAATAGAGAGAAGGAAACATCTCCTGATCTTGTGTCCTTCCCTATTTCCCTTTCCTTTTGAAAGAGTTGCCTATGCTCACCATCTACACTGCTTATATCTACCCTAACTTCCTACTCATCTTCCACCCTCTCTGGTCTCAGGCCTCTCTCCATCACCTCAGTGAGTCTGCTCTTGCCAGAGTCACCAACATTTCCCACACTGCTGAATCCAATGGTCACTTGGTCATCCATGTTTTGTCTCACTGCTACTCCTTAAACCCACCAAACTGAGTTTCCATTTTAGTCTTGTCCCTTTAAATCCATCTTTCAGAACATCTGAAAAAGAAACACCATTATGTTCCTGGTCCTTAAAGTAATTCAAGGATGGTCAATTGTGAATAGAAGAAATTCTAATCTTAGCATTGTATAAGGTATCTTCTAATGCCTCACCCTTTATATGCTAACAATATTGGTCTGTGCATCCCTCCCACACAGTCTCATCTCACACGTTTGTACCTTTGAATATACTGCTCCCCTGCCTGCCATACACTTTCCCTCTATACTGGCTTAACTCTTATACATCCTTCAAAAATCGTCTCTAGGAAGATTTCTCAGAATAACAATAATTGGTAGTTGAAGTAGTAAACATGTGTGCTAGATACTATGCTGAACACTTCGCATTGCTAATATTATTTAATCTTCAAATAGCCCCATGATGTCCCATAATTAGCTCCATATTCTAGCATGTTATAGATGAGGAAACTGAGGTCCAAGAAGCTTAAATCAGCTGCCCGAGGTCACGCAGCTAGAAGTGGTAGCACTGGGATTGGACGACAGTCTTTCTGATTCCAAACCTTTAGCTTCTCGACACTGTTCTACACTGCCTCACCAAAACAAGATTTTCAAAGCAATAGATGCATTTTTACTTCTGCAATTTTGTAACTGCTATTTCTTTCATACAGAACATTTTCTCCCACTTTCCTAACAAAATTCAATTTATCATTTTTAGACACATCTTCACGACCTGCCTCCCACCTGAGTTAGGTATGTCTTCCCCTAGTGTTTTCTTCAACCTTAGTGCTCAGGGCTTTGCACTATAACTTCCTAATTACGTGTATCTTTCTCCTATTAAGATAACAGACTTTTAATTAAAGGTAGGACTCTTTGTAGCCCCACAGCCTCATACTGTACATTTATACACTTAAGACAATGATAACACAATGGTGATGAGATGGAGAACAAAAAAGGCAACAGCGACCATGTCCCATAAACAGGCTGAAGTGGCCCATTTGTGATACTTCTCATCACTCTCTTATCCTTCTCTTAGGCCCTTTACAGTGTGGAATCGGCCATATTAACCAGCACAAACAATTCTCCCAATTTCAGATGAGTTATACTACTGATAAAGATGAAGAGGAGAAATGACATGCCACATCAGATTTTCTATTAGAAACAAAACTATAAAAACCATCTGGCTCCTGATGAAGTCTATGCTCCCAACTTTTTAAGATAAAAAAGTATAATTAACTATAAATTCTATACAACATATTCATGGTATAAATCTTCACAGATTTATGAGTCTGAACAAGGCAACACAGTAGCCAATTTATATGTTTCTATGCTGTGTTATTAGAGCTTACCAAGAAAATTCTTATCCCATTTAAAAGAACACTTTATTTTGAAAGAATTTTAAAATTGCATAAGAGTTGCAAAGATAGTACAGAGAGTTCCTGTATACCCTTGACCCAGCTTTTTCTTATGTTAGCATCTTACATAACCACAGAATATTTATCAAAACTAAGACATTATTAACCTTGGTCAAATACTTTTAACTAAAGTGCAGAACTTTTTTGGAATTCCCCGGGTTTTGCATGAATGTCTTTTTTCTGTTTCAGGATCCCATCCAGGACACCACACTATATTTTATTGTCATGTCTTCTTACGCTCCTCTTGGCTGTGATGGTTTCTCCAACTTTCTTTGTTTTAAATGATCTTGACAGTTTTAAGGAGCACTGGACAGGCAGTTTGTAGAGTATCCTTCAATTTGAGGATGCCTGATGTTTTCTCATGATTAGACTGAGGTATGGATTTTTTGGAAGAATATCATGGAGATGATACGCTTGTCTCACCACATCAGGGGCTACATCACAGCTATGTGCCTTAACATTGGGGATGTTAACTTGGGAAAGGTACGTCTGCCAAGTTTCTTCAATGTAAAGTTACGATGCTTCCTTTTCTTTAAACTACGAATTAGAAGCAAGTCACTAACTCCAGCCAACACTCAAGGAGAGAAGAATTACGCTTTATCTCCTAGGAGGAAGGAGTAGCAAAGAATTTGTAGACACATGTTAAAACCCTCACAGTAATGAAAAAGAAGATTTTGGGGGGTAGATATTTTGAGGCCATGCAAATATCCTATTTCTCTGTGCAAGTTCACACACTATTTAGCATTCATCAGTAGGTCTTGCCTGCAGCAATTATAACTGCAGTGTTCTAAAGGTGATTTCCTATTTCCCTCATTTATTACTCCATTATCTCTATTTCTTTACATTTACTATTTGGGATTATTCTGTAAGGAACAGTTGTCCTTTCTCCTCGATTTTTTTATTCAGTCATTTATTTCTAAATAACTATGGTTTTTTGAGTATTTATTTTATTCTTTGGGTTATAATCTAATACTATTATTTATTTTATTGCTCAAATTGTTCCCGCTTTACCCATTCTCTTTCAGTTGACTCTTCTACTTTTTCAATATACCCTTGTCTTTTTTTTTTTTTTAGAGCTCTTCATTGCTTTCTGGCTCCACAAAATGCTTAAATCTCATCTTGTCTTTTCCCTGATTCAGCTCTAGAATCAGCCACTTCTTCAAAGAGCCTTGATTTGTTTTATTGGAGAATGGTATTTAGAAATGACAATCTTAGCACTAGGTTTGCTTATTGTTACTAGTATATCACTGCTTCTACGCTCGTTCAGAGGAAAGAGCTAGGAAACACATGTATGCATATAACCCATGTATACACACACATCTATATTTAGTACCTATCTATGTATGTATCTTATGTAACCACAGAACTGTATATACCACATATCTGTGCATCTATCTACATATGTACGTGTCTGTATATCTACTGATGCATCTATGTATCTATCTATCTTCTATCTTAAACTGAGTTTATACTGATACTTCTATTCCAATCTACAGCCACAGGGTTCATTCTCGCATCTTCTCTTTGCTTACTTGTAACTTCTTTCTCTGACAGTGTGAAATCTGGCTCTCCTTATCTATAGTAAAGTTCCTTATTTGTTCCACCATAGTATACATATAACTAGAATCACTGATGGCATTTACTGTAAAATAAATATCACACTTTAAATTAGAGGTATGGAAGACACATATTTTGTACTGGAGTCCCCAGTCTCCACATTGGGGTCTTGAACCCCAGCCATACTCTGCCCCCTTAAGCATTTCCTTTTCAGGCAACAATCATGTATTCTCCAGGTATCATTCCTGAGTATGCTTGCAGTAGATAGTAGAGTTGTTCAATATTGCATACTTAGATAAAAAGAACTTATTAGAAGCATTATGAAAATTCACACTAATCAACATATTTTATGCAAAACAACATGGAAATAGGGATAACATCAAACAAAATAACATGGGTATACATTTTTCATTTTCTAGAAATAATCTAAGTCATTCTCTTGTTAATACCAGAGTAAAAAATATTCAATAGTCATACAGCTGTGTGTAAGAAGGGCAGACACGCCCCATCTCCCATTGTGCCTGCCACTGAGCAAGCATACTGAGTAGAATATAAAGAAAGGCTGACAATGAAATCATTAACCATCAATTACAGGGAAGCAGAATTATGCATAAAGAAAAAAAGATCGGTCGCTGTTCTTAGACTCATTTCATAACTTTGTGGCTACCTTTGGTTATTAAAAATCAGTCCAGTGCAATCCAGTTTCATATCTGATTCAAACCTCCTCCTAACTGCCACTCCTCTGAGCTACAAGTGTGACTTCTGGTCTAGGACTGGGGAGGGGACATGGTCTCTTCTTTCATTGCTCCACATTTCCTTCTTTTGGGTCTAGCTTCTCCAGAGTGGAGGCCAAGGTGGAGAGTTAGGATAAGAAGGGATTGTCTTTGGAAACCAGCCAAATTTCAGGGTGGACCTCTTGTGGTTTGGTCTGGATCTAGGCCTGTTCAAAGCTGATGGCTTTCTGTAAGGCTGACCATCATAGTGAGGCAGAAATATAAGATTCTGGCCTAAAACGAATGATGTTGACTAGCTGGACCAATCAGATCTCTCGTTGGGAGTTCGAACTTGAGACAGAGATAGTGTTGATTATTTTTAACAGAATCAAAAATCAAAATTTACATGGAGAAAAACAGAGACAGATTATTTGTGTTACCCTAAGGGCAAATCATCGGCAGTTATTAACACTGTTTTCCTCAAGGCTCCAGTATCTCTTTCTTCCCACCCTCCACAATCTCATCCAGATTTACAACTTCCACTATTATGCAAATACAGAGAACTTCAGTAGGACCGAAGAATCAAAGAGGGCAGGAATTTTTATTTGGTTTGGTCACTGACTTATCCCACATGCCTAGAACAGTGCCTGGCACATGGTAGGCACTGGATAAATAATTGAGAAGTCCATTGAACGACCATATTTATATCTCCAGCCAGCCAGCCCTCACTTCTGAACTCCAGACCTATACATGCAACCATTAGCTGTTTCTGCTCAGCCTCAAACTCATCACAAACTCAACACGCCCAAGACTGAGTGGATGATCTTGTCCCTCAAATAGGGTTCTGTGCTAATGTTCCCTGGTTCAGTGAATGGCGTCATCCTCCATCCAAGGAGGCGAACCTGAAACCAAGAGTCATCCTTGAGACTCTCTCGCCTGTGTCCTTAAATCCAAACTCTCACCAAGTCCTGCTGATTTTATTTCCCAAATAACCCTCCAGTTTACCACTGCCTCCCATCTTAAAAGCCTTCAGTGGCTTTTAAGGTTCTTAGGTCAAAGGTAAAAGTTCTTAGCATGTTTTTCAAGGTGCTGCATGGTCTATGCTCTGCTTACTTTTCTTTTTTCTTTTTTTTTTTTGTGAGGAAGATCAGCCCTGAGCTAACATCCATGCCAATCCTCCTCTTTTTGTTGAGGAAGACCGGCCCTGTGCTAACATCTATTGCCAATTCTCCCCCTTTTTTTTTCTCTCTCTTTCTCCCCGAAGCCCCAGTAGATAGTTGTTATGTCATAGTTGCACATTCTTCTAGTTGCTGTATGTGGGATGCCACCTCAGCATGGCCTGACAAGTGGTGCATCGGTGTGCGCCGGGGATCCGACCCCAGGCCCCCAGTAGCAGAGCGCACGCACTTAACCGCTAAGCCACGGGGCTGGCCCCTTTGCTTACTTTTCTACAGTCACTTTATACACTTTACCCTGGGCTTTCTACATTCAGGTCATGCTAAGCACTTTTCCTCCTCTCTGGATGCTCTCCCTCCCCTCCCCTATCAACACCTCCACGAAGTTCACTGCTATTCACCCTTCATAACTCAGCCCAAGTGTTTCTTTCTCCTTCCTCACCTCCCTGACTCCCATTTGGGTCAGGGTCTTCTATTAACTCCTCACTCAAGTGGTGTTCTTTTCTGAAGAAAGGTCATCTCAATTTGCAAATCTTTATTAATTGGTTTGATTATTTGATTTGTGTCTAACTCACCCATTAGACCACAAGCTTCATGAAAGCAGAGAACTTAACTGTTCATTCTTGTTTCCCTGGTGCCTGGCCCAGAGTCTTGCACACAGTAGAGACTTAAAGATTTGAGGAATGAATGAACAAGAAGAGAGTAAAAATGCTTTTGGAAGAGTGGAAAGTATACGGAACTGTGAGACAATAAATTTCTGGTGCTTTAAGCCACCCAGATTTAGTATTTTGTCACAACAGCCCTAGGAAACTAATACTCCTCCAGAGCCTTGTTGGAACAAGGAACGGATGGGCTGTGTGAAACCCGAGTCCAGAAGGAACCAAGGCAATGACAACACCTCCAGTGTATTCGCGTCCCATGTTTAGGTACACATGGGGTAAAGCTCACTACCACAACTCTTTATATCAAGTCTTAACACAGCTCTGAATTTGACGACTGTTGAGAGGCAGCATAAAACTGAAAATCAATTGTCATGCTTTTTTCTTAGAACCATAACAAGCCAGTTTCCCGTTGCCTGTGGCAGGATCTGAAGAAAAAGTGCTGTTGGTTTTTAAAATTTTTGCTCTCTTGATTAAAGGAAGCAAAATGAGATAGCGGCTAAGCAGTGGGCTGAGGGCTGGGCCTGCTGAGGTCAGGCGGAGCTGTGTCAGCCTTTCACCCACTTTGCGCACGTTTTCCCTCCAAACCTCACTTTTTTTTTTTTTTTTGTGAGGAAGATTAGCCCTGAGCTAACATCTATCGCCAATCCTCCTCTTTTTGCTAAGGAAGACTGGCCCTGGGCTAACATCCGTGCCCATCTTCCTCTACTTTATATGGGACGCCGCCACAGCATGGCTTGCCAAACAGTGAGTCGGTCCCTGCCTGGGATCTGAACTGGTGAACCCTGAGCCACTGAAGCAGAGCACGCGCACTTAACTGCTGTGCCACCGGGCCAGCCCCGAACTTTTTTTTTTTTTTTAATTGAGATGTTGGTTAGTGCTGTGTGGCAGAGTGCTGTGAAAATCTGTAATAAAAGAAATTCTGAATTAGCACAACTATAGAATGATACCACCAACAAGTCACGAATGTAAACAGTCTCAGGCAAGTCTTTTAACGTTTGTTCAATGGCCAGAGGGAGGTAAGCTCACTCATAAAAAGTCCTGAGTGCCAGTGGATGAGGAAAAAGAACAAGGTTTCTGCTCTTGGTTGGTGAAAGCGGGTCTGGCATTCTGAGAGGGCACCCCCTGTTCCCGCTGTGCAGTGCTCTCAGCTGTGTCACTTCCCAGCGTCGGAAAGGGATCCGTTTCTTCTTGAACCGGAGAAGGCGGCTCTGGAGGTGTATGAGTTTCCCAGGGCTGCCGTAACATAGGACCAAATCTGAGTGGCTTGAAACAACAGAAACTTATTGCCTCACAGTTCTGGATGCTGGAAGTCTGAAATTAAGGTGTCTGTGGGCTTGGTTCCTTCTGGAAGTTCTGAGGGAGGGTCTGTTCCAGGACTCTCTCCTAGCTTCTGGTGACAGTTGGCAACCCTTGGTGGTCCTTAGCTTGTAGATGCATCACTCTACTCTCTGTCTCTGTCATCTTATGGCGTTCTCCCTGTGTGTCTGTCTGAGTCTCTTCTCTTCTTCATATAAGGACACTAGTCATATTGGGTTAGGGCTCTTCCTATCGACCTCATCTTAACTTGATTTCCTCTGCAAATACCCTATTTCCAAATAAGATCATATTCACAGGTACTAAGGCTTAAGGCTTCAATATATCTTCTTGAGGGACACGATTCAACCTATAACAGGAGGACATCAGTTCCAACAGGTACCTTCTCTGTTTTGATTTGACTTCCTGGATCCCTGACTAATACCTGTTTAACTCCCAATTCCAGTTGGCTGGTTCCCTTTTTTTTGCATTGACTTCTAGATTTCTAGGCTGTGTCTTATGCTTATCATTGATATCCCCAAATTCTGAGCTTCTGTTGTGACCTATTGACTTGAACCTCGATCTGAGCAGTTCTCAGTGTTAGCCACTTCATGTCTTTAAACTGATCTTACTGCTGTTCATGTTTTAACGTGATGTAAGAATTTATTGTTAAAAAAAAAGCCTAACAGTGAAGCAATTTCAGAAATAGCAGATCAAATGCTATATAAGATGATCTGTTGAGATTTAAATTATGGAAAATTATGGGTAATAATAGGTAAACTGACAACAAAAGAGTCATCTCTGACCAAAAGATTGAGAGAGTGGCTTCAGGTGGAGTTGGGTAACATCAAAGGCTTTGAGCAAAATGCCACATTTCCCAACTCTCAGCCCCTAACGATTTATAGCTTCATCAGGGTATTGACCCTCTGGCCCCTGGGCAGCTGAGTGTTCCCTGGAGCAGCAGGAATCCGGGATATCTGATGCCTCCAGCTGCATGTGACCCCAGCTGTTGACCCCCATGTGTTGTACAAACATCATTCTCTATGCATACTACAATGGAAAAAAAAGGTTGGGTAGCACTGTAGTAAATGGTGTTAACATATCTAAAAAAATTAAGAATCAGTCAGTAACTAGGTGTCTGTCTGAAAACTTTAAGTATGAAGAGTCTGAGAGGAAAGAGTTGGCAGTTCATCTTCATTTCCTTAGCTGTCACTCACTCCTCATCTTCTGTACCCCAACTTCTGTACCACCAAAGTCCCTGAGCCTGCTCTCATCACCATCACTAACTATCTTCTTATTGTGAATATGGTGACCATTTTTTTTATTTAAAAAAATGTTTAAATTGTGGTCAAAAATACATAAGATAAAATTTACCACCTTAATCATTTTTAAGGATTCAGTAGTGTTAAGTACATTCACATTGTTGTGCAAAAGATGTCTACAACTTTTTTTCATATTGCAAAACTAAAACTCTGCAGCCATTGAACAACTCCTCTTTGCCTCTTCCCCCAAGCCTCTGGAGACCACCATTCTGCTTTCTGTTTCTATGAATTTGACTACTTTAGATACCTCATATAAGTGGAATCATACAGTATTTCTCTTTTTGTCATTGGCTTATTTCACTTAGCATAGTGTCCTCAAGTTCATCCATGCTATGGCAAGTCAGAAAATCCTTCATTTTTAAGGCTGAATAATATTGCACTGTATGTACACACCACGTTTACTTTATCCATTCATCTAACCATGGACATCTGGGTTGATTCCACCTTCTGGCTACTGTGAATAATGCTGCAAAGAGCATGAGTGTGCAAATATCTCTTAGAGATTCTACTTTTAATTCTTTTGGATATATACCCAGAAGTGGTATTGCCAGATAATATCTATTTTTAATTTTTTGAGGAAACTCAAACTGTTTTCCACAGCAGCTGTAACATTTTATATTCCCAGCAACAGTGTACAAGGGTTTCAATTTCTCCATATTCTCTCCAACAGTTTTTATTTTCTGGTTTTTTTGATAATGGCCACCCTAATGGGTGTGAGGTGGTATCTCATTGCGGTTTTGATGGGTATTTCTCTAATGATTAGTGATGTTGATCATCTTTTCATATGCTTATTGGCCATTCTTAGATCTCCCTTGGAGAAACGTCTATTCAGTTTATCTGCCATTTTTGTTGTTGTTGTCGCTAAGTTGTATGAATTCTTTATATATTCTGGATATCAACCCCTTATCAGATACATGATTCACAAATGTTTTCTAGCAATGCATAGATGGCCTTTTCACTCTCTTGATTGTTTCCTTGATGCACAAAAGTCTTTAAGTGTGATGTTGTCCTATTTGTCTATTTTTGCTTTTGTTGCCTGTGCTTTTGGTGTTACATTCAAGAAATCATTGCCAATTCCAATTTCATGAAGCTTTTCCATAATGTTTTCTTCCAGAAGTTTTATAGTTGTAAGTCTTATTTAAGGTCTTTAATCCATTTTGAGTTAATTTTTGTGCATGTAAGGTAAGGTTCCAACTTTATTCTTTTGTATGTGGACATCCAGTTTTCCCAATATCATTTATTAAAGAGATTGAACTTTCCCCATTGTGCTGTTCTGACACTCTTGTCAAAGATCATTTGAGCATATACATGAGGGTTTATTTCTGGGCTCTCTTTCTGTTCCATTGATCTACATGTCTGTCTTCACGTCAGTACCACACCATTCTTATTACTGTAGCTTTGCAATATGTTTTGAGATTAGGAAGTGTGAGACCTCCAACTTAGTTTGTCTTTTTCAGAATTTTTTTTGGCTATTTGCGATCCCTTGAGATTCTCTATGAATTTTAGGATAGTTTTTTCTCTATTTCTGCAAAAAATACATTGAGATTTTGATAGAGATTGCATTGAATCTGTAGATAGCTTTGGGTAGTATGGACATTTTAACAATATTGAGTCTTCCAATCCATGAACACAGGATGTTTTTTCATTTATTTGTGTTTTCTGTAATTTCTTTCAGCAATGTTTTGAAGTTTTCAGTGTAGGAATCTTTCATCTCCTTGGTTAAGTTTATTCCTAGGTATTTTATTCTTTCTGATGCTATTCTAAGTAGGATTGTTTTCTACGGTGAACGTTTTTGACCTCTCTGAAGTCTTTGAGATTGCTGACCACTGCCTCCTTCTTGAAGCACTTTTGCCTTTTGGATTTGATGACGAATACATTCTAGACTTTCCTCCTACCTCTTGGTCTGTGACTTATTCACATTTAGGGCTCTTCCTCATTGGCTCATATGATTTGTTTGTTGTTCCTCAGGGAACCATTCTTCCCTTGGTAAACTCATGATTTTTAAAGGCTTAAATTACCATCTGCATGCTGATTCTTGCTCCTCTTCAATATTTATTTCAGCCCAGATATTTCACCTAAGCTTTAAATCTTATATATCCCTGTAGACACTGTCTCATAGATATTTCCCAGGCATCTTATGGAAAATATGACCAACCTCCATCCCCCAAGAGAAAATGAACAAAACCCCCATTTCTTCCTTCTCCTGCATTCTTTGTCTTGGCACACCTAGAGCATTCGGGAAACCTGGGTGATGTCCTTGTCTCCTACCTTTGCTCATCTCCTACATCCTATTAGTCACCAGATCCTATCCTCTGTATTCCTCCTCTGTATTTCCCTACTCTTCTATGTTCCCTCATCTCTATTTCCTTTAGTTGAGGCTGTGATCACTACTGATCTCAGGAACTGCTCCTCCTATCTTCAGTCCAGGTGCCCTTCAGTTCATTCTCCACACTGAAGCCAGAATGTAGGGGAGATTGTCACTCTTTGGCTTAAATGCCCTCAGGATAATATCTAAATGCTTAGCGCTGCTCACAGTATTTCATCTGCTAGTCTCTGCTTATTTTTCCAGCTCACTACTTTCTCTCTTGCTCTACACTTGAGCCACAGTGAACTCCTATTAGCCCCCAAAAGCCATGATGGTTTTTCTTGCCTAAAGAAAAAGCTTGCTGTTCCCTTGGTCTTGAGTACCCTTCCTCATGCCACCTTTTTCCAACCCCCCTCACCTGGATAGACATTACTTAACCTTCAGGTTGCAATCTACACCATACTTGTGAGAAAACATCTCTGATTTCATCGTCTAAATTAGATGCATCCCCTACGTGCTCCCCAAGTCCCTTGTAGTGTCTACTTTCACTCCCTTCCACCAGCTCACAAGCTATGTGAAGGCAGGAACAACGTCTTGGTCATCATTATGTCCCTAACACAGCATCTGAAGCACAGTAGATGAGAACCCAGAACCCAGGCTTATGGAATGGGTAGATGTAGTCTCTGGGTACTAATATTCCAGCTACAAAAGGGATACCTCAGATGACCTTAGCCTGATGCCATTATGTATTTGAATCACACAACTCTCCTGCTCCACCCCACGCTGATTCCTGGCTCACTAAGCTATATTCTGGTTATAATTTGACCTCCAGTCTATACACCCACAGGGAGAGAATATACTGATCCACAAACGAAAGCATCTCATCCAATCCACTTTCTAGACATGCATCTCCTAATGAATGAATGGACCGGTTCTCCGAGCAGGCAGTGTGGCATCTTTTGGTGAGGACACTGGATTAGAGTCGGAGAGCCCATGGTATTCCAACTTAGGCACTTACAAATTGTATGAACTTGGGCAAGAAATTGACTCCCTTGAGTGTTAGTTTCTGTGTATTTAGTATTCAGGATTAAATTCAATAATTTAATATGAGGTGCCTTGCACAAGACAGTTTCCAATAGGTAATACTTATTACCGTAGTGGTTGCATCACTCTTTTATGTTACATCAGTTTGAGTTCACTCACGAGAGATGGAGAAAATACTGAGAAGACTGAAGGCTCGACTCAGATCAGGAGATGGCAACCAGTGCTCAGCTGAGTAGTATATTCTGGCAACACACTGTCTCCTTGTTACTGCTCTAAATCTGGAATGACCTCAACATTGGAGACAAGACAGAGATGAAAATAAAAGCTCTCAGGTAAGGCTAATGAGAAATGTTAACCTGGAGCTCATATTTTCAAAAGGAATATAAGATTTTTGTTGTTTTTGTTAAAAAAGAAAATCACAGTCAATAAAAGAGAGAAGCTTCTTTAAATGTCCACCCCCCCCCTTATGCAGTGGACACCTTCAAATACCCAGCATTATCAAATTTGAACCAAGATTTTCAAATGAGACTTGATACAGAGCTTAGGAAACAGTTTTAATATTAGAGCTTTGTATTTAATCTAAGCAGACTATCTATACTTCCCTTTTCAATGATTCTTTCCCTGAGGCTTCTCTGTGGGTTTTTTTTCCTCCAAGTTTAATGAATTTTATGTTGCTTAAAACAAAACCCTTTATATCTGTCTTGCACTCAATTTGCAAAAATCATTAAAGCTGCAAGAATTCTCTTCATTTTCAAAGTTTTCAAAAGTCTACCTACATTCTCCAGTGTTCCTGCTACACCACTGAGCATCAAGGTCATTGTCTCCCACTACTGTTCAAAGGACAGCATTAGGACAAGGAGTTTTTTAGCCTCTATACGAACTGATTTGGCTTCTCGGCAGTCAAATTATCCATTCACAGGCAATCTCATTTCTAGTTAGTTTCCTGATCTTATGTAAGAAAACCATTATATATCTGTATCTATATATCTATGTCTATATCTATGTCCATGTCTATGTCTATGTCTATATCTATATCTGTATCTGTATCTATATCTATATCTATATCTATCTATATCTGCCTCCAGGTCCTGTATTGGGCTTTGGAGATGCTGAAAAGAGAAGAATAGTTTCTATTTAATTAGGTATGGGGTCACATAAATTATAGGAGCTATGAAATGATTGCTACTGCTACACTGCTGCTAGGAATCAACTGTGTCTTACACACAACACAAAGCAATAGATGAATTTTATATGGATATATAATTGGCATGATTTCTTAGAATATTATTTATTTTGAAGAGTGACAAAGGAAAAGTTACATTAGTGACTATTGAGGCACAACACTGGTGACATTGTGGAGAGGGTGCGGTGGGATGGGCATTTACACCAGAACCTCTCAAAATTTGTCCCCCAGGAGCCCTTTTCTGATTCCTCTCTGAATCCTATCTTTGAAAAAAACCTTTTCTCTCTATCCAAATGCCTTTATTAAGCAATAAATAATTCAATGTTTTTCCCTGAAGGAAGGCATATATGAAGAGACTTCAGCAGTTTAGGATTACTGAGAACTTGCAGATTTCCAGCTAAATGTATTACAGCTGGCATTTTAGTTGGCACGTCTGGTCTTACATTGGGTAAAGGCACAATTGCCTGTAGGCTTCCTGAAGTGTTAAAAAAGGCCTCTGGCTCCATGGCTTGTCTTGAAGAGCCCTAGAGTTCAGCACTCCCTGGTGGGAGACCACTGTCTTAAAGGGCAAGGGGTTGACTTCAGAAAATAATGGGAGAAAGATACACAGCACATTTCTTCTTAAGAATATGATTCCACCAACAATTGACCATGTAGGCCGTGCTTGCCCTCAGGGAACTTCTCCCTGAAAGGCTCTGGTGTCCACTGCCATGTGGCCATCTGACGGTCACTTTCCTAACTCTGGATTTGGTCCCATTCCTCCCCCTTCATCATGGGCTATAGTCATAATCTGTGCTCTTTCCCTTAACCTCATGTCTTGACTGTTTTCCTAGTTCACGCTTCACTTCTTCTCTCCTCCCTTCCATTCTAATTTCTTCACTGTACCTTTTAGCTTTCCACCAATATCTCCCATCTTGTCCATCTTCAGGTCATATTTCCTCTCCCAAGCCCGAGAACTGACTTTCTCTTTCCAATAGCTTTGTTTAGTGTCTCATATCTAACTTCTCCATTTTAGAGGTAACTCACACTGGTTTCTGTTACTCTTGAAAAATGTCTATGAACCAACATTTATATTTTAACACAGCTGTTTTCACCACAATTATAATGAAACACATTAAAAGTCTTCAGAGGCCTCGGGAAAATGTCATCGTGCTGCAAGCACATCATGTCTGTGTTCAAGGAGGATCGCTGCTCCAGAAGGTCACTGGGAGAAGGGGGGCTTGGGCAGCCTCTGCCATCATGTGGAATGAATGACAAGCACCTTAGCTCTTACCTTCTGCAAAAGCCACACTTTCAGTGGCTCTGAAAAATCAGTGATCATCTGATTTTTGAGAGGGAACAAAGAACTGTTTTGAATAGTTTTAATAACTGGGTTGCTTAACTCACCTCCATTCCTCAGAAAACTGCCCCTCACATCAGCAGTTATTTGGTAAATATAATGATGTCTCTGTCATCTACAACATCGCTATTTATAAACGAGTAATTAACAGTCCTGTAGGTAGCCTCCACAGCATGCACGACTCATGTTTGGCATTTATATAGCTTTACCTTAATTCAACATAGTGTAGAGGTTAAGAGTCTGGGTTTTTGGTCCAAAATGCCTGGGTTCAAATCCTAACTCTGCCATTTATTAGCTGTGTGACCTCAGGCAAGTTACTTAACATCCCTGTGCCTTAGTTTCCTCATCTGTAAGATGGATATATTAATAATACCTGCATCACATGGTTGTTATGACAATTAAATAAGTTAAAATATAAAGCACCTGGCACTGAGCAAGCACTCAACAAGTGTTACTATAAGAACCTACAGACTGATTTGGGGAAAGGGTAAAAGATGAAAAAAAGTTTGAACTGAACAAAGACAGACTTTTGAATACATAGTGCTTCCTGGAACTTGAAACAGTAAGAAAATCAAACACTTTTTCACATTTCCCCCATTCTATTCTTCATCTGAGAATAGTAAAAATGGAGTACATGCATTTAAATCCTTAAGGGCTGGGTCTGCACATGGAAAACTAAATAAATATTTCAAGTAACATTTTCACTGGAGGTGTAACAGAAGCTGTAAAAGACAGTCTAAAGTTTCAGGTATCCACATTATTATGTGCATGTGAGTATGAAAGTGCACGCGTGTGTGTGTGGTGGTGTGTTTGTGTATGCGTGTGGGTGTGCTGTGTGTGAGCATATTCTCTGTGTACATGAGCCCTGCCTCAAAGGCCAAGATTGCTGGAAATAAGGAAAACCAGGGATGTAGAAAATGACAGAATTTTAAAAAAAGCTAGCGAAAACAAAATATTCTTATATAAAAATGGAAGAAAGTATACCAGGAACATTTTAGTTTTCTACAATAACATTTGATCTTCAGCAATTTAATGAGTTTCAAGTATAAAATTAATAGATGACTTTAGTAGATACGTAGTTTCACTTCAGTCATGACTAAAGAACAATGTGAAAAGTACTAATGAAAATGGATTTGCTGTTTTATTTATGATTGGGATTTTCAATGCTCAAATATCTCTAAATATTCAAAGAAGATACTCCAAATTACAGGCTAGCACAATTGAATAATCAGCTCCGACACATAGAATTTCCAGGAACACAAAGCATCACTAATATCTAGCAAGTAATTAAATAAAAGCCATTCTATAACTAATGATATATACTCAAAGCAAAGCACCATATAGTTTATTTAAACTTTATAGTCGAGGAAAAAAGTCAGACATCAGTTAAAGTCCTGATTTTTTATTGTTGGTTTTCACTTGGGATCAGATAAAAGGTATATATTATATATTTTTATCAGCACTGCAAAAATACTAGTAGGTTTGAATTCATAAACTTAAAAAAAATTGCCACATATAGATTTATTTTACTGCTTTCTAGAAGAAAAACTGTTTTACAAATGTCGGCTGGAATTATATGGCATTTTTTGTGTGTGTGAGGAAGATCAGACCTGAGCTAACATCCATTGCCAATCCTCCTCTTTTTGCTGAGGAAGATTGGACCTGGGCTAACATCCGTGCTCATCTTCCTCTATTTTATATGGGATGCTGCCACAGCATGGCTTGACAAGCAGTGCATTGGTCGACGCCCGGGATACGAACCTGCAAACCCCGGGCGACAGAGGCAGAGCACGTGAACTTAACCGCTACGCCACTGGGCCAGCACCTACATGGCATTTTAATTGGCCAGTGGTTATTTAAAACCATACTGAACGTGGCCACAGCACCAGTTAAAAGAATAAAGTATTTTTCCTTTTATCTATAGAATACACATTTTAATGTACTCTATCAGGGGACATTCAAAATCTATGCAGAGCAAACATGGTATACAGGAAAATTCACATTTACATACTAGATGTATGTAACCACCTTAGATATACAGCAGCAGATTCTTATTGGTTATGTCTAACTATATGTTTGGTCAGTTTCAATTTGACTTCACTGGTTACATATTTCTTCTACAGTTAGAAGCCACGTAAAATATTTGCATCAATGGCATCAAAGAACTTCCCAACTCTCATTTGAAGAACCTGTCACTGTTGCCACAAACTGAAAAGGTCTGGAAGAAATCATCTCCACCAGACCCAGACAGCCATTTTGCCTGTGTAGCTGCAGGACAGGAAAGAACTTCAATCCTTCCTTGATATGCTCACAGCAGGCATCTTTATATCAAATATAGATTTTTTTCTTTATTGAATACCTTTGGTTAAAAGCATAGGCTTTGGAGATAAACAAGAGCAGTAAGATGAAATGCTTAAAGTGACTTTCAGATATGTTAATGACAACAAAAAAACTCAACTAGGTTATGTCTTTGCTTTGTTGAAAATAGACAACTCAGAATTTGAAAATTCTGAATGTGTAAGGCCTTCCTAAAGTTCCAGATAGGATTTGTTTTAGAGCCTCCCTTCTCTTTCTTCACATCCCAACTATTTTTGCAGTGTTTGGGGGTGGTGATCCAAGAATATCTTATCCAGGGTCCCCCTCTCTCACCAACTCTACTTCTCAAAGGGTCTATACTCCTTGGCACAGCCAAATATCCAAGCCAAGTATCCTCCACATAACAGAAACTGTGAGAATGGCTGCTCATACCTGTAATCTTTCTGCCATCAATAACCATCACCTTCACACATTCACACTCACATTTTTTTGGTATGATTATCAATGCCATAACACCCACTGTGTTTTCATACATAACTGGGCAAACCGTTGATCATTTATTCTATTCCATTTCTTATAATCACTATAGGCACCCAGACTAAATTCTCTTTTAGTGTCTAGAGCTCAGGCAAGTTGACGCTTAATATTTTTATGATGAGTAAAATGATCAAGAGTATTAGATATAATTATGCAAAATGGCAATCTCGTCCTGAGGCATTTCATTTCCAAACAATCGTCATTTAATAGCAGAAGGAGAATAGTCTCCAAATTCAATTGACTATACTATGTCCATCTTACTTTTACCCAAAATAATGTAACATATTCCTAGGATATTTATAGAGCAACAGAAAATATCCTTTGTTGATATTGGGTAAAAGTTAAACTTGAAAATTATTTTGCCAACTTAGACTGCCTTAATTTATTAAAATATATATTTTTTTACTTTGAAGCTTGAACTGCCTTAATATTACCTGTAAATTCATGTTTTCTCCTTATTTTTTAAAATGCAGATTTAAAAATCCCCCATACATTACTTACCTGTTTAAGCTTCTTTAGATCTTCATCAAGTTCTAAGTTGTCCAAAATAACAGCGACAAACAAACTCAGGAGGATCTATAAAATGGTTAAATAACAATGAAAAAACCCACATGCCATAAGTATCAAAATGTTATATTCATAATATAGAATATCTACCTAAAATATACTATATATAGGATGCATTAAGTGAAAAATAAACACGTAGTTGTGAATCACTGCATAGGCATTTTAAGGTATTTATCACAAATACATTAAAGGAAACGCATATGTTAACTGAAATAAACATTATAAATTTTAATTTGCTTTATGAAGCTGATTGAAACTGGAAATTAAGAAAAAGTACATTTTATAACTCAACAATCCCACTTCTGAGACTATATCCAAAGAAAATAATCTGAGATATTGATGAAAAGCTTAATACACAAAGGTGCTTGATAGAAGGTTATTTGTAATAATGCAATACTGGAAATAATATCTAACCTTACATAAATAGTTAATATGGTCATAGAGATCTCTGTTATAAAATTCATGTAGGTATTAAAAATTCCCGTTGTGGTAGCTGGTCTCCAAGATGGTCCCCAGTGGTTCTCTGACCTCCTAGTGTTCACACTCCTGTGAGTTCCCTCCCATGTTGAATATGGCTGGTCTGTGTAACCCAAAGGTTACAGAAATGATCGTGTGTGACTTATGAGGTTAGTTGATAAAAGGCATTGTGGCTTTCACCTTGCTCGCTCTCGGATCACCCACTCTGGTGGAAGCCAGATGCCATGTCATGAGGACACTCACGGGGCCCTATGGAAAGGCCCATGTGATGAAGAACTGAAGTCTCCTGCTAACAGCCGTATGAGTGACCTGTCTTAGAAGTGGATCCTCCAGCCCCAGGAAAGCTTCAGGTGACTGCAGCCCAGCCAACACCTTCACTGAAAACTCCTGAGACACTCTGAACTAGAAACACCCAGCTAAGCCTGTCCCAGGTTCCTGATCCACAGAAACTATGTGAGATGATAAATGTTTATTATTGTAAGCTCTTAAATTGTTCATCATTTGTTAATAGCAATACATAACTAATACACTCAAGAATTTTAATAGTATTGAAAAAACGCTTACATTACAATATTAAATAAGAGTATATACGGTAGAAGTTTAACTATGTACAGAAAGGAATAATAGAGAAAATTCTAGAAGGAGATATTTTAGAAATGTTAATGGTCACTGCCTGTGTGAAAAATGGATTTTTCCTCCTCTTTGGTATTTCACCATATTCCCCAAATTTAAACAAAAAAGGCATATGTTTCTTTTGGAATGGGTAAATAAGGTAAAAGAAAACCACAAAAAAGTAGAATTTAAAAAATATTTCAATTTCTAGTCTCTTTTTAACTTTGAATTCTCTAAAGTCTCATATTCATTTGACAATCTTTTCATTCCTAATTCATATTCTTCCTTTCAATTTTCTTCTTAAAAAATTATTCCCATTTGTTAATATTAGACTGTTGAGCATGAAGGTAAGAAAGTCAAGGCAATTTAGTCATGACTTTTAAGTACTGGAGAGATTATTACACAGAAGTTAATGGCTAGTTCTTTTCCAAGTTTAATGAGGATATAAAAAGGAAAAAAATAGCTTCCAAATATTATTAAATTTTGACAGGATATGCTTGGCTTGGGACAACTGTCAACATCCTTCCTTTTAATAGCCACGTCCTTTGGGATCCTACTAGAACTTAAAGAAGACACAGAATGGTCTAGACTATATTTTTATTGATGTCACCACATCTGCCACACCATGGGCATCTGGGCAGATATATTCAGGCTTACTCTAAACCAGACGTTACTCTAAACAAGACATTTCATAGTTCACTCCAAGTTTAGCCCCCTTCCCACGACCTCGATGTTGACCCTGATGCTATCACCAAAAGTAGCATCAGCGGAGGAGTCTACCCTCCCCTGCCACCTCATGCCAGATTCAGAGGTGTGCACCTGAAGGTCTCCTGTCGCGAGCATGCACTGGCTCACACACTTCTATCGCTCACTGGGCACGTGAGCAGGCACTGCTCTGCGTCCCCATTTAACCATTTTTTCTATCTCAAATGAAAGGGCAAACACAAATCTAAAAAAAAAAATAATAATAATTTTCCCTGACAGAAAAAGGGAAAGCAACTGTTCCCCTCCCTTTTCTTAGAGCATTTCCTTTAGAAAACTTGTCCATGTAAACTCTTCCTCTGTCACTTTGAGATGTATATAAATGTTTTTAAAAGCTAAATCAGGCTCATCGGTTTACAACCCAGGAGGAGCACCCTATCTCCCCTTGTCCACGGGACAATGGGAGTGTAACTCAGCCACCTGGCTCCACCTTGCAAAACTACCTGCTTGGCACAGAGATATGAGAAGTTTTATTTTTCTTTTGGATAAAAGCAATTAGCTACCACAGATGGCCACCCCAATAACCAGGTGAATTTAGGCAGAACTATATTTAACAAATGGTGCTGTCAAGTCTTCTTACTTGAGGACTAGTTGTTTTCATCTTGAGAACATGGATATAACGTGGGAATGTGGATAAGAGGGCAGGATAGCTTTCCGTCTTTGCGATCTCTTTAGCAGGTTGCCTGCGAAGCCACCACAGTCTGGTTTAGTGCCTATTGAATAACAAAACTGTTTTCTTTCTCGTCTACCTTGGTGGAGAGGCTTTCTGGGTTGGCAGGAGATTTTATTTTTAATTATTTCCCCAACACCAGACAGATGGCAGGCTACGTAAGGACAGTGAGGTGACGTTATTCGATTAAATTCGACAAGCACTTGATTGGACTCCATCGATGTGTGAGACATCACCTGGCCAGGAACATAAATACAATATCGTGCTCACCGCTATGAAGTTCACAATCGAATTAAGTGGACGTAAGTTGGCAGCCTAGTTGAAAAGAGCTTTGTGGTTGGAGAACAGTTAGGAAAAGGGCTGTGCCAGTCACGGGCTATGTGGCAGCCACTAGCCCACTGTGAGTTTCAGTGGTTTCATCTGTAGAATATTACAGCTATAACAATAACAGCACAAGAAATTGCAGCTCTCATTTTTTTCATTTTCCTCCCCAATGAGCCTGGTGTGTGGTATAGCCTATATGAAAATACACAGACAGACATAAACTTAGATATGCCAAGATAAAATGATCTTCTTGATATTTCTACAAATGAATTTAATTTAGTCCATAAGCCCTTCATTTGTATTGATGGCTGAAAATGGAATCTTGCTACATTGATCCAAGTCAGTCCTTTAAAACTCAGTTACATTTGAATAAATGCTCCTTTTCTTTTTAGGGCTGGTCTAAGGTCAAGGATGTGACCGTCATTGGTGTCTGGTCCACTGTGGCCATGTGGTCTGTCCTCTGTCTCCCATCAGAGGCAGTGATGGCTCTTGTTTTGGGGGTTCTGGGCTTTCTCTCTGCTGAAATGCTCGCCATCTCAGCTCCTGCAGCTCCTGCTAAGATCTCTGATTCTCAATGACGCCCTCTCTGTTAGTTTCCTAGGGCTGCTGTCACGAATTGTATAAGCCTGGGGCTTAAAACAACAGAAAGGTATTCTATGACAGTTCTAGAGGCCAGAAGTCCAAAATCTAGTTGTCAGCAGAACCACGCTCCCTCCAAAGCCTCCAGGGGAGGATCCTTCCTTGACTCTTCCAGTTTCTAGTGGCCCCAAGTGTTCCTTGGCTTGTGAGTGCATCAGTCTAATCTCTGCCTCTGTCTTCACATGGCTTTTTCTCCCCGTGTCTTGTCCTCCTGTATCTCTTAAAAGGACACTTGTCATTGGACTTAGGGCCCACCTGGATAATCCAGGATGATCTCATCTCAAGATCCTTAATTTAATTGCATCTGCAAAGACCCTTTTTCCAAATAAAGTCACATTCACAGGTTCTGGAGCTAGGATGTGGACCCTCGTTGGGGGATCTTTCAGGCCCTCTCTCTACCTAGACCTCTCAGGCAGCTACTCAACTCTGTCCAGGCTGCCTCTCGTCCATGTGGGGCCCCAGCAAGGCTATCTCCCCCTCAAGTTCAGACAAGAAGTGGGTACAAGACACGTCTTGGATGTCAAAACACATCCAGGTTGGTACCAATACTGCTGCTGTCTCTGAGTGTGGCGCACCACCCTACCATCGAAACACTCTTTGCCTCCCTGTCTCTCTCCAGGCCCTTCTGCCTCTCTCATGCTCCATCCCAGAAAACATTCTTATTTCCCTGCAGAAAGCAGGAATGTGAAGGAAAATTGGAACGGGGGTTGGGAGGGAGGCCCACACAAGTGCAATGACTGACAACCAGAAACTAAATCCAATCTGAGTACCATGCATTTAATTCTATGCCATCGAGCATTTAGATTTCTGAGAGCTGATCCGGGCAAATGGCTTCAGGTGCATCCTCTGAACGTATTTAAGATTGTGAGGCAATGATAAAGAGTCCAACCATGTGCTACCAAGACATTAAGATACCAAGGAAAAGGATGATTTTGGCAGGAAGAGAATTGTGAGAGGGCTTTCCAGGTGGCATGAGCGAAGACAGGGCCTTGGGAGCATGTGGCTTATTAGGGGCCTGGTGAGCAGTTAAGTACGGCGAGAGCATGGCTGCCAGGCAGGAGGCTGGGGAGGCCGGAGAGGTGGGACAGAGGGTTGGCAGTCTGCCCAAATGGCACCAAGAGAGATCGGGAGGTGTGAGAGGGAGGTTGTAATAATCACAAAGTGATGACATTGGATTCTTCTCTGTTAAATTGTTCCTTTCAAATGTCCTGTTTTTTTATGCATGTAACGTAGCTATTTTAAACAGGCTCACTGAAATGGTAACTAGACAGAGAAAGTGCAGTTTGACAAAAAAATTATTAAATATATAACGTTCTGTTATTTTATTTTTTAAAAAACAATAATTTTATCCGTTCTTCTTGGAGGAAAGAGAAAAAAGTTACTATCAGAGCAGAAAGACAGAGATGGATGTGGGATGCTAGCTGCACTTTCTCCTTTTCATGAGATGAGAGTTTTATTTTCCTGGTAGAGAGAAGGCAAGACTCCAAAAGGAAAAGATTTGGCTTTGCTGGGAACAATGCTGAAGGGGCTTTGCAGTTTGAAAACCTCATGCTTAGAGAATTGAGACAGGCTGTTGGGAGGGGTTCTGGCAACGCTTTAAGAATAATATAAGAGAAAGTTTAAAGTTTGCTTTAAACGATCATTAAACCTAAGTTCATTTAACAGATACCTTTCAACGTTTAGGCTTCACTGTGTAATTAACATGACAACGTGAGGGCAAAAACAGAAACTATATTTAAAAATATAGTGGAGCTTGAGTTTCCTCCTGAAACTCTATTTGGACATGGACTTTTAGCCTGATCCTTGTCACCATGTTCCTTAAGTGTAGGGCACTGTGATAAGGTGACAGCTTGGCACTCAGGGTGAGAGAGGACTGAAGTCTGGCTCTGGCTCTCTTTGGAAATGGAAGTAGAAGATGCGAGAGAGGTAGGGAGAGTCTGCGCTGATTGTGAGGAGGTGAGAATTAGTTTGTAGTTCTTTGCTCAGAACTCTAATAAGGTGGCATAACCACTGTGATAAAGAAACAGAAGTGAAGGGAGGGTGGTAGGTTGGTTCCCTTCATATTTAATTTACATTGTAATGAGACATCATTTTCCCACAAACCTGGTGCCACGCGTATTTGGAACGAGGGCACAAACTGACTTGGGTGTCGGCTACTTCCTCTCCAAAAAAGTCCTAAGAGTGGGGGACAAATCCTCATTATGAAAGCAAGAACCATTCCTCAATTCTTTGTGTTTTTTCCATTTGTTTGTTTTGTTTTTATAGAAAGCTGAGGTAACGCTCATAAATAATCTGAACCCATTACACTGACGTCTGAGTCTTATTTTCCGTCAGTGTTTACCTAGAAGTGCCACATGTGCTGTGCCAAAAGGTTTTCCACAGCCATTAGATGTGACTCACAGGTTTATATGAAAACGTTATTGATTTAATAAAGAATTTTTACAAGGACTTGCCACAGTGAATCACAAGAGCTTCAGCATTTGCATGAAACACTCACCTTTACACTTTGCCAGTTCTAAATTATGTAACCAACCTGCTCTGCGTTATTTATTTTTTGTATTTAGATTTATATAATATTTATATTTATAATGTGGATGCAATGCCACATCACTATTTTTTTAAAGATATAATTTCGGAGAAAAAAAAGGCTGATATATCTTTTCATTTTCTCTTGAGTTTTGTTAAAGTACACATATACTTTCAACACAGCGCTCTTTTGCTTGTGTAATGCTTTAAAAAAAGGAGATTCATATATATATATTTTCATGCATTGGCTACTTGCCACTTTTAACAAGTCTGTAACATTCCATTACATTAATATTCGTCACAAGTATTTGTTCTACCACACAACATACAACTGACATAATACATCCACTTCCTTATTTTATGATCAATATTGATAGATTATGAATCACTAATTTCAATGAAAAAGTGGAGAATAACTATTAAAATATTCCAAATATCTAATTCTATATTTTCCTCAGATTATAATGCCCATGCTCAAGATACTTTTAGCGTTGACAATGCATTCAGTGTGGAAAATGCCACCTATCAGGTCTCTGGAAACCTGAAAAGTCTCCTTCCTAGAACTGTGTGAGTGACACAGCAACATATGGGTGGATGTTGACCTTCCAGCCTAGTGGATTTCAAAGCATCCGCTTCCAGGTTCAACATGGCTCTCGCCCCTGTGTCGTAGTAGGTGTTTGGCTACTGTAAATCCTTATGACCCCTTGTTTCTTTCTCTAACTCCTCCTCTCACTCCTTACACTCTCGAGAAAGCCCAGATTCATCTGATTTAAGGGTGTGCTAGGTATTCACTATGTTTAAATTTTATATATTTAACCACAGACAATTCAACTTGTTTTTCTTCCACTGACCCATAATACATTTCAGCAAAATTCAATAAATTACTGGGGCAGTGTGTTCCCAGTATCATTATTTCTTCCAATTTTGTTGTGATATGACCATTCTGCCAAACACACTAGGGTTCTCATTCTCTCTCCCTAAGACTCACTTTTGGGTTAGCACAATTCAGACTGTTGAAAGTTATGGTTTATTTTCACAAGATAGTGGCCTTACCATTTTAGAATGGGTTTTCTTGGTTGAGAATTTCTATCTCTGTAGCTCGATAGCCTATTTTGTATTCTCTCTAACTCTGCATAGTCACTCCCTCGCCCTGTGTATCTTTTCCTTTTCATTTCTTTTCTAAAGTTTACTTTTACCATTTTCTTTTCCTTTTTATACAGCTTAAGGATAGCCCTTTAGCTGAAATGTCACCTTTAGTCTTACTTCTTTCTCTACTGTGAACTTGATTAATAATTTCTATTTTTTTATTATCTTCAAGTATACAAGAGAAGCACAGCAGGAATCTGGTCAACACTCCATAATCTTGTGTTTTTCTTTTTCCTTTTTCCCATTTATAACCATACTATCCTAAGCTCTTGCAGGCTGTAGTTAGAAACAATCTCATTTTTCATACAGTTCAACAAAAAGTCAAATGTAATCAGAGCGATGTAAAATGGGATATGTTCTACGCAGATGCACTTTTAAATGAATTCTAGGAAATCAAGTTATTTAATTTACACTTTGGAATGCCCATTTTTGTCAGCAAAATATGACTATTCTCAGAAAGCTGCCACTACAGACACAAAATCAAGAGATTGCTGTGTTAATTTAAGCACTTCAAAGGTAACAAAAAGACTATCCACAATGAACGCTTAATTACATTTTCTCTCTTTCAGTATTCACATCACAGGGCTTTCCTTTGAAACAATAATAAATGGAAAAACACTGAGAAAAAAAAAGAGTCTTTCAACTGGTTAAGTCTTCCATAGTTATGATCCCCAAAATCATTGGAAAAAGTGGGAGAAAAGGTGAATTTCACAAGCATTCTGCAAACTGCAGTCAGGACAGAAATACAGAATACATACCTGGCGGATAACAGACGTTTTAAAGGGACAATAGATAATGGTTATGAATATGCATCTGCTATACATTTAAGCTTGATTTTCAGCTTGATTGTCAGCTGTGGGCTGACAAATTGGTGCCCCCAGGGGGCGATGGAATAGCCTGCTGTTTTTTATTCCAGAACAAACTGCAGCCAAACATTTGTTTTTTTGCTGCTTGGCACATGCCTGTCCCCGAGAAGACTAAATCAGACACTCACCAGGTTGTGCGGCACCCTCGGCCAGCGTGGATAAAAAACACATCAGAGCTGGTATATTTGTGTGGACTTTGTTTCTTTTCATTTGGGTTAAAACGCTTTGTAGCATTTTGCAAAAATACCATGCAATTTAAGAAAAATGTTCATTTTAAGGTAAGTTCAAGCCTAAAGACAGGCTCAAGGAGTAGAGATTTTAACTTATAAACGTTCAGTGTACAAGGACATGCGATCCATATTGAACAGGCCTATCACCTCCATGGCCATATTTATATGTTGGTCTACAAACCATCTTCAGCTGTTTTACTGCTAATATTTTTAACATTTGAGATGAGGTAGATCTGGAATGACTGGGAAGCAGATGCTTACTACGTGGGCACTGACCACAGAGCAAGCCACAGCATGCCCTCCTGCCTCTGTTATCACTTGTATCATTAGGCTTTGAACCACAGGGTTATTTGTTTGTTGGTTTGTTCGTTTGTATTTACTAGTCCTACTTCTGTACTAGTTGTAGGCTCAAAGAGGACCGGGATTAAGCTCTGACCCACTGTGGCCAGGATGTAGGCTAGTACTTATACACAGCAGGTGAGAGACAGTAAAACTGTGCTGAATCAAACTGAGCTAACTCGATAGAGCCCATTACAGTAACTGTCAGTCTGAGGATACACAGGAAAAGAAACACAATTGCTAATCATGCTTGAAGCAGAATCTCCAGTGAACTGGGGAAGTGACTTCAGTTTCTAGACTTTTTGGATAGTATAGAAGTGATATTCTCAGTTTTAATTTAGTTATAGAGTGTTTTCTTTCACTGAATTAATTAGTTATCATGAAAAAACTTTACTAATAAATTAAAAAATCTGAATAGTTGACCTTTTTGCTTTAGACATCATAATCAGAGAAACCAACTAAATATCTCAAAGCTTTAAAAATCTCACATAGGGGCCGGCCCGGTGGCGCAAGCGGTTAAGTGCGCGCGCTCTGCTGCGGCGGCCTGGGGTTCGCTGGTTTGGATCCCGGCCGCGCACCAACGCATTGCTTGGCAAGCCATGCTGTGGCGGCGTCCCATATAAAGTGGAGGAAGATGAGCATGAATGTTAGCCCACGGCCAGTATTCCTCAGCAAAAACAAGAGGAGGATTGGCAGATGTTAGCTCAGGGCCGATCTTCTTCACAAAAAAAAAAAAGAAAAAAAAAGAAAAATCTCAGATAAATCTGGCTGAGAAAAATCGATTTGAGTTTTATTTGAACAGTGTATTTCATCTAGCTTATACTATATACAAACAGTAAGTTGAGATGGGTCAAAGACCTAAAGGTGAAAGGCAAAAATTTAAAATATTGGAAGAACACAGAGGAGAATATTTTTATTACCTCAGGGTGGGAAAGAATTTCCTAAGCATGAGTCCAAAATAAATAATGACTCTAAGTGAAAAATTTATAGTTTTGACCATGTCAAAATATAATGTCAAAAGACATCATAGACAAATTGGAATAACAAATATTGCCTAAGAGAGGATATCTGCAACACATATAGTAGTCAAGGGATTAATATCCAAAGGATATGTACCATTCCAACAAATGAATTTTAAAAAGAGAAACTAGCCTTTAAAAAAATAGGTAAAGCATATGATTGGGCGAGTCACAAAGAAGATGGCCAATAAACACATGAAGAAGTGCTCCCTTATTAATAATTATGGAAATGCAGAAATGCAAGTTAAGGCAAAGTGATATTACCATTCAACTCACCAGACTCAAAATCTTAAAAGTCTAACAATATCAACTAAAAGTGTGAATGTAAGGACACAGGGATTCTCCACCACTGCCTTGGGAGGGCAAGTTGGTGCAATTTGCCAATAGAGCAGGGGTGCCCAAAGGAAAGGTCCAGATAGTAAATACATTAGGCTTTGAGAGTCAAGAGGCAACATCAAGGATATTATGTAGGAATCATTTAAAAATGCACAAACCATTCTTAGCTCACAGGCTGTGGAAATAAAGCCCATAGGCCAGATTTGGTATGTGGGCTTGCAGACCAGGCTACAGAGCCATTTGGGCAGTATCCAGCGTCCTTGATTCTACTTCCTGGCATCTATCCTAGAGAAACTTGCACACAACTGGATGCAATGTGCAAACGCATTAGTTGCAACATTATAAGAGTAAAACACTGGAAAACAGCCTAAATATCCACCAGGAGGAGAACTCATAAACAAATATGGCATATTCAGTCAATGGACTACTATATAACTATATATACTAACGACCAAATGAGCTTGAAGATAAAATGATTTCACAAACAATATTTGGTGAAAAACTTAACTGAGAATATATGCAGAGTTTGAAACCATTTATTCTAAAAATTGCTACTTCTAATAACTTGTACGGAGAGAAACACATGATCAAACACAACTTGGCCACAGCATAGAGTATGGACACAATAGTGAGAGAAATGTACACCCCAGACGTCTCCCCCAGGGACGGCCACCAGCATACTGGAGCAGTGCTTCTCAAAGCAAAAAATTAAGATTAATTTTAAAAACTAACGGTATAAAATGTTTTTAGATGATAGCCTTAAATTAAAAACACTACATATTTTTAATGGATACATATATGTGTGGGAAACTGCTGCATTTCACTGATTTTAAGATGGACATTTATTTTCACATTTTAACAACTCTGAAATGGGGATGTGCTTTATAATCTATCTGCATAGTCTAATTGTTCGTTTTTCTGTTAATGTTACACAAAATAAGAATCATCTTATCATTGATAGTATGTTAAATTTAATGAAGTATGACTTAAAAACTAGAAGATGGATTCATACCAAATTCATCATAGTCGTTGCCTGGGAGAAGGAGTGTGGGGAAAGAAAGAAAAAAGGGAGAGAGGGACTTGGGCATAAATGATACTTTAAACTGATCAATAATACTTTACTTCTATAAGTTAAAAAATATGAACTAGCATAATAAAATTTTAGCATTTATTAGTATATAGCTTTAAGTGCACATGCCATCTTATTTAAAGTTAAAGGAACTCAATATTGGTGAAAGCTACAACCATCCTCTTGTACCATGGCTCAACATCCTTAAAAATCCAAGCTCAATTCATCTATCCATGGCAACCTTGGACACTAGGTGTGTTGGGCATTATTATCCTCACTTTCAGATATAACACAACACAGAGACCAGGGAAGTTGTCTGATTCTTCCAAAGTCACACATCTAGTGACCAGCAGAGCTAGAACCTGAATCTAGATTTTGAAGTCCAGATCTGTACTCTTGTACTCCACCATATATACCAAACCACCCTCATTGACTTTTCAATTCTCAGTTGCTTTATAGATTTGAACAAATTATGAAAAAAAGAAGAAATGATTTCAATTTTTAGTTGTAACTTAGAACTAATTTTTGAAAATCACAATGAAAAAAATTATAATAAGTGTTTTGGGCAGATACTTAAATCAGTAGACTGAAAGGGTGGAATTAGATATAGGTTTTCAAGCTGTGCTCTGTGGATTCCTAAAGGCTCAGGTGAACCTCAGGAGTTCTTGGAAGTGCTTCAGTGTTCCACAATTAATGACATGTTTTTGGCCCAATAAAGAAAATTTAGACAGCCCAAGATTTAATATTTTATTTCATTATATTAGCGATCCCTGCATAAGTTCACTTGAAAAAAAATTACTTTACCAAATAATTTACTAGGCTAGATCATTTTTCTTCCTGCTTTCATATTGTGTGAGACTCTGACTTAAGGATCAAATCTCCATCTGAGTGTGAAAAATCTGCAATGGGGACAGCAAACAATTATATGTTTTAATAGAAAAATAATTACATGGATTATTCCCAGACATAAATGATTTCAATCATATCTATCCTACATTTAACCCATGAGCAACCGTCTCTGAGCTATTCTACAGTTTTAAAGGAACCTAAACAAATAGTAAGTGCTTAACAAACATTAGTTGAATTCATGAGTGAGGGAGTGAATAAATGCATGAATGACACAGACTTAAATGTCTCATAAGGGAGGCTGCAAAGACCTCAGGGCCCAGCGTCGTGCAATGCAGCCAGATTCAGCTCTGCACTGAATACCCACCGCTGAAGGTTCTTTTCTTTCACACATTTTTTAAAAGTCATCCCATGTAAAAAATGCCAAAACTATTTCTATGTGATTCTACTGTTTGAACTCACAACTTGACACCACATAACAATGTCTCCCCATATACTTTCTGACGGACGTGTCTTAGTTTTGAAAGCCTTTGCCTACAGCAAATGCAACCTCCAACGCGTCTAGTTTCTCAAGCACTTATTTGATTCATAGACATTTAGAATTGGAAGGGACCTTAGAGCGCCTATGTAATTTGTCTTATTTTAGTGTCTTTTGGGCAGAGGTTTGATTCCATGAAGACATTTTCAGTGATGACGCTAAACCTCATAATCTAGGGAAGTAGCAATATGTAGCTGCAAGACCTTGGGCTTTGAGACCAGGCCGACCTGGGAAATTCTGGCTCTAACACGTACACTTGATGTGACATTGGGCAAATTACTTAAATCCTCTGAGCTTCAGTTTCATCATCTGTAAAGTGGGAATACTACCAAACTTGGTTGTTCCGAATATCAGGAATAGAACTCTAAAACATTTGGCCATTCAATAAATAGTAGCAGTTTTATTTTATATTTCATGTGTTCTTGATAAAGAGTAACATTTGGGGTCCTTTCTTTGGAACTTTTAACATAATATTAGAGCTTAAGTTTGCTTCTTAAACATGCACACATTTATTACACGGAGATGTACATCTGACATTAGAAAGACCTGAGAATTACATTCCTTAGTACGTCATAAGCTACATTTCATAACTTTTTTCTTCCTTTTTAATAGAAATACATTGAAGAGAAAAATCTGCTTGTGTGACAGAAGTTGATTTTTCCTGCATTTTGGTATTTAGTTTTTATCATGCTTTTTACAATATTTGCAGCTATGTGTTTTATGTTTTTCCCATGTGTTTCTTTCAGTTGCACATCGCACAAAAACACTGAGCTGATTTCTAATTAACTGACTGCACCCTGAGGTCTGCAGCTTCTGTCTTCAGTTTAATTACAGCTGTGAAGAGGAAGCAGTGAAATCAAAGAGAGTGTCTCTACATAATAAAAAATAACAATAATAATGTAGCTCTGGTTTGATCCTCGGATCATCTAGGGTGTGAATGCTTAGAGATGGTTAAATCAGTAAGTGAACGTGGGATTTCCATTTTGTTTTGTCTTGTTTTCCCTCATGCAAACACTTGTATCTGATGGAGACAACTTCTTACTTAAATCTGCAAGTTCCTCGAGTAGTTCTTTGATTCATAGAAATTTAGAATGGAAGGGCCCTAATCCAACTGGACTGCTCTACAACGGTTCTCTGACTCTCCTTCTGTAATTGAAAATAGGCCAAAAATCTGTTGATGCTTATCCCATTACGAATTCTAAGATATAACTGAGAAGAAGTGCTGAACTCACCAGCGTGGCAAAGAGATGATAGAGAATGAAATAGATGGCAACCACAGGTGCCCACATGTGTCCCACAGCATTTAGAGTTTGGTCCATGACGTCTACCCATCCTTCCTGGGTAAGGATCTGGAACATGGACATAAATGCCTACAGAGGAAAAGAATGAAGGTATTAAACACCAGCTTTAGGCTTGCATGCAATATAAAATTAGTATATGGTGTTTGAGGACCTTGACCTCAATCTTTTTCATTTTTATCCGACCGATCCGAAGAACAGTTTTAATTCAACAGATGGGAAAAGGCTGAGAACTAAAGATCCTAAAAGCCTGACACTAACTATTCAGTGTAGAAAACTAAAATAATTACCCTGAATTAAAATTAGCCTCGTTGGTGGTAAATACTGTTGAGCAAATTGGAAAAAAATTTAGGACTTTTGCTTATTTGCCTTTTTTCTCCTCTAAAAAGCAAGCTATTTAACATTTCCAACAGATTACTGTATTTTTTTTTGCTGCTAAGCACAACTTATTTTTATAGTGAATTACATTTGATTGTCTAAAGGAATATGAAATAACAACCTTAATTTTACTGTTATAGTACTATCTATATATAGTATATCTATATATATATAATCTATCAAATTATTTCAGTTATATTAAAAACATAAGACTTTTTAAAAAAAGAAATATTTCTAAATGATATTGCCATACTGAGCAACTTAATAAAGGCAAACACATTTTTCACGATTTTTTTATTTTCAAGGCACAGAGTCAAGATCATGGAAGAAGCCAAGACCCACCTCCCCGAAAAAGGAACATTCCAACAAAATCCAGCCAAGCTAAAAGACTCATACTCTCTCTGCAAAGATCTTTAGTTAGCTCCATTCTTACAAGTTTTTCGTATTAAATATATGATTATATGTACATCTCTGACTCGTGTATCTTGTATTAGTGGTCAATAAACGCTTCTCAATGAGAATTTATGATGATATCTGGGGAAAGCCGACAATTGGAATCTAGTGACTCTTTAAAAACGTCCTTATGGCCTTTAGTACAATGAAGATGTAAACTGAATTCTCAGATATTGGGATGCCAAGAAATAAAGTCGAGGATAATACAAAGATGGACTGAGCTCAAGATAAAAACCCTGTTACACTGATAGGATCTTAGAGCCAAAATGGACCCTCAAGATAATCTAATCTGATTCTTTATTTTTGAAGATAAGGAAAACGAGGCTAAAAATGATAAGTGATTAGCCCAGAGTCACTCTATTAATTTGCGGCACTAACAGAGGTAGCACTCAGGCATTATGACTCCAAAGCAAGCCCTTTTCCACGTATTGCATCATGTGTTCAGTGAAATCTCGAATCTAATACTTTCCAGGCCTCATCACACAGTAAGCTCTCTTAGCAGCTTCCTTTACTAAGGACAATTACATTAACTTTTTTAGAAGTATGACGTTTAATGCCCAGCACATAGTGGATCCGTTTGAACAAAGGAGCAATTAATTGTTAGATGAATCTTGAACTAGGAAAACTAGGTAAGTTTTTCCACTTACCCTTTGTCCATGTGTGAAACACTTCTCCTTGAGTTAATTTTTCTATAATCTCATTACCCTACAAAGTGTTTTGTTCATGCAAGTACAAAGTATGTTGTTATTGATACTTCAACTCAGCATCGCCAAGGACAATATGATACTTTCCTTGCCAGGGCACCTAAGAGAATATTAGCTTTAACTTATCCTAAAAATGCTTCAGAGAATTTTTCAACACATGATTTAACCTCATAAGTATGCCAGCACTTATCAGTGAGGGCAATTATTTTTTCCCTGTGTTTTTTTTTCTGTTGAATATTTATTAAATCCAAAGGCAAGGAATACAAGTTCCACAGATGATTCGCACAAAAAAAATCAGATTGCTGTATTTTCAACGGAGATGTCACCAGTGTGAAAGTGTGTGTACATCCTAAAGACTCTGCAGCAATAGGGGAAGAGGCAAAACACCTACCAGTATAAAAGAAATTTCACTGGACAGGGATTTCCTCTCCCCAAAGTGACAGGAAAGCTTGTGATTAAGTCCAAGAGATTTATTCTTGGTCCTCGGAGACCAAAAATTCAGGTGTACCTTTCAGCTGTCTTGGGCACAAACCAACTTAATTTGTTTTCATCTACTGCATTAGCTTTCATGAATACTCAGCTATTATGCATTCAGTAAATGCTCTGGAACGTGGAGCTATGGGATTATAACCTGTTGCTGGGAGATAAGCAATGCGGGCAAGAACACTGGGGTTATCCTCTACTCTTTTCAGAATCTCAGAAGAAGAAAAAAAATTCCATTTCCGTACAGCTCAGCCGCCTGAAAGTGCATACTGTGGGATGCTGTGAATTATATTTGAGAGCAAAGCTTTCTATTACAATGTGATTCATGTGTTTATAGCTGTTACATGAACAAACCAGTGAAAGTGCCATGAAATACTTCTATTATAGGCTGAAAATTAATTTGTGTCCTGCATGAAGGGTGCCTTATCAGTGCTGTTGAGATTTTATCCAGAAATTTAAATCCCAATGATAGTTTGTTTGAGATTGTGAATCAAGTCAACTTACTGACTTATATTGTCCACAGGATCTGTGTTCCCTGAAGAACCTGCTTAGCTTATTTATTCAAACAAAGATATCAGTGGTTACCGAAGGTTTGATGTGTTGGGGATTGAGATGAGGAAGACACAGTTTCTTCTCTTAAGACACTTATAATCAAGAGTGGAAGAAAAAGATGAACATGACCAACTTCAAGAAAAGGAAGAATGAAAAAGACGGTGTATAAGAGAAATGTGGTAAAGCTATCAAGGAGCAAGTTAGAAGAACCTCTTGGGTGAGTGAAGAACAGTTTGGGAAAAATGACGGCAGTTGACTTTCATGAGGAAGGCAAGGAGGATTTAAATGGTGGAGAAGGGAGTGATGACCAAAGGCCTAGAGGAAGTTGTTTCTTTTCTCCGAGACACCTGCTCATGTGTTATGCCATATTCCTATCCTGTTGACCTTCCCCCTCACCCCCCATTGGTTTCCACCAGTTCTTTATAAATTAAGAAAACCAATCTTGTATCTGTCACATATGTTTAATGTATTTTTCCTTATCCATTTATGTTATTTTTGCAAACATAAAATTTAAATTTCTATGTGGTCCAATTTGCCATTCTTTTTATTTAAGGTGTTTTTATTTTGCTTAAAAAGACTTCTCCTACTGCAAGATTAGATATAAATGTTCCTATACTTTTATGCAGTAGTTTAACAGTTTCCTTATTTTATTATGTTTAACATGTTGAGCCAGAAATTGCTGTTTAAATCATTTTAAATCTGGAATTTATTGTGGTTTAATAAATGAGACAGGAGTTAATCTTATTTTTCTTCTTAATTGGTGATCCGTTGATTCAACATAGTATAATTGAAAAATCTATCTTCACTAATTTGAAAAGTCCCCTTTATCATATACTGAATACTCATATGCTTTCAGCTCTATTTCTAGACTTTCTATTCTTTTCCATCAATCTATTTCATTTCCAAATTGCCTAATAACTGTACATTTTAATAACTGGTAGGGTTACTAGCCCCTCCTCATAATCTTTTGTTTTTAGAATTCTTTTATTTATTTTTATATGTTAATTTCTCTAGAACATCCTCTTGTTTTATTCATTGAGATTACATAAATCTAAGCAAAATTGATATTGTTCTCAAGTTATCCTCCAATCTCAAAGGCATATCTGTCCATTTATTAAGTCTTTATTCATGATTCTGAACTAAGATTTCTTCTTATATAGTTTCTGCTCATTTCTTGTTAAGCTCCTTATTAATATTACTTTTCAAAATTTTAATCAAGGTGATACACTATGATTAAAACATTACAAAGTAATGAAATGTGATGATGGGTTCATTAATGAATAACAAGCAATAGCCGTAAGTCTAAGCGTCTCAGGCCCACTTCCCAGAGGCCACTGTTTTTAACCGTCTGTGTTTTCACCTCTCGTGGTGCTAGCTCTATCCCCATTCAGTATTTCTTGATTTATCCACTTTAGACATAGAATTCCGCTATGATATATATGTAAGATTTAGTTCAGGCACAACATCACTCCCCACTTTTCTTGACCACTCCCACTTTTGTACATAAATCTCTATAAGTTGTTCCAACAAACTGACAGATAGCTTGCCGTCTCTCTATATAAGATGGAGATCTCAGCACTGCTCCTCATCCCACTCTCTCCCTGCTCTCTCATCTCCATCTTTGGTCATGCGTTCACTCACATCCTCAAGTTCAATCATATTCTCATTTTGTTTTTTAGTCATAATTGGGTCTTCCATGCTTGTCAGTACATAGATAATCAATAGATTGATAGTCAATACGTTGACTATGAAGATATTGTTCCCTGTTGAGCTGGGTAATGCTCTGGGACAATATTGCCTCTTCTAGGGCTCCAATATGACATGTATGGTATTAGAAGGTAAATGTTCAAGGTGAAATGAAGTCCCCTTTCTTACTTTCCACTAATTGCTCAGATTCTTGCCCAATTTACTTCATTTTATTTGAACTATCTCTTTCTTATACAATTTTTAGCATAGTTTAGTTTTGTTTTCACTGAGATTTTGATTTTTTTCACATGTTCCATTGGGAAAGGAAATATATGCTTTCTTCCTTCTACCTCAAAGAGCTTCCTGATTCTCACACATTTTACCTATCATTTAGAATAAATTTCAATCTTACTCTCCTACAGATGTTCTTCTTAGAGCCTTCAGTTATCCAGAAACAATTTGATTCTTACTCTCATACATATTTTTCTTGGAGAGTTCTTACTACTTGTTTTAATTTGGACTAATTACTTTCTAGACCTGCTCCACAGCTGTCAAAACCTTCATTTTTAACTTACTTATCTAGATCTTTTATTCTCTCCAACACAGTTTCAGAAAGTGATCTGAGTCTCAACCCCAGTCATTAGAGTCCTGCGTCAATTTGTCAGCTAGGTTTTCTTCTCTGTTTTGCTGTCTCAGTGTGAGGAGACGGGTTTGCAGGGAGAGAAGTATCAGCTGAGGCTATGTGCAGTTATGCTTGAAATATCAAGCTTCAGATATTTCTCCAATTCAGGTAGATTCTGGAAATCTTTACTGCTGCCAGAGCCAAGCAGTTCCAGGTGTTCACTTCCTCCAATTGACCGTCTTCCCTCCAGCCATCACTCTCCCTCCACTGACGCCAGGTGAGGGCAAGGACAGATTGATTCTGTTGGTGTTGGTCCTCTGTGTGGGGGGAGAGGACAACTCCTGGGGCTCTCCTCTCACCTTGCCCCCGGGCCTCCTGTTCCCCCATGGCTTCTCTTTTCTTTTTTTCTCTTCATATTTTCATTATGCTAAATTTTTGTTTATTGTGGGAGATAATTAGTTTTCAGAAATTATGATTATTTTGCTTTCATGCTCAAGCTTTCTTTCCAGCTGGGAAAAATAAAAATGGTGAGATCGAGCAGTTTATCTTGCCTCCGGTAAAATGGGCTGGAACAAGTGACTCCTACATTTGAAGGGTTCTCCTGGTCTTTTTCCAGGCCTCTGCATACCCCTACAGTCCCATGCTCCTCAAATTGAGAGATATGAGTACATTTAGAATTTGCTTTCCAATTTAATTTCTTCTCGACTTATTCTGGAAAACGGGCCAAGGTGTGAGCCTAGAGTGTTCTCATTCTTTCTTCTTTCTCTCCTGCCCTCTTCTTCCCTTCCTCTCTCCCTCCCTCCTTCCCTCTCTCTTTCCTAGTAGCAGCTATTCAAAGATAATGGCATGAAACTGTGGCCCTGCCTTGTGTGGTTATTGCTGGTGTAATTTTTTCAGGCTTATAATTAATTGTTTTATTCATTTTCTTAGGTTTTAGGGACAAGAGTGTCTGTGATTTTGTTATTTTATCCCTCAAGTCCAAACCTACAGATGCAAATAGGGGTAAACAGCTTTGTTTACAGTGCTTTTTCTTTTTTGTTTCTAATGACACGATCACACATTAAACATCACTATACAGGTCAATCCCTGTTCATACTGCAGGTGCCTGGCTGCAGCTAATTGAATCAGGGCTATGCCGTAAACCTGAGAATGGGCCAGTTGCATAAGAGGTGATCTGGAACAAGCAACTCTGCCCCACCAGGAAGAACTAGATCAATCAAAAACATCTCTAATGAATTTCAGATGGAAGCTACAGAGAAAAATCACATTGTTAGCAATAGCATCTGAAGGTGAATGAATGAATAGAGATTGGTATGCAGCTGAGTAGGAGCAATGGAGGAGTCATTACAAAGTCAGGGTTATGAGCACATTGATATTCCAAGGAAGCAAAATCTCTGAATGAACAGAGTTAGGTAGGAAAAAAATACACTGAATAAAGAGACTGCAGTGATGTTCACAGAATGGAGAAGAAAGGTTTTGCAAATCATTAGCTCAGTGAGTAGTACCTCCTTTTAATCGGAGTGTATCATACTCCTTGGGAATGTGGGAGTAAAACAAAGGGTGAGAACCAGAGCAGAGAGTGAAAGCCACAAGACAAGAGTGTGAGGAAGTGAGCTGTTATGGGAGAAAACACATCTAAGAGCAGGGAACAAGAGTCTTGGAGTCACTGGATGGGCCTGAGCACTGCAGTATAGAGCCACAAAATTCACTACCAGCCCTTCTCAGGCTCTGTGGCTGGTTTCTCCTCTATTTCCTAATCTCTAAATGTTGCCGAGCTTCAGGGTTCGGTCCTTAGATCTCTTTCTTGGCTCTCAACATTCACTAACTAGTCAGTCTCATCCATTCTAATGCCTTTCAATACCATCTATATACTGATGGTGCCCACATTTGTATGTCTAGAATCAACTCCACATCTCCACTTGGATGTCTAACTGGAATCTCAAGCATTACATGTCCCAAATCAAACTCTTCATGCCCCACTCCTCAAACCTGTTCTTCCTGCACTCCTGCCCATCTCAGAAAATGACTAATCCATTCTTCAAATTATTCAGGCCAATGACCTCACAGACATCTTTGGTCCTTCTTGTTCCCTCACATCCCACACCCCATCTGTCAGGATCTTCTGCTAAATCCAACCTTGGTTCTTGGTCTCAGTTCCACACTTATCCTCAATATTGCTTGATATTACTAATAAGACAGTGAATAGTTTCACCCTAAGTGGCCCTACATTTTGCTGTACTTTCTGATCAAAAACTGGGATTGGGAGACTTGATAAAAATAAGAACACAAAGAGGGAAGAAAGGGGAATAAACAAGTATTTTCATAGCTTCTCTTTTGTTCTAATTAACACCCCTTGAAAAATGGATCACAGGAGGGATGAACAATGTTCCCTAGACCATGCTTCCATCAGGGCTGCTGAGGGCCCAGGCCATAGCTTTGGTGGCAGAGGCAGGTTCATCAATGACAGGAAATCCTTTTCTCTCTCAAGGCCCCAAGGATCCATTTCTGACCCCAAATCTCTTTCTGATAGACGTTCTCAGAGTTAAGTGAAAGCAAAGCAAGGGTATTCTCTTATGCTGAAATAAACAGGCTGCAAGTGTTTATCCAGACCTTGCAAAGTAGTTCTTAATTTTTTAAAAAAAATCATGGATGCCCTTTGATAACTTGATGACTCAATGCATGTTTTGGGTTTTTAGTATGTGTGGATATCAATTTAGGTTAAAAAAATTAAATATTAAAACAAAGTAGGATGGGTAAACACCTTTGGTTTTGGTTGATATACAGGGAACAGGATATATAGTTTGATCCCATTTGTAATATACTTATCTAGATATATTTTTGTGTGCATAAAAATGCTTGAAAGCCTATACAATAAACTTGGAACTCTGAGGACTGGAATGGGAAGGAACTAGAGAAGGGGGTAAATACTCTCTTATTGAAATTTTTAAGTTTTACTGAGATATGTTTTACATACCATAAAACTCATCTTTTAAAATATACAATTAAGTGGTTTTTAGTTTATTCACAGAGTTGTGCAACATTACCCCTATCTAATTTAAGAATATTTTTATCATTCCCCTAAAAACTGTGTACTCATCAGCATTCACTCCCCATTCCTCCCTCGAGCTTTTGGCAATCAATAATACACTTTCTATCCCTATGGATTTGCCTATTCTGAACATTTTCTATAAATGGAATCACACAATATGTGGTCAGGGTTCATCCATGTTGTAGCATGTATCAGCTCTTCATTCCCTTTTATTGCCAAATAATATTTCATTATATGGATGTGCCACATTTTAGCTATTCATCAGTTGATGGATATTTGGGTTGTTTCCACTTTGGGCTACTATGAATATTCATGTACAGGTTTTTGTGTGGACATAACGTTTTCGTAAATTACTTTTTACTTAATGTTTTTTACTGTTTGTATTAAAATACACGGAAAAACATGTATTTCTGTAACTTTTAAAAATATACACGTTAAAAATTTTTAAAATGTGGTGAAGAATACAACTGACATCATCGACATACAACTTTCATTTTACAATATAATTTGCATCTATTTTATCTATGTTTAGCTGGTTTCAAGAACATTTTCTCTGCAAAAGATTTGCTTTCAAAATGAAATCCACTTGACAACTTATATAGCAGCTCAACCTTCTTATGGAGAGTGTCCCCGCTGTGTCTTACTACCAATAGCCTCCAAACAGAAGACTTGCCTTGACAGTGCTCACTGAGTGCAAAGTAACACCGCCTTCGGTTTTAAATGCCTTAATTATTCACCTGCTCAATCTCCTTGTTTCTTTTTTTCCCACTCAAACAACAATAATAGGTAGAGGAATTTTATCTTCTGAAAAACCCACTCATCTCATGATCCTTTAAAATTTTGTTGTATCGCTCCTTATATCTAAAACTTACTCAACTATTCAAAGCTTTAACAATATTTAAAATGACACCAATATATAGTAAATATTGGACCTACCTAATGTTGGAGTCAAATTTCTAAAAAGTACACTGCTTGGCAAAATCATGACTACAAGATCAAGGTGTTATGGAGAATTAGGGGTAGGGAAAAACCAATAAAAATGGCATTAAATGTACTTAAAAACTTACAATAAATAAAAGCTCTAAGAGCTACCACTTACTGTGGCTAAACTAAGTTGTCCATGAATACAAATACTGTAGATCTGAAACCTGGAGTAAAAACAGTACTGCAATGTCAAAGCCATCAGCAGTAGCCATTTCTTTACTTAAAATGCCTCTTTATCTGGTGAAATGGAATTCCATGGTCCATCAGTTCAATTACATTCTTCCCAGTTCTCCAAACTCCATCTCTCTGTCTTTTTTGCCAAATTCTCAGGAAAAATGCCAACTCCTAGGTGAATCTAACTGTTCATGGCTGCACCCACCTATCCAGCTGCACTGCGGAGAAGGTTATACCACAGGGAAGCAGGCCCCCTTCCACCACATCCTCCAAAGGGGCCTCAACACTGCCCAGCAAACCTCTTTGCTGTTTTTGGTAAATGTATTATCAGCCATAAGCTTTTCAAAACTTCTTTTCATCTGATCTAACTTCGGCCACCTCATCTCTGCCCACACTCTAGAGAGATGGCCTTCCTAGAAGGGATGCTGAAGGAGTGCAGTTTAACATAGAGGTTGAATGGGCTGAGTATAAAGACCAGCAGAGCAGTGAGGCAAAGAACCAAGCGCTCAGCCCTGCAGTCACAGGCCCCGAGTCTGGGATTAAATGGCTGACTGGTTTAGCGGCTCTGGGTAAAACACCTAGCCATCGCGAAACCAATCTTCCTCAAATCTGTGATCCTATTATCACTCTCGGAAGACTGTTTGAGAATCAAAATAAAGTATGTGTGAGTACTTTATAAACATTAAACTGCTATACAAATATTTTTAATAATAATAAAAAAAATGTCCCAAGGAAAAACAATTTCAACTACACTAGTTAAAATTTCAGAATTCTTGTGTATTTTTTATGACTTAAAACTTTTTATGTTGTATACAATGTGATTCCATTTTTATAAAGGTCAAAATTAAACTACATTTTTAAAAAGCTATTTCCTTTAGATACATGATTTTGAAAGTATGACAGTGTTTTTGATGGCATCATTGTTTCATCTTTGAACCAATGATTCCTAAGGAATCTTCCAGCTATTAAGTGTCTACTATTCTAAGATCTACTAATTGGTACTGGTAGTCAATTGGAAAACTTTGTTTTTATACAAGATACTTTCCAGTTCATTTTCTCAGACTATATCTTACCTATAAAAATTATAGGAAAAGGCTACAGTAAATATTTTGTTACTAATAGATACTATAAATTGCCTTTTGGTGCTGTCAATTCATCAGAGTATTTATTGAATAAAGAGTAAAAATTGTGGCATTAGCAAGTGGACTGAAAATAGGGAGCTAAGTAAACTAGGGGCTGTGCTGTCTTAAGTCATTACATATGCTGGAATCTTAAAACACAATGGAATGCTGACTGAATTTTGTTGCAGGGCCTTGTTCTGGAGAGTTTAGTTATTAGTGACTTTTAAATGAAAAAGGTTTTGGAGCCATGTACATCTCTATATATGAACTCTTTTGGAATTTAAGATCTCTTGAAATCAGTTACCTTTGTTGTTAATAGAAGTGAAATATTTAAAATATTAATCTCTGTAGAATGATTACTCTATGCCTTATTCCTTGTGATTTAGAAAGAAATAAAGTTGAAACTGATGGTTTCAATTAATTCTGTGACTGCCCTTTATGTTGGCAAGAAAGACCAAGCAGTTCTTTGCTTTTGTTTTTTTTCGAAATGAACCCACATTATTTATTTTGCTTTTAAAATTCCTAAAATATACTTGTTGCCAAGCATTCCATTTAAATGAATAAAAAGAGAGAGAGAGGAAAAAGCCTGTTTATTGGTCAAATTTTAGACTACTACGGGAAAGTCTCACTGAAGCAAGACTAATGTAATTGGCCTTAAATGTCAAAATGAGCTTGAACATAATTAGAAGCAAAGCAGACATCAGCACGTGATGACTATTCCAGCAGCAAATTACTTTAAGTACAGTCTACACTTAAATATAATTTCAAGAGTAAAAGAAAAGATGGCACAAGCTCATTTGCAAAAACCAGTGAATCTTTTTCTAGTTATGAAAGTGTACGTAGGTGTATCCAATCATCTCTTTTCTTTTAAACGGCCATGCTTGGGTTCACTTTTACGTATAACATCATAAATGACAAGTAGACAAAATCATGGATGTCCACAGTCTACTAAGATTTTTTTCAGGGTAAGTTTAAATGACATGAGAAGAGATGTTGAGCCATGACTAGCTTTTATAAAGTGATTTAGAGCTCCCAAAGCAGTTAATTGTCCATTATTTACAGTAATTTAGGCAATAACCCTGTGAATTAGTTACTGTATATATTGTAGCCCCTATTGCAGATGGGGAACTGAAGTGCAGAGGCCTTAAATGATTAACCTAGGCCTGCAGGTAGCAAATGGTGTTGCCGGGTCTCTACGCTGGGATCTGTTGACTTCAAATTCCTGCTGTCCTTCTGGATATTACAGATACAAGACATCTTAAGATGTCATAATTGCTTATCTCCTTTAATTATTCTAAATTACTAAAACAAACAATATATATGCCTAGTGTAAGTAATATTTAAAAACTTTACCTCCTTTGTCCAGAACAGTACAGGGTACATATCTGAAACTCCACATTATACTCGACTGATTAATGAAAATAGGTATCTCCAGTATTTTTTCTTTGCTAAAATAAGCTCTACTCATTAACATTTTTCCATACGAAAAGGACATAACCTTTTCATTTTCATGAGAATCTAAAATTACAGACTGTATTTTAATAATAAAAATATTTTATTAATTAAAGACTTAAATGTTAAAGTTCCTATATTAGAAACGTTTATCCTAAGGAAAAAATATCAAGATGAACTGAATGAACTTATATTTTTCCCCTAACAATCTTTCTTGCAGAGCATGATATTTTTAGTTGAAAGGTATACTTCCCACCGATTATATTAAAATAATTTTGAAATGCAACCATCTAGGTGACAGAACAAACAGCTGTGAAAATGAGACCTGGAGATTTATGCAAATAGGAGACTTCTGAATTAATTTTCTTCATAGAACAGACTGTCAAGTTTCTTGCAGTATTTATTCTCTATTTCTTAATTAGCAATTTTGCTAATGTCAGTCATATTAAATTTTCATGACGTGTTTCATTGGTAAACGTGCTAAAAAATTGCAGATGAAAGTTGGTATTTTACTTTTGGTGCAATAAAGATTTAGAACATATACAAAATAGACAGTGCTCCTAAAAACACAGACCTATGTCCTATTGTTAAATAAACTGAGGATTTATTAAGACAACTTTCATAACTAAAATACCAGAGTCTACACGGGAAATTTCGTGGTGTTTTCTTACTATCCATTTGTATAATCATGCTCAAGAACAAGGTGCTTCTATTTGGCTTCAAATAGAAAGAAGCTTTGGTCAAGAGATGCTTATACCTTTGTATATCAACAAAAACTACACTTTAGAAATGGAATCTGTCTATTGTTTGTTCTCTTTTAATCAGCTTGATTTCTCATCTCTCTTTACTAAGTTCACAAAGAACTTTACTGCAAATTATAGTCTGCTCTTTTCTGTTACAAACGTAAACTTCAAAGCTTTGATTCTATTTTGATAGTGTTTATTTAGTACCCCAATACCTTGTAAGTAAATTTGATAGTTGTTTACAAATAAATATTTGATTGGAATGATTTGACTTTAATAAAGCTGATTTTACAAGTCATAAACTAAAATTAGTCTCACTATACAACTGTATATCTCTGCTAAGAGCATATATATATACACACACATAGAGAGATAGATAATATACTACCAGTTTTTTCTTAGACATAGATATGTATTTGAAACAAAATTGAATTCAGCTAAAAATATAGTTTTTATTATGCTTTTTGCTTAATATTTTATCATCACCCTTTATGTCACACATGATTTACCACATTAATTAGTCTGTAAAAATATAGTTTTGATAACTGTATAATATGCCGCCACATTTAACATTCATTTAGACATTCCATTATGGTTGGACATTAAAGTTGTTTCAAAATTTTCACAATGGTAAGTAAAAAGAGCATTTTTTGAAGATCAATCTTTGTGTGCATCTCTGGTTATTTTCTTGAGGTAGATTTCTAGAAATGCAATTACTAGATCAAAGAGTAAAATGGTTTTTAGTGTCCTGATATATAATGAAAAACTGATTCCCAGAAAAGTTACACGAATGTTCACTGCTGTGTGCAATATCAGGGAGCTTTCTGCCAGCAACGCATGATCATTAACCAAAACCAAAACCAATGGACACACCTTGTCTATTTGACATTTTCTTACTGACACGCATCATAAATTAAGGTTTTATCTGCATATTTTCCTTTGTTTTTAAAAATAATTTTTTGGTGGTTATTTTTGACTTGTTTGAAAATTCAAATTTATCCTTCTTTTAGGTCTAGAAATTTCTTGACCATCCAAAACGTACGACGATAGTTTCTTTTTGCTTTACACATTTTCAAACTTCAAATATCCTTGCTCTAGTTCATCAGGAAGGTATTTTGATACATAGTACGAGGGGGCTCTGGTATCCTTGACATTACTTGTTTAATAATAATTACTCTTTTAATCATTCACTGTAATACTTTGTCAAGTTTTTTTATTGGATATACAGGTTTACCCATTCATCTGTATATTAACCCTAAATCATACTCTTAATTATTGTAGCCTTATACACTTTCTTGTTGGGTCTCACCAATTTTTGATGATGCTCCTCACTGCTTCTTTTTTATAACATCTATAACGTAGGGAAAATACCTCCTTAATAGAGTTTGTTTTGAGGATTACATTAGACATATGTGGATATCTGTGCATGTATATCTGCACCTCTTTCTCTCTCTATATCTATGAAAAGTTCTTGTTACAGGGCCTCGCAGGTAAAAAGTACATACACAGTAATTATTACTATTAATAATTATCACCTCTGGGAAAATGTCTTTTAGACTTAAGAATAATTATGCTCCTCTAGGAACTAGTTTATTTTTACCGCATAATCATTGTAGAATTTATATGAACACATTTATCTAAGTGCCTATTTGCCAGAAAAACTAGAGTCACACTTGTGCCTGAAATCCAGGAAACATGGGTGTCCTCATAGTGAGCTTCTGTGGTTTGGGTCTTGTTTTTGCTTCCATTGTAATTTTGATTTTATTTTCCCTTTAGAATAATTCTTTTAAATTTTGTTTAAATTTATTTGACCAGGCTATAATCCTTGTTGGACATATTATATTCTTTTTGGATTAAGGCAAAATAAAATAAGCATTTCTTTTCATATATTGTTGAATTGGTAGCAACTTTAAGACTCCCTGAATCATTTTTATTTGGTGAATGATACAGAAATACATTCTTCCTCACACTCCAAGATGGTATCCCCTTTCCTTTATTTTCCATACTGCTTCATAATCCCCCTAATGGTTTTACTTCCTCTTTTCACTTAACCTGAAATGACGTGGCTTATCCCAAGAGACAGGAAATGTGACATTTGTCAACATCATTAGCGGAATTCTCTTTTTGGTCATTCATATTGCTATGCATACTTATGTCAAATTTCTAGAGTTTTTCTTACAGAAATATATTGAGTCCATTTCTGTTGGATTGAGGTGGGACTTTTGCCCTTTGCCCCTGCCTTTTTTCTGTGATTCTCAACTGGAATGATGGCATACAGAAATCTAAAATAACAACAAAAACAACCGAAGCAATACTAAGACCTAAGCCTCAACTATCTACCAGGTTCTTTCCATACCCAGTTCCCACCTGGACTGTTTTTTCCCTTTTTGCCTTGCACAGTACAAGATCATAGGATACAACCTATTTGCTTCCATTTGCCTAGGACAGCTCCCATCGTGCCCTCCCCACCCCGGGCGGCACACATGTACTCAGCTCCATGCAGGCTCAGTCCTGTGCACACATGGACTTTATCCTATCTTTTTTCCTGGAAACTAAAGTTTTAAAATTGATTTATAGAGAAGATGTTTGAGAAGGCTGGAGAGAGTCTTCTGCAGAGGTAGGCAGCTCAGTCTTGTGGTTCCTTAAGACCCTGAGTGTTATATCCAAGGCGTGGGCAGTGGGGAAAGAATGAATCCATATATCAGTCATCAAATGGTCTCATGTTTAGTGCCATATATGGAATAGTTAATGACAAGCTATTTCAGATTTTGGCAATAATTTGGCTGTTGGTATTATTTCTCTGTAATATAATTTTTTATTTTTTGCGTTTCTGTGGAAAGTTGCAAAGGATTGACTAAAAAGAATATTCTAAACTGGAATTGGGGCCTATTTTTAAACTTTCAATGCAGTACAGAAAACTGAGTACTTACTGCTCAGTTAATGCCCCAATCATTTACTGAGGGGCCTTTGTATGTTGGGCTATGTGATTATTGCTAGGAATTCAGCATGTCATGCTAAGAAGTTGGATTTCCATGCCATTTAAGAACAACACTAGCTGTTATTACTTGTTAGCTGCCTGTTACATAGCAGACACAGTGTTAACTAGTTTGCATATATTATATCCTTTAACCCTTCTAATAATCCTCTAAAATATGTACCATTATTCTGTTTTTATTGATGGGGAATTGTAGGTAGCCATGGGAGAGTAGCTGAAATGTCCAACTATAGATTGTATTTTTTATAGGCAAGACTCAACAAAATATTTAATAATATAGTCACCTTTTCATCAGCAAAAATATGCCGACAGAAGCTCATCTTAACTGAATGAGATAAATATTCCTCATTAATGGCTCTCCTTTAATTTTGAAGTTGGTGCAATGGAGTAGATTGATTATTAAAATAATATTAATGTAATATGGCAATTAGTAGAAAAACTGCAAATAAGATGATTGGAAGAAAACTATCAAAATATGAAGTGCAAAAAAGAAGCACATACAATGACGGATTCCAAAAGCGTACAAGTCTGGGATTAGGGTTAGGGATATAACGATGCTTTATTCAAGGAACGTAATAATTCCAACAATCGCAGTTCAGTGGACTAATGATATCAACACACAACGGGAGAAGATGGCCATCTCTGTGTGATTCATGCTGCATCAAAATCATCCTCTAAAAGGAAGTGCACAGGATATTATTTTATCACTATGCCACAAAAATAAATTCAAATAGAAGCAAAAAAACCTTTGATGTTATAGCGGAAAGGAAATAAAGTTAATTTTACAATTTTTTTGTGGGGGAGATGGTTACATTAAGCCATATCATTGTGTTACTTTAAAATTTAAACCAAATTGCTAGTTTCTATCACAGAGCCATGTGCAGGCACGAATGACTATTTGGCCTAAAGCCTCAGACGGGATCGACTTTATGAGACTGTGGAAGATTTGACACAGTAATGGCCACACAGAAAAAAATAAAACATTACCTCCTCTCCTGCCCTGAAGATGCTGGAAATTCCTCAAATGATCATAAATTTTTGTGTTTGGTCAATAAAAATGAATTTTGTTCAAAGAAAATATCTCCTCAGAGAAATAACATTTCTTCCAGTGTAACATTCCTCAAAATAGCTCTTTCACTATTCTCCAGGAAAAAAGTAAGAAAGAAAGAGTAAGAATCTTCAGTGGTTCCCCTGTGTCACAATCCCACTCGTGGAAGACACTCCCGGGTCAGGCTCCCGACCACCACTGCAACTCCTTCCTCACACGTCCCTCCACGCCCTGCCATTCTCCATGCCTCTGTTACACTCATTCCCTTTTCCTTATGTGGGGTACTCTCATCTAGTGCCGGTACCCAAATCCTTACCTGCTGAAATCACATGCTCCCCTAAAGCCAACTCTTCATCAAGTTTTGTAGACCACCTTCCCTGGAAGCAATCTCTTCCTTTGCTTAAAAAGAGATGATATTTGGAAGCACAGTGCTTACAGCATAGTAGGTTCCTAGAATTTTTAAATATTCTCCAGGACATCTTTGATAGCACTTTAGAACTGAGTGTACCTATTGTAGCATATTTCACCTCTGGCTTATTTTAGTTCTCTCTTATGTTCTGCTATGGGACAAGATGAGTTCGTCCTTACATTCTTGACGATGCTCTATGTTAAAGTCAGTATGTTTGTTTATGTCTGTATGCCTCAAAGCTCCATCACACAGAGAATGTTGTCTGAATTACAAACAACAACAAAATAGGACACGATTTATTTAGTCTCCATCGTGAATGGATATGTCCATTGTGGAAAATGGTTTTCAATGGTGTAGCAGATTAGGAGAGCGTAAACATGAGGATATGAGAATCAAAGAGGAGACAATATCCACAATGCAAACAAATGCAAAGAAATGTGGGGCTGCAGATGTTGGGATGGCCTGGCCTCAGGTTGTGCCTATAGAAAAAAAATAAATCTATCCATCTGAAAGAGAGTTAACAGAGTGTTTTCTTTTCCTTCTAAAAAATTTACTAGTGAACCTCAGTGTCTGATCATATAGGGAAAAAATGATTAAAAAACCCCAGGAAATTCTGGATAAAATGCAAAAAACACTCTTTTAAAGACCTATTTAAGATTTCAAGAAAATAATAAACACTCCAGGACCAAAAACTAATAGGCTGCTTGAGTCAGGAAAAGACAACTTCGCAGGGGATTTATGATCTCTGCTGGACTTTGGTTTCTAATGTTGTGTCAGGCACAAGGGGCAAAGTCATGGACCCTTTAAAGATGGAGATTGCTAACTGAGATGCCTGAGTAAAGCTGAATATTTACTGGGCTTCACTGGAGGTTGACGAGAAAACAAGTTTAATGGCAAAAGGAGATGAAAAAGGAGCTTGTGAGACTCGGCCTAGGCACACACATACGGAATCACATTACAACAGCTGGCACTGCAGAACCGTGGGGAATGGAAGCCTAGTTAATACATGGGACTGCGACAGTGGGTTATCCAAACGGAAATAAAATAAAATTGTTCCCTATCTCACAGCAGCCACAAAAATCAATTTCAGGTTAAATGAAGAGCTAAATGTTTAAAACAAAACACAAAACTCAGCCTGACAAGACTGAGTGTTGCTGAGTCGTGAAGTAGAGAACATTCTCCTACACTGCTGATAACAGATAAATTAGTAAACGTACATTGGAATGAAAGTTTATGAATATCTATTGAAGTTGAAGCTATCTTTATTCTAACACACAGCAATTCCATTCCTAGATACACACTCTAAAACACTTTTCACACATGCAGAATTTCATATTTGCACAAGTTAATATGCAATGTTCAGAGCGGCACTATTTGGAGTCGCAAAAAATTAGAAACAAACATCCAAAACCTGGATGCATTAGTTTTCTATTTCTGTGTAACAAATTATGGCAAATTTAGCACCTTAAAACAACACTCATTTATTATCTCACAGTTTCTTTAGGTGACAAGTTTGGGCACAGTATAACTGGGTTCTCTGCTCAGGGTCTCAGAGCTTGAAATCAAGGTGTGGGCTGGGCAGTGGTCTCATCTGGAGCTTGGAGTTTTCTTCCACCCTCATTCAGATTTGGTTCCTGTAGCTGTAGGACTGAGGGTCCTGCTTTCTTGATGGTGGTCCTCTCGGGGCCACTCACAGCCCCTAGAGGCCACCCTCAGGACCTAGCAACACGACAGCTTACTTCTTCAAAGCCAACAGGGGACTCTTGCTTTGAATCTCTCTCTTCAGGAAAAGCCCAGTCCCTTGATTAGCTCAGGCCCACCCAAGATAATCTCCTTTTTAAGTGACTCCAAATTAAGTGATTAGCAATCTATTCACAGGAGTGAAAAGCCATCATATTCACAAGTCCTGCCCAACCCAAGGGGAAAGGATTATGCAGTGGATCAGATATCTTGGGGGCCCATCTTAGAATTCATCTACCACACAGGAGAATTGGAAAATAAATTATGCAGTGTGTATATGAATAGTGAATTTTATATATATATATATATATATATATATATATAAATAATGCAATATATAGTTGCATATTATACTGCAAGGAAAATAAATGAAATACATGTACATGTACTCATATGGGAAAGCCTCAGAAAATACTGCTGAGCAAAAAAAGCAATTAGCAGAAGAAATAGTGTAGTATGAGACCAAGATAAGGCAGGTTTAAATTATGCAAAAAGACATGTGATTTTCAGTTGAATACAGAAGAACACATTTTATTATTCTTTATATCCCTTTGCATGTTTGAAATGTTTTGTGATAAAATTAAAAATATACGAAACACAAAACAATAAAACAAAAACTAATACAGATTTCAGCAATATTAATTGAACTAATTATAGTTTTGAAGATAAAATAAACCTTGAATTTATTTTAAAAAATGTAGTCAAACTCTAAAGAGCAAGTTGTTTCCTCAAATTTCTCAGTAACTCAGTACAACTAAAAGCATGATTAGTCATTTTTGTGGTGAGAGGAAACATGGAAATCAATTTGTAATTGTTTTATAGCATTTACTGCTTATATTGTATAACTGCTTTGGACATGATTTTATAAGTGAAAATTCAATAGAGCAAATAATTAGCACTTAGAGAACACAAATTAAGAAATCCTGTATCAAATAAATAATATTAAAATTCAAGTACTTTGGGTTATGGAGGGCAGTATATTATTTACAAATAAAAACCACCCCCATTTGTAGAACTGCCAAACAAATGAAGCCTGTTTATTAGTATTTTAGTGCGAAATTACAAGGAATAAAGATATTGAGCTGGGGAAGGACGGACAGTTAATTGCATGTGTTTTAGTAACTTAAAGGCCAGTTGCTTTATACAGTAGGTAGAGGGAAAAGCTGAACAGAGCCGTGGTGAAGCGGCCCCCACGAGCTTTCATCAGGCCTCTATGGGAAACGTGCAACTTGTATTTGACTGTTACAGAAAGACTGGTGGCTCCTGCCTATGCCAACCAGCCTTACGGCCTGTGGGGGCTGTTCCATCAGGAAAAGTTAATAGAATTGCTCTCCTTATAATGCAACACATTAGTCCCAACAAAACAGGAGCCGCGGGACACTGCCTCACAGCAGGACTTGATCTTCTCCTTATTTCTACTTAGCAGTGTGTCTGTTGGGTCCAAATTAGAAGAGAAAGTTATTGACTTGAGATGACAAAGTTGTTTTATTAAATTCTATCAATATATCACTTTTTTTTTTTTTTCCTATTGAAAAGATTTCAAGCTCCCTCCCCCATCTCATGGGATTGTCTGCTGAGGCTCTGCTGGCTGTTTCCTCCCTGTCTCTACTTCCTGATGCTACAGATCCCTCCGCGCAGTGTTAAGTGCTTTGGGAGGTGTCAGGAGAGGAGAGCGCAGTGCTCACAACCTCAAGATAGTGTAGTCTAGTAAAGGCAGTAAGAGCCATGCATAAACGCTGATGGTGTGTGACAGAAAGTGACAACTGCCATAAAAAGAGGGGGAGCAGAAATCTAGTACGTGCCAGGCCCTATGCTGCTGCTCTGCAGGTACCATTTGGGCATCTTGGGAGGGAGCTGGAGTCCAGATGCTTCTGGGGAGAGAAATTACACCCCAGCCCTCCTCCTACCACATGTCTATTTACACACTCTGTTTGCGTAGGGCATGAACGAGCTTTTTGGAGACAGAGATGAGAAAACAAATCTTGTTCAGGTTTCAGGTTAGACCATTCTAGTGTCTTTTGTGGTTGTCTCCCCAATATCCATTTCTTCCCCTATGATTAATCTAAGCCAATCATTTTGATTCCAGCCATCTTGCCAATGATTCATTTAGGAATGACCAAGTTATCCAATCCTGCCAATGAGAGATGAGAGCAAGTTTGCTTGGGGAAGGGGGGATGGTACTGGGAAAAGTGTCCTTGTGCCTAATAAGGAGACCTAGGCAGAGATGACCCGCTTCCTCCTCTAGATTTTATCAGGAAGCCTGGAAATGTTGCACCCATTTTGCTAACACGTGAAGACACACACGGAGAAAGCACCTGTATTAGTTTGCTAGGGTTGCTGTAACAAAGTACCAAAAACTGTGTGGCTTAAAACAATGGGAATTTATTATCTCATAGTTTTGGAGGCCAGCAGTCTGAAATCAAGGTTTTGACAGGACCATGCTCCCTCTGAGGCTCTAGTGGAGAATCCTTCCTTGCCTCTTCTAGCTCTGAGTGTTTGCCATCAATACTTGGAGGTCCTTGGCATGTAGATGCCACTCTAATCACATGGCCACCCTCTCCACATGTCTTCACATCACCCTCCCTCTGTGTATGTCTGTGTCTGTATCCAAATCTCCCGTTTTCATCGAATATCAGTCTCATTGGATTAGGGCCCACCCTAATGACCTCATTTTAACTTGATTACCTCTATTTCCAAATAAGGTAACATTTGGGGATATTGGGGGTGAGGACTTCAACACATCTTTTGGGGTACATAATTCAACCCATAACAACAACCGAGGGAATTTCAGTGAAAGACTGAGTCCTGGCTTCCTGAAGTCTACCTAATCTCTTGAATTTTGTGAGAAAAATTTCCTAATTAAGTCACTTGTAGTCAAGTTTTCTGCTATTTGCAGCCACAGCATTCCGACAGAATTACACAGACATTTCAGATGGGATAAGGGTCAGGGCAGTGATGGAGGCTCATGAGGGTCCTGGAGGAGTGGACAACAGTGGAACAAAAAAACTGGTTTGTTGAGCCTGATACGGTGTGGAAGGTTCACAGAAGTTTGCTTTGGTCCAGCATTGTTTTTCATTCTTCATTCAAAAACCTATTCACTGGCAAGGATTGTACTAAGCATGGAGGATTTAATGAGCAAGACAGATACTGTCCCTGCCTTTGAAAGCTGTAGTGGGGGAAATCCTGAAATATGAGCCTGAAGAGGTAACTAGGGCCAGAGATGAAAAGATACTGAAAACCATATTAAAATGTTTGTTATCTGGAGGGAAAGGAGAACCTTGAAGCATTTTAAACAGGAGAGTGCCAGGAGACAATTTACATCTTAGAAGGGTCATTTTTACTGCAAATGGAGAGTGGATTGAAGGGCAGCCAGCTGAGGCAGGGAGACTCACTGGAGAACCTGTGGAATAATGGAAGTGAGAGATCCCTTTAGGATCCGTTTATCTTCTAGCATGTCAGGAGGTACCTGGGGTCTTTCAATGTGGGTGGAGCTCTGTCAGAAGGTCAATGCACTGGGCAATCACTAAGTGTGCTCAGGCTGCTGTTGCCTCTGCTGTCCCTCCAGGATTCTCCTCTTGGAATTTGGATGGGAGACCACCTTCCTGTGTCCACGTCAGGTCCTCCTAAAGGGGTTTCACAGCAGGTTGCTGGGGCGCAAGATACAATCAGGCCAATCAAACCAGTGTTTAATTTTACATCTAGTCCTATTTTCCTAGAGAAGATATGCCACCTGGATGGCTGGGTCAAGACCAGGTTTGAGAAACAGCCACAGAGAAATTATTTCCTGGGCACAAACACTCAGTCCCCTTTGCCACAACAGGCTCCTCCTGCCTCTGCTGGACTCCTCCTTTTTTCCTGGCAGGTCCTCTCCCTGTCTCTCCAGTGCTCCCCCAGTTTACTCTCCTGCATTCCATAGCTCTGTGGATGGTGGTGGAAGCCAGCCTCCAAGATGGCCTGGACCCCAGTAAAGATAATATAAACAAGTGGTGATTTTTACTTTGGGATGCATCATGTGATTTTTCTTACAGACAATTTATTCTCCTAATGTGCTGTGCTTTGGTTAATACTATAATTAACCAAGCTACCTCAACACCTAACCACTGGACAATGAGAAGGGACGGGAGTAAGACCCACAGATAAGTGTCTGAACAGAAGTCTAGCATCGACTGTCACGTGTTTTCACCTGTCTTTCCTGATGATTTCCTGTCAGGCAAGGACCACCAACTGATGGTGCTTTATTTGGGAATGATAATGTCTACTTTCTGTAATATTTTTAACATTTCTTGTAAAATTTGTTATCTTTCAGGGATTTAACTCTTAATTACATTCATGTGCAAGGAAAAATCTACTCCTCCTAGTCATTTCACATGTTTGGACTGTCAACACTGTCAGCTGCAGAATCACTGATTAGGGGCCCCACAGTCACCAGGCTGCTTTCATTAAGATGGTCAAAGTAATCAGACAGAAAGGCACAATTCAGTAATTGGAGATCTGAAAATGTAATGCTACTTGATTATTATTATGGCTGGAAAAATAACACAAATCCCAAGGAGCTAAGTGGGCGGCTCTAAAGCAGTCTTGTCTTTTATACAGATACTAATAGACCAACTGCAAATATATTATATAGAATATAACAGAATTGTTTTTTAATGCTTTCTAAACCCCAGAGTTGGGTTGTTTTTGTATATTATACAATACACACAATGCCATGAGAAAAATACTATTTTTACCTAGATTTTAGATGTGAAAAAATAAGAGCTTGAAGAATAATTTGTCCAGTGTCCTATAGTGGAAAAGTGATGGAGTGGTGACATGAAATCAGGCCTGGGTGACAAGAAGTGTAGACTCTTATCTGCAGTGCTCTTTTGTACAGGCCCACAGCGCTTATTCACAACTTCAATATTCAAAAATTTGGAAATATGCAAACGTGTTTTGTTTTGTTTTTGGTAGTTCCTTCAGGGGCAAAAGTCTGATCTGACCTAAGACTTATTTATTCTCTTTACTTATCCTTTTTTGTGTTAAGGTTGATATTTTGCCACAGAAATATTAATGTGTAGATTACAGGGTGCTGATTCAGATAGCTCTGGAGGGTGATGTCACCCTTATAATATCTGGAATATTCTAAACTCAGAAACCATCTGGCTCAAAGAAGTGTTGGGTAAGGGATATAAAATCCGTGAGGTGAGATTAGAAGAAATGGTAAAAGATGAAAACATGAAATTAAGATAAGACTGTGTACATAAAGAAGGGAACCGAGGATTGTTTACTGTTTAGTACCTGTTTAGTATCCCCCATGCCTAGAACAACGGCTGACCCTCAGGGCCTCCAATACTGTGTGCTGAATTAAACTGGCCTGAGAGATGGACCACGATAATAATGGTCTCAGTGTTACTGTGTGAAAGATGGCGGTCTGCAATTTGTATTTACCCAGTGAGGGGGCAGACTAAGAGAAAGTGGGCTTAATGAGATCACTGTCATCTTGCCTTGCATCCATCCATCCTTGGGGTAAGAGCTGACTCTCCTGTTGAGGAGTCTGGCTCCAGGCCAACAGGCATCCTGTGTGGCCTAACCATAGGCAATGACAAGGTTTTGCGTGGCAGGATCATGGAGGAAGCTGCCCTCCCCACACCAGACTTGGTGCACACCCAGAGCACTGCAGTCTCTGGGGGGAGTTGCAGTCAAGGACTGGGGTCCCCCCAGGCCACCATGCTCATATGCAAAGCTGCATTCCTAGCCTAAGTGACTCTAATTGGACATCTCCCCACTGAGGGGCCTCCACTGCTGAGGCATTTACTTCATTCTGACTCAGTACTTTCCACCCTAGCCCTTCCTTGTCCCTACCCTCCTCCCCTGGGTCCACAGAAGGGCAGGAGCCCTTTGCTGAGGGCTTCTTTGCAATGCAAAGATCCCTCCCTCCCCGCTGTGTCTGCACTGACCCATGAGTCCCTCACCCAGCGCTGCTCAGTGGGGAGAAGGGAACGCTTAGGAGCCGGTGCCTATTTCTGCCTGTTGCTTGCACTGTGACTGTAAGTGAACAAAGGCTCCCTGTGACTTTCCGTTCGGCTTGTTATCCCACATGACCACCTCGACACCTGACAGTCAACACCTGCCTAAGACCAATCTTTGAGCCGGTGCTCTGCACGCTGCCTTCAAGAACCTTTTGCTGTCGTCCTTTTTATCTGGTACATCTTTAACCTCACCCTCTCCTTGGTCTCGCTCGTTGTCATTTAAACACAATCACAGTCACGCTTCCAACCAACTTAAAAGTTCCTCGGGGGGCCGGCCCTGTGGTGTAGTGGTTAAGTTTGGCACGCTCTGCCTCCGTGGCCCAGATTCGTGGGTTCAGATCCTGGGTGCAGACCTACACCACTTGTCAGCCATGCTGTGGTGGCGACCCACATACAAAGTAGAGGAAGACTGGCACTGATATTAGCTCAGGGACAATCTTCCTCGCCAAAAAAAAAAAAAAAAAGTTCCTTGGGCTTACGTCCTTCTATCGTCCCTGACGATTCTTTCTTCTGTAAGTTCTGGAACAAGACATGGCTCACCTCGGACCTTTAGCACATGCCATCCCCACGAACTGGAACACTGTTCTACACTCCATTTGGCTACATCCAACCGTTCTTCAGTAACCTCCAAGAAGCCTTTTGGGACTTTTTCATTCCTGGCGATGGACCTTGCCTCTGGGCTCCCAGACCACCTTGTGCCTGTCTTTATCAAGGCCCCTCATGCTTTATGTTTACTTACTGGTTAGCCCTCCCAGCTGAGAATTCCTTGAGGACTGAGACTTAGCTGTGTTTGTGTCCCAGGATCACCAAGATCACCTGGCTCTTGATGGGCACTCAGCAAATGCTTGGTGATGAGTAACAATTAGCACAAGACATAAAAAAAATAACTCAGGCTGTATTAGTTTGTTATGACTACAGACACCTTTGCCCTCAAAGCTTATTTTTTAAAAAATATATTATATGCTGTTCTTACCCAAGATTATTCTTCCTGTATAACAGGCCTTACTATTTCAGTTTATGGTGAAAATATATACATTCATAGTCTTGGTCATTATTTTTCTATGTTTCTACATCCACACGAGGTTAAATTTCAGGATCCTCTGATTAGGGGCTGTATCTTCTACATGAGTTCTGTTTATGGATTGATTTTTAACTTCCTTTTTAGCCTAAGTGAATTCTAATGAGAATGCTGAGGCATGAACTTGATGATCATCTAAACACATTTCAAATCTGAAGAGTTTATGAATTTTATCATATTGAAAATCCAAATCTTCCTTCTAGACTATGCCTGACATAAAAATATATGAACTTTAAGGCAGATTTTAAAATGTTAACTCTCACAGACGCAAAAAAAACACTTTAAAAGTTTTGCTACATTTTCATTTATAGGCAATAAGAATACTAACTTCCATCTTTACTGGTTTCAGTATCTCATTCTATTAGATTATTTCCAGAACTTTAGAACTGATGTATAATCTGACAATGCTGAAAATGTGTTCAACACCTGCACCCTGCAGAAGAGACCATTTTAAATATTAAAATTGAATTACTCCAAGTTACTAAAAATATGACAATATTTTTAAACCACTGTTAAAGTGAAATTACCCTGACGTTAATCATTATTACTAAAATAAGAATAAGGAATTAAACCGACTGCATTTTTTATTCTTACCCTTGGAAATGTTGTAAATCTGTCCAGTTCTTCGACAAAGCAGAACATCTGCAGACTAATTGCTGACATAACAATCAAGAGGCTGGCTGTAAATACAACCAAACTCCCAAGCTTTTTTCCAGGACCAAATATCTTGTACACAAAGTCCTCTAACGCAGGTGAAATCTTAATAAGCCGAACTACTCGAAGAACCTATCGTGGGAGAGAAAAACACACATATTTGATCATTACAAGTATTTACACTGTAATTTACATTACAAGGAATTTATTTACACTGATTCTTAAATGAGTTCATATTAAAACCTCATTTTTCATAGTTCTTTATAAAATTGCACTTTTCCATTTGACCAGCTAGAGAAGAAAAGTAACAATATAATAAGCAAGATATTATCAGTCTAGCTCAGTGCCTACCTTATAGCCAGAACCCAGTAAATGCCAAATTAACGAAGGAAAATGGTGGTAACTGTCTTAACATATAATGTGATAATCCAAAGAGGTATTAACTAATACATATTGTTGAAATAAAATTGATATTTTTCTAATGTTCAAAGGTAGAAGAAAACATTTAGCTCAATATTAGCTATATTCATTGTCTCATAAAATAAACCTTTCTAGGTATGACTGTACATTCACAAAGAAATTTTTAAAAGCTCTTCTATCAACAAGTCTTTACTTAGGGCTGAGACTGATACTCTAATATCTATTCTATCCTTCCTTTAAATAAGAGAACTTTCTGAATTTTAGCCTAGCAGGTGGCTACCCAGGGCTATAGGCGACACTTTCCAGCTCCGCTTGTAGGCAGGTATGGCCAGCGGACTAGGTTCTGACCTAAGGAACGTGAAAAGAAGTGATTTTTGCAGCTTTTGGCACATTAAATTAAATTTGCTCTGGACTTTTATACTTTCCTCTGGCAAGGAAATAGAAACAACTGAAACAGCCACTTTGGAACAGAAATAGAAGCCTTGTATAGAAGTCGACAGATTCATTCCATCTCAACAGGCTGGCTTCCTGGATGACCACGTGGAGCAGAGCCACCTACTTTCCCACCAACTACTGGAGGGAAACAAACTTCTCTATTATGGCAGACTTGTATTTTTAGATCTTTGTCATATCTGCTTAGTTTGTTACCTAAAAAAACACATATGTTTAGATGTTCTGCGTGTATATAAACGCAGAAAAACCCACCTATAACTATTAATAAATTCATTTGCTGATTCATTTAACAAATACTAATTGATTATTATATGCTAATCATTGTGTTGGACAAATAAGATTCAATGGCTGCTCTTACAAAGGGACTATAATACAAGACACAGCTCTTAAAGGTATATTTATAAGATTAAAAATATAAATTAGTGTATAATTAAAAGTTGAAGTATAAAGCACGGAAAAATAGCATTTTTCATCAAGTCTAAGATGACATCAATTTTTTACATGCTTCTGAGAAATAAAATATGTTGCCAATTTAAAGTATAACACACCACTGATTATAAGACAGGTCCCAAATTTAGAGACATTAATATAGGAAAATTGTGGTCTTGGCATAAATGAAATGTGGTAAGTAGAATGGTTGCCCAAGATGGTTCAACAGCAATAAGAGCTTAAGGGGTCTGTGAAGGCTTCTTAGGAGAAGAAAGATGAATACTATATTCTATTTTGAATAAAGAACAATAAATGCTTTAAAAACCTAGATTTTAATTTTTGTAAAACAACATATGTTTGGATTTTTCAGCATCCCTGGCTTCCTACTCCTCCTGATTTTCCTTTGGCAAATCATTCTTACTCCACTCCTAGTCCATGAGGTCCAGAAGGGACTCTTTGGTGCCCACTGTCCAGGCCTGGACAGAGTGTCACAATGACCTGAGTCATCCTCAGAACTTTGGTTTGACCTATAAAAGGTGTTCTGTTTTTTTATCCCCAATTGGAATTACTGTAAGAACCATGTAGCCTTGAGCTTCTGGGAGCCATCTCTGTCACCATATGGAGAAAGCCAGCTTAAGAATGATACCAACACAGAAAAAAGGTGAGTGGAGAAACTGACTGAGTCTCAATAATACCATTTTAGCCTCTGAATTTTGCCATACCCGAAGCCACATTTACCCTCCTAAACTTCGAATTAACAGGAAATATTGATGGGGAACCTTATCATTCCTATTGTCTGCAGAACACAAATGGTGTGGTTTGTAGCCACATGTCTAGTAAAGTAATAGAAAAACGTTTAAGGAAGTCGAGAAAATGTATGCTTCTTTCATGCTAATTTAAAATCCTTAACAACATTTAAAGAAGAAAATTTATGTGAGAAGTCATATTGTTCAAATTAAACATGATACCACACATACGGTTAAGCTACCAGTTTTTCCTGCTGTAATTCTTAACATACATTACCAAATCAAAACATATTACATTTAGATTATCTTTCCAAATAATAAGAAAACAGCTTTATCATAAGAACTATTAAAATATTAACATTCATATTAATATCCAGAATAATAATTTGGAAAGATTTCACACTTTTATAAGATTTTCTTATTCTCAGATATAAATGATTCAGTATCTAATTTGTGAACAGCTGAGTCTAGGAAAGTTTATAGGAACAATTTAACTGGTTTATAGCTTGAATTTCAGTGTTGTGTTTCCTCCACTTGTATTAAAAACATATTTAAAAGATTGCCTAAGTAATTTTGAGTCCTATCCCAAATTCCAATAAAAACAGCCTATGCACATCTGTGCAATTTTGATAACTTAATATTTCATTAGCTGGAAGAAACAGAAGTTAACACTACTCCCACACTGGTGATTTGGTCAGCATTTTCAAAGGGGTAAGCCTGCATCCGTGGAAAGGTAAAATCCTTATCAGTGACTCTAATTATGCCTTGTCATTTATTTGGGGATAAGTATTATTTGCACTCTATCTATCCAATAAAGCCTTTTGATTTTATGTTTCTACAGATATGAAATACAGTAAACCATGCTCTTAAAGATAAGCACTGTAGAACATTCTGTGGTTGTTTCCAAAGCACATTTCTAAGTCTGTCTCTCAAAGATTATCCGTTGACTAATAGTGAGATTCTGTAGAAACTATGTAGCTAAGAATAGGAACTAGGAAATTAAACTTCTTGGGAATGAGTTTCCACCATTTGCTAGTTCTGTGCTCTTGGGCAAGTTATTAAATCTCTTGGGACCTCACTTTACACGTATTCTCTCTACCTCACAGGATTGTATGAGAAACAAATGCAACAATGCACATGGCAAATGCACATAAATACCAGCCGATGTCATCATGATCACCCCGGTATGTCAGACCACAGCATTTTGTAAGACTTTATTACTTCCCACAGGACAATGCTGCCCTGTGTTCATTCCAGCCCAGCCACACTGGCCTTTGTGCTATTCCTTGAAGACATCAGGACAGGCGCCCTGTGGTTCTCTCTACCAGGCCTTCTCATGGCTCACTCCTTCACTTCACTCAGTCTCTGCTCACAAGTCACCTCTTCAGAGAAGGCTTCCATGAGCAACTCACACAAAATAGCACCTTTACCCCACAACCTCCCTCCTTTCTACCCTGCTTGTGTCTTCTTTATAGCATCTTCACTACTGGTATTCCACATTCTTTCGTGTACTTGTTTATGAACTGTATGTCCTCTAGAATTTAAGCCTCCTGAGGTGCGGATCTTCACTGCCTGTTCACTTCTATCCATCCTCAGTATCTGCAACAGTGCCTGGCACAGAGTAGGTGCTCAGTAAATACCATTTGAATAAATAGATGAATAACACCAATAATTAGTCTCAGAGATAACTGATATTATAAAGGGAGCCATTTTGTACTGAACTGTTGACTTCATGTATATATGACAAACATGAAATCCACTAAGGAAAGACTTGCTGCCAACACAGTGAAGAAAGGTCAAGTGAAATGAGAAGTGTGAGGACCAACGAAGGAGATCAAAGTGGGCCCATAACGAGCCAATCTGTTCAATACAGTGCGCTCTCTGCATGGGAATTTGCAAAAATCTTTTTGACACCTTGAGAGATTTATTTTTTAGCCACAAAATAACTGAGGTAGTTTTTAATTATTTCGTTAAAAAAATATAAACATGGCCATGCACAGAAAGATACAAATGAACATCACTTAACTATTAACATAAATTAAACTATTACAAATTATAATCCAGAATCAAAGACAACATTAAAATTGCAAACTTCATTGACTGCATATTATGTGACTATATCTATACCTATATAAAATGACTACAGCCATGCATACTAGTTTTAGATATTTTGTGAAAAACGGACTAGTAGAAGAAACCTAGAGATGATGATTATTAATAATTTGTAATAACTTGGTTTATTTCTTTCCAGTCATTTTTCCATTTATAGGTATTTTACATACACGCATACAGCTACATATGTTATATATAAAACATGTATACATGTTATATATAACCTATATAACATGCATGTAGCTATACATGTTATATAATTTTATACTGTCTTGTATTTAAATAAAACATAATCATATCTATAAGTTATAGAAAATTCATCATAATAATTATTTTTATGGTCAAATTAGCATATGACTTGCTAAGCTATTCCTCAAATGTTTTACCATTTAAACATCCCATTTTTTCTCTCAGAATTCCAAAACGCATATCTTTGCAGATAAAATTTTGATCTATTTCTAACTTTTCACTGAAAAATTATCTACGAGAAACTATAAGAATTTTAAAGTCCTGAATACATTTTATCCTGTCCCCTTGCTGAAATAGGCATTGATATTATTCTTAATTTGGCTAACTTAATAGGTTTGTAAGAAATATCTAGTAGTTTTGATTATCAGGTATATTTTTTATAATTATGCATGATGATTTTCTACTGTAGGTACTAAATGCTCATGTTGATTTTGTGAATCTAGACAACAGTCCCCAAGATCTTCTACATGTGGGAAGTACATTTTGTATCAAGAGTTTTAAACGTGTGCATATCTCTTGCCCCAGCCATCTCACTGATGATAACCAAGACTTAGGACATAACCCAACAAGTGACAAGGGATTAGGTTCAAAGATGTTGACGGTACTGAAACCTTCGACCATGATAACCCTCTGTGATATCAATATGCTTGGCTGTGATTACTAGAGGCTCAGCTTTTCAACTGTGTTTGCGGGGTATTTTTTATGTTTGTGACATATTTTTATGTCTTTTCCTCCAGATATCAGAAATATTGAGTTTCAGGTTGTAATCTGCCAGCTAAAGTTAACATTGCTCTGAAACTGACAGCTTTGGTATCACCAATAAATAAAATTGGTGACATTGGAATGTGTTTTGTTTCAGTTAAGGAGTTGGAATCTTCTTTCTCTGAATTACTTCTTTAAAATTCTGCTGCCATTTTATTCTCCAACGATTTTTAAATATCTATTAAGAAAACAATGAACATTCTGCTATTTCCATGATAAATTATACAAATGACCAATTTTGAGTCAGAAAAATGACTATATTTGAGATTTTTAAAATTGGGATATCACATATATATATTTTATCATTTTGACCAAGTATTTAAAAGAACAATGAGTACATTGCTATTATTCAACAATAACAAAAACATAATTAATAATTACTTTTGCTTATTGAATATTTATAAAGTAATGTGATTCAATATATCACATTAGAAAAAACAGGTATCTAGTTATTATAAATGAAGTAAGAAGTATAGGTATTGTTATTTAATCATCACAAAGAAAGTAACAGGCATTTATAAATAACAAAGTATGATGAACTACAATCTTTAAAGCTAAGTTTTACTTCTTATTTCAATTGTAAGTCATTGTTGAGCAAACATATTTAGATTTATTGATGAGGGATATCTACACATGGAGTTAAATTCATATTTTCTAACTTTCTTTAAAGTGTGTGTCAACATCTTAAAATCTGATACACGTGCATAGGTAAATATCTATGTGTATACAAAATATGTATATCTAATCTATGAACAGTATGCGAAACATCTCCATTTATTACCATGAATTTTCAGGAGTTTAAAAAACAGTTACAATTTATGAATGCACTATTTTTGGTATTTAAGATGTCATTGGGCCTATCTCGAGTTTGTATTTACTATATAATAATTATACATAACTATTACATAATTATATATAGTTGCTATATGTGACTGGTATTTTTCTCTGGAAAGAAAAATATTCTAAAGACAAATAGGAATTATTCGTATTACCTGAAAGTAGGTGAATTGAGAATGATAAAGATCTGGATACACATGAAGAGTAGTTCCAATTACGAGTAGTAGCTCGAATTTGTGGAGAGATGAGCTAATATAGCCGGTAAACCCCAAACACCATATCTTCAGAAGTGCTTCCAAATCAAAAAGTACCGTAAAAGCCACCTAGGGGAACAAAGAGACAGTGAAATTGGAATCTAAATCTATGATTTATTTAAAAATATTTCATATATTTGTTAATGCATGAATTTCAGCCACTACCATACAAAATGAAGAGCTTAAAAGAATCTAGAATGGGGGCCGGCCCCGTGGCTTAGCGGTTAAGTGCGCGCGCTCTGCTGCTGGTGGCCCGGGTTCGGATCCCGGGCATGCACTGACACACCGCTTCTCTGGCCATGCTGGGGCCGTGTCCCACATGCAGCAACTAGAAGGATGTGCAACTATGACATACAACTGTCTACTGGGGCTTTGGGGGAAAAAATAAATAAACAAAAATTTAAAAAGAATCTAGAATGGCATTTTATTAAAAAAAATGGTTTTGAAACACACCAACCAGAACACAGCAGACCAAAAACATCTTAAGCAATCAGAAAAACATATGTTAAAATGTTAAACGTTTGTGAGTGGTATTATTTCTTCATTATCCACTATTTGATATTACTTAAAAGTCATTGCGATTTACAGAATTACTGTATACACAGAAAAGCTGCAGTTTTGTATAATTGTATTTTTTAAAGATAAAGTTTCTATAATGCACATGATATATTATAAAACAACTCACATATTACTAAGCATAATTAAAAAGTTTAAATATCATTTACACTTTGGGCCACATAAACAAGCAGAGAAATTGGGATTCTATACCAAGCAATTTATGTGTATGTGTGTATATGCACACATAAATTAATATATTAATACAATATATGTCTACATTATTAATTAATTAAATTAATAATAATATTACTATATTAAAATTAGGTCAATCTCTTAATCTATCACATTAATTCTATAAATTTGCTATTACAAATGCCAATACTATTATAAAATACACATGTAAACATAGCATGTTATTTTTCCTTTACTTGTCCTATGGGTAAGAGTACTCATTTTATAAAGAAGTTTGCAGCTGGAATTTAAATGTACAGTATCAGATTAACTTCTTACTAAAGAACACAAACATGAGTGCTGGAATTAGTCATAACATATCCCTCTGAGAAGATACCAGAAGATTTATTGGAAGACAGGAATAAAGGAGAGCTTGCTCCTCTTTTTCTAGGCCAACATTGAGTATCAGAAGGGATTTCCTTCCACTCACATTTGGAAAATGTGGAGAAGAATGGAGTTTTAATAATAGCATTTTTAGGAATGGAACACAAAAAGTGTTGCAGATGGATAACTTAGATGTGAGGAGGAAATTAACATTACTTCTCAATCTAGCACTTTTGTAGACCCAAGTTGCTTCTTGATTTAAATTTTCACGTTCCTTTTAAAAAACGTAAAAGAGCGATACATTTTAACTGGGAAATAATCCTAAATCAAAGTATTAATGAAACCCCTTGTCCACCTTTCTTAGGTGATTCATGTTAACTACTTTGTATATTCCCTCCTCAGTCACCTCCAACCTCCTCCAAGCAGATACGATCCCATAACCAGGTGTGCATTTTCTATGTCACTCTGCAACTTGCTCTTCTCACTAACAATCACAGACATCCTTCCAGGTTAAGAGATACAGGTCCTACGTGTTCTTTCTATTAGCTGCATAATTTCCCATGTTATTCAATGTTTATTTAACTCAACATTTTCCCTACTGATTCATTGAAGGGTGGCACTTCCTTGATAAGGAGTCATCAGGAAAAATGGTTAAGCATTCTGCTATTTCACAAACAAGACTGCACTAACCATCCTTATGCAATATCAGTATTTACTGGGCTTTCATATCTATAAATAGATTCTCAAACCTGGTGTTGCTGGGGCAAAGGGCAGGTTTGTGTGCTTTAAATTTTAGAAAATATTAAGAGATTACTTTCAAAATGTTACAGTAAAATCATTTGCCTTCCAGAAAGGTAGGAAAGTGTTTCTTGTCCTAAATCTGTACCATCACCAGATGTAATCAAACTTAATAAAACTCTTGCTTATCTGTTCATATGTGTATTGATCAGTTAGATTTATTTTCTTTTTAAAACAATTTTTCTGTTCATAAGCCTGCCAATTTTCTGTGGTGGTGTTTTGTCTTTCTTATCAGTTTTTGGAGTTGTTGATATTAAGGACATTAATCTTCGTCTGCTATATGAACTATATATATTTTTTCCCTGTGAGTAGTTTGATTTTTAACTTTGGTGGCATTAGCTCTATCAGCACTTTAAATTTTATATGGTCACATATGTCTATCCTTATCTTTATGATTTTTTCTTTACTTTTTTCATACAAAATAGGACTTTAGAAGGATTAATATCGAGTCTTCATATCCAGGAATATATTACGTTTTTCAATTTATTTGGACTATATTCTTTAACAAAACTTTCCCCCATAAAGATGTTATTGTTTGTTTTGTGAAATTTATTTCTTCAAATTTAATATTCCAGTCACTAATGTTAATGCATTTTTTACCTTATTTATTCATTACCATTTCTACCCAGTTAGTTCCAGTGGAGACAGAAGTTATTGATTTATCTATATTGATTTTCTATACTCACCTTACTAGATTCTTCTATTAATTCTAATATTTTTAATAAAGTCTCCTGAGTTTTATAGAAATATATACATTTCATCTGCAAATGAAGGTAAGATTTTTGTCAAGATTTATTTTGGATTAATTGTATTAACTCATTAGCTATAACGGAACAGCTATAGAGTAATATACCAAATAATGAAGTGGTAATAAGAAGAAGCCATAATTGGCTCCTTATTTTCAATGAAAGTTTTTCAGCATTCACATATAATGGTTACAGTGGGTTTGAGTAATTAATTTCTACTATGTTTAAGGACTTTCCTTCTCATCCTATTCTACTTACAGGATTTTAGCCTTCAATTCAGTGAGGCCACGAGACATGTCACAAGAGCCCTTGATGTGGACCATCTGTATACTCCTGGAATAAATCCTAGATGGTAATGCCAACCCGCTGGATTTTATCACATAATATTTTATTTATAATTTTTGTAGCTACTATCATATATGAAATTGGTCTATAATTTTACTTGTACTATTATTATCAGGTTTGGGTTAAGCTTATGCTAGTTTATCAAACTTACTGTGGAGTTTTCCATCTTTTGTATGATCTGTAATTTCTTAAATAAAGTAAGAATGATGTCATCTTTGAAAGTAGATAAACTGCAGCAAAAAAAACCCACAGGGGCCCAGTCCTTTATGTAATGGTAGATCAAAGCTTCCCCATGTTCTTCTGGTCAGGTTTCCTACTCGCCCGTCAATTTGGTACTTTATACTTTGCCAGGGAATCATCAATTTCCTCTAGATTTTCAAGACCTGCATTTAGAATACACTTTTCCAGAAAGGATTGGTTCACCAGGGGGCTTGGAGTATCTTACAAATTTGGTACCTCTTTAAATCAATTTTTTGCGTCATGTTTCTTAGACCCTGAAAGTAAGGTGATTTGGAACTCCAATCCCAAGTGCAGGTCGACTTGTGTTTACACATTTTCAGTAAAGCTTACTTTCTTCCGTCCATCTGGAGTCAAGGTCAAGACTGAAGGTTTCCTCTTCAATTCCTTCTGAGGAATGGACTTTTTCCTTCTTTCACTGGGGTACAGACCTCACGTGTCCCGACATCATGTGGGGGTCTCTGTTCTGACTCTTCACCTTACACAGCCTCATCTTCTGTCTTGGGTATAGCTCTTAAAATTGCAAGTTCTAGGTGACAAGGATATGCAAATACCCTCAGGGCAGCCACTGGCTTTAGTGCCTATCTGGCATTCTGCACTCACATCACACTTAATTTTTGGCCTTAAGAATATTCCTTAATTTTCTGCCCTTTCTGCTAAGCATTTAAAATGTGTTAACATTTTAGATTCCACTTTTAGTTGTTTCACAGAGAAATGATTTTCAGCCACCTGTTAGAGCCACCTTGAATCTGTTTCCTGTAAACAATATACTATTTGATTTTGTGTTTAAACATAATTGGATTTTATATGTCTTTTGATTAGAAAATTAAACCTGCTCACATCTAAGGTACCAAAGTTAAACGTGGTCTTACGTTTCCTCTATATTGTACATCATTGCTATTTCACCTTTTAACCTTTCCTTGTCTTTTCTTGCTTGGTGAAATTATTGTCAATTTCCCTTGTTAATTTGACATTCTATTCTGCTTTTCTAATCCCCCAGTTTAATTCCCAACTGTCATAAATCAACCTATACTTTTCTATTATTGCATCAGAATTGAGTAATTGTAAACTCCTCTCCCACACAGATTTGCTTGCTCACTCATCCCTCACACCTGTGCCACCCTACGAATTCCAGAGCATCGTTCTATCACCCCACTCTCCATTGATATCACACCCCTGCCTAAATCCTGTTTTTGCTGAGATTGTTCACAATTTTAATTCTAGTTTCTTGAATTGTAATTATCTCTTTTTTTTTCAAGGATCCTTATTTGACATTTTTATTATCATCTTCCATTTAGATCCAATACCGACTACTTTTCTCTCCTTTTCATCTTCTCTCACCTAGTTCTGTAGATTGTGATGTACTTGTCTTATGATTAGCATATCTATTAGCATATTTCCTCAAATAAATATCACAGGTTTTATATTCTCTTAATCCTTTCCTATCTTAAAGGCATTGTTCACACTGACATGAATATTTTGGCTGGGTACAGATTCTTGAGTTGTGATTCTTTTCTCTCAGTTGTCTGTATATATATTGGTTCACTGCTTTTACTTTCCAATGTTGAAGATGAGTCATCCAGTGCAGAATACATTTGTCTTGCTTTTGCAGGTTATTTAAGCCTCTTCAGACGCTTAAAAAGGTTTTTTCTTTCTCCTTGCAATCAAGGAAGGTGACCAGGACATGCCTAGGAATGTATCTTTTTCATTTAATCTCCCTGAGATTTAGTGAGCCCTTTCAGTCTACAGATTTACGCTCTTCCTCGGTTTAGGGAAATTTTCTTCTCTCATTTATTATTACTCTTATTCTATCTGTTCCCTTTTCCCTTCAGGGGCTCCTATGATTCATATCTGAGTGGCCAGTCTCTTGCTTTTCCCTAATGATTTCCACCATTTCTTTGAGCTGTTTCTTTCCATTTGACCTCCCATATTAATCATTAGCTCTCAACAATAACCATGCCCTTTTTTAGCTCAGTTTTTGAAAACTTTAGTCAAAGTTCAGAGGGTTTGTTTTGTGCCCTAATTATCTGTCCTCGAGATATTAAAAACAAAAACAAAAACAGGGGCTGGCCCGGTGGCGTAGCGGTTACGTTCGCACACTCCACTTCAGCGGCCCAGGGTTTGCCAGTTTGGGTCCTGGGCGCCGACCTACACACTACTCATCAAGCCATGCTGTGGCGGTGTGCCACAAACAAAATAGAGGAAGACTGGCACAGGTGTTAGCTCAGTGACAATCTTCCTCAAGCAAAAAGAGGAAGATTGGCAACAGATGTTAGCTCAGGGCCAATCTTCCTCACCAAAAAATACCCCCCAAAAACTCCCGGGAAAACAAAAACCTACTTCCACCAATTCTACTTGGTCAGGAAACTCCTGAACTAGATGTTCTTCTTGGATTTCTGAGTTCCATCCTCAATTTCTGAGTCCCTTTGTGTGAGAATATTTTTCTTTGCTTGCTCATGTTTTTTTTTACTTGTTTGTCTTTTACGCTCTCTTGAGCAGCGGCAAATGAGGGGTAGCAGAAGGCACTGTGGGTTTTGTGGTAAATGACCTAAAAACCCACGGCCCCTGTCCTGGGCTCAGGAGGAAGCTGTTCCATGACAGGATTCCTCATGGGCTGGTGGAATCCATTCCCAACTCTCACTTGGCGGTATTTCAGCTTCCAGGGAGGTTCCCTTCCTGGATCACTGAGATCAGGGGGATTCTGCCAGATCTCCCTGGACCACGAGCAACCAGTGGGCAGGTGCCACTCCTTTGCAGGGTCAGCCTCAGGTGACCAAAGAACCCAGAGCCCTGCCACAAGTCCTAACTAGAGGCGACTCCTCTCTACCCTGGCTTCTCAGTCCAGGCCTTGCAACAACACGAGGAAGTCCTCCAGACGTCCTGGGGGATCTCTGAAGAAACTGAAACTCAGATGTGTCCACAACGAAGGTCCCACCCACAGCCTGACCTGGCTGTCGTATTAGCCAGGGAGCAGCGACGGGCACCCACACCTCCATCTCTCAGTTCGCCTGTATTTTCAGCCTTTCTTTCCAAAGGAAGGAATGTAATCGATTTCAAAGTGGCCATTTTTTTTTTTAAGTAGGGAGCTGCTAATAAATGCTTGAAATATATCTGAATAGCGTGTCTAATTATATATAAATACAATTAATCACTTTACCAACTGCTATCAAATGGTATTTGATAGCAAATACCATTTGCTATCAAAAAGACAGATGGAATGATCTGTTTAAATGATCATAATTCATAATAAAATATGCAGCTGGATCCATTTGCATTATTATTTGCTCGGTGGGAAAACTATATGCTTCTCAAAGACACTAAAAGGCACTAGAAAGCAATTTAGCAAGTTATTATGTGATTATATATAAATACCCACATTCCCACTGATTTTCCTACTAGAATTCCTGATTCCAGTACTCCAGGGATCAAATACCTCATTTTTAACATAATTTGTTAATTGTTACAAGCTAACACTCTAGTTCTCTGAGAAACAGTGTTAATCCTAACACGATAAAATTTTATGGAAAAATATTATACCTAAAAATATGTGTAACTTACTAGTAACCATGGGTTATCCTCCTGTAGGTGAGAACTATGTCAGGAATTAAAGAAGGGATTTGGAAAATTACATTAGATTAAGTGGTCATCAGCTATTTTAGTGTAGTTAGAGGGTCTAGTGTAGAATTTCAATTCAGAGGAAGACAACCCTTCAGAAGAGTCAGAGTAGAAGGCATGAGGGGGCAGCTTTAGTAATCCCTTCTCATTGGGCAGCTCCAGCCTGTGTCAGGGAAGTCAACCTTGACAGTAGCTGGACAGGGAAGAACTTGCCAGGGTCGTGCTGTTGGCTGTGTAAAAGGGAGAAGGCCACCAGGCTGTCTGCAGAAGCTAATTACCTGGAAGGACGTCCCATAACATCTCCTGCGAATGCGTCCAGTGTCAGGGCTTTCTGCGGGTCCCAAGCAGTCAGCGATGCAACCTGTGGGGGGGCGGACTTCCACTCGTCACTCGTGGCCCTGGAGCATACCATTGCCTCGGCCCCTCACTCTGCTGCCCCCACACCAAGAAAAAACTCCGTATCTTTGGAGTACGTTACACTCGTTGTGAGCACTTACAAGTTGAAACTCATCTTTTTAAGAGTGAAGGCAAGGTTTGTAAGAGTATAATAAACTTTCTGTAAATATTTTTGTCACATTACTTGAGAAAACTTGGCAACAATACATGAAAAAAACAAAATATTTCTTTCTTCTTACAATTTTCCTAAATCAGTGTTTTCCAACCTTTTTTTAAATCACCCCCCAGGAGTCTTTTTAGATATTTTACTCCTAATCACCACACTATATGGAATTTTTAATACTAGAGATATGTGATATATCTGTTTATGTACTCTACATATCTATCTCTGCTTTATACAAGAAGTGGAAGTTTTTTTTTGCCTCTCCAAGAACCATTTTTTTTTTTTTTGCTGAGGAAGATGCACCCTGAGCTGACATCTGTTGCCAATTTTCCCCTTTTTTTGTTTTTCATGTGGGCTGCCACCATAGCATGGCCGCTAACAGATGAGTGGCATAGGTCCACACCTGGGATCTAAACCTGGGCTGCTGAAGCGGAGCGCACCAGACTTAACTAGTAGGTCTCTGGGGCTGGCCCATCAAGAACCAATTTTTACCACCTTAGAGGTGTTTTCACCCCTGTTGAGAATGCATGCTCTACAGATATATCGACTTGATGTCACTACAGCAGAGTTTAACTAATATTTTCAGGAACACAGGTTACATGAGTTCTTTAAACACCACATTTTATTATTTCTTTTCCAAATTTTCATTTTATAACAATACATATGCCATTTAACGTATATTATAACAACCCCCCTTGTCCTCAAGAAAGTCACCAATAATGGAATGCAGATTTAAAAATTAAAGGAGTCATTGTTTTAAGAAACAGTATTATATTTGTTCTCAGGACAGCACATAACCTATGAAAAGATTTTTTTTTTTAGAGTGAAAAATGCAAGAAATTAGTTTAAAATGCTTGTTTTCCAAAAGAACTTGTAACCAGATTTGTGAGGCTAGCAGGTAAAAGAACAAGATGATTGTCAAATTTCTGAAGCTAAGGAGAAAAATAACTGAAAATGACATGCTTAATATAAAAGGAACAATGGAAATTGTTCTGCCCTTTTAATTCAATGTATAATGCATGAGCATTTATAGGTGACAAATTGTAAATGATCTGATTGCGCCAAGGAGGTCTGAGAAGATGAAATGGTAGAGATACTGCCCATATGTGGAAAGATATTTGAAATATAGTATCCAAGATTTGTGCTACAGTCTCTATTTCATAATTTCAAAGAAACACAATGGATATTTATGAGAAAATGAATGCCTATTTTTTACAAAAGAAGATTATAGGACAAAACTCACAAGAAACTCAATTCAGGTAACCCTATTCTCCTAAATGAAATTCAGATTAAATAACACCAAAATAAATGATTACTTGCATAATTCTAGAGGTGTCTGTAAATCACCTTCTCTTAGTCTGAAGTGTATCTTCAGTATTCTATGTAGTTAAAGAGCCAACTTTTGAGAGGGATCATTGAATAGTTGAAAATGTCATTATTGAATTATTTTTCACCTGACAAGATACTACTCAAATCCTTTAGAAACACACAAAAAAAGTTATTGTCAGTAAAAACTTATTTAATTAGTTTCCCAGAAAATGAAATTAAACTTAGTGACAATATGAAAGACTGCTGTTGTGGCAAGATGAGTTACTTTCTTAAGTTGGTCATTTCTTGTGATTAATGAGCTGAAATACAAGTGTCAGATTTTGTTGGAACTAAAATAAATGGTCTTTCACTTAATTTCATTTTAACAAATATCATAAAACCAAATGTCTTCAGAGGAACACAGAATTACTTTTCTAGAAAAGATGACTTCGTGCAAGATGGCAAAATGAGTCCATGCTTTGTGAAAACCCTCTGCTTCAAACACAGCAATCATAGAAAAACAGGAAACCAAAGAGACATCCTGGAGTTCTAAATAAGGGAAACCTCTCTCTTGACCAGAAATGCAACAGACACATGCTGTTAGAACTGCTGGCTTCATTGTTCTCTTTCTCCCATCAGCTTCCGAGTTTCTTAAAAGAGGAATTTTTTTAAAATTGTTAATCTTCTGGGCATAACACTGTGCTGATAAACTTCTGTCAAACGTACAGTCTAATGGATATACAGATATATTTATATATCTTTATATAACAATAGATAAGTATTGTTCAAATTTTATTATTTATTAAGAAAATGAGAATATACATTTTAAAATATAATTATGCTCCTTATAAAATGTGATTTTATGTATAATATTAATAACAACGTATTATCTTAAGTGAAAATGAAAACTCTTACAAAAGAAAGTAAATCTTTACCTTTTTATGTTTATGCATAGTCTAGAAAACAAAGAAAAATTTTCCCTGTTTCTTAACTAATTCTAAATTTGGGTTAATTAATCCAAAGTAACAAAACAAGTCCCCAGCTTCACAACAGAAGCTAAGCAGCTTAATTTATACTTAAAGGCTGTTTTTCAGACTGCAAGTTGACTCCTAATGGGTAGAGTGGTTTATTTTGGATTTCTGAAATAATTTATTCTGGAATATGTCTGAACTCAAGAAATTACTTCTCTAAAAGCTCATGGCCTTTTGTGATCTCTTTCAAAAATAAACTTTCCAAAATATTACCTAACGCTATTGCCTTAAATACTGTATCATTATAGTCCAGAAACTTGAATTGCTGTTATAGCCATTTTGAGGATTAAACGAGATAATGAATTCCTTTAAAGCACTTGGCAACATAATAGAACCTCCAAAACAATGGTAGCTATTATTGTCATTATTAAGATATTTGAATTTAACACGTGAGGATGATAGTTGACATGCTCTGTGTTTCTGTACCTTAAACCAAGTTGGAGACCACTGCTTATTTTTGTAAATAAAGTTTTACTGAAACACAACCATTCTGACAGCATACTCACTTGCACTACAATGGTAGAGTTCAGTAATTGAGACAGAGAGTGTGTGGCTGGAAAAGCCTAAAATGTTTACTATCTGGCTCTTCAAGAAAATGTTTGCTGACTACTGACTTAAACTCAACCCATCTTTATAAACTTTTTTAAAAGAGAATACTTTATAAAAAATTAAGTTTAATTAAAATGACTTATCCACACTCATTTGAAACAAACCACTTTGACTCTTGTACAAGTTTCTGATACAAAGAGAAGTGACGACATAATTTGAATAGAGACCAAACATGCTTTGGAAAACTCAGACACCCAAAATCAAGCAATAGAAGTGGAACAAGTTCTGAATGCTTCAGTAGTTCAAGAACAAAGTGATGCCTATATGGTTGTTTAAGTAAACTAAATCTCCATTACCTAGTTTATTAAAATCAAATTTACTTCCAGTGGTTTGGGAAGGGGACAACAATTAGTAGACAGAGAATATATACTAGATTCTACTATGCAATCCTGTCTCTCTGCCTTTTTTTTTAATGCTATCTACAAAAAAGAAAAAATGACAGGGATTTATCAACTACCCCTGGGCTCTACCAATGCACTTAAATAGTAATCAGTGAACTCTACAATATGAAATTATTTGAAATTTTGTTGAAATTTCCTACAGTATGATGATAAATCAGCTAACACATAAACACATTAGGAAAGAGAGAAATTTTCTATGTGAAAAAATTAGGTAAAATTTACTGGAAGATTCTGTTCTGTTTTTCTGATCCCAGTGGATGGCCTATGTATTTATTCTACAGGCTGAGTTAGTGTGACTGAGTACCCATCCTGGGCTGGGCTGCAAAACAAATGATAGTGTAATTTCTAATATCCAGGACTCCCTCGGAAGCAGACACAGATTGCTCCTCCCAGAGACATGGCATAATCTCAATCACATGTAGCCATTTCTGTTTTTATTCCCAGGCATTTTTTCATCAGCCCTTTAACCTCTGGTTCTAATGCTACTGTATAATTCCTCTATCTCACCTTTCTTCCCACCTCATTCCACCCAGAGACTCTAATTAACCTTTGGGTCTCTTGTTCCATGTCAAATAATTTCTTCTACATTCTCAACCTCCACTCAAGAATCTTCTTCCGGTGTCCTTTCCTCAACTGATTCTGTCCCAAATGCATAACTTCTTCCACAGCCTTTTCCAGAAGAGAATGCCCATTCATTGCCCAGTGTTCCAATGCCCCATAGGGCCCACGTAGGATAATATGTGGATGAGGAAGAGACAACCCATTGGTTACTCCTCAACGCGCCTTTGAGATGTACTCCATCAGGTTAAAACATCCTCTTACACAACTCTCTCTGTAGCTGCCCTCTATTAATCTCTCTATCAGTCCCTCCTACATGCTCCTGCCTACACACCTTTCCTCAAGAACCAGCCTCACACTGAATGACTTCAATGTCACTGGGGAGATTCAGCCAACAGCTTAGCCTGATGGTTCCTTGCCATTTTTGTCTTGACTCCATTGTGTTTAAGCTACTTATATCCATATAACACCCCAGATTTTGTATTTAGTTACCCAGAATTATTCTGAAATTCTAAATCCTGGATCCTATTCTCTGATCACAACCTTACCTTCTGGCTCTCATTTCATCACTTCAGCCTTACCTGTTCTTTGACCATTTGGAGCCCCTAGATCCTTCACTTTGCACTTTCACTCTCCTCTGATTTTTACTTCTTTTCATATCCAACCCAGACCACAGGGTCATCATTTCAACTCCTTTTCCATATTCCCTGAGCCCTCATCTCAGCTCCACCAGCCTGAAAAAGCTCTAAAGTTGGATCAGTCTAAATGTTGCCTTTGTCCCCTTTATGCAAGGCCCCAAAAAGTCACAGACCTGTCTAAATTGGTATCACTATAAACTTATACTCTCAAAATTCAGATGAATCTTCAGCACTGCATTTGATGTATCTTTAATTAGCTATTTTGCATTCTCCACAGTAACCATTTCCTCTCTGCTCTCTCCACAAGCTTCCCACTTTATTGTCCCCTCATCAGGCTGGATGTAGACCTTGCTTCCTACTTCACTGGACAGACAGAAGTCACCTGATGGGGATTCCTTCAACGTACAATCCCCGCATTAGAAGTTCACCTGCAAATATTATTATTGGCCCATGTTTCCCTCTGCTTTTAATGACAATCCATTCTTTGTGTGCTGGATTTGCAGCAAAATTATACCCATTTTTCAGGCATTGGGCTGGATATAATTTCTTCATGAGCCTTTGTCATTGCTTCTCCATAACATAAAAAACTTGTTATCGTTTACTTTCTCTATTTCTTGCTAAACTTAAGCTCCATATACCACACAGCTATGAGGCAGCGTCCCATCACACAGACTTGACTCTACGGAAAGTTTAGCACTAGTGATATTTTGTTACAGGAAACAAACTTTCAAGAAGAGTGGAATTCACAAGTTACTCCTTAAAAGTTTCCTGATACCCACATAGATGTTTACACTCAACAGGTGTAGGCCATCCATTCCTTTTCTGAAAAGCTTATGTGTGGGTGGATTGAATTTTTATTAACCAAATCCACTTTTCAATGCACTGGGAGAATTCTGTGTATCTAAGAGAACTCAACTATATGGCAAATTGATTTCTTATGTGAAAAATACTTTTTTAATAAAGATAATCAAATCCCATCTTTTCCGCTTTTTAACTATACTTTTTCATATATTGGATTTCTTCAAGTGTGCACAGCTGTATATGTATACCTTACTTACATGATGAACGGGTTTCTAAAGAATTATATGTCAATCAATTTTTTCATAAAAACATAACCATTGAATTCTGAGATACATTCTAGAAATAATTGTTCACAATGAAAAAAACAGTGATCTCTGGAAATCATTAGAAAGTATTTAAAAATCAAATATTAACAAAGTTACTCAACCAATAAAAAGTACGATTCCAAAACTCTAGTATGGTATGGAGGGTGCTAGAAGGTGCTTATTTAATCACTAAACTTACCTGCTCCTGACTTGACATCTGTAGCGCAGGTTGTCACCCCTCAGTTTCTAGGCCAGACATTACTGTGTTATCTCTTTCAATTTTCCTCTAGCCCCCTCCTTGCTATTGCTGAGCGTCTGACTTGCTTATTTCCAATCTTCTGAACCTGTGCTCGCTTACACTCAGTAGGAAACAGACTAACACAACACGACAAAAGGAGAGAAAAGAAGAGGTGGACAGGAGAACAGCAAGAGGAAGAGTAACACCCAGGCAGAGGATCTCCTTGGCAACGCGACACGCTATGGGGACGATCGGACAGGCCCCCGGTGACAGGAAATGAATCAGGCAACACAGGGACCAAAGGCAACCCTTAAGAAGCAGCTTCGGTCAAAGCCAAGTAATTAACGAACTGAAATTAATTTTCAGACTTATAAAAGGCACTTTTACCTCAAAACGTGAGCTGCTTACCTCTGCAAGATAGAACTCGTCATATTGGCGTCGGAAGCTCTCTCCCTTGTGGTAGTTGCTGGCGGCGACGATCACGTCCACGGTCACCATGCTCAGGATGAACATGTGGAAAACTGACGAGCGCATCATTTGCTGAGGAGGCAAAACAGAGGAACTCTTAATGAAGAAATAAACCTTAGCATTAAACGTAATTGGTGTGCTTAGACCTGCGACACCTTTGTGCTCTGCTGCTGTGCAAAACAGCGCTTCTAAGATAACTCGATGAATGTCAACCACTGCTGAATGGTGAGAGAAAGGGAATCTTTCTCTTCAGGCAGCTAAAAATGACTGCAGAGATAGTCTCAGAGACTTTTGGTTAAAAATGGAAAATCCATGTCATTTAACTTGGGTATAGCTCGTATCTTAATTTTCATTGGTTAGTTAGGTAGTTTTTATCCTTAAATACTGACCTCATGGAGAAATGATCTTAAAAAAGCTGATACCACACAACAAGTAGTGCTTTCTTCTGTTAAGAGAGAAGACTACTGTGGATGAAAATATTTTAGATATGATCATAAAACTGGAAAAGTGGGAGAAACCTAAGATCTATTTATTTTTTACTTTATTTACTTCCACAAATAATTTATTTTTTATCTTTTTAAATCACTTTATTCAGGTAGGATTGACATAAGAAAAGTTGTACATACTGAATGTATACAACTCAATGAGTTTGGGGATAAGCATACACCCATGAAACCATCACCACCATCAAGACCATAAACATATCCATCACCTCCCTAAGTTTCTTCCCACCTCTTTTATTATTACTTTTTGTGGTAAGAACACTTAACATAAGATCTAGCCTCTTAGTAAATTTTAAGGATACAATACAGTATTGTTAACTATAGGCACTATGCTTCGTAGCAGATCTCCATTATTTATCTTACACAACTTAAACTTGGTATCCTTTGCATAAATAATTAATTTAGAATTATACAACAACTAATAAAAACCAATGTCTGTATTTGTATTTACAATGTGCCTGAAGCTGTCGTAGGTGCTTTTCATAAGTTAACTCATTTAATGTCATAACAGCCCTGGGAAGTTACTCTAAGTTTACAGAGAAGGAAACTGAAGCTCAGAGAAGTTAAATAACTTTCCCACTGTCACACAGTATTTATTTATTTTTATTTATTTATTTATTTTTTGTGAGGAAGATCAGCCCTGAGCTAACATCCATGCTAATCCTCCTCTTTTCGCTGAGGAAGACTGGCTCTGAGCTAACATCTATTGTCAATCCTCCTCCTTTTTTTTTTCCCCAAAGCACCAGTAGATAGTTGTATGTCATAGCTGCACATCCTTCTAGTTGCTGTATGTGGGACTCAGCCTCAGCATGGCCGCAGAAGCGGTGCCTCGGTGCGCACCTGGGATCCGAACCCGGGCTGCCAGCAGCAGAGTGCACGCACTTAACCGCTAAGCCACGGGACCGGCCCTGTCACACAGTATTGAGGTGGTCCAAGTCTACTGTGTACATTGAGGTGAGATAATTAGGCATTCAAAAATAATGACTACTATTATAACAGCTACCACGTATTGAATGCTTCCTATGTTCCAGGTCATACTACAAGTATGTTATTTATTTTATCTCTTTTAGTCTCTACCATAGCCCTATGTGGTGGGATATATTACTCCCTTTTCCCAGTGACTTCAGAGAGATTAAGTCATTTGTCCAAGGTCACCCAGCAAGTGCACCACAGAGCCAGGCTCTGCACCCAAGTCTGTTGAAAGTCCATTCTGGACCCACTGTCCACTGGGGTAGAGAACAAATAAAAGGAGAGAGTAGAGGCTGGGCAGCAGCAGGAGGGGAGAAGCTGACCTATGCAAAGTGGCTGAGCACATAACAACAAACCACTGAGTCACATCCCTTGGTGGCACCCAGTGACCAGGGACTAGCGCCAGCATGCAACCCCCTCCTGAGGCCTCGCTTCTTCTCAGTACTTACGGACACAATCCTCACCATTTGATCTGACCTGAGAATTCTTCAGTCTTTGCAACTACAAGAGCCTAACTAAAGCAGAGCCTGAGAATGGGAAGAGAGAACAAGGCCTGCCTCTGAGCGCTGCCGCTGTCTCTCTGCATCCACATATGTGATTTCACGGGGGCCTCCTTACCCTGCAGTCGGCACTGACTGCGTGGGCTCTGAGCCAAGGTGCGTGGAGCTGAAACTCCACCACTTACGAGCTCTGCGGCCCCGGGCAAGTCACTTCAACCTCTCTGTGCCTCAGTTTTCCCATCAGTAAAGTGGAGATGACAAAGGCAACTCCAAAGGTTGTTATCAATTTTAAATGAGCAAATATTTGTAAAGCTCTTAGAACAGTGTTTGCATATCATGTGTTCTATTAAGATTTGCAGGAAAAATAAATGCAGTTCTGTGAATCAGGTATTTTGCTGTTCAAGAAGGAGAAATTAGCTGCCCAAGGTCAAAGAATTCATAATGTTGTATACTTGACTGAGTCCAGAACCAGGCGAGATAAATAAAAGTGATAAGGTCTAATAATTTGAGAGATGTCAGAGCCATTGGAAAAGCAAATCTTTAGTAAGGTTTCGTGTCCCCAAGGCTATTGATGCATTCTTATATCTATCTGCCTTTAGCTTTATTTTATAGGTAATAGAAAATCAAATTCCAGAACTGCCAATCAACATATTTAAATACATGTCAATTTACTTGCAGGAACTACTGACCTCCATAACACAGATAAGCAAATCCCTTGGCAAGTTTCTATTCTCATTAGAATTTTTATTGTTATTTAGTCTTTCTCCCATTGTGGGAGTTAAATTCCATAACTATTATTCCTTTTCTGTACTCTTTTCAACATAATGTTCTATTAAAAACATTTCAACTGAGGGGCCGGCCCGGTGGCGCAAGCGGTTGAGTGCGCGCGCTCCGCTGCCGCGGCCCGGGGTTCGCTGGTTCGGATCCCGGGCGCGCACCGACGCACTGGTTGGTGAGCCATGCTGTGGCGGCGTCCCATGTAAAGTGGAGGAAGGTGGGCACGGATGTTGGCCCAGGGCCGTCTTCCTCAGCAAAAAAAGAGGAGGATTGGCGGATGTTAGCTCAGGGCTGATCTCCTCACAAAAAAAAAAAAAAAAAAAAAAAAAAAAAAAAAAAAAACATTTCAACTGATTTCCACTTTATCTGCATGACAGAAAAGCCACAACTTTCTCTTTCTATTTTCCTTAGCTGTGAATTTATGTCTTAAGTAAACCGTTATTACTGAAAGGTCCAAACAAAGCTTTCAGCCATGGCTGTCAAAAAACTTTTACATTGGTTTTGTAACTGTCACAGCTTCACTTTGGTGCTGTCATTATAATTAGGTTGTTTTTTGTCTGAGTGTCTACGTGTCCCTGTTGGTACAGAGTCATTAAAATAATCACTTACAATGGATTTTGATACACTATAATCACCATTGCTTAGCTGGCTTTCTCCAAAGTAATCACTTTCAAATATTAAATAAGAATTAAGGTGATCAGTATGTGCAGTTGCTAAATTTAAATATTTAAACCAGTAACTCTAGCTTTAAAGTTAGAGCTAGTGACGTGGACTACTTCAACTCAATTCAGTGCAACCAGTGTTTGAAACTAGCTATTGGTCTCCATTAACGTAGAAGGGCTGGCAACAGTGTCTTTAGACTCATGCTTATATCTACAGGCAGTCCAAATCTATACCCTTCAATTTTTTATTTTCTTATAAAAATTAACATAAAGGAAAGTGTTAAAGTTGAGTCAGTGCCACAAAATATTATATAACAAGATTTTCACAACTGTATTATTTATTGTGGATGTAGACTATATATACCTAGATATAAACACACACATACATATGCAGGTATGTATGTATGTGTGTGTATATACATTTATATACATATATGTGTATATATCTATATATTTATATAGATATTTAATATAAGACTCTTCAGATTCTGCATATGCATTCAATGTTTTAAAGTTCTCTTCAATTGCAATGTCATTTTGGTTTATATTTCTAAAAAAAATCAGAAAGTTTTACATATATTTTTAGCTTGGCTTTGATCCAAGAACTACCGATTTCTGGATGTGACAGTTGGAATTACCAAAATATGAAGAAGCAACTATAACTGAATCATCCTCAAGGCAGCCATATCTGTCAGGAATGCTCAGGAGCCCTGCTACTCAAAGGGTGGTCCCTGGACCAGCAGCTTCCTCGGAGTGTATTAGAAATGCAGGGGGGCTGGCCCCACGGCTTAGTGGTTAAGTGTGCTCTCCAATACTGGTGGCCCGGGTTCGGATCCCGGGCACGCATCCACACACCGCCTGTCCAGCCATGCTGAGGTGGCCCACATACAGCAACTAGAAGGATGTGCAACTATGACATACAACTATCTACTGGGGCTTTGGGGAGAAAAAGGGAAAAAAAAAGAGGAGGATTGGCAACAGATGTTAGCTCAGGGCCGGTCTTCCTCAGCAAAAAGAGGAGGATTGGCATGGATGTTAGCTCAGGGCTGATCTTCCTCACAAAAAAGAAAAAAAGAAATGCAGGATGGCAGGCTCTATCGCAGACCTACTAAATCAGAATCTGCATTTTGAACAAGGTCCCCAATGATTAATGTGCATTTTAAAGTTTAAGAGGCTCTTTCATAGAGGATATGATACCAGCTCAAGACAAGGTTGACATAAGGGAAGCCATATTGTAGAAGAGAAAAACTCTATTGTAACTTTGAATGACCTCTGACAAACTAACCTAGCTGGCTATGCACCCTCCAGGAGATCTAACTGCTCTGTAGATTTTACAACCCCTGCTTGTGCATGTACCTCCCAGCTGCAATAAGATGATAACTTCATTTTTGTGCATTCCTTAGGATTGTGATGACCCCCGAACAGAGAATCTATGCTGACAGCCATCATCAGTAAAAACTGAAAGATCTGGTGTGGCACTCTCATCTGTAACACCATAAGGTCAACATTCCTAACCCCCTCCCCAATAACACAAGGGCCTATATAACTACTGTAAGATTTTATGCCCCCTTAAGATGGTTCTTTTGGACATGAGTAGGCAATCTTCCCTTTTGCTAGCAAGCTGTAATAATAAAGTCCTTTTTCTCCTACCACCTTGCCTCTTGACTATTGGCATGTCTTGCGGCGAGCAGAAAGCCCCAGGTTGGGCAGTAACAGATACTCCTTGATACCCCAGGTTAAACTGGATGACCTATAACACTTTTTACAAATTCACAATTACATGATTCTAAAAGTCTATAATCACCGAATAGAATATAAAAATACTGGCTATAATATGATGATAATACATTAGGATACACCACCACACCCCTCTCCAACTCCAAGTCAAAAATCAACTACACCAGTTTGGCTTCATGAAGACAAAAGTATGTGTTGCTTTTTCAACCACTGGGAGGGTATTATGAAGACACCATCACAGACTCTTTCATAAAGTCTAAGCATGCAGGTGGCCTCCAAAGAGGTAAGGAAACAGTTTCTTCCCTAGAATCTCCAGAAGTAATGCAGCCTTGCTGACACCTTGATTTTAGCCCAGTAAAACCCATTTTGGACTTCTGACCCGTAGAACTATAAATAATAAATTTGTGTTGTTTTAAGTCACTAAGATTGTGGTAATTTGCTACCGTAGCAATAGGAAACTAATACAATCACTGTTCACGATTTTGACACACACCCGTTCAAATCATCTCCCATGAAACATGACCATGTACAAGTGCACGGTGCTCCAAAGTTCTACCTGACCCAAGGGTTCCACCCAAGGCCACCTGCCAGCAGGGGTCTCTGTCAGATTTATCACTACAAATATAAACTCATTATACCAACCAAGGTTTTCATCTTACTTGTTTCAGAAGGCGTAATGAGACAATGGGTCTGGAGCAACGATACTGAGTCCAACCTCAAGCAGAAGAACAAGAAAGGTCACTCTTCTTTACGTTAGTTCTGAATCCTACCGTGAAAGGAATGATCTCAAGAGACTGCGAAGTCTACGTCAAACATGGACAGGATCCTCACCCAATTCAAACCGATACCAACAAGAGGTATTAGCAAAATAAGAGCTAATATTTGAGTGCCTGGCTTGTGCCAAGCTTCATCCCAAGCATACTGCATGCTGACATAAAAATTTCATTTAATCCTCAACAACCCGTGAGATAGGTACTTTTGTTATCCCCTTTCACACGTGGAGAAACAGGAAAGGATAAGTAGATTTCCAAGCTCACAGACTTAGAAAGTAGTCTCAGATATTTTGAGTCCAAAGCAGGTGCTCTCTTGCCTTCTGTCAGGCAGTCAAAACGCATCTGACTCCCCTCTGCATATTAAAGGAGAATGAGAAGCAGCTCCCTCGCCAAGTGTTTGTGATTCAACAGAAGGTATAAGTTTGTGAACCTTATATTTGAGAGCTGAAGACGATCTGTTCCTTACAGAAGGGTGTAAGATCGCTATGGTGTCAAAGAATGTCAATTTTGAACACAGGCTGAGCTGAGTTCAAATCTTGACTGTGCACAATTTAACATCTCTGTGACTCAGTTTTCTTGTATGGGAAATGGGTGTGATAACATCTACATCTCACGTTGTAACATGAATATAAATGAGACTATTTAGTATAGAGTCTAAATAGTATAGACGCCACAGCAGGCATCTTGCACTCCTCAACTCTTACAACTATTACTGTATTTGAAAATTACAAATTTCAACACTCCAAGCATTTAGAGGTAGAGATACAATCAGTTACTTATGGGGAAGGTAAGAAGGTATAATACGAGAAATCAAGTGGAAGAGATAACTAATCTTGAGAGGGACCGTGAAAATTTATAGACTTTCAAAAAGGTCTTAGACTGTCTCATTTTTAGTGGTATGAATGCTTAAGTACTTTACAGGAGCTATTTCTACTAATATGTTCAGTAATTTTTCCTATAAAGATTCTGAAGACTCTGTAGGCAAACATCCAACAAATCAAAATCGTGGCCTTGGAGGCCACAATAAGGATAAATTAGGATAATGAATAGTATAGCTCAGAAATCAAATCTTTCTTTAAATTGCTGCTTGAGCGAATAAAATATCCTACTTTGGTAAACAAATTTCATGCACTGAAGACTGTATCAGCTACGTACTAAAAGTTGTGTTTTAATTAGATTTCAAAATAAACATATTTGGAGAACAATGCAATTACAAGATGAAAATCTCAGAAACCATCTTGCATAGGAGCCACGGGCATAAGAACAGGAACATAATGTAAAAGACCAAGTGCACAAAACCTAAAATAAATCTCCCATTTGCAAATGGTACACCTTTCACTTCCCTTATTTAGAAGACATCTGGATATTCAGTACTTCCATAATCAACATACAAAATAATTCTGTCCAATATAAAGAATTTGTGTTAAAAAGGAAATATATTTATATCAATACTGAAAACAGAACCAATGGATGTCCTTACAAACTCGGCCTGTCCCACCTGCCTGCTTCTGGCATGTCCTTGGAGAGCAAGAGGATAGAAATCCACAAGTGACTTCCCACAAAGGCACTGAGAGTCTGAGACACTCATGAAAATCCTGCCCACTGTCAAGTCCTGACTGGTCTGTTCTCTTCTCTGGACAGTAAGCTAGGTTAGTGTGCAAGGGAATCCCACCATGTGGAAGTCAATTGTAGGAAGAGCGGTTTAGCAAGACACTTGCATCTCTTACCAGCGTGAGTCTATCTTTCACTCTACTCTGTAAGAGCAAGGTTAGATGTTAAATCATAAATTGCCACACAAATATTTATTACTGTTATTAAGATTTTTCAATCTCCAACTCCTGACTCTACAACACAAACTAGATTTTAATGAGAAGAAGTATACGCCCGGTGGAAAAGAAATGCCATTAAGAAGGACTGATTATTATAAGCCAGTGACTTTTAAATTTCTTTTAGCCTGTGTGGTAGAGCTGAAATTGAACCCACCTCCCTGTATCCACGGCCTTGGCAGTGCCCTCCCACTGTGACTCTGGACGTAGCCATGTGACTTGTTTTGGTCAGTGAGACAATAGCAAAGATGATGTAAGCAGAGACCTGGAACATACTTGTGAGTTGCGACTTACTCTTGCAGCTCTTGGAATCCAGAGCCACCACATTAACACTCCAGGCTGGCCTGCTGCATGGCGGCCATGGGGCCCATCATTCCCTTTACCCCAACAGTCAGCCATGCCCCAGAAGCAGAGATGCTAGCTGACTGCTAGATGTAAAAGGGAGCCCAGCCACAATCAGCTAAGATGGGCTCAGACCAGCAGCGTTATTCAGCTGACCACAAATTCATGAGCAAAATTTAGCATCTGTTGTATAAGCCACTAAGTTTCAGGGTGGCTTGTTGTTTAGCAAAAGCTAACTAATATACCCACCAAACCGGTTTTCTCATCCTGGGCACATAGCTAAATGACATTACCCAGCCTATTAGCATCATAGTGGGGCAATATGAGTGATTCTCAACACTGGAATGGAAATGGAAGTGATGTGTCACTTTGGAAGGGACAATTAAGAAAGGGTACGTCTTCTCCAAATTCTCTCTTCCACTCTACGGTGCAACTATGTGCTTCAGATGAGGTCATCAAAGGATAAGTTTTTGCAAGGAAACTGTTACAATACGTTTGTATATATACGTAGATGTATATACGTATATGCCACCTTTGCTTGCAGGTGAACACAGTTGGCCTCACCCGTGGTGTGCTGGAGTGGCAATTGTGTGCATCTCTCCCCGACTTCATGTTCAGCAACCTTGTTGCTGTTGTTCACTTGAAACTGGCCATGGTGGGAGCATTTACACCATGGAAATTAGCAATGCTATCAGTCAGGACTCCCCCACTGCAAGATGGTTGTTAAACATTTTAAACATTTGCAATCATACCGCTGCCCCCTACCCAGCTGCCCTGGCTCTCTGGCATCCCCTTGGAGTGGTAATCTGTTGTGGGCTATTTGAAAACTCATGTTCTAATTATACATAATGACCCTTGTGGGAAGAGTTGACCATTTAATGGGTTTTCTCAAGCTGCTTGCCCTTGTTACTCTAGGCTGGGCCAGAAATATATATATCATCCCATTCTGATACTTAGAGACTCATCCTGATCCATAATGCAAGGGCACTCACATAGATATGATGTCTCACTTACACTTTATAAGGCACACAAAAAAGCCATTGGAGGCATTGGAAGACTGTCATTAAGACTATAGGGATCTGGATATATCAGTTGAAGTAAGGAATAATCAAAATGGAGCTTTTTCCATTACCTGTCCAATATAATTGCCTGTCTTGAATTGATTTAAACCATGGCGTATTTTGTTTATGAAAGTTTCAATTAAGGACAACGTGTATTTTCCAGAGTACAATGTCAGAATGAATATTCACAATTTAAAATATCTTATGGAAAACTACTTAATATCTCCTTGTTTCCTCACACTTTGGGGCCATACATTTATGGATTAGTGGGATAAAGGAGAAGTAAATGAAGACATGTACAAAAACCTTTCAATTAGCTAAACTATAATTTAAGGATTAAGAAGTTAATGCCCCTACATGACTTCATTATTGACATTTGAAAAAATAATCAGGAATGAAAATGCTAAAATCTTGGCTTTGCAACAATAAAGTGTTGGCCTTGCTTACTTTTCTGGACACGGATAATAATAAAAATCAAAGTATTAGTTCTTCCACAATACTTTTCTCTCACATTCCCTGGTGTCTGGAAGAAGAGCAGCATAAGACGGAAACAAAAGCACACTAGTAATATTTTTAGCCTTGTGTTCCTTTAGACTTCAGTCCTGAGTTCCTTTGATGTTGGACACACAGTAGATTCAACGATAGTTTCTGACAGGACTTGATTTTCCCCATGTACTGAATTGGTCATGAAGCATTTTCTGCTTCCTCCTAAGGGAAGGAACCTCAAAGGGATCTCTTCTATACATTTCTCTATCTCCTGTATTAAATGAAAGCTACACTGGTACTCTGGACACAGCTGGCTGGACCAGAGGCTAAGCTGCAGAAGGGCAGCCTCCCCCAAGGTGGCTTGACAACATCTTTGATAAGAGGGATGCCCCAAACTGGATGATGGCCCTAAGACCCTCTCACTCTTGACTCTATTTTTCAGAAGTATTAATGCAAAGTGAGTAGAACAGATTAGGGCACCTAAGTTCCAGTAATAGAATCTTGTTGTTTCAAGTAATATCATCTTCTCTTTGTATATTTCAAGAAGCTGCACCATTCACCTTTGGGCACAACAGGACCCAGAGTGATGGTCGGCCCAGGAGGTCACTGCAGGTACTCCAGCCATAAGCCTCTCTCAGCGATGGTCACCTGGGCTGTCCCTTCCTCATGATCCTTTGATTCTGACTTACAGTCAAGTATTATAAGTAAAATGCCAGAGTGCAGGCACTAAAATTTTCTATTTTCCTCCCTAGAGCTCCACCAACCATATAGTTACTGAATAGTCTCGCCAGATTTTCACAAAGATGCTTTCTTAGTCTTAGTCATCAGTATTATGTGAGTTTTTCTTTTTTCCTTGTCTTTATGAGTACTTTAGTGAGAAATTAGAATGGGCTACAATAGGGCTGCTAGACAGAGGACCCTAAACCATGATGGTTTTAAGAACTTTGAAGATACTTGAACTGACATTCCCGTAGCTAATTAAAATGTCTATGTCTAGAATCACTTGATATTTACTTTTATATGTTTATGTTTATTTTTGGTATTAAATGGTGGGCAGGTGAACATGAAACTGTTGTTTTAAATTCAAGAGAGAAATTACAAATTCAAAAATGAAAGTAAATAGCTCTTTTTTTTTAGTAAATTGTATATCTAACACCATGCAGGACTTAGATTGTTTCATTTGATGAATGCAGAAATAAAACTTTTTGAGCTGTATAGTATCTTGAGGTGGGACACTGATTTTGAGATATTTAAAGTACTTAGGAAAGATAAAAAACAAATTTAAAGGATTGAAAAAATATACAAGAAATACACCAAATATGAAATGACTGAAGTTTTTTACTTTGTCCAAACCTTGTCATTAGCCTTATGGCACGGAAAGAGTCACACTGCTCCTCCAAACCCTTCAATTACAGTGACTGTGTTGAGCACTGAGAAAATACATGGTAACTTCAAACGCTAGCTGATGATTTTAAAGAGGGTTGTATATTTAACGCCAGAAATCAAGATTTGTAAGAAGAACAATGTATGCTTCATTTTTTCCAAAAGTGACAATGCAACAAATATATGATGGAAATTTGTCTCCAAAGACTATTTTATGAATGATTGGCATAAGTTAGTAAATGTCTCTTGATTAATATGAATGTAAATACTGAAGACTCATAGGACTTATTCAAACTGGAAGGTGAAAATATACAATGATATAGAAATTCAGTTTGAGATAATCTAAAACGCAAATAATTTTAAGATGTTCTGAATATTTCTTTCTTCCAATGAGGCTAAAAAAAATCAAAGACGCAAAACCATTTAACCAAGAGTAAAATAGATGGGTAAATAAATAAAAATAGCACTCATAATTTTATCTTACTTTTTATTTAAATATTCTAGTCTGGTTTCTATTTTGAATATAATTATTATTTGAAACACATATATATAATATACTAAATATATAGAGAATATATATATATTTAAATAGATCTATATGGAATATTTAGAACTGAAGATTTACACAAAGGACTCCTCTCTTTAGCTGATTTAGCCATAACTGGTTTCAAGACTACAATAGGTCTTTTTCAAATAACCTTTCAGCTACCTTCTTACACCTTTTGTTTGTGCTGTTTTACCTTTAGCTATTTTATTCTCCCTGTTCTTAATTCTCATTTCAAGTTGTTACAGAATAATTTTTTTATTCCTTTTTTCCCCTAAAACTTTTCCTCCAAGCCAACTGTTTCGTGTTCTGTTGTTAGAAATTGAAGACGAACATGTGTGCACGCACATGTTTGGGGGAGGGATCACTCACGTTTGCATAAGAGGAGAGTAAGAATTTGTGTCTGCTGTGTGTGAGGCTGTGTTGTTCTGTCCATGAAAGCACGTGCATGTGTACATTAGCATATAATCCCCCAAATATTTGCTAAGCACTTATCATGTGAAAGCTACAACGGAAGCAACTGGAAGTAGAGAAGAAAGTGACCCCAATATAAACAAGGAGTCAAGAGGTCACTGTGTTGAGGAAGCTTTGTGTGACCTGATTTGAGGGTACGGACATTAGGATGGAGTGGAGGGGATGATTCAAAGAAATTCAAAAGACTGAATTAATGACAGAATTGAAGACAGACCGGATTTGGGGAGGCTGAAGAGGGGTGCATTATAGGTTGGTGTACAGGTTTCAGGAAAAGCCTGATTTCTACATGGGAATGAGTAGGGGAGAGGTGCATTTGGTTTTCAATATGAGAGGGGTGATGTGTCCATGAGAGCACCTGGAAACACCTGCTGGAGGTTTAGACATACACCTCTCAGACTCAGAAAGCAGAGCTAGAACTAAAGGCTGTGAAGTCCCTGGACTATGGGTGTACATGAGAGCTGACTTCCTGGAAATGAAAAGAATCCTCTGAGAGAGTGAACGGTGTGGGAAGATATGCTAACAGTAATGCTAATCATTTCTACAGACTGAGTGACCCACGGCATCCCATACACCACGCTAGGTATTTTATGCGCATTACCCCTAATTCTTACAAAACCCTGAGAAATGTTATTATCCTCGTTTTTCACGTCAGGAAACTGAGGCTCTGGGAGATTTAGCAAATTGTTTCAGGTTCTCCTAGGCCACACTGTCTTAGCTGGACCACACTGTCTTCTCACATTGGTCTTTAGGTATAAAGGTTTGCTTGTGGATGGAACTTAAGTTCTCATGGGCTCAATCCTTGAAATCATCTGTCAGTAAGTGGGAAGGTTCATTAAGAAGACAAACATTTAAGAAGTGCCTAGGATGTCACTTCATCACTTGAAATACACATATCACACAGTCCACCTCCCCCAGTCTTCGCCTTCAATGGAAATTTTCTCAAAAAGCATTAAAACACTATAGTAATAATTTCGCCACAATTTGACCTACTTATGGTAAGAGCCCATTATCTCTATTCTTTACAGAAGGAGGCACATGATGGGATGTTAGCAGAGAGAAACTGAGCGAGAGCATACCAGGTCTCATGCAAACTTTCATTTTCTTGTCAGGGACTTTCTTTGCGATAATAGATCACTGGGCGTGTGTTGGAAGATGGCTCAAAACTGTGCAGCCACATCTGTCAAACTGTCAAGAGATGAAAACTACTACCTGAGAGGCAGGAGACAAACAGCTTGTCACAGCAGCAGCTGACAAATGAGGTTCCAATTTAGCAGAATTCCATGCATCATGCATTAGGGTGACCTCTTCACTCAGCTGCTGCTTACACTAAAATAGAGTTTAAACAGCTAAGTAACTGGCTGATGCTAAAAGAGTCAATTAGAACTTTTCACTTTGCTGAGATTCACACTTTAAGGAAACACTGAAGAAACTTTCTAAGTGGTTTTGTTAATACCACATAAAAGAATTGCGTTATTGCCTGAAGATGGTGGAGGTGTAAAATGTGCATCCGTATGTCAAGCATTAATATTTTGGACTTATCTCTCCAATGTTTTAATGTCTTCTCAGTTAGACAGAAGTGATACGCCCTTTAGAATTGCACAGGATTTCTGAAAATCATTTGGAAAAATCAATAGATAAATGGGCAATGGACGTGAATAAGCAATCTACAGAAAATATGTGGCCTACGTGCATGAAAAAAATGCGCAACATCCATTGGCTGTAATCAGGAAGATCCGAATTTAACATTATGCTCTATCATTTCATGCCATTAGGTGTAAATGTCTGATAACATCAAGTGTGGACAAGGATGTGAAACAATGAGAACTCTTACAAGTTGCTGGTAGGAGTAAACAGTGGCCCTACCATCTGGGGAGCCATTAGGCAAAGTCTCATAAAGCCTAATGTTGTCCACATTCTTGAACGCAGCAATTGCTCTCCTCACTATAGACACACAAATAACTCTCACACGTGCACAAAAAGGCATGGACAGGAAGAGTCCTAGAAGGTTTTCAATAGCAAAACAGTAAAAATAATCTCAATGTCCATCAATAGGAGAATGAACGAATGAACGGACAAATTGTGGTATATTTTTATGGTAGGATAACATACAGTGATGAAAACGAAGTGGTTAAAAATACGAGGTAGACTGCCTGTGATGAAATTCCCAGTCAGTAACTAGCTATGTGACCTCCATCAAGTTACTCAAGCTCTCTGTGCCTCAACCTTCTCATTTGTTAAACAGAGACCATAATAGTATCCACATTCATGGCATTGTTATGAGCATTAAATAATTTAACATCTCTGTGACATTGTGATTTATAATAAGAATATAAATTTGGTCTTTGTCCTGGTCTCTGGCACAGAGCTCCCAAAACCTTTGGCATCCCATGATGAAAGCCATAAAGATGTCTTTTGTTACGTTAATGAGGTGACTTTCAGAAAGCACCTAAGGATGGAGGCTGGTCACCAAAGGAGCCAATTATGTGGTTAGAGGCTCAGAACCTTCAGTCCCAGCACCAGACCTCTGGGGAGAGGAGAGGAGCTGGAGATTAAATCAATCGCCAATAGCCAATGATTTGACCAAGCATGCCTACATAATGAAGCCTCCATAAAAACCCAAAGGGAACCTTAATTTATTTTTTGCAAATATGTCAGATCTAGAGGGATGTCTGTCTATGGAAATTTTATTGATTAAAGTAGCATGTTGGTTTCAGTGTAAAGAGATTTTGGGTTCAGAGCTCTTCCGGGTTGGTGAACACATGGAGGTTGTGGGAGAGTGGCATGCTCAGAGAACAGGAAAGCTCTGTGCCCTTTCCCCATACCTTGCCCTTCGAAAACTGTTCCTTAGTTATATGGTTTTATAATAAACCAGTAAGCTAGTAAGTAAAAGCTTTCTCTGAGTCCTGTGAGCTGCTCTAGCAAATTAGTTGAACCCAAGGAGGAGGTCCTTGGAACCTCCAATCTATAGCTGGTTGGTCTGAAGCCCAGCTGACAACCTGAACTTGCGATGGGCATCCTAAGTGGGGGAGGGAGGAGTCTTGTAGGACTGAGCCCTTAACCTTTGGGATTTGATGCTATCTCCAGGTAGATAGTGTCAGAATTGAATTGAGTTGTAGGACACCCAGCTGGTGTCAGAAAATTGCTTGCTGGTGTGGGAAAACGCTCCCACTCCCACCACACTTCCCCACTGGAGTTGGTGATCAGAACCCTTAACTTCTAAGACACTATGTGCCTGAAACATAGTGAGTGATGAATAAATGTAGCTATTATTATTTTTTTTCTTTTTGTGAGGAAGATTAGCTCTGAACTAATATCTGTTGCCAATCTTCCTCTTTTTGCTGAGGAAGATTGGCCCCGTGCTAACATCTGTGCCCATCTTCCTCTACTTGATATATGGGACGTCTGCCACAGCATGGCTTGATAAGCGGTGCGTCGGTCCACACCCAGCATCCGAACCTGCGAACCCCGGGCCGCTGAAGCAGAGGGCGAGAACTTAACCGCTACGCCACTGGGCTGGCCCCTACTACTATTTCTAATAGTGGATACATAGGTATTCTCCCTATCTGTGCTTCCACATTATTTCATAATATATATATATATATATTTTTTTTTTTTGTGAGGAGATCAGCCCTGAGCTAACATCCGCCAATCCTCCTCTTTTTTTGCTGAGGAAGACGGCCCTGGGCTAACATCGGTGCCCATCTTCCTCCACTTTACATGGGACGCCGCCACAACATGGCTTACCAAGCAGTACTTTGGTGCACGCCCGGGATCCGAAACAGCGAACCCCGGGCCGCCGCAGCGGAGCGCGCGCACCCAACCGCTTGCGCCACCGGGCCGGCCCCTCATAATATATTTTTAATGCAAAGAAATGATTAAATATTATATTATGAAATGGCTCCAATTTACAAATTATTCCTCTGTAAATACATGGAAACTACATGGTGTTTCTCCAAAGAAACTATTTTACAGGTGATTTGAGCATCAGGTCAGATCACAATGGCCTATTTAGCCCTCAATAGACTTTTCAAGTCCTGTAAGAATTAAAAGTTTAATAGGAAAAGCTATCCCTGAGTTATAATTACTGAGGCCAACTTCCACTACTCATGATCAAAGCTCATGAGGGTGTTGAGTAGTGGCTCCCATAGGCAGAGACTGGGGCAAGGTTTTCAGAGAGGATTAAGAGGGGAAAATTACCGGGCCGGCCCAGTGACGCAAGTGGTTAGGCGCCGTGAGCTCTGCTGTGGTGGCCCAGGGTTCGCCGGTTCGGATCCCGGGCGCGCACCAACACGCTGCTTGGCAAGCCATGCTGTGGCAGCGTCCCATATAAAGTGGAGGAAAATGGGCACGGATGTTAGCCTAGGGCCAGTCTTCCTCAGCCAAAAAAGAGGAGGATTGGCAGATGTGAGCACAGGGCTGATCTCCTCACAAAAAAAAAAAAAAGGAAAAAGAAAAAAAAAAAGCAGGGAAAATTACTTTGAGTTTCTGCTGTAGGAAAACCCCATACTTTGCTTAAGTGGACCTGCAGCTTCCATTCCATTCCCATGACCTACTGCCTCTGGCCAGTCTCCTGTTTTCTCCTAGCTTCACATTCATCTTGGGATGTTTTCTAGTGAGTCTCTTTAGAATGCCTGATTGGGAGGTTACTGACTCAGTCACAATCTGCCATATTTGTGCAATACGCAAGAAACAGAATAAACCTAGTCTTCAAGGAGAAAAATAGAGGCAGATGTACAGACCAAAACAAAGATGAGAAATCATGTGGCCCAAACAGAGATCAAGAGAAAGGCAACAAAAGCATAGTCGCCTGGTAGCCCTGATGACACTCGCAACAAATGCTCCCTGTGAGCATAAGGTTTGTCCCTTGTGATCAAATGATTCTTGACTAGGACATAAATACTCACTTAATTCTCACAAGCTGAAGAAGAAGGTATTATTATCCCCATTTTATAGTAATATGCCCAAGGTCATACTAAGAAGGAGCATAGCTGAAATTCATCTGTCTCCACAGCCTCTTCTCTAAGAGGCTACAATCGTGTGACGTGTTCTCCCTCAGGCAAGATGCTGTACTGGGGATTACTCCATAGAAGGAAGTGAAGATGTCTGTAGCTGGGGAGGCAGGCGTGAGAGGGGGTCATGCAGGAGACGGGCTGGAGGCAGTTGTAGCACAAAAAGAAGAGGAAACCAGGTGTGGGGTTTGGCTTCCCCATGTTCTCAGGCTTTCCTTGTCACTTCCAGCCATCTCGTTCCCAAAGTAAGGACCAAAGGCAGGCAGGGTGGGACCCCAGACTAGGAGAATATCAGCAGTGCACAGGGAAGCAGAGAAAGAAGCAGAAAGACACTCCAGGCAGGACCGAGGGGGTGCATCAGGGGCTACAGGACATTAGCTCATTTGTTCTTAACTTAGGAATGAACTTATTAGGAACTGCACAGAATTACAATAGCTAAGTTCCTTTTTAAATATGGCATGAATTTCATTCATAACTGGATGAACATGAAAAATGTCCCAGCAAAATTAACTTCATTCACATTAAGTTAATTAACTAAAAATCTGAACAAGGGGCATCAGAGAGCTCGCCACACATAACCCACCAGGTCAACAGTACAGTTCTGGCTTGTCCTCCTGCTCTGAACTTGCGGTTTTGCAATTAAATTTAAGAGTATATGTATTTTCATTTACTATAAAAGCAGAAAAGACTATCCTAAGGGTGCCAGATCCTTTCCCTGCATGCATGCATATGACTCCCATTATGATTACAATTATGGCTATGATTATACTTATAATTTGTGTCTCAGAATATAGAATGGAATTTGTAGAGTTTCAAATTACAGACCAAAGGTGCCTGTTTTTTCCCTCTATAAATGGCTCTATGGAGCCTATTATTCTGTAGAAGAGTCAGAAGATCTCTAAGTGCCCTAATTCATTTGATAGCTCCATATTCAATATATGTAAAGAGGGAGCAGAAACACAATGATCGCAACATTTGAAATAGGGTGAAATATGTGTGTATATGTGTAGGAATGTAGGGAAACAATAAAAAAAAGTTGTTCCTATTGCTCAGATCTTAATCACTGCTTACTGGAATATATATATATAAAATCCTCAAAGATTTACTCTTGTAAAAAAATGTCAAAGATACATATATATCTTTTATATAGGTAGATACATACATACATACGTACAGAGAGAGAGAGAAAAAATAAACTATTACACATCAAACACCCAGAATCATAGAAGCGTCAGTGACATCGTGTATTTAGTTTAACAGCAGTAGGGAAGATTAAGTCACATCGATCAATCTTATCTTATTAAATTACTTAATTACTCATAGTTGGTGGGGAAGACAGATAGATGTTCACGCCAACAAATCAGACTATTTACAGGAAGCATAAAAGGAAGTAAAAATATAAGACATTGTACCAATGAAGAAAGTTAGTGAATCTAAAGTAATTTCACCTGAAATGAGGAGAGAGATAATTTTTAAATGTCCTTCATTTGCAGAGGAATTTGAGCCAGTTGCCATTTATGCTGAGCTATAATTTTATTTTGAAATTTTGAAAACATAAAATTTATGGAAAGGCTATTTTGGAATACTAATTGAAATTTATGCACTACTTACTATGACACCATCTTTGTGACCTAATGTCACACTACTGTAAATTATTTCATGGATCACCCGAACAAATGGCTCCCAAGACCCAGCAGGTACCATAAAGGAGCAAAGCAGAGTCATGCATTAAACACAGAGGTGCACAGTAAGTACTTTCTTCACTTCTACAAGGAAACGGGTGCATTTCGCCTTTCTTCCTGCAAACAATTTATTCCTTCACTCATGCATTTATATATTTATGTATTTATGAATTTATTATTTATTTATTTTCCCACCATAGAGTCCTGGAGAAAGAGAAATATTTTTCTACTCTGAGAAAACTGTGCAAATCCATGGATAAATAAAACACTCATTTGTAGTGCTGCGGGGACAACATGGAGTATTAGGAGACTGAGGGGGAGATGGAGACTCTGTGCCCAGACCAATGGGGCAGCCATCACCCAGATCCAACCAATTATAGCCATGTGGGAGTGAGAACCCTGTGTTGCCAGATCTTTCTGTTTTACAAAAGCAGTAGGATATATGGGTTTTCATGCAAAATACTGTTTTTTAAAGTTGGGGTCAAATTTCAAAACAAAGTCCCACTCTCAGGACAAAACCAGCAATTCCTAATACTCAAATGGGGACTCTGGGTCACCAGGATGCCATCTCTCAGATATGTTGATACCTAATTTTTCTAATTCCTTTCAACAGTTGCAAAATTATGACCTCAATTTAATTACAGCTGTTCAATTGTTTCATTCCCCAAAATTCTGCTTTTTTGTTAAAATAAGAATGGGTTTTGGTTCTTTTCAACTATGTTATTCCTAAACATTTCTAAACATAGACCTATTGATTTCACATGCTAAAGAAGATAAAAAGAATTCTGAAAGCAGTGCGTCACAACAGAAGTCAGGGTTATGTTCTCTCGAGCCTCTGTCACCACGTTTCAGAAGGGATGCACTGGCAAAAGTACCCAACGTTATCCAAAGCCACACATCTCTGAGAGGTTCCTTCTAAAAACAAACTCCCAAGGTACTGCTTGTTTTAGACTTAGGAATGAGTGCTTTTATAGAAATGAGTATTATTGCCATAATCCACTCGATTTCTAGTTCCCAGAGACGAGAACAAGAGGACAAATAGAACAGCTTCTAAGTGAGAAATCAAATAAGTAGTTTCACAAGCCAAGAAGGGGCTGCGGTGTTCTTTCACTTGATTGTTCTCTCCTTTAGGAAACACCAGCTGAGCCTCTTCCATGTGTCAGCTATAGTTCTAGCAGTGACCATGACCGTTATGTTCCCTAACGTCATGGAGTTTCCTCTGGTTGGAGAAACAGACATTAAATAACCAATTATACCATTTTAATTTATTTTATTAAAATTACAATATGGGCTGACCCCGTGGCTTAGCGGTTAAGTGCGTGCGCTCCACTACTGGCAGCCCGGGTTCGGATCCCCAGCGCGCACCGACGCACCGCTTCTCCGGCCATGCTGGGGCCGCGTCCCACATACAGCAACTAGAAGGATGTGCAGCTATGATATACAACTATCTACTGGGGCTTTGGGGGCAAAAAAAAAAAGGAGGAGGATTGGCAATAGATGTTAGCTAAGAGCTGGTCTTCCTCAGCAAAAAAAGAGGAGGATTAGCATGGATGTTAGCTCAGGGCTGATCTTCCTCAAAAAAAAAAAAAAATTACGATAAACACAAAAGTATAGGGTGATTTTGGAATATATAACCAGGGTACCTGATCTGTTCTTTGAGGATGATGTTTGAGCTGAATTCTGAAGGATGAGTGGGAGAGATGAGTGTTCTAGAAATACTCTGTGAAAATGATGGCACCTCCTGGGGACAGAAATGCGGTTTTAGGAGAAACATAATGTGTAAATGCAGGAATAAAGGGTCTTAGAAGAACTGGCTCTTAACATTAACCTCTCAGTTACCTCTGGAAGGGGAATGAGGGAGGATAAGTCAGGAGGAATTAAAGCAACTCTTACTTTTTATTTTGTTTCTATAGTTTAAAATATGTTGTAGGAGAACATATTCACGTTTTGCTTATTTTAAAAATAAAAAGAAGTGATATACGCTACTGTTTGTCCTTGAAGGGGAGATATCATTATAATCCTACACAGTGAGTGAGCGGATGGTTCAGATGAAAATTTTCCTGTTACCTAGTTTTAAATGGCATTAATCATTTGTAAAAGCCAACTAGTATTTCATGACCACTTTATTTAAATAATTTTTTCTTTACTTAATTCTTTTCTTTCTGTTTTAATTAATTAATTCATGATTAATTTTCACTCAGACACGGAAATGCACTCTCTCTATTCACAGTTCATGCTCCACTACAAATAGACGATGTCTTGGCCATCCCACTTTTCATCTACACTCTTTCAAATAGGTTCCTTCCGGAAAGCTTGATTTAGAATCAAATGTGTGAAGCTGAGCTGAAGGGAACTTCCTTCACACTGAATGGTCTGACTTCCTTCTCCCCTCATTACAAACCGTATGTATCATCATGCATAAGACTTATCAAGCATGCTGCCTTATTCACAACACATGTCTAATACGCAGGGCTCTTAGGTGCCACATCTACGCCCTTCTAACATCTACCCGCCTCTCTGCCGACATTTATTTTCCTATATCCCTGCTCAGTGCTGTCCACTCCATCACACCCGCCTTGCCATTTCTCTCTTGTCATCTCAAATCTTTGTGATAAGGAGGCTAACTTGCTTCCTAATTCCAGTTGCAATCTTAAGGCATCTATTAACAAACATTTAATAGATTTTTAAGCAAGGTATTCAGCATCCAGTAAGACTCTGATTTAGTACTCATGGCAGGCCTGATAGTTTATTTCTATGACAAACTCATGTTTCTTTGGCATATTTTTTCAGCTGGATAAAGCATGGAACTAGGAACCAGAAGGCCCAGGTACAAATCCTGGTTTCTCCATCTGGTTGAGATGTAACTTCAGGAGACTCACCCGGGTCTCTGGATCTCTACTTCCTCATCTACAAAGGCTGATAGAGCACGCCAGTCTTTCTACATCACAGGGCTGTACTGAGCCTCATCCTTAACCACTCCCTCCCTCATTCTTGGCCTCGGGTTAAATACCACCACCTCATGAGGACCTTCCCTGACCTCTTGGATGAGGAGAGAGGATTCCCAAATCCCATACCATCCTGCATTACTTCTTTAAAATCCCTATTACTCTTGTAATTGCTAGTTCAATGCTGGTTTTCTCCTCCCACCCTGAAGTACCCTGTCAGCTCCAAGAAGATAGGGGCTGTGCTTGTCCTGTTCAGGACTATCTTAGTGTCAGTAAATATCAGCTGATGGAATCCTGCATAACATAAGTGAAAGTGCTTTTTAGGCAAGAAGCTGCTCCTACAATTGTTATTGTTGTTACTATTGGTAGCAATAGTAGATGTTGAGGTAGTTGTAGTAATTGGATTACTAGCAGCATTGTCACTGTTAAATGTATGACAGAAAGAGAACCACAAAATAATATTAAATATTATCAATATTGATTGTAAACTCTTCCTCTTTTTCCCCTCCATCCTTTTAACTGATAGAAACACGTAACTACACATATGATTAAATGGCCATATAAATGGAGCCCACAGTGACGGTTCAGAGTAAAATATTTTGCATCTTATGCACCAATCTTTGAAATGCACAACGAACCCCCACCTGGAGAAAGATCCAAAAGAAAGAAAGAAGGTGTTCTCATTCTGAAGCACATGAAAATCCCTTCCCCCAATTATGGGGGGGCGGGGAATATGAAGAAATATAAAAAGCAGCCCCTCTGTGAAGAGGATTTGTAACTGAAAACAGAAGAGAGTGAAGAAAATAAAATTCTCCAGGAGGAAGAATCAGTTGTCTGTTCTCAAGATGGGGCTGCTAGATTTCTCGCCCGTGAAGAGGAGGGAAATGGAGACAGTGAAACTACCGTGGAGTGGCAGAGAAGCTGCTCTGGGGTAGGTGACACGGTTTTGAATAAGAATTAATGACATTTGGGGGCAGGAAAGGGGAACAAAGCAAAAGATGCCAGTGAGGTCCATCAAAGAAAAGGAGGTTATCGGGCTTCAGGAGGAGCTCAGAGCAGATGATAAGTCCAGAAAGTGCACAGGCCAAGACCTGATGGCTCGCTCGTCCCCTCACCACTTCCCAGGACTCTGGGCCCCCCTGCAATCCCATCGCCTCCTATTTGCTACAGGTGCACTTTGTCAAAGAAGCACCTTTATTACCTCACGTTTGGAGAGCTTGCAGATGCACAACAGACTAGCTATTAAAGATATTCTTTCCCAGGTACTCAATTAAGGTACCCAATCAAGGTACTCAATTAAGTGAATTGTGATTGTGACCACCCACCCCCAAATAACTCAGGCCTTTGTGGAAGAATACTTTTAAAAGATTTAATATGACAACAAAATTCTTCACTGATTCAATACTGCTGGCATGCTATTACCTGTATGCATTCATTCACCAGAAATTTACCAAACCCCTACTGTCTATCTAAAACAATGCTAGGTCCTGGGAATACAGGATGGAGTAAAATACTGTCCCTGACTCCAGAACCATAAATTCGGGCAGGTCTAGAGCTTGGAGAGCTGCGGATTTCCTTGTATAAAATAAAAGTCAAAGACCTTTGTTGGATGAGTTTTAAAAATATCGCACCTGGAGGCAGGCTGGAGCACGTCCCTGGGGCTTGTTGACATCCACAGCCACCAGCTGCCATCCGCCAGCAGCGTCTTCGTGAAACATCTTCAAGACAAAGAGGGATATGAGTCAGAGGCACTTAATATGGAGCGTCAAGAACTCTAACTTTATGTCTCCAGCTTTTAATATTTTTTATGTTATCAAAGATTTGTCTTCGCATGGATGTATATTTAGAACGAGTCATTCCAATTATGTTCATTTTAACACTGAAAATTTAAGGGAAATAGTAATAATAACAACAAGAATAATGATCAGAGCTCACATTTATTGAGCACTTGCTGTGTATCTGGTCCTTTCTGCCTTACATATGCTTTGCATATAATTGCCCAAATATTCTTCTCCACAAGACTTCAAAGTAGCTATTTTATCCCCATTATATTGATTATTATATATTAGATCTGGGAGAAAACAAAAATTAGAACACCAAAGCATTGTGTCAAGTGCGTTTTTACTAGAAGTTGTGAATTTTTATCTTTAGTGGACAGTCCTCATTGAGCCAATAGAAAAATATTCTCAGGATAAATAACAGAAGTGTGCACGTAGCACAGGGAAAGAGGCTGGTGTTATTTTAATGGTAGGAGACTGACATAATAGACTTGGTGAACTTATTTTCACCATGCTGCAATTAATCCGCTCAGCAGAAATTTTATGTACCTATTTATGAAGGGGACAAGTAGTTTCTTTTGGCTTAAAATACATAAGTGAGGGCTAGCCGAATGGCATAGCGGTTAAGTTCTTGAGCTCCGCTTCAGCGGGCCCGGGGTTCTCAGGTTCGGATCCCAGGCATGGACCTACACATTGCGCATCAAGCCATGCTGTGGCAGCGTCCCATATAAAGTTAAAGGAAGATGGGTACAGATGTTAGCCCGGGGCCAATCTTCCTCAGTAAAAAAAAGAGGAGGATTGGCAACGGATATTAGCTCAGGGCTCATCTTCCTCACGACAAACAAAAAACATACGTGATGAAACTCAGGATACTATAGGATATTAAAACCTGACATTCATTGAACTGGATGTTCAGGTTATTGAACGCCTAGGTTATTATTTTACTGCATGTTCCACTACTTCAACATTTAGTTATCTGCCAATATTACACCCAGCTGGAAGACATTTCCCACTTATAAGTACTTTCTCACCTATAAATTTCCTTTCCGATTCCTTAGGAGTGTGTCTGTGTATGGCGGTGGTAGCGGGATAGCATGGAATAAAGGATTTTTATTTTTATAAGAAAGGACACTAACTACAAGCACTCACTGTTTTATTCCTGACCGAGGGTGCTATTTCATACACATAAGTAAACATTTTCTTTGCCGTACTTATCTTTGTCCTCGGTTTAGTCTGACCTTGTGTTCAGAGGGGTAATTATTGATGTAAATATGAGATGACGCAAAGACCCCATTGCCTAGGATTTATAATGGTAATTTCAAACTCCCAGTAGTAGAGGTAGCAGATCACCTGCAGAAAGAAAACTTGTCCTCTAGAAAATACGTGAGGTGGTGAGAGACAAGTGCCCAGATCCACAGGCCATATATGTGTTTATTTTTAACACGACAAGATGGAGGTGCGCATTTACACAAAGATTCTTTGATCAAAGATGCCAATTACAAAGTGTTTTTCTCAGCTGTCCATTTTCAGGATTCTGATACCCTTTAGAATGAATCTTAAAAGGCATTAGGAGTGGCAGAATCAATCACATCCTTCATGACATTCAACTCATTCAACATATACACTGGTTGAAATGCAAATCTGTTAAAGTGCCTCTTACAGTTCCTGTCAAAATCCTGGGAGTCTCCTTTTAGGGAGAAAAGACAAAAGCAATCCCGCCAGTCAGCAGCTGAAACCCCTCGGGACACGCAGCCCATGCTCTCCTATCCTGGCTCAAGGATCCTGAGGGTATATATTTGCTTTGACCAGTAGCAGACTAATTTTCTCTGTTAAATTATTTTTTTCCAGTAGAAAAAAATCAAATGAGTGAATTTAAATGTTAGTCAGAGTGTTCTCTCAAGGTCACTTCTTTGTATGAAATAAAGTGAAGGAATTATAAATGTTCAATTTCTCTTCAGTTCCCTGAATTATAAAACAACATTTAGACTGGTTACTATTACAGTGGCTATGTGAGGTAGACAATGGGATATCCAAAACCAGGAATCCTCAGGGACTCAAGTCCTTAAAGGAGTATGGCAGGGGCTGCCAGTTGGCCGTCCATATCTGTTCTCCCTGTCTTCCACAGTAAGAAAGTGTTTACAGGACCACTAGGCCACCAAAATAAAAAGACTAATTCTTTTCCTTTTTTGAAGCTCATCTTGACCATGTAATTACATACTGGTCCATGAGATATAAGCAGAAATGTTCTTTTTCTTTCTATTCTTTTCCTTCCTGCTTTCTGGAATGTGGATGTGAGGGTCAGAGCTACAGCAGCCATCATTATCCACGAGACAACTTGGGAATGAAGGTTATGCAAGGTGGAGCAAAAAGATGGAAGGAATCTGGACCTGTGGCAACACAGACACTGTACCATACCTCCTCTAACTTTACATGAGAGAGAAAGGAACTCTATCTCACATAAGCCACTTATTTTGGGCTTTTTGTCCCTTGCAGCTGAAACTAACAACTAACACAAGTGGCTTCAGTTTGAATGTCCAATGATTTATTTTATTTTAAAGATAAAATCTTTATTATATAATTATATATTTTTTTATTATATAATTAATGCAGGTTTACAATTAAACACTTAGAAAATGTGGATGAGTTGTAAAAAAACCTTAAATCCAACCCCCAAGACAATCACCTCTAACATTTTAGAGTTAACTTTCCAGGTAAGTTATACACACACACACAAACATGAGATTTTTTTTTTTTGCATTAATACGTTGTCTGCATATTTTCATGTCAGTAAAGTTCAATCATGATTTAATGGCTTGCATTTATTCCAATTTCATAATTTATAATCAATAACTTATTGATAGAGTTCATACTCTTTTTTTTTATCAAAAAAATGTTTTATGGGGGGCCAGCCCCGTGGTGTAGCGGTTAAGTGCACACACTCTGCTGCTGGCGGCCTGGGTTCAGACCCCGGGAGCGCACCGATGCACCGCTTGTCAGGTCATGCTGTGGCGGCGTCCCACATAAAGTGGAGGAAGATCGGCATAGATGTTAGCTCAGGGCCAGTCTCCCTCAGCAAAAAGAGGAGGATTGGCATGGATGTTAGCTCAGGGCTGATCTTCCTCACAAAAAAAAAAAAAGTTTTTTTTTGATGTTTAATCCATAAACATTCTCAAACATACATCTTTGAGCATTGTCCAAAATTTTTCTTAGGATAAATTCCTAGAAGTGGAATCTCTTGGTCAAATATAGTTTATATGTTTTTAAGGCTTCTGATACATATTGAAAAACTGTTTTCTAGAAAGGATGCTCCAATTTACACTCTCAGTAATAATGTAGGAGAATGCTCCTTTGTCCACCTTACAGCCAACAAAAAAACTGTCTTTTTTAAGAAAACACAAGTTCACATGGGGCCAAAATAAAGACAGCGTGTTGACAGCAGGGCCTGTAACAACTAAATTAAAAGGAGCGAGGATCTCAGTGAGCAAAACTGAGGGCTCTTACAGCTGAGCAACCTGGTTTTGAGTCCCAGGTCCACCACTTACCAGTTGTGTAATATAGGGTAAACTTTCCAATCCTTGTTGTTTTTTAATCTGCAAAGCAGAAACAATAATAGTACCCACCTCACAATACCATTGTGAAGATGAAATAAGATGCTCGTAAAGCCATTAGCACATGATTAGTGCAGCTCTCAGTATCTGTCAGTCATTGTAATATGATGTTGCGAATCAGTGGACTATTACCAATGACAACATGAGTGAATTTCCATGAGCACTCTCCTCTTAGTACCATCTTTTGGGAACCCATGGAGATGTCAGTCTCGAGAATTATCCCAGGCTTGTCTGTTGCAACCGCTGGGGTTTTATAAAGGGTCACTTGATTTATAAAGCAGCTAAGAATGCTTTTGGGATTGTCCCACTAGAGGCAAAATATCATCACCCTCATCAACAACGACAGATTACTTAATGGGAAGAGGTAGAGAAAGAATCTCGGTAACTAGGCTCATCACCAGCAACTGTATTAAAATTCCAAACTCAAGACACGCATACACATATGGTAATGCAGAGAAAATCTAAAATTTATTTTGAAATTCTTATGCTCTTTGGGTTCTTTCAAAATTAACCATTTAAAAAAATAAGTAATAGTCATTATTACACAAAATAATGAGAGTGGACACTTGACTTGATTTCATTATTAAACGACATATTCAGTGACGGAGCCTCACAAAATGTAATTCTCATTTATGGCTTCCTATGATGAATGTATTATTCCACCACTATGGTTTCTTATTAGAAGGAGCTCCCCATTGTACCATGATAGAATAGACCTTTCCAAACACTGCCTCATTAAATTGCTTTCTCACATATTTTAATGACGTATATTCATGTGGAAATCAATGGTTTTGAAATGCAGTAAACAAATTTTTACTAAAGTATTGTCTTTGAGCATTAAGTTGTACATAGTCTTTTATGGTGGAGAAATTCTTTCCATTTTTGATCACGTGTCTTTTCTTCTATGGCTTTCTGCTTTTTAACCCAGCATTGCACATTAATACAGAAGCTGTTTGGGCATGTAGAACCCGGTATTCTAAGAATGTCAATGGAACCACACAGAAGAAAGAACTTATCAGTGTCCTTTTATCCTACACCAAGTCCACCCTCAACAGCCCTCCATCTTAACTAGGGGATATTAATTCAGAAAGCATGGGCCAGCAAGCATGCTCAACTAGAGAGAGTTCAAGACCCAGAAATTATTGCTCTCTTTAGACAATCAGAATATTTATTTACCAACCCCTCAATAGGAACTACTGGACCGTGATTCACGTATAAAAGTTAGGTATGTATTGCTCTCCGGAGACTGCCCGGTGTCTCTTATCACTGTACAGAACTTGTGTGGTCCTAAGGGATAGCAGTCTTTCAGTTCTACTCCAGGCAAAGTGAGATCAGCTGTCCCTCCCAGGAATCCACCTAGATCAGAAGACCACCTGACTCGCAACGGATATCTGAGGTGAAGCGTTTAAGGAGAGGAATGGTCTGGACTAGGGAGATGCTAGGCCCAGGATATTTCCTACTAGCGCATCTGCTCATCTCAACATCCAATTCTGGAGCAACACCCCTAAGAACTTGCGGCATGGGTAGTCCTACTGTATGGGGCCATTATATTACGGATGTATGAATCTCTTGCACTGTAACCCAACATATAACTGAGCATATGGAAAGTGACCCACATCTAATAATTATGCAGGTATGAAAGTCACCGTCCCCATCAGAGTTCAGGCAAACTAATGATTACTAATCTGAAATTTTCCTTTTGCTTTCCTGTTATATGTTGTATTATGGTCTCTTGAAGACCCTTGGCATTAATTTTTCTGTGATTTTTTTTCTATGCTGTGACTCAGAGGCAGGTTGCTTTGTTATTTTAAAAAAAACAGTTCTCATCACAGACTCTCTTTTCCCTTTGAACAGTCCATATCAGAGCCAATTCCTACTGAATTATTGCCCAAGATGTTGGAAAGCCCCTTCATTATCCTGTTAATGTGTATAATTTTCTTTCCACACACACAGCCCTCCTGGAAAGTCCCCAGACTTAAGAGATCAACAAGTCCACCAAGCCTGGCACCCTCTTAGTCCTTCTATGAGGATAACACATAGGAAAACTGCAAATGTCCCATGTACTAGAGAAAGGCAAGAAACGACTTCATTTCTGAACAGCTGTGTGCTTTACAATAAAATAACCATCTTTATTTTATGTCCTCAAAGTCTATCTGCCTTATTAGAATTAGAAACTTGTAATTTAGTGTTTTAAATCATTTAACAAGAGGTCCTTGTGCACATAGTTCTGTCTGATTTTACAAACATAACAGAAGCATGGCAAATGATGTCTCTCCCTTCCACACACACAAAGCATCCGACCACTTGCCTAGTGGCTGGCAAGGGGCTGGGCGGGGCCTCACGGCCTGTTGCCAGGCAGCCCAAGTGGTGTTTTACCAAGAGACTGCTGCAGGAGCTTCGGTTGCCTAGCAACCAGGTCCTCAGCCACAGCATTTTTCTTAATGAAGGTTTTTCATAATTCTCTGTGTGATTACCTCTCCTGAATACCTAGCCCCATTACCTCTGAATTACCAACTTATTTTTCCTGATTAAATACAATTTTGCATCAAAACAATTTTGCACAACTTTTTTCAGTCTTTTCACATTTCACTTTCTATTATAACTGCTGGCTGATTTGGCGGCCCTTCCCAGCACTACTTTTCAAGCTGTGGTTTTATAAATAAGAGTTACTTTATAAGCACTATATGGTTTTGAAGACATTTTAGGTCATCTCTCAGGAACATTGAATGTAAATTCTGTGCTGTGTTCATACTTCTATGTTCCATTTAGTTCCCAATGTCTATAGCAGAAAACACGCCCTTCAAGAGGTTATCACTCAATTTAAAAGACATGTCAGAATGGACTTGGAACTTTATTCTTTCTCACAGTTCAATAAAAGAGATGAAAGAAGAAATAAGAACTAAATGTGGTTGATTCTTGGAAGGCTTTCCTACATGCCATCTATGACATAACCTAGACAACATTTAAAAAAATATTTCACGGAAGTTTGAAAGCTGTTTGTCAAAACTGAATAATATTAATATCATTTCATCTGTAGTGAATTGGCTAGACAATTCAAACTGTACCTGGGTGGTGGCTGTTGAAGTAGTGCTGCTTCTCGACCCCCACATTTGTTGGAATTGTACCCTGATTTCTGCAAATGTTTCAATGATGACAGCGATAAACACATTCTGAAAGAGAATTACAAACCATATTTACCAAAGCCTGGGAACGAGGAAGTGGAGGGCAACAGAAAATAAACAAAAGATCTGCAGAAACTGTCAGAAAACATAGATTTTATTAGGATGAAGTTTTACAGTACCTTAACGAGCCAGGCAAGGAAGAATATGAGAGTGATGAAATAGAAGTAGGAACGCCAGCGGGGAAAGCTGTCGATGGCTCTGTACATGAGGAACACCCAGCCTTCCTGGGAGGCGGCCTCATAGACTGTGAATATGCTGGTGCCTGTCAGGAGACAGGAGAGCAGACTGAGTTATGGTGGACTCTTGGAACGAGAAAAAAATTTTCAGAACAACAATCAATTTTTATCCATGCTCATTTTTTCAATGACAAAAGCACTTCTCAAGGGACTAAAATCGTATGCAACATTTTATTGTTCTTATTCTCAGGATTTTGATAAAGTAATTTCTGACTTCAAGTCAGGGAAATTTCAAGATAGCAGCAATAAAAAAACTTTATATTATATCTTTAGCTGTTAAATGCATTTAACAATGTGGAAAAGGAAGCGAACATTCAGACCAAGTAAAGATATAATAAAAAATAATGTGTATGATGTAAGCTTGCCACTTGGGACTTAACACTTTCCATGTGCTGAAAAGCACTTGTTATAGTTTTAACCAAAATGAAATAAATCTGAGAACTGGGTTTCATTTGAAATCACTCTCTCACAGGAAGACTGAAGTATCTTAGGTCCAAAAATCAGTATGTTGGAGCCTGTCTTTGGATTCCATGCTGTTTACTAAACACAAAAATGTAACAGAGTAAATCATCAAGCAGTACTTTGAATTTTCTGGGAGAGTTCTCTCATTGAAAATACTACTGATAATGGAAAGAAAACAAGTGAACAACATGTGGGCAGATTTTTGAACATATGGTTAAGAAGACCTAACATGTCATTCAGAGAGAAGATAGTGTTTAATCCTCACAGCATCATGAGGTATTTGTTATTATTTCCCCATTTTACAGATGGAAAAACTAAAGCACACAAAGGGTAAGCGATTTGCCTAAAGATGCACAGATAATAATAGGGGAACTAGATCAACCCAGTCATTCTGGAACAAGGACCTGCATATTTAACTGTGATGATAAAATGCCTCCTGATATCCTTTCTGTGGCTTAGTTTCCCCATCTGTAAAATGGGGAAATAGATAACACATACCTCATAGTATTGTGAGGATTAAATGATTTAATTTCTGTAAAGCATTGGCATATGGTGAGTACTTAATAAATTATAGGTATTATTATTATAAAAATCGAAAATAATTGCTTAAAATTATTTTGTGAGAAGACATATAAATAAATAGTACAGTACTGAATTAAAGTTGTTGATAAAACAAATATGATACAGGTTGTTATTCATAAAACTGGTAAACATTTGCACCTCAATAAATTCCACTGCTATAAATGAGTTAAATTATTATAGGATATAAAACCCAAATCTACCCATATATGTTCTAATCAGACAAAAATTTAAAACTAGAATATGCATACAATCAAATGTCTAAACTAAGAAGAGGTTTACTAAAGTTGGCTGATGACTGACTGTTTCTCTGCGCCTATCCATGCAGGAAGAATAATCAGAGCATCAACGAACACCAAAGCACGCAGAATAGCAGAAAAGTCTGCAGTAAATGGGGACACATGGGAAATAAAGAGGCTTGAAAGAAAAGCTGAGAGAAAGAAGGAAAGTGTCTTTCTATTTGGTGAATGCCTATTCTGCACTAATCTGTGCTAAGTACTTTATATAAGATATAACTTCCTATATGTACTGCATCTCATTTTAAGAATCATATTTTATACACTGGTAAGTTGTTGCCATCACAACTAGCATTTGTAAGACGTGTTTAGTTTCAAGGTTCTTTTACACAATTAACGCTAAGGAAATCTCTGTCTAATTAGGCAGGTAGATGGGGAGGCGGGTTTAAGGGCAGATATTATCAATCACATTTTACAGAAATGGAAAGTGAAGGTCACGAGTTAATGAACTTGTCTGGGGTAGAAAGTGATGGAGCCAGAAACTGAACTCACATCAGGCCCAGGTCTTACTTTTTCTCTCTACCATGTTACTTGTATTTTCTCTTGCTTGAGACTGGGACTTGAAAGAGAGCTTCTTTTCTCTTACGATCCTCAATTTGAATGAAGTCTATTTTTTTTCTGAGGGACTACGATGGCTAAGCTTATAAAGTACAGTGAGGAACTCACGCAAGAAGACGACTTTAAAGAGAAAAATTCGGAAAAGAACAGCATGTACAAAAAATAAAATGTCAACAGAAATTATCATTTCCATTAATGATTCAAATGTACTAAAAATGTACAACATTTTTGCTTTTGTGGTGTGAATACGAAAGACAATTTAACATAAAACAAGTCATTTATGTCCCTTATTTTCTTCAAGTTATTTGAACTAAAACAGAAAAGCGGCTACAGAAATCCATTATGAATTACCATTAAAGTGTAATGGTTTTACCAATTGAGCATTTCCAGGTAAAATTGTGGGGATTGTCAATATAAGATTAAATTTGAAAGGAACACTGAAAATTATCCTTCCTCTAACTTGCCCACCTCTTTCTTTATTATATCTACAGGGAAGATGCTACTTGGAATTAAGTAAAAAATAGTACATTCAACGAGTAATCTCGAACTTTTACTCCATTTTTCTTAATTTGACACAGAAAAAAGGAAAGAAGTAGGAACTTGCAGCGCAGCTCAAAGAGCAGAGTTTGTTGATACAAAGAGATGAGACAGTTGTGAAAATGTAACCAAAAAACTCCTCAGGAAAACACTGACTACTGAAAAAAGTGTTCCCCTATATGTGAACTACACCGGGCCAAAGGCTTTGAAGATGTCACTAAGAGCTGCAGGAGCAAACGCAATTGAATAAGACAGTCCTTCCTCATGACTTTTCTACTCTTGAGTTGCAAAATGTATGAAAAGAAAATCACTTTTGAAGATTTTCCAATTGCTGACCAATATTTAAAATGGCAAAAATCAAATTTATGATCCTTTTATTTTCTTTGGGAAGTGTACAACCCTCAGAAAGATGTTGTAGCCACTCACACTTATTTTGCACATCCTGCTCTCTCTGGCTGCCCCCCCCCCCACCCCCCAGCGCTTCTCTCTGGTCCTTAGCTGACCCCTCTGGGGCTGTCCCAGCCCAGCTCACTTCCTTTGCCCTCAGTCCCCCTAGAGAGGGGAGTACTGCATCATGTCACTTACCACACTGACTTCTGCTACCCTGTTTGTCTCCCTCACTAGGCGTGAGCACTCTAAGTTAAGACTCTATCTTTCACTTCTGGACCTGGCATTGAGAAGCACTCAAGAACTGTTGATAAATTAAACAATTATCATAGCATTAAGACATATGAAGGCCTGTCTCAAACATTTGCTTTTTTATCAACTCTTACTCACTGTGAATACTGCACAGATAATTTGGAAACAAAGAGAAGTATTTTATAATTGACTTTATGTTTTGCTGATTTTCAAAATTCACTTAAAACACATATACATATATAAACTTAAAAGTCCATGCTACATATAAACAGGAAAGTCTTCCCCTATTGTTTGATCCAGTATGGGAAATTTCTAGAAAATATTATATTGATACATACGAAATATCTTTTCTGGATACACTCCAGAATACTTTTACTCCATCTTAAGTTTAAAACTAAAATCTCTAGCTGTAAAGACCACATTTTTGTTAAATGAATCATGATTCTACAATAGCACTTGGGACTAGAATACATTCTCTTACTAGAGAATAATGAGGCCTGTTCCCAAAATCTCTCCGGGAAGCTCCTGGAACAGCACCACTTTCTTAGACCCCAGACTCTCAAAGCACAAATTCAAGTTGTACAGGAAACAAAGTCACAAAAATACTACTCAGCTCATCAATTCTCCTAATTTCATTCATCCTTCCTGACCTCTCCCATTGGTTTGATTCATTAGATAAGAAGACCCACAAGTCTACATTTAGAAAATAAATACCTTGGAACTTTCTACAGGCTGCGTGTATTGAGACATAGTAGAGGATATTTTTTTATATCTCTGAACAAAATTATATTCCCATCTGTTTTCACTATCTTTAGGATTATATTTACTGCTTGGCTGCCTTCCGCTGACTCTTTTGCCATGAAAAAAAGTAAGAAATTGACTGTGTCCTGGGAGCATCCCATTTTGTTTCTTCTAGACATAGGTTATATAACACCATTGAGTCATTCAACTTTGAAATGACAGGGCCACAAAATTGTGACACTAATGAATAACAAGTTACTAACCTGGGGTCCCATCATTGAACTCCTCTCCAAACACAAAATATCTGTGGCGCTATTCTAATGATGGCGATACCCGATCTATCGTGAAAGCATGTGGGAAGTTAAAGTTGGTGATATAGGCTTGAGACAGTTGAATAAGAATGAGTAAGTACACCAGGCCTTAGTCTGAACAATCACCTTCACCCCACACTCACAATTCCTAATAGAACCAAGCGAGTTCCTCTTAGGACCATTCATTCTATCCTCTCTCTCAATGTTTGGATCCTCAGGGCAATGTTCCTGAATTTTAACCCCTCCAGTGATAGGGAACACACCACCTCCTGGGGCAGCCCCATCCCAGGTCAGGCAAGGACCAATCCCATTGGATGCTGGCTACGGCTCAGTCCCTGTCGAATCTGCTCTTGGCTTTGCAAAGCACAGCAAGCTACAGGAGTCCGGAAATAGTCCCTACAGCAGCTTGAGTGAGTCACCCCTCTTTCTACCTAGGTCATCCTGCTACAGATATTTGTCTTCTTCTCTGGTCCTTTAACCTTTCCAACCTGATGCACTTTGTATGAAACTGAGCTGTCTGGCTTCACTTCCCACCTGGGAATAGAATCTCATTAGCGGAGGGCAAAGTGATGATATTTTTCTCACTCAAGAACATCAGTTTCCCTCAAACTTAGAATAAGTTGCTCTTTCTGTCCCTGCAGCTGACTCTGACCGGATCTCACCCTTTTCGGAGATCAGCTGATTGACTTTACCTCTACCTCAGCGCAGTGTGAGCAGCCCCCTCAGTTGGAAGGGAAAAGAAACTTGCATCTTCCTCCACCACTCACATGAATGGCTGTGATCTATCGGTGCCTCAGTGCACAGCTCTTAACCAGCAGATTGAACTGTGGAAGATATAATCCTCATCCTAAACTCCACATGGATGCTTATTTTCTCAACTACAGTTGCACTGATTAAATATTCAATCCTGAAAGGTAGTCAAATAAGAGAACGCATGTAAAGAGATCGATCTTTGCACATTTCCATTGTTAGAAATACAGCCTGTTGAAGACATAGTGAGTTTGCGTCACTGGTTTTCATTTGTTGTTATATTTGCCTACATGCAACTTATCTTGTTCTCCAACTAAATTTTATCTTTAAGCTCTAGAACTGCTCCATAGTGCAATATTCTTATTAAACCAATATTCTTATTAAGCAAGACTAATAGAAAAAAAGAACTTTGCTTAGTTTAAGAAGGAATTCATTGAAGCCACTTAAAGGTAAGCTGTACTGTCTGTTTGAATTTAGGTAGAATTCACTGTTATTTAAATCCTGAAGTGTCAATGGGAAATAAATTCACCCATCCAAGGTGCACCACTGGTTAGCCGACACTCTAAGCCAGGGTTCCTCACCTGGCACTAGGGACATTTGGGGCCGGATAATGCTTTGTTGTGGGGGCCAGTCCTGTGCGTTGCAGCATCCCTGACCTCTACCCACTAGAGATCAACAGCACCCCCAAACCCCAAGTTGTGACAACCAAAAATGTTTGTGGACATTGCCCAGTATCACGTGGTGGGCAAATCATCCCTGGTTGAGAAGCACTTTTCTAACTTGACGGTCTGTCTGATTCTGTGGCTTTTGCCCTGCAGTGCCCAGCTCAGGGCCTCACATACGACTGTATTTATTAAGTATTTTTTAACTGAATTGAATTTCCTTTCTTAACATAGGGGAAAATGGAACAGTTGTGAGATTATCAAAATTTCTCCTTTGGCTTATATGAACTGTCTAGAGGTTAAACAATCTGAGGCCAAAGAAGAGACCTAAAAATGCATTTTTGGACTATATTTATAATAGTCTACATTTGAATTTGACATTTTATTCACCTTTAAAGATTTTTGAAGGCTAAAAGCCTAGATCCTAAGACATCATTTGTTTACATAAAGTATTTGCCACATAGTAGATAGCTCAATAGTATCATTACATTAATATGTATCAGTTTTTTGTTTCAACAACTGCACATTGGAAGATAAATCTTATTTCTTTTTTACTTCCTCCAATTTTATAAGATGACTGTGTGTACATACATGTATCCCAGGGGGAAACATCTTAGTTGGAGAATAAGATATTATAAGTATACTAATTAGATTTTAAAAAGAAAAATCACATATTTTAAATGAAATAAATGGCACAAAATTTTCCTCAGCAAAAGTTATAGTGCTACTTTCTGAATTATTCCAAGACAAACCACAACACGTTTTGCAAGTTTTCCAGGTTTTGCCTCTGAATCACAATGAGGCATTCAATATATTCACGGACAAACACAGAAGAAATCGGACTAATCTGTGGTCCTTGTTCATGACTCTGATTCTGTCTGGACCATGAAACAGTGTGTTGAATAGAAACCTGCTAAATGGCTCATGACACATGTGGGTGTAGTCTCAACACTGGAATCTAAATGGCCACAACCAGATTTCAAACACCATGGCGGCTTCTCTAATTCAACCACAACTTGTAGCTTGAGGTCACTGTTGAAGACAAAATCTACTTTGAAATCATCTTTTGTTTTGGTGAACTCTCAGTTTCTTTCACCCTCCTGGCAATGTCCCCACTCTCTGGTATAACATCACTTATAGTTTTTAACCATATATTTAAAATATGTTAGCCAATGGTCAGTTGTGAGATTCACTGTAACTTTCTATAATATATTTTTCTCCCGCCAAACTGCTCCACACCACTTCATCATTTACCTCTTCACATAAACTCTACACTCAAATCCTAAGAGTTGGATCTGTGGTGATGATAAATTTTGTCCAACATTGGTCATTATAAAGTAAATCTATTTGTCATAGGACAATAAAAACAAACACCAATGAGAGATGTTTATTCTTAAGGTGGACATCTTGACTCAACATCATAAATCTCTGTCACTGAGGCTGAATGCATCTGCAAACATGAAATGTGAATAAAGTCAATAAACCAGCATTAGCAGGAAAGCCCATCCTGAATTACAGAGGCCTAATGAGCAATGAAACCAGCTAGAATTAAATTACTTGGGATGATGTCACTTTTCTAATGAATAAAACATTTATGAACAATGTTTTCTATTCCTTGAAATTATGTTTAATTTTACTAAAATATATTTCTAAAATAATTCAAGTACTTCCCCCAATAGTCTGTGATGTAACCTCATGATTATAACAATCTACACACAACTCGTCCACAGGCTCAACTAACGATCCACACATTCAGCTTGAGAACTGTCATGTGGCCACTGAATAACAAAACAAAACATTTTTAATTTGCTCTTCCAGAACATGGAGCAAACACGAAGGATTTCTTTCATTTTAAACGCTTTAAAATGTATTTGTCACCTTCTGTTTTTGAGCTGAATTTTAGCTTAGATTTTTTTTTTTCTTAACAATTAAGCACTCTTTTGGCACAACCTCACGTCACTGCTGAAATCACTTTCTCTGTCACCTTAAACCTCATCACTATCCATAGCACTCAAGTTTTTCAATAAGATCAAAGGCCATATAGAAAACAGCATATATATGCTTATATATATTTTCTAAGTTAAACTTTTATTTGTAAGTAATAAAGATTCTTAGTTGAAATGTATTTCTTCAGATGTAGAAAATTTCTAAATGCCCAAGTCCTAAATATAAAGTACTTGTAGACAAGGAGAGGTGAAAGGTTTACCTATAGTACTCACAAATGGAAAAAGAAGTGTTGACAAGGTTGGATGCTGACATTGGCAGGAAAATTTAGGTATTAAAGTAGAACAGTTCCAAGGACGCTGAGTCCATGTGCCAACTAAAACACTCCCTGCCTCTGGTGCTGGGCAGTTTCCATGTCGGGTGGGACTGAGATAGCAAAGGAGAGGTCATGACACATACCTGTTACCCCTCTGCCTTTGAGGAGCTGTGGTTTCAGATCAAAAGAGCTTCCTGGAAATTTATTTTCCATTAGTTGACTTAAAAAAACTATGCTAGGCCCCAATTAGCTTTCAGTTACCTTCCCCAACATTCAAATTGTCCACTCCTTCCTATCTATATCACACTGGGTCAGCCAGTTAGCCACGCTGGGCCTCAGCTTCCCATAGATAGACTATGGCAATGATGATACTTGCTGGTCACAACTAAAGCACTAAATAAATGTTAGTTAGTAGCTTTTAAATTTTCTCAAAAACATATTGTGCCAGAAATATGGTTTCTTTCAGAGTGTTTTAGCTTTGTCACCCATTTTTGAAAGATTTATTGGAAACTATAATCAAAAGAAATCAAGGCAAAAAGAGCAGAACTTCATGTAATTTTGGAGGAATCAATAGTTATGACATTAGAATTTCATAATAGTCCAAAATTAGAACCAAGTATTTGGAAAAAGAACTCATCTTTTCTTGTCTTCATATTTGGGGACACACACAGTTCCCATCTCTGCATTGTCATGCATTAGCAATGAAAATAAGAATTAACTTTAAGGTAAACTTAGCCAGTCTAACTCAGAATAGCCACAATAGCGAGAATTTGTTTTATTTTTAATAGCAAAGCTGACTGAAATAGTAAATAAGCACAAGATCAAAAGATCAATCAAGATTGGAAACAAATAACTTGACTTTTTTGTTCACAGAGACATATTAAAATCTGATTCAGGTCTAAGTAGGAAGGAAGAAAGATACTTGAGTGATATTGACCAAATATAATTTACAATAAATATGAGATAAGAAATACAAATAACATATGGCTTTAACTAAAAATAAAGTTCTTATTTGCATTTTGATAAATGCAAAATTTCCATGATTTAAATGAAAGATTTAATTACATCAATTAAAAAATTGATATAAAACTAACAACAAGGACATGCTCTAACATCATTCATACTAATATTATAATTCAATAGTTACAACTGAATAGGAAATATTAACTGTTAAAAATTTAAAACTACACATGGGGAATTTTTTTGTCATATACCTTCATATTGATACATGTATACAAAAACATTCACAGACTTTTTCATATATTTGCTGTCTGCTTTCTTCCATAAACTCCTAAGGCTAAAAACATGCTTAAATATGCAGTTTTTCAACTGGTTTAGATTTATTTTTTGGATGTGTCACAGATTCAATTTTAGATTTACTAAGATTATACTAAGATTGAAAAATATTTTGCATGTATTAAAAGCTGTGTTACTAAGGAAGCAAGATACTATGTATTCCTACTTAGCATTTCCAATGTAAATCAGAACTTTACACAGGTGAGATAAAAATGAGGGAATAGTAATAAATTAACTTTTTAAATAATTAATAGACCATTTTTAGAGCAGTCTGAGGCTTACAGAAAAATGGAGCAGATAGCACAGAAAATTTCCATCTATCCCATCTCTCTGCACACTACTCCCTATTGTCAACATCTTGCATTAGTGCGGTATATTTGTTACAATTGATGAACCAATGTTGATACATTGTTATTAACTCAAGTCCATAGTTTATTTACAGTAGGGTTCACTCTTTGGGTTGTGCAGTTAGATGGGTCTTGACAAATTCATGTTATGTATCCACCATTACAGTATCATACAGGATAGTTTCACCATCCTAAAAATCCATTGTGCTCCGCCTATTCAACCCTCACCTCTCTCCTCTGAAACCCTGGCAACTACTGATCTTTTTACTGTCTCTATAGTGTTGCCTTTTCCAGAATGTCATATAGTTGGAATCATACAGTATGGAGCCTTTTCAGACTAGTTTCTTTCACTTACTGATACCCATTTACAGTTCCTCTGTGTCTCTTGGTGGCTTAACAACTTATTTCCTTTTATTGCTGAGTAATATTTCATTATATGGATGTACCATAGTTTGTTTATCTCAAGTTATGCCCTATGGGGGGGCATCTTGGTTGCTTCCAGTTTTTGTCAATTATGAACAAAGCTGCTATAAACACTTGTGTGCAGGTTTTTGTGTGAATATAAGTTTTCAATTCATTTGGGTAAATATCTAGGAGCATGATTGCTCGATCATACATTAAGATTATGTTTAGCTTTGTAAAAAAAAAAAAAAACCTGACAAAGTGTCTTCTAAAGCAGCTGTACCCTTTTGTGTTCTCATCAGCAATGAATGAGAGTTTCTGTTGCTCCAAACTCTCACCAGCAATTTGCAGTGTCAGCGATTTGGATTTGAGCCATTCTGATAGGTGTATAATGGTACCTAGTTTTAATTTGCAATGCTCTAACTACACATGATGTTGAGCATGTTTTCATATGCTTATTTGCCAAATGGTTATCTTATTTGGTGAGATGTCTGTTCATATATTTTGCCATTTTTAAATTGGGTTGTTTGTTTTCTTATTGTTGAGTTTTAAGATATCTTTGTATATTTTGAATACAAGTCTTCCATCACCTGATATGTTATTCAAATATCTTCTCTAGTCTGTGGCTTATCTTTTTATTCTCATAAGATTGTCTTTTTCACAGCAGAAGTTATTGATTTTAGTGAAGTCCACTTCGCAGTTTTTTCTTTCATGTATCATGCCTTTGGTGTTGCCGTCACCTAGATATTTCTCCTACGTTACCTTCTTGAAGTTTTATAGTTTTGCATTTTACATTTAGGTCTGTAATCCATTTTGAGTTAGTTTTTGCGAACAGTGTAACTAGATGTTACTGGATGTAACCAGACTCATCTTCGTGCATGTGTGTGTCTGGTACTTCCAGCAACATTTGTTGAAGAGACCATCCTTTCTCTACTGGATTGTCTGTGCTCCTTTGTCAAAGACTAGTTGACTGTATTTGTGTGGGTATATTTCGGGGCTGTCTGTTCTGTTCCATTGACCTAGTTTCTTTTTTCCACCAATACCACACTGTCTTGATACTGTAGTTATATACTAAATCTTGAATTTGAGTAGTGTCACTTTCTTTGTTCTTTTTCAGTGTTGTGTTCACTATTCTAGGTCTTTTACCTTTCCATATAATCTTTAGAATCAGTTTGTTGATATCCACAGGACAACATGCTAGAATTCTGATTGGGATTGCATTGAATCTGTACCTCAGGTTGGGAAGGACTATTTTTGATGCTCTGTTGTTGGGTGCATACACATTAAGGATTGTCATCTTTTCTTGGAGAATTGACTCCTATATAATTATGTAATGTTTCTCTTTCTCCCTGATAATACCTCTTGTTCTGAAGTCAGCTTTGTCTGAAACTAATATATAATTACATAATGCTCCTCTTTCTCCCTGATAATATTTCTTGTTCTGAAGTCAGCTTTGTCTGAAATTAATATAGCCTCTACTGTTTTCTTTTCATTAGTGTTGGCATGGTATATCTTTCTCCATCTCTTTACTTTTAATCTACCTTTGTCTTTAGTTAAAGTGGATTTCTTGTAGACAACATATGGTTGGGTATTGGTTTTTTATCCACTTTCTCATTCTCTGTCTTTTTATTGGTATATTTATACTATTCACATTTAACGTGATTATAGATATAGATTAGTATGTATCATATTTGTAACTGTTTTCTTTTCATTGCACTTGTTCTTTGTTTCTTTTTTGTCTTTTTATTTAATTTTTTTGCCTTCTCTGGTTTTAATTGAGCATTTTATATGATTACATTTTTACTCTTCACTTAGCATATTAATTATATTTCTTTTAAAAAAATTTTTAGCGGTTGCCTTAGAGTTTATATTATACATTTACAACTAATCTAAGTCCACTTTCAAATAACATTGTATCACTTCATAGAGAGTAGAGGTAACTTTTAATACAGTATTCCCTCTTCCTTCCTCCTTTCCGTTATAACACTGCTATTCATCTCACTCATAAGCTATAATCACCTAATATATTGTTGCTACTATTATTTTGAACAAACAGCTATTAGGTCAGTTAAGAAAAGTAAAAATATTTTATTTACCTTCATATATCCCTTTTCCAACACTCTTCTTCTTTCTGTAGATCCAACTTTCTGATCTACATCATTTTCCTTCTCTAAAGAACTTCTTTTATCATTTCTTGCAAAGCAGTTCTGCTGGCACCAAATTCTCTCAGATTTTGTTTGTCTGAGAAAGTCTTTATATCTCCTTACTTTTGAACGATAACCTCTCTGGATACAAAATTCTAGATTGTTGGGTTTCTTTCTTTCAACACTTTAAATATTTCACTTTACTCTCTTCTTGCTTGCATGGCTTCAGAAGAGAAGTCCAATATAATTCCCATCCTTGTTCCTTTATAGGTAGGGTGTTTTCTTTCTTTGGCTTCTTTCGAGATTTTCTCTTTGTCTTTGGTTTTCTGCAGTTTGAATATGATATACCCAAGTGTAGATATTTTGGTACTTACCTGCTTGGTGTTGTCCAAGCTTCCTTGATCTGTGGTTTTGTGTACAACACTAATTTTGGAAAATTCTCAACCATTATTAATTCAAATATTTCTTCTGCTCCTTTCTCTTTCTTCTCCTTCTGGTATTCCCATTACATGTATGATAGACCTTTTGTAATTGTCCCACAGTTCTTTGTCATTCTGTTCCATTTTTTTCATTCTTTTTTCTCTTTGCATTTCAGTTTGGGAAGTTTCTACTGACATATCCTCAGTCTCAATGTTTCTTGCTTTGGCTGTGTCTAGTCTACTGATGAGACCGTGGCAGGCATTCTTTATTTTTGTTAGAATGTATTTGATCTCTAGCATTTCCTTTTGATTCTTTCTTAGAGTTTCCATCTGTTTACATTACCCATCTGTTGTTGCATATTGTCCACTTTTTCCATTAGAATTGTTAGCATAATAATTAAAGTATTTTAAATTCCAAATTACTTGATAATTTCAAAATCCCTGTCATATCTGAGTCTGGTTCTGATGCTTGCTTTGTCTCTTCAGATTGTGTTTTTATTGGCTTTTTATCATGCCTTGTGATTTTTTGTTGAAAGCTGGACCTGATGTATTAGGTAATAGTAACCGTGGTATGTAGGTTTTAGTGTGAGGTTTTATGTTAATCTAGCTAGCGGTTAGGCTGTGTTTAATGTATGCTGTGTCTGTAGGTGTCAGAGGCTTCAATTTCCTCTAGTGTCCTGGTTTCTGTCTCTCCTCAGACTTTAGGTTTCCCCCAGAAATTCCTTCTCAATAGAATCTGTGTCTTGCAGCTGAGTTGTAATCCAGCTATTATTTTGGTGCCCTGTGATGGGCACCAAACGTGATGATAAGGTATTCGGGAGGGAAAATGTTCTAAAATCTTATGATTAAATCTCAGGGTTTTTGGTCCACCTGAGTTCTAGGCTGTGACCTTCAGAAGAGTTTCTTAGACTTTTTTTCTCAGTTTACGTGATACAGGAAGGCCAGAGGGGGCTCCATTTACCCGCCCTCCTCTTATGTCATTTGAGGCTCTGGGAAAGTAGATGTCCTCGAGGGTACAGCTCTGTCATGGAGAACAGAGGACTCTGGGCTCATTTCAAAACGGTCCTCTTCCCTTGCAGGTAGCATGAGGGAATTTTTCTCTGATCTTCACCATAAGAACCTGGTAGGGCTCCTGGAGGTAAAAACTCATGCAAGTGTGGAGGCCCCCTTAAGACTGGAGGAACTTTTAAGTCTTAAACTAGTCCATGCTCAGCCTCCAGCAATCACCCAATTAGAGTTTAAATGTCTCTGGCTCTAGCAACTTCTGCTCCTGGGGAGCTATGATTCTCTGTGCTTGCTGTCTCCAAATTTCAATGCAGCAGTTTGCCCTGCGACCCCAATTCTCTGTTAAATCTAAGAAGCATTGATGATTTCCAGTTTGTTTAGCTTTTTTCTTATTGTGAGAACAGGATTGACAACTTCTAAGCTCCTTACACAGTGGAGTAGAAACCAGAAGTCATTACATAACTTCTTTTTGATTTAAGATACGGATCAGAAATAGCACAGATAAATGAGCACATTTGATTAAAATGAGAGTTCTAAAGTAACGCGTGTGAAGGCATGACTCTCTGCTCACATATAGTCCAGTTGGCTTGGTCACAATTTGGCTTATGTACCAGTAACAGCACAGAAATGAAAAGGCCATCATTAGCACAAAGCAAGGCCAGACTATGCTAGTGAAGCCTCTCCTGGCTGGCCTCAAGCCCCTGTGCCAGAATGTGCCATATGTCATTTTCCCTCACTAATAACTTTTTCTCCTTACACCTTAATATCTGCCTGTTTTTCTGCTTGATTTTAAACAAACTCTAAGGCAACATTAGACACAGACAACAGTGATAATAAGACAGTGGAGCAGAAGGAAGAAAAAAACAGTCATCCCTGGGATATGGTTCAAGCATCCACTATATAACAGCACAACAAACTTAACCAAAGCCAAAGAGCTGCGGGCAGCTGTGATCCGGCCTGCTCATGCCTGGGGTGAAGCGTCTCTCCACGCTCTTGTTAGGCACACTGACAAGACTGCTGCCCCAGCCAGAGCTCCTTGGGCCAGCAGTCATACCGTCTGGGCTCCTGACATTAAGAGAGCAATCAGACATTCGCAATGTGCTGCTGGGTGACACTAACTGTTCACTCCTAGTCAGGAGAACTACAGAAAAATCAGCCCTGGAAACATTACCTGACATCCAATGCACAGAGAAATATGTCTAGAATGTGGAGTAATCATTTAAAGCCTTAGTAGTCTTTTATTTAACTCATTATTCAGCAGGTATATAATCACACTCATTCTTCTTCATCAATCATTTTATTATTGTTGTTATTATTATTATTAGCTGATATAAATCAGCATTACACAATTGTCAGAGGGTTTTTTTTTTTTTGTGAGGAAGATCAGCTCTGAGCTAACATCCATGCTAATCCTCCTCTTTCTTTCTTTTTTTTTTTTTTGCTGAGGAAGACCAGCCCTGAGCTAACATCTATTGCCAGTCCTCCTCCTTTTTTTCCCCAAAGCCCCAGTAGATAGTTGTATGTCATAGTTGCACATCCTTCTAGTTGCTGTATGTGGAACGTGGCCTCAGCATGGCCAGAGAAGCCGTGCGTTGGGTCAGTAGCAGAGGGCGTGCACTTAACCACTAAGCCATGGGGCCAGCCCCAGGGTTTTTTTTTTTTTTTGAGGAAGATTGGCCCTGCGCTAACATCTGTTGCTAATTTTCCTCTTTTTCTTTTTTCTCCCCAAAGCCCAGTACATAGTTGTAGAGTTGTAGCTCTTCTACATGGGAGACCCCCTCAGCATGGCTTGATAAGTGGTGAGTAGGTCGGTGCCCAGGATCTGAACTGGCGAACCCTGGGCTGCCGAAGGGGAACGTGTGAATTTAACCTCTGTGCTACTGGGCCAGCCCCAATGATAGGGGGTTTTCATGAACCTCCATAGTAGGTTCATTCAACACTCCTGAGGATTAAGAAGGAGAGAACACGGCAGGTGTTGTCTCTTTTTGAGGGATGAGGAAATGGAATTGAATGTTTTATCTAAATCTCTTATCCGATTAACAGCATCACCCTTTGCCTTCTCATCAGTGGGGTTTACTTATGGACTGGGAATAAGTACCTACTCCATCAGCTGTGTTTTGTCATTCTCTTAAACTTGAATAAATTTGCTATTGCCTTCATGGACTTGTATGACATTTCCAGCACCAAGTACTGAAGTTTACAGGGGCACGAGGACTTTCATCATCCATGTCGCTACTTTAGTGAAAAGGCGCTTTCCTTTGGCGCATTTAATTTTTACAGCCTTTTAACCCATAGTTTTGACCTAGAATTCTTGAATATCTCTTACTTTAAAAAGAGACAACAGTCGAAAGACTGATCTTCAAGGTTTAACCTTATTTGCATGACAAATTCATACCCAACAATATCTCTTGCCTTCTTTTTCCCAAAGCTTTGACTTTAAGAGATGCACTAATCCTCTGCAATGTAGGACATACCATTATTTATCTTACTTTATCAGTAGAATGTAGTATTTCTAAAAGCATGTCCAAGTTTTAAAGTTTGAAGTTTATTTATTTTCCCTCCCCGCCGCAGACTGCAAGCCCCACGAGAGCAGCGAGTCCTTCTCGTTCACCGTCTTATCCCCAGGGCCCGCCGCCCGGCATATCACAGAAAGACATGATCATCCGGACAAAACATAAACATGCAGGGTAAGTGAGCAAATCAAAGTGACAAAGCAGAGAGTAGGTCAGGGAGAGGGGCTGGGGGAAACAGTCTAGGAGAAAACAGGCGTAAAAGGGAAGGGTGTGTTGGATGATGAGAAGAGTAGCAATTATAGAAGTCAGCCGACTTTGAAAGCTGGCCAGGCTACTCATCTGCCATCTTGGAGCGGCTCCAGATGTGGACTATCTGCATCAATTTCCATGAAGAGACAGTGCCTGGGGCCCAGTGATGACCCACAGCAGCCACCAGGGCTCCCGAGGCCGGAGAGCAGACCTGCTTTGCCTGCCAAAGGATGCTCCATGGCCCTCACTGGCAGACTCTGCCATCTCCTGACCAGAGGTGCTGCCCATTCCCAGCCCCCTCCCCAGAGCATCACTCTAGCTTAATGGCTCTACTCCCACCTCCCCAGACCCCTGCAGACCTTCATTCTGTTGCCTCACGCGACCTTTCTCCCATATGGGTCCTCAGTGAGGTGGGCAAATCTGTTGTTTAACTCCCATGTTGGTAAATCCTAGAGGTCCAGTAGTGCTGGTGCTCACAGATGTGCTCCAGCATCCCCACCTCAGCATTCCAAATGTTATAATATCACTTTATTCACTGACATGGCTGAGACCTGTGATGAGTTGGTGCTGGCCAGGCATTTACAGCTCATTGACTCCTCACAGCTGCCCTGGTACAATTAACCCCATTTTACAGATGAAGAAACTGGGGCAGAGGCAAGTTAATTCACCTGCCCAAGGTTGCGTGGCTAGGAAGTGGCTGAGACAGGATTTGAACACATGGTCCTTTGAACATCCTCCTCACCACGGGGCTGCCCTGCTACTGCCTTGATCCACCCAAGTGCGCGTGCTACCACTACTCCTTCTCCAGAGCCTCCCACAGGCAGGCTCACTCCTGGCCTCCAGGGAGGCTTCCTTCTCCTCCCCACAGCTCGGGCTGCCATGGAACGGGAGCAGTGGTAGTCACAACTCTGACGCCTGAAGAGACACATTCTCTCTCTGGCCCCTGCTGTCTCCCTGTGAGAGCGTGTGGTCCTCAAGTGAGGGGAGGTAAAGGGCTCACTCCTGCCCCTGAGGGGCTATCCCAGGTGAGGGGGAAGGAAAAGGAGGCCCCCGGGGCTGCATTTCCCAATAGGATGAGGCCTTGTTCCTGCAGAAATGGGGAGCACTGAGGGCTGGACCCTGCCCCTCCACCCATGCCTTCACCCCCTGTTCCTATCAGGCTTTCCTGGTGGGGTGGGGCTTTCCTGGTCATCAGGTGCATTTTCTTGCTTTTAAGAACCCACGCTCCTCCCTGACATTTCTGAGGCAAAAGGTGGGCTTTTGAAGAGACATCTCCAGTTGCTGGAAGAGCTGAGTATGGGGCAGGCTTGGAGACCACGCTGCGACCTAAACATCAGTGGCAATAAGCTCCTCTGGGCCATTGCTGCCATGAACTTCTCAGCCAGAGCAGGGTCTCAGCCCTGTTTTTCTTGCCCCCATTACAGAGATCTCTGGGAGCCTAGCTCCCCCTTGTCTCATGGGGACATACCCATTCCTCAGGGTGGTTAGGTTCTGGACAGAGCGATGGTAGCCTGGGCTGCAAGGTCAGCTCCCATCCAGGGAAACCACAGACGACTCCTGGACACAAAGCCAAAGGAGCAATAACCTTGAGTTCCCTGGGACTTTCACAGATTACACAGGTGGAGAGACCCACCCTGTCATATGCTAGGCCCTTTATGTGGTTTACTTCTGTATCAACACACTGGCAAGTTGATTCTTAACGCTTCCATTTTATAAATGAGGAGACTGGCTGGATGAGGCTAAGAAGCTGGCCCCAGGTCACCCAGAAGTGACTGTCTGGACAGTATCCCCATGTATCCAAGCTTGCCTCCAAAAACTATGTTCTTTCCACTTTGCCACGCATGTCTCAACTTTCTGAAACTTTTCTTGGCTTGGTTTTGAGGAATTTGAACAAATTCCTGTCTGGTATACTTTGTGAAAGCAAAATTCTGCTTTTAAAATTAAATAGACTAGCCTAAGGAAAGGAAGGGGAGGGGAGGAGAAAATTCCTCCCCGTGTCTTTGGATTGAAGTGGTTCTTTAGTATTTCTGTTTGGGGTGGGAAAGAGCATTTATCTGCCTTCTCTCTTCGCCCTCAATGCTCCTCAGATTATTGTCTAACAGGACTAGATGGAGACAGTTTTAACTCCAGATTAAAAACTTAAAATACAGCAAAATTTTAATGACTTTCACTTATTGAGAGAATCTATTAGGTAAATCAGAACAAAATAAAATTCAAAAGTGCCTCGTTTAGTTTCGGGGTATACCTTCCAGCCATTCAGTAGTACTAACTGAAACTCTATGACTTTGTTCCATGATACAAATATAATCATTAGAGAAGCAGAACACAAAATAGAGAAATTTGTTATATAAAATAGATTTGTTTTGGCATCTATAAAATGGCTGATTTTTAGAAGATATTTATAATTAACTGGGCATTTTGTCCTCTGCTTCTTTAAGCCTGTGGCAGACACTGCTGGTCGTCCCTCCAGACCCATTCTCCCTTCGTCCTGGGGGTACGGCTGCTCAGCTGGAGAACATATTTCCTGGAATTTCCTGCAAGGAGGTATGGCCTGTGACAAAGTTCTCCCTGATGTGGGCAACTTCCAAGCCATCTACTAAAATGCTTTCACTGTGCTCATTTTTTCCTTTCCTTCCACGAGCTAGAAACAGAGAAGCAATGGGCAAACTTGGAAAATACAGCAGGGGTTGAGGACGGCAGGGCTGCCACACATGTCTGTACTTAGGGATGACATCATGGGCAGAGCTCACCCACCCAGCCACCCATGACTATGACTTCAGAAAGAAATGAACTTGTATTTTGCTGGTACCATTGCATTTTTGGGTTCTCTCTTATAAGCTTACTTTACCTCAACTATTACCTAGACTAATATTCAAAGTAACTTATGTTCCATGGGCACTGCTCTCAGAAATGGCTGGTGTCCAGGGGAATGTCCATCTGAAAAATATTCTATCTAAAAATGAACATACAGGCATTTTAGGATCTCAGACAAATATCTGGAGTAGATTTGATAGTTCAGGGAAACAAAACAAGGCAAGGTTCAAAAAGGCTTTCCATAAAACAGCTCTTTTTTTCCACAAGAATCACTCTATTAACCTTGCCCTAAATTACTGGCATGCTGAACCACAGGAATTCATACTCTACACACACTCTTAGCCCAAAGAATGAATTCTAACCATAGATCTAAAATAACAAGGTAAAATTAACAATTTAATGTCACATAAAGACTTGCTTAAGATTCTTCGAAACGTTCAAAGGAGATACTTTAAACATGAGATTGTTACTTTTTAAATATAGGGTTTTGGTTTCATGACTAACGGTATGATTCAACAATATGAAGTGATAAATTATTTCTCAAGAATAAGAGTTATACTTTAACTTATCTTATTTTAATGCTTTAAAAAAACCTGCCAAAAGATTGTTATTTCTTACTGAAAAATGTTAAGATATAGGCAAAGTCCTAAGAATAACACACACACACACGCGCGCGCACACACACACACACACACACAATTCAACATAACTCAGACACACCCACAGAAATTCACATACTTGCAAGGACTACCAGTCTGAACCTTGTTATTCTAGGCAAAGAAATATGAGAAATCTTTAGTACTGGAACAGGAAGGATTTCGGCAAACCATCCCAAGTACTTTGAACTCAGAATTGATGATCACAATGATGGCTATCTCAGTGAGATACAAATCTGACACCACATAGTTTGATGAAATGTAGGGATGCATTTCTTTAACTGTCAGTCAAAACATACTCGACTATCCCAACATATCAACCAACCTATATTCATTTTATCTACTGGCATAGAATTCCAAAAGCAGTATGTTTGATGATTTTCAGCAAGACTCTAGAATAATGTCATGTGTAAATTCACATCATGTAGCCAAGCTTTTACAAATCTGCCCATTTTATTTTATAGGGAATATTCTCATCTCAGCCATTGTTGACTATGTATTTTTGACCAAAATTAAACAAGTCTCATTGACCCAGTTTTGAGTCAAAGAATGTAAATTTTCTAAATTTAATCATGAATACTTTTCATTATTCAATCAAGTTTTCTGCTTTAAAATTAAAAGGTAAGTGAAGAAATTCCACCAGCTGTAGCATTTTCAATCTAACCACATTCCGCAAACTTAACATACAACGAAGCTGAGATCTTCATATTCGACATGCTCTTCTGGAAGTTAACAGCAACTCTGTCTAATCATTCAGGCCAAAAACTTTGGAGATATCTTTCGCTTTTAATACTCAGCCAATCTATCAGTAAATCCCATTAACTCAACCAGCACAATATATCCAGAATCTTCCTTCCACCTTCACTGTGACCACACTAGTCCAAGCCACCACCACCTTTCACGTGGATTATTACAACAGTCTCCCATCTGCTCCCCTCCTCGGCTGTTGCTTTCCTTCAGTCTGTTCTCAACCCAGCAAGCAAGGGTGTTTCTGATCAGTCTTGTTCTCCTCTGCTTAAAACGCCCCCACGGTTTCCCAGCTCACTTAAGAATAAAAGCCAAAGTCCTTACGTTGACCTGTAAGGCTCTGCATGATCTGCCCCTTGTTGCCTTTCTGACCATATTCCCTTTTACTCTCAGGACATGAGCTTTCTCATATCAAGAGAGAGCATCGAGCACGCTCCCTTCTCAGGGCCTCTGCACTGGGATGTTCCCTCTGCTTTGCACTCTCTTCCACCAGAGAGCCACATGGCTTGCTTCCTCACATCTATCACACAGCCTTCATGGCCACCCTATCCAAAATTGCAATCCCTGCTCACAGCGTCCCCTCTCTCCTCTTGGCTGATTTCCTTTACTCCTAATATTTATCATCATTTAACACACTGTTTATTTTACTTATTTATCCTTATTACTTCCTGTCTCCTCTTGTAGAATTTGTAAGCTCTATGAAGGAAAGGACATTTTCTCTGTTTTGTTCACCATATTGTAGCAGGTCCTCAAAAAACAATTGTTGAATGTCAAATGAATAAAAATAGTTTTTTTCTCAAATAACTGATTGACCAGGAAGGGAACTCATAGAAAAATAGTAAAGAAAAACATACACATACACTGGAAAGAAAATGAAATAAGAACTGAATCAGAAAATAGATATTTATGGATGGAATGTGTAAAAATCTCATTACTCATCAGCTAGCTGCATGAATCAGAGAAATGGCAAACAAAACAGAGGAGTACATGTGAAATTTTGAGGCAGGGGCCAGACTAACATAGGAACAGGTGGCATTTTCCTAATGTGTTCCCTGTATGGCAGATAGTGTCTACAGTTTACAGCCTGCAGAGTTCCATCATGGAGCGTTCTCTAGTCTCTAGTAAAATACAACCATATCCAGGATAGCTACACTATAGCACATCTTATTCCTCCCTCACCCACGTTTACCTAGGAATCACTCAGTTCTCTATCCTCTCTATTTGAACAAATGCACAGAAGAATTTTTCAACTGAATACAAATCACAAATTATACTGATGAAAGTAAACTTCCTAAGTCACAAATCCACTAACATGGCGTGGACCCATCATTTAACTTCTGTGAACACCCAGAGCAGCAGGATCCTGCACAAGGCAGTTGAGCAGAGCTTTGCAGTGAATGTGTCATTTGGACACCTGTAAGATCTGGGGGGGTGTCTGTGCTTGTGTTCTCATTCAGGAGTGGACCTATTAGTCACCCAGACTTCCCACTGGTGGCTGGAGGACTGTGCTGGGGTGGGGGAAAAGTGACTGCCTCCAATAAAAACCTAAGGAAGAGCTTTCCAAATGGAAAGGGCACAGGGTGAAAGACAGAGAGGGCCCTCAAGGAATAACATTTAGTCAACACAAAACAAATGATCCCAACAAAAGAGATGACGAAATTCCTAAAGACACCAAGCTTACTACCTAGAAACTCTTTGAGGAGCTCATATTTCATAAAGAACATGTACAAAGGGCAAAAGGCTGAGTATGCAACCAGAAATAAATACATTAGGCTGGCAGGCCTTTGTACATAATGTGTCAAGAAGGCCAGGGTTAAAATGTGGTTGAAATTTCCAAAATTTCTAATAAATAATGATTCCTGACAGTGTGGAGCATGAGGCTAGATAAACAAGGGAGCGACTGATCTAACGCCTTGAGCAAGATAATCATCAACTGGACAGGACACAATCAAGAGAGCTAGCAGGGAATGGCGGAGTAAGGAATATAATGGAAAGAGAAGGTGAGTAAGGTCTCCTAGTCACAGGAGTTCAAGGGCACCACATAATAGGCATCGATTCCGAAGCCCAGTGACTCTGTGTCCTGCAGAGCTGAGCGCTGCCTGGTTTTTTTGCGTCATCCTCTCATCTTCTGGCGCTGTATCAGACAGTGCTCCGCTGCTATTCATAGGGTTTTCATGGCCAATTTTTTCAGAAGTGAGTGGCCAGGTCCTTCTTCCTAGTCTGGCTTAGCCTGGAAGCTCTGCTGAAACCTGTCCACCGTGGGTGACCCTGCTGGTATTTGAAATACTGGTGGCATAGCTTTCAGCATCACAGCAACGTGCAGCCACCACAGTATGACAACCAACAGATGGGTGGTGTAGTTCCTTGACTGGGACATGAACCTGGACCATGGCGGTGAGAGCACCAAATCTTAACCACTAGACCACCATCAAATAAACTAACAGTAAATAAATAAATTGTACGTCTTGAGAAAAACTGGTAAAAATGAGAACTATTATTAAACTAGCAAAAAACCAATGTGGCCTTGACCTTGAGAAAGAAAAACTGTCAACATTATAAAATAACCATTAATCCTAGAAAGTCTAACTACTCTGCAGACTTTTAGAAAAGAAAGGGGAAACTGCCAAGAGCCGATGAAGCTCACTAGGAAGGCATTGGTTCCAATCTGGTTTATTTTCCTTTTTAAAATTTTTATTTAGGTAGTGATTGATTGGTCGATAGATTGTCGATAGGGTTACTAGAAAGCAGATCTGGTAGCACTTAATTTCAACAAGATATTTCACATTTTATCCTTCAGAAAAGATGGAGAAATCATCTTAAATGTCAGTAGGGCTAGATGAATTCACAGCTGACTGAACAATCTTTTCTATACTAAGTTTCTATGTAGAAATTAAAGGAGAAATTCTATATTAATTTAAGATACAACAGAGGAAAACTATCCTAACAAGAATTTTCATACCACCCTATAAATATATTATCTCTCAAAAAACCCATTAAGAAAATTAATTTACTCTTTTAAACCGACTTCTAGTGATAATGATTAATCAATACCAAGTGATTGCTAATATAAATTAATCTAATGACAATGTTTCTTAAATATAATAAACACGGAGACTAGAGAGCATATACTTAGAAATACCAGATGCAGATTGTTTCTAAGAGGGGAAAATTTAACAGTCACTGCAGAGATGGGTGCTCAGAGTTAGCACGACTTGACCTCTCCTGTTAAAGTTCCCCATCCTGTTTTTCCCTCTTATCTAGTACGCTCCTGATCTAACCTGAGTCCCAGTATCTTCCCTGAAATAACTAACGGATGGGACAGGGCTTATTACCTTCTTCCTTGCCTTCTTCATCATGCAGCATGTTCGAATTGAAAGATAACCTAAGCCACCCAATACTCAAGTTGCAGCTGTAGCTCGGACACTAATTAAAGGAATGAACTGAATTTTGTCTAGTCTATACAGTGAGGATACTTAGATAATGTATGGAAAGGCACTCTGTAAAGTGTAAAATGCTACCCAATAATGCTCCTCTCATCAGAACTTATATGTCCCATCCTCTTCCTACCTAGCCATAGATAATAATGGTCTAATTCATCATACTAATTAGCAAATAGATCAAATTATACACTATCCCTCTAAATTCAAATGATCCTTAATCTAACTGAACTACATAGATTGCCTTGAGGAAGCACCCAGGAATTTCATGTGAACCAGTGAGAGCAACACTTTGGTTAGAGAGACTTCCAAGGATTCTAGACTTATTCTCCATCTACACAGAATTCTAGCACTGCCTACTGTATCTAACTGGACAGATACATTTTGGTGATCTCTCAAAATTATGTATTTATGCTATGTTTTCAAGAGTATCTTATTTCCACATTCATCTTTCCTGACTTTCAATAAGCACTGAAAATATTATGTGACGTCCACCAGAGAAATTTACCATTTTTTTAAGTTCAAGCATTAAATTTTTCTTGGATGGAAATTTTAGCCGTTTGTCAGCATTGTGCTTTCTTGTAAAGAATATATGCTTTTATACCTGCACTCTGGAAAATTATTGTTTTAATTTCTTGCATATATTATAAGAGAAAAAACAAACAACATTCAGTTTATATGTTTCTTTTCTAAAGATCTCAAAGGTTGGGGCTAGATGACCACTATAGTTTTTACTAATTTTAAAATTATGTCATTCTTCCACATATAAGTGAAATCATACAGTACTTGGCTTTCTCCATCTGACTTATTTCTCTTAGCATAAGACCCTCAAGGTTCATCCAATTTGTCACAAATGGCAATATTTCATCTTTTTTTATGGCTGAGTAGTACTCCATTGTGTACACATATATATACCACATCTTCTTTATCCATTCATCCATTGATGGGTGCCTGAAATTTACATAACATTATAAACCAATGTTACCTCAATAAAAAAATAAACTTAAAAAATAAAATCATGTTATTCTGTAGATTAACATACAATAGATTTATGATAAAATTCCTTCACTGATAGATGCAGATAATTAACTTTATGATGCTAAATATAAAATAGTTGATGTAATTTTAGATTGTTTAATGCCTTTTAATTTTTAAAATAAATTGTTATAACTACCTAGCGTAATTAACATAAATGTTTATAGTTATTCTTAAACACAATTGAAATGCATAATATTTGATCTATTTCCTCCTTTTAGCCTCACTTTAGGGCTTTCTATAAATTAACCAAAGTCAAATGTAGTTTGAGGGGAACTTAAAGGGCTTTTTATTATCTCCTGAAATTGTTTAGTCAAATATTTAGAAAGGTTGCCTGGATCTTTTAAATTTGTTTCTACTTATTTTATTTTACAAAATGTCTTTTTAAGCAAACGTAATTATTGATATAAATAGTAATGTTTGATATGGAAATTTTTATATGCACTAAGGATATAAAATGACGCACTAAGGATAATTCCATGAGATGATGGCAAGAAATTTTAATCATGAGCTAGATATCCTCTGGAGATGCTACAGAATTAATGAAATTAAGAATTTTGATCTTGATTCACTGTTGTTATGCATTGGCTCACTAATCTACATGTGAAAAATGGGCTCCAGGGCCATTGCCCAGAAAACCTGACTTCTCATGTGAGTGTCATATGATACAAACCCACATAACATGGTCTGACTGGCTCTGGTGACCAGCGACTGCTCTCTGATTAACTTACTATTTTACTACTCAGCATGGCCCTCCAGGATCTGCCTCAGCTGGTCTATTACATCCTCTTGTATCTCTCAAGATTCCCTAGGATAAAAGTGATCAAACTAATCACTTAGAAAGTCCTGCATTTTAATTTTCGTGGTTGTGCAATCCTTGAAACACGGAATTTGCTTAACTCCCTTTCTATTTTCCACACTCTTTCCCAGAGTGGGGACCACCCTGGGAACCTCAGAGTTTCAGGAAGGTTGTATTTTAAGTTGGTTGGTGGGCTAACCAGTGTTTATTTTATTGTTATGCTTATATAACTCGCATAAATGTTACTTATGTTTATTCTTTTTATATGTATGAATTATCCCACTATATTTTTAAAAAGCTAAAAAATTCCCCATTCTCTTTTTCAACACTCACAGAAATGCCAGTTCTTCTGGGATGACCCTGTGATAGTTTAGGAAAAAAATATGTTCCTTTCCTTGCGCTTTTGTAGCATATAGAATTACATCATTTACAAATCTATCTGCCCAACTAGATCATAAATTCCTTAATCTGCTCTGACCCTTCCCCACCTCTCTTCCCATCCGTAGCCTTGCATGTAGTGTGCCGTCTATGTCTGACAAATGTAAGAGATGAAAGATTGTATCCCTAGACAGCTTCGTACATGAAGAGCAAGATGAGATTATGTTGGCATCAACAATAGAAAATGATCATCCTTTTGTTCCATTTGCTCTTTCTGAAAAAGTTAAAAATTCCTAAGCATGGACATCATTAGAACACAGTGAAGTTGGTGCATTTGGCATTTTCCATTGTCATTAGAAAATGATGTTTCTGATTAGGGAAATCTAACTATGTGAAGAAGCATCTAGCACTTTTAGCTAGGGAGATCTATCTGACATTGATTTTTTTTTAATGACTTGGCTCTTGAGCAGAAAAATGCAATTAAATTCAAGATCTGTGCACTTGATGTCCCTTTTACCCTTAGTAGGATAAAGTGACACGAATTATATGCAGCTAAGGAAATTCAGTCTAAAGAAGTCTTCAAGAAAACACACAGTTTTCAATAACTCACCAATAGAGATCCCTAAAATTCAAAACTAATGTTTAAATTTTAAAAAGCCTTGTAGGGGGCTGGTCCCATGGCTTAGCGGTTAAGTGCACGTGCTCTGCTACTGGTGGCCCGGATTCGGATCCCGGGCGCGCATCAACGCACCACTTGCCCGGCCATGCTGAGGCCGCGTCCCACATACAGCAACTAGCAGGATGTGCAACTACGACATACAACTATCTACTGGGGCTTTGGGGACAAAAAAGGGAAAGAAAGGAGGAGGATTGGCAATAGATGTTAGCTCAGGGCCGGTCTTCCTCAGCAAAAAGAGGATTGGCACGGATGTTAGCTCAGGGCTGATCTTCCTCACAAAAATAAATAAATAAATAAATAAATAAATAATAATAAAAAGCCTTGTGGATACCATTAAACAACGCATTTGCAGGATGAACATGACGCTGGGCAAGACTGTTCTCACATATAGAAGACTTCATTAAAGCTGACAAATGACCCATGAAAACAGAAATCCCCAACTATCCTTCAAACTCAATAAACCTGGACCGAGGAAAGGGAAATACAATTCAATAAGAAGCTAACGAACACCCACCTGTGGGTAGAGTGCTGCCGGGTGTTGCTGTGAGTAATATAGACTGGGAATTATAAACCGGGTACCATTAGAGGGGATGTACCCGAGACCGAAGGCACCTCAAGCAGAACATGAGCGGGAAGCCCAGAGCAGTCAGAGGTGTCTCTTAGCAGGCAAATGGGGGGGATCCCCAGGGGTGCAGCCGGATAGATGGAGTGTTCAGAAACTCTTTTCTCTATTGGCAACCGGGCTTTGTCAGTGCTAACCTGCTGCACTCGCCGAACCTCATCACCAGGCTCCCTCAGTTCCTCCAGCCTCTCCTGCCTGTCATTCTTGCCCCTCTCGTTCGATCCTTGCTTCACCCTGTGCCAGACCAGCGATGGTACCTGGGCTGACGCCACTCAACCATACAGACCCTCCAGATGAGACTGACACTTCTGGAAGATGAAACATTCTACTTTAAATAGGGAAATGAGCAGAGAGTATATGACCCTCTGAATCAAACAGTTAATTGTGTTCAAGATATTGGCCTGGAATATACTTTATTATATTTCATTTCATTTTTGGAAAATAGTAAACTATGTTTTCAAAGTGACTTTTTTTGTTACACACTTTTACACTGTCAAACATTCCTAGAATGCATGTGTTTTACTTCTGTAATGAGACCAAACATTTTAAATCAAGCAGCCATGTATATTTTGTACATACACTAGCACTCATTTAGTTAGAAAATACCCGTTGGTTGTGTAGAAAAGGATTTTCTTGTATACATAACAAACAAACAAGGCTGAATTTAGATGCCTTTTAAAATGTAGACTCTACTAATATCAGGAAATATATCTAATTATAATTTTACTTTTCTATGAAATTGATAGTCCACTGCTGTGAAAATTTATCAAATATAAAATTTACTTCTTAAAAATAGTTATTATATTCCCTCAGCAGTTGTGGATTTGTAAACAACCATTTTTCTTTTGAAATAAATCTCAAGTACCTAATCTCGAATATCAAATTCTTTGTGTTTCCCACAATAGTCACTGGCTCCTGTTCTTTCTGCCCATCTCATTCCTCCCACCTGTGTGATTTCTTGGCATTCCAATAAGTTCTATTTTCCATCTTTTTCTGCTTGTTAGTACCGAGTGTACCTAAATTATTCAGTACACTAAATCTACCTTAGGTGCTCAATTTACATCACCACCAAAGTAAGTCTTACATATCTGTGAGACAACTTCTCAGCTGTGCAGAATTTAACAAGACTTTCCTAGTTTGCTCAAATTACAACTCACTAAAATTAATAAAAAGTGAAGAAATTATGAGTTCTCAACATTCTTAAATAAAATACATGCTAGAAACTCTCTGGTTGTCATTTTAGGTTTGATTTCAGATTAAGATTTTTCCCCCCTGCTTTTCTGTTTTAAAAGTAAAATCACAAATTCTGGGACATTTTCCACATTGAAGTCATTTGGTTTTTAGCTTTGTACCTTTTAGACACTTGAGATGCTCAATAACGCCACAAATATAGTTCTTGCTGTGTGCCATTTTTTCCAGTGCCATATAAAGTTGTTTTTTTATAGGAGAGTATTAGGGTGGGGGAAGAAAAAAGGCTCTATTTTTGTATCCCATTAGAAGGTTTACTGCCTTTTAGGGCGCTGATTGTAATAAATGGCCCATTACCAGTATTTCAGGTTCTTGGAATCTGTCTCAAAGGCCTTTGTTGCTGACTGCAGTCAGCTTTCAGAGCTCTATCCTTGTTTCTGACAGACGCCCAAGACGAACTTATCCGTTATGATTTTTGTTTTTTATTCTTAGAATGGAGACAGTTATCAAATCTGCCTCTCTTGCTACATCTATTCCTCCATTTATTTGATCCTAACACCCTCTTAATACAATCCCTTGTCACATGTCTTTTTCCACTCTGGCAATACTTTCCCAATGTAAGAAGAAAGGGTAATGAGAGAAGCACTGTTAATTTCTCAATTACATTATAGGCGACAGTCTCATTCCACAGCACCCATGTTATGATAAAGTCATTCCTGATTCTGCATTGCCTATTCGTGCTAAGGCCTTGATCCATGATAGTCCCCACTCTCTTGTTTTGTTTCTTCCCAAAAGCCAAATCCCTATTCAAAACGTGGCTTCTGCTTAGGATCCCATGTAGATTTCTGAGTTCTAGGCTACCAGTGTTTTGTACTTTCATTAACTCTAAAATACTATAGCCTGAAAGTAAATAACAGACAAAAGCCAAGTATCCAGAACATATATAAGAATAAGGCAAACAATCCAAGAGAAAAATGGGCAAAGATAATGAACTGGCATTTTACAGAAGAAAAAATCTGATTGGCCAATAAACATATGCGAAGATGCTTAATTTGATTAAAACCTTGCTAATTATTAGAAGGGTATAGAAATATATTTTCACACCCATTTGGCCAAAATTTAAATATAATTTTTAATTATATATCAAATATTGACACACTGAAAGGAAAACAGAAACACTCATATGCTAGTGGGAGTCTACAGGAGCAATTTGGAAGTATCCACTAAAAATAAAAATGTGCGTACGCAGCCCTTCTATTTCCGGATATCTATAGATAGAGAATCATTCACACTGTGTGCAAAGAGACTCATGCAAGAATATTGAAAACTCTAATGTTAGTAATCACACACAAAAAGAAAAAGACATCCATGGATTGCAAAATGACCAAATAAAATGTGTGATAGTCATAGAGTAAAAGATTATATAGCTGCTAAACTAAATGAAGGAGATGCATATTTATTCATGTGAATAATATATAAACAACACTACATATATTCTATATAAACATACATATGAACACACATATGCAGATGAGTTTAAAGTCTGAAAGGACACAGATCAAACTCATAATGTTATCTTGGAGATACTAGAAAGGAGACCAAAATGGGACGAACTTAGCAAAAAAAACTGCTGTTTTAATACATTTTTTAAAAAAGAATGAAATTATTTATGTAATTGATTTTTTTAATTCAAGAAATATATGGATTGTAAGGCAGCCCCTCTTTATTACTAAAGTTTTATAGAAGTTCTTTACTTTACAAGTCAAACACATAGAAAAAATACGATGTCTATTCCTAGATTATAATTTACTACCAGGGCAAACTCATGTTTACATGACTTTTTTCTAATTAATTTATCTTTTAAATGACACTGCTTTTGTATCCATTAACTGGATCTAGTTTCACGGAATATGTTTGTATATGTATATGAGTACACGCTTGCAGGTGAAATACAGGGAATACACAGAAATGGATTTAAAATTACATACTTTGATTCTCTTTAGTATGCAAATCAATTACAATGCACAAATATACATTATACAAAGTAAAACAATGCAAGTGATAAAAATGTATGAATGATAGTGTGTAAATTATGTGACAACTTACAACATACATTTTAAAGTATGTAACATACAAATGCTAGGCTAAATAGTATATAACTTCATCAGCATCAGCATAAAATTCCTTACTTTAAAGTATGGTTTTATACCAATCTGAAAAGAACAGTAATTTAAAAAATATTTTCAGTCCATTAATTCAGTATCTTTAAACAGACTATCAAAGAAACCACCTGTTTAATGTTTGATGTGCCTTTATTTGAATTCTAATATGTCTTAGCAGGAGGCTGGAATTGGTGATCTAATATATTCAGTTTCATCCCTAATTTATATCACTTATCAGTTATGTAGAAACCATTTGTTTAAACTGCTAACAAATTATTGAAAATAATTTAAACATCTCTAAGTGTACATATTTTAAAAGATAAGTGTATTTTGTTGAATGAATCTTTAAAAATTCTAAATATATATTCCAACAAAATAACAATCATGATTCACCATCTTTATTAACAGTTTCTTATAATTCAATAATATTGTGATTTCACCTTATGTATGCTTACTTAATATAAATAGTTTACTATTAATTGTATCAGTATACCAAACACTGGTCAACTAATAATTAATTTGGTATAGCAGGGAGTACATTCAGAATTATAATGAACTTGCCAAATTTCTTAGCAGATGACAAAACTTAAATAACTCATAATTACAGACCTCAGCCATTTGTCTTAACTAGAATAAATGTCTCTGCATTGTCAAGATTTGCCAAACAAATTACAAATTTAATGGCATAATCTGTTGACATTACCAACCAATCAACAATTCTCAAGGGAAGTAAGCAACGCGGTGTAACTTTACTAATTCAGCAAATGGACAACGTTCTTGGATTCTATTTCCATAGACCCCTGTTATTAGTCCATCTTTTTCAAAATTTATTTTTAAGATTATATTTCCTCAGCGTTTGATGACTGTTTTAAAATCAATAATTAAAAAAAAAATAACACCACCTGGGGGCCAGCCCCGTGGCATAGTGGTTAAGTGCGGGTGCTCCACTGCTGGTGGCCAGGGTTTGGATCCCGGGGGCGCACCGAGGCACCGCTTGTTAAGCCATGCTGTGGCGGCGTCCCATATAAAGTGGAGGAAGATGGGCACAGATGTTAGCCCTGGGCCAGTCTTCCTCAGCAAAAAGAGGAGGATTGGCATGGATGTTAGCTCAGGGCTGATCTTCCTCACACACAAAAAAAGAAAAATACCACCCATAACTAACCTTATGTGATAATCATTTCTCAATATGTATGTGTATCAAATCATCACGTTGTAGGCCTTAAATTTACATATAAACATTATATGTCAATTATATCTCAACAAATCTGGAAAAAAAGCCCCAAAAATTAAAACCTAAAAAATAGCACCTAAAAATAGTAGCTTAGTCCAAAGAGTAGAACATAAAGTCTCACATGTAAATCTGATCCTCTATCTACAGCCTCAACAGAGTCAACTCAATTATTGGTTAGAATTCATAACCCATAAAAACGGAGTTTTTATAATGGAATCTAGCAGGGAAGGAAAAATAGGTCTCATGACTTTCCACGGTTCAGGGGATAAGAGAGGGGAATAGTCACATATACTAACATGCAAGTAATGTATCTATGTATTCTCATGTGGTCCTTTTGCTAGGATGCTGACTTTGTGGATGCTCCATCTACTGTCTGAAGACATGTGTTTGGTAAAATATGGTGTTTTCTCAAATCCCTAACTTTGCGTTCTGCCATTTTGCTGTAGACAGTAAAGGAGCTGCTGAGAAAAGCTCCTGTATCATACGGAGGCACATGTCTGCACTGAATAAACAGTGCTTAATGTTTTTTTTTGTTGTTGTTCTTTTTTTGTGAGGAAGATTAGCCCTGAGCTAACATCTGTCGCCAACCCTCCTCTTTTTGCTGAGGAAGACTGGCCCTGGGCTATCATCCGTGCCCATCTTCCTCTATATGGGACGCCGCCACAGCATGGCTGGACAAGCCATGTGTCGGTGCGCGCCCAGGATCTGAACCCCGGGCCACCGCAGCAGAGCGCGCACACACAACCGCTACGCCACGGGTCCAGCCCCTAAACAGTGCTTAATGCTGAGTTCATCCAAACGCCCCATCACCCAGCAAACCAAGGGAAGTGAAACTGAACCGGTAAATAATATCATATGATATTAACATTTGGGAAATATACATTATCAATATAATTGTATTTAATTACACAACCAGAAAGGGTCAAAATTTTAGTGTCAGGGATAAAATGGCTTACATACTTCATCATTCTACAACTTTTGGTTGCCATCGAATCAGATAATTTGAGTACTCATAACACATCTCAGTCAGCCCACAGAAGAGTAAATAATAAATACAGAACTCATACTACCGCACAACAAATGTTCAACTCTGACGAAAGTAAATAAAAATAGTATCAATGAGTAACATTTTAGTGGGCTTCCTTTTTGTAAAAAGAAAAAAGAACCATTAACACTTAATCACACCAGAATTTAAAATATTTTATCAGGTTATGTAATAAACACATTTTGTTCTCCATCGGCATTTTTTATTTTTTCACAACTGCCATTGTGCATGCTATCCTTTTCCTCAAAAGATTAAACTTCTGTACAAGCTGCTCCCTGGCAACACTAATACCTCACCTGTCTGTCCATAGCTTCACGGTGCCTTAAATCTGTATAGAACTGATCAATTTGGAATAATATCAAAAGGCATGCATCTTCCACATGAAACAGTACAGACTACAGGTAAGAAATGAACAAATAGCTTGATTTTATGAAATATCTCAAACAAATGTATAAACAGAGATGACCACAGGCGCTTAGACTTGCCAAGCTACACTTGACGATAAGAGCTAACACACTAAGGGTTGCTTTGCATACGAGGTTAGCTGACCTAGGGGAAAGCAATTCTCGCACTGCTTGGCACAAGGTAGGCACTGAATAAATGCTAATTCCTCTTCCTTTACTAACTGTACAACACAACAACTCATATGAATCTCGCCCCTCACACAAAACAGCCAGCTGCTGTCTGGCCCTTGATTCTAGTCTGTCTGCCATCAAGATTTTCCTCCCAGGTTCCATTTCCAGTGGCCCAGGGCCCCACCGACCCCTCTGTGAAGGTCTCAGCCAAATGTGCATTTCCCCACCCGCTGCTCCTCTCCTTTGTTCATCTTCCAGGCCAGTGCCAGCTGCTTTCCTGTGGCTAATTTTCTTTTTAGCCTTGACAGACTAATCGCAGACAGCTGCGAGCTAATGAACCCCTCCAGGTGTCTCCCCTTAGGTTAATATGTCGTGTGGTCAGGACACAAGGTGGTAAGAATATGTAAGATGTGTCATCTATTATTTTGACTCACTTTCTGTTCCTTGTGGCCTCATTTTACAGAGTTTTATAAAATTCAGTTCACCACCACCAACAAAAATGAACACAAGGCATTCCTTTTAAACTGATTAAGAGAAGAAAACAGTTTCTTTTTAGAAATTTGCTTAAGACTTGAGAGTCTGATGAAACTCTGCTGATGCCTAAATGATCGTCTTGTTAATTAACATAGTTTAGATTTCATCTTATTTTTTTTGGCCTGCAAGTTTCCTTTTTAAAAAACTCAATGGCAAATCCTATTTGACAATTTCCTCTTTTTTTTTCCCTTTCATGAGGAAGATCAGCCCTGAGCTAATATCTGTTGCCAATCCTCCTCTTTTTTGCTGAGGAAGATTGGTCCTGGGCTAACATCCATGCCCATCTTCCTCCACTTTATATGGGACGCCGCCACAGCATGGCTTGACCAGTGGTGCATCGGCGTGCACCCGGGATCTGAATCTGTGAACCCCGGGCCGCCGAAGTGGAACGTGCGAACTTAACCGCTGCCCCACCGGGCTGGCCCCGATGATTTATTTCTTGAAATCTAGCACTCTGCTTAGGCTAGCCCAAAAAATGAAGTACACAGTTGGAGTCCCAAAGCCTGAAACAAGTCAGCCCTTAATAAAGAAATCAAATTACAAGCAAGAATATATTTTTAATAAAATGAAAATATGATGCCTTCCATCTCTGGTTCTGTATTAGTGCTTACTTTGTACATTCCAGTGCTAAACACAGTGCCTAACATATGATAGGTTCTCAATAAAAATTTGCTGAATGAATGAATGAACATTAGAAGACTATCTACAATCCTCACTTGAATCATTACTGAGATGGTGACAGCACATCTCGTCTTTCAGAATATTCCTGATTTCAAAAGTCCCAGTAAGTGCAACATAGCAGCAAGCAAATTACATCTTCCAGAGGACCTCTGTCTTCAGAGATGCTGATTATGCAATCTGTTTAGTTTTTGGAAAATACAGAATGTAGTAGAGGGGAGTGGTTTAGAGTATGAATTTTTAGTTGGATTGATTTGAGTCTGAATCCCTGACTTGCCATATGCTATGTGGGCTTGGGTATGTTGCTTAATATCACGACCCTCAGTTTCATCTTCAGTAAAATGATGGTTTTTCCAATTATATGTTGCTGTATAACAAACCACCACAAAACATAGTGGATTCAAACAACCACCATTGACTGGTTCATGATTCTGTGGGAAGAAATTGGGCTAGGGTCAGATAAGTGATTCTTCTGCTGGTCTCACCTGGTTCACTCATATGGCTGTAATCTAGCAGGTCACCTTGGGTCATAGAGTCTGAGAGGGCTCACTCACAAGTTGGGTTGGGGCCAGCTGTCAAGTGCGGGCCTCAGTTCTCCTCCACATGGCCTCTCATCCCCCAATAGGCTACTTTCCCTGGTCATCTTAGAGCAGCTCTCCAATGGATAAGACAGGAATCTGCAGGGTCTCTGGAGGCCTTGCCTCCAAAACTTAGACAACGTCACTTCACCACACTCTCTTGGGCAAAGAAATTCATAGGAACCAGATTCAAGGAGAGGAGAAAGACTCCACCTTTTGATGAGAAGAGCAGCAAAGTCACAGAGCAAATGGGGCGCGTGACCAGGAAAGGGAGGATCTTACTCCACCCTTGCAGATAATGCCCTTGAAGAAATAATCAGTGGGTTATCTGAATATTAAAAAAGGCAAGATTTTAAAGGGGCTATAAATGGTATTTTATTTTGTTTTTATTAGTCTTTTGTAAATATAATGATCTTTTCCTTCTTTCACTCATTTTCAGTAATGTTTTCTGGCTATAACAAGGCACTGGGGAATAATAGTATTTTGATTCTGATTTTCTAAGCAGTTTATCTAACCATTGAGGCTTTTACCCCCATACTAAAGAATACCCATTTGATTAAATTTAATCATGGTTCACTGGATTCTACATCTAGCCTATCACCCATTCTTCAAAATGCCTTACTTATAAAGTCAGTGACGGACTCAAGGAACAGAGCCTGTGTTTTTGTGAGCCACCACAGAAAGGAGGTGACTGTCAGGGGGGTATACATCCAGGATAACCCTTTTTTGTAACTTTCATGTTTAGCGTGTAAGGAGCTTTGACTCACGGAAGGAGGGCCAGAGTTGGATTCTCCCAAATCTAGACAAAATTAGAGATGTGTTGTCCCTCTGAGCTTTTTAAGTCCAAGGGATCCAAGAGGAGGAGAATAGAAGGATTGCCAAGGATTCTTGGCAGCTGTGGGAAGATATCATGAAAAAGAAGCATGCGCTGAGTAGTTTTTACCCCCTGTACTCTGGTGTAGAGATTGGCAAACTTTTCCTATAAAGGCTCAGAAGGTAAATATTTTAGGCTCTGTGGGCCATAAAGTTTCTGTTGGAACTATAGAAATCTACTGTAGTGTCAGAAAGCAGCCATGGACCATAGGTCAACAAATGGGCATGGAGTCGCAATAAAACTTTATTTACAAAAGCTGGCAGTAATCAGGATTTGGCCCAGGGGCCATGGTTTGCTGATCGCTGCTCTAGTCAATGGTAAACACACAACTTCAGCATTGCTTTAACTTTCTAGAAGTTCTGCAGGGACAAGGCATCCCAGCTTAGAAATGGCTTTGCTGGCAGCATCTCAAAGCCGTGCAGGAAATAGGAAAATATTTTTAACATTTTATTCCCAAAGAAAGTGTACATGGAGGAGAGAACAGACCAGTAAACGCAGCATACACTAGCACAGTAAAATGTGAGTACGTTGTTAAATTATGTTGTACGACCATGAGTGTTTTGCCAAGACTAAAAGGAGGTAAGCCAACGCCGTGGAAAGAATAGAGATATTGGACGAGTTTGGCTCCTACTTCTCCCACTTGCTAACTGTGTGACCTTAGAATAGTTTGATCCATACTTCCTGCATTCATTTACTTGATAATTATATTTCTAATAAAAATGATAATTATAATCATAGTTAAATTTTATTGAGGACTCATTAGGCATGAGGATGAGAATAATCTAATTTAATCTTCCTACTACCTTCTAGGATATGTACAATTTCCATCCTGATTTTACAGGCACAGAGAGGTAGAGTAACTTGTCCTACGTCACCCACCAGCGATGTGCAGACTCTGTCCAGAAACTGAGCCCTTCTCTTATCCAGACTCCAGCACTCACAGAATACTCACTACTGCTGTTCTCCACTGGAGACGCTGAGAATACAATCGTCCTTGCCCTCTACGAGCTGCTTCCGCTCTCTGCATCTCAGCATCTGTACTGTCAGATGGAGTTAACGACAGGCCACAGCTGGCGCTGATACGATGATGAGGTGACACTCCATACACACAATAGCTGCCTCCTAAGTAGTCCTTACTTGAAAGTCTCCTTCCCTTCAACTTCAATTTGGTGTCAAGGTTTGTAGTCACCACTAGTTTTTTTTTTTTTTTTTTTTTAATTTTTTGTTTATTGCAGTAACATTGGTTTATAACACTGTATAAATTTCAGGTGTACATCATTATACTTCCATTTCTGCATAGATTACATCATGTTCACCACCCAAATACTAATTACAACCCATTACCACACACATGTGCCCAATTATCCCTTTCGCCCTCCTCCCTCCCCCCTTCCCCTCTGGTAACCACCAATCCAATCTCTGTCTCTATGTGTTTGTTTATTGTTGTTATTATCTACTACTTAATGAAGGAAATCATACGGTATTTGACCTTCTCCCTCTGACTTATTTCACTTTGCATAATACCCTCAATGTCCATCCATGTTGTCACAAATGGCTGGATTTCATCGTTTCTTATGGCTGACCACTAGTTTTTAAATAAAATATTTCCACGCACAAATATAGATTATTTTTTATATATTTTAGACATATTTTTTTATATTTATTTTAGACATATGAGAGTAAGAATTCCCTAAGAACATTCATTTGCTTTATGTTTAAGTAATTCCAGATTAGGATTTTTATTTATTTTTATTTTTTTGCTTATTTGCTAAAGCACTTACATGGAGAGTGAAAGCATTTGAATATTTGCTGAAATTAATATTAAGAAGATTAAGAACTCAAAACCTTAATCCATCGGAATTATTCTCAGTGCTCAATACCTGCCCTTGCTTATTTGCAGTCTACTCTCACTCTGTCTCTCTAATATGTTTCGTCTTTACACGAACTGCTGAGGTGTGGTCTTATCAGGCTGCACAGAGGTTGGTGTAATAATTTAGCAGCAAAGAGTAATAAAAATAATAATACCAAAGTGAATCTTTGTAAAAATAAAAATTCCTGTAAATATATACTTACCAAATTTTAAGAATTAATGCTGCAAATGCATAAAATATACTTTTTGAATACAAAATACGTATGTAATCAAATCAAAGAAAGGAAAACTGTATAGTTATACAAAAATCCTAAGTATATATATGAAAAAATAAAGCTTTACATGGGTTTGCTGGACGATGCTTACTTAGAAACTTCTTTCCTTCATCATCTCCACCCCATGCCTAACCAACACAAGGAAATAGATAAATCAAAGAGAATAATTTTTGAATGTATAAATTAGCCCAAAACTGAGTGAAATATCCCCTGGCCAGAGAGTATGAGAGAACACAGAATGAGAGCTGTGAGCAGAAGCTGAAGTCAGGAGGGCTCACACACCTATTCAGAGACGATATAAACCGTAAGGGCTTCGGCTGGGCTTCTGCTGCCCAGGCAGGGAGAGGGGCTGGGGCGCACCCCAACACAGGACAGGAGGCACGCGCAGAGCTGAGGCATGTCTGCATTGCTGGAGTTTCCCACAGGCCTCTGCATTTTAAATGGAGACTGGAAGAACACTGCCCTCCAGGCCAGGCAAGCAGGGCATTGCTTGACTTCCAACCAGATCCATGAGCGGCGCAAGAGTCTCCTAAGAGAAACCAGAACCCCAGACCTGGGCCAACAGAAGTGTGCAGTCCAAATTTACACTGTCCTCTACCCCACAAATAGTTCAAGGATCTCTCCTCTCCCAAGCCGCAAAGCTGACACGAGGACTAGCCCAGAGTGACGCTATCTCTGGAATTCCAGCAAACACTAACCCTGGAGATAGAAAGAAACCCCCACTGAAACTGAGCTCACAGCCTGTACTACAAACCACATGAGAAAATGAATTATTACAAAGGAGAATTAGAAGATATGGAAAGAAATTCTAAAATAAGCATGTTCAAAACGTTTAATGAGATACAGAAAGGATTAGAAAGCAAATGGCAAGAACAGGGCTACAAGATAAAAGAACAGACAGATTTGAAAAAATTAAATAGAAATTCAAGATATTCAAATTACAGATGCTGGAATAAAAAAACGCAATGAATAAGATGAATAGCAGACTAGACACACTGAGAGAGAAAATCATCCAGAGTTCAGCAAAGAAGGTGAGGTGGAAAATATACAAACTTTAAGAGACATAGAGAATAATACTAGAAAATTCACCAGGCACCTAATAAAAGGGTGCAGAGGACAAATGGAGTGAATAAAGGGAAGTTAGAAAGCAAGATTTAGAGGCACGGAGGACGGAATAAGAAAGTTTAACAAATACCTAATTAGTATTCCAGAAAATAAAGAATAGAGAGAATGGAGAAGAAATTATGATTTGAAAAGATATCTAAAAATCTTTCAGAAAAAAGGTATGAGTCTCATAAACAAAAAATGAATCGCTAGCAGATAAAAAGAAATGATCCATGTCTGCACATATTACAGTAAGACCATAAAATAGCAAAGACAAAGAGTAAATCTTAAAAACTATCAGAGAAAAAACACAGATGTGTTAAACAAACATAAAACAAAAACAAACAAAATAAAAAAACAAAAGCACTACCATTAGGCTCCCAAGAGTGTTATCATCAGCAAAGATAGATTCCAGAATACAATGGAATGATTTCAAATTTTTGGGGAAAATAAATATCAACTAAGAATTCTATACTCAGTCAAGCTATTCATCAAAAATAAGATAAAGACATTCTCAGAAAAGTGCATAAGAAGCAGACGTATTTGACCAGGAAGAAAACGAAGGTGGCACACTTAATCTATGTCATTATATACACCTTATTTAACAAAAGCTAAAGGAAAAATATAATTCTTAAACCATCATTTTCCATTATCAGATCTCACAAAAGCATTTGTCTCAGAGGTCAGGCAGATTACAGAAACGTGAGAAATGCTGAATATAAGGCAAGTAAGGGAAATGAGACTTGTAGCAAATTGGAGCATTCATGCTCCACTTTAATGTACTCCTATTCTGAGAAGTGTTAAAGGGATGTGGAGGCACGCACGTACATGGGGTCATGCACCCCGGACCTGGCACACAGCTGCACGACCTACCACGGGTTAAACATCAATCCTTTCCTCTGACTTCATTTCACCTTCATTTCTTATTTTATTTTAACATCTCTGTTTGAGGGCAGGAACTTGGTTATATTTACTAACATGGTTGTATTTCAGTACCTGTATGCCTGGCATAAATGAAGAAAAAATGTTTGTTGAATATATTATGAACACATCTCCTTTTCTACTTATTATGAGAGTGTATCTCATATTCTCTAAAAATTCTCATATTCTCATGAAAATGGGAAAACATCTCACTTTTGCTTATTATCTAGAAATAAATCTCACCAATAATAATCTTTATAATAGCAATTGTGGTAGTTATTTTTGTTTTAATAGTGGCAGCTAATATTTATTAGGCATTTACAACTTATTTTAGCATATTTATTTTAAATCTAATTTTATTTAGTATATTTATTAGCTTAGTATATTTCGTCTGTTGTAGGATCCCTGAATCCCGAGCCCTGAGGGTGTGGGAGCTGAGGGGCAGAGGCCAATAAAGGGAGCAAGAGGGAGGGGCTGCTTGTCTCCACAGTCCAGTCCCGCTCAGGGTGGACGCCATCCTTTCTCACAGCCCTTTGTGGCTCAGGTTAGAAACACATTTTCAAGGGCTGAAGAGCTTTCTCCCCTGAGGAGGAGGCCCTGCACCTTGTCAGCACAGTTTTGCTAAGCGGGACTCACGTATTAGAACATGCAGCCCCAGGAGAGGCAGGAGTGGGCCTTCCTCTGGCCTCATTAGCCTCGAGACGAGCTGTGCAGGGCTTTCCTACATGACATTATTCCTTTCTGCTCCCACTGATTAGTTGGTGAAATTAATTTAATTTCATAGAATGTCAAGGGAATTACGTTCCCCTGACTGCCATTACCAGCAGCGAAAGTTTGCTTGACTTTCAATACAAGTCTCCTGTGCGAGACGGCTCACATCCGGCGTAATGCAGAAGCCACTTAATTTCAAATGAACAATGAACTTATAGGCTAGAGCTGTATCTGAATTTTATTTAAATTTTCAGTCAGAAAGTTTCCACAGAATGATGATTTAAAAAGGCAACATATCTAAAATAAAATTCTCCTACATGGGACCAACCAGTCCTCAAAAGAAAATACATCACAAGAAGTACAGGAAGCTTTGCTCCTACCTGAGGCACTCAGGAGCTAATGAGCTAATTGGGAAGGCAATGGTAAAACACACACACACACACACACACACACACACCAGACAGTGGGATACAAATAGAATGACACGTTAACTTTCATGCACGAACCCTGTGTGACAGTTCTGACAGAATGGAGACAAATGCTGCTGGTGTAGCTGGGGAAGCTACGGGAAAGGAGGCCCTGGAAGGTGAGTCATGCGTGGATAGGACGAGTGGGATGAAGGAATTCAAGAAGAGAATGAACCGCTGTACAGAATACAATATGGCATATGTTATTTTTTTACTTCAATATTTATGCATATCAAAAAAGAATACCTTACACTTTTTAAAACTCACTCTCACACAGCAAGAGCAGGACTATGAACTCCCACAATCTCTTTGAGAAAAGATTTTGAGAAATAAAGCACCAGTTATTTATTATGTTAAAAATGTGCATACAGAGCCGGCCCCGTGGCGTCATGGTTAAGTGCGCGCTGTGCTGCTGGCGGCCTAGGTTCGGATCCTGGGCACGCAGTGACACACCGCTTGTCAGGCCATGCTGTGGCGGCGTCCCATATAAAGTGGAGGAAGATGGGCACGGATGTTAGCCCAGGGCCAGTCTTCCTCAGCAACAAGAGGAGGATTGGCATGGATGTTAGCTCAGGGGTGAGCTTCCTTACAAAAAAAAAAAAAAAATGGGCGTACATTTTGACTTAGAAATTGTTCTAGATATCTATTTTAAAGAATACTCACACACGTGCAGAGGATATATATGTGTATGTGTGTGAGTGTGTATTCAACCCAATAACTTATTATAGTAAAAAGTTGAAAATCACTTAAACGTCTATCAGTAGGGAAACAGTTAAAAGCATTTTATTAAATACCAAGAAACTGATACAGACGAAAGAATAAAGGAGAGAGGAAGGGAAGGGATTATATACAGTAGAATTTATTACTTTTTTCATCAAATTTCTTAGGTTATTTGACGTGTTATTTTTATAATTTACAAATATTTAAAATGTAACCATAAACATGCTAATTTCTTGGAAACCACTAGATATTTCCAATGAGTTTTGTCTTCTATGTGTAATATGAAAAAAAAAAATCACTTTATGCCCTCAGAAATCCACTTTTGAAACTTCTTTCATTGTCCAATGAAAAATCACTCTAGCAGCTGCCTTTTCTAATCCATTCAACAAGAACTCCTGAATATCTGCTAGACACCAAACAGTGGATATCCTTTTTAAAATCATGTCTATAATTTCTATCTTTAAACCCCTCTTTCTTCCTAACATTCTGCATATCTAACATTCCTAACTATCTGCATATCTAATTTCTGTTTAAGTAAGTCTGTGACCCTGTCTGAGGCTCTAACGAAACTTGAAGTCTTAGTCCCTTTAGAAATCCTCCAGCACACACTTTTACATGCAACCTGAGGGCATTTACTGATGCCTGGACCCAGGGCAAAACCCCTACATTTGGCCAAAGGCTCTCACAACTATTCCTCTTGTTGAACCTTCAGGATCTTGTCCTCCATAACAAAAATATGTCAGGTGTTCCTTGTCCCACGATAAAGGAATTCCCTCCAAGAGCAAGCACAGAATAATCAGAAATTAAAGTAAGCACCTCTGGTTGAATTCTATTGCCAGTTCTCTCTTCTTTATATGTTTTCATAAACATCAATACATAATTCCAGTAGCAATGCTAAACATAGAGATTAATGTAGGGAAAACAACCCTTTGGTGCTTTTTCACAAAGTATTATAAATCTCAATTACATATTTTACAAATTAGTCTTTACTGTGGCTTTTTGCAGCTACCATAAAAATGTACATTCTGTAATAAATCAAAGTTATGGATACATAATAACTTTCTATTTTCCATTCATTTGTAAATTTTTCATCTGATATTACATACAGCAGCATGAAATATGGTTTAACATGACTTAAATCTGATGAATCAATTTTTAGCAGCATCATCAACAGAGCTCAATTTACATTCCACTATGACTTGAATAAAAGTAATTTTCTTTCATCACATTTTATGTTCCTATTTAACATCAGATGTAATAAGAGACAAATTATAAAAATAATAGAATGCCAATAAAAAAACATTAGGAGGAATTTTAAAGTAAAGCAAATCCTGTATTAAAACTGAAACATTAGACCTGTGTAAGTAGATTCATTGTCAATCCTACTTCAGCAAGATATGGGGTAGTTCCACACACGAAACACTACCAGGAATGAAAATAACCATTGATGTTACTTCTTATCAATATTTAATAAAACTGATTTATGACTCACAGGAAGATGATCTGTATCTTGTAGTCAATTTCACCCAAAGTTAAATGAGGTAAATAATAATAGTAAATAATAACTAAAGTAAATAACAACTAAAGTAAATAACAACTAAAATATATTTCTTGTTTGAAAAAAATACCAGTCCCAAATTTCAATACCCATAATTGCCTTCTTCAGAAGTGACTCTGGAGTATATGAGAATCCAGAAGGCTATGGTCCACTTTAATTTTTTTACTTTCTTGAAAGGCTCAAATAATTTATCATTACCAGAAAAAAATTTACCAAGATTACAAGTCATCGCCTTAAATTTGTATACACATTCCAAATCCACATTTTAACTTCTGTGATGCTAATGGCCTATAGTTTTTCTACCTAATATTTTAAGGAGGGCCTATAAGGAAAGCTTTATGGTTTTTTTTTTTTTGTAAAGAGGATGAATAAGGTAAGTACTCTTTATGTCACAGCTCTAATAAAGAAACTAATTAATATGCATTTTCAAAGTCACCAAAGTCATTAAAAAATTGTTGGTTAATTTTTGGTACTTAGAAAGCAAATTATTTGTATTTCAAAGGAAAAAGATGGTAAATTCAAATACACAGGAGAAATTAATGCATATAGCAGTAAATTACATATACTAAGCACATATATCATAAAGGAATTTTGAATTTAGTTCAAATAAGTGTAAATCTGACTACAATATACCAAATAACATATTTTTTCTTGCTTTCAACATTCTTTCCCACGTCTCTAGCCTATATGTCTACCATCTCATTTTGTATCAAAAGCATATTTACTCATTTTTGCTGCCATCACCTCTAATCCTTGCCCAAGTGTCTACAGCTAGATAAATTTTCTTGTAAACTGCATTGCCTCCCAGGTATATTCTTTTCATATTTAGATTCTTACACACAACTAACACATATAAGGCACCAACTCTGTCACACAATACGCAGGGTGCTAGAATCAAAGCCAGAGACCAGCCCTGAGTGGCCCTCAGTTTGCAGAGGATGTCACTCTCCTTAGCACTCACCCCTCTGTCCTAGACACTTGGGGACAAGAGGAGAAGGCGCGACATCTGGTGAATCATTATGTTGGAGGACATGTCCCCACCTCCATCATAACGAGACTCTATAATGGACCAGCTGTCCTGACAAGTCACGGGGAACCACGATTACTCATGGCCGACTTCACAGATAGTGTGGAGTGTGAACACCGAGAACACCAGCGTTGACCTGAGCATCTGGGGCAGCAGCCTTGGCTCCCAACTGTGACTTGTATGTGACTTTGGGCAAATCAAGTCTTTCTCATCTCACTGTCCTCACTTATCAATTGGGGATAATGCCACCTTATGAGTTTATTTTGAGGATGAAAAACATAATGGATGGAAAACCTTTTGCCTGGTGCCAGATACATAATAAGCAATCGATAAATGATAGCAGTAGTTGTTGTAAGTAATGATAGTAATTACAATAATAAAGACTGCCTGTTGGACAATTAGTCACCATAAGAACATGGTGTTTGTTATTTCCCAGTTTTATCTTTGATTATTGTATATAAAGAATAGGGAAAACAGTCCACTATATACAGTTCACATAGCATTAAAAGCATATATAATTTAAATGTCTTTTCTTTTAGTTATTTTCAGAATGTCCCGCTTATAGTTTGATCTTGCTTATGAGCTTCCTCTATCTGCTATAAACTGTTTCAATCAGGTTTAGTTTATTCTGGATTTTTAAAATCTTGGGCTTTTGCCTGTTATTCTTACAATTCTCAACTAATAACAACAATGGCAAAATCCCTGATATCTACTTATTTCCTAAGTGACTTCCCAGGATGAATTTTATCTTAAATGACATTCATTGGGTTGTTCTAGCAAAACTGAACATGTTTTGTTTTCACCTGACTGTTCAATGAATGGAGAGTGGAAACCACCTCCTGAATAGTTTTGTACTCATCTCCTGTACCCAATTTCTTAGTTTCTTTTGAAAGATCATGACAAGTAAATTGCCAGTTTCATGGTGTTTGCTGTGATTTCCTTCCCACGTGTGATAGATTTGTTGTTGCTTTTTTTCTAACTGGCTCATCACGTCTGTTTGGATGGTTGTTTTCTCCATCAGCATCTCACCAAAGGTAAGTGATGCTAACCTCTCAAAATTATGACCCAAGCTAAGTTTGGCGAGACATTTTTTGAGTTTTTTTCTTAATTAAACACTGATCTGAAATGTAAGAAGGTTTGGGGGAGACAGTAGGTTCTAGAGGGAGTCTGTGAATCGTGAGAAGTGAGTTTAGCCCTGCCTCTGCATGGAGTTCTCTGGATCTCTGACCTCACTGGCTGTGACGCTCAGTTTCCCCATCTATACAACTGTGTGGGTTAACCACATGACTGCTTATCTTTTCCAGCTCAAAATTCCTCTAATTTCCTGTTCAGAAATACTACAAAAAATTGCAATGTCTCCTCTTTTATGTCTCAGATTATATGTCTTACATGTTGATGAGCATGCGGTAATACAGAGGAAGGGAGAGGCTGCAAGTGGGCTAAGTACTCAGAAAATGGAAGTAGGACCAATTTTCTAAATAGAGTAAATTGATGTGATTTTTTTGGTTTCACTTCTATATGTGGCTTTTTGGGTGTCGTCTGTCCCCAAACCCGTTCACTGCATGGTTGCTACCCCCCTCCCCACACGTTCACTGCAATCACGGAATCTGAATGTCTGCTAAACAGATTTTGCCATCTTCAAATACGTCCTTTGGATAATGTATCTTCCTCAGCAGGTCTGGAATGTGGGGAGTGAGTGATGTCTTAAGAGCACAGGCTAACCCCCTAGAGAGGATGTATTAGTTGAGGGTCCTTAAGAATGAGCAGTAGGAAAAGTATACAGAAGCAAAGATGGAAAAGTATTTAAGCGGAAGAGAGGGACAGAGAAACAACTAGCATCTCAGTCACCAGTTGGTACAGAGATTTAGGGGAGGACGGAGAATAAACAACTGGGTGCCGGAGACGGAGCAGGAAGCAGCGTGGCTTCTGCTCAGCGCCCCCCCGGAGGCTTTTCTTAGGTCTGTGGAGGCAGTGCCTGAGGAAGGGCTGCTAAAAGACAGGAGCGGCTGAATCCAGGGGTCACAGATTCCAAGGCACAGGGGTGAATAAAATTATATGTCTGAGGCTTAATGAAACTGTAGAAAATTCAATGGCACAGGCTCAATACGCATAAGATTCAAAAGAGACAGATAAAGCACAAAAGTAAGGATATTTCTGAGAGTAGCAAAAGAGGAAGAATTAATTCATGAAGACCAGCACCACCAAAAATTGGCCCTCTAGATTTCTATACATTGATTAGAATACGAGAAAATTTGGGGTATTCGTTAATAGGGGCATAAGGCAAGGTTAAGAACACCTTGTCCCCGTCCCCTCCACTCTTCTCCCTTGCTGTAAAATCCTGAACAACCTGAGCTGCAGACTGCTGCACACAAAAGGGAGTAACATCAGACACCGGTGTGCTGACCTGTGAGCGTCTGCGCCCTGCCCTCCCTTAGTAAAGCTGCCTTTCTCCTCAAATAACGCAGAGACGCATTCTGATTCTGCCACTGTATCTCTAATCTTCTGGCTCACCGTGTGTCTGCTCTGTGCCGGACACTGTCTAAGGGTAGTTTCTCAGTTCCTTCTCTCATCAACCCTATAAGGTACGTCAATCACTTACCCCATTTTACAGATGAGGAAATTGAGGAAGAGAGGTTCATTAGTCTCCCAAGGTCTCCACACTAGGATGTAGTACAGCCATGACCCAAACCCCAGGGCCATTATTTCCAGAGTTCAATTTTTCTAAAGTGGGTCATTTTGGACTTTGTAATGCATTCTCATGACAAGTACACAGGTACTTTCATTATATGATTCATATATTGTATAAAATGATAACATTGTTTTTACTGCTGAGTATAAACATTAAGGACATCAACATTATTCACACTACCTCCTCCGTTTCTTTTCTCCTCTCTTCTACACAATCATAATTTGTGATATTTACATTATATTCTGTAAATCCTACAGTTGTATTGGCTCTCTCCTTGCAAGGGATACTAGAGACAAGGCTCAGGACCAGTCATTCTTGATTGGCTGAAGGTCTTTGAGAAGATTTAATGTAAAATAAAGTCTCTGAGTTCTTGCCTCTTCAAAAACAATCAAAAAGAGTTTGACACATTCTTTCCCAAGGACTTTGTAAGCATTGTGACATTATATCCTAGAGCTGAATATTGACATGAAGTTTCTGGCATCTCTGATGGCCCCCTTAGAACTGACTTGATCATTTTTTGGGGGGATGCTCAATGGACGCTTTCTTTAGCTTTGAATTCCAGCAACTTTACTAAGCTATGCCTCAGTGTTGGTTGTTCTATGTCCATTTATTGAGATAAGTTGTACCCTTTTAATCCATATATTCAGGTCTGCTTTGTCTGCAATGTTTTTTGTTTTTTTTTTTGAGTTATATAGCTGGGATAATTTTTCAGTTGTTAAATGTACCTAAAAGTACATTTTTATAGATATGGTCCTGATTCTTTTTGATTATTACACACCTTTGAAATCAGTTTTTAGAAGACCAGATACTTGTCACTGTTTCACGTTCAGGTAATGTTGTGGGATAGAAATGAAGTTTTTTATAAGACAGGCGTGTATGTGTGTGTATCAGTCCAGAGTTCACAATCCTGCATGCACATCAGAATCACCTGCAGAGCTTGTCAAAACCATCTAGGCCTTGGATCACTCCAAGGTTTTGAGTTAACTGGCTTGGGAATGGTGCTTGGGAATTGGCGTGTTTTAAAGGACGGCCCAGGTCATCCTAAGGTATGAAAACCTTAAGTTTAGCTTTTCCCTCGTCTTATTCAACTCAGATCAGCAGCACTGCACCCCTCACAATTGAGTGTCTGCCCTCTGCTCTATCTCTCTACCAGCTGCTTGCAGGAATGAACACTTCTACTTTGTGATGACACAAGTCTCAGAAAGCTCCACAGTCAGCTACACACTGACTCCCTGACTCAGACAGGACTGTTCTGCTCCTCTGGAAACATTCGCCATTTTAGAATGTCGGCATTCTGCTGGCTCTGTCTGAGATCCTCAGTTGCCAGAATCCTATCAGGACGTTTTCTGTTAGACACCTGGTCTTCTGATGTCTGGTTTATAGTTACAGGTTTTTCGGGGTCCTTAAATATGTAAATTGCATTTCTGTTTCTCAGTCTCCTTGATGTTTAGGAGATTTTAGCAATGCAAAGGTGTCTTTACTTGGCAATAAGGGCTCTTCACAATTTTTTCTACTTCATGACTCTGGTTTTTAATATATTTTAAATTGAGTTTTTCAACATCATCAGTATTAAATTTAATTTTATAAAGCTACTTATACATTAAATTTTATAAATAAGTTGAAATTCAATGTATTGCATGATAATTTGATTAGTAAGCAAAGGCAATGTGTTCTTTTTTAATTAATCACGATTACTTATATATAAAGCATATTGGCTAAATTTATAGGCACAATTAGGCACCTAATTATGTTTTAAATTCAACTGCATGCAAAAAGAGATGATCACATGTGTCTAATAAAATAATTTATTTTCCTCATTTGGGGGGAAACATTATCTTTTGTTTCCACAAGAACTTTAAAAAGAATCTTCTAAAATACTACAGTTGGTGTATCAGGAAGTAGTTATCAATTTCAATCTAAACTATAGTGACCATTTAAAATTTTTTTGATTATAGTACAAAGTCAAATTTCATTATCTAACTATTAGTCATACAATGATGATGAATTAAATCATCATTTGAGAAAAAGAAGCAAACAGACCAAATTAAGCTTGTATAGAAAAGGAAGTCATGAGGAAGAGTGAATGCTGCCAACAAAAACAGACAAAATCAGGGAAAAGAACAAGAAAACAACTTGGTTCTCTATTACGGCTCTATCTCCTAACACAAACAGGACTGGTCACCAATGAATTCAGAAGGACCTATATTTTGTTTAGTCCATCAGTAAATATTTACAGAGCCCTCTGTAAAGAGGGCTGTAAAGAGCCAGGCATTTCGCTGGGCCCTGGAGACATGAAGATGAAAAGACCTGCTTCCTGTTTTCAAGGAGCTTAAATCCTTGGGAGATAAATGTGCAAATAAACAGTAGAGCTTCAGTGAGATTATTGCCCCAGTGGGGGCCCACTGCCCCAGGGCAATTCCCTCCTAGAACTGGACCTCTCAAGCACACACTTTATAAGGAGACTTTCTCTCTCAAAGAGAGAGCATATTCTTACATTAGTTGAAGCTATCATAAGTCACAGTGAAGAAAAACGAATCAACTTGAATATAATGCAGCATTTTGAGGTTAGGGACAACTGGGGTATTTAAAATTGTCAGGGTGTGATTTGATTCAGCAATATGGTTTTAAAGGACTGGAGGTTTCTTGTGCAAGGGCAGCCTAACTCTCCATAGAAGACATGGGTACACCCAGTTAGCCCCTATAAGAAAGAGCTGTAGGCTCTGACAAGTCCTGTCTTCTAGCCATGTCCCAGCTGTTAGGATTGCTGGAGCTTGTTCCACACAGCCTACCAAATCTACATATCTCACGTCCCGTACCACACCTGGGATTCCCTGCTCATCCCTGAAAGTCACTGGTATAATCCATAAGAGGCACCTGAACTTCTGAGACAGAAGAAAGGATGTAAGATTGGTTCCAAAGCCAGATAAGTTTAGGAGAAACTTAAATACAACACTTAAATAGTAATACTAAATACTCAGTACTATATTCTGTCCAAAGGCTGTAGCCTTGCCATACATCGGGAAAGTATTCTCAATCAATGCAAGACCTTCACATATTCTTTCTGAAACTCCAATACTTGGCCCAGAGTTCACTATACCATTCTGTATAATATCTTCCAGGAGCTGCTATGACTGAAGGCCAGCATGGGGATAGGACTTAGCCACTTTTTCTGACATGGCTGGGTTGACAGCAGTGGCCATCCAGGGTTGACAGGGGCAGATGCTCTCTTCTTTGGCTATGAAATCCCCCATTGAACAGCTGGCCCACTGAGATGTGAAACCACATCAAAAGTCAGGAAACAGATTTGGCTTCCAAAAGAGCACAACTATTGCCCATACAACCAAGCATACATTGAAACATTTTTCTCTTAGGCCCTGAGTAAAAGTGTCTAGAACTCTCCTACATGCATCTGGGCCTTGAAACTTGAAGGAAAAATTAGTTTTTTAAAAAATGATTCCGATAATTATTCTGTTATAGACTGAACAAATAAAATTCATATGTTGAAGCCCCACCCCTCAATGTGATGGTATTAGGAGGTGGGGCCTTTGGAAGGTGATTTGACTTAGATGAGGTCATGAGGGTGGGATTCTCATGGTGGGATTAGAGCCCTTAGAAGAAGATATCAGAAAGTGCACTTGCTCTCTCTCTCTCTGTCTCTCTCCCTATCCCCACCACGTAAGGACACAGTGGGGAGAAGGTGGCCATCTGCAAGTCAGGGAGAGGGCTCTCACCAGAACCTAACCACGCCAGTACCCTGATCTCAGACTTCAGATCCAGAACTGTGAGAAATAAATTTATGTTACTTATGCCACCCACTCTACAGTATTGTGTTATTGGCAGCCTGAGCTGACTAAGACAAATTCTCAAAGCATAAAATAATTGTTTAGAATTCCATGGTTTTTTGCTTCAATAACAAAATATGTGCAACTTGCATGAAGTTGTAATAAATACAATGATATCAACTAAATGGCGATGCTAAGTTCTTGCATTACTGTGTGTGATGGCACATTTCAGGACTTAACGGGACAAGCCACCTATATAGATATATACATTTAAGCACATCATCTTCACATATAAGCATTTCCATACATCTATTACATAGTTGATGCACAGTCACTAAGTATTGCATTTGCTGTCTTCTGCTCCAGGATTACTTTTCATCTCTCATGCACTCATCAATGCCTAGTACTCCAGTTAGTTAAGACTTACCTCACCAGCTAGGGTCTAGTTAAATAGGATAAGGATTTAAAAAACCACATCTTGTTTATCTTTGAGGCAACAATCCTTGAACATTGCTCAATAAACAAATACTCTTCAATGCTATAATGAAGAACCAAAATAGTCTAAAATGAGAGAGATTTAACCCTATACAGATATTGATGAATATACAGAGATACAGACTGTTAGGTAGAATATATTACAATATAGGCATCTAATTAAAATTTGCATTTGTGTTTCTTAAATACTATAGACAGTCTTAACATGATATATCAATTATACAACTATTCTCTCCATTTCATAAACATTGTAAAATAGAAACTGAAAATGTATTTTACCAGTAAGACAGACCTATCTCATTAAAGCCACTGTAGCCCAGCTCTTGCCTGCTAAGTCCCAGATCTTCGAGGTCCATGCATTTAAATCCTGGGGGGCACTGGTAGCCTTCTTCCAGCTCCGGTGAGCAATGTGTATCTGGGATAGCTAAACTATTCCAGGTTACATTTCTGTGAACAACACACGAAAGGGTTAGACAATTTCAACAACTATAAATGTAGATTAAAATGGATAATGTAATCACTCTTCATTAATAACTGCTGTATACGGACACAGATTTAAGGTTCCTATTCATGAACAGTATTCATAACGTTAATGACACATTAAACATTTTAAAATGATACCTGATTCGTCCACACAGCTCGTTATAAGAATATTATTGTCATTATTGTTTTTGTCTTTAAAGTCCAAGACCCAGATAAGCAAAGGGAGGAATTTTCCTACAGATTTATAAGGAATGTTAACTTGTCTGGGGACTTGTTATTCAGAAAATCCTTAAACTACTGTGGACACAAATTTTACTTCTCTACTTCGAAGCAACACTGAATGATAAGAGTCATTTTCCTTATGGTACGAATACCATGAGTCTCACAAACGACACTTGGCGTTCTTCTGCGTTGGCAGATGTGCAGTTTAGAAAGAAAGCCAGACAGATAAGGTGAGATGGAAGGAACTAAAGGTATCACATTGGAGAGAGAGAGATTAGGGGTGACTCAGTGAGAGCTCTAGGAATATTAAGGTCTTTGAGGCAGACGGTGATATAAGCCTTTTTCATCTTTCTGGAGGACAGGCTGGAGATTAAGCTGATGCAGAAGGATTTAGATACATAACGGGTTTTTTGGTAGTGAGCACAGATAATCACTGGAACAGTGATTGTGGAACCTCATTGTGGGCTGACCTTGAAAATGGGCCCCCAACAGCTGCTATCTGAGGCAATTCACATGGATTGTGCAGAAGCCAAAGTTTAGTCTAGATGATTTCGCAAGCCTCCTAACCCCATGGTTTTATTAGCGTCATTTCACACTGCATCAATGTTTCTAGGCATTTCCTAAATGGGGATCAACCTTAGGACAGTCTCCCGCCCCTCAGCTTAAGGCCAAATTGAGGCCGACTTGTTGGGTCACATTTCTTTTCTTTAATACCTTCTTATCTTCAACTGGCTGCTTCCCTCCCCTGATATAATATGCCTTCTCTAGAGTTTGATGCCTAACTCTCCACAGTCTCTTAGCTGCTTGAGGCCACCACACACACACACACACACACACACACACACACCACACCTGGTGATACCATGTGCAGTTCTGTCTCAGTCATCAACAAAGCTCCAAGGCCTCACCCACCATGCAGACCCCCATGTGTATTCCTTCAGGGCCCTGCTCTCTGTTAGCTGCAAAAGAGCTAATCTGTCTACACATCTCAGGGAATAAGTGTTTAAATAACTGCCCCCTCTGGTCACATTTTAAGCTGGTCCTTTGGACTCCACATGCAAAACCCAAGGGAAAGGCTCTAACTGTGGAAATTACCACTCGGTTGTGGCAGAAAGATATAATTTTAGGCAGACACATCCCTTATGTCTTCTCATTTCACATTCTTATATGTAAGCCAAATGATGCGTCTTCACTTAAGTCTAATCTGACTCCATGTTCCTGATGTGGTACCCACATTAGGACAGTGGTCAGGGGACTGGGCTTCAGCGTTTCAGAATAAGGCTTTCTGAGTTTGATCCCAAGCTCCGCCATTTACTGGTTGTATAGAATTATCAAGTTCTACACGTTTCTAAGCTCAGTTTCCCCATCTGTAAGACAGAGTGAGGAATCGTAATTTAAACTGTAGCTTGTGCGAGGGTTAAATAAAATAAACCAAGTAATGCACAGAGCATAGCACCCAGCGTGCTGCAAGTACTCGATAAATGCTTATTATCAATGATTATTAATCATTACAAGAATAAAATGTAGCATAAATCCTGACATGTAAAAACATAACAATAAAGAATTGTCAAAAGAATAGAAGGAATTTTGGTGTGTGATACTGAAAGCATTTTGTTCACAGAATTGTGCAGCTGAAAGAAACTTTATAGATCACCGAATTCTTCATTTATACTTGAGGAAGGTAAGGTGAAGTTCAGAGAGGGAAAAGTTTACTAGCCCATTAAAATTAGTCATTTTTGTTTCATTTCCAATACTTTAAAAAGACAATAGCAGCAATGTCTAAGAAAACACAATCTACATGAAAAAGTTTCAAAAAACATTATCTTTCAGCTATTCACATGGGAAATTGGACTCTGGAGCATCTGCTGGGTGTGAATTCTAGCTCAGCTTTTACTATATGTGGGACTTCACTGATCTGTGCCTCAGTTTCCCTATCTGTAAGATGGCGGGAAAATGCCTACCTCATACGGCTGTGGTAAAAATGTAATGATTTACATCTCTAAAGTATTTAAAACGGGTACTTGGTAGACAATAAGTGTTAGGTGTTACCAATTGTGACTGATAGTTTGAAATTTGTAGACCACCTAGATTGAAACCCTAGCCCTGGTGTGTACTGCCTCAGTTTCCACACTTCTAAAATGGGGAGAGCAAGTGCACCTACTTTGCAGGGGTGTTTCAATGATGAAATAAGCTAATGTACAAGGAGCTCATGAACAAATAACTCTCAGAATTGTGTTGGAAGTAAGTTTGCCATTCAATAACTGTTAACTATTATGATTCTGTTTTCATTAATTTATAAATATTAAAGTATTTTTTTCTTTTTTGATTCCATTGGTTTTTTTCTTTCATATTAACACTGATTCTCATTTTAAGCACAACCCTCACCAGCACAGATATTATTTTGAAATCTTTTGGCTTCAGAGACAGCAGATTTGAAACACATTATTTTTGCCAACATCAAGCTATTAGCAAATGCTTTTTAGAGACACATTTATTAGATGATTAATTGCTCTGGAACACATGTATCTAAAACCACATGATAATTACTTTTTTAAAACTGAAATGAACATCAAGAGTTTCAGAATACCTATTTGTTATTTATCTTAAGTTTCATTTTTCTCAATTAACAAGAATCATCTATATTTTTATTTTTACTTGTTAACGTTAATTATTTTCTTCTTCATTTTCCCTCAGATATTCACAACAGAACAAGAGGCTTTCTAGAATTAGGGGGCTAGAATTCTTGCTCCAACCAGCCAAATTCTAAATATAGACAATGATTCTCCCAGTCATAATAAATATCCACTCACGCTTAAGTGGGTTTCAAGACCTGCTTTCTTACTCACAGTCAGATTTCTTGAAAAAAGTTATCTACTTGTAACCTCCCTAATTTAATTTTTCAGCCCATTTTCATGATCTCCAATCCATTGAAATTGCTCCTGTCTATTATGCACATGCTACATCAGATTGGAAAATTTTTATTTTTATCTTCTGTGACCTCTCAGCAGCGTTCCGCATAGCTGTTTTGGTAGTAGGCAAAATAACGGCCCGCTAAAGATGTCCATGTTTCTAACCTCCAGAACCTGTGAATGCATTATGGTACATGGCAAAAGGGGATTAAGGTTACAGATGTGAACAAGGCTAAAAATCTTGAGTTTGGGTGATTATCTTGGATTATCTACATGGGCCCAACCTAATGACATGTCCTTAAAAATGAAAAATCTTTCCCAGTTGTAGTTAGAGAGAGAATAGGATGTGACTATGGAAGGAAGGCACAGAGAGATGCAACGTTGCTGGCTTTGAAGATGCTAGTTCTGTCTGTGTTCCTCAGGTCATTCTCCTTATTTCCATCTCCTCCTCCTGTAATGATCTTTAGTACTGAGATGATGTGAGCTTGGTCCTTGTCCTTCCTCTCTTTTTTCATGACGCTCCTTCCCTATGCAATCAAACCCACTTCCATAGTTTCAATTCTCTCTTGTCCTAAATGTCTTTTTAGAGTCGCAGAGTTGCATATCCAACTGCCTATTAGATCTCTCCACTACACCAGAAGTACCTCCAACTCTATCTACCTCACACTGAACTCTGACTCCTTCACCAACATTCTCTTTCATAACAAGTAGCATCATAGCGCCACCATCCAGTGTTGAGCAAGCTTGAGATCTCGGAATCACCTTGATACCTACCTCTTTCTCAACACTGATAACTAATCATTGTGTTTCTCTAAATATCCTCCAAAATACCTTTCGAGCTCATTCAACTTTCTCCATCTCCACCTCCCCAGGCACCACTATCTAGTCTCCTAACTGGCCATCCTGCAGCCACACTTAGCCCTTCTGATCCATTGGCCACAGAGCATAGAGAGAGACTTGCCATAATCACTGTCCTACTCTAAGTCCATCAGTGGCAAATCTTTAAAATGATCTACAAGATCCTAAAGGATCTGGTTCCTCCTTTCCCCAAAGTGTCCTAATGTCCCACCATACTGGCCTGCTCCCAAGTCTTGGTGTGCTCCTTCTACTTCAGGACATTTTCCTCTGCTTGGAAATCTCTCCTCTCCTCTTTCCTTGTTTAACCCCATGTTTTAGCCTTCAGGCCCAGCCTGAATGTCACTTTCTCAGGGGATCCACTCCAAGTCCCTCAGCCTGGGTTAGGTTTCCCTGTTATAATTTCTTAAGGTACCCACACTTTCCACAGCTGGCACTGGGACATGTGTAATTCATGTTTGTGTGCTCAGTTGTTCATTGGATGTCTTCCAAACTTGACTGTTCCCCACTGTAACCTCCAATTCCCATTAGTCCCTCACACAAAATCTGTGATGGTTAAAATTTATGTGTGAACTTGGCTAGACTGTGGTGCCCAGCTGTTTGGTCAAACACTAGTCTGGATGTTGCTGTGAAGGTATTTTTTTTTTTTTTTTTTTTTTTTTTTTTTTTTTTTTTTTGTGAGGAGATCAGCCCTGAGCTAACATCCGCCAATCCTCCTCCTTTTTTTGCTGAGGAAGACGGCCCTGGGCTAACATCGGTGCCTATCTTCCTCCACTTTATATGGGACGCCGCCACAGCATGGCTTACCAAGCAGTGCGTCGGTGCGCGCCCGGGATCCGAACCAGCGAACCCCGGGCCGCCGCAGCGGAGCGCGCGCACTTAACCGCCTGCGCCACCGGGCCGGCCCCAAGTGAAGGTATTTTTTAAATGCAATTAAACATTTAAATCAGTAGACTTTGAGTAAAGCAGATTACCCTTCAGAATGTAGGTGGGCCTCATCCTGTTAGTTGAAGGCCTTAAGAAAAAAGACTGAGGTCCTCCAAAGAGGAAAGAATTCTGTCTCCAGACTGCCTGTGGACTCAAGATGGCAACATCAACTCCTGCTGAAATTCCCAGCTTGATGGCTTGCTCTGAAGATTTTGGTCTTGCTAGTCCCCACAATCACATGAGCCAATTCCTTAAAACAAATTTCTTTCTCTCTAGATATATATCCTATTGGTTCTGTTTCTCTGCAGAACCCTGACTAACACATAGCAGATGCTTAATAATTATTTTTTGAATAAATGAATGAATGTGTCTGTCTTTCCACCATTATTTAAATCTACGGCAGATTTATTTACATACTTATTCATTTGTTCCTAAAGTAACTACAGAAGAAACTCTTCAACAATTGGATCCTGTTATTTTTATGCAATTTTGTAGTGTGATATCTAAAAATTGGCAAGGATTTTCAATTTTTTAAGTTTCTGGCTTTAGTAGTTTCCATGTTTCAAAATGAGTACTGGAATCCCTCAGAGCAGTTAATTGATTTTCAAAAGACTTTAATTATCTGCCTGGCATATGTTTTTTCTTTTTAATTCTTAAAAAAATATCCTATTTACAAATAACATTATATAGGAGTTTGAGATCTAAGAAAATGTGTTCTGAGCTCGTTGCTAAAGTTGTTTATAACAGCCCCAAACAATACCTCAGTACTTTAGAGTTTTATGGTTCTAAGTTAATCATTACTCCTGATAGCGCAGAGCATTGGGCTATCTATTGGAACACAAGCATTGTCATCTCAGTTCAGTGATGAACCAACTTAATTACCTTGGGCAATTCACCTTAACCATTTGGGCCTCAATTTCATCACGTGTAAAAACGAGAGAAATTTTTCAACTATTTAAAAAACAATTCCCGGTATGACCTCATCACACTTTCATATAAAAGAAAAGGTAAACAGAGTGAAACCGTGTGCCCCATTGTCTTCTGTTCCCATCCATCCACTAGAAGCACCAATGCCAAATGCAACAACTCAAGACTTTACGTTCAAATTCTTCTCTTCATTACTCATAGTGTCATCTTTCTCTACTGATATCCAACTGCTGTCACTGCTCATTGTAGCACATGTTGTGTTGGCCTTTTGTAATTACCGTCGCTCATGAACATAACTACATTTATTATTACTTAGCCCCTTTTCAGAAATTGCTTTTCCCATATCCTTAGTGGGGCCATTATATTTTATTTGTTCATTCATTCAAACTAATTATTTTTGATGAGTCTATTCTATGCTACGCAACAGGCTAGGAATGGAGATGACTAAGAAGATATTTCCAACTCAGGGACTTTACTGCCTAATGTGAGAGAGAAAATGGGAAAGCAATGCCCACAGTAGAGCACGAGGAATGTTTAAAAGCTCTCTCTAGCACCAGAGTGTTACAAAAGCACTAAGTAGAAACATCACGTACGACTACAGGTGGGGGATGGTGAGTATTGGGAAAACCGTCCAGTAGGGCTGATGCTTGGAGTGACTATTAAAGGGTCAACAGACACTAGTTCTAGGGATGGGATACGCAACAACATTCTGGAAAGTGGAAATGTCAACGCCTGTGGGTATACAGGAGATAGAGAGGCAGAGCAGGGAGCAGGGAGAGAAAGAGAACATTTTAACCCTTTCATTAGTAGGTAAAACTATTTACAGCTTTTTCTCAGGGATTCTAAATAAGCAGTTGTTACCATACCAAATAATTTTTAAACTACACTTTCAGAGATTTGCAGATTGGGGAAAAAGACAAGGATTTGTGCTTTCCCCAAAATGACACAATGTGACTGATACACTCTGAGCTGACCACAACCTGTCCCTCATCTGTGAGAAAGGCCAAAAAGGTAAAAAAACACTAACTTACAAAAGAGATTATTACTTAATTTAGTAGCAAGATTTTCACAAAATATGCCAACTATGGGAATTTATAGATAGCAATCTTGTTTATGTTGTTCTTACTGTTTTCCCTTGAAGAACTGAAGATAAACAGAATAACGTTGACTTTTCCATAGCCAAATTTGACCCATTGATTGTAAAAGACATTCACAGGGGCCAGACTACAACATATTTCTGAAGTTTGCATTCCATAAGGAAATTGTCGGTGATGCAAAGAAGGAAGTACATGGCACAACAAATCATTACGCAACAGACAATGCTATACACCTTAAAATCATTTTGTTATTTATTGCATCAAGAAGGTTTCTTTTCTATTTACATTGCATGGTCTAGGAAGTAATTATAAAGAGAAGAACACACTTCCAGTTAAACCCATGGAGTGAATACACACATGCCCACATACATACACACACCCATACACACACCATCTTCGCACCTGGGAGAATAGTGAATATGGCCTTTAATACCTTAGGTCACTGCTTGCCTCACTCTTAGCGGTGGGCATGAAAATGGTTCATTTCCTTGCCAAGAGCTTAGCCCTGCATTTAGAGGCTGCCTCCCTCACTGTGTGTGCTGGCAGCAAAGCTGCTCTGGCTGTCAGTCGCCTTTTGGGTTCACTCCAGGGAATCATCTGGCTTTGGTTCCACTCCTGTTTAGCCTCTTCTTTCAGGATTAATTAAAAACGCCTATAAAGTGGCCTGGCTAATTCTAATGCTGTATGCTTCGGAAAACTAACCTCGCCCTGGAATTTGCAGAGATGAAGCTGCTTATTGATTTTTGAAAACTTTTAATTGCTCTGCCTGGACTTTTAGAGGGATTACAAAACAAGGTAAATAGTCTGAGGCGGGAAATAATATTGACATCACACATCTTTTTATAAACAAGTAAATCTGGCACATTTTCTAGGAAATTAGGACATAAATTTCCCCTTACTGTAAAACTGAGAGTATTTTAAGACAATTTTTCCTTTTCCTCATCCTTTCCTGAATGGCTAGATAGGCAAAGCCATAAAGAACTGAATTCATCATGCACTAAAATACTAAATTTATTCAAATACGGTACAAAATTCAAATAACACTATTTTATTTTTAAAAAGTATTTTAAATAGTCATCTTACATATTATATCTGAATAGTTTTTTAATTATATATTTTCCCAAAGTTTACGTCTTTAACTATATCACTCACTACTTTGCCAACAGGGATAAGGGACAATCATGTGACAGGCGCGGGGAGACTAGCATTGGAGGCAGGATCGGGCAATGAATGGATTCAAAAAGAGTATCAGAAAAGCTCAGTATCAGGACCCAGAAGAAGCACTGATCCGCTCTGAACTGGAAATGTGAAAACTGTTTTGAGGTTATAAGACCAAGTCTACTACCCTTGACACTTCCAATCTAGGCCAAGAGCTCTCAAGCAGTAACTCTTCTCCCTCTGCTCCAGGAACTAGAAGATCCAGGGTGAGAGGGATCCATAAGGAGACAGCTGGCATGAGGGAAAACAGCCACCAGAACGTGAGGCCAAGCATATAAGACTTCGGTTGGTGATTTCGCCAGTGAATTAATGTGTGGCAAGGAGCTATTTCCTCCTCTCTCTCAGGATCATAATACACAATTTATGAGATCACATTGCGAATATAAAGTCCCTCAGACATATTAGTCGCTCAGAATATGTTTGTGTTTACTGGATGGGGTTTGGCTGAGTTGTATGGCTGGAGAGCAGGGATTTTTCCCAGTCCAGTAGGTTCCATCCCTTTGGTGCGGTCAAATGAAGCTGAAGGCTCCATAACAGTAAGAACATGTAGCTACCTTAAAAGTGAAGGCCTGAGAAAGATTTAGAAAGCACCAAAGTCCCTGTCCCCAGGCGCCTCAGCCACAAAGTGGCCAATTCAATCATCAGACCTAAAAATACGTAAGAGTCGCTGAACGCATAAGTTCCACTATGTTTCTATTTTTAATTCTTCTGACTCTTCCATTAAAAAAAAACTCATCATTTTGTGAACAGAATTTATAAGACAATACAGTCATGAGTTGCTTAATGACAAGGATATGTTCTGAGAAATGTGCTGTTAGGTGATTCTGTCATTGTGCGAACATCATAGAGGGCACTTACACAAACCCAGATGGTACAGCTTACCACACATCTCGGCTATATGGTACTAATCTTATGGAACTACTGTTGTATATGCGGTCTGTTGTTGACTGAAACATCGTTACGTGGCACATGACTGTAGTTCATTTATTTTCCAAGTACCCTAAAGGATAAACTGAAATTTTATTTGAACCAGCAAAAGAAAACTGCCCAAAATCCAACTTGATATCATCTCTAGTCTAAGTCTTAGTGATGTTTTATATCAAGTCCTATAATCTTCCCCTGGGTGGAGTGACCTTAGAATGTATTGTTCGTACTGAGATTCTCCCGAGATCAAAAAGGAAGCTATCAGTAATTACCCTGAAACAATGGGCTACACCAGGATTATCCTGGGCCTCTGTGATGTGTGGTCCCCTACCTCTGGGTCTTAAAGCTAATGGCCCAGCCATCACAAATATTTACCTGAACTCCTGGTTGAATCCTGCTCTCTGTATAGTAAACTTTTATATACTTAACATTTACATTTACTTACCTTAAAGTTTTTCTAATTATCTCACTCTTGGGAATAAGATTTCATTATTTGATACTAAGCTATGAATAAATTTCTCTCCTTTCTCAGGAATGATAATAAGGCGTCAGGTAAGCCTTCATCTTTTCTATTTCACCTACCAGCTCATTGTCACATGTTCCTGTTTTAGCTTCAGGGAGATTTCTGCCATCACATTTGGCATTTTGTAACACCTGTTTAAGCCACAGGCCATGGCTCTTCTCGAGTTTCTTTAGCATGTGAACGGCTTTGCTTAGTCAAATCTCATTACCTGTTCCATAATTGCCTTAGGTGGCCATTCGTTATCAGAGAAGAATCTAAAGCTTTACCAGTAATGTTATTGAGGACATAGCTAAGATTCCCTTCTATCTCCTTTAAAAGAAATCAGCTCCATTTAAAAGCAAAACTGCGTGTATTGAGTTGCTTCCTTCTTTATCCTGTTTGCCTCATGGATTAAACATAATCAATTCCAGAGGTCAGCTGTGAAGCCCAGAATATGTAGGTTTCTGAACATACACACCTCTGCCTGAAAGCTTTCTCATTATTAGGCTACAGTGCGTGCAAGCCCATTGAGCAGAAACTGGAACAATTGTTAAAGGACAACGATTAAGAGAAATGAGGTCACGACAGCAACTGGCAACACTGATGGCTGTAAGCACAATCTTCGTATCTGACTCAGAGATGTTTATGAGAAATTCCTAGTTAAGAAGTAACAAGAGGAAAGGAAAAAGTTGGAAAAAATTTTTAATTGGAATTTTTATGTTTTCTTTTGACTTTGGACATTTTTTGAGTATCTAAAAGTAAATTCATGTCTGGGCTGGAACTAAATAGTAAAATGGTATCAATAATTTTTCCACTCATGCATGGGACTTTAAACTCCTCAATACTGAACTGAAAATTAAAAGAAAAATGGCATAAATGGTTAGTCTCTGAAATAAGTCATCAAATTTATGAACATTGTTTTTGTGAGCAACATTACTACTATGTGGCTAGTTATGTATTTTCTTCCCAAAATAGTAAATTAAGAATCACATAGACAGAAAGCAAAATATACGTGTATGTACATAATGCTATTAAGCAGATTTTACAAATATGGGAAAAAGAGAAAATGCAGACATTCCCCCATAACTGTTATGTCTCATGTAACTGAAAATTCTGCCAACCTTTATGAAATTCTTCACAAATGTGAACTCCATGTTTAGGATAAAGTAATGAGCGGGAGCTAATATTCAGAATACAAGAGGTCTTTTCATATTTTTTTCAAAGACATTCATTTCTTAGTACGGAGTACAGTACGGAGCTGGCAAAGAGTACTTACTGAAGTGATTCAAGGGCCATCAGTTCAGAAGTCTTCCGAATTTGTATTCTATTTTATGTGTCAAAGTTAAGTTTGCCAGCATGATGCCTGACCTAACTGTGTTAACAAGTTTTAGAATTCTCGCATTCTGACTCGGTTTTTAATAAAATGGTAACTTGAAATCCGCCTCCTGTACTCACTGCTGTTAGAACACAGCGGCTTTCTTACCCAGAGCTTTCTCTGTTCTTCATCTCTATGTCTATTGTCTCCCACCCACACAATATCTTTCTCCACCTTTGCGTTCATTCATAGAACAATCTAGACATATTCTACAGCCTACAGACACTTAAAAAAAAACACCTACAGGTTTTCTTCCACGTCTGTATCTTCCCTCACCCACACAGTCAACTCCTTACTCACCACTTCCTCCAACTTTCCTACTGGAGTTGGTACTAATTCACTGCTTTTCTCCGCTTTTAACATTGCTTTTCTATTTTTTAACTATTTCTCCTTCATTGCATTGCGCAACTTGCTTTCCTCTCTCTGTTCTTTCTTTATTTGCTCTTCTATATCAATTTGTCATAATGTTATTACCATCTGTTTAGATACATTACCAACCATGCCTTCAATAAATAGTTACTAAGTTGTTGCTCTGTGCTAGGATACTTAGTATTGGCAGTAGGAGACGAATCTCTTCCACCTTTTCTCATATGTGTCCTCACAGTGTAATGAGGAAAATAGGGAAAAAATAGCTATCAGTGCCAGGGTGCTAGTTCTGACAAGATGGGCCACATTAAATTCTATTCCTTCCACTACAAACAACTAGAGCTGTTGGATAAATGGCAATATTTAAAAATGCATATCTGGGCTCATAAGAAAGAGAAATACATACCAAAATGCCAAAATATGAGAGAGAACTAAAACCTGGAGGGAGGGAAGTACACGAATTGACAAAATGATGCTGTGAATGGGGGCTAAGTATCCAGTATCCAAGAGCTAGGTTTTTGTTTTTGTTTTTGTTTTTGTGAGGAAGATTAGCCTTGAGCTAACATCCGATGCTAATCCTCCTCTTTTTGCTGAGGAAGACTGGCCCTGGGCTAACATCTGTGCCCATCATCCTCTACTTTATATGGGACGCCGCCACAGCATGGCTTGACAAGCGGTGCGTTGGTCCAAGCCCGGGATCTGAACCTGTGAACCCCGGGCCGCTGAAGCAGAGCGCACGAACTTAACCACTACGCCACCAGGCCGACCCCCAAGAGCTCAGGTTTTAATGCCCACGTGAGACAGAAGACAGGGTCCTGAGCCCATGTAAGGCTGGGAGCTGGAAATGTGCCCCCATGCATAAAACTAGGTTGTAATTTAAAAGAGTTTCAGAATGTGATGTTGGTGAAGGGATAGTCAAATAGATCAAACAAGCCCAATAGAGACCATAGGTGCAGACCCAAATATAGACAGGGAATTAGTAAACGAGAAAGGCAGCATTAAATTCAGTGGGTAACAGCACATAAGAAATAGTGCGGGGACAACTGCACAACCATATGAAGAAAATTAGATTCTACTTCACATAAATAAAACGTTTATAAACATTTTCAGTAAGATATACTTGATATACAATAAACTGCCCATATTAAAATGCACAGTTTGATAAATTTCTACATATGTAAAGAACCACAATCAACATAATGAACATACTGATCAACCCCAAAGGTTTCCTAGTGCCTCTTGGTAATCCCTTTATTCCTATAAACCCTTATCCCTAGGCAACCACTGGTTTCCTTTCTATCATTATAGATAAGCTTGCATTCTCTAGAATTTTATACAAATGGAATCGCAGAATACGTAATCTTTTTCCTCTGCTTCATTCACTCAGCATAATTATTGTGAGATTCATCCAAGATTTTGTGTATATCAATATCTCATACTTTTTTATGGCTAAATAGTATTCTTTATATGGAGATATCACAATTTGTTTATCCATTTACCTGTTGATAGAAATTTGGGTTTTACCAATCTGGGCTATTAAAAATAAAGTCACTATGTATGTATAAATCTTTGTATGGACACATGTTTTCATTTCTCTGGTTAAATACCTGAAATGGAATGAATGGGATATAAGGTAGGTGTCTGTTCAAGTTCTTAAGAAACTGCCCAACTGTTTTTCAAAGTAGTTATACCATTTTCCATTCCCATCTTATTTAAATAAGAAATGAAAATACTCTGACAGTATTACGTTAGCACACTCCCCATTCTGCCACACTGAGGAAAATTTGTAAATGTACAACTTGGATCTGCTTAATCTACTTTCCCACAGGGTTACATTTTTCAGTCTGGCTTTTCTTGAATATTTGTCTTAAAAATTGGACAAAACAATTTTGAGGAAGCAGAGAATATACAACAGAATACATAAACACTTTAAAAAAAATTAGACACAGAGGTGTTTCTCATGACAATTGCAGCAATGTCCTTGTTAATCACTTCGATTAAAATGCAGTTAGCAGATAAACTTACCCTGGTTTCGTGTCATTTACTACACAGTGATACGTAAACGTTCCAAACATCTGAACTCCTAAAATTCCATAAAGAAGTAGAAAGAAAAGTAGGAAAATTGAAACACTCCATATTTGTTCTCCTGATCGCCTAGGGAAAACAAAGTAGGTGAAATTTACAAAAAATATCATAAACTTTCCCCCTTAACTTATGTAAAAGCAGTGCTCACTTTAAAATATTTGTAATTCTGGTCCTTGGTAGTTCAAATCGGAAATAAATCCGGAATGCTCGGATCATAATTAGTGGCCGTGGGATTCGTAACATGCCCCAAGGTGACATCTGATCAACAATATCAGCAATTTCAAATACCTGTAAATTAAGAGGTGAATGAACAAGTTTAGACTTTCCCTTAGCATTGCTTGTGGTCATGGCATATACAGTCAGCATCAGCAGGTGCATCCCGCACCCTGAACTTTGCCCTACACTACTTTCCACTGAAATCAATTTTCTTTTGAGGATATTTTGAAGTCAAAGCTATCTTGAGAGAAACAAATACATAAACTAATGAAAGTGTCATTTATCTTGTTCATTTCCTGTATAATTCATTTTTATTACAAAAACAAGTGCCAAGTTAAAATATAGAATAAGTATGTTATGTCTTCCTCACTAACAATGTTCTTTGGTGGAAATTCCTGAATATCCAGAAAATAAAGTAATGGAGAAGTTGTTAAAAATATGAAAAAATATGAAAAAGAATTGTTTTTTGTTTACTAACAAAGGAAAAATGATAATTAGAAAATGTTTGTCAATCATACAATAGTTATTAAATGGAGAAGAGCACATTACTGAACGAAATTAGATTGTTGGAGAGTTGAGCTTTATAAAAATAAGGACCTCTTATCAATAAGCATTATGACGAGTTCGCAGGATGGACCCTGAATTTATTTTACTCTGAATTTATTAACGACAAATATAGCAACTTTAGTTGAATTAAATGCAAAATCAAGTCTGAATGAACGCATGGGGATGAATTTTACTGTTTTCCAACAAAATCCCTTCTTTGGGCCTTTTTAATATATGTTCCCTATTTTCATAGTAAGGCAATTTCTATTTGAAATATAATATATTATGTTGACCAAGATGTATCCCAATGTATCTATATTTAACTGCTTTTAGTCAGGATTTAGTCACTCAAAAGAATGGAATTTTTTTAATTTCATTTTTTATTCTACAAATACAGAAATCTCATGTTCTTTTCTTTATTTCAATGAATTTTTTTATATCTCTTTAATACGAAATAATTTCCTATAGTATTGATTTTCATTTCTGATTGAGAAATAATTCATACATGTGACTGGCAATGATTAAAACATGAGGCTTTTTTAAATCAATTAACATATAAAGTAACATAACGTTGTAGGAAATTACACAATCACATTTGATGTAGATTCTCTAATATTTCCATTTAGATTTTCAATGCAAAAGATGCCCATTATGGAAAATATCCCCTTGTAATTTAAAAAGTTTCAATTACCTGTAACACCAATGAAACCCAGAGGCAAAAGACCATAAATCCATCAAAAACACACCAGCGATCTTTCACATAGGAACTGTCCCCCTAAAAACAAATTTCACATGGCATTAGCAGGCAAAATGAATTCCAAAAAACATCTGTGGAGGGAAGAAATCAAGTGTTGATTCAATAAAAGCTGTCCACAATTTTTGTATCATAATTTAACAGATTTTCAAAAGCAATACTTTTAGTATCTTAAATGGCATGATAGGTGAGGAAAATAATCTATAAAACACAAGTAACCGCAGAACTTTGTGTGTAAAATTTTAAATTCACGCCAAGGGAAAACATCACTACTTTTTCTCTTAGCCACACAGATTCTATCACGTAAAGAACCAGGGGCCAGTCTACTCAACAGGTGGCTTAGGGCGTGCACCAACTCTGTCTCTACGAGAACAAGAGCACACAGTGGTCAGTGCGAAGGCCTTTCAGCCTGTGGGATCAATCACCACTAGTGGGAAATTAACCAGGAATTCACCTCGACCTAAATTAAAACTAAAGAAGAAAAAACTTGCCTTCATTTTCAAAGGAAACATACATTGACTTTAACTTGAATTGCGATTATTTATGTAAAAGAAAGGTAAAGAAGATACGCTACTTCTATAGGGAAGTAATTCGACATTAGAATTTATAAAATGAGAATTTCAGAAAAATTTTCCTTTGGAATAACAAAACAGAAAACCCCATGAGGTTGAAATTGGAAACCTTCAATAGAAAGAGGCCTTTGCTTCCTTAGGAGTGCCCCATTAAGTCACTGGTTCTGTAGTAACCCCTGAAACTCAATTCTGAATTAGTCACATCTATCACTACCAGCTCTGCCTAACCTCTATTTGCTTAGAAAAGAAAAATAGGAACAGAATGCCAAAGTTTTAAATAAAATAATAAAATTTGTTGCGGGATATTTATGAAAATGAAATAATTTCCAGAACCTTCCACCCTTAGTAACAGATAGGTTATCAAAAAGTTTCCTTCAGAAGTTTCTACAAATAATTTATGTTGGTCACAAAACTAACAGTATGATAAATCACTTAATGAAAGTTATCTGACCCAGATATCAAGTATAAACTCAACTTAGTAAACATTGGGTAAGCACCTACTCTACATAAGAGAGTGTATAATGCTTAGTGACACACACACACAACCCTCCCCCAACAATCTTGTGTTGAACAACAGATATGCACACACTCAGCTAATACATGAGGCAGAATAACTTATTATAAAGCTATAAACGTAGTGGGAAAGATGGGAAGATTAATTTTTTGGAGCGTTTAGAGGAGACAATGCTAGTTCCCAAATGAATATCCAAATAATTTTATCAGTGGCAACAGAATTAAGCAAATGTGGTGTGCATTTGAGAAGACTCACAAAAGAGACACAAAAGCAAATTCTGAGGCTTGGGGTCAGGATGACTGGGAGGTCAATGACTCTTTTAAATTAAGTGTTATGATCATCCTATGATGATTTAAATCTGTTGAAGAGAAAAACTGCATCTCAGGATGTCACTGGTTATGTATACACATACATGCATATTAAGTATAGCACAAATAATTTAAGGATATTATAGTTGTCTTCAAAACCTCATGAAGCATCTTTTACTATAAGCATCATATTTGCCTTTATACTGCACAATTAACTGAAAATATAAATTAATTATAATCTAAATATAGACAATATAGCCAATATAAATTGAACTTTCTCTGAGCCTAATTTTGATTCACATCCAAAAAAATAATGGAATATAAATTACATAAAGTTGTGCTTTGAAGATTCCCTTGAGGTGCTTAATATATTAAACAAATTTGTTCATTTGTTCATTCATTCACTCAATGTATAGAACACCTCTATGTTTTAGGCAGTGTTCAAGGCACCAGTGTCACAGGAGTGAACAAAACAAAACTTCTGCCTTTGTGTAACTTACATTCTCAGTTAATTTTTAAAAATGTAAAATATATAGTATACGTTGATAAGTCTTACGCAGAAAAATAAAAATGTATGTTTTCAAATTGACTTTTATTAAACAAATGTGTTCTTTACTTATATGTTAGGCTAAAAGGGAGAGACAAATATCACTTGATCTTTATTTTAAGAAGTAGGCATAGTTGTGATTGTTTAAAAAATGCAAAGAATTCCAAAAATCAAAACTGAAATTTTATGGGACTCAGCAGAGAACTGTTTTAAAATAGGGACAGTTAAAAGTAAATGTTAGGCAGGAAAAAGAATAATTACAGATTATTGGGTACACAGACACCCAAATAGGATGAGTTTATACGGTATTTTTCCCAAACAGTATTATTATTTTATTTCTTTTTTGTCATTAAAAAATGTTATATGTAGTGTCACTACAATTAACCTCTTTTGTTGTTTATAATCTGCTTTAGTAACAAATTATATTCAATAAAATACAGGGTGAGAGCTTCTCAGTATATTGAGGATCATGTAAAATGTAAAAAGTGAGGCTAAACAGTGATATCTCCCTGGGAGAGGAACGGAGTGGCCAGGACCCAAGGGTGGGAGAGAGACCTACTTTTCACAGTATATCCATACATATGTCTTTTGACTAATGTTCATGTGTTACATTTTTTTAAATAGATTTTCAAAATTAAATTTTTTAAAAAGTGAACATTTTAGGTTTAACAAAAATCACTTTGTCAGTTGGCACAAATAAAATAAAATTTGAAAAAATTTGGCCTCAAAAATTCAGAATGTAAAGCTATCAATAACAGAGTCGGCTGAATTTTTGTTTCTTATTTACTCTACAAATTTGTTTGCTAAGGAAACTTATGTTTCAAAGCTGACCTAAAGTATATTTTGAACTATCTAAAAGGATGGATTATTTTAAATCATTTTAGAAACCCCAGTGGGGATCCCAAATAAAACAAAGGCATGCAAACACATTCTAATTTCAAATGACCTCCTGGCTTAGCAAAACTTCTACTTTATAACATAGAAAACTATTTCTGAGTTAGGAAGTAATTTTAGTTGCATTGTTTGGAATGTTTTCTGCTTTAGACTTTCCAGAAATTCACAGTGGCATTTTCCCGTCGTCAGTAAGACCTCCATGCACTAGACGGTATGTAATGGTCAATTAGAACTGGCTTCTTTTTACTTTCCGGTAAAATACGTGAAATAATCCACTGTGCATAAGTTTTGCATATTATTTTTCTGGTTCATGTTCCCAAGAGTCATCCAATATTTGTAAAAACCTTTAATAAGCTGTATTATAGTGACCTGGGATATAAAGACCAGTAGTACTCAGATTTTTCCCATCATTTTTTTTTTTTAATCTTTTGCTCTTTAGGGTTCATTGTTCTTCATGCTGTTCTGTCTTCTTGAAAAATTCTCCCAAGTCTGTGCCAGCTTTTTCCTCCAGATTCTGATCTGACCGCAACCTCCTCTGATCAGCTTTAGCACACACATCACGCAACAAGCAGAAACTCAGCTCATGTACATAAATAATGTTCATATCGTGTAACTTACAGAATAGTCCTCTGTGATCCCTATCTGGTGGTTTAATGAATTTATAGTTTAGTCCCTCCCTTTTATCAGATCTAATGGCAAAGTCTGAGTGTCCTACTTAAATCTTCTCTAAACGTACTCTCTGGTGTTGCATTAAAAAAAAAGTCTACTCCCCATTGTAAATGCTTGAGTCTGTTCTGAAGATTACTAGCAACTTGAGACTTTAAACTGGACGATTTCGGGTGGTATTGCCAGCACTGGCACAGAGTGCGACATACAGCAGACATTAAATGAATGGTTAGATAAGCACATGAACCATGTCTCAGAGAGCTTCTGTAGATTCCAGTGCATACAGTAAGAAGTCAGCTCCCATGCTTTATGAATGCACCTGTCCATCCATCCATCCACTGAAACTACTAGCATAGTTCCTTAAAAGAAATGATTCTCTGACTCCTGGCAAAGAAGGAAAGACGTAATACCTTTCAAGATAATATCTTAAAGTGAAGACTCTTTTCCTCTGAGATCATGCAAGACCACAGATGAAATTATGGGATAACTTTTGGATACTTCCTGGATTAGTATAGTTTGAATAAGCAGAGCCTACATGCTATGCAAATAGGAATAGGGTCAAGGTTTATAAGTAGAATAAAGACCTTATTTTATATCTCTTTATCTTTATTTTATATCTCTTTACTGGTAAAGAGAATACAGACTTTGAAACGTGGCACTTTGAAATATAATCTTGTATTACATTTTGTGTCTGACATATTTATTAAATTGTCTCTTTTTCAATTTGCATGTTCAAAGCCTCTTAACCATAACTGGTTAAAGGTTGCTATGATTCAATTTATGAGTATGTCCAGACCCTTTTAAAATCCTACTGTATTAATGCCTGAGTTATAACATTTGCAAAAAATAAAGTGTCCCTTTTCCCTGCTCTCAATATATGTAACCAGAACCTATTACCCACGAACGTGCAGTGGTACTCGAGAAATTTTAACACCTCCAATATGAAAGGAAGATTTTAATTTGTTTGTTGCATCAACAAGACATGGAGGGTACAGAGTGCTTGAGCTGTGGGCAGAAATCAGCATGCTGGTGGCTGGGGAGATGAGTTATTCAAGAGCTGTCTGTCAATTTTTATAAAGGTAAACACTTGGAGGCTGCCAATCAATTATACAGTATAAGAGACTAACTTAAATTGCCATGCAAGTATTTAACAAGCGGAGACACCAAACACATTTACCTGAAGACATTTATAGGGATACAGTTTGCGGTTTCCCAATGATGTGCACTGGTAGAGTTTCACGAGCACATGATTTATTATCCTGAGTTCCCAGGGCCCATCTGTCACTGTCTTAGCATTATTATTTATTTCTTCAACAGTGCTCAGAGGATACACGTTACTTTTACCAAGGTCTATTGCCAGATGAAAAATAGACAACTGAGAATCATCTGAAGAATTCGGTCTGCAATACACGGGATGCTCTGCAACAGCACAAACATCTATCACTCAAATAGTTGGTTTTTGCCTCTAGGGATTTGGTGAGCTAGAATGCTTCTCAGAACAGGAATTAGTGGGGGAGGCAGTTAGAACAAATTATTGGGGAGCAGGAATTAATTGGCAGATAGCCTCAAGCCTGGGAAACATTATAAAATCTGTGAAATCCTTAAAAAATACATTCCTCTAACAAAAATTTTTAAAGACATTTCTTCCTGGAAGGATTTTCTGCTTCAATTTCTCTCTCCTGTAGTGCATCAAGCATGTTACCTCCACAGTGAACTTCTCAAATACAAATTAGATCGTGTCACTCATGGATTCGAATCACCCATGCACCTTTACTGACCACAGAATGCAGTCTGAGCTCTTTGCAGGACACGCGAGGCCCTCTGCCGTGCAGCAGGGCCTGCCTTCAAAGAATCCTCTCTAGCTGCTCCCTGTGCACATCCCATCTGCTGCTCCTAAATACTTAGAGCTCTCCAAAGCACCAGGCTGTTGACGCCTTTGTGTCTCGGAGTAGTCCTTTTCTCACTCTGTGAAATGCTTTACTTCCACCCCCTATCACCTGTGCCATAGACCACATTTACTCATCCTTCAAGATATCACTTTACATTCTTCTTTCTTCAAGATTTCTATGATATCCCCAGGCAGAAGTTTTCACTCTTTTTTTGTGCCTTCTCCCCCCTATACCTTTTACAGACCACTATTACAGCATTTTCACAAAACACTGAAGGTCTCTCACTATCCGAATTCTAACTATACAAATATTCGCTATTTATAATATGTGCAAAAATATTTGCCTCCAAATCACTATGCAACTAGAAGAACCACTATAATGAATCTGCGCATGTGCCAGTGGAAACATTTAAGTTGTCCACGAATCCTGCAAGAAGGTATAGTGTGCAACACAGGTATAACTCTGTTGTTCTTTTGGGCTAAATCTTATGCTGGCATTGTTTAAATACTTAATAATAGATAAGTGTTAAGTGCATCACTACCTTCCTCTTCCCTATGTTCCCCCTGAAGGTTAGCCTTTCACGGGACCCACGACTTGAGTCTACCAGTCTCGGTCCATTTGATTGTATTTCACCTATTGTGAGACATAGTCTCCCCTCCCCCCAACAGAGTTTAACATTTCTGAATTTAGAAGGCATCTTATAATTGATGCATCAATTACAATCTTACATCTTACAATCAAAGTGCAATTAGCAGCATTTTTTCTTTTTTAAAGAACCGTAAAGTAATGCCGCATCCTAAAATTGATGACCTCACAGATGCAATAATATACAGTAGGCAGTACTTGAACACATTATTTCTTTGCTTATTTACATAAGAACATACATTCCCATTTTTTTTTTTTGATTTTTATTGATATTTTAATGGTTTCTAACATTGTGAAATTTTGGGTTGTACATTTTTGTTTGTCCATCACCCCATATATGACTCCCTTCACCCGTTGTGCCCACCCCCCACCCCCCCTTCCCGGGTAACCACAGTCCAGTTTTCTCTGTCCATGTGTTGGTTTATATTCCACATATGAGTGAGATCATACAGTGTTTGTCTTTCTCTTTCTGGCTTATTTCACTTAACATAATACGCTCCAGGCCCATCCATGTTGTTGCAAATGGGACGATTTTGTCTTTTTTTATGGCTGAGTAGTATTCCATTGTATATATATACCACATTTTCTTAATCCAATCGTCAGTCGAGGGACACTTAGGTTGCTTCCACTTCTTGGCTATGGTGAATAATGCTGCAATGAACATAGGGGTGCATAAGCCTCTTTGGATTGTTGATTTCAGGTGCGTTGGATAGATTCCCAGTAGTGGGATGGCTGGATCATAGGGCATCTCTATTTTTAATTCTTTGAGGAATCTCCATACCGTTTTCCATAGAGGCTGCACCAATTTGCATTCCCACCAGCTGTGTATGAGGGTTCCTGTTTCTCCACAGCCTCTCCAACATTTGTTGTTTTTTGTCTTGGTGATTATAGCCATTCTAACGGGCGTGAGGTGGTATCTTAGTGTTGTTTTGATTTGCATTTCCCTGATGATTAGTGATGTTGAGCATCTTTTCATGTGCCTATTGGCCATCTGTATATCTTCCTTGGAGAAGTGTCTGTTCATTTCCTCTGCCCATTTTTTGATCGGGTTGTTTGTTTTTTTGTTGTTCAATTGTGTGAGTTCTTTATATATTATGGAGATCAACCCCTTGTCAGATGTATGTTTTGCAAATATTCTCTCCCAGCTGGTTGGTTGTTTGTTCATCTTGATTCTGATTTCATTTGTCTTATAAAAGCTCTTTAGTCTGATAAAGTCCCACTTGTTTATTTTTTCTTTAGTTTCCCTAGTCTGGGTAGGCATGTCATCCGAAAAGATTCCTTTAAACCCAATGTCAAATAGTGTGTTGCCTATATTTTCTTCTATGAGTTTTATAGTTTCAGGTCTCACCTTCAGGTCTTTGATCCATTTTGAGTTAATTTTTGTGAATGGCGATAGCACATGGTCCACTTTCATTCTTTTGCATGTGGATGTCCAGTTTTCCCAACACCATTTATTGAAGAGACTTTCCTTTCTCCATTGCATGTCCTTAGCACCTTTGTCGAAAATTAGCTGTCCGTATATGTGTGGTTTTATTTCTGGGCTTTCAATTCTGTTCCATTGATCTGTGTGTCTGTTTTTGTACCAGTACCATGCTGTTTTGATTACTATTGCTTTGTAGTATGTTTTGAAGTCAGGAATTGTGATGCCTCCTGCTTTGTTCTTTTTCTTTAGGATTTCTTTAGCTATTCGGGGTCTTTTGTTGCCCCATATAAATTTTAGTATTCTTTTTTCTATTTCTGTGAAGAATGTCATTGGGATTCTGATTGGGATTGCATTGAATCTGTAGATTGCTTTAGGTAATATAGACATTTTAACTATGTTTATTCTTCCAATCCACGTGCATGGGATATCTTTCCATTTCTTTATGTCATCGTAGATTTCCCTCAATAATGTCTTGTAGTTCTCATTGTATAGGTCCTTCACCTCCTTGGTAAGATTTATTCCTAGGTATTTTATTCTTTTTGATGCAATTGTAAATGGTATTATCTTTTTGAGCTCTCTTTCTGTTAGTTCATTATTAGCATATAGAAATGCAACTGATTTTTGTAGATTGATTTTGTACCCTGCAACTTTGCTGTAGTTGTTGATTGTTTCTAACAGTTTTCCAACAGATTCTTTAGGGTTTTCTATATATACAATCATGTCATCTGCAAATAGTGAGAGTTTCACTTCTTCGTTACCTATTTGGATTCCTTTTATTCCTTTTTCTTGCCTAATTGCTCTGGCCAAAACCTCCAGTACTATGTTGAACAGGAGTGGTGAGAGTGGGCAGCCCTGCCTCGTTCCTGTTCTCAGAGGAATGGCTTTCAGTCTTTCCCCGTTGAGTATGATGTTAGCTGTGGGTTTGTCATATATGGCCTTTATTATGTTGAGGTACTTTCCTTCTATTCCCATTTTATTGAGAGTTTTTATCATAAATGGATGTTGTATCTTGTCAAATGCCTTCTCTGCGTCTATTGAGATGATCATGTGGTTTTTATTCTTTGTTTTGTTGATGTGATGTATCACGTTGATTGATTTGCGGATGTTGAACCATCCCTGCGTCTCTGGTATAAATCCCACTTGATCATGGTGTATGATCTTTTTAATATATTGTTGTATTCGGTTTGCCAATATTTTGTTGAGGATTTTTGCATCAATGTTCATCAGCGATATTGGCCTGTAATTTTCTTTCTTTGTATTGTCTTTGTCTGGTTTCGGTATCAGGGTGATGTTGGCCTCATAGAATGATTCAGGAAGTGTTCCATCTTCCTCTATTTTTTGGAATAGTTTGAGGAGGATGGGTATTAAATCTTCTTTGAATGTTTGGTAAAATTCACTGGAGAAGCCATCTGGTCCTGGACTTTTATTTTTTGGGAGGTTTTTGATTACTATTTCAATCTCTTTACTTGTGATTGGTCTATTCAGATTCTCCATTTCTTCTTGGTTCAATTTTGGGAGGTTGTATAAGTCTAAGAATTTATCCATTTCTTCTAGATTGTCCAATTTGTTGGCATATAATTTCTCATAGTATTCTCTTATAATCCTCTGTATTTCCATGGTATCCGTTGTAATTTCTCCTCTTTCATTTCTAATTTTATTTACTTGAGCCTTTTCTCTTTTTTTCTTAGTTAGCCTGGCTAAGGGTTTGTCTATTTTGTTTATCTTCTCGAAGAACCAACTCTTTGTTTCATTAATCCTTTCTACTGTTTTTTTGGTCTCAATATCATTTATTTCTGCTCTGATTTTTATTATTTCTCTCCTTCTGCTGGCTTTGGGCTTTGTTTGTTCTTCTTTTTCTAGTTCTGTTAGGTGTAATTTAAGGTTGCCTATTAGGGCTTTTTCTTGTTTGTTAAGGTGGGCTTGTATCGCTATGAGTTTCCCTCTCAGGACCGCTTTTGCTGCGTCCCATATGGTTTGATATGGCATGTTATCATTTTCGTTTGTTTCCAGATAGTTTTTGATTTCTCCTTTAATTTCATCAATGATCCATTGGTTGTTCAGTAGCATGTTGTTTAATCTCCACATTTTTGTCACTTTCCCAGTTTTTTTTTCCTGGTTCATTTCCAGTTTCATAGCCTTATGGTCTGAAAAGATGCTTGTTATGATTTCAATCTTCTTAAATTTATTGAGGCTTGCTTTGTTTCCCAACATATGGTCTATCCTAGAGAATGTTCCATGCGCGCTTGAGAAGACATACATTCCCATTTTTGTTGGATGCATACAAAACATCCACTACTGAATTCAATAAGTACAAATGATTGAGCAACGGGTGTTTTAAATGCTGTTTATTATACAGAAAAATGCAGGTGGATTATTATCTAGTATTAGAGAGCGATTTAGTGATATTTGGAGAAATTGGTTGGGCTTGCTGTAATGCATTATTAGTTTCCCCATTTAAAATAATGGAAGACAGGTTCCTGTTTTCTGAAAATATGCTATCCAACATGTTCTCAGGAACAGATTGAATGCAGAAAATGAGGAGGGCCTGCACGTGCTTTACAAGCCAGTTCACAAAGTGGGCCAGGCGTTCTCCGAGGCCAGGGGCCCTGCTTGGTTTTGCCCCTTCTCCTGGGGCAGTTACAAGCTCACTGTTAAGTGTGCGATCAATGTTTGCTGAATGATTAAAGGGAAACTTGAAAACTGTGCCTGGGTTTAAGACTGTAACGCTTATATTTATATTATACTTATATCCTAAATATCTTAAATTTTTAATACCTTAAATTTAAATTTATACATAGTTTAATATATTTGGGAAGCCACTCGGTCAATAAAACTAGTGGACAACACTAGAAAACCACAGCTTCAGTACTTTTGTTTTGAAAAATAAAGCTTCTGGGTTTGGTTTGTTGCAATAATTTTATAAACTAGGCATTATTAGATTACATTATCTTAAGCACTAGGTATGAATTTTAGGTGTGCCATAACATTGCCAAACCAGGCTACATATAATTTTAAAGAGTTGTGTATGATAAATGGGTAACAATACACTGGTTTGCTTCTATAAATATTTTATTATGGACTAATATAGTTTTATGCATGGAAAAAACTCTTCCAAAAATACAAGACCAGCATTCCCCAAATCTCTGACATATGTGTACATTGACTCACACACACTCTTCCACAGAGAAGACATATGACACACTGGAGTTACTCGCTTAATCACTAAATCTGACTGGTCCTTAGAAATATTTTAGTTGAAAATCAGTGCATACTAAACATTTAATATTTGAACAGCTAAAATATACATCTCTGTTCCAAACAATGTGAAACTTACTAAGAAAAGTATAACCTGATGCTTAAAATAGAACATGATGTGCACATATATGCCCCATATGTATTCATAATGTCCCTATATACATATGAAAAAACACAAGTTTAAGTCCTATAAGTGAACAAACACAGCACATCTTTGCAAATTATTTTGGGTAAAGAGGCTAAAAACTTGAGTGAGAGATAAAAACTTCAGTGCTACTGACAAATGAATTAGGTAGAAAAAGCATGGAAATATCTTGAAAAAATGTTTTTTAGCAGACAAGTGCTTAATAAAAGTTTAAAAAATTATAGTAGGGTTAATTGATAAGAGCATAGTAATTCAAACTTGAGTAACATGAAGGCCTCTAAAAAATTATCATAGAGCCTCTATGTGGGCTGATGTATTTTATTATGATGCAACTTAAACACCTACATATGTACATATTTTTCATGCAACTGTAAAACCAAAACAAATTTACAAATACAAAAATACAAAGCCAATAACATTTAAATTAGCAACATAAATTTACTGTGACAGATGATTTTTTTGCTAAAACTAAGTCTGACTAAAAGTTTAAGGTTTTTTTCCCAGCTTTATTGTATAATTGACAATTAAAAATTGTATATATTTAAGGTGCACAACTCCATGGTTTGATATACAACTCAACAGCAAAAAATTAATAGATAAATAACCCAATTTTAAAAAGGGCAAAGGATCTGAATAGACATTTCTCAAAAGAAGACATTCAAATGGCCAAGTATATGAAATATATGAAAAGGTGCTCAACTTCACTAATCATCAGGGAAATGCACATCCAAACCACAAGGAGATATCACCTCACACCTGTTAGACAAGAAATAACAAGTGCTGGTGAGGATGTGGAGAAAAAGGAACCCTTGTACACTGTTGGTGGGAATGGGAATTGGTACACCTATTATGGGAAACAGTATGGAGATTCATAAAAAAATTAAAAATAGAACTACCTTATGATCCAGCAATCCTACTTCTGGGAGAGTAAGTTAACTTTTAAATACAAGCATGTAATCTCAAGTCCAATTTACTCTTTGATCTGTGTCTAACATGCATGTTTGCAGAAGTATGTGGTACAAAAATGATATTAATAAAGTTATAACTTTTTTGGGAGGGCCACAATGGTGAAAATTCAGTGAGATGATACATTGAAAGCTTGGCTCAGGATAATCAGACCTCATACTTAACCATATTTAACCAAAATCTCAGCTAGCATTTAAACAGTGAATATCAGTTTTAACGAGACATGAAGCTGTGCTGATTACTTCAAGATAATGTTAGCAACGCAATATTATTAAAATGTGCATTAGGTTTGTGTTTAATCCAATTATTCCTGAATGAAAAACAGAAAAATTATATCTGATGTTAATTTTCAATTCTTACACATTGAAAATAAAAAAAATTGGTTTTAGTAAATAACTCATCGTCCAAATGTTGATGGAAGTCAGAAAATACTAGAAATGTCTCATTTGCAGCATTTTGAAAAGAACCTGGTCATAAATCAAGTTTTTTCTTTGTTAACGATTGCTTCAACTTCTAATATTTAAACTACTAAAACCTCTGTTCATTCAGTGCTCTGTTCACTTGGAATGAATATATAATTTATGTATCAAGTCCACCTCTGTTCTTTTTATCATTACACTGTGAAGATTAAAGCAATGCCTACTGTCATTTTCATAATGTGAAATTCATTTTAATTTATTAAATAACTTAAGAAACAAAACTAGGAACATGGCATGCCTTCGTTCATTCTAATTGGGATGTCAAAGAAGTCAATACATGGTAATTTCAATCTCAAAGAGCTCCACCCAGAATAGTCAGAGATTGCCATTGCCTGAATGACCAATATACACAAGTGCCAGGGTCATCCAAGGCTCTCGGGAATCACAGAATTCAAAATAGGGCCAGGCTATGCCGGGGAGTAAAGTTACAGTTGCATAAAAGAGTCCTCTCATACTCTCAAAATACCAACTTTCCTTCAAGTTGACCTCTTGGTTTAGCTACCAATTTTCAGAATTTAAGTGTATCTAAACCTAATGCTTCGAATAGCTGGCCCAGCACTTGTGGAAGACCCAGACAATTTTGGAATCATCCTGAAATCCGTTCACTGAGGCATGGCAGGTGCCCACAGCTCCCGTGGACCAACAGTTTCCCAGTGGGCTGTGGATCACATCTTAGAGAACACTGCATTTCCTGGGGTCCATGCTTAATTGCACTCACGACAGACTCTGTGAGTCTCTGAGTTTACTGGTTTCTTGGTAAGTGCATCAGGATTGCTGTGGCTTTGACAGTTCCTTTCACGTTCAATTCCTGTACTGAAATGAATTTCTCTTTTTGTATTTCTACCCCAATTTTCTGTGTCTCATCCCACAAACTTCAGAAAGCCTTTTTCAAAGCTACTTACAATATCTGGCAATAGCAAGCAGCTGGCTAGTCAAGTAACTAGCTGGAACCAATTGTGCAGTGAGTGGAATAGTGTCCCCCCAAAATCCATGTCCACTCAGAAGCTCAGAAAGTGACCTTATTTGGAAATAAGGTCTTTCAAAGATGTAATTAGTTAAGATGAAGTCATTCAGGCTTGGGGAAAGCCCTAAATCCAACTATCAGTGTCATTAAAAGAAGAGGAGAGGACACACAGAGACACACAGAGGAAAGAAAGCCACAAGAAGACAGGAGCAGAGAATGGAGTGATGCAGCTATGAGCTAAGGAATTCCAAGGATTGCCAGGAGCCACCAAAAGCTAGGAAGAGGTAAGGAAGGGTTTTTCCCTAGAACCTTCAGAAAGATCATGGCCCTGCTGACACCCTGATTTTGGACTTGGCCACCAGAATTGTGAGATAATAAACTCCTGTTGTTTTAAGTCACCAAGGTTATGGTCATTTATCATGGCAGAACTAGGAAACTAATATAAAGACCAACGTACTTACGGGCTTTTTCAAGTTTATTTCTTTAAAGGCCACTATGACAATGAAATCAAAGGAGGGAAGTCAGGCAGTAACAAACTCTTTGAAAGCAGTGCTGGGGTGATAAATAAATGCATCCGGAGAGAAGCTTCCAGCCTCACTCCTGTCTTTCATCTCTTCTACAAGATGTATCAAATAGTGTCCCCTACTTCCCACATTTCTCCTCCATATCCTTATACCCTGGCCAAACAGATATGCACTCCCAGAATTTTAAACATTGACTTCTGAGGACAAAGACAGAAACATCCCGTGTCCCAGGCTGACAGGGTCAGTAGTGCTGGTATGTGGACCAGACTGTTCTCGAGCGTGACCTGTGCTGAGGTCACTGTTGCCCAAAGCTCCCTGGCATGTATTCTTTAAGCTTGAAATCCAGTCCCTCATTCACTCAACGAGCCCAGAAAACCTTCCAAAACTTCCTTGAAAAAAAAAAAGATGGCCAGGATTTGGATTTTTCATTGAGGACTAAAAACCCTGAATACTGTTAACATTATCACTTCTTTACCTGGTTCAGCTAATTTAAGCAATTTCCATACAGCAAGGCAGTTGTGTCTAACACAAAGCAGATGCTACATAAACTACTATAAAGGTTAAACAATTGACCTCAATTTGGTAGTTTTGACCTCATGATGGTAGTTTTTTTTGAATCTCCCAAATCTCCTAAGAAAACAGACACAGCAAGTGGAATAGCATAGGAGAAAATTTCCATGGACACAACCTTGAATAAAACTAAGTGACAACATAGTCCAAAATAAAGACCAAAGTATTGACAATATCAAGATCTACTGAAGACCTCAGCTTGGGGAGGTTGTAGAGGGAAGACATGCGGGGAAGTTCTGGCTGATCCGAGAATTCCATGGCACAGAAATGACTAACAAATACTAGTGCAGTACTAAATGGAACCCTCAGAAAGTGAACCCAAGAATAACTGGCAAAATCTGTAGAAATGTAACATGGCAGGCTACAAACTGCAGTGAAGGCAAAACAAAAGAACAAAACCAAGATCAACAACAACAACAACAAATGTCCACCAAGAGGCTGCAGGAAAATCAGAGGTAACAGGACACCCTAATCTCCCAGGTGTACCTAATGGAAACTCCTTTCCAGGACACCAGAGACCCATGCTAAAGAAAAACTTCTGGAGTAGAATCCAAATTGGGTAGGGCAGGGACCTGGGGACACAGGACAAGAAGTCAGCCTTCATTTAGAAGAATAACAATAGTTGGAATACATAATAGAAAATAAGACCCCGTTACTGATAGCAAAAACACAAATTATCAAAGCACAAATATAACAAAATGTGCAAAATCTGTAGGAGGGAAAGTATAAAACACTCCTGTAAGACACAAGAGCAGACTTGATAGAATGGAAAGACTGTCCATGATTTAAGACATGAAGAATCGTGTGTGGCACGAATAACCACAAGCAAAGCCAAAGACAATGGCAATGGGGGAAAGTAATTGCAACTTACATCACAAAGGGCTAATATTCACAACACACAGAGTACCCAAAATTTAAATGAAAAAATAATAACTTGAAAATGGCCTTTATATACATAAAATCAGGCTCAATATCACTCTCAAAAGGGAAATGCAAATTAAAACTACACTGAGTTACCATTTCCCATCATCAGATTGGCAAATAACCAAAAGTTTGACAACCCATTCTGTGGTGACCACGTGGGGACAGAGGCATCTATGTACATCACTGGTCAAGAGTCCAAACGGTTCAGGGAATATGGAGTATATAGAGACTATTAAATGGCACCACCAGGAAGCAATCAGCCAAATCTACAATGTAGAACATTCTACAACATGAAAGATTCATTTTCCCAATGGCTCAATGACATGGAAAATTTTTTTGCAGGGTGTGTGGGGCTGGGACTTAAATGAGATTTAAAAATATAACAAATACACTGTGTGAACCTTGTTTGAGTCCTGATTCAAAGAAGCTAACTGTAAAAGTAAATATTTGAGACAATTGGAGAAATATGAACATGGATTGGGTATGAGCCTACATTAAGGAATTATTGTTAATTTCGCTAGCTGCGATAATGGTAGATGGTTATGTAAAAAAAAAAGAAAATTTTATCAGTCATTGATGCATAAGGAGTTATTTCTGATATAACCTGATTTCTCAGATTTGCTTTATTTTATTTATTTATTTATTTTTTGTGAGGAAGATCAGCCCTGTCCTAACATCTGCCAATCCTCCTTTTTTTTTTCTGCTGAGAAAGACTGGCCCTGGGCTAACATCCATGCCCATCTTCCTCCACTTTATATGGGACGCTGCCACAGCACGGCTGCCAAGCGGTGCGTCGGTGCACACCCGGGATCCGAACCAGCGAACCCCGGGCCGCCGCAGCGGAGCCCACGCACTTAACCGCTTGCGCCACCGGGCCGGCCCCAGATTTGCTTTAAAATGAAACAGAACTGGCCAAATATTGATAATTGTTGATGTTGAGTTATAGCGATTCATTACAACTCTAATCTCTACTTTTGTGAAGTTTAAATTTTCCATAACAAAAAGTTTTTTAAAAAGTTAAAAATGAAAAGAGTAATATATTGACTGCAATCCTTCTCTTTTAAGGGTAGCACACAATGAATTATGTAAAAAGCGAAGCAACAAAACTGACCAATAACTGCATGTTATGCATCTTCTCATTAAATTCTTGAAATCCTTCTGCAGAATAAGGCCCTTTTCCACCAAAATTACCTAAGTTAAGATGCTGATAGAACCAGTAAATGAAATAGCCGGGATTTGAGTCAAATCTGTCATTTGTCAGACCCTGACATCCATTCTGCTATGTCATTATACCACTGTCTCCCTAAATAGTACAATTTAAAATACTTTAGAGACAGCATCATCTACATATTTTTAACCTCTGTGAAGGCTAGTGCTACAGAAAGAAGAGATATCCTGTGTGAGAAATTTTCCTTCTTTTCTTTTCTTTATTTATGTTTTGTCTCTCAGTGTGACCAATTTCAGGCTACATATTCCTTTACTTAAAGTCCTAGAATTCCTTTCCATCTCATGTCCTTTCTTTTTACCTCTTTATATCTTCAAAATACAGGTTTATGACATTCTGCTGAGTATCATCATGCTGTAACTTTATCAGGTAACATTCATTCTGTATTCCATAAATCAACAGGTGCCTGGCATGGGCCATCGCTGTGCCCCGTCGTGGGTTCACTCCTAAGTGGCATGACAGACTCTACTCTGGCCTTCATGAAGCTGGCAGTTGGGACATCTAGATCCTTCCCAGATATTCCAAGACTTTGTGCCTTACACAATTTATTTAACTTTTTAAATACTCTTATGCATTATATTTTCTGGAGTTTGCCCATCTTAAAAAGACTTCAATATAGATAAAATAAAGACATGTTTTGTTTTACTGACACAAATATGAAAATATTAAACTGATGTAGATTTTCAATGCCTTGGTTTTTAGCTTAAATAACATGGAAACACTGACCTTGACGATACCCCGGATGTGCATTTTTGCTATCATCTCTGCCGTGTAGAGAAACATCAATAAAGTATCCAGAGTGAAGGTCACATACTGAAGAGGCGGGTAGTGCTCGAAGGTCATGGGCGTGTTCATACAGACAGAAATGACGCTGATGATGGCACAGATGCGCAGCAGAGAGTGAACCCACTGCAAAAACGGGCCAAAGTCACTATTCGACACCATAAAATGGTATCTTAAATTTACATTATGAACCACACTATTTGGAAAATATAAAACCGAGATTGAAATATTTCACCAGTACAGAGAAGAGGAAGAAGGAATCTAATGTCTGCTAAGTGAATATAATGTGCTAAATATTTTACATAGTTTAATTCTCAAAGCAGCCTAATTTCCACATGAACACACTAAGACTCAGAAAGGTCAAGAGACATTTCTGTGGTCATGCATTAATAAGAGCTAAAGCCTCCATGTGAACCTGGTCAGGCTACCCCAACACCTCTGACACTTTCCAGGAGATCGGGCCACAATATAGGAAGATTCTGATTCAATTAAAATATGTGTTAACACCTTCCTCATATAGAAACTTGATGTGCTATGACATTTATATCTGTTTATGTACTGTGAGCACCTAGAATCAGGGACCATATTATATTTACTGTAACTTCACTGGTATCTAGCACAATGGCCTATCCTAATAGATCATAAACGCTTTTTAAAATGAATTGATATATAACACTTCCCATATGCAGGGTTTTCTATTTGTTTCTTATATGTAACAGCCTTATATAAAAGTATATTTTAAAATCTGACCTTATTCTACATTTTCAAAAGATAATAAATGGACTTTCCTTTTTATTTTGGGAGAACATATTTCGTACAAATTTAGCCCAGATATATCTCCTCTTCCAAAATTCCAAAAAGTTCAGTTTCTGTGCAATTCTAACAGTGCACAGGCTATTTGAAGATTTTCCTTAACCCCAACATAAAGAAGGCAGAATTAAAAAGATAAATGTGTGTATGTGTGTGTATGCATAAGTGCATGTGTATAGGATATATAATCACTCACATACAGTATTTTATAATAAAAACTAATACCTAACTAATAAAAAATATTACTTACATCTGCATGCTAAACCCACACACTCAATATTACTAGTTATTAAGTATACAATTCTTAAACATAATCTAAACATGTTACTTATTGACCATCCTAGATATATATGCAGTCATGTTACTCCTTTAATATTATACTCCCCCTGAAAAAAATGTTGTAGTTTTGTGATAGATGGGTTCTGCAGCTCTGCAAGCCAGAAAGTACCAAGATGAAAAACAGAAAAGATTGTCAGAACTTTGAGGAGACTCAGACGCTTTTAGGCTGCTGAGTAGGTTATAATATTAATCTGACAGTTTTAATATTTGCATGAAGACATAATGCTACTAATTCCATACCATATGAATCACTGATGATTAAATTTATTTTAGGAGTTGATGTGCTTTTTACGCAATTTGAAGCGCTTCAATAAACATCAGTGTGTGAATTTAGTCCCATCTGGATCTCCCAACACAAAGGATCTAATTACACAAAAGAGCTTCAAAAGATGTGTTCTTCACAAAAAAATCCATTTTGAATGTAAAGAATGAATTCTAATTAAGCACTAATCATTTTAGTTAGTGCTTTCGAGCTTACATCTACAATACTACCTTCTTCAGAAGTTCTGAGAAAGCTCTGTACGTGGTAGACACTAAGAAAAAGAGAGCAAGTGCTTTATTCTCTATTCCGTTCAATTCTCTAAACATGGATGGAAGACCTACTATGCGTCAGAGATTATGCTGGGCTCTGAGGACACAAAAATGGAAACAGCACAATTCTGACTCATCACTACTTTGCAGTCTGATATGCATAATGTATATATTTATATACAATATACACTTACACTTACATGCAAATATAAAATAAGTGGAAAAAGAGGAGGTTCATTCTGTCTGTGGTGGGGAGGGCCAACTGAGGAAGCTTTCAGGGTGAAGGGCCAGGCTGACCTCTGAGCCAGCCTTCATGGTTGAGGAGGACTGGACTCATCAGAGTTGGTGAGAAAGGGCCTCTGGGCCAGGGAAACAGTGTGAACTGGCCGAATATCTTGGAGAATCGGGAAGTTGTTGGTGAGTCTCAAGTGGACAGTGTGGAGACATAGGAAAGGGCAGTTGCTGGACAAGTTAGAGCCAGAATATAGAGCCTTGAATGTAATACTAACACATTCTAATTTGCAACATAGGTAACAGGGATGTTTCAGTGATTGTAAAGCACAGGATAATGGACAGGCTGGAGAAGGAGTCTGGAGGGCAGATCAGATGAAGACAGACTGGAAAGGGCAGGGAGATGAGGCAGATGATCTTTATCATGGTCAAGGGAAAGACAAGCACTGCGAGAGTAACAGTTCATTTCCTTACTGCAGCCTCTACCGTGAGTTTAATAATGAAGTTGAGCCCGGTCCGCGTGGTAGAGCTGACTTTCCAAGACCTATGAGTAACTATGCTGGGCCGCCTTCTGGCTGCGAGACTGCCTGGTACGAAATGACACTTGGTACAGCAGACCTTCCCCTCAAGTTCTCGTCAGCTTACTTAGGCAGAGAAGGTGACAAGGTTCTTCAGAGGCACTACCCACTATCTCATTAACCTTTCCTTCTACTCAAAACTTGCAACTCAGAAGGAGACCTTTAATTTCAAACATTTGATTATCTCCTCACAGACTCATACATGTTGAGAACTAGAAGTAAATGGTAGAACAGGTTACTCCTCTGGGTCTCCAGCTTTGGATCAGCCTGAGAAGCGGCATTATATCTACATCGTGTGACTGAGGACAGTGGCACAGAGCTGGAGAGGATGGAGCCAGACCACCTAGCATACCTTCCTACGTGAGGAACTCTCAGTGGCACCTCATTACTTCCATCTGAATTGTTCTCAACTTCCAGACTCCGAGACTCATCCATATTCTACTGCAGCTCAAACAGATATTTCAAAGCCAAAGGTACGTGATTTTTGAATGATATGAATCAAGTTTCCTTTATATCAGCGTGTGCTTCTCCATACTTCAAAAAAGAAACTTACTGGCTTGTTAATCCAGAGTATGTCAGCGTTGTCCGACAGAGATTCATCGGGACCAAAGTCAGTCACCGGCTGGGCCTCCACCCTGGAGCTCTGTTTCCTTTTGAGCATGCTGAACTTAGCTCTGCCGAGCAAGTAAAAAACCGAAGTCTGGGAAAAGAAAGACAGGGCTGTGCTAGTCACCTAAACGATCTTTACCCCGATCACAAAAATGAAGTCCCCCGTATGCCTATGCATTTGTTAATTATACACATGTTCCACTATACTGTGGATAATAAACACGTGCAAATAGAAATTTTAAAAGGATGAGGTAAAAACTAATATCAATAAAAGGTTGAATTCTTTTTCTGTCAACCCAATAGATGGTCTTGTGCACTTCAACAACAGATTGCATGCCAGTTTAGAGACCACTGGAATAGATTAACTGGGGTAAAATAGCTTTGCCTCTCAGGGTACACATATTAGTAGGAAATTTTTTGAGGTCTATGTTCATATACCTAAAGCCGTCTCCACTTAAAGGGGGTCTGTGCCAGAGCACAGCTGACCAATCCAGGTGAAGTACTGAGATCTTTCCCAGGATGTTCCCCCAAGTTAATTTAATGTGACACTCACAGACATCTATTTCCAACGCTAGTCTCAAGTTGATCTCCCAATTTGGTCCTTGCCGTAGAGGATGAGGGCCAGAGAGAATGGGGAAGAACCTCCTCCAAATGCAGTTTTGTTTTCTTTTATGAATGCTGTGATTATCTCAGTTCCTCCAGCTATTCTGCCTGCTTGCCACTTATATTTCCACCATTCTGAGTCATCTCCATTTTGCTATATGTGTCACCTTCCTTTAGCCATTGCTCCCACCTTCCACAATCCAGCAGCCACTGAAGGGGACCTGCTATATGTCAGGCCTTCAGCACACAAATAGCAAATAAGTGTGACAGAATGTGAGAAGAGGGGTTGTAGAGGCAGGTGGTGCTGGACTACCCCGAGTCCACAGAGACTTCTCATTTGATGAACATCTGGATTGAGTCTTCACGGAAGGAGAGGAGCTAACGTTGCTTCTTGGATATGTATTACATTTTGGGCACTTAGGACTGATATTTTATTTAATCTTTACAACTGGTAGAACAGAGGAAACATCTTGTCTTTTTTTGCAAGCACGAGAAATTCCAGCCTTGGGACAGCTAATAACTTAACCAAGGCCACCCGAGCAAACTTGAAATTTAAAAGAAGCTCTGTCTGACCGCAAAGCTTTAGGTGTTTGTATGGACCATGCTGACGCTGAGGACTGCTTAGGAGAATTTCTAAAGGCAGGTAAGGGAGGGAAAAGGTTCTTGGGCAGAGCACAAATGTGGAGATGCCGCATCAGGAACACACAGTAGTTTCAACACCAGGAAGGTGCGCTGGCTCTCTCATCTGCTGCTCCTTGGAGCGAGAGAAAGAACCTTAACCAAGGACAATGAGCGCCACTCAATCCTCACGGGTGCACGAGAAGAACAAGAGTGTTTGCAGTATGTGTAAATAGGTACAGCTGCAATTTTCGCTAGGAAAGAGAATAAAACACAGAAGCACAGGACAAATCAGCTTTGAATCTGATTCCCTATGTTTGAGTACCTACCTCTACGTCTGTGATCTCCATGAGGCACCTAGGTAGGCGCATCTGCCCAGCCCTCCTATTCCCAGAAGAAATCAAGCTAATTGGCTTTAAGATGTGCTAGGTATTTCCAGGCTGTCTTGCTCTGAATATTGGATTCGAATATGGGCTTTGCAGTTGGCTGCACTAATTAATTTTATTTTACATAATTGAAGTTAGGGACTCTTGACATCAATATGTAAATATATGCAGAATATTCAAATTATACTTGTTCTCTGATTTACTGTGGGGGGAAACATCTGGTGGCCTCAATTTGAGATGCTTCTTGAATGACAGGTTCCTATACACTCAAAAATGGGATACAGAATCTTTTAGAAATCCTTCAAGATCGCACAACACAAAGGAGTGGTTTCACAATGTTGATCAAAGATGAGACAACAAAATTTTATAGACCTAACCACTAACCATTATGCCTTTTTCACAGAGCCAGTGGAGATTTGTGGATGCCCATTTATTACTCTTGTGATCTGGCCATAAGTTATGGTCTGAAAAATTTTTGATGTATAAATCTGACACCTTCACATATGAATTTCATGCATATTTTATTATAAATATCCCATCCAAAGCAAAAAAAAAAAAAAAAAAACCTGGATCTTTGTTTATGAATTTGTTCATCTAGAAAAGTAGACATTCAGAATTCATTTTTTTAAAATCTCTATATTGGCTATATTTGACCCCCCCAAAACACTGCAACTATAACGAATGACGTTAGCTCTCATCCACAACCACCCTCACTGCACCTACTGCAAAAGGCCCCCAAGTCAAACAGGGCCCAAGAAAACTAACTGTTCAAACTCCAACGGAACTTGGTTAATCCACACATACATTAAAACTCAACAACTAGCTCCTCAATCACCGAAATTTTGACTGATTTAATAATATTAAATATTATGCAAAGCATGCAAGTAGTAAAATAAATTCAAGTTACAAACATATGAAGAGCCCAAAATTCATTTGAGGCAGTTGATTGTAATAATTTTGCTTTATGCACAGAAATATTGTTTTACACATTCATTCATGTTGAATCAATATACCTGAGCACAGCAAACCTATTAATCCCCTGATAAAGACCAGCAGGGATATTTAAGTATCCTAGGTAAGCTTATTATTTTGATAGGAAATTGTTCCTGTGTATCTTAGCCTTATCACTATTACGTATTTATAACCCAATTTTTTTTCTATTTACGGAAGTGTCCTTTTCAAGGCAGCAGTGTTTAAAAAGTTTAAAACGCATGGCTCACAGTAGCTTTCCACACTTGATAAAAGTAGTTGGTGTTTAAGTAGTTCAACAGTGGAGGAGGCTGCACAGTTACAACATGTTCATTGATAAATCTTTTACTTGGAAACAGCTCCTGGCAACTCAGGGAGACAAGATTCATTGCTCTCTTTTAAATGGTTAAAATCCAGCTTTGTATTCTGTGATGGCAATATTTTACTTCTATTACTATTATACTTCCTTAGGTCATTCCAGCTCCGTCTTGACCAAATTAAAATTAATACATTGTTTTCTTTAATGGTGAGGTGCTTGTAACACTATGGGTCATTTCTTCTCCTTGTAACTTTCTTGGGTTTGCATTAAACTCTTTTGAGTCTTCTAAATTATGGTTTAGAGAATGTCCTCTACCTGCTGTCCCATATGCCTTGCCCTCTATGCTTAAGCCCTTACACGAGCATCTGTTCTCACCAGTTCCATCACCATCTGCTGGTGTGCAGCTACCATTACTGAGTCAAGTATCTATGCTGCTGCTTCTTCAGACACAGGCCACACCAACACCACCCTCACTTAAAAATCAACAGGACAGGTTGCTACTCGTCACACATCCTCTGCTTTACCCTTTCCTCTCAATTCCCAGATCCTACTGCCCTGGGCTTTTCAGGCCCCCATATACAGGTGCCCACATGTGCAGAAGGACTGTACAGATTCTCTTTTCACAGATTTCCACTGGTGACTTCTTTCTCCGTTCCTCATTCCTCATTCCATTGAAGTACAAGGCCCCTTTCAGTTATCCCCACTTCTAGAGCTCCTTCTAGGCCACGGCAACTCAGGTCTGGATTGCCACAAACATCAGCCTTTTTAACAGGTCCTGTCCTTTATATCAGAAATCAACTTCCCGCCACACTGATATGGTCTCTCCAGTAACCCAGAAAACCTCAGCTTATCCTCTTGTTTCTGATTCATTCATTCATTCACACAGAAAATATTACGCATCCACCACGGTATCAGGCACTGCAACATGTGCTGGCTACACAGCAGGGAACAGCAAAGGCATTCGGGACCCATAAACGGCCTGCTTTGTTTAACCTCATGTTTCAAGGACACCGAGTCCCACTTATACTTCCTTTCACACTCATACCACATGCTCCACTCGAGTTGCCCAAACATGCCATTACCCACCATCCTCTAATCCTCCTCAACCACGCCAGCTCCTTTATTCCAGCTGGGTCCTCTTGTCGTCTGCTGCCAATCCCACATCAGTCCTTCCTATTCCCCAACTCAACTCATGAAGAGTTTTTGTCTGTGTGTGATTTGTTTGTTACAATGGAAAGATTTAATGTTTGGGAATACAAGTGTAAACCAGGGAAACATACCACTCTAGTAGACTCACAGCATCTATTTTATTCTAAAAAGCCCCAAAAGAAGACAGAAGTCACTGATTTCTTATTAATCAGTAGGCATCATGACAACTGGCAACACATCAAAATCAATGACTATTCTTTTGATCACTTATGTGCACAAACGCTGGGCCTGTATGAGTTCAAGTGGAATCGTTTATCTACCGTCCCATTCAAGATACACATTTAACTTGCTTAGTATCTGCCACAGTTTTGGAAGGAAATTAAAATAACAGAATGTTCAATAATATCCCTTGAACTTCTCAATCCAAGATTTACTTTTATATCTCTGGAAGGACAGTCTTCATTGCTAGGAGAGGCTTCACATTCATTCATGGTCTCACAAACGCATTCAGTGAAAAAATAAAATAAAATAAAAGGAATTATCCCAGCCATTGTGTTAGGGGATGTGGATTTAGCATTAACAAAACATACTTGGTCTCCTTCCTCCTAGAATGCCCGAGTGCCCTGTGTTCCTGACACAGCAGATCAGATGTTTAATTTCAAGCAGAGCAGCCGCTTAACTAAACGAGAGCCTCTGACTGCCACGCACTCACTCCTCGGCCTCCGTCCAATGGTTTTCTTCTTCTCCCACAGATTTATTGCTAGCTCCGTACCACCTCCCCGGGCAAAGGATACTGGGCACTTGATTCCAGTGTGCCTCTGAATCTGTGCTACCAGACACAACGAGATTCACGTGACAAGCCAGGACAGCTGGCTAACTGGTCCTTTGCTAGACTCAAATACCTAAATCTTAAATTAAATTACAAGAAAGTAATTTTATTTTATTTTCATTACACAAGCAATACAGGTTTGTGGTAGAAAAATTAGGAAAAAAAATATAAACAAAATGAGAACCAAAGAGAAAACTATCAGGAATTCCCCTTCTAGGAACTCAACTGTTTTTGCAAACTGTTGTTGAGCGAATACATTGTGCCAGCCACTGGGCTGCAGAGACAGCAATACTCAGATATGCTCTCTCTCTCCTCATGGAATTTCCTTTAGCTAGAGCGCTTACTCAACGGGATATGCCTTGTATCTCTTTTAGTATTTTCTTTTCCATATATATTTTTCCATGCATATATTTATTTTTAAATTGCTGCTTAAACACTGTTTTGTAATCAGCTTTTTTTTCTGGCAGTATCCTGTGAACATCTTCCTGTGTCAATAAATATGCATGCACAGAAAATCCTAACTGTAAACAAATATCACCTTCAAACCTCTGCCCTTCCGTGTCTTTCTTGTCTCCTAAGCTCATTTACATACCTGTATGTTCAAGGCCTTGCCACGTAAACAGATACAAGCACATCTTTCTAGATTAGGTTCCCAATGTTGAATTTATAGTGGAGAAACATATCACCCCATATTTGGGGAGATAACTGAATTTGACATTACCAATTTTTTAATCTGAACATTACAATCTTAATTCTTAATTCAAGTACTTCTATTTCTCTCTTTTTTGTTTCATTTGGCCATAAAACCCAAAACAACAAACCACCAATATCTACATTTGAACATATCTGCCTTTTCCCAAATGCATATTTAAATTTTCTACTGTACATCTTCACACCATAATAACAATTTGAAGACAAAAGAGGATGCTTATTCCTGATGCCAGAACTGCCCAAATGTCATCGTTTCTGCAAAGTCAGACTGTCCATTTTGTCTGGCCAAATTTCCTTCCTGACAGAAGACATGTCCATTCAAAACAAATGAACATAGCCTCATACATGTTATGCCATGGTTTTAAATTAGGAAAATCCCCACTATTTTTGTCTGATTTTCTGTTCTCCAAAATCCATCTGTCCTGCCTCAGGCTCCCCTACCCCATCCACTCATCCCTCCTCCCACTCCCAGGGCACACTGGGGCCTCAGAGCCTCTGCAGACCGCACCTCTCTCTGCCCAGCTCAGTGTCTTCTCACTCACTCCATCTGGAATGGCTAACTCCCCTCATTCTTCAAGCCCAGATCATCTTTGTTCTCTGCCATAGGCCCCGAGGACCTGTGTCCCGTGCTCTCGCAGCTCTCTACACCATGAGCTCCCCTCCTACAGCCTCTAAGGCCAGGCATGCAGCACTTCCCCACACTGGGCTCCAGCAACCCCGCATCTCCTGTTTACTGGTGCCCACTGCCTTTGATCTTAATAATCAAAACCGTTTAAGGGAAAGTGTAAAGGCAGAATTTGATGTAAAACTGAATAGATATTCCCTAGTCCAAATGCTTTGTAAAAAGGAAAACAATTCTCAAACACACACACAGAGAAACCTACCAAAAAACCCACACAAAAACATGATAAAATGCTTTGGAAGATAAGGACGTTCCCATGGTACAACAGTGAGCTCATCAGTTGACTTCCTCCCAAATTACGTTGACCGCCACATAAAAACAGACTCCTTCCAACACAAATGTTTACTGAAGCCTTATCCTGTGCCAGGCCTTGCTCTAAGCATGTCACACATCATGTCATTCAATTGTTACAAGACGGTTTCACAGATGAGGAAACTTAGGCATGGACCTGAGCCAGGATATGAACCAAGACAATGCAGTTTACAGAACTATTAAAAATATACTATAAAATACGTAATAAAAAGAAAAATACTTTGTCAACATATCCTAACCACACAACCTGGTGATTACAAAGTCTCTTAGTATTAATTGTTGTTTTTGAAAACAGCACAGACATGTCTCATTTATTAAAACTAAATCCAATTTTATTATAGGATTCATTTTATAGTTATTCCAGCCACACATTTATAACAATGTGTCCATTTGTTTCCTGGCAAGAAATCATCAAACTTCTTATCAAATCGATCTAAATGTCACTTTCAGGTTTCTGAAGTCATTATTCATTTATCTAGCCTTTTTCCTTGAGGGTGAATCCTAGAAATATTCTATTATGCTTTTATTATCTTTTCTCTAAATTTTGCAAAAAAAAAAAAATAGAGAAAAAAGCATTTACTAACTCCCATCTGATAATCTTACATCACATAGTAAAGAGACAGCTGTCTTAATTTCCTAAAGATGACAGATTTCTTAATTTCCTAGAGTTAGTTTTAGTCTCATAAATTCTTGACGGAATGTGCTGAGAATGTGAAAATTAGAAAATAGATTCCACTTATGATGCATGGTTAACAGAGTGTATGTTTTTCTGCAGAGACTGTACTATGGCAGAAAGAAGGGATTTACTGAGAAAAACCCTTCTGTCATACTCAAAATCTACAGCTCAGCACACAGGCAAGGTTGTGATTCTGTTTTGTCGTGTACTCCGTTCTTCCAGCAAGGAAAATCCAGACTAAATGGAAGTTATCAATTAGAAGTCAGCAAGTAGTGGCTGTTTATTCAACAAAAAGAACTGTTTAATCTAAAAGTTTCCAACAGTAATGTGTGAGGCTATCGGAGAGGTGCTCAGCTCCTCTCTGGATATTCTCAGAGAGAATGACCATATATCATGGAGTTTGCAGAAATGACCTCTGCACTGTCTGGGAGTTTGCAATAGATTACATCCCAAGGGACCTTCAGTGATAAAATTTATCAACACACACGTGAAGCTGCTCATAATTTTATACATTTTATCAATTCTTAGGGTAGGGTGATGGTCTGTAAACTACTGTACATAATTTTACAAGAGAATCCAGCTTAAGCATTATGGGGTTTTTTTCCACTTGAAAGATGAAAGCAAACATTTATTGACAGCTGGCTCTGTGTCAGGCACTATTCCAAGGCCTCAACACCTTTCTGAAGCAGAGTAAAAGTCTGACGCAGACTTGCCCAGAACCACATGAGTTGGAAGTAAGTTTAGAACCCAGGGAATCTGTTTTGTTGCAGAACACAGGCAGGGCAGGGAGGGAGTGAACGGGCAGAAAATTTGACTCTTAATTTCTAACTTCAAGAACATTTGTAAAATTCAAATGTTTTGCAACAATGATGAATTTCATTTGTGATTTCTTCAAAACACGTAAAATATGAGAATAATTAATTTTTAAGCTTAAACAAATTACACCTAACATCTGCTGAGGGTTTATGATGCATGAGGCTGAGAGCTTTGCGTGGATGATCTCATCTACTCACCACACCTCAGAGAGGCAGGTATTCTATGATTGCTATTTTACAGATAAAACTGAGGTTTAGAGAAGGTAGGTGCCCTGTCCTAGGTCACTTTCTGGTCTTTATCTTCATGCTATTCAGCTGTCTGCACCCTTCAATCTGACCTTTCCAGGGCTTTGTGAATAGAATCTTCTTTCCCAGACATCAGAGATGGGAGTCTCCAATTCTTGCCTCTCCCTTGTCTAAACAGTGAACTTAAATTAAAGCATGGCTGCCCCTAGAACTACAATGCCAGTCCTTCTCGGCCACTCTCAAGCAAGCCTCTCCTCAGTCCCGTTTGCTCATAAACTGTATGGGCTAGATGCCTCTTTCCCTCTAATTGGGCTTCTGCTTGGAGGAAAGGCAGGCAGCTGTGTTGTTCTCTCTCTTAAGGCAGCCTGAGTCCTATGGCTGACCCATCAACATAGCAGAGCAGATCACTTTGCAGAGGAACTAAGACATCATTGAAATTTTGACCCCCAGAGTCATAGCAGCAATCTCTCTCGCCTCCCTCTGCCTCTCTCTCCAAAGACACTTTTCATTTGAGTGCATACTCATCTATGTCTTGGCCCTTGCTAAACCAGGATGTAGCCCCGCAAATACAGAGTGTTACATGCAGGGTCCAGTCTCAGCGGGACTGCAAGGGCCACCCAAGATGGGCCACCAAACAGAGGAAGCCAAACATTTCAAAGGACCATCTCCAAACACAGCCTCTTCTTTTCTCTTTTCCTTTTGTCAACACACTGATTAAAAACAGAAAATAGTTCCCCACTTTTTATATTGAGTCTACGTCCTAAATCCCAAGGAAAAGCAGCAGATTATTTTTTCCTAGTTCTTTCTACCAATATCTCAAAACAGTGTCATTATTTCACGGAGGATTCTGCTGTGTTTAATTATTTTAATTGTGAAAATTGAATTTTCTTTGACCTTTAAAAATTATTGGGGGGCTGGCCCAGTGGCATAGTGGTTAAATTCGCACGCTCCACTTCAGCAGCCTGGGGTTCGTGGGTTTCGGATCCTGGGCACGGACCTACACACCGCTCATCAAGCCATGCTGTGGTGGCGTCCCACATACAAAAAATAGAGGAAGGTTGGCACAGATGTTAGCTCAATGACACTCTTCCTCAAGCAAAAGGAGGAGGACTGGCAAGAGATGTTAGCTCAGGGCCAATCTTCCTCCCTCAAAAAAAAAAATTATTGGATTTGGTAAAGGAATTCAGGATGGACTATGATGGCCCAACTTCCTTTCATCACTGTAACCCACATGCCAAACTAAAACAGCCCAGCAGCAGGAGAAGGAACAAAGTTGTATCTGTGTCACCTAAATCACTCTATTGATGACAAGTTAGGGCAATCAGCTTGCCACGTAGGCTGAGTAGCCTCTCTCCAGTCTCTACTCAGAAAATGCAGTCAATCCAGTCAACAAGCCTTGTCTTTCACTCCAAGTTTAGAAAGTATATATACACTATATATTTGGGGGTTATTCTGGGTACAGCATAGGTGTAAAAAAATTCTAATAAAAGAAGTTCAGAGTTAAAAATGTTGATCAACACAGGTCGATAGCATGATTTTGTAAGAACGTCAAGTTTCCTAATGTCCAAGTGGTCCCTGAAAGGCTCTTCCATCCTCCAGGTAGTGGCAGAGCCTTTGATGGCTTTTATCATCCAATAGTTCAGTGACAGGCATCCTATGTTGAAAAACTGCTACTATCACTTAAATATTATAAAAATCAGAAAAGAAGATTATCTACTTTTTTTGTAGTTGATTAATCTTGTAAAGAATCTACAAAGATTGGACAAAAAAGGTGGATGGTTTAAAATACTGGTTTTCAAAACTTTTCCAGACTGTACTTAGTGCAGAAAATCAAAAGGAGTTATCTATTTTTTTGTGGTTAAATTTTGTAATATGAATTCACAAACTTTGGAGAAAAAAGGTGAATGGTTTAAAATAGTAGTTTCCAAAGATTGCTTAACATTTGAATTATCAAGGGAGGTTTTAAACATTCTCAACCAGGGTCGTCCTTCACCTCAGACATGCTAAATTGGAACCTTTCCCAGTGGAATATGGGAGATGGTATTTTAAAAAAACACTTCCCAGATGATTCTTACACATTCTCCCAGCAGTGGTGTCAACTGGTGATGGATCACTGGTCTAGATGCTCACAAGAGCATTTTAACACTTACAGAGTTTATAGTTCATAATCAAGATTGGTTGTTTGGGGAAAAAATAAGAGAGACTAGTTATAAACAACACAGGCAAAACAGAAATCTGAGACAAAAATTTTGATTTATAACTATGTATATACAGTATTTCTATTCCTAAGTTTTCCTCAGAGAACTTCAGAATTTTCTTTAAAAATAACTACGTGGAATATATTTTATATACAAGAATAAATTTTTGTCTTATGGGAAGATAACTAAGAAATTTGTTTTTTCCTTCACTTTTCTACTATAATTTTCTAGTCTAGAATATACCTTCAAAATGGCTATTCATTTCTTGAAGGGAAGGAAGCAAAAACAACTTGCCTAGTTCAACTAAGGTTTTAAAATTGACCTAACTTTTTATTTAATAAAAAGTAGAAAGTCATGGGCTGGCCCAGTGGCGTAGTAGTTAACCTCACACGCTCTGCTTCGGTGGCCCAGGGTTCACGGGTTCAGATTCCGGGTGCAGACCTACGTACTGCTCATCAAGCCACACTGTGGTGGTATCCCACATACAAAATAGAGGAAGATGGGCACAGATGTTAGCTCAGGGCCAATCTTCCTCACCAAGGAAAAAAAAAAAGTAGAGTTTTAAGGCTCTCCAAAGTTTAATATCTTTTTACTCCATAAAGTATTGACATATCTTGAACTGAGCGAAATGGAAAGGATAATTCCAGGAAAGGTGTTTCCAAATCCAAAAAGCTCTATTTCTGAGAATTTAAATCCCTTATTTACAATATTTATTTTAATCTCTGTGCTTTACCTCCTGGGAAGAATAGTTAAGTTTTCATGCTTGAAAGATTCCCATGCCAGTTTTTCATTATCTAGGATTTTTTTTCTTTCCCTCAGGCAAATTTTGTAACATATATTTAATAGGATTTTAAGCCATCATTGACTCGCATCTTGTCTGATACAGGCTTCCAGAATTTGTACTTTTCAGAAATAAGAAGTAATTTAAAAAAAAAAACCTTCCTCTACTTCAGAAATGACATATGAAGCCGATCTCCTGTGGATTTCACAATAATAATAAAGGAGAACAGATTAAAAAAAAAATAATGAAGCAAAGGATTTACCCTATAGATCCAGTTAACTGAAAGATAAAGAAGTAATTAGTTGTTTTATCTAGGCATAAGAAAATAGGAACAAAAATACCCACAATCACCCAAGCTCGAAGTCCTCGATTTATTTATCACCCAATCCTCCCTTTCATTCTTTTGGTTGTCACCAAGAGCTCCTGGCATTTGTTCTATTGACGAATCTCTACCATCCACCTCTCCATTTCCATGACTATATTCTTATTCCAGCTACTCATCCTTAGAATTTCATCCCCAATTTCTCCAACACCTCCTTCACTGACCCCAATTCTTATTTTTCTCTTATTCTTGACGTCGTTCTTATTTTTGGCATGCTGATACATCCTACAGACAGCTACAGATTAATATGCCTTAAAGATTAGAATGCTATGGCTCTTAGTTGTCTCTATCAGATCTAAAGCTTTCCTATTTTATAATGAATTCATTCATGTTTTTAAACATTATCCTCTTTCTTTTCCTCTGTAGTTCTGTTGTTTTCTTTACTTCCTAAACTGACGTACTGATTTCTTATCCCACTGTAGGTCATAGAACGCTTCGAGGAAATACTGCATCTATGGGTCATATCTCCCAAAATAAATACACACAAGAATACTTTTGGCTATCTGTACACATTGTAATGCTATGATAATTAGTATATATAGGAAGCTTGTAATTATAATTTTATTAAAGATAGTAACTTTTATTACTTTAAGGTCTTTTTTTCCCATTTAATTACTTTTTTAAGTATTATTTTGATATTTACATACTTCTACCTCACCTTTTTTGGGGGGTAACAATTGCCTGATATGTATTTCTTCATCTTTTTTACATTTCATTTTTGATCCATATTAGTATCAGAATTGTCTTCTGGTATTTTTCAGAATTATACATTTTCAGGATATTAATTTACTGCTTGCTGATATTTACTTCTGGAGAGGATATATCAAGCCAGTCTAAATTTTCCCTTTGTGGATAGCTGAATTTTTTGTGTGTGTGTGTGTGAGGAAGATCAACCCTGAGCTAACATCCATGCCAATCCTCCTCTTTTTGCTGAGGAAGACCGGCCCTGAGCTAACATTCATTGCCAATCCTCCTCCTTTTTTTTCCCTTTTTCTCCTCAAAGCCCCAGTAGATAGTTGTATGCCACAGTTGCACATCCCTCTAGCTGCTGTATGTGGGAAGGCGCCTCAGTATGGCCAGACAAGTGGTGCGTCGGTGCATGCCAGGGATCCAAACCCGGGCCGCCAGCAGCAGAGCGCGCGCACTTAACTGCTATGCCACGGGGCTGGCCCCTGAATGTTTTTTTAACTTGACCAGAACACCAATGGGATATTTTCCTTTTTTTGATTTTTCAAATTCAAAGTGTTCACCTGACTATATCTAGATGTTGGCTTCTTTTTATTAACTTTTCCTGGTCCATGATAACTCATTTTCATCTGTATATTTGGGGTTTTTTTCATCTAAGAGAAAATAATTATCATATTTCACGTAGAACAAGACTTGTGTTCCATTTACTCTGATCTCCCTCTGAGGAAGAGCACTGACTTGTGTGTCTCTGTGGGCTGTCTTCCACACATATCCTCCTCCATCCTCGCCCCAAAGTCCTCCTCTCATCTCCTTCCTTTGCGTAATTGGAGATAAGTCTCGCTCTTGCTCTTGATCTCTGCAGAAGTGATTCCCTCTGCTGCAGGGTTCTGACCTTTCCTCTTCTAATTCTCCTCGACTCCCTCTCCAGAACCGCCACTCCTGCCCCCACCTCTGGACTTGTGGACTCAGTCCCTGTCACCGGAGCACATTCCATTTAGCCCGGCTGTGCTTGCCATGGAGTCTGCTTCAGAAGGCAAGTAACTCTGTCTTACCTACAGAATGCTCCCAACTTTAGTGTTCACCTTTCAAATTAAGGGGTTCTGCCAGGAGCTCTGTTCCTTATTTTTCACACAGCTGTCTTAGAAGGGAATTGCGGCCTGAACCTTGTTCTGCCCATCAGCCCCATTAGTCCAGTTCCATCTGTGCCAAAGCTACCGGAAATGCCTTCCACAGCCTAGGAGCAAGCAGGCTTCTCCCTGCACCTGTGCGACATAGGTTTCTCACTACATAAATTCTTTTGATCATTTATTTGAAGTCTGAGTAGGAAAGCAAAAAGTATAATGAGACTCTGGAGCTCAAAAATCATTTTTTCCTAAAAGACTTTACATTTACTTTTTTTCCAGCTTACCACCTCTCTAACATTCCTACTCTGGTTTTACTCTAAAAGGTGTATTTTATCATCTGGATTTCAGATGAACTTGTTAAAGGTCAAGTCTTTATATACTGCAAAGGTTATACGTCCAAGCTATTATCGTATCTCCTTTTATTCCTGTAAAAGAGGGAAGATGATCCACAAAGACAAACCAGATTTACCTCAGCAAGCACATAAAGCATCTTACTCAAAATTATAAGCTTTAGGAAACCAACTGAAGATATGTATATATCCATAATATATATTACATCTTATATACATACTATATATATGTATATATATCTCCATAATAATTTATTTATTTATTTATTTTTTTTGTGAGGAAGATCAGCCCTGAGCTAACATCCATGCTAATCCTCCTCTTTTTGCTAAGGAAGACCGGCTCTGAGCTAACATCTATTGCCAATCCTCCTCCTTTTTTTTTTCCCCCCAAAGCCCCAGTAGACAGTTGTATGTCATCGTCGCACATCCTTCTAGTTGCTTTATGTGGAATGCGGCCTCAGCATGGCCGGAGAAGCGGTGCGTCAGTGCGTGCCTGGGATCCGAACCCGGGCCGCCAGAAGCGGCGCGCGCGCACTTAACTGCTAAGTCACAGGGCCGGCCCTCCGTAATAACTTAGATAACCCATTTTTTCAGGAATAGCATTGTTTGGAATTTATCATGAAAAAAATAACATCCAATAGAAATAAGTTCCTACACTCTATCAGGACATTATTTATAATGATGAAACACTGGAAACAGCAAATGTTTAATAAGAGGTATGGCTACATAAGTGAGGCTATATGCATTTCCATATTAAATGGACAAATCAGTATAAAAATTGTACAACGCCATGACTACAACCACACAAAGTATGTAGTCTTAAAAAGGCTACAGCAAACACACAGATATTACAATCATTTGTGTTAGGTTGTTAGAGCTATGGGTGTTTATTCTCTTTTCTCTACCATCTTTGTCATTTCTATCATGTTTGATTATTTTAAAATTCAAAGGATAAATTTAAAAATTTTTAACTGTTTGCACACAAAGAGGTGTAAAGGTGTAAAAACTTCTTGCACAGGTCTTTGAGGCAGGTAAGGATCATATAACATGATAGTCATGCTCTAAAATGTTGATACCAATTTTGAGTGGCAATTCAGAATTCCGTTAAGCTCAGTCATAGTTTCCAAACCAAAACTACAAAATACAACATCTCGCTGTCTATCCACTTGGTTACATATTTGTATTTCCTGACAGATTCATGGAGTCGGAGTCTCTCTTTTCCTCACTGAGCCCCCAGCTCCTGGCCCAGTGCCCGGCTTACAATTAGGGTATAATGTTATGGGTAGATGTGGCTTTTTTCTTCACAAGCTCGAAATCTCTTTTGTGACTCTTTTCTCCTGGGATAAATGTACATAGGCATAAAACTCTGAAATTATCTCAGCATCATTGATAAATGATAAAACAGATACGTACATGCGTGCCCAGGTGTACACACACACACTCACACTCACGATATATATGGGAAAGAGAAGGGAAGCAAATGGACCACCATTCAAAGAAATGCCATACCCAAAGAAGAAGAAAATGCTACCCAAACCTTCAAGTCTCTAAACTGCAAGCAAATGATATATTTTGTGTAGGTTTTTTCTTTTAAAAGTATAACATTTCCTCTTTTGAATATCTTGCAGATCATATCCAAAGTTATAACTGTATTCCTACCATTTCACAAGACGGTGATTTGTCTTTAATTTTTATAGACTCCCAGTATAGTCCTCATCAGTGACAGCACATCTATTCTGCCAAGATGTCCCATCTTCTATGAACACATAAGAGGGTCCAATGAGCCTGTTCACTTTCTAATTTTTCTCCTAAGCCTGGTCTTTCCTTCACAGTTTGGATTTAGCAATAGATGGCTCAAAATACACCAGAGAAGAAGAAAGGGTCCAACATGGAAAGGTCCACAGAATGAAAGCCAACCAATTAGGAAATACATTTTTGTTGTTGCTATAGAGGTCTGAGAAGCCATGATATTTATTTAAAAGTGTTGAAACTTAATCTTTGAATGTAAAAAGCCACTCCTGCTGTTTATCTGCCTCTAGGATAACCACCATAGTCCACCCTCTCCTCTCCTCTCCTACTTAAATCAAATCACAGTTGTGGCTACAAAAATATGAATCATAAATTTAAAAAAAATAGCCACCTCTTAATTTCTGATCCCTAGTAAGGGGCTTCTCCAACCTCGGCCTCCTGATACATAACAGTCACAGCTGTTCCAGTCCATTTCATCCCCAGGGAAATCCAGGCCTAGCTGATGACCACACAAACACGACATTAAGACTACGACCTTCAGGCCTCGGAAGCGTGTATGAATACACATCCTGATAATTTACGCCTGAAACTGAAAGATTCATCCTGTGATATCGCAAGCATTTATTAGGATCTGAGCTCCGAGTTATCACAGCATCCCGAAAGAGGAAAATCCGAGTCTCAGGTATAACCTCTTGCTCAGGGTTCTGGGCCCGCCTTGAGATTCGAGCCTGGAGATCCACACCAATCTCTCAAGGGCTCAATGAGAAAACGGTGTTGCTTCGGTAGTGCACCACTTTGCTTGCTGTGTGGACACCCTAATAATAGCTGCTCAACCATGCCAATTAATAAGATGAGGGATATTAAGCACGGCAACCCCCCGGAGCATGGGGGTGGGGTGGGGCAAGGCCACGGCCCCTTCCGAAACCCGCTGGAGCAGGACTGCCCCCCACACCTGCGCGTTCCCCCGAGACGCGGAGGGGCCGGTGCCGCCGCCGCCGCGATGCGCATCAGCCACATCCCCAGCCACCTGTCCCCCTAGATGCCCGGCAGGGCAGGCCGGGGTCAGCGCGCTGCAGAGCCGGGGAAGGCGCATCCCGCGGCGGGGGCAGGGACACTCCCCGCGGCCGCCCGCCCGCGCCCCTTCCCCGCGGAGGCCCGGGGGCGCCCCGCCCGGCCCCGCGCCCGGCCCTCGCCCCCGCCCCGCCCGCCGGGCCCGGCCCCGCGAGGGCTGCCGGCGCGCACCCGGGCCTCGGGCGGCCGTGACCAACCTGTAACCCTCGCGCTCGGCGCGGTCATGGTGCCGCGGAGCCGGCGGGCCGGCGGGCGCCCACCCCGCGGGGACGCGGCCCCTCACCTCCCGCGGCTCCGTCGGCGCGCGCCACCCGGCCGGGGCCGCGGCTCGGGCTCGGCGTGCTGGCGCGCGCTGCTGCCGCCGGGGCGCCGAGGCCTGCGAGCGGGGGTCGGGGGCTAGGGCTTGTTTTCTTTTTGCCTTTTTTTGTTTTTTTAATCAGAGTCGGCTTTGCCGCAGGGGCTGCGACGAGGCCCTGGGCTGAAGGGAGGAGACGGCAGACGAGGCTGCGCTGCAGTTGGCGGAGCGCGAGGGTCGGTGCCAGCAGGTTCCTTCTCTCCCGCTGCCACCGGCAGTCTCACAGCAACAGCTGGGCTCTCCTCTGCCAGCTCCGCTCGCGGTCTCTGTCGTGCTCACCGAGCACGGCCGTGTGCACTCGAGACCAGCACACGCGGGGCACACGCAAGGACACCGCATAGAGGCGAGCGAGGCCCGTGTGCGTGCGTGTGTGCGTGTGCGGAGTCTGGTCTTACTGGACACAGTATCGGAGGATGCGGAGTGGTTTCACCCTTGAGTATGAAATTGCTAAGCAGTGAGTGCATCAATGACACCTATCATAGTCTTCTAAACATGTTGACATATTCCCTTAAAATTAAAATATTTTGTTACGTGGATGAGGCTGGATGTCCAGTCAAAAATTAATAGTTGCCTCCATGCGCTCTAAGTATATCCGGACAGGAAGCTGCATCTGATGTTTCCTGCGGCTCCTAGCAGAGCAGGTTGAGGGAAGTCTTTGCATCTCGAGCAGCAACCTCAGGCCCAGGGGACATCCAACCACTCCGTTGCACTCCCTGAAAAGTTTACTCTGGGGCTGGCATCTTGCCTTGCAGTCAGGTATTAAAACCACCAAGGAACCCTTGACAGTGATTCAGACACCATACACACACAGACACATAAATAGAGGGAGAGAGAAAACTGAATGAAGCAAGCTTCCCCTAAAAGGAAGCTTGTTTCAACAAGAAACAATTCCCTATCACAAAATGTTGTGTCCCAAGGGTTGGAAGCAAAGTCACACGCACACATTTTTGAGATGTATTTTCTGGTTATGCATATTTAATTAAGGTTCCATCTAACAAAACCTATTCACAATCCATTCACATTAAGACCAATATTAGCACTTTTTTATTGTTTATATCGCCCTTTTTTTTGTTTGTCTAAAGGAAATTTAAAAGTAATCGGCATTTCATGAAATACAGAACCATGTGGAATAATTTTTCTTCTAATTTCTGAAGATTTTGGAAAGATCAACTATATAAAAACCTAAATTTTAAACAATCGAAACCTAATGAAAATACTCTAGTAACATAAAATGGCAAGTAACTTAAACAATGATAAATCTATAAACAATCTGTTTAGGAAAGCTGTTTACTCATTTGTTTAATCATCCTAAGTCAGTGCTCTCAATTGTTTGATCTAACTGCTAGTTTATTTCAGTTTGTATTTTTAAAACATATAGCTGTGTATCATTTTTTGGAATTCATCAAGTTAAAATAATCAGTTACAAAATCATATTAATGAAATAATTAAAAACCAAGATATTAACAGTTTACAAATTTTGTGAATGAAGTGATAAAGGCAGCAATTGTACTAATCTCAACACCACTCCTCACCAATCAGGCATTTCAGACCCTTCTCTGTCTGAGGTTGAGCTACCACTATGTAAGTATCTGTAATTCATGTTTAGCAGCCAATCCCAGGGGTGATGGAGAAAGTCTTGGAAAAGCCATGGCTTCAATGGAGCAGCTGTGGAGAAGCTCAGTACACCCGTGCTGGAATCTGGAGGAACTCCCTGGATACGGGAGTAGACAATCATCCTGACAGGCAGATACTCATGTCCCAAATACCATACTACCCCTTCTGCCTGCTCATCGTCTCTTCTGTTTTCTTATCAGTAAAATTAGGCAGGATGGACAAGCATCTTTTCCAGATCCAACAGGCTCTGTAATTATCCTCATTTCTATAATCCAGCGAAAGCAAATTGTTGCCGTATGGATTCAATATAATTCACAGATGTGTTTTGTTTGGCTTGCAAAATATTTTTGGCAAATTCAGATCAATTACCACCATGAGATTTTTAGTTTATCGTGAAAAATAGGAAGACGTGGCCAGGTCAAGTTTGCATTTCTGCATTGACTTCCCATTTGCCCCTGTAACCCCCGGCCGCTCCCATGCCTGGGCCCAGGAGGTGTTTGAGAGGGTGAGCCAGTACAGTTAAATCTGTGCTCCACAGTATGAGATCCAGAAGGGGCACTGTCCAACAGAGGAAAGAGTCAAATACAAGGAATTTTACAATCCAGAGGATGAAGCCAGGCCGATGTACAATCAGGGCAGTAAACTATTGCTTAGAGAAAATGATGTTCATAGTCCAGCAAGTGCTTTGGAATGGCAGTAACTATGAAACGCAAGATAGTAAGAATTGGATGAAAATGGGATACTCATTTCTCACTAGCTCATCTGTCCCTCTTTATTTCCACCTAAAATTAGTATCTCATTTGACACCATATGAGTAGCTGAGAAAACAATAACAATGCTAAAGGAGAAATTTTAAAATCCTTGGGGGGAATGCCATGTGCTCTGTGGGACTATGGGAACCGATTCAACTCCAGAAGGTTTCTGTTAGATTAGATTTATGGGTAGATTACACTAAGATAACTACCCGAGATGCTCCAGTTTTTTTGAGACCCTTGTTAAGATTGATTTTAATCCGTACACATTTGCTTATATCGTGTGATTTCAGGGCTCGCATATGGCTCTCTTGGCAGCAAATATGGATAAGATTGAATTTCCTCTGTTAGAGACACTTTGAGCAGGGAAAAGAAAGTTCCAGAAGACGGTCTTAAAAATATAAACAGGCTAACCAGGGGGCATCCACTGCTTGCTACCTCCCTAGCATGGATTAGCATGTACGGAATTCAGTCTATGCAGAATAGATGCAGTTTGATGACAGAGGGCCTGGGAGAGGTTTAACACAGTTTGTTTTCTACACCTCCTAGCAGGAAGCATGATATAGAGTGCCTCTGGGATGTCCTGGTCCTCTCAGGAATCAGCTTTCCAGGCAGCCACAAAACATTCATTCACCATTTAAATATTACAAGGTTTGGGAAGACACCTCACATCTTACCTTCTCCTGAAGGCAATGTTTCCCTGATAATAAGGATCAGCTGGGTGATCTTAAATATTTCCATGGAAATTCTGATTAAATCTGATTAAATTTCTGTTTAAATTCTGATCAAATCTGATTATCTCTGGAATGGGATATGCAACTATGGAGAATCTCTCAACAAAACAGGTATCCCTTTGAGTGACACGGTTCTGGTACTTGGCACCTCATCACAAGCCTTTCTTTCCTAATAGATCAGAGTGGACTTGCCCACTCTCACTCCTCTCCTGCAAGTCTCCTGCACCTCTGTAATCATATGGACACTGGACCAGTTCTGGAATCCCTGTAGACCCTGCACTTATGTTGTAGCTGTGTTATCTGAAGCACTAAAAACGTGTGAGTGCAACTAGGTGGTAAAAGACCATCTGCTGAGTCAGATTTGAGGTCTTTGCTAGGTTGTCGTATGGCCATTTAATGTTTCAAGTAGTTCCTATTTGCATTCAAATCAACCATAGAGAGGAGATAGGCTTAGCATATCCTTCAACAGCAAATAAAAGAAGGAAAGATGATGTTAAGCCTCAAATAGACAGAAGCCATGACTCTTAACCTGGGCAGAAATATATTGGGGCAAGAAATGCAAATAATTTCTCTTATGGAAAAATAAACTGCCTAATGATATGAGAGAGATTCCAGAGGACAAACTGGCCTTGGAATGTCATAAGGAGTACAAATAAGTTTGGTCCTCACACTATGCATACTTTATAGGTTAATTGAAAAAAATTCCTAACTCACCATTTTGTTCTACTTTAGGATTATATTTTCAGAAGAAACTAGGTTTTAGAAGAAAAAAAGGGAAGATTGTGAAATCAGGAATAAACAATAATACCAATTAAACATTCGTGCTGGGAGCAAAACAGAGATCGCACTGTACTGAGCTGCAGCTGAGCCAATCGCCCAAAGGAACTGGTGGACTTCTGAAAACAAAGGTCGGGTTTCAAGAGAATCACTCAGTGATAAAATGATGCATGTTTTCACTGTTTAATAATAAAGGCTGCTACCAGATATGAGTAAATCTTTGAGTTCTGAAAATAACCTTGAAGATCTCATTTATTGTATAAAATATCCTAATAGGTGCATGATAAGGAGGGGCTCAGATAGGCTGGGGGACTCCGTAAGGCAAGCCACCCAAAAGTCTAGCAGAGGGAAAGAGGGATCTAGGGCGACTGAGCAGAGAGCTGATGAGCATCATGTATTGACTCGGGACCAGCTGCAGCAGTGAGGGCTGTTGTTGATCTCACTAATTCTACTCTTGTAAATTGCCCAGAAATTAGGACCAACCAGAATCCTGGAGAAAATAAACTGTGCCTGGGTGGAGTAAACTTAATGTGAGAAGCAAGTAGATCTGAGTAGCACTGAGAAGCAAGGGGTGGACAGTGTTGGATGGTGTTGATGCCACACCCAGAGCCTCTTTACCAGGCCAGGTTATCCATACCCAAGCTGCTGTTAGGATTAGTGCTACCTTCTCATAACTGTCCCCTTCTTCAGAGAATGACCCGCTTTAGAATGGGAGATGCCTCATCTGGGAAGATACGACCCCACCTCCCGCCCTGGGGCAGTCTGAAGCCAATAAGAAATGGACAAGCTGGCTCTCATGCCTCAAGGTGGACCAACTCTGGTGTGATTTATCTCTAGAGCTCTCTACAGGTCCTGGCTGAAGCTAAACTCCATCTGAGACTTGCGTCCTTCCTCCACTCCTTCCTCCACTCTTTCCTCCTATGCTCACACCCGTTCTCCTGAAAGTACCCCTTGGATAAATCCTGTGCCCCTGAATCCTTGTCTCAGACCCTGCTTCTAGGGAGCTAATCTAAGACAACTTCCTGTTTGGCATGCTATTCTAAGAGGAGTTAGTAAATTTCACTCTCTTATTAGTTGTTTTTGAGTCCAGAAACCTTGCAAAACTTTAGTCCTGCAAATTCTAGAAATGTAATATAGGTTCTTTTTAGATTTTCTACATACGTATTTATTTTCTCTCTGGAAAATGATAGTTTTTCTTTCCCTTTTCAAATTTTTATATTTTATTTCTTTTCCTCGCCTTTCTGTGCTGGCCACCTTGGAGATATTAGATGCAGAAGTTGTTCTGGATCTCAAAGGGACAACTTTCAATGATTAACTGCTTCCGATGTATGATACTTGTTATAAGTTTTTTGGTTGGTAACTTTTTTAGATAAGGTTATTTCTATTCCTAGTTTACTAAGGGTTTTTTTCTTTTATTTTCTTTGTCTTGAATGACTTTTGTTCTTTAAAAATACTTTTTCTGTATCTATTGAGATAAACATATCATGTTTCTCCTTTGATCTATTAATGATGTGAATGACAAAATCAAAAAATTTTTAGTGTTATCTTAAGTTATGATCTCCAATGAAAGCACAAACAGACAAGTAGAGCGAATGGACAACTAGAAAATGAGTTTTATTTACAATTACTAGCTACTTTATATCTGGACTAAAACAAGATATTTCTCCTTTCCCCATCAGAGTAAACACTCTGATTAGATGATTAATAGTCATTATCGGGTAGGGGGGTGTACTCAGCAGTCGTCTGAAACAATCCTTTACATTCAGGGAAAACAAGTTCATTTGGAGACAGCAGAAAACGTTTTAAAATATATAGTTTCCTTATGTAACTCTTTCAAGCTACCCTATATTAGAGCTTCAAGTTGCTACTTCACGGAGCCCTGGGATCTCCATCACAGAATATGAAATCAGGGCGTCTGCTTTCTGCTCTGACTCCACTACTCTACTGAAACATGTTCGTAGTACATCCAGAACAGCGCTTGCTGGAAAATTAGGAAAGCATGTGTGTTTTAGCACATACTTAGTATCTCTTGACATTGAAATCATCTTCTACATAAAAGTGTTGGCTCTCTTGCAAACGCGGTTTTCTATCATTGACAGCCAGGTGTGTGTCAGACAGTTTATTGTGCTTCACTGTGTAGAGTCAGTGAAGAGCTGCACAAGGACAAGGCCTTTCTCACTGTTGGGGGAGGTCACGGAGAGGACATGACCGCCAGTTGACCTGCAAGCTGGACCTGGGCGGTTAGAGGCTCCTCATCTCCTCCCTTGTCCTTGGAATGTACGTTCTGCCCACCATTCCCACAGTAGGAGCTGTTTCAAGGACACAGCCTTGAGAGAGTAACGTGTTGTTGAGACCATCTGGATGGTATACATGACTGAACCCGGTTAAGGCCTCTATATAAACTTTTAAGATTCTGGCAGATGGGTGAGGAGATCTACTCGTCTTGTGGCAGCCCAAGACAAGCCTCATAAGTAAGTTCCCTTGCCTATTACACCTACCACCAACCAATCTGGGAGTGATCTGTCTCTTTCTTTGGTCTCTCCTCGCCCTCCCAGTATGGGGACCAGTTTCAGATTTCATCCAGGGAAGTCCCGAGTTTGAGAACCAACACGTATACCAGCCCCAACTGTCACACAGATTCTGTTTTTTCAAGAACTTTGGAAACAAACAGCCCATAAAATTATGAAAATAATTATCACTAAGATCACAAAATGGAGAATGCATAGGCATAGTTTTAATAAATTTCGTTGTAAACCTTGCTGTTAGGAGGCACTGAAGGGATAGGAGTTAATAATGGACTTGTAACTCTCGACTATTTATTTCATAAATGACAGCTGCTCCAGGATTCAACTACATTTTTTAAAGCACAACGTAATTTTTTAAAGATGATGACCTAGTTGTATAGGCTAACTTGGATAACCAAATCTGTTTGGAAAATGAATTAGATTTTTCTGTAATTATTGAGTTAGGCCAGGCCAATGAATTGGAAAAGCATTAAAATAGATGAAGTGCTGGTATATACAATGTGGATGACTCTTACAAACGTGCTGAGAAACCTTACACAAGAGTTAATACTGTATGTTTTCATCAATATGCATTTCAAAAATAGGAAAAATTAGCGGTGGAAAAACATCAAAATGGTGCTTGACTCTGGGGTGTAGGAAGGATTGACTGGGAAGGGGCATGAGGGAAGATTTTGGGAGTGATAAGAATGTTCTGTATCTTTAAAAGGGTCCTATTTTATGAAAATTTCATATAAAAGAAAAGACTAAAATATATTGAACCATAGTTGATATGCATGCTGAATTACTTAGGCAGAAATGTACAAATGTCTGCAATTTCCTCTGAGATGCATCCAACACTAAGATGGACTGATGGATAGATGGAGGAAGGTTAGATGGGTGGGCATGTGACAGAGTAAGTACATAAAACTGTTAATGGTGGCATCATGGTGGTGGGTGTATATGAGTGAACTGTATAGCTCTTTCAATTTCTCTTATGTTTGAAAATTTTCATAATAGTCTTGTCAGAAAAATAGAACCAGAATCTCACCACCTTCTACTCTCACACTTCTTAAAGCTCTCACCAGAATTACTTCTATATCCTCCTAACTAGTCTCTTCTTCTGCTCCCTGCTCCTGCCCCCTGCAGTCTACTCTTAGCACACCCAACCAGAGCAATAAACAAATCTAATCACATCACTCCTTTTCTCAAAACATTGTGATAGCATCCCATTATACTCAAGGTGAAGTTCCAGGTCCTCTGACACACCATGCCCTACATGATGCAGTCACCATGTGGCCCCCCTTACCTCTTTGACCTCTCCTCTCATTACACTCCTCCTTCAAATATGCCACTCCAGCCATATTCACCTCCTTGCTGTTCCTTGAACTATCAGGGACACTTCAAACTCAGGGCCTTTGCACTTACTCTTTCCTCTGTCTGGAGTACTTTTCCCTCAGAAATCTGTTTGGCTCACTCACTCCATCAGTTCTTGTATATTATCTTCTCAGTGAAATCTTCCCTGTCTATTCTATCCAAAATTTCATTGCCCCTAATCCAACATTTCGTACTCTCATTCCCTTTTTTATCTTTTCTCTTTAGCTCTTTTACGTATCTAACATTCTCTCTACTTTGCTCATTTATCTTGCTCGTCGTCTACACCACTGGAACAGAAGCTCCATGTATTTTGTTTACCCATGACTATCATCAGCACCTACAACAGTGCTTAGCACATACTGAGCACTTAATAAATACTTGTTGAGTGAATAAAGAAATATTTGCAATCTTGGATCTTGCATTTTATGGAAATAGACTAGTATAATTAATTATAGAAATGTACATGATTGATTTAATAAAATTGAAACGTCATGGAAATTTGGCAGTAGACAATTTGAATTACGATAAGATAAATTCTTTGCTAAGCTTTGGGCTTGGCACATAAGTGCTTTTGTAAAGGCTTTAAACCAAATAGCAACCCATCAACCAACTCAGTTTGAGGGGACATTGTACCTTGCACTGGAAGAAGAAAGCATAAATGACATAAAATGTATTATTTCAGAGGACTTATGCTCTACTCTCATAGATTTTTACTTTTTAACATCTAAAATATATACTCTTTGAGAGTAAGGATTTCTGTTAGTCTAGTTCACTGCTGTATCTCTAGCCTGAGAACAGAGCCTGCATATGGTAAGTGTGCAATATTTATTTGTTGAATAAACGATATTATGAATATTGATGTGGTCAATATTGTTAAATAAACTAAATTCTGAATATGATTATGATGTTGATATAATCATGGCTTACTCGGCAAGTCCTTTGTGGGCTGGTCATGAGAAAGTCGTGATGCAGCTGAGTATCCAAATGGGCTTCCTGGTGTTAAATCTTCAATGAACAATGTGTATGGAGAAGTGGAGTCTGGTGACAGTACGAAAATGGCTCCTGAAATAAACATCCTTGTGTACCTGTGTCTCTGACTAACTCCCAGGATAATTTAAAATAATTCTCTATAAGTCACTGACTGTGGCAAAAGGTATGATCTGTGCATATTTAGATGGAGCCACTGCTGGTCTAGCCTGTGTATGGAGAAAAAGGCACCCTTTTGATGGGATAGCTCAGTGCATGTCAGGGATCATGGCTTGGGGCAAATGGAGTGAGGCCTGGATTTCGGCACCCACTCATGCCCTCAGCCAGGTACCTCTGTCTAGGTGATATCCTGCACATTCAGATGAGGTGGACTTGTGCATGGATTACTTTCCAGAATATGTCAGTTTGCATGTCCACCAGCAGTGTACCTGGGATCCTGGCTCATCCACTCTCTCCAACATTATTGTCTACAGAGTCTTTTCCAATTCAAATGATGGAAAATCAAGTCTTGTTTTATTTTATATTTCCTGGCTCACCTAGAGTGCTTGTGCTTTTAAACTACATTTTTATGTATTTTCTATTTTTATGACTTTTGCTATTATTTGCTCATTGTATTGAGGAATTAGCATTTTCCTATCACTTTGTAAAAGTTTCTCTTAAGTTAGGGATTATTAGTGATTTTTTTCATAAAGTTTGTAAATACTTCACCCTTTTGGTATGACTTTTGCTTTTGTTAGTGATGTATCAAAAGTGCAGTGAGCTCTATCAGCCTTTGCCTTTGTGATTTTTCACATTGCTGTTATACCATCTATCGATATACCTGTATCTATAAACCTTTATCTATCTTTGTTCCATCTAGAATTTAGATAGAGTTTAATATCAAGTGAAGAGTTAGGTTATTTTGTTTAATTTTTAAAAATAGTTGACCTATTATTCCATCATCACCATTTAAATTTATTGAATTTAGAATCTAAGGTCTGATTTTAAGCCATCATTTCCGTGGTGTGATGTAAATGTCTACTCTTGCACAAAATCTATTCCATTTAAGTATTTTCCCTGTAAAATGTGATTGAATAGTTGGAAGGAAAAGTCCATTTGCCAACTCCCATTATTACAGATCTTTTCTATACTTCCTTAACTATATTATAATTATTTCTGCAAGTTAATTTCTAAACCATTTTATAATGTCTAAAAAAGTAAGAAATTAAGATTTTCAGTGGCATTCTATTACACATTTGCGTTACTTTGCAAGTAAGTGATATCTTTGTAATATTTAGTCATTCCATCCAGGAAGATGGCACAGCTCTCTTTTCATTGATGTCTAATTTGATACTTGGCATCAAGTTTATGTATTTTCTCTTCTATAGGTTTCACACATTTCATGTAGAAGTCATTGGTAGGAATTTTAAGTATTTGGATAACCATTGGGTTTGTGATTTTCCCCATTATATATCCAGATTTGTTATTGCTTTACATAGGACAGGTATCTGGTTTTGTAAGTTTATCATGTATAGAGCTGCATTATTGAACTCTTTCTGAATTCCAGAAGTATTTAATTCTTTCTAAATTCATACATGTTGCTCTTATTTTGCCAAGTGTAATGTCATGTGTAGAAGAATACAATTTTCTCTTGAGTAGTTCTAACGTTGGTATACTTCAGTGAAAAGCTATTTCTGAAGCCAAAGACTTACCTGAGGTTTGCTGGCACCCAGGGGAATGTGGAATGATTACAGAGAATACATTTACCATTTTCTTGTCCGTCATCATTGTAACCATTGTCACCGGAGACAGAGTTACGGCAAAATTTTCCACAGAAGAAATTTCCTGGGAGATTTCAATCCTGTATATATAAAGATTGTCAGAGGTAAACACTTCTGCAAAAAAGTTTTCAACTTATTTTATGTCAGCGTTTTTAGGGCAGACATTAAGACCTGTTTTGTTGGTTTCTGTGTCCCTAGCACTTAGAACAGGACTAGCATATGGTGGCACTCAACAAATATCTGTTGATTGCTGTTGAATAAAAATGTGGAGAAATGCATTTGTCTATCGGAGAAAAATAATCTGATACTGACAAATCTATGGGCTTTGGAATGAGTCTTATCCAAAACTTCCTGGCAAAATTCTTGCTATTTATATAACTATTCCTTCTCAACACATACTAGTAGATGCTGTTGGTTGGCTGACCAATTAGTTCTCTCTCCTCTTGGTCATGTGCTCAGGGCAAAGGCGAGTTGGCAGCCCCAATTAACAGCCATGCGGATTCCATTTCCATTTCCAGCAGTTGCTTTGGACATAGGCATGTGACATATTTCTAGCCAATGAGACTTATAAGGAAGACGGCTGGAAGCTTCTGAGAAAGATTCTTTTTTTCATTCTTACAAAGAACATAAGTCAGAGACATGCTTTACTCCCTGAGGACATTCTGGGTGAGTTGTATGAGTTGCGGAAACTTGGATTTGGTGTAGCCCTCTGGTGACCATGAAGGGACAAGTCTGAGACCAAAGCCAACAGCTTGAAGGTGAGGGAGCAAAAAGAGAAGAAGAACGTGGCCCTTTGATGTCCTTGGTGAGCTGCTGAAATAAACCCAAAGTTTTGTGAACTAATGTTTATACCACCTGTTACTAGGCTTCCAATTATGGGCAGTTGAAAGCATCCCGTGAAGCAATGGAGACAAATGGGATTTAGAAGTGCACAGAAATTTAAATGAAATAAATAGCCCTAGCCTACTGTATTAACAGTAAAGACATTTTTAGTCTTGTCTTATGTGCTTTAGAGTCTTTTAAAGGAAATAAAGAACTTTATATGCTTTTAAAAAGAAGGTGTCTCTAGAGATTTGGAGAAAGAACATTCCAGATGGAGAGGACATAGAGTGCAAAGAGCCTGAAGCGAGAGTACGCCTGGCAATTTTGAGGAAGAGCAAAGAGCTCAATGTGACTGGGCAAGGTAAGCATAGAGGTAAGTGGGTGGGGTACAGATCATGCAACGGCTTGTGGGTCCTTTTAAAAACTTTGGTTTTTATATTTACCCAAGCAATGAAAAGGCTTCTAGTGGAGGAGTGCTATAGTCCAGGTATGTTTTAGGGATTGGTTTGGCTAAGTTGTTAAGAACTGACATAAGGGCAGAAGCAGGGAGACCTGACTGACTTCTTCAACCCAAGCAAGACAAGATATTGGCTTGGATCGAAATGATAGTAGTGGATATGGTGAGATGTGTGCAGATTCTGAATCTTTTTTGGCGGATCTGACAGGATTCACTAATGGATAGAATATGTGCTATGAGAAAAATAGAGGAGTTAAGAACAGCTCCGAGGTCTTGGGCCTGAGTCTCTGGAAGAATGGATTTACTATTTATTGGATGAAGAGGACTGTAGGAGGGGCAGATTTAGATGTGGGGTGGGGGAATGGCAGGAGCTTGGTGTTGGACAGGTAAATTGCATATGCCTATTAGACATCCAAGAGAAGACTCTGGGGAGGCATTTGTGTATTTTATTTATACATAGATGATTATTTCTAGGAACAGAGAGGGTCTAGAGTTATAAATCTGGGAGTCTTCCATATAGAGATGGTATTGAAAAGCAAGAGACTGGACGAAATCACCTAGGAGGTCTCTTTTCTAAATGTAAATGTAAAAGATAAGACTGAGCCTGTTGCACACAATCATTTAGGGGCCAAGGAGATGAGAAGGCAGCCGTTATGTATAGACAATTCCTTCATGGAGTTTTGCTATAAACTCAAGGAGAGAAATGGCGTTATTGTGAGACAATTATTATTTTTGTTAAGATGGGAGACGTAACAGTCTGTTTTATGCTGACCTAGTGGATAGGGAAGACTTGTGATGCAGGAAGATGGGGAATAAAGAGACCATGTCCCTGAGTAGAAGAGTGGGTTGGGATCCAGTGCACAAAGGAGGGCTGGCCTGACCTAGAAGCACAGAGGATTCATCCACTGATTCATTTTAACAGGAAAGCAGGTAGAGTGAGGGTCCTAAATGTGGGGAGGTGGGTAGTTTGGTGGCATGAGCTTGTGGAAATTATCCTCTAATTGATTTCATTTTTATTTCAATGAAATAGGAAGAAACTCATCAAGTGAGGGTGAGGATTGAGAAAGGACATGTTGGAGGTTTAAGGAAAAATAAGTTGAGGAATCGTCAACTAGGAGAGTGCAGAGTGACTGGACTAGGGAAATAGAGCATGATTACTGGCAATCTCAAGGGTCCACTTGACATTACTGATTATGAATTTAATACGAGACTGTATACTTTTTTCCTACCCTTATTCAGTTACGTGAGTGAAGGTGACAACAATGCAATCTGTTTTTCCCAGGGTTGTAGTTTAGCCTGGCGAGTAATACAATATCTTCAAGCCCAGTACCATAGCAGCAAGGCTTCTTGCGAAAGTTCATTGATTTCACATCACATTATTTCTGCATGTATTACAATATATGCACCTGTTTGGGCTAAAAATAAAAAACATAATTTAAAAAGATAAAGTCAGATTTATGCTACTTTCTGAAGTCGATGAATCTTGTGCTAACACAGATTTCTTAGAACTCTATAGCCCTTCTGTTCATGGAAGATATTTACAGAGAGAGAAGAGAAATGAGAAAATATATCACCAAGGGAAAAAAATGATGAAGCATTTGGAACAATATCAAGTAAATAAAAGGATTCTTTAAGAAATATGAAAAATTGTGGTTTGTCTGTGAAACTATTCAATCTCACTAACCCCAACGGTAACCTGCAAAGTTGGTTTTGCATTGTTTTCAGTTGGGATCTATCAAAACAGGACTACTTAAAGAACACAAGTAGTTGAGGGAATTTCTGAAAGATATGGGAAATATGTTCACCTGATACATTATTCTAAGTTAATATTTTCCAACAGACAAATTTGGCCTATTCTTGTTTCTATACTGTCATTTATGGTAATTATTTATAAACATATTATCATCTTATTTAGATTTTAAGATCCTTAAAGAGAGTAACCTAACTTTATGAGCCTTTGCATCCTTATTTTGCCTGTCTAGTACTATTTTACCAAGTAGAGTCCTCAGTCAGTATTTGTTTAATGAATTAACTAAATACCAATTAGTTCACAAATTTAATTTTTCAAGATTTGAATGCTTTGTAAGAATAATTTACCCTTTGATGCAGTTGGTATTTTTAGTGAGGCAGTCAAATATTTTTATATTAGGCACCGAAAATTTTCTATTCCCTGACCAGAAATCAGTCTCAAAACACAGCCGTGATAATGTCTAATTACTAAACCACCAGGGAACTAAAGCTTCCTACTTTAGTGCGAAAATACAATACAGGATGATGTTGAATAAATATGTCCTCATTTGTCTTCAAAACATTCTCATGTCGTAAGCTTGGAAAAAGCCTTCAGAGACCATTGGGTTCAGCATCTGCATCTAGGCCGGATGATAACCAAATTATGTCAAAAATATTGTTGACCTTCTTATATAAGAATCTTCAGTGAAAAAAATTCTTAAAAATGTTTTATCTATAAATTTCACATTATATAACCAAATAAAAATTATAGACATGGTCTGGTTGGTGTGTTTATATAACACCAGGTATGGGAATGATACAATGTTCAAGCTGAATCAAAGAACACTGAGTTACCTGTGAGCCATTGGTAAGGAAGGAGAAAGAAGTAACTGAAACGGAAAATGCAGGAGGACAGGACAAATTTTACCTTCTTTGTCATTTGACCTAAGACCAATTCTGTTCCAAAAGAAGCAACTGACTTTATGCACAGATGTCTTATCCATAATTTGCTTATATTATTATCTTGGTTTATTTGCCTGTCTTTTGTGGGCAACATATTTCCACCTCGTGAAGTTGTTGTAATGATGAAGTAAGATAAAATATGACATCTTGCTGATTCTCAGACACAAATATTTTGTAAGCATTTTTAACAAATCTGAAATTACATCGATAGCAACTGATGGAATCTTGCAATCTCTGTTGGCCAAGACAGTCATGATGATGCACAAACACCCAAAGCTCTAATCTTGAAACTTGCAAAAGTGGTGCCAGTCTCTTGGAATAAAATCCCAGAGACAGTAGCAGAGCAATCTTGGAACCAAATGGATGTGGCAACCAGGTACGGGATCATGGTGATTCAGATGAGTTTAGCAAAATTCTAGAAGTTAGAACCAAAATTTGGCTGGCTATACCTATATGCTAACTCAACACGAAAGGGGTTTGACTTCTTTTATGGATTGTTTTAAGTAAAACTGCATCATCAACACTCAATGACACAGAGGATGATGTGGTATGAAAAACGCAGTCATACAATTCCAAGTTGAATAGTGAAAAGTTAGATCCTTCAAAGAAGTCTTAGGAATATCTCAACCAATTTGTTTCACTTGTATTTTCCTTTTGATTTATAGAATAGAGAGATATGATAAAAATAAGTGTAAATAAGCCTAAAAGATCCCTTTCAATGAATATAAAATAAAACATCTAACCGACAAAAACACATGTCACAGTTTAGTTGGCCACATTTTTCTTTCTCAGTGTTACATAAAATGATGGTGAATCTTACAATGCATAGTGTCTTATATTTGATGAAATATGTCACAGAAAGTGACTGACACATCATAGGTTCCCAATGAAAATGAATGGACTTGATTTTTCAATTATTTGTTACTTCAGTCTAAAAGAACTTAGGTATTTAAGTCATTGCAATGATGCTTTAGAAAAACTAACACAATGAAAAATAAAAACTAATCATTTAATTAATGTATTTTTATGTATTTTATAGTTTTATCATTAACTGAAAGAAGTAGATGCTATTTCTCTTTCTAGCCACAGTTATATCTAATCAATTGTAAACAGTCCTAGGAAGAAAGTTACTTAAGAACATGACAATTACAAAACAGTTCGATTTTCCAATTGTGTTAAACACCCTTTCAACACACCAGGACAACACTAAAGATATTTAGGTTTTCAAGGATTGTTGAACGTGAAGCTTCATTTGACTCTCTAATTCCAAAGCAGCTGATTTAGGGACAGAATTAACTAAACGAACAAGTTTTTTGACCATTTCAACCAGAGCTTGAAAGGCAAATATAAGTTATGGTGTCACCATGATTAAGAAGAAAGCAGAACCTGAAAGAAGTAGTAATCTACTGAGTACAGACAGGATGATGAGCTGCTGTCTCTTTAGAAACTGGGGCTTTGTCTAGGCTGGCCCGGTGGCTGAGTGGTTATGTTCCTGCACCCTGATTCAGGTGGTTCGCAGGTTCGGATCCAGGGCCTGTACAAGCTTATCAAGCCATGCTGTGGCAGCGTCCCATATAAAGTAGAGGGAGATGGGCACGGATGTTAGCCCAGGGCCAATCTTCCTCAGCAAAAAGAGGATGAATGGCAACAGATGTTAGCTCAGGGCTGATCTTCCTCAAAAAACCAAAGCAAAAACTGGCTTTGTCATTCCAGTTCTTACTCAGCTACTCAGTTATTCTTCTTTTCTGTTATTAGCCTGAGTTACCCCTCTCTCCTTTTTCCTAAAGCAGTTTAATTCATATCTGACTTACAGTAACTTATCTAGATTGATTACCAGGCTTATATCAAATGAAATTTCTATAAGACTGAATTTCTTCACTGTTTATGAAAATAAAAGTCTTGCTGACAATTTTCATCACAATGAGAAAATGTTTACAAGTTGCCTAGTCAAATAAATTACACCAAAGTCCATATGATGTTTTTTATACCTATAATTTCAGTTTATAAGTTGTATAGTATTGTGGGAAAATGTTCAGCTCTGATATGGATTTCTATACTGCTGTTATTACTCCCATGTTGCTTCTCAGTGTCTCAGACAGAGCACGTAGGTCTCCTGATGCAGGTGCCAGCATGCAACCTGCCAAGCATCTCTCTTCACCTAGATAATCTCTCCTTGGTCTGCTTATTTTTTTCCGATTTATGTAGAATGGATCCTACTCATGTGAGAATAATAGTGAAAATAATGGAAACAGTAGTGTGAATAAAAGTTTTAAAACAGGCTAGTGTAGCGCCAGCGCTGATGGCCTACTGTTCAAGATCAGGGCATTCCACTTTGGCTGGCCAGGTTTGGTTCTGGGCCCGGAATCACACCACTCAGCGGTCAGCAACCATGCTGTGGCGGTAGCTCACATAGAAGAACTGGACGGATTTACAACTAGGCTATACAACCATGTACTGGAGCTTTGGGGAGGGAAAAAATCAGAGAGGAAGATAGGTAACAGATGTTAGCTCAGGGTGAATCTTTCTCAGCAAAAAAAAAAAAAAAAAGAAAAGACAAGAAAAACAGAGTAGTGTATGGTATGTACTGCACAAAACCCTGAGCAGTGCTATGATGAGGAGGAAGCTGAGTGGCTAACGCTACCGAGCAACTTCATAGACCAGCTGCTTAGTGAGAAAGGCCCCGACACAGAGTTCAAATAAAAATACACATGAATGAAATATATTTTTAACTTCTGGAAACTACACTTTATAAACTAACTCAATAGAAATGCCTGTTACCAGAAGACTAAATACTAGTTTCCATCATTTCCACCTCTAATATATGCATATATGTAAGTAAATATATATATTCCTATACCCCTTTATTACCAGAAGACTTTGGACAAATATACAAAGAAAACATAATCACAGAAATTTAGAATTGGAGACAACTACTGTTCCCTTCATCCATGCGATTTTGGCAGCTGAAATTCAGCAGGTTAAGGAACCTGGCCAAGATCAGGCAGCTATTGGATAACAGAGCCAGCGTCAGAAACCCTTCTCTGAACAAATAGTTCAGTGTTCTCTCCACTTGCCTGCTCCTGATTCTATCCTCCCAGTTGTTATTAACTGATTAACAGCTGAGCATGACTTTAAGAATTAAGAGCCTATTAGTTGGGATAGAATAATATCGAAGTCATAAATCTCTTTCCCTCTGAAGTCACTGAAAATTTCTAGACTTTTGTTTTTCTAAAATTTCCCTGCAGTATCAACTAGAACTGCAAAAATACTCAGAAGACTGAAAGGTTACTTCTTATCCCAGAGGCTCCTAATATTTCCAGGTGTTTTTACTACGTGGGAGGAAAAAAGACGCCTTCTGGTTCTGCACTAATGTCTGGAAAAGATGTTAGCTAAACACCTTTTTATTCCACAGCTTTGGCTCGGCTGAAAAGTCCTTTTTCTTGGAAATTTAAACTTATTTTTATTGCTGCCTGGGAATATTTAGACTTCCTGAAAGCTTTGGTGTACCTTTTACTATTTAAAAACCTGGAAGCCTCCTTTTAGCTGAAAATATTATCCAAGTGGGTTTTGAGTGAAATTGAGATTTTTTTTTTTTACTTCAAACTTGACTTTAAGTGATTGAACAATTAGTGTTTCGCACGTATGGAGAGTTCAGTAAGAGCTGTTGATTATCTGACTCTAGATTAGCTTTCCTGATCTTCATGACAAATATAATTTTCCTGCTAATTTTTATATTCCAGCTGCCTAAATTCATTTCATGACAGTGTGTTAATTCTTCCTTCCATTAAACCTAAAATACTCTCCTTTAGTTCAAATTGTTGAATTTAATCAAGGTGTATCAAACTTTTAAAAGTCATTCATTCATTCAGTCTTTCTCTAAGCAAATATTTATCGAGATTCTCCTCTGTGCCAGGTACTGGAATTACAGCAAAGAAGAAGAGAGCAAAGGTCCCTGCTCTCATGGGATCTGCATTCAGATGGGGAGTGATAGATTATATATAGTAGCTAAATAAATGGAAAAACATAATATGAGACTCTTTTAAGAGCTGCCAAGAAAATAAAACAGAACAAAGAGTGCATGGTCGGGGAAAAGCTTTAGACAGTGGGAGGAAGGAAGGAAGAGAGGACAGAAAGAAGGAAGGAAAGGAGGAAGAAAATAATAAATAAATAAATACTTCTAAAAATATCTTCTTGTTTATCCTCACATCTCACACATTGTTACCTTCAATTTTTGAGCCTTTCCTGCCTAGTTGATGTGCAGCACTATGGTGCTGTCCAGCTCTACGATTTCCAAATAGGAGGAGCATAAGGATGTCAATACTGTTGCAAGTGGGCATTAGGGGACTGACTTGGATCTGAGGGATCAGCCGTAGGGGAGGCTGTTCCTGATGCATAGGGCAATTCCCAGTGAGGGGGGCAGCTGTGAGCCATTAGCAGCTGGTACTGCCATCAGCTGGGTGATGGGTACGGGCCCTGGAGAGAGGATCTGGGTAGAGCATCCACTATGGAGATAGTCAGAGTCCAAACATAAAGTGTCTTGTATGAAATTATAGAATATTCGAGATTTATGTTATAAACAATGGAGAGCTATTAAAATATTTTTCCATAGGGAAAGAAGTGATGAAATTTGTGTGTTAGAAAGATGTCCTAGGGAGCAGAGAAAAGGTAGACACAGAAGGGTGAGACTGGATGCAGGGAGGCCAGTTGGGAGGTTATCGCAATAGTGTACGAGATAAAAGTAAAAGGAAAGATGTTGGAGCGGGAGGCTAGATTACTAAAAGATGGATTCAACATGATTTAGGGATTTACTGGATAATCCAGGTGAATTGTAGAGAGGAACCAAAGACAACTCTCAGAATTACGGCTATAGGGATTAGGTAAAAAAATGATATAATTAATAAAAGTTGGGAATACAGGAAGAGGATCTGGTGTTATTTTAATTCATGTGGTACCTACATGATGTCGAGGATACTAAAGTTTACAAATGTCATCTGACAACTCATCTAGAATCCACTATATCACCTGCATCCTTTGTTGATTCATAGATCTATTATTCATGCAGTGCATCATTTCCAATTAATTTATTCATGCCAGAAATATATATTCAGTATACCATATGTATTGGGCACTCTTTTAAGCACTGGCAAAAAAGGTATGAAAGCCCAAGTTTTACTTGATAAACTACAATTGGTAAGGCAACTGATGAGATCTTTCATAATATTCTTGTGTACAAAATGAAGACATAGGTTGATTCAGACAACTCAGTACACCAGCCGATGGTTGGATTGCTTATTCAATATATGCCAAGAGACTACTATTGTCTTGAAGAAAGGTCTCACCTAAGCCTGGTCCTCAGCCTAATTTTTTCAACTACCTTATCAATTATTTGGGTAAAAGTACAGAAAGTGTGCTCATCATATTTACTTTTGAAAGAGTGAGACAAATATAAAACCAGCATCCATAATAATTTTGACTGTCTGGATAAAAGAGCTGAGCCTAGATAAAATAACGAAGATAAATGTCAACTTCTATTTGGGGAAAAATATACCTGTAAAAGCACATGATTGGAGTAATGAGAGAGTCAAAAACTTAACATGATCTTCAGTTTATTGGTAGAAATATGGTATATAAAATAAGAATGCTGAAAGTATGGATCTGTTTCTGTTGCGGGAGGTCATTGAGAGGACATGACCGCCACTTGACCAGCGAGTTGGACCTGGGCAATAGGAGGCTCCTCACGCCCTCCCTTGTCCTTGGAATGTACACTCTGCCCACCGTTCCCACTGTGGGAACTGTTTTCAAGGATGCAGCCTTGAGAAAGCAATTTGTCATTGGGACCATCTGGACTATATTCATGAATGAACCCCATTTAGGGGTTCTATATAAACACTTAAGGTTCTGGTGGGCAGGTGCAAAAATCTACTTGTCTTGTGGCCACCCAAGACAAGCCTTGTATGTAAGTTCCCTTGCTTATTACACTGCCACCTACCAATCTGGAGTGGTCTGCCTCTTTCTTCGGTCTTTCCTTGCCCTCCATGTATGGGGGCCGGTTTGTGAAGCAACAGTTCCCTACATGTTAGATCACACCTACTTTATAGCCTCAGTTGTGCATGTCACACTTTGCAGATGCATCCTCACCAGACCTAGCAAAAAACCTCAGGAAATCAGGGTGTTGAAGACTTGAAATTGTAAGACATGAGAAAGAGGTGATGGAAATGAGAATGTTTATCTTGAGAAGTGTAGAATTATTTGGGGAGTATGTGTACAGGTGGTGGGACTGGGGAACACACATATTATACCTTGAGATATTTTAGGCAAGTCTGGCGGTCAGGATATTATTTTAAATGACCTCTTGGAGTAGATCTGAAACCAAGGAGTGAAAAGTTCAGAGCTTCTCTGGGAAAGGAAAGTGTTCCCCTTAATTTTTGTTTTCTTACCAAGTCTACCTAATCATTTGGCAGGTGTGTTGTACGCTGTCAACAAATTTAATTTTGGACCAAATGACCTTTAAAAAATCCCTTGAACCCTGACAGTCTATGATTTTGTGACCTGAGGATTCAAGGACTACATTCAGGAACTAAAACGTTTTCAATCCCTTTCAGTTTGGTTCCAGATGCTGGGGGTCTTCCAAGGCACCCTCTGCTTTTCATCCAATCCACTGCCTTCTCCCCAGAACTGTCACACTGTCTTCAGGGTCAGTGAGAAACTCAGGGCCTTCCATACAGCAACTGGGCCCTACATCCACCCTCATTAGAATACATGTCCTTGATGTTTCTGCAAACTGAGAGAAGGGAGAAAGCTGGTATTTCCAAGGCATTTAGTACTTTGGCAGAAAAAAAAATCAAAGTTTGCTAAAAAGAGAAATTTTAAGCATTACTTTTATTTTGACAGGGTTTCTGTGAATTCAAGACTTTCTACTGAGTCACCAAGTCAGCCACAATATAACTATTTCAACTTACTGGGAATACTATTTCTGAGTCACAGTAACATAATGATCTGAACTTTCAAATGCTCTCAGTTACCTGGTACATACTATCTCTTCACAGTTGCGCACTCTTGATGATTATATTCCTCACTGTACGTTACACTGTATAAAAATACCACAGGTTAAAAAATTGTTTTAATTTATGAAAGAAATGTTCAAACATCAAGTCCCTATTTCACAACGATTCTTTTTTCCCTCAGAAACTTTGCAAAAAGTAATACATGACTCATTTATTAAAAGTCCCATGTTTTCATTGCAAATTCCTAGCCAGGCTTTGGAATCGATGCCTCTCTTCTACTATTCCCATATTCTCTGAGTCACCAAGGTTTTTAGATGTTGGCAAGAGAGCCTGTTCCTACGTCCTCGTAGTGTTACACGTGGCTAAGAGGGAATGTAATGCCAGAAGTTGAACTAGGAGTGAGTGTAAGTACCGCCCTTAGATCCAGGCATCCGTGCTTTTGGGCCCTGTGCTTTGCAAGGCTTCTCAAATTATGATGTGCAAACAGATTTCTCAGGATATTGTTAAAATGCACCCTGTGATTCAGGAGGTCCGGGGTTGGGACCTGAGAACTTGCATTTCTAACAAGTCCCCAGGTGCTGCTGATGCTGCTGGTCCCCAGACCACACTTTGAGAATGGCTGGTTTAGTGACTCCCTCTTTCTCTCCTCCAGACACACCCCCTCCCCACAGGATGAGTAGTTCATGTGATCAAGTGAACCTGCCAACCTAGAGCCTATGTCACTCCTTCTAAACCACACTCTGGGTACCAAGGGCTCCACAATTCCTTGCCCAGACCATTCTCTGGGCTGTGCACACCTCTCCCCAGTCTGTCCTCCTGATGGCAGATCCTGCCTCTAGTTGCACATGTCTGGGCCTGAGGGTTGACAAAGGGTCAGCCGTTCGGAGGAGGCTTAGGGTGTGGGCTAGGATGCGCTCCAGGCAGAGCCCTTTCTCCACACTTGGAGACTGGGGAAGCAAGAGAAAAGGGGCGGGCTCTGCTCAGAGGACCTTGGTTGCCTTCTTGCCCCAGCAGGCAAATGTCGGGGGTGATCTAATATCCATTCAGGTAAATGACAGGGAGAAATCCCATCCTGTTACAGCTTGTCCCTGATTTTAAGGCCACAGAACCACAGCTTGGATGGTTCTATTTCACAAGGAATCCTTGCGTCTAAAGTGCTCCTCTTAGAGGGAAGGACGATTGTTTTCTACCCTTCCATGTAACTCTCCACAACACTTTTCTCAGATGACCGCACAATGTAGGGGACAGCGTGTGGGCTTTGAGGTCCCAGAGATTTCAGCTGAATGCGCACTTTAACTTCTTGTGTGAATTTAAAGCAAGTCAGTCACTTTTGAGCAAGAGATCATTCTTTGCTCTCTGTTTCTTTGTTGTTGTTGAGGAGGATTTGCCCTGAGCTAACATCTGTTGCCAATTTTTCTCTTTTTGCTTGAGGAAGATTCTCCCTGAGCTAACATCTGTGCCAGTCTTCCTCTATTTTGTATGTGGGATGCTGCCACAGCATGGCTGCTGAAGGGCGATGTAAGTCCACGCCCAGGAGCTGAACCTGGGCAGCCGAAGCAGAGCACGCCGAACTTAACCACTAGGCTATGGGGCGGCCCTGCCCTCTGTTTCTTGATCTTTATAATGGGAATAAGAATATTTCTCCACTCTTTTACCCCTTCTCCATTTTCACCCAATTTACTTCTGGTAATCCTTTAGCCTTTAGCTCAAATGCCACCATCTTGATGTGACCAGGTGCCTCCAGCTGATCTGGAAGTAACTGCACTCCTTTTTCATTGTACTGGCAGCTCTTTGTCCTTTGATATTTGTGTTTTTGTTTTGATTAACGGCTACCGGCCCACTGGATTCCAAGAGCAGGGATCACGTCTTCTTAATTCCCTGTTGTGTCCTCTCTATCTGGCACAGAGCCTGGTACCTGGCAGATGCTAAACCCTTGTTTGCTAAATGAGTAAATGAATGTGTGGTTATTGCCACAATTAGAGATAAAATATGCTAAGTGACTGGCACATAGTAGATGCTTAATAGGTGACCCTGATGCTTTTTCAGTGCAATTGACTCTGTAATCAGGCATTGTATTTTATTTCCTCATACTTGATTCATGGGGGAGAATGGGGTGTATTTGGGACAACTGCAATTTGAACTGTCCAAGTCAAGAAGAAATGTGGTGTGATAAACTACTGGCCTGAACAACTAGAAGCATGATACACTTTTTAAAGGCTTAAGAAACAAAAGACTCATAATTTAAAACAAAGGATAAAAAGACAAGAAAATGTTGTATCTGTCAATTTTGCTTGCCCCTCACCACTCATACCCCAAGTAGTTAAATAGCGAATCTTCTTAAAAAGCATGTGGTGAAAGTAACTCCCCGCCCCAGTGTTCACGCTGACATCATCAGCCTCCCCCTTTCTCCTTTACATCTTGAGGATTATTTTTATCTGTCCCTTTAATATCAGCCAGCCCAAATATTCTCTTATCAAATATTTCTAGGGCCTGTACTTGAAGAAAGAAATGATTTTCTCAAATCTGTGAACAGAACTCTTTTTTTTTTTTTTTTAATGTCAAAATAAACCATCTGCTTGTACAACTGTTTCTAATTACTTCCCTGCCTAGAGTCTCCACTTGAGGGGTTTGGTACCAGCACCCCGCCCAGAGCCGTCCCGCTGCCCAGTTCCTCGCAGGCAGCTCATCAACGCACTTGCAGCTCCGGGGTAGAGCCCCGGACCTGCACGCCTGGGCGTCTGTGGGTCCGTCTGCCCGTCCATCTGCTGGTGGCACCTCTCCCTCCTGCAGGCTCCCCCCGAGCGCCCCACCTTGCAGAAGCACGGCTCGCCTCCACAGCCCGGGAGCTCAGCATGCCTCCCGCAGGCTTCAGGAACTTCTTGCTGCTGGCGTCTTCCCTTCTCTTCGCGGGGCTGTCAGCTGTTCCTCAAAGCTTCTCGCCCTCTCTGAGGTAAGTTCTGTTTGTTATTCTTTAAGACAGACCTGCCCTGCTTTGCGTGGCAGGCAGGGCTCAAGTTTGCAGGATGGCTACCGTAAGTCAGGAGCGGTTAGGAAGTTGGACTCGGGATAAACTGTTTTCAACCTGTTCCTATTCCTTTCCTTGTATCTACACTGTGTGCTGCTTCGCTCTTGTCTGTTTGCTTTTCCTTCGGAAAAATACAATCATTGAACAAATATATAATTTCTTCCTATTCCAAAACATATCCGGAGGAACATTTGCCCTGAGTTAAAGGCAATCCTATGTGTACCTGTATGTTCTCTTAGCCTATAAGGCAGAAGTATTGCATAGGGCTTGTATTACATTTTATATTACATTTTGAAAAAGACTTGGAGGCACATTGCAATAGCTGAACTTTTAAAAAGTATAGTTCATAATCACTGCTTAATGCCACTTTAAAAAGCATTATGACCCTTGCTATCATAACATGAAGAGCTCTTGTTACATATTCACTTCTTTTTCATAAAATAACTGCCACTGACAGTGAGATAGCAATGGGACTTTTTTAGAGAACTGAAAAGTCAGCCAAGTGTCATACCTTAGATTAATTTGTATTTAATCTAAATGTGCACATAAGATTGGGAGGCAAACGGCCAAGAGGCAGGGCTGGATCACCTCTGTCCATCTGGAAGATGGTCCTATTCCTAAGTGGGCAGGTCACTGCTTACACTTTTTGGTTCGTGGTCATTTCCCAGGCGATGACCCGCGGTGGTATCTGCTTGGCACCTGGAGAACTGTGGGGCCTCAGGCTTCCCAGGCACGGGGTTGTACGTCTCCGTCTGGGAGGACTTTGGGAGGAAGCGTGGGCTCAGAGCAGAAAGAGCGGTGTCTGTGCTTGACCACGGCCCTGCTGTGATTTGTCCCCCATGCAGAATCGGGCCTGGTGCCATTTGCAGGCTGTCCCGGGCCGAGTCGGAGCGCCGGTGCCGGGCGCCCGGGCAGCCCCCAGGGGACGCTCTGTGCCACGGCCGGGGCCGGTGCGACTGCGGGGTCTGCATCTGTCACGTGAGCGAGCCCGGCTTGTACTTCGGGCCCCTGTGTGAGTGCCACGAGTGGGTGTGCGAGACCTACGACGGAAGCACCTGTGCAGGTAAGGGGGCGGGGCTGCTCCTCTACGGGACACGCCGCCCCGCAGGAGCAGGACTCTCCCTTCGGGGTTTCTGCCGCTTCACGGGGGACAGAGGGGTGCGGACAGGACGGCCCTCTTCAGATAGCCCTCAAGGAAGTTACTGCCATCTGCGAAGGTCTTCCTTTTGCTAGCCAGTTCTGGAATCATGTCTTATAACACTTTCGTCCGCCTTAGGATCCAAACTCAAATGGAAATAATATTTGTAAATTCATTCACTTAATTAGTCATCTCACTTGCCTCTGTTTTAGTTCCTTATTACAGACTAAGTCTTCCAACTTTCTCACAAATGGAGTTATTTTGCTGGGCTCTCCTACTCCAATCACAAATATTAATCATAATATTTGTAGAACATAAGCCTCTATTTTATTTTTACCAAGGAAACACAAGGGAATGTTATTTTTCTAAATTCCGGGGGAGCAGGTTGTGTGTTTGAACTCTGATTTGCCCTCTCATACTTAGGATATAGTTCACAGATAGAAGTGCACATCCGAAACTCTAACAAGGAAAAAACAAGCAGGCTCAGTTTTACTTAGAACAATTGTTTTCGCTACTTGAAATTTTTAGCTGCAGTGAAACTTCGTATTTTGTAAGGATGGAGTGTGAATAAGTTCATTTCCCTTCAGATTTTTAAGGAGTGATTTGGGCTCCGATATTGGAAAGGGTCAAGGTATTTCTTCCAGGAGAACACTCCTAACTTCTGCCAGTTTCACATGCACATGTCATTTACTTAAGGCCACGAACCTCAATTGGGTCATTGTGAATGACACAGGCACTCCGTTAGTGAAAGGAAAACACAATGTATTCCAATCAGGGTTTGGCAAATTTGCAGGAAAAAAAAATCACAACTTATTTTATCCACAATGTAGCTAAGAATAAGAGTCCAACACTAACATAGAGAGATGAAGAATGAGTTTATAGCAAAATGTTTTTTTCTTGGCACCTGATCCCAGAAGTGCATAGTGAGAATACTTAATATGCAGCCTGTTTGGCAGTGGAAAAAATAGTCATCTAAGTCATTTGGAGGGGCACAGGTGCTTCTATGTGGTTTGTTTGCCCCGGGAAGGCTGAGGTTCAACCCTTTAAAAATATCGAATGCCACAGCTTGTTATTTTAACTTCATCAGCCCCACAAGCTGTGGTTTTATTAAGGGCAGCCCTTGGATGAAAGCTGAGTATTGTCTAATATTTCATTCCAAATTCAACTGTTACCTGGCTTCTCTGGCTTTTATTGCCTCTGGCAAGGCCTTTTCAATATCTTGAGTTCTGAACACATTTTTCAGGGCATTTTGTATTGTTCCTTCATTGGAAAAGTAAGACGTGAGATGCAGCCTTCAGCCGGTGAAACTAGTTATGGGTGCCATCAGATATAAATCCCCTACTGAAGAGCCTTAGCTGGTTCCTGTCTGCAAAACCGTGCAGAGGGAATGCTATGGCATGGAGTGCTCTTGTTTTTCTCCCATGGAAAGTGATGTGCTGTTTACTCATCACATCTTAGTCACCGCATTCTTTCCTCCCCGATACAAAAATGCAGCACTGAGTCATGCATGGTTTTGTTTGCTTACGTGTGCGTTCCTGGAGAAGGCGAAATGCTTCTCTTTATTTCAAGGCTGAATGAAGTAACTGTGTTCATTTTCCATTCTCATCTTTCTGACTGCTGCCCCTGAGGCCTACGCCTCTGCCCTACAGGGCCTGGGTCAGAATCTGCCCCTGCGAATGCTCTGACTATGTTTGCTTGGCCGGCAAAGACATCCTTACACACAGCACATCAGCTATTCTGCTTGTTCCGTGCTTCACCTTTAGCCTCTCAATTCCAAATAGTTCCAATATTGTAGCTAGTAAAATAGAAATATAGCAGGTTGTCTTTTACTTTTTTTTTTTTTTGCTGAGGAAGATTCACCCTGAGCTAACATCTGTGCCAATCTTCCTGTATTTTACATGTGGGTCACCACCACAGCATGGCTGATGGGTGGTGTGGGTCTGTGCCAGGGATCCAAACCTGAAAACCCGGGCTGCCCAAGTGGAGGGCACCGAACTTAACCACTATGCCACAAGGCCGACCCCTCTGTTTTTATGTGCACCTGGGCCTTCACATCTATGATAAGCTCCTGTAGGTGATTCTGGTAATAGAGTTGCTTTCAGAGACCCCCCCCATCTCCATGAAGAAAAAAAAATCTGCTCCGGTAGGGTATCATGGAGTGGTTAAGACTATGGACTCTGGAGAAAGACTTCCAGGATTCAAATCCCAGTCCACTCATAGCTAGAACTTGGACAGTTACTTAAAATTCCTGAGCCTTGATTTCTTCATCTGTAAAATGGGAATAATAACAGTACCTACCTAAGAGGATTGTTATGAGGTTTAACATGTGTAAAACACTTTGAATAGGGTTGGCACAAAGTAAATGCTGAGTACATATTAATATGTGTATATGTATATAACACAATATTATTACAGCGATGGACAAAAGGTGAGCTAGGATGTATGTGTGTACGTATGGATGGGTAGAAAGATAGACAAATAGCCTGGCTTCGTATTTGTTGGGCTTTTGATGCAGTGAAAGCAATTTAGTTTTCTTAGTGTAGTCTGGGCCTGTTATTGATCCAAAGCTCACAAGGTCAAGCAAGGATAGCTATTTTGGCCCAGTCTCAGAGCAGCTGTATTAGATACACCATACCCTTTTAAAGTTAAGTCCATTGGGATTCTTATACTGTGAATCATAAGAATCATACTTATTTTAGTTTGAGCTGGTTGAAAGTGATTACGTTTACACTGTCACAAGCGGTCTATTTCTTCCAGTGTCCATTTGTTCATGGCATGTGAATCTTCCTCAAACTTCTGTAGCATAAAGGCCTAGCCCAGCGATTGTTCCTGTGGGTGTGATTAAAGAGTAAACTGGTTTTGGTGAGATATGTCTTTGAGAACAGTAAAATGTTTGGTTACATAAAAACAAACTTTCAGTTGATATTTCCAAGGCATCCCTGGATAACTTCTCTGAACAGCTATGATTATGCTTAAATAAAATGTTGGTTTCTTTAAAAATCTTTACTAATCATTTTTGAAATATATCACTTAAAAGAATTTCAGTTTTAGTAACTGGGAGGAACTAATTCAAGTTTGCAAACCCTTATGAAGTGCTGTATATTTCCTAGGCTCTCTGTTTGCTGTTGAAGGGGATATAAGGATGAGGACCGTATGAGAGCTTCCCATTGAGTAGGGAGGTTAAGAGAAACACCAAATATCTATAATGCAATGCAGAATATAATTTCTACAAATTTCTATGAGGCTTCCATTAAGGCAGTGATTAAATATAATGGTTAAAAGTTCTTGAGAAAGAGATAGCATTTGACATAAATCTTTATGTCTAGGGAGGTTTTTAATCCAAAAATTGGACTTCTGAAAGAAGAAAAATTCAAGCAAAGGTTTAGAGGCAGAGGAGCATATGAGTGTATTTGGGGAAGAGTGAAGGATTCTAGGGTTGGCTTGGCTGGATCTTAGAGCTATGGGGAAAGTAGTAGGAGATATATTGAGAGTTACAGCAGAGCGTATTGTGGAGAGCTTTGAACCTGAATGTGATGTTTGTGCTCAATTAAACAGCATATAGAAGCCATGAAGTGGTTGGAACATGGGAGCGATGGTTAGTGCTGTGACTCATGAAAAGTAATATCGTGCCCAGGGGCACAGCAGGTTGGGGTGGACACTTGATGGGGAGGAACTCAATTTAGATGCTATTTAAATTATAGTCCAAAGGAGAGGGAATAAGGATAGAATTATGATGAATTTTAAAGACTGTTGAAGGGTAGAATCAATATGCTTTATTACCCAAGGATGAGTAAGATGATAAGTCAGTGACTGGGAGTGTGACAGAATTGATGGAATAAAGAAGTCAGGAGAAAGAGCCAGATAACTCCTAATCAATGGCTAAGAGTCCTTATCACTTATTTTTATCTGGAATTCCTGTAAAATGAAGAATTATTGCTAGCAGAATGAGTCGGGACTTTATTGGGGCTAGATGAGAATCTTGTTTGAACTGTTAACTTGGCGTAACTTGTCTGTATTGTTAAGCCTGAGCCAGTCATTTGATTTCTCTGAGATTTAGTTTCTTTTTCTGGAACAACATCTTTATGGATATAAAGGACCCTATGTCATGCATGTATTATTCAGAATAATTTATATATTTATGTATAAATATATTAAATATTTAATATATTTAATATTATATATTCATGCATATATTAAATATTTAATATTAATATCTATATAATTTATGCATTTATACATTTATTCAGACTATATAAACACTTTTATAAACGTTGATTTATATATAAACATACACAATATAAAAATAATTAAAATATTGTTCTTATTAATGTTATTTTCTTCTTTGGAATCACTCTTTGGCTTTTCCTTTCTTACTCGTTTTCTATTTCCCACTTTCTCTTCTATCCTTCAAACCTTATCCTATTCTACTTGCCCACTCTTTACCTCTGTCCAGCCCCCTTGGTATTGACCATCCTTGGCTTCTTTTTTATATCCCCTCTCTGCCCCGTGTGGGACATCCAGTACATAAGAGCATTACCTGCTCTTTAACACCGTCTCCAGTGAACGAATGTGTTGAGCAGACAGACTCTGGTTCCCACGCTGCCTCATTTCTTGTGTTTTCATCATGGTCTTCACGTCTCTTGTAGTTTTAGAGAACACCTTCAGGAGTCCCCCACGACCAGCTCACCTACTTCATGCAAGCCTCTTTTTTGAGCTCTTCTCTCTTAGTTCATCCATTTTGGGGAAATGCGTCTTGTCTTACCCCAAGTGACACATAAAAGTTAAAAGTTTTTATCCTTAAAGAAAGTGCCAGACCTGCATCCCACTTTCTCTCAACGATACTGCTTTATTTTGCCAGTGCTCTGTGGCCCTCCTGTGGAGACTGAAATACCTTGGCCTTGGACCAGGTCATTGATGATTATGAAGAGCATATTTATAACATTATGGTATTTAGATCAGATAGTATGAATGTGACAAGTTCAGCAGTTATTTTTTAAGTAAAATTTCCCCAGAAAGAGAAGTGAACATATGGGAACAAATTTATTTGTGTTATAAGTTTTAAATTTGCAAAGCATAAACCTCCTGCATAGGGTTCTCAAAGTCTTCAATATACTTTGAGACATGATGCTAAAACTGACATCCCATGTCTCTTGGTATCATAACCCCCCAAAAAACTGCTCAGTTTTCTGGGCCTCAGACACCGATTGTTACATCTGATCTTGTGACCTATGACGCTCAGGGCTTGGAGGTGGGTGATCAGTGCCATAGGAGCAGAGATCCTTGATATGGTTCTTTATCTGAAGAATTCCCTGTCTGAGGAGTTATGATGTAAGACGAGACATTTTCCTAAGTTCCATATCTTGCCATTGTATTAATTTTCTGTTGCTGCTATAACAAATTACCACAAACAGAATACATAAATACAGTTACCAAAAAATGTATTTTCTAGTTTTGTAGGTCCGAAGTCTGACATGGATCTCCCATGGCTAAGATGTTGGCAAGCTCTGTTTCTTTCTGGAGACTTTTGGAGAGAATCCATTTCCTGGTCATTTGATGTTGAGAGAATTTAGTTTCATGTGGTTAGTTTCATGTGGACCACCTGAGAGGTCCCCATTTCCTTGTTGGCTGTCAGCTGGGGGTCTCCCTTATCTCCTAGAGGCCTCTCTTGGGTCCTTGCATTGCACATCCCTACATTTCAGAACTAGCAATAGGGTGTTAGATCCTTCTGATGATGCCATTTTTCTGAGCTTCTTCCATTGTCTTATCTCTCTCTCACCACAGCCTGGAAAAGTGCTCCACTTTTAAGGACTCATGTGGTTAGATTGGATCCAACCAGATAATCCAGTATAATGTTCTTATCTCAACATCCATAATCCTAATCACATCAGCAAAGTCTCTTTTGCCATGTAAGGTAAAATATTTACAAGTTCCAGGCACAAGGATGTGGACATCTTTGGGGGCCCTTATTCTTCTTACCATAGCCATCCTTCTATAAACCACAAGAGGAACGCCATGATGTATGAATGGCGAAGGAGAGAGGTTCCAACTCCATTAATACCTGGCTGTTCTCACGCTCTATCCAGGATGCCAGTACTGAGTCTTCTTCTTCTTTCAGAGCTTATCTACATGATTTAGTTTTCCTGGTCCTAGTCTTTCCCACACCATCGATAAGGTACACCAAGTTTCTGGTCCAGATCATGAAGAGTGACATACAGCCCAGCAGCTGCCTAGGTTCAATGCCTGATATTATCACTTGCCAACTGTGGAGCTATGGTCAAGTTACTGGAATACTTGAAACTTTGTTTCCTTATCTGTAAAATGGGGGCAATAATAGTATCAAATGGGGATAATACAACGCCAAACACAGATGAGTGATTAGTGAGTCACTGGAGTTATTTTGCTTACTTATGTCAGATGCCCCTCTTCTACCCTAGCTTGATACTTGGTGCTAAGATATTTACTCCCAAATAAACAATTTTCCTTCCCCTTTATATCTTCCTCTTGGTCTAAATCTATGTTTAACCTGTCCTCCTTTGACTGTCAGTGAGTATTTGGAGCTATCTCACCTCAGACAGCATGCCTGCTGCATAGTTTCGAGGCTGGTGAGCTTTCAGGCCTGGCTAGCTTGAGGAGGAGACTGAGCAACTTGCTGTGTCGTGCTCCAGCTCGCTGGATGTCTAAGTTTCTGACCTTCATTTCTGTCTTTGTCTCAGGAGCTTGACGCTTGTGTTCCTGTCCCTGCAATCTTCACCCTGGTTTACACCATCATAATTGATTGTATGGAAGGTTCCAGAGCCCTACCTTCAATACTGTGTGATTAGTCCTTGAATCTGGAATTTTTCGTCTTTTTCTTTACTGGAAACCCCAAGATTTCTGCAGATTTGCAGGGCGTACACTTAGCACGTTTCTGCTCACGACTCTTACTTCCACTGAGATATCTGTATTTCCAGGCTGTTCCTCTGTCTCCTCCAAAGCATCGATCTAAAGTGGGTTGATCCCAGAATCTACTCCTTCAACTTACAAAAATGGGAAAAGCAACACAATACAAAACAAAATCAAGATAACTCACTTTCACACAGTTTTTTAATATTTGGTATACATTACTAAATGTTCTGGAAACATTAGGAGTAGGGTTGTTTAATCACAGGAATATAAACAACTTAGGACTGAATAGTAATCATTCTTGTTCTTAAAACTCCCAGCTGCTCTGTCCTGTGCTTCAGTCATCCTCTCTCTCCTCTTCAGACTCCTCTTTCTTGTCACTATTCCTCATTTTTATTTCATTCCCCAGTTCTGCTCATTTTTGGCAAGGAGTTTAGCAATTATTTCTATCATCTTGTCTCTTGCCCTTCCGCAGTCTTTGAACTCTTGCTCCTATCCCAAGGGCTGATGTCCCCAGATATTAACGATATATATTTAATAACATATGTGTATATCTTTTCACATCTTGCTTTATAATATGTATGTATTCATAAATAACAAGGCCTAAAGAGGTTCTCTTTATATGTATGTATTCTGATAGCTTATACACACATATTTATTTATGTATATATGTATGAATACATATTTGTTACCTTAATTTTATACACTTATATATATATGTAAATACATAAATGTGTTAAAGCATATACGTATGTGTTTATATATGTGTGAATACATAAATATATGCACATATTTATACACATGTGTGTTTATATATGTGTGTGTGCATCAAAGTGTTATATGCAGAGATACACATACAGAACCCATCTTTCTGATAGACTGCTATCTGCCCACTTTCACATCTTTGTAATGCTAATACTTATGACATAAAAGGCACCTTGAGACTATGACATGTGTAACCCTGCTGCAAATCAATATCTGATTGGTGAATTCTTCTGTGACTGTCTCTTCAATAAATACTGTGAAGATCATGGGAAATTATTTAGCTGACTCACATTTTGATTGTCTTTTTCCCTGTTCAGTCAATTAAATATTATTAGGCTGCTGAAGTCACATTTGAATTACAATTAATATTTGATAAAGGAGTTGTCTTATTGTAATACTAAAACTTTGTTCAAAGAAAAGAGAAAACAGCTTCTTTTCCTGTTTTTTATGAGTAATAGTACTACTCTTGTCACTAACATATTTTTATGCAACATACATTTTATAGAGAATTTGGAACCTACTCCAAGTCTCATGTTGCATGCTAAATCCTTGAGTCTAGGGTTGGATGCAAAAATCACACAGGATTTTTTTATAGCTAGCCTCTGGAAGACAGTCATGGAAATACAAAACAAGTGATAAATTTTCTATATCCTCAAGGCAATAATATCTTCCTATATTGTTTCTCATATGACAATAAATTCTACTATTACAGAAATTTTATTCTTTGCTAAGTTCATCTGAATTTTCAAGTCATACTTCAGCAGGTAGAAAAAAGGAAGTAAGTAAATAAAATAATGAGATAAATAAGTTTTGTATCTGTCTGAATTTAAGATCCTCTAACTTAAGAAGCAGTTTGCAGTCATAGGAAGATGACTGGATTAGGAGACAGAAGAAATAGGCCCTATTATACACTTTTACATTTATCTATTATGTGATCTTGGCAAATAACAAAAATATCCACCTAAGCCTACAGTTACCCATTTATATTTTGTGGAATTATTCTTCTGACGTTTTCAAAAGGAAAGTATGAGGTTCAGGAACTTAGAGGGTAATTGGCACATTGGAGGGCTTAGTAAATATTTACTGAGTGTATAAATAAGATTCAACTTTCCTAAATTACTATTATGCATCCAGCAGTATGTTTATGGCACAAAAAATGCTTTTGTAAAGAAGTCTAGACAGGTTAATATTCAAGGATAATAGTGGTAATAGTGAGAGGGTAAGAGAAAGAAGACAGTCATAATTGTAAGAGTAAAAGTTATGATGCTGCTGGTAAATAGTTAACAGACAAACCAAGAAGATGAAAATATGAGTCAGAAAGGCTAAGCAAACCTGGAGGGGATGGCATTCTCCTAGGCATCCAATGAAACCACGGCCAACTTTGACTCTTCCTTTTCATTTAATTTTATATCCTGCCAATCTTGCTAATGTTTTCATGTAATTTTATGTTAAATCCACTTCCATTGTCAATGCCCTAACCCAGCTTTCATTTTCTCTGACTTAGAACAATGGTTAAGTTCTTATCACTCTTCGGACTCCAGGCTGTCTCCCTTCCTATCTGTCTTGTAAACCACCGCTTAGTAACCCACATAAATGAAATTTTTTTCAAGTATTAATGCTCTTACAAACTCCCTTCAAAGATTGTTCTGACGACTTTATTATGACCACTTATTCTATACCCCTTCTTTAATTCACTTCGCTAACATATATTGAGGGTATATACTATGGGTATCAAATCTAAACTTTGACTTCAAATCTACTTGGCTATTAAGACCTCTTAGAATCTGATTCCCCATTTAATGGCATGCCCATTTCTCACCCTATGTGCTCCCTTCTCTCTGGTTGGATTTTAACCTCACTGTCACTCAATATACTCTATACCACACAAATTATTGCTCTGTTTCATGTATTTCTTATGTTCACAAGTACACTAGACACTCCTTGCATACTAGCACAATATCACATATTTTTATGGAAATTTTTTAAGTATTTATCACAATACTGAGTAAATAGTACAGTTACCTTTACTGGAACTCTTTACTTCTTCATGTGGATTTGAATTAATTACTGTCTAGTGTCCTTTTATATCAGCCTGAAGGACTCTCTTTATTATTTCTTGTAGGGCAGGTCTGCTAGCAAAAAGGTCTCTCAATGTTTGTTTATCTGAGAATGTCTTAATTTGTCCTTCATATTTGAAGGATAGTTTTACTGGATATAGAATTCTTGGTTGAAAGTTTCATTTTCTTTCAATACTTTGAATATGTTATCCCACTACCTTCTGGCCTCCATGGTTTCTGCTGAGAAATTAGTTGTTAATCTTATTGAGGATCCCGTGTATGTGATGAGTCTCCTTTCTCTTGCTGCTTCATGATTCTCTCTTTGTCTTTAGCTTTTGAAAGTTTGATTTCAATGTGTCTAGGAATGGATCTTTTTGCCTATATCCTACTTGGAGTGTGTTGAACTTCTTTTATTTATAGCCTCATGTCTTTTATCAAATTTGGGAACTTTCTGGCCATTATTTCTTCAAATATTCTTTCAACCCCTTTATCTCTCTCCTCTCCTTCTGAGACTCCCATTATGCATATGTTGGTATGTTTGATGGTATCCCACAAGTCTCAAATGGTCTGTTCATTTTTCTTCATTCTTTTTTTTTCTATTCCCCAGACTGGATAGTTGCAAACGATTATCTTTCCTCATTCTTTCTTCTGCTTACTCAAACCTGCTGTTTTGCTTCTCTAATGAATTTTTCATTTCAGTTATTGTACTTTTCAACTGCAGAATTTCTATTCAGTCAGTTTTTTTTAAAAAAAGATAATTTCTATCTGTTTATTGATTCTCTATTTGGCGAAACATTGTTCTTACACTTTCCTTCAGTTCTTTTGGCATTGTTTCTTTTAGTTCTTTGAATATATTTAAAATATCTGACTAAAGTCTTTGTCTAGTTGTAGTGTCTGGTTGTCGTCTGGGATAGTTTCAATTGATGGCTTTTTTTTTTCCCTTGTGAATAGGCCATACTTTCTCGGTTCTTTGCATGTCTTGTAATTTTTTGTTGAAACTGGGCATTTTAAATAATATTGTGTGGAAGTCTGGAAATCAGATTCTACCTCCTCCCTAGGGTTTGTTATTGTTGCTACTTGTTGTACTTGTTTATTTAGTGACTTTTCTGGACTGATTTTGTAAAGCTCATTCATTGTTGTGTGTGGTCATTGAAATCTTTGCTCGATTATTGTAGGAACTTAGCTAATATTGGACAGAGATTTCCTTAAATGTCTGGAATCAATAAGTCTCCCAGTCTTTGTCTAGTGGCTCTGTGTGTGTGTTGCAATGTTGCAGCAAGCCTTCAACACTCAGCTAGGATGTTTCTGCCTCGATTTTCACTTCTTGGTTGCATAGAGCCTCAGTGTCAGCCATAGGTGATGGCTTAGGACTTTCTCAGTTTTTTCCTGAGCATGCACATGGCACTATGCATTCACATGGCCTTTTAGCTTCCCAGGAATGTTGGAGCTTTTCAAAGCCTTTATGTACATCTCATTTTCCAGCTTTTTCTTTTAAGTTTATTGGTTAATCTACTGTTTTCTCTGAATATTATCCTCTGCCTCAGGGAGCTGTGAAGTTAAACTCTTGCCTGTAATTGTTTTCCACAGATGCCTCTCAGGGGAAAGGCTTTTCTCAGTGGTGAGTTCCAAGTCAGGTAAAATACAGATAGCCTTGCAAGTGGGGTCTTTCAGGGAATAAGCAGACAGATAAAATAATGATAATCCTTTGGGAATGAGACTTTGAAAGAATTTGATTCCTGTTCTGCTTCTTCCAGTGGCTACCAAGGTGCTAGATTTCACTGCAAATATGGGCTATTAATTTTCAAGCCTTTTATGGACATTTGGTTAATTTCCAGAGCCTGAAAAAGTTGACTTTGAAAAAAATTCTGAGAATTTTGCCAGATTTCTTATTGTTTTTATGAAGGAGAGAATTTTTGGAAGTCCTAATTCTGTAATTTTTGCTGACTTATGATTAGTTTTTACTTTGGGAATCTTATTCTCCAGGGTAAAGACCCAATTTTTCAACCCTTCCCCCTTCTTAGAGCTAAGTGTGAACATGTGGTGAAATTCTAGCCAAAGAGATGTAAGTAGAGATGTTGTGGCAGGACTAAAAGGGAGCTGACTTGCAGGGAGGTATTTGTTTTGCCTGTCCACCTTTCTTCCTGCCTAGTAGCACCTGGAGTTCCAACAGCTCTTTTGAATGAAGAGATGAATATGGTGGGCACCTATGAGGATGGATTAGCCACAAGACAGGAATTTGGCTTTTTGGAGACACTGTGGAGCTGCCACTCCAATCCTGGACTGCCTACCTCTGGACTGCTTTTGCACTTAAAAATAATAAACTTTTGTCTTGTTTAAGTCTCTGTCATTTTGGGGTTTTCTGTCATTGGCAACTAAATATAACCATATCTGAAACAATGGTTATATTCAAAAAGTTCAAGTTGATTAAAACAAGGCAAAGGTAGAATATGTGCAGTGAAAGAGAGCTTGAGCTCATGAGACCAGTAGAGTTGGATTCCACCCAGTTTACCTACTATGTGGACTTCAACAGTTTTGGTAAGCTCTGCAAGGCTCAGTTTGCTCATCTCTAAAATGGGGTATAATTAACACTCTGGGGAGGGTTATTGCAAAGTTTAAATGAGAAAATACACATGAAGGACCCAATAGAGTAACTGACACATAATTATCACTCTAAATGGTAGCCATTATTACTGTGAATGAGCTATTATTACTAATAAATGAATGTTTACTCCATGGCTGAAAGACATTTTTGGTTTTTGGCTATTAGGTGAGTATTAGCTGGATTGTTATTCTAGAGTTCACTTAGCCCTGTGAGATGCTCACACTAGAAGATATGCACCAAGAACCTCTGCCTACAGAGGTAACATGGCTTTCACACTTGCATTTCACATCCACTTGGAGCCTCCACTTAATGAATGGAACAACAGAATCTCTATGCTGTTTAAATTATTATTTCACTTCCCTTTATTGCCAAATATATACCTTAAGTGCCTAAGCTCATGTGATTGAATTCAACTAAGTTAAATCAGTGCTTGCTGTGATTGCCCGTTAGTCTTATTGTTAATCATCACCTGTGGAGTTAATCAATATTAAATTTAGGGTGTATACTTCCATATTTTCCCATGGTTATATAAATATGTGTGTTATAAATATGTGCACGCTCATACACAGTCAGAACTTTCTCCTTCTCTCTTGCTTTCTTTCTTTGAGAATATGTAATGACCCTCATTTTAGTTTAATAATATATGTGATTAAGAATTTTAATAGGTATATGATGTTCTATAGTATGGATGTATTACTTTATTAAACTATTTGTCTATTAGTGGACATTCTGTTTGCTCCCAGTTTTTGTTATCATTGTATGTTTTGTTTTTTACATAGGAGGACTTTAAATAGTATTTTAAAACTCCACATTAAAATTGTGCACACACATTACTATACATACCTGCACACAGCTCTCTAATACTGGCTCTTGCACATGTGAGTAGACTTTTCCACTAGAGTGAGTTGGGTTCCAAGGCACGCATGAGGGAGTCACCAGCCGACAGGAGTGTTAATAAAAGTGTCTTTGTACATTGCTGATCTTGGCAAAGGGAAACTTTGAATCAGGTGGAACTGGGAGATTGGAAGCCTTTGTCCTTTGGGAAATTTAGATTCCAAGGCTGGCTTGGGATTCAAGGTCAAGAGTCACATCTGACAGGGGAAGAAGTGTAGTTCTGCTGGGGCTGAGAGTACCACGGGGACTTTCCAGGGCACTTTTAGGCCCCCGCCTGGGAAAATTCTCAAGCTATTTTCCATTAACTCTTAAATTGATAAAGATAGAGAGCTGTGACAAGGTTGCAAATCTCATTTTCTTTGGAAAAGAGTGCTTTGTCTTTTCAAGGATCGCATTTCCTGGCAAATAAGAAACTATATTTTGTAATAGAGCTCATTCTTCTATCTACTCTAAATCATCTTACTTAAGGCTGGGTAAAAGAATGATGGCTTTATAAAGGGAAAAGAAAAATAAGGCCTTTATGAGGGTGCTCACTGGCTTGACCTTGTGTCACTCCAGTGCCATCTTAGGCAGTAAGATAAGATCTTATGCCAAGAGCCCTATCATCCTAATTGTACATCATCACTAGTTCAAACATCAAATTATTCCAAGTGAGTAGTTACTCACTCTAGTTTCCTGTTTTATTGTTTTATCTGGATATTTCCTAGGGAAAGACAGTCTAAAAAAATTCTTTTAAAAGAAGTCAATGAGTTTTGGTAATGCTTAGAAACTTCTTTTATGACAAGGCCTTAACTGTAAATTTGTGATTTAGTCAACTGGGGAGAGTAAGGAGCCAAAATCAGAAAACCAAAACATGGTAAATGTATTTCCTAATTGGTTATTACTGCTCTTGCAAAGCTATCATTTTCTGCTGTGCAAAATAGTTAGACAAAACTAGTTATTTTTCCTAAATGAAACGGCTTGGCCATTTAAGCCTTTTCCTCTCCAAAATGCAAAAGACAAGTTACAGACTTTTTTTTTTTTTTTTTACTTTCTTGGGTAACACCATTAGTTATATAAGCTCCAAGAGCAGTTTTGACAGGAAAATAATTCATTTGTTTTGAGAAAGAAAATATTAGATTTTTTAGCTATGTACGAGATAGACTTCTTTCAATTGCCTGCTTGGATGGATTTGAGTCTTAAAATTAATGCTGCGTTAGTAACACAAAAGAATAGTGGGAAAATATCTACTTATATTTGAGTATGCTTTGCTGGAAAATATTTTCATATATATGAATTTATTCAATTCTCATATAACTTTTAAGAGGTAGTCAAAATTATTATTCTCCAACTGTCATACTAAGTAACCCTGAGAATAAATCTGTCCCCCAAATCAATAGAAGGCTTCTCTTCAAGCATATTAATGTTGTCCTGAAACCACATATTTAGGGAAAATATTTTCATGAATTTAGAGTCCTGAAATGAGAACATAGTTTTTCAGGACCTCAATTTTTACATTTAAAAATATATCTTTTGATTTTTTTCTTGGAAAAGCAGATTTTGACTCTCATTTTGGTCTTATGTCAGAGAGAGTGAGTATAAAAGCTCAAACACTGGGCAGAAGAACGCCTTATTCGTTTAGCATCAAAAGAAGTCCAGGTAACAGAAATCACTGGGACTAAATTACTTGTCATGACAACAAAGAGCATTTCTCTCAGCTGTAATTGAAATTCTTACACTGATTGCATTTAGCACAACTATTATCCAAATAAGGATTCTCTAGAGTCAGCAATGGGAGAAATTCTTCCATACCTTTCATTTTCCTTGTTTATAAAAGTGAAAGAAGAGGCAAATAGGATCGTGGAATATATATGTTACTTTCATGGACATCAACTAGTGTTATTTTGGGTATTACATATTTTGGCTATTATGAATAAGTCACGTTAGAGAGTATCTTCTCCTCTTATAAAATTAAAGTATTCATAATATGAAATCCAGAAATTCAAATACATGCAATTTTTAATATATGTATAGTCTTTTTGAGAACAAAGAGGTGTGAATTAACAGGAATGCACAGTGAGGGAAAAAAGATGTCTATAGAAAACTGAAAAGTTTTTAAAAAATTATTTTATTGAGGTCATTTTGGCTTATAACATTGTGTAAATTTCAAGTGAACATTATTATCTATCAGTTTCTATACAGACTGCACAGTGTTCACCACCAATAGTCTAGTTTTTATCGGGTCCACCCCCTTTCCCTCTGGTAACCACTAATCTGTTCTCCTTATCCACATGTTTGTTTATCTTCCACATATGAGTGAAATCATATGGTGAAAACTGAACAGTTTTGATTGGATCATTATGAGGATTTGCTTTATGCCATGGAGATGGGTATGTCAACCTTTGGGTCATGATAAAAGGCTTCTGGGGACATCCTACATATGTCACTCATCAATCTGCCTGGGATTCCTGAAGTCCCACTCCTTCTATATTTCAAATATCCCTGCTGATATGCCAGATATAGAATTTTAACACTCGTGAGTGGCATTGCACTGATCTGTCATTAATATAAACCTCACTGAATTTAATAATCTTTCCTTTGGGAAAGGTAAATGAGCAGATTTGGAAAGGATGGAAATGCAGAGGCAGATTGTTCTGGAAAATGCTTGGGAATTGGAATTAAAAAGCAAAACAAGCTGTGTGTTCTCCACTATTGTTGCTTACTGTGTGACCTTGTGCAAGTCACTTAACTCCTCTGAGCCGCAGTTAAATTAAATTCAACAAGTGTTTATTAAACATCTCCAAAAAGATGTCTAGAGGAGAACAGGTAGCCATGCTCTGCCCCTTCCTATACTCTGCAAGGTGCCATGACAGGAGGGAGCTGAGGATTTGAGGAGCTGATAGTAATTTCTCTCAGCCACAGGATTTAACATAGATATTCAAAGATAGTGGCATGTCAGTGAAATTAATTGATTGATGTGACTATAAATATCTAACTGATATTTAAATTTAATTTGGAGGTAAATATGTTTAACTTTTAAGTGTAACCATATTAATTAATTACCTAGTAAATTATATTCACATCTTGAGGATTTTTATGAAGGAGCGAGAAAATTGAAAAGAAAAGAGCAAAAAATATATCTAGAAGCTAATGTACAATAAGGGAATTCATATCCATCTCAAAAAAATGAATTCCCTAAATATAGACTTAATGCCTTATGAGTCAAAGGGGAAGTGTTCCTTTCCACTGTACTTAAATGTACCCAATCTGTCATTTACTGGGGTCTTCCACCTGATCTTTGGATAAATGCGTACTCCAAATGCTGTAAAACACAGTAGTTCAATGAAAACCAAACTATTGATACATGTCACCAGACAGGTTCAATAGTTGTCTGTTTTCATATGCACATTTAGTAAGCCATTTATCTACTTTTTGTTAAATTACTCTCTTTAATTTTCATACTTTTTCTACCTTAGGAGAATGCTTTATATAGCATAATGTGTTTGGTTCCTTGAATAAGCTATTTTTGGAATTTCTTTTCTCTTCTGAGAACTTCAAAAAAGCATTGGAATCAGTCAACGTATTTGGTATTATTCAGATTTCTGTTTTTCAGATTTTTAAACAATAGAATTCAATTTATTTAAGAAGAAAGGAGAATATAAACAGTTTTAACTTGTATGAGCTGTCAATACAACCATTGGTTGGCCAGTGAACCGTTGTAAACTAATTGACAACACTGTTGTGTAGTTCGTTAATTTGATGCAGAATATCTTTCCTGGTTCTAATGAGGAACTGTGGATCCTTTAGGGACTAATTTTCCATAAAGTTTTGAAATTCAAAATATTTACAGTTTTATTGGAAGTCCGTGTAACTATTTTTGACAAAAATACGTGTGTAATTATTAGAAAGTTTATCTGTATAAATTAGTTACTGTCTTTAAGAGTTGAAACTCTGAAAATGGACTGCTGTCTCATATATAAAGAGCAAAGTATTTATGTATAGATATAAAATAAGAGATGTACATATTTGTGTTGTATGTGTGTAATTATTACGTCATTTGTTCAATCACTAGCTATTCATTAAGCAACTACTATGAATAAGACCCTGCATTAGTAGCTGTAGGGGTTATAAAGATTATAATGTATGATTACTTTCCTTGAGAAATGTAGCAGTCGGTTTAAAATAGAGTATAATGCAGTATTAAAGAGGTACAAAGTGTCTTGCACATGAAGAGTTTGAGTTGTTTTGGAAATGAGTAAAATGTTACCTAGTGAGTATGGGAGGATGGGCATTCCAGCCAGAGGGAGAAAATAAGCAAAATTTGAAGGTAGATATCATGGATTCTAGTTTTGCTTGTTTAGGTCAATGGGTTCTTTCAGAGGGGTTATCAGAGAGAAGCTTGCAGAGATAAGTGGTAGCAGCTCATAGGGAGCCTTTCAATGCCAAAAATGTGACTGTGCACAGCCCTTGGCAGGCAACGGTGAGTAGAGAATTGGCTTTTCCAGATAGAAATTTCAGGAACATTGATCTCAGGATAAGTGGAAAGAGAAAAGTCTTTAAATGGAGAGAACAATGAGAAAGCTATTTAAATAGCCAATAGTGTTTTCAAGTTCTTTGGATAAATACCCAACAGTGGAATAGCTGGATTATATGGTAGTTCTATCCTTGATTTTTTGAGGAATCTCCATACTGTTTTCCATAGTGGCTGGACCAGTTTGCACTCCCACCAGCAGTGTATGAGAGTTCCCTTCTCTCCACATCCTCTCCAACACATGTTGTTTCCTGTCTTGTTAATTATAGCCATTCTGACGGGCGTGAGGTGATATCTCATTGTAGTTTTGATTTGCATTTCCCTGATAGTTAGTGATTTTGAACATCTTTTCATGTGTCTGTTGGCCATCTGTATATCTTCTTTGGAGAAATGTCTGTTCAGGTCTTTTGCCCATTTTTTAATTGGGTTGTTAGTTTTTTTGTTGTTGAGATGCATGAGTTCTTTATATATTTTGGAGATTAAGCCCTTATCAGAAGTATGGTTTGCAAATATCTTCTCCCAATTGTTAGGTTGTCTTTTCGTTTTGTTGATGGTTTCCTTTGCTGTGCAGAAGCTTTTTAGTTTGATGTAGTCCCATTGCAGCGTTATTCACAATAGCCAAGACGTGGAAGCAACCTAAGTGCCCATCAAGGGATGAATGGATAAAGAAGCTGTGGTATATATACACAATGGAATACTACTCAGCCATAAGAAACGATGAAATCCAGCCATTTGTGACAAAATGGATGGACATTGAGGGTATAATGCAAAGTGAAATAAGTCAGAGGGAGAAGGTCAAATACCGTATGATTTCCTTCATTAAGTAGTAGATAATAACAACAATAAACAAACACATAGGGACAGAGATTGGATTGGTGGTTACCAGAGGGGAAGGGGGGAGGGAGGAGGGTGAAAGGGATAATTCGGTACATGTGTGTGGTGATGGGTTGTAATTAGTATTTTGGTGGTGAACATGATGTAATCTATGCAGAAATAGAAGTACAATGATGTACACCTGAAATTTTTACAATGTTATAAACCAATGTTACTGCAATAAACAAAAAATTAAAAAAAAAAATAGCCAATAGTGAAAACTAATAATGTTCTGAATTATGTTGCTCATCACAGAAAGAAAAGAGGAAGAGAAATGCTAGGTACATTGTTATGTGATGGAAATGACTGGAATAGAAAATGGGACTGAGGAGGTGGGGGCAAGACTTATTTAGTAAATGTGAACTGTGATGTCATATTGGTTTAACATATTCCAGGTCTTGCAACCTCCCACCCCACCTCTACTCGAGATACCTGGGCCTCTTCATGATTTGAAATTAAAGGGTTAAACCACTGCATACTCAGAGAACTCCTGCCCTGCTTTGGTGCTAAGCAGTGGTACTTTTTCCTCATTCCTCGTTAAATACTTCACATTATCTCCCACCTGGGAGAGTAGAAGGGGATATGTTGAGGCCATAAGTAGGAAATTGAGAAGGTAGTGTTTTTGAGGGCAAAAGGATGAACAATTGTTCACAAAACAGCCATCTGAAGGTGGCAAGTGGTGACCAAAGAATATATCAACTCCCAAAGATCGCCCATTTATCACATAATGAGCATGAATTAGGAGCCGAGAAGACTTTAAAAAGTCACGGCTCCTAAGTTCAAATCATTTTCTCTAAAATATCACATCCAGATAAGTTTCTAGTTATTTAAGTACGTATCTTTATTTGTGGGTGTCTAGGACACTTTAACTCTTTAGATATAGGTTATCATTTCATTAGAGTTATGAAAGATGAATGAGAAATGAAATTATATGTTAAACAAACACTAGTTGCAAGTCTTAAGTATAGTGTTATGTTTACCATATCCAAAGTGTAATAAGATCTGTCTGTCTTGTTAATTACATTCATTATGTAAAAATAGTTCAATTTAAGTTCATCAAAAATAAAATTCTGCATGAAAATACCAGAAACTTCCTATTATATGGAAAAGAAATCTAAATATTAAATAATTTTTGTGTGTACTTCCAATATTTGATTATAAGATGCTATGAAATTTAATTGTAGCATAGTATGAAGTAGATAAAACTCTAAATATACTGTGAAATCTATGTTATTCTGTGTAATAATTTCCTCATGACTTTCCTTCATATACTTTTTAATGTATCAACACTAAATAAGATGGAGTAATTCAGGCTTATTTGCGGGGAAGGTGTCTTTCAGATACTCATAGGTGTATCAGGTAGAACACTTTTTTGGGGTCCAAGTAATAGAAAACTCAACCTAAACATGCTTAAGAAAAAAATTACAATTTACTGTCCCGCTTAACTGAAATATTTAGAACAGTTGTTCCCACAGTGTGGTCTTTGAGCCAGCATCAACTGGAGACTTGTTCAAAATGCAAATTCTGAGGCTCCACCCCAGGTTTACCGGATCAGAAATTCTGACTGTGGGGTTCAGCCATCTGCTTTAACAAGCCCTACAGGTTGTTCTGATGCAGGATGTTCTGATGTAAAACCTGAGACACTGTGGTCTAAGACTAAGTCTATCTTCGGTGCATCTCAATTTAGGGCTCAAAGGCTACCACCAGGATCTAAATGTGGGCTCTGCTACCCCTGGGATAGCCCCATTTCCAGCTTCACATGGTGGCCAATGATAGCTTTAGATGCCTGTCATTGTAACACCCTGTCCAGTGGACAGTGAAATGATTTCACCTCCAATTGAATCTTTAATACCAAGTAGAAATCTGGATCCACAAAGGAATGAAGAGAACTAGAAATGGTGACTACGTGGGTCAAGAGCCATGACACATTTTTCTTTTATTCAAATCTCTTTAATAGAGATAGTCAGAGGGAGAAGCATGTGAGTGCAAAGAAGATAGAAAAAAAAAGGGATGAGATACTGGAGAAAAACAGGAGACTAGGGTACTGGGGTAATAAAGACTATTTGAGAAATAGGGGAAAATGGTAAATAGTGCAGATCTGCAACATGGGTTTCATATTTTAAATGTCCAGACTTGTTGCAGCTTTAAAACTTCATAAGCTATTTAAATGTCAGGTTTAATATTGTAAAATAATGATAATTTTAATCATTCATGCTAATTGCTATTCTCTATGGTTATATTACTATTCATTTATTCAGTCAAAGCATGTGTAGCATTATAAGGGACACAAGCACACATCCAGTATTCCACATTTTGCTTAGGTTAGTTTTACACACAAAAAATGACTATACTGTAGATTTCAAGTGTCAGTTTTTTTTCAGTGCTTTCTAAATTGCATCAATTCAATGCTTTCTAAATTTGCATTCTCAAATGGGGAAAAACATCTAAAATTAAGAATTGCCTAAATACATTCTTAAGGTCAATGTTTTATAATAAAATTTTCTTTGTAATACTTCTCCATAAACCTTGAATTTGTTTTATTGCTTCTAGGGATTCCCGTTGATTTTGATAACCTGTCTGATTTTTTGTTCCTATATCTTTATTCGGTAAAAATGCTCGGGTTTAGCATATTACTGAGCATATTGAATTTCACAAGAGAAATGTGTCATTATGGCTCCAAGGCAGGTGTTGTGATCCCGTCAAATTGCTTAAGCTAATTTCGAGCCGCGTCAGGTCAGTTGCTGGGAGGTGTTTGAGGAGCACAGGAAATTATATGGAGCCTGTTGATAACAGCTTGTCCTTGTACTGTGACCTGAAATAACACCAAAACTGCCACATTACCAAGCCTCTTGTTAAAATAGAAGGCTCATCTTGGAGGTTTATACCAACATCCCTAAAAAGAGAAAATAAGGGTGAGTGAAAAATGTGATTGTAATTGTTGAAAAGTTGGCAGTGAAAATATAGATAAAATTGGCAATTGTAATTATATTTGCAAAGAAAAACTGTTTTAAAATAAATATTTGATGTATACTTTAATTACTTCAGCTGTGTTTTCCAGGCTTGGGTGATCATAAGAAATTAGCCGTGGTGTTTCTCTGTTGTCAGTTTCCTATGCCCCTCTTCTGGAGAGGTGCATTTCATAGATGTGTCTGTTTAACCAGTGTCCCAGGTAATTGTCATGCTCAGACATATTGGCAAAATACTGACCTAAAGTAAAGAATTTGTATACTTTTCAAAAAAAATTAATGTAGGGAGCTCATAGAAATATATCCAATCTTAGCTTATAAATTTTATGTCTTTACCATTCATTCAGGTCAGAAAGCAGGGTTAACTTCCCTAACTCAAGTGATGCCTAGGAAGATAGATGAAGGCTTAACTAGGTTTATGTTCAGTGTGCAATTGGCACCGAAGAAGAGGCTGCGTACAGCCACGCTGAAAGGTTGAGGCCAAGGAGGTGGTGATAATAGAAATCCTGGGGTTCTGAGGAGGAGTTCAAGTGGGTCTTGGCTATTATGGGAAAGGGAATACAGAGGAGGAAATTGATGGGGGCCCCCAGTAAATGGAGATACTGATATTTCCCAGAGGATGCTTGGATGACACAAGCCATGCCTTTCAAACCAAGAAGCCAACCCTTGCATTGGCATGCATGGGAGGGTACAATTCCAAACGAGACTGGAGTCAAATGAGCCATTGATTTTGTATTAGAAGGCATGGTCTTTTCAGAGCAATCTGCTCATTCTTTGTTGTCATTTTAAAGGGAGTATAGTTTTTAGCTTGACATATACATTCAACTGACTATATCTTGACTTGTAAGAGTGAATGGTATTTCAGAGTTTATTCCTTTGCTTCTAAGTAGTTTAAGGACATATGTCTGCTTAGTTTTCCCATGTCCATTGTAAAATTGTGATGCCTTCAGGAGTCGACACTGGCTTTGTAACCAGGAAGACTTAAGCTGATTCCTAACTCTACCTGGTAAGAACTGTGTCAGAATGTAAAAGCCACTGAACCTGCCCAACAAGTTTCCTTGTCTATAAACTGAAGAATAGGACATTTTAATAGAAAGTGCTGTTTACTGAACATATACCGTGTGCCCAGATATTGTGCTAGGTGTTCTATATATTATTCATGGAATTTCCACTACAGCCTTTTGAGATAAGCATTATTATGTTCTGACAACAGCAATAACGATGTATTTTCCTTGTAGGACTCTTGTGAGTTATCAATGAGATTAGAGACATTAAACAAACAAAAATCGTGTTTCAAAGTAGGGGTCAAATTCTACTTCTTTTGAGATATAAACTGTATACAGCTTTGAAAAAACAAGGTTTTTTTTTTTTCCCAACTCCTACCCATTAAATTTTTATGGAACCCTTCCTCATCTAACACATGGCGTATATTTTATGGAGGTGCTCAATTTATTTTAGTTCCTCTTCAATGCTTTGGCATGTGACTTGGAAAGACCAGATGGTGTAGTTGAATATATATGGGCTTCAGGGTTAGAAAAATATTAGATAGATAGAATCTTGTCTGTCTTGAATTGGCTGTGCAACACTGAACAGGTTATTTCACCTCTTCCAAGTCTATTTCTCAGTGGAAGAATGGGAATCATCTCATAGTGTCCTTATAAAGACTAAATGAAATAATGTAACGTGACCTCTCACAGGGATTGACAAAAATTGGATAATATTTTAAATGAAATGCCACACTTGAATGACAATGTGCAGAATAATTCTCTGTAAATGCAAGTCTACATCAGCGCATCTGTAGCGGAAAGATTCGTTTTCTGAAAAGTGTGAATGTAAATAATGTTGGAGCAGCAAGCTTTTGAGTAACATTTGGTAATATCCATCTGAATGGAGTTAGTGAACTTTAGTTTTATTTTGCTTCACACTAGAGGAAAAAACCTGATCGTACTGCTAGGGATGAGATCGCAGACACTGAAGGACACTGAATACTGATGCACAATGATAAAATAGCATTCAGTTTGCCTGACTCATTGGTGAAAAAATAGAAACCGTTGAGAGGTGGACTAGAGGTCTTGGTGTGAGGATTGCTAGCTTTCAGAACAAGTGGAAAACAAAATGTTTTCATTTTAGACTTTGCCTTAAGAGCTTGCTTGCAGTGATGGGAGCATTCAGTAGGGTAAACATTTTTCATTGGATTTAGTTAGCGTTTTGTTATGGACTGAAAGTTTGTGTCCCCCCCGAAATTCATATGTTGAAGCCCTAACCCCCAATAGGATGGTATTCAGAGGTGGGACCTTTGAGAGGTGATTAGGTGTAGATGAGGTCATGAGGGTGGATCCCCATGATAGGATTAGTTTCCTTATGAGAGAGAAGAGACACTAGAGCTCTCTCTTTCTCTGCCATGTGAGGAAACAGTGAGAAGGCAGCTGTTTGCAAGCCAGGAAGAGAGCCCTCCCCAAGAACAGAACTGCCAGTACCTTGACCTTGGACTTCCCAGACACCAGAAGTGTGAGAAATAAATGTCTGTTGTTTAAGCCACCCAGTCTATCGTATTTTATTATAGCGGCCAGAGCTGACTAAGATGCTCTTAATGCACAGAGTCCTCTTATGCAAAAAGGAACAGTCCAATCCTGAAGCCAGTGAAGCCAAGACTGATTAAAATAATGTATAAACAAAAGTGTGAGTAATTTGCTCTTCATTTATAGTGTGATAAGCCATTAATTCTGCCTGGGATTATCATGAGAGAGGTGCCCTTTGAGCTAGGTCTTGAAGAATGAGAGGGATTTGTACCCTTGGGGTGTGATAGCTTCAAAGAGGTAAGAAACTGTAAAGAAGTACAGAGAAGAGGCTAAACTACAAATAAATGTGTTGACAAAATATGCCAAGCCTAGCAAATGTAGGCCAAGTCAGATGCAATAGCTCTGATTATCTTCTGGCTTCAGATTTTAATCTGACAGATTTGCAGAGAAAGGGTGGAGAATTTCTTGTTGATTAGAGAAATCATCACTGAATCACATGTTTTTCTGCTGATGAGTTGGGATTCCATTAGTGTTCCCAGCATCGGTGTTGCCCGAAAGCCAAAGACATTTATTGACATTTAGTAAAGACCTCTAAAATTTTTTCTTCATACTGACTCCACTGTTAATAAGTGGTATATTAGCATGTTGCACGTGTAAGATCTTTCTTGGTTTCTGGGTGAACCATTTGGCTGAAAAGTCTATAGGAATGATTTTTTTAAGATTCTAATGACTTTTCTGCTCTATAATTTGTAAGCACAAAATCTCCAACTTATAACTATGTAAATCACTGTGAGTCAAATGTGTCTGAATTTTGTTGTTAATGACTGTCTGGTTCTCTGTCTCTGATTAAAGATTGTGAATAATATGCATTGGTCTCCTTTGCAGAGGCATTCTCCTCTTCCAGGTGGGCAGATGGAGGAGTTCGTCAGCGTCAAACTCTAGCATTCTTCACCTCTGACTGTCTCCTTAGTCGGTTTTACTTTCCCCCTCGCTGGTCACTGCAACAGGTTACCGTATAAAGCTGATAACTTCCAAATTAACTCACTTTTTTGCCTTCTTATCATAAGAAAGTTTATATAAGCAGATATAAGCTGTTGGTTTTTATTCAGATTGTTACATTTGAAGGGATCTTAAGATTAGACAGATCGTAGTAGAGGGCCCATTCACTCATTCTGACAACTTTTCTTCCATCATACATTGCTACTTTCTTTGATCATTTTAAATACTTCACTTGGTTTTGAACTGATTTATAAGATGACAAATTCTGAGTCACCTGAATCAACAGTTTTCCTACAGGAGAACCTGGAATGTATACAGCGCCTTCTTTTTGAAGTTCAACTGCTTCAAATATATGACTGTATTTGTGGCCATGCTCAACAATTATTCATTTAGGAGGTGATTTTGCTATTTTTGGAGAAAAGGGAAATGGAATAAATGGGGTTGCGTGTAGAGTCCAGAAATCCATTTGGCTCAATCAGGCTGACACACTTTATTGCAGTTTTTTGGGCTTCTTTGTAATTTACAGTGGAGAGTAATTTCCTGCTCAGGTTCCTAGGCAGCTTCTATTGAGTCAGAAAGGAGGCCGGGGCTGGCAGTGTTATGTGGAACAACACCTTGAGAGTGGAGGTCAGGATTCACTCTGTGGATCTACCTGTGGATACCCTTCTCTGGTCCCCCTCTTCTTTGCCTTTTCCGGGATTCCTCAGAGCTTGAAAGGATGAGATTTTATTTTACTTCCCCTTCCTGTGCTCCTGGGAAATCCATTATGTAAAACACTAGGATTAAATTCACCGTCCACAGCTGTTGGTAGGTTAAAAGCTAGCCACCAAAGAAATGTAGAAAATTCTTTCTTCACAAAACCTGGCTCTCAAGTATGTTGTCTTGCCATGCAATCCTCTTTTGAATTTCAGAAGCCAAATATTAATTCTCTCTTTCTTTGCATTGCTTCTCTAATAATCCTGAAATTCCTCACTCCCTTTCACCCTCTAAGTTCAAATGGAGAAGCCTCAGGCTGCCGAAGGATAAATGTGTTTATGAAGAAGACAATAATCTCTCTACACGGGCATTTTTAGGAGTAAATCCCAAGGTTTCTGGGAGTAAATCCTTTGCTAAGCACATAGTAGATGCTCTATAAAGTTTATTGCTTAAATAAGTAAATAAGTAGGTGAATGGGTGGGAGGGGAGATGGAAAGGACAGATTTTGTAAAATGAGCAGATGTCAAATCATCCTTAGAATTTTCAAAATTTGACTCATAGGAATTGATATTTAGAGCTAAGAAAACCTCTAGTATTTCATAAATAAAGGGCTATTTGGATTCTCTAACTTCCTCACCTAGTGAAAATGGAGCTCCTGCCTTTTGATCTTTTACCCCCATCCCAATGATCTGATCAAGAATGATGAACCTAATGAAGGCTGGGGAAACTTTTAAGATACCAGTTTCACTTACTTTTTGAAAAGAAAAAACAGTAAGCTGTTTTTAAATTATTTTAATATGCCTCATATCATGTATTCTTTATTAGGATTCTCGATATTGCAGCAAATTGTATGTTGAGTCTTTGACTGAAACTTACATTCTGCACTCACTTCTGTGGTCTGGAATCTGTGGGTGGGGAATGACATCAGCAGGAAGCTCCCCTTTGCCCAGGACACGCTTCAACTGCACAGCTCTCCTCCCGAGTGATATGTGAGTTGGGCCTTCATCACCTGTTCATCCTGCCAATATATTTTCCACATCTGTCCTCCCAGTTGTCCAAAGATTTATTTTACATGCCTGATGGCAAAATGTCCTTGCGCCTGGGGACCGAAGCCCGTAGAACATCGATCTCATCTTCTTTCTTTGACACAAGTCCATTAGCTTCATCTGTCTTGAGGACAATCCCGGCTATGAGCCTATCTGATTTTTCTTCTTTGGGGACCTTTCAGAATTTCAAGGTTATAGAGAAATTGGCTTTGTGTAAAGCATGTTGCCATCTGTTGCTAGTTTCTAATCTCAGATCCATTTAAGGGATTTGCCAGGCTGGATTTATATAGATGTTTTAACTAATTATATTTCTTTGTACCTAAGCCAAGAGCACATATTTAGGTTTATCTTTTCAGTATCGTTTACCTAAATAACCCACTAGTCAATCATTTTGGGGGAATATACTATTTTCCTGCCATCTATTGTGATAAGACGTAATACACAGCATGTGTCTATTTGGTAGTAATAAAATAATAAGGCATACGAATAGAGAGCTGAAAAGCAAGCAGGGGATTTAGCGATTCCTGTTTTGTTTTGCTGCTTTGTTTGTTTTATTTTGTTTTAAATGAGAAAATTGAAACCCAAAGAGCTTATGTGGCTTCCGAGCAAAGTCTTAGAATTAGCTCATGGTTCAGATGAAATTTGCCTTCAAGTTCTTAATCAACTATAGTACTGAAGTTTTAGTGACCGTCCATTTATTCCTCAGATTTTGTTTGATTCCTTGATTGATAAGTGATTCTTTTAAAAAGTTATGAATATTATTTTCTAGTAAAAATTTGAAAAGGGCTAAAAAAAATCACACTCTGGTCAGAATATACAACTATACAACTCTCATACACACCCACATATCTATGTTTAAATATACACATACCTCTATACAAATAAGTAAAATATTTACATATTCTGCGTTATGCTATGTTTTATGTTATTATATTACATATGCTTCATATATACTTTCCCACATATAAAGTTCTAACCTTAGAGCCAATGAGCTCTCTTCTAGAAATTTATCTTAAGGAAATAATCCAGAGGAGGGAAAATGCTGTATACATGAAGAGGCTTAATGCATTGATACCTATAATAGCAAAATATTGTAGGCAAATTGCTTATCCAGTAGCATAAAATGTTATAGCACATTAACCTAATGTGATAATTTACAGTCATTAAAATAAGTATGAAGATTTGACATGTGGACGTATGATATACAATCAAGTTTAAAAAAACAAAACCACTATTGTATGTCCACTCTACTTTCAACTGTGGGAAAAGTATGTATGCATACAGACAAAGTGAAAAATTCTGTGAAATACTAACAGGGTAGGGTTGGTAAAATTGTAAGTGCTTTTTATCTACTTTTAAATTTTTCTGTATTTTAATACTGGTTCATAATACAACATGATTACAATAGTATGATACATAATATTAGGAAATAGGGACACGTTAGTTGAAGAAGGATGACAAGACATACCGCAAGTGCAGTTCTTCTCTAGTACCCATGGCTGACGTTCCTGGGTGTTCAGGGAGGGTTTTGATGCCTCAGTTGTGCCTATGGGTCCATAAATTGATCAAGATGGCCTGGAAGGTGCCAACTATTTTTAGTTCTTAACTGTGTATTTCAAATAAATTAATTTTTTTAGGAAGATTGTTGACTTTACAGGGGCTTCCGAATGTATAAGTAGCAGGGATGATGACTGGGATAAAACCCCCTGGCGTCCATTACTTAGAAATGTGTGGTATTGAAGTGACAGGAGTGTTGGGAACTGAGCTAGCCATTGGGGGAACCGTGGAATAGCCCACATTTGCTTCTAGCCCCCACACAGACAATGCCCTATCTCTATCCCAGCAGACATGAACACAGTCATCTCTTTTCCAGGCATAATTGTCTTTTCCCATCCTACAGTCCTCTTGTCAAAACTTACCTGTTGTCATCCCATCCTCTCAAAGACCCTCAGGACATAAGCTGTGTGTGGGTATCGCTTCTTAACTGTGGTGTTGCTATCTGTATAGGAATTTTTTGTGTACACACTTTTTTTGCACAAAGAGGGAAGATTTTTTTTCAAGCACATGACTTTTGGTACTTCTCAAATCAGACTGTATAAGGGGCCTACCTCACATAGAGTGGGCTCAGGTGGGGAAGTGGAAGAGTGTTAAAAGTGTCTTTACTTGGAGCTCCCAGGGAGATATGCGGGATTTCATGGTATCTGTCTGCAATGTGATTAGGAATAAGCTTTCCCATTTGGGTCGGTGAACTTACATAGTTTACGTAACCAGCATCGCTTCCCTTTATCTCCAGACAATGATTCTATATAAAATGAATTCATTAAGATAAAAGTTAATATCTTATATCTTACAGTGTGTATTTCCTAATAGAGTGGAACATTTTCAAAATCTTTATTTGTCTTATGTTGGTTTTCTTAATACCCTTTAATTTTCCCAGGTGTATCCCCTGCAGATACACCCGCCCCAAATCTGTATTTCCTAGTCTGTCTTACTCCAGAGTTACTATTTCTCACAGAACATTTCTACTTGAATGATTTGCTAATATCTGAAAATGAACCTATTGAAGTCAGGGTTCAAAACCTATTTCTGTTGCAAAACAACAGATAATGGTCAGTATAAAATTTCACGCTCTAATCAAATCCAGTTTACTCCAAAGCGAGATAAGCTCCCAGGCAGGCCAGTGCCCAGTGCGGGCCAAGCCCTGAGCTTGGAGTCAGGAGACCTGGGCTGGGGTTCCCTCTGCCTGAGCACAGCTCTGTGATCTAGTAAATCATTTAATTTCTCACGTTTCAAACTCCCCATCTGTGAAAGGAGTGGGGTGACCTATGTGGTCTCAAAAGCCTCTTCAAGCTTAAAAATTCTGATTCTATGATTTTAATATTTAACAATACACATAATTGTGCTTGTGCTGAATGATAATTAGACATGAAGATAAATGGCTCACAATGAATGACTGTAATTGATTATAACCTACAGAGAACAAATCTATTTTTAAGCCTTTCCTCTTCTCATTTTATTGGTTTTTTCCAATGTCAGTAGTCAGTGTCAATGGCCTTTGATTTTCCCTTGAAACCTCACATCCTTTCGTCATTACCACCCTCAGCTTCCTTCTCTCCATTGTTTTCTTGTCATTATAGTCCTCACGATCACACATGGACATACATGTTAAAGACTGTTAGACTGAATATTATTTCTCACACTACCGAATTCTCCCTCTTCTGATTCTGTGGTGGGGTGGTCCTCTCCCATGTCCTTCATTCTCATCCAATGAAGATATTTTAGTGGTATTTTCCTGCCCTGTGCCGAACAAATATGTCCTTAAACACTCAGAGAAGAGCATGGAGGAATTAAGAAAATAGGATCTATGAAACAGGAACCTGTGGACATTCTGAGGGGCTGGAGTATCAAGCATCTGGATCACCATGGCCAGGGAGCATGGCAGAGGGCAACACCCACAGTGAGAAAGGCTCTGAGCCTGCCTTCCGCCCTGGGAGTTATGATGTCAGAGGGAGGAAGCGGGGAGGTTTGGCCTTACAGGATGGGAGAAGCCAGAATTGAGGGCATCAAAAGTAGCCTTCAAGCTCTGTAAGTAAATGTACCTGACAAGCGTCATCTTCCTTATTATAACTCACATTAATTGACCACTACAAATGTGCAAGGCACTATGATAAGTACTGTAAAAGTACTTACTATTTCACTCCTCACATTATTCCTTTTAGGTAAATGCTTTTTTAGTCCCTAAATCATAGGCCAAGATCTAAGGCCTAGAGAATTTGGGAAACTTGGGTTCAGTCACAAGGGTAGCAGGTGACAGAGCCAGCTTTAGGAAATGTATGTTTTAGGCACAAGGAGAAGACGTTTTCTTTCCCTTCTGCTTACCTCACAGTACCTACCTTCGTTCCCAAAATGTATAATGGCTGTATTGATTTTTCCTATTGAGCTGAGTCGGGACACTTAAACCAAGTAGGCACTGAGACTCTGAAAGTTCCGTCATTGGGCAAAGCTTCAAAAAATGAAGCTGAAAATGAGAGAAAAACTTTGATTTTGCTTGGTGTACTTTAAAGCGGCCACATGGACATCCCGAGCAAAGGTGCTCCATGTCCTGAGTGGCCTGGGACTTGTCTTCTGAGCTGGAAGCACGTCGTGACCTCCCTCGACCATGTAGCTCCCCTAAAGGGCAGTCCCTTTGGATGATGACTAAGTAGTCTCTAGAGAAATTACCTGGAAATTGATTCTGAAGCTAAGGACTCCTTGAGAGAAATAGCGTTCATCTCTTTTTTCTAAGTAATTCAGCTGAGACGTATTTTCCTTTCAGGCAGGTACAAAATTCCCTGCTGTCGGGTTCAAAGATGAGTGTTCCTTCTGTAGGGTTTAATATTTTGACAGTTTCAGGAGAGGTGGGGGAGATTTTGATGCCAACCTCTGATCAGAATGTTTTTCCAATAACAGCATCTGGTTCTGTGGTAGGATTTCAGTCAGTATGGTTTTCCGTTTAGTCATATGATTTGGTACTCCTGGTATCCATGTCCTAATTTAATATATCTGATCTACCACTTAAAATTTTTGTTGCACTTTTTTTCTTTTGATTTAGTACCTAAAAAAATGTTCTCTACCTGAGACCTCATATGACTTCCATCGGGAACTGTCTCCTCTTTCAACTTCCATTTCCTTTGAAATTCCGCTTACTGGCCTTAGTTTCCACGTGTACTGAGGAGAGGTCTCTCGTATGAAGCCTGGTCATTGTATTTCCTTTGCAGATGTGAGCACACTTTTTTAACTTCTCAAATAGCATGCGTTAGCCAAGACTGTTAAAATAATCTGTGATGGATGTGTCTTAGGGTGGAAATATGAGCATATTTTTCTATAGAAATATATACTACAATCATTGTTTTGTGTATCATTTAATACATGTGAAATACCTTTATAAATTGATTTGCTTTCCCAGGGCACTTGGGAAGGGCTGCTGTTTGTGCCGGCTTATGTCTGGAGGTCTATAGCGAAGTATTCAGTGATACTCATTTGGGATTCAAGTAATTTGGGTTCATCAAGGCTTTAGGATTTTACAAAAATAAAAGAATTAGTTAAGAAGAGGTAAAATATCATTCAGTTTGAAAAATATACAGGTGACTTAAATAATTTATCCAGCTGTATACTTGTATACATGGGTGTGATGTAAGACAGCTTATTAAACCGCCAGTCCTACCTCCTTGAACCTAGTGGCATGGATGACCCCAGATGGGGGCTTCACCTTGGTTCACGAATGTCCTCTTCCAGCACAGTCTTACTTTGCATTGTCTGTGTCTTTAACTCTATGTGGGTCGTTTCCTGGCTACCTGCAAAAAAAGAACTTCAGCCTCCATCTGCATTTACCCCCTATCCTTTTCTCTGGTCTACACCCTCTTCCCCATGTACTAAAGAACAGCTGTTGCTGGATATTGCACCTTTGGTTCTGACTTTTCTTTTTTCACTCTAGGAACCCTTACCTCATGTGTTGGTATTTACAATTATACAGAGGCACTTGATGCAAAATTTTTTGTATCAATAGCATAGGTGAGTGTAATAGTGATTGCTTTACAGTGGAAGGTCATACAGTTTTTTGTAGTTTTATCTGGGGAAAGAGAGAAGACTGTTTGCTAGCACTGAAATATTCTTTTCTTTATGTTCTTTATGTTCATATTTTCCCTTTGACTTTCACTGTAAAATGCCCCAGCTCAATTTTGGAACTAGATCAAAGAGAACAAGAAAAGTGATCTAGAGTTGCCACTCTGGCTTGGACAATATATTTCTCCTGTTGTCCCTGTCCCCTGAATGTGAGTCATATTAGAGCAGACTTGGGCAGTTGATTTTTCTACTTGTAATCAGATGCCTCCATAGGGATCAATAATACATGGCCCTGAAAAAGGAAAACAATTTCTATGTGTTTGAAATTTGTTGTAGCACTAGTTGGGGAAAAGAGAGAGAAGAAATGAGGGGTAGTTCAGGGCTTGGGTGCCTGTGTCTCCTAATTTGCTTCTCAGTTGGACAGCTAGGCCTGAAACATACTCCTACCTTCTGCTGTTTGAGCTTCCTGCCCCTGGCTCTTAGACCTCCGTCCCCTTGGTTTGGCTTTCCCGATGGCCACTGACTGCCGCGGCTCCCTGTCACCCCTCCTTTCCTCAGCTGCCGTCTCCCACTGCCTCTGTGGCCTACAGGTTTATCCTGCAGCACTAGTTCCACTCACCGAAAGTGGCCCACTAGGCGCTCTCATTCTCTGTGGTCTCTCAGAATAAAATCATAAGGATAAAGTCAGTAAATTCAAAATAGCCTTTATTTGATTGGTCATGGTTAGGATAATTTTTGATCATTGCCTGCAAGCTTCAACTAACTAGCATAAAGTCCAATAAAATGTATCATGAAGTATCTCTTTATAAATTGTTTTCTTGAAGAGTTATGAACAGAGTCCACTTCCATTGGATTCCTCTTTATAACAGTGAGTTTAATGTGGTGAAATTCCTGCTGACCGATGTTGGAAACGAAAGTTTCATTTATAAGGATGCAATTAAAGCATTGCCAAGTTAAAAATGTCGCGTCGCTCTTTGTCAGTGAGGTTCATTAGACTATATTATTATATTTGCATGAATTCTTTCTTCCAAGGAGCTTAATGTTCTCCCTGAATATTAAACAACTGCCACAAAATTCTTGTGAGATTATTATTCTTCCAAATTACATAAAATTTAAAAATCATTTACTAATTAATCCTTCTGAATCTCTCCAAAGGGGGGAGAACTCAAGCAGATTTGCCCGCTGGAAAAGGGGAGGTCTCCTTTTCCAATGTTAGGTTGGTTATTGCATTTCCCCCACATTTATCTTTCCTGTAAATCAGTCATAGATACAGAGGAGGCATCCTGGTGGGGAATGGCATTTTACAGCCTTCACAGAGCTTTTTCCAAACAAATACTAGTCAAAACTACTTGGGCACCTTTGTAAGTCCTCTGGGAGCCCTGTGTCTGGCAGAGGGATTCGAATTCATTCCAATATCCAGTCCAGACGTGCCTTGGGCTTTTTTAGGACGAAAGCAAATAAAGCTTGGAATCCTACCCCAGTTCACTATTCAGTTGAAGCCACTCACAATTTATCTAAGCTAATTGCTCTTTCTGTTTCCTCTTGACAGTAAATAAAATAATGAAAAGTTATTTTTAAACAGCAAAGTGGTATATATCTCAGTGGCTATTATTATGATTATTCCTAGTGCCTCCTGTTCTGCTTCATAGTGGAGATAGAGTTTGGCTTGACTTGAGTTCACCTCTTGGCTCCTGCTGTTTGACTTCATGTCTTCAGTCTGTTCTGCCTGGCTTGTATAGTAGGTTACAGAATCTGTTCTAGGAATAATTCAAGTAGCCTGGATCTGATTACTCTTCTGGAGGGAAAGATGGTGAAACAGGTCGATGGCAGGAAGTCTCTCTATAATTCCTGGTCTTTCTGTGGCAGCCCAACCTTCTGAAAAGTCCTGAATCATACTCTTCTACTGAACGCTCATAGCAATGATTGACCGTGAGCTGTCAAGTTGTCTGCGGTCTACTGCTAGTGCTACCAATCATACTTGGCCAGCTCATCTTCTAGTTCTCAGGGTCCTGATGGGATGTGACACTGTGGCATGCAATATTCTGTCACTCTTCTAGGGATTTAGTTTCTAGGCAAAACCAAGGAAGAGCTTTCCTATTGAGAGTCCAGCTGTCTGACACTGACATCCTCATTTGAAATACATTGACGACAGTAAAGCAAATAGAAATCTTGCGAAAACACAAATAATTCTTACATATTACCCAGCAAGGAAACCACAGTATTCCAGAGAATCATAATGCCCCACAATAGCCCTTAAAGTCACTCACCACTTATGATTTCTGGTTGAAAGATCTGGAAGTGCTGTGTGACCTTAGACTCTACCCTCCAATGGGGTCAGTTTCTTCCATAAAATATGTTGCACTGTTCATTGTTGGGCTCCCATGAGGTCAAGATTTCTCCAAGATCTGTCCCATAGATAAGCTTTTGGACGAGTGATGAACAAACTATGGCTTGGGGGGCATATGCTGCCTAACCAGCTTCTCCAAGTGGCTCATTTGGAAATCCCTTATCATAAAGAGGAAGAAACTGAGGACCAGAGGATCAAATGTAAGCCAGTTACATTCTGCTTACTTTGAATGTACATCCCTCTCTCTCCGAAAGGGCCAGTGATCTGCCTGACCAGAAAGGGCTACTTGGATCAGCCCCATTAGGAGAAGCAAAATGGTGCATTCAAAACAAAGTGAGGCTGTGCACTGGCTCCCAAGGAGACACTCTAATTTAAGGATTGAATGAGTATCATAGGCATAAATATACACTTAAAAAAACAAAATAAAACTGGTGATCTTTGACAGATACCCCATGAAAGATAAACACCTCTTTTTTTTCTTTTGGTGAGGAAGATTGTCCCTAAGCTAACATCTGTGCCAATCCTCCCTATTTTGTATGTGGGGTGCCACCACAGCATGGCTTGATGAGTGGTGTGTAGGTCTGTGCCTGGGATCTGAACCTGCAAACCCTGGGCTGCCGAAGAGGAGCGCACAAACTTAGCCACTATGCCACTGGGCCAGCCCCTGTAAGATAAACACTTTAAGCTCTTAACAGTCTTTTTTATGTAAGTTAGTATTTTTACTCTCCAATTAAAAAAATTTTTATTAAATAAAACGCAGATTAAGAAAACCATGCAAAACCATATGTGGCCTAATGAATTATTAGAAGGTTGATCTCTTAGGCGAGAAATTGCAATCTGCAGCCATGCTAGAAGCCATGTGTCCCATCCCAAATTGGACCTCACTCTCTCCCTTCAAAAGTAATCATTGTCTTGGTGCTCATTCCTTCACTCATTTATTTACTATTCGACAAGCATTTTAGAGTACCTGGCATACATCAGTCTTTTCTCTTCCATCTGGTATATTTAGAATGGCATTTTAGGTAACCAAGACATAGTTCTAAATAAATTTTATTCTCCTGGCCTAGAAACTCATTCTCAGAAACTGCTATTTATGTGACTGCTCTGATTACTTGGGCATAGATAGGTTGGTTCATATATTTACTAATTAAATACATTTTTATTGATAATTTTTAATAGTCAATGCTTATGTTGGCAATTATTAGAGAGATATATGAATAAATTACAATATTTGTCTCTGTAAACATTCTTTAAGGTTATACTGTAAGGGCAGCGGACATAATGCAAAGGAAATGTAACCAGTAAAAATGTCAGAGGCTCTTTTTCCCCTAAATTCTCATATGGCTGATTACAGTGTTTGAGATAGAAGGAAAAAGAAAAATGCTTTGATATGTTTCCTTTCTCCACCAGTCATTCCCTGGGAGAAAAGGGAGCGTGAGGCAAAATGAATTGAATTGTTCCTCAGTCTTTTTCCATTACACCTCTCTGTCTACAGATTATATCCTCTACCAATTTCCTTCCTCTAATTTAAATGCAGTGCTCCTGGGAACTTATTTCATGTGTACTCAATAAAACAGCATTAATCTGATAGCGGTTTGTTCAAACTGGCACAAAATTTGAAGCAAGTGCTATTTTCAACCTGACAGATGTCATATTTGGTAAAAGAAATATGGGATAATCAATTTTAAAGTCTCTAGGGTCTTACAATACTGTGAAATTTATGGAGGTAAAAATCAAGATTCAGACAGAAGGATCCAGAACAGAAGAAATAGAGTTGTGTGCTCAGCCACATGTTCTTTTTTCCTAAATATGTGGACCCACTGTTTTTAAGACTGTTTGTCTTAAAAGGGTCAGGGGTGGAGGCTGGCATCTGCATGACTGCTTCAGACCCTGGGATATCGTAGGGGTTCAGCAGGTGTCTACTCCCCAGGGGAAGGGGCTACTGGACCTGTGAAGAAATGGTGACAGGAATTTGAGCTGATAGTCAAGCCTCAGGGAATGGGAAATACTATTCTGAAATAATGAAGGAAAACACACCATGTTCTTACTGTGGGGGCTGGGATCAAGGAGAGACCTCTAGGTGTGTCAGAAACTCACCCTTTAGCTGGATGGATGCAACGTGTTTGTTCATGGTTAGCAGAGGGCGTGCTTTTGATAGTGACACTGTTGGGCAGCTCTGAAATGACCTCCAACATGGCCCCTTGGGGATGCACCTCAAATTTCTCCAAAAATGAGGAACCACTGGATTCTGAGAGAACTGGTTTCTTTTGGGGGGCTTTAGTTTCTGGTGGGGAAAAGTCCTCCCTTAGCCTCAACGGCTAAAACCGTGGGGATGGGGAGGTGATAAATGACAGTGCCGAGACTGACCTCTTTTGCTATTAAAGGTGACAGAATAGAGTCTTTGGGCATCAGAGCAACAATAACTAAACAGCAACACATGACATACCGTGGTGGATGGTCATTGGAAAGAGGAAGAGTATTCAAGTCTGGGTATCCATAAATCCTGAAGTTATATATTCGTCTAACCTTGATGGTCATCTTAGGCTATTGTGACCTCGTAAAGCAAGAATTGTGTTAAAAACTCAGATTGTAGCTGAAATATGGACATGCCTTTAAATCTGTAAAAGATAAAGCCGATTTTTTTTGAAAAAACACTTGATTTTAAAAGAAAACATTTTTGCTGAATGTTGGAATAATTATTAAAAATATTTTGCTTTGTGAAGATATATTCCCAGGAGAGCTGTCACAAGCAATATGGTTATGATAGATCCATTTTTTTTTAAAAAATGAAAAGGTTATTTTTGTTATAAAACTGCTCATTCTTCTAGTACCTAACAGGAACTTCTGGAGACACAAAGTGGATGGAAAGGAATCGTCCTCTCTTAGAGTCTCAGTCCAGCGAGGGATTTGAACATGACAATCTGACTTCCGAGCCCAATATCTTAACTACTATTTTGTATTACATCTCAGATTTGTTTTCAAGATTCAATAGGAGTATAAGAGTGCATTGTAACATTAGACACAAGTAAAATACCGTTAACTAATAAGACAAATGTTCTGTGCGTTTCTTTAAATATCTATGTCAAAATCTTCATCAAGAACATCAAAATAGGGCCGGCCCCGTGGCTTAGTGGTTAAGTGCGCACGCTCTGCTACTGGCAGCCCCGGTTCGGATCCCGGGCGCGCACCAACGCACCGCTTCTCCGGCCATGCTGAGGCCGCGTCCCACATACAGCAAATAGAAGGATGTGCAGCTATGACATACAACTATCTACTGGGGCTTTGGGGGAAAAATAAACAAATAAAATTATAAAAAAAAAAAAAAAGAACATCAAAATGCTATTATCCTTACATCACTAGTGTTTACAATCAACATTTTCACAAACTCGTTTTAGATATGCAAATCTAAACATGTCCTATATATACATTTTACGCAGAGGAGAGTATTAATAAAATAAATACTAAAATCAGAAATGTTGCATGAGCATTCCACCTTAGTCAGACGCCTTTTGTACCTATTTTTCAGGAAGATAATTTTTGAGAAGCCAAAATAGTACATGGCAAATGGTAGCTGGCTGGCTGACTCATTGCTTTAACTTGCTTTGGTGGCTGCTGCTTCTATCTTTTCTGTGTTTAAGGGGAAAATATACCTGGCAAATTTCTCTAATGTGCATTGCACTATACTTGGAGAAAATGACATCCACATGTAATGTCAAAGAAAAAACAGCATCACACAGCCTTTTTGTACAATTAGGGATAATTCTATGTAAGTGGAAGAAGGTGAGGACAAAATAGAATGTTCAGCAGGTCATCTTTCTAGAAAGTGTTTAATACTGAGACATTTTGGGTGTCCATGCTGTGCTGTAAGCTGTTGAAAGCTTGCCTACTTATTTATTATAAACATTTAAAGCTGAGACCTTCACAAAAGGCCACAATTAGCAGTGAGTGCATTCACACAAAGAAAATGTGCTTGAATGAGATGTCTCTACTGTTAGATGAATTGTCAGTAGAATTGTCTAAAAGGATATTTGTGCTTCTCAGCAAGTCATTTGGCTTTGACAATCAAGAACATGAAGACTCCCGTAGTAGGAATGTGCACATAAACGTCATTTTTACCAATTTCATGAACACTTTTTGAGTGCCTATTGTGTACTACATGTGTATGTCTTTCAAGAGCTCATACTCTAGCAGAAGATATAAATAAGTGAATAAATATTTGGAGTACGATGTGATGAAATATTTGAGAGAAAGCTGTTCTGTATGCCATGGGGACTCTAAGTAGGTTGTGGCTAACTCTGCCTATAGGACTTAGGGGAGAATAGTGACTAAAATAATAAATATTTTTAAAAATAATATTTATTAATATTCATTATTTTATTCAATCTTTATGGAGTGTTTTAGTGTATTTCAGGCACTGTATTTAATGCTGGGACTACACTGGTGACAGAGCATAATGTCAGGAACTACAAAAGGTCTGAGACTTTTACCCTCCTTGCAAGCTAACAAGTTAGTCTGCAGTTTCATGGGTGCGACAGAAGACGTGAGATTCCAGGGTCAGAGACAAAGGACTTGATCTATTACTCATGGCACAGCAGGCAGCATAAGCTTCATGTTCATAAGAGTTCCTTTGCTCCCCAAGTCCTGTGGGTGAATTGTATTGTGTGTCCAGGTGGATGCTGTGACACAAGTGTGAGTTCATATTTTCTGCTTCTTGAGTAAATTTTACTAATTTATACTTTATCTCAAAGTTGCTTGTGGCATTAAAATTTTCGAATTGCATTTCCCTTTAATTATTATATAGTTATTTATTGTTAGTGAAAAATAAATTTATCTCTGTATTTACTTTTTATTTTCAACAATAATTTTATTATTTCATGTGACAGTCTTTTCTTAATAAATATCTGAGTTTTACCTTTTCTTTGATTAGATTTTAAATAATGTATTATTAAACTTAATCAATTGTAATCAATTTGTTTTTTATATTTATATTTTATCCTGCTTTTATTAAGGCTTTGTGTTATTCTTTTCATTACTTTTTAAAATTAGGGCTTAATTTATTTCTATTCTTTTGTTTTTAAATTAGTTTGTTTTTTTTTTTGAGGAAGATTGGCCCTGCGCTAACATCTGTTGCTAACCTTCCTCTTTTTCTTTTTTCTCCCCAAAGCCCCAGTATATAGTTATGTATCATAGTTGTAGAATTGTAGCTCTTCTATATGGGACATCACCTCAGCATGGCTTGATGAGTAGTGAGTAGGTCTGTGTCCAGGATCTGAATCGGCAAACCCTGGGCCGCTGAAGCAGAACGCGCGAACTTACCTGCTATGCCACTGGGCTGACCCCTCTATTCTTTTGGTTTTAATTCATAATTGTTTAACACAGTGGATCTCATTGCATACTGATTTATTAGCGTATGTATTATGCCACAAGGGATGCATGAAATATCTGACAGTCATCTTCCCTACCTACCCAACAGAGAAATTTAGACCTCTGAGTGCTTAGGATGGCATTTCTCTCCTGCCCTTTGCCCAGATGAGTAGGCTTTTGTGATCAGGCTTTTGTGACCTGATTCTTTGCCCAGAAAGGTAATTCTCAGTAACAGATAATGAACAAGGATACAATAAGTTAAAAAAATGTAATGTGTAAAATATTTTTATTCTTGTATTTTATGTAAAATGCAAAACAAATAGATCATTATTATAAAATGGAGTACAGTAGTGTATAACAAAAAAGAGAGTCCCCCCAGTGTCCCCAGGCTCACAGTGGTTACCATATTCTTAATTCTGTTCCCTCCTGTGAGCATCTGTGATGCCGACAAAAAGTCTGATCTCAGGGCTTTCTCTCGGCCGGAAGAACAATCAGTAGATGACTTTATCATTCTTTTCCTGCTTGCTGATACTCAGAAGCAACTACCCCACTGCTTTACCCAACTGCTGAACACACGGACAAAGGCAATTTTGGGTGGCAGCTTTCCAGTTCTTCAGAAACTGTTAAACTGATGACAGAAAAGAAACTGGACTTGCTGGGACTAGGTCTATAGATTTGCAAGTTGTTTCGGCAGCAGAACACCAGCGTCTGAGATCCCTTTTTTGGCTGCATGTCAGCCCCAGGGTGACAGTGCAGTAGTGACATGAGAGAGATCTATTAGCAAGAGGCTTAGCTACTTCTGAAGAGGTGGGTTTTCCTACCAAGTGAATATTCTTTTGATGATGGGCCGACTGCAATGTGCTCAACGTGGAACTAACCTAAGGACGTGTGAGAATACTTCAAATGTCCTAAAATGTGATAAGGCACTGCAGAGCTAAACAAGACATTCCTGATGTGTTGAATTTTACTCCTTGGTTTGATTCAGGACAAAATACCAGAAGGCGTAACTTTCTACTTTTAGATAGCATCTGTGACATTGAAGATAGAAGAAATGTTAAACTTATTTGATTGTTAAAGACAAAACTAAAATGTGTCAACTACAATGCCATATTTTCTTCATTTTGTTTATTTGGGGATAAATTTCTAGAGTCATATGTGTCAGAATGGCAATGGAATTTTGATGGTAGGCGTTTTTCCCGTAGCAACTGTGAAAGACCACATGCAGCAGGATATTGGGGCCCTTAGAAGACGTGCCAAGGATTCAGGGTGAAGTAGCAGGTGCGTAAATGGGCAGACGGTGCAGGATCAGATGGGCAGTGCCCGATGTGTCACTGCTCTGCCTCTGTGCCATCTACCCACTCTGCCTGCAGGCTCCAAACAACATTTCCAACCCAGGAGAGGTTCCTGAGAGGAAACACAAGAGACTCTCCATCTGAGATAAATTTTGCTTCAGGTTCAAGGTCTCCTTTTTTTTTGGCCTATGACTCGCATTTGATTTCTGATTTCATTTGACTTGTGCTATTTGTGGAATTCTTGTCTCCTGAGATCTCTCTTGACTCTGAATGGATTACCCAGGGTGACATGAAAACATGAAAGGCTTCCAATTTCTAAGGATTGTGAATTTTAAAAAGAGTGGTTTGTTGGTTCAGTAGAGATCATGGGTTTGAAGGTGTAATTGGGAGAACTAAGTTTTTCTGTACAAGGAAAGGAAATATAAAGACACTGGGAAAGATCTGGGAGAGAAGGGGACTGCCTGTGTTGGGGAAGAGGAAATCAAGGAAGCCTGGTTGCTAAAGATATATATACCCTCTCCATGCTCCAGTAAGTCTTCCCACATAATATACAGAGTAAACCCTTTTCTTCTAACGTCATGAAATCTTTGGGCAGACATTGGATTCTCATCAATCTGTTGTGAAGTTAGAGCTATTTGTTTATTTTCTGCTTTTCCCACCAGAAGTTCCATGAGGAAAGTAGGATGGCCTGTTCTATTCTCTGCTTTGACTCCAACACCAAAGACAGTGCTTGGCGCAGAATGTACACCCAGAAAATACTTGTTGAACAAATAAATGACTTATTTATTTAGAAATACATTATTTTGTTTTTAGGATTGTGTTGAACAGATAAACTATTTTTCCTTCTTTATCATCCCACTTCAAATAATATCTATTTCTAGTACATATGCTTTTAAAAATTTTGCTATGATAAAAAATATAAAAATCCTTCAATATTTTTAAAATACAGCAAAGTATGAGGCAGGGAAAGCACAATTTCATCTACCTTAGGGAACCATTAGTTCTTTTACATACTTCTGTCTAGTCCTCTTTGTGTACGTTTTTATAGAGCTGCTGTTTAACTACAGCATCATTCCTACAATGAACTCTAGCTAGTGTTTTAAGGAGACATGGCTCTAACATGCTCACAAAACCACTGGCACAACCAAACTTTTGGAACTAACTTCCCATTGATGCCATTCTCTTTCCACATCTGCTCTCTAAAGCTTACCTCATGTGTGTGGCATCGCATACAAGGGAGTCTGGGAAATGTAGTTTTTCACACACCACACTCGTTCCTGTGTATTGGTCCTTACATTTCTATCCCGTGTGTCTAGAATGCTATTCCTACTGCTCTTCACAAAAATGACCCATTGACATATTTCAAGTCCCAGTTCAAAAGTCACCTTTGCAGAAAGACCTCACCTGCCCAGTGACTCACACATGGCCTTTCTCAGTTTCTCTATCCCACCACCAAGTTCATTTTCTTTGTAGCATCTCTGACGGTCTGTAACTATTCATTTGTGTCTCTTGACTTTGTCTCTGCCACTAGAATGTAAGCTCCACGAGGCCAGGAACTTTGTCTCATTCATTACTGTAGCCACAGCACCCAGCACTTTCCCAGAGCTTTACATATCTTATACACATTTGTTATGCGATGGGTTCACCCAAAGTTGTACCTTTAGTTTCCTTCCAATTTATCACCATAAGAACTGCAGTGATGAGTATCTTTGCACAAAAATCTTTGTCTACATTTCTGATACTTTCCTTGGATCAATTAACAGAAGAGGAGCTATGAGATGGTCAGGTCTGGAACATCTTAGATTTGCCAAACTGCTTTATAAGAATACCGTTTCAGCTCACTTTTCTGCCAGCAGTGTATGAGAGCTTCCATCTTATCACATCATCACTGGAACTGAATATTCTCGTGTTTAAATCTTTGTTAATCTTTTCCCACTGAAGTTTAGAGGTTTTTCTTTTTTCCTTTTATAAATATCTATCACATTTTAGTATATTATGGATATTCTTTCTTGGTTGTATTATTTTTGCTGAGGAAGATTTACTCTGAGCTAACATCTATTGCCAATCTTCCTTTGTTTGCTGAGGAAGAGTCACCCTGAGCTAACACCTGTTGCCAATCTTCCTTTATTTTATATGTGAGCCACCATCACAGCACGGCTACTGATAGATGAATGGTGTAGGTCCACCCCTGGGAACTGAACCTGGGCCACCAGAGCGGAGCACACCAAACTTAACCACTAGGCCACTGGGGCTGACCCTTGGTCATATTTTTTTAAATAAAATTTACATTGTTGTGTTCTATGCTGACATTTTAAATGTCTGTGTAGTCAAACCAATTGATTATTTCCTTTGTGATTTCTTTCATTGTTAAGAAAGTCTTCATCCAGAGACCAGATGAATTTTTATTTTTAATGACTTGATGTTTCAATATTTTGACTCTTTGAGATATTTCCTTTATCAAATTTAATTTTACAAACTATATTTTAAGAATTTTTTAATTATCTTCTTTACCAAATTTGAAACTGGCTCATATTAGTAGGTGATAGAAAACATTGGCTCAGAAACCAAACATAAATCACAGACAAAAAAGAAAGACAGTAAAACTAAAGTATTTATATCTTATGTATTTGTCTATTCTTGTACCAGTATTAAGCAAGTCTGAAAATCACATTCAAATACTCATCTCTCATTTTAGCTATATTCACAAACATAAATTAATATTATGTCCATGTTCTAAATGGAACAATGCCATCAAACCTGGTTTGCTTAGCACAATGTTGTGATTGTTTCAATATTAATTATTAATGGAGAGTATTATTATTATTGGATAAGGTTTGTACATGGACCTAATTGTAGGTTTGAAACTGATCACAGTGACTTCCTATCGGATGAATGAGGGGAAATTTGATCTTAGCAATGTGTCCTCAGTGCCTGAATCTAGAGCGAATGGAAATAATTTGTACTTCTGTAATTCCTTTAAAGTGCTAAGATATCAACTGAAACCCTTAGACTAATTTCTTTGAAAAGCACTCTTATCAAATTTCCTGTTGCTAACTTCAGGTCAAAATTAAAATCACCAATGTTTTATAACTGTGATTAGTTACTATAATAATTAATTTAACAATGTGCCTGCCTAGACATTGATTATTCAGTGACCTTGAAAGAACAGAGAATACCAGAAAAATTAAATCTGCCCTATGCTGATTTCTTAATTTTCCTCATTTATTGGCTTTATTTTTCAATAGTCATTCTCTTTTACTCTATTTTGGAGAAACTCCAGGAATAGAATGGGAGATGATTTTAATTTGCTGAAACTATGGGTTTACGTATTTAGGCATTATAAATGAGAACTCTGAAAGGAAACTGAGAACTGAGTGTAAAGGAAGAGTAATTGAGTGTGAAGTAGTGGGGCAGACACACCTTAAGGGACCCCACAATGAGTCATACCCTTGTATCATCCATTCCCCTTGATCAGAATCTGGGAGTTGCCTTTAACCAGTGGAATATTGCAAAAGTGATTGGATGTCACTCCAGTGATTGTTAACTTATATGGCAAAGGTGAACGATTTTGCTGATGTATTTAGTTCTTAGTCTGTTGTCTTTGAGCTAATCGAAAGGAAGATTGTATTAAGTGGAACTGACCTAATCAAGTGAGTCCTCTAAAGGAAGATCCAGGCCTTCCCTGAAGTTAGAAATTCAAAGCAGCAGAGCTCTCTCCTCCATTGTTTGCTTTGAAGAAGCAAGCTGTCATAATTCCTACAGCCACAAAGAAATGAATTCTACCAGCAACCTGAGGGAGCTTGCCTGTGGACCTTTCCCTATTTGAGCCTCCAGATGAGAACACAGCCAGACATACACCTTCATCTCAGCTTTCTGAAACTCTGATCAGAGAACCCAGCTAAACTATGTCCAGACTTCTGATCTACAGAAACTGTGAGATAATAAATGGGTGTTGTTTTAAGCCTCTCAGTTTGTGGTAATTTGTTGTGCTGTAATAGAAAACTAAAATGAGGAGTCTCCTTGATGGCATCAGCTAAGGCAGGGAGAATTCTTTCTCTCAGGCACACCAAAATAAGCAGTTCCTCTCTTAGTTTGCAGATTAATTTGAATGTTGCTGTTCTGATTTGAAATTATGTCTATGCCAGAAGACATAGACATAAACGGTCTGGTATTCTTTCTACTTTCTTTGTAGACTCTTTTTTATTAAGGGATGCTGATAAAAATTCCAAAGGGAGTGTTCTTGAAATAATGCCCCCTCTGACTAATAGTAGCACTGATTCTTCTGAGTTTTGAGTTTTCCTACAATTCTACCACTCCTCTAATTTTTTCTATTCTCATTTAAGTCATTTTCCTTACATGCTCAAGTGGACACCCTTTTTCCACTCGCCATTGTGTTTGATCACCTGATCTCCTCTTCCCCATGGTATCGGTACCTTGGCTTTGCCCGGGGATTCTGCATTTCCCCCTCACTTCTGTATGGTCAGGGTACTTATTTCAGCTACATTCCTCTTTCTATTCCAATTCTGGGTCCACTCTTGCCCGTCTATCTCTGCATCTTTCCCATTTCCCTCAGTATCCGAGAAATTTGTCTCCTTTCCTCCTTAAGATTTGCCTCCATGTAAAAATTTCCATTTCCTGCTTGACAAATTTAAGATTTAGAGATGTGGAGCTTAGGCCTATTCCTTTGTGAGATTCACATTTTGTGTTTATTTGCCTTTGGAAGAAATGAACAAATGGATATGCAACTTTGAGTGAGCATGAGTTTTTTCATCACCGTTGGATACAGGTCACATATAAACATCTCACCTGAGCTCTAGAATTATGGGACTATTATTCAAAGGTTGTGAGTGACCATGGAGACTATTCCCAGCAGATGTACGATCTTTTGAGAGCTTGAGGCATTGCAGGGAAAGTTGGTTATTCTTTGACCAGAAGATTCCCACTGTAAACTGAATGTTTGTGTCCCCCCAGATTCACGTGTTGAAATCCTAACTCCCAATGTGATAGTATTATGAGGTGGAGTCTTTGGGTGGTGATTAAGTCATGAGGGTGGAGCCCTCATGAAGGGGATTAGTGCCCATAAAAGAGACCCCAGAGAGCAACTTTCCTCCTTTCACTACGTGAGGCCACAGCAAAAAGACAGCCATCTGTGAACCAGGAAGTGGGCCCTTACCAGATACCAAATCGGTTGACACCTGGATCTTGGACTTTTCAACCCCTAGAACAGTAAGAAATAAATTTTTATTGTTTATAAGCCACTCAGTCTGTGGGATTCTGTTATAGCAGCCTGAACAGACTAAGACAGCCTCTTTTGTGCTCTGAATGCTCTGGAGTACACGGCTTCTTGTCTGTGGTTACCTTCCCTTACGTGGATCTGCGTGCCAAGGTCTCCACCAGTTCCCGCATCTGTGCCTCATTCTCTGAAGCTGGAATTCAAAATGTATTGCAAGGATTGCTTGGGTGTTTCCTGTACCAGGACATAGCAGTAGCTTGATGTCCTGCCCAGCAGGAAATACTTTTATTTGTGCTGGTGAATACATTTTGTCTGGACCTTCTTCCTTCACTAAAAATCTTGCATTCTTTCACTTAACAAACATGTCGTGAGTAATTATGATATTCCAGGGAGTGTGCAGGGGGCTATGGAGGGTATAAAGATGAAAAAGAGTTGCCTTTCCCCTTGCAGATGTAACAAATGTGAAATATCCTGGGAAGGTCACACTAATGTCCAGTGGGTACACATCTGCTGTGGCATAAAGTTGGTACACAGTAAGATTTACTAGATCAGAATTTCTGGGTGTGTAGCCTGGGGATCCAGAAAGCCTCCCATGTGTTTCTTGCGCACATTGAAGTTTAAGAACATTATTATCTGGTGCCAAAATAATGTTGCTGCTGCTGCTGCTGATAAGATAAAATACCAGAAATTCACCCAATTTTTTATTATGTCTTTAAGAGAATATTATAACTTTAAAAAAGAAATCATATACTTTTGAAAATTATTATTATTAGTCAAAATTGGGCAGGGTTAGAATTCCTGTGCCTTTATAATTCTCTTGTACTTGTAAGTCTAAAGCTTTTAATATGGTCTTTCATAATCACACTTCAGATGAATGGAGAACCATCGACCCTGTGAAATTAAGTTCTGAAATTGACCTACAAGTAAAGAATTCTTAATAAGGATGTATTATTCACATCTGCAGTAGTTATTTTGGACTAATAATATTCTAGATTAAAATGATCTTGGAAAATATCTCCCATGCAATACTTCCTGATCTCAAAGCACAACTTAATCATGACTATCGTGTAGTAACTTTTACTTTTCTGTGATAACTGGGAATGAGGCGCTGCCCCGAGTATGTGTAGATATACATATATAGCATTCATTTGTCTCATGTTTGAATTTAATCAATTGAAATTAATACCCTAAATTGTAACACTTTCTGCATTATTAATTATTGCTTTGTATTGTGAGATTTTAAACATTTCTAATGTTTAACGCATGTTCTGTGTTTTCACGTGATGATATATAGATGAGGACATGTTCTAAAAGTCGAAGCAAAATAGGCTATATCTAAGTATTCCTTCCTACACATTGCCATCTTTTTGCATTATATGAAAAAGTGTGTTGATTGGTTTATACAAACTTTATAATTAAATATATTTCTATTGCTCAATTGAAGATAAAGGGAAATGTGAAAATGGTCAAAATGTTGTCAGCCTCTGTTAAAAACTTGCTAAGTTTCTTCATTGAAATTACCATTACTTAATATCCTGCAGTGAATAAATGTCTCCCTTGGAAAAAACTAATCACTTTTAAAGCACGTTAACTCTTCTAGGTGACCAAGGTGCTATCTAATGAGGCATATCTAATTATATTTTTTTAGTTAGGAATCATTTTTAGGAGTTAATTTTGTAAAGCCTCTCATTTCTTCTTTTGATGTCATTTGTGTAGTGAGACATACATATTTATAAGTGATGATAAATATAAAAACAAATTAATTATATCTATTAATAATTATATCTGTTAATATTATGAAATTTCAATTTTCCCCCCAGCTATTCAAAATCATCTGCATTTAACATCTGAATTTCAATTCCTTTGATATTCCTTTTATATGAAATTTTAACCTAGAGTCTAAAATAACCACTGAAAATATTGCCTTAAAAACTTGAAGACACGTGAATGTGGTGTGTACACATCCTTAGGTATCTGAACTTGGGTAACTTTAGTTTCTTCCATCCATCTTTGCTCCTCATGCCCCCAGGCTAGGGTAATCTGGGCTGTACTAATGAGCACTCGAATATTGGCCACCAGAGGGCTCCCATATTCCTTCCAAGTATAAAAATACAAAGTGCAACTAACACAAAGTTCACCATCAAATAAAAAGTATTGTAGGTATTTATGATATAGTTATTGGTAGGAGGAAAATGTTCCAAACTCGCTTTGTTCTTATATAGAATGCTTTGAATGAACAACTTGAGAAACTGAACAACTTCCATTAAAACAAAGTGATTAAATTATGTGGTTGGTTTTGTTTTTGTGTCTGGAGACCATGTACATACTTAATACTCGGTGACTCCCATTTAAAGAATGTTGACATGAGTTCATTTGGGTATAAATCCATTTATATTTATGAATGATATAAAATATAACTGTACTCCAATTCTAGTCATTGGAGTACAGTTTTTTATCACAAGCTAGCTATAGATTATCCTGAAATAAAAATCTGGGTATTTTTGTTAGCCCAGCTTTTGATATAACATGAAACGTTATAAAACAAAATGGTGGAATTTCTTTGGGTGGGTGTTGGTGGTAAGAGGAATAATGTCGTAAACTATGGATATTTCCACTGCAGAGGAAGGAAAGACTTGCTTCCTTTGTGGGTCTTTGCATGGGTTCTTTTTGAGTTGTGTTAGCTGAAAACCAGTCCCAGGACCTGAGCTTGCTGGGGTAACTCTAAGGGTTTCTAGAAGCAGTGCAGGCGTTTGCCATTTTTCTCTTTTGTTTTATTTGTGGTCATTTGTCTGGCTTTGCAACCCAGGTGCCGTCCGTTGAGCTTACGTATGCAGGCACGTTTCTGCCGTGGAATAGAGGGTAGGGTCAGCAGTTAATGGAAATGCTATAATTTGTAGCAGAATAAACTTTGAAAACAGCATCTTTGGGAACTCTTTGAATCTAGGTGAAACACTTCAGATGAGTCATCAGATTGATCTTTGTGGTGTTTTTAAAGCACAATTCATTTATCATCAGTAGCTGAAAATGCTATTTAACCATTCTACCTTTTTCGATTACTTTTTTTCTAGAGTATATTACTTATTATTTCTGCACTTAAATGTGCATCAAAGAGAATAACAACATGGAGGGCCTGATTAACTCAATTATACACCCACACCTAGATGCTGTCTTTTTGACTGTAAGACTGAAATATTGTGTTACAGAAGAAAATAAAATAATCTGTTCCCCCTTTTATCCATTATGTTCTTCTAGTCTAAGAGTTATTTTACTTTTTCTTTAGAGGAAGAGAATTAAAAAATAGAGCTAATTTTGGTTTATCTTGTATTTATAGAAATAGTTTTAAAGCAGTGTTCTGAATTTTGTTTTAATCTGTGTTTTTGAAATGGTATTTCTAAATGCCGGCTTTCTCTGAGTCCTCCTCTATCCCAACCATTGCTTTCTCTCTATAAGACAACGGTGATTACAAAACACTCAAATCCTTAGACTGAGATCATATCCATGTCTAAATGAAACATGGATATGAAGTTATCAGAGTGTAAAATCTGTTTTAGAAGCTCAAGTAAAGTTGGTTATAGTTACATCCTCATAGTAATAAATCTAGTCTAGCTCATCCTTATAATTCACCGGATTTAGATTTGACTCCAATTTCTGCTCAAGGAAACCCACAATATTGCAATTGGTAATTAACTGCATTTTAAGTCCATCACTAATCTCTAGTTCAAAATATGCACAAGTGAAAGAAAAGATTAAAAAAAAAACAATTTTGGTAATGACTTGATGTCACTATAGCCCACAAGCTAATTATCTTATGTTTTATGTTCCTTACGGAATTCTTTGAATTAAGAATCAATTTTGTTCAGGAAGGTCTTGGCAATTTAATTGTCATACTATTTCCAAGTTTCTTTTATCTAGGAATAAAAATATCTGGAAATATTTTAATTACTATGTCCTAACAATTTCATGTAAAGTGATTGGTTCCTAGATTTCCTGAATAATTACTTCATTTCTGAAATTCAATATATTTAGATACTGCTCCATTGCATTTACCATTTAGGAAGAAAGTTTGTTCCTATCTAGATTATGTAAAATCAAATTGGCATAAAATGAACTTTGGCTCAAAAGCTTCTGACATTTATTTGCAAAGGTTTCTATGGCCAATATTCCTGCAGCTGAGGTGACATTAAGCCTTGTTGGTCACCAGGGAGAAATGTGGCTTTTCCCTTCACTTATTCTGGGTGTGAGAAGAAAGGAACTACTTGAGGATATGCCAAGGTTGATTTGCCTCTTTCTGCCCCTAGCAATACTTGATATTTACATTTCAGGCAAAAGACCAAAAAACTGAATTCCCAGGGAGATAGTGATCAGGGAGAAAACCTGCATTGCAGAGCTGTTAAAACCTACATAAGTGCCTATTTCTAAAGCCACTAATGGTACCCAGAGGCCTTCCTTTCTCAAGCTCTTGATGCATATCATTCTTTTCCCAGGATTTTGGGATCTCTTTAAAGTTACACATATAAACATTATCTTAGAATACTGATGCTCGGTCTTGGCTGTACATGACAATCACCTGAATGTGCTTTTTAATTCCTAATGCTTAGACTGCATCACAGACCAGCAAAATCAGAATGTCTGCGATTGGAACCGGGCCTCAGTTTTTTTAAGCCCCCAGGTGACTACGATATGGAACCAAGATTGAGAATCACTGTCTTATAAACCAACAAACCCCAAATGATATCATAATTGTACATCCTGACATATGTAGTGGATGAGGATCTTAGTCTACAGGTCCAGATGTTCCAGAAATACAGGTTATTTTCTTATAACCTAATTTAATTTTGATTATGAATTGCACACTCCAACTTCTATAATTCAGCCAGTGTGGTGGAGTTGATCTTGGCCAATTTAGGATTCTTTTTTTCCCCTAGAATTGCATGTGAATTCCAAGGGGCTTACATGGTACCAAACTGTTTGGGGGTGGGACTGAAAAGGGTTCAGTTCTAGGTGGCTACTTACTCACACTAGCCTTGCTGAAATGCACACCAGTGCGTCTGTCCCACGATGGGTCAGTGGTCCACTGGGTGCCTGCAGCTCTGCGCTTCCACTCTGTTCCGTTCCACCGGAAAGGTCCTTTCCTTCTCCCATGCCACGTCATGGTGTGAGGCACTGAAGTGAGCTGGCTTCAGTCTGCTTTGAAGCATCATCAACACTTTCTCCTTTCTCCATCTTCCTCTCACTTGGGAAAATGGCTACGTGTTTGCTGTTTCTAAAAGACTTAGTGTGATGTTGAATGAAAAGTTAAGAAAGGAACCAATATTAAACTGGAACTTCTGGTCAGCAAAACCAGTGTCTCCTCTTCTTATTTAGGCAAAAACCATAAAGTTCTTTTTAGTTTATAAGGGACCGTAAAATTATGCCTTTTGTCTTGAAGCAACTTTTTTAGTGTGGGATTGTTAAAATTATCATTAAAAAGTATATTAATATAAATGTTCAACTCCAAATTGTTTTGCTAGATAAATCTCATTTGTCCCGGTCTTCCTCAGGTACTTTTGTCATCTGTCTAAATAGTGTGAATCATCTTTAAAATTGTATCAACTGTTGCCATCTCCAGGGGAAGAGGGCAAACTTGTCTTATTCCTATTAGTGCCACCTCTCTTGTCATTCAGAACCTCTCCTAATTATTGATTTGGATTACTTACTTCATTTTAGTGAACGTTTGAAGCGGATTCAAGGGGACAGGAAGAACAGTTTATTGATTAGTACAATTAATGAGTATAGTTCTCAGTTTTTCTAACTTAGGGAACCTCCAGGTTTTGTATAACCTTGGCCTTAAGAAAATATGATTGGGCCGGCCCCGTGGCTTAGCGGTTAAGTGCGAGTACTCTGCTACTGGCGGCCCGGGTTCGGATCCCGGGCACGCACCGCTGCGTGGCTTGTCCAGCCATGCTGAGGCCGCGTCCCACATACAGCAACTAGAATGATGTGCAACTATGACATACAACTATCTACTGGGACTTTGGGGGAAAAAATAAATAAATAAAATTATATAAAAAAAAGAAAATATGATTCTCACTTACAAAGTTCAAGTCAAATACTCACAGCATTTATGTTACTATTATTGTAACAACAATATCCCTTAATCATGTGCTTATTATGTGTTGGACACCGAGTTCATACCTGATAAACATTGTCTTGTTTAATTTGATGATCTCCATTTTGCAGATAAGGAAACTGCTCAATCACTTGTCCATGTTCACTCAGCTAGTTAATTACAGTTAGGGCTTGTGGCACACAAGTCCTAACCATTAACCATTATACTTAGACATACAAATTGAAGCAGTTCTTGATGTTTGAAATTGGTTATTGTAAACACACACACACAGTAAACTACTCCTTTTCCTAGTAAGTACTAAACTTAGAAAATAAAATTAGTGGCATGCACTAAAAATAAATAAGTTAAATTCATAATGGAATATCAAGAGAGGCTTGGAAATATCTTGAGAATAAACCTTTTGAAGGTAATGTGGTACATGCTACCTAGGCATCCAGAAAAAGCATCTTGATACCCATGTCTGATACAGGTTACTTTGCTAAGGGGACCGTGGTCTAACCCAGAGCTGCCTGGTAGAGCTATATGCAGTGAGGGAAACATTCTTTATTTGCACTGTCCGATATCTTAGCCTGTGAAGCTTCCCTAACTCCCTCCCTCCCTTCCTTCTTTCTTTTGAATAAAGGGAATAAATACAAACTCTGGAGTCAGACAAACAAAAGTTTAATTCCTAGTAATACTCTGAGTGAATAACTGAGGTTTTCCTTCCTAAATGCAAACAGTAAATAAAAACACCTACTTATATGGTTATTTTTAGGATTAATGGGATGATCCATGTAAAGCACCTAGTAGTATTCCTGCCTTAAATCATCTGTTGATGAGGATTTAATTATGATGATGGTCATACTGATGCTAACGATGTGTCCATTCAGCAAATGAGATGAAAGTGTCCTCAATGTGTCATGTGCTAAATCATGTATTTCCTCATTAACATAGTAATATCTCACATGCTGTTAATGCCATGTGTGTATATGGTGGTTTATAGTATGGAGCAATCTATCATCCATGAGCATGTACATGTGCTTTTCGATGTAAGGGTTGAAATATTAGCCTAATTTTACTAATGATAACATCAAAACCTATCAAGAGAGGGATTTATTGCAGATCTCATAGAACTTTCACTCAACTTCTCATCTTCTGTTTCCATCTACTTTTCTTTCCGCTGCATCATATTGCCTCCTAAAAAATGATATAAAAGACTCTAAGACAATGAAAAATATAAGTGTTTGTGGGACTTCATTAAAACTTTTTGATATGAATGAAAATTATAATCTATTAAAATCAGTGGTTTAGTATGATCAAAATTCCAGATGAAATGTTTTCATAATGTCTTCTCTTTTTTAACAGACCATTAGCAGTGCTTTTTAGAGGGCAGGATTTATTTTGTTGAATCTTGCAATTGGAAAGTTTCAGCCCAAGCTCTTGAAATGAATGAATCAGTGGCAAATGGTAGAGGAAATCCAGTGTTCTTAAGGGATAAAAATTAGACAAGTAATCTTCTGGCCCGGAAACATTCCAAGTCCTGTATCAACTTTCATCTTCCACCGTTGCCATGGCTCCATGGAGGAGATGGCATCTAATCGTGTTTTTGAAGGATAATCATTGTTCTGTTCAGGGTGTCCTGCTGACCCCGTGGGGATGCTAGCGGGATGTGAGAGACATCACAAGGCTGACTCACTGAAACCAAGGGATTTAGCAAATGGCAGGAAAGGAGAGTAAGTTTAAGCTGAGAATGCAAGTGATATGCTGAGATGCCAAAGCAAGAAGAGTGAAACCAGAGGATTGCTGGGTACATGACAAATCCATGGGGCTGGGGAAGGGGATGCAGAATGCTAGAGGCCGAGATGTGCTTCCAGTCAAACACATTGGTGTCAAGGGCTTGGGAAGGCAGTGGAAACGAGTAACAAGCAGGATGATGAAGTGGTGAACTCACTTCTTTTAGACTGCTGTGGTATAATCCTTTTGTATCTGACTGCTGTCTTAAATCAAAATGCCACCTGAAAGACAGGATTTTGGCAAAAATAATATGAGAAAGAGTTACCAAATGAAGGGATGATTAAAAGTACTGGAATGTAAAAATATTTACAAACTTTGGGTGGACTCAAAAGAACAGAACTTTGCTCATGTAGGAGCTGTTTGGTGACTTATTGCTGGAGGTAATATTGGAAAGCTACCCCTCATTCATTAGTTCATTCATTCTTTCACTTATTCATTTATTTCCAGGCAAGCGAAAGATATGGTAGCAAATAACAACTGATAAAAATCTCTGCTCACACAGAGCTTTTGTTGTAAGATGGGAAAAGAAGAAAAAAATAAAGTCTTTTAGATGGTGATAAATACTACAGAAAAATTAGATGAAGAAGGGGAATAGGGATAGTTGGGCTGAGGAGGCTGCGATTTTAAAATAGGGTGGCCAGGAAAGGCCTGCAAATGCCAAAGACCTTGCCTTTGTATTCAGGGAAGAGAATGGAGACCAATGTGGCTGGGATGGAGGGAGTGAGGGGGAGAGGAGCAGGAGATGAGGTCAGAGGGGCAGTGGGTGGGGGCAGAGGGTGTGGTAGAGTCTCATGGACTCATGCCAGAAGACCTGGACAGAGGACGATCGCTCTGCCACCCACGGTGGCATTAGGAAGTCCTATTTTCCCCTAGGAATGCAGAAGACCTTCCCTGTCTCTTTCCCTGATGTATTATCCATCCACAATGAGCTCAAGTAAAATCATAATCAAAACATTGTGCTGATTACATCTGCCCCTCTAGACTAGTTATTTTTCATCCAGAAAACTACACTAAAAAAAGAAAAAGATACTCCTACTGTTCCATCCAATTTACCTCCATTGTCCCATCCCTGGAGGTTATGACTGCTATTACTCCTAACACATATCATGGAGGAATTTGAGTTCAGCTGTGAGATGCCATTAAAAAGTGAGAAGAGATCAAGTTTCATCAGAACCATGATTTGGGAAGAATTACGTGGACAACTGCTTCAGGGGAGGCAGAAGGATTAAGAGCAGGGAGACCAGTCAACCAGCTCTTCGAGTACTCTAAGAAAAGTGTGATGAGGCTCTTAAGTGGGACACAGATGGAGGTTTATTCAGTCAGAAAATATTTATTGAGTATCTACTATGTGCTAGTATCTACTATGTCCCATCTACATAGTTCTAGGTGCCAGGAACAAGTCAGGGCTCCTTGCGCTCATATTTACATTTAATGAAAAAAACGAAAAGTCAGATTTGAGGAGCTTTAAACCCAGACACAGGAAGACATTTTTTTGATTAAGGCCGACAAGTGGCAAAGAACAAGAGCAAATTGTAGCAATGGCATAAAGTCTTAGAGTCAATGTCTTCAAAGGAAAAGAGAGAGGTTGGTTATACAGCTGCAGGCAAAATGGTCTAGTGGACAGACGTCTCAATACACATTCATTTCTCATCCAAAGATTTCACCTCTGATCGTGCAGGGATTTTTTTTTCCTTTTGTGTAAATTCAAAACATAAACTAAATGGAAATAATGCTGTTTTATGAAAATTCACTCTTTAGCTCCCTTTCCAGAACATAAATATTCTGTGAAAAAAAAGTGATTGCCCATCCTAGCTTCTTTGTCCTTGAAATAAATATCTGGTTCTAGATCCAAGATTTCTTAGGAAGTAGATTTTATTGCTGCAAGTGTTTCAGTAATCTATGAATGACCCTAAATTACTTATTCATAAGAAGAGAAGGCCAGGCTGCATGGCAAAGAGAGTAGCCTATTCATTCTTCCTATGACTTCTGCTCCTTGGCAAACTATCCCAGTCCCCTTTTGAGAACCCAATTCTCTGCCTTTCTGGCCAATGAAGTTGGCTTAGAAGATGTCCTGGAGCCCACAGCCTACCACCCACTGTATTGGAAGCTGAAAGTGTTTTTGCTAACTGAATGTCAAATTAATGAGATTTTACTATCTGGATAGCATATTTTGACAAAAATACCGTGTACCTTTATTGGCAGTGAACCTTCTGCTCTGGATTAATGCTAATCCAAGACTGCTTGTTTTTCATGTTAGAAAACCATAGACTTCTTATTAATGCAGGTGACTTCTGAAATGTCAAAAACTAAACACTTTCCGTATTCACTAGAGGAGTATGTGTTGTTCATGTTCAGGGTCACTTGTTTTTATTCTCTTGACAACACTTTGAACTTAAAATGGTAGCACATTAGATAGTTTTTAGAGTGTCTGTGACTGTAAAAAGAAAACAAAACCATGTGCTAATGTGTTGATCCATCATAGTAACCTTCAATTTTGTCCCAGAACCACTGTGCGTCACTTCCTGTGATTCAGGACCAGATTGTGGGAGGGACAGCCATCCTACGCTGCCATGAGCAGTAGGTGCGTGGACCATGACGACTTTCCCAAAAGCTTTACTCATTGCTCCTCAGGCCAAGTCTCTTGTAGTAGAAGTGAAACGTGGTGGCTGAGAATTATGGATTGTGGCCAAATGAGTTGTCACTCCCTGGTCTAATGTGGGCAAAAAAGAGAAGAAGGTGACAGAACCGTTTTTACTGCAGTTAAGTGTGATTAATCTATGCCTTCCTAATGAGATTAAGGGGAAAAAGAAACCCCACCTTATTTTCATTTTTTCACCACCACTCCTCTATGCTGTGAGTTAAACAACATTCTGCAGAAGTTATATAGCAGGGGACAATTGCTCCCTTGCTGGAAAATCACCCAATTAAAAGCATAACCTGTCTTTCAAAAAAATAGTGAATACCATTGATGATATGCTTCAGATTACATATAATCCTCTCACATTGCCCTTATCGTGATTTACTTAATAGAGGAAATAATTCAGTTCTTTTATTGGTGAGAGAGAGATTGTAGAACTCAATGTTTTCTCACTCTTTCTTTTTGCAATTATTCTTAAATCAAAAATTAAAATATGACATTAAAGCTTGACATCTAAAGTAGGGAATGTCAAAAAAACGAATCAATTTCATGTTTGGGAAGGATATGGATGATCATTAGACCAACTGATTTATTTATATAGCTATCATCACTGATGTAATTTTACATGTGTTTGTGTAATTACGTGATTAATATCTGTCTCCTCTACTGAAGTATAAGGTATCTGAAGACAGGAATCACAGATGTGTGGCTCACCACTCCTTTCAGAGTACATAACACAGCCCTTGGCCCAGAGTTGGCACTCCATTTGAATGTTCGTTGAGTTAAAGAGTGAATGGATGAACTACCTACCTATAAGTAGAGTTTTGTGCTATTTCTTTCTTTTTTTTTTGAGGAAGATTAGCCCTGAGCTAACATCTGTTGCCAATCCTCCTCTTTTTTGCTGAGGAAAATTAGCCCTGGGTTAACATCCGTGCCCACCCTCCTCTGCTTTATATGGGATGCCGTATAAAGAAACCAGTGCGTTGGTCTGTGCTTGGGATCTGAACCTGCGAACCCCGGCAGCTGAAACGGAGCCCACGAACTTAACTGCTACGTCACCGGGCCGGCGCCTGCAATTTTCTTTTTAAAGAGGTTGTCTAAACTTTTTTGAACACCTCTAGTGACAGAGAAAACCTTTCTTCACAAGGATGCCTAATGCATTATACACAGTTTTGGCTATTAGAAAGTTTTTTCTTTTATTGAGCTGAAATATGTTGATGTATGGACTTTACTATTCAAAAATAGAATATGCTATTGTGTAGAGTAGAATGGCTGATAGTGCTAATGTCAAAAAAATGACTAAGGAAAGTAAAGTCACACGTTTCAAAGTCCCCTTGAGGTTTCTTGTTCTTTTTTAATTGCTTTCCTTTTTTTCCTTTTTTAAAAAAGTATTGGAATGAACTGGAGTTCCAGTTCGTTCTAGGAAGATATTTTACAGGAACATTCTGCTGATTTTCAGAACTTTTGGAAGTATATGGGATAAATTTTAAATGATGGCTGAGTTCATTAAATTCAACTGAAATATCTAAACCTTATATTTAGATATAATTGTTGATTTTTTACAATCTTATACCAATTGGTTCAAATCAGGAATCTTCAATATTACTTCATGTAATTAAAAAGTGACTAAAAAAGTCACTGAATAGGAAACATGAATAGTTGTTTATATGATAAGATTTCAGGGCTCTGATATTTCTGTCTCTCCACCACCGGACTGAAATTCCTTCTTGTAGCTTAAAGTTTGGTTTAAGCTTTTCATAATCATTGCTATTCATTCACTTATTCAGTTAAGTATCTATACAGGTCCTCCTGTTTTTTTGGGTGAGAGATTGTGCTGTTTTAAAGCAATACTCTGGAAGGAAGAAAAATTAGCCATTAACAATATCATATGAAGTCAAGCTCATTGAGTGAATTTTCACAGAATTGGAAGGGTGACATATGTACTGAAAAACAGAGATTGCTGGTGTCTGGAACGTGCCACACCCTTTGTTACATAGTTTTGTTGAGAATCTACCTTATCCGTTCAGTAATTTAGACGCTTTTAATGATTTGGACTTAAAGGTTTCATACGTTTTAATTTGCTCTCAAGGATTCAAGACAAATAAAGTGTATATTTTAAAATAAGGTAAACACCTCTATTTAAAGAACTAATCTTTTCAAATTATTCCCTAGAAGTCAGGTATTTATTTGAAGAGATGTTAATTTTTTAAAAAATGATTTGGGTACCATTAAGTGCATTTTTAAAAACAAAGAGTAAATGAGTACAAAAAAATCACTTACAGTAATTCTCTACTTATCTAAGAAGCTAATCTCTATTTTAAGAACATACAGAGAGTAAATATTCAGTACATTATCTGGCAAGGGATGTGTTTATTCATCGCAAGTTAAAAATCAAGTTCACAATTAAATGCTTAAATATATTTTAGCAAATTTCAAATGTATGTTAATATATATTTTTGGAATTCAATATCAGTATATTTAGATGCTAATTGCGTATTAATTTTGCTTTCTCTCTTTATTGTAAGCTCCATAGATTATAGACAGCATCCATATTGCAGATTTTCTAAATAGTGTTTCTCCCAGTAAAATCCTCTTCACTCCCTGGCACTTAAGATTAGAAAGAAGAAAGGAAAGCAGTTGAACATATGAAATTTTTCTCTGAACATGAAATTATAAAATGAGAATGTACAGATGCAAAACAATTTTAAACTGTTACCTTGCAAAGTTCTTTGTTTTCCATAACACTGTTTTAATAAAGTGAAAAGACTGATCGAAGTAATGAATCTAAATAATAGCATTTCACTATCATAAGGATGATTATAGTTATCAGTGGAAGCCTAGAAGCATTAGGTCCTAACTCCTAATGTTAGGTCCAATTTTTATAGCATGGTTATTTAAAGACATATCATTAAGCTAACCTAGGATTATTTGGAATAGAAAATAAAAAACTCCTGCTGGAAGCAATATTAACAATACATAATTGATATGAACAATACCATAGTCTCAATGGCTGGGTGTTAATATCAATGTTCAGCTGAGTTTAAGCAAAAGCTGAATACCATCATCATAGAACAAACTTCTAGAGTTATAAGAATAAATCTGAAAATTGACTAAAATTTTAATTATATTAAATTTATCATTAGAAGTTTTAGTGGGCAAATTTCAAAAGATATCCTGGTCAAATTAGTTTAGTTTGAACTTTTAGCTTCTTTCAAAACATCTTCAAATCCTTATGAAAATCACGACTAGAGACATTTTTCTCAGCTTCCTTTGACTTGCTGGAATCTAGGCTGACTCAGATTTTGCCTTTGGCCCTCTGTCTTTTCCTTTGTCTTAAATATTGATACCTGGGGAAGGCTTGTGGTCCTATGTTTAAAAGGACTCTGCCTGGCAGATAATCAGAAGACCAGGCTATAATTATTTCCTCTAAGAGCAATACTAACTGCCCTTCCTTCTCCAAAGTCAGGCTTACTACTAGAACAAGGTTGCATTTTTTTTTTTAAACTTCTGGAAACATTGTTTCCAGAAGAGGAAATACATGAAACGACATCCATTTTCTCTAGCATAAGCAATCTAGGTAAGATTATATAACACAATTTCTTAACAGACATTGCTATATTCTAAAGTAACTAACCATGGAGGCATGTGTGTTCCTGAAAGTTATGTTGGAAAGAGGCACAGTTGAGAGTGATTTTTGAAGCTGAGAAGTGTGGTAGAAAGGAGAAGCTCATGAACATTGGGTTTGAATCAGATTTTATGATTTGAGACAAGCCAGCTGGTCTCCCTGAGCCTGAACGTTGGCTTTCTCATTCTCAACTCATAAGGTTGTGGTAAATAATTCATTGCGGTAATGAATGTGAAGGATCTAGCACAGGGCCTGACATATTGGGTGCTCAATAAATGTTAGTTTCCTCCCTTCTTACCCTTGTTTTTATGTTATCTGCCTTATGAAAATTTCGAAGTAAATTGGTATAAGTCCTCTATTATTTTCCAATGGTCATCTCACTAGCAAATATCGCATTAAACATAGAGGATGATTTCTGGTCAAATTAACTTATTTTAATCTCATTATTTTAATATTTTAATCTCATATTAATCTCATATTTTAATCTCATATTAATAATGGTTCTCTGGAAAATATCTAGGACAAATGATATTTGTGCTTATTCAAGAAACCGATGGCACTTAAATATTTCATTAAACCAATGATATTTAGTAAACTTTTCATACATAAGCCTTTCTTTGCTTATCTTCATATTGAGATGGATGTTTTCCTATGTTGAGGAACGTAATCTACATTTTCAAGAAATTATTTCCTAAACCTATGCCGGCATCCAATGTTCTCTTTCTGATTGCAATCACACGTATTACTAGAATGAGGAGCGTATAGAGGTGACAGTGTTAAAGTGGTACCTCCTGTTGCATTCCATGATCAGTCTCTTGAGATATGTGAATTTCATAGTATTCTAATCAAATTGGCTATTACAGCCCTGACTACAGAAATTGTGTCAGCTCTTACTGCCTGAAAACACATCTTGGTAGTCAGAGACTGGCTCTCCAGGCTATTCCATCTCTTTATTTGAGAAGAACACCAAGAACTAAAACAAATTTTGGCAAGGTAACTTAGGCAATATTTAAAATAGAATAAGTACTCTGTATCTTAAGTGATAGAAATATATTAGATTAAAATAAGTTTATATACAACTTAGTCTTTAAAGATACATAACATTTCAAAGAAAAGCTTTGAGTTCAACCATTAGGACTGACAATATGTGGTAATATGGGGATGCTGTTGCCCGTGGTGTGGCTTTGGCAAAAGTTAAGTTGAAATGAAAGTATAAATTTTGACAACTGGACAATTCATTTCACTCAACATACAACACTATGATAATCTCACTGAATTTCCTAGATTCAAGTTTGATTCAGTAATCCTAGTTAAAACTATTAATTTTAAAACATAATGTTTTTCATGAAAAGCAGAAATGTTTCTCTCCTTTCCTAGAGAATTAAAGTTGTCATATGGATCACAACCTATTAAATTACTATAATCAACACTCAGGCCTTTTACCTTAGAATGGACTCTAAATGTAGTCTATATCTTCATTTGAAAAGGAGATGGGGGATTCTAAAAGACTGTTTGCATGAGGAGTCATTGAAATTTAGTCGTAAGTTGATTAGTTGCAGCTTAATCAAAAAAGAATTATGCAATACTTTTATGAGGGTTTATTAATCTCATGTCAAACTTTGGTTACATAGATTGAAATTATATTTGGATCAAGCTTTAAAATCTCATGTGAATTAAAGCTTATTATTAATGTCTATGCAAACCATACACCATAATTTTACCAGTATTAGAATGAATAAGAGTCACTTGAATGATAATTATAATTGCAAGTATGTAAAACAGGTTTTTGACCTAGACTCCAGTCCTTTAATTTATATTGATATAACAGAGGAAAGTTATAGTGGAAAAATATGGTTTGTAGGGAGAAAAACTGGAATCATAATCTACTTTTACTATTTACTGATGGTGTGCCCATGGAGAGTAATTTTATGCTGCCTTTATCATTTATATATTTATCAGACATTTTTGGGGGCAATTACTATGTGCCAGAAAATTGGATAGGAACCAAGGATATAAAATTGAGATGACACAGTCCAGTCCTAAAGAAGGTGACAGTTTAGTGGGGGAGAGAGCCATGTAAAGAGAGAATTCTGAGTTAGTGGAGTAATAGATATGTACACGGTATAATGGGAGCCTGGAACAGGTCCCTCTCCCAGTTGAGGGTCGGAGAGCGTTTCAAGCAGAAGGGAGAGCATAAATAACGCAAGTCAAGAAGAAGCACTGATTTAACAATTGTTGGCAGAAATGAGCGTCACAGCCATTTTAGAGAAGGTTATGGCCATAAACTATGAAAGATAGATATTCACGTGACATTTAGGTCATTAAATTTACCTTTAGAAATTTTTTTAAGAATAATTCAATTTGTTTAAACTAAAAAAATAAAAAGCAGTTCACCCATTTCTCTGCATATTTTCAAACATGTAAGAACTGAGAGAATATATGATCATAACATTTCTTGGAGAAATGACTAGAGAAAAAATTTCTGTCGAGAAGTACTAGATGAGAATCTTTCATAAACACCTTTCCTAGGCACTGCGGATACGGTACTAAATAAGACAGAACTATCTTGGTTCTCATTGAGCCAATTTTCTAGCTATATAATGGTATAGAGAAAAATAAATCAGAGAAGAGAAATTCTAGAGTATGTTCAAGAATGTTTATAGCCAGGGTGATATTCAGCTGGTATGTGCTGATTAAATTATTACAGTTGTTAATATTAAATACTTCTTTAGCAGTTGGTAAAAAGATGTGGCCCCAAGTTTCCTAAGATCCTCCAGCCTTTCTCTCCATAGCAGGCCTTCTCCTGGGTTCAGAGATCTGTCTATGACCCAACACTAAAGGATTAAGGCATAGGCTGGCAGGGAACCTGTAGGCTGGCCTGTGTTCAGATGGGTTATTCCTAGTTTTTAATATTTCAAATATGTCTCCTGTTTATAGTCACATTATTGATGTTGACAACCACTGAAAACCAAGTCCAACAGCAGGTTAAAGTGTAATTTATTTCTATTTTTATTTGTTTTGTGAGGATGATCAGCCCTGAGCTAACATCCATGCCAATCCTCCTCTTTTTGCTGAGGAAGACCAGCCCTGGGCTAACATCTATTGCCAATCGTCCTCCTTTTTCTCCCCAAAGCCCCAGTAGATAGTTGTATGTCACAGTTGCACATCCTTCTAGTTGCTGTATGTGCGACACCGCCTCAGCATGGCCGGAGACACAGTGCGTCGGTGCGTGCCCGGGATCTGAACCCAGGCCGCCAGTAGCGGAGCATGCGCGCTTAACCGCTAAGCCGCGGGGCTGGCCCGAAAGTGTAATTTTTAAAGAGAATCATGCAATGAGATATATTAAATGAAAATGAATGAAATAGAGCTACATGTGACAAGATGAATGAATCTTACAAACATAATAATGAGTAAAAATTTGTGTTATAAAATTAAATATAACATTGAGTGACAGAATTGATATAGTATGATTCTTTTAAGACATGAAGTTAAACCATTGTTTATGCATGTATACAAATGTAATAGAACTATGAAGAAAAACAAAGAAATAATAAACAAAGTTCAAGTTGGTTGGTGCAGTTGCAATGGGGTACAAGGGGTTCAATACGCATTGTGGTCTTATTCATTATCTGGGTGGTGGGTACAAGGCTTTCATTTCATTATTAGGTGTTAACCATATGTAGGTTTTATATATACTCTTTTGTGTTTATGATAGTGTATAACAAAGCAATTTATGCAGCAAAAATGAAAGCAACAGAAACAAACAACAAAGAACATTTTAAGTGTCTAAAGTCAAAGTAAGAAAAATAACAGCAGAATAAACCCAAAAACGTAAAAAAGTTAAATAAAATAGAAAACAAATAATAGAATGAAGTCAAATGCTCAGTCTTTGAAAACTAGACACTCCTCCTGCAAATTTAATCAAAGCAAAACAAACAAGCAAACTAATAACAAAACAAACAAAATGAAAAACAACAGACATAATAACAAACAAAAAAAAGGAATATAATGTTAGTAATGAAACTGTGTACAGTAACTACAGAATAAGCATAGTTTTAAAAATACAATGAGCAATGTCTTTCCAGCAAGATTGCAAATTTAGATGAATCTATCAATCTTTAGAAATATGCAGTTTATCAGCCTGACTCAAAAAGAAATAGAAAATTATTTATTATCAGGACCGAGATGAGGATGTTCACAGTGATAGCTCTATTCAGTATTTTAGGTGCTAGCAAGTGAAGTAAGAAAAGAATAGTATAAGAATTTGAAAGAAAAATAATTCTCAAATAATATTATAGGATCAGTAGTTCTCTATAATTTTAAAAATAAAATAATAAACTAGATAAAACACAAAACAAGACCCCATTGACTATATAAATTAAAAAAAAATTCTCTTGAAACTCTTGCAAAAAAGGAAAATAAACCAAGCCTACCAAAACTATAAAAATAATCAAAATACTAAATATCAGAATTTTGTGTATGTATAAACAATCTATTTATTTATGTATTTTTTACTTAATGATTTACTTTCCTCAGAAGTTTTTTCTATTTTTCCCTTTTTCCTTGTTTATTTTGTGAACATCCATTTTCCTATTTTTCTATTTATTTTGATAGCTAATGGCTTTCCCGTTTTACTAGCTATTAGACTTATTAGGCTTACTTGTTTATGTGGCTACTTTCTAATTTATTAATTTCCGATTTTATCTTTAATGGATCCTTCCTTATTCTTTCCTAAAAATTGTTATTTTATGACTTTATTTTTTGAATTAAAAGCTTAATTTCCTTATGTTCTTTCTTCTTTAGTATAAAGATACGCAAGGAGATGTTTTCCCCTTAACACTTCTTTAGATATACAGTCATGCACTGTATAACGATGTTTCAGTCAATGATGGACCGAGTATACAACGTTGGTCCCATAAGATTAGTACCATATAGCTTGGGTGTGTAGTAGGCTATACCATCTGGTTTGTCCAAGTACACTCTGTGATGTTCACCCAAGGGTGAAATCGCCTAAGGACACATTTGTCAGAACATATGCTTATTATTAAGCAACACATGACTGTATACAAAAGGATCTGGTAGTGTTAAACAAAATAATCTCTATGCATATAAATTTTAAAACCTAGATGAAATGGATAATTTCCTAACATTTTGTAAAATGAACACAAGAAGAAATAAAACACTAAATAAGCCTACTGACCATAGTTACATTTTTAAATTCTTAAAAGTACCATCACCTCAAATGCTTAAAAAAAACCCAGCAACATGTTTAAGGATATTATACCATTTGCAATGGTGTCTGTATAAGAAAGGAAAGATTGGTTTACTTTTAGTACTTTAACTATAGTTTACGATATTGATAAGCCAATCTAGAAAAGACGTGATCATTTCTAGAGAGGTTGAAAAGTCATTTGATAAAATTTAACAATTATTTCTGACTTAAAATGATGAATTAATACAATAAAATAGATTAATGTTTTCTGTAGATGAAAAGAATATATATCATAGATCTCCTCAAAAGTAGCATTAAGTTTAGTGTATTTAAGTGAAGAATAAGAAACATGTATCTTTTCTTGGTACTATGTTTAACATTGTTTTATATGTAGAAGCCAACATAACTAAACATAAGAAAAACATAGTTATTTTTAATTATTTAACTATCATTAACTTTGTTGAGACCTTATATACCTAAAACAGAACAAAACAAAATAATCATCTGAGAAAATGACTGTTGTAGGGGATAAGAGAATATAGTAGTCAATTAATTGAAATTGACAGACTCTGTTTTTACATTATACATTAATGTATATCTTTGAATTTATCCTAAATTAATCTTTATATTTAACGTAGTTAACTCCTCTCTCCCAAAAGTTCCAAGAAGATTTATTTTTGGAATTAAATAAACTGAATCTAAAGATAAATACTGAAATAAAGAATACAAAAGAGAGACCAGACCTACCAAATATTTTTAAAATACATTATTACACTTGAGCTTTTAAAACGTTTGACATTCACACATAAATTAACAGATATCAATATAAGATTATACAGGATTTAGAAAAAGATATATATCCAGGAATGTAGTATTTGATAAAGTTGGCATTTTAAATCAATGAGAAAGTAATGAACCATTCATTAATGGTGTTGGAAAACCTATCTGGCTACATGGAAAAATAAATATGGACACTTACCTTACTTCTTATATCAAAAGAATTCCAGATTTATGAATAAAATCAAACTTTCAAGAAAACATGAAAGAAATTGATCATATGATTTAGGAGTATTAGAAACTATAAATGTCATAAAAATATTTGCAATATAATGGTAGACAAAAGACTAAATTCTTTAACATATAAAACCTAATGCTCATAAAAATCGTAAAAATGTCTACCAACCCAATAGAAAAATAGGCAAAATATACAAGCAGAAAATTCTAAGAAAATCAGACAAAAATGATTTTGCTTATAAAACAAAAATAATTTATAAACTAATGAAAAGATGTTGAATCTCATCTATAGTTGACACATGCCAATGAAAATATCTAGTATAATTTTTAAAGCTCAGATCGACACAGGTTATTTGATGATATTCTGTGTTATGTGTTGGCAAATGTATCCTTACACGTTGTTGGTGGGAGTGTATTTAGTATAGTTTTGGAAACAAATCTGTCTATATCTATTAAAATTTTAATGATATGCATAGCCTTTCATCCATAAACTCCACTTACAATAATTTATCTCACAGATTTATTCACACTTCTGCACAAAGATGCATGTGTAAGGAAGAATACTTATGACAATACTATAGTGGTAAATGATCAAAACCAGTTAAGTGCACATCAATAAAGGATGGCTAAATTATTGTGGCTATATACAATGGGTCATTATGCATCTGTTAGAAAGTGTAAAGTAGATCTCTATGGGCTAAGATATTGATATAAAGAGGTGTTGGGAGATAGTTCTCCACAGGTCTCTTCTGTTTCCCTAATTTTTGTCCACATGGGCACTGATTGCTTTCATTCCAGAATATCAGAGAACAGCCTTGGAAGATAGACCTGGTGTCTCCCTCTGGAGCAAAGGGAAGTTCATTTATAGCCTAGTGTAATAAAATAATGTCTCCTTCTGGGGCATGCTCAGGCATGCTTACTGCCCATTATAAAAGACTCAGGATCCTTATCCTGGAGGTTCCTCTCCTCTAACACAACCCACTGCATGTGCAAGCATCACCTGGCCCTCTTCATATTGTCCTGTGGGAATGAGGGCTTAGATAACTGACTCACATTGATATTTCAGCCACTGCTGTTGAAGTGGGTAATGAAGTCCTTTGACTCTGACCCAGGAATCTCGTGTCTTATGCCAGAATTGAAACAGTGGCGGGCTAATTTGTTAGTTTCAAAGAAGGAAAAATCTGATCTCAACCCCCCCTTCACAGTTCTTGATAAAAATTCTCCAAGATATATTTTAGGTGGAAAAATAATTAAGGCTCAGAACAATGTACACAATGTATTGCTAATTTTAAGAAAACTGGTAAGTGTGTGTATGTGGCAGATTCAACTTTACATTATGTATCTTGAAACTTGGATATTTTGACATGCAAAGGAAATATTGCTTTTAATTCCTTTTTTATTTTCTCTGATGTTCCTCATGAACTTTCTTCCTATTTTCCAACTGTTCAGTGACTGCCAGGGGGAAAAAATAAAACAAAACTAAACAATAAAATATAACTTAGTTCAAGCCTGCTTAAAACCTAGTGTGATTCAGTAATGTAAATACTGTCTTAGGTTTAATTAACTCTCTTCAGAATAAATGCTGCAGTGTTTTTTATTCCTCTTGTTTGCCTTATCTTTTCTAAGATGCATTGGGGAATATGGATTTTTCTGGTACTATGTCTTTAGGCATGATGGAGAAGGATGAGGAGGCAGAGAAGGACAAGGAGGAGGGTGGGAGAAAGAGGGGAAGATGCCAAAGGACAGAGAAGCAACCAATAAGGTAAGGACTTAAATGTCAATAGAATTAAAGAATAAAAAGATATTAATCATCTTAGGTAGAAAAGTGTCAGTAGAATGATGGTATTAAAATCTGATTGTAGAGAAAAGGTGAGACTGGGAGTGAAAACTACCTTTTTGGAGATTTGAGTAAGAAAGGGAGAATTGATTTGTAATAGAAACTAGAAACAGGGACATGTGTTTGATCGAGGGAGTATTGATTACACTTTGTAAAGAACAGGAAACACTTGTTCAATTTTATGGTATAAGCGGAAGGTGCTAACAATGAAACTGAGTTTGAAATAGAGGAAAGAGAGGAAGTAGGGCTGCAAAGAACCAGAAGACAAAGAAATCAAGGCTCTTTGAAAGGAGGGGAACTTGACATAGCGTCTGGGGCTGGAGAGAGGAAAGCAGAGTGGATGAGGATAAGGTAAGAGGAAGGAAGAAGAGAAAGTTAGGGGATTTCACTCTTGCTCCTGAGTTTGAGGGTACCTGAGTTGAGTGGGCGACTTGAGAGTTTGGTTAAAAATTTGGAGAATTATTTAAAGATATTAACCAAGAATTTTCTATAAGTGAGGATGGTAATACTTGTTTTCTATTTTTTGTGCCATTTTGATAATCAAATAAGATTATATGAATTAAAATGATTTGTAACTCAGAAGTTTAACATATATTTATGTTATTTTATGCATTATATTATAACTTGGTAAAGCTGTTTTCCAAAGTAAACGTTTGTATGCCAATGCAAAACGAAGACAAGTTACATTATCTAGAATGATTAAAAATGGGATACTTTTAAAGTTTAACAATAGGTGAAGCTTATCTGTCATGAATTATAATAACTACAGACTTGCAGGATGGGGAATAACATAGCTCATGAGTCAAGAACAGCGAGGACATCCTGCACAGGGGTTGCTAAGTTTTGAACTGATCATATTTTCACGTGAAGATATGCCTTCTCTTTGGAGCAATGGCCACCACTGTTGTCATGCCCTTTTCTCATTCTCCAAATGCCTTGACTTTAAATGGTTTCAAAACAACGGATGGCACTGGTTATTACAGCAACCTTTCTTTACCTTTTTGATCACCTACATGCACATGTCAGTACAGTTCGCGTTTCCTCTACCGATAGACATGGTATCTACAAGAGCTCTACTTCTCAAATGAGCTGTGTGTAGTTTTTACTCCTCCAGAAATGAAGTAGAGGTATCAGGACCGAGTGACAGAGTATTAGATCCTAAAAAACATTGCTTGCCCTATGGCTTTATTCCCAATTTAATTTTTCTGTCTACTGATCAAGATACTTAATTTTTTAAAAAGAGAATCAAAAGTGGTAGCTCATTTTAAAATATTTTTTAACTTGTCCATGGATTGCTTTTTAAATTTTATAAAATACTTCATGTGTTACTAAAAAGTTTTGAAAATGAATAGTAATGAGCTCACATTAGTTCCCATGCCAACTACTGATATATATTTTCCTGGTGACTGATCTTTGCATTGTAGAAAGTGTCATGACTTGAAGTCCTTTTACCTGCTTGCAAGAGAATGATTTCATTTTTTTCCAATCAAGTCAACCAGACTGTCAACAACTTTTATTAACTACCCACTTCATACCAGCTTAGAGCAGAATTACCGTAAGGAGTTACTGAGTTAACAGAAAAGAAAAATCATTGCAATTAGAGGATTTACAATAAAGGTAACTGAACGTATAAATGTCTGTTAATTTTTGAACTAAGTGAGAAGGAAATAAAAAAATAAATTGTTGCCATCTGCTCCTTTTTAGTTGGGTGAGGATAAAATAATATTCCAAAGAATTGCTCGATCGTAACATTTGAAGATCATGAAGTGATCATAGATAATCTTTGATTTAGCTGCTGCACAGACTTAAGGAGCAATAAAAGAGTTCTTTATAAAAAGTAAATTTTATAAAAAGTAGACTTTATAAAAATCTTTATAAAAGTTAAAACTTTTATAAAATCTAGTTCTTGGGCATATCTTGGAAGCTTGTGTGGAACAGCTTTTACATAGCCCACTGGAGTTTAATAATGCAATGGAGCTAACAGGAGAGCTGTGGTATTCTTTTCAGATGAAGAAAATGATTTTATTTTCTAGGAAACAGGGGTTGGGGAATGGAGGAATCCTAAGTAGAATGAAGAGAAAAATAAGCCATAGAGAGTCATTTGGCCTGTTTTTCAATGATTGCCTAAGAAATATGTTTTTATTATATAGGGGATTTCTATTGAACTTTTTTCCTATTGACTTTAGATACAAGTTAACAGAGAAATATATACTTTTGTTCAGAGATTTTTGCCTTCTAATATAATCTTTAGGATGGCCCTGGGTATACTAGGTACAGCATTTAGATTTAGTTATTTCTCCCAAGATGCAGGTAAATTTCAGCCATTATTTATGGAGTTATCTCTTAGGCATGTAGATTGTTGTTGAATATGTCAGTGGGTGGCAATTACTTTTTCAAACTGTATGCTCAGAAATATAAAATGTTATACCTTCATTTTTCTGTAATTCTTTTAAACCGTACCTTGAGCTCCTGTATTAGTTTGTTCAAGCTGTCATATCAAAGTACCACAAACTGGATGGTTTAAACTATAGACATTTTTGTCTCGGTTCTGGGGGCTAGAAGACCAAGATCAAGATGTCAACAGATTGGTTCCTTCTGAGGATTATGAGGGAGAATCTCTATCATGACTCTCTGCTGAGCTTCTGGTGATTTCCTGGCAATCGTTGGTGTTCCTTGGCTTGTAGAATCATCACCCCAATCTCTGCCTTCATCCTCACATGTCATTCTCTGTGTCCCGATTTTCCCTTTTTATAAGGACACTAGTCATATTAGATTAAGGACCTATCCTACTCCAGTATGACCTCATCTTAACTAATTATATCTTAACTAACTCTGTCTCAGTTCCAAATAAGCTCACATTTTGAGCTACTAGGGTTAGGGCTTTAACATATTAATTTTGAGGGCACACAATTCAACCAACCCATTACAGCTGCCATCCCACCAATGATAATAATCTTATTTAATTCAATTCTGGGTATACTAGTCAATTTGAGGTTTTCCCTGGAGTGCAGATGGTAAAGGCAATGGAGACATAGGGTCTTTGGGACTAAACTGCTCACAGCCCACAGGGCATTGCTGCTGTCTCCTTATTCCTGCTCATCTCTACTTCTCTAGTTGCTGTCTCCTATTCTGGCTGTCATTTCCTATGACATCTATATTTCCCTTTTGGTCTGTGGTTGGCAGTCAGTCCTTGTAGTTCTGTCTACTCGTTTTAACCACAAGTCGCCGTCAGGTAGCAACCTTTCCTCTCCAAAAATTGTGGTGCCCTCCTGTGCCGTCTGGGTCTGCAGGACTCTTGGTGGCCTGTGTTAGGTACTTGCAGCCTTCACAGCCATTTCTGTTCTATTGAAACTGTTCCAAGATGCTCCAGAGAAAATTTGCAAAGCTTCTCCAGGGATGTGCAGTTGGATCTCCAACTCTATCTTTTTGTGTCCCATACTCTACCACCACTGGATGGGGCAGGGGACAGGGCTCTGTCCTGGAGACCCTCACAGTTCATAGCTCTTCTCTGCATTTTGCGTATTGGCTCAGCTTATATTCTTCTGAATAATAGTATCCTCCCATTCAGATTATCAACTACATTCTACCCTACTCTTATAGACCCTCAGTTGTAAAAGATTAATATTACTGTGGCTCCTTCATGTGGTGCTCTATGAATATGAATCAGGATTGTAACATCTCCTGAATGCCACTGAAGTCCCAAAACAGCACTCTTTAACATCATTGCTTATAGGAGTAATGCTTCTAACAGATGTGTTTTTTCTTTTTAATTTTTCTGAGAACAATATTATCATAAAGCATAAAAGATAACCCCCAAAAATTAATTTTGTGTCTCTACCACCTAGCTTAAGAAATAGAATCTTTCTTATAACTTTGCAAATCTGTTGCTTAAATCGGTTATTTTAAAACTCCTGATCACACCTCCAAAAAAATTGAATTTACCCGTATATATGTGTATTCACTTATGATTTATATAGACATATTTCATATAAATATGTTACACACATAAAATGTACAAAATAAACATCTTTAAAGATAAAACAAAATAAATATTAATATTAATTCTAGTTTTTGCCTCTTGCATTCAAAATGTTTTCTTATACACTACCTGAATGATGAGCATCACATTTTGGAAATCACCAGCTTGTATCAGGACCTTTGCTCTGAAGCTGGAAAGCAAATTTCAGCCTATTTTGTTCCTTTTTGTGCTTTTGTTGCTTTTCCAATGGTATCCAATGCCAAAGTCTAGTATGAATGTGGGAGAATTTTAGGAAGCTTAAAAAATATACACAAACACAGACACACACACACATAATAAATATGTATTTATTTAAGAATATGTATACTTGTTAGCACGTTGGTTAGAACTTTAAAATCTTTAAATTATTATTTAGCCACAATTAGTCATCGTATTAGTTAGGTTTGCCTATTAGTCCTGTGAAATATGGACCTCCTCCAGAAAAATTTCATATCTCTGTAACCCAGATGCCCTCTTAGTATTGGATCAGGGATTTTTCTGTGCAATATGAGAGAGGGAGAAACGTGAGTCAGAACTTGCACTTAATATCTGTTTTTTATTCTGCAAAAGTACCTCTTCAGTTAAGTTTAGGATTGTGATTATCATGACAGTTGTGTTAGGACAACTGCTTTCCAAATACTTTCAGTAATAGCTAACATTTTATTGATAGGAAATGTTTTAAGTGCTTTATGGGCACAAACTCATTCCCTACCCATGACAGCCCCGTGAGATAGACATTATTATTATCCTTAGTTTACAGAGGAAGAAGCAGGAATAATGAGAGGTGTTATGGGTTGAGTTGTGTCTCCCCAAAAGATACATTGAAATCCTAACCCCCAGTACCTCAGAGTGTGACCTTATTCGGAAATAGGGTCATTGCAGATGTAATTAGTTAAGATGAGGTCATACTGGAGTAGAGTGGGACCAAAATCCAACATGACAGTTGTCCTTATGATTAGAGGAGAAGAGACACAGACATATGAGGGGAGAAGGCAAAGATTGGAGTGATGCAGCTGCAAGCTAAGACTCCAAGGATTGTTGGTCCTCCCCAGAAGAAAGAGATGAGGAAGGATTCTACTCAGAGTCTCAAGGGAGCATGGCCCTGAGGACATCTTGATTTGGACTTCTAGCCTCCAAAATTGTGAGACAATAAATTGCTGTTGTTCGGAGTCACCCAGTTTGTGGTGCTTTGTTATGATCATTCTAGGAAACTAATAAAAGAGGCTAACTATTGCCCAAGGTTGCCCATCTAGCATGTTGTGGAAGCAGGACTTGAACCTAGGCAGTCTGTCACTGGAGCCCACACTCTGTGGCCCTGCATTATGGTGCCTCATGGAGGAGACAGAGCATCACATGTTGACGCACAGTGCCTTAATGATCGTGAGGAATAAGGGCATATACAGAGCTTACTCTATGGACAACCAATAGAACTTGAGATGAAGAAAGTTAACATAACCAGGTGAAGAATACTATGAGTATTTATCAAAGATATGCATATAAAAAGTTCTGGAAGAAAAATCTCAACTTTGGGAGGGATGCTACATATCATCTCATCGTCCAGTGCTTTCACTTCTGGTAACTACATTAAAAGATGAAGTTTAGAGTCTTGCTAAGACTCGTATATGCACATACTTACACACATATGTGAACACATATATGTATTAACAAACACACGCACGCAGGTACATATACATACATCTCCATTGACCAGATTTCTTGGCACACATGTTTGTCCATAATGAGGAAGGAGGTAATAGTGACCATGGAGCTTCTTTTTTTTTTCAGTAAAACTGAGGAGATTTCGCTAGTCTTAGGTCTCTTGCTCTGATTACAACATTCTGAGATTCTTAGATTCCGGTTTAAGTCCATTTCCATTGACTAAGAACTATTCCTGATGAATGTTAAGTTTCTAAGGCTTGAATGACTTCTGTCATTTGGTATATTTTATACTAAGAGACACTCTTGAATAAAACACCCCCCACAGAGGACAAAAAGCCAAGGCAGAAACTAAAGGAAGTGAAGTCTCTTTTTATTTTTTTATTGCAGAAGAAAGTGAAGGAATCTCTGTAAAGATTTCTGATGAGTAGAATCTTAGAGCCGGAAGTTAGAGGAAAAGAGAACTGAGAACGTCCATCATCTAGTCCAGTGGTCTTTCCTCTCTCTCTTTCCCTTCTCAAGACACCTGCGAAATATAGCACATGCTCTTATTATCACGACTTTGGGGTGGGGAAGGGAGCACCAGCTTCTTGGGAAATGTATGTGAGACAGGGAGGGGAGAAGACGATTCTAATAATGCCCTGCATCTCTCAAGAAATACTGAGTCCATGTACATTTTTAACTTACCACAGGAAAAAAAATGAGATGAGAGAAGTTCAAAGATTAACTAACCTGCTGAGGCTACGGCAGGATCTATACTAACAACTAGGTTTCCTGCGTCCAGTCTGGTGCTTGAGTCTGTGTGTTTGTGTTGGATAATTGTTGCCTGAACTGAATACAGAATTATATATTTGACTTTATGAAATTTACTACCTAAGACTCAGCCAAAATATTGTGTCTTACTTTGCTATGATTTACATTTCATCCCTCAATCTCAGGTTACTGGAATTCTAAATTGAAATCTCCCAATTTTAGCAGTATGCAACCCAAACCCACTTTAAAAATAAACATATGAGGATAATCTGCAGTATTTTAATGGATGTTTTGAAGAACAAATAGGATTTTGTTTCATGATTGTTTTCAGTAGCAAACAAGATTTGGTAAAAATTGATATTCACCACCACCACTCTGATGTAATATGTTGAATGCCCCATTTGAAGAAACCCCTTTGGCTTCTTATGAGAAAAAGAAAATAGCTGAGGATATTGCATGGAATTTTCAAGATGAAAGGAACCTTGGGTTTAGTCAGTCCAATGTCTTAATTTTGCAGACGAGCACACTGAGGTCTAGAGAAATTAGGTGACTAGATTCTGGAATTCTTTTATCTGCCAGCTTTAGCATTATGTAATTTTAAATAGGAAAGTCTGATAATTTTACTGTTAGAGTTCTTTCACCCAGGATGATAAATAATCCAATTCTGGGCATGTGAGTTCCAAAACGAAACAGCAAGAGCTAAACCAGTGCCGTCAAGCCACCAACCCATGGCTTTTACTGGCACCTTCTTTCCCAGAGCAAAAGGATCCTCTCATGTCGATTGTATTGCAACTAAAGAGATAATGTTGGCTGAAATGGGAAAAACATAGCTTTTCGGTTTACAAACTGTGACCTTGAGCAAGCTAATTACACTTTAGTCCTCTTATTTGTTAAACAGAGAAACAAAATCTATCTCACTGGCTCCTTATGGAAATTAAACAGACTAGCCTGTATAAAGTACCTATTAGGGTACCTGGAAGCCAATAATTAGTCTTTTCCCTTTCCTCTCTTTTCTATTTTCCTGATCAAGTTCACCTGGCAGATTAGTGTCCAAGCAGGACTAGAGCCCAGATCTTTTTATTTCTATGGCAAAGTTTCTTCTACACAGAATTCTTCCGTCGTTCACATCGTAATGTTCTCGGGAATGGGAAGCAGAAATATCGATGTCATTTTTTGTTAGCCTGGGACCAGTGCCCCTGTCTTGAAAATGGTCAGGTTTTGATTGTGAACCATTAGGTAATTGTAATATTAAATAAGGAATTCTATCGCAATGTTTTCTTAGAATTCTTGATGTGATTTAGTTCTTTTGTTTCTTATACCCAGAGAAGGCTGGGGAATCTACAGTGACCCAGAAAGAATGGGAGAAAAATTGAGCGTGTCTCTTATTAAGTGTGCATGTTTGAATCCACTGGAAAATTAAGACACAATGCAGATCTTGGGAATTTACATATTTTACCAAAGAAAATTGATTTGTAGGGCCAATGAGGTGCTCACATTAAGATATCTATTTCAAGGTTACCATGAAACTCTAGCAGTCTACCATGAAACTCTAAGCAATAACCTAGCTTATTTGACACTCAGAGAGAATCACTTTTTAATATCCATCCTCCTATATATGATAAAATTATTTTCAGTAGTAATCATGGAATAATAATTAATAATCAGGATTTTCCCCCAGTTTTATAGATATATAATTGACAATACAGCACTGTGTACATTTAAGGTATACAACATAATGACTTGACTTACATATGTTGTGAAATGATTACCGTAAGTTAACATCTATCATCTCATACAGACACACAAAAAAAGAAAAAAAATGGATTTTTTCCTTGGGATGCGCACTTTTAGAATTTACTCTCTTAACAACTTTCAAATATACCATACAGCGTATATGTCTGTATATTATACTCACCACGTTGTGCATTACATCCCTCATACTTATTTATCTTATAATTAGAAGCTTTTGACCATTTCATCCAATTTCCTCTTTCCCCGCCCCCCCCCACCTCTGGCAACCACAAGGCTGATCTCTTTTTCTATGAGTTTTGGTTTTGTTTGTTTGTTTTTAGATTCCACATATAAGTGAGATCATACAGTATTTGTCTTTCTCTGCCTGACTTATTTCACTTAGCATAATGCTCTCAAGGTGCCATCCATGTTGTTGCAAAAGGCAAGATTTCCTTCTTTGTCATGGCTGAATAATATTCCACTGTATATAAGTATCACATCTTATCTATCCATTTGCCCTATACCTATATCTACCTACATATACATCTGTATATGCTCAATCTATCTATATATTTTCTACCTTTTGAAGACTTACAAAGGACTTGAAGCCAAAGATGTAGAGCTAATCCAATAGGTTCGTTAGTTCTGGCAGTTTATTTCCACCCAAAGTATCAGTAGGCTTGGAAGAGAGAGGTAAGTGCTGTCTCCTTTGTCTTTATTTTTTTCTTGCTTATATTCGGCAAAGAAAAGTACAATTATTTTTCATTGGTATGTGCAAGTGGCTAATTGATTTTTAAAGTTCTTCAATACTAGTAAAGCATTTCCATTTGGAAACAATTTGTTTTAATTTAATAATGAAAAGCATCACCTTCTCCTCCTTTGTGCACTAGTGTATTTCATGAGTTGATCACTGCTGACTGGAGTAGGTTAGTGCCTTTGCATTACTTGGGTAAAAAGGATCATGAATTATGGTGGAGCTGTTGCTGCATTGTTTAAGAATCACAAAACCCATTTTATTCTGTCTTGGTTGGAATGCCTTTCCTTTATCAGTGGAGGTCAAGGCATTAGCTCACCTGGGAAGCACTGGAGAAAGTCAGCCAGGTTTCTACATTCTCACCTGAAAAGGAGACTAAACTACTGGATTTTGCCCTCCATGTGGCTTGTCTTCCCTTTGCAGTGACTGGCTACACCACTGACAACCATGGGAGCAATAAGAATAGCCTTTTACAGGCCTGGCTCCGTGGCCGAGTGGTTCAAGTTCCGTGTGCTCCGCTTCGGTGGCCTGGGTTTTCAAGTTCAGATCCTGGGCACGGACCTCCTCCACTCACCAGCCGCACTGTGGAGGTGTCCCATATACAAAAAAATAGAGGAAGAATGGCACGGATGTTAGCTCAGGACTAATCTTCCTCGAGCAAATAAAAAAAAAGAGAGGAAGATTGGCAATGGATGTTAGCTCAGGGCCAATCTTCCTCAGAAAAAAGAAAAAAAAGCAAGAATAGCCTGTTACTTTTTCATCTTCATTACTTTGGTGGGAAGTTGTTTTTTCATTTCTCTGACGTTCGTTTTTTGTGTGTTGTTTTCTCTTGACTCCCTAGGAACTTATTTGAAGGGCAACAGATTTGTTCTCAAGCATGTCTGATTATTCATTTAAGACCATATTTTGTAGTTGTGGAAACTGAGTTATCTGGAGAAGAACCAGAGCTGGAACGGTTTAGACAGCCAGGAACAATGAATGCTTTGCTGGTTAGGACTTCGTATCGCCCAGGGCCACCTTCATGTCTCCCTGGGCAAGGGCCATCCTTTGACCTGGGCAATAGGAGCCTTTCTCTGGGCCTCATGATTTAGGGGTTCTGCTCTGGTCCTCCTTGGCCATCAATTCCCATGGCCAGGGTGGGGTGGGATGTGTGAGAGGCCAAGGGGATGTGGCCACCTGGAGCCCTGGAGCTGGCCACTTCTGCTGTCCTAGAACCAGATACCTGGGACCCATGACTTTCCACCCCAAAGTTCCCCAACCCTCTTCCAGAGCCTGCTGTGACTTCTCCCCCGGTCTGTGGCAGTGCATACATCTTTAGGCTGGATTGATGATCAAGGAGCAACTATTATGGGAGGAGTAGGGGAGGAGAGGGACTGGGAGAGCTGTGGAAACAAACATGGATCTGGGTCTGGCTGTCCATAGGAATTCTCAGGACCTCCCAGTGTAGGATAGAAATGGGGAAGGGGGGAGTCTTGCTGCCATCCCTAGCCACTTTGTTTTCATATCTAAGAGAAAAAGCGACCCCGTTTTTTACACGAATTTGAGTTAGGAAAGAAAATAGTTGGGATCTACAACTGTTGTGGGTTGAATTGCATCCCCCCAAAGGATATGTGAAGTCTTAATGCCTGGTACCTGTGAAAGTGACATTTGGAAATAGGGTCTTTGAAGATGTGATTAAGTTGAGATGAGGTCATACTGGAGTAGAATGGGCTCTAAATCCAATGACTTATGAGGAAAATGATGTGAAGACAGACACATGTGGAAAAAGCCACATGAAGACAGAAACAGAGATTGGAGTTAAGCTGTCACAGCCAAGGAACACTAAAATTGCAGGCAACCACCAGTAGCTAGCAGAGAGGAGTGGAAGAATTTCTGCTCAGATCCTCCAGAAGGAACCAATCTGCCAACACCTTGATTTTGAGTTTCTGGGCTCCAGAACTGTGAGAGAGTAAATTTCTATTGTTTAAACCATTCAGCTTGTGGTACTTTATATGGCAGCCCCATGAAACTAATATACAACTGCTAAATTATTTTGAAAAATGGGATGTTTTTTGAATCCATTTTATTGACAGTGTAATGAAGATTACCTTACCAAAATAATATAGCAGCCTAATTCCCTGAGACCTGCCAAAGTGCTTAGTAACTTTGCACAAAGAGTAAAAGTAGTCTGAAGATTATTTTCTTTCTAAAAATTTATATGTTTATCTCCAAATAAGATTGTATGGGCTATTATTTGATAATTCTTGACAGTAAAAAAATTGATTTCTATTCGCTTTCCTAAATGGAAGAAAGTGAATCAAGGAGGCCTTCGCTGGGCATAAAGTTTAGAAATAGTATGAAAGTAGATGACCTGGTCCTACGTTGGCTGTCATCTTTGCCTCCAATCATATGCTAGAGGAGAAGCTGAAAACACATTACCTGACATGTTGTTGGTTTAAGTGTGTGCTTAGGATGTTAATGTAGGTTATGAGTAAGAGGAGCCCCCTAGTCAAAAAAATTGTCTAGTCTGAGCTAAATAAAGATAAAGACCTTTTTCATGACAGGACATCTGAGGAGCTTCAGTGTGCTCATGTATATATAATGACGCTCTAAAAAAGATTCTAGTGGACCTCCTTCCCATGTTTATTTTACCGTAGAACCTATTATGGAAGGAATTTCTGAAACTGGGCCCTTCCGTGGACTAACTTTTGGGGTGTAAGAGTATTGCTTCTACTGATGTTTCATTGAGTCACTTTGGGATGGATGGATGTCTCCCTATCATCTGTACATTTTTCTTATTTTTCCCCTGTTTTAAAAATCTCCCTTCCTTTTAAAAATATATGACCTTTTATCCACAAGTCATTACCCATCTCTGTTGTACATACTTTAAGTTAGATTCTGAGATGTCCCATCCAATATAAAAGAAGCATTGAGTATTCTTGTATTCTAGATTCAGCAAATCATTACTATCCTACCTCTTTTTCTTCTATGTCATTTTTCTTTGCTGTTGATATGAAGCTTTTTTATTGGGATGAACCATAAGAAATAGCTGATATTCAACTTATATAAGTGGCAATTTCATGTGTTTCTACCTAATTCACTAATATTATTAAAGAGTCATTACAGTTACCAAGGTACTTAATTTACCAAAAGAGGCTTAGCCACTTCAAGGATTTGGCTTAATGCTTTTAAAAATAGACTGGATGGTTGGCAGGAGAGATCACTTATGCTTGTAAATGATACCAAGTTGGCCAAGATTGACAATATCAAGTAGAGCCAGAAAGAAATACAAAACGACACAATCAATTTGATGGAGTAATGTGCATTGGGTAAAATGAATTGCAATTAGGTTGCCTGCAAGGTTTTGTTTGTGAAATAGAATAATTAATTTGAAGAATGCAATGGGAATAGAAACATTTACATGGACTGGGCCACATGCAGAGGAGTTTTAAAGTCACAGCCAATCACAGATGCAGGCTCTGCTGAACATGCCCAAATGGGACATCTCCGAGCCATTCATTCTGACTGACCATCTGGACCTCATCGTATGGGTTTTGCCTGCTGTATGGAATGCCTGTTGGCCCTAGATCAACGATTCCATTCTGTCGTGGCCTATGAATTCAGGCATTAAGACATAGTATCACTATCTTGAGTAATATAAGAATACTCTCCCTGCAACCCATTCAAACTATGCTCACCTTTCAAGGGCTGGTTAAAGGTTATGGATATCTAGAAAATCTTCTCTCCCCTCTTATTTCTATAGGTCATAGACTATATTACTCAACACAAGGTCCAATAAACATTTTTGGCTGAAGATAACACCATCGTCTTTGTGTATCAGTCTCGACTTTGAAATTTTTAAGTTCCTTGAGGACAAGTGCCAAGGATTGTATGTGTTTTGCACTTCAGTCTGGCTAATATGTAGTCAATAAAAACATTAGTAGGCTTCATCAAGCAGGACTTAATAAAGTTAATGATCACAACAATAAAAACAGCAAAATGTTGATTTGAGAGCATGAAAGGTTGAGAAACTTCCATGGAAGTAGATGAATACGGCTCTTATTCCTTTGATTCTTGAACCAAATTTCCTCATTTAGAAACAAAATGCATACTTATTTTTCACATCAATCTTATCCCAAGGTGGTATTTAATATCTACATAAAATTTTATTACATGTTAAATTCAAATAAATATAAGGCCAATGTTTAGTTTAATGGAGTTTCATATAAGATTCCTTACTCAGAGTTTGTAGTTTTATGTGTTATAAAATGCAGTTATATGGAAATGGACTTTTGTCTCTTAAATGTGGAGGTGCTAGGTGAATTTCTTTTTTAGTGCTAAATTTTCTGACCATGTGGTTTATCAGACTTCTGGTTTATTATCTATCCTAATGTCTTTATAAATTAATTTAATGATTTATCAAAGTTGATTATTGAAGCAAAATTCACATACTCTATTATACTGTATATAATAGGATTACCTCTCAGCCACTGTAATATACATGTGTTTGAATTTATTATAGCTCAGTCCTGAACCAACGTCACCCTTAAGACTGTTAGCTACAGTCATTTCCTTTGGAAAGCAATTTGAGTCTAACTGAATGTCGTTAAATTCTCAGGCCATGGTAAGTGTAACTGTGGCAAGTGTGAATGTGATGAAGGATGGTCTGGGGATGCTTGCCAGTACCCAACTCACTGTGACCTGACCAAGAAAAAAAGTAACCAAATGTGCAAGAATTCTCAAGATGTCATCTGCTCTAACGCAGGTAAGAATTCTAACCTATAAAAAAACTCTTAAGTGAAATAATCAAATATTGTTTCTTAATGGAAATATGTAGGCGTTGAGAAATGTTGAACCTCTGAGTTAGACTGCTTTTGAGTATATTTTTTAGAAATGAAATTCAGATAAATCATAGGAAAAAATGCCATCTTGCTGAGACTGGCAAGTGTGACACTCTCCAGCTGTTCCAATGGCTCCTTCAAGCAACATATTTACTGGAAACAACACTCTGATAACATTTTATGTAAATTGTGAGCCATATTTTGAATGCTGGATTAAATCTTTTAAAAAGGATTTATATAAACTGACTTAATTATTTTCTGTTACAGATCAAGGGTGCTTGGAATTTATACCTTAGCAACAAACAAAACCAAACCTTTTTAATTTGATAGAAGTTTCAGATGTACTAAATATGAAACTAATTGAAGAATATAGTGACAGCAAGATTTTTTGTTAGACCAAAATATTTTTATATCTCAAAGAAGTCATTTAAAAATATTTCTTAGAAGTTTACAGAGACGCTGTTAAAATTGATTACCAAAACCATAGAAAACAAAACAACTGTGGTTTTGGTTTCAACGGTGTTTAGCCAGTGTTACTATAATTAAGTACTGTTTTAACATCTCGGCATGTGGAACTTCAAAGTCAGCTTTTCTCAACCCTGGTTGAACTTGAGCCTGCTCCTGTCTTGTACTAGAGGCTCTGATTCAATTGCTTTGGGGTGTGGTCTGGACTAAGGTGGGTTTTTGAAGCTCTCCGAGTAATTCTTACATAGAGGATTGAGATAGTTGAGCCATTGCTCTGCAAGGTGAAGGTGAGGATTTGAGTACGTGAATGAATATCTTTCCTCCTGAAGCTCACTTTATTGATAGAGTCCTTCTGCAATCAGGTGGGACCTTTCCACAGTCTTTGATTGTGACAAATTACTCAGTGTAGATTAAGTGCAATTGGGTATTTTGCTAGTAGTAATCAGTATCCATACCCAAGGCAAAGCGTGAGTGGACCAGTCAGGGACTGTGACAGTAGTCTCAACAGTCAGGTCACTTTCTGTGTTCATGAATATTCTTCTTGCTTCTCTCTAGCACTTCAGTCTTTTCTTTCCTCTCAGTAGGATTTCTCTACTTCCAGTTCATAACACCCATCCCTCCAAACACACACACATCCCACATAGCCTCTTTCATTTTGAAAAATTCATGCTTTTCAAGCTTCTTTCAGTAATAAGACTTGAAATCTGTTTTGTTTCTTTATTCTCTATTTTTTGATTTATTTATTTTTTTCAAATCAAATCCATGTTATTATTATTTTTTTAATAATACATTATAACCAAATAGAGTATATATAGTCTAGGAATCCAAAGATGTTTCAACATTAAGGAATCTAAACATGTGATTCATAGCATTAACATATCTTAAAGGAGAAAATTTATGGAATTGTTTCAATAAATGATAAAACATTTGATAAGATGTAGAACACATTTCTAAGACATCTGTATCTATCTTTTTTTAACATTGATACAACACTTTTATGTAATCTACCATCCATATTCCAGTTTCATCAATTGACCCAACAATGTCCTTGATAGTATGTCCCCCACTCTGTATAGGATCCAGGCTAGGGGCAGTGTTATGTTTCGTTGTCATCTCTCTTTAGCCTCTTTTAATCTGGACCGTTTCCACAGAAAATTTTGAAGAAAATTGTCCTGAACCTCTTTTTTTTTAAATAGAATATTACTTATTTTGGGTTTGTCTGATGTGTCCTCATGATTAGATTCATGTGATACATTCTTAGCTGAGATACTGGATAGACGATTTTGTGTTCTCAGGATGTGTCATCCGGAAGTACATGATATCCATCTGCTGTGATCACCTGGTCAGGGTGTTGGTCTGATGTCTCAGCTCCGTAATTACTGATTTTACCCTTGTAACAGATGAGCAGTCTGTGGCGGAACCTTTGAAACCAAGAAATATCCCATCCTCACCAAAATTACCCCAGATTGACCATCCATTGATGATTCTCACCTGATCCCCTGTTTACACTGATGATTGAAAAATGATGATTTCCAAACTCCAACATTTCCTCCATATTTACCAGTTGACACCCAACATTCTACCACAACGAGAGTCATCTCTCATCTATCAATTATATAATATTTATTATCAGTGATTTATTATTAGTCTAGGATCAGAATTCCTATTATTTCAATGGTTTATTGTTCATTACTGTACTTAATTATTCTGGTTCTCAGATGATCTCAGATTAGGCTAGTGGAGCCCCTTCAAGCTAGCTTCTCTATCCTTGTGACATGCCTACATTGTTTTTTTGTTTTGTTTTGGTTTGGTTTGGTTTGGGTTTAGCAATTCTTTACTTTCTGGCATAACAAAATATTCTGGAGTCATATTGTCCCCGCCTTGCCACAGTTTTGGAATCAACCATTTCTCTAAAGAGCCCTGATTCCTTTCAGTGAAGAATGGTGTTAGAATAAAAATTGTGAACACTAGGGATGCTTATTTTTACTAGGGTGTATTTAATTCTTGGCCTTTCTGAAAATAGGCTGGTAAAATATATGCATGTAAATATATATACACACAAATGCACATACATACATGCACACATATATGCATATACATATACATATTTTAAAAATCATGAATTCACACCAATGCATCTAACTCCAACCCATCCCCACAAGGTTATTTCTTGTTTTTTCCCTTCCATATTTGTGTGTATCATCTTCCACAGTGAGAAATCTGGCTCCCAACATCATCAACATATTTACTCATTTGCTCAATTCTATAGTACACCTAAAATTGTTTTTAGAATTGCTTTGTACATACCACCATGCAAAACAAATCTGCTGAAAAATCTCAGGATTTTTTTGCAATCCGTCTCCTCCCCCACCTTCGCCCCACCCCAGTCGTACCCGAGATTGGGGTGTGTGGTCAAATGCCGTGTTCAAACGTTACTTGGATTTTTTTCTTCATTTCCCCTCTATAGAATAGTTAAGGTACTCCTTTGAAACACAATTGAGCTCATTATTACAGATTGCTTTCAGTTTCTGAGTTTTTTTCTCCTTCCCATCCTCATTGATTTCATTTTATTTTATAATATGTAGAACATTAACATGCTTCCAAAAGTCAAAACTTTGCAAAAAAGCATACTCAGTGAAGCATCATTCTCTTCCTTAAACCTTCTATCATGCTTCCCCTCATACTGTATAGGTGACCAACATTACTGCTTTCTGCTTTATCTGTGTATGTTTTTATTCTTGAAAAGATAAATAGATATATGTATGCATTATTATTTTTTAATTTTTCAATTTTTTCCTTTTATATATGCTCTTTTGCCACTCAACATTATCTCCTGGAATTCACTCCATATCAGTTCATAGAAATCTTACTCATTCTTTTTTCAGATGCATAGTATTCACTCCTATGCAGGTGACATAATTTATTCAATCAATCTCTTATGCTTGGGCATTTAGACAGTTTCCAATATTTTGAAATTACAGCTATTAATACGCGGAATGAACTGGTGCATAGGTATTTTCATATTTTTGGAGGGGTATCTTCAGTGTAAATTACTAGAAGTGAGATTGCTGGGCCAAAAGGTGAATTCATACTCAGTGTTACATTTAATCTTTTCTTTCTCTCTTCCTCTCTTCTCAATATCTAAGGCTTTCAAGTCTACTTTGGCAATCTCATTCTCACATGTCTTTCTTTTAATGCCTACTTCCACCAGCCTAGTTCAGGACCACTCCCCCAAAATTGCATTAGTCTGTGAGTTCTCTCTACTAATCTTTCGCCTTCATATGGCAATGTGTTTTGCTGGAAGCAGATGGGAGCAGAAGATAAAGAGGAGATACATGAAGTGAGGCATAAGACTGAAGGGCAGGGCAAGATGGAGCTGGAGACTAAAGGAGTTCCAGAAGCCAACTCTGTAGGGGCCCTGAAAGCAAGGCACAGTCTGCAGAGTGACGTGAGGCTCTAGTGCCATGGCGCAGGGGTATAGGCTAGTGTTCAAGGCAGGGGAGTCATCCTAGAGACAGAAAGCTATATTAGGCAGAATGAAAAGTCAGAGCTAAAATAGTCTAGCATAAAGCAGAAAACCAATCCTAGAGACTGAGTTAACTGGCAACCAAGAGAGAGATGCAGTATGGCATAGCATGAACACAGGAGTCTGGCACTTTTGCCTGGGCTTCCATATGCCGTATCTTGGAGCTTCAGTTGTGAATTCTACTTGATGAGTGAGACAGGAAGTCTCTGAGCTGTTGTAAACTTCCCACATCAGCCAGGAACGGTTCAGATGTGTGGATGGGAGTGAGCCTGCCTGTGGGGGACGTCAGTGAGAAGTCGTAGGATTCAGAGGCAGAGGCTGTTCCTGCCCGTCTTACCTAAAAACAACTACTGTGTCCATAGCCCTAGGTTACATCTCGCTCCCAAACCATGAAAGGCTCCTGTCCCAACAGATAAAATCTAAAATCCTTGACCAATAGTCTTTTCTTTCTTTTTTTTTTTTTGGTGAGGAAGATTAGCCTTGAGCTAACATCTGTTGCAAATCTTCCTTTTTTTGCTGAGGAAGATTGGCCCTGAGCTAACATCTGTGCCCATCTTCCTCTACCTTATATATGGGACGCCACCACAGCATGGCTTGATGAGCGGTGCAGAGGTCTGCACCCGGGATCTGAACCTGTGAACCCTGGGCCGCCCAAGCAGAGCATGCGAACGTAACCACTACGCCACCAGCCCGGCCCCCTTGACCAATATTCTTGATCCTCTGCTGTCTGCCTTTAACCTACCCTTTTCTCAAACTCAAGCCCGATGCTTCACTGTTCTTTAATTCTCCATTCTTATTCTTTATTCCAGGCTCTTTCCTCAGTGCCACAAGTCTTTTCTCCATCTCCACTTGTTGAAATTCTATCTGTATATCAAGTGCCAACTAAAGAACTTACCCCTTTACTGTGCATTTCCTCCTTTACAGAGCCAGATTGAGGTTTATACTTTCTATAAAGCATTTGTCACAAATCTGTTGCAAATGACTTTGCGTCATCTGGTTTCATATACATATATATTACCGATCATCTAGCTCTTTCTTCCTGGTCTATGATTTACTTAGTTTTAATTTTATTCATCTTATAATCTCCTATAGCACCTAGTGCTTTGCCAATAATATAATAGGCAACAAGAAAATTTAATGAATGGATATGTGGATGGTTGAAAGACCGTATGAATAAACGTGAAAATAGAAAAGAAGGGTGATAATTAGAGAGAAAAATGAGATCAGGCAATATCGTGAATTACAGTATTAGATTTGAAATGAACTTTTATAAATTAAAATAGTTTTCAGGAAAAAATACAAGAAAATGAAGTTTAATAAAAGTAAAATTTATACGAGTATTCCCCAGGAAGAAAAATAACAAGCTCAAATTCTGCAAAATCGTCATTTATATGTGACTGTGAGAGAAAAAACTCCAACAGATAATAGCAAATTACAAGTGACCTGGATAACAGAATCAAGCAGAGGGTATGAAAACAGGACGTTGTGGGGTCCAGAAATATAAAGTGAGTCTGAGAAAATATTTGTGAATATGACTAATAAACTCGATATCTCAATGGGAGTGAACAAAGAACCCAAAGTTTTCTGAAAGCCTACTGTACTAGACACAGTAGTGTTTTTAGAAAGATGCCTGGGTGATATATTTATCACTTGGTCCTAACGGCAGCTCTATGAAGTAGATATTATTTACGGATAAGGAATTTGAGAGTTAGAGAAGAAAGTAATGACCTCAAAAATGTATAACTAGTGGAGATTAAAACCTGGATTTGGCTACAAGTCTACCTTAGTCCTCTCTCCATGCTCTTTCCGGTACACCACATACAGAATTGTCAATATCCAGTAGCTCAAGTCAAATAACAATATTGTCTTTGGTTTCTCCCTATCCTTCACCCCTCATACCCAGTCACCGAGTCATCTATTCTTCCTCCTGAAAATATCCCCAAGTGTATTTGCTTCTTTCTAACCTCACTGCCATCACACTGGTCAGCCTCTATCTTCTTTCCTGCAGACAAATCTAATAACATTTCCTCATATCCACTTTTACCTCATTTTAGTTCATTCTCCATATGACAACCAGGGTAATCTGGTAAAGATGCATGACTGATCACATGACTCCCTTGCTGAAAATACTTCTTTGGCTTCTGGTTCTTCTTGGATTAAAGTTAGAAATCTTTCACATGAGCTGTAAGATTTCCATAAAATGCATCTTCGTTACTCTGTTCATTTCATGCCACTTTCCATGTTATTTTCTATACTGCAGCCATGTTTGATTTTTTTCTCTTATTTCCTCTTTCACCGTAGAGACTCCGCTGTTGTCTGGAAGTGGGCCTCTTCGTCTTCTCATTTCTCTGAGCTGTTTTTTTACTTGGCTCTCAGTTCTCAGTTTATGAGCTACCTCCCCAGGGACTGTATCTTTGACTACCAGGTCTCAGTTAAATCCCCTTTGCTATGCGCTTCTGCAACACTTTGCACTTCACCATTTATTTTATCACACTGGTTTTTACTCATATAAAACTCTAAGAGGGAGCATTATGGCTGACTTGAGCTCCTGTTACATTTCCAGAGTCTAGGATGGTAGCTAGTGAGTGATTAAGTCTCAATTAATATGTGTTGATTGCTGTGATGATCAATTAAAAATTGAAAAATAAGTATTAAAAAAGGAAGTTCCTCAACTAGACAGTCTATCTCTCAATATCATTTAAATGCTGTTTTACTATCACTGAAATCATTCTCAGGGGTTATAGTTAAATCATCAAACTTGGCTGAATATGTGGCAGGAGGTAGACAAAATGATTCCAGTGCCTCTGTATCACCCTGAGCTGCCCTGAGGTTTTGGTGAGATCCCAGGGTGCTATGCCTAAGAAAACTCACTCTGAGACCATTGTCATAAGGACATGTGTGTCAGTTTAACATGTGGATGTGAAATTATTAGGAGCATCTAAGTTTCTCGTTTATGCATTTAATAATGAATTCCACAAATATTTATTATATAAATAGTATGCTCAAATATTGTGCAAAGCATTGAATAAATACTGATGAGGAAGATAAGCAAGGTTACTTCCCGCACAAAGCTTAGAATTCTCTGCTTTAGTTCACTTCAGACCCAGGTGTAATCAGAAGATATTCATTCACACATTGATTGAATGGACATGTATAAGGTAGCTCTGCACTTGGGAGGTGAAATTTACGTTCATGTAACTATTAGAGGTCAATCATAATATCTGTGTGCTATAAAATGTAATTGCCGTTCTACAATAATCTCAAGCAAGAATGTCATTATCTATCTCATTATACCCCCAGTAATACATAATTGGAATATTAAATTGATTTGAATTGTCTATATCCTTGAAAGAGATAGGTTAAAAATTTGTTATTTATAGTTTATATGCATTTAACAAATATTTTTTGCTTTATTTTAATGGTTTAGGTACATGTCACTGTGGCAGATGTAAGTGTGATAATTCAGATGGAAATGGACTCGTTTATGGTAAATTTTGTGAGTGTGATGATAGAGAATGCATAGATGATGAAACAGAGGAAATATGTGGAGGTATGTATATTAACTTTGCAGAAACTAATAACAGTACTTGATTTTTCACCTGTTTTGTACTTGTATCTCTCTATAAACTTCTGCATTAAGTTTAATAATTTAATCTGAAGATATGTTTATTTGGAAAACATTTCCTATAAGGAGAGTTAGACTATGGCATTCAGAGTAAACTAGTACTTTTTAAATGCAAAATCAGCTTGTTCCCAGAGGCAAGCCAGATCATTATGGCAATAGGCCAAGTGCGCACTCTTGAAGTGGTCCTAGCTGGACTTCGTCTTCTCTGCTCCACCTTAAGCACTTTTATTCTGTCTCTTTTCTCCCAATCTCTCAATTGCATGTTTTAATTTCATTCTCTTTCCCTTTCTAAACCATAAACCTTTAAATAGTCTTATGTCCTGTTGGCGACATCTAAAGACGATAGGATTATTAGACTAGAGTTTATCCCCCCACACACTTAAATAACATTTTTCATGATCTTTTCTATGCACCGCCATCACTCAATCTAATTTTGTTAGTCCACTTATTGCATGTTTACTAGTACTAACCGATATAATAAATACTTTACATTCATTGTGTTAAGTCTCACAACATCACTCTAGGGTAAGAATTATTTTTATCCAAACAGATGGATGTAGGAACCGGTAGCTTACCCAGGGTCATTCCACCATTTGTGGTGCAATTTAGTCTGGTGTCTGTTTGGCACCAAAAACTGTGCCATTGACCCCTCACCATAGACAGTTGCATCATCGGTGCCCTGGAATTTGAAGCTCCATGAGAAGAGCCCCTCCTTACCACCTGTAATGTCCTTCTCTTCTGTTTACCTATCTGCACGCCTGTTCCAAGTTTCAGTTTGCAACCATGGCTGGCACAGGAGAGGAAAGTAGAGAGAAGTGAGAATCCCTTCATTTTAGGTAAACTCTTCTCTGCTGTTATTAGATGTTTTAGCCTGGTTGCGTCTGGCCTCATCTCTCTGTTGATAAGTCATTGCTTATTTCATTTATCTTTGACAAGATTCCAGTCCATGGAATCCTATCCTGCATGCAGAATGGGTAATCTCAGAAGAATATTTTCCCTGGGAGGATCAGGGGCAGATGGGGCCAGGAGAAACCAGAGGGCCGCAGAGAAAGTGTCACTAACATACGACAAGCTGTCCCTTTGTTTATGAAAACAAATTGTAGCTTCAATTCCTGTGGTCATTCAGATGCTTTGATTTTAGGTCTGCTTGGTTCTTTCCCTCTGGTTTCCTTGCTGTACAACCCACCAGGATAAAACAAACAAACACAAAACCTTCATTTTTCAAGCCAGTGACCTAAGCTAGACGCTGCTCAGACAATTCTGCTAAAGGGCTCAGTTCAAAATGATTAGAACAATTAGATAAATCCACCCACAAATATTATGTATTTGTCCTCTTGATGTTTCGTTTCCAATTATTACAGGTCGAAAAAGAGGAAGGGAACCTGCTCGGGGCCAGTGTGTTCTGATGCACACCACTCAAGCAAAGTTTATTTGCATATGTAAACATAAACATTTAGCTTGAAACAACACAACTGGAAATGTTTAACTCTCAACCTTTCCACTTATTATTTCCATTTGTTTGAGGCTTAAGCAATTTCATGGTGCCAAGTCTCTGACCACAGACACAGGCACTCCAGTAAACATCCTCTAGGGGTGACATTGACTAGGATTCTAGATCATTCCTCATGTCACTCACGTGAAACCAATCTGTTGAGAGATGATTCTACAGCCCGTTAGTGAAGCAATTCAAGAGGAGATTTTCTTGCTCCATCAGTTTATACAAAGCAAAGAATGATGTTTATTGCCTGGAATGTATATCGTCCTGAAACTTCTATTTTATCTCAATTATCCAGATGTGTCATGTTATAATATTTTCATTTGAGTTATGAGAATATCTTTTTAATTTTCCATAACTGCATGCAGGTATAGCCTTACAAGATTTTTCTTTCCTCATTCACCTCTATCTCAATGATTTTTTAGTAAAATTCTAATTCAATGCTGAATTTTATAAATATACAAAGAATTTGGGTGTAAAGAATGTAGATTTATCATCATTTGTTAATATAATGGTAATCCTTACATATGTAGCACCTTACATAAATTTCCTGAAATTACAGAAGAAATAACTTCTAGTTTAAGAAGTTAATCAAGTCTTTAAAAAACTGACTCTTACGAAAAGCTTTTAACACACAGTTGTCCTGCTTTCCTTCAGTGTAATCCTCAAGTTCCTGAGGCTTGTGATATAGCACAGGAATGTGACATTTTTGTGTGTGTACACAGAGATGTTTTTAAGTTGATAAAATGTATAGCTTTTATGTTTTATTATTGATGAAATCATTTGATAACCTTTACATTTGCTCAAGTGAACAAATCAAAATTAAAATTTGTTGTAGAGATGATCCTTGTCCATTAGGTTAAGAAGCGGTTTTCCATGGATACCCCAACTACAGTTCATTTAGACAGAAAATATGGCATCATATGCTTGGGTCCCTGTCTCTTTCTTATCTCTCTATAACTCTCTTTCTCACCATCTCTGTCTCTCTGATGCATGTCTGCTTGAAGGAAGTCTCATTTGATCGACAAGAAGAGCCTATGCTAGACCAGAATATTCTATTGTATTCTCCCTTCTTATGTGAGTTTCACAGACTCTATTGACACTCTAGCTGTTGGCCAGAAATGCTAGTGTTTAGAAAGAAAAATAGCCTCACAATTAGTTTCCCATGGGCCCTCTGGAATTGGGACTTTAGGAGAAGAGAGGGGGAAGAACAAAGACTTTAGCCATAGATTCTGATAAAACATAAATTCCCATAAAACAGAAAGAGTAGACTAAAAAACAAAATCCAGTGTGACCCTGATTTTCATCATATTTCCAAGAACAAGAACAGACATTCATAGTTGGGTGACATAACTACAAAAAGGGAGGACATAAGAAGTAATTTTGAGGTAAATAGAATTGCCATCTTTTGAGAATTTGTAGGATTGCTAGATATGGATACAGGAAGTGATAATGTGATAATTCAGTACAGTTGCTTGTAGGTACCCTTACCTATCATTTGTAGTCCCTTGACAAATAGGTTGGGAATTTCATTGTGAGACCAAGAGTCCACAATATTGCTCTAGATGACTACTCAACATTGATTTAGCTGAAAACCTCTTTTCCACGTGGTGAAACACAACAGCTTGTGGGACACAGTTGAATGAAAGATGAAATACTCCCTCTGGTTTAAGAAATGGTTCAGTCATTAATAATGTGCATCCAAGTAAATATGCACCATTGGTTTCTCAATAGTTGATTTCAAATGACATATTTCAGTGACTAATTCAAGAAATGCCCTTAGAGTGAATGCTCACATACATTTGAGTTTGATGCATACCTTTGAGATTGGATAGACATTCTTTCATGTCATTTCTTTAAATATTCTTTCATTTCTTTTCGTTTTAATCAGCTACCTGGCTAGGACAAGTTAGAGGACACTTTGGCTTGCTTTATGTATATAATTATGTAGGTATCGGTGCAACTGTGATGTTTTGGGGGCAAACTATGTAATTTGATTATTTTAAGCAAGAACTGTGGAGCGGATATGTAATTTCAAAAGGCAAAAATGATCACAAAGAGGTAGAAAGTTAATTTTGCTTTTAAAAGTTGCTTTTTTCCTCACCGTGTAAAATTCATTTTGGGTAAAGGCCATGGAAAGTGTTACTGTGGAAACTGTTACTGCGAGGCTGGTTGGCATGGAGATAAATGTGAATTCCAGTGTGATATCACCCCCTGGGAGAGCAAGCGAAGATGCACGTCTCCAGATGGCAAAATCTGCAGTAACAGAGGTGTGTCATTCATACACTTTACTACGTAATGGGGAGGAAAACAAAGCCCTTAACTGTTAACACTCCTTTTCTCTATTTCCTTCAGTGTGGGAGGAAGTCGTCTTTTATAGTGTTTGACTTTGCTGTAAATCCACAATTACTATACCCACAATCTTCTCTTTCTTATTTTTTATTGAGTAGAAAGAAGAAAGATAAGAAGTTGCTGTCATTCTTTCAGCCTCACTGAACAAATAGTTAACATAGGGACTCTAATTTCTTTGGCGGCCATCCAGAAATAGCACAGTGCAGCTAAAAGGCAATTCTTATAGATACTTCTGTTAAATGTCTCTTGACTAACAGAACTATCTACAGTGTGAGCATCTAATTATCTAGAGCATTCAAGAAACTCTCTTGTCTTAATTATGAGTAAATTGAAGGCGAGTTTGCAATGTGGAATTGGTATGGAGTCATTTAACTTTTATATGCAATAATAAAAATGTGATATTGAACACAATAGATATGGAAACTATGTATCAAATAGGCATATAAAATTTAGACTGACCTTAGACATGAATTTTAAAAATATATTAGTATTGCTAAAATATAATTTAAAATGAGTTAACTAACTGTTGATATAAAGTCAGTTTTAAACGCTTTGTAAAACACCTTGAAAATACTTATTTTTCGCTTTGTCAGCTGTACTGGTGGATAAAAGAGAGCCTTGCTGGACTGTTCTTTGCCTACTGGGTGATATAAATAAGTGGCCATATTTCCTTCTATAAAATTAAAAATCTAGAAAGCTGGAAAACTTTTTTTTTTCATTTTTATAAATAAATGATGCGTTTTGATAGATAACACTAACATGGAAAACCTTAACACGCAACCAATTTTATCCTTTTAAAAATTGACATAGAAGAGTAAAATGTGCCACGTTTCTGTACGTAGAGAAAGGAAAGCAAAAGGCCTGAACTTAGAACAAAAATCATAAAGAAAAGTTCTCTCCTTTACTTATGCAGAATAGATCTGACTGTATATCATACTAACTCACCTTGTTTTCCTTTATTATGTAAGGACATGTTTCTGCTTAAATCCTTTTATTGAATAGGGTCTGTAGTCACCATTGTGATGTCAGTGTCTGAAGCTTGAACTGAGTTACTGTGGAAAATAATCACTTAGGTGTTGAGAGAGAGAGGAGAAAAATAGAACTGATCGGGCTGTAGATCAGGGCCGGATTCTGCAGCAGGGATGCGTGGGCTCGGAGAGACAGACGTCCTTCAGAAACACACTCCTTGTGCCTCTCCGCCAGCTCACCTCCTGCCTCCCTGCTTCCTGGTGCTCGGAGCTTTCTGATTTGAGATCTGGCAGAGGCAGAACAGAAAATAGCCTAAAAGTGGCCAGTAGCCAGTGAGATTCAGGGATACATGATGGCAAGTCAGGGGCAGGCACTGCAATGAGTCCTTTTTTCTCAGGAGGCACCACTCCTGTCTCTAGAGCTCTTTCCTTATCAATACTTACTAGGTGGGAGATAGATACTAATGCCCGCACACACCTATCTCATTGTCCTTGTTTGCCCATCTTCAGGGGCCAAAACATCTGTGTTGTAGACAGTGTAGCTAATCAGTGATGGAATAAATGTCCCTTATTGCCCATGTGGACTCACACTGGACTGACTTTAACACATACCCATCCCCCGCATCATTTATGCTATTATGAAAGCAATGTGTATTCATTTAAAAAAATAACATAATAAAGTAGAAAATGATCCATAATCTCAACATCCAGATCTAATCTCCTTTTACATTTTGGTACATGACCTTTCAGCTTGGTGTTTTTATTTAATTATTTTTAAAAATTCATCATCTATGTGCCTCCCTGATATGTATTTTCTTCTTATTTAATACAAAAATTGAATCATACTATACATACTAACTTGTAATTTGCTTTTTTCCATTTAATCCTATATTTTGGATATCTTTCTTTGTTCACAGAGCAAAAACCTAATTATTACTTTTAATGGCTGCTAGGTAGTCCAAGCTACACATGGACCATTACTGCACTAATTCCCCTTTGATCGATATTTAGGTCACTAGTAGTTTTTCAATAACATGGATAGCACCATGGTTAATATTCTTGACCGTGTACTTTTGTGTATTTTTCCTCTCCTTTGGATATATTAATTGAAGTGGACTGTTTGCTAAATAGTAACGCGTATTTAAAAAGTACATATTGTGAAATTGCCTCTCAGAAAGTTGTACACTTTGTGCTCCAGACACTCATCAGTTCTTGATCCTAGCAATCTTTTTCACCTCTGCCAATCTGACATCCAAAATAATTCTAACTCACCATTGTTTTACAGGTCCCCTACCTCCACCCCTTAGCAATAGTAGTTTGAGTAGTAAATATTTTTTATGTTTATCTATCATCATTACTTCTCTACAAAATTTTTGATTGGTGTTCTTTACCTTTGTCTATTTTTTAGGCATACTTTTCCTTTGGATATTGATTCCTAAGAATTGTTTATGTTTGTGAAGGTAGCTTTTTGTCTTTTACATACATATGACTATTTGTTCCAACTATTTTAATGTTTTAGTTTTTTAGTGTTTGCTTCCAATCAAAATTTTAGATTATTATGTTGTTACATCTATTTCTTTTTTTCCTGTTAGTAATTTGCTTTGGGGGTTTTGAATGAAAAACATTTATTTTGTATTTCATGGTTTTATTTTATATCCTTAAATCTTTGATCTACCTGGAATTTACTTTGATATAAGAGGTAAGAAGAGATTTAACTTTATTTTTCCCTCAAATGATTAGCTGGTTGCCCTAAAGATGATTATGGATAAACTACACAAAGTAAATATGATCTGCAACTGGGCACTTCCCCTATGCAAATCTCCAAAAACCAAGGTTATGTCTCTCACCTGATCTCCAACATCCTCTATAACCGGAGCCCATCTGATCTAGCAAACCCTACTTCTTAGTTTTCCTTAACGTGCACCTTCTGCTCGAGTGATGCAGGACTCCTTAGAGTGCCCATGTCCATCCCACTCTTCTTTGCTTATTCTCACTTTCTTGATTTTCTTTGAGTTGTTCCACCTCCAATCGCTCCTGGGATCCTAGAACATTTCCCCTTCTCTGCATATCCAGACCATCTACCCTAATCACTTCAGCCCTTCCCCAACTCCTACAGTATTTATGTCCTAGTTTACAAAACATTAGTACTCATACCTTCATTGTTTGCTGATTTTTCTTTCATTAGGTTTTTTTTTTGTCAAATATATTGTAAGCTTCTTGGGGGCAAGAATTATAGCTTATGTTAGTTTTTTGGTGTTGAGACAAACCAACACAGTGCTATTGACACATCCTGCAATCCCACATAATTATAAACATAGATAATGACTTTTGTTTATCATAGAATCTCTACTGTCAACTTTAGATGGTGTTTTTCTTTGTAGAATATTTTTCCTGAATATGTATATTTTCCAAATACAAAGTAATCCACAGGAGAAAAAGCAATATGTGAAATGCTTTCTTTCATGATTTTTGTTCACTAGCCCATGTAAAATTATTTCTCCTGTCTAGGCATTTGTGTGTGTGGTGAATGTTCTTGCCACGATGTTGACCCGACTGGAGACTGGGGAGATATTCATGGGGACACCTGTGAGTGTGACGAAAGGGACTGCAGAGCTGTCTATGACAGATATTCTGATGACTTCTGTTCAGGTAAGTGCTCTCCTAATTCCTATTTTTAAATGAAAAACAGTCATTTCCCTATTTTCAAGATTCATTTTGTTTCTTACAAAAGCTTTGAAAGAACTGAATGTGCATTCTAAAGCACCAGATGTTCACAGTGCTCCTATTAGTAACTTGGAAAACCTTTAGAGAATTCACACGTTGGGCAAAGACTAGAGATATAAATGCACCCACTCTCTTAAAATTAGTGTAATTCCTCACCAAGGAGAACCATTACCTCCAGATATCTATTGCTCAACTGTAAGAATACAAAACTAGCAGACCTGATGACAATGAGCAGGAGAGATACCATTATGACAGCTGTATTAATATATTACAAAACTTAGGATAATATAATTATCATAGATATTTTGATGCATTAATTCTTTGGTATAATTTATATACTAGAGTTGTTCTGAAATTTAGTCTAGAATTGAATATCAATTAGTGGATTCAAAAATTTTATGCCATAAATATTTATGGAATAGATACTGTTTGCCAGGGTCTGGACTGCATCTGGGCTACTGGTTCCAGCAGTGGAGGAGACAAACAGGATCCTTGACTTTATGGAGCTTGCAGTCTAAATGCAAAGGAAAAAACACATCCTGCCAGAATTTCTAATGGTCCAAAGTAAAAAAAAAAAAAAAGCAATCAGATTTATCTGAAAAATTGTCATTTAGTGAAAATGGAGTTATGGATTTTCAGTCTGGTTATATTTGACAATCCAGAAGGCAGAGACATATGCATATACGTCTCTTTATGCTTGACTGCCTGATTGGTGTAGGTAGAGAGAGAGGAAACTCCACTGGTCTCCTGAAAGTTTGCCACCAAAAGGAAATAAAAAAGCAGCCGTATTTAATTACGATTCTCCAACAGTGAAGACTTTTCTGGCCCAGCTAAGGGGAGCCTGCTGCTAAAACTTCCCATTGCAGAAGTGTTTCCCTCTTTTGATTACCTGGTGCTTGGGAGAATTTCCTAAACATTCTGTGAACACTGTTCTCTTGAGGAGATGCCCTTTTCAGATTTTTCTATTATTCATTCTATATGTGTTCTTTATCATCATCATTATCAAGACAATGGTCATAAAACAGCTAGAACTATTGAGTGGGTTCTATGTGGCAGACACTGTGCTAAGCCCTTCCCAGATTGTTGCATTTATTCTTCATAAAAGTCTATGAGGTAGAGAATATATTTATTCTCATATTATAATTGGGGAAACTGAGGCTTGGGGAAGTTCCATAATTTTCTTAAGGTCCCAAAGCTAGGAGATAGAATCAAAATGTTAACAAGGTCTATGAATCTGAAGAAATTTAAAGGTTCTTTATTTACTGAATGAGTCTTTGTTTAAACTTCAATTTAATATAACAAACATTTATTGAGAGCCAACTATGCTAGAGGCACTGTGTGGAATATTACAGTATAAAATATAAAAAAGCATAGGCTCTGCCCTCAAGAAATTTACTATTTAGCAAAGACAACTACCACATAGACATACAATTTTAATATACTGTGATATGGGAGAGTTGTGTTCATGCATTTGTTAACTTATAGTGGGGACAGAGTGGTGAAAACAGCAGATAAAATCCCTCTCCTTATGGAGTTTACATCCCAGTAGGGCTGGAGAGACAATGAACAAAGTAAAAAAAATTAAATGTATGGTAGGTCAGTGCTGTATACTTTTCATGGGCATAATGCTGTAGATTAAAATGAAGAGAGAAGGAGGTTGAGAATTTTGGGGCGTGGGCTTGTTTGACATCTTAATGAGGGCAATGAGGCTCTTCACAGAGGTGGTGATGTATGGCTCACACATTGCAGGATGCTTTTGGATCACCATGCACGTACAGTTCTGCCCTAAAGGGTAGGCTTGCAGGTCAAGAGAGATGAGAAGGGCACCCCAGGCAGAGGGAGTAGAGGCATATGATCTATGCAGGGGACTAGACTCAGTTTGGTTATCACCAGAATGTACAAGGAACAAAGGGCAAAGCTAGTCAGAAACAAGAACTGGAGGACTTTTTACTTTGCTGCAGAACTAGACTCTATTCTAAAGGCAATGGTGTGCTAGTGATGGCTTTAGGCAGTGGAGCACATTAGTCACCAGGTTCCTAGTCTGGTTGTCTGGATAAATGTTGGTGCCATTTACTGAAATGGGGAATATAGAAGGAAGTTGTCAAATTTGTTTCTAGACATATCGAGCGTAAAGGACCAATGACAAGGCAAAGTTGATTTTTTTCAGTCCGTTGAATATGTGAGTCTGAAGGTTCAGGGCTGAACCTGAGAATTTAGAGTCGTAAGCACGGAGTTGGTAGTAAAAACTGTACTGGGGGCTCAAGAAACACCATTTAAGAATGTCATTTTAAGTGTCATTTTAAGATTGTGAGATAAAACATGAATTCATACAATTTAAAATAGGAAAATAAAGGAGATAATCAGGCTATATATAAATATTATAAGTTTGTAACTATCTGCTATGATGCTTTTGTTTTTTTTAACATAGGGCACACTCTTCCTTGTAAACCTACGATCCTGATTTTGGAGTGGGATTGAAAAATTCAAAGTAACTACTTTATAATGATAATTCAGGGTCATGTGAGCTGGTCTGCTTCACTGTGAGGGAGTGGGGCCATGGGGTGAAGATGGGTATAGATGCTTTGATCCTTTTATAAGCTCACAATTCCTGTTGCATGTTATCTAGGCTTAGAGTTACTACTATAGGTTGGTAGGTTGGGCCGGTAAAGGCCATTAAGGAGGTCTCCATGGAATCTGAAATTTTCCACTTCATCTATTCCCTCCCTTCTTCCTTCTGCCCTATTTTCTTCTCCCTCACATTTTCCATTCTTCCCTATCCTATGAGATTTCAGATAAAGTTAAGTGATTGGGCATTTATGGTTACGTGGTTGGTGGGGCTTATCATAGGAGAGTAGGAGAGAATACTTGACCCTTTCTCTGTGGTCTCCATGCTGTGGGTGTAGACAGGTGGGGGTGGGAAGAAGTGATAGGATAATAGGCTGTTGTTGGAGCAATAAGACATCAGTCTGTACTTGTGATTTTATTATTTTTTTTGTTAAAGTGAACTGAGTGTGGCCAGCTCTCCACAGCCTGCCTCCCACACTTAAAATGAGGAATTTAGGAAAGAAGAAACTCACATTAACAGAGACTCTACTCTGTTAGACACTTACCAACTTGTTCACACACCTTGTTCCATTTTATGTTCACACTAACTCAGAGAGGGAGACATTATCTACATTTTAACAGAAGAGAAAACACGTTCAAAGAAATTAAGTAACTTGACAAAGTTCACACTGCCATTAAGTGTCATCTGAAAACACATGTAGCCTAATTACTCATGTAATTTAATCTCCAAGTGATGCAAATAAAATTCTTTAATTTTGCTTTATTTTGGCAAGAAAGAACTGTCCTCTAGATGCTCAAAATTCTGATAAACCTAAGCTTCTCTGAACATCATTATGATCTGGGGCAAGCATCAACCTCTGGAGTATTTCTTCATTCTGACTAAATCTGTAGAATTCTATATATTATGCTTAGTGAATTCTTAGTCTTCATACTTTTCCTAATTGCCAGTCTAAGTTGCGCCATAGGAAGGGTGCCATGCAGTTGATTATTGAGTATGTTAGTACTTTAGTGTTATAAGACAGAAGGAACCTAACTACATCGATATTCTCTAGTGATTTTTGCAAGGCTGGAGTGTAATAAGGCTCAGATGAAATGCAGTTGTATTTTTAGCTCCCATTCTTGCCATCCTGAGGGTGTTGGTCTTATTTAAGTCCAAAGGAAATCTCTCAATGGATTTGTTTCAGCTGGCTCTTTTAATTGACATTCTCATTTTATTCATTCCATCTCTATCCATTCATCTATTCAGTAATGCATTTAAATATAAATATTTTGTGCCTACCACATCATGGGTACAAATATTTTAAAACATGATCCCTGCTTGCAAATAAATCTGTTTTATTTATTTCTTCTTTCATTCATATTTGTGGTTCATCATCCACATGGTATGTGTGTGTGTGTGTGTGTGTGTGTGTGTGTGAGCATGAATGCAACCATAAGCAAACATGACTCACACACACACAGATACATGCACATACACAGACACACACACACTTCAAAGATGATATTGTTGACAAAATTTGGCTGTGACTAAAATGACCAGGGCATGACCAGCCATCCTGAAATGTACCGACTGTTCTGTTTACTTCAGTTCTATGAGCTGCTCCACTGAATTTACTTCCTGATTCTAAAATAACTCCTTTATTCCTGATGGCTGCTTACTACACTGATCTGTTTCCCCAAATGCCATAATTGGATAAATATGCTGCCCTGTGACCTTAAACTCTATCTTTTGGCTTGTCCTGTCTACCGAAATGATGAAAATATGAAACTCTGGCTTAGAGTAGACTAGAGTTCCATTAGTTTGGAAAATAGAGTGATTGATAGACCATATTATGTGGGGAAATTTGTCACTCTGGATTACCAAAGCATTAAGGAAAGAAACTGAAGGAAATGATTAAGTATATTCAGTTTTCATTGTCTTGAAAGGGAAATCAATATATTGAATGGACTTTTTTTTAATAACAGGTACTAGTTAGATCTAACTTGTTTCCGCAAACTTTGATGGTCTTCATTCTACTTCATAAGAAGCTACTTCTAAACATCAGATTCCAATTCATGAGCATTTTGATCATTTTTTTTTTTTTTTTTTTTTTTTTTTGTGAGGGAGATCAGCCCTGAGCTAACATCCGTGCTAATTTTCCTCTTTTTGCTGAGGAAGACCGGCTCTGAGCTAACATCTATTGCCAATCCTCCTCCTTTTTTTTTCCTTCCCCAAAGCCCCAGTAGATAGTTGTATGTCATAGTTGCACATCCTTCTAGGTGCTGTATGTGGGATGCGGCCTCAGGATGTCCAGAGAAGCGGTGCGTCGGTGCGCGCCCGGGATCCGAACCTGGGCCGCCAGCAGCGGAGCGCGCGCCCTTAACCGCTAAGCCACCGGGCCGGCCCCGCATTTTGATCATTTTAAAAGAAAGAAATATCCTCTATAGCAGAAGAGTGTTTGACTGGAATGGATGCAGCTACATTTGTCCTGGATTCATATTTCTGAATTTAGATAGCTTAACTCAGAAGAGCACAAGGATTACAAATTTGTTTGGTGTCAACATCCTCTCCTACAGTGGCCTAAGAGCCTTGATAGCTCTACATGCCCAGCATGGCCACAATGCCACCCAATGTGTGCTCTTGCTGCCAACTCCCTGCCCATGCGATACAGACCCTGCTGTGGTCTCATTTACATACCAACACTAACCACCATGTTGATCTTCCATTGTTATGGGTGTGTGTGTGTGTGTTTGTGTGTGTGTTTAATGCATGTTCATAGGTCTTTTGAAAGCAATTCCCTGATGTTCATTCTCCTCATGTTTGATCTCAGGGATAAACAACAACATTCTGTATCTTTCATCTCTGTTTTCTTGGTCCTCTGCCTACAGAGTTTAAAGGAATACTTGTTAGAAGCAATAAAATTAACTCCTGCAGGCTTTATACACACACACACACACACACACACACACACACAGATTTGACAAACTAGCATGGAAGCATTAAATTTCAGATCAGTGTGGTAAAATTCACATCTTCTAGTTCTCTCATTGTAAAGAAAAAGTGAGATGAGGCCCAGGAAGATGGACTAGTGACACATTTAGATGGAGAACACAGGTCTCCTAATTTCTTCTTTTATGCCTTTTTCACTATTTGCTTATAAAAGACCCTAATATATATGTTATGTCAGTCTAAAGGATTTTCATGCTAAATAGATCTTATTGTTTCTAAACCTTTCTTTATATATCAAAACCAAGCATTTTCTTCTTCCTCATTTTATCGCCATAAAATGATTCCCTCTCTCTCTGTTTGGCTTAACTTTCGTACTGGAATTGAGAAACTAGTAACTCCAGAGGAGAAATTGAGATTTCATTTTATGATTTCCTGTCTTCTCTGAAGGGCTCAATACCTGCCTCAGAACATGGTGTCAATACCTTGCATTTCTAACTCTACTGATTAAATGTCATAAAGGATTTTATAGGAAAAGTACGGTTTCATTTAAAGTGGAATCCATAACATTCTGAAATATATTTTGACAGCATGTAATTTTGAGTTATTGAAAGATGTAGAATATAACTTTTCATTACTGTGAAAGCAAAAATTATGTTTATGTTTGAACTTGTCAATTAATCTCTAGTAAACAAATTAGATTATGCAGTACCAATGCCAATACTGCTTTTCATCATATTAGGCTAGAATTATTTAAACCTTTTCTCTGTTACTTTTACGTTTGCTTCTTCCATGATGTTCATTCGCGTCTTTGATTTAGGTATTCCTACTTTCCCAAAGCAGTGAAACCTTCCAAAAACATCCTACATGCCACTATTTCATCATTTAAACTGCTTACCATCTATTCACTGACTCTCAGGAATTTCCTTCATTATGGATGGTGTTCTTAGGTCATTCATATTTTAATAACTCTTCCGTCCTCAGCTTGAACTTGTTCCATTGATGTTGACTTCTGATGGCAGAGTGTAGAAGACTCCTAAGTGGATGATTTAAGGGAGAGCAGTGGTCATCCTGAACTAGATAATATTTTCCCACTTTGTTGCTTTCCTATTTAGAGGGAAAGCCTTTCATCCCATAGCCAATCACAGCAGTGATGCTATTTCATCAATTCATTCCAATATGTAAGCAATCGACTGCAGCTGGGTTATTGAGAGGGCTTTGGTTAGGTGAAGGCTGAGGCTGAGGCAGAAGCACAGCAAGTTAGGGATCATCACACACACAGCAAAAGTGAGGACACATTGTATATATTCTTCCCAACTTTGCTTGGAGTTGGCGATGCCTGGAGGTGAAGCATAAATTTATAGGAGCCATCCTTGGGAAGGTTCATGATGCTGCATTAAATGCACAGGAAATAGTGGTATAGGCCATTATAGGCTGCGTTTCCCCTAGTGATTGTAGAAGAGCACAGAAATATCAGAGGGATAGAAAACAGAAGCTATAGTAATAGCATAACATTAGGAGGGAAAAGCATAGAGATTAAAAAATCTCTGTGAGGACCATAGAGGTAAGAAAACAGAAAGTAAACATGGGGGCATAGAAGGGAAAGGCTTTTGGAGATTTCTTCTAGAACATGGCATTTTTTCCCAAAATTTGTTATTTCATCCACAATTAATTTGACTTATTTTGATATTAATTGGACCAGATTTTAACTCTAAAAATATCTTATTAGTAACTGCTGACCATCTTCATGAATTTGTTTTATTCCACTACAATTTTTTTTTAGTGTCAACATGTGAATGAGCCTTGGATAGGAAATACTGACTGCTCTTAAACCTATGTTCTAACCATAGAACTTGAGAACGTGTTCCCCTCAGTCCCCACGGGTCTCTCTCCACACAGGCTCCTGCTTCATTCCACGTGCCTAGGGATAGGGACCCTGACGCCTGGTGTGTGTCGCTGCTTGTGACTCTAGGCAACTGGAGTGGCAGGTGGCATCCTCCCGGGAAGTTAGGGATTTCCTGGCATTGTTGCCTACTGGATGTTTTGTTCTAACTTTCACAGCTATTTTAAACTTTCCAGAGTGAAGCTTTTTTCCTCTGTCAATCTAACTCTGTTTTTCAATCTTATTGTTAAACTGACAACTAGTCTTGCACAAATGGCAGCATGTTCTGTACTCGCGGCAGATCTAACTATCTTTGAGATGAAACCTCTTGTCTCCAAGAATTTCAAAGCCACTGGTGCCTATAAAACGGCAGAATTGATGGTACTTTAAATGTTAAAAACTATTTTAAAATTATTTATCTGTGCATTTGCAGTATAGCTCTGTTTGCAAATTTTGCTCTAAATTACGTGTGGGTTGAAAAGAATGGTAGGAACTTCTTAAACTGGGATAAATGGCAAGAAGCCACAGAATCCAACAACTTCTGAAATATAATTGCTAATAAATTAAACTATTATAATAAAAATTCTCATATTTGAAGGTTTAAATGATCATATTCACGTCGTACATATTTATTAGCAATCACAATTTTCTTTTCCTTTAAAATGATAAGTTGTAAGGCAGAGTAGTCAGGTTGGCAGCAATTTGTTGTTTAGACTCTGTTACTTAGTGGGTGCTCGAGACGTGTGTGTTGAATTGAATTGAGTGCTAAATGAGAGATTTGGATTCAATGAACCCTAATATCTCCCCCCACGTTGACCTATGCTTTTATGATTTGTTCCATGAAGAACCAGGTTAATAGATGGTGAAAAGCTTCCTGATGTGTGGATTGTCTGATTCTTCAAACTCAAAAGATAGATGTCTACCCACAAACCTCACGGAATATTGATAAAACTGGCCAGTCTTCACTGAAGGCCAATTTCTATATTGTATGATATATATATTAATATCAGATGGCAAAGACAAAAAAGCATGTATTTTCGTCTATTATACCATTATACTTGATTTACTTAAAGAAAGTGTAATTCCACTTCCTTTAAAATTCTTCAGGAATTTTTGCAGCAATTATAGAAATCCACTTTATTCTGCATCTGCAATAATGAGTGTCTGCATATTTATTAGGAGTTAGGAAAAGCTCGGCTAAGTTATCTTGTTTCCTTTCGAGTCCTGCTTGGTGACATATGTGAGCTCAAATGAATAGAAATGACAACAACTCACTTGTGTGTAGCGTTTTAAGATCTGTTATGTACTTCTTGATAAACGTGGATAGATAATAGCCTGTAGGTAGCAGGACCAGGATTTGAACCCATTTATTGGATTGATAATGTAGACTGTTTTTGCTATACTAAACCACTACTCATCACAGTTCTTTACCAGCTCTGTGTCCATGTGTAAAGGGATTTCATATCTTTCCTGACCTCATTTGTGTATACTAAATTTGTCTTCAAGGACTGTGAACTCCACACAGGTTACTGGTTTTAGGCTAAGGGTCTCTAGGCTCAGCATGAAGGTATAGTGAAAAGGTAATGAAAAAAAAGTCTGGGAGACTCTAGAAGATAAAACCCTGTTTCAACAACAAATTGTTTTCCATTTCCTGTGGCTCTCTTCCACGTGAACTAATTGCCAAATCCATGAAATATCCTTTTAGGCCCCAGCAGACCAATATAATCACATGCACCTGGATTTTGATAGCTTCAAGTTCATAGCCCTACGAAACCTGTTTATCTTTTCCGGGGTTGTTGCTTTTTTTTTACCCCTCATGATTAATTAATATAAATCAGGTATTTAAGAACTTGGGAAAAATATGCCTTTGCCTTAATGTTTTATATTGTGTTAATTAAGATCCTGACTCATTTGTGATATTCACTGTTGAAATGAAAACTAATTCTGACTTCATTATATATTTTTTCATATATTTTTTATTACTCTCATTGTGAAGGTCATGGGCAGTGTAATTGTGGGAGATGTGACTGCAAAGCAGGCTGGTATGGGAAGAAGTGTGAGCACCCACGTTCCTGCCTGCTCTCGGCTGAGGAGAGCATCAAGAAGTGCCAGGGAAGCTCGGATCTGCCTTGCTCTGGAAGGGGTGAGTGAGGGCTCACAGGCCATGTCGCCGCCTGCCAATCCTACGAGTCGAATCAATTCAACTCACGTGTATCTTATTTAAAAGACAGCTGAGATCCCTGAATGAGGGAAGATTAGTCTTTTCAGAACTGATAGTACATCCAGTTTCCATGAGTGAAAGTATATGGAGAAATATAATCTCTCTCTCTCCCTCTCTGTCTCATACGTACACACACTCCCGCACTCACGCATGCACACTCACATACTCACGCTCACTCTCTCAGCCTACTTTAGCTTTGAGGTCTGTTCAATTTCAGTTCAGTTCAATGCTACATTTAAAAGAGAAAACAGTTTGGATATCTGCTCAGAGCTTTCTGAATGAGAGCATCTAATTGTCCAGTGACATTTCTGGAACTCAATAACATTGTGTTGAGGAGATTGCTGGCTTTTGAAAAAGCATTGTGTAAACAGATAGCTCTGAATAAGCTTGTGCTGTTTTGGAAGGTCTGTAGCCTCAGGTGATTGGAGGAGAAGGAAAAATTCATCTCGAGGAAAGCTGGTTCCATTCTTTTTAATTTATCAAAATAAGAAGTACAGTTTCACCTCTCACATGAAAGTGGCAAAGTTAATATGAAATATGCTTTTGGAGGAATTGGTAATTGACGTTATTACAGATTTTGTTCATGAAAGAGTAAAAGGAGAAAGACTTCTTTTCCCTGAATGTTAAATCAGAAATTTAATTTTATATTCCACTTTTCTTTTAGAAAAATTAACTTTTTTGTTGAGATATAATTCAAATACTATAAAATTTACTCTTTTAAAGTGTACAGCTTAGTGGTTTTTAGTATATTCACAGAATTACCCAACCATCACTCTCTCATTCCAGAACATTTTCATCACCACAAAAAGAAACCCTGCACCCCTAAACCCAGTCACACCCTATTCTCCTCTCCCCTCAACCCCTAGAAACCGTCAGTCTACTTCCTCTCCCTATGGATTTGCCTAATCTGGATATTTCCTATAAATGGAATCATAAAATATGTGGTCTTTTTGTTTCTGGCTTTTTTCACTTAGCATAATGTTTTCAAGATTTATCCATGTTGCAGCATGTATTTCCTTCCTTTTTATGGCTGGATAATATTCATTTGTATGGATATACCACATTTATTTCTTGTTAATGGACATTTGGGTTGTTTTTACTTTTGGCATTATGAATAATGTCCTATGAACATTCGTGTAGAAGTTTTTGTGTGGATATGTGTTTTAATTTCTCTTGGGTATATACCTATAAGTGAAATTGCTGGGTCATATAGCATCTCTGTGTTTAATTTTTTAAGGTACTGCGAAACCGTCTTTAAAGTGGCTACATTTTACATTCCCACCAGCCGTGTATAAAGGTACCAGGTTCCTTACATCCTTGCCATTATTTGTATCATTTATCTTTTTAAATACTTACAGTTTTCTTTATGTGGAGAACTCCCAAAGTCTCCAAGATTCTTTGTACCACAGGTCTTTTCCCATACTCTGATGTTTGTCCCTAATGATTATAAGTAGAAGGATGGGATATGGGTAGAAGGAGTTTTTTATTCCAGAAGCATTTCTGACTTGCCCAATCTTTCACCAATAACCCCAGACAGGAATCACTGTTCTACCTGCATTAATAAAATATTGTCATTACAGTGCTTGAGTAAGCCTATCACGCTTTTAAAGTAACAAAGATTAAAAATTAGTATCCCTCAGACAACTGATATTCATTCATTCATTCATTCATTTATTGTTAAAAATAACAAATTATATAATGGAAAAATTTAAAAAGCATATGCAAATATCTCTGAAACATAGAAAATCACTGGACTATATATATTTACCAGTGGTTTTTCATTTGTTTCTAAGTTTTTTAATATAGTGCTAGTGCAAGAAAATTATTGTGGACTTTATGTCAATCTTTAATAAACTCTGACAAGAACATATTTATCTCATCTTTCTAGAGATTCACTAATGTGTTTAGCTACCATTTTTTTTTTTTTTTTTTTTTTTGTGAGGAGATCAGCCCTGAGCTAACATCTGCCAATCCTCCTCTTTTTTTTTTTTTTTGCTGAGGAAGACGGCCCTGGGCTAACATCTGTGCCTATCTTCCTCCACTTTATATGGGACGCCGCCACAGCATGGCTTACCAAGCAGTGCGTCGGTGCGCGCCCGGGATCCGAACCAGCGAACCCCGGGCCGCCACAGCGGAGCGCGCGCACCCAACCGCTTGCGCCACCGGGCCGGCCCCTAGCTACCATTTTTAAGCAATATTTAAAGTTTATTTTATTAAAAAGGTGTTGAATATGTGTATAGAATTATACTATTTTTTATTTTTTATAATTCGTTTAAGTCTTTTGAAGTACTTTACAGATAAATAAAAAGCTTCTCTAGTTTCCTTACAGGGAAATGGATGTATTGATGAGTGAAGTGATTTCCCAGGGAACCATAGTGAAATATAAGGATTTTGAGAATGAAGACCGAGAATTTGTGAGAGCCAGTCCAGTGCTCGAACCAATGATCAAAGGCCCTCCCTTTCTCGTAGTGCTACATCTCCAAACTTGTTGGCACTGGATGTTTTAAAGCGAATGGCCAATATGAAACTTTTGAAGGATTAGTTTTGCAATTTATGAGTGACAACTGCAGCTGTGATTACAGAAGTGAGGAAAGCAATTACAAGGCCCATTGATTCTCAAGCCCAAGAGCCTCATCAGCTCACCAGCTGGGGCCAAAAAAAAAATTCTTCTGGTAGAATGTACTGAGGATCCTCAATATAGTCCACCTCAGGGCCAGGGAAAGGCATTTTTTCCACCAGAAATTAAATTTAGATTACCTGCTTCTGCTGGTGATGACTAAGTGTGGTCATTGTGTCTTGAAGGTAGGGGAATAATTCAGATGATCTCTTAAATTCCTATTAATCCTGTTATTCCCTGATTTCTATTCCTTATTGTCTATAAATATCTTTTCATTTAGTTAGATGACTCTCATATAGTCAATATGGATATGCAGTTATTCATCCTGATTTCTGCCCCCATGAGTTGGGGTTGGGGGACAACTTTTTCTGTTCTCATACCACTGGTCTGCTCAAAAGCTTAAAATGGCTTATGATAGGCTACATATTAGTTTTAAACTCTTCATGACTTAAAGCTACATTTTTATTATTATTGAGGTTCTCCTCCAGAGTATGTGTCTGTTTTGGCCAAAAAATGTGAGCAAAAGTGATGTGTGTCACTTTGGAAGAGAAGCTTAAGAGGCAGTCAGAGATTTGCCATCTCTCTTTCCCCTCAGCATGGGGATTTGCGTTGTTAGAGATGATCCATTAGCCTGGGTCTCTGAATGTGGATGATTAGTCAGAAATCTGCTGACCCACCAAGTACTTCTAACACGAGTGAGAAATAAACCTTTGTTGTCTTAAGCAACTGAGATAGTAGAAATCATGACTCATACTCTCTTCCACGTATAAAGTTTAGGGGACACAGTTAAACCAAAGCAAACAAACCAGAAAACACAACAAAAATCACACAAACCTAGGGGCCGGCCTGGTGGCATAGCAGCTAAGTTCATGTGCTCCGCTACGGTGGCCTGGGGTTCCCAGGTTTGGATCCTGGGCACGGACCTATGCATCCCTTATCAAGCCATGCTGTGGCAGCATCCCATATAAAGTAGAGAAAGACGGGCATGGATGTTAGCCCAGGGCCAGTCTTCCTCAGCAAAAAAGAGGAGCATTGGCAATGGATGTTAGCTCAGGGCTAACCTTCCTCACCAAAAAAAAAAAAAAAAAAATCACACAAACTTAAAGAGAAAAGCAAAAAAACAGTTGAGGTTTATAACTATATGTATATCTTATCAGTATCAATATCTAAATCAAAATAAATATAAACATGCATGTATTTTACAAATGGTGTATTTATGCTCTTCTGTCAGCAGCATTTATGTGCACTTATTCAGCAGATACAATGCCCAGGACATTGAATCTATTATCTTTTTTAATATCCCCAAGCATGATGAGGTAGGAAGAAGTATAATTATTCTTCTTTTTACAGATAAAGAAATTGGGAATTTGGACAGTTTGCTATCTTATATAGTAAGTGCCAAAGATGCAAGTTTTAATACAAATTTTTAATACAGGCCCTCCAACTCCAGAGCTGTCATTTTAGATAATCTACTGGTTCTTTTAACAGGCCAATTTGCTGAAAAATATGTAATGAATATATTTGCTTATTCCAGTTGTTCTCATGCAAAATCTTTGATATGGCTGTGTAGTATTCCATAATATGGTTAAGCAATCCTCTTTTATTAGACATGTAAATTGTCTCCTATTTTATTCAAATTTTAAATATCATAATTTACATTCTTGTTGCAGAAATCCTTAGTATTAATTCTTAGATGTGGAATGCAAAGCTCTAAATGAATAAATGAATAAAAAGATAATAAGCTTTTCAATAAAAAATTGCCTAAATAATTCATATTCTCTAGAAAAATTGTACTACTGTATCCACCTACAGGAGCATAACAGGGGTTCCCTTCACCCACCAACAGTGAGAATTTAAATTCAATAATCAGTTAGCTCTTCTCGGTATATTTTGCTCTTAGTGTTATAAACTTTTACCATTCATCAGACTCCTTCATTGACTTCTGTAATCATCAAAACAAAAGATTTATCTTCAGGCATTGTTATTCAGAGGCTTGTGGTTGCAGCCTTTGCCGTCTTTGACCATCAATTGTCCTTGTGTCTGAGTCATCTTTTTGTTTGGTCCTGCACTCCCAGGCACTTCCGTTACCTGTCCTTTGTGCCCATTGGTCTTCTTTTGTCAGACTTGTTCTAAGAGGCATTGCATATGTTTTAGTCCTTAAACACACATAATCATACACTCCTACAAGGGGAAGATGTGAAGTGGAGGAAGAATGATAAATTGAGGCTAATTATTTAATATTGTAGCTTCTAGAAAGTAGAAAACATGTCCTCATTTTTATCAATTAGTATCTTTTAATTAATGAATTAAGCAAGTTGGTTCAATTCCCTTACCTAAGAACATACTTTCAAAGAATAATAGCATGCCAAATTCTCTCCATCTGGAGATTTTTCAATTTAAGCCATAATTTCTCTCTTTCTTTTACGGGCAAAGCACATCTTTAAATTTTCTCGCTTTTATTTATCAGAACAGTTTTCCATGATGCATGTATTTTTTTAACGTATGTGCTTTTTACTCTATGTAATTTTTGACAACTGAATCATTGTTTTTCTTATTCATGTGTACAGAGGTGGAGATGTTATTGTCTGGAACAGAGAAAAAGTTAAAAAAAATGGGAAGTAGTCCAAATATTTTTTTTTACTTTTTAGGGAGAGAATCTTTTTATTTTTTTTATCTAAAATTTTTTTTACAGCTTTATTGAGATATAATTGGTATACAAAAAAAACTTTCTATATTTAATGTATACAATTTGATGAGTTTGGACATATGCATAACACCCATGATACCATCACCGTAACCAAGGTAATAAACATATCTATTACCTCCAAAAATGTCCGTGTGTCCCTTTGGTTTTTTATGTGTGTGTGTGTTTAGAATGTTTAACATGAGAGGTATATAAGATAGTCAAACTTATAGAAGCAGAAAATAGAATAGTGATTGCCAGGGGATGGAGGAGGGGGAAATGGGCAGTTGTTATTCAATGGGTATAAAGATACAGCTATACAAGATGAATAAGTTCTAGAGATTTGCTGCACAACATAGTGCCTATAGTTAACAATGCGGTGTTATGGATTTGAAATTTTAAGAGGGTAGACCTCCAGACACTTTAAATTAAGCACCACACCACCCGTTGTGATTTTGATTATATTTAAAATTCTCAGTGGCCTAATTAAATATCGTAGTGTAAGTTAACTGCAGTGGGAAATGCACAGAGTTTTCAACTGACAAAGGAACCCAATGTGTTCTTTCAGCAGTTTTTTGAGACAGCAAATGGGATTCAGATTTACTGTATTCTGAGAGTCCAGATTGATTGATCCATTACATCTGCCAGTGCTCAAGGACTCTGGAATAGTCATGCACTAAATTATGGCGTTTCAAACATAGTTGTTAAGGACCACAACTAAAGAAGATGAAGAAATGACCCTGTAAAGTTAACTTCTTTACTCTTCCTTGTCCAGAAGAAATGATCCTGCTTTTAGTGATGACTAAATGGAGAAAATATCGGTGAATTAGAAAATCACGCCCAAAACAAAAGTCTGTACTTTGTCATATTATAGACATTAAGTGATGAGAAATCGATCTGTGGATCCCCTGGGAGTCTTCCATGGATCTCTGAGCACACTTTGAATTTACAGTGCTCTTTATTATGGCTTTTATATGTTCTCTTATTATGGAATGACCAGAATAGTACTATGGTATCTAGGAAGAGAAAAGCCTGTTTATTATTTCTTTCTTTGTACTCAGAAAAACTCGTTAGACTATTTTAAACTGTATATGCCTCCTGTATTTCACAAAACCTCAGGAAGGTAAATGTTATTATGACTTTATTAAAGATGGTTCAGAGACAAAAAGACTGGGATCTAGGGAGAACTAAATATGTTGCCTCTAGGATCCTTTCTCCATGTCCTCGTGATGTGCTGGTACCTCTGGGTGTTGGGACATTTTCTATCCTCATGAGAAGGCCAAAGGTGCAGCTGCCCAGAACTGGTGGCTTACTGGAAGGTCCTGATTAATCCAGTATTAAATCTCTCATTCATATGAAGAAGCAACATTTACTAGACTAAAGGCATGATTTTCTTGTATTGACGGGAATTGCTAAAAGGAATTGAAAGAGCCAAGTTAAATAGAAAAGAAGGTCTCCTAGAAAGTGATAACTCCCCTTTCCACTGGGTAAATAATTACCTGTGTTCCTTATTTCTCCTTCTTTATTTGATCCTGCCTCTCTTCTTACCATTTTTATATTCAACAGAACAGAGAGGAGAAGAAGAAATTCAGAAGCTGAATTTAATAATTTTATCTTTTTAAAAGATGGTAGAAAATATTTCAGTGGAAAATAATAAACAGAGTATTTTTTGAATTACCTGAGGTTTTTCTAATCCATAGTCCAGAAAACTGTATCACTCCCAAGACAGAGTATTTTTTGTGTGTTCTGGCCAACAATCTTGCTTAAACGTTTTATCTACGGCAACAGAACATTTTGTGGCAAAGATAGGAATTGATCCAAATAAATAGACAATTTTTATTACATTTTGCGTAATTTTTATGTGGTAAATTGAAAACAAGTGAAATTCTTTGGCTAAGAAAACTTCCTAGTAAAGGCTGCAACAAATATTGTCAGGATCTATTTGAAATGAAAATAGAAAATTGGACATGAATTCAATCCCGATTTCTTTAAGTGAGCTTAAAATGAAATGTGTGACAACTATGACAATTTTGTTACTACAATTATATATTCATTTCTATTAAAACATTAAGCACATAGGGAAGGATGTAGTGCGGGGCTCTAGCAGCTATCTACTTGATTTTATTCAATATAAACAAGCAAGCCAAATACTTTGAGTGGGAAACAATCTGGCCTAGCTATCAGCCGTAGTCTTCTCGGAACCATATGCTCTACAGACTTTCTTTTTTAATAGAAAATCGAGACAGAATGTTATTATTTTGTCTGGGCTTTTGGGTCATATAGCCGATCAGAACCCTATGATTCCCTTCTTGGAGACATAAGATGTTATTAAAAATTGATTGGGCTAGTCATTTTGCTATATTTGCATAGTGAATATATTTGATATATAATCATACTATAGCTTATAGCCAACTTAAGCATCATATTTTCATTAGTGATGTTGTTTATCAAATTTAATCAGTATGATATTTATTGACAACCCTACCATCTGTCTCTATGCTAAGCCAGGGATCAAGAAACTAGGACCAGGAGGCTCACATTCTGTTTTTGTAAATGAACAAAAAGTTTTATTGGAACACAGCCATGCTCATTTGTTTACATATGGCTGCTTTCTTGCCGTAATGGCAGAGTTGAATAGTTGCCACAGAGAGTGTGTGGCACACAGAGCCTAAAATATTTACTATCCAGCCCTTTATAGAAAAAGATTGTTAACCCGTGTGCTAAGTATTTGTGGTAAGTGTGACAAATGTGGTGGGAGAAGGGATTGAGTGTCTTAAGAGTCAGAGGAGCAAGATACTCTTTTCTAAATAAATTCGGGTGCAAATATGTCTTCATGAAGTGAGTGAAGCAAGAATTGAGTCTGCAGGGATGAGTAGTATTAGACAGATAATGATTTAGAAAAAAGTGCGTTCCAGGCAGAGGGAACAGTGTGGAGAGAAACACTGAGTTAACAGGGGATAACTTTTGCAGGGAACAGGAAATACATTCACTTGTGATGATATATAAAGAATAAGAAAGTGGTAAGAGACAGCATGGGAACAAATGTCATCTTTGCCACCCCCTTACTAGCCCCTGGTCCATGTTGTGATAGGTCTGAGACAGAAAAAGCAACTTTGCAGAGCTCTTGTTCTCATAATTGTCTCATGAGGTTAACTTTTAGTAAGAAGGACACACATTATAAGTATGGATTGTAAATACTCTAAAATGATGTCACAGAAATGCTAGGTTAACCTTGCTTGGTGCCCACTCCATCGTGTCATTGCTAAAATACCAAGTTTAATGTAAATAAAGTTACCGAGATCCAAATCTTTCCATGAACAAGACAAATACATTAACATCTTCTCATGTGCCTTTCTTCCTCCTTCCTGCACCTCAAATCATTTCCTTATCTACTGACAGAATATGAAAAGACAAGCACAAATCTAGAGTGGCTGTTTTATTCAAAGTCATTCAGATTAGCAAGTAGTAAAATGACAACAGTCTAGCAGTCAGATTAGTATTTTGAGGGTCACATTATCTGTACTGGGTACATATACACATGCCTACGTGTTTTAAACAGCAAAGGGACATCTTGGCACAGTGAGGCGAGATAGCGGGTTACTGGTATGGCCGTGAGAGACTCTAGGCTTAGTCTGGGCACTGCCACTCGCTAGATGTGTGAGCCAGCAAGTCACAGGCTAAAATGGCAGCCAAACTCTAATGGTGACTTTGAACTTAACCTCTTCAGGCTATTTCCCCTCTCCTTCCCCTCTCTCGTCAGCAGGTGAACTTGACTCTGTTCTGACCCATTTGGACCCCTAGATGTTGATGTTTCCTCTCACGGTTCCGTTTCTTTCATTTCTAACTCACTTTCCTCACAGACTTTGTGTCTGATTTTGCATAGTTAACTAGACAGACAGAGAGCTGACTACTCCATGAGAATCAGGTGACTAGCCAAGCTGTTCTTCCAAACTCTGCTTTCTACCAAGTGTCTGTTTTGGGTATGGAGTAATATATTCTTCAGTTACGGCACCCTTTCATTTGGAATATAACTGCTAAGATGGATGAGAGTTTGGTTCTCCATAAATATTTATTTCTCATGTGACGCCTTCTATTTGGATAGAGGAGGAAAGGCAGGATTCTTTGGCTTCTTATTTAAGTTTCTAAATAATTTTGGCCTCTTTGTTGCTCAAAATACCCATGCCATGTGGATGCTTGTAAATAGTACCAAATGGTCTGGCATAGTACAGTTGTGAGCCGGTTAGGATTTGAATGGTCCCAAGGATTAAACAGCAAATATTGAGGTCATATATAGAAGTCCTTTATAAGGGTTAAATCCTCTGCCAGGATTTCTTTCTCTGGATTTCTTCCTAAGCCTTGTATTACACAATAGTTAACTGAAGGAGCTTAAAAGAAATGTAAAAAAAATGCAAGCAGATATAGAGTATATGGTAACTGGAAAGGTCTCTCACACTGCTTCATTTGATTAATTTGCTGGGAGTCTGGGTATGGGTAATGTTACTATTGAGTTACGGTCCCAATAGTGAGACAGAATCACAGAACTTACACTCCTGAGTGTAGGTTATTGTATTTACAAAACCCAATTGATATAATTCATGCTCCATTCTAGATGTACTCTTCTGGAAAATTCTACCATATAAAGAGAGAAATCCAGAAGGATTATTGGTAAATGAGATCTCAGATGTGTTAGGAGACCTGAAGTCTTGTGGCTGCACAAGGGTGTCACAAGCTGGTACATGCTTATGTTGTTCAACCCTCTTCCCAGATGTTACTCCCATCCTTCACTGGTATCATTCCTGGGAGAACTATCCATGAGCATCCATTTCCTGTTTGAGTAGAGAGGCTTCCAAATGCTGCCAGTATTGTGTTTCCTCTCAGCATCTGTAGCCTTATCTAGTCAGCTGGTTTCCAGTTGTGAGGGCGTGTACTTCTGTGGGGCAAGAATTAAAGAGTGGCCATCTGGCCTATGACGCCCTCACAGGGCAGATGTTCTCACGTCATTTATTGTTTGTGTGCCCCTGGAAAGACTTTTTTTTTTAGCTTTGTGGACCCTCAGTTCTATTATCTGTAAAAACAGTATTATTATAACCGCTCTGTTTCCTTTAAAATGTTATTGTAAGGAACAATTAAGATGATATATATGAAATTTCTTCAACTTTAAAACTAACGTACAATTTTGAGGGATTACAAGTGTTTAAGTGGATGGCATAGCACATGAACTCAAGGACATGGAATTTAAGAGAGAAAACAAGATCAATCTTCATTCATTCATTCATTCAACATCTATCTATTGGGATCCTACCACGTGCCCAAAACCAGTCTAGGTGCTGAGGATAGAATGATAAATTAGGCAGCCACTGTCAGGACTCTGACAGAGCTTCTAGTGAATTTGGTCAGAGAAGTTAAATAAGCAAACAAATAATTTTAGTTTATGCTAGGAAAAGGAAATCAAGGTAATAGGATAGAGTGGCCCAGGGGATGCTTCCTGTAAGAGGGTCAGGGACCCTCTCTGAGGAGGTCCTGTTTGAACAGATCTGAGTATTGAAAGGGGGCCAAATGAGAACTGAGGGAGGATGGCTAAAAAACAGAAAAAAAATCGTGTATACAAAATTTTAGACTCAAGTGATGAAGATTTCCTGGAAGAGATCAAAGTCAAGTGGGCTTTGTCCTTAAAGAGTCTGTAGAGGAGACTTAGAGTTTGTCGAAGAAGTATTTTTAAAATTCCAATGCAGAGCCCTTACTTGATTTAATTTGTATGAGATATGGTCTGGGCATTAGGGATTTTAAAACTCCCTGGTGATTCTACTATGCAGTTACGTGAAGGACTACTGCTCTGCAGAGCTGTGTAATGGGCTAGTCCTGCGGCAGAAGGATGGACACTTTCGTTTTTGCCCTACTTCCCACAGAGCAAAAAGGGCTTCAGGGAGTGCTAAAGAGTTGCAGAAAAATTCCTGCTATGTGGGGTATTTTCCCGATGCTCTGTTCAATAGGTGGAAAAGCAATGAGGTGGGGTGGGGGGCTGGGGGGTATGCTCTTGGAGAAGGGGGGAAAATAATTTTCAAAACAGGAAATCACATCAGGAAGCACAGAAATATGAAAGATTATGGTATGTTTGTTCAGGGAATTGCTCCATCCCAGTTTTTGTATATCTGAAGTGGGTGTGAAAATCTGTTTTTCTAAATAGATCTCCAGTGTAATTATGAAGCATTTGAGTATGAATGCTGGGGGTATATCTCTTTCACAAAAGTATCCCTCCGTGGTCCTCAGTTACTCAGAACCCTTGGATCTGCTTTCAACCTTCACAGATTGCTTCCTGAGAACTAATCTGTGGTGTATTTCCTCAACTGGAATAATTTGTATTGTAATGAGGGATTCTTGGAATTCTATATCGAGGGATTCTTAACCTGGAATTCATTCAAATCTGGAGGTTTATGGTTGGGTATCAGAGCAATAAGAACTTCATAAAATAGCACAAATATATTGTATGTACCTTTTAATATTTTTATGAAGAGAGGGCCCATAGCTTCTTTTACCAGATTCTAATATCAACAGAAGGCTGCAGTGATTTAGAAACCACTACATAAAACCAAAACAAACACTTTTAGAGAGATGTCACAGCAGATTATTAAGGAACATATTTGAGCTGGATGTGCCTTAACTATATACTGTGTGGTTTAAAAATTAAATTAGTAAATTATCCAAATAGTAATCAAATATAGAAATACTTTGTGACATCTAGTTTTATATGTAACTTATGATTTGGCTTCTTTTTTAAAAAAAAAATGTGTTCACGAGATTCAAATTTGGAATGAAAAGATGGACCAAATCCCAAACCATTTTTTTCTGTCATGAGAATTTGTCACTCAAATTTCTTGTTAAGATAATTAGAAACAGGGGCAAAATTTCAAGCAGAGAAAAAATTCCATTTCTGATTTCCTCTCAGGACAGAATGACATTTTTTCTATAATGCTTTAGGTTTTAGTCTCTACCTGTGAGAAGTGTCCATTCTGATTAATAAATGTTGAAGTATTGGGTGCTTATGAGAGTACAACCTGGCATTCTAGAAATAACAGGAGTATGGGAACAAGAACAAAGGAAATTTAATTCGTATGCTAATCGAGTTTTATCTGGAATTGTTTTAAGGAGATCCATATCATTATGTAAAAATAAAGTCTTTTATGAACAAATATAAAAATTTAACAAATAGAATTGGCATTGTGTAATTCCTCCATGGCTCCACACTAGGATTTAGCCAGTCTAGAAACTTATTTCCAATCAACATTCAGCTATATTATTATTGTTTTACCTCTGACTAGTTAATGTCCATGTGAATCTTGGAAATGTGTGAGATAGGGCTAAATTATCAAAGAAAATCTCAAGCAGTGTGACAGAGCACATAACCTGAGGAGGCAGTAGAGCAGACAGATGAACAGGTCCTAAAGCAGCAATAACTGTTGGTTATTAATATTGAACAATCCAGGGCCTACCTCCAGGGCTTATAACTATTTGTTCATCATAAAGCCATTCATGTATTCAGTTATTTATTCAATGCAATTAATTGCATTGGCAATATAAAATGACAAAGAGGATCTTCCTAATATTTACTTTAATGGAATTAAACCTCTCTGATGTTGCTAATAGCTTCTGGTTGAATCCAGGGGCTTTATTTCTATGCTATAAACTGTACCCTGAGGGAAATAGTGTTTAATAAGAATATTTGCTATTATTTGTTTAACGTAGGCAATGATATGGAAAGTGTTCAAGAGACCATGGTTGGTGCTTACTATAGATGAAAGATTCTCAGTAAAAAGAAGGTATAACATTACTGCTACCAGATCACACTTAAGGGCAATCCCCAGTTTTGGACATATTAAGAGTTGTTTGGTTTTTATGTCCTGGTCCTGAAGTCTAACTTTCTCAATTATTTTTTAAATTCCTTTGTCATTAATTATAGTGCTGAAGATATAACAAAATTGGCATCTGTTTTGATTAAGAGTCTTTTGGGTGCAAATGGAAGAGTCTTAATTCAACCAGAAACAAACAAATGAGTTATGTGCTCATATAACTGAGAAGGACAGGGATAAAGATGACCCTTAGGATGAATGGAAAAGAGACTCAGACAATCTCACAAAGTCTCTCTCACTTTCTCTCTGTCTCTCTATCACACACGTACACACACGCATAAGCACACATATCCACACTCAACTGCCCCCCGCACACACATTTCTGTTTCTGTCAGAAGTTTGGTCTTAATCTTGCCTACTGCAGATGGATTTTTCTCCATGCAGGAGGGACATAGATTTTAGCATCACCTAAAGTTAGATTTTTACTGTGCCCTGACCAAGGAAGATGAGAGACTCTTCACTGACAGTTCAAGGGAGAAAAGAAAGTCTCAGGAAAAAACTCTGACTGGCCTAGCTTGGAACCATGATCAGTTTTGAACCAATCCCTGTGTCCAAACAGAGGAATGATGAAGTAGTAAACTTGGCCCACCTGGGAGCCAATGCTGCGGTGGTGAGGTGTAAGGTTTTAAGACTTCAAAGAGCCCTTCTGAGCAGACAAAACAATTTTTACAGTTACAACTGCATTTCAGGTTGGTATTGATCTTGAGAATCTTGGTTACATGTAGAGTCTTCTTAATGCAGCAAGGATGATATATAGCATATTTTCAGACTCATAACCAAAGGATAGTACCACAAGACAAGGCAGTTCATTAATGATTGCGGTAGGCAGAATAAAGGCCCCCAAAGACGTTTGTGTCCTCATCCCTGGAACCTGTGAATATGTTAGATTACATGGCAAAGGGGAAAAAAGTTGCATGTGAAATTAATGTTGTTAATCAGGAAATTATAGTGGATTATCTGAGTGGGCCAAATATAATCACAAGGGTCCTTACAAGTGGAAAAGGAGACAGAAGAGGAGTCAGAATCAGAGTGCTTCAGCATGAGAAGTACTTTAACCTTTCGTTGCTGACTTTGAAGGTAGAGAAATGGGACCAAGAGCCAAGGAATGTGGTTGGCCTCTAGAAACTTGAAAAGGCAAGGGAATGTTCTCCCCTAGAGCCTCCAGAAGGGATGCAGTCCTGCTGACATCTTTATTTTAGCCTAGTGAAATCCATTTAGATTTCTGATCTTCAGAACTATAAGGTAATAAATTTGTGTTGTTTTTAGCCACAGAGTTTGCGGTAATTTGTTATAGCATCAATAGGAATCTAATACAGTGACCTATAGAAATATTCCTTGGCATGGTCACTAGAATATACATCAGAATCTTTTTATGAGTGAATTATGTATTCCTGCGAATTATTTTAGACTTTTTACAGAGTCTGAAAAAGAATAATATTAAAAAGGTTATTTCTTTCACTTCTAGTACTTCATCTACTAGCATAAACATAAAAAGATTAGCTAAGGTATAATTTCCTTGTTGACAATTTCCTCTTACACTATTTTAAAATAATGGAAACTAGTTTTTAAACACAAATTTATATCCTACTTTTTGCACTTTTATGGGGTCTTACAATTTATTCCATGTTGTAATATAGTCTGGATACATTGTTTTTAATGGCTGTATACTGTATGAAGGTATTTTGACCAAGCATAATATGCATTTTTATTCCATCATTTAATCCATTATTCTACTTAAATGGCCATGAACACAATTACAAGATTTTAATATTGTGGTCTAAATTTTTTCACATTTCTTCATTGTAATTCTGGGGGTATATCATTATCTAGAGTAAATAAGTAAATCCAAGTTTTGCAGCACCTACATTTTAAGAGTCTTTTTCGGTCAAATGAACTCAAAATTACAAGTACAGAATTAGTTGACGTGAATATTTATTTAGGATGAAAAAGGAAATCAACCTACATTTTTTTAAAGCAGACAGATACCACAAACATCACAAAATCCAGAATATGACACAAGTATAATTTTGTGCATCTGTTGTAAATGACTCTGTGTACTTCAAAACTTGTTTCTTCTCAACTTCCCAAATGTGGGCTGGGCGTTATAGAATGCATTCAATATTATGACTTGCTCTCTGGCCTTCCGTTGTCGTGACCCAGTACTTACTTGAGGAGTGTTCCTAGAAGCCATTCCCACACCCTGAAAAGCCGTGGAAATGATCATATCCCACTAATCCCAAAGTAAATGTATCCTTGATTCAGCTTCCCTCTGGCTGCACCCGCTAAGTGCCTAGAGCCATTCCAGTGATAAAGGGAAGTGTGGCTGTGTGGAAGCTGGAATAGAAAGAGAGTAGTCTTAAGCAATTCATTTAAAATTTCGTATTTTTGGAAATTTTCAAAAATATATGTCATCTATTGCCAAGATCCTCCCCAGTGCCATGGAAGGGACCTCCACAAGTAAAGAAATCTGAGGATTAATTGCCATTAGCTCCATGGTCAATGTGCCTCGACTCTCTGATGGTTGACACTGAAGAACTAACTGCACTAGGGGCTGTGCCCAAAGTAGAGAACAGAATTTCTACATCCTGTCGTTGACTTTCTATGCTCTCCTCCCCAGAAGAACAGTAAACAAATCCTTGCAAAGGTGGAACACTTGCTGTGGCTTCAGCTCTTCTCTATATCACTGTAAAAGGTGAAGTCCAGCTGTAATGCTTTATGATGTTCCCCTAAGGGACTGTTGACACCTTTGTGGCCTGGCAGCTGTCTGTTTCATGATGTTAATATCATAAAATTCTTCTGGACTATTAACAGGAAAGTGTCTGTTTAGATAGATAGTTTTGTACATGTGGATGCCTCCAGCCCAGGCATCCTTCCACTCCCTGGGCATGTGTGGAATTAGAAATGTTTGTCATGTTATCAGCTTCCAAATACATTAAAAAATATCTGGACATGTATAGCCTGGGGCCTCAGTGTTTCTATTTTTGTTTATTTGTCATACAGAATGTCGCTTCTCACCTGAACCCTTTGCAAACATCAAGCTCTTCCAGCAAAATGTAATCATGACCTTGAGTCTTAGTTTCAGAACCCATAAAAAGCTAGATTTTTGATGATAGAAATTCAGAGTTAGAGCCCTCCTGACTATTTTTTTCCCACTTAAAAAGAGCCAAGGAAGCTGATCCACCCCAGATTGACACTAAGCCTAAAATGAGCTTTGCGTACTCATTGAAAGGTGTTCCCACACTCCAGAGTCTTTATTCCGCCTTTTAAAATACTCGTGTCCATCTCTTCACAAGACTTTGGAGACAGGAGATTTCCAGAGTCTTAACGCATTGATATGAAGTACATAAAGAAAGCTTTTTCAAAACTTTTGTACTCTCTAAGGAAAAAGCAGACCTTTATCTTAGTCAAAAGGGAATAAAACTGTTGGCAATGACAAATTAAAGCTTGAGGCGATAATTGAAATAAGGAAGTGGGACAGTTTGGCGGATTCTCCCCAAAGCCTGGATCAGACAAGGAAATCAACCTGAGGCAGCACGGACTTAAGTGAAGATGTGCACCCTCAGGTCAAGGGTCTTGGCTGGTTGGGAGCTGAGAGAGAGAACAGAACAGAAAGAAAAGGGAGGAAATGTTTTAATAGGTTGAAGACAGTGGTATATAATAAGCAGGGCAGCAGGAGTTGTTTTCTCTTTCGTTTCCTGTGCCTGCATAGTGCCTAGGAACGTACTAGAGACTTAAGTGTTGGTTGAATTAACCTTTCCCCGTATGTAAAAATCTGTAAGGTTAAACTTTTGTTCTTTTGCAGTGCTTCTAACATTAGATGGAAGATTTAATGAGTAATAATAGTTAACATTTAATGAGTACTTACTATGTGCTAGCCACTGTGCTACATGCTTATCTCGTTAGTACTTCCGCAAGCTCCTAACGGTGGTATCACGATGATCCCTACAAAGCTAATAATAACAACATCTGTCTCTCTGTCTGTCTATATGAATTCTCTTGTTTCTATTTCCATCAATATTGTTCTAGTCCAGGTTCTGGTGTGTGTCCTTTCTCTGACTAGGATATCCGCCGACACCTTGCGTGCTGGGGTAAATCAAATCTCATGTGTAGATGTAATCACGGCCTCCTCCATGCTACAGCTAAACCTGTGTACAGTTTTGTTTTTGCATATATGCTACTTTACTATAATTATTTGTTTATGTTGGTCTCCCATATTGTTGGCTCCATGTTTGGTGGTGTTTTTCTTTGTATTTCTAGAATCTAGCATTGAGCAAGTAAAGAGTAAAGAGAGTAAAGATGGATGATTGACTGTGGAATAAATGACTAAGTGAATGCACAGCTGAATCCAGTGTTTTCTCTTTTACATAAATGATCATGTACAAGTAATTAAAGAACTGATTCTAAGCATAGGTTCCTAAGTAGTTAGAGACCCATAAGAGGAAAATCTTTATTTCAGTTAATACAGGTCCTCCTTCCCATGGATTTAGTTCTGTATTCTTTAGCAGTGATCTAGAAGGGAAAATAAAACTGAATCTGGAATGAGGTGCATGTGTTTTCTTGTAATTGTGACTTAATTCCAAAGTCAATTAGTGATAATATGGGAATTTTCCATTATTTATACTTCTCTTCTCTAATTGAGAGTAAATTATATTTACATTCTGCAGACAGATGTACAAAATTTTAATTCATTAATAATATGTAATTTCTACAAGTCACTGACACTTGTTAATATTATTAAGATGGATTTTATTCTCCTTTTAAATTATATGTTTTAATCTTTACTATTAAAAATAATTCACAAATTTGAAGAAAACTTTAAAAATTAATACAATAATGCAATCTATTGTTTATTAATTTAGCTTGATCCTGTGATAGAGTGATCTAATGCTGAGCATATGATCAACAACCTGTAAATATGTTTACAGGTTACCTCTTAATTATTCCGGGGTGATGACTATCTACTGTTTTCTCTAAAAGTCAAAAAAAGTTTGTTACATGAATCAAGTCTCGTATTTTTAATACTGAAATTGTTTTCTTATTTCTACCCAAATACCTAACGTATATTTTTATTTTATTTCTCATTCTACATAGAGAAACGTTATGTTGTTATTTTTATAAAAGGCGTGTAAGGGGCTGGCCCAGTGGCGTAAGCGGTTAAGTGTGCGCGCTCCGCTGTGGCGGCCCGGGGTTGGCCGGTTTGGATCCCAGGCGCACACTGACTCACCACTTGGCAAGCCATGCTGTGGCGGCGTCCCATATAAAGTGGAGGAAGATGGGCATGGATGTTAGCCCGGGGCCAGTCTTCCTCAGCAAAAAGAGGAGGATTGGCAGATGTTAGCTCAGGGCCGATCTTCCTCACACACACACACACACACACACAAAGGCATGTAAATACATTTAGTTACTCTTTCATGTATGGTTCCATTCAGATTCCTGACAAGATGATTCTATAAAATTATAAAACCCAGGTCTCCTGTTGACTTTCATCTGGGGACAGGTAATGAGTTCACTTGTGAGTCATTGTAGTTCCAAAGATGTAAAGAAATTATTGCAATCCCACTTAACCTTCACATAGCATGGATTTAAGGGGAGATGCAAGATTTAAAAATGGACAGTTAACATAAGAACTTTCTCCTTCAAGTTCGCTGAGATCATCAGGGCTGTCTAATGAGTAGTCTGATCACGGAGAATTTTAAAGGAATGAAATGTTATTTTTCTCAGTATACACTCTAGCCTCCTGAGCCTGTTTTAACCCTCATTTTAAAATACCCCATTGCATAAAACAACTAAAGGAACAGATTTCATACATAGTCCATTAGACTGGTTAAACATGCCCCTCTGCAGTCTATTTAAAATAGCAATATGTACAGTCCCTTGTATTCATTCAGAGCAGTGATTTGTATGGGGTGACCCAGAGCCTCTAGGATTCCTGGAGATACCCTAGAGAGGTTACTTTGGAGAGTGAGAAAAATCTGGGCCTGTTCAGCTTTGCCCACCCCTACTTTTTGCTTCTTCCAGGTGAATTTCACATACATATGTTTTATTTAGCAAGGATCTATTAATGATTCCACTTGGAATAAAATGTTTCTGCTGATTGGTTGTTGCTCAAATGAGAAAAGCTTTGCTTTAGTGAAAGCAAACACCATTTCTTCCTGAATCCCATCTCCAATCTAGGCAAATGTTTATATTCTGTGCTCCAATAACTGCAATACTTTTCATTTTCCCTGCTCTGAGCCTTTAAGTGTTCACCTGAAAGCATTTAAAAATAGTGTGTCACTCCAAAAGGAAATGAAGTCAGTGTCCATGGAAGCGGTGGGGAGAGGGCCAGGATTACAGATTTCCCTGCGGTTGGTCCTGGATTGAGACCAGAAGAAAAGCCAAAGTAGAATAGGATCAAAGGGAGAAGAGTGAGCGTTCGTGCTTTCTCTTTGTTCAGTACTGGTGCGTGGCTCACAGCCGCTCTGCATTTATTCCTGTCAAATCAATGACTTGCCTGAGAATCTGGCAGGAGAACCCAGCATCAAGGATTTCCTCTCCTTTCAAATCCTGTTCTCTGCAACCAGCTGGAGGCACCCACAGATTCTCTTTGTTGATAAATGGTTCAAGGAAGTAAGGGAAAGCTTCCCCATCAGTAGGCTGCAAATGAACTGAACTGCAGCCCAGTTCACGATGTGGCTAACATTTACCCTCATTTTGTAGGGAGTGGAAAAGATATTTTTTATAGCAATAAGATACAATCTGTGAATCCTGCCATATAGCAAATTAAAAGAGCCTCTGCTGGTACAGCGGTCCACGGAGAGAAGAAGCAGATAATTATTTGGAGAGAGTGCTTCTGGAACAGAATGTTGTCACCACATAATGGTCCCCTGCTGAGAGATAAATGTAGAGGCAAAGACAGTGTAGTTATTTGTTAAAGCAAGAGACATTTTTGCGGTGACACAATTGCAGCTCTTGTGATTACCTTTCCTGTTTTACCAAATGAAAGGTGATAGGTTTAATCATCTTGCCTGATGGAGGGCTGGTGTCACAAAGTGACAGAAGTGAGCCTGGTGACAATAGCCTGCTGTGTGTGGATTGACTTAGTAAACACTCTAGGCACAGACTTTAGCCATTGAAGAACTACTTAGTTATAAATAGGTGGATTCCTGATTATACATGTTCTCAAATTCTAAATTTGTTATATTCCTGCCTGTTAAGACAGTATGTCTTTACTTTGTCAATGAAAAGTCGGCTGGCCAGTAACATATGAGTTGACAGATTTAATTTGATTTCAGGGGATGACATGTTTCATCCGGAGGTTGAGGGTTATACATAGTGGCTATATAGTTATAAAACTACACTGTCCTGCAAGAGCTCATCTGGCCTAACTCTGTATTTATACTTAATAATATTATACTTAATAGTAATAGCCATTATTACTGAACTATTGATAGCCATTATTACCGAGCTATTAAAATGAGCTATTAATTTATACTTAATAGTAATAGCTAATTTTTACTGAACACTTACAATATGTTAGACACTGTCCTAAGGACTTCACGTAAATTCTTCATCAATCCTATAACATTAAAAAAATATGCAGTAGATATTCTCATTTTACCCAGGAAGAGATTAGAACTCAAGTAAATGACTTGTGCAAAATCTAATAGCTAATAAATTGGGTTGAAGGCCAATACCAGTCCTCTGAACCATCATACCTTTGCTGTTCAGAGTGTGGTCCTTGGAGTAGCAGTACCAGCATTGTATTATCTGGGAGCTCATTAGAAATATAGAATTTCAGACCCCACCCCAGACCTGCTTAATCAGAATCTGCATTCTAACCCCATCCCTGGATGATTGGTATTCACCATGAGGTTTAATAAGTCTGCACTGTTACAGGTTTGCCAGCATGTTTTGCTTCTGTTTACTAGAGTGAGGGCTATGAGTGCCTGGATGGGTGATAATGACTTCTTTGAGGGTGTGTGAAAAGTCATTGCAGTGCCTAGAGGTTGAGACTCTTCTCTTAGCACTATGGGAAACACGATGCTTGTAGTTTCAATGACAACAGGCAAAAGAGTGCCCTGGGAATTATCTCTGTGAAATCCTGAAAGAAAATAATAATGAGTTCAGAAAGAGATTTTGAAGTACCCAAACGTATTTTCTATATCATTTCCTCTCGTGGCACCACATGAAGTCTTTTGATTCTTGATCATTCTACTTCATGTCCTAACACTGTACTGGACACCACTGGAAACACATTTGTAAGATCATTATGAGGGCGCTACATTTCGGCCTGATGAAGCCAAATTACTCACTAAGGTGTGCTGACCCCTTCCGAGCTAAATGGTAAATTTTTACAGGAAATTGAAATCTGTAACTTAAATACATTTGTAATGTACTTAACCTATAGATTTCTGAAATACCTTCTCAATATGCCACAAAGTAAGGTTGAAATTTAACCATTTGACAAATTAATGTTAAAAAAGGAAGTTACTTTTTTTTTTATTTTGAAAGATTGCATTAATTATCGGAGAGGCCAGGAAATATACTTTAAATGGTTTTCCATCATTGGGTAGTATTTCAACTCAGTATTTTGAACAGACCCTAGAAGAAGCATAAGAGTACATGATTTTAAATATTAGAAACTAAAAGTAGTAAGTGCAGAGCCTGAAAAATAAGCCTAATTATTTTTATCATATTTCATAAATTTACTTCTGTTGTTGACTTTAATTATTTGAACACTTAGTAGAAATGAAACTGATACATCAGGCTCTATGATGCTTGTCAACTTTAATATCACCATTCTAATATAAGAAATTTGAGTCAGAACGTTCAATAAAATAACCACAAATTGAATCTTTGGAAATAGGTAGAAGTGGATGGGTATCAATTTCTTTTCTGATGAAAATTGTCTAGAAAGGGACAGTGACGGTCCAGAAAAGGTGCTGTAGCATCCCAATATGCCCAGCAACCTATCTCCTAGATTTGAGACTTTCAGTGATAAAGCATACCAATGATTGGCAATATTTGAATAACAGGTTCAGGAGTAGGAATGCTGTATAAAATGTCCACATTAAAAATAGCAAATAATTGTCAATTTTATGATTCACAACAAAATAAAATTTAATCTAAGTCTTCTGCATAGACAGTATCTACAAATTTTTCAGAAACATTTTTGCTATTTTAAAATATGCATCACTATGACCCATAAATTTTTATAGCCCTTCCCATAATCCTTGATTTATTAAGCATTTTGAAAATGACACTGTAATTTCATGATACAAAAACAGAATAACAGTTTTGTGGGCATTTTAATTTTTAAAAATTGTAATTATAAGTGAATAGCAATTTTCTCTAAGATAAGCAGCTTACCTTAAAGGTTAGTTTGTCACTGACTGGTGTTAGTACTTGAGGGACGGTCCTTCTGAAGAATCAGACACGTCTCTTTCACCTAGCTTTAAGAAGAACCATCCACTCCGGGACGCCTGGCAGTTTCTACTGCTTTAGACTGCATTGATTTTTGCTTTGCTTGTGACAGTCTTTTGCAGGTAAAATAACTTTTTTGTATTTCAATGCTTTGTAAAGATATTTTAAATACAAATGAAGGATTTGAATTAAATTAAAATCCAACTGCATACATTCTTATTCAAGTAAATAATTCAATTGAGGAGAAAATCTGATGAGTAGATGTTTTCTATTACGTTAATTTGCTATTCTCAGGTAATAAAAGTACATTATTTTTGTTAAGAAATCATTCTAAGATTCATCCTAATTTCAGAAACCTTAAAATATGAAAAAACATTTTAGAATGAAGGGATTGGCTAATTAAATGCTTTCCGATTATGATCTTAGTTTTTCAATAGAGAGCCAATGTGGAATCTTGGAAATCGCCCTGGGATAGGAGACAAGATGTAGGTTGAAGTCCTGCTTCAGCCACTTTCAGGCTGTGTGACTTTGCAGAGGTCACTTCTGAATCTCCTTTATCTTGACTGCAAATAGGATAAAGCTCTTATTGGGATTAAATGAGGATTAAATTGTGGAGTTTTCTCTGTTATTTCACTAATCTCTGTGACAGCTTTTATGTTTTACTTTCCTTTTCAGTGCTTCTCAAAGTGTAGTCTGAGTTGTAGGATTTCTCTTTCATTTAAATTTGTTTTTGGTCATTTCTTTCTGGTTTTGTAGTATTATGACCACAAAATATGGCTTATAGAAACCATGTTTTGGAATATTTCAGTGATTTTATGTGATGTAGTATATGAAGTATATAATCAATTTTAGTAAATGGACTATGGATAGTCTAAAGAAAGTTGACCTATTTAATAAATTAGCCATATTGATTATTTTGTTCAGATCCTATATAATCCTGTTTAGATTCAATCTATCCAAGATGGAAAGAAGAGTACTAAATTTTCCCATAACAATAATCAATTTCTCATTTTGTTTCTAGCAGTTTTTATGTCATATTTATTGATAACATATGATATGGATAAAAAATTCATGACTTCACATATTCATTGACATTGAAATTATGAAAGAACAAAATCATGACCTTCTTGTTTGGTTTAGTTGTTTTGTATTAAATTCAGTTGGGTCTGAAATTTATGTTACCATCTGTTTTTTCTATATGGTTGATAAATTCTTGGCAATCCTTTTACTTTTATTCTTGTTCGTTCTTTTGAGTCACATTTGTCTCTGGTGAACATCATACACTTGGATTTATAATTTTGTTTATTTTTTATCTAATCTGTGAATCTTTTCTGCAAGAAAGTAGGGATTAAACTATTTGAGTTTGTTATCCTAACTGATATATTTGATATGATTCCTGCCAACTTGTTTTATCCTTTCTTCACAGCATTTTTTATTTTCTGTGTTTTGTTTCAATTCCTGTATGAAATATATTTTATAGGTTTTGATCTTCAATGCTTTGCAAATAAATATATCTGTTTTTATTTCTCTTAATGGTTGCCTTATATTGTTTTAGAAACATTGTCGGTATTAATTTTTACAATTATCAAGTTCTCAAATTAAATGGTATCATTTGTCCTTCATCTACTTAACATGAAAGATTTAGCATCGTTTTATTTTCCTCTCATCTTTACTCCCTGGAAATTATTAATGTAACTTTGAATTTTAGAAGTAGATTAAAATTAAATTATGACTATTTCATAGTGCTTCTATTTCAAGCACTATTTTTGACATTTTGTTGAGCTGTGTAACCCAATTTATAATGGTCATTAAATCTAACTATTATAGGTAATGATTACAGTGCTTATAACCAGTCCCATTGTCCACTTCTCTCATATTTTTGAGTCCTTTTATTCACATTTCTCTGTTATGCATTTTGAAGTAAATTTTTAAAGAATTTTATTTGGGCAATTTATTTGGCAAAACCTTGAATATCTAAGATTATTTTTTCTGTTGCCCCCAAACCTGAATATCAATTTACCTTTATAAATCAATATCTTGAATGATAATATTTTATCTCTAAATGCCCCATTTTCTTCTGTTTTAATTACAATAAAATCTGGTCCTTTGTAGGGATCTACATTTATTTCCCACCTGTACATTTAAATTCTGTCATCACGTGAATCTCTTTTAATTGATCTTCCCGTGGAGCATGGGAAATTGTTTTTAGCTTCACACTGAGCTTGGTTTTAGGTACAAAACGTATTCTTCAATGATTTCTTCAATATCACTTCTGTTACTGTTCTGCTTGATTCTTTCTAGCGAAGGCTCACGATCCTCAGATTGGATGGTTCTACGTCTAGCATCATCTTCCAGTAGTTTTTGTCTTTATTCGTTTCCTCTGCCTTTCTGGAAATGTGTCAAGTTTGTATTCCACATCACTGGTTAGTTCGCCCCCCCCGCCCCCTCGTGAGTGCTGCTCTCTGCTGTTCTCATATGTACCGTTAAATTTACAAAGGTGCTTTACTTTCTTTGCCCTTCTCCCTTCTCACTCTGCTCCCTTTTAATCTTAGTTGGCTCTCCTATATTGCTTTTTTTTTAAAATTGAAGCTATATCTTTTTATTGCAAAGACCAAAAAAATCTTCTTTTAGTGCTAAAACAGTTTTTAGAAGCATGTGTTTTCTTGAATTTGACTTGTCGCTCTGCTTGCTCTGTAGTTACTTTTTCCCTCCCTATGTTGATTACTCTGTCCTCTTAGAAACACAGGATGCCCATCAATTTGTTAAAGGCACCGATACATCCTGCGGTAGGAAAACTTTTTAACTCTGTCCAACCCAATATCTCCTAAAATTAATTGATCCTAGAATTTTCTCCCCATGAAACACCTCACAGAGCCAGTGTTTCATGAAATTATTTGACCACAAATGGCTAAATATATGTCATTTTATAATCTGCAAATATTATGGGAAATCTTTTGAATACTCTAATCATCCACTAGCACTCATTGTCATTTTAAGGCCAGTTTGCTGTGACTTTTTATTTAGTTACAGTTACTCTACAAAGTAAAAGAAATAGTGATGCAGAATTTCCCAATGTTTTTTCTTTTCATGTAAAAATATTATATAGATGTTAGGTATATATCTTATAATTCTTTAAATGAGGAGGAAAATCATTTAATGAGGTTTTTATAGACACATTTTCAGACATCCATACAGAGAAATTACCGAAGAAAATTGTAAACATCTGTCACACATGTCGTACTATCATAGATCACGTTGAAATATTGCAAGAAAGATGTCAAAGTAACTAATTACAGGATGTGAACTCATGTTTTTGCCTAAATTTGCCAATTGAAGAACTCTTGTTTGTGGGGAGGGAGCACTGCAAAGTGTCAATGATTAATTTTTTGTGTTTCGAAAAAATTACACTCCGTTATTTTATAGCTACATAGAGTATGAAAAGGTGTTTACACAAAGGTATATAAAAAACGAAAGTGAAGAGGGTCTTCACAGGTACAGATAGTCAGTCACCAAGGTAAGCCAATGAAGAAAGAAAATCTTTTCAACAAATGGTACTGGAACAATGGAATAAATGTATGAAAAAGAATGACTGGACCCCTACTCCACACCATACATTAACCAAATGGAAAAGCCAAAATGACAAAGTTTCTAGAATAAAACATGAGACAATACTTTTGTGACCTTGGGTTACGCTGACTTTTATAGGGGACACAAGAAACATAAACCATAAAATAAATATTGATAAATTGAACTGCCTCATAATAAAACAATAAAGTCTAATTATCAGAAGACACTCTTAATAAAATGAAAAAGAAAGTCACACATAGGATAAAATATTCTCAGTACATATATCTGACAATAACTTGTACCTAAAACATGTAAACAATCTTTATTGCTCAGTAATAAAAAGATAAGCAACCCAATTACGTAGGAAAAAGACTTGATCAGACTTCATAAAGCAAGACATCTGCTTGGCATAAATATACAGAAAGGTACTCCATGTCATTATCAGGGGAATATAAATGAAAACCTCAGTGAGTTACCCCTGCACAAACATTGGAATGGATAAAACTAGAGACTGGAAACACCAGATGTTGCTGAGGATGTGAAGCCTGGAACTCTTACACGTTACTGTTGGGAGTATAAAATGGAACACCTACTTTGAAAAAAGTATACTCTATTTTATGACCCAGCAATGCCACTTAGGTGTTAAACCAAGAGAAATGTCTGCAAAAAATACTTACAAGTAAATAGTGATAATTCATAAGACGGAATATTACTAAACAATAAAAGAGACTATGCAATAGAGTCATGCTTTGCTTAACGATAGGGATGTGTTCTGAGAAAGGCATCGTTAACGCAATTATGTCATTGTGCGAACTTCAGAGAGTGTCCTTACACAAACCTAGATGGTATAGCCTACTACACACCTAGGCTCTATGGTACTAATCTTATGCGACCACCGTTGTATAAGTGATCCATCGTTGACTGAAACGTACTTATGCAGCGCATGACTGTATACCCAAAAATATGAATTCTATGGATGATATACACAATAATATGGAACTATTTATATAGCTTTTATTTATCTCCACTCACCAAAAAATAATTTGGGGAGGAAGATACGTTATTTTTTTTCTTTATCTGAATTTTTCTTAAGCTGGACTATCAGGTTTTCAAGTTTGAATGTGAGAATGCTGCCCCTCTAAAACGCCGATTCAGAAGAAGGGAACTTCGGAGTCACACTAAGTTGAGCCTTCAGTTTAATTTCACCTGGTCATAATGTTTTTCTCTGATAATTGCTGTTAATAACAAAGCAGTGGTTCTCAAACCTTGGTGTACGTCAGAATCACCTGGGGTTTCAGATTCAGCAGGTCTGGGGCGGAGCCTGAGAATTTTCATTTCTAACAATTTCTAACAAGTTGATGCTGAGACTGCTGGTCCAAAACAGAGGAGTACTGCTGGATAATGGGCTTTCTTGGTAACAGTTGAAGAGCTGAGAATAGTTAACTTTCAAATTTGCATTTCAAAGAGTACGTGAATATCAGAATATGGTAGGAGTGCCTGCTGAGTCCTGCCCTTCAAGGTACATCACTGATCTGACTACTGTTTGAGTTCTTATAAGCCACTTAAGGCACATACGTAATGGATGTATCTACTTTCAGTCAAAATTAATGTTTTCATATCTACTTGACCTGAGAAGAAGCAATGGTAAAGCATTATTAAGCTATGTCATTGATTTATTGAAGGGGGTTAGATAGTGTGGTAGATTTTATTACTGTGCCCAATTCTTCCTTCCATACACATTGCCATGTGACTTTTATTGCTGTATGGGATGGGGGCGTAAGGATGTTTTCCCACATGACAACAAGCTTATCATGTGACTAAGTCTTCACCAACAAAAACTGAGTGGAATGTACAGTTCAGAGTAGAAGCTTTAAGAGCCCTCTTGTAGTTTCTCAACTGACTGTTTTTGCCCCCTTGCCATAAGAATAGCATGTCACAAATAGTGGCTGCTCCTTTAGCCAGAATGAAAAAAATATGTGCAGAAGAGTTGCAGCCAACATGTAACCTGAGCAAGAAATAAATATTTGTTATTGTATGTCAGTGAGATTTTTGGGCTATTATTGTAGCAAAATTTAGAGAAAATTCTCAAGTACTCCATACCTCCTACTTGAGGCCAGATATTGGTCTAGGCTGATTTTTGTGTATTACATTAGTTTTAGTTACCACAATAATCCTGCTAGTTAGATATTCTTCCTCAAATCACAGGGAAGAAAATAAGGTTTGCAGAGAGTTGACCACACTAATTCTAGTAAGAGATTTCTTTCAATTATACTGTGATGTGTTAATGCATAAAATCGTGAGATGTTAAGTAAGTAAGATTATGTGTGAAGACAGTAAAGTTTATTAAGAGGTATTATTAGTTTAACCTTTCTAATCTCAATATCTTAATCGATGGGCAGAGTTAATGCAACTACAGAAAATAGCAGAACCTCCTTTTCCACCAGCATTGGTTTTTCCATTCAAAGTCGATTAAATATATTTTTAACTACTCAAAGCAAAAACCTCTAGTTAAAAATATTTACTCTTCAAAAGTCTGGGTACAAATTAATTGGGTTTTTTGGAGTAGTTGGGCTAAGATTTTGGTGTTTGAAAGTGGAAGATAGACTCCAACAAGGTGAATGAAAGGGGAGACAATATTAACCTACTTAAGAAGCGTTTAGTTGAGTAAATAAGCATGACAACTTGATGGATCATTGAAAGATTGATTGTTAGTGAGGCAGTAAATGAGGAATTCAAAGGAGAGACGACAAAGGCCCTGGAATCCAAGGTTTGTGTTTAGGAGGCCTGTGTTAATGAAGAGTCTAAGCTTAGGGATATGCAAGGTAAAGGACTTTCCCTTTAAGGTGGGAAAGGTTGCAATAAAGAAGTTTTATGAGGAAAGATTAGAGAATTTGCTGGGCTTGTCATCTGGGACTAGCTTTCTCAAATGTTTCATTCATTCATTCTTGAGACAAGTGTTTACAGTGGGTCTGCTCTCCGCCAGGTATGCTAGGTGTGGGTTGTAGGCAGTGAACAGGAAATAAACCTGCCCTCACAGATCTCTTACATTCCAGTAGGGAAAACAAACAAACAGAAGGAATAATCTTTTGGAAGTCACAAACGCAATGAAGAGAGTGATAAAGGAAGAGAGGATTGAGTGTGACTATTTGGGGGGGCGGGGTGGTATTTGCAGGAGGAAAAAGGGCAGATGGGATGAGCAGAAAAGGACACTGATGAGGACCTGATGTTTGAGCTGAGAGCTGAATAAACTGAGAAAGACAGCTAGGGAAAGGTTTGCAGGATCCTTGGGTGGTAACAGAAAGGGGAAATGCCTTGAGGCAGCAAAGGGGTGCTCATGTTCCATAGTATCACCAAGGCCAGTGTTTTCTATATTTAAGAGGATATACAGATATTGATACTTCTATAGATATATATCCTTTTGCGTATAAGGATGTGTGTGTGTGTGTGTTTCCATTGTTGGGCTCCTTTTAAATAATTAGTTTAATAGGCAAGTATGCTCAATTTCTATTTTAACTTCTTCTTTCTTTTTCTTTTTTAGCTTCATGGGCATGTCTTAACTGTAACAGCACTATTGAGAACATGTTAAATTGTATATTATATAGTAAAAAAGAAAATGAGAGTGTACAATTATCTGGGAAGTTTCCTATCATTCATACAAACTTTTTGAAAAATAATTTCAGTTGCCTAAATTATCCATGCTGCCTCTGCAAGTAAAAGTTTCTTAAGCTTTTATGGCACAAAATATTCTATGGAGCAAAAGATTTAGTCACTAGGCTATTCCTTTTCAAAAAAAAAGAATTTCAAGCCAAAGAAAATAAAACTCATGTTAAATATCTGGATGATTAAACTGAATAAAAGAGCCAAAAATAACATCTATTTCAATGGAATGAATAAGAATGTCATCTCTTTGAAATAAACTCCAGTTTAGTCATAAGCAAATTACTCACGTTAGTCACAAGAATATTATTCCATGTCATATACTTGTATGCAGTAGAATAAATGAGTCTCAAAGCTTAATAAGGGAGTATGATTGTGTTATTTGCTCAAAAGTTTAGAAATACATAAAACGTGGCCCCATTTCATCAGTGCTGTTGTATAAATACTTTGCTGGTGCCCATGGTGGGGACAGAAGACACATCCCTTAATCTGCAGGCATTCGGGTAGAAAAAATTAAACGTGCAGCTCTTTGTGTGTCTGAATTAACTCCAATAACTAACGTAAACCTGAACTATATAGAAGATAGTGATTATATATGAATAAAGATGGGCATATTAAGCTTTTCCAAATACTCTAAACAGTCCCCAGGTTAATTTTCCACACTTTTATGAGGATATGAACTGAAGAAAATCCAGACTATAAAATGCTTTATCATTTACACTCATCATAGCTCCATTTTAGCATAATTTGACCAATATCTAAAGAAAACAGAGGAAACAATTATTGTTTATCTAACCATCAACACCAAAAAACAAAGCTGTTTCTAAGTGACATATTTTCCAATGAACTATTAGAAAATATAGAGCATGTAGAATGCAAAGAATTAACGATTTACTCAGTGACGAGACTGAATGTTTTTTCCAATGGGTAAGAGACCACATTCTGATAATTTTCTTTCCATTTTATTCTTTTATGTAATATGTTAAAAAATTTCAAAATGTGTTTCCTTTTCAGTTAGTCCCTAATGGTAGCCAAGAGATTCCTAATGGCAATTCAGAATAGAAGAACCTTTAAATCTAGAAGTATAATTTTGGGCATCAGAAACCTTTTGCAGGTACTTTTCTTTTCAGGGAGAAAGGCTACTTTCTAATTAGCCAATAGCAAGGATCTAATTAGCCAGTGGCAAGTCCACATGCTCTTCTAATTGTCAAACGTACATCTGTTAAGTTTGAACGTTACCTTAATTTATTATCATTTAATCTTATGATTCATGTCCAAGCTGAATGAATCAGAAACTTGCATGACCTGTTTTTTAATCAAGGGCTAACAGGAGAAACTAGCAGAGAGTATTCTTTATAAATACAGATTCTTCATATTTGATTAGAAGCCTATTCAAACATTTATAGATTACAGGCTTGTAAATATATTACTTATATTTCCTCGGTATTTTTAATAAAAGGAAACTATTTAAAAATGAGTTGGGCTTTTTCATTGACTTTCTTTGGGGACACTGAGTTCTAGTCCTAGGTTAGCGGAATATTTTTAAGGGCACTGAACCACTTAAAACTAGCGTCAGCTTCTGCTTTGCAGAGGTCGGAAGGAGAAGCAATAGCAGATAATTATTCCTCACTTCCACTGAGTAATAAACTGGTCCTGATGATTTTCAATACTTCAATGTGTTCCAGCATTTCTGAATTTTCTAGTCTTGATCTTGCTATATCTTGTACTGGAAATATCATATTATGGTATTTGTTTGGATGCCAAAGACTCAGTCTCCTGCTTTGATAAATTTTGTCCTAGTTCATTACATCAAATATGTTTTATGAAGGAATTTAATTAGAGTAATTTTACGTATGGCATAATTATATTATCACATCAACTTAATTCTGCAATTAACTTCACTGAGACTGAAGTTTGAATCTACTAAGTCTAGACAATTCCGTAGATATTAATTAGAAAATTTTCTTTTCATAGTCATAAAGAGTTTTAGGTATTGATCACCAAAAATAGCAAAAAAAGGAGATGCATCAGAAGTTGTTTAGAGCAGGCTTTGATAAACCTGAATTTTCAGTACACTATGGCGTTTTCAGTGACTTATAGGTTATGATATTTTCAAATAAAATAATTTAAAAACACTTCAATTCAATGTGTTTTGTATACATACATAAAGACGTGTATATATGTAAACATATGTGTGTGTGCATGCATTGGCTTTGAAATCAAATCAATGATTGGGAAACAAAAGTCAAAATGATTGAAACAATACTTTTAAGACCACCAATTATTGTTATATCGGCTCCATCATGTAGACAGAAATACTCCCGTTACTATATGCCAGGTGCCTGTTTTACCCTTGGGTTACATGGAAATCCTGTGGCTGGCTATGGAAAAATACATTTCCTAAGAATTGGTAGGACACTTTCCCGTTGTCCAGCACTGCTAGTACTGAAATTAATCTGATATAATTTAGCAGCTCATAGCTGAGTTGAGTTGATTTTTTCCAGTAAGGCTTAATTCTATAAGAAAAACAAATCCTCACTTACTTGTCTTGCCCCATTTAATTATTGTTGAATGTAAACGCTTATTAAAATAAAATAAAATAAAGCCCTTTTAAAAGGGAATATTCCTAGTACACCACAAAATATATTACCAAGTATTAATGTAAGGTTAGAAGAAAAGAAGGATCTGTAATGAAAAATATATCAAAAAAGGTTTTTACATGTCGCTATACACAATTTCAGAGTGTTTTGAGAGGTTTTGATGAAAGTGTACTGCTCATCTTAGGAAGGTCAACTCCCCTTCTTCAAAGAAAGTCAGTGGCATTATTTTATAGACGATTTGGTAGGAAGGAACTGTAATTTAATGCTGTATGAAAGCAAAAACATCATATTTGTAATTGCTCCATATTGTGTGTATTACCAGTTGTTGTTGCCCTTAAGGGACGGCATTTGAGGTACAAAGGGAAGAGAGTACCGTGTCATGTCTGGCGGGATTTGAGGACTAAATGAACTAGCACAATGCTTGGCATGTATTTGGCTTTCAATATCTGTTTATTTTCTTACTCAAAAAACAAAGCCATTGTTTGGAATAATTTTTATGAAATGCAAAATGAGATGGGAATGAAAATCTTTCACAGTAATTTCTTTTGGAGTAAAAAGTAATTTTGTGTTTCAATAATGAACAGTCATAGTGTTCTATGTTTTATTAACTGTTTGCATTTATTAATAATTTTTGAAACATGAAAAAGAACTAACCAACCAGGAAAAAGAGAAGGGAAGTGAACTCAGTGCTATATGCAAGTAGATGACCTGGTTTACAGTGTACGGTTTTCTCTCCGAGCGCCCAGCCCCTCTCTCTCATCTGAGAACCCACTGCCAGGAGCTGCATCTAAACACCAACCCTCCTTCCCAAAGTCAAGACCTAAAATAGCCGTTTACATTGAGAAGATAGTATTATAAGTATTCTGTTTTGAATACTTTATCTAGAAATGGAAAAAAAACATTTTTAAAAAATTTCAGACATCTCATAGATTTTCTGTACTGTATTTTCAACTCATGGCCAATGTTCCCCCAAGACAGAATTTTCTTTTGTTCTGAGATTCATGGGCTAAAATTGCTTGAACAAGTGATATTGGAAGGTACTGATGAATGTTTCACAACAAGCAAAAATACACATATTTCACTGTCACTGGGAGTTGGATGAGTTACCTTAAATTATTTCATATGAAACGTGATCAAGTCAATTATTTAAATTACAACCTACAGATATTCCTGAAATTGCTATCCTTTCAAATATATTTTAAAAGGAATTAAATATTTACTTTTAATATTTATTCTAAAATACAATATTTTACTACATTGAATAAATGCAAGATTTCAATTTGGATTTTTAGGTATAAGGAGGGCTTTTCTCCCTGACCTTTTCCTTTTAGTTTTATTTAAGTATGCCTTTATTCTTCTACATTTTGTTTACAATCTTTGTGCGTTTCTAATTACAAGACGTTGTTTCATTGAATTCTTGCAGCCTTTTATAGCATTGTGGTTTTGTTTTCCAAATATTTTGTGGTTGCTTCTCTATAAAATGCATTAATGCAATTTCATTTAAACTGCAGATCATCCAATTATCAGAATAGCACTATGTAGACAACACACGAAGAAGAGTCATTCACCCATTTCCCATCTTCTGTTTCCTTTCCTGATTGAAGGGTTCAATAAATTGCTTCAGCTCATAATGACTATGAAAGTTAAACACTATTTTTATCCATTCAGCTGGGTTTTAAATACAGCATGCGGACCCATCATTCTGTCATGGGCAGAAGCTCTGGAAATTCTTGACAGCTTATAGTCTTCCCTGCTCATATTCACAAGTGAAAATGGTTATATTTAAAAGCAGGAACTTTACACACTAATTTTTGAATCAATGTTCAGAAAGGCAGCAACCCCACGAAAATCAGAGCACTCTATTGCTTTTGAGAAAGTTCTTATCTCAGAGAACAAAACATTCAGGATTTGAGGATCAAACATATTACATGTTTGTCGTAGTTTAAAGAATAAAATACATGAAATCCAATTATTTGTGACAATACCCTTGATTTATTTATATGTACATTTTCTCAGGTTAAAGTTGAGTCAAAACATTTGGGGGTCTACTTGGCAGAAAACATTATTTCCACATTAGGAAAAGAATCCAAGATCCTGGCCCCCTCAATCTGATCTAAATTGTACCAAGCCCTGTCACTGTTTATCCCTTGCCCTGGTATATATTTTTTATAGCATTTTTTACTACCTGAAATCATATATATGTATTTTTGTTTGTTTACTGCTAGAAGTCTATTTCACCCATTAGAAATTACAGAAGAGTGCACCCGTTTCTTATTTACCTTTGTGGTCTTAGCCCCTAGACTAGTACCTGGCACATCAAGAACTATGGTGTCCCAATAAATAGCTGATAACTGATTGACTGACTGACAATGAAAAAAATCCATTGCTTAGTTTATTTAGTGTGAGTTTTGCTACCAAATACTTTTCATACATGGCATCTGTGACTAAAGGTCTTGAAATCATCCCTGTGGGACTTCACCATGGATCCTTTTGTCAGTCAGTATATTTTCTTATGCCTGTTTTCTGCAAATAAGTATTCCGTAGTTGTTTTATATATATGTGTGAATCTTTCCTCTCAACTAGAATGTAAACATACTGAAGGCAGGAACCTGCAGTTTCTTTGTCTTATGAGTTTTGTGATGTCTGACATAGGTTAGGAACTCTGTGACTAGTAAACATCGGGGTACGTGGTGGGTGTCCAATGATAGTTGTTCTATAAATGTATTGGTTCAATAATAAACTATGCACAAATAAGGTGTCCCCCTCTCTCTCTGTGTCTCTTTATATACATATACATACACATATATACATATATATACATATATGCATATACATATACATACATATGTGAATAAAAAGTATATGTATATTTCTTTTTTTTCCTCTTTGTATATTTTTCTTTATTTCCTCTTTGTCTGTATAGTAAAGAAGTTAAAACAGATGCTTTCTAAAGCCCCTTCAATTTTTTGCATTATCTATTATGTCATTATGGTTTTTAGTCTCAATTCTGCACAGAACTTCTTCATAACTTTATGTATATTTATCTATTCCATTACCATGTTGTTTAAGGTCCAAGGCTTCATTTTCTGCCATGTGATGTTTGGTCATCAGTGAGAATGAGCTGCTTTCATTCCCCCGAATTCCTGATACAGGATAACGGGGGGCCCTGTGAGCACCAGCTAGATCTACTGTATGGCTTGGAGAGTCACTTGGTCTCTTCAGGCCTCTATTCCCTCACCTGAAAATTGGAGATTCTGATGTCCACCATGGCAGGAAGGACCTGTACAATCGCTCATTCCCCCACGCTCAGAAGGGCCGCACTTGGTTTAATGCTCTGCTATCTCTGTATTGAAATTATTAATACTTTTGAAGAATGGGCCATTTTCATTTTACATTGGGGCCTGTAAATTATGCAGCCTGTCCTATATACAGGATGTGGTAAAGATTAAGTTAAATATATAATATTTTAAAATATTAGAAAAGTACTTCATTAACAATAAATTCTCTCTTCCCACTTATTTTTTTCTTTCCTTCCTAATATGTATAGATTTGTGTATTTCTACAGAATATTCAATAATCCAGAGACCAATAGTTGTGTAAAATAATAATCATGGACTGTATATAATACATTCCTCAATGAATTGGATAGCTTTCCATGTGGGAAGACAGCAAAACAGCATTTTTTCTGTTTTTTTGGTGAGGGAGATTGTCCCTGAGCTTACATCTGTGCCAGTCTTCCTCTATTTTGTATGTGGGATGCCAGCACAGCATGGCTTCATGAGCAGTGTGTAGGTCCACGCCTGGAATCCAAACTTGCGAACCCCAGGCCACCAAAGCGGAGCGAGCAAACTTAACCACTATGCTGTGGGACTGGCCCCAAGACAGCATTCTTTTGTAATTCAGTTAGGTACTTAAAGTTTTGCAAAGGGCCAGTTTTTTCCTATTGTGTATAGTTGAAGAAAACATAAAGAAAAAATATTCAACTTTCCTTTCTTAAGATAATGGCTAGTCTTAACCTTTCCCATCGGGCCATTTCTTTCTGTTTTCTATACCTATTTCTGTATTCATATTATATATTATACATAATTATATATTGTATTATATATAATATTAAAAAGAATACATATAAAGTAAAAGGCTGATATAACGTGGTACTACAAAAAAGCAATAATAGCCAAGTCTCTGTTTTCCATGTTAAAATAATTTATAATAAAATAAAACGGAAAGAAATGCGTATTTATAAAATAAATATTTAATTTACAGTTAAGCAAAACTGGACAACATTTTAAAAGAACACGCTTACAAATTAAGTGATAAATAAATATAAATAATTAAAGAAATAAAAGCAAAATTTTAAAGTCTGTACTAGCTGTGTAATGAATAAAACAGATAGGACAAGCAAATATAAGAAAAATGGATCCAAACTGAGAAATATGGTGTTGATAATATAAATAAGTAATTGAAATACTGAAAAAATCCTGGAAAGTTTTGCTCTTGTAGTGCAGTGAAAGACAATGTACATCGGGAGCTGGGCAAATTCCAAGGCTTTGCACAGTCTGTGGGGGAGCTCTGAGCCCGAGGGGCTTCAGTTGCCTCATGGGATTTGAAAGTGAGCGCCTCTCATGCCTTTGGGTCTGGCTAAGGGTCCCTGGGAGCTGCACTCCTCCCTGGGTGTGGCTAGGGGTGGGCAGTATCGGTGGCCCTCGGGCTCTCACCTGGGATTGTGTGTTCCCCACTTCTTCTGGTTTTGCAGTGAGAAGTGCTGCAACTTCTTGATAAATCCCAAGCTCTTTCTCCTCTTCCGGGGCTTTAACCCAGGGATCCTCCAGACTGGTCCACACAACGTAAGCTCCATTTCAAAATTAGGATCAACATCTAGATTTCCGGAAACTCTTGAAAAAGCAAAAGACTTGGCTCCATTGGCCCAGATCCCTGGTTGGCCACGTCACCTCGGCTGAGGATGGCTCTATGGAAGGTCACATGCCTTCCCCTTTGGCCTAATACTCCTTCTTGCTCCATCACCTGAACTTTGGTGGCAGCTGCCAGTTGTTGTCATATTTGTTTCATACAGTCAAGCAGAGAAAAGGAGATTTACTCTGCGCCTTCACTCACTTAATTTACAGGCTTGCTCACTGTAGACATTTGAATTTGTCCTTTCCCCTTTTTGCACCAGAGTGCAAAACACTCATTTGTGTGCAAATGAGAGGGAAATGGTTACGTTTAATTCTATTCCTTTCATTGCATTTGGAGGCTGACTGATATTCATGGAGAGGACAACAAGGAGATTAAATATTAGAAGTAGTGTCTGATGTTTACTACAGATAATGGTCATAGCAAACTATTGTGATATACTATAATAGACAGTGATGGAGCATCAGAGGTATTAAGTAGGATATCCTCAGATTTCTAACTACTCTACACCCACATGAGATTACATCGGGAAAAATAAAATTCACCAAGCCCACATTGAAATAAACATTTAAAACAAAATCTGCCAGATAAAGCCTCAAATTTCTCTTTTAGGGATTCAGCAATTACTGAGAAATCAAAGTCATATTTGTATGTAAATTGGTAGTAGTGGGTAAACACAACCTTACAGTTTATAAAAGGCTCAGTTACTATTATATCTTCTGGATATCTTCCTGATTATAATACCAATTTGTTCTATATGTTTTCATCCATCCCTGAATTAACCATTCCCCTGATTTTCTGTTTAATGAAAATCCAGTAGCTCTTTTTCAGATAAGTAATAAGTATTTAATCATTTATGTGAATAAGCAATTGATAAATAAAGGAACAAATCAGATGATGTGAAGTACCTCATGAAAATATTAGATTGTACAGGTAAGAAGGATTTCTAAGACATGTGATATATTAAGCACTGGATTCTGGGAGAGAATATTTAGTCAGTTGCAGAGGGAAGGACACTAGATAGAACAAGAATATAATCAAAACAGAGAGGCAGCAGAGGAAAACAGAAATGAGGTAGTTAAATGAGTGCATAGAGAATTGCATCCGTCAGGAATAACTTTTGACTCTGATGAACAGACACTCCTCCTCCCAATCAAATAGTAGCTTAAACAAATTTTGGGGGAGGTCTCATTTTAAAGAAGTCTGAAGGCAGGCAGTTAGGGATAGTTGGACTGTTCTACAATGTCATCAGGGGCCCAGGCTTGCTTTGGTTCTGTGGTTCTTAGAGTGAGATCACCCTTGCCCTCATGCTCTCAAGATGACTGCTGGAACTCCAGACATCTTGCTCATGTCTCAGGAAGGAAGAAGGTGAAATGCCAAAGGCAAAAAGTTGCTTGACAACTTAACTTCTTTAAAGGAGCTTTCTCTGGGGCCTCTGCAGTGGCTTCTGCTTATATCTCATTCTGTTATATCTCATTGGCTTATATCTCTTTAGACAGGATGCTAACCGTGTCTAGCTGCAAGTGAGCCTCGGAATAGAGCTGTTTATTTAGGCACTTAGCAAACCTGAATAAAATAGAAGTTTTGTCAGTAAGCAATTAGGGGACCATTATATTATATAGACCACTAGCATTATGTCACATTTCTCTCATTCGGGAAAGTCAAGTATAATAATACTTTGATACATATTTTGCAGGCTCTTTGCAAGAACCTTGTCTGGTTTGAGCCTGGCAGAGCCATTCAGTGAGTTAGAGAATCTGGACATAGGCCCTTAGAGATGAAGATGAAAAGCTCAGCAATGGGTTATAGCATGGCCACCCCAAGATTCAGACCCAGGGACTGCCTCGTGCGGGAGGAACATGTCTTTTCTGGCACATGTACAAGGTCACTGAACGTACAAGGAAGTGAATCCTTCGTTTCTCATCTTTTATTTGCTAAAATGATTTCTTTTCATTTTTTGAAAATTCAGTGGGAGGATAGCTTAGTATTTAGTTTTTTGATGTGAGAGTTTTCTCTTTTCCTCCAGCTGAACTTGTCTTCCACCTTATTCCAGAAGCAGTCTCTAATTTTGCTGCAGGAGCAATATAATGCTGTTCTCTGCCTAATGAAGGTAGCTAACAATGATTAATGCCGATGAGTCTGTGCCCAGTGGGAGGAACAGAACTGCTGGGTATTGTCCTCAACTGTCCATTAGATTGATGTGTTTCCATTGGCTTTCACCCTCCATTTCCTTACATCCACAACATTGTGAACTTTAAGCACCTTATTGGGGATAACATGCCTTTTGTTGTAGGGCACCAACTTAGTGTGTATTCCACCACTCCACTGAGTTTCTCAATGAATGAAGCACTGTTATGGTAATTGGTATAATTACTTCCTCTAGTTGGAGTTCAGTAGAAAAAAATAATATGTTATTATTCTTAATATAAAAAAACCTAAAAATTATGTGAAAAATACAAATTATACAAAAAGAATGGTTGTAGGACTTAACTTACCCCAAGGAAAAAAAATTAATTAAAAATTTTATATATAAATGAACTAAAGAGCCTTAAAAATCTATACTCCTTGACCCAATGGTTTTATTTCAAAGAATTTACCTAAGCAAATACCCCAAAATACTAAGATTTGTGTATATAAAAAGTCTATGCAATTTTATTCCAATAGTGAAAAAAGAAAACATCCTGTGCTCATGATATAAGTAAAATAAGCAAGATTCAAAATATATCCTTAAGTTTTATGATATTATATATTATATATAATCTGTTTAGAAGAAAGAATAGAAAGAAATTGGCCAAAAAATGTAAAAGTGATAAAATCTGAGTGGTGGACTTATAAATTATTTTTTTTTATTTTCCAAATTTCTATTCATTCAATCGTTAAAATATGATTAAATATCTTGGTTAGCATGGTGTTTATTCACTGAATTATTAGAAGGTAATTTGTAGGACAAATGATAGCAGAAATGCCAAATGATTATAAGAGTAGTTTTTTAGACCTCTATCTGCCAAAATTATAGAAATCAATTAACATCAAGCAAGTAATTCAGTAGTATTAGAAATAGTTACCTAAATTAATACTTTCCATTTTTAAAATCCTCTGCGATGAAAAAAATAGTATTTGTCTAATTTATTTGTAATAAAATATAAGATTTTGAGTGGCAAAAATTCACTGTAAACTCATGTTAAAAATTAATAAGTGATTCTGTTTCTCACTATGATGAAATAGTTTTGGTAGAACAACCTTATGGCCAAAGACAATGAGAAAAGCTGGATAAATACCCAAAAAAATCCACTTGAAGGAATTAGAATGCTGTTGAGGCAGCTAGAGCTTGAGAAGCCAAGCTCTCATAGACAAGAGAAGTTAATTTAGTTGTGAACCTGGTATTCTGTGCAATGCTTTCCCCTCAGACCATATGCTGATTTTTATCTTGTGCAGAGAAAAAGGGTGAGAAGCCAGCAGAGGGCTTGAATGTAAGAAGAGATGACATTAGAACTTTCTGGAATCATACAGGGTGGAGACAAAATATAGAAGGTTGAACCTGTTAAGGCTGCCAGGACTTGAGGGGTCATGATCTTGGCGATAAGGGAGGTGCAGAAAAGTGAGCCAGATGTTCCACCCTCGTTTTCTCTCCAAGGCGTTTGCCAGATCATAAGCAATGAAAGATTAGAGACTAAGGAGCCAAGAAGAAAATGACTAACAGAGGCTTAGAATTTCAGGGAGTCATGTAGTGCTTGGGAGACAAACATGGAATTTCAGGACTCACCAAGGAGTATGGGTCCCATATTCTCATAGAAGCCTGGAGAAGTGTTGGTAAGTCAGAGACAGATCAAACCTAGCAAAAACTGCAACTTAACTGGAATCAGCTCAGTCCTTAATTGGGTTGGGGAGATCTACCTCTAAGTTTGATGCCTGCCAGACAATAATATAAATTATCCCTGGAGAAATATTACACCATTCAGAGCCTTTACAAAGTGCTGCATTCAGTAAAAATATGTCCAAACAAACAAAACAAATAAGCAATAATCCACTAGGACCATTTGGAAATACAGACAGTAGAAGCATACCCACAGATGATACTGGAATATCAGGTATAGGTAATCCGTGCTTAAGAAAAGAGATGACAAGGTGTAGAATTTCAACATATGTTGAGAATCAATATAAGAATACAATAACTAATATTGAGAACTCAAATGGTGAATTTAACAGCAGATTGGGCAAAACAGAAGAGAGGATTAGTGAGAAAGTATGAAAAATATATTTAATGGTGAAATGTTTAAAGATTATCCCCTGTGATTGGGAACAAAACAAGGAAGCCTGATAGCATCACTTCTATTTATCATTGTTTTGTTGAACCTAGTCAGTACATGAAGGCAAGAAAATTATAAAAAGACATAAGGAATGGAAAAGAAGAAATAAAACTGCCATTATTCACCAATGGCCTGATGATATGTGTGTGTGTGTGTGTGTGTGTGTGTGTATATATATATCTCCAAAAACATTTCAGACACTATTATAATTATTAAATGATTTTGGAACATTGCTAGTACACAAGAATATAAGAAAAAAACATCAGTTGTATAATTTTATCCCAGCAGCGATACTACATACAAAAGACTATATTCTGTATGATTCCATTTACATAAATTTCAAAGACTGATCTATAGTAATAGAAGCTAGATTAGTGGTTATGTTCGAGGGCTGAGGGGGCCGGGCAGAAGAGGGACATCTGGAGGTGTAGGTAATGTTATGTTTCTTCATTTGGGTGTTACATGGATCTGTTCACTTTATAAAAATTCATTGAGTCATATACTCATGACATACATTTTTCTGTATGTATATTTTAAATGACTTTAAAATTAATACACTACAAATATGAGGCACCTACATCAAATTTTAAAGATTGAAAAGAGCCATAATTAAAATGATGATTAATGCATTTTTTTCTTCTTAATAAAGAGGAGTATACATATGAATCGAGAAATGGATAATTTTAGTTCTAGAATCCTGTTGGATTTTGAACATCTGCTCACTTTTGTTGTTCACAGGTTTTTGATTTTTATTGAAATTCAAACGTGAAAACACATCTGTTTCTCTGATTCATATTTTTATGGTGAACTCTGAAATGAGACAATTGTTGTGAACCACAAAATCATTCAAAACACAAGGGATGTGTCTTCATATTATTTATGGGGAAGAAGTATACAATAAAGTCCTGAAATCAGCAAGTTGTATTGGTGGTTTGTTTACATGAGAATTTATATTAAATATTTACTTTTCTACGTATGTATTTCTGCCTTTATCAATTAGAGTGTAAAATCAGTGTAAGTAGCGTCCCTAACAAATGATTAAAAGAATGAAAGTGTGAAAAGCTGTGTTCTCTTTTGAATTAGAAATAGGTTCTTAGGAATATTTTAAGGTATTGGCCTGTGGATGATATTATTCTGTATGGGACTTTTATTCTTGTTGAGCTAGTCTCCTTTCTAGTCAAATGAAGAAATGTCCGATCCTCTACACACCTCTGTCATAACCTTAGCACGGACCGACATCTCTCTGTGTTTTGCTCTAAGAACCTCTCGCCTGGTTTCTCTATTACTCGTCTTGTGCACTTTGATTTATGTATTCTCCATACTGTTGTCAAGGTAATCTTGCCAAAATCCAAATTTGATTTCCTAATTTTCCAGCTTATAGTATATTAAGCCTTCAGGAAAAGTCCAGATCTCTTTCCTCTCTCACACCCAGTTAGGCTAACTTTAGAACTCACTGCAGGTGTCACCTTTTCCAAGAAGCTGCCCAGATCTCTGTGTTCCTCAGTTACGTTTACGACATTCTTATCATATTGTGCTGACACATGTAGGCTTCTCTGTCTGCAATAAAGTGTGACATGCCTGAGGAGGAGTTGGCTGTTTTCCTAAGAACACGTGGCTCTCTTAGGCTCATGGTGCTGTTGGGTCTCAGTTTTCTGATCAGATCCTCAAATGCCCAAAAGATTTTTAATTAAGGTAAATGTAATTGATGCCTCACCCCATGGTTTTTATTTTTCGGATATATCCTAATGCATTAGAAGATGTGCCTTATTTTCTTTCCTTTAAGAAGAAACATTAGGTTAGTTTGCTTTTAAAATGAACAAAGTGGTTTATAAATGTATTTGTAAGGAGATGATGTAAAGTTTTTACTTCCTATACCTGATAGTAGATACTCAGATGTTTATATTAGGCATTTCCCCAGTACCTCCCCTTGTGTTGAGAGTAATTTTTATATCAAGACCCTTATTTCATTTTGAAAAGCAAGAAATACATTTTATGCTGATGATATTAGTTACTTATCTTTAGCATTTGTCCAAAATAAAGAATAAGTATAACCTAGTGATTTAAAATATATGTTTTTGAGTAAGCCAGATGTTGGATCAAATCCTGGCTCCACCATTTACTGACTGTGTGACTTTGAGTAAATTATCTAAACCCTGTAAGTCCATGTGCCTCATCTGCAAAATGAGGACAAAAACAGGCCCTTCTTCATGGAGTCGTAGTGGAGAAGAAATCAAACAATAGACAGGGAATATTTAGTACAATGCCAAGAAACTGGTCAAATGGTCATAGTCACACGACTGCCTCAGGGTAGACTGTTTTCTTGCAGACATATGATCTCAGGGCATTTTCAGGAATTCCAGCCCTAGGATCCATGTGGAAAATCCAAATTTGTTATCCAAAAACAACGATGGTCTCAGTGAATGTCTACTCCTCTACAAGTGTTTTGTTATAATTATTTAAACATATCAGCTTCTAGATGGGAAAAAGTGGAAGAAGGTTCAAGAAGTCTTCCCTCAGAAGCACACACGTATGAGAAGGAAATGGATACACCAAAATTACCTCAATATAGTGATCATAACAGAATGCAAAACTTGAATTTATTAAGAACTCAAGCCAATATCATGACAGAAAAACCTGTTACTAGTATAAAGGTTGACCACATAAGAGAGACCTCTGAATTTATCTAGGTGGATGTCAAGATGTCATTGATTTTATAAGATTCATTTTTTTAGAGTAAGAAAGAAGAACATTAGAATTCTGGGATCAACAAAGATGTTGGGGAATAAATAGAAATAGTAAATACAGCATCTAAAACATTACCAAAATGAATCAACAAAGGTCAGTTAATACACATATGTTAATACATATCGTCCACATGTGGACGATACATTAGCGTTCAAAATAGACAGAATATTTGCCTTTAAGAAGCATACATCTTAATTGGGGAAGCAGAGGGCTCCAAAAACATATCAATAGCTATCAAGACATGTGATATTGGTTAAGTGCTATGAATGATGAACTATGGCAATATGATAGGAGATGAATATGGGTGGTAGAGAAAGCTTCTCTGAGATGACATATAAGTTGAAAAGTAGATGAAGAGAGGGAGGCAGAAAACAAAAATCTGGGGGAAAAGCATTACAAGAAGAAGTAATATCAAGTATAAAAGCCTCTAGTTTGCAGGTTAAGGTACAAAAAGATCACTGTGTTGAGATCATAGCAATTGAGGCTGAGGAATGGAGAGAGAGAGAGCGTCAGAGCCTGTTTGGAGATGGACCATGGAGAGCCCTAAAGTCCAAGTCTGGATTTTATTCTAAATTTACGAAGGCCATAGGAAGAGTTTAAGAAGGGGAAGTGATTTAAGGTATTTTTTCCTTGAAAGATCCCTCTGTCTGCTAGGTGGTGGATGGCCTCTAGGCATCCAAAAGTGGAGACAAGGAAACCAACTAAGAAACAACAGTTCAGGAAGAAGATGATGATGGCTTAGACTGGGAGCAGTGAAAATGGTAGAATTATTCACATCTGGGATCTATTTTGTACCCAAAGTGGATTTGCAATACAAGTGAGAGAGGAATCACCGACATTTTTTTTTATCTGAGCTGCTAGGTATAGTCGTGTTATTTGCAGAGAAAGGGAAGGCTTTGAGGAGCAGATTGGATGGTAATGTGGGCAAATAAGTGATTCTCTTTTGGTTCTGTTCAGTTGCTTATGATGTAAAGTGGGACGTTGGATACAGAAGTCTAGAAGTCAGAGGGGAAGTCTGAGGTGTATAGATGTGATGGTCTTTGGAATGCAGATGGATGTGAAGCCCCGGAACTGGGTAGATCACCCAGGTTGAGAGTGTACAGGGCTGTGGGCAAAACTTGGGGCAAAGCATCATTTACAGGTCTGGGAGGAGAGCCCACAAAAAAGACAAAGAAGAAATGGCCAGAGGAGTCTTCAGGAACAGCCAGATTTCAGTTAGAGCAAGAAGACCAAGGCAATGTTTTGAGAAGAGTTTATGCTTATAGATGAACTTGGTGATGACAGATTAAGTTCCATTGACATTAGGGAGGAGTGCAGGGGAGATGGAGGCATGGGACATGAGGAATGTTGCATTTGCTTTCAATGGTGTATGATCTGTGAGGCTCAGATTTCTGAAGATGACTGAGATAAAAGTAGTGCAGAGAATGATGAACTTTCTTAAAAACAAAGGGCGCCATGGAGGTGGGATGTTGGCAAAGAAGAGGAAAGAGTTCATTAAAGCACCCAGCCATTGACTTCTCAGTGCACTGCTAGACTGAGGCTGCATTGATGACATAGAATCAGTGTTTGGTTTATCTTATCTCTCTATTTTCTTATTTGGGAAGAGTGGCATATTACAAAAAGCAGTTGCTAGACATGCATATTTAAATGTAGCAAAAATCGAGGTGGTAGACAAGATAAAGTTAGTCAAATTAATGTACTAATAATTTATCCTCAGGAAATGCAAACCCCTGTTGTAGTTCTTCTCCTATTCATACAAATGTAATTAGAGCACTGATAATGCAGGGAAACCACAGGACTGGAATTGAGAGCAATCTGGTGTATAAGGAAAGAAGCATTGATGATTTTAAGTTCCTTTCTCCTCTGCTTCTTGATATTTCTATATCTGTAAACCCAATTTTCACTTCCCCTTTCTATGAAGCTAATAGTTAGATCTTATCTCTTTACCTACATTTAAAATATCCACTATTACCTCTAAAATTCGCTTCCTTGTCCATTGTTTAAGCAGATGGTCACTGCCTCCCACTGATATGCCACGTTGTGGTACATGAGCTGACTGGCTTGGTGGCAGTTTTTGTTACACGAGCCATGCCTTTTCCATCAATCGCTACAAGTGATAATTGGCAATGCCCTAAGATAAGCAGTTGGGAGCCTTACTGTCTAGAGAATGTGATGGATATTCATAGAGGAATTTAAGGGTCACCAATTTAACACCCTACTTTTCAAAATGCACTCATATTCTAGTTTGTTTGTAATTGTTGGTAATATTTTCCTTTCCTTTGTGGATAAGCTACTTTCACCCTTATTGAACATGTTCTTTGAGAGTAGTTTAATATTTTTATTGCAGCTCCAAGTCTACATAATCTATTTGCACGTCCTCCTTATTTACATCTTTTTCTTGTCTGTCAATAAAGTACATCTTAGATATATATTCAGTCTCCTCTTTAGCTCAAATACTGTCAATTAGGTTGATTAGACTATGTTCCCAGTATTGCCTCTAATGGAAAACTAGCCCAAATGCAGAAAGGAAGTGGCATGACTTGGTCATAAACATAATGAACCTGATATAGTCTGCATTGCATTTTAAATTTGAATATGGGTATAATTGGTACATTTTTTGTATTAAATCACTGAGCTTTTGAATTTAGGCTTAGCCCAATATATTTTCAGTTTTTAATTTAAGTTGCATAAAAATTCATCTTGTTTCTTAATAAAATTATTGTTAACATTTCATTTAATTCATTGTTTTAAGCCTTTATCAAGCATACCCCCTGTCTGCTGATCTGATGGTATACTGACCCTCGGTGAACAGTCTAATCTAACACATACACCAAGACTACAAACAAAGTCTAACACATACACCAAGGGTGTAATTCTGCCTTCCTCCTCACCTGCCCATCAACATAAAATAAAAATTTTTAAAGTGTCTTATGATACATTCTTATCCCCATTCTGCACGTAACTCTGGGTCCCTTTCTGTCATTTTGGTTTGCTTTATTATATGACTCCCCTTATACATTAGCTGAACCTGCCCAAACCATAGAAGTGGTTTTCTTCACAGTTACAAAATATTTTGAGGTCAGTTTTCTTCTGTGGAAATTGGAATTCATATTGGAGGGTAACTTGCTCTTCTTTGGGGCCATCAATCTGCACAACCTCATGTGTTTGATTTGGACTTTAGACACTCTCTCTCTGCGTCTGTACAATACCTAGAATGCTGTTCACATGGTTGAATATTAGTGATTGTCCAGACAGATAATAAAGCAGAGAACAATTGGTTGTCTGTTAAACAATCTACCTTAGAACAATCTTGAATGGAGGGAGCAAAGTAAAGAGTTCTCCTGACCCTTCAGCTCTTCTTATCCCTTGGGTGGCACATAAGACAAAGAAGCTCATTTGTGAGCGTTTATGGGCAATTTTAAGAGTAGTGAGAAAGATGACTTTTTTCTCCTCGGAGTGGCCTACTTACTGATTTAAGTATTTAAATGAGCATTCTCTCTCCACTGGGACTGAATGGACAATTAGTCAAGCTTTAAGTAAATTAATCTACCTTAGAAATTCTATCAGCAGGAGGAATTCAAATATGTGCAGCGGAGGATTTGGCTAGTACCAGATATGTCTGCTCCTTTAAAAAAATAATGCCATACTTTGGGTTTAAATCCAACCAGTTTGGGTCATGAAAAGGGCTACTAGAAGGATGATCTTAATTAAAATGAATCCTTTTCAAAGTGCTTCTAACTAAAATATTTGTGTCATTGTTTTAGATAAAATTATCTTGCATTGTTTACTCACATATGTAAAAATAGGTGTAGATAAAAGACTAGAAGGAAATTCATTGCAACATTAAAAGTAATTGTCCCTGGACCTGAGTTTAACAGAGAATTTTTTGTCTTATATGTATGTATTTTCTTTTTATTTACATTGATCCTGTATTGATTTGTGATTACTTATGTATTGCTTTGATAATAATATATTTTAAATCAGTTTAATAATTTAAAAAGTAAAAGTATTTTAGTACATGTATATGTGTGTGTGTATAGATATATAATATTTAAAAATCTTGATTTGAAATTAGGGAAGTGATTTTTTTAATAGTGGGTAATGGGAGTATACATTAAAAACATATAATGAATGGGAGTCTTAGGTAATGGCAAAAAAGTGCTAATGACCTGCATAAGCACTGAATGCAAGATGCAAATGAGCAGCCTAGATTTAAAAATTATAAAACAGACTGACACCATGGAGCACATTTTAGGTCTGTCAATATCTGTTAGATTAGAGCGCTGCCATTAGTGATACCTACTCAAGCCTTAAGTGGTGATTGAGTAGAGAGTTGAAGGAGTGGCAGGCAGTGCTTCTTAGAGGAGGTGAAAATGATCAGTCTTAAAGGATGAGGTGTAGACTTTGATGAGGTAATTTTCATGTGAGCATGTATGTGTGCATTTATATGTGTGTGCATGAGCACAGAGGCCAGTGTGTTTGGACCTCTTGGAGGGGGAGAGGTAACCAAGGGATAAATGCACCTCAACCTCAGGTGAGCTCAATTAGATTAAGGCAATCTGCCCTTATGTAGGGGTTTCTCAGGAGCAGCACTATTAGCATTTTGGGCTGGATAATTCTTTGTTGTCGGGGCTGTCCTGTGCTTTGTAGGATGTTTAGCAGCATCCGTGGCCTCGGCCTACCCTAGTAGCACCTCCAACCCGTCATTACACTCAAAAATGTCTCCAGATGTTGCCAAATGTTCCCTGGGGGGCCAAATTTCCCCAGGATGAGACACACTGCTCTATCTGCTTATAAGAGGTGAACTATTTCGGGGGAAAAGACTATCACCCAGGGGCTCTGTAATCTTTTCATATACAAATTCTGACGTTCAGTCAAAGAAATAAGAAACAGGACCAAGGAAACAATAACAGACAATAGAAACAGAGTCATAAATGACCCGGTTATTGAGATTATCAGATACAGGTATTATAATAACTATAACAAATATAGTCAAGAAAAAGGATGGCAAGATGAGTAATTAGACAATATCCAGTCTGTAGCACAGAGCTTAAAAAATATTGCTTTCACTGACTTTCACTCATGGTGGTTTGTTTCCTTGTGTGTGCATTTGTTGGTCTTCAATTGTGAATTTATACGTGGTTTATCCTAAACTCTGGAAAATCTTGAAGGCTGAATTCAGGACTCTTTCTTTCGTGGAGGATTTGTGTTAGTTTCTCACAGGTTATTATTGATCTTGTCTCTGTTTAGCCCTCTTTCCAGGGGCCCCAGTTTGCTCAAGGAGTCTCAAGTTCAGCGTCTCCACTTTTTTGACTTGAAATGCTGCTATCAGCTTTTACTCTCAGGACCCCTTTCATGGTACTTGCTCTTGTGCCAGCTCGTAGTTTTTGTTTTGGGGTTTCTAGGAGAAATACATTACTTCCCATAACCCCAGCAATGGAACAAACACTTTTGTTTTTAGGTACAATATGTTATTTGCTCTTCATATTGCTAGAAGCTAAAGCCTCTATACTGTGTACTTCATTGTAATGTATCTTTTGTAATGCTATTTAAAAAAGTGAAAATTAATAAAAAGTCACATTAAAATCACATCTCCCCACCAAAAAATAAATAAAATTGCAAATTAAGGGGAAGATAAACAAGAAACAGATTTAGAAGAGAATAAGGTTAGAATGTTTATTAACTACACTTCCCACAAAGCAGTTGTCATTTTCTGGCAAAAAAGAAAGAATATGCAAATTAAAACTCCCAGTGGAGTTAATGCAATGTCTCATTACATAACACATGATGGCCAAGCCATCAATCCTTTGGACTCTCAGGCAATCAGATGTATTTAAGCCAAAGACGACTCAAGATGAAAGTAATCAGGGTTCCTCCGACACAGCTTTTGGTGGGATGTAGAGCTTACCACTGTTTAAAACATCTAATTGCTTAGCCTTTCTTTGTTCTCTTTTATTGCTTCATTTCATTCCCTGAATAGCTTTTGCAGTAGTGATGTGAACTATTATTGCTAGGACTGATTGAATAGTCTGTTTCTTTTGATAATCATCAGGTGAAAGCAAAAGTCATTTCACTGCAGAGCTGATATTGCCATTTCCTGTAACTTCAAAGAAGACATTGCTTTTCAAACAATGGCATGGATGTTTTTGACAATTAGCAATGACATATGATTTTGTTTTGTTTTGTTTTTGTTTTTCCGTATTCACGTCTTTGATTTCATCGAAGGTTTGAATGAGAGAGATACATAAGCACAGTTTAACTCATAACATAAAGGGACTCAAAGTAAGCTCGGGTCCTATTTCAAGCAAATGACAATTTATCCTACATTTTCTATAGTCAGGGAGATGTGGGGCTTTGCATGAAGGTCCTGAATTTCAAATACCTTTATTTTCTGACATTTTTCCATTGCCGATGTAGACAGATAATCATGTGTTGTGTTCTTTCTCTTTCAACAACACCCTCCTCTCTTCCTCTTTCCTATAATTGGAAGCATATTTTCCTCTCTTCTTCCATCTCTACACTAGCCCTTTGATATTGTTATCAAAATGGAATATCTCCTCTTATTTGGTAGAGTCTAGGGAGCATAAAGCACCCTCCTTTCTTTTCTCATCATTCAGTTTTTCTAGGTGCCCAAGTTTATCCACGAAAGTCTCTATGGTCTCTCCTCTATTTACGTATCTTGAAATAGTGAAAAAGATGGCCAAGGAATTTTTCTTGTATGTTTTCCCACAGTCTCTGAAGTGTTTCCATGACTTTTAACTATTGTCTTTTGCTTTTACAGGCAATATTCATTGTATTCAGCTGTATTTCTATACTTAACTACTTTTACTTCCTGGCCAATGGTAGGAAGTGTTTATCTTAGTTTCTCTAGAAAAGAAATTGATTTGAAAGGAACCACAAGCAGTTGGCTTTCTATTTGTGATTAAATATTCAATCTTAATATTTAAATAGAAGATGAATAAATTAGCATGATTTTTATACGTGCAGTGCATAGTAATAGTCTTTGAGAAAAAATTACAAGTAATACCGTGGTAGCTACCATTGGAATCTAACAAATTATACAACATGACCAGACATATTTGGAACATTTAACTAAAACATAGATCTGATAGCTACAGTTGGTGCAGGTATATGAATCTAATTCTGTGATTATGTCTGAGACACTTTAGAGATCATTTAGTCCAACAGCTTTGCATTTAGAACAGGAAACTGAATCTGTGAAAAGCAAAAGTGACTAGCCCAGGCTAGATAGGACCATTTATTGAAAAATCAACCTCTCCCCACTGCACTGTAATGTCACCTCTGTCGTAAATCAAGTGGCCTTATATTAATGGGTCTTTTTCCAGTATTTTTTATTGTTTCATTTGTCTGATTTTTACCAGCAATATACTCTTAACTACTGTAACTTTATAGTATGTCTTAAAATCCAATGTTATAATTTCTCCACCCATTTTTCTTCTTATAGCAATGCTATGGCTGTTTTTATCCTTTTTCATTTATATACCATTAATTTACCTGAAGATCTAGGAATGCATTAAATCTATACATCAATTGCTGGAAAATTAATAGTATTAAGGTTCTAATTTATAAACATGGTATACCCTTCCTTCTATTTTTATATTCTTTAACTTTACTTACTAATTTATAGTTTTCTATTTAGAGGTCTTGACATCTTTCATGAGTATCCCCATTTTATGTTTTTATGTTATTAAAAATTATATTATTGGGGCCTTCCCAGTTGCATGGTGGTTAAGTTCACTCATTCCGCTTCAGCAGCCCAGGGTTTGTGGGTTTGGATCATGAGCACGGACCTATACACCACTCATCAAGCCATGTTGTGGCAGCATCCCACATACAAAATAGAGAAAGATTGGCAACAGATGATAGCTCAGGGCCAGCCTTCCTCACACACACAAAAAATTACATTATTAAAAAATTTATGGGGCCAGCCGCTAGCGTAGTGTTTGATTTCACACACTCCGCTTCGGCGGCCTGGGGTTTGCGGGTTTGGATCCTGGGCGTGGACCTTCACACTGCTTATCAGGCCAGACTGTGGCGGCATCCCATGTGCAGATTGGAGGAAAACTGGCACAGATGTCAGCTAAGGGACAATCTTCCTCAAGCAAAAAGAGGAGGATTGGCAACGGACATTGGCTCAGGGCCAATCTTCCTCACCAGCACCCCCAAAAATTTTATGTCTAAATATTTGTTCCTGCTAAATAAAAATACAACTAAATTTTTAAGTATTAACCACTATGTCTTATGAATTTGCTAAATTTACTTGTTAATTTTAATAGTGTATATGTGGGGTTTTTTTTGACTTTCTACCAACATAATCATGCTGTACGTGAATAATGACTGTTATTTCTGTCTTTCTTTACATTTTTTATTTCTTTTTCTTGCTTTAGAGCACTAGATAAGATGTCTGTATAATGTTGATTAAAAATAGAGATAGTGGATATTCTTTTCTTGCTCCCAGTCTTGGGGAAAATGTTTTCAGTATTTTACTTCTATATGTGATATTTGCTATAGATTTATTTTAGATTACTTTCATCAAAATAAGGAAGTTACCTTCTATTCGTTTACTTTTTTTTCCTCATGAAGGAGTTTTGAATATTATCAAATATGTAGTGGCATCTATTGAGATGATAAAATGCTTTTTCTGTTAATGTGATGAATTATTTTGATAGATTTTTAAATGTTAAACCAACCTTTTAATCCTAGACTAAACCTATTTGGATCTGATTCTGTTTGCAAATTGCTGAATTCAAAGTTCGTAAGAGAGATTGTTTGTAACATCCTTTTCCTGTAATGTCTTTGTGTGATTTTGTTGTCAAGGTTATTCTAGCATCATAATATTTAAATTCTAGACTTAGTTTGACCTTTACAGGACAGCGTTTTAATTCTATAGATTTTTTTCATTTGGATTTTACTGTATATTTACTTTTTGTTTTACATTTCTTTATTTTAGTGTTTATGTTTTGGATCATATTCCTTTTGTGTGAAGAACATTTTGTTTAATATTTTTGTTTAATATTTCTTCTGAGAAGGCTCTTCTGCTCACAACTTCTTTTAGTTTTTGTTTGTCTGGAAATGTTCTCATTTTGTCATCAAATGAGAAGAATATTTCTGTTAGGCCTGGAGTTCTAATTTTCCAGTCTCTTTCAGAATTTTAAAGTGTCATTCCATTGCCATCTGGCTTAAGCATTTATTTTGGTAATTCAATCGTTAATCTTCTTGTTTTCTCCTTTGAAGGTAATGCATCTTTTTAGCTCTGACTACTTTTAAGATTTTCTCTTTGTCTTTTAGCAATTGACTATGCTGTGTCTCAGCTATGGTGTGTGATTTTATTTTTATTTTTTCTCTTTAAGCTTCATGAAGCCTCTTGAATCTGTAACTTAAAGTCTTTTGGTACTTGTTTTAGTTTGCTAGGGCTGCCATAACAAAGTACTACTGAGTGGGTGGCTTACAACAGAAGTTTATTTCCTCACAGTCCTGGAGGCTAGGAGTCCAAGATCAAAGTGTCAGCAAGGTTGACGTCTTCTGAAGCCACTCTCCTTGGTTTGTAGATGACCATCTTCTCTCTGTGTCTTCACTTAGTCTTCCCTCTGTGTGTCTCTGTGTTCTAGTCTTCTCTTCTTATAAAATCACCAGAATTGGGGCCTACTCTAATGCTCTTATTTAATCTTAATTACCTCTTTAAAGATCCTATCTCCAAATATAGTCACATTCTGAGTTACTGGGGATTAGGATTTCAACATACGAATTTTGGGGGGATAATATTCAGCCCATGACAACACTAGTAGAAGTGTCTTGTTTATTATCTCTTAAAATATTACTTCTGCCTCATTGTATCTTTTCTTCTGGGAACCCAATTAGGTACATGAGATATTATTTTATGTCTAGTGTGTTTCTTATGGTCTTTTTTTCCTCATTCTTTTTATTTTCTATGCTTCAATGTGAATATTTTCTACTGACCTATCTTCCAGTTTACTAATCCTCTCTTCTCCTGTGTCTAATCTACCATTGAATCTCTTTATTCAGTTTTTAATTTCAGTTACTATATTTTTAAATTCAGAATTTCCATTTGATTTTTTTTACAGATACCTGTGAATTTTTCCATTTAGTACTATAGTTTTTTGACTATATTGATCATAGTTATTTTAAAGTCCATGACTGTGAATTCCAGCTTGGTCACCTCTATCATTTTTGGATCTCTTTCTGTTGTCCATCTTTTCTCTTTCATTTTTGCTCATTCTGTCATATCTCTTGACATACCTGTCATTATTTTTATTAAGTATAAATATTGTTTAATAAAACTGATAGAATTTTGTGAATGATGTTATCTTCTTTGAAGAGATAATTTACTTTTTTTTCTGGAAGACATATGTAGAAAGGCAGATAACCTAAATCCAATCAGGGATGGAAATGATTTCTAAAGTGAAAAACTGGGATGTTTATGTGATGTTTGTCAGTGCCCTCCTTCTCAAAGCTCCCTGAATTCCAAATACTGTCTTTCCATCCAGATGAAAAAGCCAAAAGCTCTGTTTAATTTATTCATCTTTATGTGTTGCTTTCTGCTGGATATTTCAACCTCTTGCCCTAAAAAGTTTCAGACTTGATAAATGCATGAAAGAGATTATTTGCTTAGAGGGTAGAACTCACTTCCCTCGTTCCTTTTTCTCTAGGATCTTGGCCACTTAAATCCAGGCTGCCTTAGGAAGCTTTGACTTAATATTATATATTGAATTTTTGCTAATCAAAAATTATTTCTGAGGCTAGAGACAAAATGGAGATAGGACTTTCAGGTGCAAAAGGAGTCTGTTGAAAAGTAATATCAGTACAAAATACCTTTTAAAGAAACAGCCTTACTTAATTTAGAAACCATAAGTTACCATATTATTAGTATAGAAAAACAAGAAAGTGGAAGTTCATATTGAGGGGTAAATATATTAGCTGTGAAAAGATGGTGTACTGCTTCCAATCATACAAAAAATAAAAAATTATAACATATATGCATCTCCTTGTGAAAGTCTTTTACTTTTTAAGCTGTATATTTATTTACTTTTTTTGAATGTTTAAATATTGTGCCACAAACAAATATCACAGTGGTACTTAGGTACTTAGGAATTCCAAACAGTAATACTTAAAAAGTAGATTTTTATTCCAATCTCCTTAAACGTACTTATTAAGTAGGTATTCCCAATTCTGACAATTTTTAAATAGAGAGGTTTAGTTATTTCCTAAGATTATAGAACATATAAGTGGCAGATATTAAATTCTGTCTTAGGTCTTTCTGAGTCCAGAGGACAAACTCTTAATCCTTACCAAAGACTACCTTCTTGGCTTCAGTTTCTTCAGTGATGGGAGCTTACTTCCTTCTATGGCAGTACACTCCATTATGGACTACTCTGATGGGTAGAATGTTATTTATTACAGTATATTAAACTCTGTTTCCTTGTACCTCTTATCTATTAATCCTGGTTATGCTAAATGTGCTGCAAAATGGCAAAGTTAAAACAAGTGTATTATATCCTTAAATTTTAAGTTTATTGAATTTCTGGTATCTTTGGCTGCACAATTCCCAGGCTTCGCATATGTTTGACAACACTTTATTGAATAAATTGGCTTAAATCCTGAATGTACTGTTATAGAATGTTTTCCAAAACTGAATGTAAAATGTGTGGGTAAGTGTATACATAATTATTGATAAAATTTTATTTTTAAAAAGCCATTTAGCTACATAGATAAATTATGTCTGGAGTTTTACTTACACATATTTTTAAATTTTAAAACATTTTTATTTTGAAATAATTTCCAACTTAGAAGATTTAAGGATAGTACAAAGAGCCTTTTTACATGAACCATTTGGGGATAAGTTGCTCCCATGGAGTTCCATCACCCTCAAATTTAAATGTGCATATACACATACATTCTCATGTATGTATACACTTGTATATATATATGCAATGTTCTTTCTAATTTTTTATCATATGGGGAAATCAATATTGGTAGATTCAGAAACAAAGAATAATAAAAAATAAGTTAGTAGAAAATATTTCTTTATGGTATTTTTTTTAATTTTTAAAGATTAGCTTGTTGATGAAAAATGTATTATTTATTATTATATGGATTTCATTATTCAATTTGTAAAATAAATTTGCTAATTATCCTTTATGTGGCAAGAAAGTCCACACTTGTTTCAAATCAATTTAATTAGCATTCCTGAAATGTGTATTAAGGAAGTGATGTATTCACTCACACTTTTGAAATTTTTATTTATTTATTTATTTATTTTATTTTTATTTTATTTATTTATTTTTTTTGTGAGGAAGATCAGCCCTGAGCTAACATCCATGCTAATCCTCCTCTTTTTTTGCTGAGGAAGACTGGCTCTGAGCTAACATCTATTGCCAATCCTCCTCCTTTTTTTCCCCCCAAGCCCCAGCAGATAGTTGTATGTCATAGTTGCACATCCTTCTAGTTGCTGTATGTGGGACGAGGCCTCAGCATGGCCAGAGAAGCAGTGCATCGTGCGCGCCCAGGATCCGAACCCCAAGCCGCCAGCAGTGGAGTGCGCGCGCTTAACTGCTAAGCCACGGGGCCGGCCCCTGAAATTTTTAAAGGGACAAAAAGCAAGAATTTAAAAATGACTGGGCTGATTCCACCCTACCCCTTTGTTGCTCAGATAAACTCATCTTCAAGAAACACTTTCTATAGAAATGTTTCTCTAACAACCACAGCATTCTCTTTCACTGGTAAATAGCATTTGTTGCCTTTGTCTTTCCTTTGGCATTTATCCCATAGAGTCCTTCATGGTGTATTACAGTTGCATATGTTTATTTATAAGCTAGGATGGAATCGTTAAAGTCAATACCAAAGATAAGCCTGGGTGTGATAGGATTTATGTTTGCAGAATACCAAAACCTTGTTTCTGAAGCAAGGTACTGCCCACGGTCCAGTCAATGGGTTTACCAGCTAGGAAGAAGGAGATTCTTACTCTGATCAATATTGGCTGCTTCATGGTGGCCATATTGATTAATTACTTAAGCTCCACATTTCCTACGTCATTCACTGACTTTTTAACCTTGAACCTGTCGCTTAGTTTCTGATTTATATTGGTAAATGTGTGATATTGTTACCAGTAATTTATAGAATTTTTGTTAGAAAAAAATGAATCTTGAGTAATTTTAGTTGTTGTTATAGAAACTATCTTAAGGTTGACATGCTGAGATAATCTAATTTAGAGGTCTAATAGACCTCCTCTGTGATGTTTAGCTCGATAACTTGGAAAACCTTTGGAGAAAAGTGAGGCCTGGTGCTCCCATTTCCCATTTTCAACTTTAGACACTCTAGGGCAGATGACAGAAAATTATATTAGTACAACATTTGCTTAAATGCCTTATTTCCGCACATAGTCCATGACTGATTACTTTAATCCTTGTGTACTAAGAAAGCACCAACAGAAAGACTGACATTTATCCATGCTTTAAAAAGTCATGAGCAATTCTTCCTTGGCTAGCAATTGATCTGTAATGTCAATGTGGCTTGGATTTTAAGAGGTCTCACTGCCCATTTTGAAATGGAAGGTGAAAGGTGACTCTTCACTTTCGAATGTCTGATGAAAGATTACTTTATTCTCACAAAAAAAAATATTTGTACTTAGATGAAATGGTACAGAATGTTACAGTTCTCAAGTGTTTAATTCCTTCACACAGAAATTTCAAGGGAACTTAGGATGCATTTGGCAGGAGCTTTCTCTAGTTCAATCAGGTTGCTATGGTAAACCTATTATTTTAGGCAAAGGAAGACTGTGTTAGTAAAGTGCAAATCTCTTTTCTGTTTTATGTGAGCCTCTAATTACTCTCCAACTATTGAGTATGTACTGCAACTGTGGGTTTTACCATTTTAAAAAGTGAAAAAAAATAAGGTCATGGAGAGTGTGCCTGCTGTTACCATGATGGCAGGTGCATTTGGTGATACAGTGCTCTTCTTAAATAACCTCGTTTTGGATCAGGAAATACATTTTTTTTTTAATAGAGAAATGGAACAAGAAAAGAAAGGAAAAGATTTTATGTGAGTAATTGAAATGCAAGTCTTGCAACATGTGTTTTATATAAAAATCTGAATAACAATATCTAGTATTTATTGAGCACTTACTATAGGCCAGGCCCTGTAGTATGTACTTTATATGCTTTAGAACATTTAGCCTTTACAATAATCCTATGTTATCAGTATTATTATTAGTATTATTCCCATTATGCAACCACAATAAATGATATTTAACCTATTCTTCCAAGGAATCATATTTAATGGTAGATGTGCAAAGATTAAAATCCAGATTTATTTAAAGTCAGAGTGTATGCTTTTAATTGTATCTGTGCCATAAAACTTATTTCCTTTCCCTTTTGCCTGGTTGATATTTAACAAACACTCTAATACTCATCCCCAAGTCACCTTTGCCAGGAACCTTCTCTAAGCCTACAAGGTGTGTGTGCTCATGTATTTTACCTTTACTCCCTCTACTATTCCATGTTTTTAAACATCCTTATTAATTTTATATCTTTAGTATCTAGCATGATACTTAACTCATAGTTGATATTCACAGTGTGTTTGTTGAATGAATGACTGAGGGAGTGATCAAATTAATGCAGATATTCAAGGTTGATGAGCCTGGTTGAATCCATTCTTGAGCAAGAACGCATGTGTGTTCTCTATGTGGTGTAGTTTGAAGGAAGTTAAAATCATCCTCCAGCTAGACACCTCAAATGTGAGCATATAGGTAGAAATGATTTGTGTGTGTGTGTGTTGTTTTCAGTTGCAGCTTCTGGAGATGATTTCAGTCTTTAACAGTCACAGTTCAGGTCCACACATCTACCATGTGGTGTCTGAAAATTCCAGATTTTCACTCCTTCACAAATGCACAATCATGTTACTGGTGGTAATGGAGAAGAGAAGATTGAATTGGTTGTTAACACCTCATGAAGTATGCTTTTACCCAATTAGTTAATCAGAGGACTGTCTCCTGACTCTTAATCCGTGAGGCTAGTGGTAGTGTTGCCTTGTTTATCTTTGTATCTCCCCAGCTAGCGTGGAGTAACTACTCACTGCTGATTTCAAGGCTGTGCCCTGTGGAAATGAGACCTTAAAAAGAGAAGTTTGAAGAGAGTGAGGGAAGAAGAAGGCAAGCTCTAAAGCTTGAGAGACTTGTCATGGTTAAGATTGTGCCAAAAAAGGAATCCAAGAAGAAAAGAAATACCGGGAAGAAAGAGTGAGTGTGTGTGTGTGTGTGTGTGTGTGTGTGTGTGTGATATTGTGCAGAGTGGTTGGGGGCAAGGGAGGGAGTAGATGGTCAACAGGAGGACTAGGAGGGAAAGGAAGAGGATGAGGAGAAAGACATATATAGCCTAAAAAACAAAGGTTGTTGTCTTCGCAATTTCACAGTTGGCCTTATACCGGTTTCAGAAAATTAGCCTCTACCAGAGATTAACACCTTTTCTTCAGGCAATGCTTCCTGGTGTCTCTCCATTTTCATTAGAAAACAGTCACCTAAGCATTCTTAACTATTATAAAGGGCAGATAACAGTAGCTATAGAAATGGCTGAGGAATAAGAGATTACCTTCCTATCCCCTCCTTACTCTGTGACCTTGAGAGACGACCTTTGGATCCCCTGTTCACTGTGTGACCTTGAGCAAGTCACGTACTATCTCACTCTCAGAGCTTTATTTTCCTCATCTGTAAATTGCGGGGCTGCTTGGACTTGAGCATCCTCCATGATTTTTCTGTCTCTAACAATCTCCAATTTTGTGAAATAATTAAATGATTATTTCTACTGTAGCTGCACTCCAGCAGGGTTAATAGGGATGAAAACTAGTGAAATTACTAAATAAAGTTTTGATCTTTCAATTTCTAAAAATGTGAATGAGACAATATACCTTTTAAAAAAGTTTCAAACTACTCTTTTTATTTCATCTTATAATTTAGTGGTACAGAGTTATGCTATATGTAGAATGAAAGTCCTACTTTCTCTTGCTTTAGTATTACAATAATGATATTTTGTCTGCATATACCTTGCAGCATCTTGTGGGCAAAATCCAAAAAACCATAAATGAGAGTTTCTTCCAGGCTATGTCAGGTAAAATATTAGTAACTTAAAGATTTCAGAAATTTCAAGTATTTTAATGAACCAGGTGACTTCCCAACAAAGTATAATTATTTTGAATTTGCAGTTTATTTCCATGGGATTTACTAAGAGATATAAATAATTTACTATCAATAATGATCATCATGTATTATTTCTATTGTAAATGATCCATTTTTGTCCTTGGTGTATTTCTCTTGTGGGTGTACATTATTGGTTATTTATATATGTGCTCATGTATGTAGTAATTTTTACTTATCTGTCTTATTTGTGCAAAGATTTTGTCTCAGTTTATTGTTTATGTTTCAGTCTTGCTTATGTTATTTGTTGCTTTAAATAAACTGAATATTGAATATTTTATGGTTGAATTTATCAATGTTTTCCTTTCTGTTTCTGGTTTGTTGTCACGTTTAGAATAGCCTTTCCCACCTGAGGGTTATGAAAACTCCCTCCTATATTCCTGTCTAGTATTTTATGTTTTAAACTTTTATATTTAAGTGTTCAATCCATTGGGAATTTATTTAGTTGTAATGAGTTAAGTAAAGAGACTGACTATTTTTGCAACATGGCTCACCGATTATACCAGCCTTGTTTCTGGAATCATCCATTATGCCCAGAAAAGTATGTAGCATGTTAATTTATAGCATTGTGAATCATTATAAAGTAATCACACCCCAAACCATGACCCAGGTGCAGAAATAGAACAATGCCAGAATCCCAAGAGTGCCCCCATGCCTCTCCCCAGTTACCGCATACGCCCTCCCCTGAAAAGATGACCATTATTCTCACTTTCATGGTAATCACCTCTATGCCTTTCTTTAAAGTTTTCCAGCTAAATATATATTCCCAAACATGGTAGTTTTAGACTTGCCTGTTTTGAAATTATACCACCAAACAATATGCGTTATTTTGTGGCTGACTTCTTGCACTCTACATTATGTTTTGAAGATTCAAGCACGATGTGGCAAGTAGTGGTGCTTCCTTCATGTTAGCTGTTGTACAGTGTTTTAAGAATATGACTGACATTTATCTATCCTATTATTGATGAACATTTGGGACATTTCTCCTTTGAGACTATAGGAATAGTGTTGCTATGATTATTCTGGAATATCTCCTGGTACAAATATGTATACTTTTCTTCAGGGAATATAACCAAGAATTGAGTTGCTGGTTCATAGATTATGCATATTGACTTTACTAGATAATGTTAAACATTCTCCCAAAATAGTCTACCAATTTATACTTCCACTAGCTGTAAAAAAAAAAGTGCACTGTGTTTCCAAATCACTGCCAAATCTTTCTATGGTCAGTTCTTAAATGTTTATTAATCTGATTGGTTTGGGATAGAATCTCATTGTGATTTTAGTTCGCATTTCCCATATGATTAAGAGGGGAGCATCTTTTCATAGGTCTGCTGACCATATGAATTTCCCATTAAAATGAATATTTAAAATTTTTGACCTTTCAATTTTATTATAATAATAAATTTTTAATTATGAAAAGAAGTCAGTAATGTTGCTCAAAATAATTGTGTTTAATATTTGGCAATATCCTTCTTCAGCATTTTTATTTGGTGTTAATACTTAGTGAAATGAAATAAGCTATACAGGATAGCAGAAATTACAGATTTATGTATCTTTTGTTTAACATTATACTCCCATATCTAATCAAGTGCTTCACATAAAATAGATTCTTAATCAATATTTGTTGAATTTCATATAAGAAATATTTTGGAGTAAATGCATCAGGGTTTTACATTTTAATCTAGTACTTGTAGAAAATGTATTCCAAGGCAAACATATATACATCTTTGAAAGATGTTTAGCTATCTTAATGGTTGTGAGAAAATGTAAATTTATATTAAATGAGATAAATTTTATTTATTTATTTTGTTTAGGTTTTTTTTTGTTTTTGTTTTTGTGAGGAAGATTAGCCCTGAGGTAACATCCATGCCAATCCTCCTCTTTTTGCTGAGGAAGACTGGCCCTGGGCTAACATCTGTGCCCATCTTCCTCCACTGTATATGGGATGCTGCCACAGCGTGACCTCACAAGCGGGTACGTCGGTCCGTGCCTGGGTTCCGAACCAGGGCTGCCAGCAGCGGAGCCCATGCACTTAACCGCTAAGCCACAGGGCCAGCCCCTATTTTATTTTTTTAAATGATTAGTTGTGCATAGAGCTATAAACTCTGCCCTTTGTCAGTGTCTTGATTTAGAGTTTTTCTTTATTTTATAGAAGTTAAGCGTCAAATTTGAAATGGTTAAGTAAAATCTATTTTAATAGAACTTCTAGATATCTGCCTTGGTTCATTACTCCTCTTTGCTAGAGTATAATAAGCCTTAAAATATAATTCATAGGGATTGCAGTTCCTTATAAAATGATGTCATTGGACTGACTTTGTGTATGTGTTTAAATATTATCTGCTTTATTAAAATTTAATAGGAGTGGGCAGACTCAGTGCAGAGTAAATTTCAGATAAGTTTTGGTTGGATAATATTGATGATGTTGACTGCATTAATTTCTCAGACAGTTATTTCTACCCTCTCCATCGATTCCTGAATTGTATTTTTAAGAATTACTTGGTTTATTTGTATTTCTTTGAGTATATCTTTCTTTAGATTTTCTTCTCAATTTGTTATATAAAATAGCACTTATTAATGCTGGACATGCAAGCCTCCATTACCCTTCATTCTTACTTATGAGAATTTTAATTTGATAGTCATTTGAGAAACCAAAGTTATATCTTCATAGCATTAAAATAGTCATTGAAATAATAATATCATTTAGTAAATAAAGGAAAGAGATTGGACTCAATTTCTTATTTTAAAAAAAGGCAATAAATCTGTATGTCAGTGTTTCCTACTACATCAACAGAGAACTTTGCTGGCTGCTAACACGATATAGATCTCACCATCAGTCTGGAACATGAAGAGCTCACTATTTATGGTAGGGTTCAGGCATGTACTACTTATCTAGTATGAAGCTTGCATTCAATGATCTACTAGTGATGTGAACAAAGTACTATGGAATCAGAGAGAGGGAGCAGTTCTGCCAGATAACCAGACAGGGATGGCAAGGAAGGTTTCATAGAGGAGATAAGATTCCAGCTGGCTGTTGATCACTAGGTATGATTTTATAGAGAAAATGGTAGAGTGCACAACAGAGAGAAGAAATGAAGAACATAAGTAAAGTCTCTGAGCATGAGTGCATTGTGAACATTGGATATATGCTTGGAAAGGCGAGTGGGACCAAGTGTGGAGAGCTCTGTTGAGGAATTGGATCTCTGCCTTAAAGGTCACATGGAATTATCTCTTGAAAGAGGATTATGGTATTATAAGTATTTAGGTAATTAGGTATTATAGGCAAAACATATTATAGGTATGTTTTAAGAAAGTGGATTTTAGGAAATTTCAAATTGAAACGAGAAGAATAGTTAATTAAAAGAAGGAAGAAATCAAATACATCATCAGGTTTTTTTAAGATTTGGTGACCGATTAGATGATGGTGACTTTCTCTTAGATAAATGGACCCGGAAAGAGGAGTAGGTTTGTGAATAAAGATGATGAATTTGTTATGGGACATATTTCATTGATGAAACTGTGGGAAACACAAATGAACATGGTCAGTCAATTGGAAATGCATATGTATTCCAGGAGAGACATCGTATTCTAAATTTAAGTCCTACCATTAAAGCTCATGCCTTGTGTGATTATTACTAAACTATTTACATGTGATTATTGTTTAGTGCATCCATTCAATAAATATTGATTCAAACATTACGAGGACATATGAGAAGTGCAGTTAATACTGCTGGTATTTGTGAAGGTGTATGAGTAGGAGGGTGCAAGCATCACAGATTTGGTGAAATTTACTTTGGATCTTGAAGGGTGAGTGGAAATTTACCTGGCAGGTATATGTCCTGGTAGTGACCGGATCAAAGTTGTGAACTGAGACAGCAAAATCATGCACTTTAGAAATGTGGACTGCATGAAGAATTTATTCTTCTTTACATTTCTGTCTGCAATAAATTAGCCTTTCTTGATGTGTGATTTTTCACCTTTCCATCAGAAGCTACTGTATCCTATAAACTATATTAGGATTGCATCCATAAAGTTACTCCAGCTAATAGTTGCCTTAATATATTATTTAAAAACTCTAACATATACAAGGCCAAAAAAAAAAAAAGAATTGCAAAATGGCTAATTATTCTCTGATATTTGAAAAAAAGTTTTTGAATTACCATTTATCAGGGAAAAAAATGTACCTAGGAACAATTATTAACACTTTACTGTCCAATTTAATAGAAGAAATTTAAGATAGAGACTATCCACGATGTAAACAGTGAAATGTAGATATTTGAACACATATGCCAGTAGTGAGTTCTTCCTGTCCAAAGAGGCATAGAAACCAATAATGCATATTCAGGAAACTTCCTGTATGCCTTAAAATGATAATAAAATTGTCACCATAAATACATATGCCTCAAACTTAAAAATCGATGTTGTCTGTGTAACTGGGACGGTATTACTTCTCGAGAATAACGTGGTTGATGTTTCCCCCATCTGTTCATGAAGGGCTAGTTAACCGTACCTGGCCATACTGCTGATGGTCCTATAGTTTGTCTCTTTCTCTCCACAGTCGGGATTATTGTTATCATTCACACATCCACCCAAGATAAGGGCTAGCATGTTTATGGACACCAGAAGGTAACTGGGGCTCAGAAAATCTGGGTTCTAGCACCAACACTGCTAATGTCTATTTCATTGGCCTTGGGCAAATCTTTTAGCCTCAGCATGCTTGAGCTTCCTCATCTATGAAATAAATTGCGGGAAGCCGTGGACCCTCCTGACATTTTACAAGAAATAAATATGTGCTGGCTTATGTTTCCAGGGAGAGATCTGTGATCTGCCAGTTAGAGTTCTTGATTGCAAACAACAGAAACCAACTTCATTAAATGGGATGAAAAGGATTTGATTAGAAGGGCTTAGGCTCAGGATGCCAGCTTGGACAGTCAACTCCTGCAGCACCGCAGGGAAGCAAGGCACTGCCAAGAACCAGACCCTGCCACCCTCACTTTTCAACTCCAGCTGCTGTGTGCCGAGCTCCACCACTCCTGGACACTCACTGCTATGCTGTCTCACTTGTCACTCTGCCACAGATCCTGTGCCTTTGCTTTTACCCTCAAGTATCAAAGCCTAGCCTAAGCGTGTGTGGTGTGTCCCTGCTCTGTTTGCCATGGCACAGGAAAAGGGAATATCATTGGGGAAGAAGAGGGCCTCTGCATCCTGCTGAACTTGGAACCGCCTCCAAGTAGAAAGAGACACTTGTTGAAGGGCAGCCAGAACAACACTATCTATTGCCATATCTTTCACCAGATTCTCAAAAGGATCGTGAGCCTACCACTTCTGCCAGAAAAGATTATGAATCACTGCATTAGATTATCTTTAATTATAGCTCTGAAATTATATGATTCTAAATACTAATTTTCTTTCCCCCATCATCTACCAACTCAGAACTTCTTTAACAAGATACAAATGCAGCAACAGAATGACTAACAACATTGCAGGGTCAGCCCTGAAGCATCTTATGATCATTTCAGTGGGTGTGTAATTATGATGGTTGGGCTAATGACAGAGAGTAACAGATGTCTCCAAGTAGTGACCCAGTTGAATTTCTGGCAAATCAGTACCAATTTCTCAGACAAAAGGAATATACATTCTCATACAGCCTCCTGGTGCTGCATTATGAATATATTAGGATGCACTATGGCTTAATGGTTAGGTGCACAAACTTTAGGGTTGACGGGAATGGCTATAAATTTTGAATCTATTCCTTACAAGCTGGTTCACCATGGAGAGTAACTTGGCCTCAATATGTCTCTGTTTCCTGTTTAGTCAAATGATAGTAGTAATCCTAGTCAATGTGTGGTATGATGAAAACAAAATGATGGAATTTGAGGAATTATAGTGTTTGATGCATAGTTACAGCTCAAGAAATAAAGATGAAAGTCATCGTAATGATAATACTTAAGGAATTCCCAAACTATGAACCAAACTCATTCCAAACAATGTTTATACTTTTAAATTTTAAGTCAAGAATAATAAAGATGTTTGGGTCATGTTCTTTTAAATATGTTCCATGTTACAATGAATTCTAGGAAGCGTAAAACTGATGCCAAACAATCACTAAAATATCACATTGAAATGTACCTATGAACATTTTTTTCTTATGTGGCAGATAGACCCAAAATAAAAATATTTTTTAAAATGACCACATTATGCTAAATTATGTCAAAATGTATAAAATTTATTCAATTATGTTAAATGGTATCATCAAACTAACTTGCATATGAAATACCCAGAGATTTCAATAACTGAATTATTCTTCAAAGATGAATGAAACAAAAAGTGGAAAGTAGTAAATGTGAATGACTTCTGAGCCAGCAATTGTCACGTTAGCTCCAGACCTCACTGGCATTTGGGCTTGACCTTCAGCCTGCCGTAGGGAGGTAAGAAGAGGTATTTGCTGAACTATTATCAGGTACAGCCTGGAGCTGGACCGTGAGGCCTGGCTATAACAGTGTGCTCGTTTCCTTTGAAAGCCTGGCTGAGTCTGTGATCTCCTAACACTTGTGCTCTCGCCTGATATTTTGCAGGTAAATGTGAATGTGGCAAATGCACCTGTTACCCCCCAGGAGATCGCAGGGTGTATGGTAGGACGTGCGAGTGTGACGATCGCCGCTGTGAAGACCTGGACGGGGTGGTCTGCGGAGGTGAGCCATTCTCACAGCCTTCAGTTCCCTGCGTGCAACTTGCTTCACCTGCCTTTCTTGTTCTACTTATCCTTTAAAAGAAAATTGTTAAAAAGAAGATAAAGAGCAATATACAATTAGACCTAAAAGCAATATACAATTAGGTTTGTAATGACTTTTGTTTTCTTGAACTCTTGATTTAGGGGTATGTGAAAGTACACAGTTCAGTATTGATAAAAGACTGTTGAGACCAAACTAAGTCCTATTAAGGTAGTGAAAGGCTTTGCTGCAACTGAACAGTTTAAAATGATTTTTGTTATCCTACTAACAAAATCTGATAGGGGAAGTAAGTATCACCTACAGACTTGACAAAAAAGCAGAAAGATTACACTCTAAGTTTAGTTATGAAATCGCAAGAGATATACACTCAGTTTCCATGATGACTCTGAGACCCAAACAAGACCTTGCTGAAAATAATAAACAGTGCAAAGAAAGAATGAGGCAGATAGAGGGTAGTCAGCAAAAGTCTGAGCTTCGTCCAGTAGAGGGAATGGGGTCAAAATTATCCTCATATTTCAGTCTTGCAAAACTTCATACTGTAGAGATGATGCTTGCTGATTACACTTCCTTCCAGGTTTCCAGTATAATTGAGGTGATCTGGATGTGGAATCATACTAAAAGAGTATAACCGTATCTCTTCAAAATAATTATCATAATGCAATTGGGCACTATTATTGGGAAAATATCCAAAATGCATGTACAACTTATCGACAGTGGGGACACCATCTATCTCTATCATCTATCTGATATCCTTGTATATCTCTCTATCTATTCTCTCTCTAAACAACTATAAAACATTTGCAATTTAATCAAAAACACTTTCTTCTTTCCTTTCTCTGTGAGCCGAGGGAAAAGGCCCTTTTCAACAACTGTTGTGTCGGGTGGTGTTTCTCATGGAGGCCTCATGACAGCCACGCTAAGAGATTGTTCCTACTTTCTTCATTTCACAAGTGGAAAAGTGAGTGAGGTTCCAGGCATTAATGCCTCATAACCGAAAAATGGCAGACCCAGGATTTGAGCTCTGACGTTCAGTTCACAGAACTCTCTCTCTACTACAGTTTTCCCCCCAGTGACATCGAACTGTTTTGACTTTATGTCAATATTCTTTTTAGTTTAGAGTCTCCCCTCACTGGTGTTAGTTACCAGAAATATCTAAGCAAATTATAGTCTTTTTTGTTGTTGTTTTTAAGTACTTTATATATATTAACTCATTTAATTCTCACAACGATATGTATAAAGCCTTCCTGACACCTAGCAAGTACCGTATGCATGTCTTTGCTCTTATTATCATCGTCATTTTCTCTCTGACATGCAGTCTACCTCACATGGGTCTCCTTGCCCATCTGCTCTGGTGACTTGGTTGAAATGGTTGATATTGTAGAAACCTGTTACATCTACATACCCATTAAATTATATACCACTCTCCCCTTAGTGAATCTCTCTTCTCTCCAACTCTGGAGAGGAAATCAAGGATGAACACAAATCTATATATCCCCCTGTTAGATGAGATCAAACATTTACTGGGTAAGTGAGAAAGCATCTCACCGAGTGATAATTTTTTAGACTAATTCTTGACTCTGCATATCTACACTCTGTATTTTGTCCATCTACCCAGAGTTATCTGTGCCACACGGAGAACTGACTTCCATTAGGCAAGCTAGTAAAAGACCAGTATATCAACCAGAACACCAATTACTTGATACACAATAAGACATGTAATTGCCCAGAGACTAGAACTCTTTGTAGAGAAAGCCTGTGGAAAGTAAGATTCTGAGATAAGAATTTGGCTGCAAGTAATTTATTGGAAAGGTGAAGGAGATACTGGTGGGAGAGTGGCAAAGTGTGGCAGGAAAGGGAAGGTGGCCAGTTAAGATTGTATTATCAGTCCAGTTACCGCTCTGGTCAACTGGAGCTTCATCCCAGTACGGGGGATGAAACTCTGGGAGCCCAAGGAAAACACATAATTCTCATATAGCCACCAGTCATTGGTTGAGGACTGCTTCTAGGAGACATTAACTCCCCTGCCACATCCAGCGTGCCTCAAGGGTACATGATCAGAGCAGGCTTCTGTGACTGGAGAACACCTTGGGTCAAAGAACCCCAGGTGGCCCCAGATAGGAGTCACCAAAACAGTAAGGATGATATTGGTGGCGCGTGACTGCAGGCGCCAAAATATACCTGCCAAAGGACTGCAGCTCTCATGCCAGGTGGTCTGAGTATATTCTCTGGATAGTGCAGCAGACACACCAGCACGTTCTTATTCTTTAACAGTATCTAGATTTTGCTGAGCATCCAATCCAACCTTTCTTTATATAGGATGTAACACAACAGATTAGACAATAACTGTAGACATGCTGATTCACCTTATCCTCCTGGCATATCCTTGGTTACAATTTGGGAGATCTTTACTCACACATTTAGAGATTAATTCTTAGGTGGTCCATCTTACCTAATAGCGATGATACCATGGAACTTCATTATCAGAGGACGAATGTGTTTTCAAGTTTGGGGAGAACTTTGCTGCTACTCCTGTGAGCTCAAGGAAGAGCCCCGCCCTGCAAGCAGCAGACAAATAGTAGCCAGATTTGCATAGCATCTCTGATCACTATAATTGGATGAGTTCTCTCAAAGCTTTTTCTTAAATTTTAGCAACCATCTCTAAGAAATCACCTATGCATTTAATTTCATATGGAAAACATTTTATTGACCAAAAGATCTCCGAATACTTTTCAAGTGTGTGAAGGAAACAAGTCCTGGAAATTTTCCTTGAAAATATTTTACGTTGTTATTCTTAAGTTTCACTTTGATATTTGAATAATGTCCTTGAGAGATTTGAGGTTAGGGTAATACCAGTATTTTAAAAGTTGTCTGTAGGTAACAACAATTTGTTTCACATACCTTCTCCTGCTTCACGGGAGCTGCTTGAACTAACCAGCCCAGGTGACAGTGCAGGCGATATAGATTCTTCTTTAGTGCCTATGCACATATCTTTACACATTCCAGTGAGTACATTTTTTGCTTCCTTGTCATTTGCTTGTGAATCCTTACTCCTGATGGTCAGGCCTATTGCTCGGAGGGGCATAGTTCCAGGAGGAAGAGGGAGAGATGCCCCCATCAATGGCCTGATCATGTTTATCCTAAGTAACATAGAGCTGGAAAAGCTATGTATAATTTACAATCCACACAAACACTCTGTTTAGTATTCCTCAACAAGATACAGTCTATTCTTGTTATTCATGGTAGTTACGGTCTATAAAGTCGCTGTGAACACTAAATAAGCGAGTACTGAATCATTACTCCTAAGGGAGTTACAGGGCTAGGTTCCCGGCTCTGGTCACAGCATTTTCATCAACTGATCAATACATAACCTTGTTTTATGTGTGTTTCTGTTTAAAGACACCTGTGTAATACATAGCTGATTCATTAATGTTGAACTCACAGTCAATAGCCCTATAACTCATGCCTGAATGAAGATTATGTAACACACATATTTTTCTCCTTAAGGCGCATCGCAACATTTTGGCTCTTGGGAACACTAGACAGCACTTCAGCACCACACTTAGTGCTACCCTTAGGCCATCTTAAACACCGAAGTCACCAACACAAAGCACAAAAATGCGAAAAGCACGACTTAAATATACTTCGAAAGGACACTTGTTTACAGTGTAGGAGCTGAAACAAGAAGGCAGAGTGTGACCTTCTTTGACCTTAACTGGGCATGTGAATTTCAGGGAAGTCAATTTTTTCGCCATCCTGCCTGTGTTCTCAATGACCTGGAAAGCTTTGCAAGTATTGATTTTGGGAATACAAATAAATTTTAGGGAGTAGGCAAGTTTTTGAATACGGAACCTGCGAATAATGAGGATCAACTGTAATTCTTGTTCTCACAGACAATCATCTCCCATTATAGCTTTGTATTTGGCCTCAAATTGTGATTTCTATAATACAACTAATAAAGGTACTGTGATTCTAATTCCTCTATTTTCTGAGCATTGCTTTATGGAAGGAATTATTTGAGGCTTGGCTATTGTAGTGTTGAATTTCATTTATGTCTCAGCTGTTCTCTAGAAAGAAAATACAAGAGACACGCCATTAATTAACATGTTTGAACCTATAGTAATTTTAGTGCTAAAGTATACAGCATACTAAACCCATTGATAAGGAGATCACAAGTTCCCATGCCTTTCATGAACATTTATGTAAATGTACTTTAATATTTAGAAATATAAGTGGCAATATAGTACAGTAGTTAAGACTACAGACATGAGGTTTTCTTGGTTTCAAGCCTGGCTTTGCCACTTACTACCAATATTACCTGTGGCAACTTACATAACCCCCATTTCTCATCTATAAATGATGATCATAATATACCTCTGTTGTAGGGTTATTGTGAGATTAATGAGTTAATGCATATAAAGTACTTAGGACTATACCCAACCCATAAGTGTCATATACATATACATTAGATATTATTATCATTAGTATTATATGCATATAGAGAGAGTGACAGACATAACTAGCTCAGGCAGAATTTTATGCTGTGGATTACTGAAAACTTTACAGGATATATAACAGAGCTCCATGTTTGCTTATTAATTCTTTTGTAACAATAATTTACTCAGAACTGTGACTGTCTGGCCTTCAATTTTGGACAGCATGGATGATTTCTCCTGTCTGTTCTTTTTGCATAAAGCAGTCTTTCTCCTCACACTTGGCACTGAGCTACCAAATCAAAGTGGCCACCGTGCATCTCAGAAGTACTTTTAGTAGCTCTTACTCAGCAGTGCACCTTCCGTGGGGAAGATCCCGACGGATTTGCCCAAGCATGGTGGAGCACAATTAAGAAGACACTGGCCATTAGGGTTCCTTAAGCCGTAATATGCATTACCAAAGTTTCTGTGTTTCTCAGTTTATCTGAAAATATCCATTATCATAAGAAAACCTCTCTTCTTATTTAGTAATATTCTATCATATATATAGCACATAATAATTAAATCAGCAAATACTCATTGCATATTTATTCCATGTAAAGCTCTGCACTGCCCCTCAAACATACACATGCCCCTAAATATTTTTGATCTCATTGATGCCATTGTCTCTGACTGGTATGCTTGCATTCCTCTTGGTCCAGTCTTAAACCTGTGGAAACTTGCTCTATCACCAACCATTCCACTGACTCTCCCTGAGGTTAGCAATTCCTATTTGCTCAGATCCTGGTTTTCAGTTCTCATTCTACATGACCACTTTTTACCGTCGAGTTGTAGTTACTCTACTCAAAACCGCCATGAAATGGTCTCCTCCTTGGGCCTCAGCAACGCCTCTCCCACCTGTGTCTTCTCTAATTTCTCTCATAACCACTTAATTTCTTTTTCTTGTTAATCTCCAAGAGCTTAATGATAAATCTTAGTATTTCCTTGGAATTGCTTTTTTTGGGGATGTATTTTCTACTTGCTACTTGTTGTCCTCAAATAATCTCAACCTCTTCCAAATTCATCTTTAGGTCAATGTCTCTCAAGATGATTTCTTAGCATCAGTCATTCCTCTTGGCTCCCGACTCTTATTTTCAAATTCTAATTAAATATTTAAATATGGAAATTCCTCCAAATTCTGCATGGATGTAACTGAAGTACAGTCATGTGCTGTATAGCAATGTTTCCGTCAATGACAAACATCTTATGGTGGTCCCATAAGATTAGTACCATATAGCATAGGTATATGGTAGGCTATACCATCTAGCTTTGTGTAAGTACACTCTATGATGTTCACACGATGAAATCACCTAATGATGTAGAATGTATCCCCATTGTTAAGTGACACATGACTGTAATCATTTATTTCTTCATTAATTCAACAAATATTTATTGAGCTCTCACTATTTGCCAGCACTGGAGATTCAGTGGTGAGTCTTTTGGAGCTTATGATTAAGCTTGGAAGGGCAGATGTTGACAAAGAAATGACAATGAGGTGAATGGTATGAAAAGAGAAGCACTAGTTCAATGGAAACATACATGATGGGGGAATTGAACATAGACTGGAAGCTAAGGAAGGCTTCTCTAATGCCTTCCTATCTGGGTGATATCTATATGATACGTAATATGTGCTTTACATGTATTAATCAGCTAAGCATCCCAACAACCACAGTTGGAAGTAATAGGATGCATAGAACTTAGCCACTGAGGAGAGGTGGATGTGACACAGCAGTCTCAGAGAACAATGTGTGCCAAGGGATCTGGGGGAAAGGGAGAGTGACATATTCAAGGAACATTTGAGAACCAGAGAGAAACTCTACGTGATTGAAGATTAGAAAGCAAAGGGGAGAAGGGTGTGATATGGTTTGTAAACTCTGTTAATGATTTGGGGCTTTATCAAAGGATGATAGGAAGCCATAGAAGGGGTTTAAACAAGGCAATCATATGCTCACTCTATTTAAAATTGCCTCTGGCTGCCGAGTGAAGTCTGGATTGCTGGGAGGAGTATGTGTTTGTGGGGTTGGTGGGTGAATATGGATGTTAGGAGATGAGTCCTGGTGAGAGATGCAGGTGGTTTAGCTAGATGGAGGACAGGTGATACGGAGAAACCTGGAGGTGTTGGAGAAAATAATAGAAATGATGTGGACGACAGGCTAACAAAACCCTTTACCTTGCTGCAAGAGACTCTGCTATCTGTTAAATTCCTAGCTCTGGTTCCCTGGAAATAGATGAAGATGGTATATGCCAATGTTACCAAGCAACATTGCTCATGCTAATAGTGACCTATGATTGATCAATTTCAACTAGATTGGGAAGGATTATGAATGAAGTATAAATGTCTGATGAGAGTGCCATACTTTTGGCTTCCATGAGTGCTAAAGTCTGCCAACAGGCATGTCCCTTGTGGGGTTTCTGGAAGCTACACTTAAGAAATCATTAGGAGAGATTTTGGCTCCTCTGGAGTATAAGCTTCTTCAAAGCCAGAGAATCCTCAACATCTGTGCAATATGGATCTCATTTCTGTGCATCTGGGCTGTATTATCTGAAGAGAAGGTAATCCCCAAACCACTACATTGAGCTGTCATCCTCATGCACTGCGCTGCCAGGACTCCTGGGGAGAGGAAAGCCTGATGCTGTCCTGCTGCTGGGATGTGGTTCCTGTCCCGTATCCTTTTAAGGAGATTAGTGTCACGTGTCAATCTAAATGCTTAGATGAATCTAAGAAGAGCTCCCCAACCCCTGTCCCAGGAGTACAAGCAGCATTTATAGAAAGTTATGATTCAAAGATGTGAACGAGAGACAGGGTAGAATCAAGGATGAATCCCAATTCTGGTTTGAGCAGTTAGATGGAGGTGAAGGAGACTATGCATTTGTTGTACCAATTTTCTCCATTTATTGAAAATATGATTTCTTCATGGAGTGCAATACAGATGGAGAAACTCAGATGTATTATGATTTTGTTCCTTTTACCTGACATTCTATTCCTTATTTTCACTTCTCCTTCGAATAACTCCTCATAGGTTTCTCATATTTCCATCATTTTTCCAAATCATCTCCTTTAGGAAGCCTCTCTGAAATTATTTTATACTTCCTTAATACTGCATAATCTTCATTAAAACATCATGACATTTTATTATGATTGTTCTTGTGTCTCTCTTCTTCAAGTCTGTGCAGTTCTCATGGATATGATCAAACTCTCTCTCAAATTATTGTATTCTCAAACTTAGGATAAAGATTGATGCTCAAGAAGTTTTTTGGAATAAATTATAAATTAAAGGAGTCACAAATAAGAGGAGGGGACAGAGAGAGAGAAAAGGAAAGACAGAGAGTGATATTGATTCCAATTTGGGATCAGAAAATTCTTCAAGTTGGAGTTAACATTTGACTTGAGCCTAGAATAGCTAATATTTGGACGTGTGGAAATTGGATATGAAGAACCTTTTAGGCCTGGGAGGCTGAGCAGAGGCACAGAAGTGAAAAATATTTGATATGTTGGAGGAATATATTTATTTCATTTTCTTACATTGAGATCTTTCTCAGCGGCTCTTGAATCCATCCTTGGGAAGGATTTTTTTTTTTTCAAACTATTTACTCATTTAACATTTATAATATACATGATTTTTCCTCCATTTATTTTACTTTGCCCATCTTTAGCTATCAGGACGTTATAGAATACTTTGAAATTAATGTTTTCTTTTTCAACATTTAAAAAACTAAAAAATATAAAGAACAAAATAAAAATCACCCATAAATCCATCATCCGAAAATAATATTTGAGGAAATTTTGTTGTACTATTTCTTTCTAGGTTTTTTTTTTTTTTTTTTTTTTTGACTCTAGATTTATAAATCTTCTTTGGGTATTTTGGTATTTTGTCTAGAGAAAGTCCATGTTCTGTGGTATGCTCAGTTGCTTTAGTGTGTGTGTGTGCATGCACTCTGCTGCATTTTTTCATAGAAGATTTAAGTGAGTGGAAGTAGCCATTTTCTTTCTAAGTGCGACAGTGCCATGCAGCAAGATGAATGTGAACCTCATATTCAGACAGACCAGGATGTGGATTCTGGCTCTATTTCCTATTAGTTGTAGTAACGTGGACAGGTTATTTAGTCTCTCTGCCTTGGTTTACTCACGTGTACAATAAGGACAGTAATGCCCACCTATTGGCTTTATGGTGAGAACAAGATATAACAAATGAAGTGTGCCTATGGGCATACAATGAACGCCCTATGTATGTAATGGAGAGTAAAAGATTGAAGTGTCCATCTCCATAACAGGACAAACAATACATCTGTCTTAGATACCTCGAATCACTAGCTACAGAGTGGTTTGGAAAGAAGTTGGCATCATACAAATCAGCAGTTCTGTGCCTCAGGGAAGGAACGGCTAGTTTGTTCAAAGCATTTAGTCTCCCTACCATGTGGCAGCCAGTGGTGAATGAATTTTACTGTGTGGGTGTATAAAATGCACTAATATCCTCCCTCTGTTGTGGCTTCAGAGGAGAACAAAATTGAAAATCACTAATTTGGGTAATTTTCTCAGTTCACTACAAGACACTGAGCCATAGTGTCCTTCCATCTGGAGGGATGAACTAGAACCCTGCATACCCAGCGTGTGGCCAGAGAGCAAAATGCAGCTCCCTGACTCCAAAGCAGGTACTGCCTGAGCATTTTAGCAAACAAGAAAATAAGGAAAACCAAAAATATCCATAAACCCACCTAATCAGCAGGTGCATGAGAACTAATAGCCAATGCTGTTTATCCACCTTCCTAACAATAACACTAAAGATGATTAAACCAATTCCGGGAGGCTGGGATTAATTAGCAATTGTACCTGAAGGTGAATGTAAGCAATTACATAATTTTAAGCAGTTCAGTTTTGATTACACCAAAATTACAACCTGAAAATGAGAGTCATGAAAATGAGTGGCAAAAAAAAAATCAATATGAAGTGAGACTGTTCTTCATTTAATTAACTTATTGGTGAGTCATGTTCAATGATCATAGACCACATGTGGACCCTCTCAAAACATCTTTATTAATAATAAAAATTTTATGTGACCTTTAAATGCATGGATTTTTTTTTTATCAGATAAGTCACTAGTGAAAGAACATGTTTTGTCCAGAGTGATAGTCCCTAAGATGTATTCATTTTTTAGCGGTATATGATTTTAAGATTTCGTAAAGAAAATATATCCTCATGTAGGCTCATGTGTGTTTAATTGTTTTAGCCTAATGTAAGCTTCATCAGAGGACTCCCTCCTGTACTCCATTTACCCAGGATGAGAATAAGAAATGGACTGCTGACTGCTTTTCTTCTTTCCTCTGTGTGCCTAGAACAGCTGCCTGTGAGTCCAATTTAAGAAACAAGAAGGGATAATGAAGAGCCGCCTCTTAATTACACAATCAGTTCACATTTCTTCAGGGTGTTCTTTAGTTCGTAACTGCAACTTGAAGGGGTCATGCAGCCTGAGAGTATGAGAGCAGTGTCCCCCAGGCCCTGCTGGATCTCTCACGTTAAGGAAGGCCTCAGACCACTCGCTCAGCCAAGCCTTTCCTAGCCGGACAATATAGTCAGTGGTGGGATTGTCTTCAAGTTAATCTTAAAATCACAAACCTCTTTCCTGAGTTTGTAAGTGTACCAGCTAGGACTGTGTTCAGCTATAGCTAATTGACACATATAATAAGTCTGCAGGTGTCACTCCAGGGATGGATGGTGAGGTGACTACCTGAGAGCCATCAATGTCCCACATCCCTTCTATCTTCACTTCCGCTCTGTCCTTCCAGTATGACTTTTATTGTCATACTCATAGAAAACCTCCTGTTGTGTCCATCTTCCAGCAAAGAAGAAAGGGAAGGAAACGGGCAAAAGGCATATGCTGGCTGAGTCTGTCCCATTTCCTTTGGAAGACAATTGCTTTCCTGGAAATTTCACCCAGGAGATTTTCTCTCGTATCTCATTTATTAGGGCTATGATCCTAGGGCCACCTCTAGGTCAAAAGGAGCCTAGGTAACCAAGCATTTTCCAGAGGAATGTATTATCACGTCCTCGGAAAAAAAAAAAAAGGCAGTTGACCTAATATTAAGGAGGGGAGAAGAGTATCAAGCAGGCGGTATGTAGTACCTGATGCAGTTAGATCCATTCACGGGTCAGTTTCCTCATTGAGAACCATCAGTGCGGTATTTTAAGGAAATGTCTCAGAGCTGTTGAATTTCATCGTCTAGTGCAGCACTGTCCAAAAGAACTTTCCAAGATGATGGGAATGTTCTATATCTGCATTATTCAGTACAGTAGCCACTGGCCACATGTGGTCGTCGAGTACTTGAGATGTGACTAGTGAAACTGAGGAACTGAATTTTAAATTTTACTTAACTTTAATAAATTTAAAAAGTCACGTGCGGCTAGTGACTACTATATTGGACAACACAGGTCCAGAGCATTCTTGGTGAATAATAGTTTGGTGTGTGGGAAGGGAAGAGAATAGGAAGAAAAATTACTGATGGGGTATTAGATGGGGTATCTAGGAGAGGATGAGTGACACTGGAAATGAAAATGGAAAGGAAAAGTACTCACCTGTGCAAAGACTTGGGAAGTCAGGTGAAGGCAGATTTAGTGTACTACAAATGGTTCATTAGGCTAGGTCTCTCTATAGGGTCATTCTAGAATGATCTATTGTACACTTTTTATACTGAGATGACTTATCGCTGTGGATTCTACCACCAAGCAGAGACATTGTTCTTACTGAATGGTATGTATAGATGATTCTCCAACAGTCCTGCCACCCCTGAGTGTTCCACTCATAAGCCCAAGTGGCAAAACGGTAGGGTTGGTCCAGCAAAAGCTGACTGAAACTATTCTTATGGTCTTTTTTTTTTTTTTTAACTCCAACTTTCAGGAACATTCCTCTCAGTAGGCCTCCATTATGGAATATTCTCCTTTGTCATCTTACAAGACAGCATAGTCATCTTATTTCCCTTCTACTTTACATTAAGTGGATGTTCCTACTTGTCTAGGTCCTCCTTCTATACCCTAGCCCTAAATATAGGAGTTTCCCAAGACTTATTTCTCCCTACGTAGGCTCATTAACTTCCAAAGCCTTACGTGCCATCTACTTTTAGGAACTCCAGGATGTATATACCTAGTCCTAACCTCTCCTCTGAACACTAGGTTTCTGTCAACTGCGTTGTTTGTGCCAAAAGATAAACACCTCAAAACCCAGGAGCCAATGGCAGAAACAAAAGGAAAAAAAGTGCGAGATGTAAATCCAAGCCTCCTGCTGTTTTTAACTTCTATACAATAATAGACAACAGTACTTACACTTATATCTGTTCTTATTAGTAAGTAGAGAGGTACAGAGAAACAGTAATATAATACTGGATGACATTCATATGGAAGTTAACCTTTTGTTTTTATTAGTAAACAATAGAAGAGCAATCAATATAATGTTGCATGCAATGGTAACACGTGCCTAGCCTTGCAAATTGTTCTGGGTGTCACGGTGTGCACAATGAAGAAAAGCACTAAGACTCCGTACGTACGGATAAAAATGCAAATAAAAATGCAAATGAGGAAGTATTTTGTATCAAGAAAGGATGGTAAAATTCCATTTTAAATTGTTTCAAGGTTTCTTTCTCTTGAGTCCATCTCCTATGCTACATTTGAATGTATTATGTTAAGCTAGAACTCTGTCGTGAAGTTCTTTTAAACAATTACATGCCAAATTGACAATGTATAGAGGGAAAGTGTGTTTGCTTGAGAGAAAATGAGATCCTATGGTTTACATATTTCTTTCTTAAAAAACTGTGATTCGGTTGGATATTTACCCATCTCCTCCTCTCACCTCTCCCTGTGATTGCTCCGCAGGCCACGGCACGTGTTCCTGTGGTCGCTGTGTTTGTGAGAGAGGATGGTTCGGAAAGCTCTGCCAACATCCACGGAAGTGCAACATGACAGAGGAACAAAGCAAGAGCTTGTGTGAATCAGCAGATGGCATATTGTGCTCTGGAAAGGGTGAGTATCTCTGCCAGAGCTTGGACTGGATCCCTGTTCTGACACGTGGTTTGTACAGCAGCACGTACAACCATCCTTCCCAGACTGCACTTTGCATGAATGAAAACCAGTGTCCTCTGCTTGTACCAGACTTCAAGCTTGAAAGTTAACCACATGAAGTTTAGATTCTAAGACAATGAAAGGCATGAGACCGGTTTCATGCAAAAAGATCCTCAGCCACTTGTTTGCAACCTCATTGCTGAATGAAATAGAATTAATAATTGTATAAAGAAGAAAGGACAGGATATACTGGGCACTGAATGGACAAAATAAATTAAAAAAAATAAAAAAAGGGAAAAGAATAATGAGTTCACCTGTGAAATAGCACAGCCCAGAACTGCAGACAAATGATCACAAGCATCTGAACTGCCAACAAATTTTGACTTTTGCAATTTCAGAGGCTAAACTATGAGATGTGTGTGTGGAGAAGGGGAGGGTTGGGGATGGGAGAAAGACAAAAAAGGAAACTAAATATTTAGCTTCATAAAAAAGGAAAGAAAAAGTATATGGGTTTCAAAATTCTGGTGTAATTTTCTTTGGCCTGAAAATCACCAATTTTCCAACCAAACATGTGTAACTTAATAAAAAAAAAGTTTTTTAAACCTGCAAAGTGGTTATAATCTGCAAGTTGATTGAATGGGAACCACCAACCCAATCAAACATTTACTGCAAAAACCAATTCAAAAAGAAAAGCAACCCTGTCCACTGCCCCTTCCCTCACCCCCCAAAAAAGCAGACAGGTTTTTTTCTGAGTAAAGAAAGAATACTAACAGATTAAATTTCGGATACCTTAATGATGATGTTTCTGTATAAATTCTTGAAGGGACTTTAAAATCTAGATCTCATAGTACATATGGACCCATCTGGAAGGCTATTGTGTTCCTTTTTGCTAGTGCCTAGGAAAACACTTAGGAAGACTCTGAAAGCTCATGGGATGCTCATTAAATTTTCTGGAGCTGCCCTTCCTAGAGCTAGATGGCATGGAGGTTCCCAAGTCTCTTCTTCAGCTAAGTACCTCCTTGCAGAACAGACAACCCTCCTTTTCAGACAGGGCACAGCTTTTGGTGAAGCTGCATTTACCCTCAAATACCTACCTTGGGTCAGGATTAGCATGTAAATATCCTTCTGAAGAAGACAGTGAAGCAAAGTGAATCGCTGAATAGTGATGAAGGGGGTCTCAGAAGCAGGATGTGCCATAGGAAAGTGCCCCTACAGCGGCTGCTGCCTTACCTGTTACTCAAGGCCAATGCTACCAGTTGAAAGAGGCTTCTTGGCATAACTACAAAGATAAAATCAGATGGATGCTGTGAGCACATATGACACGGGGAGGAGGGCAGAAAATTGAAACAAACATGCTCATGTCAATAGACAACCACGTCCTCGGTTTGCAGGAATTCTGTGTTTGACACTTGTGTTTATGGTGCTCTGGCAAGGAGGCCACGCCTTCAACCTAATGCAATTACAGCAGCCAGTGGCACTCAACTGAGTTTAAAGCAATCACTTTTTTCCCTGTTTGTTCTCCTATTAAATTCATTCTAATTCCAAGTCCCAAACAAATCTTGCACCAGTTTGGTTCTCAGGGGCCCTCAGCTCCTGGAAACACTTGCTTTAGGTTCAAGCTCTGCTGAGAGAACCAAAAAGGAGGAAGGAGGGCCACGACTGTGTGAAGAGCAGTCTATCCTTTCCTAAACTGGATTTCATGCAAAAGGATGAGTCGTTTCTTTTCAAGAAATACGCATTCTTATTAAAGGCATTACATTCTGAGGAGAGAGTCTCACTTTTCAGCATCATAAATGTAGAGAATGCCAAAAAAAGGAGTTGACTAAATATTGACCCAAAGGCATTTCCTCAAAACAAAACAAAAAGAGAAAATTTCTCTCATTAATGCCTTTTTATATTGTTTGCTTTGGGTGGTGGAAATATATCCAGAGATCAATGAGAATTGAAAGCATATATTCTAAATTATTTACCCTTCAATGGGTAGAGAGTTTTAGTCTTTAAACTCAAAAGGGACTGTAAAAGCTGCCTCAAGACTGCGCCTCTGGAGTGTGGTGTTTGTGATGACGGTGGCATTCCTGTTGTGGGTAGCAGCTGGCTGTAGGTGCCTTTCCTTCTTCCTACCCTGGAGACATCAGAGCTGGATTATAGAGGAAGAAGAGGGCTAAAACCGAGATGATGGACTGCACTCTTTTGTAGGCACAGAGAATAGCGGGGATGCCGCAGCTATCCGTCCCTGTGGAGGGCACCTCCCCCACCTCCCCACCCCAGGAGGGAAAAGTAACTCATGAGATTGACTATGGGTCTTCAACATGGTAGCAGAAAAGAGAAACCTGGTCCAAGTTAATTGACTCAGGCCCTGTATTTCTTGGTAGATCTCATGGACTTTCCAGAATTCCATAGACTTTTTCTCAAATTTGTAAATGAAAACCCCTCACCCTGATTATCGCAAAGGAAACTAGCGTCTTTGTCTTGCTTTAATTATGGGACAAGTGTGTTCAGTGGGCCTGAGATCACCACGGCTCGCCACTTAGCAGCCCGTACCTGGCTAAGTGTTTCCACCAGAAAGATGAATCTGAAACACACGCTTTCCGTGAGCTATGAATAAAGCTGTCACCTCAGGAGACGATGAAGAAATAGCGTTTTATTTCTTTACAAATTTATAGCCAAGACAATAAATCACTCCATAGAAAAATTTAAAACAAGATACATTGTTGTGACCTTCATAACAGATGGAATCGTTAGTACAATAGTGACAACTGCCTGCCGGGATGTTGGGTTGCAGCATTTTGTCAGGCTTGATGAAAGAAAAAGAAGTCCAACCTTAGGACCGGGGCAGCTAACAAGGGTACCTTACCCGTAGGCTCAAATTGTTTCTGTGAGTAACCAGAGAAATGAGCTGAGAGCTAGGTCTCCCCTAAGTTTAGCTACCTTTGCAGAGTATGTGATATAATTCATAGGCTGTTTGTTTGTTTGGGGATTTATTTATTTGGATCCAAGGGTACACAATAACCTCTTTATCTTCATAACTTCAACCTAGATTCAGGTCATCACCTCTAATATTCTTAAAGATGCTGCTACGTGACAATGGCTGTAATTGCATGTCGTTAAATGTCTCAAACTCTCACAATGGTACTGTTGGTACATCATCCAAGTCCACAGTACACCCACCCATCCACCTATCCCTCACCTCCACCCCACCCTGGCCCCGTTCTCCATCCCTGAAAAGAGAAAGGGTAAAAGTTATGCTTCAAAAATCAGCCTTAGCCCAGTGTTTTAGTTGCCTCACCCGATGTGGCTGTCTAGTCAGATCTGCAGGAACACACAACTCATTTTTTGCAACTATAGTCTTGTGTCTCTTAACTATGGGGATATGTGCTGAGAGATGCATCGTTAGGCAATTTTGTTGTTGTGTGAACATCATAGAGTGTACTTACATAAACCTAGATGGTATAGCCTACTACACATGTAGGCTCTATGGTACTAATCTTATGGGACCACTGCTGTATAAGCGGTCCATCATTGACTGAAACATTGGTATGCGGCGCAGGACTGTATGTGAAAGTTTTTCCTGTGAGAGGCATTATGGATAGGTAGGTAGATAGAAGAGTAGATTGAATCAGATTGAAATCTTAGGTTAACTGTTTATTTCCATGAGGCCCTGGGCAATTCCCTATCCTCTTTGGACTTCCATTTTCTCATCTTTGAATGCAGAAGAATTGTATTTCTTTTCCTTTCTTAAGTCCTAAGGATGCTCTGAAGACAAATGAGAAAATGGCTGATTCCCCAGGAATGGAAACCAGTAAGAAGCACAGAAGGGAGACTGGAGCATTCTTAAGGGTCCTTATACTGAGAAAGAGAATAAATGGATTAGTGGTGTTGTGGTCATGAATTTACCACCCTACAGCTCCTGCCAAGATGGGCCAGCTGCTTCCTATGGCTGGTCTGGGTCACATGGGTGTATGTGGGTCCCAGCCGGCTGAGCTGCACATGGTTGCCTCTTGGCCTATGTCTGTCTGACAGAATCCTCTCTAAGTTTTTCTCTTTCCAGAGATGGGCAATTTGACCCCCGGTTATTGATGAAAACAGCCAGAGCACTCTACAACAAAAGCGCTATAAGAGGTCCTAATAACTATCACACTGTGGTATTATTACATGCTATGCTATTCCTAGTTTCAGAAGCAGTAGAAGAATTTCCTACCTCTAAGATGCTCTGAGAATTGACAAACAGGAAAGAACAACACAGCTGGGAAAAATGCTGACCGAGAAAAGCTCGTTTTTCATAGCACGTACAAAAATCAATCCCCATTTTTCATTCTAAGCATTTCAGTGACTAGTAGACTTTTGGAGCTGGAATTTACTTGTCAAATAGCCCATCAGTGTATACCATATTAACTTTAGCTGAGCTGACCAGTGTTAGGAAAATACTTTGCTATGGCCTGAAGCTAAGCATTCCAGACGCAAGAACAGTGATTAGACTAGTTCCAGGGCCAGAGGATAAGTTTAAAGATGAAATATAAGATTCTTTCCATGAGTTGTGGCAAAAAAAAATATCCTAGGTGTAATGCATGCATATCATGGACATATAAAGTCATTTTCTTCTGCTTCTGTTATAGAAATAATTTTGCAATGTAAGGGAGGTACTATTTTAGAAATAATTAAAAACAGTCATGTTCTTCAAATAATTTCATCTTCCTCCACGCATGTAAATAAAGCACTATATATGATGCCTTCTGAGGAAATTTTAATGAAAAGTCAATGAAACGCCCCAAGTTTTCTTTGCTCGCAGATATATCACTAACCCTTTGCTAAACGAGCAGTTGAACATTGAACATTTCCATGTCTAGAAATTCAAAAGAAAAGCTTTAAAATTAGGATAAATAAATTTCTAAAATAAGGAAACACTGTACCTGGATGACACCAAGAGGGAGCCACCATCCCTCACAGACTGGCCTGGGACGCCCAGCTCTTGGGTCCTAAGCAACCACCAGGCTATCAGTCACTCATCAGAACTGAATGTTGTCTCGAGTTTGCTTGAGAGCAGGCAAATCCACCTAGACTCTCAGGAAAACAAGTCAAAACTCCGTGAAATCAGACTGTGGTTACACTAATAAACATAAACACAGTTCTCAGCATATAAGTAATCCTGACTACTCCCTTACCTTGAGAAAGGTGACAAGGAATGTGGAAAGTTTAATTTGGCTATGAGGGAGTCTTGCAGGTAAAATGCATATGCCAGTTTTCATGATATGAAATACCACAAGGTGCTTAATGCTTGGGACATGATTACACAAATCCTTTCATGTTATCTGTGATATGTAAAAAATTTCTTTCTCTAACCATTTTTATCACCGAGGTTGTTCACTCATTTTTCAATCACTACATTTCATAGAGGCGCTAATGATTGATTCCTGGCCCCCCTCAATATATTTTGAACTTACCAAGTCTGAAATTTGTTAAATATATCAAAATATATTCTCTTACGTTGATAGCCATCTTTAGGAAAAGGAAATCACATTTGGAAAGAATGACCAATCCAAGGAAATGGAAGGAAGGGGAAGTCTTTTTTATGGTGTTTCTTTTTTAAATTGTCTTTACTGCTGTTCTAGAAGTAATTTTGCCATGTGAGAGTTTTTTAGCCTGTCATATAAAGACATTTAGACCGAGAGAACTTTCTTCTCTGTGACACCATTTAATTCATATATTTTCTTTTCTTTTAAATATATCATTAATAAAATTGTTTATCAGCAAACCAAAATATTTTTAATAACCAAAGAGGAAGTTTTTAATTAGAAAGAAATTAAAAAGAGAAGTGGGTTAAGTAATGAGAGAGAGAGGTGGTTGGACCTAGAGCCTAATAAAAGATGACCATTTTAGGGGATTAGAGCCGTCCTTGATTATGGCAGGAAATCCTGAGGATGAAGTCTGATAAGTTAAAAATACATAACTGATTGTGTGTGTATTTTTAGCACTTTAATGAGCCACCCAATATCAGGTGTGTCCCTACTTTAAGAAAATCATGTAAACAAAAATCCAAAATTATAAGCACAAAAATTTCATAGTTATTTTAATTGTAAAATGCATCCCTATTTCATAGAACTTACTATTCAATTCCTTTAAAGAGCAGACACTTTAAAAACGTGATTCAATTCAGAAAAAAGAGAAAAAAATCTATTTTTGAACACCTTTTTAGAAGGCCATCTCTAAGAATCAGCCACACTCTGCTCTCATTGACATTTCAACCAGACTGGGCCATGGAACATTTGCTCAAGGCTAATTGCAACTGTCTAGATCCATAATGAAGCCTTTCCTGGATAACCTTTATAAATTACAGTAAGTACAGCTCCCCTCTGAGCAACCGGCTATTCAATAAACTTTTACCCTTGGAAGACAGGTTATTAGAAGCCTATTGTCAGTGCGTTGATGTATTCTATTCTAGACAGAAACCTTTAGTTATGTGGTGACAGCAAGTAATACCCTTTGTGATTTCAGGTTCTTGTCACTGTGGAAAGTGCATTTGTTCTGCCGAAGAATGGTATATTTCGGGAGAATTCTGTGACTGTGATGACAGGGACTGCGACAAACATGATGGTCTCATTTGCACAGGTGCAGTATTGACCTACTCTAATTGTTCTATGCCACAGTTTGCAATAAAGACAAGTGACACCCACCATATACTGCTGTAGATGGCCTGGCAGGAGAGCCTCCGTGTAATCAAAGGCCAACTATTAATATGAAGTAACTACGTAAGGGGAAGTGGGCAGCTGGGAATAAGCAGCAACATTACGTTCAGGCTAGAAGATACAAAAGAATGAAGCCACATTACATGATTGTTAGGAATCTTCCACCAAGTAACCCCCCCTGCAACTTACACACATGCAGCTAATATTTGAAAAGAGAAAAGAGTTCTCTTGACATCCATTTTACTTTGAACATAGAATGGAATATTATTTTAAACAGGATCCGCTAGTTCACAGATGGTTGATATGTTGGTTGTTTTCAGGGATGGGGTATGTGTGTGTTGTGGGGATAAGGGTATGAAAGAGTTAGCAGTATAATAGATACTGCTATCCTAAGCTATTGAGTCCTAATAATTGGTTACAAAATACATTTGCTTAAACAAGTTATGGGGAAATGGAGACATATATATTTATTCTCCTTGTTTCTAGCTGAAGGTAAAAGATGATTATTTGTGTGTGTCATTAAGCTAGACATTCATTTTCTGTCCATCCCTACTACACAAGGCTCCTCTTCTAGCTGATTACTTAGCCTACTTCTTCCTATGTCAAAGAGCTTTATGTTTCTTAGCATTTATTCATAAGTCAGACATAACTTGCTTTCTACAGGAAAACAAAATTATGACACAGAAGCCCAGCTGGAGTGATACAAGATGGTCACTATTAGATTGATACTACATAGATGGTGGCACCAAATAGAGACTATTAATTTCCCATAGCTGCTTAATGAGATAATAATAATATGACTGCACAATAAGAAAATCTACAGAGGATGAGTGAAATGGTTTTGATTATGAACAGTTATGGTTTATAATAACATATTGTAATTGGGTGCATTTTGATGCTAATGATTCCCCTGTGTGTTTTATTGCAGGGAATGGAATATGTAGCTGTGGAAACTGTGAATGCTGGGATGGATGGAATGGAAATGCATGTGAAATCTGGCTTGCCACAGAATATCCTTAACAATTACATGGGAGAGGACTGGATTCTTATTTTTCTAGGCCATTAGAACGTATAAATGCAAAGGAAACCATGTATAATCACCACTAGGACAGGTCAAACAGACTATTGTATGTTTTTCTATTTCTGAATGCCTGAATGAATTCTGGGTACCCATTAAAAATGAGTTAAGCAAACATGTAAATAACACCAGAAAGAATTTCTCTTCCATAATTTATATCAGTATATCAGTGGTTCTCAACGAGGGCAACTTTGCCACCCAGAAAACATTTGGCAATGTCTACAGACAATTTTGATTGTCACACTGGGTGGGGTGGAAGGGCGTGCTACGGCATCTAGTAGGTAGAGGCCAGGGATGCTGCTAAACATCCTACAGTGCACAGGACAGCCCCCCTGACATAAAAATATCTGACTCCAAATGTCAATAGTGCCAGAGTTGAGAAACGCTGAATTACATTGTTGTTAGAAAAGCACATCCCTACACAAGAAAGACCATATTAGAATCTAAGAAAAAGACACATCCTCAATAAATCCATCTATCATATTTTACCAGGATTCCATATCACTCAGCATTTCCATATGGTGACAATGAAGACAAACACACATGAAGTATAATGTCATAGGGGCCAGAGGCCAGAGGGCCAGTGCTTTTGAAACAAGACTGGTCATTTTTAGCTATTAAGTCATTCATCTAGTCTCACTTTAAACTCACACAAAAGAAGATTCTCTTAAGATGAAGGAAGAAACTATGAAAAATGTACAATTTAACATTTTTAATAAATAGTGACATAGGTTGTTTACACTCTGTGTCGATATATATTTATATTGATGACCTACTGATGATTAACAAAAAGAAAATGAATTGTTATTCAGGGGTATCCATTTTCTGTTACTAGAACATTTTTTAAACCAGTCAGAGGTTACATGTATAAGGAATCTGATTTTTCACTATTTAAGTTGCTCCATGGTAACTTGCCTTTTAGAAAGACAATATCTAGTTAGAAATATAATAGGCCTGAAATATACATTCATTTCCCTTAAAATATTATCTTATTTCTAAGGATACATTACTTACTGGACAAGTAGGGTCGTGCAAAGAAGTCAAGAAGAGATACTGTGATAAAATGGCACCAGCCTCAAAATCTCAGAGGATAAAAAAAATCTAGAAGTGGCTTAAATAGAAATTACAAATATTCACTCAGTGATAGGAACAAAATGTTTATTTTCTTAATGGTGAAATTTTGCTCTGTATGAAATTCACATTGAATTATGAAAATGTACAATAATTCAGACTTCCCTTACATATTTACAGTTAAATCTACTTACACACATTAGTTTAGGCAACCATTAGTTATTTAGAGCTAAAAAAGACCCACTTTTTTTCTAAATGTGAATTATATTTTGTAAAATCCTAGAATAATGTAACAAAATCATTTCCATATTCTTTAAGATGAAAATTTGTACTTGGAAATTTTACTTAGTGATGTAAATATTCTAGAGTTATGGCTTGGACTTTATAAGTCAAATTACCAAAAAATAAGGAAAATATGCATCTGCTGAGTTACTTAAAAATTTAATATTGAAAATTATTTAAGAGAAAAATTTAACTGATGCTGATTTTTATAGTACTAATAGTGTTCTCATACTTTAGTCGACTTATAAAATTGTTATCTCTATCCTGAGATTAAGGAGTGCCACAATTTTAGTTGTATCTCTATTACTGAGTATGTCAATTAATATATCCATTTTGTAAAATGAGGGAAATATAAGCAGTTAAGAAATAATATATATTATGTTCTTTCCTCTTCTCTACCTAAGCATTTTAAGCCTCAAACCTATCATAATTGTTCAGTAGCAGTTTTGATGACTTGGTGATGCACAAATATGGGAATTCAATACATTATCTAGTCATCATAATACAGATGACATTCAGGTCCCTCTATTGCAGAGCTCTGCTTTTTATAAAAGACCAGATAGTAAGTATTTTAGACTTTGTGGGCCACATACATCTCTGTTCCATATTCTTGCTTGTTTGTTTGTTTGTGTTTAATACTTTAAAACTATAAAAAAAGAAAAAAAAAAAAAACTCATTCTGAGCTCCTGGGCCATACAAAAATAGATGGCAAGCTGGATTTGGCTCACAGCTGAGCAGTAGTTTGCCAACCTCTGTTCTGGAACTGCCCTTAATTCCCTGTGTCCCATCACATAACCTTAGGTGTGTCTTATTTTTCTTGTAATTCTCTATATCCATTTTCCTTAACAATAACTACAACAAAAGTTCTACTCTTTTTATATTTTCATATAAGAAACATGTCCTCAGCATTTATGTTTTTTAAGAAAAAGTTTAGCTATGGGGAAATTATTATGCTATAAAGTTTGAAATGTGATTTGTCCAAATTTTCTGACAAAGCTGAAAATATATTACAGTCAGCTATTTTCTCGGTTCATTTAACTACAAATTATTGAACCGAAATTGAGTTATAGCATAAATCACATGGTATTAAACTATAATGAATATTTTCCTTTTAAAATAGAAATATTTTCTTTTTATTTCTTTCTGTGGTAATATTTCCTCTCTGTGTATGTGTGATTTTGACTCTAGCAATGCAAACATCAATAGATCTATTAAGAAGTGATTTAATTTACATGTTTAAGTTGGAAAAAATAAAATAAACATAGTTACACATAAGGATATATATTCTACCCTTCCTTAATGTGATTTTGCACTTTGACTTTTGAGTCCGTTACTAAGATAGAAACTCCCTCTTAAAAAAAATGCAGGGCAAGAACAAACTTGTAATAGGTGGAGGAAAATGTGCAAATCTCATTGGCTTGTTTAATTTTGATGAAAGTTACAGTGGGATTAATGTCAACTGGGAAGGATACAAGTTTACAGGTGGTGTTGGCACTAACCCCACTTGCTTGGCATGCCATTACTGAGGAATTTCTCCACAAGGACTTTTCAATAAAATTTGACTAAGGTCTTAAGACCTAAGAGGAGAATCATTCTACCCCATTTTTGCCCCAGACTCCTTGAGTTAATCTAGATTCCTGCAACCCATTGAATGGAATGGCCCATCTACCTCAGATGCAAACACAATTTCTGCCAGCAAACATTGAGATTAGAAAACCAAGAAAAAACAGAAACAAAACATAACTCAGCCTTTGTTTGAAGACTCACTGTCAAACTTGGAAACCGTACCCAGTATTCAAGAGAATCAACAGGTCCTGTGTGCCACCTGGTAAGCTAAGAAACCTAAGCTATGAAATGCATTTTACTCCAAAGTAACGCAATTCACGTCTGGATTTTGATATGCCTGCATTTAGCTCACTTGTTTTCCTTGGATATAGTCTTGTTCTGAAATAAAATTCAAAATAATTTTCAATTATTTTCACTTCCTTCTAAAATGGATGGCTTAGTCAATCTTGTCTCTTGTCCAAATGTTAATTGTCCCTCTAATATTAGGGAAAATACATGTCTAACTTAAAGAACAAGAAGTTTTTTTGTTGTTGTGTTGTTTTTTAAAAGAGAACGAAATCTGATACTGGTCATCCTGAAAACATCTGACTGTTTTAGCATTTTAGGCATTAATTAAGCAACTGGCCAAAGGTGATAAAGAAACTCTGCTTACTTTCCAAGAGGCACACAATTAGAAGGACTACAGCGAGAGTTTTGTGGGCCCCTTGTGGGGCTCCTGAAGCCACCCCCTACTCCAAAATACTCAGGGCAAGCAAACAGAGTAAGCATCTCTAAATTCTCTAGGATTTGTAATGAAATGATTCTCAGTACCATTTTACTCTTTACATAGGGTGGACCATTTGCATCTCTTCTATAATTTTTCCAAGTAAAGTTGTAGCAAAACATTTTAGAAAGCAAACTTATAAGAAAATAAAAATAGCGTCACTTGAAATATCAAAACAATGAATATTCCCGAGCACTGTTGAGGGATGTGTGAAGCAATCAGCTACCATAACAAATCAGTAGAAATAACCCTCCCACACCAGATATGCATGCAAAAGGAATGTGATATTAGAGAGACTCGATACAATCGACATATGTACATGGAGGTACAAAAAACACGGTCTGTAAATATAAATGAATTCCATCAGATTTACTATACAGAACATCAATAACAACAGATTGCTTACTTAATAACAGCCAACTTAATTTTTGAGGGGAAAAAATGGTGGAGTCTTATCTTGGAAAAATAGCAAGAGAGGTATTATCAAAGAGCTAAAATTTTCTTTGGCATGGTAAAGGGGGAAATTGAGTTTACCAACTTATTTACATGACATTTCTCTATATTTGTGGGTGAGGCAATGACATTTCATTACATAAAGTTGTTTGATGTTTTCTAATATGCCTTCATATAAATATTTTATTCAATATGTTGTGAATACAACAAATGATATTAAACACAGAAACTGTACAATGCAGACAAACTCTTGTATGTAAATCGAGTAATACATCCCAATAGTTCTTGATACACTGTTCCTACTACGTGCAGTTCGTCAGTGCTGTCCTCCTCCCATGCAGCAGGGGAGACCAGATGTGAAGGAAATGATCGCACTAATTTACAAGTAACAAGGACCCCTCTGCAATATGTCTAAACATGTATTAGGAGAAAGTATTTTGACATCCATTCACAGGGATAAATGCCCTTACAGACAACTCATATAAAAAACAAAACAGAGGTGCACGTATACATAAATCTCAGTCATTTACAAAAATAAATCTTGTCTTAATTTTAACCAGTAAACAGATTTGCAGGAGAAAAAGAAACCAGTAAGTAGGTAGGGCTGATTCGCAAAAACAAATAGGTGGGGTTGTTTGTTGTGTGTGTGTGTGTGTGTGTGTGTGTGTGTGTGTGTGTGGTGGGGTAAGCAGTGTTTATAAGCCCATCTAATTGGAATTGCAAGTTAAATTATTCATAGTTTGCCACATATTTTGGAATATATATCTTTCTTAAATAATTGGTTATTGAAATTCATCTAATGTATTTTAACTTATCCTGTTAAAAACAGTAGGCTCTAAAATGGCATAACAAGAAATCAAGAATGATCAAAGGAATCATTTTGTTGTATTTGTACTTGAGCATTATCAACAATAAAACTACTCAAACAGTATGCTAACTTTTTATTTATTAAAATGGAATCTGATATGAAAAGCATAAACAGTTAAATTTATACTAAATCTTTAATCAGCTAAGCAGGCCAAAATTTTTAAATGCTGGGCAGGGGCTGTCATGTAGACTTAGGAAAGCAATGACAAAATAATTTCCCAGTAAACACAGTGCAGGTGGGGGAAGACAGGGAGCCCTTCCACATGGAAATAAGAACAAGAGGCCAGTACATTGATCTCACATATAGCTTTCTATAAATGAGGTTCAGTTTGGTCTCAATTAACTCTTCTGTGGATAAAACATTGAATTTTATTAAGTACACAGAGTTAACAAATATATTTCCAAACAGTTCAGTATTAAACATCTTGAAACTCTTTATATCCAACATTGAACATTTTGCATGGTTTCTTCACTGCCTAGTCAACTGTTCATGGCCTTTCTTAGTAGTTGTCTTCCCTAAGCTCAGAGTTATTCAAAAGGAAATTAAGAAAGCAAAATAAAACAAAAGCAAATCAATTGAATGGACCAAAAACCTGATGTTTGAATGTGTTGGTTTGCCTTTAATTTTATCTAGAAGAATTCAACAGACTGCATTCTGAGATGATGGCAAGGCACCTCTACCCCAGCCGTTGGGCAGCCTGGGCCCCGAGAAGCTGAGTTAGAGGTATGGACTGGTGAAAACACAGTACCTGACTCAGCATGCTGAGCTAAAAAAAATATTTTTTCCTAATATGTCCAGTTTAAAAACTTGTCATTAAACACCAAAAATATTAAAGTCTAATTTATAACTAACGTTTGCATTGCTGCTGCAGAAGAGAACACAACAGGCGCCTTGCCCATGCTCTGCCGAGTATGAGTGGAATGCAGCCAAAACTGGGGATGGCATTAAGTTCGGTTCATTAAAAACAGGAAGGATTATATCTGAAATGGATTTAGGTAGCGCAATTCTTGTACGTTGTACTTATTGATTTTTCCTTTTTTTTTTTCTTTTTTTCCAAATAATGAGGATTAGTAGATGAAAAATGAACCTTAATCAGGCCTACAAGGCCTACAGAGTTCTTTGGACCCACTTTCTCAAAAACCAGTGGGTCTTGCTCGCTGGGCAAGGCAAATGTTACCATTACCAGTAAGCTTGTGATTATGTAGAAAACACACACACACACAAAGAAACTATAGGGGAATGTCAAACACATATTGTAGAGAGCTTCCCATGGACTGTGTTTGACCCATTTCTCACCCTGGCCACCTCAGGAGCACAGGATCTGCTACTGGATAGAGCATATATGTGTGTTTAATCGATAGAGGGATCCGGAGACAACACTCATAATCTTTATAGATGCAATTTGTAATAATAGGTTGAGAAGACTTCCTGATTCCCTGATCGCTCTCCAAACCAAGCCAACCACAACCTTTACGATTCAGAGAAACACAATCCCTGCAAAATATCACAGACAGTGGAGCGAGCAGCCCTGTAAAAACGGGAAGAAGAGAAATCCATAATAGCACAGGTTTACAGCGTCTAACTAGAAATTACTCAATAGTATTTGTGTGCTACAAAATTGAACTTAAACACATGGATCTTGCTGAAACAGGACTCAAAAAGGATTATGGGTAGCTGTCAGCAGGCAAAGTATCGAGTGTACTTGTGAAGTATGTCATTCACATGAAGTGTCACGGTCACAGAAAAGATATTAAAAAGGCATTCCATATCTGGTAGGGCATTCCATGGTCTGAGTTTAGCTGGTTATCCAGGTGTCTTCTTGTTGTGGGGGGTGCAACAGGTTGAGATTTATCCACTTGCAACCAAGAAGTTCGAGACAGCAAAGAGCAAGCATCTGCTTACTTCCAGCTGCTCCTCAGCCACGGAGCAGGAATGTCTGGCAAGGATAAATCACTCAACTGTGCTCGGGACGAGTAAGTCACAACACCTGTGAGGATCTGGCTATGTCGTCTTACTTTTGTTGACTGGTTTGCCTCCATTCATTATTGCAGACGCACTTGTGCTTTTACTCGGCGTCACCCCGGCCTTCGGGACCGTTTCTCCAACGTCATGCAAAGATGGTTCTCGGTACATGGCAACTAGTGAGAGGAAGGAGGATGTAAAGAAAGGAGGGAAAGGAAACATTACCTGATCATCGTCAAGAATGGCCATCAACACACACACGGACCTCAGCAGTTTGCCCAGTCCTGTGTTCCCTGAAGTCAAGCAACCCAATTGAGAGGGAATTCCTGTTTTAAAGCAGTAAAATCCAGCCCCTAATCAGAAGACATTACTTCCTTCTCATTCTCTGGTTTATGTAACTAAAATATGTGCATAGTTGCGAACGGAGTTTTGTCTAGGAGAGAAGGTTTAAATGGGAGCTATGGCCTCTTTGTGGGCCTAAGATATAACACACACACACACACACACACACACACACACAAGTATAGAAGAATGGCAAGCATTTAACTTCATTCTCTTTGTACAGCAAGGACAACTCAGACTTCCTTCCACTGCACACTACTGTCAACACTTGAACCACTCATCCCCATTCATCTTTTCAAGTCTAGGTTTTATACCCTAGATCATTACATTATTTTTCTCTCAAGTGATTCAAAAGCAACATAGTCACACTAGTGTCAACTTCAAAGCTACACAAAGCAATAACAAAGACCTCACCCTCCTTAAGCTAGGGCCTTCGGAGATCTTTGTTTACATTTCCTCTTCTTCGATCATAGAAAGACACCCTTAAGTAATGGAAGGCAACTGTGTGGCATTTTATATTTTTTATGCCTCATTTTTGGATATATTATTAAAAATCTGTAACTGATGTCATTTAAGGCAGAAGCATACAACAGCAAGGAGGCAGTGGGACTGACGTCCCAGTGAGCTCTGAGGAATTGCCTGAATAGTATCTTGTGACATAATTAATCGCAGTAGTTCATGTGGCTTTTAGAAAATGATTCTAGGGAATCCTGAGAAAGAACATTTAAGAGTGATTGATGCTTGGGGAAAACTAGCTGAGTTAAAGTCATGTGCCATCAGAAATACAAGTGAGGGCCGGCCCTGTGGCTTAGCAGTTAAGCGCACACGCTCCGCTGCTGGCGGCCCGTGTTCGGATCCCGGGCATACACTGACGCACCTCTTCTCCGGCCATGCTGAGGCCATGTCCCACATACAGCAACTAGAAGGATGTGCAACTATGACATACAACTATCTACTGGGGCTTTGGGGGGGAAAACAAAAAGGAGGAGGATTGGCAATAGATGTTAGCTCAGAGCCGGTCTTCCTCAGCAAAAAGAGGAGGATTAGCATGGATGTTAGCTCAGGGCTGATCTTCCTCACAAAAAAAAAAAAAAGAAAAGAAAAAAGAAATACAAGTGAATTAGAGCTGCCTAACTTGCTTTTTAGGTTTTCGAAAGTTGATGATACGTTATGAAGGGAGCTTATGTTTAGTTAGGATGAACCACCATATGCATTCTCCATGTTCACGGAGGTGGAGTTTTACCTTTGCATCAAGCATCATGTGATATTTTAGCAGCACACATATTTGAAAGTGCATGTGTACCTCAGACCTATAGTAAATGTCTTGGCAAGCTGGTAAGAGGGGTTAATCCATATCCTTGAAGCGCTTTCCAATCTCTCACTTCCATTACTAATTCAATTACGCAACAATAGCATCAGAGCACTAACCTTGATTGTTTATGTATGAAGTTGTGTAAGAGATATGAATGCCCAAGAGCATCAATAACTAATTAAGTACCTAATTTGTCCTAACATTTCCAAGGATATAATTTATATCCTGCGTGGGTTTTGAAAGTTTCAAAATAATTTTCCTCTATCAATTACACAATGTGATAACCTCTGTCATTATAATACTCCCTTAATTGTTTTTAGATTTAGACGAATGTTTTTTAGATTTTAGACTTTGGTTTTAGACTCTGTCTGCTAATTATTTGAAAACATGATAAAAATACTGTTTTTCTCTTCCTCATATATACATACATGCACAACAAACACATACACACAACAGTTCCGTTTATGATTGAAACATCAAGTGTTTTGTTATTACACCACACATTTAGAGTCTCAGATATTTCCTGCTGGATATACAAAATAGCTGGTTTCCAGATTTTGCCTCAGTTAAAGACATAAAAGCCCTTTGAGTTTTTATTACATTGGTGCAGTTAAGAGGTAAGGTTACAGAAAATAGTCAATTCTTAACTGCATACTCAAAAGAAAAATTAATGAAAAGTGACAAAGCAAGGTGGCAAGTAAACCAAGACTTTTGGGGAGCTGCTATGGACTTAGTTTTTTAATTTTTCAATTACATTTGAATATTGGTGAGTCTGATCATCTCAAAATTCATTTAAAACAGTAAAGCCAAATCATAAATGTGTTATTTTGGAAGAACAGAGAAATCCTCTAATTTCTTATTTCTACTCTAATTTTCCTTATGATCTACTATCTAATGAGAATAAACCACTCATATTTCAGACTCTCCCACAATTTTTCATTTCCTAGAGAAGCCCTGGTGGCTAATTGTTTGGGTTTCAATAATTTGTTCTAGAGGTAAATTTAATTAAGGGTGATGGTAAGTCAACATCATTGAAATCATAAAGATGGTATTAACCAGCAAGAGTGGTTTTCCAAACTGAGGCAAACTGAAAGTTGAATTATACATTTACAGATAATTAAGAATCTTATTCGTATATAGACAGCATGGGTTATGAAACCAATATGCATGTTCTCTTAATGGTTAAGGCTTTCCTGTAGGAATAAAAGACACAAAGAAAATCGAACTGTCTAGGCTAGCTTCAAGTGTTTAGCTAGTTATTGTAGACCTGATTATCTGCAATGGGTAAATAAAAGTATTTGAATAGAAAACACTTTTGAAAAGCCTCAATATCGATCTTTTTTTCTAGTTCTCAAACAAATGTTACATACGTAAACATAAGTGACACTTCTGGCAGAATCTTTAATGAGAAAGGTGCAGACATTTCTGATTAATTAACAAAACTTTGTAGCCTGCTCTTTGGGAATCTAATCAAAGTAAATGTGAAGGCTTCATTGTTTATAAGTGAATGCAGATAAATTATTTTAGTAAAAGAACGTAGTGCCACAACTGAATTTACTAAACAATTATGCAGTTGGGAAGGGAGATATATAACATCAACAGAGTCTGTAAGGGCCAAGTTATTAACTCTTCTTTTTCTGTAATTATAATAATCCACAAGTATGTGATTTCTTTCACCTAGATAATAACAAAATAGGCAAATATTTTTATTCTATAATACTCAAAACTGAGTTTTTCTAATACCTACTGTCACAGATTTGTAATATTATTACAGATTTAAATTTTTTAATTAATTGAAATTATCTAGAGGCTAGAGAGGTTGGGGCAGTGAGGATGTGAGACATCAGAAGTGATCAGAGAGGAAGTTTTCCTGCATTTTATAAATTAATGGAATGTATATATATACGTATACATATATACATTCCACTAATTTGTGTATTATGTATAGTATAACATGTATATATGTAAAAAAATGTATATTTGTATATATTATGTATATATATACACATAATATACACACACATATATATACATACATTTATACATAAAGTGTATAAAGGGCACAAATCTTAAATGCACAACTTAAATAGACACCTGTGCCACTGCCAGCCTGATCAAGATAAAGAACATTTCCAGCATTCCATGAGGATTCCCTGTGGCCATGGATTTATCAATGTGAAAAATGAACACGTAATAAACCTGATAAAGATAATGCAGACATAACACTCACCTTCCAATGGCTTGGGTAGAAAATGAGCTGCTGGTTTGGTTTTCTTTACTCTGTTTCCTTTCATAACTTGCCCTTCTTTATTCAAACCCAAAAACCAGGCTCTGCCAGATTCCTGTTGTCTGTACAGCATAGATGAGTAGATTACATAATAGTTTTCAAAAACAGATTCTTTAAACTTGCATTCGGGGGTAAAAAGTTCCTGTGGAGAGAACAGGAGAAAGTTAGAGGAAGTAACGGCAGCGTTGCTGCGCTTTCTCGCCAATCCTCCGGGAGCTCGTCCTCCGCGGTGAAGGAGTCAGCCCTTTGGCAGGGATGAGCGCACGTATTTCTTCCTGCACACACTAATTGTCCTTACGCTTTTTTCAATATACAATGAATATAAAGAAGCTGCTACTATTGAGAATGTATATACATAATAGTATGGATGTCCTTTAATAAGAAAATAGAAGACATGAGCAAACTCAAAATAGTTTCGCTTAGAATACAATCCAACCAGAGCATAACCAGAAAGAGTACAATAAAGCAGAATCATATATTCACAATAAACTAAACAAAAATAAAATATATATATTTAAGGTATTTGCTAATCTATTTTCAATAATTTGGAGTAATTAAATGACACCTTAACAGTTGCCAGCTGTTAATTGAATCACTGATATTATAGGATGATACATTCTACCTACAAAGAGACAAACTGAAACCTCAAACTGAAACTATGACAGTCAGCTGGCACACAAACTAGCCACTGGAACTGAGACCAGGTGTCCTGTTAGCTGGTCACAGTGACAGGAGCTGAAAATAATGACATGATTCCATGGTTTGGAGCCCACTGGAACTCTTGAAGAGAAACTTCGAAAGCTGCCCTGACTGAAATCCACATAGCATTTTTGGAAAGAGTACAATGAGTTAAACGCCATGGCGCTCAATGTCATGATTGACATTGATTGATGAGTAGCCCAAAGCTTGCTACTTTATGATTCTCTTTAATAACACAAGTATTCATTGATGGCTTTTACATAGTTCTAGCATTTCTTATTTTGGAACAAATAACAATTAATATAATATCATGTATATTAGTAAAAATCTTTTTGCACATATGTAGGTGCAACCTACATAGGAATTTCTGATAAACCCCTATTAAAAATAATTTAAATTCAACTTTCCTAGTTACAGACCATGGAAGCCACTTAACTAGATTTTGTGGCTGCTTTAAACAGGCTCAATACTGTGCTAGTCTATACATATATGAAATACAGATGCAAAACAGAGCTTTATTGTCATTGATCTTTTTAAAAATATCACTGTACTTGAAAAAATATACACAAGGATTTCATTTCACCTTAATAGATCTTTATGACTGAAAAAAATAGTTTTTTTCTGTTAAAAAATTATATATATACATATTATTTTTTTTAGAATAAGATTTATTTATTTATTTATTATTATTTTTTTTGTGTGAGGAAGATCAGCCCTGAGCTAACATCTGTGCTAAGCCTCCTCTTTTTGCTAAGGAAGACCAGCTCTAAGCTAACATCTATTGCCAATCCTCATTCTTTTTTTCCCCAAAGCCCCAGTAGATAGTTGTATGTCACAGCCGCACATCCTTCTAGTTGCTGTATGTGGGACGCGGCCTCAGCATGGCCGGAGAAGCAGTGCGTCGATGCGCACCCGGGATCTGAACCCGGGCCACCAGTAGCAGAGCACTCGCACTTAACCGCTAAGCCACGGGGCCAGCCCTAAAAAAATTATCTTCTGTACACATTCTGAAAAACACATCCTTTAGGGACTAAAAACCAAAATCTTTTAGTGTTAAAGTTATGCTAACCGTAATAAGGAATGTGACATTATTGCCTGTAGAAATGCTCTTTCAATATTTCCCAAGAAAGTATGAATTGTCAAATGGTGTCTTTGCAGGATACAATTTATTCAGAGTGCCCCATAACTTTAACTAATAGTTTAGCTAATAGTTTTCCAATGGGAACAGGTTTTGTTAATGGCTGATGCTTTTTATGACAAAGCTGACAGATCCAGTGATTAATTTGATGAGATTAAAATAGCACAAAGACAGACTTGGCGCCCACCCAAGGATATATGTAGACCTTCATTTCTTTGAGATGATGCTCCCTCAGATTTGAATAAGATCTCATCCAGATAAATGTTCTAGCCTTCCACTAATTTCTATTCCTCCAAATATCTTCCTATTAATTCTCTCACTAATAAATAACAGTCTCCAGATCGTGCCTCAAAGAAAAAACTAATACAAGGGTGCGTGTCCATACATTTGTGGTGAGGAAAATAAAATGGGATGCTCTAAATCTGGCTCATCCTCAAAAGACTAATAAATATAACATATTAGTTGAAATTGCACCTTCTAAGACAAACAGATAGACTTTGGTGTGTCACTTGTTTTTTTATTGAGACAGGCCACAGCACCCAAGCATATTGTTTACTAATTAAAACCTGTCTCAAAACCAGCTGGGAGTGGGGTTGGTAAGAGCTGACCCAGTGGGTCACTCAAGGGTCAGAGGAGCTGACACCTGCTTTCTGGGACATCAGGTCTCTGCCCAGAGCCCAGTTCACCTTACTGAGAGGATCACGGATGACTGATCTTTAGAGACACCAGCGCCTCCAGCTTTGGAAAGCCAGGTCCGTAGGGTAGTCAACCCTCATTCTCATCTGATCCTCACCGCCATAATGCAGGAAACATGGCAGATGCTGCTTGCAATACCATCAGCAAATTAGAACTGCATTGTCTCTACTCTAAGTTGACTAATTTGAATATGAAAGAGAATGAAGACCCTCAATGTGGAGAAGTCATTTATTCTCAGAGTATAACTTAGTATATGTTTTTTTTTTAATTTTTTGTTTATTGCAGTAACATTGGTTTATAACATTGTATAAATTTCAGGTGTACATCATTATACTTCTATTTCTGCATGGATTACATCACGTTCACCACCCAAATACTAATTACAACCCATCACCACACACATGTGCCGAATTATCTCTTTCAACTTCCTCCCTCCCCCCTTCCTCTCTGGTAACCACCAATCCAATCTCTGTCTCTATGTGTTTGTTTCTTGTTGTTATTATCTACTACTTAATGAGTAAGATCATACGGTATTTGACCTTCTTCCTCTGACTTATTTCACTTTGCATAATACCCTCAATGTCCATCCATGTTGTCACAAACGGCTGGATCTCATCGTTTCTTATGGCTGAGTAGTATTCCATTGTGTATATATACCACATCTTCTTTATCCATTCGTCCCTTGATGGGCACTTAGGTTGCTTCCAAGTCTTGGCTATTGTGAATAACGCTGCAATGAACACAGGGGTGCATGTATCTTTACTCATTGGTGTTTTCAAGTTCTTTGGATAAATACCCAGCAGTGGAATAGCTGGATCTTATGGTAGTTCTATCCTTACTTTTTTGAGGAATCTCCATACCGCCTTCTATAGTGGCTGCACCAGTTTGCATTCCCACCAGCAGTGTATGAGAGGTCCCTTCTCTCCACATCCTCTCCAACACCTGTTGTTTCCTGTCTTGTTAATTATAGCCATTCTGACGGGTGTGAAGTGATATCTCATTGTAGTTTTGATTTGCATTTCCCTGATAGTTAGTGATTTTGAACATCTTTTCATGTGTCTGTTGGCCATCTGTATATCTTCTTTGGAGAAATGTCTGTTCAGGTCTTTTGCCCATTTTTTGATTGGGTTGTTGGTTTTTTTGTTGTTGAGATGCATCAGTTCTTTATATATTTTGGAGATTAACCCCTTATCAGATGTATGGTTTGCAAATATCTTCTCCCAATTCTTAGGTTGTCTTTTCATTTTGTTGATGGTTTCTTTTGCTGTGCAGAAGCTTTTTAGTATAAGTTTGACACTAAGTCTTTTTAGATAAAATATCTTTGCATCTTAGGACTCTAAGAAAGTCAGTTCTGCAGCCTCTTTCTGTGAGCTGTGCCTGTAACTTCAGAGATCAGTGATTCTTTCTGTCTTCCACAAGGAGAGCCATTGCCTTCAGTTGCTTGTGATGGTGGAGACTAGTCAGTACATTTTCAGCCTTCTTAATTCTTGGTTAAATAATTAATGTGAGCACACACACACACTCACATACAGACACACTACATTCAAAGGTACTATTGTCTAACACATTTTGCTAGACTTCTCTAGGCTTTTCAAGAATTTAATCTGCTCATCAAATATTGGAGTCCAAAATAATCCTAGCATTCCCAGGAGAACTGATAGGACTAGTGAAAGCTGAGATTAATTACTATTATTTTGGTGTCATAAATGACAAATATACTTTCAATATGCAAATGGGAGGCAGTGGAGTAGAGTGACTATGAACACCATCTGTGGAACCAGACCTTCTGGCCTCACTCCCTACTAGCTGTTGGGGAAATTACCTAATCTCTGGGCGTCAGTTTACTCATCTCTAAAATGGGTACAAAAATCATAGGATAAAATAGTGTGGTTGGGAGGATTGAGTGAATTAATACATATTAAATATTTAGAAGAGGACTTGGAGTATAGTAAGCACTCTATATTTATTCTTAAAAAAATCCCCATTATTTATAGTCAAAAATAACCCTGTATCAGTTATTTCAGTTCTATCAATATTTCAGCAACCCAAAAATTTAGCTAACTGATTAGTCAATGAGCACAATTTTATACCAAATATTGGGCTCAGCATCAGATATCCAAAATGAACATATATAAAATGAATAAGATTCTGCACTGGAAGAATTTTGTTAAAATTCTTGTATGTATGACCGTATAATGTAATATTTGCTGTGTTAGACTTACCTTCAAAATACTAGAGAGATTATAGGTGGAATAAATGGTATTGTGAAGGATGAAGGATGAGAAATGCCATGGTACATCTGGAGAACTATGATTAGTCCATCACTGAGACTTTGTAGGGAAGTGGATAGGGAAGGTAGGTTGGAGAAATGTGATAAAGGATCTTGGACACTGAAAAACAGGTTAGACTTCTTATAAGTAAGAGGTAAACGTGTAGGTTTCTTGAATAAGCAAGGGAATGATGGCATAGCCTGATTAGTATTTTATAAATACAAATTTGTTGTCAATCTGTAGCATGGTTTTGAGAAGTTAATATCACTTGGACTTTCAAATTGTTTGTAGAACCCATGTGTATGTGTGTTCCCTTTAGTAATTAGTATTAACATAATAATCAAAGATGCACGAAATAAGGGGAAAATACCACCAGAATTATGACATGTTACTAAATTGAATTCTAAACTTCTTGGTAGTCAAGACAAAAACAGAAATACTATATGCTATAAAAACTATTGAAGAGAGAAAATCTTTTCTTTTTCTTGGCACTAACTTCTAAAAGGCATTTCCTAGCAAGGAAATAGTGACATTGACCAACATAAACAAAAATACTCTTGATAGTAATTGTACAATTAATATAGTCATAGTTTTGTGTTCGAATCCTACAAGGTGCTTTCGAGAGATAGACGGAGTGAAAAGTCCCATAGGTGGGACGTGAAGTAATTGTAATTGAGGAGATGCCCAGATACCATGTGCACAGCAGGAGCCACAAACTCAAATGCCTATACAGACCAGGCAGATACAAGAGTGAAGCGGGCTGCAGTCATCATGGCCCCATTATGAGGCTAAATGCCCCCTTACTCGAGCTCAGTGATGAGGGGGCAGAGCAGGTGGTAGAAATGATGGTAAAAGACGCAGCTGTTCCTCACATGGTTCTCATGTGAAAATAAAAACCTTAGATCTTTAGAAGATCTGTTTTTTCAAAGGAAGTAAGAAATCTAGGTTTCCAGATAAAATCTTCCTGTAATGGTGGCAACTATTGCTTAGTTCTTGTTCTTGTTTTTCAGTATAGCTTGGACCAGGAGGCTGAGATGGGGCCTGTGAGCCTCCAGTTTGAGACCTCCAATGCAGAATGGCAAGAGAAGGATTACAGGAAGAAGGAACCCGAGGTGGCCTGGCAACACAGTCCTAACCTACCTTATGGATTTCGTACATCTGAGTAATACGATGATTGTGGCACTGAAACACTGAAACCGGCAGTGATGATATGAGAATGCTTATTTAAATTTAAGCTTAAATATAAACTCTTCGAAACTGTCAAAATGAAATAGGTAAGGAGTTTGATGTGTCTTTTTCTCATCTTGCCTGCCTATATTTAGAACCGCAACACTACCACAAGAAAATCAACAACAGTTGTGCTCCAGCAGAAGCTTAAATATTAATTTATATCATTGCCAAACTAAATCATCAAATCATAGAATAGAAAAACACAACAATTAAACAACACTTTCATATCTCCTTTTATCTTGTGGTTGTTTTTGAAATGAAAGCACCATCTGTGGTGTCCTTATTATCATAACAGGAGCAGCAGAATTCCTCTTCTGAGGGAAATGCCTTTGTTTAGGAAAATACTCTGATGTGCCATTTGCGTGTAGAAAGCCAGGCCGCTGGGTTCAGGATGGAAGGAGAAGGTGGAGGGAAGGGAGGGCCCAGGTTCCATAATTCATAACTGATGAATTAGCCATACACCCAGATAATTCAGCATAACCATAACCTAAGAACCAATAGTGATCTTGAGAACATAACCCAGTGGTCAGAAAACCGCTGCCCGTGGGCCAAATACAGCTGCCACCTGTTTTTGTAAATTCACGCCTCAAAGTCCAGAGGTGAGTTGTTGAGACAGAGATTGTACAGCCCACAAAGCCTAAAACGTTTGTTGTATGGTCTTTTGCAAAAAATTCTGCCAACCTTGATCTAAGGTAAATTTTGAGGGCTTTCTAACCTAGGTAATTGGGGGAGGAGTTGTTAATCTAATTTCAAATTCCTAAGGAGAAAAGTACTCCCATGTTAAACTTGGGTTGCACTTATTTTCATGTACACAAATGTATACAATTTGAATCAGAATTTTCATCAGAGTTTCATCCCTGGAAAAGCCTTTACGGTGTGTTGCGAGACTGGGCTTCCAGTAATAATATGCAAGTCGTATCCCACAGATTCCGTTTAGTTACTACATCACCTTTGGTGTTATCTGTGACTAAATGAAAGTTCTGTTTGGTTCATATCTACAAGTTTGCCTACCACCAGCACCACCACCACCACCGTTTCAAAGGGAAAACGTAAAAACAGGCATTCCAGACAAATTTACAGCACTTATTAGAATACAAGGAAATTCCAAAATAGATTAGAAAGAGGATGGAGAAATGATATTAGACATAGAGTAGCAAATAGCACATAATAAATACACAACAAATAATAGCTATTAATATTCTATTATCCTCTATATTTGAGAGTCATCAAAAAAACTCAGTCCCCTCCCATCAACAGCCTAATAATAACCTTGACCCTCAACTTCTTATGAATATTTCACCCCAGACTTAAACTGAGAAGAAGAGGGAGCTTCAGATTCTAAGTTCTTACTTGGAGAATAATAACGAATCACAAAGCTTTCTTGCAAATATCAAATAAGATAATAGAAGTGTGAAATGATTTGCAAACTATAAATTGAGTTGTAAACTATAGCTATATTTAGAAACCATAAATTGAATCAAAAAGTGCAAGTCAAATGTTGTTACCATGAACAGGACAGTAGTTATTTAATTACTTTCAACAGGTTTCAGCTTAATTAGATGTATCTTTAGGTGGGCATCCCAATGATGCATTTAACCTGTATTCTCAGTTTTTTCTTCTCTTTTCTACTTTTTGGAGGTGTAGCCTACTAGAGTTTATACCAAGGTCGGGAGAGATTTATCCCACTCTCCTTCATCTTCTACAGTTTTAAAATCAACTATATCCTTTAATGATACTGTTCTGACACTACCCAATTCTTTAGAAAGTATGCAGAGTACTCTTGAGATTCATATAAAGGGAAGAATATTCTGACCTTTCAGAAGATTTTACGGTCATGAATTTTGAAACAAAAAAGAATTTGTTGTTAACACTCAAAAGCAGAAAATTTAGTTGGCTAATGCATTTTATTTATCTGAAATTATACATAATCAAAAACCTATAATATTGAGCTGTGACGAATGCCCACAGAGAGAAAAAAAGTGGTAAATTGTGTGTGTACTTCAAACTAAAGTATAATTATTTATGTGTTTAAGAGACAGCTTTTATTTGATTACATGACCCAGTAGTTTTAAGTTTATTCCCACCAACAAATCAGTCTCTACTTATAGGGCCAGAAGTTATTACTTCAGTAGTTTCCAGGGAAACAAAATTTTAAATGAAGTCATATTTTTTTTCTTTGCCAGTAAGGATACTGTTTGACATTTAGAGATGTTACATATGTATACATAAATAAATATATACAGTAGTCCCTCCTTATCCTCAATTTCCCTTTCTGCAGTTTCAGTTACCCACAGTCAACTTGGGTCTGAAAATATTAAACGGAAAATTCCAGAAACAAACACTTCATAAGTTTAGAAGTTGCCCGCCATTCTGAGTAGCATGTTGACATCTTGAGCTTGTCCTGCTAAACCCTACCAGGGTCGTGAATCATCCCTTTGTCCAGCAGATCCCTGCTGCATCGCCACCGGCCTGTTCTTCATTTAGTAGTCCTCTCGGCTATCAGAATGACTGTCAGGGTATCGCAGTGCTTGTGTTCAAGTAACCCTTATTTCACTTCATATTGGCCCAAAAGAGCAAGAGTAGTGATGCTGGCAATTCAGATATGCCACAGAGAAGCTGTAAAGTGCTTCCTTTCAGTGAAAAGGTGAAAGTTCTTGATGATAAGAAAAGAAAAGAATCGTATGCTGAGGTTGCTAAGATCTATGGTAACTTTTATTACAGTATAGTGTTATAATTGTTCTATTTTATTATTAGTTGTTGTTACTAATCTCTTATGTGCCTAATTTATAAATTAAATTTTATCATAGCTATGTATGTACAGGAAAAAAACGTAGTATCTAGAGGGTTCGGTACTATCTGTGGTTTCAGGCACCCACTGGGGGTCTTGGAATGTATCCCCCGTGAACAAGGTGGATGTATTGTATATATACACATATACAGCGTTAGATGTACTAAATATTTTATTTACTAAATATTTTAAAATTTATTATGTTACATTTAATATATTATCTTATGATTTATTGACATGGTGTTTAAAAATTGCGGCAAGAAGATTATTTATTACAATGAAAAAATATTAAAAATTAATTAAATTATTTTATTTATTTAATCTAAATATGTATTTTAATATATTTTAACACATTTTAATATATATTATAACATATATTTTAATATATATTATATTACACATATATAAAAAATCTTTAAATATACGTAATTTATTCAGGGACCAATAGCAACTTCATCACATGGGAACTTGTTAGAGATGTAAAATTCCAGTCACCACTGCAGACCTACTGAATCAGATTTTGCGTTTTAACAAAATCCTAGTGATTTGTATGCACATTAGAGCTTGGGATGCATTGGCATACGTTCCTATTACCATACAGAATAACTCAATAAACGATCACAAAATTTTAGGAAATTTCAATTAAGTTGGTATTATTCGTAAACTTGCTACCATTTCTTTACATTACAATAGCATTTATTACAGCAAGAAAGTGGACACAAATAAAAATATAAAGTACTTACAGCATATCTTTTAAGTAAGAAATTTTAAGATTATAAATAAAACTATGTGCCAACTGGTTCTATAATGTTAAATCTGTTTTCTCTAGAATATAGACAATTATAAATTCCTAAAATAATACTTGTAACGTGAACAGATGGTATCGGTGCTATAAATATTAGCAAAAAAATCATAAAATAAATACGCTTAAGAAAGTATTGATAAAACCATACAACATCCTCACACACTTGTCAGTACTCAACAGTGAATTCCTCAGCATCAGCATCAGCATCATCATCATGTTAATAACTATAGCCAACGCTTAAATTGTGCATACCTCTGTATCAGGCACTGTTCTACATATTTACATAATCAGCTAATTTCATCCTCCCTATAATTCTATGGGATTGGTACTATTATTATCCTTACTATCCCCATTTTAGAAATGAAGCAACTAAGCACAGAGGGGTTAACTAACTTGCCCAAGTCCATTTATTGTCATCAAGATAAATATATTTAACTATTCCTACTGATTTATCTTATTATTCACCTGAAAAGATTTACTTTTTTAGATATTTGATCAATAGCAAAAATGGCCCAAATTCTTCACTCTCCCACAGATCAATGCCCTTTAACATGTAATTTTATGTGTCCTCCCACTATGAGTTAGGGTGAAGAAAGTAGGGGCTTGACAACACTTGGCAATTTTTCTGCCTCCTCCTCAGCCATGAGAGCATGCCTGGGCTCCTCCGCTGGAGGAGAGACACATGTGGAGCACAGCCAAGTTGCTCAGCCTTAACTAGTCTATTTCCAGACATGTGATAAAGTCCTGCCAAGGTCTACAGAGCCACCTAGCTGAGCTCCATCTGACTCTAGATGCACAAGGAATATACACTTACTGGTATATGCCACATCAGCTCTTGTGGTTGTTTATTACATGGTATCATTAAGGCAGTTGATAACTGACACAGATAATTACTAACTCAACTGAATTACTCATTCAATTAAAACACAGAAAATATGTACCTTTCTGCATTCCTAGAACAAAGACAAATTACAGTTGAGGAACTGTTATCAGTTGCAGAACAAATGAAGCTGGAAGAGAAAGGGCTGGAGTTTGGGAGGAACAGTTCCTTAAATTTCTTACGGTTTTATTTATTTATTTTAAAGTCCCAGCCGGTAAACAAATGGTTTCCAGATCACCACTAAAACCTAAGAGAATGATGGCCATTAGAGCCTTTCGATTTGAGGCAGAAAAACTTGCAAAAGCTTTATCTCATACATTTACTACACTGGGAAACTATTCCATCACCAATCAGTGAATCAGTTAAGTACATAAGAATGACTCCCAAATTGCCGAAGGAAGTAAAATTTGTGACTTTTTCAGAATAATTTGAAATGTGGTTATTCTTACTGATGTCGAGGCAAGGGGTTAGAGATAGGCTCCGAGATACTTGCTTCCTTAATGGTGGTTATTTTATCCATCCCTTATGAATTCATTGAACTCTTTTAAAAATGATTTTCATTTTCACTTGTATTACAGTAAAACAACAACAACATGAATTCCATCAGTGCCTCCCTCCTGCCTTCATTAATCTATACACTTTGATCCTACACTTGCCACATTTATCTTTCCAGATTGAATTGTGTAAACGTTCAGGTCTGGTTTCATAGATTAGTTCTTCCATTCGCTCGATCAGTCCAATTTGCTGTTGCAACTAAAAAGGCCAACAAAAAGGTAGGCCCTCTAAGCAGGAAAATTGAAAATAAATTAGTGAGTATCACCACACCTTGTTACGACGCCCCCACGGGCCCACCGCTGGGGGACTGTGCGCTTCCTGAGTCACTACACTTTTAAGGACCATATTAACATGCAGAGAAAGGCACGAAATCAATTGAGCAGTCAGAAAGTGGTTGGAATTAGGAGATCAATAAACATGAATGCAGTTGCATTCAAGTCATCAAGAGAGAAAATTACAGATGAAAAACGAGTGATGCCAACCCTAAGTGTGGGGCAGGGTTAAGGTTGAGGATTTGGAAACTAAATAGACCAGGGTTTTCTTCCCACTCGGGCTCTTACTAATCATGACCTTGGAAAAGTCATTTAACCTCCAAAATAAAATACTTACTTCCATGGAATTATTGGATTGGATGAGAGTGAGCACAGGTTTTGGTGCGAAATGTGCACTCCATAAATGTTAGCTATTGTTCTTATGAAAAGACTAAGGATAAAAAATGTCCATCAGAATTCATATAACTGTGAGATGAGTAAAGTGAATTCAGACCTGTTTATCCATCACGGAATTCTACACGGGAACAAAGGCAAAGAGGGAAACTAATGAAAACAATGAGCTGAGTGACAGGGGACCAGGGGAGTGGGAGTCACAAGCAGGAAATGCCAGGAGGGAGAGTAGTATTACTAAGTAAGAATTATTGGATAGTCTTGAACTTGGTGAATGCTGAGAGGGAGATGGTTCAATGGAGGGCACCATAAAGATTATAGAAAACAATTTATAAAGAGCACTTTGCAAATGATATCTGAGGAAGCTACTGAGAAATTGTCCAGATTTGGTCTCTGTATCTGATTTCACCCTAGAAAAGGACAGTGGAGGAGAAGGTTGGCAGAAGAGAGTATAAATGACCTTTGAGGAACAAATCGCAGTCTATGATTGGGTACCATGGTTCCGTTAATGAGGCAAAGACCATGTTTGCATTTAAATTTCTTGTAACTTTGATCTTATGACTATGATTTCATGTCCCTTTCCCATAACAACTCTAACCTAAGCCAGTCATTTTGTATGAGAGATAGAAAGATATTCTGTGTTTTGCCAGTGTGGCAATAGGACACTAACAGACAGGACAATCATACGGTGGCACTGAAGTATGACGTGGGTCAGCCCAGCAGTGTTGTTATTGTGTATGCGAGATGAACATGTTGAATATGACATCAACTTTGAGTAGCATATGAAGAATTAAACTGACAGGGAACACTGAGGGGCCTATTTTAGTTTCTATTTTTCCAGTACTATCCAATCTGTTCATTTATTTGACAAATATTTGAGTGTCTACTCTGTGCAACTCACGTACTAGTTGCTGGGGGTGGAAAAGTGGGTAAGATATAGTCCCTGCCCTCTAAGAGTTTCATTTTAGTAGAGGGAATTAATATTACACTAGCAGTCACAGTACAGAGCTTCCCATGCTATGCTGAAGACAGTAGAGTAAGAGTCTGGAGGAAGGAATAGCTATTTCTGCCTAGGGGAAGGGGAGAAGATTTTTAAATGTGGTGCTCTTTAGCTAGGTCTTGAAAGGTAAATAGGAGATTGTCAGGTGGAGGAGAAAGAGAAAGACATTCCATTTAGAAGGAAAAGAACCGTATTTGGGAAATTATAAGAAGCTCTCTGAGTAGGAGTCCTGGACAAGCGTGGTGGAAGCTAAGGTGTGTGTGGTCAGCTGAAGACGGAACACAGAAGACCGTATTGGCCACCCTGTGGAGCTGTGACTTTCTAATACAATAAGCCCCAGTGATTTTCAGGAAAAGTGTGATGTGCTGAGATTGTGTTTTAAAAAGATAACTGATCATATGATCCAGCAAGCGTACTCCTTGGTATTTACCCAAATGCGTTGAAAATTTACATCCTCACAAAACCTGCACATAAATGTTTACAGTGACTTTATTCATAATTGCCAAAAACTGGAGAAACCAAGGTGGCCTTCAATAGGTGAATGTATAAACAAATTGTGATACATCCACACAATGGAAAATTATTCAGTGATAAAAAGAAATAATCAAGCCGTGGGGTAACCTTAAATAAATATTACTAAGTAGAAGATGCCAGGCTGAAAAGACTATATACTATATGATTCCAACTATATGACATTCTCAAAAAGGCAAAATTATGGAAACAGTAAAAAGACCAGTGGCTGGCAGGGGCTGTAGGTGGGGATGAATAGGTGGAGTACAGGGAATTTGTAGGGCAGTGGAACTATCTCTTGATACGATAGTAGTGGATACATGTCATTATACACTTGTCAAAACCCATAGACTGTACAACACCAAGAGTGAACTCTAATGTAAACTGTAGACTTTAGTTAATAACAGTGTATCAATATTGGCTCATCAATTGTAACATTGTACCACGCTAATGTAAGATGTTAATAACAAGGGAAACGATTGGGGGAATTGGGAGGTGGCAAGAGGGTGTATGGGAAGTCTATTTTCTGCTCAGTTGTTCTGTAACTGCTAAAAAAGAATAAAGTCTATTAATTTAAAATTAAAATATATATATATATAACTGACTCAGGGTGGAGGAGGATTTTAGTCTGAAGGCAGAGATGTTGCATGCTCTGCATAGGTTCCCCCATTAATATCTTAATAAATTCCATGGTAGGAATTCTCAGCAGTTATGCATTAAGGAAGACACACATATTAACAGTTCTCAAGAACAATATTTGAACGCTTAGATTGGTGAAGCAAAAGTGGAACCTCTAGATCAGGGATGAGCAAACCACCGCCTGCAGGCCGAACCCAGCATGCCAACTGTTTATGTAAATAAAGTTTAATTGGAACACAGCCAAGTCCATTAATTTACATATTGCCTGTAGCTGCTTTTGAGCTACAACAGCAGTTGATGTAGCAATTGAGACCATATGACCCACAAGGCCAAAACATTCATCTGGCCTTTTTAAAGTTTGCACTAGACTTTTATTGGGGCTGGCTGAGTACAGCTTTCATGAGATTCCCTCATTTTAGAATAAATCATACAGGGATACAGAAACCTCTGGGGGAGGGGGAGAGAAACAACTCCATCTGTGGGCAGATCCCTCTGTGAATGTGTGAGATTTGGAGATTTGATTCCAGAGAAGTTTTTCCAATCTGATCTATAGAGGTAACACAGTATTCATGTTGATTCATTACACAGCCCAGTTATGAAACGGACTGAGCACCCTTCTACGCTATAGATTTTATTTCTATTTTAATTATTACATGGATATACTTTACTTTCTATCAGTAAATTTACAGAGGCATATTTCTAATGAAATCTGTAATTAAAGAAGAGTCAACAAAGAGAAAAATAGAAATCTGAAGCATTTGTTTTTGCTTAACCAGAAACAACATTCAAAAAAGCAGATTTCTATCACATTTATCCTGTCAATGGTCTCATGCACTGTTGATTAGGGAAGTAAAAATGAGTTAGAATTTGAGGTAAATAAATTTTTTAGATATTTGATACATGTTTGAATAGTTACATAAGGTACAAAAGGAGAACAATAATTTACATGTGTAAAATACCAAACAAGTCTTATTATTTTGAGTGATGATATAAAAATGATCACTTATATGAATAACTAAAATTACTTGATCAAGTCAGTCCTGTATCATTTCAGAATGCTTTCAGCTACAAGGAGTGGACTATCTAAATTGTAGTTGTTTAAATGGTAGAATGTGAACTTCTCTCTCATGGAAAAAGTCTCTACAGGTTAGTGCTTCTCACATTGGATCCATGACTGTGATTTTATCAAGGACTCAAGCTCTCTACCTTTCCTTTCTGTCATCCTAAGTGTGTTGGCGATTTTCTCTCACAAAATAGTTACTGTAGCTACAACCATTACATTTTCACAGAACAGCATCTCAATTAAGACAGAAGAGGGTAGGTAGAAAAAAAGAGCTGTCTCTCTTTTTTGAAGGAGGAGGTATTTTTTCAGAAGCTCTCTAATAGAGCTTATTATTTATTTTATTGGTCAGAATAGGGGTACACACCCACATCGAGAGTAATTGCTGGTTAGGTGGAATGGGGTTTCTATGATGGGTATAAAGTTTAAGCCTTAAACCAAGCATTATTAATTTCCTGGGTTAGAGCATATACCCCACTCAAATAAAAGTGAGATTCTGTTAGTGAGAAAGAAGAAATTACTTTGGAATTGATGTATTATCAAAGTAAACTAAACTTTATCTTTCCCTTACAATATTTTAAATATATGAGTGATCATATTTAGTGGCACAAATTCATTACATCTAACCCAGTTTTAAACATATGACATGCAAATGCAACTCAGTAATACCATACATTATGCATGTGCAAATATACACACACACTCCCCCCATTATTTGCATGTACACAATATATGGTGTTAACATATGTGGTCTATAATTTGAACTGGGATAAAAGGGGGCCTTAATTCCATTTTATTTCTCCTTCTCAACTTAAAATCTTAAAGCATTTTATTTCTAAACATTTTTTTTCCCTTCAATTTTGTGGTTTGCAAATTTTTATTGCTGTTGAAGTTTAATTAAAAAAATTCTTACTAGTAGTTTAAAGGATGCTAATTCCTAAGCCATTCTGTGCAATTTGACAACACAAATCACTCTTTCTGGATACTATACTTAGTTCTATTCATGTTAAAGATACAAATCGGAAGAATTCTATTATGAAGTCAAAACCAGAATCACTTATAAAATTTCACAAAACATAACAAGTGTCATTCACTGAAAGAAATGAAAGATATTTTCCTGGTTCACAGTTATGGCCATGAATTTACTATTTGTTATGGATTGAAACTTTGTGTCCCCCCCAAATTTCTATGTTGAAATATAATCCCCAATGTGACGGTATTTGGAGGCGGGGCCTTTAGGAGGTAATTAAATCAAGAAAGTGGAGCCTTCATGGATGAGACTAGTGCCCTTACAAGAAGAAGGCAGAGAGCTAGCTCACTCCCCTTCTGCCGTGTGAGGGTATGGGGAGAAGGCAGCAGTCTGCAACCCAGAAGAGAGACGTCACCAGAACCCTGCCATGCTGGCACCCTGATCTTGGACTTCCAGCCCCCAGAACTGTGAGAAATAAATTTCTGTTGTTTATAAGCCACCTGGTCCAGGGTACTTTGTTACAGCAGCAAGAACCAAGGGACTATTTAAGAAATCTCTCTAAATATGTGGATCCTGGTGGCATATGTTATCTCAAATATTACATAAATCAATAGAAGTTGGTTAAGCAGAATTCATTTAACAATGGAAATACTTATTTACTCTCCTTTACAAACAGTTCCTGGGTACACTCTTTTAAAATAAACAATTTAATTAGCGCATTACTATTAAATGGATTTTCCTTTTTTCCAATATTTATTGAAAGATAATGCCATTATATAACACACACAAGTCATCGGGATAGCAGGTATTAATAATTAAGTTAGAGACCTATAACAAAAATTAAGAAAGGTCACTTAGATCATCCAGGTTAGAAGTTGGCCAACTTTTTTCTGAAAAGGGCCAGGTAGTAAGTCTTTTAGGCTCTGTGGACCATATCGTCTCTGCTAGAAATACTCAACTCTGTTATAGCACGAAAGTCGTCATAGATGATACTTAAATGAATAGGTGTGGCTATGTTCCAATAAAATTTTATTTATGGATACTGAAATTTCAATTTTATATAATTTCATGTATCATAAAATATTATTCTTCTTCAATTTACAGTGATTTAAAAATTTACAAACTATTCTTAGCTCTTAGGCTGAACAAGAATAGAGAAGGTGCCATAGTCTGCTGACCCCTCATCCAGGTATTTCATGTCAGGAGAACCTAATTTGTCAGTAATTTGGGCTTACATTGCATGTAGGACTTCATACCTACCCCTAATTTTCTAATGCAGGGAGAAGCTTGCTGACTCCCTCTTCATTCCTGCCGCCCCTCCATTATCGAGAGAGGGCTCAGGAACACAAACTCACCTCGTATCAGTCTGAGAAAACACTGTCAGTGCACATGCCCTGTCCCAATTTTTGCAGGTGATGAGTAGACATTCCAAAGCCAAGTCTATGAGCTAGATTTGGATTATATTCTGTTATTTGATTTTATTTTCTACATCCCGCCCTCCCATCTCATTTATCAAGAGTTGATCTCAAATGACTGCTGCAAAGGAAAATGTGAGTCCTGTCCCTAGATACAATATAAGGGATGAGAAAGGCAGCTGACAGTGGGCTACGTAAATATAGATGTTTATCATCATTCTGTAGGAAAAATTGAAAATATTTCAAGTGAAGAGTAGACTTCAGGCCAAATCAAATGTCTAGTACTTAAAAAAAATTTCAGTGAGGTTTCCCCAATACCATTCAACTGGGGCATCATAATTAGTGGACAATTATCTCACTCCGTGATTGGCTTACGCAGACACAGGGCTGTAAGGCTTCCACTGCGTTCAGTCCCTCCTCTAGTGAGTCTGACCTAACCTTCTGCTAATCTAGCCCTCCTTCACTCCTGCCAGCCACGCTCATTCCCTGAGTTTCTTCACACACGTCAGACACTCTTCCACATTACTGTCTTTGCTCTAGTTATTCCCTGCCAGGAATGATCTTCCCCAGATGGCTGGATGGCTCACTCCCTACCTACCTTCTTTCCTTTGCTCAAATTTCACCTCAAATTGGCCGGCCCTGACCACTCTGTTCAATACTGCAACCCAATTGTCACTTCCCCAGCACGTCCCAAACTCTTACCATGCTTTCCTTGCTCTTTTTCCTCTCTCTTTATTTTTTGCTTATTTTCCACCACAGTGTAACCTCCATGAGGGACAGGATCTTTGTTTTATCCCCTTATCTATTCCAAGTGTGTAGAAGAGTTCCTGGCACATAGAATGAATTCAATAAACATCCCCAAAGCGTCAGGCAGGGAGTGTAGCCAAGAGACCTGTGTTGGGAGGAATACAGAGCATGGTGACCATACCCGCCGGCGCCTGGAATAGCCCTGTTTCTTTGCCGTTTGCACCAGCTAGGTTGCTTTTATTCTTTAGAATGTCCCAGTTTAAGGATGAATGCTGTGATCATCCTGGCTTAGAGGCAAGTTGTGCATCTCCTAGGCTGTTTCTCTGCTTCCCTGAGCTGTAGCCCCTGGGGACCAGGACCTGGCTCAGGCTCTGGGGCTGGCAGGGCTGGTCCTTCCAGAGGGTCAGCATTTCAGTGCTCATGGCTGGTGACACAGGGGCAATTCACACTAGTGTGCCTCCTCCTGCCTCAAGGTAGCCAGTTATGAGGTAAAATAAATAAGTAGAGGAAAACCTGCTTCTTCTTTTTTTCAGAGAGTTATAACAGAGTTCTGCCCAGAGGGTATCTTCTCCTGCTGCCCCTCTCTTTTTTAGTGTTTTTAATGCTTTTAAGCCATGTAATTAGAGTACACCTTTATTCTAATGAAAAAAAATAAGTTGTCTTTTTTATAAAAATAATCTGACATTGCCTATGATTTCCATTCTATAAATGGAGAAACTGAAAATCTGAAATAACACTAATGATTAAAAGGAAAACTATCATTCTTAAACCTGGAGAAAAATCAGGAATGAATTTTCCTCATTGAACTATAGACTAGAGTTAAAATGTAAAGTGGAATTCACTTCCGAAGAGAAATGGAAGGTCAATGAAATATCTTCCTGCTTAAGTCAAGTAGTTAGGCAGGAAGATATATATGCCACATCAACATTGTTGGAAGAAAACAGAAAAATAAATCTCTAAGTTTACACATATAAACCTATGAAAATACTGTAGAAATATTGCTACTTACAATATAGAAATCATAAAAATGTGTGGAAACATAAACGGTTGAAGTCATTTTTGAGTTTTGTTCGTTAAGAGTGCAGAGGAGACATTCTAGTAATATTTGAAATAGCTAAAGTCATCTGCATTTTCTCACAAAGAGGAACAAGATAAGAATAAAATGAGACTTGATAATTCTCCCTCCACACCACTCACCCTCTTAACTCTCTTCTGTTCTCTTCTAGCTGGTTTTCTTTATGTCTGTTAATTGCCTCTTAAACTTTACCTTAAAAAGAAGGAATCAAAACAGTTGGCTAAAAATATATAAATGAAGCCTTAAATTTTCAAGGAATTCAGAAAAATTGGGGCAATCTAATCTTAAACTGAGAGAGAATTGAAGACTCTGCCTGATTAGTTGCTCTCTGCATGCACAGGAACCGTGGAATCTGAGCACGTGACAGATGATGGGGCATCTTAGACCATTTAGTCACGGTTTACGACCAGAAGGAAAGTCTGAGAGGCCTCATCATGAAGAAATTAAATTGTATGTGCCTCTTCTAACTGATTTGCAAACGAGAGTTGAGCTCCATACCACCCTTAGACTGGGGTGATTATAAGAGTGTATGCTGAAACGTAACCCCATAATTTTCAAGAATGTCTGCTATAGTTTTAAAATGGGAGTTGTTTAATTAATGGAGAAATATCTAATCTTAAACATAGAAGTAAATATTTGCAGATAAATAATGCATGAACTAGAGAGAATTGTGAAAGTGTCAAAGTAGTTCCTGCCAGTGCTGTATAAGGACGCACGCGATCGTGCGTAGACGCTGTTTTGGTATGAAAGCAGAGCAGGCTTATTTTCTGGCAAGAAAGGTTTCAATTCAGGCTGCGATCTGTTGCTTCAAGAATCTAATAGTGATAAAAACACCCATCCTTCAAAGAAAGACTTACTTCGTTCCAAAGGCAATCTCTCCTCACGAACTTGTAGCTTAGATGCAAGCTAAACCCCAATTCAGACTAATTCGTGCCACAGAAAACCTTTCTTCATGTTTTAATAGATATGCATTTTATAAGACGGTGTTTTTCTGGTTTATAGAGGTGGATCAAAAATGAAAATCACTTGTCTCTGGGAACCCAGGTTTAATTACTGTAGTCTTCTTTTGCATGACATTAATTGGTTTTCTTGTGGTAGGACAGCTATCCTGTGTTCTAGAAACATTCTTTACAGTACTCTGAGAAAAGAAGCAAATATCGGTACAACCCACATGTTTTAATAGAATTGGCACTATCCTACACTAAACTTTCTTTTCTGTTAAAAATTATTAAAAATTAAAGTAGAAAAAAATCAAGTTAGTACATAAAGCATCTAGAACACATATTACTTGAATTCATAGTCTTGCAAAATATTGAGTTAATTTTTTATATGCTACAAAAAGATATATACTGAGAAGGTTTTTAAAACAACATTGAACTCTGATGTTTGAGAGATTTTTAGCAGAGTTATTATTATACCATTTATAAATATGTTACTTCTTAAATCTAAACTATGAAAGGGAAGCCAAATCGCGTGTTCAATATTAATTTCGTAGGGTTTGATCTAAACTGAGCCCTCTGATCATGGCCTGAACATCCTGATTGTGCACTTGTTCACTGGTATCTAGAGAATCTGCTTGTCTTACTTGTAAATCACTAAATGGACCTTAACAAAATCCTACAGCGTTTTGTTTTAATTTGTTTTTACAAAACAAAGACAGAGTTCTCTTTCTTATACTTTCAGTTGTGTTTTTTGGGGGGAGTCGGGGAGGGCATTTGAGAAGCAGAAGTGAAATAGGTAAAGAATTTTAAAATTCAGACATGCATTTATTAATAAGCATTTACCCTAAAATACAAACTGAGATTATGCAACTGCTCAGTTTTAAATGTCCACACCAGAGTACTAGATTATTTACAAATGGTAGTTATTTGGGTCTGAGTCAGCCTGAAGTGGTGCCTTCCATCTCTCCCTCACCTTAAATAAATAGCAACCCAGTCTAATCTTGAGATGGCTGCAGAGCATGCCCTTAGTTTATGCTCACCCTGACTCAGATAAAGGTCACCCTCTAGTGGGGTTGACGTGTATTTCAATCTCAATCCTCACTCTTGGAGAAGAAGAGTCACTTACCACGCATTTGAGTGACAAAATGATTGATTTGAAAAATCAAATGCAAGTCCAGATTCAGGGATTTTTATCTGAGTGTCAAGGATGAAGAAGTGGAGATTATCGTACTTAGCTCTAAAAAACTGGCCCCCACCTGGAATTAAGAAATTGAAAGTCCCGCAAAGCCTATTAAGGCCATGTTCAAGCCATCTGTGAATGAGTCTTAAAATGGCTTTAAACGACAGTAGAAAAATAGATAGCCTAGTCCTAATTTTAAAAAGGAGGAATTAAAAAAAACCTCATTTCCCCTGTTAAGTACCACAGTTTTACAACATCTGGATCCCTTCTGTAACTATTATATGTAACTTCTAACATGACTGCTTATATAATAGGCAACTATGGACTCACTAGAAATTAAGCAATGAGAAAACTGGAGCAGCTTTTAAAAACTAAACCTAGACTCAATGATATTCTTCGTACGTATTGAACACTTTCCTTGGGCCAAGTGCTTTTTTGGTGTGTTAACTTAGTTTTATAACTACAACAGAAAAGAATATGGAAGATAACTAACAGGTGTAAATTATTATTATTTTTATATTACAGACAAGGAAGCTTAGAGCTGCAGTCTCAAACTTCGGCATGCATCAGAAACACCTAGAAAGCTAGTTAATGCATAAGTCTGGGGATGGTGTAGATGAGAATTTGCATTTCCAACAACTTGCCAGGTGATGCTGATGCTTCTTGCCTGGGGACCACATTGAAAATCACCGCACCAAGTTAAAATGCATATATGACACCCGCAATGGAAATTCCTCAGCGTAGATATGATGAGTGCAGAGTAGGAGCCTGATATATTTTTGTTTTCTGCCCTTGCAAAGCATAAAGACATAGTAATTATAAAGACATAGTAACCATAAAGACATAATTAAATAGTCGCAAGGGCTTTGCGCCCAGAAATCTAAAATTAACACTTTCCCCCATTTCTGGATCTAGTTGCAGAACTTTCTAGCTCTATATGTGATTGGCAACAAGTCGGGGGAATTAGTGCAAGGATGTTACACCCTACAGGAACATAGATATTGGACCCTGAGTATAGATCAATGGGTCTCAAAATGCAGTGTGCATCCGTCTCTAGGCCCTACAGATTTTCGTCCAGCAGTTCTGGGTTGGTATCTGCTTTAATAAGTACCCAGATAATTCTGATGCAAGCAGTGTTCCAACATGCTTTGAGAAACTCTGTCTTATAGGCCTAACAGATGCCTGATTGCTTCTGACATGAGGAAAACAATAACAACGACAATAACCACAAAAGTGTCTTTTCTATCAGGGCTGCATTTTCAAGCCAATCTTGGTTCAGGCTGCCTGAGCATGCCTTCCCAACCCTTTGACCTCTTCAGGAGTCAGGGGCAAAACGGAGCTGCGTGCAGAAGCGTACAGAGCGGTACTGGGCAGGGGCCGTTTTGACTTCTCCAAGCTTGGGGAGAATCTCAAGGTAGGCAAGGGGTAGGGCCCCACCTGCTCCTCCCTCCCCCCACCTCCCTGTCTCCTTCTCCCAGCCCTAGCCACTAGGGCACCACATATGATCTAAAGTGGCCAGTCAGATGCTCTCACACGGGCCTCTGAATCTGGAGGAAATAAAGCACGTACCCAGAGTACTAGGGAGCCAGGGTGGAGTGGAGACTGCTGTGGTGAATCAACAAGTGATTGTGATCAGAGTGGCTAAGGACCATAATGGCATCAGTGGGCAGCAAGTGGGCAGCCGAAATGGCACCAATGGTGCATCATATGCAGACTGCTTCTGGTCGGACTGTGCTTCTCTTGGCTCCCATCAAAGCTTGGTTATCTCACATTCGTGTTGATTCTCTGAGTGCCCGGTATGCGGCCAATACATTTCTATAAGTCTTACCCTCTGATCTCTAGGTTGGAGAGGCAGGTTCACATCATTCACTGAACGACTGTCTCACCTATTTCACTTTACATAGGGCCTTTCCGTCGGCGTTACTTTTGGGGAGATAACTTAATCTTTTGGGTCTCAGTTTGTTCAGGTGTAAAATTAAGAGGAAGGACTCAATGATGTCTAAGGCACTTCCCAGTCCTCAAGATTCTATCCTATTTAGCTTTAGAATAAATGCCTTTGGGTGGGAGCTATTACTGCGGAGGAAAGAGGATCAGATTTATTATCTGGCTCTTTTCTGCAGAAGTAGAAATGGAATTTAGATAAATGAAAGGATCAGTCTGGAAGTTTCAGAGGCTGCTTCCATCTCTTCTTACAAGCTAAACTTAGTGGCAGCTAAATAACCTAATAAACTCCTAAGAGGAAAAAAGATTTCCCACTGACAGGGAAATCTCATGTCTCTTCATCTAATACCAATTCCTGCGCCTGCCAAAAATAGGGGTGACTCCTATGGTCCTTTTTGCACAGACTACAGCACTAGCAACTCAAGAGAAAATCTATTTTTTCAGTGAGGGTAGGGTAATAAAGTGTCCTTAGATAAAACTATTTTTGAAAGAGATAAATCTGAGTGAAATATGAACCAGTACCTGAGAATGAAAGGCAAGACTATTCTAATCATATTCTTTGGAACCATTCCAGTTCCTGGAGTTTGGTAAATAAAATATATCTATTTGGGACTTCCTCTACGTCCACTGCTTCTTGTCTATCTTCTACCCTCTATTAAAAATGACTTTGTTTAAGACCTCAGGTTGTTTGGTGATTTAATATACATCCTATCAACTGCTATTGTCAAATGTTGCCTATTCACATAATTTTCAGAGTCACAGAGACTGTCACAGGGAGAGTTAAAGTGGCAACAAGGTCTATAAGAAGTAAGCATAAAGTGTACTTTTAAAATGGCTTTCCAATGATTCAGGTGATCAAAGCACTGTTCATGCTGTCCCCTCCATCAAAAGCCATCAGTGGCTCCCTGTGACTTAAAGTGAAAAAATCTAAATTTCTTTTGACATGTGATATGATGAAACTACCTTAACCAACCATCTCATCCACCCATGTATGCATTCTAATAACTAACAGATAGCTATTGAACACCTATTGTGTGCTAATTGCCCAGTAATATTATTTTTCTTTAATTCCTTCTAACCTACCTCACATCCCAGCATATGGCACTTTCTCATTACCATGTTTCCCTCCACTGAAACGTCCTCTCATTCTTTTTGTCTTCAACGATTACAATTTTTCAAGCTTCAGATCATGCCACATATTTCCTGAATCCCTCTCCAATGTCCCAATCGTAATGATGAATTCTGTTTCCCAATGATGGTCTTATAATTGTATCATAATAATACTGGCCGTGTTCTGAGTTGTGTTATGTTTACTACTATCTATGTTTTATCTCTAAATCTGGATTAAAAACTCTTGGTTTACAAAGAGAATGTCTAGTACTTGCAAATAGTTACTTGCTAAATTGATTTCATTGCTAGGTATCTTGAAAAATCATTTCCATTGAGGCTAAGGCAAGAATTATATATATAGTAACCTTATAACCAATTTTATAATTTTTCTGTATCTTGATTCCCTTGATGTACACAATATAGCTTTATCTTCCGATTTTTCATCTTCTATTAAAATAAAGGTGGCATTGGAATTATAAACCCAATTCCTAAAAATTCATTTCAAAAAAAAAGTTATGACTGTTATTCATGAAAGTAAAGATGACATTACACTCACTGTTAAAAATAAACACTAAAAAACAGGGTCATAGAAAACCAAGAAACCAAGACCATACTACTTCATTTTTTTGTTCAAAACAATTGTTTGAATAAACTTTAGACCTTCCCTTAAAAATTCTAATAACAATAAATAGCAAGTGACAATACTATGCTAAATTTTATTTAGTATTTTAATGATATTATTACTAGTTTCCTACCACTAAATTGTGAAGGTTACCTGGGAAAAAATTGAAATCCAGTAAATATTAGTGTTTGTTAACAGTTTTCTGGTTTACCAGAAGAACAACTTACACACCATCACTGGTCTTTGTGGATCTGTGGAAATCAACGGTAGCACTAGAAAATCAAAATAGCTCTCCATTTCAAAATGAGAAAAAATAGATCCTTTAACTATATGCCAGTTATCTCAATGTATACTCTGAGCAAGATTCTAGAATTGATTATTAAAGGGAATGGTTTGTGAGTAAACGAAAACCGTCAATATCCCTAAAACCTACAATGTGTACACTAGAAGAAATTATTTCAGATTCTCATAATTTCTTTCAAGAGGATTACCAGATAGTGGGCAGGAATTATGAGGCAGGTATAGCATATGAAACCTTTGACTAGGGGATGTACCAGCTAGAGTTAACAATGGCTTACGTGGTCATGTCTAAATGAACTTGAGTCTGTGTCAACCTGAGTAGAACTGATGGGGAACTGTCCTAAGCTTCCATCTTTGATCCAAACTTCTTCAATGCTTTTCCTAGCCAATATGAGGTATTTAGCAAATTGAAGATACCATGAAGCCAAGAGGGTCAGTACATATATTGAATGATAAAATCTAGATCTAAAAAGATTCCATGAATTTGGCGTGAAAGCTTCAATATAATAAAATGAGATTCAAAGAGGATAAAAGTGAAGTTCTGCTCTTGGGTCCAAGTTTATTCTTCACAAGTACCTGATGGAGCAGCAGATCTGAAAAATATCAGAGGTATACAGTTGACAGTAGGTTCAATGATTCAACAGAGAGATATGACTGCCAACTCAACAAAATTCAACCTTAGAGTCTACCTGTAACAGGTACTGTCTAGACAGCACTTCTCTGAGCATTCACTAACTAGATGGCCTACTTGGGAAGTAGATTAGCAACTCCAATGTTGGTTGAGCTTGCCTGGCTCAGAAATCTCTTAATAACACCTAAAACTGTTCCTAACATAACTCATGACTTCTTAGGATATGACAGAGTTCAACGAGAAGAATGAAATATATATTTGTAATTAATGATATTTGTGTTCTAATGGATAGTTTAATCTCTATGTACCTCATCAGTCTTTAGGCACACATGAAAAAAATAACTCCATTCAATTCTTCACAAATCAGTCCAGTCCACGTCTATCCTGTTGCCTTCAGTTCTTGGTTCCTCATCTGAGAAAATGATAGATGATGTGAAACTAACATGAGTACAAGAGAGAAGATAATATTCTCATTTCATATGGTCCCATATGGTTTTAACAAAAAGAGCCAATGAATAAAACTCATCATGTAACAAATTTTGGACTAATATAAGAATTTTCTGTCAGTTACAGCTGTCCAAGATGAACCATGTAGTCATGGAAGTTCATCATTAGAAGGGAGAAAACCAGGTGTTGTTAATGTGTTAGAAAAGAGACATCAAGCATTTGATGGATGGTTGTTGTAGGTGGTGTTATGGGCTGAATGTTTGGGTCCCCCCAAATTCATATACTGAAGTCCTAATCCCCAGTGTGATGATATTCGGAGGTGGAGACTTTGGGTGGTAATTAGGTTTAGATGAGCTCATGAGGGTGGGGGCCTCCTGATGGGATTAGTGCCCTCATAAGAGGAGGAAGAGACATGAGAACTCTGTCTTTGTCAATGCACACACACTGAGGAAAGGCCATGTTAGGACACACTGAGAAGGCAGCTGTCTGCAAGTCAGGAAGAGAGGTGTCACCAGAAACCAACCACGCTGGTTCCCTGATCTTGAACTTCCAGCCTCAAGAACTGTGAGAAATAAAGTTCTGTTGTCTAAGTCAACCAGTCTATGGTATTTTATTATAGCAGCCTGAGCTGACTAAGATTAAGGTGGCTTTTGGGTTCTCTTCTGATGACTCTATCATTTTAACAGCAACAGAAGCAAAAACATGCCTATTGTAACAAAATTCCACTATAATTTATTTCACCTTTAAACGTTACTGCTTCAATTACATTATAATAACCTATCTCCATGAAGTATTGTTTTATAAGCTTGATTTTACTTTAACTACTAAAAAATTTCACTAAATCCCATTTTACTAGGAATTAATATAAGGTTCTGGATGAGCCCTGATAACTCTCTGACTTCACCTTGAATCAAACCCTCCTTACCTTAGCCCACTCCAGCCATGTTGCCCTCCTGAACCCAAAGGCCTCCTTGTACTTCTTCATCCATTCTGAAGACTCCTCAACACAGGGCCTTAGGATTTGCTATTTTCTCTGCCTGAAATACTCTTCCCTATACCCACAAGACCCACACTCCTCCCTCACTTTCTTCATGTCTCTGCTCAACAGCCCCTTAGTAGACAGGCTCTCAGAATCACCCTTTATAAAATAGACCCCTGTCATGCCCTATCTTGCTCACATTGCTTTGTCTTTTTCTTTCCAAATGTTTTTTTTTTAATTCATTTGTTTATTATCTATCTCCTTCCACTAGAATTTAAGCCTCAAGAGAGCAGTGACTTTGATTTATCCTCAGCACCTAGAATCGTCTTTAGCATACAGTAAGTATTCAAAGAGCATTTGTTGAATAAATTAAAAAGTATTTTAAAAAGTTTAAAGTCAGCGTGGTTGGTGCTTTGTAGAATTAATTATTGTCGTGAAGGATAAAAAAAAATAGTATTACTTCATTCAAATGCCTATTAAGAATTTCAGCCTTGGAAAAAATTCTAACACAGTAATCTTACTTTTCAGACCAAAATAGAAATTAGGTACATTCCCTCTCCAATACTATTTATTAACAAAGGTTATAAAGCCATAGGACTTTAAATTAGGGACATTCGTTATATAAAAGCAACAAAATAATGCTGGGTGATTCTGCATTTAATTTATATTAAAAATAACTTTTGACTCAAATAATACATTTTGTGAATCTCCAAATAAATCACAGATCATATAGGGGAAAACATACACCAAATTCTCCACTCTAATTTGTATAATGTTTAAAAATGAAGAGAAACAAGATAACGGCACATAGAGAGACTTTCTAGCTAGTTGAAAAACTCTAAAGAGAAAGTCATACCACAAACTATGTTGTACTTCACGATATTTTAAAGGCCCAAGTGACTAGTGCCTGTCACTTGGCCGGCCAGGGGACAGGTCAAAGTTTGGAACCCACCTAACCACGGGTCCCCTCTCTCAAGAACCCATTAGGCAAGCTGATGACAGATCCGCTTATTTAGGTTTCTTGGTCAAGTTCATAGCAATGAAAAACCTCTTTATTTCTCACCGGCTGCAAGGCGGTGAGCATTTCTCTGCAAATATTCAGTTCACAACCCAAAGGCTTGAAACTGCAATTAAAGGCTCCTATCTTTGAGGAAAAAAGCCAGGAGAAGAGTCACAGACAGACTGCCAAGGAGTTAGAATTGGGGGGAAAGCTGCCAACTCCAGTCCTTTTGGTTGTGCTGATTTCAGTTGACACTTTGAACGCAGTGTGTACTAGTGATCTGTGTAGGAAGCAATACCATGTGCTGTATTGTGCTGTAGGAACAGTAGATAATGTTCTGTAGGTTGTTCCATAGTGAGGAGACTTGAATAAACTTGACGAAGCCAAAACCCAAATGTTTCGGCCCTTTTGCCCAATTCCTAATTGCACTCTTGAAAAAGCTTATAGGGATGTATGCTTGCTTGAAAGAGGGTTAAGTAAAGAGAGCTGCATTAAATCTTGCCTAGTAATTCAATATTTTGAAATAACATGCTCTAATACGAAATTGGTGATACTTGCCTGCAGCCTGGATAAATTTTTCAGTGAACTTTTCTAACCCTGTTGTGGAAAGTCCAAACTTCAAGATTGAGTTTGAGATCCTAAACAATAAACTCATTTATTTATTGTACTAAAATAGCTTTTGTTAGGAACATTATACTCAAGGAAACACAGGCATCATTGCCCTTTTCACTCCATATGCTTTAAGCTATCCATTTAAAGACTAACATGAAATACTACCTTAGATAACTCATAGAACACCAATTCTGTCAGCTGTTCTTCATCTCTGTGATTATGTAACATGGGTGAAGAAATAAAAAAATGTCAAAATCGAAACAGCTGACCCATAAGGCATTGCTGTAAAAGCTCCCCTAGTTAAATGGAGAGAACCATAGTGCAGTCGACATAATTTTAACACTTAAGTTTAACATCTTTCTTTACACTTCAATTCCTATACACTTTCTATACACTTAAATGCCTGTTGGGAACCTGAAATGTGCCAGTTTTCATTGAACTGCATGGTATTAGCAATTGTCACATTTCATTTTCCCAAATCTGTATCATGTCTAATCCTACCTCCTGCCTTGTCATATTTTTCCTCTGGCCCTGAGGAATATTTTCATGCTAGTCAATGAGTTGTATTTTGGCAGGCGGCTGACACAGCCATAGGGAATATCTTTTAGTGCTGTGCCAAACACACACCCCACTCCAGCCTCTAGCCTTCCTTCCCATCATGAAAAGGTCAGGGGTTATCTCTCAGACTACCAACTGACATTTCTCCTTCTCATCACAAGGAAAGTCAAATACACGGCATTGGGTATGTTGGAAGTTTGTAAAATGCACAGAAATAAGAGCGATTGGCCTCATGACTTTGGTGGGCTTGGAATTTAAGAGAATCAAGAGTGACGAAACGGAAGGCACAGCACACGGCCCTGTAATTACAGTTATAACATTATTTTACCTGTGACAACATAAAAGACCCATAAAATTCCCCAGCCAATTGTCCCCAGCAGTGGCACGGCGGCAGACAGGCAGGAAGAGCTTTCTGTATCTATCACTGATTGATGTAAAAAGTTGATTGACTCAGCTGGACCCAATGTAGTACTATTAATATGTAATCTGCCCAACCTATTGGATTTAACAGTATTTTAAGGGCCTAGTTCTTCTTCCCCTAAAAAGGTCTAACAGTTTAATGATAGATTTAGACTGGGATGGTGAGAGCTTTGTGTGTAGAGACATCAGATGCGGAATCTGATCCTATATCTATGCATTCCCATTTTCTCTCGAGTTTTAATGTGGGGTAAGGAACGTCTCCCAAAGCAGTGGCAGATGGAAGTGGGAGGGCTAGTCCTCTTGGGAAACAGTGGTTCATCACTGACGTTGTTTAGAATGGTAATAAAAAGCAGAGTAAATTTTAATCGGTTTCATTATTATTTCTTAATTCCCTGCAGACAATGCAGTCTCCTGTTGCCTGAACCCAAGGGCTGCTTCCACTGACCGTGCCCCCTTCCCCTAGTGGGTCTGAACGCTGTCTCTAAGCTTCCATTTCTAATTTGCATATGACAATTTCAGCACCTGCCCCGACTACCTCACAGAATAGTGAAGATCAAATGTGATAATGGTGAGAAAGTGTTTTGTAATTGTCAAGCAAATTGCAGCAGTTTAAGCTCTTGATTATCTTGAGGTGTGGAGTAGAGTGAATGTGACTGAAAATTGAAACTCTCTGGTGATCTTCCAACCTCATCTTTGCTCCTGGTTTAGAATCATCTTCTACCCCACAAGAGAGGAACAATGAAATGAGACTGACTAGCTGGGGAGCCAGCTTCTTCATTCTCCCTGCAGAGTCTCGAGCACGGGCACTACTGGCACTTTGGACCAGATGATTCTTTGCTGTGGGAGTTGTCCTTTCTGTTGCAGGATGTTGAGACACCCTTGGCCTCCTGTTAGACGCTATCAGCACCCTCTCCCCTAGTTGTGACAACCAAAAGTGTCCCCAAACGTGGCCTAAATTCCCCTGGGGAGCAAACCACCCCAGGTTAATAACTGCTCTAACGTCACTATTTAGGAACTAGATGGGCAAAAGGTAGAGGTCATAAAGTAAAGGAATCCAGAAATTTTTCAAAGTATTTAATTATTCTCAAATAATCTCAAATTTACTTTTTTTAGGCAACTGATTCTACATTTTTAAACTGCTTACTAGGAGTTTAATTTGACCTTGAATGAGAATTAGCATTTTAATATACCACTAAGTGATAGTGATACCACTTGGTTGAATGTAATCACTCAGAGACAGTAATCTCTCCCATTTACATTCTCCATGTATCTGCCATAAAGAGATGTTTCATGCACACAGTATATAATTGGGATTTTGTGAGCCAACAGCTCTCACTGTTCCATTTTGGATTGGTCCATACATTCTACAACCTGTATATGAAAGCAGTAGAAAGAAGGGCTTAGATCAGTGTGACTAACCAGTGGGCTACATGACATTACTATGCTTCTGGAACATGTGTTCCTTCTCTTCCCTTCATTCTTTTCCCTCTCTGCTCCATATTTGAGTTATAGGAAATTTGAGTTAATGAGTTAATGAAATTTGACTTGACTACTAAGATACACAAAAGAAAAAAAAAGAGATTTGACTTGACTACTAAGATACACAAAAGAAAAAAAAAGAGAAATAATTTTAAAATCTCCTGTAGAAGCCAATTAAATGCAGAACCATACGTGGCCAAAGCTGTAAACCTATAAAGCCTCTAAATAGCATGATCCAACAAGTGAAAAGGTTGGTCACTGGGACCACTGCCATAGATTAGGATAACGGTAGCAAAAAGATGCTTTGCTGTCAATTCTCAAATTGTGCTAGAAGACAAGGACAGCTTCCATTAAGACCTGCAGGTAAACTGCGTGACTAGGTGGAAATTTCAAAATTGGTCTGTGTTATATGTTCCCACTCTTCCCCTGATAGAATCTCTATTTGCCAAGTAAATATTTTACCCCACAGATTCCTACGTGGTGGAACTGAAGATCCCATAGGAGGATCAGCATATAAAACACATCCTTTTTGTGCGCACATGGAAATCTTTTATTTCTTGAACAAATCTATGGAGATTATATTTCTAAAAGTCATGAGGCTCAGTAATTTGAAAAACAGGTCTCAATAGTCATTGATCTTAATCTATGTTTTTATAGCAGAAACTACTAGCTGACACGGTATATTCCAAGTGTAAGATATTCAATATAGGTAAGAAATACCAATATTAAGAAAAATTCATTGCAAGAGGCCCATGAAGTCAAGGTATGTGTATGTTGCCTGATGGAGCTCGTGGAGGCAGATTCATGCCTTGCTGCTGTGTTCAGGTCAGTGACCATGCATTCTTCTCTCCCTTTTTTCCTGTCTTCCTTTCTTCCAGTGCTTACCGAGGGCTTGCTTGAGCCAGAAACCGTGTTAGGTGTTCATGTACAGACCTGAATTAAGTCACTGCCCCTGCCTTCTAGGATTTCACAGACTGTGGGAGGAAATAGGTATATAATGGACTTTTGCAGCATGTTACTAGAGGCATTGTGATAGAAGTAAGCAAAAAATGCAAAATATACACAGAAGACATGGTGAGGAAGTTTTAGGGAGAGTGTTGAACAGCCCCAAAAGCTGCAGAAAAGTTGAGTAATGTAAAGACTCCAACGAAGCTCAATAGTGTCTTCCTCAAATTCCCCTCCACCTGCAATTTCACAGTGTGACTTGATTTGGAAGCAGGGTCTTTGCAGACATAATTAGTTAAGTTAAAATGAGGTCATACTGGATTAGGGTGGGCCTTAAATCTGAGACTGGCTTCCTCATAAAAAGCGGAGAGGACACACGGAGACCTAGACACACACACAGCGGGAAGAAGGCCATGTGCAGATGAAGGCAGGACTGGCGTGATGATCTATGAGCCGAGAGACATCAAGGATTGCCAGCAGCCACCGGAAATTAGGAGAGTGGCATAGAACAGATTCTTCCTCAGGGGCTTCAGATGGAACCAGTCCTCTCAACACCATCATTTCAAATTTCTGGCCTCCAGAACTGTGAGAGAATAAATTCCTATCGTTTTAAGCCACCCGGTTTGTGGTAATATTTTATAGCAGACTCAGGAAACTAATACAAAGACTAGGATGAACTTTCTCTCTAGTCACCCTGAATAGAAGTATTATCAATAAAAAGGAGAATCTCCCCATATTATACATGATAGTCCTTACTTTATTAAGCTAGAAATGCAATATATCACTCTCCTGGAATTTTTATCCATTTGTCCTCAGTATATATTGACAAGAGATAAAATAATAGCTCTCTTCAAGTAGCCTAAAGTATTGCAGGCCATTACTTCTCCCTTTGTTCCAAAGTTTTTTCTAGCCACCTATGTGATGATGAATTAACATAGACTATGATTAATATTTATAAAGAAGCAGCCCGTTCTATTGCACTTTAGAGCCATGGTGTGCCACCATCACTGTGTTTGAGAATCCCCTGGGAGCTGTTTTAAATACAGATGCCAGAATGCTGGCCCCTAGAGATTCTGGTTTTATTGTCTGGTGTGATACTAGGTTATATTATTTTTTTTAAAGTTCCCCAGGGTTTCAGAAATGCAGCCTGGGTTGAAAACTACCAATATAGAGCAAAGCTTTACTAGAAGCAGATATGTAGAAGCAAGGAATGTTAAATGACTCCCTGAGGGCACTAAATTAAAAATACAAATCAAATCCAAGAATAAGCTCTAAATTGGTGTTTATGTTTTACTAAATTTCTGCTATAAACTCATGCAATATTTTGCTCCAATATGATTTCAATAGAAACTAGGGAAAGTAAAGAATCATGGAATGTGACCAGAATCAGAGAGGTAGCAATATCCCATTGATTTGGGGACAGGACAGACCAAAATTTGGGGGTAGAGGGAGTGGTCCTCTCAGGGCAGGAGGAATAAGGGGGTGAGAATATAAAGACGACAATAAAACCATTATCACCATGCTTCTCTTTTGGGACAAACCTCTCCAGAATAAGCAACTAAACAGAAGGAAAAAATGGTCACTTTCGTTACCAAATGTGTTCTTCTAAAAATGATTATATTGCCTTTTTTTGTGTGGATTGTTAAGTGTGGATTTAAGTTTAATTTTCTTGTTACATAAATGAGGTACTTTTGAATACAAAATTGAGCACATATCTTGACAGCCTAAAATATCTTTCTCATTTTCCTCTTTGATGCCCACAGTTATATTTTACTGTTTACACAGTTTAGAGGAAAGCACTGTCGTTTCTAAAATGGACATAAAATGAAACCATAAAAGTCAACAACATACAGACATTTTGGTGTGAATTGGGAAGTCTCTAACTGCACATGAGATAAACTAGCTGTTATTTTGAGAACCTCACATCCTTAAAAAAAATTTAATTTTTAGCCTAGCCATGAATCAAGCATAAAAAACGTGATGAATATCTACATAATATATTAGGAAGAAAATGTTTTAGAAAGTACATTTATACTGAGGATTTTATTCCTATGAATTTTCCTGCATTCATGATGGCAGAATAGTATATAAATGGTTGAGTCTCACCAGAACTTTTGTCCAAACCATTTACAATGGACTAATGTGTGTTGACACATTCAGAATAAGTGAAATTAGTAATTTCCTCATCTTTGCTTTATGTGTATATCTCCATCTCATCACAGCGCATATTAGTAAAACTTAACATAAATGTACTCAAATATTTTGACTGGAATATTAAGTGTTGTAAGTGGGACTTATTAAATCTAGTATTTGAATAATACATGACACTGATAAGAACAGATACTACACTTGATGAATGGATAAAGAAGATGTGGTATATATACACAATGGAATACTACTCAGCCATAAGAAACGATGAAATCCAGCCATTTGTGACAACATGGATGGACATTGAGGGTATAATGCAAAGTGAAATAAGTCAGAGGGAGAAGGTCAAATACCGTATGATTTCCTTCATTAAGTAGTAGATAATAACAACAACAAACAAACACATAGAGACAGAGATTGGATTGGTGGTTCCAGAGGGCAAGGGGGGAGAGAGGAGGGTGAAAGGGATAATTAGGCACATGTGTGTGGTGATGGATTGTAATTAGTATTTGGGTGGTGAACATGATGTAATCAATGCAGAAATAGAAGTATAATGATATACACCTGAAATTTATATAATGTTATAAACCAATGTTACTGCAATTAACAAAAAATTAAAAAATAATAATACATGACAGGTTAAGCTTTATTCAATAATTAATAAAATAAATATTACATTTTAAAACCAGCCTAGGGGCTGGCCTGGTGGTGTAGTGGTTAGGTTCACATGCTCCGCTTTGGCGGCCCGGGGTTCTTAGGTTCGGATCCCAGGCGCAGACCTATGCACTGCTTATCAAGCCATGCTGTGGCAGGCGTCCCACATATAAAGTAGAGGAAGATGGGCACGGATGTTAGCCCAGGGCCAACCTTCCTCAGCAAAAAGAGGAGGATTGGCAACAGATGTTAGCTCAGGGCTAATCTTCCTCACCATAAAAAAAAAAAAGGAATTAGCCTGAAATACTAGTGTTAGTCCTATTGCCTAACTTCAGAGTTGAAAGTAGTTAAATTACTAACAAGACAAAATATACTCCTAGAATTATTTTCTTGTATGAAGTTTCTGTAACTAAAGAACAGGAAGTAATGCAAATCATATATTGGTAAGTAACTACCATTAAGTTGCACTGTCTAAAATATCAAGTAAGAAGCTAAAAAAACTGAAGTGGCTTAATATAATGGTTAGATATTAAACTTGAAGCTTTAAAAAAAATTTGATTTGGAGAACATAGAATATACTGCATTTCTAATCAACCCAAATGATAGTATTCGAAGATATATTGCAGTGTGCCAGGAACATTATTTGGAATCAAATAATCACATAGATCTGACTATCAAGGAACTTACTGGGAAAATACACAACAAATAGTAAGAAATAGACACAGATTAAAAACCACATGAAAATTAAATGAGTACATCAAAAGTATTTGCAACTTGCCACTATTATATATGTTGGGTCCATGGGATTTTAGAGGACACTTAGAAGTGCATAATTATCTTAGCATATCTATAGTGCAGGAGATGGTTTGGTGCAAATCAGCATGGATCTTCATGCTTCCCCACAGTGTTGAAAGACTCAAGTCTCTCCAAGCTTAGTGTCAGTTGGTAATGTATTTCATTAGCAGTGTATTAGCATTCTATCTCTACATGCATAATGCACAACGATGGTTTAAGAAATCCTCAGCGAATACACTGAGGCTAACAGGACACATGATGAAAGGTTAATTTAGTATATTGCAAGGCTTTAATTATTTAATGTGATAAATGGCCCCTTCCCCCCCCCCCCCAAGTATTGATCTGAGAGAAGGGATTTCCTCTCATTAAGACTAGGCTAAAAATCAACATAAAAGCATTAGTAGATAATTATCATTTATATGGACCAATTTTACTAAGCAGTAACGTTATTCACGACATAAAAATGAAAACTTTGAACATGACATAGCTTCAGCGAAATTATATTTACTCAGAATTTTGGACTTTAGACAAATAAGCATCTGGCTTTTTAATCAGGATTGTTGTAGTATTGAATATTTATTTGGTCCCCAATATATAACATATAGCCCAATTCTCTGGTCTGTGAATTTAAGGAATGTGCTGACAGAACAATTTCATGTAAAACTCTCTAAAGTTTTTCAACTTGAGTTTTGTGGAACTCTAAGGATTCCACACATTTGGTTTTAACTTTTTTTTTCAAAACACATTTTAATGATTTTCAAAATAAAAATATACAGAACTTAAAAGGAACCAGCTTGAAAGAAAACTCTCAGATTACGTACTTGTATCACTTTGCCTTTGTACCTACATTGATTAAAAAATAATGCTATTGAACAGATTTTATTTGATGCTTCCTTTGATACATTTTAACAACATACAGTAAAAAAGAAATAATATATTCAAATATATCAGCATTCACATTCCCAGGAAAGAAAAAGCATTGTTGGAATCAGGCAGGGATTACTGTGTTGACTAGAACACTGGGCAAACACCCTAGGCAAGAGAGATTATGAGAAGCCTTCAAAGAACTAAGAAGCTGAAGAATGCCAGAAGAATTTTTTAACTGCACAATGTAGAAGATAATTCATTGTTATTTGCTAATTAATCCACCACAGTTTCATATAATTAACACAAAGTCATCTTTGAATGGAGAAATAAAATATTTCCAATATTGCTCTACGTAGACGTACATTCTGAATAGTCTGTCTTGAAACCATAGTATCAGGACAGAACTTTCCAGGTAGAAGAGACTCTTCGTGACATTTTGAGGGGGGTGCTCCATTTATTTCCTCCTCTCTCAGGATAGAACGGCTTTGATTTCTATAATTACTTCCCATTTATTCCTAGTTGAAAGTGGGTAAAATTTTCTGTTAATTAAATTTGAATTCTCTCTAATGGCAAGTTTAAGACAATGACAGGAATAAATTGTAGCACATATTGCAACCAAACTAGGGTTGATGTAAAACAGGTACATTATGTTACTTAATGAAGCAATATTATGAAAAAAGAATCCACAAATTAGTCAAAGACAAAGACACAAGTAAACTGTAGCGTTAGATTAAAGTTAGAAAATAAGAATTCCCTTTATTTAGGCAGGTTTTTGGAAAAAGCCTGTGAAGGGAACCACTTGTAGAATGAAAGACAATTTTCCTACATAGAGGAGAAAAAGGAAACTCACAGAGGACCCCAAATTACAGACTCCATATTCCCAAATAACTAATTTGGCTTAATTATTTATAATTAGTCTATTCATTGTTGGTTTCTAAATATTAAAAAAAGAAAGATAGCAGAAGAGACTATTGGGTACTTCATGAAGCCATTGTCTTAGATTAAGGTTTGACAACTATTATACTTCAACTGGCCATTTTATATGACTTTTGGATCAGTATTTGCTGATTTGCTTCCTTCCATTAGTGGAGAGGGAGGTGATACCCATCGGTTCATATCAGTATATGTTCTACATTTCCTTCTCTCCACACCCAAAAGAGAAGGATTTTAAAACTCAGTATAATGCTTTAAACATATTGGATCATAAAACTTTCAATGCAGGGAAATCTCTTTGAAATTCCTTAACCCAGTTCTTTCATTCCACAGATGAGTAATCAGATGCTTTGGGAGAGGATACTATCTACCCAAGGTCATTTAGCTAATAGGAAATCTAATTTGCAACTAATGACAAATGTACACTCTTTCTTTCACACCAAACACTTGTGGACACTTTTTTTTTGCCAGTGATACAGCTGAACACAATTTCATAAAACTTGCCGATGAACAGAAACTGAGAGTAAGAACTAATATGTTAGAGATGATCAAATAAGATCAAAAGAATGTTGGCAAGTTAGAGTGATGGGAAGAAAATGGTAAAATAAAATTTGATAGAAAATGATGTCAAGTTCTCCTCTAAGTTGACCATACATGGACCATACATGTATGGATCCCACACAATTCTACAGTTACAGAATGGAGAAGGTGAATCTTAAGAAGGGCTCATGCCAAAATCACTCGTTACCAGAAAGACTAGCTTAACCGGATCTCATTAATACAGTGAATGTTCACTTCAGTGAAGGCAATGATCCTACTGAATTTGTTTTGGAGGCAGAAGACTTGTGCTAAAGTTCTAACTCTGTCACAATTGTCACTATTATCTAAGTATCTTCTGTAATGATTTTTTAAAATGTATGCCGTCCCCATTAGATTTTGAGATACAGGGGTGGCGCGATACTTGTTTTATTCCCTCCAATATCCCAGGATTTTGCACTGTGCCTGGAGACACTTAATAAGCACTTGTTGAATCGATTATTAAGGTATGTGACTCATCATCTCTGAGCCTTTCTTTGCTCATTTGTAAAATTAAGAATCTACAGTTGTTGGCTGTGTGCGTAAAATAATCATGTGGAAGTGCTTTGGAAACTCCAAAGTGCTATAGATAAATAAGCAGTTTACTTATTTATTGTATTATTTATTAATTATTATTTAGTTTTTATTTATTACTTATTTATTATAATTATTAAAATTATTATTGATAAATGCTACCAAGGATGCTTAAAGTAACAAACAATTTAGCTTGGAAAAGCTAAGATTAGTGGAATGTTATGGTCATCTCCAAATATTTGAAGAAGTGTTGTATTAAAAAGAGATTGGACTTACTTTTGTATGTTACTCCAGATGGGCAGACCAGGGGCCAAGTGGCCAGGCAGATGTGTCTTAATGTAGGGACAATCTGTAATAATTAGAATATCTTCTATAATTGTTTCTCTATCACTGGAAATCAGTTGAGACTCCAGAATTTCTCAATGTAGGCACATAAAGGGTAGAACAACATGGTGGTAGAGTGGGGTAGAGGGTGAGAGATCCATCTTGAAGCAAGCCCAATTCATCACATAGTGAGCTCAATGTTTTACTTAGCTTTTACATGTATTTATTGTCGCCAAAGGAGCTGAAGGAGATTATGTTGGTTGGTTCTGAAGTCCTGCTTACCCCCACTCCCACTCCTATCCCTGGTCACGCTTTCCCACCACCATTGGTGGAAATGATTAAGCAGGGGCTAATATGGATGATAGAGTGAATCTTGCATTGGACAAGAGAGTGGACCTTTGAACTTCAAGGTCACACATCCGACGGCAAGTCTCTGGATATACACTGGAGAAATTAAAATTTTTGAAGGTGGTGATGGATAAAAGAGCTTGAAAAGGACTGGAAAGAAGGGATATAAACTCCTCTTTTTGCTTCCCTGTAGTAGAGAAAACAGAGTTTAAGCAACAATTTATATTTTCTACACCTCCCATCTTCCTAAAAAAAAAAAATCACTATATAAAATTATATATAGGAAATAAATATAATTGTGTATAAATATACAAGCCTAACAGTTTGTATACACAATGCAAATACATGCAAAAACAAACACACATAATGCAGTTACATAGCACAGTTCTCTAATTCACATATTTTATTTCAGCACTTATGTGAACTTAGTTGTCAAATGCATTAATCCACAGAAAACTCTTAGAGAGTTGATGAACCTTGAATCCACTTAGAATCTGTCTTCTCTGATAGAAAAAAAACAGTATATGTTTTTAGAAAAACATTTGGCCCGAAGATGATATAAGGGAAAGCTTTTCCCACTTAAATAGCTGCTATTTTTATAAATGGAACCAAATCAACTTCTCCATAAGGAGAAAACACACTCTTACAAAGAGCTGAGAAATTATGAGAGGCTGAGGGAGGGAGTGGAGGAGTACGAGTTGCCAAGTAGTTTTCTCCTACATTTAAGCAACAGATCTTAGGAAAGACAAGAGATGCATTTAGACTTATATTTCCTTGCACCTGTGTGGATTAGAATAGCAAAGAGTGAAGTCTTAACGTAGAATGAGGGTACTGCGGAAAATCTTGATTATGCCTAAAGGATTTCGTGGAAGTGGACAGGTAATGTAAAATGAAATTGGAAAGGCAGGGAGGCTGCATTCCCATTGATGCTAGCATATGCTTTCATTTGATATTAATAGTCACTGAGCCTAGGGCGAGAAGTGTCTTTACCCTTTACAATTATTCATTGCTACCAATTATACACATGAGCTGGGATGCTCAGGCTGCATGCATAAACTTCTCAATTAGAACACTGTATTTCTAAGAGTAATTATAAAACATATCGCATGGCAATATTTTTCCAAGATGAAGGAAAGTTTATGAAAGCATTATACCATTCTCTGACATTAAAAACCAGCCCAGTCAACAGTGACTACCTTCTGAAGTTCCATTTTCTTATTCACATGACACATTTCGCAGTTCCATTAATATAAATGGAAATGAAACGCAGGTGTATGGAAAAGACGTCTCCAGCCTTCAACACTTCCCATTATTATCAGTGGGACTATCAGAGGGCAGTTTTCTTTCTGCACGATTTCTCTCTCTGAGTGAAAGCTTGTTATTTAACTGCAGTGGTTGGTTAATCAGTCAGAACGTGAAGATATTAAAATTTAGAACAGGACTCCGGAAAGGTAGTTGTTCTGTGAACAAAATGAAAACTGCTTGGTGTTATTGTGGCCATCTTACCTTGAAGCTGTAATTATTAGGATGAGTTTCTCAAGGGTAGTGTCTAGGGAGCACACAGACAATAATCAGAGTTTATTTTCCCCTAAAGCTTGCCATTCAGAGACTCAGTTTTCAGTTGGGGGTAATACACTAAATCCCCTCTCAACTTCTACTGATCAGTGTCAGATCTCAGCTGGCAAAAGACAGGTTTCAAGCTGACCTCCACAAAATGTAGAAGGCCACAGCTTCAGATGCAGTCACTGAGAGCTGGGAAATGCTGGAGGAAATTCCGGCCGCTTAACAAAACCCACACTTCAAAGCACATCCCCGTGTCGAGGTCTGGTCACAAGTGACATCTTCTAAAGCTACGCTTCTGGGTCCCCTCCCACCCTGGTGATTCCTGCACTGTACGAAGCCTCAAAACGTAAAACACTCCTCCTATTGAAATATCTGTCATTAGAGGCCAAAAAACAGTGGCCAGCGACAAAACAGCAGGTTCTAAGTTCTTCCCTAATACAACTCAACGCCCAGGCCACTGCAAACCTTTCAGAACATTCCCTTGAGTCCAAATGCTGCCCAGAAGAGGTGCAAGAGCACGCACGGCCCTTCCCATCTACAGACTGGCATAGAAAGTCAGCTGAGCTCGGAGAAAAAAAAGAAGGGAAAAAAGTGTATATTGGTTCATGAGTCACCATCTTCCACAATTACTTTAACACAAGCTGGATAGATGATTCTGATGATCTGCAACAGAATAAAGCAAACATCTTGAGTTCTGAAAGGAGAGGACCGACACAGTGAACTCCGTTCATCTCGTCGTGGTATTTGTCTTATCTCTTCATCTAACTTCTAACTCTCAGGAGCACAGCACCACTGTTTTGGATCCCTCTTCCACTGAGATTTCTCTAGATGAGAGTCAGCAGAAATCTGCTTTGTTACAAAAAGGATTTGTTCTGCACTAATGAATAAAGGAGGAATAGTCATTAAGCGTGGTCATTTGTTAAGATGCCAGTCTTTGTTAGGCAGTCTTTGTAATATCATAATTGGGAAAATTCAGAAATTGATGTGAGACCTAGCGTAACCATGTTAGACTCCCGGGCTGTCACTAAAGAGCCAGGTTGACATCTGAATTTAACTGACACTGTTTGCTTGCTTTGAGGCTGCTTTTCTATTGTGTCTCTGACTGTGAACGAGAATGACTCCCTGAGGAAAGACTTTGGGATCACAAATGCATAAACATCTGGGATTCAAATCTCTTTCAATTACATTAATGATCTATTATGTGCAAGAGAAAGTTCTGAGTCTAAAATGACATTAATTTAATCTCAAGGTTGGAGAGAGAGATTTTAAACCTCCTCTAAACCCCAAATGCCCTTTAAAACCTCAGAGGGCAAAAATCTATATGCATACTGTAATGAAATTGTGCTTAGACATGTGAAGGAAAGCATATCCTTGAGCTACTTGGTGAGAGTAGCTGATAAATCAAATGGCTATGATTCTTGCCTCCATAAATCAGGCAAAGGAAAGTCCACGCTGCCAAATTATTTACTTAAGAAAAGTGGTTGTAATATATTGTTCTACCCAATGCCAATTGTCCACCTTCATTAGCTTAGCGTTCAAATAGGGTTCAGTTCTGCTGGTCCTTCCTTTGAAATCTCACTCATATTTTTCTGATCTAATGATGCCCATTGTGATCAGCTAAGAGAACCTATCGTCCACCTCTTGCCAATACCACCCACACCATGTGAATATTGCAGCACCACTTACAGTGTGGTTCAGACAGTCCACCCATCAGACAGTCCACCCATCATAGAAAGCCTAAACATTCCCCAACTAGCCTACACTTGCAGCCAGTGCTCTTTTGCACCATTCCTACAGGCAGCGTCTTCCTAGCAGTCAGGGTGCCCCCTTGCTGACTCATGCATACAATATGCTTATTGACTCGAGTCTGCATCCACCTATGCTGTATTCACTGACTGTAATGTCCTTGACCCCTGCTCCCCATTATCAAATGCTCATCATTCTCAAGGCCCAGTTCAAGTTCTACTTCTAGGAAGCCTGGCTTTTTTGGCCCACACAAACTCTCCCGTTATCTGTAGAATGTTTATAGACTGTATTATGGGTATGTGCATTTGTGCACGTGTGAACATAAGCATACTTATAGACAGACAGACACAAATTGTAATTTCTTAAAGAAAGTGGCTTCTACTTCTTTTGCTTCTTCTAAAATATCTGAGACTGATTTGTAAATTCCCCTGTCCTCATAAAATATGTCTGATAGCCGTGGACTAGTTATATTCTACTGCTAATTAACAAAAATAAATGACTAAAAAAGTCATAGAAGATATCAAAGCATCATCTTCTCTTCTTCCCTTGGCCTCCTAATCCTGAAATACCACCTTAGTTATCTTATCCCTTATCTTTATGTGATGTCAAAAAATCCTTTGAAAGGGCCAGAGACCACAGTTGGGACCAAAAGTCAGGCAGACAACAATGTCATTTGCACATATTAACATTAATAAAGATTCCTTCTTAATTTAGAAATCAGAAAATGGTTTCATTATCATCAAAAAAAAGTAGAAAACCTGACACTTAAAGCCTTAGAGAGATTCAATCTTTCACTGTTTTAATCTCTTTCAGGGACTAATAAAACTTTCAAAGAAATAATAATTGAGAGAAAAATGTGCTTCAACAAGCATATTTAGATTAAAAAATTGTGCTTAAATTAATATTAATTCCATTTTGAAATTATTTCTCAAGTGTTTCTCATAAATGTAAAAAGCACTGAACATAAAAGGCATATAAATCAATATATTTGCATATATCTAATACGAAGTTATAAATATTTGGGGTTTAAACTGTTGATCTGAATATTCCATGGAAAACACTCTAGTCATTATTATTATTTTTAATATGCTCATTTAATGTTCGATGTAATTGGCTTCTTTAACGTGCTCCAATGGTAATTTGATTTGACTACTATATCTACAGAAAGAAAAACTAGTGCCTTCTTTTCTAGCAACCCATGTTATGGGGGAGCAATGATAAACTACATGACTTATGTGTTTCTCTAATAAAATATTTTTGGGGGGCAAATTTAAAGTAGTATCTCTTTATTTTCAATAAGTATAACACCCTGGAAAACCACCCACCCTGCTGTTCTGTGGTAAGACGTCAAGGACACGGACTTTGGAACTCGACGGATCTGAGCTCAGGTCTTGGCATAGCTACTTATTAACTGAGTGGCGCTGGGCAATTCACTTAATATCTTTCAGCATCGGTTTTGGTTTTTGTACCTGGAATGCATAGGGTGGTGGTGGTTCAATACCTACTATTTAAAGTTAAGATAAAGCTAAGATAAATGATTATTGTTAAGTTGTCTCAGTCATTTGATTGATAGAATTACCATTTCTAGCTACAGACAAGTTGTAAAACACCACAAACTGTGTGGAGTTGTAAAGGCGGCCTCGGTTCCTTTGTTTCTCTCTGTCTTTTGGAAGTCGTCGTTGTCACGGCATCTCAGCAGCCAGAAATATTGCTGCTGATTATGTGGTTTTCCAGCAGGCACTTGTGAAGCAGCATATGCTCTATTTTTTTTCTAAGAAATTCTTGCAACATTTTTTAAAAAGTGGATTCATTATGTGAATGCCAAGCTACAACTTAAAGTCGTTTCTACTTTTCTTAAACATGAAGTCAAAGTCTCCATCATTTAATTTAGAATGACTGGTGTGTTTGTCTAAATAATGAAACTATGTGTAATGACATATATTGAGATTTTCTTTGTTTGTTTGAAGTAAGGCAGAGGAAAGACGTGGTGCCCTGGAAATTTGTTTTTTCTTTTTTTTAAAAGAACCCTTTAAAATAGTGCTTTTTCCCCCGCCTCCCTTCAGACTCGGAAGGATGTTCACTGCAGCTCACCACGAACAGAAGTCACAGTGCAGCGCTGATCTATAGGCCGTGGGGCAGGGGAGAAATGAGAGGCTGAGAGGAGCACAACGGGGAGGTTTAGTGAGCAGCTCTTTAACTGAATTTGGGAACTCTACTTCTCCTCAAAGCACCCGATGTTACCCCCTTGCGATAAAATCCCTAATGGTTTCCCATCACCCTTAGAAAAAAAATGCAAACTCCTCATTCTAGCTCAGAGGACCTACGTGATCTTACCACTGCCCGCAGTTCCGACGTCCACCCCTTGTCCATGCCACTCTGGCCCCCAGGGCCTGTCTTCTTGCTGTTCCTCATATTTGTCACTCAGTGTCACCTCATGCACCTCGCACTTGCTGTGGGATCTGCATGTGTTCTCGCCCAATTATCTCCCCACGGTTGGCACGCTCTCTCTCCCTCTCTCATTTCACTTAAATTCTTGTATAACTGGAGTGTCGCATCTAAAATAGAGCCACTCCCACACAAATCTTATCATTCTTTTATGCTGCTTTATTTTACTTCAAAGAGTTTATCACTGCCTAAAGTTATATTACATATGTTTTCAGTTTACTTGTTTTTTTCTCTTTCTTCCACTAGTCTATGAGCCTTGAGAAGACTAGACTTTCTCTCTTTCTCTGATGTATCCTCAGCATCTGGAACGTGCCTGATCATGATAGAAACTCCAAGACTAAATGAATATATGAATAAATGAGTGAATGACTATTATACCTAAATAGCAAATAGTGGCCCTTTAATGTTGTATTTTCTAAGAAAGTAGGGAAGAGTTGGGAACTAATATTTACTGACTATGCCAGAGGCCTGGCATAGTCTCTTTATCTGCATTATCACATTTAATTTTAAATATATTAAAAAAACATTGTGGAGTATCTTTCATCCTCACTTTACAGCTGAAGCTTCAGATTTTAGAATTTAAGGAACTTGCCCAAGGGCATACACATAGCAAATAACGGCCAGGATTTCAGTCCTGGTATTTAGATTCCAAATTTGATAATTTTGTCTCTCCATAACACAGATGTAAAATAAGTTTTAAAGAAGCTTAGAGAGCTTGAGGGATGTTATTAATTTTTAGTTGTGGTTAATATTACAAGGGAACTCTAATTGAGAAGCTGGGATGAGAGAGGAATAATTCAATGAATGTTTATACAAGCAAAGAACCAAACCAGCAAGTGAATCAATAAAATCTAATTTCTCATTCTCCCTTGCTCTTTTTCTTTCCAATTTCCCTTGAATATGGCTATCCCTTAAGATTCACTATGTGTTCTTTTCGATCCATAGTCTTTCCTTTAGAGAACTCATTCTTTTTTATAGCTTCACAACCTTAATTGTGCATTTCTATGACTGATCTTCCATTTGAATTCCAGTCCTGCCTCCTAATATCTAGTGAAAATTCTCATTTTGGATTCTAGCCATCATGTCCCCAAAGTCATTATTTCTCCATGTTCCCAATTGGCTTCTTGCCCTGAATTTCTCTACCAGTGGAATCATAGTGCGGTCACTAAGGGTTAGCCATATTTAACTACTTAACCAAAAAATAGTTATATCCTATTAATTCTTATTTAAATTATGCCTATGTCTTGCATTTCTCACCTTTACTATTTTCACTGCCAATATCATATTTCAAATCTATGTGGACTCACCTGGCTTATTAAATAGCTTCTAAATTGGTCTGTTTCCTGTGTCTCCCTATCAGAATTCATCCTGTACATCACTGCAGATTAATATTCTTTAAAGTTTTCTCAAAAAGTCACAGCCTATACTTCAAAGTTTGCACACTGTAGCATGGAAGTAGCCAACCACGATGTGGTCCCAATACGCCTTTTTATTCTAACTCCTCTTATTCCTTAATACCCTCCAGTTCAGGGAATTCTTCTAAATATGCCCTACACTTTTTTGTTGTCAGGACCTTTTCCATACTCTGATCATTTCTTGCAGTGAAATTCCTTCTTCTCTCCACTTATTCAGATCCCTCAAGGCTCAGCTTATGACGCATCATCATGAATCCTGTTCTCATCGGGTTGTCACATGGCTCAACTCCAGGAGACACCACTAACATATTTGTGCTCCAGGGTGCACATTTCTTTTCACTCTTGGATGTTAGCCTTTCTTCCTTTTAGCCTTTAATCTTATGTAATGCTTAATTGATGACACTCTGAAGATTCTTTAATCATTTCAATGTTTGAGTTATACCATGTCCTGAATATAATCATCTTCCCATTCCCCATCTGTTTGTCCATTCTTGTCTAATCTTTCCCTTCTTCCACTTGTCAATTCCCTCCCTGGCTTTTGGGGGTCAGCACGTATTTATTAAGCACCAGCTGCTTGTCTTGGATTGTTTAAGGCAATGGGTACACAGAGTTGAACAAATCAGACTGATCTTTGCTTTGGCATGAAAGAAAGGCACCACTCACATCATCGTGCAGTAGTACATGCAATCTATGGGACCAAGGGCTGGGAAGGAGGAGTACCTGATGTTACAGGGGCAGTAACAGTGGGCTGGTGGGGTCATGAAAAGTTTAGTCTGGGCCTTAGCCATCTATTTCATGAATAGCTCTCAGGATCACCTCTAGCTTTACTCACACTCCTTCCCATGAAGAGGGAATGGCAGACTCTACATCTGTCCAGTATGTCCGTTTTCCCTGATTGCCCCTAGATGCTCTTTCTATTTGAGCAGAACAAGAAGGGCAGTCATTACATCCTCTGCATAAAAATACACCTCTCCCCAAAATACACATGCAATGTGCATATGGATGTGACATTGACATATTTTTAGTTTTGTTTTTTGAATTACACATAGATATGTAAACTACTCAAAGGCAGGGGCATAGCTGCTCTTTGCTGCGGATGACACATTTGCATTGAGGGTCAACAACTCCAGCTGATGATGACAGCCTCTATTTAAATATTCAGAGTTTCAAAGGCCCAGCTTCCCTCACAGGCTAAAAGAAAGAAAAATCCATCAAAAAATGTAAAGTAAAGCAATACTATTTCTGAGTGCTGGGCAATTTGATGTATAGGTTTTTGCAACTTTAAATGTCATTTGAAGCCATTCTTGACATGAGTTTAGTAACTGGGCACTGCAATTAAACATATCTGTCTTTAAACTAAAATGTGTTATATATTGCAATCCCTTCCCACCATCAAAGTACTTGGCTTGATAGTAATATATGTGTTAAGAGAGCTTCTTCCTTTTTTCATAAATTGTTTCTAGGTCTTTTCTAAGTAGTAGAAAGAATTGAGTGTAAAAGACTAAATTAATTTATAGGGCTTTCTTTTGGTTATCAGTATGTTCCTAATGTTCTAATAGTAACACCTTGAGAATCCTACTGCCCATGCTTGAGGACGTAGACCAATTACAACTTTTTACTCAAGTTTTGTTATTACCTACTGTAGAACTGTACTGGAGATAAAATTGATCAGTGCTCTTAAAGTGCTCCGCCGTCTGGCACACTCCCTGAGTCTGCGTCCAGGAGCCTGGCTGATATAATCAGCCACTGGATGTCACTCTTACTCTACACCAACTGGACAGGACTGGCTGCTAATAACCGCCTTCAATGTGCTCATTGCGGGTCTGATATCCAGGTACAATGCATTGGCTCATGACTCAGACCATGTCTTCCACCACATTTCACAGAATTATAAAAGTACTAGTATTCAATAACTATCATGAACTGTCTATTCCTGTTTGTTTTACCCATTTGTCTACAAGAACTGGGATTTTACATAGGCAAAGACTCAACTATTTGCATAAAGAGAGTTCCATTGGTTCTCACTATGAAGAGAAAATACTTTTTGCATTAGTTTGCTAGGGCTGCCATAACATAGTACCACAAACTGGGAGACTTAAACAATAGAAATTTCTTTCCTCACAGTTCTGGAGGCCCGAAGTGTGTAATAAAGGTGTTGGCTGGGCTGGTTTCTTCTGAAGCCTCTCTCCTTGGCTTATGCGTGCCGTCTTCTCCCTGCGTCCTCACATGGTTTTCCCTCCTGTGTTCCTGTGTTCTAATCTCCTCTCTTAAAGGAATGCCAGTCATATTGGATTAGGACTCACTCTGATGACCTCATTTTAGCTTAATTACTTCCTTAAGGACTCTCTCCAGATACAGTCACATTCTGAGGGAGTAGGGATTAGGATGTCACCATATAAATTTTGATGGGACACAATTCAGCCCATAACATTTTTGTTTTCCCAATTTGTCTGATTCTTGGGTTTCCTCCCTTGGTTGTTATTAAACCAAATAGAATTTATATAGCCTGCTAGAAGGCTAATTGTTTGCCTTTTAAGAGACTTAAAAAAAAATCAACTGTCTCCATGATGAATATACATGCCAAGGAGGTCAACACTGATAGCTTAAGTCATGTTGCTATTTAATCCTGTTCCATCTGCCAATATACAATCTATTTTTTTCTTCCCAACTACACTATGTTATATACCATCTAAAAGCCAGAATCCAAGGCTAATTCTGCTCTTTATCCTCCAAGTGAATATTCAAAACATAGAATAAACAGTATGGAAAAACCACTGGACTATATTTCAGAAGAAGTGTCATCACCCATGTCACTAATTAATGATGTGTCCTTCAACATATTGTCCAAGAGTATATTGTAAAACTAAGGCAATAGTACTTTCCCTGCCTTTCTAATACTACTCTAATAAAGAAAGTTAGAATCTATATGAATGTACTTTGAAAGCCATAAAGCACTATCCAACACATTGGATAGCTATTATTATCCATTTTTGTGATTATTATTGCATGAGTGAATGGATGACCCACTGTTTTTATACCTCAAATTCAGTTAGTTTCCCCCTCCATGTATTCTCATAACTCTCGCTACTTACCCTTATTATAGAGTTCATTATACTATATTTTAATCGTAAGTTTACTCATCTGTTCTCCCACTGGGTTATAAACCCCTGAAGAAAAGGATCATGTCTGCAAGCAGCTCTGTTTCCTCAGTGCATAACCCTACATGGTTCTCAGAAGAAGCTCTCTGTGCTTTCTGATTATTGACTGCATCTCCTTAGAGCACGTTGGCCTGATTTTCGTTCTGGGTAGCAAACATCCTGTCCTCTTTCCTTCCTCCATCCATCGGCAGTGGCTGTGTAGGCACACTTCCAAGGCTCTTACACTGTCACCCCGTAGTGTGTGGGACTCTGTTGGGTTTGGTGTTTGTTTTCACCCCATTGCTTGCTTCTGCCCACTGAGAAGATTAAATCACACAGAAATGCTTGGCTATTTCCAATTACCTTTTTTTTTTCTTAAATCACCAGGGCAGTTTTGCTGGAATGCAGAACATGTGGAGGGCAGGCACACTAGTGCTGCGTGCCTCAAAGATTTGGGAAAACACCCAGCTAATTTGAGGTTGCTGAAAAGTCTGCCTTCTGATTTCTCCCTCCAGGCTGCTACTGTCAGAATAGAGTAATTAACTGGTAATTAGGACTCTGAATGGGAAAATTAATTTGGGGGGCTGTAATCATGGTCCTCCCTCCAGGAAATCTACAGATGTGCGTTAAGTGCTGAGGAAAATTCTGAAATATCTGCTAGTGTAATAAAAAGCAGCAGTCTTGAGATGGAATGCTTGATTAATTAACTTATTATGAACCCAAAGCACGTAGTTATCAGAGAGCCTAGTCGACTCTTAACGTGACTTGGACATTACATGCTTGCCTTCCTTGCTTACTTGAATGTGCTCAAGTTGAAAACCAAATACAAGAAGACGGAGATGTAGACATTTAATTGGTTTTTTCAGAGTGCATTTTCCATGTAATTCCCTATTTTGTGTTTGTAATATCAACCAGAAAGATTGGTTTAAATTCTAGCAGTATCAACAGCCTCACCTGTCTAGGGTTTTGGATATTTCTTCACCATTTTTTTCCCTCTAAGATACTCCCTGTTATAAGGGAAATCCTGCTCCTTCATTGCTTTTTGTGCCTTTTTGACTACACATTTTCTGACTACATATCCATGATAAGATCTTCCTGTCTTCCTACAGAAGGACCCATGATTTGGTTTGCCTTTCCCCTCTACACACACCTTCCTTTTAGGACTTATTCACTACCATATTTTCAATCACCATGCCTGACAGACATCTCTGCTTTCAGACCTTCCTACTTCTCTTTGGCTGTGATGTAGTTGAACATGTCCAGGACTTTTTCCATTCTCATGTTTCAGTAGCTAGAATTAAGTGTGTCTGGAATAGAGCCCTCTTCCTTGAGAAATCATTTCTCCTAATGTTTATGCTCCCCCTCATTCACGTTGTTCTTCTCTATCTCCAGGTTTGTAATTCTGGAATTCATTGGGAGTTCTTTCTCCCTACCTTGATCCTGATCCTCGACAGACACCACATACCAAATATTATTTTCTTCCAATTCCCAACCTCATCAGTTTTTCAGTTTCACAGGTGCCCTCATGCCCCAGGTCCAGATCTCCATGTTAGCCTTGTAAGACTTTCTCTTCATTTCCCATCTCAAATCATAATTTTTGGCCCACCTGGAAAAACCACGCTCTTTACTCTCCAACAAATCAGAACCTCTCTTCTTCAAATCTTTCACCAATTTCCCAGCCATCATGGAGTCGATTCATATAAGTATTCTAAACTCTTCTCTAGTCATTTGGATCACTTCAAAATTTAAAGCGCCAACTATCATTCACTCGAGATTCATGTGTTCTCCAATTTTAGAAGTTTCAAGTAAAACTCTAAGGATCACAGGAACTTAAAATATTATGGAAAATTAGGCTGAAAACACTAATTTTTGGCATGAACATATCAAAGTCCTTTAGATATTATTAGTTTCCTAAGATGGAACAATAAAGAATATATTAAATAAAAACAATGTGACATTTTATACCTATAAAATTAATAAAAAAACTCTATATTAAAAGGGATTTATCATCTTTTGATCATTGGGTAATTTTCAGAATTTTCTCCCCTTAACATTTCAATGAAATGCTTCTACATTTTTTTTTTTTTTGCTTTATTGCAAATAACATACACTCTGAGAGGCTCCCCTTCCTGGCTTTTGACCTTCAAGCAGATGTTAAATGTCATTCTGATTTTATGACCCTTACATTTTCCCTCCGGGCCCAATCTCCCTCATCTACTCTTATAAAAGTCTCAGCTTATTCTCTGGATGAAAGTTTAATTCTAACATTAATTTTCCTTTAATTTTACTCAAATCTCTCTCTTTTTATTTTTTTTGTGAGGAAGATTAGCCCTCAGCTAACATCCATTGCCAATCCTCCTCTTTTTGCTGAGGAGGATTGGCCCGGGCTAACATCCATGCCCATCTTCCTCTACTTCATATGGGACGCCGCCGCAGCATGGTTTGACAAGTGGTGCATCAGTCCACGCCCAGGATCTGAACCTGTGAACTTGGGGTAGCCAAAGCAGAGCACAGGAACTTAACAGCTACACCACCGGGCCGGCCCCTCAAATCTCATTTTTACAGAACTTTATTATATTTTTTTAAAAGAACCTTCTTCCACTTTGCTATCCACTCTACTTCTCTTGTTTTCTATTTGTAATCCAGGAGTTCTCTCCTTTTTCTAATTGTCTCCAATAGGAGTTTTTGCAATAAATATGTGAGAACTAGTCTGCTCCTAATGTCTAGGGTATACAGTCAACTACATTTGAGTGAGGTGAACTAGAACTTGGGTAGTGTTAATGGTTGACTTTCTTCATTTTGTTTTAGGTATCTATATTTGCTCTAGAATTAAGTGTAAGTTTACCCCTAACACATGAAATACCTAAATTCCATAAACTAGCTGTATTTCTCAGACTTCACTGTGCCCTACTGTACCTTTTGGAAAAGGGTTTAAAGGATTACTCCTAGGTCCCACCATAGAGATGTTGGGCTTCTTCTTGGGAATATATATTTTAAATAAGGATACAAAGTGATTTTGATGGAACTTGACCTTGGATCAAGGTATTATGATAAACACTGATAAAGAATAGAAAAGAGCAATTAATTGTACATCTCTAGAGTATCAGCAGTCTGTCATATTTGTTTTCATTATACCAACTGTAATGTAGATTTGGTATGGATGTTTGTGCCAAAAAACTCTCTAGTTCTTTGCATTTAAAAGTATATGCTATTTTTTCTTTTGCTCAGTCAATAACCCAAATGAAGTAGAAGATTGGCAGTGTTGATGGAAAATATTTCCTGTGACTTACACACAGATTAGCTATTCCTGAGGGTGGCAGTGAAGGAGCACTAGGTGTGCAAAGAAATCCTGAGCTCATTTCTGGCCCTTTCTCTTTCTGGCTGGGTGGTTTTTGAGGAACACAAAACCTCTCAAAACGTGCTTCCCCTATGAGAGTAATGTGAGAATGTCACCACTTACTTTAAGGGGTTGTTATGAAGATTAAGTGAGAATGTGCTACAAGACAGGAAACAAACATTAGGTCATTAATATCCTGGGATGTAAAGCACCGTGAGACTTAATATAGTATATGAGATGCTCTGGCCTTAAAGAACTGACAATTTTACTCTTCTCCCATTCCTAAAACCTCCCCTCCACCTTGAAATTACAACTTTTGTAAGCTCAGAAACCTCATCTTACTCCTCGGGAACTCTGCAATATATAGGTATCTATAGAGAACAGTTGTTTCATAAATGTTTCAAGTGAGTGATTTTACAAACATATCTACTCTTTAGTAAATACCTTCTTTTTGCTAATATTATTTTCAACCCTTTTCTCCAATACCTCCTTACCAGAAAGGGGAGTGTTATCAGTGAGTCTATTACAATCTTCTGCAATAGCTCAAAGACAGTAGGATGGCAGATTTCTAGAAGCCTAGACTCCAGTCAAGAGCCTTGACCGTATTACCGCTCATCTACCCATTAGTGTTAACTTTTAACACTTTCAAGGCTGGTTTCAAGTAAAGTTTATAACTGTTCACTGAAACCCACAGTGTAAAAAGATGTCCAAAAATTTAGGATTTGTGTCCTTTGAGAAAACAGACGACTGAGTCTAACTCATCCACTTGGAAGGTAAAGTTTCCTGGATGTCAAATGACAGTCTGGATGGGTTTATACATTGGCATTTAAAAATAAAATTAACACAGTATTAACTTTTCCTAGAGAATGAGTGCAATTAATTACGGCACCCAATAAAGTTAAAATAGAAAATGTTATTTAAGCCTTATTTGACCTTTTCTTATCTGGCCTTTGTGACAAATGAGAAAATAAACTGTAAATCAAAACGGTTACAGTAAAAAGATATGGAAATGTCACAGGGAATAATATTAAAACCAGAAACCATCTTACTAACAACACAGAGTTTAAGAAGAATTCAGGTAGCATAAGTAAAAAGAAAGAAAACAGAATTGGCAAGGGTGGTATCAAGATGAACAATTACAGTGCACTATAAGCTATTTTCCTATTGTCAGATGAAATCTTTAGATCGGAGGTAAAGAGCCCTGTTTCACACCAGACAGCACCATCACTTTGGGTCGCTGAAACAACAGGAAATAAAGCAAAGAGGTTTCTGGTACAAAATGACAGCTCTTCAGTTTAGTGTCACTTGGGTTGATGACTGAAATACAGGACACGTGTCACAACTCATCACTGCCTATCTTGCAGATATGGGTCTTGGAAGTTTCCAGCAAAAAATGAAAACTCTGAACAACACAGTGAAATCTCATTTCGTGAGATGACCTAAGATCAAGGTCATTTTTGTGAAGGAAAAAAACATCATAGAAAATAGCTATTGATTTATGCCCCAGACTGTCATGGCAAGAGGGCTGTCAAAAATCAGGCTTGTTGTTAGTTGTGAATCCAACATCATAAAACAAAGCTTGTGCACAAATATTTTCTTTGCCCCATACTGTTTTTTTTAATCAATTGAACCCACACTTAAAAATCAGCAGGACTCACATAAAATTGAGATTTCTAGCTTTTCTTAAAAGCAGAAGATTTAGCAGCACAGGCCCTGTGTGCCTTTGATACACAATCAGATGGGGCTGAGTAGAAGTTGCCTCCTTCTGTTGCCACCACTGCCGATAGCTTCCTACACCCAGACTGATTCACCCACTTACCTGCTTGAGCTGATAGACATTTGAGTTTGAGATCCTTTGCTACACCATAAATAAGGCTGCTTTGTGATTCATTGCCTCTATATTTTAGTATGAAAATGATCAATTAACTGTACTTATTAGCGGGACTCTGATGTTAGTAGCTCTGTTGACCGCAGGCAATAAGGCTTCTTGCAAAGATGCATGTAGACACACGGAGCTGGTAAATACCGAGGGAGAACTAGAGTGCTCCCTGTCTCTCTCTCTCTCTCATACACACACACACACACATGCCCCTCCAATGTTATATCAGCAACTCAAGCAGTTATCTCCTTGGAAATGGGTGTGGTCTCCCTCTGACCACATTCACTCTATCATTCTTATGACTCAACTTCTTTCCTTGCTTCACTTGTTTCCACTTTATTTGCTCTCCTTCTCCCTCTTCTCTCCTCCCCTCTGCATTTCCATTTCCTGCTAATAATCACCAAGGCTCTCTGTAAGCACCTGCGCTCTCTCTTAAGTCTCCTCATTCCTCCACAGACTTTTGGGTCTGTCCTTTTCCTTTCTAGTTCCTGACTCTCCAAAGGAAGCATCTGCTTTGGTCGGTAGTCAGGTCCAACTCAGTGTAGAATGTTCCTGTTGGGCCGAGTTCTCACATAGGCTGTTGAGGAGCCCGTATATGGCTGTTAGTAGCTTGGCTACCAATTCCTGGTCCCCATCAGAAGTGACTAAGGTAGATGGCCACATGGTGCAAAGCATGGCAATTTAGGTACAAGGAACTGCGTGTGGCTCCTTTTTCCTAGCGCCAAATATCAGGCCTTTTGACACATGTTCAGTTAATACATGGATAGGGTATCTATGTTTTATCAGGAGCTCGAAGCCTGAAATCTCTTTTCTGGAGCACGTCTTTGAGCCCATGGGGCTTAGAGCTGCCTAGCAACAGGAAACTAAAAAAAAGCTATATTCAACTGTATATTTCAATATCTTTTTTAAAAAATTTCAATTTTATTGAGGTATAATTGACAAATAAAATTGTAAGACAGTTAAAGTGCGCATCATGGTGATTTGATATACAAATACATAGTGAAAGGATTTGCCACATCTAGTTAATTAACACCTCCATCACCTCATATATATATTTATTTATTTTGGTGAGAACATTTAAGTTCCACTTTCTTAGCAAATTTCAATTATACAATACAGTGTTCTCAACTCTACTTACCATGTTATACATTAGATCCTCAGACTTTATTTATCTTAAAATTGAAAGTTTGTACCTTCTATCAACCTCTCCCTATCCGCGTCTCCCCCATTCCCTGGCAACCACTTTTCTACTCTCTGTTTCATTGAGTTTGAGGGTTATTTTAAGATTACACATATAAGTAATACCATACAGTATTTGTCTTTCTTCATCTGACTTATTTCACTGAGCATAATGCCCTCAAGGTGCATCCATATTGTCACAAATGACAAGATTTCCTTCCTTTTCATGGCTGGATAATATTCGATTGTGTGTGTGTGTGTGTGTGTATATATATATATATATATATATATATATATATATATTCCACATCTTATTTATCCTTTCATCCATTGGTGGACACTTAGGTTGTTTCCATATCTTGGCTATTGTTTTTTATTGCGCTCACCAGCACATAGCGTGAAAGTGTTTGCTGGAAAGTAGAATAACAAATGTAAACAGATGGTCAAATTTCTAGTGAAATCACTACAAAATAAATGGCGAGGTTGGGGATGGGCTGGAGCCTCAGCAAAAGCCGACTGAACAAATATTTATTGGTAGACATTTAATTGAGAAAGAACACATCACGTTAGCAGGCAGACCAAGCTTTGATTTCCACCTTTGCTTTTTAATGTTATGTACCGCTTTGTAAACAAATTGTACTCCACTTAAAATATTTATTATCTTACCACAGAAAATGACAATTATCAACTTTGTGGATAAACTAATTGTCATGAATTGCTCTGTGTGTGTGTGTGTGTGTGTGTGTGTGTGTATTCAAACTCAGCAGAAACACAGATGTTTAAAGTCAATAAGGAAAGAATATTTTGGAAATGATGAAATCTTCAAAAAACAAAATAATCTTTTCATTGTCTTGAAATTTTTTCAAAAAGCAGTCTTTTATTCAAAGACAGAAAATTACAATGTAAGGCTGAATTAAGAAAATTCATAATGATTATCAGTGGATGGGAAAATCTTTTAAAATTATGAAAGTATCTGCTAAAGGCATTTCCTATCCATAGATAAGCTCTGCTCTGAAATTTTTTCCTTTTTATCTCCTCTCAGTGCTTTGGAGGGACTTTACTTATTTGTTTGTTTGCTTCTTTTCATATTTGCTTGTTAAGGATTTCTGCATTGTCATGCAAAAAAAACCCCTGTCTTGAATGTCTATGTTTTTTTAGTGGAAGAAAACAAACAAACAAATCTCGATCTCAATATATCTTGCACATTTTTCCCTAGAGTAATAATAAAAATAAAACATATTAAGAGCATGTAGTGGACAATTTAATTCCACACAGATATTTTGCTCTGATGTAAAACCAACAAATAAGGAGGTAAGAATTAGGTTTTTAGTGAATAATGTCAGCTCTAGAAAAGCTCTAGGAAACTTTATGTTTTCTCAGCCTCTGATCTGAAATATATCCTGTAATAAAATAGCTTGACATTAAAATAATTCAGTTGTGTTGATTCATAAACAACTGACTTTATTGACATTGTAATTCACATGACAATTTGATTAGAAAATAACAGATGAGAAAAAAAATCTAAACTGAAGTTTGAATAAAACTGTTCCACATCTCAGATGTCTAATGGTCTTTTTGGAGAAGAAATTGTAGTCAAAATTGAGTATGCCTATAGGCCAATGAACAATCTTGCTATGAGTAGGCTAATACAAATGTTAAATCATTCACATCTTGAAAGTTATCATTAGTTGTGTGCAAATATATGTTGTGTTTTTCTGTGTCTAAGGGAAGGCTGTTCAAATATGTGCCTATATAAATAACTGAAATATGGGGGGTAGAGAGGGGGATGTGTGTGTGTGTATGTGTTAGACTTATGACTGTGTCGGTGGAGTAAGTAGACAGAAAGTCAGCATAATCAACGACTTTGTCATGACATTCGTAAAATTTTGAGATAACTTCAATTTTGAAGTATTGTTTCCTAAAACTAGTTACAATATTCTGCTATTAAACAGAGGTGTAGTTAATTAGAGCATGAATCACTTGGCGGTGAGTTGGTCTCAGGCAAAGATTGCCTTGTACAGATATGGTAAACACAAAATGACTATTTGCTGCATGTGAGAGACTTCCAGTGAATTTTTAATGCAATGTGAGTGTACAGAATTGGCACACATCTACTCAAATCTCAGCGCTACTTGGCTTTTTCTTTAACTCAAGTCCATGGAGGCTGGAGACATTATTTTCCCCTGTCTGATCTTTCTCATTTCACATTCAAGCTGTTCCCTCTGATATCCCTTTTGTCTTTCAAATCTGAAGTTTCTTAGGATGTACGAGACCAAAGGATAGAGAAGTCACATCAATGTCTTGGTGTGACATTGATGTGATGTCTCGTAAGACTGCCTTCTCTCCTTTCCAGACTCAGCTCTTGTTCTCTTGATAAGCAAAGGGGGGCTTGCCAGCAGTGAAGGCAAATGCAGTGCTCAGGCCATTTGCTACAGCAAAAGATCTCTCTTCATAGTTTAGTGCTGGGAAAAAAAAATTCAGAGCAGAGAAACATGGCTTTAGGTCAATTTGAATAATATGTGGCACTGACAGAAACACTGAACACAGAAACACTGTTTGGGGGAAAATTAATAAATATAGACTGTGTAGGAATCATTCTGCAATAGTCATTGCTTTTTCTCACCATCCCAATTTCGGAATTCTGATTCTGTTCTACCTGGCAGACCACTCCCCCCTCCCTTCCCGAAGGGAACCCTTCTTAGGATAATAGGAAGACTACTCAAAGCAAGAAGAAAAGTGAGAGGACAGGGATATAATAAAACATTAGAAAATAAGGCCTTTATAAAAATACTTAAAGAGAATAATTCAAGCGGAAGAGGACAACTAAAAATGGTCTTCAGAATTGTCAACAGTAATCATTTCAGGGAAGTTACAATGGAAATTATTGGACGACCTATATAGAAGCATGCAAAGGGTTTTGTGAGCCTTAGTATCTAGCGCAGGCAAGTGAATTGCCATTTAGGTAAACTTTAAATAGAATAAATGTCTATTTTTCCAGGATGTTCTCTGCCTAGCCTTCCACAGAGACATTGAAACAGTGCCATGAAATAATAGGCTTTTGTTTTAATGAATTAGTATTTTAGAGTTTGCAGACAGAAAGGGTGTCTTGAATAACAACTGAGGATCTCAAAAATCAACATGGGCTGCACATCAGCTGAAAATGTCTTTTACTTTCCTACTTTTACTTTCCTATGGGACTACCCTCTCCTTTACTATTAAATGGTTTTCAAAATAATTTATAATTCAAAGACTATTTCATCTCCTCGAAAATGATTCAGAAATATAAAACGTGAAAACTAATGAGAATTGATACATATTCTTCAAATTTAACTGCTAAATATAATAATAATTTACATATGTAATAATGTAAGTATATAGTAAGAACAATAACAATGTATATATTACAATAATTATAAAGTATATCCAAATCTAAAGAGACTAATCCTATGGTTGTTCACATTAGTGTAAAAATCTGGTCCTCAACTATTCCTCAGTTAGGACAGCAACTGACCATACTGCAAAAAATGCTCCACTTGTAAAACAGATATCTCCATCACCAAAGTGAAATCAAATTTATTGACAATCTCTATATTTGTGTGTCTGTGCACTTCCAACTGGCATATCTTGGTGAAGTAGATGGCAAGATAATTTGACACAGTGCAGCTCTGCAGTGTATGAGATTCCACCTCCTTCTAGAGAGCTTTGGCTACAGAGTTAGCACCTTAGGAGACCATCTCTTACAACCATAATCAAAATTCAGAACATCCTGAACCTTCACAAATATTTACTTAATGATAAAATTGCCTGGAGGATGGACTGTTAAGCTGATTTAGAAAATTTGACATAATACCCTGGCAAAATCCCCTTAAAAATAATGTCAAAACTGGGTGTCAGAGAGTGCCTGAGGGAGGGACAGCGTCTTCAGCTGTTAGGGCCACTATAACAGAATCCCATAGACTGGGTGGCTTATAAACAACAGATATTTATTTCTCACAGTTCTGGAGACTGGGAAGACCAAGACCAAGGCACCAGCAGATTCTGGGTCTGGTGAGGGCCGGCCTCCTGGTTCATAGACAGTCGTCTTCTTGCTGTGTCCTCACATGGCAGAAGCAGCAAGGGAGCTCTCTGAAGTCTCTTTTCTAAGGGCACTAATCCCATTCATGAGAGCTCCATCCTCATGACCTAATCACCTCAAAGTCCCCACCTCCTAATACCATCACCTTGGGTGTTAGGATTTAACATATGAATTTTGGGAGGACACAGATATTCCCTCTGTAGCAGACAGACAAGCTGGCTCTAAAAGAGCACACATCTGAAAGCTACTTCAAATAACTCTTTTTTTGGGCTCTGTTATCATTGATGCTAAATGCATAATTCTTTTCTTCACATGATTGAGGTCCAAACAGAACACAAAGTCTGAACAGAACATGAGGTCCTGTCTGCAAGGAAAATTAAAAAGAACCAATCCAGACAGCAAGGAGGCCTATGCTATATTCGTAGCACAGAAGATACAATAATTCATTAAATATTTATTGCATATTTAATATGTGCTGAATGCAAGAGTCAACAAACCTTTTCTCTAAAGAGTCAGATAGTAAACATTTTAGACTTTGTGGGACATAAAAGTCTATTTCACAACTATTCGACTCTGCTGCTGTAACATGAACATAGCCATTGATAATCCATAAACAAATGAGTGTGGCTGTTTTCCAATAGAAAAATAGTTTTCCTTATTCACAAAACCAGGAAACTATCTGGATTTGGCCCAAGGGTCGTATCTTACAGACACCTGATCTAACTTATCAAAGAAATAGAGAGGGCGATATGTTGAGATTTGGATGTTTTTGAAAGCTCACTCTGACTGACTTATTTAGAGGGGTAATTAGAAGAGGTGAGAGCACCTGAGAAAACAGTTAGGGATTAGTTTGCAACAGAGACCCCAGCAAGAGTAGAGGTTGACTTGGACAGGCTATCCTATTGATGGCGGATATGGAGAATAGTTGGTGGATTTAAGAGCTATTTAAGTGGTAGAATATATAGAACTTGGTAACCAATTGACTATATGATCTGGTAAATGTGTCCTGGATGGCACCCAGGCTTCTGGCATGAAGGATTGGGCAGATGTTGCTGCATTTACTGAGCCAGGAAACACTGGAGGAAGTCAGGTTTGGAGCAGAAGAACACGAATTCAGTCTAACACATGTTCCATTTCGGATGCATATGAGGAATTGATGTGGAACTTTTGAGTAGGCAGTTGAATTAATATATAAGTTTGGAGCTCAGAAGAGAGATCTAAACTAGAAAGGTAAATATAGAAGCCATCAGTATTTAGATGGAAATTTCAACCATGGATGTAGATAAGTAATAATAGAAAAAGCCTGAGATCAAGACTTAAGGAACCACAATACCTAAAGTTTAGCTAGAAAAGGAGCCAGCAAAAAAGCCAGAAAGGAGGGAAGAGCATAGAAGGGTGTGATACCATGGAGGTCACTGAAGTGGTTCAGGCAGGGAATGAATGATCTATGTCTAAGGCCATTGAAAAGTCAAATATGATGAGCTCTTAGCAACTTGCCGTCTGTAAGGACATCAGTTTTTTGAGTTTGAGCTGGGTAGGTGAGTAGATAGTTGAAGCCAGATTAAAGTGGGTGATGGAGCAGACACAAAGTGATGAAATGAAATAGAGGAAGAAATATCTACAACAGTGGTAATTAAGATGGATGGCAATACATCATAGAGGCATTTTGGAAATTCGTTGGTGAGTAGTGTATAGTATACTTATAGTATACAATATATATTGTGTAGTATACTAAATGTACAGCTGGCATTTAGTATATAGGAGTCACAAATGCTGTGCCCCACAGTGGGTGAGATGGTGTCATGTGAGAAGAAGGAATTATTCTGCATCCAATACAACTGTTCAATGTCCAACAGGACATTAGTGTAGATGAAAAACCTATTTATAAACATCCGTACTTAAATCACAACTCCATTACACATACACAGACATACACACACATATTCACCTCTTTAGGGTGATTTATTTTTCATTCTCTGGAATAAAATATCATTTACAGTTTTCTACGTGAGCTTCTATCCAGCCTAATATAGCCTGCTAAATTCAGAAAGAGGAAGAGGCAGAGATTATTATAAAGAAAAGAAAAGTAGAAGGAATGGTGCAAGAAAAAGAATAGAGGAAGAAAAGTACACTTCATGACCTTATTCTAAATTCACTGCAGATAGAACATCACTTTTAGTGGACTAGCTGCTAATGCTGAACATAAAATTATGTTTTTTTATCACTTCCTGCGACATAAGCACTACTCATTCCATTGTGATTATTGAGGAAAACTAGAACTGCATCAACATTTTAACTTATTTCTTGAGCAAACCCATAAACTGATAAATGCCAGCACATTGATAATCCTGCCGAGCAGAATCACTTTCTACCTTAGTATAGAGAGGTAGTAGGCTCAATAGCTTCGTGACATGATTTTTCCTGAAATTGGATGAAGACTGCTCGCCTTAAATGTTCTCTCTGAAAGCTAAGAGGCATCACAGCAATATGATCCACATACTCATATACTACCTCCTATTAAGTAGGCTTCTTTTTTCCTTTTAGTACCATATGTGTATTTTTTTGAGTTGGGCTTTGAACTAAAGCATCATTTTTCTCCTCTAGTATTTTATAATTTTGAAAAAAAATGAAAGAAAAAGAATATGCTATGGGTAGGTACACAAGACACTTAGGCTAGGGAAAATAATTGCTATATACATAATTTTTAAAACTGGAAAGTTATACTTATTTTACATCACTTGCAAACAAAGGAGTGAATGGAAAGGAAGTGGCTGGAATCACAGATTTGAATAGGGGGTGGTTGGGAGAAATTGTTACTTCTTGCCAAGTCAGGGGGATATTTCAATTATTTTGAGCTCACAATTTTGTTTTTAATAACTTTAGCAATAGTATATCATGGAAGTAAGAAAAATGCTAGATTCTCGGGCCCTCAGCTGGGTTTTATCTGGTCCAGTAATAATATTATCCTGCACAATGCTGGTAGGGTTCAGGAATAATTTGTGTATGGTAATGAATTCTGAATGGAGAATATACTGGTTAAAGGTTGGAGCAGTCAAAAAGCTGCAAATCATGGCTAATGAGCAAGAAATATGCTTTACATTGTTCTCCTTCACAAGTTTAGCACTGTGCTTTGTATTTAGTAGATACAATATACGTTTATGGAATGAATGAAATAATTAGTGAATAAGGTTTCCAAAAAATAAATAGCAAATAGCAACTCACAGCTCAAATGATTTGCAGTATAAGTAATTAAAGAGAAGACCATTTATTGTAACTTACATGTACCTGTGACTCTATTGAATACCGTTCCGTCTCTTTTTCTATATCTCTTATCCCTATTCCCTCTGTTGTCCTTCTTCTCTTTCTCCTTTTCTTCCATATTCCTCTATTTCTGTGCCTCTTTACTCACAATATTCCTCCACTAATTAATTATCATTTGGAAAGAAAGTGATACATTAACCATTTTTAATCTAACAAAAATTTTGTAACCTCATGCTTAATTTTACAAAGCTATTACTTTAATGTTTTCTATATCCTCAAAAATTGCAATAAGAAATTCACTTTAGTTTCCTTAATAAATTATAAAAAAATATTGTCTTCACCTCAAATCTGGAGAATGATAAATCAGTTTTTGCCAAGAGAACCAGAATGAGCTGTTAGTAATAAAAATAGGACTCGGTGGCTGTGGTTTGACATCACTCCCTTGTTGGAAGGCATGATTCTACAACACACCTACTATTAATTGTAAATAGCTACTGGGAGGTTGGTGTCCAAATGGATAAGAGATTGAGCTAACATTACTTTAGAAAACTTTCCAGATAAAGATTTTGAGCATATACTGAGGTTGGCAATGTCTGGATACTAAACAGAAAAATACAAAGTTTATTTTTTAATACTTTATTATTAATGTAGGGAAAACACACTCATAGAATATAGAAATTTAGCATATGATGTAATTCACAATTTCTTCTTTTCCTATACCATGTGAAAACTATATGTTGGGTGCTCTGCTGATCAACTCATCTTACTCTCTTCCACTCTAATTATTTACCAGAATGTTGACAACATTTGAGTGCATCCTTTAAAACTCCCTGGAGTTCTTGACTTTTGATAAATTGGGGAATTGATCCAGTGCTATTTCACTTGAGTATATGTCCTATATTCAAAGCACGACTCTAGACACTTATATTTTCACAATTCAGGCAAATCTTTTCACCTATTTTACATGTTATACTGTTAAATAATGTCAAGATGAATTGATAAAAGTGTACATAGAAAATATATCATATAGATTAAAAAAAGGTTAGTTTGGATTTCAGGATTTTATTTTATTTTTTCAGAAAATATGATTAAAAATCTTTAACCATGTGCTTTTTTACTGATGGCCAATAACTATCACAGCAGTCAACAGCCTCATGTCGCATCTGTAGATATCATCACAACATACCTGGCTGTTGCAGGTGCAGGCTATGAAGGGCTTATCATAAAATCTAAAAATTACAGCAAAACCTACAATAGTGAAACAGTGCTTTGTCTGCTTTAATTCACAATTACATCAATTATCCTACAAATGAGCAGAGAGGGCTGTTACCAACTGAGATGACCCAACGTGGAGAAGCTAAACAGGTAAAGAGATTCACAGAAAATTAGCAACCTCTCGTAACAATTCCACACTCTGGAAGCAGAGTAGAAGATCCATTCAAAGTGCATGATAGACTAAAGGATTTTAATATAACAAAGCATGACAAGTTCATCCAGAGCTTTCTAGGACTCTTAAGCTTTGCAGTTTCTGAAGACTGTGTAGATTAACTCTTGGCTAAATGGGTCCCAGTGTTGATTGACAGCTGTTGATCCAACAAATGGGGCTGGCTATCCAATAAATTCATTTAAGCCTTGCAACAGCCCCATAAGATGTTTCGTGATAATCCATATTCTATAGAGGAAGAGACTCCATAAGGCCACACAACTAGTTAATCAGCTAATGAATTGGCAGAGTTTGTATTTGAATCAACAGTTTGAACTCTTAACTACTTGAAATTGTAAATTTCTTGGAAACATAATCCATATCTTAGTCTTTTTTGTATTCCTATGTATTTTGTATTCTATTTATGTATTCCTATTTTACAAATTAGTGGGCCTTTGGTCATTGTACACAATTGCACTAAGACAAGATTTCAAAAATCCCACTTCATCATTACCTCCCAAATGTACATATCATATTATAATAGTCATAACTCTGTCCTTCCCAAAATTCATTTCAAGTGGACAACTCCACAATTCACACTACACGCTTTTCGTTGCATTAGATAAAGCATGCTTACAGGCCATCTAACAACACCACTGTCCACATGGTTGCTCCCTGGCCCTGCAGTTTAGAAATCTGCTCAGCTCGGCTAGATCGCTCTCTCCTTGGCAGGCGCTCACATCACTTCAGCCCTCTCATCCTGGCTCTGTTCAGTCTCTGTCTTACCGCCTCTTCCTCACCTTTCAAACCTGCTCAGACATTGTGGACATCACTAACCCACTCTCAAAGGGGCTCTTTCTTTAGGCAGGGTCACAATCCATTCCTAGAGATGGAGGCTTATTTTATACTTTCCAAAATATCCTGCTCTCAAATATTTCTGACCTTCTCGGATTTTCAGAGAAATCTCTGAATCCTGTCCTTTTCATGATGAGATGCTGAAGGGCAAAATTGGAAGAGCCTGGGCCATCTTCTAACTGCCTGACCTTGGGCACGACACAATCTTTACAAGCCTCACTTTTCATCCATAAAATCAAAGGATCTGCCTAAACATTTAAGTTTATCTTTTAGGTCTGAAGTTTTAAGGTCTCTATCAAGTAATTTTGTTAATGTTTGAATTATTAGTGAAAGACGAATAAGAAAATTTCAGTTATTTAATTACCTAAATTGAAGGATGGTATGAGAAATGTTCCCAGAGACTGTCAGATCTGGTTCCAAAAGATTTATCACTAACCAGTTACATGACTTCTGCTAAACCACTTCAACTTTATCTAAGTTCCTTCATCTACAGTAAAAGAGATTAAAAGACACTCTACTTCCCCAATAGGATTGTTCTCTGGAAAATATGTGATAGCATTCTAAATTATTTAACAATGTTACATGATTGAACTCTTTAAATTATTACTCAAATCATCATCAGTTAATTGCTAAACTTTACATCTTCTAGAGTTTCTAGTGGAGATGTTCTTAATCTGGGGACCACAGGCTCCCAAGCTGTTAGCGAATGGAATTCAGAGGATTGCAAACTAAAATGAAAAATAATGTATCTTTACTTTTATTAGCCTGTTACTGAACTTTAGCATTTCCTTCCATCATGAATATAAACAGCAGACCACAGTAGTATTATCAATACCTAACATTTTGTTATTAATAGAAATGATATGTATTATATGCATATTCATGTTATATTTAGTTGTAGCAGAGATCTCAAAATATTTATGCTCACCATTACTTAGATTTGCCACTAGATCTTATTTAATATGTTAATATGAAAAAGCACTTATATCACTATATCATTTTTTATATTTTGAAAACTGTATTTCAATATAATTGCTTTCCTTAGCAATGTTATGGACTTTTGTGCATTTCAAAATGTTTTTACTTAGAAAGGGTCCAAAGGCTTCAACAGACTGCCACAGGGGAGAGGTTCATGGCAAAAACATTTCTAGTTTACAGGTGAAGAGAGATGCAGTAACATCCTCACAGTAGCACACACAGGCAGCGGCAGAACCTCCACCTGCACCCAGGTCTCCTGAATGTCAGACAGGTGTCCTTTCTCCCACACCATATCTTCTCTCTGTCACCATCACAATGCCCTTGGCCTTTGAACCTTAAACACTATTTGGGCAATATAAAAAGAATTTCAAATTGACCCAGTGTAAACAGAAACAGATGTATTTAAAATTAAAATAAAGGTTTCAGGTATTTGAGTTACATTTCCTCTAATGGAAAAGTGTAGGTAGGTAAGCTGCCCCTTCAGAACTCTGTTCTCAGAGACACTTGTTCATAAAACAGTCTTAGAACGTTAATGGGGAATCCGAGGAGCTAAAACAATCACTGGACTTAATTTAAATGGCCACTGAGAGCAGTACAAGGCAGCAACAAATATTTTAAAGGTCAAAGGACCTAGTGCTGACATAATTATAGAATTTATTCATCAAACAGGTTCTTTGCATATCATAAGCTGTTGGATGAAACTATGAATGTTTTTGCTTGTTTATAATGGAAGTCAGGAAACACTTACAGGCGAAGCAAGTGGAGAGACAATTCAACACTTCCTAAAAATGTTGTCCCAGACCAGAAACACTGGCCTCCCCTGAGAGCTGGTAGAAATGCAGAATCTCAGTTCCCACCCAGAACCACTGAACCCGCATCGCAGTTCAACAAGATCCCCAGGTGATTCGTGTGCACATTAAAGTTTAAGAAACATTATCCAAAGAACACTGGAGCTGGAGGCAAAAAAGGGAGGATATTTAACTAAAAAAATTTAAAACGGAACTATGTAAAAGCATAGTTTGGGGGACTTAACGTATCTCCACATTTTTTAAGAGCTTTATTGAAGCAGAGTATATATACCATAAAATTCACCCTTTAAGGGTACAATTCAATGAGTTTTAATAAATTTATACAATCATGCAATCACAGCCACAATTTAGTATTAGAACACTTCCATCATTCCCAAAAGTTCCCTCATGACTCTCTGCAATCAATCCTCTCTTCCACCCCTGTCCCTGGATAACTACTGACCTGATTTTGGTGGCTACAATCTTGTCTTTTGTAGCAATTTCATATAAATGGATTTGTGCAATATTAGGGTTTTTTTTTTTTTGTCTGACTTCTTTCGCCTCGCATGTTGTTTTCAAGGTTCACCTATGTGCACCAGTAATATGTTCCTTTTTATTGTTGAGTAGCATTCCCTTGTATGAATACACTACATTTTGTTTATCCATTCACCAGTTGGTAGATATTTGGGTTCTTTCCAGTTTTGGGCTTACTATGAATAATAATGCAATGAACATATGCGTACAAGTCTTTGTGTCTCCACTATGGTTTTGATAGCTATCAATCAGCAATACGATTTACAAGTAATGTGCAAGTAAAAAAACAAAAGATTCAAACAGACTTATTAGTCTCCTTGACAGTTATAATTACAATAACAATTTGTGCCAACAAAGTGGGCCTCTCCTAATGTGGAGAGAGAACCCCATGCTGTCAAGGGGAGGAAAGAATAGACACGTTGTGTACCTCTTCAAGAGGGTTAGAAGAAGATTGACTTTGCTACTAGATCTGGATGCTGATATTTGGGCTGGTGGAAACGAGGAAAAAGAGTCTACATTAAGCAACCATGTGTGTGGGAAAGTGTGGATCGGTGTGGTGAGAAGGTGAAGAGAGGAATGAATCATAAGTCTGGGAAACAAATGACAGATTTTTGTGTTTTATGAAAGGCAGACGAGGAAAGGCACTCAGGAGATATTTTAAGATCAAAGGTAGGTTTCCTAAGAGTGTCCAAGTCTTAGATCTTTAAAGAATGCTCACCGGGTGAACAATATGGCAGCCCCAGAAGGCGAATCACAGAGACCCTCCATCAGCTCATCGATGCCCACCTGGGATTCTTTTGTGAAGCTGCAGCTACTGAGAAGGTGACTCAAGGTACTTGAGGTTGCCCTTAACTTTACATTTTAAGAAGCACTGGAGACAAGGGAAGAGCAGATTGGAGACACTTTGGTAAAAGCAGCTAAATGAAGTCAAATGAAGGACATCCCGTTGTTAATCCCCTCCCTTCATTGATTTAAAACGGATGAGTTTGTCTGCCAGGCAGCTCACCCAAGACACTAACCAGCTGTAGCTGGAGGAACAGGGTGATGTGGCCATTGGGGTAACAATCCCCTATGTGGATTTCTCCTAAGCACTTTTCCAAGAAGAAACTAGGTGTGAGCTGGGATGAAAAGGTTTCGTGTGCCCGAGTGTGCAAAAGTTAAGGATGACACAGAAAGAAGTTGAGGAGCGGCGTGCTGACAGGTAGGCGGCGGGTTGTCAGCAAGAGAAGGGACAAGCTCTCTTAGCCACAGAGAATTTAGATTTACCTGAAGTCTAAAGAGAGATTCAAGGTTTAAAAGTTTTATTTAACGTTTAACTCTTTGCCTTTTGGAACTTCTTGCTCTCTCTCCCCTACCTAATGTAGTAAAAGAGAGATTAAAAATTCACCTAAAAGTGAAGTGATATAACTGAATAACAAATAACATAATATCAATTTATTCCCTAAAATATAATAACCTGGCTCAGCATCTTGACCTAAGTCTTCTATTAAAACAAAATTATGTAAAAAGCCCTACAGCTATCGAGATCTGAAAAAAAATTACAAAGCATAAACAGCACTTTAGTTTGACTGGAAAAAAATTCGGTTTATCTCAGCATGATTTTTGCATATTTTAATAAAGAAAAATATGCTATTTTGTGCTTCATTAACCTTCTTATACCCTTATGCATAAGTGCCATTCTATTGTATAGATGGCTGGTTATAAAACACTGTGTTAAAACATAGGGAAATCCAACATATAATTTATAATATTTATTTGCATCAGAGAATAAAGGTTATACATATTTATATATAGGAAGTATAATTTAAAATCATCCTATTCCTACAACACAAAGATAAACACTGTTAACAATGGGGAAAACTTCTCTATTGTAATGTTAAGCATAATTGGTACTTTGCTAAACTCTACTTCTTTGTCAATTTTGACTAAATGGACAGGCTTCAAAAACTATGTAAAATCATTTTATTTTCTTTGAAAAGAAACATGTTTAAGGCCAAATCTCACTTGCCTCTTCTTCTCATCTTTAAAGAATTCTGTAAGAGGACAAACAGAGCATTCTTATTAGATTATTCTGAAAACTTAAGAAAGTGGCTATTTCCAAAAATGTACATGTGTTAATCTATGGTTATAATCTTCTCTCAGGACCACAGGGCCTGGTTTCTCAATGAGCATCTGGAATATTGGCAGTCTTCAGGCCACACTTACTTCATTTAATAATCTAGTTTCTCCACCCCTCCCCACTTTGTTTTTCTGGTTCTTTCCTTCAATAAATGGATGTGAAGTTTTTCTTCCAATTAATTAATTAACAAAAGAAGATTTAAAGTGCCTGAAATATGAAGAAATAAAGAAAGAAAACACTGAATAAACCTTAAATACAAAATTTTCTCTAAACTGTAAACACTGGTTACTTATTTTGGACCTCTTGACACATAGAAAAATGACATTTTATTCAGAAGAGGAAGGCACAGTTGAGCCATCCTCTTTCTTTCTGTCCGTTACATCTTCAAGTACACAACTGCATCATTACTAACGCTATTACTTGGTTTGGCAGTATCTTCTTTGAAGAGGCACTTAAATTAATTTTTTATTTTAATTAATTTTTTACTTTTACTGTCAAGGAATGGGAGAAATAGGAGGTTAAATTTAGCCTCTGAAGTTCTGGGTAAGGGTGCTCTATTAAATTAATCCGCTTGCCTTTCTGCTTGTAAACTTAATCAGCATCCTGGATGCCATCAGGATCCAGCTGCTGCGTGAGCAAGAGTTTATATAAAATGGAGAAAATGAATAAAATTTGCCTAGCAAACATAATAGTCTGAGAAACATCTTTGATCTCATAGAGGATTGGCAGCTATGGTCTTGGTGATCAAAAAACAAAAGAGAGAGAAACAGAGATTGTAAAAGTATTAGTTACCATGCACAAATGTATAGAACATAGCTGATCTAAACAAATTGTAGGTCGTCCTCATCTTCACTCGTTTGCTCATTCATTCACTCAGTCAAGATACATTTATTGAGTGCTTTATATATCAGGAACTGTATGCAAGGCTCTTGAAAAGTCAAGGTGACTAAGACACAAAGCATGACTTGAAGATGCTCTTGTTTTCAGCTTCTAACCAAGGTCTTTGTCTTGGGAAAAATATCCACTGTCATATGAAACCTTCAAAAGCTCAATGAAGCTTGAATCCACTAAGGATATTGTGTGTCAGACTGTCAGGAGTAAAAGATTAGTTTTTGCTTCCTTTGTTATTTTCTTAAAACTTCATTAGATGGAAATATTCCTGGACAAAACCCAAATTCAGCAATTCTGGTAAAGAAATCATTCCCAACCAAACTATTCATTTCTCTCTCAGCGTTGGCTCTTCCAAAGGACTGGAGCTTGGATGCTTGCCAAAGCAGGTTATCCCTCTCCTATACAGCATATTTTGGATAATACACTCCACCCTAACCTCTGTTAATCCTCCAGCTTTCTTATGTTGGTGAAAGGCCATTGAAAAAGATATACTACATGTGCTCTACAGTCAACTCAAGCAAGACTGAAACCAATGGAGAGTCCCTGCCACAACCGTAACACTAATTTGAAATTCTCTTGGCTTATTTTGGGTATCACAACTATTCTTTCAAGTGTTTGGATGGCTTGGAGAGTTTTATCAATATTTATGAATAGGTATCTTAGGCAAAATTACAATCCACCAATAATATTTCTCAATAAATTATATTTCTCACCACTTCAGAGCAGTTTGAAGCTTTCAGAGAGTAATACAATATAATCAATTTAAAATGAACAAAGGTCTATTTTACCAAAGGAAGTACAGCATGAACCTTTAAAATGTGATGATCCCTATGTAGAGCTAAGCCTACCTGATTTGTTTTTATTAACAGGATTTCCAGTCTACCTGTCTTTCCCACCCTTGGCTTGTCTAGACATTACCCATCAATTACTCCAGTTCAAAAATAACTTCTTTATACATTTCTTCAGCTCCCTTCCCATGAGGCTAACCCCCCGGGTTGTCTTGAGCAGTTATCAATTTTAAAAAACCAAAAACATAATAGCAGCCATTTGTTGAGCATTCACCTTATGCCAAGTGATTTGTAGCCATTTATTCCTCACAGTAAGCCTATAAGGTAGGGAGAATTTATCTCAAATTGAGAGGAGAGGAATCCAAAGCTCAGAGAGTTTAAGGAACTCATCCAGTACCACAGAGCTCTTACATTAATAAAGTATTAAATTAATTGGTAATAAATTAAATTATTTAGAGAAAGGCAACAAGAAAAGAAGGGAAAAGATGATAGAGAGAGAAACAGCCAAGATCTTTCCTTTACAGGCAGTTATTTTTCTTACAAAAAAGGAAATAGACTCAATTGAAAGACCCAGAGGTTGGCATGGATTAGCCCAGAGGTCCATCATGAGAGCCCTGGGTAGCAGTGGAAAGGCTGTGTCAAAATTGGGTCCAAGGACTTGGGGTGAAGAGGACAGAAATATGTGTTTTAGTAAAGAAATAACTATCTTCCTATCATTATATTCTACCTATCAATAACTTAAAAGTTAACCTATATTGCAGATAAATGGTAAAGGAATAACATGGTATAATTCTGGTACTTAAAATGAGAGAGTCAAATTGAATTTTTGAAGTAATAACTGCATTACCAATCATCTGCTTAATTATCATTCTGGCATCAAAAACAATACAGGTATCTTCATCTTTTCTAGTACTGTTCCCCAGTCATTCTCCAAACCATCCTAATATGGATTTTTAGGATTTTTGTGAAGATACATGATAGACCAACCACAGGTCTTATGATAAGAGAGAAAACAAACCTTTACATCTATCTTGGGACTTGAAATCCCACTTTTGTAGACATTCATCCCCCACCCCACACACACCCCCGCCATGTATGTGACTGACAGCTGTGCAGGGGCACAGGCTGTGTAATTAGCAAAAGGAAAGCACCTGAGCCTCAACTGTACACTCATCATTTTTGTCGTGTAAGATCCACAAGGTTTGGCAAATCAGCTTTTCCTAGCTAGTTCTTGGCTGACAGCAGGTGAAAAGATTTAAGATGAGAATTAATTACACCGATAAAAAGCTACCAAAGGATGTGCCAGTGAAAGATTCTCATTGGCCCCAAAGGATACAAAATGCCAGAGAAACAGCAGCAGCAATATATCAATGAACGGATGTTTCTGACACTTGACAAAACACAGTATATCAATAAAAGGCATGCGTTCTGTAATGAGATTGTAGAAGAAAAAACCAGCAGCACTTTTCAGCAGACATACTATTTAAAACAACAAGATTTCTTTGTGTATTGAACTGATGGTGAATCAATCAGTCCTACATAGTTTTAGTACTTTTGCTATTAAAAATGAGGGAAGGGCCAGCCCGGGGGCTTAGCGGTTAAGTGTGTGCGCTCCGCTACTGGCAGCCCAGGTTCGGATCCCAGGCGCGCACCCACGCACCGCTTCTTCAGCCATGCTGAGGCTGCGTCCCACATACAGCAACTAGCAGGATGTGCAACTACGACATACAACTATCTACTGGGGCTTTGGGGAAAAAAAAGGAGGAGGATTGGCAATATATGTTAGCTCAGAGCAGGTCTTCCTCAGCAAAAAGAGGATTGGCATGGATGTTAGCTCAGGGCTGATCTTCCTCACAAAAAAAAAAAAAGGAGGGAAAATGGATTAAAATAAAGCAAGAATTGATTAATAATAAAGTTTAAATTGTGAAATAGGACCAAAATTAATATATCCAAGGGGAAGGTGAAGACTTCATGTTACAGTTTGTGCTTCTGAGTTGACTTTGCTGTAATAACAGCAAAGTCACAGCTAACATATAAGAAGAAAAGTTAAATTTGAATTTTGAAAAAAAATACTGTGTTTCCCATACCAAAAGCTTATCAAAATATAGTCATGTCATTTCTTTTCCTTTAAGTGGAGAAAGTATCGACAGCAATGCAAGGGTGATTGCGAAAAGGAACATTGAAAGTGCTTTTGATGCTATGTTTACACCTCCTTTTTCTGTTCTATTGAGGTAATAAATTACATATATTAAAGCAGCCAAACATTAAGCTTACATCTACAGATACATTATATATACACACACACAAACACATATACACACACATACATAGATATACATACAAACATATATACACACACACAGATAACAGATCAAGATATAAAGCCTTTTTAGCACCTCAGTAGACTCACTTGTGCCCCATCCTCATCAATAATCTCTCCCCAAAAGTAACCACCATTCTCTATCATCAAAGACTAGATTTACCTGTTTTGAATTTCACTTATATTGCATCATTCAGCATGCACCCATTAGTGTCTGCCTTCTTTTGCTCCTTATTGTGTCTGTGAGATCCATCCATATTCTAATACATTTAGTTTCTGTAATACGAACACATTGCAATTTATTCATCCATTCTACTATTGATAGACATTTAGGTTGTTCCAGTTTGGGGCTATTATCAGTAACACTGCCATTAACATTCTCATACATGTCTTTTTAGTAGGAAAAAACACTCATTTCTCTCTGCTACATACCCAGGAGTGAAATTGCTATTCTTTAAGACATATGCATATTTAACCTTAGTAGATCTTGTCAAAAAGTTTTCCTAAATGGTTGGACCAATTGGCATCCCAGGACCAATATATGAAAGTGGATTTTTGTTGTTCTACAGCGTTGTCAACATCAGGTATTCTCAATCATTTTAATTTTAGCCATTCAAGTCAGAGCCTAGGGGCATCATTTTATCATTTTAATTTATATTTTTCTGACGAGTAATGATGCTGAGAACATTTTTATAAGATTATTGCCTATTTAGATATCCTCTTTTGTGAAATACTAGTCACTCCATTGGCCTATTTTTAAGTTAAAGATGTCATCTTTTAACAACAAATTTTATATAGTATTAGAAAATCTTCTTTACATTTAAATGCACATGGCTTGGTATTGATGACAAAGCAGTTAGCAGAGGCAATACAAATATTAACAAATATTCAACTGAATTAATTAAGGATAATAAAATGCTATATCAACCTCCTACTCTTCCAGTAATTTGGCGTTCCAAATTAAATGTTCTTATATTGATATTTTAAACTATATTGTATAATTCTTATTAATAGCCATGTAAGACTTGTTTTCTATAAACTCTCTTGTAAGTGCTTTCTGTACTTATTTTAATCTCCAGAAAGAGTAAATCTCTTCATAAGATATAAGTGAAAAATACCTGTGAAAATATGAATTGAAATTCATTATTCCAATTATTTTTGTGTAGTTTATTTATAAAGAAAAGTTGGACAATAAAAACAGTACGTTTTAACCTAGGTTTTTTTATAAACCAGGTTGTCTGTGAGTTTAAGACCATTCATGGTGACCATAACTATGAAATACGAAAATAATCACTGCTTGCTTAGCTGTAGTAAAACCAAGGTACAATGGTTCATTATAGTTTCATTGAGCGAATCAAGCCAATATAGATCTTTATTACTGTAAGACACTTTCAACTGCTTAGAGATATTAACCTGAATCATTGTAAGTGAATTTAAGCAAATCATCTGCAAATCTGGCTACTTATTTAAAAAAACATGTGGCATTGTGGTATGTTCACTCTAGGAATGTTAAGATATAGACGTCAGTGTCATGTCTGAATTATTACCAAATCTACTCCTTTAATTCTCCCATCCCAAGTTTAATTCATTCAAATAAATCATTTCTATGTTACAAATAAAACACACTACACATATACACACACATATATGTCTCATATATGTGTATTATTCTGAATATTTTTAAAAGGATAAAAGCCATGATGAGAGGATTTGCAATTGTTTTTTGTTTATTTGTTTTTGTTTTGTTTTGTTTTGTTTGAGGAAGATTGGTCCTGAGTTAGCATCTGTTGCCAATCTTCCTCTTTTTCTTTTTTCCCCCCAAAGCCTCAGTACATAGCTGTATATCATAGGTCGTTCTAGTTCTTCTATGTGGGACACTGCCTCAGCATGGCTTGATGAGCGTTGAGTAGGTCCGCGCGCAGGATCCGAACTGGCAAACCCCAGGCTGCCGAAGCAGAACGTGTGAACTTAACCGCCACACCACCAGGCCAGCCCCTGCAATTGTTTACTGTGGTATTTGCACTACCTCCTACATGTTAATTTGCAAACCTCAATGTGTCCAAAATGCCAATAGTTTTGCTTTTACATGGCTGACGCAAGCACAGTATAGTAAATCATTTCCATAAGACTGACTTGGAAGCTGCTCATTGAGAACTGAATATCCTCACTGGATCCTCCAATCCATTTAAAACGAACATACTCATCCCTGGTAACTGTTTCTGTCACTATATAACACTTATTAACTGTTGAACAATTCTTAGAGCTATTTCGAAGACTTTAAAAATAAAATAGTTTTATTTATTTATTTTTTGGCGAGAAGATGAGAGTGCCTCATAATAGCTGTTTTTGAGTTCACCTGGTAATCACTGTTATCATGAAGTTTCCATGGTGAAGACTGAAAGGACATCCAGTATCCTTAGTATTCAGCACAGTGCACTGAGTTCCACACAGCCATGTGGCCAACACTGATTTTTAGATTAGATCCATAATAATCATGCTACCCCAAATGGATGGGCTTAATCCACGGATTAAATCAATTCCTTACATGCTCTAATTTTATTCCAATTATGCTTGCTGGATTGAGATAAAAATATCTCTGGCTTTAAAAAAGAAGCAACACATCTTTAAAAAAATCGACCGATTTGCTTTTGTTGCATTTATTTTTATATATATGCTCAGGAAAGGAAAGCAGAGTGGAGCTTCAGCCTAGGTCTCTGATACTTTCCCTGTCTTCTCATTAGAAACTCATTACCAGTGTCATACCAGGCAATAGAAAGTCCTCATGGCAAACGAAAGCAAGGTCATGGAAACTCATCTGTGGTCTATGCCCTTCAGGGTCTGCAATACCGTGTTCCCGGTGTTTCCAAATTCAAACCAGGGCTGAGACATAGATCTAATTGCAGGTGAGCGTTGACATCCAGGAAAAAAAGCAGAATCAAGGAATATTATTCCCTTCCCATCCAAAAGTCTTTACAGAAAGTGTGCATAAGTAAGTTGAAAAAGGAAGTAGGTAGCTCACAGCCAGCCTGGCTATTATACATCCGTGTGGGGAAGCACCTTTAAAATACAGATGTCAAGGAGCAGGAAGATATCAACTTTGAATGAATCTGTGTGAAATCTGTTCTATGCAATATCATAAGGTGTTACCACAGGGTTCTCCTCTATTCCATTTACAAAAATATGCCAACCACAATAAGAGAAAGAATAGAAAGTATATAATTGCAAACAGTGAAAGCCTGAAAACAAATGTTTTAACAGTGGCTTAAAAGGTAGTAAATTATATTTCTCTTGTACCAGTTAAGAGTACTTTAGCCAGCCAGCATTGCCAAACATTCTTCAAAGTAAACACCAGGATCTTTTGGGGTTGCAATAAATTCAGAAATAACCGCCTTGGCTGAATGACCCTATCACTAACCCACAGTAGACTGCAGATCCTCTAGAGGATAAGATTTAAAAAACCATTAACATTCAGTTAACTTCTATGAGGCAAACTTTTAGTGCATTATCCTATTTAATCCTCATAACAAATATATGAAGTGGGATCTTTATCTCCACTTTGCAGGTACTTTAAGTAAGGCTCAAAATAGTGATGTTTCCATGACCTTTAAGCTAATAAGTACTATGACTTAGAATGAAACCAGGCCTGTAGACTTCAAAATCTCTGTCTCTTTCATTGTAGCACAAGACACTGGATGAGGAGAACTGGTGGTCCTTATTTCCACCTCTTGCTCCCTGGGGCATCTTAGGCAAGCTACTGAGTCTCCTTGAGCATTAGTTCTCTTCCATGTAAAGGTTATATCATAAGGACCATTCCTACCTACTGCCTAGAGTTGTGGTGCCTAAAATAAAATAATGGCTGTAGTCGAACCCTGAGAAAGCAAAAATTAGCTGTATAGAAGTATAGTATCTCCATTTAATTTTTCCTTCACATCATTATCATCATCATTATAATCATTTTGGAAGAGGCTCTTTTAAGTATCTAGGGGAGGAGGTGGCAGTAAAAAGAGACTGCTATGATGAGGGATAGACGGGGAAGAGGAGCAGAGATTTTTATTTAACTAGACATAGATATCCCATCATTTGTTAGGTACCCTGGGAAGTGCAGGACCCTGGTGGGCCCGAGTTCTACAGCTGCAGCAAGTGATTCCATCATGAGACAAACAGGCCTCCATCCAGGAGACAATTAATTTCTTGGTTGTAGATGGGTTAAAAGACAAATATGAGGTTAAAAACATTATCTCTAGAACCAGACTTCCTGAGTTTGAATCCCTCCCCCACCACTTCCCAGCTGTTTGACCCTGGCCAGTTGCTTACACTTTCTGTGACTCATTTTCCTAACTCATAAAGTTGGAGCAAAATAGTTGCCAACCGTATTAATCTCCTATTAGCACTGTAACATAAACTTGGAGGCTTGAAACAACACAAATATATCTTACAGTTTTACAGTTTAGAAGTCTGACAAGGGTCTCTGACTAAAAGCAAGTATTGGCAGGGCCGTTTTCCCTTCTGGAGACTTGAGAATCTGTGTTCTTGCTTCTTCCAGCTTCTAGAGGCTGCCTGCACTCCTTGGTTTGTGTCTCCGTCTTCAAAGCCAGTAATCGCAATTGCGTCCTCATCACACCACATTACACTGCCCTCCTCTTCTGCCTCTCTCTTCCCTTTTAAGGATTCTTGTGATTATATTTAGTCCACTTGGGTAATCCATGATAATGTCTTCTCACAGTCCTTAATCACAGATGCTGTCTCTTTTGCCATGTAAGGTAACATAGCACAGGTTTGGGGAATTAGAGTGTGGATGTCTTGGGGGGGGGGTCGTTATTCTGCCTACCCTACTATCTCATATGGTTTTGTGAGAATTAAATGAGATAGTATATTTCAGGCACTTAGAAGAGAGCTAGACATATAATAAATGCTATAAATGTTAGTTACTATTGAATTCTCACCAGAGAGTTGCAAGATACTCATTTAATTGCATCTTCTATAGGATGCTTCCTAAGTATTTCCTGTTGTAGAAAAACCAGGCTTATTAAAGGAAGAACCTGGTTTCATGGACACTACCATGCACATACAAGGAGATTCTGCAGGTCCAAGACCAACCTGGCATCCTAGGTCACTGAAAAGTGGATTTCCACAGGACATATAAAATGGCTTTGATGTTCCAAGAGTTTTCTGGATTTAGGAATTCATTCATTCATTTACTCATTCAATAAGTATTTCTTTATTTACTGTATTGAGATCTTTACCTCAATTCACATGTTAATGAGCTAGAAATTTGGAGGATCAATTCCTGGATTAAAATAAGGCCAACTATCAATGGATCTGCTGCCAAACTCTAACAGGCAGGCTGGTCTGCACAAGAGTAAAATCTGTGGGCTTATGGAGAAACAGGTAGCACTCCAGTCCTGCCGAGAAGGCTTGGTAGAAATTAACTGTCCAAGGTTGGGTGTGACAGTGATTAGGCAATACAGAAAGCTGAATAATGGTCATCAAATATATCAGGTCCTAATCCCTTGAACCTGCAAATGTCACTTTATAAAGAAAAAGGGACTTTGCAGATGTGATTAAGGTAAGGATCTTAGCTGGGGAGATTATCCTGTATCATCTGGGTAAGACCTAACTTCCATCATATGTCTCCTTACAAGAGAGAAGCAGAGAGAGACATGGCACACACAGAAAAGGAGGAGACAATGTGACCACAGAAGCAAAGACTGAAGTGATGTGGCCACAGGTCAAGGGATGCTGGCAACCACCAGAAACCAGAGGAGGCAGGGAATGGATTCTTCTCTAGATCCTTTGGAGGGACCATGGCCCTGCAAATAGCTTGATTTTGGCTCATTGAAACCTCTATCGGACTTCTGGCCTCTAGAACTATGAGATAATAAATGTCCACTGTTTTAAGCCACCAAGTTTGTAGTAATTTGTTACATCAGCCACAAGAAACTAACACAGGCAGTATTGATCACATGGGAAATTTAGATGTTTATAGGAAAGGGAAGTCATGAAATGTAGGAATAAGACGGTTGAGTTAGTCTTTCTGAAGAAATTTTAATGATCAGCTGGACTTTGTGGAGGAAAAGACAAAACGAGAAGAGAAAGTAGGATGAACTGCAGAATGGTTGGCATCTTTTAACCACCAAAATTAAGGGAACTGAAGAACAGAGTGGAAATAAAAGCAAGCAGATTTAAGGCAGCAGCTGAGACTGAAATCATGCTGCCCTCCCCTACTACTGTGCACCCTGGAAATGGGACCACTGCTCCACACTAACGATGCTATGGAGAGAAAAAGTGCACACACTTTTAAACAACAGTAATTAGACAGAAAGCCACAGAGTTCCTAAGGGAAGGTTGTAGGCATAGTGTGGGATGCATGTATATCACAAAAATTAGGATAAAGAAGAAAGATTAGAGTTATTCATAAAAGGCTTTGGAATCTACACGCTTATACAGAACTTCTCAATGTTGCTGTTCGCCTGTGGTTTTCTCACATATTCTGGTCAATTCTGTGTAAGTAAACGAATTATTACTTTGCCTGATCTCATTGGCACCACTGCCAGAAAGGAACCATAGACCAAGAAAGAAGTGGCTCACTGTCCTGCAAGTGGGGGTGCAGCCTGGTAACCAAGGTTCACCGTCCTGGGAATAGAGGTCCAGCCTGGTGACCCAGATTCACCATCCTGGGAGTAGGAGTCCAGCCTGGTAGCTTGGGTTCACTGTCCTGGAAGTAGGGGTCTGGCCTGGTAACCCAGGTTCACTCTCGGGCCAGTAGGGGGCCAGTCTAGTAACCCAGAGCAGAAATTATTCTCCATTCCTTTTCAGGATGGCTGCTTTAGGCCAGTTTGGGAAGAAGTAGAATCCTTCCACACAGGACACAGACTCTTTTCTTACACCTTTCCAAATAGGCATGGCATTAAAAGCTTATTTGTTTTTAAAGTATAAATGCAGACGTGATTCTAAACTATTTTTATACAAAAATACTTTTCAGAATGGAAAGCTTTTGTGTGATAAAAAGACAGATATTTAGCAAGTCCACTGCTCTTTTATATATACTTTTCTTTTTTAACTTGTGAGGGAAAACAAGAAGGATTCCCATTTAAGAAGCACTTTCAACTGTATTGATTGAATAGTTACTACAGGCATAAACTACTCAACGTTTGGGGGCACAGACATGAGGAAGTAGGGTTCTTGTTCTCTAGAAAAATATATGGTCTATAAGTTTAGTTAACTTACAACTAGAAGACTGGAAAACAGTCTCTTGCAAGTTGTTCAAAGATATGAGATGCTTACATTTTTTTAAAGGACTGTATAAAAATATTGATGTATATATGTATATATGTATTTATGTATATATATCAATATACATATATAATAATATGTTGTATATATACAGGAAACCATAGACTATTTGCTTTATGTCAGCTAGTCTGCACACAGTTTAAATCTGTAAGTAATTAATCGTTTCCACTGTTTTAATTACAATTCAGCATCTTGCCAATTGCAATTAAAATTCAAAGCCTGTTGTGTCTTGTTGCTTAATTGTAGACTTGGGTTAACTAAACTTATGCTGAATGTAGAAGTTAGCAAACCCCCTAAGCTGGTGAATGCACTTTGTTATATCCTGATGTAAATCCAAGAAATTTAATGGAATGTTCTACCCAAACAAGACTGTAGTCCTAATTTATACGTAGTGCTATTCAAAAGAGAAGACCATAACTACTTCATTTCTCAAACCAATAATACGTTCCCCTAGTGATCAAACAATTACCTCCAAGTGAGAGTATGACACGGGTTGAAAGATGTAAAACAGTAGAATGTGAATTGAAATGCTAAAGTGTCCTTAGCAAATTTTCATCTGTAGGTAGCACATCTTTATTTGATACACATTCTCTCTGATTTTACAAAATTCATTCATTCTATTTAGCAATGGCCTGTTATCACATCATAGTGTCGATCTCAGGTATTTTCCACATTTGCATCAAAGCATTGTTATAATCTAAACATTTGAGAATGTGGGTACCTTGAAGATGTCTCCTTTCACAAACAAAGTGAGACATTCCAAATCAAATAATAAGCAAAGAGATGGCAAATATGTGGTGCTCCATGGCTATAGAAAGGCACTACCTGAAAAAAAGATACAGGCTTTGCATTAATTCAACATTGATTCCTTAAATGAAGTCAAAAGGTTTTTCCAAACATCCACTTATATGTACTAAGGGGCAGGTCATATGTGTTATTATTTTCAATGCTAACATAAGAATTCTGAGTATTCATCATAAAGTAGGACTTGAAAGAAAGATCTGGGAAAAGAACTGAGTACCTTTAAATCTCCATTCTCAACAGAACAACCACATGGAATGTAATTCTTCCTTTCCATTACAGACAATTCAAGACAATACAAGACTGGAAAGGTATTGTAGAAGGCAGTTAGCCACTGAAAACTTCCTAGATGTCAATGATGATAAGCCACAAATAAATGTATAAGAACGAGAGTCCATAATTTTACTAGCACCAGACTAACATATGAGGAATGTGTTAGGGACCTAAATATACCGGTTAGATGTCCTGGTATCATAACTTTCTTGCTAATCTTGATCAAGCCAAAGTAAATCTGTAACATTCCTGTAAATAATACTCATACTTACAAACCTCATGTGGACTAGACAGAAAATATTTGTTGCTGGTTCCAGAGGGAGAATCAAAGTTTAACTATAATGGCATATAGACATTTGGAAGCATGAGAAAGAATTTTGTTAATTGTGACAAAGAATTGCACTTGAAATTTATGATAAATCTATACTCAGCTTTTTTCATCTTTTCAAAATAAGAAAGCGTCACATTTGCTCTTTAGATTGATGCATTGGGATTGGCAATAAACTTTGCTGAAGATAAATGAATAGTGTTGCTTCCACTCAGCTTTCCTTGGAGTGTATGTGTGGTGTATGTGTGTGTGTGCGTGTGTGTGCATGTGTGTTTGTGTGATTTATTTTTTCTTTTTTGAATATTCTCAATATTTAAACAAACTACTTCTAAATTAACTCACCCAGATCAATTTAGATAACAGAATTTTGACTCCAAAAGAATCATAAAGCATTGCAAAACCAAATACGAAAACATAGAGACATATTAAAGTTTTCCCAGCTTATTAAAAAAGGATAGAATTAGACAAAGACTATGAAAGCAGTAAAAGAAGTGTACCACATTCTTCCAGCATGTCATAAACCAGCTGCACTGGTGATAAACTTTACAATTTCAATTCAAATCTTTCTTTGGGTTGGTAGCTCTCCCCCTCTCTCTATGCACACTAAGAACAGTACCTGATACATAGTAATTATGTAAATATATAAAATATAAATAAATATATATTTGATGAATTAATGAGGGAATATATTTCTCTGTATAAAGTCATAAATTTGAACATGGAAATTGTACATCTTGATCTTCAGAAGTATATGTTTCATTGATATTGATTCAGTAAAAGAGACAAGAACTTATTTTGACTTGGCTTAACTTCTTGTAACATAGACGATATCTCAGAGGTTTTATATTTTTCTTCCTTTTTTTTGATATACAGTTAATAGAACTGTTTTTTAAAACTATATTCAAAGGAATGTTGCCTAAGTAGTCATTTAGGAAGACAATGGATTAATTCTAGTCATGCTGCCATTGATCTAAATATTTTTAAATCTCTTTCTCTCTCTCTCATCTTAATACAGGCAATTCTCAAGATACTCACCCAGTTCTCTCTTCTGACTGATTTTCTATTTCATATTCTCACTGCTTAATTGGGGAGCGATGGGGAGGCTATGCTACTGCATTCTAAGAATAAACATTGCCAAAATAAAACATATTCTGGAAATCCTGTGAATATTTATGGTTGCCCAAGTACAGATTATTCATGATCTTAACTCAGTCTTAATTATCAGCTAAGTTAAAATCTCTATGACAAGTAACCAGGTTCCCTCTCTATTTATCCTACATCTATCTATCTATCTATCTATCTATCTATCTATCTATCTATTTATCTATCTATCCATCCATCTATCTATCTATCATCTATCTGTCATCTATCTATCCATCTATTCTGATTGAATGAATCAGATATATCAAATAACTCTTATGTAAAATACTGACAGCTTGCATTTATGGGAACTATATGAACTTTTATGTCTTTTATAACAAAGAAATCTTATTTTTAAACAGGAAGAAACCCTAAAACTCCAACAAATCTTATATTGTTGGTTCATCAGTTTCTTTATGCTAAGATAAAACATCTGAACTCACATTTTTTATCAATAAAAAAAATCACACCACATATTAAAAAACATGCAGTGCAAGTCAATACAGACCTCCACGAGTACACTATAAACCACCAAAGTAATCAGAGATCTAAGGAATAGTCCTCAATTGTTGCCAACTGGGACAATAAAATCTTTTAGGTTCCAAGCATGGATCAGCCTCACATTTCAGAAAGTTTGCAGCAAAATGTTCAGCTACAGCCTACCAAGGCTCTTTGTGAGAATAGGTAGTATTGCTGTTTACCATATTTTAAGGGAAAACCAGATTATTTCATCATTACATGCTTGAAAATAAAATATGAACAGTAATACTATATAAAGCACACACTTGATCCAACTATCCCATTTAACCCACTATCCCTTTTTTTTCCATATATGTATTTTAACAGGAATTGTTTTAAAGCACTGAGTACTTTCAAAATATTCTTCTTATACTTTTCCTAACACTAATGGTCAGGTGACCTAATTTGCAGAAAGGTGGACAAAGAAAGAATAAAAAAATTTCCCCCACTCCCATCACCAAAACAAACAAACAAAAATAACCACAAAAAAAACAAAAAACAAGGAAGCACAGAAGGAAATATAAAATTCCTAATTCTGGATCAAGGATTCACACTAAATCATTCTCTTAATTTCCAAATTTCTTTCTTTTCCTGAATTATTTAATCACTCTAAACTATTAAACCAATCAAGAACATACTTTAAGCACCTTCTATGTATAAATTGTTTGGGGGTATACAAATAATGTGTCGGACATATCTAAGAGAAAAATCACAGATTTTTGCAATGGAAATGGTCTTACACGTGAAAGTTCCTCATTTCTCAAATATTTAAACAGCCATACCTAAAATTTGCATAGCACTTTACAAATTGCACCGTACTAGCATGTATTACTGCCTTATCCAAATCACAACCCTAAGAAACAGGCACTAAAAACTACCATTTCACGTGTGAAGAAAGCTCGGTTAGAAACCCACCCAAGGCTAAATAGACAGTAGTTGTCAGACTTAAACTTTCTGAGATTGAGTCTAAGATGCTTACCCTGCACCTTAGTAATTGGTTGAACACTGCTGAGCTATTTAGTAGCTCAAAATTACAAAACACTTCTGCTCTATCCTACCACCTTAATCCAAGTGGAGAAGTCAGCGACAACAAGAATGCCTAGTATACACCTGAACCTACACATGCTGAATAAACACAGATAGATGGCGGTTAAATAAGAAAAAAATTGTGCCATAAATATTTATACCTAAAACATGAATCACGGAAGCAAGGACAAAATACTCTAAAAATAGAGTCAAAATTTCTTGGAAGAAAATAGCACATAGTAAAACCAGTGGTTATCAGACTTTAGAGTGTATAAGTACCATCTGAAGTGCTTCTTAAAATGCAAACAACACGATCCCACACCCATCTGGAGATTCTGATTCAACAGGTGTGGGTGAAATTTAAATCAATGGTTCCCAAATTTTGTTGTACGTGAGAATACCTGGGTTGTTTTCAAAAATTCCAGTGCCCAGGCTACACTCCAGGGCAATTAGCAAAAAGTCAAGAGGTAGTAGCCGCACCTCGCTATTTTCTTTGAATAGTTTTCTCCCGGATTAACTCGGAATTAGTATTTAAATGTATTTATTTTGAACAAAAGTGAGAACATTTTATGTATAATTACACCAATTTATTCTGAAATCTATTCTAATTGTCCTCGATAGGAGCCTCATCCTCACCCTGTTCATATTACAAAAACATAAAAGGTGTATCTGTGACCCTGCAACTTTTTGCAGCTCTGGGGAGTTTTGTTCGATGAGGTTCTACTTCTCCTAAGAGGAGGCCCGGAGCCAGAGGGCTTCCCAGTGATTCCTGGTGGCTCCTTTGGAGGCTCAGCCCCATCTTTGATAAATATTTTGCTCCAGGAACAGTGATTCATCCTGAAGCCTGAAGCCAAAAAGTGCATAGAAATCACTATTCGAAGATTAAAATTTATATTTGAAAGAGAAACGCTGGTAGAACTAAGGAGTGCTTATGCAAAGAATCTTGGTTGCCTGGTAAGCACATAACCTTCAATAGAACTTCCCAGAGGTAAAAGTACTTTTTATCCTTCTGCTCTTACAAGGGCCTAAAGTAAATTAGCAAGAAGTTGTGATCTATGTAAAGTAGACCAAAAATAAACTCCTCACTAAATACCCCTTGGCATAACATGAGCTTAAACTAAAGCAGACAACTCAGAAAAAAACAGTTATACAGAAGGAGAAGCAGCAGCAGGTGCAAATGATTTTTATCTGATTAGCATTCCCAAATAATGAGGATATTGATAAGGAAAGAACGCCCAGGCAAAAGTTCCAAGCGACATGTATGATCAACGGGGCAGGAACTTATATTTTCCAATTATTCTTAAGGAGTTTGTTTTTGTTTTTGTTTTTGACTTGTCTACTCTTAGAGCCAGATGCAAATGAAACCTGGGGTATCTACTAGAATCATCTAGGGAGGTTTCAAAATGATAACACAAATGCCCATACCCCTTTCCAGATCAATTCTATCAGATTCTCAGGGGATGCAGCCAGGCATTGATATATTTTAAAAGTTGCCCACGGTGCAGCCAAGACTGAAATCCACTGCTTTAGATTAACATAGAGATATAATACTAATAATGGTTGATATCTATTAATAAATAGAACTTAAAAACTAACACTTCTCTAATTCTCTGCATTGTGCAGTTTCCAATGAAATATACAATTTTAATATAGTGTTTCAAAGGCTTTTTATAAACTTTAAATTAAATGCAAAATTAGGGGGTTTTTTTTGGTTTGTTCTAGCAATAATGGCTCATGAAATTTAATTTGTAGCCCATATACAAATGTGATCTTGAGAAAAGTCTTGGTTTTCGACTTTAAAGAAAATAAAAATTCAGTATACGAAGAGGATAGTTAGAAATAAAGAGAAAGATAAAGTTATGACTCTCATAAGAAAGGTAAAATTAAAGTAAAAGTCAACTATCAGTGTTACCAGCTTAATAAAGGCCACAACAAACTGAAAGATGAGTTCAGGATAGTCTCAGAAAACATAATTTGAATAGAAAGCTTCATCATAGGTTTTGTCTACTGTGTTTTCCCAATTGCTCTTTTATTGTTTAAACTGAATTATAGTTCATGGAATATTAAAGAAAGCCCCAGGTAAATGACACGTGATTTACAATCTCAATCCATGTGCACCGACTCAAAATGAAGATGATAATGTTTCTTCTAAGCTTGGAAAATCCAACATATAGTCCTTCTTCACTCTAGGGATGTTTTTGTCTAAAGAAATAAGACGAGAACCTACTCTCCTGAACACGGCTGGGAGAAAATAAAATCAGTTCTACTCAGGAATAGTGGCTGATATGTTTTTGTGTCCCCTTAAGACTGGTAGTTTAATAAATACTTGTGATTCAATGCCCAGTGAAGACATTATTGAAGGAAAACCAAGACTTAGTCTCTTCTTGGCAGATGAGAGATAAATGTCCTGAAATGTAAATACCAGTCCAATTAACTCCAGTGTGAAGTGGATGCCTGCTGATATTTCTAATCTGCTTTTATAGAAGAAATATGGACTATATTTACTTAAAATGACTCTCTAAATTTGTTTTAAATTGTGGAGTAATTTGCAGTTCCTTTATTCTAGTTTTCTATTCAATTCACAAAAATTAATGTGGTCATTTTATATGTCATTTAAAACACATTATGGAGAAGCACTTCTTAATTTCTTATATCTTATTTTAATACTTGAAGACAACTTTTCAATATTTATCAATTACCTAAAATAGGTATCTTAAGTGTCAATTATTTTATTTCTCTCACAATTTAAAAATATTTATGAATGTCTTTTCAGTGATGTGTAGAAACTCTCTTATTCTCTAATATGATGATATACTTTCTAGTAAGGTAAGCAGCTCCATTATGTAAATAAAGATGCACATTTATAAATTGATAGTTAAAAGATGCACAGAAGGATGTTATTGAAATAATACTGAAAGAAACCATGGGTTGAAGTCAAAGAATTTTCCATCTGTATTTAAATCTTTCATGCAAAGTAGCAAATGTAGTGTTTTGTGCATCTATAACAACAAAATAGGTAAAACACAAAGGTAATTACATAAATATAACAGAGCATTTTTCTCTAAAATGTCTTATACATTTATTTTATCATAAATGTAGCTATTCACACTTGTCTATATCCAGAAACAATTAAGAATACGTGCTTTTATGCTTTAATAAATATTCTAACCATAGTTGAGCAGTTTTAAAATTTTTATCTCTAGATAGAAGATGGATTAATATTATTAACTGGACAATTATTATCTGGATCTCCTTGTAATAAGGAGTTTACACTTGCAAGCGTGGGGCTGTTTGCAATTTGAAGTGTGAGGTTCAAGCAGAAAAGTCCTCTTGGGTAAATATAATGGATAAATTATATTTTCCAGAATGGACACTATGAAATCAAGGAAGTCCAAATAACATGTACAGACAATGCACCCCATTGGTATGTGGGATACTAACTAGTATCTCTGCCATTGTAATATTTATCCTTTGATTTAAAAAAAGCAATCTTACGTGGCAAACAAAATAAGAATCGACAACAATTAAAACGACATTCACATTGCTCATTTTATTACTTTATACCTTTGCATGATGCTATCCATTCAGAATACACCATGAGCGTGGCACATGGGGATAGTAGTTTACCAGGAAATACCCCAAGATGCCAGTGACTGAACTGAATAAGACAATCCCATATACTCTTACACTAGTTTCAAGAAAACAAAGATCTATGTGGATTGTTTTTTTTTCCATAATCTAAATTGCTTTCCAAATCAAAGAAATTATGATTTAGTCCATTTTAAGTTAGATTTTAGCAAATAAATTTGTTTTCCAACATAATTTATTATTAAGCATATATACTGTTTACTTTTAAGCATACACAATGCAAAATCTCATGTTAAATGCAAACGAACTGAGCATCCTCCCATGAAGTCATGAAACCTAAGGCTAGTAGCAAAAGACAAGTGTTCAGAGAGAGAAAGCAGTGGCCAGCATTATTTAGCACTGGGGTGGTAAATTGGCCCTACAATTAGTAGCTAGGAAATCAATAGTGACCGTATAGACTTTGCAGGGTGGCCAGGTTCCCATGACTCTTGTTTCTGTAATACACACAAAACGTCATTTTCGTCATTTCTCTCCTGAATCATGCCTCAGACATTCTGTTGGACCAGTGGATGTTTTGATTATCTGAGTGATCCTGAGTCACAAATGCAAGAATTTCTGCTGCTTGCAGATCTCCTCTGACCCTCCCAATTTTTCTACAGTAGACTCCAGAAATGCACCTTTTTGCAAGTGAAAAGCATAGTCACTACCAGCATTTATGTGAACCACCTGATTACTGTGCAAGTATAAGTATGCATATAATTAAATACATATCAATTTTTAAATATTTCAAGTTTTCCTTGTTAACATTATAACCTGTTTATGGTAACTCAGCTATAGAGTTCATTGCTCTTTTCGTGTAGTTTTAGGCTTGTATCTCACCTTTTCTGAGAAACTTTGGATGCAAAAGTGATTGGAAAAAGGCAATTAAATTCTGTAGGTAACAAATTTCTCCTGCCCCTCTTCTAATATTTCCCTCTGTCTTCAGAAAACAGGCATCAGTGGCTGTTACGGTTTCCTCCTTTCATCTTTGTGTCTCTTCTCTCTTTCTCTACTCTCTTCATCTTAGCAACATAACTGGAACTTTCCTCCCTTCTTACCAGAACATTAGGAATTGTTTTTATAGGGTTAAGCTTCACTTTTCAGTGTTATTACTTGTGAAATATTAGTGGAGCAATAAAGATGTTCCTGGACAAAGAACCCCACAGGGCAGGAATACTGATAGCTTTAATAAGTTAAATTCAGACCCAGAAGAAAGGATGAGGGAATAAATGTCAGAATGTGATCAAGAAGCCGAAGGGTAAATGCTATTGGATGACTGTGTAGGAGGTGTGTCAAGTGCTCTGTGGAAAGAAAATGGCTACAGAAGGGTATTATTTCAGGGTGAAAAGTAATAATGTTCATCTCTGCACTATGTAAGGAAAAGGAAAGAGTTGAGAAGAGGGAGAGGACGGAGGTCAGGCAGGCAGGTCATGACCAGTGCGGCTTGAAGTTCAATGAGCATCACCAAGCAAGTCTTATCACAGCTAATTCTTTTGACTGGAGTATTGTTTATTTCTATCACATCATGCATGCCAGTACTCACATTAATTACAAAAACAAGTTCAAATATAATTACACTTACGGTGTCCGTATAATGTATCCTCCAAACTCGGACAAATTTAAGAAAGAAAGAGGGAGTGATTACTGTTTATACCAGAACAACTTGTGGATACCAGAACTGTCCAGGTCAAACTAAAACACATGGTTATCCTAATTACTATTCCTCTACATGGAGACACTCACACAATTGAGGATTTCAACAACAAATAGGTATTAAGCATCTCTAACATGCTAGGTGTACAATAAAGTTGAATCTGGAATTAGGGGTGATCAGGTTCTAAAATTAGCAGGTAAGGCGGAAATTAAAGTTGGTCAAAATTATTCTTAAGCAATTCTGAGGACTATACGATGTTTGGAGGTTAATGTATCATTTAAATGTATTCAACAGAGCCAGTTTTTCCTCCAGCATTAGAACCAATCACCTTTCCTCCCTCCTCATTGGGCACCAGGCAGTTCGAGTTTAGGAGCCAATGTAAATTACAGTTTCATATTGTTACATATATTGTAGAGTGACTTATAGTCACCGTGCAGATACTTACATCATGAGAGCCCACAGAGCTGAATCTGACAGAAGGAAAGCAGACCAACGTTGCGATCTATGCTCACTCTGGGCGCAAGCTCACATGTGCCAGCACCTATTGTTGGAATTCTAAGTCCATATGGATGGGGGACTTTGCTTAAGTTATGTATAATGTGACACTATTCACAAAATTGAATAATATAGGCTTAACTTTAGTAGTTCAACTCTAGTTATAGGAGGGGATGGCACTGTAAACAAATACTCATGATAAAATATAATAAGGAACAAAAGGATTATATATCTAGATATTAGGGAGTAGGGAAGAAATCATACTGAACCGGCTTCAGGAGGATCAGCAAAGGTGACCTTTGTCCCAATCTATGACCAGTGAATGGAAGTTTTCCTGACAGAACAACTGAATGGTGGCTTGGGGAGGGGAAGGAGAGATATTGAGAGAGAGTAAATTTCATGTAAGAAAGAGCTGTCTCAAACTTCCGGACTTACAATGAGAACATGAGACACACACAAAAAACAAATAATGTCAGTAATCTAAATCTGTAACTTTAAAATTATTATGAGAAAGAAAGGACCCTAATATGAGACTTACAAAATTAACCTACGGTGTCCTATTGTAAAGGGATGACATGGCCAAGATAGGAAAACAATTTAAACTAAATGAGTGTAAAGAGACAGAGTGAGTTTTGAAGGTATAAGCCCTTTCAACTATGAAAATACTTTTGTACATATTCTAAGTCTATTTATTACCACAAACATCAAGACACAATTTAAAGCCATTAAAACAAAACAATTATGGGTATTTACTAAAACTAGGAAGGCCAGATACATAACAAGACTAATGTAATCAGTGATTTTGACCTCATGTCACCCAGTCACTGTCCCAAACCTCATGTCACCCACTCACTGTCCCAAAATGTTGTGTTCACTGCACTCTCATCCTCACTAAAAGACATCATTTTCCTTGAAATTGGCTTGAAGACCATGCATGAGAACATCTGCTTCCATAGAAACCTTTTTGCTTTGGAGCCCTGGTGAATAAAGGATGTACTATATTTAAACCCCATTTATCATCATAACCACATATTTACAGGCTCCAAGCCTTTTATGCAACACATTTCTCGGTTCTCTTCTCTTACAGTATGGCTGAGTTTTTTTTTATTTCTGAGGTCTGCCCTATGGCTGAACAGAATGGCCCATTTTGTAAAATATGATACTCTGGGCTTATATTCATAGGCAGCACAGTTATGCTTCTCCCGTTTTATAATTCCCAAACATTAAGTGATAAAATGTAATCATTACATACATTCTCAATGTACATTGTCAATGACTTTTATTATAGGAAGAATATAATTTCCCTAAATCATGTGCAGTTATTTGCTTGGGAGATATTTTCATGTATCAGATGTGTACTTGAACACACCTTGGCAAATCCAAAACAATTATCTCAAGAGCACAAAGTCATGATGTTGAAAATCTGAAAGATTGTACTGCAAGTGCCAGAGACCAAGACTCCCACCCCCCCTGACACTGCAGAAATTTACAGGAATGGATTTAGATCCATGAAATCTTTCATTTGGGCTGATTCTCCCTAATATTTGGTAGAATAATGGTAAATCCCCATGATCTACTTAAAATGAGAACTCCCAGCCTGGAAGGACTTGTCTTACGAGGTACTTATCACCACACGTCTGATGGTAGTTTGTAAATGTCATGTAATGGCAGCAATGCAAAAAAACAGAAAATGAAGTGCATTTACAAAGAAAATCCTTATGCAACAATAAATGTGATATTTTAGAGTTTAGTGATATTTTTAAATGTCTGGGACAAGAAAAATTACTATGGCACTTGTAACTAACACAACCTTAATTGATGAAAGCAAAGTTTCCGAAAAAATTTAATGTGAGTCAAAATTTAGATATGTGTTGGCTTTTTCAACAATCATCACAACAGCTTTCACAGCCTGTTGCATGTTGGAAGCATTTCTAATCCAAGACCTTAGATGTTTTGCTGAATAAATCTTCATGTGCACATAACTTGCAAAACAACAAATAATAGCTCTAATCTGATATGGAAACTTAGGGAACCAGTCCTCTAATTATAACGGCTGGAAAGGGAGGATTGCTGCTGGCGTGGAAAAGAACAGACATCTAAAGTGGCCATTCGCAAAGATACCTGTAAAGGTGAACGATTAACTTGAAAATATCCAGTGGCAGAAACTAATTATGACTTGGAGAGTGGTGAAAGTCACAATGTAGAGACAGAGAAACAGAAACCACAGTGCATGCATGCTGAGAGAGACAGAAAAAAAATCAGGGATGAGAAAGAAAGAGAAGGTGAATAGGTAAAAGGGTAACTTGAGAAAGAATCTGAGGCTTATAAACAAATGTTGATAAGCAAAAAAAAAATGGCATCAGAGCCATTAATGAGGTATAAATAACATATCGTGGGTGTTTAAAGAAGAGAGCGGATTGCTCCTTCTTCTGGGATGTGGCAGGGGTAGGGGAACAGATCAGGGAAGACTTCGTAGGGTGGTTTGGCAGAAAGCTTTGAATTCCCGGGGAAGGGATTCTTGACATCCCTCATAGGGGGCGGTGCTGGCGGCAGAGCTCATTGTATAATTCTAACAGTACAGAGAGTGAACACATCTGGTCAATGCGCTGACAAGCTGGCCAGCATGCAACTCGCTGTGTATTTCCAGCATCTCTCCACACTGCTCGGTGCAGCTCACTTGAAATCCCATAGACAACAGCTCTGTCTAATAGGAGTTGTGTCTAATTTATTTGCAAAGTGAACATACTACATTAGTAGCATTATCATGATATCTAAGACAGAAATAAAAATTTAAAAATAGAATACTAAAAATAAACTATATGGACCAAGGAGAATAATATAAAACTATACAATCTGAAGTAATGCCTTATTTCTCCTCTGAATACTATGATTATCTTGAAAATTTATCAGCATGAGGAAAACCACTGATGAAGGATATAAAAGTAGAAATTTACACAAAGATTAAGTGTATGACAAGTAACCTCATAAAGAGTCTAGCAGGAAGGAAAATGGAAAAGGATTGAAATATTATTATCTAGGTTCCCAACACCTTTGCACTTGTATGGAGTTGAGCTGAACTAAGTAGGTGTTTTTCCCCTTAGTTTTTTCAATATCTTTTACAAAGAAAACATTAACATTTCATTCATCCTGGTAATCTGGATATCCAGAAATTTCCCTGATTGTTACACATACATTAAATAGGATGAAAATAATTATATACTCCTTCATTAGGACAGAATTACAAATGTTAAATGGAAAATACCCTGAAACCAACCCACAGCTAAATATAGACAAAATACTTTTCTCATAACACATACATATCAGCAACTTGAATTCTAGTATTTTCCTTGCAACATCATTATTTCTCTCATGCAAATATAAATAGAAACATGGTTAACATTTTAACAGATGATCACTGTTAAGAGGACCCAAAACTGTATCACAGATAAATTATATTTTCAAAATCACCAATGTGATAAGAATACATGTATCTTTCCAGGAAAATAAGTTTGTCTTCTCCAAATGAGGCCTCCAAAATGGCCTCCTTAAGGATATGATATAGAGTACCTATTACCATAAGTTGAAATAAAGTTTTAATAAAATAATCATCAAAATGAAGTCATTTCTGTGTTTAAAATCTTAAAAACCACAGAATGCATTAATTTAATTAGCTTCCAAGTCAATAAATTTAAAAAGCAGTAACAAATTCCCCTTAGAATCATGCATAAAATTTTTAGTTTTATTATACATTTATTTATACTATATTGACATTTTATCTAGTTTCAGGACACAAAAAGATAACATGAAAATGTTCTTTTATGGATCTACTTTCATAGGAGTGTTTCTAGGTTATTTCAGTGAGAGCGAAGGCCATTTGACATCATCAGAAAGATAGTAATAACAATTGTAGGCATGAGGTAAAGAAACCCTGAAGTCTACTAATAAAGTAACCTGAGCTGTAAATTAAAAAAAAAAAAAAAAGAAGAAGAAAGGAAAAAGAAAGAAAGAAATAATAAAAAAAGATTTTGACCCCAAAGCTCCAGATTTTCTTTCCTGTGGGCTTGTTGCTTTAATAGTTGGAATATACATGAAAAGGCTATTTCATTTCTCTTTAAAACTCATTAAACTTTATGACACTTAGAAAACCATTATATTTACACATCCCTTTCAAGTATCCAAATTGTGTGAGCACTATTTTGAAGAACCATGTATTTGAAGGCAATCTTTACTCTATTTGAAATTATAACAAGTATGTATACACAGTCATGGATAAACATAAATGTCCTTTGCAGATGTCATAATTTTAGTCTTCCTACATTTTGGAGAGGGATCCTGGGATAGACAGGCAGAGAGGAGGATACCACCCGCTCCTTCCCTGCTAACCCAGTGTTTCATCACGGGCTCTCTCTGCGGCAGAAGCAGCCTCAGAGAGAGAAGACTGTTGCTGGCACTGTGCCCACCAGGCCAACTGCACAGCTGGGGAAACTCCGACTTGTTCTTGGTGTGTATATGATAGGCATGGCGATGTTTGCTGACCTAACGCAATTAACTGCCATCATTCTGCCAGAACATAATCACAATATCTGAAGATTAAAGAAAACATAATTGAGTGTTTCATCTATTTCTGGAAAGCATTTCAAATGTCACCATCATGTTATAAAAAAATCATTCAGAATTCTCAAGGTCACCCAGAGGGCCTAAAGGCTTAAATTAGTGCTGGTGGCATTGCCAGCTTTCATTTAGTTTTCTCAGCGGGGCATTTTCTCCTCCTATTATACCTGTCTACTGTCAATCCCACTCTGTTGTCCATTTAAAAACGCATTATATAAGGCATTTGCCTCTGAAGAATTAGAAATAACTGGAGCTGTGAATTATAAATCCACACAATTTCCCCAAAGGTGGATTTTGTGTTGATAGTACTTTATAATAAATATGCAGAAAAATGCCTAAATGATAACTAAAAGAAAAATACCTACATGTACATATCAGAATGCTAATTTCTATGTGTGTGCCCTTTTCATTGTGTGGCAAAGAGTATATCTTAGTAGTTTATGATTATAGAATAATTATACACATATATACACACACCACACGGTCCACATAGTAAAATAATTCGATTTTTTCCTAGTGGTAACATACCCAGGTACTCTGCATTCACCCCTTCAGGTTACTGAACTACCCTTAAGAAACTCACTTTGAAGTGGAATTAACAAGAACAGTTCATTAATACAATGAAAACGACTCTGGGGCTGTGCATCCTCCACCTTTGCAGAACCGGGACATTATGTTTCTTCACCTTTATCTTACTGTTCTCACCATCAACGCCTCAAATGTAAAATCACCTCCAGTAACGGATAGTGCAATTCCACCACTTTTTTCAGAGAAAAAAATTATCTTAAAGCATCAAACGCTTCTAGGTAGAACACTGACATCAATGGAAAATACAATTAGGTATTGAACAGAATGGTTAAGATAATTTTAAGCTGCTACTATTGGATCAATTAGTATGCAGCAATTTGCCAGATATGCAATTTCAGCAGACCCCTGGGCAAGTCTCTCGTTACGAAAATGATTGGAATATTAGATAATTGAAATTAAGTGCTACAATGTGCCACATTCCATAGTTTTCCCTAGTCATATTAGGAACATAATGTCTAATGAAATTAGTATTCATAAAAATTTTAAATAACATAATATTTTGGTCCTGATAGTTAATGCTTTAATGAGTCTAAGGAATTTCTAATTGGTCCCAAAGACTCACCATCAGGAATAAAATCAAATCATAACTGGTTTTTGTGGCTCAAATTATGACTGAACACCCTGTGCTTTCAAACAATCACATATTGCTGACATGGTTTCTTTTCTTTTCTTTTTTATTTTTTGTTTACTGTTATTGCATGAATGATACATAAAAGTTCATAGGAACTGTGTCTGCATTCAAATTCCTACAAGTTGTTATTTGATTTTTTTAGATAAACACAAGGGAACGATTGCCCAAGGCAATTCTTCTGTCTACCCATTTCCACGTGCAGGCTCTCTCCTGCAATGTAACTTTAAATTAACTAAAGGCTCACTGCTATTTCCCCTGGGTATACACTCAGCTTTGCTAAGTCTATACAACTGTCTTTCAAAGGGAGCAAACTGGGTTAGGAAAATAGCTAACCCATTTATGGCACCTGTGGAACAATTTCTTTATCGTTTCCTCCTTTATTTTAATAAGATATTTCACATTAGAGTTTATTTCTCCATGGACATTGAGAATGCCTCTTACCTTGTCTCTAGGTAAAAGTTCTGCACAGTTTAAAAGTTGATTTTTCTGTTATTGATATTGCTAGAAATATAGAATTCTAATTGATACTGGAATAAAAACAATGTTGGCGTTAGGCATACTGGCCATCATTAAATGGTAGGTAGAGTTATCCAAATTGCAAATTCTTGGTGCAAAAACAATTTTCCATTTCTTCTACTGATAACACGAATTGATGGTTATGGGATAAGAAAGCAAAATATTAAATGGCAATATTTAAATAATAATGCAATAGATGTCACAATTTCTTCCAAAGTTACTTAAACTTTTTTACCGTCATTTTACCATTTAACACAATAGCAAAAATAATATGAGTAATAAGTCTCGATTACAGAGGAGATACTTGCAAAAGAATTTGTATCTTTGCATTGTGAGAATTTAATGTGCCTTCTAATAAAAACAATTGTTTCTCATACAACAATAAATAAGCAACTCTCAAGGTAATATATCCTCGTGTCATAATCTTTATTACCTACAAGCAAGAAAGATATTGATTTCTTCAAAGCCGTGTCTGAAGTACAGCCCAGGAAAACGACAGTCTTGAACCATAACAGAGTATGGCTCACCAGAGAAAATAATTTGCCCAGACAAGGATCTCTTATGCACTGAGTCTAAGGTTTAGATAGTGGAAACAACGTTATAAAGCGCTCATAGCTGAGAGACAGATGAGTTAATTGGAGAAGTTGACATTAATGTCGAGTCATTGAGAACCAATTCTTTGTCATTAAGCCCTCATGAAGGGCATTCACGGTTAATTTATTACATAACATTAGTGAAATCTTCTCTCATGACATAAACCAATATTCACCATTTGTCAGGTTGGCACCTTTAGGTTAATACTTTAAAAATTAAAGTATTCGACTTTAAAAGTAAAGTCAAATAATGTTTTCTGTCTGCCCACATAACTATTTCTGCTAACTGGTGGCCTGGATCCAGGATTAATGACCAAATAAAATATCTTCACCTTGTCAGAGCTGTAGCAATTCCAAAGTCTCACAAAAATATCTTGTTCCCATTCAGTGTCTGCCCGTGTTGAGGCAGCAAATAACAACCAATTATGATGCCTTTGCATGAGGCATGCCTATTAACAAGTGACTCATCTCTCTTCATTTCCTATAGTCATCAGATCTTAAAACCAAGATCTAACTCCAAATAAGACTCTTAAGAGATCTACTATGTCCTTGCTCAGAAGTACATTATGTGCCTTTCTAGGAACTTGCATTCCAAACTGAACACATTATCGTTAGGACAAACAGCCAATATTCAAAAAAACCCTAAGTAGCTCAGAGCACAAAATGCCCTTCCACAACATAGAGAAATATTCAAGGTTAAAACGCGCTGTGTATGGAACTCACATCTATAGAAGCTGTTAATTTCCACGAGGCCAGGGGCCATGTCTGTCTTTTCCACTGTTATTTCTCTAGGTTCTAGTATGTGTTGCATCAACATTGTTTGACAGCTACTATTAGAATGGAAATGGGGCCAATATTTTCAGTCAAATAAATGGGCATCATTCTTTCAATAACACTATCACTCTATAATCAGTGGAAACAGCATAAAGAAGAGGAAACAATAAAAATTATCATCCAAAGAACAATTTTGCCAATTGTTAGTATATAACACATGAAGAAGAATAGTCAATTTGGTTTTTCAATAAAGGTTGTTATAGTTCTTTCTCCGAAAAAACAAAAATGTAGTTCATATTTTTATGAATTATTTCATAAATTATTTTTCTTATTAATTCCCAAGTGACTAAGAAATGGGATGTATTGAGGCTGTAGTGAGAGAAACACCCAATTTCTGTTCCAGGCCCACCATAAACTCACAGCACACAGGTTCTCAGAGTTCTTGGCAGGTAGCTCACACATAAGCCCACTTCCAGAAGTAGGAAGAAGAACTCTTTAAAAGTAAAACAATCGGAAAGAAAACCCATCAACTCAACTTGGGTGAATGGTGTGTAGCAATTTCAATCATGAGAGCTTCCATGTGTGCGAATACATTTTAAAGAAGCAGAATTTTGCCCCTGATTTTAGTAGCTATTAATTGTTGCCTTAACGTTAAAGCTGATTTGTCATTCACTGTATGGAATATTGTCCTTCTTAGCATTTATGTAGTTTTTTGCAATTTTTTTTGTGATGTGGAAAATGAAAACAAAGGAGTAGTTTCTTCTCAAATATTGTTTATCTGTCATTTTAGGACTCAATTTTTTAGGAAGTCTTTAAAACTCCCCACGTATAAAAATTCCTTTCACCATCTACTACCTACCATTTACCCTCTACAAATACAGATTTTAAAAAATTGAAACATTTCAATCAAACCTAAATTTTATTACTATTTGCAGTAATTTATAGTTTTCACCCTAGAGAAAATCAGGATAAAATTGTAAATTGCAATGATATTTTTTTCTTTGACGCTAAAAGGAAATATAAAATCAAAGCATTTCATGTCATTTTATGAACATATAGAAATAATAAAATCCTTTCCCTAATTATCATTATTCATGTGCTTGCTTTAAAATGTTCAAGTTCAAATGTTGGCAACATTTACTAGAAATCAGGTTTTGTTTTTTTGCCCTGAGATTCTCTCTTAAGGTGAAGACAACATTACTACTCACTTCATTAATGTAAATATGACCGTGTTAGGATGCGGACATTGCCTCTCCAAGATCTGTCTCTGTGGGTTTATCACAATCTTTCAGGAAAGGAATGTGTAAATAGGTGCTTTTCTACAATTCTAACCTGAGAAATAAACAGACTCATGCATTCTTTGCTGATGCTTAATGTTTTTCAGTGGGGAAGAAAGATAAGTGACATGTATAATACATATTATAAAAAGGAGGGTGCTGAAGGAATAAATGATAAAACTTGCTGGTGAAATTTATTCCACCTTAACAACAATCAGTCAAGAACTACAGATTGAAGACTTCCTGCATATCCATCACTATTGAAGTAGTGATAGGAAATGTGCAAATATAATCAATTACAGATTCTGAGAAAAGACAGGAGCCTTAAAATTCATCTAGTCAAGATGCACTCCAAATGATTTCCTCCTATATGTTGGATGTTCAGGGCTTTTTGGTTTTTGTTTTTAAATCAGGAGTTTTTCACTTAATCTTTGAAGCCCCAGCACATACAAGCACAATGGCTGTCAATGAAAGGCATACAATAACGTTTGTTGAATGAATTCATGATTACACGCATCCCTACCAAGTTCTGGATTCTTCACCCTATATGTCAGTGTTGAGTAATTCTGTTGAGTGGAGATGGTCTTCCATGTATTTCTTGCAGATCCTTTTGCTATCAGACATATGTGTTCAATTTTTGTGAAGTAGAAATTATGGGCTTTGGTAGAGTTCAGAAATCTCTATAATGATGGGCCCACATGGGATCAACCCACTCTCTATACAGGACCCAGAAAAGAAGTTCAAAGGTGAGCCATGCACCAGGGACCCATTCATCATCTAGAAATAAGTCTCCTCTCTTCCAGAAATGGGACTTGTGTGGGAAGGCCCTGCTGAGAGGAAATAATATTGTCTCAGAGGAAATAGAGGATTGGGAAAAATAAACAATTTACTAAATACGGATATATTTATTTCATTAGTAATTCTTTAAAAATCTAAAAAGAGTTCACTTCTGAAGCAGCCTAGATTTGTTGTCATTGGAAATCTGCTCTGAGAGGAGGCCTTTGTCCTGATCAGCCCTTCAAGTCAGCAGGTGTGCGGTGGCCCCAGGCTGATTGTCTCAGGCTAACTTCTCCCCTGAGCTTTACATGATGGAGACGACCTCTCTTTTTCAGGATTGCAAACCAGCCATTGTTGGCTTGAAATTCAATGTCTTGCTTTGTTTCTCTTTTCTCTTATTTCATTTTCTCAAGTCTCAACAAAATTCCTGTCTTTTTCTATATTATCTAGATACTCAAAGACATAGTTCTTGTCCTATTCTTTCCACAGACTGAGCAAGTGATCACAGACAGGACTTTTCTCCATATGCTTCCTCAAAGGCCTGATCATCTAGTCAACAGGAAAGGCAAGCACTCCTTATGGTCATGTCATTCTGCTTACTTCAAGAGGCTTGAACGGAACCATAAATTTTTAAACCATGATAATAATAATAATAAACAACAGTAGATATAAAATCATGTAATCTCAAAGTCATGACTCGTGAGACAGTGACGGACTCGTGTTTATCAAGGTGTGCTCCTTCAGGCACCTGTGTGAAAAATGCCTGGGACACATAATTGAAATTCTGATTCTTGAGCGTCATCAGACTCAGTAAATTGGAATCTTTTAGGTTAATGTTCTGGGATTTGGATATTTACAATGCTATCTGAATAATCTTATGTATGTTGAGGATTGTGAACCACTATGAGAATATCTGAAGGCTTGATATTTCCCTCCCATATTATTAGCATCATTTTTATAAAGGCATAAGCTATAAATTTAACTCAACTAGTCCTTTGGTCTATTATCCAGCATCCAAAATTGCTTCTATTGATTCTCTATACTTAGGAATCAAGTAAAATATATTAGAAAGCTTTCTCAAGAAGTCATGTTATTTAGTAAAGGTCTTTCTAATATCTAACTTCATTCATGCTAATGTCATTGACCCCATTTCTTCGTCTTTGTCTCACATTCAGGAGGAAAAGGGAAACAATCACCATTCATCACAGAACAATTCTTTATCTGTACACCATTCTTAAGACAGCCTTTAGACTTGATTCTTCCAAGATAAATGAGCTTCATCATCATCCAGTAATCATTCAGTGGGATTATAACCCACCTGAGTATCCTGTGTCCAAAACTGAATGAAGCATCTTCCTCCACCCCAGGCCCCTCCTCCTTCTGGGTTTTGTTTTCTCAGTGAAAAGCATCGCGGCTCACCAGGTTCTAACTCAGACTAGAGTGAGCTGTGACTCTGTCACTTCCCCTACCCAGACAACCACGGAGTTCTTTCCATAACTCCTCAAAAACCACTTGCAAGTATCTCTCATCTCCTTAATTCAGAGGTTGCCAACACCAATGTCTCCAGGCCCAGTAACAAAGTTAACATGTGTAGAAACAAAGTTATCGTGTGTGCAGTGTCTTCCTTTATAAAATTAAGGAGTAGGTGTCATTGTAGACCATAGACTGTAGAGTGCATGCCCCACCTATAGGCATTCAGATCACAGAGAACGCGAACACGCACATGCACGCACCCCCCCCCCCACTCACACACACCCACACACACTTATGCTGCCCAAACAAAACAAATGTTTGTAGCTGGCAAGTCCTGTTTAGTTTGCTTTCTTTTTCTCTTATTCTTCTATTTACCCTCTCTTCCTGCCCCTGGCAACCACTGTTCAAGTTTCTGCTTGTATGTATTTGACTTGTTTATATTCCATAAGCAAGAAATCATGCAGTTTTTTTTTTACTTAGTATAATGTCCTCCAGGTTCATCCATGTTGTTGCAAATGGCAAGATGTCCTTCTTTTTTAGGGATGACTAATATTCCACTGAATATACTCTGAATCTCTCACCTGAGCTATCGCAATGGTTTTCACACTGCTACTAGTCTCTTTCCACTGATTCTCACTGTTGCAGGTATAATTCTTTGGAAGTTAAATACTGTTTTCTTGCTTAGACAATAACATTAACCAAGCATAGCTAGCAGTCTGGAGAGGAGACTAGGGGAAGGGGAAATAGGAGAAAGTGGTCATGGGGCTAGAGAAGAAAAGGTATTTTGGGTGTTATTGGAAGTGGGGTTGGGCTTCCAGAGGGAAGATTTTGTTTTCTCTCTCCCAGAGTGTAGGCTGGAGCCTGGAGTCAGGTAGATTCCAGTTACGTGATGGAGTGCGCAGAAGACATGGCCTTCCTCTCTCCTCTCCTACTGCTGACTTACTATCTCCTTTTCTTTCATTTCTCTTTTTTTCCCTCTTCTTCCTCTTAGGCTCTCAGTATCTTTTCCCCCTCAACCCCAATTCCTTCCTTCACACTCCATAAAATGGTGCCGGAACTTGGGTAGCATAAAAGGACATTTTTTTTTCTTTTCATTGCCTACTATCAACCTAACGATAGAAGAATGGGATATTTCGTGTTTTTCTTTTGTTCAAAATGCTACTTAAAATAATTATATGTAGTCCCCCTTTTGTTTCTCAATTGCTTTTTCCTTCTGGTCAGTGAGCCTAAGTAGAACCATGGCATTCTTGCTTTTGTCATAAGGAATTATATTCTGTGCATTGGTGTTCAGTGTGGTGGGAATTACATGAATACTGGAGGGAGAATAACTGAAGTACCACACTTGCTTCCTTATTACTATAAATTATCTTAGCTAAAATACCAAGAAAAAATAATAGCCATTTTCAATCTGAGTGATATGTCCAACTGAGTCATAATGTGGGAGAAACCATAGGAAAACTTAATGAAAAAAGAAATATATTTTAAGCATAGCAAGTAAAGCTTTCAAATAGGTGTAAATTTAAAAACTATTATTTAACATTTCATAAAAAGAAATAGAAATATTCTGACCAGAACTATAATCATGTGAATAAATGTGTGCATAATTTAAGCATAATGCCAATAAAACACACACAAATACATATGTACAAATTATATGTGTATATATATATTCTCAAAAGGTGTTAAATATTGTTTATACAGAAAAAGATATATAGCCATAGATTCTTAGAACAACAAAGACATTAATAATCGTCTCAAATTTAATATACTTTTTAAGATAAAGAAACTGACCACTCAGAGAGCTGAAAAATGAAGGATGAAAGATGGAAGAATTTTCTTTCTGAAAGGGGCACTTCTGTGTAACCAGAGGAACTTGGAATCTTGCTTGATTATAGTTTTGCCTCCCTCCTCCCAGCAGTCACAACAGATAACAAAATTCTGGTCCCCAGAATGAGCAGTCCTCATTGCTACTGAGGCCCTTGCTTCACCTACAATGGATATTGATGCCAATGATGGTCACTGTAGCTCAGATTATTTGATTAATCCCCTTCACTCACTGGTACCTAAAGAAAAAAGCACTGAGAGGCGTGGGATACCTCTACTAGCACTGGGAAAAATAGTGAGCATTTTTCTGAGGATGGATGTCCATAGATGTTATTCAGAGATAGAATGGCTACCAGGGATCAGCAAAGAACTCACACTATACTCTGAGCATAGAAATACAGGTGAGTGATTGTGTATGCCTTTGTGTGAGTAACTCTAGGGGAAGAAGAGAAAGAATTTGAGAGAAATTAGGTACCACACTGTCAAAAAACAGAGCAGTTCTATTTCTACGCCACAAACTTGAGCAATGAACACAGGAGCAAATGTTAAGAGGTAAATGACATTATTCCATCCCATTTTGCTAGAGCTGTGGAATCTGCAGGAAGAGGTAAAATTGATGGTAGAATGAGGCAGGAGCTCTGAGGCTTTCCTGTCTGGGTGCCCTTGGAAAGTTGAGGAAGGACAGCAGCACAAATCAAGACACATAAGTCAGAGATGCCTGCTGGCACAGAGGAGGGAAGGTGGAACCATCTTTGTAGAAGAGGCTCATGAAAATATTTCTGAACGATATGACTGTAAAATCAGAAAACTATCTCATGCAGAGTAGATAAGACTTTGAGGTCCTTGAAAATTCTTTTTGCAGAATACATAGCATTTACCCTTTTTTTCTTTAATTAAAGAACATTTCATCCCCCCACACACATTCATTGTGTATTAATAGTTGGGCGAGTTGATGACAGCATACAGAGGTGAGAGTATCCAGATGTCCAAGGGCTCCTGGGTTGCTGCATTAGTGAGGAAGAGTACAGAACTGCTTCAAATTCCTGTAAACTTCAACTGAGTGGTAGATGAAGTTATTAAAACCAAATATTTTATTGTACTCAGTTTTGGTTTCTGTGGCTGGATAGTCCATCTACTAACTCTCACCAACTCTTCTCTCACCACCTTGGTCTAAAGCTGCCATCATCTCCCCCACCGGCCATTGCAACAATGCTTGCTGTGTGGTGGTTGACTGTGGGGCTACCAGCTTTAGAATCACCCACCAGCGGGCAGGTAGGGGAGGTCAGGGGGATCCTTATTAAACTATAGATTCCTGAGCCTCCCACCAGACCAACTGAAGTATCTAGAGGTTGATCCAAGGAATCTCTATTTTTCCTCTCTTTCCAGGTGATTCTTATAAGCTGTGACATTTGCAAAACACAGTAGCAGTGCATTTTCTTGATTCACTTTTAACATCTACATGAAAAGAAAAGGTCTTCCTCTCCACAGGTATCACTTGGTTGAGAGACTCAAATGAAATATTAACTTCAGGAGAATGCCAGAGCTTACTGCCTGCCCAGACACCTGCATCTGGTAATAGAAACACTTATAGCACCATTTGGAAAATAATATTCTCATAAATATCAGCCTGTGATAAGACACAGTAATGAATCTTGATACATTTTCTGTACATTTTTTTACCTCATCTTTCAAAAAAATCAATCAGACTAAAACTAGAATTTTAAACCTCAACATTAATTTAAAGCATCCAGAGAAACCCTTGAATTGTACAGATGAGAAGGCTGAGAGCCAGAGAGACCAGGACATAATAACCCAAGTATTGGTGTCTGATCCAGGATCCAGGTGTTCTGAAAAAAGCCCAGGCTTTACCGCTGTATCGTCAGCATCTTTTCCTTCCTTCCCTCTCTCTCCCTCTTTCTTTCCTTACATCAGAAACACATTCTGACTTCAACTATTCTTTATCCCTGCCCAAATGATCAATTATATTTTTCTTTCATTCTAATTTTTTTTTTTTTTTTTTTTTTTTGTGAGGAGATCAGCCCTGAGCTAACATCCACCAATCCTCCTCTTTTTTTTTTGCTGAGGAAGACGGCCCTGGGCTAACATCGGTGCCCATCTTCCTCCACTTTATATGGGACGCCGTCACAGCATGGCTTACCAAGCAGTGCGTCGGTGCGCGCCCGGGATCCGAACCAGCGAACCCCGGGCCGCCGCAGCGGAGCGCGCGCACTCAACCGCTTGCGCCACCGGGCCGGCCCCCTAAATTTTTGTTCAGTGTTTATATTCTTGTCTTTCTATGGAGTATTTTCTTAGTCTTTCAAAATCACAGGTTGTTTGAAAGAGAAAAAAGAACATGACTGTTCCTCACAGCGCTATACATAGTTTACAGTTGGTTAAAATACATTATTTTTCCTAAACATCACTTTAAACTAATTCTCTAACAAAAGCATTTCCTTGTCAGTTTCTCTTCTGCGACCTTGCAACCTATGTTCTACCTTCAAGCAAATTGTTTATATCTTACCCTAGATCTCCTGAGATCCATCTTCAACATATTACAATCATTACGACCACAAAAGAAATGACTCTTGTCATATTGGAGAAAAGACTCCACAGGGAACAAGCCCCTTCAGCATTGGAAATGTGATTATTTACATCTCAGTCGAGATATGTTTTTTGGTCCCCCTGAGGTGGAATTATCTGACAAATTGAATATCTTTATTCTGATAGTGAGGGATTACGAGTTACTTTCTGAAATACAAATAGAGGAATAGACGCCTCACGTCAAATCACTAGTGTGATTTTCATTTAACAGAATGTGCTTAGAATGATCTGAGTATTTTATCGTCTACATTCTAAATCCACAGATCTTCAATAAAATTAGTTCCATATTAGACACTAGTTTACACTGCACAAACATTAAATTGAGTTTTTAGAAGTGGGCATAAGCTTAAGACAGATTCCTTCATTTCCCAGACTTAAATCTTTAATTTTTTTCTTTAAATCTGAGCTTCACTGGATTTTTCCTTTTAAAAAATTTACTCAACTTAGTTCAAAACTTTTTAATTGGGTTAACCATGTTCATCATGGCTTTTAAAATTTAAAGCTCAAATGTTACATGTAATACATTTTAAGAACATTAAATACCCAGTATATAATATCAAACTTTTCCTGGATAAATATAATTTTCTATAATTTTTATTTTTATATTCGATAATCTCCAAAGGAAACAGATTATGTTTCGAATCATACTCCTTAATAATTGAAATGAAATTTCTTCCCTAGGTAACAGTTCCCTAAAGGTTTTCATTACATCATCATGTGTTTATAACTTGTTGCTAAAATAAGTGCCAGACCATATCATGAAAAATGTCTGGTGCATGGAAGCAGTGTAGTGAAATAGTTAAAAATGTAAGCTAACGAGTCAGACTAATAATGCTCAAATCCGGTCTCTGTATCTACTACCTGGATGGCTGTGCACAGATTCCTAAACTCTCTGAGCAGCAGTATCATCCTCAGTTTAACAGTATTTGCTTAATCGGTTGCTGCGAGAATTTTATGAGCTAAGACTGTAAAGTGCTTAGAACAGTGCTAGGCACAGAGTACTATATAAATTTAACCATTATTATTATTATTATTATTCAAGTAGAGCTATTATTATTACTATATAGTATAATAATTGTTATATTGTGCTGTGCTATATTATTATTTTAGTAGGTTCTCAGTAACTAATTATGGAATAAATGACTAAATGTAGAAAAACATTCTTTTTAGTTGAAGTGAAGTTCAAATTTCATTATGTTGAAATAAACAGAGCACTTTAACTATGGAGTATTCGTCAAGACTGGATATTTCATTTGATTTTTATCTAAGCCCTCTTCCTACAAGATGACTGAGGATTGTAAGGGCCTGGCCTGCGCAGAGGGGTTCTCTTAGGGTAGGGCTGGGCGAATAGAGTGCCTCTTACCAGATCCTGGGTTCAGTGCAAAGAGTCAAAGAAGGGAAGAGGAGAAAACCAAGATCTGTAAGTCTAAGAATCAGACCACTAAAAGGGAGGCTCAGAAACCAAGTAAACTGGAGAATCAGGGAGGTGAGAGTAGAAAACAATGGGTCAATAATAAGCCTGAAGTTGTTACTGGAACAAATTCTGGGGCAGATGCTGTTGCCCACAGATCTGATTCCTGGGCAGGAGGCCATATTTAATTAAGATGCCAAGGACTGGACTGGGCAGTTCGTACTTTCCTCACTTCTATTCTCACTGCACTGCTTCGATTGCATGGAACATAGACAGGACTTGTATGTTAGGCTAAGACACATACTCAAGATGATATACCCTATCTTTAAAAAAAAGGCATACATTTGCAACCGCATTGCAAAAAAATAAAAAGCATCTCCTTCAGTAGCAAAAAAATAAAGAACATTTAAATTTCCCCTGACATCAACACATGCGCCAGAGCACAGCAACGTGATAAAATCATCAATAGAAACTGAGAACCAGAGGCTATGGCAGATATGGCATCTAATAATTTTTAGGCATCTTGAAGATTACTTGGGGAAAAAAAAAGAAACAAAAATAACAGAACAAACGTCAAATCAATAAAATTGACTTATATCTGAAATAAGGCATCTCCAGAAAATGATCTTCATCTGAGTTGGATTTTTCCTAAAGGGGAGATAGGGAATCTTAGCTTGATCTTGCTCGCAATACGTTGAATATTCATCTTGTGCAACAGAATGCAATTTACATACTGTGGGGCCCAGGACTGAGTGCAGGGACACCCTGCAGGGAACTCAGATGAAGGTTTCAAAATAGCAAGAGCCTGCATTTTTCAGCTCACCACAAAGGGACTCCGCAGCTCACATTTACTTTTCTCTGACCGGATTTCCCAGATTTGCTGAAGAAAATATATCACCTTTCATGGGAGGCCCCAGAGAATGTTTCTGCTTAAGTTTTATGTGTGTGTGTGTGTGATGTGTGTATATTTACATGTAATTTTTTTGATGATGGTATTTAACAGCAACAGAGTTTTAAAGAATTTATATGAAGATGACATGCAAACTCAATTAAAAGCATTTTTCTTTGAGGTACCACTTTAATCTATCAAATTTTGATCCAAGGATAGTGGAAAGAAGTACTTTCATCTAAGTCTCTATTGCTTGAACCTGTGGCAGAAATGAATTCTAACTGCATTATAATGTATAGATATAGCATATCTGAATGCAAATTGTTTGTAAGTAGTAAATAGTCTGGAAGAGTTTATATGGCTAGAAAAGTGCTCAACTTCTAATACACATTAACGCAAAACAGAGAGATCTGCTTAGATTTAAATGCAATACACATTTTGATATTATAGGTATTTTCCTGGTAAAATATTTACACAATTTGAATTCTTATTTTTAAAAGAATTACTCTTTTTTAAATTTTCTTTTTTTATATAAGGAAACTCTCTAAAACAAGTACATTTCTAAAGAGAAATAACAAAGATTATATTAACATCAACTCTTTCAAAAGTGCTCAATGTCCTACGAACCGGGTCATTTAAAAAAATATGGAAGGTGGCCAGCCCCATGGTGAAGTGGTTAAAGTTCAGTGCACTCTGCTTTGGTGGCCTAGGTTCACAGGTTTGGATCCCGGGCGTGAACCTACACCACTCATTGGCCATGCTGTGGTGGCAGCCCACATACAAAATAGAGGAAGATGGGCACAAGTGTTAGCTCAGGGCCAATCTTCCGCAAGCAAAAAAAGAGGAAGATTGGCAACAGATGTTAGCTCAGGGCCATTCTTCCTCAGGAAAAAAAAAAAAGGACACAATTTTAAGAGGTAATATTACTCTTCTGCTTGATATACTGATATTATCAAACTTTGATGAGGAATGACTAAACAGCTCCTAGAGCATTGTAGCAAAGATCAAACAATAAAGCAAAAATGGCAGAATCAATAGACCCAGAACTTTCTCACTTTTGTTGTTGCTGCTATTGTTGTTTTGCAAACATTGAATGAATGGCCAATATCTTCGGCATGTGACTTACTGATGGGTAGAGGTAACCTTCTCCATTCATGGCTATATACAACCCTGTCTTCACGCCCTGGATGGCAACAACGCGCAGTCCCACTGGGATGAGGTTGAACAGTGCTGTAAAGATAAACATGGTCCATCATGAATGGGCAGGAAGAAGCCAAACACTGCTATCATTTTTCTCTCTCTCAGTTTTTTAATTTAAGAAACATCACCTTTGTTACAACCTTCTGAAAAGTTCCAATTAATTAACTTTTATTTCTTTTTATAATTAAGAAGTTTTTGCTATGGGTAAAATTAGCACTTGAGCTTCGATTTGTAGATCTTCTTAGCAGTCTGCCTATAGCATTCTGGAGAACTGGTGGGGTAAGAAATAGAATCGAGCCTGTAATCATGATTCTAGTATCTCAGTCTCTGACATCATCTGATACCAAAAGAAATCAGCTGTGAAGATTCTCAAAGAGTAGAATTTTAAAAGTCCAAGTTAAATGTTTATTCTGGTCTTTCACGCAGAAGGTGTGCCTCATCATTGCAAAGTAGGACAGGCCAGAAGTTAAAAAGGTAATTCCCAAACTAAATTACTCTTGCAGAACCAACATGATATGCCAGCAGAGCCCAGAAAAGATGTGCACCTGCCAATGTGCTAAATTTAGAAAGATCCAATCAAATTGAATGCCATGCAAATTTTAAAGATATGATTTTCTTTATTAATAGTTCATAAAGCTATGAGTGAAAACTAAAATAAAAGAGGGAAAAGTGCTCAATTTTACCCACATAAGAGATAAAAACTCATTTATATTTCATATTTTGTTTCTTCCCCACTGAAAAAAGAAAAGTATTTTTTATATATTGTTTACCTAGTGCAGACAACAATGTTATAATTGATTTTTAAGTCTTAACATCCCTTTGATGCATTTTTGTGCCAGAGTTACATGTGTGGTGGGCGTTCTAGCATCATTCTTGCTGATAACTGCTGGATGATTTTGGAGATTTTTTTACAGATACATTTATAAGAGAATTATCCACAGTGAGGTTATCTAGTCCCATTTAAGTTCTTAATTCAAGTCTAATGCTAAGCAATAGGACCAGGCCAGAACAGGCAATGAAAGCACTAAAATGTCGAAGTAAATGTATAAATAAAATATTTTAGGTTTAGGCTATCAACTGTACTCAAAAATAGACTTTATAAATTGTGTTCTATTTAATTCCAACGCACATATTTTCTCTGAATAGGGTGGGGGGAAATTACCCCCTCTCTTCTGATTTTTACATGTGACTGATCCCAAGATCTCAAGGTGTCTGTTTTACACAAACAATAAAAGGAAACTAGCAGGCCATGGACATAGGTAATTATCCCTATAAGAATACTCAGGGGCATATATGTTTTCATGATGCAAACTAACATTAGACTGTCTTCCGTAGGATTCTAGGGGCTTATGACATCCTTATGGAGGAATGAGGCTTATGTTTGCTTATTTCTATTATTTATACTAAACATTAGTGTGGAGTTGTTGAGTGGTATGAGGTACTTGTGTCATCGTAACTCTCAGTATTCCTTCTTCGTGGGAGAAGGCCATTGGCTGTTTTCACTCTTGCCTGAAACACCTGAACTGTCCAATCTTCCTTATATTCTGAAAGAATGTGTAGCACAGAATAATTCCTGATTCATGTGCAAAGGGTTTTCTGGGAAAAAACATAATTGTATGCCTGTCCATGCAAACTATTCTAACCTAACCTATTCAAACTTAATTATTCTAACCTTTATACACTCCTAATGGTATTTTTAGGTGCTATCTATTTGATATAAGCTAGATGGTATAATTCTAGAACGTAAGTGCATCATTAAATCACTAAAATACTGTGGCATGGGAAAGAGTAAAATTATAGAAGATGGTCTAAAATGACCATACTAAAAAAAAAAACATACTGGGTTTTTTTTTCCTAGGATTTTGAGTGGGACTTGAATTATAAAATACAAGTTATTACCACACAGGATGATAATAGAAAGTGAATCCATATGACCACTGTAATTTGGAAGCCCATTCAGAGCTGACCATGATGGATCCATGGCGCCAGTTAAAACCACAGATATCTACATTAATTGAGACATAATTATATTTTTTCACCCTTTTTGTATTTTACATAATTATAAAGCAAAGTCACAAAGCCCAGGGGAGTAAGAATAATGAAGATGTTCATGCTACTTTGTTCTGTGGAACATTCTAGTTCTCCATATAATAGTGATTTTCAACCCTGGCTACACTTTAAAACTAGTTGTATTCATAAAACAGGATGGCCATGCCCAACCCCAGACCAATTAAATCAGAATATCTGGGAGTAGGTTTAGGGCATAAGGGATTTTTTTAAAAGATCACAGGCCAGGTACAGGCCACGGTGAGAACTACAACCCTATGTGGGGTGGTGGTCACTGTGAGTGACTGGTAATTTTTACACATCAAGTAACCAGGTTGGGAACTTCTAAGGTGAGAGGGATTGGTTTGTGTGAGGTTTTAATGTTGCTATAGCTCCTAGCATATTGGTGTTTCTCTGGTCCTATTCTGCTTGCAGCATCTATGAAGCCTGGTGATGGAACAATGCAGTTTCAGAGCACAGGAAAACCCCGTGGCATCCCCAAAAGCAAACTGGGGGAAAGAAAACCACTCCCTAATCAAATATCATAGTTCATGGTAATGCTGATGTTTAGGAGATAGATGGGTAGCTCTTAGAATTTTAGAGGAATACACCCCTGTAAATGAGTGTGGTGACGAATTGACCTGGGCGCTCACTTCCTTTTGTGAAAGATCCTTCCAGGGCACATGGAAGCCAATGATAAGCAGTCAAGTTGCTAAAGTATCCTCTCCATTAGGACCAATTATCCATCATCAACCATTTTCTTGCCATTTTTCTTCCCAGAGGTTTCTAGATCTCAGACTGGAAACTCTGAGAGGACATTAGTATCAGGTTCTCCTGCCTGCTGGCATTTCTCCCTCTTCTCAACTCGCTTAAAATTTTTGACAAAGGCAGCTTAGCAGGGTGGTTCTGACTTTACCTAGTTGTAAATAATCTCACATCTACTAGTACAATATGTGTTGAATTCAAATCATAAAGATTTCAAGGTTCAAGCCTCAGTTTTGCCATTTGGTGACTTTTAGGGTGGCATCAGGGTGATTTCTCCCTATTTTTCCTATTTGTAGATAACTAATCCTTATTTGGCATTCAGAGAATTCTCAAAAAACTGGAATGTGCTTGTGAATTATTACATCATGTGCTTGCTTTCTTAAACCCAAAGGTCGCTGTTCTAATTAGGACCTGTCTGTCAGCATCCCTAACGCTCACTCCTGTTTTTAAAGAATACATTTCAGTGTTAACAATTTTCTTAAGATTCATAAGACCACTGTAACGAACCAAAGAAGAGAAAATATCTTAAAATTCACCCTAAAAAACTGTTTTTCAATTAAAAAGGCGACAGGACACAAAAGTAGGGTTAATCAGTAATTCCCACTGCTTTTATAAAGCTGTTATAATCCTGCTAAGTTTTATTAAATTTTATAGTCTTACAATTTTTACAGCCTTTTGAGGAGAGAGAACCTTTATCTCATCTTGTTTTATTCTGTTCTGCTGTGTTTTTGCAAATGTTGAAAATGGTAACAAAACAAACCTAACAGTCTTAAAGTGCACATAAAATGCAATGTAACTTGTAAGAGAAGAAGCTACAGGCCAGATCTTGCATAGACTCTAAGTCGCTCGACTGTAGGCACTCTGATTCCGTTCTCTTCCTGCTTTATTCCCATAACTGTTCCTCACCAGCATTTAGGGAGATTAGAGAGGATTTTAAGAGTTACCCAGAGATTCTTGTTCCTTCTAGTGCAGTTACACAATAGGAGGAAAGAATCCCCGTACATGTAGAGAATAAAGGTTGAGAATCTTTTAGTACCTCCGCTTTCCAATTTAGTGTTTAGTATTATTCAGATAACCAGATATAATTAGGTGTGTATGTGTATAATGTCTACATCTGCACTTTCACTATTTAGAAAATACTGTGTTGCTTCTTCAATTCTGAGGCAACACACTTTTAAAAGACAGTGTCTATTTAACACTTCTCAACTTGATTTCTATTCTCATCATTAAAAATAACCGACTTGTTTGGCATTACAAAAACCAAAGATGGTAAGAAAAAAATTCATAAAATCTTTATTTGAAGGATATTATTTTTCCAAGAAGTCCAACTAAGCGTTATTTTCATACAGCTTTAGTTTGTTTCCTTTCTTGAAAACTTCTGTCATAATGGATGACATCAGCCTCCGGTCTGATAAATCAGAGTGTCATAGCTCTTATAGTGATCAGAGTTATGGAAAACTAATTCTCTTGCTCTACTAGACTCTGGTCAAAGAAAACATGGAGACCATCAAAGCTTATGAATCTCTAAAGCCCATGGTCCCCACACTGTAAGACTTAAGGAAAGAAGAATGTCTTTTTATCAAAGAATGGGTGAGGAGTTAGATAGGCAAAAGAAAACAAGCAGATATATATGTATTAGCTTCAGCCAGAAGAAACTGACATCTTTTGTAGGTCAAAGGTGGTCTAGTGCTGACAACTTTAAAAGGTTCAGCCTGGTATCAAAATGCCAACAAGTGAACAATGTTTGACATTGGCCTGATGAACAGCGCCTTCTCTTTCTTCCCTGTGGCTGAGTGGCTTTACTTTCTCTTTTTCTAAAATCAAAAGAGGAAATAAAGCACACACACACAAAATCAATGAACACATATGATAGGGAAAAGTTTACAAGTAAAAAAGGACAACATAATAGACACAAAGAGAAAAAGATTAGAAATTGAAAAGGAGTAAAATGAAGATAAAAAAGAATAATTTAAAGTTGAAAGAAAAATTAAAAAAAGAAGAAATGCCCAAAGTCTAAAAAATAAACACAATGGCTGGCAAAATATTGACATTTCACATAGCAATACCAAACGCAAAAATAGTCTACTTTATATCCTTAGCTACTCTCAGAATCACTGTTACTAAAAATTTGATTGCTAGAATTTAAAACAGGAAGTGCCGATAATCTGGTTACATGTACTCAAATCCTCCCTTCTTTTCATGGAATGGTCTATATATGAAGGATAAATGATAAATGGATGAAAAGATTCATATCCACTCCTGATCCACAAGTAATATGTGATTAAATATTTCTAATAAAATCCGTTTTTGCTTTTCACTAAATCTTCCGAGCAGTAAAAAGTGTATCTATTCTAGAACTTATGTGCTAAATTACAAGGAGTGAGAAGCCAGTATAAACAGAATAGGGGAAAGGAAAACTCAGACAACTGAATAAGGAGGGACACCAGAATGAGAATAAAAGAAATGTTGTATATAAAGAAATAGTAAAATGAAGACAGATATTAATACAATGGAAAGTGGGAGGCTTTTTAATAAAAAAAAAAGTTATCACAGACCCAATTCTATAAAGTAGTTAAATATTTTGTACAACGTATTTAAAGGCACACAGCCCTCATGCCCTCTCTATAAAGAAAGATATTATCTTTTCTTGTTGAATACAAAGAATTTGAAAAATTACATTTCTATTATTTGAAACAACTAATCCTTGTAGCTCTTGAATTTCTACAATTATCATTAAGAAGCTACAGGCTTGATAAAAATAATACTGCCAAAGTAAACATGTAATCAACTTTCATCTGAACACGCCAGGTACTTACTTGAATTTTATGACAAGATTAAAAGTAACAATAATGCTGTATATGACAATTGTTTGAAAAAAAAAGAAAATATTAACTTATAATTATCTTAAAATGACAGGTTTCTTTTGTTGCTCTGTTGATATTTCCATCCATGTGGTCCAAGTGAAATTGTGAATGGCATTCTAGTGTGTAACATTTGTAAAAGTACACCAACATAACCAAATATTTGCAAATTTCACAAAGTCATTTATGTAGCAGCGTATCTTCTACCCACTGTGTTAACTGGTGGCCTGAGGTTGTCACTTACTAGAATTAGTGCTGTCGTCCTTGGTTCCATCGAGAGCTCCATCGGGGTGCATTTGCAAGTAGTAGCCTTGCCTGCAATATAACCTGGTCACTATACCCTTGAGCTGGGGATCTGAAAGGCAAACATAGTTATCGTAAGCCTCACGATGTGTCACAATAGAGTTTCTTTTTTCTTTTCTGTTACTTTTCTTTTTCAGAAGTAAGAGGGCATTTTATAGAATTAGTACCTTGTATTGTACGTTTCCCAGATTCCTCCGTATTTATCAAACCTGGAATATACTAATCATAGAAGGTGAAGAGAATGCAGTCATCAGCTGCATGGGTCAGTTGCAGAAAATAGGTCATTTTATGAAACTAATATGTGTGTATTTAAATTATCAGTTGAAATGATTAAATTAATTAATTTATTAGTTGTAGTATTGGTTAAGTCCTAAACTAATTAGTTTAATAGTTTAGAATAGTATTATCATTCAAGATGGCAGTACAAGTTTTGCAAACTTCTAGCTCTAAGAAACTTTATTCAAGTCTTTTTAATGGATTTTTCTTTTTACTTAATTTGACAAGTAACCCCAAAACGTGAAAAATCTGTATTTAAAAAAAAATTCATACTAACATTTTGATACACAATTTTAGAAAAAGCCCTGATATGGAGACATAACGTTTCCTTGATGTCTCAAGGGCCACCCTAACTTGCGTGGAAGCAAGTACTTATGCATGATCCATAGGAAAATGGAATAATAGACTTCCGAACGCAGGGTGAGGCACGATAACAAACCTGTGCTGTGAGGTCAGCTCTGAGGCCGTAATCCGGACAAGTTAAACGAATTAAACAGATAATCCTACTAATTTATACAACTAAGAGAAGGGGGAAATTATACCACAGATTTTGATTCTTGGCCAATAGGGCTTGAGGTAGAGGGCAGTGGAAGTGTATTAAAACAGAAAGGGAAATTATATGGCAGCAGACGTCCCATTTGATGAGGCATTGGAAAGACAGCCACCTTAGTGACCCAGCGCTTCACAAAGAGCCAGTTGCACCTTTGAAAATAAACATTTGCGTGTGGGTCTCAAAGGCCGTCCCGTCCCACGACTAGATTTGATGTCGGACAGCATAACCCTCACCATGGCAGCCGCATCTCTCCACAATCACTGAATAGGACACGCAAGTGTAATCACGCTGTCAAAACAGTAGGATGTTACCGAACAATGAAACCTAGCATCTTGTAATGGACAGAAGAACTGAGGACGTGTAAACAGGTGAACACAAAAAATACACATGCAAAAAAAAGCTATTTGTGTGTGTGTGTGTGTGTGTGTGTGTGTGTGTGTGTGAGGAAGATCAGCCCTGAGCTAACATCCGTGCTAATCCACCTCTTTTTGCTGAGGAAGACCGGCTCTGAGCTAACATCTATTGCCAATCCTCCTCCTTTTTTTTCCCCCAAAGCCCCAGTAGATAGTTGTAGGTCATAGTTGCACATCCTTCTAGTTGCTGTATGGGGGACGCCGCCTCAGCCTGGCTGGAGAATCAGGGCGTCAGTGCGCGCCCGGGATCCGAACCCGGGCCACCAGTAGTGGAGCGCACTCACTTAACCACTAAGCCACGGGGCCGGCCCCCCAAAAAAGCTATTTAAAAACAGAATATCTTAGGCTTGTTTAGTCTCAAGAAATTAAAGAGAATGCCAATATCTGTTTCTATGTACATCTAATGTAACTAATAATTTGAAAAATGATTCCATGATACACAGATTTCCTTCAAAGATAGTATGATATTGAAGAAAACCTGGAAAATAATGCAGGAACACCACAGCATCGCAACACCAGTGTGACTAAACATATCAGAATCTAGATGCTTTTAGAAGACTAGGATTTAAAAAGAAACATTTAAGGGATTATTAGGATTATGTTACGTATGTTCTTTATTCTGTGGTATATAACTTTAAAAATCACATAATTCCAAGATGTGCATTAATGAAGATAAAAATTACTCTTGTGCCTTAGTCTGCCCATCACGCAGAAGATTTGACTGGGCAATCAACCCTCTAAGTACCAAGAACTTCTTTTCTTAGTTTTGCTGCATCATATGTTCATCATTGAAAACGTAGCAAGGAAAAGAAGAGAACAAAAGTAAAAAGTGGGGGCCTGATTCTTAGTTTCCATGAAAACATATAGAGAATTTTAGATATTGACAATTTTTCTGCAAAACCTTTATGTTCTTAATTGATTATTTTTAATAATCCTATATTTTAGCTACTATATCTTCTGGACTTGAATTAAGCTGGTCAAAGCAGTAAGAAGACATATAACCCCCACAAACTCCCTCACACTCATACAAAGAGAGCCCTTCAGTTTTGTTTTTTCTATTATCAAAAAGACAAGAGATTAGTATTGGTGAGGACATGGAGAAAAGGCAGCCCTTGTACACTGTTGGTAGGAATATAACATGGTGCAGCCACTGTGGAAAACAGTATGGTAGTTTTTCAAAAAGTTGAACATTGAACTACCGTATGATCCAGCAATCCCACTTCTGGGTATTTACCCAAAGGAAACGAAGTCAGGATATTGAAGAGATATCTGCATTCCCATGTTCATTGAAGCATTATTCTCAATAGTCAAGACATGGAAATAACCTGAGTGTCCCTTAAGAAGGGAAGGGATAAAGAAAATATAGTGTACATATATTCAACGAAATATTATTGAGTCTTTAAAAAGGAGGAAATCCTGCCATTTGTGACAACATGGAGGAAGCTGGAGGGCATCATGCCGAGACAGCCCTTCTCGACCACCCCTCCTTTCTGATAAGAAAGTATAAGTAAAGCATGAAATTCTGTTTTTGAGCTCTCATTTAATTTCAAGGAAAGAAAACCAAATTGATTTCGATTTATCTAGTTTCGCATTATTTGGTATTTTCTTTCTAGAAGCCGTAATAACAGCGGTTGTGTTCTTCTCAGGTGCCAGGCACTGTTCTAAGTACATTACAGGATCAGCTCATTGAATCCTCGCCACAACTTACTTAATACAAAGCCCATCTTGAAGATGAGGAAGTGGAGACACAGAGCAGTGAAGTAATTTGACAAAGAGCACTTACTAATAAGTGAAAAGCTGAGGTTTGAACATGATCCTGCCCACTTATCTACTAAACTATGTGGCCTCTGTGAATTGAACAATTGAACTAAACCGTTTTAAAAACCTAAAATAAAATGCAAACCAGTCGGTTTTCTTAAAAACTAAGTTTAAAGCATTAACCACAGCTGTGTCTAAATCCAAATCCTGCATACTCGGAGCTGAATCTTGATATGAAATAATAACATGAAGTGAGAAAGGATCAAAGTTCTCGAAAATATCTTCTACAATCCACCCCACTTTGCCATTGGCTGCATTTCTGATAAATCTTTACCCATGAAGCCCTCACCAAAATTGAAAATTTAATCCTGTAAGTTTAAATTTCCGCCAGTATCATTTTTACTTCAGTTCTCCCATCTCCACCAACTCCAGCCAAAAGGCATTTCTACCCCTGACTCAACACCATGCTCGCCTTTTTCACTCCACCTAATGAGTTGCCCAATTCCTACAGATGCTGTCGTCACAATCTCCCTCACTCTTTTCCCTTTTTCTATTTTCACTGCCAGCAGCAGTTCAGCCCCTCATGGCCTCTCCTAGGTGGTCTTCCCACCTGTAGTCTGCCTGCTCCAATCCATCACATCAGGAAATACGCAGGGACTTTTCGATGCCCTCCGACTTAACACAACCCGCAGCAGCGGGGCCCCATCTTACATGCCTGGCTTTATTTTCTACTGCTCCCACGCCATCCCCTGCACATAGCCCAACCGGGGTCACTGTGGGCTGCCTACAGATATTCCACAATCATCTCCCACATTTATCTTGTTCCTTTAACCTTACCTGTCTCAAATATGCCCACCTGCATAAAGGTGCCCCCTTGTACAACCGTACACACACACCACCCACATGCACACATCTTCGCATGGTTAACTCGTTTTCCTCCTTCCCAAGCTTGGTTCCATCAGCGCTTCCTCTGTGGAACTTCCCTGACTCCTCAGATGAGGTCAGACTCCTCCTCTGAATGCTTTTATGGCAGTTTCTTCATAGGTCAACTTATTCTTTAAACATCAAAATTATTTCATTTTGTTTTGTTTTGTTTTTTGTGAGGAAGATTAGCACTGAGCTAACATCTGTTGCCAATCCGCCTCTTTTTGCTGAAAAAGATTGGCCCTGGGCTAACATCCGTGCCCATCTTCCCTATTTTATGTGGGACACCTGCCACAGCATGGCTTGATAAGTGGTGGGTAGGTCCACGCCCAGGATCCAAACCTGCGAACCCCTGAGCTGATGAAGCAGAGTGTACGAACTAACCACTATTCCCCTGAGCCAGCCCTCATATTAGAAGACATAGAAAACAGTACAACCCACATCCATGTGCCCACCATTGAGATTAAACAGATGTTAATAGTTTGCGTTGTAATTCATGGTTTTAATTTCACATTTGTGTAGTTATATGATTGACGTCTGTCTCCAAACTGGCCTGTGAGTTTCATGAAGAAAATTGAAATGTATGATATTGCTCACCATTAAATATACAGGGTCTAGATGAATAAGAGCTATGCAACATGTATTTCCTGAATGAATACTGACTAGGGTGTAATTTATCTAGTAATTTCACATATTGCTGTTAAGAGTGACAATTGGAACAACGTGAAAACCAAGATGGCAATCACAACAAAGCCTTAAAAATGTCCACAACTTTTGGCTATGTAGACTTTCCAGACTTCTAACTTAAAAATAAACCCTCAGTGTTATAAAGTTTTGTGTAATAACATACATGTGTTTAATATGAGCATGACTATGTTAAAAATACTATCCATGGGGAAAAATACATGGGAGAAAATACACCAAAATGTTAAATATAACTGTATTTTGATGGTTACTTGAATATTTATTTTTCAACATTTTATTATTTGCAAAATTTCCTATAATCATGGCATGCTAATTTTATAGTGAAAATGTAGAAATTTTAATAAAATCTATTAATGCCTTTTTAAAAAGTGTGTGTAAAAATAATATTGCATACATATATGCAAATAACCTAAATGCATATTACTATTGCAGATTAACTGGTTGCCCCAAATTTTCAAGGATTCCACTTATTAGGTTTTCTTTGTGCATAGCTACACATCCATAAAACCTTCACTATGATCTTTACTTATAAAACTTGCCATTGTGCAATGTGGCCATTTATAGCTTAAGGTCACTTTTTCAAATAATTAAAAAAAAAGAAAACAAAAATTTTCTCCAAAGGCCAGAAACATGCAACCAAATAATCAGCAAAAACAAAACAAAACAATTTTACTGAAAAAACAACCACATCAGTTATGTGCAGTCAGGTGATGGCATGACTAAGCTTCTGGATCTACTGTGTACAGGACGACATGACCCTTCATTTTCTCACTCTATAGCAAGTGTTAACTTCAGTATCATATGTGCTGGACAGATCACTTACATGTATTATTTCATGTCTCTGTGAGAGAAAAGTTGACAAAAAGGGACCAAGAAAATCTCACATGACTGCCAGACAGGACCCAGACTGGGCAGCTGTAATAAAAGCACATACCTTTGAAAGCACAGTGTCCAAAGTAGGTGTCTCTCCCCAAAAAGGAGTGAAAGGCAATGAATTGCAGTGCGTGAAGACCCAGTATTAGAACTTCCTGTGTATTTATTGTCTCCAAAAATGAGAAAGAAATTAAGATTTGCTAATATTTAGCATGAATTGACATCAGAGTCTTCAGGGTCACATGTCAAGTTGGGTCCTTGAAGTACCTGAGGCGGGTGGGGACATCCTATAATTCTGAGGGGTTGACACAGTGACCCTGGCTCTCAGTCATTGTTCCCAATGAGTGCTTCACAATATGTTGAAATTTATGTCTTCCTGGTTAAGTAGACTGATAAATTATATTACCTAGTTCAACTAAAGTTAGGATAATTTAGGGGAAAACACCTACAGAGATAGTATGGCTTAAAGGTGATAATAAAAAAAGAAAAAAAAACACAAGCAAAAGCTAACACCACGAAAATAGCAAAGACGATATATCTTCTACATGGATTATATGGTTAAAACCGCACACAAATAAATTACAAAAGCGGTGATGATCTATTCAGATCTAACGTGAAGTCAGCCAGAAAGAGTCTGAAATGTTAAGAAGACAATCTGAAATATATCTACCATGATAAAACCAGAACATCACCCTAAATGAATAGTATGCCTTGAGATATAAAACAGTGAAAATATTATACATGTGAAACAAACCTACATTGAGGTATATCTAACTTTTTTCATTGAACTGATGGGATAAGAAGATTGGGTGACATTCTTCTAGTGAATGTTAAATAGAAGCCCTACATGAACAAGATTTTGTTTTCAATACTAATATATCCCAAACTCCTACAACTTGAACCCTCAATGAATAATTGAAGGATCAATAAATATCTGAAATCCTACACCTATATTTTAGCTAGCCATGTTAAAAATTCAAAATATTTCTCAAGTCATAAAATTTCTAGACTTCTTTGTTCTCCTTTTAAATACTTATGCATTCAGAATATTTACTCTGCTTAAGAAAATATGAAAACTTTGTCTTAATTATCCTTTTTCTTCTGTTTTATCTTTTATTTTATATTTGCTGTGCCTGCACATTTTACTGAAAATGTTCTGAGAATACTCCTTGTGTGAAACTCTGTACTAACTATGCTCTCTGATATTAATTAAAATAGAAATAATGAAAGCTAATGTGCATATATATCAAGGAAAAAAAAAGATGCTTCATAATATATTAGCCTCAACACTCAGAACTGAAAGAAATGCAAATCAGTTCAACTGCCTTCAGATACAGGGAAAAAAACACATTTTTAATTAAAACAATCACTCTCTCACAAGTAGGTTCATTTAAATCAATCACTGTCACAAATTGTTTTCACGCAATGTGCACACTGACAAAACGGAAATCAGAATAACCCTTAGAAGGATGTATACATTTAAAATCACTATTGAAATTGAAAAATGTACAATAGGGCATTTATATATCAAATATGTAAATGTATATACATCACACATAGTATGTTTATTTACATATAAATCTCAATATTAATTGGTTATCAGTGTAGGTTCTCAAATGTCACCCCTCTATTAGCTATGGAAAAATTGCATTTTTTTACACAGTGAAAAGCAACTTTTGGAATATACTTTTTGTGACAGATATAATTAGGTTTTGGCACTCCTAAAAGCAGAAAATAGTACTGTGAATAATTTACCCAAAGTCATAAATTATCATATAATCCAACCATAAAAATAAACCTGCCCAGGAACTCTTCCAAAGGACTGAGAAAAAAGAGTGGGGTGAGGGCACTAAGGGAAATGGTAAATAAAATCAAAGGCATGTGAAAATCTGCTACTTCTTTCTGTTAATTCTTTAGGATGACATTCAATTTCCTCCTGGAATTGACCCCACGCTGCCTCCAGAACCTCATCTCTCTAGAAACATTGTTTCAGCTATTTCAGAGCCGTTGCTCAAGCCATCACCTCAGTCCAATGCATTATTACGTCTGTTAGGATTTTGAATTTTAAAGGTTTTTCTTAATTGAGGTAACATTGGTTTATAATATTATATAAATTTCAGGTGTACATCCTTGTATTTAAACTTCTGTGTAGACCACATTGTGTTCACCACTAAAATCTAGTTTCCATTCGTCACCGTTCAAATGTCTATGTCTGTGAAAATTTAACTGCTGATTATACAGCCCAGAATAGACTCTCTACCTCTGCCTACCAGAACCTTATGTCTGTAGGCACTAGGGATAGAATCTCACATAAAAAAACACTGTTCTTGTCCTCAAAGAGCTTCTTGTCTACTGAGGAGAGAAGAGGAAAATCTATAATATGGCTTTATATTAACTAGTCATGTGTTAAATTATTGGATTTACACGTCTTCCTGCCCTGCAAATACATTATAAATCCCTTGATAATTTGCGTCATATATAATTCAAAATAGCCTAGCACTATGTTTTGCACAGAGCAGCTGCTCAACAAACATTTATTGAACTAAGCTCATTTTTTGTTTGTTTTTAAACAAATCTGTATATAAGCCCTAAATGGTATTCAAGGCAAAATGCATTTTAAAATTTTATTTAAGAACTGGAGGAGCAAGCATGCTGAGAATACAGATGAATGTGGGTTTTGAAATGGAAATACCAGTAATTTTTGACTTTTTTCCTAAAACTATTTTGGCCAAAAATTTCCCTCTAGGTAAAATATATTAAGAAAGCAACAGTGGGTAAAGCCTCTTCTTGGGGAAAATAGTTGAGAAGATCATCAAAGAGAAGGCAGGCCGTGAGGATCCTGCTTACTATTCGACTCTAAGCTCTAAGGGACAGACAGACCTGTAAGTGTTATCTTGGGATTCCTAGTGCAGGGTTGAACTCATACTACATTTTTGAATGTGCAGTGTCTACAAACTTCAGAAGGAAGCAAATCTTTGTAGCTCAGTTAGAACAGCACCCCTTTCCAACACTATTTTCCTAATTGCAAGATTCTCTAATTACAAGATTCTAACATATTAGAGACAGATTAGAGCTCCTATGCCCCCAACACAATTCAGAATTGGACAATAAGACGGCCAGAATGTTGGATCTACTGTTGCACTGTATTTATTCATCACTTACAAAGATGAATAATTACATAATTTGGGCCACTATTTTATTCCTTTTAAATTATAATTATATCTTTTAAAATTAAATTATAAATGTTAATTATGTAAGTGCAAAAGATGATAATATACAAAATTCCTGCGCATATTTAAGAAAGAAAAGTATGTGACCTTCAGTAACAGCATTTGGGATCCAAGTCAATCCTTATTATAACATCTAGAGAAAGCTTTCCTGATAATACACTGTGCCAGGGGTTCCTAGCTTGTGAAGGACTTCATTTGTTCCTTACGGGAATACATATGTGCTTACGTAAAGAATCGGTATGCTCTGTCTTGCTCAGCGTGCTGATGTGTCGCTCTGTGTGGCATCTGCAGCACTTACAGATATGAGCACATGACTCATGTTCAGATTCCTCCTTCATATGTCAATGACATCAAATACTGAAAGAAACTTAACATTACTTTGAGGACATTTGATATCTACTTCTTTATATTAGCATAAGTATTACAAACGACTATGCTGCCAGCTGACTGACAGCATATTTCCTAGATTGCTAAGCAGCAAAAAGCTAAGCATTTTATTTAAATTTTCCAATGCTATTGTCATATAAAGAGTGAAATTTGAGATACTTTAGTTTCATTGTTATCAAAATACTATTTATTTTTTTAACTATAGATATACATTTTGGTATTTGTATTTCTAATGCTGCTTTCAGATAGTATCACAAAGGAGTGTTCAAAATCTTAGCAATAAACTTGCAATAAGCACATGTTACTAAGTATTTCTGGTTAAATTGCCAGAATATTTCATGCTTATTCAGCCAGTCTCTAAATGTTTAATGATGACTTTCTTTCTATTTCCTCATTGCAGGATTTTTTTAATTAAGAAAACCACTGTGGCAATAACTGCTACAGACCTCCCCTTTGTAATGACTCATTCGAAAGGAAACTGTACCATCTTGAGATACCTACAAGTTCTATGTTAACTTGTGATACCTTGTCACAATAAAGACACACACACACACACCAAATAGCAAAGAGTGGGGAAAAAAGTTTTTACTTTGCTACATAAGTGACCAAAATAATATCCTTTAATTTTAATAGACAATCTTTTTACTTCATGCTGCTCAATAAAAAACAACATTTTATACTTATTATAATACAAAATAGAATTGCATGTTTAAATAATAATCATGCCTCTCACTACATTCTTCATAAAGTTTGAGGCTAATCAAATGTAACTGAATGGCTTGAGAAACAAAGGCCCAAGAGTATTATGAACATTTGCTAATATTTTGTAATCAAGTAATACCATAGTGAACAAATTTCAGTGCTAGAACTAAGACTGAAAAACAATGTGAATGTTACATGAGCCACATGCCATAATCTAAGAGAGCTTAATAATTATGCAGACATTCTTTAAAATCCTAAGTGAGGGCCAGCCCCATGGCTTAGCGGTTAAGTGTGCAAGCTCCGCTACTGGTGGCCCGGGTTCGGATCCCGGGCGTGCACCGATGCACCCCTTCTCCGGCCATGCTGAGGCCACGTCCCACATACAGCAACTAGAAGGATGTGCGACGATGACATACAACTGTCTACTGGGGCTTTGGGGGATAAAAAAAAAAAAGGAAGAGGATTGGCAATAGATGTTAGCTCAGAGTCGGTATTCCTCAGCAAAAAGAGGAGGATTAGCACGGATGTTAGCTCAGGGCTGACCTTCCTCAAGGCAAAAAAAAAAAATCCTAAGTGACTTCTACTTCTGACCAAGATGGAGTAACAGGGACCAGAGGTGCCCTCTCACAGGAACAATAAAAAATTGACAAACTGAATTTTGCAAGACACTAGACATCAGGAAATGAAGGACAGCTGTCTCTGAGAGATGGGAAAGAAATGAAACGAGCCCTACTATGGCCTGAGTTTAAAGCCTTGAGAGAGATTCCTGGGCACAGTGAAAAGAGAGGAGCCCAGTGAACTCTCTAAGCTAAGAAGATGGAGCTGCGAGCCCAAGGAGACCAAGGCAGACAGTGTACAGAGTATTGGAGAAAAGAGAACTGCAATGAGGGAGAATTTCCAAGATCTTCAGAGGGTTTCCTAGAGTATTCAGCTGTGTACTGATCAGCAATTGTATGTAAGGAAACTACTGCAGGCAGGGGAAAACCATCTGAGAGGATTAGAGACAACACTGTTGCAAACACACACAGGACTGGAAACAGTGCCTATTCCCATAGTCAGACCAGGAAAATTCATAATTCATTGGGCATTGAGTAGAGTACAAATAAGGGTCTTGCCTGGGGGAAAATTGGCCTTGGTCTGAGCACTGCTTCAATCTACCTAACAAATTCTGAAAGCAAGAACTAAAAAGAGTATACTGTTTCCAAGTAAGTTAACTGCATCCCAGAATAAGCTCAAGAATACTTATAGGAATACGAAAATATCGAGCACCCAACAAAGTAAAATTCAAAATACTTGGTGTCCAATATAAAATTACCAGGCATGCAAAGAAATGCAGAGATGCAACCCATAACAAGGGGGAAGAATTAACAAATCAAAACTGACACAGATGTTAGACTATTAGACAAGGACAGGGAAATATTCATTATAACAATATTCTATATATTCAAAAAGGTAAGTACAGACATAGAAGATTTAAAGAAGGTCCAAAATGAACTTCTTTAGATGAAAACCACAATTTATGAAATGAAAAAAAAAATACATTGGATGAGATTAATAGCAGATTAGGAATTGCAGAAATGCAAGTAGGGAACTCGAAGGCATAGCAATAGAAATGATTCCAAATGAAGTCCACAGAGAAAAGAGAATTTTTACAAAATTAACAGAGCCTAGTGAGCTGTGGGATAATTTCAAGCTACTGGATATATGTTTAATTGGAGTCTCCAGAAGAGACTATCAAGGGGGCAAGAAAAGAAAAATTTTTGAAGAAATAATGGCTGGAAAATTTCCAAATTGGTGAAAACTATAAAACCAAAGATCAAAATAGCTTAACAAACTCCAAAGACAGGAAACATGAAGAAAACTACACCAAGACACATCACATTGAAAGTACACAAAACCAGTGATAAAGAAACAATCTCTTTTCTTCTCTGAGAGTGGGAACAAACACATTACATAAAGAGAAACAGAGACAAGAAAGACAGCAGATATCTTGCTTGTAACACTTCAAGCAAGAAGACAATGGAACAGCATCTTTAATGTAAAAAGAAAAATGAAATTCTGAAACAGTGAACATATCTAAAACAAAGGTAAAATAAAGATATTTTTAGACATATAGAAGTAGAAAGAGTGTATCATCATTGCAAGAAATGTTGAAGGAAGTCCTCCAGGGAGAAAGAAAATGATACCAGATAGAAATATGGATCTAAAACCAAGGAACAAAGAGTACTGGAGATGGTAAATACACAGGTCAATACATACACATTTTTCTTTTTATTTATATCTCTTTAAAAGATAATTCACTGTTTAAGAAAAAATAATAACAATGCAATGTGAGGTTTATAATATGTAAAAGTAAAATGTATGACAACAATAGTAGAAATCACAGGAGAGGAGAAATGGAAATACATTATATGTACACAAATGTATGCCATATCTCCTATTAGAAAGGCCCCACACTTGGTTTAATGTTCTGCTGACACCATCTTGAAATTCTTAATAATTTTTCAACAATAGGCCCTGCATTTTCATTTTGCCCTGGCTCCTAAAATTATATACTCTGTCCTGTTCTTAGATCTGACACCAAAAGCACAATCTATTGAAGAAAACACTGGTGAATAAAACTTCATAAAAATTCTAAACTTTTCTTCAAAAGAACTGTTAAGAGACTATAAAGACAAGTCACAGACTGGGTGAAAATATTTGCATATTTTATATCTGATTAAAGGCTTGAATCCACTAATACATAAAGACTTAAAACTCAATAATAAGAAAACAAAGATTGCAATAAAACAAATGGGCAAAACTCTAAAGCACTTTATCAGAGAATATTTATGGATGAAAAAGAAGTTCATAAAAATATGTTCAATATCACTAGTCATTGGGACAATGAAAATTTAAACCATAATGGAATATGGTTACACATATTAGAAGATTAAAATTAAAAATAATATCATACCAATTGTCGGCAAGGATGTGGGTAAACTAGAGTTCACAAATACTAATGGTAAGAATAGAAAATGCTCCAACCACTTTGGAAAACTGTTTGTAGATTCTAAAATATTCAACATAAACCTGCCATTCCATAATCCAGTGATTCCACTCCTAGATATTTACTCAATAGTAATAAAAGTACATGTCCATACAAAACCATGTACATGAGTGTTCATAGCAACTTTATTTGTAATAGCCAAAAACTGGAAACAACCCAAATGTCCATTCAACAGATGAATGGATAAACAAACTGTGGTATATCCATACAATGAACTACCATTCAGCAAGAAAAAGGGAATGAACTATTGTTAGATGCAACAAAATGTGTGAATTACAAAATAATTACATTGAATAAAAATCATATCTATTGTATGATTCCATTTATAAGATATTCTATAAAATTTAAACAAATATGTAATGACAAAGACAAGCTCTGTGACTGGAGATTGGTGAAGGGACAGGGAAGGACAGAAGGTTAGGAGTACAAAGAGGCATAAGGAAACTTTTGGGGTGATGAACATAGCCATAATCTTGAGTATCATGATGACTTCTTAATGTCAAAACTAATAAAATTGTACACTTTAAACATCTACAGATTGTTTTATGACAATTATACCTTAGTAGAGCTACTAAAAATAAAAGTAAAAGGATAGAAAACAATAAATTATGCTAACAACAATCAATCAATATTAAATAAAAACAAAATAGATTTCAGGAGAAAGAATCTTACAATGGATAAAGAGGAATCATTGCATAACGATAAAGGAGTCAATTGATTAAGAATACATAAGGATCCTGGATGTTTATGCATCTACTGAGAGAGCTTCAAATACATGAAGCAAAACCAATATAACTTCAAGGAGAAATAGAAAAATCTAAAATTATAGTCAGAAATTTTGACTCAATTCTCAAGAAAATTATCTAACAAATATTCAGAAAATCAACAAAGATATACAAAAAAAGGTCTAAGGCTTAGAGCATCGTTATGTTAAATTTAACATACTCAGTTAAATCACTAGAGTGTGCTTCACTTGTCCTTTCAGAAAATAGAAATGGAATTCCCTAAACAAGGAATCTGTAGAACAACTATTTGACTCATTCATAGAATTTTCACAGCTAGTCAAACCTATAGCGGGCCGTATTAATCTGCTCTCCAGCTGTTATTACATTATCTGCAATTGAGGATTAGCATGAGAAAAAGTATGATGTTAAAGAACCAAGAGCATCTGTTGAAATTAAAGTTCATTATTGCTTAATAAAATTCAGCATCAAAAGCCTTTCAGTGAAAGTTACATTGCAATCAGGATACGTGTTGTTGCATTAACTATGTAAACAAGAATTACAGTAAATGTCTATTAGCTTTCTTAAGAGAAATTTTAGAACAGGAAACTGGAAACTTAGCATGAAAAGAAAGCGTTTTCAATTTTTTAGGACACATTCGATTTACGCTCAGGAAGCATTTCCCCAACTGTGTTATGCCAAGAAAATAATCAGGACAGTGGGTGCCTTTAAGAAGTTAACAGCACGTGACAAAGACTGATCAACACATTCTCCAGAGGGGAGGCTCATACATTTGAGAAAGAGCATTTCAGAGCAGATATAAAACCCATTTTGCCTGTTCACAGCTGGAACTGCACAGAAACCTCCTCCCAATGGGCTATATGAATAGTGAGAAGTGGTACTGATAAATACTAGAAGGCTACTTCCACTTAAGGAAGGTGCAGACATCTGAGGTCTGCTCCCTTCTAAGTTTCTGTCTCAAACATTTGTCTTCCAGCTTCTTGTAGAAGGAAATGAGAGTCATAAAATCTTTTGTTAAACCAATGCCACTCTCTCCAGAACCTCCAGAGCAGCAGAGGAAGGAGCGAGAAGGAGAAGGCATTCAGAGATACCTATTTGTCACAGTCAACATGGACACATTGAATTAAAAAGAGAAAACACTTAAACCAGAGGTTACGAAATAAATAAATAAATAAAAAACTCCTGGAAATCAATGTGGAAGTTCCATAAGGGATAATGTAGAATTTGGTTTTGAATTTAGAGTTCAGTTGTGACCAGGTATATGTATGCCGAAAACCTAAACCTTCTGCATATTTTATTACCAAGAGGTGGTGCCTCTCCACCACTTTTATTTATTAAAGCTTAACATGAATGGCCATTCACAACGATTTCCTCAAAGAATCCTTAACAGCACGTCAATCACTAAAATTCGACAATATAGCTACAGGAATAGGTTAATTCACATTGAGAAATAAGAGGAGAAATCCTTCTCATGTTCTGTCTAAGCGTATTTTCAAAAACTAAGATATTTCACTTGCTCATTTAGCAGGTATTTCTTCAATACCTTCTTGGTCCCAGGCTCTTTGCTAGGAGCTGAGAGGACTTTATAGCCAAAGCAGCTTGCTGTCCATTATTCCCAGCATCACTAAGCCAACATATGATGTGGGTCCTGAAATAGTAAGGCTGCATGAACAGAAAGGCTGGAGACTAGTGATAACAATAAAAAGAATAACAGTTGTCACCTGCTGAGCACATACTTCAGGCCAGAAATTATTCTAAGCGCTGTATGTATATTGACTCATTTAATCCTATAGGAACTTTTTGAGGTAAGTGGTATTATTATCCTCATTTTCACTTGAGGACATTGAGGCACAGAGTTGTGTGCGACTAGCCCAAGATAACACAAGAAGGAAATGATGGAGCGGGTATTGCAGCCCCTGGAGTCTGGCCGCCCAGCCCATCCACATACCACTAAGCCCAGTGTACTCAGGGTGAAGACCCCAGTGTAGTCAGAGCACACAGAGGTTGCAATGACTTGCTGAAAACACACAATGAGAGGACACTGAAAGATTAGAGGACAGTGATTGACATGGTGGAACTTGGCGAAATTATATTAGAGGATGTTTAATCTGAAGAAGGTGAAACTAAGTCATTTTCCAATACAGATATTCCTCGACTTATGATGAGGTTATATCCCTATAAATGCATTGTTGAAAATATTGTCTAAGTGGAAAATGCATTTAATACACCTAACCTATGGAACATCCTGTCTTAGCCTAGCCCACCTTAAATGTGCTCAGAACACTTACATGAGCATACAGTTGGGCAAAATCATCTAAATTAAAGCCTATTTTATAATAGAGTGCTGAATATCTCCTGTAATTTATTGAATACTGTACAGAAAGTGAAAAACAGGATGGTTAAATAGGTACAGAATAGTTTTAAGGGTATCGGTTATTTACCCTCGTGATCTCTGGGCTGACTGGGAACTACAGCTTTCTGCAGCTGCCCAGCACCACGAGAGAGGATCATACCGCATATCACTAGCCTGGGAAAAGAGCAAAATTCAAAATTCCAAGTACAGTTTGCACCATCATAAAGTCAAAAAATCGTTAAGTTGAACCATTCTAAGTTGGGGACCGTCCGTATTTGTGGGGTTGTCATGAAAGCAGGGAGTGGAATTATTTAGTCTTGCTTTGGAAGACAGAAATAGGACAAATAAGTAGAGTGATGCCAAAATTGACCATAAATAAGGGTGGTGATTGTCATCTCTTTGGTCACTACCATATTCCAGGTGCTTAGAAGAGTACCTGTCATATACTAGGCACTCAATAAATAAATGATTAATATATGAATAAATGAATTAATAAGGATGGAGAAATTTCCAACACTGTTAGCTGTCCAGTGAAAGAAAGAACCAACTCTCCCACAAAGTAATGGGTTCCCTGGCACTGAAGTGTTCAAGAAGAGGTTGGATGGTTATCTATTAAGGGAATTGGGAGAGAATTGCTGCTTTGCATGCTCTAATTTCAGACTTGCTTTGAAAAAATCATTTATCTGAACATACAAGACAAATATGAGAAAAAGCTGACTTCATTAATAAAAGTGGAAGTCTATTATTACTTGAAAAGGACCAGTTTAGGACCACTGCCCCCTCCCTTCACACACACAGTGAAGAACGGCGAGCACGCCCCTTTCCTCTCCCTATGGGTTGGGCCACGAACAATGAGGAAGTGAGGAAGAGTGAGCACTCCTGAAGGAGCAGGGAGGAGAAAACTATTTCCTACTAAGTTGTTAAAGGAAACAGACAGTCCTTGTTTATTAGAGCAAAGATCTAGAAAATGGAAATCTATAGCAGTTGAAAGATTGAGAATGTTTTGATGCCTCATAAAGCAAACTGTGGGGTGTGGAGCTATAGATAAGCCTGGCATATTTTAACAGGAGTTCTATCTACTCAATTCTGGGAGAAAAATTGCAGTGGATTATGTACTGAATTTTCATTTTTTTTGTATTTCAGTTTTCTTTAAATTTTACTTTAACTTTATTTCATAAATACCATTACATAGTCACAGCGTGATAATTTAATAAGCAATCCACCATTTGGTCATGTTTTCAGGGTGCAGAGTAGGAAGGAGGAAGGGAAGTGGGAAGTTGATTGAGAATCAGATCCTCCTTCCACCCTCCGCTACCTCTTCGGATTGTACACTTAAGTCCTAAGTCTTGATTTCCTCTGCTTAAACTAGAATTGTGGTCTGTGGCTTTGGCATCAGATCCATACTTTTAATTTCTAAAAATAGGAAAAAAAAGCTGGGAAAGGCACTAGTCAGAGGGTGTTTTTTGGTACACTCCTTTAGAAACAGCACAGAGAACTAGTTAGTCCTTATCCCCACGGGTTCTACACTCTCACGTCCGCCCTCCTGCTCTGTTCAGTGCATGAAGTTCCTCTTTACCCAAAAGCCTTTCTGACCTGTAACTGAGTTGGTACAGGCTCCTGAAAAAAGTCACAGTGCCCTGGAGAAGAACCAGAGAGGCCAGGGTACCCTGGAGGCACAAAAGATCTGGAAGGTTTGCATTCACACCTCAGTGAGCCTGGTTTCAAATGACAAAGCATAGCATGAGCAAAATGAAAAGCAAAACTTTAAAACACTACGCTCAGAAACACCACTTAACTCTGAGCATGCCCATGATTGTTCTTTTCTTTTATAATACAATTTTGTAGGGAATAGAAATTCCAACACTTTTACCAATTTTAAAATCCCAGTTCAGTCCTTCAGCACATATCTAAAACAAATTAGAAACTCTTCATTTAATTCCAACTCTGTACAAAAGGCAGACCCAAATCTACTAGAAAGTTTAAGGTGTTTTCTTCCTTAAGGAATTTACAGATTTATGTGGACTTCAAATGGGATTAGATAGAAAACAGATCAACAATAATAAGAGACTTAGATATTCACTTATAGAATTCCACCTGCCAAAGAAGATGGCCATCCTTTATAACCAACTGAAAAATGTGTGGTATAGACATAAATACTAAGAGCTGGTCATTCTAATCCAGGTGGTTAATGGAAGGCTTCAGAGAAAGAGTGAGATGTGAGCCGTCGGAGATGGCCAGGATGTGGATGACGGAGTGAGGCAGGGTTTTCCAGGTGAACGGAATGTCCTCACGGGGGAGGAAGTTTCTGAAGACATTATGACTGACAGGACAGGTTTAGCAGGTTTAGGGATAACGGCAGTCTGCAGGCAGCTCTGGGCTTATATGAAACTCAAGCTAAGCAGCTGGTACCTTAAACAGTGGAGACATAGTAAGCATGTTTTCTCTGTTTTTTCTTAATTGAGAAGCGATCTGACGTTGTGACATTTTAGAGAAGACTATCAACTAAAAACGATTACTTTACACAAAATGACCGCTGGGTAAAATAAAAAATTTAACCTGAAAACTGCACTTGATTGTGTGTCTACATTTCCAAATCCAAAATTCTAAGCTTTTCTGTAGAGAATGTTGGCTGTGTGTGTGTGTGTAGGTGTGTGTGTGTGTGTGTGTGTGTAGTGAAATTTAAAGGCTGGTGGTCGTCTAGTGATGGAAAACTTTTTAAAGGCTGTGACTTTAGGTGATTCAAGATCATTCCTACTGATATTTCCACAGGGAATTAATTTAAATAATATTTTCAAAAAGCTCCTTTTGTTGTTTCATGAAGCCAGGATATGTAACAAGATCATTAATAGAAAAAAAACAAAGCTTTAAATCTCTATCAACACTTTTCTGGAATGTGCTCATGCACCTAACAAATTAGTATCTTCCTAATAAACTCGAAGGCAATGACATGAAAAGGCTATGTCTTCTTTTCGAGATTACCTTCTGATAAAAAAACAGCAACAAAAGAATGCTTCTTAAAAGATACATTTCTACTTACTTGTGTACAACAGTGTGAAAGCCTCGAAGGGAGTATCGATTTAAAAATAAAGTTTAACTATCATGATTACTGAGTTGAAGACAAAACTGGCTTCATCTCCAAGAAGGACTGTGTAGATACAGATGAGAAAAATCTGAGCTGTAATTTCCACCTCCCTGGATAGCTGTTGTCTTTTTTCATGTACCAACATATTTGAAGAAACAAATTTGAGGTAAATTTTGTGTCTGAACATCAGTACTGTAATGTATTTTCCAGATCTTAAAATTTAAAGGCACTATAGAATTATCTTATGCCCCTCAATTTAATCATAGGATGTAGAAACAGAGAGAAAAGACACAACAGAACATGTTCACAACACCACACTTGAAGAAATCCACTCATTTCCATGTTGGGAAACAAATTGCTAACCACTGATTGAAAGCAAAATGTCAAGTTGATGTTTCATCAGATAAAAGAAAGAGTAGTAGAGCTTTACTGTATGCTTATTTGACCTAGAAACTTTAATGCACTTTATCGATTTCAATCTTTAGCCCAAGCCAAGTAATACACAAATAAAACTTGCATCTGAGAACATACATAACTCGCCTGCTATTGCCCAATTAGTGAGAGAGGGAGTTGATCCTAAATCCGACATGTTTTGGGCTCTGAAAGTGCCTTTGCTTTGTGGTGCTGCTTTGCCTACACATACACATATTTATTATACACATCTTTTTTCAAACCATTTCCCCTGCCTCTCACCTGTCAAAAGACTACCCTACATCAAGGCCTCCCTAGATACCCCTCCATTTATGGAATGGTCCCCTACCCTCCCTGTGGGGAAACAGTATTTGTTTCCTTGATTTGGATATTTTACTAAACTATCTTTGTTGAGTTTTAAAACTCACTTTATTTAGACAAAACAAAACAAACAAAAACGTAGCTCTTCTATAGTGAAAAACGTCATAGTTAAGTTCTGATATAACTCTTGACTTCTGCCAAGGCCTGATCACAAGGTAAGAAGTGCTTCTGCATGGATTTCAGAGCCTTTCTCGGGAGAAGGTTTGGGGCATTCCTGTATGATGGTTTGTTTCTATCCTCATCAGCTCACATCTGTGGAATACCGATAAGTTCCATTTGCACAAAGCATTTCCTGGCTCACCTGAGAAAACATTGATCTTGTGAAATGGACTAATGTCGATTTCTCAGGACTCTTTTATGAAACCTGGACATCTGTTTTGCTCTGCCGTGTGCCAGGGAGATCCATTTGGTGACTGCTGTTCATTTAAGTCCCTCCATTAAAATGAGATCTGTAGTTCAAAAGGTCATCCCAGAAAGGCAAAGCTTTAAATAAAACTGGAGCTAAAAAGAGAACCCTCAAATCTCAGAAAGGACAGCATAAAATAGGTTATAAAATTATGGGTTGTGACAATACTCTACTCCCACACAGCACACATACTGGAACAAAATGTTTCCCAGTCAGAGAACAGAGTTCATGCCTCCGTACATTCATGAAGCAGACCAGGTCAACGGGGACTCTATAACTGAGCACTACCCTGGTGATGCCATGCCCAACAGCAAGTCCAGGCCAAGAGGTCCACATGCTTCCACCAGCCCTCTGTTCAGACGTCTGCAGGACTGACTCTAGATAGGATGGGATTGGGGCGGAAGGGAAAAGCCTGGACGGGCGCAAAGGTGGAGCCAGTTACTCTGTCTCCAGATTGGTGAGTTGGATACGTACGTACCTTTTCAGAGGCTGTGTTCTCATCTGTGAGAAGACAAGGGGAATAAGGTCTAACCATCAAGGTAGGACCACTAATGAGATCAGGTGTATACTGGTTTGAGAACTGTAGCTGGCACTTAGGAGAGGTTAAGCAGACGTTAAATTCTCCTTCTCTTCTGTCATTTATTTTCACTGCTCCTTTTACAGGAATTTAAAGTAAAACCCCTAATCTCCAAATCTTTGGTGAAATTGGAAACAAAAATACAGCAAGATGGGTAGTTCATGTGGGGAGACACTCTACCCTCTGTCTGTGCCTCTTTCTCTACACGAGTCCTTCCAGTCACCACACTCTAGATGCCTGGTCCCTCACAATGCCCTTGCCCATCCCTCTCCCCAGCTGTGTGGAAAATAACCTGATTCTAGACACTCCCCTCAAGACAGGTCCCCTTGTCTCCCAGCATTCAGAAAAGGGCACTCCAGGGGAACATTTCAGAGCTGCCTCCTTCCAAAAAGTACTCTCATGCCTAGAAATACCAGAATGCATCCTTCTCTCTCCTCACCTCTCTGTCCTTCCACACGGAGGGAACAGTCCTCATGTTCTGCTCTATCTTCTCATGCATAATAGTAGTGGTGGTGATTGGAATAGCAATAATGTTAACAATGACAGCCATCTTTTAGTCATTACTAAGTATCTGTTAAGAATATTGCTAAGAATTTTATAAACATTACATGACATAATCCTCAGAAAATCATACAAATCAAGTATTATTACCCTAATTTTATCTATTTAAATACATATGTATAATTTGAGACTTAATCAAATAAAGAACGACAATGTTCACACAGTCGGTTGTAAATCTAGGCATCATCCCTGTTTTCAGAGCTGCTGGAGGTAGTAGTAAATAATTATAGAGTTTTCATTTATTCCCCTAGTCACAGAGGAATCTACTAATTGATGCTTCTGATGGGTTATATTAGAAGTAGGGGAAGAAAGGAAGGTATGAGAGCTTTATGCGTAAGTGCAGAGAGCGAGAGTGTGTATGTCAGAGGTAAAGAGATTTAGACATAGACAAAGAAAAGAAAAGTTATCCAATTATCTGATAAGACTTAAAGAATAATTATTAATAGTATCAATGGCTGAAGTTTAAGATATCTAGAGTTTGCATAGCAGGGAAAGAAAATAATAAGGAAATGGACAACTCACAGTCAGTACAAAGATGCAAAAGAAACAACTTTTTTACATATTTTTACTTTTTAAAAAAAATGTGTCCCTTATTCAAACTCATAATTTTCCCCTAAGGAAAAGTGCCATATATTACACAAAGACTTTTGAAATGACGATTCCTATATAAATTCTCTTTGTACATTCTTTAAAAAGTTTTTTAGAAAGAAGGGAAAATCATCCTCACTCTTACCGTTTGCCATTTAGTCACATATATTATTTGGGCATCAGAAAAGGCTTTGTAAAAGCTAATTAAGATCAAGACATTCTTAACTTGATAATTCTCTTAACAGCAGAGAGGAAGTACCTATGTTTTGCAATTATGTGGGCCACTGAACATGAGAAGTGAAAAGAATTAAACTTGTTATGACTCAATACCATGCTCCCAAAATACTCCAATCCCAGTGTTACCTGGTTTAAAGGAAAATGAACTTGCAGAAAACAATGAGATAGTTTGTCCCCGAATCCCTGAAATCTCCAGGAACAAAATCTGCAGTTTGACAATGGACTGGCCTTACCACAGTGTGGTGGGAAGAACACTGGGGTTCAGCCACTTATTGGCTGTGTGGTTTGAAGTAAGTCGTAGCTTCCCAAATCTCCTTGTAAAGTGGACATAAAAAAACTTGGCCAACTAACATCACAGGATTATTTAAAATAATGAATCTCATACATTACTTTAAAGGAGTGAAAACAAAATCAAGAGATGAGCTGAAATGGTGGGTAGGTGTCCAAATCTTGGGAGGTCTGGTTAATTATGTCAAAAATGAATTTTATCCCAAGAATATGGTAGGTCAATAAATTAAAGTAGGCAAATGACAAGATCCCATGGAGATGTTTAAAGTATTGCTTTGGTCGCTGGATTGTTGGGCATGAGGCATGCATTTAAAATAATATCGCTGTGACCATGCCACAGACAACACAGCCTTTCTCGGAGGTAGGAGCAGTGGGACGGTGACAAATGCATAAAAGTGAGAGCTATGTAGGATGTAAAATGATAGGATGGATTTTAATAGAGGCTTGCTTTCTGCATTGGCTGCCTGCTGTTAAAAGCCAGCCTCTGCATCTTTTCAAATGGCTATTTCCTATTCACCTTGTCATCACCTCTCTATCCATTACCTCCTCTCCTAGTTCTTTCCTGCCCCCTGCACCCAGAGCTGCATGAACCCAGCCTGCATTATGTTCTCACAACATCCTATGGCCGAGTGCTGCTGCTGCACTAGCTGTGTTGTATTGTGATTATCTCTTCACCGGATTGTCTTGCTGTGATTGACAGAACAATGGTTCCCTAAGGATGTCCACAACCTACTACCTGAAATCTGTGAATATGTTACCTTATATGGCAAAAGGGCCTTTGCATATAGGGTTAAATTAAGGACCTTAAAATGGTGTGATTATTCTGGATTATTTGGGTGGGTCCAGGGTTATCACAAGGGTCTTTAAAAAGGAAGTGAAAGGAAGATATGACATTGGAATAATTATCAGGCTTTGAGGATGGAGGCACGGCCATGTGCCAAGAAATCCAGGTGGCTTCCAGAAGTTAGAAAAGGCGAAGAAATGGATTCTCCTCTAGAGCTCCAGAAAGAAAGGCAGCCCTATTGATACCTGATTTTAGTCCAGTGAGACCCATGCCAGAATTCTAATCTACGGAACTATAAGATAACAAATTTGTCTTGTTTGAAACCACCGAATTTGTGGCAACTTGCTATAGCAGCAATAAGAAACCAAGACCCTTGCACTAGACTGTCAGCACTCAAGGGAGGGACTGCATCTTTGACTCCCTGAGGCATCACATAAGTGGGCCCTCTGTGTTGTGAAGGCACTTTCACTGAATGGAACAGCCTCTCCCAACCTTTCCTGTCCTTGTTAAAGCACTTTCCCCCTTGTAGAGACATGGAAAGATATTGAAGAAAGAGTTTTAATAACAGAAGAACCGGCTTCCTTTGCATTTGGAATGGCCCAGTAGAGTTTAAAGATGCTTTTTTTTTTTTCATAAACACATTTTATTTATTTATTTTTTCCCCCAAAGCCCCAGTAGATAGTTGTATGTCATAGTTACACAGCCTTCTAGTTGCTGTATGTGGGACGCGGCCTCAGCATGGCCCGAGAAGAGGTGCGTCAGTGTGCGTCTGGGATCCAAACCCGGGCCGCCAGCAGCGGAGCGCACGCACTTAATGGCTAAGCTACGGGGCCGGCCCTAAAGATGCTTTTATATACCTTAACTCAGTTGAGATTTACTAACTCCACCTAAGACTGGATTGTATCCACATTATGATTAAAATAATGTACACATATGGGAGAGAATATGGAAAATGAACATGGTTGTGCAAGGGTAGTAAAACTTTAAATTTGCCTTGGTGTGATTATTGTAATGATATCTTGTTTGCTAATACTGCTAATGAAGAAACACTTCCTGTACGGGCCATAGACTTATAAATCGTCATGGTAGACAGTACCTTAGGGATTATGTGCTAGTGCAGTGAACTCCATGATTTTCAGGGAACTAACTGAGACCTATCCTTGTCCGAAGTACAAGATAGCAGGATCAGAAACAGAGTCCTGCCCACACCCAGTGCTACTACTGCGAGGCTGTAAGAACTGTCCCCTCTCACTTTAACCCATCACCTAAGCCAAGATGCTCTTTATAGCACATGATATTGCTTACGAGACACCTGTTGACAGACTCTGTCAGTCACCAACTTAGAGTGGGTGTCACTTAGAGTGTGGCTATACACTTCAGAGATCTTACACAGTTAATCTCCTAACGACTGCTTGGGAAGGATCATTTTACTTTTTCCAAAGTATATTAAGTCATTTTTTTAAAGAAACCATTGGATTTTCAATGATTAGTGAAGTCCAATCATTTAATTCCCTTTCAAATGCCTTGAGTCCTTGAAAAATACAAAGTAAGGTCATCAATTTCAGTACTGAATTCTATCAGCTGAGACACTTCGTGATCTCTTCCCCATTTCCCCTTTATTTCCTCCCTGTGTTCATTCATTCAAAGTTGGTTTTGTTCTTATCCCAGACTTGAATATAACATGTTCTTTCATGTTAGACAAAGAGTCATTCAAATTTGTGAAACATTTTAAAGCCAGATGAAAAATAATTACTCTCATTAGAAGAGGCATACTGTACAAACACAGCTGTCCAAGAGAAGTAACTTTAGTAAACTAAAATGTGGAAGGCAAGAATGCATCAATTTGCAAAGAATGAACTTTCTATATTTTGCATTAGGAATTAGAGAGGTCAACATCTGGTATTTGATGTTCAGAAGGCAGAAAAGTGAAGGGGGTGGTTTATGAGAATTCTATAGGGTGCCTAGACATATTCTACAACACAAATGCTCCAGTGATTCTCGAATATTTTTACTTAAGTGCTTTCAATAGTAAAGGAAAGTAAGTGGGCATGTTTACTGGTGAGTCTCAGGGATGTAGCCTCAAACAGTACCCAATAAGCAGGAGTTTCTTTGGAATCTTGTATTCTACTCAAAATTTTTGAAGTTTGAATTTTGAAATTTGTATTCCACTCAATAATCCCTTTTGGTTTGATATAAAGTATTTTAAATTATTTACATAACTAAAATTGAAGCTGCACAAAGATATACTTAGGAGTTCTTATACCCCCATATATTGCTCTGTCCCTGAGAGTATCCACACTCATTTGCAAGTATGCTAGCTAGCAGAAAACAGTTTTGTCTGCTATTGAGGAAGAACAATAATGGTCCCAGAACATTTTATCATTTTGTGTTCATGTCACCAAGTCAGTCTCAGCTAAATATTTTGCCTTTTCGTTTCCGAATCTATCCTCCCCACACCCCTGAGCACAAAATTTAAACTATCACACTCTCACTGAGGTGTTGTGTCTTTTCTTTTTATACTTGCATACGTTCCAGAGCTCCCTTGTCCATTTCAATGTCTTGTACATTTCACTTCTGCTCATTTAGCCTCACTTTCCAGCCGTTACACCATTCCTCAACAGTTTTATGGATCCTATTCATAGACTTTGGGTTCTAATAGTCAGATCTTCTCATGGTGTGACTCCACAAAAATATGCTAGCTGAGAGGCATCAAAATATTCCAACAGGAAGATACTGATGCCTGAACAGAGAGGTATCTGAATGGAAAGAAAATCCACTTTGGAACGGAGGAAGAGATGAGAAATGAAGTCAGATCCTTCCTCACAGCCTGAGGAAAGTTATTATTATTTTCTGTATATACATGTGTGCACATAGGCAGACACATGTGTGTATCTGTGTGTGTTGTATGTGAAATGATGCAATCATGTGTCACACTCACAGCACATCAACAAAATGAATTAGGAGAATCCTTTCTTCTCTGGCTCTGACAATGACTGACTGTGAGACCATCATAGGGGACTTCACATTTTTGGGTTTTACTTATATATGTGGGTTATCTTATTTATAAAATAAGATGATTGAGTTGGATAATTTTTTAAAATTCCTTCTAGGCAAGACATAGGAAAATACACTATAGCACAAACAAAGATAAGAAATATGGAGGTAAGTAACCAATAACCTTTACCTTTTCCTCCCAGCCTAGATTTCCACACTCATTTATGTTAATATTCCTGGGAATGAAATTAGAAACATGATGTGCTGGAAGATGTGTTGTTATGCATGTAGAAGAGGAGGGCTCTGATGGACAGATATGCTGAAAGATTTTACTCAGGCCCAGGGTTTGCCCCTCATTGTATGAATATAGAGTTTGGCAGTTTACAAAGCACTCTCCAATGCATTATCTTGTTTAAGTCTTACTTGTGAGGGGAGCAAAATAGATATAATTATACTAACTTACTTGACAAATAAGGATACTGAAGATTAGAGCAACTGAGTCACCTATCCAAAAGCACAGCTCTAATCTGAAAGAGCTCTGCCAGACCAAGGCAGTTTGTGGTGGGACCTAAGCTAGCACCGGCGTCAAAACGTGCCATCAGATTCAAGTAGGAATACTATGACTTCTTGTCAGGAGCACTCCGGTCTCTCCAGGGTGTTCATGAGCAAGAATAAACCTGTTTCCCAGAATTATAGCAGCCTGGAGCATGGGATCTGCCACTTCATCCTTCTTGCAAACTTTAGGCACTAAGCCAAAATTAAAATACACACAAATCTTTATATTACTCTTTGTGAGGTAAGGTCACAAATTTTTAAAATTCTGGAAGGTGCTTTGATAATTTACAGCTTTTTTGCTGTTAGCAACCGCCAGGGAATGAATTTGGAATATGAAAGAATAACCCAATTTTCACAACAGAGTACAAAAGCTTCAAAATAATTCCAGCTGGCAGTATTAGCAGTATAATAGTATGACACATATAATATACAAAAGATATATATCCAGACACAGTTATTGACAAAAATATCCATTTTTGCCCCAGATTTTATTAGAAAATAGAACCGAAAATAAATTTAGTCAGTAGGTAATGTTTCAAAAGATGAAAAAAAAAAAAAAAACTGGTCAAGAATTTTCTTCCGACAATTCCAAATGACTTACAAGAAAATTTGTAATTGAATTGTTGATCATACTTATGTGTCACAAAAACTCTGTCAGTTTTTGTCAGGATACTGTTTTCTTCCCATATTCAGGAAATAGGGACCAAAAGGGGACATAATATTTCCTAATTTCCAGTTTCTCTGTGAGTTAGGATTTAAAATTAGTAACCAATTTGACTGCTAGTAACGACTAACTAACCACTATAAGACCAACTCTTCCACCAAATATGAAAGCTAGATACTTTTAAAAAGTAAAGAAAAGAAAAGACAGAAATTTGGTTGAAGGACCAGAGGAGCTTCCCAGGCAACTAGGACTCAAGGGCCCAACATCCCGAAGAAAAGGAAAACATGTGGAGTTTTGTACATCATTCTTTCTCTCAAGAATTCGCCATTTCAGAAGTGGATGAAGGGAAAAGGCTGAAAACCAGAGCAAAGCTTTTGGCAGTCCACAATGCTCAGGAGACAAAAATTGGACTCCAGGGCTTGCCAGTGAGTAGTAGCCTTGGTAAACACCCAGGCTTCAATTGGAGCCCCTGTAAGGCTATACCTTAGCCAAAAAACAATCTAGACATAGACACACACACACACACACACACACACACACTTAAAAACTAACTTCAAATACATTTCATACTAGAATAAATTGAGGTTTTCTGTCCCTACTCTAATTACCTGCAAAAAGAAATAATCCTCTTCAAGGAAGATAAAATATTAGAGAGTCTCTATAGTTTTCTTTCTAAAATGTTCAACACTCAATAAAAATTGCCAACATTACCAAAGAAAATCCAAAAAGATCCAAGAGAAAAACAGAAAATAAAAACATATTCTTAGGTGGTCCCGATATTAGAGTTAACAGACACAGACTTTAAAATAATTGTGATTAATAAGCTAAAGAATATAGAAGAAATGATGGACATCTAACCAGAGAAGTGAAATAATCAAATCAAACATCTAAAATTGAAAAAAATACATAATAATGAAAAGAAAAAATCAGTAGATGGTTTTAACAGCAAAAGAAGAGAGGATTAAATAACTGGAAAGTAACTCAATTGAAAATATCCACACTAAAGCACAGAGCATTAAACTGTATAAAATCTAGAAAAGGGAGTTGGAACACGTGGGACATAAAAAGGACTAACATAAATGTAATCGAAGTCCTAGAAAGACAGAAGTGAGAAAATGGTGTAGTAATATTTGAGTATAATAAACAAAAATTCTGAAGTTGATATAAAACCTTATACCCTAGATTCACAATGTGCTGCAAACCACATGCAAGATAAATACAAATAAAACTGCATCTAAGCACATCATGATAAAACTGCTGAAATAAAAGACAAGAGAAAAATCTGGAAAGCAGCTGGAGGAAAATGAATGCATATTCCCCTCAGATGAGCAACAAGAAGATGACAGTTGAATTTTCAAGAGGAAATAATGGAAGCCAGAAGACAATGGAATGACATCATTAAAGTGATGATAGGAAATGACTTCCAATCTAGAATTCTATGCCTAGTAAAAATACTATTCAAAAATAAAGACAAAATAAATTTTCACATACACAAAACTGACAGAATTCATAACCAGGAAACTGTATTAAAATAATAATAATAATGGTAATAATAAAAGAAGTGTCTAGACCGAATGAAAAAAATCCAAGGTGGAAACACAAGAAGGTAGGAAGGAATAAAGATCAGTGGAAAGGATAAATAACTAAAAAGTATTGAGCGTTTTTACGAGAGTTTTTACGAGGTTCAATGCAGATAATGGCAGAGTTTGATGAGCTAAGATTTTGGTTGCTTTATGTACACTTGCAACAATAGGAATATCTCAGGCTTATCAGTTTAGAAACTTCCTTGGATTATTCAAGGCAACAGATGCTCAAAGAGGACCAGACACATACAGCCGCTTTGCCAGGGGAACACATACAAGAGTGTACAAGATTCCAACCTTAAGAATTCTGCTTGCTGACTGTACCTGCTACATTTTAGAGGTCTCTCTCTCTCATTATATTATTTTTTCTGTCCTTTTGTCCTGTCCTCTTTTTAGCTTCCTGGTGGTAAGTGTTTCAATTTAAGGTTTTCTTTCTGGACTTCAGAGGTGTTTGAATGAAAGGGGCTCACATATTTCTTAAGAATAAACCCAATAGACTAGCATCAAAAATTCCTTTGTGTTATCTAGTTTCTTAACTGCAACTTGAAATCCCACACCAGGATATGCAGTATATGGCCCATCCACATTTTTCCTCAGGAAACAAGATGCTTGCAGCCAATAGTGATACAGCAGCCATTAAACCAGTATGTTTAATCAAACCACTTGTGTGTAATGTACTCTTAAAATGGAATCACCTTGGATACAAGTGCTAATAACCACAGAATAACCAACTCCCTGAAGCATAAAGGGATCCTCTTGACTTATAATTATTTTCTTCATCTAGGAAAATTCTATTTACTGAGATTTTTACCAAAGGATGTTTTCCTGTTCCAAATTCTTTCACAGTTTTTGAAAATCTGAAGTTTTACCAGTGAACACTAATCAGGAGCGCATTAGTTTAGCCTACTTTCAAAACTAGCACTTTTGATACAAATCCAATAGCTTTAGTCCTGGGTTTGAGTAATTCAACTTCTTAAAATTGAGGACATCACTTATTTAATGCCTCACTCTCTTCCAAAGAAAACTTGCTGCCACTGTCAATTCCAAGTGGTTAAGGCCCAATGGTCTTATTTTTCTAGTCCATCCAATGCTGCCATCTAGATTACTTTTTCCAGTTCTGTTTAATTTTCATTTCTTTATTACTCTCTTTAAATGCATTCTAGTTGCTATTTAGGGGCACGGTATGCTATTCTTGAAGAATATGTTCAATATTATTTAACAGAACTTAAAATTCAAGATTGATGGACACCTTGACATTCATTTAAGTTGCAGACTATGGTCATGGGGGCAATGGCTGTGGTGTGTGTGTATATGTGTGCGTGTGTGTGGTCACTCATTTTAGTTATACCTTTTTTTCCAGGCTTGTTGTTTCCATATTTCCTCATTGAAACTTTATTCCCTTCACATGGGTTTTGGCTTAGTACCTAGAGTGACTGGGGCTTATGTATCAAAGCTGTAAGTTTTTTAAAAATTCTGTGCAGATGTCAACCCCAGGAAAATATAATGAGGTTTGTTAAGATAAAAAAAATAAAGATGTCTGAAGGAATTGAGTTATAGAAGTACTGGGAAGCATTAAGCTAACTTTTAGTAGAGACTTGAGTAGGTTTCTTTTTAATTTTCTGTCTCAATATTCACATCTGTGAATACAGGAGAATTTTATCTGAATATAGGAGCTTTTATCTGCCTAAAGATGGAGTGGGGTAACTACAGGGTTGGGGGGGGGCTGAGCGTATCAATTTAAAAAACATATATAAATTCAGAATTTAGTTTGCTTTTATGCCTTAAGTTGTATCTGCATCACATAGCATGCTTCACATTAATCTTTTTATTTACACACACACACAGAGCATACTTTCTCTCTCACACATAAAAACACACAGACAGAGGCAGAGAGAGATAGAGATAAAAGCACCTTAGCTGCAGTTGTCTCAAACTTGAACATCAGATAAGATTATAATTGTTTGAATTATAAATCATAAGGGGTAGAATAAATATAATGTACAGAGATAATTAGTCACTATCTTCAGGCTGTATTTAGTGAACAGCCAACTGGAAGCATCCAAAGGCACATGGGTTTGGGAAGCATGAGGGGATGGGATTCTGGGGCAGAGGGACCAGGAGGCAGACCCTGAGAACAGACCATCGAGAGAACAATTCTGCTCTGTAGATGACTTTTCATGTAAACATAATCCCTGTGAATGCAGCTCTGTCTTGATTTTCTAAAGCCTGGTCCATATGGGCTTCTAAACATGTGAGCAAAAGAAGAATTTACAGCTAAAAGGTGTCTTGCAAATTGTCTGTTGAACATGTTCATTGGACACAGGCTCCTCATGTTAACAGACTTGCCAGAGTTTGCTCAGCCAGTAAGAGGCAGGGTGAGGCCCAGAGCCTCCTGTGTCTGAGTCTATGTTCTCACCGTTACCCTCCGCACCATGGAGGGGAGTGTTGCATGTCGAGTGTTAGGCTGTATAGGGATAGTGGAAGTGTGTGAGAGAGGCAGTGCAGGGGAGATTGGGGTGTTCCCTTGCTTTTACTTTTTAAGAAAAAAAATCAACGAGCCTACCTCAGAAGACAAGAATGGACGTTGTGTAGGGAAAAAAAGAAGAAAAAAAAAAAAAGGCATAGCAGTGTGAAGCCAACCAACTATAATGACATTTTGATTAATGTTAAAAAGCTGTGATGTTGCAAAGCGTTGTGTTTCCCTTTTAAAAAAGTAAACAAATAGGAATATTTATGTTATAAACTAATGTACCCAAGAGATTGTGCTGAAATAATCCCTTGCTACTACTAGCACGGGGCAAAAGAAAAACCCATACAGATACGAAAATTTTACCTTTAGGCTGATTTTTTTGGTGTAGAAGTTGCAAAAAGTGCAAGTTTCATTTGACTACACAACAATAAACCATCCAGAAAGTACAAACTGGAACAGTCCTGGGAGCATTTGGATACCAGGGACATTTCTAATGATAAAAATGTATCAGGTCAGCAGCAGTATCATGAGAAGAGGAAATCTTTGTTTATCAATGCCATATTCTCGAAACTTCAGCAACTTTTATGACTTTTATAATTTTCCAAAATGCAAAGGCCTTGGGATGAAGAAAATACAAGTCCCACAAACATAAAATAATCCAAGCCTTACAGGAAACATCAACATTGCCACATCATCTATGATGGCTTACTCCAAAAGGAAAGTCTATGAGATTATGGAATGGTGGTGTCTGGGCTCTGCCCTTCCACACAGCTTGTTGACCTGGTGTCCCAAGCATTGCACAGCAATGAAAAAGTGAATGAAGAGCCAGAGACATCACTTCTATGTGAGGTGGTTATCATGTGGGCAACATCACTGGTAACAGAGGCTGCTGAAGGACCCATGTTCTCTCATGTAGATCCTGTAACAATGAACAGAGGCAAACCTTGTGGTTGACATTCTAGACTATCCAAAGGATGAACCCAGAAAGACACTGGAATATGATGCTGAATTCTATTATTATTTAGGATCCATTGAGTTAATTCTAAAAATATACACCCTGTATCAGTCAGACCTGCATTCAAATACTACTTCTGTCAAGTACAAGTCCTCGGAAAATATTACTTCATTTCCTCTCATACATGCAAATAAAAATAGTACCACATATTTCCTGTGATTGAGAGAAGCAAGAGATGGACACAAAATGCTTCTAATCCTAGCAAATGCAGTGAAGATATCTGATTACCTTCCCTGCATTTTCCTTTAATTTGTCAGGCACGAAGCCAAGACAAATACTTTTGTATCGCATAGACTTGTCCAATTTTCTCATCCCTCCATTCAAGTCAGACTCCATCCCCAGGGAGGAAGGAGATAGCAAATGTATTCAGTTTTCTCTACCCCAAAGTTGGCCTCAGCATGAAATTCTCTTCATGAAAACAGCAGTCATCTCATTTGCTAGAATAAGGATGAGGTAATTATTGAACAACCTAAGCCACAGAAACGATTAAGGCGATGGTGGCATTTACTTATGCAGAAAGATTAATAGAGTTAAACAATTGTAAGTTGGCCAAATGGTACAGGGGATAAAAAGCCATGAACAAATATTTAAAGGGCATAATGTAGCTAAGACTAGGCAGGGATTATTTACAGAAATTTAAGGAAATAAAATGAGGCATGTGGTAGAATAAAAAGACATTAAGCAATAAGATTCTGACTATTTTAAAGACCTGTTCAAAAGGGAGAAAATTGTTGGATTCCGAAGAAAGTAAACAATTGCACATCAAACATTCAAGATTTTCCTGAGAAAAAAATCCTGTATTCATGTGGTAGCTGCTGAACCCAGTAGTTACATATCACCATGGAGAACCTAACAAGAAGAGGTAATAGAACTCTGTCTACAAATTTATTTCTAAACTTGAATTGCCAGCACATCACCATTTCTCAGACCTCAGATGCTCTTTTCATTCTAACAGGAGATTTAAAAAAATTAAAAACACAAATGCAACAAAGTTACCTTAATTTTGTCACCATAATGATGGTGATACATCATTCATAATGATGTATCTATATAAAATAGGTACATACATAAGAGAACATATTTACGTTACTTAAAACCAAACATATCAGTAAAAACATTCCACATACAGAAAATAAACTATGTTAAATGGCTCTTCTTATGTTTATAACTACTTCTGTCTATATAATGCTTGAAATTGAGTGATATTTATCATTAAGCAAGCTTGCCAGATATTTAAATTTGACAATTATTACTGGCTACACTAGTAATTAAATTGTTTGAAAAACAGTGATTACATCACAAATCTATTATATTTGACTATAAATACAAAAATTAAATGATTAACTCTTAGAAAGACCATTCAAATTCTTCTCCTTATTTTGTGGAAAGAAGTCACTCAGGCCCAAAACAAATATACGTGATGAAAACAATATTCTTCCAATGTAAGGAAACACTAAGCATTGCCGTCTAATGGTACCTGAATACCAACTGAGTACTAATTGTGTTTGGCAGGGCATCATGACACGTCACGGCAATAGTTAACATATCAACATACTCAATTAGAAATCCAGATGTATCATAACTATGAAAAGATGGGCACATGAAAGCTTTTAGTGGGGTAAACCGTATGTTCAAAGTATTTTGATGCTAACTTTAATCACATTATAGTAAAAAATAAAAATTTATTGTGAAAAGGCGAATTCGCAATGCTGTACAAGCAGGATAAGGTTTGAGAATAAACCTTTGAATTTGACCACTTGCAGGTCATTGGTGACCTTGACAAGAACAGCTTATTGGTGGGGGCAAAAACCTGATTAGAAAGGGTTCAAGAGAGAATAGGAGGAGGGAAGTTGGAGATTTCTTTTTCAGGAATATTTGCCAATAAAAGACATTTAGTTTAATAGCTAGAGTGGAATGCATGATCAAGAGGAGATTATTTTTTAAGATCGGATATTTTATAGCATATTTATATCCTGGTGAGAATAATATAGTAGGATATGGAAATTATATGATGCAGAGGAGAGAGGAAAATTATTGAATTGATAGGAGAAAGGACCTATTCCTCAATTTGAGGACGTCTTGACCTTAGACAAGAAGACTAATAGTTCATCCCCAAGTTCAGCAGGGGAAAGAGGAGTAAATGGACAGATCTGCAGATAGGCTTGTAAAAGCAATTGTGGAGTATTGTTGATTATTGCAATTTTCTCAGAGAAACAGAAGAAACGACATAGTTAAGAGTAGGGATGGGGGGGTATAAAAGGTCTGAAAAGAAAGAAGGTGAGAAATATCATCTAGTTAAGTGAAACTAGATATAAAAAAATGTTCCAAGGGCCCACTTAATGTTATTGACTATGAATTTGAAGTAGGACCAACCCATGCATATGTGTGTTTTTCTTCAGCCAAAATCAGCTGTGTAGGGTCAGGTACAAAGTAGTAGTAGTTAGCCAGTTAGTTTTACCATGTAAGTAAGATTACAAGAAAAGAAGAGCCAGATACTAGAAATCAATAAAATATTCAAATAATGTATAACTAGATTTGTAGGCTGTCTCAGAGTTAAATATTCATCTGTGTGCAATTTTTATAAAGTACATAATACAATTTACAAACAACTTAGACTTGACTAAGATCTAAGAACTCATTAGAGAAGGACTATGAACCAAAGTATAATTCAAAAGCAGCATACGACACATAGTATCTAAATTTCTAACAGTCTGTGATTTTGTGATTAATTTGTGAACATATAACTTTGGTGGTTTTGCTTCAGTTTATCGTGTCCAATAAGGCCAATAAGGTATCTAATTAGAAATAAGAAATGTCTAAAATATACAATTTAGGAAAAATAATGAAAAATTAATGAAAGACAACATGAAACTCATTACATACTAATGAAAGCACTCTAAATTAATCATTTTCAGAATTTTAGGTCAATGTTGCAATTCATTAAGGAGGTAAGATCAACATGTGTCACATCCAAACACTTGTTTGAAACACAAAGCTACATTCCTACGTCAAAAACAGCTTGGGAAAATACAGCACTTATTTTTTTCTGTCTCTTCCCTCAAAGCCTACAAATGAGTCTCTACTTCCAGGCAAACCTTCTTACATTCTCAATTTTAAAAAGTTAATAATACACTATTAAATTCATCCAATCGACAGACTTATATGTCGAGCATCTACTACATGCCTTGAAGTAACGCATCTTCCATTAATAAGTTCACAATGTCATGAAGACCTAAACGAGTGTAAAATGGGGAGAATGGAGGATTTAAGGATAGACAGACTTGTTTTCAAATTCTGGCTGTGTCACTTGCTAAGTGTGTCTTTTGGCAAAACACAAAATCTATATTTCCAGAACTAAATGGATAAATTATATTGAAAAAGACATCCACCTTTCCATTTAAATTTCTGCCGTCCCTTTTAAATCAAGTAAATAAAATTTAGAAAACACTATTTCACAGTGAAGAGACTGGAAGTTCATGTCTATTTGAAAATAATTTTCTTATAGTAACATTATACAGAATAAAATTGTTAACAGAAAAACAGAGTTCCAGGGCTAAATGTAGAAGAACTACACTAATAATTCTACTAATCTGAAATACAAAGTGAAATCTATAATTGATAATGGTAACCTGGTGAGAGGTTTGGGGGGAATTGGTGCTTCTGAAATCTTATATTAGGAAATGTCAAAGGATTTCTTCACTAGTTAAGAGTACTATTTTCTCAATATATGTAAAAGCAACTCAATCTAGGAATCTAACTCAACCGAAAGTAAACCATTTTACTTAACCTCACTTACGTCTTAGCTCACCTTCTATGCTATCTTACACTTTACTTGTTGCACCACTTCTTAACTTATTGCACCACTGTGGTACTAACCATTTTCAGAAGCCTATGGCAAATTTGGAATGTTGAAATCATAACAATTAACCCACAGAAAAAATACAAAAGTAAATAAGGTCAACTTTTTTTTTAATCTCTAACATTGTTTTATTTACCAATTCAGTAATATTCCTATAAGATCTCTCACTTAGAAATCCTGCATTTGACAAAATATCTTCTGTGTAAAAAATTAGACATTTCAATTTAGAAAAACTATGATTTTGTCTTATCTTAACAGAACTAACAAATAATAAAACTATGATTACCAAAAACTTAGCAACAGATATTATCAAAAGATGCGTAGGAAGACTCCCATGGACATGGCCTTAGAAAACTAAAAAATAAACACATTTCGAAAAGAAAAGAAGGATGATCCTACAGGGAGAAAATATTCTCTTGTGTTATTTTGACTTAAAGAGCCAAAATAAGCAGGCGGTCTTTGTACGTTCATCTGCTAATGGCTCTGAAGCAGTAGCCCAAAGAATGGTGTTCTTTTTATTACTCTGCCGTTGATTATTTTCTGAGAGGGTGGACAGGTTTGTCCTGACATAGTACCTTGTAAGAAGAAAGACCACTTTTCTTTTCTTAGGATAACTGATGGGTTTCTCTATCACACTGGAGCAAAGCAGTTTTGTTTATGTAGCTATACGCAACATTTCTGATTTTTATATTACGGAATAACCTGAAAACAAATTTGTAAGTAGTTCATTGTTCATTCCTTGTTTCTTATGACATCCTGTAGTTTATTTTAGGTAAAATGTGTTAGTAAGAAACTCACACAACTACTGATTAAACACACATGACACACAATATCATGGCTTCTATGACAGGAGCCCAAAAAAGTAGATTTCAAGAAGCAATTGCATTAGCCACACCAAAGATTTTGAAAGGTTATTATCTTACAAGCAATCAAGTTTCTTGTTTAGTTTAAAAACTCCTAATAAAAATTAACATTTTTAGGATAAAATGTTCATTATACATCATTGCATACAGTTTCTATTTTAGTTTTCATTTTTGATTAAGATTCCAAATAATAAAACTATTTGCAAATTGTTGGTTTCCTTGTGCCTTCCTCTTTCTTTAGCTAAATTAACAGATATTCTAAATATCTATTTTCATATATTAATTAGCCTTAAAATGAAATTGGTTATACACTTGAATTTTTTAGAATAATGCCCAAATATGTAATCACCCTCTAATCCCTTAAAAAAAAGGATAAATTATAATTATATATCTAGGAAAAGTAAAAAGATATAAAAATTTGAAAAGTATGTTTCTAAAATGGTCTAGTTACAGCGTGGTGGTTCAAGAGCACATTTTTTTAGCTTTGGACCTGTTGACCTTCCTTATTCCACTTCAATTCAAGCTCAATGACAGTACCCAGACACTCTATCAAGATTTGAGAGCCTATGAAAGTGCAGAAAAGACAGACTTTGCTCCTAACCACAAGCTACTGAATATGCGTGCCAGATTAATTATTATCTGGCATAAACAACAATGGTGACGTATAAAATGCCATAGAAGGATTATTTTGACTTATCTTCAATGACGAAAGGCTTCTCAGACAAGATGGCATTTTCTCCAGGCTTTAAGAAATGGGGATAATTTCAACAGGTGCAGAGAGAAGACAGACAATTCCAGACAGAGCAAACCACAAGCAAAAGCCCAGGGATTTGAAAGCTTTGAAAGTGTAGTGAATTTGGGGAACTTTGAACGGTGTCTGGAGCCTGTGGAGGTAGCGGAAGGGTAGGGGAGGTGAATCTGGAAAGGTCGGATAGAGTCATGGTGCCCACACGACCACTAAAGGCCATCTTGCAAAAATTCATGTCCTTTACAAAAGCAACTCATCTGGTACAAAACCACCCTTCTCTGGAGATGGGAGGTGATCAGAGTGGGGAGTAGGGCTTCAACCAAAAGGGCAGAAGTAAATATAAGTGATACTCTTTACATTAAATAAATTACTGCTTAAAGAAGTATTAAAAAGAAAAAAACCCTACATTTGAGAAAGGTATATTACCCTTCCCCAACACACAAAATGGGGAGCTATTCATTATTCTGTTTGCCAACATGTCAAATGTATTTGTATTTACATGTCAAAATGTGAAACTCAGGGGGCCGGCCCCTTGTCCTAGTTGTTAAAGTTCTGCGCGCTCCAGCTTTGGTGGCCCGGGTTCGTGGGTTCGGATCCCCGGCAGGGACCCCTTCTGCTCATCGGCCATGCTGTGGAGGCATCCCACATACAAAATAGAGGAAGACTGGCACAGATGTTAACTCAGGGCTAATCTTTCTCAAGCAAAAAAAGAGGAAGGTTGGCAATGGATGATAGCTCGGGGTGAATTTTCCTCACCAAAAAAGAAAAAAAAATGTGAACTTCAGTCAAAATGGACTATGATACAAAACGACAGTGTATTTAGTTTCTACACCTCATTTTCTTCTCCCAACAGGCTAAGATTTTTCCCACCTCAGGGTCTTCACACCCACATGACTCTTCAAACCTTTGCATCCTTCTCTGATGTCAGCCCTCAGCCTGTAGCTCTCAGGGTGGGCCACGCTGACTACTGGATCTAATTAGGTCCCTCTCTCCACCACCTCACCCCCACGGTTCTCTACCTCAGTCCTCTTTGTACTTTATAGCACAAAGTTTTGAGTTTCGTGTTTCTTATTAATTTTTTCTTTTCCATATGCAATGACTCTCTACCCCATATTTGCAAGCTCCATGATGGAAGAGACTTCATCTGTTGTTCTACACATAATACCTGCAACAGGACCTGGCATGTAAAGGTTCAATAACTATTTGTCAAATTAGTGATGTTCAAATATAAAGATATATAAAATTGTCACACCTAAAAGTTGTATCTTTAAATTAACAAACCAGAATTTTAAAATTTCCTAGGGGTAAGTCCTATGCAAAGAGTGAGTTCTGGTGGAAAAGGTAAATGTGTTTAATAATATTTCCTAAAAGAGTATTTAATTAAATAATTATATAAATGTACAGTTATATATAATAATATAAAATCATATGATTATATATTAACATATAACTTACATAATATAAAGTTGTAATATTTATTTTGCTTAAAATTAGTAATAATAATAAGTTTCTTTCTGACACTCAAGAGATATATCTATTTTTTTACTAAAGAATATATTTTTATATATAAGAAATATAAGGAGGATAAAAGAAAACGTTCTGATGAAATTTCCTTCTAGCCTATCTTCTTTTCCATTCTCCCATCAAAAATAAGGTAGCAAAAGTGACTTCAAATATATTTTTCTTACAGATCATTGAGGTATGTGTATCATTTCAAACTCATGAATACCAAGAGAGCAGTCAGGGTTGAAAATGGTGAAATAGACTATCAGAGAGCTCAGATATCTTTCTATACCTGGAGAAATATCTACCCCCACCTTAAAATTCAGAAGTGTAAAGCAAATCCTCCTTCATCACTCAATATGACACAAAACATTTATAAAATATTCTACTGGCTGTATATTTAAAGAATACACACCATAAGTTTTAATCATTGTTTATATTAAAATAATCTTATCTAGAAGAGAATGTTTATTTACTTCAAGTGGATGGCAAATTTGGAGCTCTAGCTGGTGAAAACTGTTCTAAGAGATAATCTGAAGAAAAAAGGGGAAAAGAAAACACAAAGTCATGATAATGTGGCACTCCACGGATCATCGAGCTGGTCTTATATCACAGAGGTTTGCTGCATGAGGCTCTAGGCTAAAGTGGAAAATTAAAATCCACTTTTCTTAATAACTTGTACACCACTGAAAATATCATTGTCCCCAAAGCCTTCACCAAGAGGTTCCTCCTCTTATATTTAAATAATTTTATCTCCCTCAGAACTTCCCCTCTGATTTTCCTCGACGTTTGCCTTTTAAACTTGATTGTAAGAGCAAGTAATCTCCAATTTCTAATTGTAACAATGACCAATTACCCTTTTTAAGTATTTAGCTTTAGCCTTTTTGAATAAGCATTAAAACTTCGGGTCATAAATCTGTAAATGTGTGGAACCACACACGTTCACATAGATACACATGGATAGCACATGCTTCTCTCTCTTGTCTTTGGAACAACCGGGCCTTTAAAACAAATACAGCTGGGGACGGAGAGTATAATGTGCTGGGCAAACATATACTCCTATTAACGTAAATATACTCGTCGATGTTTCCTGCCAAGCCCACTAAGTTATGAAAAGCAAGCAATCCCCATTTCTCCCACAGAATACCCCACATGCTCTCAAAACAACCGCCCTTAGCAACTGGATGTGGAGACAAACGGAGAGGAACAACAGCCGCTGGGCTCGGGCTCCGAGGGAGTTGTCTTCTCAGACCCTGGCATTTTAGAGGCAGCAAAAGAAGGTCATGCTGGGCACTAGTTGTTTCTCAGAAAACATGTATAGTAAGGCAACTATTCTAGTCGTTTGTATGTAGTAACTGCCTGTTTTGCCTAATGTAATTCGAGAGTCCCTGAATTTAAACGGACCCATACTGGGGATGTATACTTCTCCAAACCAACAATTCCACTCAGTCTTCCCTACTCTGCGCCCCTCCCCGCATCCCAGGATGTGAGTGAAGGGCTTCACAGTGCTCAGCGCTGCCCGCTAAGCAGCTTTCCGGGAAATCTCCTCCAACTAACCCTCGGCTCACACACACCCTCCACTCACTTCCCTTACACCAGCCCCTGCTGAGGGCGCAGTGGGGACCATCACATTTCCCCAAAGTCTGGAAGCCAAGGAGGTTTCCAGGAGACTGGGAGGCCAAGGGAGGCCAGACACAGAAATTCCTGAAATCTCCAGTCAGACTAGGAGTAATCAAGGCCCCTGAGGGTCGCGGGAAGGAAGATCTCTCCCCAGCATTCTGGAGTCAGACTATCCCCCGGGAAAGCCAAGACTCTCGGAGTAGAGAGGGATTTGCTCGGGAACCCAGCCGGCATAAGACTCGGAGAGCCAGAGGCAGCCGGCGAGGAGCGGGCCAACTTGCCGGCTCCTGGCGGGGTTGAGTTTTCAGCGGCTACAGGTTGCCTGGGAGCAGGTTCCCAGCTCCCGCGGGCGGAAGGCGCTCGGAGCGCCCGAAAGGGAGATTTAGGGGGGCGGGGGTGGTATTGAGAGACGGAGGGAGGGAGGGGGGAGCCCGAAAGGCCCCATGCAGGCAAGGGAGATGGAAGAGATCCGAGGGCGCACCTCCCAACAGTGACCCACACAGACCTTGGCGCCGCAACCTGCGCTTCTTGAGGCCGAAGATGCGCACTTTAGAGAAGATATCCACCAGGTTGCCGTTGCAGAGCCCGCGGTTCTTGCTGGGGCTGCTCCGCCTCCTGCTGGCAGACGGCCGGTCCCAATGCTGCTCCCGCGCCTGCCGCTTCTGGCGGATCAAGCCGCTAGCGATGGCCGCGGCCATGGTGGCCCCGCGAATGGGTCCGGAGGAGGGAGAGGACAGAGGGAAGGGGAACTGGGGGCACGCGAGGGGGAAGAGGCGGCGTAGACCGCGGCTCCCCCTCGGGGAGGCTGAAGGGGGGGAAGCCGGAGGGGTTGGGGAGAGAGGTAGGGGCGCTCAGTCCCCACTAGGACCCATTGCCCTCTCCGCGGAGCGCGGGGCCAGGCGCGCAGATGCGCCCGGGGCGCGGCGGGGCGAGCCCGGGGAGGCCGAGGTCGTGTCCGCCACCGCCCTGCCGCGTCGGAGCCTGGAGTGGGGCCGGGGCTGCGGGCGCCACCGGTCACCGCGCGCCGCCAGAGCCCTCTCAGGGGCTGCCACCGCCACTCGCGCTGTCTTCTTGTCCTGCTCGCCTCCCTGGCGGGAGGTAGAGCCGGCCGCCTTCTTCCGGGCACGGGATGGAGGGCAAGTCCCGGCCGGGTCTGGGCACGTCCGTCCGTCCAGGGCGCGCTGGGTGGGCAGGTCTCAGCGCCGGGCTCAAGCTGCCCCACGGCCGGTGTCGCCGCCGCCGCCGCCCGCTCTCGGGTTCTGCCAGTGATTGTCAAGTGCTTTGGAAATCAGCATCTGGAGAGAGCAATCTTCTCCCAGGAGATCTCTAATCAAAGCGCTTCGTTCCCACCCCACTACACTCCCCTCCCGTCCCCCTCCTATGTCTCTCTCCAGAAAGAAAAAAAAAGTATATATAATAACGATTGTTTAAAATATTAATAATAATAAAAAAGAAAGCTAAAATGGGTTGCAGGGGGTGGGAGCTAGGAAGCTGAGCCAGAGCGGGTGGAAGTGAAGGAATATCGGTGCGCTTTTTCCTAGGCGAAACTCGCAGGGTTCCGAGGCTTCCGAGGCTTAGCTGGGGCTGCTAGATCTTAACGTGGCTCCTGGTCCACAGAAACTCTCAGCTGCGGTTGGAGAGCGAGGAGGTTTCCACCCTCCCCTCTAATGCCTTCAGCACCAAAGCCCCCCCGCCCCGGGAAGGACGGGGAAGGCGGGAGGCTGGAAGGGAGGAGAGTGTGTCCTGGGGAGGGAGGCGCCTCCATGCCTCACCTAGCCCACCCACACTTGCTCGACTCTCCCTTCTGCTTCCAGCAAGGGTAGGCTTGTCATTTTGAAACAGTAACACGGAGAAAAAGAGGTAGAGGGGGAAAGGGGAGAAGATGTGTTAAGGTGGTACAAAAAGACCCCCCTTCCCAAATTTGGTCTCCAGCACTTGGAGGAGATGACAGCGGCTGTAGTGCTACAGAATAGCAGAGAGGATAAACATCCAACGGAATACGGAAGAAGTCACCGCAGAAATATTAAGGGCGGGGGAGGGTGTCACAGTATTTCAGTGACAACAAAAAGCAGCCAGACTGAGGGACACTCCAATTTGAGCTGCTGTCTTCAGCGTCCCTGGGTAGAGAAGCTCTGTCAGGGAACAAAGCCACATGAACTGTGTCTGAAATTCGGATACAACAGCTTACTTTTTCCGCTTCCCTTTACGCTCTTTTGCTTATCATTACAGGAAGGTAAAAAAAAAAAAAGAATTACAAACACTAGACTTCTCACAATCCAGTGTGAAGGATGGAGGAAAGAAGACTCACTTGGTAATCAAGAGAATCACTTCTCTGGTGACTGCTTTAGAGCTGGAAAGAGGAGAGGCACACTATGTAAGCAGCCCTGGGAGCACTTCTGAACCAACACACACTATCTCTTTGTCTCAGGAACAGGCAGTAAAGTACTACAAAGACTTGCAACCAAGACAACTGGGAGAAGTTCAGCCAAGGGCAGATTGCAAGGAGGCTAGACACTTTCTGCTCTACAGAACTTATCCACAACCTCTCCTTGTAAGCCATTGCTGTTATTCATGGTATTTACTCCATGTTTACTAACAAGTCTTCTTTGGGGAAGAGAATTTAATCTAAAGGAAGTGTGTAGATTTGGGTCCAGTGCAGATATTGGCTTTAGGATGTTGTATATCTATCTAACATTAAAGAACAAACTCTGTAAGCTTATTTTCCCCACGTTGCTATGTATATCTACAAAATAACCACTATTATTAAAAGGAATATGCAGGAGTAATTTTGCCAGAAATTTGCAATCCCTAATCACCCATGAGACAGTAAAAGTGAGGAAAAGGGTTGAGTCAACTATTTTGCTCTATCTCTACCTCTTTATTTTCTGTTTTACATGTCTTTGTTCTTACACTTACTAAGTGTGTATTTATGTTGTGTTGCCACACTCCTGCTTAAAAAGGGAAGGCCATCTGCAGAGATGGATACCTCTAATAGAAGTCTATTAAAGTGTCTTTTTAAAAATTCACTGGAATAAGTCCCATTGAACATAAAGAGTACTACTTCTACCTTGCATTATTGAAGAGAGGTCATTTGGACATTTCAGACATATAGATTGGAATTTCCAAATGACTTTACAATTAAAGCAAACATATTTATCTAAAGCTTTTTTGTAGGGAGTTTTTCAAAGAGGCAAAATGTTAATGATAGTGACCTCTTAAATCTAGTACGACTCCCTCAATCAGCATAACCTAGTTTGCTCTGAAAGTTTTTTTTTTTAATCCTTATGAAATATTTCTACTGTATTAATTTGAACTGAGATTAAGCTTCTTATTATTATAGCTGCGTTAATTATTTTGTTTCCAGGCATTTTCTTATACTGCAAACTTTTCCCCAATTCCTTGGATTGGATACTTGGGGTCGGTTTTTTGGCTCCTTCCGACACCTCCTCTCATTGTTCAGCACCGTCCAGACGAGGCTGTGATTCAGCACCATGGACAGGGATCCCGCCCCGGCCGCCGCTCCCTGAGCGGAAGCAAGTTCCCCTGAGGGTGGGGAGCGCTGGCTGTGAGTCTCGGATATTCTCCTTCCTTAAAAGCAGCTTTCCACCTTTTTGTTTTTTCCAAGGTGGAAAGGAAATTAATCCTCACAGCTTCCACTGACATTAATAACACACCTTGGAGCATAAAGCCTTTCAGCTTTTTGATAACCGAGAAATACTCTTTCTTTCCTGATGCGTTCCGACTCCTGGCGCAGCGCCTGGAAGAGCGGGCGCTTCAGTCTCGGGCGTCTATTCAGACTGTGAATTTCACAAGCCTGAAGCGGTCGTTTCTATTATATGTGGTTTCTCGTTTTAAGGGAGCTTGGGGTGGGGGCAGCATTGGAATAATCCAGGTCTTTTGGCTTCATCCCTGCATTTTCCTTTTACCTCCCCCAAACGCTATTTAGTTGTTTACAGACAGAGGTAAGCGAAAGAAAACGCAAGAGAGCCATCTGCTGTCTGAAGCTGTGATAAAACAGTGTGCAAAACCAGAGTGAAAACCCGTTCAGGGCGGTTGAACACAAATCCATACTTTGCTGTAATTCAGAAAATAATTTCTCGATCATGAGAACCTCCTTGGAGTTGTTAATTTCACCTTTGGCTTTATAAAAACGAAGGATAAGTACCGCCAGGTAGAGTGGCTCCTGACAGCCTGTTAGGAGTCTGGACTCTGATTTGAATCTTGGTTCAATTCTTGACTCTGCTGCTTCCTGACTCTATGGTGACTTCCAGCAAGATGCTTTAGTCTCTCTCAGCCTCTATTTCCTCATCTCTAAAAGTGAGATGATACTAGAATCTCCTTTTCAAGTCTTGAGAGGTTAAATTTAGTAAATGAATGTAAAGATCCTACTACAGTGTCTGACACATCCTAAGTGCTTAAAAAATGACAGCTATTATTATCATTCTCTTCCAGATCACTCATTTCTATCTTGGAAATTCTTTTCCAATTTCCACTTTTTTTTCAATATCAAAATATATGTATTCCCGTGTATATTTTCTCACCTTCTAAATAAATGGATACATGACAAGGTTTAAAATAATCAAGAGTGTAAAAAATTATTTTAAGTTTTTGTGAAAGAAGTCTGAGTTCAAACTTCGGTTTGTGAATGCGAATTTGTAAATTTGTGAATTTAGCTCTGTGAGCCCATTTCCTCACTCATTGACTACTGATAATGAAAACGTTTTCCTCCCTCACAGAGATCAATTTGTGTGCCTACGAGAAAACAGTTCTAAAACTGTAAAGCCTCACACAAACATCAGGTTCATTTTTCACACAAACATTTGTTCATTAGAAGGTAATTATTCAACTACTTCCCTGTGCTTGCAGGTCTCCTGAAGACACCATGCTCTTTTTTGGCTTCTGTGCTTTGCATATGTTGTTCCCTCTGCATGGAACGTTTTTATTGCCTCTTGTCCATACTCTTCTTGGTGATGTAAAACAGTGGCTAAAACTACAATTGGAGTAAGGCAAACACAGGCTTCACTGTACATCCTTGAGCAATTCATTTAAATCTCTCTAGGTCTCAGTTTCCTCTTCTATAAAACTGTCATAACAATACAATAAATTATAAGGAGGATTAAATGAGAATATGTATTAGAACACTTAAAGCAGTGCTTGTCACATGGTGGAAATTCAATAAATAGTAGCTACTGGTAATCCCTGAACACCTCATCGCTCAAGTCTTCATTTATTCAATGACCAAATCCTAGATTGACATCTTTATGAAGATATATAATACACATCTCATACTTAACATGACCAAGATTATATTCTTGTTCTTCCTTCTCAGATCTATTCTTTCCAGTCTTTCCCATCTCTGGAATGACAACTCAATTCTTCTCATACTTCAGGCTAAAAACTTTGGCATCATACTGATCTCATTTCTTTCTTTAATACTCCATATGTAATTCCTCACCAAAATCTATTTACTCTATCCTCAAAATATATCTAAAATATCATCACTTCTCAGTATCTCCACTGCTACCTACCACCATCGTCTTCTGGAGAGAAGCAACCTAATTGGTCCCTTGGGTTCCATGCTTGCTTTTCTTCGATATGCCCTCAACACTGGACAAAGTGTTGAAGGTATAAATCAGATTATACCATGCCCCTGCTCAAAATCCTACACCTTAATAGAAACCAAAGTCCTCACAGTGTCTACAATGTCCCATATGATTTGTATCCCACTACTGCTTCATTTATTATCTGACATAGTCTCTACTTCTCTTCATTCACCAATTGCTGTTCCTCAAATAGCCTGGCATGCTCCTACGGCAGGACTTTTATACTTTCTCTTCTATCTGACTGTCTTACCTCCTTCAATTCTTTGCTCAAATACTATCTTCTCATTTGAGATCTTCTCTTACAAATCTTTTTAAAATCACAAGCCTAAACACAGTAAACTCTTTCTTCCTTCCCTGCTTTATGGTTCTACATAGCATTTACAACTTTTTAAAATTCTATATATTTTCCTTATTTATTTGAATTGTCCTGCTCTTTTAAAATATAAGCCTATGAGGTAACATATTTTATGTCATTTGTCTACTGCTACACATCCAGTGCTTAAAATGGTGCTGGGCAGAGTAGGTGCTCGATAAATATTTGTATATTGAAAGAATTAAGAAGTTGGATACATAGACAGACAGTTAATACCAAATAAGAGGAACAAAAAATCTTGCTTAGCTCAGTCTGTCAAGGATGAATTATCCCATGGTGCTTGATCTCTTTAAGTACTAAGGCATATAAAATTCTGTTTGGATTACACACAATCTCAACCCCATAAGCAGGATATACAGGGAGTACTTCAGCCTTTGCTTGATGACTTAGGCTCAACCTAACATGACATGCAGTTTGAGTTCTGAATTCCAACAGTGATACCTCCAGGCTTACTTAAGGATGTGAGACTGATTCCACTTGAATAGGAGAGGACTATACTACTAATCTTTCTGACTCATCACCCCACACTCTGTTTCCTCCTGTGCTTTCGGGTTGCCAATTGACAATATGCCCCTTTTCAAATTTGTTACATCGAACCCATCATAAATTGGAAACTAGATGAACGTATTTGTCTATAAATGTAAAAATGAATGGTCTAAGGGAGGAAAATACATAAACAAGAAACAGCCTTATTGATACTGATTTCATTATTAAAGGAGCATTTTTTCCTTGCCTTCTGAGTTTTTGTTATGCTCTGGGTGATTTTGTTGCATAGATTACTTAAGTTTCAAATAGATAAGTTTTTGTATGGTTTACTGAAAAAACAAGGACATGATTTTTGTGTTTATTTTAACTTCAAATAAACAAAGATGTCTAAAGAACATATTTTGTGACATTGATGTCTATGTTAAGTGCTATCACTTCTTATTTTTCACAATCTGCCTGTTTTCTTTTATTTCTTCCATTGCCACAGCCACTATTCCAATGTAAGCAAATTCATCAGGTCTAAGAAACCATTGATTTTAAGATGCATCGTTATTTTAGATATTAAAAAGAAAGGAAAAAGACACTGTATTAAACTGTGTCATGCCATAGATTATAAGATGTATATCAATTTCAAAAATGTTTATACAAAAAAATGTATTTGCATCTTAGAATCAATGAAATATGGCATGATGGGACTACATAAGTCCATAAATGGGAGCTGTACACTTATGAACCCTGTTGTGCTTTGTATTTCGCTTAGATATCACACATATTTTGGTTAAAAAAGATTTTAAGTGCTTCAGAGCTCCTGTGTTCTGAAACATCTTTAATTTTGATGCTGTTGTTGTTGTTTTAATTCCTTTATCTCCCAGTGGCTCAGAATTGGAAGTTACATAGGGTGGAAACAAATATTCCTCAAATATTTCCTGCTTACTTATTTGATCATCTCCATACAGTGAGTGACACACTCCATTTTGTCACATAGTTCCCTTTGTGGGTCAATCACTTTTGAACATTTTAAACATATAAATTAAGGATAAAATATGAGGGCCTAACATTTCTTCACAAATAAATTATTACAGACTAATTTGGGGTGGGCTTGAGTAGGGTTAAAAAGGATATATTGGCATTTATGTTTCTATTTTTTGTTCTAGATAAATGGGTTCTATTTGAAGATGTATGAGAAAATTCCGGGAATGTAGTCAATACTGATGTCCCTTTTCCTTTTTTACTCTTTTGGAAGAACATCAAAATGTAATGTTAAGATGCACTTGGGACACATTTTCAGCTATTAATTAAGATTGAATCCTATATACTCATTACAGTTCAAGCTCAAGATTGTATTTTATCTATTTCTGTGATAGTACTATCAACATTTATTTTAGATTCAAAAGACAATCTAAATGAATGTTAAAGTATTTTAAATTAGATTTTCAAGAAATAAGTGATTGCTTTAATGTTATAACAGTCTTGTTGATTAATTTTTCTGGATATATTTATTTTTTGTAGGCCACAGATTTCCATCTATTTAAAAAAACTGGAAAGAATTTTATTGCTGCTTAATATTTTGATTCAATAAAGAAAAAGTGGAAACTATTGGTACCAAAATCTTGTGAACATTCTTCCCTATAGAAGCAATACCAGATTGATACTAGCAGATGGCTTAGCTTTTCAAATCTAGTGTATTTTTTTAATCTGCCTAATATGTTGGAAAAATATTTTCAGTGGCTTTCAGCCTTCTATATTAAAATGAACCCAAAATGTGCATAGCATTCATTTCAGAGCTATGAATATTGACTTATCTTTCCTTACTCTACATCAGTAGTGGGAGATGATAATAACATCAATTTTAATGATACAGCAGTGAATTGGTTTTTTCAAAAGAGTATTGAATATCTCAATAGAAAAATATATTACTCATTTTCCAAATATATTTGAGAAATGAACATTCATTTATAATCTCAATGCAAAGATTCTATGGGCACATATGATATAACCTTATCTATATTTAGCATTGTAACCAATTTCTATTCAATGATTACTAGAATGGTCACTTTCATAACAATTAATTGTTCTAGATTGATTATATTCTTCATATTTAGTGTTTGTGAGTTAAACACATATATAAACACATGCATCTGCACACACATGCACACACACACAAGTGTGTGTGTGTGCCAAAACACACACAAGTCCTGACTCTGGTAAAGAAAATTGTGAAGCCTTAGTGATTTCCAAAGAAAAGTGACTTGCAAACTCCCAATTCAAGACTCTTAGAAAAGTGTTTCCGTTACCACCTTAAGAGTGTAGGCAATATCTCTCTAAATTCACTTTTGAAATTTTTCTCCATTATGGTTAAGTGGAAATTAAGAATAAATTAAAGTATAGATTTTAGTCATAATTCTTTCAACATAAACTGAGACTCTGCTTCTCTCAATTTATAAAACACCTAAACAATATTTGTATAATGATCTGTGAAGAGCTTTTGCATTATTGAGGTGGGTGTCATGATCTCTATTTAATAGGAGAGAAAGTTAAGCCCCAGAGATGCTGGATGATTCCTATATTGACATTGTGTGGAAGTGGAGGAATCAGATCGCGAGCTCATGCTTTTTCTACCAAGCTATCTTCACGCAGCAGTTCAGCTATTTGAAATGCAACTACCTATCATAGCACCAAATCTGAAATGGGGATTCTTTATGGGATTCAAGGACTCCCAGCAGTTTTATGGATGGATTTAGGATTATCTGGGATTCCTCCTGAAATTTATAGTAAAGGGAAAAAAAAAAAACGGTGTGCACGTGCATTTTTATGGCACCTGGCTTCAGTTTTCATCCAATTCTTAAAGAGATCAGAGTCCAAAGCAAGAATAAGAACCACAACAGTAGAGGTAAGCAACAAAAGAATGAGCACACAACACCCAGTATTATGTTTTCTGACTATAAAAGTAATATATACTCATCAGAAAAAAATTGGAGTATAAAAATGAATGATAAATAAAAATTGCCTCTAATCCCAACACTAAAACATTTTGGTGTCTTTTTTCTAGTTTTAAAAATATCATTTTACATGAAAATTTGCTATCATATTTTGGCACAGTTTAGTGCTGAGAAGACGCAATTGAGGTAAAAGTGGGTCTATCAAGGATCGTACACTTTAGCTGTATGACCTGGACATCCATCAGAAACTACTCTATTTCTACATGTCTCCAAAAACTCTTTACACCTCAGAGATCACTTCCTTCTAAGTCATATTCTACATGTTCTAAACTCTAGGACCAATTTTTGCCTTAGTGCTCAGAATTTTAGGAAGTCTAGCTAAATAGCTTAAGCCTGAGGGTTCTGGAAGAGTTGCTATTAATCTGCTTCTGATCTTATAATATTCTTCTAAAAACTGCACATGAAAGTAATTTCCAAAGTGTAACACACTTAAGAAATGTACTATTCTAAATTCATGGCATATTCCTGAGCCTAGCCCCTACTTTTTACATAAGATTTGAAAAATTAGATCCTTAAATTATTCCCCCAAGTCCTTCTCAGTAACCTAAATATAAGTTTCCTATTGCTTCTGTAACAAATTACCACAAATTTAGTTGCTTACAACAACATAAATTTATTCTCTCACAGTTCTGGATGTAAGAAGTCCCAAATCAGTCTCACTGACTGGTTTTAGTCAACATATCTACAGAGCTGGTTCTTTCTGGACACTCAGAGGAAAGAATGTGCTTGCTTTTTTATCTTCTAGAGACCAACTTAATTCCATTGCTCATGGTCCTTTCCTTGTATCTTTCTGACTTCTTGCTTCTGTGCTCACATCTACTACTACTGATTCTGTTCCTCCCGCCTCCCTCTTATAAAGGCCCTAGTGATTACATTGGGCTCACCCCGATAATCCAGGATAATCTCTCATCTCAAGATCTTTAATCTAATCATGTCTGCAAATTCCCTCTTACCATGTAAATTAACATATTCACGGGTTGCATGGATTAGGACTTGGTCATCTTTGGGGGCTATTATTCAGTCCACCACACCTACCTTATATCTAAAACACATGGAAATAGAACCCTGCCTAGCATTTGACAATCACCCACCCAACCCCACTACCATGGACAGGGTTAACTGCTCCAGAGTGCCAATTTTTAAATTTGAGTCCTGTTTCCTCCAAATATAATTTTTTAACACCAGCTGGTTACTTGATTGAATCTCTGACTCCTGCCTGGTCCTGTAGCCCCATTGCTTTACTCCTTACTCAGAATGATGTCTTATCATTGGTTAGGCTCTCTGATACCACCTGCTTACTTGAATTTCTTATGACTTGAATTATTTCATCTCCAAGAAAAAAACATACAGTAATTCTCAGAAGTCGTGGAAACAAAGCCGTTTTGCTCCCTTGTGGGTCGTAAGGATACATTTTCTGAGTCCCACATAAATCCATGAAGAAGTTAATTTCTTGAGTTTATAACACGCCTTTCATGAGATTTAGGGCCATGGAATCGAGCTAAATAAAACTAAAGCTAGACATGTGATGCTCTACAAGATGAGATTCGGGGCCTAAGGCTATCACCAAATGAAGGAAATAGATTCTGAGAGTCTTCTTCCCCCATTCCAATTTCATTTTTATGTAGCTGTAGGGGCAGTAGATAATTGCTGTTTCCTTTTAGAAATTTAGGCTAGCTCCTTAGGTAAGAATTTTCCTTAACTGTAGATTTGACACTGACTACAAATGAAAGGTATCATTCAAGTCAAAGATTCTTAAAGGAAGCAGAAATATTTTTCACTGAGTTTGATGTGCACAGGGGAGGAGAAATCTCAGAAAAAGAATAATCTCGGGCAAAACACCATGGAGAGTTTTAAATAAACAAATTTTGGGGCCCTGGTCTCTAAATTTCTCCTTGCTCACTTCTTTGTCCCTTTTGCTCTTTTTATGTTGTCACTCATCTTACCTGCATCTGAGTCGCTATAGAGACTTGAAGCTGGTTTCCAGAGATGAGAGCACCCAATGGCTGCAAGAAGTCTTTGGCTGTGAGTCAAGAATAGTAGCTATTCTACTTTGCAGGTTTTCATACATATATACATATACATATATATATGTACATAAAATTTGAAACCCCAAAACATATCAGTAAATGTATGTCTCCCCAACGAGCAGGGATAAACTGTGCAAACAGAATTATTCTTCCCCCAGGTACCTAATCGATGCAGTCAGTTGGACTGAGGACGAGACAGCTCTGGTCATGCTTATAGGCCTGTGTTCATCTTTTCACAAAATGGGCTTAGTGATCCTCTCAAGAGATTTAGTTCTAGCAGGACAAACCTCTGATTAGTTTATGTCGGGGATTTTTGACTACAAACAGGAGACAGCAATTTAACGTATCTTTACACTACAACGTTTCGATTTTAGCCCTGGGTGCCCTGTTACAAGAGTCAGAGCAGATCCTCAAATGCTGCTTTCTACTTCTCAGGTCCACTTAGGCAGAGATAGACCAGGTGTCCCGCTTCCCGACCTCTGTTGTAGATTCCGTTTCCTGACTGTGAAGCGCTCCTTACGTGCCCTTGGAAGGGGCACTTTACCCTCTCTCAGGAAATGCATGCCCACCGAGTCCCAGCTTCTCAAGCTCCTGGGGGTGATCTTTTTGGCTCCCAAATACTCCCAGTGGTCCCAACACAGCCCTCCTGACTTCAGGGGCTCCATCTTCCCAGGGCCTGGCACGTGCCAACACACCATAGGTACTCAATCAGTGGTTGTCAAAGGAAGAGAATAATAAAAGGCATAGACTCGGGTTCTAGACTTCCGATCTCTTTAATTCTTTACCCAACAGCAAAACACACCTGCCCTTGGTCCCATCCCCCCTCTCATCCTAGGTAGCACTGTAACTTTTCAAAGGATGTGAAAAACAATACCTTCTCTGAAAGAAGTTACTCTTACTCTTGAAGCTCTAAAAGAGGCCAAGGGGCAGAGGCTCGTGGGAGAGGTCTTCAGATTTTTGCTAATCTCAATTAACAGGAAAAATTCCTAATGTGCATCAGAATCATATTTTATTCCTCAATTCTAATAATTTATGGATTTGTGCTGAAATCCTAATTTGTTACATTATATCATTATTCCCTATATTTAAAAGTCAGAACAAGGAGTAACTTTAGAGATGATCTAATCTAATAACCACATTTTGCTGATCGATAAACTCAACCCCAGGGAGGTAAACCAATTCAGGTAATTAATAAGGTAACTGGAAGCAGCTCAAGGCCTGGATTCCATGTCTCCTGATGTCGTGTGCAAGGACCTCTCCATTGCACCTCTTTACTTCCTAGAAGAGCTCGGCTACACTGGAGACGAGTGCCCATTATACTGTCCCCAGAGCAATTCTGGAACACAACTATCCTCTCTCCCTTCTTGTTAAGCACAGCACATTATTTTTTCTCTGCAAATATGCATACTATTCTTAACCTGAGTTATCTATGAATTGCTGTATCTGACATTTGCAAAATGGGACCCTCTTGGTCAATACAGTCATAAAAAAATAACTTGCATAAAGGCATATATCTTAGTTTACATGACCAACTTTCATTCATTCACTCAATTAACAAATCTATTGAGCACTAACTCTCCATCACTATGCTTGACCCAGTATTCAGACATTAGAAAAAGTGATTCTCCCCTCAAGCAGCTCATAGTCTAGGGGAAGGTGGCTGCATATGTATGTGGGACTAAGTGCTATAGATGTGGTGTGTAAAGCTTTCACAAGAAGAGTGGAAAGGAGTCAGTTCAACCTGGTGGGGGTCAGGAAAGTCCTCCTGGAAACAGTAACACTTCAAGCTGAGATTTAAAAGACGGGAGGTATTCGCCAGGTAGACAAGGAGGCATGGGGATTCTAGAGATAAAATGTCAAGTGAGAGAAATCCCAAGGTAAGACAGCTTACCGTGTGAAGGTAAGTGAAACCGTTCTGTACACCAAAAGTATCCAGTCTGTGTAGGGAGAAGGGTACCAAGAGCCTCAGTTGGTGACTATGTTAGGAGTCATATGTCATTTGGAGAAATTTGCATCAGCTGTAGAACCAGCTGAGCCAATAAATATTATCTATTAATTCATGGGGAAATGTTTTTCCATATGGGTTTGCAATATGACCCACTTACTTTCCTGGGTGTTTTCATGTCATCTCACTGTTCTCATGGTGCCCTTTCCCCACACTTTTCTGTTAACCTGAGAAGCAGAGTCCTTGGGGTTAAAATGTACACAAAATAGAATATATGTGTGACATACATCATTCAACATACACGTATATATACATACCCATAACAATAGGCTGAATGGCAGTATAAACAACGTTTATCAGTGGGTCGTGGGTGTGGGTGATAGCTGTTTATATTTTTTTATTCTTTGTACTTTTCCCCCAATTTTTCACAAGGAGCATGTGCTACCTGCACAATCACAAAAGGTTGACTATTTTTAGAAAGAGATGTTGATTTAGAAGAATTAGGAGGGCAACATGTACACAAAGGAGAAAATCCTCATGTTTAGCTGAGGAGCTAGCTATGGATATCCATTAGCGGACTAGATACTTCTTTCTTCTAAATTTCATATAATCCCATCATTCTTTTTAACATGAGAGCATATTCTATTTATGTGGTATCAAGAGATTTGCCTTTAGAACTCTTAAAAATCAAAATCTTTCCCTTTCTGCTTTCAGAGATATAAAATGCTGCTGTTTCAATAAGATCATTTTGAAGAAAGAAAAAACCAACAAAAACGAGAACATCGCTCTCCTTGAAAACTCAAGGTTACAACCTTTAAGACAACCTTCAACATGGCTTTTTAGGATGAGTAATATAATTTGGAATTGAGAGTATTTACAAAGTCTGGTGTCATAAAGAGTAAAATTAATTTCCTGCAATAAAGTGTTGCTCTCTTTATGGCCATACCTTGGCTCCAGGGTAAACAGACTCCATTTAATTTATAGCACACTTGTGTCCCCATATTCCAGTAGTAATGCTGTACTGATAAACACAAAAACGCATCTCTCACTGGGATATCCAGTTCTCATGATGCTCTCTGATTGGTTACACAATCATTCAGAGATTTTCATCACTTTTCCTGGCTAGTTGGTATCAAGAGTCCAATTTCATTTTCTTCACAATAGTACATTATTTTATACTGTAACAACCCTTGCATTTTCAGTCTAGATTAAAACACACAGAGACACATACACACACAGTTAAATAAATATTGCTAAACCCTCTGGGTCTGTCAAGGAAAGTAGAAATGACTGCTTCCACATAGAGTTCCAGAGACAAGTTTGTTAAACTCACATTTACCCTTCTGCTCAGAATTTCTCGAGGAAGGGGTTTTAAAATCACCTCATCCTATTTTGTTCTAACAACCTTGTTAAGAGGCTGTCTGATTTCCACTTGAACTCTCCAATGATTTAGAACTCAACAATTTGAGAGTCACCCTCTCCTTTTTCAGATGGCTGGAATTTTAGAATGCCTTTCCCAGGATTGATCACAAAGACTGATTTTAGATTGCCCACTGGAACAAAATAGATTTCCCTCTTCCGCGTCATAGTTCTTAAGTATTTTATTACAACACATAATATTCCCTCTATTTCTATCCCTCTAGTTTCAGTATATTTAAATGACCTTGACCCCCCCTAAGAGCTATCACTGAGGTCACACAAAAACTATAGGTTTTACTTACTTGTCTATCAACAGTTTCTGCTTATCTCTAGAATTCAAATGAATCCTTTTTTCTTGCCTTCTCTTCTGTGTTGCCCTTGGCTTCCTAAGTCCTCACATCCCACCCTCGCATTATCTCAGTTCCAAGTCTTAACACCCATTTTTCCTCTAGGTCTTTGATTGGCAATTCAGTTAGCAGTTTACGCTCACTTCCCTTGGCACTTCAGAATATACTTTTTGATGTTCTCTTTAATCGTAAACACTGAAAGCTCAAAATGAGGCTTCATTTATTTTAATTCTCTTAGAAGCTTTGGACTGGCTGCTCATCTCTCTCCTCCTCCACCATGTTTGAAAGATAAGGGAGATTTTCAGCTTCACTAAGTCAGGGACCTCGTCTGTTTTGCTCACTGCTCACACAATAAACCCCCAGAGCCTAGCATCACACTTGGTCCCAGCAGTGATTCAGTGACTAGTTGTTGCATAACTTGGAAGGTTGATTTCCTCTGGGTAAGCAGGACAGGGTGCTGATGGCCATGTTAACCCTCAGATCAGGACTTCACACTATGGAGACAAGGGGGGTAAAGATCTCAGTGGGTCTGGACCCTTCACTGTGCCAAGTGGCTGGAGATCATGGTTGACCTATCCTGAACTTCCCCATTGCACCCTAAGTCTTCTTCACCTCATTTCCTCTTATAATTAGTTCATTATTTCAGTCCAGTGGAGCTCCATAGCTGCTGCTCCATAGTGAGTCTCCTATGAGACTCACATAGGAAACTTTCAGAAAGAATCTCTAGGAGTGCGTGCATCCTAAGCATAAGAACGTTCTCTAAAAGACCTCCAAGATCAATTTCAAATATTAAGATATTATGTAAATGATCATAACATTCCATTAAAATCAATAATATATTTTTTCAAAGATTTTGTGGAAACATTATTTCTTTCATGTGCCAACCTATAGCATTGCTCTGCAATTTTTCTCTTAGCCCATGGAAAACAAAGTCATTTAATGGAAGACAGTGTGGCCCTCATTTTGAGCTCATTGGAAAAGGGGCATGTTGTTCTCCCACCATTTTTTTAAAAGAACTATAAATACATAACACAGACAATATCATCCCATAATCTCATGGGGATAGCTCTGGGGAAACTCTGGTTCTTGCGTCTCATGTTACCTACTGGCTGAGTTGAATTAGGCTAAGGTCAAGTTTTCTAAAATGAAATTATTTTTTTATAAATGAAGTTATTTGTCAATCAGTTGCCCTCATCCACTTTTTCTAAGCTTCTCCTCTTTTTTTTTTTAATTACAGTAAAATTAAATAAAAAAAATAAAGCACTTAGGAAGACTTTTAGGGCAAGAAGCAGGTTCTAAAATTCTAGGTCAAGACATTTTTTTGCCTCACTATTTAACACAGGGAACAAATTTAAAGGGAAAGGAAAACCCCAGTCAAATGATTTTGAAGTCAAATTTGGTGATAGATAGAAGCCAAGGGGAAGACAGAACCAGCTGACCAGCTATAGTGACACCCTGAAGTCCTCTTTTCTCTCACTTCTGTCTCTCTTTCCTTTTCTAAAAACGATATTTTTTTAGCTTAATTTTTTTACTCTATCCATTTCTATCTGTCTTAATCGATCATAGTCTAGAAATGAATGAATTATCATTAATTCCATTGGTGATATTTTATATATTTTCTTATTATTTTAAAAGCTGAGTTGAATTAGTTTTATATATTAAAACTAAACAAAATTACTGATGTCCTTTTTCCTTAAAACACAATTTTTATGTTTGTGGTAGAACTCACTATCTACCCACCTCTTACATCCATTGTTCATGGTGTAAATGCTTTAATAGCAATAAAGAAGAAATTGTTCACTATAAGATTTTCAGATTGTCTTTTGTCAATAAATATTTGTCGAATCAGATTGAATTAATGTTATTAATTACATATTGATGTACGTATTGAATTAGTGGCTTTAATTTTACATATTATTTTTATAATTTTCTTTACAATTTAAATAACTGAGTATTAGTCTAAGTATTATTACTGCTTTTATTGTATGTACATAAATATGCATATTACATATATATATACATTTTTTGTTTTTTTTACAAGTATGACTCAGAGTAGATAACACATTCTAATTTTACAGTTGATTCATTTGGAATTGTAATTGCTGACAGAGAATGAAACTAAAAACTTCCATATCCAACTAGGATAATATTCTCAAGTGATGACTTTTCTAATAGCCAAGGGAAAATAAGAAACATTTTAAATACTTGCTAGTTTCAGACTTTTAATATGTTCCATCACCAAGGCAAGCAAATAGGCCTTGAATAAGTCAGTGACCCGCAAGATGGAAGACCTTGATTTGAGAAATAAATGTGCTTGATGCAACATCAGAAAGCAGACTCCAAGCTGCCGTGGTATGAGATGGCAGCTGGTTCTTCCAAACACAATGGAAGGAAACAAGCCAAATGTCTGTCAATAGGAGAGTGTAAAACCAACTGTAGTATATTCATACACGTTAGTACTTCTCCTCAGTTCAAGAGAATACCACATGACTGCTACACACAATAACTGAATAAACCTCAAAAACATTATGTTGAGCAGTTCAAGAAGCCAGACAGAAATGGGTACAGTCATGACTTCATTTAAAAAGTGGAATCTGATATCTGTAGACATCAGAAGAGTCTTTGTCTCCAAGCTGGGGGATATTGATCGAAAAGGGCAACAGGAACCTTTCTGGGATAATAGAAACATTCTTTGCCTTGATCTGAGTAATAGTTATAGGGATATGTACATTTGCCAAGATTCATTGAGCTGAACAGCTAAAACTTCTGCATTTTACTTTGTGTATTTACACTTCAATAAAGTACTATTAGAAGACAACAAATAACAACAGCAAAAGCATCTACACGAATGAGCCGGTAGCCCTGTGCACAAATATAGCATCTGGAGATTTTCTGGAAGGCCACACTGCCCCACATTCTACACTATTATCTTTGCTAAAGGCCCTCTGACAGGGGGTGGAGATTGGGGGAATATAATGTCCTCCTGCTGTAGACTGTCGGGTGGTTGGGTAGTTTCACAGTCCAAACTGTTACAAAGGACATTCAGTTTTAGACTCACAGAGATATAAAAAGACTTGTTGGGGCTATAGATATAGTACACTGACATCAAAGAAAAGAAATGACAGTTACATTTTAATAAAATGCATTTTAATAGAACATTTCCTACTAAAGTTGAAACGATAACAAAGCTCATCACTTTCTACAATTAGTCTTATGCAAATTGTGACTGATTGATGTCAGACCAATATCTTCCTTTCAACCTCTTCAGAGCTGCATCCAGCAGGCTCTTGGTCCCTGATCTCCACTGTTGAGTGCTCTCTAACCAGGCAAGGCTGACCCCTTACACCCTACCAACAGTCCCACTAGTGCTTCTTGGTCCTGATACCCAAGCCGTCCCCAACCCAACCCCAATATGCACACAACATACACAAAACTCTAAATGCATACAGGCATCTGTCCAGCAAATTGTCTCTTTTCCTCACGGGGCTTCTAGGTGGTCATCTAGCTACTGTGACCAATCAATCTTTTCCTGCTCAGGTAAGATGTTTTAATTGTTAATAAGAGATTTTTAAACATAATGTTTAATCTCAAAGGAATAAGACATTGGTAGTCCTGTAGCACGTCAATGAAGGGGGAGATTTTGAAGGCTGGATGGTGTTGGCAGAAACGATCTTTCTAGGATCTCAAACGTCCTGCATGAACTAATATTTATTGAGTGCCAGGCACAGAACTGGACCCTTAGCAGACCTTATCTCTTTTAATCCTTGAGACAGCCTTCTGAAGGAGCGATCCTCCCTTCTATTCCCCAGATGGGGAAGCAAGTATGCTGCAGTTCACAGCATCTGTAATTTCCTGAGACCAGATCAAAGTTGCTGCTTAACGTCCCAACCATTTAAGCCATAGGCATTCATGTAACAAAGGAATGAAGAGAACTTCACAGAGTATTCGTTTGGAAGGACACTTTTAGTAGTGATTTACTGAGAAGAGTTGAGTTTTGAGGGATGCACTAATCCTACCGCTTGCCTCCAGGGGCCTGGAAGACCATGCTTCAGGCCATGTCCCATTCCCCGACACAGCGCCGAGTAATACAGTCACTATGATTTCCAGAACCCAAGTCAGTCCCCAGTGTTATCCTTCTAAATATGAGAGGCAGACCATGTGGAAAGAAAATGTTGGCATTTCAAGGGCATTTCAACTGTTTGTGGAAATCATGGGATAAAATATTTTAATTAGTGTCTGACCCAAAAGATCCAAAATCTAGGGCCACTATGCCAAGTCAGCACCAGAAATCTACCCTCTGGGAGCTTAGCTGCTCTCTTCCTGTAGATCTCCTGTTTTCCAGAGCAAAATGAGTCATGTTGTTCATTTACCACTTTCTCCTCAATACTTAATACATGCAGTAGATTGTCCACAATATTTGTTGGAAGAATAAACGAAGGATTGCATGAATGAGAGTATATACCCAGAACACATGGTTGAATCAGTTGCTACAAAGCCTTAATTTACCCTCCATGGGATGTTTGCAAATGCATGTTCTTTTTCTCGACAGGAAAATTAGTGAGCATATAGGAGTAAATCAGCTCAGAAAGGTCAGATTAAAGGGGTGGGGATAGGGGTTCCTGGACCACCAGCACAGTGAGGACCGTTTCATACAACTTGAAATACACATAAAATCCCCTTCTAAAAAGGATGGCACAAATTTGTCACAGCACCTCCAAACCTGCCTCGTCCCTGAAAGGTGTTTGAGAAGATTTGAAACCCACTGTCACTGTGGATAAAATTCTCTCTTTGCTTCTATCTCCTTGTATGGATTAATGGAACCTCGTGAGGATAATGAATGTATTAGAATAACTCCTTGGTTACATGACATTAACATGCAAGCTCTCTGTTCTGGGCCAAATTGTGTTTGCCCAAGATTCATATGTTGAAGCTCTAACCCACAGTACCTCAGAATGTGAGTATATTTGGAGATAGGGTCTCTAAAGAGGTGAGTAGGTTAAAATCAGTATGACTGGTGTCCTTGTAAAAGAGGAAATTTGGACACAAAGAGAGACACCAGGGATGTGTGCACAGAGAAAAGACCATGTGAGGACACAGCGAGCAGGTGGCTGTCTACAAGCCAAGGAGAAAGGCTCAGGAGAAAACAAACCTGCCAACATCTTGATATTGGGCTTCCAGCCTTCAGAACTGTGAGAAGACAAATTTCTGTGGTTTCAGCCACCCAGACTGTGCTACATTTTATGGCATCCTTAGGAAACTAATACACTATTAGAAAACAAACTCACTCTTCTGTTAAAAGAAAAAACTCTGAAGTCGAGAAGGCCCTCCTTCACACCCCTGATGCTGCTTAGTCAAGCGATTGCTTTATACATGCTTTCTGACAAGGTGTCGGAGGCCGGATCCTTCTCTGGCTCTGCCAACAATGTAGTGCTGTGCTGACATCCATGGGTGCAGGAACAGACAACTCATCAAGCTTTCATGTGTGGCTTTGCAATCTGGTCTTGGAAACTAAATCGTTTTGTGAATATAAAGCACCATCCCCATACAGCCAGAGACCACTTTCGGCTATTTGCTGAATGCACAACGATGAAATTCACTGGCATGAAGAGAGGCTCATCATGTGTATCTACCAGGAATCATTTCTCTTAACCAAGCGCTGTTAAAATTAATTATGATAAACATCTGGTGAAGAATGTCTTCATAAAATTAACGTTTACAATTATTCCCTCTGCTTTTACCTTTTGGGTTGATATTACATACGAACATAGGAAGAATATTTATTTAGTTCCTAATAAAAATCGCTACTAAGATAACATCATGGCATGTTTCTCCTAATAAAATCCAGGCCAAAAAGAAAATCGCACTCAAATAAAACTAGTATTTATTTTTTCCTTTTATCAGTCAATAAGAATAACATAACTTATTTTCCTTTTAAATTTGTCCCCTTGGAATCTCAAAGCTAAAGGTGTTCTTTAAATATAATTGCTATCTTCAGCCTGGATTTCTGGTATGTGGCTCTCCCTCGTCACTTTATGTCGTTTAGTCTTCAGTCATTAAACTAACAATAGGCCAAACTACGTTTTTTCCCCATAAGCTTCTTCAAATCCTTTCCTAGAATTAGATAGGACATAATAATAAATAAGAACTATATTTCTGAGAAAAAGGAATTTATCCAGGAACAGTGGTTCTCCACTGGGAAGATTTTGTCCCTCAGGGCATATTTGGCAAGGTCGGGAGACCTTTTTAGTTGTCACAACTGGAGGTGATGAGATCTGCTGGCATCTAGTGGGTAGAAGCCAAGGATGCTGCTAAACATTGTATATTACTTCCCACAGCAACAAATTATCCACCTAAAATGTCAATAGTGCCAAAGTTGAATAACCTTGTCTTAGAGCTAGTGCATTTGCAACATTAGAATAGCTTGGTAAGGCCTTAGTTGAACACTCAATGTTTGATGAATGAATCAAGTCTGATGAGTTTCAGATTCTATATCGATCTCTAACTTTTCCCACACTACACTTTCTAGTTCCAGAGAAACAATCACTCAATAGAATTCTGCACATTGCATAGACATTCTGGCCTTGCCTCTTTTTCTCTGAGAATCGGAGGCAGGGCTTATCCAGCCCTCCTGGAAATAGCTTTCAAGTTATTAACAGCACCAGTACACAAACTCATGAATGACGATTAGAAATGGCTTGAAGTTGTAGTCTCAGTCCATCCCCTCCTTTATTTTTCTCTGACTTCCCGTGATTCCAAGAGTGAAAGCACATCTTTTCTGAACATTATCCCTGACTGTAACCCAACTCTCACCTTGAGTAAGGATGAGCGAAGTTAGAATTAGGCCAGCAAGTCCCTGGGGAGTTACTGCAGTAACTAAAATGCACCTCAGGCCATAGTTAGATTGCATCTTGGGTAATATAGCTTTGTAAAAATCTCCTCACCATGCACTGAAGGTACACAGTCTTTCATCTTCTTCCTTGTTCCTGATTCATATAGACTACAAATGCCAATCGGTTTGTACAACAGCACTATCAGCCTGAAATAGTCTCAGTGTGAGGAGAATTCAATGTGTGTAGCCTTACTGTTTGTATTCAATCTCGTTTATGGGGAAAAAAGCTGCGGGGTCCAAAGACCACCAAACACTCCTATTAAATGGAGATGGGGCAAAGAACTGGCATGCTTTGGAGGGAAAAAGCATGAAGGGAGGGGTCAGAAAGTGAAAGTACCACGAGGTCCAAGAGAAAGAGCGGGAAGAGGCAGTGGAGGAGAGACATAGAATATTGCAAACGGACGTATTATGGCAGACACAACAAGGTAATTCAAAGAGCTCTGGAGTGGGATGCAGAATTTCCTGGGTTCTTTTCCTCCTTAAATTGGCAAAATGGCCTTGGGCAAGCACTTAGCCCCTCTGGACCTGCAAAGTAGAGGATTACCTTGAATGATCTTGATTAAAGTCTAGTATATATCTAGTTCTATCTGTGCCTTGAGTTGGCTAGCAAGAAACTCAGTAATCCACGTGCCTAAATAAGCAGGCTCTTGAGTATAGGATAAAGTGCAGAAGAGCAGTTTAAAAGGGTGATTGGGAGGGTGAAATAAGGTCACCTCTTCCTCGGAAGTATGTAGGGAGGCAGTGGTTAAGGAGAGAGGAAGGTAGGCACAGGCATTCAATGGAGCCATAATTCTTCAGTGGGAGATTAGTGGGAAAGGTATTCCCTGTGCTCACTTGTCCTTTCCAAGGTGAAATGCAAAACAGTACAGGGAGACAGAGTGGCCTACTTTCTATTCTTCCAGCACACAAAGCTTGAGCCTTTGGCACAAATTGCTTTTTCTATTTGAGATACTTGGTAGGGCCTGCCCTCTGCTGTCATTCAGGTTGCCATTCCAACATCATCTCCTCAGAGAGATCTTCCCTGCCCATCCAATTTAAAGTAACCACCAATCTAAAGTAACTACTGCACTCTGTAGATCTCATCCTATTTTCCTTGTCTGCTGAGATCTTTTGTCAGTGTGATATGTCGTCTTGATTTTTGTCTTTATGCACTTGTGATTTTTCTCCCTCCATGAGAACAGAAGCCTCAACTGTCTCATTTGTTGCTCTGTTGCCAGCAAGTAGCATAGAGTAAAATTCAATAAACATTTATTGACTGAATAAATGCATATGAAATGCTGCAAATAAAATTTGCATGTGAGGAGATCTGGAAGAAGACCAAAAGTGGAAACAGAATACGGTAAGACCAGATAAAGTCCCTAGAGAAGTAAGACTCCCATTAGGCGGCGCCTGTAAGACTTAGAAAGGCGACAGAGCTTGATTCTGCAGGTCAAGTCATGAAAGAATAACCTCGTGAACAGAAAGCAGCAAAATTGTCGAGAGGCTGCTGTTATCAGCCTACCCAGGCTTGGTGCCCAGAGGCCTACAGTTTCAAATCTCAAAGAATGGGATTTATTGCTAAGCAAGAACAAAGTAGGTACAGGGCCGCAACATTTCCATATAATTTAACATTCTTCATCAATATGCATAGTCGTGGAGTAGGTTGTATGCTCCTTGTTATAGCTGTAGCAACTCACTCTCAAAGCTAATAAACACTGAAATTCTACACTAGCTCTTAAGCATCCACGCTAAATGTCTATCACTGCGGTAAATTGCTATTTGTTGATTTCCATAAATTATACCAACCCATGATAAGACCATATTATCCACGCATCCTAATAATTTTTTTCCCTACAGCAAAAATACTTCTAGTTCTTACCATATACAAGTACAAATTTTAAGGAGAAATTTAGAAGAGGAGGAAAAATCTTCTTCAGTTTCAGCAAGTTTCCTGATAGTTAAAATTTGCTGAGCCCTCTGCCGCCTGTTTTTAGCATTGAAATCCAAGAAGCTTTTCTAAAGCACATGGAAATCTTGGAAAAGAAATAATTTCTAGCTAGATTTTTCTACAACTGTCCAGTTAAGTAAATTAAATTCTTAGATTACAAAATGTGCTCCAAAGCTTTAGCAAACTGAATTGTCCTTAAATATTTTGAATAAATTAAGGGAAAAAATTCCATTTCAGTAGTCTTCTACTCTTCCTCTTCCAAACCTATGTTGAATGTCCTGAAAAGAATAAGGCCAGGTAGACTTTTGGTAAGTTACTGTTTGAAATGATCAAAAAAAAAAATTCAGTTGCATCACCATAAAATAATAATTGACTTTATTTGATAACACTGAATACAAACTTCTTTCTATGAAATTACATTTTCTACTCCCTTAATATATTAAACCTCAATTATCTTATAATAGAAAGTGTTACCATGTTGTATTCTGAGATTTATAGAGGCAAATTGTTGCATTGTTAGATTTATAGAGACAAATCGTTAATTGATTATTGGACCAATAGAAAACTAACATTTTTTTAAAACCACAGTGATATCCTTTCAGGTATTTGTCTTAAAACCCTTACCCGAAATCGCATCCTGATGAAGGCAAAATGTTATTCCTCACACAGAATAACTGTATAAGGGATGGTGCAATTACCTGATTTGCCAGCAGTGGACACTGTTACTCTAGTTATCATCACAGAGTGACTAGGGAAAAGCCTGCTTAACATCTCAGGAAATGCCTGCTCTTTACTCTGTTAGATAGAGCAGGAGTCAGTACATTGGTGACTATTCTGGAAAAATAATCAAATAAATTTTAGAAAAAAATGTCAGTGTTATTCTTGGACACCCAAAGATTATTAAGAACTAAATATTTACGTTTAAAAATAAAGTTAGCGTTTGATTTTTTAATTTATGGAACATATCTATTAGCTGCAGACTATCCAATCATCATCACTTTCAAGGGTATCTTATGCATCTTCAAAAGGTCTCTCTCTGAGAAAATGCTGACAGGGGTGTAAGAAACACACTGAACTGACAGTCAGTGGCCCAGGTCTCAGTCCTGGGTTCCCACAAACTAGCTCTGCAACCCTAGATAGATCATCAGTCCTCTCTGATCTTGGTCATTTCTTCTCTGTAAAGGAAGTAAGTAACTAGCACATCACCAAGAGCTCCTACACTGATGTCTGTGTTTCCATGACTCTCTCAGGACGGACTAGAACAGAAAGCCTTTCCTACACTTGTATAATCAGGTAAGGTGTTACACGCTTATAAAACAGTTACTCCATCTGTAATGAGGCCAGAAACATAAGCTCCAGCCCTCAGGGAAGCATAATGGAAATCAACCTGCAGAGCTAAGGGAAATCAGGCAGTGGGCTCAAAATAGAAAGCCTCTTCCTCTCCACTTTCTACCCTGCACAGCAGAGGTGCGCAGCTGGCCCTCTTGCTTGTTTACCATGTGCCAAGTAGGTATTATTTCCATTTTATAGATGAGGAAACTGAGCCACAAAAATTAATATCTAGTCCACAGATAACAGTTAGTAAGTATTGGATCTGAATCTTGAATCTAGGCAGTCTAGCTGGGAAGCCTATGCTCTTAAACCACCAGGTTCTGCTCTTCTTGGTTCCATACTGACTCTCAGTACAACATTCTACATATGTCTGCTGCCATCTACTAGATTGTGAATGGCTTCAGGACAGAAAAAAGAGCAGCATGGTGGAAATACGTGGGTATCGACCAGTGGCTCTCAACTCTGGGTGATATCCCGCTCTTCTCAAGGGACATTTGGTAATATCTGGAGACATTTTCAGTTGTCGCCATGGAGGGAGAGGTGCTACTGGTATCTAGTGAGTAGAAGCCAGGGATGCTGCTACACATTCTATAATGCTCAGGACAGCCCCCGCAACAAAGAATTACTCAGCTCAAAATGTCAATAGTCCTAAGGTTGGAAACACTGTTCTGGAGTAAGAGAAATTGGGTTTGAATCTCATCTCTGCCACTTACCAGAACGCGTGTTGTGTGAACTTGCGCCATTTGCTTAAGCTCCCCTGAACCTCTGTCTCCTCCCTTAAAAATGGTGAAAAATAATATCTACCTGACAATCGCGGCCATAGGAAGAACTGAATGCTTTTTAACTGTGAAGTTAATATTTTCAAAGGTAGTGCCAAAGAACAGAGGTTTTGAGGTCAAAGGGGCATGAGATCTTCCACCCTCCAAGCCCCCACTTTCTTCCTCTACTGAAAAAATTGGGGGGAGGGATTTCTACCCCACACAGTTTTCCTCAGGATCAAATGAGGTAATGCAAAGATCCTCTCATAATGTCACATAATATATCCCTAAAACCGATTATTTCCACCCTCCAATGTAAGTATGTGTATATTATTTTTTCCTACTTCGTATGCAAACCCCACTCTCCTCAAACTACATTCCTTCCTTCCCAAACCAAACCCAGTTTTGTTCACTTATCTACCTTAGTTCAGACAGCCAAGTGCCTTGGGAAATGACCCACCCCTCAAATTGAGAAATAAGCCTCCATTGAATTGATCCAAGGTCAATCTAATCCACCTCTCCAGTAAGAGATTAAGCATCAGCCATGTGACCTAGTTCTGGCCAATAAACTCAGGAGGCTTTGGAGAAAAGTGTTTTCATTCCTAAGAAGTAGTCCCAGGAAGAGACAATCTCATTTGCCCCCTGGGTGTTGCTTCTGTTATGGTGCCAGAAACTGCTGTAGCAATTTTGCTACCAGCCTGAGGAGGAAAGCAACTCCACAGATGGCAGGACAGGGAAATGGGCAGATCTGAAAGATGGAATTTGAGAATATAGTTGAACTATTGAGTCAGCCATGTGGACTGCGTTCCCTTTGGACTTACTGCAATGTTCAAGAATAAATTTTCTTATTCTTTAAACCAGTTTGATTCAGAGTTTCTGTTACCTGTAGTCAAAAAAACATCCAAACTGGTACAAGTGAAGCCTGGGACCCTGCCTCTGTGCCACAGTCCACCAGCATTCCACCATAAGACAGATTTCACCCCATCTCCTGGAACAATTATGGGTGGCCAACTAGTCTAACAGTCATTATGAAATAGAATTGGAATAGAGCAATAGCAAGGGGCTTTTCGCCCTTTTATTCAATCATTTTTTTAAAAACTGTGCTAAAATATACATAATATAAAATTTACCATTTGTAAGTGTATAGTTTAATGGTATTAAGTACATTAACACTGTTCTAACATAACCACCATCCATTGCTAGAACTTTTCAACTTAGAAAACTAAAATTCTGTATCTATTAAATACTAACACTCTGTTTCCCCTCCTCCCAGACCCTGGCAATTACTATCTGTCTCTATGAGTCTGACTATTCTAGGTACCTCTTATAAGTGGAATCATACAATATTTGTCCTTTTGTGACTGGCTTATTTCACTTAGCATAATGTCCTCAAGTTTCATCCATATTGCAGTGTGTGTCAGAATGTCCTTTTTTTAGGAATGAATAATATTGTATGCACCATATTTTGTTCATCTATTCATTGATCAATGGATACTTGAGTTACTTCTGGTTTTTGGCTATTGTGAAAAATGCTGTTATACACATGGGTGTAAATAGCAAGTTTTAATATGGCAGACAATTTTTAATCTTCAATGCATATTTGATAGTCTCAATCAGAGGTTGGTAAACTATGACCCTTGTGCCAAATCTGGCCTGATGTCTAGTTTTTTGTGTGTTTGCTTGTTCTCTGAGGAAGATTTGCCCTGAGCTAACATCTGTGCCAATTTTCCTCTATTTTGTGTGTGGGTCGCTGCCACAGCATGGCTGCCAAGGAGTGGTGTAGGTCTGTGCCTGGGAACTGAACCCAGGCCACTGAAGCAGAGTGAAACTTAACCACTAGGCTATGGGGCCAGGCTTCTGATGTCTGTTTTTATAAATAAAGTTTTATTGGAGCACAGCTAGGCCCATTTGTTTACATATCATCTAACATATCGTTTACATATTGCTTTCCTGTTACAGTACAGAGTGGAGCAGTGATGACAGAGACCACCTGGACAGAAAAATTTGACGTATTTACTCTCCGGCCCTTTACACAAAAATTGTACTGACCCCTGGTCTAAATGGCATTTGATGAACTAGACATATAACTGATCTCCTGCCTCCCGTATTGTCCACCTATCCTTCCTACCCCCAGTTCATTATCTACAAGACTAAAAGAGTATGTTTTCTAAAATGCAAATTCTACTCCACCCATCTGATTTAAGAACTTCAATAGTTTCTGATCACCTGCACAGGTGGAGCCACAGCTCCTTGGAAGGCCATCTGTAAGACCCACAATCCCATCCCTTCCCACCTCCCTCTGCCTCTTCAAGCATTAGCAATTGGCCTTTACTCAATCTTGAGTGCATCACTCCCTCTAAGAAAGCTCTCCTTAATCCTCAAGAACCTTGCCTAGCACAAATTAGTTGTGCAGTTAATGTTTACTGAATAGACAAATGAATTAAAAAATATTTTACCACATCACAGCTGTCTCTTGGAGAGGTTTGTTTTTACCCTTTTGTTATTTTGGTTTTTGACAATTGTCTCAGCCAGCCGAAAGTGACAAATAGAAAGTGCCTGAAAAAGACTGGGAACTGCTGATGGATTTCATCATCCTTAGGGGCCCCAAAACTCAGAATGGTCACACACAATGAATCCTTTAGAGATCGTTGGACTATGTATTTTTATAATTAGCTTACATTTTAATTTTTGTGTTTTAAAATTATACGTTTTCAATACAAGTAATAAGTACCACACAAAAGTGTTTGTTCTATTTTAAATTCCATTTATTGCCCTGAAAAGCAAACTGCTGCACAATATTAGAAATAGGAATTGATAACATATCATGTCAACATAGCTGCACTCATGAAATACAGATCTGGTAAAAATCCATTCTATATATCACTTCCGTAAACAGTATGATATTATCACTTATGGTTGTTAAAATACTACTATATTATCTAGAGAGTTAACTTTTACAAATATTTTTCTATATTGAACCTAGTGAGGTTATTATATATTATACCTTGAGGAAGAACTCTGTGGTTCCCAGAGTTTTTAATCCAAAAATAAAAGTAATATGTAAAAGGAAATAATCTGGCAATTTAATGGTAGAAAAAGACCTTTTAAAATAGAAGGATTCTCCCAGGGCAATTAAAGAGCAAATAAAACTTTAAAACTTCACTTTTAAAGAAAGGAAAACTTTGTTGAGAGGCAATGACCTCCAAGTAGGCCATTTGCATACCTTTCTAATACAATTTTGTCTTTTGTCAACTCTGAGAGATGTATTCAAAAGCTCCTCTAATTATGTTAAAATTTAGCAATGGTCTATAATAAAAGTGAAGATGAAGCAAAGACATATGGGCATATTTTCTGTAGGGCATATATATATATATTATTATTGGAGATTTTTTTCATTATCAGTAGTTAATTTATTAGTCATTAAAATGAATTTTAAAATATATCAGGTTTCATTGCCCAATATACAGCATGACAAATGCACATTGAGAATTAGAATTTGTTAAACAATTTCATAGGAATGACTGAGAAAGAGAAGAGAGAGAGAGATGGCTACATAACATTTCCACTATCAAAGGGCAGATTCTAGATTTCTCTAATGAAGTCAGCTTAATCACAAATGCAGATATTAAAATGAGTTCATTAGCAATGATATCAAATGAGTTCCCAATGCACAAGCCCCCTTAAGGACAAAGAAGCAAATGTTAGAGAGGTTTTCTCTTCTTTTAAAAAAAGGAGAAATAAGGAGTTTGACACAGAATTTTCACATTTGCAAATGTTTTTATAACTAATACAATTATCAAACATTCCTGGGATAGGACACATACTAGCTCTAATTTGCCCTAAAATTCTGAAATACAAACATAATCTTCTTCCAACTTTACAGCACTGTTTTTTGTTTTTGACTAAGTGTCCCATACACTAAGCTCAATTCAAGTGACTATGATGGTCTCATTTGCAGCAATGTGAAGACATGTAAAAGAGAGAAGACTGATTTCCTTTCTCTTTTCTTTGCGTGTGAGTGTTGTGGTGAGGGGGAGCAATTACAGGAATTATATAATGGACTAGAAGATAATGGCACTGATCCTACCTCATTAGTGGTTTCACTATCTTACACTTAGAGCCAACATTTTTTTCTTCCAGGAAACTTTCCTTGTAATAATCCAGAACCCTGTCCTACTCCCTAACACAATCACTGTCCAATGTGGACTTCCATGAAGAGACAGTCTGATGAGTACTGGTTGTGATCCCATCTATCTACAAAGTTTCTTTAATATTCATCCCCAATGCGTGTCACAGCTGCTCAGTTGTAGGCCAGCAGAAACCTGAGGATCTGTCTGTGCTAGTAGTCCTTAGGGGCCACTGGGGTACCATTTAGCAAATGAATGCCGTTTACAGATACTATTAATTTGTTAAGTGCTGAAAAGTAAACAGAAAAGAAATTCAGTAAAGGCACATTGGTGCTTAGAAATGCCCGCCCTTTAGTTATTGTACCATGGGGATTTAAAAGAGGTCATGCGCTTCCCCAAATGCCTAAATTTTCCCCCAGAAGGATATTGACTTATTAAAAAGGATCTAAAGAAGAGTTAGTAAAAGATTTTGAATTGCTTGGTATGGAAGACATTAAGTTTTCACCAAACAGCATCCCACCCATTTTTGTCAAGAGAATCTGATTTTGTTCGCTGTGGCAATATGCTCAACCCCAAGGAATGAAATACAGTTGCTCTAAGCCAGCTATGGCTAGCCCATCTCCCTTTTCTAGAAACTCATTTCTCCGGTTTCCCTTGCAGATATGTCCAGTTAGGGGACCCAGTTACTGGCCAATGAGATGTAAAGGGGAGTCTTCTGGGGTAGAATGGGGTGTGATAGGAGGAGTGCTGGAAAGATTTTTGTTTTCCTCCTTGATTAAATGATAACCCATTTTGCCTGGCCCTTTCCTTTCTGTAGGGGATGTCAGTATAAGTAAGAGATGCCTGGAGCTCTGGCTGTCGTCTTGTAACTATGAGGTGCCCAATGAGGATAGGAAGTGCTGAGTTTCTAAGTCATTCATGGAGTTATCACTGAACAAGCCTAGAATGACCTCCCTGCAGACTTTCCAATTTAAAAAAACACATATTCTTATAGTAGATTATGTTACTAGTAGTTGGCTATTCTGTTACTTGTAGCTGAATGCCTCCTAACTGATACACTTAGGTGTTTTCTAGGTGTAAATAAAATTGTAAGGTAGCAATGTTAGTGATCCTTAGAGGAGTTTAACTCAGGACCTCCAGGGATAGGAATATAGTACAAACTTGTACTGATTTGTGTCGTTTTAATCTTCTCTATTGGTTAATGAAATCCTTAGTGGTGGAAAGCATGCCTTTTACTGTCTTTTAATATCCTGTCTGTAGACACTACACCTGGAGTAAGGTACTTGAGCAATACTCAAGGAAAATTTGAATAACTGTCAGCCCAGTAATGTCAAAAAATGTACCACCACTGAACTCAGCCTCTCAGCAATCTCTTTTTATGCAATCACATCCTCAAAATACCTTTTAACTCAAAAGGAAAAGCTAGTCAAGCAACGTCTTTGCCCTTAGTCAGTTTTGGTTTTGAATGCCCAATTCAATTCTAAAAATATGTCCAATCATAAAATTAAACAGACGTAGTTCTTTTCATTTAGGAGTTTTCAAGCTAATGGGAGAAGAAGAGATCTGAAGAATTAAAAAGAAAATGGTAGGTTAAAATGGCCAAAACAAAAAATGGCACAATAGCAGAAAAGGAAGGAGGTTATTCCTGACTGTAGTGTTCAGACTCTAAAGAAGAGAAAGGAGCTCAGCTCCATCTTGAAAGTTATTGGTTTTCAATATGTAAAACACATCTATCCAGTTAAAGTAGGGGTGAAGAATGAAGATTCTAAGAGAATAGCCAGAGCAACGGCATGGATTTTTGACAAAATACATGATACTAAGGGAGTATGGTAGAATAAACAGCTATTTGAGGTCGTGTGACAGAAATCCTTATAGTTCAGGTTAATTGTTCCTAATTAAGAAAATAATGTAAAATTGCCTACAGTTTGTGGCCAAAGAGTTATGTTAATCTGATGGGATGCAGGTGTAGAACAAGGTTACATGAGTAAAGAGGTATTATTAGCAGTATGGAGTGCAAGTCAAGAGGCTTTACCAGTCTAAGAAGATAGTGATGCAAGTCTAAGTATAGACCATGGCTGTGCAAATAGGAAGAGAAAGAATTTAACTCTGTCGTCTCAGTTTCCCCAGCACCCAATTATAATCTGTAAACTGGACAATTTCAGAAATTAAAACAATAAAAAAAATCATATTGCTTTTACGTATTAAATGGATTCGAGGAGCTTGGAAACATTAAGAAGTAGAGTAGAAGAATTAGACTCCACTTACATTTCCCAAGAAGATGAATATCCCCTGTTTCTTTAAAAGAGATGAATTTCAATATTTAGTCATCTTTTTATCAATGCTCAAACTTGCTAGTTTTCAAACTAGTCAATTTCAAGCCTTCAGATTTCTCCAACATACAATTTGACTTCATTCTCAAATAATAACAAGGATTTTAATAAGTATTTCAATTTGGAATTCAGCTGATAAGGTTGTTACCTTGTCCTCACAGCAGTATGGTGCATCATCACCATATTCATTTATCATGATTGCTGTTAATAACATTAATAACTCAGCTATTCCAACCCTTTTCAATCCCTTTTTAAATTTCTTAATACCTGAAGGAGAATAATAGGTCCTATTAAATTTCTTTGAATCACTTCTTAAATATTTGACAATGGCCAATATATCAAATCTACTTACATCATACAATTTTCCAACTATATTAATAAAACTGTTCCACTTTGTTTGATAATTTGTACTTCATAAGTTTGATACAATTTATTTAATTAAATCCAGTCAACATTTATGAGCTACCTACTATGGTAAACATTAGATGATATTTTTAACATAATTTTTTTCATTTTGTCCTTAAAATAAGAATGCAAACTATAGATTATTATACCACTTTATAGATAAGAAAATTAAGAATGAGGACATAACTTGTCCATAATCTTACAATAGTAAGCAGTAGAGCTGAAACAGACTTCCAAGTCTGTTCACTGCAAATTCAAGGCTAGTTTGTTTGCCTCCCATGTGATCATCAGATGTTTCCCCTGCTTTACACCATGAAGTTAGGTCTTAAAGGCAGGGCTGCCCTAGCTCCTTCTTTAATACATTATCCTCCTGTCTCCATAACTCCTCCCTTATCCCCTGTAGTTGCTCCGCCTTCTCTTCTGCCTCTATTGTCTGAAAGACAAAAAGTACCAAGCAAAATATAAATAAAGGGGCACATGTGTGGTGAGGAATGGCAACTAGACTTTTGGTGGGCAACGTGATGTCTATACAGAAGGTGAAATATAATGATGCATACCCAAAATTTAAACATATATACACATATATATACAAATTTTGTTCTAGGTTGATTAGTCTATGATATAAGATTGATAAATTTGAATAATGAAATGACATAATTGGCAAAAACAACTTTCGTGTTTGTTTCCATAGATAGTTAAGGGTATTGTGTTGAGTCCCTGCCTTCACATAGAGCTAGCTATCTTTTATTTCCTGAAATGTCAAAGAACACTCAGACTTCTTGGAGCAGGCAGAATTCACACCACTTCTGCCAGATTTCAGTCTCTGAGATTTGTACAATGCAGCCAAAGACTAGGTTCTTGGTGGAGTTGGTAGAAGAATCTTAATTAACATGCACAGAAGAATCATTGCAAAAGTGTATGGTTGATCATGGTTTAAAATTTGCCAAAACAGCCGCCATTTTTACCTCATTATTTATATATTTTATAACACTGACCCTTTAAAATGTCATTATTTTGACATCTATCTTTTATAATGAATAGGTAACCAGTTTTTGCTTTTATTTTAAAAAAGAATAAAGCATAGTTCTATAGACACCTATGCCTGCATATAGGAGTGTATGTATTCCCTCTCAGCTGCCAAATCTGGAGTAGAGACTAACCAGGGAGGCTTCCCAGCTGTACAGAGACCAGTGCTCACGAGGGAACAGCCCTGCATCATTGTCACCAGAGGGAACAAGCACTTCTGCATAAATCCATTCTTATTAAATGATGACAAATGACACTCACCAAGGAAGCCTGGCACTAAAATGAACTTCACCAAGATTGTTCCTAAACCATTTCTGATGAATGGGTCAAAATAAAATAAGAAAATATATCTTGGGGAGTTTTGCAGATAATCCATTTTGCAATCACCCTGCACGACCTGGCCAGAGTTGCCTTATTATTTAACAATTTGATAAGTGTCAACAGTGTTCTATGTCCTTCTGAGAATTTGTCGTCATCTTAGACCTCCTTTTCCTGCCTTGACCTGTTATATTTCCATAGATTGAAAACCATCTTTTCTTCAGATTCATCTGTGTACAGTTTTATATTCTTCTGACTTTTTTCTATTTACTTTCATTTTTTTAATTCATTTCACTATCTACACACAGTTGTCAACTCTCTCTACCCAAGCAGGGTGATCAGCTGAGTATTCTGACTTTCTGTTTAACCCAGCAGGAAATCTGGGTGCTGTCCTGGTCCAGCAGAGATGAGTGAAATTGACAGAAAAGTGACAGAGGACTCAACTCTTGAACTCCAACTAGTGATGTCACATTCACCCCTGAATCCCCCCTTGTCCCCTCACTGCTCTAAATGCCATGAGATGTTGCTTGGCCAATTGCTAGCTTGCTAGATTTTTACTGACCTATTACTATGAATTTTAGACCAAGACATCCATCACCCTCTGTCTGTGTCTCAACCAGAAAAGATTAACTAATTTTGGGTGAATAACTAGAGATTGTTCTGGCAATTTCTGTAATACAAGTTCTTTTCATTAGTACTGTGGGCCTCTTAGAAGACAGGCCTCTTGTAACTTCTAGAAGAAGCAGCTAAAAGAAAGACTGGATTAACTTTTACTGCTCAGTGTTCAGTGTTGAGAGCATTCATACAGAACTGATTGTGTCATCTAATCATTAGGGGAGCTGATGATGTCAAACTGAATCTCTTTGTACCATAGAAAAACCTGACCAGGCCTGACCTTGAGTTGCTCTGCTCAGTAAAATTAATCAGTCTGTAAATATTACGGAGTATCAACAATGTATGAGTAGAAAAAATTTTAAGTTATAAATTATGCTTGCAAGAAACTGAAAATGAGGATATGAAACATATTAACGGTTTCCATACTTCTATTAGCTGTAGACCACTTTCTTCAATAAAAGGTTATGTGGGAGTCCAATATGTAAATGAGAGGTAGACTGAACTATGCTCCCATGGCCCCTGAGGTGACTTGGCAGAACAGTTTAGAATTCACTGAAAGTGTGTGTGTGTACGTGTGCATGGGTGTGTTCGCACAGGCACAGTCCATAAAACAAGCAAATATTAGACATAACAAAGCAGTACAAACTCTAACAGCTGTGGAAGTTCAGAGGCTGGAGGAAATCAGTACTGGAAATGCCTATCAGGCTTCTCAGCTACTCAACATTTGTCCTGAATCTGGAAAACCACTGGAGATTTGCATAGATTTCACCCTGGAGAAGAGTGTTTTAGGCAGGAGGAACAGAGTTAGATAACTTGGTCCCTATTGACTCATCACCCTTGACTCTCCAAATTAAATGTGAAATGAGGGCTGTTTCCAAAATAAAAATTTTAGAGAGTCTTTCACTGTGGCTTTTACCAACAGTTGGGCTAACATTTCTCAGTTCCTGTGTTTATACAAAACTGCCAGCTGTCCTGAGGCCTCTACCTCTCGGATAGCGCTGACTCGGGCATTCCCAGTTAGAGCTGAAGGTAGATCGAGCAAGCCAGAATTAGCAATCTAATAGTGCACTGCCCCCTGAGCACTTTCGGTTTAAATGTCTGAAAATTGCAGCAATATTGCAAAGTTGTTTTCCATACAAAAATAACTTTTTAGGCGTGTCCCTGAAACAGTAGGCAACTGTCTAGAAACCAGTCTATACTGCAGTTGGTTTAGCTTCTGAAACGCTAATCTAATGTGGCTTCGGTGGTCCTCATGGCTAGTGAGTCCACAGCCGTCTTGACTGTGCCTGTGCTTCGTGCTTCAGGGCTCATTGTCTCAGCCATGGATAAGCCGCTTCTTGTCAAACTGCAAAGGGATATAGGTCTTGAAGCAAGGAAACAAGCTCATTAAGACAGGAAAATTTGCTTTCAAAAGGATTCATTTTACTGCCTCATGTCAATAAAATGGGGACAAAATATTATACAGTGCATACATATTTAGATGTCAAAGTTATATGTGCTTTAATGACAAACAGCGTTGGATGTACATTACACACTGCCTTTAAATCCAAGACTCTTGAGAAGAGGGATGAGACATGAGTGACCAAAACTGAGCAAAAACTATGCAGACAACTCATTTAATTTTGTTTTCTATGGCAAAAATTACTTTAATGGCATATGCATTTCTTAAATGACTGCTTCAGAATCAAGACATTTTGCTCCAAAATAACAGGCAAGACACATTTGATTTAGAAACACTTGCATGGATATCTAATAGAACTCTTTGCCATCAAAGCTAAGTTTTATTCACTAAGTGAATTTTTACACAAAACCAAACCTCAGATTGACATTTAAACCAAAGAAAGCTGCTGTCTAGCACCAGCTATACAAAGCAGAGAGGCAAGAAGTAAGTCTCAAATTTTTGTTTTTGTTTTTCATTCAGGTATTTGGTAAATAGATTCATTGGTGAAGATCCAGAGGGAAATTTAAAGAAGAAATTAAGTATATTCTGTAATAACATTGTAATTTCATCATCTCTAACCACTTCATCTTTCCTTTGCAAACCCTGCAACTCCCTGAGGGAACAAGTCAATTCCACCAGTTGCCCAGACATAAGAGAGATGCTGCATGAAAAATGTCTACCCAGGTAGAGTAAATGGTTCATTGGCTCACAAATTCACGTGGTAAATTGTACTGTTAATATGAATATTGCCTTGCAGATAGATACAGATCCTAATATCTCTTAATATCTCTTTTTATACACACACACTAACACACACACCCCTCTGGTATTTCATAGTACTATGTAACTCCTCTCCAATTTTAGATTACATTATTATATTACAGTAGTGAATACTTCCTAGAGGAAATCTGAATTTGCCCGATATCTATATCAGGAAGCAACCGTTCCATGAGGTGGAATGTACTAGGCCTAGGATCTACTGGGAGACTGGCAGTTTATTGCTGGCTTCCTCACTCACTAGCTAGATTCTCTTGAGGAATTCACCTGAGTTCTGATCTTCAGTTCTCTACAAAATACAAACAACAATGAGGCCTGACCTATATATCTGCTAGAGTTGATTAGATAAAAAATATTATATCCAAGTGCTATTTAAATAGTAAAACATCATATAGAGTAACTATTATAACTATTATTTGATTTGTAAAAGGAGCCACAGTTGGCGGTCTTTAAATGCAGAGAACCCTGATGCACTTCACATATTCAGTTTACCATTAAAAAATACAAAGAAAGAAATAGGCTGCTGAGATGCTCCCAGAAAAGGAGAAAAAGAGATAAAATATTCTTCCTTTGTTCTTGTTTTCTCTCTCTCTCTTTGTATAGATTTCATTATTTCAATTTTAGAGATAGAAAATTAATCTTGCTGCAATGACACATTTAATTGGGAGACTAATGAGACCATAGCTAAATGTAATCAATATATTCAAGATAATCAAGATAATATGTAGGAATATAATCAAGAATCTGCTTCGTGAATGTAGAGAGTTTCAAGCTGTAACGCAGATAGGGAGCCGGAAGGAGAGTGTATATATCTAGTGTTTCCTTTCGGCTACTCAAGTTTTGAGATGAAAAGTATAATGTAAAACAAAATATAAACAAAAGAGATATAAATCAGTATCCTTTGAATGCTGTTATCCATCTTGTCCAATTTCAAAGCTTAGGTTTTCTTTTTAAATGAAGTACAAAAGTAAATGGATTTACTAAGGTTATCATTTTTGGGCAAAGAAAGCAGAGGTGAGAGTGAAGAAAGGAGCAAAGAGAGACCATACATGTTAGACATAGGTGGGGGAATGAGAAAAGAAGGAAAATACAGAACCTTAGGAGAAATTGAATGAGAGCTTATAGAGTACTTGTCAACAACCTAAGCACAAAGATAAACTGAGCCTTGCTACTCAAAATGTGGTCCCCAGACCACCAGCATTGGCATCACATGGTAACTCTTAGAAACACAGCGGCTCGGCCTTATTCAACCTAGCAAATCAGAATCTGCATTTTAACAACGTCTCCAGGTGACTCATGCACATTAGCATTTGAAAAGCTCTGGATCAGAGTCATTCTTTTTGCCTGTTATGGTGTCAGTTCAGCCTGTCCCTCCAACCCATTGTCTCATAACCAGATACCCATTCACTGTAGGCAGTCTATGCCTTTATACAGGCCTACAATTGTTTATATGCAAACACATATGAGACTCAATTCTAAAGTAGGGTGTGTGGCATGGTTTAATGAAATCATTTTTACTCCTTTAATCCATATCATAGTGACTACATGTGTGTTCACAGGGGATCATTTCTCCTCCATCCATCTGATTATGGCAAGGAAAAAAGTGGCCAAGGACATGGAATGGAAGTGCCAAGTGGGTCGGAAATCATGAACCAAAATATAGTAAATATAATGACATCTACGGCAAACCTGTTAGCACCCCCAAACAACTCTCACCTGAAAACCTCTAGTTGGGAATGGTGTCTTCTTTCTACCCAGCTCTCAGAGAAATTGAGAACTTCCCTAAAGCTGTTCTGCATCTGTGAGGTTGACATTCTATAAAATAAGGTGTTTCTATTGCTTCAGAAGCAATGCTCAGAATGACCGTAAATGTGAGAGGTTAACCAAAAGCAAGCCATGATTGGCAGCTTCTAATGTTGGCAGGGAATTTAGGACATTAGGTATGTGGGAGTGCTAGTCACTGGCTGGATTGTGAAGTAATATCATCACCCCTTTACTCTGCCTTTCCTTCCTCCTGTCCCACTTCTAAGTTCAAGGCCCTTGTGGGTCCTCCTGGACTCCAGTGGACTTGTACATTCAGTCTGGTTTGGGCCATATTTCTTGTGTGGACTGTTACCACTGGTCTCCTGGCTGCCAATTCTCTCCATACTTCACTTGCACTCTCCAGGGCAAAAAGGAGTGGGAAAGTATTAATCCCTAGCTCACAAATCTTCCATAACTCTCACTCCATGCAGGATGCTATTATAAGTCTTGATGAAGAAAAAGAGAGCATCCTTGCCACTTCAAAGAAGCCGGCCTGAGACTTAAACTAGGCCATGGTATTCTCCTGTGCATAAACAATCTCACAGAACACCCACCTCAGATAAAGGTTACTCTGAGACTGTAACACAGTCAGACAAAGGAAGGATACCTCATAATTTTGCCTAAGCACTGACAAAAACTAGGTCACTGTACCACCCAAAAAATACCAAACAGACCCTCTTTTGGCCAAAATGAGCAACTGCTACTGCTTTACCAATTGTAGCTCTATCCTTGTTCTAGTTTTCCCTCCCTATGGATAAGACTAATTGAGATACCCAACCACAGACTTGCCCTCACTTTCTGACAGCTTCCAATCCACAGCACACCCCCAATTGCTTAAACCCTCCCCCAAATCACACAACCAAAGCCCAAATGCTATAATAGGTTCCCTCTAGTGTCCTCCTACCGAGACACCCCGCATTCCCTCACAGTGTGTTTTCTCTTTTGATGCAATGTGTAACAGTGCAACTTGTTTATCTACAGATGTGTTTCTGGGGGTCTTTGGCTGAAGGGCATTGACAGTTTCAGTGTGATGTTGAATGCTCTCCCTGACTTGATTTTATAGTAACCACGGGCCCTCTAGGTTCAGTTCAAACTAATGCCATCTTATCAACAGAAGGTTAAAGTTGTTGTTCGGGGGCAAGCCAAAAAATGCAAATCATGTGTCCAGAGCATACACAGAGGAGAAACTCTGACCTGAAATAACACCTGGAACCGAAGATTCTCCCCGCTACGGAACCAAAGGACCAGGACAAGATCAGACCTTGAAAGTCAGACTCTCATCAGAAATGAGAGGTCCATTGTCTAGAAAGGTCCAGTGTTAAAGCACTTTCCACACTTTACCATAAATGTTTAAAGCCCTCCAATCAAAACCTGCCCCACCGGTGCTTCTGTATATCTGCCTGTTCCCCCAACCTCTTAAATTTGGCCCCAAGTCCTGGATTGAGGAGACAGATTTGAGAGCCTTTCCTTCTGGCTCCTTGCTGATCGACCTTGCAGCAAAGACTTTTCTTTTCTCAAAAGCTGGTGGTGTAATTATTGGCTTTTATGCACATTGGGCAGAGAACCTACTTTTTGTGCAGCAACAGTCTCATATCCATCTCATTAGATCACTCGTATTTCCCTCAACACACACTATGGTTTCACATCTCTGTATGTGCTGAGCTCTTATTTCAACTTGGAGTTTCCTTCCTCTAACTTCCAACTACTGAAGCCTTGTTTATCTTTCAAAGCCCAAGTTAAATTCTTCAAGCAGTTTCTCTGATTTCTCCAGTCAAGACCTATCACTTTCTCCTCTATGTTTTGTTTATATTTCACTGCTGACATTTACTCTATCCTGTGCTGCAGTTATCTATATACTTCTTTTCTTCTTCACTAGGTTTAGAAGACCCTTGAGAATTCCAATCATGCCTCATCCATCTCTCTTTTCCCTAATGACTTCCCAGCTTTCTACCTGGTATATAATATAATTTTAATAAATATTCACTGAAGTGGATTTGTGATTGAAGTTTTAAATATCTGAGTTAAAGTTGAAAATTCTGAGAGGTATATATAAATTAATTTAAGAATCTCAGCTGGCATCCTTATAAAAAGGGGAAATTTGGATACAGAGACAGACATGCATGCAAGCAGGATGTCATGTGCAGATGAAGGCAGAGATTGAGGTAGTGATTTACAAGACAAGGGATGCCAAAGGTTGCCAATTATCAACAGAAACTCCCTCCAGAAAAGGCAAGGAAGGATTCTCCCCCATAGGAAGGAGAATAGCCCTGCCAAGGCCTTGATTTGGATTTCTAGCCTCCAGAACTGTGAGAGAATAAATTTTTGTTGTTTAAGCCACCCAGTTTGTGGTACTTTGTTAGAGCAGCCCTAAAGAATGAACACAGAAGGATTATGAGACAGTTGATTATTGTTTGCAAACTGCATCAGCAATCCCGATCAGATAAGAGATTTAAGAACTCAAAGAAAGAAAGAATAGAATGGTGGTTGCCAGGGGCTGAGGGGTGAGGGACATGGGGAGGTGTTGGCCAAAGGGCACAAACTTCCAGCTCTAAAATGAATAAATTCTGAGGATCTAATGTACAACATGGTGACTATAATAAACAATATTGTATTTTATACTAGAAAGTTGTTGAGAGTAAGATCTTTTCTTTCTCCCAGCTGTATTGAGGTATGATTGACAAATAAAATTGTAAGATATTTAAAGTGTACATCATGATGATTTGATATACGTATACATTGTGAACGGATTCCTTCCATTGAATTAACATATTCATCACCTCACATATTTACCTTTTTTTTTGGTGAGAATATTTAAGTTCCAATCTCTTAGCAAATTTCAATTACACAATACAGTGTTATCAACTATAATCACCATGTTATACATTCTATCCTCAGACCTTACTTTTCTTATAATTGAAAGTTTGTACTCTTTTATCAACCTCTCTATTCCCTCACGCCCCAGCCCTTGACAACCACTTTTCTACTCTCTGTTTCTATGAGTTTGACTTTTTTTTTAGATTCCACATATAAGTGATACCATGAAGTATTTGTCTTTCTATGTCTGGCTTATTTCACTTAGCATAATGCCCTCTAGGTCCATCCATGTTGTTGCTAATGGCAGGATTTCTTTCTTTTTAAGGCTGAATAATATTCCATTGTGTATATGTATACCACCTTTCCTTTATCCATTCATCCATCAACAGGCACTTAAGTTCTATACTTTGGCTATTGTGAATAATGCTGCAATGAACATGTGAGTACAGATATCTCTTTGAGAGAACAGTTTCGTTTACTTTGGATATCTACCCAGAAGTGGGATTGCTGGATCAAGAGAATAGATCTTAAAAGTTATCACCACATACGCACACAAAATGGTAACTACGTAAAGGGATGGAGGTGTTAACTAATCTTATTGTGGTAATCATTTCATAATACATATGTGAACCAAATCATCATGTTGTACACCTTAAACTTACATATGTTATATGTCAATAATAAAGCTGCAAAAAATAAATAAAATAAAATTTACAAAAAGAGAAAAGCTTGAAGCAATGCCTAAGAAAATTATTCTAAAAATGAAAGAGTTTGGTTAGTCAATTTAAACTCACATCAATAGCTAACCAATCCAGTCTTTGAATAACCACACCAAGCATTGACACAATGCTATAATGCTTAGTTCTTTGAAAAAATAGCACTGAGCTAGCAGTTCTATGACATTCATTAGGTTTTTCTACCACAGAACATCTCAGCGTGGGGCTGTGAGCTTCCTGAATCAAAGTCGCATAGAATGAATATTAAAATTAATATTTCCAATGTTCATCCCAGGCCTACTGAATCAGGCAGAATATCTGAGGGTGGAGCAGCCTCTTCTATAGGATGGGAATGTGTGAGGGTGAGGTGTTCTACTGAATTGGAATGTCTAAAGGTATTTTTAATTACTCTCAGATAACCTTGTACACATTAAGTTTGAGAACTACTGCTCTGTATTTTCTTCAACTGTTTTCACAATGTTTCCCTTCTGACTATGCTAAAGTTAAAATGTGTGCCAATATCAGTTTCTGCAGTGAAGGCAAAGCATGACCCTTTCAAGGTCAGGTGGTGGAAACGTTTATGTTCTGTGAGAGGAAGCTCTTAATCCTTCTCATGAATAACTCAAACAAACTGAGAAAAACAATGGAAACACTAGAAGTCACTAGTAAGCAAATCTATTCCTTAAATGTTCTCCTTTCATAGCCTCCTCTAAATCAAGGTTGTTTCTTTAAAGACCCTACACACGGAATTGTTTGTGCACCTGTGCTTAACTTCTCTATGATGCTGCCTTTGGGGGTGGGGACCATGCCTTTCTTGTGATGTCTTTGCATCACGTTTGAATCCTCCACAAAATCTATCACATGCCTTAGACACATTAAGAGTCCAATAAAATACCTGCTGCCTAATTAGAAGGAGGGAAATTGTATAAATTAATACTCTTGGGATTAAATGGGGTGATAGCTTTGGCACACGGGCAACAGGAGATAACATTATCTTTTCCTGAATTTGAAGCTCACCTGTGATTGTAGTGAAGATGAGTCACTGGGTCAATGATTGTGTTGTGAATTTGTAGCTGTCTGCCAACGTTTAAGATCATTTTTAAAATGATCGTCTGCGTTTAATCAGCTAAGATTGATGACTTGAAGGGGAAACTGTAATTGCTTAGACACTACAACCAATTTCTGTTACTTAAACAGTGAAAGTGCAGCAATAAGTAGATGAATATTGTCTCAGAAATGAAGATAAATGAATATAAATTAATAAAGGTGAAATTGTGATGTAATGGCTATGGCTAATTTATTGAGTGTTGTCATAAATCTGACAGGAAGTCAAAAAATATTTCTTTGAATTTTTTTCCAACCTATCAAAGTGTAGTATAACATTTTAACTGTTGGATGTACAAAATCCAGTTTTCTTATAACGGCTACTGGACACATTTTTTTTTAGAGACCAAAAAAGAATACATTTAGGAAGGCCCCACTGCTCAAGATTTCTAGAATATTATATTTGAGAATACTTCAATGGCCAAAGAATCAGAGCACACAGCTGCTAAACTAAGTTCCCCCTCTGCTCCTTTATCTGTCTTCTCACTTCATTCATTATTTAATCATTCGTTCATTCATTTCATCAGCATACTTTTTTTTTGATCTGGGCTTTGTTTGAGCTGAACAGAGCTGGGATTTGAAAGTCGACAGGGTGCTTTCAGGAAGATGGATTTCTATAGCCAGGTTGCTTTCCATCCACAATTTCAATTCAGGATTCCCTTGGTCTGGACAGAAGAGAAAGACATGCCCAGGATGAAGTTATCACAGAACCACCAGCTGACAGGTAAAAGAACTGCTGATGGAAGAGAGGGTGGGGGTCATTTTGCCAATGGGCTCCATGTTTGGTGACATTCATGGAGCCTCCTTTGTAAAGGGATGGACTGCCTAGGTCTTCTTAACTACCTTTCCCAATACTTAGATCATAGCTGGTACTCATAAAGTGTTGGTAAGTTAATAAATAACTAAACAAATTTATCTGGTCCTGTGACTCTGGCTGAAGGATAAGAAATGGTATAGCCTGGTGTTTCAGGCTGCTCTCATTTGGATTGTCATAGGTAAATCCCCTGCCGTTGAAGTTCTCTGGTGCTTTGTAAACATGCTGTTTCAATGCAGTGAAACAATGGGAGTTCAAATGAGTCATAGTGGGATCCTATGCCATAGTCTTGTGGTACCCTTTCTTCATTTCTTACATCACTACGCACTAAGTCTATATGACTGTTTTTATGACTATTTTCACCCCAAATTAACTGACATATTTCCACACATTTTATTTTGGTAATGTTAGTTTTTATATGAAAGATCTGCTGTATGGAATAGAAAAACAGCATTTCATTAGGTACACGGGAAAAAAGGACTCTTTATTTGATAAGTTATGATGACTGGGGGTGGAAGTAGGGATTGGGCAGAAGGTTGCTGTTTTGTTCTAGTCCACAAAACACCCTACATCTTGACAAAGAGTGACCTCAAAGGGCCCAAATGGAGTGTTCTTTTTTTTTTTTCATTATTCAAGCATGTAACAAACTTTCATTGTTTATGGATCAGGACACTGGATGATTTTTCTTCTGGTTTTATTGTTATTTGCTTCATAGCAGACTCTTAATCTCTTTTGACTGTCTTTTATTCTATTTAAAGTGAATACAGTGTAACAGCTTTTCTAATTGGCTCCATTGGCTGTCATTTCTGGAGGACCACATTTGGGTCTCATATTTTGAAGATGAGGGAACTAAGGCTCACAGAAGCTACATATTTGTCAACTCTTACAGTGACAATACATGGGAGATCTAGACCTTGAACTCAGATAATTTCTTTTCTATTTCTATCTTCAGTACAACCAGAAAACATTTCTTCAATTCAATTTGTTCTCAGTATATTTTTGAAAGTAATTTTCCCTTTACACCATATATTTTACTCTTTGCATATGGCCTTCGTGAGATTCTCTCGTCATTTTCTCTGCCTAGAGAGGATCCTCAGAGTGACATTCAAGGACTTCAAACTAATCAAATATGCAGATACTGGAATCCTAGATGAGAAAATCACAAAACATTGATTTTATAGTTTCCTGCGGTGACGTCTCCAGTTACCTAATGGGGCATGCAGAAATTCTCTATGCAAAATTAAATTTTAATTCAGTTAAGTGTTTTTAAAGCTACAAGCACTTTCAGGCTGGGAGGAGAGATGTTTTGTCAAGAAGGTCTAACGCAAAAGTTATTTCCATTATAAAATGGGTTCTCTTATGAAATCAGGTCAGTGATAATATAGTGCAGCAAACGCATAAAAGTGTGTATTCTACACAGCAGGGCAACAGCCACTGGCTGTTTTCTACCTTTGTATTTTCCATGGAGATAGGAACCCAAAAGAAGAGTTTAACGCTGAGGAACATAAGGGGTGGGGAAGCCAGGTCCCCTCTGCTAGCAATGTTACTTTAAGCTTCCGGTAAAATTCTCTGATGAATCAGACTCAACACAGTGACAGGTGAATAAAAGATTATATGCTTCAAATACCAACAAGTGTGCTTTCAATGGCATTCTGTTTGTTCCTTTGTGAGCACAGCTCGTAGATTTCTTCCATCTTGTCTCACCTGCACTCCTAATGCCAAAGGAAGTTTCCAGCACAATTGTAGCTATTCGAGAGGCCCAGTGAACATCTTCCTGACTCAGGCTGTTTCACAGCCATCAGTTGGAAATAATAAAGCAAATTTAAAGGTCTCGCTGTGTAGTTATGTGAGGATTGGCAACCGATTTCACGGCTATTTTTGCCTGAGGCTGCAATATTTTAGCATAAGGAAGGCAGAACTCTGAAGCCACAGTGTAACTGCCTCATCTACAGGATTGACTCTTCAAAATTTTCTCTAATTTCAAAATGTTTAGGAGTGAAAGTGCCCTGAGAGGTAACTGAATCCAGCTTTCTCTTTTCACACTTCCAGAAAAAAAGTTCTCCTTTTACCCTCACTTCTCATTTCAATCTTATTGATGAAGTCTTTGTTTCAAAATTTTTTTGGGTGGGGGGGAGAGGGTAAGGCAAGCCCAAGAATGATGGCATTGGGATTCCTTTGCTGGGGGAGAAGTTCAGTTGCGTTGAGAAAGAGCACAATTTGGTGGATAAGCTTTAGTAAAGAAAATGATAAACAGGAGATCTGAGATTTATTTTCAGAAAATTGGTGACTTGCTAGATTTATTGGACAAATAACCCTTTATCACTATAGTTTCTCTCCCTTTAAAATGGGAAAACTATCTTCACCTTTCCCATCCACACTATCTCTAGCTGACAGAACACATCAGAAAATACACTTCATTTTACTTACTTTAGTTCTGTTTTTAAAGTTCTTGAGAAAGCATTTAACCAGCTGGTTTGGTATATAATGTGAACTAAATAATACACGTGTTTAAAAAAAGTTGTCCCCTTCCTCCAGAGGTCGTAGTCATAGAAATCTTCTAATACCTTTAAATAAAGTATAGACGTTCTTTCAAAGGAAAACTTTACAACCATTTACAAAGATAAGCACTTTATGAAATAATGCAAATTGACTTGGAGATATTCTCCTTTGCTACAGTAATTATTTTACCTTCTATTTTACTCTTGATAAAGAAGTCCCAATTTCATGGTGGTTGTTCAGTTCATTTGCTAATTACCATTATACTTGCTTCCTTAGATATTCCTTTAAAGGTCTGAATTTTTATTTTTACTTATCAGTATAAAAAACTCATTCAATATCATTCATTTCAATCATTGAATGCTGTACGGTTGACAACCCTAAAGTCTAGTTAATAAACCATATGTGTCTTATTAATCCATTTTGATTTGTTATAGTATCTACTATTTTACCAAGAGGCAATATGTCTATCCCTAGACGTAGGGAAATAGAAATAAATAAGTTAGTCCCTGCCAAGTTCTCAAAGGTAGAATAGTTACCACTTGAAGACTCACTCTATAGGCACACTTTCAGGTGGTTTCATATGTGGTTCCTAATCTTTACAAGAACTTTCAGTTAGGTATTATTTTCTCCATTTTGCAGATGGGGATATTGAGGCTCAGAAAGTTTAAATAACTTGTTAAAGGTCACACAGCTAACAAGTGGCAGAGCCAGAACTCCCCAAGAATAGCTGACCTCTAATGTTTACTATGAAGCATGCGTCTCATATTAGATTGTAATCAAATACACCAAGCATTTAAAGTTTATTAATATAAACTAGCTTTAATGACTGGGGAGTCCGCATAAGAAAGCACAACGCTGCATAACAGTATTTTTAAGTATCAATTACCCTAAACAATATACCTTAGCTATCTGAAACAAAGCTACCACATTGCACAATTTCAGGGGGCATCATTCCCATCATAGTCCATAGGAATGACCCCTCTTGGAGTAGTGCACTCCAGACCCTGGACAGCCATTCGTGACAGCCCTAATGATAAAGTCTTCCTAACTGGTTAAAAAACAATCCCATGGGCAGTGAAAAGAAAAGAAAAGAAAAGAAAAGAAGAGAAAAGAAAAGAAAAGAAAAGAAGAAAGAAAGAAAGAAAGAAAGAAAGAAAGAAAGAAAGAAAGAAAGAAAGAAAGAAAGAAAGAAAGAAAGAAAGAAAGAAAGGAAGGAAGGAAGGAAGGAAGGAAGGAAGGAAGGAAGGAAGGAAGGAAGGAAGGAAGGAAAGAAGGAAGGAAGGAAGGAAGGAAGGAAGGAAGGAAGGAAGGAAGGAAGGAAGGAAAGGAAGAAGGAAGGAAGGAAGGAAAGAAAGAAAGAAAGAAGGAAGGAAGGAAAGAAAGAAAGAAGGAAAGAAAGAAAGATAGAAAGAAAGAAAGATGAAAGAAAGAAAGAAAGAAAGATGAAAGAAAGAAAGAAAGAAAGAAAGAAAGAAAGAAAGAAAGAAAGAAAGAAAGAAAGAAAGAAAGAAAGAAAGAAAGAAAGGTAAATAGTACCACAAAAATAATTTATTTTTGATAATTCTCAAGTCAAAGACCCAAGCAATGTACTGTACAGTCAATAGACACCTGCCAAATGAATGTATGTCCAGGCCCAGACCAGAAATAAGAGATTTCTCACTGAGTGCTAATGGATAAACAGACCAAATTTCTTGAGGTAAAAGCAGAGAAATGTAAGAGAAGTGTAGGGAAATAAGCTAAAATACAGAAAAAGAGAGAGAGTGAGCGAGAGCTGAGAGTGAGTAAAAACTCCCAGACTCTGCTTAAAATCCTCACCTACAGGATTAAACCCAACCTCCAGAAAATAATGATTAATATTTATCCCATCTTGCTCCAGCTATAATCCCAGACTCATTTCAAGTTACTCTTCTCCACCTCCCCACCCTCCCTGCATCAGTTGCTACACACCCCAGCTGCTTCAGCCTCGTGGGCCTGGCCTGCCTTCCACACCTGCCCTCTCTCAGCTGGGAGCCACTGCTATCGCTCTTCCCTCCATCTCAGCTTCAACACCACCGGCACCCACCGAAATCCATTCACGCCTCGAAGCCCTCCGTGGCTATCATCTCTTCCCAGGAGTGTTCTTCATTCCCTTCCTTCAGAAGTCATTCTTTGTTCCTCTCTGCTCTCATTACCCTTAAAACCTCCATTCTACCACCCCCACTTCTTGCCTTAATTATTTAACCACACCCCGGCTCCCTTTATTACATGTTTTAGCATCTTGAAGACGCAGTTGTGTCTTAATCGTGGTTTTAGCCTCCACAGGATTGAGCACAGATCGGACACACGGTAGCTATATTATAGATATTTGCATAGAGTGCCTTAAATGCCTGTCATGTGCCAGGCTTCATGCAAAGTCTTTCACACTGAAACATAAATCTCCTTGGCCTCCTTTTACACTAAAGATGCTGAGCTGCAGAGAGGTAACTTACTAAAATCAAAAAGCCAGTGTGAGAACCAGAATCCTAGTACAGGCCTATAGAAAGCCCGTGAGTCTTCCATTCCCTTATCCTGTTTTTCTGACAGGGGGAAACAAAAGCCAGTTAGATGAAGTAGAAAACTGCTGACATTAGCCTAAAACATATTCATGTCAAAATCCCCCAAAAGCCACATTTGGGCCTGAAGGCTTCCCTCGTACAGCCTGGTTCTCTGGTGAAGCACCCGGAACCCGTATTAAAGTCCAGAGTCATGTTTGGTGTGCAGAACGGTGAACCTGTGTTATTATAAACGTTTCATCTATTAAATATGCTCTGCTTTAGAAGGCAGAGAATTGTACAATACAACACTGATTTTTCTTAGTTCATTAATTTGCTGACCTGATTGTACAACAGTCAAACAGAGGAAGCCAACTGGCCAGCCAACAATGGTATAATCCAGTGATTCCCGACCTTTCTCAATTCATAGCACTCTTTGGTGTCTCAGTGGTTTTTTGACTGCATTCTAAGGCTGAAAGAATTCCTAACAGAATGTTTATTAAGTAATCAGGTCCAAATAACCTAACAAGCATTGATATCCTAACCATTTAGTAGCCAACTGAAAAAATAATACAATCATATTTTTATTTCATTCTTCAGTAGCCACAGTGACTAATGGGATGTGTGCTCCCACTAGGCACTGCACGACTTCTTAAACCTTGGAATCAGATTGGACACTGTGCCACTCTCACTTCCTGTTCCTCACTGATTTTGCATGCAGTACCTGCTTTTTATCAAAGCAACAGCCAACAACCCAGGTTTTCAAAGATAAGATGTCATTGAAATGAAGATAGCATGATCTAACACAGAAGCCATAAACTACCCCAAGCTAGTGGTTTACAGGGTTCAATAGATGTTGCATATTGCTCTGTTTCATTTAAAATTTTGAAAAGCCCATGGTATCACCATGAGTTTGCTGTGGCATCCTGGGGTGCCTCAGTGCATAGTTTGGGAAACTTGGGTATAATTGCTATACTTCACATAAGTTATTTTACATAAACAACTTTATAATCTTTTCTATTCCCAGTTGAGGTTTATATTTAATCTATTTATAGAAACACAGTTAATACAGAAAGGTATATAAATCATGAATATACAGTTAGATGAATTTTCAGAGAGTGAACAGACTCATGCAACCTCCACCTGTATCAAGGAATAGGACATTAACAACACCACATGAGAATCCCTCATGCCCCATTTCCAGTCACTTCTCCCCTCCTGCCTAAAGGTAATCACTATTCTGACTTCTAACACCACAGATAAGAATTGATTGTTTAGGAGTACACAGCCATTTTTGTGAAACATAGCCATTCTGGTGGTTTCAATGAACAATATGATTGCTTCCCAACCATCTTCCCCACCTCTCCTCCATTGTGAAGTAGCTATGAAGACTGATCCCAAATTGATCTAAAGGCTCAGGGATAGACTTCTGACCTAAAGCCTAAACCGATCACCCCATCACATGCCCTGGCTAAGGTGGGCAAGGGACCTAAAGCAATACAACCAGAGGAAGGCCCTAGAATTTCCTTCCTTCTTCTCTTCTTCTTTCCTTTCTTTTTTCTTTTGTTTATTTATTTATTTAATGTGACACTCTCTCTTTAAGCTGGACAAGAAAGTAGGTGACCCTAGGAACTTTGGACAGCAATCTCGCAAGTGGAAACTGAGCTAGCCTAGGAACTGAGTCAACATCACAAAGGCAGACTGGAGAAAAGAAAGACAAGCACGCAAAACCAAAACGTATTCCCTGGTATCGTCTTCGGAGCCACTGAGTCACGACTGGACTTCACATTGATGTGAGCCAAACAATCCCCATTTTGAATAGGTCAATTTGAGTTTGAGTTTTCTTTACCTTACGTACCTACCAAATCATAAGATCAGCTAAATCTCAGCTAACTGGAAACTTCAGTAACATAAAACAACCCAGTTCCCAATGTGAAAAAACTAAAGTATGATTTTCCCAATAGGAAAGAAAATGCTAGTGAACTAAAATTTCCATTTGAGAGAAAAACCAACTAAGTCAGCTTTCGCTATAATTATTTTACCTTACTAGGGCTCAATGATTAACCCTCCACTCACCCTTGCAAAAGAGCAGATTTAAACAGGTTAACAAAAATTGGGGTGATTTCTAATGGGTTTAAACTATTCCATTTAGCTCAATCTTCCAGCTGCAATAGACAAATCTCCTCTTTTAATAGAGTTGCATTTTCAAAGCGAAAACTCCTTGCTGTTCTTATCTTTCTAACGGAGTTTTCCACTTACCTTTAATCTGTGTAGAAAGGGGGATATCTGATGTGGCATTTTCCTGAGATTTCTATCCTAGTACAATCATACTCTGTAATTGTCTGTGCCTCATGTACACAGTAGAATTGACGGATGTCTCCTCCCAGTTTCTGATTTTAATCATGCTTCCATGGAGCCGGAAGTGTCACTAAACAGCATTCAGAGAATACTGTTATCAAAGATATTTTCCCAATGCTTTAAAAGGCCAACGTAAACTATATCTTTCTGAAAAAAAAAAGAGGCCATTTGCATACGTGGCAAAACATAAACGGAGGGCTTTTAAATTAAATACCAAACGGGCTTTCTAAATATTAAAATAGGATAAGTGCAAAACCAGACTAGGATGCATCTCTTAAATTATTGGGCTGATAACATCAGCTGAATTCATTAGGCATTTGTGGAAAACGATAATTCTAGTAAATGCCAGATCTGCTTTCAGTGTATCTCTGTTGAATAAATTACCTCTGTCAGGCCACTATGGGGTACTGTGGTTCCAGCAGCAAGACAGTACTTCTAATGGATGAGCCCTCCCTCGAGGAGGAGAATTCATTTCCCCCTCGCTCTCCCAAGGCCAGTTCTTGCTATACATCACACCACACCTGCCACAAAGTGACATGGAGACTTTCCTGGAGAAATGGCCAATGCGTGATGGAATTCTAATGGAAGAAGCAGAGCGGAAAACTAAAGGGCAGGATTCGTACCCAAGGCAGCGCCGTGGGCAAATCCCCATAGAAGAAAACGTGTCACCTTACACTCTGTTTTCTTGAGCAGGGAGCAAAGAGAAGGCATGACCAGGAAGGAGGGGAGGTGGTGTGGTTAGGACCACGACCTCCATAGCCAGACCTCCCAGCCCAAACCCACCTGGGATGACAGTTAGCTGTATGGCCTTCAACAAGATACTTAACCGGTCAGCGGTTCAGTTTTCTCAAGCATAAAAATGGGAAAAATAATAGGACCATTTTCTTGGAGGTGGTTATGAGAATTAAGTCAGTTAATATTTGTAAAGTGTTTACAACACTATTAAGTATTACACATGTGTTTGGTAAATAAATAAATAAATTAGAAAGTAGGACTAACATTCACTGCGGCTGTTTACTGCAGTTTTACCCTTGTAAATGCTTCCACAAAGGAGAAAGAAATAAAAACATGTTAAATTTACTTAGTAAAACAAATATTTTACTTTCTCTGTCTCATTCACGTCCCCTTAACAAATTTCAAAATAGGCATTATTATTCCTATTTTACAGAAGAGAAAAAAGAGGAAGAAAGAGTTGAAGTAACTCTCTGCAACATGCTATGATTTGCATCTAAGTTTCCATGGTTCCAAAACCTGATGTGTTGTTTGCTTGTTTGTTTTTCTACTACAGAACCTTATATCTAGAAGGTTGGAGTAGGATGGTGAAGGCCTGAAACTGAAATAGGAAGAGGATAAACAAAATGAAGCAGATAAAGACAAAAACTAAATAGGTTGAAGGCAAAAGGAGATGGCCTCTCTTTTCTATTGTCACAAAGTTATTACACCCCATAGAATAACAAAGAAAACAGCTCTATATAGAACTGGTTAATGATGAAAAAGAGATGCCAAAAAGAAATCAAGGCAAGAACAGTAAGGAAATTCACTTTGATGACAATGTAGAGCCTTTTACTACAAGCAAAGGGCAAAACGGAATAGAAAAACCGTCAGAAGTGCGGAGACTTCCAGATTCCCATGTAATCTGTCAGTCAACATTTAATTGTTGGCTGCAGAGAAAGCAGCTGCCCACCATCAGTAGTAAGTCAACCAATGCCATTTTAAAAGACTTTATACTACTTAGAAGTGCCAAGATTCATGGTGTTATTGCTACTATTTATAAAGAGTGAAAAGATTAATTATCTACCAGTAACGCCAGCTCACTACTTCTGGCATTCTGTAGGGGAAAAAACACCCTGTGGTTTCATAAACAGATAAACTTGAAATAAAGTCTGATTTAATCAAGTAACATTGCAAAAAGACTATTATTTCTAATAATTTAAGTTACCTAAACAAAAAGTATAGCTAGAATAAAGGCTACTATATTTATTCTGACTTACATGGATTTAGGGATTAGTTTTATGATATGATTCATTAGAACAAAAATGACAAAAAGCAGAGCTCAAAGACATTCTAATGTTTTCTATTATGGGACTGTTTTTCAAAGTCTCTGCACATATGAGAATGTAAAAGAAGTTTATTGAAAGTAGAAAAATGATAAAATTAAAACTAGAGCATTATAATGATTTTGATAACTTTGCTATTGGAAAGCAGTTGATAAGGAGAAAAATTTCCATGTATAGATATATATTTGATTTGTCAAGAAATTTCAGGCCCTTAGAAGAAATGGCTACCTTCTCAAAAATATCTCTTATGTTGTCCAAAATATTCAAATACCTTTTTGCAATGGATCAAGTCATTGTCTATAGATTAATCCTCCTTCTTTATCAAGTGTCAACATGCCATCAGGGAGAGTAAACACATTCATGCATAAGCCCTAATGTTAAATGTAAGTTTCCCAGCACAGGGCAAGACTTGGAAGGAATGAGGTAAAGACAAAGATGTTTTTGGAACAAAGTTACTCAGAATATGTGACAAAGATGGAAAATTCAGGTGTGGCCTAACCAACACTATAGTAAAGCAAGAACTGTAGGTTTGAGAAAGATCAGAGATGAAAACCACAAGAGAGAAAGTTGTGATAATGAAAAAGATAAACTAAATTATATTAGGGTGGGGAGAGGGAATATAAATCATTGATTCTCAAGTTTGGCTCAAGTTAGGGTCTTCAGGGATCCATTGAAGTTAGGAAGGCTCCTCAAAAGAAAAACATACTTCTCAGACTCTTGGTCAAATGGGCCTGAGAAGAACAGAGATGAAAAAAATTAGCCCTTCCATTAGCTACAGTAGCAAGAGGGATGCTTGTGAAAGGCAATAGGCCAAGTTAGCAATGCCAACCTTTGAAGGAGCCCACCTTGAGTTCCACAGACCATAGTCATTTCAACTTCCTATTTGGGAAATCTCCAGAAAGCAAAGATGATTGGGAAGGAGACAGAGTAGCCTCAGGTATGGAGGGGCCTCCTTAGTGCCCAGTGCAGTCACTGGATGAAAGATGGGTGGCAATACTGAAGTCCCCTAACTAGTTAGTAGGGTGACCATAAAACTTGGCACGCAGAAAGAACCCTTTTGAGAAGTATTGCTGATATACATATGGTGGGACAACAGATGTAAACAAACCAGACTAATTCTTCTAATTCCAATGCTTATTTGATACAATTTTGCTCCATTATAGTTACAGAACACATCAAGTACATATTTCTAATTAACACGTAGTTTTATTTATTTATTTTGTGAGGAAGATCAGCCCTGAGCTACCATCCATGCTAATCCTCCTCTTTTTGTTGAGGAAGACCATCTCAGAGCTAACATCTATTGCCAATCCTCCTCCTTTTTTTCCCCAAAGCCCCAGTAGATAGTTGTATGTCATAGCTGCACATCCTTCTAGTTGCTGTATGTGGGACGTGGCCTCAGCATGGTCGGAGAAGCGGTGCGTCAGTGCGCGCCCAGGATCCGAACCCGGGCCGCCAGTAGCGGAGCGCGCGCACTTAACCACTAAGCCACGGGGCTGGCCCTAACACATAGTTTTAAAATTGTGTCTTTTCATTTTACACAACAGGTTTTGGTTTAAAAGCATTTGTTTTCAAAATTAAATTCATCCTCAAAATATTAAGGTTTGGTACTATAATCTCTTTAAATAATGTACTGCAGCATAAGATAGAATCACAAAAGAGAATTTCCAACAAGGATTTGAATGCTACAATATGCTGGAATAAGGGTGTACACACTCTGCCACCCTGCAAAGTGGCGAATTAAAAGGACATATCTTTTATATGGACGTCTAACTTCTCTAAAAAATAGATCACAACAATTCATATATTATCTAAAAGTGAAAATTTTCATTTTAAGTATGTTTGGTAGCTAGACATGCTGGCTCTCAGAGAAATCTAAGGAATATGTTATAGAGACAAGAAGCCATGTTACTCATGTTACTTGAGATCCATTATAAATATAGGTGACCTTCTCTGTCCTGCAGAGCAGAAAGAAAAATCAGACAAAATAAAACCTTACTTATTATCTGATCTTGCGTAAATCTGAAGAAGGCTCTATTAAGTTATTTTACCCAAGTCAATGATTGAACAAGCAGATGGAAAAACTGGAAAGACTGTTTTCCTGTACAAACCCATATTACTGAAGAGACATCATATACCTGGATTGCTCAGATGCAATAATGCTATGTAGAAGCTCCTCGATGAACTTTCCATCTAAAAATTATGGATACCATCAACTCAGATGCCCACACAAAAGTGTATCGCTTGATTACCGCTAACAGTTGATATGAGTGGCTGTTTGTAGGGTGTCATTTTGGACTTATAGATAAATGGACTGATAAAAAGCCTTTCAGGATTAACTATTTAAGATGTAAATAAACTTTCGTTCAGCTACTTATTACCCAGAATCATTTGTACCCCCATATCCTCTCAAACCAGCACCATTATTCAGTATTCCTGACAAAGGAATTAATCTATAGCACAACGGTTAGTTCTATATCTTTATACCAGAGTTACAAAGGTCTCACTAAATATTGAATTATCTTTGGGACGTATTACATTCTTTTACTATTAAAATATTTCCAATACGGTGTCATTGTAATTAAAGCCTTTGGCCAATTCTCAAACACTGAGTGAAAGCTAATTTTAAATACTTAAAGTAAATATGGTCCTATTAGCAATAGGATAATATAATCAGTAGTGAATCCAAAGCAAAAAAGAAAAGAAAAAAAAAACCTCAAAATATTTTCGTGTCTTTGATTATTAGCCCTGGATCCACCCAATAACGTAGAAATAACAGGCCTAGTTAACTGCATTTTCTGTAGGCAATTTACAGTTTTCCTGGCCTTAGATCCCTCATTGGTTGGAATACATTATGATCCAGGGATCTGACCCTCACATTTTCCGCAGGTGGCACTGAGGCAGCATTGACAGGAGAGATATTTCCAAAGACTCAAACCCAGAGCTGTGCTAAGCCATTGCTGAACAGACATCAGTTACCTGAAAAATAAGGGCTTGGGTCTGGATAAGGATTGGGCCCTGCAACTGTCCACCTGTCCCACACCAACGTGGAACTGCCCCATCAGCGGAGTCCTCCATAAGAGGAGAGCTCGATAGCAGGTGGCCCCGCAGGAGACGGCATTTCCTGGTGATCTGGGTTCACTGCTTGGTCACGGTGGGCTGTCTATACTTTGGAGTCGGAGACACCTGAATTCACTTATTATTGCCACTTATTCCAGTGAACTCAGATAAATTACTTAGCTTCTCTTTCAGCCTGTTTACCTAACCAAATAATAGAGATAATATCATCCTCCTCACGGCTTTGTTGTATGAATTAAAGAAGATAATCAAGATGAGCATTACGATGACTTCCAGTTTTGTATCTTTCCCATAAGTATTTCACACCTAAAATGAGGAAAAAAATAATTGCATCTAAAAGCCATTTTAGTAGTCAGAAATTTTCTAAGAACCGAGCTCAATTTATTCTATCATCTATTGTCACCAAAAACATTAAAAAATAAAGATAAATCAAGTTTAAAAACACTTTTTTGTCATCTGTCTAGCATCTGATTTGCAGTCTCTTCAACAAGATGGGGGATCCCATGAAACAGTTATTCTTTTTTTTTTTTTTTTGTGAGGAAGATCAGCCCTGAGCTAACATTCATGCCAATCCTCCTCTTTTAGCTGAGGCAGACTGGCCCTGGGCTAACATCTGTGCCTATCTTCCCCTACTCTATGTGGGAGGCCGCCACAACATGGCCCGACAAGCGGTGCGTTGCTGCGCGCCTGAGATCTGAACCCGGGACCACCAGCAGCTAAGCGCGAGCACTTAACCGCTTCGCCACGGGGCGGCCCCGGAATTTTTATTCTTTGAAAGTCATTCAAATATAAATGGATTTTACTAAAACTCATTTTCAACTGCAATTTTTAAGAGTACTTGAAGAAGAGATTCATTCAATTCTACACTATTTCATGCTAACCGACATTACATTTCAAGGCCGTCAGAACCACCAACTCCTAGAAAATGTAGCACTTTCATAGGTGGCGGCCTATTTTAGGAGACAATCGGGCTCTGTATTCTCCAAAGATACATATATCTTTGAATGAATTGAAAAACAAATCATGACAACTACATTGCTTTGAAGACACGTTTCATAAAAATTTAAGAAAAGTAATATTTTGGGGAGAAATAGGCCTGAGTTGTGAAAATATTACAATTGCACCTATGCAGACAGAATCATAGAATCTGGATAATCAATAACACGAAAAGCACAAAAATAGTCTTAAAAATGTAAATTTTTATGGGGCCAGCCTGGTGACATAGTGGTTAAATTCACGTGCTCTGCTTCAGTGGCCCAGGGTTCACAGGTTTGTGGGTGCGGACCTACGCACCGCTCATCAAACCATGTGGGCCTCCCACATGCAAAGTAGAGGAAGACTGGCACGGACGTTAGCTCAGCGACAATCTTTCTCACCAAAGAAAATAAATAAATACATTTTTATAAAAGTCAGGCCATGGATTCAAGTCTGTGATTTTATTTTACACCTAAAACATGAAAAAAGAATTGCATCAATCAGCCATTTTAGTAATCATGAGTGTCTGAGAACTGATGATAAATTCAAGGTTTTCAGCACAACAACAAATTATCTCAGAAATTTTCCTTAGGAAACAGTTTTTCCAGTTCCTTTATAAGTAGACCCTCAGGTCACCTTTATCATCTGCTAAAAGGACTTAACTCTGGCTGGATGCTTAAGCTGTGGAAGCAGTTCCCAATATACTACCAATTTTTAAGTTAGCTTAAGTAAATTGATTGAATTCCCATATGTGCATGTGATTTCTATTTAGAAAAAGAACAGCTATATTTGTGTGTGTGCTTTATTATTTTCATAGAACTCATTCTCATGTTACATAAATTCTGGAAATCAAAAAGAAAATAATGTACCCATAAAAATATGCCGTGGACCATGTGTTAAGATGATTGCATTTCTAAAATGCAGAAAAATCCCATTATTTCAGTATCTTGCTGTGTTTCACTGAATCATCAGCATTAATCATAGATGACATATTCCTAATGCATTAGTGCTGTCCTTCATGGTGTGAGAACATCTACCAGGGAAATAGCTTTTTCTCTGTTGAAAAAAAATCCATGGTTCAGAAGAAGAAACCTTAAAACGTGTTTTTTTGTCTTCATCTCTGGCTCTCTTTGTGGCTCCAAATGATGTCCTATAAAATGCTCTATGTATAGATTTGTAAACAGTGAGGACTATTCAGTTAACAGTAAAATTACTCAGAATATAAACTGAGCAAGCACAAGGATTTTGATTCAGCTTAAACTCTTAAAAGGAGAATACAATGGTATGCAAGCTTCCCATTTTCTCCAAAGTTTTGTCGAAATAGCTACTTATTAGGCTCTGCCATTTTCACCATTCCTGCCAAGTCTGCAAGGATTCAGAAGACACTCAACTTCTATGCAAGCCCAGGGTTATATCCATAATTCTTTTTTAATTTTTTTTGTGAGGAAGATCGGCCCTGAGCTAACATCTGCTAATCCTCCTCATTTTTGCTGAGGAAGACTGGCCCTGGGCTAACATCCATGCCCATCTTCCTCCGCTTTATATGGGACCCTGCCACAGCATGGCTTGACAAGTGGTGCATCAGTGCCTGCCCGGGATCAGAACCGGCAAACCCTGGGCTGCTGCAGCGGAGCACGTACACTTAACTGCTTGCGCCACCGGGCCGGCCCCTGCATCCCTAATTCTTAATGACTGATCTATGTGCACACAGAAGACAGAGGAAGCAGAGAAAAATCCAATGTCAAGGTTAAGAAATTAGTTTTGCACCACCCCACCCCAACTCCAATCTGTCAGGAATTTCTGTCAGCTCTACCTTCATAATATATCTAGAACTTAATCACTTCCCATCACTTCAACTGCTACCGCCTTAGTCCTAGCCGTTATCACCTCTGGCTTAGATTATTGTAAAAGACCCCTAACTACTGACCCTAATTCCACTCTTGTCACCTTCAGGCTACAGGCTGATCTCAATGTACTCTCTTCTTCCTTTGAAAACATAATTCAGGTTATATCACTCCTCTACTAAAAATCCTCCAATAGTTCTGAGATAGGCAGGAAGCTAGATATGAGCTGGGAGCAAGGTCATGCCACCAGGTGCAGTGTCCTGAATACCGGGCAGCAGCTCTTCTGGCACACAACACTCCCCCAGACCCTGACTGAGAGGAGCCCCAAGCCTCATTATACCCTCATTTGCATTGTGGTTTTGACCCCCCTTGGGGGGATCACTGCCATGACAGTTCTGGAGATGCCTATGTAAGGAAAAAATCTCCCCCTCCTGACGTGAGGGTGGAGACAATGCCCTGATTGGCCCACGTTCCAAGACCCTCACTCACCCCCGGGACCCCACCTTCCAAAGCCACCAACCACCACAACATCTGGGCAGTTGCTCACCTGGAGCCTGCCCGCCCCTCCCCTCAGAGGTGTACTTTCGCTTTGCTAATAAATCCTCCTCTGTCAAAACTTCCTCTGTGTGTCTGCTGTCAAATTCTTCTGTGTCTGTGGACCAAGAACCTGGGACCTCACTGCATGGATGTGACTGGTGCTGGTGACAGTTCCCCGTCCCACTCAGGGTAAAAATCCACTTTCTTGCTCTGACTACCACTGTTACCTCATCTCCAAACAGGCTTCTTGTCCCAACTCTGCTCCTAACACATGGATCTCCTTGCTCTTCCTCAAACACAGGGTGCCTGCCTCTGCCTACAACTCTCTCACCCAAGATATCTTCATCTCTTGCTCCCTCACTTCCCTTAGGTCTCCACTCAAATGTCCCCTTATCAGAGAGGCTATTCCCGAGTACCATACATTTAAAAAGTCTTTGTCTCATCACTCTCTTCCTTTTTAATTCTTTTTCATAGCAACTTTTAGCCCTTAATTTTACAGATTTATCTCCTTATTAGTTATTCATTTTCCTTCTGTAGAGGGAAAATTAGAGAATATTAGCTCCATGACAGCTTGATTTCATTGTTTTTTTTTTTTTTCACAGTTATCCTCGGTACCTAGAACAGAGCTTTGGACGTGCATATTCAATAAATATTTGCTGAATTAACCAATGTGAACACAATATTTAAAATACTTTTGGAAAGAAATATCTTGGAAGACTTTAAGTCTGTTTCATTAGTATTTTTTAAGGCAAAGTCACAGTAGATATTACCTGAGTCACTGATCAAATGATCATCTCTCTCCACTTGAGCATAAAGTCCATAAGGACAAGGAAGGGTTTGATCCTGTTTGTGAATATATCACCTGTGCCTGCAACTGATCCTGGCACATTTGTTAAATGCTGAGGGAATAGCTATGATTTATTTTCATTTCTACTTTAGAACCATAAGTGAAATGCATACAAAACAATATTTCTTGCATAAGAAGCTATAAGTCAATCTCTTAGAGACTTCAATTTAGATGGGAAAGTACAATTCAGATTTGGGAAGGTGAGAAGAATCCAAGTCATTAGTTAAGACGGATGATGAGTCAGGGTCTTAGATGGTTGTAGCAGAGATGGAAACAAGTGGTGATAAAATCAGCAGAAGTTAGCCCGAGTGTTGATGAGCAAAATAACTAAGAGGACAAGTGTGATTGCAGAGATGGCCGCCACAGCCAGGAAGGCATATGTAGAAGACAGCAGGATGTAGCACAAGCTAGCGGCTGGTCAGTCAGAGTAACTCAGAAAGAAGATAGGAAGACCTGGTGACTAACTAATACCATGGATGGTGCTAAACAAACCAATATTTTCCAATAGGTTCAACTCTACACAAATAAATGCTTTTTATCCACGGAGAGACACTTATACCTGAAGACTTCATCCCCTGAGATAAAATTTCATTGCTTTTAAAGGGTGTGAGTGTATCACACTGAATCTCACTCCCCAATGTCAGGCAAAGCTTGAATTCCACTAATTGCTGAGAAATGCCTCCAGATAACTCTGACCAGTCTTCCTTGGTCCTCTGATTTCTCTGACACTAGAGTAATTTAAAAAGCATCTTTTGATAATCACTTTACTTCAATGTACTTTTTCAAAAGGGTTGTATATGCTTGAGAGAATTAATAGGTTTTAAAATAATTAAGTAATTGACTGTCCTCTCTGGAATATATTATTTGTAAATTTTGCTGTGTTAAATGTATAAAAAATTGAAATTTTAATTACAATTATTATAAGCTCCAATTCACAAATAAAATTGTCAAGTGGACTTATATGTCTTCCTTCTTTATCTCCTATCTACAAAACAACTACCCATGAGTTTTTGTTTTTCTGAAAGATTATAGGGAATTTTATGTAGATTATAAAGAAGGGTGTTGTACGTTTGGTTTCCTACATCATAAAATGTTTTCTTCTGCTTCATAACTACTGGACTATTCTTAGTCAATTTCACAGTAACTATTTCCTAAATCCATTATACAGGGATAATTAACTGATTGATGAACTTCTATAGCTATTCCTTTGATAAATACAGCTCACGTAGACCATGCCACATATGTGTGCATGTGTATTTTTGCATATGTAAACATATAATTATGGTTTGCAGCAAATACATCCATTTGGTTCATTTTTTATAGGTTCAGTGATATTTTTTAATTAACAAATATGTTTTAGTCTTAAACTACTTGATAAACAGATAAACAAGCCTTAGAATTTTCTCCATAATAACGTATATGAATTTTAACTTAGTTTTCTAGTGTGGATCCTCTGGTAAGAGTTAATTAGATATCTCACTGCACCTATTGTTTTTCATCTTTTTGGCCAAAATCCTGAAGTTATTCCACTGAGAACTTCTAACCATAAATTCTTGCCAAGTTCTTTCTATTACTCATCCCAAACACAGCCAGATTTATTATAAGATTAATAAATTAGTCCTAAGAGAGCTCTGTCCCACAGTTTCTTCCAAATATTTTTTGTCAGCTTTTTATTTGAGGATAACTTCTTGAAATCACATGAGCTGTGGTGCTCATAAAATAATGTGAGTCAAAGCTCAGAACACAAACAGGAAACACTCAAGTTGAATTTATGTCCACATTCATAAATGCTGGCCTCACTCAGAAGAGGGCTGGTGAAGTCAGGGCCTGAGTGCTGCCTCTCTCAATCCCCAGATGTGCAGACAGAGTTCATTAATTATAAACCTCTTTTGGCCTCATGATCCTTCTTCACACAGAGCCACAGGTAGCCACTGCAAGTTGACTGGACTGATTTGCACACAAGGTGATTCCTACGTGCTATCCCTGAGCTAGAACCTTGATTCAGAGCTTAGTGGCACTGGCCTACATGGTTAAGAAAGGACACACTGTCAACAATAAGGATGGGTGGGTATCAAAACTCTTTTACGTGTTTATTCTAGTTTTTGTTCTAATTAAATTCCCATTCGTATCTACATCCAATTCTGCATTTACAACTCTGTTTACTTCCCACCTCAAAGTTTTTGATGTGTATGAGTGATTGTACTTCAGGGGTGACATGACTGTGAGAACAAAAGGGTGACTATTCTTGCCACTGCATTATTATGGGGCTCTGGGTGCCTGTACTGAATTGGCTGTGCGTAGGTCTCTGGGGATGCTGACGTAGACAACTAGGATTGTAGGAACGGGAGAGGACCAGCATCAGAAATTAATTACAAATAACACTATAACCAGAGAAAATAGTTACAACCAATCCCAGCTCATTGGAACCACATGATCTTAATTATACTATTCTTAGAATCTCAATTTTTCAGATATAGCATTAAGATAATAAAACACTTCATAAAGTTGTTATGATAATCAAAAAAGGTAACTTAAGCAAAATCAGCACACAAAAGACCCCAAATAGCCAAAGAAATTCTGAGAAAGAAGAACAAAGCAGGAGGCATCACACTTCCTGATTCAAGCTATACTATAAGCTATTGTCATCCAAACAACATGGTAACTGGCATAAAAACAGTCAAATAGACCAATGGAGCAGAATTGAGAGCCCAGAAATAAACCCAAGCACACACGATCAACTAATATTTGACAAGGGAGCCAAGAATACTCAATGGAGAAAAGACAGTCTCTTCAATAAACGGTGCTGGGATAATTGCATATTCACGTGTAAAAGAGTGAAGCTGGACCCATATCTTGTACTACTCAAAAATTAACTCAAAATGGATTAAAGACTTAAATGTAAGACCCAAAATCATGACACTCCCAGAAGAAAAATATAGGACTTAAGCTCCTTGACATGGGTCTTGGTAATGATTTTTTGGATATGACATCAAAGGCACAAGCAACAAAAGCAAAAATCAGTAAGAGGGACTACATCATGGTAAAAAGCTTCTTCACCGCCAAAGAAACCGTCAACAAAGTGAAAAGACAACCTACGGAATGAGAAAAAAATTGGCAAACCATATATCTGATAAGTGGTTAATATCCAAAATATATAAACAATTCGTACAACTCAATAGCAAAAAAACAAATAACCCATTGAAAACTGGGCAAAGGACCTGAATAGTGTTGAAAGAAAAAAACAACTACCAACGTAGAAATCTTTATGCTGCAAAATTATCCTTCAAAAGTGAAGGAGAAATAAGATCTTAGACAAACAAAAACTGAGGGAATTTGTTGCCCATAGACTTGCCTTGTAAGACATTTTAAAAGAACTTCTTCAGAGAGAAGGAAAATAATGTAGGTAAGAAACTCAGATCTACATAATGAAAGGAAGAGAGTTGTAAAAGGAATAAGTGAAGGTTAAATAAAATCTTTGATTTTTTTTTGTATCTTAATTGATCTACTTGATAAAAGTTTGTTCAAAATAATATTAGCAACAATATATCAGACAATTACAGCTTCTAGATTAGTGAAATGAATGACAGCAATGTAATAAGGGACAGGAGGGCGAGACTGGGAATACTCTATGGTACTTGCACTACCCAGGAAGTGGTATCATGTTACCTGAGAGTGAATTGACATTAATTGTGAATGTATATCTCAAACTCCCGGGAAGCCACAAAAAAAAATTTTCTTAAACAGAAGTATAATTGATAATTAAAGAGAAGAGAAAATATGGAGTCACATAAAATGCTCAATTAAAACTAGAGAAGTCAGTAAGAATAGAAGAAAAGAAAAAAGAAAAAGAAAAAATCTACGAAAGATACTTTTGAAATAATTAGGGAAATATGAAGATGGGTTGGATATTAGATGATAACAAGAAATTATTCAATTTATTACATGTGATAATGGTCTTGTGGTTACATAGAAATAAGGCCTTCTAAGAAGATTCATGATGATGTATTTAGGAATGAAATGTCGTGATATCTGAAATTTACTCTCAAGTGATTCAGCAAGTGTCTGTGTGTGAGTGTGTGTGCATGTGTGTGCGTGTGTGTGTGTGAGCATATGTTTGTGTACAAAGAAAGAGACAAAGAAAATAGCAGAAAGTTCCAACAACTGTTGAATCTAGCTAATGGTTACATGTATTTAGTGTACATTTCCTTCAACTTTCCTGTATGTTGAAAAAATGATCAAAAATCATTTAATGAATGGAAAAATGAATAAATTGACTAATTAATGTCAATATACCCTTTTTGTTTTTGTTCTAGAGTAGACTTTACAGCAAAGATCTTGATAAAAACCCACATTTTAACGTAGAAATTTAGGTGTTTGTAATGGCCTTGCAGTTTGATTAGCCATACAAAAAAGGTGTCTTTGAACAATCTCAAGGCAGAGGACTTATTGTCAACGAGCTTGATAATTTCTGGTCTTTGAATTTACAAATAACAAGATCTTTTGTGTGTGATGCTGCTACTTATTTTTACTCAAATTTCCAGAGAAATTGTTTTTGGCCATGAGAGACTATCGAATTCTTAGCTACTGGTCACTTAAACCCATAAATCATGAGACATGCAATTTTTATTTTACTTCCTAAGCGATATAATATAATTGTGTAATAAGGAATCCGAGGCTTATAGAAACTGCAGGAAATAAAATTAGTAGTATATGAAATAAAAAATGAGCTAATAAACACCTTCTGCTAAATTTGCAATTGTATCTCATGCAACTCCTTGTTGAAAAACTTACTGCCCCCAATTCAACTTCCTGGTTATTTGAAATATGCCTTGCATTCTATAGTACATTCTCACTATGATTAAAAGACATGTTAGAGCACCATCATGAATTGTGCTACGTAATTAGGCATGACACATCAATGTATGCAAGGCATCAAATCAAACTGCAAGGCCATTACAAACACCTTTCTACTTTAAATTCTTTGTACTGGTATCTTAACCACAAGATAAAAAATCATTATAGCAATTTTAAGAGAACATCTGTTAGTTAAAGTAAGGATCATAATGTCTGTTAGCAACTGTCATGTATAAGTGGTCATAAAAATATCTACAGAGCAATAATTTTCTAAAAATTCATTGAAAACTTCATTTAGCTTTTTGCTTTTCCATCATCCTTTGAAAGAAATACATTTGCATGTGTGTTCTGTGTGTGTGCTACTCACTATAAAATGGATATGTGACAAATTTGTCTAAACAGCATGACCCTAAACCAAAAAGGATCATATTTCAAGGGAAAGAAACAAGTTCTCAGTAAGTAGAAATTCAGAAATATGAATGTAATATGGTTCAGGAAAAAGAAAATAATTGTTTTCCATCTTTGGTGGAATAGGAGTATGGCAGTAAGTCAAATACTCTGCTTAAGGAAGAGCTAAATTATGTTTTTATTTTATAAAATATACCATGCCAATTTCCAATACGTAATTGAATTCAATTTAACAAGTACTTACATGCATAACATTGTCCTAAAAATTGAAGTAATATAAAAATGACTAAAACTGGTTCCTCACTCTAAAATAAGTCGTAATCTAATAACAGACATGTCAACACCTAACTGTAATACAAGACATAGAACTAAATAGAAGTAAAACTAACTTGCCACAGAACAGAAAAGAACAAGCCTCTTTAGTGGGAAAATCAGGGAATTCTGCATGGAGGAGCTGGCATTTGATAAGGACGAGATTTTGAAAACTCAGACAGGGAAGGCTTATTTAGGGTTTGAGCTGGTATAAATTGCAGAGCAGGTAGGAAATGAGAGTGAGAAAGTAGTTTGGGGCAGATTATAGAGGATCTTGATTTGGAGCTGAATAGATCGGACTTGAGCATTGTGTCAATGGAGAAACTTTCTGAGGAGGGTTGTGACTAATGCTCATGTTTTTGGAATCCAATTCTAGTAGAAAAATAGGTGATGAATTGGAGCAGACAGTCTGGAGGCAGGGACAGTATTCGGGGGCTGTTAGAATAATCCAGGTGAAAAATGATGAGAAAAAAAGAGAGGAGGCAATCACAGAAACATCCAGGAGATACAACTGACAAACTCAGATTAGACTGGAGGGAACGGCATGAGAAAAAGATGAGATCAAAGATAACCAGGTTTTCTGGCATGGTCGAAACCTTGTCCCTGAAATGGAAAACAAAGAGAAGCAGATCTGAGAATAAAGAGCTGAGATTTATGAATACATGCCGGAGCCACCCCTCAAATCTAGTTTGCAAGTAGGTTAGGGATCAGTGGTCAGTAAATAAAAGACACTCCTGACGCTCCAAGTTATCTTCTCTTAGGTTTTCTTTGACCTTCTTTCCAAACTTATGAGTGACAAAAGGGAAACTGGTTTACAAAATCGCTATTGCATGGAATAATTTCTTCCGCCTCCCAAACACAAACCAACAGAACCCACCAGCATCCTAGTTATCAAACAATGTAGTAAGCGTGTTTTCTGATGCCCAGCACATGCCTGCCTCAAGACATTTGTACCTGCAGTTCCCGGCCTAGGACACTACTAGGCATCTGCACGGCTCTCCCCCTTGCTCCATTTAAATGCCTCTGATCAGAGGGCTTCTGCAGCCCGCTGAATTAGCAATGATCCTCAAGCACAGGCCCTCTTCATCCTTTTAATCAGCTTCACAGCACTTCATAGTACTTGCACTACTAGTCTCAGCACTATATCCTACTCAACACATATGCATTTGATCTTTGTTTATTGTCTGTCTAGCCTGGATAGGGGAAAAAGAACTGTTCCATGAGAGCAGGGCTTTTGTTTTGCCCCCAACTGTCCCCTCAGTTTCTACAATACGCACTATGCAGTGGGTCCTAAATGAGAGTTGAATGAGTGTTGCTTTTATTTTGGCCTTGGAGTTATCAGACATCCTAGTTTCAAGAGTTCTCAAGTTGATGAGTTACTACATGTGCAATTCTCAATCAACTGCACATTTCATAAGGCAACTAGGTTCTTTCTTATTTGCTAAATTTAAATAAAATTATTTTACATGTGTAGTACTACTATTTTACTCACAGAGACAGGTGACTTGACAGGTGCTTGTCACTACAGCAGTGGTTCTCAAACCTAAGCATGCCTCAGAATCACTTGTTGAAGCAGATTGCTGGCTCCAGCCCTAGAGATTCTGATTCCCTGGGTCTGGGGTGGGTCCAACAAGCTCCCAAGTGATGTTGATGTTGCTGGTCAGAGGACGACACTTTGAGAACTACTGCATTACCAACTATAACATAATTGCAGCAGACGCATGAGAGAAGTCTACGCAGTCAGAGTGGAGATGTTTAAATGTTTTGGCGATGGAAGAGTGGGTCTCAAGGAGAACGGATCCCTGCTTCTCTCTTTGCAAGGCTTGCAGCTTCCGAATCTACTTTTAAATACCTAGAAACCACTTTTGCTTTCCTAATTGGATTAAATGTTACACTGCATTTCATTCAGTGGCATTACACTGCTCAAAAGAACTAAGTTCACATTAAAAGAGCATTAAAGATGTAATAGGAAAAAATGAAAGTTATCGTTAGAAGGAGAAGGCCCTATATGACTTCTTGTTACTATCGAGACAACATGAGAACAGCATCAAAGACTGTCAGATGTCTTGATGCAATGATGCACTGTAGGACCTGGGGATATCCTCTTTAATGTGATCTCTTGGTCCCTTATTTGTTTCTGACCTAAGACCATATAGATTTAAACGACTAAAGAGAAATATAAATAGAAGAATGACATTATTTATCATGCAAACCAGGACACGTTTGAGAAAGAATGGGACGCTGTTGATTTCACTGGGTTAATAGTCAACAAACAGGACTATCACAGGGGGTATGATCATCTTAGATACATGAGGAAATCGTATTAAATGAAAATTGGATCATGAAAGTTTGTTATTTTATTGGTTGCTTTTTGTTTTATCATTCTGAAGGATTTCTGAAATTCATTTACAGTTGCTATGTAAGGCCTTCAGAAAGTCTTTCCTTCCACCCTCACATGCTACAAATCTTCAGATGTGCACACAGGTTGGAGATTCCCATCGGCGTATGCATATGATCATGGTGCAGTAGAAGAAACCCCGGAGTCAGGCAAAATGTCATGTGCATCCCAGCTCTGCTGTGTGGCCTTGGACCTCTCTGCACCTTTGTTTTTTTAGGGGTAAGCGATGGAAGGCGGTGCCTACTCCACATCATTACCTGCATCAACAGCGTGAACCACCTAGAGAGGGCCCACTATACACTCCATGCCTAGTAAATGTTTATTTCTTTTTCTTTTCCAAAATGTACATAAGGCAAAACTTTAACCTTACTATTCTAAGAGATTCATATAATTTATTAACTACAGTAAGTGATTTCAATTGTGCTCTTCAGACTCCGTGTGAGGAAACAGGGGGAAGGAGTGGGGAGAGGTAGCCAGGGCATAATTTAGAAAGCGTCCAATGAGAAAAGTGCAACTTTGTTATCTCAGCAGCCACAGTATTTATAATTTGACATTTTATTATAGGAGAATGTGAGTTTTTAAATCTTCATCAAAAGTAACATGGGTTTATAAGCGATGAGAAACGTTGAGAGAAATCAATACATAATTAGTTGAATTTCTGGGTAAGTTTCAAAGAAAATGGAGAAAATCTAGCAATATGTAGAGTCACTTAGAGGCCAGGGAGCCGCAGTGTGGTAAGCAAGTCACCCACAGTGTCACTTAACTTAAGCTAATTCTGCTTTTTATGGCTTTTTTATTTCATTCTCTTCTTAACACAGATTCTCTAAAAGCACTAAACTAATTTTCAAAGTGGCTCTTTTTGGTGGAAGCACCTGCCTGCTGAAGACGGGGTGAAGGGTTGGAGGACAGCAGAATTCATCAATGGGTAGAGCTTCGTAAGTGTGACAACCTTCGCTCTCATTCCAGGAGCTTTGTCCTTAGATCCATATTTCTGGGCTTCCATTAGAATCCACACTACATAGCTAATTATTCTTCATGCATTATCCTCAATCACTTAGAATTTTAAAATGTCAGAGCTGAAAAGACCTAAGAGGTAAACTAACCCAAGACCTTAATTTTGTAGATGAAGAAAAGCAGCTCAGAGATGTGCAGTAACTTATCCAGAGTCATACAGATGGTAAGTGAAGTGTCAGCCCAGGAAATCCATTTCTGACTCCTGAAACTATGCTCCTTTTAGTGGAACGCACTTCCTGTCCTCCGTCTTAGCCATTAAAGAGTGATTCAAAGGGAGTTTCTCAATGGGTCACTCAAATGGTTCCTTGGTTTCTTAAAAGTCCCTCTTAAATGACCTAGACTTCCAACAATAGGTGATTTGCTAAATAAATTATGTAAAACCTATATGCTGAACCACAGTTTATCCGTAAAACATCATACTCTAGAATATTTTACAACATGTGAAGATGTTTATGATATGTTGTTTAAATAGCAGTTTACAAAAGCTAGTTACATTATGATGGAAGCATTTGTAAACGTAAAAGGGAGTGTATGGAAGGTTCTACACCAAAATACTAACAACTTTAAGTACAGATATTGCAGGTGAATTTACAGTTTTCTATGATTTCCAAATGTTCTTCAAAAGTATGTATTATTTTTGAAAACTATAAAGGAGAAAAAAAAAACCCAGCTGGATAGCAAGTAAATATTTATGCAAGTAAATATTCTGAGCCTTTTCTTATCCTCTGTTCTTGGCTTTCTCCCCTTTTCCCTGACTCCACTTTTCCCCAGATTTTCGGCCAAGTCTCTTTACAACTGCTGTCAGGGTTTCCTAATACAAATGCTCTTAGTGATCTTCGGCTTACCCACATACTGCACTTTGATCTCAGAGGAGCACAGTGCTCCATTATGTACTCTTACAATTCGGCTGCACTAGAACATTCCAACGGAAAGGTCCTCAAATCAACTTAAACTATAAGTGGGAGGCTAGGGCTGGGATGAGGTTGGGAAATCATCTACTTACAGAGAGTAGCAAAAGCCAAGAGAGCAGAAGCCAAGGAATTCTAGAGGGCTGAAAGACTAGAACAGGCATTCAAGGCTGGCATTTAGGGAGAGAGACACCACTCGGGTTGGGATGAAGAACAGGATCAGAAAAGAGAAAAACCAGCAAAAAGCGATGTCATGGAAACCAAGAAGGATGAAGAGTATTGAATGCTGCTTACTTACATGTAGTAGCAGAATCAGGACAACTAAAGAATAAGTTGAAAACATTTAAAAGGAATGATGGCCAAAACATTACTTTGATCACTTAAGAACACAGAAGAGCAATTCTGGGAAAGGACACGCTGAAAAATTTCCAAATGTTGTCTTTTATGATTAGAAATGAGGAAAATCATCCTAAGCATAATAATACCTGGTCTCAGAGGAGGGATAAAATCCAGGGAAGAAATATGTCTGTGACGCTCATCAAGGAAGCCTTATGACAGAAAACCCAACAAGCATTAGGCTCAAAGAGACATTTGGAAACTATATGTTGCAGCATGGAGATTCCAATGCCCAACACTTCACTGTAAAGAACAGTCTTAGGGGCAAGAGAAGACTGTCCCCCATTCCTCTCTCTAAACCCCCATTGGGGGGCTCCAGATTGTAGAAATTGTTACTAGCACAATGGTACTGATCCCTCTTTGTTTATTGTGAACCGTGGTTTCCTTCCAGTCTTTGTACCATGTGAACATACAGTGAGTCCTTTTTCTTTCTCTATTTATGCCTTTCCCGTCTCCTTTTTTCTTACCCTGACTATGAAAGAGTAGTTAATTATGGAAGATAGTCAGAACCTCTTTTTTTCTGATTAGGGTTGAGATGGTTTTTAAGAAACTAGCATTTAAAACAATTCAGTAATTTATTGATGCAAATAGATTTTTTTTCTCTTGTAATTACATTATAACGATGCATGTAGAAGGATTATGTCTTTAACACACGCATGCAAAGATTACTCTTTGACCAATATTATAAATCTCTAATTCCCACAGAAAATGCCTGCAGTACAGATCCATTAAAGTCAGCCTTTCTATTACAACCATGACGATAATCAGGCCAACATTTGATGAGCACTCCCTATGTGTCAGGTGCTGTTTTAAACACTTCATTTACATTGACTCATTAAATTCTCATACAATCTTATGAGGTAGATGGTACTATTATCTTCTTTTGTAAAAATTTAGGAAAGAAAGTTTAAACAACTCATTCAGGATCCCAGAGCTGGTAACGTAAGAGCCACGAGTTTTTTCACGTAGTCAGGCTTCAAAACTGGTACTCTTAACCATTACCCTATAGCTGCCTCTCAACAACAGTAGTTTTTGTCTATTGTTCACATACAAGTAGATTGAAACCATAATTGATTTTTATTAATGAATCAAAGTCATGAGTGGCTTTCCCAAAATATCAGACTAGTAGTTAGACTTTGTATTATCATCAGCTATGGTTTCCTCAACCTTCTGTTTTCCTACTCACAGCCTAGAAAATAGATTTGTGATGCTGTCTACCAGAAAAGATTCAATTTCTCTATAAAGACCAACTTTTTTTTTCATTCAGTAAGTATTTATCAGGTGCCTGTTATCTATCAGGCACTGTAGCTTGTTCTGTGGGGCAGTGATAAACTAAACTAATGTGGACTCCACCCTTGAAGAGCTTACAATCTACTACCATGGTGCTTCCCAATAATTTCACATCTGGGCACCCAGAAAAAAATGCTAATATTTGTACTGGAGTAAAATGATGAGACTGTGTAGCAGCAGTTGACCCACTCTGCTAGCCCAAGCTCTGCCAAGCGCCCCTGTGGCTAAGGCATCAAATGACCCACACATCTGCTACCCATTCTAAGCATATGGTGTACCCGACTCTCATCAGGGCAACTCTGGAGTGGAGAATGCAAATAAATAAATATACTACTACATTGGAGGGACCTAAGTCCTATGCTAGGAACATCACAAGGGATTATAGAACCACTTATAAGGGAGGCCTAATTCAGTCTAGGGAGGTCGGGGAATGATTCCCAAGGAAATAACATCTAAATTAAAAACCAATAGATGGGTTTGGTGAGTGAATAAACAAGAAAGGGAAGAAAGCTCCAGGAAAACAAGAGAAAAAGGAGAGCAATGAGATTCACTTTGAGGGACTGAAATAAATTTGATGTGTGAGCTAGTGTGCTTAATACTGGGCAGAGGAGTGGAAAGGATGAGTTGACTCAGGAACCATGCATCTATTTCTGTGGAAATACATGCTAAGCTGAGAATATTTGCATTTTGAGACCATGGGCCATTATGTAAAGTTACATCAAAGATGTAGCCAAGGGGCTGTTTTTTGTTGCAAAGTGTTGGCTTTCTTTTGTTAATGTGGGTAAGGGAGCAATGTCCATAGAAAGTGCACATAGTGCTAACAAACACCAACACCAGAAGGAGCAATGTAAGCCTTTTCATTTGCCAGCTCTCCTCTAGTTCCAAAAATGGCAACCTCTTGCTGAGACTAATGGATTTGTTAAATGCTTCTAATGCCCATGTGTAGAGCCAAAATAGACATTAAACAAGAGGGAAACTGAAGTCTCGGTCCTGTTAGTGATACAACGAAGAATAGAGCTCAGCCTTCCAACTCACTGTCTGGTGCCTTTGTTGTTGTCCCAAATGTCCCCTCTGCTTTCTCATTCCTCTCCCTAGAAAGTTATCCCCACTGAGAGAAGAGCTGCCTAGTTGAATCAAGTGCAGATGAGTCTCAAATTTCATCAAGGGATTTGTAGTCCTTGCTTCTGCGTTGACTGGCATTCAAGCCCAAGTGTATAGATCTTTAAAAAACGCAGTATTTGCTCCTCAAATTGGAAGATAAAGCATCCAGTGTCTTCAGCAGGGAGGAAGGGAATTTCTAATAGGCTTATACTTGAAAAGGGACTAGATTATTCCAGACATTTCCTATCAGTCTGGTTATGTTTGGGGAGAGAAAAGAGATGAGTCACTTTAGAATGTTATATTTATATGATTCAACACAGGAATAGAAAATAGTTGTTTCATCAGATCAGTTGTGAACGTGCCAGGTTTACCGTCATATAGACTAAGGCCTGACGTAAGCAGAAGTTTGACCTAGAGTCCCCTTTTGGAACCAGTGACCCTTCAGCCAAAGTGTTCCTTAAGCTTCCCCTGAAGGCCTGTCAAATTTAGTGATGTTCTCTTCATGACAAGGTATCTAGCAAGTCATGACCCCTCCCTGCATTAATTAACCTGATTAACTCCTGGGCCTGAGGTTATCGCATCCCTCAGAAAGGACCTTGGCTGATTTGCCTTTGGAGAAACAAGCATTTATATGAAGGCATCAATTCCTTTCCAAAGAAGATATTGAGTCAGAATGTCAAGCAATGAATGACATTTTGGCATTTTGGATATTTGATTCAATTTATTCCTGGGATTTATTCTAAGAAAGCAATCCAAAGTTTAATACAAATGGTACAAATTTTGATGTACTATCTATTTTCCACAGAGGAGTTCTTTTTAGTTCTTATATCCATTCCGTGACACTGTTATAAAAATCCCCATGTAGATACTTAATCAAATACAAATAAGCACAAGAAATGTTGATTTTGCTCTTGAATTACAGCATTCTCTATGCAAATAGTAGCTTTTAAACTTTTACAGAGCTTTTTCTGTTCAATGCCAGCACCATACAAAATATGTCAATGTGGCCTCGGCTTCAAGATTTTATTGCTTTTCCCCTTTTTCTTTACATGTAGCAGAAACAATATCAGCTCACTGATCTTTCCAATATGCTAAGTGTGTTTTTCTGATTGGTTTTTGTGGGGCAGTGCACATCAGCACACACCCTGTCTAGCTGACTTGGGTAAAGACAATATTTACAAAGATGACCTCTAACTAAGAGGTCCAAACTGCTGGAAAAGGATATTAGGCAACACACATTTTCAACAGCTTCTCATCGCTAATCAAACTTACAAAGTCTGGTGATGTGAATTAACCTTACAAAACTAGCTTGTAAAATATGTTATTCAGATATAATATATGAAATATATGTCAATCTTTCCTGAAAGATTATTCCTGTTGTAACTTGTAATCTATTTGGCGAATGGGACCAAATTTTCTCTCTCTCAAAGTTTTAGGTAAGACCTTTGTGTAACTAAAGCCACCATTATAATCATCTAGAAAAGAATTAGGAAAATTTTAAATAAATAACAGCTCGTTCCTGAACTTGCAATTACCTTGAGTGTTTGTATCATATTTGTAATAATTACAACAACCACTCTTATTTATCTATAAAATACAGCTAAAATGTGCTTCTCTAATTGTCTATCTACCCTCAATTTATTGAAAACCAATGAGTAAGTACTAGGTATGACATAAGCTCTCAGTGCTATGAGGGGCTCTATAGACAAATGGGACATATTCTCTGTCAACAAGACTATTGGAGTCTTATCAGGGAAAATGTTAGCCATGAGGGAAGTTGAGGAAAGCGTACACATAAACTCTTTGTATCATCCTTGCGACTTTTCTATAGACCTGGAATTATTCCAAAATAAAAAGTTTATTTAAAAAAAGCTTACTGGAGAAATAAAATGTATTCATACGCAATTATGAAGAGATAGAACATAAAGATAGCCAAAGAAGGTTAACAGAAGGTGGTTTCGCTTAATTGTTAAATCAGTTATATTAACGGTAGGTGCTGGAGAAGCTCGGGGCAGGTCAGCCAGTTAACAACATGTAGGCTTTTATTTTGGAATAATAACTTTTCATTTTGGAGTAAGTTCAAGTTTACAGAAAAGTTGCAAAACTTCACCATGCAAGGCCACCTCTTTTCAATCCATTATATTTACGTAGTGAAACTCTGAAATAAAACTGATTTTACAAATATCACAAGTTATCATAGAAATTTTATAAAAATTCCCTACCTCTTATAAAAGGTAGCTCCCTTTTATTCCACCTAAACATAGAAACAAACAAACCAAAAGTAGCCAAACTGAATTGTGTAATACCTAGGCCTTTTAGTATCTGAAATAAGCCCAAATAAACAACCAAAAGCCTTAGAAAATACCAAAGTCTGAAATATGACTCACAAAATCTGACTTCTGAGAGGTGGACAAATACCAATAGGTCAAAAAGAAATCCATTTCCTAGAAAACAAAGAATATGACACCTTAAAAATTAAAATTTTTGACTATAATTCCCAGTGCAGTTATCTCAGTTACCACAACCCTTTGAACATGTTTTAGAGGAAAGAAAAGGGAGTAGGTTCTTGTGAAAAAAGATGATCTCAGATTTCACTCCCTCTGAATCAGGAGACGGTCTAAACCAGATGCAATGCACAGTGTACAGTGCGTGTGTTCAAGTAAATCTGAGGAGTTATTAACAAGTTTCACTTTGACGAAACTGTGTCCAATAACCAAAGAGCTATGAATATGTTTATAACATAATATAGATATGAGAAATAGAATAAAAATGGGCAAACTTCAGAACTATGAGCATGTTTCTGAACTTACAGTGAGGGAACAATAGAGCACTTATCAAGATTGGATGGGGAGAGATGTGTCCCATCACTGCTCTGACTCTATCCAGCAGGTAGTGACATTAAATGACTCAGTGATTCTATTTCTTTATCTTCCAAGCAGCGTTAATCAAACTCTTTCTATCAAGGAAATTGTGCTGTAGTGAAATGCCAGAGTTCATCTCTGGGAAAGCACACTCTGAAGAGGGGAGATTTGCCAAAATGTCTGTGATTTTGTGATTCTTTTCATAATTATGACAGGCGGTTATTGATCTTTCATTCTATATCGTTATGTTCCAAGGACACGATCCTCTGTGATGTCTTTGAGCTAATATAATGATGAGAAAGCTATAACGAGGTTGTATTGTACTTCCAAGACATGTCATTATTTGTTAGAATAGACTGCAGCAGAAGAATAAAGAAATCAGGGAATCAGTGTATAAAATAATGAGCCTTAGATCCCACTGAGGATCAAGGTAGAGAAGAGACCAGACCACAGGTCACAAGTGAGTCATCCTGTCTCACCGCACCTGTCCTCGTAACTTATGTAGCCACAAAAATAAAGGAAATCAATTTTCTAGAAGTTTCGACATCCTCTAATTCCATCTTATTAGTCAACATTTTTATGACCACCAATAGAAAATTACAAGAAAACCGTATTACCAGTTGTCATCTAATTGGTGTGTATGTGCTGTGTAGGCACCAGCTGCTGGAGATTTCTGGCACAAATCTTTCTTACCGGAAAGCTATGGGATGATCTTCTGATTTATCTGCCTTGAAAACATATTGATCCATTCTTCATTGCACTGAATTTCTTATTATTTCCCAAGTGAGGGAAGGCCTTTCCAAATCACTTTATCGTTATTAAAATCATTTCTGGGGGCTGGCCGGGTGGCGCAAGTGATTAAGTGCGTGCGTTCCGCTTCCGCGGCCCAGGGTTCGCAGGTTTGGATCCTGGGCAGGGACTGACGCACCACTTGGTAAGCCATGCTGTGGCGGGGTCCCATATAAAGTAGAGGAAGATGGGCACGGATGTTAGCTCAGGGCCACTCTTCCTCAAGAAAAAAAGGGGAGGATTGGCATTGGATGTTAGCTCAGGGCTAGTCCTCCTCACCAAAAAAAAAAAAAAAAAAAATCATTTCTGTTGAATGCCCATTTGATGAACAAATCTCAGGACTGAATGGTGTTATTCTGCACTTTCCAAGGCATTTTTGTATTTTGGGGTTATATAAGTTTTGCCATTAAACCACACGTATTACAGGGCAGGCGCTAGAGAGACCTGGCGTCTTACACTGGGAAAGTACGATGATGCTGATGCTTAATCATATAAGTGTCCTGGTGTCTTTAGGTCACACACTAGGACAACAGACGGCCTTAAATAGCAAGATGATTGGTATATTTCTCAGTTGTTTCCATGTGATGATTTGATTGCTCTGTTGAATAAAGAAAGATGAATGTGGATGTAAATGTTCGTGTTTTGTAGAATGTGAACAGACGTTCTCTTGAACTTGTTATGGGAACTAACCTATTTCTTATAAATCAAACACAGTTTCAATAGGGAGATTTAAGACTACTGACTCTGATATGCAATCACCACCTTATTCAGTTGTTGGATGGAAAAGATTGAGTCATTTGTCAGTTATATCTGCTCTAGGGTCTAATTTTAAAAATTCTCTATCTATATTATATCATCAATGAGAATCAAACATATTTACCCTGATTTGAAGAAAACTAATTGAAAATTTAGGCCAATTTGAATATTTGTTGGTTGTGATGAGGGAAATTAAAAAAAATGTTCTCCCTTAATACAAAAGCCATACATGTTCTTTGAAATAAAAACAGAAATAATAGATTAGTGAGAAAAAAACTCCACAGTTCATTATATATTACATTTTTAACGACTTGTTGTATATTCTTTCATGCCTTGTCATATTTACTTGTGTGTTTGTATAACACTGAACATCATGTTTTATAACTCCCTTTTAATTTGATACTATATTGTAAGCATCTGTCCATGTGAACAGGCTAGATAGATAGATAGACAAATGACAGATAGTTACAACATCATTTTGTTGGCTAAATAGTATTCCATTCTATAGGTAAATTTTCTAACCAATTTCCTATTGTCAATTAGTTGAAATTTGTTCTTTATGAGTTTGTGGTTTCACTGGGTCTTGCAATAAACATATTTGTAGTTATATCTGTATACATGTTCCAAATTATTTCTTTAGGATATGATTTTACAAATGGAAAATTTGGGTCAAAATAGATATTCTTTTAAATATTTTTTATAGAGATTTCAAAATGTCCTTCAAAAAGTCTTCACCAATTTATACACCTACCCTCAGGATATGAGCTTGAAAAAACTCGTTATATCTAGCTTTAACATTCTAATACATTAGTAAGTTTAACAAAAGATTCGATTGGTTTATAATTGGGTGTACTATAGACTGATTACTAGATTCCTAAGGGAAATGATCTAAAGTAGTAAATACCATCTCTTTCCTTTTTCTCTCGTTCCCCAATCCATGCACTATAGTAAGATAAAAGTTGTCAGTCAAGTTTTCCAAAGGCAGACAGAGATGATACAGAGAACATTGATCCTTTCCAATTCTTTATGGAAACACTGCCAAAGCTGACCACAAAATTTCATAATCCAAAAGTTCTTGAGTTTTGAATGATGAAAAAATATACCCGGACTAAAATGGAGGAAAGAGTCAAGCTGCTCTAAAATTAAGCAGCAGTAGAGTAGACATGAAGAAGACGGTACGGCTGCTACCTCAGGGCCCTATTTAGTTACTTTCACACTTTAAATGAACCATCTCTTTCTCCTAAGAACATGGTTGAAATAGCATAACTCCTCACTTCAGTTTAGAAACAGAACATTCTCTCACAGTGGGTTTATATTATGTAACAGGTTTGAAACAGAAAATAAAATTGATGAGAAGCCATTAAACCAAACAGTTAAAATGGCAGCAGATGGTACCAGGCACGAAGACAGGGGCCATTCCTACAAAGAGGGGAAGGAGCCCTGAGGACAACCCCGGCTGGGTTCAGTCTACATTTCAGAGAACAGAGATGTGCATATTCCACAGAGAACACACGACTGGTCTAATTAGCAAGGGCTCTGCCCTGAATCTACTTCCTGTTCTCAGGTGTAAACAGGGAGAAGAAAAGGAAAGTATGTTTATCTTTTATAAAGACAGTTGCACTCATTTATTTATTTACACAATAAGCACTTACTAAGCACTTTTTATGTTGCCACTGCAGAATGAGATCCTGAGGAGGAAATCACAGCTCAGTGTCTGGAAAAAGCTAGGTTTTACAATCAAGAAGACCTAAGTCCAAAACTTGATTTCCCCACTTACCAATCAAAATACTTGCATACGTTAACTTCTCTCAATTTCACCTTTCTCTTCTGCAAAATAAAGATGATAAAGATAATGCTCTCCTTGCAAGAGTGCTGTATTATAGATAATGCATCCAACACAGGATAGAGCAGTGAAAGGTAGGATATAATGGGACGGCAGATCAGGTGACAACCACTTGCTCAATTTCAACCATCCGTGGGCAGGGAGGAGGGGTAAGAGAATGAGGAGAGAAGTACACTTGAGAAAATCAAAGTGTATTTTTATTCTCTTAACATTGCATGCATAAATCAGAATATGCTAAATTTAAGAAGTGAATATACTTAGACTAGGTTTTCTATTTTTAATAATGTCATTGTTCATTTTAGTGTATTATTTTAGTGATGTGCCCTTTACGAGAAGCTGAGAGTACCATCTCCATGGGAACACAGTTTGAAAACTTGAAGACATTGTCTTTGTTATACTGCATTCATTTGGGAATCGTTTAGAATGTCATTATTATAAAAACATTTAATTAATTGCTTAATTGTTCATTATATTCTAAATACCGTATGGAGAGAATTACTATGGTGACATACCTTCATCTTTCTCTCAAGGAGTTTCCAACAAAATTCACCTAACATTAAAAAACCTTCACCTACAATCTACACTCCTTCCCTCTTCTTATCTTCTCAATACCCAAAAGAAAGTCAAGACTTAAGGGTAGTTTCATTATGCTGCATGAACATTTAGCTGAACCACAGAGCTTAAAAGGCAGCCCAAACAAACATGGGCAAGATTACTTCAGGATGCTCTTTTAAAGATGTTTTGCCATCCAGACAGTGGCAATCCATAGAACAGTGTTTCTGGAAGGACCACAGAAGTGCAAAGTCTTTGGTTGCTCAGCTTACAGAGCATTCTCTGTGATGATGTGACTGGGCACACTGATTCTATAAATACCCGTCTCCAGTTCACCCATCTGCCAGGGAAATATTTTTTCTGCACCTGAGTTAAATGGAGAACTGCCTCAGTAAAAAAAATGGGTGGAGCAAATCATTCATCTTCAGCTGTCACTCACGGCTTTTTTCATGAATGGTAACTGATGGCAATGTATTTAATTTCTTCTTGCCACCGAAAATAAATACTGTTTATTGAGATTTTTCTATGTTTAGCTTGGAGACCAAATCAAGAACAGGGGTAAAATACTCATGATCCCCTGTGCTGCCACTAGTTAGAGGCTTAAACAGTTTCTAACCCTTTAATGTAAATTAAAGCATCAGTTTGCCTATCTAGGACCTGACAATGCCCTGTGGAACTGGATAGGAGACAAGTATGGGGCGGATAAAGAAAAGACCACGTCCTCAGCTACACAGCGCCATGAATATTATAAAAATTAAAATTTCACTAAAATCATAATATTTCTCACTCTTTGTATTTGGGTTTGGAAAGAGAAACTGAGGTCTTTGATGTTAATGTGACACCAGCTACTCTCTTGCATTAATTTAGATCTCTTTTATTTCTGGGCCTCCGGGGTTCTTTTGTCTAGATTATTTCATCTGCATATGAAGGGTTCAAACACAAGCTTCTGCCAAAGCTATTGATCTGGAGAAACAGTTGTAGTCACTGGTAGGATCTCAATAGACATTGCTGTTTACAGTGAAATAAAATAGTTTTAAGAGCAAGTAAAATAAAACAACTTAAATAGATAAAATATAAAGGCATGTGGTAACATAATATCCTGGGTTTTCAGAACTTGACAAAGTTGAGATGTTAAGAGGAAGAAGAGGAACATGCCCAAGCTGGAGTTTGTGAGGAGAGAGAGAAGCTCATCTGTGGTGCCACCTCCTTCCCTACTTCTAGCTTCTCCATCCAGGGCCCTGGTTCTGGCTCCTGCATAAAATCTGCCTCTTCTTGGTGCCTGATCCCCCTTATGAAGCCCTCTCTGCTTGTTCTCTCAAAGTGATGCCGAGTAATCAACTATTGATTTGATCAAGTTGAGGTATTAAAGGATGATAATGTGTGATGAATCATCCTTTTGGAGTATCTTATCATTCCTCTCAGAGGAAGAATACAGATATTAAAACACAATCACTTGAAAACATGTGCCCACACAAAAACCTGCACCCAGATGTTTACAGCAGCTTTATTCATAATAACCCAAACCTAGAAGCAACCAAGATGTCCTTCAGTAGGCAAATGGATGAATAAACTGTGATGCATCCAGACAATGAAATATTAGTCAGCGCTAAAAATAAATGTGCTATCAAGCCATCAGAAAACACAGAGGAACCTTAAATGCATATTGCTAAGTGAAAAAAGCCAATCTGAAAAAGGCTACTTACTATATGATTCCAACTATATGACACAGGCAAAACTATGGAGATAGTAAAAAGATCAGTGGTTGCCAGGGGTTGGTAGGAGGGAGAGATGAACAGAGCACAGAGGATTTTTAGGGCAGCGAAGATACTCTATATGATACCATAATGATGGATACATGTCATATATGTTTGTCCAAATCCACAGAATGTACAACACCAAGAGTAAATCCTAATGTAAACTATGGACTTTGGATGGTTATGATGTGTCATGTGTCAATATAGGTTCACCAATTGCAACAAATGTACCACTGTGGTGGTGAATGTTGATAATGGAAGAGGCTATGCATGTGTGGGGGCGGGGGGTATATGGAAAATCTCTGTACTGTGTGCTTGATTTTACTTAAAATTGAACTTAAAACTGCTCTAAAAAGATAAATTCTTAAAACTACTTTTTAAAAAACAGAATCATTAACGGAGAAGGAGGAGGAGGAGGAGAGAGAAGAGGAGGAAAGAGAAAGCAAAGATGAAAAAATTAAAAGGACTATTCGCTCTCCATATCTAGAATTTCTTATTTAGGTGTGCTAAATTAAAAAAATTGACTAAATAAATAAATAATTGACGAATCATAAGCTTTTCTAAGAACACCTTCGGAACAAATGTCAAAAATATAGATGTTTCAAGAAATACGACTGATTGCATGTATTACAGTTTTTCTAAGGATCATCTTATGGGAAAGAAACACTCAAATGGTATTTTAAGTTTCTGTCACAAATTTTGAGATGCTCACAAACTGTCTGCTTCCCTGCTATGAGGCTGTTTGAAATTTTCCACGGGAACATGAATTTATAAATAAATGGATTCTTAAACCCACAGGAATTGTGTAATTCTTGAATTTCAAAGTCCATCAACCACACAATTTGACAACGTAAATACAACAAGCAATTTCTTAGACTTAGCCATCTTCTCCCTCAGTCACACTGCAGAAACACAAGGTTGCCTGGAAGAATTTATTTTTGACATCTCTTTGTTTCATAGCCCCTTACTCCATACCAGGCATGGTCATATATGCCATTTCATTTTGTCCTTAGGACAATTATGTCCGGTTGAGATATGATGGAACTTGCTTAGATTCTAGTAGTTTAATCAAGTTTCGAGAAAAGAGTTCCCCAAAAAAGGCATAAAGGGAGATCAATAGCTAATATTTATTGAGTGTTTTTTTATATGTCAGGTACTTTCAATGTATTAATGAATCTAATCCTCACAACAATTTTTTTAAGCATCTATAAATGTCCCATTGTAAATGTGAAGAAAATGTGGCACAGAGTAGGTAAGAAACATATCCGAGGTCTAAAAGCTAGATGGAGGATCCAAGATTTGCACCACAGCATCTGACTCCAGAGTCTGTGCTTTGAATCACTAAACATACTGCCTGAACATGTGAGTGGAAAGAGGAAAACACAAAAGTCAGTTGTGAACACTTAATATACTGTGCTGATCTCAAAACTCTCGCCTTATCTCTTCTTCTCTGACTTTTTTTTTTTTTTGGTTGATTGACATAGGTCAAGTGCAAAAAGAAACCTTTAGTTAATTTTTTAAATGAAATATTTCTTTTCAACAGTTTAACAACTCCATAATTTCTGTGTAATCTTAGTTATGTATAGATTGATCAGAACCAGGAGTAATCCTGACAGTGTGTGTAAAAACCTTGAAAGTCCCAGTAGAGAGTCTTTTTTTGCACTGCAAAGGGTCAAGAAAGAGAGGAGCTATCAGATTTAGTGCAAGACATGCTCTTTTGTAAACACATCTTGTGAGAATCCCGGGGCTGGGCAGCGCTGTGCTCCAGCACAAGTGCCCAAGAGCTGGGTGCCCTTGCTAACACCACTTTCTCCTCTGAGCATAAGTGTTATGGCCAATAAAGTGGGAATCATAATGTCCTACAGGGCTGTTCAGAGAATTACAAGAGATTATATGTTCAAATACACTTTGAAAGTAATAATACCCAATAAAAATATAATGTAAGTATTAAGCTGGTCTCCTATGATGTCTTCACCATTCTTACCAATACAGGTAATAACAGATGGAAAAGCTGAAATTATAGCTAATCTGTCCAATAAAGTTGTTCTGCTAGACTAGAAATTCAGATCAGAAGTTGTAAATATGGTAACATTGTCTATTCCAGGTATTAAACTCTTAAATAAATCGTGGATTGGGAAGAAAATGTGTGAACACAAAATCTGTAATTTATACAAAGATATATAACTCTTAAACACTGAAAATGTTATAATGCTTTAAACACAACATTTTAAAATTGCAGGATATTTCAAACTGTTTAACATATTAGTGAATATGAGAGAGAAAGGAAGAAGAAGAGGAGGAGAATGAGGTAGGTGGAGGGGAAGGGGGAGACGAAGAAGGGAAGGGATGGGGACAGGGAAGCAAGAAAAGAGATAGAGTGATGGTATACAGAATTTCCCAAAATTAACATCGTGGTCTCTCAGAGGACCATGTCCCTTCATTAGCAACGAATGTTCTGAAGGAGAGTTATATCTAAGCAGCTAGTGTGAAAACTAGCCAAGAAGTCACAAAGACTGTGTCCATGTTATATGTATCATGGCAATGCATTGACTTGGATCCCAGGTCAAATAAAGCAAGCAAAATGATGAGCAATGCAGAGTAACAGATCATCAAAAAGTAATTTATGTTTAATTAAACCAAAAACTACATTCTTTATCTCTTTTTCTCAGTCCATAAGAGTTGGTAATCTGAATTTTAAAAATATATAAAATGCTGTTGATTTTAAAATGTCCTCCATTTTCTCTTGTATAATAATTCATTTTATGAGGTGAATGATTATATCACAACATAGATCAGCTAAATAACACAATAAATAAAATATCACAATCTTCCTTTTTTAAAAAAGTTGTAAACGCCATGATTCTTTGTAGCAAAAGAATGGAAAGAAGGGATCAGAATTAACAAAAGTCGTTGTATGTAAGATTTGGTTGAAGTTCAGATCCATTCAAAAAAAGTCACTTTTTTTCTCTTAAAATTCATAATGAGGAACACCAGTAAAATTTGGACTTTGTTTACATTTTTAACCACTTTTATTCACCAAATATTTATTCATTCCCTACTTTGTGCTAAATAGTAAAGATTTCTTCTTTGGTATCACCATCAGAATATGTTTTTAACCCATTAATTTACATCACATCATCACTGGCCCAATAACTACAAATGCTTGGATTCCAAATGATTCATAGTGGAAAAATAAGTTCAAAAACAATTAGCTTTAAGACTAGCAATAAAACTATGTACAACCAATTATACATTAATTGCTCTTCTCTGTCATTGTTCTTATGCACAGAAGGCCTTTAAAATAAATTATTTTGAAGGGAAAGGCTGTTTCTAAGTGTTTTGTCCCTGCATATGGTGTGTGGATGAATTATCATAGATTTCTTTATGCACATCAAACATGGAGGCAATACATGTCCATATTGTAAACTCCCCGTGGGTTAGGGCCTGGAGATGGCATGATAGGAACACCACCATCTACTTCTGTGCTATTTTCCAAAGAATCTGAAGCAGAATTCTTAATAAAATTAAAAGTTCAACACTTGCTGTTACCTGAATGGAAAAAAATTTGACTAAGAAACACAATTTGCATTTCTCCCCCTACAGACTCTGAAAATAGTCTTGTTCAAGTTTGTTATTCCAGCTTCAATAGCAATCTCAGCAAGAAGTGGCTGTATTTTTTTAAAAAATCACCAAAACAACTAGAAGTATCCTTCCAAATTTGATACTTCATTGGCTCTCCAAACTGAGCTGATAGAATATAGAACTGTTGTTCCCTCATTCCAAAGCTCCCTTTGGAAGATAGTTATATGGATTTTGGTTTCTATAAAAGAAAATGAAATCCATTATTGTCATGAATAATGACTAGAATTTGAGTGACTGATATAAGCCAAGGCATCATTTTAAGTATTTTAAGTGAATTAGTTCATTTATTCATAAAAATGACCCCATGAGGTAGTTCAGTTTAATCTATATAGTTCCCATTTTACAGCTGAGAAAACTGAAGTTTAGAGAGGTCAAGAAAAACTCTCCATTCTCTCTTCCCACATCATAATGTGTACATCTATACGTATTTGGAAATTTTAGCTAACCTGCCACCAGGATGACTTGAAAAGACTTTGAAATTTTAAATATACTGCAAAATAAACATTTTAAAATTAACAAGTTGCCCAAGGCCACCTAGAAGAAACGGGGAGCAATGTGAGAGAACTGAGATTAGTTAATTACCACAGTTGATTTTCCTAGGAGTTTTCAATGTTGGACCGAAATCTCTACAAATCCATAAGCCTAAATATGGTATGAACTGTACTGCACAGGTTTCAGAACCAGATAACATAGTGAACAATATTTTCAAATATGGAAGCTATTTTTAAATGGGGTACATCTGAATCAACTGTGGAATTTATAGAATTACAACTCCCTTGTGACATTCCAGATCTGCTGAATCAGAACCTCTAAGCATGGGGCTTGAACGTGTACATTTTATAAATATCCAGAATGAGTTTTATGTTCAGTCAAGTAGAGAATATGGATCGCTATAATTTGTCGCATTCAAAATGCTTCCTTATGTACCAATCCTCTATAAATGCAAGATGCTAAGAGAATCTCACTAAGTTCTAACTCAATGAGGATATTTTGCAAGGCATTAGGACAATGTGCTCAGCTTTGGGATGAGCCAACCTGACACAGTCATGACGATTATGATAATACAGTTAGTTGGTCAAATCCTCTCCTCAGATCCTAACCCATCCCAGGTCTTCATCTTGAGTTCCAAGTGAATTAGAAATCACCCAACCTTCCTTGGAAGAGGACACCAGTAAGTCTTGTCCTACTACCCAGTAAGGTTTATGACTCATTTCTGCTGCTTTATGAACCTGAAGAATCTGGTTCTGCTGACCCTCCTTCCAGGTATGACCACAACATCTCATGTGTCTAATCACTTGCCTTCCACTATTAGTCAAGACTTTTGGGATCCTAGGTGGCATTCCACAGCGTCCCCAGTGCCAGCCTTATGCCTGTCTTGCCTGATTCCCATGAGAGATAAACACGCCATTTTTCCCTGATGGTCCTGCCTCTCCATGGGAGAAGTTACGACTTGCTTAAATTCTCATAAATTATACAGCAGGTATTCAAATTCAGGTTTCTAATTCTAAAGGCCATACTCTTTCTTCTTTTATAGCACAATGATCAGATATTTCTCTCAAAAATGAGATGTTTTAGGCAAGCATGTGGCAGGTGCTGAATCCTAGGGCATTCATAATTAACTTCTCTCTATGTTGTACGGCAGATATGCTGTGTTGTTTGTTTATGTAAGAACTGCACACTTTAAATACCAGAGCTGGGAGAGGCAGAATGGCCTTCTGTTATAAAAGGATTAGAGCTGGACTTGTAATCTTGCCCAGAAGGAGGGTCATCCCATCTCAGCACAGGTGTGAGCAGTGCAGATACCTTCAGTTAGAGATAATATTTGGCTTAAAGAAAAAAAAACAATTTTATTTTTGTCATGTAATTGCCTACAGCAAAACAAATGAAAGCATGAAACTGCATTATATCAAAAATATTTAGGGAAAACATACATATTTAATCTTCTCATTATGGAAAGCATCATCTGATGATGATGCTGTTGGTGATGATGAATAGCGTAAGCATTCTAGTGTAAAGTTTTTGAGAAAGGGAGGGAATCTGATGGAAAATGGAGGGAATGGCTTTATTGGAGGGAAGGATGTAAGAATGGGTGCAGATATGGTTAGATTTGTAGATTCTGTAATGAAAAGTTGAGAGCATTTTTTTTTTTCATTTTCTCTGGGAAGTAGGAGAGTATGACAGAGACTAGCAGAAAGGTCAGTTATTTGAAGAGTAGAAATGTAAGATGACTAGAGAAACAGAGCAGGATTTTGGGTAGTGCTGAGGGTGCAGTCGAGGTTGGTCATAATTAATGAATATTTGCCCAGTGTTTGTGACTTTCTCTGCCAGCATTTAGGAGCTAGAGTACAGGAACACTGAAAACGGACAATTGGGTCGTTCCCCAGTTGGAGGCTTGCTTGACAGGGACAATGAGAACTCAGAGTCGAGAGAGTTTAAGGCATTGGCATAAGGATAATTGAAGTGGTGCATAGGAAGAGAATGAGAAAATGAGGTGTCAATGAGCATGGGGGTGCAGATGAAGTCGAAGAATGGTCCCCCTGAGCAAAGATAAACAAAAGCTGGAGGGCAAATGCTGTGGTCCGAACACAAGATATTTGAATTAGTAGTTTGGGACATGGGTAGTTTCAAATGATCACAATGCTTAGGGTATGACCATTGGGTGTATGGCTTAAGTGGAGTAGAGAAAGATAATGGAGATGAGGGAGTCATAGAACTGAAGGCCAAAGGTGGGATGGATTATACATCATTAAAGATGAAGCAGGATTTAGACTTAAGAAGATGGTGAGTCTGGTGCCAAAGTCTTGGATAATTGAAGAGCAGAAAATGGATAATCTATAGGCCTGAGAATATGAGGGTAAAACAATGATACACTTAAATAGCAACAGTCTTGAAGGAGCAGAGGTTTTTAAAAGAGGGTAAGGTAGTAACTGTTTGGTGTCAGGGGAGTTCAAGGTGGACATTAACTTACCTCCTGATTGTGAGGAAATGTGACAGAGAGAGAAAGAGCCCCTTGAGGGGCACTGCAGGAGAACTCAGCTTTTCTAAATCTCATCTTTCTATGAGTCAGTGCTTTTGTGAGTAGCTCTATGCTGTGTCTCACTCAGCAGCAACCCTGAGTCACAGAACAGAGATGCCAGATATTCTGGCATAGTTGAAGCCAAGGGAAGGACAGTCGACAGAATTGGTGTGCTCTGGACCAAGCAGGGAAAACTGTTGATCAATTGGATTCAGCAGATATTTACTGAGAAATTATCTTAGCTAAGATCCAGAGGTGAGACACTTCATACTCACTGCTAGTAATGCCAAACTGTTTCCCTGAGCCCATCATCCTTAGAATCTAATGCACTGATCTGATACTCGAGGCAGCGTGTTCTCTTTAAATTCCGCAAAGGGAGGAATCAGGAGCTATGACTTCTATGCTTGGTTTTTCTATTGTCAGACCACTTAAATTTCCTGAACCTCTCACCTGCAAAATGAGTGATGATTGACTAGATAATGACTAATGACCTTTCTAGTTCCCAAGACCAATGATTCACTAGAAATCCTGAGATAGACCAGCCACATCTACTTGACTTTCACTTTATCAACTACCCTAGCTGAATTCTACCCTATTTCATTGGTCCCTCCCAACAAACATTCAAAGTCCCGTTGGGTGGGGTCCTCCTCACTTAATGGTCTTGCTAAACATTCAAAGAGTCTGCTTTATATTATGGGTAAGAGAATCCCTTCTATTATTTAGAGGACACAGCAGGTTGCCTCTCCTGGCACTCTAAAAAATGAAAAATGGGCATCATACCTTTCTAGTGTCAGAAGTCATCTCTTTCAATAAAAAGGAGAGGGGAGGAGGGAATGGTAAGAGCAATGGGGAGATTTCCCAATAAGCTTTAAAAAAATCCCCAAAGATAGGTGGTCGCTTCAGATCATAAAAGCAAGGAGTGCCACCAAATTGAGATGAGGAGCTAAACTCTCTCAAACAGACGGTAGTATCAATCTCTCTTTTTTGTTGCTTTTTTTTTCCCTGACTCCATCTGCTCAGAGGAACCAAATCTTCCTGGATTGGCATGAAGACTGCTGGAGAATTAAAAATAAATGGGAGGAAATTCAGAGGAGATAGATAGATGCCCAGTCTCAGATAGCCAATAATTTTGCCTTTACTCAATTGAATATCCAAATGAAAGGCAAACAAGTCTTTCTTTTAACATATTTTAAATGCCAGGAGGTGCTAAGAAGTATATCACAGTAAAATAGTATTCAAATGAAGTATATGTTAAGTTCCATTTAAAATTAGAAAAAAAGAAAATCTTTGCAGAATGCCTATATATTAATTTTGGATTCTATACAAGTGCTTTACGTGTCACTTTTCACGAAGTAAAATCAAAATTACCTGTTTCCATCACAGCATTTTTTCTCAATCTATTAACAAATCATAACAACCATCTTGTGTGAAGCCCTGTGCTGGTCTCCCTAGTAAACAGGGAAGAGTACAAGGCAGGGCTTCTGATCTAAAGTCATTTACAGTCCGGTAGGGAAACTATGCACACACATACACCCACACAAAAGGAGTAACAGATTGACACTGCCAGGTAGTGCTTAACTGATTGTCAGATGACTAGTAAAGAAAGCAAGCATTATATTTCAGAGATGGGATGGATCAAACCGGTGGGAAAAGTTCTTAGAGAAAGATTTGACATAATTATACCAATTAACCAATTACTTTACTTAATTAGCAGCCACGATGTGCCAAGAACTATAGATATAGATATATAGATATACAGATATAGCTATAGATAGGTGAATATTCTAGTTTAATCTTAATGTCGGCCTTTCAAAACTCATTTGATTCAGTAAGTGAATTAATGTTCCAGGTTACATACCTGGTAAGAAGCACACCGATTTTTGAACTTCAAGTCAACTTTGATCTTCCTTTCACTACACTGTGCTACCAACCTAACTTTTAATAGTGGAAAGAATTTGCTTGATAAAAAATAATAAATTAGACATCTCAGAGTGTAGAGTTCTTAATACATTTTTTTTTGATGAGGAAGGTTAGCTCTGGGCTAACATCCGTGCCCATCTTTCTCTACTTTATATGTGGGACACCTGCTACAGCATGACTTGATAAGCAATACGTAGGTCTGTGCCCGGGATCTGAACCCGCAAACCCCGGGCCGCTGAAGCAGAGTGCGAGAACTTAACCACTATGCCACCAGGCAGGCCCCAATAAATTATTTTTATAACAGTTTTATTGATACATAACTCACATATTACAAATTTACCTTTTTAAAGTACAGTTCAGTGGTCTTTAGTATACTCAGAGAGTTGTTCAACCATGACCACTCTCTAATGTAATTTGCATCATTACAAAAAGAAACCTCATACTCATTAGCTGTCACTCCTAACTCCCTGCTTTCCCCAGCCCCTGAAATCCACTAATCCACTTTCGTTCTCTATGAATTTGCCAGTAATGGACATTTCATATAAATGGAATGATACAATATGTAGCTTTTTGTGTTTGTCTTCTTTCACTGAGTGTAATGTTTTCAAGGTTAACTCATGTTGTAACATGGTGTAATGACAGGTACAGTGGGTACTCAGATTCAAGTGAGTTTAGATCATTGGCATAAGGATCATTGAAATGATGCATAAAAAGAGAACGAGAAAATGAGATGTCAATGAACGTGGAGGTCCAAATAAGGTTGAAGAATGGCCCCAGTGGGAGAAAATAATCAAGAAAGCTGGAGGGAGAGTAGATTGTGGTCAGAGAACAAGACATTTTAATTCCTTCATTGACAAGTAAGGTTCCACTGTATGGATATAACACATTATATTGATCTATTTATCAGTTGATGGACATTTGCTTGTTTCCATTTTTTGACTATAATGAATAATGCTGCTATAAAAATTCATGTACAGGTTGTATATAGATATGTGTTTTTAATTTATTGGATATATGAGACTTTCACTTGGAGTGGAATTGCAGAGTTATACAGTAACTCTGTGTTTAACGTTTTAAAGAATGGCCAAACAGTTTTCAAAGTTTCTGCATTATTTTACAATTCCACCAGCAATGTATGGGAGTTCCAGTTTCTCCATAGACTTGCCAACAGTTGTTTTTGTCTGAATTTTTTATTTTGGTCATTCTCCTTATGGAGCTTGGGCGGGCAGGAGTGATAATTAATTGTACCGTGGATTTGCATTTCCCTAATGACAAATGATGTTGAGTATCTTTTCTTATGTTTACTGGCCATTTGTATAGCTTTTTTATAGAACTCTCTATTCAAAACCTTTGCCCATTTTTATTTAAGTCATTTGTCTTTTTACTGTTGAGCTGTAAGAATTTTTATATATTCTGGATAAAAGTCTCTTATCAGATATATGATTTGCAAAAATTTTCTCCCATAATGTGAAGTGTTATTTTTATTTTTTCAGTGGTGTCCTTTGAAGCACAAATGTTTTTAATTTTGATGAAGTTAAATTTAACTATTTCACCTTTTATCAGTTTTTTGTGCCATATCTAAGAAACCATTGCTAACCTAAGATCATGAAGATTTACAACTACATTTTCTTCTAAGAGTTTTATAGTGTAGGTCTATGATCTATTTTGAGTTAATTTTTGTATATGGTGTAAGGTAGGAATCCAATTTCATCTTCTTGCATGTGGCTATCCAGTTGTTCTAGCACCATATGCTAAAAATACTGTTCTTTCCCCATTGAATTTTCTTAGTACCCTTGTCAAAAATCAATTGATCATCAATATAAGAGTTTAATTCTGGGCTCTCAATTCTATTTTATTAATATACATGTCTACCTTTATTCCAGTACCACACGGTCTTAATTACTGTTGCTTTGTAGTAAGTTTTGAAATTTGGAAATGTGAGTGCTCCAACTTTGTTCTTTTTCAAGACCGTTCTGACTATTCTCTGTCTTTTACATTTCCATATGAATTTGAGATCAGCTTGTCAATTTCCGCAAAAAAGAAAAAAAAAGCAGCTAGGATTTTGATAGAGAGTGCATTGAATCTGTATATCAGTGTGGGGGGTATTGACATTTTAAGGATGTCAAGTCTTCCAATCCATAAACGTGGGATGGCTTGCCATTTATATAGGTTTTCTACAATTAGAAGATGATGATGTTTTGTAGTTTTCAGTGTACAAGTCTTGCACTTCATTTGTTAAATTTATTCCTAAGTATTTTATTCTTTTTAATGCTATTGTAAATGAAATTTTCTTAATCTCACCTTCGGGTTTTTCATTGTTAATGTTCATGCTATTGTAAATGGAATTTTTTAAATTTCACCTTCAGATTTTTGTCACTTATTGAGCTTGTATCCTGTAACTTGACTGACCTTGTTTATTAGTTCTAATAGTTTGTGTGTGTGTATGTGAATTCCTTAGAATTTTCTATATGCTATATCATATCATTTGTAAATAGAAATGATTTTACTTCTTTCTTTTCCATGTGGATTCCTTTTATTTCTATTTATTGTCTAATTACCTAGGCTAGATCCTCCAATACAATGTTGATTAGAAGTGGCAAGAGCAGACATTCTTACCTTGCTCCTTATCTTGGGGGGAAAGCATTCAGTCTTTCATCATCAAGTATGACTTAGGAGTGGGGTTTTTTTCCAGATGCTATTCATCAGGCTGAAAAAGTTCCCTTCTATTCTATTTTGTTCAGTTTTTATCATGAAAAGGTATTGGAAATTCTTTTTCTGCTTTGATTGAGATGATCTTGTTTTTGTTCTTCATTCTATGAATGTGGTATAACACTGATTTTTTTATGTTAAAAAAAATTATGCATTCATAGAATAAATACTATTTGGTCCTGGTGAGTATTCCTTTTTATATTTTGCTGGATGGAGTTTTCTAATATTTTATTGGAAATTTTAAAATTTATGTTAATAAGGGATTTTTAAATTTATGTTCATAAGGGATATTAATCTATAGCTTTCTTTCTTTGTGATATCTTTGGTTTTGATGTCAGGGTAATACTAACCTCAAAGAATGAGTTGGGAAGTGTTTTTTCCCTATTCTATTTCTTAGAAAAATCTTAAATACATTGTTAAGTGGAATCTTTTCAAGTAAAAGTTCTTTTTTTAAAGTTTGCCATTTATTGGTCCTTTTGTTTTTCAGAGAACTAGGAGTTCAGTGTTAAGTATTATTTACTAAATCTACATCATGGAGGTAAGTTTTGTAGTTCTTAATAAGTTTTGTAGTTAATCGAATAAAATCTGTAAAGATTAATGAGATCACTTAATAAATAGAAATAATACTAGCTATTTTTCATTCTAATGCCGCTTGGAAGAACAATACATATAAATGCTTTAGAATTTAGTTTCCCCTCATTTTCCATGTTTTTTCTTACTCTAAATAATTGTTTATATAAGAAATAGTTTTAAAGGTCAATTTTGAGTGAGAAAATATGGTTCACTATATAAAATAACCAGATTTCACTTAGCATTGAACTCAATGAAAGACTTGTATGATGAACTCTATTGATAGATTGATTTAGATTCTATTAATCAGTTGACAATTTGAGTTGTCTTTCTACTCATTATACTAAATGTGTAAGCTTCAAGTGACTGATCTGGGAATCAGAATAACTGAAACTTGAAAAGTAAACCCTCAATGTGTTTAATGTTCAGAGCAGGCGGTATCTTTGCTCCACTCCCCTCACTGCTTCCCAAGTCAATATTGGACCTAAAGTCAGACTTTCAAGTAAGAGTAACCAGTAAACCAACTCCTTAATTAATAAGAATTCACTCAACTTGAGAAATAAAAAGAACACAAACACATATACACATATAGACATACATGTAGTACATATATATACACACATACACATACATATTTATAAAATAGTATAATATGACATATATATATTATAGTTATTATAGTCCATCAGGGGAATATTTTTTCCTTTTTAAGCTTTAGATCACAAATATTCTTCTTCTTTCAGAATAAATGAAGATTAAATGAGGAGAAAAGAGGATATGTAAGCAAATTTCCTGTAATATAGGTCTATGTTAATACCCTAAATAGGCAACAGGAAAGATAATTCTGATGATACTTTACACACTTGTCATCTTCCAAAAGTTGCAACTATTTTGAATCCCCCAATTTACCATTCCACACATCAAAAGAAAAGTCAAAAATGGCAGGTGAATTTCCCTAAATCTGTGAAAAATGTCAAAACTATACTAGAAATTTAGAAACATTTTAGCATATGGTTATCTCATTTATTAAACCACGTAACTTTTGCTTGACTTATTATAATCTGATTTGCCAACTATAGCCTTTTAGAGAAAAAAGGAGTTTAGATATAGATGGAATTCAGATGGGGGAGGGCATGGGCAGTATGTGTGTGTGTATGTTTACGTTTGACTTAGGTTATTGGGTCATCCCCCTCAAAACTTACATGCGTTTATTATAGGCCAGGCTATAGATACTTCTGTAGCAACATCTCTCAATGGTTATTATTTTTGTGTCACCAAAGACAGTGACAATCTTAAGCATGCTTTTCTTTCAATAGAGAAATTAATAGACACAGTTGTGTTCTCTGATTATTCATTGCTCTTTATTTGGAAAATAAAGCTCTGGGTTTTGATTTGGTCTCATTTGACCCCAGGCACACCTAAATTTCTCTTCTTCCTATACTCTAAGGTATAATACAATTCTGCCAAGTGTCACTATTAGATCATCCCTAAAAGAGAGAGAAAAATTATGGAAAAGGAAAGAAGGAGGGTAAAATGTGTCTCTCAAAAGACAGCCGTGTCAACAATGCCTCTTCTCTCTTCTTCCTTCTTCCAGCATTTATCAAATGCTTTCTCTGTAAAAGCAAATGCTCCATGCATTGAGAAAGACACTGAGAAAATTAGCCACTGCCCTAGCCCTTCAGTCTTCAAAATGGGGGATTTTTTTTTTCCTTTTTTAAAGTTTAAATAACAGATGCCCTTCTTCTTTCAAATAAATGAAGATTGAATGAGGAGAAACTCGAAGGTGTAAACAAATTTCGTCTAATGAACCATTTTACCTGAAACCCTCTCTGACTGTTAATCCTGTGACAGAGTCCAGGTGTCTGGGGCTTTGCAAGTCTCTTGCTGTGCTGGCTCTAGTTTCTGTGAAACAGGAAGGAGTCTTCTCTCCCCACAGAGGAAGGAGCGTTTAGCTGGATACCAGGCTCAGCAGAACGCACTCTCTGTGCACACTAGAAATCCATAGCTCGTCAGTGCAGAAATCAAACATGCCTGATTTATCCACAAACAATGGTGACATGATTGTCACAGCACACCTGGTGACTTCACTGGCTTGAGAAATTATCCAAAAATCAACTAACAAGCACTTCGAAGAGCAGGGCAGAATAGAACTCTTTTGTTGCCTGCCATGTGTGTCTTTCTTCAAAGTCAAACGGCCAGATCTACTTACAACAGATGTTCTTATGTCTAAAGAGGCTGATTTGGTTAATTCATTCCTATTTCACGTAAATCAGATCTCTTTTCTTTTACAATAGTATAATTTAGAATGCAAAACTTTCTCCATCTCACCCTCATTAACTAGATTCCATATCTACAAACTACTCCTTTTACAGATGCCCTCTGACCATGGTCAATCCTTTGTAGAATAAACCAGTAAACGACACAAGCATTCATTCTGAGGTCTTGTAGAGCTCAGTTGATTCCTGAAACACTTGGATCCAGCAGATGTAGAGTTCAGTTACTATGTGTTGTAAAAAGCTCTGGGGAGTAGAAGGAAGGCAGTTAATTTAAAAAATTCATTCCTTATCCGAGCTTAAGATCGTTATGAATTTCTGGATATAAAAAATTTTTTTTTCTATTTTAATATTTATTTTGAAAAAATAAGAAGAAGCAACACAGAAAGCAGATTTCATTACTGATCAAATAGTTATATCATAAATATTTTATCTTACACTTGATCTAATCAAAGGAACAAAATATTTAAAAATAAATGCATTTGAGGAATGAAACAGCTTGAGCCACTATAACATCATGTACATAGATCGACATGAAATATGTCATTACAATAACTCAGAGCTAAAGCAACATTAAACTATAAGATGTCTAATGCCCATTGTAGCTTCTCATTCTATAATTTTAAAGAATCTAACCCAGAGTAGAATGCTACAGAAATATTTGACTTGGAGGTTTCATAAGAGAAAAAATTGGAAATCTTTGGAATAGTAAGACATATGAAACAAAATTATTTTTTTATCTCCACTCCCCTCATTTATCCATATAGAACACTGGCCAAAATGGAAAAAGAACTAATATTTTCTTTGAGAGTCAGAACAATTATTTAATAATAATGATGGGAAAAGGCTCTGGACTGTTGAGTTCATTAGATTATTTGCCATACATTAAGCCTCTTATGTCTTAGGCTCAATGGTAAACCTTAGGTATATAGGATTAAATGAAAAAGAAATAATTTTTCTTATCTTCATTGAGCTTATGATCTTGTGTGGGAGGGAGTCAATAAACAAGTTAACAAATATATACATTATGGACTCTCCTTGTTAGAAGGCAAGAAAAAGGTATTATATGTGGAGCACACAATACAATTTTTAGCAATACTAGATCAACTATATGAGAGATTTCCATTCATACTACTATTATTTATTGAGCCCCCAAATCCCTATGAATAAACAATGTACTTTAATAAAAGTAGTATATCTTTGTCTATGGATAATTTGTCTTCAGACAACCTATTGGAAGCCAAGAAAACAAATGCACCTGGACTTTGTAAAGTCTACTGGATGGTAAAAATTAACACACTAATCTAATCAACCAGCTCCAGGTTCCAGAGATCAGTGTCCCGGGGAGGACACACTGCCACATGTCTTAAAAGACGAGGCAAGGAGACTAAGGGGGGCAGTTTGTGCAGACGTGGCTCTGAACAACATCATTGTAAACTAGCTGCAAACAGTCAATCAGTCGTCAACAGAAAGGGCTGCCAAGGCACAGGGGAGGACAGTTGGCTGGGGAAGGTCACCAGGCAATGAGAGAGGGCTGAAATGATTGCATTCAGGGGAGAGGTTAACAGAAACTTTGTGGTTCCAGACCAGAAAGGGACCTTAAGATAGTTTCTGATTCTTTTCTTTGCAAAACCTTGACCAGTAAGAGTCCGTTTCAACATAGCTTAGGCATCCAATTTCATTGATGGCTTTGGTTGATTCCTATCTTGCTAGCACCACAGGTCAGCCTAAGTCCTGCACAGGGATTTTGGGGAAGCCTGGAGGAAAGGTTACCATGGTGGAAGCAGATACACAATTACCTCCAGCTCTCTCTCCTATCCTTTTCCCCTCCCTCACAGCAACTGTCTTGTTTTCACACCCATAATAATCCAGGGTCCTAAGGTTATTCTCAATTGAAAATAAGTTATAAGTGAACACTCAGTGTGAATTTCAGTGGGATCACGTTGTAATTCTGATATTACAGGGGAAAATTAAGATCCATGTTACATAGAAATGCACTAGACATTACTATCTCTATGTGAAGCATGACTTAAGCACAGGGTGTTTGGCAACAGCTTTACAACATAAGTCAAAATAAAATTGGTTTCCATGCCTCCCGTATAGTTACATAAAAATCATAAGTAGCAAAAATGTTCATGCATTACATTTATGGCTTACCAAGCATTTGTACCTTGTCATATTATGTAACCACCCACAAAGAATATATAAACTGGTTAATTTTCTTCCTTTCCATATACTCGTTTACATGTTTTATAACTGGGGGCCTGATTGTGAAAAAGATCCAAGCACAGAATATTTTCTGTAGTAAAAAATGAAATTTAAATTGTGCTATATTAGAATAAGGTAGATATGGCTTACAGTTAGCAATGCATTGCACCCATTTATTCCTCACAGTGAGGTAGGCATCCTTATGCACTGGTAATACTTGAGGCTTGGAGATGCGAAGCAATTTGCCCACATTTGTATAGCTAGTGTTGGGATTAGAATTCAGATCTGAGTTACCATGAAGCCCACATCTTCTTCACTAAAAGTTTTTCTTCTTGGGGCTGGCCCGGTGGCGCAAGCGGTTAAGTGCGCGCGCTCTGCTGCGGCGGCCCGGGGTTCGCTGGTTCGGATCCCGGGCGCGCACCGACGCACTGCTTGGTAAGCCATGCTGTGGCGGCGTCCCATATAAAGTGGAGGAAGATAGGCACAGATGTTAGCCCAGGGCCATCTTCCTCAGCAAAAAAAGAGGAGGATTGGCGGATGTTAGCTCAGGGCTGATCTCCTCACAAAAAAAAAAAAAAAAAAAAGTTTTTCTTCTTATCCCTAATTTATTAATAGTTCGAGAAATTTTGGCACATTCAATTCTTGTTAGGAAATTAGTAAACATTCTTCCTGATGAAAGACTGAAAAATCTATATTTTCTTATTTGATTGAATTTTGGCTAAAATCCCAAGAAAGACACAATGAAAGCATAAAATAGCAAAAAAAAAAAAAAAAAAGTATAACAATAACAGCACTCTTCATTTTGGACCTTTGGATAGCACTGAGTACACAAATGGGTCTCAAATGACCTTTAGAAATGTATTCCTTAAGACTAAAAGAGTAGACATAGCCCATGACAAATATCTATAGCTGAATCTATTTCTGTGAATATTTAATAACACAATTTTTGTAAAAGAATGAAACATTAATTTAAAGAATCATGATGATGAGGTTTCTATTTACTTGTTCATCAAGGTTTTTTTTTAAGGGTAACAATGACATTAACATAGTTGGCTGTACATTTCTGAAGTTACAAATCAGTTAATTAGCTTCCTGGAAACAGAACCATGAAAATGACGGGGGGAGAGGAGAGCTTGAATTCATAACATCAATATAAAGGTTATAGGTCTGTTACTCCTGATATTCTAAATAAAGATGATGAGTGCCTGACTCCTAAACTCCTGCTGGTCCACAGCTCCACATTCCCTCCACATCAAGCAGCAGGCAGCACAAGGACTCTACCCACTGGAAGCTTATATTTATGATGGAATAAAAATTACCGAAGCACAACTGTTTTCAGCCCTTCCTCTCCCACACCCACTAGATATGATTTCTGTTTGGCTTTATTCAACCTCTTCCTTCTCTGCCCTTCCAAGGAGGGTCCTGATTTGTCTGCCTAGTTGCTGTGCTCTGTGATTGAGAATCAGAAAAAAATAGGAAGAAAAAGAGGACAAAAAATACATAAAAGGATGAGGACTGGTGGAATATTATAGAAAAAAAGGAAAAGAAAAAAAAAAAAAAACCCTTAGAAGAAAAGAGAGAGAGCAGCCACAGCGTATGAAGTCAGTTGACGGGAGAGAAAATTGATAAGATCCTAAGATATTTTGAGAAACTCTGTATTTATTCCCTTCATGGTATTTTAGAGATCACAGTATAGATCTTGAGTTATTTTGAAAAATGTTTTGTTCATATCCACTGTGTTCCTCAATGTTCAAACCCCTCCAGGTGTGTACTGTGGGTCGCTGGTGTGTAAGTGTTGCACAGGTTGGGGGGGAGCCAGGCATGGGGACAGACACTGTACAGATCTTGTGCTTCTCTCCAGGAACAGTGCTGTTCCTTGGAGTTGTTTTGTCACAGTCATATCAGGATGGCATCATACTGAGGCAGAGATCCATGAGGAAAAGTCCCAAGGAAAGGCATCAGTAATCCCAGGTGTGTTCTACTCATCCCCTCCTGGACGTTCATCTCTTACCAGCCGAGATTTTATTCTCTGGGAATGACTTTTATGAAATCTACCTGAGGAAGAGTAGTGACTAATTGCTTGGAGGCCAACATTGGTCCAAGAATCTTCAGAAGAATAAACCTAATGACAACATTCAAGACCTCACTTGACTCAAACTATGTATTTGCTTTCTGGAATTTCCTCATACTCTGGAAAAATGCCTTGCAATAAAAAAAAAAATCCTTGAATACTCTACTTGTAGACTTTATGAGTTGGAATCTCTTTCCATGAAAACACATGTTAGGTTTCATAGTATCTTCATGGTCATGGTTACTTTTACACTGCATTTCAAGTATGCTCTGATTTACAGAACATTTTGAATCACATCTGACTGTAACTAACCATGTAAAACCACAAAGTGTGCCAAATAGTAGCCAGGTCACATAACAGAAGGCAAATGAAATAAAATAGTTCTATAATAGGATCACCATGAGGAAGTGACTGATTAGAGGGGCAATTAATAAGAAAAGGTTTAGGTTGGACCAAATCCTGGGAGAAAAAGGAGTGTTCTATATTTTAACAGAGTACTCAGTTTAACAGAACCATCCAAATTAAGATTGCAGTCTATAGACACACAGACACACACTTATGCACACACACAGAGCCACCATAAAACTCAAAATAGACTTAAAGGGCTTATACACTTAGGCTTGTCACCTCAGCATTACCTTCTCTTGATCTGTAAAGCCCCATTCAGGAAAAGATCTAAGTTACCCATGCTGAAATATATGCTCAAGAAGGGGGAGGGGAGCCTGGCACTTAGGCTGTATTAGGATTCAATGTCTATTCAGTAAGAACTCTTACTGGTTCTAAAACTTGTATATCAATTTTAAAGCTTATATGCAAAGGACCATTTAGTTTCAGCTAAGCACAAACATTGAAACAATTTTGCTGGTGTAAGCCAATGCACTTGAAACCAACACTTCCTATCAGCTCTGCTCACCCGTGTGGAGTTGTACAATCTGGGGAGGTGGGGCCCATATATTGCAGGGTATCGACGTGCTGTCTGTCTGAAAAGCACAATGCTACATCTCAGGAGAACAAACCTAGAACAGTGAGGTCCTACATCAGAGGAAAATGCAAGCTTTGTTACTGCTGTGATTTCAACAGCTGTGCCTCCCTTCTTTCTAGGATCGATGCACTCTTTTATCTAACAGCAGGAAAGGAGATGATGGTGTAATGTTGCAGCAGACACAAAAGCAGAGAATGTTAATACAGAGGCTACAACTCAATTTCCCTAGAGATTGTCCGCTCCGGGATCCCAGGACCCTAGGATCTGACAGAATGAGATAGGGCTGACTCAACCAAGTGTGACAAGTCATCACATTACAAGTCAGCTGGAACCTCTGATGAAGTCACAGTGCTTTCTGGTTGCTGAGGAAAGAACAATGACCGAGAAGACTCTTAAGAGTTGGAAGCATAGCTACAAGGCAGATGATTTATACAGATGACTCCTTAATAATGCTGGCTGTTCAGGCTATCAGAGGATGGCAGTGGCAGCATTAGTCACTGCATCTAGACTTTCTAGCCATGAAATAAGGAAAACATCATTTCTCCCATTTATCCCCGACCAGGGCTAGAATGAGAGTAAGGAAAGTGAGGTACTAGCTTTGGGTACTGAGGTTAAGGGAGTGCCAAAAATATTAAAATCAAGATAGTATTCCAATACAATATTTTTTAAACAGAAATTAATGAAAAATATCCATGCCAAACAAAATATCACATTTTTAGTTAGAATAGGAGACTACCCTATTTGTACCACTCAACTCACCTACCTCACCCTAGTCCTGGTCCTGCTATTCAGAGAGCTGCTGAGAGCATTACATGCTGGATGTCAGGAAGCTCTACAAAGAAAGAACACTATTATCCCTAAGCACCTACCAGGGTCCATGCAGGAACCAACTAGGTTCTTTATAAATAGTATCCCATTTAATCCTTGAAAACTTTTGAGGTCACCGTTATTGTTCCATTTTAAAGATGATGGAACTAATGTTGTCATAAGTCAAGTATCTGGGCCAGGATTTAAACCTGGGTGTCTAAGTCCATCTCCTGTGCTCTTTCCACTCCATCATGCCCTTATCCTCTAATAATGAAACTTGTGCTGAAATTTGTTTGATGCACTTTAAAGACTTGAACTAATACAGAGAGGCCAGGTGGGGCTCTCTGATGCCTGAGTTAATAGTTAAACAACTCGGTACCCTCACAAAGAGCCCTATGTCCCACTATCTGAGACTGTGAGAAAATCCATGTCAGAATTAAGGGTCTAAGGAGACTCAAGAGTGAAATCTGAGCTGGGTACAGGAAGAGAAGGTAGAGGAGAATGTTTGATTCCTTTTTTTGTGTTTTTTCACATATATATTTTTCTTTTGCAGCAATGTGTCTGGATGAAGTTTGGTTCAAAGAAACTGGGTAGCTTTATTTAAATGTGAAACTTCCAGGAAGAGTCTCTCATCTCTGTCCCGTCTGTCCTATCCTGAAATGGTTTCCAACAAAGATCAGCAATTTCCCATCTAGTTCTCTACTGGACTAGCTCTTGGGGTCTGGACTGTATGTGTCTGAAGAGGTGCACGCGGCCCTGTAACAGACGTGAGCACTGCTCCCCACGGCTGCCGATCTTACCACCAGTGTTCTGAGTGCCACTGTTCCAGGCCCACTGGCTGACCCGGGACAGTCAGTAAATCAAGTAGCCGCCCCTGAATCTGCACCTAACATTTTCACGTGTGTTGCATTGCCACATTTCATTTCTCACTGCTGGAGCTATTCTTAATCTCTTTCAGTCTCATGGAGAAAGAAGCTAGATTTTTGTTATAACATCGTAACATTTTTTAGCGCTTTATAACTATTTAAGTTCTTTCACTCCTATATCTTTTTCTTTTGAGTCAGAGAATGAATATTTCACTCCCCACCTACACCCTAGATGAAAAGGCAGTTGCTCTATGCGTGGAAATTTGCAACATCCGACTTGAGAGTCACCAATGGTCCTTCTAGCTCTGAAGTTCTGTGTCTATATTTCTAGGAAGATGTACTAAAGATAAAGATAGTAAAAGCAAAAATTGGAGCACAGAAAGGGGAGATAAATCAAAAAGAATGGCCTGGGGGAGAAAAGATCAAGTTCAGAGAAATCACCTCATCTGTCATAAACTAAGGTAAGAAAGGTTAGTTTTTAATGGGAGCAGAAGAGTTACTGCTGCCAGGTTGGGTTGGGGGTAGAGTGGAGGTTAGGAAAATAGAGGGAGAGAGACTATTCTGGCTATTACAGACACAAGAAACATGTTTTAACAAGCCCGTCAGATGGTTCTGATTCTCACTAAAGTTTGAAAACCACTGGGCTAAAGCATAGCGCCAATGCCTTAAAAGATATTTCCATTAAATTACCTGTGTCAACATCAAAATGACTAGCGGGGAAATCAGGGAGCTCTAAGAAAAGGTAAGAATGTGGTAAGAGTTCTTGGGAGTGGGGATGTGGCAGCTGATCTGCATTTCACAGACCTCTGGGAAGGTGGTGAGCATGATATGCCTCCTGTCGCTATGATGATTAGATGCAGAACTCTCGATCTGTCCCAGGACTGAGACTCTGCAAGTTTACCTCCAAATCCTTGAAGGCAACCCTGAAGAGGGAGGAAGGGAACAGTTCAGGCTCAGTCTAGGTTGACTGTGGTGAGGAGAAGCAATTTTGAAAGCAACATCCTGCGATGCTACTAGTAGCATTGTCCAATGCTATATTATAACTTACACAATTTATCACAAATTCTTGGAGAGATAAGGAGAAAGCAAGAAATTTAAAATTTGGATCAAAGAGAGGAAAGACAAGAAGAAAATTATGTTCTCGTGATTCCATACTGAGCAACAGTTGCTCAGTATGGTTCGTGCCCTGGATCAAAGTTATGGACCTCTACATTCAGCTTTGAGAAATGCAGACTTTTACATCACAAACACATGTAAGGGCAAAGAATAATATTACCTTGGAAAAAGAATGCTAATGTTTGCTCTTATATTTTAATATAAAATGTATTTATATTTATTAAATATAGTAAATTTAATAATTATATTAAAGATTTGATATATCAGACTACTGTCTGAATTCTACACACTCGTCATTCACTCTGATGAAGGACAGTGTTGATCAGGCAGCATTGTGGAAAAACCATCTCGTGGGTCATTAAGAGTTTGTTGGTGATTAATTATTGTTAAAGTATGTCCTACAGTCTTACTCTATTCTGTTAATTTCTTATTTTCGCTGTAACAAATTACCACAGATTTAGTGGTTTAAAGCAACACCAATCTATTATCTCCTAGTTCTGTATGTCTGAAGTCGGACGCAGATTGCACTGGGCTAAAATCATGACGTCGGCTGTGCTGTGTTGCTTTCTGGAGGCTCAAGGAGAGAGTCTGCTTCCTTGCCCTTCCAGCTTCTTGTGGTCATCTGCATTTTTTGACTCCTGCCTCCTTCCTGCATCTTCAAAGCCAAAAACATTGCATCTCTCTGCGCCTTTCTTCCAAAGTCACACTTCCCTCTCTGACCACAAGCAGGAAAGGTTGTCCACCAGTAAGAACCCAGGTGATTAGATTGAGCCATCTGGATAATCCCAGATAATCTCTCTATATCAAAGTCCTTAATTACATCTGCAAAATCCCTTTTGCCATGTGAGACAACATGTTCACACAGTTCACAGGTTGCAGGGATTAGGACATGGATATCTTTGCAGGTGAAAGGGGGCACATTATTCAACCGACCGCATAGATCTGCTTTTTGTTCATAACCGATGAAATGCTTAGTTAAGCGTTATTTGTAATATGAGTAAAATGCTTTAAAAGCCCATCTCAAAATGTTTAAATTGTAACTTTCAAAAGAATTCTGTCTTGAAATTAAAAATGGGAAGTGTGAAAGAGCATTCATCAAGGAATAGGAGAAAATAGGGGATGGGGAAAAGATCATAGTAACTACTACAACTATGAACGCTGAGTAAGTGCCTAGTGCGCCAGATTCTCTCCTGGCCAAAGACAGTAGTTTAGTAAATTGATTTAGAATAAAGTCTTGATCTAAAATGGCTACATAAAAATTAACTAAAGAAAATCAGTTGCACATCACCCACATTACAAACCAATACCCAAAATGAACCGAGCTTTGTGATGCGTTCATGTGTCAGTGCTTGAGTCACACCCCGTTCATGCGTTGAAGAGCAAGTCACTCCCTGACTGGGATAAATATCCCTTCTTTTATATCAAACATTTACTTCCTCCATGTTTTACCTCCGGTATAAACAAGCAAACAAGCAATGAAGGAAAGATAATGCGAACAAGGCAGAAACATGAGTAAAAATGATTTTCTGGACCAGTCTAAGAAGAGGGATGTGTAGAAGGACATAATCTAGGGTTAGAGAGATGACTGAGGAGCCAATTAAAAACTTCTAGGCTGGGGATCCACAGTACACCTTCATTGTTTTGAGTGAAATGCTGTAATATTCAAGTTCACAAATGCCCATTTTGACCTCTATGTTTATAAATTCATTCCAAAGACAAATACCAATGGGTTTGGGTGAATCATCACTGGAAGTTTCCTAACTTCTTTTATTCCAAAACTGAAAAGGAAAAATATTACTCAGTGTAACAGTTTGTTTAAGAATACATGTTATTAGTAAGCACAGCCATTCCAAGAAATTATTAGGTTGATCTACACTAGAATTACACATACAAAAATAGAGCAGATTGACTGAAGCATTGCTCCTAGGTCACACAAAACTGGAAAAATCGATATGAAGGGTATTTGCCAGTGAGCAGTTGAGAACAATTATGTTAGCCATTTTTCCTAACTCTAATTTCCTAGATGTTGCAAGATCCTGATTATTAAAATGTGAACCATAAATTTCCATTTCATTCATCACAGATGACTGGTGTTCAACAAATTTATTAAGTCGGGACTTGGAGTGTTCCCAAGCATGCAAGTGATTTCTTCTTAATTTGATTTATTCTTTATCCTATTACTCTCTGGTTGACTATGTCTGGTATGTGCAGTAGTTTTGTACCCCTCCCTGGAAGTGACTGAAAGACAGGCAGATCCACAGGCCTTATGTCATTTATAAAGCAAAGGCAACATACTTTAACCCAGTGTGAAATTTTTAATATTATATCTCCAAAGGATTAAGTGAAATGTACATTTTATCATAATTTTGTTGTTTAATACTTATTATTATTTTTTTTTTTGCTGGGTAAGATTTGCCTTGAGCTAACATCTGTTGCCAATCTCCCTCTCTTTTTTTTTTTATCCCCAAAGCCTCAGTACATAGTTGTATATTCTAGTTGTAAGTCTTTAACATTCTTAAGAAATGAAGTGATTTTCTATAATATTATATTAGCAGAAGTCTGATTATAATGCCTTTGTAAACACTGCTTTAAATTTGCAAGTCATTTCTCCTTCCATCAATATAATATATTTTACATGGAATGTTCATGTGAACTAATTCATGTTCATGTAATCTCTTTCACCCCGGTATTTACAGCATTAAACAAGCAAACAAGGATAGACTAGACAGCTCTCCTTGTCAAAGAGTGACCACCAGACCAGCAACTGCAGCTTCACCTGGCGGGTGAGAGAATGCAAATTTCCGGCCCTTAAGGGAGCCCTATGGAATCGGTGATCACTAAGGGTGATGCCTATTACTTCATTAGTTTATTCATACATTCAGGACTAACTTATCTTTTTCTGTCAGAATTAGGGTGAATCAGTGATCCTTGAACTTGCAGGAACATCAGTCACCTGGAGGTTTTGTACAAACACAGATTGGGGGACCCCGTCCCAGAGTTTCTGATCAGGCAGAGAGCTGTGTGTTAAGTAGGCTCTGTGTGTACAGTGAGTGACCAGCCTCCCTCTTCTAGCTCCTTCCTCTTCTTCTCACTGAGGAAACAGAACCATCTTGGCATTTACTGCTCTCTTATCACTGAGGTGTTAGAAGTCACTCCTGCACTTCAGACCTAATGTCACTGCTTGGCTGTGTATGCCAGCAGAGTTTCTAAGCCTAAAGGCAGAAACGATAGGGAATCTGAGATTACCAAGCTTTTCTACCTCTTTCTGTAATGAAAAGGACTCGGGCCATAGGAAGTCGTCCTTCCAGTGTGGCCAAAATTCCCTGAATGCAGCCTGGTGAGAAGTAAGGTTCATGGAGGTGACCCATCTCTATGAAGCAACTCGCAAAATTAAAAAGTTTGCGCATACCAGGAAAAACTCACAACAGGAAAAACTCAAAAATAGCCAGCATGAGATAGGGGTGTCATACCACGGGTAGGGGGACAGAACCAAAAAGAGTTATTTTTTTTCAGAAAAGTAGGTTTACCAGAACGGTTTGGAGCTTCTGATAAACAGTTCCACATAAAGAATCATTTGTCCCCACACTGCCACTCTACCCTTGGAGCATCACATTCAAATAAGGAGTGGTTTCGGTGCACAAAGGCAACCCTATCCCCAGCTGGGCATCAATCCGGGCACAGGAGCACAGGGCTGAGGTGGCTGAGTCCAGATTTGGGCTCCTGAGTTCCGGGTGCAGCGGAGGAGGGGAGGCCAAATCCAGCATCTAACCGTACACAAGTCCTGGTCCCTATATAGTGTATTCAAATTCTCCCCTAAAAGTATACTTTTATGTGTGCGTTACTAGGGTTGGATCCATAGATGAAAGCAGCCAGACAGGAATGAGTGATTGGCAAGAGATAGGGACCCAGGAAGAGAGGGGGGATAGACTGAAAATCCTGTCAGACACAGGCAAGCAGTCATAAGTAAAGTGAATCTAGAAAACAAATCTAGCCTAAAACTCTGCAGAAGAGATTCATAGACACAATGGAGCTCCCCAGGAGCTCATCCCTCCTCTGCCAAGGCCAGAATGACAACCAACTGCAACCTGATGGAGACGGAAACAGAAGGGTGGGAATCTGTTTCCTTTTCCTAGTGGGACATGATGCCTCACCTGCATATTTAGACTTTAAATCAAACCAACTGGAATTGTATGTCTGTCTCCTAGATAGAATATTCAAGGCCTTGTAGCTTTCACCTGAGCTTCTAGGAGAGCCTTTCCTGTCTCATAAATACACTTCTGCTAGCACAAATGATACCGTGAGCACTGCTGGCTGACAGCTGTTATGTATGCCTCATCAGGTACTGTGCTAGTGTTTACACGGATATCCTCCTCTAATTCCCACAGCAGCGCCTTCACATGAGGCCTGTTATCTTTGTGATTTAACAGCGAGGGAACCTGAGACTCAGGGAAAAGATACAGACAGGTCCCTTATGCAGTAAAGTAACAAAGCTAGAACTTGAATTCAAGCCTGTCAGATTTCGAAGTCCCTCCTCTGACCCACACATTAGCATATTCGCTCTCTGTTTTTGTTGCTCTCATTGATCAAAGGGAAGATTTCTGAGCCACTACAATTTTCCCTCTAGTTCTCCTGTTTCAAAACAACTTTCTTTTCCTTTCACAAGGCAGAAAAAAAGAAATTGAATCCATAGGGTGGTATCTTAACCTGGGAAGAGAAAATGGCCACAGTTGCTACACTGGTTTCCTAGGACTGCCATAAACGAAGTACCACAAACTGGGTGACTTAGAGCAACAGAAATCGATCATCTTACATTGCTGGAGGTTAGAAGTCTGAAATCAAGGCATCTGCCATGTTGGTTTCTTCTGGAGGTTCTGAGGGAGGATCTGTTCCATGCCTCTCTCCTGGCTTCAGGTAGCTGTTGGCAATCCTTGGCATTCTTGGCTTGTGCAGCCTCACTCCAATCTCTCCTCTGTCATTGCATGAGGTTCTCAACGTGTCTGTGTCCCAATTTCCCTCTTCATATAAGGACACCGGTCATATTGGACTCGGGTCCACCCATATGACTTCGTCTTAACTTGATTGCATCTGTAGAGAACCAATCTCCAAATAAGGCCACATTAACAGGTACCGCAGGTTAGGACTTCAACGTATCTTTTTAGGGGACATAATTCAACTCATAGCAGTTTCTTACTCCACGGGAAGAGAATGAATTTCTTTTCGATTTTACAACTTTTGGTGGCTTCCCTAACCACAGAAATCCATCCTCTACATAGACTCTGGAATTCTCCTGCTATAATGCTGCTATGATGCTCATCACTCTGCAGCTCAAAGCCTTCATTGGTGATCCTCTTCCTCTTCTGGCATGCCCTGTCATTCCAGGACTTCCAAAGTCAAACCAAACTACTGCCCTCTCTGAAAATTTCACTGTGATTTGTTGCCTCAGTCTTGTCAAAATCCTACGCATTCTACAAGTCCTTTTAGAATTGTGATCTTCTCTTGTCCTAAAATTTTCTCTCTTGCCCCTCTGCTTCCTGGTGTATTTTCTCTGTGATTTTGAACTTTTTCTGTTCTGCCCTAAAATTTTTATTGTTAAGTCTTCCTTTTCCTTGCTATCTTATATTTTACTACTCATGGGGACAACAAGTAATCATGTTGTCTTTGTATCTCTTACATTTGCTGATATACAATACCTTTTACATGGAGTGCATTGACTAAATGCTGGACACGTTGACAGATCTGCCGTCAAGAATTTCAGAAAATTTTGCATTTCCACAAAGATAGTTGCTATAGAAAGAGTCATGAAGTCACTAATGTCACTTTATATCTCTGTGCCCTGACTTTCATGTCTGTAAAATGTAAAATGTGGATAACAAAAACTACTCCACATTGATGTCACGAATATTAAGTGAAATATTGGTAAAATTTCTTCATAGAATATATTGCACATGGTAGACATCAAGTAAATATTTGTTTGTTGTCAATGTGTTAATTTCCTCATTCTCTTTCAGTTTGTTAAAGTCATAAAAATTCTTGAGTCTTGACAGAGGCATATCAATGAAAAGCTACATTTTGGTTACTTTATCTTCTTTGTGGACAATCAAGTCAGATGTACCTGGGAAAATCATGGTTCTTGTCTTCTGTTTCTATAGGATTCAATGGCTCTTCATTTTATTAATTTACACTCTGATTCAATTCATGAAGGCTCTGAGGTAGCTGGTGCCTCATTAAGATTTAAGGCCAACTACCATCTTTGGTATTATAACTTCTTTTATTTTGTATTGGGAGGTAACATAACTTCTAATACCAGACTGATATGCTTGCTGAGGGCAGAGACAATGTTTACTTAACCATACCACTGTACCCAGCAGGTGCTCAATAAATAATGAATTGAATTGAGTCTCTCCACCAAAGTCTGTGGTTCCTAATCTAGCAGCCCCAGTACCTCCTTTTAAAAACATATATTTTATATTGTTCCTATTTGCCAACCTGAAATAAATTCATATAACTTTCCCTCACAAACAATTTTTTTAAAAATTCAATATAATGCCCTAACTATAATATAGAGGAACAATAGAAGGATAATTATTTTAAATGAAAGCTCATGTATCTCAATATATAAATGATTAAGCATGACTATTCTAGAAGAAATAATAAAAAATGAGATACCTCTTAAGCTGTATGTCCTGAAGTAATAAAATTGACTTGAGAAAATTGGGAGGGAAATTAAAGACTTCTAATCTATTTGTGGAATCACTGTGATGATGACAGTTATAAATTCAAGCTGATACATATATGTTTTATTTGTGTTGCCATTTGTGTAAGATTTTCCAAAATGGCAAATAACTCTTGGTAAAGTTCTCAACAAAATTAGTATAATCTTGTTCCTATTTACATGTCAGATGTGTTCCTGAAAAAGTCAATGCATGTTAAAAACATGCAAAAATTACTTTGTGTTTGTACAAAAAAAAAAAAGAGTTAGGAACAAACAACCAGATTTAAAAAATGGGCCAAAGACTTTAACAAACACCTCACCAAAGAAGATATACAGATGGCAAATAAGCACACGAAAAGATGCTCCATATGACTCGTCATTAGGGAAATGCAAACTACAACAATAAGATACCACTACTACTGGGTAGTACTACTAAGTGTACTACTTAAGTGGGGGCTGTTGATAGTGGGCGAGGCTATACATGTGTGAGAGCGGGGGGTATATAGGAAATCTATCTCCCTCTCAATTTTGCTGTGAACCTAAAACTGCTCTAAAAAACAAAGCCTATTAAAAAAAAGAGTTAGGTTTTATTATTATCAACAAGTGTTTCTCCTATTTGAAGTATAACAGGAAATTTGAAAGAGTATGCAGAGCAATTAATTCTTCAGTGTGCAGGCCTGTCCACTTTAAAAGACAGTTTGGGGGAGGTGGGAACTTGAAACCTGCTAAAGGCCAGAGATGCTTCCCCATCTTCCTCTCCAGTGTCCAGATCTCTCGTAGGCGGTGGTAGTGCCCCAATAGAGAATCACCGACCTAAGGAAAGTTCCTTCAGACTCTCACTTTCTGCATGATTTCCTAACCTTTCATCAGCATCCACAATACAAGTCTCTAATTTCCTTCCCACTTCTTCTGAAGTCCTATGACTTGAGGATGCTCATCTTAACACCCTGACAGTCCAACCAAAGCTCAACTTGGGAACTTATCCCCATATTCAACACAACAACATTTATGAAAAAAAAATGAACATACCTAAGAAGAGAAAACTTATCTTCATGAGTCATTTCCCTTCACATAAAATATTTTTCTAAAAGACAGAATCAATTTTCACGTATAAGTTCTGGTTCACACACTACTTAGCACACGATAGGAGCCCATATGTTGAATAAAGGATGATGATTAGTTAGTTCACATCTGCATGACAGCTAACATGAATGCATACAAAAATATGGTGTTACTTAGTAAAACAGGCACTTCCATGTGTGACACTACACTGTGAAACATCTGCTAATTCATCTCACTGCCAATGAATTAGCGCAATTGACTTGTCTGTTTCTCACCTGTTAGTCGCTGCAGTCCGGCTCAGTAAATTTAGAAGGTCAAAATTATTGTTCCTTTGTGATTTTGTCTATTCTTACACTTAATAATGACTCTCAGAGGCACGTTTCATAGTAAGAACTCTCTACCCACTAGAATAAATTCCACAGGACAAGGCTTTTTGTCAGTTCTGTTCAGTGATATATCCCAGAACCCAGAACGGGGCCTGACACATAATAGATGCTAAAAAAAAAGTTTGGAATGAATAAATGAATGAACAAATGGATATTGTGCCCAATATGTGTGAAGCACCATGATAAACAAAAAGGTAAAGAGAAAAAAAAAAAAAACCTCCCTGCCCTCATGGAACTCTCAGTCAATTGGGGAGATAAACTCATAATATTAGTGATGTGCATGCCAATACACATTTGTGTGTATTCCTAGGATAATATCAAAAGCAGAGAACTGACATTTCCTGTGGTCAAGAGACACTTGATAAAATTTATTCAGATTAAGGCAGGGTTCTTACCCTCGGCACTATTGACATTTTGGGCTAGACGATTCTTTATTGCAGGGGATGTTTGTGTATAATAGAACGTTTAGTGTCATCCCTCGCCTCTACCCAGGAGATGCCAGTAGCAAGCTCCCAGTTGTGACAACCAAAAATGTCTGGAGACAAATCTTCCCCCTAAAAGAGAAACACTGGTCTAAAGAATCTGAGTTTACCAGACAGAGGAAAGGAAGAGGGGAAAATCATGAGCTTCTGCATGACAGAGTCCAGATTGCATTTATCTTTGCATTCTAACAAATAGTGTTGTGATGATAATAAAAGAAATAATAAATGTCTTATACTTATATTGCTCTTATAATCTACGAAGTCCCTTCATGCACACGTGATTCTTACAATAAACCTGTGGGGAAATAATGTTGATATTTACTTCTTCCTTTATAAAATGAAAACACAATCGAGATAGTACAATGAGATGCCCAACTTCAACCTTGGATTTTAATGGTCTTTGTTCAAGACTTTCCTTCAATATTTATTACATTTTTAGCCATTCTAATCACTCAGATTACTTATTATTCCAATCTGTCCCAGGCTGCATTAAATCACAATTGTTTAATAAATTTCAACCAGCAGGGTTCTTCTATTCCACAACGTCTACTCTACGCCAGACACCTTGCTAAATGCTGCAGCTAAAACTCTGAGCAAGAGGTTTCTTTTTAGAATAGCAAATACTTGATAGTGTGTTGAAAGTGGGGCATTTTCCCCCTAAAGGAATGAAATTATGAAGTGAAGAGGAAGGTCTTATAACTAAAATCAGATTTGGGGGAGAAATTTAAAAAAGAGAAGAAATGCAGTTTGGCCCATGAAAACTGAGATACTCCTCAAATAAGGCCAGAGAAGTGCAAAGCAGGGTAAAAACAAATGCGTGACCAAAAGAGCAACCCATGAGACATGTGAAACTTGATGAGGCACTGGGAACCTGGCTTCTGCTTGCAGCTGATCTACTCTGTAAGTTGTTGATCTTCAGCGAGTCATGTAACCTTGTTGAGCTATCTCAGACTCTAGGGACAGCTTAACTGACGTGGATTTGGAATGTTAGTGCAGTTCCCACATGCTACCTGGCTGCCAGGCTATTGTCACTGCTGCCGCACTGTCCTTGGAGGAGCGGAGCAATCAGAAGGATCTCCAAGCTCACGGTGTCAAGGTCTGTTCAGCTTGGCTCTGGGACGCTATGAGTGGGTTGCACGGAAACGACACTGTAATGTAAAAGCCTAAATTCGAGGCAGAGTGGTTCCAGCCAGCTGTGCTAATTGCTCTTGAAACCTATTTGCACAGGGGATGCCACTGTGCTTCCCCCACTGAGTCCCCTGGGGTCACGATTAGGATGGCCAACTGATATCCCTTGTGACTCCACAGGGAGCTGCAATTGAAGGCACTTGTTAATTGGATTCTCCACCTACACGGGTACTCTCCTCTTCCTGGCAGACTCTGCCCTAATTGCTAATTATCCAAGAGAAGAGTCCCCTCTTTGTGCTCTTCTTTCTAACTGGAAAAAGAGACCAAAACTATGAAAGCTGCTCTTAGTAAGTAAATTATAAAAATGCTCTATTTGGGGAAAGAAGGAAATGTTTTAATAAATTAATAGAAGTCCATGTTCATTGTAGAGCAGCAGTTGTTTTTTAGATCATTGATCCTTTTGAGAAAGGGATGAAAGCAAAAACTCCTCTTCCTTAACAAAAAAATTGTATATGCACCAAATTTTGTGTCACTTTCAGGTGACACAGGTATACTCTGAAGCACCGAATTAAACCCAGTTCCAAAAATGCTGCCTTAAAGTGACTATATTATTAATTACTTCCAAACTCATGATTCCTCAAAGTTATTTTATTGTTGCACCAGGCACTTTCAGGAGGAGAAGTTTACCTCAGATTACTCTCCACCATTCAAGAAGAGGGAAGAAATCCATTGTTAATCTCCTACAACTCTTCCACACCAAATCCCAGACATATTCTCTGACCAGATACATTCAGATCACCTTGAGTTTCATGAAAATATTGATGAAACATGTGAAGCAAAATATTTCAGATCTATTGGATGAATGTCGTTGATGGACTCTGACTGCCCACAGTGGCCTACAAATAGGGAGGTCTTCTTATCACCATGCTTTCACAGGAACAGAACAGCAACAGTGACAAAACACGCAGCTGTAACCTCACTGACATTCCACACCCATGTCAGCTAAGCTGTCCCCTGAGTCTGAGGTTATTGGTTGGCTTTTGCTCATCTGATAATCTTGATGTTCAATGTGAGCAGTTACAATGTACGCTGGGACATGAAGTTTAAGAATCGTCTCAGATGCTTCCAATCAAGCACCTGGTGAGCACCTGGGTAGACTGAGAATGTCACAACATGAGCTAAATGTACATCCTTTAGGAATGATTCACAGGAAAGCTTCTGTGCAGATGAAAGAAAGACTGTAACACAGACCTAAATATATGGAAATACACACGGAAGTTTCAATTCTCACAGGAGACCTGACATAGGAATGCTTGATCTCTTTCACAAACATTAAGTTTTTAGAACTTCTTAAGGGGTGATGAAAATATGCAAAATGGCACAAAAGGCTGAGAGAGGACTCAGTTAAGACGTAAAGAAACCATCAGCACAACCCATTTTTCTGACGTTGATTACTATGCAGTGCTGTGACGTCTATCAAGAAAATTTCTTAACAAGCAAGAAAAGAATAGAAACAAACCTGCAGGGTAATGGGAATATAGAACACGTTGTCATTCATAGGGACCCCCTAAAAGGAAGAACCGCAAATTTTATGCATCTAATTGGAAATCACACTGATCCCTGATACAACTGAGAGAAATGCAGTGTGTACATCTCTTCCCCCTTGATTCTGGTGGTATGTTTCAAACTGAGGAAATAAATTGCATGGTTCAAGCACCTTAATTTGGTCTGAAAACCTTTGCTCCTCAAACTTTAGGATAGCCTGCCTGGTAGCTACAGAAAGCTACTATAGCATGAAGATAGTCATTCATGCAGAGGGGCCAGAATTTGACAGTCATGTTGAGTAAGGGAGAGAAAAGCTGAACACCTAGGATCCTCTCCAGTGTGTCCTCACAAGAGTGATCACCTAGATGATCACCTACTAGTAATCACTAAGTAACTAGTTTTCTCCCTTCCCACCAAGGGTCTCTGTTGATGTCAGGATTCACCACCTCTCACCCCCCACCCCACCCACAAGGGAGAAAGATGCCTTTTATCCTTGCCCCAGTCAAGACACCCTGTTGTCCAGTTACCCAGCCCCTGACTCCTTCTTCCAAAGTCTCTCTCTAGTCTCCAGCTGATTTCTGGAAAGATACTCAGACTAAAATTATTAAAATGAAAAATGACACATCAGTATAATAGAATTATAACACAAATGGATTGTGTTCAGCTGTACCCATGAACAAATATTATTAACATTAAGATTTGTCCATAATGACTGGGAAAAATTAATGCATATTGCCAGGAAATATTTTTGAGTTTTATTAATATAAAGAACACCAATACAACAGCTCTCACAAGTTATTACTATTTTATAGGAACATGAGTTAAATATGAAGAACTGCAAAGAGCAGGATTATGATAATGAGGTAAATATGAAAAGTGAACATAGATACTCAGGCTTAAATTTGGGGTCTTAGTCATCCAGCCCTATTTGACCATTTAACTCGTTGTTGTATTAAACTACCATTTTGCTTTCCTTGGTCCTCCCTCTGTGGCATACTTAACAAATTGCCAGTATTGCCTTTGATATCTGATAAAAGGTGGAATATCCTGAAAAGGTTCATTAGAATTACTTCATCTCATCTTCAGACAATTGTTGAAAAGCACAAGATTATGTTGATAGACTGAAAGCTTTAATTTCTTTCCTACCATCCACACGTGAGGACTTAAAAAAAAAAAGTAAATGCATGGATTGGCTGGACTGACAGCATGATTCTCACATCAATTTTCACGTGATTTTGGAATAAATGTTGCTACCCAGCTAATTCAGGTCTCTCCGTGACCGCCACTGCCACCACTATTGACTTTGGAAAAAAATATTAATTGGGCTACCAAACCGTCTTATTAGATCGATCTTTTCAGGAGGTGTCGGGTTGGTGTTACATTTTAACATAAAACTATTGAGTGTGTTATTTTATAGCATTGAAAAAACCAAACACGTGCACCTCTGGATGTGAATTGGAGAACTATATTTAGAATGCAAAACTCACATATCAAAACAAGTAAATATTATATATTTTTCTTGTTTGTAGCCGAGATAACAAGAGAATGATAAGATATTTAAATGAGAAATTTAGAAATGAAATATATCTAGACATCATGAAAGATCATCCAAAGGTGATTTTTGCTTTATTAAACAAAATTAACTAGTTCACACCCATGCCCACCCCCCTATGCATATATCTTGGCAGTTTCAAATTTTGGGGTTATTTTAGGAATAATTTACATGATAATGCAAGCCTGGAAGCTTCTTATTGAAATCCTTTCTTCTCTTGAAAGATATTCAGAGACATTCATTTTTTATCACTGGCTTGTTGAGGACAGGATAAGGATTGAAATATTTTAAACGTCTTCATCTTTGCAAGTAATTTTTGTCGGCATTCAAAAAGAAATTTGAATCCATGCTTTTTCTGCCTTCTATTTAGAAGCAAAAGTATATTTTTATAAGAAAAGAGACTGAGTCTCTTTAGTTGGTATGGTGTACATTCCTTTGTAATGAGATTTTCTTGAGCCTGGTTTATTATTTTGGCTATTAAAAGAAGAAGAAATTGATTAAAAGTTTTTCTTCTTAACCAATGTTTACCCTGAAGAGATTAAGAGAGTTTCTAGTCCATGAAATGACTTACTCTAGGCTCATATAATCAGATTTTTGTTTGCAGAATGGCCTAGTACAAACTGTTTAAGATTATGGAAAAAGCAAGGCTGTTATGTCATGCTCTGGCTCTGCCACTAATGAGCTGTTATGAACTTAGGAAAAATACTGTCTTATTTTTCTTTTCTAAAAAATGGGAGTAATAATAAATACCCACACTTTCTGGTTGCTGTGAAAATCTTAAGGGATAATGGATGTGTGCAAAACAATTAACAGAGGGCCTGATATACTATAGATTAGTGTATGGTAACTACCGTTGCTTTGTTGTATCTTTCATAATGGTTTCCCATGTTTTATGCTCACAACACTAGAAGATAGATTATAATCTCCATATTCCATAAGTTGAGTTACTTAAAGCTTAGAGGTTCATTGACTTTCCTATTGTCACACAGGACTCCTCTATAAGTCTTCTGATTCCAAATCCAGAATGCGCTTTCTTCGACTCATCCTGCCTGGGCTATACCTTACACAGGGCAGGTGTTAGCCAAGGACAAAGATGTGCATCTGTCTGAGACGGGCCTGGCCCGTGTTATTTGGGAACTAGTCCAGTGGGAAGGCACTGCCAGAGATGAGAAGCATCGGCCACTGGAAACCAGTGGTAACCAGAGCTTGAGTCCAACTCCAGAACTGAGGTTGCCCTCGCTCATGCACATTTATAATGTTAATTGTCTTTGCTCTACTGGCTATGACGGAAAAGCAGTGTTTCCTATTCATTGCTCTGGATTCCAACTCTAATTCTGCAGATACTGTCACACTAATTATTTAAATATGAAAAACTTCCTTTTTAGCAGTCTTTGACATTGTTGTCTTTCAGCTGATAATGGGAGAAAGAAGTTGGATTCTTCTCCAAGGAAGAAGAAAGCAAAGGTAAAATTTTATGATATAAAATAAAAAGCAAAAATTTATGATGCAAAATAAAAAACTAAGACTTGTATCTCTTGAGAAAACAACATAAAAATCGATAGTCAAAGCAACCCCAACTAACCACATGAAAAGAAAATTTTAGAAGAAAAATACGAATTTGAGAAAACATTAATTCCAAACATGCCAGAAAATCCTTAGAGGCCACGTATAATTTACGATAAAGGGTACAAACTTGACTTGCACAATCCAATGCCCTTTGCTTTACCTCCACATCCTTGAGTTTAATAAATCAATAAATGCGCTCTTTCTCCATCTAAATGAATCAGAAAATCCAATTCCTTATTGACTCTAAAATCATTGTTCCTGGACAAAGCACCCAGATTAGGCACATTGTCATAGGACCTCACTGCCACTGTGAACCCGTTTTCCTGTTTTGGATGGGCTTAATAATTTTGAGTCTTCTAATAACTTGTTCAGTTCCGAACAAAAAGCTATTAGGAGACACAAATCATTAAAAAAAAAAGTCCAAACCATCATAAATATCCATCATTTGCCTGCTTGAGTGTTATGGTTTGAATTGTGTCCCCCGCCAAGAGTCATATGTTGAAGTCCTAACTCCAATACTTCAAAATGTGACTTTATTTGGAAATTGGGTTGTTGCAGACGTAATTAAGATGAGTTCAGGGCCGGCCCCGTGGCTTAGCGGTTAAGTGTGTGCGCTCCGCTGCTGGCGGCCCGGGTTCGGATCCCGGGCGCGCACCAACGCACTGCTTCTCCGGCCATGCTGAGGCCGCGTCCCACATGCAGCAACTAGAAGGATGTGCAGCTATGACATACAACTGTCTGCTTGGGCTTTGGGGGAAAAAAAATAAATAAAATTATAAAAAAAAAAAAAAAAGATGAGGTCATACTGGATAAGGGTGGGTCCCTAATCCAATAGGACTGGTGTCCTTCTAGAAAGGAGAAATTTGGATACGGATACAAGCATAGGGAGAACGCCATGTGAACATGAAGGGAGAGATGGGGAGAGGCGTCTACAAGTCAAGGAATATCAAAGATTGACAGAAAACAACCAGAAGCTAGGGGAGAGGCATAGAACATATTCTCCCTCACAGCCTCAGGAAGAACCAATCCTACTGATACATTGGTCTTGGACTTCCAGATTCCAGAACTGTGAGATGATAGATTTCTGTAGTTTAAGCCTCCCAGTCTGTGGTACTTGGTTATGACAGCCCTCCTAGCAAACTAATACATGGAGGTTGTCTCAGTAACATGCTTCGGGGACTTGGTGTTCTGTTTTCCAGTTTAAAAAGCTATAAAAATATGTGGAAAAACTAAAGCAAAGTCCAATGTAGTTTATTTCCTTTCAAGGCTAAGTGGATGATTCAAATGTGCTAAGAGGAAAATAAATGAGAAATTTATATGATGTACTTATTCTTCCTTCTGCATCAGAAGCCAGTATAAGTCAATAGATTCATGAATTCATAAAACTAAAGGCTTTCTGGATCATATACATCAAACCACCTTCAGGTTGAGGCAAGCGCTCATAAGCAAAAAAACAAAGCTATGTAGTTTTGGAATCACACTTTATGGTCATCATACCTGCAATCACCATAACCACTGACTTGTACAGATCACTGTAGAACTTGTAGAAATTGTACCTACACCTAGCACACTCTATACATTCAATGACTGATAGCCATCAACATACCCATACCCACCTTAAAAATAAATTGATGTTCTGACTGATCATGGGGATTGGGAAATAAAATTAGTTGATAAGCCCATCTATTCTTTATCTTAAGATTCAATGTATTATACAGATTGAGAAATTAAATGAACAATGAATTAATCTGTAACCAACATGTCATTACAATATCTTTTCCAAAATGTATTATACAAAATACTCCTCTTAAAGATTCATTTCAGAATAATTTGAAAAATTTCTGATCAAAACCTGGTTCAAATTTTTTATCAATAGATATCTGGTTCTCTTAAAAGTGAATGATTATTTTAAAATCAAATTTAGTTAGTTAAAAATAAAGCCACATATTGTATGTTGCACAGTGATATTTTAGATGATGACAGATCATTCTACGACCTGTGAAATTAACTCTTTTTCAATCAACTCTTATTTTGATTGACAACACTTTCGAAGAACTCGAGCATTTTGATGCTTCCGTTTTTAATTTCTATTACACTATTTGGGTGGTAGGACTCCAGTCTCATAACAGAAATCTTAAACTCCATTTGCTTTTGTATAACAGAAAACTAAACAAACAAAAAATAGCTTTCAAAACTTATTTATTTGCAGAAGGTTAATGTGGTACAAAGATATGTGTATACCAGAATAATATTTGTCAGGATAATCCTATATCTTTCAAAAAGCTTCAGCGTGTCATATCTACAATAAAAATTCTAAAATGTCTGAAAGCCAGAAGTTTATTTTTGAACAGATTTTTTGGCAAAACTTGACCTAAACAGATAGACGTGTTGCTCTTTACACTCTCATTTATCCCCTGTAGTATGAACAATCACAGTTTTCCAGCAGATAGATTAAAGTATTGGGTTTTGGGGTGCTGCCCAGATTCTACCAGTTAAATATAGTGTATGATACACTATATGTAGCATAGTATATGGTAATATATAGAAGTGATATGACAGATATCTAATTTTTTTTTAAATCTTAATTTTGAAACACATCTTTCTTCCTCAAGGATTTTGGACAAGAGATCATGAATTTTATATTCTTTTAACACTTTCCACCTCACACTAATAAAAGAAACTAATCAACAAATCCTTATTGGATATTTATTGTGTACTAGCTTCTGCAAATAAGACGGAATCTTAATTCATTAACAGTTTATAATCTAATTGAAGTTATGAAAACCTAAATCCAGTAAAAGAAAAGTTATGCTCTAACAAATGTCACAAATTATCCAAGATTAACTAGCAAATCAGAGATGTCACATCTTTCATTTGTCTATTTCTTGTCCCTGGCAGGCATCATTCCCTCCCATTTGAGAAAGAAATTGCCTGAAAATACTCCTAAACTAGGCAATCCCACTTGGCACAAAGAAGAAACTACCTGTCATCTCTAGGCAAATAAACTTAGAAAATAGGGTTATCAGTTCAAAACATAATAAATGTATTAGGTAGAACCAAGTTTAACCAAGCCCAATAAAGACCCTGCGGTGCTTAGTGCAAGCTTCCACACCCTTTCCCCTTCTCCCCATGAATCAATATTTATTCTAGTGCTTTCTAAGTGTCAGATACTTGCTCAGTGCTTTATAAATATTGTATCATTTAATTCTCATACAGCCCTGGGGCAGATATAAATTATAGCCATTTCCCAGAGGAAAAACTTCAGAGAAGTTAAGCAACACATAAAAATGGCCTAGAACTTATAATTTGCAGAGTTGGGATTTGGAAATGGATTGATATATCTGACTCAAAATTTTATACTCTTTCTACCAACTTCCCTCATAGGTGACAGTCAGAGTGTATTCCAGGGAAAGAGACCGGAAGTGTCCACTTTACAAAATTATACTTCGGAACCCAGACCTTAAAGTTACCCCACTTCACAAATTATTCTCTGTCATGACATTAATCAATGATTACATCACTACATACAAAAATAGACAGAACTTCAGTTCTATTTTCTTTACGTTCCTTTTCTTTTCTTTTTGCTAGATTACAAATTATGTGAGAATAGAGGCTCACCATTTTATCCTCAGCACTTAACACAGCACCTGGCACACAGTACTCACTCAACAAAGTTTAAATGAATGAATGAAGGAGAATCCACTGCTCAGGTTCCCTTAGTCTGCAGGGCACGTGGGCAATGCTGATTTAATGGCTGCTATGGGTGCAGTAGATACTTACGTAATAGCTCCATAGTTATGGACATTTACTCATGGTTTTTGCAGCTTTCTTGGGAACAAGACGAGACAGAATGGACTAAATTTAAAGCAGGAAAAACCAATCTGTTGTCACTTATGCAAGGGAATACTGAGTTACTTTTAAAAATGCAACTTAAAGAGTAAGATTACATTTTGAGAATAGTTAACCATGATATTAGAAGTCTGCAAATTTTGACCACAACTTTTTGGCATGAGATACTATACTAATAATTTCCTTACAAAAATAAATTTTTAAAAATCAATGTATTCAGAGATTTTCTTTCCTGGAATTTCAGCGTCCCTCTCATAATGGACATCGTTTGTAGACTATACATTTAAATTACACTTAACTAAACACAAGCAGTTTTGCAATGTGAGGGAGAGGCTCGTACTCCTCTGCTTGGCCCTCTCCCTTGTAAGATAATACATGAAGCATACGGAGCTACAGAATTATTCTCAGAATCAGAAAGTGTCCATTTCCTTACTCTTCTGCTCTCAGACCATCCCTCACTGGTTGGCGTTCATCAGACAGCCATTCCTTGTCCACTTCTCCATCTTCAGACTTTCCCTGGGTTTTCTCAGCCTCTTTGAGGGCCTCAGCTGCTACCACTCTGCTGATTCCCAGATATTTCTCCATCCCTTATCTTTGGCATCCTGCTAGACACGGCACCTGGGTGTTCCAACCCAGATTCAACTTCAGCATCCAAACCCTGAGTCGTTATGTTTCTCCGCTCTTCCCATCACAGAGCAAGGTGCCACTCCTACATTCCCTAGGTAGTTGTCAGAGTCATCTCTCCTTTTAACTCATCCCCAACATTAAACCAATCACCAAATCCCATCAGAGTTACTTCTAAAATCCCATCAGAGGATCTTCGGAAACTAGCTTCCCTGTCTGTTCCCACAGTCCCGCCTTCCTTCACCTTCCATTTGGATTATTGCACAACCAGGTATTGGTTTCTCCTGCTCCAGACCAATATCCACACTACAGTCCCAGTTTTCTACCTAAAAATAAAATCTGACCTTACCCATGTAAAGACTTTGCCAGTTCCTTATTTGTTTCTCATAGTTCAATGCCCCATTTGTAGTACGCAAGGATCCAGCCTAGTTTCTTAGTCTTATCTCCTGCCTCATGCACATGTTTTTCTAGTTTCTTTGAATTTTTAAATCATCTCCAATATATACTGAGTCCTTTTTAATTCTCTGCTTTTGCACATAGTTTTCCCTGTACCTGAGTGCCTCTCCCTTTCTCGACGCCTGGTACAATCCAGCTTATCCTTTGACTCAGATCAAATGTCATCTGCTCTGTGAAATGTTTATTGATTTCCCCTGGAGAGACTAAGCTCTATCTATTTTTCCATTTTCTGTGCTTTCACAGTACTTCATTCATTCTCCAAAGAGGAGTCAGTGGGATCTTTTTGAAACATAACTAAACATAAACATAGCTAATAACATATTCCTGACAAACACCATGCAAAGGCTCTTTATCTCACCTAGAAGAAAATCTAAACTCCTTACCCTGTCCTAGTGGAGAGCATCCATCAGAACTAGGCAGTGGGGCCCCTGCCCTTGGCCTCACCGCTCAGCACATCAAAAACACACCCATGACTCATTTATTTATTTATTTATTTATTTAATTTTTTGTTTATTGCAGTAACATTGGTTTATAACATTGTAAAAATTTCAGGTGTACATCATTGTACTTCTATTTCTGCATGGACTACATCATGTTCACCACCAAAATACTAATTACAACCCATCACCACACACATGTGCCGAATTATCCCTTTCACCCTCCTCCCTCCCCCCTTCCCCTCTGGTAACCACCAATCCACTCTCTGTCCCTATGTGTTTGTTTATTGTTGTTATTATCTACTACTTAATGAAGGAAATCATACGGTATTTGACCTTCTCCCTCTGACTTATTTCACTTTGAAATTATACCCTCAATGTCCATCCATGTTGTCACAAATGGCTGGATCATTTATTAAAGAACGCATGGGTGCCTCTGTCACTTGGGTTCTGGAATTCTATTGACGGCATAGCATAACCTAGGGGGCGGCAAAACACAGTTCAATGGCCAGATCTAGCCTGCCTACTTTTGCAAATAAAGCCTTATGGGAACATAGTCACATCCTTTCATTTACATATTGTCTAAAGCTGTTTTTGCACCACAGCCACAGCGTTGGGTAGTTGTTACAAATTGTATGGCTTGGAAAGCCAAAAATATTTGGCCCTTTACAGAAAAATTTGCCAGCCCCTGGCACAGTCTGTAACCCTGAGCATCTGCTCTTGTGATGACCAACATTCAGGCCCAAAGAAACACGTCTCAATATCTATATACCTTCATCCTCAGAACAAAGGCTACTTTTTGTCCAAGTGGCGCAAATGTCTTACGGATGCAGTAGATTCTTACATAACAAGATATTATTTCCCCAAAGTGCTAAGTGTCCATTTCTTATCTCTTCATGTTCTCATTTGTGGTTCCAGAGGTACTCACAATTCAGGGTATTATATGTACACAGCTGCCAAGAAACATTTTGTAATATTAAAAATTCATTTTTATCTTAAATTTATACATAAGTTGGTCTAGATGTAACAAGCATGAGGCATGATCCTAAATCTTTACCCTCACAATTATTCAACACTGAATCCCAGCATTGTATTATATTTATAAAATATAATATAGATATATTTCAAAACTAAAATGAACATAATTTTGTATCTATATAAAATGTAAGTAAAATTTTAAAATAAATAATTTTGATATGCATGTATTATAATTATTATTTTACCTTTTATTATAATAGATAATTTTGAATATTTTTAAAAAACAACTATTTTTGAAAATATATACAAGCATTTTTCAACTTTTTTGATTTGCCTTGACATGCATTTTTGGTGACATATTTAAATTTTGTACACTTTGAATACAATTACATTTTATTTTTAATCCTTTAGATCATTGCTGCCAATAAAATATGTTATGTGACTGTTTTTCATTTGTTTAATTAGTGATTTTGCTAAAATGAAGCAAGAAAAATAAAATCTAAGGGGTATTAATTGTTTATAAATTATTAATGTTTTTATTATCTTATGCATGCAAGATCACTGACCCATTTACAGAAAATCCAAAAATAAGCAATAATGACAAAATTCGGTCATCTTGAATCTTTGGCTAACGTTTAGTCATACAAATGTTAACGTTTTATGAGCATTTTAAAATTTTGTCTTTGTGAAAGCTGATTTGTCAAGGCAGCAGAAGAGAACATAGTTCAGTTAACAGTTTGTGAGTTTAATCTGTAACATTAGCTCTTTAGACCTGTGGGGCATGTGGGTTTCCATTTGCACTCCTGCCCTGGGCCCCAGGGTTGGAAGGGGTGGGTCTGCCAATGGGGTTCAGTGTCTGGCCCCTGACTGCCTTTCAACCTGCTTCCCAGGTACCTGCCACACTCCTAGCTGCTTCCTTCCTGGAGCATTTGCACTGCTGTTCCCTCTCCCAGAGGTATAGATGTTCTTGAGGCCAGCCTCGTTTGATAATCAGACCCCAAGTTAAGCATCAGCCTCAGCTTTCTGGACCAACAACCTGAGCGAGTTCCCTAGATTCTCCACCACATCAGTCTGCGGTGTTTTCCTTGTAATGCCCATAACAACCTGATATCTCCTTATTAATTTAGTAACTTAACATCTGACTCCTGTAGATAGAATATAATTGGTATAAGAACAGTGATCTTATCTATCTTTTAACACTGTCTTCACAGTAACCAATACAGTATTTGAAATATAGGAGGCATATAATACATATTTGTTGAGTAAATACCTATTTATAGCATGAATAATGTATTATAATTATCTGTGGCCATTAATTTCTCTTGGTTGACAACAAGTTCTTAATGCATAATTCAGTGCTGATTCAAAAATGCTTCTTGAGTGAATGAAAGAGTAAATAAATTGATAAGTGATTGAACAAATTCTTCAACTGTAAGAAATATATTCCCAATTCAATTAATGGAGTGTTTTAGATCTTGGATTAATTATTTCAGTACCTTAGTTTCTCTATGTGCCAAATCTTGGAAACACTCTCTTCCAGCACCAAGCGTAACTTTGAGTTAATTTGTGCAAGCCCATAAAACACCTCCACCGACAATCGTGTAACTTTATTATTGTTGTGTCTCAGCTACCAGCTCAGAACGTGTCATTCGCCAAGAACATGTTCAAAGCAGATGGACATGAAATCTGTAAAGCTTTTACTATTTTTATTAGCGCTTGTTGTAAAGGACATGAGTCTCTAGAATCAAACATTGCTGCAGAGAAGCTGCGGCCCCCTGACAGCCAGAACCACCATGACACAAACCTTGCTTATAAGACTCTGATTGCTCATAATAAGCAGAGATTTCAGTTGAGTGCAGAAAAAAGGGACTATTTTCTTAACAATTTCTTGGCTTTATAAGAACTTCCTTGTCACATATATGGGAACTGAGTAACATGAAAATAAAATCTAGACACATTCCCCTCACTTAGGAGACATCTTATTGATTTTGTCAGTAACTCCAACTCATTTGTTATCAGATGACATAACAAAAGTTTGTCTGCATTTCCTTCTTCCTTCTTCGAGGAAAATTAGCTGCTTAACTTATCACCAAGGGGTTTTACATTGACCCATGTAGTTAAGAAAGTGTATAATTCTTTTAAAAAAAATAAAATTAGTATCTTATTGTTTAAAAGGTAGTATACATGCATTGTAGAAAGTAGACAGATACGGAAAAGGTAGAAAATAAAACCATCTTCTTCTCTCCATTTGGAGATTGCCACTATTACAACTAAGGGTATCATTCCCAATAAACACACACATGCATATCCATTTTTTCAAAATAAGATAATACAATACATAGGCTTTGTAATTTTTTTCAATTAAGGATGTCTCTATCCCCTTTTCAATAAATTCTCATGTCATCTAATATTCAGTCCTATTCAAAACTTTCAATTTGCCTCACAACTTCTATTGCTGCTAATTTGTTTGAATCAGGGTCCAATGAAGAATCACACGTTGTTTCTAGTTGCCATGCCTCTTAAGTGCTTTTCAATCTAAAATAGTTCTATTTCTTATGATATTGAATTGCTAAGGAGAGAGACCAGAAATTTCTTCTCTCTTAACTTGGAAGAAAATAGAGGTTTGTGAAGATAGATAACTATGTGACCACAAGTATATAATTCCATTCTATCAAATTCCCAATGAAATAACCAACAAGACCTCCCAAAATGGGGGTGAGGGCTCTATATGTTCTAGAAACTTAATGATGGATGCTAACTCCCATATCAGAACCAATAAAGAACATCTCCTAGACATAGTGTGGATTAAATGTGACTGAAAGAAGGCAATGTCATTTAAAAGTCTAGAATACCTAGGAGGTAAGTGGAAGCTATCGTGGTCCCATAACCCATTGGAGTTAGACATGGGACAGTCCTCAGCATAGCAGTGGCATCCAGTTTAGCATCTCTTTTGCCTCTGTAGGCCAGTAGTCCTTGGAGTGCACCAGTTACACTGGAGGACATAGGACCCAATTCTGCCATGAGTGCCCACACCAAGCAGAGCCCGCATAATGAATCTCTAAAGGGAAAGTATTGCAGCTCGAAGTCTACACAAAAGCCAAGTTGCTGTGGGAGTGTAGAAAACAACAACAAATATTCAAAGATATGCAAGGACTTAGAAGATGCACCACCTAGGAATGTCTCCTAAATAATCCAGTTGATGATCTATGCCAGAAAAATAAAAAATAAAGTCAAGTCAATAAAATAAGAATGAAGAAATCAAGTTTTCAAGGACTGGCGAAGTGCATGAAACTAGCTAAATATTGAGAGATAAATCCGAGAAAATGTTCTAAATTGTGCTACAAATTAATGCCTCACAGTATTTTGATAGAGATCATCAATTCTTTAAAAAAAGTTCTTATCGCTTTAAATCAAATTAACAAGAAAGAAGAAATGAGCAAGAAAAACCAGCAAAAATCTCTGGTATTCCAAAAAGAAGACAAAAAAACAAGTGGATTTTAGTGAGTTTTATAGATGAATAATATTACGTTTAAGAATGTCTCTGAAAATCTTTGTAATCATTAGTAATAATCTAATGCCTATCATGGCAGACTGTATTTTCCAAAAATGGTCACAATATTTCCTATACTACATGCTCTTCTAGAATCTGGTAGGCCTTTGTGGTTGCCTCAGATAAAGGAACAAGATTGAAGTGACACAATGGGACTTCCAGTGCTGGATCACAGAAGGCAATACTGCATGGTTCTGCTTCTCTCTGTCTTGGAACACTTGTTCTTGGAACCAGGCACTATTCTGTGAAAAAGCCCAGTCTGCATAGAGAGGTCCTAGGTAGGTGTTCTGGCTGAAAGCCCTGATGTGGTCTAGCTAACATCCAATATCAACTGCCAGACATATGAGGGAAGAAGCATTTGAGAATCTCTAGCCTCAGCCACTATCTGACTGCAGCCTACGGAATACCCAGAGCAAGAACCACCCAGCTAAGACTAGTTAACGCCGGGATTGTGAGACTTAATGATAATCAGCAATTCTTGTTGTTCATTCCACCATGTTTGTGGTGGTTTGTTATGCAGCAATAGATAATTGGATAACAGCTAACAAAGTGTCTGTGCATAAAATGGAATGGATAAGAAGCAGCAGAGAAACAAAACTATAGAAAGCATAAAAACCGTAAATCAAAAGCCAAATAATACAGTTTTTACCATAAATGCAAATGGTCTAAAAATTCCCATCAACTAGAAAAGATACTCAGGTTGAGTTAAAATAGGAAATCCAGTTATTAGCTACTGATAAATCCTGCCCCCAAAAAAGTTTCAAAAAGTTCAAAAATTAAAAAATAAAATATGCATTAAACTCAGGAAGAAAATACTTGGGAAATTTGCTTTAAAGATTTCTGTTGTTATTATTGAACTGAAATACTTCTGAGTCTATAATAAAATAATGTGCATTATGAATTTTCAAGAACTAGAAATCAGTGGTTTCCAAACTTTCATTACTATAAAATGCTTTTATTCACAAAATATTATTAATGTGCTATAAAACAGTAGAATGAATGACTGTAGGACACAGTTTAGGAAATGCTGCTATAAACCAATTTTACTTTGAACATAGAAAATATGTGAAATTCAAGAAGTTAACATTGATATATTTTTATTCATAGCGTCTAAAACGTTACACTGGAAATAGGTACTTCTGTTATAAACTAGTAACATCACTCTTAGTGCTAAAATATTACACACAATACCATTAAAATCATTAAAAAAAAGAATGTCCATTGTCACTAATATTTTATTTTGATCTAAAGCTCAAGGCAGTGTAATAAGACAAGAGATATGAATACGATGTACAGACTATTAGAAAAAAGGGATAAACTGATTAGAATTTGCAGGTGATATGCCTATATACTTCCCAAAAAGAAAGAAAATCAACTGAAAAATAGAATTAATAGATGGTGCCAACAATGAAGGTGGTATATCCATGTGATGGACTACTATGCAGCCACTAGAAATTCAGTTTTTGAAGAATTTTTAGACATTCTCATTTAAATAAAAAAAAGACAATTGCTGTATTTCCAAGTTTCTTTTTAAAACGCAAATTAAAAAATTAAAGGAAATAAAATTAATAGTGATCATCTCTAGTTCATGAAGTTATAGGTGATCTTAATTTTATTCTTTATGCTTTTCTGCATTTCTCATATTTTCTAAAAGGAGCATACACTACTAGTATAATCAGATTTTTATTTTATTTTTATTTATACAAATATTTTAATTTGGCTCTTTATTATATCCAGCAACCCCTTAAATGTAGTGTAGTTTATGGGTCCTTCCTCGATGTTCTACTTATCTCACTACATGCATTAAATGGCCTTTTTTGTGTGTGTGAGGGACATCAGTCCTGAGCTAACATCTGATGTCAGTCCTCCTCTTTTTTGCTGAGGAAGACTGGCCCTGGACTAACATCTGTGCCCATCTTCCTCTACTTTATATGGGACGCCGCCACAGCATGGCTTGACAAGCGGTGCGTCGGTGAGTGCCAGGGACCCAAACCTGCGAACACCGGGCCGCTGAAGCAGAGCGCGCACTTAACTGCTGCGCCACCGGGCTGGCCCTAAATAACTTTAAATATCATCTGTGTACTGATGACACATTCAAATATATTTAACTTGTTATTAAACATCTTAGTTGATGTGGAAGAACCTGATACAAATAATGTATGACCAAAACTGAAATCATTCCTCTAGAAGCCATTCTTCTTTTCTAGAGCTATTTCAGCAAGGACACTTAATTTACCCAGGCACCAGAAGGATGTTGAAGAATTACGTTATTTGAATAAATGATGTTTTTAGAGAAGAAATAATATTTGAGGAGGATCTCAAAAAACTGACTAAGTTACCACCAGGTATAAAACTGGGACATAATTTGCTCAGGAAAAATTACTACATATTATCAGAGGTCAGAGTTAGACTGAAACAAGCCATGAAAAGAAAGCATCTTTAATTTGAGATATCTAAAGACGGAGATGATTGGCTTCGGGCAAGTTCCTACTTAGAGTATACTGACCTGATCATAAACATAGTTGAAAAATCATTGCTTATGCTCTTGAGACGTGAAGTGCAAAGTGAGCCTCTGCTGATAGTGTCCTAAAGAGATATCTGCTCTCACCCTTTCTTTCAGATATCTGACAACAATATGCTTCATGCACGGCCTTGGAAGTGGTTTGACTGTTCATTAAAATTTCAGAGGACATTTATTGCTTAGGTTAATTTCAAGAACATTATTCATGAACACTTGGATTTTGATGTCAAAAAATATTACTTTCATGTTGCATTTGCATGTATCACATTTAATATAAATTGAGACCCTCTTCAAGACAGTTTTTAAGCAGTTTGAAAGAAGAAAAATCTATTACCTCTATTATGTGAATTTCAAAAATCAAGAAGGTATATGTAAAACTTATTATAAATATATATTGTATTTACAGGAACACCTAAAATGAAAATAAAAAGTGGCCTTAAAAATCAAGGAATTTGTGGGCCGGCCCCGTGGCTTAGCAGTTAAGTTCGCGTGCTCCGCTGCTGGCGGCCCGGGTTCGGATCCCAGGCGCGCACCGACGCACCGCTTCTCCGGCCATGCTGAGGCCACGTCCCACATACAGCAGCTAGAAGGATGTGCAACTATGACCTACAACTATCTACTGAGGCTTTGGGGTGGGGGGGGAAGGAGGAGGATTGGCAATAGATGTTAGCTTAGAGCCGGTCTTCCTCAGCAAAAAGAGGAGGATTAGCATGGATGTTAGCTCAGGACTGATCCTCCTCACAAAAAAAAAAAAAAAATCAAGGAGTTTGTACAGCATACAATTCAAGTATGTATAATTGTTTCTTTTAACAAGCTATAAAACATAAAAGGAAAATAGAATGCTAATTTCTACCATATATATCTGATAGGTGATATTATAATGTCACTCATTTCAAAACTAAATGTTCCCATAAAAACAATTCCAAAAGTTTAAACACTGTCCTTTGCTCCAAATATCGTTATTATTGAAATAATTAATCAGTTTTGGCTCAGTCTCCAGATTCATCACCTTCTATTATGTGAAGGAGAAAGAAGATTGGACTTCTAGAAGTTTCCAGCACAGAAATACCCATTTTCAGGGCTATATATCATCCCTGTAAAGGTTTAGAAGGTCTAACTTGTGGCTCAAGGCAAATCATTCATATATGATCTACTGTGCTCTGTTTCTAGGGACTGAAGACAAATGGAGCCCAGTCCCCGTGACTCCTCTGATCATGATTTATTTCAATCAACAGCAAAACTCGGAAGTTCTCTGAATATGTAGCGACATAGCTTAAAACATCCCTTCAAAACATTTCTCCTACATTAGCTTCTCTACAGTTAGGAAAATTTATTCCAGAAGCATAAGAAAGATAACATAGCTATTCTAAAATACATGAAAGAGCAATATATAACACATGCTGGGATAAAAATAAATATATACAATAAAGGGGCCACTCTGATTTGATCCGGAATTTACCAAATCATCAAGTAACTTAATGATGAGTAAAATATCAATCATTTTTAATCATTATCTATGGATAGCTAATCTAAGAAAAGAGTATTCAGGTAGTTCTGTGTACAACATAATAAATGTCGTTTTCCTGATGTAGATTTTGAGTAGAGGAATGTAACTGTTGGCTCTATTTAACTATATTCCAGATGTAACTAGTTAGGAATGTCAGTGAACAAGAATACACTGAAGTAATACATTAATAATAACATTTGGCTTAAAATATACTCTGCTTTTAGGCAGGGGATTATTAATGTATTACGAATCCATATTAATTATCATGGTAGAATGCCCAGAGTTTTAAATAGGAGGCTAATTCATAACAGTAATTTTTATTTTAAAAATATTAAGCTCAGTTCGATGTCTAATAAGTGCCTTACCATGTAGCTAAAGTTCTTTGTCATTGTTACTGTAGCATATGATTTGAGAACATCTTAAAAAGCTATTACTTTTTCTGACATCTAATTTGCATCAGCTTCTTAATTTTCAACTGAAAACTAATTAGACACTCAAAAATAGAAGAACCAGTGAAATTACCCTATCAATAACAATGCTGTTTTACCAAAGACAGTGAGCAGTAAAGATCCTGACGGGCATGAGTTTTTCACCACTAAATATGTTTTATTCTTTTAAGTTCACGTTTACAAAGCTGCTATCAAAAAAACTTATGAGGTCAAATAAATAACACAATGCTTTTTTCCCCAATATGCTTCTAAATTTCCAGATGATACATTTAAACAGTGTTTCCAAAGTTTCTAGAAGGAAATATTTCTCTTCGCTCACATTTCTGTCTTTATTCTTATGAGTCCTAAGTCCCAGTGTCTTTCCCTAATGATGGTCTAATTCTTATTAATCCTAGTTCTACCTCTGTTAAAATTTCTCTTGAATCTGCAGAATACCTGCCCCTCTTGGTCCAAGTGTTTATCATTCTGTACCTAGACTATTGCAGGAAGCTCCAGGCCTCTGCTCCTATCTTGTTCCTCCCCATCCATACCACCCGTAGATTCCTGCTTGAGTCATGAAATGTGCCTGCTCAAAAGCTGCATGGGTCACCCTGGTTTGCAGAAAAAATATATATATATTCAAATCTCTCCACTGTCTGACACCACCTCTCCTACTCTTTCCCAGCAAAAGCTCTTGTTTCCCACTTCACTCCTTGAAACTACACCGCTAGAACATACCTTGGCCTACTTTCAAGTCACGTGCTTCTTTGGGTCTCCAACAGAAGTTGGCACAAAACAAGCAATATGTATGTGAAGTTTGGATTTATTCCAAGTCACAGGATCATGACATTTTCATGCTGAAGAGGCCATTGGAAATCGTCTGGTTCAATTCTCTCATTTTGTACATATGAATATTGAGTTGCAGTATAAGATAACTAAGTAACTTATAAATAGCCACCCACCTAGATATTGATAAGACAGAAGCAGAATCTGCCTCCCAGATAACTACCATTTTTGGTTATTTCATATCATGTAAATAATTCAGAAACATTGCTATTGGTGATAAATAAGATGTAATGACGTGCTTTCATTGCTCATTGAAAAATTATTGAGACTGTTCTCATAACTTTTTGAGCTACTACATAGAAAATATTTCCATTGACACTGTAAAAGGAATATTTTGACAAAGGAATTTAATTATACCAGTGAGTTTGCATGGAGTATAAGACAACCATGAGACATTTATATTAAATAAAACAAGTTTTTTAACAAGATTTAATTTTTCTTATGTAGTATATGATATAAAGACCTATTTTCATATCCTGTTCTCATGAACAATGCCATGAAGTCAAAACCACAAACGTTAACTCCAGTTGGTAACCGGTTCTCTAACGACTACAACCCTATTGGCCAGAAAAAAAAAAAAGATCTGTGAAAACTTCTCTAAGGTAAACTGAGGAAAAAAGCATATGTGATTAAATAACTTACAACTTGAACGTCAAAATAAGTAAGACCTTACACCGAAAACAAAATGAGTCAGCCTAGATCCTCTCTAAAGCATAGGTAAACATCACAGGAGGAGAAAAAGAAATCAAACACGAAGAAGCCCTTGGAAGCTCTCGTTTGTACCTAGTAGGTGGCAAAATAACAGCAGAACAACAGGGAGAGAGAGAACCAGATCAAGATTGCAGGGAGGGTTAAATATAGTGTCTTTGTAGATAAGCAAAGAGAAAACTACCAAAGCAATTTTTCGGTTATGTACATAAATCATAGCAAAATGTGCTTCAGGGAAGTTTTAGGTTGATGATCTGATGCTCCAGTATCTTCAGGGGATATTCAGTTGTAAATTAATGACTGTAATCTATCTGGTATATTACTTGCCTTCTTTTTATTTTCTACTGCTCTCCCTATGTTTACCGTTTGTTCCACTCCTCCATCTTTTTGCTATTTTTTATAATCATGTCAAGATTCCATAACAGCAAAACCCTGGCCGTCAAAAGCCACAGTAAACTGAGATTCATTGCTGTCCTTCTTGTGCAGATTTGCACGAACAATTTTCTCAGATGTTATAGAAAGGAATCCATTTATTTTCCCCCTCTGCCTCCCATCTTTGTACACCAGTGGTAGATAACTAGATACAGATACCTCCTATCTTTCCTGTTCTGCATCCCTCCTTAGAAGATGCCTACTGAGTAATAATATAGTGGCAATAGTTTCCATTTTTCATCATAGAAGTGAAACTTGAATGCGAGAGATCTGGGCAATGAGGATAGGAGGAAGTCCAATTTGAGTCCCGGAAAATGACAATAGATGAAAACCTGGTTGGGGGGTTGTGGGAATTGCATGCTTATAAAGAGACCTGCTATTGGAAAAATGTAAATGGGGCTAGAACTGCTTCCCTCTACGCACAAAATAGAAATGGAAAATATAAATACCATGGTCTCTATGCAAATTACCACAAACTAAAGGGAAAATCATGAAAACTGAGAGGCAGAGCTCACTGCTGTGATGGAGCCTTCTCATAAGGATGCAAGTAAATCTAGTCTTTGTGAAAGAAGAAAAGCAGGCAAAGGTGGACGATGAAAGCATTATAATAAGATGCAGGCATAGATGGTGGAGAGAAGGTTGAATTTCAGGACACAGAATTGCCATCTTCATTGGAGGCAGCAAAGAGTAATTAACTCCTTGAGGCCAATTAAATCACTGATGTTGAGGACAACCTACAGAACCATTCCTTGAAATTGTAGAAAAAGAAAAGTCAATCTGTAAAGAATAAAGTAGAAAGAGATAAAAAAAAATAATAATAAAGACTGAAGAGCAAAATACCACTCTCAGAATTACAGGATTACTAAGGAATCATCAAGAACAGAAGCAATATTTAAAAGCCTAATGAAAGAAATGTTTCCTAACACAAGTCATTTGTATACAAGGCTCTACAAGTTCTAAACAAAATTGGTGATATGCCCCTCCCCAAATCCTGCCAGCATTGTCAATCGACTAATATAGAGCAATGGGGCGACCTTGTACAGCGTTTGAGGCAAAGGTTTTATGACTTAATTTTACACACAGCCGAGTTGCTTTACTGTGTGAGGAAAACAGAAAGACATTTTTAGATGAGCAAAGACTGGACAACATATCACTCATTTACACTTCTTGAAAAATATTACCTGAAACTACACTCAGATGATAGAAACAAAGAACTTAGGGAATAGGGAAATAAAAGTTGTAAATTGAGGTCTCAGAAGCAAATGTCTTACTGGAGAAGGGCCAGTGATACAAATGTGCAAATTGGCTCATGCAAGGTAATAGAAAATAGTGATATTTGTGGAGAGCTGGAAATTTCATGCCCACCTAAAGGCATGACATGCAAATGCTGAAAATACATCCACTGTCTCCTTCTAGCGAGGGGGAGGCACAAAATTTTTCCACCTCTGATATGAAAACACACTTGCATTTTCCCTTCATCAGCTCACATCCTGAATTCAGCAATCGCTTGGATTATCAAGTCGCTTTAAGGCCATGAGAACTGTTGGCCCTGCAGGTTTCCAGAGTTTGCCCCAGTTCCCCATCCACTCCTGGTCCACCATTCGGCAGACTTCACGCCATGTCCTCTATCGTATAGTTTACAAGGAATTTAGTACCGCCTTTGATGATGGTTAAAATAATCTTGGGTATTGTTCTATTCCAGTACTAGCTAATAAAGTCTAATATTTACACATGATTGGGACACTACCAAGAAACTTGAATTTACCCAAACCTATTTTCCCCTTTTTAAGCTGCATAGAAAAACATTATTGCCAATTTCAACTCAAGAAATTTTTGCAACACATTTGAAATCAGTGATTCATTTGTTCCTTAAACCTTATATTAATTGGCTAAGTCTTTTATGCTAACTGGGAAAAAGCAATAACTGTTAAGTGGAAGAGCTCTCTGGTTGTGTGATATATATTTTATATCAAAGGCCTGATTATACCTACATTAATTCTGTTTAGAAATCCATATTAACAGTTGAAATTGAATAATGTAAAAATCAATGGGAAAAGAAGGACTAAGGAAATATACTAAACCATCTATTTTATAAAATTCTGGATTATTTCTATATTAATACTTTCTGTATTCAAAATTTTCTATAGATGTGCTATTTTATTAAACATAAACAAATTAATACTTTTAAGTATTGTTCTAAAATTTTGGCAATGAATATGGATTATCTTAAAATGGGAAATTATCTTTTAAATACTTCTAATAATTTTTTATAAGTTATAATAAAATAAACAAAGTTCTAATATGGCCGTTCAACATATGGACACATCATTTTCTCTCAGAACACGCTGATTTGAATTAATGGTATAGTCGTTCAAACATTCTGAATATCCCAAGCCCTGATTACCAGTCAATGGAGTGAAACACATTTTGTTCATGAATATTTTCTAAAAGGCCACTAGTGAAAAAGAAAATTAAGATTAGACCTTGCCTCAAGCCTTTTGCAAAAATAAATTCTAAATTGTTAAAAAGTAAATGTTATAATAAATTAATGTAAGTAAGAAAAGTTGTATGGGTAAATACATGTGTGACCACATCGTACATTCTGTTTTAAGTGTAAAACAAAGGAAAAGGATAGAGAGCAAAAATATTAATAGATTAAATTACAAACATGGAAAATTTTGCTATCATTGTTAGATAAAAATCTTTAAAGATCAATAAGATACATATTGCAATAGAAAAACATACAAAGGACATAAATACAAATTCAGATATGTAACAATTTGAAACTCAAACATCAACACAATGTCTTTTTAATTTTTTAATTTTTTTTGCCTAGAAAATTGGCAAAGAATTTAAAAATTTTAATATTTAGTTCTGGTAAGTATGCAGGGAATTTTATCAGTTTCTACTCTACCGATACATAGTAAATTGTTATTTTTATGAAAGCAATTTGACATTAAGAGTTTCAGATTTTTTCACAGCTTTGACTTAGTAATTCCACATCAAGGAACTCATATTAAGAAAATAATCAGATATACATATATATACATATGTATACACACAAACACGCACATAAAGATGTTTGTTGCAGTCTTTTACATAGTTTATACAACTAAAAATCACTACAATGGCATAATAACATAAAAATTAAATTCATCTAGGTAGTCCATATGTTAGAATAGATTACAGCCATCAAAATCATGTTTTCAATAATAGTTGAATAATGGGAAAATTCTCACAATAAAATGCTAAGAGAAAAAGTTTATGTACAATTTGATTTTAATTATATAAGCATATATATCAAAATCTCCATCATTATCTCTAGGTCACTATTAACTAGAAAATTTTTATTCTACATATTTTTTATATTCTTGAATATTCTGTGATGAGCATACTCAACTTCCATAATTATAGGCCATCTTTCTTTTATAGGTTATATCTTTTAATTAATTAATTCATTCATTCACTTTATAAATATTCACTGTCTAATATGAGTAGAATTTAACATCAAGTTCTAGATTATAAAGTTCATTATTCTATGTCTCTAAATCAAATATCACTAAATTAGCAGTCTTAATTATGACAGAATTAGTCAAATTTAAAAACATCACACCTTTGTGATTACGGCATATTCACACAACTAATACCACTCAACAATAAAAGAGAGAGCAAATCATTGATACATGTAACAACATGGACGAATCTAGCTCTGTGCATTTTTAATATTTACTTCAATCAAAATGATTCTATTGATAGTAATATCAACACCACGGAAAAAGAAAACATTGTTTTGAATGAATTGATTTTTAAAAAAATAATGGATTTCAGGAACTCTAATTTTAAGTAGTTTTGTAAATTTTAAAACTTATCCTTGGCCATGGGTGATGTTTACTAACAGAACTTTCAGGGCTCATAAAAATGACCAAGAACCAACATTTCCAGTGTATCTGGAAATAGAAGAGTCACACAGCTTCTCTGGCTGGCCTTTTCTTCCATTAGAGGGACCTATTGTAAAACACATGAAATACTGCAGAGAGGCGAGAACATCCTTGCCAAACGCAATTTTGCTGGCTTTGGCATGGTGAGCTCTCGGGAGACGGGACAAGAGCTCTTTAGGCACCTGCCTGCTCTTGGACCAGGTGTGTTGGCCCAGATCCAGGCTTATAAAGTAAACAGACAGTGGTGGGCGTATGGGAAGCCAGAGGATAAACTTTGAGGCCACTTCCCAGAGTGTGAATTTTATTCAGATATAAATACTTTAAGATATTTTAGAGTCATACCAAAATGGATACATTATAAAGTATAATTCAAAATCTATGCATGTTCTTAGAGTGGAGTGTAAGTTGTCAGGTGCCAACTTGGACTTTCTGTCCCAGTCCACATAAAGGGTTTTCTTTCCTTTTCATCAGCCACTGGGGACCTTCGCAGAGGAGAAGGTATGGATCACACTCTGTGAGAGAGGGTGTCGTTTGTGATAGGAGGGAACCCCAAGTCCTGCCCACCACATGTGATGTTCTGAATAGGGTAGAGGGCCACTCTGGGGAAGCTTCATGGGGCTGGCACAGCTCTGTTCACAGGTGCCCAAGCCAGGCTCAGGTAGCCTCAGACCTGTGCGTGTGTGTCAGTGTATGTGCTGTGTGTGTGCCTCTGTGTGTGTGTGTCACATAGAAGCATTGCAGTGAAGACTCTGACAGTGGTAGTTCAGAGGCTGCCAAGTCCCCAGGTTGGATAAATTCCCAAACACAAACAACTTCCCTGCTCCTTGATACGCAGTTTTCTGGGAAAAAAAAAAAATCTTCTCTCTGTTGGGGTTTGGCAATGCAGTACACAAAGACAGCATGAGTAAAACTGCTTTTGGGGGTGGGCCCAATTTATTAGACATGGTAGCACTTATAGTTTTCCCATGGATTCACTTTATCCCTTGAGGAAAAATTGCAATTTTTACCCTATCAGAGAACATGCAGAATTGTAATTTATTTTTCAAAATTTAGGCAGCTAATTTCATGTAATTTTGACGATTCAGTCATAACTCTGACAATTACAAACTTCTTGCTGGAAGTTGCGTATTAGAAAGATTTGCTAAGTTTCAGCTGTGGGGAAGGAGGAGGACACAAGATCGTCCCTGTGCACCCCACTCCTGCTGGGTGTGTGGCCTGGCATGGGAGTGATAGAAACTTTGAAGTACCACAGACTTTTACCCATGGGGCCTGGGGAGACTTCATCTTTTGGGTCTCTCTCGGCTGCTCCAGACCAGGAAGGCCTAAGTGCACTCACATTGCATGATGTGTCCACCCAAGTAGGATGGCCAGATAAAATATAGGACACCTGGTAAAATCTGGATTTCAGATAAACTGAATAATTTTTAGTCTAAGTACGTCCCAAATAGTATCCCTGTAACCCTTTCAAGGTGGCATCTCCAAGACTTGAAGAGGGTCTTGATGGTGAGAAGAATCATTGGTTCTCGGATCTCCAGAAAAAAGCTCAGGACTGAATTCCACCAGGACTGCTCAGCTCCCCTGTAGACAGAGCACTAGGTGTTGCAGGAAGCAGCAGTGGGTAGTGGTTCCATGACTGTGTCAATGCCTTGGTCATCTATAGCCCCTGCAAAAGTACTGAGTGGCCGAGAGGGTAGGCCAAGGACTCGCCTCTCCAGGCGTGACCTCTAGTCAGCAGTGCACAGGACCAGTCTCCTTGCCTGTGAACCAGCTGCACTTTGCCAATAGAGTTGGACCACAACACGTTGGAGACACTGGGATTGTGTTTAAGTCATGGCTCTTAACAGTGATGGGGTGGATATTGAAGGCAGGGAGTGGAGAGACACAAAAGCCTCTGGGAACTGCAAACTCAGAAAATGATGCTCAAGTTGTTCTCTTAGACACGTTGGAAAGTAGGGTGCCGGAAAAGCCTGAGGATCTTCCCTGTGGGCTGCAGAGCATGGAGCTAAGTGTCTTGAATAAAAAGGCAAGGGATTGTCTGTGCTCGTTGTTCTCTGTTTGCCCACCTGCAACCTCACCCACCAGCCAGCTCTGCTCTTCTCTATGCCCACGTGGGCTGTGGCCACATCCCTGTGGGTTGCAGCATCTGGGCTTCCTTGCCTTCTGACTTCTAGCTGAGTTTGGCCAATAGTAGACAGATAAAGGAGACCAGAGTACGGTAGCAGGAAGAGACTGGGATATTTCTTCCCCTGCTCTCTCACGGCCATGAGTTTGGCAGTGGCTGCTTTCCTCCTAGGCTCCTGATTCTATAAGGTAGACCCTCTGCACAGCTCCAGCTCCCATCAGCCTCTGGCAATGCCATTGCTCAGGCCTAAGGAGTAAAGGCTCTTTACTTTGCTGGCCTCTGAGTGTTTCCCATCCCACGTTTGTTCCCTCGACACTGCCACACCTCTGCAGACAGGATCTTCATCAGTGAGCTTCAAAGTCCCAGTCATGTGGGTTTCTGTTCCCTTTTTGGAGCATGATGACACATCATCCTAACTTAGGCCTTGATCCGAAGGGAAGGGGATTTTCCAGAGCCAAGGAAAGACCATGGTAAGAATTGTCTCAAAATGCAGGACAATTATTTGTATCCCTCTCTCATGCTCTCTCTCTGTTTACTCCCCCAACAAGGTCCAAGACACAGTTTCCCCAGAGAAGAAAAGGCCATTCCAAAGGGCCATTCTCTATTAGCCTCAGGCCCACACATTTGTTTCCAGGGAGAAAAAGTCTTATTTTTTTCACCAAACTCTCTAATATGGGGTATATTCTCCTAGACTGTGGTGCGCAGATATTGACATCTGGGGAAACAAAATCATTCACCCAAGTCTTGAATACCCAATATGTGGCAGGCATTGTGTTAGGCACTGAAAACACAACTGTAAACAAGGCAAATTTAGACCACACCTTCAAGAAACTTATAGTCCAGAGGAAACACCAACACGCAAACATGCAATTATAATACCAGGCGATATGTGCAATTTGTACCATAGTAAGGATGATACTGGACTCATATAAAGACATCTAGTTCAATTAAGCAGGAATTAGGGAAGGCTTCTCATTCAGGCTGAGATATGGGAGATGAACAGAAGGATCCAATCTTAGAGGGGGGTAAGAATTAGGGCTGTGGAGAAATCATTGTTCCTAAAGATCCAGTGGTCTGAGAGAGTGTGGCCCAGCCAAAGAGTGTTAAAAGCTAGAAGAACAGTGAGCCGTGAAGCTAGAAACTCCTGTGAAATGTATTAAGAACTTGAACTTTATCCTTAGATTAATGGGGGGAACTATCAAAGAATTGTAAGCAAGGACATGACAGGACCACACTCACCTTTTAGAAAGAGTTCTCCAACTATAGTAATTAGCAGAAAGAGGCAAAAGTGAAGTCTGGGAAACCTGGTGGTTAGAATCCAGACAAGAGAACATGTAGACAGTAGAAGTAGCAGTGAGAATGGAGAGACTAGAAAAGGCCACAGAGATATTTAGGAAGGAAACTTGACAGGCTCAGTGGTTCCTTGGATACCATTGGATCTGGGTAGTGGTCAGCGCTGTCCCTACCCTTCTGCTCTGATGTCTTTGCTGATGGTCACCTGGATAGCCCTTGGGTAGCTCATCTTAGTGTCCCTTCCCCAGAGACACACAAGAAGGACTCTGCCACTGGCTCCTGTCTTGTCATGCTCTCTTTTCTGTTAAATTCTTCCTTCTTTAGTACTCAGTGTCTTTCAAAAGTCACTGTTTACAATTTATGCTTTTTCTGCAAAATGAAATAAAATTCAGTCTGAACTTTTAAGGAGTCATAGAAAGTGGGGAATTAGCATATTTTCTTTCCCAGAAGAAATCATATTAAAGATAAAATTAAGTTATTCATTGATCTGTTCAACAAATAATTAAGAATTTGTTATATGCCAGGGACTGTTCTCAGTGCTGGGGGCACAGCCGTGAACAAAGAAGGAGATAGAAATAAAGAACAAATAAAGAGATAGAAATAAATAAATACAGATGAAGAGTCTGTCCCCATGGAGCTTACATTCTCCAGGGGAGAAATAGACAATCTAGATCTATACATGTGTACATATAGCATAGGTATACATACATAATATGTCAACATGTACAATGCCTATATATAACGTGCCAGGTGGTGATAAGAGGGCAGGTGTTGCTATAAAGTGCCAAGGAAAACCTCATTGTGAAGGTGATCTTTGAACAGAGACCTGAAACAGAGGACAGACAAAGGAAACACACAGATATCTGGGAGGAAAATAGTCTGGAAGCAGCATCAATAAATGTTGACTTGCCTGGCATGTGTGAGAAAAGGCCAGAAGATCACTACAGCTGGAGCTGAGTGAGCAAGAGGGAGAAGGCTAGGAGCTGAATTTGGTAAAGCAGTGGATGGGGTAGAGAGAGCTGACCATAACGACTTTGCCTCTTACTCTTATTGACTTGGGAAGCCATGGGAGTGTTTGGAGCAGAGACTATCTGACTTGGGTTTTAATAGGCTCGATCTGGTTTCTGGACAGAGAATAGATTGTGGAAGGGCAAAGGCTAGAACCAGAAAGACCCCTTAGAAAGAAATTATTTTGCGATAATCCAGAAGAGGATGGTGGCTTGGGCTGGAGTTCTCGCAATGGAGGTGGTGAGGAATTGTCACATTCTGGATATGTTCCGAAGAAAAATCCACAGACTTTGCTGAAAGAACCAAGGTGGGGTGTGAGAGAGAGGAGTGAAGGATGACTCCCAGGTTTGGTGCTGCAGTCGTCTTAGACAAATCCGCTGGGACCTTCCTCAGTTCCTCCAAATATGCTTTCTCACTCTCTGACTGCTGGTTTACTTACTAGCCATTTTCTTCTCTTTCAAGACTAGCAAATTTAAACATCACTCTCTCAATTCTCTACCCCATCTCCTTCCAAAAATCAACCATCTACATTCCAAATTCTTACAATGTTTGGGAAGACTAAGCTATTTTTAAAAGTATTATAAGTGATTAAAACCTAAAAGGATAAATGTTGGTGGTTTGTCTACACAGCCTCTTTTCCTTCCTCTAGAAGGAATTCTCAATGTAGAGACAGCATAATGGGGAATTATTTTGTCTCCAGAAGAGTTCATCATCCTCTACAGGTAATTTACCCACATTCAAAAAGAATTCATTTACTAGATACATCGTATTGTGACACCAAATCAAAGACGAAATAAAACTTGCCTCTCAGCAGAAATCTAGGGAAGCAGAAAGTATCAGGAGACCACCCGGGGGAAGCTACTAGGCAACCAGGTCAGGGAGGACCTGGCTGTCCTTCCAGCTCCAAGGCAATGACCCATTCCCTTGAATGAGGGATGCTCTAATAAACTTATTTTGCCTGAAATCTTTCTTCTCACTTTCCAGGACATTTAAAACATTTTAAAGAGAAGATTGAAATAATGGAGAGAAAATGGTAATTCATGTAAAAAAACAAACAAACCATAATGGCCCCTGATGCTATTTAGCTAAAGTCAAGTTGTTGCTTCTCTTTCCTGTCATTCAGCCAAAGCATAACCCTTAAACCAGGCAAAAGAGAGAATTGCCTCATCTTGCTTTTTGGTACCTGTAGAGGTCCACAGACTCTTTGAAGCTCTGAGTAGAGGCCTGACATGTGTAACTATGTACCAAAGACTTCAGGTAAAGCAACAAACTCTGATTGCAGAATTTAGTCTTCAACCAGTGAGGGAGAATTTTAGGAGAAACCAAGGAATCTCCAAGACATTTACCTTGCACTTTGCCTTCACTCAGGCTGTCATGTTTTGCACCCTCAACATTCTTTAGCTCGTGTGATTGCTCAAATATCCCACTGACATTTGTCGAAATATCCCCAAAGATATTTTATACCATCTTTCACAATATTTCACCAAATGTAACTTTTCATCCTTGCTCTTTTTTCACCTAATTATAAATTTTTGTGTGTGTGTGTGAGGAAGATTGGCCCTGAGCTAACATCTGCCAATCCTCCTCTTTTTCCTTAGGAGGACTGGCCCTGGGCTAACATCCATGCCCATCTTCCTCTACTTTATATGGGACGACGCCACAGCATGGCTTGACAAGTGGTGCATCGGGCGCGCCCGGGATCCGAACCGGCGAACCCCGGGTCGCCGCAGAGGAGCACATGCACCCAACCGCTTGCACCACCGGGCCGGCCCCTCACCTAATTATAAATTTGAATAGACACTCGTGTTCCAATTTTTATGACTGTAACATTCTCACATAGTTATCATATAAGTATCTTATAGATTTTTACTTATTTACATTACCATAAATACATTCCTTTGTCTTCCATGTGAAACTACAAACTATTTATATGTAGAGATAATGTCTGATTGCTAAAAAGATACCAAAACTCTTAGGTAGTGTTATACAGACCTACATATTAACTGAGAACATGAATGGTAAAAATTGTAACAGCAAAACTAGACTGGGCTTCCAAGTATAAAATTATAATGTTTCAGATTTAGTACCTATAAATGGAATCATATGTATATAGCAGTATTTTATTTCAACTGAAATCTCTAAAATGACAACATTTATTTTTTAAGTTAGCTATAATTATTTAAACAACCAAAACAAACATAGAAACCCAAAATTCCATATCAAGATGTTATGAATTTACCCATTGTGTTATTACTATACAGAGACTATACTTAAAATTACCACCAAGAAATTTATGCTGTGAATCCAAAACAGAAAAGGAAGAGACAAAATTAAGACCATAACAATTTGTCAACAGCTTTCTAAAGAGGTCGTGATACAGATAAATCTGAAAAAGTACTGTGAGATGCTATTATCTCATAGAACAGACTTAAAAGAAAAAACACTAATAGAGTATACTGTATTCTGTTGGAATTCAGCAAGCCCCCCTACAAAGCTATTCTTTAGCATTACAAAAAAAAAAAAAAAACTCTAAGCCCTGTCTTCTCTTGTTAGCATGTGTTCCTTAAAGAAGAGAAAGCTATGATAAGAGACAAAATAGAACTGGCATTTGCCAAATAATTCTAATCCATCTTCCCAAGGACTAGTTCTCACTAATTTCAGGAACTGGAGTCACAACCAGAAAATCAACAACAGCAGAAAAAAATGGATAAATGGCTACTTAAATGATGGGTTCTGAACACTGCTCAATCTCAAACTGAGAAGATAAGAAAACATTAAAATGAAGTTGATACCGGCTCAAGACAAGGTTGACATTAGGGAAGCCGTATTGTAGAAAAGAAAAACTGTATTGTAACTTTGAATGAGCTCTGACAAACTAACCCAGCTGGATATGCACCCTCCAGGAGATCTAACTGCTGTGTAGATTTTATGATCCCTGCTTGTGCATGTACCTCCCAGCTGCGATAAGATGATAACTTTGCTTTTTTGAATTCCTTAGGAATGTGATGACTCTCGAACAGAGAATCTGTGCTGATAGCCATCATCAGTGAAAATTGAAAGATCTGGTGTGGCACTCCCAGTCTGTTACACCAGAAGGTCGACATTCCTAACCCCCTCCCCAGTAACCCACTGGCCTATATAACTGCTGTAAGATTTCGTGCCCCCTTAAGATGGTTCTTTTGGACATGAGTAGGCCATCTTCTCTCTTGCTAACAAGCTGTAATAAAAAGTCTATTTTCTCCTACCACCTTGCCCCTTGACTATTGGCATGTCTTGGGGTGAGCAGAAGGCCCCACATTGGGCGGTAACAAGGTCAACATTAAACATGAAAATAGATGCACAAATTCTTATGTCTTGAATGATAGGCAAAATATCCTAAACTCAAATTACCGATTAATCTCTTGGAATACACCTCAGCAACTTATTTAATAATTTAAATGAACCCATTGTGCTATAAAATCACTTGACTTGGTTCCTTCATCCAGTTTTAATAAATTTTTAAGATGGCTTCCATCTATTGAAGCCAAGAAACTTGGATTCATCCTTGATGCCTTTCTATCTCTCAATGCTCCACTTACTTCATTAGCAAATGTCGTCTGCTCTAACTTCAAATATATCAGGGCACTTATCCCCAACTCCATTGCTATCACTCAGGTCCAAGCTTCCAACATCTTTTATCTGGATTACTGAAAAAACTTCCTATTTCCACCTTATTCCTCTTTAGTCTGTTCTCAGCCCTGAAGCCTCTCAACAGCTGAGGCAGATTGTCGTTCTCTTGTTCAAAACCATGAAATAGAAGAAATAGTTTCCCATTTCACTCAGCATAAAAGCCAGTTCCTATAATGGCCTCAAAGACCCTATAAGATTAGTCTCTCTTACCTCTCAGGGCTCATCTCCTCCTTCTCTACCTCTCTCTACTCTAGTAACTGGCCTCATTTTTTGTATAACTCAGGACATTCTCTCATCCTAGAACGCTCTTTTCTCATGTCCACAGGCGCACACAACCTTCAAATGTTTACTCAAATATCATCTTTCCTAGCAGGCTTACCCTATTGAAAATTGCAACCTCCCTACAGATACCCCAGCATGCACTCTCCCACCCTCCACTCTGCTCCATGTTTTTTCCTTTGCACTCATCATCTTTTAACATACTCTATACTTTTCTTATTTATTGTGATTATTCTTGCCCCACTAGAATATAAACTCCATGTTGGCAGGATATTTTTGTCTGTTTTTGTTTACAGATCTCTCCCCAGCACCAAGAATTACCTGTCAATAAGTATTTGTTGAAAAAAAAAATCAATGAGTGAATGATTTTTTTTCTTTCTTCCATTTAACTCTCCTACTAACAAGGCACTTTTAGTTCCATACTTCTCTTTCATTTTCTAATACACATTCAGGGAGGAAAAAACTTATAGACTAATAATTAAAATGACTTGTGTTACTTGCTGATCATTTCAAGATAGGGCATGAAATTAAGGCTGGCTCTGACACTGAGAGGTAAATATCATCATGATAATGGTATGAGTTATATATAGTCAAAGGAAGCAGGAAGTTTTTGAGGCAATCACAGAAAAAAAATTGGCAACAGGCAGGGCTTTGAAGATGTATTCCCCAGATAACTTACAATCACAATCAGCACAAGAGAAATGCATTTTGAAGGAGAGACTCCTTGCCCAGGTATGAATTCTCTCATTAGCAAGCCAAAAGGGTTGCTTTTTAAGTGAAATGATTATGATAGTCCCTACTACAAAGAGCTAAACGGTCAGAAATGGTTCCCCAAAACACTCATTAATACTGATTTCAAGGCCTCTTACTACCATAATTTCTGGTCTTTATTCTCTAAGTGGAAAGTTCCCACAACACTCCCAACACTTATCCTTTGACTATACTTGAAATTCTCCAAGGAAATACCATTGACCAAATACGAAACAAAGCAAAGTTAAACAGAGGAAGTTAAAAAGTATTTCAATGGGCCTTAACATTTACCACTTTTCCTCTGCACACCCTGTGTCATACACCGTCTATACAGTTTTTATCAAATTCAACTCTATTTAAATTAGAGCTAAGTTTTCTGTCTTTCTCTTTCTCTCTCCCTATTATTCCCTCTGTGTGTGTGTGTGTGTGTGTGTGTGTGTGTGCACGCATATGTGTGTTCTGGCAAGGCACAACTGAGCTACCATTTATCAAGCTCCCGGTATGTACCAGGCACCATACTTAATCCAAGTCCATTTAATCTGAAAATAATCCTAAAACAGAGGTTAATTTGCCCATAATCCTTCAACTGATATGTGCAGGAGAAATGATTTGGTCTAAGTTTTGTAATTTAGAATTGTATGTTATTTTTCTGAACCATCTTCCTGTTTCCGTTAGAGACAACGGGGGTGATGTCAGTCCATTTTCTGGTTAATTATTAAGAGAAGAGCTCTGATGGAATAAAGAGGGACAATGACAATATTTAGGAATGGAAGACGTAGGCAATTTCCTAATTTAATATCCAGAACAATAAAAGGGAGTTCACTAATTTTTCTCTGACAACGTATAACCTTGGAGAGCTAGTAACTCATTTATATGAAGGTAAGAGTAAACGTTATCAGGTGGGATGAAAAGCTCGGGTACCCAGAGACTCGCGCAATGAAACCAACCACCTAACTTCTTGGCTATTATTGGAAGGTCAGAATTTCCTCAACAGAACCTTAAGGTAGATGCAGGTTGAAAAATCTCGCAAGGAAATTTCCTCTACCTCATGTACAGAGGAAAAGCTGAAGACAAGTTAAAAGCAGAGCTAAGAAAGCCTCTTTAAATCTACTCCTGGAATTTTGTTTTAGCAGCTGTCTTGAAAATCAACCCTCTGCTATTTTCATAGCTCTATTAAATTGTAGCTAAAAATAAATGTTTTTTTAGTATGTGTTTACTATCTGAGGTCCCTAAAGCAGGCACGACAGGCTACTGTTTTGAAAACCCATACACAGATTAATCAACAGTTGGAAGGGTTCTGATTACAGAGTTTTGCTAAATGACGAGTCTTGATTAAAAGCTAAAGACCTTGTTTTTCTTAAAGCTAATTTTCATGGGCTATGGTTGATCTCAACTTTAAATGTAATTTGCTAGTTAATTTCAACTCAAATTAAATATAGACTCTTGGATTTGAGAGGTATCTTAGACTTATTTCATCAAATCTCTTCATTTTATAGATGAGAATATAAGTGATTTTCTCAACAAAATTAAAAAACAACAAAAAAATGGAAATATATATATATATTTTAAATCTCAGACTCTGAGGATCACATATGCTAGAACTGCTATATATTACATAAAGAATTGGTTCTTTTCTTTTCTGTTATGTTGATTCCAGGCCCAAATAACCTACCCAGTTTGGAAGGGGGAAGGAATTCATTCTTCTTGATGCATGATTGAAAATCAACATGTGCAGTTATAACTATCTTTGAAGATAGGTTAACATACGTGAAGCTGTGCATTAAGTTTTGGAAACTTCCCATAGTTATATAGAGTGAGTCAGGCAGTTTAGACAGAAGGTGGTCCCATCGTGGGGGGTGAATTGGGAATTGTAGCGCTCCCCAAAGACTTCCGTCGCTGACCTGCATTATCTGGAAGTTTCTGTATGAGCCTGACTTGTAGGATCTGAGGCAAGATGAAACAGTCTTTAGAAGGGAAATGTGTCATTTGTCAGGAGAAACACATAGATCTAAAAATGACCCTACCATAATTTAATTCATCAGATTAGTCTTCTCAGGAAATAGGACACAAGACTGGTACAAGTGGATAGGATTGGAGTTGGAAAAGATCATTGCACATTTTCAGAGATGGTAGACTATGGTGGGCCCTGAAGTGTAAAGATCTGTGTAACAGAAGTAGCATGCAGCCCTGAGTAGGTGAAATACCAAAGAAGGAAGAGAAGGGAAGAACTAATGCAATTTAAGGGCTTCCTAGCAAGGTGACCTGTGGCAAATTTCCTCATGTCTACCTTGCCTGGACATAGTAAGAATTAGAGATTCTACCTGAACACAGGGCCTGGCACAAAGCAAGTAGTATGCAAAAACGGTATTAGAAGTTGTAATTTTTGTATCTGCTCTGCACCTCCTCTGTGCCAGACACTCCTCTAAGCACTTGGTGTGCATCAACTCATTCAATACTCACAACAACCATATTACAGATGGAAATGTACATTTCAGAAACAAGTATAGAAGATGATATTTATACAGATGTTTGTCTGATTTCAAAGCCCATGGCTTTTCTGCTTCTCTTTATGTGTGTAAAAATAATATTGAGAATTAACTTACACTGAGCACTTAATTTGTATTAGATCTCTCATTAATATTCACATTTAACTTATGAATTTGAAACTATCATTCTCATTTTACATAAGAGGAACTAAGGCACAGAGAGGCTGGGTCAAAGTCATACTTTAGTAGGTGGGTTAGTTTTCCATTCCTGTTTGGGTTCGTTTCTCCATGACACACAGCTAACACAGGCACTCAACTGTCAACCTGAAATGAGCCAGAGACTAAGTTTCTCCTGATATTTTGTCAAGTTTAGAAGTGCTATATTTTAATAAAGGTTCCAATTACTGCCAAGTTGGGAGAAACAACAAAAACAATAAATCTGATAATCCGAGAGAATTCTTCATTTCATATTAATGAAAACATATCTCCAAGTGTGGCATATACGTGTACCGTGAATTCAAAAACAAGTTAGTATTAAAATGTACAACTTGCATAACTTAGAAATTTTATGAAATTAAATACATCAAATGAAGTATTCTTTTGTTCCCCAAAGCATGGAATAATATTTAGATCATAACTGTCATATATTTTCAAGCTTTAATGATAGTTCACTATAGTATTTCCTTCTTGAGAATTCAAAGTGCATAAGGTATTTGGCATATACAATTGGAAAATATAAATACGGTTTCATTGGAAAAATGTATAGATTTGAAATTCTATAATTTAACATTTAGAAACATATATCTTAATTAAAATGATTTATTTTCAAATTTGGACACTTTATACTAAAAGAGACACTTTATGTCATAAAACGCTTATCATAGCAGATACTGTAGAAAATGCTTACTATAGGTCAGGTACAAAGATAAATGTTTCATGAATAAACTCATTCAATCCTCACAATTCACCATATAAAGTAGATACAGTTTTTGATTTATATTTCCAGTTTAAGAAGCCAAGGCTCTAACCAGAATTTGAACCCAAGTCAGCATGATGTCAAAGATTGTGCCTCCATACAAGGCTAATGGTCAAACCTCATGTTTCAACTCTAACTATTGAAAATATTTGTAAAATCTATTTCTCTGCTTTAATAGATACAGAACTCAGAATACAATCTGAATTTTAGAGTGAAGTTTTCGAGAGTGTAGAGAAAACTAAATGAGTACCAAGGTAACTATTTGACACCTTTGTTCACATTCTTTTGAGTATAGTGAGTATAATGTATCCTTTATGCTCACAACAAAATAAAATTGTATTCTATTAACAATGTCTCCATTCTCAAAAGTGAAGGAGAAACTATTTAGCCTATATGCAAAAAAGGCAGACAATTTCTGTAAATTCTATCCAGAAGAGGGCACTGGCAGACATTCAACCCACTATCTGAAATTTTGGACAGAGGAAAGCAAAGCTCAAATATAATAAGTGCACATTTCAGCAAGATGTGCTTCCTTTCATGTCTGCAATGCGACTGTAAGGAACATTAATACATCTGGATAAAATGATGTTTCAAAAACTGACGCTAGTCTTTTTAGTGGCTAGCTAATTTTAACAGCCAGCAAAAGAGTGTGATTCTAGTCAGTTTCTGCCTAAGGGTTCCACATTTCCCCCAGCTTTACTTTCAAGGAAGTTTACACTTGGCATTCGGTTACAAAATTCCTTTCTATGCACGACGACACCGTATTATGTAAGGTGGCTGTGAGCAAAATGTTCGTCATGATATCAAGTCTTCAAAAATGATTCTGCTTCATCGAAGCTTAGAAGACATAGGAATAGAAAACAATGGTAGTTTTGATAAGTCTGGTTTCCTGAGTGGCTGAGACAAGTGACTTATCAATAACATAACTGCTTCAGTTCATTTTAGTTACTGGCTTTGTCTTCTAATTCTTTTCTTTTCTGTACTGTGTACATATGGAAGTATTCTTCATTTTGTGTCCAAGTTTATACTTGGAAACTCTCTGGGAATAACTGTCATTCCCAGGGCCTTCTCTCTTTATCTCTTGTGTTGTGAAATTCCATCTGCCAGACCTGAAGCTTGAATGAGAGGAGTCTCTGTTAAACAATTGTCTTTTAGTGTGGGGTGATTAGCTTTACTCTGTACGTCTGGCCATTTAGAAAAACTAGATAGATAATGCACTCAAGGTCAAAAGGGATTAACTTGAAAATTATCATTACTACAAACATTTTTATCAGTATATTCATATATACATTTACTGAGATCCTAATGTGTATCCATTTATATTATGGATTTATTGAATCTTTCAGTTAATTATTGTCAATTAATCTGTCGAGTGATTGTACTGTTTGCAAAAATGACCCTCACACATAGTGAATTTGCATCCTGTGTCACTACTGGGAGGCAGAGTGGAAGGGGTTATAAGTTACAGGAACAGGCAGAGTGGAGCTGGGTCCTCTCAATTATGAGCTGCAGAGTCTCAGGCGAGTCCCAAGGGCTCTGCAGTCAATCACCACATCTTTGGAATGAGGATACTATTTACTACTTAGAAATTGTTGTGGGTAAATATATTGTGTTTATACCCCCTACAGAGTGTCTAACTGCTTGTAGAAGCTCAATAACTGGTAACTATTGTTTTTGAATATAATTTTCATAAAAGGCCCAGGTCTTGACTGCCATGGGCACTCAGAATTTTGCCACTGAAATGGCAGAGGTGGCAGCAGTAGAGTACGTCACTTCCCCCCGGTGCCTTCATAGCCTTAAAAAGCTGGCGACAACCAAAACAATGACTGGGATTCACATTCTCATTAATACAGGCCCCCTCCAAAAAAACCCAGCAGTGTATGCCAACTGTGCGATGGTGTCTTCAGTGCAGCCGGAATCCAAAAGCACATGAGGTCCTTTTCGTATTCAAGCCTTGTGACTGAGATCAGATGGCACTGCCACTCTGAGCTGGTGAGGAGCCAACAGTCTAAATGTATATTATAGCGTCTGAACCAAGGCATGGGCTCTCAATACTACCAGACTCGAGACCCACTTTTTATAACCAATATTTTGTAACATCTCCTTTGCTGTCCTAAAATGAAATTATTCACTCCCTCTAAATGTAATTTTAAATCAAGTTAATGTGTTAATTGTGATATAAAAGAATAATACGAAACTAATACATAGAAGTATAGTATGTATTATAATATGCAAATGCCTAGGTACAACTATACTAGATGACTTGGTTATAACGAGTAAGTTTGGATTTAGGAAATGTAAGACAATAGGCAAAAGTGCCAGCTATTTACTCATTGTCTCTCAGCTTCAAACTTACTTTCCCTTACTCTGCCTCACGATGCTAAGCCTGGGACCCTGGAAACCACATTCCCGCTTTGCCAGGTTTCTCCCTGTTGGGATCCAGCACTAGAGGCACTGGAGACGTCAAAAGGAGGAGGAAGAGGCTTGCTCCTTCCCATCTGCCTCCCGGAGCCTCTCGGCTGCTTGTGGCTCCAGTGGGCATCACCCTGCCATGCTTCATCACCCCAGCAGCGGCACAGCCTTTTCCTGGCGGCACCTGAACACAGTTTGTGGCTTTGTCCAACACCTGGAGAAGAGCGTCACCTGCCCCTGCCTCCCTCAGACACCAACCAGCCATTGTTCCCCCTTGGCAGTCTGGATCCCAGCTTCCCGGCGCCTCCTCTGAGCTCAGACACCCCAGCACAAGGAGAACATCCTCCTCCCTACAGCTCTGAGTTTGAGCTTCCCGGCGTCTTGGCTCAAAGTTTCTAAGTTTTTCCCCTTTTCTCTCAACCTGGTCGTGGTAGCTGCTTCCTGAAGTTGCTACTTCCATGATACTTTAGAGTTTCTTTTTACCTTTTAAGTTACCAGCTGACAGCTTTTTACTAATTAAGAATTCTTTATATTAAATTTTATCTGTTCATATAACTAGTGTCATTTCTCTCTCCTGCCTGGACTCTGACTTCTACGTCTACTGAAGATTGTCAAGATTATTTCTTTTTTATTTGAACATTTGAAATAAAAACTACAAAGTATGTTTATACATACACATAAAATGATCATAAGTACAGCTGCAACCGATACTCACTGATAGGGGGATGACACACTGTGACTGACAAGCCATTAGCAGTATTGCCATGGATGATTGCCATGATCAGAGATGGTGACCACCTCTTGACAATGTGCTGAACAAAACTAACTACAATCTCCCCTGATGTATAGTGTAGTTTCATTTATTCCTAGGAAATTCAGCACATTTATTAACACAGTGAAAAAACACTTTGTGTTTATATGTAAAACATAGTCATGTGAGTTATGGAGAAATTCACTGTGCAGGACAGACGTGCCTTGCTGTATATCTAAAGGCTCTGATCCTGAACACTAAATGCCAATCGTGGGACCAAAAATGCTTCAAAAATCACTAAAAACACCTTTGGGACTAATACCACATTTGTTGAGAATCAAAAAAGGCAAGAATAGGCAAGTGAGGCAATTCCCTTTATGAATTGAGTTGAGGGGCAGCTACCCCATTGGCCATGGACAGCACCAAGCACAGACGCAGAACCCCCCTCATATTTCTTTCCACTTGACAAAAGTGTGCAAGTCTGAGTTGAAAAGAAGTGTTTTTCTAGGAGGGATAACACACTAAAATAAATCATTAACTACCTATAAACATATTTTAAAATCAATTTAATCTGTTGATTTTAATAGGAAAGAAATAAAAATAACACAATACTAATATAATATTAATAACATTGATATTAATACATAATAATAGTATAATAGGCAAAGGCTTTGGCACAACTACATTAGATCCTGAGAGTGAATATGATTATCAATCTACTTGTCCTGGAGGGCCCTAACACAGGACACCAGAAAGGTAATTACAGCTTGAGAAGAGAAAAGGAAGAAGAGAGATAATAATAGTTCAAAATCTTAGCAAAGATGTTATACAGCAAAAGTGTAATGAATAAGGGGGCAGCAGGAAAGTACAAGGTTAGGTTAGGGATCTCTAAAAATGCAGGTGGAGTTGGGTGAGAGCATATACTTGCATATATATGTTCAATACACAAGGGTATTTTCACTCTGGAAATCTATTAATGTGGACAGATGCATAAATATTGAATGCAAATTGCACATATATCTTTATTTCTTTGGAACAAATAGGATATTGTCTTTTTTGTGTCTTATTCAAAATTATTAGAGTTGGGATATATCATTTTGTATATCCTGATATATCAAATATATAAAAGAGGAACTATCAGGGTAAAGTAGAAATAACGATGGATTTACCAAAGGTCGACTCATGAAATATCTGTAAACCAGGAATGAATGACTAGTTATAGAGGAAGGGTAGTCAGAGTGAAAAGAAACAAAATAGTAAATGCTGATGGTCAGGTTAAATTGCTCTTTGGATGATCAGCAGAGATAGCTAATGGCGAAGCTCTAATCTCATTTAGACAATATCACTGGAGATTAGATCTCCTTGAAGAATGGTGAACAATGTTCTGGTATGCAAGGACAGTCCTGATTTATGCCTGTCATCCTGGTGTTTATTAATGTTCACCCTTAAAAAAAAACCAAAACCAAAAACAAACAAACAAAAAACTTGGATGATGGTCACCCTCGCTTGAAAACTTATAAGAATTAAATTTTATAAGAATAAGTAACGTTCATTGAAAACCTAATATGAACGAGGGATTATACGCCCAGGTTTCCTTCCGTGATTTTATTTACTCCACAGAACAACCAAGCGAGTAGGTGTAATTACCCTGTTTTACATCTCAGGACTCTGAGGCACTCAGAGCGGGTATCTGACTTTTCCAAGGACATGCAGTTTCCAGTTGTCAGAGGCAGGATTCCAACCCACAGCTGTGGGACTTCAAGCTGCCACTTAACATGCCAGGATTATTCTTTCTGAGTGAAGGAAGGGCGCAAAAGACAACTAACCAGGAAATACAGACCTTTTAGGCAGCCAGAAAGGGAAGACACTGGACCAAGTATAAATCAGAACCTTGTTTGAATAATGAGAAATTTTAAAAATTAAGAAATCATCCACAAGATACATTTTAAGCCCGACTAGTTTATGTCCACTGCCAGCACCTGTAACTGCCTATGTGCATGTAGACAATTACATAGGAGTACATAGTCTGTTCTCATATAAACCCCCAGACTTCTAGTGAAATGGCTTCTGTGTGCCTCAGACAAACAACCGGAGAGCTTAATTTTTTCACTGACTATGGGACTGGGTCATAAGAACAAAAAAAAAAGCTGTGTTCTTGAAAAGATTCCTCCCAGGTGGAACTCCAAATTCCCAGGTGGTTGCCACAAAATGCCTAAGACCAACTTCGGTTGCTTTGCTATTTTGACTATGTCAAACTTGCAGATGGTCGGCATGTTCCTTTCAAAATATAGTCACGACGGGCCTGTTCTAAAATGGCTAAGGTTTTTAGAGCAGAAAGATTCAGAATTGAGCATTTTCCCAAATTTCCATAGGTGGTCAGAGACAGTGTTAGAAATCCACTATCACTTAGTGGATCTGCCTAGGATGAAGTGTTTTCCAATATGCTCCCAGACAAATTTACAGTGAGCTTAATGAATTCTCTTATCTACTTGATCATAGTGCCAAATTGGATATATTTATCATGTCCCCTTTAGTAAGCAACAAAACAGACTTGGCTTATACTTTGCATATTCTTTATGATCCAAGTTATTAAGAGCCCATTATCTTAGACTAAACCAATAGCACTCAGATGCACAAAGGTAACTCTGAAGCTGAGGGCCAAACTGTTGACATCAAAAACTCCCTGTGGGATGTAACATGATTGCAAGGGTGTGCCATCTTCTCGTTTCCAAATTACCAACCTCGCCTCCCTCACAGGAGAACTGTTTTCTTCCTAGAGTACATCTGTCACACAATACTCCAAGCCGGTTTGAAGCCACTCTTGTGTGAGCAGAGCAGAGGCAATGGGAGAACAGCGGAGTGTGAAAACTCACTGCTGACTGAGGTCTGTGTCCAAACTGAGAGCTAAGAGCCCTGCTTCTACTTGTCACAATGAGCTGTCAACCAAAAGAGAAGGGCTGAACGTGAGCCCAAGTCTGGGAGACCAGCCACTTATTGGAATGCATGACATCTCCCAGTGCAGCCTGAATTGCACATTTAGAGTCCTGTGTTGCCCTCTCTCTCCCTCTTCAGGGTGAGGACTGACTCTCGTCTCCAGCGTTGCTGTGCTTCTACAGATGGACCTGCCCTAATTCTGCACATTTGATGAAACTGCCTTGAAACTTCTGTAGCTGCTCTGTGTACCGTCATCAGTAACAAGAGCATCCTTTCTGCCTCATGCATCCTGAGTCTCCATGCAGAAAGCAAGCAGACAGCCTGCCACCAATCTGCTTTCTTATTTAGTAACCCATTTCTAGAAAGGCATGTCCCTGGACATTCACACTTAGAATGATAACATGGCTGGTATACCCCATTGTAACACCTAGACAATCTTTTAAGGTTAGTTTCTTACAAACAAAGACTCTATCAGGTTTTTTCCGAGTACATGCTGCAGAATTACGTGTGGATTTTTTCAACAATAAACATATAACTTTCATGTTTTTGTGCTAAGGCAGTATGTGATAGTTCACAAATACATTCCATCTACAGTAATTAATAATTTACTTTTGTTACATTCTTCTGAAATATTTATACAAATACACCGTGCATGATAATTAGCTTGATTAGATTTAGATACAGCACCATAAAACAAGCAAGAATTTATTCAGAATGAGGAGATGTTAAAAATGTTGCCGTAATTAAAAACGACTAAGACTAGAGGAAGTCAGACCCAGGGTATGAGCTGAATCCGGAGGTCCGTGTGCTCAGGGAGTACCCTTCGCCTCCTTATTTTGGAGCTGACCTATCAGTGGACATCAATTAGTGTGCTTTTAGGACAGAAAAGGCTACCTTGATGCCCAGATGACCTCCAATGGACAGCTGCCTAAAGTTATTCAACAAGGGGCACAGCCTATCAAATTAGACTTTAAAATATAAATACCTCGGGGAAAGGAAACAGATTGACTTGAATCTACATTAAGATGTAAAGGACAAAAACCTCTTTTCTCTCAGTTTTGATAGAAGAAGGGAGGGAACTGTAGGCTACTGAATATAAATCCAGTAGAAAGGGGACCTCTAGAAAAAAACCAGAATACAACACCGAGGAACAAGGCTCTGAAGGAGCCACCTTAAAGTTTTGCCAAGGGGTCGGGTAGTTCTTCTCCCACCACGGGTTCTCAGCTAAGAGTCTTCTCCAATGAACCATACACCATATTTACATGGTCCTAAAATTCACTATGTAAGTCTTTTTTTAGTTGTCAACCAAACATAAGAATTATAGTACAGTCTTTTTTTAAAAAGCTATAGAGCACACCTATTCTTTATCTCAAACACACTTTGTGTTTTTCCTAAAGCTAAGTGCATTTCCAGAGTGTAACAATTTGTAGATGAATAAGAATCAGGTGTACAACATATATCCCTAAGGAGTAGTAAGTTGACATTCTACCAGTGTTTCCTTTGTGAGAGACAACCCCCACAGAGGTAAGTCGCCAAATACTTATTTTACTGAGCATCCTTATAAAGACTAAAGACAAACTCTACTGAAAACACCTCTAATCAACTGAGCATGAGTGATTCATTTTGCACAGATGATAACATTATGTATCAGCTATTTCCTAAATGCTCACAGTTAAACCACGTTAAGGAAACTCTAAACCAGTAGTAGTGAAAACAAAATGTTAGAAGAAATGGCAATGAAAGGCATTTTCTTGCCAAAAACCACCAAGATATTCAACAGGGTTATAAGTGAGTCCTTACCATTCTAGGTGGCTGCTAAGTTGATGCCTGACAAAGTGTTTGTGGTTTTCTAACAAGCAAAGGTGATGGAAGTCAGAAAAACGGAAGTGCTCTTTGTTGAGAACTATTGTCAGCTTGATACTGAAAGTGGGAAAGCTTTGTGCTTATCTGTTGTAAGCAGCAAAGTTGGGGGTTGGAAGCTGTTGCCCAGCCTCCTCATCAGTTGAGGGGCAGAAGACCACTGTTCTACCAATGACTTGATCAACCTTGATGATTAATCAAGATCACATGGAACCCTGCTCTGACACTGAACACAAAATAATTCAGACAAGCTAGTGAGTGACTCCCGTGCAACTCAAATATTACTAGTAATAATTAATATGTATACACGCTAATGACAAACTTTCATAAGCAATTTTATGTTATCCTTCTAGCCTTCTGTGTAAATAAAACAGGTATTACCCATTTCCCATCTGTGATGCTCAGAGAGTCACATCTCCTTCCACTTCCCCATCCTCATCTACTGCTCTTTCCAGGACACTGCTTCCATGGAATTTCAGAGAGAGCAGCCTTTCTCCTTGCAGTGTCCACAGGGACTGGGGACACGGGCCAGCTCCCAAGTCTGCAAGTCCTCATTCTAGTGCACTGCCAGGAGGAAAGAACTGCAGAAAAAGATCTAAATCACAAGGGAATCACTGTGAAATCTGCCTGGCAAAATATTATTTCTCCAAAGTCCATTTTACAGAGCTGATGTTGAAGGTCTATTTGCCATCCTTAAAAGTTTGATGAAATTTGCTGAGGGGAGAGGGACAAAGCAAGAGGAGATAATAGGAAGAACAAGTAAAGATCCTGATTAAATCTCTGTAAAGCAACCAAGTAAGAGAATGAATACCAGTGGTAAGTCACGGGCTCACAGCTTAAGAACTGCTAAAAATATCTCTGGAAGAAAATGAAAGTTCTAGAAGCAAAGAAACATCAACTGTCTCGCAGGATAATGCAAATAACCACGTAGTTTTAGATCACAAGCCTTATAGAATAGAAGGAAAAGACTTATCTTACAATGTACTCCTAAGTATCTTGATTGTTTTCCTGAGACCAAGATGATAGTACTTTGATACTCTGCGAGGACGTTAACAAGGTTTTATTTATTATGAACTAAATCCATGCTCTTTTTGTCTAAATGTTCAAAGAGCCTCAGGTTATGAGTAAAATCATGTTTCTATTCCCCTCCAGACTTAATTTGTTTCTGTTAACAAATAATCAGTGTTCTTAGACATGGCCACTCAGAGTGTGGTCCTCACACGGGCAGCATTGGCATCACTTGGGAACTTGCTAGAAATGTAAATTATTGACCCCCACCCAGACCTGCTCAATGAGAATCTTCATTTTAACGAAGTCTCCAGGTGGTCTATAAGCACTTTAAGTTGGAGAAGCAGTGTGTTAGAGGTCCTTGACCTGAGTAGTCAGAATTTCAAGTCCTTACCTGCCCTGCCATGAACTCTTTCTTCGATTCTCAGCCCTAGGATAATGCAGAAGTCATCTACCATCTCGGAATCAAGGATTATTCACTCCACAAAGGTCCTTCTGCATTATCGGTGTTCAGGTTCACTTACCCTGGCTGTCCAGTAAGTTAGTGAGGGAGGGTGAGGTTCCATCTCTTTTCTCCAACCCCCTACTTCAGGGATCTCCCTGTCTATCACTTTCTTTTTATTGTTTGCCATCCTCGTGAAGCCCCTCTCCCCACTGACCATCCCCCTCCCCCAATAAAAGGTCATCAAGCAGGGTTGACGTAAGTGAAACCAAAACAACGCATTTATCCTCAGTGTACCCAAGGACTGGGGATCCTTCTGGTTCCATTCTTTCCCTAAACCGGTCATCAGCACACTTATCATTGTTACACTCACTAACAACAGATTTTACTGCGATCTAAGCTCTGGACTTGCACTGAAGTTGCAAAGAAGTTTCAAGAAGAATGAAATTAATAGCAACCAATGTCTCCTACACACGCAGTACTTTACAGGCGCTGAGCTAAACTGTTTACTCCTCTAATTCACACAGTATCTCCATAATCGTAACTCACAATAAGAGTACATTCTATCGTTATGACATTTTACAGATAGGAAACCAAAAAGTAGAAAACTGCAATAACTTGCCCAAGCTCACACAATGAGTGGCATTTATTCATTTATCCCTGGCTTGAAGGGACTGGTAACTTAGAGCTCTCTTTCCCAAAGGCGTTTGCATTCTAGCAACATTAAAAATCTTAAGGGAAAGGATGAAATTTCAGCAGCCACTAGCATGAGGGCTCTTTTTGGCCCCTGAAATCACAAGCCCTGCCACAGTGTCCTACTTACAAACATGAAGGCATATTTAGGAATTAAAACAAGAGTAAAACACGTTTCCAGAATCCAAATTAGGTTACAGCAAGAACTGTGTCCAAAACCGAAGTTCAGGGTATGTAGCAAGATATAACTTACACAAGTAAAATGTCAATTTTCCAATGTAAGGAGGTACTGCTCCACTGAACTGTTGTCACGCTGTTTTGATTGAGAAGACATTTGCTAAGGAACTTAGAAAAATGAGGCTAGTTGACTCATATCTTAATGTCAGTAAACTAATGACTGTGTCCTGAAGGCAGTGTATTATGACCTGTTAGAATTCCACATTTTGAAAAGTAAGTATTTTTCCATAGTTTCAGACAAAGTCTTTTTTTTTTCCAATAGAGAAGAAGAAAATTGCTGAGAGTGTTAAGTAGGTCTACAGGAATAATTATGTATTTTCCCCTGATCATTTAATTGACCATGGTTGACCTCTATTGGAGCAATTAAGTTTTTTTCATGAGGAAACACTGACCTATTTTATTCCATTTTCATGCCTCCAATATTTGACAAGACAGTAAAAAAAATCTAGTTTGATTCTAAATGTTTTTGAATCCCTAATTGCTAGAAATTCTAAGACATCTCCATTTTTGTCACTGATAATCACTGTATTTGATGGAGAGTTTTTCTGTATTACTGGAGAGTAGATTTCTAAAAGGATGAAATATTACAATGTTAAATATAGCTAACTGGGACATGAAGCCTGTTTCATTTATTTTGGTTTTCCAACAGGACTTGGCTGACACATTGTTCTTGCAATACATTCAGTGATCCAGAACCAGCAGTTTTTCAAAAGGAAAAAATTAAATGAGAACCGCCTGTCATTTTGTAAACTCAATTTTCAGAGCATTTCAGGACACTCAACCAGATCAGTTAGTTAGTCAGAATATCATGAGATATTAGATTAATCACAGAAAGTATTTAATTCTAAATGATCAATGTCATCATCTATTAATAATTGTCAAATGACAACATATATTGCCACATATTATAATCAACATTTTGCATATTCAATAAATGCTCATTGAAGATGGTAGTGGATTCCAGACTGTAGTAAATATATTGATTACAGGGTGTCTACCTACAGCCTTTTACATTCAAACAGATCATCAGGTTTTACACTGGATCACAGGATTAGTGCTGAGAAGCAGTTGAAAAACGATTTGGTTTCAAAAATTTTTTTTCTGGAGAAATATAACTTCCTTTACATAAAAACATAAAAAAATATATTTTTATGTTTAGTAAACCAGCGTAGTACAGTGTGATTGATGCCAAGATACACAAACCAATTTGCATGTACCACTAAGAATATAAAAGATCTAACACTAAATCACTCTTAATAACTGAAAAAGCGTTACTCCTAGAGAACATGATCACAAGGGAGACAGTTGCATGTAAACATTTCTATTTGGGTTTATAAATAGTAGCTTCACATATTTCCAACAGAACTGGTTTAAGAGAAAATAAGCTTACACGCTTTCCTGAGAACATAGGGAAAATATATTATAGCTTTTAGTTAATAAATAAAACAGTTACTTGTATACTCATTTCATCTTTATTTACACTAAAATCACATTCCATTAAAGTAAATGTTAGTCGTGAGTGAGGAGAACAGATCAGGTGGCCCACGCCTGTACCAAGGATAATCCGAGTAGTTCAGGGAACAATTTTAAGAAACGTATCTATGGCGTGGACTGTTCCAGAATGTAAGCAACACACATTATGTCCTGTCAATTTTCTCTCTTGATTAGGCTCTAGCGTGCCTTGTAACACATCCCTTTGGACCTTTGGCAGGTTTTATCTACTTTTGAACTTCAGTTTGATGGGTACTAGTTGTATTTTAAATAAGAGACAGTTTAGGGACAACTTTCACAAAAATTAGTCTGAAACAGAAGTGGGCACAGAACTTTGGCAAAGTGTCCTAGTTGCTGACTCCTTTGAAATCTGGTTCCACGGTACTGTTGACAAGTTGTTATGAAATTTAAATGAATGGCACAATATTTAAAACTCAAGTCAGAACTGATAAAAACATGCTGAAGAGGCAGGCTTGAAAAGGAAAGACAGCTGGAAACTTGCCAAGTCTCTTTTGGTTTGATTTGCCCTATTGCATCTTGACAGTTACATTTTTAAGAGTGAGTAAAGTTTAATTCAATACACATTTTGAACACTATAGGGTATCAAAGATGAGGAAAGCAAGGCAAGCGACCTCTGAGGCAGGGAATAAGAGAATGAATATAAGGAATGTGCTATATTTATTGAGCACTTACTGTGCCCTAGACACTTCCAAGGACTTGTGATTTAACGCATAAAGAGAGGTGTAACTGGTAATATGTTCTTGTATGTAGTTGGTACAAGAGGGAGGAGAGGTGATGTCTTAATGAAGTAGCTGGCGTTTAGACTTACTTTAAATATGGAGTATGATTTCAGAAGTGGAAGAAGAAAAGGATGGCATTCCATCCTGCTACATGAGTAAAGGTACACACAGCAGAAATTACAGGACATACTCAGGAAACAGAATCTCACGGTTTGACTGTATCGTAGGCATGTTGGGGCAGAGGGAGGATTTTTGCCTTCCTTAGCCCTGAAGATAGAGCTACCTTGTGTAGTTATCAAAAAGACCTCTAATCTCATTTGGGAATTCAGTCTATATGAAATATTCTCCATGACTTTAATGGATTATATGAATATATTTTTATAGCATTTCTTCAGAACATTTATAAATTATGTAGACTAAATAATGACATTAAACTGAATTACATTAAGCAGTAATTCATTAAATATTCATTACATATGAATTTATTAAATATGAATTACATAGTTTGTGTGATATTCTTCATCTTTGAAAATGATCAAAAACATTGATGAAAAGATCATCTACATTGATTTTTTAAATTTTATCTATTGCATCCATTTTGGGGAAAATCAGTAAAATTTTCCTTATTTTCTTTCCACACTACAAACTTTGTGTTACACGTGTAATTTTCTTCTTTATGAGCCACCCAAATTTTCCTACTTATTACAAAAGAAGATGTGGTTAGAGTCCTATTTTAGTTGTCATCTGTTTACTTCTCAGTGGTTTGCCCCAGAAAACTGAGTCTCACACATATTTGGATTTCTAACACTAATCTGGAAGACACAGAACTATGTAATAGTAGATATTGGTCAAACCAGTAAAGAATTAGAAATATTTGCTGGGTTGGAAATATTTGCTAAGAAGAGAATTGTATTCAAAAAGTCAAATCGGGCAACAGATTGGCTATCTCTGACCCATGCTAAGACATTATGCCAACTCTTCGTAAAGTTTATTAGCCCTTGAAGAGGGGTTCTATGTCTTAATCTCCCCATGGTTAGGTGTACGTTTATACCTGTATGTATGTACAGGTGAAAATGCATTGGTGAATAGTGGTGTGTGTTTATGTAAGTTTATGTATAGGTGCATACATGTATAATTGTACGTTTAATTGATAGCCCTTGTTCACAGAAGAGGAGTTTTTCCGTTATTAGAGGGATGATTTAATTTTTACCATGTTCTGCCTGGTATACCAAGACACAAATGGGACCAGAGAGTTTTAAAGAAAAGCTCCTTGTTGGCTTTAAAAAATAGTTATCTAGGGGCCAGCCTGGTGGCATAGCAGTTAAGTGCACATGCTCCTCTTCAGCGGCCTGGAGTTTGCAGGTTCAGATCCTGGGCGCGCACCGATGCACCACTTGTCAAGCCGTGCTGTGGTGTCATCCCATATACAATAGAGGAAGATGGATACGGATGTTAGCCCAGGGCCAATCTTCCTCAGCAAAAAGAGGAGAATTGGCATCAAATGTTAGCTCAAGGCTAATCTTCCTCACACACACACAAAAATAATACTTACCAAACACATAACACAATAAAGTTTTTTAACTTCACACAATATCGTTTCACATTATGAATAACGTCAAAGGTGTTGCAGTCTGACTCATTTTTTAGATCACTAACAGGGGGAAAAATGTTAAAACAGAGGCTTTTCAGGTAGACTCCATGGATAGTCAGGAATACCCTAAAATTGTACATATGTATGTACATATGGATATATATACGTAAAGTTATGTGTATTCATGCGTGTGTACACATTTTTTTTAGAGAGAAAGTCTTTCACCATATTCTCAAAAAATATCAGATTCTCCAGGAGAGTAACCTCTGTGTAACCCCAAACAGCTTTGATTCAAACTCGATTATAATTAAAGTTGAAATCATAAGATTTTTTGTAACTTTTTAAAACAAGAACCTTAAGCATATTTGATAACTATTCTTTTGAAAAATGCAAGACACTGTATTATCGATTAGTATAACAGAAAGATAAATAAATATTTACCTAGAAGAATCCATAATCTTTTAACTTCAATTTTTATTATTCTGTATTCTGTCATCATAAAATTGAAGTTTTCTCTTAAGTCCACTTACTAAGAGAGGCAAAGTCATTTCTTATTAATATTAATTTTTAATAGCTCCAAAAGACTCTTGTCTTATAGCCTTAAAGTGCTGATATTTGTTATAAGAAGTGACATTTGGTAGGGAGTTTTTGGTGAAACACTATGTGCACATAAAGCTGTGCATGGTGTTTGCCATTGGGTGTTGCTCCTCCTGAACACATTTGTGATAATTAATCCAATGCCAATGTCCTCTTTCATCAAGCTATAATAAACCCAAACGCCACAAAAACAATGCACTGCTACATTTACAGTGAGGAAAGTATTTGCAGTCTCACCAGGGGTTGGAAAACCACAGCCCACAGGCCAAATATAGCCAGCATCTGTTTTTGTAAAGAATGTTTTAATGGAACGTACTCACACCCTCTCGTTTAGGTATTGTCCACGGCTGCTTTCACGCTGCGGTAGCAGAGTGGAGTAGTTCCAATGGAATTGTGTGGCTCTCAAAGCCAAAAATATTTACTCTCTGGCATTTACAAAACAAGTTTACCAATCTCTGATCTAGGCATTCATTGACTTCTTGATGTCTGCCATGGAGACTTGTCACTGTGATCCTTGGCTTATCTCCCATGGTCACCACAGTCTTCTAGAAAAGAGTTCCATCCATGTCTCTATCTTCTTCACTTCATTGCTAGCTCACTTCCTCTTGACCCAGTGTTTGGCTTGTTGCAACAGCTTCCTTTTTTCTTCCCTACTCCCCCCCCCCCCATTTCTTCCTACATTAAAATAATAATTTACCTTTCCTGAAATACCATTACCTGCTACTCTCCTTGGGAAACTGACAATGGTTCCCGTTTGCCTTAAGAAAAATTTCAGAATCTTTACTCTGGCATAGAAGGCCTTGAAGAATCTGCAAATTGCACTTGAGTTTACAGAATCTTCTTACAGACAGCCTTCTGCTCCCCATTACTTCTCCTCTTATCTTCTAAGTCCTACCTACCCTTGGTTCACATTCCCCATCAAGTTCCCACCTTTCAATCAGGCTTTTCATGACCTTCTTGCTCGTCTGCAATCACTACGTTGTGTACATCCCAGAGCTGTTACCATATCTCACCATGTACGTTGTGAATGTACATGTAAAATTGAACACACGTCCATTGGTGGAGCTAGATTTGAGGTTCCCATTCTCTCTCTTCTACTAGATTTAAATCTGTCAAAGCAGGAACTGTGTCTCATGCCCCTTGATATCCTCAAAACTCAGCACAGTGCTTTGGGCAGGTAAGTGTAAAATATACTCTTACTTGTGGTAAATAATAACAATAATAATAGTAAATTTTGAGTGCTTACTATATGCCAAGACTGTATCATGTAAAAAGGATTTCATAGCCCAACAAAAAATAATTAAAACAAAACAAAAACAAACAAACAAAAATCTCCAGGAGCTTATAGTCAGTCAATTTGGAGCACAAAAATAACCACAAGTTCAAATGAAACCAGTAGGAAGAAATGTATCGCCAAGCCCAAAATGCATAGTGCTTTATGTGTTGACAAGAAAGAATGAATGATCAGAATGAGATGAGTTTAGTCAGCAAAGATTTTGGTGGAGAAAGTAAAAGGGGTGATCAGCATGGATGTGGGAGAAATGGAATGAAAGAAAGTATCTTTAAGTGGAAAGAGGGGAGAGGTTTCAAATGAATTCCAAATAGGGAAGGGGTGTTCAACTGCTAACTAATTGTATTAGTCAGGATGCCCTTACCAAAACCTCAACTCTACATATACTCTTGAAATCACAATGTATTAAACAGATAAAATATTTAGCTATAGTATAAACTTGAATGCAATCTTAGGATGCTTCCATAGTTATCATTCTCCGGATTATTTATAACCTCTCTGGTGGGATTATATTATATTAGAATATAATATATATTCTATATATAAACTCTTCATTTTTGATCATTTTAGATTCCTCTTATGGTATAATGAGGATACATTTAATATAATTCAAAATTAATTCTAACCGTACCCATTCCACATTAAAATACAAATTTATTATACCTTGGTGTGTTCTAAAATGCTTTGGATTGAGAAAAGCTGGAGGATTTGTGAGAAAGTCCCCACATCATTTGTATGCAAATAAAGAATCATTATTTGGTGTTTCAGGGTCAAATATCATTGGAGAAGGATGTAGGCAAAATCATCCAGAGTAGAACTTTTGCTTGATTTCAAGCTACACAACCAATTCAGGAACTTCAATAACCTCATCTGAGAAGCATTGTTTTATATCTGGCAAAGAGTTTTAAAATATGGCAGCAGAATTCTTTGAAGAATTTTTATACATATCTGAGTATTTTTCCAACAAAAGTTTTTTCTCCTAGTATTTTGCGTTCTTATGACTTTATAGCTTTTAACCACTGAATATGTTATTATAACTCCCAATTTTCTAGCAGAAATTCTTCTTTGTACTACAGTAACTGTTTTCCTGCCTCCGTCTAATAACAGCATTTTAATTTCTGCTTTCATCTTCTATATGTAATCAATTCCCACCCCTCTTCTATCCGGTTTAGTATCAAACAAATGAGTATTGTTTGATACTAAACAAAGACTAACATCTTTCTTCCAGACTGTGGTTATAAACTGAACCAAAGCAGAGGTAAGATTGTTTCCATGATTTATGCTTGGAAAGCATAAAGAATTCTAGGTATAGTTCACCCATACAATTACCGCTATAAATACAGTATATTCAAAATCCCATATATATATATAATATGCTAATCATTTTGAAAGAAATGTGTTTTATTCAATTGTAAGGACCTTAGCCTTTCTCAATGTGTTAATACTTTAAGATACTGATATTAAATATTCTCTCTTTTCTTTCCCAAAATGGCTGAGCATTTTATCTAAATATTGACCTCGCCTAACTGAATATAGTCATCCTAGAAAGAAGACAGCGTATTTTAGAAATTATCTTCCCATTTATGTCAAAATAATATTCAAATAAAATTTAAATGACTTGATTTTTTTTTTTATTTTATTTATTTGTGTGTGTGTGAGGAAGATCAGCCCTGAGCTAACATCCATGCTAACCCTCCTCTTTTTGCTGAGGAAGACCGGCTCTGAGCTAACATCTATTGCCAATCCTCCTCCTTTTTTTTTCCCCAAAGCCCCAGTAGATAGTTGTATGTCATAGTTGCACATCCTTCTAGTTGCTGTATGTGGGACGCGGCCTCAGCATGGCCGGAGAAGCGGTGCATTGGTGCGTGCCTGGGATCCGAACCCTGGCCGCCAGTAGCAGAGTGCACGCACTTAACTGCTAAGCCATGGGGCTGGTCCTAAATGACTTTAGATCATGCAATGACTGCATGGATCATGAAAAACTATGGGCTGCTCTGAAAGAAATGGGCATGCCTTAGCACTTGATTGTCCTGATGCGTAACCTGTATTGTGGACAAGAAGCCACTATTGGGACAGAATATGGAGAACAGAATGGTTTCCTATAGGCAAAGGTGTCAGACAAGGGTGCATTTTATTTCCCTATCTGTTTAGTCTATATGCAGAACACATCATACGAAAAACTGGGTTAGACTCAGATGAAGGAGGAGTGAAATTTTGTGGAAGAAATATCAACAACCTTCGATATGCAGATGCCACCATCTCACTGGCAGAGGCAGTAATGACTTGAAATGACTTCTGACGAAAGCGCCAAAGCAGGAGTGCATTTGAATATCAAGAAGACAAAAATCACGACTACAGAAGAACTACACAACTTTAAGGTAGACAATGAAGACATTGAAATTGTTAAAGATTTTGTTTACCTTGGTTCAGTCATCAATTTAAAAAGAGACTGCAGCCAAGAAATCAAGAGAAGACCAAGACTCGGAAGGGCAGCAATGAATTAGGAAAGATCATCGCGTGTAGGAAGTATCATTAGAGACTAAGATCAAGATGATCCACACCCTCATATTTCCAATTACTATGTACGGGTGTGAAAGTTGGACAGTGAAGAAGGCTGAGAGGAAAAGGATTGATTCACTTGAAATCTGGTGTTGGAGGAGAGCTCTATGGATCCCCTGGACTGCCAGAAAGAAGAAGAAGTGGGTCCTAGAACGAATTAATCCTGAACTGTCGCTGGAGGCAAAAATGATAAAACTGAGGCTGTCCTACTTTGGGGACATCATGAGGATGCAGGATTCTTTGCAAGAGACAATAATGCTGGGAAAAGTAGAAGGCAGCAGGAAAAGAGTAAGACCAAATATGAGATGGACCCACTCCATAAAGGAGGCCATAAGCATGAGTCTACAGGAGCTGAATAGGGCCGATGAGGACAGGATATTGCAGACATCGCTCATTCATAGGGTCACCAAGAGTCAGAGATGCCTCGATGGCACGTAACAACAAATTCTTTTAACTAGCATGAACTTGGTGTCGCAAAAGTAGTATGATCTTCAAAGGTTGGAATATTGTCGTTTACTAACACTGTTCCCTTGGAAAAGATATTCAACTTCTCTGAACCTCTCTCCTTGTACCTCTTTAATTTAGGGATGATAATTTCCTACTTTATAGGTTACTCTGGGGATTAAATGAGACATGTATGGAAAATATCTGGCATATGGTAAATGTGAGTTCTCCTCCTTATGGTTAGGTAGATAACCACAGCCTGACTTGACTCTTACCAACTTTGCATTTTATTATCTCATGGTCATGCAAGAAATAAAATTTTTCTTTGGATATAGTCCACGTTTTGAAATAACTTCATCCATTCATTTATTTATTCATTCAATCAACATTTACTGAAAATCTACTCTGTTCTAGGTACTTGGAATAAATAAAGAAGTTGCTCAAATTATCTTAGGGGATGATGTGATTAAATAGTAATGGTTTTGGGTTATTTTGATAAAATCTTTAATAATAATAATAAATTAATTTTCTAAACTATTTTATTTTAAAACTCATGCAGCAATTTATAGTTTCTGCACTTCACACTTTCATTTCTGATCCTCATAATAACCCTGCAGGGTAAGTAGAACATATTCCCTACATACAGACGAGAATGCAGATTTATCAAGCTTGAGCAATTTGCTCGTGGTCCTCTCACTGAGGTCTTCCAAATTCAAGTCCAGTATTCTAGACGCCTAGGACACAATGGACTATAAAACAGAGTTCTTGCAATCTTATAAAAGTAGATCATAATTCTACAGAAAAGATCAGACATTTAGCCATACCCTTACTGACATCTCTTTAGACCAGGAGCTGACATTCTATGGCATAAAATTATTTTGATTGACTTTCATCTGCAAATTCAATTAGCAGCATGAAGAAGTCTAAAGACAAATATTTTGTCATTACTTTTTGCAAGGATCTACATTACATTAACAAACCATGCCTCTCCTTTGAGGGCTAGAATATAGAGGGTAAGAATTAGATTTGCTGGTATAACAACAGAAAAGATCCGAATTTGTCAGAGAGAGGAATGATCTTCCTGTTTGGTTTGGGTACTCTGTTTACTAGGACTCCAGACCAGGGCTCATCTTTATCTCTTTCTCTACTCCCTAACTTGCCCCTCTGTGGCACACACACATCCTTCAGTGGGAGGTCACTGATAAATCCTGCAGCAATCCCAGAAGGGGCAGAGCAGAATGCGAACCCCTCCTCAAACCACAAAGATCCCTAGGGATCATTTACTGCCCAATATGGTGGTTTCCAGAGTATCTCAGTTATAATTCAATTGTGGATATATCACTATTCTGTGTTGAGTTTCCTTAAGGCTTTAAGTCAGAATTACCTGTGGAGTTTTTTCAAAATACACACATCCAGGTCCATCCCCAGACCTACTGATTCAGAATCTCCTTGCTGTTTTTGTTAAAACCCAAAAGATGATACCAATTTGCAGTCACATTTGAGAAACACTGACCGAAGGAGATACAAGACCAGGTGATGAGTGTCCTGACCCACACACTCCATCACCCCCAGAGGCAGGAAGAGAAGATGCTGATGTTAAAGTTAAGATTTGTTTACCCAGAATAAAACTATTTTAGGTCATATGGCTTCAAATTTCACAAGTAGTAAAAGGAATAAAATTGTGGGGAAAACAGTTATTACTTAGGCTACCACATTCCAAAAAATAGACATTCACAAAAAGGCAGGGAAATCCCCTTGGTACTGCAGCCACCATATTGGGGCTTACCTAACTGTGAAGACAGCTGGTTTTACCTTGAGCTGAGAGAGGAACCTGCTCTGGGCCGAATAAGACCCTGATCCTTCAACCATCAAGGGGTTAAAAAAAATCACAATTTTGGATCAGAAATTAGACTGGACCAGAAGGGAATGAAAATGATGCAAATAATCTAGTCAAATAAGGAAGACATAACAGGAAGTCTGTGGTGTGTGTCTTGTTTGAGCACCAGAAGCTGACCTTGAGACAAAGATTCAAGTTCAAGTAGTTTATTTGGGAGATGAAGGAAACAGCAAAGTGCAGAAAGGAGAAGTGGTGTAGGGACAGGAAAGCATCCCATCAAGACAGTGTTCTCAAGCCAGCTACCAGTTTGGAAGGCTGGAGCTCAATCCCAAGGGAAGCTCTGGAAAGTGGTGCTCAGCAGCACTGCTCAAACTCTATCATTCACAAGTGTCACCTGGAGTCTGTTAAAATACAGATTCCTTAGTCCCATTCTCAGACATTCTGATTTGCAAATCTGATGATCCCTCAGGTGATGCTGATGCAGGTGGTCCACAGAGGCCTCTTTGGGTGGCACAGGTGTGGTGCACATACATGCATCCCACCCAAAGAGTGAGGGACCTGGGATATTTGTACACCAATTCCTGTCCTTCACTGGCCCATCAGGGTCTTGTGGAGGGGGCAATGGTACTAATTCCCTGTGACTTAGGGAGTACCACTATAGTGACCATCCTCAGGCAAAGAAATGCAGATACTGGCCCCTGGAAATTAGTCCTAAAGTGGTAAAACCAAAGGGAAATGAAAGAAGTTGACAGAGTCTGTTATAGTGTGGGAGAAAATGAGTATTTTAGTTGATTAACTGCTTTGAAAACAAGAGAACAAGTACCAATACTTTAATCTTATACATTGAGCTTCCCTCCCACTTATTTCCTGTATTCATTCATGCATGCACTTATTTGGTTACCATCTATTGCACTGGATACTACAGTAGACCCTGTTGAATGTTGTCTGTGTGCATTGAAAGATTTCATTTTCTAGCCTGGATTGGGCGGGTGGGCCTAGCAGGAAAGGATAACATTGGAAAAAGGAAGGTGAGGAATACCCTGTCCACCAGGTATATGATTTTGGAAGGCTTCACCTTTCTTTATTCCCGTGGTGGTGACAGCACAGCTACTACAGCACAAAGGGCACACTAGATGAGGAGCCTTCCTGTTGGAGGCTGCCCTGGGAACAGATGTTGTTATGCAGGTGATACTGATTCATGACTATGCCTATGGCTCTTTCTTACTCTCCGCCCCAAGGGCTCCTCCTCCTCTCTCTGTGGTTACCGTGGGAAGGTCTTATCATATCCACACCACTGCAGTTTCAGAAACACAATAATCGGGAATAGGACTGTTGCTCAAAAAGCACAGTCTAATACATCATACCCAAAAGCATGGCTGTTATCAAAAAACCAGAAATAGTAAGCGTTGGCAAAGATGTAGAAAAATCGTAACCCTTGTGCATTGCTGTGGGAATGTAAAATGGTACAGCTGCTATGGAAATCAGTTTGGAAGTTCCTCAAAAAAATTAAACATAGAATTACCATACAATCAGTAATTCCACTGGAATTGAAGCAGGAACTGAAAGCAGGAGCTTGAACAGATCCTTGTAGGCCAATGTTCGCCGAAGCATTATTCACAATAGCCAGAAAGTGGAAACAACCTAAGTGTCCACCACAGATAAAAGGATAAACAAAATGTGCTGTATACATACAGTAGAATATTATTCAGCTATGAAAAAGGAATGAAGTTCTGATACATGCCACAACACGGCTGAACCTTGAGTTATACTAAGTGAAATAAGCCAGTCACAAAAAGAAAAATACTGTATGATTCCACTTAAATGAGTTTCCTAGAATCTGCAAATTCATAGACACCTGAAGTAAATTAGAGGTTACCAGGGCAAGGAGGGAGAAGGAATGGAGAGTTAGTACTTAATGAGTACAGAGATTTTGTTTGGAGTGATGAAAAGGTTTTAGAAATAGATAGTTGGGATGGATGCACATTTGTGAATGTAATTAATGCCACTGAAATATAAACTTAAAAATGGTTAAAATGGTAAATCTAATGTTATGCATATTTTACCAAAATTAAAAAAAAAGTCCAGTTCATCTCCTCATAGGTCCCCACACCCCCGCCTTACCTCCCAACAGTGACCTGGATCATTCCACTCGGAATCCTCACCCGGCGCCTTCCCTCCCACCTCCAGGCGGGCTCTCCTGCTTTCCTCCCGCTGATCTGTCCTTGGGGAACTCATGCTAGCCAGACTCAGGGGTTGGTCGTTTTCTTAATAGAAAGAGCTCTCTATCTGTGCCAGCTGTTTGCCTCAGTTCCCAAGGTCTTTTTCGGCTGTTTAGAGCTTTCTGTCTGTTCTTCTTCTTCCCTAGCCTGCCGTTTCTATGGTTTGTCTACTGCTGGTGGTTGGCTCGATCTTTGCAGGGGTTACTCTGCTCTCCACATTTGAGTTTTCTGAATTTCTTGTCTCTTTCCTCGGCTTCTGCCCTTTACCTGCCCTCACCCTTGTACTTCTGTTTCTCTGCTCCTCTGCCCGCTCTTCCTGGCTCGCATGGTGCTTTGTGCCTTTGATACCTGGAACACAAACCTCTCTGTGGTTCTAAGCACCTAACTTTTAAGTCAGCGTATTCCCAATCCTAACCTTTATTCCAGGAATGCTCAACCCAGCTTCTCAGTAGAATCACTTGGAGAGCTTTTAAAAATACTGATACTAAGGGAAGAAATCTAACTTGAGGTTATAACTCCACAAATACAGATGCTTATATAAGGGTTATGGTTTGTATAACAGCAAAAGTCTGGAAACTCAAATGTTCATTCCTAGGGTGCTGGTTGAATAAATTATGGCATACCCATACACTATACAGCCAGAGAAAAGGATGAAGGAAGACAGCTGTGTTGGAGTGATCCCAAGGATAAATTGTTCTGAGAAAAACAAGCAACATGCAGAGCAGTGTATATAATATGCTACCTTTTGTAAGAATGAACAGAAAATAAGAAAAAAAAGTGTGTGTGTGTTTGCTTATTTTGCAAAGGAAACAGGGGCAGTAAAAATCAGAAACTAATCAAATGGTTACTAATAGGGAAGCAGGAATTGGGTAGAGAGGCTGGGAAAACGTCTCTGTGTGGACCTTTTTATATAATTTTGACTTTGAATCATGTAGCTGTTTTATATATTCAAAACATAAAATATAATAAATGAAAATAACTGCATGCTAAATTGGTAACTAATCACAAGAGAAAATAATTATTTCAAGTGACTTTTTAACACAGAACTCTGAGTATATATTTAAGAGAAAAGAAAACCTAATGTGAAATAGTAACAATAGTCTTATTGTTAGCAATGATGTTAAAATTGTAATT